>NC_067247.2:137244592-147244592 GCF_019359855.2 Lolium perenne
TCGCTCTAACAGAGCCCGTAAACAGGGCAAAACCGAAAAATAACTGCCAATTTACAGGTTCAGTTCAGAAAATGGCGCAGATCAGTCACCGTAAATGAGGCAAAACCGAAAAAAGTTTTTAGGCCGAGACCGAAAACCCAACTCGGCCTGTATTTGTAGGGGCTGAAACAGCGAACTGAACCACGAACCCCTACTCGTGGCGCGCTGAAATTTCAGCTCGAGCTAACTGCTTCCGCCAGTACAGTCGCTGCAATCCAACCAAATTCGCCGGAATCCGACCAAATTCCGGCGAGCTCGCACCGGCGTGGGCAAGGGCAGACCGGGGTGCGGCCAGGGCTGGCCGCGCGGCAAAGCGAGCACGGGCGCGAGGCGCGAGCGAGCCGGGCGGAGCAGGCGTGGCCGGCCGGGGCGAGGCGAGCGGGCGAGCAGCGCGGCCGGGCCGGCAGAGGCGAGCGGGCGAGCAAGGCGCGGCCGGCGCTGGCGCAAGGCGCCGGCCGGAGCGTGAGGCGCGTGGCCGGCGGGAGCGAAGCGAGGCGCGCGACCGGCGAGCGCGCGCGGGCGAGTAAGGCGGTGCAGTGGGCCGCCGTGCAAGCGAAGGCGGACGCGAGCGGAGGTCGGCGACGGAGCGCGCCGTGGCCGGCAGAAAGCGCGGCGCGCGGCGGCCGGGAGCAGCGCAGGGCAGGGCGCGGCAGACGGGCGGGGTGGGCTGGACCTGCTGCTGGCTTGGGTGTGCACGGGAGGAAGAAGAAGATGACATAATTTTTTTTTAGGAATATGGAATATTTAAGGAATATGCTGTTTTACGGTTTTCGTTCACGGGGACTGTTCTGCTCCACCAAATTTTTTGACCCATAAACACGAGTTCAGTGAACTGAACTCCGCGTTTTCAGTTCGCGTTTTTACGGGCTCTGCTAGAGATGCTCTAATTATGCTAGTATACGGGGTATGGGTTTACGCCAGGAAATGTAGTAATGAGAAGTGGTTTATGCGCGGATGCAGCCGTTCGAGATAGGTGTGCATGCTGCGTGCACTTAAGAACACAATGATACGCAGGGGCGAAGCTCCCCTTTGGGTAAGATATGGCAGCTGCCCTACCTTAATTTTTTGCAAAAAATCGTATATACATATGCATCTCTAGACATACAATCAAGATTTGCACAATTTCTGTTCGTATCTGAAGAAAAAAAAGAAGAAAAGGAAGGAAATGGGCCACAGGGGAGAAGCTGCTAACTAAATGGGCTGCTGGCTAGCCTGCCAGGCCGCGCGTGGTGGACAGTGGAAGGAAAACCACCAGCCCGTGAGACGTGCGGCCGCGGAATTCCTATATGCTGACGGGTGTTGCTTTACACCGACCTGGTCGGTGGCAAAGCGAGGAGCCGCACACCCCGCCCGGTCGTTGTTGGGCCGGCCCACGATCCCGACTGGCTGTTATCATTTCCGGTGGTCCGACGTGGCTTGCTGGGCCGGCCCAACAGCATCAGGTAAACGTTTTCTTTTTTTCGTTTCTTTTCTTTCTGTTAATTTTTTATAATTTGAATATTTTAAAAAATGAAAATTTTAAAATCGGAACTTTTAAATTTTAAAATCGTGAATTTCTGATTTGACAATTTTATTAAAATTTTCGTTTTTTAAATTTGAACAATTTTTAAATTTGAACAAATTTCAAATTTGAACAGTTTTAAGTTTGAACAATTTTAGGTTTGAACAAATTTTAAGTTTGAACAATTTTAGGTTTGAACAAATTTTATAATCTGAACAATTTTTATTTTTTAACAATTTTTAAATTCGAACAATTTTCAAATTTGAACAAATTATAAATTTGAACATTTCTAAAAAATTAAAAAAAAATTATTTTTTCGGAATTTTTAAAAAGAAAGAAAAGAAAAAGAAACAGAAACAGAAAAGAAAAGAAAACAGAAAAACAAACAAAAAAGAAAGAAAGCGAATAAACAGAAAACGAAAATAAAATGAAAGAACGCAAATGGGCCGGGCCCTATACCCGACCAGGGTGTGCGGTGCTTGGTAAGCACCGACCTGGTCGGTGTATAGGATTCGCCTATGCTGACCACGTCGGCACCTGCACCGCGCCGCACACCCCCGCGCGCGGTGTGGGCCGGCCCGGTTAGGCGTTTTTTCCTGTTTCTTTCTTTCTTTTTTTCCTTTTCTTTTCTCTTTTCTGTTTTTTTTTCTTTTCTGTTTTCTTTTTCACTGTTTCATTTTTTTCTCACGTTTTATTTTATGTTTAAAAATAATTTTTGAAAATTATAAATTTGAAAAATGTTCAAGTTTTGAAATTTTTTGACCAAATTTCGAAATTTGATCAAATTTTTAACCTTGAACGAATTTTGAAATTTGAACAAATTTTAAGTTTTGAACGATTTTTAAAATTTGAACGAATTTCGAATTTGAACAAATTTTTAATCTTGAACGAATTTCCAAATTTCAGAAGAATTTTTAATTTTGAACAATTTTTTTTGAAGGTTTTTGAAATTTGAACGAATTTTGAAATTTGAACAATTTTTAATCTTGAACGAATTTCCAAATTTTGGAATAATTTTGAATTTTGAACAAATAATTTCGAACGATTTTTAAAACCTGTAGACAGAAAATTTTAAACAAAATTTTCAGAAACAGTAACTGTTCAACGAGCAGAAACAGTCCAGGCAGAACCAAGATTATGGGCCAGGCCCAAAACGCCAAGGGGGTGTGTGACACCTCGCCTTCCACCGACCAGATCGGTGTAAAGCAGCCCCCTGCGGCCGTGCCCCACAAAGTCCTCAATCGATTCGATCGTGAATCGAGGCGTCCAGAAGTCCAGGGCTGGAGCCTCTCACTACGGGAAAATATGTCTTTGCCGTGCAACTATTTGCATGGCAAAGGCCCTATATGCAAAGCCTTTGTCGTGCGACTCCGCACGGCAAAGGTCACACGACAATGCTATTGACGGTAAAGGCTTCTTTGCCGTGTGACTCGCCAATGTTGCACAGCAAAGGCTTTGCCGTGCGACACCGCACGGCAAAGGTCGCTTCTTTGCCGTGTGCCAAACATGTTTTATCTAAAAAAATGCCGGTTGGTCTGGGAATCGAACCTAGGACGCGGAGTAGGGAAAGCATGCGACCTTGCCACTAGGCTAAGTGTTTGTTTGTTGATAACTATACCACGCCACACCTTTTGAGATGAGAAGAAATTAGGTTTTTACATCTTTGCCGTGCGCTTACACTAGGCAAAGCCTTCTTTGCCGTGCGTTTGTTAAAAACACTAGGCAAAGGCTGCTTTGCCGTGCGCCAATGTTGCACGGCAATGCCTAACGCCTTTGCCGTGCACCGAATCTTTGCCGTGCGGTGTGTTGGGCCATTGCCGTGCACTTTTCTTTGCCGTGCGGCCTCTTCCGTCGTTGCCGTGAATCGTATCTTTGCCGTGCGCTCGTGTCTATCTTTCCCGTGGCTAAGACCTTTGCCGTGCGTTTTTATCTGTGCACACGGCAAAGAAATCTTTGCCGTGCGGGAACACACGGCAAAGAAAGCCTGCACGGCGACGCCTATTTTTCCCGTAGTGTCTAGGCGTCGTGGTGCGTTGTTCGCGTGTTCGTCACTTCGTCTTCCACGCGACGGTCGACGGGCGACGGGCAGGGGAATGTGGGACTGGCGATGTGAGTTCCGCGCTGTGCCGCGGGCCGGCCGCCCGATGCCCTGCACTGCCTGCTTTCTCCCGAGTCCCGACCGCATCCCTCCCACTCCAGCCCTACTCTGGTACTCCTATTCTAATCCTGCTCGCAGATCACCCTAGTTTCTGTGAGACTACGGACAGTTTGTCATTGTGATTTTGTGGTCGACGTTTAAGAACTAAGATGGACAAGAAAAGGAAAAACACTGCAGCTAAGAGGGAGGTACAATTGTCGGAGTTTTTTTCAATTAGATGAAGTTTAAATTTAATTGTGAATTGTGAGGTCGGTAATATGGGCTAATTAACTATTTGGATGCACAGAATTGAGTCCTAGAATTGAATTGAGTGAGAATTCCAAATCTAAGATGGAAAGGAAATGATCTCCAATTCGATTATGTTGTTTGGATGTGCATGATATTTGCTGTTAGAATTAAATGGTGGCATGGAATTCTAATTCCTGTTTGGATGTACAAGCTGTGGAATTGGATGATTTGTTGAATCTGAACAATATAAATTTATCTACATCTATGAATAATCGTTATGTATCTTATAATGTTTATATTTTATTTCACATATAATAAATATTTGAAATAATACGAATAAGGGCACTAGTAGTATATATGTAGAACATTTTTAATTAAATACTACTATTCGTACATTGGTACTTCATCGTTACATAAAGTTGTCAATCCCAGTAGCTAGATGATTACATACCAAGGCTAAAAAAAAATACAAGCAGAGAAGAAAATACGCAAGAGAAAGTATGCAAGAGAATAACTACTAAGCTAGCTCGCACGGCAGATCGACTAAGTGAATGAACAAAATACACACACTACATGACTACAAGGACCGTAAATGTCAATCTAATTACAGGTTCTATCGATATCAATATCAATCGGCAGCAGCAGTGACCACTTTGCTGATAGTCCGCTGTTGCCGATGAGCACCAAGTATGTCAGGAACGAAGCGGAGTTGTTGGTGTATCCGATGACCTGCGCCGCCAAGGTGTTCTGGTCGGCGAGCAACGCCTGGGTGGAGGTGAGCAGGCCCCGATCGGCGATCTGCACTGCGTCATCCTGCTCGATTGTGCCCTGCACATAATGCACAAAAATCACCCATGTCAATTTGTACAGGTGCGGGTTGGTTCAAAGGGGACCAGAGAAAAGGGGAGTGGCTGGGAACCACATCGCCGGACGTCCATATTCCCATCCGTCGCTGACTGGGGGAGATGCATGGGTCAGCCTCCCGCCGCTAGTCCTATCGCCGGCGGCCGACGCTGCCCATCCCGCGCTGTTCCCCATGACCTAGGGATTGGGGCAGGGCTATGGAAGGGCAGACGCCGTTGTTGGAGAAGAAGGGGAGGGCAGGGTAGGAAGGGTATGGCGGAGAAGCGAGAGGAGGGCGGAGGACTGGGAAGACTCACCGCGCGGCCGTCGCCTTGCTCCAGGATGGGGATGGGGATGTCGCTCGGGATAGGTCGCGGTCGAACGGGAAGCCTCGCGTTCGTACCGCTTGGCAATTCCGAGGGAATACGGAGGTCGGACCCTCCGAATTGGGAGCAAGAGAATAAGCCCGCACGCGGGAGCGGGCTGGAATTTGGCTGCCTTTCCTGATCTACATTCTATGCGCATCCAAACGCTGGAATTAGAGACCCGAATTCCAATTCCCTAATTCAAGACCCAATTCACTGCATCCAAACACAGTTTTAATGTATTCCATGTTTTCAATTGCAGATTTGTCATTGCACGGAACTTCTAAACGACATTGAAGCTTCATTATCGGTACATTTGAAGGTTCTGGTTATATTCAAGTATGTTGCTTTTACGTTAGTACCGAGCGACTATGCTTTACATCAGATAAAATTTTAATTTGTCAAGATATTTTTTTTATGCGTCAACTTTTTTATGTTTAAAGTTCGCCCGACCTTAAATTTTTTCCATTTTTTCCATCCTTCGCCACTGATGATACGAGAGTAATGTAGCCATGTTTGTTTCCCTTTTGACGTCTAGTCCTTCCTCAAAGCACATGATGTTCCGTGTAGCACTCCTACCTTCTACTTAAGACGGAGACTCATCCGTGACCCATAGAAGCAAATCCCACTTTCTCACGAAGTAGTAAGATTAAAAAAACGATTAATCCAAAGATGCAAACCCCACTTTCTCTCGTAATAGGAAGAAGAAAAAATGTGGAACCCAAAGAAGCAAAGCCCATCTGGTGAGGCCGGCTTGGCAGCATCCGACGATCCGAATAAGGGAGATGCTCATGAGCTGTGTCAGTTAGTTCGTAGAGGGTTTTGTGAGGTGTGTTACAAGGCTCGCAAGCAATGTCCATTTTTACTCTGTCCATGCGACCCAAGCAATGTTGTGTCCACGATCTCTCTTCCCAAGCAATAAAGCACCACACCGCTGGCGACTCTGCCCACAGCCGAGCAAAACCCGCAAAAATTTATCATTCCTTCCTTCCTTCTCCGTCCAGGGACGGAGACAAGGGGGGGGGGGGGGGGCATAGCCCCCCCTATGGTTTGGATTTTATGAAGAACTAGTTGAATACCCGTGCGTTGCTACGGTCTCTATTTATTTTTCGTAATATATTAGTTTAATACATGTCAAATTTCACGTGTATGATAAAGTCAACCACATGATATTCTAAAAACCCATAAAACCTGATTTCAAGTATTTTCGCCAACTGTTATAATTGACATTGTTTAAATATGAAAAAACCACTTGAGTAATTATTTTTTATTTACTTATATCTACTCCTATGCTAGTTAGATATTTTCATACAATGTTAGAGATATTTGCATAAACTTCCGCAACTCGTAACCATCCAACAGAACAATATTTGTCATTAGCATGTACATTTCATGTGGAAGAAATTAAATATGTGCAATGTAGAACACCGACCGTGCATAATGGATGAACCAATTCTTTAGTATTCCATGAGAGAATAATGTAAAAGAAACTACATGTGTGTTGCCATGGAAAAACAAGCTTAGTAGATATGCATGAGTTACAATATTTTGTCAACGCATCAAGCACACCATATGCTATGTTTGGTGTATTTCACTATCACTGCAGCATACAAACCATCACATCTTTCTCTAATTACCCTCCCTTGAATCAACCACTTCCCATCTACTATAAGAAACCCGACAACATTTGATAAATAGAAACACCTAGAGGTGGAAGCAAGGATTGGCTTTTTTCTAGCTGCACTCCACCTCCAATAAGGGCCTTCAGATTTACCTGACCAGAGCCAGCAAAAAACATTCAGTTTGCATGTAGCTAGCTCCTTGCAAGTTGGTGCTTCCCAAAACAAATCACTGAAAAAATGTAGATGAATAATAAAAAAAATAGCATTCCTGAAAAGGATTACTTCATATTTTTTTGGCTCGATTTAGACATAGGTACACCTTACGTGAATCGTCAGAAGCGTAGTAAACAAAACTCCATGTCCGATATCTCTAGGTGGTGGGAAGAATATGGCATACCTCCGTCATGACGACGACCATTGAAGATTTCTCGGTTTGATCTTGTAGAACCAGGTCCTGAAACAAATACGCATGCAAAGTCATTTAGTTTCGTATCATAAATATTTTTGCCAATGAAAAACCATAGGTGCACACTACTAATAAGAAAAAAATGGTTGTTTCAAAAAAACATATAGTTGATTTCCTACACCACATCATCATAAGTAACTGAATTTTTTCTTAGCACTACAAATTTAAGTACTATGTCATCTCCCAATTTATGCACCATATTAGCTCGTATAGGTATAGGTAATTTAATAAGGGATATCTGAGTTCTGCTCAACTAAAGATTCATATGATCACACACAAGACATATGTGTGTTTTATTTATAAAGCATGGATGCACTCTCTACCATGTTCAAGTGGCTAGACCACACTATCGAGTCAACGACAATACTTCAAGAATGAAATTGCACAACTATGCCAAGTTGAAAAATATGAGTGTAGATATTAAACAATTAGGTATGATATAGGTAGAGTGGATTTAACGGTGCCATTTGTTCTATACTGGAAGTTTAAATTACTATTTGGGAGATCTGGCACTTGCCAAAATCAGGAATACAAATACAAACCAACCCACATAACTGAGCTAGCTACAAATTTAAGCAAACCGATGAGATTAATTATCTTAAGCTAAGTGGCATGCTTCTTCAATGCTATGCTTTTCACCATAATAAGGAAAAAGAGATTGATTCCAGTTTGGTTTAGTCAAACTTCACTAAACTATATGCGAGAAGAAAAATTTATTTTGTAAAAAGAGTATGTTAAGGTATTTGAAAAGTTAAGATGCAATGCATGATGGAAGCTCTCAGTTTCCTCGTAGTAATAAAATCTATGACTTCCTTACATATTTTGATGCACCAGTGTACATGTCTAAAGAACATGTCAAATTCATGAGTGGATTTATAAATTTGAAGATAACATTGTGTAAAGTCAATGAAACAAAATATCAAATTAATTTTGAAGATATCAGGACACAAGTATTAACCATACTACTAACCTTGCATGTCTACTTGGAAAATCCCAAATTTTAGTAGAATCAAACAAAAATATCCATTGCTGGGAGTGATGTTTTGTCTCTTGGTTGCATATGCCTCCTTTATTTTGAAATGCATCTTTGAGACATTTTAAAATGTCAAATTTCAAACAAGAAAAATCACGTGTACATCTTCTCATGCTATGTGCACACAAAGTCTTTCCATGAATAATTGACTTTTCGTCTGGGCTGTGTAAAAAAAAATTGGTGCTCAAAGTAAGACTTTTTGTGGGACATGTTTTGTCTTTTTTTCGACCACATTTTTTTTTTTGCAAAACTATACGAACGCACATAGATTGTCGAGATGTACATGCCAATTTTTTTGTTGGAATTTTTTGACAATAGAAATATGTTTCTAGGTGGAGGTAGCAATGCACCCGGGAGCCGAGTTGAATTTCCGATTACTTGCAGATCATATATCTTTTCCAAATTGAAATATGGTATAAAATAGATATTCTAAGGATAAAGGTAACTAATTTTGCAAGAAATAAGGCAATCAATTACCATATAGAAGTCACCAGAAGTAGCAGCTGTTCTTAAGACAACATCTGACGCGGTTCTAATCTGTGCTGTTGAGCTGATAAGTTTCTGAAGTAGACAATAAAGATGAAGTTGCCATTTTGATCAGGTACCATTGCCACTTGTGCTGAATTCTTGTTGAATACCTGTAATATATGTAGAGAGATTGATCGGACAGTGATAGGCCATACGTGAACTCATTGAATATGCAAACAACAGAGATCCTGACGTAGTATTTGTCCAGAATCACTCTTCACGTATCACCTCTGCACACCATATCTCTGAGTGTATTTGGAGGGAAGCTTCGTGTTCAACTTCTGGAACAGATAAAGATGCAATGGTCCCTTGTCCTAGCGTGTCTCAGAAGCACTAGTTACAACTCCACAAGTCTCGCTGGCGGACTAGCGTGCGCCAGGTTCACTACCAGTTTTTTTTTTTCTTTTCAGCAGATGTTCATCTCGTGTTGCAAAATGTCAAAATATAAACAAGGCAAAAACTCTGTCAGTTTCTTTTTTAGCTAGTCAAATTCTTAAATAAAAAAATAGCAGGTGAAATTTATCTATCCCACAAGAGACTTAAATAGGTCAACAAACGGAAGTGGTATCTTCGGAGTGACCCAAATCTTTTGATGGCATTCTCGAAAAGCTGCAACCGTTGATGGCATCCTCTGAATTTTCTCTAGTATCAAATAGTAAGAACAAATCATATAGGTTGATGAGGATATATTCATGAAATATGATGATTCTACCTGTTTGAGCTGGAAGGAAATACTAAGTCAAATTGATGATTATTATCAGATGAATTTATTCCTAGTCGAAAATAATACTTTGATATCGGAGAATAATATACTACCTAAATCATTGTATTATTATTTGACTAGATTTAAGGTCTATCGGAATGGCGCCAGCGGGAGAAGAGGGAGGAAGGCGACCAACATGAAAGGCGACCGAGAGAAAGAGATCGACTATAAAGGCGACCAGAATATGAAGTCAATTCATCATGCAGTATGTGTGCTGCACTTGCTGGCCCAAGTGCCCAACCCTGTCATGCATGTTCCCCTATGATGCATACGTGCAATGAGAAACAAAGCAAAGGGAAAGTGCAGCCAATGCTAATTCATCTAGCATGTGTTAATCACGTAACAGATGCAAGTGGAGCCCAGCCACGTGATCCCAAGCAAGCATTTACATGCCAGGTTACTCGATGCAATGAGGAGACATATTCAAGTGGGTCTTTTGCCTTCACGTCTATTCAGGTTATTCGTGTGATCTTCTGTTCCACTGGAAAATAGAAGATTACATCACCGCTTCGTGGTTGGCGGCTACGTCACAAGCGTGCGGTGTTACGAATATCCATAGGGTTGAAGATATGTTGCACTGGCAGCGGGGGAACAGCCGGAGAGTTCGAGGGCATAGAGTTATCATCCACCATCTACCATCGCTCAACGAGAAGATCGGGCCAGCTCTTATCATTTTGGTATCAGATTCTCGGGTTTACCCAGTGAGCATCCACAAATTTATCCATAGGTTAGTTTTTGTTTTCGTCCAATATAGAAAAAGCTCCATAAAAACATTTGCCATAATCCTAGATTGCATCTGTTTATCTAGTTTAGTTGCTCATCGTAGTCTTTTCTTTTAAGTAACTTTTTCCTCCGATCTGTGTCGTAGTTGCGTCTAGATTTCTTTACCTTCGCGTCTTGCTTTTGGTGTCGTCGGAGTCCTGGTCAGTTTTCGTTTTCGTCGGCATAGCGCTGAAGTCGGCCGCATCCTTACCGCGCAAAAAAAATCCTGCTGCGCCGCACCCTTTCAATATCTTTCCGATTGGTGCTGTCCTAAGCCTGCGTTGGAACTTGTAGCACGTTGTTGTTCAGGACCATAAACCAGTTTTAATAATAATTGGAGTAAAAGAACTGTAGACAAGAGTCTATACGTAGATCGGATTGCATCCAAATTAGGTTGTCTCCAAGTTGTCATCAACAATTGCTGCTACGTACCAGCAGTGAGAGTCTAGCTTTCTTAGATTTTTTTTCCAGTCCATGTCAATCTTCTTTTTCGTTAGCCGTACGTAAAAACCATTCTATTCTTTTGCTTGTAGAACTAACCTACGAGATTAGTAATTTTTTTGCTCTTGGGCTGCTCATATAGGAATATAAAGTGTGTCTTTTAATTGGCAGTTTTTCTGTTTGCTCCCGTGAGCTTTTGTGTGGCCGTTGAAAAAAAAGTGAAAATTCACCTAAATAAATTCACCTGATAAAAATCATCAATTTAACTTAGTATTTCCTTCCAGCTCAAACAGGTAGAATCATCATATTTCATGAATGTATCCTCATCATAGGTTGCCTTGGGATAATGCTACTATGTTGACACTTGATTCGTACAAGAATAACTGTTCTCTTTTAAATTTAGATGGGACAGAACTTGACACCTAGCAACGGCGACGGGACTGCCCTAGAGATAGGTCTCGGTGCCGGCGAAGCGATCACGTCCATTGTTCTCGCCTTTCTTCTGTACAAGGCACTCGTGAGATGCGTCGCAAGGAGGCGGGCAGCGGTGACGCAGCGCTGTGAAGACCATCAAGTGCATATCGCTGGCGGATTTGGGCATCGAGCTCGCTGAAGGCAACGAGGCCGAGAGGTGTGCGATTTGTCTGGAGGACTATGAGGAGGAGGAGGAGGAGGAGGAGGAGGAGGAGGTGGCGAAGCTGGAGTGCGAGCACCACTACCACGCCCGGTGCGTGATGCGGTGGGTCGCTGGGGGGCGGCCTACATGCCCCGTATGTGTGATGACTGTGGTTTGAGTGTGTAGATTCCATATATACGATGTATGTATGTGTGGGTTGTGAGCAGGGACACGGAGCCATGAATGAAGTATAAGGGGCGGGGGGCAATCTTAGTATAAGGGGAGCAGAACTAGCTAAAATCACACAAATAAGGAGTTGACATGGCTTGTGTTCAAAGGAAAATCATGAGCATAGGGGGGGCGCAGCCCCCCTCGTCCCCCCTTGCCTATGTCCCTGGTTGTGCGTGTTTGTTGCATATATGATATATTTACGCATGATATATTGTGAGATTTGGAGTATAATGCAGATAACATTGATTGGTTTACTTGTATGCACTGGTTTTTACTGCAACAATTTTACTGTGATCATATCTTGAACAACCTTTTTTTCGGAGAAAAGAGAGCTTTAATAAATGGAGATAGAATTACAATCAAGAGCTATAGCTTCAGCAACCTCCGAAGGAGCTTGCCTAAGCCAAACTTGTGTGTTTGCCTGAAATCTACCGTGACTAACACTATATATTTGCGCACGGGTCTATTTTCACACACTTGCACTCTCTTTCCCTAAACAAATCTCTAATAGTACTAAACTCGGAAGACATACAATAACATATTCGGTGCACTTCCTTTTATTAGCTCTATCGTTGTAGCACGGTCAGTTTCGATGAGACATCGAGAGCAGCGGAAACTTCAGGCCTTCCTCCATCATAGGGATGGCAATGGGTACCCATGACCCGCGTACCCGCCGGGTAAAAACCCAATAGGATTACGGGTTTGGGACAAAATATTACCCATGGGTTTCTAAATGGGAAAATATCATACCCGTCGGGTAGAGTGGGTACGGGTATGGGATCATAGAACCCATACCCGCGTACCCATGTACCCATCTAAAATTAACAAGTAGGCCACTGCAATATTCTAAACTACTTAATTTTTCCCTAATCACGCCTTCATGTTGCTAGGTTGAACCTCACGCTTCCCAATCTCACAATCGTTGGTAGGTTAGTGAGGATTAGACCCCTATTTAGGATCGCTTCACCTCTTGTCATATTTTTTTAATCAATTTAATGTGTTGTAAGCGCCGGTATTTTTACCCGCAGGTACCCATTTACCATATCGGGTGACGGGTATGGGCAAAACTTGTACCCGTTGACGGGTATGGGTACGGGTGACGGGTAAGAATAAAGGTGACGGGTACGGGTATGGGATGGCTCTACCCGTACCCATACCCTGCGGGTGCCATCCCTACTCCATCACCTGTAATTCAGCCTTGGTAGCTGCCACAAGAACTTCGCATGTGTGGTCCCGAAGCACCATTCCAGACCTAGCCGTTCCATGCGATAACCAGCGCGCACTACTAGAAATCCCCTTATTTTTGACCGTGAAACTTAGTAGCCGATGGCTCCTTGGCTAGTATGATAATAACCGATGGTCCCTCCAATGGCCGAGGATTATCAGCACCCTCTCGGGTATGACTGCCAATAGACGACGATATTGTCATTTATGTCAGGGTGTATAACCAACTCTCAGATATCCAATAGATCGAATGGCCGACGGTTCATAACAACAGCCGATGGTCGTATTGCAACTCTTGGATATGTGCTGCAATTTCCAACGGCCGAGTTTGATAGCCGGCGGTTGAATAGCAACTCTCGGCTACTCTTTCCATAGTCAACGGTCCAAATATAACCATCGGTTATAAGTGAAAAGACATCTGACGAAAAATATTAATAACCGACGACAACATTAACCATGGTGATATGTTTCGATGACAGACCTGGCTAACATGCGGTCGACCAACATTATTATAAATAAATATTTGCGGAATACAAAGGGTATATTGTATTTTAATTGCATCGATGATTTATTACCGTAGGCATTAAAGATAATAATATTTTTGACATCCATGTCCATATGGATGAAGATGGACTCAAAAAAAAATTTCTTTGAGAAGAAGGGAGAGTACTTGCAAACATAGAGAGCAGGTACAACTTACTCGAAATACTAAAGTAGTGTGCGTACCATGCACCAAGCAGATTGTCCACGATCTGGGCTTGGATCATATCACGATTTTAATCTTCGGTTGATCTTATTTCATCACATAACATATATCGACTGAAACACACAAAGACAAGAAAAAAACCATTTACGTGCCAAAAGTACCAAACAAAGGAACGTCCTCCAAAAGCTTAACTTTAAATCTCCTATTACCTTCGCCGAGACCTACCCTGCCCTGTGGCCTATCCCCTTTGCAACTAAGATCCAGACAGACGTTGTAGCACCAGCTTCTTGGGTGTGTGGTGGCGAGAGAGGTCTGGACCTAGGCTCTGTGGCTCCCAGATGGAGACTCAGAGTTGATTGAGTGATGGACGTCTCGCCATTGCCCTGTGGCCCACATGCGAGACATGTGAGCGACACTCATCCTCATCTTTTGGTACATTCGGTGGCAACCCGAACGATGTGGTCTTCAATGGAGCGACACCCTCACAGATGACCATAGGGAGAAGACCAAGGTGGAGTATTATAGGTGGCGTCGGGCAAAGCTTTTTTGCGGCGTAGTTTTCTTATTTCCCCAACCTGTAGATTTACCGTGGCAGTACGGATCAGAGTAGGCTTTTGTGGGGAGCTGTCACCCCTTATTGGAGGCACAAACTTAGCATTCCTTAGCTCTCTTCTATATGATTGATACTGTAGGGATTCGTTGCATAGAAAACAAAAAAATTCCTACCGCGAGAACGCAATCCAAGCCAAGGTGCAATCTAGAAGACGGGAGCAACGAGGGGATGATCAAGACTCACCCTTGAAGATTTCCAAAGCCTACAAGAGTAGGCTCTTGTTGCTGCGGTAGACGATCACTTGCCGCTTGCAAAAGCGCGTAGAAGATCTTGATCACAGTGCCACAATCGGGCAGCACCTCCGTACTCGGTCACACGTTCGGTGTTGATGAAGACGACGTCCTTCTCCCCGTTCCAGCGGGCAGCGGAAATAGTAGATCCTCCTCGGAATCCCGGCAGCACGACGGCGTGGTGGCGGTGGTGGTGGAGATCTCCGACAGAGCTTCGCCTAAGCTATGTGGGAGACAGAGGTAGGAGGGAACCGCTAGGGTTTGGGAGAGGGGGCGCCGGCTAGGGCAGCCTTGAGGGGTGCGGCCATGGTGTTGTTGTGGTGGCCGGCCAGCCCCTCTCCTCCCCTATTTATATAGGTGGAAGCCCCAAGGTTTAGGTCAAAGTGTCCGAATAAGACCCCAACAAAAAACCTTCCATGTGACCAAACCTAGGGGGAGTGGGACTCCCCCCCTTTCCTTGGTGGGGTGGCCGGCCACCATGGTGGGGAGTCCACTTGGGACTCTTCCTCCCTTAGGCTGGCCGACCAAGGTGGGTGGAGTCCCTCTGTGACTCCACCTTCCATCCTTATTTCTTCCGGACTCTTCTAGAACCTTCCAGAGAAAATACCGGATCATTTTCAAACCTAGAAAATGACTTCCTATATATGAATCTTATTCTCCGGACCATTCCTGAACTCCTCGTGATGTCCTGGATCCCATCCGAGACTCCGAATAAAACTTCGAACTCCATTCCATATTCCATATCTACTTAAACGACATCAAACCTTAAGTGTGTCACCCTACGGTTCGTGAACTATGTAGACATGGTTGAGACTTCTCTCCGACCAATAACCAATAGCGGGATCTGGAGATCCATAATGGTTCCCACATATTCAACGATGACTTAGTGATCGAATGAACCATTCACATACGATACCAATTCCCTTTGTCACGCGATATTTTACTTGTCCGAGGTTTGATCATCGGTATCTCTATACCTTGTTCAACCTCGTCTCCTGACAAGTACTCTTTACTCGTACCGTGGTATGTGGTCTCTTATGAACCATTCATATGCTTGCAAGCTATTTAGATGACATTCCACCGAGAGGGCCCAGAGTATATCTATCCGTCATCGGGATGGACAAATCCCACTGTTGATCCATATGCCTCAACTCATACTTTATGGATACTTAATCCCACCTTTATAACCACCCATTTACGCAGTGGCGTTTGATGTAATCAAAGTACCTTTCCAGCATAAGTGATTTACATGATCTCATGGTATAAGGACTAGGTAACTATGTATCGAAAGCTTATAGCAAATAACTTAATGACGTGATCTTATGCTACGCTTAATTGGGTGTGTCCATTACATCATTCACATAATGATATAATCTTGTTATTAATAACATCTAATGTTCATGATTATGAAACTAATCATCTATTAATCAACAAGCTAGTTAAGAGGCTTTACTAGGGACTCATTGTTGTTCACATAACACACATGTATCAATGTTTCGGTTAATACAATTATAGCATGGTATGTAAACATTATCATAAACTTAAAGATATATTATAATAACTGTTTTATTATTGCCTCTTGGGCATATCTCCAACAGTCTCCCACTTGCACTAGAGTCAATAATCTACTTTACATTTGTAGAGATATAACACCTTGGCCTTCTGGTGCTTTATCATGTTTTGCTCACGGGAGAAGTTTTAGTCAACGGATCTGACATGCTCAGAAACGTATGTATTTTGCAATTCATTTGCGTCTCAACGCATCACTCATTTTCTAAATGAGTCGGCATTAAATATGTTTGGTCTTCTGGTGGAACCTTAATTCCGCTGTCTGAAATATGTCACTAATATTGTCATACACAATATAGCTTCAAAGTTCTGACACTATCGGAACTACACCAAGTTCTCAAAGAACTTCTTGACTTTAACATCCTCAATCATTGTCAAAACAATGACAAACTCTGCCTTCTTTTGTAGAATCCGTCACAATATTTAGAACTCTTCTAAATCTAGCATTGTGCTACCTTTTAATCAACACTTAGCCTAATTAGAGATTGAAATTTTATTTTTATATGTGACAAAACCAATATCGGTGCAACACCTTACAGTGATTTGTTTGTCATTTCTCCATACAAAACTATTTATATATCCTTGGTTCTTCTAAAATACACAGGGATATTCTTACTGTTTGTCCAATGATTATCACATGAATCATTCTGGTATATGCTCCTAACATTTTAGAGCACAGGACATCTGATTGTGTACATATTAATTGTGATCTAAATCACTCATGTGTTTTTACTCATTGAGTGTCAGATACACTCAAGTTTTGTTAAAACTTCACATGACAAGAACATTTTCTTAATATTTCTATATTGAACTACTTCAATATCCTTTCTATGTACTTTGACTTAAACTTATTATGTGTTTCAATCTATCTTCATAGATCTTGACACTAAATATGTTTCAGTCCATATCCTTTCATTGAAGTTAATTCTCAATGAAACCTTTTATAATCAAGTATATAATTACATCATTTATAACCAACTATATGTATCTACATAAAGTATTATAAATATGTCTCAGCGCTCCCACTTAATTTCTTGCAAATGCAAGCCTCTTCATCGTCTCTGATGAAATCATAACTCTTTGATCATTTCATCCGGTGAAGATTCCAACTCCGCAATACTTACTTCATCCAATTGAAGTTTGTATTCATATCTAGTATTCTACGGACTAGCAAAACTCTTGGTTGTATCTTGTATACACCTTTAATACACACTTCTGTTAATTAATATATTTTGCCATCCTACTAACATATCTTATAAAAGAAATATGTAGTGATTACTAGAATAATCCACATAGACTATAAGCATTGCTACGGAAGATCTAATCTTATCGTAGTCAACTCTTTGAACTTTGTCGTAAACAACTTTTCGACAAGCCTAGCTTCTTTAAGGACATTTCATCCAAGTCTATCAATTTCATAGATTTATTTACTTTAAAAAGTATTCATCTATCTTGGATTTCATGGCGTATAGCCATTTTAACGGAGTCAGGGCCCATCATAACTTCTTTGTTTGTAGTTGATTTATCATTGTTCAAAATCAATCCTTTGTTCACAAATCATTTATTTGATCACAAAGTAAACCATACCTACAAGGTTCAATATGTACTTCGATCTCCATGACTAAAACACTTTGTATTCATGGAAGCCATGATCGTCGTGGCCGCTTCCGGAATCAATTTCCGATGCTGCGCTACTCTGATCATTATGCTCAGGTTCATAAACCTTATCAAGTTCTATTGTCCTCCCACTCAAATACTTCGCTAGAAAACAATTTCTTGGAAATAAGCAAGTAACATTAACAAACACTTTTGTCTTTTACTTCATAGTGAAAAGAATTCCCAATCAATTCTTTGGGATAACCAACAAAGACATTCATCCGATTTTGGTTGTAAACTCTTAGACCAAAATTTAAAGAAAGGACTATTAAGGTTTATACCCATGCCATAACTTGTATGGTGTCATTTCAACGGATCATGATGATGCTCTATTTAGTGTAAAAGCGGTAGTCTCTAAAGCATAATCCACAAAAATATAATGGCTTCATTTTATTTTATCTCATCATTAATCCAACAAGGTTTGGATACGTCTCTCGGATACTTCATCATCACTATGATACTCCAAGAAATGTGAGTTGTAGAACAACTTCATAACTCTCTTAGATGTTCGCTAAAACTCGTAATTCAAATATTTCCACTATGATCTAATCATAGATATTTGACTTTTCTATTACGATGATTCCCACTTCATGCTGAAATTTATTTGAATCCATTCAAATGTTTCAAACTTCTTCCTTATCGAATATATCCACATATATATACTCAATTCATTGTTGGAAGTTTTCATGAAGTAGAAGAATCTCCCGCACAACCTATGCCCAGTGAACCACATACATCATCATGTATTTTTCCACTAAGTTAGTTACCTTTTCAACTCTTGGCCTATGAACGGTATTTCAGTCATTTTCTTTAGAAAAGATTTGCAAGCGCCAAATGATTCAAAAATCGAATGACTCCAAAAATCCATTTGCATGGAGTTCCTTCAGGTGTTCCTTTCTAATATGACCTAAATTGCGGTTCCACAAATAAGTGGAATTCAAATCATTTGCCTTATGGCATTTTAGCGTTAGTATTATGTATGTGTGTTTCACCATTAAGATTTATAGTAACTTATCCATCGTACATGGAGTAATGTCATAATTTGAACAACTCATTGTTTTCATTTGACCAGAGCAAAATAACAATTATTAAGTTCTTTATTATAAATTCTAAGGGCTAGATAGGATACCAACGACGAACATAATAACACTTTATTTTTGTTCCAGAAGTGCATTCCTATCATATTCCTTGTCAGTCAATTAGGCCATTGTATTCTTGTATTGCGTTGTTTTGTATGACATTTCATACCAACCAATATGGTACTAATACCCAAGAATTTCATTGTGTGACCAAACTAGGAATACAACCATAACATGTATATCATGTATATACACCTGAGCTAGACTTTCTAGTCTTCTCTTTTCTTTCTGCCAAAATATCTTTTGTAGTTTCTCTTTTATCTTTCCTCATTATTCAGAAAATACTTCACCTTCAATAACTTCTAGGTTTGTTGGTCAAATATCAATAACCTTGAGGTTCTTACTTTGAAGTTGATCATCATATGACAAGTGTTTCAGATTTCACTATTAGTAACTTTGTAATATGATGAACAATTTCACTCATAATTTTATACATCATATCATGACGACTTTTCCGAGACCATGTCTGTACATGCTAGGCTCGTAAAGTTTAACCTCAGTATTCGCATGTGCAAATCTGGCTTGCACCCGTTGTATGCACACGTAGAATCTATAACACCCGATCATCACGAGATGCTTCGAAACGACGAGTCTTAGCAACGGTGTATACTAAGGACGATCACTTCATGGATATGCGAATATCGTTAGTGCCCCAATAGTTGGAGGATTGGGACGCCTTGCGTCTTCAACCTTCCTACATTCCCATAAAACTTATGAGTTTATGTAGTCTCACCAAATTATATTCTATCATCTTGCAATAAAGTCTTAGATATCACATATATCTCATACCTTGATTATTTCTGAAAACTAAATTTTCAGCTCCTTACTTTTCAAACAGATTTGAACTTCAAGTTTCACGGAGACAAGATAACTTTAGGTACTAATTGAAACCATAGCTCTTTGAATCAACAATGTGAGGTTTACTAAAAGTTTGCAATAGGACTTAATCATTTCTTGATTCTTTAACAATACGGTACCAGTCCGTAAAGTTTCTTGTCAGATTTTAACAGTATTTCTATCTCAATTACAAGACTAGCGCATGGTAGAATACGGATGCCAATACTACAAAATTAATTCAAAATACTACTCAGACTATGTTTATGATAATTAGTTCATGTTTTAATCTAATTACTAATGAACTCCCACTTAATACAACATCCCTCATAGTTGTTAAGTGGTACACGATCCAGATCCACTACACCAAAACCGATCATCACGTGAGATGATGTAGCTTCAATGGTGAACATCAACATGTTGATCATATCATCCATATGACTCGTGTTCAACCTTTCGGTTTCCGTTGTCCCGAGGCCATGTCTGTACATGCTAGGATCGTCAAGCAAACCCAAGTATTCCGCGTGTGCAACATGGCTTACACCCGTTGTATGTGAACGTTGAGTCTATCACATCCGATCATCACGAGATGCTTCGAAACGACGAACTGTGCAACGGTGCATACGAGGGGAGAACACTTTATTATCTTGATATTAATGTGAGGGATCATCTTATAATGCTACCGTCGCGTTCTAAGCAAAATAAGATGCAAAAAGGATTAACATCACATGCAATTCATATGTGATATGATATGGCCCTTTAGTCTTTGCGCCTTCGATCTTTATCTCCAAAGCACGGACATGATCTCCATCATTAACGGGCATGATCTCCATCATCGTCGGCGTAGCGTCAAGGTCCATGGCGCCGTCTTCATGATTGTTCACCTCATGTAGCAACTATTACAACTACTTTGAAATACTACTCAACATGAAATTTAAAGACAACCATAAGGCTCCTGCCGGTTGCCACAATACAATAATGATCATCTCATACATATTCATCATCACATCATGGCCATATCACATCACCAAACCCTGCAAAAACAAGTTAGATGCCTCTAATTTGGTTTGCATATTTTACGTGGTTTAGGGTTTTCGAGTGAGATCTAATCTACCTACGAACATGAACCACAACGGTGATACTAGTGTTGTCAATAGAAGAGTAAATTGAATCTTCACTATAGTAGGAGAGACAGACACCCGCAAAGCCACTTATGCAATACAAGTTGCATGTCGAGCGTGAAGCAAATCTCATGAACGCGGTCATGTAAAGTTAGCCCGAGCCGCTTCATCCCACTATGCCACAAAGATGCAAAGTACTCAAACTAAAGACAACATAAGCATCAACTCCCACAAAACAATTGTGTTCTACTCGTGCAACCATCTATGCATAGACACGGCTCTGATACCACTGTAGAGATTCGTTGCATAGAAAATAAAAAATTTCCTACCGCGAGAACGCAATCCAAGCCAAGATGCAATCTAGAAGACGGGAGCAACGAGGGGATGATCAAGACTCACCCTTGAAGATTTCCAAAGCCTACAAGAGTAGGCTCTTGTTTCCGCGGTACACGATCACTTGCCGCTTGCAAAAGCGCGTAGAAGATCTTGATCACGGTGCCACAATTGGGCAGCACCTCCGTACTCGGTCACACGTTCGGTGTTGATGAAGACGACGTCCTTCTCCCCGTTCCAGCGGGCAGCGGAAGTAGTAGATCCGCCTCGGAATCCCGGCAGCACGACGGCGTGGTGGCGGTGGTGGTGGAGATCTCCGACAGAGCTTCGCCTAAACTATGTGGGAGAGAGAGGTAGGAGGGAACCGCTAGGGTTTGGGAGAGGGGGCGCCGGCTAGGGCAGCCTTGAGGGGTGCGGCCATGGTGGTGTTTTGGTGGCCGGCCAGCCCCTCTCCTCCCCTCTTTATATAGGTGGAAGCCCCAAGGTTTAGGTCAAAGTGTCCGAATAAGACCCCAACAAAAAACCTTCCATGTGACCAAACCTAGGGGGAGTGGGACTCCCCCCCTTTCCTTGGTGGGGTGGCCGGCCACCATGGTGGGGAGTCCACTTGGGACTCTTCCTCCCTTAGGCTGGCCGGCCAAGGTGGGTGGAGTCCCTCTGTGACTCCACCTTCCATCCTTATTTCTTCCGGACTCTTCTAGAACCTTCTAGAACCTTCCAGAGAAAATACCGGATCATTTTCAAACCTAGAAAATGACTTCCTATATATGAATCTTGTTCTCCGGACCATTCCGGAACTCCTCGTGATGTCCTGGATCCCATCCGAGACTCCGAACAAAACTTCGAACTCCATTCCATATTCCATATCTACTTAAACGACATCAAACCTTAAGTGTGTCACCCTAAGGTTCGTGAACTATGTAGACATGGTTGAGACTTCTCTCCGACCAATAACCAATAGCGGGATCTGGAGATCCATAACGGTTCCCACATATTCAACGATGACTTAATGATCGAATGAACCATTCACATACGATACCAATTTCCTTTGTCACGCGATATTTTACTTGTCCGAGGTTTGATCATCGGTATCTCTATACCTTGTTCAACCTCGTCTCCTGACAAGTACTCTTTACTCATACCGTGGTATGTGGTCTCTTATGAACCATTCATATGCTTGCAAGCTATTTAGACGACATTCCACCGAGAGGGCCCAGAGTATATCTATCCGTCATCGGGATGGACAAATCCCACTGTTGATCCATATGCCTCAACTCATACTTTCCGGATACTTAATCCCACCTTTATAACCACCCATTTACGCAGTGGCGTTTGATGTAATCAAAGTACCTTTCCAGCATAAGTGATTTACATGATCTCATGGCCATAAGGACTAGGTAACTATGTATCGAAAGCTTATAGCAAATAACTTAATGACGTGATCTTATGCTACGCTTAATTGGGTGTGTCCATTACATCATTCACATAATGATATAATCTTGTTATTAATAACATCTAATGTTCATGATTATGAAACTAATCATCTATTAATCAACAAGCTAGTTAAGAGGCTTTACTAGGGACTCATTGTTGTTCACATAACACACATGTATCAATGTTTCGGTTAATACAATTATAGCATGGTATGTAAACATTATCATAAACTTAAAGATATATTATAATAACCGTTTTATTATTGCCTCTTGGGCATATCTCCAACAGATACACCTTTCGAGGGTGTATTACGAAAACAACTTTCGCTACAGAAAAACAAGAAGAGTAAAAATCTTACATTGTTTTTGATGTGAAATAGAAGGCACAAAAATTCCTCTCAAAAAAGGCAAAAAAAGGTTTAACAAAACAAGCGAGGAAGAAGCGAAGAAAAACGACAGAAGGGCAAGAGAACCAAATTACTATGATTCATATAATTCATATATGACAAAATCGTGGAAGGTTGAAAACGGTTGACATGGAATGCGGGAGTTCAAAGAAATCCAGGTTCCAACTCAACTTATGGACGCGATCTCATGAGATCATAAGATGTGCCCATGACAATTTTCTTATTTTTCACACCATGTATAGAGTTTATGGAAAAACTGAAAGGCCAATAAAATGGATGTAAAGCTTTCAATTATCCCAAGCAAACATTTTTATTTAATATGAAGTATGTTCTAGGTGGGAGCTACAAGTATACATGTGTACTTAAATATATTTTCCTTTCGCTTAGAGGTCTTTTTTGATCATATAGTTGTGAATTTATTTAGATGTCCAGGAGCTATTTACTTGTATGTCTCAAATAAACTTCAGGAGCTATTCACTTATATGTGGAGCAACATGTAAACAATGGATTACTGTTATAAATATTTTTTTGCAGAATACAAAGGGGACATTTTATTTTATTTTAATTCCATTGATTATTTATTATTGTGGGCATTGAAAATAGTAATGTTTTTGACATCCTTGTCCATATCGATGAAGATGGACTCGGCATTTTTTTTCCTTTGAGAAGGTGCCAAATGATTGCATCCCACTGCACTGAATAGAAGGGATAGTATGTACAGAGCAGGTACAACTCACTCGAAACACTAAAGTAGTGTGCCTACCCTGCACCAAGCAGATTGTCCACCATCTGGGCTTTGATCATGTCACGATTTTAATCTTCGGTTGATCTTGTTTCATCACTTAACATATATCGATTGAAAAGCAGGACCCTAACACGAAGACAAAAAGAACCATTTACGCGCCAAAAGTACCAAACAAATGAACATCCTCCAAATGTTTAACTCTAAATATCCTGTTACCTTCGTTAAGAGAGAAGGGTAAAAAATATCACGTTGTTTTCGATGTGAAATAGAAGGCACAAAAAGGCCTCTCAAAAGAAGGCACAAAAAGGTTTAACAAAACAAGCGAGGAAGAAGTGAAGAAAAAGTAAAAAAGAGGCAAGGAGAACCAAATTGCTATGATTTCTATAATTACTATATATGAGAAAATGGTAGAAGGTTGAAAATGGTTGACATGGAATGTGGGAGTTACGAAGCAATCCATGTTCCAACTCAAATTTTGCACGCGATCTCATGAGGTCATAAAATGTGCCAATGAAAATTTTCATATTTTTTACACAATGTATAGAATTTATGAAAAAACATAAAAGCCAATAAAATGGATGTAAAGGTTTAATTTGTCCCAAGCAAACATTTGCATTTAATATATATTTTCCTTGCGTTTAGAGGTCTTTTTTGCACATATAGTTGCTAATTTAATTATGTGTACCAAATAGTTAGGAATTCATTAAATTTATCTGTACCTGATTGTACTGTGGAGCGACTAGGGGGGGGGGGGTGTGAATAGTCTCTATACCAATTTTAGTGCTTTTTCAGTTTTAGGCGATGCGGAAGCAAAGGTGACTACTTTAGCAACTACGGTGATCGTAATATGATGCTATGCAAGGGGAAACAACATGAATACAAAGAGAGCAAGTATAAAGGAAACGAGACAACCGGGCGGACGTTAGCGGAGATGAGACGCGATTTGTTTTACCGCAGTTCCTCCCACAAAAGGAAGTACGTCTGCGTTGAGGAGGTGTGGACCACTAAGGTGCCAACAACCACGAAGGCTTATCCTTGTTCCGCGTGAAACCCAACAAAGGAGTCTTCACTTCTCCACTATCAAGGCCGATAGAGGCGGAGGTTCCTTCACACGAGGTTGGGGCAAGCTCCACAACATCGGAGGCTCCCAACACCCTATGGGGCTAGCACAACACCAAGCTAGCCTCCATAGGGGCTCATCTCCAAGAGATCCCACAACAGGAACCCGAGCTACAAGATCCACAAAGGACTAGGTGAGATTGGCAAAATCTTTCTTGGTGGAACTATAGATCGGGACCTCCTCCACCACTCCTCAAAGTTTAGGCTCGATTGGTTGGATGGGGTGGGAGATCCTCAAGATTTGAGCTCAGCAACAATGGACAAGAGAGATAAGAAAATAACTAAATCGGGCTGAGGAAGAAGACCCCCTTTAATAGGGGTCCACGAATCCAACCGTTATATTCAGGTTTCGCTCAAGCGGTACTACCGCCTTAGGGTAAACATAGGCCTTCGACGAAGGACACGTGGGGCACAACCGGTGTCGGCACCGTCAAGGTACCAGCATTTTGTCTGTGTGCCCCAGAATCCAGACCGGTACCATTGCGGTACTAGGTCGGAAGTTCTGCATGTTTTCCTTAACCGGTACCAGACCGGTACCTGGTCGGAACTACCATGTTTCACCATCATGCGGTGACTCAAGCGGTAGTCCCGGTTCAGGTACCATCAAGGTACCGACAAGTCTTCGGTGTGTTTTCCCCATAAAGCGGTATCGTCAGCGGTACCTCGACCGGTACTACCGGTCCCAGAAGGGAGCGGTAGTACCGCCGCGAGGTTCCAGGCTGACATGTACCTGGTGCTGAAGGCGGTAGCGGTACTACCGCTCTCAGCATCGGTACTACCGGTTTTTCTGAAACCTGTTTCTTTTCTTCACCTCTCCAACCACGTCGACTAGCAACACAAACACAAAACCATAAAACCTATCAACTACTATCTTGATTCTTCCGATCTTAAGGTGTTCAACGAGAATACCGTGTACCTCCAAATCTTCAAAGCAACTATGCACACGGTGAAATATATTCGAGTGTTATCAAACGCACAAAACAATATAGAGAGACTTTCCTCTTTCAATCTCCCCTTTTTGGTGTTTGATGACAACACAAGAATTTGCAATATAGCACAAGATATTATGATAAGATTGAGATTTGCAAAATATAGACGGAACTCCCCATAGATGTGTGCATAATAGAAATATGCATTTGAATACAAATACACATCATCCTAGGAAAAAAACTCGCCCCGAGATTTTACAAACCAAGCACATATGCAACAACAAATATATAACATGATATATAGCATAGGCACAACTTGAGACAACACAACTAGATACAAGGGGTTTGTAAAATAACATGATATTTATGACAATAACTAGATACAAGGGGTTTGTAAATATATAACATGATATTTCTTCCTTCCGCACATCAATGGATGCACTTTACGATAGCGGTTGTGTCTTGCTGGGAACAACTGGAGTGGTGGGGAACCTGAAAATCCTCACAGTATTGTGGTCTATGATGGGTTGTAGAAGACTGGCGAAGGTACCGAGGTCGGATTATACCTAAGGAGGTATGTTGACCGGCCGGGGTATATAGTCGAGGTTGGAGTAGACCGGCGAGGACCCAAGGTCGGAACTCAACATGGGTGGGTGTGCGGGGTCGCGGAAAAATGCAATGATTGGCTAGGACCTTATACCTGGCTTCACACCAAGGAAGTGTGGACGGAGTCTATAGCCCGTCTGGCAACAAGGATAAGATCTCTTATGGGTAAAGAAACACACCTTGTAGAGTGTATCAAATTGCGGCTTGTCACTCCCTGTTCCGGGTTTGGAACTGCGAACGCCGCTAGAAAGGAACTCCATGAAGTTCTAGACACCCGGTGAATGCTCACGGACATAGTTCTTCAGAATAAAAGCAACATTTTGAAGAAATGTTTACAAAAACTTGCATTGCCTATGACTTTCTGGCCCATGGTTGTAGCTAGTGCATTAAACACCTCTTTCCTATAATGAACTTGCTGAGTACGCTCGTATTCATCCCTCTTTGAATCCCCTGCTTAGATCTGAAGGCATTAAATGAAGATCTACAGTGCAACTCGAAGACTGAGGAATCAACAACTACTTCAAGAGACGGGACCCTGAGGAGTCAAACACCACATCCAGCATGGAGAAAACCTAGATTAGCAATAGAAGGGAACTAGCTCCCTAATCCTAGCTCCTAATTAGCTAGAATCCAGTCATAGCCTCTATAGCCAGTCAAATCCTCTATAGATAGAGTTAGTAATAAGTTAGACTACGAGTTGTTCTTCTAGAGTGTAATTGCAGTTTTACCTCATTGTAAAGTAGGAGGCTATGCTGATCTTCTGTAAAGAGTCTATGTATAATCTATAGACATGCCTTGGACCCACAAATGTTTATGTTGTACCACTCTGAGGGATGTAATACTAGTGGAACGGTGTTTCATTGGTGTTGTGTTAACGACTTGCATACTACACCATGTAGTGGTATGCTGGGTCACCACATCCATGACGTCCAGTTGCTTGCCGCTGCCCTCTTTGAGGTGAGTGAGCACCATGAGGTTGACTAGGAACCCATGTACTTCATCTAGGTTGCCCTTCTTCGGGTTGACGGTGTTGCGGAAGACCCAGAACATGATGTCATAAGTGGGGAGGAAGTCATAGGCAATCCCGCACACAGCTCTTCCGACAAGGTAGAGGTCAACCATCTTGTCCTTCTTCATCGGCTTGTGAGCAAGGTGAACCCGGGAGACATTGAAGTTGTTGGGTGCGGCGAGGTTGTAGCCGAGACCTTATGCAAAGTCCTCCCAAGTGGCCTTCATGACGTGCTCCTTGATGATCCAAGTGACAGAGCAAACACCATTCTCATCAATATCGAATTAGACGGTGGCATAGAACTGGCAAATGATCTCCTTGGAGAATGGATGGTTGAAAGTCATCAATGGGAGGAGCCCCAACTCGTCACGAATTTCCTTGGCCTCTCCAAAGTATTGGGGCTCGAAATCCAACTTCTCTAAGTTGATAGACCATTGGGGGCAGCAAGCAAAGTCCTTGGTCCCATAGACCTTGTCGTAGATCCTCTATTGGTTCTTCTGGTAGAAGTAAGGATTTGGGCACAAGCGCACATTCTTCTCAACAACATAAGGGTTGACATTTCTGATCTCCAAGAATTGTTCCTTTGAGAACTCGTTCATTAGCTTGATGGGTCTCGTGGAGCTCCTCTTATTGGCTACCGCTGCTCTTTGTCTCTTGGTGGTGCGAGGGGAAACGATTTCTTCTTATTCGGTGTCATCATTGCGATGAGAAACGGGAGGGTTTCTCTTCTTTGGAGCTCGAGGCTTCGAACCTGTGAACAACATAGGTTGTACAGGGAATGGGGGATAAGTGCACAAGTCCTGGAGTTTTAAAGCATGAGACACTAACATGCAACATTTGTGAAAAGTTGTTTCAAGCAGTAGTACCGCTGCCAGGTCCGGTAGTACCAGTAAAAAATAATTGGTATTACCGCTCGAGCCAGCACACCCAGATCTGGCAATGGTCCATGGCATTGAGGTCCAAAAGTTCACACAACATTGCTAGCTAGTATCTGCACACACGGAAAAGCTTTCTAGGGTGAATCTCCACCAAAAACTCCAAGAAGCCCTAGAGAGGGAGGATGAAATTCATACCGGAGGCCATGGCGATAAGAAGGTGGGGAAGCTTCTCCAGGGAGGAGAGGAGGTCGAGGGTGGCCGGACGAGTAGATCAGGGTGACTCTCCTCAAGGATCTCGGAGTCAGTGTCGAGCTTTGACCTAAGGTGGGTTAGGTAAAAGAGCTAGACTGAGGGGCCCAGCCCCGACCCGGTACCTTAAGTCAAATCTCGAAGCGGTAGTACCGGCCGCAAAAGTGGTAGTGCCGCTTCCGGACACTAACCAGTACCTCAGGCGGTAGTACCGCTCCAGGACAGAATTCTGACGATGTCGGAACACTGCAACGGGGCGGTAGTACCTGCTGCTGAATTCCAGAAATCCCAGATTTTAAGTAGGAGCTTGTGCTTTTAGACAGAAATGGTTCTTGAGGTAGGGAATGTCTTGGGATTAGAATTTGTAACTGGTAAAGGTACTATTCATCCGAGTTTGCAAGAAATCAATAACGAAAATCCAAACTTGGATGAATCTCCCCAAAAAGAAACAAGAAAAAGAAGGGGGTAAAACCAAATGCAAAATAAAGCAAAATAAACTCAAAGAAGATCAAAAGAAAGCAACAAAGAACACAAACTCCTCAAGGAGGAGGTTGGTGGCCGAGGCCACCGTGTATGAGTATAATAGCGTGAGGTCGCGTAGATGAATCTAGGACTCACAATTATGACTCAACATGAAGCTCATTTAGTCACTTGAATGAAAAATAGAGTATGTTTTTTGTTTTCTTTATGCATTATGGGGGGAGGGATAGCTCAATAAGTTTAAACGACACCCCCCCCTATGTCCATGCGTGCTATCCATCATGCCATTAGCTAAAGAGTGGTATGTGTGCACGATATTCAAGCAAAATTCAACGAATCTATGATATTTAGCTCATGCCTCAACTCGATGTTCACCTCCAAAGGCTTGGTGAAGATGTCCATCAATTGATCCCTAGTGCCAATGAAAGATAGAACAATATCGCCTCTACCAATGTGATCCCGAATGAAGTGATTCCGTATCTCAATTTGCTTCGTCTTGCCATGAAGTACTGGATTGTAGGAGATCTTGATGGCACTCTCGTTGTCGCATAAAAGAGGCACCTTCTATACTGAAGTCCATAATCCCGCAAGGTTTGCCTCATCCACAAAATCTGAGCGCAACTACTCGCTATGGCAACATACTCGGCCTCGACGTAGAGACGGAGACACAATTTTGCTTGTTCGAATACCATCACACCAAAGATCGTCCAAGGAAGTGACAAGCACCGGATGTACACTTCATATCATCCTTGTCAGCATCGGCGCCTAGAAGGGAGGCGGACCCTTGCCCCTTATTCTTCCTTGGACTTGGTGCTAGTGTGGAGAAGCTTTCCCCCCTCCTTGGAGGCTGACAAGGAGGGTAAATTTCGTGGCTATGGGTGGATGCCTCCAAAAGTACGTTTTCCTCTCAATATATAGAGGTGGAGGTGCAATCTTGGCCATAGGATGGACATCCCTTGATACAAGGGCTCTTGGGCACCTCTAGAAGCTTCCTAGGACACCCCTCTATTTTTTATGGGTCCGTCAAGTCTTGCTTTGGCTGAAATCCTCAAATATGGAAGGAGTTTGAGTCAATCACGTCACATATTTTTGGGTTCCCAAAACTATCTCTGTACCCTTCAGTAATATGGCCACCACGTGAGCATATGAATTTCTATTGGGGCGAATTTTATGTCTAAAACAAAGAGCATGAAATTCTCCACAACTTTATCAATTGGCACTCTTTCATTTGATGTTGTCTTCTGGGCTTATCGGGGCCTTCATCAAAAAAAGTACTGCGGGAACAGATTTTCGGAAACTCCGGATTTCGCCATAATGACTGGTTTTCTTCTATATTTGCCTATTTCCAACACAACAAAGTATAAAAAAAGAACTTGTTCACTTTTACAACTATTAATAGGTTAGTTCCAATAAATATAATAAAATTATAATATAATCAGGATTTTAGTACAATAAACTACAAAGTTCGTGTATGCATTGTACATGCATCAGGCAGTTGGATAGAAAATCTACATGAGTGTTAATCGTGGGTGTATGCAAGATAGAACCACGACTTTTTTTTCAAATCCAAGAGTGCTGGGTTGGTATGCGAACTTTGATAGAAGAAATAATCATCACGGAGTTGGAATCTTCACTAGATGAAATGGTAAAATACTTTTTAATTTCATCGGGAACAAAGAAGATACTTGCATTCGTAAGAAATTAAATGGGAGCGCTAAGACATTTTTTCTAATATTTTATGTGGATGACATATCGTTGATTACAAGATATGTAACTTTACTTGACACAATTAAAGTTTCATTCGAAAATTGGTTTTCAAGTGAGAAGACCTGAATCAAAACCATGTTAAGTACCAAGATTTATGGAGATAAATTAAGACACCTAATAAGGTCAAGTCATAGTACATAAAAGAAATATTGAAGTAGTTTAATATGGAAATATCAAGAAATAGTTCTCACTGTATGGAGCTTAACAAGATTTGAGTGTGTTTGGCACTTGATGAGTAAAACACGTGATTGATTTTAGATCATGAAACACCATGATATGTACATAATTAGATATGTTGTACCCTATGTTACGAGCATATACCAGAGTGAATCATATGATGGTCACTGTACAATAGTAAGAAAATCCTCGAGTGCTTTCGAAGAACTAAGGATATGTGTTGTATAGGATAGTGACAAAATAAAATCATTGTAATGTGTCACACCGGTATTAGTATTGTCACATATACAAATAAATTTAATCTCAATTAGGATAAGTGTTTTATTAAAAGGTGGCACAATATGCAGGAGTGTTCCATGCTGGTTTTTGATGAGTTCTAAAGTTTGAACATTGTGACGGATTCTACAAATGAAAGGCTGAGTATATCGTTATTTTGATAACAACCTTTGGAATGTGTTTGACTCAAAATTTCTTTAAACGAACTTGGTGCAATACCTAATGTGTCAGAACTATGAAGCTACATTTTACAACAATGTTGGCAACATATTTTTAGACTGAGGAATTGAGATCTCACCAAAAGACCAAACCTATACAATGCCATACAAACTCATTTGAGATGAGTGTTGCGTAGAGACGCAAGTGATTAGAAAATACACACGGATATGATCTTAGACGGCTCACTATTGAAGGAAACGTCGCCTCACACTGAAAGAAAATTCCGCATTTATGAGACATCAAAGTGTCAAACCTAGGGTTTGAACTCAGGTGGGCTAGGGGTGCCTCTTCCCCCCTAACCATCTAACCATAGGTTGGTTCTCGAATGATTTGTAGCTCATATTAATTTGCATCCATATACAAAAAAAAAATTCTATGCTACTAAGCGATGATTTGTTTGGGTAGCTTTAAAATATGCCAAATGGTGATAAATAACTTCATAATGAATCTACATATCAACTTTGTAGGGTAAATGTTGTACTCCCTCGGGTTTCAAATAATTGCCCAAAAATAGATGTATCTAGATATTAAAATATGTCTAGATACATCCATTTTTAGCCAATTATTTTGAACCTGGAGAAGTGTAAACTTTTTATCTTTAGGAAGACTAGACCGATGTATTTTGGAACCGATGAGGTAATATACCCATTTATTGCCCTAAATATCATTGTATACCAAGATAGCTTTCAATTAATGAAATTAATCATTTTGAGGTACCAATGATATATCTTATGCATTTATTGTAATCAAGGGAATAAATTATTGTCAAAAAGAAGGCATTCCATATCTCAATACTAATGATTTCCTTAATTGAAAGATATCCCTATGTATGCAAACAATTACTAGTAAAGGAGTATCCATATCAATCTTCTCCAGAGAGGCTAAGATTTAGTTTGGTAGAATAGCTTTATATGCACATTCGTTTTTTTTTTCTTGTGAGGGCTATGCACAAATAACTCGCATAAAGAATCTCCAAATTATCTACTACTCCTTATTGCAATTTTGTTTGGTACCTAATTAAAAATATACCTACATATTTTCATTAATTAAAAGATATATCTCAGGATTACAACTAATAAATTCGTCCAAGGAGAGGATGCACATAACTCTTCTATTTAAGGTTGCATCAAACACAACATTTCGGACAAAATAGACGGGTGTAAAACTGTTCCTTATTTTCTTAATTTCTAGGCGATATCTCTATTCCAATTTCATTGGAGATCACAGTCACGCATGCAAAATGCCACAAGAAGTGCGTTTTTTCGTTTTAGTATTCTTTGTAGTTTCTTTGAATCATGTGGCAGCAAGTTCGGCAACATCAAGCTACTATGACTATCCAAGGAGATTATTAGATTACATCCGAGTGCCATCCTTTAATACCACTTCGAAGGTCACACATACAGCAGCTTCCAAGCTGAGACCATATTCGAACCAAGGAGCGCATCAAATAGGACACGTAAGTTTTAAATGCTTGTATTACAATATTTTTCAACGATTTTATCTGTTGAGAAAGCAAATATACCGTATAGAAAACTTGATTCTTTCCACCAAGGCATAGTACTACACCATATGCATGATTTTTGCTATTATTCAATGCATAAGATATGTTATGTATTTCATTACATCCAATTTATGTTGGGTCTAGTGCCTTAAACAATACTTCATCATGACAAATTCTAGTGAGATGATATCTATTAAGCCATTGATTGATTTTTATGTGGCCGGCTATCGTATTTTTTTCTACCATCGATCCACATCAGGCAATTAGAATCGTCTTCTTATCTCTTACTACATCGAGGCCACAACACTATGACCACTCCAACCTCCTCCACGGAGAAGAATTGTATAGGATGTGATATTGTAGGACCAGCTAACAAAATTAATGTATTGGAAAAAAAATCTCAAACTTGTATACAACACACCTGCGGGCTGTTTCTACAACTTCAAAAAAATCAGCTCAAATATCCTTCTACAACTCAATTGTGAAGGAAGAGTCTGACCAAGCGTGGTAGTGTGTCCATGATGGAGCTAGCCTGACCTTATGTCATAATTTTTGTTTATGAGGCATGATAGGTCTTTTTCGAGTCTCTATTATAATAACAATTAACTTAATCTATCTCTAATCTAATGTAATCAAGACACTACTTATACTAAGGTTTCATATTGATCGGGAAATGAAAGATGAGTTGTTTAAGTTCTGTAGATGGCGCTGAGCACAATAGCAAAAGGGTTAAAGGTTGATGGAGTGTAGATTTATTCTACTCCCTGGTATTTTATTCGAACTTAATTAATAAAGTAAATTATCACGACATACACAAAATCAACACTTAACCCAAGCCTCTGATGGGATTCAAGGCTAGATAGACCTTATATATCAATTGTTGTTCATATGTGTATTTGTTATTAAAGGAGGACATGTGTCAACTGAAACATGACATTGTCTCTTATTATCTCTTACAGTATTGTGCATATCAATCAAGCGAAGCCAAATATGCTGGTGCTATAGCGACTATGGATGTCTATGCTTTTCCAAATTTAAAGAAGGGTGAATCAGTTGGTTCCCAGATCTGGGTAGCTGACGGCAATAGGGAAACCCAAGTTATAGCTGGATGGGAGGTAATTTTGTCTCCATTTTACAATATTTATGAGCAATAATAGTCATCATCCTAACAATCTTGGAAAATATATGACATAAGTTTTGATAATTTGATGCATGTGAAGAAATTTCAGGTATATAGAAAAAGCCCCGTAGAATTATGCTTGAAGTGTTTATATGGTAGATAAGTGAATTTTCAGTGGACTATATGCATGCAGCTATCTATGTTTTGGCTAGAAGATATATCGTACTAGATGATGCCCTGTGTAGAGTACTTGAAAACTTAGATGAATTGGAAATAGTTCTCGAGGGACCTATGTTTTTAAGCCAATTATTTTTAGCCCAAACTACTATATACCATTTTTCATCTTGTAACTCCTTCATGTGGAGAGGAAGACTGTTTGTCCGGTCGGCAGCGGCGCTGGCGTCTGGTTGCCGGGGTGGCCGTGGTCAGGGGTGGCAGCGGAGGCCCAGATCTAGGCTGGCGGGCCTAGGTCTTGGCCTCATCTGGGCAGCCACAGGCTGGGTGGGCCAGATGCGCTGGAGTTGGTCCTGCTAGGCATGGGTTCCTCTCCATGGCTAGTAAGGTTCCGGAGCTTGGGCGGCTCCGGTGCCCGGCGTACTAGCTGCGGATGTCCGCTGCAGGGGCTTGGACATCGCGTCTGCCTCTCTCGGGTTGCTCCGCTTGAAAGAGACTGGGTTGTTGGCGGTGTGGATAGCTCTTCATTGGCATGGTGGCGAGTCTCGTCGCCACCGACTGCATGATTCCCCGGCCAATTGTGACGATCGTGGGGACGATGCATCTCAGAGTTGAGCCTGCAGGATTGGTTTAGCTCGTTGGGTTTGGCCTGCAGGGACGCTAGCGTGCACGATGGTGTGTCCGTGAAAGCACCGCAAGGCTTCGGCCATTGCCGGCGACGACGGCGTCTTCGGATGTCGTTCACCTCAGTGGAGGCATGCCATGACACACTCTTGCCGCTGGTTGCCTTCCCCCGGTGTATTGTCTGCTGCCCTGCTGACTTGCGCTCTCTTCGAGGTCCTCCTTGAAATACCTATTGTTCGATGCCCTGAGTTTGTTGTGACCATCTTCATTTAAATGGCGTGCCTTCGTTTTGCGTGGCCGCTCTCGAGCCTAGGGTAGCTATCAGAGCTTGTGTCGTGGCACGGGGGACACCGGTGGTCTTCAACAGCTGGTGACTGTCCTGACGGCAGGTGCAAAGACTCGGGCTTTCCTTGGAGTGGGTGTTCAAGCTTCCGCGAAAGCTCCCTTGTACCGACAACGGCGACGCTCGTGAGTGCCGTTCCCCTTCCTGAAGGCGTTGTCATGAAGTTTCCCCCTTTGATCTATGGAGGCTCGCATGTTCACTACCGCAGTTAGCTAGTTCTCTCGGTGATGGTGGTCCTTTGCTAGGCGGTCCGGTGTGCTACTTCAGTCTGGTGCGGCTCCACGGAGTGGCGGCTCGGTGCTTGAAGTTTCAGGTCGAGTTGCCGGTGTTTAGTTGTAGCCTCGGACGCTATTGTAGATCTTGTAGTCTAGAGCCTTGCTCGGATCTGCCTGGTCTGTTTTTGGTTTAGGCTGTAGCTTTGCATCACCCCTGTGCCTGTATTTCTAGCTGGTAACCCCAGTTTTTTTGTTTCTTTTTACTTGTCGGTTTTGTTGTACTCCTTGCCGGTTGATGGCTTTGTTAATCTAAAGTCGGGTTCATCGCTTATGTTTAAAAACTCCTTCATGTAGAGAAAAGCTGAAGCACATAGAGTAAAACCAAAACAAATGTTCTATTTGGGCAGTAATTCTGATGTTTGCAACTTAATTATTGTCTATCTAAATTGTACGATTATATTAAATACTTATCGTTTCCAATGAGGGACCAAGTGGGTTCTTCGTTTCTGTTGCTAGCTAGCACCATGTAAAGATTTTCGGTCTGTAATGATTCTGACAAAATGGGTATCCAAGAAAGATTAGTAGACTGTGGTATAACTATACGATGCATGGTGCACTCTGTACAAAAGAAAAGAAGTATGACGGCAATACCTGTATGGCTGTAAATACATCTGAGTTAGATGTGTCCTGACAATATGTTGCAAACTATAACCATTTTCTTAAGCTCTGCATATATGTCGATACCATTAATTGCTGAATTTCTCCAAGAATTGAAACAACCCTACGTGGCATGTTGATAACTACTTTTAAGCTGGACTAAAAACAATATTGGAAGCCTGAATAAGACAGAAAAACATGGTGTACAAGCAAAGGTTGCAGCCCATATAAATAAGACTTGGCTAGGCAGCATCCACCCACCTGGGTGCTAGTTTGTCTATTCTAGCACCCATTTATAAAAGTAAAGACCTCACTTTTCAAAAAGGAAAGTTTATGACAACTCACAGTAATCACCCAAAAAACACCACATGTGCATTTAATTTCATATGGAGAAAATTTTCAAAGTCATAACTTGTGTATAGGAACTGCGACTATTTTCACGATTGGGCGTCTCATGACGAGATCTTCGAAACTATATCTCATTTGTATATGCTTTGTTAAATTTAGTTGTTGAAACTTAACCTAATAATGGATGCAACTAAAGCATGTAGTAGTTGCCACTTAACTTGATAACAGGTGCCACTAAAACATGTAGTTGTTGAGCTACTAAAGTTCTTATTGATATCAACCCTCTTAAGCCAAAAAAAATTAGAAGGAAATTCAAAAATTACAAAAATCCAAAGAAATGGAAATTTCAGAAAAAATGTTAAAATTCAATAATTCAAAAATTCAAAAAATAAAAAATTCTAGAAACTCTAAATATTTAGAAATTACAAAAAAAAAATCAAAAATATGAAATAAATCCTTGAAGTTCAAAAATTAGAAGAATCTTTGAAATTCTAAAATTTCATAAAACTGAAATTTAAAATTCAAAAAATGAAAAATATCAAAATAATCTAGAAAATAAAAGATATTCAAAAAACTAAATTTCTAGAAATTTAAAAAGCTAATTTAAAAAATAAAAAATCCTAGAATTTCCAAAATTGGAAAAGATTCTTAAAATTATTATATATAAAAAAATCTAAGTTTTTTAAAAATCTATAATTTAAAAGTCCAAAAAAAAATATGTGGCGCATATATATAGCAATATTTTACACATAATTGCGCATACACATTTCTATGATTCATGTGGTTTGCGTGTGCAACAGAGTGGTCAAATTTCCGTGGCGCATATGGTTTGCATGCGCCATTGAAATTATCCTGTGGAGCATGCACTTTTATATAAGCCACGGAAAGCCTTTCAATCTATAGCTAGTTCCTACTAGTTTAAATCATGAAGCTCTTGCAACTTAATCTAATAATAAATGTAACTAAACCCTATAGTTGCTGCAACATAAGCTAATAGTGGATGCAACTACACCATGTAGATCTTTCAACTTAAACCTAATAAAATATGTAGCTCTTGCAACGTAAAACAATTACAAGGCAAAACACGACCCATGATATGAGGAAACTTAGGCACGGTGATACGTAAGTTCACGATGATGGTGCACAACTTCAGAATCCATCCCCAAATGGGGTTGCATTTTGTGCATGTTATACTTGATGCACTCATATGAACAGTTGTTGCTCGTGGTGTTCTAGTTGCAGCCATGCCATACATGTTGCAAAGGGAATAGATGCATTTGCTACACTCCTTTAAATAAGTTATTGTTTGTTGTGTTTTTAGTTGCAACCATGCCCTCTGGGATGCAACTAGAACAACGATCCTCATCGGGAGGTCGAACGGTGGCGCATCGAAGCTCTAGGACAATGGGGAGGGCGGGATGGCAGGGGCCATTACAATTGGTATATGTTGGTGATAGGAGCGAATCGAGCGAAATAAAGATGGGATATGCCATCGAGTGTGCGATCTTTGGCGGAAGGGACTAAAATGCAATATTCAACTAAGTCTAAAAAAGACTAAACAGAAAAGTACATGTAAAATTCGTTAACCCAAAAATTTGAGGGCTAAAATGAAAAAGGGACAAGGTCTCTCACATCCCTATGCTCGCTTCCTTCCCCGCAATGATGATCATCTTTGATTTCTCTCTCACGCGCACTGAGACCCACTGTCTCTCCTTCCTCACGACAACCTCGCGGCAACTTCTCATGTTCTCTTCCTCGGTAGCCAGGACGGCGAGCCTCCTCGCGCCACTGTAGATGGAGATCCCTTATGCGATGTTCACGGGGAAGATGTCCTCAGCTGAGTTGGAGGAGGAAATGTGATGGCGTTGGTCGCAGGCAGTCAACACAGCAGGGAGCACGCAAGGCTCGATGATGGAAGACCAGACGCACAACGGCGGAAAATCAGTGGGAGGCAGCAAAAAAAGGCGGCGGTGATGGCGGGAACTCAGCGGACAGTTGCGGCAGTAGTCCAGGGATCAGCGGCGGGTTGGGGAAGAATCGGGAGTAGAAAAGTGTCAGTGCTTAGGTGCTGATATGTCGGGACGAAGCTCCTAAGCGCAGCTCCATCTGGCTCATTTTTGTCGCATCGGATTGTTAGAAAATGAATGCTCTGTTTGATAAATAGCATTCAAGCACTTTTTAGCGTGTGGGTTATATAAATAAGAAACAACCTAAACACAAATCACGGAAAAGGAAACACATGGTCTGACCTCGCTACTAAGCCAACACCCTATATTGATCAGCCCAATGCGCATGCATGAAACAACAAGCCACCGTAGGTAAGCCATCCAAGCGCAAACACCGATGGTTCCTTGTAACGGGCAAGAAGGTCAAACTACAACAAAAGGAAAAAAACGAAATCAAATAAACAGAACAAAGGAACGGAGCTAGATAAAGGGAGAAAATTATATGTTGGAAGAAAAGGAGCGGAGGGAGAAAATCGTGAGAGAAGGTGAAAATATATCACACATCCGTATGAGAACACGATGAATTTTTTCTTCCTAATAGTAGTAGGTCGGGAGGAGAGGTAGTTTGGACGGGCAACACCTAATCTGGGGTACGTCGTATTGCGGGACAAAACACAAGAAATGGAACAAATTAGATGAACCGAGCGGAACAGACACATAACTTTGACGAGGTGGAAGATTTGGTGAGGTGGGACGGACATATAACTTTGAGTTAAACATAGGATCGGACATTCCGGAATCAAGAAGGCCGTAAATATGTAACGATGTGGCTATGCTGCATGTCAAGATCAAAAACTCAAAACTCCATGTCAAAAAAAAACTCAAAACTGAACCCGGGTACATATACACCCGGTACATACAAAACATATTTCAAAAATTAAAATATTTAGAATATTTTTTAGCATATTTCAAACATATTTCACTTTTACGTCCTGGTTCACCGAGCTGCGCACACATATTCTAACTAGTTAGCGTGTACGTGCGTTTCATTTGTGCAACATCTATTCCACACTTTTCCATTGTGGTCCGCATATTACAATCCTTCAACCCGTATGTATCAATTTCCAGGTCACATTTTCGCTACATCTCAACATACAACTTGACTTAATGTTCATATATCTTTTTGTTCCTCTAATTTAAAACGATAATTATCATGTAATTTTATTAAATTTAGAAGACTAATTCAACATTTGAAACAACGTTTAACACTTTCGTCATCCGTTAACCTTTTGCACGCACACCGAAGTGAACTTGAGTATATCATACTACATCATATTTACATTCATCCATACATTTAAAAGAAAACCAATAGCTGCGTGCCTGTAGTATAAAACTGGGCTCAATCTAAACCAATCTCCATCGAGTACGTCTTTGCATCTTAAAAAGCATGATAGAAAGAATAATATGAATATTTGTACAATCTAGCCAATTGACATTGTTATCAGTAGCCCATAAGCAAGCAGTATGTAAGGAGGAAATGCATGTGATCATGAAGGGACATCAAATTTTACTGCATAATTTCATCCTATGGACCCATAATTTGCACAAAAGGAAATAGCAGTACACAGAACTTATCAAAAAAAATCTTCCAAGCAGCACAGTTAGTAAGTATGCACTGAAATTACACAGTACCTCAACTCAAATACCAAATCCTACTAACTGAAAAACTAACAGAACCATCAGATTAGGAGAGAGGGTATATCAGGCTAAAAGAGAGGGCGTGGAAGACAGCAAATGTGGCCAGTGGCCACCGTTGCAATCTGTAGGGCGAGCCTACCATGTGGCGGAGATCTTGCAAGAACGGATAGCAAGGGAGCCGAGATACCTAGGGCCGGATGAATATTGCTAGATCGTCAGTGCCCTGTGACGAACACGGGGGTGACCTCGTCAGGTTTGGCGTAGGGCGAAGTCGTCCGACCTCCTCTTGGTTGGACAACTTGTCAACGGCAATCTCTAGCATCAGTATCGTCGGGCAGACTTGGCGGCATTCTCGCGACGGCTGATACCTCGGTGGTAGTGTGAATGTGATCGCGATGTCCGGGATCTACCCTCAAAGCGCCGCCGACCACCGGTTCTCCAGCCGTCCAAGATCGCCGACCACCTGTTCTCTAGTCATTACGGGAGCGCTGTGGGCAGTGAGGAGAGAGGGAAAGGGTGAGGGATGTTGGAGCAGTTCTGGATCCAAGCACGGCGACGATGATCGCCCTTGGTGGTGTCACGCGGAGAGAAGGCGGCGGGACATGGGGAGTCAGGTTGAAAAGTAGGGGCGATCGTGATCTAGGTAGTGAGAGGCAGTTTATTTTTCCACGGGCGAAGCATGGGGCGATCTTGATCTAGGTCGTGCGATTTTATTTTCCACGGGATGAAGCCTCATGAACGGAAGAGGGCGTCAATTACGGGAGGGGAGAATGGACGAATCTGAACCATGCGATGTACACAGATGAAGGGCCGGGATTCAATTTTCCAACACAAGTTTGTGCCTTTATATGTAGTAGAGATAGAGATAGAGATGATCGCCCTTGGTGGCGTCACGCGGAGAGAAGGCGGCGGGACATGGGGAGTCAGGTTGAAAAGTAGGGGCGATCGTGATCTAGGTAGTGAGAGGCAGTTTATTTTTCCACGGGCGAAGCATGGGGCGATCTTGATCTAGGTCGTGCGATTTTATTTTCCACGGGATGAAGCCTCATGAACGGAAGAGGGCGTCAATTACGGGAGGGGAGAATGGACGAATCTGAACCATGCGATGTACACAGATGAAGGGCCGGGATTCAATTTTCCAACACAAGTTTGTGCCTTTATATGTAGTAGAGATAGAGATAAGTAGTAGAGATATGATCGTCTGGCAGCGACAAGAGTGGAGACGTTTTCTGCCAAACATGGTTACTTTTTACTTAACCGTGTAAGAAAAGAAGTCTTGCTTTGGTTCATGTCCGCTAGGCAGCAACTTCGTAGGTATGGTGGCACTCAGCGTAAGTTGGGCTGGTAGCTGCCATGAATGCTTGACCATCACCTAACCGCTGCCATTTGTATCTCAATGGGAAGAAGAGAGATAATTATTAATCTCTTTGCACAGCTCCTTGAGTTAGCAAGATGCAGATATGGCTTGAATAAAGGAATCTCTTTGCACAGCTCCTTGAGTTAGCAAGATGCAGATATGGCTTGAATAAAGGGTCCAGATGGCAACTGTCTTTTATTCCTTTGCCATAGCACGGTTTTTCTCTATTATCATGCATTGTGTTTGTTAGTCACATCTATTCTACTAGAATTTTGGTCCCTAAACACAAGATCATGGTATAATTTATATTGATGATGCGGATTATCGTAGTTACTTCAAAGGAGTATGCAATTAGGCTAACATGTATTTTTCTTTCAGGTTAAACCTGAACGATATGGTGATAGCAAAACACATTTTTTTACCTACTGGATGGTAAGATTAGATCAATTAATAAAAAGTTTTCTTTCATTTAAGGTCGATGTTTAATTAATATATTCTTGACATGTGCTCTTAATTTGGATGGAAGGATAATACGAAGGATGGGTGTGCTAACCTGGATTGTGTTGGCTTTGTACCTGTAAACACAGCTACCATTACTCCAGGAGATACATTGGAGCCATCTAGTGGACAAATCAGAATTACAGTGAAGATATTTAAGGTATGATTTCAGAAGTGGTAATTTTTTCATAAGAAAATAAGATAATATGGCAGACAAGTAGACATAATGCCAGCGGTTCTCTTCATCCAAAATAAGTTCTAGACAACATAGGAAAAATAGTTAGGAACACTCTATTCCTTAGTCAATTAGTACTTTTTTTTACTTCAGTAGACGACCATGTATACCGTATAACTTTAAACTCTAATACTCCGTACTAGTTTGTGTCACCTCGCTGATGGCACGTTTGATCTGCCGGGCCACCATGTTTTACTCTTAGCCGGTTGAGCTACTACAACGTTTAAGTGGTTGTTTGGATAACGAGTATTTGACACCAATTTTATCTAAACGGGTATTGTGAGAATTCTAGGAAAACCAGTTTTAAGTTGGTGTTTTGTTAAAACTGGATTACCGAGTACTACCTCCATCCCAAGATTTAAGGGCTATATTTTTTCAGAAAGTCAAACTATGTCAAGTTTGATCAAATTTTTATCAAAAATGATTAACATGAAAAGTACAATCAATATTATTAGATAGATAATGAAATATATTTTCATATTGTATCTATAAAATATCATATTTGTTCATAGATTCTTCTAAAAGTTTAGTCAAACTTTATTTCATTTAACTTTTTTTAAAAAAATATAAGGCTTAAGCCTTGGAACGGATGTAGTACTTTGTTTGAACTCTAAGTGAATTCACACGACCACCATTTTCGAGGGCCGTTTATATGGAAACGCACGACATGCCGATAGCATTGCCAAAGCAGCCGGACCATCGTGGCTGGTGCCGGAGCTTCGGTCGAACGAGCGTGGTGTCTGCCTCATACACCTCACCTCCTCCTCAATAGCGTGGCCATGGCGGTCGTCGGGTGCCTGGGCACCGCCAACATGGCCCTTGAACACATTCCATCGCTACCAGCGCCCGACGGGCGACGCCACCTAGCGTGTGGCAGCGACCTTCGCATAGGCGCTGTCGCGGCATGCGCTCCACGCTTGGCCGGGGTGCCGCGCGTCGCCCATCTCAGCGGGGGCCACCAGCCCGCTCCGGCATCCCCTGGACCTCTGCTCATTCCTTCACCTCGTGACACAAAGTCCAGGATCGCTGATGCCACACAGTCGGGCCATGAAGTCTGAGCTTCTAAGAGCATCTCCAGTCGCGTTCCTCAAATCGTCCCCAAAGGGATTTAGGGCGCGTCGGACCAAAAATACGTTCCAGCCGCGTCCCCCAAAGCTCATTTTTGTCCGGCGCGCTCCGATACGGTGTCCGGCGCCCCGAGCCCGTCCCCGTCCCACAGGGGACGCACCGGGGACGCCGGACACAACGAAAAGCGAGGCGGGGAGTGGCGGGGCCGACCCGTCAGCGGCACAATTAATTTTAACCTAACCGTCGCCTACCTCGCGACAGAAGTTATTGGCGCGCAGCGACGGTGCAGTTCCCGCAGCGACGGTGCAGCTCCCACAGAGGGCGCAGCGACGCGTCCCGTCGCGCCTAGCTCTGCGTGCCGGCGTTAATGAGCGCCACCGCTCATCCGCCTCCCTCCGGCCTATAAAAAGGGGCGCCTCTCATCGTCCCTCTCACACACAAACCCTAGCACCTCTCTCCCAAACCCTAGCCGCCACCATCTCTCAACAAGACTCGACGCTATGTCTGGTAGAGGCGGAGGCCGACCTCACGGCCGTGGTCGTGGTCGTGGACGTGGCCGCGGCATAGCTGAACGCTCGCTGTCGCCTCCCACGCCGTCGTCTTCATCGTCGGAGATGGACGTGGAGCCGGACGTGCTGTTCGAGTTCGTCCTCGTCCTCAAGGGCGACCCGCGCGGCATCCAGAGGCTGACGGACTCCTTCGCCGAGTACGTCGGTGGCGTACGCCCGCAAGATGCATCTGCGGGAGCATTCGTGCGGCTACTACCGATGGATCGTCGACGCGATCTACGACGCGCGCGGCAAGATGTACCTCAACATCGGCTGGGAGAAGTTCGCGCGCCACCACAGCCTCCAAGCCGGCTTCATCCTCGTGTTCTCCTACTTCGGCAACAGGGACATGAGCGTCAAGGTCTTCGACGAGAGGCGCTGCCACCTGGACTACCACGGCGACAGGGACTCCCACGACGACAGCACCGACGAGGAGGACGACTGATGAGTGTTGTTTCTTCGCAGCGAATACGTGCACGGAGGTTTCTGCTTGTTCGCCTCATCGGTAGAACCAATAAGGGCACCATCCTCCCGCTGGATTTTCCAGTTTAGGTGACTGGGTGTGCCCTCGAGTGTTCTTTCTTAGCAGTGAACACAACAAACCTCCGATGCACGGCCTAGTTAGGTTTAGTTTATTTGCAATATTTTATATTTGTGTCCACCACGGTTCCAACTATGTATTAGTTTGTGGAAACCACGTTCCCAATTATGTATTAGGTTGTGGAAATTGAAATAAAAATGCCAAAAAAAGTATTTTAAATGTTTGGGGGCGGCGTTTGGGGGACGCGGCTGGGGAGCGACGTCCCGCAAAGGCGGCACAAACAAAACACGTCCCCCAAACGCTCAATCCGGCGCGGTTTGGGGGACGGTTTGGGGACGCGACTAGAGATGCTCTAAGGTGGCCGACGCTAGGCAGTCCGAGCTAGATGTCGTAAAGCAGTGGATCGAGGTGCTCCACCTCCTTGTCGCGGTTCTCGATGGTCTGCCCACTTCTGCCTTGCCGCTGGCCACGATCAAAGATCTTCTCTCATAGACTGTGTGAACGTCGAGTCCTTGAGCGTAAAGGCCGGTGAGGCGCTGGCCATCACCTCCAGCTTCCAGCTCCACCCTGCATCGCCACAGCTACGATCGCCCGCTGGCGACAAGGAGAGACGGAGACGCCACAGCAACTCTGATTCCCTGTGGCTTCTGTCGCTATTCACCTCCCTCGCCGACCCCTACCTTCGCGTGCTTCTTCATTTTTTCGATAAGGAGCATATATTAATATCACGGAGATACCAATTACACCCAGCTTCTGCAACAACATCATGCCCTAATGACATAAATGATGTACACAGCCAAAAAATAGAAAAAGAATTACAGAAAAGAAAGGTACCGCTACAGAGATCTATAACTTGAAACAGCAAGAGTGACACCACCGAGACAACACCAGAAGATCAGCTTGTCCATAAGCGACGGCTCCAAGAAGGAAATAGTGCAAAAACGCTGTCGTCGCCCGATCATAGATCTTAGGTTTTCACCCTGAAGAAAGTCATCTCTCTCAAAACAATTCCTTCAACAAGAACATTGCCAAGCCAATTCAATTAAGGCCAGACCATGGATTTTCACCCTGAAAGATAAGACTCTGAAACTTCTCCTGTGCAGTCGACCCCACGTACCAGTCGCTGTTACAAGTCACGAATCGCTAAGCCAATTCCACCTCACCAAGATCCGACCATCATAGATATTCCACCAATCTCGGCTTGATGACCTTCTCCGCTAGCACCATGGAAAGAAAAAGAGCTCCATGATATTAACAGCCAGCAGAGCTTCGAAGCGCTGTTGGGGCTGCATCTCGCAGCCCCTTTCTTCTATCTCTGAACTCACACTAGAATAAGGTAGACAATGGAGACAAGAGTATTTTTGGCGTTGGACTGCCTCACATAGCCCAACTTTTTCTTCTTTACTCAATCTCTCAAATGCATACATGCTCACACCAGTCTTAAATAGGCTCTCTCTCACACACACGTTCTAGACACACCACACCGGCCACTAACACCACCTGACTAGTGCATGCACCCACGCAGCAGGCCACAGCCTGCCGATCCCTATCTTCTCCTAGAATCGCTCTAGGCAGCAGACTCGGCCAAAGCATGCACAAGAACATGTAGCTAGCAAAACCAACACAACTAAACTACCGGCAGGTTCACGTACAGCCTATTGGCCTCAGCACTTGCACAGCAGCTTCGCACCACCACAGGCATCTCGCCATGCTCACCGCATCGCACGGCACCGCAAGCATCTCGACTCATATGCCTCTGCTGAAACTCGTCGGCTTCGTACGCATCACACGCACACCTTGCCAGACTACAAAAGGCTACAACGATCGCACCTAACTACATGCAGGATACTAAAGCAAACGCTGATACAAGGAAATCAAGATTAAGTGCTAACAAGCGCCCCCTCTGAAACCAAACAGTCAGATAAAAAACATGGATGCGCATGACCGAAACCAATTAACGCTTCTTCATGTCTGCCGCCAGCCGCTGAAGACAAAGAACAGTCCCGTACCATGTTATTGGTTTTGGGGAAACGAGTTTTTGCAAAAACAACTATTAGTCGTTTTTTCTAAAACGCGAAATTACGGGTGTATGAGAAACTGGTTTTGCAAATCTTTGAATTAGCTGGAGCACCCAAACAGTATTTTCCTTAAACTGGGGACGAAACAAGTTTTTCCGAAACTAGTTTTCGGAAACATCATATCCTGGTAGGGCCATGTTACTTTGTCTTAAGGCTAGTCATAGAGGTGAGTATCATATACTAATATCATGCATATGATACTAGTCCATGTTACTACCTCTTTAGTAGGTAGTATGAAAAATGTGGTGACATGAAAATTTGCATTTATTGTCTCTTGGGATCTATAGTAGTACTTCAACATTGTGATCTAGTTGTGGCATGTACCAACATGAAATTTTATTTGTTGGTACACGTGGATAAATATACGAACAAAATTGAATATTCAAATATATAAAATTTTAGCATTACATGGATCAAGACTCGGAAATAGAATATAGTCTACAGTGGAAAACTTCTTCCAAATATGCTCATCAAATCATCTTTTAGAGCTCTGTGGGTTGGATGATTATGGATTCTAGCATCTCTGTTTAGTACATCGGCAAATGCTGGCATGTCACCATGAGTAAATACTGATGGAAGGACGGTTGATGAGCCTGCTTCCTCATTCAGATTCAAATCAAGAATATTGCCAGCCTCCTCTTTTTTATCATGGACTATCATGTTGTGTAGAATGATGCAAGCTATCATAATATTATGGAGATCTCCCCGATCATATAGACGTGCCGGATGTCGTAAAATGGACCATCGAGCCTGGAGCACCCCAAACATTTTTTGTGTCACATGTAAAAAAGATAAATCTTCTGCTCCGACATAACTATTCGCGGAACATTTTTATCTTTTCTATACAGGTCACGTAAAATGTTCGTTTTCCCCAAAAACTTGTGTGCGAACATACAATGTCAGGATATACGCACGAAATTTTATTTCTTATCTTTCTTACATTTTTTATTTTGATTTTTTCATTATATTTTTACAGTAGGATCATATGCACCTATGAGTCAAAACACCACCTCCAAAGCTCAAAAAGTCATCATAGCAAACCTAATGTGATGTTGGAAGACCGATCCGTAGACAAACCACCAACTATGTGAGATAAAAATATCTCTTACTATGTGCTCCAACCATATAGACACATCAATAAACACGTCTTGAACATGTGTTGTAGATTGTAATGATGGTCATCAAATCTAACTATTCTTAGTTAAATAATTGATAATGCAGAGTAAAGAAGATGGAGATTGGTGGCTGTATTTTGGACATGATATCAATAATCTTAACCCAGTGGGCTATTGGCCAAAAAGTCTTCTCCGTAGCATGCAAGACTATGCTGGCATTATAACATGGGGAGGAACTACAAGTTCGTACAATGGGCAAATTAGTCCACCAATGGGGAGTGGGCAGTGGCCAAGAAGCAGTTCGGCGGCATCTTTTCGAAATGTTAAGTATGTTGATGTTAATGGTCAAGGTTATGATCCTGCTTGGGATAGTCTTCATGCTACTGAGACCCACAGAAAATGCTATCAAACCGGTGTATTTCGGCTTGAAACTCAGGGTAACATGTTCTACTATGGGGGGCCAGGTGGATGCACTAGTTAGCTTCATTGTCCTCACTCCAATCCAGATTATATTTCAAATATAATCAGATGAAATAATTTGTTTCAGTTCAATGTCGGGTTTTATTATTTTCTCTTTTTTAATGTATGTGGACAATTATATGAGATGGCTATATCACAGTTACTCGAGAGTTCAAAATCATAGTCTATTTCAAAAAGTATGGCTATACTGAAAAGGAGTGTACACAAAAACAATAATGTGTAAGTCAGCTACACACAAAGTGTAGCTGGTTTGCTACCAATTGAGGTTTGCGGCTGGATGGTATGTAACTTGGATTACTCTCACTTATCTTTAGGCTGGAGTTAGCGATGGCAATGTCCGTGGTACCACACCCTCAAACGCTCAAACCCTTCGATCTAGCTCTTTTTTTAAGAATGCACCCTAAAAAAGTGTATTAATCATATGTAAGAAAGGCCAAGACTCCTGACCCCGCGTCGCTCCCGGGGGGCGGCTCGGGCGATCCTAACCCTAGATCAGCCGCCACCCGTCCTTCCCCTCCACCTGCTCTCGCCGCCGCCGGGCGAAGGCCGCGCTGCTGACGGTGGAGGCGGGCCTTCCTCCTCTCGCGCGGGTGGTGTTGGGCAGGGGCCTCTCCCCATCGGGCGATTGGAGCTCCAGCCGGAGCGGCGTGGCGAACCTGGTTGGTGCGGTGTTTCCAGCGGAGTTGGGCGCAGGGGCGGCGGCCCCGGGATCCTCAGCAGTGCGGCGGCCGCGGTGGCCGGTCCTGGGAGCTCAAGTCTGCGGGCATCGGCGTTCGTCCTCGAGCCCCGCGTCGGTGTTGGTCGGCGCCCCCTCTATGTGGCGTTCCGACGACGCCCACAGTGCTCTTCGGCGGTGCTCCGTCGGCTGCAGGCTGTGCAGCCCGGCCTCTCATCTCCGCGAGGTGCGGTGGGTGACAGTCGTGCTCGCGGAGCTCTCCGGTCTAGTTTTGTGGTGGTGGTGGCTGTTGCGCGGCGTCGGCGCGCGAGGTGTGCGGGATGGTGATGGTGGTCTGGCCGTCCCTTTGCGGCGGTGTGAGGTTGCGACTCTTTGCCGGGCGAAAGTCTTGTTCTGGCGTCGTGTCCTCCTTCGAGGTGTCATCGTGGTGGTGCTCTTGCGCCTCCGACCGGGTACTCCAAGGGAAACCCTGATCCCTTGTGGGATCGGGCGAGGGCGACACTTTCTTGTGTCGTTTGGCCTGTTGGGGTCCTCGCCTTGGATGCTCCGTCGGCCAGAGGGATCTGTGGAGCGAGTTGGTTGTCGGCGTCGACGAGCTGTTTGGCTTCCTCGACTCGGTGGTCAGGAGAACATGACTTCGGTTTCGGTGTGCTCCGGGTGAAAACCCTGCACCGTCCTCGGCCGATGCCGGTGATGGCGGCGCTCCCGGTCGTCGCCCCCCTTGTGGGAGGCATCACTATGGAGGCCCTTCACTGCAAGTGTTGTTGTTCATTTTGTTTGTCTTGTCGGTTTTGTCCTCGGCCTGTGTGACGCCCCAGAACCGGTACCATGAGGAATCCAGCGATCCCGCCAAAATCCGCACGATATCGATTCTGAGACGCCCTTTGACACGATGTGCGCGACGAATCACACACGTGATGCCAGAGAAATTAACACGAGCGGTAACATTACATTAGGTTTACTATAGAGCCCACAAGAAACATGTATTACAACAACGACTCCAACGAGTCAAGATACAAATATACAATACAAAGATCCAAATCATACAGAAGATTGAATATGTCCGAGTATGGACAAGATACAAATTGGACTAAGAGTCTTGAAGATAACCGGTGGTGTCCATAACCCTGCCAAGGCCAAGCCGGAAGGGTAACCTTGCTAACGTCGTCATCTCGTACCTGTCAAAGTCGGGCCATCGGTTGCCGACAAAAGGGGGAGGAGACAAAAAGAAGAAAGGCGAGGGTAAGTACCAATGCCACGTACTTGCGAGACAAGACCAGCTGTGCTCGCTGGTGGGCGGTATAAACATCGCCTAGCTATATGGTGGAGTTTAACGGCAGCAAAGCTTGTACTAACCAATAGAGACACGCTGCAATATTCGTCTAATCAGAGAAGATGAGAGAGCGCATAAGCTAACAGTTCTATACTTTGCAAACATAACCCAACCGATGCATTCCCCCTTCGCAAAGGAAGTACTTACAAAGGCATTCACACGGTGTACTAGTTTTATTAAGTAACCGTTGTAGTAATGCTAAATTACTTGGCAAGTTATTAACAAGTTATTATCAACAATAGAAAGGTGTAAGTTTTTTTTATGATCAAGCCATACAATTCTAAGTCGTCCATAACCGCGGACACGGCTTATCGATAAGATGTACACCCTGCAGGAGTTGTCCAAATGTAACCATACACATGCTCGAACCCACTTACTACAGGTAGAGTCTCACAACAAGACCGTTCCTAATGCAATAAAAAGTTTAATGGGAGCCACCCAACTAAGCTACCCGTGACGAAGTTCGACCGTACTCCGATACGGACCCATAGGTTTGTGACGGCTTCCAAGGCGGGCACTAACGACCGACCAAGGATAAGGAGTCTCGCGTTATGAGTACAATACATAATATAAACACCCGAAGGCAACAGAAAGTAAATCGTGCATATCGTGCATATGATCAAATAAAACCAAGGTTGTGGCTCCCAATAAACAGACTCGAGGAAAGGTAGTGGCTGATGGGGGTCCCACTCCCCCACGTAGGGGTAGAGCGTTCAATCTCGGAACAGAACAAGAACTCGGGTCCTAGGGGACATTAGCAAGACAAAGATCCGATGCTTTCGCAAAGGGGCTCACTGATGCCACTGCTTACAATTTTAGTTGTTAACAATTAAGTAAAGCATGTGTATCTCCAATAACTGATATAACATGTGATAACCTCCCAACAACCCAACAGATATAGAGATAAAAGCAGATCTCTAATATGCGCTACGACTCACAAAAGGCTCAACCAACAAACAACGGCGATAGGTAGTGGATATTTAACACGGCTCATATGGGTAACAGTTGAATAGGACACGTGACTCAAGAATCGCAACATAAGGATAGCAGGAGAACAACGTGCAAGAAACTGTAAAATAGGTGAAGAGGTGGGCTCTCCTGTGAAAAACTGGAGAAGAACTTGTTGTATCTCACAACACCACTTCGTGATCCTATCCGGGAAGAAGCAAATGCTACAACAAACATCGAATGCAAATCTTACAACTACGTAAGAAGAACCAGCATGATCAAGATGATATGCATGACATGGCAGCGATGGTGCAATGCAATTATCCAATTTAAGCGGGATAGGAATCCCGAACAAACAATTATTAGATTGGAGTTGTATTTCTACCGACAAAGTTAAATGTTGATTAGCATGGTAAGACATGGCAGGGGTGAGCTACTTCAATATTAAACGGAGCGGGAAAACCTTAGTCGGTGTCCAAAATACTCCGGGGTTCTATTAGGTGAACATGCACAAACTATCACGGCTCGACATGATGCAAACATGCCTATAGATGGTATATTCATGTTTCTCATATTTTCCGATCAATTTTTATATATAACACTTTGCATTTAGAATCATAGTTTAGAAGATATGATTTTAGCAAGATTTTGCAAATCAAAAATAAGAAAAGAAGAAAACAGAGAAGGGGAAACCGGACCAGCTGCCAGCGGCAACGGTTAGCTTCGCCGGCGATGGCTACATCAGTGGATCTGGCCCGAGTCTGTCGATCTGGATCAGAAAAAGAATGAGGGATTATAATAGCCTCCACCAGGAATTGAACACAGGATCTCATGATGCAGCTCAAGGAGCGAACCAGATGGGCTAGATGTTGTTGATGTCAAATTACTTTTGCGCATCAAAATAGAGCAAGCATATGGCGGAGATGAGTTTCAACTCTCAAGTTGCAGCCATGGCAGAGGTTGCAGGCAAGCACGGATCTGTCGATTTGGGGCAAACCGGGACGGGGGAAAAGGCGCGCTGGACGCGCCACGACGTAGTGAACCTGATTGTCATGATCGTGGTGCCGGAAACCCACCGGAGCATCGCCGGCGTCGACATCCTGCGGGCAAAACGGCCGTCACCGTCGAGGGAACAGACTAGTGGGGGAGGGAGATAAAGGGAGGTTCTTGAGGAAGAGGAGGTTAGAGCATCCCCACTCGTTGGCGCTCCCCACGCCCAAATCCGGCGAAATTTTCGTCCGGATTGGATGAAGTTTTGGCGTGGGGAGCGCCGAAGTTCCAGCCGTCCCCCCGGCAGGAAACCCCCAACCTCGACCATTTGACATATTTCAAACAAATTCAACATAAAATTTAACAAGTTCGGCAAACAAGAGGACGAAAATTGCTGAAACAAATTCGGCGATAACAGTACAATGTTTAACAAGTGCTGAAACAAATGAAGCACACAAATTTCACAATTTTTCAAACAAATTAAGACAGACTAGTTGGCGTCGGCGTTGGCGTTGCCTCGGAGCCTCCATATGTGCTCCACCAGATCATCTTGCAGCAGCTGGTGCATTGTAGAGTCTCGAATCTCCTGGCGCATAGCAATGAAGGCGACCCATGATGGAGGCACCTGGTGATTAGGCTGTGCAAGAGGACCCTCTCTCTCATATGGTGCTTCTTGCTCAGCCAGAGGAACCGGATGCTTTCGCTCATCTTCAATAATCATGTTGTGTAGGCACACACAGCAGTTCATCACCTCCCACATCTGATCTTTGGACCAAGTCATAGCGGGGAACCGGACGACCGACAAATCTCTCTTTGTAGGACACCAAATGCTCGCTCGACGTCTTTTCGGCAAGCTTCTTGTTTCTTGACAAACTCGCAAAGTTTGGGGGTGCTAGGGTTGGAGATCGTCTTCACAAATGTTGCCCACTTTGGATAGATACCGTCTGCAAGGTAGTATCCTTTGTTGTAGTGCCGACCATTGATCACATAGTCCACCGGGGGAGCATGACCCTCAACAAGCTTGGAAAAGACCGGGGAGCAGCTTTAGGACGTTGATGTCATTGTTGGATCCAGGCATACCAAAGAAAGAGTGCCAAATCCAAAGATCATGGGTAGCCACCGCTTCAAGTATCACGGTGCAGCCTTTTTGTGACCCTTGTACATTCCCTCGCCACGCAAACGGACAGTTCTTCCATTGCCAATGCATGCAGTCAATGCTTCCAAGCATCCTGGAAAACCTCTAGCTTCATTTGTTGCAAGGATCCTCCGAGTGTCTTCGACAGTGGGTGATCTCAAGAAATAGTCCCCGAACACCGCTATGACGGCCCTGCAGAACCGGTAGAAACAATCAAGGGCGGTGGACTCCGCCATCCGAAGATAGTCATCTGCAGTATCACCGGGAGCTCCATACGCCGGCATCCTCATAGCCACCGTGCACTTCTGCAAAGTGACGAAAATCCAACCAAACCAGTGCAATCCGCCTTGCATCTGAAGTAGGGATCAAAGTGGCGGATGGCATACACAATTTGCAGAAATAGCTTTCTGCTCATCCTGAAACGACGCCGGAAAACAGTCTCACCGTGCAATGGATTGTCGGCGAAGTAGTCGGCGTACAACATGCAGTAGCCCTCCATTCGCTGTCTCGGCTTGCACTTCCGGCGACCTCGTGCCGACCCACCACGCCGACGAGTTGCCAGTCCGGCGTACATGCTTGCCAAGCAACCAAGGATCATCATGTGCTCGTCGTCTTGGGCGGCTGCTGCCATCTCTTCTTGCATAAGCTCGACGAACATCTGCTCCTCCTCTTCGTCCGAGTCCATGGCCGGCGAGGCAAATGGACGAACACCTGACGGGCGTGGTCGAGGCAACCCGAGCCGCGAGCGACGACGAGCAAGCGGGCGGAAAACAAAGCCGGCGGAAGAGCGGCAGATAGGCCGTCGTCCAAACACGGCGGAATATAGGCAGGTGGGGAAGGAGTGGCGGCGCAATCTGGGCAACAAGCCGGCGGGGTGGTGCCGGCGGCGAGAGAGATACGAGGGGTGGGGGAGATTTTGAGCGACGTGGCGGTGGGGTTCGTGCGTCGAGTCACCGACAGATCGGGCCCTTCCCCGCTTTTCACTCGTCCGGAGTCCCCGAGAGCTCCCCGGGGGCCGGGCCCGTGGGATCGCCGGATGAATTTAGGCCCAAATCCGGACGAAAACGAGGAACCGGGGGCGCGACTGGGCCGAATTTCGCCGTCCGGATGGAAAAAACGCTCGCCGGGGGCCTCCTCGGGGGGACGAGTGGAGATGCTCTTACCCAGAACATGTAGAAGGACTCAGAATGGTCTTTGCTGGAAGGGGTACGTGCCGAGTGGGCCGAGGAAGAGATGGGCTGCCCGGGCAAAGTGAATCCTCATAGGGTCCAGGGAGAGAGAGGGAGCCCAGGCGGATTTTCTTTTCTTTTTCAAACTTTTCTCCTTGTGAAACTGTTTTGCAATTTGATTTGAAAACCAGCTCAAACTAATTTGAATTTTGAGTCTAGAGGTGGATAGAGATAAAAGAAAATTAACTTTATTGTTTGATAGTTTTGAGGTTAGAGTTTTGTTAAACGAGAAGACAAGAGGAGGTTTATTATATAAACCATACTAGAAAATATGTTCGCGCGTTGCGGGGGATTGTTTTCTCTTAAGTATGTTGTTTCAGGGGACACAATTATCATCGAGATTATTTGAGAATATGTTTTTTCTCATTTTCAAGTGTCTAACTTCATCCACGAATCTCAGTTACCTAAATTGCCTTATAGCTAGTTTTTATATCTATATAAAACCTAAATTCACTTGAAATTGTAATTTAGATAGTTTTTCAGATTGAGTCGGAAGTAAGGGGCCTCCTCACCGGAAACCATTAGTGTAGCTCGAGCTACAGGTATCTCTTTTTTTTTAAAGCTAAAGACAAAAATTTAAAGTTTCAAGAAATCTGAATTTAAATCTAAATGAACAATACTATGATCTAATACTAATTTTATTTTTACCAGATCGAAAAAAATTATGTTGAAAAGAAAAATTTATAGATCCAATGTCACATTCCTTAAATTTTTACGATACATGTATAGGATGCACTCAATGTGTACGAGCTTGTCCACAAATGTATTAGAACTAACGGGTACCGCCCGATGCGTGCGCCATTCTCCACAAGTAGCCATCGCGATCTTCATGTTTGGCCGCTGCCTCTCTCGCATGGCCAAATCGTCTCCTTTTGATTATGCACCACAATCCCTCTAGTCTCATCTATCTTGAATATAGTGAGGGGCGTGGCCTCTCGATCTCCCGTTGGAGGAGAGGCTGGAGGCTGAGTCGGGGAGCACCGCGAGGCAGCCGCACGTTTTTGGGCACGCCGTGCATGTCGTTGTCGCCGGCGCCCGGCAGTCGCTCGGGATGAGATCTGGACGATCCAGCCGATGCCCTCGTCACCCACAGTCCTCCGGCGCCTAAATTGCTGGGAGCATATGAGGAATCGACGGGTGATGCTAGCGGCTAAGCGTGGCCTCGATCCCGACCTGACGGCGCCTTCAGTGGCTCCCTGCCGACCTGACGGCCCACCGGCGGCTCGACGTCTACGGGCAGTGCTCGACCTCAATCCAGCGCAATCCCGACTTCCGCCGCAGCGCGCGTGGGCCGGCCCTCCCCTTCTCTGTTCCGTTGAGAAGATGCGGTCCTCGACAGCGGGGGTCCTCGTAGAAAATCCTATCCGACTTGACGATGCGCGCGAAGTGGGATCTGGAGTTCTGGACCAGACACGATGCCAGGAATCGTCCGGCACCAGCGCTTAGAGCTCGGCCAAGACGGCGTGGGATCCCTGGGTGCTAATTTATCAGATTTGCTGGAAATCAGGCGCTTGCTATTTAATAAGTTTAAGTTGAGTGCTTGGAGATTCCTATTTTATGCTTGTAGATTCGTGATTTGACTTTTGGGTTGTTTGTGTGTGTGTTTGTGTTGTTGTTGTTCCGACGCGTAAGTGGGCTGACTTGTTTTTTACGGGCCTCGCGGAGTGGGCTTGTGGAGTGGGCTCGCTGAGTGGGCTCGTGGTGATGGTTCCTATCTACAAGGTGTCTTTCTCTCTCCCATGGAACCTCTTACGCCGTGTGTTCCAGTTACGCGTGTGTTGCAAACGACGTGTTCCAGTTACGCGTGTGTTGCAAACGACATATTTCCAGTTACTTTTGGGTTGCAACTGAGATTTTTTTGGTTACATGTGGGTTGCAACAGATTTTTTTTTCAATTGCATGAGCGTTGCAACTTAGATTTTTCTAGTTGCGCATATGTTGCAACTAAGAATTTCCACATGTACATATGGGTTGCAACTGAGATTTGAGATTTTTCCAGTTACACCTGCGTTGCAACTAAGAATTTCCACTTACATGTGGGTTGCAACTGATATTTATTTTCTAGTTGCATGAGCATTGCAACTGAGAGTTTTCCAGCTGCGCATATATTGCAACTAAAATTTTCCACATACATGTGCGTTGTAACTGAGATTTTTCCAGTTACGCATGAGTCGCAACTACGAATTTCCACTTACATGTGGGTTGCAACTGAGTCTTTTCCAGTTACACGTTGCACAAACTATTTTTTCTAGTGAAAAATGTGAACGCACACAATCGAACGCCAAAACTAAAGTAGTACACAGCTTAATAAGCTACTGATGTCAGCGACTGAGATTTATTAAGTCTTAGGCGACTGATCTCTAGGCGCTTCCCTAATTTATACTGCAGATGGATGTGACGCCCCGGAATCGGTACCATGAGGATCCCAGCGAACCCGCCGAAATCCGCATGATATCGATTCAGAGACGCCCTCCGACACGACGTGCGTGACGAATCACACACGTGATGCCAGAGGAATTAACACGAGCGGTAACATTACAACAGGATTACAATAGAGCCCACAAGATACATATATTACAACAACGACTCCAACGAGTCAAGATTCAAATAGATACATACAAGGATCCAAATCATACATAAGATCAAATACATCCGAGTACGGACAAGATACAAATTGGACTAAGAGTCCTGAAGATAACCAGTGGCGTCCATAACCCTGCCCAGGCCAAGCCGGAAGGGTAACCTTGCTAACATCGTCATCTCGTACCTGTCAAACTCGGGCCATCGGTTGCCGACAAAAGGGGGAGGAGACAAAAAGAAAGGAAGGCGAGGGTAAGTACCATTGGCACGTACTTGCGAGACAAGACCAGCTATGCTCGCTGGTGGGCGGTATAAACTTCACCCGGCTATATGTGGAGTTTAGCGGCAGCAAAGCTACTATCCAGTAGAGACACGCTACAACATCCGTCTACTCAGAGAAGATAAGAGAGCTGTAATATCCCAGGTTTAGAGGCTATAAAATAAGAGAACACCAAAGTGTGCATTGCATTCATGCATAGAAAATCCGGGGAATTTTCGCGCTTCAACTAAAACTTACCACAGTAACTGAAGATTCACTTGACTTGCTGGAATTGAAGTAGATCATCAAGTCAAGCGCTATAAACTTCACTGTGACTTTTGCTAAAACCTTGTTTTGGGTAGAGATGATTTGATCTATGGGCTAGATCAAATAGAATTAGTTTTATACCAAACAACACCTTAAGTAAGGATCAACTACAAGATCTTATATAAAAGGATATCAACATGACATTTCTTACAACAACACATGAATAATTATTCAATCCTAAATCAAGGAACACAATTAATTAAGAAACTATTCTATACTTATCTTATACATGCTTTCTACTAAATAAATGTTCCTACCATGAGTCACATGGTATATCTTTTCCACTACAATACTGGAATCCATGACAAGAACATTCATATTCATTCTTCATTAAACCTTGACCATTCCAACCTTGTTTCTCAACTCATATCATTAAACCTAGAGAAAGGAGAGAATCATTCATGTGCTTATTCTATCCATTGAATAAAACCTAGATTACTATTTAAACCTTATCCAATTGAGGTACTCGTTGATACTAACCAATGATACAAGAAATGTAAGTCAAGTATTAAACTCTACTTGACCTAGCTCACACTTGATGGTAAGCAAGAACCCATTCTTCTAGTAATTATGGAGAGACAAGTGTTGTGATCATTACACCTTGGTAATGATCATAAACCCTAGAGGAAACCCTACCTATTCAGAAGAGCTCAACTTAAAGAGGTATACTCAAGTATATGGACTTATACTTGATCTTGGAGAAAGAACCATAATTCACCAATGAATTGTTATGAGGCCAATACCTTGATCATTACAAATTGGGTGATGATCATAAACCCTATGAATTTAAGTGAGTGTGTTGAGTTAAGGATTAAAGAAGAGAGATTAGTGAGGAATAAGTGGATCATGTCTAATGCATGATCTTACCTTATAAATTGAGATGCTAAGTTAAACTTCTACAAGTGATCCATAGATCTCATTCTTCACATGAAATGATAAATATATCAATAGTAGTTAATCCCAAACCAATCCTCATGCCTTGTGTAGAGGAGTAATCCTAGTCAATTAAACATAACCAAAGCTATTGCTCACATCCTAAACCTAGTGGTGTAACACATTGGTGATCTCTACTAAAACCCTAGACCAAGTCTGAAATCCAACCCATGGATTACTTTGGATTATAATTAGAACCCTGCCATACCTCATGCCTAGTTATACTTCAATTTAGTGAAGCTTCTGCAAAACCCTAAACCTTTCAAGTAGAATTCACCACATAGAATATTATGTCCTAACTTGTGTATCATGGATCCCAAGTATAAACCAATCCATATACACTTATAAACTAAATGCCATTTGGTGAGTACAGTGAAACAAACATTCAATTCTATTTGGCTTTCCAAGTACTTGCTTTGGGAACCAAATGAAATATTATTTTTATAAAATAGAATCACCACAAGAGCAATTGAATTAACTACGAGGATTATAGGATTCATCCTAAATAATTTAAGTCAAAGCTTGATTGATGATTATAGAGGTTATATCACCACTCTTCTTAAACCCTAGAAATAGTTATTCACATAAAATCATAACTCATTCCATTCTCAACACCATTTAATTTAAACTCTAGCCATAAGGAGAATTATATGTGAACCATCCATATTGTTAAGAACCCTAGTAAAATCTAGTAATATGCTTACCATTCACCTATTATAAAATTCAAACCATTTAAATATATCTGGTTCCTAAATTAAAAGGCAATTGAGATAAACACATAAACCATATCTATTTTAAATTTAAAATGCACTTCACAAGAACACCAAGTAATCACCCATCAAATAGTTGTTTAAACAATAGAACTAAGTAGTAAGTATTTTTATGAAGTGATATTGATATTTAATATTTTAGAACTTGCAAAAATAAACAGAAATCAAATTGGAATTTAAATAACAAGTTTAAAACAGAAAATAAAAAGAGAAAAGGAGAGGGGAGAGGACTTACCCTACCAGGCCGCAGCAACCCAGCTTCAGCCCAAAGAGCAGCCCGCGTCGAAGCCCAGAACCAGCCCAACCCAGCATAGAAACGATCCACGCAGCGAATCGGTACCGAACAGAAGAAAACCATCGTCGTCTTCTTCTCCGGAGACGACAGCGCAGAGGAGGAACTCGGCCACGTCCTCGACGACGATAAGGACGCGCCGGGCGCCGCAGAAGCTTCCAGAACCCCTCCCTATACCTCTCGCGTCCGAGCCTATCCGTTCGCATCAAGATTCACGCCCATACACCGCTCACCGTCGCCATCGCATCTCGGCCAGTACCGCCGGCGAGCCGACAAACCAGACCCTCTCTTGCCCTATAAATATGCCTAGAGCACCGCCAGGAAACCCTAGCACCTTGCCGCCCATCCATTGCTTCTCAGACATCCTCTATCTCGCGTGCTCTTCCACTCACTATCGCCGGCGACGAGGAAGAACTCGAGGGTACAAGCCACCCCGGGCCAACCAAGCAGTCCTAGCGACGCACATCATCACCAGGAGCATCCTGGAGGAGTACAACATCAAGCGGAGCAAGGAGGAGGGAGAATTTTGGCGTTCCCTTTCACTCGGGTTCGCCGGAAAATGGTCAATCGCCGTCGTCTCCGGCGGTCATCGACGCCTGATACGTCCAATTTGCATCACTATTTTATATCATAATTTGCTGTTATTCATTGATATATTTCATATTGGGACACAATACTTATGTTATTTCATCTATTTTGCATGTTTCATCATTATTGGAGGATCAAGCACCGGAGCCAGGATTCTGCTGGAAAAAGCACCGTCAGAACGCAATATTTCGGAAGATCAACTGTGGAAGGAAATTATACCAAAAATCCTATTTTTCAAGATGACGAAGGAAGCCAGAAGGAGGAGCCAGGAGGACCCAGGGTGGGCCCACACCCTAGGGCGGCGCGGCCCATGGCCTGGCCGCGCCGCCATGTGGTTTGGGGGGCCCACGACCCCTTTCGCCTCCTTTTCTTCGCGAAATCCTTCGTCCCGAAAACCTAAGCCACAGAGGGTACCTCGCGAAGAGTTACAGCCGCCTTTGCGGGGCGGAGAACACCAGAGAGAAAAGAGCTCTCCGGCGGGCAGGAATCCGCCGGGGAAATTCCCTCCGGGAGGGGGAAATCGACGCCATCGTCACCGTCATCGAGCTGGACATCATCTCCATCACCATCATCATCATCTACACCATCATCACCGCCGTCTCCACCGCTGGACACCATCACCGCCGTAGCAATTTGGGTTTGATCTTGATTGTTTGATAGGGGAAACTCTCCCGGTATCGATCTCTACTTGTTGTGGATGCTATTGAGTGAAACCATTGAACCAAGTTTATGTTCAGATTGTTATTCATCATCATATCACCTCTGATCATGTTCCATATGATGTCTCGTGAGTAGTTCGTTTAGTTCTTGAGGACATGGGTGAAGTCTAAATGTTAGTAGTGAACTATGGTTGAGTAATATTCAATGGTATGATATTTAAGTTGTGGTGTTATTCTTCTAGTGGTGTCATGTGAACGTCGACTACATGACACTTCACCATTTATGGGCCTAGGGGAATGCATCTTGTATTCGTTTGCCAATTGCGGGGTTGCCGGAGTGACAGAAACCTAAACCCCCGCTGGTATATCGATGCAGGAGGGATCGCAGGATCTCAGAGTTTAAGGCTGTGGTTAGATTTATTCTTAATTACTTTCTTGTAGTTGCGGATGCTTGCAAGGGGTATAATCACAAGTATGTATTAGTCCTAGGAAGGGCGGTACATTAGCATAGGTTCACCCACACAGCACTTATCATAACAATGAAGATTATTTAGCCGTATGTAGCGAAAGCACTAGACTAAAATCCCGTGTGTCCTCGAGAACGTTTGGTCATTATAAGTAAACAACCCGGCTTGTCCTTTGTGCTAAAAAGGATTGGGCCACTCGCTGCAATTGTTACTCTCGCACTTTACTTACTCGTACTTTATTCAACTGTTACATTAAACCCCCCTGAATACTTGTCTGTGAGCATTTACAGTGAATCCTTCATCGAAACTGCTTGTCAACACCTTCTGCTCCTCGTTGGGATCGACATTCTTACTTATCGAAAATACTACGATACACCCCCTATACTTGTGAGTCATCAAGACTATTTTCTGGCGCCGTTGCCGGGGAGTGAAGCGCTATTGGTAAGTGGAATTGGTAAGGAAACCTTCTTGTTGTGCTGATTTTATTTCTCGCTGCTATAAGTCATTATGGAGAGATCTTCTCTTCAATTTTTATTTGGGAAATCTACTACTACTGCAACGGTAGTAGATGAGGCGCCAGGTGAGGAAGTGATACCATATAAAATACCTATGAAAATTATTGAACGTGTTATGGATAACCGCTATGAAGGGGATGGAACTGTCCATCCTGGTGATCATTTACTGTTTTTGCATGAATTATGCAGGTTATTCAAATGTGCAGGTATTGCTATGGATGAAGTGAGGAAGAAACTATTCTCTTTATCGCTGTCCGGTAAGGCGGCGCATTGGTATAAATTACTGGATAATGGAGATTCTCTTGAATGGAATGATATTGTGCCCCGGTTTTATTCTAAGTTCTATCCTCCAAGTGAAATTCATAAGGATCGGAATCGCATATATAATTTTTGGCCTCATGATGGAGAGAGTATTGCCCAAGCTTGGGGGAGATTGAAGTCTTTAATGCTCAAATGCCCCATTCATGAGCTTCCTGGTAATGTTATTATTGATAATTTCTATGCAAGACTTTCTTTTCAAGACAAGACCTTGCTGGATACTTCTTGTTCTGGATCATTTACACGCAACAAAGAAGAGTTTAAAAGGGACCTTCTTGATCGGATCCAAGAAAATGCGAAGGTTGGGAGAACGACAAGGATAGAGAATCGGGTATAATTTATGATTATAAATGCATTGAAGCTTTTATGGAATCTTGATAAATTTCGTAATATGAGTGCTACATATGGTCTTGATTCTCAAGTTGCTGCAAATCTTTATAAAGCTTTTGCCTCTCATTATGAATTGCCAAAGAAGAATTTTGATAAGTATCATGAACCGTATAAAGATAAAATTGATTCATCTATTAATAAATGTGTTGTAGTTGAAACTGCTGATCATGTTATTCCTGAAGCTTATATTGAAAAAACTCCTTTCCCTGCTAAAATGAAGGAGTACTCTGTTATAAATAGTGCGGTTCATAAAAGTGAAAAGAAACCTGTAGAATCTGAAGAACAAATAAAAGTTGAACCTGCTGTTGCAATAGTTAAAGATCTTGTGACTGAAAATGTAGAGGATGGTCATATTATTTTCTGTGAAGATGCTTCTAATATTGTTTCACATCCTAATAAACCCAAACAAGCTGGTGTTCCTATGCTATCTGTTAGAATTGGTGATCATTGCTATTATGGATTATGTGATATTGGTGCAAGTGTTAGTGCTATTCCTTATGAGCTTTACACGGAGATTATGCACGAAATTGATTCTTGTGAACTTGAAGATATTGATGTGGTTATTCAGCTGGCTAATAGAGAAACTATTTCTCCGATTGGTATTGTTCGAGATGTGGAAGTTTTATGCGGTAAGATTAAATATCCTGCTGACTTTTTGGTACTTGGTTCTGCTGCTAGTGATTATTGTCCTATTATTTTTGGTAGACCTTTTCTAAATACTTGTGGAGCTATTATAGATTGCAAGAAAGAGAAAATTTTGACTAAATTTGCTGGTGAATCTTATGAGTTTAACTTCTCTAAATTTACCAAAACTCCTTATAAAGCTAATTTGCCTAGTAATGATTTTAAAATGGAACAGTGTGCATCTATTGTTCTTGTTCCTAACAATCCTTTGCAGCAACATTTGGAGGATAGCGAGAGTGAAGTTTTTAGGAAAGAAAGAGATGAGCTTGAGGAAATTTTTCTTCGCCAACCTATTCTCAAGCACGATTTACCGGTGGAAGATTTGGGTACAACACCGCCACCAAAGGAAGATCCTGTTTTTGATTTAAAGCCTTTGCCTGATAATCTTAAATATGCTCATATTGATGGTAAGAAAATATATCCTGTTATTATTAGTTCTAAGCTTTCAGAGATTGAAGAAGAAAGGTTATTGGAAATATTGAAGAAGCACCGAGGCGCTATTGGCTACACTCTTGATGATTTGAAAGGGATTTCTCCTTCTATTTGCCAACATGCTATTAATATGGAAGATGATGCAAAGCCTGTTGTTGAACATCAGCGTCGTCTAATTCCGAAGATGAAGGAAGTGGTAAGGAATGAGGTATTAAGACTTCTTGAAGCTGGTATTATATATCCTATTGCTGATAGTAGATGGGTTAGTCCTGTGCATTGCGTTCCCAAGAAAGGAGGAATGACTGTTGTGCCTAATGATAATGATGAGCTCATCCCTCAAAGAGTAGTTGTAGGGTATAGAATGTGCATTGATTTTTGAAAAGTTAATAAAGTTACTAAGAAAGATCATTACCCTTTACCATTTATTGATCAAATGCTAGAAAGATTGTCTAAAAATACTCATTTTTGCTTTCTTGATGGGTATTCTGGGTTTTCACAAATTGCTGTTAAAGCTAAGGATCAAGAGAAAACCACTTTCACTTGTCCCTATGGAACTTATGCTTATAGACGTATGCCTTTTGGTTTATGTAATGCTCCTGCTACTTTTCAAAGATGCATGTCTGCTATTTTTCATGGTTTTTGTGAAAGTATTGTAGAGGTATTCATGGATGATTTTTCCGTCTATGGGAATTCTTTTGATAGTTGCTTGCGAAACCTTGATAAAGTTTTGCAGAGATGTGAAGAAACTAACCTTGTTCTTAATTGGGAGAAATGCCACTTTATGGTCAATGAAGGAATTGTATTGGGACACAAAATTTCTGAGAGAGGTATTGAAGTTGATAGAGCTAAAGTTGAAGCAATTGAGAAGATGCCCTATCCGAGGGATGTTAAAGGCATTCGTAGTGTTCTTGGTCATGCTGGGTTTTATAGGAGATTTATTAAAGATTTCTCCAAGATTTCAAAGCCTCTTACTAATCTTCTTCAAAAAGACGTACCTTTTGATTTTGATGACGATTGTAAGGAAGCTTTTGAAACTCTTAAGAAAGCCTTAACAACTGCTCCTATAGTTGAACCTCCTGATTGGAACTTACCCTTTGAGATTATGTGTGATGCTAGTGATTTTATTTGTAGGCGCTGTTCTTGGACAGCGAGTAGATAAAAAAATGAATGTTATTCATTATGCTAGTAAAACTCTTGATGCTGCTCAAAGAAATTATGCTACAACTGAAAAAGAATTATTAGCTATAGTCTTTGCTTGTGATAAATTTAGATCTTATATTGTTGATTCAAAAGTTACTATTCATACTGATCATGCTGCAATTAGATACCTAATGACAAAGAAAGATGCTAAGCCGAGGCTTATTAGATGGGTACTTCTTTGGCAAGAATTTGATTTACATATTGTAGATAGGAAAGGTGCTGATAATCCTGTTGCTGATAATTTGTCTAGATTGGAAAATATTGCTTATGATCCTGTTCCTGTTAATGATAGTTTTCCAAATGAACAATTGGCTGTAATAAAGGTGAGCTCGCGAGACAGTCCTTGGTATGCTGATTATGCTAACTTTATTGTTTCCAAGTACTTGCCTCCAACCTTTTCAGCTCAGCAAAGGAGGAAATTCTTTTATGATTTGAGGCATTATTTCTGGGATGACCCACACTTATATAAAGAAGGAGTGGATGGTATTATGCGAAGATGCGTTCCCGAATATGAACAACAAGAGATATTGAGTAAATGTCATGGTAGTGTTTATGGAGGACATCACGCCGGAGAAAGAACCGCGCAAAAGGTTCTACAATCGGGTTTTTATTGGCCAACTCTCTTCAAGGATGCGAGAAAGTTTATTTTATCTTGTGATGAATGCCAAAGGGTTGGTAATATCTCCAGACGTAATGAAATGCCAATGAATTATACTCTTGTTATTGAACCGTTTGATTGTTGGGGATTTGACTTCATGGGACCTTTTCCGTCTTCGGAAGGTAACACTCACATACTTGTTGCTGTTGATTATGTTACTAAATGGGTGGAAGCTATACCTACAAAAAGTGCTGATGGTGAGACCTCTTTAAGAATGCTTTTAGATATTATTTTTCCTAGATTTGGAGTGCCTAGATATATTATGACTGATGGAGGTTCTCATTTTATTCATGGAGGTTTTAGAAAAACTCTTGCTAAGTATGGTATTAATCATAGAATTGCTTCCGCTTATCATCCTCAAACTAGTGGTCAAGTAGAATTATCAAATAGAGAGATTAAATCTATTTTGGGAAAGACCGTTAATAAAACCAGAAAGAATTGGGCTAGTAAATTGAAGGATGCATTATGGGCTTATAGAACTGCTTACAAAAATCCCATGGGAATGTCACCTTATAAAATGGTTTATGGGAAAGCCTGTCATTTACCTTTAGAACTAGAGCACAAAGCTTATTGGGCTGTTAGAGAACTAAATAAAGATCCTAAACTTGCCGGTGATAAGAGGTTGTTGCAATTGAGTTCTCTAGATGAATGGAGAAGTGAAGCTTATGAAAATGCTAAACTCTTTAAAGAGAAAGTTAAAAAATGGCATGATAGGAGGATTATCAAAAGAGAATTTAATATTGGGGATAAAGTCCTATTGTATCGGTCTCGTCTCAGATTCTTTGCAGGGAAATTACTCTCGAAATGGGAAGGACCATATGTTGTCGAGGAGGTGTATCGTTCAGGAGCAATCAAAATTAGCTCTCTCCAAGGCAATGCCACGCAAGTGGTGAATGGACAAAGACTCAAGCATTATATCTCGGGTGATTCTTATAATGTTGATGTTGATATTATTCAAGTGGAAACACCGGAGGCTTTCATCAAAGGGCAAATTGACGATCCGCGAACTCGACTTTGAATAGGTAACAGTACTGGTAATGAAAAGTACGCAATTTACTTTCCGAACAATATTTTCGCTGTTTTTGGAAAATATGAAAAATTACGAGTTCGAAACGGAGTGGAAAGGACGCACGAGGGCGTGGCACCATAGGCCGGCGCGGCCTGGCCTGGGCCCGCGCCGCCCTATGGTTTGGCCGCCTCGTCGCCCCTTTCCGACTCTGGTTCGATCTGGTACTTTCCTTTTGTCGAGAAAATTTTTGCTGTATAATCCCCCGGACCTCTGGAGGTCCGTATATCGTGTTCTCGACGTGTTTTGTTTCGAGCTGTTTCTGCCAGGATCTGTTTTCGGTTTAGAAGCACCATGGCCTCCAACGACAAGGGCAAGGGGCTTTCGGAGGAAGAAGTGAAGGAGGTGCCATCAAGACAAGAGCAGCAAGCCGGAAGGAGCAAGCAAATCTTAGTGGGATCTGTTGACACTCGACGTTCTTTTTCTCATAACCTGCAGGGACCTTTACCACCCGCTCTTAGCCTCGACTCCTTCCCCATGTTGGAAGAAGTTCTACGGACTACTGATGAGTTTTGTGATCAATATCGGGCTCTAAGAAGAGAAGTGGAGATACTCCAAGAGGAGAATTGCCGTCTCCGAAGAATGCTGGAATACCACTCGATTCGCATCACAAGGTCGTCATCGCCAACTTCAGAAAACAATGAATCTCTTCGAATCTTAGTGCAGAATTGTCAAGCTGAGAAACTGAAGTTGAAGGAGTTTATTAAGAAGCGCGGGAGGAGTTCATCACCACCATCTCCACAGGAGTAATTCATCATCGGTATTGGCATCCCCTTGGTTTGTTCCAAGCTTGGGGGAGTGCCGCGGTATCACATTATCACTACCTTTTATTTTTATTGTCAAGTAGTGTCATATCATGAGTAGGGAAGTTATCATATAAGATGGGTTGCGTTTGGAAGTATCTCTCCTTTAGTTGGTTATCTATGTATCCCTTGGTGTGAGTTATCGTTATGGAATATTAATGAGAAGTCTTATCATCTACATATTGAACATCTTATTCTAGTTTGCAATCTCTATCATATGATTTACCTTGTTGTTAGTATTGGTATCACTTTGGGAGCATTGAATAAATCTATTTGGTTTTGGCAAACTTAGCATTGGTCAATAGCAACAACACTTTGAGGTTTAAATAGAAAAGAGAAATACATGTAGATGTTTCATTGTCTTTCTTTCTTGTTAGCTCATAGCTTATTATTCTGAAGATTAAAATTGGTTGTGCTTACAAGGAAGATGCATGATTGTTTCTATCACATGTATATTTGTTTGTTTCCCTCGACTCTTATGCTTGCTAATTAACCTTGCTAGCCAAAGACATGTACTGAGAGGGAATACTTCTCGTGTATCCAAACCTTAACCCAAACCTATGTCATTTGTGTCCACCATACCTACCTACTACATGGTATTTTCTGCCATTCCAAGTAAATACTTTATGTGCTACCTTTAAACAATTCAAAACTTAGTATCTCTTATTTGTGTCGATGTTTCATAGCTCATGAGGAAGTATGTGGTGTTTTATCTTTCAATCTTGTTGGGCAACTTCCACCAATGGACTAGTGGCTTCATCCGCTTATCCAATAATTTTGCAAAAAAGAGCTGGCAATGGGATTCCCAGTCCCAAATTAATTAAACTAAATAGACACTCCTCCATGGTATGTGATTGATGGACGGCACCCGAAGGATTCGGTTAGCCATGGCTTGTGTAAGCAAAGGTTGGGGGGAGTGTCATCATCATAATAAAGCTAAAATAAAAAGGCACTCCTTCGTGGTATGAGATTGTTGGCAGGCACCCGAGGATTCGGTTAGCCATGGTTTGTGAAAGAAAGGTTGGAAGGAGTGCCACACAAAATGGAAATAATATGGGAGCCGCTCTTTGGAGGTTGTCTGGCAAGGGGGTTAGAGTACCCGCTACCAGTCGTTGACAACAACAAACACCTCTCAAAATGTTACTTTTATTCTCTTTATATGATTGCAAAACTGAAAAAGCTCTAGCACATGATTTAATCCCTGCTTCCCTCTGCGAAGGGCCTGTCTTTTACTTTATGTTGAGTCAGTAAAAACCTATTTCCCTCCATCTCAAGCAAGCATTTGAGTAGTTGTGATCAAACCATTATATTGTGATTTGCTTCATCATGTCTTTTATTCTTCCTTGTTTAGTACAAGTTTTATCTGAATGAATATAGCTTTGCACGTTATCAATGATTATGAAGAGACCATTATGATTGAGTATGCAAGTTGTGCCTTATAAACTTTAACATGAGAGCGCTGCTCAATGAGATAAGTATAATCCGTTAATTGTTCTCCGACCAAGAACGAAGTTTGCCATCACCAATTATGATTTCTTATGCACCTTTACTTGTGATTTCCTTATACTTGTTTCAAGTTGAGTTATAAGAGGTTGTTTACTATAATGTCTTGTGTGAATGAATATGATGCTTCTTGTCCGTATTTTATTTATCGACTCTTCACTCCATAAACATGTGGTCCTGTCTATCGAGCTCAGTTTCGCTTGGGGACAAGCGAAGTCTAAGCTTGGGGGGAGTTGATACGTCCAATTTGCATCACTATTTTATATCATAATTTGCTATTATTCATTGATATATTTCATATTGGGACACAATACTTATGTTATTTCATCTATTTTGCATGTTTCATCATTATTGGAGGATCAAGCACCGGAGCCAGGATTCTGCTGGAAAAAGCACCGTCAGAACGCAATATTTCGGAAGATCAACTGTGGAAGGAAATTATACCAAAAATCCTATTTTTCAAGATGACGAAGGAAGCCAGAAGGAGGAGCCAGGAGGACCCAGGGTGGGCCCACACCCTAGGGCGGCGCGGCCCATGGCCTGGCCGCGCCGCCATGTGGTTTGGGGGGCCCACGACCCCTTTCGCCTCCTTTTCTTCGCGAAATCCTTCGTCCCGAAAACCTAAGCCACGAGAGGGTACCTCGCGAAGAGTTACTGACCGCCTCTGCGGGGCGGAGAACACCAGAGAGAAAAGAGCTCTCCGGCGGGCAGGAATCCGCCGGGGAAATTCCCTCCGGGAGGGGGAAATCGACGCCATCGTCACCGTCATCGAGCTGGACATCATCTCCATCACCATCATCATCATCACCTACACCATCATCACCGCCGTCTCCACCGCTGGACACCGTCACCGCCGTAGCAATTTGGGTTTGATCTTGATTGTTTGATAGGGGAAACTCTCCCGGTATCGATCTCTACTTGTTGTGGATGCTATTGAGTGAAACCATTGAACCAAGTTTATGTTCAGATTGTTATTCATCATCATATCACCTCTGATCATGTTCCATATGATGTCTCGTGAGTAGTTCGTTTAGTTCTTGAGGACATGGGTGAAGTCTAAATGTTAGTAGTGAACTATGGTTGAGTAATATTCAATGGTATGATATTTAAGTTGTGGTGTTATTCTTCTAGTGGTGTCATGTGAACGTCGACTACATGACACTTCACCATTTATGGGCCTAGGGGAATGCATCTTGTATTCGTTTGCCAATTGCGGGGTTGCCGGAGTGACAGAAACCTAAACCCCCGCTGGTATATCGATGCAGGAGGGATCGCAGGATCTCAGAGTTTAAGGCTGTGGTTAGATTTATTCTTAATTACTTTCTTGTAGTTGCGGATGCTTGCAAGGGGTATAATCACAAGTATGTATTAGTCCTAGGAAGGGCGGTACATTAGCATAGGTTCACCCACACAGCACTTATCATAACAATGAAGATTATTTAGCCGTATGTAGCGAAAGCACTAGACTAAAATCCCGTGTGTCCTCGAGAACGTTTGGTCATTATAAGTAAACAACCCGGCTTGTCCTTTGTGCTAAAAAGGATTGGGCCACTCGCTGCAATTGTTACTCTCGCACTTTACTTACTCGTACTTTATTCAACTGTTACATTAAACCCCCCTGAATACTTGTCTGTGAGCATTTACAGTGAATCCTTCATCGAAACTGCTTGTCAATACCTTCTGCTCCTCGTTGGGATCGACATTCTTACTTATCGAAAATACTACGATACACCCCCTATACTTGTGGGTCATCAACGCCATCGACCACACCAGCATGTTCCTGGTGAGTTTGCGCGTCTGTTGGACCAACTCTCGCTTCCTAGCTCGCATCCTAGTTTCATTTTGCGTTTTGGCCGGAGCTCGCCGCCGCAGACCTCGTTGCCGGAGCTAGCTCCGGTGACCATTTCGAGGGGGCGCTGCCACCAGTAGATTCGCCACCGTCTTCTCGTTCGAACGCAACAAGCCGCTCGTCCCGGGGACCCATAAATCGTCGCCGATGCTCATCTCTGGTCGCCGGCGTTGAGCCGACGGCGAGGTCGACGTGGCAGTGGGTCCCCTGTAAGCCGTTTGACTTAGTCTTCGTCCACCTGGCAGTATACGTGTCCTATGGCCCACTAGTCAGTGGCTAGGGTTAGCTCAGTACCGGGTAGGTTTAGTATTTGTTAGTTATTTCAAATTCCAGTAAAATACTGAAACTTTGCAAAATCATAGAAACATAATTTCAACTCAGAAAAATATGAATAATATATCAAAATCCTCACAAAAATAAACTCTATTCAAATAAAATATAAAACAAAAATGTGTGTCAAAATAAAAATTCATTTATTTTTAACCTTATTAATTATGCCATTTCATTTATTTAAAATAAAATTTGAATTCAATAATTAGTGAAGTTTCAAAATTAAATATTAGTTATTCAGTAACTAAGTAAAATGTTAGGATTAATTTATTTACCATATTTGCATTAACTTAATTATTAGTGGTAATTCATAAACCCTAATTGGAAATTACTGTTTTCTATTTTCTTTAAATAGTAATAACTCAAGAAAATAATATAAGCCAATATTATTTTGGTAAATCAAAACTCATTTACTTAAACATCTTTAGTTAACAAGTTAATTATTTTAAAATCCTAATAACAATTATTAAACCCTGAATCTTAATTAAACCTAAATAAGAATCACTCTAATTATTAAAACTTGTAAAAATTAATAAAATGTTAAACCATTACTAACTTTGATTCAAAGTAATTAGTAACCACAACTCTATTTATCAATTATCATTTTAGGAGTTATACCATAATTTAGAAACCTTAGTTTCGATTTAAGTAAGACCTGGATTCCATTAATTTATGTGATCATGTTAAAATGTTAAACTCTAAAACCCTAGTTACTTATCACATGTGATCATGTGAATTTCAACTTTACTTGTAGAACCTTGATAAGTAACCAATGAATGCATAATCATGATCCATCAACCTAAAACCAATTCACATGAGCTTGTCATTTCATGTTCCTATTCTTAATTAAAACCTATGTGATTCACTAGTATCACCTAGATATAAACCCTAACTTGTTAATTGAATTAGTACTATTGATCCCTATTACTATATACCATACCATTAGGATCAACCTCAACCATCATAATTTAGTAGCACCATAATAATAAACCCTAATACCAACCTTGTGTAGCAAATCACATCACATGCTCCTAATTAACTAAACCCTACTTAGTAATTGATAAGCCACTTAGCTTAGAAGCAATTAGAGATTACTTAGTGAAGCAATTGTGAAACTATAGTAAACCCTAATAACTAATTTATAGAATCATCTTGATAACCATCCTTTGATATGATACCATAAGCAACCATAGTAATAAACCTGCCAATGCTTGTTGTATATAGAACCAATTCTACTTAAGAACCCAACTAGTTCCTATTAGTGAAACTAAATGAGCTCAATAGTAAACCCTAGAAAGCCATAGCTCCTATATATATAATAGTTCATATTCTTATTTAACCTGTTCTTCAAAAGTTATTCTTTTGAAGTACAAATGTCAAACAAACCTTAGAAGCCTTATCCTTCTTTGAAATACTCATTATTTCTTAAACAACATGTTCTTCAAAAGTTATTGTTTTGAAGTATAGTATAAGTAATCATCAACCATGTTCTGTAGAACTTAAAATTGACAATTGTTCTTTACATATTATTCCACCACTATTCTTTATTTGTATGATTGTTATGATGTCTTATATCCCTTGGTTATGATGCTAATATAACCAAACCCTAATAAGAACCTTGTCTGAGAACCATTCTAAAAGTGCAACCAACCCTAAATAAATCTTTACAACTCATACATCCTAAATCATCGAGGTTAGGTTACGCTCGGGACGATTGCATCTCATACTATGCATTATAGCATCTTTGCCAGTTCTTTAAACATTGTCCTTACCGGACGATGATGGTATTTCAGAATTTGGAGTTATCACGTATCGAAGCTTTTGCCTGCATAATCTTGCAGTCAAGAAAGGCAAGTTCATCGCTTGCTCATGTCATTTGATTATTTTTATCAAATTATATGCAAAGTACTATACTTATCACTCATGCATTGAAAAGCAAAGTATTATTTTACAATTATGAATATGACTATGTGGTGGGCAATGGAACCATGGTATGTGTTGATATGGTGGAGGTTCCAATGCATGGGTTATATCACCCTAGGATTAATTACCAATGCCGTCCAGTGATTCTAGCGCCGTACATATCGCGTTATCCATAAGATCTATAATGGCTCTGGGAAGTCGGTATCTTTTCCCTTCTACACGCCAACGGATTGGTAGAGCCGGCGGGTGTTGGAGGCAATCGCCGTAGGTTGGGATAGCCTTTTAAATCCCCATCCATTAGTGATGATGGCTCTACGATCTATGATGGATTGTCCGGAGTACACCATGAGTAAAGCCGTATTATCGGGGAAGTCTACGGAGGTGTACGGTTGGACAAAAGGGTGGGTTTGCGGGGTCGCGGAGAAGCGGTGATTGGCTTGGATCTTATCTTGGGCCTCACACCAAAGGAAGTGTGGACGAGGACATACTCTCGGCCGGCAACATGGTTAAGATCTCTTGTGGGGTAAAGTAACGCACCTCTGCAGAGGGTATCAAGAATTGTGGACTGTCACTCCCTATTCGGAAGGAGCTCGCGAACGCGGGCAGAAAGGAACTCCACGAAGTTCTAGTCAACCTGTGAAGACTGACGGGCATAGTTTTCAGAATAAAATAAACCTTTTGAAGAAATGTTTATGAAAACTTGCATTGGTCTATGACTTTCTGGTCTATGGATGTAGCTAGTGCATGATACACATATTTCCTAATATGAACTTGCTGAGTACGCTCGTACTCATTCTATCTCGTTTGAACCCCCTTCTTAGATCAATGCACCGAAGGAGAAACTACCGTGGAACTCGAAGACAAAGGAGTCAGCAACGAGATGAAGAATCCAATCAAAGAAGTCAATGGAGTCAACTTCTGCATCAGCTATAATGGAAACCTAGACTAGTAATAGAAGGGAACCTTTCCCTAATCCTAGCACCTAAGTAGCTAGATTTCTATAGCAAGCCAGTTAGCTCTTAAGCTGGAGTTAGCAACAAATTAGACTACGAGTCGTTCTTCTACAAGTCGTTCTTCTGGAGCTTTATTTGAAGTTTTACCTCACTGTAAAGTAGGAGGTTGTGTTGATCTTATGTAAACAGCTCATGTGTACTTCTATAGACATACCTTGGACTCGCATATGTTTCTGTTGTACCACTCTGAGGGATGTAATATGAGTGGAACGGTGTTTCACTTGTGTTATGTCAACGACTTGTGTACTACACCATGCAGTGGTACGCTGGGTCACCACAGCTGGTATCAGAGCAAATGCTTTGACCCTAGGATTAAAACCCTTTAAAGGAGACCTATAGGTTTGGTAGTGTCTATAGGAAGTTGTCTTAGCCAAACCAAATATTCTTTTGACTTGAGATGGGTATTCACTTGAGAATAATCCTGACACACTTGAGTCAATCTTTCTAATCTATATTTCTTAAGTAAAGTTAGTTAGTTATCTTGCTTCATTTCAAATTAGTAGAACACCCTTGAAGCTTAAGATAATGGGTGGTAGTAGACCACAGTTGGTATACAACACATGGTAGTCCAAAGAGAGGATACAACCATAAGGAAGATATCCTATTGGAAGAAGTATACCAATGCAAGTTATAGTTAAGTAAGAGTCATTAAAAATGTCAAATGACTGATGTTAAGTAGGGGAGATAAGTTATATAAGGTAGTATATGTCTATGATGAGTCAATCATAGGAGGTAAGGAAGAGTGATAGGAGTTACATGAGTCTACTTTCAATAATAAACTAGGTACTCATATATGATTCACTTGAGAATCATGATGTGATGGAGTAGAACATCATAAGTATGATAACAAAAGGATGATAAGGAGTAGGATTTAGGGAATAGTTCGAAACCTTAGGCCTTAAAATCCTAATAACTGTACCAAGTATGTTAGAACCATAGTCCTTAATTTGAAGAAGGCTTATTTAGAGCATACCACACAGAGAAATCCTAGAGTTATAGGTGGTATATTCTAAACAATCATGTGTTTAGAGTAGACATGTTAGAACTAATTATATTTTAGGAAGTAGTCCTCAATAGCACATATATATGGTATACTATTCTTAGTACTTCCAAAGAAAACTAGGTTAACTTCAACTATCCCAGGCCATTTTGTTTCAAGTTTGTCTCATTGCAAATGTGCAATTAAGATAAATGTTGAGACCACTAGTAGAAATTCACGTATTCGTGCTAATATCACAACCTAAACCTATCTTATGTGGTGTTATATACTACACATCTGATCCTGATGTTTAGGGATGTCTTACCCAACTACTACATTCAGGCATATAAAGATGTGTATTGTATGCACAAAGCTGGATTTTCTTGGATTTTCTTGAATCTTCATTGATTGACTAGATCCATACATGAAGTTTGACTTTGATATGCAAATGCATGTTGCAGTATCAAGCTCTTACTTGATGTTATAGGTCTAGAGGGTAAAGGTATTCGCGTGAGGATGTGACGAATTCTGAAGATTTTTAAGATAAGATGAAGGTTCACTAGAAAAAGGAAGTAAAATTGTGGGAAGCAACCACAATACTCTAAAGGAAGGACCAATCAAACTCACTTTTATCCTTAATCAAGGGGTACTTCAACATGGAAGTATCATGAAAGTGAGAAAAATAGTGAATATGGAGCAGAAGAAGTAGAGCCATATTCATTATGGAAGAAGGGAATGCAAGTGAAGTCACTTACAATACTATTTTCATAGTATCCACAAGTGGTCATCTTGCAAAACAAACCCTAGAAGAAGGAAAAATAAACAAGTGAAGTCGTAGCTGGTATAATAAGACCGCAGCTGATATAGGATAACCATGAAGAGAAAGAATGTGAAGTGAGGTATATCTTGACTAAAACTATAAAAGTAGCCACAGCTGGTAGGTAGGTATTACCTAAAACCATAACATAGTCACAGCTGGTATCCAATAAGTCACATCTGGTACTAGGTAGTCTGCAGCTGGTACCAGATAGCCCACAGCCTGAACATTTCTTTACCCTAAAAGAAAGGGGGATTCCGCAGCTAGTATTTCGCAGCTGGTATCTCGTGGTTGGTACATATTTAGTCGGAGGATTCATAATGGATACCCACAACAGTGTGGATACACCGCAAAGAATTCTTCGTGAGACTTTAGAAAGGTACAAAATATAAACCAGACTGAAACCAACTACCTAACCTTGGAGTTTAATGATTAGAAGAAAGGAAGTTGGAAGATCATTAGTAAACTCCAAGGGGGAGAGGAAGGCTGAAGGAGAAGTATTAAGACATAATATTTGGAGTATGATGGACCAAGAAGAAGGTCTGAACTGAGAGGAAGTCCGATCCTATTTTCATAAGATTGGTGGAAGTATCCATATAATAGTACTCTCAGGAGAATGTCAGACCAGAAGCCGAGGTTCATATCTCGAGGAAGTAAGGGTTAGACCTTAACTTGAGTGGGTAATTGATAATTACTCAAAAGTAGAAGAGCTCAAGTAAGTCTAAGATAATGTCATTGGATGAAGAAGATATCGGAGAACAATCAAAGCCTAAGAAAACAAAAGACCGAAGGGTTTGACCATACTAAAACTAATAATTATTAGAAAGATTCCTTTCATGGAACCTAAAGAAACCAAAAGGAAGATAACTAGTATAAACTAGAAGCCATGATTGGATGGACTAAATGAGTCTAATCCATTCGTAGGACCAAAACTACCACGACCATGCCTATTGTAAATACCTTACTAAGTACCATCACTTTCGTTATGGTAGTAAGGGACAACAATACCTTACCTTAAATAAATCTTTTAGAATTAAGGTTTGGACATCGCAGCTGGTACACCATAGTGCCATATTACACCGCAGCTGGATTACCACAGCTGGTAGAACCAAGATTTGAGTACCCAAATAGGAAGATGTCACCACAACCATTAGTAAAGTCCATTAGCATCAAAAGATGTCCTAATCCAAGAATCTTAGGAGAGTACGCCTATAAGTTTAGAGTGTTGGAAGAAATCATAGAATAAAAGAAAGTATCAGTGCCAGACATCAGAAGACTCTAGGAAGGATCTGGACAAGGGATATATTCCACTATATCTAGTGTGATCACCATGGAGTTGAAGGATGGTGATCTGTTCAAGACATTTTAACATTCCGAAACATGAGAGCGTTCGAACTTCGGGACGAAGTTCAGTTTAAGGGGGAGAGGCTGTAATATCCCAGGTTTAGAGGCTATAAAATAAGAGAACACCAAAGTGTGCATTGCATTCATGCATAGAAAATCCGGGGAATTTTCGCGCTTCAACTAAAACTTACCACAGTAACTGAAGATTCACTTGACTTGCTGGAATTGAAGTAGATCATCAAGTCAAGCGCTATAAACTTCACTGTGACTTTTGCTAAAACCTTGTTTTGGGTAGAGATGATTTGATCTATGGGCTAGATCAAATAGAATTAGTTTTATAACAAACAACACCTTAAGTAAGGATCAACTACAAGATCTTATATAAAAGGATATCAACATGACATTTCTTACAACAACACATGAATAATTATTCAATCCTAAATCAAGGAACACAATTAATTAAGAAACTATTCTATACTTATCTTATACATGCTTTCTACTAAATAAATGTTCCTACCATGAGTCACATGGTATATCTTTTCCACTACAATACTGGAATCCATGACAAGAACATTCATATTCATTCTTCATTAAACCTTGACCATTCCAACCTTGTTTCTCAACTCATATCATTAAACCTAGAGAAAGGAGAGAATCATTCATGTGCTTATTCTATCCATTGAATAAAACCTAGATTACTATTTAAACCTTATCCAAATGAGGTACTCGTTGATACTAACCAATGATACAAGAAATGTAAGTCAAGTATTAAACTCTACTTGACCTAGCTCACACTTGATGGTAAGCAAGAACCCATTCTTCTAGTAATTATGGAGAGACAAGTGTTGTGATCATTACACCTTGGTAATGATCATAAACCCTAGAGGAAACCCTACCTATTCAGAAGAGCTCAACTTAAAGAGGTATACTCAAGTATATGGACTTATACTTGATCTTGGAGAAAGAACCATAATTCACCAATGAATTGTTATGAGGCCAATACCTTGATCATTACAAATTGGGTGATGATCATAAACCCTATGAATTTAAGTGAGTGTGTTGAGTTAAGGATTAAAGAAGAGAGATTAGTGAGGAATAAGTGGATCATGTCTAATGCATGATCTTACATTATAAATTGAGATGCTAAGTTAAACTTCTACAAGTGATCCATAGATCTCATTCTTCACATGAAATGATAAATATATCAATAGTAGTTAATCCCAAACCAATCATCATGCCTTGTGTAGAGGAGTAATCCTAGTCAATTAAACATAACCAAAGCTATTTCTCACATCCTAAACCTAGTGGTGTAACACATTGGTGATCTCTACTAAAACCCTAGACCAAGTCTGAAATCCAACCCATGGATTACTTTGGATTATAATTAGAACCCTGCCATACCTCATGCCTAGTTATACTTCAATTTAGTGAAGCTTCTGCAAAACCCTAAACCTTTCAAGTAGAATTCACCACATAGAATATTATGTCCTAACTTGTGTATCATGGATCCCAAGTATAAACCAATCCATATACACTTATAAACTAAATGCCATTTGGTGAGTACAGTGAAACAAACATTCAATTCTATTTGGCTTTCCAAGTACTTGCTTTGGGAACCAAATGAAATATTATTTTTATAAAATAGAATCACCACAAGAGCAATTGAATTAACTATGAGGATTATAGGATTCATCCTAAATAATTTAAGTCAAAGCTTGATTGATGATTATAGAGGTTATATCACCACTCTTCTTAAACCCTAGAAATAGTTATTCACATAAAATCATAACTCATTCCATTCTCAACACCATTTAATTTAAACTCTAGCCATAAGGAGAATTATATGTGAACCATCCATATTGTTAAGAACCCTAGTAAAATCTAGTAATATGCTTACCATTCACCTATTATAAAATTCAAACCATTTAAATATATCTAGTTCCTAAATTAAAAGGCAATTGAGATAAACACATAAACCATATCTATTTTAAATTTAAAATGCACTTCACAAGAACACCAAGTAATCACCCATCAAATAGTTGTTTAAACAATAGAACTAAGCAGTAAGTATTTTTATGAAGTGATATTGATATTTAATATTTTAGAACTTGCAAAAATAAACATAAATCAAATTGGAATTTAAATAACAAGTTTAAAACAGAAAATAAAAAGAGAAAAGGAGAGGGGAGAGGACTTACCCTACCAGGCCGCAGCAACCCAGCTTCAGCCCAAAGAGCAGCCCGCGTCGAAGCCCAGAACCAGCCCAACCCAGCATAGAAACGATCCACGCAGCGAATCGGTACCGAACAGAAGAAAACCATCGTCGTCTTCTTCTTCGGAGACGACAGCGCAGAGGAGGAACTCGGCCACGTCCTCGACGACGATAAGGACACGCCGGGCGCCGCAGAAGCTTCCAGAACCCCTCCCTATACCTCTCGCTTCCGAGCCTATCCGTTCGCATCAAGATTCACGCCCATACACCGCTCACCGTCGCCATCGCATCTCGGCCAGTACCGCCGGCGAGCCGACGAACCAGACCCTCTCTTGCCCTATAAATATGCCTAGAGCACCGCCAGGAAACCCTAGCACCTTGCCGCCCATCCATTGCTTCTCAGACATCCTCTATCTCGCGTGCTCTTCCACTCACTGTCGCCGGCGACGAGGAAGAACTCGAGGGTACAAGCCACCCCGGGCCAACCAAGCAGTCCTGGCGACGCACATCATCACCAGGAGCATCCTGGAGGAGTACAACATCAAGCGGAGCAAGGAGGAGGGAGAATTTTGGCGTTCCCTTTCACTCGGGTTCGCCGGAAAATGGTCAATCGCCGTCGTCTCCGGCGGTCATCGACGCCATCGACCACACCAGCATGTTCCTGGTGAGTTTGCGCGTCTGTTGGACCAACTCTCGCTTGCTAGCTCGCATCCTAGTTTCATTTTGCGTTTTGGCCGGAGCTCGCCGCCGCAGACCTCGTTGCCGGAGCTAGCTCCGGTGACCATTTCAAGGGGGCACTGCCACCAGTAGATTCGCCACCGTCTTCTCGTTCGAACGCAACAAGCCGCTCGTCCCGGGGACCCATAAATCGTCGCCGATGCTCATCTCTGGTCGCCGGCGTTGAGCCGACGGCGAGGTCGACGTGGCAGTGGGTCCCCTGTAAGCCGTTTGACTTAGTCTTCGTCCACCTGGCAGTATACGTGTCCTATGGCCCACTAGTCAGTGGCTAGGGTTAGCTCAGTACCGGGTAGGTTTAGTATTTGTTAGTTATTTCAAATTCCAGTAAAATACTGAAACTTTGCAAAATCATAGAAACATAATTTCAACTCAGAAAAATATGAATAATATATCAAAATCCTCACAAAAATAAACTCTATTCAAATAAAATATAAAACAAAAATGTGTGTCAAAATAAAAATTCATTTATTTTTAACCTTATTAATTATGCCATTTCATTTATTTAAAATAAAATTTGAATTCAATAATTAGTGAAGTTTCAAAATTAAATATTAGTTATTCAGTAACTAAGTAAAATGTTAGGATTAATTTATTTACCATATTTGCATTAACTTAATTATTAGTGGTAATTCATAAACCCTAATTGGAAATTACTGTTTTCTATTTTCTTTAAATAGTAATAACTCAAGAAAATAATATAAGCCAATATTATTTTGGTAAATCAAAACTCATTTACTTAAACATCTTTAGTTAACAAGTTAATTATTTTAAAATCCTAATAACAATTATTAAACCCTGAATCTTAATTAAACCTAAATAAGAATCACTCTAATTATTAAAACTTGTAAAAATTAATAAAATGTTAAACCATTACTAACTTTGATTCAAAGTAATTAGTAACCACAACTCTATTTATCAATTATCATTTTAGGAGTTATACCATAATTTAGAAACCTTAGTTTCGATTTAAGTAAGACCTGGATTCCATTAATTTATGTGATCATGTTAAAATGTTAAACTCTAAAACCCTAGTTACTTATCACATGTGATCATGTGAATTTCAACTTTACTTGTAGAACCTTGATAAGTAACCAATGAATGCATAATCATGATCCATCAACCTAAAACCAATTCACATGAGCTTGTCATTTCATGTTCCTATTCTTAATTAAAACCTATGTGATTCACTAGTATCACCTAGATATAAACCCTAACTTGTTAATTGAATTAGTACTATTGATCCCTATTACTATATACCATACCATTAGGATCAACCTCAACCATCATAATTTAGTAGCACCATAATAATAAACCCTAATACCAACCTTGTGTAGCAAATCACATCACATGCTCCTAATTAACTAAACCCTACTTAGTAATTGATAAGCCACTTAGCTTAGAAGCAATTAGAGATTACTTAGTGAAGCAATTGTGAAACTATAGTAAACCCTAATAACTAATTTATAGAATCATCTTGATAACCATCCTTTGATATGATACCATAAGCAACCATAGTAATAAACCTGCCAATGCTTGTTGTATATAGAACCAATTCTACTTAAGAACCCAACTAGTTCCTATTAGTGAAACTAAATGAGCTCAATAGTAAACCCTAGAAAGCCATAGCTCCTATATATATAATAGTTCATATTCTTATTTAACCTGTTCTTCAAAAGTTATTCTTTTGAAGTACAAATGTCAAACAAACCTTAGAAGCCTTATCCTTCTTTGAAATACTCATTATTTCTTAAACAACATGTTCTTCAAAAGTTATTGTTTTGAAGTATAGTATAAGTAATCATCAACCATGTTCTGTAGAACTTAAAATTGACAATTGTTCTTTACATATTATTCCACCACTATTCTTTATTTGTATGATTGTTATGATGTCTTATATCCCTTGGTTATGATGCTAATATAACCAAACCCTAATAAGAACCTTGTCTGAGAACCATTCTAAAAGTGCAACCAACCCTAAATAAATCTTTACAACTCATACATCCTAAATCATCGAGGTTAGGTTACGCTCGGGACGATTGCATCTCATACTATGCATTATAGCATCTTTGCCAGTTCTTTAAACATTGTCCTTACCGGACGATGATGGTATTTCAGAATTTGGAGTTATCACGTATCGAAGCTTTTGCCTGCATAATCTTGCAGTCAAGAAAGGCAAGTTCATCGCTTGCTCATGTCATTTGATTATTTTTATCAAATTATATGCAAAGTACTATACTTATCACTCATGCATTGAAAAGCAAAGTATTATTTTACAATTATGAATATGACTATGTGGTGGGCAATGGAACCATGGTATGTGTTGATATGGTGGAGGTTCCAATGCATGGGTTATATCACCCTAGGATTAATTACCAATGCCGTCCAGTGATTCTAGCGCCGTACATATCGCGTTATCCATAAGATCTATAATGGCTCTGGGGAAGTCAGCTGTATCTTTTCCCTTCTACACGCCAACGGATTGGTAGAGCCGGCGGGGTGTTGGAGGCACTGCCGTAGGTTGGGATAGCCTTTTAAATCCCCATCCATTAGTGATGATGGCTCTACGATCTATGATGGATTGTCCGGAGTACACCATGAGTAAAGCCGTATTATCGGGGGAAGTCTACTGGAGGTGTACGGTTGGACAAAAGGGTGGGTTTGCAGGGTCGCGGAGAAGGCAGTGATTGGCTTGGATCTTATACTGGGCCTCACACCAAAGGAAGTGTGGACGAGGACATACTCTCGGCCGGCAACATGGTTAAGATCTCTTGTGGGGTAAAGTAACGCACCTCTGCAGAGGGTATCAAGAATTGTGACTGTCACTCCCTGTTCCGGGAAGGGAACTGCGAACGCGGCAGGAAAGGAACTCCACGAAGTTCTAGTCAACCTGTGAAGACTGACGGGCATAGTTTTCAGAATAAAATAAACCTTTTGAAGAAATGTTTATGAAAACTTGCATTGGTCTATGACTTTCTGGTCTATGGATGTAGCTAGTGCATGATACACATATTTCCTAATATGAACTTGCTGAGTACGCTCGTACTCATTCTATCTCGTTTGAACCCCCTTCTTAGATCAATGCACCGAAGGAGAAACTACCGTGGAACTCGAAGACAAAGGAGTCAACTGCAACGAGATGAAGAATCCAATCAAAGAAGTCAATGGAGTCAACTTCTGCATCAGCTATAATGGAAACCTAGACTAGTAATAGAAGGGAACCTTTCCCTAATCCTAGCACCTAAGTAGCTAGATTTCTATAGCAAGCCAGTTAGCTCTTAAGCTGGAGTTAGCAACAAATTAGACTACGAGTCGTTCTTCTACAAGTCGTTCTTCTGGAGCTTTATTTGAAGTTTTACCTCACTGTAAAGTAGGAGGTTGTGTTGATCTTATGTAAACAGCTCATGTGTACTTCTATAGACATACCTTGGACTCGCATATGTTTCTGTTGTACCACTCTGAGGGATGTAATATGAGTGGAACGGTGTTTCACTTGTGTTATGTCAACGACTTGTGTACTACACCATGCAGTGGTACGCTGGGTCACCACAGCTGGTATCAGAGCAAATGCTTTGACCCTAGGATTAAAACCCTTTAAAGGAGACCTATAGGTTTGGTAGTGTCTATAGGAAGTTGTCTTAGCCAAACCAAATATTCTTTTGACTTGAGATGGGTATTCACTTGAGAATAATCCTGACACACTTGAGTCAATCTTTCTAATCTATATTTCTTAAGTAAAGTTAGTTAGTTATCTTGCTTCATTTCAAATTAGTAGAACACCCTTGAAGCTTAAGATAATGGGTGGTAGTAGACCACAGTTGGTATACAACACATGGTAGTCCAAAGAGAGGATACAACCATAAGGAAGATATCCTATTGGAAGAAGTATACCAATGCAAGTTATAGTTAAGTAAGAGTCATTAAAAATGTCAAATGACTGATGTTAAGTAGGGGAGATAAGTTATATAAGGTAGTATATGTCTATGATGAGTCAATCATAGGAGGTAAGGAAGAGTGATAGGAGTTACATGAGTCTACTTTCAATAATAAACTAGGTACTCATATATGATTCACTTGAGAATCATGATGTGATGGAGTAGAACATCATAAGTATGATAACAAAAGGATGATAAGGAGTAGGATTTAGGGAATAGTTCGAAACCTTAGGCCTTAAAATCCTAATAACTGTACCAAGTATGTTAGAACCATAGTCCTTAATTTGAAGAAGGCTTATTTAGAGCATACCACACAGAGAAATCCTAGAGTTATAGGTGGTATATTCTAAACAATCATGTGTTTAGAGTAGACATGTTAGAACTAATTATATCTTAGGAAGTAGTCCTCAATAGCACATATATATGGTATACTATTCTTAGTACTTCCAAAGAAAACTAGGTTAACTTCAACTATCCCAGGCCATTTTGTTTCAAGTTTGTCTCATTGCAAATGTGCAATTAAGATAAATGTTGAGACCACTAGTAGAAATTCACGTATTCGTGCTAATATCACAACCTAAACCTATCTTATGTGGTGTTATATACTACACATCTGATCCTGATGTTTAGGGATGTCTTACCCAACTACTACATTCAGGCATATAAAGATGTGTATTGTATGCACAAAGCTGGATTTTCTTGGATTTTCTTGAATCTTCATTGATTGACTAGATCCATACATGAAGTTTGACTTTGATATGCAAATGCATGTTGCAGTATCAAGCTCTTACTTGATGTTATAGGTCTAGAGGGTAAAGGTATTCGCGTGAGGATGTGACGAATTACGAAGATTTTTAAGATAAGATGAAGGTTCACTAGAAAAAGGAAGTAAAATTGTGGGAAGCAACCACAATACTCTAAAGGAAGGACCAATCAAACTCACTTTTATCCTTAATCAAGGGGTACTTCAACATGGAAGTATCATGAAAGTGAGAAAAATAGTGAATATGGAGCAGAAGAAGTAGAGCCATATTCATTATGGAAGAAGGGAATGCAAGTGAAGTCACTTACAATACTATTTTCATAGTATCCACAAGTGGTCATCTTGCAAAACAAACCCTAGAAGAAGGAAAAATAAACAAGTGAAGTCGTAGCTGGTATAATAAGACCGCAGCTGATATAGGATAACCATGAAGAGAAAGAATGTGAAGTGAGGTATATCTTGACTAAAACTATAAAAGTAGCCACAGCTGGTAGGTAGGTATTACCTAAAACCATAACATAGTCACAAATTTGGTATCCAATAAGTCACATCTCGGTACTAGGTAGTCTGCAGTGGTACCAGATAGCCCACAGCTGAACATTTCTTTACCCTAAAAGAAAGGGGGATTCCGCAGCTAGTATTTCGCAGCTGGTATCTCGTGGTTGGTACATATTTAGTCGGAGGATTCATAATGGATACCCACAACAGTGTGGATACACCGCAAAGAATTCTTCGTGAGACTTTAGAAAGGTACAAAATATAAACCAGACTGAAACCAACTACCTAACCTTGGAGTTTAATGATTAGAAGAAAGGAAGTTGGAAGATCATTAGTAAACTCCAAGGGGGAGAGGAAGGCTGAAGGAGAAGTATTAAGACATAATATTTGGAGTATGATGGACCAAGAAGAAGGTCTGAACTGAGAGGAAGTTCGATCCTATTTTCATAAGATTGGTGGAAGTATCCATATAATAGTACTCTCAGGAGAATGTCAGACCAGAAGCCGAGGTTCATATCTCGAGGAAGTAAGGGTTAGACCTTAACTTGAGTGGGTAATTGATAATTACTCAAAAGTAGAAGAGCTCAAGTAAGTCTAAGATAATGTCATTGGATGAAGAAGATATCGGAGAACAATCAAAGCCTAAGAAAACAAAAGACCGAAGGGTTTGACCATACTAAAACTAATAATTATTAGAAAGATTCCTTTCATGGAACCTAAAGAAACCAAAAGGAAGATAACTAGTATAAACTAGAAGCCATGATTGGATGGACTAAATGAGTCTAATCCATTCGTAGGACCAAAACTACCACGACCATGCCTATTGTAAATACCTTACTAAGTACCATCACTTTCGTTATGGTAGTAAGGGACAACAATACCTTACCTTAAATAAATCTTTTAGAATTAAGGTTTGGACATCGCAGCTGGTACACCATAGTGCCATATTACACCGCAGCTGGATTACCACAGCTGGTAGAACCAAGATTTGAGTACCCAAATAGGAAGATGTCACCACAACCATTAGTAAAGTCCATTAGCATCAAAAGATGTCCTAATCCAAGAATCTTAGGAGAGTACGCCTATAAGTTTAGAGTGTTGGAAGAAATCATAGAATAAAAGAAAGTATCAGTGCCAGGACATCGAGAAGACTCTAGGAAGGATCTGGACAAGGGATATATTCCACTATATCTAGTGTGATCACCATGGAGTTGAAGGATGGTGATCTGTTCAAGACATTTTAACATTCCGAAACATGAGAGCGTTCGAACTTCGGGACGAAGTTCAGTTTAAGGGGGAGAGGCTGTAATATCCCAGGTTTAGAGGCTATAAAATAAGAGAACACCAAAGTGTGCATTGCATTCATGCATAGAAAATCCGGGGAATTTTCGCGCTTCAACTAAAACTTACCACAGTAACTGAAGATTCACTTGACTTGCTGGAATTGAAGTAGATCATCAAGTCAAGCGCTATAAACTTCACTGTGACTTTTGCTAAAACCTTGTTTTGGGTAGAGATGATTTGATCTATGGGCTAGATCAAATAGAATTAGTTTTATAACAAACAACACCTTAAGTAAGGATCAACTACAAGATCTTATATAAAAGGATATCAACATGACATTTCTTACAACAACACATGAATAATTATTCAATCCTAAATCAAGGAACACAATTAATTAAGAAACTATTCTATACTTATCTTATACATGCTTTCTACTAAATAAATGTTCCTACCATGAGTCACATGGTATATCTTTTCCACTACAATACTGGAATCCATGACAAGAACATTCATATTCATTCTTCATTAAACCTTGACCATTCCAACCTTGTTTCTCAACTCATATCATTAAACCTAGAGAAAGGAGAGAATCATTCATGTGCTTATTCTATCCATTGAATAAAACCTAGATTACTATTTAAACCTTATCCAAATGAGGTACTCGTTGATACTAACCAATGATACAAGAAATGTAAGTCAAGTATTAAACTCTACTTGACCTAGCTCACACTTGATGGTAAGCAAGAACCCATTCTTCTAGTAATTATGGAGAGACAAGTGTTGTGATCATTACACCTTGGTAATGATCATAAACCCTAGAGGAAACCCTACCTATTCAGAAGAGCTCAACTTAAAGAGGTATACTCAAGTATATGGACTTATACTTGATCTTGGAGAAAGAACCATAATTCACCAATGAATTGTTATGAGGCCAATACCTTGATCATTACAAATTGGGTGATGATCATAAACCCTATGAATTTAAGTGAGTGTGTTGAGTTAAGGATTAAAGAAGAGAGATTAGTGAGGAATAAGTGGATCTTCTCTAATGCATGATCTTACATTATAAATTGAGATGCTAAGTTAAACTTCTACAAGTGATCCATAGATCTCATTCTTCACATGAAATGATAAATATATCAATAGTAGTTAATCCCAAACCAATCCTCATGCCTTGTGTAGAGGAGTAATCCTAGTCAATTAAACATAACCAAAGCTATTTCTCACATCCTAAACCTAGTGGTGTAACACATTGGTGATCTCTACTAAAACCCTAGACCAAGTCTGAAATCCAACCCATGGATTACTTTGGATTATAATTAGAACCCTGCCATACCTCATGCCTAGTTATACTTCAATTTAGTGAAGCTTCTGCAAAACCCTAAACCTTTCAAGTAGAATTCACCACATAGAATATTATGTCCTAACTTGTGTATCATGGATCCCAAGTATAAACCAATCCATATACACTTATAAACTAAATGCCATTTGGTGAGTACAGTGAAACAAACATTCAATTCTATTTGGCTTTCCAAGTACTTGCTTTGGGAACCAAATGAAATATTATTTTTATAAAATAGAATCACCACAAGAGCAATTGAATTAACTATGAGGATTATAGGATTCATCCTAAATAATTTAAGTCAAAGCTTGATTGATGATTATAGAGGTTATATCACCACTCTTCTTAAACCCTAGAAATAGTTATTCACATAAAATCATAACTCATTCCATTCTCAACACCATTTAATTTAAACTCTAGCCATAAGGAGAATTATATGTGAACCATCCATATTGTTAAGAACCCTAGTAAAATCTAGTAATATGCTTACCATTCACCTATTATAAAATTCAAACCATTTAAATATATCTAGCTCCTAAATTAAAAGGCAATTGAGATAAACACATAAACCATATCTATTTTAAATTTAAAATGCACTTCACAAGAACACCAAGTAATCACCCATCAAATAGTTGTTTAAACAATAGAACTAAGCAGTAAGTATTTTTATGAAGTGATATTGATATTTAATATTTTAGAACTTGCAAAAATAAACATAAATCAAATTGGAATTTAAATAACAAGTTTAAAACAGAAAATAAAAAGAGAAAAGGAGAGGGGAGAGGACTTACCCTACCAGGCCGCAGCAACCCAGCTTCAGCCCAAAGAGCAGCCCGCGTCGAAGCCCAGAACCAGCCCAACCCAGCATAGAAACGATCCACGCAGCGAATCGGTACCGAACAGAAGAAAACCATCGTCGTCTTCTTCTTCGGAGACGACAGCGCAGAGGAGGAACTCGGCCACGTCCTCGACGACGATAAGGACGCGCCGGGCGCCGCAGAAGCTTCCAGAACCCCTCCCTATACCTCTCGCGTCTGAGCCTATCCGTTCGCATCAAGATTCACGCCCATACACCGCTCACCATCGCCATCGCATCTCGGCCAGTACCGCCGGCGAGCCGACGAACCAGACCCTCTCTTGCCCTATAAATATGCCTAGAGCACCGCCAGGAAACCCTAGCACCTTGCCGCCCATCCATTGCTTCTCAGACATCCTCTATCTCGCGTGCTCTTCCACTCACTGTCGCCGGCGACGAGGAAGAACTCGAGGGTACAAGCCACCCCGGGCCAACCAAGCAGTCCTGGCGACGCACATCATCACCAGGAGCATCCTGGAGGAGTACAACATCAAGCGGAGCAAGGAGGAGGGAGAATTTTGGCGTTCCCTTTCACTCGGGTTCGCCGGAAAATGGTCAATCGCCGTCGTCTCCGGCGGTCATCGATGCCATCGACCACACCAGCATGTTCCTGGTGAGTTTGCGCGTCTGTTGGACCAACTCTCGCTTGCTAGCTCGCATCCTAGTTTCATTTTGCGTTTTGGCCGGAGCTCGCCGCCGCAGACCTCGTTGCCGGAGCTAGCTCCGGTGACCATTTCAAGGGGGCACTGCCACCAGTAGATTCGCCACCGTCTTCTCGTTCGAACGCAACAAGCCGCTCGTCCCGGGGACCCATAAATCGTCGCCGATGCTCATCTCTGGTCGCCGGCGTTGAGCCGACGGCGAGGTCGCCGTGGCAGTGGGTCCCCTGTAAGCCGTTTGACTTAGTCTTCATCCACCTGGCAGTATACGTGTCCTATGGCCCACTAGTCAGTGGCTAGGGTTAGCTCAGTACCGGGTAGGTTTAGTATTTGTTAGTTATTTCAAATTCCAGTAAAATACTGAAACTTTGCAAAATCATAGAAAAATAATTTCAACTCAGAAAAATATGAATAATATATCAAAGTGCTCACAAAAATAAACTCTATTCAAATAAAATATAAAACAAAAATGTGTGTCAAAATAAAAATTCATTTATTTTTAACCTTATTAATTATGCCATTTCATTTATTTAAAATAAAATTTGAATTCAATAATTAGTGAAGTTTCAAAATTAAATATTAGTTATTCAGTAACTAAGTAAAATGTTAGGATTAATTTATTTACCATATTTGCATTAACTTAATTATTAGTGGTAATTCATAAACCCTAATTGGAAATTACTGTTTTCTATTTTCTTTAAATAGTAATAACTCAAGAAAATAATATAAGCCAATATTATTTTGGTAAATCAAAACTCATTTACTTAAACATCTTTAGTTAACAAGTTAATTATTTTAAAATCCTAATAACAATTATTAAACCCTGAATCTTAATTAAACCTAAATAAGAATCACTCTAATTATTAAAACTTGTAAAAATTAATAAAATGTTAAACCATTACTAATTTTGATTCAAAGTAATTAGTAACCACAACTCTATTTATCAATTATCATTTTAGGAGTTATACCATAATTTAGAAACCTTAGTTTCGATTTAAGTAAGACCTGGATTCCATTAATTTATGTGATCATGTTAAAATGTTAAACTCTAAAACCCTAGTTACTTATCACATGTGATCATGTGAATTTCAACTTTACTTGTAGAACCTTGATAAGTAACCAATGAATGCATAATCATGATCCATCAACCTAAAACCAATTCACATGAGCTTGTCATTTCATGTTCCTATTCTTAATTAAAACCTATGTGATTCACTAGTATCACCTAGATATAAACCCTAACTTGTTAATTGAATTAGTACTATTGATCCCTATTACTATATACCATACCATTAGGATCAACCTCAGCCATCATAATTTAGTAGCACCATAATAATAAACCCTAATACCAACCTTGTGTAGCAAATCACATCACATACTCCTAATTAACTAAACCCTACTTAGTAATTGATAAGCCACTTAGCTTAGAAGCAATTAGAGATTACTTAGTGAAGCAATTGTGAAACTATAGTAAACCCTAATAACTAATTTATAGAATCATCTTGATAACCATCCTTTGATATGATACCATAAGCAACCATAGTAATAAACCTGCCAATGCTTGTTGTATATAGAACCAATTCTACTTAAGAACCCAACTAGTTCCTATTAGTGAAACTAAATGAGCTCAATAGTAAACCCTAGAAAGCCATAGCTCCTATATATATAATAGTTCATATTCTTATTTAACCTATTCTTCAAAAGTTATTCTTTTGAAGTACAAATGTCAAACAAACCTTAGAAGCCTTATCCTTCTTTGAAATACTCATTATTTCTTAAACAACATGTTCTTCAAAAGTTATTGTTTTGAAGTATAGTATAAGGAATCATCAACCATGTTCTGTAGAACTTAAAATTGACAATTGTTCTTTACATATTATTCCACCACTATTCTTTATGTGTATGATTGTTATGATGTCTTATATCCCTTGGTTATGATGCTAATATAACCAAACCCTAATAAGAACCTTGTTTGAGAACCATTCTAAAAGTGCAACCAACCCTAAAGAAATCTTTACAACTCATACATCCTAAATCATCGAGGTTAGGTTACGCTCGGGACGATTGCATCTCATACTATGCATTATAGCATCTTTGCCAGTTCTTTAAACATTGTCCTTACCGGACGATGATGGTATTTCAGAATTTGGAGTTATCACGTATCGAAGCTTTTGCCTGCATAATCTTGCAGTCAAGAAAGGCAAGTTCATTGCTTGCTCATGTCATTTGATTATTTTTATCAAATTATATGCAAAGTACTATACTTATCACTCATGCATTGAAAAGCAAAGTATTATTTTACAATTATGAATATGACTATGTGGTGGGCAATGGAACCATGGTATGTGTTGATATGGTGGAGGTTCCATTGCATGGGTTATATCACCCTAGGATTAATTACCAATGCCGTCCAGTGATTCTAGCGCCGTACATATCGCGTTATCCATAAGATCTATAATGGCTCTGGGGAAGTCAGCTGTATCTTTTTCCTTCTGCACGCTGATACGTCTCCAACGTATCGATAATTTCTTATGTTCCATGCCACATTATTGATGTTATCTACATGTTTTATGCACACTTTATGTCATATTCGTGCATTTTCTGGAACTAACCTATTAACAAGATGCCGAAGTGCCAGGTGCTGTTTTCTGCTGTTTTTGGTTTCAGAAATCCTAGTAAGGAAATATTCTCGGAATTGGACGAAATCAACGCCCAGGGGCCTATTTTGCCACGAAGCTTCCAGAAGTCCGAAGACGAAACGAAGTGGGGCCACGGGGTGGCCAAACCCTAGGGCGGCGCGGCCCCCCCCTTGGCCGCGCCGGCCTATGGTGTGGGGCCCCCGTGCCCCCTCCTGACTTGCCCTTCCGCCTACTTAAAGCCTCCGTGACGAAACCCCCGATGCGAGAGCCACGATACGGAAAACCTTCCAGAGACGCCGCCAACGCCGATCCCATCTCGGGGGATCCAGGAGATCGCCTCCGGCACCCTGCCGGAGAGGGGAATCATCTCCCGGAGGACTCTACGCCGCCATGGTCGCCTCCGGTGTGATGTGTGAGTAGTCTACCCCTGGACTATGGGTCCATAGCAGTAGCTAGATGGTTGTCTTCTCCCCATTGTGCTATCATTGTCGGATCTTGTGAGCTGCCTAACATGATCAAGATCATCTATCTGTAATTCTATATGTTGCGTTTGTTGGGATCCGATGAATAGAGAATACTTGTTATGTTGATTATCAAAGTTATATCTATGTGTTGTTTATGATCTTGCATGCTCTCCGTTACTAGTAGATGCTCTGGCCAAGTAGATGCTTGTAACTCCAAGAGGGAGTATTTATGCTCGATAGTGGGTTCATGCTCGCATTGACACAGGACGATGTGAGAAAGTTCTAAGGTTGTGTTGTGCTGTTGCCACTAGGGATAAAACATTGATGCTATGTCTAAGGATGTAGTTGTTGATTACATTACGCACCATACTTAATGCAATTGTCTGTTGCTTTGCAACTTAATACCTTTGGAGGGGGTTCGGATGATAACTTTGAAGGTGGACTTTTTAGGCATAGATGCAGTTGGATGGCGGTCTATGTACTTTGTTGTAATGCCCAATTAAATCTCACTATACTCATCATGATATGTATGTGCATGGTCATGCTCTCTTTATTTGTCAATTGCCCAACTGTAATTTGTTCACCCAACATGCTGTTTGTCTTATGGGAGAGACACCTCTAGTGAACTGTGGACCCCGGTCCAATTCTCTTTACTGAAATACAATCTACTGCAATAATTGTTCTACTGTTTTCTGCAAGCAATCATCTTCCACACAATACGGTTAATCCTTTGTTACAGCAAGCCGGTGAGATTGACAACCTCACTGTTTCGTTGGGACAAAGTACTTTGGTTGTGTTGTGCAGGTTCCACGTTGGCGCCGGAATCCCTGGTGTTGCGCCGCACTACATCCCGCCGCCATCAACCTTCAACGTGCTTCTTGGCTCCTCCTGGTTCGATAAACCTTGGTTTCTTTCTGAGGGAAAACTTGCTGCTGTGCGCATCATACCTTCCTCTTGGGGTTCCCAACGAACGTGTGAGTTACACGCCATCAAGCTAAATTTCTGGCGCCGTTGCCGGGGAGATCAAGACACGCTGCAAGGGGAGTCTCCACTTCTCAATCTCTTTACTTTGTTTTTGTCTTGCTTAGTTTTATTTACTACTTTGTTTGCTGCACTAAATCAAAATACAAAAAAATTAGTTGCTAGTTTTACTTTATTTGCTATCTTGTTTGCTATATCAAAAACACAAAAAAATTAGTTACTTGCATTTACTTTATCTAGTTTGCTTTATTTACTGTTGTTAAAATGGCCAACCCTGAAAATACTAAGTTGTGTGACTTCACAACCACAAATAATAATGATTTCTTATGCACGCCTATTGCTCCACCTGCTACTACAGCAGAATTCTTTGAAATTAAACCTGCTTTACTGAATCTTGTTATGCGAGAGCAATTTTCTGGTGTTAGTTCTGATGATGCTGCTGCCCATCTTAATAATTTTGTTGAATTGTGTGAAATGCAAAAACATAAAGATGTAGATGGTGACATTATAAAATTAAAATTGTTCCCTTTCTCATTAAGAGGAAGAGCTAAAGATTGGTTGCTATCTCTGCCTAAGAATAGTATTGATTCATGGACTAAATGCAAGGATGCTTTTATTGGTAGATATTATCCCCCTGCTAAAATTATATCTTTGAGGAGTAGCATAATGAATTTTAAACAATTAGATACTGAACATGTTGCTCAAGCTTGGGAAAGAATGAAATCTCTGGTTAAAAATTGCCCAACCCATGGACTGACTACTTGGATGATCATCCAAACCTTCTATGCAGGACTAAATTTTTCTTCGCGGAATTTATTGGATTCAGCTGCTGGAGGTACCTTTATGTCCATCACTCTTGGTGAAGCAACAAAGCTTCTTGATAATATGATGATCAACTACTCTGAATGGCACACGGAAAGAGCTCCACAAGGTAAGAAGGTAAATTCCGAAGAAACCTCTTCCTTGAGTGATAAGATTGATGCTATTATGTCTATGCTTGTGAATGATAGGACTAATATTGATCCTAATAATGTTCCATTAGCTTCATTGGTTGCACAAGAAGAACATGTTGATGTAAACTTCATTAAAAATAGTAATTTCAACAACAATACTTACCGGAACAATTCTAGTAACAACTATAGGCCATATCCTTATAATAATGGCAACGGGTATGCTAATTCTTATGGGAATTCTTACAACAATAATAGGAGTTCACCCCCTGGACTTGAAGCCATGCTTAAAGAATTTATTAGTACACAAACTGCTTTTAACAAATCTGTTGAAGAAAAGCTTGGGAAAATTGATATACTTGCTTCTAAAGTCGATAGTCTTGCTGCTGATGTTGATCTTTTGAAATCGAAAGTTATGCCTAATGAGAATCATCATAATAAAATTGTTACTACAGCAAATGCCATCCAAGTTAGAATTAATGAGAATATAAGATTAATGGCTGAACTGCGTGCTAGGTGGGATAGAGAAGAAAATGAAAAACTAGCTAAAGAGAAGAATGTAGCTAAAGTTTGGACTATTACCACCACTAGTAATGCTAATGCTACACATGTTGCTGCACCTCCTACTAATACTAATAAAAGAATTGGTGTTAGCAATGTTTCCACTTCTAATGCAAAGCGAGAAACTGCTGAAAGCTAAAATCATTAAATCGCTGTGATAAAGCTGCTGAAATTTTTTCCAACATTGGGGATAATGATCCCATTGCTTTAGATTATAATGTTTTGAATTTTGATGATTGCCACATCTCTGAAGTTATAAAGTTCTTGCAAAAACTTGCTAAAAGTCCTAATGCTAGTGCTATAAATTTGGCTTTTACACATCATATTACAAATGCTCTCATAAAAGCTAGAGAAGAGAAACTAGAGCGCGAAGCCTCTATTCCTAAAAAGCTAGAGGATGGTTGGGAGCCCATCATTAAGATGAAGGTTAAAGATTTTGATTGTAATGCTTTATGTGATCTTGGTGCAAGTATTTCTGTTATGCCTAAAAAATTTATAATATGCTTGACTTGCCACCGCTGAAAAATTGTTATTTGGATGTTAATCTTGCTGATCATTCTACAAAGAAACCTTTGGGTAAAGTTGATAATGTTCGTATTACCGTTAACAATAACCTTGTCCCCGTTGATTTTGTTGTCCTGGATATTGAATGCAATGCATCTTGTCCCATTATATTGGGAAGACCTTTTCTTCGAACTGTTGGTGCTATTATTGATATGAAGGAAGGAAATATAAAATATCAATTTCCTCTCAAGAAAGGTATGGAACACTTCCCTAGAAAGATAATGAAGGTACCTTTTGATTCTATTATGAGAACAAATTATGATGTTGACACTTCGTCTCTTGATAATACTTGATACACACTTTCTGCGCCTAGCTGAAAGGCGTTAAAGAAAAGCGCTTATGGGAGACAACCCATGTTTTTACCTACAGTACTTTGTTTTTATTTTGTGTCTTGGAAGTTGTTTACTACTGTAGCAACCTCTCCTTATCTTAGTTTAGTGTTTTGTTGTGCCAAGTTAAGCCGTTGATAGAAAAGTAAGTACTAGATTTGGATTACTGCGCAGTTCCAGATTTCTTTGCTGTCACGAATCTGGGTCCTCCTCCCTGTAGGTAGCTCAGAAAATTAAGCCAATTTACGTGCATGATCCTCAGATATGTACGCAACTTTCATTCAATTTGAGCATTTTCATTTGAGCAAGTCTGGTGCCATTTTAAAATTCGTCAATACGAACTGTTCTGTTTTGACAGATTCTGCATTTTATTTCGCATTGCCTCTTTTGCTATGTTGGATGAATTTCTTTGATCCACTAATGTCCAGTAGCATTATGCAATGTCCAGAAGTGTTAAGAATGATTGTGTCACCTCTGAATATGTCAATTTTTATTGTGCACTAACCCTCTAATGAGTTGTTTCGAGTTTGGTGTGGAGGAAGTTTTCAAGGATCAAGAGAGGAGTATGATGCAACATGATCAAGGAGAGTGAAAGCTCTAAGCTTGGGGATGCCCCGGTGGTTCACCCCTGCATATATTAAGAAGACTCAAGCGTCTAAGCTTGGGGATGCCCAAGGCATCCCCTTCTTCATCGACAACATTATCAGGTTCCTCCCCTGAAACTATATTTTTATTCCATCACATCTTATGTGCTTTTCTTGGAGCGTCGGTTTGTTTTTATTTTTTGTTTTGTTTGAATAAAATGGATCCTAGCATTCACCTTATGGGAGAGAGACACGCTCCGCTGTAGCATATGGACAAGTATGTCCTTGGTTTCTACTCATAGTATTCATGGCGAAGTTTCTCCTTCGTTAAATTGTTATATGGTTGGAATTGGAAAATGATACATGTAGTAATTGCTATTAATGTCTTGGGTAATGTGATACTTGGCAATTGTTGTGCTCATGATTAAGCTCTTGCATCATATGCTTTGCACCCATTAATGAAGAAATACATAGAGCATGCTAAAATTTGGTTTGCATATTTGGTTTCTCTAAGGTCTAGATAATTTCTAGTATTGAGTTTGAACAACAAGGAAGACGGTGTAGAGTCTTATAATGTTTTCAATATGTCTTTTATGTGAGTTTTGCTGCACCGGTTCATCCTTGTGTTTGTTTCAAATAAGCCTTGCTAGCCTAAACCTTGTATCGAGAGGGAATACTTCTCATGCATCCAAAATACTTGAGCCAACCACTATGCCATTTGTGTCCACCATACCTACCTACTACATGGTATTTTCCGCCATTCCAAAGTAAATTGCTTGAGTGCTACCTTTAAAATTCCATCATTCACCTTTGCAATATATAGCTCATGGGACAAATAGCTTAAAAACTATTATGGTATTGAATATGTAATTATGCACTTTATCTCTTATTAAGTTGCTTGTTGTGCGATAACCATGTTCACTGGGGACGCCATCAACTATTCATTGTTGAATTTCATGTGAGTTGCTATGCATGTCCGTCTTGTCTGAAGTAAGAGAGATCTACCACCTTATGGTTAAGCATGCATAATGTTAGAGAAGAACATTGGGCCGCTAACTAAAGCCATGATCCATGGTGGAAGTTTCAGTTTTGGACAAATATCCTCAATCTCATATGAGAAAGTTATTAATTGTTGTTACATGCTTATGCATAAAAGAGGAGTCCATTATTTGTTGTCTATGTTGTCCCGGTATGGATGTCTAAGTTGAAGAATAATCAATAGCGAGAAATCCAATGCGAGCTTTCTCCTTAGACCTTTGTACATGCGGCATAGAGGTACCCCTTTGTGACACTTGGTCAAAACATGTGCATTGTGATGATCCGGTAGTCCAAGCTAATTAGGACAAGGTGCGGGCACTATTAGTACACTATGCATGAGGCTTGCAACTTGTAAGATATAATTTACATGATACATATGCTTTATTACTACCGTTGACAAAATTGTTTCATGTTTTCAAAATCAAAGCTCTAGCACAAATATAGCAATCGATGCTTTTCCTCTATGGAGGACCATTCTTTTACTTTCAATGTTGAGTCAGTTCACCCATTTCTCTCCACCTCAAGAAGCAAACACTTGTGTGAACTGTGCATTGATTCCTACATACTTGCTTATTGCACTTGTTATATTACTCTATGTTGACAATATCCATGAGATATACATGTTACAAGTTGAAAGCAACCGCTGAAACTTAATCTTCTTTTGTGTTGCTTCAACGCCTTTACTTTGAATTATTGCTTTATGAGTTAACTCTTATGCAAGACTTATTGATGCTTGTCTTGAAGTGCTATTCATGAAAAGTCTTTGCTTTATGATTCACTTGTTTACTCATGTCATATACATTGTTTTGATCGCTGCATTCACTACATATGCTTTACAAATAGTATGATCAAGGTTATGATGGCATGTCACTCCAGAAATTATATGTGTTATCGTTTTACCTGCTCGGGACGAGCAGAACTAAGCTTGGGGATGCTGATACGTCTCCAACGTATCGATAATTTCTTATGTTCCATGCCATATTATTGATGTTATCTACATGTTTTATGCACACTTTATGTCATATTCGTGCATTTTCTGGAACTAACCTATTAACAAGATGCCGAAGTGCCGATTCTTTGTTCTGCTGTTTTTGGTTTCAGAAATCCTAGTAAGGAAATATTCTCGGAATTGGACGAAATCAACGCCCAGGGGCCTATTTTGCCACGAAGCTTCCAGAAGTCCGAAGACGAAACGAAGTGGGGCCACGGGGTGGCCAAACCCTAGGGCGGCGCGGCCCCCACCTTGGCCGCGCCGGCCTATGGTGTGGGGCCCCCGTGCCCCCTCCTGACTTGCCCTTCCGCCTACTTAAAGCCTCCGTGACGAAACCCCCAGTACCGAGAGCCACGATACGGAAAACCTTCCAGAGACACCGCCAACGCCGATCCCATCTCGGGGGATCCAGGAGATCGCCTCCGGCACCCTGCCGGAGAGGGGAATCATCTCCCGGAGGACTCTACGCCGCCATGGTCGCCTCCGGTGTGATGTGTGAGTAGTCTACCCCTGGACTATGGGTCCATAGCAGTAGCTAGATGGTTGTCTTCTCCCCATTGTGCTATCATTGTCGGTTCTTGTGAGCTGCCTAACATGATCAAGATCATCTATCTGTAATTCTATATGTTGCGTTTGTTGGGATCTGATGAATAGAGAATACTTGTTATGTTGATTATCAAAGTTATATCTATGTGTTCTTTATGATCTTGCATGCTCTCCGTTACTAGTAGATGCTCTGGCCAAGTAGATGCTTGTAACTCCAAGAGGGAGTATTTATGCTCGATAGTGGGTTCATGCCTGCATTGACACCTGGGACAGTGACAGAAAGTTCTAAGGTTGTGTTGTGCTGTTGCCACTAGGGATAAAACATTGATGCTATGTCTAAGGATGTAGTTGTTGATTACATTACGTACCATACTTAATGCAATTGTCTGTTGCTTTGCAACTTAATACTGGAGGGGGTTCGGATGATAACTTGAAGGTGGACTTTTTAGGCATAGATGCAGTTGGATGGCGGTCTATGTACTTTGTCGTAATACCCAATTAAATCTCACTATACTCATCATGATATGTATGTGCATGGTCATGCTCTCTTTATTTGTCAATTGCCCAACTGTAATTTGTTCACCCAACATGTTGTTTGTCTTATGGGAGAGACACCTCTAGTGAACTGTGGACCCCGGTCCAATTCTCTTTACTGAAATACAATCTACTGCAATACTTGTTCTACTGTTTTCTGCAAGCAATCATCTTCCACACAATACGGTTAATCCTTTGTTACAGCAAGCCGGTGAGATTGACAACCTCACTGTTTCGTTGGGACAAAGTACTTTGGTTGTGTTGTGCAGGTTCCACGTTGGCGCCGGAATCCCTGGTGTTGCGCCGCACTACATCCCGCCGCCATCAACCTTCATCGTGCTTCTTGGCTCCTCCTGGTTCAATAAACCTTGGTTTCTTTCTGAGGGAAAACTTGCTGTTGTGCGCATCATACCTTCCTCTTGGGGTTCCCAACGAACGTGTGAGTTACACGCCATCACACGCCAACGGATTGGTAGAGCCGGCGGGGTGTTGGAGGCACTGCCGTAGGTTGGGATAGCCTTTTAAATCCCCATCCATTAGTGATGATGGCTCTACGATCTATGATGGATTGTCCGGAGTACACCATGAGTAAAGCCGTATTATCGGGGGAAGTCTACTGGAGGTGTACGGTTGGACAAAAGGGTGGGTTTGCAGGGTCGCGGAGAAGGCAGTGATTGGCTTGGATCTTATACTGGGCCTCACACCAAAGAAAGTGTGGACGAGGACATACTCTCGGCCGGCAACATGGTTAAGATCTCTTGTGGGGTAAAGTAACGCACCTCTGCAGAGGGTATCAAGAATTGTGACTGTCACTCCCTGTTCCGGGAAGGGAACTGCGAACGCGGCAGGAAAGGAACTCCACGAAGTTCTAGTCAACCTGTGAAGACTGACGGGCATAGTTTTCAGAATAAAATAAACCTTTTGAAGAAATGTTTATGAAAACTTGCATTGGTCTATGACTTTCTGGTCTATGGCTGTAGCTAGTGCATGATACACATATTTCCTAACATGAACTTGCTGAGTACGCTCGTACTCATTCTATCTCGTTTGAACCCCCTTCTTAGATCAATGCACCGAAGGAGAAACTACCGTGGAACTCGAAGACAAAGGAGTCAACTACAACGAGATGAAGAATCCAATCAAAGAAGTCAATGGAGTCAACTTCTGCATCAGCTATAATGGAAACCTAGACTAGTAATAGAAGGGAACCTTTCCCTAATCCTAGCACCTAAGTAGCTAGATTTCTATAGCAAGCCAGTTAGCTCTTAAGCTGGAGTTAGCAACAAATTAGACTACGAGTCGTTCTTCTGGAGCTTTATTTGAAGTTTTACCTCACTGTAAAGTAGGAGGTTGTGTTGATCTTATGTAAACAGCTCATGTGTACTTCTATAGACATACCTTGGACTCGCATATGTTTCTGTTGTACCACTCTGAGGTATGTAATATGAGTGGAACGGTGTTTCACTTGTGTTATGTCAACGACTTGTGTACTACACCATGCAGTGGTACGCTGGGTCACCACAAGAGCGCACAAGGTAACAGATAAATACTACACAAACATAACCCAGCCAATGCGATCCCCCTTCGCCAAGAGGTATTGCAAAGGCACACACACTTTTGAAAGAGTTTTATTAGCAAGCTATTAGCAACAGGAAATAAGGTGTAAGTTGTTCTATGATCAAGCTGTACAATTCCAAGTCGTCCATAACCGCGGACGCGGCTTATCGATAAGATGTACACCCTGCAGGGGTTGCCCAAATGTAACCATACGCATGCTCGACCCACTTACGACAGGTGGATGTCTCACAACAAGACCGTTCCCAGTTCAACAAGAAAGTCTAGGGGGGCCACCCGACTAAGCTACCCGTAACGAAATCCGGCCGTAATCCGAAGCGGACTCAGGGTTTGCGACGGCGGCTAGGCGTGCGAACCACACGCTTTTGCTAAACGTCCTGCGGGGTACAGTACAGAATATAAACACCCGAAGGCAACAGGAAGTAAACACCCGAAGGCAACAATAAGTAAAGCATGGCATACATGGCATAGGCAAATAAAACCAAGGTTGTGGCCCCCTTTTCAACTGACTTGAGAAAAGGTAATGGGTGAGGGGGGGTCCCAATAATCGTCCCCACGCATGGGTAGAGCGCTCAATCTCGGAACAGATAACAAGAACTCGGGTCCTAGGGGACATTAGCGAGTCAAAGTTCCAATGCTTTCGCAAAGGAGCTCACAGATGCCTCTGCAATGTTATTATCCCTTAGCAATTTTAGTTGTAGCAAAAGTTATCAACATCATTTTCAAAAGGTGGTACATGTGTCAACTTCCCAACAAGATATCCCGAACATCTCGAGATATCAACAAGACCCTAAACTCGCCTACGACTCGCAAAGCTGGCAAACAACAAACAATAGGTAGGGCGAGGAGGTGTATCTCGGACATATAGGTAACAGGTGGATAGGACACGTGACACAACAGAATCGCAACATAAGGATAGCAATAGATCAAAAGAGCATGTAAAAGTAAAATAGGTGAAGGGGTGGGCTCGCCTGTGAAAGCTGCAGAAGAACTTGTCGGAGAACTCGACGTATCTCACATTAACACTTCGTGATCCTATCCGAGAAGAAGCAAATGCTGAAACACACAACGTATGCAATCTTACTACTACGGATAAAGAACCAGCATGCTCAAGATGATATGCATGACATGGCAAGGATGATGCGGTGCAACTTATCCATATTAATCGGAGTCGGAACCCCGGACAATCAAATTAGGTTTGGAGTTGCATTTCTACCGGCAAATTTAAGTGTTGGTTAGCATGGCATAGCATGGCAAGGATGAGCTACTTCAAAGTTAAACGGAGCGGGGAAATCCTAGTTGGAAATCCAAAATACTCCGCATATATGTGAGGTGAACATGCATAACTATCAACGCGCGACATGATGCGAGATGCAAACAATCATATGAATGGCCTATTAATGTTCAGCACATTTTTCTGATCAATTTTCATATAAAATACTTTGTATTTCGAGTTACGGTTCAAAAGATATGATTCATGCAAGAATTATACATTTCCTGCAATTTTCAGAAAAACGGAAAAGGGCCTAGGACGTTTCTCACCGAAGGGGAAGACAGCCTGGGTCACTGACGCGCGGGCCCGGGCGCTGCTGACATGGACGTTGGCTGGATCTGAGGAAAGGACCGCGGGTTGGTTAGCAAAACGCGCAGGGGGCTTTGTGCAAAACTGGAAAGGATCTGGATCTGGGAAACTTCTCACCGAAACAAAGTTGAGCCACAGAGACTGACGAAGGGGCCCGCGATGCCAGCGTGGCTGACACCGTGGCGAAGCTTGCGCGGCTGCACGGAACGTGTTCGACGGAGGGATGCCGCGCGGGACGGCGGTGACCATCTGCAAGACGGCACGGCGCGTGCGGGTGATGTAGCTGGTTCCAGGAGGCGTCGATGACCGTCGGGGGTACGCCTTGGCGGCGCGGACAAGATGGAGACGGTGGCGCGTGGAGGGGCTCACCGGAGGGCTGCCGACGTCAGAGACCTGCGGAGGCGGCGGTCGGCACCACGGTGAGAATCAAGATAGGAAGCAAAGGAAGAGAAGAGGGTGTCCAGGGGGTGCGCGGGGTTACCCTGAAGCTCGAGAAGGGGTCGGCATGGCCGGAGGTGGGCGAACGGCGCCAGAATCGACGACAGACGCCGCCGGAGTCGGAGAAGGGAACCGCGATTTGGCGTCAAATTGAGGGGCCCGGGGTCGATTCCTTGCAGCATGAGGTAGAGTAAGACGAGGCGCACCCGATGGTGCCCTCAGAACGGCGAGGGAAGGTCCGTAGCGACGGGGCCAACGGCGGCCGGTGGCGGAGGCTCTCGGTGGTTTGCAGAGAAGAAATAAAAGGGGAGGGGGAAGAGGGTGGCGGCGCGAAGACGGGAGATGGGGAGGGAAGCTAGGGTTTCCAGAGGGGATAAAAAGGAGAGGGAGGGAGCAGGTGGTGGTGCGAGACAGCGACGAGGGAGGACCACTGCCTCACGCCGATCTCGTGGAGGAGGAAGGCGACAAGGGCGACGTGGAGGGGTTTCTTTTTCCTGGCGAAGGGGTACGGGCCGAAACGAGAGAGGTTGGGCTGGAGAGGAGCGGGCCGGAGGAGAAGAAGGGGGCGGGCCGCCGGGGGGGAGAGGGAAGGGAGAGAGGATGACGGGCCAGGGAGAGAGAGGCCCAGGGAGGAGGAGGTTTTCTCTTGTATTTTGGAAACCCATTTGAATATAGATTATATTCTGTTTTGAATACTGAGGAAGGAGAGTGAGATTCAAAACTAGTTTTCAAATATTTAAGTTACTTGTAACCCAAAACAAAACACATTTTTATTTCAAAATTAATTGTTGAACAAAATTAATTATAAAATAGAGATTATGAGAGGGGGAGATTAGGGCTTTGTTTAAACTGAAAGATAAGGGAGGGTTTATAAAATAGTTTTATTTAATAAAAACATGGATGATATGATGCATATGCCATGATGATGCGCAAAAAGAAAAGAACAACCAAAATCTAATAGGGGTGCTACCCGGGGCCGTTACAATGGATCACGGCAAGCAAAACAGCCGGGAATACATAGGACTACTTTTTTTCTTTGTCGACTAACGACCGAACCGCGAGGAGTCGTGCATATTGGACACGCGTTTTATTTGTTGCTGCTGGTTTCCTTTACATGTACGAATCGTGTATTGGTTTTGTAAATAACGTTTTCAAGTAAGTTGTGCGTGTACTCAATTCTTTTTGGATATACATAAAGAATGTGTGGCTCGATTTGTTCGTTGTTTCCCGTGAAAAGAGTGTTAGAGGGAAGATGGAGCGTAGCAAGCTAGCAAGAACGAGCAGATCCATCTAGCTAGGTAGTAAAAAAATCATGGCGTATATCTAAAAAACATGTGGTATATCCATGGGCATACTGTCTAGATGCATGCATGCACATACACACAATGGTTCACATGCAAGATGTGATCCGGGAGCAAAGGAGGATCATCTTTCGAAAGGAGGGCTTCTCGTGTGGCACACATCTTTCGAAAGGAGGGAGCCGGATAGTAATTAATAATCTGAACTCTTTGGATCATGAAACACGGGCCTCAGACCATCGATCGTTTTCTTACCTAGGACTAAGGTACGGTTCAATAAGGATTTTAGGGTGTTGGGCCTACTTAAAAAATACTATTTGATCCGTTTGTGACACCAGCCAGCCACCTATTCCAATTTAATAGCAAAGATTTTTTTTAATAAAGGGAATATTTACACCCAACCTCTGCAACAACGCAACACCCTAATAGCAGTACGGATGCACACAGCCAAAAAAAAACTAAGAAACAAAAGTCCCGCTATAGCATCCTACGCTTAGCAACAGCAATACAACCAGCACCGAGAAAACACCCGAAATACAACATCTCCAAAAACGACGCCTCCTAGAAGGAAACGGTGCACCAGCGCCGTCGTCGCCCGACCAATGATCTTAGGTTTTCACCCTGAAGATAGTCCCCGCTCTCAAAACAATGCCTCCAACAAGATCATTGCCAGGAACAACCAGTTAAGGCCAGACCTTGCGTTTTCACTCTGAAAGGTAGGACGCTGAACTTCACCTGTGCTGCCGTCCCCACTTCCATATCACTGCTGCGAATCCCGGGACACCAAGCAAGTCTCTCAACAACGCGGAGACTTGAACCTCCCTTAGCTAGTCCTCCGCTGCGGCCTTCATGTTATTCCCTTCATCTGACTACATCCTGGACCAAAATGTCACTTGATGCTAACACAGACCAGAGCTTCGTGCCGCTCCCTCCAGAACCAATCGACCGAAATAAAAGCATGGGTGCGCACGACTGAATACCACTGATCCAGCAAACTCCACGCAAAAAAGCACTGTTACATTTGCCAGCGGCGCCTTCCAGAACTCAACACCCCAGCCAGATCGATAGGACCGCCGCCTTTATTCAGGTCGGGCCCTCACGCCGGTGACCATCGCAGGCTGGCACAGCTGCCGCCGGAGACACCAAGCGCAGACCGCGTTGTCCGGAGACACCGCACACGCCCTGGGCAACGCAGCAGCCGAACGCCAGCCCTCCACCGGCGATATCAGCCGTCGTCGGCTTCCATGCCTCTCCACCTCACCGCCGGTACGCGGTGACAGATCGAAAAGACCCGACACCACCATCCGCAGACCGGCCATCTCTAGCGAAGAAGAGGGTCGCCTCCACCGTCGAACCCAAGGCTGCTGCCCCGGGTGACCTCGTGCCGCGGGAGAAACCCGAGATCATCACCACGCACCAGCGAGAGCCGGAGGGGATGGCGCAGATCGCCGCCCACCACCAGCCACCACCGGTGTGGCACCGACGGGAGGTGGGGGAGCCGCAGCACGGATCAAGTCTGGCCGCCGCCGCCTAGCCATCCGCGTCCGACCGCCGCCGCCCAGCCATCCACACGTGAGTCGGGGGGCCGCCGCTGCAGCGTCGAGGGAAGACCCCGACTGCCATCATCTGCGCGCCACGAGGAAAGGCCACCGCCGCCACGCCCCGCGGTCTTTGACCGGCGGCGCCACCGGTGGCGGCGGCGGGAGGCGGTTAGGGTTTCGGGAGGGAGGGGGTTTCGGGAGGGAGGATACAGTACTACTGAAGTGGTCAAGATTCCATATTAATCTTCAATTTAATAGTAAAGATGAGTAGACCAAATGGATCTAAGCTTGGAGTCGTCACATTTTGACTTTCGTATCTGTACTGGGTCATATGAGTAGATGTGCTACACTATGTACTACTACGTAGCAAGTTTTCCTGCTCTTTCACTCCCCAACACCATAGCCCTAACGGTGCACATGAGACATATTAAGTATTGTGTACAGTATATGAATTTGGTATTATGAACGCTCATATTTTACAATTTTGAATACAGTTCGTCAAACTCATCTGCATAAGATTTATTAGGGAAGAAGCACAGGCGATGCATTATTGCTGGCTGGCCGAACAAGATTGACGGATATCTGGACGAGTGAATTATTAGACTTTGGTGACAGTGCACGAAAAATCCACAGCCCGTGTCTGGGGTGATAACCGAGTCGACGCTCTCTGCCGTACTACTGTACGTGCTCAAGTTCTCCACTCCGATGTGACCCCTACCGTATCTGCTCTCAGGTGATAACCGTCTGAGCTCGCTGTTATTTGATTTTCTCTCCGGTGGGTTGGATGAGTAAACTGTAGGTGTTGTATTATCAAATGTGTATAATGTTTGTCGTGTGCATTATGAGTTAATGAAATTTTGTTCACCTGATGAACTTGAAAGCGTGGATCTCACACGCCTCATGGTGCGCATGTTCCCGAGATCGCTACGCATGGTTTATCAGAGAGGCTCTGCATTAGCGTACCTGCTCAAGTTCTCCACTCCGACGTGACCCCTACCGTACATGCTCAAGTTATCCACTACAATGTGACCCCTGCCATATCTGCTCTGCCCGAGAGGAGAGGATACATTTATGGCCCATTGTGCAGATGATGTACTAATGTTCTTGCTCGTGTTTGCGCGTGTGTTTGACCATTTCCTGACCGTAGTAGTAGTGGTAAGGATCCGATGCGAATTAGCATGAGAATTTTACCAATCGAATGGTCACCTTTTGTAGTATTGTATGTTTTTTCGCATACCCATGACCACCATGAGTATTTCTGAAAGCTTCATACATAATTTGCTAAATTACATTCTGAACCAGTACTAGTGGTCACCATAGAATAGAGACACATACACTTTTATTTCTACATAATTACAACTCGAGGGAAAGAATCCTACGGTACAACTCGTAGCTCACGTACCCGTCTTTTGCTGCATACTCGAGGTGCATCGGGGGAGAGTGGCTTAGTCTCCCATCAGTTTTGCTTGTCAGGTGAGAACTTTGTCTTCATGTTGTTGTAGGACCCGTCGATGATGGCCTCTGCTAGATTAGCCATTCCTACCCGGATCTTGAATATATCTTGGATGTCGACGTGGTACAGCTCTGGAATATGCATCTTGGCACGGACAAGCATGACATTGTCGTTCCTAGTGTCAACGCTCGTGAAAGTAATACCCTTGCGCTAAAAAAAATTGTTCAGAGATGGACAATGTTTGAAGGAAGTGCTGTAGTGGTACACGATAAATTGAAGGGGTTAATATTCAACAAAACTAGTTAAAAGAACAAGAAGTGCAAAATTAGGAGAGACTACTGGCACTGGTTAATCACGTTACCTGTCTTCTAAACAAAACACAAACTATATATATAGTCCGTGTGGAGAGGTCCATATCTAGGATTGTAATTAAGCTGCAAAATAACAAATCTAACAATTATGGCCCACACGTCAATGCTTATGTGGCATCCATGCTAACAAATTGATATGCAGAAGTTTCAAATAATTTAGAACATCCGTTTAGTTTTTTAGCATGTAGATGCGATCTAAGATTTATTAGTTTTCTTAAATTCAGGCGAATTTGATGAAATTTTTAAAATTTCCTTAAAAGTTTAAAAAATATAGTAGCTGAAAATTACAACATACATAATATGGGAAATTTTGATATAATATATAAAAGTAAATGCAGTGTTACAAGATAAATTGAAGGGGTTAACCTGCTAATTTCTAGATTTGGACCTCTATGCTACACATCATTACATGTATAGTTGGTGTTTTGTGCAAAAGACAGATAAAACGAGTAATTTGTGCAGGTTAATTTTTTGATCCAGTGGAATCCTATAGGAATTTTAAAGTATTGTCATCATTATATGAATTTTGCTATGTGCACCTTTTGATTCATATGGCTGAATCCTTAGAGAAGAAGAAGAGCACCAGGGTGACAGCTCTTGATGCCTAGACGGCTCACCATTGTGGTACGTACTAGCTTTGTCACCCTCCCTATACGCACCTGAAATTAGTGATGATACTAGTGGATGATGCCGGTGGGGTTTACAAGCGGATCGATCATTCAGTGTGGGACGGTTGCACCCTGGCCGACTTTCTCATGCCTTTCTTCCTCTTCATCGTTGGTGTCGCAATGGCCTTCGCCATGAAGGTTCTTAAGCATGCCACTTTGTGAAATCAAAATTCTTGTAGATAAGTAGATTTTGTTAATTGGTCGTCAGGACGAACATTTCTGCAAAGAGTTCCTAAAAAGCGTGAGGTTGTGAAGAAAGTCAGCATTAGAACACTGAAAATGCTCTTATGGGGCATACTACTGCAAGGTAATTGAAGTGATCTATGTGTAGACTAATTACATAGTAATTCAGTCTGCAAAAATGTTGCTTGAGTTCAAACAATCTTTGATACTGTTAAATTGGATATGTGACACCAATATAGACAGATACTCGCACGCTCCGTACGACCCCGCTTATGGAGTGAACATGAAGGTGATTAGATGGTGTGGCATCCTCCAGGTTCAGTTCATTTACCAATTTTTTCGAATGGGGGACTACCGACTGTGTGATTGATCCATCCTTGGAAACTGAATTTGACTCATTCTCTGAGGCATATGACTTCTACAACCTATGTTATTGGGAAATTGGATTTGGTATTAGGTATGGGCACAGGTTGAAGAATGTTGCAGCTGGCAGCAAGATAGTGCAGGAAATAATGTGTGGCTGTGGGGTGAGTGTTGCAATTGTAATAATGGATCTACCATTTTTTATGTTCAATACTAGGTGTTTTGGGTTCGGGCTTAACATGGTTTTATGCATGATAAATCATTTTCAGAGTAACCTCAGAGAAGTAACAACATATCAGTTTGTTGTGACTACCCTGCTCGCATTCTGCTCCGTAGAATAGATGGTCATGGATGATACATCAGTGACCAAAAGAGCAACCACAACCATAGTTTGTCTTAGACTTGTGCAGAGAAGAGGAACATGCCTTCACATAGGAATATTGATAAGTACACAAAATATTTTATTCGACACTTGAGGGAGAACAATGTAAACCTGAACAAGGTGTATTGTGTTATAGGCAGTTTCTTCGGAGCGCTTGGTAAGGTTCCCTTCAACAAGATATCCCTACGCACTCTTTGTGCTAAGATTAACCATGAACAATCTGACGATGATGTCATGAATACCATGAAAGTTTTTCGGGAAATGAGGGCACATGATCGAGATTTTATTGATAGTGTTCGTGTCGATGGTGATAGTCGAGTGAAGGCGTTGATGTGGATTGATGGTAGGAGCAAGATGCAATACAAGCACTTCAGAGATGTTATAACCTTTGATACAACATACCGGACAAATATATATATGCATGCCTTTCGGCATGTTTGTTGGGGTAAACAACCACTTCCAAAGCATAGTACTTGGTGGTGTGTTGCTGCGTGATGAGACAATTGAGAGCTTCAAATGGGTCCTCACTGAGTTTGTATCTCTAATGGATGGGAAACCTCCTATGACAATCCTTACATGTATGGGGATAAATTCCATTTTTCTTGTCGTTGTTTGTGGTACTGGTACTGTCGATGTTCATAGGACTAATATTGAGTTCATAGCACTACATCAGAAATAACGGATACTACACTCTCATAACATGCTTGTTTCTTTGCAGATCAATATCGTGCAGTGGAGGTAGCAATTGAAGATGTTCTTCCAGACACCACACATCACTGGTGCAAGTGGCATGTACTTGGGAAGGCAAAGGAATGCAGTGGCCCAGTATATTCCAAGAATAGTGGTTTTAGAGATGAGTTTCACAAAATTATGAACAAAATTCTAACTACACATGAGTTTGAGTGTGCTTGGGGTTTTCTGATTGAAAAATATAGTTTGCAAAATCACATGTTCTTCACTCAGATATAAGAGGTACACAGACGATGGGAGAAGCCGTATTTTAGTGGCAGGTTTTGTGCAATGCATACAAGCAGTCAACAGAGTGAGAGCGCGAACCATATACTCGAAGGCTATGTTCAACATGGCTCATCAATTGAACATGTTCGTTTAGCGATATGTTAAGGTATAGTTTGACCGCGAATCTTAAGAGAGTTTTCAGGAGAAGAGGACTAAATTGGTCAGTTTAGCATGTTTGTTGGTTTATGATTTTTATGAATAGATGGACTTTTGCCAACGAACCAAATTTTCCATTACATTTTCAGATGGTGCATGCAAGGTTTGTGCTACAAGTCGGGGCGCCAATTGAGCTAGGGAGTTGTTTAGTAAAATATTCTTTGAATCCAGTGCATACGTCATGGAAGTGGTGGTGCTTAAATTAAAATATATTGCAAGGCATGTGCAAAGTGAGAGAAGGGAGCACTAGTCGAAGTTTTCATTTGAGGGTAATGTTAGGGTCGATGGAGATGCAACTATGAGTGTGAACAATTTAACCGCACGGGCTTGCTTTGTTGCCATGCAGCCCATGCTTTACAGGTAAATCAAGACCTCGGTGTGCTTGTGTCATGTGCATGAATCCCTATATGAATACTGATGTTTTCTCTTATTATGAAGGTGATGATAAACTTAGGTGTTCAGGAGACCCCTAAGCATAATATCATGAAGCGTTGGACAAAGAATGCTACAGACATCTTGCCTGAACACATTGCGCACTATCATACGAACACTGGCCCTATTAGATATGAGACTTTTCGTCATTTGACTCTACATTTCAGCTATTGAGTTGGGGAAGGTGGGTGATGCCATTGTTCATAGCTACCATGTTCTGATGTCATTCTTTCTAGATACTAAGTCAAACCTTGCAGAGGTAAGTGTTAAGAGGGATGGTATGAGCTTGGATGAGAAGGAGTCCAATGCTGAAGCGACGGGATCAAGCATGACAATAGTGGATAACTGGATATGAGTCCAGAATTTGCGGACCATGTAGTTCACAAGTGATTGTATGAACGTGTGAAGCCTACAGATCGGAAGCGAAAGTTAGGCTGCCCAACTAACGCACGTGAGAAGCCAAGATATGAAGTCGGGGTTCAACGATCTGTCCGATGCATAGTCATTTGACAAGAAAACCTAGAAGGGAGACCACTTGCAGCAATTGTAGTCTCACTTGTCATTGGAAGACAAATTGTCAGTTCTAGGATGAGTTGGCTGGCATGAAAGAATTCTTGTGGAGTCGTTGAACTAGGTGGTGTGCTTGTCTTTAGCAAGATGTCCCTTGTTGGGCAAGATGTTAGTTTGTAATTTTACTAATTGTATGTAAAAACTGGAATTTAAAATTTTCTTAAGATTGATCTTGTGTAGCATGTCGATATACTTATCTTCTCGATCTTCGATGTTAGTGTTCACGTTGTAGCTTTTAATTTGACTCATTATTTTGGACATAGATTTGGTGCACATGGGCACCCGTGATACTTTTTTTTAAAAGTAATTAAAAATAATATTTTTAAGTTTTAGAAAAATCTGAAAATAAATTATGATGTAGCTAGTATTGTCTCCCACAAACATGTAAACTTTCAAGTGAAAGTAATATGCATTTTGGGCTACACAAAAAAATGTGTAAATCTGAGTATAGCGATTCAACTCTTCAAAAAGGAATTCAGACTTTGTCATTTTTTTTCTTGTTCAGAAGACAAAACATTTGTAATTGAGATTTTGTACATTAGTGGGATACACCATCAGCTCCTTTTAGAATTTTATTACATAATTTCTTTTAACACATAAATATAATTGTAGAATTTTTTAATATGATAAGAGCACTGGTGCTCAGCATCTAAAATGAATTTTCACATTATTTCATCCAAATTGGAACTGAAGATATATTCTTCCTTGAAATCAGCTAGCATGTCAATGTGCTTCCTCACCGGCCCATCCTAAGCCGCTTCCGACAGTTTGCTGGCCCAGTAAAATAACCCTATCCTATACTGCTGTACTTCCCCTTCTTTGCTTCATTCCGGCCGCCGGCGCCGCATCTCCACTCGACTGATCCACTCCGTTCCGGCCATGGGTGCCTTGGCCAAGAAAATCATGGGTTGGTTTCCCTGCGTTCGCAATGGCGTCGCAAGTGCTGCCTTCGGCCACGACGACGACGACGACGACGACGACGAGGAGGACCGCATCAGCGCCCTCCCCGACGACCTCCTCCGCATCATCATCTCGCTCCTCCCCGTCAAGGACGCCGCCCGAACCGCGACCTTGGCTTCCAGGTGGCGCCATCTATGGCGCTCGACCCCGCTCCTCCTCAACGACAAGGACCTACTTCCCTCTGAGGTCACCCGCGTCCTCGCCGACCACCCGGGGCCCTTCAGCACGGTAGAAATCATCCGCTGCAGGTTCGCTTCCCACGAGCGTGCGCTCGCGGAGTGGGCTCGCCTACTCGCCTCCAAGGGCGTCCAGGACCTCGTCCTCGCCAACGGCATCGACCAACTCACCGTGGACGACCGCGTCCGGCCCCCCGTGGACATCCTCCGCTGCGCCTCGCTCCAGCGACTCTTCCTTGGTTTCTGCACGTTCCCTGACACCGCCGGCCTTCCCCGCGGCGCCGACATCTTTCCCCACCTCCACGACCTCGTCATGTGCATGATCACCATCAGCGACTGGGATCTCGACTACATTCTCGCCTGCTGTCCGGTTCTGAACCAGTTCGCCTTCGGACACAATACCCTGCCCAATCTTCTCCACCTCCGCGGCAAAAAACAACTCCAGTGCGTCACCCTCTGGAATTCCACGGCGGAAGAGGTTGCCGTGGTGGACGCCCCGCTCCTGGAGCGGCTCTTCTTGCTGGTTGAGCCTTGTGGATGTGATGGGAGTACTGTGATGCTCAAGATTGCTTCTGCACCTACCCTGCGGGTGCTCGGCTACTTGGAGCCAAGATTTCACAGGTTGCAGATAGGTGAAAATGTGATCAAGGTACGCATTACCTTCCTTCCATCAGTGTCTCAGTACATGGGATTGCAAGTGACGCGCGCGTATAGAGATGATTTATATGTATCTCTTACTCTTGTTTGTCCGTTGCAGCCTGGCACGATGCCGAGCCCAGCCACAGTGGTTCCAGGCATCAAAATATTGGCCTTTAAGGTCAATTTTGGTGTCCTGCAGGAGGTTGAGATGCTGGTGACCTTCCTCAGATGCTTTCCCAACATTGAAACACTGCACATCGAGGTGAAATCCTAGTTTATATCTCATGCAATCACCCATTCATATTACTAGGCGGAAGATTTCAGAAAACATGATCCAGTCTTTAACTGAAAAGTCATTTGCTGATATCATGTTTCAGTCTTTAACTGAACCCACCGGAAGGAACCATGCGGAGTTCTGGCAGGAGATCACTACAGTTGAATGCATCAAGTCACATGTCAAGAAGATGGTTGTCCATGAATATAGAGGGGATCAAAGCGAACTTGAATTCCTCAAGTTCATCTTCACAAGTGCGCAGGAGCTGCGGACTCTCTATGCTCTGGCAGATGATGAAACCTTCACTACGCTGGCCAAGACTACTGACATGACAAGCAAATTGGGTACTCTCTCACTTCTAGCATGGCGGCGTGACTGTAAGGTGATGCTGCTAGGCCCTAATTCTCGGAATGAGCTGACCATCCAGAAAGCATCTGATCTTACTGTCGACGACCCTTTTCACTGGTGAACCTGAGGCCGTCTATATATTGGCATGATCCAAAGCTTTTTGGTGTATCGCATAGTGTTCTACATGCCAAGTGTACTGTTCAGTTTCTAGGCAATTATATCTGCCTGTTCTTTTAGAAAGAACGTACATGAAGATATCAGTATCAACTACAAAGTGAGTATCTGGGAGTGTTTTTTTTTTTTTTTTTCGAGGGAAAAGGAATTTTATTAACTTTGGGTAGAATTACAATCAATGTCTAAAGCACCAGCCACTTCCTGGGGGAAATGACGGAGCCACACACGAGTCCATCCATGAGTTCTACCTAAATTCGCTAACAGATGACTAACATAGTTACTAGTACGATCAACCTTAGCGACTTGAACTTCCCTTTCCCCAATCATCTCCCTAATTACTTGAATTCTTGAAGCATACTTCGTCAGGTTCGGAGTGCCTTCCTTGATCAAAGTAATTGCTTCCACGCAGTCTGACTCGATCATAAACCTGCCAGTGGTAACTGTCATGGCCTGGGCAATACCCAATTCCATTGCTGCTATCTCTGCCTCTGTAGAGTCTATGCAATGTTGAAGCTGCCAACAAGCAGTGAGGATCACAGTTCCATCGTGGTCTTTGATTACTATACCTGCTCCAGCCGAATCATTGGCATAGGAGCCATCAACATTGAGTTTCAGTACACCCCTCGCTGGAGGCATCCACTTCTGCTTATTCTTCTTTTCTCCTCTACACATGTGTTTGTTAGGCTGGAACCCTGCCTGTGAGATCACCATCTTCCCCTTCTCTAAATCTGCCATGGGATGTTGCTTAATTAGCAAGAGTGAATCCAGGTAGCTCATTAAGAATCGTTTGGAGCCTTCAATCGACGGTAGAGCCTTGTCATGTGTAGTTTCATTATGTGCAAACCAGATTCTCCAGAGCACCATCAGTGTCATCACTCGCTGTTCTTCGGTGATTTGGTGCAACAACTGAAGCAGCCACTCCACCCCCGTATGGATCAGTAGGTTGTCGGCTGGCAGATTCCAAACCTCCCTCATCGCTAACCAGAGATTTCGAGCATGCTGACACCTGATGAATATATGGAAAGTGTCCTCTACTTCCTGGCCACAGATCAGGCATGTTGCTGGTGTTTCCATGCCGCGGCGTCGTTTGTTTTGTTGTGTAGCCAAGGCATTCTTTGCAATTTTCCAGCCAAGGTGCTTTACCTTCGGTGGTACTGGGCACTGCCATATTAGCTTCCAGTCTGGCCGGTGACCATCAGGCCTAGTGCTAGTCGCTTCTAATCCTTGTTGTAACATTTGGTTCTCTAGTGCCACTCTATATGCGCTTCGTACCGAGAAGGAGCCGCGCTTTTCTGGCTCCCACGCTAGGAAATCTTCATCATTTCTTCTAGATGGCTTAATTTTCAGAATTAGTGACACATCTTCAGGGAGGAAGTAGAGTTGCAGTCTAGGCACATTCCAGGTACCATCTGGATGGAGGAAGTCTGAAACCCATCGATATCTACATCTTCCTTTGACAGAAATAGGTTTGTAGTTTGGGGTTCCAGGTATCCAGGGGTCTCGCCATACACGGATGTTTGCACCATTGCCCACTCTCCATATAACACTGATACGTCTCCAACGTATCGATAATTTCTTATGTTCCATGCCACATTATTGATGTTATCTACATGTTTTATGCACACTTTATGTCATATTCGTGCATTTTCTGGAACTAACCTATTAACAAGATGCCGAAGTGCCGCTTGTCATTTCTGCTTTTTGGTTTCGTAAATCCTAGTAAGGAAATATTCTCGGAATTGGACGAAATCAAAGCCCAGGGGCCTATTTTTCCACGAAGCTTCCAGAAGTCCGAAGACGAGACGAAGAGGGGCCACGGGGTGGCCAAACCCTAGGGCGGCGCGGCCCCCCCCCCTTGGCCGCGCCGGCCTATGGTGTGGGCCCCGTGCCGCCTCTTGACTTGCCCTTCCGCCTACTTAAAGCCTCCGTGACGAAACCCCGCATCGAGAGCCACGATACGGAAAACCTTCCAGAGACGCCGCCAACGCCGATCCCATCTCGGGGGATCCAGGAGATCGCCTCCGGCACCCTGCCGGAGAGGGGAATCATCTCCCGGAGGACTCTACGCCGCCATGGTCGCCTCCGGTGTGATGTGTGAGTAGTCTACCCCTGGACTATGGGTCCATAGCAGTAGCTAGATGGTTGTCTTCTCCCCATTGTGCTATCATTGTCGGATCTTGTGAGCTGCCTAACATGATCAAGATCATCTATCTGTAATTCTATATGTTGCGTTTGTTGGGATCCGATGAATAGAGAATACTTGTTATGTTGATTATCAAAGTTATATCTATGTGTTGTTTATGATCTTGCATGCTCTCCGTTACTAGTAGATGCTCCGCCAAGTTGATGCTAGTAACTCCAAGAGGGAGTATTTATGCTCGATAGTGGGTTCATGTCTCCGTGAATGCGGAGGGGTGACAAGAACCTCTAAGGTTATGGATGTGCTGTTGCCACTAGGGATAAAACATTAGTGCTATGTTCAAGGATGTAGTCACTAGTTACATTACGCGCAATACTTAATGCAATTGTCTGTTGTTAGCAACTTAATACTGGAGGGGGTTCGGATGATAACTTGAAGGTGGACTTTTTAGGCATAGATGCAGTTGGATGGCGGTCTATGTACTTTGTCGTAATGCCCAATTAAATCTCACTATACTCATCATGATATGTATGTGCATTGTCATGCTCTCTTTATTTGTCAATTGCCCAACTGTAATTTGTTCACCCAACATGCTGTTTGTCTTATGGGAGAGACACCTCTAGTGAACTGTGGACCCCGGTCCAATTCTCTTTACTGAAATACAATCTACTGCAATACTTGTTCTCTTGTTTTCTCGCAAACAATCATCTTCCACACAATACGGTTAATCCTTTGTTACAGCAAGCCGGTGAGATTGACAACCTCACTGTTTCGTTGGGGCAAAGTACTTTGGTTGTGTTGTGCAGGTTCCACGTTGGCGCCGGAATCCCTGGTGTTGCGCCGCACTACATCCCGCCGCCATCAACCTTCAACGTGCTTCTTGACTCCCTCGGTTCGATAAACCTTGGTTTCTTACTGAGGGAAACTTGCTGCTGTACGCATCACACCTTCCACTTGGGGTTCCCAACGAGCGTGTGCTTTACGCGTCATCAAGCTAAATTTCTGGCGCCGTTGCCGGGGAACTGAAGAAAAGTTACACCACAGAGATCTCTAACTCCCACGTCAACTTTGCGCCAGCAGCTAAATTTCTGGCGCCGTTGCCGGGGAGATCAAGACACGCTGCAAGGGGAGTCTCCACTTCTCAATCTCTTTACTTTGTTTTTGTCTTGCTTAGTTTTATTTACTACTTTGTTTGCTGCACTAAATCAAAATACAAAAAATTAGTTGCTAGTTTTACTTTATTTGCTATCTTGTTTGCTATATCAAAAACACAAAAAAATTAGTTACTTGTTTTACTTTACTTAATATCATGCATGTTTTTATTTCACTAGTTTGGCATAATGGACAAGAATGAGCTTCTATTTCTATTTCCTGATTTAAAACATGGATTGTTTGATGCGAAAATTAAAAAACCTATGGAATCTTATTTGCATGCTGGTAGTAATATTAGTATGAACGCTTTGAACACCATTGTTGATAATAATATAGAAAGTTCTAAGCTTGGGGAAGCTGGTTTTCATGATCTTTTTATTCCCCCAAGCATTGAGGAGAAAATTTACTTTGATGATACCTTGCCTCCTATTTATGATAATGATATTGGTCTTTTAGTACACTTTGTTATGGAGGATAAATTTGATTATGATTACAATATGCCTCCTATATTTGATGATGAGAATAATAATGATAGCTACTTTGTTGAATTTGCTCCCACTACAACTAATAAAATTGATTATGCCTATGTGGAGAGTAATAATTTTATGCATGAGACTCATGATAAGAATGTTTTATGTGATAGTTATATTGTTGAGTTTGCTCATGATGCTACTAAAAGTTATTATGAGAGAGGAAAATATGGTTGTAGAAATTTTCATGTTACTAAAACACCTCTCTATGTGCTGAAATTTTTGAAACTACACTTGTTTTATCTTCATGATCTTGTCACTTTGCTTTTCATGAATTTATTTGTGTACAAGATTCCTTTTCATAGGAAGCATGTTAGGCTTAAATTTGTTTTGAATTTGCCTCTTGATGCTCTCTTTTGCTTCAAATACTATTTCTTGCGAGTGCATCATTAAAACTGCTGAGCCCATCTTAATGGCTATAAAGAAAGAACTTCTTGGGAGATAACCCATGTGTTATTTACCTACAGTACTTTGTTTTTATTTTGAGTCTTGGAAGTTGTTTACTACTGTAACAACCTCTCCTTATCTTAGTTTTGTGTTTTGTTGTGCCAAGTTAAGCCGTTGATAGAAAAGTAAGTACTAGATTTGGATTACTGCGCAGTTCCAGATTTCTTTGCTGTCACGAATCTGGGTCCACCTCCCTGTAGGTAGCTCAGAAAATTAAGCCAATTTACGTGCATGATCCTCAGATATGTATGCAACTTTCATTCAATTTGCGCATTTTCATTTGAGCAAGTCTGGTGCCATTTTAAAATTCGTCAATACGAACTGTTCTGTTTTGACAGATTCTGCCTTTTATTTCGCATTGCCTCTTTTGCTATGTTGGATGAATTTCTTTGATCCACTAATGTCCAGTAGCATTATGCAATGTCCAGAAGTGTTAAGAATGATTGTGTCACCTCTGAATATGTCAATTTATATTATGTACTAACCCTCTAATGAGTTGTTTCGAGTTTGGTGTGGAGGAAGTTTTCAAGGATCAAGAGAGGAGTATGATGCAACATGATCAAGGAGAGTGAACGCTCTAAGCTTGGGGATGCCCCGGTGGTTCACCCCTGCATATATCAAGAAGACTCAAGCGTCTAAGCTTGGGGATGCCCAAGGCATCCCCTTCTTCATCGACAACATTATCAGGTTCCTCCTCTGAAACTATATTTTTATTCCATCACATCTTATGTGCTTTTTCTTGGAGCGTCGGTTTGTTTTTGTTTTTTTGTTTTGTTTGAATAAAATGGATCCTAGCATTCACTTTATGGGAGAGAGACACGCTCCGCTGTAGCATATGGACAAGTATGTCCTTGGTTTCTACTCATAGTATTCATGGCGAAGTTTCTCCTTCGTTAAATTGTTATATGGTTGAAATTGGAAAATAATACATGTAGTAATTGCTAAAAATGTTTTGGGTAATGTGATACTTGGCAATTGTTGTGCTCATGATTAAGCTCTTGCATCATATGCTTTGCACCCATTAATGAAGAAATACATAGAGCATGCTAAAATTTGGTTTGTATATTTGGTTTCTCTAAGGTCTAGATAATTTCTAGTATTGAGTTTGAACAACAAGGAAGACGGTGTAGAGTCTTATAATGTTTTCAATATGTCTTTTATGTGAGTTTTGCTGTACGGGTTCATCCTTGTGTTTGTTTCAAATAAGCCTTGCTAGCCTAAACCTTGTATCGAGAGGGAATACTTCTCATGCATCCAAAATACTTGAGCCAACCACTATGCCATTTGTGTCCACTATACCTACCTACTACATGGTATTTTCTGCCATTCCAAAGTAAATTGCTTGAGTGCTACCTTTAAAATTCCATCATTCACCTTTGCAATATATAGCTCATGGGACAAATAGCTTAAAAACTATTGTGGTATTGAATATGTAATTATGCACTTTATCTCTTATTAAGTTGCTTGTTGTGCGATAACCATGTTTACTGGGGACGCCATCAACTTTTCATTGTTGAATTTCATGTGAGTTGCTATGCATGTTCGTCTTGTCTGAAGTAAGGGCGATCTACACTGAGTTGAATGGTTTGAGCATGCATATTGTTAGAGAAGAACATTGGGCCGCTAACTAAAGCCATGATCCATGGTGGAAGTTTCAGTTTTGGACAAACATCCTCAAATCTCTAATGAGAAAAGAATTAATTGTTGTTGAATGCTTAAAGCATTAAAAGAGGAGTCCATTATCTGTTGTCTATGTTGTCCCGGTATGGATGTCTAAGTTGAGAATAATCAAAAGCGAGAAATCCAAATGCGAGCTTTCTCCTTAGACCTTTGTACAAAGGCATAGAGGTACCTTTGTGATACTTGGTTAAAGCATATGTATTGCGGTGATAATCCAGGTAGTCCAAGCTAATTAGGACAAGGTGCGGGCACTATTAGTACACTATGCATGAGGCTTGCAACTTATAAGATATAATTTACATGATGCATATGCTTTATTACTACCGTTGACAAAATTGTTTCATGTTTTCAAAATCAAAGCTCTAGCACAAATATAGCAATCGATGCTTTTTCCTCTATGGAGGACCATTCTTTTACTTTCAATGTTGAGTCAGTTCACCTATTTCTCTCCACCTCAAGAAGCAAACACTTGTGTGAACTGTGCATTGATTCCTACATACTTGCTTATTGCACTTATTATATTACTCTATGTTGACAATATCCACGAGATATACATGTTACAAGTTGAAAGCAACCGCTGAAACTTAATCTTCTTTTGTGTTGCTTCAATGCTTTTACTATGAATTATTGCATTATGAGTTAACTCTTATGCAAGACTTATTGATGCTTGTCTTGAAGTGCTATTCATGAAAAGTCTTTGCTTTATGATTCACTTGTTTACTCATGTCATATACATTGTTTTGATCGCTGCATTCACTACATATGCTTTACAAATAGTATGATCAAGATTATGATGGCATGTCACTCCAGAAATTATCTGTGTTATCGTTTTACCTGCTCGGACGAGCAGAACTAAGCTTGGGGATGCTGATACGTCTCCAACGTATCGATAATTTCTTATGTTCCATGCCACATTATTGATGTTATCTACATGTTTTATGCACACTTTATGTCATATTCGTGCATTTTCTGGAACTAACCTATTAACAAGATGCCGAAGTGCCAGTTGCTGTTTTCTGCTGTTTTTGGTTTCAGAAATCCTAGTAAGGAAATATTGTCGGAATTGGACGAAATCAAAGCCCAGGGGCCTATTTTTCCACGAAGCTTCCAGAAGTCCGAAGACGAGACGAAGAGGGGCCACGGGGTGGCCAAACCCTAGGGCGGCGCGGCCCCACCCCTGGCCGCGCCGGCCTATGGTGTGGGCCCCCCGTGCCGCCTCTTGACTTGCCCTTCCGCCTACTTAAAGCCTCCGTGACGAAACCCCCGACCGAGAGCCACGATACGGAAAACCTTCGAGAGACGCCGCCAACGCCGATCCCATCTCGGGGGATCCAGGAGATCGCCTCCGGCACCATGCCGGAGAGGGGAATCATCTCCCGGAGGACTCTACGCCGCCATGGTCGCCTCCGGTGTGATGTGTGAGTAGTCTACCCCTGGACTATGGGTCCATAGCAGTAGCTAGATGGTTGTCTTCTCCCCATTGTGCTATCATTGTCGGATCTTGTGAGCTGCCTAACATGATCAAGATCATCTATCTGTAATTCTATATGTTGCGTTTGTTGGGATCCGATGAATAGAGAATACTTGTTATGTTGATTATCAAAGTTATATCTATGTGTTGTTTATGATCTTGCATGCTCTCCGTTATTAGTAGATGCTCTGGCCAAGTTGATGCTAGTAACTCCAAGAGGGAGTATTTATGCTCGATAGTGGGTTCATGTCTCCGTGAATCTGGAGGGGTGACAAGAACCTCTAAGGTTATGGATGTGCTGTTGCCACTAGGGATAAAACATTAGTGCTATGTTCAAGGATGTAGTCACTAGTTACATTACGCGCAATACTTAATGCAATTGTCTGTTGTTAGCAACTTAATACTGGAGGGGGTTCGGATGATAACCTGAAGGTGGACTTTTTAGGCATAGATGCAGTTGGATGGCGGTCTATGTACTTTGTCGTAATGCCCAATTAAATCTCACTATACTCATCATGATATGTATGTGCATTGTCATGCTCTCTTTATTTGTCAATTGCCCAACTGTAATTTGTTCACCCAACATGCTGTTTGTCTTATGGGAGAGACACCTCTAGTGAACTGTGGACCCCGGTCCAATTCTCTTTACTGAAATACAATCTACTGCAATACTTGTTCTACTGTTTTCTGCAAACAATCATCTTCCACACAATACGGTTAATCCTTTGTTACAGCAAGCCGGTGAGATTGACAACCTCACTGTTTCGTTGGGGCAAAGTACTTTGGTTGTGTTGTGCAGGTCCCACGTTGGCGCCGGAATCCCTGGTGTTGCGCCGCACTACATCCCGCCGCCATCAACCTTCAACGTGCTTCCTGACTCCTACTGGTTCGATAAACCTTGGTTTCTTACTGAGGGAAACTTGCTGCTGTACGCATCACACCTTCCACTTGGGGTTCCCAACGAGCGTGTGCTTTACGCGTCATCAAACACCTTGTTTCAACAATTGCAATCCATATTCAATTGCGTGCCAAGTAGATGATCCATTACCTGTAAACACGGTATCAACTAGAAAGCCATTAGGATAGTATTTTGCTTTCAAAAGCTGAGAGCATAAGGAATTAGGGAACTCAATCAGCCGCCAGGCTTGGCGAGCTAGTAGTGCTTGGTTAAACAGCCTCATATCCCGAAATCCCATGCCACCTTTATCCTTTGGCCGCAGCATGGTATCCCAAGAGATCCAGTGTGTTTTCCTTTTTCCCTTGTCCGCACCCCACCAGTAATTGATACGTCCAAAACGTATCTACTTTCCCGAACACTTTTGCTATTGTTTTGCCTCTAATTTGTGTATTTTGGATGCAACTAACATGGACTAACGCTGTTTTCAGCAGAACTGCTCTGGTGTCTCGTTTTTGTGCAGAAATCCAACTTTCGGGAAAAACCTCGGAATTTATGCAGAAGGCCCTATTTTCCCAGAGAACTGACGGAGCCAGAAGGACAAACCAGGTGGAGGCCCGAGGGCCCCACACCATAGGGCGGCGCGGCCCAGGGGGGCCCGCGCGGCCATGTGGTCGGGCCCCCGCGGCCGGCCGCCGCCGCCCTCCTTCGGACTATTTATCGGCCTCGACCTAAAACGCACGGGAGAAGTCGAAGTCGCCGAAACCCTCCAGAACGCCGCCACATCGCGAAACTCCGTCGCGGGAGCCAGAAGTCTCCGTTCTGGCACTCCGCCGGGACGGGGAATTGGAGGAGATCATCGCCGCCATCACCGCCAACGCCTCTACATCAACCAGCCATGTTTCCCCCATCCATGTGTGAGTAATTCCCCCGCTGTAGGCCGAAGGGTATGGTAGGGATTGGATGAGATTGGTCATGTAATAGCATAAGATTGTTAGGGCATAGTGCCTAGTGTCCATAATTGGTACTTTGATGATATTGTTGCAACTTGTTATGCTTAATGCTTGTCACTAGGGCCCGAGTGCCATGATCTCAGATCTGAACATGTTATTGTTTCATCATGATATTCATTGTTTATTGATCTTACCTGCAAGTTGTATACACATGTCGCTGTCCGGAACCGATGGCCCCGAAGTGACAGAAATCGGGACAACCGGAGGGAATGGTAGCGATGTGAGGATCACATGTGTTCACGGAGTGTTAATGCTTTGCTCTGGTACTCTATTAAAAGGAGTACCTTAATATCCAGTAGTTTCCCTTGAGGCCCGGCTGCCATCGGCTGGTAGGACAAAAGATGTTGTGCAAGTTTCTCATTGCGAGCACGCACGACTATATATGGAACACATGCCTATTGATTGCTTTGTACTTGGACACCGTTTTATTATTATCTGCAAATGCCCTACTATGATTGTTACATGAGTTTCTCTCATCCATGCAACGCCCGTCATCCGTCTCCGTGCCTACAGTATTTTAATCCTGCTGTTTACTAAAATCACTACTGCTGTCTCATTACTCGCTGCTGTTATTTCACTATCGCTATCGCTATAAAACTGTTACTACTGATAAACTCTTGCGAGCAAGTCTGTTTCCAGGTGCAGCTGAATTGACAACTCCGCTGTTAAGGCTTCCAAGTGTTCTTTGTCTCCCCTTGTGTCGAATCAATAAATTGGGTTTTACTTCCCTCGAAGACTGTTGCGATCCCCTATACTTGTGGGTCATCAAGACTATTTTCTGGCGCCGTTGCCGGGGAGCATAGCTTTATTTGGAAGTTCACTTGGATTAATATTGTTCGCTGCAAATTCTCCATCATGGGTAAACCTCGCGATAGTAAGGTCGCCATATTACCATCCACTACAAGAAAAGGTACAATTCTGAATACCTCCGCTACACTTGATTCACCATCTGTGATTGATAAACTTGTTTCACCGCCACATGCTTCACATGCGGGTACTTCTGCTGAATCTGAAAACTCCCATGATATTGATAATGTTTCTGCTGTGCTTGATGATAGTGGTTCTTTGGGATCCTTTCTAGATGCTACGATTGCTAGGTCTAGACAAATTGAAAATACTGAAACTCCTAATGCTACTACACCTGTTAATTCACCTGAACTTGATTATTTTAGTGATGATCCTGATGAAGATTATGTGGAGCTTAATGATGATTTTATTGAAAAATGCAATGCTACTACTGATGCAAGAAAAATTAAAAAGTTACTTGCGTAACATGCTGTTAGATATAAAGCTGTCTCCTGATCCTAAGTTTGCCACATCTCCCATAAACATTAAGGATAAAGATTATGATTTTTCTCTTGATCTATCTCATATAGCTATTGTTGAGAAAACACCCTTTTGTGGTACTGAAAAAGAGAGTGCTGTTGAACACATGATTGAGTTATCTACTCTAAGTAGCTTGTTTTCTGATGATGTCAAGATGCGTACTTACTTTGTTGCTAAAATCTTTCCATTCTCATTAAAGGATGACGCTAAAACTTGGTATAATAGTTTGCCACCTAATTCTATTAAAAGTCCAAAAGAATTGCTTGATGTTTTCTTCCGTAAATACTTTCCTGCTGGTGCTCAACATATTGCTTTGCAGAGAATTTATAATTTTAACCAGGAAGATGGAGAGAAATTGCCTGAGGCTTGGGCGAGGTTTTGCTCTCTTATTAGAGCTCGGCCTGATCATGATTTGGAAAAGCATGATTTACTTGATATATTTTATAGCGGACTAACCATTGAGTCTAGGGCATACCTGGATAGTTGTGCTGGTTGTGTTTTCAGGAAAAGAACTCCAGACGACGCTGAAGAATTATTGGCTAAAATAGGCCGGAATCATGATGATTGGACTACACCTGAACCAACTCCAACGCCAATATTGAAGAAGAGAGGTTTAATTAAATTGAATGATGAAGATATGAGGGAAGCCAAGAAGTCTCTCAAGGAGAAAGGTATTAAATCTGAAGATGTGAAGAATCTTCCTCCCATAGAAGATATATGTGAGATAATTCCCCCTTCATCCATGATTGAGGTAAACTCCCTTCAACGCTTTACTAGGGAAGATATTCCGTATTCGAAACCTCCTGCACAATGCTTAGATGAGTTTGATAATTATATTGTTAAGCAAGAAAATTTTAATATGGGAGTAGAGAATCATTTAATGGAAAATTCTCGAGCTATTAGTGAATTACATGATATTGTAGAGAGAACCTCCAATGATGTTAAGATGCTTGTTAAACATTTTCATATGGTTCAAACTCAAATTGATCAACTCACTAAAGTGCAAAATGACTTGTTAGGGAACAATTCTAAAGAGAAACATGCTTATAAAGTAACAACTAGAGGTGGTGTCTCTACCCAGGATCCTCTATATCCTGAAGGGCATCCCAAAAGAATTGAACAAGATTCTCAACACATTGAACCTAGTGCTCATTCTAAGAAGAAAAAGAAGAAGAAACATAAAAATGTTGTAGAATCCTCTGAACCTGCTAATGATCCTAATAGTATTTCTATTTCTGATGCTGAAACTGAAAGTGGTAATGAACATGATAAAGATAATGATAAGAATGATACTCCTGATAAAGAAGAGGTTGAAGAAGAACCTGAAAAGCATGCTAAAAATAAAAAGTACACTAAAGAAGATTTTATTGCTGAGAAACATGGTAATGAAAGAGAACCTTGGGTGCAAAAGCAAATGCCTTTTCCTGCTAAGAAACTAAAATCAAAGGAAGAAGAACACTATAATAAATTTTGCGATTGGATGAAACCTTTATTCTTGCAAATCCCTTTGACTGATGCTATTAAATTGCCTCCTTATTCAAAGTATATGAAAGATATTGTTACTAACAAAAGGAAAATCCCCAATGAGGAAATTTCCACTATGCTTGCTAATTACTCTTTCAATGGCAAAGTGCCAAAGAAGTTGGGCGACCCAGGTATACCTACTATTCCTTGTTCTATTAAGAATAATTATGTTAAAACTGCTCTATGTGACTTGGGAGCCGGTGTTAGTGTTATGCCTTTTTCTCTTTACAAGAGACTTTACTTAGATAAGTTGATACCTACTGATATATCTTTGCAAATGGCTGATAAATCTACTGCTATTCCTGTTGGTATATGTGAGGATGTTCCTGTTCAAGTTACTACTAACTGCTTGATATTAACTGATTTTGTTGTGTTGGAAATGCCTGAAGATGATAATATGTCTATTATTCTTGGGAGATCTTTTCTTAACACCGCAGGGGCTGTTATTGATTGCAATAAAGGAAAGGTTACTTTCAATATTGATGATAAGGAGCATACCGTTTATTTCCCCAAGAAGATTGATAAAGTATGTGGAGTTAATACTATTTCTAATGTGAGAACTATCAAAGTGGGAACTATTGATTGTCCTATATATGAGCCTAGGGAAGAATATCAAACTCTCGTGATTGGATCCATATCAATACAATTCAAGGTAACATGATTGATTTGAGGTTTATTTCTTCTTATGCTATGTAAAATTTATTTGGTGGCAAGACTTGATCAACCTTGTTAACGAATACTTTTTATATGCATAGAGGAGGTAAACAACATCTCTTTCTTCCTCCACTTGCTCTAGTTGCTGTAGCACTTTTAATTTACAAAGTTCCTTAGTTAATTGGAGATTTCAAAAAATTTCCTGGCCAGTAATAATAAATTAAATACCCAGAAATGTGCATTTTTCAAAGTTTTCAAAAATTCACAAAAATTATACCGTTGGTCCTATTTTTCGACGAGGCACCTGGGAGCACCAGAGGATGACCTGTGGGGCACCAGAGGGTGCCACACCACAGGCCGGCGCGGCCAAGGAGGGGGGCGCGCCACCCTGTGGTGTGGGCCCCTCCTTGCCCCACTTTGCCATCTCTTTCTCCCAGCACCTTCTCTCTCCCGAAAAAACTCGTACCAGGTTCCTCTCACTCGCGTTTTTGCTCCAGAGCTCCAGATTTTTCGATCTCTTTGCTCAGCCCAGATTTCTTGCTGAAATTTGGCACATTTGCTCCTTGGTATGTGACTCCTCCACCCATCCAAGTAGAATTTTGTTTGGTTGAGTATATCTTGAATATTTTGCTGCTGTAGGTAACATGTTTAGTGAGCTTGCATGCTTGTTCTAAGTGGTAGAAACTAGTTTTGATGCATGATTAGTACTCTAGCAAGTTCCTATAGTAGTTCCCCTTGATTATATGTCACCAAATCAAATTTTTATATTGTTTGTTGAAATTTCAGAAAATGGAGTGGAATAGATATCAATTGAACCAACAAGAATTGGAAGTCCAACAAGTTATGAGGGTGAACCGTGAAGAGGGAGTATACCCCTCTTACTACCCGTGCGCGGATTTCATGAGAAGCGCGGGAATATTTGAAGATGTTCAAAGTCTAATTTCTCGTGCAGGGCTGAGTGACTTTGTTGAAGGAGAGCCAAGAAAATATGCAAAATTAACTATGTCTTTTGTGCAGGACTTTAAGTTCAATTGGTCGCGATCTAACCCCACGGTCCAGTATAAAATTTACAATAAAGCCGTCAACTTGCCATTCAGTGATTTTTGTGCAGCAATTAGAGTACCGTGATGTCTACGTTCCCCCTCCTTTCCTGTAGACAGTGTTGGGCCTCCAAGAGCAGAGGTTTGTAGAACAGCAGCAAGTTTTCCCTTAAGTGGATCACCCAAGGTTTATCGAACTCAGGGAGGAAGAGGTCAAAGATATCCCTCTCATGCAACCCTGTAACCACAAAGCAAGAAGTCTCTTGTGTCCCCAACACACCAAATAGGTGCACTAGTTCGGCGAAGAGATAGTGAAATACAGGTGGTATAAATATATATGAGCAGTAGCAACGGTGCCAGAAAATAGCTTGCTGGCGTGTAGTTGATGGTGGTAGTATTGCAGCAGTAGTGTAAAGAAACAAGAAACAAGCAGCGATAGCAGTATTTAGGAACAAGGCCTAGGGATTACACTTTCACTAGTGGACACTCTCAACATTGATCACATAACAGAATAGATAAATGCATACTCTACACTTTTGTTGGATGATGAACACATTGCGTAGGATTACACGAACCCTCAATGCCGGAGTTAACAAGCTCCACAATAATGCTCATGTTTTAGTAACCTTGTAGTGTAAGATAGATCAACAGACTAAACCAAGTACTAACATAGCATGCGCACTGTCACCTTCATGCATATGTAGGAGGAATAGATCACATCAATACTATCATAGCAATAGTTAACTTCGCAATCTACAAGAGATCATGATCATAGCATAAACCAAGTACTAACACGGTGCACACACTGTCACCTTTACACACGTGCAGGAGGAATAAAACTACTTTAATAACATTGCTAGAGTAGCACATAGATAGTAGTGATACAAAACTCATATGAATCTCAATCATGTAAAGCAGCTCATGAGATTATTGTATTGAGGTACATGGGAGAGAGATGAACCACATAGCTACCGGTACAGCCCCGAGCCTCGATGGAGAACTACTCCCTCCTCATGGGAGCAGCAGCGGTGATGAAGATGGCGGTGGAGATGGCAGCGGTGTCGATGGAGGAGCCTTCCGGGGGCACTTCCCTGCTCCGGCAGCGTGCCGGAACAGAGACTCCTGTCCCCCAGATCTTGGCGTCGCGATGGCGGCGGCTCTGGAAGGTTTCTGTGGTTTTCGCCAATCGTATCAGGGTTTTCGATCCAGGGGCTTTATATAGGCGAAGAGGCGGCGCAGGAGGGTCGAAGGGGCGACGACACCATAGGGCGGCGCGGCCAGGGCCTGGGCCGCGCCGGCCTATGGTCTGGGGGCCCAGTGCCCCCCCTCTGGTCCTTCCCGGGTGTTCTGGATGCTTCCGGTGAAAATAGGAACTTTGGCGTTGATTTCGTCCGATTCCGAGAATATTTCGTTACTAGGATTTCTGAAACCAAAAACAGCGTAAAACAGAACCGGCACTTCGGCATCTTGTTAATAGGTTAGTTCCAGAAAATGCACGAATATGACATAAAGTGTGCATAAAACATGTAGATAACATCAATAATGTGGCATGGAACATAAGAAATTATCGATACATCGGAGACGTATCAGCATCCCCAAGCTTAGTTCTGCTCGTCCCGAGCAGGTAAAACGATAACACAGATAATTTCTGGAGTGACATGCCATCATAATCTTGATCATACTATTTGTAAAGCATATGTAGTGAATGCAGCGATCAAAACAATGTATATGACATGAGTAAACAAGTGAATCATATAGCAAAGACTTTTCATGAATAGCACTTCAAGACAAGCATCAATAAGTCTTGCATAAGAGTTAACTCATAAAGCAATAATTCAAAGTAAAGGTATTGAAGCAACACAAAAGAAGATTAAGTTTCAGCGGTTGCTTTCAACTTATAACATGTATATCTCATGGATATTGTCAACATAGAGTAATATAACAAATGCAATAAGCAAGTATGTAAGAATCAATGCACAGTTCACACAAATGTTTGCTTCTTGAGGTGGAGAGAAATAGGTGAACTGACTCAACATTGAAAGTAAAAGAATGGTCCTCCATAGAGGAAAAGCATCGATTGCTATATTTGTGCTAGAGCTTTGATTTTGAAAACATAAAGAGAGCATAAAAATAAAGTTTTGAGAGGTGTTTGTTGTTGTCAACGAATGGTAGTGGGCACTCTAACCCCCTTGCCAGACAAACCTTCAAAGAGCGGCTCCCATTTTATTTTATTTTTGGGTGGCACTCCTTCCAACCTTTCTTTCACAAACCATGGCTAACCGAATCCTCGGGTGCCTGCCAACAATCTCATACCATGAAGGAGTGCCTTTTTATTTTAGTTTTATTATGATGACACTCCTCCCAACCTTTTCTTACACAAGCCATGGCTAACCGAATCCTTCGGGTGCCGTCCAACAATCACATACCATGGAGGAGTGTCTATTTTTGTTAATTAATTTGGTACTGGGAATCCCATTGCCAGCTCTTTTTGCAAAATTATTGGATAAGCGGATGAAGCCACTAGTCCATTGGTGAAAGTTGCCCAACAAGATTGAAAGATAAACACCACATACTTCCTCATGAGCTATAAAACATTGACACAAATCAGAGGTGATAAATTTTGAATTGTTTAAAGGTAGCACTCAAGCAATTTACTTTGGAATGGCGGAGAAATACCATGTAGTAGGTAGGTATGGTGGACACAAATGGCATAGTTGTTGGCTCAAGTATTTTGGATGCATGAGAAGTATTCCCTCTTGATACAAGGCTTAGGCTAGCAAGGCTTATTTGAAACAAACACAAGGATGAACCGGTGCAGCAAAACTCACATAAAAGACATATTGAAAACATTATAAGACTCTACACCGTCTTCCTTGTTGTTCAAACTCAATACTAGAAATTATCTAGACCTTAGAGAAACAAAATATGCAAACCAAATTTTAGCATGCTCTATGTATTTCTTCATTAATGGGTGCAAAGCATATGATGCAAGAGCTTAAACATGAGCACAACAATTGCCAAGTATCACATTACCCAAGACATTTATAGCAATTACTACATGTATCATTTTCCAATCCAACCATATAACAATTTAACGAAGAAGAAACTTCGCCATGAATACTATGAGTAGAAACTAAGGACATACTTGTCCATATGCTACAGCGGAGCGTGTCTCTCTCCCATAAAGTGAATGCTAGGATCCATTTTATTCAAACAAAACAAAAAACAAAAACAAACCGATGCTCCAAGCAAAACACATAAGATGTGATGGAATAAAAATATAGTTTCAGGGGAGGAACCTGATAATGTTGTCGATGAAGAAGGGGATGCCTTGGGCATCCCCAAGCTTAGACGCTTGAGTCTTCTTAATATATGCAGGGGTGAACCACCGGGGCATCCCCAAGCTTAGAGCTTTCACTCTTCTTGATCATAGTATATCATCCTCCTCTCTTGACCCTTGAAAACTTCCTTCACACCAAACTTCTCATAAACTTCATTAGAGGGGTTAGTACATAATCAAAAACTCACATGTTCAGAGGTGACACAATCATTCTTAACACTTCTAGACATTGCTCAAAGCTACTGGAAGGTAATGGAACAAAGAAATCCACCCAACACAGCGAAAGAAGCAATGCGAAATAAAAGGCAGAATCTGTCAAAACAGAACAGTCCGTAAAGACGAATTTCTAATAAATACTTCCGTTGCTCAGATCAGAAAACTCAAAACTAATGAAAGTTGCGTACATATCTGAGGAACACGCACGTAAATTGGCATATTTTTCTGATTTTTCTAAAGAGAAAACAGCCCAGATTCGTGACAGATAGAAATCTGTTTCTGCGCAGAAATCCAAATCTAGTATCAACCTTCGATTAGAGGCTTCACTTGGCACAACCAAACACAAAACTAAGATAAGGAGAGGTTGCTACAGTAGTAAACAACTTCCAAGACACAAATATAAAACAAAGTACTGTAGCAAAATAACACATGGGTTATCTCCCAAGAAGTTCTTTCTTTTTAGCCATTAAGATGGGCTCAGCAGTTTTAATGATGCACTCACAAGAAATAGTATTTGAAGCAAAAGAGAGCATCAAGAGGCAAATTCAAAACACATTTAAGTCTAACATGCTTCCTATGCATAGGAATCTTGTAAATAAACAAGTTCAAGAAGCATAATGCAACAAGCATAGAAAGATAAAACAAGTATAGCTTCAAAAATTTCAGCACATAGAGAGGTGTTTTAGTAACATGAAAATTTCTACAACCATATTTCCCTCTCTCATAATAACTTTCAGTAGTGTCATGAGCAAACTCAACAATATAAGTATCACATAAAGCATTCTTATCATGGGTCTCATGCATAAAATTATTACTCTCCACATAAGCATAGTCAATTTTATTAGTAATAGTGGGAGCAAATTCAACAAAGTAGCTATCATTATTATTCTCATCAAGTGTAGGAGGCATAGTATAATCACAACAAAATTTACTCTCCATAGTAGGTGGCAACAAAAGACCACTATCATTATAATCATCATAAATCGGAGGCAAAGTATCATCAAAGAAAATTTTCTCCTCAATGCTTGGGGGACTAAAAAGATCATGAAAACCAGCTTCCCCAAGCTTAGAACTTTCTATATTATTATCAACAATGGTGTTCAAAGCGTTCATACTAATATTACTACCAGCATGCAAATAAGATTCCATAGGTTTTTTAATTTTCGCATCAAACAATCCATGTTTTAAATCAGGAAATAGAGTAAGAAGATCATTCTTGTCCATTATGCCAAACTAGTGTAAACAAGAAACAAAAAGATGCAATTGCAGGATCTAAAGGAAATAGCTTCGAGTACTTACGGCAGCGGAAAATAGCTTGGTAGCCGAGGTCCGGAGTGTGAGTACCTTTTACCTTTCCTCCCCGGCAACGGCGCCAGAAAATACTTGATGCTGTCCAGGACTGGCGCGTGGTTGACGAGGGAGGAAATCCCTATTGTGTAGCTTTCTGGTCCCCGGCAACGGCGCCAGAAAATAGCTTGATGTCTACGTTCCCCCTCCTTTCCTGTAGACAGTGTTGGGCCTCCAAGAGCAGAGGTTTGTAGAACAGCAGCAAGTTTTCCCTTAAGTGGATCACCCAAGGTTTATCGAACTCAGGGAGGAAGAGGTCAAAGATATCCCTCTCATGCAACCCTGTAACCACAAAGCAAGAAGTCTCTTGTGTCCCCAACACACCAAATAGGTGCACTAGTTCGGCGAAGAGATAGTGAAATACAGGTGGTATAAATATATATGAGCAGTAGCAACGGTGCCAGAAAATAGCTTGCTGGCGTGTAGTTGATGGTGGTAGTATTGCAGCAGTAGTAACGCAAAGAAACAAGAAACAAGCAAAATGCGATAGCGATTTAGGAACAAGGCCTAGGGATTACACTTTCACTAGTGGACACTCTCAACATTGATCACATAACAGAATAGATAAATGCATACTCTACACTTTTGTTGGATGATGAACACATTGCGTAGGATTACACGAACCCTCAATGCCGGAGTTAACAAGCTCCACAATAATGCTCATGTTTTAGTAACCTTGTAGTGTAAGATAGATCAACAGACTAAACCAAGTACTAACATAGCATGCGCACTGTCACCTTCATGCATATGTAGGAGGAATAGATCACATCAATACTATCATAGCAATAGTTAACTTCGCAATCTACAAGAGATCATGATCATAGCATAAACCAAGTACTAACACGGTGCACACACTGTCACCTTTACACACGTGCAGGAGGAATAAAACTACTTTAATAACATTGCTAGAGTAGCACATAGATAGTAGTGATACAAAACTCATATGAATCTCAATCATGTAAAGCAGCTCATGAGATTATTGTATTGAGGTACATGGGAGAGAGATGAACCACATAGCTACCGGTACAGCCCCGAGCCTCGATGGAGAACTACTCCCTCCTCATGGGAGCAGCAGCGGTGATGAAGATGGCGGTGGAGATGGCAGCGGTGTCGATGGAGGAGCCTTCCGGGGGCACTTCCCTGCTCCGGCAGCGTGCCGGAACAGAGACTCCTGTCCCCCAGATCTTGGCGTCGCGATGGCGGCGGCTCTGGAAGGTTTCTGTGGTTTTCGCCAATCGTATCAGGGTTTTCGATCCAGGGGCTTTATATAGGTGAAGAGGCGGCGCAGGAGGGTCGAAGGGGCGACGACACCATAGGGCGGCGCGGCCAGGGCCTGGGCCGCGCCGGCCTATGGTCTGGGGGCCCAGTGCCCCCCTCTGGTCCTTCCCGGGTGTTCTGGATGCTTCCGGTGAAAATAGGAACTTTGGCGTTGATTTCGTCCGATTCCGAGAATATTTCGTTACTAGGATTTCTGAAACCAAAAACAGCAGAAAACAGGAACTGGCACTTCGGCATCTTGTTAATAGGTTAGTTCCAGAAAATGCACGAATATGACATAAAGTGTGCATAAAACATGTAGATAACATCAATAATGTGGCATGGAACATAAGAAATTATCGATACGTCGGAGACGTATCATACCGCAATGGGGATCATGCGAGAAGATAAGGGGATCGCCGCAAGAACTCTTGAACCTCTTCAAGATGATTTGCTATGGAAGGAGTTTCTCAGAGGATAGTGGTAAAATCACTAGCATTCAGCTCCCGGCTATCCGCTACTTTGCCTATTTTATTACCAAATGCGTTCTTGCTAAAAAGATTGGTGGTAAACTTTCTATCCCGGATTTAGCTTTTCTAGCTGCGGCACTGCAAGGTAGTAGGACTTATAATTTGGGGGCATTGATAGCTTATAGACTTGCTACTAACCGTGAGAAAGGTGGAATTTGTGGAGGTCTCATCGCCTCTCGTTTACTAGCTTTTCATAATGTAGAACCTCATCATTTTGATATTCCATTCCCCATAGAAAAACTTGACATAGCCTCTATGATTAAACATGAATTTGTTTCTGATTCCTCCAACTTGGGTAACCTGTTTTACAAGATGACATTTTATAAGAAAATCTGGAGAATAACTAAGAAAACTGAGAAATTAGTAAAATTGCCTGCGCCTGTTCTGTCTAACCTTGATTCCAGGGGAGATTGGTCGGTCACAGAAGGTGCACTGGATGCACACATAGAGGGAGGAGGCCAACATGCAAGAGACGACATGGAGGTCGAGGAGCACCTCGACTCATCATCCGATGCAGCAAGTTCCTCGCATCAACATGGTGGACATGTGGAGCCTCCACGCTTTTCTTCTGCACAGGAACTTTACTATGACTACTCCATGAATTATCCACCGGCAAGAAACAGTACCCTCGTTGGGGTTGAACTCCACTTAGGCCAAAAGCCTAAGCTTGGGGGGAGGTATACCGGCATCACTCATTCTTTGCATATTATGGTTGCTGGATACTTGTACATATTTGTTTTGTTCGTTTGAGTGGTTTTCTAATGAGAGGAAGATGATATTTGGGGAAGTGCTGCCTGAAAACAGATTCTGGACTGTTACTAGAAAAATTCGTGCGCACAGCCAGAGCGTTATTTTGAGCTGCCAATTTTTTGTGCAGGTTCCCCAGGTTGTTATCTAACTTTCATTAGTTGAACACTTTTCGAGCTGAGCAACGTAAGATTTTTGTAAAAATCGATTTCTGTACTGCTGTCAGGTTTTGGCAGATTTCTGCCATCTCGCTTTTCTGTGTTTCTTTTAGTTTGCTATTTCTTGTTTTTGCTTTGTTCCCTTCCCAAAACACAAAAAGACCAAAAATATTTCTGTTGTTTCTCTTCACCATTTGTTTGCTTTGGTTTCTTGCATTTGTTTCGCTTTATTTGCTATTGCTAGTTTGCTATAAGAAAACCCAAAAAGATTTTGCTTTGTTTGCTTGTTTCCTTTTGTTCTTGTTCTCAAATTCGAAAACACCAAAAATATTTGCTGTTCTTCTTTGGTTTGTAAAGTTCATCTTGAGTTCCATGGTCTTCGGTGGCTGGAGCGTGGTTTTCATTTTATATTATCCAAGCTGCACAAGTGAAAAGGCAATAATGACGATCTACGACAATTGGATTGTGGTGAGAGGCTGGTATGAACTCTATTTGCTTTCATTTTTGTACATATACTCATCCATGTGAGCATGCTTAGTTGGTTCATGTGAGGTATATGTTATTTGAGAAAGTCTAGTAGTTCATGATCTCTCATGTTTAGCTCCAATCTATTAATATGAGTAGCATGTCATGGATGTTTGCTTGCATTGTTTTATTCATAAGTAAGTATGGCATTGTGGTATCCTCCTCTGAATAATTCATTTATATCGACTTGGCACATGCTCACGCATGCATATGACTGAACAAAAGTCAATTAAGCCTCAATGATTTATATTGCTTCAGAGTTCTTGTATCACTTTTATGCCTCCGTTAATTTATTTTGCCGCAAGCATGATTATGACAGTTACTGCTCTCTTGATTTGTCGCTCCCTAGTCTATTGCTAGCCTTCACTTGTACCGAGCGGGAACGCTGCTCATGCTTCCAAACACCTGAAAACCAAGTTGTTCCAAAAGTGTCCACCATAAATACCTATGCATGGCATTTCAAACCATTCCAAGTAAATTCTCATGCGCTACCTTTAAAACCTTCAAAATGCTTCTCAATTTGTGTTTATGTTTCATAGCTCATGAGGAAGTATGTGGTGTTTAGCTTTCAACCTTGTCATTTACTTTTGACGGACTCTCATATGGACTAGTGGCACATCCGCTTATCCAATAATTTTGCAAAAAGAGCTGGCAATGGGATTCCTAGTCCCGAATTAATTAACTTAAATAGACACTCCTCCATGGTTTGTGATTGTTGGACGGCACCCGAAGGATTCGGTTAGCCATGGCTTGTGTAAGCAAAGGTTGGGGGGAGTGTCATCATCATAATAAAACTAAAATAAAAAGGCACTCCTTCATGGTATGAGATTGTTGGCAGGCACCCGAGGATTCGGTTAGCCATGGTTTGTGTAAGAAAGGTTGGAAGGAGTGCCAAATAAATATGCAATAATTCATGGGAGCCGCTCTTGGAAGTCCGGTTGGCGAGGTAGTTGGTGTACCCATTACCATTCGTTGACAACAACAAACACCTCTCAAAATAATTTTACTCCTGATTTCAAAAATGAAAAGCTCTAGCGCATGTTAATCCCTGCTTCCCTCTGCGAAGGGTCAATCTTTTACTTCTATGTTGTGTCTCCATTATTTCTTTGAGCACTATCTTGAGAGCACAACTGTCATTCTTAGTATAATATGCTTGTCTCAAAATATGATTGATTGTGGTATAACTTTGATGCTTTTATCTTTGACAATCACTACTTCTAGTCTTTCTATGAACTCCAAAGGTGCCCGGGCATTTATGTTTTGCCAATCAAATACAGGCAAGCGAGATACCACTTTATCATACTCTTTTATGAACATTGCAATCCTGCTTATATACATGATTCATGATGCTTATTATTAATTGTTGGTACCTCTCCATGATTGACATAGCTGTTAGATGATCTTATTTGCATGTATCTCATTATGAACTGCTTAAGTATTAGCCATAGCATGAGAATATATACATCATATGAGCAAATGTGTTCGTGAAAGTTCTTTTATCGCTCAGTTGTTAACTGAATTGCTTGAGGACAAGCAATAAGCTAAGCTTGGGGGGAGTTGATACGTCCAAAACGTATCTACTTTCCCGAACACTTTTGCTATTGTTTTGCCTCTAATTTGTGTATTTTGGATGCAACTAACACGGACTAACGCTGTTTTCAGCAGAACTGCTCTGGTGTCTCGTTTTTGTGCAGAAATCCAACTTTCGGGAAAAACCTCGGAATTTATGCAGAAGGCCCTATTTTCCCAGAGAACTGACGGAGCCAGAAGGACAAACCAGGTGGAGGCCCGAGGGCCCCACACCATAGGGCGGCGCGGCCCAGGGGGGGCCCGCGCGGCCATGTGGTGTGGCCCCCTCGGCCGGCCTCCGACGCCCTCCTTCGGACTATTTATCGGCCTCGACCTAAAAACGCACGGAGAAGTCGAAGTCGCGAAACCCTCCAGAACGCCGCCACATCGCGAAACTCCGTCGCGGGAGCCAGAAGTCTCCGTTCTGGCACTCCGCCGGGACGGGGAATTGGAGGAGATCATCGCCGCCATCACCGCCAACGCCTCTACATCAACCAACCATGTTTCCCCCATCCATGTGTGAGTAATTCCCCCGCTGTAGGCCGAAGGGGATGGTAGGGATTGGATGAGATTGGTCATGTAATAGCATAAGATTGTTAGGGCATAGTGCCTAGTGTCCGTAATTGGTACTTTGATGATATTGTTGCAACTTGTTATGCTTAATGCTTGTCACTAGGGCCCGAGTGCCATGATCTCAGATCTGAACATGTTATTGTTTCATCATGATATTCATTGTCTATTGATCTTACCTGCAAGTTGTATACACATGTCGCTGTCCGGAACCGATGGCCCCGAAGTGACAGAAATCAGGACAACCAGAGGGAATGGTAGCGATGTGAGGATCACATGTGTTCACAGAGTGTTAATGCTTTGCTCCGGTACTCTATTAAAAGGAGTACCTTAATATCCAGTAGTTTCCCTTGAGGCCCGGCTGCCACCGGCTGGTAGGACAAAAGATGTTGTGCAAGTTTCTCATTGCGAGCACGCACGACTATATATGGAACACATGCCTATTGATTGCTTTGTACTTGGACACCGTTTTATTATTATCTGCAAATGCCCTGCTATGATTGTTACATGAGTTTCTCTCATCCATGCAACGCCCGTCATCCGTCCCCGTGCCTACAGTATTTTAATCCTGCTGTTTACTAAAATCACTACTGCTGTCTCTGTTACTCTGCTGCTGTTATTTCACTATCGCATCGCTATAAAACTCATTATCGATAAACTCTTGCGAGCAAGTCTGTTTCCAGGTGCAGCTGAATTGACAACTCCGCTGTTAAGGCTTCCAAGTGTTCTTTGTCTCCCCTTGTGTCGAATCAATAAATTGGGTTTTACTTCCCTCGAAGACTGTTGTGATCCCCTATACTTGTGGGTCATCAGTAATCCCGGATCAGCTTGGTTAGTTCATCACACAGTCCATATGGTAGCTTAAAAATTCCCATGACATATGTTGTGAGGGCCTGGGCCACTGCCTTAATCAAGGTCTCTTTTGCTGCTTGGGATTTGTGAGTGTCATCCCATTCAACTAGGCTTTTTGCTAACTTCGCTTGAAGACTTTGAAATTTTCCTTTATTCATCCTCCCTTCCGGTGTTGGCAATCCCAAATATTTAGTTTCAAAAGACTCCTGCACCACTTGCAGTATCGCTTTAACCTCTTCCCGTACTTCCCCTGGATATGATGCTCCAAACATGATTGAGCATTTGCTGGGATTAATTAGCTGCCCCGTGCTGTATGCATACTTCTCTAGAACCTCCTTTACCTTGTGTGCTTGTTCCTGCTTTGCTTTAAAGAATAGAAGTGTATCATCTGCGAATAACAGGTGAGATATCCCTGGTGCTCTACGGCAAATTTTCACTGGCTCAATAGTTTGGTTTTCCACCTCTTTCTGCAGAAGAGCGGATAGCCCATCTGCAACAAACAAAAACAAGAAGGGGGACAAGGGATCACCTTGCCGGAGGCCCCGGGAAGGCGAAAACGAATCCAGCAGGGTTCCATTGAATTTAACCTTATAACTCACCATGGTCACACATGCCATTATCCAGTTGACCCACCGGGGAGCGAAACCCAATCTTTGCATCGCTTTCTTTAGAAAATCCCAATCCACTCTATCATATGCTTTTGAGAGGTCTAGCTTGTATGCACAATAATCCTTATTAGTATTCACATTTTGCTCAATAAAGTGCATGCACTCAAATGCCACTAAAGTGTTGTCCGTAATGAGCCTGCCAGGGACAAAGGCGCTTTGGTTTGCTGAAATGAGTTCACCAAGAATGGGTCGTAGCCGGTTAACCATGCACTTCGCCAGTACCTTGTACAACACTGTACACAAGCTAATAGGCCTGAAGTCCTTTAGGGTCTCGGGTTGTTCAATTTTCGGTATCAAGACTATGGCAGTATCATTTACTCCCTCAGGCATGCGCCCTGTCACAAAGAAGACCTTCACCGCGTTAATAACTTCCTCTTTCAGTGTTGCCCAGTTCCGCTGATAGAACCTCGCTGGAAACCCATCCACTCCTGGAGCTTTTAGAGGACCTATCTGGAAGAGTGCGTCTCCAATTTCAGTGTCTGTAAAATCTTTGCATAGGTTCTCATTCATATCCGCTGTGACTTTATCCTGAAAAAGGTTGATCAGATCGTCTGCATTTAAGGATGGGTCACGGGTGAATAATTCTTGAAAATACGAGGTGGCCATCCTCTCCATATCCGAGGGTGTGTCCTTCCACACCCCTTCAGCATTCTTCAGCTTTTTTATTTTGTTCCTGCGGGCTCGCCAGACCGCCTTTTGATGGAAGAAACGCGTATTGCGATCTCCTTCTTTGAGCCAGCTTATCCGCGACCGTTGCAACCAGAGCATCTCTTCACGGTAGAGTAACTCATTCATATGATCAGTCTCCTTCCTTATTTCACTATTATCTGCTCCTTTAAGCATTAGTTCTTCCAACCTCTTCCTGGATTTTCCTAGTTCACAAAGGACGTTACCAAACTTCTTTTTACTCCACTGCTGCAGTTCGGTCATGACCCTATCCAGTCCCTGGTGCACTGACCCCAGATCATTTTTCTGTCCTGTGCTCTCCCAGGCTGCAGCAATCTTTTCTGGCAATTCCATTGATCGTTCCCAAAACACTTCATATTGCCTTCCCGGTGCTTGATTGCATCTCCGTTGTTCCTGCATCAAATTAATTAAAATTGGTTGATGATCAGAACAGGGAGAAACCAAGTGTTGCACAGTTGTGTCACAAAACAAATCTCTCCAAGAATGAGTTGCAACTGCACGATCTAATCTCACCCTAACATTTGCACTCCCCTTCCTTTTATTATCATAGGTATAAGGTGTGCCAGAGAAGCCTAGATCATGCAAATGACATATGTTAAGCGCATCTCTAAAATCTTCCATTTGCCTCACAGGCCTGGGGGTACCCGAAAAGTGCTCTTCTGGCCAGAGACATTCATTAAAATCTCCAAAAACTAACCAGGGAAGATCAGATTCCATACATAGATTTTGCAGAGCCTCCCAAAAGGTGTGACGATTTTCCACTCGAGGCTCACCATAAACACAAGTAAGACGCCAAAGAGGGTCGTTTTGAGACACACGAACATACGCATCAATATAGTTTTTATTCATAGCTTTGATATCTACAAACCAACTCTCATGCCAAAACAAAGCGAGACCACCACTAAGACCTTCAGAATTGACACCATCAAAACCTTTAAGACCTAACCTAAGACGAAGACGACGCATTTTATTTTTATTTTGCCTAGTTTCACACAAGAAGACTAAACGAGCATCTGAAGCCCGGGAAATAGTAACGATATCACGAACTGTCGGGGCGTTCCCGGCCCCCCGACAGTTGAAGGATAGGCAACTCATTGCTGCTGGCGAGACCACACGTTTGGTCTCGCCAGTTTACCCGCTAGCTTTGCGCCAGCTTGAGTCGTCTTCTTGTTTCTCTTGTACACCACCTCCACCTCACGCTGACCGGCCTTTCCATGCCACACATCTTGCAATTTCCCCTTCTTTGGGGTGCCGCCAAGATTCTTCTCCGCGTGCCCATCTGATTGTTGGTCATGAAGTTCCCCCTGAGCTTCTTGATCAGCCAAGTGCTTGCCGAGCACAGAGTCAGCCGCTGGCATAGAGGTGTCATTGACAGACCCGAAAGAGACCTGCAGGCTAGATAGGCCTTGCAACGCAGGTATCATATCGCTCGCATGAGGTCCCGACATTCTGGGCAGATTACCAGGCCCCTGTCTCATTGTATGCTGAAGGCGCTGGACATGTGCCATCATCTCTACAGAAACTGAAACTGTAGCCCCCTCCACACCCATGGTCTGGCCATCCTCATCGGGGAATTGAATGATGGGCTCAGAGGTGTTCCGGCCTTTGGACTCTGCACCACTCCTCTCATGCTGGTTCGGAGACATATCCAGTTCCGCAATCCGTTCAGCGAGCCTTCTCTCTTCTTCAGATAAAACAGGTTGCCCAACGATCTGGCCATCAGCATCAATCACTCCAGGCACAATGTCATCCGCAAGCGGGGGCATCTCTGGGTCAATGGAGTTTGAGCGAGGCTGGCTTTGAGCACTATTACCACTTGTACGTTGTGTTCCATAGTTGCTGCCCCGGTTAAACTGTTTCCGAGATTCAGCACTCCCAAAGCTTGAGAAGCTCAGCCCGCGTTTTGCCTTGGGGTGCCCAGCTGGAGGAATAGAATGACTCCGATATTCGAATTCTTATATGGGCTGCATCGCAGCTCTATGGCATCATACTCCAAAGATGGTATCCCCAGACGCGACTTCTCGCAATCATCCTTCTTGTGCCCCATGAATCCGCAATGTGAGCAGTAATAGGGCACACGTTCATACATGAGCTTGAACACTTTAGTTTGTTCAGGTTTCCCTTTGATCCCTGCTGCTATGTGTGTTTGTAGCCTCCTATCATAAGGGAGATTCACCCTTACGCGAAGAAACTCCTGCTTTTTAATTTCAGACTCTGGCACATCCACCTCTAAGGCCTCGCCTAGACCATTGCCATATCGCATACCCCATGTATAATCCTGCTTCTGGAACGGCACATCATATATTCTTACCCAAACAGGAACGGCATCGAGTTTGATCTCAGATGGCTGGACAGTACTGTCAAAATCCTTCACAATCAGAGCGTTTTTCTTATATATCCACGGTCCTCCTCTTCTAACAAAGTCATAATCACCTTTTGAGTACAAGGTGATCATATAGTAGTTTTTACCTTTCTCGGCATAATCAATCCCAGTACGCAAAAACCACACTTCCTCAACAAATCGAGTGAACATTGCTTTAGTATTGGGTTTGAAATTGGCCATGTACCTCGCCATGAGTTGCCAGGTTGGTGCTTCATCAGGATCCTTCTTCACTTCCTCTTCTTCCTCGAACTCCAGAAAGACATCATCTTCCATGTCCACATACCCTCCAATTTTTGTCTCTTCACCTTGCCTGAATCCCGCATTCTTCTCCGATTCCCCGTCATCCCAGTTTCCATGGTTCGCAACCTCTCTGTCTGCCGTGAGGAGAGCTCGCTGGCGAAGCAGTCTGGCTACCTCCGGGTCACCGACAGGCTTCGGGCGGGAAGGTCTCTCAACGAGTCCCCCTTGATCGCCCCAACCTGCCGGCGGCGCCATCAGTAGCCCTGCATGATTCGTCGCTGCGCGAATTCCATCCTCGGCAACATGCCTCCCGCCGCGGTGCCACGCCCCTGACGCTGCCACTTTGCCATCCTTCCCAGCAGATTGATCTACCGCCTCCTTCCTCCTTCCCTGTGATGCCATCTCCACCACCAAACCAGCGCACAAGGAATCGCTCTCCTGATTCGTGGCTACAGGTGGATTGGTAAGACTTGGGGATTTTCGATCTGGGGTTACCTGCCCTGGAGATTTAATAGGCCGCGATGCCGACGAGATCGCGGCGTATCCGGGGCGAACTCCTTCCTGCCCTCCGCGTCGCGTGACGCGTACAGACTCTCTCAACGCCCTACGGCGATCCGACGGACTCTCGTAGACTGGCAGCGGCGGCGGGGCAGAGTCGCCCATGGCGTCGCGGGAGCCAGGCTACAGAGTTGACTTACAGAGACGGTTTAGTTAATTCGAGTATCTGGGAGTGTTGAAGCTGGTTGTACTATGCTTCACTCTGAGTACTTTTATTTAGCATGTTGCCTAATTCCTCTGTTTATAAGGTACCACCTTAGTTCCTTAATATAAGACGTTTTGGCAGTGCAATTAGAATTGACAAAACGCCTTATATTTGGGAACGGGGGAGCAAAATACTAGCATGCTCCTCTTCTGAACATAGTGCATCTGCTTTGTAGCATGTTTAATGTTAACTAGATTTAGATGTGCGCCTTGGCGCACGATCCCGTGAAATTCGCACAAATTTATAGTTTGTATAACCAAGATAAAAATCAGGTGGGAAAAGAAGGCGTGGCTATGGCTTGGATGGGCAAGTGTTGTGGGCTTCAGTCTACACGCCACAACATATGCATATGGGATGATAGGCTATAGCACATAGCACAGAGGAATTAGTTCACCTCTCCTGCGATGAAATCTCCAGCATTGGAATCCATTTAATAAAAAGAGAAGGGTACCTGAGCATGGAATCGTCAGCATTCCCACTGATCGGGAAGCTAGCCACACATCTATACTTAATGTCAACACAGAATCTAATAGAAGCACAAGAACGATTTTTCACCAAAATATATACAATGATTTAAGAGTAGCAACTATGGCGATGGTGGTACATCATCCTCAGCGTGACATCAACTTGTGAAAATTGTCATCCTTATAATGTGGATCTATTAGAAGAGAACATAGAAATCAACAGATTATTTCTTCTTACATAAAGCTTACCAATTCAAATACTTTGGGACAAACAGAAGAGAAAATATGGCACAGTGTATTTATACATTCCTTTATATGAGGATATATCTATTGTGTCATATCTATTGTGCCTGAATAATATTTTTAAGACCAGAACAGGCCAAACAAATCCTTAGAACCTGTATGCAGCAGGCACGCATACATAAAACAGAAAACGGAAGTGTTCCTACGCTAAACTACTAAGCCTTGAAGATCAATTTCTCTAATATATTTTGTTGGATAGACAAAATTAACTCATACATAAGCAACTTGAAAAGTGCAGTATTCTAGGAAGAAGGTGATAATTCCTTTATTAGCCCCAAATACCTCATTACGTCGGTACCTATACCTGCATACTACTTACAATGCATGCATGCACATGAAAAATACAACATAACTTGTGTAGTGGAGAACTCACACACTGCAATATTAGGAGGAGTGCTAGCCTCTTAATAATTGCAGAAATCAATCTGTGACGGTACAGAAAAGTCGTTGCAAAGCAACACCAACTTCAGCCATATTTAACATGCATATCAAACTGTATATGATACATGATCATGCTGCCAAACTGTATAATCTAAGGCATAACCAATCTAATGAACATATAATATAAGCCATGTTGTATATCCTCTGCAGCACATGAGTCCCAAAAGATCCCTTTTAGACGCTAAAGCTTACCTGCAACCAAGTCGAATCCCAAATCTACCAGAGAAACAATAGAGCCTTTAGGCAACAACCTTAAATGGGATGGCAGCCTGCAGCCAAGAGGTGAAGAACACAACAACCATGTCAAGTAAAGTGGCAAGAAGTGAAAATCAAAGGTGCAAGATTGTTGCGAACTGAAGGAGGACCAAGAAAAAAGAAGAGATGAAAACAATTACCGCTCATGAACCATGAAAACAAATCAAAAAGAATAGATTTAGGTGCCTTGCTTTGACCGCACACCCAAGAGAACTGAAGGAGGCACCAAGAGTACTTGCTTGTCCAAGTAGGCATATATATTTTCAAGCCTGAACCATATATCTTAACAGTTACAAAGAAACACATTCCAAACCGTATCAACGGGGCCATGCTGGTTTAGGTAGGTAATAACCACCAAATTTAATTGATTTACTAATTTTATATCCATAAGGGATACAGACTGTCTCCAAGCAGGCATCTATATTGTTCAAGCCTAAACACCATATATCTTGAAGGTTACAAAGAAACCTATTCCAAACCGTATCAACAGGGCTATGCTGATTTAGGTAGATAACCAACCAATTTAATTGATTTACTAATTATATATCCATAAGGGATATAACAGACCGCCGACTTCCGTGGTGGGAAACAGTTTGTCAAACGCTATATAATTCATGAATAGAAACCACTCATTAGCAAGCAGCAAATGAACATAGATATACTCTCCAGAAATATATTACACACATCATGGCAATTTAAGTTCAGAGAAAACCACGTTGCTCTTCCATAGATCAGATTTACATACATTAGAAAATAAAGGATAATTAGTTCCTTCACTACGATATGTCCAAACCATCACAAAAACCCCTTTATGAATAAAGAACTTTCCGGGAACAGGCTGAGTATTCAAAACTATGCTCTACATCTTTTGAAAGAGGAACAGGAAGAATTTCAGTATATGATAAAACTTGGAAGCATATATGGAAAATACCTGAGGCAGTGTGACACTATATAGCTCTACATAAAGGTACAAACCAGCCTATCTGGATGCCAAGTTGCAAATGCAGTGTATGCACAATCGGATAGATGCCTTGTTCGGTCGACAGTTTTGTAGATCAGACACATGTCTAACCTTCAATGATTGATGCAATTAATAGAAAATGATATTAATAGGCTCAAATATGAATACGTCCATCGGTTGGGTAGAACGGCACAACCTGATTTCTCTCTGGGTGGCTCCGTACATGAGCTCTCCCTATCACTCATTGCCTATCCTTTGCTGACAAGGGAGAACTTAACTTAGAAGAGCTGACATCCTAAACCTTGCTCCACTATTTTGTAAATTATTCCTTAGAACAAACACTTTTTTCTAGCGAACAACCACATAGCATGTTTTTGTACTTGATGCACACGAGGATTCATAGAGAAATACACATTTTACTTTCAAGGTATCAAGCGAAAATCCAGCAACTTCATAGCAATTAAAAAACATGCAGAACACGATACACAAGAGTACATTTCTGATAGAGAAATGAAATCATGTTTCTATTTCAGCAATAAGTTTTACTTATTAGGTTAGCAGATGAATCATCAATGTAAAGAAACATCCTAGCTCATGCAACAAATGAATCATCAATGTAAAGAAACACTGGCAAACTAACGGAAATTAAAGCAAATAACCACTGACCAGCAGCAAGATGAGCATTGCATGTGGAAGTGCAGAAAATAATATGAAGGATAAGAAATACTCTTGCGGTAAAAATGAAAAGTCCAGTAGCAATATTAATTTGAAACTCCGACCACTATCACAAAGGCAGATAGGGAATTAGTCAATTTTGTCCGGAAGTAGCACTCACTGTTAAGAAATCTGAACCAAATTATACAGTGCAGAGCAACTCTAAGCGACAACCAGACAAAACATTCTTTCGAACACTCAACGTCAATGTACTTTTGCAGACCGAATAAATAAATAACCTTGAGATATGTAACATACGTGGATTTCGCATAGCTCCCATGGCTGCCTTGAGTAGCACAGCTATGAGATCAGCCTTTGGAAAGTCCCTTATTATGATTGCATCCATATAACCATATGAGAACTGCACGACAATAACATTATGCATTCTTGCACGAGGTAAGAAAATCACACCAACAATTGAAGAAAATGGAGCTGGATCCAATAACCATTCAAAAAATTACCTTAGCTTCAACGGCTGCCAGGACTCTCTCAGCAGCCCATGACATGTTATTGATGCAGATGGCACAATTGGGCCATCAACAGATCTCAAGTCTCAAACTTGAAACACAGCTGAAGGACCTTGATAAGAACACAACTGAGATCCCCCATTCTGCTCCAGAAGTTCCATGATGCAACTCTCGGATTGATTGACAGTCTACCTGAATGCCTCGTAGGTGCGCAGACACGAAACAGATGCTTCTGTGGTATCTTCACAGATTCATTATGTGAACCAGAGCCTAAAATTAATCAATAATTGTTACTGAATTATGCGAGGTATCAGTTACCAAAGATCTTAAATTTCCCAGGAAAATAAGATTATACATATTAAGTGGATGCGCTAGTTCTCTGGCCACCTATATTTCTAAGACTTGATGTCAACATTGGCCACCAAACCTGAATTTTAGTTGAAATAGTCAGATCCAGCAACCCCAGAAGTTTCATTGGCATTAGACATTGTTGATCCCATGGTTGCATATGTACCCCAGATTGGCGACCGTAAAATGAAAATTATCTTCTCCCTTGCACTATGGTGAAGACGTCCAGGCTTCTTGTAACCTGCGCAACCAGAGAACTGATGTCAAATTTCATCTATAAGGGTTCAGCCAAATTTTACTACTCCAAATAGCATTTACCCATATAGAATCAAGAAAATTGACCATACAGTAATATTTCATTATCACGATTTTTTCTTCAGAAACATATTTAACATGGTAATCAGATGGTAGGCAAAGGGTACATATATTCAGGCAACACAAACTTACCACTATACAGATGGCTATAGATACATCGTATATCTGCAAAAGAAGAACAAAAATGATTAACATGAGCCTGATTTCCTTACTACCAAAATAAAATAGCTTTCCATAAAGCATGAAAAGGTAATATTTATTTCACCTTCAAAGAAAACACACATTCCTAATGTATTAATAATGTTGGAAAAGAGGCCTCGCATGATGCAGCCAATGTTTCCTGAGATAACAAGGTAGAAAAAACAATTTTATGCATTATAAACACAGACTTAAAGGCATAATCTGCTAAAAAATTGTCGGACTCGTCAATACAGCAGTGATGATCACTCGATCCAGGTTCAATCAGAACTATAACGGAGACAATGATAAGGTATGACGCCACTGAAATATTAATCTTGCAAACCAGCTAGTACAAAGAACTCTTATACATATAGATGTCTTAGTATTACTGAAAAATTCTTAGATAGCTAGGGAACTCAAACTTCCATAGAAATATGACTCTATGAGCATAATCTAGGAAAAAGTAGAAGCGATGTTTATTATCAAATGCCCTTTACAAACAGCATAGCCTGCTATAGAAACTCTCGTCATTTATTTGGTTAGGATAGGAGAATGATTCTATTAATGAAACAACAAACAAGGCATTGCTAAGAGAATCTATTTTCTTGATCAAACGTGTGTAGTCAAATCTGGTTTAGTCATGGTCACCATACTTCTCATATTATAATATAACTCAGCTCTATACAAAACAAGTGCATACAAATTTCTTTTACAATAACCTGTATAAATGCATGAAGGAGGAACTTACCCGTGTGCAACTTCTCATGCACCAGCTATTCAACAGCTACAACCAACTTCAACATAGGAAACAATACCAACAGCTAATTTCCTTTCCTGAATTTGAGCAGAATAACACAAGAGGAAAATCACCTTTAGTGAAAATCTTGGGAGTAAGAAAAAGAAACACCTATCTTATTTCCTCCAGTGTGAACAATAAGCTGATTAAAAAAGTAATATGTTTAAGGAGATCCCCTTGCCAAACTAACTGAATTGACACAGCAGAATAATGATACCAAAAAGTCAATGGAGATCCAATATTTACCTCTCAAACAGGGAGGAGAACATTACAGTGGATCTAGGGTTAGGGAGCTGCAGGGGAAGGACAGCTTAGGGAGAAATCACAGAGGGCAGAGGGAGGGAAGAGTAACAGGAAGGAGGAAGCACGAAGAGGAGGGCCCTATCTGCGCCGCCGCTGGGGTATGCCTCTGGCCGAGCCTCTCCCCGCTTTGCTGCTGCTGCTCGCGCGGAGCAGCACGAGCCGGAGGTTTGGAGCCCGGCCGCGGAGCAGCACGAGCCGGAGGTCTGGAGCCCGGCCTCCTTTGCCGAGGAGGCCTCGCGCGGAGCAGCACGAGCCGGAGGACTGGGGCGTCAAGGATGGCGGCGCCGTAGCCAGCTCGCACGGCGCAGCGCGGCGCGGCGGGAGGAGAAGGGAGAGGCGGCGGGAGGACGGCGAGCGGGGGAGGAGCGTGGAGGTGCAGGTCGGGGAGAGAGGGAGGTCGACGGCCGTTGGAGGAAGAGGCCGCCGTGCGTGCGGACGGCCGCCGCCTGTGCGGGGTCGAGGGAGGGCCGGCTCAAGCTGGACCGACGGGCGGCGAGCTCTCCTGCTGGCCCGAGGAGGAGATACAACGGCGCCATGGCGGCCATGGAGGAGAGGCAGCGCGAGGACGGCGAGCGGGGGAGGAGACGGGCGAAGAGGAAGAGGCGCGAGCGAGGCGAGGCGACGATTGGGGAGAGAGGACGGGCGCGGGGATTGGGTGTGCGGCGGCTAGGGTTCCCACCGAAGGAAAGGCGAGGCGAGCGCGACCCATAAATGACCCACAGAGACTGACGCGTGGGCCCGACCGACGGTAGGACCCAAACGCAGCCAGACGCGGGTAGAAAACGGCCATCGCATGGGTTTCGCTAGTGCGCTGCTGCCGGAAACGGACGGCTGAGATCGAGTGTTGACCAGGTACAGTAAAAAATCGACGGCTCACGTGCTCCAATCGCTGTGAAGCCCCCATGGGGGGGCAGCTATTATACCTTCAGATTAGAAGACTTCATTGCCTAACTGCATATATCTGATTACCGGCCTATTAGTTGGGTCTTTGCGTTACACCTAGCTCGTTTCCTTAGCATTTTCCATCCCGCAGGCTGTATCCTGGAAATAGGTTTGGCGAGGGCCTTTGCTACCCTCTTGGCGAGATTGGAGAGATCAAAAGTGCACTTAACCCTTTTCTCAAAGACCCATATAACAAACTCTAAACCCTACTCCTTTTTTTACTTGACAACTACTCCCAACAACCCCATGTCGCCGCACACACGACTGTCACTCCCACATAAATCCTAGATCTCCCTACTCCTTTCCCTTGAGAACTCACCACTTCTTCTTTCGACCCCCAGAAGCTAAAGGCGTGACCGTGCCGTCTTCGTCCGGTGATTTGGTGCAGCTTGTATTCTCAAGTCGTGTTAGATTCCTCCAATAGCCTTCCCAACACGCAGGTGTGGTCCGCATCCTATGTACAACCCGTTCCCGTTCCCGATCATGTTTTTGTTTTTTGTTCCATTCACTTCATAATTCTCTTACCTCTTTCTGAGTGAAGGACATATCCGACGCAAGGTCGTTAGTGTAAGATCATATGGTGATTGAAGAGCAGATCCAGGACAATGTCGTTAGCTGAATCGTTGGGTTGATAAAGACCAAATCCGCATCGACGTCGAGCAGATCTTGCAAAACGTGATGAGAGATCCGACCAGAATAGAGAGGCTAAAGAACTAGTTTTAGATTTTGAATTGCTGCATTTTTTATTTATTGTTTATTTTTGAAGCAATTCACACCGGAAAAAGAAATGGAGTAGCAGAAATGAAATAGTTAATTTTTCGATAAAGAGCATATATTAATATCGCGGAGATACCAATTACTCCCAGCCTCTGCAACAACATCATGGCCTAATGGCATAGAGGATGCACACAGCCAAAAAAAATAGAAGTCCTGCTATAGAGATCGAAAACTTGAAACAAAGATACTGACACCACCAAGACAACACTAGAAGATCAGCTTCTCCATAAGCGACGCCTCGAAGAAGGAAACAGTGCCCAAACATTATCGTCGTCCGATCATAGATCTTAGGTTTTCACCCTGAAGAAAAAATCCTCCCTCTCAAAACAATGCATTCAACTAGAACATTGTCAGGCACAACCAATTAAGGCCAGACCTTGAACGTTCGCCCTGAGAGATAGAACTCTGAACTTCTCGTGTGCAGTCGCCCCCACATACAAGTCGCTGTTGGAAGTCACGAAACTCCAAGCCAATTCCACCTCACCACCAAGATCCGACCACCATTGCTCTTTCACCGATCTCGGCTTTTATGACCTTCTCCACCAGCATCACGGAAAGAAAACGAGCTCCATGATATTAACAACCAACAGAGCTTCGAAGAGTTCCATGAAATAGTTGATAGATCCTCCATTGATTGTAATGTAATGAAATTTTGTATCTTAATGATATAAATTTTTGTATCTTAATGACGTGGAAGTACAATCTGAATATGAAAGAGAAACTAATTTGATCTCGCTAATTGGATTTATGTCGTCGATATGTGCATGAAACACGGCGAAATAAGGCGCGCAACTTATGTATGCACGACACTAAATAATCCACCGATGGTTAATGGACCGAGGTGTTTCAATTTTTATGTCACACACGAGAACGCGCGGCGTATCAAGATGTGCTGAGCTATAAAAATGTTGGGTCCGTAGTTTTTTCGAGTGCGGTGATTACAGACGGGCGTGGCGTTTAAAGCCGCCGCATCCCACATGTCGTGTTGTATCTTTGAGACGAAGGAAATCAAGAAATGGATCAAGCACTTCTCACGGTTATCAGTCACTATTGCGAATTGTAGCTTTGCCTTGCTATGCTTGATAAGGCGCTGAATCTCGTCCTGTTCGTGGTGGTGTTGGCTTTACAACATCGACCATTGATACATCTCTCTTCATCTTGAGGCGTCCGTATATTACTCTTTATCTATTAATCTGTGATGATGATATTATTATCGTCAGATCCTCTGATCTATTTGTTGACAGCCTCGTCCATCAGCTGCGTAGTTCATTTGCTCTTAAGGATGTTGGACAACTGCAGTATTTCTTAGGTATTGAGGTTCACACTGAGTAGTATTCTTCTCAATCAGCGTAAGTATGCTAAGAATTATTACAGCACGCAGGTTTGTTAAAGTGCAGTCCCACCTCTACACCAATGGCATCCTCAGATAAGTTATCCTCGGCACTCAATTTTCAACTGAGGAGTCCATGAGATAACGCAATAGTATTGGTGGTCTACAGTACCTCATTAGAGCAAGTACAATAAATTCTAGTCAGCTGGCTACAAGAATTAAAATAATATATTTATGTCTAGTTGAACGAGAGAGATAAGGAGAGAGAGTGTAAGTGGGCTCTTATGCAAGAACTTTTTTTAATAAAGGGCGCTTTATTACTCAAAAGGCTTTTAAGCATTACACATTTACACACAGCCTCTGCATAACAAGATGCACACAGCCGTTCACAAGTTCACATGTTCATAAACAAACTCCTAAATGGAAGATAAAAAAGGTGACTATCCCAGCGGCTAAGCTTCAATTGCCTATATCCGCCTAATATCCTGCCACCCATGTTGGGAAATAAACTACTTCGCCGTGTTCTTCAATCGTGTAGACAACTCCGTAAAGAGGTCGCGATCCTCCAATCGTTGGAGTGGCGACCATGAACGGAGCAAAACCATAACGCGGTAGACAACCTACAAGAGAGAAGAATTTTTTGTATTAAAAACCTTGTCATTTCTACATAGCCAAAGCGACCATACAGCAGCTATCGCTCCCACCCTGATAAGTGTTTTATATCTAGCATCCACCCCATTTAGGCAATTGCCAAAAATATTTGCAATGCTTCAAGCAGGATATAAGGTAGAACCTATCTGAATGATTGCCCATATAGACCTAGCAACTAGACAAAGGTGTTTTATTGTCTCTTGTTCATGACAGAAAACACATTTCGTGCAGCCGTGCCAATTGCGTTTGGCAAGGTTATCTTTCGTAAGAATCACACCTCGACGAAGATACCATGTAAAGACCTTTGTTTTCAAAGGTATCTTCATCTTCCAGATGGATTTAATATTAACAACCGATTGACTGGGTATAATTAAGCCTTGTACATGGAACTGATCGTGCGAAATTCACCGGTCCCTTGAACTAATTGGACTGAAGCTAACCTTTGTAGCAATTCATTCCATGAAGTTAATCTTGGGCCAATGATATCTCTCCTGAACGTCATAGAGGGTGGAGATGTCTCCAACACCTTCTGTAAGGTATCACTCTTATGGCGAACAATATTATGCAAAGCTGGATATTATTCTCGGAGAGTGGTTGTACCTAACCATCTATCCTCCCAGAACCTTATCTCTGACCCATTCCTAATGGAGAACGAACCAAACGGAGAAAATTATTTCTTAGTTGCCATGATACCAGCCTAAAAGTGTGAATCTCCCGGTTTCCATATAACCTGAGATATAGCTTTTGAACCCACATACTTTCTCCGCAATAGTTGTTGCCATCGGCCATCCTCAGTTAATAACCTGGCCAGCTATTTTCCCAGCAAAGCCCGGTTTTTAACTTCAAGATCATGGACTCCTAGTCCACCTTGATCTTTTGGACGGAAAACAACACTCCATCTGGTCAACCGATATTTTTTCTTCTCATTATCCTCTTGCCAAAAGAATCTCGATCAGAAATAATCCAATCTATGCAAGACTCCTTTGGGTAACTGGAAGAAAGAAATCATATACAGTACCATATTTGTAAGTACTGAATTAATGAGAAGTAATCTTCACCCAAGGGATAATAATTTTCCTTTCCAACTACTCAGACGTTTCTGGAGTCTTTCCTCGACAATTTTCCATTCAGCCAACGTAAGCCTCCGATAATGAATCAGAATGTCGAGGTAGCTAATTGGAAAACACACAAGCCCACATTCAAATAATTCAGCATATAGGTTGGCGTCATCTTTGGCCTCTCCGAAACAGAACTTCACTTTTATGGAAGTTAATCTTGAGTCCTGAGAATTGCTCAAAAGCTGAAAGAATCAACTTCAGTTTTCGTGCTTTGTCCAAATCATGATTCATAAATAAGATTGTGTCATCGGCATATTGAAGGATGGATAAGCCGCCATCAACTAAATGAGGAACTACCCCTTCGATCTGGCCATCGAGTTTAGCCCACTCAATTATAATAGAAAGCATATCCGCCACAATATTAAACAACATTGGGGATAGGGATCGCGACTCCGGTGCTATCACCGACGACGTTTCTTCTTGAAACTTTTGATGTGGCCGAGTGGATCCAGGTGCACCGAGGAAGAACAGGCGAGCTGCCTGGCGACGACGCCGGAACTGGCCGCCGGCAAGGTCAGATCCATCATCGGGCCAACGGATACAGGCAGGTAAAATTTCAAATTTCCTTGATTTGGGCCAGGTGGGCTCGGTTTCGCAGTGGTTCCAAGAGGTGATCTAGATAAATTTGGTCGCATGGGCCATGATCTGATTACAGCAATACCGATTAAGCAACGAATCCACAATTTGCTCGTGGGATATCGTACCGCTTAGGTTTTCGTTCCTCTCCTCAGCCGCCAGCCTCTGTGGTGCCGCCGATCTCCGTTCCCTTCCCTCAGGTGATCATGGCGAATCGGGGAGGCTTTTCGAACCGAGGCCTTGGTTCGCAAGGTGGGCGTGGTGGTTCTGCGTGCCAAGAAGGAGATGGAGGTGGCCGTGGAGGCCGAGGGGGTGGCTTTCAGGATGGAGGCCGGGGCCCAAACTACCATGAAGGAGGTCCCAACAGAATTGCTGGTGATGGACTTGGTGCCGGCCATGGTGGTGATCAAGGGAATAATGTTTTTGCTGATGGAGTTTTTCGAGCCGGACCGGGAAGGCAATATACCGGCGGCGGCAATCGGAATTATCACGGGTATAACAATCGTCCAGATGCTCGTCGGCATTACGGTCACAATGGTAACTATAATGCTCGACGTTCTGTTCCAATTAGCAATGCAAGTAATTTGGCTGGCAATGGGAATGGTAGGTATGCTGCCAATGTTTCAGGCCTAACAAATGTCCAACAGAAAATGGTGGCTGATGCGGCGGAAGCATTCACTCGCTAATTGGCCGGGCAACCTGATTCCTCGCAGCCGGGGGCTCAACAACCGGCTCCCCAACAGTACATACAGAAGGTGGCTTCCCAACCGCTGCCGGCGGGGGCGAGACAAGCTGGTATTTCTCGGGCGCTGCCAGTAAGTGTTGCGGTGCACAACAATGCCAATGTGCATGTGAATCAGCAGCTGAGGGTTCAGAGGGTGGAGGATGTTCTCTTGACAGTGGCAGGTTGTGTACCTGGTGATTTGGAAAATTTAACAGAAGCCGAGTTTGTTGCTGCAACTAAAAAGAAAGGACCGAGTTGTTTTCGTTGTCGCAAGGTGGGGCACTTCCTTAATGATTGTGAGGCGGTGTTGTGTGAATGTTGTCAAAGACCGGAGCATGCTTCAAAGGATTGTCCACTACTCCGTGCTCCTAGACCTCGTCTTCTATTTACGGTATGGGACACCCGGACCTTCCTTTTTGGGAATTACCATTGTCGGCGTCGGTTAGGCCAAGGGTGTAAAATACTAGACGAGGTAGAGTGGAAGTGTCTGGTGGTGAGCTTTCGGTGGAACAATTGGTCAATAATTTGCAGTGGATTGTCCCTGATCCTCTTTATCAGTGGGAGGTGGAACAGATGGAGGAGAATGTGTTCAGAGTGAATTTCCCAAGCAAAGTGGAGTTGGTAAGGGTGTGATATCTACGCACGCTTCTATTCCTATAGACAATGTTGGGCCTCCAAGAGCAGAGGTTTGTAGAACACAGCAAGTTTCCCTTAAGTGGATCACCCAAGGTTTATCGAACTCAGGGAGGTAGAGGTCAGAGACATCCCTCTCAAGCAACCCTGCAATTAAGATACAAGAAGTCTCTTGTGTCCCCAACACACCTAATACACTTGTCAGATGTATAGGTGCACTAGTTCAGCGAAGAGATAGTGAAATACAAGTAATATGGATGATTATAAGTAGCAATTGCAATCTGAAATAAAAATGGCAGCAAGCGAACATGTAGCAGAACTTGTTGTAAACGGTGTTTCAATGCTTAGAAACAAGGCCTAGGGATCATACTTTCACTAGTGGACACTCTCAACAATGATCACATAACTGAATAAATAAATGCTACTCTCAAACACTCTCTTGTTGGATAACAAACACTATTCATTGTGTAGGGCTACAAGAGCACCCTCAAGCCGGAGTAAACAAGCTCCACAACTTCATAAAGGAATCGCACACGATGCGCACACTGTCACCGTCACACCGTGGAGAGTGAATCCGAAGTTCATATTAAAGTAACCTCTAGAGTGCATAATAGACCGTTGCAATTTAGACCGAGTACTAACATAGCATACACACTGTCAACAATAGCTATGAAAGGGGGAATAGATCACATCAATACTATCATAGTAATAGTTAACTTCATAATCTACAAGAGATTACAATCATAACCTACGCGAAATACTACATGATGCACACACTATCAACTTTACATCATGGAGGAGGAATAGACTACTTTAATAACATCACTAGAGTAGCACATAGATTAATAGTGATACAAAGCTCATGATCACATAAAGATCACACCATGGGAGAGAGAGATGAACCACATAGCTACCGGTAGAGCCCTCAGCCTCGGGGGAGAACTACTCCCTCCTCATCATGGGAGACAGCAACGGCGATGAAGATGGCGGTGGTGTTGATGGAGATGACTCCGGGGGCAATTCCCCGTCCCGGCGGCGTGTCGGAACAGAGAATTCTGTCCCCCGAAACTTGTCTTCGCGATGGCGGTGGCTACGGAACTCTTCGTGGAATATGACTTGATCTTTTAGGGTTTTCGTGACGGGGAGAATATATAGGCGGAAGGGCGGCGTCGGAGGGGTCCCGAGGGGCCCACCCCATAGCTGGGCGCGCCCCCCCTCTTGGCCGCGCCGCTAGGTGGGGTGGCCACCTCGTGGCCCCTCTCCGTCTCTCCTTCAGTGTTCTGGAACACTCCGTGGAAAATAAGGCCTTGGGCTTTTGTTTCGTCCAATTCCGAGAATATTTCCTGTGTAGAATTTCTGAAACCAAAAACAGCAGAAAACAGGAATGGCGCTTCGGCATCTTGTTAATAGGTTTGTTCCAGAAAATGCATAAAATGATATAAAGTGTGAACAAAACATGTAGGTATTGTCATAAAACTGGCATGGAACAACAGAAATTATAGATACTTTGGAGACGTATCAAGCATCCCCAAGCTTAGTTCCTACTCGCCCTCGGGTAGGCAAACGATAAAAAGAATAATTTCTGAAGTGACATGCTACCAACATGATCTTGATCAATACTATTGTAAAGCATATGAGATGAATGAAGTGACTCAAAGCAATGGTCTATAGTTTACTAACAAATAGATAATGACTAAAGAACTGAATCATATAGCAAAAACTTTTCATGAATAGTACTTTCAAGACAAGCATCAAAAAGTCTTGCATAAGAGTTAACTCATAAAGCAATAGATTCTTAATAAGAGGCTTTGAAGTAACACAAAGGATGATTAAAGTTTCAGCAATTTCTTTCAACTTGTAACATGTATATCTCATGGATAGTTTTCAACATAAAGTAATATAACAAGTGCAATAAGTAAACATGTAAGAATCAATGCACACAGTTGACACAAGTGTTTGCTTCTAAGATAGAAGGAAGTAGGTAAACTGACTCAACATAAAGTAAAAGAAAGGCCCTTCGCAGAGGGAAGTAGGGATTACTCATGTGCTAGAGCTTTTTATTTTGAAAACATGGAAACAATTGTGTCAACGGTAGTAATAATTCATATGTGTTATGCGTAAAACCTCCTATAAGTTGCAAGCCTCATGCATCGAATACCAATAGTGCCCGCACCTTGTCCTAATTAGCTCGGACTTCTATGGATTATCATTGCATTACATATGTTTCAACCAAGTGTCACAAAGGGGTACCTCTATGCCACCTGTACAAAGGTCCAAGGAGATAGATCGCATTTGATTTCTCAATTATGATAGTTCTCAACTTGAGGACATCCCTACCGGGACAACATAGAAAACAGATAATGGACTCCTCTTTTATGCTTTAAGCATTCAACAACAGATAATATTCTCATAAGATATTTGAGGATTAATGTCCAAGCTGAAACTTCCACCATGATACATGGCTTTGGTTGGTGGCCCAATGTTCTTCTCTATCAATATGCATACTCAAACCATTTAATCATGAGAAATCTCCCTTACTTCAGATAAGACGAACATGCATAGCAACTCACATGATATTCAACAAAGGTGTAACAGGTTGATGGCGTCCCCAGAAACATGGTTACCGCTCAACAAGCAACTTATAAGAACTAAAATACATAAGCGACATATTCATTACCATAATAGTTTTTAGGCTACTTTCCCATGAGCTATGTATTGCAAAGACAAGGAATAAAATTTTTAAAGGTAGCACGCAAGCAATTTACTTTGGAATGGCAGAAAAATACCACATAGTAGGTAGTTATGGTGGACACAAATGGCATAAGTTTTGGCTCAAGGTTTTGGATGCACGAGAAGCATTCCCTCTTAGTACAAGGCTTAGGCTAGCATGGTTGTTTGAAGCAAACACAAGTATAAATCGGTACAGCAAAACTTACATAAGAACATATTGCGAGCATTATAAGACTCTACACTGTCTTACTTGTTGTTCAAACACTTTTACCAGAAAATATCTAGACCTTAGAGAGACCATTCATGCAAACCAAATTTCAACAAGCTCTACGGTAGTTCTTCACTAATAGATTTAAACTACATGATGCAAGAGCTTAAACATGATCTACTTGAGAGCTCAAAACAATTATCAAGTATCAAATTATTCAAGACAATATACCAACTACCACATGAAGCATTTTCTGTTTCCAACCAAATAGCAATAAATGCAGCGGCTTTCAACTTTTGCCATTGAACATTAAAAGTAAAAGCGAAGAACACTAGTGTTCATATGAAAAAGCGGAGCGTGTCTCTCTCCCACACAAGGATGTTTAGGATCCGATTTATTCAGAGAATGAAAATAACAAAACGAAAATCAAAACACACAGACGCTCCAAGTAAAGCACATAAGATGTGACGGAATTAAAATATAATTTCACTAGAGGTGACGTGATAAGTTGTTGATGAAGAAGGGGATGCCTTGGGCATCCCCAAGCTTAGACGCTTGAGTATTCTTAAAATATGCAGCGATGATCCACGGGGGCATCCCCAAGTTTAGACTTTTCACTCTTCTTGATCATATCATATCATCCTCCTCTCTTGATCCTTGAAAACTTCCTTCACACCAAACTCAAAGCAATCTCATTAGAGGGTTAGTGCATAATCAAAAATTCACATGTTCAGCAAGGACACAATCATTCCCAACACTTCTGGACATTAACCAAAGCTACTGAAATTTAATGGAGCAAAGAAATCCATTCAACACAGTAAAAGAGGCAATGCGAAATAAAAGGCAGAATCTGTCAAAACAGAACAGTCCGTAAAGATGAATTTTTTCGAGGCACTGAACAGGCTCAGATGAAAAAGCTCAAATTGAACGAAAGTAGCGTACATATCTGAGGATCACGCATGATTTTTTTCTGCATTTTACGAGTTTCCTACAGAGAGATCAACTCAAATTCGTGATAGGTAAAAATCTGTTTTTGCGCAGGAATCCAAATCTAGTATCAACTTTACTATCAAAGACTTTACTTGGCACAACAACGAAATAAACATGATGAGAAGAGGTTGCTACAGTAATAACAACTTCCAAGACACAACAAAACAGTAGCAAAATAAACACATGGGTTATCTCCCAAGAAGTGCTTTCTTTATAGCCATTAAGATGGGCTCAGTAATTTTAATGATGCTCGCGCAAGAAATAAGAGTTGAAGCAAAAGAGAGCATCAAAAGAAAATAAGAAACACTTTAAAGTCTAACCCACTTCCTATGAAAAGGAATCTTGTAAATAAACAAGTCATGTAAGCATAATGCAACAAGCATAGAAAGGCAACACAAGCGCAACTTCAAGATTCTCAACATAAAGAGGGGAAACTTAATATTATTAAGATGCATATAACCATGTTTCCCTCTCTCATAATAACTTTCAGTAGCATCATGAACAAACTCAACAATATAACTATCACATAAAGCATTCTTATTCACATGCATAAAAGTATCATTACTCTCCACATAAGCATAATCAATTTTATTAGTAATAGTGGGAGTAAAATTATCACAACCATCATTGTAATTATCATAAATTGCAGGCATGGTATAATCATAATAAACTTTATCCTCCATAGTAGGTGGCACCAAAATACCACTATCATTATAATCATCATAAATGGGAGGCAAAGTATCATCAAAGAAAATTTTCTCCTCAAAACTTGGGGGACTAAAAATATCACAACCAGCTTCTCCAAGCTTAAATTCTTCCATAGCATTAGCAATAATAGTATTCAAAGAGTTCATGCTAATAACATTGCTACAACTATTTTGCAAACAAAGTTCCATGGGTTTTTTAATTCTCTCTTCAAACACATCATGTCCTAATTCAATATAAAGTTCATAAAGATCTCTAATTTTGTTGTTGTTTTCCATTAAGCCTAACTAGTGAAAATAAAAACAAGAAACAAAAAGATATAATTGTAGGATCTAAAGGAGATACCTTCGAGCACTCACACACCAGCAACAGTGCTAGGAAATAGTTTAGTAGACGGAGGATGTGAATACATTTTACCTTACCTCCCCGGCAACGGCGCCAGAAAATAGCTAGATGTCTACGCACGCTTCTATTCCTGTAGACAGTGTTGGGCCTCCAAGAGCAGAGGTTTGTAGAACAGCAGCAAGTTTCCCTTAAGTGGATCACCCAAGGTTTATCGAACTCAGGGAGGTAGAGGTCAGAGATATCCCTCCCAAGCAACCCTGCAATTAAGATACAAGAAGTCTCTTGTGTCCCCAACACACCTAATACACTTGTCAGATGTATAGGTGCACTAGTTCGGCAAAGAGATAGTGCAATACAAGTAATATGGATGATTATAAGTAGCAATTGCAATCTGAAATAAAAATGGCAGCAAGCAAACATGTAGCAGAACTTGTTGGAAACGGTGTTTCAATGCTTAGAAACAAGGCCTAGGGATCATACTTTCACTAGTGGACACTCTCAACAATGATCACATAACTGAATAAATAAATGCTACTCTCAAACACTCTCTTGTTGGATAACAAACACTATTCATTGTGTAGGGCTACAAGAGCACCCTCAAGCCGGAGTAAACAAGCTCCACAACTTCATAAAGGAATCACACACGATGCGCACACTGTCACCGTCACACCGTGGAGAGTGAATCCGGAGTTCATATTAAAGTAACCTATAGAGTGCATAATAGACCGTTGCAATTTAGACCGAGTACTAACATAGCATACACACTGTCAACAATAGCTATGAAAGGGGGAATAGATCACATCAATACTATTATAGTAATAGTTAACTTCATAATCTACAAGAGATTACAATCATAACCTACGCCAAGTACTACATGATGCACACACTGTCAACTTTACATCATGGAGGAGGAATAGACTACTTTAATAACATCACTAGAGTAGCACATAGATTAATAGTGATACAAAGCTCATGATCACATAAAGATCACACCATGGGAGAGAGAGATGAACCACATAGCTACCTGTAGAGCCCTCAGCCTCGGGGGAGAACTACTCCCTCCTCATCATGGGAGACATCAACGGCGATGAAGATGGCGGTGGTGTTGATGGAGATGACTCCGGGGGCAATTCCCCATCCCGGCGGCGTGCCGGAACAGAGAATTCTGTCCCCCGAAAATTGTCTCCGCGATGGCGGCGGCTATGGAACTCTTCGTGGAATATGACTTGATATTTTAGGGTTTTCACGACGGGGGGAATATATAGGCGGAAGGGCGGCGTCGGAGGGGTCCCGAGGGGCCCACCCCATAGCTGGGCGCGCCCCCCTCTTGGCCGCGCCGCCAGGTGGGGTGGCCACCTCGTGGCCCCTCTCCGTCTCTCCTTCGGTGTTCTGGAACACTCCGTGGAAAATAAGGCCTTGGGCTTTTGTTTCATCCAATTCCGAGAATATTTCCTGTGTAGAATTTCTAAAACCAAAAACAGCAGAAAACAGGAACTGGCGCTTCGGTATCTTGTTAATAGGTTAGTTCCAGAAAATGCATAAAAATAATATAAAGTGTGAACAAAACATGTAGGTATTGTCATAAAACTGGCATGGAACATCAGAAATTATAGATACGTTGGAGACGTATCAGGGTGCAACACTTTCGAAGATTTCATGTACCAGACTCAAGCATTGTTCTCTTATTTGATTCGTGGAAGAAGAAAATGCAACCTGCATGGATACCTGAGGACGTGTGGGTAAGAGTGTATGGACTGCCCCCGGTAGCTCTTGATGATTATCTAGCTCTTTGGGCACTTGGTGATGTTTTTGGCAAGACAAAGGATCTTGATATTACCTTCACAAGGCAAAATAATGTATTGCGTATTCTTATTACTTGTTTTGACACCACTCTTATTCCTGAAACATGGGATCTTAAGATCAAGCATGAATTTTTCCGGCTGAGGTTTGAGGTAGAGGGAGAGCAATCCACCATTACCCTTGATGTCACTATGTCTGAGGCTCCTGGATATGGGGAGATGATGACCCTAATCTTCATGAAAAGTCTGGAGGTGCTGATGTGGACCGTAATGTCAAGAGAACCAAGAACACCGGAGAGAAGAATGATGAAAAAGGGGAAGCGAATTCTCATCAAAATTTGAATGCAAAGTCTGCGGACATGCATGTGTCCAAGATAGGTGTTGTTGGTGTTGAGGGTGATATGATCAAAATGGTGTCTGTTTCTAAAAGTACACCAAGGTATGATGATGTACTATTTAGTTCATATAAAGCATGTATTAGTCCTAAACATCTCTTTTCTACTTTTAGTGCTGTAGCGGAGGAGGTCTATGAGTATGTGCCGATCACTCCTCTCACTACTCCAAGTTTGGTGCCTGCTGAGAAGCTCAATGTGGTGTATGAATCAAAGAAGTTGAGCGCTGGCAAGAGTGCGGTGTAGCTGACGACGATCGTGTCGATGTCGATCACGCCTGAGGTGCATGCTGCATGCACCCCGGGGCATGCAGCGACGGGCCAGCCGATCGGTGTAGCACGCACGCCTGGGCAGCGGCCTGCGGCGTTGAGCGGCCTAGCTTCGCCTGGGCAGCGGCATGCGGCGTCGAGCGGCCCAGCAACGCCAGTGGCAACGGGCGGCCCAGCAACGCCATTGGGCGGAAGCGCAGCTGCGGCTCGGCCCTTTCTGCATGGATTTGACAGCGCCATGCATGCGCACAAAGCGACACCGACGTCCACAATGATCAAGTCGATCAAGCATGCTAAGGTGAACAAATCACCATCTGTATGTCTGTCTAATAACATTTGTGATGAAAATTTTAAAAAAACAACTCATGATTTACAGGGAGACTATCGATCTGCTTCTACCCCGGTTGGTATGAATAAGGAGGTGCCGAATAAAGTGTTTTATACTCAAGAGAAAATTGTTGCTTTTGGGGGGATTCAGGAGGAGTCGAGGCGTGATGTGCGGTCGAGTGGAAGACTGCGGACTCAGCCTAATGCCGACATGACGCAAATGGAGAGGGCGATGATGATCGCCAAAAAGCGTGCGGAAACGCCAGTGATAGGTATGTCGATACCGAAACCAATCTCCATTATGTCTTTTTCCAATGATCAAATTATTGGTAATGTTCAGTCGTTGGGGTTTCATTGGGTAATTCTCATTCTGAGTGCATTAAGGCAGCAAAGCTAATAAAAGATTATGAGTTACAGAGATCAATAACTACGTTAAAATGCACTGACCAATTAGGCAAAAATACTGAAGATGATTCCTTTTGTTTGGCGGTATCATGAGCGTCTGATCTATGTGATGATTTGGAAGCGGAGGAGGACCTCTTGAGAGATGGTGAGGTTGACATTCCTCAGGCTATTACTAGGGAGAAAAAAATTCGTAAGAAGAAATCGTATGACAAGAAAAATGTTAGGAGGAGTAACCGTATTAGAATTAAACCATCCAAATTATAATGAAAAATCTTAAAGGAATGACTTGGAATAGTGAGGGGTTTAGAGATCCAGGAAAACATCTATTTGTGAAAGAATCGATTAGGAAGTATGACCTCGATTTTATTGCCTTACTAGAGACAGGACGGTCTAATTTTGCGGTTCATTTCTTAAGAGATTTAGCAGCGGGCAAGGAGTTTGCCTGGTTTTGCTTACCACCTCATGGAAGGTCGGGAGGAATTCTAGTAGGGATTAACACGACCACTTTGGTGGTCAATAGGGTAGACAGTGGAGACTACTGTGTGAAGTTATCAATCACTTCTAAAATCGATGGTTTTCAGTGGTTGCTTGTGCCGGTATATGGTGTTGCACAAGATAAATTCTTGTAGAATTAGTGAGGACTTGTGAATCTGAAAGAATAACTTTGTTACTAGCCCGGGACTTTAATATTTTTAGAAAACCAGAGGATAAAAGTAATGAGAATTTCAATCCCCGCTGGCCATTTATTTTTAATGCAATCATTGAGAATCTTAATCTACGAGAAATTGCTTTGTCTGGGCGACAATTTACCTGGGCAAGTAGAAGGGAGACCCCTACATACGAAAAATTGGATAGAGTACTTGCGAGTGTGGAGTGGGAACAGAAGTTCCCTTTGGTCACTGTTCGGGCTTTGACTCGCTCTGGATCGGATCATACTCCGCTTTTGATTGATGCGGGGATGCAGGCACATGTAGGTAATAAACCTCGTTTCGCGTTTGAGTTGGCTTGGTTAGAACAGGACGGGTTTTATGAGCTCATTGCGACTGAATGGGCAGCTAGCCCCCTTGGAAAAACACCAATTCCAACTTGGCAAAATAAAATTAGGTATTTGCTCCGCTTTTTACGAGGTTGGGCAAATAATTTAAGCGGAAAATACAAGAGGGAGAAGGAACAGTTGTTAAACATTATAGATATGTTGGACATTAAGGAGGAAACTATGCCGATGTCAATAGTGGAACGAAATGAATTAAAACAAGCCAATGAAAAGTTGAATAAACTACGTCGTGACGAAGAGATTAAGTGGGCGGAAAGGGCTAAAATAAAGTACATTCAGGAAGGGGCGATAATACTAAATATTTCCATCTCATAGCTAATGGTAAACATAGAAAAAAGAAAATTTATCAACTTGAACAAGATGAGGGTACCATTGTCGGAGATGATAATCTAAGGGTTTACATTTTGGAGTATTATAAAAAGTTTTTTGGTGATCCAGTACCTAGTTCGGTATCGTTAGACGAAGATAGAGCCGAAGTTATTCCGCAATTGTCAGCGGAGGAAAATAGAGTGTTAGTTGCGAACTTCTCGATGGAGGAGGTTCATGACACTATTTTCCAGATGGAGTATAATAAATCACCTGGACCGGATGGATTTCCTGCGGAGTTTTATCAACACTTTTGGGGGGTTATTACGAATGATCTGATGGCTTTATTTGAGAGCTTTCAGCAAGGGTATTTGCCTTTGTATAAGCTGAATTTTGGGTGATTACTTTACTACCTACAAAAGAAAACGCAACTCAGATTCAACAATATAGGCCGATATGCTTACTCAATGTGAGTTTCAAAATATTTACTAAAGTTGCGACAATCCATACCGCTGAGGTAGCTAAAAAGGTAATTAGACCTACACTGACGGCGTTTATTCCTGGAAGACATATTCTAGAGGGAGTGGTAGTTCTACATGAGATGATACATGAAATGCATAGACGAAAACTTGATGGTGTGGTTCTTAAAATTGATTTTGAAAAGGCGTATGATAAGGTTAAATGGCCCTTTTTGCAACAAGTTCTTCGTATGAAGGGTTTTGATCCTATTTGGTGCGACAGAATAAAGCAATATGTGCAAGGCGGGAGTGTTGGTATAAGGGTTAACGATGTTATTGGGCACAATATTCAAACCATGAAGGGATTACGCCAGGTTCACCCTTTATCCCCAATTCTTTTCAATATTGTCGCTGATATGTTAGCGATTCTGATTGCTAGGGCTAAGGATGAAGGTAAAGTGGGGAGTTTGTTGCCTCATCTCATTGATGGTGGAATCTCTATTTTGCAATATGCGGATGATACAATTTTATTTCTGGAACATGATATTGCTAAGGCCGTCAATATGAAATTAGTCCTATTTATTTTTGAACAACTATCGGGTTTAAAAATCAACTTCCATAAGAGTGAAATTTTTGCATTTGGCAAGGCAAAGGATATAGAGGACCAATACAGACACATTTTTTATGTGAGACTGGAACTTTACCTTTAAAGTACTTGGGGATTCTGGTACATTATAGGACTTTGAGGAATGTGGAGTGGAATCCTATTGAAACTCGGTTTGCCTCCAAATTGGGGTGTTGGCGTAGTAAATTGTTGTCTTATGGTGACAGGTTGGTTCTGATTAATTCGGTTCTTACAAGTCTTCCAATGTTTATGCTCTCCTTCTTGGAAATCCCAATTGGGGTGAGAAAGAGGTTAGACTATTATAGATCAAATTTTTTCTGGCAATCTGATGAACTCAAGAAAAAATATAGATTATCTAAATGGAATATTCTGTGTGGACCGAAGGATCAAGGTGGGTTGGGAATTGAAGTATTGGAATTAAAGAACAAATGTTTACTAAGCAAATGCTTGCTTAAACTTTTTTCAGAGGAGGGTATGTGACATCAGCTTTTATGTAACAAGTATCTTAAAAACAAAACACTTGCACAAGTGGAGGTCAAACCGACTGATTCTCCTTTTTGGAAGGGTCTTATGCATGTTAAAGATGATTTATTCCAGAGAGGTTATTTCAGAGTAGGGGAAGGGACATCTGTTAGGTTCTGGGAGGATGTGTGGCTGGGAGACACGCCACTATCTCATCAATATCCGGCACTATATAATATTGTTCAACATAAAAATGTGTTAGTATCGACTGCTGTCGCTACTGATCCTATTAATATTTCTATTAGAAGAGGTTTGAATGATAATAAGTGGGTGCAATGGTTACATCTATGCCAACAATTAATTACAATTGGTTTAACACCTAAGCCTGATAAGTTTATTTGGAAGCTTACGGATTCAGACATTTTTTTGGTCAAGTCTGTGTACCTTGATTGGATGAATGGCCATACTATCTATCTTCGCAGGTATCTATGGAAGTTAAAGATTCCTTTGAAAATTAAAAAATTTATGTGGTTCCTTAGTAATAAAGTGCTCTTAACTAAGGATAATTTAGCTAAACGAAAGTGGAAAGGATGCCAAAAATATTGTTTCTGTGATTCCATGGAAATTCTTAATCATTTGTTTCTTGATTGCCCTTTTGCGAACATAATTTGGCGTATGATGTACCTTACTTATAACATTCCCCCACCAGCTAATATTACTAATATGTTCGATAGATGGCTGAATGGGGTGAGGAAAGAGGACAAACAAAAAATTAGAATAGGTGTTTCAGCTCTTTGTTGGGCTATTTCGAGAACTAGAAATGATATTATCTTTAACAAACAAAGTGAAACTAATTTTTTGCAGATTATCCGGCGAGCTGCCCATTCAATTCAGCAATGGGTTTTACTTCTCCCAGTGGAGCAGCGGGAGGATAGGGTTATTGGATGCAACCGGATGCTAGTGGTTGCTCAGGACTTCTTTTTCCAGGCTACTGGGTGGCGGCATCTTACTAGAATAGTAAATGCATAGCTTTTCTATTTGCCATATTTTCAGTTGGTTGATTCTTGTATCGACCTTAGCTCTTCCGTGGTTGTAATAAGTGATGATGGATTGGTTGTGACTTGATACTTTGTTTTATTAAAGCAAGCCGTGTGCATCTATTGATGCAGAGGCTAGGGCTATGCTCCTTTATCGGAAAAAAAAACCCGGTATGATCGACCAACCGACCATTGTACTTGTACCCTGTACCATATAAATACATACCAGGCCGGACCACGTTGGTACCGAGGGCTACCCCGACACCACTGCTCGTTCACGTTTTCATGGCGTACGTGCTGCAGACGTCGGGTGTAACCCAACTGTTAGGGTAATCCGGTCACTAGTCTCTTTCCAAGTGGAGCAACCTGCTTCAACGACACGCCCTAGAACAATAGAGAACATGGCAGTATCCAAACGGAGCCGGCCGGCAACGACGTATGTCCTCTTCTATGCGAACTGATTCTCCAATACACCCTTACAAGAACCATTAAGAAAAGAGGATGGTACTGCGTTGGCACCTGGATGTATAATACCATAACCCTGTTAAACATGGAAATCACATCATTATCACTGACGTGAGTAGCAGGATCGCTTTCTTTGACGATTGGTGTAGCCAAAATTGAATGGTTGAACAATGGTTCTATACTGAAACGTATGTGTTATCAATGTTTTTGTGTTCTTTATTTGGACGACAGACCGCAAAGGTGGTATCAAGGTGTTGACACTTGGAAAATAGAGGACATGAAGCCACCGCTGAGCAAACATGGAAAACAACATGGAAAGCAACGAGCACGCACTCGTAGAAAATTTTAAACTTAAACTACCAGAAGACGGCAACCCAACGCTAATGCCAGTATATATCTAGCGCCCACTTACTTATCAAGGAAACAATTTTCTTATGGCATGACAGATTGACGGACAATTCTTATGATCGTGTAGCCGTATATAAGTTGGACCACAGACCTGAATCTCCAGGCATCTAATTAAGTTTCTAAGAGCGATCAATTTCTATGCCAATGCTACACCATTTTAGGTAGTAGGACATAAGCGAGTTCTTCTGTACATACTTCTTCATGGAGAAGAAGCAAGAGATAGCGGCATCCGCTGGTGAGAAAGCTCCGGAGCAGCACGCCATTGATGTAGTCCCCGACCAGCATGGCGACGCCAAAGGCACTGTTGTCGATGCCGGCGGCGATGTCGAGAAGGAGAGATTGGTCGTTGTCGAGGAGCCCCAGAAGAAGAAGAGCACGAGGGTGGCAGCTCTTGATGCCTTCAGAGGGCTCACCATTGTGGTACGTACTACCTATGTCCCTCCCTATAAAGACATGTAATTTCTTGTTCTGAAGTGACTAAGCCACCATATGAACTGTCTGCTGAGAGTTCCCTACGTGGGTGCAGGTGATGATACTGGTGGACGATGCCGGCGGGGTTTACGAGCGGATCGACCATTCACCATGGGACGGTTGCACCCTGGCCGACTTTGTCATGCCTTTCTTCCTCTTCATCGTTGGTGTCGCAATCGCCTTCGCCATGAAGGTTCTTAAGCGCGCCACTTTGTGAAATCAAAATTCTTGCACATAAGTAGATTTTGTGAACTGATCATCAGGAAGAATATGTCTGCAGAGAGTTCCGAAAAAGCGTGAGGCTGTGAAAAAAGTCAGCATCAGAACACTGAAAATGCTCTTCTGGGGCATACTACTGCAAGGTAATTGAAGTCTTATGTATAGATAAATTGCATTTTTTTTAGATAAAGGAGCATAGCCCCAGCCTCTGCATCAATAGATGCACACGGCTTGCTTTATTTAAAAAAGTGTATCAAGTCTCAAAAATTCCAACAACACTTATTACATTCAAGGAAAAGCTAAGGTCGATACATGAATCAACCAGCTAAAAATACGACAAATAGACAAGCTATGCATTTGCTAATCTATTAAGATGCCGCCACCCTGGAAAAAGAAGTCCTGCGCAACCGCTAGCATCCGGTTGCATCCAATAACCATAGCTTCCCGCTGGTCCATAGGGAGAAGCAAAACCCACTGCTGAATTGAGTGAGCAGCTCGCCGGATAACCTGCAAAATTTTTGTTCCATATTGGTTGTTAAAGATAAAATCATTTCTGGTTCTCCAAATAGCCCAACAAAGGGCTGAAACACCAATACGAATTTTCTGTTTATCCTCTTTCCTGACCCCATTCAGCCATCTACCAAACATATTAGTAACATTAGCTGGTGGAGGAATATTATTGGATGAATCAGTCTATCAAAATGTTGCTTGAGTTCAAACAATATTTGATACTGTCGAATTCGATGTGTGACACCAATATAGGTGGATACTCACACGCTCCGGACGACCTCGCATATGGAGTGGACATGAAGGTGATAAGATGGTGTGGCATCCTCCAGGTTCAGTTCATTTACCAAATTTTGTTCTTCATTTCATCCATCTTAGTCTGAATTAGAATTATAACACAGAGTTCTTTCATTATGTTTGACGATGGTTCATCAGAGAATAGCCTTGGTGTACTTCGTGGTTGCTCTCATAGAAGTGTTCACCATAAAGGTGCGGCCTAACACAGTCCAGTCCGGTCCTTACGCCATCTTCAGTGCCTACCGGTGGCAATGGTACAGCAATAATTAATCAATACTTAGCTAGCACTGTAAACTGCATTTTCTCGACTTTTCATGTGCCTGAGTATGATGTGAAATTTCTTGCCATTCCTGACAACCAACAGGTTAGGCGGCTTCATCGTGCTCGTCATATACATGGTGACCGTATACTCGGCGTATGTCCCAGATTGGAGCTACGTTTACCATTTGGAGGGTGATATCGATGATGGGAAGCTATTTACGGTACTTGGAGCTTACCTTAAGGATGACTCATCCCTGTTGATTATTTTCGTAAATGATACAGTACTTGCGTTTATAGGTACAATGTGATGTAAGGGGCCATGTAGACCCAGCTTGCAATGCAGTCGGCTATGTTGATAGGATGGTCTGGGGGATTAATCATCTCTACACGCAGCCTGTGTGGATCCGAACCAAGGTAGAACTGTAATCTTGATGTGTTAAGACCTTTTTCGTTGTCGCATTACAGTATAAGTATCTACAAGAAACATTTACTTATTTGCTAAACGGTAGTACCACACATCAAGATGCAAGTCTGACAATGTGTGTGCACTGAAATAACCGTGATCAGGAGTGTACATTTAGCTCACCAGAAATGGGTAAGCTCCGAGACGATGCTCCAGCATGGTGTCGTGCGCCATTCGAACCAGAAGGGCTGTTAAGGTTGGAGATCTGACATAGCTAATGTTGAATTAATCTTAGTTGCATCTTTTGTTCTTATCACCCATTCAAGTATCTTTTCATGTTTTATGTTTCAGTTCGATAGCATCAATCCTATCAGGGATAATTGGAATCCACTATGGCCATGTTCTAATCCATTTCAAGGTTATAATCCAAAACATTGTACTAGTACCACTGACTTATGAAAATGCAACTTTGAAATAAGTTTCTAAATAACAGACCCATAAGGAGAGACTGAAACACTGGCTTTCGATGGGATTTTCTCTCCTTTTGCTCGGAATTCTTCTCCACTTCACAAAAGGTACTACTTCAGAAAATGTATTTCTGACACATGAGTTTTTTTTTTGGAACCTATGAACTCTGAATTTACATCCTTCACTCTCCTATTGTAGCTATTCCAATCAACAAACAACTCTACAGCTTGAGCTATGTTTGCTTCACGGGCGGTGCAGCTGGAATCATTCTTTCGGCTTTCTACATACTGGTATATGTGGTTATGATGCGAACTACTTAGGAAATGAAATATCTTCAATTCTATCATCTCACTATGAGTTAATCCTTTCTTTGTCTCACTAATAGATTGATGTCTGGGGCCTGAGAATACCATTCTTGTTCCTCGAGTGGATCGGCATGAATGCCATGCTTGTGTTCGTTCTAGGAGCACAGGGAATACTTGCTGGATTTGTGAATGGATGGTACTATGGGTCAGAAGATAACAATCTTGTAAGTAATGTGTGAGTTTAATTTGGTATAAACAACATGAAGACATTTGGAGCCTGCTTTTTGATAGGCTTAATTTGTTTGTTTTTTATTTGTTCAGGTTAACTGGATCCAACAGCATGTGTTTATCAATGTCTGGCATTCAGTTAGGCTCGGATCTCTGCTGTATGTCATATTTGGAGAGATCCTCTTCTGGGGTGTTGTCTCTGGCATCTTGCACAAGTTTGGGATTTACTGGAAACTATGAGACTTCCGGATGAAGAAAAAGCAATATCTGTTATTTTTCCAGCAGTAAATTATGTTTATGTAGCATTACTTTGTACTATGGGTTTAAAACTGTGATATAAGTCTTCTTGCCATTGTCGAATTTGAACTTGCTCAAAAAAATTCTTCTAAAACGTAATAAATGTGTAAGTTCAGAACTTGAGACTGGGCACATACCAAAGAACCGTAACCACCCTCTGAGGGCAAGGTGGCCAGCCTTGGTCAACTAGAGCTGACTGATGGCATTAGGCAAAAAAAAAATACAAATCAATGGTCAGATCCAAACAATAACAGTCAATAGGTTATGGATTCTTAGGGACAACTGAGGCTGTTAAGCTTATCCAAATCAGTCACGACAATGCAGTGTCTGGAGAACATGGGCAACTTGCCACTGGGATCAGGGATCATCAGACACGCTTGCCTGTCCTAGCTGCTTTTCTATTCAGTTATCTGCTTGCGAGCAAGTGTAGACCTCCATCCATGCATAAACCGAAATGCCGGCAACGCCAAATTGGCACTAGAATCTGATCATCTATGCACAACGTAAAGATGTGTTCTTGTTCTTATCTGCGACTCCAATTTCTGGTATCATTCGGAAGAAACAAACCAGAAGGCGGCACTCTCTGCTCTCGTATCCTATTCCAGCTAATCGAGCATCATTTTGTTGTTTTCCTTTATTCATTTTTTATTAAGCTGAGATGTCAAGTGTTATTCGTCGTCTGTAAGAACAAGAAGTCTTTGTTGTCAACTATTCGGACACCATAGGGCACAAGAATTTCCAAATGTTGCCCAGCGACCATGTTTCCAAGGAGACGATAGTTAACCATTACAGTCCATGAGCAGTTTGTGGTACTCTTTTTTTTGTAGTATTATGATACTCTGTTCTCCACACCTACCGTTACAAATAATGCAATTCTCTCTTCGTATTATGGTGTGATCTGCTATGCTGTCAACTTGTCATGTGTCAAGAACAAGTTCCTGTTTCGAACTGTTAAGCCACTATGCTGACATCTGTCATGGGGCCTAAATTTTCTCAATGTTGTCTAGTAGCCTATGCCTATGCCACTAATAAACTTAACGAGAATTTTAACAAGCCAAGATTACTGATACAATACTAGAATTTTAACTATTTGGTCTCTTAGAGCAGGTCTAACAGACCCCGTAAAAGGGGCAAACCCGTATAATAACCGCCGATTTGAGGGTTTCGGCTCTACCCGGCCGTCTAGCACGCCCCGTAAAAACGGTCCCCGCATCGTTTTTTGCTGTTTTCGACTACGGGGCGGATCGTCGCCCCCTACTTGTGCGGGGTGGGAGCGGGGATAGTGGGCGAAACCAGTATCCCAATTCCGAAAGCACGCGCGGACATTTCAGTTCCCCCCATCCATTTTCCCCCGCGCGCCGCCGCAGCCACCCGCGAGCCGCCGCCGGAATCCGTCAGATCCGCGCCCCTCCGCCGTCCGCCGAGCCGCGCCGAGCTGCGTCGACGCCCGCCGCACCTCCGCCGCACCCCCGCCGAAGTTCCGCGTCCCTCCGCGCGCGCCGCCGCCCTCCCGCCGTGGTCTTCTCCGCCGTTTGTCGCCGGTGAGTATTCCGCCGCGTTCTTCTTCGTTGCCGCCGGTAAATTGGTTGGATTTCGGGCTGATGTATGGTACACCGTGGTAGATGGCTTCGGAGGATGTGCACATGGCGGATTTGGACGCGACGTCGACCGATTGGTCGTCGTCGGATTCCGATGATTCGGACATCGACGAGTTGCTCAACGACGACGAGACGGAGATGATGGTGCTCCTGTTCGGCTTGAAGCAAACGGAGGACCGCATGAAGCTGCTGGATCAGCGGAAAGGATCCGTGATGGGGCGTATGTGCATTCCGCGGAACCGCGCGCTCGGCCACGAATGTGTGTGTGTGTGAAACATTCATTTCCTATTGTTGTATTGTTGTATGTGTGAAACATTTGTTATTTGTTTAATTCTTCCATTAGAACATTTGTTGACATTTCCGAAAATATTATTGTAATAATTATGACGATTATTGTGTGATGTAAAACATTTATTTTATGTGAATGGTGTGTTGGTTCATATGCAATTTGTCAAAAAAACCTGTTTTGAGGGGTTGAAAACCCGGACGAGCTAGCAGACCCCGTATCCCCACCCCGTAAAATAGAATAGCTCGTCCGAGTTTTCGGCCGGCGAAAAGTGAATACAGGGCCCTCTACTCGCGTTTTAAGGGGCGAAAAAACACGGGGCCTGTTAGACATGCTCATGCATACTAACGTCTCTGTGCCACTAAACGCATGCATGGATACCTTACTAATTCAAGTCTCAGTTTAGCACAAACAAAGAATACGGTGTAAACTAACTTCTGCTAGTAGCATGGACTGAAACCTTGGATGCTGGATGGGTTTCTGTCAGACTGCTATGTCTTGGCCATAAGTTCCCATGTTACCAGCTCGTCAGTGACTCAATGTCAGAGTCACCTATCTCTGAAAGTCTGAGTGTGTATCTCCTGATCTGCCATGCATTAACTAGTTGCACGCAACATGATGCAGATGCTGTCATGAACACTGTAAGATCAGAGAGCAATTGATGAGTCAACCAACTCTGCATATGTATTAAAACATGCATACCGTTGTGAAGAGGAATAAATAGTCTGGTCAAACAGTAGCGTCGATGGACCAACAGTCATGGATTTAAGAAAAACTTATCAGCTTCGTTAAAAATATCAAGTAAAATTAAACTCCTTAAATGTCTTATATTTAGGAATGGAGGGATTGTTAGTACGATTAAAATACCGTTAAAGATAAAAAAAAATTATGTGGTTTCTCAATAACAAGGTTTTGCTAACTAAAGATAATCTTGCAAGAAGGAATTGAAAGGGTTGACGAAATGTTGTTTTTGTGGTGCTCAAGAATCCATTGAACATTTATTTATAGCTTGCCCGTTTGCAAAACTTCTTTGGCGGATGGTGTGTTTTGCTTTTGACCTCCCACCTCCAGCTAACATTACCAATATGTTTGGCAATTGGTTAAATGGAGTTGACAAAAGCAAAGGATCGAATACGCATTGGTGTGTCCGCTCTATGCTGGTCAATATGAAGGTGTCGGAATAATATTGTGTTTAACAATTTAATATTATGCAGGTTATTCATATGGTGGTCCACTGGGTGGAACTGTGGGCGTTACTCCTTCCTCAGGACCAACGGGTGTTTATGGATACTGGATGCAACCATCTCCAGACGGTCGCACAGGCTACTAGTCGGCTACAGGATGCTTAGTTAGCTTAGTTTTCAGATTTTTGATGTTCTCATGGTTGATTGATGTATTGATCATGAGTGATCCGTGAATTTTGTACCGCATACTTTTGTGCTACCTTTGAAACTATTAATAAAGACCGTGTGCATCACCACGATGCAGCTGGGGTGATTATCCCCTTTTCGAAAAGAAGTTAGTATGATTAATGTATGCTGTCATATGTGAGATCTTCTCGTGCCAGTCTGAGCAGATACATGGAATCTGTCATACATGATCACTCTGAGAAAAACCCTCTGATCAGGAATACTTGTTTAGATTTGAATACAAAGGATAAGTATGTGTATGTCCTCACCTGTTAAAAAAAATATTTCGTTCCTGAACTCCAACACTAGACAGCTTTATTTGTCAACTCTTGAAACCGTTTTTTTTTTTAACAATGGGCAAGAAGAACATTGTTGCCGCATCAAGACCATAGCAGAGTTAGTTTGTGCAGATTTTTGAACCTATGCAAACTTACTCAATGAATAATCTTTAAACCCATGTGAAGGAAATTTTATGTAATGTTTATAATAAAACATAAATATAGTGTAATTTCTGGAAAAGAGTGGAGGAGTAGAAAGAAAGTAACACACGCTAAGTATGGTGGTATCGATCGATAAGTATATTTATGAATTATGTTAGTAAATAAGGTTGTGAAATTTCTTCACTTTATCAGTTTTCCGGTAATATTGGACTTTTAGAAAAACTAAATTTCTATAAGAACAATTTACTTAATATAAAAACCAAGTTTTATTAGGTAATTTGAGAAAGCTTTTGTGTTCCATCTAGATTTCATCAATTCGTAAATTAAAAAAAACTAGAATTAAACCAAAATATTAAAATCCAGAATATAGGAACATCATAATACATATGTGGCTTGCTCTGAAGGATCGCCTATGGACGGCGGATAGGTTGGCGAGACGAGGGGCCGCTTTGTTGTTAGGAAGCGGAAACCATTGAGCACATCACGGTACAATGATCCTTCTCCAGGGAGGTGTGGTATCACATGCTCCTGCCGAGGCGGCTGCACCGTTTTACCCTCCTCCCTCCCCCCCCCCCCCCCCCCGGCGACAGCTGAAATAAAGACTTGGTGGCCTAGGGTCTCCGCGGCAGTGGCTCAGAAGCATCGTAAGGAGCTGAATGGTCTCATCGTGCTGATCTCCAGGGAACTTTGGCTTGAGCGGAACGCCTGTGTGTTCGACAAGGTTGCCACCATGCCTTTGGAGCTTTGCAGACGAATCAAGGCGGAGTTTGCACAGTGGGGAAGGGCTAGCCTTTGGGGTTCCGGTAGTGGAGTGGGGTCTAGGATAGAGAGCATTACAACCTCGTGAGCTTGGCGTGTGTGGATGGGACGAGGCCAGATCGGTTGTGATTTGGTTTCTCTCCTTGCTTGTAAAACTTTCTTCTCTTCCTTAATGAATGAAGACACGCGACACCCGCACGTGTTCTTGAAAAATGAACATCAAAACTAAATTTTCGGAATAACATATCCTATTTTTTTTGTCTGTATCCCTAAAATTTTGATTTTCAACATTCATAAATTTTCTAATATTATTATTTATATGTTGATTTCTACATTTATAATGAATATCTGTCAAAACTTAGGTTGGCTCTCTTTTGTTGTGAAAAAAGCATTTAGCACATGCATCGCCACGTGTATTTAGAGCCTGTTTGAATTGCAGGAATTTGAAAGCATATGAATAAAAAAATGCAGGATTGTCTGCATATCGTAGATCCTACATCACTTTAAAATGTATGGATGTCATATATGATACAAGTGCAATCCTATGATCTAACAACTATTCATAACAAAAAAAAAACTTAAAATTCAAACAATCTAATACGAAAAGCCTTAAACTCAGATCAGCACTAGGTATACATGTATGGTCACTGGTCAGCCATGCAATGTTGAGTATTAATATCGACATGGTACACGAAGTAAAAAAAAAATGAGTTCATTAGCAGTGGCGAGGTCATTGTTGGAGACGCCAATGATACACGGATTTGAAAAGACACTTAGCTAGCAAACATGCCCTCTATCCAATAGTATGCTTGGCTCCAGAAAATTGTACAGCGGAGACACCTCTATGGCAGATGTTTTTGCTGAATATCAGCTCAGGCGGGCACTTGTAGGTGATGAATGGACATTGTAATTGCATCTTGTCCAGAGATTGATGGTTCTTGATATTTCTTAAGAACCTGATGTATTTCGCTACAAAGATCATGATCCTAGGATGCTATGAGTTAAATTTATGTATATCGACTTGGTTAATAGTACTAATCACCAGTTTTAGACAAAACAGTATTTAGAAACTCAAAGTTCCAATGAAGAATGAAATATTTATTTGCATTTATGAGCATGAGTTATTTAGTAAATAAAAAAAGTTGACCAACCGTATTTGAAATGGTAACACAAATATATTGTTGTTGTGATCAAGATTAAACAATCTGACATTTATCTTTAGGGTTTTGCTTCCTCCTTTCCTAACGTTGGCTCCGGACATCCGAATTGCACTGCCGGAGGCGGCTCTGAAATTTACAGAATCGGCAAATTCTAAAAGAGTTAAAAAGTGACGGAAAAGTTAACATTTTTTCCTTCAAAAATAAAAAATTCAAAAAAAACTTCTGTGGCGCACCAAATGCACGTGCACCACAGATTTTTTTCGAATTTAAAATCCGGCGGCGCCCTTCTCCCTCTCTCTTTTCTCCTCCTCCTCCACTTCACCTTCTCCTCCACTTCCCTTTCCATTCTCCTCCACCTTCCCTTCTCTCCTTCTCCTCCCTCCTCTCCTCCACCTCCGGCCTCCTCCACCACCCGGCTGTAGGATAACGTTGCATAGAAAACAAAAAATTTCCTACCGCGAACACGAAATCCAAGCCAAGATGCAATCTAGATGACGGTAGCAACGAGGGGATTATCGAGTCTCACCCTTGAAGAGATTCCAAAGCCTACAAGATGAGGCTCTTGTTGCTGCGGTAGACATTCACTTGCCGCTTGCAAAAGCGCGTAGAAGATCTTGATCACGATCGGTTCCGGCGCCACGAACGGGCAGCACCTCCGTACTCGGTCACACGTTCGGTTGTTGATGAAGACGACGTCCACCTCCCCGTTCCAGCAGGCAGCGGAAGTAGTAGCTCCTCTTGAATCCGACAGCACGACGGCGTGGTGTCGGTGATGGTGGAGAAATCCGGCGGAGCTTCGCTAAGCGTGCGGGATGTGGTGGAGGAGAGAGGCCGCTAGGGTTTGGGGAGAGGGGGCGCCGGCCACTAAGGGGTGCGGCCACCTTGGTGGTTCTTGGGTGGCCGGCCCCCTCCCCTTGGCCCCTCATTATATAGGTGGAACCCCAAGTGTTGGTCTCCAAGTCTTCGAATAAGACCCGAACCAAAAACCTTCCATATGGTGGGGAAACCTACCCAAGTTAGGACTCCCACTAGAGGTGGGGTTTCCACCTCCCATATGGGGGGGTGACCGGCCCCCTAAGGGGGAGTCCACTTGGGACTCCTCCCCCACTAGGGTTGGCCGGCCATGGAGGTGGAGTCCCATGTGGACTCCACCTTCCTTGGTGGTTTCTTCCGGACTTTTCTAGAACCTTCTAGAACCTTCCATAGAACCTTCCGCATCATTTTAATTCACATAAAATGACATCCTATATATGAATCTTATTCTCCGGACCATTCCGGAACTCCTCGTGATGTCTGGGATCTTATCCGGGACTCCGAACAAATATTCGAACTCCATTCCATATTCAAGTTCTACCATTTCAACATCCAACTTTAAGTGTGTCACCCTACGGTTCGTGAACTATGCGGACATGGTTGAGTACTCACTCCGACCAATAACCAATAGCGGGATCTGGAGATCCATAATGGCTCCCACATATTCAACGATGACTTTAGTGATCGAATGAACCATTCACATACGATACCAATTCCCTTTGTCTCGCGATATTTTACTTGTCCGAGGTTTGATCTTCGGTATCACTCTATACCTTGTTCAACCTCGTCTCCTGACAAGTACTCTTTACTCGTACCGTGGTATGTGGTCTCTTATGAACTCATTCATATGCTTGCAAGACATTAGACGACATTCCACCGAGAGGGCCCAGAGTATATCTATCCGTCATCGGGATGGACAAATCCCACTGTTGATCCATATGCCTCAACTCATACTTTCCGGATACTTAATCCCACCTTTATAGCCACCCATTTACGTAGTGGTGTTTGGTGTAATCAAAGTACCTTTCCGGTATAAGTGATTTACATGATCTCATGGTCATAAGGACTAGGTAACTATGTATCGAAAGCTTATAGCAAATAACTTAATGACGAGATCTTATGCTACGCTTAATTGGGTGTGTCCATTACATCATTCATATAATGATATAACCTTGTTATTAATAACATCCAATGTTCATGATTATGAAACTAATCATCCATTAATCAACAAGCTAGTTTAAGAGGCATGATGACCCACAAGTATAGGGGATCGCAACAGTCTTCGAGGGAAGTAAAACCCAATTTATTGATTCGACACAAGGGGAGACAAAGAATACTTGAAAGCCTTAACAGCGGAGTTGTCAATTCAGCTGCACCTAGAAACAGACTTGCTCGCAAGAGTTTATCAGTAGTAACAGTTTTATAGTAGTAGCAGTAGTGAAATAACAGCAGCAGAGTAACAAAGACAGCAGTAGTGATTTTAGTAAACAGCAGGATTAAAATACTGTAGGCACGGGGACGGATAACGGGCGTTGCATGGATGAGAGAAACTCATGTAACAATCATAGCAGGGCATTTGCAGATAATAATAAAACGGTGTCCAAGTACAAAGCAATCAATAGGCATGTGTTCCATATATAGTCGTGCGTGCTCGCAATGAGAAACTTGCACAACATCTTTTGTCCTACCAGCCGGTGGCAGCCGGGCCTCAAGGGAAACTACTGGATATTAAGGTACTCCTTTTAATAAAGTACCGGAGCAAAGCATTAACACTCCGTGAACACATGTGATCCTCATATCGCTACCATTCCCTCCGGTTGTCCCGATTTCTGTCACTTCGGGACCATCGGTTCCGGACAGCGACATGTGTATACAACTTATAGGTAAGACCATAAACAATGAATATCATGATGAAACAATAACATGTTCAGATCTGAGATCATGGCACTCGGGCCCTAGTGACAAGCATTAAGCATAACAAGTTGCAACAATATCATCAAAGTACCAACTACAGACACTAGGCACTATGCCCTAACAATCTTATGCTATTACATGACCAATCTCATCCAATCCCTACCATCCCCTTCGGCCTACAGCGGGGGAATTACTCACACATGGATGGGGGAAACATGGCTGGTTGATGTAGAGGCGTTGGCGGTGATGGCGGCGATGATCTCCTCCAACTCCCCGTCCCGGCGGAGTGCCAGAACGGAGACTTCTGGCTCCCGAGACGGAGTTTCGCGATGTGGCGGCGTTCTGGAGGCTTTCTGGCGACTTCGACTTCTTTTCTGGCGTTTTTAGGTCGAGGCGAATAAGTAGTCCGAAGGAGGGCGTCGGAGGCCGGCCGAGGGGGCCACACCACAGGGCCGCGCGGGCCCCCCCCTGGGCCGCGCCGCCCTATGGTGTGGGGCCCTCGGGCCTCCACTTCAATTGTCCTTCTGGCTCCGTTAGTTTCCTGGGAAAATAGGGCCTTCTGCATAAATTCCAAGGTTTTTCCTGAAAGTTGGATTTCTGCACAAAAACGAGACACCAGAGCAGTTCTGCTAAAAACAGCGTTAGTCCGTGTTAGTTGCATCCAAAATACACAAATTAGAGGCAAAACAATAGCAAAAGTGTTCGGGAAAGTAGATACGTTTTGGACGTATCGACTCCCCCCAAGCTTAGCTTATTGCTTGTCCTCAAGCAATTCAGTTAACAACTGAGCGATAAAAGAACTTTCACGAACACATTTGCTCATATGATGTATATATTCTCATGCAATGGCTAATACTCAAGCAGTTCATAATGAGATACATGCAAATAAGATCATCTAACAGCTATGTCAATCATGGAGAGGTACCAACAATTAATAAGAAGCATCATGAATCATGTATATAAGCAGGATTGCAATGTTCATAAGAGAGTATGATAAAGTGGTATCTCGCTTGCCTGTATTTGATTGGCAAAACATAAATGCCCGGGCACCTCTGGAGTTCATAGAAAGACTAGAAGTAGTGATTGTCAAAAGATAAATGCATCAAAGTTATACCACAATCAATCATATTTTGAGACAAGCATATTATACTAAGAATGACAGTTGTGCTCTCAAGATAGTGCTCAAAGAAATAATGGAGACACAACATAAAAGTAAAAGATTGACCCTTCGCAGAGGGAAGCAGGGATTAACATGCGCTAGAGCTTTTTATTTTTATAAAGACAGGAGTAAAATTATTTTGAGAGGTGTTTGTTATTGTCAACGAATGGTAATGGGTACACTAACCACCTTGCCAACCGGACTTTCAAGAGCGGCTCCCATGAATTATTGCATATTTATTTGGCACTCCTTCCAACCTTTCTTTCACAAACCATGGCTAACCGAATCCTCGGGTGCCTGCCAACAATCTCATACCATGAAGGAGCGCCTTTTTGTTTTAGTTTTATTATGATGATGACACTCCCCCCAACCTTTGCTTACACAAGCCATGGCTAACCGAATCCTTCGGGTGCCGTCCAACAATCACAAACCATGGAGGAGTGTCTAATTAAGTTAATTAATTCGGGACTGGGAATCCCATTGCCAGCTCTTTTTGCAAAATTATTGGATAAGCGGATGTGCCACTAGTCCATATGAGAGTCCGTCAAAAGTAAATGACAAGGTTGAAAGCTAAACACCACATACTTCCTCATGAGCTATGAAACATAAACACAAATTGAGAAACATTTTGAAGGTTTTAAAGGTAGCGCATGAGAATTTACTTGGAATGGTTTGAAATGCCATGCATAGGTATTTATGGTGGACACTCTGGAATAACTTGGTTTTCATATGTTTGGAAGCACGAGCAGCGTTCCCGCTCAGTACAAGTGAAGGCTAGCAATAGACTAGGGAGCGACAAATCAAGAGAGCAGTAACTGTCATAATCATGCTTGCGGCAAAATAAATTAACGGAGGCATAAAAGTGATACAAGAACTCTGAAGCAATATAAATCATCGAGGCTTAATTGACTTTTTGTTCAGTCATATGCATGCGTGAGCATGTGCCAAGTCGATATAAATGAATTATTCAGAGGAGGATACCACAATGCCATACTTACTTATGAATAAAACAATGCAAGCAAACATTCATGACATGCTACTCATATTAATAGATTGGAGCTAAACATGAGAGATCATAAACTACTAGACTTTCTCAAATAACATATACCTCACATGAACCAACTAAGCATGCTCACATGGATGAGTATATGTACAAAAATGAAAACAAATAGAGTTCATACCAGCCTCTCACCACAATCAGATTGTCGTAGATCGTCATTATTGCCTTTTCACTTGTGCAGCTTGGATAATATGAAATGAAAACCACGCTCCAGCCACCGAAGACCATTGAACTCATAAAGAACTTTACAAACCAGAGAAGAACAGCAAATATTTTTGGTGTTTTCAAATTGGAAACAAGAACAAAAAGAAACAAACAAACAAAGCAAAATCTTTTTGGGTTTTCTTTTAGCAAACTAGCAATAGCAAATAAAGTGAAACAAATGCAAGAAACCAAAGCAAACAAATGGTGAAGAGAAACAACAGAAATATTTTTGGTCTTTTCGTGTTTTGGGAAGGAAACAAAGCAAAAACAAGAAATAGCAAACTAAAAGAAACACAGAAAAGCGAGATGACAGAAATCTGCCAAAACCTGACAGCAGTACAGAAATCGATTTTAACAAAAATCTTACGTTGCTCAGATCGAAAAGTGTTCAACTAATGAAAGTTAGATAACAACCTGGGGAACCTGCACAAAAATTTGCAGCTCAAAATGACGCTCTGGCTATTTTTGAGAATTTTTACGGTAACGTTCCAGAATCTGTTTTCAGGCAGCACTTCCCCAAATATCATCTTCCTCTCATTAGAAAACCACTCAAACGAACAAAACAAGTATGTGCAAGTATCCAGCAACCATAATATGCAAAGAATGAGTGATGCCGGTATACCTCCCCCCAAGCTTAGGCTTTTGGCCTAAGTGGAGTTCAATCCCATCGATCCCATGAAGTAGTGTCTCCGTAATATGAAGATGGGTCGTATTCCGGGTATGTGCTAGAAGAAGCACCCGGATATGTGACGGTGTGGTCGTAGGAGGTCCCGACGTCCTCGGAGTCATGTTGCTGGTGGAAGTCTTTTATCTTCAAATGCTCATCCACTTCCTCCTTGGTGCACGACCATGATTGCCTGTCAATACTTAACAAATCTGGTTGGGGAAGAGGGATTTCCTTCTCCTCCCCGTCAGAAAACAACATTCTATACACCATATTATCTAAAGTAGAGTCAGTTGTAACAAAATGATGACTCTTCATAGCAGTAATATCGAGTCTCCTAGGGGCCAATGGCACATCATTAGGATCAATAGGAAGATTAAGAAATGTTAAAACACGCAGCGCAATGGTTCCTCCAAAAATAGGCCCCCTGGTAGTCAGGCGGCGAGCAATAAGAGCACCAAGGTGATAGGAGGTTTGACCAGTAAGTGCAATATTCAGGAAAGCAAGATGGTAGCTAGAGATATTACTAGTGTTCTTCCTACCAAGAATGCTAGTAGCAATGTAGTATGCAAAATACTTAATGGCGGGGAGTTGGATGTTCCTTATCTTGCCCCGCTGAATGGTGCGACAGTCATCATCGGTGATCCCTCGGTAGAGCTCCAACAAGTCCCGGGGGTTGTCATCAATCCTACTTGCTGTACCTATAGGGGCAATATCCAAGGCACAACAAAAATCCTTCAATGGCATAGTCACAGTATTACCATAGATCCTGAATGCAACCGTTGGCTCATAATGTTTGTTGTTGAACTGGAAACTCTCGACGAAGATTTTGGTGAGCAAGTAGTATTGCTCCCTTTCATCGCCCATATAGGTGGTTAACCCTGCCCTGTTGACAAGGGTTAAGAAATCCCCCAATATCCCTGCATTCCTTAGAAAATCATAGCATGGAAAAGTAGAAGCATTAGGAGGCCCGTTGTCCTCTTCGGGCGCGAAGCTAGGCGCGATGATGTCTTCATTGTATGATCGCCTAATCCGGGTGGCGGCCCTAGAAGGCCTCCCGGTGCTGGTTGTCCCCTTCTTGAACAACTCTCCAAAGCTAAACTTCTTCATAGCTTCTCTGAAATTTTCAACAAATGACATAAAAATTTGATTTGGTGACATATAATTGAGGGAAACTATCATAGGAACTTGCTAGAGTACTAATCATGCATCAAAACTAGTTTCTACCACTTAGAACAAGCATGCAAGCTCACTAAACATGTTACCTACAGCAGCAAAATATTCAAGATATACTCAACCAAATGAAATTCTACTTGGATGGGTGGAGGAGTCACATACCGAAGAGCAAATGTGCCAAATTTCAGACAGAAATCTGGGCTGAGCAAAGAGATCAAGAAATCTGGAGCTCTGGAGCAAAAACGCGAGAGAGATGAACTTGGTATGAGTTTTTTCGAGAGAGAGACTGTTCTGGGCGAAAGAGATGACAAAGTGGGGCAGAGGGGGGCCCACACCACATGGTGGCGCGGCCACCTCCTTGGCCGCGCCGGCCTGTGGTGCAGCGCCCTGGGTGCCCCACAGGTCATCCTCTGGTGCTCCCAGGTGCCTCGTCGAAAAATAGGACCAACGGTATAATTTTTGTGAATTTTTGAAAACTTTGAAAAACGCACATTTCTGGGTATTTAGTTTATTATTACTGGCCAGGAAAATTTTTGAAATCTTCAAATAACTAAGGAACTTTGCAAATTAAAAGTGCTACAGCAACTAGAGCAAGTGGAGGAAGAAAGATATGTTGTTTACCTCTTCTATGCATATAAAAAGTATCCGTTAACAAGGTTGATCAAGTCTTGTCACCAAATAACTTTTTCATAGCATAAGAAGAAATAAACCTCAAATCAATCATGTTACCTTGAATTGTATTGATATGGATCCAATCACGAGAGTTTGATATTCTTCTTTAGGCTCATATATAGGACAATCAATAGTTCCCACTTTGATAGTTCTCACATTAGAAATAGTATTAACTCCACACGCTTTCTCAATCCTCTTGGGAAAATAAACGGTATGCTCCCTATCATCAACATTGAAAGTAACTTTTCCTTTATTGCAATCAATAACAGCCCCTGCGGTGTTAAGAAAAGGTCTCCCAAGAATAATAGACATATTATCATCTTCAGGCATTTCCAACACAACAAAATCAGTTAATATCAAGCAGTTAGTAGTAACTTGAACAGGAACATTCTCACATATACCAACAGGAATAGCAGTAGATTTATCAGCCATTTGCAAAGATATATCAGTAGGTATCAACTTATCTAAGTAAAGTCTCTTATAAAGAGAAAAAGGCATAACACTAACACCGGCTCCCAAGTCACATAGAGCAGTTTTAACATAATTATTCTTAATAGAACAAGGAATAGTAGGTATACCTGGGTCGCCCAACTTCTTTGGAATTTTGCCATTGAAAGAGTAATTAGCAAGCATAGTGGAAATTTCCTCATTGGGGATTTTCCTTTTGTTAGTAACAATATCTTTCATATACTTTGAATAAGGTGGCAATTTAATAGCATCAGTCAAAGGGATTTGCAAGAATAAAGGTTTCATCCAATCGCAAAATTTATTATAATGTTCTTCTTCCTTTGATTTTAGTTTCTTAGCAGGAAAAGGCATTTACTTTTGCACCCAAGGTTCCCTTTCATTACCATGTTTCTCAGCTATAAAGTCTTCTTTAGTATACTTTTTATTTTTAGCATGCTTTTCAGGTTCTTCCTCAACCTCTTCTTTATCAGGAGTATCATTCTTATCATTATCTTTATCATTATCATGTTCATTACCACTTTCAGTTTCAGCATCAGAAATAGAAATACTATTAGGATCATTAACAGGTTCAGAGGATTCTACAACATTTTTATGCTTCTTCTTCTTTTTCTTCCTAGAATGAGCACTAGGTTCAATGCGTTGAGAATCTTGTTCAATTCTTTTGGGATGCCCTTCAGGATATAGAGGATCCTGGGTAGAGACACCACCTCTAGTTGTTACTTCATAAGCATGTTTCTCTTTAGAATTATTCCCTAACAAGTCATTTTGCACTTTAGTGAGTTGATCAATTTGAGTTTGAATCATTTGAAAATGTTTAACAAGCATCTTAACATCATTGGAGGTTCTCTCCACAATATCATGCAATTCACTAATAGCTCGAGAATTTTCCATTAAATGATTCTCTACTCTCATATTAAAATTTTCTTGCTTAACAATATAATTATCAAACTCATCTAAGCATTGTGCAGGAGGTTTCGAATACGGAATATCTTCCCTAGTAAAGCGTTGAAGGGAGTTTACCTCAATCATGGATGAAGGGGGAATTATCTCACATATATCTTCAATAGGAGGTAGATTCTTCACATCTTCAGATTTAATACCTTTCTCCTTGAGAGACTTCTTGGCTTCCCTCATATCTTCATCATTCAATTTAATTAAACCCCTCTTCTTCAATATTGGAGTTGGAGTTGGTTCAGGCGTAGTCCAATCATCATGATTCCGGCTTATTTTAGCCAATAATTCTTCAGCGTCGTCTGGAGTTCTTTTCCTGAAAACACAACCAGCACAACTATCCAGGTATGCCCTAGACTCAATGGTTAGTCCACTATAAAATATATCAAGTAAATCATGCTTTTCCAAATCATGCTCAGGTCGAGCTCTAATAAGAGAGCAGAATCTCGATCAAGCCTCAGGCAATTTCTCTTCATCTTCCTGATTAAAGTTATAAATTCTCTGCAAAGCAATATGTTGAGCACTAGCAGGAAAGTATTTGCGGAAGAAAACATCAAGCAATTCTTTCGGACTTTTAATAGAATTAGGTGGCAAATTATTATACCAAGTTTTAGCGTCATCCTTTAATGAGAATGGAAAATTTTTAGCAACAAAGTAAGTACGCATCTTGACATCATCAGAAAACAAGCTACTAAGAGTAGATAATTCAGTCATGTGTTCAACAGCACTTTCTTTTTCAGTACCACAAAAGGGTGTTTTCTCAACAATAGCTATATGAGATAGATCAAGAGAAAAATCATAATCTTTATCCCTAATGTTTATAGGAGATGTGGCAAACTTAGGATCAGGAGACAGTTTATATCTAACAGCATGTTCTGCAAGCAACTTTTTAATTTTTCTTGCATCAGTAGTAGCATTGCATTTTTCAATAAAATCATCATTAAGCTCCACATAATCTTCCTCAGGATCATCACTAAAATAATCAAGTTCAGGTGAACTAACAGGTGTAGTAGCATTAGGAGTTTCAGCATTTTCAATTTGTCTAGACCTAGCAATTGTAGCATCTAGAAAAGATCCCAATGAACCACTATCATCAAGCACAGCAGAAACATTATCAATATTATGAGAGTGTTCAGATTCAGCAGATGTACCCACATGTGAAGCATGTGGCGGTGAAACAAGTTTATCAATCACAGATGGTGAATCAAGAGCAGCAGAGGTATTCAGAATTGTACCTTTTCTTGTAGTGGATGGTAATATGGCGATCTTAGTATCGCGAGGTTTACCCATGATGGAGAATTTGCAGCGAACAATATTAATCCAAGTGAACTTCCAAATAAAGCTATGCTCCCCGGCAACGGCGCCAGAAAATAGTCTTGATGACCCACAAGTATAGGGGATCGCAACAGTCTTCGAGGGAAGTAAAACCCAATTTATTGATTCGACACAAGGGGAGACAAAGAATACTTGAAAGCCTTAACAGCGGAGTTGTCAATTCAGCTGCACCTGGAAACAGACTTGCTCGCAAGAGTTTATCAGTAGTAACAGTTTTATAGTAGTAGCAGTAGTGAAATAACAGCAGCAGAGTAACAAAGACAGCAGTAGTGATTTTAGTAAACAGCAGGATTAAAATACTGTAGGCACGGGGACGGATAACGGGCGTTGCATGGATGAGAGAAACTCATGTAACAATCATAGCAGGGCATTTGCAGATAATAATAAAACGGTGTCCAAGTACAAAGCAATCAATAGGCATGTGTTCCATATATAGTCGTGCGTGCTCGCAATGAGAAACTTGCACAACATCTTTTGTCCTACCAGCCGGTGGCAGCCGGGCCTCAAGGGAAACTACTGGATATTAAGGTACTCCTTTTAATAAAGTACCGGAGCAAAGCATTAACACTCCGTGAACACATGTGATCCTCATATCGCTACCATTCCCTCCGGTTGTCCCGATTTCTGTCACTTCGGGACCATCGGTTCCGGACAGCGACATGTGTATACAACTTATAGGTAAGACCATAAACAATGAATATCATGATGAAACAATAACATGTTCAGATCTGAGATCATGGCACTCGGGCCCTAGTGACAAGCATTAAGCATAACAAGTTGCAACAATATCATCAAAGTACCAACTACAGACACTAGGCACTATGCCCTAACAATCTTATGCTATTACATGACCAATCTCATCCAATCCCTACCATCCCCTTCGGCCTACAGCGGGGGAATTACTCACACATGGATGGGGGAAACATGGCTGGTTGATGTAGAGGCGTTGGCGGTGATGGCGGCGATGATCTCCTCCAATTCCCCGTCCCGGCGGAGTGCCAGAACGGAGACTTCTGGCTCCCGAGACGGAGTTTCGCGATGTGGCGGCGTTCTGGAGGCTTTCTGGCGACTTCGACTTCTTTTCTGGCGTTTTTAGGTCGAGGCGAATAAGTAGTCCGAAGGAGGGCGTCGGAGGCCGGCCGAGGGGGCCACACCACAGGGCCGCGCGGGCCCCCCCTGGGCCACGCCGCCCTATGGTGTGGGGCCCTCGGGCCTCCACTTCAATTGTCCTTCTGGCTCCGTTAGTTTCCTGGGAAAATAGGGCCTTCTGCATAAATTCCAAGGTTTTTCCCGAAAGTTGGATTTCTGCACAAAAACGAGACACCAGAGCAGTTCTGCTGAAAACAGCGTTAGTCCGTGTTAGTTGCATCCAAAATACACAAATTAGAGGCAAAACAATAGCAAAAGTGTTCGGGAAAGTAGATACGTTTTGGACGTATCAAGGCATACTAGGGACTTCTTGTTTGTCTACATATCACACATGTACTAATGTTTCGGTTAATACAATTATAGCATGATATATAAACATTTATCATAAACATAAAGATATATAATAACCACTTTTATTATTGCCTCTTGGGCATATCTTCAACAGTCTCCCACTTGCACTAGAGTCAATAATCTAGATTACACTGTAAGGTACCTAACACCCATGGCATTCTGGTGTTGGTCATGCTTTGCCCTAGGGAGAGCTTTAGTCAACGGATCTGCTACATTTAGATCAGTGTGTACTTTGCAAATCTTTACTTCTCCATCTTCGATGTACTCGCGAATCGAATGATAACGTAGCTTGATATGCTTCAGCCTCTTGTGTGACCTTGGTTCTTGTGCATTGGCGATGGCACCCATGTTGTCACAATAGATGACTAGTGGGTCCAATGCACTAGGAACCACACCGAGCTCTACAATGAACCTCTTCATCCATACCGCTTCTGACGAAGCCTCTGAAGCTGCTATGTACTCCGATTCTGTTGAGGATTTCGCCACCGTGCACTGCTTCGAGCTTGCCCAGCTTACTGCAGCACCATTCAATATAAACACGTACCCAGATTGTGACTTAGAGTCATCAGGATCAGTGTTCCAACTTGCATCGGTGTAACTTGTTACAACGAGCTTTTGGTCACCTCTATAACAAAGAAACATATCCTTAGTTCTTTTCAAGTACTTCAGGATATTCTTGACCGCTGTCCAGTGTTCCATTCCTGGATCACTTTGATATCTGCTAGTCAAACTAACAGCATGTGCTATATCCGGTCTTGTACATAGCATGGCATACATGATAGAGCCTACTGCCGAGGCATAGGGGGTCTGACTCATCCTTTCTCTTTCTTCTGCCGTAGCTGGACCTTGAGTCTTACTCAAGACCTTGCCTGGTAACATAGGCAAGAATCCTTTCTTACTTTCGTCCATTCTAAACTTCTTTAGAATCTTGTCCAGGTATGTATTCTGTGATAGCCCTATTAGACGTCTTGATCTATCTCTATAAATCTTGATGCCTAATATATATGATGCTTCACCAAGGTCTTTCATTGAAAAACTGTTATTCAAATAACCTTTTACACTGCTTAATAGTTCTATATCATTCTCAATCAATAATATGTCATCTACATATAATATTAGGAATGCTACAGAGCTCCCACTCACTTTCTTGTAAATACAGGCCTCTCCATGACACTGTATAAACCCGAAGTCTTTGATCACCTTATCAAAGCGTCGGTTCCAACTTCTTGATGCTTGCTTCAGTCCATAAATTGAACGCTGAAGTTTGCATACTTTGTCAGCATTTTTAGGATCGACAAAACCTTTGGGTTGTACCATATACAACTCTTCCTCAATGTCTCCATTAAGGAATGCCGTTTTGACATCCATCTGCCAAATCTCATAATCGAAAAATGCAGCTATTGCTAACAAAATCCTTACAGATTTTAGCTTCGCTACAGGTGAGAAAGTCTCATCGTAGTCAACTCCTTGAATTTGTCGGAAACCCTTTGCGACAAGTCGAGCTTTATAGACAGTAATATTACCATCAGCATCTGTTTTTCTCTTGAAGATCCATTTATTCTCGACAGCCTTGCGGCTATCAGGTAAGTCTACCAAAGTCCATACTTTGTTATCATACATGGATCCCATTTCGGATTTCATGGCTTCTTGCCATTTGTTGGAATCTGGGCTCATCATCGCTTCTTCATATGTCGCAGGGTCTTCATCATTGTTGTCCACAATCATGACATTTAGACAAGGATCATACCAGTCTGGAGTGGCACGTTCCCTTGTCGATCTGCGAGGTTCAGTAGCTATCTCGTTTGAAGTTTCATGATCATTATCATTAGCTTCCTCTGTTACCGGTGTAGGTGGCACAGGAACATCTTCCGGTACTGCGCTACTCTGATCAACGAGCAGAGATTCTTCAATCTCATCGAGTTCTACTTTTCTTCCAATCACTTCTTTAGTGAGAAATTCTTTCTCAAGAAAGGTTCCGTTCTTAGCAACAAAGATCTTGCCTTCGGATCTGTGATAGAAGGTGTACCCTATAGTTTCCATAGGGTATCCTATGAAGACGCATTTCTCCGCTTTGGGTTCTAGCTTGTCCGGTTGTAACTTTTTTACATAGGCTTCGCAACCCCAAACTTTCAGGAACGACAGCTTAGGTTTCTTATTAAACCATAATTCATACGGTGTCGTTTCAACGGATTTTGATGGTGCTCTATTTAAAGTGAATGCGGCTGTCTCTAATGCATAACTCCAAAAAGATAACGGCAAATCAGTAAGAGACATCATAGAATGAACCATATCTAAGAGAGTTCGATTACGACGTTCGGACACACCGTTTCGTTGTGGTGTTCCCGGCGGTGTCAATTGTGAAAGTATTCCGCATTTCTTTAAATGCATGCCAAACTCATAACTCAGATATTCACCTCCACGATCAGATCGTAGAAATTTAATCTTCTTGTTACGTTGATTTTCTACTTCACTTTGGAATTCCTTAAACTTCTCAAAAGTCTCGGATTTATGTTTCATGAAATAGATATACCCATATCTACTCAGATCATCTATGAAGGTTAGAACATAACGATAACCACCGCGCGATGCTACACTCATTGGTCCGCACATATCGGTATGTATGATTTCCAATAAGTCAGTAGCTCGCTCCATAATACCAGAGAATGGAGTCTTAGTCATTTTTCCCATTAGACATGCTTCGCATCTATCAAGTGACTCAAAGTCAAGTGATTCAAGTAATTCATCGGTATGGAGTTTCTTCATGCGTTTCACTCCAATATGACCAAGACGACAGTGCCACATATAAGTAGAATTATCATTCAATTTAATTCGCTTAGCATCAATGTTATGTATATGTGTATCACTACTATCGAGATCTAACAAATAAGCCATTCTTTTCGTGTGCTCGACCATAAAAGATATTATTCATAAAAATAGAACAACCATTATTCTCAGACTTGAATGAATAACCGTCTTGCATTAAACAAGATCCAGATATAATGTTCATGCTCAACGCGGGTACAAAATAACAATTATTGAGGCTTAAAACTAATCCCGAAGGTAGATGTAGAGGAAGTGTGCCGACAGTGATCACATCGACTTTGGATCCATTTCCAACGCGCATGGTCACTTCATCTTTTAGTAGTCTTCGTTTATTCTTTAGTTCCTGTTTCGAGTTACAAATATGAGCAACCGAACCAGTATCAAATACCCAGATACTAGTACGAGAACCAGTAAGATAAACATCTATAACATGTATATCAGATATACCTTCTTTCTTTTTCTTGACAAGGCCGCTCTTCAGATCCGCTAAATACTTGGAGCAATTACGCTTCCAGTGTCCCTTCTCCTTGCAGTAATAGCACTCAAAGCATCGTGCTTAGGGCCGGTCTTAGGTTTCACAGAGGCGTGGCAGCTTTCTTGCCACTCTTCTTGTTCTTGCCTTTAGACTTGCCCTGTTTCTTGAAGCTGGTGGTCTTGTTGACCATCAACACTTGGTGCTCTTTCTTGATCTCAATCTCAGCAGATTTCAGCATGGAGAAGAGTTCAGGTAACTCTTTGTTCATGTTCTGCATATTGTAGTTCATCACAAAGTTCTTGTAACTAGGTGGCAGTGATTGAAGGACACGATTAATCCCCAGTCTATTAGGAATCACTATTCCCAAGTCACTGAGTTTCTTCGCATGCCCGGTCATGGCGAGCATGTGCTCACTAACGGAGCTGCCTTCTTCCATCATGCAGCTGAAGAAGTGTTTCGATGCTTCATAGCATTCCACGGCCGCATGAGTCTCAAATATAGTCTTCAACTCATTGATTAACTCATGTGGATCGTGGTGCTCAAAACGTTTTTGAAGATCGGCTTCCAGACTGCATAAGATGGCACACTGAACTTGAGAGTACCGAGTTTTCCGAGTTGCGTAAACAGCTTTTACTTCATCGGTTTCAGTTTCTGCAGGAGGGTCACCTAGCGGTGCATCAAGCACATATTGCAGGATTCCGCCATTGAGGAAAATCCTCACATGACGGAACCAGTCGGTGAAGTTGCTACCGTTGCTCTTAAACTTTTCTTTCTCTAGGAACTGGTTAAAATTGATTGAGGACGCCATATCTACAACATATTTGCAATAGTTTAGACTAATGTTTATGACAAATTGAATTCAAATTTTAATTCAATATAATTAAAAACTAGGTGAACTCCCACTCAAAACAATATCCCTCGCATTGTCTTAGTGATCACACGAACCAAATCCACCACACCAAGTCCGATCATCACGAGACAAGATGTAACTTCAATGGCGAACACTCAAAGTGTTCATCATATCAATCATATGATTCATGCTCTACCTTTCGGTATCACGTGTTCCGAGACCATGTCTGTACATGCTAGGCTCGTCAAGGCCACCTTAGTATCCGCATGTGCAAAACTGGCTTGTACCCGTTGTATGCACTTGTTGATTCTATCACACCCGATCATCACGAGATGCTTCGAAACGACAAGTCTTGGCAACGGTGCTACTAAGGATGAACACTTTATTATCTTGAGATTTTAGTGAGAGGGATCATCTTATAATGCTACCGTCGCGATCTAAGCAAAATAAGATGCATAAAAGGATTAACATCACATGCAGTTCATATGTGATATGATATGGCCCTTTTGTCTTTGCGCCTTTGATCTTCATCTCCAAAGCACGGACATGATCTCCATCATCAACGGGCATGATCTCCATCATCGTCGGCGAAGCACCAAGGTCAATGGCGCCGTCTTCATGATTGTCCTCCATGTAGCAACTATTACAACTACTTTGAAATACTACTCAACATGAAATTTAAAGACAACCATAAGGCTCCTGCCGGTTGCCACAATACAATAATGATCATCTCATACATAGTCATCATCACATTATGGCCATATCACATCACCAAACCCTGCAAAAACAAGTTAGACGTTCTCTAATTTGGTTTGCATATTTTACGTGGTTTAGGGTTTTCGAGTAAGATCCAATCTACCTACGAACATGAACCACAACGGTGATACTAGTGTTGTCAATAGAAGAGTAAATTGAATCTTCACTATAGTAGGAGAGACAGACACCCGCAAAGCCACTTATGCAATACAAGTTGCATGTCGAGCGTGGAGCAAATCTCATGAACGCGGTCATGTAAAGTTAGCCCGAGCCGTTTCATCCCACTATGCCACAAAGATGCAAAGTACTCAACTAAAGATAACAAAAGCATCAACGCCCACAAACCATTGTGTTCTACTCGTGCAACCATCTATGCATAGACACGGCTCTGATACCACTGTAGGATAACGTTGCATAGAAAACAAAAAAATTCCTACCGCGAACACGAAATCCAAGCCAAGATGCAATCTAGAAGACGGTAGCAACGAGGGGATTATCGAGTCTCACCCTTGAAGAGATTCCAAAGCCTACAAGATGAGGCTCTTGTTGCTGCGGTAGACGTTCACTTGCCGCTTGCAAAAGCGCGTAGAAGATCTTGATCACGATCGGTTCCGGCGCCACGAACGGGCAGCACCTCCGTACTCGGTCACACGTTCGGTTGTTGATGAAGACGACGTCCACCTCCCCGTTCCAGCGGGCAGCGGAAGTAGTAGCTCCTCTTGAATCCGACAGCACGACGGCGTGGTGTCGGTGATGGTGGAGAAATCCGGCGGAGCTTCGCTAAGCGTGCGGGATGTGGTGGAGGAGAGAGGCCGCTAGGGTTTGGGGAGAGGGGGGGCCGGCCACTAAGGGGTGCGGCCACCTTGGTGGTTCTTGGGTGGCCGGCCCCCTCCCCTTGGCCCCTCATTATATAGGTGGAACCCCAAGTGTTGGTCTCCAAGTCTTCGAATAAGACCCGAACCAAAAACCTTCCATATGGTGGGGAAACCTACCCAAGTTAGGACTCCCACTAGAGGTGGGGTTTCCACCTCCCATATGGGGGGGTGGCCGGCCCCCTAAGGGGGAGTCCACTTGGGACTCCTCCCCCACTAGGGTTGGCCGGCCATGGAGGTGGAGTCCCATGTGGACTCCACCTTCCTTGGTGGTTTCTTCCGGACTTTTCTAGAACCTTCTAGAACCTTCCATAGAACCTTCCGCATCATTTTAATTCACATAAAATGACATCCTATATACGAATCTTATTCTCCGGACCATTCCGGAACTCCTCGTGATGTCCGGGATCTTATCCGGGACTCCGAACAAATATTCGAACTCCATTCCATATTCAAGTTCTACCATTTCAACATCCAACTTTAAGTGTGTCACCCTACGGTTCGTGAACTATGCGGACATGGTTGAGTACTCACTCCGACCAATAACCAATAGCGGGATCTGGAGATCCATAATGGCTCCCACATATTCAACGATGACTTTAGTGATCAAATGAACCATTCACATACGATACCAATTCCCTTTGTCTCGCGATATTTTACTTGTCCGAGGTTTGATCTTCAGTATCACTCTATACCTTGTTCAACCTCGTCTCCTGACAAGTACTCTTTACTCGTACCGTGGTATGTGGTCTCTTATGAACTCATTCATATGCTTGCAAGACATTAGACGACATTCCACCGAGAGGGCCCAGAGTATATCTATCCGTCATCGGGATGGACAAATCCCACTCTTGATCCATATGCCTCAACTCATACTTTCCGGATACTTAATCCCACCTTTATAGCCACCCATTTATGCAGTGGTGTTTGGTGTAATCAAAGTACCTTTCCGGTATAAGTGATTTACATGATCTCATGGTCATAAGGACTAGGTAACTATGTATCGAAAGCTTATAGCAAATAACTTAATGACGAGATCTTATGCTACGCTTAATTGGGTGTGTCCATTACATCATTCATATAATGATATAACCTTGTTATTAATAACATCCAATGTTCATGATTATGAAACTAATCATCCATTAATCAACAAGCTAGTTTAAGAGGTATACTAGGGACTTCTTGTTTGTCTACATATCACACATGTACTAATGTTTCGGTTAATACAATTATAGCATGATATATAAACATTTATCATAAACATAAAGATATATAATAACCACTTTTATTATTGCCTCTTGGGCATATCTCCAACACCGGCGTCCTCCTCCTCCTCCAGCAACCCCTTCCTCCCCCACCTCCGACGACCCCCTTTGGCCAGCCTCCTCCTCTACCCACCCACCACTTACGGCCGGCCTCCTCCTCCTCCTCCTCCACCCACCCCACCAACCCACCCACCTCCGGCGAGTTTCAAAAAAAAAAATCCGGCGGCCCCAGATCTAGATCTGGCCGCCATTTTTTTAAATTCAATAAAAATTTGTGGCGCACCACCGCTGAGTGCGCCAGAGAAAGTTTTCTATGGCGCATGCCTGCCTGGTGCGCCACAGAAATGTCACTTTCTGGGACGCATGGGTTCGTGCGCCACATAATTCACATTTTTGTGGCGTGGATTTAGTGGCGCACCCTCCGTGCGCCACAGAATTTCAAAACGGTGTGCCACTGATGAGCTTTTTCCTACTAGTGTTTTCACATGTTATTTATTAAGTTATCCACTGGATCTACGTGTTCATCACTTCAGAATGTGAAGGTTATTTATTAAGCTTCAAAATATAAGCTTTTGTAGAAAGCTAGCTTATATTTCGGAACTGGGGTAATAGATTATATATAAACCTCACAGGAAAAAATGATTGTGTGGAGCAGTCGATGCATAGGGGTGGAGGTAATATTCCTTTTATTAGAAAAAAAAACATATCAAAAGGAGTTGACCGTCGATCAGTACAGTTGCATGGATCCGTTAATTGATTCCCAAATGTCAACCTGGCTATCGGCAAAACAAAGTGACATCGCAACAGCTTGCCACCGGCCAACCAATGCTTTTAGTCAATGCAGTAGTCGTGGAGCTCTTTCCACTATTATGGGCACGAATCGTGTCCATCTCAGTGGGCGGATCGATCGATCAGGACCAACTAATTGTTTTGGTCGTAGCTAGTGTGATCTCGCTCGCACCGTATATTTGTGGCGAGCGCGACCCTGTCCACGTGATCTCCCTTGTGTGTGGTTAGTGATGACAGGTAAAGCGCGTGGACTATATAATGCTGCTCAGATTTTCTCATGTACGTAGAACAGATACAAACTTGTCGTCCTGGTTGAAGTGTAGAGGCGGATGTACTGCATTTCCTTGGTGATTAAGGGATGCTGAATTAAGCATGTTAACTCGGTCAATAACTTGTGCCTGTGACCTACTGCTCTTCCCAACCATCATATCGCACGGCATGGATGCACGTTGCCATCCTCTGCAGCATTCAGAGCAGAGACATCGCAAGTCCAAGGAAACAGGTTAATCGCCATTACCGATTAAGTCGAAACAAAGTCATGACCTATCCTACCCATCTGCTCCAAGGACAACACGGCCGATCGAGCGGCATGCACTGCTGCCGACCGGGCTCAGATCTTTTCTTCACGACCTATCGTGTAAAGTGACCAACTTCAGATTTCTGGGACTTAAGTTTCAGCTTTTCCTCAACAATAGCATCGTGCTGCTAATTAAGACTACGCGACATGGACCATGGATGCCGCTATTGATGATGATGATCGGCTAGCCAATGGCCTTTGCCTACAACTACATGCCTCTAGCAAGAATGATGCCAGCTGACCTGTCCGGGATCCACAGCTTGGTGGCATCCACACATGACGGTCGAGCTAGGTGTCGACTTGTGTGCCAACTAAGGAGCAGCCAGCAGGTGTGTAGTAAATCCGTAAGGGTCACGGCCTGTCGAGTTTCTATTAGCTAGTGGCACTATCTTTGTTGATTAAAAAGTTGGCTGCACAATGCTGAGATTAGGGGTGGGTGGGTAACAACGGTTTAACCGGTTTAAGCTTATTTCAATTTTTAATAAACTAGAAGTGGAGATTAGATTTGTTAAAGAAAATAAACTACTTTCACTAACCGGTTTAAAACGGTTTTCACCGGTGAGCGTTTCGCACACCCCTACGTGAGATGTGAGGTGATCCGAATGTTCGGGGTTAGAATAGATGATATTGGTCTACTTTCAAATTTTATGCTACGTGTTTGCAATAAAAAAATGAAACATTGAACCTTATTTAGAGTAAAAATGTATTTTATTGTCAATGAAGTGTGATACATGTAGAATATTACTTTGGATGCATACGAAGATATTATCTAATCATTCGCAGAGGTGCGGCTACCCTCATGTTGTTCACCGGCCCATCATCTACGGGTACTCTCGTGCACACCCACACTAGACCAAATAAAGTTAACTAATTAAGTAAATGCATTTTTTATACTAAACTTTCATACTTACTTTTGATATTTTTTTCTATCGTGTAATTTTTTGTTACTTAGATGGCATAGTTAACCACGTAACATTTTTTCAGAACATTAGTTACATGTAATTATTATATACAATTATAATGTACTAAAGTTTGATTGTTATAAATGTAAAAAGTATGTTATAATTAAAGTTCTCCTTGGAATAATTTCAAAGTTGCATTTATAATATAGTGTGTATATGTAGGGATGCACGATTTGACTACGTGAGGTAGAATAGTTATTCTACTTCCACCTTGTATCTTGGCAAACCTAGATGATTTTCAAATCACGTCAATGTTGCCTTACTTCAGAAGTAGAGAAGAACATAAGAAAAAAAATGTCTTTTTATTTGTGTGACGTATAAAATATAACGTAAAATACATATTTTTGTGTTTTCATAATGTAGTGATTTATACACTTCGCTTTTTATGTTGTTTTTTTGTGAATCAATATAAACGTAATTATTAGCATACATAACATATACATTTATAAGTTCAACAACGATAAAATTATGTTGGGTGCACAATCATAAACTTATGAGTTTAATAACGTAAAATCATGTTGAGTTCACAAATTGTATTTCTTCTTTTCACTATCTCACTGCCAGAAGAATCTTGACCGGAAATAATCAAATCTATGCAATACTCATTTAGGCAGTTGGAAGAAGGATATCATATACAATACCATATTTGTGAGTACTAAATTTATGACGATTAACCTTCCATCCATAGATAGTAATTTTCCTTTCCAACTACTAAGGTGATTCTGCAGTCTTTCTGCAACGAGATTCCATTCATGAAGCGTGAGTCTCTGATGGTGAATCAGAAAGCTGCCCAACCCACATCCAAAACATTTGGCGTATAGGTTAGCATCATCTTGGGCCTCGCCAAAACAGAATAATTCGTTCTTATGAAAAATTATCTTAAGACCTGATAACTGCTCGAACGCTGATAATATTAATTTCACATTTCTTTACTTTTCTAAGTCATGATCTGTAAAAAGGATTGTATCGTCCGCGTATAGAAGGATAGATAGTCCACCATCAACTAAGTGGCCGGGGGACCACTCCTTCAATCTGACCATCAACTTTAGCACGCTCAATAATAATGGCCAACATACGAGGCACAATGTTAAATAACATTGGAGATAGGGGTCACCAATGACTTTAATGGCAAAACTTTCTCCAAAAACAAAGTTATTAATTAAGGAGCGTCATTCTTCAGGGAAACCTTTCATTCTGAGAGTTTGTTGGAGAAAAGACCATTTGATCTTATCATCTTGCAGCATCTAGTTCGTCGGAACCCATCCAACTCCATCGAGAGAACCACCAGGAGTTGTGTCAACAGAAGAGAGGGGAAACACACCTGGAGATAGGTATTCGGCGAGGATCGATTACTAGTGGAACAGCTAAGCAACAACTGGTCATCGTTGAATCTGCCATCCTGAAGAATCACGAGACTCGTAGGGAGAAATCGTGATGGAAGGGATCCAAATTCTTTTGCGTTATGATCCAAAGGGAAAAAGAAAGATGAAGTTGCAACGCCAAATCATGCCACGGCGAGGGATTATACACATCAGAGAGTGTCATTGAGTCCCTCCCCCCACGTCATCCTCACTCCAACGAGCAAATACGATGGAGGCGAGGGACAGAAGGAGCATGGAACACGCGGGCAAGGGACATAGCTATTGAGAAAGGGCCTCCCACAAATATACTTGTTGTGTACAATGATCATCTACGTCTTGAGTGTTGGGATTTAGTAATAAGTTGATAACATGTGCATTCTTTGCACTTGTTAAAATACATACCTCATGGAATCTCGGCAGAACATAAATATTATTTTGTTTATATTTTACATTAGCATACATAAAGATTTATTTTTAGTATGCTTTCCATGAATGCTCTTTGTTTCATATAGTGTATACGAAGCACTCATGCCATTTTCTCAAATTACAATTTGTGAAAAAAATAAACATGGGTATATAACTAACAAGATTGGGGTACAACATGTTTAGGCGTCCATCAAAAAGAGACAACTAGATATTGCAGATCAGATTATTGATCTTCATTCTGGACATGCTCTTGCAACTTGAGGACTTCTTTCACACATTCAATATTTTTTTCACCTAAGAATAATTGTATATTGATTACTAGTCTAGTTTAACATTTCGACCCTCCTTTTCCTAGGGCCATCCTTGTTTGCCTGCCCTATGACTAGCCCTACTAGTGGGGTGGCCACCTCCTTTCTCCAATCTCCTGGTTAAGTGGGCTGAGTTATCCCCAAGTCTAGGTGGGATGGCTGGTCTAGAACCCCTATAGAATATTTTGGAACGTTCTATACATTCCAAAACCTTCCGCAATCTTGTTGAACCTTTGAGTACCTTTCAATACCTTCGTAAACAATGTCAGACACGTTTGAGGTCATTCGGGACCTCCCGGGACACTTTCAGAACCTTTGTCACTCTTCTTCGTGACATTATATTTGTTTTCCTAAATGTCGCTAGATCATTAAGCGTGTGACCCTATGGGTTTGAGCATATGTGGATATATCCGAAACACTTTCTGCGGCGATAACCGACTGCAAGATCTTGATAACCATAACGACTCCCACATATCTATGGAGATCTTAATTTATTCATGTGAACCTTTTGTATTACTCGTAAACACTTCTATATTGTTTCGCGATACTTTACACAATGGGAGCGGAATTATTAGGTATTCCTCGATGCCTGACGTGTACTCTTTTCTCGTTCTTTTATCCCAATATCCATGTGACTACTAATATTGTCACGATACATGCCCGGGAGCTCCTCATCACCGGAGGAACAATTCCCAGCCTTAGCATATCTAGAACAAGGACAAACTTCTTTGCAAACATAAAGCCAACTTTAAAACTCAGTTACATAGTGCAGTTTGATGTCTTCATAAGTAACCATTTGGTATCCAAGTTTGCGATAAATTCATGGTCAAAGGAAGGTATTCAACAATAATACTTACTATGAGAAAATATCAACAACATCTGATATAGACGACGTTGTTTCCTGATATATCAATGTGGTTTGTACAACATCATTAATTGTTCACCCTAAAAATGTGTTCTCACATATCATCGATAACCTCGTAACACTTTACTTATGTGCATGGTCTGGAAAGTAAGACCATCAGTAAAATATGAGCTATTCTAGAGGTCTGAATCTAGATTTAGTTTGGGGTTTGTTATTCAACATATGTACTACTTTTTTCCTCCACATGCATGAACGAACAATTATAGCATATAATACAAACACAATAATAACATATGTATTATTTCCTCTAGGACATATTTCTAATAGCACCTTCATCAAGAGATAACTAAGTGGCTATACTAGCCAATCCAAAGTTTCTTCCTTAGCTAGACCCATGAAGTATGGATCCCGAAGGCTAGTATCTCACTTAGGTGAATGACCTTTTACCCGTGAAATTTATCATATTTCTCCTCTCTACTCGGCCTTTTCCTTTATAATCAAGATAGTGAAGTGTCGAGTTCCTCATTCTCTTCTATGTGTACTCTTTTCTACGGGATTTCCTCCCGCTAGAGTATTAGTGGAAAATTTTAGCAATATTGTCTACCATACAGTTTGGTTCAACGGGCTTAATACGGATGTGTGTTGGTGCTTGAGCATAGGTTGTCATGTCTGATATGCATGGTGATAGGAGTGATTCACTTGCTAGTTTAATTCAAGTCGGCGAGACATTAAAGTAGATCTTCTTGGATCTCCATGTTCGCATGTGTTGGTGCTCCCTTCTTTGATGCTTCCTCCCCCAACAGGTTAGCGAAGGGCATCGATAAGAGAGGAAGCCACATTGCCAAGGGTAGCTTCTTTGGTGAAGCCTGGTGATGTTGGATCATAACATTCAATAAAATTTGGCAAGAAAGACCTCTTGGTGGTGGTACATTTCAGCATTATAGCAACAAGCTTTTAATTTGGACGTGACTTTGGACCTCGGTGTTATCTATTTTTATTTGCACTTGTTTTTGTAGCCATCTATGATTGGTCTGCTTCATTGCATTTGCACCAAGTGTTTACCATTCTAATTGCATCTTTCGACTAATATGCAACAATCGGTGGGGATTCTCTCACCTCGTTCTTCTAAAGAAACATTGCACCATATTTAGAATGGGAATACAAAAAACAATCACATGTTGAACCAACTTCTATATCGGGTTTTCTTTGGTACACAGTCTCATGAAATGTACCCCCCCCCCACCCCCCCCCCCCCCCCCCACTAATGTTTGAAGTTATAGGTTTCTTCTGCATTGAACATTTTAAAATTTGACCAAGTCGATAAAGATATGAACATCTAGAACACCAAATTAGTCTCATTAGATTCATTATTAAGTGTATTCCGTACTATTATTTGTTGTTTTAGATATTAGCATATTTTTTCTTTTTTGGACAAATATGGAGAAGTTTGACTTAGGTCAAAGCTCTAATTTCAGTAATTTCGAATTTATGTACTCCTACGTAGTTTATTTCTTTTAGTCTGGTTTGATCTACGTATAACAAAGCATATATCTCAGTCGACCTTTTTGTACATCCTAAATGTGGCACCTACTACTTTGTAAGTACCATGAATATCACAGCTAATTCTAGAGGAAAACAAGGTCGCAATGATTTGTCCTCTTCGTTCTGACGTGGCATATACACTTCCATGTATGGAGCTCGGTTGGCACATGCATGTATGGGCAATGAGAGCATACCGTGCCGCCCCAAACCCCACGGAAAAGGAGGACAAGCGCCCCCAAAAGCAATCCTTTAACCACTCCTTTTATTCACAACTTTAAAAATCTCACTTAACCATCCATAGCTTAATTTAGTCCCTTAAAGCTCACAATTCGTTCCTTTGTAGAGCAGCCAGTCCTGCCAACATGCCATGTGCACAAACCTTCCCCCGGCACGGCATCTCCCTTTGCTTCTTCGTCTCTCTTTACTGTGATCTCCAAAGGGAAAGTATAAATCCTGCTTCTCCTTTTGCAGTTGCACTATTAACTAATTGCACAACATGCAGACACTAAACACGAACTCTGGTGCAAATTAAGTCTCTTTGAACATTGTTCTAGTAGTCCTTATTGTTGCACTAGTCAAATAAAGATTTAACGCGAACTTTTGGCTCTCGGGTGCTAGTGTGCTACACGCCCCATACAGCCCAAAAATTGTAGTAATTAAAAAAAACCAAAGAAACTTGAACCTTCTTGGAAACCAATGTTGATTTAGTTTGTGCTCGTAAAAAAATGTTTGGTAAAGAAATGATTCCCATGGTCTTTAGGCCAAAAAGACCAAAAAAAAATATGACGAATATAAAATGAATAGTACCTCATCGTGGGACGTTTCGAGTTTGTTTTTTTTTTTTACCCAGGATACAATGAAAGTAATTCCCTATGGAAATATTTTTATACAAGTACAATACCTGATCATCTTTGATTTCAAAAAATCAATTTTTTAACCTTTTTTATTTTTTTATTTTTTCAATTATGGGGGTGTGTAGCACCCGAGAGATCTTATGCATTTCTTGTACATGTAACAACTATAACAACTCTCTTCATGTGAAATACTTACTGCAAAGTTCCAAGTTCCTAGGTACTAGCAAAAGAAATACTGCCATCATGGAGGGGAAAGTACAGAAACATTTGTATTTTAGCACCATGCCCTTGTGTCCTTAATTTACCGTGTGGTGTATGTAGGCAGCAGAGCAAAGCTAAGTGCTGAACCTCCACCGGCCACACCCTCCCTGTTACTGACATCTCCATGTGCCCTGATCACTACGTCTACATGTGCCTCCTTCCACTCTTCCTCCTCGTCTTAAAACCTCGCCTCTCCGGCCAATTACTCTCTCCACATATAAAATCTAGCTACACCTGCTCCATCTCGCTAGCCAATATATCCTTCTCCATTAGAGCATTCCGTTACCGAACTCATCAGAATATTACCATCACAGGCAGCCATCTTCATCATCGTCAGAGGAAGAAGAAGCATGAGCAATGGCGGCTCTCCTACCTCCTCCCCTTCCGTTTGCTCAAGATCATGGTATGCTTATTTATTAGCTAGGAACTAATAATGTGCTGTGAGCAATCACATTTCTACAATCTTCGCAAGTTAAGGTCAAGTCTCTTGTTCTTGATTGGAACCTCCATGTCATTGTTATACGTAAGGTCTATAAGCGAGGATTCTCTGAGGAGGTATGTGAGCTACGCCAGCGAGAGCTGCATCCAGGAGCTGCTCGCCGCCTCGGACTCCGGACGGGGCGCCGGCGACGGCGAGGACGACGGATGGAAGACGCTGGCGTACTGCAACGGCGTGGAGATATCGAAGCGGCAGTTGGGGACTGGGCAGATGTTCCGGAGCCGGTGGCTGCTGCACGCCGTCTCGCCGGAGCAGTTCATGGCCGTTGCCAACGCCGTCGACGCCGCCAAGGTAATGTAATGAAATCGCTAGTTCTATCCTTTTTTTCTGAAGAGTAACTTATTAATGCAACAAATAATGCTCTAGAAAAATTACTTGAGGCTTTCTTTTGGAGGATTATTTGTACGTGTTGAGTCGTTAAGCAGAGCGTTGCGTTTTGATTAACTTGGTGTGTGGAGAAGCCAGCTGTCGTGATGATTTGATGGGTGATTTGGCTTTGAGAGCTAAAGAGAGGTACTTTGATGATTAGAATGAGTACATACTTTTTTTTTTTGAAAAAAAAAAAAAAAGAATGAGTACATACTACTCCAGTGCAAGTTGGATTAGTCTAGGTAGGAGGTTTGTCTTGTCAGCAGCTGCCTGGCTAGCTACACAAATTATGACCCGCTTTAAGTGGTCACAGGCTCAGAGCGGTGACAGTAAAACCTACTGCATCTCGTGATTTACGAACCAAACATGTGTATACCCCGTGACCACTGAACATATTCAGTTTGCAGTGTTTGCCGCTCGAATTTAACCTACCCGTGAATGGATTATTGAAAATAAAATTGAAACCCCGATCGACAGTATTTGTATTTTAATCCAGATGGAGCAGACGCATGGGGGCATGCGTGAGTTTGCGAGCCCGCAAGTACAGGCCAAATCATTTGGCATCTCGGAGAAAGCCGAGCTGAGAGACATAGTACTAGATGCATGCGTGCTAATTACCTGATTACACGGTGGCGCGCATCAGGCCATGGCCACGCGCACGTGGAGCCACATGTTCCAGCCAACGGCTAACGATGAACCGTTAGGGCGGTTTTTTCTTTTTGTTCAGTGAGATTTCCATGTCATGTCCTGTGTGGAGTCTCACACAATCAACATAATAGAGTTTACTCATGAAATGCAATCCCTCGAATGAAAATGGAAACATAAATTATTTTTCTAGCATTGCAACCTTCAAGATTCATTTTGCTTCAGTGTCCCCCCTCATCCAGACTTTACTTAAAGTTTTGAAACAATACACCACGGTTTTGGTTACCGAAGTGGTATTTTTTTTCTCCAGGGGGTTCCGTATTATTGGTTAGCGTGATTACCAATAAATCCAGAGCGCTTACCTGATACATTTCAAAATCTAGGATTTATTTTAATTTTTCTAATTACTAGGTAACGAGAAAAATGATGGAAATTTCAGAAAAAAAAAACTCATTTGAGCTGGGCTCAATTCAAAAGGTCTCGAACTATTTTGCCTGGTAAATACAATTACCGGGCTGCTCGGAAAACTCGGTCACCAACCGGTAACCAAAACCTTAGTCTACACTATTGCCACCTAGGACATCATGAATTTAGGCACGGTTTATGTTCAGCTAAACTATTTTAATACAAATAGGTTGGCTCAAAATTGGTAAGAGTATATCATGATCCACCGGAATACCAAACAAAGTGTAAATCGTCACTAGTTAATCGGATCGTTAAACTTTTCCACGAGAAAACTCAAACACTCATTTGCTTGGGAAGAAGAAAAAAACTACTCGTGGTCTAATGGTGATATGTACATATCTGTTGAGCTATTTTTTTTTTTTTTGGTTGATGTAAGGAGAACACTGATTGAAGTGAGGGCATATCTATATGTGCTGATTTTTTACACGATATATTTATTTTAGTTTGAGCCAAACTTAAGCTTTGTTCAAAGAGAGTTATCTTAATTCTTTTGAGCTTTGCACAACATCATAATAAAACGGTCTATTGTAAATTTCTCATTTCCGTGCTTAAAAGGGCAGGTCTCGTGTATTTAGATTTGGTTGTAGAAAAGGATAGTGTACATGTGTAGGACACAAGAACATGTGGCGGCCATTCTTTGACTTGAAAGTTATGTACAAATTAAAAGTTTGAAAAGGTAAGACCTAACCCCTTTAAGTACACGACTCGGTGATCATGGCACTTGGTACCCACCATACATGTTAGGATGGTCCTGCATGCTCCCTGATCTGGTAAATTGAGCTTCTTCCATTTTGGATGCTTCCACTCCACTAATATTCCTGAAAAAAGAGGTAGGTCTAATAATCTTGCATTATTACACTGTATCTAGTTATGCTTACTCCTACTGGAGAAAAATGTAGTCCAATGTGCCTACAGTAATACCCAATTTGTAATGTCAGTAGGTTGGGTCACACTCTTTTCTACTTTGAGGGGGAACAGGTCTTTTAAATTTTTATTAAGGGGAATATGTCTTTTTTGCATTTTTTTCAGAACAATAGGTCCTTTTATTGAAGACGATATGCCAGTGTGCATGCTAGCTAAGCTAGCGGAGCAAAATGGGCCATATGAGGGCTGAAAGTTAATGGCCCATATATTGTAAAAGTCATATTGCTATTGTTTTAAGTCAAACTTTGACTCGGCCTACTTCCCTAAACAAAAAAGTCAAACTTTGACTTTGTTACTGCAAAAGAAATATCAACATCTCAATCAGTAACAATATATGCCTCATGAAATGGGTCTTTGCAATGTATTTAGTTCGGAATTGCTAGTGCTTGATCAAATTCAAACCCAATAGATTTGCATCACGATTTGTGCATCCTATTAGTTACTAATGGAGTTGCGACTATGATTTTTAATTGCAAGTAGTGTTGCAACTATGATTTTTAATTGCAGGTGGGATTTTTCCAACTGTAACTAATTTTTTTTAAATCTAAAGTAAATTGTAAGAGAAAAAATTAATTAAGCCGCACAATATAGTCAGGATGAGGTTACTTGACTGAGCATTAAGCTACTTCTCAGTCGACTAAGAATTAGTCGTCACACCTTATTTATTTGGCATGGTACATCATCTGTTGGTATACAAATTCTAACATGTATGTATGGAAATTTTCATCTAGTGCAGCAGTGGGAGTCTGACCTCGTTGACGCCACGTACATCAAGGAGCTGGGAGACGACCTGAGCATCATCCACCTCAAGTTCGGCGACGCCTCCAAGCTCTTCCGCCGGCGGGACCTGGTCGTGTACGAGCGGCGGCAGACCATGGACGACGGCACGCTGGTGGTGGCGGTGGCGTCGCTGCCCAAGGAGATCGCGGCGGGACTGCTGCCGCGGGACTCCAGGGGCCGGAGCACCGTCGGCAGGGGCCTGCTCCTCCAGTCAGGGTGGGTCGTCGAGAAGCTCCACGACGACGACGGCGCCGACTCCTGCCTCGTCACCTACGTGGTGCAGCTCGACCCGGCGGCCGGGTGGCTGCCGCGCTGCATCGTCAGCCGCCTCGACAACAAGCTCGTCACCATCATCGCCAAGCTCAAGAAGCTCGCGCACACCACCACCTGCACGTCGGCGGCGGCGGTGCACGCGGCCGCAAGTAGCTGCAGCTCCGACGAGGCGTGTGATCCAGGAGAATAAAGCGTCTCAATTCTCTGCTAGTGCGTGCTGTCATTACTCATTAGCAAGGAAAAAAATAGCGCGCTATAACAAAATAGCGTGGGTCTAAAAATACGCTATTAGCATGCTATAGCGTGCTATTAACGCGAATAGCGCGCTATAGCGCCGAAATAGCGTAGCGTCGGCTCTGCAGATATGCTATAGCGTGCTATTAGCGTTAGAATAGCGCGCTATTTTTTCCATGGCTCATTAGGCGTAAGTAAATACGGTTTTGTAGATATATGCATGGTGTGTCGAGGTGATTCACCGTACAGCTTTCAGGGTTGTTGTCAACGCCATGAATCTGTACTACGTGATCCAGCGAGAATCTGTAGTGTATACGATTACGTTCATTATTCGGCTTTGCAAACGATCGACTGCACGCGTGCTTCTAAGTCCTAGCGGCAGTCTAATATAGTACTCCAGTGACGAAAGTAGCTACTGCAATTTTGCCATGTTAGTACCAGTTATAGATTTGGGTGTATCCTGTTGTTCAGAGTTTCAGACTCCAACCACCAAGAAGAATTGGTTTATTCTGATATATTGTAGCCAGAGTTAAACTCCCCATTTCGAAAAAAAAAGTATGATTCTGCTACAGCCACTATTATTCTGACAATATTTAAACACCATACATGGAAGATTCAAGTGTATGAAAAGAGACAACCACAAGATATTCTAGAAATCTAAAGGATTTTCACCTTGTTTGAAGTATATTTGGATAGCTGGTATAGTTTACATCGTTCGAATATGAAATAAGCAATCGAGTGACGTCCAACAGAGTTATACTCGACCCGAACCCTAGCTCCTGGTGTCGCCCCCGCGGGCGACCTGGGAGCTCCTTGGCGGCGCCCCTCCCTAGCCCCTCCCCACCCTTCCTCCTCCTCCTCGCCGCCGCCTGAGGGCGTCGCCGGGCAAAGCCCGCGCGGCGTCGGCGGCGGCGGGGCTCCTCTGCTCCCTCGCGCGGTGGCGGCGGCGCGGGTCTTCGTGGCCGGTGAGGGCGCCGTGCTGGTAGGGCGCGGCGGCGAGGTTGCGCGGCAACAGCGTGGCGACTACGTGGTTCCGGCGTGCCCGCAGCGGCGACGGTTCTCCGGAGCGGCCTGAGGCGGGCGGTGCGAGCTCGGAGGTGTGGCAGGCTTGTGGAGGTCGTGGGTGCCGCGGACGAGGCCAGGGGCGGCAGGGCGCGGCCGGCGGCAGCGTTCGCCCACCCCGTCACGGAGGTTCCCGGCGAGGTGCTGGGTAGTGTGGCCCAGATCTCCAACTGGCCCCCTCGAGTCGGGCCGCGGCAGGGGCCCACGCCCATTCGACCCCATCCGCCTCCGCCCCGGATACGTGGGCACCCGCAGCCATGGGGCTGGTGGTTGCCGATCTGGCTAGTGGTGTCCTCCCGGTGTGGCGGCGGTGCGGCGGCGTTCCGGATCGGGGTAGATGGGCTCTCTGGCCGCCGCGATTGCGGGCCTGGGCAGGGGCCCAGGCTTTGGCCCAATCCTTCTCCAGGTTTGGCGTGCCCGGCAGCCATGGGGGTTGTCGGTTTGCAGCTCCTCCCCCTCGCGATGTGGTGCTTGTCTTCTTCGGTCTCGCAGCAGGAAGAGCTTGGATGCCGGGGCGGCGGCCCTGGAAAGGTGGGAGCTTCGCTGGTTGGCGGGCGAGCCAGGAGCTCAGGAGGTGGTCGGTGCCACGGTCGTGAGGGCGGCGTGGTACGCGGCGAGCAGTGTTCTGTGGCAGTGGCGCGGGGGCCGTCTGGCGGTGGCCCGTTCCCTGTGCAGGAGGTGTTGAGTTTTACCGAGGGGAAACCCTCGCCCTTCCTTGGGCCGTGGTGTCGGCGTATGCGGACGTCGTGGCCTTCTTGAAGGCGCCGTCGTGGTAATCTTGACCCTCCTCGTGCTTCGGGTGAAAACCTACGATCCGAGGATCAGGCGGTGGCGACGCTCTTGTGTCGTGCTCTTCTTGAAGACACCGCCTTGGAGCTCACAGTTCGCGGCTCTCCGATGGTGGTGGGGCAGAGGCACGGTTTTCGTCGATCTTTGTGCTTCGGGTGAAAACCTAAGATCCACGGATCGGGCGGTGACGGCGCTCTCGCGTCGTGTTCTTCTTGAAGACGCCGCCTTGGAGCTCACTGTGTTTCTGCGAATGATATTGTCTCTTTGCTTGGCGACCATCGGCAAGGCTTGCGCCGTCCCCTGCGTCTTCGTCGAGTTTCCCGGGTGCTGCTTGTTGGGGTCCGAACGGCGGTGGTCGATGCACAGTGGTGGTCGGTCACTGGTGGCGCTGCCCGCGGCGGGGAGTTCTGTTGACGGCGTGCGTGTTCGATGGCTCTGCCTTGGGTGAGCCCCGGCCCGACACTGTTGTTGTCCGGTGTCTTCTCCGAGTCTTCGTAGGCTTCGTAAGGGTCGTGATCGTCGTTCGAGGTTCCGGTTGTAGCCGTTTGGCAGCTCGTGTGGGTGTGTGGGTGTGTGTTGTAAGCTGGGTTCAGCTCCTTGTACCTTGTCGCCGTTGAGGGCGTTATTAATTTAACGTCGGGCCTTTGGCCTTTGATCTAAAAAAAAAATAAGCAATCGTGGTGGAGCTCTATATGAGCAAGCCCTGGGCAAAAAAAAAACACTTCTCCTAATTTTCTGCTAGCTGAAATCACAATTCGCTCTAAGTCAGATCGCTGGCCATTCCTTTTGTACTCGCGAATCTCTGTGCTCCTGCGTGAATGTTTGTTTATTCCGATCCTTGACTTATAATTAGTCTGTATCTTGATTTATTTCATCAAATATAGCTTAGATCGGCTTTTTATTCTGGATTTTGTTTACTCTTTTGCTATTGTCTTGCTCTTGCATGCCCATAGTACTTTTTCATTCACGTTAGTTGTTTTTCTATGCAGTTCCCGCATGATGGATACATCTTGTTTGTTTCGGGGCAAGCTTATTTGGTGACGTGTCCGATTGCAGGTCACCATATGACGACATCCATGATCAAAACAGCTCACCTAGTGACGGAATAGCCGTTATTATCTTTTCTTTTGCAAACTCCCTCCTTCTATTTTTTGTCCTTTTTATTATTTTTCATTAGGCAATTGTTGCACTATAAGGTATTGTCATTCTAGGATGACGAGAATTTTAGATGATGCATTGTTTGACTATTTTTTAGCAAAGAGATACTCAGTCCTCATTTTATTCTTCTCGGCCATCTTATCGTATCATTTGTTGTTTCTTCAACAGTTATTATTCTTTATATCATTTTTGTCTCAGTCTTCATTAATCTTATTATCTAAGTTTTCAATTTTCTCCTCTTAGTTTTTTTATTAGTCTTTGATTCACTCATTTATCATTCCTTTGATTATTCATTCACTTAGTCCTTCATTTTGCAACTTTAGTTAGCTCGTTTTCTTTGGTCATCTTTTGTTCAGTGTTATCTTTCATTTTTCATTCACTCGGTCCTTCATTTTTCATTATTTATTTCTTCATTATTCTCTTTTGATTTCCTAATTTTCTCTTTCCTCAGTATTTTAATATCCAACTTCATTTCTAAGACATTTTAGTTTTATTTTATTTTTCTTTGTCTTTGAGTTCTTCAATATTTCCACTCTTTCTTCAGTCTCTATTTTAATTATTATTTAGTCCTTCTATTTTTTATTTGTTCATTAATTCTTTCATTCTCTTTCCTAAGTCTTTGTACTTGTTCTTAGTTTCTTCAGTTTATCTTAATTTCTCTTAGTTTCTCATTCACCTCAGTCTTATCATTACTTTGTCTTTGCCAGTCTTAGTCTCAATATTTAATTTGCGAAATCATCTGATCAGTGCAGTCTTCTCTTAGTCATAGCTTTGTTGTTAAGTGTTCTTTAGCTTTTAGTCTTTCTCTAAGTTTTCATTTTCTATATAGTTAATTTAGTCTTCATTATTAGCAATAATTACCTTAGACATGCGGTCGTACTATAGTATTAGTATGTAGGTGTGATAACTCATTATCTTAGTCTTCATGTTCTCAGTGTATTTTTTAGTTTCTTGGTCCGTCTTAGTAACCCCTCAGCCATCTTCATTTTGCCTTAGTCTCCGATGGTCGAAGCATACTTGTCTTATATCAATTTTCATTATTTTGTTGTGCTATAGTTTTTTATAGGCTTGTTACTTCACCGCATTTTTTGAGCTCAAGTATTAGTTAGCTACTTATAGTTTCATTTGTGTATTTGTCCTCACTTTTAAGTCTTCATTATTTGTTTCGGTATGTTGCTGAACAATCTCTTTGTTTTGTACTAGCAGGTTTTATCACACAATCACATGGGGTTTTCTCTCACAATCAAGGAAGAATAATGTGGCAACTCTGTTTTACCTCAAGTTTTCATAAGTTTCTTTTGTTGTCTCATTTTTCTATGACAGTTTGTTTAGTGGAAACGGCTCACTATTTTGCCCCGGACTTGTCTAATATAATTTTCCATTTGCACCCAAGGTGATTCAGACGCCACATCCAATAGTTTTTCTTCAGTCTTCTTCCTTGAGTGATTAGTGGATTTGTCCATTTTTTTTCAGTATTCAGTATCAAGTATCAGTCCGTCAGTTTCATTGAATAGTTTAGTCTTTATTTTTCTCTTAGGTATTTGTTGAATAATTTGAGGTGTACATATCTATTGATTTTCTTCTTTTCAAGATCTTGATTTTGTCTAGTGTCGGTGCATTGTTTTTCTGAAAAAGAGCGGGTGGTTCCTAGGGGTGTAGAAGCAGGTGTGGCGTGCATGTTGCTTCTTTGGTTCAGTTTTTACTCTAGGTATCATCCTCTACCTACACTTATTTTCCATTCGAATGTGTAAAGAATTTCACTGCAACCCCATCCCTGCAGTCGCGTGACCTGCTGCTCATCTTCATCGACGGTTCAGCGACGACGACTTCCTTCTTAAGATCACCAGCTGCTCCTCCCCAAGAATAGAACGACTTGATGCTCCCCATTTCCGCTTCCCCTTTTCTGATGTTATTTTCTTGGTGACGAATTTCAATTTGTCCTGGTCTTCTCCTCGGATGACCCTCTCTATTTCTGCCGAATTTTCTCGTAGGATGTGATATGTTCAGTTCTGGATACGTGAGCTTGTTCCATACTATCTTTTGTTGATGTGTCAGAATTAGACCGTGACCCGTAACCATTTGTCTCTGCCTATGGAGGAAGAAGATAGAATGTTAACGTGCGGACACTTGATAAAATGGACCAATATATACAATGCACAAAAATACCCAGATGCAGCCATAGTGCGTAAGTTGGCCATGTTTTGATATCTTCAGGGGCGCCTAAAAAGGCTGAAGTGTCTGGTTGATAGGCTAGTCGTGATAAAAAAAAAAAGATAAAACCCAGACTTAAATAATGAATGGTTTATTTTTTGTTCAGCTGATCGGGATAAATACTGAAACGAGGATGGTGAAATCAGAGAATAAACGCTATTAGTATCAGAGGGGAAATCTGACTTATGCCCAATTGCAATTTCAGCTAGATGATAGTTAGGCAGTCCAAAAAAAACACTTCCAGCTATTTCGAAAAGGCACGTCATACGAAGGTACTTTTTATTTGGCTAAATCATGTAATTACTCAATCATTGGAGAATCAAAATCAATGGCTAATCATCCAATAAAGTCAATTAAACATGAAAAAAAAACATGAGCGCATTGATCTAAAGTCGTAATACTACCAAATAAAGGATTTGGTTGACCCGCCCCTCCCAAGACTAAAGTTCTACTGAGCCAGTAACGATTTATATTCAACAGAGTTAAACATCGTTCATTGGAGCCAAAAAAAAATAGGAAAGTGTTGAGGATCCTTCGGAGGCTGCAAACAACCGGGCCTCCGGATCCTCCGATTGACACGTGTCCCCATTCCTAAATCGCAAAAAACCAACCCGCGCCTCCATACATCCACAAGCGGAGCGCTGAATGCGTCAGAAGCCTAGAACCAGTCTCGTCTGGCCGCCTCTGTCCTCTCAACAATCAGGTGATCTGTAGCATTGTCGGTCGGCAGAGTCGTCGGCAGCACGCCAACTCCGGCTGGCCGCACAGTCTCCCCCGCCGGTAGCATCAGCGACGCGCGCTTGCAGCAGCCGCTATGAGCGTTTGCAGCTCCGGTGGCCAGGCTTTGCAGCACCAGCGATGGACCATTGTAGCTCCGGCGGCGCTGCCAGCAGCATGTCGACTCCGGCTGGCCATATCATCATCCCCGCCGGCAGCATCGACGTCGGTCGCTTGCAGCAGCCGCTGCCAGCGTTTGCAGCTCCAGTGGCTGGCCTTTGCAACTCCGGCGGCACACCATTGCAGCTCCCGCGACGGACCTTTGCAGCTCCCTTGGTAGACCATTGTGATACGTCCCAAACGTAGCTATAATTTTTTATGCTCCATGCTTGTTTTGTTACAATTCTTATATGTTTTATGTGCAATTTTCCATACTTTTTAGCATTTTCTGGGACTAACCTATTAACGCAGTGTCGCAGTGCCAGTTCTGTTTTCTGTTGTTTCAGAAAAGTTGTACATGAAAGTTTCTCGGAATTGGACAAAACAAAAACTAAGCATTATTGGATCGAGATTATGTTGGTAGCATGTCACTTCAGAAATTATCTTTGTTATCGTTTACCTACTCGGGGACGAGTAGGAACTAAGCTTGGGGATGCTGATACGTCTCCAACGTATCTATAATTTCTGATGTTTCATGCTAGTTTTATGACAATACCTACATGTTTTGTTCACACTTTATGATGATTTTATGCGTTTTCCGGAACTAACCTATTGACGAGATGCCGAAGTGCTAGTTCCTGTTTTCTGCAGTTTTTGGTTTCAGAAATCCTAGTAAGGAAATATTCTCGGAATTGGACGAAATCAATGCCCACGATCTTATATTTCAAGGAAGCTTCCAGAGCACCGAAGAGGGACCAGAGGGGAGCCCTGGTGGCCCCACACGTGGTGGCGGCGTAGCCAAGGGGGGGCGCCCCCCTGTTATGTGGAGCCACCAGACCCCCTCCGACTCCGACTCTTCGCCTATTTAAGCCTTCCTGACCTAAAACATCGAGACGAATAAGCCACGGTACGAGAAACCTTCCAGAGCCGCCGCCATCGCGAAGCCAAGATCTGGGGGACAGAAATCTCTGTTCCGGCACGCCGCCGGGACGGGGAAGTGCCCCCGGAAGGCATCTCCATTGACACCACCGCCATCTTCATCACCGCTGCTGTCTCCCATGAGGAGGGAGTAGTTCTCCATCGAGGCTAAGGGCTGTACCGGTAGCTATGTGGTTAATCTCTCTCTCCCATGTACTTCAATACAATGATCTCATGAGCTGCCTTACATGATTGAGATCCATATGATGAGCTTTGTAATCTAGATGTCGTTATGCTATTCAAGTGGATTTTACTTATGTGATCTCCGGAGACTCCTTGTTCCACGTGTGTAAAGGTGACAGTGTGTGCACCGTGTGGGTCTCTTAGGCTATATTTCACAGAATACTTATTCACTGAGTTATGATTTGAGTTGGATGTCTCTATGAAATTGTGGTGTGTTAGTACCTCCTATGAATGCTCACAGTGACAGCGTGGGGTGTTTATTAGTACTTGGGAATACATCTTTAAGGTTTGCCTACATGATGAATTAGAGTTCGTTATCTTGCCAGAGAGTAATTCAGAATAGCATAGTGAAGTGCTTATTTATATTCCTTTATGATTGCAATGTTGAGAGTGTCCACTAGTGAAAGTATGATCCCTAGGCCTTGTTTCTAAGCATTGAAACACCGTTTCCAACAAGTTCTGTTACATGTTTGCTTGCCGCCATCTTTTATTCAGATTGTTATTACTACTCATATTCATCCATATCACTTGTATTTCACTATCTCTTCGCCGAACTAGTGCACCTATACATCTGACAAGTGTATTAGGTGTGTTGGGGACACAAGAGACTTCTTGTATCGTAATTGCAGGGTTGCTTGAGAGGGATATATTTGACCTCTTCCTCCCTGAGTTCGATAAACCTTGGGTTCACTTAAGGGAAACTTGCTGCTGTTCTACAAACCTCTGCTCTTGGAGGCCCAACACTGTCTATAGGAATAGAAGCGTGCGTAGACATCAACCGGCAGTACGCCCTACCACGAGTTGGTTCGCAACACCTCGGGAGAGAACGTTTTTCTCCTACCGGTCGATAAACCTTGGTTTCTTACTGAGGGAAAACTTCCTGCTGTGCTCATCATATCTTCCTCTTGGGGTTCCACTCAACGTTGCGCATAAATTCTCTTTCATCATATCCGCGCTCACAAAGACTTTTTCTAGCGCCGTTGCCGGGGAGAAAAGCATCTTTTCTGCGAGGGGAGTCTCTCACTCTCAACTCTTTTACTTTGTTATTGTTTTGCTTGCATACTTTATTTTTATCTTGTTTGCATTTTATATCGAAAATCCCAAAAAAAATTAGTATAGTTTTTATTTGTGTTGTTTACTTTATTTTGCAAAATGAATGTCCCTGAAGTTGAGGTTCGTACTTTTAAGCAACAAGGGGGTGAAAGTTTGAAAGATATTTTGTATAGAATATGTGATGCTCATCATAGATGTACTAAGAAATATTCTATTATGATTCTTCTTAGGAATTTATATGTTGGTATTTCTACTTGGAATAGATATGTTCTAGATACTCTTGTTGGTGGTAATTTCCTAGGTGGTCCCGCTTCGGAAGCCTATGTTTTAATTGAAAGTTTAGTAGGAAGTCATCGCATTAATGTTGCTAAAACTGAGATCACTTTAGAAGAGTTGGTAAAAAGACTAGATTCTTTAGAGAAAAGTTTGTCCAATTTACTTTTTGATGATATCCATACTAATGAGTTGATAGGAGGAATCAATAAAAAAATTGTTGTTTTGGAGGGTAGCATTGCAAATGATGATAGAACTATTAGAATTGGTAAACTTGAAGAAGCTATGGAAACTTTGAGTTCAACTTTTTCCTCTCTTGGTTTCGAAAAGGAGAGAGCTTTTGCTGGGAAAGAACAAAAATTTATGTATGTCCCTAAGGCACCCAAACCAAAAACCCGTGATATGTTTAAATTTGATAATACTTTTAGTGCAACTAAGAGTAAAATTGCATGTTGAATCTTCAGAGGTGTCTAAGGTACTTGATGATACAAATGGTGTTTTGGAAGAAGTAATTGATCTTGATGCTTTACCTCTTGACAATACTTGATTTGCACCATTTCTGCGCCAAGCTCAAAGGCGTTAAAGAATAACGCTTATGGGAGACAACCCATGTTTTATTTATGTTATTATTTCTTTGTTGAGTCTTGGAGTTATTGCTACTGTAATAATCTCTTCTTATCATTTTTATTTTATTTTTTTCCAAGGGTAGCCTCTAATAGAAAGAAAGCAGTGTTTGGGGTATTTGCAATTCTGAAACAGACTTTGTGGTGGTCACGAAAAAATTCTTAAAAATCGCCAGAACGTTATTTTGAGCTGAATTTCTTTTACTTATGGCCCAGTATGTTAGCTAACTTTCGTTAGTTTAGAATTTTTCGATTTGAGCAATATAACTATTTCTTTAATTTCGATCTCTGCCTGATGTTCTATTTTGACAGATTTCTGCTATGCTTTGCATTTGCGTCTTATGCTTCGTCTTTTTGAGTTCTTTTGTTAAAAAGAGCTTTGGGAAGAAGTAGCTACTTCAAGCTCAAGTCCCTGGACTCGAACCCAGGGTACTGGCGTAATTCAACATGCGCCGCTTAAGGACTTATCGTAAATCGAATCCCAACATTATTTTATCGAGTACCTAATGCGTCCGTTAGGAATTTTCTTCGCATATGTTGATACGGATAAAGTGGGACAACGCATTCAGGTGCGACACCACGCCACAAAGGGTAGATCATGGGGACTTATCTTCGTAATCTCTTTTCGAGTTACAGCATTCAGAGTTTTTACCGCGGTGGACGCGCTCTGGGAATATATTGTCGAGTGTCTTTGTCGGCTGCTGGAATTATGAATTTATTCGAGTTGTCTTGTGAAATAATATCTTGATCTCCCGATGGGAGTACATGACGAGTTATGTGTAACTCGAAGATGTACGATGATAATTCTTCGTCTGCAATTCTATATTGTCTTGTTATTATCTTCTTTCTTCTTCCTCATATTTCATCGGGTGCGCGACCAGCGCTCCCGATGGGAGTAGCCCCCGAGGCTACAGCCGAGTGTTTACACTTGGTTGTAGGCTCAACTTTTTCTACTTTTGATCAACTCTGTATTTTTTCTTTCGCCTCGTCATCTTATCAGAAGTATAGACAATACTGTTGGAGATATGCCCAAGAGGCAATAATAAAATGGTTATTATTATCTTTGTGTTTATGATAATGTTTACATACTATTGTATTAACCGAAACAATGATACATGTGTGTTATGTGAACAACAAGGAGTCCCTAGTAAGCCTCTTGTATAACTAGCTTGTTGATTAATAGATGATCATAGTTTCATGATCATGAACATTGGATGTTATTAATAACAAGGTTATGTCATTATGTGAATGATGTAATGGACACACCCAATTAAGCGTAGCATAAGATCACGTCATTAAGTTATTTGCTATAAGCTTTCGATACATAGTTACCTAGTCCTTCGATCATGAGATCATGTAAATCACTTATACCGGAAGGGTACTTTGATTACATCAAACGCCACTGCGTAAATGGGTGGTTATAAAGGTGGGATTAAGTATCTGGAAAGTATGAGTTGAGGCATATGGATCAACAGTGAGATTTGTCCATCCCGATGACGGATAGATATACTCTGGACCCTCTCGGTGGAATGTCGTCTAATTAGCTTGCAATCATATGATGGTTCATAAGAGACCACATACCACGGTACGAGTAAAGAGTACTTGTCAGGAGACGAGGTTGAACAAGGTATAGAGATACCGATGATCAAAACCTCGGACAAGTAAAATATCGTGTGACAAAGGGAATCGGTATCGTATGTAAATGGTTCAGTCGATCACTAAAGTCATCGTTGAATATGTGGGAGCCATTATAGATCTCCAGATCCCGCTAGTGGTTATTGGTCGGAGAGAGGTCTCAACCATGTCTGCATAGTTCGCGAACCGTAGGGTGACACACTTAAGGTTTGATGTCGTTTTAAGTAGATATGGAATATGGAATGGAGTTCGAAGTTTTGTTCAGAGTCTCGGATGGGATCCAGGACATCATGAGGAGTTCCGGAATGGTCCGGAGAATAAGATTCATATATAGGAAGTCATATTCCAAGTTTGGAAATGATCCGGTGCATTTATGGCAGGTTCTAGAAGGTTCTAGAAAAGTCCGGAAGAAGGCACTATGGAGGGACTCCACAAGCTTGGCCGGCCACCCTCCCTCAAGGAAAGGTGGGAATCCCACCTAGAGTGGGACTCCCATCTTGAGTAGGTTTCCCACCAAAGGTAGGTTTTGGTGTTGGGGTCTTATTCGAAGACTTGGGATACAACTCTTGGGGCTTCCACCTATATAATGAGGGACAAGGGGAGGGTGGCCGGCCACTCTTGCCTCCAACCTTGGCTGCCCCCTTTGTGGCCGGCGCCCAAGGCACCCCCTCTCCTCAAACCCTAGCGCCCCTCCTCCACTACTTCTCCCGCATATGCTTAGCGAAGCTCCGCCGGAGATCTCCATCGACACCGCCACCACGCCGTCGTGCTGCCGGGATTTCGAGGAGGATCTACTACTTCCGCTGCCCACTGGAACGGGGAGAAGGACGTCGTCATCAACACCGAACGTGTGACCGAGTACGGAGGTGCTGCCCGATTGTGGCACCGTCAAGATCTTCTACGCGCTTTTGAAAGCGGCAAGTGATCGTCTACCGCAGCAACGAGAGCCTCCTCTTGTAGGCTTTGGAATTCTTCAAGGGTTAGTCTCTGATGACCCACAAGTATAGGGGATCGCGATAGTCTTCGAGGGAAGTAAAACCCAAATTTATTGATTCGACACAAGGGGAGGTAAAGAATACTTATAAGCCTTAACAACTGAGTTGTCAATTCAGCTGCACCTGGAAAAGCACTAGCAACAGGGGTGATGTGAAAGTAGCAGTAATATGAGAGCAGTAGTAACGGTAACACAACAGCAGTAATAGCAATATGAGAGCAATGGCACCAGAAGATAGTTGATACTACTTCCAATGACATGTAGAACAAGTATATGATGATGAGAGATGGACCGGGGTTCCCAGCGATCTACACTAGTGGTAACTCTCCAATAAGTGACAAGTGTTGGGTGAACAAATTACAGTTGGGCAATTGATAGGAATCAAAGCATTAAGACAGAACATCAAGATTATTAATTATGTAGGCATGTTTTCCAATATAGTCGTACGTGCTCGCAATGAGAAACTTGCACAACATCTTTTGTCCTACCAGCCGGTGGCAGCCGGGCCTCAAGGGAAACTACTGGATATTAAGGTACTCCTTTTAATAGAGTACCGGAGCAAAGCATTAACACTCCGTGAAAACATGTGTCCCTCACATCACCGCCATCCCCTCCGGTTGTCCCGATTTCTGTCACTTCGGGGCCTTTGGTTCCGGACAGTGACATGTGCATACAACTTGTAGATACAACTTAAGCAATAATTATAAAGCTCAAATCTAAGATCATGCCACTCGGGCCCTAGTGACAAGCATTAAGCATAACAAGATTGCAGCAACAATAACTTCACAAACTTTATAGATAGACTAATCATAATGTATCATCCATCGGATCCCAACAAACACAACACCGATTACATCAGATGAATCTCAATAATGTAAGGCAGCTCATGAGATCATTGTATTGAGGTACATGGAGGAGAGTATACCAACTAGCTACTGCTAGAACCCGTAGTCCATGGGGGAACTACTCACGGAGCATGATGGAGGTGATGGCGTTGATGGAGATGGCTTCCGGGGGCACTTCCCCGTCCCGGCAGGGTGCCGGAACAGAGAGTTCTGTCCCCCGAATTGGAGTTTCGCGATGGCGGCGGCGCCCCTGGAGTCTTTCTGGAGTTTCGTCAAAAGGTACTGCGTTTTTAGGTCGAAAGGGATTATATAGGCGAAGAGGCGGCGCAGGGGGGTCGATAGGGTGGCCTCCCCCTAGGCCGACGCGGCCAGGGTCTGGCCCGCGCGGCCCTATGGTGTGGGGGCCCCTTGGCTCTCCTCCGACTCTTCTTCGGTGTTCTGGAGCCTTCCGGGAAAAATAAGATCTTTGGCGTTGATTTCGTCCAATTCCGAGAATATTGCCCGAACAGCCTTTCTGGAACCAAAAACAGCAGAAAGCAGGAACTGGCACTGTGGCATCTTGTTAATAGGTTAGTTCCGGAAAACGCATAAAAACATTATAAAGTGCAAGCAAAACATGTAAGTATTGTCATAAAACAAGCATGGAACGACAGAAATTATGGATACGTTGGAGACGTATCAGCATCCCCAAGCTTAGTTCCTGCTCGTCCCGAGCAGGTAAACGATAAAAAGAATAATTTCTGTAGTGACATGCTACTTACATAACCTTGATCATACTATTACAAAGCATATGAAATGAATGAAGTGACTCAAGGCAATGATCTATAGTTGCTAACAAATAGATAACATATAGCAAAACTTTTCATGAAGAGTACTTTCAAGACAAGCATCAAAAGTCTTGCACAAGAGTTAACTCATAAAGCAATAAATTCAAAGTAAAGGCATCGAAGCAACACAAAGGAAGATTTAAGTTTCAGCGGTTGCTTTCAACTTTCAACATGCATACCTCATGGATAATTGTCAACATAAAGTAATATGATGAATGCAAATAAGCAAATATGTAAGAATTAATGCACAGTTGACACAAGTGTTTGCTTCTAAGGTGGAAGGAAGTAGGTAAACTGACTCAACATAAAGTAAAAGAAAGGCCCTTCGCAGAGGGAAGCATTGATTGCTATATTTGTGCTAGAGCTTTGGTTTTGAAAACATAAAGAGAGCATAAAAGTAAAGTTTTGAGAGGTGTTTGTTGTTGTCAACGAATGGTAGTGGGCACTCTAACCCCCTCGCCAGACAAACCTTCAAAGAGCGGCTCCCATTTTATTTTATTTTTGGGTGGCACTCCTTCCAACCTTTCTTTCACAAACCATGGCTAACCGAATCCTCGGGTGCCTGCCAACAATCTCATACCATGAAGGAGTGCCTTTTTATTTTAGTTTTATTATGATGACACTCCTCCCCACCTTTTCTTACACAAGCCATGGCTAACCGAATCCTTCGGGTGCCGTCCAACAATCACATACCATGGAGGAGTGTCTATTTTTATTAATTAATTTGGGACTGGGAATCTCATTGCCAGCTCTTTTTGCAAAATTATTGGATAAGCGGATGAAGCCACTAGTCCATTGGTGAAAGTTGCCCAACAAGATTGAAAGATAAACACCACATACTTCCTCATGAGCTATAAAACATTGACACAAATTGAGAAGCATTTTGAATTATTTAAAGGTAGCACTCAAGCAATTTACTTTGGAATGGCAGGAAATACCACATAGTAGGTAGGTATGATGGACACAAATGGCATAGGTTTTGGCTCAAGGTTTTGGATGCACGAGAAGCATTTCTTCTCAGTACAAGGCTTTGGGCTAGCAAGGCTATTTGAAGTAAACACAAGTATGAACCGGTACAGCAAAACTTACATAAGAACATATTGCAAGCATTATAATACTCTACACTGTCTTCCTTGTTGCTCAAACACTTTTACCAGAAAATATCTAGACCTTAAGAGAGACCAATCATGCAAACCAATTTTAACAAGCTCTACAGTAGTTCTCCACTAATAGGTTTAAACTACATGAAAAAACTTAATCATGATCTACTTGAGAGCTCAAAACAATTGCCAAGTGTCAAATTATCCACAACATATGAGGCATTTTCTTTTTCCAACCAAATAACCATAAGTATTGTAGCTTCCAACTTTTATCATTGAACATTAGAAGTAAAACGAAGAACAAGTGTTCATATGAAAAAGCGGAGCGTGTCTCTCTCCCAAACAGGGATTGCTAGGATCCGAATTTATTCAAACACAAACAAAAATAAAAGCACACAGACGCTCCAAATAAAGCACATATGATGTGACCGAACAAAAATATAGTTTCAGGGGAGGAACCTGATAAGTTGATGAAGAAGGGGATGCCTTGGGCATCCCCAAGCTTAGACGCTTGAGTCTTCTTGAAATATGCAGGGATGAACCACGGGGGCATCCCCAAGCTTAGACTTTTCACTCTTCTTGATCATATATCATCCTCCTCTCTAGACCCTTGAAAACTTCCTTCACACCAAACTTCTCATAAACTTCATTAGAGGGGTTAGTACTCAAAAATTTTGAATCCACCTTGGTCCTGTAGTGACACATTGCAAGAACTCAATAAAACATTAGCTACAGCTCTCCACGTGTAGAGAGCCTTGCTTAAAGTCCGCAAGAGACAATGCAAAAAACAGAGACAGAATCTGCCAAAACAGAACAGCCAGTAAAGACGAATTTTAAATAAATACTTCCGTTGCTCAAATCAGAAAACTCAAAACTAATGAAAGTTGCGTACATATCTGAGGAACACGCACGTAAATTGGCATATTTTTCTGAGTTACCTACAGAGAAAACAGCCCAGATTCGTGACAGATAGAAATCTGTTTCTGCGCAGAAATCCAAATCTAGTATCAACCTTCGATTAGAGGCTTCACTTGGCACAACAAAACACAAAACTAAGATAAGGAGAGGTTGCTACAGTAGTAAACAACTTCTAAGACACAAATATAAAACCAAGTACTGTAGAAAAATAACACATGGGTTATCTCCCAAGAAGTTCTTTCTTTACAGCCATTAAGATGGGCTCAGCAGTTTTAATGATGCACTCGCAAGAAATAGTATTTGAAGCAAAAGAGAGCATCAAGAGGAAAATTAAAAACACATTTAAGTCTAACATGCTTCCTATGAAAAGGAATCTTGTAAATAAACAAGTTCATGAAGAGCAAAGTGACAAGCACAAGAAGATAAAACAAGAGCAACTTCCAAATTTTAAGCATATAGAGAGGTGTTTTAGCACCATGAAAATTTCTACAACCATATTTTCCTCTCTCATAATAATTTTCAGTAGCTTCATGAATAAACTCAACAATATAACTATCACATGCAGCATACTTTTCATGATTTCCAGACACATAATTTTTATCAAGTTCAAGAATAGTGCGATTAAAACTTTCAAACTTACTTTTATTAATAATATAACAAGGTAATTGATCAATCTCAAGAGATATGGGACACATAGATAAAGTCAATAACTCTCCAATCCCATTTTCATTAGTAGTACAATTAATATTATCAAGTATCATAGGACCATCATCTAGAGCTTTATCATAAACATTTGCCAAGCAAAATTCTTTAGTACCATGCATTTCGACATCAGGCACAAACAAAGCATTATCATAAGATTTATCAAAGTAGCATGGATTATCATATATAACAGTAGCATAATTATTCTCACAAGTTTTACTTATAGGTGGTATTTCAAGAGAATCCACAGGAACATAACATTCAACCTCTTTCGGTAAGCATGGAGGACAATCAAATAGTGTAAGAGATAAAGAGTTACTCTCATTAGAAGGTTGGCATGGGTAGCTAATCCATTCTTCCTCCTTTTGTTCGTCGCTCTCCTCTTCTTTTTCATCCAATGAGCTTTCATGTTCATCAATTTCCTCCTCTTTTTCATCCAATGCGCTTTCAGGTTCATCAATTTCTTCTTCCGCAGGTTCCTGCAAATTGTGAGTGCATTCTTGTGCATTAATGAGTCTCTCTTTATAATCAATGATATAAGGATTACCACTGTAGCATTCTATGCAAGAATTAAGGATAGTAGAGACATAATCTTTAAGGTCCTTACAAATAGCACAAGTTTCATAATTCTCAACCATGAAGGATTCTATCTCGGAGGCTCCCATAAATAAGACAAATTGTTCTACCTCTTCGAACCCATAATGAATATAGCAATTCCGATTATAGTTCTTAATTAAAAATTCCTCACTCAAGCCACATTGAAATTTAAGATGTTTAGTATCCTGTTGAGAGCAACAGTTTATATCATGGCGTCTAAGCAAGATTCTAGCCATTGTATTCAATTTTTCTATCATAGCACTCATTATTTTACCAGTTCTTGATTCTCTATAATTATTATAACATTCTATAAGCTCCAAGTAGGTTGTAGGTTCTCCCATAACAGCAGTTTTTAATTTTTAGATTTTTCAAATTTTTATGGATTTTTGGGTATATAGGAAAAGTAAAGCAAAACAAAAATAAACTAGACAAAAGTAAACTAAGCAAAATAAAACTAGACAGAAATAAACTAAGCACAAGTAAACTAGGAAAAAGTAAACTAAGCAAAACAAAATAAAACAAAATAAAAACAGAGAGAGAGGTAGAGTGTACTCCCCAGGTGAACTTATGAGTAGAGCTATGCCTCCCAGCAACGACGCCGAGAAACAGTCTTGATGACCCACAAGTATAGGGGATCGCGATAGTCTTCGAGGGAAGTAAAACCCAAATTTATTGATTCGACACAAGGGGAGGTAAAGAATACTTATAAGCCTTAACAACTGAGTTGTCAATTCAGCTGCACCTGGAAAAGCACTAGCAACAGGGGTGATGTGAAAGTAACAGTAATATGAGAGCAGTAGTAACAGTAACACAACAGCAGTAATAGCAATATGAGAGCAATGGCACCAGAAGATAGTTGATACTACTTCCAATGACATGTAGAACAAGTATATGATGATGAGAGATGGACCGGGGTTCCCAGCGATCTACACTAGTGGTAACTCTCCAATAAGTGACAAGTGTTGGGTGAACAAATTACAGTTGGGCAATTGATAGGAATCAAAGCATTAAGACAGAACATCAAGATTATTAATTATGTAGGCATGTTTTCCAATATAGTCGTACGTGCTCGCAATGAGAAACTTGCACAACATCTTTTGTCCTACCAGCCGGTGGCAGCCGGGCCTCAAGGGAAACTACTGGATATTAAGGTACTCCTTTTAATAGAGTACCGGAGCAAAGCATTAACACTCCGTGAAAACATGTGTCCCTCACATCACCGCCATCCCCTCCGGTTGTCCCGATTTCTGTCACTTCAGGGCCTTTGGTTCCGGACAGTGACATGTGCATACAACTTGTAGATACAACTTAAGCAATAATTATAAAGCTCAAATCTAAGATCATGCCACTCGGGCCCTAGTGACAAGCATTAAGCATAACAAGATTGCAGCAACAATAACTTCACAAACTTTATAGATAGACTAATCATAATGTATCATCCATCGGATCCCAACAAACACAACAGCGATTACATCAGATGAATCTCAATCATGTAAGGCAGCTCATGAGATCATTGTATTGAGGTACATGGAGGAGAGTATACCAACTAGCTACTGCTAGAACCCGTAGTCCATGGGGGAACTACTCACGGAGCATGATGGAGGTGATGGCGTTGATGGAGATGGCTTCCGGGGGCACTTCCCCGTCCCGGCAGGGTGCCGGAACAGAGAGTTCTGTCCCCCGAATTGGAGTTTCGCGATGGCGGCGGCATCCCTGGAGTCTTTCTGGAGTTTCGTCAAAAGGTACTGCGTTTTTAGGTCGAAAGGGATTATATAGGCGAAGAGGCGGCGCAGGGGGGTCGACAGGGTGGCCTCCCCCTAGGCCGGCGCGGCCAGGGTCTGGCCCGCGCGGCCCTATGGTGTGGGGGCCCCCTAGCTCTCCTCCGACTCTTCTTCGGTGTTCTGGAGCCTTCCGGGAAAAATAAGATCTTTGGCGTTGATTTCGTCCAATTCCGATAATATTGCCCGAACAGCCTTTCTGGAACCAAAAACAGCAGAAAACAGAACCGCACTTTGTGGCATCTTGTTAATAGGTTAGTTCCGGAAAACGCATAAAAACATTATAAAGTGCAAGCAAAACATGTAAGTATTGTCATAAAACAAGCATGGAACGACAGAAATTATGGATACGTTGGAGACGTATCAGTCTCGTTCATCCCCACGTTGCTCCCATCTTCTAGATTGCATCTTGGCTTGGATTGCGTTCTCGCGGTAGGAAATTTTTTGTTTTCTATGCTACGAATCCCATCAGTGGTATCAGAGCCGTGTCTATGCATAGATGGTTGCACGAGTAGAACACAATTGTTTTGTGGGCGTTGATGCTTTGTTGTCTTTAGTTCGAGTACTTTGCATCTTTGTGGCATGGTGGGATGAAGCGGCTCGGGCTAACTTTACATGACCGCGTTCATGAGACTTGCTCCACGTTCGACATGCAACTTGTATTGCATAAGTGGCTTTGCGGGTGTCTGTCTCTCCCACCATAGTGAAGATTCAATTTACTCTTTCTATTGACAACACTAGTATCACCGTTGTGATTCATGTTCGTAGGTAGATTAGATCTCACTCGAAAACCCTAAACCACGTAAAATATGCAAACCAAATTAGAGACGTCTAACTTGTTTTTGCAGGGTTTGGTGATATGATATGGCCATAATGTGATGATGAATATGTATGAGATGATCATTATTGTATTGTGTCAACCGGCAGGAGCCTTATGGTTGTCTTTAAATTTCATGTTGAGTAGTATTTCAAAGTAGTTGTAATACTTGCTACATGAGGTGAACAACCATGAAGATGGCGCCATGGACCTTGACGCTACGCCGACGATGATGGAGATCATGCCCGTTGATGATGGAGATCATGTCTGTGCTTTGGAGATGAAGATCAAAGGCGCAGAGACAAAAGGGCCATATCATATCACATATGAATTGCATGTGATGTTAATCCTTTATGCATCTTATTTTGCTTAGATCGCGACGGTAGCATTATAAGATGATCCCTCACATTAATATCAAGATAATAAAGTGTTCTCCCCTCGTATGCACCGTTGCATAGTTCGTCTTTTCGAAGCATCTCGTGATGATCGAATGTGATAGACTCAACGTTCACATACAACGGGTGTAAGCCATGTTGCACACGCAGAATACTTGGGTTTGCTTGACGAGCCTAGCATGTACAGACATGGCCTCGGGACAACGGAAACCGAAAGGTTGAACACGAGTCATATGGATGATATGATCAACATGTTGATGTTCACCATTAAAGCTACATCATCTCACGTGATGATCGGTTTTGGTGTAGTGAATGTGGATCGTGTACCACTTAACAACTATGAGGGATGTTGTATTAAGTGGGAGTTCATTAGTAATTAGATTAAAACATGAACTAATTATCATGAACATAGTCCGAGTAGTATTTTGAATTAATTTTGTAGTATTGGCATCCGTATTCTACCATGCGCTAGTCTTGTAATTGAGATAGAAATACTGTTAAAATCTGACAAGAAACTTTACGGACTGGTACCGTATTGTTAAAGAATCAAGAAATGATTAAGTCCTATTGCAAACTTTTAGTAAACCTCACATTGTTGATTCAAAGAGCTATGGTTTCAATTAGTATCTAAAGTTATCTTGTCTTCGTGAAACTTGAAGTTCAAATCTGTTTGAAAAGTAAGGAGCTGAAAATTTAGTTTTCAGAAATAATCAAGGTATGAGATATATGTGATATCTAAGACCTTATTGCAAGATGATATAATATAATTTGGTGAGACTACATAAACTCATAAGTTTTATGGGAATGTACGAAGGTTGAAGATGCAAGGCTTCCCAATCCTCCAACTATTGGGGCACTAACGATATTCGCATATCCATGAAGTTATCGTCCTTAGTATGCACCGTTGCTAAGACTCGTCGTTTCGAAGCATCACGTGATGATCGGGTGTTATAGATTCTACGTGTGCATACAACGGATGCAAGCCAGATTTGCACATGTGAATACTAAGGTTAAACTTTATGAGCCTAGCATGTACAGACATGGTCTCAGAAAGTCGTCATGAATTGATGGATAAAATTATGAGTGAAATTGTTCATCATATTACAAAGTTACTAATAGTAAAATCTAGAACACTTGTCATATGATGATCAACTTCAAAGTAAGAACCTCAAGGTTATTGGTATTTGACCAACAAACCTAGAAGTTATTGATGTTGAAGTGTTTTTCTGAATAATGAGGAAAACTAAAAAAAAGAAACTACAAAAGATTATTGGCAGAAAGAAAGAAAAGACTAGAAAGTCTAGCTCAGGTGTATATAAATGATATACATGTTATGGATGTATTCCTTGTTTGGTCACATAATGAAATTCTTGGGTATTTGTACCAGGTTGGTTGGTATGAAATGTCATACAATACAACGCAATACAAGAATACGATGGCCTAAGTGACTAATAAGGAATATGGTAATAATGCACGTCTGGAACATAATAAAGTGTTATCATGTCTGTCGTTGGCATTTTACCTAGCCCTTAGAATTTATAATAAAGAACTTAATAATTGTTATTTTGCTCTGGTCAAATGAAAACAATGAGTTGTTCAAATTATGACATTACTCCATGTACGATGGATAAGTTATTATAAATCTTAATGGTGAAACACACACACATAATACTGACGCTAAAATGCCATAAGGCAAATGATTTGAATTCCACTTATTTGTGGAACCGCAATTTAGGTCATGTTGGAAAGGAACGCATGAAGAAACTCCATGCAAATGGATTATTGGAGTCATTTGATTTTTGAATCATTTGGCGCTTGCAAATCTCTTCTAAAAGGAATGACTTAAGTACTGTTCATAGGCCAAGATTTGAACGGGCAACAAACTTAGTGGAAACATACATGATGATGTATATGGTTCACTGGGCATAGTTGTGTGCGGGAGATTCTTCTACTTCATGAAAACTTCAAACAATGAATTGAGTATATATATGTGGATATATTCGATAAGGAAGAAGTTTGAAACATTTGAATTGATTCAAATATATTTCAGCATGAAGTGGAAATCATCGTAATAGAAAAGTCATATATCTATGATTGGATCATTGAGAGAATATTTGAATTACGAGTTTTAGCGAACATCTAAGAGAGTTATGAAATTGTTCTACAACTCACGTTTCTTGGAGTATCATAGTGATGATGGAGTATCCGAGAGATGTATCCAAACCTTGTTGGGTCAATGATGAGATAGTATATTAATGCCATTATATTTTTGTGGATTATGCTTTAGAGACTACCGCTTTTACACTAGATAGAGCATCATCATGATCCGTTGAAATGACACCATACGAGTTATGGCATGGGTATAAACCCTAATAGTCCTTTCTTTAAATTTTGGTCTAAGAGTTTACAACCAAAATCGGACGATTGTCTTTGATGGTTATCCCAAAGAATTGATAGGGAATTCTTTCCACTATGAAGTAAAAGACAAAAGTGTTTGTTAATGTTACTTGCTTATTTCCAAGAAATTGCTTTCTAGCGAAGTATTTGAGTGGGAGGACAATAGAACTTGATAAGGTTTATGAACCTGAGCATAATGATCAGAGTAGCGCAGCATCGGAAGTTGCTTCCGGAAGCGGCCACGACGATCATGGCTCCCATGACTACAAAGTGTTATAGCCATGGAGATCGAAGTATATATTGAACCTTGTAGGTATGGTTTACTTTGTGATCAAATAAATGATTTGTGGACAAAGGATTGATTTTGAACAATGATAAACCAACTACAAACAAAGAAGTTATGATGGGCCCTGACTCCGTTAAAATGGCCATGTGCCATGAAATCCAAGATAGATGAATACTTTTTGAAAGCAAGCGGATCTATAAAATTGATGGACTTGGATGAAAGATCCAAAAGCTCGACTTGTCGAAAAGTTGTTTACGACAAAGTTCAAAGAGATTGACTAAGATAAGATTAGATCTTCCGTAGCAATGCTTATAGTCTATGTGGATTATTCTAGTAATCACTACATATTTCTTTTATGAGATATGCTAGTAGGATGGCAAAACACATTACTTATCAGAAGTGTGTATTAAAGGTGTATACAAGATACAACCAAGAGTTTTGCTAGTCCATGGAATACTAGATAGGTATACGAACTTCAATTGGATGAAGTGAGTATCGCGGAGTTGGAATCTTCACCATATGAAATAGTCAAAGAGTTTTTGATTTCATCAGAGACGATGAAGATGCTTGCATTTGCAAGAAATTAAGTGGGAGCGCTGAGACATATTTATAATACTTATGTAGATGACATATAGTTGGTTATAAATGATGTAATTATATACTTGATTAAAAGGTTTCATTGAAAAATTAACTTCAATGAAAGGATAAGGACTGAAACAAAATTAGTATCAAGATCTATGAAGATAGATTGAAACACATAATAAGTTTAAGTCAAAGTACATAGAATGGATATTGAAGTAATTCAATATAGAAATATTAAGAAAATGTTCTTGTTATGTGAAGGTTTAACAAGACTTGAGTGTATCTGACACTCAATGAGCAAAAACACATGAGTGATTTTAGATCACGAATAATATGTACAAAAACAGATGTCTTGTGCTCTAAAATGTTATGAGCATATACCAGAATGATTCATGTGATGATCATTGAAAAACAGCAAGAATATTCTTGAGTACTTAAGAAGAACCAAGGATATATAAAGTTTTGTATGGAGAAATGACAAAACAAATCGATGTAAGATGTTGCACCGATATTGGTTTTGTCACATATAAAATTTCAATCTCAAATTAGGCTAAGTGTTGTTTTTAAAAGGTAGCACAATGAGTTAGAAGTTGTCTATGCTAGATTTAGATGAAATCTAAATATTGTGATGGATTCTACAAACGAAGGCAGAGTATGTCATTGTTTTGACAATGACTGAGGATGTTAAGTCAAGAAGTTCTTTGAGAACTTGGTGTAGTTTCGATAGTGTCAGAACTTTGAAGCTATATTGTATGTGACAATATTAGTGACTTATTTCAGACCGCGGAATTAAGGTTCCACCAGAAGACCAAACATATTTAATGCCAACTCATTTGGAAAATGAGTACTGCGTTGAGACGCAAATGAATTACAAAATACATACGTTTCTGAGCGTGTTAGATCCGTTGACTAAAACCTCTCCCGTGAGCAAAACATGATAAAACACCGGAAAGCCAAGGTGTTATATCTTTACAAATGTAAACTAGATTATTGACTCTAGTGCAAGTGGGAGACTATTGGAGATATGCCCAAGAGGCAATAATAAAATGGTTATTATTATCTTTGTGTTTATGATAATGTTTACATACCATGCTATAATTGTATCAACCGAAACATTGATACATGTGTGTTATGTGAACAACAAGGAGTCCCTAGTAAGCCTCTTGTATAACTAGCTTGTTGATTAATACATGATCATAGTTTCATGATCATGAACATTGGATGTTATTAATAATAAGGTTATGTCATTATGTGAATGATGTAATGGACACACCCAATTAAGCGTAGCATAAGATCACGTCATTAAGTTATTTGCTATAAGCTTTCGATACATAGTTACCTAGTCCTTCGATCATGAGATAATGTAAATCACTTATACCGGAAGGGTACTTTGATTACATCAAACGTCACTGCGTAAATGGGTGGTTATAAAGGTGGGATTAAGTATCTGGAAAGTATGAGTTGAGCCATATGGATCAACAGTGAGATTTGTCCATCCCGATGATAGATAGATATACTCTGGGCCCTCTCGGTGGAATGTCGTCTAATTAGCTTGCAAGCATATGAATGGTTCATAAGAGACCACATACCACGGTATGAGTAAAGAGTACTTGTCAGGAGACGAGGTTGAACAAGGTATATAAATACCGATGATCAAAACCTCGGACAAGTAAAATATCGTGTGACAAAGGGAATCGGTATCGTATGTAAATGGTTCAGTCGATCACTAAAGTCATCGTTGAATATGTGGAGCCATTATGGATCTCCAGATCCCGCTATTGGTTATTGGTCGGAGAGAGGTCTCAACCATGTCTGCATAGTTCGCGAACCGTAGGGTGACACACTTAAGGTTTGATGTCGTTTTAAGTAGATATGGAATATGGAATGGAGTTCGAAGTTTTGTTCGGAGTCTCGGATGGGATCCAGGACATCATGAGGAGTTCCGGAATGGTCCGGATAATAAGATTCATATATAGGAAGTCATATTCCAAGTTTGGAAATGATCCGGTGCATTTATGGCAGGTTCTAGAAGGTTCTAGAAAAGTCCGGAAGAAGGCACTATGGAAGGTGGAGTCCCGGAGGGACTCCACAAGCTTGGCCGGCCACCCTCCCTCAAGGAAAGGTGGGAATCCCACCTAGAGTGGGACTCCCATCTTGAGTAGGTTGATGTCTACGGGAGCTTCTATTCTTGTAGACAGTGTTGGGCCTCCAAGAGCAGAGGTTTGTAGAACAGCAGCAAGTTTCCCTTAAGTGGATCACCCAAGGTTTATCGAACTCAGGGAGGAAGAGGTCAAAGATATCCCTCTCATGCAACCCTGCAACCACAAAGCAAGAAGTCTCTTGTGTCCCCAACACACCTAATAGGTGCACTAGTTCGGCGAAGAGATAGTGAAATACAGGTGGTATGAATATATATGAGCAGTAGCAACAGTGCCAGAAAAGTGCTTGCTGGCGTGTGGTTGATGGTGGTAATATTGCGGGTAGTAGAGATGCAGTAAAACAGTAAACAAGCAGCGATAGCAGTATTGGAAACAAGGCCTAGGGATCATACTTTCACTAGTGGACACTCTCAACTTTGATCACATAACAGAATAAATAGATAGATGCTAGACTCTACACCCTCTTGTTGGATGATGAACACCACTAACTGTGTAGGATTACACGAACCCTCAATGCCGGAGTTAACAAGCTCCACAATATTCGATGTTCATATTTAAATAACCTTAGAGTGCATGACAGATCAACATAACCAAACCAAGTACTAACATAGCATGCACACTGTCACCTTCACACTACGAAAGGAGGCATAGATCACATCAATACCATCATTGCAATAGTTAACTTCATAATCTACAAGAGATCACAATCATAGCCTACGCCAAGTACTAACACGATGCACACACTGTCACCATTACACCGTGCAGGAGGAATAAACTACTTTAATAACATCACTAGAGTAGCACACAGATATATTGTGATACAAAACACATTGCAATCATAAAGAGATATAAATAAGCACTTCACTATGCCATTCATAACAGTGAATAAGTATTCTGTGAAATATAGCCTAAGAGACCCACACGGTGCACACACTGTCACCTTTACACACGTGGGACAAGGAGTCTCCGGAGATCACATAAGTAAAATCCACTTGACTAGCATAATGACATCTAGATTACAAGCATCATCATATGAATCTCAATCATGTAAGGCAGCTCATGAGATTATTGTATTGAAGTACATAGGGAGAGAGATGAACCACATAGCTACTGGTACAGCCCCGAGCCTCGATGGAGAACTACTCCCTCCTCATGGGAGACAGCAGCGGTGATGAAGATGGCGGTGGAGATGGCAGCGGTGTCGATGGAGAAGCCTTCCGGGGGCACTTCCCCGTCCCGGCGGCGTTGAACAGAGAGACTCCTGTCCCCCAGATCTTGGCTTCGCGATGGCGGTGGCTCTGGAAGGTTTCTCGTACCGTGGCTTTTTCGTATCGAGGTTTTAGGTCGAGGGGCTTCTTATAGGCGAAGAGGCGGCGTCAGAGGGTCGAAGAGGCGGTGAGATGATAGGGCGGCGCGGCCAGGGCCTGGGCCGCGCCGGCCTACCTCCTGGGCCCACCAGGGCTCCCCTATGGCGACTCTCGGGTGTTCTGGATGCTTCCGGGGATTCTAAGATGCTGGGCGTTGATTTCGTCCGATTCCGAGAATATTTCCTTACTAGGATTTCTGAAACCAAAAACAGCAGAAAACAGCAACTGGCCCTTCGGCATCTCGTCAATAGGTTAGTTCCGGAAAACGCATAAATATGACATAAAGTATGCATAAAACATGTAGATATCATCAATAATGTGGCATGGAACATAAGAAATTATCGATTCGTCGGAGACGTATCAGCATCCCCAAGCTTAGTTTCTGCTCGTCCCGAGCAGGTAAACGATAACAAAGATAATTTCTGGAGTGACATGCCATCATAACCTTGATCATACTATTGTAAGCACATGTAATGAATGCAGCGATCAAAGCAATGGTAAATGACATGAGTAAACAAATGAATCATAAAGCAAAGACTTTTCATGAATAGTACTTCAAGACAAGCATCAATAAGTCTTGCATAAGAGTTAACTCATAAAGTAATAATTCAAAGTAAAGGTATTGAAGCAACACAACAGAAGATTAAGTTTCAGCGGTTGCTTTCAACTTAGAACATGTATATCTCATGGATAATTGTCAATGTAAAGTAATATAACAAGTGCAATATGCAAGTATGTAGGAATCAATGCACAGTTCACACAAGTGTTTGCTTCTTAAGATGGAGAGAAATAGGTGAACTGACTCAACAATAAAAGTAAAAGAAAGGTCCTTCAAAGAGGAAAGCATCGATTGCTATAGTTGTGCTAGAGCTTTGATTTTGAAAACATATAGAGATCATAAAAGTAAAATTTTGAGAGGTGTTTGTTGTTGTCAACGAATGGTAGTGGGTACTCTAACCCCCTTGCCAGACAAACCTTCAAAGAGCGGCTCCCATTTTATTTTATTTTTGTGTGGCACTCCTTCCAACCTTTCTTTCACAAACCATGGCTAACCGAATCCTCGGGTGCCTGCCAACAATCTCATACCATGAAGGAGTGCCCTTTTATTTTAGTTTTATTATGATGACACTCCTCCCCACCTTTGCTTTCTCAAGCCATGGCTAACCGAATCCTTCGGGTGCCGTCCAACAATCACATACCATGGAGGAGTGTCTATTTTTGTTAATTAATTTGGGACTGGGAATCCCATTGCCAGCTCTTTTTGCAAAATTATTGGATAAGCGGATGAAGCCACTAGTCCATTGGTGAAAGTTGCCCAACAAGATTGAAAGATAAACACCACATACTTCCTCATGAGCTATAAAACATTGACACAAATCAGAGGTGATAAATTTTGAATTGTTTAAAGGTAGCACTCAAGCAATTTATTTTGGAATGGCGGAGAAATACCATGTAGTAGGTAGGTATGGTGGACACAAATGGCATAGTGGTTGGCTCAAGTATTTGGATGCATGAGAAGTATTCCCTCTCGATACAAGGTTTAGGCTAGCAAGGTTTATTTGAAACAAACACAAGGATGAAGCGGTGCAGCAAAACTCACATAAAAGACATATTGTAAACATTATAAGACTCTACACCGTCTTCCTTGTTGTTCAAACTCAATACTAAAAATTATCTAGACCTTAGAGAGACCAATTATGCAAACCAAATTTTAGCAAGCTCTATGTATTTCTTCATTAATAGGTGCAAAGTATATGATGCAAGAGCTTAATCATGAGCACAACAATTGCCAAGTATCACATTATCCAAGACATTTTACCAATTACTACATGTAGCATTTCCCGTTTCCAACCATATAACAATTAACGAAACAGTTTCAACCTTCGCCATGAAAATTAAAAGCTAAGAACACATGTGTTCATATGAACCAGCGGAGCGTGTCTCTCTCCTACACAAGCCTTTATTCAAACAAAAGCAAAAACAAAAACACAAAGACGCTCCAAGTAAAGTACATAAGATGTGACCGAATAAAAATATAGTTTCAAGAGAAGGAACCTGATAATTTGTCGATGAAGAAGGGGATGCCTTGGGCATCCCCAAGCTTAGATGCTTGAGTCTTCTTGAAATATGCAGGGATGAACCACCGGGGCATCCCCAAGCTTAGAGCTTTCACTCTCCTTGATCATAGTATATCATCCTACTCTCTTGACCCTTGAAAACTTCCTTCACACCAAACTCGAAACAAACTCATTAGAGGGTTAGTGCATAATCAAAAACTCACATGTTCAGAGGTGACACAATCATTCTTAACACTTCTGGACATTGCCCAAAGCTACTGGAAGTTAATGGAATCGAAATATCCATCGAACATATCAAAACAGGCAATGCGAAATAAAAGGCAGAATCTGTCAAAACAGAACAGTTCGTAAAGACGAATTTTATTGAGGCACCAGACTTGCTCAAATGAAAATGCTCAAATTGAATGAAAGTTGCGTACATATCTGGGGATCACTCACGTAAATTGGCATAATTTTCTGAGTTACCTACAGAGAATTTTTCCCAGATTCGTGACAGCAAAGAAATCTGTTTCTGCGCAGTAATCCAAATCTAGTATGAACCTTACTATCAACGACTTTACTTGGCACAACAAAGCACAAAACTAAGATAAGGAGAGGTTGCTACAGTAGTAACAACTTCCAAGACCCAAATATAAAACAAAAGTACTGTAGCAAAATAAACACATGGGTTATCTCCCAAGAAGTTCTTTCTTTATAGCCATTAAGATGGGCTCAGCAGTTTTAATGATGCACTCGCAAGAAATAGTATTTGAAGCAAAAAGAGAGCATCAAGAGGAAAATTCAAAACACATTTAAGTCTAACATGCTTCCTATGCAAAGGAATCTTGTAAATAAACAAGTTCAAGAAGCATAATGCAACAAGCATAGAAAGATAAAACAAGTGTAGCTTCAAAAATTTCAGCACATAGAGAGGCATTTTAGTAACATGAAAATTTCCACAACCATATTTTCCTCTCTCATAATAACTTTCAGTAGCAACATGAGCAAACTCAACAATATAACTATCAAGTGAAACATTCTTATCATGAGTCTCATGCATAAAATTATTACTCTCCACATAAGCATAATCAATTTTATTAGTTGTAGTGGGAGAAAATTCAACAAAGTAGCTATCATTATTATTCTCATCATCAAATATAGGAGGCATATTGTAATCATAATCAAATTTATCCTCCATAACAGGCGGCAACAAAAGACTATCATCATTATAATCATCAAAAATAGGAGGCAAAGTATCATCAAAGTAAATTTTCTCCTCCATGCCCGGGGGACTAAAAAGATCATGCTCATCAAAACCAGCCTCCCCAAGCTTAGAATTTTCCATAGCATTAGCAACAATAGTGTTCAAAGCATTCATATTAATAACATTCCCATTAGCATGCATATAAAGTTCCATGGGTTTTTTAATTCTCTCTTCAAACACATCATGTCCTAATTCAAGATAAAGTTCATAAAGATCTCTCATATTTTTGTTGTTTTCCATTATGCCTAACTAGTGTAAACAAGAAACAAAAAGATGCAATTGCAGGATCTAAAGGAAATAGCTTCGAGCACAAACACAATGGCGCCAGAAAAGTACTGTTACCTGGAACCGGAGTATGAGTGCCTTTTACCTTTCCTCCCCGGCAACGGCGCCAGAAAAGTGCTTGATGTCTACGGGAGCTTCTATTCTTGTAGACAGTGTTGGGCCTCCAAGAGCAGAGGTTTGTAGAACAGCAGCAAGTTTCCCTTAAGTGGATCACCCAAGGTTTATCGAACTCGGGGAGGAAGAGGTCAAAGATATCCCTCTCATGCAACCCTGCAACCACAAAGCAAGAAGTCTCTTGTGTCCCCAACACACCTAATAGGTGCACTAGTTCGGCGAAGAGATAGTGAAATACAGGTGGTATGAATATATATGAGCAGTAGCAACAGTGCCAGAAAAGTGCTTGCTGGCATGTGGTTGATGGTGGTAATATTGCGGGCAGTAGAGATGCAGTAAAACAGTAAACAAGCAGCGATAGCAGTATTGGAAACAAGGCCTAGGGATCATACTTTCACTAGTGGACACTCTCAACTTTGATCACATAACAGAATAAATAGATAGATGCTAGACTCTACACCCTCTTGTTGGATGATGAACACCACTAACTGTGTAGGATTACACGAACCCTCAATGCCGGAGTTAACAAGCTCCACAATATTCGATGTTCATATTTAAATAACCTTAGAGTGCATGACAGATCAACATAACCAAACCAAGTACTAACATAGCATGCACACTGTCACCTTCACACTACGAAAGGAGGCATAGATCACATCAATACCATCATAGCAATAGTTAACTTCATAATCTACAAGAGATCACAATCATAGCCTACGCCAAGTACTAACACGATGCACACACTGTCACCATTACACCGTGCAGGAGGAATAAACTACTTTAATAACATCACTAGAGTAGCACACAGATATATTGTGATACAAAACACATTGCAATCATAAAGAGATATAAATAAGCACTTCACTATGCCATTCATAACAGTGAATAAGTATTCTGTGAAATATAGCCTAAGAGACCCACACGGTGCACACACTGTCACCTTTACACACGTGGGACAAGGAGTCTCCGGAGATCACATAAGTAAAATCCACTTGACTAGCATAATGACATCTAGATTACAAGCATCATCATATGAATCTCAATCATGTAAGGCAGCTCATGAGATTATTGTATTGAAGTACATAGGGAGAGAGATGAACCACATAGCTACTGGTACAGCCCCGAGCCTCGATGGAGAACTACTCCCTCCTCATGGGAGACAGCAGCGGTGATGAAGATGGCGGTGGAGATGGCAGCGGTGTCGATGGAGAAGCCTTCCGGGGGCACTTCCCCGTCCCGGCGGCGTGCCGGAACAGAGACTCCTGTCCCCCAGATCTTGGCTTCGCGATGGCGGTGGCTCTGGAAGGTTTCTCGTACCGTGGCTTTTTCGTATCGAGGTTTTAGGTCGAGGGGCTTCTTATAGGCGAAGAGGCGGCGTCAGAGGGTCGAAGAGGCGGTGAGATGATAGGGCGGCGCGGCCAGGGCCTGGGCCGCGCCGGCCTACCTCCTGGGCCCACCAGGGCTCCCCTCTGGCGACTCTCGGGTGTTCTGGATGCTTCCGGGGATTCTAAGATGCTGGGCGTTGATTTCGTCCGATTCCGAGAATATTTCCTTACTAGGATTTCTGAAACCAAAAACAGCAGAAAACAGCAACTGGCCCTTCGGCATCTCGTCAATAGGTTAGTTCCGGAAAACGCATAAATATGACATAAAGTATGCATAAAACATGTAGATATCATCAATAATGTGGCATGGAACATAAGAAATTGTCGATACGTCGGAGACGTATCATAGGTTTCCCACCAAAGGTAGGTTTTGGTGTTGGGGTCTTATTCGAAGACTTGGGATACAACTCTTGGGGCTTCCACTTATATAATGAGGCACAAGGGGAGGGTGGCCTGCCACTCTTGCCTCCAACCTTGGCTGCCCCCTTTGTGGCCGGCGCCCAAGGCACCCCCTCTCCTCAAACCCTAGCGCCCCTCCTCCACTACTTCTCCCGCATATGCTTAGCGAAGCTCCGCCGGAGATCTCCATCGACACCGCCACCACGTCGTCGTGCTACCGGGATTCCGAGGAGGATCTACTACTTCCGCTGCCCGCTGGAATGGGGAGAAGGACGCCGTCATCAACACCGAACGTGTGACCGAGTACGGAGGTGCTGCCCGATTGTGGCACCGTCAAGATCTTCTACGCGCTTTTGAAAGCGGCAAGTGATCATCTACCGCAGCAACGAGAGCCTCCTCTTGTAGGCTTTGGAATTCTTCAAGGGTTAGTCTCGTTCATCCCCACGTTGCTCCCATCTTCTAGATTGCATCTTGGCTTGGATTGCGTTCTCGCGGTTGGAAATTTTTTGTTTTCTATGCGACGAATCCCATCAAATACTTCTGATAAGAGTAGCCCTATAGCTTATGAACAGATGCTTGCATCTGAACATAGGCTCTCGAAGTTTCTTTTTAATTGTGCACTTCTTTAGATCTCGAAGTTTTCTTATCGCTATATTTTGTTCCACCACCTGAAGTTTTCTTGAATGACGTCGTTGCTGACGACAGCCACGTATGACCACCTTGGGAAGCCATGACTCCTGGCAATCCACTGTTCTGTGGATCCAAAACTCTGCACCTTCGACGCGTCATGCAAGTGGGGCGCACACGTCCTCTGGAATTCACAGCATGCGCGCAGTAACTTCTCTGCAGTAAAATCAAAGCGGTAAGACCATTTTACCCTTTGGATCGGAGCTCTCCTCTTTTCATCCGACGGTTGGGCGCATCATCTTCTTCCTATAAATTGGGCCCATGTTCCTCATTTATCCCCTTCGCTGCACCACACAACTCCTCTCTCTCTGCCCTTCGTCCTCCTCGAGCTCCTCGCGCCCGCACTCTGCTCCTTCTCCTTCGTTGCTTCACCGAGCCTTCCACCATGGCTCCGCGCTCGAAGCAGTGCAGGAACCGTGCCCCAAGCACCGACGAACTTGTGGAGAAGGCCAAGGTCTCCGACTGGGAAAGGTTGAAGCTTTTCGCACAAGATCACAAACTGCTGAAGAAGATGGGCCTGCTCAAGAAGGAGGCCATGAAGATGCCCGGAGACGAGAGTTCTCCTCATCCTCCAATCAGATTTCGGGTAACTTTCGTTGACTTCCTCACTCGCGGCCTTTTTGTTCATGTCCACGAATTCCTTCGTGGCCTGCTCTTTATTTACGGGATCTAGCTGCACCAGCTGACCCCAAACTCTCTACTCCACATCTCCATTTTTATCACACTTTGTGAATGTTTCCTGGGCATCCACCCCTACTGGGGCCTCTAGAAACGCATCTTCTACCTCCGACGCAACAACTTGAAGAACGTCACCTACAACGTAGGTAGCGTTTGCATCTGCGTCCGCCCCGATATCGACTATTTTGATGTGAAGTTTGCCGACTCCGTCCAAGACTGGCGCAGGAAGTGGCTTTACATCAAGGACGAGTCTTCTGACGGCCAAGAATATGGCCTTGTGCCCTTTGACGCTACCGAAGAAATTCAGAGGCGCAAATCATGGGATGCAAAGGCTACAGCCGAAGAAAAAGCAACCACCGACGCTCTGATTGCCCGCATCCACGAACTTCAAAACACCGACGAGAAGAATTATCGGGTGTGCAAATCATTGCACATTTTCTTCGGATTCGAGTGCAGCCTCTACAAGCTCGCAAAAATCCCCTCTGGATGTACTCAGGTGCTAAAGATGCCGACCGAATCTCCGACGATCTTTCTGTGAAGGACTTGGAGAAACTCGTCCGCCGCTTCACCTCCTTGAACAAAAACCATGAAGTCCCTTCATCCTGTCGCGTGGAGCCATTCAGTGGTAGCCATGCCCTTCCCAAAGTAAGTGCTTTCTTTCGAGTTATATTTCGTGTATTTTTGCCGTTGTTGTTTTTTTCCTTTGTATATTGATTGTCGTTTCTTCTCTTGTTTTTAACTGCAGAACCATCGAACTCTTTCCTCTCTTTCCCCACTGCCGGAAGGTGGGGAAGTGGATGAGCGGGTCGTTGTCGCTGACGACTCGCAAGAACCCTCCCTTCCTGAGAGTGAACCCGCAGGATCTCAAAGATCTGCGGGTTCCTCTAACAAAGACACATAGTTCAACTCTGCTCAATCTGTCTCTCCTCCTCCTGCCGCTTCTCCGGATGAGCGCAAGAGGAAGAGAAACGACGACGAAAAATATTCCGACGCATCCAAACTTGTCGAACCAGCTGCTGAGGAATTTTCTCCGGATGATCAAGAGGCCTTCGACCTCTTCAGCATGACCGGTGTGGTTAGCTCGTAAGTTGTTCTTTGTTGTCTTTCCCTATCTTCTTTTCTTTCGTTCCCTTATATTTTTTTGCTGCTATATTGACAGAGCTGACGAGGGAGAAGAAGAAGAACCCGAAGCTCATGGGCCAGCTCCTACGAGCACTTCCAACACGCTGGTTCTTTCCGAGGAACGTCATGTTGCTTCAGAAGCCTCGCCTTCCCACAACATAATTTAGAAGCACCGACTCCAGTGCCCAGCCCCCGAGCGCCGAAGCCGAAGAAAGCTAAAACCGGGGCTGCTAGCACACATGAGCTTGCCACTGGGAGTACATCAGGTCTTCTCCTTGAGGATGTAAGTTTACTTTTCCTGCTTGTCGCCTTTTTGTGCAGCCCGAAAGATTTTATCTACCCTGACGTTGTTTTTCTGTCTTGCCGACTTTTTGCAGCCCTTAATGAAAGAGCTGGTCAACTTGGGCTCCCGATTTATCGGGTTCCGCGACGAGGCCACGACTTTAAGAGGTAAACCATTGCTGCTCTTGACATGATCGATGTCCCTATCTTGATTTTGCGTCCTCTCACCTTTTTCTTCTAGATGCGCTTCGTCGTGCCGAGGAAGGCGCCGACGATCTGGAGGCCAAGCTCAAAGCCAGCGAGACAGCTCACAAGAAGGCTGAAAAGGACGTCGCTGCTATCGAAGATCTTCGTCAAAGGCTTCAAGCCGCTGAAGACGCTTTGTGAAACAAAGAGGCCAAGCAGGTCGAGCGCGAAAATGAAATAAGCATGCGCCTTGAAACGCAATCCCGAAGATTTTCAAGTAACACTATCTTTCCTTTTGTCGCTTTACTTTCCCTTGTGTCGACCTTATTTGTGGTGTTGACGAAGCCTTGCTTTTCTCCAGCAGGGAAAATGGGTGAGCAATACACTCTGAGCCAAGAGTCAGATGATCGTCTTCTGGACACTCTCAACATTCTTGAGCTAAACTGTGTCTTAGAGCGCAAGTCCATAACTTCCGTGCGGAATGCATTGAAGCGGGTCTTTCCCCACTTCTTCCTGAAGGATACTCAACCGGAGATTTTTCTCCGAGCTTGCCCAACATTTCCTTGGGAAGGATGATCCAGCTTTGGCCTCTCGTCAAGCTAGCTTGAAGATTGGGGTCGAAGGAACCATCACCCATGTCGCGGCCAGCGGCCAAAAATTCGACTGGGTGAAGGCGAGATCAGGTTGCACTCGTTTACCTCCATCCATCGCGTTGCTTGCAGCAGATGATGATGTTGACGATGCCATCGAAATCACGACCTTGTGACCTCCAATTTCCACAGATGGCGCCAATTGACAAGGTATTAACTTGTCAGTGCCTACAGATTATAGACTTGGGTTTCGTAAGAAGTAGAGGGCAAGTAGATCTCGAAGGTTTCAGCCGACAAAGGTGTTTCGACTAAAGTTTACGGTGGGTTTGTTGACAATGAATCGATTGATTTCTCTTCCCTCGGCTCCCCTTTATATAGGAGGTGGAGCTGAGGGATTTCGTGTACAAGTTACAAACTGCGGGAAGGCACATCGGGCCTTTCTCGTACTACTGCATGATTCCTAATACAACTAAGTATTCCTTATCAGAAACTCTCTGGGCTTCTGGGCCTTCAATCCTTCTGGTCGTGCGCCTCCAGATAACCTCAGGTACTTTATCCGGCAGGCCTATTTAGCATGCCTATGTCACCAACCAACATCTGTGGGTCACCCAAACTTGCTGTACTTAGACTATGTTGTGGGTATACCTATTTGGTATATCCCCAACATCTCGCAGCTCAGGTGCATGCCAACATTATACTCCAATGTTCGAACTACTTCCGGCGGTCATTTGGTGCTTAGCCTGCATCTCATACATTGTCTCTTGTCTCTCGGATCCATGATGACTATATGTTACTTCTCCATACCGACAACATTTACCGAATAACTATCATGGCAATGCACCGCAACAGTGTGTGTAAGTAATGCAACTCACCCCAGATAGCCAACCACGCTTACACCTTTACATAATGTACATACTCTACATTTTCTCCGTGTCTTCCTGTTCTTGCATTTTAAAACAAACAAATCCAATTTGTAACGTTAAAACATAAAATGTGACGGAGGAACCGGTTCGGTATGGGAGAGGCGATTAGGGTTTCCCAGCCGCCTCCCGTCGGCACTGCCGATCTGCCTTAGTTATGTGTCCTTCGGACCATGGGGCGGAGTGGATCTTGTCCCCGTTCGGTGGGAGGGCTCCGTTTTTTCTGGTTTTAGGGTCAAGGTTTGGTGTGTCGTCGCTCAGATGGTGGCGGCAACATCTTCAATAAAGTCTTCCCAGCTTCAACGCGATATCGACGGCAACGTCGAGAACCTTGTGGGAGTAGTGTGGTTCTCGAGGACTTGTTCTAGCTTGGAGGGTGTCGGGATCATCATGAAGCTTCATCGACGATTATTTCTTCTTCTTCATCTCTGGGATGGAAGTCGTTTTGTTGCCCCGTTTGGCGACTTTCCATCTGTAACCAACAACGTCAGGCCGACTTTGAGAGGAGCAGTAGCGGCGACACGCCGTCGATACGGTCTAGAGGTTGAAGAGAAAGACAAATAGAAAATTTAAATTTTTTCTTTGTGTCTTCCCGTTCTTGCATTTCAAACCAGACAAATCAAATTTGAAACCGGGGTCCGTGCCGCGAGGCGTGCAGCCGCTACATCGTGTATCACACGGACCACTGGGACCGCGCCTGACCGTTTTTCTACCAAGAAAATGGCCACCACATCGCAAAATATGCAGTTAGCACCTCGACGTGATTCAAAACCCGCGCTCCGGTCCCCCACCCTCCACCTCCCCTCCAAATCCATTTCCCTTCCATTCCCCCTGCTCTGCTCTCTTCTAAAGCCTCGCCAGTCGCCTCCGCCACCAAAACCCTAACCCTAGCCCCCCGGTGCTACGTCGCCACGCGCGAGCCGCGGAATGGAAGGGGGAGGCGCGCACCGCACGCCGGAGGACGTGTTCCGGGACTTCCGCGCGCGGCGGGCCGGCATGATCAAGGCGCTCACCACCGGTGCGTGCTCTCATTTTTCCTCCGCCCCCGGGACTGTTTCCGGGGTGCTTTTGGGGGTGTGTTCCCGAGGATTTGTAGTGTTTCTGATTGGTTTCTCGGTTTCTGGTTGGTGGATTTGCAGATGTGGAGAAGTTCTACCAGCAGTGCGACCCAGGTGAGCTCGCGGCCGCCTCCGATTCGCCCTCCCCGGGCATCGAATTCGCTTGGTTTTTTTTTACATGAAAATGATTCCGGCATGATTTCCTTTCGCTCCTCCCATCAGAGGGAAACTTGTGTGCGGCTGCTGTTGTTATTGGCTCTAATCTGGGAGCACCCCTGCCTTTGACCCCCTTCATGTTGCAGGATTTTGCTGGAATTTACGTTCTACTGGGTTAGGATTTTTCAGCCCTTTTAGTTACTTCTTTGATTTTTGCTGGAAAAGTGTGGGCTGGAATGGTTCTCGTGCTAATTTGGTGCTTATTGCATTCGATCTACTAACACAACACTGCCTGTGCCGGCTAAAAGATGGAGAGAGAGAGAGAGGGGGAGAGAGCTTGTATCTTTCTGATTTGTTGACTAATGCCCTCCCTCTTCACAACAAAAATGATGTGGGGGCGGGGTGGGGCAAAACACCAAATGACCACGGTGTCCATCTCGTGAAGGGTATTTTTGGCTTTTATTTTTATTGCTACTAGGTAGTTTTCTACTGACGCAGTGCTGAAGTTTAGTTGTAAGCTTCACCGTGCTGACCCACTGAATAACTTGATGTACTGGATCAGGCCATTCCATGGAACCAAGGTCCAATACAACTTTGGAGGCTTCTCGAACATTTTTTTTTGTCATTTAGTAGCAAATGGCATATTCTTTTTTTCCTTTCTGACAGCTCCGTAATATATGTGGCTCATGTCTTCATGATGTCAGATGTATATACTATTTATCTTGGGTTAGTCTTGAGCATTGTATGGAATTATAGATCTAAATTCTTGTTGCTGTACTTCGGTGCCAGGATGGCAAAGTCTCTGATCGAACCGTTATTTTCCTGCTTTTCTTTTCTCGTTTCGGTGTTCTGTGGGCACACAGTTGCAGTCGTTTTCAAAAGTTTGTTCGTTCTGACTTATTTCTGTTAGAGAGCATAAAAGAAATTATCATCAGAGGGATGAGGATGCTTAGAAGATTACCATTTTGGTTGCAGAGAAAGAGAATCTTTGTCTGTATGGTCTCCCCAATGAAACGTGGGAAGTGAACTTGCCTGCGGAGGAGGTTCCCCCGGAACTTCCAGAGCCAGCACTGGGAATCAATTTTGCCCGGGACGGGATGGATGAGAAAGATTGGTTGTCACTTGTTGCGGTGCATAGTGATGCCTGGCTGCTAGCAGTAGCCTTCTACTTTGGAGCAAGATTTGGGTTTGATAAAGAATCCAGGTATTGCATTTATTTCCGAGACAAGCAATTTTACTTGTGATCTGCCTATAGTTCTGTGATATTGTTGTTCTTTGTATTTTTCGTCATATTTAACTCTGGTAATGTGACTATTGAATAATCAGCCCAATATTGTTATCTTGACATTGTAATTGTTCTGTTTGATGTGTTACATCAGTTATGTTGCAAAACATAGACTTACTTTGGTCACTCGAATGCTTAGTAGCCTAGCCTAGTAGGTCTTTTAATGAGCCAAGCTAGAGCATTAGAGCATCTCCAGGAGCTCATCCAAATTTGGTCCTCTATATCTCCATATAGATGATCATCCATAAAGATTCCTTTTTAGATGTCCCCAGTTTTCCAGCAGATCATCTATAACCAGGCCATCTATATTCTCTCTCCTATATTTTAATACCATCTTATAACTGTTAGAGTATATATTTGTATATTGTAGTTTCCCCATATGTTAGGGGGCTTCCTGCATATTTGCACCTGTACATGTACTATATATTGTGGCCTTTGGCCCCCTGGTAATACAACACGCATATTCCTCTAACATGGTATCAGAGCCAGGTTTGGTCCTAGTCTGTACGTTGTCCCGGCCGTAGTTGCCGCTCTCGTCCGGCCGTCTCCGCGGTCGTCTCCGCCGCCAGATTTCTTCCCGGCTTGATCGGATCGGATCTTCTCTCCCGTGCTGTGCTGCCCGCCTGCTCCTTGATCCGTGCTGCTCCGCGCGTGGCCGTGCTCCTCTCTCCCGTGCTGTGCTACCCGCCTCGGCCCGATCCGTGCTTCGCGCGCGTGGCCGATCTCCCGCTCGCTAATCTCCCCGGCCGATCGATTCGGCCGATCCGCTCCCGCCGCTGCGTTACGGCATCGCGCGACCACCACTTTCTACACGGTCAGTACGTCCCCGTGGTATCCGGATTCTGGAGCTTCCTTTCATATGACCTCGAGTCTTCTATCCCGTCCGCTCTTCGGTCTCTTATTTCTCTGTCCGTGTTGTCACGGTGATGGTACCTCTATTCCCGTTTCTAGTACAGCACCCTTTCTACTCCCTCTTTCTCTCGTCTCGATGTTTCTCATGTTCCTCGCCTTCGTATGAACCTTTTCTCGCTAGCTTGACTCACCGATTCTCGGTTGTCGCGTCATTCTTGACGCCGAGTCTTGTGCGGTTCAGGATCGTCGCACACAGCCCCGGTTGGAGCCGGCCCTTGTAGCCGTCGCCCTCCGGGGCTTTGGGAGTTAGGCGGCTTCGTGTTCCTTCCGCCGCCACTTCATCTGCCGGTTCTCCTCCGGTTGTTGCCTCTGTCACCGGCTCTTTTCGAGTGGCATCATCGTCTTGGTCACCTTTGTGACTCTCGCCTGTCGTCTTTGGTTCATCATGGCCTTCTGGGGTCTGTCTCTGGAGATGGGTCGTTACACTGTCAGGGTTGTAGGTTAGGCAAACAGATTCAGCTTCCCTATCCTACTAGTGTGTCTGTCTCTCAGCGACCGTTCGATTTAGTCCATTCAGATGTTTGGGATCCGGCTCCCTTCGCTTCGAAAGGGGGCCATCGATACTATATCTTATTCATTGATGATTTTTCACGGTACACCTGGGTGTTTTTCATGCACTCTCGCAATGAGGTGCTCTCTATTTATCGGCGTTTTGCGGCCATGGTCCGCACTCTCGCATTCCTCACCCATTCGCGTGTTCCGTGGCCGATTCTGGTCGGTGAGTATATCTCTCAAAGACCTTCGTGGTGTCCTTGCCGAGGAGGGCACCCTCGCTCGCTTTTCTTGTCCCGGCGCGCATGCTCAAAATGGCGTCGCCGAGCGTAAGCATCGTCATCTTCTTGAGACCACTCGTGCTATGATGATTGCCTCTTCTCTTCCGCCACATTGGCCGAGGTCGTCGCTACGTCGGCCCACCTCATTAACATTCAGCCTTCCGTCGCTCTACAGGTGGCATTCCTCTCGAGCGTCTCTCTGGTGTTTCTCCAGGACTACTCGACTCTCCGTTCATTTGGTTGCGTCTGCTATGTCCTTCGCCTCTCGCGAACGCACCAAGCCGACCGCTCGATCCGTTGAGTGTGTTTTTCTCGGATACGATGATGAGCATAAGGGCTATCGCTGTTGGGACCCCGTTGGTCGTCGGATGCGCATCTCTCGTGACGTCACATTTGATGAGACGCGTCCCATCTATCCTCGCCCCACCTCGGGTACTTACCGGTGGATGATATCTCTTTTCTTCTTTTTCGGATGCACCCCCGCTGTCCCTCCTCCCCTCCCTCCTACTTCGATGCGCCCTTCGACGCCATCCTCTCTTTCGTCTAGTCCACCTAGTACTCCTCGTTCTCCGGCTTCGGCTCCTTCCGATTATGTCCATTCTTCCTCTTCTTCGATGACTTGTCTTCCGCATGACCTTCCCCTTCTCGGCCTGTTCGTCGGCGTCGTGCTCCGATTCGTTACTCTCCTAGTCGGTATGGTCTCTCTGTCGTTTCCGAGCCGACTTCTTATCGGGATGCCGAGCGTCATCCCGAATGGCAGCTTGCCATGATCGAGGAGATCGCCGCGCTTGAGCGCACCGGCACTTGGGATCTTGTTTCTCCCCCTTCCGGTGTTCGTCCCATCACGTGTAAGTGGGTCTATAAAATTAAGACTCGCTCGATGGATCTCTTGAGCGCTATAAAGCGCGTCTTGTGGCTCGTGGTTTTCGGCGGGAGCACGGCCGTGACTATGATGAGACTTTTGCCCCGTGGCTCATATGACTACCGTGCGTACCCTTCTTCTTGCCGTTGCCTGTTCGCCGCCGGTCCGTCTCCCAACTTGATGTTCGAATGCTTTTCTTAATGGCGAGTTGAGTGAGGAGGTTTACATGCGGCCTCCTCCTGGGTATTCCGTTCCCGATGGGATGGTTTGTCGTCTTCGACGTTCTCTCTATGGTCTCAAACAGGCCCTCGTGCACGGTTTGAGCGCTTTGCCTCTGTGGTGACTCGCTTGGTTTCTCTCCTAGTCTTCATGATCCAAAGACTTTTCGTTCACACTTCTCCTCGTGGACGCACCCTTCTCCTTCTCTATGTTGATGATATGATTATTACCGGTGATGATCCCGAGTATATTGCCTTTGTAAAGGCTCGTCTTCGTGATCGGTTTCTCATGACCGATCTTGGTCCTCTTCGCTATTTTCTTGGGATTGAGGTTTCCTCCACTTCGATGACTTTTCTATCTCTCGGAGAAGTACATTCGGGATCTTCTTGCTCGTCTTTGCTCTTGGGGATGAGCGCACGGTTGATACTCCTATGGAGCTTAATGTTAAGCTTCGTCCTGCGATGGTGATCCTCTTCCCGATCCCACACGTTATCGTCATCTTGTTGGGAGTCTTGTTTATCTTCTTGTCACTCGTCCTGATATTTCTTATCCTGTTCATATTCTGAGTCAGTTTGTCTCAGCTCCTACCACTGTTCACTACAGTCATCTCCTCCGTGTTCTTCGTTACCTTCGTGGCACGATCACTCGTCGCCTTTTCTTTCCTCGTTCTAGCTCTCTCCAGCTCCAGTGCTACTCGGATGCTACGTGGGCGAGTGATCCTATGGATCGTCGTTCACTTTCTGCTTACTGTGTGTTTCTTGGTGGTTCGCTTGTTGCTTGGAAGACGAAGAAACAGGTAGCGGTTTCTCGTTCGAGTGTTGAGGCTGAGCTGCGGGCTATGGCTTTGTTGATTGCTGAGGTGACCTGGTTACGGTGGTTGCTTGCAGATTTTGGGGTCTCTGTTACGACACCCACTCCACTTTTGTCTGACAGTATAGGTGCTATCAGTATTGCACGTGATCCGGTCAAGCATGAGCTGACCAAACATATTGGTGTTGATGCTTTTTATACACGTGCTCAGGTGCATGATGAGGTTGTTGCGGTTCATTATGTGCCTTCAGATTTGCAGTTGGCGGATTTCTTTACAAAGGCACAAACTCGAGCGCAACATGACTTTTTACTCTCCAAACTCAGTGTTGTGGATTCACCATGAGTTTGCGGGAGGGTGTTAGAGTATATATTTGTATATTGTAGTTTCCCCATATGTTAGGGGGCTTCCTGCATATTTGCACCTGTACATGTACTATATATTGTGGCCTTTGGCCCCCTGGTAATACAACACGCATATTCCTCTAACAATAACTACTATTTAACAGATTTTTTCCAACGGCTCTATTTTTTGAACAGATATTTTTTGAACAGTTAGATTCCCAACGACTATATTTTCAACGGCTATATTCCCAACAGCTATATTTTCGTATCTATATATACCACCATCTCCCACCTCTCACTACATTCCTGGTTGTAGCTTCTTTGCTCTCTATCCACTCTCTCACGATACAATGAGCACCTCTTGGGATATGATGATGAATTCATCGTCGTCTTCATCAGGCGACGATGAACTTATTATGGCAGCAATCGCCGAGGAGGAAGAGCAGGGAAATGCCCGACGCCGTGGCGGTTCCAAGATTGGACGTCAGATAATTGACAGAGGAAGGTGCCTCCTCTCGTTCTTGCATTTTGGAAGATACACTTAAGTCATCATCAATAATAGCAGCAGCAGACTTGCATCAGACTTCTTCTTTTGTTTTTTTTGAGAAACTTCAAGTTCTCTTAACTCCCACTTTGGATACTTCACAAACTCTAAATAACAGTGCATGAATGTAAAAGGCTTTTTATTTGGATCATTTTGAATAAACATAAGGTGTGCCTCCTCTTTCTGCAGCAAGAAATGTGTAGTTAAAATATGTAGCAAAACACATCTAGAATATTACACAGGAATGGGAAGATAGTTAACAAATGTTCGAAAGCATACCTTCTCGTCTAAAGTTCTTCCGCTTTGGTTTCTATTTAAAACCTACTGAAGGCATCCACAGAACTTGCTCGTAGCGGATGAAATAGTGGTGTAGCGACCATTGACCGATGCAACATTACGAACCTGCCATGCTGGATTCTTGTGTTGGTTGTAGTACTCCGTAATCCTAGCCCAATAAGAATCGGAATGTTGATCGGCTCCGACTACCCCATCCAAACTTGTGTTTGCCCATGATTCTATCAACACCTTGTCCTCAAGACTTGACCAATTTTTCCCCTTCGGGACACCCTTTCCACTCGGTTTGGGTTTACCAGATGCAACAATATTTTCAATTGGCGTTGTCACTTGTTCTCCAATTGGGCTAAAATTCTGTGTCACCCCAATTCATGTCACCGGAACCAGTATTCAACAGGTCCAAAAAAGATCCAGAAGAAGGTGCCGGTGAGCTGTTCATCTCTGAAGTGTCCATCTACAATAAACATCACAATTTAGTGTCTACACAAAATCAATTCACAACAATGTATTCACTGCAGTAGCAAAGCAGTACAAAAATTTCCATATAGATGCGATCGCGAACCAAGACAGTAGCGAAGCACAAAAATCTAGTTCCATGCGATGCAGTACCAAGATAGAGACAATATAGCAAAGAAGAAATTCGACCCTGCCCTCCACCGCCCGCTGTTCCCTTGCTCCCTACCACCATGGCGCCGGCTCCCATGCCCGCCGCCACCCCCTGCTCCCATCTCGGCCGCCGCCGCCGTCCGATTCGCCTGCTCCCATCTCGGCCGCCGCCGTCCCCGATTCGCCTGCTACGCCCTGGGCCCTTCATCCAGCGCCGCCGCCGTCCCCAACTCGCTGCGCCGCCCGGCCCTTCATCCCGCGCCGCCGCCGTCCCCATCTCGCCTGCGCCGCCCCGGCCCTGGCCCTACTTCCAGCGCCGCCGCCGTCCCCATCCTACCTACCGCGCGGCGATGCAAAAGAAAAAGTACAGGGCGCATACCTTCGGCGAGTCGCGGACAGGCGCCGGCATCCTCCTCCTCGTCGCTGCAGCTTCCTATTCGCGCGGGAGCTGGGCCGAATCGCGCGGGAGGCGAGCGGAATCGCGCGGGCGAAGCAGCGATGATCCCGGCTTGGTCACCCAGAAGTGGAGGACGCTCCCGAGATATGGATGGTCATGTATCGACCCATGTCCATATAGATGTGCTGCTGGAGACGTTTTTTGGGGGTCTGTCCTCTATATTTGCTATACATGTCCATATAGATGAGCTCCTGGAGATGCTCTTAGAGCTTTGCAAGGTGCTTGGCCTCTGCTCCAACAGAGTATGGAACAGCTTATAGTTCGGCTGGTAAAGCATTAGCAGTTAGGTGAATTCACAATCAGTTAGAAATCAGCACTAAAATTCCCAGGCTCCATGAGACTCAGCCCACTCTCCCCACCCCCTTCATTGGAGTCAGTGGCGGAGCCAGGATTTGAACTGAGCCGGGTCGAACAAATAAGCTCTAAAAAAATTTGAGGCAAAAAATCACATGTAATCAACAAAAAATGGTCCAAACAGATGCCTTTGTCATATTTCACCGAGTAGAAGTACAAACTGACTAAAAAACAAGAACCAGATACAAAAGTGCTACATTTTGAGGAGATATTATCATACCATTAAGTTGATTCCATGCTGGGAAGTCGAAATCCACGAGGAAGATGACCTCTACGGTTACTGTAGGCATGAAAACGAAGCATAATGTTCTTGTCATCAATTTGTGCAAATATCTCTTTCTCAACATAGCAAATCATCAAATCATTGAGCCAATCATCCCCTATCTTGTTTCGAAGATCTGATTTTATAATCTTCATAGCCGAGAAAACCCTCTCTACTGATGTTGTTGCCACAGGCAATGTCAAAGCTAGTGTAATAAGGCGGTAGTCTAATGGAAATGTCAAATGATATCTTTTCTGAACCAACTTGAAGCAAGATCACTCAAACTATCACAAGCTCTGACTTCATGAGTTCTCTTCATGACATCAACATATATGTTTAGTTCATCAACCAATAGACAACGATCATGTGAAGAGAAATCAAGTATATGGTAGCAAGCTCAACTAGCATATCATTGTCAAAACTGTTGAATGAGTCTCTAGTGCTATACCATGCATCTAGAAATGATCGCCTATCCGGATTTTTGGGATAACTATGACCAACTAAACGATTACGACCTCTCGACCAATACGCCCATCGCATTTTATCTCTAATTTCAGGGGTACTATATGACTCAATTGGTCTCTGAATTCCGGGATAGGGAACCACATTTGCTAGATCAAAGATTTCCGGAACATTTGCCTACAACAATGAAAATAAAACAAACTATGAGGAAACAAACTAGACAAAATATGTATCAAAACTCAAGACAAACGGGGGAAATTCAACCTCTGTGCGTGCCATCTTGCGTGCTTCTTCTTCTGCTGCCTCAACGGCCTCCCCTTCTTCAATCCGAGCGACCGGTCGGCCTCGTCGGCTGAGTCCATCGAAGACGGCCGCCGGAACAAGCAGAGATGAGGGAGAGCGCGGCGGCGCCCGATCTTTGCAACGCCGTGGAGCCCGGAGGCGGAGAGGGGGGCGAGCAGAGGACAGCCGGTCGTGCGCGGCGGCGGTCAGGGACGGCCGGAAACAGGGCGTGCCGCGCGTGGCGGTATCGAGCGAAGCGCCGGCGTGCGGCGTCTTTGGAGCGAGCGAGGGCGCCGGGATCGGCGACGGCGGCGGCTGCGGGAGCGAGCGACGGCGGTGGCACTGCGGGAGCGAGCGAGGGCGCCGGATCGGCGACGGCGGCCTGCGGGAGCGAGCGACGACGGCGGCCTGCAGGAGCGAGCGAGGTGGGGATTAGGTCGGGGACTCGGGGGCTCGGGGCGTTTCTGTGCGTGCGGGACAGGGAGAGAGCGATGGGATTTTTTTCCCCCAAAAAACTGAGCCGGGTCGGTTGCCCAGGCTCGACCCGGTGTTGGCTCCGCCAATGATTGGAGTACAGGGAGTCGACGACTTTGCCACCGTCAGAGTCAGGGTAGTCAGGGGAGAGAGGCGTGGCAGAGTCCACTGCAGAGGATGGACTTGAAACGAAGAGAATGGTCGGCGCCCACACTGGGACAAAGGACCTTTATATGGCTTTCTTCCCAGGCAGGAACCAACCATGGTGCACATGACAATGACAATCAATCTGAGGTCTTTTGGATGCTCTTATATCACCATGGATATAGATCGCACTGTCTTCCAAAGGCAAGATATGCACATGCTATTGTTACTGTCATGGTTTTAAAGGCGCCAAGGCGTCCCAAGGCGATGGAGGGGCGCCTCAACGCCTAGGCGCTCAAGGCGCATTGCAAGGCGACGCCTTTGAGGCTCCCTTGCTGGAAACAGGGCGAGCAGAGGACAGCCGGTCGTGCGCGGCGGCGGTCAGGGACGGCCGGAAACAGGGCGTGCCGGCGCGTGGCGGTATCGAGCGAGGGCGCCGGCGTGCGGCGTGCTGGAGCGAGCGAGGGCGCCGGGATCGAGCGACGGCGGCGGCCTGCGGGAGCGAGCGACGGCGGTGGCCTGCGGGAGCGAGCGAGGGCGCCGGGATCGAGCGACGGCGGCGGCCTGCGGGAGCGAGCGACGACGGCGGCCTGCAGGAGCGAGCGAGGTGGGGATTAGGTCGGGGACTCGGGGGCTCGGGGCGTTTCTGTGCGTGCGGGACAGGGAGAGAGCGATGGGATTTTTTTCCCCCAAAAAACTGAGCCGGGTCGGTTGCCCAGGCTCGACCCGGTATTGGCTCCGCCAATGATTGGAGTACAGGGAGTCGACGACTTTGCCACCGTCAGAGTCAGGGTAGTCAGGGGAGAGAGGCGTGGCAGAGTCCACTGCAGAGGATGGACTTGAAACGAAGAGAATGGTCGGCGCCCACACTGGGACAAAGGACCTTTATATGGCTTTCTTCCCAGGCAGGAACCAACCATGGTGCACATGACAATGACAATCAATCTGAGGTCTTTTGGATGCTCTTATATCACCATGGATATAGATCGCACTGTCTTCCAAAGGCAAGATATGCACATGCTATTGTTACTGTCATGGTTTTAAAGGCGCCAAGGCGTCCCAAGGCGATGGAGGGGCGCCTCAACGCCTAGGCGCTCAAGGCGCATTGCAAGGCGACGCCTTTGAGGCTCCCTTGCTGGAAGCAAAGCATCAGCTAGGTAGGATGAGCAGAGGCAAGCAGCGGCAAAGCAGGCAAGAAGAAGTGCATCACATACACACACCAGACACCACCAAGGCACCAAGAGAAGCTGTCATGGAAGCTGTACATTGTTTCCCCTTAGGGAGAGGGATGCACCAGTGGGAGGAGTCGCCAGAAGCTTGGCCAGAAGCTTGGCCGGAGCTGGGGAGGCCGGCAGATGAAGGAGCAGCAGCAGATCTGGCCAGAGTTGGGGAGGTCGCGTGAGAGGAGCTCCCCCCCTCTCTCTTCCCTCTCTTTCCCCTATAGATGGCCCTCAATTTCCCTCCCAGCCCGCCATTTCTGTTTTCCCCTCCTGCCAGCCCAAAGTTTCCCGCGCACAGAACAGAGGCGTCCAGATTCTTGCAAGGCGGCGATTTCGCGCCTAGGCGACGCCTTGGAGACGCCTTTGGACGCCTTGGGCAGAAAACAAAGGCGACGCCGACGCCTTGCCCTCCTGGAACGCCCGGACGCTTAAGTGTCGCTTAGGCGACGCCTTTAAAACCATGGTTACTGTGTACAATCTTCTTTTGGCTGCTCCGAGATCGCCATGGATATAGACCGCACTGTTTTACAAAAGCAAGATCTCCAGTATCCCCTCCTCGTCTTTCTCAACACTCAGAAGCTAGGGAGCTGGCTAAAAATGGAACTGGGTAAAAATGGTTAAAAAATGACTTTACCCACAGCTACTACTTGTCAGCTATAAATATTATAAGTAAACAGAACATGGCCAATTTTTTAATGGTTTCCACTGGTTTCAGTTTTGCACACCCCTACATAGCGTGGGCAGTGTTCTGGTTGTGAATACTATCTAGAACACAGTTACTTTATTCCCGGCTCCTTTTGTTCTTAGCGGATCGCGGAGGATCTTGTGACTGTAATTTGTTAGAAACACAGACTAGTTAGGAACAGTTCTTTAGCCACACGAGTGCTACTTATGACCTTGTGTTGAATTGATATTTTAGAGTTTGGAGGTCTCATGCTCCATGCTTTGGGATTAGTTACTCTATTTCTCACTAACATTGTACAGATAGTATGCCGAGAAGATTTATTCGCAGCACAACTCGCTAGGATTATCTACAAGATTTTTCACATATGCATAATGTATAAATACATAGTATTACCATTAACGCACTATGTATGTATAAAAATCTTTAAGTAATAGCAACAGATAATCCATGTTGGTCTCTGTCATAGTATAAGCACCATCAGAAGGGAGGCTTCATTGATTAGCAGATGACACTGAAGTCATAATTAATTGCAAGAAAATATGAGGTGGAAGGTTGTATAGATTATAAACAAATATTGACATATAACTGATATCCACATGGGCTGTTGGATCAGCTGTCAGTGAGACAGTTGAGTGGCAAATCCTGAGATCTCCCTAATCGATCAATGTGTTGGAAGACATGATAAAAATCGATGTTCATGTTATGCACATCTCTGTGTTTCAGTTTAGTGCTTAAGACAAATATATTTTCTTTCTTACATAAGCTAACAGTCAGTATCTTTGTGCGTCAGTTTAGTGCTAAGACAATATGTTTTGTCTCTTTATGTAAGCTAACAGTTCAGTAAGACTAGTAGATGCTCTAAGAATGATTGCAGTGGGGTGCTTTCTTAACATTTCTTCCTGTTCATATCTATTTTGACTCCTGTTGATTTTTTCTGTAACTAGCATGGTGTAACTATATGTGTAATTTGTCGTTAAGAAAAAACTCTTTCGCCTCATGTTTATCTTATTTTGTAATATTCATTCATTTTGGGTTTTGTGCTGCTAGTTGGTTCCATACTTGATTTGATTCCTAATGGGCGTTCATGGTATATCTAGCTTTACTTTATCCTTACATCTCCTCTATTCCATTTTGTTTGACCCATTGATGACTTCAGCAGAGTCTGTAAGGATGAGTGGTCTTCCACTTTGGTCCATCTGTTCCACTACTGTAGTAGTGTGCATTAAGAAACTCCTGTCATTTATGCATATCTTGATTTAAATTTTTGATTCCTCATTCACTTCATGGTCGTCCATTGCAGCTGAACAACAAACATCCTGTTTTAGCCATGAGTTTTTATAATCCGTTACAGTTGAAAATTTCCATCTCATAAGAATGGAAACATTGATACAGAAATCCTTAACCAGGAGCAGATACACGTACATAGATAGGGTTACTATTATTATTTCTGGGTGAATAGAATTGATTCTTGCTCGTTACAAATAAAATAGATAAAATGTTTTTGACCATGCTTACTACATTTTTTTATGAATGATAATATCAACAATGACTTAAGCAGGTTTTACCTGTTTTCATAAAACATTCATTGTGTTATTGATATGTACGCATTTTTTTGGGGCAGACACCTGTATCCTTGGTGCTGATGAAATGCTTTATCATTTGAAGTTCAGTTTTCTACTTAAAGTCAGTGACAATAGATGTTTTCAAGTTTTTTTGTCATGTCATGTTGATTCTTTATTTTGGCCGCGAGGGTTGTATATGATTCTGTATGGACACTACCTCAGTTCCGTGTGCTCTTTTTTCTTGTAATATAGTTTATCAATTTTACTTGCTCGGATAGTGTCAAGGCTCCATTTAGTAGGATTCTATTATATTGTCGACTCTCTCCGTTCAGAGTTCAGAGAAAGAAAAATCTGCAACTAGTAGCCGATGTAACCCATTTTCAAACTACTTATTGTGAGTATGGAAAGAAATCGTAAATGAACAATATGCGACAGTATGAGCATTTCAAAAGAATCATACAAAAATATGACAATTTGTGTCGACAAAACACATAGAAAATTTGTGTGTATTAATCATATATTTTTTTTCTCTTTTGATTTAGCAGGACATATCATGTCATATTCTTGCAAAACATATGGCAAGTGCTCAGGTTTATAACATGCAGTACATCTTAGATATTTTAATTTTTCTTTGAGAACTTCAAGATGCAAATTGGCAACATGGGTTGCCAACAGAAATTGTTGCGAAAATCTGTATTCAGAAATATATATTATTTTTAAAATCTGGGTGGTGGAACTTCCAACTTTGTCAGCTAAATATCCGGAACTATTTCGATTGATTGTATGAGATGAAAGTGGTACTGTTAGATCTGTTATGATTTATTGAAAGTACTTCCAATTTTTTATACTGTTAACGACTGTATTATTCTTGTGCTGTTGGATTGTTGAATATTAGACACCTTCTCTTGTGCAAACTGTCATATTATTGAACAACGGGAGTGTATCTTAGAATGAAATTGTAGGCTTCTGATCCCTGGTTAGAACTTACTTACAGAATGTTGTACAGTTGCAATAGTTTGGAAATCTTATTTTTTACTTAACTCTGAATTATTCAATTTAACATGTAACCGGTAGAAAGTAACAAGGAGTATACTAATTTAAGAATTCAGGTGGAGTATCATCTATGCCCAATCATTTCATCCAATAAAAATTGAATGGACTGAGTATTACTGGTATATATCCATTGTTTATGGTTGTCAAGTTTGGTTGCCCTAATAGGTGAACCAATTTACGTACTGTTGCTGTTGTAATTATAGATAGATATCTTATGCAAATCGTGAGATAAAATAGTTCTCTTTACTATTCAGATTTTTTCTCCCTTGCCATGTTTAGGTATTATGAAGTTATTTTAATTTCTTCAAATATTTTAATGCATTTAAAGGTGTGATTGTTCTTTTGTATATGCACAGTTGCACACTGAGCGTCAATTTCAATAATTACCTTTTGTGACTGTTGCAGGAAGCGGCTTTTTAGTATGATAAACAACCTCCCCACTATATATGAGGTTGTCACAGGAACTGCAAAGAAGCAGGTGAAAGAAAAAACCCCGAAAAGCAGCAGCAAGATAAACAAATCTGGCACAAAGGTAACCAATCATCTTAATATTATTGTAACAATGCTGACTGCAAAATAGGGTCATAACCTTTTTACTCCCCAGCCATCACGCCTGCCAGAACCCAACTCGAGGGGTCCGAAGATGCCACCTCCAAAGGATGAGGATGACAGTGGAGGTGAGGAAGAAGAGGGAGAAGAACATGAAAATGCACTATGTGGTGCGTGTAATGACAACTATGGACAGGATGAATTCTGGATCTGTTGTGATGCTTGTGAGACATGGTACCATGGTAAGTGTGTGAAGATTACACCTGCCAAAGCTGAGCACATCAAGCACTACAAATGCCCGAATTGCAGCAGCAGTAGCAAGAGAGCCAGAGCATAGATGCCTGAAGAACGAAGAATTTGACCTACTGTAAAGACCCACATGGGATGGGATGCCCAATGGGTGTGCATTCGGTTGCTTTGAGATTAGGACCAGCTTTAGGGGTCTTTATGTGTTGTTATGTGGTGTATGTCTGACATTCTAGATTTTCCATTAGTATTAGCAACTAATTGTAACAGCTTGTATTTGTTCGAGCCTTCTCAGTGCACATGTTTGAGACTTATTGTTTTTAGCTTGTGTATCATGTACTTGTAGTTCGTTGGCAAAAAAAATCTGCTGTTGTTGTGTTATATTGCACTCCACCGAGATCATTTGGTCATGAAATCTAGCAGGAAGCCCATCTAGTTGTGGTGTTTGTCAGCTCATGTAATAGCGGCTTGTTTTCTGGTGATTTTAGTACGTATGTTTTTTATTTGATTTTTTTATATGTTATCATGGCCAAACATATCAATGATTTGCTGGACTACCTGCCAATGCATAACACTGATCATGTTTCAGATTTAGATGTTGCCGAGACCTCATCCTTTCCCTTCAGCAGTTCTCCTCTGCTTTTGTGACAGCTTATCTCCATATAATCTAGTGGGTTTGACTTGTGCAGTGCTCAACTTTTGTCAAATGCGACATCCGGATTGAAGAGTAGACTGCATCAGATGCTGCCCCGCCAGTTTACACGCGGATCTGCATAAATCGAGGTCCGCTTTACCTTTGCTCCTCTGCTTTTGTTTTTCTCTCTTTGCGTTTTCTGCTCATGTCCTTGTCCTAGTTGCAGCCTATCTACTTTATCTTCCACTCTGCCAACCTTTGCCTTTTTGACTTGTCAAGTTTATCGCAATTCTTTCTTGGTCTGTTTCAGCGCTTTCCATGCGCTCCAAATCCTGGCGACAACAATAGCTCACTGTTGTGTAAGATCTTTTCCATTTTTTGGCTGGTTGCTGTGTTGGTTGTTTGGATAAATGTGGCGATGATTCAACTGCCACCCAGGTCAGGTGCCACGCCAGTTTCTACCACATAGCGCCTACCTTATTAGCAGGCAGCTTACGATGAGAAGACATAAAATATATACAATTGTGGTGAGAGAAATCATCTATGAGAACACTATATTACCAATGACTTTTGCTTGAAACAATAGGAGAACCAAACATCTGAATAAACAAGGTCAAAAGAACACCTATACATATTCACTAAAAAACAACACCCATGCAGAGATTCGCTCTAACTATATATGTGCATCAAAATCGGAAATTCAATTCGGCTCCCGGGTGCGTATGCTCCCTCTACCAACAAAACATATTTTGAAGTGTGGAAAAATTTTGACAAAAAATTCTACATGTACATCTCCATAATATATGTGTATGCGTCAAGTTTCACGAAAAAATAATATTTTTTGTGGCCTATGTAAAAAAGAGAAAACTTATCCTGTGAAAAGCATTGTTTTCAGCACTGAATTTTGTCTTTTTTACACACGTCACATGATAAGTTCATTTTTTATGAAACGACTTTGTGAGCGCATAGCACGTGAAGATGTACGTGCGGATTTTTTGTTTCAATTTTTTTGAAATTTAAAATACATGTACCATGCATTTCAAAATATAGGGAGCTAGACATGTCACCTAAGACAAACCCCAGAAAACCAAGATGAACTAAGAATGGCAAAGAGGAGCCACCTAGATGACCAAGATGATGATGCCATTACTGAAAGGAATCGATAGACCAGGAATTGAGCGCAACCAATCTGAGGAAATGATTTTGAGGTGGGCTTCAGATGTATTGGGAAACCAAAAATCAATAAGAAGGTAGACTGAAATCGACCAGAGATGGAGAAAGACGAGTTGTGCGTCCAATCGCTCAAGGGGTATAGTAGAACCCCTATATTAGGCTCACATACCATGTGAAAAAAATATGCAATTTGTATTTTTGGAGAGGCCAAGCGACGAGACATATACAAGTCCAAATGTGGTGAATATGCAGTTGATCCTTCGTACACAAGGATAGCATATATACATCTAATAAATGGAAAGTTCAATTTTGACTTTTAATGGCGCGCTCTGTTTCCTGTTCCAAACAATAAAACACGAGGAGATGACTGTAAAATTTAGCTGAAAAATAGATCTATAACTACTGTTTCTTTGAGATTTCCGATCATGTTCATGCTAATGGTGCAAACGTAATTTCCATATATTTGTAAATTACTCAACTTGTTAAAGCTGAAAGGATATTTTTGAGTAGTTGTTCGGCATTTTAGGTCTAGCACTATTTTTAAGGTAATATACTCAATAACCGGGATACATGTTTTTTGTAACGTAGTGCCAATTAATTAATCAATACATCACATTCCTAGTTAATGAATTTGAATCTGATGCTGTAGCAAAGCAGCATCAAATTCCAGTATTATAACCCCCACTGATGCAGGGTTAGTGTTGCATGCACCACATGAAGGCAGAGGCCCCGTCGGTGTATATTAATCACTATTTTCCCCCCTTATGTGTAGAATTTTTCATGCTAAGGCAGAGGTCAGGAAAGAACAACAACATAATAATTCCAACTTCATTGTTTGCTTCACTAAATGGTAAGTACTATTACAGAAACACTACCTTTGCCTTTAGTCTTGTCAACTAGTAATGCCTTCGCACTTTCTCCGATCCTCCCCCTCCAATGGAATGTTCTTTGAGGGAAATGTTGCATGCCATGACATGGACAAATGATCAGCTGAAAGTTCTGTAGAATTGACATGGTTGGTCCATGGGATATGTAAGTAGAATTCCCCTATGATGTTGCTGTCGACCCATGTGATCGATCCTTTCGAGAATAAGAATTTGAGCATGGTGGACTGAATCAAATGGTGCCAAAATGTCGACATGAATTCAGAAACTAATTTCACCTATTTGCAAGCGTCCTTTTTTCAAAATTTTACTAATGAAAGTGTACTTACCGTTTTACATAGATGTGCAAAATATCAAAATCATGCTATCTTGTATTGCTTTCCAACAGAAAAACATAGTGCTATCCGTGAAGCATTTTTTTCTAGCTCATTCAGCCACCACTAACATAGCACGAAGAATATGTGTGGGGTTGAGTTGTTTCAAATGGCTAGGAATGTTCCACACCATCAATTTCTTTCTATTGAAAACATCTGTCGAGGAAATTATCCAACCTACACTTTTCGTGCTCCGATTCGTCGACTCATCGGGTGACACACTTTGTGCTACAAAGTGCACTGGAACAACAATATCAACACCGCAACTAAACCATGACCATGAGGAGTTCTAAAGTTCCCATTAATTTTCCGTGAGGTATAAAGCAAAGTCTTTATCCCTTCACTATTGCTAGCTGCCAGCACCATATATAAGAGAGTGACAGATATGTTTGTGAGAGAGGCGAATAGATTATGATGGCGCTTCTCCTGGGAATGTACCCAAGTTTGGGTTAACCGTGCGCCGCCTTCAGTTAGTCCCAAAACCCTACATTCTTCTCAGAAAGCTCCTCGTTTTGATGTTGATATTTAGGAATCCATACTAATACTAAAGAACTTGTTTGTTTGAGTCAAACCTACTGTCCAAATTGCCAATGGAAGAACCTTTGATGCATGAGGTATCTGATTCCAAAGGCATTTGATTCTTCCACCCAAGAGTTGACCTCCGAATATAATTTCCTGCACATTCCCCTCTCCTCTCTCTCATAATATTTAGTGGTAGTAGTGGTGGCTAGCTTTCGTCTTGCAGCTCCTTTTCCCCAAGTCATAAGGCCAATAGTAGATCTGTTGACGCAGAGGCTTCACTGGAGAATTTCTTGTGAAGATGACACTCATCAGAGTCTGACCATGGCCATCCATAGGTTCCTTTCTCTCTCTACCTATATCTCCCATGGCCCACTTGCAAGTGAGTGCATGCAGAAGAGGGAGTGTGCTATAACTCTCATGCACCATATCTCTCTCATCTCCTCCCCCTCTCTATATTCTTCTCATGAGGGCATATAAGACATGAAGGTGTTCAGGGGCAAGATTTGGACAGCACTAGGGTCAGTCATGGACCATGCAGGCGCAGCCGCCTCCACCAAGGCTTCCACGGCGGCGGCGCCGGACCGAGCGCTCCTAACCGACATCGAGGCTGCCATCGCGCGGTGCACCGACGGTGGCGGCGGGGGCGGGAGCGTCAGCGACGACCGGCATGTGCACGAGATCCTCTTTCTCGTCTCCAACGCGCCGGGCGCGATCACCTTCCTCTCCCGCCGCATCACGGCGCGCCTCGAGGCCGCGCGCACCCCGGCCACCGCGCTCCGGTCTCTGCTCCTCGTCCACCGCCTCCTCCGCGCCGGCGACCGCTACTTCGAGCAGGACTTCCGCGGCCTCTGGGCCTCCCGCGACCTCCGCGTCAACGCGCCACGGTGCGGCTGTTCCTGCTCTCCCCTCGCTGCCTCCGGCGCCGGGGTCAACTATGTCACGGCCAGCGTTGCGGCTGCCACCGGCGCCTGCTCCTTCCTCCACGGCTACACGGCCTACCTCGAGGAGCGTATGCAGTGGGTGATCAACCAGTCCGGCAACCTGGAGCCGACCCCTCCGCCACAACAGGATCCCGACGATGGCAAGCCGCACCCACACTCCTCCTACGACCACGCCGCCGCGGAGGCGCTCCTCTTCAAGCTCGCCATGTGCCAGAGGCTGCTCGACGTCGCCGTCCAGCTCCTGCCGGACAACAACACGAGCGCCAGCGCCGCCGCGCGCTCGGCCTTCGGCATTGTGCTCCGGGAGAGCTTCAAAGTTTACGACGCCTTCAAGGAAGGCCTCGACCTGATGCTACTGTCAAGAAGTGTCAGCCTCACCAAGTCTCTCAGGGTTTCGGCTCACGAGGTGCTCAGGAAGGCGTGCGCTCAGACGCCTGAGCTCAAAGACTTCTACCACAAGTGCAAGAAGAGCAATGTCGGCAAGGTCATGGAGTACCCCGTCGTCAGGGTCGTCACCCAGGCGACTGAGCTCGTGCCGCCGGTCAGCAGGGAAGAAGAGCTTGACAGTGCTGAGGTAGTGCAGGAGAGAGAAGGCGACACGTCGTTTGAGAGCAAGCTGGAGACCACTATCAACGCGGTGTGGGTGGAGTTCGACGACGATGATCAGCAGGCTGGCCGTGAGACTACCGGCGACGATCACGGCAGCTTGCAGGCCCAGCAGCCTAGCTAGCTAACCAGTGGAGTACGTAGGAGTTATTTGCAGCATCCAAGTATATTAATTTTGAGTGATTGGATTGGTCTACTCGATCACCTCTTGTCTTCTTGTGTTTCAAGGGTAGTCAACTGAAGGATCCGGCCGTGTCTTCATTCACTTGGCAAGAAAGCCAATAATTTTCCTTTAAAGTTCTGTTGTTTCTTCTTGGTAGTTTTTTCTTGGTCTCATTTGTTTGCTCCTTATGCTTCCACGTAGCCTATTGTTTTTGCCATCATATTCATGTGTTGACACTACCAAGTGATCGATCATATATATTCCTTTCTTTGGCCAAACATAAATGGTGTAACAATAGCATGGTGTAATTTAGCACTCCGTACATTCTTCTTAACAATGTACTAGCATCAAATTTGGTTGCAGTTTAACTTCTTGATTATTGTGATAATATTTCAACTCATAAAACTGAATTAGGTTCTATGTGCAAAGTATTGGAGCTGTGCCTATCTAGAAAACACATACACTGCACGCGCGCTCACATACACAACTACCTCGACCCGTGTCGACACCCAAGATTGTAAACCTTGAGCCTCTAACCCCTATTTACCTTATCCCATTTTAACTCAACCTCACTTCGGCATGTGATGTCATGTCTACCTCATCACCGTCCGACTCACATGTACACTTTATCTCACTTTCACCCCACCCCCCTTGCGCATTTGCGTCGCCACGGTCTCCAGCTCATGCCTCTTATGCCTCCGGTAGACGCCACCGCAAACACGTCGTTGTAGTTTCGGCCGCGTCTTTGTAATCTTGCATTGCAGCCTCTAGCTCAAATCTCACTTCACTATGTGTAGTCATGATTTTGGTCTCACAATCGCTAAAATCCAAGAAGATGGGAGAAAGGTAGGCAAATTTTGGCAATCAAAAAACAATTTATTGCCGAATTGGATATCTCAGTGGACTATAGAAGAGCAAACCCAATTTCATACACGTATTGCATTTCATGTTAGATCAAATATTGATAAGAATAGATATAACCTTAACATAATCCTCGCTGCTTACGAAGGAATATTCACTTGTCTTTCTCCATAGTTATTTACATGTTGGACCAACAATCTCACAAAAATAAGCAAATATGCACTTCTACTCACTTGTCCACATATGAGATCAATACTCTTGCAAATTACACAACTAAACAAGTACATTATGTAGAACTAGTAATTTTGTTGAATTGCACAAATAAACAAATACATGATTTAGATTCCAACTTAAAACCATGATCTAGATTTCAGCTTATTTTGCTCAACTAACTCTCCTAGTTTTGTATCACAACATAAAAGAGTGACCAATACTACTTTTTTTTTTTGAAGTAAGAACATTCCATTAAATATGAGCAGCAAGCCGCCTCATTAAAAACCTTCCAGTCCCCTTCGGTACCCTGGTAAGGAAAAGAGTGCGTCAGAAACTTGCTGCTCTGAGAATTACACAATGTTCATACAATCACGGTCAATCAAAGCCGAGACGCAGCTCGGTGATGACCTCCACATAAGACCACTTGCTCCTGATTTACCTAGCTGAGCTAAAGAATGAGCGACAGCGTTACTCAACCGTCCCACCTTAGTCACGCTAAAACCCTGAAACACCCGCAGGAGCTCTTTTGCCTGAAGATAAAGGCACCAAATGTCTGAACGGTCCTTCCCTGGATCATTGATCATCTGCACTGCATGTAGGCAATCGGTCTCAAGAATAGCTGGTCCTAAAAAGTGTTGTGTAAGATGGTTCAGGCCCTCTAAGCACGCCAGAACCTCCGCTTCTTCAGCACTTGCACAACTAGGAACATATTTCCACTCAGTTAAGATAGGCCGGCCAAGGTAGTCTCTTATTATGACGCCGATACCCGCCGTTCTTGTCCTTGGATCCCAGCCAGCATCTACGTTTGCTTTGAAGTGTCCTTCCTCTGGTGCTGTCCAACTGGTAAGACCAGTAGAACCCTCATGCATATGAAGTTCGGAGGAAACAATCTCTTTACCTTTTGGATCAAAGTTGGCTGTAGTAACCGTAGAAAAGGAAGTTAAGTAGTTAGCAATAAAGGTCGCTGATGCAGCGATCGAAGCCTTCCCATCTCCGTGGACAATGTTGTTACGGTGGTGCCAAACACGCCAAAGAAGAAACAAAGTGCGTGATCGCATGTCGCCATGCATGCCATTGAGCAAGGACAAGAGCCATTCGGTTCCAGACGCCTGAAACGTTTCTTCCGATGGTAGCGTCCAGACTTTCCTCATCTCCTCTCTTAGAGCTCTAGCCATCGTGCATCGAACCAGCGCATGGTGTGCGTCTTCATCTTCCCGACCACAAATGGTGCAAACAGGCTCAATAGTGTTGATTCGCCGGTGAAGCTCCGACTTTACTGCCAGCGTAGACGTGGCCACCTTCCAAGCAAACACACGAATTTTATTCGGAACGTGCGCCTTCCAAACAAGATCCCAGATTCCCCTATCACCAGAGGGTTCAGAACTTGATTGCCCATTGCTAAGAGAGTTATACGCTGGCTCCATACCCAGCCTGTAGGCCGATCGAACAGAGAAGAGCCCATTCTTTTCCGGGAACCAGGCAACAAAATCGTCACATTGCCTATGGGGCAATTTAATGTCCAGAATCGCATTAGCATCCAAAACTGAGCAACAGGATCGCACTGTCTCCTCATCCCACGTCCGAGTAGTCTGATCAATAAGCTCACTAACCCATTTCAACCTTGCATTGCCCCTACGTGCAATAATCCGTAAAGCTCCTTGACGTGGGATCCAGTTGTCCCTAAATTTTTTTACTTGGGAACCAGACCCGATACGCCATATAGCACCCTTTTTTAACAACTCCAAGCCATGCATTACTCCTTGCCAAGACGCTGACGTATTCTGAATAAAAGCTGTATCAAGTAGGTTCCCTGCCGGGTAATACCTTGCCTTCAACAGCCGCGCACACAGGGTATCAGGAAGATGAATAAGCCTCCAAGCTTGACGAGCAAGAAGTGCCTGGTTGAAAATACGGAGATCACGGAATCCAATCCCGCCCTGCGATTTTGGCCGCGTCATTTTATCCCAGGACATCCAGTGCATGCGCCTCCGGTCGTGTTCATCTCCCCACCAAAAATTTCTCACAATTTTGGATAGATCCTCCAGGAGCCCAACAGGAAATTTGAAAATACCCATTGCATAGGTTGGCAGAGATTGAAGCACCGCTTTAACTAATATTTCCTTCGCAGCCCCTGACATGTACTTTTCACACCAATCATCAGCACGTTTTGCAAACCTTTCTTTTATTGACCGGAGCCTTCCATTCTTCATTTGTCCCTCTGGCACTGGTAGCCCCAAATACTTTTCCTCAAAACATTCAGTCTCATAGTGCAGAATATTCTTAATTTCCGATTGCACTTCAGTTGTACAATTATCACCGTAGAGGATTGAGCACTTACCCAGGCTCACCAACTGTCCCGTACTCTTCTCATAATTATCCAACACTGATTTCACCACAGTTGCTTGATTAACAGTGCCTTTGAAGAACATGAGGCTGTCATCAGCGAATAAGAGATGAGAAACACCAGGGGCTTGCCGACATATGTGCAGCTCCTGAAGGGCGCCCACCTCAATCTGTTTCCAAATCAAACAAGATAACCCATCAGCCACAAAAAGGAACAAATATGGTGAGAGCGGATCGCCTTGGCGGAGACCTCGTGTCGGAGTGAAGGAGTCCAACATATGACCGTTAAAGCGAATAGAGTATCGAACGGTGGTCACACAAGCCATAATCCACCGAATCCATTGACTATGAAAGCCCAGTTTCGCTAAAACCCCTTCTAAAAACCTCCAGTCCACGCGGTCGTACGCTTTAGCCATATCCAGCTTGTACGCACAGAATTCCTTTTTAGATGCTACGCCGTTTTGTATTGCATGTATACACTCAAAAGCCACGAACGCATTATCCGTGATGAGGCGCCCCGAAATAAAGGCGCTCTGAGTTGGAGAAATAATATCCTGTAACACTGGACGAAGTCTATTAACGAGACACTTAGAAACCACTTTGAAGATGACATTGCATAGACTTATAGGACGGAAATCCTTCAGCTCGTCCGGATCACTTTTCTTTGGGATTAAAACAATAGCCGTTTCATTGACATCTTCCGGCATTATACCATCAGCGAAAAAGCGTTGGACCGCGCGCACAACATCCTCCTTCAGAAGTTCCCAGTTCCGTTGAATAAAACGCGCAGGAAAACCATCAGGCCCTGGAGCTTTTAGGGGGCCAATTTGGAAAAGAGCATCGCTGATTTCCTTTTCTGAGAATGGCGCACATAACCTATCATTAACAGCATTATCAACACACGGCTGTAGCAGGTCAATGATGATTGTCGGATCAATATCTTCTTCCCGGGAATAAAGATTTTTAAAAAAACCAGTAGCCATCTCCTCCATCTCCCCTGTGTCCATGGTCCAAGATCCATCAGGCCGTTTCAATTTAGAAATACGGTTCTTCTTTCTCCTCCACGAGGCACGGCGATGAAAATATTTAGTGTTCCTATCCCCTTCCCTTAACCATGCTACCCGAGATCTTTGTAGCCACATAATTTCTTCTCTGTAAAGTAACTCATCCATCTGTCTTGATAACGTTTCTTTTTTTGCTGCACTCTCCGGGTCTGCTAGCGATGACAATTCGTCCAACTCTTTCCTCATTTTCTCTAACTCCCTAGGAACGGATTTGAAATGTTTTTTCTTCCAGTCGTAAAGACTTGACATCACAGTCTGCATTGACGTGGTTATATCCCCAAGATCATGGACAGGAATCCGACGGGACCAGGCCTGCTCAACAGCAGCTGGAAGACTAGGTTCTCTCTCCCACATAACCTCGTAACGGCGAATTGGCCGCCCCAGCCTTGACCCATCGTCCATATCAGCAGCCAAGAGTAAGGGGCAGTGGTCCGATCTTGATGAACTAAGATGTCTCAACCGCATCCTGGGAAAGAGAGCAGACCAGGATGGGCTCGCGATGGCTCTATCCAGACGAACCTTGACATTACGGTCACCCTGCTGTTTATTATCGTATGTCCACGGCTTGCCCGTGAACCCAATGTCATACAAGTCACAGTGGGATAAAACTTCCCTAAAATCAAGCATTAACCTTTCTGATCTCTTCGTCCTCGAGAAGTGTTCCTCTTGCCACATAGCCTCATTGAAATCCCCCATCATAAGCCATGGTTCAGCGGATCGCGGTTTAAGTTGTCTCAAAGTCGTCCACATATGATGACGATCACAAGCTCTAGGCTCACCGTACACAAAGGTTCCCCTCCACATGATTTCAAACGGTCCACCTTTTATGTGCACATCAATGTGCCGCTTACTAAACGAGAGAAGATCAACAGAGATGTCCTCATTATAATATAAAGCAAGTCCACCACCAGAACCATCTCCTTTAACATGGAAGCAGTATTTCATACCAATCCGGTAACGTAAGTTCTTCACTCTTTCTTCAGATTGCCTAGTCTCACAAATGAAAACCAGGCAGGGCTTGTAAGTCTGTACAAGACAGACGAGCTCTTGAACGGTCGCGAGTTGCCCCAGTCCCCGGCCGTTCCAGCCTATGGTACTCATTGGGCCTGGCGGTCCTCCTCGAGGGAGGCCGCCAATGGTGCCAGTGAATTTCCAACAACTGTTGCATCTTTTTTCCTCAACTTGGTGCGGTCTTTATCCTTGACATACTGTGGAGGCAGCGGGGGAGCTGGAGGTTCAGATTCCGGGGCATTCCCATCAGGGCCCGAGCTAACCCCCACTAAAACCCCCTCGAATTGCAGCCTCCTCCTGATCTCTTCAGAGTCCTCCTCCATGTCATCTGTACGCTGCCCAGGTTTAATCGGACTAGAAGCTGTATCCTTGAGATCATTTTCTTCCTCCATGCCTGCCTCTTCAGACGAGCGTTTCCGTCCAAGACTTGGACGCCTCTCTCCTCCACCTGACCAGCCACCACGGGAGAGCTCGCGCTGAACAAAACGACGGGGCGGTGGATCTGGCTGATTAGCTCGACGGACAGCAAGCATCCATGCCCCAAACTGTAGCTGCTTTTCTTCCCACACCCCATCACCGCATTCTTCATGGTCATGACCGATCAGACCACAACGCTTACAGAAGAACGGAACCTTTTCATACTTCACTTGCAATCTCTTCTTGCCTTCAGGAGTGGTGAGCGATACAAATCGCATAAGGGGTTTTGCAATGTCCATCATGACACGAATTCTCACATAGTTACCTTCAAAAAATAATTTGGGGGACATCTGGACCTCCTTCACTTTGCCAATCTTCCTTGATAGATCATCCACTACATCTGGTTTGCGGTATAGCTCAGGAATCCCATGGATTTGCGCCCAAACATGCATGCCACTAAAGATGAATTTTTCTGGGTCTTCTAAACCATCATAATCATTGATAAGGACACCCCAGCCGCGGAAGGTCCACGGACCTTGGTGGACTACCTTCTTCCAATCGCCGAGGCAATGCATCTGGAAGATGAACAAATTTTCACCAGCAGCTCGGCAGATCGGATCACGAGATAGATTCCAAACAATTCTCATCTTCTCAAACAGAGCCTCCGCACTAAAGGATCGCGTGGTAATAACTTTAGCAATAGCAAGCCAGCGAGCCTCCTTCTTGAATTCAGTCGCCTTCTCCGTCCCAATCACGACGTCATCAAGTTCATCGGCGTTGAGTTCCAGATGACTGAACATATCATCAATCCACTCAGCTTTTCCTATCTCCGACCCAGAGGCAGCCGGCGTTGCAGGAGCCTCCATGTACAAAGCCCTGCACGATGAAGCAATCTACGCGGGGAAGGAACGATGAGAGAACGGGAACAGGCCTTGCCGACGAGGGAGAGCCGAAGCCGGGAGCACAGCGGCCAAAGCCCCAAGCGAGCAGCCACCCAGCAGCGATGGGATCGGATCAATCTCACAGCGGCGATGAGATCGCCGCCAGAGCACTCTAACCCTAAACGAGAGGGTACTTTCCGTTGCACAACATCTGTTAACCTGGCGAATCACATAATTAAACACGCCCCAAGTCACGATGATACCAATACTACTTATTCTAGACCTAGATGAAGAGGGGACTCGTTGAGTTCCAGCTCTAGAACTAGATCCTCCAGAGAGCAAGCAAACGGAGTCTTTTCCTTAACTAAGTACCCTAGCAAGGAGTGTTCATCGTGTTTATCCTTGTAAACACTTGTTCATCCACCATCCATATAATCTAGCCAACATCAGGCTTTTAGCTTTCGAGTAGTCTGAACTTGGGCAAAATCTTTGTGTGTTTGATGTGAGTTTGGATCATACTCTTGCTGCCCCTTCACCGAACCTAAAAAGGGGTGTCTACATCCCCGGTGTATGCGAACACACACACGACAATGACATTCAAAGAAAAGTTGTCAGATTGATTCGCCGCGATTGCAGAAGCAACAGTTAGTGCAATGCTAATTTCCCTTAAGAAGGTTACCTTTGGTCAAAATAGCGCCCCGACCCATGTCCCACATGAACATCTTGATTTTTAACGGGATATTTTAGTTTGCATGTTTACCGATTCAAAATAGGAGCAACGGATTATAACAATGACATATACATTTGAGAAAATACTGAACATTTTGGTGCAAGATTCATCTAAAGACACCTCCTTCGCCTTGCAACTGAATATTGCTGTGACAGTCATATAAGTCAATACATGTGGTTAATTTTTTGGCGAATCAAAATAAGGTGCAAAGTTAAGTTCTGCCCATGGAGATCCATGTTTGATACAAATAAAGGTGTTTTTGGTCCTTACCGAGTTGTATAAACGTGGATATTGTTGGCGCTAAGCTCAAGCCAAACATTCTCTCAGATTCTCAGTTGAGATCCATTTTTTAAGTTGAATGTCTCGGACCATAAAACCCCACTTACACTCATTTGCTCTCAATTTGAGTAAAAGTTTTGGAACCTAAGTATTTATCACGGATAAGTTCGTGCCACATTGCATCATCATTAGCTAGTTTGAACAATTATTTTGATAGACTGTTTCTGTTTTGTTTTAAAGCCATGGGGTCCTAGCCCCCCTAGGTCTTTGGGCCAACATAACACAATACTCCACTTGTCTTGTCAATATTTTCTTTTTTTGTTTGTCATTTTGCCAATAGAATCTAGACCCGAAGAGTTTGTCATATTAACACGTCTTTAGGGACACGAAAAGAAGAGCATGTACATCCAGAAATTACTAAGGGCCGAGATAATTGCTTGCCATTCCAACTACTTTGTTGTTTTTCAAAATGCTTCCCGCCAATTCAAGTTATAGAGAGGATGAGCATGAGTTAGAATTCTGAGATACCTCTTATGCCATGGTCTCCAGCTCACGCCTCTTATGCCTTCGGCAGACGCCACCGCAAACACGCCGTTGTAGTTTCGGTCGCGTCTTTGTAATCTTGGATTGCAGCCTCTAGCTCAAATCTCACTTCACTATGTGTAGTCATGATTTTGGTCTCACAATCGCCAGAATCCAAGAAGATGGGAGAAGGGTAAGCAAATTTTGGCAGTCAAAAAACAAACTACAGAAGAGCAAACCCAATTTCATACATGTATTGCATTTCATGTTAGATCAAATATTGATATGAATAGACATAACCTTAACATAATCCTCGCTGCTTATCTGTTGTGCGAAGAGTGCGTATTGATCACCGGATACCGGAACATGAGTTAGAATTCAGAGATACCGGAAAGGAAGTGAGCCTTTTCACAACCAAACCCTATAGTGTATTGATCACCTGCTTATTGAGCATTGTCGAAGTAAAAGATCCCACTCTTATAATTTTTTTCTTTTAAAACCTAAAGGTAGCTATGAATGTAAGTTTTACGTTTTTAATGTTCATATTATCTTTCGATTGTAATTACCAGCATATCAGCAACTATAGACTACTTGTTTGTATAACTATAGAATACTTGTTAAGAGCATGTCTAGCAGGCCCCTTATATTTCTGCCCCGTATCTCGCTGCTTTTTCGCCCCGTATCAAAAAGTTGCCAACGGAAGAGCCATTCCGTCTAGCAGAACCCGTATTTCGCCCCGTATTTTCAAAAATAAAAACCCCGGGAAGTTCGATTTCATTGATCATACTACGGATCATACATACGGATCAACCATTCTACATCCAGAATGCGCGATCCTACTCGGGGAGGTCGACTAGGTACGAGTCCGCCTCCGCCTCCGCCTCCCGCAACTCCGCCTCCTCGCGGCGGCGATGGCCGCCGCCACCTCTTCCTCCTTCGCCCTCTTCCTCTTGGCGTCGTCCTTGAGGAACTGCCGTAGCTCCTTCAACAAGTCGGGGGCCTCCTCGTCATCGCCGGCGAGCGGAGCTCCTCTAGCGCTGGTGCTCCCGCTGCTCTAAGCCTCCTTCGCCCAGCGGCGGCGCTCCCAGTCGGCGCGCCACTCGTCGAACTTGGGCCCGCTCATCGGCTTCATCGGCGGATCCTCGTTGTACCAGCGCCTGCCCGCCGCGAAGTCAACGAGCTTCGACGGGACGTACGCGGTGCCGGCGTACCTGCAGGCCAAACGCCGGCTCCCGGCGGCGGATCTCTTGCATTGCCGCCGCCACGCATCCTCCACGTTGTCCGGCGAGCGGGATCGCTTCGATCCGCTCGCCGGCGAGGCGGTACTGCGGCGGCGGGTGTCCATGCCGGATCTGGGGTGGAATGCGGCGCGGGGGAGCAACTAATTGCTCGCCGGAGCAGGAAGAGGAGGCGGCGGCGCACGGCGGAGCTAGGGTTGCGAGTGAGGGGTTAACCCCTCACTCGCACCTGCGCCCACTATAAGTACGGGGCGACGGGGCCGATTTCCTGGGCCCCGTATTCCGCCGAAATGGGCCGGCCCGAATACGAGGCCTGCTTGACACCCAAACTCGCGCCGGCCCCGTATCCCGCCGGAATTTTACGGGGTGGGCGGGTTATACGGGGCCTGTTAGACATGCTCTAACATGGTAGACGGTTCAAGTGATGAGACACGAGCCACGAGTACCAGAACCGATCAGCACCACCCCGGAATGAGATCCGGTGCCCCGACTGAGGCAGGGCACGGATGAACAGTACCGTGCCCTGCTGCCTTTTCTGCCCGTTGGATCAAGAACCGATGGCTGGATGAACGTGAACAGGCGCATGCTACAGGGGACATCTACAGTGCGTATGCTACAGTATATTTGCTACAGTGCATCGTCCACAGTACCTACTACAGTGACATCCACAGTGCATGCTACAGTGCAGAATCTGGTCTATTTATTTTCGATCCAACGGCCAAGGCAGCAGGGCACGGTACTGTTCATCCGTGCCCTGCCTTAGTCGTGGCACCGGATCTCAGTCCCACCACCCCGTGATTTCTGTAAGTGATGAGCATCATGGCACGATAATTGGAACATAATAATGGTGCGGTGGTGGAGGAGAGAGAAGCTCCGGCGCGTGGGCCTGAAATCAGGGCAGTCTTCTTGGACCAAAACCATTGATTTTCTAGGGCAAATCTTCTCACTCCCAACCAAGACCCACCACCACCTTGTCCAAACTCCCTCCCATGTCCCTCCAGCTCAATCCCCAATTAAAAAATCCTACTACTCAGTAAGCACGCAGATTAAACTAAAACTAAACCACTCTCGCAGGGCACGAGCGAGCAGAGAAAGGGAGGAGAGGACTGCTGCCCAGCCCGGCCTCCACCACACTGTGGGCGCAGCGGCGAGGGAGATCCTGAAATCTCTCTCCCCGGAGACTCGCCGCATTGCTCGCACTCCGGGTCTTCGCTGCCCCGCGCGCCCGGCGGGTTCCGGTAGGTTCCGGGCCCTAAAGGCGCCGCCTTTTTTGAAATTTGCTGATCTGTTCATACCATTGTAGGACCGACCTGTCTATTGCTTCTATGTAGGTGCAGATTTGTGCCGTTCGATCCGGTTTGGTGCCGCTGCGGCTCCCCCCCTCCGGTAAGTAGCCAGTAGCGGGTGGGAAATGGTGGTACTGTTCTAGGCTCTAGCACGTTCTTGATTTGTTCCGAGATTTGCGCGTAGGAAATGGAATGTGCCTTTTCTTTGCAATGCTAGTGTTCCTGATTCGCCCCCAGCACCAAGCTGCTTTTTTGTTTTCGCAAATTGATCTGGTTGTTTCATAAAATTTCCTTGGCTCAACCACCTCCTCCCCCCTTGTTGATCTCAGCTGAACCCTTGGCGGCGCCGCGCTGATCTGCTAAGCGTGACCTGCCCCAGAGAATGCCGGTCGTCGACTTCCCTTGAGAGGAAATCCCAGACGGTGAGATATTTCCTTACTTTTTTTTTTTGCTTCACTTAGTTATATACTTATATGAACCTGTCATGGCCATAGCCTGAAATTTATCTGAACCTGCTTACACTTGGCACCTTTTTTAGTTATTCCAGGGAACGCTTGCTGGCTAAACTTTGAATTAGCATGCTTTTCGAATTTAATTTGTTGCGGGCAAGTGGGTGATATAATTTGTTGCATTTGCGTGATTGCTTACAAGGGGCAATTCAAAGTGCATGCTTTGTACATTGTTTTTATTTTATTTTCTGGCAAACAAGAAATGTTCTTGATTCTCCATTTAGACAGACCGGGAGATAGAATTTTAGAGAAGAGAATGGACAAAGAAATTACTAAAGCATATAATAGAAAATAGAGACTTCCTTTTCTTCGATAGCATCTTAAGATAATGCTATCTGCGAAGTTAGAAAATGGCAATCAATGCTTGCTCCAGCTAATAGATGCAAAAAAATAATCTGAATGAGGCTGCCAGTTGTCTCGTTATGTCTCCTAAAAACACCATCATTGTGTTGAGCCAGTTTGTTATATAGTAAAAAGACCATTATTTATGTTCTTCCTGAGATCTCAGTTTTCCAGACTCTTCCTTGTACTGATTCTATCTGCAGTGCTGAGTTTTGGATCCGTTGAACCGTATGTTCATTGTCAGTTATTTATCACTTGTCCCAGTTATATGTTTAAAGGTTCCATCAGTTCAGTAAACATAAATAATCTGCTGGCTTTCTTGAAGTTTTTTATATTTTAAAAAGCACATTTATGACTTAAGAGGCAGTAAAAGTACTTAGTCAATTCAATTGTTGGCACTTGGCAGCTCACCCATTCTGATATGCGATATTGGATCGTTAGAACCTATTTGTTTGGAGGAAACCAGTTGCTTTAGTTGATAACCTTCTATCTATCATGTTATTTGTTATGATAGCAAAATATTGTCCCAAATTAGGCAGACTGCAGTCATATAGGTTCTACCTGTAAAATTTCGCAGTCCCTTTTTAGTGCTGGTAGGCTCTGTGTACTCTTTCTATGCTATAGATTCTTGAATGAGAATTCACAGAAATGAACTCTCTCACTTTTCAATGAAATGAAGTATAAAGGCCTTTTGCGTTTTCTCAAAAAAAGAGAATTGACAGAAACAGGCTACCTATTTTCTATCCGTATTCATATTTTATAACATCAGTATCAGGAAACATCCCTAGATTAGTATATGTAATGACCTGCCATGCCAAAGTTTCTATTTTTGTGAAAAGAGGCATTATCATTCACATATTAATATTGAATTATCTACTCCCTCTGGCCCTAAATACTTGTCGCAAATTTAGGCTAAAATTCATTGAATCTGCGACAAGTATCGACAAGTATTTAGAGCCAGAGAGAGTACCTAGTTTTATCTGTACTTTAGTCCATGAGTTTCGTATTCTACTCATTGACATTGGACTGCACTTTACGTCCACTTCCCACTTCATGCATATATTTCTCAATCATCTGTGCATATTATTTCTCAGGTATACATTTAGTGTTACTTAGTTATATCAGACATTCAGACTTCAATATTTTGGATTGATTACTGCAGGTACTTCCTTTTAATCTGCCACAGCATATCCGATTCTTCAATTATGACATCCACGGTTGAAGGGTGTGTTGGTCCCAGTGAGCTTCACCTAAAGAAAGAACTTACTGCCCTGCGAAAGGCACGGTTCTTGCGTGATCCTGAAACATGCTCATCCTGGAGAGGCCCAATGAGTTCTAGGTCATGCATGACAAATTCTAGCATTATGAATCACCATGAGATTTTTGGTAATTTATCACAAAAGAACACAGAGCCAGCCATCGTGCCTCCAAAAAGTGAAAAGAAAAGGAAAAATATTTATCTATACAATTGGAGGCATCACTCTAACAAATCCAGTGAAAGTGGGATAAAGTTTGACGAGGACAATATGAGCCTGGAAAGCCCGTGCATTTCTAATGTTATGGACTCTAGGAGTGACACATGTCTGGATGTTCCTGTTAGCATATACAGTGTCCAAGGCTCAAACTCAGGCACTCCTGTTAAAAGAACTGTTAGGAGGGTGAGGAGGAGTTCATTCTCAAAGAAGGGAGCAATGAGAAATTCAACAGTTTCAAAGTTGCTAGACCTCCATGTTAACTCTGGTGAGCAGTCTGAGGATACAGAGACTTGTAACTCGGAGAATCATGAGCTGCTTCAGAAGGGAGGCTACTTTTCTCGCTCTACATCACCGCTGTTTCCTGCTTCTGGATGTCTCAGCTCATCGAATCCCTCTAAGCTGTTGAAAATGGCAAGAAGAGAAGGGTCTTCCTTTTCTTGCACTCCGGTCTCCACTAGTTCTTACTACAGGTACAGAGGCAGGAATCCCAGCACTGTCGGTTCATGGGATGCAACAACTGCTGCTTCACTTGATGAAGATGGGCTGAGAAGTCAAAGGTGTGCCATTCCATATTGGTCAAAGAGGAGTAAACATAAAGGATCTGAAAGAAGTTGTTCTCCTTCATTATCTGATACACTTAGAAGAAAAGGAAGCAGTCTGTTGTGTGGAAGTCGGACAATGCACAGAAGGAAGAGATCATCTGGCTCCAATAAATGTGGATATCTTAAAAAATCTTCCCAAGGGGAGCCACTCTTGGGTGACAGTTGCCATTTTTCGTATTCATCATTTGATTCAGCAAGCGAGGGAGTTTCAACCATATTTGGAGAACTAGATTTAGAAGCTTTAAGCCGATTAGATGGCAGAAGGTGGTCAAGCTGTAAAAGCCAGGATGGAATTGCTCTGCCTGTGAGTGGGGCTGATCATGCAGTTTCAGACCAGAGAAGCTTGAGCCAGAAGTACCGGCCAAGGTCATATCATGAAATAGTTGGTCAAAACTTTGTAGTACAGTCACTTAGTAATGCTATCATAAGGGAGAGAATAGCCCCAGCATATCTGTTTCATGGGCCTCGTGGGACAGGAAAGACTTCTGTCGCGAGAATATTGTCTGCAGCTTTAAGCTGCATTGCTAATGGAGAGAATAAGCCCTGTGGGACTTGTGTGGAGTGTACTGACTTCTTCGCCGGAAATGGAATTAATCTAATTGAAGTTGATGCTAGCAATAGAAAAGGTATAAACAGAATTAGGCACTTGATTGAAAATATACCACCATCAGCAACTTCTTCGCAATACAAGGTGTTTGTTGTTGATGAATGCCATATGGTATCTTCTAAAGTCTGGTCAGCATTCATGAAATTTCTTGATGAACCATTACCTCGTGTTGTCTTTATATTCATAACAATAGACCCTGAAAACCTCCCTCGGGCTGTCATATCACGTTGTCAGAAATACATGTTTTCAAAGATCAAAGACATTGACATAGTATGCCGGTTGAGGAAAATTGCTGTTAAGGAAAATCTTGATATTGAATTGGCAGCTTTAGATTTAATAGCGCTAAATTCAGATGGATCGCTAAGAGATGCAGAGACAATGTTAGATCAGTTGAGCTTACTGGGGAAGAAGATAACACCTTCACTTGTAAATGATCTGGTAAGTCATTTTTAGGTCATGCACTAACTTTTTGGATTTTCATGTGCTTTGTTAGTAGTACTGTTTGCTTCTTTGAGGGTTTCTTTGTTGTGGCTTGCACATGTCTAAATGGAGACTTTAATCTACGAAGTTGCTATGATTGGGTTTGACTAATAGATCATGGATGCGCCAATAGGATTATGACATTATTACTCTCTCTGTTCCAATGAATAAGGGGTGTAAATTTAGTCAAAAGTCAACGATATCTAAGTTCGACCAATGTTTTTGACGAAAATATGATCATTTATGATGGCAAATCAATATTAATAGATTCACCATAAAATGAATTTGTATTTATTTTATATTGTAAGTGTTGATATTCTCTTCGATATATTTGGTCAAACTTAGTAAGGTTTGACTTTTGACAAAATTTATATGCTTATTCATTGGAACAGAAGTACCATACAACATGTATATGTCTGCCCAAGTATCTTGTTTAGATTCACACTCTTCCCTACAGTTTATGAGTGTTGGCTTTATGTTCTGTCTGGAATAAACATTAACAAACTCTTTCGGACTATTTAAAAGTGGATTCTTTTTGCCAAATAGTGTACTGATTTTTTTTTACTTAACCATGCATGAGGCCTTTCTTGGAGTATGTTTTATCGAGCCGTATTCCAACTTTTGCTTATCCAAACAAAATTCTGTAGAGATTACCATATAATGATGATCAAGATTACCTTCAGAGGTTGGAGCAACCTCTCGGATTTGCACTGTGGTGGAATGCCGAATCAGAGATTTTCTGTAGCAAACTGAAATCCGGAATGACAACCCCAGCAACAAAACCATCCAGCAGCTAGCTTATACTAAAATCAACTGAACTTGATCTGTTAAACGAATCCAACATGAAAAATAGTTCTTTTGTTTGCTCTTTTGCTAAATATCAGTACTTCTCCTATCCAAACTAGTCACACTTAAGTTGGAATTGCATTTTGTAGGTTGGGGTTGTTTCAGAGGAGAATTTGCTTGATCTTCTAGAGATAGCCATGTCATCAGACACTGCTGAAACAGTCAAAAGGTCCAGAGAACTGATGGATTCTGGTGTTGATCCGATGGCATTAATGTCTCAGTTAGCTGGACTCATAATGGACATCATTGCTGGGACCTATAGATTAGCTGACCCTACGAGCGGTGAAGGAAACGGTGGTCGAAATAGTGAGTATTTCAACTTATGGGTGCAATTCTTTCAATTCATAATCTTTTGATTTTTATTATCATTTATGCTTAACTTCATATCGTACTTTGCAAGAATCATTCAGTGTCAGCTGACTGGGTGAACTAGTTTGATCTCTCATTTTTATATACTGGGACTCATTGAACTGATGATTTTATGCCAACGTTTTATCAGTTTTGTTGGTCTTTTCGAATTGGTGAACACAAGTAAATGATTTTGTCAGCCAAAGTCTACTAATACTTGCGTCTTATCTTGCATTCTGGTTGCAATAGTAAATGCTTCTCACCTCATGAGTGATATCTTAAAGTTTTAACATCTATACATGGGATAAACTAATTTGTATGTTAACGAAACCATCCGTAGGGAAGTACTTAATTTCTTGCTAATGAGATGACTCTAGCTACTCGTGGGAACATACCACTATGGCATGATCTACTTGGATCTTATTCAGTGGATATCATTTTTCCTTATTTATAGTCTGGCATTTTTGTATTTTGTCTGTTATTGACTCGTAATGACTTCAAAATGTGCATATCCCACTGTCATATGTTTTTTACCTTTAAGCATATGACAAGACTTGGTTCGGAAACAGTAGAATGGTAAGTGTATTACTCAGTGAGCTGTATTTCTTCTGAATAACTATGAGAAGAACAAAATGGATGGTGTTTTCTTATGATGTAATATACTCCTACAGAAAAAATCGGTCATATATTTTTTGCACAAAAGTTAATGGCTTTGGTTGTGCATGCAGTTACTGGTATCATTGCAACTACCAATAGAAGTATTTGATCACTTTTGTGCAAATTTCCCTGGTGCTAACAAACATATTACAAATTAATACAACCACTTCCCTGCAAGGCTATTTTCTTATTCATCTAAACGGATAAGTAGTAAACATTAGTGTGTGCCACCACCTCATCATTTATTTTGTTGCTCTATCTAATGTTTTAGCACTTTTGCCTTCTGTAGTAACTGATGCCGAGTTAGAAAGATTGCAACAAGCATTGAAGATTCTATCTGATGCTGAAAAGCAGTTAAGACTATCCAGTGAGCGTTCGACATGGTTCACTGCAGCTTTGCTCCAGCTTGGTTCTGGCCGTGATTCAGAAACTCATTCTAGAAGCAGCAGTAAACAAAGCGGTAAAGCAGCTAGTGAGACCATGTTGGACGCAGTAAGAGAATCCTCTGCAAGCAGGAGTGCCTCTCATCCATTGTTCACTATTCGTGGTTCAAGGAATGACCACAGAACAGCCAGTGGGCACTCAAGTCCTCATGGTCTTGCTTCATTATCTTCCCGGATGAGGCCCAGTGACAACCTAATTTATGGACAATGTAGATCTGTTGATAGAGTTTTACTGGATTCTGCCCAAACAAGAAATTCTACTGAGCAGGGGTCTATAATTAATGGAAGCTCAGACAGCCTTGTTCAAATTTGGAGAGCATGTATAGAAAACTGTCACTCTAAGACATTGCGGCAGCTACTCTGTGATCATGGGAAACTAGCATCCATCAAAGAATATGAAGGTAGGTATATACAATGTATTAGCAGACATACACGTGCAGTGCCCATGTTCTCCAGTATAAAGATAATGTCATAGTTTTCAAACTTTCTCAGTTTTTTTTTTTTTAAATTCGTTATTGTAGCACAATTTGAAACAATTTAGACAAAAAATATGACAGCCATAATTTTTTTGTAACAATACATCACACGGAGAGGCAAATAATGTAACTAATCGTAGTTTCAGAACTAAGAAATGTGAAATAGGTTGTGCAATCAATCATAATTTGAAAAGAGGGGTTGTAAAGAGTAACTAGTAAGGTGTTACTGAAAGATTAATTGCAATTAGGATACATTTTTCGTATATCCGTTTTTATTTTTTTAGCCATTAGATTAGGTTGGATGGCTAAGATGATTTTCGTCAGAGCCTAACTCGTGCCTCTTATATTGGTATCGATATATGCAATGTTTTCTTTCTTGTGCTTACATCATTATGGAATTTTGGGCCTTCATCAAATGATGCTGCCTTTTGGGTTAATCCAAATTAGACCTACTATAGTCACCCTGTGACCTAACAGGTTCAGCATATTTTATACTAAATTTGAACTAAACATGTAATTTGATCACTTTGAAGGATTTAAACAATTTGGTTTAAAACTGAAATACCATGAATGTTGACAAGACGAAAAGAAAGGTTTCCCTTTCTTTATTTTATGTGTAACTAGCACATGACTAATACAAAAAATATATGCTGTTCTTATGCATAAAGATGAATTGATTAGCTTCCATTACAGGCTATTTAGTTGCTTTCATATCATTTGAGGACAGCAAAATAAAGTCTCGAGCTCAAAGATTTGTGAGCAGCATCAGAAACTCAATGGAGACAGTACTGAGATGCAACGTGGAAGTCAAAGTCGGTTTAATGTCAGAATTTCTTGCTGGACAACTCAAGCTTGAGAACGACCTGGAAGAAAGAGTTGAGTCTGATGTCTTGAGTTGCTCAACAAACAGTGACCGACTAAAGGGAATTCTGAACCCACCTAGAAGTTTAGGTTATTCGGAAGAAATCGATAAAAAGCTGGAGAAATACAGCAATGCTTCAGCTGCTGGTGGAGTGCAACCAGACATCACTCAAGGAAATACAGGAATGCATAGAACTAGAGGGCAAGAAGTCCCCACCGAACGGTCAAAAACAGCAACTGTTGAGGAGCAAAGGTTAGAGAGTGCATGGCTCCAAGCTGCTGAAAAACACACACCCGGTGCGAGACCTGAGAAAAATCAAGTTGTGCCACAAACAGGTGGTGGTCAGTACCACCGGAAATCCTCAATGGCGACTGTTGTGCCCTCAAGGAATATTGATAAAGATTTGAGTAATGGATTGAGAGCTTTAAAGATCAGTGACAGTCATGGTCCCCAGAAGGACCGAAATGTAGGAAGGGAGAACGGATTCGTTATTTCACCAAGCCTCTTGCACAGCAATAATGATTTGGCAAATTGTGACAACGAGAGTGTGTAAGTAATAAACTAACTTTTTGATATGGTTTTTACATGAATTCAGCATTTATATTGTCCCAAGAACGGAAAGACTTTACCAGTAACAAGAAATAAATGCTTGCTTGCAAATGAAGTTGTTTTTTCATCACATCAGCTAATGCAACTTTAGAAATCAACACTGCAGTCAGTTTAGACTAAGGATTGTTAGTTTGTTATTCTGACTTTAATTTGGTGGTTCTCCTGCATTTTCCAAACTTGGCTACATCTAGTAGATACTCAGTTTCTAATTATAATAATGCATATTCTTAGCTTTTTATGAGATTTAAATACATGTATATTTTTGTAGTGTCTCCGAGTCTGGAGCACCTGGTTGTCATGGCCTCTTCCCCTGCTGGAAAACTGAAAAATCAAAAAGAGGAAAGGTAAGATCACAATCAACATTTACCCATTTCTTTTGGTCTGTCTCACCTCACAACTACATGCGATATCTCTTTGCATTTCAGGCAAAACGACAGACTCGTTTGAAGCCATCTTAATCTTGGGACTTTTGAAATGACTACCGTTGTCTGCGCTATGGAAGACAGTTGCGAAACTCAAGAGATTGCAAGACAACCAATCGGTCATATTAGGTTATGTTTGCAACCTCTAATCTTTGCCTGATGCGCTCTGCTGATGCAAGACCGTGGCCATTTTGACACAGTAACTTGGCAGAGCTAAGTTTTGGTTGCTGAGCAGGACCGTCAATAGGAATGCAAATATCATAAAATCGATCTTGTCAATCTGTGCTTCTTTTATTGTCATACGAAAATTTCAATATGTAATCCCTCGCCAAACTGCAGAGCTGAGGTGCGTTGCTGGGAAACATTAGATAGTTTATTGAGCAAGCTTATTCTAGGTTTCTAGTGCATTGTTTCTTGCAGATAGTTGTTTTGTATTTTAATGTACTCGACAGCATTTCATTACACATCCCTTTGGTTATTGTGGCAACCACTTCTGTTGAAAAAACAAAGAAAGAGAATTCCAATCAATAGCTTATATATGAAATTTATGATGCTGTACAAGAACATGTGAAGATCTCATGGCATCAGATACAATCCGAGCTCTGACCTACATCAGTAAAAATACATGTGCTAAGTTACAACTATCTAATGGTTTGAAGCTACTGCTGACCAGTGGTCGTCGCCTCGTCGCTGGCTATGGGTAAAGGTGTATCCAGGACGCGTCCTTGGCAGCAGCTTCCTTCCATCTCTTGTTGATTATTTGCATCCCCCGGAAACGTGAAGGCTGCGCCAGCGAGGGAGAGTAGCACGAGGAGGAAGACGAGCAACACCGGCAGCGAGAAGCGTTTCCGTGACGACATGTCTGCCCGGCCAAGCGATCGATCTCGGGCTCGAGTTTTGCGGTGCTGCTGTAGCTGGTTGGCTGGTTGCGACGAAGTGCGATGCTGCTGTAGCTGGTTGCGACGAAGTTTATATAACGATGGATTCGCATGTAGAGCAATCCGAGTCGGCGTTGGATGACAACTACGTATACAGACCGGACGTTCACGTGAGCACTGCAACATCAAGGTGGAATCGGAGTTGGAAGCAGCTGAGTTTATCTTTGAGTTTGCAACAGAGTCGGAGTTGCTTAAGCCGGCTCATACACTTTGCAAGTAAGGCTATACTTCTGGACATGTGTTAATTATACTCACTTTTTTTTAACAAAAGGAAATATGATAATATCACGAAGATACCAATTACATTCAATATCTGCAACAATGCAACACCCTAAAGATATTATGGATGCACACACCCTTAAAACAAAGAGAAGAAGAAGAAAACTCCGCTACAGTGATCTATTCCTTGTCGCTGTAGTACATCTACCACCAAGACATCACCTGGAATCCAAGTTCTTCAAAGACAACGCCTCCAAAAAAGATAGCTCGCAAGCTCCATCGTTGCCCGGTCATAGATCTTAGGTTTTTACCCTAAAGAAAGTCCAATCAACCAACAACCAAGTATTTTGTTTCAAATAAGTTAGGTAGGCTAGATATGAAACCCAAACTGAAACTAGTGGAAATGGCAAAGTAGAACAGAAAGTAGTGAATAATGAAGTCAAGCAGAAACTAGTGGAAAAAAAAGCAAAAGGCACATCATGGTTCGGGCACATGGATTGCTGATTTCCATGTAGCCCTATCATGAGCCAAGCCTCTAAGTACATTCCAGTCATCCTCTACCCCTCTTTGCATTATCAATACCCCTTAGAATCCCTGGCGGCGTCCATTGGACATGCCCATACCACCTTAATCTATAAATGTTGGACAAGCTTCTCTTCAATTGGTACCACTCCAACCCTATCACGTATCACTTCATTCTTAATCCAGTCTTTTGTTGTGTGGCCACACATCCACTGACATGGGTATGTCTAATTGGGCCTATGGTTTGTGTCACCCTGAAAGAAGCCCGTGATGATGGGAGCCGAAGCCCACAAGATGAAGCTTGCTGAATAAGGAAAGGTCCTCTACGGAGCTGACATATTTCTAGTTAGGCAAGTTGCATATGTAAACCGATCTGAACTGGACTCTGAGACCTAGCTTTCTATACAAAGGCTAGGAGGAGTCAGCGGGAGATCATCGAATATTTGCTGTAAACCCTAGCTTGTTCTAGCTTACGACGCTTTAGCCTCATAATTAATCTGTCGCATAAGCCTTGTTTGTCTGACCAATTGACGAAACCACAAACAAAACCCTAAGTCCATATCCATGGATATTGGGATAAGCCTTATCTTTCTGACTTATCCCCGAAACCCTAAGTCCATATCCATGGACATTGCCGAGGTCGCAATTCAATATCCACCTTAGCATACGCCTCTTAGTGTGCCAACATTTTGCTCTATAAAATATGGCAGGTCTGATTGCCATCCTATAAGACTTACCTTTTAGTTTTTGTGGGACATTCTTGTCTCACAGGATTCCAGATGCTTGCCGCCACTTCATCCACCCTGCCACAATCCTGTGGCTAACATCTTCATCGATATCGACATTTCTTTGCAGCATTGATCCCAAGTATCTGAAGGTGTCCCTCTTAGGAAGTACTTGCCCTCCTAGATTAACCCCTTCTTCCACGCATCTAATGCTGCTGAAGTCGCACCGCATATACTCTCTCTTCGTCCTAATAAGTCTAAACTCCTTGGATTCCAAGGTCTATCTCCACAACTCAAGTTTCCTATTGACACCCACCCTACTCTCATCTACTAGTACCACATCATCAACAAAAAACATACACCAAGGGATATCTCCTTGTATGTCCTTAGTGATCTCATCCATCACCAAGTCAAAAATGTATGTGCTCAAAGCTGAACCTTGATCTTGATGTAGTCCTATATTTATTGGAAAGGTATCAGTCTCACCATCTCCTGCAGGAACACTTCTCAGAACATGTGTACATATCCTTGATGAGGGAAATGTACTTTCTCGGGACTTGTGTTTCTCTAGTGCCCACCACATGACCATCCTTACTATATTGTCATATGCCTTCTCCAAGTCAATGAAAACCATATGTAGGTTCTTCTTTTGTACCCTATATCTATCCACAAGCTAGCAAATCAACAAAACTGCCTCCATAGTTGATCTCCCAGGCATAAAGCCAATTGATTTTTAGTGACACTCATCACTCTTCTCAAGCGATGGTCAATCAACTCTCCTAAAGCTTCATAGTATGCGTCATAAGCTTAATTAAACAAGGTCATTTCCAGACACAACTAATTATGGCCAGACCTTGGATTTTTACCCTAAAAGATAAAACTTTGTACTCCTCCTGTGCTGCCGCCTCCACTTGCCGATGCCGCTGCTACGAGTCACGAATCACCAAGCAAGTTCATCATTGCACCGAAGACTCGATCCACCATGACCTCAGAACCACATCCGTCATGACATTCTTCATCACTGGCTTCACAATGGGACTCGAAACATGTCCCATGATGGCAACAGACGGCGAAGTTTCGTGTCTCACCCTCCTGAAATCGTACCACCGCCACCACCCGCACCACACGGAGACGAGGGGCTTAGCCGCGCCAAGTCCCTCGAACCAGACGCCGTGCCACCCTTGCGGCTAGAACGGTCGCCAAGGTCGCAGAAGAAGTCCAGGGTCACCGCCCCGATGTCCATCTCCGCCAGACGAGCCGCATCATCCAGGGCCTCCGCGAATCTTCGGCAGGAGATCCACCACGCGAGAAGGAAGAAACCCCGCCACTGCCAGTCGTGCTCGGGAGTGAGCCCGCCACCACCGTTTGTCGTGCAGCCTTTGACCTATGGCATCATCCGGCGGCAGCGCGGGGGTAGAGGGTGGAGGGACGGGGGACGGGGGTGGAGGGGAGGGCCTGGAGAGGCGGTGGCTAGGGTTTCTGCTCGAGCCGCCCCACCTAGGAGCAATGCGGGGGTTTGGCGTCAGGAAGTGAGCCTAACTTAATTGGTTGGGATGTGGATGTACAGCCAACACATGGGTTCAAATCATCACAGACCCGAATTTAGTATCTTACTTGTTGGTGCAAGATGGTGACCTTTTTGACACAGGCAGAGCTAAGTTGGTTACTGAGCAGAACCGTGAATAGGAATGCAAAATATCAGAAAATCGATCATGTCAATCTATGCTTCTTTTATTGTTAAATATACGGAAATTTCAATGTGTCCTCGCCAACCTGCAGAGCTGAGGTGCGTTGCTAGGAAACATTAGATGGTTTATCCTAGGATTCTAGGTCATTATTTCTTGCAGATAGTTGTTTTTATTCAATGTACTCGACAGCATTTCAGTACACATCCCTTTGGTTATTGTGGCAACCACTTCTGTCGAAAGAACAAAGAAAGATAAATTCCAAGAGCTTATATGTGATACTTGTGATGCGTACAAGAACATGTGAAGATCTCATGCCATCACATACAATCCGAGCTGTGAGCTACACCAGTAAAAATTAATGTGCTACACCTATCGTCTCTAGTTTGAAGCTACTGTTGACTAGTGGTCTTCGCGGTTAAGGACCCGTGTCCTGTCGAATTATGTGCTACATCTCTGCGAACGACCTCCTCGTCATGGCAACCCGGAAGCGTGAAGCCTGCGCCGGCAAGGAAAAGCAGCACGAGGAAGAAGGCGAGCAGCACCGGCAGCGAGAAGCGCTTCCGCGACGACATGTCGATCTGCCCAGCCAAGCGATCGATCACGTACGGGTTCGAGTTTGTGATTCTGTTGTAGGTCACGACGTGCTTTATATAACCACTGCCAACCGATCCGAGTCGGCGCCGCGAAGTATGACAATTACTTATACAGCCCGGACGTTCACGTGAGGACTCCAGGATCAAGGTGGAAGTGGAATCGGAGTTCATCTTTGAGCTTGCAACAGAGTCGGAGTTGCTTAATTAAGGCGGCGCCGCACGTACGCGCTTTCCAAGCAATGCTATACGGAGTACTTCTGGACATGCGGTTAATTATACACTCTTGGTGTTCTTTTATCATCAAATACAAGTGGCATCGGTAGGCGGAGGCGGCCACAGAAAGAGTACATATATCTTTTTATCGTGAAAATCCAATATCTCTATCGGGCCTTGTTAAATGAATTGTTTTGAGGGCATTGATCTTCTTTATGATGAAAACCTAAGATCTATGATCAGATAACGATTGTGCTTGTACACTGTTTTTTTTAAGATGTCTTGAGAATTAGACTCAAGTGGTGTCTTGTTAGTGGTTTGTGTTGCAGCTGCAAGTTTTTTATTATCGTAGTAGGATCTTTTCATTTTTTTCTTCTTTTATTTAGTAGGGCTGCATGCATCCGTGATTTTAGAACATTTCATTTTTGTAGAGGCTAGGTCAAATAGATATGTAATTGATATCTTCACGATATTAGTATATTTCGTTTGTTGAAAATAATATCATCGGATACAAATATACAATCCTAGCTCATTGTGTTCACTCCACTAGAACAACAAGGGTTATACAAGGCCTCTAGGAAACCATATTCTGAAAAAACCAATGGCGACTGTGATTTGTCTGCAACTGTTGTTTCACAAAAAAAAGTCCGTGTGACCACAACATTGGGTTGCCGACATGGTATAAGCCAAGCCATCGCTGATGAGTGAAACACTTCAGATGATTCAAAAAACTACCCAAATGCGAAAAAGTGCTGGGAGGCCCGTTGGCACGCCTGAGCGTCCGATTTGTAGCCGTCCGATCCTGATCGTGCGCGCGGCCGCTGGGTTTTTCGACAACTTTCCACCGGGCTATCCCGGCCGGATGACCACGGATGGGAAACGGTCTCCCCTAGTTAAACAGGCAGGCCATTAAAATAGTAGTTCCAATTAACTATATAAAAGAAAAGAAAGTTTGTTGATGATTTGTTTCCACATGACACAAGGTGCAGGCCTCATCCGTTCAACATAAAAGGAAAAAAAAACAAGAATTAGCTGATTCAACATGTCGCGTTCAACATAAGGGAAACAAATAAGTTATTTCCAAAGAATGTAGATGTAGGTACGTCCGATCAACTAAAACAAAACTAAATATTGTAGCTAGCTTAGCTAGACCACGGTTACATGGCAGATGTGATATATAAGCCGTATATACATACTCTATGCCAGTTTATATTTGTCTGCTAAATTCACCGGTATTAATATAATTTTCTCAAATTTAAAACTTTTGGGAAATTTTGAAAGAATTTATGAATTTTTTTTGAATATCTTGGACAGAATACCAGCCAGTATTTCTGATAGTTATAATGGTGCCTCGCAATATTTTTACCCAACCGTGAAAAAAAAACCAAAAACCTTGATTGGCCACAGAACTTATTCCCACGGGAGAAAAGGTAACACGAATTCAAAAAATATTATTCAGAAGATGGGTAGGATCCATGCCGACCTACATGTATCTACCCAATTGGATCTCGCATCAAAAAAAAAATTCACAACAATTTTTTTATATCTATATTAATATGATTTTCTCATATATAAATAAGTTCAGAAAATTTGGAAAGAATTTATGAATTTATTTTGAATATCTCAGGCAAAATACCAGCCGGTATTCCAGTGCCTAGAGGCAAGTTTACCAAAATGAGGAAAAAAACCTTGACTGTATGTAGAATATTTTTCCGCAGGTGGAAAGCTACCACGAATTCCAAATATATTGTTAAATAGATAAGGTACGATCAATGCCAACCTACACATATATCTACCAGATTTGATCTCACTTCAAATGGATGGAAATTAGGGAGAATACACATTACTACCTTCTCTCCCTGCAAAAAAAACTCACTATAGCGGGTTGTCAAGGATTATCTTCGTAGGTGTATCAACAAAAAGGAAAAAAAAAGAAAATTTATACACAAAATCAGCTATATCTTGGTGGAAATGCAAATAAGTGCTAAGATATAAAGTATAAACTGTGCACTAAACGTGTGATAGGTTGAGTATAATGATCCGTAAATATGCACGTTTGAGCTAACTGGTCAAAAGAAGTGGATTTCTAATTTCATCTATAACACATATAAAGAGATATAAATGTTTATACATTAATCGTGCTCTAGGATGCAAACCTTACTTGATGGATAGGAAACCCCGACAGATTCACGTTCAAATGAGAATAAAAAGCTGCGATCTATTAGATAAAATATCAATAGATTACAACACACAAACTATAATTCTGAAGTTCTCACATCTATCTATCTATCTATTTCTGTGTACTATGTAACTATATTACCCCCTTCAATAGAAATTGTCATATTCGACAAATTAAAGAGGATGTCCTCACATTTGCGAGAGCCACACTGCTAGTTTTGTTGAAACAACAAAGAGAATGAAAAGAGCTTGTGTACAGGGCGCAAAATTGTGATGATGTACATATGAAGATCTCAAGCATTCATATACAATCCGAGCTTCGAGCTGGCTTGGTCGATCTGCTAAATATACTTACATAAAGTGCTAAGTTACACCCATCTACTATCTAGTTCGAAGCTACTGATTACTGTTAGAGTAATATGCTTGTTGTATTACCAGGGGACCAAAGGCCACAATATATAGTACATGTACAGGTGCACATATGCAGAAAGCCCCCTAACATATGGGGAAACTACAATAGACAGATATATACATCTAACACCCCCCCCTCAAACTCATGGTGGATCCACAACACTGAGTTTGGAGAGTAAGAAATCATGCTGTGCTCGAGTCTGTGCCTTCGTAAAGAAATCCGCCAACTACAAATCTGAAGGCACATAATGAACCGCAACAACATCATCCTGTACCTATGCACGTGTGTAAAAAGCATCAACACCGATATGCTTGGTCAGCTCATGCTTGACCGGATCACGTGCAATACTGATAGCACCTGTACTGTCAGACAAAAGTGGAGTGGGTATCGTAACAGAGACCCCAAAATCTGCAAGCAACCACCGTAACCAAGTCACCTCAGCAATCAACAAAGCCATAGCCCGCAACTCAGCCTCAACACTCGAACGGGAAACTGCAACCTGTTTCTTCGTCTTCCAAGCAACAAGCGAACCACCAAGAAACACACAGTAAGCAGAAAGCGAACAACGATCCGTAGGATCACTCGCCCATGTAGCATCCGAATAGCACTGGAGCTGGAGAGAGCTGGAACGGGGAAAGAAAAGGCGACGAGTGATCGTGCCACGAAGATAACGAAGAACATGGAGAAGATGACTATAGTGAACAGTGGTAGGAGCTGAGACAAACTGACTCAGAATATGAACAGGATAAGAAATATCAGGACGAGTGACAACAAGATAAACAAGACTCCCAACAAGATGGCGATAACGGGTGGGATCAGGAAGAGGATCACCATCAGTAGGACGAAGCTTAACATTAAGCTCCATAGGAGTATCGACTGTGCGCTCATCCCCAAGAGCAGCACGAGCGAGAAGATCCTGAATGTACTTTTCCTGAGAGATAGAAAAACCATCAGAAGTGGAGGAAACCTCAATGCCAAGAAAATAGCGAAGAGGACCAAGATCAGTCATAAGAAGCTGATCACGAAGACGAGCCTTGACGAAGGCAATATACTCAGGATCATCACCAGTAATGATCATATCATCAACATAGAGAAGAAGAAGAGTACGTCCACGAGGAAAAGTGTGAACGAAAAGTGCTGGATCATGAAGACTAGGAGAGAAACCAGCAGCAGTCACGACAGAGGCGAAGTGCTCAAACCAGGCACGAGGGGCATGTTTGAGACCATAGAGAGAACGTCGAAGACGACAAACCATCCCATCGGGAACAGAATACCCTGGAGGAGGCTGCATGTAAACCTCCTCACTCAACTCACCATTAAGAAAAGCATTCTGAACATCAAGCTGGGAGACAGACCAGCGGCGAACAGAAGCAACAACAAGAAGGGTACGCACAGTAGTCATATGAGCCACAGGGGCAAAAGTCTCATCATAGTCACGGCCGTGCTCCTGCTGAAAACCACGAGCCACAAGACGCGCTTTATAGCGCTCAAGAGATCCATCAGAGCGAGTCTTGATTTTATAGACCCACTTACACGTGATGGGACGAACACCAGAAGGGGGAGAAACAAGATCCCAAGTGCCAGTGCGCTCAAGCGCAGCGATCTCCTCAGCCATGGCAAGCTGCCATTCAGGATGACGCTCGGCATCCCGATAAGAAGTCGGCTCGGAAACAACAGAGAGACCATACTGACTAGGAGAGTAACGAACTGGAGCACGACGCTGACGAACAGGCCGGGAAGGGGGAAGCTCATGTGCAGAAGACAAGTCATCAGAAGAAGAGGAAGAAGGGACAGCATCAGAAGGAGCCGAAGCCGGAGAACGGGGAGTACTAGGTGGACTAGACGAACGAGAGGATGGCGCCGAAGGGGGCGCATCAGAAGTAGGAGGGAGGGGAGGAGGGACAACAGGGGGTGCATCCGGAAAAAGAAGAAAAGAGATATCATCCACCGGGTAAGTACCCGAGGTGGGGCGAGGATAGAAGGGACGCGTCTCATCAAATGTGACGTCACGAGAGATGCGCATCCGACGACCAACGGGGTCCCAACAGCGATAGCCCTTATGCTCATCACTGTATCCGAGAAAAACACACTCAACAGACTGAGCGGTCAATTTGGTGCGTTCGCGAGGAGGCAGAAGGACATAGCAGACGCAACCAAATGAACGGAGAGTCGAGTAGTCTGGAGAAACACCAGAGAGACGCTCGAGAGGAATGCCACCCTGTAGAGCAGCGGAAGGCTGAATGTTAATGAGGTGGGCCGACGTAGTGACAGCCTCAACCCAGAAATGTGGCGGAAGAGAAGAGGCAATCATCATAGCACGGGTGGTCTCAAGAAGATGACGATGCTTTCGCTCGGCGACGCCATTTTGAGCATGCGCGCCGGGACAAGAAAACTGAGCGAGGGTGCCCTCCTCAGCAAGGACACCACGAAGGTGCTGAGAGATATACTCACCAGCAGAATCAGCACGGAACACGCGAATGGGTGAGGAATACTGAGTGCGGACCATGGCCGCAAAACGCTGATAACTAGAGAGCACCTCACTGCGAGAGTGCATGAAAAACACCCAGGTGTACCGTGAAAAATCATCAATGAATAAGATATAGTATCGATGGCCCCCTTTCGAAGCGAAGGGAGCCGGACCCCAAACATCTGAATGAACTAAATCGAACGGTCGCTGAGAGACAGACACACTAGTAGGATAGGGAAGCTGAATCCGTTTGCCTAACCTACAACCCTGACAGTGTAACGACCCATCTCCAGAGACAGACCCCAGAAGGCCACGATGAACCAAAGACGACTGGCGAGAGTCACAAAGGTGACCAAGATGATGATGCCACTGCTGAAAAGAGCCGGTGACAGAGGCAACAACCGGAGGAGAACTGGCAGATGAAGTGGCAGCGGAAGGAACACGAAGCCAGTCTAACTCCCAAAGCCCCGGAGACTGACGGCTATGAGGGCCAGCTCCAACCAGGGCTGTGTGCGACGATCCTGAACCGCACAAGACTCAGCGTCAAGAATGACGCGACAACCAGAATCGGTGAGCTGGCTAGCAGAGAAAAGGTTCATCTGAAGGCGAGGAACATGAGAAACATCAGGGACAGAGAAAGAGGGAGTAGAAAGGGTGCCTGTACTAGAAACAGGAATAGAGGTACCATCAGTCGTGACAACACGGACAGGAGAAATAAGAGACCGAAGAGCAGACAGAATAGAAGACTCAGAGGTCATATGAAAGGAAGCTCCAAAATCCAGATACCACGGGGACGTACCTGACTGTGTAGAAAGTGGTGGTCGCGCAGTGCCAGAAGAGCCAGTCACAGAACCAGCAGCGCCCGGCGAGGAAGAGTCTGTAGTAGCGAGCAGACCACGAAGACCCCTGAGAATGTCCTGATCAGAGAGTGCAACTGCAGAAGATCCTGAAGAGCCAGCCTGCTGACGATCCTGGAACTGCTGACGTAAACTGGGATCCCGCGTCCAGCAGGTGGAGGAAGTGTGGCCAACCTTGCCACAGTAGGTGCAATGAGGACGAGGGCGGAGACTCGAACCGCGAGGCTGCTGACAAGGTATCAACTTGTCAATGCCTATGGATTGTAGGCTAGGGTTTAGTTAGAAGTAGAGGGCAAGTAGATCTCGAAGGTTTCAGCCGAAAAGTACTCGACGATTATGAAAATTAGGGTTTGCAGATAATGATTCGATGATCTCCTCGTCCCTCGACTCCCCCTTTATATAGGAGGTGGAGCCGAGGGATTCGTGTAGTACAAATTACAGAGTCCGGGACGGTTTCTAACTCGTCCCGCCAGATTACAGATAACACTTCCTATTACAACTCTTGACTTTCCTTGATATATCTTGGGCTCCCGAATCTTCTTATTCTTCGGGTAGTGGGCCTTCAGTAAACCCCGGGTACTATCTTCGGCAGGCCCATTTGGGATGCCTATGTCAGTAGCCCCCGAGATTTTGCTTGAATCGTAGAATCAGGGAAAATCTCCACTGTTTATTTTTATTCAAAAGCTTTAACCTTTTTATACTTCTTCATATAAAATTCTATATTTGTACAGGGATAATGGTAGTTGGGGCTAGTTCATCTGACGGATCAGGTACTAGTTAACTGCTCTGGTGGCAATCCGCAAAAACCTACTTCAAGATCACGTCCCTGGACATGATCTCGGGATACTGGTGTAAACGTCGACAGGTGCCGCTTAAGGTCTTACCATTCTGTCGAGTCCCAGTCAAATTTATCGGGTACCTAACGCGTCCGTTAGGATTTTTCTTCGTATCTGTTGATACGGATAAAAGCAGCAGAGCGCAGTCTTTGGCGATGCCACGCCCAGCAGAACGGATCTGGGGTCTTACCTTCGCAAATTTGCGGCATTCAGAAATTGATCGCAACTTCGGCGTTCTGAGAATACATTGTCGAGTGCTTTTCCGGCTGTTGGAATGGCACATTTTATCGAGTCAAATATGACTTATATTGCTCTCCCGATGGGAGTATATGTAGAGTTAATTATAACTCGAAATATACTCTCTTGCTTTTCTATCTTTTATTTTTGAACTTCATCGGGTACGCGAACAGCGTTCCCGATGGGAGTAGCCCCCGAGGCTACAGCCAATAACTTGTGCTTGGTTGTAGGCTCAACATTTTAGTCCACCTTGTCGCTATATTGTCGTTATTTCCCAATATGATCTCTCTCTTCTTTTTTTATCTCTCGGGTGCGCGAACAGCGCTCCCGATGGGAGTAGCCCCCGAGGCTACAGCCAAGGACTTGTGCTTGGTTGTAGGCTCCCGCAATTTCTATATTGCCATACTCGAAATTTTACTTTTTATCGAAGTAGCCCCCGAGCATTTGGGCAAAAACTTGTATTTGATCAAAGACTCCCGAAGTATTTAATAATTCCTCCTGTCGCCAATCTCCTTTTATTTTTCTTGTCGACATGCTTCCCTTAAACAAAATTGCTTCATCTCTGTTTATAGTCTTGATTTTTCTGCCTTGTGGGTCCATTGTTTCCACCATGTTGACACGTCGTGCAAGTGGGGGACACACGTCCTCCGCTTTTTCTGGCGCACGTACAGTAACGCCTATCTCAGTAAAAATACCTTTTTACCCTTGTATCTAGAAGATCTTTTTTCACCACACGATTTCTTCATCCAACGGCGCACTGCTTCACCCGATTCTTATATAAACCTTTCTTCAACCTCCGTTCATCCCCTCGCTTACGCCGCTCATCTGTTCCTCTTCGCAAAAGCTTCCCCTGCGCCCAACTCTCTCTGATCATCCGCACTCACGAGCATTGCTCTGCCCATTGCCGTTGATGCCACCGCGCACGCGACTCACTCGCCACAGTACTCCGGAATCCAAGATGGCCGCCGAGGATCTTGAGTGGGAGAGATCCAAAATCTCCAACCAGGACACCAACATGCTGAAGAGGCTTGGCCTCATGAAGAAGGAGGACGCCATCCGCTTTCCCAGCGAAGAAAGCTACCCCAAGCCTCCAATGGAGTACCGGGTTAGTTTTGTTGATCACCTCATCCGCGGCCTTTCGGCCCCAATTCACGATTTCCTCCGCGGACTTCTTTTCGTTTATGGGATTCAACTGCACCAGTTGACCCCCAATTCCATCCTTCACATTTCTATTTTCATCACACTTTGCGAATGCTTCCTCGGAATCCCTCCCAATTGGGCTCTGTGGAAACGCATTTTCTGCCTTCGCCGCAATGGCTCCCACAACGTCACTTATAACATAGGTGGCGTTGTTATCTGTGTTCGTACTGATGTCGATTATTTCGACGTCAAATTTCCTGATTCTGTCCAAGGATGGCGCAAAAAGTGGCTCTACATTCACGAAGAAAGCGCCAACTCCGTTGAACACAACATAATTCCTTTAGACGGAAGTGCCAAAATCCAGCGCCGCCGCTCCTGGGATGCCGAAGCTTCCGAGGAAGAGAAAAAGGCGACAGAGGCACTCATGTCTCGTATTCATCAGCTCCAAAATACTCGAGGCAAAGAACTATCTGGTGTTCAAATCACTGCCTACTTCCTTAGGATTAGAGTGCAGCCTCTTCAGGCTCGCAAAAATCCCCTTTGGACGTATTCTGGTGAAAATGACGCCAACAGAATCTCCAACGATCTTTCTGTAAAGGACTTGGAGAAATTAGTTCGAAGAGTTTCTCGACTAGCCAAGAAGGATCCTATTCCCTCCTCTTGTCGAGTAGAACCATACAGTGCTTCCAATCCTCTTCCCGAGGTATTTTGTCTTCTCGAGTTTTTGTCTTGTTCTAAACTTTTCCTTGCATCTCATTGTATTGGTATCTCGCTAATTTTTTTTTGTCGCTATTTTCTTGCAGAACCATCCTACTATGGCTTCCCTTCCTCCTCTTCCTGAGGATGGAGAAGTCGAAGAAAGGACCATTGTCACGGATGATAATCAGGAAGCTCCATCTTTTGTGAACGAACCCGTGGATTCTCGAAAATCTGCGGGTCATTCTGAAGATACTTTATCGGCACAATCTCCTCCCCCCGCTGTCTCTCCAAGAGGCAAAAGGAAAAGGAACGATGTCGAAGATTCCGGCACTTCCAAAGCCGAAGAAATTGATCCTTCACGTCAGAAGGCAGCTTATGATCCTTATCTTGGATCCTTCGTCAGCTCGTAAGTCCTTTTTACTTTTCTTCTTATTTCTGTACTCGAAATGTTTATCTTGTCTTGATTTTAAGCTGTCGATTCTTAACCAACAGTGATGACGAGGAAGAAGTACCAAGTGTTGACGTGGCTCCTCGAACAAGCACGTCACATACTGTACTTGCCTCAGACACGCTAGTTGAAGGAGAAGAATCCTCGCCTCCTCAACAAAACGTCGTCACCACTACTCCAGCATCAAGCCCCCTTGCTCCTTCACCAAAAAGGACAAGGGTTGAAAAGATTGTTGAGCCTGCCCCTCAATTGGGCAGTTCGTCGACTCTGCTCTTGGATGATGTAAGCTTGTCGACCTCTATATTTTCCTTTTTTTTTTTTTTTTTTTTTACGCCTTCTCTCTTTTTCATGCCGATGTTTCTCTTGCTGTGTTCACCTTGAATAGTCCATGATCAAAGAGCTTCTCCGCATCGGCTCCCAATTTATTGGGTACCGTGAATATGCTAACAGAGCCGAAGGTAACAACTTTTATACTTGCCGTTTTTTCCTTGACTTTTTGCTCCTGTTGCTTGTCGCGATTTTTGATCTTTCTTCTCTTTTTTTTTTATATCTCGACAGAGAAACTTGCAGAGGCCAACGAACGTGCCGACGCACTTGCTCAAAAACTTGAGCAAAGTGAAGCGGCTCGCAAGAAAGCCGAACTCGCTGCTAGCAAAGCCAAGGCCGAAGCTGATGAAGCCAAGGCGAAAGCTGCTGGTGTCGAGGAACTGCAGAAAAAACTTGAGGATGCTACATCTGCCTTAGACGAGCACAAAGCTGCGCAAGCTTCTCGTGAAGAAGGAATCCTCAAGCGCCTGAAAACTCAAAGTCACCGCACTTTCAGTAATTTTGCTGATCCCTTCTATTTTTATGAGAATCGTTGTTTCTTGTTTTTTGACTAATGCTTTGTTTCCTTGACAGCCCAAACAAACCAGGATTTTGATCTGACGAATCCTGTCGATGACCCGCTCCTTGACGCACTTTCCTATCTGGAGCTTCATGGGTCCGAGATTCGTGAAGGTGTGTCGAATGCTAACGCAGTATTGTCGGCGTTGTTCCCCTACTTCTTCCCGAAGAAAGAGGAGCCCTCGACTTTCCTTAATCTCGCCAAGATGTTCAATTCATCAGAAGACCTTGGACTGAAGATGCGCCAAGAAAATATGAAAATTGCTGTCGAAAGCACTGTCGCTTTGGTTGGCGACGATCCAACGAAATTTGTTGATTGGACGAAAGTTGGCGACACCGAGCAGATAGAGCAATCAAGATGGAGGTCGTTGATTAAGGCAGCCAAGCCCAACACGAAGAAGATCTTGGCCTATCTCGGGATCAAACCAGCGTCGACTCCTAGCTCATCAAGGCCGGAGGTCTAGTTGCATGCCTCTTTATTTTTCTTTCTATGTTTCTTTTGCTCTTGTCGCCAAAGTAGTCATTTGGCGACACGTACTTCCTTAGCTCCACTGTAATGCCTTTGTAATTATTCCGAGAGATCAATGAAAACTCTATCTTTGTTTGTTGTTTGATGTTGTCTTGTCTAAATTTCAGTTGATATTTGATAACTATACTCCGTCTGCCGCTCCTTCCAATATTTCGCCCTCTTCTTCTCGCTCGAGGGGAGCTTTTGCTGGTACTGCACCTGTCGAAGATACCTTGTCGCAAGAACTGGACGAACTTCGACAGCAACTTCAGTATGCGAAGAAACAAACACTTGTGATGATGGAGCAATCTCGTAAGTCATCTGAAGCCGAAAAAGTTGCTCTTCAGCAAGCTCGCGAGGCCGTGGCTGCTAAGGAAATTGCTGCTTCCGAGGCTGAAAAGGCGACTACTCGAGAAAATTTCATGCTCGAATTAATGAATGAAGCCAGTGCGGATATGTCGGGTATGCTTGTTTTATCCTCCGATATCTTTCATCTTCATGCTATGTCTCTTAAAAGTTTCCACTTCGTTGTTTTGATAGGTTCCTTTACTGATGCTGCTGCCGAGGAAGAGAGGGTAAATGCTACGACGAACCTCCTTGTTAACCTTTCCCTGGACCATGGTTCTTTGTTTTGGGCTACCCCAGAGAGGACCCGACAAATTGTCAGATTCCAAGATCGCACCTCTCAAACTCGCGATTTCCTTGACTTCTGTACCAAGACCTTGTCCATGGTTTACAACTCCATGTTTCCTCGGAACGTCCAACCAAAAACTCTCCCTGAATTGATGGAAAGATTCAAGGATGCTGGCAGTATCCATGATTTTGTCAAAGCTCAACTGGTAGCTGGCGCCAGATTTGCTCTTATCATGCTCCAGATCTGCCACTCAAATCTTGACCTTACCCAAGTTGTCGCGAAAGTTCATCAAAAGGTAAAACGTCGAAGAGTTGGTGTTGATAGGATTAACACGAAGGTTACGCCTGTAGCCGAAGAAATGATTGAGGACCTTCTTCGGATGGACGCCGACTTTTTTGCCGATGGCCATTATGCCGATTTTCTTGGCGCTGCTCCTGAAGAAAACAGAGTTACTCTTGATGACATATTGAATCAAGACTAGTTATTTTCCTCTTGTAGATATTTCTTTTTTGTAACCCATGACTATGATTATATTGTGAAGCAACCACTATATTTGTATGTTTATCTAGCCCCCGAGTATTTCGGTGACTCTTTACTGTATTTATATATTGCGAGGTTTTGAACCAAGGCATTTATATATTTATGGCGAATATGAGCCCCCGAGCTTCTTTATTGAGTACTATTTTGTATTTTTACTGACTCACGAGGTATTTTAATACCAAGGCAAGGTTTTTTCTTTTTTGATGGACTATATTGAAATTCGTCGGAGCGAAGACTTTGAACATGTCGATATTGACACTATCTTTATTATATTGCAGCACCGCGAGCCCGCCTCATTAAAAACCTTCTCCGGCCCCACTCGGTGCCCCGAAAAAGGAAAAGAGTGCGTCTGAAAACTCGCGGGCGTTTCAGTACATTGAAGTTTTACAAGGACTATATTTCGACTCTAGGCGTAGAACCGCCTGAGTTGCGCCACGTTCCAGGGGTTTGGCTCCTCCACCCCTGTCTTCTTGTCCTTTATCCTGTATGCTCCTCCTCCGATTACTTCCGTGACAATGTAAGGGCCAAGCCATGGTGACTCGAGTTTTTCATGACTTTTTTGCGTGAGCCGAAGAACTAGGTCTCCCACCTGAAAAGATCTTGGCCGCAAACGTCGACTGTGGTAATTCTTCAAGTCCTGTTGGTATTTGGGTACCCGCGACAATACTTCGTCTCGGGCTTCATCAAGTGCGTCCACGTCGTCTTCTAGCGCTTTTCTCGACACTTCTTCGTCATATTCGACGACACGTGGAGAGTTGTGCTCTATCTCGATTGGTAGTACTGCTTCTGCTCCATGAACCAAGAAAAACGGCGTTTCCTGTGTTGCTGTGTTTGGTGTTGTTCGGATGCTCCACAACACACTTGGTAGTTCTTCTGGCCAGGTATGCCGAGCTTTTTCCAGTGGTCCTAACAAGCGTTTCTTGATGCCATTGCAGATGATGCCATTGGCTTTCTCGACTTGCCCATTGGTTTGAGGATGTGCAACTGACGCAAAGTGCAACTTGATGCCCACCTCTTCGCAATAATCCTTGAATTCGTGGGATGTAAAGTTACTGCCGTTGTCTGTGACGATGCTGTGGGGCACTCCAAATCTGAAGACGAGGTCTTTTATGAATTTTACTGCGGATGCTCCGTCTGGTGAATTTATCGGCTTCGCTTCTATCCACTTTGTAAATTTGTCGACAGCTACTAGCATATACTCCTTTCCTCCTGGCCAGGATCTGTGTAACTTGCCCACCATATCAAGTCCCCATTGAGCAAAAGGCCATGACAATGGTATTGGTGCTAGCTCTGCTGCTGGAGAGTGAGGTTTTGCGGCAAACCTTTGACACGCGTCGCAAGTTCTTACTATGTCCTTGGCGTCCTCGATTGCTGTCAACCAGTAGAATCCTGCCCGAAAGACCTTGGCTGCAATAGCTCGACTACTTGCGTGGTGGCCACATATTCCTTCGTGTACATCCTTCAGAATTATTCTTCCTTCTTCGGGTGTGACACACCTTTGCAAGACGCCTGAAATACTTCGCTTATACAATTCTCCTTTGACCACCGTGAAAGCTTTGGAGCGTCGAATTACTCGCCTTGCCTCAACTGGATCGTCGGGTATTTCTTTCCTGAGGATGTATGATATGTACGGCTGCATCCACGGTGTCTGTATCATCATGACCAGGTCCTGATCTTCTTCTTCTTCTTCTTCTTGCTTTTCCTTGGTAGCCCCCGAGGGTTTCTTCTCCTTCTTTTTTGATTTTGTTGATTTGGTGGACCTCTCTGTTATCTCTTCCCAGAATACACCTGGCGGGACTGCAAGGCATTGCGACCCGATGTTTGCAAGAACGTCGGCTTCGTCGTTGCTCGATCTACTAATATGATTTACTTCGCATCCATCGAACAACTTCTCGAGCTCGTTGTACACCTCCTTGTATGCCATCATGCTATCATTGACTGCGTCACATTGGTTCATAACTTGCTGAGCCACCAGTTGTGAGTCGCCAAAGATTTTTAGTCGAGTTGCACCGCAGGCTTTCGCCATCTTCATCCCGTGTATGAGAGCCTCATATTCTGCTTCATTGTTAGATGCGTTAGGGAACGTCATCCGAAGGATGTACTTTAACGTGTCGCCTTCATGTGATATGAGTACTACTCCTGCGCCAGCTCCTTCTAGTCTTTTGGACCCGTCAAAGTTCATGGTCCAGGTTCTCGACAAGTCTGGAGGTCCTGTATTTTGCAACTCCATCCACTCTGCAATGAAGTCCGGCAGTATTTGCGACTTGATTGCTTTTCTTTTTTCATACGTGATGTCCCGAGGGGAAAGTTCTATTCCCCAAAGGGAGACACGACCCGTAGCTTCTGGGTTGTTCAGTATATTTGACAAGGGAGCTTCATTGACCACTATGATCGGATGTGCCGAAAAATAGTGGCGCAATTTTCGTGCTGTCGTGAACACTCCATATGCTATCTTTTGGTACTGAGGATACCTTTGTTTTGAGGGCGATAAAACTTCGCTAACGAAGTATACTGGCCTCTGCACGCCGTGGAGTTTTCCTTCTTCTTCCCTTTCAACAACTAGCACCGTGCTCACCACTTGGGGCGTGGCTGCGATATACAGCAGGAGAGGTTCCCTTTCTTTTGGCGCCACCAAAATTGGTGGTGTCGAGATTGTGCGCTTCAAATCCTCGAAAGCTCTGTCGGCTTCTTCGTTCCACTGGAATTTATCTCCTTGCTTTATCAAAGCGTAAAATGGTAACGCTTTTTCACCCAGCCTAGCGACGAATCTGCTCAAAGCTGCGACTCGCTTGATTAGCTGTTGTATTTCTTTCAACTTTGTTGGCTTCCTCATTGTTACGATAGCTTGTATTTTATCGGGATTTGCTTCGATCCCTCTTGCTGAAACTAGAAACCCCAGAAGTTCCCCTGCTGGGACGCCGAAAGAACACTTCGTCGGGTTCAGTTTGAGGCAGAACTTATCAAGGTTGTCGAAGGTTTCCTTGAGATCCTCGATCAGCGTTGCCCCCTTTTTTGATGTTATGACGACATCATCAATGTATACTTGCACGTTCTTCCCGATCTGTGTCGCCAAACACTTCTGCATCATCCTCTGATATGTTGCTCCCGCATTTTTTAAACCAAAGGGCATTGTTTTGTAGCAAAACACGCCGTAAGGTGTAATAAACGCGGTTTTTACTTCATCTTCTTCTTTCAATCTGATCTGGTTATAACCAGAATATGCATCCAGGAAGGAAAGACGTTCACATCCAGCCGTGGAGTCGATAATTTGATCGATCCTCGGGAGGGGAAAGTGATCCTTTGGACAATGTTTATTGAGACACGTAAAGTCGACGCACATGCGAAGGACCTTAGTATTTTTCTTCGGCACCAGCACAGGATTTGCTACCCATGTGGCTTCTGTGAATATCTCTTTGATAAAACCAGCTTCTTGTAGTCGATTGATTTCTGACAGCATGGCTTTGCGGTTTGGTTCCGAAAAACGCCGCAAAGGTTGTTTGATTGGTCTCGCTAGTGGATCCAAGTTTAGGTGGTGCTCGGCAAGTTCCCTGGGTACTCCTGGCATGTCAGCTGGACACCATGCGAAGATTTTCCAGTGCTCACGGAGGAACTCGACGAGCGCGCTTTCCTATGCGATATCCATGTCGTTTGCGATAGATGTCGTCTTTTTCGGGTCTGTCGGGTGAATCTGTACCTCTTTTGAATTTTTCTCGATACGAAAGTTGATTCTTTGTTTGGCCTTCCAACGTACGGCGGTACGTCGTAATCAGTCATGCTTTTTGACGCCAAGTACTCAGCTTGCATCCCGAAAGTTTCTGACAACCGGTGGAAATCCTTGTCGCACTTATCGGCTAAGGCAAAGCTTCCTTTTACTGTGATTGGTCCCTTTGGTCCAGGCATCCTCCACAACAGGTATGTATAGTGTGGCACCGCCATAAATCTAGCATATGCTGGTCGTCCCAACAGAGCGTGGTACTGCGACGGAAAATCCACGACTTCAAATTCGAGCCTCTCGATTCTATAATTTTCTCGGGTCCCAAACTGAACGTCGAGATTGATCTTTCCCAATGGATAACTTGGTTTCTCCGGTGTGATGCCGTGGAACCTTGTGTCTGTTGGTTTCAAGTTTGCTAAGGATATGTTCATCTTCCTCAATGTATCTGCATACATAAGGTTCAAGCTGCTGCCGCCGTCTATGAACACTCGAGAGACATCAAATCCCGCGATAACTGCTTTGGCGAGAATAAGTCTTGGCCCCACAGTCGAGGAACTTGCTGCGGATGATCTGCTATTGTGAAGCCGATATCTTGTCCTGACCAATTAAGGTACTCAACTATTGGTGGAGGCATTTTCTCTGCCATAAACACCGTCGTGAGATTACTTTCTGAGCTCTATTGGACGGCCTTCCCTTCTGAATCATCGACACTGCTCCATTGGAGTTAGGATCAACATAAGGTGGTGGTGCAGGTGCTGCCGCTATTCTGAGCTGATGCCGATTGTCGTCTGTAATCGCGGGAGGAGGCGGCAAGTGAATCTCGCTTCTGGGTTCTCGAGGATTTCTCTGTGCTGCCCGCGCGTTAGCGTTTTCTGCATACCGCAACATTGCCTGAAAATTTCGACAGTTTTTACGCAAGTGCCACGACTATCTTTTACCGTTCTTTGTCGAGGAAAAGTGCATCCGGCACGGTCCATTCATCATCTCTTCAGGGGACACGAAAGGTCTTGGGAACCTAGGCCCGCTATTTTGCCTGCTGCGTGAATCATCCCTGTTATCACCTCGCTGTTCATTGCTTCTCTGGTAATCATCTCTGTTGCTTCCTCCTGTATTTGTCCGAAAACCTGCCGAAATTTGTCCTGGAGCGTCGTAGTTCTGGTACTGCCGAGGAAATCTTCGCCTCGGTTGATAGTTTCGACCACGGTCCTCCTCTGGCGACCTGTGCCATTTGTTGTGGACAGCGTCTTCTCCATCTGCCCATTTATTTGCTATCTCCATTAACGCGGATACTGTCTTTGGATTGGTCCTTCCCAAATCCTCGACAAAATCTCCACGCTCGACTCTGCGACAAACGCATCTATCGCTCTCTCGTCGGATATATTTTCTCGCTGAATTTTTGATGATATTCCACCTTTGGATGTACTTTCTCATTGGCTCATCGGCTTTTGTCGACATGCTCTCAATTCCTCTAACGACGCGGGTTTTTTGCACGTGGATCTGAAGTTCTTGACGAACACATCCTCGAAACTTTCCCAGCTGTCGATGGATCCTGGAGCGAGTTTCTTTATCCAAGATCGTGCGGCTCCACTCAAATGTACCTGGATGCTTTGCATGGCTGTTGCCCTGGTTCCTCCCGTGAGCTTCACTTTGTCTCAGGATAGTCGACTAGCCAATCCTCTGGATCTTGAAGGCCGTCGAACTTTTTGAAATTGTCGGGTAGCTTGAATCTGAAGGGACTCGAGTTTTTCGGACTCTCCTCGTGAAGCATGGCAAGCCGCACATATCTTCGTCGTTAAGCTCCGGAGATTGCCGATGATCCCTTCGCTTTGTCGTGCTCTGTCGACTCTTGCTTGTGCTGCCGTATCTCTTGCTCCACTTGGTCCTTCAGGGGCTGCCGCCGTTGCTGCTGCAGGTCGTGGACTATTTTGCCTTGCTGTTCCTTCGGGAGGCGTTGAAACGAACGCTGTCCCCATAGCTCCAACTCCTGCTATCGCCATATTGTATAGTGTTTCCCTTGGATCACCTGGAGGTGGTTTAGACGCGAGGATAAAAGCTTGTGTCGCCATATACCCAGCTTCTGGTGTCTTAGGGATAATGTTTCCTCTTGTGTCTATCGACATAAAGGACATGTCGAGGTTTTGAACCAAGTGCTCTCTTTCTGCTTCGGGTATGTGTTGTAACCTTGATCTTCCTCTGTTCCGAGCCTCCCTGTGGCTATCACCCGAAGTTCTAGATTGTCGACTCAGATCTGCCCTTCTCTGCCGGATGCGTAAGCTGCTTCCTTTCTCTGTTCAACTCAATGTCTGTTTTTCCAATTCCCTCGCAGCTCGTGCGAGCCTATATTGATATGCTTGCAATTCCTCTGGTGTGGCCGTGGTAGTCATTGGTTCTGTACCGTTCATAGCTCTCGCGGCTCTGTCCCACGCTGTTTGTGAAAGTTGGACTCTATCTCGCGGCTCTGGCCCGACGTATTTATTGCCCAGGCCTTGTCGCAGATTGGAGGGATCGACGTATGGATTTCCCAGATCGTCGAAAGCCTCAGATGTTTCCTCTTGATCTTCAATGGCATAAATCTGATGATACTTTGTACTCAGATCTATGTTGGGTTTGGTGACATCATCGTTTAGATTGATGAAGACCTTGCCCACTGTGATAGATTTGTCGATGAAGTCATAGCTGTCGACATCGCTTGAGCCATCGCTTATATATGAGTCCGCAGATGACTCAAACGACATGTCGTTGAAGATCTTGGCGAGTTTCTCTCTTGTTCTGGTGCTGATGTAGCGTGTCGCCGAAGTTTCTTCTTCTCCTGACTCGGTTGACGACGCATAGCTTGAAAAATCGGAATCGACCTTCGACGATCCCGACGAAATCGGAACCTCGACACGATACGATCCTTCCTTCTCGACGCGAAAGTGAAACCTTCCGAACGTCATCTCCATGGGCTCCGCCAGATACGCATATGCATCCAAACGGGAGGGTGGGTGAGGAACAAAATCGACAAGACCAGCAGCGATCTGTTTACCTCGATCCATTGTGTTGCTTGCAGTTGATGATGTCGAAGATCTTGAACGTGCCATCGAGATCAGATCCTTACGCCTCTAATTCCCACAGACGGCGCCAATTGACAAGGTATCAACTTGTCAATGCCTATGGATTGTAGGCTAGGGTTTAGTTAGAAGTAGAGGGCAAGTAGATCTCGAAGGTTTCAGCCGAAAAGTACTCGACGATTATGAAAATTAGGGTTTGCAGATAATGATTCGATGATCTCCTCGTCCCTCGACTCCCCCTTTATATAGGAGGTGGAGCCGAGGGATTCGTGTAGTATAAATTACAGAGTCCGGGACGGTTTCTAACTCGTCCCGCCAGATTACAGATAACACTTCCTATTACAACTCTTGACTTTCCTTGATATATCTTGGGCTCCCGAATCTTCTTATTCTTCGGGTAGTGGGCCTTCAGTAAACCCCGGGTACTATCTTCGGCAGGCCCATTTGGGATGCCTATGTCAGCTGCTGACGTAAACTGGAATCCCAAGCATCAAGCAGGCGGTGAAGCTGCGCTATCTCATGCGCAGAGAGGGGCGCGACTGGAGAGGTCGACGTACAATCAGGTGCCGACGAGGAGCTATCACCCACACGCACAGATGCCACCAAAGGGGGCGACGGAGAGCAACACGCCGATGAAGAAAGAGTCGGCAAAGCGCAGTCATAACCATGTGAAGGGGCCGCGAAAGTCGATGAAGAGCGGCAGGCCGACATAGACGAAGTCGGCGAAGCGCGGGCAGAGCCGCGTGAAGAGGCCGCAAAAGTCGATGTAGAGCGGCAGGCCGACATAGACGAAGTCGGCGAAGCGCGGGCAGAGCCGCGTGAAGAGGCCGCAAAAGTCGATGTAGAGCGGCAGGCCGACATAGATGAAGTCGGCGAAGCGTGGGCCGAGCCGCGTGAAGAGGCCGCAAAAGTCGATGTAGAGCGGCAGGCCGAGGGAGACAAAGTCGGCGAAGCACGGCCAGAGCCGCGGGAAGAGGCCGCTGATACGTCTCCGACGTATCGATAATTTCTTATGTTCCATGCCACATTATTGATGATATCTACATGTTTTATGCATACTTTATGTCATATTTATGCATTTTCTGGAACTAACCTATTAACAAGATGCGGAAGAGCCAGTTGCTGTTTTCTGCTGTTTTTGGTTTCAGAAATCCTAGTAAGGAAATATTCTCGGAATTGGACGAAATCAACGCCCAGGGGCCTATTTTCACACGAAGCTTCCAGAAGACCGAAGAGTCAACGAAGTGGGGCCACGAGCTGGCCAGGAGGTAGGGCGGCGCGGCCCAGGTCCTGGCCGCGCCGGCCTGTCTCCTGGGCCCCTCGCGACGCCCCCTGACCTACCCTTCCGCCTACAAATAGCCTTCGTCGCGAAACCCCCAGTACCGAGAGCCACGATACGGAAAACCTTCCAGAGACGCCGCCGCCAATCCCATCTCGGGGGATTCAGGAGATCGCCTCCGGCACCCTGCCGGAGAGGGGATTCATCTCCCGGAGGACTCTACGCCGCCATGGTCGCCTCCGGAGTGATGAGTGAGTAGTTCACCCCTGGACTATGGGTCCATAGCAGTAGCTAGATGGTTGTCTTCTCCTCATTGTGCTTAATTGTCGGGTCTTGTGAGCTGCCGAACATGATCAAGATCATCTATCTGTAATGCTATATGTTGTGTTTGTTGGGATCTGATGAATAGAGAATACCATGTTATGTTGATTATCAATTTATATCTATGTGTTGTTTATGATCTTGCATGCTCTCCGTTATTAGTAGAGGCTCTGGCCAAGTTTTTGCTAGTAACTCCAAGAGGGAGTATTTATGCTCGATAGTGGGTTCATGTCTCTGTGAATCTGGGGGAGTGACAGAAACCTCTAAGGTTATGGATGTACTGTTGCCACTAGGGATAAAACATTGATGCTATGTCCGAGGATGTAGTTATTGATTACATTACGCGCAATACTTAATGCAATTGTCTGTTGTTAGCAACTTAATACTGGAAGGGGTTCGGATGATAACCTGAAGGTGGACTTTTTAGGCATAGATGCATGCTGGATAGCGGTCTATGTACCTTGTCGTAATACCCAATTAAATCTCACTATACTCATCATAATATGTATGTGCATGGTCATGCACTCTCTATTTGTCAATTGCCCAACTGTAATTTGTTCACCCAACATGCTGTTTATCTTATGGGAGAGACACCTCTAGTGAACTGTGGATCCCGGTCCAATTCTCTATACTGAAATACAATCTACTGCAATACTTGTTCTAATGTTTTCTGCAAACAATCATCTTCCACACTATACATCTAATCCTTTGTTACAGCAAGCCGGTGAGATTGACAACCTCGCTGTTTCGTTGGGGCAAAGTACTTGGTTTGTGTTGTGCAGGTTCCACGTTGGCGCCGGAATCCCTGGTGTTGCGCCGCACTACATCTCGCCGCCATCAACCTTCAGCGTGCTTCTTGACTCCTACTGGTTCGATAAACCTTGGTTCTTACTGAGGGAAACTTGCCGCTGTGCGCATCACACCTTCCTCTTGGGGTTCCCAACGGACGCGTGTCGAACGAAAAGACAATACGTCAATCACGCGCATCAAGCAAATTTCTGGCGCCGTTGCCGGGGAGATCAAGACACGCTGCAAGGGGAGTCTCCACATCGCAATCTCTTTACTTTGTTTTTGTCTTGCTTTACTTTATTTACTACTTTGTTTGCTGCACTAAATCAAAATACAAAAAAATTAGTTGCTAGTTTTACTTTATTTGCTATCTTGTTTGCTATATCAAAAACACAAAAAAATTAGTTACTTGCATTTACTTTATCTAGTTTGCTTTATTTACTACTGCTAAAATGGGTACTCCTGAAAATACTAAGTTGTGTGACTTCACAACCACAAATAATAATGATTTCTTATGCACACCTATTGCTCCACCTGCTACTACAGCAGAATTCTTTGAAATTAAACCTGCTTTACTGAATCTTGTTATGCGAGAGTAATTTTCTGGTGTTAGTTCTGATGATGCTGCTGCCCATCTCAATAATTTTGTTGAACTTTGTGAAATGCAAAAGTATAAAGATGTAGATGGTGACATTATAAAATTAAAATTGTTCCCTTTCTCATTAAGAGGAAGAGCTAAAGATTGATTGCTATCTCTGCCTAAGAATAGTATTGATTCATGGACTAAATGCAAGGATGCTTTTATTGGTAGACATTATCCCCCTGCTAAAATTATATCCTTGAGGAGTAGCATAATGAATTTTAAACAATTGGATACTGAGCATGTTGCATAAGCATGGGAAAGAATGAAATCTTTGGTTAAAAATTGCCCAACCCATGGACTGACTACTTGGATGATCATCCAAACCTTTTATGCAGGACTGAAGTTTTCTTCACGGAACCTATTGGATTCAGCTGCTGGAGGTACCTTTATGTCCATCACTCTTGGTGAAGCAACAAAGCTTCTTGATAATATGATGATCAATTACTCTGAATGGCACACGGAAAGAGCTCCACAAGGTAAGAAGGTAAATTCTGTCGAAGAAACCTCTTCCTTGAGTGATAAGATTGATGCTATTATGTCTATGCTTGTGAATGGTAGGACTAATGTTGATCCTAATAATGTTCCGTTAGCTTCATTGGTTTCTCAAGAAGAACATGTTGATGTTAACTTCATTAAAAATAATAATTTCAACAACAATGCTTACCGGAACAATTCTAGTAATAACTATAGGCCATATCCTTATAATAATGGCAACGGCTATGGTAATTCTTATAGGAATTCTTACAACAATAATAGGAACACACCCCCTGGACCTGAAGCTATGCTTAAAGAATTTATTAGTACACAAACTGCTTTCAACAAATCTGTTGAAGAAAAGCTTGGGAAAATTGATATACTTGCTTCTAAAGTCGATAATCTTGCTGCTGATGTTGATCTTTTGAAATCGAAAGTTATGCCTAATGAAAATCTTAATAATAAAATTGTTACTACAGCAAATGCCATCCAAGTTAGAATTAATGAGAATATAAGATTGATGGCCGAATTGCGTGCTAGGTGGGAAAGAGAAGAAATTGAAAAAGAAGATAATATAGCTAAAGTTTGGACTATTACCACCACTAGTAATGCTAATGCTACATATGTTGCTGCACCTCCTACTATTAATAATAAAAGAATTGGTGTTAGCAATGTTTCGACTTCTAATGCAAAGCGCGAAAAACTGCCCGAAACTGCTAAAACTGCTGAGACCGCCTGTGATAAAACTGCTGAATTTTTTTCCAACATTGGGGATGATGATCCCATTGCTTTAGATTATAATGGTTTGAATTTTGATGATTGCCACATCTCTGAAGTTATAAATTTATTACAAAAACTTGCTAAGAGTCCTAATGCTAGTGCTATAAATTTGGCTTTCACGAAACATATTACAAATGCTCTCATAAAAGCTAGAGAAGAGAAACTAGAACGCGAAGCTTCTATTCCTAGAAAGCTAGAGGATGGTTGGGAGCCCATCATTAAGATGAAGGTCAATGATTTTGATTGTAATGCTTTATGTGATCTTGGCGCAAGTATTTCTGTTATGCCTAAGAAAATTTATAATATGCTTGACTTGCCACCGCTGAAAAATTGTTATTTGGATGTTAATCTTGCTGATCATTCTACAAAGAAACCTTTGGGGAAAGTTGATAATGTTCGCATTACCGTTAACAATAACCTTGTCCCCGTTGATTTTGTTGTCTTGGATATTGAATGCAATGCATCTTGTCCCATCATATTGGGAAGATCTTTTCTTCGAACTGTTGGTGCTATCATTGATATGAAGGAAGGTAATATTAAATATCAATTTCCTCTAAAGAAAGGTATGGAACACTTCCCTAGAAAGAGAATGAAGTTACCTTATGATTCTATTATTAGAACAAATTATGATGTTGACACTTCGTCTCTTGATAACACTTGATACACACTTTCTGCGCCTAGCTGAAAGGCGTTAAAGAAAAGCGCTTATGGGAGACAACCCATGTTTTTACTACAGTACTTTATTTTATATTTGTGTCTTGGAAGTTGTTTAATACTGTAGCAAACTCTCCTTATCTTAGTTTAGTGTTTTGTTGTGCCAAGTAAAGTCGTTGATAGTAAAGTTCATACTAGATTTGGATTACTGCGCAGAATCAGATTTCTTTGCTGTCACGAATCTGGGCAAAATTCTATGTAGGTAACTCAGAAAATTATGCCAATTTACGTGAGTGATTCTCAGATATGTACGCAACTTTCATTCAATTTGAGCATTTTCATTTGAGCAAGTATGGTGCCTCAATAAAATTCGTCATTACGAACTGTTCTGTTTTTGACAGATTCTGCCTTTTATTTTGCATTGCCTGTTTTGATATGTTCGATGGATATTTCGATTCCATTGACTTTCAGTAGCTTTGTGCAATGTCCAGAAGTGTTAAGAATGATTATGTAACCTCTGAAGATGTATATTTTGAATGTGCACTAACCCTTTAATGAGTTGTTTTGAGGTTGGTGTGGAGGAAGTTTTCAAGGATCAAGAGAGGGAGATGATACAACATGATCAAGGAGAGTGAAAGCTCTAAGCTTGGGGATGCCCCGGTGGTTCACCCCTGCATATATCAAGAAGACTCAAGCGTCTAATCTTGGGGATGCCCAAGGCATCCCCTTCTTCATCGACAACATTATCAGGTTCCTCCCCTGAAACTATATTTTTATTCCATCACATCTTATGTGCTTTGCTTGGCGTCGGTTTGTTTTTGTTTTTGTTTTGTTTGAATAAAATGGATCCTAGCATTCTTTGTGTGGGAGAGAGACACGCTCCGCTGTAGCATATGGACAAGTATGTCCTTAGGCTTTACTCATAGTATTCATGGCAAAAGCTTCGTCTTCGTTAAATTATTGTATGGTTGGAAACGGGAAATGTTGCATGTGGTAGTGTATAATAAAATACTTGTAGAACATTGAGCTTTGATAACTTGATTCTTTGCAAATGTTTTGAGGTATTTAGATGGTAAGGCTTGCTGGATAAATAAGTTAAAATTAGTAGTGGATTGTTGTCTTTAAGCTTGTGCCGTACTACAAACTCTATTTAAATAGTTGAAGGCGTAGTTGGACTTGATAGCTTTCCATGTCTGAGAGTTCATCGTAATAACTAAGTTGTGCTGAAGGTCGAGGGAGCTAGCGGGGTACTTGTGCCACCGTGAACGACCCTCCTTGGAGTGAATTTTAATCATGCTCTTAATGATGAACCTGTTAGATGTTTGCAATAAGCTTGTGAGTTCTTTTTGAATAATGTTAAGCTACGGTTTTTGGCACTTCCACCATCCAAATTTGCTAGCCTCTTCGGTACTGTGCATTGCCTTTTGCTCACATTGAGAATTGTGCATACTTCGCCGGTACATCCAAACCCGTGGGAGAACTTTCTCTTGTTCTCCTACACATAAGCCCATACATCTCCTCAAAACAGCCACCATACCTACCTACCACAGCATTTCCATAGCTGTTCCGAGATATATTGCCATGCAACATCCATTTTTACATTACAAGCCATGTTGTCATTTATTATTTATATATTGCTTTGTCTGATCATATACAGCTGATGTGTGGTTTACCCATGTTACGCTAGATCATTGCACATCCTGCTACACTGGCATAGGCATACAGTTTCATACATCATGTTTCATTCATTATGAGTTATTTGTACCAAAAAGTGTGTTGTCATAATTAGAATGTTGCCCCTAAAAATGAAAAGAGCCGTGGAGGCCATCAAAAAGAAAAGAAAAAGAAGAAAGAAAAAAAATGAAAAGAAAGAAAAAAAAGAAAAAAAAAAGAAAAAAGAAAAAAAAGAGAATAAAGAAAAAGGGGGCAGCATTACTATCTTTTATCCACACTTGCGCTCATGTTTTAGCACCCGCATTATTCATAGTCATCATTTGTGCTCATGCTTAGCACCTACATTCATATGAGAGAGTTTTCTTGTCTTACTAGTATAACTATGTGGGGATTTTACACTATAGAACTTGGGTTGTATATTCCAATGATGAGCCTCCTCAAAAGTGCTCTAGGTCTTCATGAGCAACCAAGTTGGATGCACCCCCACTAGTTCCATTGGAGAGCTTTCATACACATATAGCTCTATGTGCATCCGTTGCATGGCAATCACTACTCCTTGCATAGCTTCGATCATAAGGCTTTCTCTTGTCTAATGGTCATTTACAGCTTTGCAAGCCTTTCTTCCATTTGGCCTTCCAAACCCCCATTAACGTTCTTTATGCCATAACATCCTGGTGCTAATACCAAATGCTTGCGCTCACCGGTTGAGTAGACTTCGAAACAGTTGATTCATGACGTTCATGTTTATGTTTACTTGACTGAATCCTTCTTATGTTGTGAAAATTTACTTGATGCTTGGAATGAAGGATAGAACTTCTATGCTGAATACTTAATACATCTTTAATGAACTTTGTACGGTTGCATGTCTTTAAAGCAATAGTTCATGAAAACTTCTAGCTTGTCTAACTCTTGCATTATCATCTCTTATATCAATATAGACACTTGCTTTGAATGATTTGATCTCAGCTCATATGCTTTACAATAGTATGATCAAGGTTATGATGGCATGTCACTCCAGAAATTATCTTTGTTTATCGTTTACCTGCTCGGGACGAGCAGAAACTAAGCTTGGGGATGCTGATATGTCTCCGACGTATCGATAATTTCTTATGTTCCATGCCACATTATTGATGATATCTACATGTTTTATGCATACTTTATGTCATATTTATGCATTTTCTGGAACTAACCTATTAACAAGATGCCGAAGAGCCGATTCTTTGTTTCTGCTGTTTTTGGTTTCAGAAATCCTAGTAAGGAAATATTCTCGGAATTGGACGAAATCAACGCCCAGGGGCCTATTTTCACACGAAGCTTCCAGAAGACCGAAGAGTCAACGAAGTGGGGCCACGAGGTGGCCAGGAGGTAGGGCGGCGCAGCCCAGGTCCTGGCCGCGCCGGCCTGTCTCCTGGGCCCCTCGCGACGCCCCCTGACCTACCCTTCCGCCTACAAATAGCCTTCGTCGCGAAACCCCCAGTACCGAGAGCCACGATACGGAAAACCTTCTAGAGACGCTGCCGCCGCCAATCCCATCTCAGGGGATTCAGGAGATCGCCTCCGGCACCCTACCGGAGAGGGGATTCATCTCCCGGAGGACTCTACGCCGCCATGGTCGCCTCCGGAGTGATGAGTGAGTAGTTCACCCCTGGACTATGGGTCCATAGCAGTAGCTAGATGGTTGTCTTCTCCTCATTGTGCTTAATTGTCGGGTCTTGTGAGCTGCCGAACATGATCAAAATCATCTATCTGTAATGCTATATGTTGTGTTTGTTGGGATCCGATGAATAGAGAATACCATGTTATGTTGATTATCAATTTATATCTATGTGTTGTTTATGATCTTGCATGCTCTCCGTTATTAGTAGAGGCTCTGGCCAAGTTTTTGCTAGTAACTCCAAGAGGGAGTATTTATGCTCGATAGTGGGTTCATGTCTCCGTGAATCTGGGGGAGTGACAGAAACCTCTAAGGTTATGGATGTGCTGTTGCCACTAGGGATAAAACATTGATGCTATGTCCGAGGATGTAGTTATTGATTACATTACGCGCAATACTTAATGCAATTGTCTGTTGTTAGCAACTTAATACTGGAAGGGGTTCGGATGATAACCTGAAGGTGGACTTTTTAGGCATAGATGCATGCTGGATAGCGATCTATGTACCTTGTCGTAATGCCCAATTAAATCTCACTATATTCATCATAATATGTATGTGCATGGTCATGCCCTCTCTATTTGTCAATTGCCCAACTGTAATTTGTTCACCCAACATGCTGTTTATCTTATGGGAGAGACACCTCTAGTGAACTGTGGACCCCGGTCCAATTCTCTATACTGAAATACAATCTACTGCAATACTTGTTCTACTGTTTTCTGCAAACAATCATCTTCCACACTATACATCTAATCCTTTGTTACAGCAAGCCGGTGAGATTGACAACCTCGCTATTTCGTTTGGGCAAAGTACTTGGTTTGTGTTGTGCAGGTTCCACGTTGGCGCCGGAATCCCTGGTGTTGCGCCGCACTACATCTCGCCGCCATCAACCTTCAACGTGCTTCTTGACTCCTACTGGTTCGATAAACCTTGGTTCTTACTGAGGGAAACTTACCGCTGTGCGCATCACACCTTCCTCTTGGGGTTCCCAACGGACGCGTGTCGAACGAAAAGACAATACGTCAATCACGCGCATCAGCCGCGAAAGTCGGTATAGAGCGGCGAGCCGACGTAGATGGAGTCGGTGAAGCGCGGGCAGAGCCGCGTGAAGAGGCCGCAAACGGCGACGAAGAATGGCTAGCCGTCATACACGGAGGCAGCGGACAAATACCAAGTACCGAAGGAAGGCCCAAAGATAAGGCGAAACCAGCGGAAGAAGACATCGGGTAACAACAAATTTTTTTTTTTTGTTTTTGTTTTTTTATTTTTTTTTGGAACATATCGAAGTTAACTTGCAGAGTAGACAAAAAACAGGCCGGCGGCGCAGATTGGGAGCCGAGCAGGCGGAAGACGGGCAAAGAGCAGAGTGGGCCGGGCCTGGAGGAGCTGGGCGAGGACGAGGGCGTCGGGCGGCGTCCTGGCGCTCGAGATCGAGCGAGTCCTGGGCGTCCGGTCCTGACGTGCGACGGGAGGAGCCCGGGGCGAAATCGGGCGGCGAGGCTGGGCGGAATTGGCCTCCCGAGCAGTGAATCGGCCGGGCGGCGAGCAGAGGCGCCGGGGCGGCCACGCAGCAGGGCGGGCAGCAGGCGAGCACGGAGCAGGGAGGCGGGATCGGGAGCCGGAGGGTCGAGATCGGGGCCGGAGGGGCGGGATCGGCCGAGCGGGTGAGATGGCGTCGGGCGTCGAGCAGTCCCGGCGCTGCGTGGCCCTGGACCAGATCGACCGGAGCAGGCGCTGCGTGAGCCCTGGCGCTGCGTGGCCCTGGACCAGATCGAGAGGAAATGCGCTGCGTGGAGGAGCCAGAGGAGATCGAGGAAGGAGCACGAGAACGACTAGATCGAGCGGAGACGACCAGATGGAGGACGAGAAACGGACCGACGGGCGACGGACGGAGATGAACAAGCAGCGTCGGCCGGAGAACTAGAGGATCAATTTTTGCTCTGATACCATGTTAGAGTAATATGCTTGTTGTATTACCAGGGGGCCAAAGGCCACAATATATAGTACATGTACAGGTGCACATATGCAGAAAGCCCCCTAACATATGGGGAAACTACAATAGACAGATATATACATCTAACAATTACAAGCTGTCGTCGTTGGTTACTGGTAAGGGTCTGTCCATGACACGTCGTTGGCTGCAGCTTCCTTCCATCTCCTGTCGAAAATCTGCATCTCAGCATGCGATCGCCTCCTCACCGCGGACCGAAAAGCCGCGACATTGCCCTCGGTGCCACCGAGCGTAGGGACTCCCCTGTGTAGGACGTACTCGCTGTCCACGACGCCAACCTTGAGCGTCCTGTCACCCTGAGCACAGTAGCCGAGCTTGTAGTCGAGGCCCCAGGCGTGCACGAGGTCGTTCTGGACCATGCCCTGCCCGCAGCGCCACGCCGCGCGGGAGAACACTGGCACCATCATCTCCACCCACCCCGCGCACGGCGGCCCCGAGCTGATGTCGTCGCACCCTCCTCCTCCCAAGGCCGAAGCTGTGCAGAACCTCCGGTGCACGTCGCCCCCTCCTTGGACACCGGGCCTCAGCTGTGCACGCGCCGTGATGCCATGGTGGATCTCGGACCGGCGGTCGAGTGCCGTCTGAGATACCTCGAGCCCTTCTCTATTGACGATGTCGAGGTACCGGACAGGGTCGAAGGCGTCCACCTCAACGTCCTCGTCCCACAGGAAGACGTAGTCGTACTCGGCAACAATGTCCGGGTGCAGGAACCGCTTGGCGAACCACCACTTGGTCTGGCCGCGCGCCGATACGTGCACCGCGCTGCGCGACCACTCGAGGTCATCCCACTGCTCCTCCCCGGCGCCGTCGTAGTGGAAGACCATCAGCGTGAATCTGTCGGCCGGGAACTTGGAGACGAGCTTGTCCACGGCGGCCTTGTTCTTGATGCCCACCGGGATTGCTACGAGGCTCTTCGAGGACTGTTGGAATTCGCCCACATATCTATCACATCAAACTAGACAAACACACGAGAATACAAAATTTATCGCCAAGGGTGTGTATCGCACCCTCTAGTTTCCCTCTCTTTATTTCTTTTTCCGTTTTCTCGGTACAACTTCTGTTACAAGTCTTCTGCTCCGGTGCTCCTCCCCTGGAATCTTTTTGGTGCGTCAAACACAACAATGGTGAAGATTTTTCCATACATATTCGTAAGTAGAGGCACGATCGTAATTTCAGTGTAGGTCCACCGTCCGTACAATCCTATATAGGCCCGTATGGCACGTGTTGTATTGTACCTTGTTTTTGTACGTATCTACGGTCACGTGCGTGTGCCGAAATATAAAAGTCCTATAATGATTTGCTCGCGTGACCTTTTTTTTTCCTTACGCGACATACACATACTATATCAATACAGACGAGTATACATGGGCTGAATATGAGTTTCGGCGGATCCAACACACGGAAAAATAACTAACTATGGCCCTCCAACTTCATTTAGGGGGAGCACCGGAGCAGCCCTCCTGTTACAAAACTCACGCTGAACCTCGTGTATATATATACACACGAGCTGACCGATCTAAACCAAACTGATAAACCTACTCGTACTTGGACTTCCTAACTCAACCCGTACTAGGACACACTTTCCTACTACTATAGTCCAAACCGGACTAGACTCACCTAGCTAATTCATCTTGCCTAAACTAGTACGTCAAGGACACTTGCCTTCCCATGTACTAACCCGGAAACTAACCAAACATCTACTCCACGAAATACTAAGACAAGACTCTAACTAGACTAGGACAAGATTATTTTTAACAAGGACGGCCTGCCACCGTGCTGCTGCTCTGGGTCGCCGACCATGGACACCATCTCGAGGCTGGACGTACCGTGCACGATGCCCCTCGACAGAGCCTTGCCGACCGACGTCTGCTTCTTGGGCCCCTGTTCTTCCGTTCCGTGGACTGCGGGTACGTAGCAGTTTACGGGAGATCGCGCCGGATGCTGCAGAAGCGTGTTGGTTGCGCCGGCGAGGAACAATAACACGAGGAGGAATACGAGCAGCACCCGCAGCGAGAAACGTTTCCGCGACGACATGGAAGAAGTGCTCCAATGCCGGCGTATTAGTTCTGCCAGTCAGCCGATGATGGGTTCGAATTTTTGATGCTGTTGACGCTGGTCAGCACGCAGTATGTATAGCCCTGGACTTGCACGTAGAACAATCCGAAACGGGTCTGGAATCGGCATTGGAAACATGAAATCAATAGATTATACAGCCCGGCCGGACGTGCGCGCACAGCAATCCGACACCAAGGTAGAATCGGAGATACGAGTAGAAGCAGCGGAGCAAGATGAGTTTATTTCTGACCCCGCAAAAAAAAGGACGAATTTGCAACCGAATCGGAGTGAGTACTTTTTGTGTTGAGGATGCCCCACACGATTTCGCGTAAACCTAATTCTGCATATCTTTATCTACTAATAAAGGAAGGAAGATTTCTTCCACAAATTTTCATCCGTTTTTGTATTGCCTCTAATTTTGAATGGAAATTACATCCATTGCCACCGGTTAATGAAAAAACGGTTCTTACTTTCAGCTTCGTTCGTCCATAGATCGAAGCCTAGAACTATCGTCGCGTATGCCAGATACTGGGCCACGTACATGCGTTGCTGGGCTCTGCGTCAAATCGATCGTTGTGCGCTTCTATTAATGGGCCATGGGCCATGTTTGTAATTTGCTCATATGGGCAGTGAAGCCAGGCACAAGGATCAGCATTGAAAGGCTACGCTAAACACGTGAGGGCATCACTACGAATAACGCCAATTCAATAGTCCCACCTCGCTGGAATATACCGAGTCTGGCCGCTTTATATACCTCAGGTTCTTGGACATCGACAAGCTGCCTTGAAGTAGGAGCGAGAGATTTGACGCAGAGTAGTGCTCCAATTGACCCGTGAACATCTTAATGAGAGGAAGGAATAAACTTGCACATGTGCTGTGATTGCAGCTTGTCCATGGTGGTGACCGTCTCATGAGATGTGCGCGGTGGAGCGACGTGACTCGCAGCAGCGGCGGGACACACAACAACTTCCGGCGGTGCGAGTGCCAGCAACGGCCGGCGGTGTGAAGAGGCACTACGGGAGAAACTCCATGTGCCGACGGCCAGCCCATGTGCCGACGGCCAAATGTCGGGGCCGTCGGCACAGAGGCCCTCGTCGACCGGCGACGGAGCTGACCGTCGGCGTACGTTCACCGTCGGCACACAGCTGTCTACACCGACGGTCACCGTCGGCGCAACCCGGACCGTCGGCACAGAAACTTGGCGCCCGAAGGTCACCGTCGGCACAGCCACGGCCGTCGGCAGACGAGCGAGACAGCGGGCCCAGCCGTTAGGCTGTCACGGCGCCGTCTATAGTGTGCCGACGGTAGCCCACGGCGCAACGGCGGCCGTCGGCACGGGGACTGGCGGGTCCCGCCTTCGCTGTGCGACGGTCACCCACGGCACAAAAAAGGCCGTCGGCACAGCAAATTGTGCACATTTTTTTGTTTTTCCATTTTTTTGGCACCAAAGAGATAATTATTAATCCCAATCATTTTTTTTGTTTATTTATTTCTCACTGCTATTTTGGCGAACCCCTTTGCGGGAAACCTATATATATGTATAAGGGCGGTATAGAACCCCTTCGCCAGAAATCGAACCTCGGAGGGGGTGAATGGCCCACACACGATACAAAATACTTAAGACCCACACACGATACAAAATACTTAAATAACTAGACTCACACACATACCAAAGCGCTTACAGAACTAGACCCACACACGAACTGAAACAGTTAAAGAACTACACCCACACAGAGGAAGCAAACACTTAAAGAAACTACACCCACACACATGAACCAAAACACTTAAAGAACTAGACCCACACACAAACCAAAGCATTTAAAGAACACTGGGTCGACACATGACCCGCTAGACACACGGACTCGACACACACATATTAATCGTAGAAGTCGAAATCTTCATCCTCGGCGGGGTGTCCTCTGAAGCGGTGGTTGTGAGGTTCCACAACCACCGTTCATCATTCTCCCCCCATGTCGACGCCTCTCCTTTGGCGTACTCTGCTTCAACCTCGGCCTTCCTCTGCCGCTTTCCCGCCCTCCTCTCTCTCCTGTACGTCTGCTTCTCCTTCCAGAATGCGCGCGTTGCCTCGACGTCTCCGGGATGGTCTCTGCGCCACTGTGCCATGAACTGCTCGTCCGCCTCGGTGGTATCAATCCGCCGCTGGCCAGCCCTGTACCGCCGCGCTTCACCCCGTGAGCGAAGTAGTGGCTCAAGAGAGAGACTACGAGCTTCCGTCGAGACCGACCTCCGGGAAGTTCATTTCGTGGCGCGGCCGGCCAAACCTCCAAGCCGCAACGTCGTATGCGCGGGCAGCAGCCTCCTTCGTGTAGAAGGTGCCGAGCCACACACGCGTACCACCGGCGGTGATTTCAGCCGCGAAATGTCCCGCAGGCCGCAGGCGAACGCCGATGAAGCCCGTGTTGCTACGGCGACGAGGAGCCATCTCAGCGGCAGCTCAGCTCAGAGGATTTTGTGGTTCTATTGGATGAGAGAAGTGATGAAGGGAGAAATGTTGCTGGTGCTGTTAGTGGAGAAGCCATGGCTATATATAGGCCGACGAGGGGCTGAAATGGCGGGAAAACATGGCGGGAGAGAAGCAGCGGGAAAGGGTGGGCGGGAAAAAAGGGCGGGAGAGAAGCAGCGGGAAAGGGTGGGCGGTAAAAAAGGGCGGGAGAGAAGGAGCGGGAAAGGGTGGGTGGGAAAAAGGGCGGGAGAGAAGCAGCGGGAAAAGGGTGGGCGGGAAAAAAAGGGCAGGAGAGATTCTGCATGTATAGGGGGGAACTCCCTCGGAGGTGAACCGGAGAGAACCTTGGGATCATAGGGGATGGTACTTGTTTCCACATGTACCTATGACCTAACCAAGCTCAAACGCAGGCATACGCACACCGGGGAACCCCGATGGGACGCGATCAAAGGGGTAGACGGCGCGGTCAACAGAACTAGGGTTTCGTCAGAAATCGAGCATCGGACCTAGGGAATGGCCCCAAAAGTTGTGTGTGTCCACATGGCATGCACAAAAGTGATTTGAGATGGTTCTATATCCAATGCTACCCCCTCCGGGTGTGCCCGGCTTCTCGGACATGGGGTTCCTACACTTAGGCAGATTCTGCGTGTATAGGGGGGAACTCCCTCGGAGGTGAACCGGAGAGAACCTTGGGATCATAGGGGATGGTACTTGTTTCCACATGTACCTATGACCTAACCAAGCTCAAACGCAGGCATACGCCCACCGGGGGAACCCCGATGGGACGCAGTCAAAGGGGTAGACGGCGCGGTCAACAGAACTAGGGTTTCGTCAGAAATCGAGCATCGCACCTAGGGAATGGCCCCAAAAGTTGTGTGTGTCCACATGGCATGCACAAAAGTGATTTGAGATGGTTCTATATCCAATGCTACCCCCTCCGGGTGTGCCGGCTTCTCGGACATGGGGTTCCTACACTTAGGCGGGTCTGCGTGTATAGGGGGAACTCCCTCGGAGGTGAACCGGAGAGAACCTTGGGATCATAGGGGATGGTACTTGTTTCCACATGTACCTATGACCTAACCAAGCTCAAACGCAGGCATACGCCCACCGGGGAACCCCGATGGGACGCGATCAAAGGGGTAGACGGCGCGGTCAACGTAACTAGGGTTTCGTCGTAAATCGAGCATCGGACCTAGGGAATGGCCCCAAAAGTTGTGTGTGTCCACATGGCATGCACAAAAGTGATTTGAGATGGTTCTATATCCAATGCTACCCCCTCCGGGTGTGCCCGGCTTCTCGGACATGGGGTTCCTACACTTAGGCAGATTCTGCGTGTATAGGGGGGAACTCCCTCGGAGGTGAACCGGAGAGAACCTTGGGATCATAGGGGATGGTACTTGTTTCCACATGTACCTATGACCTAACCAAGCTCAAACGCAGGCATACGCCCACCGGGGGAACCCCGATGGGACGCAGTCAAAGGGGTAGACGGCGCGGTCAACAGAACTAGGGTTTCGTCAGAAATCGAGCATCGCACCTAGGGAATGGCCCCAAAAGTTGTGTGTGTCCACATGGCATGCACAAAAGTGATTTGAGATGGTTCTATATCCAATGCTACCCCTCCGGGTGTGCCCGCTTCTCGGACATGGGGTTCCTACACTTAGGCGGTCTGCGTGTATAGGGGGGAACTCCCTCGGAGGTGAACCGGAGAGAACCTTGGGATCATAGGGTATGGTACTTGTTTCCACATGTACCTATGACCTAACCAAGCTCAAACGCAGGCATACGCCCACCGGGGAACCCCGATGGGACGCGATCAAAGGGTAGACGGCGCGGTCAACGGAACTAGGGTTTCGTCAGAAATCGAGCATCGGACCTAGGGAATGGCCCCAAAAGTTGTGTGTGTCCACATGGCATGCACAAAAGTGATTTGAGATGGTTCTATATCCAATGCTACCCCCTCCGGGTGTGCCCGGCTTCTCGGACATGGGGTTCCTACACTTAGGCAGATTCTGCGTGTATAGGGGGGAACTCCCTCGGAGGTGAACCGGAGAGAACCTTGGGATCATAGGGGATGGTACTTGTTTCCACATGTACCTATGACCTAACCAAGCTCAAACGCAGGCATACGCCCACCGGGGGACCCCCGATGGGACGCAGTCAAAGGGGTAGACGGCGCGGTCAACGTAACTAGGGTTTCGTCGAAATCGAGCATCGGACCTAGGGAATGGCCGCAAAAGTTGTGTGTGTCCACATGGCATGCCCAAAAGGGATGTGAGATGGTTCTATATCCAAGGCTACCCCCCAGGTGTGCCCGGCTTCTCGGACATGGGGTTCCTACACTTAGGCAGATTCTGCGTGTATAGGGGGGAACTCCCTCGGAGGTGAACCGGAGAGAACCTTGGGATCATAGGGGATGGTACTTGTTTCCACATGTACCTATGACCTAACCAAGCTCAAACGCAGGCATACGCCCACCGGGGGAACCCCGATGGGACGCAGTCAAAGGGGTAGACGGCGCGGTCAACAGAACTAGGGTTTCGTCAGAAATCGAGCATCGGACCTAGGGAATGGCCCCAAAAGTTGTGTGTGTCCACATGGCATGCACAAAAGTGATTTGAGATGGTTCTATATCCAATGCTACCCCCTCCGGGTGTGCCCGGCTTCTCGGACATGGGGTTCCTACACTTAGGCAACATTCTGCGTGTATAGGGGGAACTCCCTCGGAGGTGAACCGGAGAGAACCTTGCGACCATAGGGTATGGTACTTGTTTCCACATGTTCCTATGACCTAACGATGCTCAAAGGCAGGCATACGCCCTCCGGGTGAACCCCGATGGGACGCAGTCAAAGGGGTAGACGGCGCGGTCAACAGAACTAGGGTTTCGTCAGAAATCGAGCATCGCACCTAGGGAATGGCCCCAAAAGTTGTGTGTGTCCACATGGCATGCACAAAAGTGATTTGAGATGGTTCTATATCCAATGCTACCCCCTCCGGGTGTGCCCGGCTTCTCGGACATGGGGTTCCTACACTTAGGCGGGTCTGCGTGTATAGGGGGAACTCCCTCGGAGGTGAACCGGAGAGAACCTTGGGATCATAGGGTATGGTACTTGTTTCCACATGTACCTATGACCTAACCAAGCTCAAACGCAGGCATACGCCCACCGGGGAACCCCGATGGGACGCGATCAAAGGGGTAGACGGCGCGGTCAACGTAACTAGGGTTTCGTCGTAAATCGAGCATCGCACCTAGGGAATGGCCCCAAAAGTTGTGTGTGTCCACATGGCATGCACAAAAGTGATTTGAGATGGTTCTATATCCAATGCTACCCCCTCCGGTGTGCCCGGCTTCTCGGACATGGGGTTCCTACACTTAGGCGGGTCTGCGTGTATAGGGGGAACTCCCTCGGAGGTGAACCGGAGAGAACCTTGGGATCATAGGGTATGGTACTTGTTTCCACATGTACCTATGACCTAACCAAGCTCAAACGCAGGCATACGCCCACCGGGGAACCCCGATGGGACGCGATCTAAGGGGTAGACGGCGCGGTCAACAGAACTAGGGTTTCGTCAGAAATCGAGCATCGCACCTAGGGAATGGCCCCAAAAGTTGTGTGTGTCCACATGGCATGCACAAAAGTGATTTGAGATGGTTCTATATCCAATGCTACCCCCTCCGGGTGAGCACCGATTCTCGGCCATGGGGTTCCTACACTTAGGCGGATTCTGCGTGTATAGGGGGAACTCCTCGGAGGTGAACCGGAGAGAACCTTGGGATCATAGGGTATGGTACTTGTTTCCACATGTACCTATGACCTAACCAAGCTCAAACGCAGGCATACGCCCACCGGGGGAACCCGATGGGACGCGATCAAAGGGGTAGACGGCGCGGTCAACGTAACTAGGGTTTCGTCGTAAATCGAGCATCGCACCTAGGGAATGGCCCCAAAAGTTGTGTGTGTCCACATGGCATGCACAAAAGTGATTTGAGATGGTTCTATATCCAATGCTACCCCTCCGGGTGTGCCCGGCTTCTCGGACATGGGGTTCCTACACTTAGGCGGTCTGCGTGTATAGGGGGGAACTCCCTCGGAGGTGAACCGGAGAGAACCTTGGGATCATAGGGTATGGTACTTGTTTCCACATGTACCTATGACCTAACCAAGCTCAAACGCAGGCATACGCCCACCGGGGGAACCCCGATGGGACGCAGTCAAAGGGGTAGACGGCGCGGTCAACAGAACTAGGGTTTCGTCAGAAATCGAGCATCGCACCTAGGGAATGGCCCCAAAAGTTGTGTGTGTCCACATGGCATGCACAAAAGTGATTTGAGATGGTTCTATATCCAATGCTACCCCCTCCGGGTGTGCCCGGCTTCTCGGACATGGGGTTCCTACACTTAGGCGGTCTGCGTGTATAGGGGGAACTCCCTCGGAGGTGAACCGGAGAGAACCTTGGGATCATAGGGTATGGTACTTGTTTCCACATGTACCTATGACCTAACCAAGCTCAAACGCAGGCATACGCCCACCGGGGAACCCCGATGGGACGCGATCAAAGGGGTAGACGGCGCGGTCAACGTAACTAGGGTTTCGTCGAAATCGAGCATCGCACCTAGGGAATGGCCCCAAAAGTTGTGTGTGTCCACATGGCATGCACAAAAGTGATTTGAGATGGTTCTATATCCAATGCTACCCTCCGGGTGTGCCCGCTTCTCGGACATGGGGTTCCTACACTTAGGCGGATTCTCGCGTGTATAGGGGGAACTCCCTCGGAGGTGAACCGGAGAGAACCTTGGGATCATAGGGTATGGTACTTGTTTCCACATGTACCTATGACCTAACCAAGCTCAAACGCAGGCATACGCCCACCGGGGAACCCCGATGGGACGCGATCAAAGGGGTAGACGGCGCGGTCAACGTAACTAGGGTTTCGTCGTAAATCGAGCATCGCACCTAGGGAATGGCCCCAAAAGTTGTGTGTGTCCACATGGCATGCACAAAAGTGATTTGAGATGGTTCTATATCCAATGCTACCCCTCCGGGTGTGCCCGGCTTCTCGGACATGGGGTTCCTACACTTAGGCAGATTCTGCGTGTATAGGGGGGAACTCCCTCGGAGGTGAACCGGAGAGAACCTTGGGATCATAGGGTATGGTACTTGTTTCCACATGTACCTATGACCTAACCAAGCTCAAACGCAGGCATACGCCCACCGGGGGAACCCCGATGGGACGCAGTCAAAGGGGTAGACGGCGCGGTCAACAGAACTAGGGTTTCGTCAGAAATCGAGCATCGCACCTAGGGAATGGCCCCAAAAGTTGTGTGTGTCCACATGGCATGCACAAAAGTGATTTGAGATGGTTCTATATCCAATGCTACCCCTCCGGGTGTGCCCGGCTTCTCGGACATGGGGTTCCTACACTTAGGCGCATTCTGCGTGTATAGGGGGAACTCCTCGGAGGTGAACCGGAGAGAACCTTGGGATCATAGGGTATGGTACTTGTTTCCACATGTACCTATGACCTAACCAAGCTCAAACGCAGGCATACGCCCACCGGGGAACCCCGATGGGACGCGATCAAAGGGGTAGACGGCGCGGTCAACGTAACTAGGGTTTCGTCGTAAATCGAGCATCGCACCTAGGGAATGGCCCCAAAAGTTGTGTGTGTCCACATGGCATGCACAAAAGTGATTTGAGATGGTTCTATATCCAATGCTACCCCCTCCGGGTGTGCCCGGCTTCTCGGACATGGGGTTCCTACACTTAGGCAGATTCTGCGTGTATAGGGGGGAACTCCCTCGGAGGTGAACCGGAGAGAACCTTGGGATCATAGGGTATGGTACTTGTTTCCACATGTACCTATGACCTAACCAAGCTCAAACGCAGGCATACGCCCACCGGGGGAACCCCGATGGGACGCAGTCAAAGGGGTAGACGGCGCGGTCAACAGAACTAGGGTTTCGTCAGAAATCGAGCATCGCACCTAGGGAATGGCCCCAAAAGTTGTGTGTGTCCACATGGCATGCACAAAAGTGATTTGAGATGGTTCTATATCCAATGCTACCCCCTCCGGTGTGCCCGCTTCTCGGACATGGGGTTCCTACACTTAGGCAGATTCTGCGTGTATAGGGGGGAACTCCCTCGGAGGTGAACCGGAGAGAACCTTGGGATCATAGGGTATGGTACTTGTTTCCACATGTACCTATGACCTAACCAAGCTCAAACGCAGGCATACGCCCACCGGGGGAACCCCGATGGGACGCAGTCAAAGGGGTAGACGGCGCGGTCAACAGAACTAGGGTTTCGTCAGAAATCGAGCATCGCACCTAGGGAATGGCCCCAAAAGTTGTGTGTGTCCACATGGCATGCACAAAAGTGATTTGAGATGGTTCTATATCCAATGCTACCCCCTCCGGGTGTGCCCGGCTTCTCGGACATGGGGTTCCTACACTTAGGCAGATTCTGCGTGTATAGGGGGGAACTCCCTCGGAGGTGAACCGGAGAGAACCTTGGGATCATAGGGTATGGTACTTGTTTCCACATGTACCTATGACCTAACCAAGCTCAAACGCAGGCATACGCCCACCGGGTGAACCCCGATGGGACGCAGTCAAAGGGGTAGACGGCGCGGTCAACAGAACTAGGGTTTCGTCAGAAATCGAGCATCGCACCTAGGGAATGGCCCCAAAAGTTGTGTGTGTCCACATGGCATGCACAAAAGTGATTTGAGATGGTTCTATATCCAATGCTACCCCCTCCGGGTGTGCCCGGCTTCTCGGACATGGGGTTCCTACACTTAGGCGTATTCTGCGTGTATAGGGGGAACTCCCTGAGGTGAACCGGAGAGAACCTTGGGATCATAGGGTATGGTACTTGTTTCCACATGTACCTATGACCTAACCAAGCTCAAACGCAGGCATACGCCCACCGGGGGAACCCCGATGGGACGCAGTCAAAGGGGTAGACGGCGCGGTCAACAGAACTAGGGTTTCGTCAGAAATCGAGCATCGCACCTAGGGAATGGCCCCAAAATTTGTGTGTGTCCACATGGAATGTAAAAAAGTGATTTGAGATGGTTCTATATCCAATGCTACCCCCTCCGGGTGTGCCCGGCTTCTCGGACAGGCGGGAGAGATGAAGCGGGAAAGGGTGGGCGGGAGAGACGTAGCCGGAAAGGGTTAGTGGGAAAGGTGGGAATATAAAACTTTAAAAAATATTGCCATGTGTGATAATCTATTTTATTATTTGCAGTAAAAAAATGAAAAAAAAAATAAAAAAAAAATAAAAAAAAAATAAAAAAAATACTTGTGCCGACGGTCACCGTCGGCACAACATCACCGTCGGCACAGGTGGGTCGACCATAATGGTCAGACCCACCACCCGCGCGCCCCACACACACACGCAGAGCCACCCACACGGCCGCATCCACTCGACCACCCCGGCCGCCGCCGCGCCATCCCCGCCGCCGCGCCATCCCCGCCGCCGCCGCTCCGGCCCCGCGCCGCCGCCGCGCTTGCCCCACGCGGCGCCGCCGTCCCTGTGCATTCGCCGCCGCCGCCGCTGCCCCGCGCCGCCGCCTTCCTCCCGCGCCGCCGCCGCCACGCTTGACGCCGCCGCCTTCCTCAAGCCGCCGCCGCCTGCCCCCGCAGCCCGCCGCCGTCCTCCCGGCCGCCGCCCTGCCCCGCGCCGCCGCCTTCCTCCCGGCCGCCGTCGCCCTGCCCCGCAGCCCGCCGGCCATGGTAAGCTTCTTACCTTTTTTTTTTAGCTTTTTAGTATTTGCAATTAGCTAGGTAATTTGAAATGTAAATAATTTTAGCTTTTTAGTATTTGCAATTAGCCATGGTAAGAATTGTAATTGTAAATTTGCAAATTAGCTTTTTTTTAGCTTTTTAGTATTTGCAATTAGCTAGGTAATTTGAAATGTAAATAATTTTAGCTTTTTAGTATTTGCAATTAGCCATGGTAAGAATTGTAATTGTAAATTTGCAAATTGAAATAGAACTTGCAAATTGAAATTGAAATTGAAATGAAGTAAAGAATTTGGAAATTGAAATTGAAATTGTAATGTAAATTGAAATGAAAATGAAGGAATAGAAATGGAAATTGAAGTGAAATAAATTAGAATTTTGTAGAAATGCATTTGTTTTATGAATTGATGAATTTGCATTGACAAATTTTTATTATTTTAACTAGGTCCAGTAGTGAGCATCCCGCGTGACGATCCCGGATCTTGCGGCGCATCTCTACGGCCGTCGACATCGCCGGTTGTTCGACTACTTCCTCTACAGCCGAGGGTGAGCTGAATTGCCGACTCCCCCTCCGCATTTTTTATGTCATTAGATTTCATTTCTCCGTCAAGTCGCGTAACCTAGGTGTCAATTCCCGTCCGCAAGCGTTACGCGGATAAATATGCATTAGTGGTCAGCATATTTTGAACCGTAACGCTTGTGGCATTTACGGGACAGTCGCCGGACCCGTAGTTGGGTACGTTTTCCATGTTCTGCTCGGGTGCGAGACAGGATTTCGTCAGCGCCTCCCTGTTGTTCTCCGGATGCACATCCTCTCGGCTTTTTGCCGAGACGTGTATCGGGAGAGCAGCGGGGAGGTGCTGCCGAAATTCTGTCTCGCACCCGAGCAGAACGTGGAGAACATACCCAACTACGGGTCCGGGGGCTGCTAGGAGCCCACCTAGTAGAGATGTAGGTTGATGCACGCGTTTTCGCCGGTAGAAAAGTAAAAATATGATGCATTCAATTTCATGCTACTATTTGTTGTTTGTCACGCAATAAAGCAGGATGGCTGATAATGAGTGGATGTACAGTGGCCGTGTTAGTTCGACTCAAGTGACAGATGAATGGAAATGGAAGACCGATTTGTTAGTGAAGGAGTTAGCTCGTGGTTCGAAGGGGATTGTTCGTCCTCGTTGCCCTTGCAATGTCTGCGGGAGGCGTCATCCTAAGGATATTCTAGAGATTACTAAACACCTTTGGTGGAATGGGTATATGCGTGACTACGACCAGCCGGTAGACTTTACTCGCAACGAAACTGAAACATGTGAGGTGATGCGGAAGCGGATATATGGCAATGAGAACGATGGCATCTTAAACTTGCTAGATGATCTTCGGGATGCTGACATGCCAGAGTTACCATGGGACGAACAGTCTGAACCGGATGAACCGCCTGAACCGGAGGGACCGCCACAACCGGAGGAACTTCCAGAGGAGGAACCTGAGCCAACCGCGAGGGCCTTCATTGATATGATGGCCTCAGCTAGGAGGCCTCTATACCCGGGTGCAAAAATGTCTCAACTTGATGGCATCACGCAGTTGCTAGCCGACAAGTGCATGTTTGAGAGTACTCGAGCATCCTTTGAAAAGACTCGAGCACAGAGGTAACAAGTTGCCTGAAGGTCATTGCTTGCCCAAGACCATGTACGAAACGAAGAAAATCTTGAAAGCATTGAAAATGGATTATGTAACATATGATGTCTGTCCAAAACTTTGCCTTTTGTTTTGGAAAGACTATGCGGATGACAAGTACTGTGCCAAGTGTGGTCACTCTAGGTATCATGAGGTAGATGTAGGCAATGGTCAGAAGAGGCAGACAAAAGTAGCCATAAAGATTCTTCGTTATCTCCCATTCATCAAAAGAATCCAGCGGCTTTACATGTTCGAGGAGACTGCCAAGCAGATGACATGGCATAAGACCGGGATAAGATTGCAAGACGAGAAGAAACGGGTACCCATGGTACATCCATCTGATGGTCAATCATGGAAGCGCTTCGATCAAAAGCACCCAAATGAGGCAAGTGAGGCTCGGAATGTTAGAATTGCGATAGCAACCGATGGATTCAACCCATATGGTATGTCGACTGCCGCGTACAGCTGCTGGCCCGTGTTTGTTATTCCGCTCAATCTCCCTCCCGGAGTCGTAATGCAAAGGAAGAACATATTCTTGTCGATGATCCTTCCAGGGCCTGAATATCCAGGGAAGAAATTGAGTGTCTTAATGCAACCACTTGTGGATGATTTGCACCACTCGTGGCATCACGGTACATTGACATACGACCGAGCATCAAAGAGAAACTTCATCATGAAAGTTTGGTTCCACTATTCGATGCATGACCTACCCGGGTACGCCCTATTCTCGTGGGCATAGTACAGCTGGTAAGTTTCCATGCCCGGTGTGCAGCACGAACTAGAATTCAGGCACCTAAAAGCTGGACACAAATATGTTGCCTTTGACAAACACCGCAAGTTCCTCACCAGTGGCATCGGTTCAGATCTCGACAAGAAAAACTTCACGAAAGGCGTAGTTGTGCTTGAACATAAAGAAATACCAAAGTTCAATGGTGCAACCGTTGATGCTGAGCTACGTGCTCTCCACCTAGTAAGGAACCCGGCCACCAATTTGAGGGATATGGTAAAACGCACAACTGGACTCACATAGCAGGCATAACAGAGCTCGAGTATTACAAGGACCTTGAACTTCCCCATAATATCGATATGATGCACACCGAAAAGAATTGTGGGGAGGCATTCCTTAACACCTGCTGCAACATACCAGGCAAGTCAAGGGATAATGTTTCAGCTAGAGTCGATATTGAGGAGATATGTGACAGGTGGCTCTACACATGCAGCCTCCCGAGGGCAATCGAAAAGGTTGGTTAAAGCCGCATGCCAAGTGGCACTGTCTTGATAGCGCCGACAAGAAGGAGGCATTTACGTGGCTCAAATATGACGTGATGTTCCCTGATGGTTATTGTTCGAATATGAGTAAGGGAGTCAATCTTGCTACAGGAAAAATAAACGGGCTCAAGAGTCACGACTATCATATATGGATTGAGCGGCTGATGCCGGTGATGCTTCGAGGGTATCTCCCCGATCATGTCTGGCGAGTGCTTGCGGAGGTGAGCCATTTTTTCCGCACGGTCTGTGCTAAGCAGATATGTACCGAGGTGATTGAGAAGCTGCAGCAGCAAGTGCCGGACATGCTATGCAAGTTAGAGATGATATTCCCCCCAGGCTTCTTCACTCCGATGTTACATCTCATCGTGCATCTCGCCAACGAGGCACTCTTGGGGGGACCGGTGCAGTATCGTTGGCAGTTTTGTATTGAGAGGGAGTTCAAATATATTCGGTACAAATGTGGAAACAAAAATAAGATTGAAGCATGCATAGCTGAGGCAACTCTCCTCCATGAGATGGCAGACGCCACGACAATGTACTATGCCAATGATGTGCCCACTAAGCATAACCCGGTCGCTCGGTACAATTCCGATGAGCCCAACCGTGACCCAAAGCTCTTGCTCTTCAAATATCCCGGTGGCAAGGCCGGTGCCTCAAAAGTGGAGAACATTTCGCCAGAAGAGAAGGATTGCATAATGCTTTACGTGCTTATGAACATGGAGGAAGTGGTCGATTTCATGAGGTAAAATGATGAACCAAATACTTTGCAACCAGTAACTTGGTTTTGGTCTAATACGTATTTTCTCCTTTCAGCCAATTCCATGATGAAATGTGGTCAGAAGAAATGGTCCCACTCCCACGCAGCTGGTACACTCTTCCGAAAGAGGGTGCCCCGCCCTTAAATAAAAGCTTCGTGGAACTGGTTCCATGAAAAAGTAATTTCTCAAATGTTCCTCTTACTTTGCAATCCGTGACTTGTCTTATTACACGTAACTAATGCACAAAATAATCTGAATCGAACTTGTAGGGAGCTGATCCCAACGTTGAGATGATGATGAGTTGAGATGCGTTTCCCGTGGTTTTAACCGTAGAGTCCATACGCATGAGAAGTATGATGTAAATGGGTATCGCTTCCATACGGAGTTTCACCAGAAGAACCGCCTAATGCAAAAACAATAAATACTGGGTCTACACCCGCGGAGCCGATGATCTTGATTACTATGGAAGGTTACAAAAGGTATACGAGTTGACGTTCAACAACGCAAACATAGAACTCAAGCTCTTTGTGTTCAAATGCCATCTGGTTTGACCCACACGGTGGAATGAGAAGCACCCCTTCCATTGGTTTAGTTGAAGTTAGGCCTACAACCACCTACAAATGATCCGACGTCTATGTTGTGGCTCACCAAACCAAGCAAGTTTATTATTTGTCCTACCCATGTCGAATGAGGAACTCATGGGCTGGGAAGTCGTGTTCCGGTATCGCCACATGGTAAGCTACCCATCCCCTCCGAGGACGATTACAACAACATTGACCCGGTAACATATGAGGGAATTTTCTATCAAGAGGAAGAGCAGTTCGGGGCTCTTCAAATAGACATAGGTCTTCAGGATCTCCACAACGATGTACAAATGCGTGGTGAGACCGTGGTGGACCTGAAGGACATAGCTATGCTCACCAAGCGCCATGCGAGCAAAGACAACATTGTCGAGACTCAACCGGAACCCAATGCCGACCATGAATACTCATATGATACTGATTTTGATAGTGAGGCTGAGAACCCAATGCCTAGAGATGAGAGTGGTGATGAATGGTGAGGGTCTTTTATGCTTAGTACCTACATTATCATTATGCTTAATACATACATTTGTCATTATGCTTAGTACCTACATTATCATTATGCTTAATACATACATTTGTCATTATGCTTAATACCTACATTTTTCATTATGCTTAGTACCTATATTTGTCATTATGCTTATTAATTTTCAACATGCTTATTAATTATTTTCTCTTTTTCTTATGCAGGTAATTGCCCAATATGAGCGGACGGAAGGCATCATCGAGCTCCTTGCTTGATCAGATGCATCGGCGGAAGCCAGGGCCGGGTGCTTCCAGACGGAGTGCAAGACCCATTATTCCCACCCGGCGTTACGAAGACGCAGACGGAGGACGGGGAGGACGAGGGGGAGGATGAGCTGGAGGACGAGGGGGAGGACGAGCTGGAGGACGAGGGGGAGGACGAGCTGGAGGACGAGGGGGGAATGCACAGCTCCTTCTAGCTGACATTCCCTCTCGCTTCCGGCCTGGCTTCTGCCGCCGCCGGACGAGGAGGAGGACACTAGGGAGGAGGAGGAGGACACTAGGGAGGAGGAGGAGGAGTCTAGGGACGAGGAGGCTTCGACGGAGATGGCTCCGAAGAAGTTGCGGATTCGTGGGGAAGCGCAGGTTCCCGATGAGAGTAAGGAACCTGCTACGGAGGATGAGAAGTGGCTCCTTGTCCCATGACGGATAGAGTAAGTAGTAAGGTGATTTCATTTTCGTTATGACACTTAGCATTTTCTAATGTTTGATAATTGTGCAGGAATTTCACATACACGGGGAAGAATGTCCGCGTGCCGTGGAGTCTGATTGGAGCTGCTATTAGGAAGTACTGGCCGGGATGTACACTCCGATCCTTGGGGGCGAGTCCAAGCTAGCCTACACTTGGGAAGACTATGAGATAGCGCCTTACCCTGGCTTTGCTTCCGCCGCCGACGCCGTGATCAAGAAGTTTTGGGTACGTAATGCATACTCTTTGGGTTTCGTTCATATGTAGTTGATAACCCCACCGTGATAACTCATGCCTCTCACACTTTCGTTATGCTTGATTGCAGCGCAATTATAGGGTGGCGATCGAGCATAAGGATAGGGCGGACGTGGTGCTCCGTAACATGTGTCGGAAGTTGACACGGCAGCGGTGGTACAACCAGAGGATCACGTGCATCGGCCACTTCTATGCTGAGCAGGGCGTCAGTACACAAAGCCTCGAGATTGTGCAGGGACTCGCCCCGGCTATGACGATAGATGAGTTCATGTCGGTAAGTAATTGTCAATGCGATTCTATGTACCGCGGCTAACTTGCAACTATATTGTTTGTTCTTCAAATGAGTTTTGATTTTGCAGGTTGTACCACATTGGGCTGATAATAATAAGAGGGCCGCCTTCATGGAGTTGGTCAAGAATTGGGTCGGCGAAAACCCCGATTTCAAGGCCGTGAGCGACCGGAACAAGGCCAACCGTGGTTCTCAGGGAACACACACTGCGGGGAGCAGCAGCACCGATCGCTATCGGGAGCGTACGTACATATAAAAATGGAACAAGCTGCATTTTTTTGATTTTCGATGATATGCATAACATTTGTTTTGTGATGCAGGGGAAGAAGCTCGGGAGGGAACTTGGTGAGATGGAAGCGTGGACGCACATGAAGCTGGTGACGCCCGGTCCGAACGAGCCTCGGCCCGCGCCAGAGATGTACTACGGCAAGGCCAAAGAGAACAAGGAAAGATACTGCGAGGAGTACGCCAAGCTCCATCCAGAGGTGGAGGACCCTATGACCGAGCCGGTCGACGAGGTGGCGATGATGCTGGCGGGGTCCGGCCAGCCGCATGGACGTCCTGCCTCGCCTTGTCTGGGGTTTCAAGCCTCAGAGGAACTTCACGCAGATCAAGGCTACCCTCCCCTCCGGCAGCTACGCTACCTCCTCGCGGACTACATGCCGTTCTCGGGTAGAGGTTGATGTAAGTCATCCACACTTTCATCCTCTGTTTTGACTCTTGTTCCTGAATGGCTATGTTGATGAGACGCATTATTTCTGAAATTGTAGACTCAGCTCGAGGAGGCCTATGCAGTAGCTTACGAGGAGTATCTCGAGAAGGTTAAGGAGCATGACCTTGTGAAAGATGCCTATGTCCAGTGGACGAGCAACCAGATGGCGGTAAGTTTCAATCTCTATGGTTGCAAAACATCATAAGTCCCCATGTTTGAATCTGAGCTATCTCTCCCGTTTCTTGCAGAGTTTCACTCGGTTCATGATGACTGGAGTGCGAGAGGAACCACTCCCAGAGCCACCTCATCCGGGGCCGACGCCAGTGTTCCCGTCCAAGGAGGAGTTCTATATCATGTACAAGCGTCAGCGTCAGTTGACCCCGGTAAGTTGCTAACTTGGCTAAGTTGCTAACTTGGTGTGACATGGCTAAGTTGCTAACTCCCTCCAACATGTAGGGATTGGGAGAATCCAGGAACGACACTCCTTGTGGTACGCCGATGCACCCCGGTCGCCATTCTCCTGGTGCTTCGCCGAACCTCGGCATTTTTCTCGGTTCCGGTGGCTCTCGTCGTGGTTCTACCTCCCCGAGCACCGTCGAGATACAGCGGCCTCACTTCACCCACTCGGAGCTAGATCGTCTGTAGCTAGATCGTCACTCGGGTGGTGCACCACCATAGTTTCTACATTGTACTAGCACATGATGACACGCTCCATCTTTGTAGTGGATCCGGTGTATGTACCATGGTCTTGTATGCTATATTTGTGCTATTTGTGAGATTTGATGCTATATTTGTGAGATTTGGTGCTATACGGTGATATCTGTGTGCTATATGGTGATATATATGTTACTGCATATTCAATCCTATAATATGTGCATTTTCTGCGATTTTCTGAGCAAACGAGGCCAAATTGGCAAAAATCAGAAAAAACTGGACCTGGCTGTGCCGACGGTGTCACCGTCGGCACAGGCCCGTAGCTGTGCCAAATGGCAGGGTCTGTGCCGACGGTGACACCGTCCGGCACAAGCCAAAGTTCAGCGCGCTTTTTTCCAGTTCAAATCAGCACGATTTCCCGCCGGTTCTGGGAAAAAAAAAAATGAAACTGTGCCGACGGTGAAACCGTCGGCACAAGGGGGCACGTTGACGGCAGCGGCGTGACGGCGAGATGAGTGTGCCGACGATGGGCAGGCCGACGGCCACCGTCCAGCCGTCGGCGTACGCCTGTGCCGACGGTGTCGTGGTACGCCGACGGTGCCCGCGCGAACCCCGACGCCATCTGTGCCGACGCCGGTACGCCGACGGTGACCGTCGGCAGAGACGGTGCCGACGGTGAGCTTACCTGTGCCGACGGTGCGGGGCCGTCGGCCCACGGCGTCTTCCCCGTAGTGAGGGAGGGATTTTGGGACGGCGCGCTCGCAGAGGTGGAGGTCGACGCCGGCAGTAGGGTGGCGCGCTCACGGAGGTGATGGCCGGAGGAGGAGCTATCAGCTATGGCGCGCTTGTGGGTGGACAAGGAGGATGGCCGTGGTGGTGTGAGGAGCACCGGAATAGACGAGCAAACTAGATTTCAGATTTTGGTTCTTCTCAAACAAGCTTCTACGTAAAGTAAGCACATGCATATACACTACTGAGTTTTCTTAGATAAAACACTACTGCGCCGGCCCAATAATCTATACAAAGCCAGTACGATTGGAGATTTGGAGCAATTGCAGAAATTCTTAATTGTTCTATTACATCCATACATACATGCATTGAAATTGCACGGTCTGTCTTTCTATCCTGTAATTGCATTCTTTCTTTTATCTGCACACTAATGCTTGCAAACTAGATTTCAGATTTTGGTTCTTCTCAAACAAGCTTCTATGTAAAGTAAGCACATGCATATACACTTGAGTAAGTAATCCCTTCTCGTTCATTACAGCAGAAGTATGATTTTCAGCAATTAAATTCTCGATGACCTAAAAATATAAAAAAATATAAATTTAAACTAAGACCCTGACAGTTTTTGTGGATTGTAGGGAGTACTTTTTATCCGCTATACAGTAAGAATTATTATTTTGTATGTATTGTTGATTTATATCAATACGACAGTTACTATAATTTTTAAAGAAAACTATAGATTGATAACATATGGTCTGAGAATTAAGAAGTCCCTCAAAATCACCTAACAATTGACAAAACCATATTCTCAAATCTGAAATTTAGGTGACTTGAGATTTATGTGCTACACACCAGAAAATTAATAAAAACATATTCTAAAATGTTCTCTACGGTATTTTCATTCTCATAAAATAATATTCATTAAAAATCAATCCGCAGCAACGCGCGGGCATATTTCCTATGTATGTAAAAAAAGAGAAGTAATAAAATCCAAGCTAATTTCTGCAGATGTACTGTTCTTAAAAAAACATTCAGGAATAATTTCGTCACTTCACAGACTATAGAAAAAATGGTATGGATAAATGTTACATACTCTTAAAATTATTGATACATGTGAACCATTTTTGTACCATGATCAAACGCGCAGAAATCGGCCAGTTAAATAGATCGGATGGCTAGGAAGGTGGCTGATAGGTCCTCCAAAATAAAAACAACGATGATCTCCCAGGACCTCCAAACCCTAGCCTATTGGTCATCGTCGCTATGACAGCTGGGTGAGGTCCACAAACGGTGGGATCTCCCATGGCCCATTGGAAATGGTGCAGCCGAAGGGAATGCTGCTGGTGGAGGAGGAGGAGGTGGGGTGCCCGCCGCAGGCGTAAGCCAATTAATGATCCACGGCGATATTGGTGTGGGCGGTGTCTGAGCGGCTGAGGACACCACGGCTCTCTTGAAGGCCTCTTCTTCGGAGATTCCGGGCGGCATGCGGGCAGGGGCGTGCTGGGGAAGTGGCCACGGTGGCTCCGGCTGCTGCGGCATCAAGATGGAGAGCATCATCACCTTATTATCGTCCAAGTAATCTGGCCGCACGGAGAGTTGGCCCTTTGTGCCCTCCACCTTGTGCGCGCAGTACGCGTAGTCGTCCTGGATTTCCTCGCTCGGGATGTCGTCATAGCCGACGAGCTTCTCCTCGGACGCTGGTGGCTCCTCTGCCTCCTCCATCTTGACGTCCGACGCCGATGGTTTGCCTTAGATGAACTCGTCATTGCCAAGGAAGCCCGAGCTACGCCTCAACGATTCTTGCATTTTGAGACTTCAAAGATCTTTGGGGGCAATGAATTTCGGTGTGCCACCGTCAAGCCAAGAGACCAAAAGGACACCCTCTTGCTGTCTCCGAAGGTTACCCTACTTGCGGCATTAAAAAGCTTGGTGTCAAATTCATCAGTCGGTATCTCCGTGCCAAGCCAAGGCTTGACTAGAGCCACCCTCTAATACTTTAGACAGCGCATCCAGCAAACTTTCCCAAATCAAGAATTCCTAGGAATCCCTCACCTTAGGAGGCAAACCATGGACCATTTGACCTCACTTACAGACTCTTTGTACCCCTTAAAATTGTTAAGGACAACAAAGTGCACCGCGTAAACCTGTTAACGATAGTATTATTGTCAGCTAACCGTGCATGTCTTCTATACCTTAGTATGATTACTATTATAAATTCTTAATAAACCCTAGAAGATTTTGGATATCCTACAAATGGATCCCAACGATGTACCATCTAAGGCGGTTTTCAAAGCCTAATCTCTCCACCTTCCTGATATCAACCTAAAGAGCCATCCAATCTCGCTTCCGATGCTGCCATGGTACCATCCCTTCAGATGTTGCTACCACCTCTGATGCTGCTTCACATCCTACATAACATCTATGCAAACATCTCAGTGGTCCTGGACTCCATCACCTACTTATCCTCGAAATAGGTTTTCATCCCGCTTTATAAATAAAGCAACCACACCATACAAAAGCTAAAACAAATAAAAGTGTTGGGAAACATGTCTAACTGAAAAGAAAGATAGAAAGGAAGCTAATAACAGATCGACGAACGATGGCAGTCCACAACTGGTAACGCCGTTCAAAATTGTCCCACCATGCTACAAGCACCAAGACAAGACCTTCAAAGAAGGATGTGGCGTCAATACGCCGCTGCTGCTCGGACCAACGAACTGCATCTAGGGGCAAACTGGATCCGTTAGGGATAGCCATTTTTCTTGTTTGGTTGGAAAAATGAGATGTGGTTAGGGATAACCGATTTCTTTGTTTGGTTGGAGGAGGAGATGTGGTTAGGTTGCTGTGATGACTCATTGGTTGAGGTCATTTAATGAAAAAAATATTCACAAGTTTCAAGCTAGTTTTTTTACAAGCCTATATGCTCAAAATCCATATATAACCAACTTGCATAGGGGTGTTTTGTACATACATAAATTCATACACCACATCACTAAGGCTTAGAATTGAACACAACCTCGCGAAGTAGTGAGCATGGGCACCAGAGCCGCGATGAGCACGTCGGGGACAAGACGCGTGCGGCTCCTAGCGTAGACGACCACCAGGATGACGAGGAGAAACCCAAGGCTGCCGCCTCATCGTAGTGGACCCCGCATTGCCATCGATTCCGACATGGGAGAGGTCGCGGAAGCACTGTATGAGGTCGAGGTTGCCAGGATCTCCTCGCCGCCTCTGATATCCCGGCGTCGCGCGCCAATTTCTTTCCGCCGCCGCCGTCTCTGGTTTATGGAAAGGAGATTGAGGACAGACGGGGGCGCGTCGGTGAGCATTCGGAAAAAAATTCAACATGAGGCTAAAGAGGGAGCCAGAAGTGGTGGCCTCATTCGGCAGATTTGGACGGATGGGTTGAGCCACCGTTCTGATGGAATATTCCTGGAATTTGGTTATCCTTAGCCTCTCTCACCCTCGAAACCAAACGAGTGGCAACCACTTTTTCAGTGGCTACCCCTAGCCACTTGAGGATATCCTCTAAACCAAACAAACCCCTAGAGTTTCCTCCGATACTCGGGTTGAGGTGGTGCAGGGGTACCCACAACGCTCTTCAAGAAGGAATGGCGACACCCACAGGCGCTTTCGCGTTGGTGCCGAATGAGCAGGCAAGGATTTCTCCCGACCTCCACTACCAGTACCAACCCTCGGAGATCTGTGGCCTAGATGCCCCACGAGGTCCATACGCGAAAGTGGTAAGGTGCACCAGCCGCAGGATGATGTACAAGACAGACGCAGAGTGGCCTGCAAAGCTCGGGCCCAACAAGGTCCGTTCCTGGCTGTCTAGCCCGGATCCAGCCCGCAAGCTCACCGTAGATGCTGCCTCCGCCTCACCGTCATCCGGCAACCCACACCATCCCACCCCGACGCTGGGATCTCGTCGCCACCAGCCTGCGTCGCCCTAGTCTTGAGCCACCATCGCCGCCTCTTAGTAGCCAGCACTACCCGGAAGACACCGCCGCGCCGCCGCCGGCAGTTCCAGGCCCACCTTCTGTTGAGCAAGCTTATTCTAGGTTTCAGTGCATTGTTTTTGGCGGATGGTTGTTATTATTCAATGTAGTCTCAGTGTTTGTCAACTTCTCAGTTTGTTTGTGGTAGCTAATCACGTGTACCACGCGATATTATTATTCAATGTAGTCGACAGCATTTCAGTACACATCCCATTGGTTATTGTGGCAACCACTTCTGTTGAAAAAACAAAGAAAGATAGATTCAAAGAGCTTATATATGATACACTTGTGATGCTGTACGAGAACATGTGAAGATCTCAATCCATCACCGGTAAAAATTCATGTGCTACACCTATCGTATCTTGTTTGAAGCTACTGTTGACTAGTGGTCGTCGCGGTTAGGTAAAAATTCATGTGCTACACCTATCGTATCTTGTTTGAAGCTACTGTTGACTAGTGGTTGTCGCGGTTAAGGGGCCTGTCTCCTGTCGAATATCTGCTTCTCTGCAAACGATCTCCTCACCACGGCCACCTGGAAGCGTGAAGCCTGCGCCTGCAAGGCAGAGTAGCACGAGGAAGAAGGCGAGCACCACCGGTAGCGAGAAGCGCTTCCTCGACGACATATTGATCTGCCCAGCAAAGCGGTCGATCACGGGTTCAAGTTTGTGATGCTGTTGTAGGTCACGACGTGCTTTATATAACCACTGCCATCCAATCCGAGTCGGCGTTGGGAAGTATGACCCACTACGTATACAGCCCGGACGTTGACTCCAAGATCAAGGTGGAAGTGGAATCGGAGTTTATCTTTGAGTTTGCAACAGAGTCGGAGTTGCTTAATCAAGGCGGCGCACGAGCTTTCCAAGTAATGCTATACTACTACTTCTGGACATACCTTAATTATACACATATGGTGTTCTTTTATCACCAAATACAATCATACTACCTCCATGCACAATTAGAATGCATTCTAGGTTTAGCCAAAGTTAATTGTTATAATACCCGCAAAAAAAGTTAATTGTTATAATGTTTAACTAAATATTCAGGAAAAAGTGTTAACATCTACAATGTATAATTTATACTATTAGAAACGCGATAAACTATTTTTATATTATATGCATTTGATGATATTATGATTGTCCATGTTTTTTCGTATATGTTTTTTTTGTCACACTTGACAAAGTTTAACTTTGACTAAACCTAGAACGCAAATTAAATAAAAACCGAGGGAGTAGCTGATTGCGTTCACTCCACTAGAACAACAATAATGATATGTTTACGGACATCTTCTTACGGAAATTTGCATACTGACGGACGAGGCTGATTCTGCTTCGTCGTGTCCTGAATTTGCGGAACAACTGTTTCAGCTAGGGCCAATTGAGCGATGCCACCCTCACTCCTGAAACCCTAGCCGCCTCCCGCCGCCGCCGCCGGTGGCACCGCCGGGCAAAGACCACGGGGCGTGGCGACGGCGGCGGCCTTTCCTCATGGCGCGCAACGGACGACGACCGGGATCTTCCCTCGACGCTGCGGTGGCGGTCCCCTGACTCCCGTGTGGATGGCTCGGTGGTGGCAGTCGGACGCGGATAGCGGGGCACCGGCGGCCAGACTTGATCTGTGCTATGGCTCCCCCACCTCCCGTCGGTGGCACGCCGGTGTTGGCTGGTGGTGGGAGGCGATCTGCGCCATCCCCTCCGCCTCTCGCCGGTGCGTGGTGATGATCTCGGGATTCTCCCGCGGCACGAGGTCGCCCGGGGCAGCAGCCTTGGGTTCGATGGTGGAGGCGGCCCTCTTCTTCGCTGGAGATGGCCGGTCTGCGGATGGTGGTGCCGGATCTTTTCGATCTGTCACCGCGTACCGGCTGTGAGGTGGAGAGGCATGGAAGCCGGCGACGGATTTCGCCGGTCGACGCCTGGCGTTCAGCTGCGGCGGTGACCATGGCGTGTGCGGTGTCTCCGGACAACGCGGTCTGCGCTTGGTGTCTCCGGCGGCAGCTGTGGCCAGCCTGGGATGGTCGCCGGCGCGATGGCCCGACCTGAATAAAGGCGGCGGTCCTAGGATCTCTCTTAGGTGAAGATGAAGACTGACCTGAGGTTTGCTCTTCTCGATCTGGATGGAGTGTTGAGTTTCGGAAGGCTCCGCCGGCGAATGTAACAGTGCTTTTTGCCTGGAGTTTGCTGGATCAGTGGTATTCGGTCGTGCGCACCCATGCTTTTATTCCGACCGTTTGGTTCTGGAGGGAGCGGCGCGAAGCTCTTTTTCTGTGTTGTCATCAATTGACTATGGATCCATGATGAAAGTCGGAAGAAGAGAATTTCATGAAGGCCGGATGGGAGGACTAGCTAAGGAAGGTTCAAGTCTCCGCGCTGATGAGGGACTTGCTTAATGTCCCGGGCTTCACAACAACGGTATGAAAGTGGGGGCGACAACACATGTGAAGTTCAGAGTTCTACCTTTCAGGGTGAAAACCTAAGGTCTAGCCTTAACTAGTTGTGTCTGTCAATGATCTTGTTGGAGGCATTGTTTTGAGAGCGGGGACTATCTTCAGGGTGAAAACCTAAGATCTTTGATCCGGCAACGACTGTGTTAGAGCACTGTTTCCTTCTTGAATGCGTCATTTTTGGAGAGTTTGTATTTCAGGTGTTGTCTTGGCGGTGGATGTATTGCTGTTGTTAGGCCCGAGATACTGTAGCGGGACATTTGTTCTTAGTTTTATTTTCTTTTTTTGGCTGTGTGCATCCGTAGTGCCATTAGGGTGGTCCGTTGTTGCAGAGACTGGATGTAATTGGTATCTTTTAATATTAATATATTTCTTTTATCGAAAAATTGAGCGATGCCACAACCTGTCCGTATTCTCCGTAGGTGTATCATTCTTGCTAGAACATCAGGGGTCATACAAAGCCGGTATGAGAGTATATATTCTGAAACACAATGGCAGCGCCTGTGATTCGTCCGCAACTGTTCCTTCACAAAAAAAAAGGAAAAAAAAATATGTGTGACCACTACATTGGGTTGCCGAGTGCCCCACAGATGATACTCGGCAAACACCGGATTGCCGGCGGTATAAGCCAATCCATCGTTGAGGAGTGCAACACTCGGCAATGGTTTGCCGAATATTTTTGGGCTTTAACAGATTATTATTGATACTCGACAATAAACTGTTTTCCCGTAGTGGACTGTTTTCTTAAACTAGCAGGAAGAACTATACACCCTTTGCGGTTTATGGTAAAAAAATGTCAGCGACATAGTCATTTTTCCTGAAATATGGTACGAAATATTTCTAACATCTATGACAGGTTTCACTTCAAGCAATCCTGAATAACTTATTACATTCCACCATCTCAACATAGCCTAAATCCTCAACCTCTAAAATACATGCATACCTAACCATAAGCCTATGTCAAAAATAAAAAAACCTAAGCCCCTTGACATCTAGAACCTCCTCCTACCTCCACCCCAATTCACCATCCCAATTCAGAACTATAGGCGCAACTACTAGCGCGCCCCAAGGAGCATCTAAATCACCTTCCTAGTCTGCATCTAAAAAAACACTAAGAAATGTAGAGGAGAACTTCTGAAAAGTAAGTCCAACTGTGCGTGTACCATGAATGTACATGAGAATTCGTTTGACGGATGTTCAATGTGTTGTAGTACGTGCATGAAGATACTGACAGACCTTGTTAACTGAAAAGGAAAGATCAAGTCTTGTCATAGTCAAATGCTGAAGAGCACCTACAATACTCATGTAATGAGTGATGTCCTCAGAGCCAAGAGGGGAGCCATCTACCAACTCCAAGGAGTCTGTAGTGGAGAGTGGCGTCGGATAGGAGGTGCAAGAGCTCATACCAACTTGGTCTAATAAATCTGTTGCATATTTTTTTCTGATTTAAAAGCAAGCCATTGGACAGTTTGTGAACTTCAATTCCTAAAAAAATAGTGAAGATCTCCAAGATCCTTAAGAGCAAACTCGGAGCTTAAGTGTTGAAGGAGAGCTGTAATGGCATGATCTGAAGAGCTTGTCACTATGATGTCATCGACATAAATGAGAATATACTTGGTGATACCTGACTTGTCAAAGAGAAAAAGAGAGGTATCGGCCATGGAGGTAATGAACCTAAGAGTGTGGAGCTTGGTGTTGAGACGAGAGTACCATGTTCGAGGAGCCTGTTTCGGACCATAGAGAGCTTTATCAAGCTTACATATGCAGTTAGGAGTAGCGGAAGACTCAAAATCAGTTGGTTGCTTCATGTATACCTCCTCTTTCAGAACACCAGGAATGAACGCGTTCTTATTATCTAGCTATCGTAAACTCCAGCCTCGAGAGACAGACATAGAAAGAACAAGCCTAATAGTAGAAATTTTGACAACATTACTGAAGGTATTTCATAATCTATATCATACCGTTGTTTGAAACCTTTAGCAACAAGTCGTGCTTTATATCTGTCAATAGTACCATCAATATTTTTTTGATACAATATACCAATTTGCAATCAATGACATTCCTCTTTGAACTTGGAGGAACAAGATGCCAGGTGTTGTTAGCAAGGAGTGCATCATACTCATCTTGCATAACATGTTTCCATTTTGTATTTGCAAGAGCCTCTCAAATATTCCTTGATTCTACTCTAGATGTAAGTAGGGCATATCTAACAGTACCATCGGGGTATTTTTGGATTTCGAATACCTTTCTATAGATGTGTTTGAACACCAGCTACAGGAAGTGGTGCAGCCTGGGGATGCAAAGAAGATCCTGGTGCTGTTGCATGCAGCGGTGGCAACTCTGCAAAGAATTAGCTGGGGGATGTTTTCGGCTGTCGGGGAGCAACTGGCGATGCCGGGTGTGGACGACGTCTCCTGGAACCGCGCATGTGACGCAGGTGCGGAGGTGGGCGACAATGACCGGGGACACCAGGCACCAGCGTCAGGTGATGGAGACCGCCAAAGACGCGTGGGGTCGCTGGGGTCAATTGCGACATGGCTACTCCGGGCTGGCGTGACGCGGGCGACAACGACCTAGAATAAGAGGACAATGCACGACCGAGCGATGTGGCAGGAGCCTATTGGCGCGGGGGAGAACACACGGGAGATGTGCTGTCAGGAGCGTCAGGAGTAGGATCCGAGGCAGATTTCGTCAGGGGATCTGCCTCAGAATCGGGGTGGTCGGATGCTGTGCTGTTTTCTTCCTTTGTGCTATTATTTGAGGTGCTGTTTTCACCAATGCCTTCACTATTTTGCCGAGAATTTGTAACGAGTCCGTGATAGGCTCTTCGGCAGTAACCTGTTGAGGGTGAGCAAAAGGAAAAATTTGCAGATAATGATCATTAGTGTGCACACCCCTATCATATGATCCGAGGAGAGACTATCTGAAGGAAGAAGAAGAATTTCTTCACGAAGATGATGACCAACGTTAGGATTTAGGGAAGCAAAGGGAAAAATGTTTTCATCAAACACCACATCACGAGAGATATAGACACGACCAGTATCAACATCTAGATATTTGACTCCTTTATGACGAGAGCTATATCCAAGAAACACACCTTGTTTAGAGCGAAAAGAGAGTTTATGTTTGTTGTAAGGATGAAGGTTGGACCAACAAGCACAACCAAAAACACGTAGATGCTCATAATTGGTTTTAACTTGAAGGAGTTTTTCAGTGGTAGTCTTAAGGTTAAGAACCTTGGTAGGAAGCAAATTGATAAGAAAAGTGGCTGTAATAAAAGCATCATCCCAAAACTTGAGTGGCATAGAAGCATTGGCAAGTAAAGCAAGACCAACTTGAACAATGTGACGGTGTTTGCGTTCAGCTGAACCATTTTGCTGGTGAGCAAGAGAGCATGAACATGATGAACAATGCCAACTCTTTGAAAAAAGTTATTTAATTTTTCTTATTCATCACTCCAGTTAGTTTGCATAGTAATAATCTTTCTACCAAATTGACGCTCAATGTATTGTTAGAAATCAAGAAATACTTGAAACACCTCAGAACATTTTTTAAGCAAATATATCCAAGTAAATTTGCTAAAATATCAATAAATCTTACATAATATGCATGTCTGCCTACAGAGAGAGGACCTTATACATCAGAAAAAACGTATTCCAAAAGAATTATGGAAACACTAGTAGAAACAAGATAGGGTAACTGATGACTCTTGGCCTGTTGGCATGGATCACATATGTAAGTATTTATTTATAGGAAATATGAAAGATTATTCTTCATAAGAATCCGCAACACTAGAAAACATGATGGATGCCCTAGACGACAATGCCATGTAGAGGATGAAGGCTTGATAGTGGCAAGAGCATGCTTGGAGGATTCCGAAACTGGAACAAGAGGATACAAGCCACCATGACAAGGACCTTTAAACACGATTTTCTTCGTTACATGATCCTTAATCAAGGAAAATAATGGGTGAATTTCCATAAAAGTATAATTGTCTAGGTTAAGATGGTGAGCAGAAAGTAAACTTTTAGAAGCATCTGGAACATATAAACTATTACGAAGTTGTATGGATTTATCTGGAGTGTGCAAAACAGAATGACCAATATGGGTAATATTCATACCTTGTCCACCAACATTGTGGACTTGATCACCGTCATTGATAATTTTAATGGACATTGAGCTTGTTGAGTTATCCAGTGATATGATGTGTGGCGCCTGTGTCAATATACCAATTTGTGTCTACACCATAGGCACCTTTGGTCTCCTTTGGTGGATCTTCATCATCACCATAGCGCAACCAGCAGAATGTCCCTCCTTGCAAATATGACAATAGAAGCCTTCAAGCCACAGTGACGCAACACGTCCCTTTTTGCCTCCTTTCTGGCGACGCCCTTGAGGCTGAGGACGAGGCTGATCCTGGCGTTGCTGCTATTGAGGCGGCGGCTGCTGCTGGAAGGGACGTGGAGGACGGTCGGCGGTGGCTGAGCACATGTTGGAGGATGGTATGGCATTGTCGGCTGCTGGTACTGAGGATAAGCATGAGGGTATTGCTGCTGCATGTAGAGCGGGGTAAAAGGTGGTGGTGCATGAAGAGCATATGGCGGCGGTTGTGGAGGAGCATACGTCGGAGGAGGTTGTGCATAGGGCGTCTGGTGCTGTTGGAATCCATAGGCCGAAAGAGGAGGTGGTGGGCGAGCAAATCCTACCCCATGATACGGTTTTGGATGCCACACAGCCACATTGACCAACGAAGTGAAGGAGCCAGTAGCATGTCCCGAGCATGTGATCACGAGTCTCGCACGATAGAAGCTGGGAGCACATGTCATTGAGCGGTGTGGAGGGGACAACATTGATAGCAACAACCATATTATTAAACGAACTGACGTGGCCATTCATAATATAGTCCTTGAGTTCATCATCATCCACCGGTTTCTAGCAACAGAAAGTTCAGAAGCAAATCCTTTCATCTTTGTGATTTACTGTTGCACCGTCATATTGAGTTTTTTTGTGTTGGTGAGAGCACCACGAATAGTGGACACCCTCGACTTGGACTGAGAAGAGAACATCTCATTGAGAGCATGCTAGACCGCAGCAGCATTGGTGAGCCCAAAGACATGAGCGAGAACATCAATGGCAAGGATAGTTGACGAGAAAACTGACAACCTGTTGATCCCGTGTGACCCATGTTTTATATGCCGGATTGGGAACGGAGATCTTTTACTTGTTTTCATCTTCAGCATCAAGGAATTCATGCGGACAAAGGTCGGATCCCTCAAGGAGACCCATAACCCATGCACCTAGAAGTGTGGGCAGCGCCTGTGCCTACCAGTACATAAAGTTGTCACACGTCAGCTTGGTGGCGGGCAGCGCGCCGATGGTGGCTGGGCCCGAGGTCATCGAGGAAGAAGCCATTGGTCCTGTAGATCAAAGTCGTGGACACCGAAAAAGGCGATCGTTGTAGGTTGAAAGAAAAAAAACAGGTATGAAGATGCGATCTAGGGTTGTGGGGTGGGTGTTTTGTGGAGGGTTTTAGAATCAACTAAGCTAGGGAATTGTTCTAGGGGGTGGAGAAGATGGTCCTGGTTGTTTTTGTTTGTCGAGGTCGTGGGAGGAGCCTGACAGCGATGGTGGCGGAGAGCCAACGGCGGCGGCGGCTAGAGAGGTGGAAGAGGAAGGCTGGCCTGATACCATATAGATTTCGGTAGACGTTTGGGTGGAACGGTGTAACCCTTTCGGGTCACCGGCTACGTGTTAATATAGGCCAGGAAGAGCCCCTGTTGTGGCAATACAGGAGAGATACGTATACAATTGGTGTACTACACCATATCGTATATGTACATGTATTACATCTCTAATACTCCTAATTTGGAAAGCGGTTGCACACACCGACGACCCCAATAAGAAACCCTCAAACCACAAAACAAATTTATTTTTGTGATAGAAATATTACATAGGCTCCATTTAAAGATAGAAATATTACATACGCTTCCTACCATTCTGAGAAAGAACAGTTTTGCTACGCTTGCTCCCTTTCCTTTCGGAGACAATCCATTGATCACCCATGAGAATCATCCTCCACAGAATTATCATTGTCATCCTCCATACCCTCTCTCCTATAGCCTGAATCAAACACCTGAGACCACGAAGACCCCTGAGAATGTCCTGATCAGAGAGTGCAACTGCAGAAGATCCTGAAGAGCCAGCCTGCTGACGATCCTGGAACTGCTGACGTAAACTGGGATCCCGTCCAGCAGGTGGAGGAAGTGTGGCCAACCTTGCCACAGTAGGTGCAATGAGGACGAGGGCGGAGACTCGAACCGCGAGGCTGCCGACGTAAACTGGAATCCCAAGCATCAAGCAGGCGGTGAAGCTGCGCTATCTCATGCGCAGAGAGGGGCGCGACTGGAGAGGTTGACGTACAATCAGGTGCCGACGAGGAGCTATCACCCACACGCACAGATGCCACCAAAGGGGGCGACGGAGAGCAACACGCCGATGAAGAAAGAGTCGGCAAAGCGCGGTCATAACCATGTGAAGGGGCCGCGAAAGTCGATGAAGAGCGGCAGGCCGACATAGACGAAGTCGGCGAAGCGCGGGCAGAGCCGCGTGAAGAGGCCGCGAAAGTCGATGTAGAGCGGCAGGCCGACATAGACGAAGTCGGCGAAGCGCGGGCAGAGCCGCGTGAAGAGGCCGCAAAAGTCGATGTAGAGCGGCAGGCCGACATAGACGAAGTCGGCGAAGCGCGGGCCGAGCCGCGTGAAGAGGCCGCAAAAGTCGATGTAGAGCGGCAGGCCGAGGGAGACAAAGTCGGCGAAGCACGGCCAGAGCCGCGGGAAGAGGCCGCTGATACGTCTCCGACGTATCGATAATTTCTTATGTTCCATGCCACATTATTGATGATATCTACATGTTTTATGCATACTTTATGTCATATTTATGCATTTTCTGGAACTAACCTATTAACAAGATGCGGAAGAGCCAGTTGCTGTTTTCTGCTGTTTTTGGTTTCAGAAATCCTAGTAAGGAAATATTATCGGAATTGGACGAAATCAACGCCCAGGGGCCTATTTTCACACGAAGCTTCCAGAAGACCGAAGAGTCAACGAAGTGGGGCCACGAGGTGGCCAGGAGGTAGGGCGGCGCGGCCCAGGTCCTGGCCGCGCCGGCCTGTCTCCTGGGCCCCTCGCGACGCCCCCTCACCTACCCTTCCGCCTACAAATAGCCTTCGTCGCGAAACCCCCAGTACCGAGAGCCACGATACGGAAAACCTTCCAGAGACGCCGCCGCCGCCAATCCCATCTCGGGGGATTCAGGAGATCGCCTCCGGCACCCTGCCGGAGAGGGGATTCATCTCCCGGAGGACTCTACGCCGCCATGGTCGCCTCCGGAGTGATGAGTGAGTAGTTCACCCCTGGACTATGGGTCCATAGCAGTAGCTAGATGGTTGTCTTCTCCTCATTGTGCTTAATTGTCGGGTCTTGTGAGCTGCCGAACATGATCAAGATCATCTATCTGTAATGCTATATGTTGTGTTTGTTGGGATCCGATGAATAGAGAATACCATGTTATGTTGATTATCAATTTATATCTATGTGTTGTTTATGATCTTGCATGCTCTCCGTTATTAGTAGAGGCTCTGGCCAAGTTTTTGCTAGTAACTCCAAGAGGGAGTATTTATGCTCGATAGTGGGTTCATGTCTCTGTGAATCTGGGGGAGTGACAGAAACCTCTAAGGTTATGGATGTGCTGTTGCCACTAGGGATAAAACATTGATGCTATGTCCGAGGATGTAGTTATTGATTACATTACGCGCAATACTTAATGCAATTGTCTGTTGTTAGCAACTTAATACTGGAAGGGGTTCGGATGATAACCTGAAGGTGGACTTTTTAGGCATAGATGCATGCTGGATAGCGGTCTATGTACCTTGTCGTAATACCCAATTAAATCTCACTATACTCATCATAATATGTATGTGCATGATCATGCCCTCTCTATTTGTCAATTGCCCAACTGTAATTTATTCACCCAACATGCTGTTTATCTTATGGGAGAGACACCTCTAGTGAACTGTGGACCCCGGTCCAATTCTTTATACTGAAATACAATCTACTGCAATACTTGTTCTAATGTTTTCTGCAAACAATCATCTTTCACACTATACATCTAATCCTTTGTTACAGCAAGCCGGTGAGATTGACAACCTCGCTGTTTCGTTGGGGCAAAGTATTTGGTTTGTGTTGTGCAGGTTCCACGTTGGCGCCGGAATCCCTGGTGTTGCGCCACACTACATCTCGCCGCCATCAACCTTCAACGTGCTTCTTGACTCCTACTGGTTCGATAAACCTTGGTTCTTACTGAGGGAAACTTACCGCTGTGTGCATCACACCTTCCTCTTGGGGTTCCCAACGGACGTGTGTCGAACGAAAAGACAATACGTCAATCACGCGCATCAAGCAAATTTCTGGCGCCGTTGCCGGGGAGATCAAGACACGCTGGAAGGGGAGTCTCCACATCGCAATCTCTTTACTTTGTTTTTGTCTTGCTTTACTTTATTTACTACTTTGTTTGCTGCACTAAATCAAAATACAAAAAAATTAGTTGCTAGTTTTACTTTATTTGCTATCTTGTTTGCTATATCAAAAACACAAAAAAATTAGTTACTTGCATTTACTTTATCTAGTTTGCTTTATTTACTACTGCTAAAATGGGTACTCCTGAAAATACTAAGTTGTGTGACTTCACAACCACAAATAATAATGATTTCTTATGCACACCTATTGCTCCACCTGCTACTACAGCAGAATTCTTTGAAATTAAACCTGCTTTACTGAATCTTGTTATGCGAGAGCAATTTTCTGGTGTTAGTTCTGATGATGCTGCTGCCCATCTCAATAATTTTGTTGAACTTTGTGAAATGCAAAAGTATAAAGATGTAGATGGTGACATTATAAAATTAAAATTGTTCCCTTTCTCATTAAGAGGAAGAGCTAAAGATTGATTGCTATCTCTGCCTAAGAATAGTATTGATTCATGGACTAAATGCAAGGATGCTTTTATTGGTAGACATTATCCCCCTGCTAAAATTATATCCTTGAGGAGTAGCATAATGAATTTTAAACAATTGGATACTGAGCATATTGCACAAGCATGGGAAAGAATGAAATCTTTGGTTAAAAATTGCCCAACCCATGGACTGACTACTTGGATGATCATCCAAACCTTTTATGCAGGACTGAATTTTTCTTCACGGAACCTATTGGATTCAGCTGCTGGAGGTACCTTTATGTCCATCACTCTTGGTGAAGCAACAAAGCTTCTTGATAATATGATGATCAATTACTCTGAATGGCACACGGAAAGAGCTCCACAAGGTAAGAAGGTAAATTCTGTCGAAGAAACCTCTTCCTTGAGTGATAAGATTGATGCTATTATGTCTATGCTTGTGAATGGTAGGACTAATGTTGATCCTAATAATATTCCGTTAGCTTCATTGGTTTCTCAAGAAGAACATGTTGATGTTAACTTCATTAAAAATAATAATTTCAACAACAATGCTTACCGGAACAATTCTAGTAATAACTATAGGCCATATCCTTATAATAATGGCAACAGCTATGGTAATTCTTATAGGAATTCTTACAACAATAATAGGAACACACCCCCTGGACCTGAAGCTATGCTTAAAGAATTTATTAGTACACAAACTGCTTTCAACAAATCTGTTGAAGAAAAGCTTGGGAAATTGATATACTTGCTTCTAAAGTCGATAATCTTGCTGCTGATGTTGATCTTTTGAAATCGAAAGTTATGCCTAATGAAAATCTTAATAATAAAATTGTTACTACAGCAAATGCCATCCAAGTTAGAATTAATGAGAATATAAGATTGATGGCCGAATTGCGTGCTAGGTGGGAAAGAGAAGAAAATGAAAAAGAAGATAATATAGCTAAAGTTTGGACTATTACCACCACTAGTAATGCTAATGCTACATATGTTGCTGCACCTCCTACTATTAATAATAAAAGAATTGGTGTTAGCAATGTTTCGACTTCTAATGCAAAGCGCGAAAAACTGCCCGAAACTGCTAAAACTGCTGAAACTGCCTGTGATAAAACTGCTGAATTTTTTTCCAACATTGGGGATGATGATCCCATTGCTTTAGATTATAATGGTTTGAATTTTGATGATTGCCACATCTCTGAAGTTATAAATTTATTACAAAAACTTGCTAAGAGTCCTAATGCTAGTGCTATAAATTTGGCTTTCACGAAACATATTACAAATGCTCTCATAAAAGCTAGAGAAGAGAAACTAGAACGCGAAGCTTCTATTCCTAGAAAGCTAGAGGATGGTTGGGAGCCCATCATTAAGATGAAGGTCAATGATTTTGATTGTAATGCTTTATGTGATCTTGGCGCAAGTATTTCTGTTATGCCTAAGAAAATTTATAATATGCTTGACTTGCCACCGCTGAAAAATTGTTATTTGGATGTTAATCTTGCTGATCATTCTACAAAGAAACCTTTGGGGAAAGTTGATAATGTTCGCATTACCGTTAACAATAACCTTGTCCCCGTTGATTTTGTTGTCTTGGATATTGAATGCAATGCATCTTGTCCCATCATATTGGGAAGATCTTTTCTTCGAACTGTTGGTGCTATCATTGATATGAAGGAAAGTAATATTAAATATCAATTTCCTCTAAAGAAAGGTATGGAACACTTCCCTAGAAAGAGAATGAAGTTACCTTATGATTCTATTATTAGAACAAATTATGATGTTGACACTTCGTCTCTTGATAACACTTGATACACACTTTCTGCGCCTAGCTGAAAGGCGTTAAAGAAAAGCGCTTATGGGAGACAACCCATGTTTTTACTACAGTACTTTATTTTATATTTGTGTCTTGGAAGTTGTTTAATACTGTAGCAAACTCTCCTTATCTTAGTTTAGTGTTTTGTTGTGCCAAGTAAAGTCGTTGATAGTAAAGTTCATACTAGATTTGGATTACTGCGCAGAATCAGATTTCTTTGCTGTCACGAATCTGGGCAAAATTCTCTGTAGGTAACTCAGAAAATTATGCCAATTTACGTGAGTGATCCTCAGATATGTACGCAACTTTCATTCAATTTGAGCATTTTCATTTGAGCAAGTATGGTGCCTCAATAAAATTCGTCATTACGAACTGTTCTGTTTTTGACAGATTCTGCCTTTTATTTCGCATTGCCTGTTTTGATATGTTCGATGGATATTTCGATTCCATTGACTTTCAGTAGCTTTGTGCAATGTCCAGAAGTGTTAAGAATGATTATGTAACCTCTGAAGATGTATATTTTGATTGTGCACTAACCCTCTAATGAGTTGTTTTGAGGTTGGTGTGGAGGAAGTTTTCAAGGATCAAGAGAGGGAGATGATACAACATGATCAAGGAGAGTGAAAGCTCTAAGCTTGGGGATGCCCCGGTGGTTCACCCCTGCATATATCAAGAAGACTCAAGCGTCTAATCTTGGGGATGCCCAAGGCATCCCCTTCTTCATCGACAACATTATCAGGTTCCTCCCCTGAAACTATATTTTTATTCCATCACATCTTATGTGCTTTGCTTGGCGTCGGTTTGTTTTTGTTTTTGTTTTGTTTGAATAAAATGGATCCTAGCATTCTTTGTGTGGGAGAGAGACACGCTCCGCTGTAGCATATGAACAAGTATGTCCTTAGGCTTTACTCATAGTATTCATGGCAAAAGCTTCGTCTTCGTTAAATTGTTGTATGGTTGGAAACGGGAAATGTTGCATGTGGTAGTGTATAATAAAATACTTGTAGAACATTGAGCTTTGATAACTTGATTCTTTGCAAATGTTTTGAGGTATTTAGATGGTAAGGCTTGCTGGATAAATAAGTTAAAATTAGTAGTGGATTGTTGTCTTTAAGCTTGTGCCGTACTACAAACTCTATTTAAATAGTTGAAGGCGTAGTTGGACTTGATAGCTTTCCATGTCTGAGAGTTCATCGTAATAACTAAGTTGTGCTGAAGGTCGAGGGAGCTAGCGGGGTACTTGTGCCACCGTGAACGGCCCTCCTTGGAGTGAATTTTAATCATGCTCTTAATGATGAACCTGTTAGATGTTTGCAATAAGCTTGTGAGTTCTTTTTGAATAATGTTAAGCTACGGTTTTTGGCACTTCCACCATCCAAATTTGCTAGCCTCTTCGGTACTGTGCATTGCCTTTTGCTCACATTGAGAATTGTGCATACTTCGCCGGTACATCCAAACCCGTGGGAGAACTTTCTCTTGTTCTCCTACACATAAGCCCATACATCTCCTCAAAACAGCCACCATACCTACCTACCACAGCATTTCCATAGCTGTTCCGAGATATATTGCCATGCAACATCCATTTTTACATTACAAGCCATGTTGTCATTTATTATTTATATATTGCTTTGCCTGATCATATACAGCTGATGTGTGGTTTACCCATGTTACGCTAGATCATTGCACATCCTGCTACACTGGCAGAGGCATACAGTTTCATACATCATGTTTCATTCATTATGAGTTATTTGTACCAAAAAGTGTGTTGTCATAATTAGAATGTTGCCCCTAAAAATGAAAAGAGCCGTGGAGGCCATCAAAAAGAAAAAAAAGAAGAAAGAAAAAAAATGAAAAGAAAGAAAAAAAAGAAAAAAAAAAGAAAAAAAAAGAGAATAAAGAAAAAGGGGGCAGCATTACTATCTTTTATCCACACTTGTGCTCATGTTTTAGCACCCGCATTATTCATAGTCATCATTTGTGCTCATGCTTAGCACCTACATTCATATGAGAGAGTTTTCTTGTCTTACTAGTATAACTATGTGGGGATTTTACACTATAGAACTTGGGTTGTATATTCCAATGATGAGCCTCCTCAAAAGTGTTCTAGGTCTTCATGAGCAACCAAGTTGGATGCACCCCCACTAGTTCCATTGGAGAGCTTTCATACACATATAGCTCTATGTGCATCCGTTGCATGGCAATCACTACTCCTTGCATAGCTTCGATCATAAGGCTTTCTCTTGTCTAATAGTCATTTACAGCTTTGCAAGCCTTTCTTCCATTTGGCCTTCCAAACCCCCATTAACGTTCTTTATGCCATAACATCCTGGTGCTAATACCAAATGCTTGCGCTCACCGGTTGAGTAGACTTCGAAACAGTTGATTCATGACGTTCATGTTTATGTTTACTTGACTGAATCCTTCTTATGTTGTGAAAATTTACTTGATGCTTGGAATGAAGGATAGAACTTCTATGCTGAATACTTAATACATCTTTAATGAACTTTGTACGGTTGCATGTCTTTAAAGCAACAGTTCATGAAAACTTCTAGCTTGTCTAACTCTTGCATTATCATCTCTTATATCAATATAGACACTTGCTTTGAATGATTTGATCTCAGCTCATATGCTTTACAATAGTATGATCAAGGTTATGATGGCATGTCACTCCAGAAATTATCTTTGTTTATCGTTTACCTGCTCGGGACGAGCAGAAACTAAGCTTGGGGATGCTGATACGTCTCCGACGTATCGATAATTTCTTATGTTCCATGCCACATTATTGATGATATCTACATGTTTTATGCATATTTTATGTCATATTTATGCATTTTCTGGAACTAACCTATTAACAAGATGCCGAAGAGCCGATTCTTTGTTTCTGCTGTTTTTGGTTTCAGAAATCCTAGTAAGGAAATATTCTCGGAATTGGACGAAATCAACGCCCAGGGGCCTATTTTCACACGAAGCTTCCAGAAGACCGAAGAGTCAACGAAGTGGGGCCACGAGGTGGCCAGGAGGTAGGGCGGCGCGGCCCAGGTCCTGGCCGCGCCGGCCTATCTCCTGGGCCCCTCGCGACGCCCCCTGACCTACCCTTCCGCCTACAAATAGCCTTCATCGCGAAACCCCCAGTACCGAGAGCCACGATACGGAAAACCTTCTAGAGACGCTGCCGCCGCCAATCCCATCTCAGGGGATTCAGGAGATCGCCTCCAGCACCCTGCCGGAGAGGGGATTCATCTCCCGGAGGACTCTACGCCGCCATGGTCGCCTCCGGAGTGATGAGTGAGTAGTTCACCCCTGGACTATGGGTCCATAGCAGTAGCTAGATGGTTGTCTTCTCCTCATTGTGCTTAATTGTCGGGTCTTGTGAGCTGCCGAACATGATCAAAATCATCTATCTGTAATGCTATATGTTGTGTTTGTTGGGATCCGATGAATAGAGAATACCATGTTATGTTGATTATCAATTTATATCTATGTGTTGTTTATGATCTTGCATGCTCTCCGTTATTAGTAGAGGCTCTGGCCAAGTTTTTGCTAGTAACTCCAAGAGGGAGTATTTATGCTCGATAGTGGGTTCATGTCTCCGTGAATCTGGGGGAGTGACAGAAACCTCTAAGGTTATGGATGTGCTGTTGCCACTAGGGATAAAACATTGATGCTATGTCCGAGGATGTAGTTATTGATTACATTACGCGCAATACTTAATGCAATTGTCTGTTGTTAGCAACTTAATACTGGAAGGGGTTCGGATGATAACCTGAAGGTGGACTTTTTAGGCATAGATGCATGCTGGATAGCGGTCTATGTACCTTGTCGTAATGCCCAATTAAATCTCACTATATTCATCATAATATGTATGTGCATGGTCATGCCCTCTCTATTTGTCAATTGCCCAACTGTAATTTGTTCACCCAACATGTTGTTTATCTTATGGGAGAGACACCTCTAGTGAACTGTGGACCCCGGTCCAATTCTCTATACTGAAATACAATCTACTGCAATACTTGTTCTACTGTTTTCTGCAAACAATCATCTTCCACACTATACATCTAATCCTTTGTTACAGCAAGCCGGTGAGATTGACAACCTCGCTGTTTCGTTTGGGCCAAGTACTTGGTTTGTGTTGTGCAGGTTCCACGTTGGCGCCGGAATCCCTGGTGTTGCGCCGCACTACATCTCACCGCCATCAACCTTCAACGTGCTTCTTGACTCCTACTGGTTCGATAAACCTTGGTTCTTACTGAGGGAAACTTGCCGCTGTGCGCATCACACCTTCCTCTTGGGGTTCCCAACGGACGCGTGTCGAACGAAAAGACAATACGTCAATCACGCGCATCAGCCGCGAAAGTCGGTATAGAGCGGCGAGCCGACGTAGATGGAGTCGGTGAAGCGCGGGCAGAGCCGCGTGAAGAGGCCGCAAACGGCGACGAAGAATGGCTAGCCGTCATACACGGAGGCAGCGGACAAATACCAAGTACCGAAGGAAGGCCCAAAGATAAGGCGGGATCAGCGGAAGAAGACATCAGGTTACAACAATTTTTTTTTGATTTTTTTGTTTTTGTTTTTTTTTGGAACATATCGAAGTTAACTTGCAGAGTAGACAAAAAACAGGCCGGCGGCGCAGATTGGGAGCCGAGCAGGCGGAAGACGGGCAAAGAGCAGAGTGGGCCGGGCCTGGAGGAGCTGGGCGAGGACGAGGGCGTCGGGCGGTGTCCTGGCGCTCGAGATCGAGCGAGTCCTGGGCGTCCGGTCCTGACGTGCGACGGGAGGAGCCCGGGGCGAAATCGGGCGGCGAGGCTGGGCGGAATCGGCCTCCCGAGCAGTGAATCGGCCGGGCGGCGAGCAGAGGCGCCGGGGCGGCCACGCAGCAGGGCGGGCAGCAGGCGAGCACGGAGCAGGGAGGCGGGATCGGGAGCCGGAGGGTCGAGATCGGGGCCGGAGGGGCGGGATCGGCCGAGCGGGTGAGATGGCGTCGGGCGTCGAGCAGTCCCGGCGCTGCGTGGCCCTGGACCAGATCGACCGGAGCAGGCGCTGCGTGAGCCCTGGCGCTGCGTGGCCCTGGACCAGATCGAGCGGAAATGCGCTGCGTGGAGGAGCCAGAGGAGATCGAGGAAGGAGCACGAGAACGACCAGATCGAGCGGAGACGACCAGATGGAGGACGAGAAACGGACCGACGGGCGACGGACGGAGATGAACAAGCAGCGTCGGCCGGAGAACTAGAGGATCAATTTTTGCTCTGATACCATGTTAGAGTAATATGCTTGTTGTATTACCAGGGGGCCAAAGGCCACAATATATAGTACATGTACAGGTGCACATATGCAGAAAGCCCCCTAACATATGGGGAAACTACAATAGACAGATATATACATCTAACAATTACAAGCTGTCGTCGTTGGTTACTGGTAAGGGTCTGTCCATGACACGTCGTTGGCTGCAGCTTCCTTCCATCTCCTGTCGAAAATCTGCATCTCAGCATGCGATCGCCTCCTCACCGCGGACCGAAAAGCCGCGACATTGCCCTCGGTGCCACCGAGCGTAGGGACTCCCCTGTGTAGGACGTACTCGCTGTCCACGACGCCGACCTTGAGCGTCCTGTCACCCTGAGCACAGTAGCCGAGCTTGTAGTCGAGGCCCCAGGCGTGCACGAGGTCGTTCTGGACCATGCCCCAGCTGCAGCGCCACGCCGCGCGGGAGAACACTGGCACCATCATCTCCACCCACCCCGCGCACGGCGGCCCCGAGCTGATGTCGTCGCACCCTCCTCCTCCCAAGGCCGAAGCTGTGCAGAACCTCCGGTGCACGTCGCCCCCTCCTTGGACACCAGGCCTCAGCAGTGCACGCGCCGTGATGCCATGGTGGATCTCGGACCGGCGGTCGAGTGCCGTCTGAGATACCTCGAGCCCTTCTCTATTGACGATGTCGAGGTACCGGACAGGGTCGAAGGCGTCCACCTCAACGTCCTCGTCCCACAGGAAGACGTAGTCGTACTTGGCAACAATGTCCGGGTGCAGGAACCGCTTGGCGAACCACCACTTGGTCTGGCCGCGCGCCGATACGTGCACCGCGCTGCGCGACCACTCGAGGTCATCCCACTGCTCCTCCCCGGCGCCGTCGTAGTGGAAGACCATCAGCGTGAATCTGTCGGCCGGGAACTTGGAGACGAGCTTGTCCACGGCGGCCTTGTTCTTGATGCCCACCGGGATTGCTACGAGGCTCTTCGAGGACTGTTGGAATTCGCCCACATATCTATCACATCAAACTAGACAAACACACGAGAATACAAAATTTATCGCCAAGGGTGTGTATCGCACCCTCTAGTTTCCCTCTCTTTATTTCTTTTTCCGTTTTCTCGGTACAACTTCTGTTACAAGTCTTCTGCTCCGGTGCTCCTCCCCTGGAATCTTTTTGGTGCGTCAAACACAACAATGGTGAAGATTTTTCCATACATATTCGTAAGTAGAGGCACGATCGTAATTTCAGTGTAGGTCCACCGTCCGTACAATCCTATATAGGCCCGTATGGCACGTGTTGTATTGTACCTTGTTTTTGTACGTATCTACGGTCACGTGCGTGTGCCGAAATATAAAAGTCCTATAATGATTTGCTCGCGTGACCTTTTTTTTTCCTTACGCGACATACACATACTATATCAATACAGACGAGTATACATGGGCTGAATATGAGTTTCGGCGGATCCAACACACGGAAAAATAACTAACTATGGCCCTCCAACTTCATTTAGGGGGAGCACCGGAGCAGCCCTCCTGTTACAAAACTCACGCTGAACCTCGTGTATATATATACACACGAGCTGACCGATCTAAACCAAACTGATAAACCTACTCGTACTTGGACTTCCTAACTCAACCCGTACTAGGACACACTTTCCTACTACTATAGTCCAAACCGGACTAGACTCACCTAGCTAATTCATCTTGCCTAAACTAGTACGTCAAGGACACTTGCCTTCCCATGTACTAACCCGGAAACTAACCAAACATCTACTCCACGAAATACTAAGACAAGACTCTAACTAGACTAGGACAAGATTATTTTTAACAAGGACGGCCTGCCACCGTGCTGCTGCTCTGGGTCGCCGACCATGGACACCATCTCGAGGCTGGACGTACCGTGCACGATGCCCCTCGACAGAGCCTTGCCGACCGACGTCTGCTTCTTGGGCCCCTGTTCTTCCGTTCCGTGGACTGCGGGTACGTAGCAGTTTACGGGAGATCGCGCCGGATGCTGCAGAAGCGTGTTGGTTGCGCCGGCGAGGAACAATAACACGAGGAGGAATACGAGCAGCACCCGCAGCGAGAAACGTTTCCGCGACGACATGGAAGAAGTGCTCCAATGCCGGCGTATTAGTTCTGCCAGTCAGCCGATGATGGGTTCGAATTTTTGATGCTGTTGACGCTGGTCAGCACGCAGTATGTATAGCCCTGGACTTGCACGTAGAACAATCCGAAACGGGTCTGGAATCGGCATTGGAAACATGAAATCAATAGATTATACAGCCCGGCCGGACGTGCGCGCACAGCAATCCGACACCAAGGTAGAATCGGAGATACGATCGAGTAGAAGCAGCGGAGCAAGATGAGTTTATTTCTGACCCGCAAAAAAAAAAAGGAAGAATTTGCAACCGAATCGGAGTGAGTACTTTTTGCGTTGAGGATGCCCCACACGATTTCGCGTAAACCTAATTCTGCATATGTATGTAAAAAAAGAGAAGTAATAAAATCCAAGCTAATTTCTGCAGATGTACTGTTCTTAAAAAAACATTCAGGAATAATTTCGTCACTTCACGGACTATAGAAAAAATGGTATGGATAAATGTTACATACTCTTAAAATTATTGATACATGTGAACCATTTTTGTACCATGATCAAACGCGAGAAATCGGCCAGTTAAACAGATCGGATGGCTAGGAAGGTGGCTGATAGGTCCTCCAAAATAAAAACAACGATGATCTCCCAGGACCTCCAAACCCTAGCCTATTGGTCATCGTCGCTATGACAGTTGGGTGAGGTCCACAAACGGTGGGATCTCCCATGGCCCATTGGAAACGGTGCAGCCGAAGGGAATGCTGCCGGTGGAGGAGGAGGAGGTGGGGTGCCCGTCGCAGGCGTAAGCCAATTAATGATCCACGGCGATATTAGTGTGGGCGGTGTCTGAGCGGCTGAGGACACCAAGGCTCTCTTGAAGGCCTCTTCTTTAGAGATTCCGGGCGGCATGCGGGCAGGGGCGTGCTGGGGAAGTGGCCACGGCGGCTCCGGCTGCTGCGGCATCAAGATGGAGAGCATCATCACCTTATTATCGTCAAGTAATCTGGCCGCACGGAGATCGAGTTGGCCCTTTGTGCCCTCCACCTTGCGCGCGCAGTACGCGTAGTCGTCCTGGATTTCCTCGCTCGGGATGTCGTCATAGCCGACGAGCTTCTCCTCGGACGCTGTTGGCTCCTCTGCCTCCTCCATCTTGACGTCTGACGCCGATGGTTTGCCTTAGATGAACTCGTCATTGCCAAGGAAGCCCGAGCTACGCCTCAACGATTCTTGCATTTTGAGACTTCAAAGATCTTTGGGGGCAATGAATTTCGGTGTGCCACCATCAAGCCAAGAGACCAAAAGGACGCCCTCTTGCTGTCTCCCAAGGTTACCCTACTTGCGGCATTAAAAAGCTTGGTGTCAAATTCATCAGTCGGTGTCTCCGTGCCAAGCCAAGGCTTGACTAGAGCCACCCTCTAATACTTTAGACAGCGCAGCCAGCAAACTTTCCCAAATCAAGAATTCCTAGGAATCCCTCACCTTAGGAGGCAAACCATGGACCATTTGACCTCACTTACAGACTCTTTGTACCCTGTAAAATTGTTAAGGACAACAAAGTGCACCGCGTAAACCTGTTAACGATAGTATTATCGTCAGCTAACCGTGCATGTCTTCTATACCTTAGTATGATTACTATTATAAATTCTTATTAAACCCTAGAAGATTTTGGATATCCTACAAATGGATCCCAACGATGTACCATCTAAGGCGGTTTTCAAAGCCTAATCTCTCCACCTTCCTGATATCAACCTAAAGAGCCATCCAATCTCGCTTCCGATGCTGCCATGGTACCATCCCTTCAGATGTTGCTACCACCTCTGATGCTGCTTCACATCCTACATAACATCTATGCAAACATCTCAGTGGTCCTGGACTCCACCAACTACTTCTCCTCGAAATATGTTTTCATCCCGCTTTATAAATAAAGCAACCACACCATACAAAAGCTAAAACAAATAAAAGTGCTGGGAAACATGTCTAACTGAAAAGAAAGATAGAAAGGAAGCTAATGACAGATCGACGAAACGATGGCAGTCCACAACTGCTAACGCCGTTCAAAATTGTCCCACCATGCTACACCAACGAACTGCATCTAGGGGCAAACTGGATCCGTTAGGGATAGCCATTTTTCTTGTTTGGTTGGGAAAATGAGATGTGGTTAGGGATAACCGATTTCTTTGTTTGGTTGGAGGAGGAGATGTGGTTAGGTTGCTGTGATGACTCATTGGTTGCGGTCATTTAATGAACAAAAATATTCACAAGTTTCAAGCTAGTTTTTTACAAGCGTATATGCTCAAAATCCATATATAACCAACTTGCATAGGGGTGTTTTGTACATACATAAATTCATACACCACATCACTAAGGCTTAGAATTGAACACAACCTCGCGAAGTAGTGAGCATGGGCACCAGAGCTGCGATGAGCACGTCGGGGACAAGACGCGTGCGGCTCCTGGCGTAGACGACCACCAGGATGACGAGGTGAAACCCAAGGCCGCCGCCTCATCGTAATGGACCCTGCATTACCGTCGATTCCGGCATGGGAGAGGTCGCGGAAGCACTGTATGAGGTCGAGGTTGCCAGGATCTCCTCGCCGCCTCTGATATCCCGGACTCGCGCGCCAATTTCTTTCCGCCGCTGCCGTCTCTGGTTTATGGAAAGGAGATTGAGGAGAGACGGGGGCGCGTCGGTGAGCGTTCGGAAAAAAATTCGACATGAGGCTAAAGAGGGAGCCAGAAGTGGTGGCCTCATTCGGCAGATTTGGACGGATGGGCTGAGCCACCGTTCTGATGGAATATTCCTGGAATTTGGTTATCCTTAGCCTCTCTCACCCTCGAAACCAAACGAGTGGCAACCACTTTTTCAGTGGCTACCCCTAGCCACTTGAGGATATCCTCTAAACCAAACAAACCCCTAGTGTTTCCTCCGATACTCGGGTTGAGGTGGTGCAGGGGTACCCACAACGCTCTTCAAGAAGGAATGGCGACACCCACAGCAGGCAAGGATTTCTCCCGAACTCCACTACCAGTACCAACCCTCGGAGATCTGTGGCCTAGATGCCCCACGAGGTCCATACGCGAAAGTGGTAAGGTGCACCAGCCGCAGGATGATGGACAAGACAGACGCAGAGTAGCCTGCAAAGCTCGGGCCCAACAAGGTCCGTTCCTGGCTGTCTGGCCCGGATCCAGCCCGCAAGCTCACCGTAGATGCTGCCTCCGCCTCACCGTCATCCGGCAACCCACACCATCCCACCCCGACGCTGGGATCTCGTCGCCACCAGCCTGCGTCGCCCTAGTCTTGAGCCACCATCGCCGCCTCTTAGTAGCCAGCACTACCCAGAAGACACCGTCGCGCCGCCGCCGGCAGTTCCAGGCCCACCTTCTGTTGAGCAAGCTTATTCTAGGTTTCAGTGCATTGTTTTTGGCGGATGGTTGTTATTATTCAATGTAGTCGACAGCATTTCTGTACACATCCCATTGGTTATTGTGGCAACCACTTCTGTTGAAAAAACAAAGAAAGATAAATTCAAAGAGCTTATATATGATACACTTGTGATGCTGTACGAGAACATGTGAAGATCTCAATCCATCACATACAATCCGAGGTCTGAGCTACACCGGTAAAAATTCATGTGCTACACCTATCGTATCTTGTTTGAAGCTACTGTTGACTAGTGGTCGTCGCGGTTAAGGGGCCTGTCTCTTGTCGAATATCTGCTTCTCTGCAAACGATCTCCTCACCACGGCCACCTGGAAGCGTGAAGCCTGCGCCTGCAAGGCAGAGTAGCACGAGGAAGAAGGCGAGCACCACCGGTAGCGAGAAGCGCTTCCTCGACGACATATTGATCTGCCCAGCAAAGCGGTCGTTCACGGGTTCAAGTTTGTGATGCTGTTGTAGGTCACGACGTGCTTTATATAACCACTGCCATCCAATCCGAGTCGGCGTTGGGAAGTATGACCCACTACGTATACAGCCCGGACGTTGACTCCAAGATCAAGGTGGAAGTGGAATCGGAGTTTATCTTTGAGTTTGCAACAGAGTCGGAGTTGCTTAATCAAGGCGGCGCACGAGCTTTCCAAGTAATGCTATACTACTACTTCTGGACATACCTTAATTATACACATCTGGTGTTCTTTTATTACCAAATACAATCATACTACCTCCATGCACAATTAGAATGCATTCTAGGTTTAGCCAAAGTTAATTGTTATAATACCCGCAAAAAAAGTTAATTGTTATAATGTTTAACTAAATATTCAGGAAAAAGTGTTAACATCTACAATGTATAATTTATACTATTAGAAACGCGATAAACTATTTTTATATTATATGCATTTGATGATATTATGATTGTCCATGTTTTTTCGTATATGTTTTTTTTTGTCACACTTGACAAAGTTTAACTTTGACTAAACCTAGAACGCAAATTAAATAAAAACCGAGAGAGTAGCTGATTGCGTTCACTCCACTAGAACAACAATAATGATATGTTTACGGACATCTTCTTACGGAAATTTGCATACTGACGGACGAGGCTGATTCTGCTTCGTTGTGTCCTGAATTTGCGGAACAACTGTTTCAGCTAGGGCCAATTGAGCGATGCCACCCTCACTCCTGAAACCCTAGCCGCCTCCCGCCGCCGCCGCCGGTGGCACCGCCGGGCAAAGACCACGGGGTGTGGCGACGGCGACGGCCTTTCCTCATGGCGCGCAACGGACAACGGCCGGGATCTTCCCTCGACGCTGCGGTGGCGGTCCCCTGACTCCCGTGTGGATGGCTCGGTGGTGGCAGTCGGACGCGGATGGCGGGGCACCGGCGGCCAGACTTGATCTGTGCTATGGCTCCCCCACCTCCCGTCGGTGGCACGCCGGTGTTGGCTGGTGGTGGGAGGCGATCTGCGCCATCCCCTCCGCCTCTCGCCGGTGCGTGGTGATGATCTCGGGATTCTCCCGCGGCACGAGGTCGCCCGGGGCAGCAGCCTTGGGTTCGATGGTGGAGGCGGCCCTTTTCTTCGCCGGAGATGGCCGATCTGCGGATGGTGGTGCCGGATCTTTTCGATCTGTCACCGCGTACCGGCGGTGAGGTGGAGAGGCATGGAAGCCTGCGACGGATTTCGCCGGTCGACGCCTGGCGTTCGGCTGCGGCGGTGACCATGGCGTGTGCGGTGTCTCCGGACAACGCGGTCTGCGCTTGGTGTCTCCGGCGGCAGCTGTGGCCAGCCTGGGATGGTCGCCGGCGCGATGGCCCGACCTGAATAAAGGCGGCGGTCCTAGGATCTCTCTTAGGCGAAGATGAAGACTGACCTGAGGTTTGCTCTTCTTGATCTGGATGGAGTGTTGAGTTTCAGAAGGCTCCGCCGGCGAATGTAACAGTGCTTTTTGCCTGGAGTTTGATGGATCGGTGGTATTCGGTCGTGCGCACCCATGCTTTTATTCCGACCGTTTGGTTCTGGAGGGAGCGGCGCGAAGCTCTTTTTCTGTGTTGACATCAATTGACTATGGATCCATGATGAAAGTCGGAAGAAGAGAATTTCATGAAGGCCGGATGGGAGGACTAGCTAAGGAAGGTTAAAGTCTCCGCGCTGATGAGGGACTTGCTTAATGTTCCGGGCTTCACAACAACGGTATGAAAGTGGGGGCGACAACACATGTGAAGTTTAGAGTTCTACCTTTCAGGGTGAAAACCCAAGGTCTAGCCTTAACTAGTTGTGCCTGGCAATGACCTTGTTGGAGGCATTGTTTTGAGAGCGGGGACTATCTTCAGGGTGAAAACCAAAGATCTTTGATCGGGCAACGACGGTGTTAGAGCACTGTTTCCTTTTTGAAGGCGTCGTTTTTGGAGAGTCTGTATTTCAGGTGTTATCTTGGCGGTGGATGTATTGCTATTGTTAGGCCCGAGATACTGTAGCGGGACATTTGTTCTTAGTTTTATTTTCTTTTTTTGGCTGTGTGCATCCGTAGTGCCATTAGGGTGGTCCGTTATTGCAGAGACTGGATGTAATTGGTATCTTTTGATATTAATATATTTCCTTTATCAAAAAATTGAGCGATGCCACAACCTGTCCGTATTCTCCGTAGGTGTATCATTCTTGCTAGAACATCAAGGGTCATACAAATCCGGTATGAGAGTATATATTCTGAAACACAATGGCAGCGCCTGTGATTCGTCCGCAACTGTTCCTTCACAAAAAAAAAGGAAAAAAAAATATGTGTGACCACTACATTGGGTTGCCGAGTGCCCCACAGATGATACTCGGCAAACACCGGATTGCCGGCGGTATAAGCCAATCCATCGTTGAGGAGTGCAACACTCGGCAATGGTTTGCCGAATATTTTTGGGCTTTAACAGATTATTATTGATACTCGTCAATAAACTGTTTTCCCGTAGTGGACTGTTTTCTTAAACTAGCAGGAAGAACTATACACCCTTTGCGGTTTATGGTAAAAAAATGTCAGCGACAGTCATTTTTCCTGAAATGGCACGAAATATTTCTGACATCTATGACAGGTTTCACTTCAAGCAATCGTGAATAACTTATTACATTCCACCATCTCAACATAGCCTAAATCCTCAACCTCTAAAATACATGCATACCTAACCATGAGCCTATGTCAGAAATAAAAAAAACCTAAGCCCCTTGACCTCTAGAACCTCCTCCTACCTCCACCCCAATTCACCATCCCAATTCAGAACTATAGGCGCAACTACTAACGCGCCCCAAGGAGCATCTAAATCACCTTCCTAGTCTGCATCTAAAAAAACACTAAGAAAAGTAGAGGAGAACTTCTGAGAAGTAAGTCCAACTGTGCGTGTACCATGAATGTACATGAGAATTCGTTTGACGGATGTTCAATGTGTTGTTGTATGTGCATGAAGATACTGACAGACCTTGTTAACTGAAAAGGAAAGATCAAGTCTTGTCATAGTCAAATGCTGAAGAGCACCTACAATACGCATGTAATGAGTGATGTCCTCAGAGCCAAGAGGGGAGCCATCTACCAACTCCAAGGTGTCTGTAGTGGAGAGTGGCGTCGGATAGGAGGTGCAAGAGCTCATACCAACTTGGTCTAATAAATCTGTTGCATTTTTTTTCTGATTTAAAAGCAAGCCATTGGACAGTTTGTGAACTTCAATTCCTAAAAAAATAGTGAAGATCTCCAAGATCCTTAAGAGCAAACTCGGAGCTTAAGTGTTGAAGGAGAGCTGTAATGGCCTGATCTGAAGAGCTTGTTACTATGATGTCATCGACATAAATGAGAATATACTTGGTGATACCTGACTTGTCAAAGAGAAAAAGAGAGGTGTCGGCCATGGAGGTAATGAACCTAAGAGTGTGGAGCTTGGTGTTGAGACGAGAGTACCATGTTCGAGGAGCCTGTTTCAGACCATAGAGAGCTTTAGCAAGCTTACATATGTAGTTAGGAGTAGCGGAAGACTCAAAATCAGTTGGTTGCTTCATGTAAACCTCCTGTTTCAGAACACCAGGAAGGAACGCGTTCTTATTATCTAGCTGTCGTAAACTCCAGCCTCGAGAGACAGACATAAAACGAACAAGCCTAATAGTAGAATTTTTTTTTGAGAAACACAGTACAAACGCAGGCGCTCACATACACGTGCATACACTCACCCCTATGAACGCACACACGCACACCCTACCCCTATGAGCACCTCCGGAAGACTGAGTCGGCAGATTGGATCTTGAAATTGACGAAGTCACCACAGGCCCTCGCTATCGACGGGAAAGTCGCCTCCCACTGAATGAATATTCCGCCTTTATGAGACACACAGATGTCAAACCTAGGGTTTGAACTCTGGTGGGCTGGGGGTACAACCACCCTCCTAACCACCCAACCTTAGGTTGGTTCTCCTAATAGTAGAAATTTTGACAACATGACTAAAGGTATTTCATAATCTATATCATACCGTTGTTTGAAACCTTTAGCAACAAGTCGTGCTTTATATCTGTCAATAGTACCATCAACATTTTTTTTGATACAATATACCAATTTGCAATCAATGACATTCCTCTTTGAACTTGGAGGAACAAGATGCCAGGTGTTGTTAGCAAGGAGTGCATCATACTCATCTTGCATACCATGTTTCCATTTTGTATTTGCAAGAGCCTCTCAAATATTCCTTGGTTCTACTCTAGATGTAAGTAGGGCATATCTAACAGTACCATCGGTGTATTTTTGGATTTCGAATACCTTTCTATAGACGTGTTTGAACACTAGCTACAGGAAGTGGTGCAGCCTGGGGATGCAAAGAAGATCCTGGTGCTGTTGCATGCAGCGGTGGCAACTCTGCAGAGAATTAGCTGGGGGATGTTGTCGGCTGTCGGGGAGCAACTGGCGATGCCGGGTGTGGACGACGTCTCCTGGAACCGCGCATGTGACGCAGGTCCGGAGGTGGGCGACAACGACCGGGGACACCAGGCACCAGCGTCAGGTGATGGAGACCGCCAAAGACGCGTGGGGGTCGCTAGGGTCAATTGCGACGTGGCTACTCCGGGCTGGCGTGACGCGGGCGACAACGACCTAGAAGAAGAGGACAATGCGCGACCGGGCGACGTGGCAGGAGCCTATTGGCGCGGGGGAGAACACGCGGGAGATGTGCTGTCAGGAGCAGGATCCGAGGCAGATTTCGTCAGGGGATCTGCCTCAGAATCGGGGTGGTCGGATGTTGTGCTGTTTTCTGCCTATGTGCTATTATTTGAGGTGTTGTTTTCACAAATGCCTTCACTATTTTGCCGAGAATTTGTAACGATTCCGTGATAGGCTCTTCGGCAGTAACCTGTTGAGGGTGAGCAAAAGGAAAAATTTGCAGATAATGATCATTAGTGTGCACACCCCTATCATATGATGCGAGGAGAGAGTATCTGAAGGAAGAAGAAGAATTTCTTCACGAAGATGATGACCAACGTTAGGATTTAGGGAAGCAAAGGGAAAAGTGTTTTCATCAAACACCACATCACGAGAGATATAGACACGACCAGTATCAACATCTAGATATTTGACTCCTTTATGACGAGAGCTATATCCAAGAAACACACCTTGTTTAGAGCGAAAAGAGAGTTTATGTTTGTTGTAAGGATGAAGGTTAGACCAACAAGCACAACCAAAAACACGTAGATGCTCATAATTGGGTTTAACTTGAAGGAGTTTTTCAGTGGTAGTCTTAAGGTTAAGAACCTTGGTAGGAAGCAAATTGATAAGAAAAGTGGCTGTAATAAAAGCATCATCCCAAAACTTGAGTGGCATAGAAGCATTGGCAAGTAAAGAAAGACCAACTTGAACAATGTGACGGTGTTTGCGTTCAGCTAAACCATTTTGCTGATGAGCAAGAGAGCACGAACATGATGAACAATGCCAACTCTTTGAAAAAAGTTATTTAATTTTTCTTATTCATCACTCCAGTTAGTTTGCATAGTAATAATCTTTCTACCAAATTGACGCTCAATGTATTGTTAGAAATCAAGAAATACTTGAAACACCTCAGAACATTTTTTAAGCAAATATATCCAAGTAAATTTGCTAAAACATCAATAAATCTTACATAATATGCATGTCTGCCTACAGAGAGATGACCTTATACATCAGAAAAAACGTATTCCAAAAGAACTGTGGAAACACTAGTAGAAACAAGATAGGGTAACTGATGACTCTTGGCCTGTTGGCATGGATCACATACGTAAGTATTTATTTATAGGAAATATGAAAGATTATTCTTCATAAGAATCCGCAACACTATAAAACATGATGGATGCCCTAGACGACAATGCCATGTAGAGGATGAGGGCTTGATAGTGGCAAGAGCATGCTTGGAGGATTCCGAAACTGGAACAAGAGGATACAAGCCACCATGACAAGGACCTTTAAACACGATTTTCTTCGTTACATGATCCTTAATCAAGGAAAATAATGGGTGAATTTCCATAAAAGTATAATTGTCTAGGTTAAGATGGTGAGCAGAAAGTAAACTTTTAGAAGCATCTGGAACATATAAAATATTACGAAGTTGTATGGATTTATCTGGAGTGTGCAAAACAGAATGACCAATATGGGTAATATTCATACCTTGTCCACCAACATTGTGGACTTGATCACCGTCATTGATAATTTTAATGAACATTGAGCTTGTTGAGTTATCCAGTGATATGATGTGTGGCGCCTGTGTCAATGTACCAATTTGTGTCTACACCATAGGCACCTTTGGTCTCCTTTGGTGGATCCTCATCATCACCATAGCGCAAACAGCAGAATGTCCCTCCTTGCAAATATGACAATAGACGCCTTCAAGCCACAGTGACGCAACACGTCCCTTTTTGCCTCCTTTCTGGCGACGCCCTTGAGGCTGAGGACGAGGCCGATCCTGGCGTTGCTGCTATTGAGGCGGTGGCTGCTGCTGGAAGTGACGTGGAGGACGGTCGTCGGTGGCTGAGCACATGTTGGAGGATGGTATGGCATTGTCGGCTGCTGGTACTGAGGATAAGCATGAGGGTATTGCTGCTGCATGTAGAGCGGGGTAAAAGATGGTGGTGCATGAAGAGCATATGGCGGCGGTTGTGGAGGAGCATACGTCGGAGGAGGTTGTGCATAGGGCGTCTGGTCCTGTTGGAATCCATAGGCCGAAAGCGGAGGTGGTGGGCGAGCAAATCCTACCCCATGATACGGTTTTGGATGCCACACAGCCACATTGACCAACGAAGTGAAGGAGCCAGTAGCATGTCCCGAGCATGTGATCACGAGTCTCGCACGATAGAACCTAGGAGCACATGTCATTGAGCGGTGTGGAGGGGACAACATTGATAGCAACAACCATATTATTAAACGAACTGACGTGGCCATTCATAATATAGTCCTTGAGTTCATCATCATCCACCGGTTTCTAGCAACAGCAAGTTCAGAAGCAAATCCTTTCATCTTTGTGATTTACTGTTGCACCGTCATATTGATTTTTTTTTGTGTTGGTGAGAGCACCACGAATAGTGGACACCCTCGACTTGGACTGAGAAGAGTACATCTCATTGAGAGCATGCCAGACCGCAGCAGCATTGGTGAGCCCAAAGACATGAGCGAGAACATCCATGGCAAGGATAGTTGACGAGAAAACTGACAACCTGTTGATCCCGCGTGGCCCATGTTTTATATGCCGGATTGGGAACGGAGATCTTTTACTTGTTTTCATCTTCAGCATCAAGGAATTCATGCGGACAAAGGTCGGATCCCTCAAGGAGACCCATAACCCATGCACCTAGAATTGTGGGCAGCGCCTGTGCCTACCAGTACATAAAGTTGTCACACATCAGCTTGGTGGCGGGCAGCGCGCCGATGGTGGCTGGGCCCGAGGTCATCGAGGAAGAAGCCATTGGTCCTGTAGATCAAAGTCGTGGACACCGAAAAAGGCGATCGTTGTAGGGTCGAAAGAAAAAAAACAGGTATGAAGATGCGATCTTGGGTTGTGGGGTGGGTGTTTTGTGGAGGGTTTTAGGATCAACTAAGCTAGGGAATTGTTCTAGGGGGTGGAGAAGATGGTCCTGGTTGTTTTTGTTTGTCGAGGTCGTGGGAGGAGCCTGACAGCGACGGTCGTGAGAAAGAACAGTTTTGCTACGCTTGCTCCCTTTCCTTTCAGAGACAATCCATTGATCACCCATGAGAATCATCCTCCACAGAATTATCATTGTCATCCTCCATACCCTCTCTCCTATAGCCTGAATGAAACACCTCATCTTCAGGAGTACAATTTCTAGGTTCATCATCCAGTAATTCTTCCTCTAAATTGGCTTCATAAACTTTAGCTTTCAGATTACCAGACTTCTAAGATACAGCCTCTCTACCACCCTCTCCTCCCTGACTGTATTCAGTAGTTTCTTGCTCCAAAGAAACTATTCAATCCATAACCAATTCAGGCCCGCCTGATGCTCTTTAGTGATGCACGGATGTGGCCTTTTCCACAGAATAACTTGGTCTCAAAGTAGCTTATTGAGAAGAATAACCAAAAGCAGCAAATTGACCTGATCAGTTTGGATGTGTAGCCCCTTGGATGCAGCGTTAAGGTGCCTAGATAGTGCAACTCTGAAACATTATTCAGCGGTACACTTGAGTCTTGACAGCATTTCACTAAGACAACCAGACTACTGTTGTCTCACAAAGGGACAGCATTTCAGCACTCTTTATCTTTGAATCTGTAAAATGACTTTTGTTGTCTTGGTTGTGGAAAACAGTTGCTAAATTCGAGAAAACCAGTTGTCATGTTGTGTTGCAAACTCTTTCCGGTGCTCTCTGGTGATGCAACATTGCGGCCTTTTTGACACAGAACCGTCAATGGGGATGCAAATATCAGAAAATCGATCTTGCCAATTAATATTGTTATACAAACATTTAATTTTATCTGTAATCCACCGCCAAACTGCAGAGCTGAGACGCGTTACTCGCAAACATTACAGAGTTGATTGAGCAAGTCTATTCTAGGTGCATAGTTTCTTGCAGATAGAAGCTTCTATTTTAAAATTTTAATGTACTTGACAGCATTTTAGTACACATTCCCATTTTGTTGACAAAAGTGAAGAGAATGCAAAGAGATTATACATGAAATAAATTTGTGATGCTGCACAAGACCATGTGAAGATCTCATGCTATCATATACAAGCACTACACCTATCTGGATCAGTAAAAATATACAGTTGCTAAATTCAAAAGAAAGAAAAAAAACCAGTTCTCATCTTTGGTCGCAAACTCTTGCCTGCTACTATCTGGCGGTGATTCAACATTGGGGCCTTTTCGATAAAGTAACTTGGTAGAACTCAAAGTTGGTTACTGAGCAGAACCGCCGATGGGAATGCAAATTTCAGAAAATTGATCTTGTCAATTTGTGGTTCTTATATTGTTAATTTGTTATACAAACATTTTGATCTGTAATCCCTCGCCAAACTGCAGAGCTGAGGCGCGTTGCTTGGAGACATTAGAAAATTGATTGAGCAAGCATAATCTAGGTCTCTAGTGCATTGTTTCTTGCAGATAGTTCCTTGTGTTTTAATGTACTTGTGAACATTTCAGTACACATCCTTTGCATTATTCTGCAAATCATTTTTGTTGAAAAAGGCGAAGAGAATGTAAAGACCTCATATAGCACAAATTTGTGATGTTGTACATGAACATGTGAAGATCTCATGCCATCATATACAGGCCCTACGACTATCCAGATCAGTAAAAATATATATACTTACTAGTTACTACTAAGTCATTAATCCTATCATCTATCTAGTTCGAAGCAACTGATCACAAGCTGTCGTCGTTGGCTACTGGTAAGGGTCTGTCCATGACGCGTCGTTGGCTGCAGCTTCCTTCCATCTCCTGTCGAAAATCTGCATCTCAGCATGCGATCGCCTCCTCACCGCGGCCCGGAAAGCCGCGGCCTTGCCCTCGGTCCCGCCGAGCATAGGGACTCCCCTGTGTAGGACGTACTTTTTAAACATAAGGCTATGAGCCCGGCTTTATATATAAAGCCCCAACGGAACCGCAAAAGCGTCAGATACAACACACCCAAGATCTCAACAAGTCTGCACGGCAACCCTGCCTAGGCCAGCACACATGCCCACACGAAGTACTCACGAAGATACATCAAATGACAAGCCCTGGAGCGGGTCGAAAACAGTAATAGCATAGCATAAGCAGTCTGTGACGGCGTCTTCTACCCTCCGGCTCTACTCCTCGCGTGCAGCAGTCGTACCGCCTCGAGCGCCTCGTCCAGCAGCGCCCTGTCCCTCCGTCTGACCAGTACCCTCCAAGACTGCATGTGAAGCATCATATGGTAGAAGGCGTCAGTCGGGTTGTTAATCAGCTTTCCTTCAATAGTTAGTTTATTCCTAATGTTCCAAAGAGACCAAGACATGGCCGCAAAGGTGAACCAAACTAAACTACGAAGAGGGCCTGAAATGCCCTGAGCTAGCGCAATGAAATCCCCTATCCCGCCCGGGTTCCATTCGCAGTGCAGCAGTTCCCTAACTCCCGCCCACATGAATCCCGCCATGTGGCCAGTGAAGAAGATGTGGTTGCAGTCTTCCACCTCTCCGCACAAGGAGCATCGGCCATTAGACGGACCACGCCGCTTGGCCACCTGCTCAGACGATGGTAGCTTGCCCCTGATAAGCTGCCAAAGAAACACCTTGATTTTTGGAGGCACCCGTGCCCGCCAAACATCTCTAAAGTGTGACACCGACGCCCCCTGCGTCAGTCCGTAGTAAACCGACTTAGCCGAGAACATCCCTGAGGGTTCCAAGGACCAGGAAACTACGTCGTGCTGGTCATCAGTGGGGAGCTCTTGTATCTCGCGACAGAGGTTGTCCCACTCGACCGTCTCCGCCAGGCTGAATTGCCTTCTAAAGCGGATGCGCCACGCTCCCGGCGCGCCGCCCCTATCCCTTGCCGCATCCACCGTAATGAACGGTTGATCACAGCAGCTAAAAAGCCTAGGGAATCTCGCCCTGAGGGGGCCAGGCCCCGACCACCAGTCGAGCCAAAAATAGGTCCTTTTCCCATTCCGGACCTTGTGCCTTGCTCCAAGTTTGAAATACCACTTGATCTTATGAATGGCGTTCCAAAACTGGGAGCCTCTAACTGGCACGTCCCTATCAAATAAGTCCCTATCCCCTAGGTACTTTGCGCGAATCAAATCAGCCCACAGCCCTTCTGCGTTCTGATAAAGCTTCCATATCCATTTAAGCATCAGCGCGATGTTCATAAGCTTCGTGTTGAGGATACCCAAACCCCCCATCTCTTTCGGCTTACAGACCGTGGCCCAATCAACCATATGGTATTTGCGCTTGTTCCCCACTCCTTCCCAAAAGAAGCGGGACCTCGGTCTGTCCATGGCAAGATGGGTCGCGTCATGGAGCAAATAGATGCCCATTGCGAACATAGGTAAGCTAGACAAACACGAGTTAGTCAGCTCAAGGCGCCCGGCCGAGGCCAAAAAAAGGCCTTGCCATGGGTCGACCCTATGTCCCACCTTCTTCGGGAGGAAGCACCGGTCCGCTACCCTAAGCGGGCGATCGCTCACTGGCAATCCCAAGTATTTCATTGGTAACGAGCCCAGTTTGCAATTAAGCATGTCTGCTACTCTATGCTTCTCCATCGAAGAGACCCCTGTCACAAAAACCTCACTCTTGTCGAAGTTGATTTTTAACCCGGACATGTTCTCGAAACTAAGTAAGAGAAACTTGAGGTTAGCGATCCCCAGATCGGACGGCTGGATCAACACCATCGTGTCGTCCGCGTATTGTAAATGAGTAACCCCCCAGGGATCAAGTGTGGCACCACCCCTTCGATGTGGCCTGCCTCATTGGCCTTAGACAACATGGCTGCCAGGCCATCGACCATAAAATCAAAGAGGATGGGGGAGAGTGGGTCGCCCTGACGCACACCCCGAACATTACGGAAAAAGTCCCCGACCTCACCGTTAACGTTGATAGCAGTTTGGCCACCCATGACCAGCTGCATCAGGCGGTGGACCATCATCCCTGAGAACCCCTTGCGGAGCAAAACCTCTCTAAGGAAATCCCAGTTGACGCGGTCATAAGCCTTCTCGAAGTCAAGCTTGAGCAAGAGGCCCCCAAGCTTCTTGGCCCGCAGCTCGTGAGCAATCTCATGGAGAGCCAACACTCCCTCGTGAAGGCATCTGCCACGAATAAACGCCGTCTGGCTCCGATCAATGATCCTGTGAGCCAACGGGGCCAGCCGAATCGCGTAAGCCTTTGCCACAAACTTGAATATGACGTTAATAAGGGCAATAGGCCGGAACTGTCTGATCGAGTCCGCGCCTGGGACTTTCGGAATCAGCGAGATAACACCAAAGTTGAGCCTTGCGATATCCACCCTCCCAAGGACGAAATCGTTAAGGAGCTGCAAGATTGGTGCCCGAAGGGTTCCCCAAAACCGTTTGAAGAAAGACACCGGCAGGCCATCCGGACCTGGGGCCGTGTCCGTCTTCATACTCAAGAGGACCTCGTCCAGTTCCTCTTGAGTGAAGGTGAGCTCCAAAGCCTGGTTCTCTGCCGGCGAGACCCGCTTCTCCTCTCCCCAGAGGTTTGGAGCCAGGGAAAATACCCTCTCTTCCCCGGACGACCCCATGAGGCCAATGTAGAAATCGTACACGTGCTTCATGAGGTCGGTTTGATCCTCAATTTCTCCATGATCAGTGATCAAGCGCGGTATGGCGCACTTGCGTCGCCTCCCATTGGCAATCGCATGGAAGTACGCCGTGCAGGAGTCCCCCTTTAGGGTCCATTGCACCCGACTGCGCTGTCGCCAGTACTCCTCGTCGAGCCTATCCAGCGAGATGAGCTGGTCCTCCAGGAAATACCGCAGCGCCCAGTCGTCCTCGTCAAGCCCTGACGAGTCTGCCCGACGATCGAGATCCGCGACCTGAGCGAGTAGGCCCTCCTTGAAGAGGCGCTTCTCTTTGCCCAGGTTGGCTCCCCAGCCCTTCAGGAATTGGCGCGAGTTGCGAGCCACCCGCTGCCAAACGTCGATCGAACATCGGTCCAACCTACGCGACTCCAGGTAGCTCCCTAGCTTTCCTGTCATCAACTCCTGGAACCCTCGGACTCCAAACCACCACGTCTGGAAGAAGAAACGCGGTTGTCGGCGCGGAGCCTCCTCACCACTGTCCAACAGGAGGGGGGTGTGGTCCGAGCCGATCCGGGTAACAGCCGTCAAGGAGCACAAAGGGAAGGCGGCCTCCCAAGCCGGCGAGACGAGTACCCTATCCAGGGCGCATCTAATGGGGTTCAATTGCCTATTGGTCCAGGTAAACCTAGCGCCAACCCGGCACAGTTCCCGCAGAGCCATAGAGGCAATGGCCTCATTGAACCGGCGCACCCTAGGCCAGCAAATGTTGTCGTTGCTCTTGTCGCCAGCCGTGCGGATGAGGTTAAAGTCCCCACCAACCACAACTGGGAAAGGAGCCGCTAGAACTTCCCGTTCCAGCTCGACAAGGAACTCGTCCGTCCTGCGGTGATCCGTAGGACCGTAGACGAGGAAAAAGCACCACTTCAGCCTGGTCTTCCGCTGAAACACCGTGGCGCTGAGGAAGAATGTCCCCTTCTTCCACGAGCCTACCTCGAAGCATTCATCCCGAAAGCCGAGAAGCAGGCCCCTGAGTGTCCATCTGCTGGAAGCCAATTCCAAGCAAACTGTCCCCCACACTCCAGGCTACGAAGCTCCGCCGTCGAGAAATCCTGTTTAATAGTCTCCTAAAGGCCAAGGATGTCCAGACGATGTTGCTTCATATAATCTTTCAACTGTGTGCGCCGGCCCCCACTGCCGAACCCACGAAGATTGTAAATGAGGGCTTTCATTTGGCGATGGACTTCTTGCCCCTTCCCTTCCGCACGGTCAACGTGGACCTGCGAGGAACCCTAGCACGAGTCCGCCGATCTCCCTCGGCACCTGTCGTCTGCGGGAGATCCCCTCCCAGCCCTGCAGCCAACCCCTGGCCGCTCTCGTCATCCTCCACGCCGCCCACCCCCTGGTCAGCGCGAGGAGGGTCCTGCGTCGTCGCGGAGGACGACGCGAGGGTCTGCGCAGCCTCCCTGGCCGCGCCCTCAGCTGCCTCCTGCGCCTGGCGGCGCGCGACCGCCGCAAGTGAACCCTGCAGCCTCTCCTTGGCCCGGATGAGTCACAAGGCCTCCGCGGGCGTGCCCGCACTCGGGGTAAAGACAAAACAGCAATCCGAAGCCACGGAAGATAAATGCGAGTCAGGGAGATGGTCAAGGACAACGAAATTACCTGTCTCGAGATTCTTCTCCGCGGCACGCTCCATCGCCTTCTCCAGCACCGGTTTCGACGCCGTCGTGCCCTTGTGCCTCGAGCTCTTGCGCAGCGCCGCCGGAGTGGACGAGGGTGGCACCGGCACCGCCTTGGAGCGCCTGCCCCTCGCCGTGGCAGGTACCGCCGGCACCTCCAGCGCAACCATCGCATCCGGCGCGCCCTGCTGCACCCTCAGCTCCTCCTCCACCACCAGAGTCTCAGCACCCTCCAAGCTCCCCTCCAGACCGTCATCGCCAGCCATCTCGTGCGTCGCCAGGGGCCCAGCGCCCGTCTCGGGGCGCGCAGAGCATGGGCTGGGGAGGAGCCACGCCTCCACCGGGTCAGTGATCTGTGAAGTAGTCTCACCGGACACCAGCGAGACGTCCTCGCCCCCAAGCCCCACCTCCATGACTTCCGCCGGCAACCTCTTCTTGACCACTAGCCCCTCCTGGTCGACCGCGGTCGGGATGATGGCGCCCTTGGACACCACCGCCTCCAGCAGGGAAGGAAACGCCCCCAGGTTGGAGCCGTACTGGTTGTCGATGCGGAACGCCGGTTTGCCCGACACCGGGGCACTCCACGAGCCCCCGCCGCGGGAGAGCTGCGACACGCCCCCCGCCCCGGTCTGAGCTCCCTGCTCCGCGGACGACTTGGCCTTGCCGTTCCCTTTCCATCCGTGCCGGTTCCAAGTCTCCACCTCCCCGCTAGGGTCGGACTCGTCGCCGCCGTCCTCGTCACGCGGAGCCGGGGGCTTGGGTGGCACATCCGGGGCCGAGCCGCCCGACGCCCCACCCAGCTCCGCCTTCACTCCGATCGTGTATGGCTCCCCATTCACACACAGTTGGAAAGAGCCCTTGATGCGCTCGGGATGGCGGCATTGGAACCGCACACGCACCGGCTCCGTGGTCCACTTCCTGAGCGAGAGCTCATCGACGTTGATTGGACGCCCAACCAGGACCAAGGACGCCATGAGCCGGTCCCGCACCAGCACGTCCCGAGGCAGGCCTGTCAGTTGAACCCACACCGAGGGAAATGGCTTCCCGGGCTTGGGCGCGACGAAGGCCTCCCGAATGTGCACGTCCACGTCGGTCAGTGGGAGGTGCATCTTGCCACTCCCCGTGCTCAGCTTCAGCGTCGCCCTCGACGGAAACTGCACCGAGAACTCCGACTCGGACTGCCTAGTAACCTGCCAGTCCCAGCATTCATCGACCAGGCTCTTCAGCTCTCCCGAGAGCTCCGCCTCCGAGAGGGGGTTGTTGGCGAAGCGGATCACCGCGGTGAACTGCGCCCCCTTGGCCTCCTCGCGGATAGGATCCACCTCGATGTTGTAGAACCCGCACCCTGTGAAGGCATGCCCCATCTGCTGGAGCATGAGAGGCCTTCCCCTTGTCGGACAATTGGCCGAGATGTGGCCCTCCTTGCTGCAGAGAACGCACAGCGGGTCGAAGCTGCAGTCGGACTGGAAATGCCCCGCACGCCCACAGCGGAAGCACTCCCCACCGACCGCCGCCCCCTGGTTGTGGCCAGCTCCCATCTTGGCCTTGCCCTTGACCTTGGCCGGGCCATGCGCTCCCTGCACTTTCGCCGGGCCAGCGCCAGAGCCGGAGCTCCCGCCGCCCCCCTGCTGGCCCTTGCCGCGGCCGCCATGGTGCCCCTCCTTGCGCGCCTGCCCTTGGTGCTGAAGTTGCTGTTGCGGCGCCGCCCGGTCGTCGCGCTCCGGCCGTCGTCCTCGCTGGTCCGCCTCCGCCCAGCGCCCGCCTTCCTGCGACCTCCGGCCATCCCCGTCGCCTCCGCCACTACCGCTCCCTTCGTAGCGGCGCTTGTTGCTGTTGCCTTGCCCCGCGCCGCCGCCCCCGCCACCGCCGCCACCCCTTCCTGCCTGCCTCCCGTCGTTGCCTCCACGCCCCTCCATGACCAGCACCTCCGCAAACGAGCGCTCGAGTGGTGGCGGGTCTGGGATTCGGAGAAGCTGGCGCGATGTGGAAGCAAGCCGCCGCACCTCCGCCTTCCTCGCTGGAAACCCTAGAGAGGGATTTTTGCAACCCCGGGGCAGCCAAAGCCAGCCCTTATATACCTGCCTTTGGTGGGCCTCCTGGACCGGAGCAGATAGGTGGGCCGTTCCCAGGCCATCCTGGGCCAAATCAGGCCACTCCAGCCCACAACGCGTGGAGGCCAGGTTACCTGGCCCGCACGAGGCCCCCACCTCGTCCAGCACGTGCGGCGCCAGAGGCCGCGGCCCAGGCCCGTCCAGGACCTCAGCCCCAGCATGGTCGTCTTCCTCGAACCCTAGCCCCGCCGCCGCCAGCAGCTTCGCCGGCGCTGACCGGCACCCCTGGCCAGCCACCTGAGCCGCTCCGCACCGCCGCCGCGCGTTGCGCCCGCACGCATCAGCACGGGGCCAGCTCGCGTCTGGCCGTCGCCGCCACGGCCCTCCTCCGGCGCCAAAGCTTGAGCCCCTGCCTCCAGGCGCAAAAGGCCGCCGCCGTTGAGACCGCAGGGAGCCCCCAAGCTCCGCCGCGCGAGAGATGAAGCTCTCTAGGGTAGGCCGCGCCGGCGGTCGTCGCGGCGAGTCGGACCCTTCCGACCCGAACGCCTCATCACGCGCCTCGTCGTCGTCAGAAGCCTCCTGCTCGGAGGACGAATCCCAGAACTTACCGCGCACCGACGAACCGCCCGCCGCCGGCGTCCCTTCTGGCGCCGGCCAACTCCAGCCCGCGCTGCGCTCGCTGGAGGCCCCGCCGTCGCCATTCAAATCGCCTTCCGCGCCGCCCGTGTCTGTCCGTACCGGGGTACCGGTTCAGACCATCTTCACTCTGTTTTTCTTTCGATCTTCCGTGTAGGACTTACTCGCTGTCGACGACGCCGACCTTGAGCGTCCTGTCGCCCTGCGCGCAGTAGCCGAGCTTGTAGTCGAGGCCCCAGGCGTGCACGAGGTCGTTCTGGACCATGCCCCAGCTACAGCGCCACGCCGCCCGGGAGAAGACCGGCACCATCATCTCCACCCACCCCGCACACGGCAACAAGCGCAAATACCATATTGACGATGTCGAGGTACCGGACAGGGTCGAAGGCGTCCACCTCAACGTCCTCGTCCCACAGGAAGACGTAGTCGTACTCGGCAACAATGTCCGGGTGCAGGAACCGCTTGGCGAACCACCACTTGGTCTGGCCGCGCGCCGATACGTGCACCGCGCTGCGCGACCACTCAAGGTCATCCCACTGCTCTTATTCGCAAAAAAAAAGGTCATCCCACTGCTCCTCCCCGGCGCCGTCGTAGTGGAAGACCATCAGCGTGAATCTGTCAGCCGGGAACTTGGAGACGAGCTTGTCCACGGCGGCCTTGTTCTTGATGCCCACCGGGATTGCTACGAGGCTCTTCGAGGACTGTTGGAATTCGCCCACATATCTATCACATCAAACTAGACAAACACACGAGAATACAAAATTTATCGCCAAGGGTGCGTATGGCACCCTCTAGTTTCCCTCTCTTTATTTCTTTTTCTGTTTTCTCGGTACAACTTCTGTTACAAAACTCACGCTGATCCTCGTGTATATATACACACGAGCTGACCGATCTAAACCAAACTGATAAACCTACTCGTACTTGGACTTCCTAACTCAACCCGTGCTAGGACACATTTTCCTACTACTATAGTCCAAACCGGACTAGACTCACCTAGCTAATTCATCTTGCCTAAACTAGTACGTCAAGGACACTTGCCTTCCCATGTACTAACCCGGAAACTAACCAAACATCTACTCCACGAAATACTACTAAGACAAGACTCTAACTAGACTAGGACAAGATTATTTCTAACAAGGACGGCCTGCCACCGTGCTGCTGCTCTGGGTCGCCGACCATGGACACCATCTCGAGGCTGGACGTGCCGTGCACGATGCCCCTCGACAGAGCCTTGCCGACCGACGTCTGCTTCTCGGGCCCCTGTTCTTCCGTTCCGTGGACTGCGGGTACGTAGCAGTTTACGGGAGATCGCGCCGGATGCTGTAGAAGCGTGTTGGTTGCGCCGGCGAGGAACAATAACACGAGGAGGAATACGAGCAGCACCCGCAGCGAGAAACGTTTCCGCGACGACATGGAAGAAGTGCTCCAATGCCGGCGTATTAGTTCTGCCTGTCAACCGATGATGGGTTCGAATTTTTGATGCTGGTCACCACGCAGACGCAGTATATATAGCCCTGGACTTGCACGTAGAACAATCCGAAACGGGTCTGGAATCGGCATTGGAAACATGAAATCAATAGATTATACAGCCCGGCCGGACGTGCGCGCAGAGCAATCCGACACCAAGGTAGAATCGGAGATACGAGTAGAAGCAGCGGAGCAAGATGAGTTTATTTCTGACCCGCAAAAAAAAAAAGGAAGAATTTGCAACTGAATCGGAGTGAGTACTTTTTGTGTTGAGGATGCCCCACACGATTTCGCGTAAACCTAATTCTGCATATGTATGTAAAAAAAGAGAAGTAATAAAATCCAAGCTAATTTCTGCAGATGTACTGTTCTTAAAAAAACATTCAGGAATAATTTCGTCACTTCACGGACTATAGAAAAAATGGTATGGATAAATGTTACATACTCTTAAAATTATTGATACATGTGAACCATTTTTGTACCATGATCAAAGGTGCAGAAATCGGCCAGTTAAATAGATCGGATGGCTAGGAAGGTGGCTGATAGGTCCTCCAAAATAAAAACAACGATGATCTCCCAGGACCTCCAAACCCTAGCCTATTGGTCATCGTCGCTATGACAGCTGGGTGAGGTCCACAAACGGTGGGATCTCCCATGGCCCATTGGAAACGGTGCAGCCGAAGGGAATGCTGCTGGTGGAGGAGGAGGAGGTGGGGTGCCCGCCGCAGGCGTAAGCCAATTAATGATCCACGGCGATATTGGTGTGGGCGGTGTCTGAGCGGCTGAGGACACCACGGCTTTCTTGAAGGCCTCTTCTTCGGAGATTCCGGGCGGCATGCGAGCAAGGGCATGCTGGGGAAGTGGCCACGGCGGCTCCGGCTGCTGCGGCATCAAGATGGAGAGCATCATCACCTTATTATCGTCCAAGTAATCTGGCCGCACGGAGAGTTGGCCCTTTGTGCCCTCCACCTTGCGCGTGCAGTACGCGTAGTCATCCTGGATTTCCTCGCTCGGGATGTCGTCATAGCCGACGAGCTTCTCCTCGGACGCTGGTGGCTCCTCTGCCTCCTCCATCTTGACGTCCGACGCCAATGGTTTGCCTTAGATGAACTCGTCATTGCCAAGGAAGCCCGAGCTACGCCTCAACGATTCTTGCATTTTGAGACTTCAAAGATCTTTGGGGTCAATGAATTTCGGTGTGCCACCGTCAAGCCAAGAGACCAAAAGGACGCCCTCTTGCTGTCTCCGAAGGTTACCCTACTTGCGGCATTAAAAAGCTTGGTGTCAAATCCATCAGTCGGTGTCTCCGTGCCAAGCAAGGTTTGACTAGAGCCACCCTCTGATACTTTAGACAGCGCAGCCAACAAACTTTCCCAAATCCAGAATTCCTAGGAATCCCTCACCTTAGGAGGCAAACCATGGACCATTTGACCTCACTTACAGACTCTTTGTACCCTGTAAAATTGTTAAGGACAACAAAGTGCACCACGTAAACCTGTTAACGATAGTATTATCGTCAGCTAACCGTGCATGTCTTCTATACCTTAGTATGATTACTATTATAAATTCTTAATAAACCCTAGAAGATTTTGGATATCCTACAAATGGATCCCAATGATGTACCATCTAAGGCGGTTTTCATAGCCTAATCTCTCCACCTTCCTGATATCAACCTAAAGAGCCATCCAATCTCGCTTCCGATGCTGCCATGGTACCATCCCTTCAGATGTTGCTACCACCTCTGATGCTGCTTCACATCCTACATAACATCTATGCAAACATCTCAGTGGTCCTGGACTCCACAACCTACTTCTCCTCGAAATAGGCTTTCATCCCGCTTTATAAATAAAGCAACCACACCATACAAAAGCTAAAACAAATAAAAGTGCTGGGAAACATGTCTAACTGAAAAGAAAGATAGAAAGGAAGCTAATGACAGATCGACGAACGATGGCAGTCCACAACTGCTAACGCCGTTCAAAATTGTCCCACCATGCTACAAGCACCAAGACAAGACCTTCAAAGAAGGATGTGGCGTCAATACGCCGCTGCTGCTCGGACCAACGAACTGCATCTAGGGGCGAACTGGATCCGTTAGGGATAGCCATTTTTCTTGTTTGGTTGGGAAAATGAGATGTGGTTAGGGATAACCGATTTCTTTGTTTGGTTGGAGGAGGAGATGTGGTTAGGTTGCTGTGCTGACTCATTGGTTGAGGTCATTTAATGAACAAAAATATTCACAAGTTTCAAGCTAGTTTTTTACAAGCGTATATGCTCAAAATCCATATATAACCAACTTGCATAGGGGTGTTTTGTACATACATAAATTCATACACCACATCACTAAGGCTTAGAATTGAACACAACCTCGCGAAGTAGTGAGCATGGGCACCAGAGCCGCGATGAGCACGTCGGGGACAAGACGCGTGCGGCTCCTGGCGTAGACGACCACCAGGATGACGAGGAGAAACCCAAGGCCGCCGCCTCATCGTAGTGGACCCCGCATTGCCGTCGATTCCGGCATGGGAGAGGTCGCGGAAGCACTGTATGAGGTCGAGGTTGCCAGGATCTCCTCGCCGCCTCTGATATCCCGACGTCGCGCGCCAATTTCTTTCCGCCGCCGCCATCTCTGGTTTATGGAAAGGAGATTGAGGAGAGACGGGGGCGCGTCGGTGAGCGTTCGGAAAAAAATTCGACATGAGGCTAAAGAGGGAGCCAGAAGTGGTGGCCTCATTCGGAAGATTTGGACGGATGGGCTGAGCCACCGTTCTGATGGAATATTCCTGGAATTTGGTTATCCTTAGCCTCTCTCACCCTCGAAACCAAACGAGTGGCAACCACTTTTTCAGTGGCTACCCCTAGCCACTTGAGGATATCCTCTAAACCAAACAAACCCCTAGTGTTTCCTCCGATACTCGGGTTGAGGTGGTGCAGGGGTACCCACAACGCTCTTCAAGAAGGATTGGCGACACCCACAGGCGCTTTCGCGTTGGTGCCGAATGAGCAGGCAAGGATTTCTCCCGAACTCCACTACCAGTACCAACCCTCGGAGATCTGTGGCCTAGATGCCCCACGAGGTCCATACGCGAAAGTGGTAAGGTGCACCAGCCACAGGATGGACAAGACAGACGCAGAGTGGCCTGCAAAGCTCGGGCCCAACAAGGTCCGTTCCTGGCTGTCTGGCCCGGATCCAGCCCGCAAGCTCACCGTAGATGCTGCCTCCGCCTCACCTTCATCCGGCAACCCACACCATCCCACCCCGACGCTTGGATCTCATCGCCACCAGCCTGCGTCGCCCTAGTCTTGAGCCACCATCGCCGCCTCTTAGTAGCCAGCACTACCCGGAAGACACCGTCGCGCCGCCGCCGGCAGTTCCAGGCCCACCTTCTGTTGAGCAAGCTTATTCTAGGTTTCAGTGCATTGTTTTTGGCGGATGGTTGTTATTATTCAATGTAGTCGACAGCATTTCAGTACACATCCCAATGGTTATTGTGGCAACCACTTCTGTTGAAAAAACAAAGAAAGATAAATTCAAAGAGCTTATATATGATACACTTGTGATGCTGTACGAGAACATGTGAAGATCTCAATCGATCACATACAATCCGAGGTCTGAGCTACACCGGTAAAAATTCATGTGCTACACCTATCGTATCTTGTTTGAAGCTACGAGGTTCTAATTTATAGCACGAGGAAGAAGGCGAGCACCACCGGTAGCGAGAAGCGCTTCCTCGACGACATATTGATCTGCCCAGCAAAGCGGTCGATCACGGGTTCAAGTTTGTGATGCTGTTGTAGGTCACGACGTGCTTTATATAACCACTACCATCCAATCCGAGTCGGCGTTGGGAAGTATGACCCACTACGTATACAGCCCGGACGTTGACTCCAAGATCAAGGTGGAAGTGGAATCGGAGTTTATCTTTGAGTTTGCAACAGAGTCGGAGTTGCTTAATCAAGGCGGCGCACGAGCTTTCCAAGTAATGCTATACTACTAATTCTGGACATACCTTAATTATACACATCTGGTGTTCTTTTATCACCAAATACAATCATACTACCTCCATGCACAATTAGAATGCATTCTAGGTTTAGCCAAAGTTAATTGTTATAATACCCGCAAAAAAAGTTAATTGTTATAATGTTTAACTAAATATTCAGGAAAAAGTGTTAACATCTACAATGTATAATTTATACTATTAGAAACGCGATAAACTATTTTTATATTATATGCATTTGATGATATTATGATTGTCCATGTTTTTTCGTATATGTTTTTTTTGTCACACTTGACAAAGTTTAACTTTGACTAAACCTAGAACGCAAATTAAATAAAAACCGAGGGAGTAGCTGATTGCGTTCACTCCACTAGAACAACAATAATGATATGTTTACGGACATCTTCTTACGGAAATTTGCATACTGACGGACGAGGCTGATTCTGCTTCGTCGTGTCCTGAATTTGCGGAACAACTGTTTCAGCTAGGGCCAATTGAGCGATGCCACCCTCACTCCTGAAACCCTAGCCACCTCCCGCCGCCGCCACCGGTGGCACCGCCGGGCAAAGATCACGGGGCGTGGCGACGACGGCGGCCTTTCCTCATGGCGTGCAACGGACAACGGCCGGGATCTTCCCTCGACGCTGCGGTGGCGATCCCCTGACTCCCGTGTGGATGGCTCGGTGGTGGCAGTCGGATGGGGATGGCGGGGCACCGGCGGCAGACTTGATCTGTGCTATGGCTCCCCCACCTCCCGTCGGCGGCACGCCGGTGTTGGCTGGTGGTGGGAGGCGATCTGCGCCTTCCCCTCGGCCTCTCGCCGGTGCGTGGTGATGATCTCGGGATTCTCCCGAGGCACGAGGTTGCCCGGGGCAGCAGCCTTGGGTTCGATGGTGGAGGCGGCCCTCTTCTTCGCCGGAGATGGCCGGTCTGCGGATGGTGGTGCCGGATCTTTTCGATCTGTCACCGCGTACCGGCGGTGAGGTGGAGAGGCATGGAAGCCGGCGACGGATTTCGCCGGTCGATGCTTGGCGTTCGGCTACGGCGGTGACCATGGCGTGTGCGGTGTCTCCGGACAACGCGGTCTGCGCTTGGTGTCTCCGGCGGCAGCTGTGGCCAGCCTGGGATGGTCGCCGGCGCGATGGCCCGACCTGAATAAAGGCGGCGGTCCTAGGATCTCTCTTAGGCGAAGATGAAGACTGACCTGAGGTTTGCTCTTCTCGATCTGGATGGAGTGTTGAGTTTCGGAAGGCTCCGCCGGCGAATGTAACAGTGCTTTTTGCCTGGAGTTTGCTGGATCGGTGGTATTCGGTCGTGCGCACCTATGCTTTTATTCCGACCGTTTGGTTCTGGAGGGAGCGGCGCGAAGCTCTTTTTCTGTGTTGACATCAATTGACTATGGATCCATGATGAAAGTCGGAAGAAGAGAATTTCATGAAGGCCGGATGGGAGGACTAGCTAAGGAAGGTTCAAGTCTCCGCGCTGATGAGGGACTTGCTTAATGTTCCGGGCTTCACAACAACGGTATGAAAGTGGGGGCGACAACACATGTGAAGTTCAGAGTTCTACCTTTCAGGATGAAAACCCAAGGTCTAGCCTTAACTAGTTGTGCCTGGTAATGACCTTGTTGGAGGCATTGTTTTGAGAGCAGGGACTATCTTTAGGGTGAAAACCTAAGATCTTTGATCGGACAATGACGGTGTTAGATCACTGTTTCCTTCTTGAAGGCGTCGTTTTTGGAGAGTCTGTATTTCAGGTGTTGTCTTGGCGGTGGATGTATTGCTATTGTTAGGCCCGAGATACTGTAGCGGGACATTTGTTCTTAGTTTTATTTTCTTTTTTTGGCCGTGTGCATCCGTAGTGCCATTAGGGTGGTCCGTTGTTGCAGAGACTGGATATAATTGGTATCTTTTAATATTAATATATTTCCTTTATCGAAAAACTAGCAGTTTGGCCCTCGCAAGTGCGAGGGAATCATCTTTAATTTCTCGAATGTGAAAATTTCTATTGAAAGTAATAATATAGTTTCATAGTCTCCAAAAATATATAGGTAGTTGTCAGAACTTTAGGATTATAGTTTGTGTTGTAATCTATTGATACTTTCTCTAATAGATTGTAATTGTTTATTCTCATTTCAATCTAAATCTGTAAGAGTTTCCCTACTCCGAGTAAGGTTTGCATTCTAGAGCTGATTTAATGTTCTATAAACATTTTTATCTCTTCATATACTACCTCTATCCCAAGGCTTAAGGCCTATATTTTTTTCAGAAAGTTAAACTATGTTAAGTTTGACTAAGTTTTTATAAAAAATCATTATCATGAAAAGTACAAAATCAATACCATTAGATAGATAATAAAATATATTTTTATATGGTACCTATAAAATATCATATTTGTTCTTAAATTCTTCTAAAAATTTGGTCAAACTTTACTTCGTTTGACTTTCTGAAAAACAATATAGGCCTTAAGCCTTGGGATGGAGGTAGTATGTTATAACTGAAATTAGAAACCCACTTGTTTTGACCAGTTAGCTCAAACATACATATTTAAGGATTAATATACTCTACCTATGATACGCCTATTACACAGTTTATACTTTATATCTTAGACTTTGTGTACTTTTTGTTGATACGCCTACCTGAGTGTTTCTTTTTGTAGGGAGAGATGTAGTATTGTTTATTCTGCCTAATTTCCATCTATTTGAAGTGAGATCAAATCTGGTATATATAGGTGTAGGTTGGCATTGATCATACCCTATCTATTGAATTATAAATTTGGAATTCGCGGTAGCTTTTCCAAAAACTATTCGACATATACTCAAGGTTTTTTTTTCTCGGTTGGATAAAATTACCTCTGGGCACCGGAATACCGGATGGTATTTTGCCTGAGATATTTAAAACAAATCCATAAATTCTTTCAAAATTTCGTAAACTTATTTATATTTGAGCAAATCATATTAATATAGGAAAATATTGTTTGTTGTCAGAAATTTGATGTGAGATCCAGTTAGGTAGATGTACATGTAGATCGGCATGGATAATACCCTATCTTCTAAATAATATATTTTTAATTCGTGTTAGCTTTTCTCTAGCGGAAAAAGTTTTATGGACAATCAATGTTTTTTTCTTGGTTGGGTAAAAATATCTCTTGTCGCCGTTGGTTCTGTTCTTCGAAATATCTGAAACACTGGTTGGTATTCCGCCCGAGATATTCAAAATGAATTCATAATGTTTCTTAAAATTTCACAAATGCAATATTTAAGCAAATTATATTAATACCGGCGAATTTAGCGGGCAAGTATATACTTACATAGAGTACATATATACTATGCGGATCGGTGGCGTATCGGCTTATATTATCACATCTACCAGCTAGCTACAATGCTTAGTTTTCTTTTAATTGAACAGATGCGCGTACATCTACGTCCTTTGGCATATCCCATCTGATTCCCCTTGGGTTGAACGGGACATGTTGTAAGGAAACAAATCATCTAATTCTTGTTTTTTCCTTATATGTTGAACGGATGAGGACTACGTATGGAAACAAATCACCAACAAAAGTTTTTTTATATTTCACAGTACATCACAACTATTATTTTGACAGTCCGCCTGCTTAATTACGGGAGACCGCATCTCACGTCCAGTCGGGATAGCACCACACGGTAGTCTTATAACTATTACTTAAAATAATTTATGTGATGTATATAAGGTATGCATGGCACGATATGTTATCATACGTTAGATCCAATGTGTGTACTAATTAATTGGAACACATCTAGCATATTTGTTACGTAAATATTACGATTGTCATTAGAGATCCTAGCCATCAGTTTTAGATCTAACTATCAAAAATAATTATGATGATGTGGATTAACGTGGTATCTCTGTTTTAAACATCCACATTTTGCTTTTAGTACATAATAGAATAGAATAGATTGATGCCACAACCTGTCCGTATTCTCCGTAGGTGTATCATTCTTGCTAGAACATCAGGGGTCATACAAAGCCGGTATGAGAGTATATATTCTGAAACACAATGGCAACGCCTGTGATTCGTCCGCAACTGTTCCTTCACAAAAAAAAGGAAAAAAAATATGTGTGACCATTACATTGGGTTGCCGAGTGCCCCACAGATGATACTCGGCAAACACCGGATTGCCGGCGGTATAAGCCAATCCATCGTTGAGGAGTGCAACACTCGGCAATGGTTTGCCGAATATTTTTGGGCTTTAACAGATTATTATTGATACTCGACAATAAACTGTTTTCCCGTAGTGGACTGTTTTCTTAAACTAGCAGGAAGAACTATACACCCTTTGCGGTTTATGGTAAAAAAATGTCAGCGACATAGTCATTTTTCCTGAAATGGTACGAAATATTTCTAACATCTATGACAGGTTTCACTTCAAGCAATCGTGAATAACTTATTACATTCCACCATCTCAACATAGCCTAAATCCTCAACCTCTAAAATACACTAGTAGAAAATCTCTCATCAATACCGGTTCCAGAGGGGCATTCGTACCGATTGAGCAACCGGTATAAAATATCCGGCACTAAAGCCCCCCCCCCCTTTCGTACCGGTTGCTTACGAACCGGTATAAAAGGGGCCTCCACGTGGGCCACCAGGAGAGCTCAGGGCCAAGGAGCTTTGGTACCGGTTGGTAATACGAACCGGTACCAAAGGTTCCCACCCGCGGCAGGGAATTTGCACAAATCTCTGCCGCGGCAGAGAATTGAAGTTTTAGGGTTTTGGAGGGGTTTAGGGATATCGGTTTGTTTCATATCGCGTCGATGCACCAGAAACGCGTTTGGGTTTAGGTAGTACATGAAGATCAAGATGATGCATAGCAAGGTGGTGCATATAATATAACACACATGTAATTGCATAAGATCGCAAATTAAGTAGCACTATATATGAAGATCGATCTTCATGCATAGTGGTACTCTCCGAGGCGTACTCTATATATGTCTATTACATGTAGCATAGTGGTACTCTTCGAGTCAACTATATATGTAACATGTACATCTTCATTCATAGTGGAACTCTGCGAATGGTGGTATGACGTCCCGAAGGAAAATCCCGCCAATTCCTCGCCTATTGCTATGAAGCGGTCATCGATTGAGAGCTTGTTCCGCTTTCTTGCCAACTATAAAAGAATAACATACAAATGAATACATGAGCTTTGTGTGTTTGTAAATATATATATTCAAACCACAATGAAACAACTATTACTGAAACTCAGCACAACTTATGATAAGAAAACAAATTTGTGAATATTGTTTTCGTACCTCTTTATTTCTTTCATTATTCATTCTCTCGCTGACAATTCTGTGGATGTACTCGCAAACGAAGAATCCACATAGATCAGTCCCTTCTGGTTGTTGCGGGCATTTCTTTACAAGAATATAATTCAACCAAACAATAGTCAAGTATGCTAATTAAAGGTGTGTGGACCTAGGTAGTACTACTTACTTTCGCACGCCATCGCAGCTTCGGTGTCCATTCATGGGACTTATCTTCCTTGATGAAAATTTCCCATACGCTGCCCGACAAAAGAAAATGCATAAAAGAGTTATCAATTAGTTCATAGCAGGAAATTAACGAAACAAGCCGATAAGAATTAAAATTACCTTTTGAGCATTAAATAACAAGACAAGTATAGTTCCGATTTTTTGGTTAGTGAGTCAAAGACTTAAACTTCTCCAATGTGCATATTGATGACGAGAAGAATAAAGTGAAACCTACGCACGTTTAAATATGTAGTGTCATATATATAAGTCATTAGTTAAAATTTTGACATACGGTGAGCAAAATATAATGTGTTATAAGACAATAAGACTCACTCGAAGTTGTAAGGCCAAATTATTAGCTTTTTGTCACGTTGTCGCTTCAAAAACCTTAGCAAAGTCTCCGGTGTATCCTTGTTATAGAGGGGATCTTCTATAGTTTTAACATGCATTGTGTGCGGGTCAATGAACCCAATGTCCATGATTTCGTCCCTTTTGCATTCGAGCATCTTCGATCTGCATAATATAGCGTACAAAAGATTATAATCTACAGACAATGAACGAGCTGAGCTAAAGACTTCTCAAATTAAATAAATTACTTACAGACAATAGGAACTGATGATAGATTTGTCGAGGGCCCAGAGATTGTATAACTGGAAAAGCTCGTTGAAGTCAACGTTCACACAGTGTTCCTAGAAGTAGTGCTCTTCCCTAAATCGCACCATGATAGTCTCGATACCTTCCTTTGAGGCATTAAGGTACCACGAATGCAAGTTACGCATACATGTTGGTACCTTCGTGAGATTCTCGACCAAATCTTTCCCTTGAACAAATTGATATGCTCGTTCAGCAAAGGCGTAATCAGTTGTGTCTTGTCGAGAACTTTGAACGGGCTTCCCGTCAAACACCTTGAGAGGGGTGACCGATTGAACGGGTTGTTGTCCGAGCTGGTAGACTTGGTGTATCCCTTTTATCTCCCTGATACCCGATTGAACGGGTTTTGTCGCCTCGATCATCTTGTCATACGACCTTTCAATATAGAACACGCATAGTCAGATGGCGGCGATGGTACAGGGTCATATAGATTCTCAACGGTACGCACAACTTTCACCGGATCTAGTGTCTTCTCGAAAGGTATCTCTGGCACTTTCGGTGCAAAAAAATTTTTCACCTCGGCCTCAACGGCTTCCCTGTTTTCCTCGACACTTTTTTCCCAAGGTAACTTCTCAATGGGCGGCTGTGGTTTCTCCTTTCTAGATCTCTTCCTGGGCGGCGTACCGTTCCGCTTAACGGACGCTGTCTTACCGTATCGTTCCTTCATATTCTTACAGGAACTACATGGACAATACATGAAACCATTCGACCGCCTGTTTGCCTTAGCCACGTTGAGAAAATAATGCATGCCATTAATGAACTCGTGATGGCACCGGTCACCGTACATCCATTGTCGACTCATCTGCATTTTATATGTATATAAAAAATCATTAAGTACACAACATCGTGGATATATGAGTGACCAACTTAAGTAATATTCAAGTTCATCACATAAAACTAATTGTTTTTATAAAAAAGAAGAGGGGCTCACCGAGGTGGTACCGTGCCGGCTAGGGGACGACGCTGGCGATCGACGGCGGTGAGGACGGGGATGATACTAATTAAAACCTACAAAACATACCATAATTTCAGCTCAAATTGCATATAAAAAAATAAAATCCCTAACTTAGGCATTTCATCGAACACCTTCCTAGCACTAGAAAAATAGTACGAGTTAAAACTACCAAAGAAATGAGCTAAATTAGGAACGCCGGAAGGAAGGATGATATTGCTAACCCTTGGATAGATGTATGCCGTTAATCTTGTTAAAATGGTGGAGAAAAATGAAGATTATTGGAGTGTGAGAGGTGCAAAATATTTGGAAATGTGAGAGAGGATGAGAAGGAAATGAGATGCAGGGAGCTCGGGCGGGGCGGCGCGCGCTGATATATGGACCCTTTAGTACCGGTTCCTTAGATGAACCGGTACTAAAGGTGCAGCCCTAGCCCCACCCCCGCCTGGAAAATGGGCTCAAACCCTTTCATACCGGTTCGTAAAACGAACCGGTATAAAAGGGCCTTAACGAACTGGTATAGATGTCCCACCCCTGGAACCGGTACTAATGCCCCCTTTAGTACCGGTTCGTAAGGGAACCGGTACTAAAGGCTTAGATGGATGCCCATTTTTCTACTAGTGATACATGCATACCTAACCATAAGCCTATGTCAAAAATAAAAAAACCTAAGCCCCTTGACCTCTAGAACCTCCTCCTACCTCCACCCCAATTCACCATCCCAATTCAGAACTATAGGCGCAACTACTAGCGAGCCCCAAGGAGCATCTAAATCACCTTCCTAGTCTGCATCTTAAAAAACACTAAGAAAAGTAGAGGAGAACTTCTGAAAAGTAAGTCCAACTGTGCGTGTACCATGAATGTACATGAGAATTCATTTGACGGATGTTCAATGTGTTGTTGTACGTGCATGAAGATACTGACAGACCTTGTTAACTGAAAAGGAAAGATCAAGTCTTGTCATAGTCAAATGCTGAAGAGCACCTACAATACTCATGTAATTAGTGATGTCCTCAGAGCCAAGAGGGAAGCCATCTACCAACTCCAAGGAGTCTGTGGTGGAGAGTGGCGTCGGATAGGAGGTGCAAGAGCTCATACCAACTTGGTCTAATAAATCTGTTGCATATTTTTTTCTGATTTAAAAGCAAACCATTGGACAGTTTGTGAACTTCAATTCCTAAAAAAATAGTGAAGATCTCCAAGATCCTTAAGAGCAAACTCGGAGCTTAAGTGTTGAAGGAGAGCTGTAATGGCCTGATCTGAAGAGCTTGTCACTATGCTGTCATCGACATAAATGAGAATATACTTGGTGATACCTGACTTGTCAAAGAGAAAAAGAGAGGTGTCGGCCATGGAGGTAATGAACCTAAGAGTGTGGAGCTTGGTGTTGAGATGAGAGTACCATGTTCGAGGAGCCTGTTTCAGACCATAGAGAGCTTTATCAAGTTTACATATGCAGTTAGGACTAGCGGAAGACTCAAAATCAGTTGGTTGCTTCATGTAAACCTCCTCTTTCAGAACACCAGGAAGGAACGCGTTCTTATTATCTAGCTGTCGTAAACTCCAGCCTCGAGAGACAGACATAGAAAGAACAAGCCTAATAGTACAAATTTTTGACAACCTGACTGAAGGTATTTAATAATCTATATCATACCGTTGTTTGAAACCTTTAGCAACAAGTCGTGCTTTATATCTGTCAATAGTACCATCAACATTTTTTTGATACAATATACCAATTTTCAATCAATGACATTCCTCTTTGAACTTGGAGGAACAAGATGCCATGTGTTGTTAGCAAGGAGTGCATCATACTCATCTTGTATAACATGTTTCCATTTTGTATTTGCAAGAGCCTCTCAAATATTCCTTGGTTCTACTCTAGATGTAAGTAGGGCATATCTAACAGTACCATCGGTGTATTTTTGGATTTCGAATACCTTTCTATAGACATGTTTGAACACCAGCTATAGGAAGTGGTGCAACCTGGGGACGCAAAGAAGATCCTGGTGCTGTTCCATGCAGCGGTGGCAACTCTGCAGAGATTAGCTGGGGGATGTTGTCGGCTGTCGGGGAGCAACTGGCGATGCCGGGTGTGGACGACGTCTCCTGGAACCGCGCATGTGACGCAGGTGCCGAGGTGGGCGACAACGACGGGGACACCAGGCACCAGCGTCAGGTGATGGAGACCGCCAAAGAATTTCTCCAACGTATCGATAATTTCTTATGTTCCATGCTACTTTATTGATGATATCTACATGTTTTATGCATACTTTATGTCATATTTATGCATTTTCCGACACTAACCTATTAACGAGATGCCGAAGAGCCAGTTGCTGTTTTCTGCTGTTTTTGGTTTCAGAAATCCTAGTAAGGAAATATTCTCGGAATTGGACGAAATCAACGCCCAGGGGCCTATTTTTCCACGAAGCTTCCAGAAGTCCGAAGAGGAGACGATGTGGGGCCACGGGGCGCCGCCACAATAGGGCGGCGCGGCCTACAGGGGGCCCGCGCGGCCCTGTTGTGTGGGGCCCCCGTGACGCCTCTTGACCTGCCCTTCCGCCTACTTAAAGCCTTCGTCGCGAAACCCCCAGTACCGAGAGCCACGATACGGAAAACCTTCCAGAGCCGCCGCCGCCGCCAATCCCATCTCGGGGGATTCAGGAGATCGCCTCCGGCACCCTGCCGGAGAGGGGAATCATCTCCCGGAGGACTCTTTACCGCCATGGTCGCCTCCGGAGTGATGTGTGAGTAGTTCACCCCTGGACTATGGGTCCATAGCAGTAGCTAGATGGTCGTCTTCTCCTAATTGTGCTATCATCGTTGGATCTTGTGAGCTGCCTAACATGATCAAGATCATCTATCTGTAATGGTACATGTTGCGTTTGTTGGGATCCGATGAATAAGTGAATGCTATGTTATGTTGATTATCAATATCATCTATGTGTTGTTTATGATCTTGCATGCTCTCCGTTGCTAGTAGAGGCTCTGGCCAAGTTGATACTTGTAACTCCAAGAGGGAGTATTTATGCTCGATAGTGGGTTCATGTCTCCATTAAATCTGGGGGAGTGACAGCAACCCCTAAGTTTGTGGATGTGCTGTTGCCACTAGGGATAAAACATCAATGCTATGTCTAAGGATATATTCGTTGATTACATTACGCACCATAATTAATGTAATTGTCTATTGTTTTCAACTTAATACTGGAAGGGTTCGGATGATAACCTGAAGGTGGACTTTTTAGGCATAGATGCATGCTGGATAGCGGTCTATGTACTTTGTCGTAATGCCCAATTAAATCTCACACTACTCATCATAACATATATATGCATGGTCATGCCCTCTTTATTTGTCAATTGCCCAACTGTAATTTGTTCACCCAACATGCTTATTCTTATGGGAGAGACGCCTCTAGTGAACTGTGGACCCCGGTCCATTCTTTAACATCGAATACAATCTACTGCAATACTCGTTCTACTGTTTTCTGCAATAATCATCATCTACACTATACATCTAATCCTTTGTTACAGCAAGCCGGTGAGATTGACAACCTCACTGTCACGTTGGGGCAAAGTAATTTGGTTGTGTTGTGCAGGTTCCATGTTGGCGCCGGAATCCTTGGTGTTGCGTCGCACTACACTCCGCCGCCATCAACCTTCAACGTGCTTCTTGGCTCCTACTGGTTCGATAAACCTTGGTTTCTTACTGAGGGAAAACTTGCCGCTGTACGCATCGCACCTTCCTCTTGGGGTTCCCAACGGACGCGTGCTGTACGCGTATCAAGCTCTTTTTCTGGCGCCGTTGCCGGGGAGATCAAGACACGCTGCAAGGGGAGTCTCCACCTCCAATCTCTTTACTTTGTTTTTGTCTTGCTTTATTTTATTTACTACTTTGTTTGCTGCACTAAAACAAAATACAAAAAAATTAGTTGCTAGCTTTACTTTATTTACTATCTTGTTCTCCATATTAAAAACACAAAAAAATTAGTTACTTGCATTTACTTTATCTTGTTTGCTTTATTTACTGCTGCTAAAATGGGAACTCCTGAAAATACTAAGTTTGTGACTTCACAACCACAAATAATAATGATTTCTTATGCACACCTATTGCTCCACCTGCTACTACGGTAGAATTCTTTGAAATTAAACCTGCTTTACTAAATCTTGTTATGAGAGAGCAATTTTCTGGTGTTAGTTCTGATGATGCTGCTGCCCATCTCAATAATTTTGTTGAATTATGTGAAATGCAAAAGTATAAGGATGTAGATGGTGACATTATAAAATTAAAATTGTTTCCTTTCTCATTAAGAGGAAGAGCTAAAGATTGGTTGCTATCTCTGCCGAAGAATAGTATTGATTCCTGGACTAAATGCAAGGATGCTTTTATTGGTAGATATTATCCTCCTGCTAAAATTATATCTTTGAGAAGTAGCATAATGAATTTTAAACAATTGGATAATGAGCATGTTGCCCAAGCATGGGAAAGAATGAAATCTTTGGTTAAAAATTGCCCAACCCATGGACTGACTACTTGGATGATCATCCAAACCTTTTATGCAGGACTGAATTTTTCTTCACGGAACCTATTGAATTCAGCTGCTGGAGGTACCTTTATGTCCATCACTCTAGGCGACGCAACAAAGCTTCTTGATAATATGATGATTAATTACTCTGAATGGCACACGGAAAGAGCTCCACAAGGTAAGAAGGTAAATTCTGTCGAAGAAACCTCTTCCTTGAGTGATAAGATTGATGCTATTATGTCTATGCTTGTGAATGGTAGGACAAATATTGATCCTAATAATGTTCCGTTAGCTTCATTGGTTGCCCAAGAAGAACATGTTGATGTAAACTACATTAAAAATAATAATTTCAACAACAATGCTTACCGGAACAATTCTAGTAACAACTATAGGCCATATCCTTATAATAATGGCAACGGCTATGGTAATTCTTATGGGAATTCTTACAACAATAATAGGAATTCACCCCCTGGACTTGAAGCCATGCTTAAAGAATTTATTAGTACACAAACTGCTTTTAACAAATCTGTTGAAGAAAAGCTTGGGAAAATTGATATACTTGCTTCTAAAGTCGATAGTCTTGCTGCTGATATTGATCTTTTGAAATCGAAAGTTATGCCTAATGAAAATAATGATATTAAGTTATTTGCTACAGCAAACGCCATCCAAGTTAGAATTAATGAGAATATAAGATTGATGGCCGAATTGCGTGCTAGGTGGGAAAAAGAAGAAAATGCTAAAGAAGATAATATAGCTAAAGTTTGGACTATTACCACCACTAGTAATGCTAATGCTCCACATGTTGCTGCACCTCCTACTATTAATGGTAAAATAATTGGTGTTGGCAATGTTTCCACTTCTAATGCAAAGCGTGAAAAACTGTCTGAAACTGCTAAAACTGCTAAAACTGCCTGTGATAAAGCTGCTGAAATTTTTTCCAACATTGGGGACAATGACCCCATTGCTTTAGAGTATTTTGGTTTGGATTTTGATGACTGTCACATCTCTGAAGTTATAAAGTTCTTACAAAAACTTGCTAAGAGTCCTAATGCTAGTGCTATAAATTTGACTTTCACAAAACATATTACAAATGCTCTCATAAAAGCTAGAGAAGAGAAATTAAATCGTGAAGCTTCTATTCCTAGGAAGCTAGAGGATGGTTGGGAGCCCATCATTAAGATGAAGGTCAATGACTTTGATTGTAATGCTTTATGTGATCTTGGTGCAAGTATTTCTGTTATGCCTAGAAAAATCTATAATATGCTTGACTTGCCACCATTGAAAAATTGTTATTTGGATGTTAATCTTGCTGATAATTCTACAAAGAAACCTTTGGGGAGAGTTGATAATGTTCGCATTACCATTAACAATAACCTTGTCCCCGTTGATTTTGTTGTCTTGGATATTGAATGCAATGCATCTTGTCCCATTATATTGGGAAGACCTTTTCTTCGAACTGTTGGTGCTATTATTGATATGAAGGAAGGTAATATTAAATATCAATTTCCTCTCAAGGAAGGTATGGAACACTTCCCTAGAAAGAGAATGAAGTTACCTTTTGATTCTATCATTAGAACAAATTATGATGTTGATGCTTCATCTCTTGATAATACTTGATACACACTTTCTGCGCCTAGTTGAAAGGCGTTAAAGAAAAGCGCTTATGGGAGACAACCCATGATTTTACTACTGCACTTTTGTTTTATATTTGAGTCTTGGAAGTTGTTAATACTGTAGCAACCTCTCCTTATCTTAATTTTGTTGCATTGTTGTGCCAAGTAAAGTCTTTGATAGTAAGGTTCATACTAGATTTGGATTACTGCGCAGAAACAGATTTCTTGCTGTCACGAATCTGGGCCTAATTCTCTGTAAGTAACTCAGAAAATTATGCCAATTTACGTGAGTGATCCTCAGATATGTACGCAACTTTCATTAAATTTGAGCATTTTCATTTGAGCAAGTCTGGTGCCTCTTAGAAATTCGTCTTTACAGACTGTTCTGTTTTTGACAGATCCTGCCTTTTATTTCGCATTGCCTGTTTTGCTATGCTTGATGGATTTTTCTATTCCATTAACTTTCAGTAGCTTTGTGCAATGTCCAGAAGTGTTAAGAATGATTATGTCACCTCTGAACATGTGAATTTTGATTGTGCACTAACCCTCTAATGAGTTGTTTTGAGTTTTGGTGTGGAGGAAGTTTTCAAGGATTAAGAGAGGGAGATGATACAATATGATCAAGGAGAGTGAAAGCTCTAAGCTTGGGGATGCCCCGGTGGTTCACCCCTGCGTATTTCAAGAATACTCAAGCGTCTAAGCTTGGGGATGCCCAAGACATCCCCTTCTTCATCGACAACATTATCAGGTTCCTCTAGTGAAACTATATTTTTATTCCATCACATCTTATGTACTTTGCTTGGAGCGTCTGTTTGCTTTTGTTTTTGTTTTGTTTGAATAAAATGGATCCTAGCATTCTTTGTGTGGGAGAGAGAACGCTCCGCTGTTGCATATGGACAAATATGTCCTTAGGCTTTACTCATAATGTTCATGGCGAAGGTTGAATCTTCTTCGTTAAATTGTTATATGGTTGGAAACGGGAAATGCTACATGTAGTAATTGGTAGAATGTCTTGAATAATGTGATACTTGGCAATTGTTGTGCTCATGTTTAAGCTCTTGCATCATATACTTTGCACCTACTAATGAAGAAATACATAGAGCTTGCAAAAATTTGGTTTGCATAATTGGTCTCTCTAAGGTCTAGATAATTTCTAGTAAGGGTCGAACAACAAGGAAGACTTTATAAAGTCTTATAATGCTTACAATATGTCTTTTATGTGAGTTTTGCTGTACCGCTTCATACTTGTGTTTCTTTCAAATAGCCTTGCTAGCCTAAGCCTTGTATCGAGAGGGAATACTTCTCATGCATCCAAAATCCTTGAGCCAAACACTATGCCATTTGTGTCCACCATACCTACCTACTACATGGTATTTTCCGCCATTCCAAAGTAAATTGCTTGAGTGCTACCTTTAAATTTCTATCCTCTACCTTTGCAATATATAGCTCATGGGACAAATAGCCTAAAAACTATTGTGGTATTGAATATGTACTTATGCATTTTATCTCTTATTAAGTTGCTTGTTGAGCGATAACCATGTTCCTGGGGACGCCATCAACTACTCTTTGTTGAATATCATGTGAGTTGCTATGCATGTCCGTCTTGTCTGAAATAAGGGTGATTTACCATGAGTTGAATGGTTTGAGCATGCATATTGTTAGAGAAGAACATTGGGCCGCTAACTAAAGCCATGATCCATGGTGGAAGTTTCAGTTTTGGACAAATATCCTCAATCTCATATGAGAAAATTAATTATTGTTGAATGCTTAAGCATTAAAGAGGAGTCCATTATCTGTTGTCTATGTTGTTCCGGTATGGATGTCTAAGTTGAGAATAATCAAAAGCGAGAAATCCAATGCGAGCTTTCTCCTTAGACCTTTGTACAGGCGGCATAGAGGTACCCATTTGTGACACTTGGTTAAAACATATGTATTGCGGTGATAATCCAGGTAATCCGAGCTAATTAGGACAAGGTGCGGGCACTATTAGTATACTATGCATGAGGCTTGCAACTTGTAGGATATAATTTACATGATGCATATGCTTTATTACTACCGTTGACAAAATTATTTCTTGTTTTCAAAACCAAAGCTCTAGCACAAATATAGCAATCAATGCTTCCCTCTGCGAAGTGCCTTTCTTCTACTTTTATGTTGAGTCAGTTCACCTATTTCTTTCCATCTCAAGAAGCAAACACTTGTGTGAACTGTGCATTGATTCCTACATACTTGCATATTGCACTTGTTATATTACTTTACATTGAAAATATCCATAAGATATACATGTTACAAGTTGAAAGCAACCGCTGAAACTTAATCTTCCTTTGTGTTGCTTCAATACCTCTACTATGAATTTATTGCTTTATGAGTTAACTCTTATGCAAGACTTATTGATGCTTGACTTGAAAGTACTATTCATGAAAAGTCTTTGCTATATGATTCAGTTATTTACTCATTACATTTACCATTGTCTTGGATCGCTGCATTCATTACATCTGCTTACAATAGTATGATCAAGATTATGATGGCATGTCACTTCAGAAATTATCTTTGTTATCGTTTACCTACTCGGGACGAGCAGGAACTAAGCTTGGGGATGCTGATACGTCTCCAACGTATCGATAATTTCTTATGTTCCATGCTACTTTATTGATGATATCTACATGTTTTATGCATACTTTATGTCATATTTATGCATTTTCCGGCACTAACCTATTAACGAGATGCCGAAGAGCCAGTTGCTATTTTCTGCTGTTTTTGGTTTCAGAAATCCTAGTAAGGAAATATTCTCGGAATTGGACGAAATCAACGCCCAGGGGCCTATTTTTCCACGAAGCTTCCAGAAGTCCGAAGAGGAGACGAAGTGGGGCCACGGGGCGCCGCCACAGTAGGGCGGCGCGGCCTACAGGGGCCCGCGTGGCCCTGTTGTGTGGGGCCCCCGTGACGCCTCTTGACCTGCCCTTCCGCCTACTTAAAGCCTTCATCGCGAAACCCCCAGTACCGAGAGCCACGATACGGAAAACCTTCCAGAGACGCCGCCGCCGCCAATCCCATCTCGGGGGATTCAGGAGATCGCCTCCGGCACCCTGCCGGAGAGGGGAATCATCACCCGGAGGACTCTTCACCGCCATGGTCGCCTCCAGAGTGATGTGTGAGTAGTTCACCCCTGGACTATGGGTCCATAGCAGTAGCTAGATGGTCGTCTTCTCCTAATTGTGCTATCATTGTTGGATCTTGTGAGCTGCCTAACATGATCAAGATCATCTATCTATAATGGTACATGTTGCGTTTGTTGGGATCCGATGAATAAGTGAATGCTATGTTATGTTGATTATCAATATCATCTATGTGTTGTTTATGATCTTGCATGCTCTCCGTTGCTAGTAGAGGCTCTGGCCAAGTTGATACTTGTAACTCCAAGAGGGAGTATTTATGCTCGATAGTGGGTTCATGTCTCCATTAAATCTGGGGGAGTGACAGCAACCCCTAAGGTTGTGGATGTGCTGTTGCCACTAGGGATAAAACATCAATGCTATGTCTAAGGATATATTCGTTGATTACATTACGCACCATACTTAATGCAATTGTCTGTTGTTTGCAACTTAATACTGGAAGGGGTTCGGATGATAACCTGAAGGTGGACTTTTTAGGCATAGATGCATGCTGGATAGCGGTCTATGTACTTTGTCGTAATGCCCAATTAAATCTCACACTACTCATCATAACATGTATGTGCATGGTCATGCCCTCTTTATTTGTCAATTGCCCAACTGTAATTTGTTCACCCAACATGCTTATTCTTATGGGAGAGACGCCTCTAGTGAACTGTGGACCCCGGTCCATTCTTTAACATCGAATAATCTACTGCAATACTCGTTCTACTGTTTTCTGCAATAATCATCATCCACACTATACATCTAATCCTTTGTTACAGCAAGCCGGTGAGATTGACAACCTCACTGTCACGTTGGGGCAAAGTAATTTGGTTGTGTTGTGCAGGTTCCACGTTGGCGCCGGAATCCCTGGTGTTGCGCTGCACTACACTCCGCCGCCATCAACCTTCAACGTGCTTCTTGGCTCCTACTGGTTCGATGAACCTTGGTTTCTTACTGAGGGAAAACTTGCCGCTGTACGCATCACACCTTCCTCTTGGGGTTCCCAACGGACGCGTGCTGTACGCGTATCAGCGGGCGACAACGACCTAGAAGAAGAGGACAATGCGCGACCGGGCGACGTGGCAGGAGCCTATTGGCGCGGGGGAGAACACGCGGGAGATGTGCTGTCAGGAGCGTCAGGAGCAGGATCCGAGGCAGATTTTGTCAGGGGATCTGCCTCAGAATCGGGGTGGTCGGATGCCGTGCTGTTATCTGCCTTTGTGCTATTATTTGAGGTGTTGTTTTCACCAATGCCTTCACTATTTTGCCGAGAATTTGTAACGAGTCCGTGATAGGCTCTTCGGCAGTAACCTGTTGAGGGTGAGCAAAAGGAAAAATTTGCAGATAATGATCATTAGTGTGCACACCCCTATCATATGATCCGAGGAGAGACTATCTGAAGGAAGAAGAAGAATTTCTTCACGAAGATGATGACCAACGTTAGGATTTAGGGAAGCAAAGGGAAAAATGTTTTCATCAAACACCACATCACGAGAGATATAGACACGACCAGTATCAACATCTAGATATTTGACTCCTTTATGACGAGAGCTATATCCAAGAAACACACCTTGTTTAGAGCGAAAAGAGAGTTTATGTTTGTTGTAAGGATGAAGGTTGGACCAACAAGCACAACCAAAAACACGTAGATGCTCATAATTGAGTTTAACTTGAAGGAGTTTTTCAGTGGTAGTCTTAAGGTTAAGAACCTTGGTAGGAAGCAAATTGATAAGAAAAGTGGTTGTAATAAAAGCATCATCCTAAAACTTGAGTGGCATAGAAGCATTGGCAAGTAAAGCAAGACCAACTTGAACAATGTGACGGTGTTTGCGTTCAGCTGAACCATTTTGCTGATGAGCAAGAGTGCATGAACATGATGAACAATGCCAACTCTTTGAAAAAAGTTATTTAATTTTTCTTATTCATCACTCCAGTTAGTTTGCATAGTAATAATCTTTCTACCAAATTGACGCTCAATGTATTGTTAGAAATCAAGAAATACTTGAAACACCTCAGAACATTTTTTAAGCAAATATATCCAAGTAAATTTGCCAAAACACAAATAAATCTTACATAATATGCATGTCTGCCTACAGAGAGAGGACCTTATACATCAGAAAAAACGTATTCCAAAAGAACTGTGGAAACACTAGTAGAAACAAGATAGGGTAACTGATGACTCTTGGCCTGTTGGCATGGATCACATATGTAAGTATTTATTTATAGGAAATATGAAAGATTATTCTTCATAAGAATCCGCAACACCATAAAACATGATGGATGCCCTAGACGACAATGCCATGTAGAGGATGAAGCCTTGATAGTGGCAAGAGCATGCTTGGAGGATTCCGAAACTGGAACAGGAGGATACAAGCCACCATGACAAGGACCTTTAAACACGATTTTCTTCGTTACATGATCCTTAATCAAGGAAAATAATGGGTGAATTTCCATAAAAGTATAATTGTCTAGGTTAAGATGGTGAGCAGAAAGTAAACTTTTAGAAGCATCTGGAACATATAAAATATTACGAAGTTGTATGGATTTATCTGGAGTGTGCAAAACAGAATGACCAATATGGGTAATATTCATACCTTGTCCACCAACATTGTGGACTTGATCACCGTCATTGATAATTTTAATGAACATTGAGCTTGTTGAGTTATCCAGTGATATGATGTGTGGCGCCTGTGTCAATGTACCAATTTGTGTCTACACCATAGGCACCTTTGGTCTCCTTTGGTGGATCTTCATCATCACCATAGCGCAACCAGTAGAATGTCCCTCCTTTCTGGCGACGCCCTTGAGGCTGAGGACGAGGCCGATCCTGGCGTTGCTGCTATTGAGGCGGCGGCTGCTGCTGGAAGGGACGTGGAGGACGGTCGGCGGTGCCTGAGCACATGTTGGAGGATGGTATGGCATTGTCGGCTGCTGGTACTGAGGATAAGCATGAGGGTATTGCTGCTGCATGTAGAGCGGGATAAAAGGTGGTGGTGCATGAAGAGCATATGGCGGCGGTTGTGGAGGAGCATACGTCGGAGGAGGTTGTGCATAGGGCGTCTGGTGCTGTTGGAATCCATAGGCCGAAAGAGGAGGTGGTGGGCGAGCAAATCCTACCCCATGATACGGTTTTGGATGCCACACAGCCACATTGACCAACGAAGTGAAGGAGCCAGTAGCATGTCCCGAGCATGTGATCACGAGTCTCGCACGATAGAAGCTAGGAGCACATGTCATTGAGCGGTGTGGAGGGGACAACATTGATAGCAACAACCATATTATTAAACGAACTGCCGTGGCCATTCATAATATAGTCCTTGAGTTCATCATCATCCACCAGTTTCTAGCAACAGCAAGTTCAGAAGCAAATCCTTTCATCTTTGTGATTTACTGTTGCACCGTCATATTGAGTTTTTTTGTGTTGGTGAGAGCACCACGAATAGTGGACACCCTCGACTTGGACTGAGAAGAGTACATCTCATTGAGAGCATGCCAGACCGTAGCAGCATTGGTGAGCCCAAAGACATGAGCGAGAACATCCATGGTAAGGATAGTTGACGAGAAAACTGACAACCTGTTGATCCCGCGTGACCCATGTTTTATATGCCGGATTGGGAACGGAGATCTTTTACTTGTTTTCATCTTCAGCATCAAGGAATTCATGCGGACAAAGGTCGGATCCCTCAAGGAGACCCATAACCCATGCACCTAGAAGTGTGGGCAGCGCCTGTGCCTACCAGTACATAAAGTTGTCACACATCAGCTTGGTGGCGGGCAGCGCGCCGATGGTGGCTGGGCCCGAGGTCATCGAGGAAGAAGCCATTGGTCCTGTAGATCAAAGTCGTGGACACCGAAAAAGGCGATCGTTGTAGGGTCGAAAGAAAAAAAAACAGGTATGAAGATGCGATCTAGGGTTGTGGGGTGGGTGTTTTGTGGAGGGTTTTAGGATCAACTAAGTTAGGGAATTGTTCTAGGGGTGGAGAAGATGGTCCTGGTTGTTTTTGTTTGTCGAGGTCGTGGGAGGAGCCTGACAGCGACGGTGGCGGAGAGCCAACGGCGGCGGCAGCTAGAGAAGTGGAAGAGGAAGGCCGGCCTGATACCATATAGATTTCGGTAGACGTTTGGGTGGAACGGTGTAACCCTTTCGGGTCACCGGCTACGTGTTAATATAGGCCAGGAAGAGCCCCTGGTGTGGCAATACAGGAGAGATACGTATACAATTGGTGTACTACACCATATCGTATATGTACCTGTATTCATATGCCTGTATTACATCTCTAATACTCCTAATTTGGAAAGCGGTTGCACACACCGACGATCCCAATAAGAAACCCTCAAACCACAAAACAAATTTATTTTTGTGATAGAAATATTACATAGGCTTCATTTAAAGATAGAAATATTACATACGCTTCCTACCATTCTGAGAAAGAACAGTTTTGCTACGCTTGCTCCCTTTCCTTTCAGAGACAATCCATTGATCACCCATGAGAATCATCCTCCACAGAATTATCATTGTCATCCTCCATACCCTCTCTCCTATAGCCTGAATCAATCACCTCATCTTCAGGAGTACAATTTCTAGGTTCATCATCCAGTAATTCTTCCTCTAAATTGGCTTCATAAACTTTAGCTTTCAGATTACCAGACTTCTAAGATACAGCCTCTCTACCACCCTCTCCTCCCTGACTGTATTCAGTAGTTTCTTGCTCCAAAGAAACTATTCAATCCATAACCAATTCAGGCCCGCCTGATGCTCTTTAGTGATGCACGGATGTGGCCTTTTCCACAGAATAACTTGGTCTCAAAGTAGCTTATTGAGAAGAATAACCAAAAGCAGCAAATTGACCTGATCAGTTTGGATGTGTAGCCCCTTGGATGCAGCGTTAAGGTGCCTAGATAGTGCAACTCTGAAACATTATTCAGCGGTACACTTGAGTCTTGACAGCATTTCACTAAGACAACCAGACTACTGTTGTCTCACAAAGGGACAGCATTTCAGCACTCTTTATCTTTGAATCTGTAAAATGACTTTTGTTGTCTTGGTTGTGGAAAACAGTTGCTAAATTCGAGAAAACCAGTTGTCATGTTGTGTTGCAAACTCTTTCCGGTGCTCTCTGGTGATGCAACATTGCGGCCTTTTTGACACAGAACCGTCAATGGGGATGCAAATATCAGAAAATCGATCTTTTTTAGAGGTAAGGCCCTTAGGCCCTGCTTTAACTTAATAAAGCCACACCGGAAGAATCCACGATACAACCATCCAGCTTACATAACACACACATAACGGAGAGCTCCCAGTTCATCCGCACACACATACAGCCACCACAAGTCCAACACAGGTCCAAACACAGATACACAAATGAAGAGCAGACTCAGGCTTGGGCTTGCTCCCTTAGGCTGGAATGTAGACGCTTGATCTCCTCCATCGCCGCGTCCAACAGGCTCCTATCCGTCGACTTCACCAGCATCCGCCATTGCTGCATATAGATGAGCATTTTGTAGAGCATGTCAGACGGGTTACTGAATGAGCGAGCCGTCAAATATCATCTTATTCCTAACGTTCCAGAGGGCCCAACATTGCGCAGCGAAAGCAAACCAAACAAGTCTACGATAGCGGCCAGAAAGACCCTGAGCGATCGCTAGGAACTCGCCAGCCCCTGCTGGGTTCCAATCACAGTGCAGGATCTCCCTGATCGCTGCCCACATAAATCTGGCAAGGGAGCAACCAAAGAAGATATGGCTGCAGTCCTCAACCTCGCCACACAGGCCACAATCCCCATTGCTTGGGCCATGACGCTTAGCAATCTGCTCCGCACTAGGTAACCGACCTCTGATCAGCTGCCAGAGGAAGATCTTGATCCTCGGCGGCACTCGCAGACTCCAAACCTCCTTAAAGTGCGTCACCGCCGCCCCCTGCGATAGACGGACATAAAGGGAACGAGCCGAATACGCCCCAGAGGCCTCCAAACTCCAGGAGACCCCATCCTCCTCCTCAGAGGGCGCAAACCCCTCAATCTCTCTGGTCAGGTTATCCCATTCCACCAGCTCGACCATGCTGAACTGCCTACGGAAATGGATACGCCAGCCCTCCCCATCGCGGGCCGAGTGCACCGTCAAGAAGGGGAGGGAGCAACAACCAAACAGGTTGGGGTATCTATCGCGTAGCGGTGATCGCCCAGACCACCAGTCCAACCAAAAGTAGGTGCGTCGCTCGCTCCGCACCTGGTGTTTAGCTCCCAGCTTGAAGTACCATTTAAGTTTTTGCAAAGCATTCCAGAATTGCGACCCTTTCTTGGGTATCCCCGGCCCGAAGATGTCATTGTCTCCCAGGTATTTCGCTCTCAGCAGGTCTACCCATAGACCCTCTGCGTTCTGGTAAAGCTTCCAGATCCATTTAAGCATTAAGGCAATGTTCATAATGCGCGTATTAAGAATGCCGAGCCCTCCCAGCTCCTTAGGTTTACATACGGTCGCCCAATCAACCATATGGTACTTTCTCTTCTGTCCCACCCCTTCCCAAAAGAAGCGGGACCTCACCTTGTCAAAGCTTGCATGAGTCGCATCGAACAGCATGTACATACTCATAGCAAACATAGGGAGGCTCGACAAGCAAGAATTCGTAAGTTCCAGCCTGCCCGCAGAAGCGAGGAAAAGCCCTTGCCACGGATCCACCCTGTGCCCCACTTTTCCGGTCAGAAAGTCCCAATCTGAGGTCCGGAGGGTCTTGTCACTCACAGGCAGCCCCAGGTAGGAAATAGGGAACTTCCCCAGCCTGCAGTTGAGGAGATTGGCAAACCGAATCTGGTCCTGGTATGTAGTCCCTACTACAATGGCCTCACTCTTGTTGAAGTTAATTTTCAGCCCCGACATATTCTCAAAGCTCAGAAGGAGGAGCTTCAAGTTCGCTATCCCCAGCTCAGTCGGTTCAATAAGGATCATCGTATCGTCAGCGTACTGCAGGTGAGTCACACCTCCCGGGATGAGATGCGGAACCACACCCCTCACATGACCCGCAAGACCCGCCTTGGAGATCATGGCAGCCAACGCATCGACCAAGAAGTCAAACAGAATCGGGGAGAGTGGGTCACCCTGCCGCACACCTCGCAAATTCCTGAAGAAAGGTCCAATCTCACCATTCACATTGACCGCAGTCTGGCCACCCGAGACCAGCTGAAGTAGGCGTTGAACCATGGCTCCCGAGAACCCTTTCCGACATAACACCTCCCGCAAGAAATCCCAGTTCACGCGATCGTAGGCCTTCTCAAAATCCAGCTTTAGGAAGAGACCCCCTAGCCTCTTGACCCTAAGCTCATGAGCAATCTCGTGTAAAGCAAGGACACCCTCGTGTAGCGCACGCCCTTTAATGAAAGCCGTCTGACTACGATCAATAGTCCTATGCGCCAGAGGAGCAAGTCTAATCGCATAAGCTTTAGCAATAAACTTGAAGATAACGTTGATAAGCGCAATAGGACGGAATTGTTTAATGGAGTCCGCCCCCGCCACCTTAGGAATGAGCGAAAGGATGCCAAAATTAAGGCGGGAGATCTCTACCCTCCCAAGGGCAAAGTCGTTGAGCAATTGGAGGATAGGCCCTTTCAAGATGGGCCAGAATCTCTTGTAAAAGGCAACCGGGAGCCCATCCGGTCCCGGCGCCGTGTCCCCCTTCATGCTGTGAAGCACTTCCTCCAGGTCCTCAGCCGAGAAGGCCCGCTCCAGCCCCTCGTTCTCCTCCCTGGAGACACGCTTAGCCGCCGGCCACAGGTTGGGACCAAGCCCCAGCAGACGGGTTTCGCCAACTGTCCCCATCAACTGGCGGTAGAAGTCATAAACATGGGCCAGAAGGTCCTTTTGTTCCGAGATTTCGCCCACATCCGAAACGAGCCGCGGAATACCACACTTCCGCCGCCTACCATTGGCAATGGCATGGAAGTAAGTCGTGCATGCGTCCCCCTGGAGCATCCACTGCGTGCGACTCCTCTGACGCCAGTATTCCTCATCAATCTTATCAGCGAGGATGAGTTGGTCTTCCAGATGATATCTCAGGGCCCACCCGTCCTCATCTAAACCAACCGAATCAGCCAGCCGATCGAGTTCCACTACCTGGGCCATGAGGGCACCCCTGAACTCACGTTTCGCCTTACCCAAATTGGCCCCCCAGCCCCGAAGAAACTGTCTAAGACTCCTTGCCACCGACAGCCAGGCATCGACACTACCTCGCTGCGGTCCCAGGTTAGCAAGGAACCCCTTGAGCTTACCCCGAACTGTTCCCACAAAGTCCGGCACCTCAAACCACCACGTCTGGAACATAAACCTGGAAGGTCTACTGACAGTGGCATCCCCGCTACAAAGAAGCAGTGGGGTGTGATCGGACCCAATCCGAGTAATGGCCGTGAGGGTGCAGAGCGGGAAGCTGGCCTCCCAGGCCGGCGACACAAACACTCTGTCCAACACACAGCGAACCGGGTTTAGTTGCTTATTGGTCCACGTATACCGTGCCCCTACACGCGCCACCTCGCGAAGGGACATGGCCGCAATCGCATCATTGAAACTATGAATCCTTGGCCAGTCCAGATTCGCGTTATTCTTATCTCTAGCATCCCGTATGAGGTTGAAGTCCCCCGCCACAACCACCGGGAACCTGCAGGCCAGGACCTCCCGCTCTAGCTCTCCCAGGAACTCGGCTGTCCTACTATGGTCTGCCGGGCCGTACACTAGAATGCACCACCACTTCAAGTTACGTTGGCGGTGCAGAACCAGCGCACTCACGAAGAAGGAACCCTTCCTCCATTCACCGACTTCGAAGCACTCATCTCGGAACCCCAGCAATAGGCCCCCCGAGCGCCCATTGGCCGGGAGCCAATTCCAATTGAATTGCCCGCCAAACTCCAGACTCCGAAGTTCTGGAGCAGAAAAATCTGCCTTGATAGTCTCTTGGAGACCCAGGAAGTCCACCCGGTCCCGTCTAGCGTAATCTTTTAGCTGGGAGCGCCGGCCGCTAGCCCCGAAGCCCCAGATATTGTAGATAAGGCCTTTCATTTGGTCCCCACACGCTTAGATTGCCCCTTCCGGGCCGACAGCATAGACCGATATGCCCGCTTGGGCTTCGGCTTACTTCGAGATGTGGAGGCCCCCGCCTCCCCAATAACTGGCCGCCGCCTGAAAGGAGACCCCTCTCCGTCGGCCTGGCCACTCTTCTCCACCGCCTCAGGGTTCCCAGGCCCCCCTGACGGTGACACCGCGACAGCTTCCCTAGCTGCCGCGCAACGCTCCTCCTGCTCAAGACGGGCCGCCTTGGCCGCGAGCTCTGCTTGGGCCGCTTCCTTGGCCCGAAGAAGAGAGATCGCCTCGCTCGGCGTCCCACAGCTAGGCGTGAAAACCACACAACTATCCGCAAGCACACCCGACATATGCGCGTCTGACAGAGCACCAAAAGCCGAGAACGTAACTTCATCCTGCGCGACGTCTGCCTCCTCCAGGTTCTTCTCCTTGGCGAGGCGCTGGGCCTTCTCCAAAGCCGTCCCTCCCACGCCTGCGCCCTTGTTCCTTGCGCTCTTCCGGACCAAGGTCGGCCCCTTCCTGAGCTTCCCCTTAGCCCTGGAGTACGTCGCCGTCTTCTTCGTCCCCTCCCCATCAGGCGACCGGTCCACAACACCCAGGGCAGGGGCCTGCGCCTTGCCGGCTTGGGTCACCAGGTCCTGGCCTTCCGCCGCAGCAGCCTCCACCCCACCGGGCCCGCCAACCCCCACCGGAACCATCTCCACCACCTCTCGACTCTGCAGCTCCGGAGCCACCTCACAAGCAGAGTCCGTGAGCTGTGAATCCTCGTCTAAAGAGAGCTCCGCAGCCCCACCAAGCGGAGAGAGGTCTAGCCCCTGCCGGCCGCTCCCACGCAGCGCCGAAATCGCTGGCTGCAGCACCCCATCAATGATAATGTTAGAGCCATACTGATCAAAGGGAATCCTGGGAAACTTCTCGCGTCCAAAGGCCCCATCCCCAAGCGGCGCACTAGCCCCCTGGCTGGCCACGCTGCTCCTTGCCCTTGTAGGTGCCCTGCTGCTGCTGCTCTTTGCTCGCTTGCTTATCCTTGTCCTTCTTGCCCAGCCTCGTCCACTCATCCTCCGAAGGAGACAAGTCATCGTACTCATCATCGTCGTCATCTTGGTTATCATCCCCATCCGACGGAGGGCGAGGAGGATCCCCACCTCCCGCCCCAGCACCACGGACCCCCGGCTCCACCTTGACCCCAATCGCAAACGTCTCCCCATTCACCGTCAGCTGGACCGAACCCTTGATCTTCTCCGGGAAGCGGCATTGGAACCGCATACGCACTGGCTCCGTACGGAACTTCCTCAAGGAAAGCGCATCCACCTCAAGCGGCCTGCCCACCATGATCATGGCCGCCATGAGCCTCTCAGCCTCAATCATAATGGGCGGCAGACCAGTCAACTGCACCCAAGTTGAAGGGAAGACCATAGAGGGTTTTGGGTCTAGGAACGCCTCGCGGATGTCCACCTCCACTTTGCTCAGCGGGAGGGACAGTTTGCCCCTGCGAGAACCCATCCTAAGAGTAGCCTGCGATGGAAAGACCACCGTGAACTCAGTCTCCGACACCCGGCAAACCTTCCAGTCCCAACGATCATCCACCAAGTCTTTGAGCTCCGCATCCAACTGCACGGCCGAGAGAGGGGGAGTGTTGAACTTGATGATAGCTGAGAAATCATCCCCCGTCTCTTGCTCCGGCAGCGGCTCAACCTCAATCGCGAAAAAGCCGCCCCCGCGGATCGCATGCCCCATGGATTGGAGCCTGATGGTTTTACCCCTGGTCGGACAGTTGGCCGAGGCGTGTCCCTCGCCGCTGCACAAAGGCCTGAGTGGCTCAAAGATACAGCTCGCCTGGAAGTGACCGGCCCTGCCGCACTTGAAGCACTCTGCCCCAGCCATGGCAGCAGCACCGGCCGCGCCGCCCTTCCCTTTGGGCTTTGCTTGAATCTGCGCTGAAGGGCCCCCAGATCCTCCCGCGGCTTGCACATGACCTGCCGGCGGCGCCTCCGCCGCAGCTCCAGCGACCGGCGCAGGGTTGCGCGCACGCGACTCATCCGCCCGCCGCCGCTGTTTCTCTTCCCTCCGCTGCTGCGCCTTCCACCACGGTGGCGGCGGGCCCCAGATGTCCTCGCCATTGGGCGCCCCCTGGCCATGGCCACCCCCACCGTGAGCCTCCTGGCGGTAGGAGCCGCCCCCGCCCCCGCCGGAGTCCTGGCGAAAGGAGCCACCGGCCCCAAAGTTCTGGTCTTGGCGGTGGCCCCCACCACCACCGCCACCCAGCTCCTGCCTCCGACCACCATGGTCCTGCCGATACCCACCGAAACCACCGTCCTGGCGGTAGCCGCCGCCCGAACCTCCACCAAAGTCCTGCTGACGCGAGCTGCCGCCGCCACGCTCCCTCCACCGACCGCCACCGTCGCCCTGCCCACCACCTCCCAGCTCCGAGCGCCTCCCGTCGCCGCCCTCCCCCGTCTCCAGCCTCCTCTTGTTTCTCCCGTCGAAATTGCTCATGGACGCAACCTCAGCAAAAGACCGTGTGAGAGGAGTGGGAGGAGAAAGTCTAGTGAGAGTGCGGAAGAGATTGCGCAACTTACGCCGCCGCACCTCTTCGCCCCGAGCAGGGAACCCTAAAGCAGGATCGGTCACACCGCGAGGAAGCCACAGCCACCTGTGGGCCGAAAGCAGGCCCCCTTCCATGCCAGTAGGGCAACTTACCAGCCCCGGCCCAACAGACACCACATGCTCTCCACTCCTGCGACACCGAGCTTCCCCGACCAGGCCCAGCCCAGGTGAGCCCAACCCCAGGAGGCCCACCACCGAACCGGCCTGCCCAGGCTCGCACCCTGCCTCTCCCTGAGCGGAGGGCACAGAGGCCGGCCGCCGCCGCTCCCCTGCCGACGGCCACCCAGGAGGCTCCGCCCCGCCCTCCGGCACCGCCACCAGAGGGACGGACGCCGCCCGCCGATGCCCCGGGCCACGCCACGAGGAATCCCCCAGTCTCTCGAAGCGCCGCGCCCCCGCCGCCGGAAAAGCAGACCCCTTTCCCCCAGGAGCAAACCTCCGACGCCAGCCAGGTTTGAAGGAACCCCCAAGCTCCTCCGCCAAACTGCAGAGCTGAGACGCCAATTAATATTGTTATACAAACATTTAATTTTATCTGTAATCCACCGCCAAACTGCAGAGCTGAGACGCGTTACTCGCAAACATTACAGAGTTGATTGAGCAAGTCTATTCTAGGTTTCTAGTGCATAGTTTCTTGCAGATAGTCGCTTCTATTTTAAAATTTTAATGTACTTGACAGCATTTTAGTACACATTCCCATTTTGTTGACAAAAGCGAAGAGAATGCAACGAGATTATACATGAAATACATTTGTGATGCTGCACAAGACCATGTGAAGATCTCATGCTATCATATACAAGCACTACACCTATCTGGATCAGTAAAAATATACAGTTGCTAAATTCAAAAGAAAGAAAAAAAACCAGTTCTCATCATTGGTCGCAAACTCTTGCCTGCTACTATCTGGCGGTGATCAACATTGGGGCCTTTTCGATAAAGTAACTTGGTAGAACTCAAAGTTGGTTACTGAGCAGAACCGCCGATGGGAATGCAAATTTCAGAAAATTGATCTTGTCAATTTGTGGTTCTTTTTCGATAAAGGAGCAACAGCCCCAGCCTCTGCATCAATTGATGCACACGGCCTTTTATTAAACATATAAAGTATCAAGTATCAAGTAACAAGTACGAAAGAAAGAAAAACAATCATGGGTCCGTCATGGTTGCCACATAAACCAACCAACGGAACAGCAAACATCTAAATAGGCTAGCCATACTCTATCCTATTAATGTGTCGCCACCCAGTAGCCCGGTAATAGAAGTCCTGAGTAAGCACCAGCAGTCTGTTGCAACCAGTATCCATATCCTTGCGCTGCTCCTCCGGTAGCAGGAAAGCCCATAACTGTATCCAATGCACAGCTCGAAGAATGACCTGCAAAAAGTTAGTACCCTTTTGATTATTAAAAATCATATCATTTCTAGTGTTCCATATTGCCCAACATATAGCAGATATACCAATCCTAATTTTCTGCTTATCTTTCTTCGGAACTCCATACAACCAGTTCCCAAACATATTATTAATACTAGTTGGTGGCGGAATATTATAAGCAAAGTAAATCATCCGCCAAATAATAGTAGCAAAGGGGCATGTAAGAAACAAATGATGGACCGTTTCACTTTTGAGATCCTGTCCACCTACGTTTTGCCAAATTTGTGGTTCTTATATTGTTAATTTGTTATACAAACATTTTGATCTGTAATCCCTCGCCAAACTGCAGAGCTGAGGCGCGTTGCTTGGAGACATTAGAAAATTGATTGAGCAAGCATAATCTAGGTCTCTAGTGCATTGTTTCTTGCAGATAGTTCCTTGTGTTTTAATGTACTTGAGAACATTTCAGTACACATCCTTTGCATTATTCTGCAAACCATTTTTGTTGAAAAAGGCGAAGAGAATGTAAAGACCTCATATAGCACAAATTTGTGATGTTGTACATGAACATGTGAAGATCTCATATATGCCATCATATACAGGCCCTACGACTATCCAGATCAGTAAAAATATATATACTTACTACTAAGTCATTACACCTATCATCTATCTAGTTCGAAGCAACTGATTACAAGCTGTCGTCGTTGGCTACTGGTAAGGGTCTGTCCATGACGCGTCGTTGGTTGCAGCTTCCTTCCATCTCCTGTCGAAAATCTGCATCTCAGCATGCGATCGCCTCCTCACCGCGGCCCGGAAAGCCGCGGCCTTGCCCTCGGTCCCGCCGAGCATAGGGACTCCCCTGTGTAGGACGTACTCGCTGTCGACGACGCCGACCTTGAGCGTCCTGTCGCCCTGCGCGCAGTAGCCGAGCTTGTAGTCGAGGCCCCAGGCGTGCACGAGGTCGTTCTGGACCATGCCCCAGCTGCAGCGCCACGCCGCCCGGGAGAAGACCGGCACCATCATCTCCACCCACCCGGCACACGGCGGCCCCGTGCTGCTGTCGTCGCACCCTCCTCTTCCCAAGGCCGAAGCCGCCTTATAGAACCTCCGGTGCACGTCGCCCCTCCTTGGATGCCAGGCCTCAGCAGTGCACGCGCCGTGATGCCATGGTGGATCTCGGACCGGCGGTCGAGTGCCGGCTGAGATACCTCGAGCCCTTCTCTCTTGACGATGTCGAGGTACCGGACAGGGTCGAAGGCGTCCACCTCGACGTCCTCGTCCCACAGGAAGACGTAGTCGTACTCGGCAACAATGTCGGGGTGCAGGAACCGCTTGGCGAACCACCACTTGGTCTGGCCGCGCGCCGACACATGCACCGCGCGGCGCGACCACTCGAGGTCATCCCACTGCTCCTCCCCGGCGCCGTCGTAGTGGAAGACCATCAGCGTGAATCTGTCCGCCGGGAACTTGGAGACGAGCTTGTCGACGGCGGCCTTGTTCTTGATGCCCACCGGGATCGCCAGGAGGCTCTTCCCGCCGCTGTGCTTCTGCTCAGGGTCGCCGACCATGGATACCATCTCGAGGTTGGACGTGCCGTGCACGATGCCCCTCGGCAAAGCTTCGCCGTCCGATGGCTGCTTCTTGGCTTGTTTCGCTCCATGGACTACGCGTAGCAGTTTACGCGAGATCGCGCCGGATGCTGCTGACAGGCTATTATGGTCCTTCCGATGAAGCGTGTCGGTTGCGCCGGCGAGGAACAATAACGCGAGGAGGAATACGAGCAGCACCGGCAGCGAGAACCTTTTCCGCGACGACATGGAAGAAGTGCTTCAATGCCGGCGTATTACTTCTGCCAGTCAGCCGATGATGGGTTCGAATTTTTGATGCTGTTGACGCTGGTCAGCACGCAGTATATATAGCCCTGGACTTGCACGTAGAACAATCCGAAACGGGTCTGGAATCGGCATTGGAAACATGATAACTACGTTATTACAGCCCGGCCGGACGTGCGCGCAGAGCAATCCGACACCAAGGTAGAATCGGAGATACGAGTAGAAGCAGCGGCCAGCGGAGTAAGATGAGTTTATTTCCGACCCCGCAAAAAAAGGAAGAATTTGCAACCGAATCGGAGTGAGTGTACTTTATGTGTTGAAGATGGCACACACACTTTCGCTTAAACCTAATTTTGCAGATGTGGTAAGCATATGCATATGATCATCATGTCAAAAAAAGAAGTATACATATGATCATTAGGTGTTCACTCATCATCAAATAAAACCCAAGCTAATTTCTATAGATGTACTGTTCTAGAAAAAACTTCAGGGATGATAATTTCCCGTAACTTTTCTTTCACAATAAAATACTAAAATATATTTGTGACTGTTTCTTAGACCGCCCAACCTTGTTTTTCTTCAACTGTCCTGAATAACATGTAATTTCTAGCCAATGGTCAAATCCACTAAAGTACATACAAACATAAACCCAAGGATCTCAATTCCTCCTACCTCCCTCCCCTACCCCTAACTCATAAAGCGTCCACATCTTCCTTACCGGCCTTTTGATCTTACCATTCCTCATCCTCCATCTCTCAGTCCCGTCGGTGTCAATTGTCCTTCTCCTAGCACATTTTGTACTCCTCATATTCCGCTTTCATCAACTCATCCTCATCGCACGACAACCACCTCCATAACATGATTGAAGTGGTGGTGGTGGTGGCGACAACTTTCTCCACCTCCGAGATTTCAAGAGCAGCGACGGAGGACTCTCCTTGACCCTAGTGTTACATAAGTATTTTCTTCAACCTTGATGTGGTTGCGGCCTTTAGGTAGCAGTGGTGATGGATGCCATTGTTATTGTGCAAAAGAAAGAAGGGAGTGCAGCAACTACAATATGGACACACTATATACATGTGGGTTCATGTCATATAAGGGTTTAAGAGTTCAGGATGATCCAAAAAAGTTTCAGAAGGTATGTAAAGCTTCTTGCGATAGGTAGGTAAACACAAATTACTCTCAAACATAAGCGTTTTTTAACCTATCTCGGATAGTTTGGCATAGCTGGCTATGATGTGTAGTAATAGTACAAAATTTTCCTTGAGAAACATATTGATAAAAACAATTGGTTTAGATCGAATGAAAATGCGAAAACGAATGACCCCTGACATGTTGACATCCCAACACTATAACCTCCATCAATAGTTCAAACATCCGTGCTACACTTCGCATGCCAACATTTTTTCATATAGACCCTTCTAATTTTGTGAAATTAACACGTTGCTCCACCCTGTGGACGTTTCATAAATGTTCAGATTGAGTTTCCCACGTATTCTTGTTTCATGAAGAAACAAAAAAATGTTTTATTAATGTATGAAGATTCGACATAATTTTATATAAGTTGTATACATGTATTCATGAAGGAACAAAGATGCTTACATTGTTTCATATATGTTTTCCATTCAGTGAAACCTTTTCTGGCTTTTTGTGAAACTAGAGGTGAAATATGTTCAAAACCTCAATGAGACACTTACGAAACATCCTTGAGATGGAGTGCATGTTTATTTCCATAAAATAGAAAGGTTTATATGATTTTTTTTGTATAATCAACAATGCAAGAATCTCAGGCCTTTCAAGGGTGGGGATAGTGAGGAACTCAACGTTTGAAATGGTTGGATTAGAAAAAAGTTGTTCCTTGATGACTTGATATAAAATTAACTTGGCCGTGAATGAGCCTTCTATGATAATGTAGAAACCTTCTAGTTAAACCCATCCATGGTTTGGCGTGCTATTGTGGAAAGGGAGATGATCTCTGGCGAAGGGTTTAATTCGTCGCAATTATACAGGTGTTGATACTCATGCATGTGACGATAACTCGATATGCAAAGATGGTTGATTGAGGATGTATGCTTGTCTAGCTCACTTGATTAGGGAAGGGGTTGTAGAACCCATCCAGCCAAGTTTAAGTCCACATGCATGCAGATTATCGTTGTAGGGGCTTCCTCTACCACATTCCTTTTAAAAACAGGTTTATGCTTGCACAACTTGTGCATCGAATGCCACCGCAATGGGTCTCAGACATCGTCAACCAAACTACTCCCTCCTTTCGGATTAAATTGACGCGGAGGGGTGCCAAATCTAGCATGCACTGAGTGTTGTTCCGCTTCAATTAAATGTGACCACAGGTAGTAATCGACAGTGGAATACAGCAAAATTGGACACTTTTTTCTTGCTCATGGTTGGGCATCTGATCCAAACTATACCAATTAGCAGGCGATCTTGTCCTGATTTTTGGGACGTGCCTTCACGAGAAGAGAATGATGACATGTACAAGAGAGAAGAGGGGGGCTGGCTTGACGGAACATCGGCGAGTTCAGATCATCATGGCATGAAGAAGAGCTGGTTAAAACTATGAAACATCGAGGTTCCTGCCAAGCTCAGGATTTTTCTGTGGAGGTTGGCAGAACAATCGTTAGATGTTCTCAATAGACGACATATTGCCTTCGTAAGCTCGTGTGGCATATGTGGAGCTGAGGATTCCTAGCGACACTCGTTGATCAACTTCACTATGGCACAATGTGTTTGGGCCATAGACAATATGAAGAGATGACAAAACACATGAGCCACATGCATGAACCGAGGGCACTGATGCATGTAAAATGCATCAATGTTCGTTGTAGTGTATTGTGCAATATTCCAGCATATTTGCATCATATATTTTGTTATAATCATGTTTTAGAATGAATTTGGAGATTTTCCTAAAATGTCTCTTTTATTTTGATTATAACTCTGCAGATAGAAAAAACCTTATTTTCCGTAATTTTGACTTTCACGGACCATCGCGAACTCAAAAGGATCTCGGTTTATTTCTACCAAAGTTTTTATGGAATTAGAAGACCCGGAGCACCTAGACCCCACCTGGAGGGTGTTGAGGCCCATGGTGACGCCTGATAGTCTAGTTGAGCCATGGGACCACCTAGCACCCCACGGCTCTGATTTCGTTGATCTTACTTCCCATGGACTCATTTTGACCTAAAACCATCTACATATAAAGTTGCGTTCACGGTCCCGAAGCACGGCGCAACACGAAGATAGAAACATGAAATAGAGGAGATCCGACGGAAATTGGAGGGGAAACGCTACCGGAACACCATCGCCTCGCATCTCCAGCCTCTCCAATACCACCTCTATCATCACCATGGTGAAGAGAGAATAGTCAAACCCTAGACTAGGGTTTTGTGGAAGTATCTTGTTCTATCTCTCTCATGCTATCATTGTTCTAGTGCCATATGATCTACTCAACATCATTATGCCCACATATCTATAATCTTGTGTGGCGGATGTTGGTTTTTATGATATGATTATATGAAATTGCAATTTTCAGATTTCGTTTTATGCTTTAGTAGATATATATTATGTACCATGTTCTTGATTACAAGTTTTGATCCAACTAGTATGACAGGGCGCGAGAGAAGGAACATATACATTACTTTGAGTAACATGGTAGTAGAAGCTCAATAATGACAGTAAATGAGGATCTACTATATATGGTTTTAACTTTCTGTTGCTACCTCATTAGGGATAAATGAAGGCATTGTACTACATTCATCTTGTGACAACAAAGGTGATCTCATATCTATTGAGGTAGTATATTTGATATTCAACATCATGTCATAGAAGCAAAGGAAATACTTTTTAAAATTAAATCTAGTTTGTGGAGTATTCTTTCGTTAGAGGAGTATTAGTGGCATGTGTTGCATCATCTCAACCATAGAATGTGATGCCCATATAAATGCTTATCAGACGCATTATGAAGTTACAATAATATTTATGCTTGTTTTGGAACTATTTCTAGTCTGCCATGTCTATGAGAGTAGACAAGTCAAACTATGAATCCGGACCATTTTTAATCATAAGAAGCATCTTTTGTTTGCATTTACAATTCATTTTATTTTTATCATTCATTTATTCCGAAAATACAAAAACATATATCTCTCTTGCATTTAGTTATCTCATATAGTTTGCATTGCTACTATCACCATTACCTTTTAGTTTTGCATTGCATCTAGTTTACCTATTATATAGCTTACATATTACTTTTAGTTTTTATACCTGCATTTAGTTTATTTTTTTATCAATTTCTTTTTATTTGTAATACAAAGCCTTGTGTTTGACAATCACTTGGTGAAGTTGGGGACACAAGGCATCACTTTCTTGTTTTAGATATAAACCCTCGAGTCATCCTTGTGGGGAAAACACACTTGCTACATCACTTTGCGTTTCGAGTCCCAACGAATTGGTATCTAATCAGGCGTGGAACTGCTTATTCGCGGTGATTGATTCTTTACCTCATGATAAGCTCAGACGTTTGTGTGTGATGGGTTGGGCGATGTGGTACACAAGACACAAGGCGATCCATGAGGGCATGTCTGAGAGTCCACTAATCACGCATTGCTTCATAGATATATTTCTTTATGAGCTCGAGGAAACGAACAAACCTACATCTGTCGAGAAGAAAGCGAGGGCATCTACCCCCTCACACCCCATATGGATTCCTCCTACGACTGGAGCGGCAAATGTAAACATGGATGCAAATGTTGAATGGAACAAGAATCGGGCTTGATCCCTGAAGTGGCGAGACCGTCCATAGGTGATTTCCTAGGTGCATCTGCGGTGGTGGTGTCGGGGATATCTGAACCTAAAGTAATGTAGGCCTTAATTAGCAGCTCGAGAAGGGCATAACTTAGCGCATGATCTTCTTCTTCCGAGGATTTGTGCTGCTAGTGACGGTCTGCTGGTGATCAAGGCCATGAAGGAGCTAAACCTAGGGAGCTATACCCACATTTTGCATGAAATAAAGAGTCAGCGTCAACACTTGAAGAAGCTTCCTTTATTCACGAGCAACGTGCATCCAACAAGGAACACCATGATCTGGCTCGCCTTGTGCTTGGCTCACATGTTGGATTGTTGGTTGTTATGTTTGGTTCGTTCATTCGCCTATGGGCATTTGTATTCTACGTCTTTTGATAATTAATAAAAGAGATTTTGAAAAATTAGTACTCCTTCCGTTCATTAAAAAATGTCAAAAATTTATCTAAAAAACGCCTAGATACATTTAGATTTAGATAAACTTACATCATCCTTTTATAAATAGAGATAGGGTTCGATGCACGGCGGCGCCGTTCACAAACCTTCAACCCTAAGTTAATAAAAAAAAAAAACAGGGCGATTCTAGAAGAAAGAAACACGATTACACCGGCGGCGCCTGCTGCCGTCCCCATCAACCATTCACCACAGAGCACAGAGTCACATCACGGTACCTAATCTACGTTTTACTCCAACATCAACTCGATTCATGCCGAACTTACCAGAAGTACAGCTAACAATCACCAAACACGCTTCATATACTGAATCAACCATGCCAAAACCAAAATGTCGTAACACGTACGAAACTGCGCAACAGACCCAACTTCCCAACCACAACAAGAATGTTTACAGTAGGCGTCGTAGTCACTGGCCGCCGCCGACGAACTCGGCGATGCGTGTCATGAGGTCCCGCGCGTCGTCGAACATGGGAAAGAGGAAGAAGGCGTGGATGCCGTCCGGGTACTCCAGCACCGTCACGTCCTTGCCGCTGCCCATCAGCATCTCGCAGTAGCGCCGCTGCCAGTCCTGCAGCGGGTCGTAGCCGCCGATGACGAGCAGCACCGGCGGGAACGCCGGAGAGTCTACGCCTGCGGCTGCCTCAGGGGTGGCGCAGCACGCGGCCTCGTGGGAACGGTCGGCGCCGTGCGGGAGGAACGCGCGCCACATCCAGTCGGTGCGGGGCACGGACACGATCGGCGCGCCGTGGAGGCGGAGCTCGGCTGGCGTCCGCTCCTCGCCGCCGAAGAAGGGCTGGACGGCGATGAGGCCCGCGAGCCGGACGTGCTTGAACGTTGCGACGTCGGCCACGTAGCGTCTGGCGACGTGGTGCGCGATGTTGCCGCCGGCGCTGTCCCCGGCGAGGAAGCAGCGTGAGGCATCGAGCGGCACGTCGGCGGGGTGGTTCTTGGGGTCGTCGAGGAAGCGGAGGGTGGCTATGCCGTCGTCGTAGGGCGCCGGGAAGCGGTGCTCCGGGGCGCGGCGGTAGTCTACGGAGAGCACCGCAGCCGAGGCGTACCGCGCGATGCGGCGGCACACGGCGTCGTAGGCCAGGGATGCATTGGAGAGGAACGCGAACCCGCCGCCGTGGAAGAAGACGATCACGGGGAGAGGCGCGGCGCTGTCGGCTGGTCTGGCGGCCGGGTGGAAGAGGCGGGCGCGGAGGCGGATGGCCGGGTCGATGACGACGTCCCGGGAGGCGACGCCGCGGCACGGGGAGGAGAAGGCCGGGACGCGAGGGTCCAGCAGGGAGAGCACGCGGCGGTTGACGGTGCCGTCGGCGCGGCGGGTGGCGTCGGATACGTAGTCCACGACCCTGAGGGTTAGGCGCATGATACGCGACATCGGCGGCTTCGGCTTACTCCGCGGCGGAGGCTCCTCTGCCATTGTCGTGCCGTCGTCGGTCTCTCGAGTTCTTTGCGGCGTGGTTTAATCCGGTGTGTGTAGTGGTCGGGTAGTCGTGTCGTGCGGAGGCTGGAGAGTTGAGAAAGTGGGTTATCGCTCTCGTCAGCACTGCTTTTCCTACTGCCAAATTACTTATGCTAGGTTAGGTGTCTTGTTGTCTGGGCAGGTACAAAGGCAGCATTGCAGCAACTATAGCACGATATTAAATTGTTTAGAAATAATTTAATTTAGGTTGCTGAATTTTTTTAAGTACATTCTCGTAGCATAAACGAATTATGCATCAGGTAGCAAACCAAAAACCACCTCTCTATGTTTTTTATAGAGCAAACCACCTTACGAATTTCAAATATCGTCCAAATCATGCCTTTTATGGGCTCTCACAGCACTCAAATGGAGAATGGTATGCCTATCAAACATTGAAGGCCAGTTTATCGGTCATCATGATTTTCTCTCAGGTTGCTGCTATGTTTCACGATTGAACATTATTGTGTTCATTGGCTTGTGAGAAACCACAAAAGCACTTTCTCTAAAAAAAAAAAAAAAAAAAAAAAAACACAAAAGCACCAAGTAAACATAGCTTATAAGAAAAATAGAGTTATAAAAGATTGTGAAGTTAGGTTTAATATGTCTTTTCTTCGCAATATATTGCTCCTCAACCTTTGTAAACTGCACAGCGGCATTAGCACTACGGAAAAAAAATGCCATTGCCGTGTCTCAAATCATTGTCGTGCGCAGCAAGCAGCACGCACGCCAAAGAGACTTCGCACGGTAAGGTCTGAGCGCAACGCACGGCAATGAAACCATGCACGGCAAAGTCAGCAGTGGCGCACGGCAAAGTCCAAATAAAGCGCACGGCAAAGAAACATCGACGGCAAAGTCCGTACAAGCCGCACGGCAAAGGCCCTGGGCGTTGCCGTGGCTCGCCCTTTGTCGTGCGGACAGAAAAGCTGCAGGGCAATTAAAGGGGCCCTTGCCATGCGTTCCTTGCTTTGACGTGCGCCAATATACATTTTATTTGTTTTTCTTTCTATTTTATTTTATCTAATACTTATATATTTTTATTAATTAGTTTTACGTTTTAATGACTATTTATTGGTGTTACTTAAGACAATGTGCAATACAAAATTATTCTTCATGTTCATCCCCCCACATATATCAGGGTTTCGGAGGAGTCCGCGCTTCGGAAAATTTGCTAAGTGTTATCGCCCAAATGTGAGGAAGGTCACACCGAGAAGCTACTTTTGCACCATTACACCTTCCACCACACTTTCACACATAGCATAGGTCCACATGCAAGATTTGGTGGGTTGATGCGTGTAGTTCACACGTCCGTTGGGAACCCCAAGAGGAAGGTGTGATGAGCACATCGGCAAGTTTCCCTCAGTAAGAAACCAAGGTTTAATCGAACAAGTAGGAGTCAAGAAGCACGTTGAAGGTTGATGGCAGCGGGATGTAGTGCGGCGCAACATCAGAGATTCCGGCGCCAACGTGGAACCTGCACAACACAACCAAAGTACTTTGCCCCAACGAAACAGTGAGGTTGTCAATCTCACCGGCTTGCTGTAACAAAGGATTAACCGTATTGTGTGGAAGATGATTGTTTGCAGAAAACAGTAAAACAAGTATTGCAGTAGATTGTATTTCAGTATAGAGAATTGGACCGGGGTCCACAGTTCACTAGAGGTGTCTCTCCCATAAGATAAACAGCATGTTGGGTGAACAAATTACAATTGGGCAATTGACAAATAAAGAGGGCATGACCATGCACATACATATTATGATGAGTATAGTGAGATTTAATTGGGCATTACGACAAAGTACATAGACCGCTATCCAGCATGCATCTATGCCTAAAAAGTCCACCTTCAGGTTATCATCCGAACCCCCTCCAGTATTAAGTTGCTAACAACAGACAATTGCATTAAGTAATGCGCGTAATGTACTCAGTGACTATATCCTCCAACATAGCACTAATGTTTTATCCCAAGGGGCAACAACACATCCAAAAACTTAGAGATTTCTCACACTTCCCAGATTCACGGAGACATGAACCCACTATCGAGCATAAATACTCCCTCTTGGAGTTACAAGCATCTACTTGGCCAGAGCATCTACTAGTAACGGAGAGCATGCAAGATCATAAACAACACATAGACATAACTTTGATAATCAACATAACAAGTATTCTCTATTCATCGGATCCCAACAAACACAACATATAGAATTACAGATTGATGATCTTGATCATGTTAGGCAGCTCACAAGATCCGACAATTAAGCACAATGGGGAGAAGACAACCATATAGCTACTGCTATGGACCCATAGTCCAGGGGTAGACTACTCACACATCACTCCGGAGGCGACCATGGCGGCGTAGAGTCCTCCGGGAGATGATTCCCCTCTCCGGCAGGGTGCCGGAGGCGATCTCCTGAATCCCCCGAGATGGGATTGGCGGCGGCGGCATCTCTGGAAGGTTTTCCGTATCGTGGCTCTCGGTACTGGGGGTTTCGCGACGGAGGCTTTAAGTAGGTGGAAGGGCAGGTCAGGGGGCCACACGAGGGCCCCACACCACAGGTCGGCGCGGCCAAGGGCCAGGCCGCGCCGCCCTAGGGTGTGGCCACCTCGTGGCCCCACTTCGTCTCCTCTTCGGTCTTCTGGAAGCTTCGTGGCAAAATAGGACCCTGGGCGTTGATTTCGTCCAATTCCGAGAATATTTCCTTACTAGGATTTCTGAAACCAAAAACAGCAGAAAACAAAGAATCGGCTCTTCGGCATCTTGTTAATAGGTTAGTTCCAGAAAATGCACGAATATGACATAAAGTGTGCATAAAACATGTAGATATCATCAATAATGTGGCATGGAACACAAGAAATTATCGATACGTCGGAGACGTATCAGCATCCCCAAGCTTAGTTCTGCTCGTCCCGAGCAGGTAAAACGATAACAAAGATAATTTCTAGAGTGGCATGCCATCATAACCTTGATCATACTATTTGTAAAGCATATGTAGTGAATGCAGCGATCAAAACAATGTATATGACATGAGTAAACAAGTGAATCATAAAGCAAAGACTTTTCATGAATAGTACTTCAAGACAAGCATCAATAAGTCTTGCATAAGAGTTAACTCATAAAGCAATAATTCATAGTAAAAGTATTGAAGCAACACAAAGGAAGATTAAGTTTCAGCGGTTGCTTTCAACTTGTAACATGTATATCTCATGGATATTGTCAACATAGAGTAATATAATAAGTGCAATATGCAAGTATGTAGGAATCAATGCACAGTTCACACAAGTGTTTGCTTCTTGAGGTAGAGAGAAATAGGTGAACTGACTCAACAGTAAAAGTAAAAAGAATGGTCCTCCATAGAGGAAAAGCATCGATTGCTATATTTGTGCTAGAGCTTTGATTTTGAAAACAAGAAACAATTTTGTCAACGGTAGTAATAAAGCATATGTATCATGTAAATTATATCTTACAAGTTGCAAGCCTCATGCATAGTATACTAATAGTGCCCGCACCTTGTCCTAATTAGCTTGGACTACCGGATCATCGCAATACACATGTTTTAACCAAGTGTCACAAAGGGGTACCTCTATGCCGCCTGTACAAAGGTCTAAGGAGAAAGCTCGCATTGGATTTCTCGCTATTGATTATTCTCAACTTAGACATCCATACCGGGACAACATAGACAACAGATAATGGACTCCTCTTTAATGCATAAGCATGTGGCAACAATTATTATTCTCATATGAGATTGAGGATATATGTCCAAAACTGAAACTTCCACCATGAATCATGGCTTTAGTTAGCGGCCCAATGTTCTTCTCTAACAATATGCATGCTTAACCATAAGATGGTAGATCTCCCTTACTTCAGACAAGACGAACATGCATAGCAACTCACATGATATTCAACAAAGAATAGTTGATGGCGTCCCCAGGAATATGGTTATCTCACAACAAGCAACTTAATAAGAGATAAAGTGCATAAGTACATATTCAATACCACAATAGTTTTTAAGCTATTTGTCCCATGAGCTATATATTGTAAAGGTGAAGAGTGGAAATTTAAAGGTAGCACTCAAGCAATTTACTTTGGAATGGCGGAGAAATACCATGTAGTAGGTAGGTATGGTGGACACAAATGGCATAGTGGTTGGCTCAAGTATTTTGGATGCATGAGAAGTATTCCCTCTCGATACAAGGTTTAGGCTAGCAAGGTTATTTGAAACAAACACAAGGATGAACCGGTGCAGCAAAACTCACATAAAAGACATATTGTAAACATTATAAGACTCTACACCGTCTTCCTTGTTGTTCAAACTCAATACTAGAAATTATCTAGACCTTAGAGAGACCAAATATGCAAACCAAATTTTAGCATGCTCTATGTATTTCTTCATTAATGGGTGCAAAGTATATGATGCAAGAGCTTAAACATGAGCACAACAATTGCCAAGTATCACATTATCCAAGACATTTTAGCAACTACTACATGTATCATTTTCCAATTCCAACCATATAACAGTTTAACGAAGAAGAAACTTCGCCATGAATACTATGAGTAGAGCCTAAGGACATACTTGTCCATATGCTACAGCGGAGCGTGTCTCTCTCCCACAAAGTGAATGCTAGGATCCATTTTATTCAAACAAAACAAAAAACAAAAACAAACCGATGCTCCAAGAAAAGCACATAAGATGTGATGGAATAAAAATATAGTTTCAGGGGAGGAACCTGATAATGTTGTCGATGAAGAAGGGGATGCCTTGGGCATCCCCAAGCTTAGACGCTTGAGTCTTCTTGATTTATGCAGGGGTAAACCACCGGGGCATCCCCAAGCTTAGAGCTTTCACTCTCCTTGATCATGTTGCATCATACTCCTCTCTTGATCCTTGAAAACTTCCTCCACACCAAACTTAGAACAACTCATTAGAGGGTTAGTGGACAATAAAAATTAACATGTTCAGAGGTGACACAATCATTCTTAATACTTCTGGACACTGCATAAAGCTACTGGACATTAATGGATCAAAGAAATTCATCCAACACAGCAAAAGAGGCAATGCGAAATAAAAAGCAGAATCTGTCAAAACAGAACAGTTCGTATTGACGAATTTTATCGAGGCACCAGACTTGCTCAAATGAAAATGCTCAAATTGAATGAAAGTTGCGTACATATCTGAGGATTACTCACGTAAATTGGCACAATTTTCTGAGTTACCTACAGAGAAAACAGCCCAGATTCGTGACAGCAAAGAAATCTGTTTCTGCGCAGTAATCCAAATCTAGTATGAACTTTACTATCAACGACTTTACTTGGCACAACAAAACACAAAACTAAGATAAGGAGAGGTTGCTACAGTAGTAAACAACTTCCAAGACACAAAATAAAAACAAAGTACTGTAGTAAAAACCATGGGTTGTCTCCCATAAGCGCTTTTCTTTAACGCCTTACAGCTAGGCGCAGAAAGTGTGTATCAAGTATTATCAAGAGACGAAGTGTCAACATCATAATTTGTTCTAATAATAGAATCAAAAGGTAACTTCATTCTCTTTCTAGGAAAGTGTTCCATACCTTTCTTGAGAGGAAATTGATATTTAATATTACCTTCCTTCATATCAATGATAGCACCAACGGTTCGAAGAAAAGGTCTTCCCAATATGATGGGACAAGATGCATTGCATTCAATATCCAAGACAACAAAATCAACGGGGACAAGGTTATTGTTAACGGTAATGCGAACATTATCAACTTTCCCCAAAGGTTTCTTTTTAGCATTATCAGCGAGATTAACATTCAAATAACAATTTTTCAATGGTGGCAAGTCAAGCATATCATAGACTTTCTTAGGCATAACAGAAATACTTGCACCAAGATCACATAAAGCATTACAATCAAAATCTTTAACCTTCATCTTAATGATGGGCTCCCAACCATCCTCTAGCTTTCTAGGAATAGAGGCTTCGCGCTCTAGTTTCTCTTCTCTAGCTTTTATGAGAGCATTTGTAATATGTTGCGTGAAAGCCAAATTTATAGCACTAGCATTAGAACTTTTAGCAAGTTTTTGCAAGAACTTTATAACTTCAGAGATGTGGCAATCATCAAAATTCAAACCATTATAATCTAAAGCAATGGGATCATCATCCCCAATGTTGGAAAAAATTTCAGCAGTTTTATCACAGGCAGTTTCAGCAGTTTTAGCAGTTTCGGGCAGTTTCTCGCGCTTTGCATTAGAAGTGGAAACATTGCTAACACCAATTCTTTTATTATTAATAGTGGGAGGTGCAGCAACATGTGTAGCATTAGCATTACTAGTCGTGGTAATAGTCCAAACTTTAGCTATATTATCTTCTTTGGCTAGTTTTTCATTTTCTTCTCTATCCCACCTAGCACGCAATTCGGCCATCAATCTTATATTCTCATTAATTCTAACTTGGATGGCATTTGCTGTAGTAGTAATTTTATTATCTATATCCTCAGGTTTAGCAGCCATTTTATTAATTAAAGAAGATTGTGACGCAGGCATATATGAGATTCGGTTTTCAGCATTCGCAAGTTTAGTTTGCAACCCAGAGATTTCCATATTCAGATTTTCAAGTTGATTTCCTATATTCTTCAACAAGGTAGATTGTTCATTCATAGTTTTAGTAAACAATTTATTTTGCTCATATTGTGATTGCATAAAGCTCTTGGTGGATCTTTCAATTTCTAACATCTTTTCCTCATTAGGTGAAGCGTATCTACCATAAGAGTTACCATTAGCAGGATATGGCATAGAGTTATTGTAATTGTTATTCTTAATGAAATTCACATCAACATAATCTTTTTGAGCAGCCAACGAAGCTAACGGAACATTATTAGGATCAACATTAGTCCTATCATTCACAAGCATAGACATAATAGCATCAATCTTATCACTCAAGGAAGAGGTTTCTTCGACAGAATTTACCTTCTTACCTTGTGGAGCTCTTTCCGTGTACCATTCAGAGTAATTGATCATCATATTATCAAGAAGCTTTGTTGCTTCATCAAGAGTGATGGACATAAAGGTACCTCCAGCAGCTGAATCCAATAGGTTCCGCGAAGAAAAATTCAGTCCTGCATAAAAGGTTTGGATGATCATCCAAGTAGTCAGTCCATGGGTTGGGCAATTTTTAACCAGAGATTTCATTCTTTCCCATGCTTGTGCAACATGCTCAGTATCTAATTGTTTAAAATTCATTATGCTACTCCTCAAAGATATAATTTTAGCAGGGGGATAATATCTACCAATAAAAGCATCCTTGCATTTAGTCCATGAATCAATACTATTCTTAGGCAGAGATAGCAACCAATCTTTAGCTCTTCCTCTTAATGAGAAAGGAAACAATTTCAATTTAATAATATCACCATCTACATCCTTATACTTTTGCATTTCACATAGTTCAACAAAATTATTAAGATGGGCAGCAGCATCATCAGAACTAACACCAGAAAATTGCTCTCGCATAACAAGATTCAGTAAAGCAGGTTTAATTTCAAAGAATTCTGCTGTAGTAGCAGGTGGAGCAATAGGTGTGCATAAGAAGTCATTATTATTTGTGGTTGTGAAATCACACAACTTAGTATTTTCAGGGGTGGCCATTTTAGCAGTAGTAAATAAAGCAAACTAGATAAAGTAAATGCAAGTAACTAATTTTTTTGTGTTTTTGATATAGCAAACGAGATAGCAAATAAAGTAAAACTAGCAACTAATTTTTTTGTATTTTGATTTAGTGCAGCAAACAAAGTAGTAAATAAAATAAAGCAAGACAAAAACAAAGTAAAGAGATTGGGAAGTGGAGACTCCCCTTGCAGCGTGTCTTGATCTCCCCGGCAACGGCGCCAGAAATTTGCTTGATGCGTGTAGTTGACACGTCCGTTGGGAACCCCAAGAGGAAGGTGTGATGCGCACAGCGGCAAGTTTCCCTCAGTAAGAAACCAAGGTTTAATCGAACCAGTAGGAGTCAAGAAGCACGTTGAAGGTTGATGGCGGCGGGATGTAGTGCGGCGCAACACCAGAGATTCCGGCGCCAACGTGGAACCTGCACAACACAACCAAAGTACTTTGCCCCAACGAAACAGTGAGGTTGTCAATCTCACCGGCTTGCTGTAACAAAGGATTAACCGTATTGTGTGGAAGATGATTGTTTGCAGAAAACAGTAAAACAAGTATTGCAGTAGATTGTATTTCAGTATAGAGAATTGGACCGGGGTCCACAGTTCACTAGAGGTGTCTCTCCCATAAGATAAACAGCATGTTGGGTGAACAAATTACAGTTGGGCAATTGACAAATAAAGAGGGCATGACCATGCACATACATATTATGATGAGTATAGTGAGATTTAATTGGGCATTACGACAAAGTACATAGACCGCTATCCAGCATGCATCTATGCCTAAAAAGTCCACCTTCAGGTTATCATCCGAACCCCCTCCAGTATTAAGTTACTAACAACAGACAATTGCATTAAGTATTGCGTGTAATGTAATCAGTAACTACATCCTCGAACATAGCACCAATGTTTTATCCCTAGTGGCAACAGCACATCCATAATCTTAGAGATTTCTGTCACTTCCCCAGATTCACGGAGACATGAACCCACTATCGAGCATAAATACTCCCTCTTGGAGTTACAAGCATCTACTTGGCCAGAGCATCTACTAGTAACGGAGAGCATGCAAGATCATAAACAACACATAGACATAACTTTGATAATCAACATAACAAGTATTCTCTATTCATCGGATCCCAACAAACACAACATATAGAATTACAGATTGATGATCTTGATCATGTTAGGCAGCTCACAAGATCCGACAATTAAGCACAATGGGGAGAAGACAACCATATAGCTACTGCTATGGACCCATAGTCCAGGGGTAGACTACTCACACATCACTCCAGAGGCGACCATGGCGGCGTAGAGTCCTCCGGGAGATGATTCCCCTCTCCGGCAGGGTGCCGGAGGCGATCTCCTGAATCCCCCGAGATGGGATTGGCGGCGGCGGCGTCTCTGAAAGGTTTTCCGTATCGTGGCTCTCGGTACTGGGGGTTTCGCGACGGAGGCTTTAAGTAGGCGGAAGGGCAGGTCAGGGGACCACACGAGGGCCCCACACCACAGGTCGGCGTGGCCAAGGGCCAGGCCGCGCCGCCCTAGGGTGTGGCCACCTCGTGGCCCCACTTCGTCTCCTCTTCGGTCTTCTGGAAGCTTCGTGGCAAAATAGGACCCTGGGCGTTGATTTCGTCCAATTCCGAGAATATTTCCTTACTAGGATTTCTGAAACCAAAAACAGCAGAAAACAGCAACTGGCTCTTCGGCATCTTGTTAATAGGTTAGTTCCAGAAAATGCACGAATATGACATAAAGTGTGCATAAAACATGTAGATATCATCAATAATGTGGCATGGAACACAAGAAATTATCGATATGTCGGAGACGTATCATGGGTTTCCGGTGCTCTGGCGGTCGTTCTCCCCCTCCTCCCCCCCCCCCAAAAACAGCGGTGTGTGTGGGCCCGGCGGGTCTACCCCCCTAGATTTCTCCGCGCGAGGGTGCACCAATGTACTTTTTCATTCTTTTAGGATTGTTTAGGACATATATACATGGAGAACCAAGATTGGGACCCTTTGGCACAGATACCCGTAGCTAGAGCCATTATCACACGATCGAGAGGGTGTGTCTGATCTACTGGTTAGGGTTAGCTTTAGGGTTAGGACTAGGGTTTAGTGCTAGGGCTAGGGTTTAGGGTCAAGGTAAGTATTTATGGTTAGGTATAGGTTTAGGTTTTATGGTTAGGGTTAGGGTTTATGATGCAGGTGTAGTAAATGGTTTAGGGTCTAGGGGTTTAGGGCTCGAAGCCTCCCCAGTTTAGGGTTTAGGGTTTAGGTGAGCTAATTTTGCACCATTAGACCTTCCACCACACTTTCACACATATCATAGGTCCACATGCAAGATTTGGTGGGTTTCCGGTGCTCCGGCGGTCGTTCTCCCCCTCCCTCCCAAAACAGCGGTATGTGTGCCCCGGCGGGTCTACCCGCTAGATTTCTCCGTGCGAGGGTGCACCAATGTACTTTTTCATTGTTTTAGGTTTGGTTAGGACATATACACATGGAGAACAAAGATTGGGACCCTTTGGCACATATACCCGCAGCTTGAGCCATTATCACACGATCGAGGGTGTGCCTGATCTACTGGTTAGAGTTAGCTTTAGGGTTAGGGCTAGGGTTTAGGGTCAAGGTAAGGATTTATGGTTAGGTATAGGTTTAGGGTTTAGGTTTAGGGTTAGGGTTTATGATGCAGGGTTTTGCAGCTCCCGTGTCAGCACGTGTAGTTAATGGTTTAGGGTCGGCTAGGGGTTTAGGGCTCGAAGCCTCCCCAGTTTAGGGTTTAAGGTTTAGGGGAGCTACTTTTGCCCCATTGCACCTTCCAACACACTTTCACACATATCATAGGTCCACATGCAAGATTTGGTGGGATTCCGGTGCTCTGGTGGTTGTTCTCCCCCTCCTCCCCCCAAAAACAGCGCTATGTGTGCACCGGCGGGTCTACCCCTAGATTTCTTGGCGCAAATGTGCACCAATGTACTTTTCATTCTTTTAGGTTTGTTTAGGACATATAAACATGGAGAACCAAGATTGGGACCCTTTGGGACATATACCCGCAGCTAGAGCCATTATCACACGATCGAGGGTGTGCCTGATCTACTGGTTAGGGTTAGCTTTAGGGTTAGGGCTAGGGTTTAGGGGTAGGTTTAGGTTTTAGGGTCAAGGTAAGGATTTATGTTTAGTTATAGGTTTAGGGTTTAGGGTTAGGGTTAGGGTTTATGATCCAGGGTTTTGCAGCTCCTGTGTCAGCACGTGTAGTTAATAGTTTAGGGTCGACTAGGGATTTAGGGCTCGAAGCCTCCCCAGTTTAGGGTTTAGGGTTTAGGGGAGGTACTTTTGCACCATTGCACCTTCCACCGCACTTTCACACATATCATAGGTTTACATGCAAGATTTGGTGGGATTCCGGTGCTCTGGCGGTTGTTCTCCCCCTCCTCCCCCCCAAAACAGCGGTATGTGTGCCCCGGTGGGTCTACCCCCTAGATTTCTCCGTGCGAGGGTGCACCAATGTACTTTTTCATTCTTTTAGGTTTGTTTAGGACATATACACATGGAGAACCAAGATTGGGACCCTTTGGCACATATACCCGCAGCTAGAGCCATTATCACACGATCGAGGGTGTGCCTGATCTATTGGTTAGGGTTAGCTTTATGGTTAGGGCTAGGGTTTAGGGGTAGGGCTAGGGTTTAGGGTCAAGGTAAGGATTTATGGTTAGGTATAGGTTTAGGTTTTAGGGTTAGGGTTTATGATACAGGTTTTGCAGCTCCGGTGTCAGCACGTGTAGTTAATGGTTTAGGGTCTAGGGGTTTAGGGCTCGAAGCCTCCCCAGTTCACGGTCTAGGGTTTAGGGGAGCTAATTTTGCACCATTACACCTTCCACCACACTTTGACACATATCATAGGTCCACATGCAAGATTTGGTGGGGTTCCGGTGCTCCGGCGGTCATTCTCCCCCTCCCCCCAAAAACAACGGTTTGTGTGCCTCGGCGGATCTACCCCCTAGATTTCTCCATGCGAGGGTGCGCAAATGTACTTTTTCATTGTTTTAGGTTTGGTTAGGACATATACACATGGAAATTTAATCTTGGGACCCTTTGGCACATATACCCGCAGCTAGAGCCATTATCACACGATCGAGGGTGTGCCTGATCTACTGGTTAGGGTTAGCTCTAGGGTTAGGGTTAGGGTTAAGGGGTAGGGGTAGCGATTAGGGTCAAGGTAAGGATTTAGGTTTATATTTAGGGTTAGGGTTTATGATGCAGGGTTTTGCAGCGCCGGTGTCAGCACGTGTAGTTAATGGTTTAGGGTCTATGGGTTTAGGGCTCGAAGCCTCCCCAGTTTAGGGTTTAGGGTTTAGGGGAGCTACTTCTGCACCATTACACCTTCCACCATACTTTCACACATATCATAGGTCCACATGCAAGATTTGGTGGGATTCCGGTGCTCCGGCGGTCGTTTTCCCCCTCCCCCGAAAAAACAGCGGTATGTGTGCCCCGGCGGGTCTACCCCCTAGATTTCTCCGCGCGAGGGTGCACCAATGTAATTTTTCATTCTTTTAGGTTTTTTTAGGACATATACACATGGAGAACCAAGATTGGGGCCATTTGGCACATATACCCGCAACTAGAGTCATTATCACACGATCGAGGGTGTACCTGATCTACCGGTTAGGGTTAGGGCTAGGGTTTAGGGGTAGGGCGAGGGTTTAGGGTCAAGGTAAGAATTTATGGTTAGGTATAGGTTTATGGTTTATGGTTAGTTTTTATGATGCAAGGTTTTGCAGCTCCCATGTGAGCACGTGTAGTTAATGGATTAGGGTCGACTAGGGGTTTAGGGCTTGAAGCCTCCCAATTTAGGGTTTAGGGTTTAGGGCAGCTACTTTTGCACCATTGCACCTTCCACCACACTTTCACACATATCATAGGTCCACATGCAAGATTTAGTGGGATTCCGGTGCTCTGGCGGTCGTTCTCCCCCTCCTCCCCCAAAAAACAGCAGTATGTGTGCCCCGACGGGTCTGCCCCCTAGATTTTTCCGCGAGAGGGTGGACCAATGTAATTTTTCATTATTTTAGGTTTTTTTAGGACATATACACATGGAGAACCAAGATTGGGACCCTTTGGCACATATACCCACAGCTTGAGCCATTATCACACGATCGAGGGTGTGCCTGATCTATTGGTTAGGGTTAGCTTTAGGGTTAGGGGTAGGGTTTAGGGGTAGGGGTAGGGTTTAGGGTCAAGGTCAGGATTTATGTTTAGGTATAGGTTTAGGGTTTAGGGTTAGGGTGTCGTGACCCCCCAGAGGTCAGGGCTAGACAAACCCAGATATCACATCTGGCGTAAGCCTAACCTAGATCTCTAGGGCCTACAGGGTGAGAATCGGTAACACAACAGTCACTCTACGACTGAAAGCAAATATATTACAACTCTTAGCAGAGTTAAGATCCAAATTTATTACACGCAGAGGTCACTGGCCACAATTTAACAAGCAACGGAAAGCAAATTATGTTATCTATATAACAAGACTGCAAAGGGCCTAAGAGGCCATAACATAAGGCGATGTCCCAGCCCATAAGTCTCAGGCTGCCGCTTGAGGAACTCCGAACTACTCGTCGACGTCAAGGTAGAAGCCACCATCAGTTGGAAGGACTTCGTCTGAAACAAAGCATGCAAGGCTGAGTGCAGGGACTCAGCAAGACTTAGTACAACCTGTTAGCAAAGCGGGTATGCGAGGCTTTATGTGGAGCTTATTTTGCGGAAAGCCAGCTTTCTTTTGTAAACAGGAGGGAGCAGAATCTCGTAGACCATTTTAAAAAGAGGTAAGAGAGCGATATCAACTCTAGCTCTAAGATCATCATGTTGAATCCACCGAATCTTCATCCTCACCTGAACCTATCACCTAGGATCACCCCCTCGACAACCTGAGAAGGGATCCTTATCATACATAGATATCAAGTTTTATGATCAGGTTCAATTTGTCTATGATCATCACGTCCTTTCCCAAGTCGTCCTTAAACGTGGACACGGCTTTTCGAAAATATTTACCCTGCAGGGGTGTACAATTTTACCCACACTCGCCAACCGACTCTTAGTGCTACTAGATTAACACACTTCCTTGGTGTGCCGGTAGAGGGTGGTCGACCAAAACCTTTCCCTTACTTCGCCTATTCCATGAGTCAAACTAACTGGGGAGCTCCGTCATTGTATGTAGCCATTCCCCGAGGCGGTCCCGGTCATTGTGTGCAGGGGATCCAGTTCAATGCCTCCAGCATCCTTCACCCCGGCCACGCCCTGTATGATGCACTTTGAAAACCTTTTCCACCTTTTCCCCATGCGTATGGCAAATGGAACTCGCAAACTAATTGACTCATGGGTAAATCTGTCTCGCGACCGTCCGCCGTCCTCACAAATTCTGATGAAACTGCCTCATGTAGTAAATCTCAGGGCATCTCCAGCGGCGCGACGCAAACGGACGCTGAGCGACCGTTTTCGTCCGCCGTGACCGGAAATGCGTCTGGGGCCTATTCCAGCGGGGCGACGCAAAGTGACCGGGCCGTCCGCGGAGACGCAAACCTGGCCCAAATATGCGCCAGGTTTGCGTCTCGGCGGACGTCCGGAAACGTCCGCTCGTGTCTGGCGGACGTTTCGGCTGGTCCGCCTGGCAGCGACCCTGCGTCGATGCGTCTTCTCAAACGCGCCAGCGACTGCAAAGCTGCGTCGCTGCATCGTTTCGGCTGGCCCGCCTGGCAGCGACCCTGCGTCGATGCGACTTCTCAAACGCGCCAGCGACTACAAAGCTGCGTCGCTGCATCGCTTCGGGACACTGCGCCACTAATGGCGACGATGCATCGGCTGCCGAGCGGCCGCCCACCTCCACCAACCAGGTTAATGGCGACGCCACGCGTCCCGCGGCCACCGCATGCCGCCGGCCTATATAAAGGGGGCGCGCGTTCTTCTTCCTCATCCACTCCTCCAAAGAAACCCTAGCTAGCCGCCACAAAGCTCGACCGTAGCGCTGCCTAGGTGTTCCTGCGACGCAGCCAAGCCCGCGAGGAAGTCCATGGCCGGTCCTGGTGGCCGGCGAGGCGGTCGAGGCCGCGGCCCTGGGCGCCCCCGTGGCCGGGGCAGGGGCCGCCGTGGTGGAGCAGCTACGGCCCCACGCTCGCCGTCGCCTGCGCCCTCCTCGTCCTCGCAGGAGGAGCGCTGCTTCGAGTTCCTCCTCCGCATCGACGACGACCCACTCGCCATCAAGCGGCTACCGGACAAGTTCGCCGAGTTCGTCGATGGCGTCGAGCCGGCGCACTTGCAGCTACGGGAGGCCAGCTGCAACTTCTGCCACTGGACTGTGGAGGTCCTGTTCGACGGGCAGGGCAAGATGTACCTGCACACGGGGTGGGACAAGTTCGCCCGTGACCTCGACCTCGAGCCCGGCTGCCAGCTCACCTTCCTCTACGAGGGGCACGGCGAGATGATCGTCAAGGTGTTCGACGACACAGCCTGCCGCAGGCACTACCACACCGACGACTCCGGCTCCGACACCGATAGTTAGAACGTCGAGTGTTCTTTCTTTGCAGCAAATCTGGCTATAGGTCAGACGAAGCCAGTAGTGAAGGTCTCTATCTGTTCTTCCTCGGAAGAACCAACAAGGGCACCGTCTCCTCCCGCTGGATTTTCCAGTTTGGGTGATTGGGTGTGCCCTCGAATGTTCTTCCTTGGCAGCGAACATACGGAAATCAACACAACTGGCTTCTATTTTTTTAAATTTTATATTTATGTCAACCATGGTTCAAACTATGTGTTAGTTTGTGTAAACCATGTGCCTAACTATGTGTTAGTTTGTGTAAACCATGTGCCTAACTATGTGTTAGTTTGTGTAAAATAATGTTTTAAAATGTTATATTTGAAACTATGTTTAAATGGAGAAGAGGGAAGAAAGGAAAAAAAAAATGTGTCGCCCCGCTGGAGCAGATCCCAGACGCAAACGGACGCGCGGACAAAAACGGTCATTTTTACGTCCGCAGCGGGACGCAAACGGACGCTCGCGGACATCAAAATACCTCAGCATTCAACAACGAGTAGAAACTCCTCGATTGCCTCCACCCCAAGGTTAAAAACCAGGCCCTGCTGCCATCTGCATCCATCAAACGCTAGCCTGCTAGCGCCGCCACCTCTCACCGTCACAGCGGCCTGCACGCTCTGGTACCTCGCCGCTTCCTATTTTAATTTCCCCTTTGTTTTTTCAATCCCTCGGCATATCTTCCCAATCTGGCAGGTCGCACTTCGGTTCGAAATCTTCTCGACGTTTTGCGCGTTCACCCGATTTGATTGGATTCTTTCTGCTGCTAGCTCAAGCCCCCCAATTTCGTTGGATTTATTGTATTCCCTGTCTGCTCACGGAAGCTAGGACAAACCAGCATCATCGCGTTGCATTTCTTCGTCTGCCCTCTTTGCTGCTGGTCACAAAAGGAAGCCAGAGGAGGGTACGGCAAGGCGACGGATGGCAGGGAACCTTCGTCCATAGGTGAGTTCCTTGACTCTATTGCACCGCTGTGTTAATTTGGTTATTTGGGTCCGTGCAGGAACAGGTGGGTTGCATGTTAGGGAAGATATATCTGGGCGGTCCTGCATTCCTTGACTTCATTGACAATCGATCTGCTACCAAGGTATTTGACTAACACTTCCGTTTTGTCTTAGAGTTTCTAATGCTAACGGTACAGGATTTCCATGGTTGATTTAAGTGTTGAGTGGCACCAATCAGCAAATCAGTTGTCCGTTTAATAAAATAAAAAGTTGTCCGCTGAATCATTTTAAGGATCGGAATTCATGAAGTGGTTTTTTTTTGGATGAAGTCATGCAGTGTTTTTGCTGGTACATTTTCCACCGATCTGTCCGGGAAGGTCGAGGCTGGACGACCGAGAACTTCTTCGCTGGTAGAAACACTTTGTTCCATCAATAAGTTATGTACTAGGAGGTGGTGGCGCGGCGCACGCCACGCCCGTAGCCTTTTGTGTGTAAAATGCTATTAAACTTGAATTTATGCTAATCGTGTAAGCACTGTTAGGGGGTTTACTTTTTATTAAAATGTGAGCAGTGGTGTTAGAAAGTATATAGTATGTCGATACGTGGCTAGGGGCGCCACCTGGGCGATCCCATGAACACGTGTTTCTGCATGTTGTTGGGCAGAAAGCAGCGACAACCAACCATAAGATCTGTAGATAGCATGCCCTCGGCCAGAGTAGACGCCTTGTTGAGGCTCACATCTTCAACGCCGGCCGCGCCGCTGGCCCGTTCTCCACTTTACAGGTGCTGAGGCTGGCCTCTGCTAGAGTAGGCGCCTTGCTGCAAGTGCTGAGGCTGGCCTCCCTTAGAGTGGCTTGCTGCAAGTGCTGAGACTGCTGCTGTACAAAGAGATGCGGGGGATTTCAAGTCGATGAGAATAAGCTTGAGCAAGAATGGATTCAGTCGTCCATTGCTGGTATGCTGTCTTTTCCGGTTGCGTCCCAATAGTCTTGTTTCCGTTCAGATAGCACCCAAATTCGAACCGAAATTGTGGTGCTGAAAAAAAGCATAGGCGAGAGACACAACAGTTAGAATGCCTTGAAATACATCATCATTTTGTTCATCCGGTGAAATTCCTTGTTAGTACCGTTATTTGAAACTGAAAGCAGAACAAAAAAGCACCAATGGCTGACCTGCTCCCGCGCCGGCCGCCGATGGCTGCGAGCAAGCCGGCCGCGCCTCCGCCCCGTGTCCCATGTCCCTGGCCGCACCCGCAAAAACTTCTCTTCCCGCGCCGGCCGCCACCCCACGTCCCTTACTGCGACCTCCTCAACCCCTGCTGCGTCCTATTGACGCTCGTCGCCCTGGCCAGCGCTTCCCCCCGGCGGCCTGTGCTCCACCCCTGCATGAATCCTGCGCGACGCACCTCCCTTCTGCGACGCCCCTGCATGAATCATGTGCTCCCATGTCCTCTCCAGCGCGCCCGTAGCAGCTTCCTTCGCCCGCTCATCTCCTGCGCATCCCCGCTCATCTCTTGCGCATGGCGTGGCGACCCACGCGCTCGCGTCCCAGGTCCAGCACGCCTCCAGTGCGAGCCCGCGCACCCGCCCGTCCTCGTCCTGCGCACGTGCGGCCTCGGGGCTACGCCCTCTACTCCTCTGGTCCCGGGCGAGGCCGCTGCCCGCAAACGGCTCCCGCGTGCGCCCCTGCAGCTCCCTCCTCTGGCTCCGGCCAGCCGCTACCTCGAGCGAACCTCGCCCTGTAGCTTTCCTCGACCCGAGTTGCCCCGCGCATCCTGTGTCCATCAGGACGCCACCCCCTCTGGACCCACGATGACCTTCGCACCTGCAGCGTGCCACCGTGGACGGCACCGTGCCCATGCTCCTCCTCTGTGCGCCAAGGCCTGCAGCGTGCCGCCGTGGACGGCACCGCGCCCATGCTCCTCCTCTGTGCGCCAAGACCGCGCCCCACTGCCGGCGCCCCGCTCGTCGTGTCCGGCTGCGCATCGTGAGTCCCGCACCTCTGCCACTCCGGCCACACAGGCGCCCAAGTATGCCGCTTCGCCCACTCCGCGCCCTGCGCCGGCTCGCGTTCCATCGCCCTTCCGCCGTCCTGCTCCCGCGCCCTCCGGCCGCTCCATATGCTCCACGCCGAGCTCCGGCTCCGTCACACCCCGCCGCTCCGCTCGCACCTCCGACTCCCACGCCGCTTCGCCGACTTGGCGCGCGCGCCGTCGTCGACGCAGCCGTCTACTCCGCCTTGATGCACCATCCAGCTCCTCCGCTCGCCGGTTCCGCCCCTTCAATTGCGCCTACCCGGCTCCGGCACCCTGCTCCGGATCATGGCCCGGCCACTCCTCTTGCGCCATGGTCAGCCGCTCGTCGGCGACCTCTAGAGATTGGCAGAGAGAAGGATCCCTCCACCGCTGCAAGCTGCAGCCAAGCCTCTGCAGGGCCATGGTTCTGCCCACCACCGCTGTGCCACGGCAACATTTTTGTGAGGGAGAAAGATGAGAGCGGCAACTGCGATGGGAGGAAGAGAGGAAAAAAGAGAGTTGGTCGGTTTGGGTTGCCGATTTCTCTGATTTGCAACACATCGGGAAGGTTCGGGTTCTCTATCTGTCATACCAAGCGGTGGAACTGGGTCCAACAGCACCGCTTTGACCCAAACCACCGGGAGCAACCACATCAATATAGGGAAACCGGTAACCGGTTGCCCACCAGGTCAAAAAAGGAAACATAAAATAACCATGCCTAGACCAGGTAAGAAAGAGAAGAAGAGAAACGTACGTGTCTGTATCTAATTGGAGATAAATATCCCATGAATAGTAGCCAAACAAAGAGGAGCCCTCTAAATCAGCTAGCTTTTATATAGGTTATAATATTGTCTATCTATGATTGAGCCTGTCAGATTTTAGATGTCCTCCCTTTTGGTTTGCCATCCAATTTTTCCAAGCAATCTTTTGCTCTCCAGTTTTCATTTCTGTTCTTGTGTACATCAATTGATACAGGGTGAAAAGCTTTGCTTCTTCAAGCCATTTCTTTGTTTTCTAAGATGGACACCTTGAGGAGAGTATTGTGAGAAGAACTATGTCTTTTTTTTGAGAGGGAGAAGAACTATGTCGATGTACACTTAGTGCAAACTTCCAAATGTGTTCATCACACACTCTTTTTAAATAATTGCACACTTTTATTTGAACATCTTGATGAGTAATCTGGCAGATATATCTGATGGATGTACCTTGGAAGCTGTAACTACGTATGTGTATTTTTGTAATGTGAGAAATTTTAGATCTCAGTCATACACTACTACACAAGCAAGCTTTCACAGATATTTGTACAATTCTTTATAAGGAATGACTCATTGATCCCTTGGCAAGTAATGGTTGCTTATTTCATTATGATTTGTTGCCCCTTAATCAAAGTTGTGTTGTTTCTGATTATGGGGATACTCTTTGTCTCAAATTTTAGACACATGTATAGTTGGATAAAAAAAAGACTTTAGTTGATCAATATGATCCTTAGAAATATTTCCTTACAGGTGCAACTCTCTTATTTATGCAAATATCCCGCAGCAACGCGCGGGGTACCATCTAGTTATATCTATGATAGGTAAATGCAACTTATAATTATCAATAGCATAGAGAGGGTGTTTATATCCTCCTCTTTCATAATAATTGCACTTACTTGAAGAAAAATTAATAGTGTAACTATCTGAATCACGAATCTTAGAGAATTGTGGCATATAAAGAGGGTCATTAAATTTATTAAGGTATTCATAATAATGATGTCCTCTTTTAAACTACTTATTAGTACTGCTTTTAATCATGAAATCATTGCTTCAAGAAGATTTTTCATAGGCATAAGATAGTTGCAAATCATACAAGTATTTATCAACATGAGCATATTTCTTCTTTACTATTTTACAAATACATGATTATTTGGCTCGCAAATTGGCTCAAAGGGTAGAGAGAAGAATAGTGGTTTTTAACAGTTTGTGAATTATCTGGATTTGCTAGAATAGGGTGACTTTAAAAAAAAAAAAAGTTGTCGCCATTCGAACTCGTTTATCTTCAAGTATGATGGTCTGTTGTGATATCTGCAAAAATATGCCAGATGTGGAGTACGTCCAAAACCACGAAACAATTAATAGAGTGCAGCGTGTAAAACTGGTAACGACAATATTAGCATCAGCTAACCGTTCATGTCTTGTACTCTTGTTATACCTAACTAGCAAGGTGACCCTTGCAAGCGAGGGCATCACTTGTTGCATAGACAATATTATGCATGCCCGCTTCATATTATTTAAGTTAAAATAATTTTTCCTCTTATTTATTTACCTAATTGCAAAAATACATGTCAGTTTAGAAATCGGCACATTTGTATATCTTTTTACCTCTTAGTAAGACGATGGTATTAAAGTTTGGGATATTCGAAGGCCGAGCGTGCAAGCGTTTACCCCGTGGTGTGACGGAGAACGTAAGTTGAAAGGGTATTTTTCATGTGGGAGGGGTGACAACTTTTATTTTATTTTGTGGAAAAGCACCGCCATGCAGATTTAAAGGAGGGTCCTAGATCATGCCGCGCCGCTGTGCTAGAACTCTCACGTTTGCCATATATCATGGTCTTAAGTTTAAATTAATCATGCATATATTTATTTCTAAAAACCTGTTTTATTGGCATATTTGCCGAAGAAAGATCTTTTTATGGCCAAGGTTGATGTGATATATACTTGGTGAAATTCACTAACGATCTTTTGCTACAAAATGAGAGTTGTTTATTAGTTTGTAAATCTACAACTCGCTCACATCTACATGTGTTACAATTATATTTTTTAGAGCATGTGAGATGAAAGATACTTTGTTGTTATTTAAAAGATATGCACGAAGTGTGGGCACAGATGGAAGGCAATAATTATTAGTTAAACGGCACGACGGAAGTAGATTGAGAAAATCAACCGTGTTGTAAAAATGAGAAGAGATGTATTTCCCCTGTTCCAGAAACATGTTTTAGGTTTCTCTAAATTTAGATGTATCTACATGATTTATTCGAGCTGATATTTTTGATATTTTGGTGGAAACTGTATTTACTGGTTACCATCGAAAACAAATAATACCGAACGAAATTCTCCGGTATTCAAATAATTTTCTCAATTTTTTTCATAAAATTTTGACAAAATATCAGCCAAGATTTGTCAAACAAATTTACTTTTTACCTACCAAGAAAAAACCATAATGAATATGCTAAATAATGTCATGATATATCTAATTTTAGATAAATCTAAGACATATTCCATAGGATGGGTAGACTGCAATATATGACAGTTTTCTTATTTTTTTAAGATACCAGGATTTTTTTCTTTTGTGTCCATGGAGCTGACGCCATTCATAACATGGTTGGGTCAGTCTCCTTCTCACGTGTTATAGTCCAAATCTCTTTTTTAAACGGCTTCTTTTATTTTGATCCATACACGTTCTTTAAAAAAAAATTAACAGACGAAGCTTCTTTTCTTTTGATCTAACAGAGACATACAACAAAGTTATGGCCACCTTCCAGCCATTTTTCTTGGAACTACCATAGTACACGGGTTAGTTTTTTGTTAACAGACATGGCAGTCTTAATTAGATCTGGAGTAGTACATGCGTAAGATAGGACACCAAATCAATTTTGCTTTTCCTACCAAATAACAAAGAGCAATATGGATCCACCAACGTGACAGTTTTGTACGTCTAAAATAATATGGGCATGTACATGTTACGTAAAACTGTGAAATCCTAGCCGTAAATTTTAGATCTAACTGACAAAATAATTAGAATGATGTGGTTTAACGTGGCACCTCTATTTCAGAACCACGTATTGTGCTTTTAGTATATAATAGATTGCAGTTCTAATGTAATAAATCCTAAAAAGATAAGTAGTTGGGTATTCTATGAATGGATTTTGTGTAAGGCGATTTTCGTACCGGAATCTCTCTACCTTCCAGGCATCAACCTAAAGAGCTAGCATATATCGCTTCTGACGCTGCCATGGTCACCTCACCATCCCTTCCAATGTTGATGCCACTTTACCTCCTAGTGTAACAGATGTGCAAACATCTCAGTTGTCCTCGACTTTACCAATTACTCCACTCCATATTGAGAACCTTCTTCCTCATCTTCCTTGGCGAGTCTCGTGGCCACCACCTCGTCGATGGCACCATCAACACCAAAGCCCGATGATGTGAATAGGGTGTTTTAGGACTTCAAAGTCCTCTTTAGGATGCATGTCAAAAATATAGTGAAAAGTTCATAGTAGACACCTTATATACTCTATAATTTATAATAAAAAAATTCCTAACGATGCACTAGAAGCACCATCAAACTATGTCGTCATTCACGCAAAAAAAAACTATGTCATCATTGGCCTCTCCTAGATATTTAATAATATTGAAATATACATCAAAACAGACGCACCATAATCCGCGGACATTTTCTAGACTACAATTCATCCAAGTGTTACACAATAATCCATTAAGATATTTGATTCTATTTTTTTAAAACATCATATTTTGAGTGAACTTGGGTTATAGATGTTTTGAAGTAGAAGTGCATTTGGAAGTCTATTGAAAATAGAAAACAATACATTTTTTGTTACAAGAACATTGTTAAAGTTCAGCACCATGCAAGTGTATTTTGTCAACACTAGACATCATAATTGTACAACAAAACCTCTATAGCAATATTTAGGAACCTTTATGTGATAAATTATGCTAACTAAGTAATAAAAAGTATACTAGTCAAGATAATGCTCTCATGAAAATATGGTATAAATAATCATAACTGTTTAGTATAAATATAATTTGTTTAGCTTGCGTAGTGGCCTAAACCAATATTACACCATGCTCTTGATGTAGATGGGCTTGATTGTGGGCACCATCAGCCGACATGACCACAAAAACAAAACAAAAAACCAATATTTACGGTTTTCTTAAAAGTTTATTCCAAGTAAGTAAAACAATGAAAATTAATAGTGCATCGATGATGAAGTCGTTGCGTGTGGTGAGTGGCGAGACGACGTTCTCTGCTGAGGCGAACCGACAGAATGAGTAAACCGGCTCACAAAATGGTGTTTGTGCAGAAAATGACGCTAAGATAGGGAATTATCTCTTTTTGTGTGAAACAAAGATAGAGAATTAATTATATCAAAAATAGTCTTGGGGAAGTTTGTGCAGAAAAGGACGCTAAGATAGGGGAATTATCTCTTTTAATGTCAAAAAAAAGATAGAGAATTAATTATATCAAAAAACTAGTCTTGGGGAAGTGTTCTAAATCCTCACATTTTAAGGATTAACTAAGTTTATCTCTCCATAACCATGTAAATTAGCTTCATGGACTTTGAATCCACTTGGGATGAGAGGGTGCACCACCTAAGGTCTTGTTTCATACTACTCCTTACGATTCATATTAATTGTATCTAATATAGATGTATCTACGTAAAGATATTTTTGTTCTAGATACATTCATACTAGGAACAAGTAATATGAATCGTAGGGAGTGGTGTTTTTCAGAGATTGGTGGAATAATCTTCATAGGTGAAATCCTTTGGCCTATGATTGCTGACCTTCGCGTGGCCAATAGCCTCCTTCATCCCGTAATTGCTCGCAGGAGTTCTCGTCCTCGCCAACGAAAGAAGGAGTAGGGCTGGTGCGAGAGGATGCAAGAAAAGATGGAGCGGTAAAACTCGATAAGGCTCCAAGGTGAGCGAAATCGGATTAACACATGTCCTAGCATGGTATCCGATTAGGAGCAAGTTTATAAACAAACAAAATCTAACGGATTCAGTTAACACGTAGTATGTTTAAAGCGAAGCAAACACCTGGCATCTAGTCAATGCCATCCATTGTGAATATATACGTGATACTCTCTTAGGCTGCCATCATGCTTTAGAAGTTTGGAGAAAACTTGGACTAGCTGACAAGATAGAAGATGTGATGCTACTTGATAGAACTGGAAGTGTTGTTTTTGAAGAATTGATAGTGAATCGCAAGGCTGAAGATACAAGCGAATCGATTCAATTTGTGCATGGTGAGAAAGTACCTACAAGTTCGATTGGTGCGATGTCCTTTCAAATAATTACAACAAATAATATAAAAGCAATGAGAAAGAATTCATAAATAAGAAGAGTGTATGGATAAAAGTGAAAGGAGGACACATTATGGTCAATGTTGATGCAAGTTTCAATCCAGAAAATCTTAGGGTGAAATTGGAACGGTCATGAGAGATGATCACGGGCATTTTATCACTGCATGTAATAATCTTGCCGAATATACCATCGATCAAATACTTTAGAAGCTCAAGGGATTAACATAGTCATTACTTTAACCAATAAGGTGGACTTTGCGAGTATAATTGGATTGTGTGTTTTTCGCGTGAGGCTTCCCTTCAGCAGCGGCAACTACTCTTTTTTATGATACTTACATTCAGACTTCCACTTTTTTTGGTTGAAAAGTTTAGTTTCTATAATAGAAAAGTAAACTTTGTTGCTGATTGCTTATCGAGATAGCCGGATTCATAGATGGTCCGCAAAGTTTTATCATTTCCGTGTTAATTGATTGAGGATGCATCCTTAAAAAACACCGAACACCTTTTTTTCGAAATGGGAAATGGAACCCCGGCTTCTGCATCATGATGATGCACACGGCTTTTTATTAAAAGTTTAAGAGTACAAAGTTAAAACATCTCAGGCATCGCCCAGAATTCATACAAGAATCAACCAACGAAAGAAACCAAAATAAAACGGACTACACATCATTGTATCCGTCTATTGTGCCACCAGCCAGCCTGGCACAACATATCCTGAGCGACCATCTGGAGGCGTGTGCATCCAGTAGCCATAGCATCCCGCTGTCCCTCCGGTGACAGAAGAGCCCACAACTGGACCCAATGTGACACCCTATGGATAACCTGCAAAAAGTGAAAAGAATGTTTTTTTGTTAAAAATAATATCATTCCTCATCCTCCAGATAGACCAACATAAGGCAGAAACCCCAATACGGATGAAAGTCTTTGATTGTCTATCAACTCCATTTTTTTCCGATAAAGGGAATATATTAATATCGATAGATACCAATTGCATCCAGCCTCTGCAACAACGCAGTACCCTACTGGTAGTACGGATGCACACAGCCAAAAAAGAAAAAAGGAAATCTAAGAAAAAGAAGCCCCGCTACGGTACTTCAGCCTTAGCAACAACAGTACAACCACCACCAAAACAACACCTAAAATCCAGACTCTCCGTAAGCGACGCCTCCAAGAAGGGAACAGTGCACAAGCACCGTCGTCGCCCGATCAAAAGATCTTAGGTTTTCACCCTGGAGATAGTCCCCGCTCTCAAAACAATGTCTTCAACCAGACCATTACCAGGCACAACCAATTAAGGCCAGACATTGGAATTTCACCCTTAAAGGTAAGATTCTGAACTTCACCTGTGCTGCTGCCCCCACTTGCATACTGCTGTTACGAGGCCCAAAATACCAAGCAAATCCCTCAACGACACCACGACTCGATCCTCCGCTGCTAGTCCTCCAATCTAGCCTTCAAGAAATTCTCTGTCACTGGTACACCATGGACCATAATGTCATCTGCTGGTAACACAACAGAGCTTCGCGACGCTCCCTCCAGAACCAGATGGTCGGAATAAAAACATTGGTGCGCACGACCGAATACTCCCAAACCAGCAAACTCCAGGCACGAGCACTGTTACATTTGCCAGCGGAGCCTTCCGAAACACAACATCAGGCCAAATCCAGACGGACATGCAATAGGAAGATCTTAGTCTTGGCGCAAGAGGAACAATAGGACCACCCCCTTTATTCGCAAGACTCGTAGGCCCCCACGCCGCCAGTCACCGATCAGCGGGACGACGTCAGAGGAAAGGGCAGCACCGAGCACGACTGCAGAACGCCGACGAGACCAAGTCTACCGACAGATCACACAGCGCCTTCCCTGGTTGGGTCTTACGGGCCCAGATCGAAGCCCAAGATGGCCCAGATCGAGACCCGACCTACCCCATACGCACGTCGAGCGACGGCGTCGCTCCGGCGGCGCGCCACCATCTCCCCATGGCCGTTCCGCTGATGGATCTCAGGCCACGGCCGACCTGGCCGCACCGCCCATGCCCTCCACCGGCGACCCACGCCCTCCCGTGAAGCGCCGCACGAAAGCACCTCCCCAGCCCTCCATCGATTCGACGGGACGGGCGCCGCCGCCGCCGGCGGCGGCAGCAGCGGCGGCCAGGAGATCGGACTCTGGTGGCTGGTTTTGGGTTACGGGAGGGAGCCTCCAGAGTCGCTCGGGAGGAAAAAAAACGACGCTCTCTTAAAAATAATAATAATAATAATAATAATAAAATATCAACTCCATTTAGCCAATTACCAAACATATTCGTAAAAACGCCAAACACCTGGCAAGTGATTATCGAATATGTGTGACACTGAGACCGGTGGTACTCCGTCACGATCCAGCGTGTACCCAGCCCCTACTGCGATGGCTACTTCACTACGGTATGGTCCAGACGGCAGACTCCACAAACATGAGACCTAATCCTCTGCTCCTGCGGACATTCACGGCCACACATGAAAACAAACAAACACTCACCACTGTTGACACCGCCACTAGCCGCTCACTTCACTTCACTTGGTCCCGGAGACGAAGTCCTTGATCCGGAGCATGAGGTCCTTGGACTCGGCGAACTCCGGGAAGACGTAGAAGGCCTGGATGGCCTCGGGGTACTCCAGCAGCTGCACCTCCTTCCCCTTGGACCTGAGCAGCTCGCAGTAGCGCTGCTGCCAGTCCTGGAGCGGGTGGTACCCGCCGACGACCACCATGGCGGGCGGGAACGCCTCGGAGTCGATGCCTGCGGCAGCGGCTGGGGAGGCGGCGTGCGCGGCCTCGTGCGTCCCATCTCACTTCCAATGCTACGATAGCTACAATCCCTTCCGATGTTGTTGATGCTCCACAACATAAAAGTTGTGCAAACATATCGGTGGTTCTCGACTCCACCAATTACTCCACTCCACATTGAGACCTTTCTTCCTCATCTTCCTCTCCAAGTCTGGCGCCCAACATCTTGTCAATAACACCATCAACAAAAAGTCAAATGATGCGACTTGGGTGTAGTGGGACTTCAACGTCCTCTCTAGGATGCATGTCAACAATACAGTGACAAGTTCCTTATAAACACCTTATATAGTGTATAATGTATATTTGTATTCCTAACCATACCCTATAAACCACCATCAAACTATACCGCCACTGGACTCTCCTAGATATTTAAGAACATAAAAATATACATCAAAACAGATGCGCCCTAATCAGCAAACATTTTCGAAACTACATTCATGCAATGCAAGTGTTACACAGTAATCCGCAAAGATATCTGATTCTCTATTTATTTTTAGATCATATGCTTAGTGAACTTGGGGTGTAGATATTTTAAAGTGGAAATGCATGTATAATAAAATAAAAATAATTTTTTCTTACAAGAACATTATTTAAGTTCAGCACCATGCAACTTTATTACGTCAAAACTTGGTGTCATAATTGTATAACAAACTCTCTAGGAGCCGTGATGTGCTAAATTATGCTAACTAAGTAACCAAAAAGTATACTAACCAATATAATGGTTTGATGAAACTATGTAATAAATAATTGTAAATTTTTAGTATAAATAGAATTTATTTAATTTCTGTAGTGACCTAAACCAAAATTACACCATGCTCTCAATGTACATGGGCTTGATTGTCAAATATCATGCATCCATGAAAGTTTCCAAATTCTATGGAGTTTATTTTGTAATTCTCGTAGCCTACAGAAATTTTACTATTTTTACTAAACTTTTAAGGACGTAAATTTAAACTCCAAATGGTCAAAACAGAAATTGGCTCAAAGGGTAGAGAGAAGAATAGTTGTTTTTATCTGGATTTGCGGTGACTTTTATGAAAACAAAACATTTGAACCCTTTTATCTTGAAGTCTAATGGAGAGTTGTGATATCTATCAAAAGATGCCCGATGTGGAGTAAGTCCAAACAACGGAAAAATTAATAGAGTTCACCATGTAAAGTTTGTAATGACGGTATTATCGTTAACTAGGGGTGTAAACGAATAGGGAAAATTGGCATGGGAGAAGGTTCTACAAAATAAAATTGGCAAGCTACTGACATGGAGTATTCTTTGGTTATGTAATGTTGTCTTAAGGTAACTAAATTATGTAGTTCCTCACATTGCAAAAAATTGAATTATGTAATGAATTGAATGGTGTAATACAGCGCAGTTCAAATGAGGTTTTTGGTTAATCAAATCTTGTGATACATGTGAACAACAATCGAAATACATTCTAATAAATTTGTTATTCTTATGTCATCATCCAAAATTACCTACAAATTAAATTGTAGACATTATTGAAGGTGTCAGGTGCCAAGTGCGTTATATTTCACGGGCATTTGCAGAAAGGATTAGCATTTCCACTCTTTTCGGAATTTCAGGTTAGTCTCAACATATGCAAGATGCTTGTTTTTTTTAAACTTAGGGAGGGTGTTAGACATATAACTAAATCGTTTCTATATAGCATTAGGTTATGTGTATATTTCCGCGTATGTAAATTATCCATACTTGCTAGTGACTTGTACGTCAACAAAGGGCTTGTAATCCTTTATATATACATAGGCAATGCAATCATTATGGCATATGGTTAATCCCCAAATCATATTTATACATCGTGCTCGCCTTATTGACGAGGTGCGGGTTGTGGGTCGGAGGCTTGGAGGGGTCCACCGCGGGCTAGATGTGTAGGATGTGTCACCGAAGACGCCGATCTCGGCAATATGCTAAATCCGGTGATGGAAGAACACAAACCTTTTAAGAGAAAGTAGAGGCCTATGCACATGCACAGCTCGACATGAACATGAACATCAGTGCGAGGTGGAAAGTGATGAGCATCGGTGACGAATTTGCTGCGTATGTTGAGTGGTGAGGTGCAAGACGATGTTCTCCGTAGAGCCGAACTGGCGTCATGTTAGAACAAAAAATAACCCAGTTGAGTAAGATAGGGCAATCAGTTATAACCAAAAATAGGCTAGGGAAAAAGTGTTCTAAACCCTAATAAGGGGTTAAGTAAGCTTATCTCTAAGTGTGTACAATAGCGCTCAATGGACATCGAATCACCTAAGGTATGGTCTTGTTTCATACTAGGGTTTTTTAGAGACTTCGTGGGGGTTTGGTGAAATCCCGGTTCTTCACTCAATCCCATCAAATTGCCATTTATTTCTAATCCTCAATCCACTAAGAAGAGATAGTTTATTGGCCTGGATTAAAATACACTAGGTTTGATAAATCCCGGAAAAAAGAGTGAACAAAACTAATGAAATACACTAAAGTCCGACAAATTTTTAAAGATACGTGGAAATTTAAAATTAAACCAAGATAATCTCATTAATCCCTAGTGTACGGACATGGATACTCTAAGGTAACAACCATGCAGTTCCCTAACTTTCAGTCACTGACAAGTGGGCACCACGTTTAGGGGCCCATGCGTCAGCAATTCAAAGTTAGCTCTTTTTTTTTTTTTTTTTTTTTGAGCACAAATATCAGGATTATATTAAGTAAGGAAACTAGAAAGTACAAGAACAGTCCAGAAATTTGACAGCTGCCCCGAAAATACAGAAAGAACCCTAGAAAAAGAGAAAAAAACCAGGTCCTTGGGATCTTCTGCGCTCACGATCCGCCGCGACCAGCACCAAATCCTCCACGCCGGAGCAGAGGAAGAAACTCCTGCGGGCGCAGCTTTGTCGCCGGGGTAGTCCTTTAGAGGATATCTCCTCGTTGAAGTCGCCGCATGTATCACTCGACGCAGGCGCCGAGATCTTGCAGAGGTGATGAGCATGTCGGCGGGGCCAACGGCCCGAACCACTCCGGTGGTCAGGTCGACGCCGGAGGCCGGAGCCTGCTTGACGACCTGCATCAGCTCAAAGGGGACAGCCGGAAACCTGCCTCGCCGGAAAGAGGCAGCTGGACTCCTACAGCAGAACGACGAGGGCCTGAAGTCAGAGCCCGCGCCACTCTCCACCACCAGCTCGCCACCGTCGCAGGAGCCGCCGACAGCAACACGAGACAAAAGCCGGGGGGACAAAACACCAGAAATCGACGAAACCAGCCTCGCTTGGACCTCGCCGACGGAGACAAACAGGACCCAAAGCTCCTCACCGTCGCCGGCGAGATGGGGCTGGAACCTGGGCCACCTTATTGGACAGCACGGCGCCGCCACCACCGGAACGCCGCGCCCCCAAACCCTACTACTACTCCTATCTACACGCCAGGACAGAGCACCGGGGTTCCCCCGCCCTCCGGCCGCCGCGGCGACCAACGGAGGGGAGGGGAACCGGCGGGCTCGCCGGCGGAAGACGAGACCAGACTCGGCCGCCCTGGTTTCTCCTCACCCTACTGTAGCAGAGGATAAGGGAGACGAGAGCGGAATAAGAGATGCTTAATTCAAAGTTAGCTCTACGGTGAGGGGATCCCATCTCTAAAATACACCGTTGCCGAAAACAATGTACAAGTGGGCTTTAGGGTCAGGCTCAAGTTACTCAGGAATTATCTTTCTGTGTGCTTTGTACGATTGTTTTTCGATTTGCAATAAGTGTCGTGGCTTTAGTTTAAATTTGATCAACTTTAAACTAAATCGACGACACGTACCCCTTCATGCGAGAGAGACTTAGGCGATTAGGGATTCCTACCTCCCGTCAGTGCGTTGTCGATCTTCCTCGCCTCATGTGGCCTTAGGGTCATGGAGGCATGGTGGATCCCGGTCCTTGTCGGCGCGATGACTTCATTTTTTGGATATTTTCCTTAGCCTATTTAGTGTTTGTGTCCCGCTCCGAAAGGCGTACCGTTGGTGAGTGGTGACTTATGGAATAAAGTCCTCCCCGTCTAGCTCCTATATCAGCGGTGCGTGTAGCATCATCGGTTGGCATGTGGAGGTTTGTCTTTGGTGAATCTCACCAGATTTGGTCGGCCTTCCTTCTGATCTACAGTTTACTTCGACGGCGATGGTTGATGCTCTCATGCGTTGGTCCTTTGGTGATTTAGCACAATGACTTCTCGTCTATTTACTATAACAGATTCGTATACGATAAGCTTTGCAAGACTCACATGAGGGAGGGAGAGGACAACTGTGCGCCTTCGGCAACGTTCAAGTGCATGTGGTCATCGCTAAGTGGTCCAAAGGCATGTTTGTAGTTTTTTATGACTTTTAGAATTTCGTGAACTGTCGTTGAGGATTGCAATAGATCGGTGGACTTTTTAAAAATAAATAATAAATACATATCAATTATTATAGATTTGATGGAGTGAAAAAAGAACAACATAAATCTTCCAATCGGAACTGAGATCACTAGGGGGGTGTTTGTTGTGGCTTTTTTTGGCTTTTGGCAGGTGCTTTTGGTGGCTTTTGCCAAAGCCAAAAGCCAAAAAAAGCCAGGTGCTTTTGGTGGCTTTTGCCAAAGCCAAAAGCCAAAAAAAGCCACAACAAACACCCCCTAGTTTACTTGCTTCTGCACCTTAATTTATGCTAGCTATGAGTTACAATTGCGTTTTCTCCTGTTGCAATTCAAAACATGCACTGGGACTGAATTTGTTTCGTGATTGTCACGAGTTGGAAGCGTGATGACATATCAGACGAGTGATTCTCAAGCCACTCGATGGACTTGTAATCCGCAGTAATAATTTGTTAGGACAAGTCCAGATGATTATGGAATACTATGTGACAGTGACACTGACAGCAGTAGTACTCCGTCACGAACTCACGATCCGTCTGCGATGGCTACTCCACACTCCACAGACATGAGAGACGTGACGCGAAGGCGCGCGCGAACGCACCCAATCCTCTCTCTGCTCCACCAGACAGACATTCACGGCCACACATGAACATGAAAACAGACACTGACCACTGTAGACACTGACAGGAGCCGCCGCTCACAGCTCACTTCACTTCACTTGGTCCCAGTGTTTTGATGTGGCACAGGCGACCGGCCGAGGAGCTGCGACGTCAAGACCCTAAGGTGGGGGATGGAACCGTCTGCTCCTCCTGCCAAGCCTCCTCAACAATAAGCACTCGTGGATGCAAAGCTGCGTCCTCGGCATCCTCGACATCGACCTGGCCAGCAGTGGCGGCGAGGAGGAAGATAAAGACGGTGACGACGGTGTTGTTTTTTGTCGCCATATTGTCATGAATTCTTGTTGCTCCAACCATCTCCGCCTGCCTTCTTCTACTCGTGGCAGGAGTGTCGTGAGGGAGGGCGGGTTATTCGACATTGAAGGAGCTAGCGAGAGTTCATTTGTATGGGCTTTCCGAAGCACGGAAGTAATTTTGGAGAGCTTTATCTCAACGGCTACATGCCGTTTGTTAACGTTAGTGAGCTCTGGCATCCTATCAACCTTCATCGGAGGCCTTCTTTTAGGTCAGCGGACGCACACAACGTCGATATTGCAGCAAGTGGTTTTTTCTCGTTGTGGTGCTCAACGGCGGTGCAGCTGACCTCCGGCTCGGTAGAGGAGATAGGGAGGGACCTGATTGCTTTTTACATCTTTCAGTGAGGTCTCCTTCATATATATTGGGGACTCATGTTTTATTTTATCTGTTTTTGGGGTCCTCTGTAATAATGTACACCTCCACTGTTTTGGTATTAATATAAGCTTCCAGGCCATTCGGGGCTCTTCTTATTCAAAAAAAAAGTCAGGCGGCCACCACCTCATCAACGGCACCATTGTCTATCAACACCAGTCCCAGCGTTGCGACTCTTTGGTGTTGTAGGATTTCAACGTCCTCTCTGGGATGCATATCAATAATACAGTGACAAGTTCCTTGTAAACATCCTATATACTCTAAAATTTATATTTTCTTATTTGCAAACGATACACTAGAAACCACCATCAAACTATGCCTCCATTGACCTCTCCTACATATTTCAGAATATACATCAAAACAGACGCACCATAATCCGTGAACATTTACAATTCATCCAAGTGTTTGGCAATAACCCGCAAATATATATGATTCTATTATTATTTTGAAATATCATATTTTTAATGAACTTGGGGTATAGATCTTTTTAAGTGGAAATGTATTGAAAATGAAAAAAACATATTTTTGTTATAAGAACATTGTTTAAGTTCAGCACCATGCAAGTGTATTTTGTCAACACTATATATCATAATTGTACAACAAAACCTCTATAATAATATTTAGGAGCCTTGATGCGATAAATTACGCTAACTGGCTAACAAGAAGTATATTGGCCAATATGATGAAAATATGTTATAAATAATTATAAATGTTTAGTATAAATACAATTTACTTAACTTGTGCAGTGGGCTAAACCAATATTACACCATGCTCTTAATTTAGGTGGGCTTGATTGTCGGTACCATCAACCAACATAACAACAAAAACAAAACAAAAAATCTATTTACGGTTGTGCTTAGAAGTGGATTGCAAGTAGAGAAGACCATAAAATAAGTATTGCTTCGACGAGTAAGTTGTTGCATATGGCGAGCAGTGAGTGGCGAGTCGAGCTTCTCTGCTTTTCGTAATTTATTGGAAAGGGTTTGGATCTGCAAAACCCTGGATCTATCAGGAGCCGAACCGACATCACTGCTGAACCGTCTCACAAAATGGTGTTAGGGAGAAAATTGACACTAAGATACAGGAATTAATTACACACAAAAAAAGGCTAGAAAAATTGTTCTAAACCCTTGCATTTTAAATGGTTAACTAAGCTTATATCACTATAACCCTGTAAAATAGCTCAATAAACTTTGAATCCACTTGGGATGCAAGGTGGCCTAGTGATTTTCGGAGATTAGTAGGATAGTCTCTATAAAGGTGAAGAGTAATTCGTGGACCTATGATTGCTAACTGGTAGCAAGAGTTCTTGTCCCCGCCAAGAAGAATTAGGAAAAGAAGAAAGGACGGACGCGAGAGAATACAGGAAAAGATCGAGCATTAACAACTAGTAGTAATGATTTAATATTACCAATGTATGCCATTACGAGCAAGTTTAAACATACAAAATCTAACGAATTCAGTTAAATAGTTTAATATGTTTCCAGCCAAAAGCAGAGAATCCAACACATTGGAAGTGATTATCGATTATGTGACACTAGTACTCCGTCACGATCACTCTACACGTGTACCCAGTCCGTACTGCGGTGGCTACTTAACTACGGTATGGTCCACACTCCACAGACATCAGAGACGTCACGCCAAGGCCGCGAACCCACCCAATCCTCTGCTCCAGCAAACATTCACGGACACACGTGAAAGAACACTGACACTAGCCGCTCACTTCACTTCACTTGGTCCCGGCGGCGACGAAGTCCTTGATCCGCAGCATGAGGTCCTTGGACTCGGCGAACTCCGGGAAGACGTAGAAGGCGTGGATGGCGTCGGGGTACTCCAGCAGCTCCACCTCCTTCCCTTTTGACCTGAGCAGCTCGCAGTACCGGCGCTGCCAGTCCTGGAGCGGGTCGTACCCGCCGACGACCACCACGACCGGCGGGAACGCCGGGGAGTCGATGCCGGCCATGGCTGCTGGGGACGCGGCGTGCGCGGCCTCGTGGGTCCGGTCGGCGCCGGGCGGGAGGAAGGCGCGCCACATCCAGTCGCAGCGCGGGACGGACACGATGGGCGCGCCGTCGAGCCGGAGCTCGGCGGGGGTCCGCTCCTCGCCGCCGAAGAAGGGCTGGATGGCGACCAGGCCGCGCACCCGGACGGTTGCGAAGGAGGAGGCCGAGAGCGCGTAGCGGCGGGCCACGTGGTGCGCGATGTTGGCGCCCGCGCTGTCCCCGGCGAGGAAGCAGCGGGAGACGTCGAGGGGCGGGAGGTCGGTAGCGGGGAGCTTCTTGGGGTCGTCGAGGAAGCGGAGCGCGGCGAAGGCGTCGTCGTAGGCGGCCGGGGAGCGGTGCTCCGGGGCGCGGCGGTAGTCGACGGAGAGCACGGCCGCGCCGCAGTGCCTGGCGATGCGGCGGCACGCGGCGTCGTAGGCCGGGGAGGAGGCGGAGAGGTAGGCGAAGCCGCCGCCGTGGAAGAAGAGGACGACGGGGAGCGGGGTGCTGGAGGCGGGCGCGGGGTGGAAGAGGCGGGCGCGGAGCGGGAGCGGGAGGGATGGGTCGATGTCGAGGTCGAGGTCGCGGGAGGCGACGCCGTTGCGCGGGGCGGCGGAGGGCGGGACGCCCGGGTCGAGGTAGGCGAGCAGGCGGCGGTTGATGGTGCCGTCGGCGCGGCGGGTGGCGTCGGTGAGGTAGCCCGCGGCGAAGATGGAGAGGCGCGTCCGCCACGTCATGGGCGGCGCCAGCCTCGTCGCCTTGGCCGGAGGATCCAGGTGCGCCATGGTTTCTTTCCCTGGGAGGCTGGGACGGCCGGGCGGAGTGCTCACTCTATTTTAGTGTAGTTGGATTGGATTGGTAGATGAAGACGAGATTCGGATGAGCTGTCCGTATTTAAGGTGGTGTGAAATTTACGCGCGTACGATTGTTAGGATGGTCGGCTTGTCAGTGAGATTGGATAGGTTACTGTTGCGTAGGCAAGGACTTCCAGCGGGGTTGTTTTATGAGGGCCATGTTCCCTTGTCGAGGTGCCGGCCGCCGGAGGAGCCTTCGCCTTCGCCGTCGCCGGCGAGCTTGGCTTCTAGTTGGACGGCACTCCCGCCATTAATCACACTCTTGACGTGAAGGCGGAACAGGTAGGAGTGGAAGAGACGAAGAGTCCCGCCGGGATTCCGAGGAGGACGGTGGAGCAGAATCCGGCAGCGACAAGTAATCGTCTTCAACAACTCGTATCGTACGTACCGGCTACTGCCTCTCAAACGCGCACGGATGTGCCTCTCATGCCTTGCGCACCACCAGGACGGCCTGCCCTGCCTTGCGAGGCAAACCATAGTCATAGGGATCTAATACACCTACACAACATATGACCCTGAAATTGAAACTCGCATATTGATTCCGCTCGACACGAACTCGATATATAACGAGCAGGGGCGGAGCTAGAACTATTCATGGGTATGCAATGAATACCCAATGTTTCTCCTATATGCATGCATATATATATGTTAGAGTTCTTTTGTAAGTGTTTAACTCGTCTGTAGGGAAACAACGTGCTGTCCAGGCCATCCCGAATTCAGCCCCTCCAATTTGGGCCAAAATACCCAATTTGGGCTTTCACCGGGCTGGTTCCCCTTGGTTTGGCCTGCAGCCAATCGAATCCAGCTCCTGGAAGTGACAAGAGGCATCGAACGACACCGCCCAACGCGAACCGCTCCTCTTCCTCTTTGTTCCGCCCTTGCTCGGGATCGATCTCTTGCTCGCCGTCGCCAGACTCCCGGCGCCTGTCCGCCCCGCCCGTCGCCCTCCTGCTCAGCGCTCGCCACTCCCTGCCGGCTACCATTAAGGTATGAACCGACTCGCGCAGTCGCGCTGTCCCCTTTCTACTGGGCTTCACCCTGATGCCGCAGAACAAATTGAATCAATACTCAATTTAGTCGATATGAATCATAGGATTAGGCGAACGGCGGGTCAGCGGCACACCTAAATTCCGGCACGATCGCTGCAACACCATACAAGAACCAGCAGTTCATCAATATTGTCGGCACTGCTGTCAGTGAGTGAATTCACAAGAAGTGACCAGTTCACTGTTCAGGCACGGTAAGAATAGCTTCTCAGTTATAATATGTGATTCTATTTTTGTCCAATTGTGATTCTCCTTAATTAGTTAAAAGAATCACTTGTAGATCTAAAAAATGAAGCACAAGCAGCTGATTTGAAACGTTTGTGGGATAAAGCTGCAAAGAAACCGAAGATAGTTACTGAGGTTGGAAGCCAAAACCAAGATGAAAATGTGAGCAATCCTCCTTCCAATGAAAATGTGAGTTAAATAGCATTTTTATTGTTCTTCCAATACAATTTATTTACTTGAGAGCTGAGACGTTGTCACTACTATGAAGTATCAATAATTTGTAATTCCGTTCTTGTTATTCTGAAGCTACATATATTAATTATATTGTTGTGTTGGATTTTTTTTAAAACTTTGAATACCCAATATAAAAATCCTGGCTCCGCCACTGATAACGAGTCAAGTTAAGTTTCAACTTTAGCAGGGCACATCTACCTCGCGAGTAACTTGTTTAGCTCTGTAAAAATTCATCATCAGGCTGTACAATCTCGTCGAAGAAGCTAATCCAGCTCAAATGGCCAACTTCTACCGGCCCAAGCCCACTTGTGCTTTGTGATAACTCAAGTACATCTGTTTTTTTTTACTTGCCTTGCAATGTTTCTGGTTATATGTTATATGCCTTGTCTAATGATCGGCTAGTATTATTCCTATGATATGGTTATTGATTGTTAAACTTTATCGACTATATGGCTGAAAAATTTCTCCCTATTCTTATTTTGGAAGAGCAAAGCGCCTTTGTCCCGGGTAGGCTTATTACGGACAACGTCTTCATCGCATATGAATGTACTCATGCAATAAGGACAAGAAAAAGGAAAACCCCTCTGTGTGCTATCAAGTTAGACATGATGAAGGCATATGATAGAATCGAGTGAATCTTTTTAGAGAGAATGTTGTTGCATTTGGGTTTCACTCGAATTTGGGTGGATATGATTATGAGATGCCTCACTTCAGTCAGGTTTTCAGTTAAGTTGAATGGAGGTGTTTCAGACACCTTTTTACCATCGAGAGGGCTTCGACAGGGAGACCCATTATCACCATATTTATTTCTTTTTGTGTTGAAGGGTTCTTGACGCTTCTTATGGAATCCCAGCAAGAAAACTTGATCCAGGGAGTGAGTTTTGGATCAGCCGGCCCGCACATCACTCACTTGCTCTTTGCTGATGACAGTGTAGTGTTTCTTGAGGCTACACAAAGGAGCTTACAGACCCTAAAAAGAGTTCTCCATGATTATGGGATCAGCTCCGGCCAACGGGTAAATCTACATAAGTCATCAATATTTTTCGGACAGTGGTGTAATGATGAAGTGAAGAATAGCCTGAAGTCTGAAATTGGCATTTCTTGTGAAGCTCTCTCAGAATGTTACCTGGGACTGCCCACGGTTGTTGGTAGATCAAAAGATGGATGCTTTAAACATTCAAGGGAGAGATCATGGGGAAAAGTGAAAGGCGTGAAAGGCCAGGGCATGTCTAAGGCAGACAAAGGGGTTCTGGTTAAATCAGTTTTACAAGCTTGAAAGAGCAAGGTCTATACCCCGTGTTTTATGTGTTTGATAACAACACTTGAATGAATTTAACCGTGTGCATAGATTGTCTTTGATAGATTTGCAGGCGCATGATGCCCTCGCTGAACACTTCATCATCGAAAGACTAAAGCGTAGCTTATAGGTTTTCTGGTTTTCTGTGTGTGTCGTGAGGTGACGTGGTTGGAGAGGGAAAGAGAAATCAGCAGATTCTGCCTGACCGGTACTACCGGTACCAGGAGCGGTAGTACCGCTACCCTACTGGTACCGCCCTGAAGTACCGCTCTGGGTGTTTGCACTGAAAAGTCCCACAGAGTGTGGTACAGTACCTCTACGGTACCATGAGCGGAAGTACCGCTTGCAAGCGGTAGTACCGCCTTGGTACCGCTTAGGTACCGTAACATAAGTTACGGCACTACCGCGTTGGTACCGCTGAGGTACTGCGTGGAGTCCGTGGCTCAGAGAGGCCCTAGCGGTACCTTCAGCGGTACCGCTAGCGGTACTACCGCTTTGAGCCCACGTGGCGAATCTGTGGGGGAATTTCAAACCCAGAGCGCTACTACCGCTTGCCCAAGCGGTAGTACCGGTCGTGCGGGATCTGCACATAACGGTTGGATTTGGAGGGACCTATAAAAGGGCCCCTTCTTCCCCAGCTCGATTTTATCTCTTCTCATTCTCTCTCCTCCATTGTTGCTGAGCTCAAACCTTGAGAATCTCCCCACCTACCCAACCAATCTTGCCCAAACTTTGTGGAGTGGTGGAGGAGGCCCCGATCTATAGTTCTACAAAGAGAGAATTCGGTTGACGGTGGCGTCGGAACTTTTCGTGGATGGAGACTTTGGTATACTTTGGGATTTTAGCATACTTGTATTTCGGGTTTCAACACAATTGTACTTCGGTGTACTCCGGGTTTCACTACGGGTTTACTAAGGTGTAGTTTCAATTTCAACACAAACCGTACTTTGGTATACTTCGGTAGAATGGTACGGGTATGAGATTGTAGAAACCATACCCACGTAGCCATATAACCGTCAAAAAATGACAATTAGGGCCTCCATAATATTCAACATACTTAATTTTCTCCCTAATCAAGCATACACGTAGCTAGGCGGAACATTGATCACCCTTCATGGTATAACAACTGATGGTGCGAGTTTCCGCTTTAAGAAATGATTTTAAAATTCAATTCATTCAATAGAAAAATAATTACGTCTCATGACTTCGGTCTTTTTTGGGTGATCACACTCTGGTATGTTGTTATTATTGTTATTTATGTGCAAGCGTTGTTGTTTATTATAGCATCATGTCTTTAATAAGTATGTGTTGATGTTGATGTGTCATTGTTTATAAACTATGTTTACATGCATGTTGTTTACGACTAGTTTTTGATCAATTTAAGTTGTTGTAAATGTTGGTAACTTTACTCGCAGGCCGCGGGTACCCACTTACCCTGATGGGTGAAGGATATCGAAAGAACTTGTACCCGTTGACGCGTGTGGATACGGATGACGGGTAAGGTGAAAGTTGACAAGTAATTTAGACCGGAGGAAGTACAACTGAATGGATCGTAGCGAACAAGAGGGGGGTGAATGGGCGCTACTCAATTTTTAAGTCTTTTTCAGTTTTTAGGCGAAGCGGAAGGTAAAGGTGATTGCTTTAGTGATGGAGATGATCCTAGCGTGATCCTAGACAAGTGCAGCAAGTAAAGGAACAAGCATGATAGTAAGAGTAAGGAGCGGGACAACCGGAGGGCGCGGAGTCGAGGCGAGATGTGTTTCCCACAGTTCCTCCCACAAGAGGGAGTACGTCTGCGTTGAGGAGGTGCTAGTCTCACACAAGAGACTAGACGGCCACACCACGAAGGAAGACCTCACCTTCTTCCTCAAGAGAGCTCCACAAAGGGGCTCCCTTTTCTCCACTAAGGCACCGGTCGAGGCGGTGGTTCCTTCACAAGGTTGGGGCGAGCTCCACAACACTAGGAGGCTCCCAACACCCTATGGGGCTAGCACAACTCCAAGCTAGCCTCCATAGGAGCACTTCTTCCAAGATCCCACCATAGGAACCCTATCTCCAAGATCCACTAAGGACTAGCATGAATTGGTGAAATCTCTCTTGGTAGAACTATAGATCGGGGCCTTTTCCACCACTCCTCAAACTTTGGGCAAGACTGGTTGGATGGTTGGGGAGATCCTCAAGGTTTAAGCTCAGCAACAATGGAGGAGAGAGAGAGAAGAGATAAAAATGAGCTGGGGAAGAAGGGCCCTTTAAATAGGCCTCCCGAAATCCAACCGTTATCTGCGATTTTTGCGTAAGCGGTACTACCGCTTTGGTAAGCGGTACTACCGCCCTGGATTTGAAATCCCCTAGATCTAGTCCACGTGGACACATAGTGGTACTACCGCTCGCGGTACCGCTTGAGGTACCGCAATGGCCTCCAGAGCTTACTGGATACCAAGCGGTACCAAAGCGGTACCACAGCGGTACTGCCGTAACTTTGGTTACGGTACTCAAGCGGTACCAAGGCGGTACTACCGCTCTCAAGCGGTACTACCGCCCATGGTACCGCAAGGGTACTGAACCCTGATCTGTGGGGCTTTTTCTCAGGCAAGTCTCCAGAGCGGTACTAATGGGCGGTACCAGTAGGGGTAGCGGTACTACCGCTACTGGTACCGGTAGTACCGGCCTGGCAAAAACCGCTTTCTCCTCTTTTCCTCTCCGAACATGTCACCTCAAGATACACATACAAAACCAGAAAACCTATAAGCTACGCTTCAGTCTTCCGATCTTGACGTGTCCAGCGAGGTCACCGTGCACTTGCAAATCTATCAAAGACACTCTTTGCACACGGTGAGATTGTTCAAGTGTTGTCATTAAACACACAAAACTCGGGGTTTATACTTTGCTCTTTCAATCTCACCCTTTTTGGTGTTTGATGACAACACAAGAATTCGCAATGGCATATGATATTATGATGAGATATATAGATTTGCAAAAGCTCGACGGAGCTCCCCCTAGACATGTGCATATTTTGGATATGCATTTGAATACAAATGCACAGACCCTAGAGACATGACTCCCCCTAGATTTTACAAACCCAAGAACATATGCAACAAGGATACTTGACATGTTCATATAGCATATGCACAATATGGAGGCAACACGTGATTATGCAAGGATTTTTGGGTGACTTATCATACCTTCGTCTTGAGAATACCCGTACTCACAATAAGGTGCCTCCATAGAGTTGGTGTAGCCACAAGAAGAGATAAACAACAAGGACCAGGAGGCTACAACAATAAAAGTCCCCATGCAAAAAATCCATCCAAATAGGCAACTTCTCCCCCTTTGGCATCGGAACACCAAAAAGGAGGGTAGGCAAACTAAAGGATGGTAGGGAAAAAACCTAACCAAGCTTGCAAAAACCAACAAGGAAAACAAAGCTTGGATGAGTCTCCCCAAAGATATGGAGAAAAAGAAAAGTCAATAAAAGAAGAAGGACAAAAGAAAAGTCACAAAGAAACAAGAAAAATCCTCAAAGAGGATGTTGGTGGCCGAAGCCACCGTGTAAGAGTATAGTAGTGTGAGGTCGCGTAGATGTAACTAGGACTCATGGCTACAACTCAACATGAAGCTCATTAGTCACTTATTTGACAAAATAGCATATGTTTTGGATTTCTTTGTGCATTATGGGGGGAGGGATAGCTCAATAAGTTTAAATCGCACTCCCCCTATGTTCATGCGTGCTTTTCATCTAGACATATAGCTAAGAGTGGTATCTGTGCACGACGGTCAAGCAAAGTTCGACGGATCAATGATATTTAGCTCATGCCTCAACTCGATGAAACGCTTCTCATCCAAGGGCTTCATGAAGATGTCCGCCAATTGCTCCTTGGTGCCAATGAAGGATAGAACAATATCTCCGCGAGCGATGTGATCTCGAATGAAGTGGTTCCTTATCTCAATATGCTTCGTCTTCCCATGAAGAACCGGGTTGTAGGCGATCTTGATGGTGCTCTCATTGTCGCATAATAGAGGAACCTTGTGATACGTCTCCAACGTATCTATAATTTCTTATGTTCCATGCTAGTTTTATGACAATACCAACATGTTTTAGTCATACTTTATAATGTTTTTATGCATTTTCCGAGACTAACCTATTAACAAGATGCCGCAGTGCCAGTTCCTGTTTTCTGCTGTTTTTTGGTTTTAGAAATCCTACATAGGAAATATTCTCGGAATTGGACGAAACAAAAGCCCACGGTCCTATTTTCCACGGAGCCTTCCAGAACACCGAAGAGGAGACGGAGAGGGGACGTGAGGCGGACACACCATAGTGGGGTGCGGCCCCACCCCTGGCCGCGCCGCCTTATGGGGTGGGTCCCTCGGGCGTCCCCCGACTCTGCCCCTTCGCCTATTTATTCTCTCCGTCGCGAAAACCCTAGTACCGAGAGCCACGATACGAGAAAAGTTACTGAGACGCCGCCGCCGTCAACCCCATCTCAGGGGGGTTCTGAAGATCGCCTCCGGCACCCTGCCGGAGAGGGGAATCATCACCGGAGGGCTCTACATCACCATGCCCGCCTCCGGACTGATGCGTGAGTAGTTCATCCTTGGACTATGGGTCCATAGCAGTAGCTAGATGGTTGTCTTCTCCTCTTGTGCTATCATGTTTAGATCTTGTGAGCTGCCTATCATGATCATGATCATCTATTTGTAATGCTACATGTTGTGTTTGTTGGGATCTGATGAATATGGAATACTATGTCAAGTTGATTATTGATCTATCATATATGTGTTATTTATGTTCTTGCATGCTCTCCGTTGCTAGTAGAGGCTCTGGCCAAGTTGATACTTGTGACTCCAAGAGGGAGTATTTATGCTCGATAGTGGGTTCATGACTCCATTGAATCTGGGGGAGTGACAGCAACCCCTAAGGTTGTGGATGTGTTGTTGCCACTAGGGATAAAACATCAATGTTTTGTCTAAGGATATTTGTATTGTTTACATTACGCACAGTACTTAATGCAATTGTCTGTTGTTTGCAACTTAATACTGGAAGGGGTGCGGATGCTAACCCGAAGGTGGACTTTTTAGGCATAGATGCATGCTGGATGGTGGTCTATGTTCTTTGTCGTAATGCCCTAAGTAAATCTCATAGTAGTCATCATGATACGTATATGCATCTCTATTTGTCAATTGCCCAACTGTAATTTGTTCACCCAACATGCTATTTATCTTATTGGAGAGACACCACTAGTGAACTGTGGACCCCGGTCCATTCTTTACATCTGAAATACAACCTACTGCAATCACTGTTCTCTGTTGTTCTTTGCAAGCAAACATCATTCTCCACACCATACGTTTAATCCTTTGTTTTCAGCAAGCCGGTGAGATTGACAACCTCACTGTTAAGTTGGGTCAAAGTAGTTTGATTGTGTTGTGCAGGTTCCACGTTGGCGCCGGAATCACTGGTGTTGCACCGCACTACACTCCTTCACCAACAACCTTCACGTGGCCTTCATCTCCTACTAGTTCGATAAACCTTGGTTTCTTACTGAGGGAAAACTTGTTGTTGTACTCATCATACCTTCCTCTTGGGGTTCCCAACGGACGTGTGATTTACCGTCACAAGGAGCTGCCTCACACGCCAGCAGCAACCTCTTTTCTGGCACCGTTGCCGGGGAGATCAAGACACGCTGCAAGGGAAGTCTCTCACATCCAATCTCTTTACTTTGTTTATTGTCTTGCTTTATTTTATTTTCTGTCTTGTTTGCTTTCTTACATAAAAAACACACAAAAAATTAGTTACTTTATTTACTTTATTTAATTCGGTTTGCTTTATTACTATTAAAATGAATACTCCTGAAAACACTAAGTTGTGTGACTTCACTAGCACAAATAATAGGGATTTCTATTTTCGTGCCCTTGGGTACTTAGTTGTGCTCAGTTTTCCCCGGCTCGTTAGTTTTTCCTCAGTTTTCCCCTCCCTCTACTTTGAAACCCCTCGCAGACTCTCGGACGGGAGGGTTGCCGTCAGGTCAGAGGTCTTACCGTTACCGCTAATCTGACGGGTGGGGCTGCACAGAGGGAAGTTCCTCTCTGACCCGTCTCGTGCTGACAAATGGGGCCGCTCTATAGGGCTGCCGCAGCCAATGACCAGTGGGGTCATCTATTTTTCAGGAAAAGTCATATATTGCCGCTCTGAGGGGCTGCCGCAGTCAATGACCAGTGGGGTCGTCTATTTTTCAGGAAAAGACATATATTTGCCGCTCTGTGGGGCTGCCGCAGCCAATTACCAGTGGGGTCGTCTATTTATTTATAGAAAATCATATATTGCCGCTCTGTGGGGCCTCCGCAGCCAATGACCGCTGGGGTTGTCTATTTATTTAGAGAATATAATATAGAGCCGCTCTGTGGGGCCGCCTCAGCCCATGGCAGGTGACTATTTTCGTAGTTTAATCTAAAGTGACTCTTATGCTAAACATTGTGCATAATATATAGAAAATAGCTAGATCTCTAAATATATAGAAAATAGCTAGTAGATCTCTAAATCGATGCATATGAAGCTACATATATATTCTTGGTCATAATCCCCTTATCTAAAGGGGATGGATGCATGGCTTCACGTCGTCATCACTTTCATCGTCAGTATCTTCGTCGTCTGAGTAGTAGTACTTCCTGCACATTGTTCCGTCGAACACCTTCACTGTGAGCACATCATCGCCTTCATATTTGAAGTGTACGTAGCAGCCGAAATCCACACCGTGCGCGATGGCGAAATTCTCCCAGCCCTTGTCGAGATACATACGGCCTTGTCCGTCAAATAGGACCTCCAGGGTCCAGAGACGAGGACCGCAGTCAGCTGCTCGCAGATACACCTTAGCTGGCTCCTGACCGTCAAGATAGTCCGCAAACTTTTTTGGGAGTGCCTGCAAAGAGATCGAGCGCCGATCGTTTAAAATTAAAGGTTTTTTAGAACATGCCCATAATTAATCACATGCATCATATATGTGGGAACGCGCACGTACCTTCTTGACCAAAGGGTCTTCATAGATGACGATGAAGAACTCCTCTATGATCAATGGCAGTGTTGACGATGGTGGTGGTGGCATTGATGAAGATCCACCACCCCGGCCGCCCCTTCCCCTTCTCCTTCCCCTTCCCCTTCCGGTCCGCGTTCGAGACGTGGAAGCCATGGCAATGGATGATCAAGTGTATGTGAACGAAGAAGAGAGAGGCAGAACCTATTGACACAAGAGATGGCCGTTGTGGGTGTTTATAAGGGAGAGATGACCGTTGTAGGGGTTTACACAATAAATTAAGGAGGAGGTGACCGTTGTGGGGGGTTTACACAATAATTTAAGGAGGAGATGACCGTTGTGGGGGTATATATCTCAACAAAAAAGTAATGCGGACTATCTTGACGGAAATGGAACTTCGTGATTTAGTTTATCATTTTACCGTGAAAAGTAATGCCTAAAAGAAATGGTAATTCGTGATAGTTTATCATTTTTACCGTAATGGCTACAAGAAATCGGTGATTGTTCATCATTTTTTGCGTGAAAAGTAATGGCTACAACAAATCGGTGATGGTTTATCATTTTTTGCGTGGAAAGTAATGGCTACAACAAATCGGTGATGGTTTATCATTTTTTGCGTGTAAAGTAATGGCTACAAGAAATGGGTGATGGTGTATCATTTTTTGCGTGAAAAATAATGGCTACAAGAAATGGGTGATGGTGTATCATTTTTTGTGTGAAAAGTAATGGCTAAACAAATTGGTGATGGTGTATCATTTTTTTGCATGAAAAGTAATGGCTACAACAAATTGGTGATGGTGTATCATTTTTTGCGTGAAAAGTAATGGCTACAACAAATTGGTGATGGTGTATCATTTTTTCCGTGAAAAGTAATGGCTACAACAAATTGGTGATGGTGTATCATTTTTTGCGTGAAAAGTAATGGTTACAACAAATTGATGATGATTTATCATTTTGGGATTTTTTGCGTGCAAAGTAATGGCTACAAGAAATGGTGATGGTGTATCATTTTTTGCGTGAAAAATAATGCCTAAAAGAGTTTATAATTTAGCTCGTGAAAAATAATGCAGAAAACCAAACTTTAGCGTACTGGGTAACCGCCCTTAAGCATACATAGAGGGTGGAAGCTAACCGCCGACAGAGAGAGAGAGGGTGGTGGCCCCGACCAGAGAGAGAGAGAGATAGGGGTTATCCTACCCGTTAAATCCTACGATCAACGGTCGGCGGGCACGATCCGCGTGACATCGGCTAGACCAATCAGGGCAATGTTGGGCGTCTGTGAGAATTTGTGAAGGGAGAGGGAAAAACTGAGTAGTATCAAGAAACCAAGGGCAAGTGAGTAGTAAACAGACTAAGGGATTCAAATATGAGATTTAAAAAATGGAAAATGCGTGTTTGGTACAATGAAACCAATCTTGGCCTACCTCAAACTATTTGCAATACAAATATACATGAGTGTGACAATTATGGCCTCATTCAGACAAAGTATGTTTTGGGGAAAGCTGTTTTGGGTAGGGCTTATTGTGGAAAACCATGCACCTTCATAGCTACTAGGTGATTTGAGAAGTGGCAATTTGTGGTAAAACTTGATTTATCTATGATTTATCTATGATTTGAGAAGTGGCAATTTGTGCTAAAGACTCCATGAGTAAGTGCCACTCTTTTTCGGAATTTTTTGCACATTAAATAACTCATTTAACTAGTTAATCCCATTTGTTGACTCTCTGTTGACCAGCCACTTGAGGGTAAAACTGAGTATATTGCACTAGCCAGTATTAGCACTCAAGGCGAAAACTGAGCAAACAAAAAATGCTAGTATATGACTCGAGGGTATACCTGAGTATATCTAAATTTCCAGGGTTAGACTCGAGGACGCGTGTTGCGGTGCAAAAGTGGAAGACGTGCCATTGTTGACGCATGTCGCGGTGCAGACGTGCAATAGTGGACGTGTAGGACGCGGGTCGCATTTAGGACGCGTAAGCCCCTCTCTCCCTCCCTCTACACACAGTACGTCTCATTCTTGCTCACGCACGAAACCACCCCTCTCACGTCCCATCAACTTCTCCAAAAAAACCCCAACCGCCGTACGAGCGCTCCCCTGCCGGTGATGGTGAAGAAGAATACGCCGGCGGCCATCGCCCCCGAGCCCGTCGCCTCCGAGACCGTCGCATCCGAGCCCGGCGCCGCCGAGCCCGTCGCCTCCGAGGGCGGCGCATCCAAGCGCGGCGCCTCCGTGAACTGGGCCTCTCTCACGCCTGACGGACCACTTCACAAGATCGGCGAATGCTTACTGGCGAATGAGGAGTACGTGGACACCTACTATGCTATGAGGCAAGTCTGTAGAAATTGGCGCTCAGGATTACCTGAGCCTGACATGCACCTGCACGAATGGATCATGGTCGACCACGCCCTTCCACGCGCCGCTGAGTTCACCTTCCTCCAACTCGGCACATCCCGCTACGTCACCATAGATCTATCTGAAGTTCGTGCAAGGTTCAAATTCCTCCATATCTATAGGATTAATCTATTCTTATTTTCAATCTTAGTGCTGAATGTTATCTTCATCAATATATTTTAGATACTACTTCGTCGGCTTTTGTCGTGGCGTCATCGTGCTTGCCCAGAAGAACCCGCCGCACAAGATACGGCTTCTGAACCCTCTCACAAAGACATCAAACACTATGTTTGAGGCGCAGATGCCATCTATTTTTCTGGATTCAGTCGCTGTAATCAACTCCCCGACTATGGTCTTCGCTTGCGGACATTACCCGGAGGAACTTGGTTGGGTCGATGAGAGCACTCCAACTAAGGATATATCTGAAGATTGGGGAGAAGGAAGATTTTCGATCGAGAACCATAGTATGCGTTGTATTACCCCGTTCAATGGTGAACTGTATGCAATAGCTGTGGACAATTTTGAGTCCGGAAGAATAGTGTGCACCAATGTACAGTTGCAGCAGCGCGCGAGCACTGTCAAGATGGAGACACTAATTTCATTTCCAGAACTTGGAAGTGACAAGTTCTACCTTGTGAAGTCGGATGGTGATCTGCTGCTTGTGTTGATGCACAACATGCCATTGGTGTACCATGTGGACACTCAGAGCCGCTCTCTCCATCCGGTCAGTAACATTGGCATTCATGCCTTCTTCGTGCATTATATCCGATGTATCTCCGTCGACACCAGAGTGCACCCGACACTTCGACCTGGCTGCATCTACTACGCGGATTTGGGTTATACCAGAGAGTACTTTCATGATACAAAGTCCTGGGATGAGTGGCCACAATATGTGCATAGATTAGGAGGCTACGGTCTGAGAAATGAACATAGGCCATACCGTTTGGAGGATGTATTGGCCGCACACTGCAGACGACGGGAATTCAATGAATATTTCCTTGGGATAATGCACGAATGGAGCGACGCATAAATATATGAGGAATGAATAACAAATTCATTCATCCTGGGGTATCCTAATCTTCTTGTTGGCCATACATTGCGTGCGTCTTGTATTTTTTTCAGCTTAGTTTGTCGTGAACATTAACAATGTTATTGGCTGCTTTTGGCTGATGTATGCAGTTTATGTATTATACTTAGTTTTCTGATTATGCTGCTGTGAATTTATCATATACTAGCTTCTAGATTTGCTACTAGATTTTCTGCCATATTGGGCAAAAAACGAGGGCCAAAAGGCATAAATAATTGAAGAAAGACAGAAATAGAAGCTTCTCTAGATTTGATACTAATTTGGTGAAAAAGACAGAGAGAGAAAGAGGGGAAAAGATGCTCTTAAAAATGCCAATTTGGGCCGAGAGAGACAAAACCTAGCTCTCACGTACAACCAAACACGGTCTCGTGCTGTCCCACGCGGTCCCTTCTTACCAACCCCACACGACGTGGCCCCACAGACGACGCGGCCCCACACGTCAGCACGGAACGTTCAAATAAACGGATTCCTTCCGTCTGAGCTCTTTCTGCGGGTTTCAGACAAAGGCTTGGGGAAAACTGAGGAAAAACTAAGGGGCTGGGGAAAACTGAGCACAACTAAGGAACCGAGGGCACGAAAATAGAAATCCCCAAATAATAATGATTTCATATGCACTCCTATTGCTCCACCTGCTATAGCAGAATTTTATGAAATTAAACCTGCTTTACTAAATCTTGTTATGAGAGAGCAATTTTCTGGTGTTAGTACTGATGATGCTGCTGCCCATTTTAATAATTTTGTTGAACTTTGTGAAATGCAAAAGTATAAGGATATAGATGGGAATATTATAAAACTGAAATTGTTTCCTTTCTCCTTAAGAGGAAGAGCTAAAGATTGGTTGCTATCTTTGCCTAAAAATAGTATTGATTCATGGACTAAATGTAAAGATGCTTTTATTGGAAAATATTATCCTCCTGCTAAGATTATATCTTTGAGAAGTAGCATTATGAATTTTAAGCAATTGTATAATGAACATGTTGCCCAAGCATGGGAGAGAATGAAATCTTTGGTAAAGAATTGCCCTACCCATGGACTAACTACTTGGATGATCATCCAAACCTTTTATGCAGGATTGAATTTTTCTTCAAGAAACCTATTGGATTCAGCTGCTGGAGGTACTTTTATGTCCATCACTTTGGGTGCTGCAACAAAGCTTCTTGATGATATGATGATCAACTACTTTGAATGGCATACTGAAAGAACTCCTCAAGGTAAGAAGGTAAATTCTGTTGAAGAAACCTCTTCTTTGAGTGATAAGATTGATGTTATTATGTCTATGCTTGTTAATGGTAAGTCTTATGTTGATCCTAATAATGTTCCTTTAGCTTCATTGGTTGCTCAAGAAGAGCATGTTGATGTGAACTTCATTAAAAGTAATGATTTCAACAACAATGCTTACAGGAATAATTTTGGTAACAACTATAGGCCATATCCTTCTAATAATGGTAAGGGATTTCTATTTTCGTGCCCTCGGGTCCTTAGTTGTACTCAGTTTTCCCCAGCTCCTTAGTTTTTCCTCAGTTTTCCCCAAGCCCTTGTCTGTAACCCGCAGAAAGAGCTCAGACGGAAGGAATCCCGTTTAGTTGACGTTGGTTGGTGCTGGCAAGTGGGGCCGCTATTGGTGCCCCGCAGTGGACACGTCTCCATTTATCCAGATCATCGTGGGACCCACAACTTGTCCACGTTAGCGCACCGGACCCACAGCTTACCCAGGTGACCGTTGCAAAATGGGAGCCCGAGCCAGCCCCGCGCCTGTGCCCGTGCCATTGCTTCCCCTTTCTTTCTCCGCGCCCCATTGTTCTTCTTCTCCGCCAGCGGCAGCCCTTCTCCGGTAGGCGGGTGATGTCTAGTTTCTCTTCGACCTCCCGTTCTTCATGGCCGCAGTATGGACCCGTGCCTTTGACAAGATGCCCTGACTGCCCACGCCAGGAGCCTCTGAAGCGGTCGATCTGTAAGACGGACAAGAATGGCAACCGTGGACGTGAGTTCGTTGCATGCGAGAGCTTGCCATATAGAGAGGGGGATAAGGTTAGATCTCGCTCCAATTTCTCTGTTTTCTCTCGATTTTCTTGTTATTCCCTCGAATTTGGGATTTAGGGTTCACGTTGTTGTTTTCAGATCTTGAAGAAATGCAGGCATTTCGAGTGGATCGATGTGTACGTTCGTAGGCTTCGGTTGCGAGAATCAATTGGCGCTATTGGGGGCGCAATTTGGGAGGGGGACTTCTTTGTAGAGAATGCGGCGGAGAGAGGAGCCGTTCCGATTATGCCTAATGCTCCCAATGCAGAACTGGTGGAAGTGAAGGGAGAATCTGAAGAAAATGAACAAGCAGTTAAGGCGGTGATCGAGTTGAAGAAGCAAGCTAACCCGATGGCTGGTTGTTTTTTTGTTGTATAATTACGATCGGATTCTTATCATTGCTCACTGTGCGCTAGAAGTTGTTACAAGGGATACCTTACAAATCCATTATTCAGTTACATGTACTTGTAGTTGTTTTCAAAGTTAGTGTGTGCATTCACCGAAATTACCAACTATATTCCCTAAAAGAAAAGGAAAGCTAAAGATAGTTGATAATTGTTAGAGGGGTGACAAATAATGCAATCACCGAAATCCGCAAATATGTATGCCTCATGTTTATACCAAAATTATACCACTTTTAGGCCGTTTCAAAATACCAATACCATATCCCAAACTATATTCCCTAAAAGAAAAGGACAGCTAAAAATAGTTGATAATTGTTAGAGGGGTGACAAATAATGCAATCACCGAAATCCGCAAATATGTATGCCTCATGTTTATAACAAAATTATACCACTTTTAGGCCGTTTCAAAATAGGGTCCCTTCAAAATACCAATACAATATCCCAAACTATATTCCCTAAAAGAAAAGGACAGCTAAAGATAGTTGATAATTGTTAGAGGGGTGACAAATAATGCAATCACCGAAATCCGCAAATATGTATGCCTCATGTTTATAACAAAATTATACCACTTTTAGGCCATTTCAAAATACCAATACTATATCCCAAACTATATTCCCTAAAAGAAAAGGACAGCTAAAGATAGTTGATAGCAATCACCGAAATCCGCAAATATGTATGCCTCATGTTTATAACAAAATTATACCACTTTTAGGCCGTTTCAAAATACCAATACTATATCCCAAACTATATTCCCTAAAAGAAAAGGACAGCTAAAGATAGTTGATAATTGTTAGAGGGGTGACAAATAATGCAATCACCGAAATCCGCAAATATGTATGCCTCATGTTTATACCAATACTATATCCCAAACTATATTAAGTGGCAAACTCGTTATTGCACATAAATAGAGGGGTGGGCATTCTCCACCGACAGAGAGAGAGAGGGGTGGCCACGAAGAGAGAGAGAGAGAGAGAGAGAGAGGTTGCCACGAAGAGACGGATAGGGGTATACTGCCCGTTAGATCAGTGGATCAACGGTTCGTGGAGTCGATCCGTGTGACAACGGCTCAACCAATCAGGATAAGTTTGGGCTTCTCGAGCATTTGTGACAAAGACTTGAGGGCAAAACTGAGTAGTACTAAGAATCCAAGGGCACATAAATAGTAAATAGACTAAGGGATTCAAACAAAAGAATTACAAAAGGAAAAATGTGTGTTTTGTACAATATAATTCATATTGGGCTACATCAAATTATTTGCAATTCAAATATACATGAGTGTGACAATTATGGCATCATTTAGACAAACTATGTTTTGGGAAATATGTTTTGCAAAGGGGTTTGGGTGGAAAACCATGCATCTTCATAGCTACACTAGTGATTCTGAGAAGTGGCAATTTGTGGTAAAACTTGATTTATATATGTTTGTTAAGGTTTTCTAGGTGGCAGGTTGCGTAGGAAGACTCCATGAGTAGTTGCCACTATGTTTTTATTTTTTTGGATTTTTTTGCGCATGAAATGACTCAATTAGCTATGTTAATCTCATTTGTTGACTCTCTGTTGACCAGCTACTTGAGGGTAAAACTGAGTATATTGCACTTGCCGGTCTAAGTCCTCGAGGGGAAAACTGAGTACAGATAAAATTTCTGTATAAGGCCTGAGGTTAGAACGGAGTACACCACACGTCCCAGGGTTAGACTCGTGTAGCGGTGCATGCTGCAGCCGTGCATAGCGGACGCGTGTTGCGGTACAGGCCACCTTCGTCTTTATAGAGCCCCTCTTTCTCTCCCTCGACGCACGTTCACCGGCTCACCGCAACCGCCTCTCTGTCCCATCATCTTCTCCACAACCGAAGAAAAACCCCGAAGAAAACCGGCGGCGATGGAGAAGAATGAGATGCCCATTGTCGGCACATCAGCCGCCGCCCGTCTGTGCCCCTATCGCTTGCTTCCAACGTAGCAGCGGCGCATCGGCCGCCGCCCGTCCAGTGCCCCCGTCGCTGCTTCCAACGTAGCAGCGGCGGATCGGCCGCCGCCCCGTCCGTGCCCCCGTCGCTGCTTCCAACGTAGCAGCGGCGGATCGGCCGCCGCCCCGTCCGTGCCCCCGTCGCTGATTCCAATGTAGCAGCCGGCCAATCGGCCGCCTCAACCGTACAGTCCCCCGTAGCTTGGGACCCGTACGAACCAGGTGCAATACGACGCGCCGAGAACCCCTACGACACCAGCATCGTCGACAACGAGCCGGAGGTAACCCTTTGTTCCCTTGTTCGTATCTCATTTCAATCATTTTGTGTTAGATCAAGCGTTATTACGGTTCGTCTGTTCCTAGTTCAATCCTTTTGTGTTAGATCTTGCGTTATTACTGTTCGTCTATTCCTAGTTCGATCCTTTTGTGTTAGATCTTGCGTTATTAGTGTTTGTGATTTGCTTTTGTTTAAGATTTGTGCCGATGATGATGAATATTTGGGCATAAATTGATTCAGTGGTTTGGTCAAGAACAATTGGTGTGTACAAATTTGTTGTGCATGATCTTTGGTTTGTCGACTCAAATCCTGGATATAAGTGTGTCCAATGTAACTGAGGCTACCTCTTTTTTTCGAGCCCATATTATCATGCATGATTTTTTGTTCACTCTCTGTTCCATCATCGTTGCAATTGACTCCGTTTTTTTGCACGATCTTTGGTGCTACGTGACAGGTGCAGAGCAGCGACGTCGACAGCGACGATGAGTCCTTCCACACCAAGACTCGTCACGTCCTCAGGAGGCTGCAGTCCGGCCATTACGATGGCCCCTTTGCTCGAGGCATTTACAAGTGCCCCTTCTGCAACAGGAAGCTCCGCGCCACCGATTTTAACTCCCTGGTGAACCATGCTGAATCCATTGGCAGATGTGGCGCTAGAGTTGGAAGGACCGTGAACGTGCATGCGTACATGGCCAAACACAAAGCACTTGGGATTCACCTGCGTAACCTCCAAGCGAGTCACACGCGCTACCTGGAGGCGTTGAACGTGCCTACTGCACTCTCTGTATGTGACTGCTCTATCTGTAGAGCAGCTTAAATTCATGTAAAATGTAGCTTATGTTGGATCTATCGGTACTACTTTTGGATCTTTCCTGAATATATCTATGCTATGTTGGTTGCTGTATGCAGCTTATCCTATATTTTCTCTCTGGATTTGTGCCCTAGATTTCCTACCTGATTGGGTAAAAACGAAGGCATAAAGAAATGAATGGCGTTAAAAAACAGAAGGACAAGCTGCTCTAGATTTGCTACCAATTTGGGCTATCAAATATGAATGAGATCGAGCGAGAGAGAGGAAAAAGGTACATTGAAAACTGCTAATCTGGGCGAAAGAGACAGAAACCACTCGTGCTCCCGTCCCGGACCCACACGGCTCCACACGCTACGGCCCCACAAACATGGTCTCGTCCTGTCCCACGCGGTCCCTTCCTACCAGCCCCACACGACGCGGTCCCACACGACGCGACCCCACAAACGACACGACCCCACTCGTCAGCACGAAACGGTCAACTTAACGGATTCCTTCCGTCCGAGCTCCTTCTGCGGGTTCAGACAAGGGCTTGGGGAAAACTGAGGAAAAACTAAGGAGCTGGGGAAAACTGAGTACAACTAAGGACCTGAGGGCATGAAAATAGAAATCCCTAATGGTAATGGTTATGATAATTCTTATGGTAATTCTTACAACAATAGTAGGAGTGCACCCTCTGGTCTTGAAGTCATGCTTAAAGAATTTATTAATACACAAACTGCTTTTAACAAACCTGTTGAAGAAAAGCTTGGTAAAATTGATGTTCTTGCTTCTAAGGTTGATAGTCTTGCTGCTGATGTTGATCTTTTAAAATTGAAAGTTATGCCTAATGAAGATAAAGATATTAAGTAATTTGCTACAGCAAACGCTATCCAAGTTCGAATTAATGATAATATTAGAATGATGGCTGAATTGCATGCTAGGTGGGAAAGAGAAGAAAGAGAAGAAAAACTTGCTAAAGAGAATAATGTAGCTAAAGTTTGGACTATTACCACCACTAGTAATGTTGATGCTTCACATGTTGCTAAACCTCCTACTATCAATGGTAAAATAATTGGTGTTGGCAATGTCTCTAATTCTACTGCAAAGCGTGCAAAAATGCCTAAAACTGCTGAAACTGTTTGTGATAAAAGTGCTGAAATTTTTCAGGATGTTGTAGATCATAATGGTTTAGATTTTGATAGTTGTCATATTTCTGAAGTTATTAAGTTCTTACAAAAACTTGCTAGAAGTCCTAATGCTAGCGCTATAAATTTAGCCTTTACAAAACATATTACAAATGCTCTCATTAAAGCTAGGGAAGAGAAATTAAAACTTGAAGCTTCTATCCCTAGGAAGTTGGAAGATGGTTGGGAGCCCATCATTAAGATGAAAGTCAATGATTTTGATTGTAATTCTTTATGTGATCTTGGTGCAAGTATTTCTGTTATGCCTAAGAAACTTTATGATATGCTTGACTTGCCACCTTTGGAAAATTGTTATTTGGATGTTAATCTTGCTGATAATTCTATAAAGATACCTTTGGGGAGAATTGATAATGTTCACATTACGGTTAACAATAACCTTGTCCCCGTTGATTTTGTGGTCTTGGATATTGAATGCAATGCATCTTGTCCTATTGTTTTGGGAAGACCCTTTCTTCGAACTGTTGGTGCTATTATTGATATGAAAGAAGGAAATATTAAGTATCAATTCCCTCTTAAGAAAGGTATGGAACACTTCCCTAGAAAGAAAATGAAGATGCATTTTGATTCTATTATTAGAACAAATTATGATGTTGATGCTTCTTCTCTTGATATTACTTGATTTACACTTTCTGCGCCTAGCTGAAAGGCGTTAAAGAAAAGCACTTCTTGGGAGATAACCCATGTTTTTATTTTGCTACTGTTTTGTTGTGTCTTGGAAGTTGTTACTACTGTAGCAACCTCTCCTTATCATGTTTATTTTGTTGTTGTGCCAAGTAAAGTCTTTGATAGTAAAGTTGATACTAGATTTGGATTCCTGTGCAGAAACAGATTTTTAGCTGTCACGAATTTGAGTAGATCTCTCTGTAGGAAACTGGTAAAATTCTGAAAAAATTCATGCGTGATCCTCAGATATGTACGCAACTTTCATTCAATCTGAGCTTTTTCATCTGAGCCTGTTAAGTGCCTCGAAAAAATTCGTTCTGTTTTGACAGATTCTACCTTTTATTTCGCATTGCCTCTTTTACTGTGTTGAGTGGATTTCTTTGTTCCATAACTTTCAGTAGCCTTGGGTAATGTCCAGAAGTGTTGGGAATGATTGTGTCCTTGCTGAACATGTGAATTTTTGATTATGCACTAACCCTCTAATGAGGTTGTTTTGAGTTTGGTGTGGAGGAAGTTTTCAAGGATCAAGAGAGGAGGATGATATGATATGATCACGAACAGTGAAAAGTCTAAGCTTGGGGATGCCCCCGTGGTTCATCCCTGCATATTTCAAGAAGACTCAAGCATCTAAGCTTGGGGATGCCCAAGACATCCCCTTCTTCATCAACAACTTATCAGGTCACCTCTAGTGAAACTATATTTTTATTCCGTCACATCTTATGTTCTTTACTTGGAGCGTATGTTTATTTTTATTTTTGTTTATGTTTGAATAAAATCGGATCCTAGCAATCCTTGTGTTGGAGAGAGACATGCTCCGCTTTTTCATATGAACACTCGTGTTCTTCATCTTATTTTAATATTCATGGCGAAAGCTGAAAACCGCAGCATTTATACTTATTGTTATTTGGTTGGAAACAGAAAATGCTTCATATTGTCTTGAATAACTTGATACTTGGCAATTGTTTTGAGCTCTCATAGATCATGTTTAAGCTCTTGCATCATGTAGTTTAAATCTATTAGTGGAGAACTACCGTAGAGCTTGTTGAAATTTGGATTGCATGATTGATCTCTCTAAGGTCTAGATATTTTCTGGTAAAAGTGTTTGAACAACAAGGAAGACATCGTAGAGTCTTATAATGCTTGCAATATGTTCTTGTGTAAGTTTTTGCTGTACCGGTTCCTACTTGTGTTTGCTTCAAACAACCTTGCTAGCCAAAGCCTTGTACTGAGAGGGAATGCTTCTCGTGCATCCAAAATCCTTGAGCCAAAACCTATGCCATTTGTGTCCACCATAACTACCTATATGTGGTATTTTTCTGCCATTCCAAAGTAAATTGCTTGCGTGCTACCTTTAAAAATTCATTCCTTGTCTTTGCAATACATAGCTCATGGGAAAGTAGCCTAAAAACTATTGTGGTAATGAATATGTCGCTTATGTATCTTAGTTCTTATAAGTTGCTTGTTGAGCGGTAACAATGTTTCTGGGGACGCCATCAACCTGTCACACCTTTGTTGAATATCATGTGAGTTGCTATGCATGTTCGTCTTGTCTGAAGTAAGGGAGATTTCTCATGATTAAATGGTTTGAGTATGCATATTGTTAGAGAAGAACATTGGGCCGCCAACCAAAGCCATGTATCATGGTGGAAGTTTCAGCTTGGACATTAATCCTCAGAATCTCTTATGAGAATATTATTTGTTGTTGAATGCTTAAAGCATTAAAAAGAGGAGTCCATTATCTGTTTTCTATGTTGTCCCGGTATGGATGTCCTCAAGTTGAGATCTATCAAAATCGAGAAATCAAATGCGATTTATCTCCTTGGACCTTTGTACAGGTGGCATAGAGGTACCCCTTTGTGACACTTGGTTGAAACATATGTAATGCAATGATAATCCATGGAAATCCGAGCTAATTAGGACAAGGTGCGAGCACTATTGGTATTCGATGCATGAGGCTTGCAACTTATAGGAGGTTTTATGCATAACACATATGAATTATTACTACCGTTGACACAATTGTTTCCATGATTTCAAAATAAAAAGCTCTGCTTACCTCTGCGAAGGGCCTTTCTTTTACTTTATGTTGAGTCAGTTTACCTACTTCTTTCTATCTTAGAAGCAAACACTTGTGTCAACTGTGTGCATTGATTCTTACATGTTTACTTATTGCACTTATTATATTACTTTGTGTTGACAATTATCCATGAGATATACATGTTGAAAGTTGAAAGCAATTGCTGAAACATAATCATCCTTTGTGTTGCTTCAATGCCTTCTACTTTGAATCTATTGCTTTATGAGTTAACTCTTATGCAAGTCTTTTTTATGCTTGTCTTGAAAGTACTATTCATGAAAAGTTTTTGCTATATGATTCAGTTGTTTAGTCATTATCTTTTTGTTAGCAAAACTATATATCATTGCTTTGAATCACTTCATTCATCTCATATGCTTTACAATAGTATTGATCAAGATTGTGTTGGTAGCATGTCACTTCAGAAATTATTGTTTTTATCGTTTACCTACTCGAGGGCGAGTAGGAACTAAGCTTGGGGATGCTTGATACGTCTCCAACGTATCTATAATTTCTTATGTTCCATGCTAGTTTTATGACAATACCAACATGTTTTAGTCATACTTTATAATGTTTTTATGCATTTTCCGAGACTAACCTATTAACAAGATGCCGCAGTGCCAGTTCCTGTTTTCTGCTGTTTTTGGTTTCAGAAATCCCACAGAGGAAATATTCTCGGAATTGGACGAAACAAAAGCCCACGGTCCTATTTTCCACGGAGCCTTCCAGAACACCGAAGAGGAGACGAAGAGGGGACGCGAGGCGGCCACACCATAGGGGGCGCGGCCCCACCCCTGGCCGCGCCGCCTTATGGGGTGGGTCCCTCGGGCGTCCCCCGACTCTGCCCCTTCGCCTATTTATTCTCTCCGTCGCGAAAACCCTAGTACCGAGAGCCACGATACGAGAAAAGTTACTGAGACGCCTCCGCCGTCAACCCCATCTCGGGTGTTCTGAAGATCGCCTCCGGCACCCTGCCGGAGAGGGGAATCATCACCGGAGGACTCTACATCACCATGCCCGGCTCCGGACTGATGCGTGAGTAGTTCATCCTTGGACTATGGGTCCATAGCAGTAGCTAGATGGTTGTCTTCTCCTCTTGTGCTATCATGTTTAGATCTTGTGAGCTGCCTATCATGATCAGGATCATCTATTTGTAATGCTACATGTTGTGTTTGTTGGGATCTGATGAATATGGAATACTATGTCAAGTTGATTATTGATCTATCATATATGTGTTATTTATGTTCTTGCATGCTCTCCGTTGCTAGTAGAGGCTCTGGCCAAGTTGATACTTGTGACTCCAAGAGGGAGTATTTATGCTTGATAGTGGGTTCATGTCTCCATTGAATCTGGGGGAGTGATAGCAACCCCTAAGGTTGTGGATGTGTTGTTGCCACTAGGGATAAAACATCAATGCTTTGTCTAAGGATATTTGTATTGTTTACATTACACACAGTACTTAATGCAATTGTCTGTTGTTTGCAACTTAATACTGGAAGGGGTGCGGATGCTAACCCAAAGGTGGACTTTTTAGGCATAGATGCATGCTGGATGGCGGTCTATGTTCTTTGTCGTAATGCCCTAAGTAAATCTCATAGTAGTCATCATGATATGTATATGCATCTCTATTTGTCAATTGCCCAACTGTAATTTGTTCAGCCAACATGCTATTTATCTTATTGGAGAGACACCACTAGTGAACTGTGGACCCCGGTCCATTCTTTACATCTGAAATACAACCTACTGCAATCACTGTTCTCTGTTGTTCTTTGCAAGCAAACATCATTCTCCACACCATACGTTTAATCCTTTGTTTTCAGCAAGCCGGTGAGATTGACAACCTCACTGTTAAGTTGGGGCAAAGTAGTTTGATTGTGTTATGCAGGTTTCACGTTGGCGCCGGAATCACTGGTGTTGCGCCGCACTACACTCCTTCACCAACAACCTTCACGTGGCCTTCATCTCCTATTGGTTCGATAAACCTTGGTTTCTTACTGAGGGAAAACTTGTTGCTGTACTCATCATACCTTCCTCTTGGGGTTCCCAACGGACGTGTGCTTTACCGTCACAAGGAGCTGCCTCACACGCCAGCAGCACCTTGCTATACTCGAGTCCATAGTCCTGCAAGGTTTGCCTCATCCATAAGATTTGCGCACAACTACTTGCCGCCGCAACATACTCGGCTTCCGCGGTAGAAACAGAGACACAATTTTGCTTCTTCGAGAACCAACACACCAAAGATCTTCCAAGAAAGTGACAAGCTCCGGAGGTAGACTTCCTATCAACCTTGTCTCCCGCCTAATCGGAGTCGGTGAATCCAACCAAAGAGAAATCCGTGTCCCTTGGGTACCATAGTCTGAAGTGTGGGGTATCAACTAAATATCGAAAGATCCTCTTCATCGCCACGATATGGCTTTGTTTCGGACTTGCTTGAAACCGTGCACACATTCTGACGCTTAACATTATGTCCGGACGAGAAGTACAAAGGTAAAGAAGCGAACCTATCATCGGGCGGTAGAGCTTGGGGTCCACCGCCTTGCCGGTCTCCTCAAGAGAAAGGTTACACTTGAGATGCATCGGGGTTCCAATGCCCTTGGCGTCTTTCATATCGAAGCGCTTGAGCATGTCTTGTAGGTATTTTGCTTGATTGATGAATGTGCCTTGTCGCATTTGCTTGATTTCGAACCCGAGGAAGTACTTGAGTTCCCCCATCATTGACATCTCGAACCTATTAGTCATCAACTTTGAAAACTCATCATTAAACTTTGTGTTAGTTGAGCCAAATATGATGTCATCTACATAGAGTTGGCATATGAAGAGCTCCCCATTGACTTTCTTAGTAAAAAAGAGTGGGGTCGATCTTCCCCACTTCGAAACCACGGTCAACAAGCAACTCCTTTAGATGCTCATACCAAGCTCTAGGAGCTTGTTTGAGACCATATAGGGACTTTTTGAGCTTGAAGACATGATCCGGGAAATGGGGGTCCTCGAATCCCGGGGGTTGCTTCACATACACCTCCTCATGTAAAGGACCATTAAGAAAAGCACTCTTAACATCCATTTGTTGTAGTTTGAAACCGTGATGAGAGGCAAATGCCAAAAGGATACGGATGGACTCAAGCCTTGCAACGGGTGCAAAAGTTTTGCCAAAGTCCACTCCTTCAACTTGAGAATAGCCTTGTGCCACCAATCTTGCTTTGTTGCGGATGACGATGCCGTGTTCATCTTGCTTGTTCTTCAAGACCCATTTGGTGTCGATAACATTGCGGCAATGATCGGGTCGCTCCATGAGAGTCCACACATCATTCCTCTTGAAGTTGTTGAGTTCCTCTTGCATTTCTATCAACCAATCGGGATCTTTAAGTGCGTCATTGACCTTGAGAGGTTCCACCATAGAGACGAAGGCGTGATGCTCACAAAAGTTTGCTAGTTGCCTCCGAGTGGTCACTTTGCTCTTTAAGTCACCAATGACATTATGCAAGGAATGAGACTTGAGGCGTAAATGTCTTGAGGTAGGATCTTCATGGAGAGTGTTGGCTATAGGAGTAGAATATTGAGACTCTTGAGAGTCCTCTTGGCCTTCATCATGGTTTAGATCCTCTCCTTGACCTTCATTGTCGTTGTGTGGGGCATCATCATCATCATCATGAGAGTCGGATGACTCGGGGGTATTTGGAATGGGAGTATCCATGGAGATTGCCCCCGAGCCATTCGGTGAAGAACTTGAAGCTTGACATGGTTCACTTGATGTTGATTGTTGTGGTAGATGAGCTTGCGGTAGTTGTTGATGTTGTTCTTGAGTTGGTTGAGGTAGGCTTGCACTTGATTTTTGAGGTTGTTGTTGAAGTTGATCATGAGGTTGTTGTAGAGGTTGGCTTGCACTTGTATGATCAATGGAAGAAGCTTGGCCTTGTGGTGTAGATGGCTCCACTTGGGTGGAACTTGGTCCTTCCCCGGTACTCATAGAAGGTAGCATTTGAGTCCGGCGAGTGCCAACACCCATCCTTCCTATGGTAACCGGGGGAATTGCATCTCCTTTCTCACAAGAAGCACTTCGCTCCTCCAAAGATCTATCATCTTCATCGAATGTCACATCACAAGATTCTACAACTCGCCCATTTGACTTGTTGAAGACTCTATAGGCGTGAGAATCCGTAGCATAACCAACGCATATTCCTTCTTGAGCTCTTGAATCAAACTTGGAGAGTCTTGTGTCCTTGACAAGCACATAGCATTTGCATCCGAAGACCTTGAAGTACGACACATTGGGCTTGTTTCCGGTGAGAATCTCATATGGTGTCTTCTCTAGACCCTTGCGAAAGTATAGGCGATTAGTAGCATGGCACGCGGTAGAAATAGCTTCCGCCCAAAAGTTGTAGTTTGACTTGTACTCCATCATCATTGTTCGGGCGGCTTCAATCAAGGTTCAATTCTTCCTTTCGACGACCCCTTTTTGTTGGGGAGTATATGGCGAGGAGTATTGATGTTGGATTCCTTCTTCGTCGAGGAAGTCATCCAAGGTGTAGTTCTTGAACTCCGTTCCATTGTCGCTCCTTATTGCGAGAATCTTGGCGTTGTACTTGCGTTGAACTTGGTTGGCAAACTCCATCATGGTCCGTTGAGTCTCACTCTTGTACTTGAAGAAGAATACCCAACAATAGCGTGAATAGTCATCAACAATGACGAGGCAATACTTCTTCCCTCCAAGACTTTCATGAGACGGTGGACTGAAGAGATCAACATGTAGGAGCTCCAAGCATCTTGTGGTAGAGATGATTGTCTTGGCCTTGTGAGGAGCTCCATGCATCTTTCCTTGTACGCAAGCCCTACACACACGATCTTTGCAAAAGGAAACATCCTCTTTTAGTCCGAGAATGTGGCCACCCTTGTGGAGACTTTGCAAAGTCCTCATGTTGACATGGGCTAGTCGGCGATGCCATAACCAACCCTTGTCACCATTAGTGAATAGGCAAAGAGCGGAGGATGTTGTTTTTCCGGAGAAATCAACAACATACAACCCGTTCTCTACATATCCAACAAAGGCTACACGTAGTGTCTTGCTCCACAAGAGGACCACCATATGTTCATCAAAGAAAGTACATAGACCCATACGAGCAATTTGATGAACAGAGAGTAAATTGTAACCAAGGGTATCGACAAGGAGGACATTCACAAGTGAGATGTCGGGTGTTACCACCACCTTGCCAAGACCCAATACCTTAGAGCACGTGTTGTCGCCATATGAAACGGTAGAGTGAGATGGCTCGAGGTCGACAACAATATCCTTACTTCCGACCATATGACTTGTGGCTCCACTATCAACCACCCATTTAGCGCCACCGGAAGCATAGTCCTACAAGGAATCAAGTCTTTGATTTAGGTACCCATTTTTCAATGGGTCCTAACATGTTAGTAACAAGGGGTTTGGGAACCCAAATAGTCCAATCAACATTGTCCGCTAGAGGACCAATAAAGCGAGCACGAATATGTCCATATTAATCAACGAAAAGAACATGAGAAGGATTGTTAGAGCCGGTGAAACCCGGTGTGGTGGCGTCGGGAATTCCACCCCTCCTTGAGAGAGGATGTTCTTCCTCATGATTGATCCTCATGTTCTCCTTGTTGTTCCTCTTCTTGGTCCTCCTTCTTATCTTTCTCTTCGGCTTGTAAGCCGCTCCTTCCTCATTGCAATAACCCTCATTGACTCCACCTTTGGCCTCAATGACTCCCTCCAAGTATTTTGCTTGGATTTGGAGTCTATCAATCTTGGCCTTCAAGCGGTTTACTTCATCTTCATGCTCTGGTTGGGGATGAGTGATATCAAACACTTGAACTTCCTTTGTCTTGTTCACCCGAAAATGTTCCAACAAAGCTTCTTCTTAGAGAGAGTTCATCTTCTTAAGGAGTTGCTTGTCACTCTCTAACATGGCCATGTCTTCTTCATGCTTGCAACACGCACGGTCCTTGCTCAACGGAAAGTACTTCTTCAAAGCTTCTTCTTGCATGGAATTGTCCTCCATGAGCTTGGCTTCACTCCTCCTCAAAGAGGCTATTTCTTCCTCATGATCACAACAAGTGACTTTCTCTTTGCTCATACGGAGGCATTCCACCAAGGAATCTTCTTGCATGCCACTCAAACTCAAAAGCTTGGCCTTGGCATTCTCAAGAGTGGCGATTTCTTCTTCATGATTGCAACATGATGTCTTCTCCTTGCACAAGCGGTAATACTCATCCAATGCTTCTTCTTGAAGAGCATTGACTTCCAAGAGTAGAGCGTTGTGCTTCTTCAAGGAAACAACTTGATCAACAAGCTCATCATGATAAGAGTTGGGGTCTTCCTCATCTTTCTTCTTATTGGCTTCTTCAAGAGAAAGCATCTCTTTCTTGAGCTCACCCACCAATCCAATAGCATGATCTCGGTCCTTGGTGAGTTGAGAGATGCTGGCATCATTTGAGTCCTCAAGGGTGATCACACTCGCTTCAAGAGACATGCGCAAGTTTTGTTCTTCCTCAAGTGCTTGATTGAGAGAAGCAATCTCATTTGCCGCCTCCCTTTCAAGCCTCTCCTTCTCCTCTATAAGGTCTTGAGCCGCACCAAGTTGGGCCAAGAGAGCCCCAACATGAGTCTTGGTATCCCCTTGCATGTTAGTGAGAAAACAATCCAACCCCATAATCTCACGTTTAATGGTGAGACTAGTGGCATCATCAGTAGATAAAGCATTAGATGGGGGTGTGAGTTTGGAAGGGGATTCTACCTCCGAGGATACCTTTGCCATGAGGCAACGGGCGTTGTTGGTGTCGAGGTTCTCATTACGAGAGTCGAAGAGGGAGATAGAGGGAGTGGTAATGGCGATGGCGGCCACTCCATCCCCTTCCTTGTTGGAGCACTTGTCCTCATGCTCCCCATCTTCATCGGAGGAGTACTCTTCACGAATGATAAAGGCTCTTGGCTTCTTGGTGAAGGAGACCTTGTCGTCATCGGGCTTGGAGGAGAACTTGGAGAATCCTTTGGAGAGTGACTTGAACTTCTCCTTGCGGACAAGCCTTCCACCATTATCTTCTCTCTTCTCATAGATACAATCCGCAACAAAATGACTCTTGTCGCCGCAATTGTAGCATGTTCTCCCCCTTTGCCCCTCTCTTGGGCTCTTGGAGAAGCTTCTTGGGGAATCACGTGATCTTCTTGGTCTTGTGCTTCGGGACTTGTTTCCCTCCCAAAATTTCTTGGCGGCGAGAGCCATGTGCTCATGATAGTTGGTCTTGAGATCATCCGGACCCCACTCAATAGGATCCTCATCGCTTTCACTCGCCTCATGTACCTTCATCTTCAATGCAAGGTTGGGCTTGCGAGTATTGTGAACACGAGCAACAAGATCCTCCGCATTCTTCTTGGAAATGTCCAAAGCGATGACTTCGCTAAGGACTTCATCGGATATCATAGCACGGAAGGAGGCGTTTTGGCGGATGGCCCTCAACTTTACTTCCTCATAAGGGAGGAGAGCATTGTATAACTTGCGCTTGATCCAATGATCATCCACAAACGTTGCTCCAAGATCTTGCATTTGTACGGCGAGAGCAATAAGGCGCCGATACATTTCTTCGGGGGTCTCTCCTTCATTCATGACGAAGTTGTCGGCCATGTTATTCACCTCATCAAAACGAGAGCTTTGGATGCTTTCATTTCCGAGGAAGAGCTTGTCGAGTTTATCCCATACTTCCTTGGCGGTCTTGAGCGAGCGGATATGAGCGCGATCCTTGGGCGTGACGGCCATGTGAATCATGTTGATGGCGGTAGCGTTGAGTTGGTCATCCACCACTTCTCTCCTAGTCAAGCTCTTTGGGTCCCGTGGTGAATAGCCTTCCTCGATGATGCGCCAAAGCTCGGTAGACGCGCTGCGCCCATGAGATTTCATCAAGAATTGCCAATTCTCAAAGCTATTTGATTCAAGTAATGGTGGCGAACCATGCGACAAGATATGTGGCATAGGTATTGGAACATTATGGTGTAATCACTTGGTGGTGGCACCGCATGGTTACCCCCTAGACGTTCCGCAACCGGTGTCTCATCCTTCCCCTTTGTTGAAGTGCCGGTCTCCCCAAGCCCTTCCTTTTGTGGATCTTTTGTCGATTGCGCGACAAAATCAACAAGAGGAAATTTGTTAGCTTTTGGTGGGGGATCCTCGGCACTTGCCTTAGGATCTATGATAGGGGTTGGCTTTTGTGCCACCAACTCCATCATCATTGCCTTCATTTGGTTAATGATGGATGACTCCAATTTCTTGAGGTCATCCAACGTAGCCGTTGTGCTATCGATAGTAGATGATGGAGCGGGTGGTACAAGGGAAGGAGACCCATTCACAACCTTGACTTGTTCGGCCATTTCTTAGGCGGTAAAGCCCGAGCAAGAAAACCTTGCTCTGATACCAATTGAATGGATCGTAGCGAACAAGAGGGGGGGGGGGTGAATGGGCGCTACTCAATTTTTAAGTCTTTTTCAGTTTTTAGGCGAAGCGGAAGGTAAAGGTGATTGCTTTAGTGATGGAGATGATCCTAGCGTGATCCTAGACAATTGCAACAAGTAAAGGAACAATCATGATAGTAAGAGTAAGGAGCGGGACAACCGGAGGGCGCGGAGTCGAGGCGAGGATGTGTTTCCCACAGTTCCTCCCACAAGAGGGAGTACGTCTGCGTTGAGGAGGTGCTAGTCTCACACAAGAGACTAGACGGCCACACCACGAAGGAAGGCCTCACCTTCTTCCTCAAGAGAGCTCCACAAAGGGGCTCCCTTTTCTCCACTAAGGCACCGGTCGAGGCGGTGGTTCCTTCACAAGGTTGGGGCGAGCTCCACAACACTAGGAGGCTCCCAACACCCTATGGGGCTAGCACAACTTCAAGCTAGCCTCCATAGGAGCACTTCTTCCAAGATCCCACCATAGGAACCCTATCTCCAAGATCCACTAAGAACTAGCATGAATTGGTGAAATCTCTCTTGGTAGAACTATAGATCGGGGCCTCCTCCACCACTCCTCAAAATTTGGGCAAGATTGGTTGGATGGTTGGGGAGATCCTCAAGGTTTAAGCTCAGCAACAATGGAGGAGAGAGAGAAGAGATAAAAACGAGTCGGGAAGAAGGCCCTTTAAATAGCCCCCCCGAAATCCAACCGTTATCTACGATTTTTGCCTAAGCGGTACTACCGCTTTGGTAAGCGGTACTACCGCCCTGGATTCGAAATCCCCCAGATCTAGTCCACGTGTACACATAGCGGTACTACTGCTCGCGGTACCACTTGAGGTACCGCAATGGCTGATACGTCTCCGACGTATCGATAATTTCTTATATTCCATGCCACATTATTGATGATATCTACATGTTTTATGCATACTTTATGTCATTATTATGCGTTTTCCGGAACTAACCTATTGACGAGATGCCGAAGTGCCGATTCTTTGTTTCTGCTGTTTTTGGTTTCAGAAATCCTAGTAAGGAAATATTCTCGGAATTGGACGAAATCAACGCCCAGGGTCCTATTTTTTCACGAAGCTTCCAGAAGTCCGAAGGGGAAACGAAGTGGGGCCACGAGGTGGGGACACAGTAGGGCGGCGCGGCCCAAGCCCTGGCCGCGCCGGCCTAGTGTGTGGCCCCACCAGGACTCCACCGACCTTGCCCTTCCGCCTACTTAAAGTCTCCGTTGCAAAAACCCTACCACGTTCGACGAAACCAGAGAAAACCTTCCAGAGCCGCCGCCATAGCGAAGCCAAGATCTGGGGGACAGGAGTCTCTGTTCCGGCACGCCGCCGGGACGGGGAAGTGCCCCCGGAAGGCTTCTCCATCAACACCACCGCCATCTTCACCAACGCTGCTGTCCCCCATGAGGAGGGAGTAGTTCTCCATCGAGGCTCGGGGCTGTACCGGTAGCTATGTGGTTCATCTCTCTCCTATGTGCTTCAATACAATAATCTCATGAGCTGCCTTACATGATTGAGATTCATATGATGATGCTTGTAATCTAGATGTCATTATGCTAGTCAAGTGGGTTTTACTTATGTGATCTCCGGAGACTCCTTGTCCCACGTGTGTAAAGGTGACAGTGTGTGCACCGTGTGAGTCTCTTAGGCTATATTTCACAGAATACTTATTCGCTGTTATGAATGGCATAGTGAAGTGCTTATTTATATCTCTTTATGATTGCAATGTGTTTTGTATCACAATTTATCTGTGTGCTACTCTAGTGATGTTATTAAAGTAGTTTATTCCTCCTGCACGGTGTAATGGTGACAGTGTGTGCATCGTGTAGTACTTGGCGTAGGCTATGATTGTGATCTCTTGTAGATTATGAAGTTAACTATTGCTATGATAGTATTGATGTGATCTATTCCTCCTTTCGTAGTGTGAAGGTGACAGTGTGCATGCTATGTTAGTACTTGGTTTGGTTATGTTGATCTGTTATGCACTCTAAGGTTATTTAAATATGAACATTGAATATTGTGGAGCTTGTTAACTCCGGCATTGAGGGTTCGTGTAATCCTACACAGTTAGTGGTGTTCATCATCCAACAAGAGGGTGTAGAGTCTAGCATCTATTTATTTATTCTGTTATGTGATCAATGTTGAGAGTGTCCACTAGTGAAAGTATGATCCCTAGGCCTTGTTCCTAAATACTGCTATCGCTGCTTGTTTACTCTTTTACTGCATCTTTACTTCCTGCAATATTACTACCATCAACTGCACGCCAGCAAGCACTTTTCTGGCGCCGTTACTACTGCTCATATTCATTCATACCACTTGTATTTCACTATCTCTTCGCCGAACTAGTGCACCTATTAGGTGTGTTGGGGACACAAGAGACTTCTTGCTTTGTGGTTGCAGGGTTGCTTGAGAGGGATATCTTTGACCTCTTCCTCCCTGAGTTCGATAAACCTTGGGTGATCCACTTAAGGGAAACTTGCTGCTGTTCTACAAACCTCTGCTCTTGGAGGCCCAACACTGTCTACAAGAATAGAAGCACCCGTAGACATCAATGGCCTCTAGAGCTTACTGGATACCAAGCGGTACCAAAGCGATACCAGAGCGGTATTGCCGTAACTTTGATTACGGTACTCAAGCGGTACCAAGGCGGTACTACCGCTCTCAAGCGGTACTACCGCCCTCAAGCGGTACTACCGCCCATGGTACCGCAAGGGTACTGAACCCTGATCTGTGGGGCTTTTTCTCAGGTAAGTCTCCAGAGCGGTACTAATGGGCGGTACCAGTAGGGGTAGCGGTACTACCGCTACTGGTACCGGTAGTACCGGCCTGGCAAAAACCGCTTTCTCCTCTTTTCCTCTCCGACCATGTCACCTCACGATACACACACAAAACCAGAAAACCTATAAGCTACGCTTCAGTCCTCCGATCTTGACGTGTCCAGCGAGGTCACCGTGCACTTGCAAATATATCAAAGACACTCTTTGCACACAGTGAGATTGTTCAAGTGTTGTCATTAAACACACAAAACTCGGGGTTTAGTCTTTGCTCTTTCAAAAACTTTGTACTAAATTAGTGACACTCATTATGGATCGGATATAGTGTTAAACTTATACTAAAACACGCGTAAATATTGCTTTTGTCGAAATAGATGTTCATAAATATGCGAACAATATTCATACATATCTATATAAATATTTATATGTATCCTAAATGAATGTTCAAAATAAGAAAATGAATCCTAATTTTAGAAGTTCATATCATATAAGACCCTAAAGAAGTGTGGTTTCCTAAAAAATGCAACCTAAAAGAAAAAAAGAAAAGGTTCTTTTGTGGCGAAAACAAAGAAGAAAACACAACAAACTGGAAGAAACCGAAAAATATCACACAAACGAGAAGAAAATAGTAAAAAAATGAGAGAATATATGAATATTTATATGTATCCTAAATGAATGTTCAAAATAAGAAAATGAATCCTAATTTTAGAAGTTCATATCATATAAGACCCTAAAGAAGTGTGGTTTCCTAAAAAATGCAACCTAAAAGAAAAAAAGAAAAGGTTCTTTTGTGGCGAAAACAAAGAAGAAAACACAACAAACTAGAAGAAACCGAAAAATATCACACAAACGAGAAGAAAATAGTAAAAAAATGAGAGAATATATGAAAGAAAAATCCGCAACGAGATGATCCCAAAGAAAAAAAGATCCCTAATATGCTCCAGTGTACCATGAAAACAAAAATGGGCCATACATGTTTTTTTTATCAAGAGGGCTCGTGCAGGTGGCGAGCCCCGGTCCAATTTTCATCAAACTAAATTAGAATTTGTTAGGACATTTTACCTTTAACCGTTATTTTGTTAATGATGACACCGTAGCTAAAAGGTGGACAACAACAACAAAGATTTTTTCCCAAGCGAGTTGGGATAAGCTAGATATGAAACGTAGCAGAAATAAAAGTAAGCCAAAACAAGAACAAGATGTAAAAAAGAGAGTAAACTAAGATTCCGGTAGATCTCCATGCAGTCCTATCAAGAGCTAAAAGGTGGACTAATGTTACTTATTAGTGTCTATAGAAGAGGAGTGCTAGTGTTTTGGCTTTATTTCTCTTGACTTATGTTTGAGTCAATAGGAAACAAAGCACTATTAAGACGGGTAGTCTTGATGAGCTTAACAGGATGTTGCCATAGTCATACACACATGCTACCACCAAATATATCCATCACACAAAGTGATAGAGAATAGTTTTTTTTTTGGATAAAATGGAATTTGGAATAATGCCTCAGCCAAACCGACATGGAAGCTGGCGGCATATGCCTCACCACCGAAATGCCCAACGTGCACCGATCTGTACGCCGATGGACACCAATCTGGATCCAGTATCGAACCGGTGATGGACAGACAACCGAATAGGTGACAACTAGTCATACCAGCTCAGGTCCCGATGGCCAGCCAGATGCACCGAGGCTACTTCGGCAGGCGACCAATTGGCTTTCTGCCAAACCGGCGTGGGAGCCGGTGCCATCGGTCTATACGTTGGTCGGTCCGTTGGCTGGCCCGGTTCACCAACTAACCACCGGAATGGTTGAAAGTGCATGGAGCCTCCATGTGCGGTTTTGGTAATTAATGATAATCCCTATGGATTGATGTTTGCATTGAGTTGTATTTATAGGATTTGTCCATAGGCAATGCTTGAACCATATGTTGGCTTCAAGATTGCAATAAGAATCAAATGAAGAAGATCAAGTGTCAAGTATGCCTTGAAGACGAAGACGAAGTGCGCCCTCAAGTGTATCTTCAAGACATCAACATAAGGACGAAAGAAGAAATGGTGTGCAAGTTCAAGATGAAGCCATCTCGAAGAGATCATATGCTTGAAGCTTGTCTTTCTTATGGTGATCATGGATACGTGAAGATGCACTGAAGAATAAGCTCTCCCATAGTGGTGTATGGGGGAGCAATCCGCAAGACTTCATCAAGCAAGCACAATCAAGAAAGGCGTTCCATCTGTTTGCGGTCAAGATCGTCATCATCGAGCTCAAGTGGAATGCGCAAGGTTAAGATTTGCTCTTGATAGGGTTTGTTTCTTACCGGTCTCATGGTGTAGTTGGAGACCAGTTTAGTTTAGTTGCCGTACTATCAAGAGGTCTCTCGAGTGAGTAGCTCGATCGTATCCTTCGGAGAGAGCTCAAACCTTTGCATCCTTGTATCATCTTTCTTGGTTGTTATTTGGATCTTATCCATGTGATGTTTTAGAGATTGTGCTTATTCTCATGACAAGGTCTAGTTTATCGGAAACAGATTTTACACGAAAAACTTGTTGCATTTTCAAGGTTGGGGGTTTTACCGGTTTGTCTTTTATAGGTAGGTCAAACCTTTCATCATTTGTTTCTACCATCCCTTGCTGGACTATGATGTTTCTCTGCATTATATTTTAGAGCTTGTTACCAGCTTCAAAACAAGCCCAAGATCATCAAAATAGGAGTCCGGATGCTCAAGTTATGATCATATTCGTTTGGTTGTTTCGCCAGCTATCAGGCTTGGCGGTACTAACGCTCGTGCGGTGATGCCGCTCACACTACTGCTTCAATAACATGCTAGCTCCTTCCGGGCTCGGTATTCTGAGCGGTACTAGGATGGTAGTGACCCGGTAGTGCCGCCTTACTTGCAATAGGCGGTACTACCGCTTGCGGGGCTGGTAGTACCGCTCCTCGTTGTTTCTTTTTGTTTTGGGTTCAGTCTAAGAGGTAGTACCGCTCGTACGAGAGGTACTACCTCCCTGAGAAGTAGTACCGCTCCCAGGAGCGGTACTACCGCCTTGTCACGCAAGCAACGGTAACATTTGGGTAAGGGGTATAAAAGGGAGTCTTCTTCCTCAAAATATGGTTGCTTCTTCTTCCCCACTTTGCTCTCCTCCATTGTTTACATTGGGTCTTTGGACCCTAGACGGCTTGTTCTTCTTGGGTCTTTGGACCCTAGACGGCTTAGTGGTCTTTGTGGCATTCTTGGGGACTCCAATTAAGTTGTGGAGATTCTTCAAGGGCAAGGCCTTTGTGGCGATTTATCGGAGCCTCCAATTAAGTTGTGGAGATAGCCCCAAGCTTTGTGCGGGTTCGGTGACCACCCTTAAGGTTCCATACTGAATCGAGGTCTTTCCCTTTGGTGGGAAGGGTCGAGAAGAATACGGTGAGACCTTCACGGCGTTTGGAGTGCTTTGTCCTTCACACCACTCCAACAGAGACTAGCACTCACAAGAGTGTGAACTTGGGATACATCGTCGTCTTCGCGTCACCTCGGTTATTCCTATATCCGAGCTATTTACTATGCACTTTACTTTGTTATAGCCTTCGTGCTTGAAGTTATATATCTTGCTATCACATAGTTTCTTATCTTGCTTAGCATAGATTGTTGGTGCACATAGGTGAACCATAGTTATACCCTAGTTATATAGGTTTTGTGCCAATGTCCAACCACTGTGCCAAAAAAAGTCTCACCGGTGAGCTTGATGAAGCCCTAGAGCTGTTATGTGGAGTCAAAATAGCCACCAGGGCATCTGAGGACAACCAAAGTGGACACAGAGCCATGCAAATCCTATGTTGTCAGCTTCAGGACATAGCGGGTTTCGACCACTTGCAGCACCATCTATGAGTATAGATCCACCTAAGATAACATAGTCTATTTGGAGATAAGCCTCCATTCATTGGCAAATCCAACTTCTAAATAATATTTCACTAAAATCAAAACTTTACTCAATTTATGCTAATTTGTACATATTGTTCTATATGTGAATTGTACACGTATATAAGCATTTTGCCAAAAATAATGGGTGTAAATTTTTACACCCATGCCCTAGTATGGCTTCACCCATGCCTCCATTTCTTGAATGTTCTCTTGATCACCCACCAAATATGTTCATAATTCCAAGTTTGATTTTTCAAAAGTTAAAACATTCTATGTTTCCAAATGCTCCACAACACCGCAACACAAATAGCATTTAGAGTATAATGCTTCTTATTGGCAATCCAGTACGTAAAGGTATGTAATCACATCCAATGTCTGTGCTGAAAAATCAAAGGCTTTTCCCAAAACCCAGCTCAAACTATGCATTAGAAGAACAAATGATCAATGGGTTCCAGTTCATCAGAGAAGACACAATGAAGGGGTTTAGCACGATTTATTTTCTGAGACTTCTCCCAAATCTCAACTCAAACTATGCATGTGAAGAAGAAACGATCAACGGATTAGAGTTCATCATAGAAGATACAATGAATGGGTTTACCAAGGTTTGTATTTTTTGAAGATTATCCTAGTTATATGTAAGTTATTTGATAACACACAATGAAAATCTGAATTCTTGGAGGTACCACCAAACACCAAACAATAGGAATATAGACAATGATGCTATATAGTGAACTTTACATAGTACTAGCAATTTTTCCAAACTCAAACCATTTTTCCATTAAGGTAGGAATGAAGTTTCTTCTAAAAGATAGTTTAGATTCCCTCCCATCCTAGACCTTCTTAATGGTGGCTATTCTCATTCCATAGAGATACCGGAACTACACATATAGTGGCAATGTGCCAAACAAGGTGTCTTCCGAGAACCCGATTTGGCAATCATGCCCCATTCCCCGCATATACCCAAACTTGGTGGCTTGGCTCCTTTTCCAAAATCTAGAAGAATTCATGTCCCACAAAAATGTTGGGGTTACTCGTTTTGTAGTATTGAACATCTACATTGGTTTTCCACAACTTATTGTCCCTAGTACATATCGTGCCTCTACGGCAACAATAGACAAAAACAACGCCTGATTGGTTTCTTGCCACAATTTGTCAAACCAAAATTTGGCACCCATAGTTTATTTGGCATGTGTTTGGTTATTATCACAATTTAATTATATGGTCTATTTGTCATAAACTTAATTTTTTTGCCAACTGTTGCCAAAGTTTGACTTTCATGTTTTAAGCCACACTTTTGTGGCTAGCCACATTTTTTTATAGTTAACCATACTTTGGCTTGGCAAATTGTCACACATGGAGCAATTCATTTCCAAATCGACTTGGGTAGTTGGGTCATCAGCATTTATACCTCTCTTAACACAAAAAGGAAAGAAACATTCAAAACTGAACGATTAAATTTTCCAGCAACATCTTACATAAATCCACCCCAAGTCTTACAAAGCAATAACGCGTGGAGTAAACATTTGCCAAAAATTGCCAGAAACCAAAAAAATAAAGAAAAATCGCCCAAAGTAACATTGTCTAAAGTCGAAACCGCATATCGGTAAATAGCATTAAACCCATTCGCCCCTTTCCTAAGCCCTCCCCGCTCTCACCCGGCCATGTCTCCCAAGCACGACGCCGGCTCCTCGCCGCCGGCGGCGCCGCCCGCCGCCGCCACCGCGCCCGCCCCTAACCCATCACCATTCACGCCCACGGGCCAGATGCGGCGCGACGAGTGCACGGACCTCCTCAAGCTGCTCTCGGGCGTCTCGCGCCCGCTCGAGGACGTCGTGGCGGACTTCCTCGCCCGCGTCCCGCCGGAGCGCCGCCTCCGCTTCGGCTGCGCCGTCAAGTTCGTCCTCGAGGTAAGGAGTCGCCGCCCTCGCCCGGTCGCCCCGTATCCGTTCCGCCCACCCCCTAAATCTGCAATTCTGCATACCTAGTTCAGTCAGTCGCCGTTTTGCTTGGCCCCGGATTGTGGATGGTTAGGTTTACAGTGGGTAAAGGGAGGGCACGCTGATCGGTGCGCTGGTCGATAGAGGTTTGGAGCTTCGACGGGGGTGGGATGGGGTTAGACTCTGCAGCGACGGGTACTGCTTCTGTGTGAGAAACTCCGGCTTCTCTAATTTGATTGGTTACTTCAAAGTTCTGTTGGATTTTAAGGCCACTGTATGGCAATTGGTTTATGAAATTTGTGACTGTCAGCCTGCGGAGTTCTGTATTTCTGGCTGCTCTCTCTGGACTTCAGTAGATTGAAAAATACCGATGAAGATTGAGATTCTGCATCCGAGTTCCTTTCGAAAATGAAGTACAGGATTGTACTAGATTAGATTGCAGTATATATCTTGCAACACTGCACATAAAGGGAAAACGTACAGCTCTGCAATTGTCAACACACGGCTGAATCGTGAAACTTAGGAATTGTACATGCTCTTGTGATTGCTTCAACCATGGATGTACCCTGTGAATCACTGAAGGTGCGATGACTGCAAGCGGGTTCCCACCAATATCCCACTTGTTTATTTTGAGATTTCTAGTTCAAATTTTGGTGGGATCCCACTTTACACCTTAGATGAAGGATGGTGGTGTTCTGTTCGTGTGAGTAGGAGGTATAGCTCCGAAATGTGAGCCACCATTCACTCTTGGAATTGATCCTTCGTTACGTGGTGTGGCAACACAGCCGTCTGACGTATGCCGAGGATGAAGGTCTCCATATGATCTAGACACACCGGCCCTTGAGGTTAAAAATAGAATTGGTCAGGAATATGTCAAAGAATACCAAACGCTGTCACTGAACCAAAAAGCTCTTGATTGGAATTCTTGGGAGAAAGAGATGGGAAACAGCATATCTGCCGAGTTCGGGGACCTATAGAGAAAGAGATGGGAAACAGTGAAACTGTGCAAGAGCAGAACCTAGAGGTGGACATCCCCGAACTCGGCAGATATGCTGTTTCGACAATGTTAATATGGCCGCTTTTTAATTTCCTTTTAATATCCCTGATTCTACAGAAGAATCTACTGTGATTCCTTTAGCTCATGATAGCAGTTAGTTTTCCTCTTAATGTGCTTGCGGTTTTCTTTGTTCTTGGTGTACGATTGTAAGAAAAAGGAATCACAGTAGAGTCACATCTTTGATGGTTGTTTCGGGAGAAAATATAGTGACACCTTTTCTCTTCATTTTTTTGTTTTGTTTTCAGGGTCAAAAGCTCTCAACTTATTAGCTTTTTTTGCTTCCTGATTTTAGCTGGAGGCTTCTGTTATTGATGCCTTTAGTTTTGCACTTCAATGGTGCTTGTTGAATTTTGATTGAAATTTGTATTGTAAAAAAATAGTGATCGTGTTTTTTTTTTCTGGTTTTTCATTTGTCACTAGGGTTTCTTCTGAATTTCTGATTATTACAGCCATGCTGACAATACTTATTGTGATTATTAGGTTATAGGTTAGCTTTCTTATGGATGGCACTAAATGGAGGATTGAAATATGTTTTTTACTAATCATCTGACATGATAACTGAAATGCTTTTCATCATGTTAACAAGTAATGAAGATACATGCCTGGATCATCGTATGATATTACTGCATTTTCAGAATTATTAACGTCAGGTCTTCTTACCTAAGTTGGAATCACCAAAATGGTTGATAAATATGCTGATTTGCTTCCCATTTATGATAATGTTTACTTGGAATTTATACCTTCGGTTTCTTGTGCTAAAATTTCCAAGGATTTGGTATCTCTTTGTGTTGGATGATAGTGAGATATAGCGTTTGACTTCACCCATAGAAAAACATCGAATCGTGTTCTCAAAAGGTTTCTAGGACCTTTGTGACACCTATGTACCTGCGGTATCTTTACTTGAAATTGTTGAAGTTGCAGTAATGAGTTCTAGTGTGCAAATGTTACATATGCAGATGTGGGAGGTTTCTAGAACAAATGCATTTAATATTATATATAATTTCACTTTTCTAGGTGGCTATATCCTGACCAAGCATTTATTAAAATATTGCACCGAAAGACCTATTCATCCATCAACTAACATATATACATTTATAGAGTTGTGGGCATGCTCTCTTGTATTTCATTTGATGTTTTTTTCTTTCTTTCTAGAATTTGTTCTACTAGTAAAGGAGAATTTGTGGCTCTGATTTAGTGGCACTTTGTTTTTTTACCAGGACAAGATGATGTTTGGACTAGCTGAGCGTTTAATTGCATTTGCAATGCTTCATCAAGGTTATTCCTCACAGTTGGCAAATCCTTTTGTTCCACTCTTAATAAATGTAAGTTGTAAAGTCTATACGTCGTGCTTTTTATTTTTGAGAAATAAAGCCATACATCTGCAGCCCTGTGTGCTGGATGTTTGAATTGGTGCTGTTTATCCTTTTCTTTTCTATTTTGATTGAGACAGAATTGCCGGAAATAGTGATTTTCATGTGCAATTTTTGATTGTTGTGAAGTTATTATGTCTCGGCCTGTGGATAGTTTGGTTACAACTAACAACCCGGCCAACCTGCTGACCCAACCCAGACCAAACCAGTTTCATGGTTTGTTCACTAGATGGTTCTAAGTCGGGTTGAAACCGTGGAAACCATGTGCTGCGCGTACTAGTCAAAGAAAGAGAGCAAGCAGCGGCGATGTGGCGTTTGAAGGAAATAATTCACGCCCCGGAGAGCATGCAGTAGAGCTTGTCGGCGTCCTTGCAGTAGTCAGGCGAGCAAGCAACTGAGTCCGTGAGCGACCCTGCAGTACCCATGCCGCCGGCGAGCAAGCAGAAAAACTGGTGAGTACTCTGGACGTCGGCGAGGTAGATTGATCAGGCGATTATGTTGGCCATTAGCCAGGTCGAGCCTTGAGCGAATCCGCTGGCCGTCGCGGTCGTGGCGTCGCCCACTATTCTTCAACAGTTTCAACCCGTGGAGACCGAAAAACCAAACCGTCCAAACCAGCGATTACGGTCTGGGATGGTTTCACACCAAAAACTGGCTAAACCGTGTATGCACAGGCTTAATTATGTCCCACTTTGCTTCACTTCACAATTGACCTAGGTCAGATTTCTTTCGAACTGTTCCAGTTGGGTTGTGACATTGCGCTAGTGGTTGCACTGACGAGAAGTTTATGTGGCATTCAGCAACAATGGCACTGGAACATTCAATAGTTTTTAATCATCATACGAATGAATAACAATTTAACTAAACTTTGGAAAATTTAAAAAAATCACTAAGAGCAAGTACCAGGTTGGATTTAATTGGAACCCTGCAAGAAGCATCTTAAGATTTTATTGAAGCAGGCCGAACTTACTAGGATCTGTTTATTTTTTCTTCCTGAATTGTGTTTCACCTTGCTTATGTGTTTGCTATTCTCTTAGTACGAGTAGAGTTGTAACTTCAAATTTTCTGGTTAGTATATCGATTCGTTACCACAAAATTCTTCATCAATCATGATAGATTATAGAATTACAGTTGGAGATACCCACTGTTTCTCTTGTTTGAAGTCTGAAGGAGGTCGTTATGTACCGAAGTACATGCCCCCTCCATGAAACGGACATCTTATTCCTGTGTTGCCATCGTGCTAAAAGTCTTTTTTCATCAAGAGGGCTTATTACTGTTGCTGTCGATCTTATTACTGTTGCTGCCGATCTTATTAGTGTTTTGTATGCATTTATATACTAAAGAAGACTTAATTTACTTTTGCTTTTACAGGCTGCATGTGACGAAACCTCTGAGAGACCAGAACGAGTTTTTCTCCAGCTTTTGTTAAGTTCAGCTAATGGGGACAATAGTAAGGAGGTATTCTCACAATGTATGATTTCTAGTTTAATTAGATCAACTTCACATGCCTCGAGGTTGCATGATTGCTGAGATATGGGAAAAGAATACTGAAATAGTACAAAGGGACTTGACGATATGTACTTCCCCAAAGTATAATATGTTGACATCAGTATACACATGCACAATATCACAGACTGTATAAAAATATCGGGAGATACTCCCTCTGTTTCATATTAGTTGTCGCTGATTTAGTACAAAGTTCCACTAAATCAGCGACAACTAATATGGAACGGAGGGAGTACATAATACTAGATAAGAAAATAGTTATATCCCTGTTAGGTGCCAAGGTAATAGCCTAGTTGTTAAAGAAAAGTAATGTGTGTTTGAGTGCCAGAAACTACGTTACAGGGTAACAGCTTAGTAATATGTTGATACCACAGAAACTAGGTTTATGTCAGGCTGTGCTTTTGTCTGGTTCTAAGCCTTTGTAAAATGCTGCCAGTGTCACAAGAATTTTTTTTAAAACTGGAAATACAGAATATCCGCTGAATGGTAACTTGGTGACTATCAGAATTTAGAATACAATGTTTTTTTTCTCAGAATGCATCATAGATAGATAAAAGTTGTGCTGTGATGGTCATTTTGTTTGGATTGTAGTTTTTTCCTTTTATCTCACTGTGATGCAAATGTTGGGTTCCCCTTTACCAAATTTATAATAATTCTGCTGTCCTATGTTCAGATCTTGAAGCAGTCTGCAGCAGATTACTTGAAGGAGCCCTCTTATGCATCTCAGGTAGATGATCATCATATAATTATTGTGAAACTGGCGAACACAGTTGATATGCAAAATACTGTAGGATCTTATTGTTCAGAGAACATCTGTTTTGTAGGTGTTACTGCCAAGAGACCAGCTTGAAAGGCAATACTCGTGCAATGCGGTACAGCCACAGACATACACTAGTAGTTGCACAGCTGCTACAGTTAGGAATGTTATTCCTGACCCAGATGTTTCCCAAAGCTTTGGTGATTCATTAGAGTATGTAGACTCAACTACTCTCTACTTCCAATGACTGTTTATGGTCATTCAGAGTTTGGAATTGAATTTACAATTCTATTGCTCTGATTATGAATTAGTTTTTTCATTTGATGCAGATGAAATTGTATAAGCAATTTTTTTGAATTTCCGCGCAAGACAAGAATTTTTTGTTATTTACGATTTATATTCTTGTTACTAGATGTTCTATAGGGCTAAGAAGAAATCGCAACTCCTTTCCGCTGCACATAAAAATAGATTTGAAAAGTCCTTTTTTTTAAAAAGAATCCTCCTTTTTATTCTTCCACCCATGAAATAGAGAGGAAAGGAGAATATAGGGGTTACTTTTATTTTCGTTTTTCCCTTAAAAGATAGGCTTTGAAATGGGAGCCATGGAATAATGCTGAATTGAAATGTTTATCTCTATAGTATATAAGAAAAAACAAATTTAATTAAATTCATGGATTTACCATGACCTTGGTTGTGAGTCCATAGATAATTATTTTAATCATATTTTTAGAAAAAGTTCTCGTGTTTTTTTAATTCCATTCCCACAAGAAAAATACTACTACCTCCGTTTCAAGGAATAAGGCCCTCGTTTTACGTGCTTTTTGTTTGACCAATAATAACTTTAAATAGATAAAGGTTGTTTGTATGAAATTAGTATCATTGAAAAGTGTGTTTTAATACGAATCCAACGATACTAATTACATATAATATAATCAAGATTTTGTTGCTCAATTTTTATGGTCAAAGTTCGTCTTGAAATACGCGTGCGCCTTATTCCTTGAAACGGAGGTAGTATAATTCACATTTCGAACAGGCATGGATACAGCATCTATAGGATAACTTCCATCTTGATAGTTCTTTCTGAGTTCTGTCTGATATCCACAGTCCCTCTTTATCTGTCTAGGATATCACCAGCCAAACCACAAAGAGATAATGTGGTTGCAGATTTACTTCAACAAACACCACTCAAAGGGTTGTCTCCTCCATGGATAAGACCCCCTCCCCCCAGACTTGAAATAATTGAAGGGGAGGTAAGATCGTTGGTTAAGAGTTGCAAGTTGTTTATTCATATCACTTCTATTTCTGAACATATATTTATTTGTCGATGAAAATACAGTTGCACTGGTTGAACCTGGACAACAACCATGATCTACTATGGGATGGTAGCATGTGTGCTGACACTAGTCGAGGGGCTTCGATCCGAGATTTGGTTGGAAGAGCCTGTAAAGGACCACTTGTACCTGCTCAACAAGAGGTTTTCTTCTATCCTTATTTTCATATGTATATGTTGATAATGAGTGGTCTGGGTTGCACATATACTTGATAGTTCGTATGATTACGGGTATGCCTTTACTGCTGGACGACAGTTCCAAAATACATGGCACACCTTTACATTAGAAGTACATATTAGAGATGACTTTCTCTTGATAGTTCCCCGTTATTTCCTCGCTGCAATATTTGCATCATTATCTTCCATTCCTTCCACTAATACTACTGGTTCTTTCCAAGAAATATAATGACCCCAAAGAGGTTTGGTAGGTGGATGTATTTGCATGGAGGAGGTCATAACCAAATCTCCTCCTTCCAGGCTTCACTTGCACTTGCAGCTGCCCTTATCCACTAGCAGCACTAAGGATTCGAGCATAGTCTAAATCAGGAAGCAAATCCTGAAATCATGACCCTTGTAGAATTACATTTCGCAACAGATATCACTCTCTAACTCACGGATCATATCAATATGGGGAAATCAGCAAAAAGAGTCGGAATGGACTTAAGGTGGCTGCTGTGGGTTACCGTGCCCCTAGGATTCTTGTGCTCCTCATGTTGGGCTGGGCTTGCTTCTATGATTTTTGGAGCCCCCGTAGGTACCCTAGGAGTACCAGGTACATGGTACATTTCTGTTAATTGGGCAAAACCTCTCACAACTATACCTTTTTTTGTCTTTCATATTCATCAATATAGTTCTGCCTTTCCGGGTAGTGTTTAATATTATTCCGTATTGTCCAAACTTTTGAAATACTTTCTTACATTCTTCTGTTTTGCTAAATATGATAGTCAAAATTAGCCCTGACCTATTCTGTTTTAGTTCAATAGATCCTTCCTTTATACTCCCATGGAGTAGGTTTTTTGTGATCTGGGTGCTGGTTCAAACTTTGCAAACCATGTAACCAAATCATTTTCACTACTTTTGTTGATGACATGGTTACGTGGTAGTTAACTATTGCCACACATGGTCTCCATCAATTGAACATGAACTCCCTTGGCTTGCGCTGCAATTTTTTATGCAGCCATCTGGTTGGAGAGGCATCTTGTGAGCAGAGCCCATGTCCAAAAATAAAGTAGTCCTATGCTCCATAGACAACCCCTTCTCCATCCTGCCTCTTTTTTTTCTTAAATGAAGCAACTTCTTGCAATTATGTTGCCCCTAACAAGAGTGGATTAAGTCGAAAAGGGCATGCTAGGAAAGCGCCATGTCAAGGTAGTGTGAGGAGGGAATACATCCTGCAATTGTTGTTCTGAGGTGCTGCGGAACTTACTAATGTAGTAAGCTTAGAAAGTAGTCCATGAGTCAAGATGGCTGTGGTAATAGTTCGAAGTGTGTGCAGATCATTGCCCAGCCTTACTCTATATGTATGTGGTCACTTGGTAGGCAACTAGTAGCTGACAGTGTAGTTTCCCAGAGTTGTGCCTTGCCGCATCAGTCTATGATTACTCTTCTTTTCTTTCTGAAACTACAGTCTGCCATTTGTCAGACTAATGTAAGGGCTCGATTAGGCTAAGTTTGATAATTTGAAGGGGCTGGAAACATAGTCAATACTGGGATAGTAAATTTCAGCAAATATAAATATTATTCTAGTATCATTGAGCTTATGATTTGGAAAAAGTCTATCTGATCCCCAGAGATTTAGAGCCGCAACAACATAACCCCCTGATGTTTAAGGGATTATGTTGTCATAGCCTGGAACCTCAAACCAAGTAGAGTTTTACTTAAGATTTCTGTGCATTTCTATTATACTTTCTACATATGTTTCATATCTAAATTTATTGATAGCTCAAGCTCTATGTTTTATTTGATATAATTTGAAATGCCATAAGGGTCTTAAGTACGTCATAACTGACACAAATGAAAAAGGCAGTCTAACACGAAGCAACTTTGCAATATGTTCGAAGAAAATTTAGAGAGGGGATAGAATAAAAGAACATTAAACCAGTAGTGATTTTCCCCCCCTTATTTTGACATCAAGCCTGCACACCCCATTCTGTTGCTACATGTAGATGCCCAATTTTTCAAACAGCAAGTTGTGCAAAACTAGCAACAGGTGTTTTCTTGCAATAGATAGCACTAGTACTGATATTTGTTGCCACATACAACAACATCAATACTTTTTGCGACATGCTTAGCCTAATTAGAAAAGTTAAAGGTAATCACACAGCTCTAAATCTATAGTGCTTAGATGTCAATGCGTCTTCTTACCGTGGCCCTCATTTGTAGGTTCCTACTATTATAGGCTCTATCGCTCACCTGTTATTTTTTTCAATACGTGAAATATCCTCGTGCTTAAAGCTTTATTTATGCCGTCTAATGCTAATATTTAGCATATATGCCATATCAGAAATGTATAGGTCCACCTGTTAAGGATGCATTTTACGGCAAGACCTACAGCAGGCGCAAGTGGAAAGGTGGTAAAAGGCCGGCACAACCATAGGGTTGTCACCAGAAATATTTTGCAATTTGTTACCGTGTTTTAATACTCGATTAAATTAGTATAATGTTAGGATTCCCATACTAGGAAACTTGTATATTGTCTGGAAGACTCGAAAAAACAGAAGGTCACAAGCACGTGAAAAATTATAAGGTTACCAAAACAATGTCTTTCTCTCCATTAGTTGACCAGCATGACCAATTGGTGAACAATGACCATCCTTGGTTCAGGTCTGTTATGGCTTATGCGTGAGCGGATTAGATGTGAAGAACATGACCAGCAAGCTCAACTGTGTCTACATGGGCAGGTTGGGGCGACAAGCAGCCTCGTCAGCTTTAAATGTGTGCGTGAGACCAAAGTCCAATAGTGCCTACAGGCTGCAGGGTTTCTCCCTGAATGTGGACTTCCAGTTGCATTATTTTCCCCATGCCGATGCCGGTGAATGCATGCAAGGAGATCGCGTTGTCGTTAGTACTGGGATCATGTTGATCTTTCTGACCATCAAGCTCCAGCTAAAAGGGGGCCTGACCCCACAATAGTGGTTTATGTGGAACATAGCATTTTGATGCAATATTCTGCCAATACAGAAGTCAACTGTTTGAAGCGGGACATGGGTGCCATGACTGCTGCCACTATGCATGCCAAGCTAGCATCATGACTGCCAACGTGACCATTCATGTTGGCGAGGCGCACAAGTGCATGACCAACCTTGGCACTTGTTGCCGAAAACTTAAAACCCTTGTCATTCAGCCTGACGGATATGGCAACAATTAGCTCTGATACCAAATTGTCATGTGCTAGTTGAATTATGTCTGTCTCAGTGTATTGATGCACACAATAATACACATCGATTTTTACATTATGTGAAGGGAGGCCTAACCGACGGAGGCATGGGAAGATGCATGTCTTGTTATGGATCAGATCTAAGATCTTAATTTCTAGGAGAGCTTGGGTACGACACGATAAAATGTTATAACGGTACAAGGTATTCAACATCCCCTGCAGCCGGAGCATCTCCCGGAAGGATGTTCAGGCTGGATCTGAATTCCTGAAACAACACCGTTGGCAACCCTTTGGTAAATATGTCAGCAAACTGGGAAGTAATGGGAACATGCCAAAAAGATGAAGTAGCTAAACTGAGCACCACATCGACAGCTGCTGGTTTGACAACTGGACTAAATGTCTCACCATAGTCGATCCCCTCCTTTTGTGTGAACCCATGAACCGTCCCATTGTGCTGTGTACTGGGCCAAGGACTCATTGGTGTTAAGTTTCTGCCTAAATATCCACTTCCCGTGACAACATTGGCACTTGCATGAGAAGGAACAGAAGACCAAGTGCCATTCTGCAACGAAGCATTAATTCATCTAGTATTGCACTCCTTGAGTGCTACTTTGGAGGGAGGAATAGGAGATATTGGTGTTGAAATGGTTGGGGAGAAGTTTTTTTGGCATAAAATCCAGACTTAGCTCGGGTGTGCATTTTGTCTGTGTTTGGGATGGCTACACAGTGATGGCGTGTGGTGGTGGACCAGGTTGACGTGACACTGGGAGACGCAAGCACAAACTGTGATGCTGATCCTGGGGTTAGCGTGCCATATGAGACATGAGAAAGTGATGCGGAATGTGATGCAGAGGAGACTGCGCAACAGGTGGTGACCAGTAAAAGTGGCAATTGGCGAGGTCCACAAGTCGCACTGAATTATTTGGAGAGGTGCGATGGTAAAGTATTTGTAGAAAGAAAAGGATTGCCTAGGCTGCTGTCCCATGAGGCAGACCATACAAACTTTTGTGGCAACATTATTGCATCGAAGAAAATTGCGAGACAGACAAGAAAGAGTGGGCAGTCCAGAATGCCTGAGCCGTTTATGCCAAAGATCGCCGTCCACCGTGGTGGAGAGAGCTGTAGAAGTGCTTGAGTTGGTGCTGTAAGGGTAGAGCTTGCCCGGGCTATTGGATCTTATTAGGATGTTTCTGATGGCTAGGTCCTTCACACAAAGACCAAATGTATCAAATTCAACCAAACACCAATTATTGGTGTTAAACTTACGAGGAGAGAGGGGACTAAGGCATGGAGCGTCCGGGACGGGGATACGCGAGTTACTTAGGTTCAGATCTCACAAAGGCGGCGAGATCCTACTTCCTGCTACAAATCACTATATGGGCTACAAGTGCATGTTTACAGTGATGTGTATTGCGATATTGACCTAAAGGCTCTGGTAGGCCAGCTTATAAAGGCGCTCGGACCTAGGGTTACAGAGGAGAGTCCTGGCTGGAATCTAACACAAGTCCTATACTAGTATGGCAGCGGTATCTTGTCCATCACGTTTCCGCCTAGATCAAGTCCGTTTGAGAACCTCTTTGCGTAGTCTGGAATAGACCTCCACCTTGATCCATCAGCAATTGGGCCGCCCGGTCAGGCCATAGGCCTGAACACCTATGTGGGCCACCTGGACTTGCCGTTGCCGGTATAAAGTATCATTGTGGGTAGACCTATTTAGCATATCCCCAACACCCCTTGTTTTCGAGAAAGTAGTGGTATAGACGCATCCATGCAGTCATGGCAGTGTCGTTGGTCGTCATCATGATATGGACAAAGCTGTCAAGAATGATGTTGTAGATCCATATCACAATTTTGCTGTCTTCCCGCCATCACTCCGGTTCCTCGGCATCTGGATCGGCATGCTCTCAATGTGATTGAGTGTGTCTAACTTCACGAGGACGAACAGGAATAAGTAAAACAGCAGCAGCAGGCCAGCTCAACGATTCCTCTATGGCCAGCATTCAAGTCGTCAAGATTATCTAGTTTTGTTTGTTGGAATATCGAATGTTTTCTTAAGTTGGAAAGGATCATATATTTGTCTAAGTTGGAAACATTTAAATGGTTGCTTAGGCTGTACAGGTTGGATATTTGGTTCTTATCAGATTCAGTTAGAGTATTAAATGCTTTTATAAGTTGGGGAAAATACAGTTAAGTACAAATTGCTTAACTTCTGGTTAATGACCATGCAAATATTGTTTACTCAATCTTGCATCCAAAGATCCAAACACAATAGGTTGTGCTGTCATCACAATTTTTGAGTCAGTAAATGAAAATGCCTTATTTCAGTTTGGTCCACCCATATTGCTCTCTTAAAAAGGAAGAAAAAGAGTAGGAAAGGCGACTTGATTCCGAAAAGGAAGAAATGAAAACAGCTAGATAGGAATGTCTGTGTTATGATTACAAAATGAATATGTATACCATCTTTGGAAATACGGAAAATGCAAAACTGGTTAGCTGACTAGCAGCTATATCTACATGTATAGTTTGCATCAGCCAAATAAGTGTTTACCTTTTTATTTTGAGAAAGAATACGCGTCTTACCTGCGCACACATGATTGCACACATCAGTGGCTGCTTTATAGTGTCCACAACCCCTAGTCTGCTAATATACTGGCTACTAGATCATTTACATGACTAATGGATTCATATACTTTCTTGCAGCAAGTTATTTCAGATTTAGCGAAGGACTGGAAGCTTGTTTATCATTGCGGGATGACACCAGAGAAGCTTCCTGTATGTATCCTAACATCATGTTGAAACCTTTCCATTCTTCATGTTGTTGATCCAACATTTTGGTTGTTTCAGGACCTTGTTGAACATAATCCGCTAATTGCTGTTGATGTTCTGTCAAAGCTGATTAATTCTCCTGACATGGATTCGTATGCTACAAAAGATGTTCCATTTTGTTTATTCTATATTTTTTAATTTATCTGTTTTCTTATCATAACATTTAAACACTTGCTTTTTTATTTTACAGTTATTTCGATATTCTTGTGCATATGGAAATGAGCCTACATTCAATGGAAGTTGTAAATAGGCTTACTACAGCAGTACATCTACCAGCAGGATTCATTCATGACTACATCTCAAATTGTATTCGGTCATGCCAAAATATTAAGGTTTGTTCTTAATTTCTAGGTCATTTTTCCAGGAAAGTCAGAGGTGATCATCTTGGGCTATTATAGTAAACATGATTCCATCAATAGTTTCTTAATACAAGTTTATGATACAAATGTACATTTATTTCAATTCATTGTACCCAAATTGACAAATGTGGTTTGGCCGTTTGATATCCTTGTAACTTCTAAAATGCTTGTCGGTTGATCCCTAGGTCTTGATGTACCTTCTCAACCAAGTTGTGATTCTCCTATGGCCGACAAATATTAGTGGTTTCTTCGTTATGTTTATCTACATGGTGGACATTGTTATGGTTTGAAGTTAATTCTTGGATACTAGCGCAGAGAAACAATAGAACGACAATCTATTTTGACCACTGAAGTGGATTGCAAACTTTAAGGGCACTGCTATCGACTAAAGTTCATCCATATCTTCTCCCAGTTCCACCAACATGCTAATTTGAGAGCATACTATTTTTGTAGATGACAAGAGGGCATACTATTTTATCTTTTGACTTTCCCCCCTTCTTCCTGCATGCGAAATTGGTGGCATAGTTACTTACGTTGGCTGTTTGAAATTACTCCATACACAAATTTTTTTAACTGCTGCATATGCCTTGAGTTCTATCATCTCATTTCCTCCAATGCACATTACTGTGTTTGTTATGTTGAGCATTGACAAGAAATTATGACATTGTTTGCAGGATAAGTACATGCAAAACAGACTAGTAAGACTAGTTTGTGTTTTTCTACAGAGCCTCATTCGAAACAAGATAATTAATGGTGAGTGTATCAATACACAATTGACATATATCTCTTCTAATATAATTCTGTTTACTTAATGAGTTAACCTGTGCTGTTTGTATGGGTCTACATATCACGAACCATGAAATTTTCTGATTCAGAAGTCTTTTAAACTTGCACATTCATTGCAAGCTAGTTATCTATCTATAGTTATGGAATTATACGATCCACTGGATATATACTAAGGAGCTGGCAAAGCATATAGCCCTGTGAACTTCAATCTTGGTCTTTAAAAATAGTGTGCATGCTGTTGTATGCTTAAAAGTATACTAATATATGTGGCTAGCGCTATTGCGGTTAAAAGTTATTATAAGGAGTGTTTTGTAGTAGTTACAACTTGGCAGAAATGTAAAATGGTGTTGTTTCCCTGGCAAGTTTTAAATCATCATAATAATAATTGAACATGGTTTGTTCATTGTATGCTGGAACTATAAATATGTGTTGATTGCATGCCAAGAAATTCGGTTAGCTTTTGGAAACTATGTCGGTACAATAATAGAAGCAAGGTTCAGAAACTTATTTCCTAAACAGCTGCTAACCATGTGCTTCCAGTGGTTTGAGCCTTTTGAAGGTCGATGTTTTGATCATGTCTAAGAAAGTTTCTTAAACTATTGTCATTTAGTTCCTGATTTTAGCTTCACAAAATGCTCTGGACCCTTTCTGATTATTTGTAGGAAAACACTATTGGCTTCTTCAATGCTGCATATAAGTATTTCAAATTTTGCACCAGTTGCATAGAATGTTATCTTAATATACATGAGATTGGTGATTTGAATCATATAAGTAGGACCTTATGATCATGTGTGGAATACTTATTCTGTTGTTGAAACACTAATACTGTGAATTATTTGATTTGTGCAGTTGAAGATCTCTTCATCGAGGTTCAAGCATTCTGCATTGCGTTCTCTCGAATAAGAGAAGCAGCTGGTTTGTTCAGGCTTCTCAAATCTTTAGAGTGAAGAAGGTTGTATGATTTATGCAAGACTCGGAGCTCAGCTCTGTAAACAAATTTTCCATTATGTACATTCATAGGTCCATATTTTCGCGTTGATCTGCTAATTCCTGTTAGGGTTGTACCTCATAGATTATAGCTCTTGATGTATTAGTTGTCATTAAGCTGTCCCCTCACCTAAAAAAGGGAAATAAGATTCTCAGAACAATTACCTAGGATTGGATCATTCCACCGAATCATTTTAATGTGGACTTGAACCATATCTTGTTGAGGTGAGACAAATTAGCAGTTACCTTTAGCCTGTTAAAGGATAGCCGATCATTGGGCACTACCAGTACAATTAGCGACTGCTGCTCAAGTTCTGGCTCCTGAGTACAGCTAATTTAAATTCAGATGTAAAGCGAAGTTATTGTTCATTTGTCAGATGCATCGTTGATACCTTGGTGTCTCTCTGTTGTTAAATGTTGGATAACCGGAGCCAGTGGATGCAAGTGGTTTTCCACAGCAACCTACCAGGTCGAGATGAATCACTGGTCTCACAGTTTCTCTATGTGTATGTTACTGCAATGTTATGTCTTTTTTTTTTGACCTGGACTACGGCGGGTTTACGCCAGCCTGAACAACTTTATACCAACCAAAGATCTTACAGGGTTTCTTTACAAAGCTTGAGAGAGGCCAGAGGCAGAAGTTAGGAGAGAGGGGGCTCAGGGGGGATCATAGCCATTACACCAGGAATTAAGAAAGGAGGTGGAGGAGGAGATGGTGCATCTATAGGCCCACAGTCGAATATCCTCAATACATATGCGGGAAACTACAGACAGGTGATCAGTGACACCATTGAAAGTTAGGGCGTTCCTGCGCTTCCAGATGTTCCAGGCGATGGCCGTGTTGATGGTGGCCTCTTCATAGGTGCAGTTGCGTTGGAGGCAGAAGTCTGAGAATCCGGTGTAGGCGTCGGGGTCGAAGTCGCGGTGGAAGTACACCCAGACTTCTATCGCTTGGGGGCAGAAGAGCAGCAGGTGGTCAGTGTCTTCATCGAGGGGATAGGAGAGGCAGGCCGCAGAGGTGGAGAGGTGGTGCCTGAACCGTCGTTCGTTCGTGGGTAGGCGCTTTTTCCGGGCAAGCCAACAGAATATCTTGCACTTCAAGGGGGCAGCACTCCTCCAAACCATTGGCGCGACGTCATCCATCTGCAAATGTCTGAAAGAGTTGACATAGAAACACTTGTTTGAGAGTTTTTTTTTGTTAGAGAGGCGAATATCCCGTAGGTCCGGAACAGCGAGGCGGAGATCCACCAGGTTTAGCTCGATAGCCAAGGCTCGAAGGTCATCCTCCGCAGCAGCGGTGAGGCGCGATCCAAGAGAGCTGCAAAGCCCTAGAGAGAGGGTGGCCTCAACATTGATGTTGGGCCGGGTAGAGTGAGAGAAAAGGTTGGGAAAGCGGTCTTGGAGGGTTTGATCATCCAGCCAACAGTCAAGCCAGAAGGCCGTGGAGGAGCCGTTACAAAGAGAAACTCTAGAGATGGAGGGAAGGAGGAGAGCCCTGCCACAATGTCCTTCCAAATGGGGGTGTCAAGGTGGTGGCGATCTCACAAGTCCCGAGAGTTGTTCCAACCATACATACGGTGGAACCAGGAAGCCCAGGGGGCTGAAGTGCCGGAGTGTAGCTTGGTGAGGAATTTGGACATGAGGGCCGAGTTTTGAGCCGGAATGGAGATGACTCCGAGCCCCCCAAGAGTCTTTGGGGTGCAGAGGCCTTCCCAGGCGACCTTGCATTGGTCACGCCAAAGCTTCGCAAGATTCTTGCCGGAGGGTGATCTCTTCACCCGAAAACAAAATATACTTGCAAGGTTGATTCTGAAATGGCAGTATTTTGTTTCTAATCACAAGACTACATGTATGTTGGCCATAGCAAGACCTCTGCCAGTTCCGGACTTACGGCACAAGACGAGATCGCCCTCCGGCAAGAGGAACAGACCGAAGACGAAGGAACATGAAGCCGTCGTGATTTGCATCGTACACGCCGTGGTTACCTCCATCATCATCAGGTCGCTCCGTCACATGGGAGGCAAAAGGGTCAAGTAGTGAAGCAAACATGTCGGCAATTATGCAAACATGGCCGTGTGCTGTTCACCGGCATGTGTGCGGCAAGCAGGCAGTGCCCATCATCTGCTCCCAAATCAAATCTCCCTCCCATCTCCTTTGCATCGCGAACTGTGCAGTCTATAGGGACAGTTCCTGAGTAAACACTTGTGTCAGTGTTAGCTACAGCTCGTGGCCACTGAAAGGTGTCCTGCTGTGTAGTACATACAAGGCTCCTGCAGAGAAGGAAATTAAGAAGAGCAATTGCATGTTTTCAACATCAAATACCTGCATATCGTCATTCTTCTTTTCTGGAAAAAAAAAGGAAATTAAGAAGAGGAAAGCACGCATAGCCGCATAGACATAATCACCCACTGAGAGAAGCTTATCACATTGCCTCCTCATTATTGGCATGCTTAGCGCCCCTAACTAACTGTATTTAAGATCCAGGCTAATGCATTGTGTGCAAGTTGATAGTATAAAACAGAGGAATTTTCAGTCCATGCCCAGAGAAAAGCGAGAAGGATTGTTATAATTCACAGCTTTACTATCGATTAACACCTCTATTAGGCTGGTCATAGTGGTGATACTACTACATGGTACTATTTCTATGGTGGGTAGTATCATGGAATAGTATCATAGTCATGCTATATTTATTATTTTTTAGAATCTCAATGCAAATTTGTGTACAAGATTTGTTTAGCATTAATTTTTCTCGTTGTTTGCACTATGATACAGTATCTACCTATGTTACTCTAATCTCCGCTCTCCTACTTAATTAGCTGACACATCAGCATTTTTGTGAAACCAATGTGCATGATACTAGCTATGATACTAGCACTATGGCTAGCCTTATCGAGCATGCTGCGTGTACAACTGCGTTGACGATAATCTTTGCTAGATGAAGTAGCTAGTATTATCTTTACATGGTCTTTATAGCAACTTGACTATAGTACTGATTATTGTAAATGGTCTTATATTTGGCTACAACTTACAAGTAAAACCTAACAAAGTTAGGTGTATGGGACGAATTGTTAAATTCCTCCAGAACTTCGGCAACTTTGTGTTGGATAGTGACCAACAGCGATACTTAGGGTGTGTTTGGTAGGCCGGTCGATCTCAGATATTCTCATCTCAACCTAGCCCAGCTAGCTATTTGTTGTTTGTTAAATCGGCTCGGTCCATCTCAGCAGTGCCCACCTGATACGAAAAACGCCTCTCAGCCGGGCTGAGTTGCGAAGCTCAAATCGAGGGAGATGCTTTGTGCTGCTTCCAAAAGGCGTCGCAATACCAACTGCTCGACTCCTACAGCTGGTTAATTTGCTCAATTCTATTCCATCATCATCGTTACCCTGTACGGTGCCGGATCAAGTAGATCTTAACATTTTCGTCCAATAGTGCTTACGAAACTCTATGCGTGCCACATGGCTAAAATGCGGCCGTGATCAGGAAATTAGCTCCGCAGCTGCGAGCCAATCTCCCTTTCTGCCGTTTTCTCGGTACAGCAGGACACAGTGGGTCAGAGACCACAAGCTTAAGCACCGGCCATGCTCCCTGCATACACGTGTCTCATCACAATAGCACTAGCAGCGGCAATCACATCGCTCGTAGATTTTGGTGTGAACGCGATAGGCAATAACCAAGAAAGAAAGTCACAGTAGGAAAGACAAAATTTAACGTGGAAAACTCTCTCCAATAAAGAGAGGTAAAAACCACGAGTTATGTACCACAAGCTTAAGCGCCAGCCATGCTCCATGCATACATGTGCCCAACACAATTGCTCGTAGATTTCATCCATATGCTCCTCTCCTAATCGTTCATCTTAACTTTAATTGCAGTTTTATTCCCCGATGGTTGGCTGCTGCCGCTACAACTGATAGTAGCTGCTAGCAGTTTCCTGTTGGTGGGTAATCAAACTAAGTCAAGCATATGTTTTTGACTCGTTAGACTCGGTGGGTGATATTCCGTTATGGGTCAGTTCAGTCAAGCTTGGATTAGTACTCACAGGATCAGTGAGAAGATAGCACATGGTGTGTGATCCCAATGCTCCAGGTGCTTTTACTTCTGTCCTCCTGGGTAACTGCGAAAATTGCCGTGGGTTCCATGACTATGTTACTTGCTTATTTATAGGACATAAAGGTAAAAAATCCAAAACAAACCTTGAATTTGTAGGCAAATGCTAAATCAAACACTTAATTCCCAATCCCCAAAATTGGCATGCCTGCTTGTCAATTCCGGTCTAATGTTTGTGCTAGCGTGACGCTAAGCGAAGCTCCGATACCTTTCCAGTGGAGGCGTGCACTTTCGAAAGAGACATTGACCCACAAAAAATTTCATCGATTTGAAGTTTTATGCCGAAAAGAAGGTTCTTGGCAAAATAAGTTCCGTTTCATTTGCTGAAATAAAAAAAATACCGTGGCGGCCAACAAGACAAGACACTTTTCGACTTTGAACAATACTTGATTTCTAAGCCATATAAGTAAGTACTTCAATAACATGAAAAAGCATCAAAAAACAAAAAAAATATATGACGGGCTAGCCCAGCCCACCCACCCTGGTCATTCACAGAAGCAACGCTCCTGCGTCGATGACCACTTGATAGTTGCCTTACATTTGGCCACATGATTTGGAACTGGTATTTTTTTCATTATTCTTATGAACTACTTGTTCTTTTTTGAATAAATGAACCGCCGAAACCTCCATCGATAACCAATAATTCACGCACATTTAATCCTACATGCATAACTATTTGACACTTGACAGCAGCCACTTGGAATTTAACTGGCCTAATATATGTCGTGAGTCGATCAAGTCAAATTAGTGCCAATCAGATGACGAGCTACTCCACTTGTTGCATACTCTCGAGTGTTCCAACTGGCCTCTAATAGAGATTGATGGAACACAAGGAAACTGCCATCTCTATTTAGATGGAAGGTGAATATATACTTAGGTTATATGGAGTGTTACAGTAATATTCGACACAAACTCAACATGGAGAGATTCCACAACAATAAGACGTACCCAACACATTTACATTGGAAGACCAAGATGAGATCTAAACAAAGGTGGTTGAGGTTTGCTGTATATGCACTTGCATCTGTATTACGAGACCAAGGAGCATTTAAGGATCTTATGGTCTCCATGTCCGGCCATCATAGTTTTATTCTACTTTTGTCAAGCACATGATGAGGTGTCGTGAAGTCTCTACAGTACTCAAGCAAAAGTTCCCTGTTAGCTGAGTTGATGGCATTAGATTCTATTTAGTGTTGTATCAGGAATTTGTTGCTAAATCGTGAAGTTAGTTAACCACACTTAGCGTTGATTTCACACCCTAGCGTTGCGTTTGTCAAACTTTAGTTATGGTATGGTGTCATGTGTCCGCAGTTATGCTATGTCTGAGTGGAAGGAACAAAGATCGAACATGGAAGGTGAATAGGTTTCAGGGAGAGATTCATATTCTGATCCCAGTAACACATATTTTTCTTGTAATGGAATAATTTTTCCAGGTCCACATAAAGAGTTAAGATGTTGTAAACCATATCTTTGAAGGGAGATATATGTATTCTTGACCAACATATGTTTTCTTTTTATTCACAGTGTTTACAGGAGATGAGCAAGGAAGCAATGTAAATTGTGAAGTCACATGGTTTTTGCACTCGAGGACATTTTCTCTTGGCGTGAGCAGTAAAATAGGTATGATATTTTGAAATTATAAAAATATCTGATTTTTTTTTACAGTTTACATGGCGGTGCCTTTGACATATCTGCAAAGTTTCAAGGGAAAAGACATATGTGGTGCTCACAGAAAAAATTATTCATAGGAATTTTTTAAGCGCCAAAATTTAGTACCTCCCCAGATCACATTAAATGTCTTTTTTTTTCATGTCAATTTTCATGTACATTTACAATTATTTTAAATTTTTTATGAGATTAAAAATGCCTTGTTTATAGTCAGGAGCAGATGCACCTGAGCTCACCTATGAATTTTTGCACAAATATTGGCATACTTATATCGAAAATAAGGTTGAGACCCCCGGCCTCTACTTGAAGCGATGTATACGACCTCTTTTACTTCATTTATTAAAAATATTGGCATATATGGCCATACAAAATTATAATTTTGTGTTGTGCAAATTGTTGCTAGCTTCCTTCTGTGTACCCTTCTTATCTTCAATTTTGCAAATACGCGGTCCACTTATTTTTCGCAAATTTGTACAAAATTCATACCCTAAGTTCCATGTCCTTTTCAATACAACCTAACACTTGGTAGAGCTTAGCCAATCCCAAGTTGAGCATGCAAAGAAAAGTGGAATTGCTTTAGCAATGCCACAAGACTCCTACGTACATATGTAACTTATAATCCTATATCTGATTATTGTAAATCGTCACAGTGGTCTTACATACAAGCTTTTACTTAGGCCTACAATGACATATGTTTATATAGGAAAGATGAAGAAGGCGATGATAAATTGCTTAAACTATCAAAGTTTTCAGAACTTATTTGTTTCCCTGGTACGTATATAACTAGATGAAACCCCGCTTGTTGCTGCAGGGCATGAGTGCACTGAAAATGCAGTTTATCAACTATTCACGCCAAAATAAGAATACTAATCATGCATGGTCTTTAATTGTTTACATGACAGTGTTCAACATTTTCGATATTATAAATAGTACAAATTATTGCAATAGAAGTATAAAATGTCTTTGCTCAATCCATCATAGTTTGCGGCCAACACCCCACCATTGTGATCTCAATTGATTGAATCTCAATACTGTAAGAATCGTGAACTGGTGGACATGTCAAGCGGCACACATGCGGCACACATGCGAGACTTATGGATGTCAATCATTCTGGTGTTTTGATGCATTTGGAGGCATCGAAACAAAGTGATCTTCAACGGGGCATTGGCTTCTAAGGTGACTATCAAGGAGATGATCAAGGAGGAGTTCAATACGTAGTGGCTTGCCAAGCTCTTCCGTAGCTCCTTTTTTTTTTTCCGGAACCCGTCGAAACACCGTGGCAGTTACGAGAGTAGGCTTGTGGTGAGGAGCTGCCACCTCTTGTTGGCAGCACAACTTTTCCTTCTTTGACACTCTTCTATGTGATCGATACACCTCTCTTTGGTGTATTCTCGAAAAAAAATAGTTGGCGCATGTAAAAAAACGAACCAACAACAATCATAGGAGTTTTTCTCTCCAAGCACCATACTCGTCATTTCGAAAAAAAAGCACCATACTCGTGAATACACAGTAACTAAAGAGAGGAAGAGGAAAATGAAACAAATAAATGTATAAACATAAATCAAGCTTCAGTTTTACATTCTTTTCTCTGAATTACAATCCTTTCCCCACAACTGAGCTGCTCGTTGTCAAAGCCCCAGCAGAAGATCAAGGAACCGGTGCTAGCGCTCCTGGTTCATGGGATCCTAACCGCAATGGGGAGAGACGATATTATTCTTTCGTAAGTCCAGAGTTTCTTGTGGTTGAAATCAAATGGTAACCAGTTTCTATTAATCTCAAAAGCTTACAAACAAGCTTTAGCAGTATTTTTACATGTCATGTTTTTGGCCAAACAGCATATGTGAATGGGCAGAGATGCCTGCTTACCCTTTGCATCGCGAACTGTGCAGTGTACAGGGACAGATCCTGAGTAAACACTTGTGTCAGTGTTAGCTACAGCTCGTGGCCATTAGTGGCTGAAATATATCCTGCCTAGTAGTACATATGAGGCTCCTGCATACTGCGAACAATCATTTGTAGTGGCACATTGCTAGTCTTATTTTTTTTAAATGTACTGCTCGTTACTTCATTTAATTTGGGATTCTCCTAACATCGTTTAGTTCATCACACATGGACATGGCCAAGTTGCGCTAGAGATAACCTTCAGACACAGTGTGACTGGTTGCATGTTTTCGACATCAATTACCTGGCTATCTTTATTCTTCTTTTCCGGAAAAAGAAGGAAATTAAGAAGATCAAAGCATACATAGGCATAATCACCCACTGAGAGAAGCTTATCACATTGCCTCCTCATTATTGGCATGCTTAGGATCCCCAACTAACTGTATTTAAGATCAAGTTCAATGCATCGTGTGCAAGTTGATAGTAATATATAGAGAAAAAGCAAGAAGGATTGTTATCACTTCATTCACAGCTTTGTTACCAATTATCAACTCTATTATCGAGCATGCTGCGTGTACAGCTACGTTGACGATTATCTTTGCTAGATGAAGTAGCTAGTATTATCTTTACATGGTCTTTATAGCAACTTGACTATAGTACTGATTATTGTAAATGGTATTATATTTGGCTAAAACTTACAAGTAAAACCTAACAAAGTTAGGTGTATGGGACGAATTGATAAATTCCTCCAGAAATTTTGCAACTTTGTGTTCGATAGTGACCAACAGGGATACTTAGTCGAGGGAGATGCTTTGTGCTGCTTCCAAAAGGCGATGCAATACCAACTGCTCGACTCGTACAGCTGGTTAATTGGCTTAATTTTATTGCATCATCAGGATCAAGCAGACCCTAACCTTTTCGTCCAGTAGTGCTTATGATACTCTATGCGTACCACATGGCTAAAATGCGGCCGTGATCACGAGATTAGCTCCGCAGCTGCAAAGCAATTATCTTTCCTTTCTGCCTTTCTCTCGGACTCTCGGTACGGCAGGGCACAGTGGGTCGTACACCACAAGATTAAGCGCCGGCCATGCTCCGTGCATACATGTGCCCAACACAATCGCACCAGCAGCGGCAAACATATCGCTATTAGATTTCATCCATCTGCTCCTCTCCTAAACGTTCGTTCCTCTCTTCAGCTACTGACCATTTTTGCTTGTAATTTTATTCCCCAGTGGTCGGCTACTCCCGCTACAGCAGCTGCTAGCTGTTGCCTGTTGCTGCAGTTAACTTAATCGACACCGTCAAGACATTTTTGACTCGTTAGATTCGGTGTGGGTGGTGATATTCCATTTCCAGACAGTTCGGTCAAGCTTAGATTAAAACTACACTGTAAAAGAAATTAACAAGAAGAAAATCAGAGGGATCTGTAAGAACATGGAACGTGGTGTGTGCTCCCGAATGATACTGGTGCTTTTACATCCTGGTTAACGGTGAAAATGCTCGTCCAATGTTTAAGGGTTTCCATGACCTGTAACTGTATTGTTCTGTACGGTGCTTACTGATTCAGAGTATTACATGTGTGTGTGACCAGTGGTAAAATTCAGGCCTTCATGCATGGTTCATGTCTTTCAAACTTTCGATAGTGGTATGGTGCGGCAGGTGTGTGCACTTTCTAATTCATTGGATGTGAACTTCCACGCCAAAAAAAAGATTCTTAACAAAAATAGGTTTCTGTTCATTTGCTGAAATATGTATTGCTACGAGTCTATGCAGTTAGAGGAAAATAGTGAGGGGGCTAACTTGACAAGACATATTTAGATTTTTTTTACAAATCCCTAATTTCTAAGCCATATAAGCAAGCACATCTAGGATATAACATAAAAATTTAGCATGTCAAAAGAAAAGATAACATAAAGATTATAGAAGGTGCCATATAGGATATAGCCCACCCCTTTTTGGCCATTCAGAGAAGCTGCGTCCCTGAGTCTATGGCCACTAGAAAATTTGCCTTGCACTTGGCCCATGATTTGAAATTAGTATTATTTCATTATTCTTTTGGACCACTTGATCTTTTTTGATTACAAGAATTGCCGAAACCTCCATGGATACCCATCATTCAGGTTTTATTTTTTGGGGGTAATCATTCAGGTATATTTTAACGATACATGCATAACTACTTGACACTTGACAGCACTCAGCAGCCAGCCACCTGGAATATCACTGGCCTAATATAGTCCATGGAGTATGTCGTGACTTCACCAAGTTAAATCAATTCCAATCAGATGACGAGCTACTCCAGCTGTTACTTACTCTCAAGTGTTCCAATTGGCTTCTCTAGAGATTGATGGAACCCAAACAAAATGCCATCTCTATTAAAATGGTGTAAGTTCATAATGGCATACGTGTTCCCTTCTTCTCCCACTCGCAAGTGTTTGTTCCCCAGCAACAAATGTATAAACCACACATTAATAATTTCGGCACGACGTACCCTACGCATTTACAATAGCACACCAAGATGAGATCGAAACAAAGGTGGTTGAGGTTTGTTATATGCACTTGCAAATGTATTAGGAGACCAATGAGCACTCAAGGATCTAATGGTCGCCATGTCTGGCAATCACAGTTTTATTCTAACTGTGTCAAGCACATGATGGGGTTTTGCAAAGTCTCTGCACTACTCATTGAAGGAAAAGTTTCCTGCTAGCTGAGTTGATGACATTAGATTCTACTTAATTTTGTATCAGGAATGTGTTGATAAGTACAAAGTTAGTTAACAGCTCTGGTATTAGGCGTTGATTGCACACATTAGCATTGTGTTTGTCAACCTTTAGTTATGGTGTCATGTGTACGCAGTTATGCTATGTCTGAGTGGAGGGAACAAAGATCAAACATGAAAGGTGAATCGGTTTCATAGAGAGATTCATATTCTGATCCTAGTGGGGTGGATTGGCTACCGTGAAAAAACACAAATTACACCATCGCAACGTTATTTTTCAAAAGACTAGGTGTAAAAACTATGATGTAAATATTACTTTCTGAGTTGTTTATATGACAAATATTTTGTGCCACATAACACATATGTTTCTTGTAATGGAAATGTTTTTCGAGCAACTCCCTAGATACAGAGTTAAGATCTTGACCGCAGATACAAACCATATCTCTGAAGGGAGATATATGGACATGAGCAAGGAAGCAATTTAAATTTTAGTCACATGATTATTGCACTCGAGTGCAATTTCTCCTGGTGCGCACAGTAAAATAAGAAAAATGTTTTAAAATTACTAAAATATCTGATTTTTAAAGGTTTACATGTTGATGCCTTTGACATGTATGCAAAGTTTCATAGCGAAAAGGCATATGTGGTGCTCTGAGAAAAGATATATGTTGTAGAAAGCAATTTTTGAAGAACCAAAATTTATATTTTTACCTAGGTCACAGAAAATGTTCTTTTCCATATTAATTTTCATGTGATTCTTTCCAAATTCTTCTGACATTTAAAATTTCTTGTTTATAGCCAGGAACAGATACACCTGAGCTCATCTATGAATATTCGCACAAATATTAGCATATATGACCACGCAAAAAACTGATTTTGTTCTATGTACATTGTTTATTTTCTGAAAGGATTTTTTATAGCTGGGAGCAGATACACTCGATCTCATCTATGAATTTTCGCAAACATATTGGCATATATGACCACATAAAAAACTGATTTTGTGCTATGTACGTTTTTTTGGAAGGAATAATGTAGAGGAAACCCCTACAGTAATTTTTTAAATAATAAAAACCGAAATCTACGTCCTTGGGACTTGGGCCTAGGTGGCTGGGTTATACAACCACTTCCCCTAACGAAGTGAGCTATGTACATTGTTACTAGCTTGCTCTGTTCTACCCTTCTTATCTTCAATTTTTGAAGATTTACACAATCCATTTTTTTGCATTTTTTTTACAAAATGATACCCTTATTCAATTTCCTTATGAATGCAACATAGCATGTGGTAGATATTAGCTAATCCCAACTTGAGCAAGTAAAGAAAAGTGGCATTTCTTTAGCACAACCACACGTTTCCTACAATCCTACGTACATATATAACCTTTAATCCTATATCATAGAAATTTTTGTATATTACCTAGAGGCCTATAGTTAGGCCCTCATTACCTATTTTCATTTAGGAAAGATACAAAAGATGGATAAATTGCTTTAACTACTGAAGTTTCCGGAACATATATTTATTTCACTGGCACATATATACTATCCTTACATATAATAATAAGTGGGACCATTGATCATATCATGGCTAACAATTGGTGTATCTAGTATACACAAAAATTCAGAGCATTTCTGCCAGACATCTTGTCCTGGAATTATCCTATCCACACAAAGGGTAAATAGATCAATATGAAACGCTAACATGAATATATTAACACTCCCATTCTCATATGATCTGGCAGATAAACAATACCACGCTCAATGACTGGGACTCGTCGCCGTCGCTGGTTAATGCATGGTTTTGGTCTAATCATGGATGGTATATTGTAGGCGCGCGAATAATTGGAACATAGATCCGGGCCGTGCATCCGTGGTGGTCTCTAATTGCAACAGCAGGGCCACTTTTATAAGGCACAACCTGTACCGGATGCACACCTCTGCATGCATGCCTTCCACATAGCACATACACAACATGCCTCTCATCACATCCTGTCAATTATTTGTTGCACAAGTAGAGTAGTGGTTGGAGAAGGGGTATGTCATCAAGATTCTAAGCGTAGATCCCGAGCATAGATCACAATTGAAAATTGTTATAGGCACCAACTTCAAAAATTGAAGAATTTTGATGTGCCACTTGTTCTTCCATTTATTTGATTATCCGATTTTATGTGCGATTTGTGATTGCATGATGGTAATGTGGTAACAATAACATGATAGGAATTTTCCTAACATTTATGTGAACACCCATATCATCTTCTTTATAATGTGCCCAATGTACTAATATACAATTAGATATGTCTACCAATTAATTTTAACGGTTCTTAGACGACAAATAACATTTCTAAGGCATAAGTTAAAACTTTTCGATCAAGCCTCATGATTCATGCAAGTGTGAAAGATAGAAGATAATTTTGGTCCGACCATTGCCATTTGTGAATCGAAAATAGCTATTTCTAAGTCAAATGAGCTATAGCTTGCACAATTTTTAAATATTATCGATTAACAAAGTCATATAATGTGTTAAGAGGAATTTCTATATAGAGAACACTTTTTTTGCCAAAATGATTTTGCCTAAAACCTAGACAAGCACTCATTACCTCTAGAAAACTTAAGGAGCAACAAAATTTTCAGACTACACCAACCTTACAAACCAACACTAATATAAATGATATATGAATACTATGTTTTTTTGGGGGGGGGGGGGGGGGGGGTTCCGATATGACATATCTACCTATATGGATGATACGCTAAAATATATGTCAATAAGATGGCAACACTTTTTCACAAAAGAAGTTGGAAATGAAATTATGTATTCACAACTTCGTCAAACTATCGAAGTCACGCATATTGCTCTATAAACACACATGCCTTTGATGTTAGTGTACAAATTTTGTGAGTCTTTATTCTTTTATTTCTTAATTGACTAGTTAACAAACTGGGATGCATACATTTGTTATGCCCAAGAACCAATTATTCATATGTTTATACTGAGAAGAATTTTTTTGAATAAGATTAATGAAACAAATCATGTTTTCTCAGATATAACTGCATATGATCCGATAAGCACCCGATATGCGTAAGCCAAACCGATAATACTCTGAACCTTGCACCACATCCACACTTAATGAGTATAACTATAATCTCTGGTTACACTTATGTCAGCGGCTTATGAACATTCAGTTATCAAATGAACCGGACAAATTTATTTGGAAACTAAGTGATAGTGGTTTATTATCTGTTAAATCTATGTACATTGATCTTATGAATGGTCGTACTAGATTCTTACGAAAATATCTTTGGAAGATTAAAATTCCTCTTAAAATTAAGATATGTATGTGGTTCTCAGTAATAAAGTTTTGCTTACTAAGGATAATTTGGTGAAGAGAAAATGGACAGGGTGTCGAAAATGTTGTTTCTGTTAACAACAATGAAACCATTGATCATCTGTTTCTTCATTGTACTTTTGCAAAAATTGTTTGGTGGATGATATATTTTGCTTATAACATTTCACCACTGTCTAATGTTACTAATATGTTTGGTAATTGGTTAAACGGTGTAAAAAAAAGGATAATGCTCATATTCGAATTGGTATTTCGGCAATCTGTTGGTCCATTTGAACTAGCCGAAATGATATCATTTTTAACAAGCAGAAGGGGACAAATTTTTTGCAGGTTATTCTTCGTGCGGCGCACTGAATACAACTATGGACGTATATGTTTCCGGAGGACCAGCGAGGTACTATGGATACTGGATGCATCAGGCTACTCAAGGTCACTCAGGACTGTTATTTCCAGGCTACTGGATGGAGACATATTAACAGAATTTGAGATGGCAGTTTTATGTATTTTCATCTTTCGCTGGTTGATGGTGTTTCAACCATAGCACATGTTTCTCTTGTAATAAGCACTCTTGTTTACATTACTCTTTTATATAAATGGTTGTGTGCATCAATTGATGCAGAGGCCGGGGCACTGCTCCCATATCGGAAAAAAAACATCCACACTTAATAAAGTTTAGATGGCAATATGAATGGAAAGCATAAAAGAACATATGCCATCTAATATGTGTTCACCTAGCATAGGGTGCACTCTGCATACCAATCATTCATCACACGTCTACACTTGGTTGTTACAGCCTTCCAGCACAGAGGCAGAGTCATACCAACAAGAAACGATAATCAAATCTGAGAGCCGAGGCAGAGGCAGAGATATAAATCACCAGTCCGCTTCTCCACCAACAACATCCACATCTCGAGCTCTCTTGTGCTCAGCACCATCTCACCGCCAAGAAAACAGGAGCATCCTTACAAATAACAACATGAAGAAGCCATCGACGCTTCTCCGATCCATCTCCACACGCCTCTCCACCAAGCTGGCGCCGTCGCCGTCGCCGGCGGTGGCTCCCTGGCCGCCGGTGCGCTCCGCATACGACCGCTGGATGGCTGCCGAGCTTGACGAGCTCCACGCTGACCCACTCACCCCGTGTACCAGCGCCGCCTGGCTCGGCCGCGCCATCGGCCTTGCCGTGGCCGCACAGAGGCGGCTAGTCGCAGAGTCGGAGCTGGCCACGACCGCCGGCATTGACCGCAAGACCATCGACGAGTGCGTGGAGGACACGGCGGAGCTGCTCGACGCGTGCGCCGGGCTCAGGTGCCGGCTCGACCTGATCAGGAGCTACGCCTCCTCCATGAGAATCGCGCTGCACTGGCTCGAAGGCCGTGGTGGCTGCGCGGCTACCGCTCGGCGCCGCGCGGCAGCGGCGTTTGCGGAGTGCGAGGCAGTGGAGCGGCGGTGCGGCGCGGAGCTCGCCAAGTGCGGGTCCAACCTCCGCAAGCTCGGCGAAAGGGCGCTGCAGACCAAACCGCATTCTGGCGGCAGAGCACAGTGCGAGGAGTCCCTGGCTGGCGCGCGCGCGGCGGCGTTACTCGCCGTGGGAGCCCTTGGCGTCGCGCTGGCGTTCAGGCCACGCCGCTCCGTTCCCAGCATCGTGCACTCCGCCGGCAGCGTCAAGGATGGAGCGGCGGCGCCGTGGGAGTGCGAGCTCCAGGAGGTGCAGAAGCACGTCAAGGAAGTGTACGAGCGCCGCAGGAAAGAAGGCGTGCCATGCATGGCCGAGCTCGAGGCCGCAGCGGCCGACGGACGGGCGGTGAAAAGCGCCCTGACCACGGGCGGCCGGCATTTGCCGGAGGCTGCGGTTGCCGCGGCGAGGAGGAGGTGTGACGAGCTAGAGGAAAATGTGTTTGTGCTCGAGGAGAGCATCGGCGAGCTGCATAGGGAGCTCATAGGTGTTAGGATGGTTCTCCTGGAGTGGTCACAGACAGAAAGAGGGCATGAAGTTCTCAGGTTATGAATGGTTACTGAACTGAACCATAACAAAAATGATCATATAGATTTATTAGAATAGTATTTAGTTAGTGATCTTAGCTATGCAGAAGCCGGGTGTAATACTTAAACCTTTTAAGTAATGAAACCGCCCTTTATCGAAAGAAAAAAAAATTAGTTAGTGACATCTAACCGGTTTAGATATAGTCACTGGTCTCGAGTTAGCTATGATCATAACCGTGCTGTACCAGTTGTTGCAACCCTTGTTACCTGCAGCCTACATGATCAATATAAATACCTCTTTGCTAGTTCTATGTTAACTGAGAATTAAGTTTCTTTTAGACCGGCTAGAATAGATTTGCACATTCATTCACACGAGAATTATATGTGGGTGTGCAATTACACATTCTTCTTAAATTGCACACGAAATTCAATGACATCATCTGACTGAGAATTAAGTAAATTTTTGGTCAACTGAGTACTCGCAATGTCCATAAATATAGACAAGACAACTTTTCATGTAGACACATTTTTGCCTCTCAGTATCACATCTCTCTCAATCTTGTTTTCCTTCATGGTATCCAAACCTTTTGCTATGATGACTACCTCATGTTCAACCTCGATGTTGTGAGCATCTTCTCCTCTTGAAATTTCATAAGCCTCGGCGTTGTATCTTGATCTCATCAACACCCCACAAATTTCGCAACCCTCTTCGCTAGTGGCGGAACTTGACCATAATTGTAGGAGGGGCCAAATGACATTAGATGAAAGCTGAGGGGCCAAATTGAAATCTTTTCTGCTTTGGATGGTAAAAGGGTAAATACTAAGTAGTATTGTGGAATTTTTCATTGAGTTGGAGGGGGCGTCATCACTCGTATACTGATGGGATTGCAATTCTTGCAACATGAGGACTCCTTCGTATATGGAAGACGCTACCAACCTATCAATGCCTATTGAAGGAGGAGGCAAGACCCCTTGAAGGACCAAGCAACTCTAGATCCACAAAGGCTATCACAACCGCCATCATAGTCATCTTTATACACAAACCTTATCGATCTAGAGCACTGTAACATCCCAAGTTTCAACTAATCAAGAAAGAAAATTTTCCAAACTCAAAATTTGCAACAAACAAAAACTTTTTCTATGCATATAGTGCCACATATAGTTTCATGCATATGAGTGCTTTTCTTTTGTGCAAATGCCATGATGAGTGTTAGTATGTTGATCAATGGCTATTAAACCCTAAATCAAGATCACAAAACCCTAAATGGAGAAAATTAAAAGAATTGGAAAATAATTCCAAATTCCCTCACATACACATAAGAGCAAAATTGCAAATCTTCATTATAGGCCACCTTTGCTTGACCTATGGTTTCTAAAACTCATATATAACAAAAACAAACACAAATGCATAAAAGAAACCAGATTCAAATCCAAGGAAATTTCAAAATTGACACACATATGATAATGGTCATATGTCACCTTTTTATTTTCTTCACCACTTTGCCCCTCTTTATCTTTTTATTCCTAAACCAGACTTGGTCAACTAAGGCCACCTCATCCAAGACCAAGTGATGATGAACAATGTTGGTGTTGACCACCAGGGCTAGAGTTGACTAGGTTGACCAGAAATGATGTGCCAAGATGGAACCCGAGAATGAAAACAAGATCATCTCACTTTTGAAATTTTGCAAATCTTCTTCAAATGGAATACCACCACCATTCTAACACCTAATTTATATGTTTGAGATTCACCAAAAAGAAATCCAAAATTTGACCAAAATGTTCTTGCGGGCATTGTGCCGAACACCTTGCTGGCATTGTTTCAGAATTGTGTTACACACCATTGTCCACTGGATCATAGCCTAAACCAACTTTATCTTGTGATCATCAGCTCCCTCTGCAACCCCTGCATCGAGCCTAGCCCTTGCCTTGGTCGTTTAAAGTGGAAAAGAGAGGAGAGATGCACCACACCGTACCATGCCGGCCACCTTTGGCACCTCTCTCTCTGGCCTCCCTCTCAACCCATCTTCTTGTCCTGGAGCATCTCTGCAGCTCAAGGAACCCCACCGTACCCAGCCCTAGCTCGCCAAGCCACGGCATTGGCCAGAACACGCGCGTCCAAAGCGTTGCCAGCACACGCCAGCACGCGCGCTCACCGCGCTCTGGCCGCGCCAGTACGTCGCGCGCTCGAGCGTGATCGTCCTTCCCTGCGCCAGCTACGCCTGCGTCGAGCATCCACTCGCCACCCTCTACACGCTAGACAACGCCGATAGCCTGCCCCTGCACCGTCGTCGTCGTCCTCGACGGAATCCTGCCGCACGTACTGCCGCACTCCATTCAAGCGCTCGATCGATCCCGTCGCCCTTTTCTCTGCGTCGCTGCACGTTGAGCATCGCCAGGACGATGCCTATCTCTAGCCGTCCTCGCCTTGCCCCTTCGAGCACTGGAGGCGCCACGCCATGGACGCTCCTCCACAACACCCGTCGGCCACCTCCATCCGCTATAAATAGAGGAACTCAGCGCTCCAACTCTTCACACCATCTGCTCCCCTCTCACCACTGGCTCTTCTCCACCCCTCAATTTCACTCCACATCGCCGGAGCAGCCCCAATCGAGAGCTCGAAGCCGCCGGAGCTCGCAGAACCTCTGCATCGACTGGAGCCTCGCCGAGCTCCGCCGCTGCACCAGAGGCTTCCCCATCTACTTCCACTTCACCGAGCAGCCTGCCCTCCTTCTCCGACGGCCTGGTACTCCCTCCGACCCCCTGGTCACGCCGCCAGCACGGCGGGATCTCGTCGGAGACGACGACGATCACCGACCGTTTGATCTTGTTCTAATCCTACGGTTCACGTCTCGCGTAACGTTTCGCTGATTTAAAAGCCACTGACGGGTGGCCCCCACCTCGTCAGGGCGGCCCAATCGCACCAGTTGCTTGTTGGGCTGCGCTGTGTGAATTAAATCCGTTCGGCCCGTTATCATTTCCCGCCTAGCGCACAAATTCAAACTTAGATTTATTTATTATTTCAAATGTCCTGCAGATGACTTAGTAAATTTTGAATAGTTTGAAATCTACCAATCCAATTCTAGCAAACTTTATACCGTTGGAAAGCTAAGGAAATTATCTATCCAATGCCACTGGTCCGATCTCCAATTTCAAAGTAGAATTAATCTGATAAAAATAACAAGACAGAGACTTTTGCAAATTGAGACTTTATTTAAAATTCAACCATAATTGATTTTGAATTGATTCCAACTCTAATAAATCACAATTGATGTCCTCTAATTGATTATGCAATAATATAGACAGGTTGTTTGTATGATCATGGACTAGATCAAATTAATGGCTATGTAGTCAATTCTGGTGCAATTAAATTTTGGAATTCAAATTCTATAAATAGTATGAGAGCTACTCTCTCATTTAAATCTTGATCCTAAGTAATACAACCAGAGGAAAAGACATTAGGCTAATAAACCTCTGATTATTATTACTTAGAGATTTTAAATCATTTAAATGTTAGTATTAAATTGTGTGAAGTGTAGCACTTCATTTAAATTATACTCCCATATAATAGATATGGAATGTTGACCTTGGTCAACTTATATTTCATACATTATTATTATTTGAGGAGATTAAATCTTAATAAGATTTAATGAGAGGAAATTATTTTCTCTAAAGATCTAAATAGCAAAGTAAAGAAATAAGGCCTCACCAATCTTATTATTCAACATATCGGACCTACTTCGCCTCTGTTCCCCTTCCTCTCTCCAAAAAGGGCGACCAGAGCGGCGACCGAGTTTCCGGCGCCAGCTCCGGCGACTCCTCTCCCCCGACGGCCTTGTGCTCGTCGGTGTGGAAGGGGTCGCCAGATCTGCCGCTCGGACTTGTATAGCTGTAGGTTAGGGCCTAGTAGCTTAGGTTTTTAGGCGTTCGTCGGCGATGTCGTGTCCTTGGCGGTGGGGACGGCGTCGTTGAATAAAGGTGCCATTGATCCGTCTTCATCTCCGATGGATCTGGGCGCTGGGTCTTCCGAGCCGGGCTGGTGCGGCGGTGGCGCTGGCCTTGCGGCGGATTTTGGTCCTCCGGCTCCACCGTCGCGACAGCGTGCGCTCCAACGCTGTCGTGGAGGTCGTGAGGTTGTTCAGGAGCTGCTCCCGGCGTTCACCTTCTGGCGGCGTCGGCGGTGGCTGGAGGTCTGCGGGATTCATGCTGGGTTTGAGGAAGATGGCCGGCGGGTCTGCTTTTCCCCATCGACGGCGTCGAGCGGTGGCTGCAGATCCGGAGTCCGGCGTTGGCTTCGGGGCATCGTCCCGGCCGATGCGCCACAAAGTGGACGGCTTCGTCTTTGGCGAGCCACTCCCGAGGTCCATAAAGCTGTGAATCAGCGAGGGAGCCACACCGGATTCGGGTCCGTTGGTTTTTCGTCTTCTCTCCTTCCGACGTTTGCTCCGGCGGCGCGGAAGGCACGAAGCGAGCGACGCGGAGGACACAAGGATGCCCATGTACCTGTTTGTTATTTCTTTTCTTTGGGGGTCCTTTGTGTAAAGTGTGGAGACAGCTGGGCTTCCAGCTTCTTCTGGACGTGTGCGTATGTGTCTCTTGTACGACTAGGCTGATTATATGAAACACGTATTGCCCTAAAAAAAAGTAAAAAAATAAGAATAATGAGAAGAAATTATTTTTCTCTTAAATAAGAACCAACCAAGAAATCCACCATGCCATGATTGATATGATGCTAGGATTAGTGTATGAATTCTTTGGTGTTTCTTAGTTTAGTACGTGAGTTTGGTTTGGTGTTTATACCTCGTATTCGTATATAGACGCTAGTAACGAGGAGTATCAAGAGGAGGAAGCCTACTCCCAAGAAGAGGAGGAGAACTTTGACAACTACCCTACCCTGTTCAAGGAAAGCTAACCCTTGCTAAACACCATGTGCATAGCTCTACAAGAGCAAGGCACCATCACACTTTATTTTTATGTCTTACCTATCCCATGTTTTTATCTTACATTTACTTTTGCTCATTTATTTCAAAGTACTTTTGATTTATGATTCACTTGGTCTAGAGTAGAACAATATTTAAAGTTAGCTTAGAACAAATCAAAGCTAGGTAGCACCCCTCATGAAATAGTTGCTAGTGCTAATCAAATAAAATTGACTACTCTAGATGGGAACATGGTGAAGTGAAATGACTTTGAAAGAATGTGAAGTTGAAGGTGACATGGTTGACTTGGTGAATTTGAATAAAAAACTGATGATTGGGTTTGAATGCGATACCCTTCCAATTATACAAGTACCCCCACAATACCTGATTATGGGTAGGGCTTAACTAGAAACTTGTGTATTTTAGTATGGGTTCCCTCTAAACAAGCATCATAGGGGTTACGCCGAGGCTGCCTCCGTTAAGTGTGGAATGATGTGAATATGAGGTGAATGTACGGCCCAAGCCCTGTGCAGTTCCCGGGTTAACAGTTGGTTTTCACCGGGAGGCCAAGCTCATGGGGAGAGGTGCCTATACTAACATATATAAGTGAAAGGTTATGGTTGATGATCCGCGTACTGAGTTACGATGATTCGGGGTTATCCTCGACGGATGTAATCAAAAGTTGTGGCACAAGAGTACAACCTCTGCAGAGTGTTAAACCTATTCGAATAGCCGTGTCCACGGTTACGGACGATTGGAAAGGCCATACTGTCTCCGTTATCAAATTTTGATCTTAAAAAGGAATGGTGAAGTTGAAAGGTGATATGGATTTGAATCACAATGATTTGTGGGAATGACACTAATGTTCCCACTTGAGTTAGTCTAGCACATGATAAGGCTTTACTAAATGTTTATCAAACTAAAACTTGGCTTTATGCAAATAAACCTAGAGCTTAGCACCCCCTTACTACACTTAATAAGTAATTACTTTAGTATTAGTTTGCGAGTACTTTAAAGTACTCATGGCTTTGCCCTGGCTATTCAAATGCCAGACTTTGAAGGAGAGCAACAGTATCAGGATGACGGACAGCAGGGCGTCTACGATAACTAGGATCGTCTTCTAACGTCAAGCGTTGCCTGTGGAATAGATAGTCCACTACTACTTCGCTTCCGCTACTATTTGTGTTGTTGAACAATATATTTGTGTAATTTTGGAACATGTGATCTATGGTTGTAAGACATGTATGTGTTGTAATAAATGATGACTCTATGCTACTTACTATTATGTCTCGCAAAAACATTATTCCTGGGATTGCGATGTACGACATAATAGGCATCTGGACTTAAAAATTCGGGTGTTGACAAGCACCCCGTCCTTTCTGATCACCACAAAAAAAACGCTGTCGAGTTCATTGCCAGATCTTGCCTAGTTCCTATTTTGTAATTCTCCATTGTATTCTCTCTCTCTAATACTACATCCACCTTAAAACAAGTGTTGCAATTTTATCTAGATACAAAGATGAGCGGGATAGTTAGCTCTGTAATTGAACGAGATTGCGGTCCCGATCTATACACACGAACCACATCGGAAAGCTTCATGACAGGAAAATAGGAAAACAACAAAGTTGTGTTGCACAAGAGCTGCTTTGGCATCATCTAAGATCGGATACCTCATCAACTTGTTCTAGAGCGGAAACTTGCTCCGTAGCGAAGCACGGGTTTTGTCCTAATCAATGCCTATTGAAGGAGGAGGCAAGACCCCTTGAAGGACCAAGCAACTCTAGATCCACAAAGGCCCGCCATCATAGTCATCTTTATGCACAAACCTTATCGATCTAGAGCACTCCGTCCTTTCTGACCACCACAAAAAAAAAAAACGCTGTCGAGTTCATTGCCAGATCTTGCCTAGTTCCTATTTTGTAATTCTCCATTGTATTCTCTCTATAATACTACATCCACCTTAAAACAAGTGTCGCAATTTTATCTAGATACAAATGTTTCTAAACGCATATTTTAGTTGTACATACAACCGAATCTAAATAAAGTTACAAATCTTATTCTAAAACAGAAGAAGTATAAACAAGACAAAACTAGTGGTTTTACCCGCACAAAGGGGCTGAACCTGGGTGTATCCGGTTTTTTTTAGCATCCCGTGACCTGAGCAATCCCCGTATGATACCTGCGACTTTATCACTCGAGAACTATCTCCAACAGAGGAGTATGTTTTCAAAAAACAAAATACACGTATATGTACGAGACTTGCGAGGTAGTATGATCTATTTGATTTATTTTTTCAAATAATATGGCATAGTCTCGACCTCTGCATCAATTGATACATGCAATCTTTTTTATTGATCCATCCGATTTTATCACCCAGGAATGATATCCAGGAGAAGAGCATGTTTTCTAAAAAAAACAAAATATACCTAGGAAATTGATGAGAAAAGTAAAAAAATGATTAGAAAATAATTTTAGTACTTTGTTCTATTTCACAAAACTGCAAGTTTTGCGGAAGAAGGATTAATCTTTTAACTGCACTGGTTATTTATTAGCCACTCGCCAGTTCCGGTACAAGAAGAGATCACCCTCGGACGAAAGAAACGGCCGGCCGAAGAAGAAGAAACATGGGCCGTGCTTCAGTGTCCCCCCCCCCCCCCCCCTCAAAATAAAAGTTGAAGGGGTAAATGTGTGTTTGGTTCGTGACTAAAAAATATGGATGATCCCATCCCAAGAGCTGAATATTTTTTAGAAAAATTGGACTAGATAATCAGTCAATTTCATGACTAATCTCACCAACCGCCACGACCGCGCATGAGAGTCCATGGCCATCGACACGACTCCGACACCCGTCATCATCGTCTGTGTGGCTCCACAGCTCGGCGACGGCCACCACGTCACGGCGAGCGGTATCAGCGGCCTCCACGACGCGGTGAGCGGTGGGCTTGATTTTCAACGTGGCTCCCCAGCTCGGCGTCGGCAGCCTCCATGGCGTGGCGAGCAACGAGCTTGCTATGTTTGCGCGGCACCTAGTCGATAGCGACATCCTCGCAAAATACGTGTGGGTGGTGACCTTGCTAAGCCCGGGCAGACGGCAACCCCGCTAGGTCCGGCCTCCGCCACAAAGGAAAAACGACCTGTTAATTACATATTAACCTTTATGTTAATGGCATATTTATCCTTTTCTATCAAACGTTAATAAAACATATTTTCATCCCATCCCATCACATCCCGTACATGTTTGTCCAGGAACCAAACACACACGTTAAGTTAATCAACGAAGGGGTATTAGAAGATCCTAGCCGTCCAAACAGACCAAAGTTCAGAAGGGGGATACCGGAGCAAAAGCCAAGAAACATAGACCGTCATGATTTGCATCATACTCGACCGTTGTTAACTCCGTCACATGGCAGGCAAAGGGTCAAGCAACGGAGCAAATATGTCGTCCATTATGCAAACATGCCCTTCTGCGTTCACCCGCATGTGGGCGGCAAGCAGGCAGCGCCCATTCCGTAATGCTCCAAAATCAAATCTACATGACTGTTCAGTGTACAGAGACAGACGCTGAGTAAACACTCGTGTTAGTGTTAGCTACAGCTCGTGACGATTAGTAGCTGGAATATGTTCCGGTGTATACATATGAGGCTCGCGCAGAATAACCGCTAATAGAAAAATACTCTCTTCGTCTAAAAATAAGTGACTTAACTTTTTATAGATACAGGTGTATTATATCTAAACTACCAGATACTTCCGTATCTAAAAAAACCATTTATTTTAGAATGTAGGAGTACTTGCCAACGGTAATAGGGTGTTTAACTGGAAGGTCTTGAGTTGATTTCATGTCCATGTTGCTTGATGAGTTGAGTTCATGTCCATGCTACACCATTTAATTTGGGATTCTCTCCAAGATCGTTGAGTTCATCACACATGGCCAAGTTGCGCTAGATATAGCCTTCAGACAAAGTGTAATTGGTTGCATGTAGTTTTCGGAATCAAATAATTGGCTTATACAATACTTTATTTTTTCTCAAAAATAAATAAATTCAGCAGAGCAAAGCACGCATAGGCATAGCCACCCACTGAGAGAAGCTTATCGCATTGCCTGCTCATTATTGGCATGCATAGCACCCCCAACTGTATTTAAGATCTAGTTTAGTGCATCGTGTGCAAGTTGATAGTATATAAAATACAGGTACTTTCAGTCCCAAGCAAAAAGCCAATACTAGTATCAACTCATTCACTTCATTCATAGCTTTGTTACCAATTATCAACTCTATTATCGAGCATGCTGAGTGTTCAGTTGCGTTGATGATTATCCGTGCTAGCTGAGGTATATACCAGTATTATGTGTGTACCTTTGGCAATTTGACAACTGATTATCCTACATAGTCTTATTTGGTTAAGACTCAGTAGTACAAGTAGCCTAACAAAGTTAGTGGGATGGGATTTATTATTCATTTCGTCCAGAACTTTGGCAACTTTGTGCTCGATAGGGACCAGCAACGATACTTAGTCGATCGGGGAGATGCTTTGGGCTGCTTCCAAAAGGCGACGCAATATTACAATACAGACCGCTCGACTCTTACAGCTGGTTTTGGCTTAATTTTATTCCATCATCGTTACCTTGTACGGTGCGGAATCAAGTAGATCTTAACCTTTTCGTCCAGTACATGCTTATATGAAACTCTATGCGTACCACATGGGTAATTTGCGGCTGGGATCGTCCAGGGAATCACAAGATTAGCTCCAAGCTGCAAGCAAATCTCCCTTTCTTCCTCTCTCTCGGTACGGCAGGACACAGTGGGTCGTACATCACAAGCTTAACCGCCGGCCATGCTCCGTGCATACATGTGCCCGGCACAGTCGCATCAGCAGCGGCAAACGTATCGCTGGTAGATTTCATCCATCTGCTCCTCCCCTAATCCTTTTTCTTAAGCTACTCGCCATTTTATGCTTGTTGTTTTTATTGCACGGTGGTCGGCTGCTGCCTCTACAACTGACTAGATGACCCGTTGCGCTATCGCGCAAATGGCAGAATCAAGTCAGAATTTAAACCATAAGTTTTAATTTATTTTAGTATTAAGAATTACCATGTAATTTAATTGTTTTAGTATTGGAGGCTCGGAGGCTCGCAGCGGAGCTTTGCCCCTCCCGCTGCCGCCACCACCACCGTGGTAAAGGGAGGGCAGCTGGGTTGGCTGGCCATCCAGGCTGAGCTCCATCACTATCCGACGGCGTGCATTGGAGAAAATGTCCTCAACGGCCATCCAGGCTGAGCTCCATCACTATCCGACGGCGTGCATTGGAGAAAATGTCCTCGACGGCCCCTCTGCCCTCCTTTGGCTACTCCCTCTGTCGCCATTCGACTGCTCCTTCCGCCCCTCATACGTCGTCCTCTTCCTCTTCCAACCCCTTAGACCCACTCAGCATCCTTGCCGATGCAGCGATTCTGAGTCGAATTTTGGTCCGTTGTACAACACTTCGGAAAACAATTGCAATTAACCCGAGCCAGCCAACAAACAAATGCAGGCAAACAACGATACAATTAATTGTAACGTAGTTCAGTAGAACAAATTGAAGCCCACATGTTTCTGTAGGTATGCACACCCAAATAAATCAGGGAAAAAAAATCGAGGGCCAGTACCTATAAGTCTTATCCACGGTGTTACATATGACCTTAGTTCTAAGGAAGCATTTGTATTTTCATAGACCACTCTCTTCGATTCATATTAAGTGTCGATCAGTTTGTACAAAGCTAGAGTGAATCAGCGATGTCTACTATGGATGGTAGTAAGTATTTTGAAGGTAGATCTCACGCTAAAAAGGTATATTTCATTATTTACATGAATGGCAAGGAAATACCCAGAAATAATGCATTTTTTTAAGCAGCAACAATACTATATTGCAAGTAAAGTGACAATAATGTCATCATAAAACTCTACGGCAATAGTACTAAATTACAATGAACCGAGCAATAGAGATGTCTTAGATTTAGTAGCAAGCTACACAATAAAACAATTTCAGGTAATCGGCAGCCGCTTCATCTTCTGCCAGTCTGTGTAGAGAGTGACATCATCACCACCCTGCCAATAGAAATTCAAAAATCATGATTGCAAAACAACATCAGAAGTGATCATCCGCTTCAACTACAAATAAGGATGTTTCCAGTGCCCCGGATCTTTATTTTCTTGTACTCAAAATAGCAACCAATATCGTAGATAACATGGTTACACCAACCAACAAAATTATGCATGGCGAGACATGATTTCAAGATCCATTAACTACTATCCTAGTGATACCAGCAATCATTAATTCATAAAGTCATTATATAGCTCGGAGGTTACATAGCAGAAGCCATTATATAGTGTCAACTATTTCTCATACTATGCGGATTTTATTGTATAAGCACTCATTCAGGCTATATTCTGTACACTGACACCACCTTAAACTCTGATCCATCGTTCTTTCTTTAACCCGCAACATACAATCAAAGAAGTCAATAACTTAGAATGAAAATACATGTTGCAGAAAACTATTTAATAATATATGCTGTCTACCAAAGGAATAGAAAAAACAGCAATAGCAGAGGGTAGAGAACATGGGGCTGTTGTACTATATACTCTAAGAAAAAACCATTTACCAAGTAGATACAATATGGACTAATTAGAAGGGGTGACATGTACTTCTATTGATGATAGTAAAATACATCAATGTTGCAAGCGAATAAAAGGCAACGATTGTTGCATCATGGTATATAAGGAGAAACAACTCAAGAGGGATTTGCCTGGATTATGTCTACCTCATATTGCATACGACGTCTATTTAATCACAAGTTCCTCGCCACTTCAAACTACATCCCAGGGAAGTGAAGGGCATATAATTGTCCTGAAAAAGGTACACTACTATTTAAGAAAAACTTCCCACAGCAGCCTTGGCAGCCGCTCGGTGTCGCTGGGAGCTAGATCCGCCCATGCTTGTACTCACTAAAACACCACTAAATAGTTTGACCATTAAAACTGGTTAAGAGCTTGACGAAAAAACGGTTAACATATACATTTTGCTAAAAAAATGAACTGCAGAAGCAATATTAGTATTTATGTCCATAACGATAACCAGATCGCCTACTTACTAATACTACATAGGAGTGTGAATTTTCATCAAGTGCAGAAGCAATAGTAGTATTTATGTCCATGTTAGGAAACGTGATAGCACCCAGCAAGAACAAAAGTGTTTAATCATTTTCATCAAGTGCAGTAATAAATCCTCCGACTACCAAAATATGTGGATACATGATGACCAATGTATTAAATTGAATGGAAAGTACCTAAGATGTCGAATCTGAGTACACAGATTCTGCTGATCACTTTCTAGCATAATTCAACTTCGCCTAAATGAATCCATTGGCACCTTATGTCTGATGTTAAAGGGAAATGCGTTGATGCTTTTATCAGGGCACTGTACTATCAGATTCCAGGAAAATTAGATATTACTACAAAATGAAAATTATCCAAGGTATTATCAGTCTGTATTACATGGGAAATAGACGGGGAGCCAGTCTTGGACCAAATAATTTGGCTAATTAGCACAAAAATAGCCCTTCCTAAGAAGGTCAAAGCCCTTCTATATAAAATAAGTTTAATAGGCCTAAGTGCTCGGATGTCGCTCTAGCTAAAGATATGCCTGCAACTCTTGAACATATCTCACTTGCCTTGGTCCATATGAAAATAGCATCAGACATGAGGTAGCGCAACACTTAAACTGTATGACAAAGAACCATACAGCACGCCACAAGCACTCCTTGGTGTAAATATCAATTGATTCTACATAATTAGCTCAAGAATAGCAAGGTGACAACAATGAAAGTATTTTATCACAATCACATACCACAAGTACATTAAATAACAACTATTCTCCAAGGGAGCCAAATGAATTGTTTGAACAAATGTTGTAGAGATGATGCCCAATTTTTTACCTTGCATACATCCGGCTGCTACCCCCACAGATGGCTATCCTCGAAGCATCGAGGCCACTACTGATATCAGCAATACATAGAAGCAACTTGGCCACTATCATGCACCAACCCAAACAAAGAAGCACCATCTGAAACCAAGGAAGAATGCAGAACAACGAGCGTGTGTATTGATAAGTTCGATCGAATAACGCTTAAGATTTCAAGAGTGGTTTAATATTGGCTTCTATCTAAATTGTAAAGAGGGGAGGACCTTATTTTCTTGTAAAGACTAAAAAGAAGGCAAAATGGCAAATGATGCAAGGTTTTAACACTCTTCAAAGTATAAACCATATTTCTGCACCAGTGAGCTACTCTCATGAGCATCAGAATAAGGTATGTGCACTCTCATGAGCTTAAACCTGAATTCAGATAGAAATTACCTCACCTTGCGGAGCTACCCGTCAGCATCGATGCCGGCGAACATGATGTAACCTGCCATGCCTTTCAATGGACGAAAGAAACACCTACTCATGCATGTAAAGAATTGAAAACTGTGAGCAATATAACCTAATGATTTCTGCAACAAAAGAAAATTACACATAGATGACAGACTGAAATTCCATTTTTTGTAGACCGATATAACCAAGGCCATTAGTACCATTTTCTGTAGATCAATATTAGACATACCAAGGATTGATAGATAACTTGAGAGGTCCCTAACTCAAATCCATCCTTTTGAGCACAGCTGTCACTTTATTTGCAAATTTACAATACTATCTAAAATTTGTGAAGCACAAACATGCATAGCGCTGATGGAAAAATTATATGGATAGTCCAGTTTACATTTGGATCAACCTGAGTAAGGAAATGAAATGCCAAGCTGCAATAGAATATCAAGTCTACTCAAATAGAAAATTAATGGGAAATTAATATTGCACATTGACCAACTCCATTATGAGAATACAAAAAGAAACAAGGTTCAAGTGGAGGCAGACGAAAACTACATGATTTAGCCATTGTCATGGAAGGATGCTTCCCTCGAAAATCTGGATAAGAGAAGGGGCCCTGTTCTGCGCCTTCTTCCGTCCATACAATCTATTTGTCCACATGACATGAACACCATAATGAGAAGGTCAAATTTATAGCAACCCATTGCCTCACAAAGTATATCGTAATCTATGAATCATGCGAACAATATGCGAATGTGAGTACCAACTTCTGAATCTAAGCTTGCAAAAACTGTTACACATGTAAAGCACATGAGTGAAAGAAGGGATGTACCTTTGAAGAATTTCCAACATAATGCTCGACAGCCATTCGACTGGTCGATGATAGGGCCTCCTTCAGCAACTCTGCAGGCATTTTCTCATATATGAGCACCAAGTAATTTCATAGAAAAAGAAGCAATTTTATCAGGTAAAATGTGCTATTGCCTGTGAAAGATGGCCTTGCCTATCGAGTTTTAGAGTCCATATCAATATGGCAATATATGTAAAATTCACCGATGACTTATCAGGTAAAACGTGATATTACTCTCATGTCAGCAACACACTTATTTAGAAGCCGATATAGATTTAAAATTTCATTTCAATGCATTAAAGGGAAGCAAACCTTAATTTACATCACAAAGATTATTAGGGCTTTCTTGCAGCAATAATACTGTACCAAATTTTATGTTTACGGAATTACCTAAAATTACAACTCTCTCTGAAGGTTCCATGGACACTATCTCCACGGATGAAATTTTCATCCACAGGCGCATCCCAACACCTGCCAGTCTGCCTCCTGAACCAACAGCTGCCTACTGTGTCCTTCTATATCTCAGGTCCTTGAGTTTGTTTCAGAAAATTCCAATTAAGTAAAATGATGTCCAAGAGTTGAACAAAAAATTCACAATTGTTCTATAACATGAAATGATAAATTTTCTGATATTGATACCTACCCATTTGAAGTGTGCATCTAGATTTTTTGGATCGGTTACTTGATAAAGACAGTGAGAATTATGTATAGTCTTCATGAGCTCCTCCACCTTTGCCAATCATTCTCTTAAACTCAGTTGCAGGATCTGCAGTAAATAAGAGGCATGCATTACTTAAAACTTATCAGAGTGTATATGTTCTGCAAGTGAATCAGCTGCAGAAAACTACACAAAAAAAACTGCAATTCAGCTGAAGATAATAAACAGGTTAATCAGGTTTTGGCTTCTTTATGCTTTCATCCTTTAGCAATAATATGGTTAACTAAACCCCAAGCATATGCGTGGAAATAATAAACGAAACTGAAATCAAACCGAAAACCAAGCAAGCATGTAGCGGTAACCAGTGATAAGCATCTGTAATTAGCAACTGCCCATGCTGACAGTATTTTGAAAGGAAAAATGATGGGTTAAATATAATAAGAAGGCCCTAAACATCACAATTACATATAAAAACAAGCATGATATCCTAACCAAACATGCACAAGTACAGATTAAAATCAAATTCTATGGTGAACCACACAATAACTGTTGTAAAATATGAAGGCTCCAAACCAACCCACCGTGCACTTTCTATCTTGTTAGCTGTAAATCCACACAAAAGAGAAGAAAATTGCGTAAGAAGCAAGGCCTCACCTCTGGCTGAAGCGAGCTCGTAGGTGCTGATGGTCATTCGGTAGGCAGCTGTGTCCAACAACCGAGGCGGCCTTCCGCTACACACCATCCCATCTGCTTGATTCCACAGCACATGCCACCTACAGATACACATATGATTTTACCACCAGAATATAAGGAGGAAGCAGGAATTTAGAATGAGCACATAACCATGCTATAGTTGTTGAAGCTACTTCCTAGTGGTAGGGGAACTGTTTTATTCTAGAAAATTTAATTTAGCTAACTCGTACTAAACAATCAAGATTTAAGGCAAAAGTAAATGTACACGTACAGACACATATCACAAAAGCTGTTGTTTCGGATCAATGTCACCACATATTTTTCTGTTTCCATTCGGAATGACAAACAATAAATAACAACGTGGCAGGAGCGACGTAGCAGCAGAAACAAAGCACCTGATGGATATTTAATACGGGAAATATTAAGTAAGCTCCTAATATAAACTTTTGGGACTTCCGTAGATGATATAAACATTACTTTTCAGGTAATCTTTGAGTTCATACATAACATTGGCATCCTTCACGAACGAAACATTACCTTTGAGGTAATCTTTGAATTCATGCATAACATTGGCATCCTTCACGAACGAAACATCATAGAAATCGACGCCATTTTCAACACCAAATTTGATATTACAGCAGCTTCTTGGCAATAGTTACAACAATATTACTACATCAGCGTTGGTAATCACTGGATAGAAAAACTTGAGATTTGATGGTGCCGTAGTGTAAGTATTCAAGATTCAGAGCTAGTCGAAACTTACGCCATTGCACGCATCCTTTTGATGATGCCCAGGAATTCATTCTACAAGCATTCTTGGTTCCCATCTTTTACTGTCTGCAATTAAGAAAAGAATACAAAGCATTCAAACGTTCATCTCAATTAAGCAGTCAACTAAATAAATAAATCACCGTAAAGAATAGATTTGCGCTACACCAAACTCAAACCTAGGATTAGCCTCGCCATGAATCGATATCCTGGAGACACATGTGAAATAAACCTGCAACAGCAGAATCAGACCTAGGATTAGCCTCACCAGCGGATTGAGTCAGCAAGATCAGCATCGCTGCTTGAACGTGCCAGTGGAATGCTGGCGTCCACAACAACAGTCAGCTGAGGAGCGCAAACAAACAAGCAAGCCTCAACCAATTATGCAGCTTTGGTGCTCCATCTTCCCCAACAAAAGCCATAGGCCACGGATCTGTCTCCTCTCCTCAACCAATCTAAGCGAATCCTCCATTTACACAAACACCAAAACCTACTATCTGAATCAAAATGGAGGCTTCACAAATCTAGGGTTTGGAAATGGTTGCCATACCTTGCTCTGCCAGTCGATTCTAGTTGGGGAAGAGGCGACCAGGACGACGACGAGTGAGGGCATGGCTAAGGGAGCGCGACCGGCACCGGTCAGCCTGCCTCCACCACCAGACATTCTTCCGCTCCTACCGCTCGCCAAGCCCGCCCACCTGCTGCCGCCATGGGACCCTTGCCGTAGTCCGCGTTCGTCGGCGACTTCCCATGTTCGCGGAAGCCCCCTTTGCGTTGCTGCAGCACCACCTCCACCCGTCTCCATCCCAGCGGCTTCGACCACCGTCGTCACCCGCCTCCTCTGCACTGTCTCGTGTGGCGCTGGAGCGGGAAAGAGGTTAAACGAGCCGGCCAATTGGGGAGAAAGAGAGGAGCAGGAGAGAAGCGGGGATTGGGGTGCCGACTACGGCTGCAAACCTGTAAGGACGCCGGCAATCGCGAGGTGCGATTGAACCCACCGCTCAAGGTCGCCGTCGCCTGCGCTCGAAATCCGCCGCCCACCACGATCCGGAGATCTTGAGCTCCAGCCGCCGCCGTCGCTAGGCGCACGGGCCCTGCCGCCGCCGGCTCCCACGTCCGTCGCTAGGCTCCTTCCCTCCTTGTCCAGCGGCCGGAGATCTTGAGCTCCGCCGGCAGTGGACGCGCCGCCGCCTGCGCGCGCGCTGCCTGCCACCGCCGCGTCCAGCCGCCACCGTCGCTAGGCGCGCGGGCCCTGCCGCCGCCGGCTCCCACGTCCGTCGCTAGGCGCGCGGGCCCTGCCGCTGCCGACTCCCACGTCCAGCCGCCTTGGATTGGGGGAGGGGGAGGAGAGGGCTCGTGCGGTGGATTGGGCAGGAGAGGGAGGCGACTGATTGGGTGTGTGCCTCGCGCGATCTAGGTTTTACTGCTTCCCGTGGGGGCGTGAAGGAAAGTGACCCAAAACGAGCAGCGTCTCTGCCTCTGTCTGCCGGCCCCGCAAGAGCTCGGCCCTAGCTGTCATTGACCCATTCAGAGAAGCCACATGTGTAAAAGGGAATCACTGCATCTAACGGCTGCTGTGAAAAGTGGGGCTGGGAACTTACTGTGCGGACGGGATTGGACGACCCAGATCAATGTGCCCCTTTGGATGGCCTGGTTGGCCGGGTAGTCTAGGGACATTTATAGAAGAAATGCTAGATGTTGCCTGTTGGTGGATAATTAGATTAATAAGGATAAACTACATGATCAAGACAATTTTGACTCTTTAGATTGTTGTGTGATATTCCATTAATTTTGAGTCAGTTCAGTCAAGCTTGGATTAAAACTCACATGATCCGTAAGAATATTGAACATGGTGCGTGCTCGATGCTACGGATGCTTTTACTTCGTGGGTAAGTGAGAAATGGTACCCCTCCGTTTTGATGTTTAGGGCGTATACTTTTTTCGGCTTTTCCTCAAAGTATAAGGCCAAGGCGAGGTTTAGTCGCCCATCTCCTGAAACTACCCCTATTCCCCCCTCTCTGGAATCCATCAACCCTTGGCAACATGAATCGCACACCACACTAGTGGAGAGGAGGCCTTTCGTCCCAAGCCTCTGGAAGCAAATGTCCCCGTTTTGAACCAAACTGGGACTAACCGGGAGTATTGGTCCCGGTTCGTTTCGCGCTGGGCGACCCCACCCGGCCTCTGGACCCTTTAGTCCCGGTTTGTACTACAAACCGGGACCATAGGGCATAGGCCCACCCTTTGGACCCGGTTTGTATTACAAACCGGGACAAAGTTCCCATCTGCCTATATAACCTTGCCCCTGCCCAAATGTGAGCCACACTTAGCCATTTTTTCACTTTCTTCTCACAAGAGGAGTGTATTGCTTTGCTCTCTTCACATGCACAAGAGGTGTTCGATGAAATGCTTAAGAGGTTTTGCCACTTGAGTTCACACAAATCAAGTCACACTTAACTGCTTTTTTCTTCTCCATCGAGGTTAACAACTTTATACTTTCATCTGTAATTGATAAAATGCATACATCGTGATGTTCTGTAATGGTTTTTGATAAGCTTAATTATATCATGCAAATGAATCGGCAATGGATGTACATTGACCGACGCTTTGACGAGTTCACTTCGGGACTGAGTAATTTTATGACCGTGGTTAAGGCAAACAAACATGGTGGCTTCATGTATTGTCCATGTGTTAACTGTAAGAATATCGTAAATTACGCTCACTCGAGTACCATTCACGACCACCTTCTGCGGGACGGTTTCATGCCCAGTTACTATTGTTGGACCAAGCACGGAGAAAGAGGGGTTATGATGGAAGACAATGAAGAAGAGGAAGAGGATGATGACGGTTATCCCAATTTCCCTGAATATGATGACACAGCAGAAGGCAATGAAGCAGAAGATCAAGAGGCACCAGATGAGCCTGCTGATGATGATCTTGGTCGGGCCATTGCTGATGCAAGGAGAGAATGTGAAACTGAAAAGGAAAGGTTGGCCTTCGACCAGATGATAGAAGATCACAACAAATTGTTATACCCAACTTGCGAAGATGGCCATAAAAAGCTAGGCAGCACACTGGAATTATTGCAATGGAAGACAGAGAACGGTGTCACTGACTCAGGATTTGGAAAGTTGCTGACAATAATAAAGAGGAAGCTTCCAAGGCCGGGGCAACGAATTTCCCACAAGTACGTACGAAGCGAAGAAGGTTGTCTACCCTCTAGGATTAGATGTGCAAAAGATACATGCATGCATTAATGACTGCATCCTCTACCGCGATGAGTACGAGAATTTGGATGCATGCCCGGTGTGCACTGTATTGCGGTATAAGATCAGACGAGATGACCCAGGTGATGTTGAGGACGAGCGCCCCAGGAAGAGGGTTCCTGCCAAGGTTATGTGGTATGCTTCTATAATACCACGGCAGAAACGCTTGTTCGGAAATAAGGAGCACACTAGGTTGTTGCGATGGCACAAAGAAGACCGTAAGAAAGACGAGATATTGAGGCACCCTGCTGATGGGTCCCAATGGAGAAAAATCGATAGAGAGTTCCCGTACTTTGCACAGGATGCAAGGAACTTAAGGTTTGGTCTAAGTACAGATGGCATGAATCCTTTTGGAGAGCAGAGCTGCAGCCATAGCACCTGGCCTGTGACTCTTTGTATATATAACCTTCCTCCTTGGTTGTGCATGAAGCGGAAGTTCATTATGATGTCAGTGCTCATACAAGGCCCGAAACAACCCGGGAACGACATTGATGTGTACCTGAAGCCAATAGTCGAAGAACTTCTACAGCTGTGGTCCATAGCAGGTGTACCTGTGTGGGACGAGCACAAGAAGGAGAAATTTGACCAACGAGCGCTGCTTTTCGTAACCATCAATGACTGGCCTGCTCTTGGTAGCATTTCAGCACAGTCAAACAAGGGATACAATGCATGCACACACTGTTTACATGAGCTCGAAGGTGATTATTTGGATAAATGTAAGAAGGTCGTGTACCTAGGGCATCGTCGATTTCTTAGGCATACCCATCCCGTAAGAAAGAAAGGCAAGCATTACAACGGTGAAGCTGATCACCGGAGGAAGCCTCCCCATCGTGATGGTGTTGATATATTTGGTATGGTCAAGGATCTAGATGTAATATTTGGAAAGGGTCCTGGCGGATGGTCTGTTCCGAATGACGCTGCCGGATACGCGCCCATGTGGAAGAAGAAATCTATATTTTGGGATCTACCCTATTGGCAAGTCTTAGAGGTCCTCTCTTCAATCGATGTGATGCATGTGACGAAGAATCTTTGCGTGAACCTGCTAGGCTTTCTGGGCGTGTACGGGAAGACAAAAGATACACCAGAAGCACGGGAGGACCAGCAACGTAGGAAAGACCCAAAAAAACTGCATGAGACAGATAAAGGAGGTCATTGCTCCAGCTACACTCTTACAAAAGCAGAGAAGAAAATATTTTTTGAATGTCTGAGCAGTATCAAGGTCCCGTCTGGCTTCTCCTCCAATATAAAGGGAATAATAAATATGGAGAAGAAAACATTCCAGAACCTGAACTCTCATGAATGCCACGTGATAATGACACAGTTGCTTCTGATTGCATTGAGGGGGCTTCTACCGGAAAATGTTCGACTGCCCATTGTGAAGTTATGTGCATTCCTCATTGCAATTTCTCAGAAGGTAATAAATCTAGAAATTCTACCGAGGTTGCATAATGATGTGGTCTAATGTCTCGTTAGTTTTGAGCTAGTGTTCCCACCATCCTTTTTAAATATTATGACACATCTCCTCGTTCACCTGGTCGATGAGATTTCTATTCTCGGTCATGTGTTTCTACACAATACGTTCCCTTTCGAGAGATTCATGGGAGTCTTAAAGAAATATGTTCATAACCGTGTTAGGCTAGAAGGAAGCATCTCCAAGGGCTATGGAGCAGAGGAGGTCATTGAGTTCTGTGTTGACTTTATTCCTGACCTTAAACCGATTGGTGTTCCTGAATCGCGGCATGAGGGGAGACTAAGTGGAAAAGGCACGCTAGGAAGGAAATCAATGATATGTAGGGACGGGATTTCTTTGACTCAAGCACACTACGTAGTTCTACAAAGTTCCACCTTGGTGGCTTCGTATATCGGTGACCACAAGAACTTTGTACGCTCCCAGAACCCGGGGCAGTCGAACGATTGGATTAGACGTGAACACATGTCGACTTTCGGTGGTTGGTTGCAAAAACATCTCCTGAATAACATCGATATTGAAGATCAACTGTACTTGTTGGCCCAGACACCATCTTCGACTGTATTGACTTTTCAAGGGTACGAGATAAATGGGAATACATTTTACATGATCTCCCAAGATAAAAAGAGCACCAACCGAAACAGTGGTGTCCGATTTGATGCAATAAACAACGAAGGCCCAAATGATACATATTATGGTTACATAGAGGATATATGGGAACTTGACTATGGACCATCTTTTAAGGTCCCTTTGTTTAGGTGCAAATGGATCAACAAAACAGGAGGCGGGATTCAGGTAGACAAGTTGTATGGAATGACAACAATGGATCTCAACAATCTTGGGTATAGAGACGAACCATTCGTCCTAGCCAAGGATGTGGCCTAGGTTTTCTATGTGAAGGATATGTCTACCAAACCAAGAAAAAGGAAACATAAGGAAATGAATACATCAAACGATAAGCCAAAGCGCCACATAGTTCTTTCTGGAAAAAAACATCGTGGGAGTGGAGGACAAGACAAACATGTCAGAAGATTATAATAAGTTTGATGAAATTCCACCGTTCAGAGTGAACATTGACCCAAGCATCAAGTTAAATGATGAAGATGCTCCATAGTTACAGCCGAAGAAGGTTAAATGATGAACACGCTCCATCATCAAGTTAATTAAGAATGTTCATGGCACAAATGAGTATCTCAACATGGCAATCAATTTCCCATTTTTTTTTGTGTAATCATGTAACTGTATGTAAGATATTAAAAGTGGAGATGGTTGGCTTTTTGTACCATATATATAGAGGAGATGTAGTCATTCACGGGCTTGCAGGAAAAAAATTCCGAGGCGCAGCTTCCGAAGATGCCGTAGGGCGTGTGCACCAACGACATCTTTGAGAAGCTGCGCCACGGTAGATTTCCCAACCCTTTCCCCAACACTGTTAGAGGAGATGTAGTCGTTCACGGTTTGCAGGAAAAAAATTCCGAGGAGCAGCTTCCGAAGATGCCGTAGGGCGTGTGCACCAACGACATCTTCGAGAAGCTGCACCACGGGAGATTTCCCAACCCTTTCCCTAACACTGTTAAAGGAGATGTAGTCATTCACGGCTTGCAGGAAAAAAATTTTGAGGGACAGCTTCCGAAGATGTCATAGGGCGTGTGCACCAATGACATCTTCGAGAAGCTGCGCCATGAGAGATTTCCCAACCCTTTCCTTCATCCATGGGAATGAAACTCTGCTTGGCTTGTTGATCTGCTTGGCGAGGCGTATCGATGCTCCTTTTATAGGCACGACACCGCTTCTACTTTGTCTTGTTCCTTCGATAGGGCGTCGTGCGCTACATGCTTTATCTCATCGAGCAGTGCGTCCACCCATGCATTCTTATCCTGCCGACATCTTTAGTCCCGGTTGTACCAACCAGCCGGGACTAAAGGTTACCCACACGTCCTTATCCCACCGACAGTTTTGTTAGATGACAAAAAAAGGATCTTTATTCCCGGTTGTACCCACCAACCGGGACTAATGTTTGCTTGACTAATCCTCCACAGATAATGCAGAAACCAGATAAGCCTCCCCCAGATTAAGCCTCCCATCTATTGTCCCGGTTTGAGCCCCCACCCGGGATGAAAGTTTCCGGCGCCACTGCATTCCCGCCTATTTTTCTTCCCGCTTTTTCCAGTACTGCTTCCCACCTCCGTCTTTCCGCCATTTTTTCACTATATATATGTAGGCTTGGCCTCCATTTACATATCACATCTAGACTCATATCTGCAAACCTCGTCACTCTGTCCCATGACTTCCATCGTATCTCTAACCCCCTGGGAGGCGGAGGCGCTTTGCGCCTTGAACTAACCCTGCCCGCCGGGCTACCGCGTCCCGACCGGCTGGTTGCTGAGCGTCGGAGGCGTACCGGTCCCTCCTGTCCCTCTAGGTGTGGCGCGCGAGATGGCCATCACGAACCACTTCTACTTAGAGCGCACGCCAGTGAAGCGGAGGAATCCCCAGTGGCATCCCGACTACAACCCGACTTGGGACAACTTGTTCATCAATCGGCGTGAGACTGCGCTTGCCAGGCATGAGGAGGACGTCCCGCCTCGTTTGAACTTCAACGAGGCCGGCCGTCGGCTGTGGTGGCGCGGCCAGACTCTCCACAGCGTCATGGCCTACCGTGGCCCCCGCCTACGCTACCCTCATTCCCAGCCCACATGTGCTCACCCGCCGAGGTTCGACTACCGCGACCCCGATGCCAGCGACGACGATGTCGACGACTACAGTGGCGACTACTATAGGGCTAGGAACGAGTATGACTGAATGACTGCAACAGTTGAATCTGGCCATGTATCTTAATTTTCAGTTGAGCTCTGTACTTTAATTCCAGTTCAATCGTAATAATTTTCTTATTCCCGCCCATTGTTTCCCGCCCTTTTCCTCCCGTGCGCCGTCGTGGCGGGAAACTTTTCTCATCATCAGCGTCTGCCACGATGAAGCCACCAATTCTAGCATAAAAGGGGTATATAAACAAAATTTAAACTAAAACAATCGACACCGACTTTATTGAAAATACAATTAAAATAGATAAACAACTAGTCTAGTCGATCTACTCGTCGTCGGAGGTTGTCTCGGTCCAAATGTTGTCCCACCGAGGGTCGTTGTCGGCCCAAGTTGTATTTGGGTTGTCGAGCTCGAACTCGGCGACGGCCCAACGGTGGCGCCTGTTGGACCTGCGATATGCCCGGATGAAAGGATCGTATGCCGCACCTAGAGGGGGGGGGGGTGAATAGGTGCTAACCAATATTTAGTTCTTTTTCAATTTAGGCTTGACACAAAGGTAAATTCTCTAGATATGCAACTAAGTGAATTTACCTATATGACAAGGTAAACAACTAAGCAAGATATAGCTACGCAATATAAGAGATAGAATAGGATAGAGGTAACCGAGAGTGGAGCAACGCGATGACACGGAGATGATTCCCGTAGTTCCCTTCCTTTGCAAGAAGGTACGTCTACGTTTGGAGGAGTGTGGTTGCTATGAAAGCCAAACCAACAACCACGAAGGCTTCACTCAGATCTCCGGTGAGCAACACCACGAAGGCCTAGCCCACTTCCACTAAGGGATTTCCTCGAGGCGGAAACCGGGCCTTTACAAGGTTCTTGGGGCACACATCCACAACCAAATTGGAGGCTCCCAAATCTGTAACAATACAACAATCAACAACAACACATCAACACAAATCAACTAGAGAACCAAATAGGAACACTAGCATGAGATCCCTCAAACAAATGAGGGGGAAATGTAAATCGCTTCGGTGAGGATGTAGATCGGTGTCTTCTCCTTCGAATCTGATACGTCTCCGACGTATCGACAATTTCTTATGTTCCATGCCACATTATTGATGATATCTACATGTTTTATGCATACTTTATATCGTTTTTATTCGTTTTCCGGAACTAACCTATTGACGAGATGCCAAAGGGCCAGTTCCTGTTTTCTGCTGTTTTTGGTTTCAGAAATCCTAGTAAGGAAATATTCTCGGAATCGGACGAAATCAACGCCCAGCATCCTATTTTTCCACGAAGCTTCCAGAACACCCGAGAGTCGCCAGAGGGGAGCCCTGGTGGGCCCAGGAGGTAGGCCGACGCGGCCCAGGCCCTGGCCGCGCCGCCTTACCATCTCACCGCCTCTTCGACCCTCCGACGCCGCCTCTTCGCCTATTTAAGCCCCCTCGACCGAAAACCTCGATACGGAAAAACCACGATACGAGAAACCTTCCAGAGCCGCCGCCATCGCGAAGCCAAGATCTGGGGGACAGGAGTCTCTGTTCCGGCACGCCGCCGGGACGGGGAAGTGCCCCCGGAAGGCTCCTCCATCGACACCACCGCCATCTTCATCAACGCTGCTGTCTCCCATGAGGAGGGAGTAGTTCTCCATCGAGGCTAAGCGTTGTACCGGTAGCTATGTGGTTAATCTCTCTCCTATGTACTTCAATACAATGATCTCATGAGCTGCCTTACATGATTGAGATTCATATGAGTTTTGTATCACTATTCATCTATGTGCTACTCTAGTGATGTTATTAAAGTACTCTATTCCTCCTCCATGATGTAATGTGGACAGTGTGTGCATCATGTAGTACTTGGCGTAGTTTATGATTGTGATCTCTTGTAGATTATGAAGTTAACTATTACTATGATGGTATTGATGTGATCTATTTGGTTATGTTGATCTGTCATGCACTCTAAGGTTATTTAAATATGAATATCGAATATTGTGGAGCTTGTTAACTCCGGCATTGAGGGTTCGTGTAATCGTACACAATTAGTGGTGTTCATCATCCAACAAGAGGGTGTAGAGTCTAGCATTTATCTATTCTGTTATGTGATCAATGTTGAGAGTGTCCACTAGTGAAAGTATGATCCCTAGGCCTTGTTCCCAAATACTGCTATCGCTGCTTGTTTACTGTTCTACTGCATCTGTACTGTCCGCAATATCACCACCATCAACCACACACCAGTCCTGGATAGCAAAGCACTTTTCTGGTGCCGTTGCTACTGCTCATACTTATTCATACCACATGTATTTCACTATCTCTTCGCCGAACTAGTGCACGTATTAGGTGTGTTGGGGACACAAGAGACTTCTTGCTTTGTGGTTGCAGGGTTGCTTGAGAGGGATATCTTTGACCTCTTCCTCCCTGAGATCGATAAACCTTGGGTGATCCACTTAAGGGAAACTTGCTGATGTTCTACAAACCTCTGCTCTTGGAGGCCCAACACTGTCTACAAGAATAGAAGCTCCCGTAGACATCAAGCACTTTTCTGGCGCCGTTGCCGGGGAGGAAAGGTAAAAGGCACTCATACTCCGGTTCCAGGTAACAGTACTTTTCTGGCGCCATTGTGTGTGTGCTCGAAGCTATTTCATTTAGATCCTGCAACTGCATCTTTTTGTTTCTTGTTTACACTAGTAAGGCATAATGGACAACAATGAGCTTCTTATTCTATTTCCTGATTTAAGACATGGATGGTTTGATCCGAAAATTAAAAAACCCATGGAACATATTAGTATGAACACTTTGAACACCATTGTTGCTAATGATATGGAAAATTCTAAGCTTGGGGAAGCTGGTTTTGATGAGCATGATATTTTTAGTCCCCCGGGCATTGAGGAGAAAATTTTCTTTGATGATACTTTGCCTCCTATTTATGATGATTATAATGATAGTAGCCTTTTGGTGCCACCTGTTATGGAGGATAAATTTGATTATGAATACAATATGCCTCCTATATTTGATGATGAGAATAATAATGATAGCTACTTTGTTGAATTTTCTCCCACTACAACTAATAAAATTGATTATGCTTATGTGGAGAGTAATAATTTTATGCATGAGACTCGTGATAAGAATGCTTCATTTGATAGTTATATTGTTGAGTTTGCTCATGATGCTACTGAAAGTTATTATGAGAGAGGAAAATATGGTTGTAGAAATTTTCATGTTACTAAAATACCTCTCTTTTTGCTGAAAATCTTGAAGCTGCACTTGTTTTATCTTTCTATGCTTGTTGCATTATGCTTCTTGAACTTGTTTATGTACAAGATTCCTTTTCATAGGAAGCATGTTAGGCTTAAATGTGTTTTGAATTTGCCTCTTGATGCTCTCTTTTGCTTCAAATATTATTTCTTGCGAGTGCATCATTAAAACTGCTGAGCCCATCTTAATGGCTATAAAGAAAGAACTTCTTGGAAGATAACCCATGTGTTTATTTTGCTACAGTAATTTTGTTTTATATTTGAGTCTTGGAAGTTGTTATTACTGTAGCAACCTCTCCTTATCTTAGTTTTATTGCATTTTTGTGCCAAGTAAAGTCTTTGATAGTAAGGTTCATACTAGATTTGGATTACTGCGCAGAAACATATTTCTTGCTGTCACGAATCTGGGCCTAATTCTCTGTAGGTAACTCAGAAAATTATGCTAATTTACGTGAGTGATCCTCAGATATGTACGCCACTTTCATTCAATTTGAGCATTTTCATTTGAGTAAGTCTGGTGCCTCAATAAAATTCGTCTTTACGGACTGTTCTGTTTTGACAGATTCTGCCTTTTATTTCGCATTGCCTCTTTTGCTATGTGGGATGGAATTTTTGTTCCATTGACTTCCAGTAGCTTTAAGAAATGTCCAGAAGTGTTAAGAATGATTGTGTCACCTCTGAACATGTGAATTTTTGATTGTGCACTAACCCTCTAATGAGTTGTTTTGAGTTTGGTGTGGAGGAAGTTTTCAAGGGTCAAGAGAGGAGGATGATATACTACGATCAAGAAGGGTGAAAAGTCTAAGCTTGGGGATGCACCGGTGGTTCATCCCTGCATATTTCAAGAAGACTCAAGCATCTAAGCTTGGGGATGCCCAAGGCATCCCCTTCTTCATCGACAAATTATCAGGTTCCTTCTCTTGAAACTATATTTTTATTCGGTCACATCTTATGTACTTTACTTGGAGCGTCTGTGTGTTTTTGTTTTTGTTTTTGTTTGAATAAATGCTTGTGTGGGAGAGAGACACGCTCCGCTGGTTTGTATGAACACATGTGTTCTTAGCTTTTAATGTTCATGGCGAAGGTTGAAACTGCTTCGTTAAATTGTTATATGGTTGGAAACGGGAAATGCTACACATGGTAATTGGTAGAATGTCTTGGATAATGTGATACTTGGTAATTGTTGTGCTCATGTTTAAGCTCTTGCATCATATACTTTGCACCCATTAATGAAGAAATACATAGAGCTTGCTAAAATTTGGTTTGCATAATTGGTCTCTCTAAGGTCTAGATAATTTCTAGTAAAGAGTTTGAAAAACAAGGAAGACGGTGTAGAGTCTTATAATGTTTACAATATGTCTTTTATGTGAGTTTTGCTGCACCGGTTCATCCTTGTGTTTGTTTCAAATAACCTTGCTAGCCTAAACCTTGTATCGAGAGGGAATACTTCTCATGCATCCAAAATCCTTGAGCCAACCACTATGCCATTTGTGTCCACCATACCTACCTACTACATGGTATTTCTCCGCCATTCAAAAGTAAATTGCTTGAGTGCTACCTTTAAAATTTCTATTCCTCTACCTTTGCAATATATAGCTCATGGGACAAATAGCCTAAAAACTATTGTGGTATTGAATATGTACTTATGCATTTTATCTCTTATTAAGTTGCTTGTTGTGTGATAACCATGTTCCTGGGGACGCCATCAACTACTCTTTGTTGAATATCATGTGAGTTTCTATGCATGTTCGTCTTGTCTGAAGTAAGGGAGATTTACCACCAAAATGGTTAGAGCATTGCATAATGTTAGAGAAGAACATTGGGCCGCTAACTAAAGCCATGATCCATGGTGGAAGTTTCAGTTTTGGACAAATATCCTCAATCTCATATGAGAAAATTAATTGTTGCTACATGCTTATGCATAAAAGAGGAGTCCATTATCTGTTGTCTATGTTGTCCCGGTATGGATGTCTAAGTTGAGAATAATCAATAGCGAGAAATCCGATGCGAGCTTTCTCCTTAGACCTTTGTACAGGCGGCATAGAGGTACCCCTTTGTGACACTTGGTTAAAACATATGTATTGTGATGATAATCCAGGTAATCCGAGCTAATTAGGACAAGGTGCGAGCACTATTAGTATACTATGCATGAGGCTTGCAACTTGTAGGATATAATTTACATAACACATATGCTTTACTACTACCGTTGACAAAATTGTTTCTTGTTTTCAAAACCAAAGCTCTAGCACAAATATAGCAATCAATGCTTCCCTCTGCGAAGGGCCATTCTTTTACTTATGTTGAGTCAGTTCACCTATTTCTCTCCATCTCAAGAAGCAAACACTTGTGTGAACTATGCATTGATTCCTACATACTTGCATATTGCACTTGTTATATTACTTTACATTGACAACTATCCATGAGATATACATGTTACAAGTTGAAAGCAACCGCTGAAACTTAATCTTCCTTTGTGTTGCTTCAATACCTTTACTTTGAATTATTGCTTTATGAGTTAACTCTTATGCAAGACTTATTGATGCTTGTCTTGAAAGTACTATTCATGAAAAGTCTTTGCTTTATGATTCATTTGTTTACTCATGTCATTTACCATTGCTTTGATCGCTGCATTCATTACATATGCTTACAATAGTATGATCAAGGTTATGATGGCATGTCACTCCAGAAATTATCTTTGTTATCGTTTACCTGCTCGGGATGAGCAGAAACTAAGCTTGGGGATGCTGATACGTCTCCGACGTATCGATAATTTCTTATGTTCCATGCCACATTATTGATGATATCTACATGTTTTATGCATACTTTATATCGTTTTTATGCGTTTTCTGGAACTAACCTATTGACGAGATGCCGAAGGGCCAGTTCCTGTTTTCTGCTGTTTTTGGTTTCAGAAGTCCTAGTAAGGAAATATTCTCGGAATCGGACGAAATCAACGCCCAGCATCCTATTTTTCCACGAAGCTTCCAGAACACCCGAGAGTCGCCAGAGGGGAGCCCTGGTGGGCCCAGGAGGTAGGCCGGCGCGGCCCAGGCCCTGGCCGTGCCGCCTTACCATCTCACCGCCTCTTCGACCCTCCGACGCCGCCTCTTCGCCTATTTAAGCCCCCTCGACCTAAAACCTCGATACGGAAAAACCACGGTACGAGAAACCTTCCAGAGCCACCGCCATCGCGAAGCCAAGATCTGGGGGACAGGAGTCTCTGTTCCGGCACGCCGCCGGGACGGGGAAGTGCCCCCGGAAGGCTCCTCCATCGACACCACCGCTATCTTCATCAACGCTGCTGTCTCCCATGAGGAGGGAGTAGTTCTCCATCGAGGCTAAGGGCTGTACCGGTAGCTATGTGGTTAATCTCTCTCCTATGTACTTCAATACAATGATCTCATGAGCTGCCTTACATGATTGAGATTCATATGAGTTTTGTATCACTATTCATCTATGTGCTACTCTAGTGATGTTATTAAAGTACTCTATTCCTCCTCCATGATGTAATGTGGACAGTGTGTGCATCATGTAGTACTTGGCATAGTTTATGATTGTGATATGTTGTAGATTATGAAGTTAACTATTACTATGATGGTATTGATGTGATCTATTTGGTTATGTTGATCTGTCATGCACTCTAAGGTTATTTAAATATGAATATCGAATATTGTGGAGCTTGTTAACTCCGGCATTGAGGGTTCGTGTAATCCTACACAATTAGTGGTGTTCATCATCCAACAAGAGGGTGTAGAGTCTAGCATTTATCTATTCTGTTATGTGATCAATGTTGAGAGTGTCCACTAGTGAAAGTATGATCCCTAGGCCTTGTTCCCAAAAACTGCTATCGCTGCTTGTTTACTGTTCTACTGCATCTGTACTGTCCGCAATATCACCACCATCAACCACACACCAGTCCTGGATAACAAAGCACTTTTCTGGTGCCGTTGCTACTGCTCATACTTATTCATACCACATGTATTTGCACTATCTCTTCGCTGAACTAGTGCACCTATTAGGTGTGTTGGGGACACAAGAGACTTCTTGCTTTGTGGTTGCAGGGTTGCTTGAGAGGGATATCTTTGACCTCTTCCTCCCTGAGATCGATAAACCTTGGGTGATCCACTTAAGGGAAACTTGCTGCTGTTTTACAAACCTCTGCTCTTGGAGGCCCAACACTGTCTACAAGAATAGAAGCACCCGTAGACATCAGAATCTCCAAAGATCAAGAGCTTTGGTTGGGGGAGGAAGGAGATCTTGCAAATCTTGTGTTCTTGAGGTGGCTCTAATGGTGGTGAAGCTTGGCAGATTTTTTGTGCAACGATTGAGCAACTTGTCCCTTTGGAGAAGAGAGCTATTTATATGATTGGAGCTCTCAGATCTGACCATTGGGGCGAATTTCAGTAACACCGGAAGTTCCGGCCAGGAGGGCCGGAAGTTCCGACTGGCACCGGAAGTACCGGCCAAGAGGGCCGGAACTTCCGCCAGGAAGGATCTTCGTCAGACGTCCAGTTTAGAAGATATTGGGGCGGAACTAGGGCGGAACTTCCGGTGACCGGAAGTTCCGGCCAAGTTCCAGAATTCCGAGAAAACCATACTGGACATCCAGAGCCCCAAACTTCGTAATTCCGGAACTTGCCCGGAACTTGGGCGGAAGTTCCGCTGACCGAAACTTCCGGCCTTCTTCACCGGAACTTCCGGTCAGGGAAAGAAAACTGCAAACAGAACTGCGCTGAGAGGCCACTTCTCGAAGCACCAGGGCGGAAGTTCCGCCAGCTGGGGCCGGAACTTCCGCCAGAGATAAAAAGCCTTCATATACTTCAGAACAGCCATACCAAAACACCGGTCAAATATATCTCTTGAAAACTTGTACCTGTCTACATCAACACACATAAATATATACCTAGTGTTGACATCAAACACACAAAACCCAAAAGGGCGGGAAATGTTCTTTCAATCTCCCCCTTTTTGGTGTTTGATGACAACATAAGTATCTGCAAGGAATGAATAATGTAAACCAATAATGTGAGAGATATAGAGGAGCTCCCCCTATATATGAGCATTGGTACATAAGAAGCTCCCCTATATCTTGCATCCGTCTTCCATGGGTTAGCAATACAACATAGTGATAAGCATATAGATAATAAGATCATGCACACATAGATAACCATAGAAGACTCACATCCGGAGTTTACCATACACATAGATAAGGTTCCAAACACATCGATAAAGTATACAAACCAAATAAACTAGGAACATAGTTCGACACCACAAGGATAAATAGAATCACAAGCGATAAAAATCAAAGCCAACACGAGCTTGTGACTCCCCCATGCAAATACCCAACGGAGAGCAACCTAATAAGGTCTCACTCCCCCCCTTTGGCACCAAAGCACCAAAAAGGGATATGAGAAACTACACGTCCCAAGGGTCGGTGTTAGCCCAGCCGGGAGGGAGGTTCGATGGAGCGCCGGGGTAGGAAGGAGTGTGAGGAGGAGACTCGATATCAAGACCATCCGGAGGAAGAGGGACACCATGCTGAGAAACCCACTCAGCCTCCGGAGTGATATTCTCCTCGGATCCGGGAGGAGACACTTCCACCTCAAGAGCCCTCATGATGCTCTTCTGACGAACCCGAGACTTCTTGGCTTCTGCATGCTGCTGATACTGACGGTGGTTGACTGCAGAGGTGAGGCCAAAAATCTGTCTCATGCGGCGAGCAAGCTTAGAAGCCCAGCTAGGTGGCTTCTCATCCATGGGGGGAACATCTTCGATTGGCGAGTTGTGGCGCTTGGTCCTCAGCACCTTCACTTCATGAGATGTGATGTTGAGAGGAATAGAGTGAAGGAGGGTAGACTCACAAGTATCAACCCAAGTGTCCTCAATGAGCTTCATAATGTACGGAGCAAATGAGGGAAGCTTCTTCTCCATCACACATGACCACATCTCATTGTAGATGTAGTCCATCACATCAAGCTTCTCACCAGTGCCCTTCTTAGCAAAGGAGTTTGCCATAAGATCCACTTCATATAGATGTAACTCATCAAGGTTGCCACCCTTTGGTCCAATGGTTTCCCGGTAGACTCTAAGCATAATGTCCCAAGTAGGGAGAAGATCCGCACTCTTGCCCTGAATACCCCAACCTTTGATGTAGAGGTGCTCCAAGACTTCCTTGGTTTGAGCAAATGACTATCATGGCACCTCCAACCATTTTCATCTACGCCCGGGTAGCGAGGATATCCAAGGGCATTTCCAAACTCTGTCAAGTTAGACTCAAGGAGTCTTTCATGAGTCATCCACCGGAATGTTCTAGCTTCATCTTGTTCAAAGTGAACAGTGGCATACAATTGTTGAATCAACACGATATCATAATCCTTGTTGAGCTCCATAATGGGATAGAGCCCAAACTCACCACACATAGAATAGACTTCTTCAAAGTACCTAGTAGCGGCCATCTTGCCGGTGTCAATGGCATGTTGAAGGGCTACCCCCTTCTTGAATGGCACATAGACCTCATAGAAGATCTCCTCTTGAGTCTTATTGTGGAACCTCTTATCCCCAACCCTATTGTTCCGAGGGGTGAGGTAAGGGTTCAAATCCCGGAGCTCCTTGTACTCAAGATACTGCATGTTCTTCACCGACACATGGATATTCTTGCCTCGAACTGCGGGTGACTTATGCCTCTGAGCCGATTGCTGACGAGCGGTGAGCTTGGATGGTCTAGTTTGCTCAAATTCTTCCTCAATCTCATCCACATGAGCCTTGCCTCTCTTCTTGGAGCCACCTGGGATGCAATCAACAGGATAGGAATGATAAATGAGTGCACACAAGCAAGGAGACCAAAACCAGACCCTACACATGATATCGAGGAAACAACAGAAAACTGGCCAGGCCGGAAGTTCTGGTGAGAACCGGCGGAAGTTCCGCCTGGGGCGGAAGTTCCGGCGTGCAGGGCCGGAACATCCGGCTGTTCGAAAACAGCAGCATTTTCTCACCAGATCTGTGGCTATGTCTTGGTGAACTGCATTACCACAACATCCTATGCAAGATCTAGTAGGGAAAAGGCATCTAGAGATGTTCTACCATAGCTTAACCTAGAGTATGCCCTATAGTTCATCTAGTGAGGCCTACCCACACATAGAGAGGGAAAGGGCACAAACCGGGAGGAGCCATGGTGGAGGAGAGGGAGGGGATGCCAATCCACGGAGCCGATCCGGCGGAGGTCGTCGGAGGAGGGAGATCCGGCCGGAGGGAGGTGTAGCCGCCACAGGGAGAGAAATTGCTCCAAACAGATCTTGGATGGGGGAAAATGGGGGGCAGGAACTGCCTCCCCGTTCCCGACCAGTTAAGTAGTGGAATCATAAGGGCGGAAGTTCCGCTCGTTGGAGCCGGAACTTCTGGTCCCTCAGAAACCACATCAACTGATCAGGAACAGCGGGCAGGAACTGGCAGACAGAGTCCAGCCGGAAGTACCGATCGAAACGACCGGAACTTCCGGTGAAACAGAAAAACTGTGCCAGGAACAGGATTTCGACATGGAATTGTGCACTCGGAGAGGGAAGGGGATATGGCTTCGATGAGATAGACTTAGGACAGATGAGCCAAACTGTAAGATGGTACATGATCACTCATTTTTGCAAATAATGCAAATGAAGGCCAAAAGTGAGTGATTTCCCATAAACAAGGAGATGTCAATAAAATCCAATGAAGATCCAAATAACTCCAACTCTTCACAAAGAAGAGTGTGGTGGCCTAGGCCACCATATATGAGTGTTATGGTATGACACCGCGAAGATATATCTTGGGTCCAAACCACTACTCATCATTGAAGCTCACATATCAACATATGATATAACGAGAATGATATTTTTAATGTTGGCATTATGGGGGGAGGGATAGCTCAATAATTTAAACCGCACTCCCCCTATTTCCATGCCCACATCTAAACCAAATAAAGTTTTGAGACAAAGGTGTGTTTGCAAGATGGTCAAGCTATACTCCTTGAATCAATGATATTTAGCTCATTCCTCAAATAAGAGAATCTTGCTTCATCAAGAGGCTTCGTGAATATATCGGCAAGTTGGTCTTTGGTAGGAACATAGATAAGCTCAATATCACCACGGGCAACATGATCCCTAATGAAATGATTCCGGATCTCAATATGCTTCGTTCTTGAATGTTGCACCGGATTATAGGCAATCTTGATTGCACTTTCATTGTCACATAATAGAGGCACTTTGTCACAAATGACACCGTATTCCTTTAAAGTTTGCCTCATCCATAACAACTGAGTGCATCCACTTGCAGCGGCAACATATTCGGCTTCGGCGGTGGAGAGAGATATACAATTTTGCTTCTTAGAAGACCAACACACCAAAGACCTACCAAGAAATTGGCAAGCCCCGGAAGTTGATTTCCTATCATCCTTGTCCCCCGCCCAATTCGCATCGGTGTATCCATTGAGAATAAAGCTTGAGCCTTTGGGGTACCAAATACCATATCTTGGGGTATCAACCAAATACCGAAAGATTCTTTTGAGAGCCACCATGTGGCTCTCCTTACGAGAAGCTTGATACCTTGCACACACACCAACACTCAACACTATGTCCGGTCTAGATGCACAAAGGTAAAGCAAGGATCCAATCATGGAGCGATATACCTTTTGATCCACCTCTTTACCATTGGGATCAAGTGCAAGATGACATTTAGTAACCATAGGAGTGGCTACACCCTTCAACTCGGTCATCTTGAACCTCTTGAGCATGTCTGGGAGATATTTTGCTTGGTTGATGAAGGTTCCTTCCCTCAATTGCTTGATCTCAAAACCAAGGAAGAACTTCATCTCTCCCATCATAGACATCTCAAACCTATCGGTCATAAGCTTTGAGAATTCATCATTGAAAGCTTTGTTAGTAGAGCCAAAGATAATATCATCAACATATAATTGGCAAACGAAAAGCTCCCCATTGACCCTCTTAGTATAAAGAGTGGGATCGATTAGTCCAACATCAAACCCACGGTCTACCAATAATTCTTTAAGGTGCTCATACCAAGCTCTAGGAGCTTGTTTGATACCATAAAGAGTTTTATCAAGCTTGTAGACATGGTTAGGGAAGTTGAGATCCTCAAACCACGGGGGTTGCTTAACATAAACCTCTTCATGCAAAGGACCATTAAGAAATGCACTTTTCACATCCATTTGTTGTAACTTAAAGTTATTATGCGATGCATAAGCAAGAAGGATACGGATGGACTCAAGGCGAGCCACGGGAGCATAGGTTTCTCCAAAGTCAATTCCCTCAACTTGAGAGAACCCTTGAGCCACCAATCTTGCCTTGTTCCTCACAACATTGCCAAACTCATCTTGCTTGTTCTTGAAAATCCATTTAGTGCCTATAACATTGCGGCACCCCTTTGGCTTCTCTACTAAGGTCCATACTTTGTTGCGCTTGAAGTTGTTGAGTTCTTCGTGCATAGCTTCCAACCAATCCGAATCTTCAAGGGCTTCAAATACTTTCTTGGGTTCCACTAAGGAGATATAAGCATGATGATTGCTAAAGTTAGCCAATTGCCTTCTTGTGGAAGCCTTTGCCCTTACATCACCAAGAACCTTGTCATGAGTGTGTCCACGAAGTTCAAGGTTCCTATCTCTTCTTGCTAGACGACGGGCCTCGATCTCCTCCTTGGTTCTTCTTGGCCTTGGAGGTATCACTTGATCAACTTGATCTTTTGGGTCCCCGTCTTGACCTTCAACTTGAGCAACTTCAATTTCTTGAGTGTGCTCAACCTCATGTGCTTGATCATGGACATCATTTGGTGCGGAGCAAATATCAAATGGATACTCGTCGGAGCCATCATGAATTCTTGGTTGATCTTTTCCTTGATCTTGTCCTTGATCCTGCACACAAGAGGGAGGGTTTTGTTCTTGTTCTTGGGTTGGTGCATCATTTGCTTCACTTGATGGGGTTTGTTGATGTTGAGAAGATGAGGGCTCCACCGTGGTAGAGCATAGTCCTTCCCGAGACGCCACACCGTGTCCCTCAACGGGGCGGAAAAATCCCACACCCATTCTTACTATGGCATCTTGAGGTATTTCATCACCTGCACATACATCAACTTGCCCCACTTGGGAGCCATCATTTTCTTCGAACTTCACACTACTAGATTCGATGATAATCCCAGAGGATATATCAAAGATTCTATAAGTGTGAGATTCGGCACCGTAACCAACAAATATACCCTCCAAAGCTTTAGGAGCAAATTTAGATAAACGAACCCCTTTGATTTTGTAGAAACACTTACACCCGAACACCTTGAAGTATGAGATATTAGGCTTGTTCCCGGTGAGTATTTCATATGGAGTCTTGTTCAAGCCCTTGCGGAGATAGAGCCGGTTAGAGGAGTGACAAGCGGTGGAGATGGCTTTGGCCCAAAAGTTATAGCGGGATTTATACTCCGCCATCATAGATCTTGCCATATCCATAAGAGTCCGGTTCTTCCTCTCCGCAACACCATTTTGTTGAGGGGTGTAAGCAGCGGAATATTGATGTCGAATCCACTCATCACTAAGAAAATCATTGAGTGTATAGTTCTTGAACTCGGAGCCGTTGTCACTTCTTATTGCCATAATGAGGAGGTTGTGTTGGCGTTGCACCTCGGTAGAAAAGTCAATGAATATTTATTGAGTCTTATCTTTCGTCTTGAGAAAGTAGACCCAAGTGTATCTTGAGTAGTCATCAACAATCACCAAGCAATGTTTCTTCGCACCAAGACTTGCATGAGTAACGGGACCAAAGAGATCCACATGAAGGAGCTCCAAGATCCTCTTGGAAGAGATGATGGTCTTGCTTGGATGCAGAGAGTCATGCATTTTGCCTTCAACACAAGCCCTACAAACACGATCTTTGGCAAAAGACACATTTTCCATTAGTCCCACAATATGGTTCCCCTTGTGAAGACTTTGCAAAGTTCTCATGTTGACATGGGCTAGGTGTCAACACCCGGATTTTTAAGTCCAGATGCCCATTATGCCCTTCATCGCAATCCCATGAATATTGTTTTTGCGAGACATAATAGATTGATATCACAACACATCATTCATTACATACCATAATCGTCTTACAAATAAAGGATCACATGATCCAGTCTCATTACAATAATAGAAGTTCTATTTATTCATTTCATAACACATAGCGGAAGCGAAAGTAGCGTAGTAGTAGTCCATCTATTCCACAGGCAACTGTTGACGTCAGGAGTGATCCTAGTTGTCGTAGACGTCCTGCTGTCCTTCTTCCGGGTTCTAGTACTCGTCTTCATAGTCTGGCCATTTGAATAGCCAGGGACAAAGCCATGAGTACTTTAAAGTACTCGCAAACTAATACTAAGGTAAGCACTATCAACTATAGTAAGGGGTTCTAAGCTCTAGTTTCATTTGTATAAAGCCAGTTTTATTTCATAAGCACTTTTAATAATCAAAGCCTCTTCAATTAACTAACTCAAGTGGGAACATTAGTGTCATTCCCACAACTCAGTGGTGATTCAAAGTCAAAGTCACCTTTCAATTCAAATCACAAGTCACCATTCATATTTTTAGAAAAGTTCTGATGACATAATAGTATGGCCTTTCCAACTGTCCATAACCGCGGACACGGCTATTCGAATAGGTTTAACTCTGCAGAGGTTGTACACTTGTGCCACAACAATTGCAATAGTTCGTCAGGGGTAACTGGCCCTGATTTATCGTACGCAGTATGCGAACTACCAATCCTAACCTTTCATTTACATAATCTAGTATAGGCACCTCTCCCCATGAGCTTGGCCTCCCAGTGAAGACACACGGTCAGCCTGGGAACTGCACAGGGCTTGGGCCGGACATTCACCTCATTTCACGTCATTTCACATCACTTCACCAGTACGAAGGCAGCCTCGGCATAACCCCTATGACGCTTGTTCAGAGGGAACCCATACTAAAATACATAAGTTTCCAGCTAAGCCTTACCCAGATTCATGTATTGTGGGGGTACTTGTAAAATTGGAATGGTATCGCATCCGAACCCAACCATCAGTTTTAGTAAAATTCACCAAGTCATTCACCAGTCATATTCACCTTCAAAATCTTTCAATAGAATGACTCATCATTCCAAGGTTTTCAAAGTCATTTCAATTCACAAGTTCCCAACTAGAATAGTCACTTTTAATCTTGAGCACTAGCAACTAGTTATGAGGGGTGCTAAGTATCTTGGAGCTTGCTAAGCTAAGTGTGATGATCTGGTACTACTCTATAATTCAACCAAGTGAATCATAAACCAAAAAGTAACTTTGATAAATAAAATCAAGTAAAGCTTGTAAAGTAAAAACTTGGGATAGGTTCATAAAGTAAAATGTAATGGTGCCTTGCTCTTGTAGAGCTTTGCACTTTGCAAGAATATAAACTTGCAACCAAAATAGTTTGCATTAGTCTAGCTTGCATTGGTAATAGCTTGCCTTGGTTGGTGAGGTGATCAAAGTTTTCTGGCTCTTAATCTTGGTAGAAGACCTCTTCCTCTTGATAGTCTCCGGTACTAGCGTCTATAAACGAATACGAGGATACAATCACCAATCAACACTTAAGTAATGTTAATTAGCCTTATTGGCTCACACAATTGATCTAGCATCACTACTTAACATGTATTCACAAATTATTCTAGGGTTTCCTTATCTAATATTAGGAGAAATAATTTCCTCTCATTGAAAATTGGAATTAGGGTTTTCTCTTAGGTTTGGAGAAATAATTTCCTCTCACTGAATCTTCTTAAGATTTAATCTTCTCAAATAACCATGGGTGATCCCATGTTGACGAAGGTCAACACTTCACACTTAGTATTTGAGAAAAGTGATTTAAATGAGATTCATCATCTCATGTGATTTAAATAACTAGTGTAATTTAAATACTATGTTGATTTAAATTATACACGTGAGCAAGTATGAGCCTAAGTAAATAAATGTCAATACATTACTTCATATCACTTGAGAAATGATTTAAATGAGGTGCTACACCTCATAGATTTAAATTCTAAAATTTGGATATAGTTTAAATGGGCTAGTATTGACTACATAGCCAATATTTTGGTTCTAGCCCATGATCATGTACAGAACCCATAGCATATTTTCACATAGCAAATTAGGGTTTGTTAAATGTGAATTATTGCAATTGGATTCACTTCAAAATTCACAAAGGTTGATTTTTAAGATTTATTTGAATACTAAAAAGTATCTATTTTGTTATTTTTGCTATACAAAAACTACACAAGATATGAGGTTGAAACCAGTGGGATTCGCTAGATAATTTCTTAGGCTTTCCAACAATATAAATTTTGTCCAAAATGGTTCAGTAGATTTGAAGTTATTTGAATTTGAATAAAGCATCTGTAAAGAAAAACCACTGAAACGTTTTAATTTGATTTCAAATTCGTGGGCCTAGGCGGGAAAGGAAATGGGCCAGAATAAGGGAAAACGATCTGGGCTGGCCCAACTAGCATGCCACACACGCAGCGGGCCGACTGACAGGGGGTCCCAGCGGTCAGTCTCTATTTAAACCCGAATCGGTACCTGGCGATATCGACCGTGCGATTAGAAGTGGATCCGACGGTGGGGCTTCGTCGTCGTCGATGGGGGAGACGACCTTGCTGCGTCGGCGAGGTAGGGGGTCGGAGAGAGTTCCAGGCCGCCGGCGATCGAGGGAGAGGGGCGAGGCGACGTTGTCGACGGTGTAGAGGCCCCTGGTATAGCGGCGAGGCTCGGGGCGGCTCCAGTCGTCGACGGTGATCTGCGGGCTCCGGCGAGGTCGGCGATGCAATTGGGGCTAGCTAGGGAGCAATGTGGATGAGCAAGGTGTCGAGGATGATCAGAAGGAAGAGGGGAAGCGAATGGTGTGAGAAACTCGTGCTGGGTTGCCTCTATTTATAAGGGAGCGAGGTGCTGCGGGTGCCCGTGGTAGTCGTTCATGGCGCCGGCGTCTGGAGCGGCGAAGGGGCAAGCTAGTGAGTGCAGCGTGTAGGCGATGGCTAGGAGGAGCTAGCGCGCGTGAAGGGACAGCAGAGGAGGAACGGGAGCGTGCTGGATCATCGTCGTCCTCGCAGTACGGGCGCGGCAGGGCGTTGATGATGGCGACGGTGATGGATCCTCCGCAGGCGATTGAGCATGTCTACGGCGTAGCTGGGGGTGCGGTGACGCTCGATGCAGAAGTAGAGGCTTAGGGGAGGACGGAGGCGATGGCACGACGGCGTGCTCTGGCGCGTCCAGTACGGGTCCGTGCACGTTCTGGCATGGTCTGGGCGCGTACGGGCGTGTCGCGTTCCGGGCGTGTGCGTGCTCTTCGTGGCCAATGGCGGGCATGGTGACGATCAGGGTTGCCAGGAGGTGCTGCTGGACATGATGAAAGGGAGAGGAGGGGCCAGAGATGAAAGAGGGCAAGGGTGGCCGGCATGGTACTTGGCATGGCCAAAATATGATCATGGCCTCACTTTACTCAGTGCAAAAGGGCTTGTCTTGGTACAGAGGGGGTGCAGGAAGTTGATGATCACATATGGAAAGGGGATGGAGGCTAAAAACCAGTGTGTAATAGAGGGTTTGCCAAAGTTGAAATGTTGCCTGCAAGGTGTTTGATGAATTGGCCGCATGAAACTTTTTGTCAAATTTTGGATTTCTTTTTGGTGGAGCTCAATCATATAATTAATGTGAAAGATTGGTGGTGGTGGTATTCAATTTGGAGTGGATTTGCAAAGTTTCAAATTTGGTATGATCTTCTCATAATCTCAAAGTCTCCTCTTGTCAAATCTATACTGGTCAACCTGGTCAACATTAGCACTAATGGTCAACATGAAAGTTGTTCACTTTCACTTGGTCTTGGATGACATGGCAAGAGTTGACCAAGTTTGGTTGGAGAAAAGTCAAAGCCAGGGGGGTAAAGTAGTGAACATTTTATAAAATGGCAATATGGCCATTATCACATGTAAGTTGATTTTAAGATTTCCTTTGATTTGATTCTTGTTTCTTTGATGCAATTGTGTTTGTTTATCATATATAGGTATTCTACAAGAAATAGATCAAGCAATGGTGGCATTTGGTGAAGATTTGCAAAATTGGTCTTATGTGTATGTGAGGGAAAATTGGAATTATCTCACTATTTGATTTCTCTCCAATTAATTTGATATTTCTTGACTCTAATGTGATTCTTATTAGTTTAGAAACATTTTAAGACCATTGAAATCAATTCAAATGGTCTTTTTCAAAGATTTGCAAAAATGGCCATAACACATGAGAGGTGATATGTCAAATTTCATTATTCTTGTAAATTGTTCATCTTGCTTCACTTGGGCATGGGTTAGGGTCAATTTAGTGTTATATTAGGTTTGAAGATGGTTTCACATCATTTGGTCAAGGTTTAAGGTCATAGGTCAAAGTTTGGTGAAATGGCTATGTGCCACATATGCCTCTATGCATATGTTGCATTTGAGTTTTAGTTTGACTTGGCTTGACCTAATTGGTGTTGTTGAGTGTTGAAATGGTATATAGGAGTGATCCCACCATTCACAACATGTATTAGGGTCAATATTCTTAAATTTACATATTGGCTATTTTACTCTCACATGCCTCTATGGCATTTTTAGTTTCTTTTTATTTTCTTTGGAAACCACTTGGATTTGGTTTGATAAGTACTAGGTAAGGTGTATGAAGGTTTTCCAAACCTCTAAGCAAAATAGAAAAGCTTAGGGTAAAGATTTATAGAAATAGCCATAGGCACATATGCCTTTTTCTTATTTAATTTCCTTTTTTTTATTTTAACTAGGATGGTGAAAAGAGGGGTGAGGTTTAGGGTTTAAGATGATTTCAAACTATTCTAACAAACAATCATGGCAATAGCACAAGAATTAAGCAAGATCACTAAGCATCAAACTTAATTTAATAAAAGTTTTTGTTGGTTCCAAAATTTGGAACTAGGGAAATTCATTTGTTTTGTTTTGAATTTTTGGGATGTTACACTAGGCGGCGATGCCACAACCAACCCACGTCCGCCTTTCCGAATAGGCACATCGCACTTGTCGTGGTGGTCCCCGAAAAGTCCACCATGTACAAGTTGTGTTCGCGATACCCAACGAAAGCGACTTTTAGAGTCTTGCTCCACAAGAGGACCACAATATCATTATCAATAAAGATGGCAAAACCCATCTTGCCAAGGGCGGAAATGGAAAGCAAATTGTAACCAAGGGTCTTGATAAGCATGACATCCACAAGAGTAATGTTGTGTGCAACCACAACCTTGCCAAAACCCAATACCTCGGATGTAGAATTATCGCCAAAGGAGACGGTGATACTATTTATGTTGGGCCTCAACTCCTTGACGAGGTTCTTGCCGCCGGTCATATGACTTGTACATCCACTATCAAGTACCCATTTTGAACCTCCGGCGGCATAGTCCTACATGAGATAAATTCTTGGATTTAGGTACCCATTTTTCAATGGGTCCTCTTTTGTTAGCAACAAGGGTCTTTGGGACCCAAATAGACCAAGCAACATAACCATCATATGGACCAACATATTTAGCATAAACATCACCATAATAATCTTTAAAAAGAACATGGTGAGGGTTATCAATTCCTGCACCATCATCATTAATGGTTTTTCCCTTTGGGGTTTCACCATTAGTGGTGACTTTCTCATGTGCGGGCATGGCCTTTTTCTTGATTGCCTTTTTAGCCTAGGCATTATAGCCAAGTCCCTCCTTCCCATTGTTTGACCTTTGTTTACTCAAAAGGTCATCCAAGGAAAGTTTACTTTGGGGAGAGGAGGCCTTAGCAAGTTCATCCTTTAACCTAGAATTTTCCTCAATAATATTTGCATGGTCACATGAAGGAGTAGAGGTACTAGGTATGTCATATGAAGCAAGCCTAATTTGAAGTTGCTCATAAGACTTGGAGAGGAGAGAGTATTCACTCTTCAAGGCTTTGTGAGCCTTGTCTAGTTCATCTAGATCCTTCACAAGTTTCTCATGATCAACACCAAATTTGGCCTTTTCCTTTATAAGCACTTTAGTCTTAGCTCTAGCAAGATCTCTAGCTTTAGTGAGCTTGTTAAGTTTATCTTGAGGTTCTTCAAGATTTTCTAGCCTCTCTTCAAGAGATGCTATGGTTTCTTGATATTCCTCAAGAGCATTTTTAAGAGCATGTATTTCTAGAGAGTCTTCTCTTTCTATTTGGCACTTTTTCTCAAGAGTACCATTTAGTTGAGCTATACGAACCATGAGATTTGAAACATGCTTCTTAGTGTTACCTTGTAGGTTAAGAATGAAATCATCAAACTCTAGCATTTCTTGTTTCACTTTTAGACTAGCAAGATCAACCCCTAGATCATTTGAAATGTTAGGCGTAGAGGGGTTAGGAGATGATACCTCGGAAGATTTAGCCATGAGGCAACTTTCTTCCTCCACATGAATGACCTCATTGGGAGATTCACTTGTTGATGAAGAGTTAGTGGAGAGGGAGGCAAGGGCAACCAATCCATTTGAGGTTGCATCTTCTTCATCATCAACATCATCATCTCCGGAGGTATACTCTTCTTGAGTTGATAGCACAATTGATGTGTCCAAGGTGGACCTTGCCATGAAGCAATGTGCATTCTTGAATTGAGGATTCTCATTGGGTGAATCAAAGAGAGAGGAAGAGGGAATGTTGGTAGTGACAATGGCGGCCACTTCTCTTGAGCTTTCCTCTTCATCATCACTAGCACTTTCAATCTCATCGGAAGAGTATTCTTCTTTAGTCACTAGCACAATCCTTGAGGGCCTTTTGCCCTTCTTGTTCTTGTTATAGAATTTCTTGTTGTGGGGCTTTGAATACTTGCCCTTTGAGTCTTTGCTCTTGTCCTTGGGGATGAGCCTTCCACCATGAGTCTCCCTATTCTCATAGGGACATTCGGCAATGAAATGGTGCTTGTCATTGCAATTGTAGCAAGATCTTGTTCTTGGGCCCGAGCTTGAGGGACCCCTTGAGTTGTTTCTCTTGATGTTGTCTTCTTTGGCCTTGGATGGGTCAATCCAAAAGGTGTTTGCATGGAATGCCATGTGGTCATGGTAGTGGTGTTCCAAGTCTTCCGGTGACATAGGCATCCCAAATAGGCCTGCCGAAGATAGTACCCGGGGTTTACTGAAGGCCCACTACCCGAAGAATAAGAAGATTCGGAAGCCCAAGATATTATTAAGGAAAGTTAGAGTTGTAATAGGAAGCGTTATTTGTAATCTTACGGGATGAGTTAGAAACCATCCCGGACTCTGTAACTTGTACAACACGAATCCCTCGGCTCCGCCTCCTATATAAAGGGGGAGTCGAGGGACGAGGAAGGCATCGAATCATTGTTACAAACCCTAGTTTTCATAATCGTCGAGTACTTTTCGGCTGAAACCTTCGAGATCTACTTGCCCTCTACTTCCAACTAAACCCTAGCCTACAATCCATAGGCATTGACAAGTTGATACCTTGTCATCCGGATAGGACATGCTCCAAGATGCCCTATAAGATTCTTGAGGAATCACTTCTTCCACGGAGTTGACCACCAAGGCAAGGTTGGACCCTTTTGACATCCCAAGAACACGATTGCGAGAATCATGAGAGTTTTGCTCAAGCACCTTGAGAGCTTGCATCTCGTGCACGGCTTGTTGAGAGGTGAGAGAGGGATAGCATTCTCTACCGACAAGAGTCTTGACATCAATAGGTTCAAACGGCATCATGCAATCAATGTACTTTTCCTTGATCCAAGATTCATCGATGTGAGTGGCACCAACATTCCGGAAAGCACCGGCAACGGTGAGAAGTCTTCCATACATGTCTTCATGATCTTCATCCGGTAGCCTCATGAATCCTTCGGCTTTATTCCGAAGACCATTATACTTGTTCCTTCTTGTGCTCTCACTTCCAATGCAACTCGCGGCCAAACCATCCCAAGCTTCCTTGGCGGTGGTGAAATGCCGAACACGAGACAACTCCTTTGTCCCCACACTAGTTTGAATCATGTGCAAGGCGGTGTTGTTGAGTTGACTATCAACCGCTTCTCTTCTAGTCAACTTGTCGGGGTTGTAAGGCTTGAAGCCTTCCACGATGATTCTCCAAAGTTCATTGGAGGCACTGCGAACATGAGAGCTAAACTCAAATTGCCAAGTATCGTAATCATTAACGGAAAACTTAGGTGGGTCGCCCCGGATGTTTATATGAGGATGGGGAACCGGTATATCGGGAGATAGAAAAGGTGGAGCCACTCGATTGTAGCTCTCACCTCCACTAGTTCCCCTAGGAGATGCAATGGGGGATGTGATAGTGTTTAAGTTATCACCATTCGCGGGTTTGGTAGAGGAGGGTAATACCGAAGCATTTCCCTCTTCTAACGCATCCGTGATATTAACCTCTTCGGTGGGAGCCACGGGACGGGGCGGAGTCAAAAGCTCGGAAATCATCTTTCTCATGCTTTCCATTTGAGCTTCCATGGATGACCTCAACGAATTGATATCATCCATGGTGACCATCTTAGCCTCCCCTTCCATAGGTCCTTCGTCCGGCATACTCTTAGGCGGTTAAGCCCGAAATAAGAGCCGAGGCTCTGATACCAATTGAAAGGATTGTGCTAACCAATTTTTAGTTCTTTTTCAATTTAGGCTTGACACAAAGGTAAATTCTCTAGATATGCAACTAAGTGAATTTACCTATATGACAAGGTAAACAACTAAGCAAGATATAGCTACGCAATATAAGAGATAGAATAGGATAGAGGTAACCGAGAGTGGAGCACGCGATGACACAGAGATGATTCCCGTAGTTCCCTTCCTTTGCAAGAAGGTACGTCTACGTTTGGAGGAGTGTGGTTGCTACGAAAGCCAAACCAACAGCCACGAAGGCTTCACTCAGATCTCCGGTGAGCAACACCACGAAGGCCTAGCCCACTTCCACTAAGGGATTTCCTCGAGGCGGAAACCGGGCCTTTACAAGGTTCTTGGGGCACACATCCACAACCAAATTGGAGGCTCCCAAATCTGTAACAATACAACAATCAACAACAACACATCAACACAAATCAACTAGAGAACCAAATAGGAACACTAGCATGAGATCCCTCAAACAAATAAGGGGGAAATGTAAATCGCTTCGGTGAGGATGTAGATCGGTGTCTTCTCCTTCGAATCTCCAAAGATCAAGAGCTTTGGTTGGGGGAGGAAGGAGATCTTGCAAATCTTGTGTTCTTGAGGTGGCTCTAATGGTGGTGAAGCTTGGCAGACTTTTTGTGCAATGATTGAGCAACTTGTCCCTTTGGAGAAGAGAGCTATTTATATGATTGGAGCTCTCAGATCTGACCGTTGGGGCGAATTTCAGTAACACCGGAAGTTCCGGCCAGGAGGGCCGGAAGTTCCGGCTGGCACCGGAAGTACCGGCTGGCACCGGAAGTACCGGCCAAGAGGGCCGGAACTTCCGCCAGGAAGGATCTTCGTCAGACGTCCAGTTCAGAAGATATTGGGGCGGAACTAGGGCGGAACTTCCGGTGACCGGAAGTTCCGGCCAAGTTCCGAAATTCCGAGAAAACCATACTGGACATCCAGAGCCCCAAACTTCGTAATTCCGGAACTTGCCCGGAACTTGGGCGGAAGTTCCGCTGACCGGAACTTCCGGCCTTCTTCACCGGAACTTCCGGTCAGGGAAAGAAAACTGGAAACAGAACTGCGCTGAGAGGCCACTTCTCGAAGCACCAGGGCGGAAGTTCCGCCAGCTAGGGCCGGAACTTCCGCCAGAGATAAAAAGCCTTCATATACTTCAGAACAGCCATACCAAAACACCGGTCAAATATATCTCTTGAAAACTTGTACCTGTCTACATCAACACACATAAATATATACCTAGTGTTGACATCAAACACACAAAACCCAAAAGGGCGGGAAATGTTCTTTCATCAGAGGTTAACGAAGAACGCGCCGGTGTTGTCAACGTCGTTGGGGAACTGCGCCCTCCACTGGCATATCAACTCCTCGTCGTGCTCGGCGATGGTGATCCGGCACTGCACCTCGAGGTGGCGGCTACGGTCCTCGTCGTCGACGAGGCACGGTGTTGGCGCGAGGAACTCCACCTCCTCTAGCGATTTGACGTCTGGGAAGTTCATGTCGCGCCGTGGCCGCCGAAATCGCCATGCGGCCGCGTCGTAAGCGCGCGCCGCCAGCTCCGGGGTGTTGTACGTGCCGATGGTGAGCCGAAAGCCACCAGCGCGCATCTCGGCGTAGAATCTACCGTTCGGACGCGCTCGGACGCCACGGAAACCGGACGAGCCGTGACGGCGCGGTGGCATCCCGGAGACGAATGAGCGGAGGCGACGACGATGTGTGGTTCCGCGCGCACGCGGCGCTTTATAGCACGCAAAGCGAAGCGGCAAGTTCGGCGATAGGTGGCGTGGGACGGCGGCATGGCATGGCACGTGGAAGCGGCATCTACACGTCGCACGCCGGCGGCGACGGGGCGAGGCACGTGGAAGCGGCGGTGACAGATGGCACGGGGAAGGGACACGTGTGGCACAGTGGCGGTGGTGGCTTGTGGAAGGGGCAGCGTCACATGGCGCGGGAAAGTGGCGGGGCATGGAACGTGGAAGGGACACGTGTGGCACGGCGGCGGCGGTGGCTTCAAATTCAAATTCATAAGTTATTTAAATTTATATTTAAATTCATATGTAAATTATACTTTCATTAGATAGAGATTTTTTTCTGAACATTTTGATATATCATAGCCCTTTTTTAGATTTGAAATAAGGCGGGGACGATTTTTTTAAAAAAATTGGCCTTTAGACCCGGTTTGTCCCTCAAACCGGGACCGAAGGCCAATTTTGCGCGCGCAGGACAAAATAGAGCAAAAATTGCCATCGGTCCCGGTTTGTGGCATAAACCGGGACCAAAGGGGGGCCTTTGGTCCCGGTTTATGCCACAAACCGGAACCAAAGGGGGGTGCCCTATAACTGTCGCGGCTTCGTCTCCGCGGAGACGAATAGCGCGACGCCGCCAAGCTGCCGCGCTCGCGATTCACTCCGCCGCTGCCGCCTAAGCGCACGCCACAACCGCCGCTGTGCGCTGCCGCCGCCAACTCCACTGCTCGCGGCGCGCCTCCCGAGCCACCCGTGCCGCCGCGCCGCGCTCATCTCTGCGCGCGCGTCGGCCGCTGCGCGGAGCACTCCTTCGACGACCGCCGCCGCTGCCGCGCCTCCGTCCGCGGCGCCTCCTCGCCGTCCGCCGTGCCGCCGCCACCTGCCAGCCCTCTCTCCGCGGCGCCTCCCCGTCGGTAAGCGCCGCGCCGCCCCACAACACCCTCCGGCCGTTCTGCTCTTTTTTATTTTTTTTATTAATTTGTTAGATTAATTAGTGTAGTTAAATATTTATATGTTAGATAAATAGTTAGAAATATTTGTTAGAAATTGTTAGTTAGAAATATTTGCTAGTAATATTTGTTAGAAATAGTTAGTTAGAAATATTTGTTAGAAATATGTGTAGCACTATTTGTTAGAAGTATTTGTTAGAAATATTTGTTAGAAATAATTTGTTAGTTAGAAATAATATATTTGTACTAATGTTAATGAAAATTGTTAGTTAGAATTGTTAGTGAAATTTGTTAGTTAGAAATAATTTTAGAAATAGTGGTTAAGTAAAAATAATGTTAGGGTTAGTATGTATATATAGTTATTTTATTTAGCACAATATCATGTTATTTTATTTAGCACAATATCATGATTTTTTTATTTATGTTAGTACATATATGATTTAGTTTCGTAGCAACGATGCCGCGCCAGCCGCCGCGTCGTGGAGGGACCATTCTGGAGCATATGCAGTCGATGGGGCAGGTCCGGGACTGGGCTCCGCCGGGGTGGCACTGGGAGGTGTTATCTTCCGGGGCGCGCACCTTGGTGCGGAATCCGGGTCCCGTCATCGACCTGGATATTCTCTGGTGGAGGTCGCGTGGGCCACGGTCGTTTCAGAGGGAGCCGGTCCCGCAGGAGGTGGTAGCTCAGCGCATTATAGAGGAGGACGAGCACGTTCGCCATTACATGTATGCGTTAGACACCTTTTATAGGACCGGATGGTCAGTTATGCAGGGATCTCACATTAGCTATGACCCTGTTATTGTTCCGTGGCTTTGGGTGTTCAGCCGGCGCGGTTCAGCACCCGGTCGGCGCCGTTGAGAGGTTCTAGTAGTGATCGATGTATTAGGGTTAAATAAGATCTATGTATGCATGTAACTGCACTATCTGCTTTCAGCACTACATTTATCGATCCATAATTAATAACTATATATGTAACTCCATTTTTAGTTTTCTGCATTATCCTTAATTTGATCATATGATGGTTCCTATATATAACTTGCAAGTCGTTGTAGAAAGCATGGACGGACACAGCGACGAAGCCCAAGAAAAATTCATGGCTGACCTCATAGCCAACGGTACTCTGGATGATCGCGACGACGACATTATTCCAGATGATGGCGGTGCGATGTTACCGCAACTTTTTTGAATGACTCCGGTGAGGGAGCGGAGAATATTGACCGAAGAGAAGATGGCTACGATGAGGAAGAAGATCCTAATGGCTCCGGTGAGGAAGAAGATCATCATAATGGCTCCGGTGATGGAACCGTAGTTATCACCCAGGTATATAAATTAAGCCGCTTCTGACTAGATGCATTAACTAATTAAATTGTACTGACGATGAATTATTTCTTTTTTAGCCCTCCGGATCGAGCACTTCTTTTGTAAAGTCGAAGAAGCGAGACCCGGCCAAAAAGTTGGATGACGGTGTTAGGCATGACATCACCCATATCGCTAAGGATGTTAAACTGATTGCTCCCGAGAACCATGCAAAGTCGTTTATAGCTCAATGTGGAGTGCTTGTTAGGGACTACGTACCGATCACCGTTCGAGATTGGAACAAGCCGAAGGGACTAGAGCTATCTGCAAAAAAAGATTCTCAAGGTCTTTATATCGATGATGTAGCCAAAGACCGCATTCTGACCAAGCTCATGGCACATTTCAACATAGTACCTCCAGAGGGGGATGCCGATGAAAAGGAAAAGATGAAGAAGGCAGTCCGTGACTTTGCCAAGAAGAAGATGGCCGAACTATTCAAGAACCACAAGAAAAGATTGCGCGTCCTTATCAAGAAAGACAAGACTCCGGACAGTGAGAAGGTAAAAAATCACTGGAACGAATTCATGAAGTACAACACGGAGTCAGAAGAATTTAAGAAAAGGCTGCGTTGAAGAAATATCACCAAGTTATGGGTCCAGGTGGATACAGGGCTAACCGTTCTAAGTGGCAGGCAGCTGAGGCAGAACTGACCAGGAAAGGGATCAGATTAGGGACACACGGTTGGACCGAACGGTCGAAGGAGTGGTTCTACGGGATTGGGAGAAAGTTGGATCCAGAAACAGGGAAATGTATCTATAAGGAAGCTCATCTGAAGCACCCCATTGAAGCCCTGGAACAAGCACATAAGGACGTGGAGGAGGGGAGGTTCCAGCCCGAAAGAGAGAACGATGAGCTGACACGCGCCCTTGGGAACAAAGAACACGACGGACGAACACGGGGCACAAAAGGCTCTGTTCCGTGGAAGTATGGTTTTCCTGCAGAAAGGAAGAGATTTCCTGATAAAAGGCATGAGAGGAAAAAGGCAAGGGAAACAGACCGCATAGCGTCCTTAGAGGATTCTATGAGCACCATGAAAGCCCAATTAACCATAGTAACCCAAGTACTTACATCCCAAATGGCTCAGGGGCAGGCTGTAGATCCTGCATTGCTCGATGCTATCGTCCCGCTGCAATCTCAACACCGGAAAAGGAGGGTGGCTTCCACTCAGCAGGATAATGATGATGATGACCAGGTGGTCGAGCCTCCTCGCTACCCCCCCCCCCCCCGTGGATGATCTCACCGAGATCCGTCCTTGTGAGCTGCATGTTAAATTTTTCAACCTATCCTTCAAGGCGGCGGTCGGCATTCTCTTACCTACAAGGACTTACATTTGTCGTCCGGTCCAAGATGACTTTGCTGTTGTGATGCTGGATGAAGTGTTGAGAGATTATGAGGAGTTGGTGCTTGAGCACCCTGCATGTGAAGATGGGGAAATCAAAGAACTGGGAGAAGCCCGTAGAACCACCGTGCAATGGCGGAAGGAGAACATTGTGTTTCCAGGTGAGAAGCCACCAAGCAGGCCACCTCGTCCGCCTCCTCCGCCACCTGCGCAGTCTCCTCCGCGTGATGATTCTCCTATGCGCGATGATGATTCCCCTGTGCATGAGCAGTCTCCTCCGCGTGACAATACTCCGCCGCCTCCTCCTCCTCGTCAGGAGACTCCGCCGCCTCCACCTAAGCAAAAGGGGAAGCTAACCACGGCACCTCCTACAGCTCCAAAGAGATCATCAACTCCGATGAGGGCACAGAATCCAGAGTTGTTACCACATGAGCAGACTGATGAGCAAAAGGCGTTTCTTGTGCCAAAGAAGACATTTATTGCACCGCATGCAATGAAGCACTTTGCCGAGACGCGAATAAAGAGAGCTGAGCTGAGAAGTGATTATCACCGCTCTCTTGGACAGTCCTATAGAGCGAGCAAAGCAAAAAATGACGCCCAACTTGGACATCAGGACAATTAGTCCATACCCCACTTCGTCGTGCAGTCCTATGATGATCCAGAGATGGCATCGATGATCGAACGGGAGGCTAGAGGTCAGGGAGCATCAGTTCAGTACGAAGATTACTATCCAATGGCTCAAGTCGTAAACAAGTATAGATATGGATATGATCTCGTCAAACCTGGCGAGCTCGCGCGTCTAGGGACTCAGATGCGAAGGTTACATGAATGGTACCTGAAAGCCTGCCGAAGAGGTGATCGCTACCTCACGGTGTATCTTAGAGATGAGCATTACTTACGGGGGCGGGAGGAGATAAACCTTGAGTTAGAAGAACTATTTCAGTTATTCAATCAAGACACCCTCGACAAAGCTATCATCAGTTGCTACTGCCTGTAAGTGATTTATTTATGTAATTAAGTCTGTAGCTCAGCTCATTCATTTGCACTAACAATTATCCTCACTATATTTTTTGTGTACGCTATATATTAATTATGCAGAATGAAGAAACTCGAATGCAAAAGAGGCAAGCTCCACGACATGGGGTTCATTGACCCAGACAAAGTTCATGAAGTTACGGTTCGACAATACCCCAAGGACACAGAGGACAACATGCTAAGGTTTTTAGTGAAGCAAGCAAACAAAGAGGATATATTCTTTCCCTACAACTTCAAGTGAGTGTTATAACATACATTATGCTTGTGCAGCTTCCACTTTATTCTCGTAATCATTGAGCTATGCTTGTGCAGATTCCACTTTATTCTCCTAATCATTGATCTTCACAAAGTAGTCGTAAATGTCATGGACTCGAAACGTAAAGAACATGCGGAATGGGCGAACATGGCTGCCATGCTCCAGAGGTAATTTCAATCAATTTCGTATCGGCATCTTCATCTGTTCTAATTCGACGATATCATCAACTAATCAATAACTCATTTACTCATTTTTTCTTTGTCGGGCAGGGCTTGGAAATGGTTCATCAATACTGTTCCGGGTAAATGGAAACCGGAGCTCACATTTAAAGATTACCCTCTCAGTAGTACTATATATATAGCTATGTTCGTGAAACTCTATGATATTTTCTTTCAATACGATGCTTGATTATTAGTTTGATCGAACTATTTTTTCGTAAAGTGTATGAGGTAGGAACCCGGGAATAACTTATGTAGATACTACGTCTGCGACTTCATTCGTGAGATGGCCTGTCACAGGGATGCGGAGGAAGCTATACTCATATGTTAACAATATTTCACAATTAATCTTAGTACCATCAATTGTATTGAGTTCCATTCATATATATATTGATCTCCTTATTTAAATATAGATGATACGCCTGCGGGAGACTCTCATAACGGAGGATCGCATACGAGCAATTCAAGAGGAAATCACGGGATTCTTTCTTAACGAGGCGATTGCCCCAACTGGAGAGCACTATCGGGTGTTCGTAGATCTTGATCAACTTCGTAAAGGAAAATAGATTTAGTAAAGAGATCCGACTTTATATTGTAAATATGCATGCATTACGTGTACTGTTGATGATGTCTATATATTCACGACGATATTGTGTGGTTTCTTGAATGATATATGCATTGCTGAAACTCTGCCGCGGCAGAGAAACGCTGCTCCACCCAAAACCTGTACCGCGGCAGAGAAACGGAAATTTTCTGCCGCGACAGAGACCCTCCAGTACCGGTTCGTACCATGAACCGGGATCAAAGGTCCTCCACCTCGAGCGCCCACGCCGCACCACGTGGCGGGGCCTTTGGACCCGGTGCATCTTTGAACCGGGACTAAAGGGGGGACCCTTTAGTCCCACCTTGTTGGTCCCGGTTTGCAAACCGGGACTGAAGCCCCAAACGAACCGGGCCTGTTGCCCCATTTTCCACTAGTGCCACGTCCGAGCAAAAAATCCGGTCAAAATCCACTTTGAATTCATTTTATGATTTTTCGTTACAATTTTGAGATCAAATTTTAAAACTGAAATCATAAAATGAAATAGAAGTGGAATTTTAGTGCACGCTAGCATGTCGCGGCTCCGCCAGCCCCCTCCGCCATGTCGCGGCTCTCTTTGTGGGCTTCTGTGGCTGAAGAAGTCGAGGACAATGATGATGAAGATTTGGCCCCTATGACGCCGCTGGCTTCCAAGTCTCGCACTGCTGCTACTATTGACGTTGAGGGCAATGCAGTGAAGATGACATGCGATGTAGCTGTCGCTGTTGGTGATGTGGAAGGCTGGGTGCAGGTGGGTCTGCGAGCCATCATCTTTGCTTCGAAAGGAAGGTCGCGAACGTAGTCTCGCCTTCAAGCCTTGGGCTCGAGGGAGATGTTTCCAGTGCCTTGAATGTGGCCACCTGGTCAGCACATGTCGTGAGCCATAGCCATTCAGATGCATCCGTTGTTGTCATCCTGGTCATCGGGTACGCTTCTGTCGTGCTCGCTTCCCCGCCGCTCTTGATGACGAGGTGGTCACTTGTGTTTGTTCTCCGGTCGCTCGTGCTCCTTGCAAGCAGAGCAACTCTCAATCTGCTAAGCCTCGTCGTCCCTCGTCATCACAAAGTTGGGCTGAGGTAGTGGGCCACTCGATTGCAGCGGTGCCGCCAAGACCTTATCCTAGGTGTTGCGAGCAGTTCAAGGTCAATGCCACTTTGGAATCTCTCTTTCAGTCCCAAGTTTCCTTGATACGCATGGAGCTCCTTAAGGTAGTCGATGTTCGTATCGAGGAGGCATCTCGCCCTCTTCGTGAAGAGGTGGCAGCTCTCAAGCTATTGTTGTCGCGTATTGATGATTCTTTGGAGCCGAGTGAGGCATGCTCTACTGATGGTTTGGGGCTCGCCAAAGCACATGCTTCGGTCGCGCTTGACTCCTCTAAGCACAAGTCTTCGGTGGTTGAGGAAGAGCATCTCTACGGTTGTTTATGTCCTTGTGGCCCGTCGTCATTGCCTGATGTGCTGGCTGCCTCTAAGCGCGATGGCATGGACATGATCTTGGCTCAAGTGCTTGAATCTGAGAAGAGTGATGATGTTGATACCCCAGTCTCTCTCTCGCCCGAGTCCGGCATGCGGGTGGTTTTTACATGTGATGGGGCTGCTAAGTCAGGTGTGTTGGCACCTGTTATCGTGAAAGAGGTTTGCGATTTTCTCGCTACCTTGGTTGTTGCCTACACTGGATCCGCACCTGATTGATGGGTACCTTCAATGTCTTGTTCGTGTCGCCTTGTGGTCTCTTGTGTTGGTTGGAGTGGGTGTATTTCGGGTCCTTAATTGTTAGGCTTGGTTGTGTGTGTGTGAGTGTGCGCTTTGTGTAGGTTTGGCCACGTTGTTTTTGTTGTAGGTTTTCGCAAGATTTTCTCCTAAAAACTGGACATTCTCTTCTTAATTAATGGAAGAAGCAAAGCTTTTGCCTCGGTTTCAAAAAAGAAAAAAAATACCTTCACTATGTGAGTGACATCGGGGCCTCCTCTCCTGCTGGTGTGAGTGATCTCCAACCTAAGGGTGTTGTGTGATGACGTTTAGGTGCGACAGAGCTCGAACTCCTGAGCAGCTACCTTGGGACCTCTCGGTGGTGGCTGGGCTGTGATGGCTACAAAGTATGTGCGCCATCAAACCGTGGTGGCATTAGAGCTGAAAATCCCATCTCAGATATGTTCGAGGATATGCCGCGATGACGCTTGGGTACTGGCACCAACCTCGGGCGTATGTAGTACTCAGTAGGCCGCTATAACTACGGGGCCAGTCTGATGGTCTTCCATGGAGATGGGACGCGGAAGATATATATAGGTCCCATCGCCTTGATCTAGCCAACGATGGTTGTTCCCCACTTTGACGGTGATGTAAACTGCTCCACTTCCTATGATGTTGGGTCTCCTACTCAGCTAGACATTTTGTTTGGCAGTTAGGGTCGAGCTAAAAAAAACTCGTAATAGGTAAAAAAGGCGACTATGATTTCTGAACCTCCTTCGTCGTCGTCGGGCGGCGGATGGCGGCGTGGGGGCCGTTTGTTCCGCGTAGAGAAATAAAGGTGGCGGTTCTAGGATTCTTCTCGCACCAAGTTTGAAGATCTGTCGGATGTTGTTCTCACCAGTCTGGGTGGATTGACGTGTTCCGGAAGGCCATATCGGTGAAATTCATTGTGCGAGTAATGCCTGAAGATTGCTGGATTGGGTGGTTTCGGTCGTGCGCACCCATGTTTTTATCTGGCCGTTTGGTTTCAGAGGGAGCGCTTCGAAGCTCGGCTGGCTGTTAATATCATGGAGTTCGGTTTCTTTCCATGGTGCTAGCAGAGAATGTTATCAAGCCGAGATCGGTGGAACAGCTATGATGGTTGGATATTGGTGGTGAGGCGGAGTTGGCTTGGTGCTTCGTGACTTGAAACAACGACTGGTATGTGGAGGCGGCTGCACAGGAGAAGTTCAGAGTCTAATCTTTCAGGGTGAAAATCCAAGGTTTGGCCTTAATTGGTTGTGTCTGGCAATGTTCTTGTTGAAGGCATTGTTTTGAGAGGGATGACTTTCTTCAGGGTGAATACCTAAGATCTATGATCGGGCGACGACAGCGTTTGTGCACTGTTTTCTTCTTGGAGACGTCGCTTATGGAGAAGCTGATCTTCTGGTGTTGTCTTGGTGGTGTCAGTGTTGTTATTTCAAGTTATGGATCTTTGTAGCGGGATCTTTCTTTTTTGTATTTTTTTCTCTTGTTTGGCTGTGTGCATCCTTTATATCATTAGGGTATGATGTTGTTGCAGAGGCTGTGTGTAATTGGTATCTCTGTGATATTAATATATGCTATTTATCGAGAAAAAAAACTAGGGCTCCATCTCCACCCCGGAGGCATTGTCATACTTTAGCGGGTATTACTGCTAGTCCTAGAAAGATTTGGATCAACCGCTTGGCTTTCCTTCTATAAAATATGATACACCTCTTCATGCTAAATTATAGATTTTTTCCAAATATATTATTATGAGTCTATGCAGTAGGGAGGGTGACAACTAGACAAGACATTTTTTAGATTTTTACCAATGATCAATTTCTAAGACATATAATGATATGTAAGTACCTCGATAGAAAAAAGATAACATAAAAAATTGTAGAAGGGGCCCTAGCCCACCTCACCACGCTGGCCACTCATAGAAGCTCCGGCCCAGAGTATGTAACCACTAGATCGTTTTCCCTACATTTGGCCACAACATTTGGAATTGGTATATTATTCCATTTCTCATTTGAACTACTTGTTCTTTAGGAATTAAAGAACTGCTGGACCTTTCATGGATAACCCATAATTCAAGTATATTATAATCTTACATGCATAACAACTTGACACTTGACATCAGCCACTTGGAATATGACTCGTGATTTGATAAAGTCAAATCAATGTCAATCAGGATTACAAGCTACTCAAGTAGTTACATACTCTCAAGTACTCCAATTGGCTTCTATTGGGGATTGATGGAACAGAAGGAAAATGTCATCTCTATTTAAATGGTGTGATTCATAGTGGCATACGTGTACTGTTCGCCTCCCACTCGCACATTAAAATTTTCGTCACTATATCGTCCTAACGCACACCCTATGCATTTACATTGGTAGACCAATGTGAGATCTAAACAAAGGTGGTTGAGGTTTGTTGTATACACTTGCGTTTGTATTAGGAGACCAAGAAACAATCAAGGATCTAATGGTCTCCATGTCTGGCCATCACATTTTTATTCTACCTCTGTCAAGCACATGATGAGTGTTGTAAAGCCTGTGGACCTGTGCATGACTCAATCAAAAGTTTCTTGTTTGCTGACTTGATGGCATTAGATTCTGATTAGTGTTGTATCAGGACTGGTGCCGAAAAACTCGACGAGTTAACCATGCTGGTGTTAGGTTCTGATTGCACAGACTAGAGTTATGTTTGTCCAGTTTCAGTAATGGTAATCATGTGTTCGCTGTTATGCTATGTCTGAGTGATGGGAACACAAATCAAACATGAAAGGTTAATTAGTTTCAGGGAGATATTCATGTTCCGATCCTGGGGTTGATTGGCCACCTGCTAGAAAATACAAGTCCCACCGTCACAACATTATTTTGATGATATTATTCAACGTAGAAATTATGATGTAAATATTATTTATTTAGTTGCTAATGTGCAATCTATTTTGGAAAAAAATGTAACATATTCTCCTGTAAATGAAAAAACATTCGGGGAAAAAGTCAGACAAAAAGCTAAGATCATGACTGCAGATGTAAACCATTTCTCTGGAAATGCAATATATGGACTCTTGAGCAACATAAGTTTGCATTAAAAATAGTGATTTTCTGCTGCGTACATTGTTGCTAGCCTCCTTTCTATCCTTCTATCTTCAATTTGTGAATTATACAAATTTTACATTTTTCTCCAAATTTGTATAAAATGGATACCCTAAAAATTTGTAAAGTATAAAATCGTGAAACAAAGAGATTCCATATGGGGGGAAAATCGGGCAGAGAGTGGCTACTCGATCCCGCATTGAGCAAGTATAAAATCGGCATCGCTTTAACAAAACCACAAGACTCATGCATACATATATAAACCTGTAATCCAATATCATTGTAACTTTTGTAAACCGTGTGCCAGTGTTGTATTATCTAGATTAGGCCCTCGTTGGCCTGTTCATTTGGAAAAGAAGAAGAAGAAGATCATACATTGCTTTACTATTGAAGTTTCCAGAGCATATATTTATTTCTCAGCCGGTACATATAAAAAGTCTTAGAGATAATATAATAACCTGACCATCGATCCGATCGGGGGCTAACAGTTGGTGCATCCTAGTTTACACAAAAATGCATAGCATTTCTGCCAAACAGCTGTGCCCTGGCTATGATCCTATCCACACAAAGGGTAAAGAGATCAATATCAAATACTTGTATGAATAGATTAACACTCACATGCAGATTAAAAATACCACGCGCGCGATGCCTGGAACACATCACCGTCTCGTTGGTTAATGTATGGTTATGGTCTAATCATAGATGGTGTAGTGTAGGCGCGCGAATGATTGGGTCTCAGATCCTGGCCGTGCATCCGTGGTGGTCTCTAATTGCAACAGCATGGCCACTTCTATAAGGCACAGCCTGTAAGTGATGCACACCTCTCCATGCATGCCTTCCACATAGCACATACACAACATGCCTCTCGTCAATTATTTGTAGAACAGGTAGACTAGAGTAGGGTAGGAGTGTGGCATCAAGATTCTAAGCTCAGATCCCAAGCACAGATCAGTGGTGAAATCTGTTTGTAATGTGATAAACTCTTACTACTGCACAATTAGATACTGCTCCGCACCAATTTTGTTTTTATCCGTTTTGCTATCTCCAACATGGTTGAGAATTAGTACTCCTAAGTCATCGGTGAGAACTATCGGATCGGACTTCATGATTTGTACAAGTGAAAAGAGATATGATTATCTTGATCTGACCACTATTAGCTATCGACTGAGAGATGACTCTTTTTAAGTCTACTGAGCCGTAGCTTGTATAATAATTTATTAAAATCATCGATTAACATAGCCATAGGAGGTGATAAGATGAATACCACAATTTCTCTGTTTTTCGAACTGCCGTCTTATATAATGAGCTGATTGTTCTGCCAAAAGGCCACAATGATTTTGCCCAAAAGCCTACAAAAGCACTGCCATTGTACACAATAATGTCTCTAGAAAATTTGTGGAACATGTTTTTCACACCACGCTGAAGTAAAGTTTGGATCGCAGTATGGACGGAGAGCATGATATGCCATCAAATTGGTGGGTTCACTTAGCACAGAGTGCACTATGGATCCCAATCATTCAGCAAAAGTCTGTACTCCGTTGCTACAGGCTTCCAGCACAGAAGCAGAGTCATACAGAGAAGAAACGAAAATACCATTACTAAATCTTAGAGCAGAGGCTGAGGAGGAAGTATATATATCACCAGTCCGCTGCTCCACCAACACATCGACATCACCAGTTCTCTTGTGCTCAGCACCAAGAAACCAGGACAACCAACAACATGAAGAAACCATCGACGCTTCTCCGATCCATCTCCACACGCCTTTCGACGCGGCTGGCCCCGTCGCCGGCAGTGGCTCCCTGGCCGCCAGTGCGCTCCGCTTACGACCGCTGGCTGGCTGCCGAGATCGATGAGCTCCGTGCCGACCCGCTCGCCCCGTGCACCAGCGCCGCCTGGCTCGGCCGCACCATCGGTCTCGCCGTGGCCGCGCAGAGACGGCTCGTCGCGTCGGCGACGTCGGCTCCGGCGTCCGGCATTGACCGCAAGACCATCGACGAGTGCGTGGAGGACACAGCGGAGCTTCTCGACGCGTGCGCCGGGCTCAGGGACCGGCTCGACATGATCAGGAGCTACGCCTCGTCCATGCGCATCGCGCTGCACTGGCTCGAAGGCCGCGGTGGCTGCGCGGCCACCGCTCGGCGCCGCGCTGCAGCGGCGTTCGCGGAGTGCGAGGCCGTGGAGCGGCGGTGCGGCGCGGAGCTCGCCAAGTGCGGGTCTAACCTCCGCAAGCTCGGCGAGAGGGCGCTGCAGGCCAAGCAGCATTCAGGCGGCAGATCGCAGTGCGAAGAGTCCCTGGCCGGCGCGCGCTCGGCGTCGCTTCTCGCAGTGGGAGCACTCGGCGTCGCGCTGGCTTTCAGGCCGCGCCGGTCGGTGCCCGGCATCGCGCACACCGGCAGTGGCAAGGGCGCTGAAGCGGCGCCGTGGGAGAGCGCGCTCCAGGAGATGCAGAAGCACGTGAAGGAAGTGTACGAGCGCCGCAGGAAAGAGGGCGTGCCGTGCATGGCCGAGCTAGAGGTCGCGGCGGCCGACGGCCGGACGGTAAAATGCGCTCTGGCCACGGGCGGCCGGCATTTGCCAGAGGCGGCGGCTTCGGCGGCCAGGAAGAGGTGCGACGATCTGGAGGAGAAGGTGTTCATCCTCGAGGAGAGCATCGGCGAGCTGCATAGGGAGCTCATCGGCGTTCGGATGGTGCTCCTGGAGTGGTCACAGAGAGCAAGAGGGCACGAGGTTCTCCGGTTCTGAAGGATAATTTACTGAACTGAACGACAACAAAAACGTTCGTAGAAATTAATCGATGTACATATGGATTCTTGCGGACTCTTGCGGATTAGAATTAGTTTTGCCACATACAACTATGAGTCTTTCTGTTATTCATCTTGAATTTTCAAGATTTCAAGAAACAAATCTCATGGTGTCTTCTGCACCCCATGCATCTTTGTCTCCGGCAAGCTCCGCCATGCGGTCTCAAATAGAACGAGCGCTATCAATGACAAAGCTATTCCAGACTTGTTGGGCAACCACTTGCTCAATCTTGCTCATTCCAACAAATATAGAATGTGCTGTTCATCGGATGAATTTTTCACAATTTTGTTTGTTATTTCTTAGTGCAATCAGCTATTGAACTAAAAACTACAACATTTATTATGGATCGGAGGAAACCATATTTTACAGCCTAAGACTAGTCAGAATGGGAAGTATCATAGTATCATAATATGGTATCATAATTATGTCAAATTTAATGTTTTGTAGAATCTCAATGCAAATGTGTGTACATGATGTATTTGTCATAAAGTTTTCTAGGTTTATGTGTCATGATACGGTATCATATTATGATACTACTCTCATCTCTCATCTCTCATCTCATTAATTGATGTGACACATCAGATTTTTGCCAACATGACATGCATGATACTATGATACTCCCATTGGGGCTAGTCTAAGCACCGTCATGTTTCATGTGCCTTCAAACGTTTATCCCCGCAGTTAGTTTGCATACAACTGCTAATCGGTCCAAAAAGTGCAATCATTCGGAGAACTACGTTACACTTATTATTCTGATTCAGGGGTAACCCACGCTATGCTAGCACAAACACATGGATATGAGTTATTACTTATTACTGAACTGGACCACAAACAAAAACATTCATAGAAATTAATTGATGCACATATGGATTCTGAACGATTCTGAGAGAATTTTTTGAATCTCAATTTTGTGTCCAGACTCTCGCGGATTAAAGTTAGTTTTGTCATATACGAACTATGAGTTTTTCTGTCCTTCATCTTGAATTTTCAAGATTTCAAGGAACAAATCTCATGGTGCGCACCCTTGTCTCCGGCAAGCTCCGCCACGCCATCTCAAATAGAACGAGCGCCGTCAATGGAGCTATTCCGGACTTGTTCGGCAACCACTTGCTCTAGCCTAGACCTAATCAATCGGCTCATTCCAACAAATATGGAATGTGCTGTTCCTTGGATGGATTCCTCAACGTTTATCGTTTAGCATCATGAAACCATAAAACTTGGTTCACAAAGTCTTAATTTTACATAAAAGACCGAGAAGTTATCTGATAAATTGACATGTTAGTGGTATCTGAATTGTAGACTTATAATTAGGTATTATTCACAACTTTCTTTGTTATTTCTCATGAAATCAGCTAGGTACAATATTTTACACGCTAAGTGCCATGGTGGTTCATGCGCATTCAAACATTTATCCGTGCCGTTAGTGCCCATACAACTGATAATCGGTCCCAAAAAATTGCAGTCATCTGGATACTACGTTTTTCCTCTAATTATTGGTTATTGGATAAATGTTAGTACAAACACATGGATATGTGTTATGACCACCGATACATGTTGCACTAGTGCAACATATTATTGGTTAGTCGAGAGTGTTATTGTGTATGTGGACTTGGGGAGGCAATGCATGGCGAGGTGTACATCCAGTACAGGCTGTGTCTTTATAAAAGTGGCCATGCATGATGGCAGCTGCATTGAGAGACCACCACCGATGCACAGCCATGATCGGGCGCGATTTGGAGCCAATTATTCAAGCTGCAGACACCATCCATGATTAGACGGAAGCATGTGTTAACCATGCATCCGTGTCTAGCTGATGTGTCGCAAGCATCAGGGTATTGTATAGTTTTCACTTGGTTTGGGAATGTTGTGGAAGTTAATTTATTAGTGTATGATAGAATAGTGTTTGTACCTCTGTTTGTGTGGATAAGACCTTTGCTACCTAGACAGAAAAACAGCTGTTTGGCAGAAATGATATGTAGTTTATAAACTAGGTAGAGTCTGCTTCAATTGCTAGCCACAATCAGATGGTCGCTATTTTTATTTTGTGCGTTCTGTATTTGACGGGCAGGCCGGGAAACCTCCGTACTAGAAAAAGCATTATATGGTCATGTAATCTGTGATGTATAGTATGGGTGTACGAATTAACAATCCATATAAGGAGCCTTGTGACATTGTCTTAAACCCATGCCACTTTGCTTTACTACTTGTGCAAGTAGGGAGTAAGCTAATTTGCACCACATGATTGTATGTGTGTGTGTGTGTGTTTTTTTGTGTGCATGAAGCTTTGAAACAATAAATTAATATATAATGCCCAACTTGTAACAGTTTATACAAAAGGTGTGTAATTGTTTTCTTCTTTTCAAACAGACAAGAAGGGAAGAATGCACTGCATAGACTACCCTTCCTTATGGATTTCAAATACTTCCGAAATTTGGAAATGTACCTATACGGATGCATATAATCAATCTTTTGGGAACTGTGAATACTTGCTTGTAGAGTAAAAATGGTTTTTTTTAACAAAGATAGTGTTCATTTTAGATCTCGAGCTATCTGTGGACCCAAAGATCAGGGTGGTCTAGGGTGTTGAGGTTTTAGATATAAAAAAACAAATCTCTTTTAAGCAATTGATTGTTTAAACTGATGCAATAACGGGGAATTTGGCAAGAGTTAATCCACAACAAATACCTCAAAAGCAAAAATCTGTCACAAGTGACAACAAAGCCCACTAATACTGTGTTTTAGAAGGGTCCAATGAAGGTCAAAAGTCATTTTCTAGACCGAGGTTCTTTTAAAATGGGAAATGGAAGAAAGATACGATTTTGGGAAGGCACATCACTACTAGGAAAACAACTATATAGCAGTGGCACGCCACTATCACGTGCGACACTGCTAGCCCATTATGAATGGTTCACTAGGGTTAGAGGTGTGCCACTGCTATTCATGGTCATAGTGGACACCCTCCCACAAACATACCAATGGCGCACCACAACTAGGTGCGCCACCTCTAGGCACCCTTAGCAGTGGCGCACCATGTAGTGGTGCCCACAACTCCCACCACCCGTCCCCCCTTGGATCGCCTTTTCAGTTTTGAAAAAAAAACTGATAGAATTTTTTTAAAATCTTTGGAAAGGGCCATGTGTTATGTGTTCTAGTTGTTAGGAAAATTAACAAACATGAATTTTGATTTTTATTGCAAAATTGAGCCGTTTGATCCACATAATAAGAAAATTAACAAACATGAGTTCCCAAAAGATCTTAATTTTTAAAGGATCCTTAAGTTTTGAAACACATTTTATTAGAAAAACCGTGTGTCCATTCAACAAATCCACAAAATATTTTTTGTCAGTAAGCAGTGAGATACCAAACAAATTTATTTGTTTCATCTGTTAGTGTGACTGACATCAGTCTCCGTTCTAAGATTAGCCACGTCTTCCAATTATTAGCAGATAGCACGGATGTGCCTGCCGGCTGCGGCAGCCCCTGGCTTATGCGGCGGTGCGGCGCTGTTGTGCCTCCTCTGCTTCACGGCATATAATGATTTCCTCCTCTTTTTCTGTCAAACATTGCTAACGTAGGGAAGTGCTCTCACAGCCATGGCTTGTGTCGAGAGTCGAAGGAACGAGTGATTCGAAGTCAGCTTAGAGACGAAGGGGTTGTGCTTGATGTTGAGTTGGGCCTCAGAAGCAAAGGGGTTACTTTTTTTCTGCAAAAAAATTGGGCGGTCCATGGACCAGTTCGGCCCCAACGAAGCTCCGCCAATGGCTGACTGTATCCCGTGCACCAAAGCGATTTTTTGGGTAGATATTTTATTATGAATTATTTCTCTATGAAAGTATGTTTTAATTTATTTTTGGTAGCATACTGTGATTGAAAATCAGAATCAAAGTATCACACGGGACAGAAAAAAACAAGCACGTCTTGCATATGTTTCATATGACTACTCCGTTTCATATAAATGTCAATGCATGTATAAGTTTCACTAGTTTCTCCCCTATTTCAAATATATAAAAAAGTCATGGGAAAGGAAAGTTACAGTTGTTGCTGAATCTTGGTACTCCCATGTCTATTAACATGACATGTGTAATTTTACGTTGATAAAGCAGCACTAATCGGTACAATCAGAACCGAATACCTTGGGTTAACTTATCACTTTGACATCATTATAACCGAAGACCAATTACCCAGAGTCTAATAGCTCGAGGAGCAATAAAAACTCTTCTTTCGAATAAGAAACAATCTTTCGTTCAGTGCATCCATTCCAATTTGCAGCGACCAGCATATGCTTAATATGGCATAATTAATGACACTGCAGGGGCAAGGTGGAGACCACTAAGCATATGGATGCTCCCTGGTCTCCTAATGCAGATGCAAGAAAGCCCCAACAACCTTTTTTAGATCTCATCTCGTTCCTAATGCGAGATCCTACGTTGAACTGAAATGATTAACTATGGTCCATAAATTTTTATATATGACACAAGAACTCTGCTGAGTGGGAGCCAAGGTGAACACGTATGTCACTAAAGACCTACACCATTTTTAAATTGTATTATTCTTAATTAATTGTGTTTCATCTATTCTTCACAAGAAGCCCATTCGTACAGCATGGAAGAATTGTACCAGCTAGAGTTGGGCATGTAAAGATTATATGTAGCTAAATCCATGAGCAAGTTGGGCATGTAAATATTGAATATAACTAAATAAAGTGTGGTTATATTCTGTTCCATCAAGGTTTCAGAAGTTCCATACCTCGAAAAAATCAATATATCAGTTAAACCCCTTTTGAAATCAACCCGCGATAAAAGTAACTTAAAATCAAGGTGACCTAGCTTGAGGGAAAATTACCATGACCAAGTTTGAGTGACTGAACCCCAGGCAAAAACTACGATCCAGATCTTTTATAGGACCTCAGACGTTATAATTATAATCTGCTAGTGGCCATGTCTTTCTGTTGCTGATAACATGGATGATTGCCAAAACTGACAATCAAATGACTCATTAAGTCATCTTGACCATTACTAATGTCCATTAGCACGACGTACAACAGTCTGTCATGTAGAATGTCCTGTTTAATTAGCTAGCAAGAGCTAGATGGCAGCTAGTGAAACAATTTGTAGCGGCCGCAGCTAGCAAAACAATTTGTAGCGGCGGCAGCTGACCACCGGGGGAATAGCATCAAAAGCAGACTAATCAAAATGCAGAGTATCCAACCTCGCAATGCTTAAAACGAACGTTTCGGGACAGAGGAAATCTTGTCAGCGATATTTTTGTTGCTTTATCGCTTGGCACATGAATGGTGACGTAAGACCAACCGCCGTGTGGTACCGCTCCGGGGAAAGGAGGAAAGTAAAAAAAAAATGACGCCTAACAGGGGAAGAGGCTCTTAGCAGTTTTATAGAGGAATTAGTGAGTAGAACCTGGGTTACGAGTGCGGAGACTCGAACCCAGGCTGGCAGGAATGCATCAACTCACACCATCCCGGCTATGCCTTGGTTCTCAAGGAGGAAAGTAAGATTGGTTACAACAAAGTAGCTACTCGTAATGACAAAGCGATCAGAACAAAATACACTAAAATTGGAGTTCCCCCACTTATGTTCTACATGCGAACTCTTAAAGTACATAACAAATAACAAAATACGCTAATGACAAAGCCATCAAAACAAAAGCATACAAACTGTTTGAACAACATAAGTAACAAGGTTATCATAATTCACTGTAATAACATAGGTATCCTTATATTACATTTAGCACTAGCAAACTTGGTGAATGATCCGGAATGAAACATAAGAGGCATGTCATGTAAGGAAATGTTAGAGCATCATAATACTAGTCACAGTATAATCCAAAAGAAAAAAGAGGTAGGTATAAACATTGTGGCATGCGTACACATCTACATGTGAACCAGTACCTCATGAGCCTCATGAGAGGCTACTCCAGAGGTGATCCGATCTTCGTCACCAAGGGTTCTGGACAGACATTCCTATCCTCTCGTACTGGCTGGAGGGGACCGTCCGATGATGGACGTCAACAACGAGGCGTCCCTTCTTGCACTTCTCCTCCCCCCTTGGGCACCTCTCAAGGTGTCTCCTCTAGTGGTGCACCCAATTTGCGTTGGCCGTCAACTTTGGTCCAGTAGTCCAGCTAGCCATCCTCATATTAGTCGATGGTGACACACACGTGCTCACACTCAATGTCGATACCACAACCTAGTTTGACAATCGCACGCACAGTTCATTCATGAAGATGCGCCTCCATTCGGATGCACATGATGATGCCCTTGGATGACACATGTTGTCGCTGCCACCAATGGCCGCAACCGAAATGATCCGAGGTGCTCTTCGCTTTCCTGATCCACCATCTTCTATGGCACGAAAGTAGGTGCCGCGGAGGCCTTCAGATGAGGTCCATGGCTACCTCCACCCACTTGTCAGTACCATCGCACATGTCAATCATGGTGCGTCTGCCAAAGTGCTGAAGTGGGGGAACTTCAAGGCGGGTTAAAGAGTAGGCAAGGCTCTAGAGGAGAAAACACCATCAATGGGGGAGCTCCCTATTCATTAGTATGGCCTTGGGTCACGTGGCGATGTCCACGTCAGAATCGTGCACCTATGCGGCTACCCCAGGGTAATTTCGCAATGCATAGGGAGAAGATGATGTCTGACTCGGCCATCATGTTTATTTGGCGGCCAACGTCAAAACCATGGTTGTGGCGATTGTGAGCCAGAGAATCAGTGCTTTACAATGGTGTCCTCGGCAATTGGGGTGACAAAAAAAGATGACTTTGTTTTGGTGGTACTTTTTGAGTACCAACTCTCGAGTTCAAGGGTGAAAACTCTAGGTTTGACTTTTGTTGGTTGTACCAAGAAATAACAAACCAGTAATGGTTTTCTTGATAAACATGTTTTTTGGAGATTGCTCGGCCTTTTCTCAACATGAAAACCCCTAATCCGACATTGGTTAGAGGACGGCGTCATCGCTTAAAACACATGGAATTCAGGGTGTTGCCAATGGTGATAGTTGTTCCTGCTACTGTGAGTCACTTTTCACTATGACGAACTCTTTTTTTTTAGTTGTATGTGTGTCCTTGATGTGTGGACTAGCTCTTGATATTATGTTGTTGCAGAATCTAGATGTAATTGATATTTGCTTAGTATTAATATATTTTTATTGTCAAAAAACTGTAAACTTCCATCTAACATGGACATGTGTGTCTAAAATTAGGTGGGTATGTCATGGAAATTGATACACAGCTATTTTACAAAACAAATAGCATAGGAGAATCTAGAAGTTTGCAGTATACCTATGCCGCCACTATATTGTGATAACTATTTCGTGGACAGAATGCATTTTTGTAGGTAGTATAAAGCAAAGCTTCACTTAGCCTTTGCTCACGGAATGATTAATTAAGAGCTCAATTTGTTGGTAAAAAAAACTCAATTAAATTAAATATATATACATGCTGTCCTTCCGTCTAGCTTTGCTTTAGCAGGAACTGAAAGTACCTCTAATTTATACCACCAACTTGTGCATGGTGCATTGAACTGGATCTAAAATAATGTTTTTGAAGCTTGGTCTAATATAAGGTTACAGAGAGAACAAGAATCAAGCAACTGTTGTATGTTTGATCTCGTTCTGCTCGCTTATACACTGAACTAGTGAGGAGGCAATGTGATGATTAAGCTTCCATCAGTGGGCTGCTACGCCTGCTTTGGATTTTTGCAGAGAACATGAAACGAGTTCTGTTTATGAGCAAAAAAAGAGGGGGAAAGTGGAAGGAAGATAGGCAGTGCATTTGATTCCTATAACATGCTACCACTCTCATTGTGTCTCAAGGTTTTCTCAAGCGGCAACTTGCCCATGTGTGATAAACTTAACGAACTGCAACCCATCCATACAAGGCAATTCTGTTATAATAAACAAAATTGGTTCTGTTTGTTTGCACAACTTGCATACTTTTCTTTAGAAAAGCAAACAAACAGAATATTTTTTTAGGGGAACAAACAGAACACATGATCCATCACATGTATGCATAATTTGCACTCACTCCTTAATCTGGTACAAATGTCTCGAGGGAAGTTGACTATATTCTAAACCTAAATGGGCCAGCCCAGTGAGAATCCAACCCTATGATGTCAGAATTTAGTGTTGGTCCGAGACTACCGTTGACCACGGAAACGTCTATTCCTGCCCTATGATGCAATTTTTTTTTTGGAACAAGGATAGGGCCTAGAAGGCCCCAGGGATTTCATTCATCACACACGTGGCGGGTACAATTACAAAGAGGCCCTTTAGCATCTCTCGCTCTGAGAAACCTGGAATTTGAAGAAAGGTCCTCTGGTATTACAAAAAAACACCCTGGAACAAATACTGGAAAAGCAATTAGGTTCCTGGGTGGCTGATACGTCCAAAACGTATCTACTTTTCCGAACACTTTTGTTATTGTTTTGCCTCTAATTTGTGTATTTTGGATACAACTAACGCGGACTAACGCTGTTTTCAGCAGAATTGCTCTGGTGTCTTGTTTTTTGTGCAGAAATTCAACTTTTGGGAAAATCCTCGGAATTTATATCAATGGGCCTATTTTACCAGAAGACTCAGGGAGCCAGAAGGGCAAGCCAGATGGAGGCCCGAGGGCCCCACACACCAGGCTGGCCCGGCCCAGGGGGGGCGCGCCGCCCTAGTGTGTGGCCCCCTCGGCTGGCCTCCGACGCCCCCCTCTGGACTACTTAAAGGGTTTGATCTAAAAATCGCGAAAGAGAAGTCGAAGTCGCCAGAAACCCTCCAGTACGCTGCCACATCGCGAAACTCCATCTCGGGGACCAGAAACTCCGTTCTGGCACTCCGCCGGGACGGGGAATTGGAGGAGATCATCGCCATCATCATCACCGACGCCTCTCCATCGACCATCCATGTTTCCCCCATCCATGTGTGAGTAATTCCCCCGCTGTAGGCTGAAGGGGATGGTAGGGATTGGATGAGATTGGTCATGTAATAGCATAAGATTGTTAGGGCATAGTGCCTAGTGTCCGTGATTGGTACTTAGATGATAGTGTTGCAACTTGTTATGCTTAATGCTTGTCACTAGGGCCCGAGTGCCATGATCTCAGATCTGAACATGTTATTATTTCATCATGATATGCATTGTTTTATGATCTTACCTGCAAGTTGTATACACATGTTGCTGTCCGGAACCAAAGGCCCCGAAGTGACAGAAATCGGGACAACCGGAGGGGATGGTAGTGATGTGAGGATCGCATGTGTTCACGGAGTGTTAATGCTTTGCTCCGGTACTCTATTAAAAGGAGTACCTTAATATCCAGTAGATTCCCTAGAGGCCCGACTGCCACCGGCTGGTAGGACAAAAGATGTTGTGCAAGTTTCTCATTGCGAGCACGTACGACTATATATGGAACACATGCCTATGGATTGCTTTGTACTTGGACACCGTTTTATTATTATCTGCAAATGCCCTGCTTGATTGTTACATGAGTTTCTCTCATCCATGCAACGCCCGTCATCCATCCCTGTGCCTACAGTATTTTAATCCTGCTGTTTACTATAATCACTATCACTGTGTTACTCTGCTGCTGTTATTTCACTACTGCTACTGCTATAAAACTGTTACTACTGATAAACTCTTGCGAGCAAGTCTGTTTTCAGGTGCAGCTGAATTGACAACTCCGCTGTTAAGGCTTTCAAGTATTCTTTGTCTTCCCTTGTGTCGAATCAATAAATTCGGTTTTACTTCCCGCGAAGACTGCTGCGATCCCCTATACTTGTGGGTTATCAAGACTGTTTTCTGGCGCCGTTGCCGGGGAGCATAGCTTTATTTGGAGGTTCACTTGGATTGATATTGTTCGCTGCAAATTCTCCATCATGGGTAAATCTCGCGATCCTAAAGTCGCCATATTACCATCCACTACAAGAAAAGGTACAACTCTGAATACCTCTGCTACTCTTGATTCACCATCTGTGATAAGTCAAATTGTTTCACCACCGCAAGCTTCACTTGCTGGTACTTCTGCTGAATCTGAAAACTCTCATAATATTGATAATGCTTCTGCTGTGCTTGATGATAGTGGTTCATTGGGATCCTTTCTAGATGCTACAATTGCTAGGTCTAGACAAATTGAAAATACTAAAACTCCTAATGCTGCTACACCTGTTAATTCACCCGAACTTGATTATTCTAGTGATGATCCTGATGAGGATTATGTGGAGCTTAATGATGATTTTATTAATAGATGCAATGCTTCTGCTGATGCAAGAAAAATTAAAAAGTTTCTCGCACAATATACTGTTAGACATAAGCTATCTCCTGATCCTAAATTTGCCACATCTCCTATATGCATTAAGGATAAAGATTATGATTTTTCTCTTGATTTATCTCATATAGCTATTGTTGAGAAAACACCCTTTTGTGGTACTGAAAAAGAAAGTGCTGTAGAACACATGAATGAACTTTCTTCTATGAGTAGCTTGTTTTCTGATGATGTCAAGATGCGTACTTATTTCGTTGCTAAATTTGTTCCTTTCTCATTAAAGGATGATGCTAAAACTTGGTATAATAATTTGCCTCCTGGTTCTATTAAAAGTCCAGGTGATTTGCTTGATGTTTTCTTTCGGAAATACTTTCCTGCTAGTGCTCAACATGCTGCTTTACAGAAAATTTATAGCTTTGACCAGGAAGATGGAGAGAAATTGCCTGAAGCTTGGGCCAGATTTTGCTCTCTTATCAGGGCTCGACCTAGACATGAATTGGAAAAGCATGATTTACTTGATATATTCTATAGTGGACTAATCATTGAGTCTAGGGCATATTTGGATAGTTGTGCTGGTTGTGTTTTCAGGAAAAGAACTCCAGACGAAGCTGAAGAATTATTGGCTAAAATAGGCCGTAATCATGATGATTGGACTACATCTGAACCAACTCCGACGCCAATATTGAAGAAGAGGGGTTTAATTGAATTGAATGATGAAGATATGAGGGAAGCCAAGAAGTCTCTCAAGGAGAAAGGTATTAAATCCGAAGATGTGAAGAATTTACCTCCCATAGAAGATATATGTGAGATAATTCCCCCTTCATCCATGATAGAGGTAAAATCCCTTCAACGCTTTACTAGGGAAGATATTCCGTATTCGAAACCTCCTGCTCAATGCTTAGATGAGTTTGATAATTATATTGTTAAGCAAGAAAATTTTAATATGAGAGTAGAGAATCATCTAATGGAAAATTCTCAAGCTATTAGCAATTTGCATGATATTGTGGAGAGAACCTCCAATGATGTTAAGATGCTTGTTAAACATTTTCAAATGGTTCAAACTCAAATTGATCAACTCACTAAAGTGCAAAATGACTTGTTAAAAAATAATTCTAAAGAGAAATTAACATGCTTATGAAGTAACAACTAGAGGCGGTGTCTCTACCCAGGATCCTCTATATCCTGAAGGGCATCCCAAAAGAGTTGAACAAGATTCTCAACGAATTGAAACTAGTGCCCCTTCTAAGAAAAAGAAGAAGAAACATAAAAATGTTGTAGAATCCTCTGAACCTGTTAATGATCCTAATAGTATTTCTATTTCTGATGCTGAAACTGAAAGTGGTAATGAACATGATAATGATAATGATAAGAATGACGCTTCTGATAAAGAAGAGGTAGAAGATGAACCTGAAAAGCATGCTAAAAATAAAAAGTATACTAAAGAAGATTTTATTGCTAAGAAACATGGTAATGAAAGAGAACCTTGGGTTCAAAAGCAAATGCCTTTTCCTGCTAAGAAACTAAAATCAAAGGAAGAAGAACACTATAATAAATTTTATGATTTGGATGAAACCTTTATTCTTGCAAATCCCTTTGACTGATGCTATTAAATTGCCTCCTTATTCAAAGTATATGAAAGATATTGTCACTAACAAAAGGAAAATCCCCAATGAGGAGATTTCCACTATGCTTGCTAATTACTCTTTCAATGGCAAAGTTCCAAAGAAGTTGGGCGACCCAGGTATACCTACTATTCCTTGTTCTATTAAGAATAGTTATGTTAGAACTGCTCTATGTGATTTGGGAGCTGGTGTTAGTGTTATGCCTTTTTCTCTTTACAAGAGACTTTATTTAGATAAGTTGATACCTACTGATATATCTTTGCAAATGGCTGATAAATCTACTGCTATTCCTGTTGGTATATGTGAGGATGTTCATGTTCAAGTTACTAATAACTGCTTGATATTAACTGATTTTGTTGTGTTGGAAATGCCTGAAGATGATAATATGTCTATTATTCTTGGGAGACCTTTTCTTAACACCGCAGGGGCTGTTATTGATTGCAATAAAGGAAAAGTTACTTTCAATGTTGATGATAAGGAGCATACCGTCTATTTCCCCAAGAGGATTGATAAAGTATGTGGAGTTAATACCATTTCTAATGTGAGAACTATCAAAGTTGGAACAATTGATTGTCCTATGTATGAGCCTAAAGAAGGTTATCAAAATCTTATGATTGGATCCATATCAATACAATTCAAGGTAACATGATTGATTTAAGGTTTATTTCTTCTTATGCTATGTAAAATTTATTTGGTGGCAAGACTTGATCAACCTTGTTAACAAATACTTTTTATATGCATAGAGGAGGTAACCAACATCTCTTTCTTCCTCCACTTGTTCTACTTGCTGTAGCACTTTTGTTTTGCAAAGTTCCTTAGTTAATTAGAGATTTCAAAAAAATTCCTGGCCAGTAATAATAAACTTAATACCCAGAAATGTGCATTTTTCAAAGTTTTCAAAAATTCACAAAAATTATACCGTTGGTCCTATTTTTCGAAAATGCACCTGGGAGCACCTGGGGATGACCAGTGGGGCACCCCAGGGTGGCACCCCACAGGCCGGCGCGGCCAGCAAGGGGGGCGCGCCACCCTGGTGTGTGGGCTCCCCCTTGCCCCACTTTAGCATATCTTCCTCCCACACTCTTCTCTCTCCCAAAAAAACTCGCACCAGCTTTCTCTCACTCGCGTTTCTGCTCAAGAGCTCAAGATTTCTCGATCTCTTTGCTCAGCCCAGATTTCTGTCTGAAATTTGGCACAATTGCTCTCCGGTATGTGACTCCTCCGATTATCCAAGTAGAATTTTGTTTGGTTGAGTATATCTTGAATATTTTGCTGCTGTAGGTAACATGTTTACTGAGCTTGCATGCTTGTTCTAAGTTGTATAAACTAGTTTTGATGCATGATTAGTACTCTAGCAAGTTCCTATAGTAGTTTCCCTCAATTATATGTCATCAAATCAAATTTTATAATGTTTGTTGAAAATTTCAGAAAATGGAGTGGAATAGACATCAACTAAACCAACAAGAATTGGAGGTGCAACAAGTCATGAGAGTGAACCGCGAAGAAGGAGTATACCCCTCTTACTACCCGTGCACAGATTTCATGAGAAGTGCAGGAATCTTGGGAGATGTTCAGAATCTAATTTCTCGTGCAGGGTTGAATGATTTTGTTGATGGAGAACCATGCCAATATGCAAAATTGACTATGTCTGTTGTGCAGGATTTTAAGTTCAATTGGTCGCAATCTAACCCCATGGTTCAGTATAAAATTTATAATAAAACTGTCAACTTGCCATTCAATGATTTTTGTACAACAATTAGAGTACCGCAATGGGGATCATGCGAGAAGATAAGGGGATCGCCGCGAGAGCTCTTAAACCTCTTCGAGATGATTTGTCATGGAAGGAGCTTCTCAGAGGATGGTGGGAGGATTGGTCAGTCACAGAAGGTGCACTGAATGCACACATAGAGGGAGGAGGCCATCATGCAAGAGACAACACGGAGGAGGCCGAGGAACACCTCGACTCGTCATTCGATGCAGCAAGTTCTTCGCATCAACATTTTGGACATGTGGAGCCTCCACGCTTTTCTTCTGCACAGGGACCTCACTATGACTACGCCATGTATGATCCACCGGCGTGGAACAGCGATCCTCGCTGGGGTTGAACTCCACTTAGGCCAAAAGCCTAAGCTTGGGGGGAGGTATACCGGCATCACTCATTCTTTGCATATTATGATTGCTGGATACTTGTATATACTTGTTTAGTTTCTTTGAGTGGTTTTCTAATGAGAGGGAGATGATATTTGGGAAAGTGCTGCCTGAAAACAGATTCTGGACTGTTACCAAAAAAATTCTCAAAAATAGCCAGAACGATATTTTGCGAAGCCAATTTTTTTGCATGTTTACCAGGTTGTTATCTAACTTTCATTAGTTGAACACTTTTCGATTTGAGCAGTGGAAGAATTTCTTAAAAATCGATTACTGTACTGCTGTCAAGTTTGACGAATTCCTGCTGCTTTGTGTTTATGTGACTCTTCTAGTTTCAATTTTCTTGTTTTTGCTTTGTTTCCTTCCTAAAACACAAAAAGACCAAAAATATTTCTGTTGTTTCTCTTCACCATTTGTTTATTTTGGTTTCTTGCATTTATTTTACTTTATTTGCTATCGTTGGTTTGCTATAAGAAAATCCAAAAAGATTTTGCTTTGTTTGCTTGTTTTCTTTTGTTCTTGTTTCCAATTCGAAAACACCAAAAAATATTTGCTGTTCTTTATTTGGTTTTGTAAAGTTCATTATGAGTTCAATGGTCTTCGGTGGCTGGAGCGTGGTTTTCATTTCATATTATCCAAGCTACACAAGTGAAAGGCAATAATGAAGATCTACGACGATTCGACTGTGGTGAGAGACTGGTATGAACTCTATTTGTTTTCATTTTTGTACATATACTCATCCATGTGAGCATGCTTAGTTGGTTCATGTGAGGTATATGTCATTTAAGAAAGTCTAGTAGTTCATGATCTCTCATGTTTAGCTCCAATTTATTAATATGAGTAGCATGTCATGGATGTTTGCTTGCATTGTTTTATTCATAAGTAGGTATGACATTGTGGTATCCTCCTCTGAATAATTCATTTGAATAGACTTGGCACATGCTCACGCATGCATATGACTGAACAAAAGTCAATTAAGCCTCTATGATTTACATTGCTTCAGAGTTCTTGTATCACTTTTATGCCTCCGTTAATTTATTTTGCCGCAAGCATGATTCTGACAGTGACTGCTCTCTTGATTTGTCGCTCCCCAGTCTATTGCTAGCCTTCACTTGTACTGAGCGGGAACGCTGCTCGTGCTTCCAAACACCTGAAAACCAAGTTGTTCCAAAGTGTCCACCATAAATACCTATGCATGGCATTTCAAACCATTCCAAGTAAATTCTCATGCGCTACCTTTAAAACTTTCAAAATGCTTCTCAATTTGTGTTAATGTTTTATAGCTCATGAGGAAGTATGTGGTGTTTATCTTTCAACCTTGTCATTTACTTTTGATGGACTTTCATAATAAGAGCTGGCAACGGGGTGCCCAGCCCCAACTAATAACTTCATTAATAATTCTCTTCACATGTTTTGCTCTGATTCATCAGTAAGCAACTTAATTTTGCAAATAGACACTCCTCCATGGTATGAGATTTATGGAAGGCACCCGAGGATTCGGTTAGCCATGGCTTGTGTAAGCAAAGGTTGGGGGGAGTGTCGCCCATAATAAAACTAAAGTACATGTGTAAACAAAAGAGAAGAGGGATGATCTACCTTGCTGGTAGAAATAACGTCCTTCATGGGAGCCGCTCTTGAAAGTCTGGTTGGCGAGGTAGTTTGTGTACCCATTACCATTCGTTGACAACAACAAACACCTCTCAAAATAATTTTACTCATGTTTTAAAAATGAAAAGCTCTAGCGCATGTTAATCCCTGCTTCCCTCTGCGAAGGGTCAATCTTTTACTTTTATGTTGTGTCTCCATCCTTCCTTTGAGCACTTTCTTGAGAGCACAACTTTCATTCTTAGTATAATATGCTTGTCCCAAAATATGATTGACTGTGGTATAACTTTGATGCTTTTATCTTTGGCAATCTCTATTTCTAGTCTTTCTATGAACTTCAGAGGTGCCTGGGCATTTATGTTTTGCTGTTCAAATACGGGCAAGCGACATACCACTTTACCATATCCTTTTATGAACATTGCAATCCTGCTGATAGACATGATTCATGATGCTTATTATTAATTTGTTGGTACCTTTCCATGATTGACATAGCTATTAGATGATCTTATTTGCATGTATCTTATTATGAATTGCCTAAGTACTTGTCCATATCATGAGAATATTTACATCATATGAACAAATGTGTCCGTGAAAGTTCTTTTATCGCACTCAGTTGTTAACTGAATTGCTTGTGGACAAGCAATAAGCTAAGCTTGGGGGGAGTTGATACGTCCAAAACGTATCTACTTTCCCGAACACTTTTGCTATTGTTTTGCCTCTAATTTGTGTATTTTGGATACAACTAACGCGGACTAACGCTATTTTCAGCAGAATTGCTCTGGTGTCTTGTTTTTGTGCAGAAATTCAACTTTCGGGAAAATCCTCGGAATTTATATCAATGGGCCTATTTTACCAGAAGACTCAGGGAGCCAGAAGGGCAAGCCAGGTGGAGGCCCGAGGGCCCCACACACCAGGCCGGCGCGGCCCAGGGAGGGCGCGCCGCCCTAGTGTGTGGCCCCCTCGGCTGGCCTCCGACGCCCCCCTCTGATGCGCGTGGTTGACGTATTGTCTTTCGTTCGACACGCGTCCGTTGGGAACCCCAAGAGGAAGGTGTGATGCGCACAGCGGCAAGTTTCCCTCAGTAAGAAACCAAGGTTTAATCGAACCAGTAGGAGTCAAGAAGCACGTTGAAGGTTGATGGCGGCGAGATGTAGTGCGGCGCAACACCAGGGATTCCGGTGCCAACGTGGAACCTGCACAACACAACCAAAGTACTTTGCCCCAACGAAACAGTGAGGTTGTCAATCTCACCGGCTTGCTGTAACAAAGAGTTAACCGTATTGTGTGGAAGATGATTGTTTGCAGAAAACAGTAGAACAAGTATTGCAGTAGATTGTATTTCAGTATAGAGAATTGGACCGGGGTCCACAGTTCACTAGAGGTGTCTCTCCCATAAGACGAACAGCATGTTGGGTGAACAAATTACAGTTGGGCAATTGACAAATAAAGAGAGCATGACAATGCACATACATATCATGATGAGTATAGTGAGATTTAATTGGGCATTACGACAAAGTACATAGACCGTCATCCAACTGCATCTATGCCTAAAAAGTCCACCTTCAGGTTATCATCCGAACCCCCTCCAGTATTAAGTTGCTAACAACAGACAATTGCATTAAGTATTGCGCGTAATGTAACTAGTGACTACATCTTTGAACATAGCACTAATGTTTTATCCCTAGTGGCAACAGCACATCCATAACCTTAGAGGTTCTTGTCACCCCTCCAGATTCACGGAGACATGAACCCACTATCGAGCATAAATACTCCCTCTTGGAGTTACTAGCATCAACTTGGCCAGAGCATCTACTAATAACGGAGAGCATGCAAGATCATAAACAACACATAAACATAGCTTTGATAATCAACATAACAAGTATTCTCTATTCATCGGATCCCAACAAACGCAACATATAGAATTACAGATAGACGATCTTGATCATGTTAGGCAGCTCACAAGATCCGACAATGATAGCACAATGGGGAGAAGACAACCATCTAGCTACTGCTATGGACCCATAGTCCAGGGGTAGACTACTCACACATCACACCGGAGGCGACCATGGCAGCGTAGAGTCCTCCGGGAGATGATTCCCCTCTCCGGCAGGGTGCCGGAGGCGATCTCCTGGATCCCCCGAGATGGGATCGGCGGCGGCGGCGTCTCTGGAAGGTTTTCCGTATCGTGGCTCTCGGTACTGGGGGTTTCGTCACGGAGGTTTTTTATAGGCGGAAGGGCAGGTCAAGAGGTGGCACGGGGGCCCCACACCACAGGGCCGCGCGGCCAAGGGGGGGGCCGCGCCGCCCTATAGTGTGGCCCCTCCGTGGCCCCTCTTCGTCTCTCCTTCGGACTTCTGGAAGCTTCGTGGAAAAATAGGCCCCTGGGCTTTGATTTCGTCCAATTCCGAGAATATTTCCTTACTAGGATTTCTGAAACCAAAAACAGCAGAAAAAAGAATCGGCACTTCGGCATCTTGTTAATAGGTTAGTTCCAGAAAATGCACGAATATGACATAAAGTGTGCATAAAACATGTAGATAACGTCAATAATGTGGCATGGAACATAAGAAATTATCGATACGTCGGAGACGTATCAGCATCCCCAAGCTTAGTTCTGCTCGTCCCGAGCAGGTAAAACGATAACACAGATAATTTCTGGAGTGACATGCCATCATAATCTTGATCATACTATTTGTAAAGCATATGTAGTGAATGCAGCGATCAAAACAATGTATATGACATGAGTAAACAAGTGAATCATATAGCAAAGACTTTTCATGAATAGCACTTCAAGACAAGCATCAATAAGTCTTGTATAAGAGTTAACTCATAAAGCAATAATTCAAAGTAAAGGCATTGAAGCAACACAAAAGAAGATTAAGTTTCAGCGGTTGCTTTCAACTTGTAACATGTATATCTCATGGATATAGTCAACATAGAGTAATATAATAAGTGCAATAAGCAAGTATGTAGGAATCAATGCATAGTTCACACAAGTGTTTGCTTCTTGAGGTGGAGAGAAATAGGTGAACTGACTCAACATTGAAAGTAAAAGAATGGTCCTCCATAGAGGAAAAAGCATCGATTGCTATATTTGTGCTAGAGCTTTGATTTTGAAAACATGAAACAATTTTGTCAACGGTAGTAATAAAGCATATGCATCATGTAAATTATATCTTATAAGTTGCAAGCCTCATGCATAATGTACTAATAGTGCCCGCACCTTGTCCTAATTAGCTTGGACTACCGGGTCATCACAATGCATTGTTTTTACCAAGTGTCACAAAGGGGTACCTCTATGCCGCCTGTACAAAGGTCTAATGAGAAAGCTCGCATTGGATTTCTCGCTATTGATTATTCTTCAACTTAGACATCCATACCGGGACAACATAGACAACAGATAATGGACTCCTCTTTTATGCATAAGCATATAACAACAATTAATAATTTTCTCATTTGAGATTTGAGGATTATTGTCCAAAACTGAAACTTCCACCATGGAGCATGGCTTTAGTTAGCGGCCCGATGTTCTTCTCTAACATATGCATGCTTAACCATATGGTGGTAGATCTCTCTTGCTTCAGACAAGACGAACATGCATAGCAACTCACATGAAATTCAACAATGAATAGTTGATGGCGTCCCCAGTGAACATGGTTATCGCACAACAAGCAACTTAATAAGAGATAAAGTGCATAATTACATATTCAATACCACAATAGTTTTTAAGCTATTTGTCCCATGAGCTATATATTGCAAAGGTGAATGATGGAATTTTAAAGGTAGCACTCAAGCAATTTACTTTGGAATGGCGGGAAAATACCATGTAGTATAGGTAGGTATGGTGGACACAAATGGCATAGTAGTTGGCTCAAGTATTTTGGATGCATGAGAAGTATTCCCTCTCGATACAAGGTTTAGGCTAGCAAGGCTTATTTGAAACAAACACAAGGATGAACCGGTGCAGCAAAACTCACATAAAAGACATATTGAAAACATTATAAGACTCTACACCGTCTTCCTTGTTGTTCAAACTCAATACTAGAAATTATCTAGACCTTAGAGAAACCAAATATGCAAACCAAATTTTAGCATGCTCTATGTATTTCTTCATTAATGGGTGCAAAGCATATGATGCAAGAGCTTAATCATGAGCACAACAATTGCCAAGTATCATATTACCCAAGACATTTATAGCAATTACTACATGTATCATTTTCCAATTCCAACCATATAACAATTTAACGAAGGAGAAACTTCGCCATGAATACTATGAGTAGAAACCAAGGACATACTTGTCCATATGCTACAGCGGAGCGTGTCTCTCTCCCATAAAGTGAATGCTAGGATCCATTTTATTCAAACAAAACAAAAAACAAAAACAAACCGACGCTCCAAGAAAAAGCACATAAGATGTGATGGAATAAAAATATAGTTTCAGGGGAGGAACCTGATAATTTGTCGATGAAGAAGGGGATGCCTTGGGCATCCCCAAGCTTAGACGCTTGAGTCTTCTTGATATATGCAGGGGTGAACCACCGGGTGCATCCCCAAGCTTAGAGCTTTCACTCTCCTTGATCATGTTGCATCATACTCCTCTCTTGATCCTTGAAAACTTCCTCCACACCAAACTCGAAACAACTCATTAGAGGGTTAGTGCACAATATAAATTGACATATTCAGAGGTGACACAATCATTCTTAACACTTCTGGACATTGCATAATGCTACTAGACATTAGTGGATCAAAGAAATTCATCCAACATAGCGAAAGAGGCAATGCGAAATAAAAGGCAGAATCTGTCAAAACAGAACAGTTCGTATTGACGAATTTTAAAATGGCACCAGACTTGCTCAAATGAAAATGCTCAAATTGAATGAAAGTTGCGTACATATCTGAGGATCATGCACGTAAATTGGCTTAATTTTCTGAGCTTCCTACAGGGAGGTGGACCCAGATTCGTGACAGCAAAGAAATCTGGAACTGTGCAGTAATCCAAATCTAGTACTTACTTTTCTATCAACGGCTTAACTTGGCACAACAAAACACAAAACTAAGATAAGGAGAGGTTGATACAGTAGTAAACAACTTCCAAGACACAAAATAAAAACAAAGTACTGTAGGTAAAAACATGGGTTGTCTCCCATAAGCGCTTTTCTTTAACGCCTTTCAGCTAGGCGCAGAAAGTGTGCATCAAGTATTATCAAGAGACGAAGTGTCAACATCATAATTTGTTCTCATAATAGAATCAAAAGGTACCTTCATTCTCTTTCTAGGGAAGTGTTCCATACCTTTCTTGAGAGGAAATTGATATTTTATATTACCTTCCTTCATATCAATAATAGCACCAACAGTTCGAAGAAAAGGTCTTCCCAATATAATGGGACAAGATGCATTGTATTCAATATCCAAGACAACAAAATCAACGGGGACAAGGTTATTGTTAACGGTAATGCGAACATTATCAACTTTCCCCAAAGGTTTCTTTGTAGAATGATCAGCAAGATTAACATCCAAATAACAATTTTTCAGCGGTGGCAAGTCAAGCATATTATAAATTTTCTTAGGCATAACAGAAATACTTGCACCAAGATCACATAAAGCATTACAATCAAAATCTTTAACCTTCATCTTAATGATGGGCTCCCAACCATCTTCTAGCTTTTTAGGAATAGAGGCTTCGCGCTCTAATTTCTCTTCTCTAGCTTTTATGAGAGCATTTGTAATATGATGTGTGAAAGCCAAATTTATAGCACTAGCATTAGGACTTTTAGCAAGTTTTTGCAAGAACTTTATAACTTCAGAGATGTGGCAATCATCAAAATTCAAACCATTATAATCTAAAGCAATGGGATCATCATCCCCAATGTTGGAAAAAATTTCAGCAGCTTTATCACAGTGCAGTTTCAGCTTTTAGCAGTTTCAGGCAATTTTTCGCGCTTTGCATTAGAAGTGGAAACATTGCTAACACCAATTCTTTTATTAGTATTAGTAGGAGGTGCAGCAACATGTGTAGCATTAGCATCACTAGTGGTGGTAATAGTCCAAACTTTAGCTACATTCTTCTCTTTAGCTAGTTTTTTATTTTCTTCTCTATCCCACCTAGCACGCAGTTCAGCCATTAATCTTATATTCTCATTAATTCTAACTTGAATGGCATTTGCTGTAGTAGTAATTTTATTATGATGATTCTCATTAGGCAAAACTTTTGATTTCAAAAGATCAACATCAACAGCAAGACTATCGACTTTAGAAGCAAGTATATCAATTTTCCCAAGCTTTTCTTCAACAGATTTGTTAAAAGCAGTTTGTGTACTAATAAATTCTTTAAGCATAGCTTCAAGTCCAGGGGGTGAACTCCTATTATTGTTGTAAGAATTCCCATAAGAATTACCATAGCCGTTGCCATTATTATAAGGATATGGCCTATAGTTGTTACTAGAATTGTTCCGGTAAGCATTGTTGTTGAAATTATTATTTTTAATGAAGTTTACATCAACATGTTCTTCTTGTGCAACCAATGAAGCTAATGGAACATTATTAGGATCAATATTAGTCCTATCATTCACAAGCATAGACATAATAGCATCAATCTTATCACTCAAGGAAGAGGTTTCTTGACAGAATTTACCTTCTTACCTTGTGGAGCTCTTTCCGTGTGCCATTCAGAGTAGTTGATCATCATATTATCAAGAAGCTTTGTTGCTTCACCAAGAGTGATGGACATAAAGGTACCTCCAGCAGCTGAATCCAATAAATTCCGTGAAGAAAAATTTAGTCCTGCATAGAAGGTTTGGATGATCATCCAAGTAGTCAGTCCATGGGTTGGGCAATTTTTAACCAGAGATTTCATTCTTTCCCAAGCTTGAGCAACATGTTCAGTATCTAATTGTTTAAAATTCATTATGCTACTCCTCAAAGATATAATTTTAGCAGGGGGATAATATCTACCAATAAAAGCATCCTTGCATTTAGTCCATGAATCAATACTATTCTTAGGCAGAGATAGCAACCAATCTTTAGCTCTTCCTCTTAATGAGAAAGGGAACAATTTTAATTTAATAATATCACCATCTACATCTTTATATTTTTGCATTTCACATAATTCAACAAAATTATTAAGATGGGCAGCAGCATCATCAGAACTAACACCAGAAAATTGCTCTCGCATAACAAGATTCAGTAAAGCAGGTTTAATTTCAAAGAATTCTGCTGTAGTAGCAGGTGGAGCAATAGGTGTGCATAAGAAATCATTATTATTTGTGGTTGTGAAGTCACACAACTTAGTGTTTTCAGCGTTGGCCATTTTAGCAACAGTAAATAAAACAAACTAAATAAAGTAAATGCAAGTAAACTAATTTTTTTGTGTTTTTGATATAGCAAACAAGATAGCAAATAAAGTAAAACTAGCAACTAATTTTTTTGTATTTTGATTTAGTGCAGCAAACAAAGTAGTAAATAAAACTAAGAAAGACAAAAACAAAGTAAAGAGATTGAGAAGTGGAGACTCCCCTTGCAGCGTGTCTTGATCTCCCCGGCAACGGCGCCAGAAATTTGCTTGATGCGCGTGGTTGACGTATTGTCTTTCGTTCGACACGCGTCCGTTGGGAACCCCAAGAGGAAGGTGTGATGCGCACAGCGGCAAGTTTCCCTCAGTAAGAAACCAAGGTTTAATCGAACCAGTAGGAGTCAAGAAGCACGTTGAAGGTTGATGGCGGCGAGATGTAGTGCGGCGCAACACCAGGGATTCCGGTGCCAACGTGGAACCTGCACAACACAACCAAAGTACTTTGCCCCAACGAAACAGTGAGGTTGTCAATCTCACCGGCTTGCTGTAACAAAGAGTTAACCGTATTGTGTGGAAGATGATTGTTTGCAGAAAACAGTAGAACAAGTATTGCAGTAGATTGTATTTCAGTATAGAGAATTGGACCGGGGTCCACAGTTCACTAGAGGTGTCTCTCCCATAAGACGAACAGCATGTTGGGTGAACAAATTACAGTTGGGCAATTGACAAATAAAGAGAGCATGACAATGCACATACATATCATGATGAGTATAGTGAGATTTAATTGGGCATTACGACAAAGTACATAGACCGTCATCCAACTGCATCTATGCCTAAAAAGTCCACCTTCAGGTTATCATCCGAACCCCCTCCAGTATTAAGTTGCTAACAACAGACAATTGCATTAAGTATTGCGCGTAATGTAACTAGTGACTACATCTTTGAACATAGCACTAATGTTTTATCCCTAGTGGCAACAGCACATCCATAACCTTAGAGGTTCTTGTCACCCCTCCAGATTCACGGAGACATGAACCCACTATCGAGCATAAATACTCCCTCTTGGAGTTACTAGCATCAACTTGGCCAGAGCATCTACTAATAACGGAGAGCATGCAAGATCATAAACAACACATAAACATAGCTTTGATAATCAACATAACAAGTATTCTCTATTCATCGGATCCCAACAAACGCAACATATAGAATTACAGATAGACGATCTTGATCATGTTAGGCAGCTCACAAGATCCGACAATGATAGCACAATGGGGAGAAGACAACCATCTAGCTACTGCTATGGACCCATAGTCCAGGGGTAGACTACTCACACATCACACCGGAGGCGACCATGGCAGCGTAGAGTCCTCCGGAGATGATTCCCCTCTCCCGGCAGGGTGCGGAGGCGATCTCTGGATCCCCGAGATGGGATCGGCGGCGGCGGCGTCTCCGGAAGGTTTTCCGTATCGTGGCTCTCGGTGCGGGGGTTTCGTCACGGAGGTTTTTATAGGCGGAAGGGCAGGTCAAGAGGCGGCACGGGGCCCCACACCCACGGGCCGCGCGGCCAAGGGGGCCGCGCCGCCCTATAGTGTGGCCCCTCCGTGGCCCCTCTTCGTCTCTCCTTCGGACTTCTGGAAGCTTCGTGGAAAAATAGGCCCCTGGGCTTTGATTTCGTCCAATTCCGAGAATATTTCCTTACTAGGATTTCTGAAACCAAAAACAGCAGAAAACAGCAACTGGCACTTCGGCATCTTGTTAATAGGTTAGTTCCAGAAAATGCACGAATATGACATAAAGTGTGCATAAAACATGTAGATAACGTCAATAATGTGGCATGGAACATAAGAAATTATCGATACGTCGGAGACGTATCACCCTCTGGACTACTTAAAGGGTTCGATCTAAAAATCGCGAAAGAGAAGTCGAAGTCGCCAGAAACCCTCCAGTACGCCGCCACATCGCGAAACTCCGTCTCGGGGACCAGAAACTCCGTTCTGGCACTCCGCCGGGACGGGGAATTGGAGGAGATCATCGCCATCATCATCACCGACGCCTCTCCATCGACCATCCATGTTTCCCCCATCCATGTGTGAGTAATTCCCCCGCTATAGGCTGAAGGGGATGGTAGGGATTGGATGAGATTGGTCATGTAATAGCATAAGATTGTTAGGGCATAGTGCCTAGTGTCCGTAATTGGTACTTAGATGATATTGTTGCAACTTGTTATGCTTAATGCTTGTCACTAGGGCCCGAGTGCCATGATCTCAGATCTGAACATGTTATTATTTCATCATGATATGCATTGTTTTATGATGTTACCTGCAAGTTGTATACACATGTTGCTGTCCGGAACCAAAGGCCCCGAAGTGACAGAAATCGGAACAACCGGAGGGGATGGTAGTGATGTGAGGATCACATGTGTTCACGGAGTGTTAATGCTTTGCTCCGGTACTCTATTAAAAGGAGTACCTTAATATCCAGTAGATTCCCTAGAGGCCCGGCTGCCACCGGCTGGTAGGACAAAAGATGTTGTGCAAGTTTCTCATTGCGAGCACGTACGACTATATATGGAACACATGCCTATGGATTGCTTTGTACTTGGACACCGTTTTATTATTATCTGCAAATGCCCTGCTTGATTGTTACATGAGTTTCTCTCATCCATGCAACGCCCGTCATCCATCCCTGTGCCTACAGTATTTTAATCCTGCTGTTTACTATAATCACTACTCTCCGTGTTACTCTGCGCATTGTTATTTCACTCGCCATGCTATAAAACTATTACTACTGATAAACTCTTGCGAGCAAGTCTGTTTCCAGGTGCAGCTGAATTGACAACTCCGTTGTTAAGGCTTTCAAGTATTCTTTGTCTCCCCTTGTGTCGAGTCAATAAATTGGGTTTTACTTCCCGCGAAGACTGCTGCGATCCCCTATACTTGTGGGTTATCAGTGGCTCCGCCACCAGTCACTGGCAACCTCAAGGCGTCGCCGCCGAGGAACTGGGCGCATATGCTCGAACACCCGAATCCGACGAAGCTCCGTCGCTGCTGGACGCCATGGAACCACCGGGGACAAACCACTTGGTGGAAGCCTGGCGTCGAGCTCCAGCCGCTTGGAAGAAGGCCTCCACACAGGAGGTTGAAGAGATGCCACCATGCTGGCAGAAGATCGCAGAGGCAAGCAGACCATCCGCGTGATTGAGCTCGACGAAGAAGAACCGCAAATAGCACCACCCAGGCAGGGGTCGTTGATGTCTACGGGTGCTTCTATTCTTGTAGACAGTGTTGGGCCTCCAAGAGCAGAGGTTTGTAGAACAGCAGCAAGTTTCCCTTAAGTGGATCACCCAAGGTTTATCGATCTCAGGGAGGAAGATGTCAAAGATATCCCTCTCAAGCAACCCTGCAACCACAAAGCAAGAAGTCTCTTGTGTCCCCAACACACCTAATAGGTGCACTAGTTCGGCGAAGAGATAGTGAAATACAGGTGGTATGAATAAGTATGAGCAGTAGTAACGGCACCAGAAAAGTGCCTTGCTGTCCAGGACTGGCGTGTGGTTGATGGTGGTAATATTGCAGACAGTACAGATGCAGTAGAACAGTAAACAAGCAGCGATAGCAGTATTGGAAACAAGGCCTAGGGATCATACTTTCACTAGCGGACACTCTCAACATTGATCACATAACAGAATAAATAGATAAATGCTAGACTCTACACTCTCTTGTTGGATGATGAACACCACTAACTGTGTAGGATTACACGAACCCTCAATGCCGGAGTTAACAAGCTCCACAATATTCGATGTTCATATTTAAATAACCTTAGAGTGTATGACAGATCAACACAACCAAACCAAGTACTAACATAGCATGCACACTGTCACCTTCACGCTACGAAAGGAGGCATAGATCACATCAATACTATCATAGCAATAGTTAACTTCATAATCTACAAGAGATCACAATCATAGCCTACGCCAAGTACTACACGATGCACACACTGTCACCATTACACCGTGCAGGAGGAATAAACTACTTTAATAACATCACTAGAGTAGCACACAGATAAATTGTGATACAAAACACATTGCAATCATAAAGAGATATAAATAAGCACTTCATTATGCCATTCATAACAGTGAATAAGTATTCTGTGAAATATAGCCTAAGAGACCCACACGGTGCACACACTGTCACCTTTACACACGTGGGACAAGGAGTCTCCGGAGATCACATAAGTAAAATCCACTTGACTAGCATAATGACATCTAGATTACAAGCATCATCATATGAATCTCAATCATGTAAGGCAGCTCATGAGATTATTGTATTGAAGTACATAGGGAGAGATTAACCACATAGCTACCGGTACAGCCCTTAGCCTCGATGGAGAACTACTCCCTCCTCATGGGAGACAGTAGCGGTGATGAAGATGGCGGTGTTGATGATGGAGAAGCCTTCCGGGGGCACTTCCCCGTCCCGGCGGCGTGCCGGAACAGAGACTCCTGTCCCCCAGATCTTGGCTTCGCGATGGCGGCGGCTCTGGAAGGTTTCTCGTACCGTGGCTTTTCGTATTGAAGATTTAGGTCGAGGAGGCTTAAATAGGCGAAGAGGCGGCATCGGAAGGTAAACGAGGCGACGACACAACAGGGGGGCGCGGGCCCCCCCTTGGCCGCGCCAGGGTAGTGTCTGGTGGGCCTGTGGCCCCCCTCTGGCTCCTCTCGGGTGTTCTGGAAGCTTCGTGGGATCCTAAGATGCTGGGCGTTGATTTTGTCCGATTCCGAGAATATTTCCTTACTAGGATTTCTGAAACCAAAAACAGCAGAAAACAGGAACTGGCCCTTCGGCATCTCGTCAATAGGTTAGTTCCGGAAAACGCATAAAAACGACATAAAGTATGCATAAAATATGTAGATATCATCAATAATGTGGCATGGAACATAAGAAATTATCGATACGTCGGAGACGTATCAGCATCCCCAAGCTTAGTTTCTGCTCGTCCCGAGCAGGTAAACGATAACAAAGATAATTTCTGGAGTGACATGCCATCATAACCTTGATCATACTATTGTAAAACACATGTAATGAATGCAGCGATCAAAACAATGGTAAATGACATGAGTAAACAAATGAATCATATAGCAAAGACTTTTCATGAATAGTACCTCAAGACAAGCATCAATAAGTCTTGCATAAGAGTTAACTCATAAAGCAATAATTCAAAGTAAGGGTATTGAAGCAACACAAAGGAAGATTAAGTTTCAGCGGTTGCTTTCAACTTGTAACATGTATATCTCATGGATAGTGTCAACATAAAGTAATATAATAAGTGCAATATGCAAGTATGTAGGAATCAATGCACAGTTCACACAAGTGTTTGCTTCTTGAGATGGAGAGAAATAGGTGGACTGACTCAACATAAAAGTAAAAGAAAGGCCCTTCGCAGAGGGAAGCATTGATTGCTATATTTGTGCTAGAGCTTTGGTTTTGAAAACAAGAAACAATTTTGTCAACGGTAGTAATAAAGCATATGTGTTATGTAAATTATATCTTACAAGTTGCAAGCCTCATGCATAGTATACTAATAGTGCCCGCACCTTGTCCTAATTAGCTCGGATTACCGGGATTATCATCGCAATACATATGTTTTAACCAAGTGTCACAAAGGGGTACCTCTATGCCGCCTGTACAAAGGTCTAAGGAGAAAGCTCGCATCGGATTTCTCGCTATTGATTATTCTCAACTTAGACATCCATACCGGGACAACATAGACAACAGATAATGGACTCCTCTTTTATGCATAAGCATTCAACAGTTATTAATTTTCTCATATGAGATTGAGGATATTTGTCCAAAACTGAAACTTCCACCATGGATCATGGCTTTAGTTAGCGGCCCAATGTTCTTCTCTAACATTATGCATGCTCTAACCATTAAATGAGTGGTAAATCTCCCTTACTTCAGACAAGACGAACATGCATAGCAACTCACATGATATTCAACAAAGAGTAGTTGATGGCGTCCCCAGGAACATGGTTATCGCACAACAAGCAACTTAATAAGAGATAAAGTTCATAAGTACATATTCAATACCACAATAGTTTTTAGGCTATTTGTCCCATGAGCTATATATTGTAAAGGTAAAGGATAGAAATTTAAAGGTAGCACTCAAGCAATTTACTTTGGAATGGCGGAGAAATACCATGTAGTAGGTAGGTATGGTGGACACAAATGGCATAGTGGTTGGCTCAAGGATTTGGATGCATGAGAAGTGTTCCCTCTCGATACAAGGTTTAGGCTAGCAAGGTTATTTGAAACAAACACAAGGATGAACCGGTGCAACAAAACTCACATAAAAGACATATTGTAAACATTATAAGACTCTACACCGTCTTCCTTGTTGTTCAAACTCAATAGTAGAAATTATCTAGACCTTAGAGATACCAATTATGCAAACCAAATTTTAGCAAGCTCTATGTATTTCTTCATTAATAGGTGCAAAGTATATGATGCAAGAGCTTAAACATGAGCACAACAATTGCCAAGTATCAAATTATTCAAGACATTTTAGAATTACTACATGTATCATTTTCCGTTTCCAACCATATAACAATTTAACGAAGAAGATTCAACCTTCGCCATGAAAATTAAAAACTAAGAACACATGTGTTCATATGAACCAGCGGAGCGTGTCTCTCTCCCACACAAGCATTTATTCAAACAAAAACAAAAACAAAAGAACACAGACGCTCCAAGTAAAGTACATAAGATGTGACCGAATAAAAATATAGTTTCAAGGGAGGAACCTGATAATTTGTCGATGAAGAAGGGGATGCCTTGGGCATCCCCAAGCTTAGATGCTTGAGTCTTCTTGAAATATGCAGGGATGAACCACCGGGGCATCCCCAAGCTTAGAGCTTTCACTCTTCTTGATCACATTGTATCATCCTCCTCTCTTGACCCTTGAAAACTTCCTCCACACCAAACTCGAAACAAACTCATTAGAGGGTTAGTGCACAATCAAAAATTCACATGTTCAGAGGTGACACAATCATTCTTAACACTTCTGGACATTGCTTAAAGCTACTGGAATTCAATGGAACAAAGAAATCCATCCAACACAGCTAAAGAGGCAATGCGAAATAAAAGGCAGAATCTGTTAAAACAGAACAGTCCGTAAAGACGAATTTTATTGAGGCACCAGACTTGCTCAAATGAAAATGCTCAAATTGAACGAAAGTTGCGTACATATCTGAGGATCACTCATGTAAATTGGAATAATTTTCTGAGTTACCTACTGAGAATTAGGCCCAGATTCGTGATATCAACCTTACTATCAAAGACTTTACTTGGCACAACAATGCAACAAAATTAAGATAAGGAGAGGTTGCTACAGTAGTAACAACTTCCAAGACACAAATATAAAACAAAGTTGCTGTAGTAAAATAAACACATGGGTTATCTTCCAAGAAGTTCTTTCTTTATAGCCATTAAGATGGGCTCAGCAGTTTTAATGATGCACTCGCAAGAAATAGTATTTGAAACAAAAGAGAGCATCAAGACACAAATTCAAAACACATTTAAGTATAACATGCTTCCGATGAAAAGTAATCTTGTAAATAAACAAGTTCATGAAGAGCAAAGTAACAAGCATAGGAAGATAGAACAAGTGTAGCTTCAAAAATTTCAGCACATAGAGAGGTGTTTTAGTAACATGAAAATTTCTACAACCATATTTTCCTCTCTCATAATAGCTTTCAGTAGCATCATGAGCAAACTCAACAATATAACTATCACATAAAGCATTCTTATCATGAGTCTCATGCATAAAATTATTACTACTCCCAACATAAGCATAGTCAATTTTATTAGTAATAGTGGGAGCAAATTCAACAAAGTAGCTATCATTATTATTCTCATCATCAAAGATATGAGGCATATTGTAATCATAATCAAATTTATCCTCCATAACAGGTGGAACCAAAAGACTACTATCATTATAATCATCATAAATAGGAGGCAAAGTATCATCAAAGAAAATTTTCTCCTCCGTGCTGGGGGACTAAAAAGATCATGCTCATCAAAACCAGCTTCCCCAAGCTTAGAATTTTCCATATCATTAGCAACAATGGTGTTCAAAGTGTTCATACTAATATGTTCCATGGGTTTTTTAATTTTCGGATCAAACCATCCATGTCTTAAATCAGGAAATAGAATAAGAAGCTCATTGTTGTCCATTATGCCTTACTAGTGTAAACAAGAAATAAAAAGATGCAATTGCAGGATCTAAAGGAAATAGCTTCGAGCACACACACAATGGCGCCAGAAAAGTACTTAGTTACCTGGAACCGGAGTATGAGTGCCTTTTACCTTTCCTCCCCGGCAACGGCGCCAGAAAAGTGCTTGATGTCTACGGGTGCTTCTATTCTCGTAGACAATGTTGGGCCTCCAAGAGCAGAGGTTTGTAGAACAGCAGCAAATTTCCCTTAAGTGGATCATCCAAGGTTTATCGATCTCAGGGAGGAAGAGGTCAAAGATATCCCTCTCAAGCAACCCTGCAACCACAAAGCAAGAAGTCTCTTGTGTCCCCAACACACCTAATAGGTGCACTAGTTTGGCGAAGAGATAGTGAAATACAGGTGGTATGAATAAGTATGAGCAGTAGTAACGGCACCAGAAAAGTGCCTTGCTGTCCAGGACTGGCGTGTGGTTGATGGTGGTAATATTGCAAACAGTACAGATGCAGTAGAACAGTAAACAAGCAGCGATAGCAGTATTGGAAACAAGGCCTAGGGATCATACTTTCACTAGCGGACACTCTCAACATTGATCACATAACAGAATAAATAGATAAATGCTAGACTCTACACTCTCTTGTTGGATGATGAACACCACTAACTATGTAGGATTACACGAACCCTCAATGCCGGAGTTAACAAGCTCCACAATATTCGATGTTCATATTTAAATAACCTTAGAGTGCATGACAGATCAACACAACCAAACCAAGTACTAACATAGCATGCACACTGTCACCTTCACGCTACGAAAGGAGGCATAGATCACATCAATACTATCATAGCAATAGTTAACTTCATAATCTACAAGAGATCACAATCATAGCCTACGCCAAGTACTACACGATGCACACACTGTCACCATTACACCGTGCAGGAGGAATAAACTACTTTAATAACATCACTAGAGTAGCACACAGATAAATTGTGATACAAAACACATTGCAATCATAAAGAGATATAAATAAGCACTTCATTATGCCATTCATAACAGTGAATAAGTATTCTGTGAAATATAGCCTAAGAGACCCACACGGTGCACACACTGTCACCTTTACACACGTGGGACAAGGAGTCTCCGGAGATCACATAAGTAAAATCCACTTGACTAGCATAATGACATCTAGATTACAAGCATCATCATATGAATCTCAATCATGTAAGGCAGCTCATGAGATTATTGTATTGAAGTACATAGGGAGAGATTAACCACATAGCTACCGGTACAGCCCTTAGCCTCGATGGAGAACTACTCCCTCCTCATGGGAGACAGTAGCGGTGATGAAGATGGCGGTGTTGATGATGGAGAAGCCTTCCGGGGGCACTTCCCCGTCCCGGCGGCGTGCCGGAACAGAGACTCCTGTCCCCCAGATCTTGGCTTCGCGATGGCGGCGGCTCTGGAAGGTTTCTCGTACCGTGGCTTTTCGTATTGAAGATTTAGGTCGAGGAGGCTTAAATAGGCGAAGAGGCGGCATCGGAAGGTAAACGAGGCGACGACACAACAGGGGGGCGCGGGCCCCCCCTTGGCCGCGCCAGGGTAGTGTCTGGTGGGCCTGTGGCCCCCCTCTGGCTCCTCTCGGGTGTTCTGGAAGCTTCGTGGGATCCTAAGATGCTGGGCGTTGATTTTGTCCGATTCCGAGAATATTTCCTTACTAGGATTTCTGAAACCAAAAACAGCAGAAAACAGGAACTGGCCCTTCGGCATCTCGTCAATAGGTTAGTTCCGGAAAACGCATAAAAACGACATAAAGTATGCATAAAACATGTAGATATCATCAATAATGTGGCATGAGACATAAGAAATTATCGATACGTCGGAGACGTATCAGTCGTCGATGCTGACCTTGGAAGGTAGTTGGTCCGCCGCACCTTTCCTCCTCGCCACCATGGCAGGCCGAGAGAGCGTGCAGCTGAAACACCCACCACCTCGAACAACTTCGGCGATAGGAACCTCCACCTCCCAGATCCAAAAATAGCAGATCTTGCCCCCACTCCTCCAGGCCACCATGGCCAACAAGGGGAGGAACAGAAGACCGCTTCATCGCATCAGATCGATGCTCCCCCCCCCCCCCCCGCCACCACGACCGGATAGGAGGGCTTCACCGACGCCGAGAGATCGAGGACGAGCAGAGCCAGCCACCAAATTATTGGGGAAGGCGGCCTTGCCGACGCTCCTGCTTCCCTCCGGCCGCAGGAGCAGAAGAACGAGCAGCAACAACCCTAGAAGCTTCATGGATCCAGTGGCCGATCCAGAGCTCCGCCTCCATCTACGGGCAGATCGCCCAAAACGCCGGCAGAGGCCGAAACACACAAAGAAACCTACAGATCTAAGACCTAGACTACTCCGGCGCCAACCTAAACCAACTCCGACCAGCTATACTAGCGGAGCGGCCGTCGGCGGCCCGGTCAACGGCGGTGGCCTCTCAAGAGTACTATAGAGGGAGGAGAGCGGTTCGGGGGAAATGGCTTCGGTCCTAATGATGCAAGGTTATCCCTACCTTTGCAAACTATAGCGTTCTAAACGGGCTGGGTGGCCTGGTTTTCTGGTTTCAGGAAGGTTCTAGAGCCGTTTGGTCGAGTTTTCTTAGGTTTTCTAGATTATATCCAGATTTCTTTGGTTTTTACGGTTTTTTTCCTTTTTCCATTTTATTTTCATTTTTTCCTTTTCTTTCTTTTTCAAACTACAATTTTTTTTAAATGTTGTAAAATTTAAATATTTTTCTAAATTTGAATACTTTCAAATCTGATCATTTTTCAAACCAATTTTTTAAATGTGAAATTTTGCAAAATCTATTTTTTTTAAAAATTTGACTATTTTTTAGATTCTGAATTGTTAAAACTATGTTTTTTAAATGCATACTTTTTTATCCAAGCATTTCTCAATTTTGAGCATTTTACAAAATCTCAAAAAACACTAATAGTTTTAAAAAATTAACAGTTTTAATATTACCAAAATTTTCAAAATTAATAAAGAAAAACTAGACTGTTGTTTCCTATAGGAACGGCATCAAGTGAACGAAAAAACCCATGGCGAACACATGAGCGAGAAATGTCCAAGATAGCATGGGGACATCCCGCGGGCGACGTGCCACAATGATATGTGCCTCGCTGCTTAGTTCATCGACTCACAAAGCAATGGTGGAGGCTCGACGTCTCTTTCGGCATCTATATTGGTAACACTGGAGTTGGACAGCGATCGCTAGCTACGATGGTGCCAGAAAACCCTAGGGATCGTTTGTATTTCGTAATCTTTTAGGTTTTTATCTGCCAATTCTGAATAATCATTTTATCCCATTTTTTCTTTTAGTTTTCAAGTGTGTTGCTTCGTGTAACTTATTTTTCAATTAATAAAATATGTGGTTGCTCTAACAAAAAAAAAAACTCAGCTGGCCCAAGAGGAGTGCTCTTCCGAGCATCCATCGTGTAGCTGACGCTACGAGCGTGACTTCGTGTGTGTCGCTAACGTCAACGTCGTCAGCTTCATGGGCAGGGCCTGTTTGTTCCTTTTTCAATGTCAAGCACGAGCAAGAGACGATTGGTTTTTCCTCCGTTTTTTGGCCTTCCGTGTGCCGTTTTCCGCTACCTAGAGATTTTGCTGCGCTTTTCTTTTTCTATTTACGAAAATTGTTCAAATTTAAAAATTTCAGATTTAATTTTTTTTCAAATTTTAAAAAATATTTAGATTTCAAAATTGTTTACATTAAATAATTTTGATTATGAAAAGGTTCAAATTTTGAAAATTGGTCCCATTCCCAAAATATTCAAGTTTAAATATTCATATTTGAAAAATATTTAGATTAAAATTTTAAAAATATTGAGATTTGAAATTTTGAAAAACATTTGGACATTTTTGTAGAACTGAAATACACACGAATACCTACGAAAGGGAAGGAAAAACAGTAAAAAAAATACCCGTGGAATACAGGCTTAGCTGACGGAAGAAAGAGCAAAGAAAGCAATATGGGCCCGGGCGTCTACTAGCTAGGGGCACCCGGGTAAAACCTATACCCCGCCTGTGCAACCCCTTATGCTTCGTGGACCCTGATGGCCCTGGCCAGTTTAGCTCGCTTTGTTTTGCTGGGTTTTCTGGTGGTTTTCAATTTTGTTCATATTTCGATTTTTATTTTTTGCCGGTATTTTTACTGTTTGGATTTTAAAATGGTTTTCATATTTTTAAAATAATGATTTGAAAAAAATTATATTTGAAAATTGTTCAGACTACAAAATGTTTAGATTTTGAAAATTATTCAGATTTAAAAAAAACCAGGGTTTAAAAATATTTAGATGTTCAACAAGTTTGAATTTGGAAAAATCCAAATATGAGAATGTAATATTTTTAAAATTTCATATTTGTTCAGATTTCATTAAAATTTAAAATGTTCAGATATAAAAATAAATAGATATTGAAAATGTTTAGATTTAAATATATTTACATTTTGAAAAAAAAACAGCCAGGAAACAAGGTAAAAATAGTTTCGTGTGTTTCAACGTCCTTCTAAGCCACCATCCGCGACCTTTGTCTTGCCATCGTTCTCTCTAGGGATGATAGACCAAGAATCCGTGTGTTTCAACGTCCTTCTAAGCCACCATTCCTCGTCCGACAACGCTCTCCTATCTTGCGTCGCCTCTAGTCGGTGGATCACCAAGTTGGCCATGGTGATTTGGAGTTTAAAGTTCCCCACTTTGGCATCTCCCCAAGCCTGCATGTGTGCTTCCAGGTTCCTAAAGCATTCATCCAGCCTCCTGAACAGCCAGGATTCTCACTGCGGGGTGCTTCCAGCCACCCCTCCTTAACTGCCTCATCAAAACCGTCTAATTTCAGCCAAGAAAGCTCAAATCGGAACCTTCTACGAGGGTTATGCTTAGTGTTCATTGACAGATGCAGAGGCGCATGATCCGAGGCCGAAGAGGAGAATGCCTGCAGCACTGAATTGGGGAAGCTCAGCTCCCAGTCAATCGAGACCAGTGCTCTGTCAATTCTGGACATGGTGGGCACTCGCCTCTCTTACTCCAAGTGTAAGATGGTCTAGATGGGTTGAGGGGGGTTGACTATATTCTAGGCCTAAATGGGACAGCCCAGTGAGAATCCAACCCTATGTTGTCAGATTTTTAGTGTTGGTTCGAGACTACTGTTGACCACAGAAATCGTCCATTCCTTCCCTACGATGAAGGTAATACCTACCCCTCCAAATTTTAACGTTTTCTAAACAGGCTGGCCTAGTAGGATCCTAGGTGGCCTGGTTTTTGGGTTTCAAGAAGGTTCTAGAGCGTTTTGGGCGGGGTTCTCAGGTTTTCTAGATTATGGCCAGATTTCTATGGTTTTTAAGGTTTTTCCTTTTTTCTTTTTTTCCCTTTCTCTTTGTCTTTGTCTTTTTTTTCTTTTTCCTTTTCTAATTACAAACAATTTAAAATGTTGAACATTTTAAAATTTATATATTATATAAATTTGAATAATTCAAATTGAACATTTATCTAATATATTTTTAAATGTGAAATTTTCATTTTTTAAAATTTTAGAATCTCATTTTTTAAACATGTGTTTTTTTAAATCCGATTTTTTTGAATTCCAAGCATTTATCTATTTTAAATATTTTTAAAAATAAAAAATCCTAATACTTTTCAAATATTCACAATTTTTAACATCAAACTAGACTATTGTTTCCTATAGGAACGACATCAAGCGACGAAAAAGACTCGCCGCAAACACATGAGTGAGCAATGTCCAAGACAATATGGGGACGCCCGTGGTCGAGGTGCCACAACGACATGTGTGCCTCGTTGCTTGCAGCAGGCTATTCGTCGACTCACAAAGAAATGGTAGAGGCTCGTCGTCTTTTCCGGCGTCTATCTCGGCGGCACTGGAGTTGGTTGGCGGCGGCACGCTACGATGGTTGCATAAACCTTAGGGATCGTTTTGTATTTCGCTTATCTTTTAGGATTTAATCTGCAAATTCTAGATACTCATTTTATCCATTTTGTCATTTGGTTTTTACCGTTTGCTTCATGTAACTTGATTTTCGATTAATAAAATAGGCGGTTCCTCTAAAAAAAACTCGCATGGGCCAAGATGAGTGCTCTTCCAAGCGTCCAACCCGTAGCTGGCACTACAGGCGTCACATAAACCCTATACGCGGCTCAACAGAGCACGGTTTGGCTGCGTTGCTAATGTCGTCAGCTTCAAGGGCTAGCATGTTTGTTTCTTTTCCGCTGTCAACCACGGGCAACAGATGATCGGTTTTTTCTCCCTTTTTGGTTTTTCGTGTGGTTTTGTGTGTTTCTTCATCTTTCGTTACCTACTATTTTGTTGTGGTTTTATTTTTTTTCTTTTTCAAATTATTTAAATTTAAAATGTTTAGATTTGAAAATTGGTATGTTTTTTAAACCTATTTTTTTTAAAAAAATCAGATGTCAAAAATGTTTAGATTACAAATTTCAGATTATGAAAATTTTTAAAATTTGAAATTGTTCGCATTCGAAAAATATTCAAGTTTAAAATATTCATTTTTGAAAAATATTTAGATTTAATTTTTCTAGAAAATTAAATATATTCATATTTTTTAAAAAATGTTGAAAAATATTCGGACAATATTTCAGAAGCGAAATATAGACGAAAACCTACGAAAGGGAAGGAGAACCAGAAAAAAAAGCAGTGGAATACAGGTAGGGAGACATCGAACAAAGAAATATGGGCCCGACCCATCTTGCTTCGCCAGACACAGCGCGGACGAGTGGTGCCGCTTCGACATCTAGGGGCACCTAGGTAAAACCTATACGTTGCCCGTTGCGACGCCGAAGCCCCGCGCCGCCTAGCCCCATGCTGGACGCTGATTGGCCTGGCCCAGTTTAACTCGCTCTGTTTTCGCTGGTTTTTTCTTGCGGTTTTTTCTGTTTCCTGTTTCGGTTTTATCTTTTTGCCAGTTTTTTTTCTGTCTGGATTTTTAAATTGTGTTCAAATTTCAAAAATATTGATTTGAAAACTTTTTTGTTTGAAAATACTTCAAATTTTCAAAATTATTCAGATTTCAAAAATTTCCAAGGTTTAAAAATGTTTAGATGTTCAAAAAATTTAAATTCGAAAAAATCCAAATATGAAAATTTAACATTTTAAAAGTCATATTTTCCGATTTTATTAAAATTTTAAATATGCAGATGTAAAAATAGTTAGATATTGATTTTTTTTAGATTTAAATATATTCAGATTTTGCAAATAAACAGCTAGCACTAGTGAAAATAGGGCCTTTGGTCGCGGTTCGCAACTGCCATTAGTCGCGGTTGCGCAACCGCGACCAAATGAGCGCGACTAAAGGCCCCCCCTTTAGTTGCGGTTGCTTACGAACCGCGACTAAAGGCCCGTCCACGTGGGCGCCAGGCGACCGTCGGGGCGGAGGACCTTTAGTCGCGGTTCTTCTGGCCAACCGCGACTAAAGGCCGCCGCAGGTTTAGGGTTTTAGGCCCCCCTAAACCTGCCCCCCCTAAACATATTTTCTGTTTAATTTGTATATTGTTTTATTTCTTTGTGCTTTATTGTAATTTTGAAGGAGTTTCACATATTCTACGGTACTACATATATACATGCATATGAATGTACAATTTCAATAGAACCAAAAAGAATTCAAGAGGAATATACAATATATATTCAATATCATCGGATGACCATATACAAGTTTGAACAAGTTTTCATACATAATTTAATGCATGTATAGTTCTACGTCATCGCAATGGTGTTCTCCTTTAGGATCGAGGACTTCCCTCCTGAACCATCCAGCTAGTTCCTCTTGAAGTGGTCGGAAGCGAGCTTCTGGACTAAGCATCATCCGGAGGTTATTCCTCTGAGCATTGAGATCACTCGGAACGCGCTCAGAGGTGTATCTCCGGATCATCTCACAGACATAGTATCCACACAGATTGGTTCCCGGTGGCTGCATATCGCCACCATTCTTAGCCTTTGACCGCATGAAATTTAGCTCTTTTTGGAATTCACCGACCTTTGTATCTGCGAACCGTCTCCAAACCCTACGAGGCAAAGAAAATTAAATGAACAAGAGAGTTATTAGTTAATTACTTGAAGCTTAATTAGGAAATGAACGAAATAGGCCGATCGATATAGAGCGCAAATGAATGAAAACAATTACTTTTGAATCATTTGTCTCATGTCGGCCCACTCCGCCTTATCCATGTTCAGAGAGTCGTGGACGAGACATTCTGATTTGTCAACTTTAATTACTAGCAGAATCCAGTGGAACCTGCGGACACGATACATGCACAGTACGTCATGCATAACTCATCGATTAGCCGGCCACATACCATGCATGGAGTAAACAAAAGAGAATGTGCTCAAGACATAAACACTCACCCAAAATGGTAAGGAAATAGAATATCACTTTTGAGTTCCTGCTTTTCAAGAAACCGCCACAGGTCTTTCTCCACGTCGACGGGGTGATGCTTTAACGTATATCCATTAACGATGTGTGGGTCAATGAACCCAACATCATGGATGCTCCTTACTCTGCATTCCTTAATCTTCAATCTGCATGTATAATAGCGGACACAACAATATAGTTAGGACATATATATATATATATATAGTGCAGGCAATATGAACGAGATGGGGTAGAAATAAATCACTTACAGAACGTAGCAATTGATGATAGATTTGTCGAGCTCGCGCAGATTGAAAAGCTAGAACAATTCACTCAGATGAATTTGTACAGAGTATTGTTTGAAGTGATGCTCATATCCAACTTCCGCATAAATATAATCTTTGGCGTTTTTATGTTTTATGTAACCCTTGTACCAGTTCAGCAGACCTTTCATTTGTGGAGGTACATCCTCTTCCTGCGCAGGCTCGACGAGAGGCCCATTCTTCACATATGAAAGTACTACCTCCTTCACTGGCGCCTCATCAAGGCCTAACAGTTCACGAAGAGTAATACCTAAGTTGGCCGCTTGTTCTCTGGCACTCGTTACAGTCAATCCCTGTGCTGCCGCAGCTTCTATGATTTCGGGGGCATCCTACTTTGTTCCCCGAACTGGGCAACAACTCGTTTCCCGCTTTGTGCACTTTCTAATTCCGCTTTCTCGGCCTCCTCTTTCTTCTCCTTGAATATGCGTGCCTGATTCTTTAGTTCACGTGCATAGTCGTCAGGCAGATTCTTTGCGGCTTGGGACGGTGTGTTCAAAAATGACTTAGCCCACTTCTTTTGCTCATCAGAAAATACTGGCTTGGGCTCGGGCTCTCTTTTCTTCTTGCAGCCCGCCTTCCATTTCTCTAGATCAGCAGTCGCGGCCGCCTCGACTTCCTCGGCACTACGTTCCCAAGGCCTCGTGGGGAGAGGCTTCAGTGATGGCTCCGGTACCTTTGTTTTCTTAGGTACGTAAGGGTCCGGGTTAATAATCCAGGACTGCTGCCGCTTCTTCGCCGGAGGTGGATTGGGGGCGGCGTCGCACCCGCCCGGGCGGACTAGGGGGCGGCGGCTGCTTACCCGCCGGAGGTGAATTGGGGGGCGGCGTCGGCTGACGTGAAGGAGGTGTAGGTGAAGCACCACCACCACCACCACCACCGCCGCCACCACCACCACCGTAGGGGGGTGGACTTGTTGGCGCCTCGCCTGGAAACTTGATAAACTTCTTCTGCCATAGAATGAACTGGCGCTTGACATCTCCAAGTCTTGTCGCCCCTTCAGGTGTAGCAATGTCAATGTCCAGGTCCTCAAACCCTTGGACTATGTCCTCCACCGTGACACGAGCATAGCCATCTTGAATGGGGTTGTTGTGGTGGAGTGCTCCAGGTGGTAAAGCACTGCCGATGGCTACCTTCATGGACATGTTCCCGATAGGATAATACAGATGACATGCTTTCATCTCCTTTATATCGTCCACGGGGTAGCGAGGAGGCTCCGGTGCAGTAATTTCGACCACCAGAGGCTCGGTGCGATAATTTCGATCGTCGGTGCACCAGCCGGTGGGGCCTCCGTGGAAGCCACGCTGCTTCTCCGCTGCTGGCTTCCGAGATCCAATGGATGATCTTCATGCTGCGCCCGAGCTGCATCTCTTTCGGCTACTAGTACACTCACGGTTTTCTTCATGACATCCATTTCCGATGCCAACCGCGCCACAACATCTTCTTCCCGATCCATCTTTCTCTTACGGCTTCTGTAACCGTACGGGTCATCGTTCTGGGGGAACCCTACTTTCCACAGAATGTGCCCCATGCCTCGTACACGTCCTCCGTGTTCAGGATTCCCGAGGGCTTTTGTCAGGGCGTCGTTCTCTCTGTTGAACTTGATCCTCCCCTCTTGAGCATCCCTCATTGCCTCAATAAGCTTTTGGGTGGGTTTAATTATTTTGCCCTGGTAAACACACTCCCCTGTCTCCGGGTTCAGCGATCCCCCATGCCTGTACCACCAGCTTTTGGCCCTTGGGTCCCATCCCTCCGTACCTAGACGGATTCCTCGCGCCCTCAGCTCGTTCTCCATCTTCTCCCACCTAGGCTGCGAAAAGCGATACCCTCCTGGCCCCATAATATGATTGTACTCCTTCTTGGCCGCATTATCCTTATTTTTTTCGATATTTCAAGGAACTGCTCCGATTTCTTTTGCTTCACAAATTCTGGCCAATCATGTTGCAGTTTCTCATATTGTCCTTTGAAATCCGGAGTCTTGCCCTGCTTGACAAAGTCATGGGCTAGATTTTGCTTGTATTTCCGGAATGCGTTGGACATCTTAGAAAGAGCGAAGTGTTTGACTAGCTTGCACCTCTCCTTGTTTTCCTCAATCTTGTTACCCTCCTCATCGTATTTGCGGTATTTCGGAGGTAGAACGAAATGTTCCATAAGCTTGTTGAAGCAATCTTTTTTTGTTCTCTTATACAAAAGTGAAACCAAGACGTGCCTTCTTTGGCTCATTCCATTCCTGGACGGTGATCGAGACGTTGTCTCTAAGAACGGCTCCGCATTGGCTGATAAACTTGGTGGCGTTCTTGCGGGGCTCCAGCGGCCTGCCGGTTGCTTCCTCGACAACCTCGATGGTGCATGTTTCTCCTGGTTTCATCGTCTTGGTTGCGCCACGCTTTGACGACGTACTCGATTGTTTCGACGATCCGGCCGAGGGCTAAAATAAGAAAGAGAGTCGCGCGCGTTAGTACACGCATATTTATTCAAATCGATCAGTTAGTTTGTATCACCAGAGGCTCAATGTATATATATACCTCGGCGTCGGAGGTGGTTGCTACTTCCAATTGAAGATCGTCGTTTATCGACGTTTCTTCGGCATCATCTTGCTGACGGCGCCCTTCATCTTCACCCTCCAGGTTCAGATAAGAAGAGATATCATCTTCTTCTTGTCCGGTCGGCACATATAGAATATCACCATTTATGATGCCGAACATATGGTCTTCAAGGTCCGGATCATAGTTGTCCATAATCGGGTCAGCTCTATCGTCCGCCATATGTCAGTCCTGAAAACATGTAGTAAAAACAAATTAATTAAGTGAAGAAGGGGGGCGGTGGCGGTGGCGAAAGGGCGGTGGCAAAAGGAGGGGCGAGGAAGGGGTGGGAGAGGGTGTCGCGGTAGAGCGCGAGACGGGGCGTTTGTTTAGTGTGTGAGAGTATACATTTTTTCAACTTAGAGAGAGTTTTCTCGGATATGTCTACCGGACGAGTATCTCGTCGTCGAGGCGTGACGAGTTCCGATATGACAAGGATTATATAGTGTGCGTGCGCGTGGGTTCCTTGACTGAAGCGGCAATGGGTTGACGATGGCTAGGGACCTACGGCGGCGGAGTCGAGACACAACACATGCATATATGCGGGGTCGCGGTGGCGAAAGGGGGGCGGCGGAAGGTGGGCGCGCGGTGGCGGTGGCGAAAGGGGGGCGGCGGTGGCGGTGGCGCCGCCCCCTCGCCGCGAACAAAAAAAACCCGCATATACGGAGGGGGCGGCGAGGGCGGCGCATCGCCGCCTCCGTATATACGGGTTTTTTGTTCGCGGCGAGGGGCGTTTTTGTTAATTATCAAATTTTACGGGTTTTTTTTGTTAATTATCAAATTTTACCTTTTTTGTTAATTATCAAATTTTACCGTTTTTGTAAAACTAATTAACTGGTTAAAATTAAAAAGAACAAAAAAATAAAAAATAAACCGGCCGGCGCCCCGATATCTGTCAACATTAAGCGCGCGCCGCGCGTGCGCGGCAACCGAGGCAGCCGCCGGCCGGGCGGCAAGCTGGCGAGCAGGCGGCGCGCGCAGTGGGCGAGGGCGGCGGCGGCGCCATGGCGAGAGGGGAGCGGACGGCGCGCGATGGCGGCGGCGACGACGGCGATGTGGGCCGGCGCCAGCCGACGTTACGAGGCGGGGGCACGGCGCGTGCGAAGTGTGACACGTACGGTGGGCGGTGGCGACGACGGGGCGACGACTGGCGACGAAGTGACGAGAGAAGCAAGCTGGGCGACGCCGACGCGAGGCGGCTGCAGAGATCGAGAACGGCGCGCGGAGACGAAGAGAACGAAGTGAACCGCCCTCGCGCGCGTTTAAATAGGGACCCTTTAGTCGCGGTTGGCACACATCAACCGCGACTAAAGGGTATTTTTCGAATTTCGTTTCCGCGGTAAAAATACCCTTTAGTCGCGGTTGGCGAGGCCAACCGCGACTAAAGATATTTTTCAAAATACTTTTCTTTTTAAAAATCTGAAAAATACAAATAATATATCAATAAATTCAGAAAATTAAAACTAATTCATTTAAAAATCTTAAAAATACAAATAATATATCAATAAATTCAGAAAATTAAAACTAATTCATTTCAAAATCTGAAAAATACAAATAATATATCAAAAAATTCAGAAAAATAAAACTAATTCATTTAAAAATCTTAAAAATACAAATAATATATCAATAAATTCAGAAAATTAAAACTAATTCATTTAAAAATCTTAAAAATACAAATAATATATCAAAAAATTCAGAAAAATAAAACTAATTCATTTAAAAATCTTAAAAATACAAATAATATATCAAAAAATCAGAAAAATAAAACTAATTCATTTAAAAATCTTTCTGCCTCCCTCTTCCCACCAGTTCTTCCCGGCCGCCTCTGTCTTCTCGCCGGCCCCCTCTTCCCGCCTCTGTCTTTCCGCCGGCCCCTCTTCTCGCCTCTGTCTTTCCGCCCCCTCTTCCCTTGATTCTTCCCGACGCCTCTGTCGTCTCGCCCCCCCCGCGGTCGTATCCCGCCGACCGCTTGAGTCACGGTTGCACCCGCCCGCCGGGACTAAAGCTTACCCAAACATCCTTATCCCACCGACAGTTTTCTTAGATGACACAAAAACCACCTTTAGTCCCGGTTGTACCCACCAGCCGGGACTAAAGATTAGATGACCAGCTCTGGATTCCTCTTCTTCCCGCCATTTCTTCCCTGTCTTCCCGCCACTTTCTTCCCGCCTCTTTCTTCCCGCCACTTTCTTCCCGCCTCTTTCTTCCCGCCTCCTGTCTTCCCGCTCCCATTTTTCCCGCCATTTGTCACTACATATAGGTAGCCCGGCTTGGCCAGCATTATCACATCTCTACAATCTCTCATCACTCTCTCATGGCTTCCACCTCACCCACTCTAATCTACCAGCAGGTGGAGGAGCTTTGCGCCTCAAACTACCCTTGCCCACCGGGCTACCGCGTCCTACTTTTGGAGCCTAAGCGCGGTGGCGTGCCGGTCCCTCCCGTCCCTCGAGTGCGCGCGCCGGGCGGCCATCACGAACCACTACTACCTCGACCTCACGCCGGAGCAGCGGATGAATCCCCGCTGGCATCCCGATAACCAGCATACTTGGGACGCCTTCTTCATCAATCGGCGTGAGAGGGCGCTCGCCAGGTATGAGGAGGACGGTCTGCCTCCTGGGAACTTCCACGAGGCCGGCCGTCGGCTATGTTGGTACGGCCAGACTCTGCAGAGCGTCATGGACTACATCACGGCCGGCGATATCCCCCGCCTGCGCTACCCTCAGTTCGAGCCACGAGCGCCGCCCGATGACAGCGACGATAAAGGCGACGACGGCGGCAACTTAGAAGGCGACGACTACCAGTACAACGGCGGCGGCTATGAAGACTACAAGTATGCATATTATACGCCTAGGCAGGAGTATGACTGAATCACTCCAAATTTCATGTATCATCAGTGCTATCTCGAGTCAATTGAATCATTCGAAAATGGACACCAAACACATCACGGGTAATATAATTCACATGATCCATTCAACAAAGTTTGGTACAATAAATTATTACACATCATTTCTTTCCTTGTGTCCCTGCTTGCTTACGATTGTGCCGTATCTATGGAGCATCCTCATCATTTAACTTAATGCTTGGGTCGGTGTTCACTTTGAAGGGCGGAATTTCAGCAAACATATTATAATCTTCTGACATGTCTGTCTTGTCCTCCACTCCCACGATGTTTCTTTTCCCCAGAAAGAACAATGTGGCGCTTTGGATCATCGCATGATGTACTGATCGTTTTCTTATCTTTCCGTTTCCTCGGTTTGCTACTCATGTCCTTCACATAGAAAACCTGAGCGACATCTTTCGCTAGGACGAATGGTTCGTCAAGGTAACCAAGATTGTTGAAATCCACCATTGTCATTCCGTATTGCTAGTCCACCTTTACCCCACCTCCTGTTAGCTTGAACCATTTGCACCGGAACAAAGGGACCCTAAAGGAGGGTCCATAGTCAAGTTCCCATATCTCCTATATGTAACCATAATATGTGACCTTTTGCCCATTCTCGGTTGCTGCATCAAAGCGGACACCACTGTTTTGGTTGGTGCTCTTTTTATCTTGGGCGATCGTGTAAAATGTATTCCCATTTATCTCGTACCCTTGGAAAGTCGTTATAGTCGAAGATGGTGTCTTGGCCAACATGTACAGCTGATCTACAACATGATCGTCATTCATTAAATGTTTTCTCAACCAACTGCCGAAAGTCTCCATGTGGGCCTTCCTAATCCAGGATTCAGGCTTCCCAGGGTTGTCCGAGCGTAAAATATTCTTGTGTTTCTCAAAGTACGGAGCCACCAAGCTAGAATTGGTCAGAACTGTGTGGTGTGCTTGATCGAGAGAATGGCCGTCCATACATATCGTTGATTTCCTTCCGATCGTGCCTTTTCCACTTAGTCTCCCCTCGTGCCGCGATCGAGGAAGACCAATCGGCTTAAGGTCAGGAACAAAGTCAACACAAAACTCAATTACCTCCTCATTTCCATAGCCCTTGGCGATGCTTCCTTCTGGCCTAGCACGGTTACGAACATATTTCTTTAATATTCCCATGAACCTCTCGAAGGGGAACATATTGTGTAGAAATACAGGACCGAGAATGGAAATCTCATCGACTAGGTGAACCAGGAGGTGCGTCATAATATTGAAGAAGGATGGCGGGAACACCAACTCGAAACTGACAAGACATTGGATCACATCGTTCTGTAACTGTGGTAGAACTTCTGGATTGATTACCTTCTGAGAGATTGCATTGAGGAAATATTCTTCGTAACGTGCATCACGTCGATTGCAGAGCGGACTTCTAGGACTTTCCAATATTCTAGCTCCCAGAATATAGATTTCTTCTTCCACATGGCTGCGTGCCCGTCAGCTCCCTTCGGAACTGATTGTCCGCCAGGACCCTTTCCAAAGATGACTTTCAAATCCTTGACCATATCAAATACCTCAGCACCAGTGTGTTCCACAGGCTTCGGCCGGTGATCTGCCTTGCCGTTGTAATGCTTGCCTTTCTTTCTTACTGGATAACCTTTCGGAAGAAATCGACGATGCCCAAGGTACACGTTCTTCTTACAATTTGGCAAATGTACACTTTCAGTCTCATGTAAGCAGTGCGTGCATGCATTGTATCCCTTATTTGACAGTCCCGAAAGGTTACTAAGAGCAGGCCAATCGTTGATGGTTACGAAAAGCAACGCTCGTAGGTCAAATTCCTCTTCTTTGTGCTCATCCCACACACGGACACCAGGTCTGCCCCACAGCTGTAAAAGTTCATCAACTAATGGCCTTAGGTACACATCGATGTCGTTGCCGGGTTGCTTCGGACCTTGGATGAGCACTGGCATCATAATGAACTTCCGCTTCATGCACAACCAAGGAGGAAGGTTGTAGATGCATAGAGTCACGGGCCAGGTGCTATGGCTGGAGCTCTGCTCGCCAAAAGGATTCATGCCATCCGTACTTAGACCAAATGTCGTCGTGGTGAACGAGCAGATGCCATAGGATGGCTTAGATTGGGGCCGAATGGACGCAAGAGGATTCGGGGGAGGGTTTGCGATCAGGTGGGAAGAGATTCCGGATGGTTTCCTCAAGAACTTGGCCAAGGCCAGAGGTTGAAGAAGAAAGACACAAGGAAGAACTCCCTCTAGATCACCATTTTCATTGATTCACACAAGTTCTGTGCTACGCCTTCCTACATACGCGCGTACATACTTGCCCGTGAAGAAGGGCTGCCCCCTCTCCTTATATAGGGGAGAGGGTGGCTTACACTGCAAGAAACCCTAATGGCATCTTTGACTGGACAAACTACTTTACCAGGCTACTGTACAAAGCTACTTTAATCATAGGTGACACCGGGGCCTTCTTTTATCATAGAAGCTGACGTCCTCCGGCTTCTTTCTCCGTCACCTCTCTCTTTGGCGCCAGGGCTCTGAATAAAGTTACTTTGCTTAGCTCATCCTTGTCTTCTTGCTCTGAAGAGAATCTTTGACCAGTCCTGCCGACAGGCTCTCCTTTCCGGTATCTTTTATACCGGGTTCCGGCATACCCCTTTGGGGATACCGGCTTAGCCTTGCTCTCCCGGATTCCTACTAGGCTTCCGGCAAGAACACTAAACCGGTATCTTGATGGCTCAAACCATCCGGTTTGGCATGCCTTTGGCATACCGGGGGTTATCCCCCCAACATTAGTCCCCGAAGCTGGTATAGCCTGGAGGATTCTATCCTACAGACCATGCCAGGTTTTCATCTTTTTTAAGATACCGGTTTAATCACTCATGTCTTGAGCTTAGTTCCGGCACCTTTACCCTTGTTCCTTTTCTTCTCTTTGCAAGGCTCGTTCCGGCGTCTCTTTTTTCCGGCACCACGTGTCTTTACTACTTCCTCGGCGAAGTCGAGAATATCTCGGGCCCCGCGCTGTCGAGACATGCGCATCAGAATCGACGCGCTGTCCGTTGTCACATCGCTTCGACTCCCGCGCGCAGTTAATGCATCTCTGCGGATCCCACTACTTCTTCGGGATCCTGTGTGCGCCTCCGTGTGGCCTCCCTCTCTCGCGTGTATCCGTTCGCCACGTGGCGGCCCAAGGTGCGAACCGTCGCGGGCCGCGAGGCGAACCGCCGCGGCCCAGCGGTTCCATCCCCACCTTCTCTCTCCTTTATAAACACAACTGCCCGTTCCTCTTCATCTTCTTCGCATTCTCCTCCTTCGCGCACAGAGCTCCACGCCTTTGCGCCACCGCCGTTCTCCGTCCGCCGTCGCTCGTTCAAGCTCCGGCGCCCGGCGAACTCACGCCGCGCCTCCGCCGGACTTCGCTGTGCGGAGTTCTTCGGCAGCAACTTCCTCGCGTCCGCCGCATTTGTGCTTCTTCGCGAGCTTCTCCGCCTCGCCGTCGACGGAGCTCGCCGGCGACCGCAGACCCGCTTCACCGTCAGCGAACGCTTCCTTCAGCGACCGCGCCGCTCAAGGTTGGTACAAATTTCACTTTACTCGCCGTTCGCTTGCTTTCCAGATCTTGAGCCTTTGGTGTTCTTATTTGCTCTTTTTCTTTGGTTTTATTCTTACTCGTAGATCTTCACGAGGGGTTCAAGTTTGGGATTTCTGTTTCTCCGCCTACCCTCGCAATGTCTGACGAGGAATCTTCCTCCGCATCTTCTTCTTCCCTTTCTCTCAAGCGCCGTAGACCCTCTCCCGGTGAATCTACGGCCTCAGATCCGATGGAGACCGATTCCGGCAATCAGCAGGAATCCGGTAGCCTCCAAGAGTCCGGCGGCCACCTAGAATCCGGTAGCTTTAGCCAAGCTTCCGGTAGCCAAGAGGCCAGTAGCTCTGCCAAGCCTCTAGCAGCTCCGGCCAATCTTCCGGCGAGGAGCCTTCCCCAACCACCCGCGGAGCCTGGATGGGCTCCAACGTTATCGAGTTTGAGATCGATTGGTTGTACCGGTCTCGGAGGATTCCGGAAGGAGTTTCCTGCCGGATTCCGGATGACGAGATCGAACCGGATCCGAAAGACGATGAGTATGTTGTTTTTCTCGCTCACTTTGAGCGTGGCTTCGGCCTCCCTGCCTCTACTTTTTTCCGGGAGTTCCTAGATTTCTACGAACTCCAACCTCACCACCTTCCTGGCAACGCCATTTTCTATCTTTCTTGCTATGCCACCTTCATGGAGGCTTACATCGGCATTCGTCCCACTCATGAGACGTTTGCCCGCTTCTTCAACTTGCGGATCAACTCCGTCCAGGGCAAGGAAATCCCTAAGCCCAAGCCGCCCGTGCAGTGCGGCTCTTGCATCGTCGGCTCCCGCCAGGGGAGCACTTTTCTTAAGTTTTCCGGCCTCGAGTCTTGCCGCGCCTGGCAAGGAACTTTCTTCTATGTGAAGAACACCGGCCGCGCCGATCTCATCAATCTTCCTCCATACCAAGAGGGGCCCCCCAGCAGAACCAACTGGAGCTACAACCCGAGGACGGAACACGCCGAAACCAACCGGGTAGTGCGCTTCTTGGCCTCTTTGAAGAAGGAGACCAACATCTGCTCTGATGATATCATCCGGACTTTCATATCGCGCCGGGTGCTTCCTCTTAAGCGCCGCGCACATAGGATGAGCGAGATGTATGGCCCAGGCGATCCTACCAAGATCACAGGCCGTGCTCTCAGCAAGAAAGACGTTGTTCGCAAGGCTAAGCAGATTTGTCAAACTGCTATGCCTTTTGCGTGGGAATGGGGCCTCCTTCCCCTCAGTTCCTCTAACCCTCCGACTCAAGAAGTAAGAGATTGCGCAATTTAGGGTTGTCTTCTGCCGGTAACTTCTGCTTTTGTTAACCTTCCTTTTTATCTTGTTTCAGGCCAGGGACCGCTTCCCTCTCATCCGGGCAGAGCCGCGAAGAACTCTCCGGAAGCGCGCCTTTGACTCCTTCGACCCGGATCCTTACATTTCTTGGAAGGATCTGAAGATGGGGAAGACTCCGGCTGCGCGCCTTGGCCGGAACCCGCCGGAGCCCACCGGAAACCCCGAGGACCTGGTTGTGCTCGAGGTACTTTCTTTTCCGGCTTCCTATACTTTGCCACTATCGCTTTCTTGCGAATTGCTTCTTAGCCATATCCAACTCTCAGATCCACGAGCGCGTGCCGCCCCTGCGCGCCGAGGCCGGCTCTGAGTTTGTGGACAAACTCATGGCCCAGGGCCAAAAGAACAAGCAGCCGGCATCTACTGCCGGCTCCAGCCATGCTCCTCCCTCCAAGCGCTTCCGGACGGAGCCCGTGGGGGAGAAAGAAGTGGGCGTGCGCCGCTACGGGCGCAAAGCGATGCCAACCGCTTCCGGGTAATTTTCTTTTCCGGGTTGCCTCTTTTTTGCTAAGTTCTTTTTCCGGTTGCTTTTTCTCAACCATTGGTCTTTTCTCTTTTTCTCAGCCCCGCTCTCAAGCTTGGCCCAAGGCCATCGGGCTCTGAGGGATCCGCAAGGACCTCAACCCCTCCTCCTCGTTCAAGCCCGGCACCGTCTGGTGCCGGCAACACCTCCGCCTCCCTTTCGGGGGGCACAACAAATTCGGGGCGTGCGGCCCCTTCATTGTCAGATCACCGCACGGAGGAGGACCTTTCCTTCCTCCCGGAACACCAAGACACCGGCGCCAGCAACACCGGCGCCGGAGAAGAAGAAGCTGCCGGGCGGGCGGAGCCTTCTGCTCCTCCCGTCCTTGAAAATACAACTTCCGCGCCGGAATCTTCCGCGCCGGAAGGCTCCAACACGGGTGACGCTCGTAGCGCTCCCCCTTCTCCACGTACCATTCTTATGCCTCCGCCAGAGGCTCCTCGCGCCCAGCCCTCCGAGGCTGCTCCTAGCGCGCCGCCGGCCAAGACCTCCGGGGCCTCCTCTACCGCGCCGCCGCCCAAGCCTTCCAAGCTCATCAAGGGGAAGGCGACGGCCTCCAGCGCCCCTTCGGGCAGCCAGCAGCCCTTGGTGCTGCACGTGTCCAAGGCTGCCAAAGGCGCCAGCATGAAGGCCACCGGCCTCCTCGGCCGCATCACGGAGTTCCAGCGCCAAGGCCGGGACCTGGGGCACCTCCTGCCTTATGCTCAAAAGTGGAATGCCGCGGACATCACTCCGGCGACCCGCGGAATGGGCAAGGACCGGCTGCCGGCACCTGATCCTGTTGGGGATCGGTGTTCTGAGGAGCACTTCATGCGGCTCCGGGCTGCCGTAAAAGAGCTTGACAGCGCGTGGTACGATTCCACGAACAATCTGACGGTATGTTCTACTAACTTTCAACCTTTGCCGGTTTCTTCGTTTCCGGCTCTGTTTTATCTTTTCCCTAGTTTTATGCCGGTTTCTCTCTTGTCTATCTTCCCAGTCCCCGAGTTTTGTGGTGAGAGCGCAGCTCTTAGCGCAAAACTTAACTTAAGATTTTAGCGTGAAACCGGCACTGCCAGTCCCCGAGTTTCGGGTTAAACATCTTCTTCTTAACACATAATTTACCTTAGAAACGCGCAAAACCGGCACTGCCAGTCCCCGAGTTTCGGGTTAAGAACTTTGTTCTTAGCGCAAAACTTATCTTAAAACCGCGCAAAACCGGCACTGCCGATCCGAGTTTCGGGTTAAGAACTTTGTTCTTAGCGCAAAACTTAACTCATTTCTTCTTTTTCTTGAACAGGTCACCGCTGACGCTCGGAAGGCCCTTTTCGAGGAGCTTTTGTGGGAGCACCGGGAGCTCGCTGAGGCACATGACAAGTGCCAAGGTAAGTTTTTGTTCCACCGGCATCTTTGCTACCGGAAACCTTTTTTCCTTGTGATATTTACAATTTCTGTTAAACAGTGATCCCGGAAGCTTCCATCGATGCTCTAAAAGAGCAGCTCGCCGAGGCCCAACGTACTATTTTTTCCTTTCTCCTTTGAACTTGGTTTCTTTTCATTTTTTACTAGTGTAACCTTGTTAACACTCTTTTTTCCGGTTACAGGGGAGAAGGACCAGCTCAACCGGCAGCACCAGGAGGAGCTGAACGCCCTCAAGACCAGCTACCAGGAGCTCAAGTCTCAGCTGATTCAGCTGGGGCTTGACCACGCCAAGGCCCTCAAAGCCGCTGAAGTGACCGCAGCGGCCAAGTTGGACGAGGCTCTGGAGGATGCTTGCAATGCCACTGTGGTGTTGCGGGCAGAGCTGGAGGAGATGGCCAAGGCCCGGAAGGGTGCCGAGGAGAAGGCCGCGCGGCTGGAGGAGGAGCATAAGGAGTGCGATCAGCTGATCCTGCAGACCGACACACTCGCCCTCCGTAAGTTCTTTTCTTTTACACTTTGATTACTGCACACAAGCCTTTCTTCCTTCGACCCCATTTTCTTTCCGCTATCTTTCCGTCCGGTCTCTCTTCTTCCGGATTCTTTTCTCTCCGGTCTCTTTTTCTTCCGGACTCTTTTCCTTCCGGACTCTTTTCCTTCCGGTCTCTTTTTCTTCCGGACTTTTTTCCTTAAACTTTTTCTTTCTTTGCATAGGCCTCTTTCCGGACTCGCAGAGGTACGCCGTCAAGAAGGTCGACGCGCAACGCAAGGACAAAGGCCAAGCGGATCTTACCGTGCCATGGACGCCCAAGGACCATCTGGTCGCGCTTAACGCGCGGGTGTCCCATATGCGCTGCATAGACCGCAATCTTTCGGACATTCCTGATGTAGCTACCCAGCTATACAGGACTTTATGGCCTGGCGAGGAGGTGCCGGACACCTTCTCCCTCATCAGCGATCGCCTCAAGGGTGCCGGCAAGAGGATCCGCGAGTGGCAGTGCTCTGCTGCCCGCGCTGGAGCGGACTCCGCCCTCCGCGTCGCCTGCTCCTGGTACCCGGAGCTCGATCTGGACGCCCTTACCAGCGTGCGTGAAGACGCCGAAACGGATCTGGACCCGATCCTCTCCGCCAGGCGGCAGGATCGCGCGTACCGGATCGCGGAGTATGCCGACATGCGCACCTTCATCCCTCCCCCTCCTGGCGTCACGGACTATCTCGACGAGGAGGAGGGTGAAGCCGAAGAAGAGCTCCTGGACGACGCTGATGCCGGTGCTGCTCCTCCGGAAGCCCCTGCTGCGTGATTACTCTCTTTGAAGTGTTTGCCTGCTATCTGTTTGTTGGTCCTGCTTATCTTTGAAACAATGTTCGTTAAATTCTGCCCCGGAATGCCGGGGTCTATGATGTAAGACTTTAAGTTTGCCTGTGGTTGTGATACAACATTTCCTGCCGGTAATTTATACCGGTAGCTAAGTATTTATGAGTTTGCTTTAGCACATTTGCTTTTGGTTTTAACTTTATCCTGCACTGCAAAGATTCCTCAATTGTCTCCGCATCCAATTTGATGCATACTTGGTTCTTTTGCCTTGGCTCTGCCTGCCTTCTCTGGGCGTTCTTTGGCGTATGAGCACAAGGTTCTTTCACCAAACAAGCATCTTCTTGAACTTAGAAATAACTTTGAAATTTTGCAAAAAACCGGTTTAACCGGGGTTAGTTAAACTTTCCGGATTGTTCTTTCCTGCTCTCCCTTCTCGCAGTTCATGTGCTTATCCCCTACCGGTTTATCTTGCTTGCCATGAAGCCGATTTGCGGACAGCAGCAGAGTCGAAGACTCCGGTAGGATTTAGCACACTACTAAACCAGAAAGAAAAAACATTCAATAAGCAACCGGTGAACTGAAAAAATAGACAAGTTACATGCAACTTAAGTTGGGGTAGTCCCCGAGATTCATTCAAGGTTCCGGCATCTTTTATTCATAGCATATAAGGTACAAAAAGGAACTTCTTACACCACCACTTCAAGAGTAGAAAGGGCGCAACAGAGCTACGTTCCATGGACGCTTGCTCTCCTCTCCGGACCTGTCCGCCTTTCCTTTCTTCCACTCCTGTGCATCGATCAAGTAGTATGCATCATTGTGAAGCACCTTGCTTACAATGAAGGGACCTTCCCATGGTGGCAAGAGCTTATGCCGGCCTTCAGTGCGCTGCACCAGGCGAAGTACAAGATCTCCTTCCCGGAAAACTCTCGGGTTAACCTTCCGGTTATGATAGCGTCTTAGGTTTTGCTGGTAAATGGCTGTTCTTGCCAAAGCCAGCTCTCTTGCTTCTTCTAGCAAGTCCACATCGTTTTCTCTGGCCTCTTTGACCTCTTGCTCAGTATAGAGCTGTACCCTTGGTGAATCATGAATGATATCGGTTGGTATCACCGCTTCTGCTCCATAAACCATGAAGAAAGGAGTGTATCCGGTAGACCGGTTTGGGGTTGTTCTTATACTCCACAGTACTGATGGTAGCTCATCGAGCCAACATCCCGGTGACTTTTCCACCGCATCAATGAGTCTAGGCTTGATACCGGAAAGCACCAAAGCATTCATTATTTCCACTTGGCCATTGCCTTGTGGGTGTGCCACTGAGCACAAATCCAACCGGATGTTTTTGTCTTCACAGAACCTTTTGAACTCACCTTGAGCAAAGTTGGTTCCATTATCAGTGATGATGCTGTGCGGGTATCCATACCGCAAAATGACATCTTTTAGGAATTTCACCGCTGTATGCCCATCACACTTTGCGATAGGTTTTACTTCTAGCCATTTGGTGAACTTATCCACCATGACCAAGATGTGAGTCATGCTGCTTCTTGCAGTTTTGAATGGCCCAACCATGTCAAGGCACCAAACGGCGAATGGCCATGTTAGTGGTATTGTCTTTAAACCGGATGCTGGGGTATGGTTTTGCTTGGCGTACCTCTGGCAGCCGTTGCATTTTCTTACCAAATCCTCAGCGTTCTCCAAAGCGGTGGGCCAATAGAACCCATGCCGGAATACTTTTGCTACTAGCGCCCTTGATGAAGCATGATGCCCACATTCTCCTTGGTGAATTTCCTCAAGCATTTCTTTCCCTTCCTCCGGTTCCACACATCTTTGAAGGACACCGGTAACGCTTCTCTTGTACACCTCACCATTGATGAATGTGTAAGCTTTGGACCTTCTTTGTATCCTCCTTGATTCATTTTCGTCAGCCGGCAAGGTGCCGTTGATCAGGAATTCCTTAATAGGTTTAACCCATGACGGTATCTCTCGAACCAAAAACACCGGCGCATCTATCTCCATGCTATCCACCAGCATCATTTCTTCCGGTATGGGTACAGCAGTCCCCGAGCTTACCGGAGCAGTCCCCGAGCTTGCCGGAGCAGTCCCCGGGTTCCCTTCATCGATATCCATGGGTACTACGTGTGACTCTGGTACAAAAATTGATTCTGACTCCGGGCTCGGTTTGATCGATGGCACTCTTAAGTGAGCCAAAGCTATTCCGGGAGGAATTTCTTGCCTAGATGAGCCCAGCTTGGACAAAGCATCCGCGGCCTCATTTTCTGCTCGCGGCACATGGTGAAACTCACACCCTTCGAAGAATCCGGCAATTTTTTGCACGTGAAACCGGTACGAGGCCATGTTGGCATCTTTTGCATCCCAATCTCCGGAACACTGCTGTACCACAAGGTCTGAATCTCCATAGCAAATGATCCGGTGTGCACCGATTTCTTTTGCGACCTTAAGCCCATGTATCAAAGCTTCATACTCAGCGACATTGTTCGATGCCCTGAAATGCACTTGCAAAACATACCGGAGGTGGTCTCCTTTTGGGGAAGTGAGCACCACACCGGCACCTAGACCTTCCTTGAGCTTGGATCCATCAAAGTGCATCTTCCAGTATTCTATCCTCTGATCTGGCGGTTTGTACTGCATCTCCGCCCAATCGACAAGGAAATCAGCCAAAGCCTGTGATTTTATGGCATCTCTTCTTTCATACACCGGCACGTATGGTGATATCTGGATTGCCCATTTCGCAATCCGGCCGCTGGCGTCTTTGTTGCACATGATGTCGGAAATTGGTGCTTCACTTACCACCTTCATGGGGTGCTCCTCGAAGTAGTGCTTGAGTTTTGTGGCGGCCATGTACACGCCATAAGTCATTTTTTGGAAGTGAGGGTAGTTTTGTTTTGATAGGGAGAGCACCTCGCTCAAGTAGTATACCGGCCTCTGGACGGTTTTTTCTTCCTCTTCTCTTTCAACTACAACCACTACACTCACAACCCGGTTTGTTGCTGCTATGTATAACAGCATAGGCTCTCTTTCTAGAGGTGAAGCCAGTATAGGTGCTGTGGCTAGCATTGTTTTTAGCTCTTTAAACGCTGCGTCTGCCTGAGGGGTCCAGACGAACGTGTCAGATTTTTTCATCAGAGCATAGAGTGGCAGAGCTTTTTCTCCCAACCTGCTCACGAACCGGCTCAGCGATGCCAAGCTTCCGGTAAACTTCTGCACATCTTTTAACTCTCGAGGGATAGCCATTCTTTCTATTGCTCGGATCTTTACCGGATTAACCTCTATGCCCCGGCTTGATACCAGGAAACCGAGCAGCTTGCCGGCAGGGACACCAAAGGTGCATTTTGCCGGATTGAGTTTCATCCGGAACCGTCTTAGGTTATCGAATGTTTGCCGGATGTCATCGATTAAGGTGTTCTTTACCTTAGTTTTTATCACGATGTCATCCACATAGACTTGTACGTTTTTCCCAATTTGATCAAACAAGCATTTTTGCATACAGCGCTGGTACGTTGCACCAGCGTTGCGCAAACCAAAAGGCATAGTGACATAGCAATAAGCCCCGTGCGGGGTAATGAACGCAGTTTTTATTTGATCTTCCTTTTTCAAGGGAATTTGGTGGAAACCGGAATAGGCATCCAGGAAGGACAACAACTCACACCCAGCAGTTGAATCAATCACTTGATCGATTCGTGGCAAAGGAAAAGGATCTCTTGGGCAAGCCTTGTTCAGGTTGGTGTAGTCGATGCACATGCGCCACACCTTCGGAGCTTTTGCCTCCAGGTTCTCATCTTTCTTCTTTTCAACCATTACCGGATTGGCCAGCCACTCTGTGTGCGTGACCTCCACAATGAACCCGGCAACAAGCAGCTTGGTTACCTCTTCTCCTATGATCTTTCTTCTGTCTTCAGCGAACCGGCGCAGTGGTTGCCACACCGGCTTGGCATCTTTCCGGACGTTTAGAGAGTGCTCAGCCAGCTCCCTCGGAACACCTACCAAATCATCAGTTGACCAGGCAAAGATATTCCGATTCTCACGGAGGAAGCTGACGAGCGCGCTTTCCTATGCTTGATCAAGGCCGGCACCGATACGAACGGTGCGCTCTGGGTAAGCCGGATCCAGCACGATGTCCTTTGTTTCATTTGTCGGCTTGAATGCCGGTGTGCCCATGTTTTCACTCATTGCCGCTAAGCTCATTTGTGAGGATTGAGCCAGCGCAACAGCTGTTTGCATTCTTTTCTTTTCCTCCGCGATCACCAGCGATTCCGCTAGGTTTGATCCGGCAGATGCAGTTTCCAGTGAGATCTTATAGTTTCCCACCACAGTCAGTGGTCCACGAGGTGCCGGCATCTTCATCTTGAGGTAAGCTGTATGGGTTGTGGCCATGAAGGCTGCCAATGCCGGTCTCCCCAGCAATGCATGGTAGGGACTGTCTAGATCCACCACCTCAAACTCCAGATTTTCTACCCGGCAATTGTCACGTCCTCCAAATGCCACGTCCACCCGAACTTTTCCTATCGGGGCACAGGACAAACCAGGAACAATCCCGTGGAACGTTGTGCGCGTTGGCTGAAGCATGTTTTCTGTTATGCCCAGCGTATGCATGGTGTGCTTGTACATGATGTTGATGCTACTGCCATTGTCTATCAGCACCTTGCTGAACTTCACTCGAGTTTGCGGCCCTTTCATGATTGGGTCCACAACAAGAGCATATCCACCCGGATTCGGCATGATCTTTGGGTGATCCTTGGATGACCAGGTAATTTCCTGATTGGACCACATCATGTACTTGGGAACTGCCGGCATCACAGCATTGACCTCCATGGAGCGGCGGTGCACACTTTGCCTGTCTATTGGCTCAGTGACAAAGACAACACAGCACAGATGCGGATCTTCGTAAACATTCCGGCCTAAAGGTGCCGGTGGAGGTGGCTGGTTATCATTTTGCTCCACCCGGTTAACTTGCTGGTACTGCTGCCGGTTTGGCTGCACCGGTAAGGCGTTTGCCCCGGTAAGTGGTGGTGGTGGCGGTAGCTGTTGCTGCTGCTGCGGCATGTCTTGTGGTGGCCGCGCATCTTTCACTGTCCCTTTTTGCATCAAGTACTTGGTCCAGGTACAATCCTTCGTCAGATGGTTTGACGGGTGTGCCGGATTCGGCGTGTGCCACCGGCAAGGTTGATCCATGGCAGCTTCCATGGTGTATTTTGCGGGTTCTTGCGCTTCTTTTCCGGACCTGTGGTTTCTTTTCCACCCATTGTTTCTTAGGACCTGCCCATGGCTGCGATCCGGTTTTTGCCTCTGGCTGCCGCCGGGCCTCGAGTTTTCTGCACAGCAGCAACTTGCTGCGGACCGTACCTTCGATCCGGAAAATCTTCCCTTCTTTTGTTATTCCGGTTGTCCGGTGTTGTTCGTGGCGCAGCTGCTCAGCTCGGTTGCCTTTGCCGGCTGCGTTGGGTCTCCCAACGCGTAGCTATCAGCCACACGTATCATCTCTGCCAACGTTGTCGGCATGTTGCGCTGCAACTTTTGCCACAACGGTGAACCTCTCCTGCATCCACTGCTAAACCAAGCAATGGCTTGTGCCTCGATTACCCCTTCACAGGAGTTCCTCGTAGTGTTCCACCGGGCTAGATAATCCCGGTCTGTTTCATTCGGGCGCTGCACGCACAGAGCAAGTTGCTGCGGCCTGTTTGGCCTCTGATAGGTGCTGCTGAAATTGCTCACAAAGGCCTCCTCAAAATCCAGCCAGCCATTTATGCTTCCTGCCGGCAAGTTGTTTAGCCAGATTCTTGCCGGTCCAACCAAAAACGATGGTATGATCCTCACGGCCCAACGCCGGTTTCCTCCTCCTGCTACGGTTCCTCCACCGCCTGCAACGTATACCGCGGTCACGTAATCCGCGAGCCAATCTTCCGGCTTTGTGGTGCCGTCATACGTTTTTGTGTCACGGGGCAACATAAAGTTGCGAACTGGTGGTTTTTCTTTCATGATCCTTGGGCCAAAGCACTTCGGACCCGGAGGACCTTCCTCCTCGATCATTTCTGACAAGTACACTCTATCCAGACGGTGCCTCGCATCCCGTTCCGGTAAGTATCTCTCTCCCAGGCGTTCTCCCAATGGGTTCCGGTATGCTGCCGGTCTGGTGGAATCGGCTTCATCGTAACATTCCGGTACCGCGGCCCTTGCCTGCCGGTACCTTGGGGGATCCATTTCCTCCTCGTCGTACGCTGCCCTTGCAGCTTGATAGTTTTGCCCGGTCTCATATCTACCGGCATGATTGTTTCCGGCATAGCCTCTGTTGTAGCCTCGCTCTGCCCCTTGGCTTTTTCTACCGGCATCATGTTGCCCGGCTTGTTGCTTTCCGGCAAGAACCGGATCGTACACAGTCATCTGCTGCGCATTCACCTCTTTTTCTCTCCTTCTATCCGGATGGGGGGACGATGCCTGCCCATGGGACTTGCTACCGGCATTCTTTGTCGAACGCGCGGATTTTGAGGCCGCTGCCTTGTTCAGCTTAGCCAGCTGCTCAGCATTTTGCTGCTCTATGGTTTCCAGCAGCTCTCTGACACGCTCTTGCTGCTTTACCAAAGCCTCTCCGGAAAGCGACTCACATAGCTCTACTGCAGCCTTAGCAGCTTTTATAGTTTTATCTGGGCTGCTATACTTAGGCTTTTCCACGATGCTAACAGATGCAGAGGCGCTCTTGCCGGTAAGAATCTCTTTGCGCAAATCTTGATCTAGGTTGCGAGCTTTTAGCCGGTTTTCCGGCATCCTAGCAGCATGCGCGCTAACAGAAGCAAAGCCATGGGCAGCGTTATACTCACGTACGGTTAGGTTCAGCTCGCGCTGCGCCCTGACGATGTCCTTGCCGCTCTCCAGCATCTTCTGGCGCTGCGCCTCCAGCTCCGCCTGAGCCGCTGCCGGGTCGATGTTCTGCGCGATGGGGGTGGCGAGGACGTTCATCGCTGCCCGGAGCGGTGTCTCCGTGGCGCGGATGATGCTCCCGCTGCGCTGCGCCGCGCTCCAGCGGTGGCTTAGCCGCACGGGTCGAAACCGCGCGACCGGCACCTTCAGCCGCAACCTCCTTTCCTGCACCAGCCACACCGGTCATCATTACCTCGACGCTGCCGGCGGCGCGACCAGCACAGAGCCATCTTGGCGGGTCCGGTGCCACCAGCACCGGCGAGAGGCGCTGGCGCACAGGGACGGTGCCGAAGTAGACGCGGTGGCTGCCGAACTCGATGATACGGCCGTTCTTGGGGAAGACGCCGCCGTTGGCGAAGCAGCCCGCGTTGTCGTTGATGAAGTCCATGGCGTAGATGCGCTGCACCAACGCGGACACCGTACGCTCGCCGGAGATCTCGAGGACGCCCGCCCGAATGTGAACTCCATCAAGCGCCACTTCATACCCCACGGTGGGCGCCAGCTGTCGTCGTGGTGAACGAGCAGATGCCATAGGATGGCTTAGATTGGGGCCGAATGGACGCAAGAGGATTCGGGGGAGGGTTTGCGATCAGGTGGGAAGAGATTCCGGATGGTTTCCTCAAGAACTTGGCCAAGGCCAGAGGTTGAAGAAGAAAGACACAAGGAAGAACTCCCTCTAGATCACCATTTTCATTGATTCACACAAGTTACAGGCTCTGCCTTCCTACATACGCGCGTACATACTTGCCCGTGAAGAAGGGCTGCCCCCTCTCCTTATATAGGGGAGAGGGTGGCTTACACTGCAAGAAACCCTAATGGCATCTTTGACTGGACAAACTACTTACCAGGCTACTGTACAAAGCTACTTTAATCATAGGTGACACCGGGGCCTTCTTTTATCATAGAAGCTAACGTCCTCCGGCTTCTTTCTCCGTCACCTCTCTCTTTGGCGCCAGGGCTCTGAATAAAGTTACTTTGCTTAGCTCATCCTTGTCTTCTTGCTCTGAAGAGAATCTTTGACCAGTCCTGCCGACAGGCTCTCCTTTCCGGTATCTTTTATACCGGGTTCCGGCATACCCCTTTGGGGATACCGGCTTAGCCTTGCTCTCCCGGATTCCTACTAGGCTTCCGGCAAGAACACTAAACCGGTATCTTGATGGCTCAAACCATCCGGTTTGGCATGCCTTTGGCATACCGGGGGTTATCCCCCCAACACCAAATCTTATGTTCCTTGCGTCAGCTGCAAAATCTTTGAACTCTCTGTCGATCTTTCTCCATTGCGTTCCATCTGCGGGGTGTCTCAACTCCCCGTCCGACTTACGGTCCTCTTTGTGCCATCGCAACAACTTGGCATGCTCTTTGTTCCTGAACAGACGTTTCAACCGTGGTATTATAGGAGCATACCACATCACCTTGGCGGGAACCCTCTTCCTGGGTTTCTGGCCCTCAACATCGTCACCAGGGTCATCGCCTCTGATCTTATAACGCAATGCAGTGCATACCGGGCATTCATTCAAATTCTCGTATTCACCGCGGTAGAGGATGCAGTCGTTGATGCATGCATGTATCTTCAGAACCTCTAAACCTAGAGGGCAGACAACCTTCTTTGCTTCGTACGTACTGGCGGGCAACTCGTTATTCTTTGGAAACATATTGTTCAACATTTTCAGCAAGTTTTCAAATGCCGAATCAGCTACACCTGCCTGTGCCTTCCATTTCAGCAAATCCAGTGTGCAGCCCAGCTTTTTCAGACCATCATCGCATCCGGGGTACAGCGCCTTCCTGTGATCCTCTAACATGCAATCCAAATTCTCCCTCTCCTTTTCAGTTTCGCAGCGTCTCCGTGCATCAGCAATGGTCCGACCAAGATCATCAACGGGATCATCACGTGCCTCTTCTTCACCTTCCCCTTCAACTTCCCCTTCACCTTCAGCATCCTCCATGAAAGTATCACCGAAATGAGCAAGATAGCTTTCATCGATGAAATCATCCCCTTCTTCATCTTCTTCCATTATAACCCCTCTTTCTCCATGCTTGGTCCAACAATTATAGCTTGGCATGAAACCGTGCCGAAGCAGGTGCATGTGAACATCTCTTGAGGAAGAGTAACCCTTCTGATTCTTACAGTTAACACATGGACAGATAACAAAACCCCCCTGCTTGTTCGCATTAGCCACTACGAGGAAATCTTTCAAACCCGTAGTGAACTCGCCGGAGAGTCGGTTACCGTACATCCATTGCCGATTCATCTGCATTATTATAATATAAAATATATAATTAACCATCATGCATTTGTTAAACTAACTAGCTACAAACAATATAAATTAAACAATGAACTACACACATGCATATTTTATCAATGACACATCAAAGGTTCAAGTTGCTAACCGCGATCGAGGAGGAAAAAATAAATGAGAAAGCTCAAGTGTGGCTCCAACACTTCATATCATGTTTGTTTCATGCTCTTGGGGCATTTCATCAAACACCTTATGTGCATAAGAGGAACCAAAAGCAAACCTAACACCCACTTGTGAAGTTTGTGAAGAGAATGGCTCCAAATAGCTAAGTGTTGGCTGTTGGATGGGTATATATAGGGGAGGGGCTTTAGTCCCGGTTGGCCTGGCCAACCGCGACTAAAGGCCTTCGGGCACCTTTAGTCGCGGTTGGCCCCCCCCCCACGTGCACCAGCTGGCCACCGAGCGCCCTGGGCCCAGGCCTTTGGTCGCGGTTCGCCTCCCGAACCGCGACTAAAGGTCCCATTAGTCGCGGTTCCTATAGCTTCGCGACTTATGGGGCTGGACGGAAGCCTGTTTTTCTACCAGTGTAGTAAACAACTTAACGCGAACCGACGAAGAAATTGACGAAGCCATCTAATGGGTTGGCCCATACGAGGCGATTTGCGGATGCCACTTGAAGCGGCTTATACGAGCTCCCGACACCGCCGATGCAACGAATCGCACAGGTCTGCAACAAAACGCATCGGCCGGATCTTTCGCTTTGCCGAAGGATTGACATGGTCTCGGATTTGTCCGAAAACGATTAAAGCGCAATCAAGACTTAAAGAATAAATGAAGGAAAAAAAACTGAGCTCCAACAATGCTTTGGTACGTTGGACGGTGGAAGAGCACTGTAGTGGGGAAACGTCATAGAGGGAGAAGGGCCATCGCCTTGCTTCTCATGGTAATCGTGTGGAAGCCATGGAGTAAAAGAAACACTGTTTTCCCAAGCAAAGGACAAACCGATATATATATATATATATGCATCGCTTTGTCCGGGGTAACGGCGTAACGCTGTTCTTCTAACTCAGCCAGAGGAAATTTACACTCGATCATGAAAAAAATCTTTTATAGTATAGTACTTCAATCTCAGCCCATAATACAATGAATCAATGATAATAGATGACCTGGTAAAGGATCACAGCAATTGCAAACAAAAAGCAGCTGCGTGCATCAGGGGCGTACCCACGTTGAGCTAGCAGGTGTCACATGACACCGGGTAAATTTCATTTTCTTTGATGTATTGTGTAGATTTTCAGTGTATGACACCCCCAGCTATATGTGAAAAATCTGTGTGCTTCATACAATGACACCGGGTTGATTTTGCTCTAGGTCCGCCCCTGGCGTGCATTGATCACCAGACTAACTAAGAATAACAAGAAGAAAAATGGGAAGCGCCAAGCGGCATTAAATCTTGCAGTGGAGCCTCGTCAGTTGCACTGCGGGCTAGTGGAGAAATGGTCGAGAGAGAAGGACTTGGACACCGACCCGGCGTGCATCCTGAGCTCGCCGCCGTCGAGGTCGACTTCCCGGATGTTGATCCACGCGAAGAGGATCTTCACCTTGACGCCCTCCAGCCCGCTGATGGACCCGTTCTGGATGTTCCCGGCCACCCGGCTGCTGTAGTTCACCTTGTACTGCTTGGAGACGCGGAAGCTGCAGTCGCTGGGGAAGTTCACCTGAAAGGACCCGTCCAGGCCCAGATCGTAGCTCACCGCGCCCGCCGGGAGGATGCCCGGCGGGAAGCCGTAGCGCTCTAGCATTTCGTACGCCGTCGGCTTGGCGGTTGAGTTCCCCGGGTCCATCGTGGGCGCAGGGGCGAGATCGTCGGCCGTGGCGGTGACAAGGATGGCTGCCACCGCCACCGCCACCGCCATGATGAGTGGGAGAAAATGCTTCGCCATTGCTGGTGCTTGCTTGGTGTAGGATGTCAAGTGTTGGACACTTTGTGGATGGCCTCAAGCTCTGGAGATATTACTATATTTTCTCGTAGATGCATACCATATATATACTGTGAGCTAGAGCCATAAAATAATATATTTTGGAGTACAATTAATTCGTACATACAAAGTTGGTAGGAAATTATTTCGGAAACAAGGAAAATAGCACTAAATAATCCAAATTTTAGTTCTATATAAAGTTGAAAAAATAGAAATATACATGGTCATTACTTATCCAACTCAGGTTTTTTTTTAAATTATTGTAATGATGAGACTATCGATATACGCGGATATGTCCCAAATTAGCATCTATGATGTTAGAAAAAAAAATTAGCCCGTATGCCCCAAGGCCTTAAGGCCCATTAGTACTTTCAGGGTCATATTTCTTAGTGTAACGCGATGACAACTTTTAATAAGACTAGCAAAAGTGCCCATGCGTTGCACCGGGAGAAAGGAATGACATTATGATGAGGTGCTGCCAGATAAGTGGGTCTTCCTCACCACCGCTGGGCTGAGGATTTTACTCGAAGTGGTAGGTTGTCGGCGTGAGGATTTTCCTCTAGTTAAACTGGATGGCCCATCGCTACCCGCCGGCGTGATGATTCCACTCCAGCTTCAGCTTGGTGGCCTAGCACCATCGTTGGCCCTCTCCTGGGTGGCTTTTCACGCGCGCACCACGCGTGCACACGCACACTCCGTCTTCCTGGATGCTCTTTGCGTCCCTCTCCTCTCCGCCTCCACCATCTTCGTGTGCTTCATCGCGTGCGCTACTCTTGGCGTCCTGGAGTGCTCGAAGACATGTTGCACCGTCAATAGCCGCCTGTCTGTTCCCGAGCCGGTATGTCGCGCGCCAATCCGGCACTCGCACTCCACAAATGACGTCGTGTTTTGCCTCCTTGTAGTGTGTCTGCCGATCGGGCTAGGGCAAGGGCATCTAGAGCAGGCGCAGGGCATGCGCGACGGCGAAGATCTCCGCCCTCCATGTGAGTAGGTCGTCGATGGCCCGGCGCTTGGCTCGCCACGCGCTTCCACCCTCTGTGTTCACGCATGACAGCTTGGCCATGCGCTCCTCGATGGTGGCTTTCACCGCCGCAAGGTCGCGCTCAAGGACCACATCCAGCGGCGAGATCTCTAACGAGGCCAGCAACGCGGCTTAATGGCCAGGCGGTGGTGCATCCTCGATGGCATCATGCCACCCGTCGTCCTCCTCCTCCTCATCGATGTCCGGGTCCATCTCCGCTTGCTTCGCGCCCTCTGTCGCCGCCGATCCCCCTCTGCCTCCATGCACTCCTTGGCCTCGCGCTCCTCTGCTGCACGTCGCTTGGCGGTCAGCGGGAACCGCTCACGAGCAGCCAGCGTGAGCTTCGCCTGTGTCGTCTGCAGCTTGCGAGGCATGTTGATAAGGAGACGGTGTAGGAGAAGGAAGATGAGGATAATGTCGTCAGTGGCTGGTATGAGATAATGAGGCCGCAAGCATCGGCTATTACAGCCTGCGGCCGTAGCATGAAACTGGCAGGAGCGCTCGCGTGGCAAGCACTGTTTTCGTACAACATAGTTACATTTAAAAAGGATGTATGTAAAGATCACCTATCATGCATGTAAATAGATTAAAAAAGATGGATTTAAGCAACTTTGGTTAATTACAGAAAGAAACTTTGGGTTCACTTAAATTAACAACAACAACAAACCTGATATTAAACAGGAGAATGAACTGAAGTTTATTTGCTTTGTACATGACTAACGGGATGACGCCTTATGCTGAGCAAAAGAAGGCCCAGAGAAATCCAACCGGCAAGCCAAGTTAGTTCCAAGGCCCAGCCGACTCCTCCATCCTCGTCTCCTCTATTCTCCCCCAGTTTCCCCTCACTCCGCCGCCAGACATGCACACCAGCACGCAGAAGAACCGGCGACCAGACTCCATTCCAGGATTGATCGCCCGCCCGCCAAGCCGCGCCATTCCAAGATCTATCCCCCGCCCTCCCGCCAAGATTGAAGCCGGAAGCACCAAGCTGCCTCCCCGATGCCTAGTTCTCTCCTCACCCATTCTTCCGTGCAATTTCTTCCTCCTTTAATCTGTTTCTTTGATTTCCTCCTTTAATAATTGTCGTCCGTTCCCAAATTATGTGGACCTGATCCTTTCCTTCGTTCAATCCCGTCCTTTAATCCAATCCGGTTCAATTCGTGCGGTCTAGCTTTGCTGATACTTGTTATCCCAAATCAGCTTGTTATAAACCAGAAAATTTAGGCATATAAACCGGTGGATTTTCTTATATGCGAGCGAGGTGGGACTATTGATTTTCTGTGTGACCCAGCGCTACGGTATTTTGACCAAAAAAAAAGCCCAGTGCTGGCCCTGTTCGCGGTACGCGCTCCGTGCGGCTTGTGTCGGCAGTTCTTTGCTCTCGAGGAAAAGGAAGGAAAAAAAAAGAATCGAACCGGTATGTGGCATCTGTTTGTATTATGCGCTTTGGTGGGAGGGTAAAACGGTCCAAAAAAAAGCGTTGACGAAATTTTTGGCAGAAACCTTAGCTCCTTTATTATTAGGTATAGATTGAATATTTGTCTGTAATTTTTTATAGAACTAACTAACCTCAAATTCTCTTTTTAGTGCCTAAATTTTCATATCCGGACCTCCATTTCAGTTTACTATTTCTGCACGTGTATCTAGGTTGTCAATTTGATTTATATAATATAAATTATAAACCACAAAAAATTACTAATAAAAATTATAAAAACTAAAGTTTATAATGGTATATATTTGGTATATATCTTATATTAAGTTAGTCAAATTGGCGATCTAGGAATACATGTGTGACTAGTAAACTGAAATAGATGGAGTATTATAAATGAGAGTGGATTTTGTACTTACACGCATCGGTGTGAGTGTTTTCGTCACTGTCCATTGTTTTTTTGAGATTCATGCTCACCATGGTAGTTGAAAAAAATTAATTTCTCTGTTTTATTTTTATCCGAATCTGAAAGCACAATAAACGTGAAGGAAACATCCACATCCATACATCCATACATGTAAGTACAAAAGTATTTCTCTAGTTGTAAAATTGACTGATAATTAACGTCAAGAGATATAATACAACATTATGACACAAAACTTTTACACGTTAATTATTTCATAATTTATTTGTACATCTTTATTTTATATCAAGATTATGTTGAGAGCAAAGAGATATTTCTTTTCTAAAAAACAGTACTACTACCTCCATCCCAAAGTTTAAGGTTTATATTATTTTTTGAAAGTCAAACTACGTTAAATTTGACTTAGCTTTTACCAAAAATCATTAACATGCAAAATACAAAATTAATATCATTAAATAGATAATGAATATATTTTCGTATGGTATCTACCAAATATTATACTTGTTGATAGATTATTCTAAAATTTTGATCAAATTTTACTTTATTTGATTTTAAAAAAATTTATAAGGCTTAAACTTTGGGATGGAGGTAGTATTATATATTTCTCCATCACACAACAAATTCATCGTCCACGCTCTTTGAAAGCATGTATTTACTTTTAATCTCCAAAATGAATTTTGCAATCTAATGGAATTATTTTTCTGATATAGTATTTAATCTCCGTTCATACCAATGTTCAAGAAATCGTTAATAGTAACTGATACGTCTCCAACGTATCTATAATTTCTGATGTTCCATGCTTATTTTATGATAATACCTACATGTTTTGTTCACACTTTATATCGTTTTTATGCGTTTTATGAAACTAACCTATTGACGAGATGCCGAAGTGCTAGTTTTTGTTTTCTGCTGTTTTTGGTTTCAGAAATCCTAGTAAGGAAATATTCTCGGAATTGGACAAAATCAACGCCCAGAACCTTATTTTTCTAGGAAGCTTCCAGAGAGCCAGAGTGGGACCAGAGGGGAGCCCTGGGGGCCCCACACATGGTGGCGGCGCGGCCCAAGGGGGGCGCGCCCCCTATTGTGAGGAGGCCCCGTGGCCCCTCCGACTCCGACTCTCCGCCTATAAAAGCCTCCTGACCTAAAAACTTCGGGGGAATAAACCACGGTACGAGAAACCTTCCAGAACCGCCGCCATCGCGAAGCCAAGATCTGGGGGACAGAAGTCTCTGTTCCGGCACGCCGCCAGGACGGGGAAGTGCCCCCGGAAGGCATCTCCATCGACACCATCGCCATCTTCATCACCGCTGTTGTCTCCCACGAGGAGGGAGTAGTTCTCCATCGAGGCTAAGGGCTGTACCGGTAGCTATGTGGTTAATCTCTCTCCCATGTACTTCAATACAATGATCTCATTAGCTGCTTTACATGATTGAGATCCATATGATGAGCTTTGTAATCTAGATGTCGTTATGCTATTCAAGTGGATTTTACTTATGTGATCTCCGGAGACTCCTTGTCCCACGTGTGTAAAGGTGACAGTGTGTGCACCGTGTGGGTCTCTTAGGCTATATTTCACAGAATACTTGTTCACTGAATTATGATTTGAGTTGGATGTCTCTATGAAATTGTGGTGTGTTAGTACCTCCTATGAATGCTCACAGTGACAGCGTGGGGTGTTTATTAGTACTTGGGAATACATCTTTAAGGCTTGCCTACATGATGAATTAGTGTTCGTTATCTTGCCAGAGATTAATTCAGAATAGCATAGTGAAGTGCTTATTTATATTTCTTTATGATTGCAATGTTGAGAGTGTCCACTAGTGAAAGTATGATCCCTAGGCCTTGTTTCCAAATACTGCAATCATCGCTTATTTACTGTTTTACTGCATCTTTACTTCCTGCAATATTACTACCATCAACTGCACGCTTGACAAAGCTATTTTTACGGCGCCGTTACTACTGCTCATATTCATTCATACCACCTGTATTTCACTATCTCTTCGCCGAACTAGTGCACCTATACATCTGACAAGTGTATTAGGTGTGTTGGGGACACAAGAGACTTCTTGTATCGTGATTGCAGGGTTGCTTGAGAGGGATATCTTTGACCTCTTCCTCCCTGAGTTCGATAAACCTTGGGTGATCCACTTAAGGGAAAACTTGCTACTGTTCTACAAACCTCTGCTTTTGGAGGCCCAACACTGTCTACAGAAAAAGAAGCGTGAGTAGATATTAAGTTATTTTCTGGCGCTGTTGCCGGGGAGGAAAGGTAAAAGGCATTCACACTCCGGTCCCAGGTAACTAAGTTATTTTCTGGTGCCGTTGTAAGTGCTCGAAGCTATTTTCTTTAGATCCTGCAATTGCATCTTTTTGTTTCTTGTTTTTATTTCACTAGTTAGGCATAATGGAAAGCAACATGGAGCTTTTTAATCTATTTCCTGAGTTAAGACATGGATTGTTTGATGCGAAAATTAAAAAACCTATGGAACCTTATTTGCATGCTAGTAACAATGATATTAGTATGAACGCTTTGAACACCATTGTTGCTAATGATATGGAAAATTCTAAGCTTGGGGAAGCTGGTTTTGATGAGCCTGATATTTTTAGTCCCCCAAGCATGGAGGAGAAAATTTTCTTTGATGATACTTTGCCTCCCATTTACGATGATTATAATGATAGTAGTCTTTTGGTGCCGCCTACTATGGAGAGTAAATTTTATTATGATTATACTATGCCTTCTACACTTGATGAGAATAATAATGATAGCTGCTTTGTTGAATTTGCTCCCACTACAATTAATAAGAATGACTATGCTTATGTTGGGAGTAGTAATAATTTTATGCATGAGACTCATGATAAGAATGTTTCACTTGATAGTTATATTGTTGAGTTTGCTCATGATGCTACTGGATATTATTATGAGAGAGGAAAATATGGTTGTAGAAATTTTCATGTTACTAAAACACCTCTCTTTTTGCTGAAAATCTTGAAGCTGCGCTTGTTTTATCTTTCTATGCTTGTTGCATTATGCTTCATGAATTTGTTTATTTACAAGATTCCTTTTCATAGGAAGTGGGTTAGGCTTAAATGTGTTTTGAATTTTCTTTTTGATGCTCTCTTTTGCTTCAACTCTTATTTCTTGGGAGTGCTTCATTAAAATTGCTGAGCCCATCTTAATGGCTATAAAGAAAGCACTTCTTAGGAGATAACCCATGTTTTTATTTTACAACAGTAATTTTGTTTTATATTTGAGTCTTGGAAGTTGTTACTACTGTAGCAACCTCTCCTTATCTTTATTTCATTGCACTGTTGTGCTAAGTAAAGTCTTTGATAGTAAAGTTCATACTAGATTTGGATTACTGCGCAGAAATAGATTTCTTGCTGTCACGAATTTGGGCAGGGTTCTCTGTAGGTAACTCAGAAAAATCTTCCAATTTTTGTGTGTGATCCTCAGATATGTACGCAACTTTCATTCAATTTGAGCATTTTATCTGAGCAAGTCCAGTGCCTCTAAAAAATTCGTCTTTACAGACTGTTCTGTTTTGACAGATTCTGCCTTTTATGTCGCATTGCCTCTTTTGCTATGTTGGGTGGATTTCTTTGTTCCATTAACTTCCAGTAGCCTTGGGCAATGTCTAGAAGTGTTAAAAATTATTGTGTCACCTCTGAACATGTGAATTTTTGATTATGCACTAACCCTCTAATGAGTTTGTTTCGAGTTTGGTGTGGAGGAAGTTTTCAAGGGTCAAGAGAGGAGGATGATATATGATTAAGAGTGAAAAGTCTAAGCTTGGGGATGCTCCCGTGGTTCATTCCTGCATATTTCAAGAAGACTCAAGCGTCTAAGCTTGGGGATACCCAAGGCATCCCCTTCTTCATCAACAACTTATCAGGTCACTTCTCTTGAAACTATATTTTTATTCGGTCACATCTTATGTACTTTACTTGGAGCGTCTATTTGTTTTTATTTTTGTTTTGTTTGAATAAATTCATGCTTGTGTGGGAGAGAGACACGCTCCGCTGGTTCATATGAACACATGTGTTCTTAGCTTTTAATGTTCATGGCGAAGGTTGAAACTGCTTCGTTAATTGTTATGTGTTTGGAAACAGAAAATGCTACATGTGGTAGATTGGTATAATGTCTTGAATAATGTGATACTTGGCAATTGTTGTGCTCATATAGATCATGTTTAAGCTCTTGCATCATGTACTTTGCACCTATTAGTGAAGAAATACTGTAGAGCTTGTTGACATTTGGTTTGCATGATTGGTCTCTCTAGAGTCTAGATATTTTCTGGTGAGGTGTTTGAACAACAAGGAAGACAATGTAGAGTCTTATAATGCTTGCAGTATGTTCTTATGTAAGTTTTTCTGTACCGGTTCATACTTGTGTTTGCTTCAAACAACCTTGCTAGCCTAAGCCTTGTATTGAGAGGGATTACTTCTTATGCATCCGAAATCCTTGAGCCAAAAACTATGCCATTTGTGTCCACCATACCTACCTACTACATGGTATTTCTCTGCCATTCCAAAGTAAATTGCTTGAGTGGTACCTTTAAAATTCCATTCTTTGTCTTTGCAATATATAGCTCATGGGAAAAATAGCCTAAAAACTATTGTGGTATTGAATATGTACTTATGTATCTTATTTCTTATTAAGTTGCTTGTTGAGCGATAACCATGTTCCTGGGGATGCCATCAACACCTTGTTGAATATCATGTGAGTTGCTATGCATGTTCGTCTTGTCTGAAGTAAGGGTGATTTATCATGAGTTGAATGGTTTGAGCATGCATATTGTTAGAGAAGAACATTGGGCCGCTAACTAAAGCCATGATCCATGGTGGAAGTTTCAGTTTTGGACAACAATCCTCAATCTCTTATGAGAATATTATTTGTTGTTGAATGCTTCTGCATTAAAGAGGAGTCCATTATCTGTTGTCTATGTTGTCCCGGTATGGATGTCTAAGTTGAGAATAATCAAAAGCGAGAAATTCAATGCGAGCTTTCTCCTTAGACCTTTGTACAGACGGCATAGAGGTACCCCTTTGTGATACTTGGTTAAAACATGTGTTATGCGATGATAATCCATGTAAATCCGAGCCAATTAGGACAAGGTGCGGGCACTATTGGTAATCTATGCATGAGGCTTGCAACTTGTAGGATATCTTATACATAACACATATGCTTTATTACTACCGTTGACAAAATTGTTTCTTGTTTTCAAAACAAAAGCTCTAGCACAAATATAGCAATCCATGCTTCCCTCTTCGAAGGACCATTCTTCTACTTTTATGTTGAGTCAGTTTACCTACTTCCTTCTATCTTAGAAGCAAACACTTGTGTCAACTGTGCATTGATTCTTACATGCTTGCTTATTGCACTTATTATTTTACTTTATGTTGACAATTATCCATGAGATATGCATGTTGAAGTTGAAAGCAATTGCTGAAACTTAATCTTCCTTTGTGTTGCTCCCATTCCTTTACTTTGAATTTATTGCTTTATGAGTTAACTCTTATGCAAGACTTATTGATGCTTGTCTTGAAAGTACTATTCATGAAAAGTCTTTGCTATATGATTCAGTTGCTTAATCATTATCTTTATCATTCCTTTGAATCGCTGAATTCATCTCATATGCTTTACAATAGTATGATTAAGATCATGTTGGTAGCATGTCACTTCAGAAATTATCTTTGTTATCGTTTACCTACTCGAGGACGAGTAGGAACTAAGCTTGGGGATGCTGATACGTCTCCAACGTATCTATAATTTCTGATGTTCCATGCTTGTTTTATGACAATACCTACATGTTTTGTTCACACTTTATATCGTTTTTATGCGTTTACGGAACTAACCTATTGACGAGATGCCGAAGTGCCAGTTTCTGTTTTCTGCTGTTTTTGGTTTCAGAAATCCTAGTAAGGAAATATTCTCGGAATTGGACGAAATCAACGCCCAGAACCTTATTTTTCCAGGAAGCTTCCAGAGAGCCAGAGTGGGACCAGAGGGGAGCCCTGGGGGCCCCACACATGGTGGCGACACGGCCCAAGGGGGGCGCGCCCCCTGATACGTCTCCAACGTATCGATATTTTCTTATGTTCCATGCTTGTTTTATGGCAATACCTACATGTTTTGTTCACACTTTATGATGATTTTATGCGTTTTCCGGAACTAACCTATTGACGAGATGCCAAAGTGCCAGTTCCCGTTTTCTGCTGTTTTTGGTTTCAGAAATCCTAGTAAGGAAATATTCTCGGAATTGGACGAAATCAACGCCCAGCATCTTATAATTGCACGAAGCTTCCAGAACACCCGAGAGCCACCATAGGGGAGCCCTGGGGGGCCCACACACCAGCCTGGCGCGGCCAGAAGGGGGGCCGCGCCCCCCTATGGTGTCACCACCTCGTCAGCCACGGTACGAGAAACCTTCTAGAGCCGCCGCCATCGCGAAGCCAAGATTTGGGGGACAGGAGTCTCTGTTCCGGCACGCCGCCGGGACGGGGAAGTGCCCCCGGAAGGCATCTCCATCGACACCACCGCCATCTTCATCACCGCTGCTGTCTCCCATGAGGAGGGAGTAGTTCTCCATCGAGGCTCAGGGGCTGTACCGGTAGCTATGTGGTTAATCTCTCTCCCTATGTACTTCAATACAATAATCTCATGAGCTGCCTTACATGATTGAGATTCATATAATGAGCTTGTAATCTAGATGTCGTTATGCTATTCAAGTGGATTTTACTTATGTGATCTCCGGAGACTCCTTGTCCCACGTGTGTAAAGGTGACAGTGTGTGCACCGTGTGGATCTCTTAGGCTATATTTCACAGAATACTTATTCACTGTTATGAATAGCATAGTGAAGTGCTTATTTATATCCCTTTATGATTACAATGTGTTTTGTATCACTATTAATCTATGTGCTACTCTAGTGATGTTATTAAAGTACTCTATTCCTCCTTCATGATGTAATGGTGACAGTGTGTGCATCATGTAGTACTTGGCGTAGTTTATGTTTATGATCTCTTGTAGATTATGAAGTTAACTATTACTATGATGGTATTAATGTGATCTATTCCTCCTTTCGTAGTATAAAGGTGACAGTGTGCATGCTATGTTAGTACTTGGTATAGTTGTGTTGATCTAGCATGCACTCTAAGGTTATTTAAATATGAATATCGAATATTGTGGAGCTTGTTAACTCCGGCATTGAGGGTTCTTGTAGCCCTACACAATTAGTGGTGTTCATCATCCAACAAGAGAGTGTAGAGTATAGCATTTATTTATTCTGTTATGTGATCAATGTTGAGAGTGTCCACTAGTGAAAGTATGATCCCTAGGCCTTGTTTCCAAATACTGCAGTCACCGCTTGTTTACTGTTCTACTGCATCTGTACTGCCTGCAATATTACCACCATCAACCACACGCCAGTTGTAGCAGCAAGCTATTTTCTGGTGCCGTTACTACTGCTCATATACATCCATACCACATGTATTTCACTATCTCTTCGCCGAACTAGTGCACCTATACATCTGACAAGTGTATTAGGTGTGTTGGGGACACAAGAGACTTCTTGCTTTGTGGTTGCAGGGTTGCTTGAGAGGGATATCTTTGACCTCTTCCTCCCTGAGTTCGATAAACCTTGGGTGATCCACTTAAGGGAAAACTTGCTGCTGTTCTACAAACCTCTGCTCTTGGAGGCCCAACACTGTCTACAGGAAAAGAAGCGTGAGTAGACATCAAGCTATTTTCTGGCGCCGTTGCCGGGGAGGAAAGGTAAAAGGTACTCACACTCCGGATCTCGGCTACTAAGCTATTTTCCGGCGCCGTTGTAAGTGCTCGAAGCTATTCCCTTTAGATCTTGCAATTGCATCTTTTTGTTTCTTGTTTTACACAAGTTTGGCATAATGGAAAGCAACAGTGAGCTTTTAAAATTATTTCCTGAGTTAAGACATGGATGGTTTGATGCGAAAATTAAAAAACCCATGGAACATATTAGTATGAACACTTTGAACACCATTGTTGCTAATGATATGGAAAATTCTAAGCTTGGGGAAGCTGGTTTTGATGAGCATGATATTTTTAGTCCCCCAAGCATTGAGGAGAAAATTTACTTTGATGATACTTTGCCTCCTATTTATGATGATTATAATGATAGTAGTCTGTTGGTGCCGCCTGTTATGGAGGATAAATTTGATTATGATTACAACATGCCTCCTATATTTGATGATGAGAATAATAATGATAGCTACTTTGTTGAATTTGCTCCCACTACAACTACTAAAATTGATTATGCTTATGTGGAGAGGAATAATTTTATGCATGAGACTCATGATAAGAATGCTTTATGTGATATTTATATTGTTGAGTTTGCTCATGATGCTACTGGATATTATTATGAGAGAGGAAAATATGGTTGTAAAAATTTTCATGTTACTAAAACACCTCTCTATGTGCTGAAATTTTTGAAGTTGAGCTTGTCTAGTTTTCCTATGCTTATTGCATTATGCCTACATGACTTATTTATTTACAAGATTCCTTTTCATAGGAAGCATGTTAGGCTTAAATTTGTTTTGAATTTGCCTCTTGATGCTCTCTTTTGCTTCAACTACTATTTCTTGCGAGTGCATCATTAAAACTGCTGAGCCCATCTTAATGGCTATAAAGAAAGAACTTCTTGGGAGATAATCCATGTGTTTATTTTGCTACAGCAATTTTGTTTTATATTTGTGTCTTGGAAGTTGTTACTACTGTAGCAACCTCTACTTATCTTTATTTTATTGCATTTGTTGTGCCAAGTAAAGTCTTTGATAGTAAGGTTGATACTAGATTTGGATTACTGCGCAGAAACAGATTTCTTGCTGTCACGAATTTGGGTTGAATTCTCTGTAGGTAACTCAGAAAATTCTGCCAATTTACGTGAGTGATCCTCAGATATGTACGCAACTATCATTCTATTTGAGCATTTTCATCTGAGCAAGTCTGGTGCCTCTTAAAAATTCGTCTTTACGGACTGTTCTGTTTTGACAGATTCTGCCTTTTATTTCGCATTGCCTGTTTTGCTATGCTTGATGGATTTCTTTATTCCATTAACTTTCAGTAGCTTTGTGCAATGTCCAGAAGTGTTAAGAATGATTATGTCACCTCTGAACATGTGAAATTTTTGATTATGCACTAACCCTCTAATGAGTTTGTTTCGAGTTTGGTGTGGATGAAGTTTTCAAGGGTCAAGAGAGGAGGATGATACAATATGATCAAGAAGAGTGAAAGCTCTAAGCTTGGGGATGCCCCGGTGGTTCATCCCTGCATATTTCAAGAAGACTCAAGCATCTAAGCTTGGGTATGCCCAAGGCATCCCCTTCTTCATCGACAAATTATCAGGTCACCTCTAGTGAAACTATATTTTTATTCCATCACATCTTATGTATTTTACTTGGAGCGTCAGTTTGTTTCTATTTTTTTTTGTTTGAATAAATGCTTGTGTGGGAGAGAGACACGCTCCGCTGGTTCATATGAACACATGTGTTCTTAGCTTTTAATAATCATGGCGAAGGTTGAAACTGCTTCGTTAATTGTTATATGGTTGGAAACAGAAAATAGTACATGTAGTAATTGGTATGATGTCTTGAATAGTTTGATACTTGGCAATTGTTGTGCTCATGATTAAGCTCTTGCATCATATATTTGCACCTATTAGTGAAGAAATACATAGAGCTTGTTAAAATTTGGTTTGCATGATTGGTCTCTCTAAGGTCTAGATATTTTCTAGTAAAGTGTTTGAACAACAAGGAAGACAATGTAGAGTCTTATAATGCTTGCAATATGTTCTTATGTAAGTTTTGTTGTACTAGTTCATACTTGTGTTTGCTTCAAACAACCTTGCTAGCCTAAGCCTTGTATTGAGAGGGATTACTTCTCATGCATATAAATCCTTGAGCCAAAAACTATGCCACTTGTGTCCACCATACCTACCTACTACATGGTATTTCTCTGCCATTCCAAAGTAAATTGCTTGAGTGGTACCTTTAAACAATTCAAAATTTATCATCTCTGATTTGTGTCAATGTTTTATAGCTCATGAGGAAGTATGTGGTGTTTATCTTTCAATCTTGTTGGGCAACTTTCACCAATGGAATAGTGGCTTCATCCGCTTATCCAATAATTTTGCAAAAAGAGCTGGCAATGGGGTTCCCAGTCCCAAATTAATTAACCTACATGATTTAAAAAAATAGACACTCCTCCATGGTATGTGATTGTTGGACGGCACCCGAGCATTCGGTTAGCCATGGCTTGAGAAAGCAAAGGTGGGGATGAGTGTCATCTAAATAAAACTAAAATAAAAAGGCACTCCTTCATGGTATGAGATTGTTGGCAGGCACCCGAGGATTCGGTTAGCCATGGTTTGTGAAAGTAAAGGTTGGAAGGAGTGCCACCCAAAAATAAAAATGTTTCATGGGAGCCGCTATTTGAAGGTTTGTCTGGCAAGGGGGTTAGAGTGCCCACTACCATTCGTTGACAACAACAAACACCTCTCAAAACTTTACTTTTATGCTCTCTTATTGTTTTCAAAATAAAAGCTCTAGCACAAATATAGCAATCCATGCTTCCCTCTTCGAAGGGCCTTTCTTCTACTTTTATGTTGAGTCAGTTTACCTACTTCCTTCCACCTTAGAAGCAAACACTTGTGTTAACTGTGCATTGATTCTTACATACTTGCATATTGCACTTGTTATATTACTTTGCATTGACAACTATCCATGAGATATACATGTTACAAGTTGAAAGCAACCGCTGAAACTTAATCTTCCTTTGTGTTGCTTCAATGCCTTTACTTTGAATTTATTGCTTTATGAGTTAACTCTTATGCAAGACTTGTTGATGCTTTGTCTTGAAAGTACTATTCATGAAAAGTCTTTGCTATATGATTCAATTGTTTAATCATTATCTTTATCATTGCTTTGAATCACTGCATTCATCTCATATGCTTTACAATAGTATGATTAAGATCATTTTGGTAGCATGTCACTTCAGAAATTATCTTTGTTATCGTTTACCTACTCGAGGACGAGTAGGAACTAAGCTTGGGGATGCTGATACGTCTCCAACGTATCGATAATTTCTTATGTTTCATGCTTGTTTTATGACAATACCTACATGTTTTGTTCACACTTTATGATGATTTTATGCGTTTTCCGGAACTAACCTATTGATGAGATGCCGAAGTGCCAGTTCCTGTTTTCTGCTGTTTTTGGTTTCAGAAATCCTAGTAAGGAAATATTCTCGGAATTGGACGAAATCAACGCCCAACATCTTATAATTGCACGAAGCTTCCAGAACACCCGAGAGCCACCAGAGGGGAGCCCTGGGGGCCCCACACACCAGCCTGGCGCGGCCAGAGGGGGGGCCACGCCCCCCTATGGTGTCACCACCTCGTCAGGCCTCCGACTCCGCCTCTTCGCCTATTTAAAGGTCCCTGACCTAAATCTTCGATACGGAAAAGCCACGGTACGAGAAACCTTCCAGAGCCGCCGCCATCGCGAAGCCAAGATCTGGGAGACAGGAGTCTCTGTTCCGGCACGCCGCCGGGACGGGGAAGTGCCCCCGGAAGGCATCTCCATCGACACCACCTTCTTCATCACCGCTGCTGTCTCCCATGAGGAGGGAGTAGTTCTCCATCGAGGCTAAGGGGCTGTACCGGTAGCTATGTGGTTAATCTCTCTCCCTATGTACTTCAATACAATAATCTCATGAGCTGCCTTACATGATTGAGATTCATATGATGAGCTTGTAATCTAGATGTCGTTATGCTATTCAAGTGGATTTTACTTATGTGATCTCCGGAGACTCCTTGTCCCACGTGTGTAAAGGTGACAGTGTGTGCACCGTGTGGGTCTCTTAGGCTATATTTCACAGAATACTTATTCACTGTTATGAATAGCATAGTGAAGTGCTTATTTATATCCCTTTATGATTACAATGTGTTTTGTATCACTATTAATCTATGTGCTACTCTAGTGATGTTATTAAAGTACTCTATTCCTCCTTCATGATGTAATGGTGACAGTGTGTGCATCATGTAGTACTTGGCGTAGTTTATGATTATGATCTCTTGTAGATTATGAAGTTAACTATTACTATGATGGTATTAATGTGATCTATTCCTCCTTTCATAGTATGAAGGTGACAGTGTGCATGCTATGTTAGTACTTGGTATAGTTGTGTTGATCTATCATGCACTCTAAGGTTATTTAAATATGAATATCGAATATTGTGGAGCTTGTTAACTCCGGCATTGAGGGTTCTTGTAGCCCTACACAATTAGTGGTGTTCATCATCTAACAAGAGAGTGTAGAGTATAGCATTTATTTATTCTGTTATGTGATCAATGTTGAGAGTGTCCACTAGTGAAAGTATGATCCCTAGGCCTTGTTTCCAAATACTGCAATCACCGCTTGTTTACTGTTCTACTGCATCTGTACTCCCTGCAATATTATCACCATCAACCACACGCCAGTTGTAGCAGCAAGCTATTTTCTGGTGCCGTTACTACTGCTCATATACATTCATACCACCTGTATTTCACTATCTCTTCGCCGAACTAGTGCACCTATACATCTGACAAGTGTATTAGGTGTGTTGGGGACACAAGAGACTTCTTGCTTTGTGGTTGCAGGGTTGCTTGAGAGGGATATTTTTGACCTCTTCCTCCCTGAGTTCGATAAACCTTGGGTGATCCACTTAAGAGAAAACTTGCTGCTGTTCTACAAACCTCTGCTCTTGGAGGCCCAACACTGTCTACAGGAAAAGAAGCGTGAGTAGACATCACCCCCCTAGTGTGAGGAGGCCCCGTGGCCCCTCCGACTCCGACTCTCCGCCTATAAAAGCCTCCTGACCTAAAAACTTCGGGGGAATAAGCCACGGTACGAGAAACCTTCCAGAGCCTCCGCCATCGCGAAGCCAAGATCTGGGGGACAGAAGTCTCTGTTCCGGCACGCCGCCGGGACGGGGAAATGCCCCCGGAAGGCATCTCCATCGACACCATCGCCATCTTCATCACCGCTGCTGTCTCCCATGAGGAGGGAGTAGTTCTCCATCGAGGCTAAGGGCTGTACCGGTAGCTATGTGGTTAATCTCTCTCCCATGTACTTCAATACAATGATCTCATGAGCTGCTTTACATGATTGAGATCCATATGATGAGCTTTGTAATCTAGATGTCGTTATGCTATTCAAGTGGATTTTACTTATGTGATCTCCGGAGACTCCTTGTCCCACGTGTGTAAAGGTGACAGTGTGTGCACCGTGTGGGTCTCTTAGGCTATATTTCACATAATACTTGTTCACTGAATTATGATTTGAGTTGGATGTCTCTATGAAATTGTGGTGTGTTAGTACCTCCTATGAATGCTCACAGTGACAGCGTGGGGTGTTTATTAGTACTTGGGAATACATCTTTAAGGCTTGCCTACATGATGAATTAGTGTTCGTTATCTTGCCAGAGAGTAATTCAGAATAGCATAGTGAAGTGCGTATTTATATTCCTTTATGATTGCAATGTTGAGAGTGTCCACTAGTGAAAGTATGATCCCTAGGCCTTGTTTCCAAATACTGCAATCATCGCTTATTTACTGTTTTACTGCATCTTTACTTCCTGCAATATTACTACCATGCGCATGCACGCCAGCAAGCTATTTTCTAGCGCCGTTACTACTGCTCATATTCATTCATACCACTTGTATTTCACTATCTCTTCGCCGAACTAGTGCATCTATACATCTGACAAGTGTATTAGGTGTGTTGGGGATACAAGAGACTTCTTGTATCATGATTGCAGGGTTGCGATATCTTTGACCTCTTCCTCCCAGGGTTCGATAAACCTTGGGTGATCCACTTAAGGGAAAACTTGCTGCTGTTCTACAACCTCTGCTCTTGGAGGCCCAACACTGTCTACATGAAAAGAAGCGTGAGTAGACATCAGTAACTTATCGGTAAGCCCTAAATTACAGGTTAATTGCTTATCGGCTGATTAATCGATTTTATCGGTTGTGGCTTATTTTTTGTAAATCCTAATTTTTGGCACTAAATTTTATATAATATGCTATGTAAAAATAATATTAGAGCATTGAACATAAATATTACCTTGATTCCTTGAATTCGAATCAATAAAAATGGCTAATTCTCGTAGTTCTACAAGACTATAGGACAAAATTTCACTGAAAATTAGCCGTAATATCGTCTATCAGGCTGAAAATCTGCGAAATATCGCCCATCGGACTGAAAATCGGCAAAAATATCAGTGCCGACGATAAATCAAGCGATGCACGGATATCTTATTGGTTGTCACCCGATTCACGATAAATCCGCTAATAAATTGATATCTTGGCTAATTTTTTGACCAGTGGTTCATACTACTACAATGAAAGTACATGCACTGACTGGTGGCATAGGAGCAAAGCAATCCCAAAGGATCAGCAGATGCTTCGCCATTGTTGGTGGGTTTTTGGGCTATTGAGGTAAGTGAATTGGACACCACCGCAAAGTTTGTGTATGCACTCCCAATATTCGTGAGCACACAATATATAGTGAGATGATAGATCAAGAAAATCTTTGGAGTACAATAAATCAGAATATTTAGGAAATCTACTAGATTATGTTTTCTTGCAAACTGGATATACGCTTGATATATATGGTCATTTATTATCCAAATCACATGCACAAAGTGAATTTTTATATTTATATTAGTACGACTTTTTGGAAGAAATTTGTAATAATTGAGGTAGAAATGATTTGCTCCTAGGACTACTTTGGACACATCATATATTGACTCGTTATGTTTTGAAAACCTTGAGCCCCGTTAGAAACTCCTTTGGCAATGCCTCGCTTGATCCAAGGAGAAAGATATGTACATGACTAATAGGAAAAATAAAAGATACATGTAACCATTTGTTGTCTAAATAATAGTTAAAATCATTAATATACTCCCTCCATACCTGTTTATAGGGCAATTACGCATTTCAAGAAAGAACTTTAACTACTAATTTGATCAGTAAAATATAAAATATATATCACAAAAATTATACTATTGAAAACTTCTTTTGAATAGGAATCCAATGGTATATTTTTTGTGTGTCATATATCTTATATTTAATTGACCAAATTTGTGGTCAATTTTATTCTCGAAATACGTAGTTGCCATGTAAACCGGTATGGATGTAGTATTTGTGGATTTCCTAGAATCATGATTATTTATTGATTTCCTAGAATCATGATTACAACTATTTTTGAACCTGTTTGCCACAACTAACGAAAAAGCGACGAGAGGCGTAATCGGAGGAAGGAGATGTGTCTGAAGCCTCTCGTCGAGTGGCGCTCCCACTCCATGGGGGGAGAAGGACGCGGTGCTAGGGTTGCCGCCGTCCATCTCCGTCGTCGCACGTCATCAGGGCCGAAGCGTCATCGCACGCATCGCGCCTACCGGAGGAAGATGTTTGAGGTTCTTGACCTGGATAGCTGTGACAAGGATGACTCCTGCTCAAAGTTGGAAGTGGTGATGTCTCCGGGTCCAAAGTCGGTGAAGCTAGGATGCTTCATGGCGTAGGTGTTTGGATCTAGGACTGTCGCGCCGATGAGCCATGCAATGGTGGCCGGTGGGGGCCGTCATTGGTTGCCTCGCCTTGCCTTCCCTCTAATGTGACGCCGGTGCGTCTGGCTCCGGCTGTGCGAAGCGGATGCGGGTGCGGTGGCTCGTACCCGTATTGTCAATGGCTGGGAGGCCTCGATATCCGTGATCTTGGTCGTAGTTATGTTGATCTTACTTCATACGCCGCTGGATGGGAGTGGGGTGAGGCAGCTAGGGTAAGGGAGATCCCTTCGGTGGCTGGTGTGGGTCTAGTGGTTTGCGGGCTGGTTGGGGCATGTGGGCTAGTGTCTGGAGGGCCCAGTTCACGTACCTATCCATTCGTGGAGCCAGATGTTGTCCACGTGTCTAGGGATATTTTTCTGTGGACGAGATCACTTCTTAGTCTTCCGTGTTGAGGTGTGATGGTCGTACCCTCGGAGTGTCTCGCGGTGGGCAGCCGCCGATGGTACTTAAGAAGTGGGTGTGGCTGCCTCCAGGAACACTAGATCTTTCGCGAGAAGGCCACAAGCACAGATCAAAGGTGAAGTGACTGATACAGGAGAGCGACCCAAGCTACAATGCTCTCTATGCACGTCTGGTGAGCATGGAGCGAGACTAGCATGAGGCCAACTAAGGGAATTGAAGCGACCCTATGAGGAGGTCTCGGGCGGTGATATGCGGCACCACAAGCAGTATCTGTGTCAACGCCTCAGCCATGAGCAGTAAGAGCACAACAACAATAGTGGGACAAGGCCAACTCCTCGAAGTGGCGGCTGGAGGACACTAGGCCGGACATCGAGCTCCTTCCCGCCCCCCCCCCCCCCCCCCCGCCCGCACCAGAACACGTGACAGCGCAAATGTGGTCAGGGTGTAGGGCCACGCATGCCAAAGCCTCCAAGGGTGGCCCCATCCTCCTCGACGCCGGTGGTGGCTACAGAGGGGACGGCAGAGGACATTTCTCAAGAGGCGGCCCGAATAATATATTACAAATGTGGGCAACCTGGCCATGTGTAAGATGAGTGTGCATCTAATCTGTGATATGTGAACTGCAACAAGGAAGGCCATCTGTCGTGACAAGCTCGTGCATGCCAAACATTAGTTTCATCAAAGCACTAGTGTATACATGGTTAACAAAATTATCAAATTATGCAAAGAGAAACGAAACATGCCTCAACATTCATAGTCTTCCATCAAAGGTTCCATACTTAGAAAGTATAATTTCATTGGACTCAAACACCAACTTAAGCCCGTCTTTCATAAGGTGGGAACCGCTAACTAGGTTCTTCTTGATAGAAGGGGCATGCTTAATGTTCTTCAACTACATGATATTTCCTAAGTGAACTTCAGGTCTGTCGTGTCAACACCAAGAACAATAGCATGCAACTCGTTACACATCATGACAGCTGAACCTCTGGCTTGTTAAGAGGTAAACATGTAGATGTCAGCACACACATGAACATTAGCACATGTATCAACCCGCCATTCTTTGGGCCGAAACACCCAAAGACCAATAGGCACCATACCCTAAAGTTCTTTCCTCTGTGTTGCCAATGATCATGTTGACAGAATTGAAATTATGCCCTGCTCGACTCTTCTTCCCCTTGCGTTAAGGACAATGAGCCGAATGACCCTTCTCGTCGTTAACCCAACAAGGTTCTTCCTTCTTTGTTTCCTCTTCTTCTTAAAGTTGGTAGTATGGGATATTTTGTTGTTTTCCTTTGGACTTGTGGGTGTTTTTTATGTACAAGTTGGCAGCAGAACATCCCTCGACTCCACTAATGTGTTTTTCTTTGCCCCTTTCATTCTCTTCAACATCTAGAGCCCTATGATGTTCTCGATGGAGAACTCACGCCTCTGATGATTTTGGGAAGTGGCAAAGGTCACCCACGAAGGGGAAGCTTAGTGTCAATGCATCCTGCGATAAACTTTTCTGTAGCATATACCTGAAGAGCTCAAATTCATTTGCCATGTTGTACATCTCACGAGCTTATTCAAGTACATATCGGTTCTCAATCATTCTGTAGTCACAAAAGTGCTTAGTAGCATATAGTTCACCTCCAGCATCGGCAGGACCGAACTTAGCACCAACGCATCCCGTGGTTCCTTCCCATCTCGGACGTGCACATAAGCATTCACCAAATTGTCTCCAAGCACTCAAGATGGCACCCATAAAGAGAATGGTGACATCCACAATCCGGTGCACACCTATAGCAGTGAGGCACAAGTAGGTTATTGTCGTCCATTGTTTGAAATGAGAACCCGTAAATGGGCTAGGTTTAAGCACACCATCAAAACAATAGTGAAATTTTCCTAAATGTATATGGTTTTTGGATTATTAGATTGTTAGCAAATTTCTGTGTGAGTTTAATTTTTGAAAGCATCATCACACAAGCACTAGCCGTCTTAACCACATGCATGAGACCGATTACATGTAGCAGAGCTGCATATGAACTAGAACTAGTGCAAAGTAAGAGGGGAAGAGCATGCACATGCTGATCGGTAAGGTTGCCACACCATCATCATTGTCGATGTCGCCCATAGTTTTGTCGGGGTCACCGACTCCATGGAGGTTGGCGAGGAAGCAGCAAGCCGGCTAGGTCAAAGTAAGCCGGCGATGAAGAACTCGAGCTAGGTAGTCACAGCGAGACACTTCCCAAAACTCTTATCGTCTGCCTCCGGTGTAGAATAGCGGGCAGGCTTAGATTTATAAAATTATAGGCTATAGGACAACAATCCATCTACATCCAACAACTACACACCTGAAAGGCAGATATGCTTTGCCGATTTTAGACCAAATCTGTTACAACTAATTCGGAAGGGAGGTAATTACTTTTTTGCGGGAAATAAACCTGCTGCCGAGCCGGTGGAACAAGCCGGGCACCGCCGAGGGTCGACGGTAGAAGAAGGCTTTTGTTTTGACAGGAAAGCTTTGTCCGTATTTGGAGTCATATACAAGGTCACCGCTGAGGCACGCGGACGCGGGAACGAAAAACACTGCAAAAAGACCCATATTTGGTGTTCGCGGACGCTGACTCCATGCTATTTTAGCTCCACGACATAGCATATTCTAACCACAGCGCCTCACTTCCTTATCTCATCCAAATCTGACGTGTGTGATGTAGACACGCAAAATTGTCCGAGGCTAATTAAGGATCAGGTCGAGGAAAGGATCAAGTTAGGTGCCAAAGTCCCAGGCTCCCAGCAGGCCACCGTGTGAATTTTCACAGGGAAATCATGGAGCCCCAGCGTGTCTTCTTCCTCCTACTCTGCTTCTTCCCCGCTCTCCATCCTTTCTGCTCCGCCGAGGCGGCTCCGACGCTTGTCACCAGCCTTCCGGGCTTCGACGGCGCCCTCCCGTTCCGCCTCGAGACCGGGTAGCCATTATTCCTCAAGGCTGTCTGAACTCTGAACCAGTGAGTGATACGTCGTTGGCAAGTGCATTTGCTTACCAGCTCCCTTTTGCAGGTATGTGACCGTGGATGAGGAAAACGGCGCCGAGCTCTTCTACTACTTCATCGAGTCCGAGCGCGACCCGCGGCGCGACCCCGTCCTCCTCTGGCTCACCGGCGGCGACCGCTGCTCCGTGCTCAGCGCGCTTTTCTTCGAGATAGGTCAGCAACTTCACCTCTGGCTCTGATCAGACATTCAGACGCCACTGAAAACCTCTGTTTCCTTCTCTCGGGTTCAGTATGCAGTACTAACGCAATTGCTTATGCAGGCCCGTTGAAATTCATCATAGAGCCATACAATCAGAATGGAACCGTCCCACGCCTGAGGTACCATCCCTACTCTTGGACCAAGGTCGCGAGTGTCTTGTTCATTGACTCGCCGGTCGGCGCCGGCTTTTCCTTCTCCCGGAACTCCAAGGGCTATGACGTTGGAGATGTCTCTTCTTCGCTGCAGCTCAAAACGTTTCTCACCAAGGTATGTAAAGGAAAAAAGTTTCTCATGGAAGTCCATCAAGCTTCCCTATGCTGCCGCTGCTGCAATTCTTCTGCAAGAGCAAATAGTTTTGATTTGTTCGCTAGTAGTTACTACTTTTTTGTGTACATCTTTTCGATCAGTGGTTCACTGAGCACCCGGATTACCTCGAAAATCCTTTCTACCTCGGAGGAGACTCGCGCGGTGGGTTGTTCGTTCCATTCCTCGCACAGAAGATCTCAGAAGGTAGTACATTACTTTTGTGACTCGTTTATGGTTCTTTGGAAAGGTAAATATAGTGAAATACTGGCTCGTTGCATACTTCAACACTATGATGTTTTGTTTCAGATATTGAAGCTGGATTGAGCCCGATAATTAATCTTAAGGTACTCGAACAATCACACAGTATCCATTCCAGCTGTACCTACAGGCAGCAACTTCGACTGGCTGACAACACTTATTTGTGCTATGGTTAGGGGTATCTGGTAGGCAACCCGGGTACAGGCGAAAGCATTGATAGTGAATCAAGAGTGCCATTTCTTCACGGAATGGGGATCATTTCAGACCAGCTGTACGAGGTGATCAATTATACACAACCTTCCAACTCATCTTGCTCAATCACCTATTGACCTGCAGCTAACTACTGTACTAAAGATTCCTCACTATGAGGTTGCTTAATTCCATGTCCATGTTCTTACATTGCTTGCGTATGATCGATCTTCAGACAATAAAGGAGCACTGCCAACCAGGAGATTATCTCACCCCCAAGAATATGCTTTGCGCTCAAGCTATGGACAGATTCAACACAGTAAGGATAAAACTTCTTTGACACCCCCCATCTTGGTTTGTGTATAAATTCAGTGAAAAATGAGGGATACTTTGTTTCCTATCCCGACCATGACATTCACCAGTTTTTTACTTGCATGATAAACTTATTACTCCCTCCGGTTCATATTAATTGACTCTAATATGGATGTATGTAGACATATTTTAGTTCTAGATACATCCATATTGAAGTCAATTAATATGAATCGGAGGGAGTATGTGATTTTGTTTCACACCTTAGCTTTTCATCTAGCTATTCTTGCAAAAACTAATTAATGTTTCCGGCTGTAAAGTTGCTTACCTTGATCGAGGAGAAAAGAAAGAGGAGAAAGCCTAAGTGTCGCTCCGACACCTCATATCATTTTTGTTTTCTGCGAAACCAACCGGCATCAGTCTCTCAAACATGTCATCGAGCACCTCATGTGCATGGGAAAGAAAAGGAAACAAGCACACAACCCTCACACCTTTCACCAAGAAAAAATAGACAAAGCGCTGGTTGGAGTGAGCTGAATTTATAGGCAAAGGGGGGCTTTAGCACCGGTTCATGTCACGAACCGGTGCTAATGTTTACCTTTAGCACCGGTTCGTGACACGAACCGGTGCTAAATGTTGGCAAGAAACATTTAGCACCGGTTCGTCCCGTACAAACCGGTGCTAAAGCTCTGCTGGTCCCCTGCGACGCCCTGGCCACACAACCCGGTGCTAATGCAACCTTTAGTCTTAGTTTGTAGCACAACCAGTGTTAATGCTCTTTGGAGCACAAAACCATAGCCCTGTTTTCTACTACCAGTTTTTCACTTGCATGATAAACTTATTATGTGATTTCGTTTCACACCTTAATTTTTCATCTAGCTATTCTTGCAAAAACTAATTGATGTTTCCCCTGCAGTTGTATGATGAAATCTCCCATTCACACGTTTTGTATAAGAAGTGCTTTTATGTGTCTCCCCGCCCGAACGACCCTACCATAGAAAGAAAGATCTTGAAGGAGGAAGTCAGAGTACTAAAAACTCCACCACCACGTCCTCCAATGGATTGCCAAGTAAGCTCACCGTGATTTACTCCATTGGGTTGTGTGCATCTTTATTATGCAGAGGCCGGGTATAACTCTTTCCGTCGTATCGCCTCGATGCATACTATTGAGTTAACAAAAAACTATCTTTATCGAAAAAATTAAATTCATCTTATGATTAGGACCTGATCAAGCAAAACCAAGAAAAAAGGAGTAGGGATTTCTGGCTCCCGAGCACGATTGATCCCTTTAATTTTAATAAGTCAAAATCATGTTCACAATTTTAAAAAATATAACTAGAGATGTATGCTACAAACTTGAAGAGTCTAAATTCGAAGTACATTGTATTCTAAGCTACACGATAATAATAAAAAGTATGAATATGGGTATAATGAATAGTGAAAAAATTATATAGTATGCTCCATGAACACAACATAAATGCCCATCCATAGATGCTGAAGATGATAAAGATAAAAAAATGCTCCTGAGAAGGAAATATGCCTAAAATATGCATTCGGTGATATTCTTATCCTAGTCGTGGTTGGAATCGAAATGCTAGAATTATTTGTAGGCATGCAATAATTTTCTATTGTATAGTTGTAGACCACAAATAAAGTTTTGGGAGCATATATTAGGAAATCTTCTAGGGACGAGCACTTTTGACATCTAGTTAATTCCCTCTCCTCGCTCTAGATTGGTGAGTATGCTATGCAAGTCTTTCTTAAGATTGAGATGAACAATAGATATTTTACACAAAATAGATTACCAGGAATGATCTTAGGTCAAAGAATCGGTGATCAAAACACAATATTTAATTTTTCATTGTATTTAGGTTTAGTTTCGAAGGTCTATCAGTTGTTTTTCACTAACACAAAGACAACCCACCTAAGCTTGGTGTGTTATGCTTTCGGAGAATTCCTAGCATTTCTCTTTCTTCTACCATTCTATTTTTTTCCAACATATCTAAATATTTTTTGCTTCGAGAAATCCCAAATACAAAAGGTAGCCCATTAATATGTTTCTTCACTTTTAAACCTGTTTTTGAATAATGTTAAAACTTTTCATTATCTACAGAATTATGGTAACTACTTGTCGTATTTCTGGGCCAACAACAACATCACTAGGGAAACTCTTGGGATTAGGAAGGTAAAATAGTAGATTTCTGCCCAAAGGAGAATATTAATCCTACTATATATATACCCTAAATTAACCCTTATAGCTGTCTCTACACCAATCACTTAGGGGAGCAAGGACGAATGGGTGAGATGCCATGATGGAGATCTGCCGTATTATTCAGACATCAAGAGCAGCATAAAGTACCACCGTAATATAACGACAAAAGGTTATCGTGCCTTGGTTTACAGGTAAATACTAGTAATAATATTAAAACAATATGTCGAATTTTCAATTTTATGGTTGGAAGGATGCTATATCAACTGTTCAAGAGATAATTTTTTAAAGTTGATTATCCTACATACAACCATACAATAGGAGATACTTTAATATCCATATGCAAATATGACTTTGTCATATTTTCATTTTGCCAACCTCTCAACTCTCTTCCTTGTACAGTGGAGACCATGATGCTGTTGTACCATTTCTGGGTACACAGTCTTGGGTGAGATCACTCAATTTCCCCATCGTGGATGAATGGAGAGCTTGGCATCTTGATGGACAATCCGCTGGGTAATAGAAGAAACCACAAAACATGTTCATTAAATATTATCATTACTCGCTTCTATATTACTCATAAGCTGTTTTTTTTACGGCGTCCCTTATGTTTTCAAATATAATATATTTGCAGATTCACGATAACATACACGAATAACCTGACGTTCGCTACCATAAAGGTAATATGCTATCTATATCCACCCTCCTATATGGCACCGCTGAGATTCGAAATACAAAAAATTGTCTTCTTATTACATTCACTATGATCGGACCATTCAATTGGGCAATTGACATTGCATAGTCGAAAACTTAAGAGTTGCATATCTAACGGACTTCATAATTTTGAGTAGATTATGTATTAATCATATTGTATATTTCTGAAAAATAGGGTGGTGGACACACTGCGCCGGAGTTCCAACCAGAGAGATGCCTCTCTATGTTCAGCCGTTGGATTTATGGTGGACCCCTTTGATTAATGTTTTTGATTAATGTGTGTGATCTAGAAATACATAATGTTTGGATGGAAAGAAATATTATGTTAGGATGTGGGTCTATTTCATGGAGAACTTATTTTCATGTTTTGTATACTAGATTTGTATTTACTAATTTTTATGTTTATTTCACTTGCTATTACTACTAGCTTTTGAACCTTTTCTTATAAAGGGTGTTTTCACTAGTGCGGAGTAGCCTGTTGGTGGCATGTCAAAAATAGTGTTAGTGAAAAGCTTCGGTATGAACTTGATCTTTTGCTTCATTGATTATATACGCTCAAAAGAACTTTCTTTCACCGGTTTCGGACCAATTCAATGGAGTTCGACACTTTCTGCCATACTGATATGATGGCTATTAGGAACACCAAAATATCTTGATACGTTGAGACTCCAAGTGCAGAGTATTTTATCAACATATCATTTTCTCCACAAGGGTGACTCGAGGGTTTATATTGAACTCTCGGGGAACTGGACAAAGAGTATACTCTTCTCCCTTCTTCTAGCAATCCTGCAAATAAAATAAATGCCTTGTGTTCCCAACTCCTCGGGTTATCAAGCACAAGGTTTCACGTATGTAAATAAACACAAGTAGAAATAAATCAAATAAAAGTAGACTAGATAAAATAACTAAGTAAAAACTGTAAAGAGGTTGATTGTTTTTTGTGTTTTGGATGCAAATAAGAAAAGTAAATTTTTTGTATTTTCGCATTAAAATAGTGCAGAAAATAGAAAACAAGTAAAAGCAATATAAAGGTGTTTCTTATAATAAAAAGTGGACCGGAGTTCATTGGTTCACTTGACTGTTCTCTCTTTAAGTTGTGATGGACAAACAATAATTCATCAATGGATATGAAGGTGCAAATAATAGTATGTGTAAGATCAGAATTAATATGGGCATCGCGTCCTAAGATAAAGATGATGCAACACATCTCTCTTATACTTCACAAGAAAGAAACGTCATCAATCTTGTATTAAGAATTAATAGAGTATAGCCATAATTACTTTGATAAGAAGTTTGAATATCAAATATGCTACCTTGAACAAACAAGATCATTACTACTATCATGTGACGAACATAGCACATGCATTCACTTTATCCCTAGTGAGGTAGCAAAAGAAAAGGCAAAGCCATAATAGATCTTGAACATATTGTCACTATCCAATCAATAAAACCAAGCTACTCCATCTAATACACACATCACCCCACACACGCCCTTGCATAGATGTTGGATCAGAACAAATATTTAAGAACGGGGTACATAATATGCATCTACCAATACATCCTACACATAATATGATCAGATATCATAGCATAAGATCATAGAATAAGGATCCACCACATAGGTATTACAAATATGGCCATAATCATGTTAGGCAGCTGATATGGCACTAAGAACTATGAAGAACATAATAGAAATGAATCAAGCTACTGTCAAAAACCCGTAGTCCAGAGGAGGACTACTCTCCCTTGATCATGGTGATAATGATGAAGACGTTGGAGAAGGTGGAGATCCCTCCGACGGTGATCCTGATGGAGTTTCCCCCTCCAATCTTCTCTGCAGCAGCCTCCGTTTTCGTGTTTGTGTGTTTGTGCGACGCTCCCTTCCCGAGAACTATTCGAGGCCATATATATATAGTGATTTTTAGGGTAAATTACGTCGGTTGGCAAAAAAATCATGGCAAACAGACGATCGACGACTAAAAGAGCCTGGGTGGCGCGCCCTCCTTCAGCTGGCCTCTTTCGGCCATCAGGCGCCTCTCCAGGTGAGCTTCCAAGGCCCAGGGTGCTTCTCCCGATGAAAAAATGATGCTCCAAAAATCCCACGTCAATTTGACTCCATATAGGTCTCTGAAAGTGAAAAATACGCAAAACAGGGTTTTCCTGTTCTACAGAGTTATAACCCAAATAAAGGGGATCATTGGTAAATTCCCATAAATTAATGTAAAACATGGTATTATCATCATATATATTGCAAATATTTGGGAATTCAATATGATAAAGGATAAAGTTCATGTATGCATTTTACATACATCACATACAAAGCTTCAAAAGGTGTCATACCCAAGCTAGGTTGGAAGCTATTGTTACAAGTGAACTTGTCAAATGGAAGACAGTTTTCCAAATATTTACTGAAGGATATAACAGAAGCTCTGAGAATTTGTCCAATAATTTGATTCACTCTTTCAGTTTGTCCACCGATTTAAGGATGATAGGTTGTACTAAAAGAAAGAAGTGTCCTCGTAGCTTGATGAAGACTCTCCCAAAATCTGGCGGTAAAAGACTCCCACAAGAAAAGATAATCTTCTTAGGAAAACAATGGCGAGTGACTACTTGGGATATGTATAGATCTGCCAATTAGTTAGCATGAATATTCTCCCGAATAGGAAGGAAATGATCAACCTTGGATAGACGATCAACAATTACCCATATAGCATCTTTTCCATTTTTAGTGTTAAGAAGATCGGTAATGAAATCCACCAAGTTCATCCCACTTCTACTGAGGAATAGATGGTGGTTAAGAGTACCAACATGTCTTTGATGTTAAGCTTTTACGCAATGAAAAACGTCGCATTCATCAATAACTTAGCAATTTCTTGCTTCATCACTGACCACGAGAACCTTTAAAGAAGATCCCTATATATTTTGGTACTACCAGGATGGATGGAAAGAGCCAATTCATGAGCTTCTTTAAGGATTATCTCTTTCAGATCCGGTTTCTACGGTATAACTAGAAGCTTAACTAAATAAATAGTACCTTGATCATCAATAGAGAAATATTTAGCAACTCCGTAGCAAGGTTCTGCGTGATCTCGGTAATGCGAGAATCTTGCTTCTAAGCTGCATTGAAATAGTCTTCAAGAGAGGTCTTTACCTCTAAATTAGCAAGCAAACCACGAGGAACAATTTGAAGATTAGGTCATGCAAATTCCTCGTAGAGAAAAGGTTGAGCTTGCTCAATCATTAGATTGCTGCAATAGGACTTACAACCTAGCACATCAACAACGATATTGGCTCTGTCGGTTTGATAGTTTATACCCAGGTCATAATCTTTGATGAGTTCCAACCATCACCTCTGTCTTAGATTCAGATATGGCTAGGTAAAGAGATACTTCGGACTTTGATGATCCGAGTACAACTCGCAACGATTATCGAACAAGTTAGGTCAACAACGATCATGTACCACAACTGCAAGCTCAGGATCATGAGTAGGATAATTAAGCTCATGTTGTTTCCATTGTCGAGAGGCGTAAGCCACCACATGGCCATCTTGCATTAACACACATCTCAGCCCTTGGAGGAAAGCATCATAGAAGATAACGAAGTCCTTGGTTGTTTCTGGAATAAGCAGTATAAGAGCAGTAGTCAACTTGGTTTTCAAAACCTGGAAGCTTTCTAGAGTCTTTCCTGATCACTCGAACTTAATATCTTTCTTTAGAAGATCATTCATTGACTTGGCGAACTTATTATCTTTCTTAAGAAGATCAGTCATTGGCTTGGCGATCTTGGGAATGTAAATTAATTAAATAAATTTATCGAATTTCTTTGACATTGTGAAATTCCTTAAAAACAAAAAATAGGACTTGTTTAAACTTTTCTCGATCTTAACATATTACACAAGAGTGGATTAAAATGAATATCACAAACCATAAATCTTGGTTGGGAAATTTTGGACAAGTCCAACAGTTTTGTTAGATTTAACTTAAGAAAATTGGATTTGAGTGTCATTTAAATATTTTACAAACTTATTTAACATAATAGATTTGTGCAGGAAATATTATATTTCAAGCTTAGGTACATTTTGTGGATTTTAATATATTTAATTTATGTCTAAGAAAGAAGAGGAGACCAGGGCGTCATATCAAATTGGTTTATATGTATCACATGCCTATTTAGGATTTTCAAAAATAAAATACAGATTTAGTAAACCCTACAAATTCCTTTTGTGGACTTATTAAATTCTATATGGTTGCTTTTCAAACTAAACTTGGGTGGAAATTTCTGACTGTCCAAACTACTAGTGCGTTACCACCTGGCAGAGTGGCTACTTCACCATTGATATATTTCTTGCAAACCGGACTTGAACCAAATAATTTGGAAAATTTTAAAAAATAACTTTCACCCAAAATTATATAAAAGTTCATTATAATATGTAATTAATGGAGTGAGTAAATATGAAAATTAATAACTGTTTTAGCCCTTCATTTTCTCTTCTTTAAGATTCTGAAATATTTGCCAATAATTGTTGAAATTTAAATATTTTTAGAAAATTTAAAAATATTCCTGTTGATCTCTCCGACGATGAACTTGCACTAAGTTGTTTAAAATTTTCCATTTTTGAAAACTTCAATTTTGACGAAATTTTCCATTTTAGCTTGGCTCTGGTGGTTAGGTCCCTTATGGTGGAACCAGCCCACCCAGGTTCAAGTCCTAGACTTGGCATGGGTGTTTGCATTTACCTGGATTTATTCCAGGATTTAACCGGCGCTATGCTTTCAGTGGTAGGTGACGTGCCCGTCAACAGCGAGGCGCCAGTGGTGACTTCGTCAACCTCAAGATATGCCGGCTCAGTCCCTCGGAGGTGCTCATAGGGGTAGGGTGTGCGTGCGTGCGTTCATAGGGGTGTTTGTACGTGCGTGTTTGTGAGCGTCTGCGTTGTACTGTGCTCTCAAAAAAAATATTTATGAAACAACTGAATTAGCCTGGTAACAAAAATCCACTTTGTTCCAATTGTGAGAAAACACACTTTACATATTCTGTGCGCACATAAAATTTTCGGTTTCCCAGATGACTTTTCGTTGGAAATTATTTTTTTGTCGAAATTACATATGTTTCTTTATAAAATGTACAAAATGCAAAAGATACAAACATGTACAATTATCAAAGAATGAAAATATTTTAGCCATTCTAAAATACATTCTCTGTAATCAGAGCAGCTATTCCCATGAACCAAAACACCGTCTGCCCCCAATAGTTATTGTTTTCTGGTAAATGGTACCGTTAGTTGTGGTTCTATGAAACCCTAGTCTCAACATTTGTGCTTTATTTATTTTTGAGTAAAACGCTTAGGAGGTCATGAACTTGCCACGAATGAGCGTATTGGTCATCAACTGAAAATATGCTAACTATCGGTCACCAAATTGCACGTAAGTGCCACATTGGTCACGCCGTCAAGTGGGCGTCAAATCCGCTGACCTAGCGGTCTGTCTTTTTTGCAAAATACTCCTAAATCTTATAGTTCTTTTAATTACTAATCCTCTTTTCTTCATACACGTGGCTGGCTTAAGGAGCATGCTATGTAATATGTATAGGTGAAAAGCGTTCGACAAGTTCGTCCTTCCCCTTTCTCCTAGCCTTAGGTCATCTTCAACGGGGCGACCCAAAACGAAGGTTCCAAATTGACTGCGCTTCCGTTTGCGTCGGTTTAAATGGTAAAAATTGACCGTGCATGCCCATTTGAGAACCAAACGGTCACCCGTCATGTCCGTGCAGCATCCACCCAGACGTATCAGATGCGTATATTTGGGTCACATTTGCGTCTTCGCGTACAACCCGATCACTGTACGTCGGGCCACTGGGCTGGGGTGCAGGCGCATTTTTCGATCGCGCGTCGCAAACGGACGATGCGTTGCCCCGTTGGAGATGCCCTTACTTCTCCTTCCTCCCCTTCCGGCTATGACCTTTCCCGACGATAGAGGCATGGGCGTGCTTGGGGAACATGATGGCATGGCCGGCATGCTCGTCGGCGCTTGCGTATGTCGGTGCACGCAGCTACGTCGAGCACGCCTGAACACGTTGAGCTGTGCCGTTTCTCGCCACACGCCATCGATTTCTGTCTACCAACGCCACTCCTGACCTTGCTGCCCATTGCCACCACTGCCACCCGTAGCCAGCCTCCCAGCCCGACTCACATGGTCCCATCGCCGCAAGGAGGACGTCAACCTCGCCAGGTCGAGGCAGAGAATAGGTAATAATAGAAAATAAAAGACAAAAATGTGGGGGCTATTTTGTTAAAGAAGTAACAGCCACATTAGCAACTTAACGTCCGCTCTTGACGGAGTGACCAATGTGTCACTAACGTACAACTTAGTGACCGATAGTTAGCATTTTCTCAGTTGATGACCAATGCGCTCATTTGCGACAAATTCATGACCTTCGAGGCGTTTTACTCTTTGTTTTTTAATATTTGCTCTCATGGAAAATACATTGTGCTGTGGTATGATTTTTCACCGTGTTACTTTGCATATATATTCTTAACCGTACAATTGGGCATAAATTTGTTTCTTATTGGGTAATTGGGTGTTGCAATTTATCTTGCTTTGTTATGCTAGCTTCTACTCTTATCCCTCTTGTCATCAAACAGAATAACACTTTTTTTATAGTAGTACATTTTCTTTTGCCGGAAATATGTCGTCCGATATTCAGCTTGAATCAACGGACATGGCCAAATTTCAGCACAGATACACACACGCAGTGGAACAAGCCGGGCGTGTTGGAGCCTTGGAGGTAGAAGAAGGTGCGTGGTGTTGCTCCGCATTTGTTTTGTCAGGACAAGTTTGTGATCTGTCCTTATTTGGAGTCATACAAGTTCACACGTTAGCGCGCGTGCCCCACGCGGGAACGGCAAACACTGGAAAAAGACCCATTTGCGGTTCGCGCGCGGGCGCTGACTTTGCGCTGGCGATCGAGGCTAGCTATTTTTAGTTTGTCCGAGATGAACGCACATGCTACACGAGAGCCCAAGCTCCAACTGACAGCGCCTCACTTGTTTATCTGCGTGATGTGATGTAGCGGAGCTGAGCAAGTTAAATCCCAACAGGGGAGAGGCGAGGCTATTCTCATCGGGAAACTAAGCATGGAGGCGCTAGTGCCAGGGGCGACCCTGCGGCTCGTCTTCCTCCTACTCTTCTTCTTCCCCGCTCTCATACCTTTCTTCCCCGCCGAGGCGGCTCCGACGCTGGTCACCACCCTTCCGGGCTTCGACGGCGACCTCCCGTTCCGCCTTGAGACCGGGTATGGTATCCCACACACGCACGTTCTAGCCTTGCATACGTCGATCGCAACTGTATTCGCTTATCAGCTACCTCCTTGCTGTACCCCCCCTGTTTTGGCAGGTACGTGACCGTGGACGAGGAGAATGGCGCCGAGCTCTTCTACTACTTCATCGAGTCCGACGGCGACCCGCGGCGCGACCCCGTCGTCCTCTGGCTCACCGGCGGCGACCGCTGCTCCGTGCTCAGCGGGCTCTTCTTCGAGATAGGTGGGTCAGCAACTCCACGTCCGATCACAGCATAGAGCCCTACGATCAGTTTCCTACTGTTGGGGGCTCACTATCCGTAATTGCTGTTGCAGGTCCGTTGAAATTCATCATAGAGCCATACGAGCAGAACGGGACCGTGCCACGCCTGCAATACCACCCCTACTCATGGACCAAGGTCGCCAGCATCCTCTTCGTTGACTCGCCCGTCGGCGCCGGGTTTTCCTTCTCCCGGAACCCCAAGGGCTATGACGTTGGAGATGTCTCTTCTTCGCTGCAGCTAAAAACGTTTATCACCAAGGTATGCAAATTAAGGAAAATGAGCTTCCCATGGAAGTCCATCAAGCTTGCCTGCGGCTGCTGCAATCTTCTGAAAGAGCGAAGCAAATAGTTTTGATTTGTTCGCTAGTAGTTACCATTTTTGTGTTCATCTTTTCGATCAGTGGTTCACTGAGCATCCCGATTACCTCGCAAATCCTTTCTACGTCGGAGGAGACTCGCTCGGTGGAAAGCTTGTTCCCTTCCTCGCACAGAAGATCTCAGAAGGTACTAGCTTTCTAAATATGCTTATATTTCGAAACGGTAGAAGTACATCATGAAGGCGACTCGTGTTAGCTGTTAGGTGCTTTGAAGGGGTGGATAATCTCTATTCATACCTCAATACTGATGTTTTGTTTCAGATATTGAAGCTGGCTCGAGCCCAGTAATTAATCTTAAGGTAATTTAACATCCACACAACGTCCATTCAGTTATACTGATAGGCAGCAACTTCAGCTGCCATGATCTAAATTTCACAAAACTTTGTGACATGGTCAGGGCTATCTGGTAGGCAACCCGGCTACAGGAGAAAGCATTGATGGTGAATCGAGAGTGCCATTTCTTCATGGAATGGGAATCATTTCAGACCAGCTGTATGAGGTATTTAATTATATACATGACCTGCAGCTAACTACTGTACTAAAGATTCCCCACTATGAGGTTGTTTAATTCCATGTCCACGTGCTTGCATATGATCGATCCTAAGACGATAAACGAGCACTGCCAGGCAGGAAAATATCTCACCCCCAAGAACATGCTTTGCGCTCAAGCTATGGCAAAATTCGACATAGTAAGGATAAAACTTCTTTGACTTCCGCTCTCTCCATTTGTGTATCAATTCAGCGAAAAATGAATGTTTCCTATCTCGGCCATGAGATTCACCAGTTTTTCACTTGCATGATAAACTTATAATGCTGTTCTGTCCCACATCTTACTTAATTTGTCTTCTAGCTATTCTTGATAAAACTAATTGATGCTTCCCTGCAGCTGTATGATGAAATCTCTCATCCACACGTTTTGTATAAGAAGTGCTTTTATGTTTCTCCCCGCCCAAACAGTGCTACCATAGAAAGAAAGATCCTGAAGGAGGAAGCCGGAGTACTAAAAAGTCCACCACCTCGTCCTCCAATGGATTGCCAAGTAAGTTCACCTTTGATTTACTCGATTGAGCTCTGTGCATCTTTGTTTGGTTGTATCTTTCCTCGATGCGTACTATTGAGCTAATAAAAACCGTCTTTATCGAAAAAACTAATGTCATCTTATGATAAAGGAACCGGTCAAGTAAAACCAAGAAAAAGAAGGAGTAGGGATTTCTCGCTCCTGAGTTCGAGTGATCCCTTTATTTTTAATAAGTCAAAACCATGTTCCCAAGTTTTTTAAAATGAATATCTAGAGATGTATGCTACAAAGTTACAGATTCTAAATTTGAAGTACTTGGTTTTCTCAGCTACACCATATGAGTATGAGTATAATGAATAGTGAAAAAAGAGTCTACTATGCTCCATGAACACAATATAAATGCACATGCATAGATGCTGAAGATGATAAAGATATAGAAAAGGATGTTCAGAAAGAAATATGCCCACATTTGCATTCAGTGATATTGTTATCCTAGTCGTGGTTGGAATCGAAATGTTAGGATTATTTAGAGGCATGAAGTAATTTTAGATTTAATAGTTATAGACCAAAAATAAAATTTAGGTAGCATATATTAGGAAAGCTTCTAGAGATGAGCACTTTTGACTACCAAAAAATTCCCTCTCCTCGCCCTAGATTGATGAGTACTCTATGTAAGTTTTTGTCAAGATCGAGATGAACAATAGATATTTTACACAAAATAGATTACAAGATATGAACTTAGGTCGAACAATCAGTAACCAAAACACGATATTTAATTGTTCATTATGTTTAGGTTTAATTTTGAAGGTCTACCAATTGTTGTTCACTAACACAAAGAGATCCCACCTAAGCTTGGTGTGCAATGCTTTCTGAGAGTTCCTAGCATTTTTTTCTACCATGTTTATTGTTATTCAAAATATCTAAATATTTTCGCTTATAGAAATCCAAAATACAAAAGGAAGCTCATTAAGACGTTTCTTCACTTTGAAAAGTGTTTTTGAATCATGTTCAAACTTTTCTTTATCTACAGAACTACGGTAATTACCTGTCGTATTTCTGGGCAAACAACAACATCACTAGGGAAACACTTGGGATAAGGAAGGTAAAATGGTAGTTTTCTGCCCAAAGGAGAAAATTAATCCTCCTATATATATATACCCTATGTTAACCCATATATTTGTCTATACTCTAATCACTTAGGGGACCAAGGACGAATGGGTCAGGTGCCACGATGGAGATCTACCGTATTCTTCAGACATCATGAGCAGCATAAAGTACCACCGTAATATGACGACAAGAGGTTATCGTGCCTTGGTATATAGGTAAATACTAGTAATATTCAAACAATATGTCTAATTTTAAATTTATGGTTGGAAGGATGCTATGTCAACTATTCAAGAAACAATTATTTAAAATTGGTTATACTAAATGCAACAATACAATGGAGAATGCTTCAATGTCCATATTGAAATATAAAGTTGTACTATTTTTATTTTGCCAACCTCTCAACTATATTCCTTGTACAGTGGAGACCATGATGCTGTTATACCATTTCTGGGTACACAGTCTTGGGTGAGATCACTCAACTTCCCCATCGTGGATGAATGGCGAGCCTGGCATCTTGATGGACAGTCCGCGGGGTAAAAAAAAAAGTTTCCACAAAAAATGTTGATTAACTAGTGTCATTACTGGTTTCTGTATTACTCATACAGTGCTTTGTACAATTTCTCTTATCTTTTGAAATATAATCTATTTGCAGATTCACGGTGACATACACAAATAACCTGACGTTTGCTACCATAAAGGTAATATGATATCTATCTCGGCCCTCCTTTGTGACACCGTTGTGATTTGAAATACAAAAAATCTATCATGATTACATTCACAAGCATCGGACCATTCAATTGGGCACTTCACATTAAACAATTGAAAGCATAAAAGTTGTATATCTAATGGACTTCATAATTCTGAGTAGATTCCATATTAATCCTAACATATATATTGCTAAATTGAAATATAGGGTGGTGGACATACTGCGCCGGAGTACCAACCAGAGAGATGCCTCTCTATGTTCAGCCGTTGGATTTATGGTGGACCCCTTTGATTAATGTGTGTGATCTTGACATGCATAATGTTTGGATGGAAAGAAATATAATGTGAGGATGTGGGTTCTATTTCATGGAGAACTTCTTTTCGTCTTTTGCCTACTTGATTTGTATTGACAATTTTTTATGCTTATTTTTCTTGCTATTATACTACTAGGAATACGGCTATAGCTAGCTGATGATGTGCGTGTGGTACACCTTTTGTGCGCTATTGCTATTACCCATGGCGCACCAAAGACGGCTGGACCATTAGTGTGGACTTACCCGTGGCATACTAGTTAACTTCATGTGCCTGGTAGCCACGATGCACCCACAAACTAGTGGCGCAACCTAATTGAGTGTGCCACACGTAACCTAATACCCGTGATGCAACATAATGCCCTCTAGCACTAGTATGTCCGGTCCCAGTTGCCAAATTTAAACCACACCTACTAGCGGCGCAACAAAATGTCTTGCGCCACCAGTATTAAGTTACTCGTGGCGCACCTAAACGCGGTGCGCCTCAAGTATGTGTGGTGCGGGGTGTTTGATTTGACCACCCATACTAGTTGCGCATCACATTTTGCTGCGCCACGGGTAACCTTTTTTTTGAAATAGGGATAAAAACCACGGCTTCTGCATCATGATGATACACACAACGTTATATTAAAAAGTCTCAAGAATTTGGTTTTACAACTCAATAATCACCTACGGTAGATACAAGAATCAACCAGCGAAATAAATAAAACATAGTATCACTACTCATCACTGTAGTCTCCTAGTATGACGCCAGCCAGTCTGGAACAAGATATCCTGAGCGACTGTCTGGATCCGTGTGCATCCAAAAGCCATAGCATCCCGCAGTCCCTCCGGCGAAAGAAGGGCCCATAGCTGAACCCAATGTGACATCATATGGACAAACTATAGGAAATGAAAAGATTGTTTTTTTATTAACGATGATATCATTTCTTACCCTCTAAATAGACCAACATAAAGCAGATACCCCAATTCGGATGAATGCCTTAGATTGTCTATCTACTCCATTTAACCAATTACCAAACATATTTGTAATATTGGCTGGAGGTGGAAGATCAAAAGTGAAATTAACCGTGCGCCAAAGAAGTTTAGCTAAAGGACACTCAATAAACAGATGTTCAATGGTTTCCTGCTCTCCACAGAAAACACATTTCGTATATCCATTCCAATTTCGTTCAGCTAAATTATCTTTAGTTAAAAAAAACCTTATTACTTAGAAACCACATGAAGATTTTTATTTTTAAAGGAACCTTTGACTTTCCATACATAAGGTCTTCTGTCTTAAGTATTTATTATGTAGCTGCTCCTGCCACACTCCGTCCTCATTAAGCAGCTTAAAGAGCCATTTGCTCAAAAAACATTTGTTCTTGAGTTCGAGTACCTCAATACCTAAGCCTCCTTGATCTTTGGGCCAACAAACAATATTCCATTTTGTGAGCCTATATTTCCTCTTATTTTCATCAGACTGCTAGAAAAACCTAGATCTATAGAAATCCAATTGTTTCCTTACCCCAACAGGTATCTCTAGAAAGGATAACATGAACATAGGTAAGCTGGTTAAAACTGAATTAATAAGGACAAGCCTATCTCCATAAGATAGTAATTTTACTTTCCAGCAACCCAATTTATTTTCAAACCGTGTCTCAACTGGGTACCAATTTATTTTCCTTTGCAGCCCCCCAATTTGACCATCATCTTTTGCTCGTTCAATTAAGATGGCAATCATATCAACTACAATATTGAAAAGCATTGGGGACAAAGGGCCCCCTTGCCGCAACCTTTTCTTTGTTTTAAAATAATGACTAATATCATCATTTACCTTCACTCCAACACTCCCCCTTGCACGAATTGCTGGACTAATTTACACCATTCTGTGGTAAAACCTTTCATCTTCAAAGTTTGTTGTAAAAAGGACCACCTACACTTTTTTGAAATCACTCTTAAACAATACCCCATATAACTTCTTACTTTTTAGCTCATGAATAGTTTTATGAAGAATGACTACACCTTCTAATATATTGCGACCCGGCATAAAGGCTGTTTGTGTTGGTTTAATAACGTTTGGGGCAATCTCCGTTATTCGATTTGTTCCTGCCTTCATAAATATTTTGAACCATACATTTAGGAGGCAAATAGGTATGTATTGTTGTATTTGTATCACATCCTCTTTCTTTGGTAATAAAGTAATTATGCTAAAATTAAGTTTGTAAAGAGGCAAATCCCCTCCACTCAACTGATTAAAAAGCGCCATTAAGTCAAACTTTATTACTTCCATTTTTTCTTGGTAAAACTCCGCCGGAAATCCATCAGGTCCTGGATTTTATTATGTTCCATCTGTGAGATTGCCTCAAAGACCTCCTCTTCAGTAAATGGAGTTGTTAAAATCTTATTTTCATCCGATGAAATCTGCGGAATGTCATGCACCTCCTCTTCCACTAAAGAAATATTACTTGGAACCAGTGCCCCAAATAATTTTTTATAAAATTTGGTGATATAAACCTTAAGATTATCCTCCCCAACAATTGTTTCTTCTTGCTGTTCCAATTGAAATTTTCTCTTTTTTCCGATGTTTACCATTTGCAATCAAATGGAAATATCTCGTATTATCCCCCCCTTCTTGGATATGTTTAACTTTCGCTCTTTGGGCCCACTTAGACTCCTGCTCCCTTCTCAATTTATTCAAACTCTCATTAGCTTTTTTTTAACTCTTCTCTTTCATTCAAACTCAATGGAGTTATTTCCACCTTTAAATCAAAATTTTCAATAATGGATAGTAATCTCTCTTTCTCGTTTTTATATTTCCCACTTTGGTTTTTTGCCCAACCTTTGAGAAACTTTCTAATATGCCTTAATTTATTTAACCAAACATCCATGGGATTTATCGGTGCCACCAACGATTTCCACTCCTTCTCTATCATCTCAAAGAAACCCTCTTGTCTCAATCAATGTAGCTCAAAATAGAATTTTGATTTATTACCCATATGTGCCTTCACCACTGAGTCAATGAGAATCGGTGAATGCTCACAGTCGGCTCTTGTTAATGCACGGACAATCACTAAGGGAAATTTGAGTTCCCAAGAGATGGATGCTAGGACTCTATCTAGTTTCTCATAAGTAGGTTCATCTCGACGACTCGCCCACGTAAAGTGTCTCCCCGAAAGGCAATTTATCTTAGATTCAAATGTTCAATAATTGCATTAAAGACAAAAGGCCACTGAGCCTTAAAATTATTATTATTATTTTCTTATCTCTTTCTAATAATATTGAAATCACCACCTACCAACATAGGTAATGTTTCAGACTCACATGTTTGCACTAATTCTGCCGAAAATTCTGCTTTGTGTATGTCTTGGGCAGCCCCATAGACCGGCACCAGAATCCATTCAAAATCATCCCTCTTACATTTTATGTGTAGCTTTACACAAAAATCTCCAGTCATCACCTTTATCACCTGTAGAGTATTTGAGTTTATTCAAACTAGAATACCCCTAGATAGAGGAGGGACTAGCAACACCATCACTGAGCGGCTGCGAGCCAGCCCTAGCTTTAGCCGAGGCACCATCCACCAGGAGATAGACGGTGCCACAATGACGTAGAGATGGAGACTATAAACTATTGATCCCAACCCGAGACTAACACGCAGTGTGCCGACCATAGCTAGGCACACCAGCCCAATGCACACAGAGAACATGCACGCTCGGGGAGATCTAGCTCTCCAGCCCATGGGCCATGGAGACACCCGAACGAAGCATGCTGCCTACGCGGTGAGCACACACCAACAATGAATCCTATACACCGACCAGGTCGGTGCTTACCAAGCACCGCACACCCTGGTCGGGTATAGGGCCCGACCCATTTTCGTTTTCTGTTTATTCGTTTTCTTTCTTTTTTGTTTATTTTTTTTCTTTTTTTCCTTTTCATTTCTGTTTTTGTTTATTTTTCTTTTCTTTATTTTTCCAAATTCTGAAAATTTAAATTAAAAAATTGTTTAAATTTTAAAAATGTTCAAATTTGAAAAATGTTCAAATTTGAAAAATGTTCAAATTTGAAAAAATGTTCAAATTTGAAAATTGTTCAAAATTTAAAAAATTCAAATTTGAAAATTATTTAAACTTAAAAATAGTCCAGATTAGAAATTTGTTCAAACTTATAATTGTTCAAATTTAAAATTTGTTTAAATTTGAAAATTGTTCGATTTTTTTAGAAAAGATAAAAACTTAATAATTTTTTTTTATCAGAAATGCTCGATTTTCAAATTTAAAAGTTTAGATTTTGATAATTTTCAATATTTAAAAATATTCAAATTATAAAAAAATTAACAAAAAGAAAAGAAACGAAAAAAGAAAAATGTTTATCTGATGATGTTGGGCCGGGCCCAGCAAGCCACGTCGAACCAGCGGAACTGAAAACAGCTGGTCAGGATGGTGGGCCGGGCCCAACAACGCCGGGGGGGGGGGGGGGGTGTGCGGCTCCTCGCTCGCCACCGACCAGATCGGTGTAAAGCAACCCCCCACACCAACCCAGGGACATAATTCCGGAGAGCTGGCCAGGACATCGTCCACTACAACGTCGGAGTGTCCTAAGCCCCCTGAAAAGACAAGATGCTAGATTCAAGCCTACCAAGCCCAGATTGAGATCGATCGCAGGGATGGATGGCGGCACGGTGGTGTCGGGGGTCCAGTAGCGGGAGCAGCGAACCACACCAACATAATAACCAAGGAGGATCTTGCAGATCCTGGTCAGGCATGCTTGGCCTTGACCTAGGCCCCTAGGCCTAGATCGGCCAGCACCCCGCGCCAGCCTCGGCCGAAGGCCAGCGGCGCGGCGAATGTAACAACTGCTGAGGAGGCACCGGTGTGATCACCTGGGTGTACTGGGGTCAGGCTCAAGTGTTGGAGAGATAATGATTCAGCTTTCGGACGGTTCAGGTGAAGTGTAGTTGTGGCTAGGATGAAGTCAGGGTGTCGCTGGGTGCGTGTGTTGGTCCAGGCGTGTTATAATCCTACGTGCTTTAAGGATCTGGTTATCGATGAATTGAATTAGTGAACCGTGTCTTTCCTTCCTCCCCAAGTTCTTTTTCTCCCCAAATCCCCTTCTCTCACCAGAACCCTACCGGTGGCCATCATACCGCGGGGCAGGACATAACACCTTGGTATCAGAGCCAACGACGCCTGGGCGCGCTTCACAACTCGACTTGATCCAGTAACATCGACCAATCGGTTGTTGATCTCCTTCGGGATCTGCTGTAAATCCGAGATTAGCGTTTGGAACAAGCAGAGGAAGCTGCGACGACGCCTCAGGTCTCAAAGCCGGCGGCGCAGACTCGCTTTTTGCTCGAGAAGATGAAGGAGCTCAAGGAGATGATGAAGTAGCTCTTCAACTACATGGACTCCAAGTTCAAGGCTGTGGGAAGGTTGCAGACTCAACTCGCGGAGATGGATCTGAAGATGGGCAAGCATGCACAGACCGTGGAGCAGATGTATGTCAAGGTTAATTTGACCATGGAGACGCTTGGCAAGGTCCAGGAGGATAAGAATCGCGTCACCAGTTCGCTGAGCGCAACAGGTGTGACGCCGTTGGTCATACCAGAGTGGGACGTCAACACCATCCTCGGGGCACCACCAGCACGCCAGCTGGGAATGCCATAGGACATACCACCTCCAGCACCGTCGGAGCGTGTTCATCCACGACAACTAACTCTTCCAGCTAGCGGCGCGGCCCCAAGGGTAATAATTCCCCCAACCCACACTGCGTATGTATATGAGGAGGCAAATGGTGTAGGATCCAGTAGAGGTGATGAGGGACGACACTCGAGGTTGCCCAAAATGGATTTTCCGAAATTCGATGGTACTGATGTCAGAATTTAGATTGATACATGCAACACTTTTTTCCTGTTATATAACATTGCGGGGGGGGGGGGGGGGGGTTCAAAGTCTCTGCTGCCACAATGTATATGAGAGATAGTGCTTGATGACCCACAAGTATAGGGGGTATATCGTAGTACTTTCGATAAATTAGAGTGTCGAACCCAACGAGGAGCAGAAGGTGTTGACAAGCAGTTTCGATGAATGATTCACTGTAAATGCTCACAGACAAGTATTCAGGGGGTTTCGATATAGCAGATAAATAAAATACAAGTAAGTAAAATGCGAGAGTAATAATTGCAGCGAGTGGCCCAATCCTTTTTAGCACAAAGGACAAGCCGGTTTGTTTACTTATGATGACCAAACGTTCTTGAGGACACACGTGAATTTAGTCTAGTGCTTTCGCTTCATATAGTTGATTAATCTTCATTGTTTTGATAAGTGTTGTGTGGGTGAACCTATGCTAATGCACTCCCCTTCCTAGGACTAATACATACTTGTGATTAAACCCCTTGCAAGCATCCGCAAATACAAGAAAGTAATTAAGATAAATCTAACCACATCCTTAAACTCTGAGATCCTGCTATCCCTCATGCATCGATATACCAACGGGGGTTCAGGTTGCTGTCACTCCAGCAACCCCACAATTAGCAAACGAATACAAGATGCATTCTCCTAGGCCCATAAAGGTGAAGTATCATGTAGTCGACGTTCACATGACACCACTAGAAGAATAACACCACAACTTAAATATCAAACCATTAAATATTACTCAACATAGTTCACTACTAACATTTAGACTTCACCCATGTCCTCAAGAACTAAATGAACTACTCACAAGACATCATATGGAACATGATCAGAGATGATATGATGAAGAATAACAATCTGAACATAAACCTTGATTCAATGGTTTCACTCAATAGCATCAATAACAAGGAGTAATCAACACCGGGAGAGTTTCCCCTATGAAATAATCAAGATTCAACCTAGATGTTACAGCGGAGACGAGGTGCAGCGGTGGAGATGACGGTGTCGGTGGTGGAGATGATGATGATCCCAATGAAGTCCAGCTCGATTTAGGTGACGATGGCGACGATTTCCCCCTCCGGGAGGGAATTTCCCCAGCGGATTTCAGCCTGCCGGAGAGCTCTTTTCTCTCTGGTGTTTTCCGCCCTGCAGAGGCGGCTGTGTCTATTCTCGATCGTCCCCTGCACCTCAGGGTTTCGGGTAGATGAAGTACGCGAAAGGGAGATGGCCGAGGGGGGTCGTGGGCCCCCTACCCACGTGGCGGCGCGCCTTGCCTGGTGGCCACGCCGGCCTATGGGGAGGGCCCACGGTGGCCCTCCTCGGCCTCCCCTTTTGGCTGGCTCCCTCTTCTGGAAAAATAAGAACTTCGGTATATTTTCCGTCAATTGTTGATCTTCAGAAATATTGTATCCTGACGGTGCTTTTTCCAGCAGAATCCTGACTCCGGTGAGTAATTCTCCAATAATCACGAAACATGCAAAATAGGTGAAATAACATAAGTATCATCTCTAAATATGAAATATATCAATGAATAATAGTAAATTATGATATAAAATAGTGATGCAAAATGGACGTATCACGGGTGTATGTGCCAAAGGGTCCCAATCTTGGTTCTCCATGTGTATATGTCCTAAATAAACCTAAAAGAATGAAAAAGTACATTGGTGCACCCCCGCGCGGAGAAATCTAGGTGGGTAGACCCGCCGGGGCACACATTCCGTTGTTTTGGGGGGGAGGAGGGGGAGAACGACCGCCGGAGCACCGGAACCCCACCAAATCTTGCATATGGACATATGATATGTGTGAAAGTGTGGTGCAAGGTGTAATGCTGCAAAAGTTGCTCCCCTAAACCCTAAACCCTAGCCCTAACCTTACACCTAACCCTAACCAGTAGATCAGGCACACCCTCGATCGTGTGATAATGGATCTAGTTGCGGGTGTATGTGCCAAAGGGTCCCAATCTTGGTTCTCCATGTGTATATGTCCTAAACAAACCTAAAAGAATAAAAAGGTACATTGGTGCACCCTCGCGCGGAGAAATCTAGGGGGTAGACCCGCCGGGGCACACGTTCCGCTGTTTTGGGGGGGAGGAGGGGGAGAACGACCGCCGGAGCACCGGAACCCCACCAAATCTTGCATGTGGACTTATGATATGTGTGAAATTGTGGTACAAGGTGTGGTATATCAGATCAAACTATATGACCCAAACATTGGTGGACTAATGTTAGTTCAGCAATTCATTTTGGGACTCAAATAGGAGTTGAGAGCTGCAGTGGAAGTTCAGTTGCCAAATACAGTAGCTGAAGCTGCTATGTTTGCGCAGATCCAGGAGTCAGTGTTGGCAAGATCGAAGTCTGGATTTGCACGGTCATATCACAAGAAGACGTACAAGGAAGAAGGATACCAAAGTTATACACCTGCTCACAAATTCGAAAAGGGGGAAATCAGGAAGGCTAAACAATTGAAGGATTATCGCAGAGCAAATAACTTGTGCTTCAAATGTGGAGAAAATTTTGCTCCTGGCCATGTGTGTGCAGTACCAACGGCAGGCCAGTTGAAAACTATGCAAGAAAATGAAATTCTTTCGGATGAAATTCTAGATATGCTGGTAACTCATGGAGAGGATTATGACTGTCATGTCTCCCTTAATGCTACGTCAGGCACTTCTAAGTCTGGTACAATATAGTTTAAAACATTGTTGGGCGATCAAGTGATGATGTTGTTGTTGGACTCAGGAAGCTCGCATAGTTTTGTGGATCATTCATTGATTGATAAGCTTAGATGTCTGGTGGTAGACATTCAGACACTTAGAGTCAAGGTGGCCAGCGGTGACTATATGTACTGCAATAAAATGGTGCCTAAAATGCAATGGATGCTACAGGGACACACTTTTGAGACTGACATGAGACTATTACCTCTGGGTGGTTATGACGATATTCTTGGCATGGATTGGCTGGAGAAACAAGGATTAATGAATGTCAACTGGGAACACAAATGGATTGAATTTGATCATCAAAACAAAAAGGTGAAACTCACAGGACTTCCATCAGTGTCTTCACAAGAGCTTCAAGCCCTCACAGTGGAACAATTGTATAAGGCTGTGAAGGGAAATGATTGTTGGGAAATTGCTGAAGTAATTTGGGTAGATTGTGAAGCACAAGTTGCCACAAATGTTCCAACACAAAGTGCAAGCATTTTTGCAGCAATTCTCTGATGTATTTCAGGAGCATCATGAATTACCTCCACACAAAGAATTTGATCACTCCATTCACCTGTTACCAGGCACATCATCAGTCAATTGTCGGCCATACAGGTACTCTCCCCTTCAGAAGGACGAGATTGAGAGGAAAGTCAAACAAATGTTGCTAGATGGCACCATCACTCCTACCATTAGCCCTTATGCCTCTCCTGTCCTATTGGTGAAAAAGAAAGATGGCACTTGGAGGTTTTGCATTGATTATCGCCGGTTAAATGCAGCCACCATAAAAAGCAAGTTTCCCATACCCATCGTGGATGAGTTATTGGATGAATTCGCTGGAACAAAAATCTTTTCAAAGTTGGACTTGAGGTCAGGGTACCATCACATCAGAATGCTACCGGTTGACGAGTTGAAGACTGCGTTCAAAACCCATAATGGCCAATACAAATTCAGGGTTATGCCGTTTGGGCTCACAAATACACTGGCTACATTTCAATGTGTTATGAACTCTCTGTTTGCACCATTTGTTCGCAAGTTTGTGCTAGTTTTCATGGACGATATTCTTGTGTACATCAAGTCTCTCGAGGAGCACCTAAAACAGCTGCACCAAGTGTTTCAGGTACTCCAAAACAACAAGTTGTATGCAAAAAAAGAGCAAGTGTTCCTTTGCACAAGCTCAGCTGGAGTATCTAGGGCACATAATCTCAGACAAAGGAGTAGCAACTGACCCTTCCAAGACCCAAGCTATGCTTCATTGGCATGTGCCTCCTAATGTCACTGAGTTAAGGGGTTTCTTGGGCCTCACTGGTTATTACAGAAAATGTGTAAAAGGATATGGATAGCTAGCCAAGCCGTTAACAGTCCTACTGCAGAAACAAGGATTTCACTGGAATGCGGAGGCACAACAAGTGTTTGATCTTCTCAAACAGGCCATGAGCAATACACCTGTATTGGCATTGCCAGATTTCACCAAGTCCTTCTAGATTGAAATGGACGCATGCGATACAGGGATTGGTGCTGTGGTGGTACAAGAAGGCCATCATGTCACTTACTACAACAAGGCGCTCAGTGTCAACAACAAGAAACTGTCTATATATGAGAAAGAGTTGCTGGCCATCATGATGGCAGTGGACAGGTGGAGACAATACTTGTGTCGTGGGCCTTTAGTCATCAAAACAGACCACAAAAGTCTCTGCAACTTGGAGGATCAAGTACTACATACTGATTTAAAAAAGAAAGGAATGACAAGATTAGTAGGTTTAAATTTTTCTTTCCAGTACAAGAAAGGTGAGGAGAACAAAGTGGCAGATGCACTGTCAAGAGTTGGCCATGCTTTTTCCCTGTATGCAGTATCAGCTCGTGTTCCAGTATGGATTCAAGAAGTAGTAAATTCCTATGCAGTGGATAACAAGGCACAGGCTCTACTTCAGGAGCTAGCTGTTACAGGCACTAACAGTGATGGATATGAGATACAACATGGGTTAATCAAACTCCATGGGAAGATTTGGATTGGGGCCAACACAGGATTACAAACTAAGTTGATCCAGGATTTTCATGCGAGTGCAACAGGAGGACATTCTGGCATCCAGGCAACTTACCAGAGGGTAAACAAACTGTTTGCCTTGGCTGGCATGAAAGCCGCAGTGCAAGAATTTGTTCAGCAATGCACTATTTGTCAACAGGCAAAACATGAATACTGCAAGCCTCCAGGTCTCTTACAGCCATTAAGGATTCCACAGGGAGCTTGGCAAGAAATATCTATGGATTTTGTTGAAGGGCTTCCAAAGTCGGCTAGGTATGATGTCATATTGGTCATTGTGGACAGGTACACGAAATATGCTCATTTTGTACCTCTGAAACATCCATATTCTGCTCACTCGATTGCAAAGGCTGTCTTCAATAATGTCGTGAAACTGCATAGCATGCCCATATCAATTGTCTCGGACAGAGATCCTGTTTTCACAAGTCATTTCTGGAAAGATCTATTTGCTATGTTCGACACCAAGCTACAGATGAGCAGTGCGTATCACCCTCAGCCAGATGGCTCGACCGAGCGCGTCAACCAGTCCTTAGAAATGTATCTCAGATGTGCTGCGAATGGGCAGCCAACCAAATGGTTCAATTGGTTAGCTCTTGCGGAGTTTTGGTATAACACCTCTCACAACACAACAATTGGATGTTCACCATTCAAGGCACTGTACAAGGAAGAACCACACTATGGGATGCTGCTAGCACTACAAGAAAAACCTTCCATAGAGACATTTTACTAGAGACACTTCCTACTTTGCCTCTTTAAAAATCGCATTAAGACACTTTACATGTTGTAGTGGCACTTTTTGAGACACTCCAGATATGTAGAGACGTTAGTTGAGACATTTCTGTAAGGGGTTGCATTTTTCATTCTGTAGACAACTAATGAGACACTCCAAAGTGTCACAAATAAGTTATCAAGAGGCAACCCGTGAGACACTTCGTTCTATGTCTTTAATTTTTTATCTAGAGTCAATGTTTGAAGCATTTTGCTTGTTCTCTAGAGACATTTGTTCTATGTTTGGGTCATGGTTGATAATACTAATTAGAAATTTGTTCCAAGTATCAACATATACTTGTGAAAGGGTGAGATGGTTAATGGAATAAGTCTTAATCACTAAGGTCATGAGTTCAAGTGTCACTTTTCACATGGTTTCTTTTCATTTATTTACTCTAGAGACAAAATATAATGCCTCTTTTATGTCTTCTAAAATGTAGAGACATTATTACTATTGTCCTTACCACGTAGAGACACCGCCCGTAGTGACAGTTTTGAGACAATATGGAAAGTGCCTCTATAACTTGTTGGAGATATGCCCAAGAGGCAATAATAAAAGTGGTTATTATATATCTTTGTGTTTATGATAAATGTTTATATACCATGCTATAATTGTATTAACCGAAACATTAATACATGTGTGATATGTAAACAACAATGAGTCCCTAGTATGCCTCTTAACTAGCTTGTTGATTAATGGATGATTAGTTTCATAATCATGAACATTGGATGTTACTAGGAAAAATGCCCGTGCGTTGCACTGGGTGGTTGCATTTTAATGAATTGAAATCCGGCTCTTGATCCAAAACCTTGTTTTGTCCAAAATATTGCGGACCACCGCAACTGGCTTGCCTTCTCCCTCTCTCTAAAATAGATAATCGAGTTAGAGATACACATTTGTACATTTGTATAGTGCCCATATATTCTTGATTAAGGGACATGGATCGGATCAAGATGGTAACCTAGTTCATGGATTTAACATAAGAGAATGGACGCTGCAATCCTCCCCCTGACGCGGAAACCCCTTCCAATCGAGAGCAGCAATGGTGAGGTCGATTCACGAATTGACATGAAAAATGATGCTGCAATGCAGCGTGGTTGACAATGTAAACTGAAGAGATTAAAACCAGATCACAGTCCACTCCATTAAAAAGTGCAGTCGCAAATGATCCACATACGTGTGTATATGTAGGCTGGACGATCGAGTCCGGAACGCGCACGGAACAAAACCAAAACAGCTGGAAACCAAACTGAGTTTTCTTTTTCATTACGAGTGGCACAGGTAGGTTAAGCTCCATAGCAACTGCCCGCTGATCAGTTGTAAAGTATAATCACTATGGACAGCTGTAGTAGCTGTAGCCCACATCTGAAACACAAAATTTCTTTAACCCTGAATAATTCAGGACAAAATTTCCACCTGAGGTTTTAACCATATTGGTAATTGGTAAGCATTATTTATTCTGTACAGCACTCGCAAGTTGTTTGCAGTGCTTCCATGCGTTTCCAAATATGGAAAACAAGAAATAACCATCAGGCCGAATTTGATTGAATAAGTTCCGCATAATTGCCTAGGGCTCTATTAAGAAATCCTCCAAGTTAAGAATATATATGAGCTATGCAAAAGGTTGCATTGCCAGAAGTCCAGCAAACACTACAAACAGCAAGCTAGCCCATCTGAGCGGGAGTCCTGAGTCTAAACTGAACAAAGGGTAACCGCAATGTTGAACCAAGGAGTGCTGAACGGCTGAACCGCAATGATGCTAGACTCAGGACTGGCTAGACTTACCGCGCACCCAAGCGGCCCGTTGTCGTACTTGCCGGGGACGCCGCGTTATGTAGAACAGCGTAGGCTCGAAAGTGTTCACCTCGCCTGCCGCCCACCGTACCCGACGGTTCACAGCCGATTGCTCGCGGCTGCGCCAGCCTCAACCTTGAGCGCCTCAGGGCCGCTACCACCGCCTACACGCGGGCCTTGACGCCGGAGGCTTGAGCATCCATCGCCTCCGGAGGAAGCCACAGGTCAATGGCAATACAACCAACTCTGTTGTGGCCTTCCTTCCAGCAGCAGCAATCGCTAAAATACGAACCAGATTTTTGCGGAAATTGTTTGTCAGATCGCTAGATGGCTCGCCGCAGTGGACGTTGTAGGAAGAATAACATGGACGGAGATGTCCGTAGGAAGAAAAGTTCGTCGGATTTTTCCCTCGACCTATCCAATCTTCCATCGCGCGATGTTGCTCTGAAAAAATTCCCAATTGCTTCTTCAAATCCCTACTTCTCCCGAAGAAACTGAATCAACATCTCAATTTCGTTGGATCCAGAGCCATCGGCGTGCCTACGGACGGCGGTGGTGTCGATTCGTTGCCGCTGCTGTAGCGTCTCGCACATTGCTCCTGGGCAAGATCGTCGTCCTCACCTTACGCGTTGCTGCTGCTGCTTATATGTAGGCAAATCGATCTGAATCCTTAAGAAGTCCTCTCTCGTTTGAATAGATGGAAATCCTCCTTCTGGCGGCCATCTGTTGGATAATTAGGCACAATTTCCATGATTAATTCCAGAATATTAAGCATGACGACAGTAACTACTAACATGTGAAACTCGAACATACTAGATGTAGTGATCAACATGAACAGTAGCATAGCAAACAGTACAACATCCATCGCTAAACAGATCGAGATATGTCGCACGTACCGATCTGGTGGAGGTGGCGGTGGAGGTGTAGCAGATGATGTCGCTGCAGTAACGTTGTTGATGACAACGTTGTTGACGACGGGGAAGACGGGTCGAAGTAGATGGCGTTGAAGACGACGGTAGGCAGCACCGCCCGACTTGGACGGAAGGCGACCCGTGATGAAGAACTTGAGCAGTCGCGCAGAGCGCTTCCCAAAAACCTAATTCGCCCTCTCCCGTACAGGATCGCAAGGACGAGTGGTTCCGGAGACCTGCTCTCCCGTTCGCCGATGCACGTCGGCTCGCGGGATGGAGTAGGTTACGATGGCGGCGCAAGCAGAGAGAGGTGGAAACCCTAACTCGTGTATTGGATGATGTTTCTGCGGTAGCCGGGCAGGAGATTATATAGGCTCGGGAAACCCTAGGCAACGTGGGCCACGCCCACGGCGCACGAACGTTTCGAGTCGGTTACAGATAGCCCACGATCCGGGAGCGACCCGAACCGACTAACTGCGACGCGTCCGTCTAGGACTCTGTTCGTTTTCCTGAGCTGCAAAAAGTAAGGAAAGTCTCGGCTCGAGGCTCAATCCACTCACCACGAGCGCGGCGCGCGTCGTGACGTGTCGAGTCGAGTCGAGTCGAGACGAGACGAGCGAGGAGGAGGAGGAGCGCGCGTGTAGCACTCCTATTCTCACTCACTTACTAGTGGTGGAACAACCCACCTTATAAGGTGGTCTAACTTCCTCCCAACTTTCCATGTGGGACTAAACTTCCCACCTCTTGCCACTCCCTAGTGAGCTGCCACCAACTTGGGCTCAAACTCACAAGGCTGCCACTATGTGGGCTTTGAGATTTATAGGAAAAACTGAAATCTAATTTGGGCCACTAAAAGTGGGCCCAATATTTCAACAATCCCCCACCAGATCTCAAATCCCCATTTAGAGATTTACCAATACTCGCTGCTTGTTTATATACCAGTGTTTCAGCGGAGACTGTTAAGTTGAACTTCCGCCTAGAACTTTAAGCTACATCCACTCACACTTGAACAATGGACTAAGCCTTGAATTACAAGTTTTGCGTGAACAGGGTTTCACTCAAAGTCATGACCAGTACATGGCTGCCAGTAGCCTACCCCGCGGGTGAAGCATATGCGTCATACTTCGTGGTCTCTTCATGAGTTTACTAGAGATCACCCAAATCTCATAGATTGCGACGTTTAACAATCGGACTCATATAGGTGTGTTATTTCAAGAATGCTCTGTAGGACAACATCTTTGCTAAAATAGCCAACATAAACACATTAAGGCTTGTTGCCAACCTGCCTTACAGCAACTGAGAGTTGTGCATCTTCACATAGAGAGGGTTACATAATACTCTCCTCAATTAAACCACTAGTTTGTTCTTCCTGTGTCCTAATTCACGGGATCTCCGATCACAAAGGTTGGGTTACCACTATGGCGTAACATCAACGGGTCTCAAACCCATCTCCTCGATGCACTTTCTATCACATTACGTGATAGTCCCTTTGTAAAGGGATCTGCAGTGTTTTTGTCTGTTTGAATATATGTAACAGTTATTACTCCGGAGTTTCGCAATTTCCTGACAGACTTCAAACGTCTCTTGACGTGTCTTGATGACTTCGCGTTATCCTTAGAATTGTTCACTTTGACAATTACAGTTTGATTGTCACAATTCAAAAGGATTGCCGGAACAGGTTTTTCAACCACGGGCAAGTCCATCAAGAGCTCACGCAACCATTCTGATTCAACAGTGGTTGTGTCTAAAGCAGTAAGTTCTGCTTCCATAGTTGACCTCGTCAATATGGTTTGCTTGCAAGATCTCCATGATACTGCCCCACCTCCAAAGGTAAATACATACCCACTTGTGGCGTACAGATCAGCTACATCTGAGATCCAATTCGAATCACTATATCCTTCAAGCACAGCTGGGTGTCCTGAATAGTGAATCCCATAACTCATTGTACCACATAGGTAGCGCATGACCCTATCAAGTGCATGCCAATGATCAGTACCCGGGTTTGGCATGAACCTACTCAACTTGCTAACAGCAAAAGAGATGTCGGGTCTAGTCGCGCTCGCTAAGTACATGAGTGAGCCAACGATCTGAGAATATCTCAATTGATCTATGGCAATCCTCCGGTTCTTGCGTAGTGTCACACTGGGATCATAAGGTGTTGAAGAAGGCTTGCTATCAATATAGCCGAACCGGCTCAAGATCTTCTCAACATAATGGGATTGCGTTAGAGTAATCCCACTCTCGTTCTTAATCAGCTTGATATTCAGAATCACATCAGCTTCTCCCAGATCTTTCATATCAAAACTCTTTGACAAGAAAGACTTGACCTCGTGTATTACTCTCATGTTTGTACCAAAGATCAGAATATCATCCACATACAAACATAGTATAACACCTTCGCCCCCACCATAGCGATAGTAAACACACTTGTCAGCCTCATTGACAACAAAGCCTACAGAAGTTAAAGTTCTGTCAAACTTCTCATGCCATTGCTTAGGTGCTTGTTTCAGGCCATATAAGGATTTCAGCAACTTGCACACCTTTGTTTCTTCACCTTTTACTACAAACCCATCAGGCTGATCCATATAGATTTCCTCTTCCAACTCTCCATTAAGGAAAGCTGTCTTTACATCCATTTGATGAACGATAAGACCATAGGAAGCAGCCATGGATAGTAGTACTCGAATGGTGGTAAGTCTAGCTTATTGTGTGAATAGGTGTCGAAGTAATCTTCGCCTTCTCTCTGTGTGTAGCCTTTCGCTACAAGCCGCGCCTTGTACTTTTCAATAGTACCATCAGGTCTTAGCTTCTTCTTGAACACCCATTTGCAGCCCACAGGCTTGCATCCATGGGGTCGTTCTGACAACTCCCAAGTTCCATTAGAAAGAATCGAGTCCATCTCATTATGGACAGCTTCTTTCCAGTCATCTGCATCTGGAGATGCATATGCCTCTGCAATGGACGTGGGAGTATCATCCACAAGGTACACAATGAAATCATCACCAAAGGATTTTTCAATCCTCCGTCTCTTGCTCCGTTTAGGAGCTTCATTGTCATCCTTCTCAATGACAATCTCATGTGATTGTTCAAAATACTCATTAGATGTACTAGATTCAGGAACTATCTCAGTAGAAATTCTAGCAATGCTATGCATATCTTTCATAGGAAACATATTCTCAAAGAATGTTGCATCACGAGATTCCATAATAGTATCAACATGCATATCAGGTACCTCGGATTGAACTACTAAAAATCTATATCCTACACTCCGCGGAGCATAACCTAGAAAGATACAATCCACTGTCTTTGGTCCAAGTTTGCGCTTCTTAGTAATTGGAATATTGACTTTCGCCAAACATCCCCATGTGCGCAAATACGAAAGTGATGGTTTTCTCCCAGTCCACTCCTCGTAAGGGGTTTTATCTTTATTCTTGTTAGGAACTCTATTCAGGACATGACATGAAGTCAACAAAGCCTCCCCCCACCATGCCTTTGATAAACCAGCAGTGGCTAACATGGAATTCACCAAGTCAGTCAGCGTGCGATTTTTCCTCTCGGCAACCCCGTTTGATTGGGGTGAATAGGGAGGCGTCCTCTCATGAATAATGCCATGTTCCTCACAGAATTCATCAAAGATTTTAGGAAAATATTCGCCACCACGATCCGACCTAAGACGCTTGATCTTTCTCTCTAGTTGATTTTCAACTTCAGCCTTATAAATTTTAAAGTAGTCTAAAGCTTCATCTTTAGTTCGCAACAAATAAACATAGCAAAATCTAGTCGCATCATCAATCAATGTCATGAAATATCTCTTTCCACCTTTTGTCAACACACCATTCATCTCGCAAAGATCAGAATGTATGAGTTCTAGAGGTGCAGTTTCTCTCCTCGGCCGCCTTGTGAGGCTTCCGAGGTTGCTTTGATTGCACACAACTATGGCACTTAGAACCTTTGGCAATGGTGAAATTCGGAATTAAACTTAAACTGGATAGCCGAGACATTAAACCAAAATTAATGTGACATAAGCGAGAATGCCAAACACTGGTATCATCACTAACATTGCCACATATATGGTTCACAGACTTATTACTGAAATCAGAAAGCGAAAAGCGGAACAAGCCTCCGCACTCATAGCCTTTACCAATAAATTGTCCAAACTTGGAAACAACTACTTTATTCGACTCTAAAACAACCTTAAACCCATCTCTGCATAGAAGGGAGCCGCTAACGAGATTCTTGTTCATAGTAGGGACATGCTGCACGTTCCTCAGCTGCACGATCTTCCCCGAAGTGAACTTCAGATCTACCGTGCCAACACCACGAACAGAAGCATGTGACCCATTCCCCATCAAGACGGAAGAATCCCGGGCGACCTGGTAAGAAGTGAACATGGATATGTCAGCACACACATGAACATTAGCACCTGTATCAATCCACCAACATGGAGATTGAAATACCGAAAGAACAGTAAAGAGATTACCGTACCCATCAGCATTGCTAGCGGTCACCGTGTTGACTTGCCTCGCCTTTTTCTTGCGGTCTGCCCTCTCTGGACAGTCCTTAGAAAAGTGGCCAGTCTCTCCACATGTAAAGCAGCTCAGATCTGCTTTGTTTATCATCTTCTTCTTCTTGAAGGTTGTAGTCTTCATAGGCTTATTGAAGGAGGGCTTGTTATTCCCTTTGTTCTTGCTGTAGGGTTTCTTCTGCACCATGTTGGCGCTAGACTGACCCTCTCCTTTCTCAGTATTATCCTTAGCCCGAGCTTTCTCCTCAACATCAAGAGATGCTATCAGATTTTCAACTGATATCTCCTGTCTCTTGTGTTTGAGAGTTGTGGCAAAGTTCCTCCATGAAGGGGGCAACTTAGCGATGATGCATCCAGCCACAAACTTGTCAGGTAAGGCACACTTAAGGAGTTCAAGCTCTTTCGCAATGCACTGTATCTCATGAGCTTGTTCGACTACAGAACGGTTGTTAACCATCCTGATGTCATGGAAGTTCTCCATGATGTACAGTTCACTGCCTGCATCGGTTGCACCGAACTTAGCATTCAGTGCCTCCCAGAGCTCTTTACCATCTGTTATGTGCATGTACACATCACACAGACGATCAGCAAGAATACTCAGAACGCATCCGACAAAGAGAGTATTGTTTTCCTTGAACTTGTTCTGATCTTGATCAGATATAGTTCCTTCAGGTAAACCATCAGTAACTTCGAACACTTTCAGATGAGTAAGCCAGAGCATGGCCTTATACTGCCACCTCTTAAAGTGCACACCGGTAAACTTATCCGGCCTCAGTGCATCGGAAAAACCAGCCATTGTTAACTCAGGAAATTGCCTACAATTAGGTTTTTGGATTGTTGGATAATTAGGCACAATTTCCATGATTAATTCCAGAATATTAAGCATGACGACAGTAACTACTAACATGTGAAACTCGAACATACTAGATGTAGTGATCAACATGAACAGTAGCATAGCAAACAGTACAACATCCATCGCTAAACAGATCGAGATATGTCGCACGTACCGATCTGGTGGAGGTGGCGGTGGAGGTGTAGCAGATGATGTCGCTGCAGTAACGTTGTTGATGACAACGTTGTTGACGACGGGGAAGACGGGTCGAAGTAGATGGCGTTGAAGACGACGGTAGGCAGCACCGCCCGACTTGGACGGAAGGCGACCCGTGATGAAGAACTTGAGCAGTCGCGCAGAGCGCTTCCCAAAAACCTAATTCGCCCTCTCCCGTACAGGATCGCAAGGACGAGTGGTTCCGGAGACCTGCTCTCCCGTTCGCCGATGCACGTCGGCTCGCGGGATGGAGTAGGTTACGATGGCGGCGCAAGCAGAGAGAGGTGGAAACCCTAACTCGTGTATTGGATGATGTTTCTGCGGTAGCCGGGCAGGAGATTATATAGGCTCGGGAAACCCTAGGCAACGTGGGCCACGCCCACGGCGCACGAACGTTTCGAGTCGGTTACAGATAGCCCACGATCCGGGAGCGACCCGAACCGACTAACTGCGACGCGTCCGTCTAGGACTCTGTTCGTTTTCCTGAGCTGCAAAAAGTAAGGAAAGTCTCGGCTCGAGGCTCAATCCACTCACCACGAGCGCGGCGCGCGTCGTGACGTGACGTGTCGTGTCGAGTCGAGTCGAGTCGAGTCGAGTCGAGACGAGACGAGCGAGGAGGAGGAGGAGCGCGCGTGTAGCACTCCTATTCTCACTCACTTACTAGTGGTGGAACAACCCACCTTATAAGGTGGTCTAACTTCCTCCCAACTTTCCATGTGGGACTAAACTTCCCACCTCTTGCCACTCCCTAGTGAGCTGCCACCAACTCGGGCTCAAACTCACAAGGCTGCCACTATGTGGGCTTTGAGATTTATAGGAAAAACTGAAATCTAATTTGGGCCACTAAAAGTGGGCCCAATATTTCAACACCATCTACGCCGCGAGCCGGTGTGTGCGTGGGTCAACCGGTTGGACCGTGAGGAATTTTGAATCGTGTGTGGGTCTGTTTTTCCCCTTGGCGGTGGCAGTGGACGTATCGCGAGAAATCAAGCGGAGGAGCGCCATGGCGGAGGCGAGAGGAACGTGAGTCCACACGATTTTATGGAATCGTTGGAGAATCGGGGATTGACTTCATGATGGATCCGGTAAGGATGGGGAGCGATGCAAGTCGGCCAGCTCCAGGGAAGGCAACAATTAGAAACCACATAGAACTACGATAGAATCAGAACGAACCGTTCTTTTGACTAAGCGGTGGTAAGTCCATGTAATTTGAACAAAAATCAGGGCTAAGAAAAATCGGGGAATAGGAGGAACGTGTGGCAGTCGGGACGGAACGGATCCGGGCAGAAAAAATAGTCTAAACGTTTTTTTCACTTATGGGTGGCATGGTGGGTAATTTTCTTCAATTGTTAGGGTACTTTTAAGTTGGACGACGACCGAGGGAGAAACCCTTTTGCTTTTATTATTAGGTATAGATTAATAACAAGGTTATATCATTGTATGAATGATGTAATAGACACACCCAATTAAGCGTAGCATAAGATCACGTCATTAAGTTATTTGCTATAAGCTTTCGATACATAGTTACCTAGTCCTTTCGACCATGAGATCATATAAATCACTTATACCGGAAAGGCACTTTGATTACATCAAACGCCACTGCATAAATGGGTGGTTATAAAGGTGGGATTAAGTATCCGGAAAGTATGAGTTGAGGCATATGGATCAACAGTGGGATTTGTCCATCCCGATGACGGATAGATATACTCTGGGCCCTCTCGGTGGAATGTCGTCTAATGTCTTGCAAGCATATGAATAAGTTCATAAGAGACCACATACCACGGTACGAGTAAAGAGTACTTGTCAGGAGACGAGGTTGAACAAGGTATAGAGTGATACCAATGATCAAACCTCGGACAAGTAAAATATCGCGTGACAAAGGGAATTGGTATCGTATATGAATGGTTCATTCGATCACTAAGTCATCGTTGAATATGTGGGAGCCATTATGGATCTCCAGATCCCGCTATTGGTTATTGGTCAGAGAGAGCTCTCACCCATGTCCACATAATTCGCGAACCGTAGGGTGACACTGATACGTCTCCGACGTATCGATAATTTCTTATGTTCCATGCCACATTATTGATGATATCTACATGTTTTATGCACACTTTATGTCATATTCGTGCATTTTCTGGAACTAACCTATTAACAAGATGCCGAAGTGCCGATTCTGTTTTCTTGCTGTTTTTGGTTTCAGAAATCCTAGTAAAGAAATATTCTCGGAATTGGACGAAATCAACGCCCAGGGTCCTATTTTGCCACGAAGCTTCCAGAAGACCGAAGAGGAGACGAAGTGGGGCCACGAGGTGGCCACACCATAGGGCGGCGCGGCCCAAGCCCTGGCCGCGCCGACCTGTAGTGTGGGCCCCTCGTGTGGCCCCCTGACCTGCCCTTCCGCCTACAAATAGCCTTCGTCACGAAACCCCCAGTACTGAGAGCCACGATACGGAAAACCTTCCAGAGACGCCGCCGCCGCCAATCCCATCTCGGGGGATTCAGGAGATCGCCTCCGGCACCCTGCCGGAGAGGGGAATCATCTCCCGGAGGACTCTACGCCGCCATGGTCGCCTCCGGAGTGATGAGTGAGTAGTCTACCCCTGGACTATGGGTCCATAGCAGTAGCTAGATGGTTGTCTTCTCCCCATTGTGCTTAATTGTCGGGTCTTGTGAGCTGCCGAACATGATCAAGATCATCTATCTGTAATTCTATATGTTGCGTTTGTTGGGATCCGATGAATAGAGAATACTATGTTATGTTGATTATCAATTTATATCTATGTGTTGTTTCTGATCTTGCATGCTCTCCGTTACTAGTAGATGCTCTGGCCAAGTAGATGCTTGTAACTCCAAGAGGGAGTATTTATGCTCGATAGTGGGTTCATGTCTCCGTGAATCTGGGAAAGTGACAGAAATCTCTAAGATTATGGATGTGCTGTTGCCACTAGGGATAAAACATTGGTGCTATGTTCGAGGATGTAGTTACTGATTACATTACGCGCAATACTTAATGCAATTGTCTGTTGTTAGCAACTTAATACTGGAAGGGGTTCGGATGATAACCTGAAGGTGGACTTTTTAGGCATAGATGCATGCTGGGTAGCGGTCTATGTACTTTGTCGTAATGCCCAATTAAATCTCACTATACTCATCATAATATGTATGTGCATGGTCATGCCCTCTTTATTTGTCAATTGCCCAACTGTAATTTGTTCACCCAACATGCTGTTTATCTTATGGGAGAGATACCTCTAGTGAACTGTGGACCCCGGTCCAATTCTCTACACTGAAATACAATCTACTGCAATACTGTTCTACTGTTTTCTGCAAACAATCATCATCCACACTATACATCTAATCCTTTGTTACAGCAAGCCGGTGAGATTGACAACCTCGCTGTTTCGTTGGGGCAAAGTACTTGGTTTGTGTTGTGCAGGTTCCACGTTGGCGCCGGAATCCCTGGTGTTGCGCCGCACTACATCTCGCCGCCATCAACCTTCAACGTGCTTCTTGACTCCTACTGGTTCGATAAACCTTGGTTTCTAACTGAGGGAAACTTACCGCTGTACGCATCACACCTTCCACTTCGGGTTCCCAACGGTCGCGTGCTGTACGCGTGTCAAGCTAAATTTCTGGCGCCGTTGCCGGGGAGATCAAGACACGCTGCAAGGGGAGTCTCCACATCCCAATCTCTTTACTTTGTTTTTGTCTTGCTTAGTTTTATTTACTACTTTGTTTGCTGCACTAAATAAAAATACAAAAAAATTAGTTGCTAGTTTTACTTTATTTGCTATCTTGTTTGCTATATCAAAAACACAAAAAAAAAATTAGTTACTTGCATTTACTTTATCTAGTTTGCTTTATTTACTACTGCTAAAATGGGTACTCCTGAAAATACTAAGTTGTGTGACTTCACAACCCCAAATAATAATGATTTCTTATGCACACCTATTGCTCCACCTGCTACTACAGCAGAATTCTTTGAAATTAAACCTGCTTTACTAAATCTTGTTATGCAAGAGCAATTTTCTGGTGTTAGTTCTGATGATGCTGCTACCCATCTCAATAATTTTGTTGAACTATGTGAAATGCAAAAGTATAAAGATGTAGATGGTGACATTATAAAATTAAAATTGTTCCCTTTCTCATTAAGAGGAAGAGCTAAAGACTGGTTGCTATCTCTGCCTAAGAATAGTATTGATTCATGGACTAAATGCAAGGATGCTTTATTGGTAGATATTATCCCCCTGCTAAAATTATATCTTTGAGGAGTAGCATAATGAATTTTAAACAATTAGATACTGAACATGTTGCACAAGCATGGGAAAGAATGAAATCTTTGGTTAAAAATTGCCCAACCCATGGACTGACTACTTGGATGATCATCCAAACCTTTTATGCAGGACTGAATTTTTCTTCGCGGAACCTATTGGATTCAGCTGCTGGAGGTACCTTTATGTCCATCACTCTTGGTGAAGCAACAAAGCTTCTTGATAATATGATGATCAATTACTCTGAATGGCACACGGAAAGAGCTCCACAAGGTAAGAAGGTAAATTCTGTCGAAGAAACCTCTTCCTTGAGTGATAAGATTGATGCTATTATGTCTATGCTTGTGAATGATAGGATAAATGTTGATCCTAATAATGTTCCGTTAGCTTCATTGGTTGCACAAGAAGAACATGTTGATGTGAACTTCATTAAAAATAATAATTTCAACAACAATGCTTACCGGAACAATTCTAGTAACAACTATAGGCCATATCCTTATAATAATGGCAACGGCTATGGTAATTCTTATGGGAATCCTTACAACAATAAGAGGAATTCACCCCCCTGGACTTGAAGCCATTCTTAAAGAATTTATTAGTACACAAACCGCTTTTAATAAATCTGTTGAAGAAAAGCTTGGGAAAATTGATATACTTGCTTCTAAAGTCGATAGTCTTGTTGCTGATGTTGATCTTTTGAAATCGAAAGTTATGCCTAATGAAAATCATCATAATAAAAATTTTACTACAGCAAATGCCATCCAAGTTAGAATTAATGAGAATATAAGATTGATGGCCGAATTGCGTGCTAGGTGGGAAAGAGAAGAAAATGAAAAAGAAGATAATATAGCTAAAGTTTGGACTATTACCACCACTAGTAATGCTAATGCTACACAAGTTCCTGCACCTCCTACTATTACTAATAAAATAATTGGTGTTAGCAATGTTTCCACTTCTAATGCAAAGCGCGAGAAACTGCCTGAAACTGCTAAAACTGCTGAAACTGCCTGTGATAAAACTGCTGAAATTTTTTCTGACATTGGGGATGATGATCCCATTGCTTTAGATTATAATGGTTTGAATTTTGATGATTGCCACATCTCTGAAGTTATAAAGTTCTTACAAAAACTTGCTAAAAGTCCTAATGCTAGTGCTATAAATTTGGCTTTCACGCAACATATTACAAATGCTCTCATAAAAGCTAGAGAAGAGAAATTAGAGCGCGAAGCCTCTATTCATAGAAAGCTAGAGGATGGTTGGGAGCCCGTCATTAAGATGAAGGTTAAGATTTTGATTGTAATGCCTTATGTGATCTTGGTGCAAGTATTTCTGTTATGCCTAAGAAAATTTATAATATGCTTGACTTGCCACCGCTGAAAAATTGTTATTTGGATGTTAATCTTGCTGATCATTCTACAAAGAAACCTTTGGGGAAAGTTGATAATGTTCGCATTACCGTTAACAATAACCTTGTCCCCGTTGATTTTGTTGTCTTGGATATTGAATGCAATGCATCTTGTCCCATTATATTGGGAAGACCTTTTCTTCGAACTGTTGGTGCTATCATTGATATGAAGGAAGGTAATATAAAATATCAATTTCCTCTCAAGAAAGGTATGGAACACTTCCCTAGAAAGAGAATGAAGTTACCTTTTGATTCTATTATTAGAACAAATTATAATGTTGACACTTCGTCTCTTGATAATACTTGATACACACTTTCTGCGCCTAGCTGAAAGACGTTAAAGAAAAATGCTTATGGGAGACAACCCATGGTTTTTACTACAGTACTTTGCTGTTATTTTGTGTCTTGGAAGTTGTTTACTACTGTAGAAACCTCTCCTTATCTTAGTTTAGTGTTTTGTTGTGCCAAGTAAAGTCGTTGATAGTAAAGTTCATACTAGATTTGGATTACTGCGCAGAAACAGATTTCTTTGCTGTCACGAATCTGGGCTGTTTTCTCTGTAGGTAACTCAGAAAATTATGCCAATTTACGTGAGTGATCCTCAGATATGTACGCAACTTTCATTCAATTTGAGCATTTTCATTTGAGCAAGTCTGGTGCCTCGATAAAATTCGTCAATACGAACTGTTCTGTTTTGACAGATTCTGCCTTTTATTTCGCATTGCCAGTTTTGTTATGTTCGATGGATATTTCGATTCCATTGACTTTCAGTAGCTTTGTGCAATGTCCAGAAGTGTTAAGAAAGATTATGTCACCTCTGAACATGTATATTTTGATTGTGCACTAACCCTCTAATGAGTTGTTCTAAGTTTGGTGTGGAGGAAGTTTTCAAGGATCAAGAGAGGGAGATGATACAACAAGATCAAGGAGAGTGAAAGCTCTAAGCTTGGGGATGCCCCGGTGGTTCACCCCTGCACATAACAAGAAGACTCAAGCGTCTAAGCTTGGGGATGCCCAAGGCATCCCCTTCTTCATCGACAACATTATCAGGTTCCTCCCCTGAAACTATATTTTTATTCCATCACAGCTTATGTGCTTTGCTTTGAGCGTCAGTTTGTTTTTGTTTTTGTTTTGTTTGAATAAAATGGATCCTAGCATTCACTTTGTGGGGGAGAGACACGCTCCGCTGTAGTATATGGACAAGTATGTCCTTAGGCTCTACTCATAGTATTCATGGTGAAGTTTCTTCTTCGTTAAATTGTTATATGGTTGGAATTGGAAAATGATACATGTAGTAATTGCTAAAATGTCTTGGATAATGTGATACTTGGAAATTGTTGTGCTCATGTTTAAGCTCTTGCATCATATGCTTTGCACCTATTAATGAAGAAATACATAGAGCATGCTAAAATTTGGTTTGCATATTTGGTTTCTCTAAGGTCTAGATAATTTCTAGTATTGAGTTTGAACAACAAGGAAGACGGTGTAGAGTCTTATAATGTTTTCAATGTGTCTTTTATGTGAGTCTTGCTGCACCGGTTCATCCTTGTGTTTGTTTCAAATAGCCTTGCTAGCCTAAACCTTGTATCGAGAGGGAATACCTCTCATGCATCCAAAATACTTGAGCCAACCACTATGCCATTTGTGTCCACCATACCTACCTACTACATGGTATTTCTCCGCCATTCCAAAGTAAATTTCTTGAGTGCTACCTTTAAATTTCCATTCTCCACCTTTACAATATATAGCTCATGGGACAAATAGCCTAAAAACTATTGTGGTATTGAATATGTACTTATGCACTTTATCTCTTATTAAGTTGCTCGTTGTGCGATAACCATGTTCACTGGGGACGCCATCAACTACTCTTTGTTGAATTTCATGTGAGTTGCTATGCATGTTCGTCTTGTCTGAAGTAAGAGCGATCTACCACCTTATGGTTAGAGCATGCATATTGTTAGAGAAGAACATTGGGCCGCTAACTAAAGCCATGATCCATGGTGGAAGTTTCAGTTTTGGACAACATCCTCAATCTCATATGAGAAAATTAATTGTTGTTACATGCTTATGCATAAAAGAGGAGTCCATTATCTGTTGTCTATGTTGTCCCGGTATGGATGTCTAAGTTGAGAATAATCAATAGCGAGAAATCCGATGCGAGCTTTCTCCTTAGACCTTTGTACAGGCGGCATAGAGGTAGCCCTTTGTGACACTTGGTTAAAACATGTGCATTGCGATGATCCCGGTAGTCTAAGCTAATTAGGACAAGGTGCGGGCACTATTAGTATACTATGCATGAGGCTTGCAACTTGTAAGATATAATTTACATGATACATATGCTTTATTACTACCGTTGACAAAATTGTTTCTTGTTTTCAAAATCAAAGCTCTAGCACAAATATAGCAATCGATGCTTTCCTCTTTGAAGGACCATTCTTCTACTTTTATTGTTGAGTCAGTTCACCTATTTCTCTCCACCTCAAGAAGCAAACACTTGTGTGAACTGTGCATTGATTCCTACATACTTGCATATTGCACTTATTATATTATTCTATGTTGACAATATCCATGAGATATACATGTTACAAGTTGAAAGCAACCGCTGAAACTTAATCTTCCTTTGTGTTGCTTCAATGCTTTTACTATGAATTATTGCTTTATGACTTAACTCTTATGCAAGACTTATTGATGCTTGTCTTGAAGTACTATTCATGAAAAGTCTTTGCTATATGATTCACTTGTTTACTCATGTCATATACATTGTTTTGATCGCTGCATTCACTACATATGCTTTACAAATAGTATGATCAAGATTATGAAGGCATGTCACTCCAGAAATTATCTTTGTTTATCATTTACCTGCTCGGGACGAGCAGGAACTAAGCTTGGGGATGCTGATACGTCTCCGACGTATCGATAATTTCTTATGTTCCATGCCACATTATTGATGATATCTACATGTTTTATGCACACTTTATGTCATATTCGTGCATTTTCTGGAACTAACCTATTAACAAGATGCCGAAGTGCCAGTTGCTATTTTCTGCTGTTTTTGGTTTCAGAAATCCTAGTAAAGAAATATTCTCGGAATTGGACGAAATCAACGCCCAGGGTCCTATTTTGCCACGAAGCTTCCAGAAGACCGAAGAGGAGACGAAGTGGGGCCACGAGGTGGCCACACCATAGGGCGGCGCGGCCCAAGCCCTGGCCGCGCCGACCTGTAGTGTGGGCCCCTCGTCTGGCCCCCTGACCTGCCCTTCCGCCTACAAATAGCCTTCGTCGTGAAACCCCCAGTACCGAGAGCCACGATACGGAAAACCTTCCAGAGACGCCGCCGCCGCCAATCCCATCTCGGGGGATTCAGGAGATCGCCTTCGGCACCCTGCCGGAGAGGGGAATCATCTCCCGGAGGACTCTACGCCGCCATGGTCGCCTCCGGAGTGATGAGTGAGTAGTCTACCCCTGGACTATGGGTCCATAGCAGTAGCTAGATGGTTGTCTTCTCCCCATTGTGCTTAATTGTCGGGTCTTGTGAGCTGCCGAACATGATCAAGATCATCTATCTGTAATTCTATATGTTGCGTTTGTTGGGATCCGATGAATAGAGAATACTATGTTATGTTGATTATCAATTTATATCTATGTGTTGTTTATGATCTTGCATGCTCTCCGTTACTAGTAGATGCTCTGGCCAAGTAGATGCTTGTAACTCCAAGAGGGAGTATTTATGCTCGATAGTGGGTTCATGTCTCCGTGAATCTGGGGAAGTGACAGAAATCTCTAAGATTATGGATGTGCTGTTGCCACTAGGGATAAAACATTGGTGCTATGTTCGAGGATGTAGTTAATGATTACATTACGCGCAATACTTAAAGCAATTGTCTGTTGTTAGCAACTTAATACTGGAAGGGGTTCGGATGATAATCTGAAGGTGGACTTTTTAGGCATAGATGCATGTTGGATAGCGGTCTATGTACTTTGTCGTAATGCCCAATTAAATCTCACTATACTCATCATAATATGTATGTGCATGGTCATGCCCTCTTTATTTGTCAATTGCCCAACTGTAATTTGTTCACCCAACATGCTGTTTATCTTATGGGAGAGACACCTCTAGTGAACTATGGACCCCGGTCCAATTCTCTACACTGAAATACAATCTACTGCAATACTGTTCTACTGTTTTCTGCAAACAATCATCATCCACACTATACATCTAATCCTTTGTTACAGCAAGCCGGTGAGATTGACAACCTCGCTGTTTCGTTGGGGCAAAGTACTTGGTTTGTGTTGTGCAGGTTCCACGTTGGCGCCGGAATCCCTGGTGTTGCGCTGTCAACACCCGGATTTTTAAGTCCGAATGCCTATTATGTCATACATCGCAATCCCAGGAATATTGTTGTTGCGAGGCATAATAGTTAAGTATCACAGTCATCATTCATTACAAACCATAAGTCTTACAAATTGGAATCACATGATCCATATTACACGAATAGTTGATCTAGTGATCAACGAACAAACACAAGTTCATAGTTCAACATAGCGGAAGCGTAAGATACAAGGACTCTCTAGTCCACAGGCCAACGCTTGACGTCGGAAGGCGCTTAGTTGTCGTAGGCATCCTGCTGGTCATCTCCTTGGTCATCTTCATACTCTGGCCATTTGAATAGCCAGGGACAAAGCCGTGAGTACATTGAGTACTCGCAAACTAATACTAATGTAAGTGCTAGACATTCTAGTATGATTTGCTAAGCTCTAGTTTATTTGCATAAAGCTAGTTTTAGTTCACAAAGTTTGAGAAAAGCTTATTCAAGTGCTAACTAACTCAAGTGGGAACATTAGTGTCATTCCCACCATTCAAGTGGTGATTTCAATTCAATCCACCACAAGTCATTTCACCATCATCCTTTTCAACATCATTTTCAAAGATATGACATCGGAAACTGTATGGCCTTTCCAACCGTCCGTAACCGTGGACGCGGCTATTCGAATAGGTTTACACTCTGCAGAGGTTGCACACTTGTGCCACAACATTTGATTTCATCCGTCGGGATTTCCCCGAATCATCGTAACCCAGTACGCGGATCATCAACCATAACCTTTCACTTACGAATCCTAGTATGAGCACCTCTCCCCATGAGCTTGGCCTCCCAGTGAAGACAGACAGTCAGCCTGGGAACTGCACAGGGCTTGGGCCGGACATTCACCTCATTTCGCATCATATCATATCGTTTCTTTTGTTGTAGAGGCAGCTTTCGGCATAACCCCGATGACGCTTGTTTAGAGGGAACCCATACTAAGACGCATAAACTTCCAGTTAAGCCCTACCCATAATCAGGTATTGTGGGGGTACTTAATAATTGGAAAGGTATCGCATTCAAACCAACATCATTGTTTTATCAAAAATCACCCTCTTCTCTTGTTCACATTCACCTTCATAAATCATTCAATGGAATGCATCATCATTCCAAGGTTTCAAAATCATTTCAAAATCACATTGTTCCCATCTAGAGTAGTCAAGTTTTAATTCATTAGCACTAGCTCTAATTCATGAGGGGTGCTAACTTGCTTTTCTTGGAGAAGACTAACTCACTACTCTAGTAATCAACTTGTACTTGGACCAAAGTTAACTATAAAAGTAACTCATTTAGAAAACAAGTAAAAAACTTGTAAAGTAAAAACTTGGGATGGGTTCATATAAGAAAAGATAAGAAACATGGTGCCTTGCCCCAAGGGGCTTTGCACTTTGCAAGAATATTAGCTTGCCTTGGTAGTTCTCAAACTGTTCCTCCTCCTCCTCTTGGTAGCAACCTTCTTCTTCGGCGTACTCTCCGGTGCTACCGTCTAAATTTGAATACGAGTATAATTACTCACTAATTCAATGGCTATTCCATACATCACATAGAACACACAAACTACTCTATGCACACAAGTAAATAAACTAGGGTGCATGGGTTGTGGGGTTTAAATACAATTCACTTCTTTGTATTCCATATGTAAATGATAGTTTCCATAGGGTTCTTGAGAAATATTTTCCTCTCATTGAAATCTTCTTAAGATTTAATTTCTCCAACAATCATGCATGAACTCATATTGACCTAAGTCAAATGTTCATCATCATCATCATTTGGGAAAATGATTTAAAGGAGGTGGGTAACCTCATACCATTTAAATAACACTACCATTGATTTAAATCTCAAGTAATTCATATAAGAGAGTTTGGGACCAGGGGTCCAAACATCCCATCAATCCATGTGAGACAAGTTTAAATGAAGTGTAAGACTTCACACAATTTAACTTTAATAGTTTTGGACAATATCAACTAGTTAAACTAGTCAAAATATCCATTCATTAAACCATGGCATGATCATGCAAAGTGACCACACCATTTTATTGCATAAACAATTAGTGTAAGTCAAATGTGAGCTATTAGAGTTGGAATTAACTTAATATCTATTTTGGTTGATTTTTAAGAATTATTTGAATAGGGAAAAGTCCCTGTCTTGTTATTTTTATCATATTTATTCTACAAAGAATCTGACCATGAGGCCAGTGGCATGTTGTAGAGAATTTCAGTGGCTTTCTAACAACATAAAATTCACTAAATTTGGTTTAGCCAATTTGAAAATATTGAATTTCAAAGTTTGGGTAGTATTGAAATTCATTTGAAATAATTAAACTCAGTTTGAATTAAAAAGGCCGGCGGGAAACTAACTGGGCCGAAACGGTTTGAAAAATGGAGAAACGGCCCAGCAACGCATCCAGTGCGCGCGGGCCTGCTGACAGGGTGGGGGCCACCCGTCAGTCTCTCTTAAAACCCGAATCGGTAAGTTTCAACGTGGGACGTAGGATTAGAATGAGATCGGACGGCGCTGGTGCGTCGTCTTCTCCGGCGAGAGGCAGAGAGGTTGGCGGCGAGGGTAGGGGGTCGGAGAGCTCACCGCGGCTCCAGCTAGGGTTGGCAGTGTGCGCGGTGAAGGTGTGGACGACGGCGAGTCGACTGGTACCGGCGGCAACTCCTGGATCGGCTTCAATCGGCGGCGAGCTTCCGCGGCATCCGTCGGCAGTGAGGTGGCGATTGGGTGGCTACGGCGGCGAATGTTGATGGTGGAGTGGCTCAGGTGGTCGAGTGAGAAGAGGGGAGTGTGCTGGTGTGCTCAATTCGACGAACGGAGCTCTCCTTTTATAGGCGAGCGAGTGACCGTGAGGGCTGCGGCGAGGTCGACATGCTCGCGGCGATTCCGGCGAGCGGTTGGGCTAGGCGAGGGTGCGGTCGGGTTCTCCTCTTCCAGGCGAAGCTAGGGGTGGTGTTGGCTTGGTCGGGCGGCTCCTGGATTGGTCGCATTTCTTCCACGACGGCCGCGGCGCATACGGGAACAAGTCATCGTCTCCGGCGCCGGCGGTCACGGGTTGGGGCTGGGCGCGTGTCTGGCGCGGCTGAGGTGTCACGGCGGTGTGCTTGGTGAAGAAAGGGGGTCTAGGGCGTGCGCGAGGTGGCTGCACGGCGCGTGGCTAGTGCGCGTCCATGGCGCGCATGGTCGCGACGCGAGCGGCATCCAGGGCAGGTTTGGGCGCGCGTCGTCCGGCCGTTGTCGAGCTCCTCCTCGACCAGGGCGGTGCTAGGCGGCACTAGGGAGGTGCGGTGGCGATCAATGGCACGGTGGCCAGGGCAGAGAGTGAAGGAGGAGAGGGGGAGGTTGTCGGGTTGGGCGGCATGGCCGGCATGGCCATGTCTAGCCTTGCTCCTCCTCTCTCCTAGGGCTACTATGCCTCATTCATGGTTAGAGGGAACCAGGGGACCAATAGGGAGCTAATGGGGTAGTTAGGGTTAGGTTAGATCACTATTTGCAAATAGTGCAAATAGTGCCATATTTGGAAAATGGCAAATTTGTCCAAATTTGAATTAATTCAAATGGTGAACCTTTTTGAAATGTGAGTGTTGGTATTAGTTGTAAATGACCAGAGGTGATTTGAGGTGGTGGTGGAAAAAGTAGAATTCAAGAATTGCAAAAATTGACAAGTGTGAGATTGTTCCACTTGTTAAAATGTTGCAACCTTGGATGAGCATAGCTAATGATCAAAGATGAATTTGGCAGGGTGATCTTCATCAAAGTTGTTCACCTTGATGTTGACTTTGAAATGGTGCAAAGAGTTAGCAAGAATTGGTTTGGGAAAATTGAATTGCAGGGGCTCAAAGTGGTGATCAGACTATGAATTTCAGTTTTGACCATTATCATATGTGAGTGGGAATTGTGTTTGAATTTCATTTGAATTGTGAAACTTTGATTCCAAAAGTTGTAATAAGTGTTTAAAAACATTATTCAACTAATGGTTAAGACCAAATAGGTCTAGGGTCAAAATTTATAAAAATGCCATAGGGCATATGTGAGGGTTTTTAGGGTTTTGCATTTTATGGATTTTCATCCTCTTTGTTTTATTTGGTTGGTGATCTTCATATGATCACACTAGGGTTTTAGAGTATAGCAAATACAAGTAAAAGCAATCATCATGGCATATCACTCAAATGCACAAGTCCTATGCATGGTACTATATGCAAATAGAAAAGTTTTTGTTGGTTTGAAATTTTGCTTTCTGGAATTCTCTAACTTTCTTTTTATTGAAATTTGGGGTGTTACATGCGCCGCACTACATCTCGCCGCCATCAACCTTCAACGTGCTTCTTGACTCCTACTGGTTCGATAAACCTTGGTTTCTAACTGAGGGAAACTTACTGCTGTACGCATCACACCTTCCACTTGGGGTTCCCAACGGTCGCGTGCTGTACGCGTGTCAGACACACTTAAGGTTTGATGTTGTAATAGTAGAACTTGAATATGGAATGGAAATCGAAGTATTGTTCGAAGTCTCGGATGTGATCCTGGACATCACGAGGAGTTCCGGAATGGTCCGGAGAATAAGATTCATATATAGGAAGTCATTTTATCAGTTTGAAAATGATCCGGTGAATTTATGGAAGGTTCTAGAAGGTTCTAGAAAAGTCCGAAAGAATTCACTTTGGAAGGCGGAGTCCCGAAGGGACTCCACCTCCCATGGCCGGCCAACCCTAGTGGGGGGAGTCCAAGGTGGACTCCACCAAGGGGGCCGGCCACCCCCCCACATGGAAGGGTGGGAATCCCACTTGAGGTGGGAGTCCCACCTTGGGTAGGTTTCCCTACTACATGGAAGGTTTTGGGTTGGGGTCTTATTCGAAGACTTGTAGTCCAACACTTGGGGTTCCACCTATATAATGAGTGGCATAGGGGAGGGGGCCGGACACCACAATCCCTCAAGCTGGCCGCACCCCATAGTGGCCGGCCACCCCCTCTGCCAAACCCTAGCCGCCCCCTCTCCTCCACCTCTCCCGCAATGCTTAGCGAAGCTCTGCCGGAGATCTCCATCGCCACCGCCACCACGCCGTCGTGCTGCCGGATTCAAGGAGGAGCTACTACTTCCGCTGCCCGCTGGAATGGGGAGAAGGACGTCATCTTCATCAACACCGAACGTGTGACCGAGTACGGAGGTGCTGCCCGATTGTGGCACCGTCAATATCTTCTACGCGCTTTTGCAAGCGGCAAGTGATCGTCTACCGCAGCAACAAGAGCCTCATCTTGTAGGCTTTGGAAATCTTCAAGGGCGAGTCTCGATCATCCCCTCGTTGCTCCCGTCTTCTAGATTGCATCTTGGCTTGGATTGCGTTCTCGCGATAGGAAATTTTTTGTTTTCTATGCAACGAATCCCTACAGTGGTATCAGAGCCGTGTCTATGCATAGATGGTTGCACGAGTAGAACACAATGGTTTTGTGGGCGTTGATGCTTGATACGTCTCCAACGTATCTATAATTTCTGATGTTCCATGCTTGTTTTATGACAATACCAACATGTTTTGTTCACACTTTATATCATTTTTATGCGTTTTCCGGAACTAACCTATTGACGAGATGCCGAGAGGCCAGTTGCTGTTTTCTGCTGTTTTTGGTTTCAGAAATCCTAGTAACGAAATATTCTCGAAATCGGACGAAATCAACGCCCAAGTTCCTATTTTCATCGGAAGCATCCAGAACACCCGGGAAGGACCAGAGGGGAGCCCTGGGGGCCCCACACCACACCCCGGCACGGCCAGGGGGGGGGGCCGCGCCCCCCTATAGTGTGGGCCCCCCAGAGACCTTCCGACTCCGATTCTTCGCCTATTTAAGCCGTCGTGACCTAAAACTTCGATACCAATTGACGAAACTCCAGAAAGACTCCAGGGGCGCCGCCACCGTCGCGAAACTCCAATTCGGGGGACAGAACTCTGTTCCGGCACCCTGCCGGAGCGGGGAAGTGCCCCCGGAAGGCTTCTCCATCGAGACCGCTGCCATCTCCACCGCCATCTTCATCACCGCTGCTGCTCCCATGAGGAGGGAGTAGTTCTCCATCGAGGCTCGGGGCTGTACCGGTAGCTATGTGGTTAATCTCTCTCCATGTACTTCAATACAATGATCTCATGAGCCGCTTTACATGATTGAGATTCATATGAGTTTTGTATCACAATTCATCTATGTGCTACTCTAGTGATGTTATTAAAGTAGTTCTATTCCTCCTGCACGTGTGTAAAGGTGACTAGTGTGTGCACCATGTGGTTCTTGTCGTAGGCTATGATCATGATCTCTTGTAGATTATGGAGTTAATTATCATTATGATGGTTTTGATGTAATCTATCTGGTTATGTTGATCTATCTTACACTATAAGGTTACTTAAATATGAACAAATTGTGGAGCTTGTTAACTCCGGCATTGAGGGTTCGTGTAATCCTACGCAATGCGTTCATCATCCAACAAGAGTGTAGAGTATGCATTAATCTATTCTGTTATGTGATCAATGTTGAGAGTGTCCACTAGTGAAAGTGTAATCCCTAGGCCTTGTTCCTAAATACTGCTATCGCTGCTTGTTTACTGTTTTACTGTGTTACTACTGCTGCAATATTACCACCATCAACTACACGCCAGCAAGCTATTTTCTGGCACCGTTGCTACTGCTCATATATATTCATACCACCTGTATTTCACTATCTCTTCGCCGAAATAGTGCACCTATTAGGTGTGTTGGGGACACAAGAGACTTCTTGCTTTGTGGTTGCAGGGTTGCATGAGAGGGATATCTTTGACCTCTTCCTCCCTGAGTTCGATAAACCTTGGGTGATCCAATTAAGGGAAAACTTGCTGCTGTTCTACAAACCTCTGCTCTTGGAGGCCCAACACTGTCTACAGGAAAGGAGGGGGAACGTAGACATCAATGATGTTGTTGTCTTTAGTTTGAGTACTTTGCATCTTTGTGGCATAGTGGGATGAAGCGGCTCGGAGTAACTTTACATGACCGCGTTCATGAGACTTGTTCCTCGTTCGACATGCAACTTGTATTGCATAAGAGGCTTTGCGGGTGTGATACGTCTCCGACGTATCGATAATTTCTTATGTTCCATGCCACATTATTGATAATATCTACATGTTTTATGCACACTTTATGTCATATTCGTGCATTTTCTGGAACTAACCTATTAACAAGATGCCGAAGTGCCAGTTGCTGTTTTCTGCTGTTTTTGGTTTCAGAAATCCTAGTAAAGAAATATTCTCGGAATTGGACAAAATCAACGCCCAGGGTCCTATTTTGCCACGAAGCTTCCAGAAGACCGAAGAGGAGACGAAGTGGGGCCACGAGGTGGCCACACCCTAGGGCGGCGCGGCCCAAGCCTTGGCCGCGCCGACCTGTAGTGTGGGCCCCTCGTGTGGCCCCCTGACCTGCCCTTCCGCCTACAAATAGCCTTCATCGCGAAACCCCCAGTACCGAGAGCCACGATACGGAAAACCTTCCAGAGACGCCGCCGCCGCCAATCCCATCTCGGGCGATTCAGGAGATCGCCTCCGGCACCCTGCCGGAGAGGGGAATCATCTCCCGGAGGACTCTACGCCGCCATGGTCGCCTCCGGAGTGATGTGTGAGTAGTCTACCCCTGGACTATGGGTCCATAGCAGTAGCTAGATGGTTGTCTTCTCCCCATTGTGCTTAATTGTCGGGTCTTGTGAGCTGCCGAACATGATCAAGATCATCTATCTGTAATTCTATATGTTGCGTTTGTTGGGATCCGATGAATAGAGAATACTATGTTATGTTGATTATTGATACGTCCAATTTGCATCACTATTTTATATCATAATTTGCTGTTATTCATTGATATATTTCATATTGGGACACAATACTTATGTTATTTCATCTATTTTGCATGTTTCATCATTATTGGAGGATCGAACACCGGAGCCAGGATTCTGCTGGAAAAAGCACCGTCAGAACGCAATATTTCGGAAGATCAACTCTGGAAGGAAATTATACCAAAAATCCTATTTTTCAAGATGACGAAGGAAGCCAGAAGGAGGAGCCAGGAGCAGCCAGGGTGGGCCCACACCCTAGGGCGGCGCGGCCCAGGCCCTGGCCACGCCGGCCTATGGTCTGGGGGGCCCACGACCCTTTTCGCCTCCTTTTCTTCGCCAAACCCTTCGTCCCGAAGACCTAAGCCACAGAGGGTACCTCGCGAAGAGTTCTGACCGCCTCTGCGCGGGGCGGAGAACACCAGAGAGAAAAGAGCTCTCCGGCGGGCAGGAATCCGCCGGGGAAATTCCCTCCGGGAGGGGGAAATCGACGCCATCGTCACCGTCATCGAGCTGGACATCATCTCCATCACCATCATCATCATCTCCACCATCATCACCGCCATCTCCTCCGCAGCACCTCGTCACCGCTGTAGCAATTTGGGTTTGATCTTGATTGTTTGATAGGGGAAACTCTCCCGGTATCGATCTCTACTTGTTGTTGATGCTATTGAGTGAAACCATTGAACCAAGTTTATGTTCAGATTGTTATTCATCATCATATCACCTCTGATCATGTTCCGTATGATGTCTCGTGAGTAGTTCGTTTAGTTCTTGAGGACATGGGTGAAGTCTAAATGTTAGTAGTGAACTATGGATGAGTAATATTCAATGGTGTGATATTTAAGTTGTGGTGTTATTCTTCTAGTGGTGTCATGTGAACGTCGACTACATGACACTTCACCATTTATGGGCCTAGGGGAATGCATCTTGTATTCGTTTGCTAATTGCGGGGTTGCCGGAGTGACAAACCTAAACCCCGTTGGTATATTGATGCGGGAGGGATCGCGAGGATCTCAGAGTTTAAGGCTGTGGTTAGATTTATTCTTAATTACTTTCTTGTAGTTGCGGATGCTTGCAAGGGGTATAATCACAAGTATGTATTAGTCCTAGGAAGGGCGGTACATTAGCATAGGTTCACCCACACAACACTTATCATAACAATGAAGATTATTTAGCCGTATGTAGCGAAAGCACTAGACTAAAATCCCGTGTGTCCTCGAGAACGTTTGGTCTTTATAAGTAAACAAACCGGCTTGTCCTTTGTGCTAAAAAGGATTGGGCCACTCGCTGCAATTGTTACTCTCGCACTTTACTTACTCGTACTTTATTCAACTGTTACATCAAAACCCCCTGAATACTTGTCTGTGAGCATTTACAGTGAATCCTTCATCGAAACTGCTTGTCAACACCTTCTGCTCCTCGTTGGGATCGACATTCTTACTTATCGAAGATACTACGATACACCCCTATACTTGTGGGTCATCAAGACTATTTTAAGGCGCCGTTGCCGGGGAGTGAAGCGCTATTGGTAAGTGGAATTGGTAAGGAAAACCTTTACTGTTGTGCTGATTTTATTTCTGCCTGCTGCTATAAGTCATTATGGAGAGATCTTCTCTTCAATTTCTATTTGGGAAATCTACTACTACTGCAACGGTAGTGGATGAGGCGCCAGGTGAGGAAGTGATACCGTATAAAATACCTATGAAAATTATTGAACGTGTTATGGATAACCGCTATGAAGGGGATGGAACTGTCCATCCTGGTGATCATTTACTGTTTTTGCATGAATTATGCGGGTTATTCAAATGTGCAGGTATTGCTATGGATGAAGTGAGGAAGAAACTATTCTCTTTATCGCTGTCCGGTAAGGCGGCGCATTGGTATAAATTACTGGATAATGGGGATTCTCTTGAATGGAATGATATTGTGCCCGGTTTTATTCTAAGTTCTATCCTCCAAGTGAAATTCACAAGGATCGGAATCGCATATATAATTTTTGGCCTCATGATGGAGAGAGTATTGCCCAAGCTTGGGGGAGATTGAAGTCTTTAATGCTCAAATGCCCCATTCATGAGCTTCCTGGTAATGTTATTATTGATAATTTCTATGCAAGACTTTCTTTTCAAGACAAGACCTTGCTGGATACTTCTTGTTCTGGATCATTTACACGCAACAAAGAAGAGTTTAAAAGGGACCTTCTTGATCGGATCCAAGAAAATACTGAAGGTTGGGAGAACGACAAGGATAGAGAATCAGGTATAATTTATGATTATAAATGCATTGAAGCTTTTATTGATACTGATAAATTTCGTAATATGAGTGCTACATATGGTCTTGATTCTCAAGTTGCTGCAAATCTTTATAAAGCTTTTGCCTCTCATTATGAATTGCCAAAGAAGAATTTTGATAAGTATCATGAACCGTATAAAGATAAAATTGATTCGTCTATTAATAAATGTGTTGTAGTTGAAACTGCTGATCATATTATTCCTGAAGCTTATATTGAAAAAACTCCTTTCCCTGCTAAAATGAAGGAGTACTCTGTTATAAATAGTGCAGTTCATAAAAGTGAAAAGAAACCTGTAGAACCTGAAGAACAAATAAAAGTTGAACCTGCTGTTGCAATAATTAAAGATCTTGTGACTGAAAATGTGGAGGATGGTCATATTATTTTCTGTGAAGATGCTTCTAATATTGTTTCACATCCTAATAAACCCAAACAAGCTAGTGTTCCTATGCTATCTGTTAGAATTGGTGATCATTGCTATTATGGATTATGTGATATTGGTGCAAGTGTTAGTGCTATTCCTTATGAGCTTTACACGGAGATTATGCACGAAATTGATTCTTGCGAACTTGAAGATATTGATGTGGTTATTCAGCTGGCTAATAGAGAAACTATTTCTCCAATTGGTATTGTTCGAGATGTGGAAGTTTTATGCGGTAAGATTAAATATCCTGCTGACTTTTTGGTACTTGGTTCTGCTGCTAGTGATTATTGTCCTATTATTTTTGGTAGACCTTTTCTAAATACTTGTGGAGCTATTATAGATTGCAAGAAAGAGAAAATTTTGACTAAATTTGCTGGTGAATCTTATGAGTTTAACTTCTCTAAATTTACTAAAACTCCTTATAAAGCTGATTTGCCTAGTAATGATTTTAAAATGGAGCAATGTGCATCTATCGTTCTTGTTCCTAACAATCCTTTGCAGCAACATTTGGAGGATAGCGAGAGTGAAGTTTTTAGGAAAGAAAGAGATGAGCTTGAGGAAATTTTTCTTCGCCAACCTATTCTCAAGCATGATTTACCGGTGGAAGATTTGGGTACAACACCTCCACCAAAGGAAGATCCTGTTTTTGATTTAAAGCCTTTGCCTGATAATCTTAAATATGCTCATATTGATGATAAGAAAATATATCCTGTTATTATTAGTTCTAAGCTTTCAGGGGTTGAGGAAGAAAGGTTATTGGAAATATTGAAGAAACACCGAGACGCTATTGGCTACACTCTTGATGATTTGAAGGGGATTTCTCCTTCTATTTGCCAACATGCTATTAATATGGAAGATGATGCAAAGCCTGTTGTTGAACATCAGCGTCGTCTAATTCCGAAGATGAAGGAAGTGGTAAGAAATGAGGTATTACGACTTCTTGAAGCTGGTATTATATATCCTATTGCTGATAGTAGATGGGTTTGTCCTGTGCATTGCGTTCCCAAGAAAGGAGGAATGATTGTTGTGCCTAATGATAATGATGAGCTTATCCCTCAAAGAGTAGTTGTAGGGTATAGAATGTGCATTGATTTTCGAAAAGTTAATAAAGTTACTAAGAAAGATCATTACCCTTTACCATTTATTGATCAAATGCTAGAAAGATTGTCTAAAAATACTCATTTTTGCTTTCTTGATGGTTATTCTGGATTTTCACAAATTGCTGTTAAAGCTAAAGATCAAGAGAAAACCACCTTTACCTGTCCCTATGGAACTTATGCTTATAGACGCATGCCTTTTGGTTTATGTAATGCTCCTGCTACTTTTCAAAGATGCATGTCTGCTATTTTTCATGGTTTTTGTGAAAGTATTGTAGAGGTATTCATGGATGATTTTTCCGTCTATGGGAATTCTTTTGATAGTTGCTTGCGAAACCTTGATAAAGTTTTGCAGAGATGTGAAGAAACTAACCTTGTTCTTAATTGGGAGAAATGCCACTTTATGGTTAATGAAGGAATTGTATTGGGACATAAAATTTCTGAGAGAGGTATTGAAGTTGATAGAGCTAAAGTTGAAGCAATTGAGAAGATGCCCTATCCGAGGGATGTTAAAGGTATTCGTAGTGTTCTTGGTCATGCTGGGTTTTATAGGAGATTTATTAAAGATTTCTCCAAGATTTCAAAGCCTCTTACTAATCTTCTTCAAAAAGATGTACCATTTGTTTTTGATGATGATTGTAAGGAAGCTTTTGAAACTCTTAAGAAAGCCTTAACAACTGCTCCTATAGTTGAACCCCCTGATTGGAACTTACCATTTGAAATTATGTGTGATGCTAGTGATTTTGCTGTAGGCGCTGTTCTTGGACAGCGAGTAGATAAAAAACTGAATGTTATTCATTATGCTAGTAAAACTCTTGATGCTGCTCAAAGAAATTATGCTACAACTGAAAAATAATTATTAGCTGTAGTCTTTGCTTGTGATAAATTTAGATCTTATATTGTTGATTCAAAAGTTACTATTCATACTGATCATGCTGCAATTAGATACCTAATGACAAAGAAAGATGCTAAGCCTAGGCTTATTAGATGGGTACTTCTTTTGCAAGAATTTGATCTACATATTGTAGATAGGAAAGGTGCTGATAATCCTGTTGCTGATAATTTGTCTAGATTGGAAAATATTGCTTATGATCCTGTTCCTGTTAATGATAGTTTTCCAAATGAACAATTGGCTGTAATAAAGGTGAGCTCGCGAGACAGTCCTTGGTATGCTGATTATGCTAACTTTATTGTTTCCAAGTACTTGCCTCCAACCTTTTTAGCTCAGCAAAGGAGGAAATTCTTTTATGACTTGAGGTATTATTTCTGGGATGACCCACACTTATATAAAGAAGGAGTGGATGGTATTATGCGAAGATGTGTTCCTGAGTATGAACAACAAGAAATATTGAGTAAATTTCATGGTAGTGCTTATGGAGGACATCACGCTGGAGAAAGAACCGCGCAAAAGGTTTTACAATCAGGTTTTTATTGGCCAACTCTCTTCAAAGATGCGAGAAAGTTTATTTTATCTTGTGATGAATGCCAAAGGGTTGGTAATATCTCCAGACGCAATGAAATGCCTATGAATTATACTCTTGTTATTGAACCGTTTGATTGTTGGGGATTTGACTTCATGGGACCTTTTCCGTCTTCGGAAGGTAACACTCATATACTTGTTGCTGTTGATTATGTTACTAAATGGGTGGAAGCTATACCTACAAAAAGTGCTGATGGTGAGACCTCTTTAAGAATGCTCTTAGATATTATTTTTCCTAGATTTGGAGTACCTAGATATATTATGACTGATGGAGGTTCTCATTTTATTCATGGAGGTTTTAGAAAAAATCTTGCTAAGTATGGTATTAATCATAGAATTGCTTCTGCTTATCATCCTCAAACTAGTGGCCAAGTAGAATTATCAAATAGAGAGATTAAATCTATTTTGGGAAAGACCGTTAATAAAACTAGAAAGAATTGGGCTAGTAAATTGAAAGATGCACTTTGGGCTTATAGAACTGCTTATAAAAATCCCATGGGAATGTCACCTTATAAAATGGTTTATGGGAAAGCTTGTCATTTACCTTTAGAACTAGAGCACAAAGCTTATTGGGCTGTTAGAGAATTAAATAAAGATCCTAAACTTGCCGGTGATAAGAGGTTGTTGCAATTGAGTTCTCTAGATGAATGGAGAAGTGAAGCATATGAAAATGCTAAACTCTTTAAAGAGAAAGTTAAAAAATGGCATGATAGGAGGATTATCAAAAGAGAATTTAATATTGGGGATAAAGTCCTATTGTATCGGTCTCGTCTCAGATTCTTTGCAGGGAAATTACTCTCGAAATGGGAAGGACCATATGTTGTCGAGGAGGTGTATCGTTCAGGAGCAATCAAAATTAGCTCTCTCCAAGGCAATGCTACGCAAGTGGTGAATGGACAAAGACTCAAGCATTATATCTCAGGTGATTCTTATAATGTTGATGTTGATATTATTCAAGTGGAAACACCGGAGGCCTACATCAAAGGGCAAATTGACAGTCCGCCAGAACTCGACTTCGAATAGGTAACAGTACTGGTAATGAAAAGTACGCAATTTACTTTCCGAACTATATTTTTGCTGTTTTTGGAAAATATGAGAAATTACGAGTTCGAAACGGAGTGGAAAGGACGCACGAGGGGGTGCCACCATAGGGCGGCGCGGCCTGACCTGGGCCCGCGCCGGCCTATGGTTTGGCCGCCTCGTCGCCCCTTTCCGACTCTGGTTCGATCTGGTACTTTCCGTTTGTCGTGAAATTTTTTGCTATATAATCCCCCGGACCCCTGGAGGTCCGTATATCGTTTTCTCGACGTGTTTTGTTTCGAGCTGTTTCTGCCAGGATCTGTTTTTGGTTTAGAAGCACCATGGTCTCCAAGAACAAGGGCAAGGAGTTTCCGCATGAAGATGATCGAGATCTCGGGTGGAAAGAGGAAGACAAGGACGTCAAGGAAGAAGATGAAGAAGAGGTGGAGGAAGACTCGCGCGCACGCCCGCGTGCTACCATCGCAAGCATCAAGGTGGTGGACAACCCTTTTTGTGCAAACAAGAGCGCAAGAATTCGCACTGGAGGAGCAGTCCCACGTCATTACCTAGCTCCGAAAACATCTCCATCAGGCACTCATCACCCCTTCCACAATCTAATTTTCAATAATCAAATTGAAGGGACTCCCAAGGCAGCATTGCCTAGCCAATGGGATATAGATCGCTCTAACACTGCAGGAGAGAAGGAGCCTGAGGCTGAAGAGTGGGGAAATAACTCCAAGAGCTGGGACTCGCCATCAGACAGACTCTTTAACCGCGTCGAGCACAATTCAGAGATGATTCGCAATCTCATATACAGGATTGACGAGCTTCAGGAGCTTATTGAGAAGCTTGTCAGGAATTCATCACCATCATCGCCAAAGGAGTAATTCATCATCGGTATTGGCATCCCCTTGGTTTGTTCCAAGCTTGGGGGAGTGCCGCGGTATCACATTATCACTACCTTTTACTTTTATTGTCAAGTAGTGTCATATCATGAGTAGGGAAGTTATCATATAAGATGGGTTGCGTTTGGAAGTATCTCTCCTTTAGTTGGTTATCTATGTATCCCTTGGTGTGAGTTATCATTATGGAATATTAATGAGAAGTCTTATCATTTACATATTGCACATCTTATTCTAGTTTGCAATCTCTATCATATGATTTACCTTGTTGTTAGTATTGGTATCACTTTGGGAGCATTGAATAAATCTATTTGGTTTTGGCAAACTTAGCATTGGTCAATAGCAACAACACTTTGAGGTTTAAATAGAAAAGAGAAATACATGTAGATGTTTCATTGTCTTTCTTGTTAGCTCATAGCTTACTATTCTGAAGTTAAAATTGTTTGTGCTTACAAAGAAGATGCATGATTGTTTCTATCATATGTATGTTTGTTTGTTTCCCTCGACTCTTATGCTTGCTAATTAACCTTGCTAGCCAAAGACCTGTACTGAGAGGGATTACTTCTCGTGCATCCAAACCTTAACTCAAACCTATGTCATTTGTGTCCACCATACCTACCTACTACATGGTATTTTCTGCCATTCCAAGTAAATACTTCATGTGCTACCTTTAAACAATTCAAAACTTAGTATCTCTTATTTGTGTTAATGTTTCATAGCTCATGAGGAAGTATGTGGTGTTTTATCTTTCAATCTTGTTGGGCAACTTCCACCAATGGACTAGTGGCTTCATCCGCTTATCCAATAATTTTGCAAAAAGAGCTGGCAATGGGATTCCCAGTCCCAAATTAATTAAACTAAATAGACACTCCTCCATGGTATGTGATTGATGGACGGCACCCGAAGGATTCGGTTAGCCATGGCTTGTGTAAGCAAAGGTTGGGGGGAGTGTCATCATCATAATAAAGCTAAAATAAAAAGGCACTCCTTCATGGTATGAGATTGTTGGCAGGCACCCGAGGATTCGGTTAGCCATGGTTTGTGAAAGAAAGGTTGGAAGGAGTGCCACACAAAATGAAAATAATATGGGAGCCGCTCTTAGGAGGTTGTCTGGCAAGGGGGTTAGAGTACCCGCTACTGATCGTTGACAACAACAAACACCTCTCAAAATGTTACTTTTATTCTCTTTATATGATTGCAAAAATTGAAAAAGCTCTAGCACATGATTTAATCCCTGCTTCCCTCTGCGAAGGGCCTGTCTTTTACTTTATGTTGAGTCAGTAAACCTATTTCCCTCCATCTCAAGCAAGCATTTGAGTAGTTGTGATCAAACCATTATATTGTGATTTGCTACATCATGTCTTTTATTCTTCTTTGTTTAGTACAAGTTTTATTTGAATGAATATAGCTTTGCAAGTTATCAATGATTATGAGTAGACCATTATGATTGAGTATGCAAGTTGTGCCTTATAAACTCTAACATGAGAGCGCTGCTCAATGAGATAAATATAATCTGTTAATTGTTCTCTGACCAAGAACGAAGTTTGCCATCACCAATCATGATTTCTCATGCACCTTTACTTGTGATTACCTTATACTTGTTTCAATATGAGTTATAAGAGGTTGTTTACTATAATGTCCTGTGTGAATGAATATGATGCTTCTTGTCCGTATTTTATTTATCGAATCTTCACTCCATAAACATGTGGTCATGTCTATCGAGCTCAGTTTCGCTTGGGGACAAGCGAAGTCTAAGCTTGGGGGGAGTTGATACGTCCAATTTGCATCACTATTTTATATCATAATTTGCTGTTATTCATTGATATATTTCATATTGGGACACAATACTTATGTTATTTCATCTATTTTGCATGTTTCATCATTATTGGAGGATCGAACACCGGAGCCAGGATTCTGCTGGAAAAAGCACCGTCAGAACGCAATATTTCGGAAGATCAACTCTGGAAGGAAATTATACCAAAAATTCTATTTTTCAAGATGACGAAGGAAGCCAGAAGGAGGAGCCAGGAGCAGCCAGGGTGGGCCCACACCCTAGGGCGGCGCGGCCCAGGCCCTGGCCGCGCCGGCCTATGGTCTGGGGGGCCCACGACCCTTTTCGCCTCCTTTTCTTCGCCAAACCCTTCGTCCCGAAGACCTAAGCCACAGAGGGTACCTCGCGAAGAGTTACAGCCGCCTCTGCGGGGCGGAGAACACCAGAGAGAAAAGAGCTCTCCGGCGGGCAGGAATCCGCCGGGGAAATTCCCTCCGGGAGGGGGAAATCGACGCCATCGTCACCGTCATCGAGCTGGACATCATCTCCATCACCATCATCATCATCTCCACCATCATCACCGCCATCTCCTCCGCAGCACCTCGTCACCACTGTAGCAATTTGTGTTTGATCTTGATTGTTTGATAGGGGAAACTCTCCCGGTATCGATCTCTACTTGTTGTTGATGCTATTGAGTGAAACCATTGAACCAAGTTTATGTTCAGATTGTTATTCATCATCATATCACCTCTGATCATGTTCCGTATGATGTCTCGTGAGTAGTTCGTTTAGTTCTTGAGGACATGGGTGAAGTCTAAATGTTAGTAGTGAACTATGGATGAGTAATATTCAATGGTGTGATATTTAAGTTGTGGTGTTATTCTTCTAGTGGTGTCATGTGAACGTCGACTACATGACACTTCACCATTTATGGGCCTAGGGGAATGCATCTTGTATTCGTTTGCTAATTGCGGGGTTGCCGGAGTGACAGAAACCTAAACCCCCGTTGGTATATCGATGCAGGAGGGATCGCAGGATCTCAGAGTTTAAGGCTGTGGTTAGATTTATTCTTAATTACTTTCTTGTAGTTGCGGATGCTTGCAAGGGGTATAATCACAAGTATGTATTAGTCCTAGGAAGGGCGGTACATTAGCATAGGTTCACCCACACAACACTTATCATAACAATGAAGATTATTTAGCCGTATGTAGCGAAAGCACTAGACTAAAATCCCGTGTGTCCTCGAGAACGTTTGGTCTTTATAAGTAAACAAACCGGCTTGTCCTTTGTGCTAAAAAGGATTGGGCCACTCGCTGCAATTGTTACTCTCGCACTTTACTTACTCGTACTTTATTCAACTGTTACATCAAAACCCCCTGAATACTTGTCTGTGAGCATTTACAGTGAATCCTTCATCGAAACTGCTTGTCAACACCTTCTGCTCCTCGTTGGGATCGACATTCTTACTTATCGAAGATACTACGATACACCCCCTATACTTGTGGGTCATCAATTATCAGTTTATATATATGCGTTGTTTATGATCTTGCATGCTCTCCGTTACTAGCAGATGCTCTGGCCAAGTAGATGCTTGTAACTCCAAGAGGGAGTATTTATGCTCGATAGTGGGTTCATGTCTCCGTGAATCTGGGGGAGTGACAGAAACCTCTAAGATTATGGATGTGCTATTGCCACTAGGGATAAAACATTGGTGCTATGTTCGAGGATGCAGCTACTGATTACATTACGCGCAATACTTAATGCAATTGTCTGTTGTTAGCAACTTAATACTGGAAGGGGTTCGGACGATAACCTGAAGGTGGACTTTTTAGGCATGGATGCATGCTGGATAGCGGTCTATGTACTTTGTCGTAATGCCCAATTAAATCTCACTATACTCATCATAATATGTATGTGCATGGTCATGCCCTCTTTATTTGTCAATTGCCCAACTGTAATTTGTTCACCCAACATGCTGTTTATCTTATGGGAGAGACACCTCTAGTGAACTGTGGACCCCGGTCCAATTCTCTATACTGAAATACAATCTACTGCAATACTGTTCTACTGTTTTCTGCAAACAATCATCATCCACACTATACATCTAATCCTTTGTTACAGCAAGCCGGTGAGATTGACAACCTCGTTGTTTCGTTGGGGCAAAGTACTTGGTTTGTGTTGTGCAGGTTCCACGTTGGCGCCGGAATCCCTGGTGTTGCGCCGCACTACATCTCGCCGCCATCAACCTTCAACGTGCTTCTTGACTCCTACTGGTTCGATAAACCTTGGTTTCTAACTGAGGGAAACTTACTGCTGTACGCATCACACCTTCCACTTGGGGTTCCCAACGGTCGCGTGCTGTACGCGTGTCAAGCTAAATTTCTGGAGCCGTTGCCGGGGAGATCAAGACACGCTACAAGGGGAGTCTCCACATCCCAATCTCTTTACTTTGTTTTTTGTCTTGCTTAGTTTATTTACTACTTTTTTTGCTGCACTAAATCAAAATACAAAAAAAAATTAGTTGCTAGTTTTACTTTATTTGTTATCTTGTTTGCTATATTAAAAACACAAAAAAATTAGTTACTTGCATTTACTTTATCTAGTTTGCTTTATTTACTACTGCTAAAATGGGTACTCCTGAAAATACTAAGTTGTGTGACTTCACAACCACAAATAATAATGATTTCTTATGCACACCTATTGCTCCACCTGCTACTACAGCAGAATTCTTTGAAATTAAACCTGCTTTACTAAATCTTGTTATGCGAGAGCAATTTTCTGGTGTTAGTTCTGATGATGCTGCTGCCCATCTTAATAATTTTGTTGAACTATGTGAAATGCAAAAGTATAAAGATGTAGATGGTGACATTATAAAATTAAAATTGTTCCCTTTCTCATTAAGAGGAAGAGCTAAAGACTGGTTGCTATCTCTGCCTAAGAATAGTATTGATTCATGGACTAAATGCAAGGATGCTTTTATTGGTAGATATTATCCCCCTGCTAAAATTATATCTTTGAGGAGTAGCATAATGAATTTTAAACAATTAGATACTGAACATGTTGCACAAGCATGGGAAAGAATGAAATCTTTGGTTAAAAATTTCCCAACCCATGGACTGACTACTTGGATGATCATCCAAACCTTTTATGCAGGACTGGATTTTTCTTCGCGGAACCTATTGGATTCAGCTGCTGGAGGTACCTTTATGTCCATCACTCTTGGTGAAGCAACAAAGCTTCTTGATAATATGATGTTCAATTACTCTGAATGACACACGGAAAGAGCTCCACAAAGTAAGAAGGTAAATTCTGTCGAAGAAACCTCTTCCTTGAGTGATAAGATTGATGCTATTATGTCTATGCTTGTGAATGGTACGCCTAATGTTAATCCTAATAATGTTCCGTTAGCGTCATTGGTTTCTCAAAAAGAATATGTTTATGTGAGTTTCATTAAAATAACAATTACAATGATTCTAGGCCATATCCTGCTAATGGTAACTCTCATGGTAGATATGTTCCTCATAATGAAGAAAAGATGCTAGAAATTGAAAGATCCACTAAGAGCTTTATGCAATCACAATATGAGCAAAATAAATTGTTTACTAAAACTATGAATGAGCAATCTACCTTGTTGAAGAATATAGGGAATCAACTTGAAAATCTGAATAGGGAGATCTCTGGGTTGCAAACTAAACTTGCTAATGCTGAAAACCGAATCTCATACATGTCTGCATCACAATCTTCTTTAATTAATAAAACGGCTGCTAAACCTGAGGATATAGATAATAAAATTACTACTACAACAAATGCCATCCAAGTTAGAATTAATGAGAATATAAGATTGATGGCCGAATTGCGTGCTAGGTGGGAAAGAGAAGAAAATGAAAAAGAAGAGAATATAGCTAAAGTTTGGACTATTACCACCACTAGTAATGCTAATGCTACACAAGTTGCTGCACCTCTTATTATTAATAATAAAAGAATTGGTGTTAGCAATGTTTCCACTTCTAATGCAAAGCGCGAGAAACTGCCTGAAACTGCTAAAACTGCTGAAACTGCCTGTGATAAAACTGCTGAAATTTTTTCCAACATTGGGGATGATGATCCCATTGCTTTAGATTATAATGTTTGAATTTTGATGATTGCCACATCTCTGAAGTTATAAAGTTCTTACAAAAACTTGCTAAAAGTCCTAATGCTAGTGCTATAAATTTGGCTTTCACGCAACATATTACAAATGCTCTCATAAAAGCTAGAGAAGAGAAACTAGAGCGCGAAGCCTCTATTCCTAGAAAGCTAGAGGATGGTTGGGAGCCCATCATTAAGATGAAGGTCAAATATTTTGATTGTAATGCTTTATGTGATCTTGGTGCAAGTATTTCTGTTATGCCTAAGAAAATTTATAATATGCTTGACTTGCCACCGCTGAAAAATTGTTATTTGGATGTTAATCTTGCTGATCATTCTACAAAGAAACCTTTGGGGAAAGTTGATAATGTTCACATTACCGTTAACAATAACCTTGTCCCCGTTGATTTTGTTGTCTTGGATATTGAATGCAATGCATCTTGTCCCATTATATTGGGAAGACCTTTTCTTCGAACTGTTGGTGCTATCATTGATATGAAGGAAGGTAATATAAAATATCAATTTCCTCTCAAGAAAGGTATGGAACACTTCCCTAGAAAGAGAATGAAGTTACCTTTTGATTCTATTATTAGAACAAATTATGATGTTGACACTTCGTCTCTCGATAATACTTGATACACACTTTCTGCGCCTAGCTGAAAGGCGTTAAAGAAAAGCGCTTATGGGAGACAACCCATGTGTTTTTACTACAGTACTTTGTGTTTATTTTGTGTCTTGGAAGTTGTTTACTACTGTATCAACCTCTCCTTATCTTAGTTTAGTGTTTTATTGTGCCAAGTAAAGTCGTTGATAGTAAAGTTCATACTAGATTTGGATTACTACGCAGAAACAGATTTCTTTGCTGTCACGAATCTGGGATGTTTGCTCTGTAGGGAACTCAGAAAATTATGCCAATTTACGTGAGTGATCCTCAGATATGTACTCAACTTTCATTCAATTTGAGCATTTTCATTTGAGCAAGTCTGGTGCCTCGATAAAATTCGTCAATACGAACTGTTCTGTTTTGACAGATTCTACCTTTTATTTCGCATTGCCAGTTTTGTTATGTTCGATGGATATTTCGATTCCATTGACATTCAGTAGCTTTGTGCAATGTCCAGAAGTGTTAAGAAAGATTATGTCACCTCTGAACATGTATATTTTGATTGTGCACTAACCCTCTAATGAGTTGTTCTAAGTTTGGTGTGGAGGAAGTTTTCAAGGATCAAGAGAGGGAGATGATACAACATGATCAAGGAGAGTGAAAGCTCTAAGCTTGGGGATGCCCCGGTGGTTCACCCCTGCATATATCAAGAAGACTCAAGCGTCTAAGCTTGGGGATGCCCAAGGCATCCCCTTCTTCATCGACAACATTATCAGGTTCCTCCCCTGAAACTATATTTTTATTCCATCACAGCTTATGTGCTTTTCTTGGAGCGTCGGTTTGTTTTTGTTTTTGTTTTGTTTGAATAAAATGGATCCTAGCATTAACTTTGTGGGAGAGAGACACGCTCCGCTGTAGCATATGGACAAGTATGTCCTTAGGCTCTACTCATAATATTCATGGCGAAGTTTCTTCTTCGTTAAATTGTTATATGGTTGGAATTGGAAAATGATACATGTAGTAATTGCTAAAATGTCTTGGATAATGTGATACTTGGCAATTGTTGTGCTCATGTTTAAGCTCTTGCATCATATGCTTATGCTTTGCACCTATTAATGAAGAAATACATAGAGCATGCTAAAATTTGGTTTGCATATTTGGTTTCTCTAAGGTCTAGATAATTTCTAGTATTGAATTTGAACAACAAGGAAGACGGTGTAGAGTCTTATAATGTTTTCAATGTGTCTTTTATGTGAGTCTCGCTGCACCGGTTCATCCTTGTGTTTGTTTCAAATAGCCTTGCTAGCCTAAACCTTGTATCGAGAGGGAATACCTCTCATGCATCCAAAATACTTGAGCCAACCACTATGCCATTTGTGTCCACCATACCTACCTCCTACATGGTATTTCTCCGCCATTCCAAAGTAAATTGCTTGAGTGCTACCTTTAAATTTCCATTCTCCACCTTTACAATATATAGCTCATGGGACAAATAGCCTAAAAAATATTGTGGTATTGAATATGTACTTATACACTTTATCTCTTATTAAGTTGCTCGTTGTGCGATAACCATGTTCACTGGGGACGCCATCAACTACTCTTTGTTGAATTTCATGTGAGTTGCTATGCATGTTCGTTTTGTCTGAAGTAAGAGCGATCTACCACCTTATGGTTAGAGCATGCATATTGTTAGAGAACAACATTGGGCCGCTAACTAAAACCATGATCCATGGTGGAAGTTTCAGTTTTGGACAATATGCTCAATCTCATATGAGAAAATTAATTGTTGCTACATGCTTATGCATAAAAGAGGAGTCCATTATCTGTTGTCTATGTTGTCCCGGTATGGATGTCTAAGTTGAGAATAATCAATAGCGAGAAATCCGATGCGAGCTTTCTCCTTAGACCTTTGTACAGGCGGCATAGAGGTACCCCTTTGTGACACTTGGTTAAAACATGTGCATTGCGATGATCCCGGTAGTCCAAGCTAATTAGGACAAGGTGCGGGCACTATTAGTATACTATGCATGAGGCTTGCAACTTGTAAGATATAATTTACATGATACATATGCTTTATTACTACCGTTGACAAAATTGTTTCTTGTTTTCAAAATCAAAGCTCTAGCACAAATATAGCAATCGATGCTTTCCTCTTTGAAGGACCATTCTTCTACTTTTATTGTTGAGTCAGTTCACCTATTTCTCTCCACCTCAAGAAGCAAACACTTGTGTGAACTGTGCATTGATTCCTACATACTTGCATATTGCACTTATTATATTACTCTATGTTGACAATATCCATGAGATATACATGTTATAAGTTGAAAGCAACCGCTGAAACTTAATCTTCCTTTGTGTTGCTTCAATGCCTTTACTTTGAATTATTGCTTTATGAGTCAACTCTTATGCAAGACTTATTGATGCTTGTCTTGAAGTACTATTCATGAAAAGTCTTTGCTATATGATTCACTTGTTTACTCATGTCATATACATTGTTTTGATCACTGCATTCACTACATATGCTTTACAAATAGTATGATCAAGATTATGATGGCATGTCACTCCAGAAATTATCTTTGTTTATCGTTTACCTGCTCGGGACGAGCAGGAACTAAGCTTGGGGATGCTGATACGTCTCCGACGTATCGATAATTTCTTATGTTCCATGCCACATTATTGATAATATCTACATGTTTTATGCACACTTTATGTCATATTCGTGCATTTTCTGGAACTAACCTATTAACAAGATGCCGAAGTGCCAGTTGTTGTTTTCTGCTGTTTTTGGTTTCAGAAATCCTAGTAAAGAAATATTCTCGAAATTGGACGAAATCAACGCCCAGGGTCCTATTTTGCCACGAAGCTTCCAGAAGACCGAAGAGGAGACGAAGTGGGGCCACGAGGTGGCCACACCCTAGGGCGGCGTGGCCCAAGCCTTGGCCGCGCCAACCTGTAGTGTGGGCCCCTCGTGTGGCCCCCTGACCTGCCCTTCCGCCTACAAATAGCCTTCGTCGCGAAACCCCCAGTACCGAGAGCCACGATACGGAAAACCTTCCAGAGACGCCGCCGCCGCCAATCCCATCTCGGGGGATCCAGGAGATCGCCTCCGGCACCCTGCCGGAGAGGGGAATCATCTCCCGGAGGACTCTACGCCGCCATGGTCGCCTCCGGAGTGATGTGTGAGTAGTCTACCCCGGGACTATGGGTCCATAGCAGTAGCTAGATGGTTGTCTTCTCCCCATTGTGCTTAATTGTCGGGTCTTGTGAGCTGCCGAACATGATCAAGATCATCTATCTGTAATTCTATATGTTGCGTTTGTTGGGATCCGATGAATAGAGAATACTATGTTATGTTGATTATCAATTTATATCTATGTGTTGTTTATGATCTTGCATGCTCTCCGTTACTAGTAGATGCTCTGGCCAAGTAGATGCTTGTAACTCCAAGAGGGAGTATTTATGCTCGATAGTGGGTTCATGTCTCCGTGAATCTGGGGGAGTGACAGAAACCTCTAAGATTATGGATGTGCTGTTGCCACTAGGGATAAAACATTGGTGCTATGTTCGAGGATGTAGCTACTGATTACATTACGTGCAATACTTAATGCAATTGTCTGTTGTTAGCAACTTAATACTGGAAGGGGTTCGGACGATAACCTGAAGGTGGACTTTTTAGGCATAGATGCATGCTGGATAGCGGTCTATGTACTTTGTCGTAATGCCCAATTAAATCTCACTATACTCATCATAATATGTATGTGCATGGTCATGCCCTCTTTATTTGTCAATTGCCCAACTGTAATTTGTTCACCCAACATGCTGTTTATCTTATGGGAGAGACACCTCTAGTGAACTGTGGACCCCGGTCCAATTCTCTATACTGAAATACAATCTACTGCAATACTGTTCTACTGTTTTCTGCAAACAATCATCATCCACACTATACATCTAATCCTTTGTTACAGCAAGCCGGTGAGATTGACAACCTCGCTGTTTCGTTGGGGCAAAGTACTTGGTTTGTGTTGTGCAGGTTCCACGTTGGCGCCGGAATCCCTGGTGTTGCGCCGCACTACATCTCGCCGCCATCAACCTTCAACGTGCTTCTTGACTCCTACTGGTTCGATAAACCTTGGTTTCTAACTGAGGGAAACTTACTGCCGTACGCATCACACCTTCCACTTGGGGTTCCCAACGGTCGCGTGCTGTACGCGTGTCAGGGTGTCTGTCTCTCCTACTATAGTGAAGATTCAATTTACTCTTCTATTGACAACACTAGTATCACCGTTGTGGTTGATGTTCGTAGGTAGATTAGATCTCTCTCGAAAACCCTAAACCACGTAAAATATGCAAACCAAATTAGAGACATCTAACTTGTTTTTGCAGGGTTTGGTGATGTGATATGGCCATAATGTGATGATGAATATGTATGAGATGATCATTATTGTATTGTGGCAACCAGCAGGAGCCTTATTGTTGTCTTTAAATTTCATGTTGAGTAGTATTTCAAAGTAGTTGTAATAGTTGCTACATGAGGTGAACAACCATGAAGACGGCACCATAGACCTTGACGCTACGCCGACGATGATGGAGATCATGCCCGTTGATGATGGAGATCATGTCCGTGCTTTGAAGATGAAGATCAAAGGCGCAAAGACAAAAGGGCCATATCATATCACATATGAACTGCAAGTGATGTTAATCCTTGTATGCATCTTATTTTGCTTAGATCACGACGGTAGCATTATAAGATGATCCTTCTCACTAAAATATCAAGATAATAAAGTGTTCATCCTTAGTAGCACCGTTGCCAAGACTTGTTGTTTCGAAGCATCTCGTGATGATCGGGTGTGATAGAATCAACAAGTGCATACAACGGGTGCAAGCCAGTTTTGCACATGCGGATACTAAGGTGGCCTTGACGAGCCTAGCATGTACAGACATGGTCTCGGAACACGTGATACCGAAAGGTAGAGCATGAATCATATGATTGATATGATGAACACTTTGAGTGTTCGCCATTGAAATTACATCTTGTCTTGTGATGATCGGACTTAGGTGTGGTGGATTTGGTTCGTGTGATCACTGATACGTCCATTTTGCATCACTATTTTATATCATAATTTGCTGTTATTCATTGATATATTTCGTATTTGGAGACGATACTTATGTTATTTCATCTATTTTGCATATTTCATGATTATTGGAGGATCGCGCACCGGAGTCAGGATTCTGCTGGAAAAAGCGCCATCAGAATGCAATATTTCAGAAGATCAACAATTGATGGAAATTATATGAAAATTCCTATTTTTCCAGAAGACGAAGGGAGCTAGAAGGGGGAGCCGAGGAGGGCCGCCGTGGGCCCACCTCACAGGCCGGCGCGGGCCAAGGCCTGGCCGCGCCGCCTTGTGGGAAGGGGGCCCAAAGCCCCCTCTGGCCTCCTCTCCTTCACGTATTTCTTCGTCCCGAAAACCTAAGCTCGGGGGGAACAGTCGCGAAGAGACACAGCCACCTCTGCGAGGCGGAGAACACCAGAGAGAAAAGAGCTCTCCGGCAGGCTGAGATCCGCCGGGGAAATTCCCTCCCGGAGGGGGAAATCGACGCCATCGTCACCGTCATCGAGTTGGACATCATCTCCATCACCATCGTCATCATCTCCATCATCATCACCGCCGCCTCCACCGCTGCACATCGTCACCGCTGTAACAATTTGGGTTGGATCTTGATTGTTTGATAGGGGAAACTCTCCCGGTATTGATTTCTACTTGTTATTGATGCTATTGAGTGAAACCATTGAACCAAGGTTTATGTTCAGATTGTTATTCATCATCATATCACCTCTGATCATGTTCCATATGATGTCTCGTGAGTAGTTCGTTTAGTTCTTGAGGACATGGGTGAAGTCTAAATGTTAGTAGTGAATTATGGTTGAGTAATATTCAATGTTATGATATTTAAGTTGTGGTGTTATTCTTCTAGTGGTGTCATGTGAACGTCGACTACATGATACTTCACCTTTATGGGCCTAGAGGAATACATCTTGTACTCATTTGCCAATTGCGGGGTTGCCGGAGTGATAGAGACCTGAACCCCCGTTGGTATATCGATGCAGGAGGGATAGCAGGATGTCAGAGTTTAAGGCTGTGGTTAGATTTATCTTAATTACTTTCTTGTAGTTGCGGATGCTTGCAAGGGGTATAATCACAAGTATGTATTAGTCCTAGGAAGGGCGGTGCATTAGCATAGGTTCACCCACACAACACTTATCAAAACAATGAAGATTAATTAGCTATATGAAGCGAAAGCACTAGACTAAAATCCCGTGTGTCCTCAAGAACGTTTGGTCATTATAAGTAAACAAACCGGCTTGTCCTTTGTGCTAAAAAGGATTGGGCCACTCGCTGCAATTGTTACTCTCGCACTTTACTTACTCGTACTTTATTCAACTGCTACATCAAAACTCTCTGAATACTTGTCTGTGAGCATTTACAGTGAATCCTTCATCGAACTGCTTGTCAACACCTTCTGCTCCTCGTTGGGATCGACATTCTTACTTATCGAAAATACTACGATACACCCCCTATACTTGTGGGTCATCAATCACTAAGACAATTCGAGGGATATTGTTTTGAGTGGGAGTTCACCTAGATTTTTAATTATGTTGAATTAAAATTTGAACTCAATTTGTCATAAACTTAGTCTAAACTATTGCAAATATATGTTGTAGATATGGCGTCCCCAATCAATTTTAACCAGTTCCTAGAGAAAGAAAAGCTTAAGAGCAACGGTAGCAACTTCACCGACTGGTTCCGTCATGTGAGGATCTTCCTCGCTGGTGGAAACCTGCAATATGTGCTTGATGCACCGCTAGGTGACCCTCCTGCAGAAACTGAAACCGATGAAGTAAAGAATGTTTACGCGACTCGGAAAGCTCGGTACTCTCAAGTTCAGTGTGCCATCCTGTGCAGTCTGGAAGCCGATCTTCAAAAACGTTTTGAGCACCACGATCCTCATGAGTTGGTCAATGAGCTGAAAGCTGTATTTGAAACTCATGCGGCCATGGAATGCTATGAAGCATCGAAAAACTTCTTCAGCTGCATGATGGAAGAAGGCAGCTCCGTTAGTGAGCACATGCTCATTATGACCGGGCATGCGAAGAAACTCAGTGACTTGGGAATAGTGATTCCTAACAAACTGGGGATTAATCGTGTCCTTCAATCACTGCCACCTAGTTACACGAACTTTGTGATGAACTACAACATGCAGAACATGAACAAAGAGTTACCTGAACTCTTTGGCATGCTAAAAGCTGCTGAGATTGAGATCAAGAAAGAGCACCAAGTGTTGATGGTCAACAAGACCACCAGTTTCAAGAAACAGGGCAAGTCTAAGGGAAAATTCAAGAAGGGTGGTAAGAAAGCTGCCACGCCTCCTATGAAACCTAAGAACGGCCCTAAGCCTGATGCTGAGTGCTATTACTGCAATGAGAAGGGACACTGGAAGCGTAATTGCTCCAAGTATCTGGCTGATCTGAAGAGCGGCCTTGTGAAGAAGAAGAAAGAAGGTATATCTGATATACATGTTATAGATGTTTATCTCACTGGTTCTCGTACTAGTACCTGGGTATTTGATACTGGTTCGGTTGCTCATATTTGTAACTCGAAACAGGAACTAAAGAATAAACGAAGACTACTGAAGGATGAAGTGACGATGCGCGTTGGAAACGGATCCAAAGTCGATGTGATCGCTGTCGGCACACTTCCTCTACATCTACCTTCGGATTAGTTTTAAGCCTAAATAATTGTTATTTTGTACCCGCGTTGAGCATGAACATTATATCTGGATCTTGTTTAATGCAAGACGGTTATTCATTTAAGTCTGAGAATAATGGTTGTTCTATTTTTATGAATAATATCTTTTATGGTCGAGCACCTGAAAAGAATGGCTTATTTCTGTTAGATCTCGATAGTAGTGATACACATATACATAACATTGATGCTAAGCGAATTAAATTGAATGATAATTCTACTTATATGTGGCACTGTCGTCTTGGTTATATTGGAGTGAAACGCATGAAGAAACTCCATACCGATGGATTACTTGAATCACTTGACTTTGAGTCACTTGATAGATGCGAAGCATGTCTGATGGGAAAAATGACTAAGACTCCATTCTCTGGTATGATGGAGCGAGCTACTGACTTATTGAAAATCATACATACCGATGTGTGCGGACCAATGAGTGTAGCATCGCGCGGTGGTTATCGTTATGTTCTAACCTTCACAGATGATCTGAGTAGATATGGGTATATCTATTTCATGAAACATAAATCCGAAACTTTCGAGACGTTTAAGGAATTCCAAAGTGAAGTAGAAAATCAACGTAACAAGAAGATTAAATTTCTACGATCTGATCGCGGAGGTGAATATCTGAGTTATGAGTTTGGCATGCATTTAAAGAAATGTGGAATACTTTCACAATTGACACCGCCGGGAACACCTCAACGAAACGGTGTGTCCGAACGTCGTAATCGAACTCTCTTAGATATGGTTCGTTCTATGATGTCTCTTACTGATTTTCCGTTATCATTTTGGAGTTATGCATTAGAGATAGCCGCATTCACTTTAAATAGAGCACCATCAAAATCCGTAGAAATGAGACCATATGAATTATGTTTTAATAAGAAACCTAAGCTATCGTTCCTTAAAGTTTGGGGTTGCGAAGCCTATGTAAAAAAGTTACAACCGGACAAGCTAGAACCCAAAGCGGAGAAATGCGTCTTCATAGGATACCCTAAGGAAACTATAGGGTACACTTTCTATCACAGATCCGAAGGCAAAATCTTTGTTGCTAAGAACGGAACTTTTCTTGAGAAAGAATTTCTCACTAAAGAAGTGACTGGAAGAAAAGTAGAACTCGATGAGATTGATGAATCTTTACTCGTTGATCAGAGTAGCGCAGTACCGGAAACTGTTCCTGTGCCGCCTACACCAGCAACAGAGGAAGCTAATGATAATGATCATGAAACTTCGAACGAGGAAGCTACTGAACCTCGCAGATCGACAAGGGAACGTGCCACTCCTGATTGGTATGATCCTTGTCTAAATGTCATGATTGTGGACAACAATGATGAAGACCCTGCGACGTATGAAGAAGCGATGATGAGCCCAGATTCCAACAAATGGCAAGAAGCCATGAAATCCGAAATGGGATTCATGTATGATAACGAAGTATGTACTTTGGTAGACTTACCTGATAGCCGCAAGGCTGTTGAGAATAAATGGATCTTCAAGAGAAAAACTGATGCTGATGGTAATATTACTGTCTATAAAGCTCGACTTGTCGCAAAGGGTTTCCGACAAATTCAAGGAGTTGACTACGATGAGACTTTCTCACCTGTAGCGAAGCTAAAATCTGTGAGGGTTTTGTTAGCAATAGCTGCATTTTTCGATTATGAGATTTGGTAGATGGATGAAAAACGGCGTTCCTTAATGGAGACATTGAGGAAGAGTTGTATATGGTACAACCCAAAGATTTTGTCGATCCTAAAATGCTGACAAAGTATGCAAACTTCAGCGTTCAATTTATGGACTGAAGCAAGCATCGAGAAGTTGGAACCGACGCTTTGATAAGGTGATCAAAGACTTCGGGTTTATACAGTGTCATGGAGAGGCCTATATTTACAAGAAAGTGAGTAGGAGCTCTGTAGCATTCCTGATATTATATGTAGATGACATATTATTGATTGGGAATGATATAGAACTATTAAGCAGTGTAAAAGGTTATTTGAATAATAGTTTTTCAATGAAAGACCTTGGTGATGCATCGTATATATTAGGCATCAAGATTTATAGAGATAGATCCAGACGCCTAATAGGGCTATCACAGAGTACATACCTTGACAAGATTCTAAAGAAGTTTAGAATGGACGAAAGTAAGAAAGGGTTCTTACCTATGTTACCAGGCAAGGTCTTGAGTAAGACTCAAGGACCGGCTACGGCAGAAGAAAGAGAAAGGATGAGTAATATCCCCTATGCCTCGGCAGTAGGATCTATCATGTATGCCATGCTATGTACTAGAGCGGATATAGCACATGCTGTTAGTTTGACTAGCAGATATCAAAGTGATCCAGGGATGGAACACTGTACAGCGGTCAAGAATATCCTGAAGTACTTGAAAAGAACTAAGGATATGTTTCTTTGTTATGGAGGTGACCAAGAGCTCGTTGTAAACGGTTACACCGATGCAAGTTGGAATACTGATCCTGATGACTCTAAGTCATAATCTGGGTACGTGTTTATATTGAATGGTGCTGCAGTAAGCTAGGCAAGCTCGAAGCAGTGCACGGTGGCGAAGTCTTCAACAGAATCAGAGTACATAGCGGCTTCAGAGGCTTCATCGATGAAGAGGTTCATTGTAGAGCTCGGTGTGGTTCCTAGTGTATTGGACCCACTAGTCATCTACTGTGACAACATGGGTGCCATCGCCAATGCACAAGAACCAAGGTCACACAAGAGGCTGAAGCATATCAAGCTGCGTTACCACTCGATTCGCGAGTACATCGAAGATGGAGAAGTAAAGATTTGCAAAGTACACACTGATCTGAATATAGAAGATCCGTTGTCTAAAGCTCTCCCTAGGGCAAAGCATGACCAACACCAGAATGCCATGGGTGTTAGGTACCTTACAATGTAATCTAGATTATTGACTCTAGTGCAAGTGGGAGACTGTTGGAGATATGCCCAAGAGGCAATAATAAAAGTGGTTATTATATATCTTTGTGTTTATGATAAATGTTTATATACCATGCTATAATTGTATTAACCGAAACATTAATACATGTGTGATATGTAAACAACAATGAGTCCCTAGTATGCCTCTTAACTAGCTTGTTGATTAATGGATGATTAGTTTCATAATCATGAACATTGGATGTTATTAATAACAAGGTTATATCATTGTATGAAAGATGTAATGGACACACCCAATTAAGCGTAGCATAAGATCACGTCATTAAGTTATTTGCTATAAGCTTTCGATACATAGTTACCTAGTCCTTTCGACCATGAGATCATATAAATCACTTATACTGGAAAGGTACTTTGATTACATCAAACGCCACTGCGTAAATGGGTGGTTATAAAGGTGGGATTAAGTATCCGGAAAGTATGAGTTGAGGCATATGGATCAACAGTGGGATTTGTCCATCCCGATGACGGATAGATATACTCTGGGCCCTCTCGGTGGAATGTCGTCTAATGTCTTGCAAGCATATGAATAAGTTCATAAGAGACCACATACCACGGTACGAGTAAAGAGTACTTGTCAGGAGACGAGGTTGAACAAAGAGTGATACCAATGATCAAACCTTGGACAAGTAAAATATCGCGTGACAAAGGGAATTGGTATCGTATGTGAATGGTTCATTCGATCACTAAGTCATCGTTGAATATGTGGGAGCCATTATGGATCTCCAGATCCCACTATTGGTTATTGGTCAGAGAGAGTTCTCACCCATGTCCACAAAGTTCGCGAACCGTAGGGTGACACACTTAAGGTTTGATGTTGTAATAGTAGAACTTGAATATGGAATGGAGTTCGAAGTATTGTTCGAAGTCTCGGATGGGATCCTGGACATCACGAGGAGTTCCGGAATGGTCCGGAGAATAAGATTCATATATAGGAAGTCATTTTATAAGTTTGAAAATGATCCGGTGAATTTATGGAAGGTTCTAGAAGGTTCTAGAAATGTCCGGAAGAATTCACTTTGGAAGGCGGAGTCCCGAAGGGACTCCACCTCCCATGGCCGGCCAACCCTAGTGGGGGGAGTCCAAGGTGGACTCCACCAAGGGGGCCGGAAACCCCCCACATGGAAGGGTGGGAATCCCACTTGAGGTGGGAGTCCCACCTTGGGTAGATTTCCCTACTACATGGAAGGTTTTGGGTTGGGGTCTTATTCGAAGACTTGTAGCCCAACACTTGGGGTTCCACCTATATAATGAGGGGCATAGGGGAGGGGTCCGGCCACCACAAGCCCTCAAGCTGGCCGCACCCATAGTGGCCGGCCACTCCCTCTCCCAAACCCTAGCCGCCCCCTCTCCTCCACCTCTCCCGCAACGCTTAGCGAAGCTTCGCCGGAGATCTCCATCGCCACCGCCACCACGCGCCGTCGTGCTGCCGGATTCAAGGAGGAGCTACTACTTCCGCTGCCCGCTGGAACGGGGAGAAGGACGTCGTCTTCATCAACACCGAACGTGTGACCGAGTACGGAGGTGCTGCCCGATTGTGGCACCGTCAAGATCTTCTACGCGCTTTTGCAAGCGGCAAGTGATCGTCTACCGCAGCAACAAGAGCCTCATCTTGTAGGCTTTGGAAATCTTCAAGGGTGAGTCTCGATCATCCCCTCGTTGCTCCCGTCTTCTATATTGCATCTTGGCTTAGATTGCGTTCTCGCGGTAGGAAAATTTTTGTTTTCTATGCAATGAATCCCTACATAACTACATAGGAGCAATTTAAGTGTCTCTACGGGACCGAAATAGTGTCTCTACATGCCAATTCTCTTGTAGTGTAGATCTCAACACCACCTCAAACATGGAAGTGAAAGACTTCCTAGAAGAGAGACAATCAGTGTCGGCGATGCTGAAATACCAGCTGAAAAGAGAACACAAAAAGGATGAAGCATTACGCAGATCAGAATCGTTCTCACAGGGAGTTTCAGGTGGGTGACTCTGTCTTTCTCAAGTTGCAACCGTATGTGCAACACTCAGTGGACAGTGCCGAAGTTATCCTACAAGTACTTTGGCCCCTATAAAATTGTGGCAAAGATTGGAAAAGTGGCCTACAAGTTAGAACTTCCAACCACTACCAAGATACACGATGTCTTTCATGTGTCGCAGTTGAAGCGGTTCGTGCCTGAAAATACGGCAGTGTCCACCGATTTGCCTGTGCACATTCAGTTGGACTCACAAAATCTGGAACCCGAAGAGATTATGGAGCGACGCCTATGCAAGAAAGGTAGTGCTGCACATGTTCAGATCAAGGTCAAATGGACAGCCTTGCCGCTGAGTCAAGCTACATGGGAGGACTACGATGTGCTGCGAGCTCGTTTTCCTCATGCTCCCGCTTGGGGACAAACTGGTCCTTCAGGGGGAGGTGGTGTAACAACTGCTGAGGAGGCAGCGGTGTGATCACCTGGGTGTACTTGCGTCAGGCTCAAGTGTTGGAGAGATAACGATTCAGTTATCGGATGGTTCAGATGAAGTGTAGTTGTGGCTAGGATGAAGCCAGGGTGTCGCTGGGTGCGTGTGTTGGTCCAGGCGTGTTATAAGCCTGCGTGCTGCCACTGCCGGGAAACATCTGCCGCGTAGTTATTTTATCTCCTCCTCCTCTGCATCATTATTCCGGCAATCAGCAATGCCTCGACGCCGTGTTGCCAGCTTGCCGCCGCCTGCCCAGACGGTACCTTCTCAGCACCAAATTATCTCTCAAGGTATACATGCGCTACTAATCTAATTTTGATGCCATAATGCCTGACACATTTTTCTTTTGAAGCTGAACAGTAGATTTCCACACTGCATATTTTTATGTATTTTGGGTTTTGTTAAAGGTTCCAAAAATACAAACAAAAGCTTGAGAAAAGAACTAACTGATTTTTCCAATGCACTAGCTAGCTTCGGGACAGAACCCTTGTGTTCTTGAAATTCTGATTTAACTGAGGTCTAACAGAATGAGATATAACTGGAACAATCTTGTATGTAATAGTATAGACAAATTTAAAATGTGCCACTGTGCTATAATTGCAAAATTCAAAAGTTGCAAAACAAAGATAAAGATTATGTAAGATTTCATTTTCCATGGTAGAGGATGAAGATGCCGTATGGAGACACCTGCCGTCGCCATCCGCCGCTGTACGTCCTCCTCCAGTGGCGAGGTGGCCTCGACGAGGGCTACCAAAAATGAAGATCACCAAGTATGATTTGATATGGCATATAGCTGAGTACGAGCATGTTTGTGCGTCTTCATTTCTACAACTTCTGGTGCCGGTAGTTTTTACTACAGATCGAAGCGCAGATGCTCAGAAGTTTTGGGAAGGGGTTGCATTGCTTCATTCTATACAAGGAACATATCAACACATGCAGATGGTTCGCGTGAAGAACCGGATCACAATTTGCTTCCCCCTTTTGAGAAGTATAACATGCTCGTACATTATCTTTACTATTAAATTGCAATGCAATCGTGGTAAGTCATCGTTGTTTGACCAATTTACCCCTAAACTTAGAGAAAAATTACCCACCGTTGCCATCCACAAGTGGAAAAACCTTTTGTTTTACACGGGACCGACTGCCCACGGATTTGGCGCCACTACCGTCGCCATCCTGATCTGATCGGTGCCTCTCGCAAGGGCGACGACGCATAAAGGACAAAACTGATATTTGGTTTGTCCATCGCTACCTCCCTCTGGAAACGCACTCCTGATCGCGTGCGGAAAAGCTTTGTCGCTTCATCCCGAGATGAGAGACCGATCCAATCAGGACCAGAGCTCTCTATCTCTAAGCTTTTAAATGTGGGAGCGATCGATTACGATCTAAAACAATCGTTCTGGTCGAAAACAAATCGTTCCAAGCTATATCAGACACGCGAGCTTCGCCGGCGGAAGCAAACCACAGCGTGCTGTCTTGGCCGTCGTTGCCGGTGCTTCTCCAGTTTGCGACGGACCTGGATATCGCCGTCGTACATGTGGACGACAGAACTACATGTTGTCTTGCTTCCGATCGAGACGACCTCTCCGGCGAGGGCCTAGCGGCGCACGTCCATGAGTTTATCAGCGATTGCCACGACGGGTATCAGGATGGGTATCCAGCAGAACTCAGCCGTGCTGCCGGACGGCTGGACCAGATCACCGAGCTCCACGGCATACTGCGCTATGACAGGGTGGCTCGCGACTATCCACAAGGACATCGCTGACCGGCCGCCGCTTCCTCTGGTCAGATAGCTCGAGCGTGCAGCGGCATTAGCCGTTGCCGGCGGCCGCGGCGGGAGCAGCCCGAACTGCGACGGCGGCCAGGCTCACGAGCATGATAGAGGAGGCGGACGTGACGATACGAAGAGGTATGCGGCCGGGCTGGTAAGCCTGCCAGATGAGGTGGAAGCAGCAATGGAAAGCTAAGCGGAGATGCCGACGCTGCTGAAGGAAGCGGAACCGCTGAGGCAGTGAGGCGGGAGCAGACGGCAGGAACGCTGGTGGTTGCTAAAAGCGCCTGCACCTATCCGTGCAGCACTGGAGCCTACGGAAGTACGGCGCCTCAGAACGCGCGTATGCCGCACGCCGCACGCCGCAACGGCCAACGGCAGCTCCTCTCGTCGTGGTGCAAATTTACTTCTAAAAAACCACCTTGTCTGCCATTGCGTGAATAAACAGGTAACACTACATGCATGCATGGTGGGGGTCTTCTTAGCGTATCATGCATGCACTTTTTTTTGGTAAGCTTTCTCCTTGCAGGCAATATGATCTCCTTGCACGCCAAACTATTGGTCTAATGTCTTCTCAAATGAAACAGTCACTTGACGTGCTAACTTTCATGCACTTTTCTTAAGCTTTCTTTTCTCTAATTTACTCAACTTTTTCTCAAAGTATAATATTATCTATACTTATACAAACTGATTCAACGTAATTAAAAATAGAAAAATCAGTTTGTATTTTTCGTAATGTCGCATGACCCTTTGCCGCAGCTAGAGCCAAAAGTCACCGGGGCGGGGATGTGGCTTTTGGTGCAAAGAGTAGCCATAGGAAGTAATACCTTGTCATGGTGGTGGTGCTTACGCGTAGGCCGCCGACCATCACCAGAGGTGCAATTGTATTTGCCGTTGCAACGGACAAACATGTTTTCTATTTAACAATCCTACAATCATGGAATTGGATGTTCAGATTGGCAAATAAAAACCGTAACCCACGTGTGAACGCTGGTCAAATCCAACCTAGGCAAGAGAAACCGCTCGTACGCGGACGCTGAGCCCATCCGAGCGAACTACGGACTCGCACGCGGACGCTGAGCCCATCCAAGCGACCTACGGGTTCGTGGGTCAAGTCCTACTAAAATTCAAAACTAGCACGGTTGCAAATTAATCTTTACAATCCATTAGACACGCGTGCATGCCTTTCTCTTCTTTCCGACCGCTCGCACAAAAAGTAAGTCCAGTACTCCTTCAAACCGGATTCAAGTCATCTGCATGATGATTTTCCAAGTTTGCACGAATATAATATTTCAGCCGGAGAAAAATAATTTTGGGTGAAAAAAAAAATAAAAGAGAAAAGGAGGAAAAGGAGGAGAAAAAAAAGACCACACGATATCATTTTTTTGTTGCGAAACACAGTACAATCATGAGCATCACTGAGACACTGCGTCCAAAAAACTGATCCGGCGGGTCTTGAGATTAACGAAGTCACCACAGGCGCCTCGCTATCGATGGGAACGTCGCCTCCCACTGAAGAATATTCCTCCTTTTGTAGTGAGACACCAAATTGTTAAACCTAGGGATTGAACTCTGGTGGGATGGAGGTGCCACTGCTCTCCTAACCATCCAACCACAGGTTGGTACTCGGCCACACAATATCATGAACTACGATCACCATGGATCCAGGGTAAGTTGATGCACTTTTCCTGAGAAAAGCTATACTCACTCCATGCATAAACATATGTCTCAAATTTTATGGATGGGGGAGTACAATATTCATGTTCTGATAAAGAAAATTATAATTCTCGGTAAAAATAAAATCTTTCGTGTGTGCTGAATCTTCCCCATATGAAACGTTTTGGTGGTGCTATTCGTCAAACCAGACACGTGTGTATGCAAGAAAGCAAGTAATTTGTGAATCTAATAGAGCTCGACAAAGCAGTTTCACGTAAATATGTTTTAATTTAAAAATTAATTATTTTGCTAAAGATATTGATTGAATATTTAGTCTACCCGTAGCAACGCACGGGTATTGTGCTAGTATATATGTATTATTCCACATAACTGAAACCCCTTCTGCAAGATACATTTGCGATTTTATTTGATAATGATTTCGAAGCAACAACATACAGCAAGCCATATATACAATACATGCAAGGTAAATGAACACACGCCACACATGTGAATAGGCCACGCCCATCATGGACAACCGAGGCCTCATGAGCTGCAGTAGGGACTGACGGCGAAGGTGCCGACGGGGAACGACTTGGATATCACGCCGGCGTCGAACTTGAGGTCGTCGCCGTCCCGGTCAACGCCCGTGATGCCCACCCGTGTTACCGCGACGTTCACGCTCACCCCCTGCAGCTCGTCGATCACCATGTTCTTGATGCTCCCGTGTATGGTGCTCTCGTACTGGAGCTTGAAGCTGGAGACGTCGATCTCGCACGCGCTGGGGAGGAACACGTCGAAGGAGCCGTCTGCGTTGAGGGTGTAGTTCTGCACTCCCTCCGGGAGGATGCCCGGCGGGAAGTCGTAGTTCGCCAGCATCTCGTATACCGTTGGAGTGGCCCTGGTGCTGCTGATCTTGTTGCGAGCAGCAGAAGAGGCCGTGAAGGAGGCGGCCACAACCAGGAGGACGAGGAGGAGCTGGTTCTTCTCCATGGCTAGTGCTTGTGATATCAAAAGGCGGAATTATTTGTAACCTCTGGGATGATGTTTGTGATTGTGTTTGCTTACCAAGCCGCTCTAGCCTCATATATATAGCCTAGAGATAACGCAGTACTGAACGGCACGGCTTAGCAATTAGCTGACATAATTAACACAGAAGGAACGGATTAGATACGTTGCAGGCATATTTTATTTACTAAAAGGAATTCACAAATTATTATCTCTGAAGGCAGAAGTTGATTTGGGAGCAGTGCTGAGACGGCACGCTGGTTAGCAGCACTTCCCATACGGTACGGATTAGTGATAACCCCCAGCACGAATATTATTGGTAGCAAATGGATATTCAAAATCAAATTTGGTTACGTGGATAAACAGAAGGCACGTTTGGTGACTCGAGGGTTCACTCAGTAGGAGGGTATTGACTACTATGACACATTCAGTCACTGCTCATCTCGTGCTCTCGCTAGCTAGCCATCTCACGGGGTTGGTGCCTCCATCAGATTGATGTCAACAACGCTTTTCTTAATGATTTTCTTGAGGAAGATATCTACATGCAGCAGCCTCCCGGCTTTGAGGACTCTTGGTACCTCCAGCATGTGTGTAAGCTTCAGCGGACATTGTATGGTCTTAAGCAGTATACACGTGCATGGTATATCCGCCTCGTCTTTTTCAGGTGGGTTCGTTCCCAGTAAGGCCGACCCCTCTCTATTTCTTTATGACCGTGTCAGATGTATATGCTTGTGTATGTTGATGATATTGCTATTGCTGGCTCCTCCTCGTCTGATGTGGATCGTGTGGTCCACACTCTTTCGGCCACTTTTCCTATCAAGAGTATTTTCTTGGCACTGAGACTGCCTATAAATCTCATGGATGGTACTGAAAAAACACAAGTATGCGCTGGACCTTCTGCACCGCGCAAATATGGAGAACTGTCGGCCGGTTACTACTCTTATGTCTTCTATAGACAAGCTTTCTCGTGATGATGGCGATCCTCTTAGTCCTGATGATGTTTTTCGGTGCCGGAGTTATTCGGCGGTCTGCATTACCTCACTCTCACTCGGATCGACTTGTCTTTTGCTGTGAACAAAGTTTGCCAATACTTGTCTCAACCCACAACTGTTCACTATGAGGCAGTCAAGCGAATTCTTCGATATGTCAAAGGCACTGTACTGGAAGTCATATTCAATTGTCTTCCTCTATAGTGATAGATATCTACACTGATGCTGATTGGGTAGGATGCACGGATGATTGCCCTCTACTGGCGACTTTGCTATTTTTCTCGGCGGAAATTTGATCTCCTTGGAGCTCTCGCAAACAGCTCACGGTTTCTCGCTCCAGTACCGAAGCCGAATAAAAAGCACTGTCGAATGATACTGCTAAAGCTACCTGGATTCTATGCGTCCTCAAGGAACTTGGTGTTCGTCAGCCTCGTCCGCGGGTGCTGTGGTGCGACAACCTTGGCGCCACATATTTGTCCGCCAATCCCGTATTTCATGCCCGCACCAAACATATCGAGATCGATTTTCATTTTATCCGCGAGAAAGTTGCCTTCGGAGCCCTTCACGTTCGTTTTATCGCATCGGCAGATCAGGTCGCCGATGTGTTCACTAAATCTGTCACGCAGGTGGTCCTCCGCAAGTTTTGGTCCAATCTCAACCTTATACACGAGGATTTAGATTGAGGTGGTATTAATGATAGAATCAGTTAGGTTTTATTTTCCTTGATTCTAGTGATTGTGCATATCTTCTTTTATTAGATAGGATCGGTTGTGATCCTCTAATTCATTGGCTGGTCGGATTGTGATCATTGCCTTGTATATGTACATGCCACGATGGGATGATTTAACAGAAAAAATTCCCTTTGACATGGTATCAGAGTCCAGGGTCTCGAGTTCGAGTCTTGACTTCCGCATGGATCATTCATACATGTGTTATTCTTCTTTCCACGTGATGACCTTCTCTTATCTTCTCCCGGTCACACATGAGGAGGGATGTTGATATGTATAAGTGAATTACCTAGTTCTTTACATTGAGGACGTGGGCATAGCCCAGTGGTTGGGGTCGCAGTGGCGCACCCAAACGATCAGGGTTCGAATCCTGTCAGGAGCGAATTTCTGGAATTCTCACGCCGAGGTCCTGCTTCTACTATATCATTTAGTATCTAGTTCCTCCTAGCACTAATTCATTTTTCTAGTTCTTTACATCAGTTCGAACTTTTGGTTGCATTGGTTAGTGCACGAAGCTTGATAATAGTCTAAGAAATACAGGTTTTGTATGCGCAAATTGTCTTATATTTATTGCGTTCTTCATGCTTATATCCACCACCCCCGCGCGTTCCAGCAGGAGTATGATGCTTCAGACTCCATCCAAGCCCCGCAAATGCGGACGCCATCGAGAAATGAGAGGTGCGATGTGCAGAAAAAGAACAAGAAACAGGTCAATATGATGGATGGAACCGATTGATCAATAATTGTAAGCTTTTTCTTTCCTCGAAATAGGCATTCGTCCCGCTTTATAAATAAAGCAACCACACCGTACAACCGTTCGAAAGAGAGAAATGATGGGGCAACAGCACCGACATGCCCAACAAGAAAAGAACGATACAATGGAAGATCACAACGGATAGACAACATGTAGAACCACAAACCGACGCGCCCACCGATGTTGTCCCACCACGCTGCAAGCACCACAGGTCATTGAGTATCAAGGCAACACCTTCAAGAAGGGGTGCGACACCAACACGCTGTTGTTGTCCGGACCAGCGAACTGGTTCTAGGGTATCCCCCGGTACTCACAGGGGAGTGGTGATGGGTCACCGCGACGCCCTACAAGAAGGAATGGTGACACCCGCAGGCGCCACCGCGTCGGAGCCAGACTCGCCGGCAAGGATTTCTCCCGAACCACACCAAACCACGACCCCAACCGACCGCGACACCAGAGCACCCCGAGGTCAGACGTGCAGACGGTGGCGGTACGGTCATAGCAGGGCAACATACGGAAGGGGGCAGAGTGGCCAATGTAGCCCGGGCTCAAGGCCCGTAAAGCAGCCACCAGATCTGGCCCATCTGGCCAAGATTTGGCCCGCAAACCCGCCGTGGCCACCACCTCCACCGCGCCGGAGCCTGGCCACCTCGCACCGACAACCACCACACACGACCTGCACCTCACAAGCTCACGCATCATAAGGCGTAGGGACCACGTGCCACCACTCCGTTGCCGACACCACTAAGACGCCGCAGGCACGGCGTCGCCGGCAGATCCAGGCCCATCTGGCCTAGATCCGGACAGCAGGAGCCACCCCGCCGACCTCCAAGCAGCACCAGCCGCCAGATCCACCCCTCCTTCTTGACCAAGATCCGGAGAACACCGCCACCACTGCTGACCACTGCAGATGTGGCCAACCGCGACCCACGCTGCCCACGGCCCGTGCCACCGAGATGCAGGCGCACACCACCACCACGCCGCCCGTCTGTTGGGATTCTCCCACGGATCAATCACATCAAACTAGACGAACACACGGGAGACAAAATTTATCGCCAACGGTGCGTGTCGCACCCTCTAAATTTTCCTCTCTTTATTGCTTTTCTATTTTTTCGGTGTTACAAAACTCACGCTGGTCACCATGTGTATATACACGAGCTGACCGACTCACCCAGACCTACTAGGACTTAGAACTCCTACTTGTATACCAACTCCTAGTACTACTTGGCAATCTTGATGAATTCCTATTCTAACCGGACTCATGGATCCAACTAACCAATCTTCGTTAAACTTGCCTACCCAAGACACGACAAACCTACTGCTACTAGAACTAGCACTCATCGTCTATGCCATGCAAGCTAGGCTAACTAACCTACAACCTTGCTGAATAAACTCTTGCCAATTCCAAATTAGACTCGAACAAACTAAGACAAGATTATTACTAACAATATCTCCCTAATCTTGACTTGTCATCTCCTTGTACTCCTGCTCTTGACTCCTTGCAGATTCGCAACTTGTCGACTCAACTCCAACGCATGATTCGGACTACCAGCCCACACGGTCATATGTACGAGTGCAACGTGCAAGACTGGACGCACCATCAGTCTTCACGTCGTTACTAATTTAACTTGTCACTGTCCCACTATACGCCAAGTTTGATCTCCTCGCCGAGACACGCAGATGGCCACCTCACCACCTTTTCTTCGCTCACGTCGATCCTTGCTCCCGGGCAATTCCTCGAACGTGGCGCGCTTCAACTGCAATGGATCATCACAGAAACGAGCACTTGGACACAACGATGACTCACACAGACCGTCGACGCGGCGCGCCAACTGTCACGACCATGACTCCACGACTCATCGGACTCCTCCGAAGACAACCTTGACGAGAAACCCGTGGACGACGATCTTGCCGAGACTCGCTGTACCACACCTCGGCACCACCTCTCCCATCAACGATCATCCACCACCTTGCCTCGCCAACGACAACACCCTGTCCTCACCTCCTTGTCGCTCAACCAAGCGACGATCGCCCGCTGCCTCGCTGGCAACAACTTGCTCGCCGTCTCCACCCAGCCGCTCCGCCGAGAAACGGTCGCCCGCCCCGAGGCGCTAGTAGGGTCGCCTCTCCGGGGCAAGCGTGGCTTCAAATCTTCGACCTCGCTCTGATACCAATTGTTAGGAATTGCCCACGGATCAATCACATCATACTAGACGAACACACGGGAGAATTTATCGCCAAGGGTGCGTGTTGCACCCTCTAAATTTTCCTCTCTTTATTGGTTTTCTATTTTTTCGGTGTTACAAAACTCACGCTGGTCACCATGTATACACGATCTGACCGACTCACCTAGACCTACTAGGACTTAGAACTCCTACTTGTATACCAACTCCTAGTACTACTTGGCAATCTTGATGAATTCCTATTCTAACCGGACTCATGGATCCAACTAACGAATCTTCGTTAAACTTGCCTACCCAAGACACGACAAACCTACTGCTACTAGAACTAGCACTCATCGTCTATGCCATGCAAGCTAGGCAAACTAACCTACAACCTTGCTGAATAAACTCTTGCCAATTCCAAATTAGACTCAAACAAACTAAGGCAAGATTATTACTAACACCGTCGTGCTGCCGATGCAGGCCGAGCCCGCGCGTAGCCACCATGGCTCTCGGCGGGAAAGCCATGCCCTGGCCTGGAGGGGGAGACCCGCGTCCGCCCCCTGCGCGCGAGAGGACGAGGGATCCTCGCCGCCAGCGCCGACCGGGCTTTGCCCAGCCACGCCCTCTGGCGGCGGCGAGGGTGGGGGAGGGGGAGGGCGGAGGGGGCCAGAGACGCAGAGATCTAGGGTTTCCCCTGCAGCTACGCGGGGACGACAGGGGGAAGGGCGTCTTGCACCGTCCGTAGACTCGCCTTTTTCTTTCATCCGAAATCATTTGGGAAGATCCAGTTGTGCTATCATTATGTTCTAAATTGACAGTATCAATATAAAAGGAAGAATATTTTGCTCCCGGTCATCTTCTTTTAGAAACAAATAAAAGGAAGAGCGTTGTCTATACTATTCGTATATTTCAAAACAGATCGGCCGAAGTCTGACTATCATAGCCGAGCCCAAGCATCTCTTCATTTCAGTAACTGTGGTCTTCAACCCGCAGTTCACTACAGAAGAACAGATGGTCTGACAGATGGTTAGGCATGAAGGACCGGATCATGATTTGACTTCTTTCAGATATGAGTGACGCACGTACATCGTTCATAGCGTTTCACAAAATTGAACCCCCTTCTGTAACATTTCAAGATTTTATTAAGAATAGTGTCGAAGCAACAACAGACAACAACATCATAGGAGTTACAAAATTCAACGAATCAATAATTTCCTGCTGCGTCTACTAAGGGGATCCGGGGCCCGGGTTGCAGCGTGGGCTCTTGGCGAAGCTGCCAACCGGGAACGACTTGGATATCAGGCCTGCGCTAAACTTGAGCTGATCGCCGTCCCTTTCAACAGAGTTGATGCCCACATGGTTGATTCCAAGGCTGACGCTAATCCCTTCCAGCCCGTTGATCACCATGGGCTGGATGTTTCCCTGTATTTTGCTTTGGTACCGAAGCGTGAAGCCGCGGACGTCGATCTGGCACTCGCCTGCGAGGGTCACATCGAAGGAGCCGCCTTCGTTGATGGTATAGTTCTGTACACTATCGGGGAGGATTCCTGGAGGGAAGTTGTACTTCTCCAGCATCTCATATACCGTTGGAGCAGCGTTGGAGTTGCTCCTAGTGAGGGCGGCAGAAGAGGCCACGAAGGAGGTAGCAACAGCGACAAGGAGGAGGATGAGGTGGTTCTTGGCCATGGCCGATGTTTGTGAAGTTGGAATATCAAGCCGAAGTATGTGAGGGAAGAGATGATGTAACTAAAGGCAGTCTGTATCTTCGTATATATAGGCCTACCTACAGGCTGGAGAGCAATGTTAACTTTGTAAATGCAGTACGATGTTAATTAATGTGGATAAATGCACAATAAATATGCACACTTAAAAACTTAGGCTGGTCATAGTGTAGTATCATGCATATGATACTTGTCTATGATACTATCTCTATAAGTGGTGGTATTATAGTGTAGTATCATGAACTTGTAAATTTATTATTTTGTACAATTTCAATGTAAATATATGTACAAGATCTATTTGGTATTTATTTTTCTCGTAACGTGCGCTATGATACAGTATCTACCTATGTTACTCTAATCCTATCTTTTCTCATTAATTAGATGCCACATCATCATTTTTGTAGGCCTAAGATGCATGATACTACCTATGATACTAGCACTATGGCCAGCCTTAGAGATAACCATTCTACGAACGATTATAATTACTACCTTAAAATAGAACTTATAATTATGTTTACTATAATAGTGAAAAACTAGACCTGTAGAGGATTATCCAAAACAATAATAAGAGTATATGATTAATTTGCGAGAAAAAGAACAATGCATTCTCTATATTCAGGATTAATTAGTTGGAACTGTTGCCTAATTTAAGCATATAATAGATTTGAATTCCAAGTTTGGACCACATTGATGTGATAATAAATGATCTTTATCTAGTATAAGTTTTACAAAGAAATAATATTATTGGTGATTGCATTGGATATACTAAGATACATACACTATTTTCTTTTAAAGCTAACAAATGAAAAACATCAAATAATACTAATATACTCCTCATTGGCAATCTATACCTAATAATAAAGGGAGTATTGTTTCCTTAATTGGTCCAATATTTCTGTTTTGATTTTCCCCTAGATCTGTAGTCTTGGGTAGGAAATATTACATGGTTTGCCACCGATTAAGTAAAAATGGTTTGCTCTGGTCTGTTTTTTGAGAGAAAGTACGGCTCTTTATTTATAACTTAACATTAGTACATTTAGTTTGCCGGATCAAATCCGGGATTACATCATGGAAGTTCACAAAAGCAGAGTTCTCACATGAACGAGCTAGCAAATGTGCCGCACCATTCAAACCATGAGGAATATGATGAAAAACACATGATGAAAAGGAGGCCGCAATTCTTTTGATGTCTGTAACCACCACACCCATCGTCGACCGATCCGAACCTGAGTCGGCTAGCCTCTGAACTACAGATAGACAGTCAGATGCCAAGATGATGCGCTGGTGGCTTTCTGCCTGTGCAAACTGAATCGCTCTCCTCATCGCCAAACATTTAGCAAGTTCAGGTGATGTGACTTCATTTTGATGCTCATAGAAACCTGATAAGCACCGTCCTTGATCATCTAGAATCACCGCACCCATACCCATCTGTCGAGAAGTCGCAAACATGGCAGCGTCAACATTTATCAATACAGTGCCGGCTGGCGGTGGAGTCCATCTTAGAGGTGATGTAACTGACCCACACCAAGCAACACGGGGTTGATTGACACAGTGCTCGAGTACCATGTCCACATAGGCTCACGTCTTCTCAACAATTCGCTTCTGATGTAAAAAGCCTTCATCATTTCTTGCATCGTTTCTCGCCTCCCAAATGTGCCAGATTGTTATGGTTATAGTTGTTGCTTGAGTATCTGTGGATCGCATCAGAATACCAAACAACCATTGACGTGGAGTTCTGAAGAAACGGCGACACAGGTTGATACCATATATCTTTTTGATACCCTCCCACACTTTACCGGAATAATCACAGAAAAGGGAGTTGTTTCAACTTTCTCCATCCGGTTGCAAAAAATGCAGGAATCGGATGTTGGAATGTGTCTCCGACAAAGCTGATAGCCTGTCGGAAGACAATCATGGGCAAGCCTCCATAAGACGATCTTCATCTTTTGTGGCGCATGGACTGCCCAGATCTTTTTCCACCCCTTCTCTTCTTGTTCAAGCCGTGAACTCAACCCCCTCCCAAGGCCACTTTGGGCACGATGGAATATATTCGCTCGTGCCATGTTGTATGCAGACCGGACTGAGTAACGACCATTCTTGGTATGAGTCCAAGAGGCGTAGTCATCTCCTCCCTGAGAGCTAATCGGCACTGACAAGATATTCTGTACTATGCCCTCATGGAAGGTTTCTCTCAGCCGATCTTCATTCCATTAGGGACAATCTCCAACAAGCGAGAACACAACGGCCCCCACTCCCCCCGCTCCTTAGCGAACCCTAACCCCTCCCCCATTCCCCTCGCCCCACTGCTGCCGATGGTCACCGCCGGGCCTAGCCCGCGCGGTTGACAGCGGCGGCGAGGTCCCCCTCCTCGTGGTCGGCTGGCGGAGGGTCAGCGCCCCGCTCGAGCAGGTTCCCCTCGCGATCTTGGCGGCAGCGTCCGGTCGACGACTGTGGGCGGCGACTGGATAAGCGGGCGGCGACGCGCAGGGCGTCCGCTCCGCCTGGCGGCTTCCGGGAGGGCGCATGGCGCTAGGTGATTCGGCCGGCCGGGCAGGGGCCCGACCCCGTTTCGAGCCCCCCTCGCGTTTCCTCCGCTGGATCTCGCACTGCCGGCAGCCGGGGTGGTTGCTGGCCGCGGATCTCGCAGCGGAAGTTCCTTTCGTCCAATCCTCAGATCTGGCGCCAGCGGGCTGCGTAGATCTGTGGAGTTGCTCACTCATCTAGTGATCTGCGTGGGGCAGATGCCAGTGAGGTCGGTCGTCGCCTATTCGGGAGCGGGTGTTCTGCGTCGGTGGCGGTTCCCGATGCTCTGTTGCTGTCCGGCGGCGCGAGGAGTTTGGTTTCAAGGCGGCGGCCTTGGTCGGTGCGAACCTTGCTGGTTGACGGGCGAGCCAGAGGTTCTGGTGCTGGTCGGTGGCCATGGTCGTGCGGGCGACGTGGCCGCGGCGAGCCGCGTGTTGTGGCGGCAGTTCGGTCATCGTTTGACGACCTAACCCTGTGTAGAAGGAGGAGAGGCCACGCCGAGGGGAAACCCTTGCCCGTTTGGGCCATGATGGCGACGTCCGTGGACGCCGTCTCCTTCTTGAAGGCGTCATGGGGCTTTTCTCCATCCTTCTACGGTCTCCGGGTGAAAACCCAAGATCCTTGGATCGGGCGGTGGTGGCACTCCGGTGTCGCGATCTTTTTGAAGACATCGTCTTGTGGAGCCCAGAACAAGCAGCTCTCCGAAGGTTGTGTGGCGAAGGTTACTTCGTTTGGCGATCTTTGGCGAGGCTTGCTTCGTACCCTCCCCTTGTTGAGTTCCCTTGGGGCTGCTCTCAAGTGTGTGGGCAGCGTTGGTCGGTTCCCAGTGGTGGTCGGCTTCCGGTGGTGTTTCTGCGACGGAGGGGTTCTGTCGACGGCATGCGTGTTCGATGGCTAGCTCTCAGGTGAGCCGAGCTCCGGCCCAACGCTGTTGCTGTCTAGCTCTGCTCCGGTTTTTCATATTCTTAGTAATGGCCGACCCTGTTGTCCGCTCTTCCATTTGTAGCTTCTGTTGGTAGTTCGCGTGGGTGTGTGGTTCGTTTTGTAAGCTGGGTTCAGCACTTTCTTAGTAATGGCCGACCCTGTTGTCCGCTCTTCCATTTGTAGCTTCTGTTGGTAGTTCGCGTGGGTGTGTGGTTCGTTTTGTAAGCTGGGTTCAGCACTTTCTATCTTGTCGCCGTTGGAGGCTTTGTTAATTCAAAGTTGGGCACTTCCGTGCCTTTTATCTAAAAAAATCTTCATTCCATGTGTGTGACTCACTATCAATCAGAGTATCAACCGTTTGGTCCTCCAAGCGGAGTAATCATATAAGCTGGGGTATTGGGGATCCAATCTCTTCAAGAATTCGAATAGTGAATCCAGTTCCGACATCATTATATTCCTGGGTGTGAGCTTCGTTCCTTTCTGGCCGAACGAGCCGTCCGCTTGATGGGCGTGGGCCGATATATCTTCATTCCCCGGGCTGATCCCTCTGTATTGATGTTGGCCCAAGACGTGCAAGAACAATAACATATATTTTGTGTAGATAGTCCCACCTCGCTGGATAGAGATTTGGTGCACATGGACACCAGTAATCTTGTTTAAAAAATAAATAAAAAATTATATTTTTGAGTTTTAAAAAGATCTGGAAAAAATCCACACATAGACAATGATGTATCCCACAAACGTGCAAAAAATCAATTTCAAATACTTAATATTCTAAGCTACACAAAAATGACAAAATTGTAGATCCGAGGAGTCATTTTCAAATCTCAAAAACATATCAGATTTTGTCATTTTTCTCTAGCTTAAAATAAAAATAATTTCGGGTTGGGATTTTGTATGATTGTGGGATGTATCAATGACATTCTTCAGAATTATTTTCATGATTTTTATAACTTGTAAAAATATTTTTAATATTTTTTTTAACATAGCAAAAGCACTGGAGCTCGGGAGCTAAAAGCACTTTTCGCACCTCGCTTGCATATGCCAAGCTACACCAGTTTATATGCGTAAGTTCTTTCAGTTGTAACAACCCGACTTGCAAAGGACAAGCAGCAGAATGTGGGAACGAAGGAGGAATTGCACGCTGGTTCCGTGAAGGAGGGAAATCAAGAAGATAAGATGGAAAAAGGAGGGCTCAGAGGTGAAGGAAGTTGGACGGGCTTCGTGAGAAACGAATGGAGATGGTAACGAGACGCTGGCTGTGCTCATTTCCGCCGCAAAAAAATCCATAGCGGCACCCTCCCATAAGAAATCCACTCTTTATTATTTTTCGATAAAGGGATGGCCTAATTAGCATGGTTTGAGCCGATTCCGTCGTATTGGCTGCCGCACTATGGTTTTCACCGTATTCCGACCAGCGCGCGCCCACCCGATTGTACGCTCAGTGTCGTTGGACGTTTTCCGATGTCGGCCAGACTTAGCCCTTTTTAGCCGATTCCGTCGTATTGTCTGCCGCGCCATGGTTTTCACCGTATTCCGACCAGCGCGCGCCCACCCGACTGTACGCTCCGTGTCATTGGACGTTTCCCGACGTCGGTCCGACTTAGCCGTTTTAGCCGATTCCGTCGTATTGGCTGCCGCGCCATGGTTTTCACCGTATCCCGACCAGCGCTCGCCCACCCGACTGTACGCTCCGTGTCGTTGGACGTTTTCCGACGTCGGCCCGACTTAGCCATTTTTAGCCGATTCCGTCGTATTGGCTGCCGCGTCATGGTTTTCACCACATCCCGACCAGCGCGCGCCCACTCGACTGTACGCTCCGTGTCATTGGACGTTTTCCGACGTCGGCCCAACTTAGCCATTTTTAGCCGATCATGCACTCTTTATTATTTTTCGATAAAGGGATGGCCTAATTAGCATGGTTTTAAATAGCCGGCTATAGCCTGTCAGGAGACCTACCGCTGCGGCTATGCCCTTTATAGGCTAAATGAGAAAAAACCGCTAATAGCCGGCTATAGCCCAATTTAGCCTCTATTTAGCCTTTAATTTAGCCGCTAAACGTCCTGCATTTTAAATTTCTCTTCTCTTCTCTTTTTTATTTTTTGTTTTCCGAATTTGCGTTCAATATAATTAGATAAAACTTGTGAGTTGAATAACTGAATACTTATTTGACTTGTATAGTTGAATAATTTGTATCACGAATCGTATTTGAGTCATAGTTTTCCTCTTCTTTTGGTAAGATATGACTGAAATATTTCAATTTTTTTTAAAAAAGGCTAAATGGAATAGCCCACTATAACCCGGCTATAGCCTTTTATAGCCTCCAAAAAAATCGCGGCTAAATGAAATAGCCCGCTATTTTAAACTATGCTAATTAGCCTCAAGACGCCTATTATGCTGCCACCCATGTTGAAAAATAAACTTCTTCGTCGTGTTCTCCAATCGTGTAGACACCACCGTACAGAGGTCGCGATCTTCCAAACGTTAGAGTGGCGACCATGAACGTAGCAAAACTGTAGCGCGGAAACAACCTGCAAAAAAGAAGAATTTTTATCATTAAAAACCTTGTCATTTCTACATAGCTAAAGTGTAGCATCCTGTGATGACCCAGCGTACCACTGCATGGTGTAGTACACAAGTCGTTGACATAACACAAGTGAAACACCGTTCCACTCATATTACATCTCTCAGAGTGGTACAACAGAAACATATGCGAGTCCAAGGTATGTCTATAGAAGTACACACGAACTATTTACATAAGATCCACACAGCCTCCTACTTTACAGTGAGGTAAAACTTCAAATAAAGCTCCAGAAGAACGACTCGTAGTCTAACTTGTTGCTAACTCAAGCTTAAGAGCTACTTGGCTTGCTATAGAATTCTAGCTACTTAGGTGCTAAGATTAGGGAAAGGTTCCCTTCTATTACTAGTCTAGGTTTCCATAATAGCTGATGCAGAAGTTAACTTCATTGACTTCTTTGATTTGATTCTTCATCTTGTTGCAGTTGACTACTTTATCTTCGAGTTCCACGGTAGTTTCTCCTTCGGTGCCTTGATCTAAGAAGGGGGTTCAAACGAGATAGAATGAGTACGAGCGTACTCAGCAGGTTCATATTAGGAAATATGTGTATCATGCACTAGCTACAGTCATAGACCAGAAAGTCATAGGCCAATGCAAGTTTTTGTAATCATTTCTTCAAAGGTTTATTTTATTCTGAAAACTATGCCCGTCAGTCTTCACAGGTTGACTAGAACTTCGTGGAGTTCCTTTCCTGCCGCGTTCGCAGTTCCCTTCCCGGAACAAAGAGTGACAGCCACAATTTGATACACTCTGCAGAGGTGCGTTACTTTTCCGACAAGAGATCTCACCCTTTTTGCCATCCGCAGGGACTTGCCCCCGTTCACACTTCCTTTGGTGTGAGGCCAGGTATAAAGATCCAAGCCCACACCGCCTTCTCCGCGACTGCAAACCCACCCTTTTGTCCAACCGTACACCTCCAGTAGACTTCCCCCGATAATACGGCTTTACTCATGGTGTACTCCGGACAATCCCTCATAGATCGTAGAGCTTATCATCACTAATGGATGGGGATTTAAAAGGCTATCCCAACCTATTGCGGCAGTGCCTCCAGCACCCCACCGGCTCTCCGATCCGTTGGCGTGCAGAAGGGAAAAGATACGGCTGGCTTCCCCAGAGCCATTATAGATCTCATGGTCAACGCGGTTTGTACGGCGCTAGAATCACTGGACGGCATTGGTAATTAATCCTAGGGTGATATAACCCATTGCAATGGAACCTCCACCATATCAACACATACCATGGTTCCATTGCCCACCACATAGTCATATTCATAATTGTAAAATAATACTTTGCTTTTCAATGCATGAGTGATAAGTATAGTACTTTGCATATAGTTTGATACAAATAATCAAATGACATGAGCAAGCGATGAACTTGCCTTTCTTGACTGCAAGATTATGCAGGCAAAAGCTTCGATACGTGATAACTCCAAATTCTGAAATACCATCATCGTCCGGTAAGGACAATGTTTAAATAACTGGCAAAGATGTTATAATGCATAGTATGAGATGCAATCGTCCCGAGCGTAACCTAACCTCGATGACTTAGGATGTATGAGTTGTAAAGATTTCTTTAGGGTTTGTTGCACTTTTAGGATGGTTCTCAAACAAGGTTCTTATTAGGGTTTGGTTAAATTAACATCATATCCAAGTGATATAAGACATCATAACAATCATACACATCAAAAAGTAGTGGTGGAATAATATACAAGACATTTGTTAATTTTAGGTTCTACAGAACATGGTTGATGATTGCTTATGCTATACTTCAAAAGAATAACTTTTGAAGAACATGTTGTTTAAGAAATAATAAGTATTTCAAATAAGAATTATGGCTTCTATGGTTTGATTGACATTTGTACTTCAAAAGAATAACTTTTGAAGAACAGGTTAAATAAGAATATGAACTACTATATATAGGTGCTATGTAACTCTAGGGTTTACTATTGAGTTCATTTAGTTATACTAATAGAAACTAATTGGGTCCTTAAATAGAATGGGTTTTTATATAACATGTATTGGTAGGTTTATTGCTATGGTTTCTTCTAAGCATTATATATAAGGATGGTTATTAAGATGGTTCTATAAATTAGCTATTAGGGTTTACTGTGGCTTCACATTTGCTTCATTAAGTAGTCACTAATGATTGCCAAGCTAAGTGGTTTATCATTTCCTAAGTAGGGGTGAGTGGAATAGGAACATGTGTTGTGAATTATTACACAAGGTTGATACTAGGGTTCATCATCATGGTTTAACTAGGGTTTGATGATTGAAGTTGATCTTAATGGTGTGGTATATAGGATAGTGGTTAGTGGTACTAATTCAATTAACTAGTTAGGGTTTATATCTAGGTGGCACTTAGGGAATCATATAGGTTTCAATTAAGAATAGGGACATGAAATGATAATCTCATGTGACTTGGTTTTATGCTAGTGGATCATAAGAATACATTCAATTGTTGCTTATTAGGATTCTAGATGTCAAGTAAATCTCACATGATCATATGTGACACATATCTAGGGTTTTAGAGTTGGTTCTAAGGTGGAATGATCACATAAAATAATGGGATCCAGGTCTTACTCAAATTGAAACTAAAGTTTCTAAATTATGGTACAACTCCTAAAATGATAATTGATAAATAGAGTTGTGGTTACTAATTACTTTGAATCAAAATTAGTAATGGTTTAACATTTTATTAATTTTTAGAAGATTTAATAATTAGAGTAATTCTTATTTAGGTTTAATTAAGAATCAGGGTTTAATAATTGTTGTTAGGATTTAAAATAATTAACTTGTTAACTAAATATGTTTAATTAAATAAGTTTTGAATTACCAAAATAATATTGGCTTTTAATATTTTCTTGAGTTATTACTATTTAAAGAAAATAGAAAATAGTAATTTGTAAATTAGGGTTTATGAATTACCACTAATAATTAAGTTAATGCAAATATGGTAAATAAAATTAATCCTAACATTTTACTTAGTTACTGAATAGTTAAAATTTAATTTTGGAACTTAATTATTTATTGAATTCAATTTGCATTTTAAATAAATGAAAAGGCATAATTAATAAGGTTAAAAATAAGTGAAATTTTATTTTGACACACATTTTTGTTTTATATTTTATTTGAATAGAGTTTATTTTTGTGAGCATTTTGATATATTATTCATATTTTTCTGAGTTGAAATTATTTTTCTATGATTTTTCAAAGTTTCAGATATTTACTGGAATTTGAAATTAAACAGAAAATGTTATTTGTACCGATTCAGATCTAGCTACTCTCACAGACAGGTGGGGTCTGGTCCAGTTCAGCTGCCTCGTTGGCAGTTGACTGGGTCAACATGACCGACGGGGTCCCGCCTCCACGTCATCTCGCCGGAGAGAGCGCCGGCGAGCAACGGCGAGGACGGTACTGGGCACTAGAGGCGATGATTCGAGGCGCGTTAGAACCGCGAGTCGATGCTGAGTACGTGAGCATCAACGCCACCACCGATAGGTCACCGGAGCAACTCCGGCGAGCATCTCTGCGGCGGCGGGCTCCGGCCAAAATGCAAATATAGGCTACAGACGACACCGAGAAGGAATAGAGGAGTCCAGAGATGCGCAATCTCACCCTGAAGCGAAGGAAGTGCTCGGTTGAGTCGATTGTGGACGAGAGTGAGCCCTATCTCGCCATTCCCGGCGATGGCCGGAGAAAGGGAAAATCAAAATTGGCGTTGCACCGGGCTTCCCTTCTCGATTCCTTCCGCCAGGAGAGTCCACGTCGTCAGGCGCATCCAATGAACTACCCCAAGGACTCCGGGATGCTCTCAATCGACGGCGCCATGGAGGTCGCCGGCGACAGAGACTTGCAGATAGTGGAAGAAATAGGAAACAAGAGAGGATAAGGATTGGCTACGATGAACAAGGGCTTCACGGAGCTTCTGCTCGAGTTTTTATAGGCCGAGGGAATCATTGAGGCCGCGACACGACGACGACGATGGTCAGGAGGTGGCGGTGCCTGGAGAGTTCTCTGGACGCAGATCTTTCTCTTCTGGATATGCTCGGACGCGAATCAATTAGTGCAAGTCTTGAGCGTCTTGTTGGCGTCCGGATCCGTGCTTATCATCGACGAGGGCGTCGCCGACTGACATGGTCGCGCTGTCGTCGCCGGGGAAGAAGAAGAACGAGGCTTTTCTCTTCGCACGATTATTGACGCACGTGAAACGGTATTTGGACGTGGGCTGAGTTGCTATTGGGCTGCTGCTGGGTTGGCTTGGTGGGCTGCACGGTCCAGGACAGGTGAGTTTCCCTCTCTTTTCTCTCTTTTCAAATTCTATTTTATATTTTTGTTTTCTATTTTGTTATTTGAATTCAATTTTGAATTCTGTTTTGTTTTGCAGGTTCTAAATTATTTGAATATCAATACAATTTGATAATAATGCTTACTGTATCAGTTTGTTGTTTACATAAACATTGAGTTTTTAATTAGATTGATATGTTGTGAGGTGTAATTAACATAGAAATAAGTTTTAGATTTTTATTTCAATCTCCTTTTTCATTTGAGAACAAAATCTATTTAAGTGGTTTGAAGATTTATAACTTGTGCATAATGAACATATGCTTAGGTTGAGCTAGTACTTAACAATATGGATTGTTCACATATAATTTTCATTATGGCTAGAGTTTAAATTAAATGGTATTGAGGTTTGATGTCTACTTCCCCCTCCTTTTCCTGTAGACAGTGTTGGGCCTCCAAGAGCAGAGGTTTGTAGAACAGCAGCAAGTTTTCCCTTAAGTGGATCACCCAAGGTTTATCGAACTCAGGGAGGAAGAGGTCAAAGATATCCCTCTTATGCAACCCTGCAACCACAAAGCAAGAAGTCTCTTGTGTCCCCAACACACCTAATAGGTGCACTAGTTCGGCGAAGAGATAGTGAAATACAGGTGGTATGAATATATATGAGCAGTAGCAACGGTGCCAGAAAATAGCTTGCTGGCGTGTAGTTGATGGTGGTAGTATTGCAGCAGTAGTAACGCAAGAAAACAAGAAACAAGCAAAGTAGTAACTCAGCAGTATTTAGGAACAAGGCCTAGGGATTATACTTTCACTAGTGGACACTCTCAACATTGATCACATAACAGAATAGATAAATGCATACTCTACACTCTTGTTGGATGATGAACGCATTGCGTAGGATTACACGAACCCTCAATGCCGGAGTTAACAAGCTCCACAATTTGTTCATATTTAAGTAACCTTATAGTGTAAGATAGATCAAAATAACCAGATAGATCACATCAATACCATCATAATGATAATTAACTCCACAATCTACAAGAGATCATGATCATAGCCTACGACAAGAACCACACGGTGCACACACTAGTCACCTTTACACACGTGTAGGAGGAATAGAACTACTTTAATAACATCACTAGAGTAGCACATAGATGAATTGTGATACAAAACTCATATGAATCTCAATCATGTAAAGCAGCTCATGAGATCATTGTATTGAAGTACATGGAGAGAGATTAACCACATAGCTACCGGTACAGCCCCGAGCCTCGATGGAGAACTACTCCCTCCTCATGGAAGCAGCAGCGGTGATGAAGATGGCGGTGGAGATGGCAGCGGTGTCGATGGAGAAGCCTTCCGGGGGCACTTCCCCATTCCGGCAGCGTGCCGGAACAGAGACTCCTGTCCCCCAGATCTTGGCCTCGCGATGGCAGCGGCTCTGGAAGGTTTCTGTGGTTTTCGTCGAACGCCTCAGGGTTTTCGCGACGGAGGCTTTATATAGGCGAAGAGGCGGCGCAGGAGGGCTTCTGGGGGGCCCACACCATAGGGCGGCGCGGCCCCCCCTCTGGCCACGCCAGGGTGTGGTGTGGGGCCCCCAGGGCTCCCCTCTGGCGGCTCTCGGGTGTTCTGGATGGTTCCGGGAAAAATAGGAACCTGGGCGTTGATTTCGTCCGATTCCGAGAATATTTCGTTACTAGGATTTCTGAAACCAAAAACAGCAGAAAACAGGAACTGGCACTTCGGAACCTTGTTAATAGGTTAGTTCCAGAAAATGCACGAATATGACATAAAGTGTGCATAAAACATGTAGATAACATCAATAATGTGGCATGGAACATAAGAAATTATCGATACGTCGGAGACGTATCAGCATCCCCAAGCTTAGTTCTGCTCGTCCCGAGCAGGTAAAACGATAACACAGATAATTTCTGGAGTGACATGCCATCATAACCTTGATCAAACTATTTGTAAAGCATATGTAATGAATGCAATGATCAAAACAATGGTAATGACATGAGTAAACAACTGAATCATAAAGCAAAGACTTTTCATGAATAGCACTTCAAGACAAGCATCAATAAGTCTTGCATAAGAGTTAACTCATAAAGCAATAATTCAAAGTAAAGGTATTGAAGCCACATAAAAGAAGATTAAGTTTCAGCGGTTGCTTTCAACTTGTAACATGTATATCTCATGGATAATTGTCAACATAGAGTAATATAACAAGTGCAATATGCAAATATGTAGGAATCAATGCACAGTTCACACAAGTGTTTGCTTCTTGAGGTGGAGAGAAATAGGTGAACTGACTCAACAATGAAAGTAAAAGAATGGTCCTCATAGAGGAAAAGCATCGATTGCTATATTTATGCTAGAGCTTTGATTTTGAAAACATGAAACAATTTTGTCAACGGTAGTAATAAAGCATATGTATCATGTAAATTATATCTTATAAGTTGCAAGCCTCATGCATAGTATACTAATAGTGTCCGCACCTTGTCCTAATTAGCTTGGACTACCGGATCATCACAATGCATTGTTTTTACCAAGTGTCACAAAGGGGTACCTCTATGCCGCCTGTACAAAGGTCTAAGGAGAAAGCTCGCATTGGATTTCTCGCTATTGATTATTCTTCAACTTAGACATCCATACCGGGACAACATAGACAACAGATAATGGACTCCTCTTTTATGCATAAGCATATACCAACAATTAATAATTTTCTCATTTGAGATTTGAGGATTGTTGTCCAAAACTGAAACTTCCACCATGGAGCATGGCTTTAGTTAGCGGCCTAATGTTCTTCTCTAACATATGCATGCTTAACCATATGGTGGTAGATCTCTCTTACTTCAGACAAGACGAACATGCATAGCAACTCACATGAAATTCAACAATGAAAAGTTGATGGCGTCCCCAGTGAACATGGTTATCGCACAACAAGCAACTTAATAAGAGATAAAGTGCATAATTACATATTCAATACCACAATAGTTTTTAAGCTATTTGTCCCATGAGCTATATATTGCAAAGGTGAATGATGGAATTTTAAAGGTAGCACTCAAGCAATTTACTTTGGAATGGCGGAAAATACCATGTAGTAGGTAGGTATGGTGGACACAAATGGCTTAGTGGTTGGCTCAAGTATTTTGGATGCATGAGAAGTATTCCCTCTCGATACAAGGTTTAGGCTAGCAAGGCTTTTTTGAAACAAACACAAGGATGAACCGGTGCAGCAAAACTCACATAAAAGACATATTGAAAACATTATAAGACTCTACACCGTCTTCCTTGTTGTTCAAACTCAATACTAGAAATTATCTAGACCTTAGAGAAACCAAATATGCAAACCAAATTTTAGCATGCTCTATGTATTTCTTCATTAATGGGTGCAAAGCATATGATGCAAGAGCTTAAACATGAGCACAACAATTGGCAAGTATCACATTACCCAAGACATTTATAGCAATTACTACATGTATCATTTTCCAATTCCAACCATATAACAATTTAACGAAGGAGAAACTTCGCCATGAATACTATGAGTAGAAACCAAGGACATACTTGTCCATATGCTACAGCGGAGCGTGTCTCTCTCCCACACAAGCATGATGTAATCCAATTTATTCAAACACAAACAAAAACAAAAACAAACAGACGCTCCAAGTAAAGTACATAAGATGTGATGGAATAAAAATATAGTTTCAGGGGAGGAACCTGATAATGTTGTCGATGAAGAAGGGGATGCCTTGGGCATCCCCAAGCTTAGACGCTTGAGTCTTCTTGATATATGCAGGGGTGAACCACCGGGGCATCCCCAAGCTTAGACTTTTCACTCTTCTTGATCATAGTATATCATCCTCCTCTCTTGACCCTTGAAAACTTCCTTCACACCAAACTCGAAACAACTTATTAGAGGGTTAGTGCACAATAAAAATTAACATATTCAGAGGTGACACAATCATTCTTAACACTTCTGGACATTGCATAATGCTACTGGACATTAGTGGATCAAAGAAATTCATCCAACATAGCAAAAGAGGCAATGCGAAATAAAAGGCAGAATCTGTCAAAACAGAACAGTTCGTATTGACGAATTTTAAAATGGCACCAGACTTGCTCAAATGAAAATGCTCAAATTGAATGAAAGTTGCGTACATATCTGAGGATCATGCACGTAAATTGGCTTAATTTTCTGAGCTACCTACAGGGAGGTGGACCCAGATTCGTGACAGCAAAGAAATCTGGAACTGTGCAGTAATCCAAATCTAGTACTTACTTTTCTATCAACGGCTTTACTTGGCACAACAAAACACAAAACTAAGATAAGGAGAGGTTGCTACAGTAGTAAACAACTTCCAAGACACAAATATAAAACAAAGTACTGTAGCAAAATAACACATGGGTTACCTCCCAAGAAGTTCTTTTCTTTATAGCCATTAAGATGGGCTCAGCAGTTTTAATGATGCACTCGCAAGAAATTGTATTTGAAGCAAAAGAGAGCATCAAGAGGCAAATCCAAAACACATTTAAGTCTAACATGCTTCCTATGCATAGGAATCTTGTAAGTAAACAAGTTCATGAAGAGCAAAGTAACAAGCATAGGAAGATAAAACAAGTATAGCTTCAAAAATTTCAGCACATAGAGAGGCATTTTAGTAACATGAAAATTTCTACAACCATATTTTCCTCTCTCATAATAACTTTCAGTAGCAACATGAGCAAACTCAACAATATAACTATCACATAAAGGATTCTTATCATGAGTCTCATGCATAAAATTATTACTCTCCACATAAGCATAATCAATTTTATTAGTAATAGCGGGAGCAAATTCAACAAAGTAGCTATCATTATTATTCTCATCATCAAATATAGGAGGCATATTGTAATCATAATCAAATTCATCCTCCATAACAGGTGGTAACAAAAGACTACTATCATTATAATCATCATAAATAGGAGGCAAAGTATCATCAAAGTAAATTTCCTCCTCAATTCTTGGTGGACTAAAAAGATCATGCTCATCAAAACCAGCTTCCCCAAGCTTAGAATTTTCCATATCATTAGCAACAATGGTATTCAAAGTATTCATGCTAACATGTTCCATGGGTTTTTTAATTTTTGCATTAAACCATTCATGTCTTGACTCAGGAAATAGTACAAAGAGCTCACAGATGTTTTCCATTATGCCTTACTAGTGTAAAACAAGAAACAAAAAGATGCAATTGCAGGATCTAAAGGAAATAGCTTCGAGCACAAACACAATGGCGCCAGAAAAGTACTTTACCTGGAACCGAAGTATGAGTGCCTTTTACCTTTCCTCCCCGGCAACGGCGCCAGAAAAGTGCTTGATGTCTACTTCCCCCTCCTTTTCCTGTAGACAGTGTTGGGCCTCCAAGAGCAGAGGTTTGTAGAACAGCAGCAAGTTTTCCCTTAAGTGGATCACCCAAGGTTTATCGAACTCAGGGAGGAAGAGGTCAAAGATATCCCTCTTATGCAACCCTGCAACCACAAAGCAAGAAGTCTCTTGTGTCCCCAACACACCTAATAGGTGCACTAGTTCGGCGAAGAGATAGTGAAATACAGGTGGTATGAATATATATGAGCAGTAGCAACGGTGCCAGAAAATAGCTTGCTGGCGTGTAGTTGATGGTGGTAGTATTGCAGCAGTAGTAACGCAGTAAAACAGTAAACAAGCAGTAGTAACTCAGCAGTATTTAGGAACAAGGCCTAGGGATTATACTTTCACTAGTGGACACTCTCAACATTGATCACATAACAGAATAGATAAATGCATACTCTACACTCTTGTTGGATGATGAACGCATTGCGTAGGATTACACGAACCCTCAATGCCGGAGTTAACAAGCTCCACAATTTGTTCATATTTAAGTAACCTTATAGTGTAAGATAGATCAACATAACCAGATAGATCACATCAATACCATCATAATGATAATTAACTCCACAATCTACAAGAGATCATGATCATAGCCTACGACAAGAACCACACGGTGCACACACTAGTCACCTTTACACACGTGCAGGAGGAATAGAACTACTTTAATAACATCACTAGAGTAGCACATAGATGAATTGTGATACAAAACTCATATGAATCTCAATCATGTAAAGCAGCTCATGAGATCATTGTATTGAAGTACATGGAGAGAGATTAACCACATAGCTACCGGTACAGCCCCGAGCCTCGATGGAGAACTACTCCCTCCTCATGGAAGCAGCAGCGGTGATGAAGATGGCGGTGGAGATGGCAGCGGTGTCGATGGAGAAGCCTTCCGGGGGCACTTCCCCGTTCCGGCAGCGTGCCGGAACAGAGACTCCTGTCCCCCAGATCTTGGCCTCGCGATGGCGGCGGCTCTGGAAGGTTTCTGTGGTTTTCGTCGAACGCCTCAGGGTTTTCGCGACGGAGGCTTTATATAGGCGAAGAGGCGGCGCAGGAGGGCTTCTGGGGGGCCCACACCATAGGGCGGCGCGGCCCCCCCTCTGGCCGCGCCAGGGTGTGGTGTGGGGCCCCCAGGGCTCCCCTCTGGCGGCTCTCGGGTGTTCTGGATGGTTCCGGGAAAAATAGGAACCTGGGCGTTGATTTCGTCCGATTCCGAGAATATTTCGTTACTAGGATTTCTGAAACCAAAAACAGCAGAAAACAGGAACTGGCACTTCGGCATCTTGTTAATAGGTTAGTTCCAGAAAATGCACGAATATGACATAAAGTGTGCATAAAACATGTAGATAACATCAATAATGTGGCATGGAACATAAGAAATTATCGATACGTCGGAGACGTATCAAGGTTGGAATTGTGTTATGGTTGTATGTGAAGAATTATTTCTATGGTTTTAAGAAGATGGCTAAGAAAATTCCATAATCACTAATCAGGTTGTAGTAAACTTTAGCTTGAACTAATTAAAATGGATCCTATGTTTATAATTAGCAATGCATTTGTTGATGATGGTTTAATTTATAGAACACTACTTCATTTGGTCTACTAAGATGGAAAGGTGGGGTTTAATATTTTATGTGAACTGATTCCTAGGTGAAAGGGTTAAGGTTTTGGTGATGCTTCACTAATTTAAGTATAAAATAGGCATGAGGTATGGCAGGGTTTTACTTATAATCCAGAGTAATGCTTGGATTGGAATTAAAATATGGCCTAGGGTTTTAGTTATGATCACCCATATAATACACCACTAAGATTAGGTATGAGCATAAGCTTGATCATGTTTTAGTTGCTAGGGTTATCCTCCTCACTTAGGTAGAATTAATGTATCAAGGCAATGCTAGGTTTGTCTTAAGTGTTTAGATAGGCAAGGTTTAGATACCATATCAATACTACTCTATACAAGGCATGAGTATTGGTTTGGTTAACTACTAATGAGTTACTTATTATTTCATGTGAAGAATGAGATCTATGAATCACTTGTAGAGGTTTAACTTAGCATCTCAATTTATAAGGTAAGATCATGCATTAGACATGATCCACTTATTCCTCACTAATCTCTCTTCTTTAATCCTTCTCTCTTCACACTCACTTGGATTCTTAGGATTTATGATCATCACCCAATTTGTAATGATCAAAGTATGGCTTTCTAATAATTCATTAGTGAATCATGGTTCTCTCTCCAAGATCAAGTATTGGTCCATATACTTGAGTATACCTCTTTAGGTTGAGCTCTTCTGAATAGGTAGGGTTTCTCTAGGGTTTATGATCATTACCAAGTTGTAATGATCACAACACTTGCCTCTATATAATTACTAGACAAATAAATTCTTACTTACCATCAAGTGTGAGCTAGGTCAAGTAGGGTTTAGCACTTGACTTATATTTCATGTATCATTGATTAGTATCAACAAGTACCTCACTTGGATAAGGTTTAAATAGTATTGTAGGTTCTATCTAATGGATAGAATAAGAATATGAATGATTCTCTCCTTTTTCTAGGTTTAATGGTATGAGTTGAGAAACAAGGTTGGAATGGTCAAAGTTAATGAAAGATGAATATGAATGTTCTTGATTTGGTTCAAGTATTGTAGTTGAACAAATATACCATGTGACTCATGGTAGGAACATTTCTTTAATAGAATACATGGATAAGATAAGTATAGAAGAGTGTCTTAATTAATTGTGTTCCTTGATTTAGGATTGAATAATTATTCGTGTGTTGTTGTAAGGAATGGTATGTTGAGATCCTTTATAAGATCTTGTAGTTGATCCTTACTTAAGGTGTTGTTTGTTGTAAAACTAATTCTATTTGGTCTAGCCCATAGATCAAATCATCTCTACCCAAAATAAGGTTTTAGCAAAGGTCACAGTGAAGTTTATAGCGCTTGACTTGATGATCTACTTCAGTTCCAGCAAGTCAAGTGAAACTTCAGTTACTGTGGTAAGTTTTATTTGAAAGCGCGAAAATTCCCCGGATTTTCTATGCATGAATGCAATGCACACTTTGGTGTTCTCTCATTTTATTGCCTCTAAACCTGGGATATTACAGCATCTCCCCCTTAAACTAAACTTCGTCCCGAAGTTCGAACGCTCTCATGTTTCGGAATGTTGAAATGTCTTGAACAGATCACCATCCTTCAACTCTATGTTGATCACACTAAATATAATTGGATATATCTCTTATCCAGATCCTTCCTGGAGTCTTCTGATGTCTGGCACTGGTACTTTCTTCTATTCTATGATTTCTTCCAACACTCTAAGCTTATAGGCTTACTATCCAAAGATTCTTGGATTAAGACATCTTATTGTGTTAATGGACTTTACTAATGGCTGTGGTGACATCTTCCTATTTGAGTACTTAAAACTCGGTTCTACCAGCTGCGGTAATCCAGCTGCGATGTAATATGGCACTATGGTGTACCAGCTGCGATGTCCAAACCTTAAGTCTAAAGGATTGGTTTAAAGTAAGGTTATTATTTTTCCTTACTACCATAACGAAAGTAATGGTACTTAGTAAGGTATTTACAATAGGCATGGTCCTGGTAGTTTAGTCCTACGAATGAATTAGACTCATTTAGTCCATCCAATCATGGCCTCTAGTTTATCCTAGTTATCTTCCTTTTGGTTTCTTTAGGTTCCATGAAAGGAATCTTTCTAATAATCATTAGTTTTGGTATGGTCAAACTCCTTCGGTCTTAAGCCTTCTTAAGCTTTGATTGTCCTCCGACATCTTCTTCATCCAACTTCATTAGCTTAGACTTACTTGAGCTCTTCTGCTTCTGAGTAATTATCAATTACCCACTCAAGTTAAGGTATAACCCTTACTTCCTCGAGATATGAACCTCGGCTTCTGGTCTGACATCCTTCTAAGAGTACTTTGGTATGGATACATCCCAACAATCTTATAAAAATCAGATTGGACTACCTCTCAGTTCAGATCTTCTTCTTCGTCTTTCATACTCCAAATCATATCTTAATACTTCTTCTTCACCTTCCTCTCCCCCTTGGAGTTTACTAATGATCTTCCAACTTCCTTTCTTCTAATCATTAAACTCCAAGGTTAGGTAGTTGGTTTAAGTCTGGTTTATATTTTGTACCTTTCTAAAGTTTCACGAAGAATTCTTTGTGGTGTATCCACACAGTTGTGGGTATCCATTATGAATCCTCCGACTAAATATTTACCAACCACGAGATACCAGCTGTGAAATACTAGCTGCGGAATCCCCCTTTCTTTTAGGGTAAAGAAATGTTCAGGCTGTGGGCTATCTGGTACCAGCTGCAGACTACCTAGCACAAGACGTGACTTATTGGATACCAGCTGTGGCTATGTTATGGGTGTCAATATCTACCTACCAGCTGTGGCTACTTACATAGTTTTAGTTAAGATATACCTCACTTTACATTCTTTTTCTTCATGATTATCCTATATCAGCTGCGGTCTCATTATACCAGCTACGACTTCACTTGTCTATTTTCCTTCTTCCAGGGTTTGTTTTGCAAGATAACCACTTGTGGATACTATGAAAATAGTATTTTAAGTGACTTCACTTGCATTCCCTTCTTCCATAATGAATACAGCTCTACTTCTATTGCTCCATATTCACTATTTTTCTCACTTTCATGATACTTCCATGTTGAAGTACTCCTTGATTAAGGATAAAAGTGAGTTTTGATTGGTCCTTCCTTCAAATTGTTGTGGTTGCTTCCCACAACTTTACTTCCTTCTTTAAGTGAACCTTCATCTTGTCTTCAAAATCTTCAGAATTCGTCACTTCCTCACACGAATACCTTTACCCTCTAGACCTATTACATCAAGTAAGAGCTTGATATTGCAACATGCATTTGCATATCAAAGTCAAACTTCATGTATGGATCTAGTCAATCAATGAAAATCCAATAAAGTCCAGCTTTGTGCTTATAATACACATCCTTATATGCCTGAATATAGTAGTTGGGTAAGACATCCCTAAACATCAGGATCAGATGTATAGTATATAACACCACATAAGACAGGTTTAGGTTGTGATACTTAGCACAATACGTGAATTTCTACTAGTGGTCTCAACATTTATCTTAATTGCACATTTGCAATGAGACAAACTTGAAACAAAATGGCTTGGGATAGTTGGAGTTAACCTAGTTTTCTTTGGAAGTACTAACAAAATAGGATACCATATATATGTGCTATTGAGAACTACTTCCTATAATACAATTAGTTCTAACATGTCTACTCTAAACACATGATTGTTTAGAATATACCACCTATAACTCTAGGATTTCTCCATGTGATATGCTCTAAATAAGCCTTCTTTAACTTAAGGACTATGGTTCTAACATTCTTGACACAGTTTCTAGGATTTTAAGGCCTAAGCTTTCGAACTATTCCCTAAATCCTACTCCTTATCATCCTTTTGTTATCGTACTTATGATGTTCTACTCCATCATACCATGATTCTCAAGTGAATCATATATGAGTACCTAGTTTATTATTGAAAGTAGACTCATGTAACTCCTATCACTCTTCCTTACCTCCTATGATTGACTCATCATAGACATATACTACCTTATATAACTCATCTCCCTTACTTAACATCAGTCATTTGACTTTTTAAACGACCCTTACTTAACTATAACTTGCATTGGTATACTTCTTCCAATAGGATATCTTCCTTATGGTTGTATCCTCTCTTTGGACTACCATGTATTGTATACCAATTGTGGTCTACTACCACCATTTATCTTAAGCTTCAATGGTGTTCTAGTTATTTGGAATGAAGCAAGATAACTAACTAACCTTATTTAAGAAATATAGATAAGAAAGATTGACTCAAGTGTGTCAGGATTATTCTCAAGTGAATACCCATCTCAAGTCAAAAGAATAGTTGGTTTAGCTAAGACATCTTCCTTTAGACACTACCAAACCTATAGGTCTCCTTTAAAGGGTTTTAATCCTAGGGTCAAAGCATTTGCTCTGATACCAGCTGTGATGACCCAGCGTACCACTGCATGGTGTAGTACACAAGTCGTTGACATAACACAAGTGAAACACCGTTCCACTCATATTACATCTCTCAGAGTGGTACAACAGAAACATATGCGAGTCCAAGGTATGTCTATAGAAGTACACACGAACTGTTTACATAAGATCCACACAGCCTCCTACTTTACAGTGAGGTAAAACTTCAAATAAAGCTCCAGAAGAACGACTCGTAGTCTAACTTGTTGCTAACTCAAGCTTAAGAGCTACTTGGCTTGCTATAGAATTCTAGCTACTTAGGTGCTAAGATTAGGGAAAGGTTCCCTTCTATTACTAGTCTAGGTTTCCATAATAGCTGATGCAGAAGTTAACTCCATTGACTTCTTTGATTTGATTCTTCATCTTGTTGCAGTTGACTACTTTGTCTTCGAGTTCCACGGTAGTTTCTCCTTCGGTGCCTTGATCTAAGAAGGGGGTTCAAACGAGATAGAATGAGTACGAGCGTACTCAGCAGGTTCATATTAGGAAATATGTGTATCATGCACTAGCTACAGCCATAGACCAGAAAGTCATAGGCCAATGCAAGTTTTTGTAATCATTTCTTCAAAGGTTTATTTTATTCTGAAAACTATGCCCGTCAGTCTTCACAGGTTGACTAGAACTTCGTGGAGTTCCTTTCCTGCCGCGTTCGCAGTTCCCTTCCCGGAACAAGGAGTGACAGCCACAATTTGATACACTCTGCAGAGGTGCGTTACTTTTCCCACAAGAGATCTCACCCTTTTTGCCATCCGCAAGGACTTGCCCCCGTTCACACTTCCTTTGGTGTGAGGCCAGGTATAAAGATCCAAGCCCACACCGCCTTCTCCGCGACTGCAAACCCACCCTTTTGTCCAACCGTACACCTCCAGTAGACTTCCCCCGATAATACGGCTTTACTCATGGTGTACTCCGGACAATCCCTCATAGATCGTAGAGCTTATCATCACTAATGGATGGGGATTTAAAAGGCTATCCCAACCTATTGCGGCAGTGCCTCCAGCACCCCACCGGCTCTCCGATCCGTTGGCGTGCAGAAGGGAAAAGATACGGCTGGCTTCCCCAGAGCCATTATAGATCTCATGGTCAATGCGGTTTGTACGGCGCTAGAATCACTGGACGGCATTGGTAATTAATCCTAGGGTGATATAACCCATTGCAATGGAACCTCCACCATATCAACACATACCATGGTTCCATTGCCCACCACATAGTCATATTCATAATTGTAAAATAATACTTTGCTTTTCAATGCATGAGTGATAAGTATAGTACTTTGCATATAGTTTGATACAAATAATCAAATGACATGAGCAAGCGATGAACTTGCCTTTCTTGACTGCAAGATTATGCAGGCAAAAGCTTCAATACGTGATAACTCCAAATTCTGAAATACCATCATCGTCCGGTAAGGACAATGTTTAAATAACTGGCAAAGATGCTATAATGCATAGTATGAGATGCAATCGTCCCGAGCGTAACCTAACCTCGATGACTTAGGATGTATGAGTTGTAAAGATTTCTTTAGGGTTTGTTGCACTTTTAGGATGGTTCTCAAACAAGGTTCTTATTAGGGTTTGGTTAAATTAACATCACATCCAAGTGATATAAGACATCATAACAATCATACACATCAAAAAGTAGTGGTGGAATAATATACCAGACATTTGTTAATTTTAGGTTCTACAGAACATGGTTGATGATTGCTTATGCTATACTTCAAAAGAATAACTTTTGAAGAACATGTTGTTTAAGAAATAATAAGTATTTCAAATAAGAATTATGGCTTCTATGGTTTGATTGACATTTGTACTTCAAAAGAATAACTTTTGAAGAACAGGTTAAATAAGAATATGAACTACTATATATAGGTGCTATGTAACTCTAGGGTTTACTATTGAGTTCATTTAGTTATACTAATAGAAACTAATTGGGTCCTTAAATAGAATGGGTTTTTATATAACATGTATTGGTAGGTTTATTGCTATGGTTTCTTCTAAGCATTATATATAAGGATGGTTATTAAGATGGTTCTATAAATTAGCTATTAGGGTTTACTATGGCTTCACATTTGCTTCATTAAGTAGTCACTAATGATTGCCAAGCTAAGTGGTTTATCATTTCCTAAGTAGGGGTGAGTGGAATAGGAACATGTGTTGTGAATTATTACACAAGGTTGATACTAGGGTTCATCATCATGGTTTAACTAGGGTTTGATGATTGAAGTTGATCTTAATGGTGTGGTATATAGGATAGTGGTTAGTGGTACTAATTCAATTAACTAGTTAGGGTTTATATCTAGGTGGCACTTAGGGAATCATATAGGTTTCAATTAAGAATAGGGACATGAAATGATAATCTCATGTGACTTGGTTTTATGCTAGTGGATCATAAGAATACATTCAATTGTTGCTTATTAGGATTCTAGATGTCAAGTAAATCTCACATGATCATATGTGACACATATCTAGGGTTTTAGAGTTGGTTCTAAGGTGGAATGATCACATAAAATAATGGGATCCAGGTCTTACTCAAATTGAAACTAAAGTTTCTAAATTATGGTACAACTCCTAAAATGATAATTGATAAATAGAGTTGTGGTTACTAATTACTTTGAATCAAAATTAGTAATGGTTTAACATTTTATTAATTTTTACAAGATTTAATAATTAGAGTAATTCTTATTTAGGTTTAATTAAGAATCAGGGTTTAATAATTGTTGTTAGGTTTTAAAATAATTAACTTGTTAACTAAATATGTTTAATTAAATAAGTTTTGAATTACCAAAATAATATTGGCTTTTAATATTTTCTTGAGTTATTACTATTTAAAGAAAATAGAAAATAGTAATTTGTAAATTAGGGTTTATGAATTACCACTAATAATTAAGTTAATGCAAATATGGTAAATAAAATTAATCCTAACATTTTACTTAGTTACTGAATAGTTAAAATTTAATTTTGGAACTTAATTATTTATTGAATTCAATTTGCATTTTAAATAAATGAAAAGGCATAATTAATAAGGTTAAAAATAAGTGAAATTTTATTTTGACACACATTTTTGTTTTATATTTTATTTGAATAGAGTTTATTTTTGTGAGCATTTTGATATATTATTCATATTTTTCTGAGTTGAAATTATTTTCCTATGATTTTTCAAAGTTTCAGATATTTACTGGAATTTGAAATTAAACAGAAAATGTTATTCGTACCGATTCAGATCTAGCTACTCTCACAGACAGGTGGGGTCTGGTCCAGTTCAGCTGCCTCGTTGGCAGTTGACTGGGTCAACACGACCGACGGGGTCCCGCCTCCACGTCATCTCGCCGGAGAGAGCGCCGGCGAGCAACGGCGAGGACGGTACTGGGCACTAGAGGCGATGATTCGAGGCGCGTTAGAACCGCGAGTCGATGCTGAGTACGTGAGCATCAACGCCACCACCGATATGTCACCGGAGCAGCTCCGGCGAGCATCTCTGCGGCGGCAGGCTCCGGCCAAAATGCAAATATAGGCTACAGACGACACCGAGAAGGAATAGAGGAGTCCAGAGATGCGCAATCTCACCCTGAAGCGAAGGAAGTGCTCGGTGGAGTCGATTGTGGACGAGAGTGAGCCCTATCTCGCCATTCCCGGCGATGGCCAGAGAAAGGGAAAATCAAAATTGGCGTTGCACCGGGCTTCCCTTCTCGATTCCTTCCGCCAGGAGAGTCCACGTCGTCAGGCGCATCCAATGAACTACCCCAAGGACTCCGGGATGCTCTCAATCGACGGCGCCATGGAGGTCGCCGGTGACAGAGACTTGCAGATAGTGGAAGAAATAGGAAACAAGAGAGGATAAGGATTGGCTACGATGAACAAGGGCTTCACGGAGCTTCTGCTCGAGTTTTTATAGGCCGAGGGAATCATTGAGGCCGCGACACGACGACGACGATGGTCAGGAGGTGGCGGCGCCTGGAGAGTTCTCTGGACGCAGATCTTTCTCTTCTGGATATGCTCGGACGCGAATCGATTAGTGCAAGTCTTGAGCATCTTGTTGGCGTCCGGATCCGTGCTTATTATCGACGAGGGCGTCGCCGACTGGCATGGTCGCGCTGTCGTCGCCGGGGAAGAAGAAGAACGAGGCTTTTCTCTTCGCACGATTATTGACGCACGCGAAACAGTATTTGGACGTGGGCTGAGTTGCTATCGGGCTGCTGCTGGGTTGGCTTGGTGGGCTGCACGGTCCAGGACAGGTGAGTTTCCCTCTTTTCTCTCTTTTCAAATTCTATTTTATATTTCTGTTTTCTATTTTGTTATTTGAATTCAATTTTGAATTCTGTTTTGTTTTGCAGGTTCTAAATTATTTGAATATCAATACAATTTGATAATAATGCTTACTGTATCAGTTTGTTGTTTACATAAACATTGAGTTTTTAATTAGATTGATATGTTGTGAGGTGTAATTAACATAGAAATAAGTTTTAGATTTTTATTTCAATCTCCTTTTTCATTTGAGAACAAAATCTATTTAAGTGGTTTGAAGATTTATAACTTGTGCATAATGAACATATGCTTAGGTTGAGCTAGTACTTAACAATATGGATTGTTCACATATAATTTTCATTATGGCTAGAGTTTAAATTAAATGGTATTGAGGTTGGAATTGTGTTATGGTTGTATGTGAAGAATTATTTCTATGGTTTTAAGAAGATGGCTAAGAAAATTCCATAATCACTAATCAGGTTGTAGTAAACTTTAGCTTGAACTAATTAAAATGGATCCTATGTTTATAATTAGCAATGCATTTGTTGATGATGGTTTAATTTATAGAACACTACTTCATTTGGTCTACTAAGATGGAAAGGTGGGGTTTAATATTTTATGTGAACTGATTCCTAGGTGAAAGGGTTAAGGTTTTGGTGATGCTTCACTAATTGAAGTATAAAATAGGCATGAGGTATGGCAGGGTTTTACTTATAATCCAGAGTAATGCTTGGATTGGAATTAAAATATGGCCTAGGGTTTTAGTTATGATCACCCATATAATACACCACTAAGATTAGGTATGAGCATAAGCTTGATCATGTTTTAGTTGCTAGGGTTATCCTCCTCACTTAGGTAGAATTAATGTATCAAGGCAATGCTAGGTTTGTCTTAAGTGTTTAGATAGGCAAGGTTTAGATACCATATCAATACTACTCTATACAAGGCATGAGTATTGGGTTGGTTAACTACTAATGAGTTACTTATTATTTCATGTGAAGAATGAGATCTATGAATCACTTGTAGAGGTTTAACTTAGCATCTCAATTTATAAGGTAAGATCATGCATTAGACATGATCCACTTATTCCTCACTAATCTCTCTTCTTTAATCCTTCTCTCTTCACACTCACTTGGATTCTTAGGATTTATGATCATCACCCAATTTGTAATGATCAAAGTATGGCTTTCTAATAATTCATTAGTGAATCATGGTTCTCTCTCCAAGATCAAGTATTGGTCCATATACTTGAGTATACCTCTTTAGGTTGAGCTCTTCTGAATAGGTAGGGTTTCTCTAGGGTTTATGATCATTACCAAGTTGTAATGATCACAACACTTGCCTCTATATAATTACTAGAGGAATAAATTCTTACTTACCATCAAGTGTGAGCTAGGTCAAGAAGGGTTTAGCACTTGACTTATATTTCATGTATCATTGATTAGTATCAACAAGTACCTCACTTGGATAAGGTTTAAATAGTATTGTAGGTTCTATCTAATGGATAGAATAAGCATATGAATGATTCTCTCCTTTCTCTAGGTTTAATGGTATGAGTTGAGAAACAAGGTTGGAATGGTCAAAGTTAATGAAAGATGAATATGAATGTTCTTGATTTGGTTCAAGTATTGTAGTTGAACAAATATACCATGTGACTCATGGTAGGAACATTTCTTTAATAGAATACATGGATAAGATAAGTATAGAAGAGTGTCTTAATTAATTGTGTTCCTTGATTTAGGATTGAATAATTATTCGTGTGTTGTTGTAAGGAATGGTATGTTGAGATCCTTTATAAGATCTTGTAGTTGATCCTTACTTAAGGTGTTGTTTGTTGTAAAACTAATTCTATTTGGTCTAGCCCATAGATCAAATCATCTCTACCCAAAATAAGGTTTTAGCAAAGGTCACAGTGAAGTTTATAGCGCTTGACTTGATGATCTACTTCAGTTCTAGCAAGTCAAGTGAAACTTCAGTTACTGTGGTAAGTTTTATTTGAAAGCGCGAAAATTCCACGGATTTTCTATGCATGAATGCAATGCACACTTTGGTGTTCTCTCATTTTATTGCCTCTAAACCTGGGATATTACACATCCGAAGATATCAAATAAATGAAGAAGAAGAATTCCACTTGTTCAAAAATGAGAACCAACAAAAACTTTTATTTTGAATAGTGTGCTACGCATAGTGCTCATGCTTGATCTTTGTGTGATTGACATGATGTGTATTTGAATACTTTGACAATGTGCTAAAACCCTAAACCATCATGAATGTGATCCAAGAGAAGAAAAGAAGAAAAGAGAAAAATACAAATCATCTCACATATGTGCTTATAGCTATATTTGTAAAACCTTAACCTAGGCCAATTTGGCTTGTGCCATTGGTTGGGTAATACTTCTAAACACTTAAGAACACCTTTTGAATCAAAGAAACTCAAATCAAATCAAAATAGAATTTAAAATGAGCTCACATGAGATAATGGTCAAAACTGCAATTTATATCATGCCACCTACTTTGAGCCTCTGTATTAAGAGATTTTTAAACCAAACAATCTCAACACTTTGCACCTCATCCAAGACCTCATCAAGGTGAACAATTTGGTCAAGACCACCCCTGCAAATTCTTTCTAGATTTCAAATTACCATCAAGCAAAGTAGCAACATTCAAACAGATTCAAGATTATGCCACATTTGGATTTTTGCAAACCAACTTCATTTTGTACCCCACCACCACCATTGTGTCTCAAATATTATATGAATCAACTCCACCAAAAAGCTCTGCAAAATTCGAAAATTCTTTTCATGCAGCCATATGATCGAACACTTGGTGTGCACTTTCGTGCCAACTCAACACATGCTATAAACCAGTGGATTTTTTCCTAAACCATCTTGCTCAGGTCATCACACACACTCTCCTCGACCCCCTGGACCAAACCCAAGCCTTTACACCACTGTGCCAAGTACAAATTTGACCAAATGATGATCATGCCGAGCCCTATGTCATCACCATGCCAACCCTTCTCTCCCTTCACTTCAGCCGTGCACCACCATGTCCTGGAGCCTCTCCATCATGCCCCGGTCACGCTCGTGCAAGCCTCTGGCCAGTAGACGCATTACAACGGCCGGAACACGCGCGCCTAGTGACGTCTAGCACGCGCTAGAGCGCGCCACGACACACCCTGGACGCACCAGAGCACGCACGCCCCACGTCACCCTCATCCTCCCCTTGCTCTCTGATACGCGTACAGCACGCGTCCGTTGGGAACCCCAAGAGGAAGGTGTGATGCGTACAACAGCAAGTTTTTCCTCACTAAGAAACCAAGGTTTATCGAACCAGTAGGAGCCAAGAAGCACGTTGAAGGTTGATGGTGGCGGAGTGTAGAGCGGCGCAACACCAGGGATTCCGGCGCCAACGTGGAACCTGCACAACACAACCAAATTACTTTGCCCCAACGTGACAGTGAGGTTGTCAATCTCACCGGCTTGCTGTAACAAAGGATTAGATGTATAGTGTGGATGATGATGTTTGCAGAGAACAGTAAGAACGAGTATTGCAGTAGATTGTATTCGATGTAAAAGAATGGACCGGGGTCCATAGTTCACTAGTGGTGTCTCTCCCATAAGAAATAGCATGTTGGGTGAACAAATTACAGTTGGGCAATTGACAAATAAAGATAGCATGACAATGCACATACATGTTATGATGAGTGGTGTGAAATTCAATTAGGCATTACGACAAAGTACATAGACCGCTATCCAGCATGCATCTATGCCTAAAAAGTCCACCTTCAGGTTATCATCCGAACCCCTTCCAGTATTAAGTTGCAAACAACAGACAATTGCATTAAGTATGGTGCGTAATGTAATCAACATAAATATCCTTAGACATAGCATTGATGTTTTATCCCTAGTGGCAACAGCACATCCACAACCTTAAAACTTTCTGTCACTGTCCCAGATTTTATGGAGGCATGAACCCACTATCGAGCATAAATACTCCCTCTTGGAGTTACAAGTAACGACTTGGCCAGAGCCTCTACTAATAACGGAGAGCATGCAAGATCATAAACAACACATAGATGATAGATTGATAATCAACATAACATAGCATTCCATATTCATCGGATCCCATCAAACGCAACATGTAGCATTACAAATAGATGATCTTGATCATGTTAGGCAGCTCACAAGATCGAACAATGATAGCACAATGAGGAGAAGACAACCATCTAGCTACTGCTATGGACCCATAGTCCAGGGGTGAACTACTCACACATCACTCCGGAGGCGATCATGGCGATGAAGAGTCCTCTGGGAGATGATTCCCCTCTCCGGCAGGGTGCCGGAGGTGATCTCCTGAATCCCCCGAGATGGGATTGGCGGCGGCGGCGTCTCTGGAAGGTTTTCCGTATCGTGGCTCTGGGTACTGGAGTTATTATCAACGGAGGCTTCTTATAGGCGGAAGGGTAGGTTTAGGGGTGACGCGAGGGGCCCACACGCTAGGGCCGCGCGGCCAGGGGCTGGGCCGCGCCGCCCTACTGTGGCTTCGCCTCGTCGCCCCACTTCGTTTCCCTTTCGGACTTCTGGAAGCTTCGTGGAAAACTAAGATCCTGGGCGTTGATTTCGTCCAATTCTGAGAATATTTCCTTACTAGGATTTCTGAAACCAAAAACAGCAGAAAACAGCAACTGGCTCTTCGGCATCTCGTTAATAGGTTAGTGCCGGAAAATGCATAAATATGACATAAAGTATGTACAAAACATGTAGGTATTGTCATAAAACAAGCATGGAACATAAGAAATTATCGATACGTTGGAGGCGTATCAGCATCCCCAAGCTTAGTTCCTACTCGTCCCCGAGTAGGTAAACGATAACAAAGATAATTTCTGTAGTGACATGCTATCATAATCTTGATCAATACTATTGTAAGCACATGTAATGAATGCAGCGATTCGAAGCAATGGTAAAGACAATGGTTAAACAACTGAATCATATAGCAAAGACTTTTCATGAATAGTACTTTCGAGACAAGCATCAATAAGTCTTGCATAAGAGTTAACTCATAAAGCAATAAATTCAAAGTAAAGGCATTGAAGCAACACAAAGGAAGATTAAGTTTCAGCGGTTGCTTTCAACTTGTAACATGTATATCTCATGGATAGTTGTCAATGCTAAGTAATATGATGAATGCAAATATGCAAGCATGTAAGAATCAATGCACAGTTAACACAAGTGTTTGCTTCTAAGATGGAAGGAAATAGGTAAACTGACTCAACATAAAAGTAGAAGAATGGCCCTTCGAAGAGGGAAGCATTGATTGCTATATTTGTGCTAGAGCTTTTATTTTAAAAACAAGAAACAATTTTGTCAACGGTAGTAATAAAGCATATGTATTATGTATAAGATATCCTACAAGTTGCAAGCCTCATGCATAGATTACCAATAGTGCCCGCACCTTGTCCTAATTAGCTCGGAGTTACATGGATTATCATCGCAATACATATGTTTTAACCAAGTATCAAAATCTAGACCTTAGAGAGACCAATCATGCAAACCAAATTTTAGCAAGCTCTATGTATTTCTTCACTAATAGGTGCAAAGTATATGATGCAAGAGCTTAAACATGATCCTTATGAGCACAACAATTGCCAAGTATCAAATTATTAAAGACATTCTACCAATTACCACATGTAGCATTTCCCGTTTCCAACAATATAACAATTAACGAAGCAGTTTCAACCTTCGCCATGAACATTATGAGTAAAGCTAAGGACATATTTGTCCATATGCAACAGCGGAGCGTGTCTCTCTCCCACACAATGAATGCTAGGATCCAACTTTATTCAAAAAAAAACAAAAACAAAAACATACAGACGCTCCAAGTAAAGCATATAAGATGTGATGGAATAAAAATATAGTTTCACTAGAGGAACCTGATAATGTCGTCGATGAAGAAGGGGATGCCTTGGGCATCCCCAAGCTTAGATGCTTGAGTCTTCTTGAAATATGCAGAGATGAACCACCGGGGCATCCCCAAGCTTAGAGCTTTCACTCTCCTTGATCATATTGTATCATCCTCCTCTCTTGATCCTTGAAAACTTCCTCCACACCAAACTCGAAACAACTCATTAGAGGGTTAGTGCATAATCAAAATTCACATGTTCAGAGGTGACATAATCATTCTTAACACTTCTGGACATTGTACAAAGCTACTGAAAGTTAATGAAATAAAGAAATCCATCAATCAGAGCAAAACAGGCAATGCGAAATAAAAGGCAGAATCTGTCAAAACAGAACAGTCCGTAAAGACGAATTTTTTAGGTGCACCAGACTTGCTCAAATGAAAATGCTCAAATTGAATGAAAGTTGCGTACATATCTGAGGATTACTCACGTAAATTGGCAGATGTTTCTGAGTTACCTACAGAGAATACTGCTCAAATTCGTGACAGCAAGAAATCTGTTTCTGCGAAGTAATCCAAATCCAGTATGAACCTTACTATCAAAGACTTTAGTTGGCACAACAATGCAATAAAATAAAGATAAGGAGAGGTTGCTACAGTAGTAACAACTTCCAAGACTCAAATATAAAATAAAAGTGCAGAAGTAAAATCATGGGTTGTCTCCCATACACGCTTTTCTTTAACGCCTTTCAGCTAGGCGCAGAAACTGTGAATCAAGTGTTATCAAGAAATGAAGCATCAACATCATAATTTGTTCTAATGATAGAATCAGAAGGTAACTTCATTCTCTTTCTAGGTAAGTGTTCCATACCTTTCTTGAGAGCAAATTGATATTTAATATTACCTTCCTTCATATCAATAATAGCACCAACAGTTCGAAGAAAAGGTCTTCCCAATATAATGGGACAAGTTGCATTGCATTCAATATCCAAGACAACAAAATAAACGGGGACAAGGTTATTGTTAACCGTAATGCGAACATTATCAATCCTCCCCAAAGGTTTCTTTGTAGAGTTATCAGCAAGATTAACATCCAAATAACAATTTTTCAATGGTGGCAAGTCCATCATATTATAGATTTTCCTAGGCATAACGGAAATACTTGCACCAAGATCACATAAAGCATTACAATCAAAATCATCGACCTTCATCTTAATGATGGGCTCCTGATGTCTACGGGTGCTTCTATTCTTGTAGACAGTGTTGGGCCTCCAAGAGCAGAGGTTTGTAGAACAGCAGCAAGTTTCCCTTAAGTGGATCACCCAAGGTTTATCGATCTCAGGGAGGAAGAGGTCAAAGATATCCCTCTCAAGCAACCCTGCAACCACAAAGCAAGAAGTCTCTTGTGTCCCCAACACACCTAATAGGTGCACTAGTTCGGCGAAGAGATAGTGAAATACAGGTGGTATAAATAAGTAGTAGCAACGGCACCAGAAAAGTGCTTTGCCCAGGACAGTAAACAAGCAGTAGTAACGCAGCAGTAGTAACGCAGTAAAACAGTAAACAAGCAGCGATAGCAGTATTTAGGAACAAGGCCTAGGGATTAGACTTTCACTAGTGGACACTCTCAACTTTGATCACATAACAGAATAGATAAATGCATACTCTACACTCTCTTGTTGGATGATGAACACCATTGCGTAGGATTACACGAACCCTCAATGCCGGAGTTAACAAGCTCCACAATTCAATGTTCATATTTAAGTAACCTTAGAGTGCATGACAGATCAACAGAACTAAACCAAGTACTAACATAGCATGCACACTGTCACCTTCACACTATGTAGGAGGAATAGATCACATCAATACCATCATAGCAATAGTTAACTTCATAATCTACAAGAGATCACAATCATAGCCTACGCCAAGTACTAACACGGATGCACACACTGTCACCATTACACCGTGCAGGAAGAATAAACTACTTTAATAACATCACTAGAGTAGCACATAGATGAATTGTGATACAAAACACATTGCAATCATAAAGAGATATAAATAAGCACTTCACTATGCCATTCATAATAGTGAAGAAGTATTCTGTGAAATATAGCCTAAGAGACCCACACGGTGCACACACTGTCACCTTTACACACGTGGGCCAAGGAGTCTCCGGAGATCACATAAGTAAAATCCACTTGACTAGCATAATGACATCTAGATTACAAGCATCATCATATGAATCTCAATCATGTAAGGCAGCTCATGAGATTATTGTATTGAAGTACATAGGGAGAGAGATTAACCACATAGCTACCGGTACAGCCCCTTAGCCTCGATGGAGAACTACTCCCTCCTCATGGGAGACAACAGCGTTGATGAAGATGGCGGTGGTGTCGATGGAGAAGCCTTCCGGGGGCACTTCCCCGTCCCGGCGGCGTGCCGGAACAGAGACTCCTGTCCCCCAGATCTTGGCTTCGCGATGGCGGCGGCTCTGGATGGTTTCTCGTACCGTGGCTTTTCCGTGTCGAGGTTTTAGGTCGAGGGGGCTTAAATAGGCGAAGAGGCGGCGTCAGGAGGTCAACGAGGCGACGACACCATAGGGGGGCGCGGGCAACCCCCAGGCCGCGCCGGCCTATGGTCTGGTGGGCCTGTGGCCCCCCTCTGACGACTCTCGGGTGTTCTGGATGCTTCCGGGCAAAATAGGATGCTGGGCGTTGATTTCGTCCGATTCCGAGAATATTTCCTTACTAGGATTTCTGAAACCAAAAATAGCAGAAAACAGGAACTGGCCCTTCGGCATCTCGTCAATAGGTTAGTTCCAGAAAACGCAAAATAATGACATAAAGTATGCATAAAACATGTAGATATCATCAATAATGTGTCATGGAACATAAGAAATTATCGATACGTCGGAGACGTATCAGCATCCCCAAGCTTAGTTCCTGCTCGTCCCGAGCAGGTAAACGATAAACAAAGATAATTTCTGGAGTGACATGCCATCATAAACTTGATCATACTATTGTAAGCATATGTAATGAATGTAGCGATCAAAACAATGGTAATACAATGAGTAAACAATTGAATCATAAAGCAAAGACTTTTCATGAATAGTACTTCAAGACAAGCATCAATAAGTCTTGCATAAGAGTTAACTCATAAAGCAATAATTCAAAGTAAAGGTATTGAAGCAACACAAAGGAAGATTAAGTTTCAGCGGTTGCTTTCAACTTATAACATGTATATCTCATGGATAGTTGTCAATGTAAAGTAATATAACAAGTGCAATATGCAAGTATGTAGGAATCAATGCACAGTTCACACAAGTGTTTGCTTCTTGAGGTGGAGAGAAATAGGTGAACTGACTCAACATAAAAGTAAAAGAATGGTCCTTCAAAGAGGAAAGCATCGATTGCTATATTTGTGCTAGAGCTTTGATTTTGAAAACAAGAAACAATTTTGTCAACGGTAGTAATAAAGCATATGTATCATGAAAATTATATCTTACAAGTTGCAAGCCTCATGCATAGTATACTAATAGTGCCCGCACCTTGTCCTAATTAGCTTGGATTACTGGGATTATCGCAATGCACATGTTTTAACCAAGTGTCACAAAGAGGTACCTCTATGCCGCCTGTACAAAGGTCTAAGGAGAAAGCTCGCATCGGATTTCTCGCTATTGATTATTCTCAACTTAGATATCCATACCGGGACAACATAGACAACAGATAATGGACTCCTCTTTTATGCATAAGCATGTAGCAACAATTAATTATCTCATATGAGATTGAGGATATATGTCCAAAACTGAAACTTCCACCATGGATCATGGCTTTAGTTAGCGGCCCAATGTTCTTCTCTAACAATATGCACGCTCTAACCATAAGGTGGTAGATCGCCCTTACTTCAGACAAGACGAACATGCATAGCAACTCACATGATATTCAACAAAGAGTAGTTGATGGCGTCCCCAGGAACATGGTTATCGCACAACAAGCAACTTAATAAGAGATAAAGTGCATAAGTACATATTCAATACCACAATAGTTTTTAGGCTATTTGTCCCATGAGCTATATATTGTAAAGGTGAAGAATGGAAATTTAAAGGTAGCACTCAAGCAATTTACTTTGGAATGGCGGAGAAATACCATGTAGTAGGTAGGTATGGTGGACACAAATGGCATAGTGGTTGGCTCAAGTATTTTGGATGCATGAGAAGTATTCCCTCTCGATACAAGGTTTAGGCTAGCAAGGCTATTTGAAACAAACACAAGGATGAAGCGGTGCAGCAAAAGTCACATAAAAGACATATTGAAAACATTATATTACTCTACACCGTCTTCCTTGTCGTTCAAACTCTTTACTAGAAATTATCTAGACCTTAGAGAGACCAATTATGCAAGCCAAATTTTAGCATGCTCTATGTATTTCTTCATTAATAGGTGCAAAGCATATGATGCAAGAGCTTAAACATGAGCACAACAATTTCCAAGTATCACATTATCCAAGACATTTTAGCAATTACTACATGTAGCATTTTCCAATTCCAACCATATAACAATTTAACGAAGAAGAAACTTCGCCATGAATATTATGAGTAGAGCCTAAGGACATACTTGTCCATATGAAACAGCGGAGCGTGTCTCTCTCCCACACAACGAATGCTAGGATCCATTTTATTCAAACAAAACAAAAACAAAAACAAACCGACGTTCCAAGCAAAGCACATAAGATGTGATGGAATAAAAATATAGTTTCAGGGGAGGAACCTGATAATGTTGTCGATGAAGAAGGGGATGCCTTGGGGATCCCCAAGCTTAGACGCTTGAGTCTTCTTGATATATGCACGGGTGAACCACCGGGGCATCCCCAAGCTTAGAGCTTTCGCTCTCCTTGATCATGTTGTATCATCTCCCTCTCTTCATCCTTGAAAACTTCCTCCACACCAAACTTAGAACAACTCATTAGAGGGTTAGTGCACAATCAAAATATACATGTTCAGAGGTGATATAATCATTCTGAACACTTCTGGACATTGCACAAAGCTACTGAAAGTCAATGGAATCGAAATATCCATCGAACATAACAAAACAGGCAATGCGAAATAAAAGGCAGAATCTGTCAAAACAGAACAGTTCGTATTGACGAATTTTATTGAGGCACCAGACTTGCTCAAATGAAAATTCTCAAGTTGAATGAAAGTTGCGTACATATCTGAGGATCACTCACGTAAATTGGCATAATTTTCTGAGTTACCTACAGAGAATTTTGCCCAGATTCGTGACAGCAAAGAAATCTGTTTCTGCGCAGTAATCCAAATCTAGTATGAACCTTACTATCAACGACTTTACTTGGCACAACAATGCACAAAACTAAGATAAGGAGAGGTTGCTACAGTAGTAAACAACTTCCAAGACTCAAATATAAAACAAAGTACTGTAGTAAAATAAACACATGGGTTATCTCCCAAGAAGTTCTTTCTTTATAGCCATTCAGATGGGCTCAGCAGTTTTAATGATGCACTCGCAAGAAATAGTATTTGAAGCAAAAGAGAGCATCAAGAGGCAAATTCAAAACACATTTAAGCCTAACATGCTTCCTATGAAAAGGAATCTTGTAAATAAACAAGTTATGTAGGCATAATGCATTAAGCATAGGAGAACTAGACAAGCTCAACTTGAAAATTTTAAGCATATAGAGAGGTGTTTTAGTAACATGAAAATTTCTACCACCATATTTTCCTCTCTCATAATAACTTTCAGTAGCATCATGAGCAAACTCAACAATATAACTATCACATAAAGCATTCTTATCATGAGTCTCATGCATAAAATTATTACTCTCCACATAAGCATAATCAATTTTATTAGTAATAGTGGGAGCAAATTCAACAAAGTAGCTATCATTATTATTCTCATCATCAAATGTAGGAGGCATATTGTAATCATAATCAAATTTATCCTCCATAACAGGCGGCATCATAAGACTACTATCATTATAATCATCATAAATAGGAGGCAAAGTATCATCAAAGTAAATTTTCTCCTCAATGCTTGGGGGACTAAAAAGATCATGCTCATCAAAACCAGCTTCCCCAAGCTTAGAATTTTCCATAGCATTAGCAACAATAGTGTTCAAAGCATTCATATTAATAACATTCCCATTAGCATGCATATAAAGTTCCATGGGTTTTTTTAATTCTCTCTTCAAACACATCATGTCCTAATTCAAGATAAAGTTCATAAAGATCTCTCATATTTTTGTTGTTTTTCATTATGCCTAACTAGTGTAAACAAGAAACAAAAAGATGCAATTGCAGGATCTAAAGGAAATAGCTTCGAGCACAAACACAATGGCGCCAGAAAAGTACTTTACCTGGAACCGAAGTATGAGTGCCTTTTACCTTTCCTCCCCGGCAACGGCGCCAGAAAAGTGCTTGATGTCTACGGGTGCTTCTATTCTTGTAGACAGTGTTGGGCCTCCAAGAGCAGAGGTTTGTAGAACAACAGCAAGTTTCCCTTAAGTGGATCACCCAAGGTTTATCGATCTCAGGGAGGAAGAGGTCAAAGATATCCCTCTCAAGCAACCCTGCAACCACAAAGCAAGAAGTCTCTTGTGTCCCCAACACACCTAATAGGTGCACTAGTTCGGCGAAGAGATAGTGAAATACAGGTGGTATAAATAAGTAGTAGCAACGGCACCAGAAAAGTGCTTTGCCCAGGACAGTAAACAAGCAATAGTAACGCAGCAGTAGTAACGCAGTAAAACAGTAAACAAGCAGCGATAGCAGTATTTAGGAACAAGGCCTAGGGATTAGACTTTCACTAGTGGACACTCTCAACTTTGATCACATAACAGAATAGATAAATGCATACTCTACACTCTCTTGTTGGATGATGAACACCATTGCGTAGGATTACACGAACCCTCAATGCCGGAGTTAACAAGCTCCACAATTCAATGTTCATATTTAAGTAACCTTAGAGTGCATGACAGATCAACACAACTAAACCAAGTACTAACATAGCATGCACACTGACACCTTCACACTATGTAGGAGGAATAGATCACATCAATACCATCATAGCAATAGTTAACTTCATAATCTACAAGAGATCACAATCATAGCCTACGCCAAGTACTAACACGGATGCACACACTGTCACCATTACACCGTGCAGGAGGAATAAACTACTTTAATAACATCACTAGAGTAGCACATAGATGAATTGTGATACAAAACACATTGCAATCATAAAGAGATATAAATAAGCACTTCACTATGCCATTCATAACAGTGAATAAGTATTCTGTGAAATATAGCCTAAGAGACCCACACGGTGCACACACTGTCACCTTTACACACGTGGGACAAGGAGTCTCCGGAGATCACATAAGTAAAATCCACTTGACTAGCATAATGACATCTAGATTACAAGCATCATCATATGAATCTCAATCATGTAAGGCAGCTCATGAGATTATTGTATTGAAGTACATAGGGAGAGAGATTAACCACATAGCTACCGGTACAGCCCCTTAGCCTCGATGGAGAACTACTCCCTCCTCATGGGAGACAGCAGCGTTGATGAAGATGGCGGTGGTGTCGATGGAGAAGCCTTCCGGGGGCACTTCCCTGTCCCGGCGGCGTGCCGGAACAGAGACTCCTGTCCCCCAGATCTTGGCTTCGCGATGGCGGCGGCTCTGGATGGTTTCTCGTACCGTGGCTTTTTCGTGTCGAGGTTTTAGGTCGAGGGGGCTTAAATAGGCGAAGAGGCGGCGTCAGGAGGTCAACGAGGCGATGACACCATAGGGGGGCGCGGGCCACCCCCAGGCCACGCCGGCCTATGGTCTGGTGGGCCTGTGGCCCCCCTCTGACGACTCTCGGGTGTTCTGGATGCTTCCGGGCAAAATAGGATGCTGGGCGTTGATTTCGTCCGATTCCGAGAATATTTCCTTACTAGGATTTCTGAAACCAAAAACAGCAGAAAACAGGAACTAGCCCTTCGGCATCTCGTCAATAGGTTAGTTCCAGAAAACGCAAAATAATGACATAAAGTATGCATAAAACATGTAGATATCATCAATAATGTGGCATGGAACATAAGAAATTATCGATACGTCGGAGACGTATCAGCTCCCAACCATCTTCTAACTTCCTAGGAATAGAAGTTTCAAGTTTTAGTTTATCTTCTCTAGCTTTAATGAGAGCATTTGTAATATGTTTTGTAAAGGCCAAATTTAGCAAGTTTTTGTAAGAACTTTATAACTTCAGAGATGTGAGAATCATCAAAATCTAAACCATTATGATCTAAAGCAATGGGATCATTATCCCCAATATTGGAAAAAAAATTCAGCAGTTTTATCACAAACAGTTTCAGCAGTTTTAGCAGTTTCAGGTAGTTTTGCAAGTTTTGCATTAGGAATAGAAACATTGCCAACACCAATTATTTTACCATTGATAGTAACTTTAATAGTGGGGTCCCACATTGACGGTTCAGAGTTTATTGGAACATAATCAAAATGCTCACGAATTCGACCATACCCTTCTTTTAAGCAAGATACACTTGTCTCAAGAGTGTTCAATCTATTAAAAATACTAACAAGGGATGGATCAAAATTATTAGTGGAGCTAGATGATGTAACCAATTTTTTATGGCATTAAAACCTTGATCCCCATCACAGTGAAGGAAATCTCCTCCCACTACAGCATCTAAGGCATATCTATAATGAAGAATAAGCCCAAAATAAAAAATTACTAAGAAGCAAACTTAGCGTCATTTTAGGTTCAGTTTTATTATAAGAATCAAAAATTCTAGACCAAGCTTCTTTAAAACTCTCTTCACCACCTCGTTTAAAAGTGAAGATCGATTCCTCGGGTGATAGAGTAACAACTACGGGACTAGTCATGATAACAAAAATAAAGTAAATGCAAGTAACTAATTTTTTTGTGTTTTTAATATGGAGAATGCAAACAAGATAAATAAAGTAAAGCAAGTAACTAATTTTGTTGTATTTTGATATAATGCAGCAAACAAAGTAGTAAATAAAAATAAAGCAAGACAAAAACAAAGTAAAGAGATTGGAAGTGGAGACTCCCTTTGCAGCGTGTCTTGATCTCCCCGGCAACGGCGCCAGCAAAAGAGCTTGATACGCGTACAACACGCGTCCGTTGGGAACCCCAAGAGGAAGGTGTGATGCGTACAGTAGCAAGTTTTCCCTCAGTAAGAAACTAAGGTTTATCGAACCAGTAGGAGCCAAGAAGCACATTGAAGGTTGATGGTGGCGGAGTGTAGTGCGGCGCAACACCAGGGATTCCGACGCCAACGTGGAACCTGCACAACACAACCAAATTACTTTGCCCCAACGTGACAGTGAGGTTGTCAATCTCACCGGCTTGCTGTAACAAAGGATTAGATGTATAGTGTGGATGATGATGTTTGCAGAGAACAGTAAGAACGAGTATTGTAGTAGATTGTATTCGATGTAAAAGAATGGACCGGGGTCCACAGTTCACTAGTGGTGTCTCTCCAATAAGAAATAGCATGTTGGGTGAACAAATTACAGTTGGGCAATGGACAAATAAAGATAGCATGACAATGCACATACATGTTATGATGAGTAGTGTGAAATTCAATTAGGCATTACGACAAAGTACATGGACCGCTATCCAGCATGCCACCTACTTTGAGCCTCTGTATTAAGAGATTTTTAAACCAAACAATCCCAACTCTTTGCACCTCATCCAAGACATCATCAAGGTGAACAATTTGGTCAAGACCACTGATGTCTACTCACGCTTCTTTTCCTGTAGACAGTGTTGGGCCTCCAAGAGCAGAGGTTTGTAGAACAGCAGCAAGTTTTCCCTTAAATGGATCACTGATACGTCTCCGACGTATCGATAATTTCTTATGTTCCATGCCACATTATTGATGATATCTACATGTTTTATGCACACTTTATGTCATATTCGTGCATTTTCTGGAACTAACCTATTAACAAGATGCCGAAGTGCCGATTCTTTGTTTTCTGCTGTTTTTGGTTTCAGAAATCCTAGTAAGGAAATATTCTCGGAATTGGACGAAATCAACGCCCAGGGTCCTATTTTGCCACGAAGCTTCCAGAAGACCGAAGAGGAGACGAAGTGGGGCCACGAGGTGGCCAGACTATAGGGCGGCGCGGCCCAGGTCTTGGCCGCGCCGACCTATAGTGTGGGCCCCTCGTGACGCCCCTCGACCTGCCCTTCCGCCTACAAATAGCCTTCGTCACGAAACCCCCAGTACCGAGAGCCACGATACGGAAAACCTTCCAGAGACGCCGCCGCCGCCAATCCCATCTCGGGGGATTCAGGAGATCGCCTCCGGCACCCTGCCGGAGAGGGGAATCATCTCCCGGAGGACTCTACGCCGCCATGGTCGCCTCCGGAGTGATGTGTGAGTAGTCTACCCCTGGACTATGGGTCCATAGCAGTAGCTAGATGGTTGTCTTCTCCTCATTGTGCTTAATTGTCGGGTCTTGTGAGCTGCCGAACATGATCAAGATCATCTATCTGTAATTCTATATGTTGTGTTTGTTGGGATCCGATGAATAGAGAATGCTTGTTATGTTGATTATCAATTTATATCTATGTGTTGTTTATGATCTTGCATGCTCTCCGTTACTAGTAGATGCTCTGGCCAAGTAGATGCTTGTAACTCCAAGAGGGAGTATTTATGCTCGATAGTGGGTTCATGTCTCCGTGAATCTGGGGAAGTGACAGAAATCTCTAAGTTTATGGATGTGCTATTGCCACTAGGGATAAAACATTGGTGCTATGTTCGAGGATGTAGTTACTGATTACATTACGCGCAATACTTAATGGAATTGTCTGTTGTTAGCAACTTAATAATGGAGGGGGTTCGGATGATAACCTGAAGGTGGACTTTTTAGGCATAGATGGATGCTGGATAGCGGTCTATGTACTTTGTCGTAATGCCCAATTAAATCTCACTATACTCATCATAATATGTATGTGCATGGTCATGCCCTCTTTATTTGTCAATTTCCCAACTGTAATTTGTTCACCCAACATGCTGTTTATCTTATGGGAGAGACACCTCTAGTGAACTGTGGACCCCGGTCCAATTCTCTATACTGAAATACAATCTACTGCAATACTTGTTCTACTATTTTCTGCAAACAATCATCTTCAACACTATACATCTAATCCTTTGTTACAGCAAGCCGGTGAGATTGACAACCTCGCTGTTTCGTTGGGGCAAAGTACTTGGTTTGTGTTGTGCAGGTTCCACGTTGGCGCCGGAATCCCTGGTGTTGCGCCGCACTACATATCGCCGCCATCAACCTTCAACGTGCTTCTTGACTCCTACTGGTTCGATAAACCTTGGTTTCATACTGAGGGAAAACTTGCCGCTGTACGCATCACACCTTCCTCTTGGGGTTCCCAACGGACGTGTGCTACACGCCATCAAGCAAATTTTTCTGGCGCCGTTGCCGGGGAGATCAAGACACGCTGCAAGGGGAGTCTCCACATCCCAATCTCTTTACTTTGTTTTTGTCTTGCTTTATTTTATTTACTACTTTGTTTGCTGCACTAAATCAAAATACAAAAAAATTAGTTGCTAGTTTTACTTTATTTACTGTCTTGGTTGCTATATCAAAAACACACAAAAATTAGTTACTTGTATTTACTTTACTTATTGCATTATGTTTCCTCTTAATTTTACCGTAAAAAACATGCCGGTAGGACGCGGGTCTATAGTTGGGAGAAATAATATAGAAGATTTTTTCAACCATGTTAGTACCATTGAAGATTTTGAAGATAGACACTTGGTAGATCTTGCTCCTACTTATGAAATTGCTGCTGCTGCTGCTGCTAAAACTTATGTATCTAATATACTATGCTTGGTTGAGAAAACTCCAAACCCCGCTGTAGATGCACCACCCTTTGATAATACTTGATACACACTTTCTGCGCCTAGCTGAAAGGCGTTAAAGAAAAGCGCTCATGGGAGACAACCCATGTTTTTACTACAGTACTTTGTTTTTATTTTGATTCTTGGAAGTTGTTTACTACTGTAGCAACCTCTCCTTCTCTTAGTTTAGTGTTTTATTGTGCCAAGTAAAGTCGTTGATAGTAAAGTTCATACTAGATTTGGATTACTGCGGAGAAACAGATTTCTTTGCTGTCACGAATCTGGGCAAAATTCTCTGTAGGTAACTCAGAAAATTATGCCAATTTACGTGAGTGATCCTCAGATATGTACGCAACTTTCATTAAATTTGAGCATTTTCATTTGAGCAAGTCTGGTGCCTCAATAAAATTTGTCAATACGAACTGTTCTGTTTTGACAGATTCGGCCTTTTATTTCGCATTGCCTGTTTTGTTATGTTCGATGGATATTTTCATTCCATTGACTTTCAGTAGCTTTGTGCAATGTCCAGAAGTGTTAAGAATGATTATGTCACCTCTGAACATGTATATTTTGATTGTGTACTAACCCTCTAATGAGTTGTTCTAAGTTTGGTGTGGAGGAAGTTTTCAAGGATCAAGAGAGGGAGATGATACAACATGATCAAGGAGAGTGAAAGCTCTAAGCTTGGGGATGCCCCGGTGGTTCACCCCTGCATATATCAAGAAGACTCAAGCGTCTAAGCTTGGGGATGCCCAAGGCATCCCCTTCTTCATCGACAACATTATCAGGTTCCTCCCCTGAAACTATATTTTTATTCCATCACATCTTATGTGCTTTTCTTGGAGCGTCGGTTTGTTTTTGTTTTTGTTTTGTTTGAATAAAATGGATCCTAGCATTCGTTGTATGGGAGAGAGACACGCTCCGCTGTTGCATATGGACAAGTATGTCCTTAGGCTCTACTCATAGTATTCATGGCGAAGTTTCTTCTTCGTTAATTTGTTATATGGTTGGAATTGGAAAATGATACATGTAGTAATTGCTAAAATGTCTTGGATAATGTGATACTTGGCAATTGTTGTGCTCATGTTTAAGCTCTTGCATCATATGTTTTGCACCTATTAATGAAGAAATACATAGAGCATGCTAAAATTTGGTTTGCATATTTGGTCTCTCTAAGGTCTAGATAATTTCTAGTATTGAGTTTGAACAACAAGGAAGACGGTGTAGAGTCTTATAATGTTTTCAATATGTCTTTTATGTGAGTTTTGCTGCACCGCTTCATCCTTGTGTTTGTTTCAAATAACCTTGCTAGCCTAAACCTTGTATCGAGAGGGAATACTTCTCATGCATCCAAAATACTTGAGCCAACCACTATGCCATTTGTGTCCACCATACCTACCTACTACATGGTATTTCTCCGCCATTACAAAGTAAATTGCTTGAGTGCTACCTTTAAATTTCCATTCTTCACCTTTACAATATATAGCTCATGGGACAAATAGCTTAAAAACTATCGTGGTATTGAATATGTACTTATGCACTTTATCTCTTATTAAGTTGCTCGTTGTGCGATAACCATGTTCCTGGGGACGCCATCAACTACTCTTTGTTGAATATCATGTGAGTTGCTATGCATGTTCATCTTGTCTGAAGTAAGAGCGATCTACCACCTTATGGTTAGAGCGTGCATATTGTTAGAGAAGAACATTGGGCCGCTAACTAAAGCCATGATCCATGTTGGAAGTTTCAGTTTTGGACATATATCCTCAATCTCAAATGAGAAAATTAATTGTTGCTACATGCTTATGCATAAAAGAGGAGTCCATTATCTGTTGTCTATGTTGTCCCGGTATGGATGTCTAAGTTGAGAATAATCAATAGCGAGAAATCCAATGCGAGCTTTCTCCTTAGACCTTTGTACAGGCGGCATAGAGGTACCCCTTTGTGACACTTGGTTAAAACATGTGCATTGCGATAACCCCGGTAGTCCAAGCTAATTAGGACAAGGTGCGGGCACTATTAGTATACTATGCATGAGGCTTGCAACTTGTAAGATATAATTTACATGATACATATGCTTTATTACTACCGTTGACAAAATTGTTTCTTGTTTTCAAAATCAAAGCTCTAGCACAAATATAGCAATCGATGCTTTCCTCTTTGAAGGACCATTCTTTTACTTGTATGTTGAGTCAGTTCACCTATTTCTCTCCACCTTAAGAAGCAAACACTTGTGTGAACTGTGCATTGATTCTTACATACTTGCATATTGCACTTATTATATTACTCTATGTTGACAATATCCATGAGATATACATGTTATAAGTTGAAAGCAACCGCTGAAACTTCATCTTCCTTTGTGTTGCTTCAATACCTCTACTTTGAATTATTGCTTTATGAGTTAACTCTTATGCAAGACTTATTGATGCTTGTCTTGAAGTACTATTCATGAAAAGTCTTTGCTATATGATTCATTTGTTTACTCATGTCATATACATTGTTTTGATCGCTGCATTCACTACATATGCTTTACAAATAGTATGATCAAGGTTATGATGGCATGTCACTCCAGAAATTATCTTTGTTTATCGTTTACCTTTCGGGACGAGCAGGAACTAAGCTTGGGGATGCTGATACGTCTCCGACGTATCGATAATTTCTTATGTTCCATGCCACATTATTGATGATATCTACATGTTTTATGCACACTTTATGTCATATTCGTGCATTTTCTGGGACTAACCTATTAACAAGATGCCGAAGTGCCGATTCTTTGTTTTCTGTTGTTTTTGGTTTCAGAAATCCTAGTAAGGAAATATTCTCGGAATTGGACGAAATCAACGCCCAGGGTCCTATTTTGCCACGAAGCTTCCAGAAGACCGAAGAGGAGACGAAGTGGGGCCACGAGGTGGCCAGACTATAGGGCGGCGCGGCCCAGGTCTTGGCCGCGCCGACCTATAGTGTGGGCCCCTCGTGACGCCCCTCGACCTGCCCTTCCGCCTACAAATAGCCTTCGTCGCGAAACCCCCGATGCGAGAGCCACGATACGGAAAACCTTCCAGAGACGCCGCCGCCGCCAATCCCATCTCGGGGGATTCAGGAGATCGCCTCCGGCACCCTGCCGGAGAGGGGAATCATCTCCCGGAGGACTCTACGCCGCCATGGTCGCCTCCGGAGTGATGTGTGAGTAGTCTACCCCTGGACTATGGGTCCATAGCAGTAGCTAGATGGTTGTCTTCTCCTCATTGAGCTTAATTGTCGGGTCTTGTGAGCTGCCGAACATGATCAAGATCATCTATCTGTAATTCTATATGTTGTGTTTGTTGGGATCCGATGAATAGAGAATGCTTGTTATGTTGATTATCAATTTATATCTATGTGTTGTTTATGATCTTGCATGCTCTCCATTACTAGTAGATGCTCTGGCCAAGTAGATGCTTGTAACTCCAAGAGGGAGTATGTATGCTCGATAGTGGGTTCATGTCAACGTGAATCTGGGGAAGTGACAGAAATCTCTAAGATTATGGATGTGCTGTTGCCACTAGGGATAAAACATTGGTGCTATGTTCGAGGATGTAGTTACTGATTACATTACGCGCAATACTTAATGCAATTGTCTGTTGTTAGCAACTTAATACTGGAGGGGGTTCGGATGATAACCTGAAGGTGGACTTTTTAGGCATAGATGCATGCTGGATAGCGGTCTATGTACTTTGTCGTAATGCCCAATTAAATCTCACTATACTCATCATAATATGTATGTGCATGGTCATGCCCTCTTTATTTGTCAATTGCCCAACTGTAATTTGTTCACCCAACATGCTATTTATCTTATGGGAGAGACACCTCTAGTGAACTGTGGACCCCGGTCCAATTCTCTATACTGAAATACAATCTACTGCAATACTTGTTCTACTGTTTTCTGCAAACAATCATCTTCCACACTATACATCTAATCCTTTGTTACAGCAAGCCGGTGAGATTGACAACCTCGCTGTTTCGTTGGGGCAAAGTACTTGGTTTGTGTTGTGCAGGTTCCACGTTGGAGCCGGAATCCCTGGTGTTGCGCCGCACTACATCTCGCCGCCATCAACCTTCAACGTGCTTCTTGACTCCTACTGGTTCGATAAACCTTGGTTTCATACTGAGGGAAAACTTGCCGCTGTACGCATCACACCTTCCTCTTGGGGTTCCCAACGGACGTGTGCTACACGCCATCAATCACCCAAGGTTTATAGAACTCAGGGAGGAAGAGGTCAAATATATCCCTCTCAAGCAACCCTGCGATCACAATGCAAGAAGTCTCTTGTGTCCCCAACACACCTAATACACTTGTCAGATGTATAGGTGCACTAGTTCGGCGAAGAGATGGTGAAATACAAGTAATATGGATGAGTATGAGTGGTAATAGCAATCTGAATAAAATATGGCAGCGAGTAAACATGCAACAAAACAGTAAACAAACGGAGATTCTATGCTTGGAAGCAAGGCCTAGGGATCCTGCTTTCACTAGTGGACACTCTCAACAATGATCACATAATAGAACCACTCTACACCCTCTTGTTGGATGATGAACACCACTAATTGTGTAGGATTACACGAACCCTCAATACCGGAGTTAACAAGCTCCACAATATTCGATATTCATGTTTAAATAACCTTAGAGTGCAAGATTGATCAACACAACTACGCCGAGAACTAACATAGCATGCACACTGTCACCATCACACTATGAAGGAGGCATAGATCACATCAATACTATCATAGCAATAGTTAACTTCATAATCTACAAGAGATTACAATCATAACCTATGCCAAGTACCACACGATGCACACACTGTCACCATTACACCGTGCAGGAGGAATATACTACTTTAATAACATAACTAGAGTAGCACATAGATGATATTCAACTTGATCACAAAGAGAGAGAGATGAACCACATAGCTACAGCGGAGCCCTTAGCCCCGGGGGTGGATTACTCCCTCCTCATCATGGAGACAGCAATGGCGGTGAAGATGGCGGTGGAGACGGCGGTGGAGATGACTCCGGGGGAAATTCCCCATCCCGGCGGCATGCCGGAACAGAGACTTCTGTCCCCCGAATTGGAGTTTCGCGATGGCGGCGGCTCTGGATGGTTTTCTCTGGTTTCGTCAATCGGTGTCGAGGAATTAGGTCAGGAGGCTTCAAATAGGCGAAGAGGCGGAGTCGGAGGGGCCACGGGGGACCCACACACTAGGGGGGCGCCCCCCCTTGGCCGCGCCGCCCTGTGGGGTGGGGCCCCCTGGCTCCCCTCTGGCCCTTCTTTGGTGCTCTGGAAGCTTCCGGGCAAAATAAGATATTGGGCGTTGATTTTGTCCAATTCCGAGAATATTTCCTTACTAGGATTTTTGAAACCAAAAATAGCAGAAAACAGCAACTGGCCCTTCGGCATCTCGTCAATAGGTTAGTTCCGGAAAACGCATAAATATGACATAAAGTATGCATAAAACACGTAGGTATCATCAATAATGTGGCATGGAACATAAGAAATTATCGATACGTCAGAGACGTATCAGCATCCCCAAGCTTAGTTCCTGCTCGTCCCGAGTAGGTAAACGATAACAAAGATAATTTCTGGAGTGACATGCCATCATAATCTTGATCATACTATTGTAAGCACATGTAATGAATGCAGCGATCAAAGCAATGGTAAATGACATGAGTAAACAATTGAATCATATAGCAAAGACTTTTCATGAATAGTACTTTCAAGACAAGCATCAATAAGTCTTGCATAAGAGTTAACTCATAAAGCAACAATTTAAAGTAAAGGTATTGAAGCAACACAAAGGAAGATTAAGTTTCGGCGGTTGCTTTCAACTTGTAACATGTATATCTCATGGATAGTTGTCAATGTAAAGTAATATAACAAGTGCAATATGCAAGTATGTAGGAATTAATGCACAGTTCACACAAGTGTTTGCTTCTTGAGGTGGAGAGAGATAGGTGAACTGACTCAACATAAAAGTAAAAGAAAGGCCCTTCGTAGAGGGAAGCATTGATTGCTATATTTGTGCTAGAGCTTTGGTTTCGAAAACATAAAGAGAGCATAAAAGTAAAGTTTTGAGAGGTGTTTGTTTTTGTCAACGAATGGTAGTGGGCACTCTAACCCCCTTGCCAGACAAACCTTCAAAGAGCGGCTCCTATGAATTATTTTTATTTTTGTGTGGCACTCCTTCCAACCTTTCTTTCACAAACCATGGCTAACCGAATCCTCGGGTGCCTGCCAACAATCTCATACCATGAAGGAGTGCCTTTTTATTTTAGTTTTATTATGATGACACTCCTCCCCACCTTTGCTTTCTCAAGCCATGGCTAACCGAATCCTCGGGTGCCGTCCAACAATCACATACCATGGAGGAGTGTCTATTTAGGTTAATTAATTTGGGACTGGGAATCCCATTGCCAGCTCTTTTTGCAAAATTATTGGATAAGCGAATGAAACCACTAGTCCACTGGTGAAAGTTGCCCAACAAGATTGAAAGATAAACACCACATACTTCCTCATTAGCTATAAAACACTGACACAAATCAGAGGTGATAAATTTTGAATTGTTTAAAGGTAGCACTCAAGCAATTTGCTTTGGAATGGCGGAGAAATACCATGTAGTAGGTAGGTATGGTGGACACAAATGGCATAGTGGTTAGCTCAAGGATTTTGGATGCATGAGAAGTATTCCCTCTCGATACAAGGTTTAGGCTAGCAAGGTTATTTGAAACAAACACAAGGATGAAGCAGTGCAGCAAAACTCACATAAAAGACATATTGTAAACATTATAAGACTCTACACCGTCTTCCTTGTTGTTCAAACACTTTACTAGAAATTATCTAGACCTTAGAGAGACCAATTATGCAAACCAAATTTTAGCAAGCTCTATGTATTTCTTCATTAATAGGTGCAAAGTATATGATGCAAGAGCTTAAACATGAGCACAACAATTGCCAAGTATCACATTTTTCAAGACATCATACCAATTACTACATGTAGCATTTCCCGTTTCCAACCATATAACAATTAACGAAGCAGTTTCAACGTTCGCCATGAAAATTAAAAGCTAAGAACACATATGTTCATATGAACCAGCGGAGCGTGTCTCTCTCCCATACAAGCATTTATTCAAATAAAAACAAAAACAAAAGCACACAGACGCTCCAAGTAAAGTACATATGATGGGACCGAATAAAAATGTAGTTTCAAGAGAAGGAACCTGATAATTTGTCGATGAAGAAGGGGATGCCTTGGGCATCCCCAAGCTTAGACGCTTGAGTCTTCTTGAAATATGCAGGGCTGAACCACCGGGGCATCCCCAAGCTTAGAGCTTTCACTCTCCTTGATCATATTGTATCATCCTCCTCTCTTGACCCTTGAAAACTTCCTCCACACCAAACTCAAAACAAACTCATTAGAGGGTTAGTGTATAATCAAAAACTCACATGTTCAGAGGTGACACAATCATTCTTAACACTTCTGGACATTGCTCAAAGCTACTGGAATTAAATGGAACAAAGAAATCCATCCCACATAGCAAAAGAGGCAATGCGAAATAAAAGGCAGAATCTGTCAAAACAAAACAGTCCGTAAAGACGAATTTTAAAGAGGCACCATACTTGCTCAAATGAAAATGCTCAAATTTAGTGAAAGGTGCGTACATATCTAAGGATCACTCACGTAAATTGTCATAATTTTCTGAGTTACCTACAGAGAATTAGGCCCAGATTCGTGACAGCAAGAAATCTATTTCTGCGCAGTAATCCAAATCTAGTATGAACCTTACTATCAAAGACTTTACTTGGCACAACAATTCAACAAAACTAAGATAAGGAGAGGTTGCTACAGTAGTAACAACTTCCAAGACTCAAATATAAAACAAAGTTACTGTAGCAAAATAAACACATGGGTTATCTCCCAAGAAGTTCTTTCTTTATAGCCATTAAGATGGGCTCAATAATTTCAATGATGCACTCCCAAGAAATAAGAGTTGGAGCAAAAGAGAGCATCAAGAAGCAAATTCAAAACACATTTAAACCTAACATGCTTCCTATGCAAAGGAATCTTGTACACAAATGAATTCATGAAGAACAAAGTGACAAGCATAAGAGGATAAAACACGAGTAACTTCAAGATTCTCAACATAAAGAGGGGAAACTTAATATTATTAAGATGCATATAACCATGTTTCCCTCTCTCATAATAACTTTCAGTAGCATCATTGATGAAATCCACAATATACCCATCACTTAAAACATTCTTATCATGGTTCATATGCATAGAAGTATCATTAATTTTGGCATAAGAAAAGTTCTTCTCATTAATAGTAATTGGAGCAAGATTATTATCAAGAATTTGAACATGGTAAATGACACGCGTACAGCACGCGACCGTTGGGAACCCCAAGTGGAAGGTGTGATGCGTACAGCAGTAAGTTTCCCTCAGTTAGAAACCAAGGTTTATCGAACCAGTAGGAGTCAAGAAGCACGTTGAAGGTTGATGGCGGCGAGATGTAGTGCGGCACAACACCAGGGATTCCGGCGCCAACGTGGAACCTGCACAACACAAACCAAGTACTTTGCCCCAACGAAACAGCGAGGTTGTCAATCTCACCGGCTTGCTGTAACAAAGGATTAGATGTATAGTGTGGATGATGATTGTTTGCAGAAAATAGTAGAACAGTATTGCAGTAGAGTGTATTTCAGTATAGAGAATTGGACCGGGGTCCACAGTTCACTAGAGGTGTCTCTCCCATAAGATAAACAGCATGTTGGGTGAACAAATTACAGTTGGGCAATTGACAAATAAAGAGGGCATGACCATGCACATACATATTATGATGAGTATAGTGAGATTTAATTGGGCATTACGACAAAGTACATAGACCGCTATCCAGCATGCATCTATGCCTAAAAAGTCCACCTTCAGGTTATCATCCGAACCCCCTCCAGTATTAAGTTGCTAACAACAGACAATTGCATTAAGTATTGCGCATAATGTAATCAGTAACTACATCCTCGAACATAGCACCAATATTTTATCCCTAGTGGCAACAACACATCCATAATCTTAGAGATTTCTATCACTTCCCCAGATTCACGGAGACATGAACCCACTATCGAGCATAAATACTCCCTCTTGGAGTTACAAGCATCTACTTGGCCAGAGCATCTACTAGTAACAGAGAGCATGCAAGATCATAAACAACACATATATATAAATTGATAATCAACATAACAAGTATTCTCTATTCATCGGATCCCAACAAACGCAACATATAGAATTACAGATAGATGATCTTGATCATGTTCGGCAGCTCACAAGACCCGACAATTAAGCACAATGGGGAGAAGACAACCATCTAGCTACTGCTATGGACCCATAGTCCAGGGGTAGACTACTCACACATCACTCCGGAGGCGACCATGGCGGCGTAGAGTCCTCCGGGAGATGATTCCCCTCTCCGGCAGGGTGCCGGAAGCGATCTCCTGAATCCCCCGAGATGGGATTGGCGGCGGCGGCGTCTCTGGAAGGTTTTCCGTATCGTGGCTCTCGGTCCTGGGTGTTTCGCGATGAAGGCTATTTGTAGGCGGAAGGGCAGGTCAGGGGGCCACACGAGGGGCCCACACTACAGGTCGGCGCGGCCAGGGCTTGGGCCGCGCCGCCCTAGGGTGTGGCCACCTCGTGGCCCCACTTCGTCTCCTCTTCGGTCTTCTGGAAGCTTCGTGGCAAAATAGGACCCTGGGCGTTGATTTCGTCCAATTCCGAGAATATTTCCTTACTAGGATTTCTGAAACCAAAAACAGCAGAAAACAAAGAATCGGCACTTCGGCATCTTGTTAATAGGTTAGTTCCAGAAAATGCACGAATATGACATGAAGTGTGCATAAAACATGTAGATATCATCAATAATGTGGCATGGAACATAAGAAATTATCGATACGTCGGAGACGTATCAGCATCCCCAAGCTTAGTTCCTGCTCGTCCCGAGCAGGTAAACGATAAACAAAGATAATTTCTGGAGTGACATGCCATCATAACCTTGATCATACTATTTGTAAAGCATATGTAGTGAATGCAGCGTTCAAAACAATGTAAATGACATGAGTAAACAAGTGAATTATATAGCAAAGACTTTTCATGAATAGTACTTCAAGACAAGCATCAATAAGTCTTGCATAAGAGTTAACTCATAAAGCAATAATTCAAAGTAAAGACATTGAAGCAACACAAAGGAAGATGAAGTTTCAGCGGTTGCTTTCAACTTGTAACATGTATATCTCATGGATATTGTCAACATAGAGTAATATAACAAGTGCAATATGCAACTATGTAGGAATCAATGCACAGTTCACACAAGTGTTTGCTTCTTGAGGTGGAGAGAAATAGGTGAACTGACTCAACAATAAAAGTAAAAGAAAGGTCCTTCAAAGAGGAAAGCATCGATTGCTATATTTGTGCTAGAGCTTTGATTTTGAAAACAAGAAACAATTTTGTCAACGGTAGTAATAAAGCATATGTATCATGTAAATTATATCTTACAAGTTGCAAGCCTCATGCATAGTATACTAATAGTGCCCGCACCTTGTCCTAATTAGCTTGGACTACCGGGATCATCGCAATGCACATGTTTTAACCAAGTGTCACAAAGGGGTACCTCTATGCCGCCTGTACAAAGGTCTAAGGAGAAAGCTCGCATTGGATTTCTCGCTATTGATTATTCTCAACTTAGACATCCATACCGGGACAACATAGACAACAGATAATGGACTCCTCTTTTATGCATAAGCATGTAACAACAATTAATTTTCTCATATGAGATTGAGGATATTGTCCAAAACTGAAACTTCCACCATGGATCATGGCTTTAGTTAGTGGCCCAATGTTCTTCTCTAACAATATGCATGCTCTAACCATAAGGTGGTAGATCGCTCTTACTTCAGACAAGACGAACATGCATAGCAACTCACATGAAATTCAACAAAGAGTAGTTGATGGCGTCCCCAGTGAACATGGTTATCGCACAACGAGCAACTTAATAAGAGATAAAGTGCATAAGTACATATTCAATACCACAATAGTTTTTAAGCTATTTGTCCCATGAGCTATATACTATAAAGGTGAAGAATGGAAATTTAAAGGTAGCACTCAAGCAATTTACTTTGGAATGGCGGAGAAATACCATGTAGTAGGTAGATATGGTGGACACAAATGGCATAGTGGTTGGCTCAAGTATTTTGGATGCATGAGAGGTATTCCCTCTCGATACAAGGTTTAGGCTAGCAAGGCTTATTTCAAACAAACACAAGGATGAACCGGTGCAGCAAAACTCACATAAAAGACACATTGAAAACATTATAAGACTCTACACCGTCTTCCTTGTTGTTCAAACTCAATACTAGAAATTATCTAGACCTTAGAGAGACCAAATATGCAAACCAAATTTTAGCATGCTCTATGTATTTCTTCATTAATAGGTGCAAAGTATATGATGCAAGAGCTTAAACATGAGCACAAAAATTACCAAGTATCACATTATCCAAGACATTATAGCAAATTACTACATGTATCATTTTCCAATTCCAACCATATAACAATTTAACGAAGAAGAAACTTCGCCATGAATATTATGAGTAGAGCCTAAGGACATACTTGTCCATATGCTACAGCGGAGCGTGTCTCTCTCCCACAAAGTGAATGCTAGGATCCATTTTATTCAAACAAAACAAAAACAAAAACAAACCGACGCTCCAAGAAAAGCACATAAGATGTGATGGAATAAAAATATAGTTTCAGGGGAGGAACCTGATAATGTTGTCGATGAAGAAGGGGATGCCTTGGGCATCCCCAAGCTTAGACGCTTGAGTCTTCTTGATATATGCAGGGCTGAACCACCGGGGCATCCCCAAGCTTAGAGCTTTCACTCTCCTTGATCATGTTGTATCATCTCCCTCTCTTGATCCTTGAAAACTTCCTCCACACCAAACTTAGAACAACTCATTAGAGGGTTAGTGCACAATCAAAATATACATGTTCAGAGGTGACATAATCATTCTTAACATTTCTGGACATTGCACAAAGCTACTGAAAGTCAATGGAATCGAAATATCCATCGAACATAACAAAACAGGCAATGCGAAATAAAAGGCAAAATCTGTCAAAACAGAACAGTTCGTATTGACGAATTTTATCGAGGCACCAGACTTGCTCAAATGAAAATGCTCAAATTGAATGAAAGTTGCGTACATATCTGAGGATTACTCACGTAAATTGGCATAATTTTCTGAGTTACCCACAGAGAAAACAGCCCAGATTCGTGACAGCAAAGAAATCTGTTTCTGCACAGTAATCCAAATCTAGTATGAACTTTACTATCAACGACTTTACTTGGCACAACAAAACACTAAACTAAGATAAGGAGAGGTTTCTACAGTAGTAAACAACTTCCAAGACACAAAATAAAAACAAAATACTGTAGTAAAAACATGGGTTGTCTCCCATAAGCGCTTTTCTTTAACGCCTTTCAGCTAGGCGCAGAAAGTGTGTATCAAGTATTATCGGAGGGTGGTGCATCGTTATCATGAGCTCCCCCATCCGTAGTGGTACTAAGGGCTTTGTCAATTTTAGGCCTATAATAATACTTCTTTGGTCTAGGCACTTTAGAGACATACATAAACTTTTGCTCCTTACCCACATAAGCTTTCTCCTTATATTTAAGAGAAGAAAATGTTGAACCCAATGTTCCCATAGCTTTTTCAAGTTCGTCAATCCTATTGATTTGATCATCATGGACAGCACAAGTTCCTAAGACACTAATTCTTTCATCAATTCCTCCTAAGGATTTATCAAGTTCATCAGTTTTATCAAGTAACATTTCCAATTTAGTTTCAATGCTTGGAAAATTTTTCTCTATGGTTTCCAATTTTTTCATAACATCTTCAAGAGAGATTTCAGTTTTAACTTCATCAGCAGGGGGTACCCCAAATAGACTCTCAATAATACAACTAGCTTCTAATGCAGGAGTACTTAGAAAGTTACCTTTCGCGAGACTATCAAGAACATACCTATTCCAGCTAGAGATACCAACATAAAAATTCCTGAGTAGGATAGTGGTGGAGTGTTTCTTAGTGCACCTATTATGGGCATCACTAATTCTATACCAAGCATCTCTTAAACATTCTCCCCCTCGTTGCTTAAACGTACGAACTTCAACTTCAGGATTACTCATTTTAGCAGTAGTAAATAAAACAAACTAGATAAAGTAAATGCAAGTAACTAATTTTTTTTGTGTTTTTGATATAGCAAACAAGATAGCAAATAAAGTAAAACTAGCAACTAATTTTTTTGTATTTTGATTTAGTGCAGCAAACAAAGTAGTAAATAAAACTAAGCAAGACAAAAAACAAAGTAAAGAGATTGCGACGTGGAGACTCCCCTTGCAGCGTGTCTTGATCTCCCCGGCAACGGCGCCAGAAATTTAGCTTGACACGCGTACAGCACGCGACCGTTGGGAACCCCAAGTGGAAGGTGTGATGCGTACAGTAGTAAGTTTCCCTCAGTTAGAAACCAAGGTTTATCGAACCAGTAGGAGTCAAGAAGCACGTTGAAGGTTGATGGCGGCGAGATGTAGTGCGGCGCAACACCAGGGATTCCGGCGCCAACGTGGAACCTGCACAACACAAACCAAGTACTTTGCCCCAACGAAACAGCGAGGTTGTCAATCTCACCGGCTTGCTGTAACAAAGTATTAGATGTATAGTGTGGATGATGATTGTTTGCAGAAAACAGTAGAACAGTATTGCAGTAGAGTGTATTTCAGTATAGAGAATTGGACCGGGGTCCACAGTTCACTAGAGGTGTCTCTCCCATAAGATAAACAGCATGTTGGGTGAACAAATTACAGTTGGGCAATTGACAAATAAAGAGGGCATGACCATGCACATACATATTATGATGAGTATAGTGAGATTTAATTGGGCATTACGACAAAGTATATAGACCGCTATCCAGCATTCATCTATGCCTAAAAAGTCCACCTTCAGGTTATCATCCGAACCCCCTCCAGTATTAAGTTGCTAACAACAGACAATTGCATTAAGTATTGCGCGTAATGTAATCAGTAACTACATCCTCGAACATAGCACCAATGTTTTATCCCTAGTGGCAACAACACATCCATAATCTTAGAGATTTCTGTCACTTCCCCAGATTCACGGAGACATGAACCCACTATCGAGCATAAATACTCCCTCTTGGAGTTACAAGCATCTACTTGGCCAGAGCATCTACTAGTAACGGAGAGCATGCAAGATCATAAACAACACATATATATAAATTGATAATCAACATAACAAGTATTCTCTATTCATCGGATCCCAACAAACGCAACATATAGAATTACAGATAGATGATCTTGATCATGTTCGGCAGCTCACAAGACCCGACAATTAAGCACAATGGGGAGAAGACAACCATCTAGCTACTGCTATGGACCCATAGTCCAGGGGTAGACTACTCACACATCACTCCGGAGGCGACCATGGCGGCGTAGAGTCCTCCGGGAGATGATTCCCCTCTCCGGCAGGGTGCCGGAGGCGATCTCTTGAATCCCCCGAGATGGGATTGGCGGCGGCGGCATCTCTGGAAGGTTTTCCGTATCGTGGCTCTCGGTCCTGGGGGTTTCGCGACGAAGGCTATTTGTAGGCGGAAGGGCAGGTCAGGGGGCCACACGAGGGGCCCACACTACAGGTCGGCGCGGCCAGGGCTTGGGCCGCGCCGCCCTAGGGTGTGGCCACCTCGTGGCCCCACTTCGTCTCCTCTTCGGTCTTCTGGAAGCTTCGTGGCAAAATAGGACCCTGGCGTTGATTTCGTCCAATTCCGAGAATATTTCCTTACTAGGATTTCTGAAACCAAAAACAGCAGAAATGAGCAACTGGCACTTCGGCATCTTGTTAATAGGTTAGTTACAGAAAATGCACGAATATGACATAAAGTGTGCATAAAACATGTAGATATCATCAATAATGTGGCATGGAACATAAGAAATTATCGATACGTCGGAGACGTATCAGTAGACAAGTTGCATATTAAGGGAATTGTTTTTGGCAATCCAATCATAACTATGACAAGTTTCATAAGGATAGTTATAACATATATCATGGCATTCTTTATAATAATCATTAAAGGTCGGAGGCACAGTATCATCATAAGAAATAGAATAGTTATCTTTCACAGTCGATTTATCTGTGACCATACCATCATTGTTATTAGAAGGAGATGTATCAAACACATAATGATCAGTAGCAAAAGGATTTTCAAACACCTCTTCCCCAAGCTTAGAGCTTTCTATATCATTATGGGAGGAAGCATGGATAGCACTGATACTATGGCAATTATTATCATCATCATTTTCAGAATTTGTTTCCCAGAGATTTGCAATATCAAAAGTAGTGTGCTCATTCAAATCATGATCACTAATGTATGTAAAGGGCATAGGAAGATCATTGTATTCAGATTCATTATCATAATAATCATTAGGAGCAACATACTTACGGTTACCTAGCGTTATCTCATTCACGCGGGGATATGTCGTTACCTCTTTCTCTTTATTCTCCTTCTTCTTCTTCTTCTTCGTTCCCTTCTTCTTCTTCTCTTCCTTCTCCTCGTTCCCTTCTTTAGGAGGAAGAGGCTTGAAGGGTGGCTTGTTCGCATAACCTGATTTACTTTCAGAAACAATAGAAGAAACTTGGGAGGATTCCTCCTTTTCATTAATTAGTTCAAAACACACAGCGGTCCTATCATATTTTGGCAAGGTGTCATCTTCTAAAATATTTTGTATGTAAGTATTTGCATGGCTATTATCAATGCAATAAGAAAAACACCCATGCAGGACGTCATCAATATCAAGATCACTCATATGTAACAAAGAGATTTTTCTTGAGAGCTCTTCACACCACAAAAATAAAGTAAGTTCATCATGCTGATTAGGAGTAATTTCATCATCACAATACAAATTTGTAGCACTCATGGGGTTCAAATTTTCATTGGAGGAGCATTGAAAATTAAAATGACCCACTCTATGGCAAACTTCACAAATAAAAGGATAGTCGGCACAAACCTTTTTACCAAGATCATCTAGAGCCCTAGCCCACTTTCTAGTTTTTTCATTAATATGATGGATACAGTATTCATCTTCGACTTGATTAATTCCACAAGGTCTATGCATTCCACAAAAAATAACATGCTTATAGGAAATAACATTCTTAGGAGTTTGAGCATGCTTATTGCAATCATTAACAACAATTGCATTCTTCATGTAAGCCTCTTTAAAAGGTTCATGATACTTATCAAAATTCTTTTTAGGCAATTCAAAATGAGAAGCAAAGACTTTATAAAGATTTGCAGCAACTTGAGAGTCAAGACCATAAGTAGCACTCATATTTCGAAATTTATTAGTATCCATAAAAGCTTCAATGCATTCATAATCATAATTTATACCTGACTCTTCACCTTTGTTGTTCTCCCGTCCTTCAGCGTTCTCCTCAATCCGATCAAGAAGATCCCACCTAGCTTCAACCTCCTTGCTTGTGAAAGATCCCTCCGAACAGGCATCTAGATAGTCCTTGTGATGTCCTGAAAGCCTTGCATAAAAATTATTAATAATAACATTACGGGGGAGCTCATGAATGGGACATTTGAGCATCAGTGACTTCAATCTCCCCCATGCTTGAGAAATACTCTCTCCATCATGAGGATAAAAGTTATAAATATAATTCCTATCAATATGCACTTCATGAGGAGGATAAAATTTAGAGTAAAAGAGAGATACAATTTCCTCCCAACCAAGAGAATGACTATTCTTCGACAATTTATACCAATGCGCCGCTTTACCAGACAGCGAAACAGAGAATAGCTTCTTCCTCACTTCATCCATAGAGATACATGCACACTTGAATAACCCGCATAATTCATGCAAAAACAGTAAATGATCTCCAGGATGGACAGTTCCATCCCCTTCATAACGGTTATCAATAACACGTCCAATACTCTTCATGGGTATCTCGAAAGCAGTACTTGCAGTAGGTGGATTTAAAATATCACAAGCATCATTAGAGTTATCGCATATGGGAGATAAAGCATTATCAGAACAAATTTTCTCCCCTAGAGATGGGAAGCTAAAAAGATCACAAAAACTAGCTTCCCCAAGCTTAGACTTGTCCATAGCATTAGCAGTGATTGCGTTCATACTAATAACATTGCTACTAGCATGCAAATGAGGTTCCATAGGTTCTTTAATTTTCGCATCACCGTGATCCGGAGTGTGAGTACCTTTTACCTTTCCTCCCCAGCAACGGCGCCAGAAAAGTGTCTTGCTGTCCAGGACTGGCGCGTTGTTGACGAGGGAGGAAATGGTGTAGCTTTCCTTCGTTCCCCGGCAACGGCGCCAGAAAAGTGCTTGATGTCTACTCACGCTTCTTTTCCTGTAGACAGTGTTGGGCCTCCAAGAGCAGAGGTTTGTAGAAAAGCAGAAAGTTTTCCCTTAAGTGGATCACCCAAGGTTTATCGAACTCAGGGAGGAAGAGGTCAAAGATATCCCTCTCAAGCAACCCTGCGATCACAATGCAAGAAGTCTCTTGTGTCCCCAACACACCTAATACACTTGTCAGATGTATAGGTGCACTAGTTCGGCGAAGATATAGTGAAATACAAGTAATATGGATGAGTATGAGTGGTAATAGAAATCTGAATAAAATATGGCAGCGAGTAAACATGCAACAAAACAGTAAACAAACGGAGATTCTATGCTTGGAAGCAAGGCCTAGGGATCCTGCTTTCACTAGTGGACACTCTCAACAATGATCACATAATAGAACCACTCTACACCCTCTTGTTGGATGATGAACACCACTAATTGTGTAGGATTACACGAACCCTCAATGCCGGAGTTAACAAGCTCCACAATATTCGATATTCATGTTTAAATAACCTTAGAGTGCAAGATAGATCAACACAACTACACCGAGAACTAACATAGCATGCACACTGTCACCATCACACTATGAAGGAGGCATAGATCACATCAATACTATCATAGCAATAGTTAACTTCATAATCTACAAGAGATTACAATCATAACCTATGCCAAGTACCACATGATGCACACACTGTCACCATTACACCGTGCAGGAGGAATAGACTACTTTAATAACATCACTAGAGTAGCACATAGATGATATTCAACTTGATCACAAAGAGAGAGATGAACCACATAGCTACAGCGGAGCCCTCAGCCCCGGGGGTGGATTACTCCCTCCTCATCATGGAGACAGCGATGGCGGTGAAGATGGCGGTGGAGACGGCGGTGGAGAAGACTCCGGGGGCAATTCCCCGTCCCGGCGGCGTGCCGGAACAGAGACTTCTGTCCCCCGAATTGGAGTTTTGCGATGGCGGCGGCTCTGGATGGTTTTCTCTGGTTTCATCAATCGGTGTCGAGGAATTAGGTCAGGAGGCTTCAAATAGGCGAAGAGGCGGAGTCGGAGGGGCCACGGGGGACCCACACACTAGGGGGGCGCCCCCCCTTGGCCGCGCCGCCCTGTGGGGTGGGGCCCCCTGGCTCCCCTCTGGCCCTTCTTCGGTGCTCTGGAAGCTTCCGGGCAAAATAAGATATTGGGCGTTGATTTCGTCCGATTCCGAGAATATTTCCTTACTAGAATTTCTGAAACCAAAAACAGCAGAAAACAGCAACTGGCCCTTAGGCATCTCGTCAATAGGTTAGTTCCGGAAAACGCATAAATATGACATAAAGTATGCATAAAACACGTAGGTATCATCAATAATGTGGCATGGAACATAAGAAATTATCGATACGTCGGAGATGTATCAACCACCCCTGCAAATTCTTTCTAGTTTTCAAATTACCATCAAGCAAAGTAGCAACATTCAAACAGATTCAAGATTATGCCACATTTGGATTTTTGCAAACCAACTTCATTTTGTACCCCACCACCACCATTGTGTCTCAAATATTATATGAATCAACTCCACCAAAAAGCTCTGCAAAATTCGAAAATTCTTTTCATGCAGCCATATGATCGAACACTTGGTGTGCACTTTCGTGCCAACTCAACACATGCTATAAACCAGTGGATTTTTTCCTAAACCATCTTGCTCAGGTCATCACACACACTCTCCTCGACCCCCTGGACCAAACCCAAGCCTTTACACCACTGTGCCAAGTACAAATTTGACCAAATGATGATCATGCCTAGCCCTATGTCATCACCATGCCAACCCTTCTCTCCCTTCACTTCAGCCGTGCACCACCATGTCCTGGAGCCTCTCCATCATGCCCCGGTCACGCTCGTGCAAGCCTCTGGCCAGTAGACGCATTGCAACGGCCGGAACATGCGCGCCCAGTGACGTCCAGCACGCGCTAGAGCGCGCCACGACACACCCTGGACGCGCCAGAGCACGCACGCCCCACGTCACCCTCGTCCTCCCCTTGCTCTCTGATACGCGTACAGCACGCATCCGTTGGGAACCCCAAGAGGAAGGTGTGATGCGTACAGCAGCAAGTTTTCCCTCAGTAAGAAACCAAGGTTTATCGAACCAGTAGGAGCCAAGAAGCACGTTGAAGGTTGATGGTGGCGGAGTGTAGTGCGGCGCAACACCAGGGATTCCGACGCCAACGTGGAACCTGCACAACACAACCAAATTACTTTGCCCCAATGTGACAGTGAGGTTGTCAATCTCACCGGCTTGCTGTAACAAAGGATTAGATGTATAGTGTGGATGATGATGTTTGCAGAGAACAGTAAGAACGATTATTGCAGTAGATTGTATTCGATGTAAAAGAATGGACCGGGGTCCACAGTTCACTAGTGGTGTCTCTCCCATAAGAAATAGCATGTTGGGTGAACAAATTACAGTTGGGCAATTGACAAATAAAGATAGCATGACAATGCACATACATGTTATGATGAGTAGTGTGAAATTAAATTAGGCATTATGACAAAGTACATAGACCGCTATCCAGCATGCATCTATGCCTAAAAAGTCCACCTTTAGGTTATCATCCGAACCCCTTCCAGTATAAAGTTGCAAACAACAGAAAATTGCATTAAGTATGGTGCGTAATGTAATCAACACAAATATCCTTAGACATAGCATTGATGTTTTATCCCTAGTGGCAACAGCACATCCACAACCTTAGAACTTTCTGTTACTGTCCCAGATTTAATGGAGGCATGAACCCACTATCGAGCATAAATACTCCCTCTTGGAGTTACAAGTAACGACTTGGCCAGAGCTTCTACTAATAATGGAGAGCATGCAAGATCATAAACAACACATAGATGATAGATTGATAATCAACATAACATAGCATTCCATATTCATCGGATCCCAACAAACGCAACATGTAGCATTACAAATAGATGATCTTGATCATGTTAGGCAGCTCACAAGATTGAACAATGATAGCACAATGAGGAGAAGAAAACCATCTAGCTACTGCTATGGACCCATAGTCCAGGGGTGAACTACTCACACATCACTCCGGAGGCGATCATGGCGATGAAGAGTCCTCCGGGAGATGATTCCCCTCTCCGGCAGGGTGCCGGAGGTGATCTCCTGAATCCCCCGAGATGGGATTGGCGGCGGCGGCGTCTCTGGAAGGTTTTCCGTATCGTGGCTCTCGGTACTGGAGTTATTATCGACGAAGGCTTCTTATAGGCGGAAGGGTAGGTTTAGGGGCAACGCGAGGGGCCCACACGCTAGGGCCGCGCGGCCAGGGGTTGGGCCGCGCCGCCCTACTGTGGTGTCACCTCGTCGCCCCACTTCGTTTCCCTTTCAGACTTCTGGAAGCTTCGTGGAAAAATAAGATCATGGGCGTTGATTTCATCCAATTCCGAGAATATTTCCTTACTAGGATTTCTGAAACCAAAAACAGCAGAAAACAGCAACTGGCTCTTCGGCATCTCGTTAATAGGTTATTGCCGGAAAATGCATAAATATGACATAAAGTATGTATAAAACATGTAGGTATTGTCATAAAACAAGCATGGAACATAAGAAATTATCGATACGTTGGAGACGTATCACTCTCTCCTTCCGCCAGTAGCTCCGGCACGACATCAGCTACACGCCAGACACACTAACCCGCGCCGGAGAGGACAGTAGACGACGCCATCGTCGACGACTTTCCGTCGCGGTACTGAGCACTCCCATCAAGCTCCAGCCCTCGTCACTGCATGGTTTTCCCCGCCGTCAAGCTCGACGTGACCGCACTGACGTCGCCAACACGCGTGCGTCATCGCCCAACTGCCTGCGCCCCTGTAGCCGCATCACCATGGACAACCTCACCAACCGAGCCGCAGCATCTCGCGTAGCTATAAAAGGAGGCCTTCCTGCTGGCGTGCAGTTGACGTGGGAGTTAGAAATCTTTTTGGTGTAACTTTTCTTCGTTCCCCGGCAACGGCGCCAGAAAACAATCTTGATACGCGTGAAGCACATGTCCGTTGGGAACCCCAAGAGGAAGGTGTGATGCGTACAGCAGCAAGTTTTCCCTCAGTAAGAAACCAAGGTTATCGAACCAGTAGGAGTCAAGGAACACGTGAAGGTTGTTGGTGGCGGAGTGTAGTGCGGCGCAACACCAGGGATTCCGGCGCCAACGTGGAACCTGCACAACACAATCAAAGTACTTTGCCCCAACTTAACAGTGAGGTTGTCAATCTCACCGGCTTGCTGTAAACAAAGGATTAAATGTATAGTGTGGAAGATGATGTTTGTTTGCAAAGAACAGTAAAGAACAAGTATTGCAGTAGATTGTATTTCAGATGTAAAAGAATGGACCGGGGTCCACAGTTCACTAGTGGTGTCTCTCCAATAAGATAAATAGCATGTTGGGTGAACAAATTACAGTTGGGCAATTGAAAAATAAAGAGGGCATAACAATGCACATACATATCATGATGAATACTATGAGATTTAATCAGGGCATTACGACAAAGTACATAGACCGCTATCCAGCATGCATCTATGCCTAAAAAGTCCACCTTCGGGTTAGCATCCGCACCCCTTCCAGTATTAAGTTGCAAACAACAGACAATTGCATTAAGTATGGTGCGTAATGTAATCAACACAAATATCCTTAGACAAAGCATTGATGTTTTATCCCTAGTGGCAACAGCACATCCAAAACCTTAGAACTTTCTGTCACTATCCCAGATTCAATGGAGGCATGAACCCACTATCGAGCATAAATACTCCCTCTTGGAGTTACAAGTATCAACTTGGCCAGAGCCTCTACTAGCAACGGAGAGCATGCAAGAACATAAACAACACATATATGATAGATTGATAATCAACTTGACATAGTATTCCATATTCATCGGATCCCAACAAACACAACATGTAGCATTACAAATAGATGATCTTGATCATGATAGGCAGCTCACAAGATCTAACATGATAGCACAATTAGGAGAAGACAACCATCTAGCTACTGCTATGGACCCATAGTCCAAGGATGAACTACTCACACATCAATCCGGAGGCGATCATGGTGATGAAGAGTCCTCCGGGAGATGATTCCCCTCTCCGGCAGGGTGCCGGAGGCGATATCCTGAATCCCCTGAGATGGGATTGGTGGCGGCGGCGCCTCAGTATGTTTTCTCGTATCGTGGCTCTCGGTGCAGGGGTTTTCCCGACGGAGGCTATAATTAGGCGGAAGGGTAGGGTTGGAGGAGTCACGAGGGGCCCACACACTAGGGAGGCGCGGGCCCCTCCTTGGCCGCGCCGCCTTGGTGTGTCGCCACCTCGTGGCCCCACTTCGTATACTCTTTGGTCTTCTGGAAGCTCCGTGGAAAAATAAGACCCTGGGCGTTGATTTCGTCCAATTCCGAGAATATTTCCTTTGTAGGATTTCTGAAACCAAAAACAACAGAAAACAACAACTGGCTCTTCGTCATCTCGTCAATAGGTTAGTGCCGGAAAATTCATATAAATGATATAAAGTGTGTATAAAACATGTGAGTATCATCATAAAAGTAGCATGGAACATAAGAAATTATAGATACGTTTGAGACGTATCACTTTCCCTCCTCAATTCTGCACACCATTCGCCTCCTCTCCTCTCCTTAACCCTCCTCGAGCACCACCGCTTCCCAATTTCATCGGTAGATAGCCAATTTGATCACCGGAGTCCGTGGAGCCGCCGCAGAAGAAGGAGAGGATTGACGTCGCCCCTGGAGCCGCCACTTGTACCAGGCGAACCGCCGTCATCGACAACATTGTTGCGCACCTCGCCGACCCTCGCCGGAGCGCCGGTGAGCTCTCCGACCCCTACCCTCCCCGCCAGTGAGCTCGCGTCTCGCCGTCGACGATGATGCACATGAGCCGTTGGATCACGATCTAATTGTGCGTTCCAGATTCAAACATACCGATTCAGTATTTAAGTGACGCTGACGCGTAGACCCTACCTGTCAGGCGGTCTGCTCTTGCTGAACGCGAAGTGGGCCGGCCCGTTTCATTTTCTCCCCTTAGCCCGTTAATTTTCCCATGCAAGCCCATGTATTTGAAATTTGTTTAAATCAGTTTAATTCAAATCCAATACTGGCACTATGTTCAAATTTGAATAACTTCAATTCTACTGAGCCAAAATTTATGAACTTTATATCTTTGGAAATCTTGTGAAAAGATCTAACAAACTACACTAGTCTCAACCCAAGATTCCTTGTAGAATTAATTTAGTAAAAATAACAAGGAAAAGCCTTTTCAAACTTCAAACATTTATTAAAAATTAACCATAAATGATTTTGAGTTGATTCCAACTCTCATAAATCACATTTGATATTGTCTAATTTTTTATCCAAAAATATGACATGGTTGCTTCATATGATCATGAGCTAGAGCAAAATAGTGGCTATGTGGCCATTTCTAGCCATTTGAAATTATCCAAAATTATTTATTAAATTGTATGAGAGGTATCCTCTCATTTAAATCTTGGTCTCAAGTAATTCAACATGAGGTAATGACCTTGGTCTATATAATCTCATATTGTATTATTTGGTGATATTAAATTGTTATTATGTTAGTGATAAATTGCATGAGGTGTAATACCCCATTTAAATCATTTTCCCAAATTATATTAATGAAGTGTTGACCTTGGTCAACATGTATTCATACCTTATTATTATTTTAGGAAATTAAATCTTAACAAGATTCAATGAGAGGAAATTATTTCTCAAAGAACATAAATAACAACCCTAATAATTATTTCAATGGGAGGAAATTACTTTTCTTAAAAAAAACAACGTCAACCAATATGTGAATGGTGTTGTGATGCTAGAATAGCTTGTGTGAACCATTTGTGTTCTTAGTCTAGCCTTAAGATTTGTTTGGTGATTGCATACCTCGTATTCGTTTATAGACGCTAGTACCGAGGAGTACCAGGAGGAGGAGGTCTACTTCGAGGAAGAAGAAGAGAATTTTTACCACTGTACCACTCAAGGCAAGCTATACTCTTGCAAGTTACCCTAGTGAAAGATCAACTTGAGCAAGGCACTTTTACCTTACTACTTTGTGTTTTACTTTACAAGTCCCAGCTTTTTATCTCTCAAAGCTTTTTACTTGAATTTCCAAGTCTTACTTTTATAGTTAACTTGAGTCTAGACAAGGAGTAGGGCAAGAACATCAAAGTTAGCCTAGAAAGATACAAGCTAGTTAGCACCCCTCATGCCTAGTTGCTAGTTCTAAACTAAAAGTGACTACTCTAGCTGGGAACGTGTGAATCTTTTGAATTTGAAAACCTTGGAATGATGAGTCATTCTATTGAAAGATTTTGAAGGTGAAGGTGACTTGAATGACGTGATGAATTTGATAAAAACTGATGATTGGGTTCGGATGCGATACCATTCCAATTCTTGAGTACCCCCAAAATACCTGATTATGGGTAAGGCTTTAGCTGGAAATTTATGTGTCTTAGTATGGGTTCCCTCTGAACAAGTGATACGTCTCCAACGTATCGATAATTTATTATGTTCCATGCTACTTTTATGATGATACTCACATGTTTTATACATACTTTATGTCATATTTATGCATTTTCTGGCACTAACCTATTAACGAGATGCCGAAGAGCCAGTTGCTGTTTTCTACTGTTTTTGGTTTCAGAAATCCTAGTAAGGAAATATTCTCGGAATTGGACGAAATCAACGCCCAAGATCTTATTTTTCCACGAAGCTTCCAGAAGTCCGAAAGGGAAACGAAGTGGGGCGACAAGGCGACGCCACACTAGGGCGGCGCGGCCCACCCCCTGGCAGCGCGACCCTGTTGTGTGGGCCCCTCGTGGCGCCCCCTGACCTACCCTTCCGCCTACATAAGCCTTCGCCGACAATAGTTCCAGTATCGAGAGCCACGATATGGAAAACCTTCCAGAGACGCCGCCGCCGCCGCCAATCCCATCTCGGGGGATTCAGGAGATCGCCTCCGGCACCCTGCCGGAGAGGGGAATCATCTCCCTGAGGACTCTTCACCGCCATGGTCGCCTCCGGAGTGATGTGTGAGTAGTTCACCCCTGGACTATGGGTCCATAGCAGTAGCTAGATGGTCGTCTTCTCCTAATTGTGCTATCATTGTTAGATCTTGTGAGCTGCCTAACATGATCAAGATCATCTATTTGTAATGCTACATGTTGCGTTTGTTGGGATCCGATGAATATGGAATACTATGCTATGTTGATTATCAATCTATCTATGTGTTGTTTATGATCTTGCATGCTCTCCGTTGCTAGTAGAGGCTCTGGCCAAGTTGATACTTGTAACTCCAAGAGGGAGTATTTATGCTCGATAGTGGGTTCATGTCTCCATTAAATCTGGGGGAGTGATAGCAACCCCTAAGGTTGTGGATGTGCTGTTGCCACTAGCGATAAAACATCAATGCTATGTCTATGGATGTATTTGTTGATTACATTACGCACCATACTTAATGCAATTGTCTGTTGTTTGCAACTTAATACTGGAAGGGGTTCGGATGATAACCTGAAGGTGGACTTTTTAGGCATAGATGCATGCTGGGTAGCGGTCTATGTACTTTGTCATAATGCCCAATTGAATTTCACAATACTCATCATAACATGTATGTGCATGGTCATGCCCTCTTTATTTGTCAATTGCCCAACTGTAATTTGTTCACCCAACATGCTATTTATCTTATGGGAGAGACACCACTAATGAACTGTGGACCCCGATCCATTCTTTTACATCAAATACAATCTACTGCAATACTCGTTCTACTGTTCTCTGCAAACATCATCATCCACACTATACATCTAATCCTTTGTTACAGCAAGCCGGTGAGATTGACAACCTCACTGTCACGTTGGGGCAAAGTAATTTGGTTGTGTTGTGCAGCTTCCACGTTGGCGTCGGAATCCCTGGTGTTGCGCCGCACTACACTCCGCCGCCATCAACCTTCAACGTGCTTCTTCGCTCCTACTGGTTCGATAAACCTTGGTTTCTTACTGAGGGAAAACTTGCCGCTGTACGCATCACACCTTCCTCTTGGGGTTCCCAACGGATGCGTGTTGTACGCGTATCAAGCTCTTTTTCTGGCGCCGTTGCCGGGGAGATCAAGACACGCTGCAAGGGGAGTCTCCACCTCCAATCTCTTTACTTTGTTTTTGTCTTGCTTTAATTTTATTTACTACTTTGTTTGCTGCACTAAAACAAAACACAAAAAAATTAGTTGCTAGTTTTACTTTATTTACTATCTTGTTCTCCATATTAAAAACCCAAAAAATTAGTTACTTGCATTTACTTTATCTAGTTTGCTTTATTTACTATTGCTAAAATGGGTACTCCTGAAAATACTAAGTTGTGTGACTTCACAAACACAAATAATAATGATTTCTTATGCACACCTATTACTCCACCTGCTACTACAACAGAATTCTTTGAAATTAAACCCGCTTTACTAAATCTTGTTATGAGAGAGCTATTTTCTGGTGTTAGTTCTGATGATGCTGCTGCCCATCTTAATAATTTTGTTGAACTATGTGAAATGCAAAAGTATAAGGATGTAGATGGTGACATTATAAAGTTAAAATTGTTTCCTTTCTCACTGAGAGGAAGAGCTAAAGATTGGTTGCTATCTCTGCCTAAGAATAGTATTGATTCATGGACTAAATGTAACGATGCTTTCATTGGTAGATATTATCCTCCTGCTAAAATTATATCTTTGAGAAGTAGTATAATGAATTTTAAGCAATTGGATACTGAGCATGTTGCCCAAGCTTGGGAAAGAATGAAATCTTTGGTTCAAAATTGCCCAACCCATGGACTGACTACTTGGATGATCATCCGAACCTTTTATGCAGGATTGAATTTTTCTTCACGGAACCTATTGGATTCAGCTGCTAGAGGTACTTTTATGTCCATCACTCTAGGCGCTGCAACGAAGCTTCTTGATAACATGATGATTAATTACTCTGAATGGCACACGGAAAGAGCTCCACAAGGTAAGAAGGTAATTCTGTCGAAGAAACCTCTTCCTTGAGTGATAAGATTGATGCTATTATATCTATGCTTGTGAATGGTAGGACTAATGTTGATCCTAATAATGTTCCGTTAGCTTTATTGGTTGCCCAAGAAGAACATGTTGATGTGAACTTCATTAAAAATAATAATTTCAACAACAATGCTTATCGGAACAATTCTAGTAACAACTATAGGCCATATCCTTATAATAATAGTAACGGTTATGGTAATTCTTATGGGAATTCTTACAACAATAATAGGAATACACCCCCTGGACTTGAAGCCATGCTTAAAGAATTTATTAGTACACAAACTGCTTTTAACAAATCTGTTGAAGAAAAGCTTGGGAAAATTGATATACTTGCTTCTAAAGTCGATAGTCTTGCTGCTGATGTTGATCTTTGGAAATCGAAAGTTATGCCTAATGAAAATAATGATATTAAGTCATTTGCTACAGCAAACGCCATCCAAGTTAGAATTAATGAGAATATAAGATTGATGGCCGAATTGCGTGCTAGGTGGGAAAAAGAAGAAAATGCTAAAGAAGATAATATAGCTAAAGTTTGGACTATTACCACCACTAGTAATGCTAATGCTCCACATGTTGCTGCACCTCCTACTATCAATGGTAAAATAATTGGTGTTGGCAATGTTTCTACTTCTAATGCAAAGCCTGCAAAACTGCCGGAAACTGCTAAAACTGCTGAAACTGCCTGTGATAAAACTGTTGAATTTTTTTCCAACATTGGGGACAATGATCCCATTGCTTTAGATCATAATGGTTTAGATTTTGATGATTGCCACATCTCTGAAGTTATAAAGTTCTTACAAAAACTTGCTAAGAGTCCTAATGCTAGTGCTATAAATTTGGCCTTTACAAAACATATTACAAATGCTCTCATAAAAGCTAGAGAAGAGAAATTAGAACGCGAAGCTTCTATTCCTAGGAAGTTAGAGGATGGTTGGGAGCCCATCATTAAGATGAAGGTCAATGACTTTGATTGTAATGCTTTATGTGAACTTGGTGCAAGTATTTCTGTTATGCCTAGGAAAATCTATAATATGCTTGACTTGCCACCATTGAAAAATTGTTATTTGGATGTTAATCTTGCTGATAACTCTACAAAGAAACCTTTGGGGAGAGTTGATAATGTTCGCATTACGGTTAACAATAACCTTGTCCCCGTTGATTTTGTTGTCTTGGATATTGAATGCAATGCATCTTGTCCCATTATATTGGGAAGACCTTTTCTTCGAACTGTTGGTGCTATTATTGACATGAAGGAAGGTAATATTAAATATCAATTTCCTCTCAAGAAAGGTATGGAACACTTCCCTAGAAAGAGAATGAAGTTACCTTTTGATTCTATCATTAGAACAAACTATGATGTTGATGCTTCGTCTCTTGATAACACTTGATACACACTTTCTGCGCCTAGCTGAAAGGCGTTAAAGAAAAGCGCTTATGGGAGACAACCCATGATTTTACTACAGTACTTTTGTTTTATATTAGAGTCTTGGAAGTTGTTACTACTGTAGCAACCTCTCCTTGTCTTAATTTTGTTGCATTGTTGTGCCAAGTAAAGTCTTTGATAGAAAGGTTCATACTAGATTTGGATTGCTGCGCAGAAACAAATTTCTTGCTGTCACGAATTTGAGCAATAGTTTCTGTAGGTAACTCAGAAAATTCTGCCAATTTACGTGAGTGATCCACATATATGTACTCAACTTTCATTCAATTTGAGCATTTTCATCTGAGCAAGTCTGGTGCCTCTTAAAAATTTGTCTTTACGTACTGTTCTGTTTTGACAGATTCTGCCTTTTATTTTGCATTGCCTGTTTTGCTATGCTTGATGGATTTCTTTATTCCATTAACTTTCAGTAGCTTTGTGCAATGTCCAGAAGTGTTAGGAATGATTATGTCACCTCTGAACATGTGAATTTTGATTATGCACTAACCCTCTAATGAGTTGTTTTGAGTTTGGTGTGGAGGAAGTTTTCAAGGATCAAGAGAGGAGGATGATACAATATGATCAAGGAGAGTGAAAGCTCTAAGCTTGGGGATGCCCCGATGGTTCATCCCTGCATATTTCAAGAAGACTCAAGCATCTAAGCTTGGGGATGCCCAAGGCATCCCCTTCTTCATCGACAACATTATCAGGTTCCTCTAGTGAAACTATATTTTTATTCCATCACATCTTATGTGCTTTACTTGGAGCGTCTGTATGTTTTTATTTTTGTTTTGTTTGAATAAAGTTGGATCCTAGCATTCATTGTGTGGGAGAGAGACACGCTCCGCTGTTGCATATGGACAAATATGTCCTTAGGCTTTACTCATAATATTCATGGCGAAGGTTGAACTGCTTCGTTAAATTGTTATATGGTTGGAAACGGGAAATGCTATATGTGGTAATTGGTATAATAACCTGAATAATGTGATACTTGGCAATTGTTGTGCTCATGTTTAAGCTCTTGCATCATATACTTTGCACCTATTAATGAAGAAATACATAGAGCTTGCTAAAATTTGGTTTGCATGATTGGTCTCTCTAAGGTCTAGATATTTTCTAGTAAGGGTCAAACAACAAGGAAGACGGTATAGAGTCTTATAATGCTTACAATATGTCTTTTATGTGAGTATTGCTGTACCGGTTCATACTTGTGTTTGTTTCAAATAACCTTGCTAGCCTAAGCCTTGTATTGAGAGGGAATACTTCTCATGCATCCAAAATCCTTGAGCCAAACACTATGCCACTTGTGTCCACCATACCTACCTACTAAATGGTATTTCTCCGCGATTCCAAAGTAAATTGCTTGAGTGCTACCTTTAAAATTTCCATTCTTTATCTTTGCAATATATATCTCATGGGACAAATAGCCTAAAAACTATTGTGGTATTGAATATGTACTTATGCATCTTATCTCTTATAAGTTGCTTGTTGAGCGATAACCAAGTTCCTGGGGACGCCATCAACTACCCTTTGTTGAATATCATGTGAGTTGCTATGCATGTTCATCTTGTCTTAAGTAAGGGCGATTTACCATGAGTTGAATGGTTTGAGTATGCATATTGTTAGAGAAGAACATTGGGCCGCTAACTAAAGCCATGATTCATGGTGGAAGTTTCAGTTTTGGACAACAATCCTCAATCTCTTATGAGAATATTAATTGTTGCTAAATGCTTATGCATTAAAGAGGAGTCCATTATCTGTTGTCTATGTTGTCCCGGTATGGATGTCTAAGTTGAGAATAACCAAAAGCGAGAAATCCAATGCGAGCTTTCTCCTTAGACCTTTGTACAGGCGGCATAGAGGTACCCCTTTGTGATACTTGGTTAAAACATATGTATTGCGATGATAATCCAGGTAATCCGAGCTAATTAGGACAAGGTGCGGGCACTATTGGTATACTATGCATGAGGCTTGCAACTTGTAGGATATAATTTACATAATGCATATGCTTTATTACTACCGTTGACAAAATTGTTTCTTGTTTTCAAAATAAAAGCTCTAGCACAAACATAGCAATCAATGCTTCCCTCTGCGAAGGGCCATTCTTCTACTTTTATGTTGAGTCAGTTCACCTATTTCTCTCCATCTCAAGAAGCAAACACTTGTGTGAACTGTGCATTGATTCTTACATACTTGCATATTGCACTTGTTATATTACTTTACGTTGACAATATCCATGAGATATACATGTTATAAGTTGAAAGCAACCGCTGAAACTTAATCTTCCTTTGTGTTGCTTCAATACCTCTACTATGAATTTATTGCTTTATGAGTTAACTCTTATGCAAAACTTATTGATGCTTGTCTTGAAAGTACTATTCATGAAAAGTCTTTGCTACATGATTCAATTGTTTACTCATTGCATTTACATTGCTTCGAATCGCTGCATTCATTACATGTGCTTACAATAGTATTGATCAAGATTATGATGGCATGTCACTTCAGAAATTATCTTTGTTATCGTTTACCTACTCGGGACGAGTAGGAACTAAGCTTGGGGATGCTGATACGTCTCCAACGTATCGATAATTTCTTATGTTCCATGCAACTTTTATGATGATACTCACATGTTTTATACATACTTTATGTCATATTTATGCATTTTCTGGCAATAACCTATTAACGAGATGCCGAAGAGCCGATTCTTTGTTTTACTGCTGTTTTTGGTTTCAGAAATCCTAGTAAGGAAATATTCTCGGAATTGGACGAAATCAACGCCCAGGATCTTATTTTTCCACGAAGCTTCCAGAAGTCCGAAAGGGAAACGAAGTGGGGCGACGAGGCGACGCCACACTAGGGCGGCGCGGCCCACCCCCTGGCCGCGCGGCCCTGTTGTGTGGGCCCCTCGTGGCGCCCCCTGACCTACCCTTCCGCCTACATAAGCCTTCGTCGTCAATAGTTCCAGTACCGAGAGCCACGATACGGAAAACCTTCCAGAGACGCCGCCGCTGCCAATCCCATCTCGGGGGATTCAGGAGATCGCCTCTGGCACCCTGCCGGAGAGGGGAATCATCTCCCGGAGAACTCTTCACCGCCATGGTCGCCTCCGAAGTGATGTGTGAGTAGTTCACCCCTGGACTATGGGTCCATAGCAGTAGCTAGATGGTCGTCTTCTCCTAATTGTGCTATCATTGTTAGATCTTGCGAGCTGCCTAACATGATCAAGATCATCTATTTGTAATGCTACATGTTGCGTTTGTTGGGATCCGATGAATATGGAATACTATGCTATGTTGATTATCAATCTATCTATGTGTTGTTTATGATCTTGCATGCTCTCCGTTGCTAGTAGAGGCTCTGGCCTAGTTGATACTCGTAACTCCAAGAGGGAGTATTTATGCTCGATAGTGGGTTCATGTCTCCATTAAATCTGGGGGAGTGACAGCAACCCCTAAGGTTGTGGATGTGCTGTTGCCACTAGGGATAAAACATCAATGCTATGTCTAAGGATGTATTTGTTGATTACATTACGCACCATACTTAATGCAATTGTCTGTTGTTTGCAACTTAATACTGGAAGGGGTTCGGATGATAACCTGAAGGTGGACTTTTTAGGCATAGATGCATGCTGGATAGCGGTCTATGTACTTTGTCGTAATGCCCAATTGAATTTCACAATACTCATCATAACATGTATGTGCATGGTCACGCCCTCTTTATTTGTCAATTGCCCAACTGTAATTTGTTCACCCAACATGCTATTTATCTTATGGGAGAGACACCACTAGTGAACTGTGGACCCTGGTCCATTCTTGTGCATCGAATACAATCTACTGCAATACTCGTTCTACTGTTCTCTGCAAACATCATCATCCACACTATACATCTAATCCTTTGTTACAGCAAGCCGGTGAGATTCACAACCTCACTGTCACGTTGGGGCAAAGTAATTTGGTTGTGTTGTGCAGGTTCCACGTTGGCGCCGGAATCCCTGGTGTTGCGCCGCACTACACTCCGCCGCCATCAACCTTCAACGTGCTTCTTGGCTCCTACTGGTTCGATAAACCTTGGTTTCTTACTGAGGGAAAACTTGCCGCTGTACGCATCACACCTTCCTCTTGGGGTTCCCAACGGACGCGTGTTGTACGCGTATCAACAAGCGTCATAGAGGTTATGCCAAGGCTGCCTCCGTTGAAAGTGAAATGACGTGAAAAGAGTTGAATGTTCTACCCAAGCCCTGTGCAGTTCCCAGGTTAACAGTTGGTTATCACCGGGAGGCCAAACTCATGGGGGAGGTGCCTATACTAGGGTGTGTAAGTGAAAGGTTAATGGTTGATGATCTGCATACTAAGTTATGATTATTCAGGGTTATCCCTGATGGATGTAATCAAATGTTGTGGCACAGGTGTGCAACCTCTGCAGAGTGTAAACCTATTCGAATAGCCGCGTCCGCGGTCATGGACAGTTGGAAAGGCCATACTGTTCCATCATCAGAATTTTTCCTAAAGGTGACTGGTGAATTGAACTTGAAAGGTGATCTTGAGTCGAATCACACAGAGTTGTGGGAATGACACTAATGTTCCCACTTGAGTTAAGTTAGGCAAATGAAGAGTCTTTGTTTACTAAATGCTTATGAAATAAAACTGGCTTTATGCAAATAAACTTAGAGCTTAGAACCCTCTCACTAAAACTGTTAGTACTTACACTAGTATTAGTTTGCGGTTACTTGAAAGTACTCACGGCTGTGTCCCTGGCTATTCAAATGGCCAGACTATGAAGAGGAGCAACAGTATCCGGATTACGGACAGCAGGACGTCTACGATAACTAGGTCTAAAGTCAAGCGTTGCATGTGGACTAGATGGACTACTACAACTTCGTTTCCGCTATGTGTGTGTGTGTGTTGACCATTAGATCAACTATTATTGTAAGTGTGGATCATGTGATCTATTTTAATAAGACGACTATGGTTTGTAATGAATGATGACTCTATGATATTAACCTGTTATGTCTCGCAAAAACAATCTTCCCGGGATTGCGATGTATGGCATAATAGGCATCTGGACTTAAAAATCTGGGTGTTGACAAGTTGGTTTACGAGCAATTGTTTGACCTTAGGAGACCCTAGTTAGAATGGACGTTTGAAAAACTTAGTTTCAAAAACAAGTAAAGTGAATAATTATGAAAACCTTATTCACACTCTTACCCTTGAGATCTTTTTCAAAAAGAAAAATTCATGCCTTACTTTTACTTTTTCACCTAAAATTTTGACACACTTGCTCACATCTCTAACTTACTCCTCCAATTCATTTACAGATGGAGCCACTCAACCAGACCAAGTTTTACCAGCTGGGCAATGGCGGTAGCTTGATTTTCGAGAGGGACTTGGATGCTTTGTCTGAGCATATCGGGCGCCCACACCCGGAGTTCTTTGGAACTCAAGTCAACAACCATCCCGGAGGGGAACTACAATGGGTTATCACTGCAGATCTGAGAGGCAAGATGGAGTCTCCCATATCCTAGAGGATCCACTTCTCCATCCGGGAGAGCAACTGGCCGGACGGACTTGCTCGTGCTCTGCAGGAAGCACTTGCCCGTCTGTGCGGGCAGAATGTGATTGGGATCCAGGAAACTCGCTTCGCTCACTTTGCGAGGCATGACTCCATTGGAGGAACCATGGACCTGCAGCCACAACCCGAGCTGAAGCACCACGCGGAGCACCTGGACTTTATGCTGCACGAGACCTAGAAGGAGCTGGACAACTCCCGCGTCTACGCCAACCAGACTCACCTCCACCTGTCTCAGCAGACTGAGACCATCAAGATGCTTGCCAAGGATCGCAAGACACTTCGCCAGCAGCGAGCCAAGAAGGACTCCACCATCGCTCACCTTCGCACGAAGATAGCATCCTTGGAGGAGACTGTTCAGGATCAGGAGACTCAGCTGAGGGAACTGGAGGAAGAAGGTGAAGACATGCAGGGAGGAGCAGCCTACCTGAGTGATGATGATGACTTCGAAGAAGATGAGAACACTGATGTGGAAGACTATGAGTTCATGGAGGCCGGAGAAGATGACAACATCCCGATAGATGTAGATGATGAGTAGTTTCACTTGTTCACATGTGTAGGTGTGACTTTGTATCAGGATCCCTTGTATCGTAGCATGGAGAAATGGTTCTTAAAACCTTTAATGTGTTAGCTTGTAATGTGTGTTGTTTGAAATGAATGAAAGTGTTGTTTGTTTTCAACATGACAAGTACTCAAGTTTTTTAAAAACTTCTAACTTACCCCAAAACAAACCATAGAAAATTCCCTCTCATCTCATGATCTATCTCAATGTTCAGATGGCCCCTCCAACCCGCAGCACCAATCAGGATGCAATGATTCAAATGTTGCAGATGATGATGGCAGATAGAGAAGCTGAAAGAGCTGAAAGACAAGCCAATATTGTAGCCCTGCAGCAAATAGCTCAGAACAACCAAGGCCATGGAAACCATGATCATCCTGGATCCAAATTGAAGAACTTTCAGAATACCAACCCTCCTATGTTCAGCAAGACCGAAGAGCCACTTGATGCCGATGAATGGCTCCAGACAATGGAGAATAACTTAGAAGTTGCGGGAGTGGAAGCCGCAGAGAATGTACTGTTCGCCACACATTACCTATCAGGACCTACCAGAGCCTGGTGGACCAGCAGTTGTGCCATGAATGCATGACACATAATGACTTGGGCAAATTTCAAGCTCAAGTTTAGCAAGTACCATGTGCTCCCGGGCCTAATCAGGAAGATGAGGGATGAGTTCAGGGAACTCAAACAAGGCAGGATGCCCGTGGTGGAATACCACGACAGATTCCTCACTCTGTCAAGGTACGCCCTGGATGAGACCGACACCACTGAGAAGAGGAAGGAAAGATTCCTGAACGGACTGCGCAATGAGATGCAGACTATGCTGGTCAACATCCCCTTTGCTGACTTAGAAGCCCTGGTGAACTCAGCCATCCAGATGGAGGGCAAACTGCATCAGGCCAATGAAAACTGCAAGAGCCGCATGACGAATCAAAGTGGGCCCAGCAATACCCCAAGGTATCGCCCCAACTCAAAGCGGAGGATTTGCCCCCAGAAACAACAAGCCCCATGTGCCGCTGTCACGTCTGAGTTTTCAGAATCGGAGTGGAGGACACCCAAGGCCAGGAGGCCACAACAACAACAACCACCATGCCAACAACAACAACTTCAATCGCGCCCTGATGAGAGCCCCCGGCAACCACAACAACAACAACACCGCTCCAAGGACTGGGAGCAACGATGTCCCCATCGCCCCCAAGGACAAGTCAACTGTGACTTGTTATGAATGTGGAATAGTGGGTCACTACTCCAATGAGTGCCCCAAGAAGCTTGCCAAGACTACCCCCAATACCTCTGCACCTGCTCAGCAACAACGCCATGTCTCAGCTGGAAGGAAGTTCACCCCGAACAACCCGAGCAACCGCAGTGGCCGCCTCTATCACATGAACGTCGAAGAAGCCCAGGAAGCACCAGATGTCGTGCTGGGTATGTTTTCTATTAACTCAGTACCTTCAAGAGTGTTGTTTGATTCCGGAGCATCGCATTCGTTTGTTACTGAAGATTTTGCATGCACTAGTAAGATTCAACCAATCAGTTTGAAACATGTCATGATAGTTCAAATACCTGGTTCAACTACAAAAGCTAGAAAAATTTGCAAAGATGTATCCATCAGAATACATGAAGTAGATTTTTATGCAAATTTTATTGTTCTGGGAACAAAAGGTTTGGAAGTAGTACTGTGTATGGATTGGATGTCGAAACATCATGGATTGATTGATTGTGCCAAGAAGGCCATCACCATGACTATTAGTAGCACCGGAGTATTAGTAGAACATGTGTCTGAAAGGCTGCCCAGAAAGTTCACCTGCAACCAGAGTTTAGCCAAGCCAACCTTGGATTAGATCAGGGTAGTCTGTAGATACCCCGATGTGTTTCCAGATGATCTACCCGGTATGGCCCCAGATCAGGATATCGAGTTTATCATCGAGTTAATCCCTGGAACAGGACCGATAGCCCAGAGAGCCTATAGCATGAACCCATCAGAGTTAGTGGAACTGAAGAAGCAACTGGATGACATGCTGCACAAAGGTCTGATTCGACCAAGTGTGTCGCCTTGGACATCCCCAGTTTTGTTTGTGGATAAGAAGGTGTTATCACCAGAATTTGACCGAGTCAGAGGTGGGCCGCGATCAAGATGGGCTTGAAGAATATATATGGAAGAATATACGTGAATCGGCCTTATATGCAAGAGTTTGGGCTAGTTGGCCCGTGTATCTGTAATATAGTAGGATACGTGTCGGATTAGTTAGAGTTGGGCTCGTGAACGGTTGGGATTGTTCCCACGTTAGAAAGTCTACGGACTATAAATATGTATCTAGGGTTTATGAAATAAACAACAATCACGTTCACCACAAACCAATCTAGGCGCATCGCCAACTCCCTTGTCTCGAGGGTTTTCTTCCGGGTAAGCATCATGCTGCCTAGATCGCATCTTGCGATCTAGGCAGTACAAGTTTATTCGCTGTTCATGTGTTGCTCGTACTGAAGCCTTTTTGATGGTGAGCAACGTAGTTATCTTAGATGTGTTAGGGTTAGCATTGTTCATCGTATCATATGCTATCGTCGTGCAACCCTTAGACATCTAGCCGCCCTTACACCTATCTTAGGTGTAGGGGCGGCACCCCGCTTGATCATTATTTAGTAGATCCGATCCGTTATGGTTGCTCCTTGTTCTTCAAGGATTAGTTTAATATCTGCATGGTTAGGCCTTACAAAGGGTTGAAGGATCCAGCGGCACGTAGGGTGTAGTTTGCTAGCCCTAGACAGGATGTTCCGGGGATCAACTTCGTGTTGGTTTTTAGGCCTTGTCTAGGATTGGCTTACGATCACCGTGCGTGGCCGCGAGGCTCAATCACGAGTAGGATGTTCCGATTATGCGGTGAAAACCCTAAATCGTAGTAGATCGCTTTAGCTTTATTCTGATCAAGCGGGACCACCATATATTCGTACACCTCGTGCGAATCATGGGTGGATCGGCTCTTTGAGCCGATTCACAGGACAACCTGAGAGCCCATCGAGGCTCGTATTTGATGTTTATGTGTATGCCATGCAGGAAACTAAGCGAGGCATCTCCATCACCTCCCTGACCAGGTATAGGTCAGGTGGCACGCCCTTGCACCAGCATCGGACGTGCGTGCCGGAGTCTTTGCGGGCCGTCGCTCGGAGGGACCAGGGCCAGCCGCAGTCCTGGGAGCCTCCCGGCTCTCCTGTGTTGCCCGTCGCTGCTCGCCGGTGGGTTTCTGACCCCAACACATTCTGGCACGCCCGGTGGGACAATCTTCGACATCAACCACATCGCCATCTACATCTGAGATGGCGGACGGCACTCCAGTCACGTACGAGGATCTGACCGAGGAGCTCAAGAAGAAGTATGACGAGGTCAAAGCAATCCTCGAAGCCGACCTCATCGGCTCTTTTCACAGAACCCGCTCACATGGCATCAGGTGGAAAGGGTTCTCCCCTGAAGGCGCGCTCGATGGAGTGGACCTGTCCGCCCCGTCAGAAGAACGCACCAGGTCCCTGCGTCAGGAGATTAACTACATGGTGGCTCACTCGCTGCACCGCCATTCTGAGAGCCTGGTGAACACTTTGGAGCGTGTCGCTCTTCGGGTGATCCAGGAAATCATGAGGCATCAGTACTCTCCGTCAGGACCAGCTCTCGGGACTTACCAAGGAGAGATGCCACTCCAGTCCCGTCCACCGCTGCCATTCGCGTTGGCAGCACCAGAAGTGCCGAATTCACCGGCATACGTCGTCTACGAGATCGGTGGTGACCCTAGCGACTACCAGTTCTTGCACGAGGCGCCTAAGGAGATCCCTCACGGTTACACGTGCACATACGTGCCTGCGCAGAATCGGGCGCTCACAAACCAGACTGCGACAGCAGGGACTTCTGGAAAAGCAGGAGGAACTTCAGCGACAGATCTTGAGAAGCAGACGTGGCTAGCTAAGTATGCCACTCCGACAAACCTCCAGAGCTCAGCTCCCGCAGTTGGCTCAGAGATGGAAAAGCAAGCATGGCTGGCTAAGTACGCCACTCCGGCGAATCTTCAGAGCTCGACTCCTGCAGCCAGCACCGCGGATCAAATCAGTACGATCCTGAGAGACCAGTTCGGCATGGTGCCGAAAAGGAGGACAATCGGCTATTCCAAGCCGTACCCCAACGAGTACGAGTTGATCCCGTTACCACCCAAATATCGGCTCCCTGATTTCTCCAAGTTTAATGGATCAGATGGTTCCAGCTCCATCGAGCATGTGAGCCGATATTTGGCACAGCTGGGCACGATCTCAGCGGCAGATGAACTGCGTGTGAGGTTCTTCGCACAGTCCCTCACGGGATCGGCTTTCGGGTGGTACACATCGCTGCCACCAGACTCAATCCGGACGTGGAAGCAGTTAGAAGAGCAGTTCTACATGCAGTATCACTCAGAGGCTTCCGAGGCCGGCATTGCCGATCTAGCACAAGTACGTCAGAAGCGTGGAGAAACTGTGGCAGAATACGTCCAGCGCTTCAGACTTGTTAGGAACCGATGTTATTCGGCTCGTGTGACTGAAAAGTAAGCAGTCGAGTTGGCAGTGGTGGGCCTTGCATCACCAATCAAGGATATGGCCTCCCAAGCAGACTACCCTTCACTGGCGCACATGGTTCAGAAACTGTCGTTATATGAACAGCGCCACCCAGACTTGTACCAGGACAAATACAAGCGTGCGGTAGGCCTGGTTGAGGCAGATGAAGACGAAGGCTCTGCGGGAGATCAAGAGGTAGCAGTGGCTGAATAGACTCGGGGGGCAACCCCCGTGTCATGCAAATGGGTTAAGCCACCAGGTCCGCCCAGAGGGTTTGATTTTGACGTAACTAAAACTGAGCAAATTTTTGACCTCTTACTTAAGGAGAAGCAGTTGAAGTTACCCGAAGGCCTCAAAATCCCCACGGTACAGGAGCTGAACGGAAAGCCATACTGCAAATGGCATAACTCGTTCTCCCATACCACCAACGACTGCAGGGTGTGGCGTCAGCAGATCCAAATGGCGATAGAACAAGGACGTCTAATTTTCAACCAGTACGCCATGAAGGTCGACACCCACCCCTTCCCCGCTGTTAACATGGTGGAGTGCACTTACCCTGGAGGGTGCCAGCCAGGATTCTCGTTCAACATCAACATGGTAGGACCTGGACACCACTCTGGTAAGGGCGGAGACGAGGGCAGCTTCTCTCGTAGCAAGGACACAGAGGAGGCCGCTCCACGCGATCGGCTCCGTCACGATGGCAAGCGCTACATCACAGAGGGAGAAGTGAAGAATGTAAGATATCAGCGACCTCTCTCCGATCACCTCCTCAACAAGTACGTGAGTCAATATAGCCAACGCCGACGATCCAGCGACGATGATGATAGAGATCGTCTGGCTAGGGACGCCAGGAGACATCGTCGGCATGATCGCGATGAGGAGGAGTACGAGCGCCGTGCCAAGGAAAAATCGAGGGAGCAAGACGACAAGGTTAGGCACTGGGACTGCCCCTTCTTCAGGCACTGCTGGGATTCAGGAATGAGCCGATTGCCTACAATCGGCAACTGCCCAGAATGTAAACAGAAGAGGGAGGATGCAGCTAACGTGTCCGTGTTCAAACGTCTTGGGCCTCTCCCGCCTCGGAACAAGCACGCTGAGTCCCCTCGGGTGGAAGATCTCGAGGATTTGGAAGACGATGATGAAGAAAAAGAAGACAGGTACCACCGGCCAAGGTGGTGCCCTGATGGACTCAGCCGTTCCCAAAAACGTAGGGTTCAGCGACTGTGTGGCTTGGAGGAAGCCGAAAGGTTATACCTGCACACGCTAAGGAAGGCGCGGCCTGATCTGGCCGCGAAAATTCAACGAACCCTGGATGAAGAGGGTCGACCACAAAAAATGGAGTGGCGCCCCAAGCAAAGGAAAGCCGATGATGAAACATCGGCTGGCACAAACATGGTGTTCATCCTTCCGACGGAGTTTAGTGCTCCAGGATTAGACGAGGCACCTGTGGCACAACTTGACTGCGGCCCACGGCCAGTTATCTTTGAGAAACCACGAGAAAGAAGCTACAGACATCTGAAGGCCCTGTACTTGCGAGGTTATATCGATGGGAGGCCTGTCAACAAGATGCTAGTGGACACCGGAGCGGCAGTCAACATTATGCCATACTCCATGCTACGTCGGTTGGGACGCTCTAGCTCGGATCTGATCAAGACCAACGTGACATTGAGCGATTTCAACGGCCAAGCGTCTGACGCACAAGGTGTTCTGAACGTGGATCTGACCGTAGGAAGGAAAACCATCCCTACGACGTTCTTTATTGTCGATAGCAAGAGCACCTATGCTGTCCTGCTCGGAAGAGATTGGATCCACGCCAACTGTTGCATTCCCTCCACGATGCACCAATGCGTAATACAGTGGGATGGAGATGAGGTAGAGGTCGTCCAGGCCGATGACTCAGCCGAGATTTCAACGGCTGGCATGAACGCTTGGGAAACAGCAGGCCAAGAGCCACTCTCAGGCATCAATTTGGACGACTGCGAGCGCATCGACGTGACGAAGAACGGGGTTAGGCTGGTCTTATCCACCGGCCTGACCGTATAGCAAGAGCAAACCTATGGACAAATGTGGCGAGGCCGATCCTTGGGATCGGCCCCAAAGATCTATGGAGGAACATTACAAAACCTTCATTGAGCGATTCAATCGACATGAAGGCTGATTCCAGCAATCGGCCAAAATTATCCTCACCACACATTCTGCCTGTGTTCAACGTCGATCTAATGGGCAGCGGTTTTATGTCGGCTGATGAGCTGGAAAAAATCAACATTGGTCCTACCGGAGCCGACGTGCAAATACAGTGCCTTGGCTAATTACAGAGCCGATATCTGCAGTCACCTGACAGATTCGGCTCGGGGGGCACCTAATCAGATGAACATGTGCGATACATGTGCGGTGAAATATTGGGGGCCGATAGAAAATCGGCCAGTAAAAAAAAATTCATGGTATACAGCCGATGCAAGGTCATCGACTTTAGAGCTAAGAGACGAAGCCGATGTACAGCCATCGACTCTAGTACAATTACACAGGATCTACCTGCTGCGTGTTCAAGACACGGATTTTTCACCAAAGTCCAGTTCAGCTGTGAGGCCTTCTGCTTCCTCGAAGGGGTGAACAATGAGAGCTGCCTCAGCTGCAAGGAGCCGATTTTTGGTGCCCGAACCTTCTCTTCGAGGACTTCCAACCCTTGGTGCCAGTTCAGCAGTACTGTCAGAAGCATCAGTTTTGGCATGCAAGGCAGCCTCTTTCTCATTAAGCTGTTGGTGTTTCGTCTACAACATCGGCTTTCAGCGGAAGAAAGGTGATCAATGGGGGCAAGTTTGGCTGACGCTGCATGGTGGCTATCTCAGATTACCTGAGTTCAAAGCCCTTTGTCTGATCTGTGCATCCTCATCAATATTCTCGCCTTGACTGAGGCTCGGGGGGCAGCTGGCCTGGTAGATGCTCTGTTTTAGAAGCCGATTGGGGTGTCATCGGCTGATCCTTCGTCGCAACCTTCTTCAAAAATGGTGAATTCTTGCAGAAGAGGATCACTGGACCTGGTGGGAGGAATTTAAGGGCTCTCTTGAAGACTCCACATTATCCACCAGATCTCAAAGTCATCAGTTGAAGAATTGAAGGATGGATTGTGAAGGACCGATGCGTTGCTATCGGCTCATTAAGCATTGGCTAAGTGGAAAAATCGGCAAAATCAGTATGAGGGGAAATCGGCTAAATTAGCTCAAGGGAATCGGCAAAATCAAATTGGGGAAATTCTTCATTGATAAGCAGAATTTCTTACATAAAGAGCTGATTGCTCTCAAAAGGAAGTACTGGGGGATACATTGCCCCATCTACTACTACTGATCCTATGCTAATGGTCCTATCTACGGGCCGTCGCTGCCCTCGTCGTCGCCATCGTCGCCACTGTCAGCGCTACTCCCGGCGGGCTCGTCGTCGCTGCTGTAGCGGCCGCCGACAGGACCCTCGTTGTCCTCATCCTCCTCGTCAGCGTCATCATCGTCGCTGTCGTAGTCGCTGAGGTTCCCCGGCCAGGGGCAGAAGCGCTTGGCCGGCGGTTCGTCGGAGGAGGTGTCATCCTCCTCCTCCTCCTTCTCCTCCTCCTCCTCCTCGGGGGAGGTGAAGTCGTCGCAGGAGAAGCGATCGTCATCGCTCTCCTCCTCCGTTTCCCCATCGGCGAGGAAGCGGAGGTCACTTTCCCCGTCAGTCGAGGACTTGTCGTCCTCGGACCAGACGGAGAAGTCGTGACTAGACTCCTCCCCGGCTTCAATGGCGCGGCGGGTGTTGGCCGCATGGGCCTCCTCCGGGTTCCACTCCGGCGTCGGCTCGCGGGAAGAGGAGGATTGGGTGGAAAGATCCGATGAGGTAGAGGAGGAAGAAGACATGGTGGCGCAGGAGGGCTTTTTGGAGTGCTAACGCGAAGGGGATGAAAAGGTGAACTGTTCGGAGCGGTTAAATAAAAGGGGATATAGTGGAGATTCAATGCCACAGCAGTTTCCGAGGAGGTGGTGCCCAAGAAAAAAAAACAACAAAACTGTCAAGTCACGCGGAGAAGTTGAGAAGGCAAGGCATCATGATGAAGGATACTGCAACGGTTCTGCCACGACATGACCCGATGACGAAAAGCAGAGTGATTTTGGAATTATCAATTCCAAAACCAGGGGGCATGTGTTATCACCAGAATTTGACCGAGTCAGAGGTGGGCCGCGATCAAGATGGGCTTGAAGAATATATATGGAAGAATATACGTGAATCGGCCTTATATGCAAGAGTTTGGGCTAGTTGGCCCGTGTATCTGTAATATAGTAGGATACGTGTCGGATTAGTTAGAGTTGGGCTCGTGCACGGTTGGGATTGTTCCCACGTTAGAAAGTCTACGGACTATAAATATGTATCTAGGGTTTATGAAATAAACAACAATCACGTTCACCACAAACCAATCTAGGCGCATCGCCAACTCCCTTGTCTCGAGGGTTTTCTTCCGGGTAAGCATCATGCTGCCTAGATCGCATCTTGCGATCTAGGCAGTACAAGTTTATTCGCTGTTCATGCGTTGCTCGTACTGAAGCCTTTTTGATGGCGAGCAACGTAGTTATCTTAGATGTGTTAGGGTTAGCATTGTTCATCGTATCATATGCTATCGTCGTGCAACCCTTAGACATCTAGCCACCCTTACACCTATCTTAGGTGTAGGGGCGGCACCCCGCTTGATCATTATTTAGTAGATCCGATCCGTTATGGTTGCTCCTTGTTCTTCAAGGATTGGTTTAATATCTGCATGGTTAGGCCTTACAAAGGGTTGAAGGATCCAGCGGCACGTAGGGTGTAGTTTGCTAGCCCTAGACAGGATGTTCCGGGGATCAACTTCGTGTTGGTTTTTAGGCCTTGTCTAGGATTGGCTTACGATCACCGTGCGTGGCCGCGAGGCTCAATCACGAGTAGGATGTTCCGATTATGCGGTGAAAACCCTAAATCGTAGTAGATCGCTTTAGCTTTATTCTGATCAAGCAGGACCACCATATATTCGTACACCTCGTGCGAATCATGGGTGAATCGGCTCTTTGAGCCGATTCACAGGACAACCTGAGAGCCGATCGAGGCTCGTATTTGATGTTTACGTGTATGCCATGCAAGAAACTAAGCGAGGCATCTCCATCACCTCCCTGACCAGGTATAGGTCAGGTGGCACGCCCTTGCACCAGCATCGGACGTGCGTGCCGGAGTCTTTGCGGGCCGTCGCTCGGAGGGACCAGGGCCAGCCGCAGTCCTGGGAGCCTCCCGCTCTCCTGTGTTGCCCGTCGCTGCTCGCCGGTGGGTTTCTGACCGCAACAGAAGGACGGTGCCACTCATTTATGTACGGATTACCGTAAGCTTAACGATGTCACCATCAACAACAAATACCCCTTGCCAAAGATAGAAGACATGTTTGACCAGCTGACCGGTGCCAGAGTATTCTCTAAGATTGATCTTAGGACTGGTTACCATCAACTGAAGATTCGTGCAACGGATATCCCCAAGACCGCCTTCACCACCAGATATGGATTGTATGAGTACAATGTCATGTCATTTGGACTGACCAATGCCCAAGCTTATTTCATGAATCTCATGAATAAGATCTTTATGAACTTTTTGGATAAGTTTGTCGTTGTCTTCATCGACGACATCCTAAACTACTCCAAATCAGAAAAAGAGCATGATCAACATTTGGAAGTTATCTTGGAAACCCTTAGGAAGCATCAGTTGTATGCCAAGTTCAGCAAATGTCAGTTTTGGTTAAAGGAAGTAGGATTCCTGGGACACATCTTGTCTGCAGGAGGAATTGCCGTAGATCCCGCAAAGATCAAGACCGTCGAGGAATGGAAAGCCCCAACCACCCAGACTGAAGTCCGCGCATTTCTAGGATTGGCGGGATATTACCGCAGGTTTGTTGAAGGATTTTCCAGCGTCGCAAGACCAATGACTCAACTATTGAAGAAGGACAAGAAGTTTGAATGGACTGACAAATGTGAAGAGAGTTTCCAGAAACTCAAGAGCAGATTAACCACAACCCCAATACTGATCATGCCCGATATCACCAAGCCATTTGACGTCTATTGTGACACATCCAAGATTGGTCTTGGATGTGTGTTGATGCAAGAAGGCAAGGTGATATCATACCTGTCAAGACAACTGAAGCAACATGAGCAAAACTATCCAACCCATGACTTGGAGTTAGCAGCAGTAGTCTTAGCCTTGAAAGTATGGCGTCATTACCTCATGGGTAATCGATGCGAGATCTATTCGGATCACAAGAGCCTGAAGTACATTTTCACCCAGTAGAAGCTGAATATGAGGCAGAGAAAATGGATAGAGTTAATCAAGGATTATGATATGGAAATTCACTACCACCCCGGCAAGGCCAATGTAGTAGCGGATGCCCTGAGTAGACTGCCGTGTCAGATGAATTCCATGATCGCGGAAGAACAGCCTAGTTTGTATCAAGAATTTGAGCAGTTTAGACTAGAACTAGTTAGTGAAGGATTCCTAGCGAGCATTGAGCTCCAGCCCACTTTGATGAGTCAAATCAAGGAAGCTCAGAAGGGAAATGCCAGCATTGATGGAATCAAGAGTCAGATAGCTGCAGGAAAGGCACCAGGATTCACCGAAGATGAAGAAGGAGTTATTTGGTACAACGGAAGCCTATGTGTATCGGTAGATTCAGAGTTGAAGCAAGTCATTCTAAAGGAAGCTAATGATACCTTGTATTCCATTCACCCCGGAGGAACCAAGATGTACCAAGACTTGAAGGAACAATTTTGGTGGCACGGATGAAGAGAGAAATTGGAAGTTACATCGCCAAGTGTGATATCTGTCAAAGAGTTAAAGCAGAACATCAGCGACCCGCATGATTACTGCAGCCATTACAGATCCCTGAATGGAAGTGGGATTCTGTAGGAATGGATTTCATAACTGGTTTGCCCAAATCAAGTGGAGGAAATGATTCTATTTGGGTAGTGGTCGATAGATTAACCAAGGTAGCCCATTTCATCCCCGTCAAGACCACATATCAAGGCCCTAAGCTAGCTGAGTTATATATCTCCAGAATAGTCAGCCTGCATGGAACCCCAAAATCAATTGTATCAGATAGAGGATCTCAATTCACCTCAAGATTCTGGCAGAAAGTACATGAAGGACTTGGAACCCGGCTAAATTTCAGCACAGCTTATCACCCGCAGACTGATGGACAAACCGAAAGAGTCAACCAGATACTTGAAGATATGTTGAGAGCTTGTGTGCTAGAATATGGATGTAAGTGGGAAGACTGTCTGCCTTATGCAGAATTCTCATACAACAACAGCTATCAAGCCAGCTTGCAAATGGCCCCCTTTGAAGCCATGTACGGAAGGAAGTGTCGTACCCCTCTGAACTGGTCAGAAATTGGAGATAGCCAAGTGTTTGGACCAGATATTCTCCGAGAAGCTGAAGAGAAGGTTCACAAGATCCGTGAATACCTCAAGACGGCCCAATCAAGATAGAAGAGTTATGCCTACAAGAGACGCCGAGAAATGACCTTCAATATCGGAGACTTTGTGTATCTCAAAGTATCGCCCCTCAAAGGAATACAGAGATTCAAACTCAGAGGAATGTTTGCACCTAGATATGTTGGACCCTTCAAAGTTCTGAGTAGCCGAGGAGAAGTATCTTATCACGTGGAACTACCGGAGGAAATGTCCACTCTGCATAATGTGTTTCACATATCATTAGTCTGGAAATGTTTGGAAGTGCCGGAGAAGACAGAGGTTTTAAAAAACATCGACCACCGAGCTGTGGATATCAACAAGGACTTGACCTATCGCGAAGTACCTATTCGCATCCTGGAAGAAGCTTTCAGAACCACCCGCACCCGAAGTATCAAGTTCCTGAAAATTCAGTGGAGCAATCATACCGAAGAAGAAGCCACTTGGGAGCGAGAAGAGGATATGAAGACTGAATTCCCCGACCTCTTTAGTACCTAGCTTTCTTTAAGATCTCAGGACGAGATCTTTTGTAAGTGGGAAGGGTTTGTAACATCCCAAGATTTCAAATAAATGAAGAAGAAGAATTCCACTTGTTCAAAAATGAGAACCAACAAAAACTTTTATATTGAATAGTGTGTGTCGTTGCCTATCTGACAATACCACGGAGGAGGTATCCTCACGAGGGGGAGAAGAAGTAGGGGCCATAGGGCGGAGAGCACTCGGGACGGTGGTACGCGATTTACCCAGCTTCGGAACACCTGCTCGATGACAGGGCCTACTGCTGCTTGTCTGGAATTATCTGAGCGCTTTCGCGTTGTTACAATGGTTGTGGTTGTGCCTCTAGGGCTCCCGGGATCCGGCTTATAAAGGCGCAAAAATCTAGGGTTTACATGGAGAGTCCTAGCCGGATTACATGTTGCCTAACTACGGTACAATATCTTGCCGTGTACGTCAAGGATTCGCCTTCCATATACGTCGTACTGGATCCGGGTTCCTCATGGGCCTCCACGGATCCGACTTCCTCCGAAGGTCGGTTAGGATCCGGCTTCCCTATCCTGGGCTGGACTTCACCCTTCATGATCAACAACAACTGGGCCGCCCGATGGGCCACATGCCACATCACCATCTATGGGCCACCCGGGCTTGCCGGATCTAGGCATTGTCGATGGTACACCCATGAAGTATACCCACAACAGTAGCCCCCAGAGTTCTCCGAGATTCACCTCTTGTTTCCGCCTTGCTGAAGCCTCATGTCTTCCGGCAATCTTGGTAACACGGAGAAACTTGAAGAACTCCAACTTCATATTTTCTTCTTTCCCAACTCTTGGTCGGAAAATACCTTTATCCCGCGGGACTTCATCCATCGACAGTATCGTTGCAACATGTCTCCGGGTTACTCCCCTGCTTGGACAAGAGTTCACAGCTTTTAAAACTGCTACCCGGAACCTAGAAAAGTTCAAACGGCTCTGCCAATCTTGGCGCCATTTTCGGCCGATTCGAGCGGTAACTTATCCTTAGCCATTTTTACCGCTTAGGGTTTTTGACACGTGTCATTCATCCAACGGCGCGACGCTTGCGTTCCGACCATAGGATGCGGAGCACGAATCGCCTCCCCTCGGCCTATAAGTATCCGCCGTTCAGCCCATTCACCCCATTCGCCCCCCCTTTTCATCTCTCGCTCAGCGCCGCCTCCGAGCTCCTTCTGCACCGTACCGGAGTTCACCGGAAGTTCGCCGGAGCCGCTTTGCCACCGTGCGATGTTCATCGTGTTCCTAAGTTCAGCGAGCCACCGCAACAAAACCTCGCCGCCGGCGACTCCGACCACCGCGGAAGCCATTCCGGTAAGGCCTCAAGTTTCGCCTTCGCGCCGCAGTTGGTAGGGATGAGTTAGGGTATTAACGTTGGATCCGACTAAGTTAGATATCTTCGCTTTTTTCTCTTCAGATGTCTTCTTCGACTCCGCCTCCCACCTCCGATCCGATCATGGCGACACCTATCTCCTCCGCCCCTCCCCCTTTCATCCCAATTCAGCTGGAACCCTCCAAGGATTCCGGCAAGAACATCGAGGGAGCGTCTGCTAACCCGGAGGAAACCGCGGGGGCAGGACAAATGGAAAAGAAGGCGGAAGAAGCAGCCGCCAAAAAATCTAAGGCTCGCACGCGAGACAGCGAAGCCAAGGGGAAGTGGTGGCCCTGCACCACCACAGAAATTGAGCTCAACAACCTCGAGGCGAAGGGTTTTCTGAGACCCGGGTCCTTGCGGACACTTCCGGGTGCACTGGCTCCAGCTCCCGAAGCCGGAGAAATGGTGGTGACCAAGGCGCTCGTGGAGCGTGGCTTGTCCTTTCCGCCAAGCGACTTCTTATCTGAAGTTCTAAAGGCGTATGGGCTCCAGCCTCACAACATATTCTGAATAGCGTCCTGGCCATCAGCAACCATGTGACTCTGTGTGAAGGCCACTTCCGGGTACCCCCAGAACTTTCCCTTTTTCAGTACTTCTTCTCCGTCAAAAAGGAGAAGATTCCTAAAACTTCCGAGTTGGCCACCTGTGGGACAATCATATTCATGCTCCGCCCCGGCCGTGTCTATCCTCCCACCGACCGCCACGAATCCGCGCGATACTGGTCCGGAGGCTTCTTCTATTTGAAGGATGTTTCCGACCCGGCGAGCGAGAGGGTGCTGCCAGCTTTCAAGAATGGCCCCGCCAGTGAGACTCCGGCCTGGACACAATGTCCTCATATTTCCGAGTCACCTCTACTGACTCGCGCAGTTAGGCGGATCTGCAAACTGACGGAAGATGGTCTGTCTGGGAAGGACCTAACAATGTCCTGGTTAACCAAGCGGATCCAACCCCTTCAACATTGGGACCACCTGATGTTCCAGTACACGGGGCACGACGATCCTATGCGCGCCTCCAAGGACAACCTTTCCGCTGACGCCATCGACAAGCGGATCCGACTCCTGATCAAGATTCCGCGTGATCTTCGGATTCACGTGTGCAATATGGATATTCATACCAACGGCTCCGGGACCGCGGTATGTTTCCCTGACTCAACTGGTGATTCCTCTTTTAGTCTTCTGCTAAATTCGTCTAAGTGTTGGCTGGATTACTTAGCTCGAGGCCCTCGAGGAAAATGATCTCGGAACTCTCCTCCGAGTCCCTCACGCGGGCAACACCGACCCGGAGGTCGCGTCCGACGCGGAAGTTCCCGAAGCTCCGCGTCCCTCCAAAAGGAAGAGGGTTGCTTCCTCCAGCCCAGCCGCTAAACGTGCCCGCGAAGTGCCTAGCACCGCGGCTACCCGAAAAGCGGAGGCGGAGAAGAAACGCCTCAAGCTCATCAACACCAGCAACCGAGCTCAACCCAACATCCACCAGTTTTTCAGGTCTTCCGGGTAAGCGCTTGATTTTCATCGGAAAGTTCTTTTGCTACTATGAATCAGCATATATTAAATGTTTTTGTCTTTTTCATTTGCAACAAAAGCTCCGGAAGCCAGCCCCCAAAGGTCCCCAAGAAGAAAGCGAAGCCATCTCCGGCTTCTGTGCCCGTCACACCGGAAGTGGAGGTTCCGCCCAAGGCCTCTTCTTCCGCCAAGCCGGATCCCAAGGATGTCATCAACCTTGATGATCTCCCAGAGGAACCAACTGCCGACTCCGGCAAAGGCGATACCAGCAAGGGCGCGTCCTCGTTTGCACCTCCGCCTGAGCAGCCGTCTGTTACCTCAGCCGAAGCTCCGGCTGATGAAGTGGACAAGAAATTATCCCTAAGTCGTGCCACTGGCATGCCCCAGACTCACCCTCACCTCTTTACGGTTCTACAAAAGGTCCCCCTCTCACAGCGCCACGCGGAAGTTTCCGCCATGATGGACCAAGTGTGGGGGCCTGCGAACACGGAAGAGCAAGAACTGACCGAACTAGAAAGTGATCTCAAGATCTTCTTTGCCAAGCACAAGAACGTGCGCCAGGTAACACTAGCCCCCAAGCATTGGGTTGGACATTTCTCCGAGTAACATGTGTGAGCTAGCTTTTAAATGCGCACCTTAGCGGAAATTTAGAATTTTCCCAATCTAAGGATTTAAACTTCTCGCCAGCCCCCAGAATTTTGAATTTCCAGCTAACTACTGCCTGCTTCTCAGAACACGCGGAAACTGCACGAATATTTACGCGTCCACGTGCTAGAGCAAATAACTGAGATTGAAGGGCTGCGTCAAAACGCCACGAATAGCCAGCAAGCTATATCAAACCTAGAGACCCGCATAAAGAATTATGAAGGTAAAAACTCCGGGTTGCTCGTGTGTCTTATTGTAATATTCCAGGTTTAGAGGCTACAAAATGAGAGAACACCAAAGTGTGCATTGCATTCATGCATAGAAAATCCGGGGAATTTTCGCGCTTCAAATAAAACTTACCACAGTAACTGGAGTTTCACTTGACTTGCTGGAATTGAAGTAGATCATCAAGTCAAGCGCTATAAACTTCACTGTGATCTTTGTTAAAACTTTGTTTTGGGTAGAGATGATTTGATCTATGGATTAGATCAAATGGAATTATATTTACAACAACACATTTTGTAAGAATCAAACCCTAACTTATTAACACTTAAAACTTAGCAACTACCTTTGTGTATAAATTAATTCACTTCTAAACTTATTACCAAATAAGGTAAACCACAGGGTCTAAAGTGCATAAAAGCCACACATTCTTATTTAAATCACAACTTATTAAGTATATGGAATATCATAAAACTAAATCCATTTACATTACGATTTATAGTTCAAACTATTTGAATAAAACTAACTATGAGTATTTTGAAACTCATATGATCATGCCTTGGTGAAATCAAACACCAACTATCCAAATCTGAGGAATAACCTTCAACCTTGACCTTTTGACCAATATTATAATATAAATCTAATCAAATATGATATAGTGACTCATCAACATTAATAAACCATCCACAAGATATTTAGTAACAAATGCCACTTGGCTATCCAAGAATAAATCATATGAGAGGATAATGATCTTGCCACATAGGATGAAAATATCTACATGACTTGCATCCCAAGCTTTGCTACCTCATGCCCAAAGGATTGCTATGGATGAGGGCATGACAACCAAGCACCTTACTCATCAAACCAACACAAGAGTCACCACCTATGTGTCATGCTACTAGAGCTTGCCCAAGCCTATAAATAGAGCCACACCCTCCATCCCTTTAGTCATCTTGTAGCATGATACAAGGAAACACACACATAGAGCCACTCCATACATTAGCTAGGATCAAGATGAAGAAGCTAGGAGGTGGAGGCATACCACAAGATGCAGGTTTATCAGATTTCCTGAAGAACAAGCTACAGAATATTGCAAGGTAGAATTCCTAGGCAAACCATATATTTAGAGGATCATATCATCATCTCTTGAGTAGGACCTTAGGCTATTACAAGAAATTTAGAAGTGAGAGAGATTATAGATGCTAACCATAGCCATGTCTATCCTAAAGAATTTTAGAGTAGTGTTACATCTTACTTGTTTAAACCAACCTTTAATCTTGTAGATGAGAGCCATGTTCCATTAGTGAAACATAACCAAAGCTTATGCTCATATTCTAATCCTAGTTGTGTATCACATTGGTGATCACTACTTAAACCCTAAACTACATTTGAATTCCAACCCATGGATTAACTTGGATTATAATTAGAACCCTGCCATGCCTCATGCCTATTTCCTATTTCAAATAGTGAAGTATTCCCAAAACCATAAAACTTGTCATATGGAATCAATTCCACATAAAATATTATGTCCCCACTTGTATATCATGGATCACAAATATAAACCAAGCCATCTATACTTAGGACTAAATGCCATTTGGTGAGAAGAGTAAAACCAATATCCAATTCTATTTGGTATCCCAAGTACTTGTTTAGTTAACCAAATAAGAAAAGGTATCATAGTTTGAACCATCACCTTAGCAAGTGAATTGACCAATGATAAGCTTGGGAATTATCCTAAGTAATCCAAGTTACAAGTTGCTAAGCAAGATTAGTATTTATAAAGTTTATTCAATCATCTTCTTAAATCCTTAGAAGTAATTCCCCACATAAAATCATGATCCAATCCATCCCTATTACCATCTACTTTAAACTCTAGCCATAATAAAAATTATATGAGAACAATCCATATTGTTAAGTACACTAGTTAAACCTAATAATATTTTCACTATGCACACGTTCTAAGTTTCAAACCACTTAAATAGATTTTGTTCTCAAATGAAAAAGGAGATTGAGATAAAAATCTAAAAACTTATTTCTATGTTAATTACACCTCACAACATATCAATCTAATTAAAAACTCAATGTTTATTTAAACAACCAACTGATACAGTAAGCATCATTATCAGATTATATTAATGTTCAAATATTTTAGAATCTGCAAAACAAAACAGAATTCAAATTTGAATTCAAACCAGTAAATAGAAAACAGAAAATATAAAAACAGAATTTGAAAAAGAGAAAGAGAGGGAAACTTACCTGGTGGACCTCAGCCATCGCAGCAGCCCAACAAACCATCTCCACAGTAGCCCATCAACTCGGCCCAGCCCACGAACAAAAACAGCCCAGATACCTGATGTCTACTTCCCCCTCCTTTTCCTGTAGACAGTGTTGGGCCTCCAAGAGCAGAGGTTTGTAGAACAGCAGCAAGTTTTCCCTTAAGTGGATCACCCAAGGTTTATCGAACTCAGGGAGGAAGAGGTCAAAGATATCCCTCTCATGCAACCCTGCAACCACAAAGCAAGAAGTCTCTTGTGTCCCCAACACACCTAGTAGGTGCACTAGTTCGGCGAAGAGATAGTGAAATACAGGTGGTATGAATATATATGAGCAGTAGCAACGGTGCATAAAAATAGCTTCTTTGGCGTGTAGTTGATGGTGGTAGTATTGCAGCAGTAGTAACACAGTAAAACAGTAAACAAGCAGCGATAGCAGTATTTAGGAACAAGGCCTAGGGATTACACTTTCACTAGTGGACACTCTCAACATTGATCACATAACAGAATAGATAAATGCATACTCTACACTTTTGTTGGATGATGAACGCATTGCGTAGGATTACACGAACCCTCAATGCCGGAGTTAACAAGCTCCACAATTTGTTCATATTTAGTAACCTTATAGTGTAAGATAGATCAATATAACCAAATAGATCACATCAATACCATCATAGTGATAATTAACTCCACAATCTACAAGAGATCATGATCATAGCCTACGACAAGAACCACACGGTGCACACACTAGTCACCTTTACACACGTGCAGGAGGAATAGAACTACTTTAATAACATCACTAGAGTAGCACATAGATAAATTGTGATACAAAACTCATATGAATCTCAATCATGTAAAGCAGCTCATGAGATTATTGTATTGAGGTACATGGGAGAGAGATGAACCACATAGCTACAGCGAAGCCCTCAGCCTCAGGGGTGAATTACTCCCTCCTCATCATGGGGGCAGCGATGGTGGTGAAGATGGCGGTGAAGACGGCGGTGGAGATGGCTCCGGGGGCAATTCCCCGTCCGGCAGGGTGCCGGAACAGAGAGTTCTGTCCCCCGAATTGGAGTTTCGCGATGGCGGCGGCGCCCCTGGAGTCTTTCTGGAGTTTCGTCAATTGGTGTCGAGGTTTTAGGTCACGACGGCTTAAATAGGCGAAGAATCGGAGTCGGAGGGGGCCTGGGCTGGCCACACCATGAGGGCGCGCCCCCTTGGGCCGCGCCACCCTAGGGTGTGGGGCCCCCAGCACTCCTCCGACTCTCCTTCGGTGTTCGGGAGCCTTCCGGGAAAAATAGGAGGTTTGGCGTTGATTTCGTCCGATTCCGAGAATATTGCCCGAACAGCCTTTCTGGAACCAAAAACAGCAGAAAACAGCAACTGGCCTCTCGGCATCTCGTCAATAGGTTAGTTCCGGAAAACGCGTAAAAATGATATAAAGTGTGAACAAAACATGTTGGTATTGTCATAAAACAAGCATGGAACATCGGAAATTATAGATACGTTGGAGACGTATCAGCATCCCCAAGCTTAGTTCCTACTCGTCCTCGAGTAGGTAAACGATAAAAGATAATTTCTGAGGTGACATGCTACCAACATAATCTTAATCATACCATTGTAAAGCATATGAGATGAATGCAGCGATTCAAAACAATGTAAATGCAATGAGTAAACAATTGAATCATATAGCAAAGACTTTTCATGAATAGTACTTTCGAGACAATCATCAATAAGTCTTGCATAAGAGTTACTCATAAAGCAATAAATTCATAGTAGAGACATTGAAGCAACATTATGGAAGATTAAGTTTCAGCGGTTGCTTTCAACTTGTAACATGTATATCTCATGGATAGTTGTCAATGCAAAGCAATATAACAAATGCAATAAGCAGGTATATAAGAATCAATGCACAGTTAACACAAATGTTTGCTTCTTGAGGTGGAGAGAAATAGGTGAACTGACTCAACAATAAAAGTAAAAGAATGGTCCTTCAAAGAGGAAAGCATCGATTGCTATATTTGTGCTAGAGCTTTGGTTTTGAAAACATATAGAGAGCATAAAAAGTAAAGTTTTGAGAGGTGTTTGTTGTTGTCAACGAATGGTAATGGGTACACTAACTACCTCGCCAACCGGACTTCCAAGAGCGGCTCCCATGAATTATTTTATTTTTGGATGGCACTCCTTCCAACCTTTCTTTCACAAACCATGGCTAACCGAATCCTCGGGTGCCTGCCAACAATCTCATACCATGAAGGAGTGCCTTTTTATTTTAGTTTTATTATGATGACACTCCTCCCAACCTTTGCTCACACAAGCCATGGCTAACCGAATCCTTCGGGTGCCGTCCAACAATCACATACCATGGAGGAGTGTCTATTTTTGTTAATTAATTTGGGACTGGGAATCCCATTGCCAGCTCTTTTTGCAAAATTATTGGATAAGCGGATGTGCCACTAGTCCATATGAGAGTCCGTCAAAAGTAAATGACAAGGTTGAAAGCTAAACACCACATACTTCCTCATGAGCTATAAAACATTGACACAAATCAGAGGTGATAAATTTTGAATTATTTAAAGGTAGCACTCAGGCAATTTACTTTGGAATGGCAGGAAATACCATGTAGTAGGTAGGTATGGTGGACACAAATGGCATAGTGTTGTTTGGCTCAAGGATTTGGATGCATGAGAAGTATTCCCTCTCGATACAAGGTTTAGGCTAGCAAGGTTGTTTGAAGCAAACACAAGTATAAACTGGTACAGCAAAACTCACATAAAACACATATTACAAGCATTATAAGACTATACATCGTCTTCCTTGTTGTTCAAACACCTCACTAGAAAATATCTAGACTCTAGAGAAACCACTCATGCAAACCAAATTTTAACAAGCTCTATGTATTTCTTCACTAATAGGTGCAAAGTATATGATGCAAGAGCTTAAACAAGAGCACAACAATTGCCAAGTATCACATTACCCAAGACATTATAGCAATTACTACATGTAGCATTTTCCAATTCCAACCATATAACAATTAACGAAGCAGTTTCAACCTTCGTCATGAATATTATGAGCTAAGAACACATGTGTTCATACGAACCAGCGGAGCGTGTCTCTCTCCCACACAAGCATTTATTCAAACAAAAACAAAAACAAGAAACATACAGACGCTCCAAGTAAAGCACATAAGATGTGACCGAATAAAAATATAGTTTCAAGAGAAGGAACCTGATAATTTGTCGATGAAGAAGGGGATGCCTTGGGCATCCCCAAGCTTAGACGCTTGAGTCTTCTTGATATATGCAGGGGTGAACCACCGGGGCATCCCCAAGCTTAGAGCTTTCACTCTTCTTGATCATAGTATATCATCCTCCTCTCTTGACCCTTGAAAACTTCCTTCACACCAAACTTCTCATAAACTTCATTAGAGGGGTTAGTACATAATCAAAAACTCACATGTTCAGAGGTGACACAATCATTCTTAACACTTCTGGACATTGCTCAAAGCTACTGGAAGGTAATGGAACAAAGAAATCCACCCAACACAGCGAAAGAAGCAATGTGAAATAAAAGGCAGAATCTGTCAAAATAGAACAGTCCGTAAAGACGAATTTCTAATAAATACTTCCGTTGCTCAAATCAGAAAACTCAAAACTAATGAAAGTTGCGTACATATCTGAGGAACACGCACGTAAATTGGCATATTTTTCTGATTTTTCTACAGAGAGAAAATCCCAGATTCGTGACAGATAGAAATCTGTTTCTGTGCAGAAATCCAAATCTAGTATCAACCTTCGATTAGAGGCTTCACTTGGCACAACCAAACACAAAACTAAGATAAGGAGAGGTTGCTACAGTAGTAAAAAACTTCCAAGACACAAAATAAAAACAAATTACTGTAGCAAAATAACACATGGGTTATCTCCCAAGAAGTTCTTTCTTTATAGCCATTAAGATGGGCTCAGCAGTTTTAATAATCCATTCGCGGGAAATAATATTTGAAGCAAAAGAGAGCTTCAAGAGGCAAATTCAAAACAAATTTAAGTCTAACATGCTTCCTATGAAGAGGAATCTTGTACACAAATGAATTCATGAAGAACAAGGTGACAAGCATAAGAGGATAAAACACGAGCAACTTCAAGATTCTCAACATAAAGAGGGGAAACTTAATATTATTAAGATGCATATAACCATATTTCCCTCTCTCATAATAACTTTCAGTAGCATCATTGATGAAATCCACAATATACCCATCACTTAAAACATTCTTATCATGGTTCATATGCATAGAAGTATCATTAATTTTGGCATAAGAAGAGTTCTTCTCACTAATAGTAACTGGAGCAAGATTATTATCAAGAATTTGAACATGGTAAACAAGTTGCATATTAAGGGAATTGTTTTTGGTAATCCAATCATGACTATGACAAGTTTCATAAGGATAGTTATTACCTATATCATAGCATTCTTTATAATAATCATCAAAGATTGGAGGCACAGTGTCATCATAAGAAATAGAATAGTTATCTTTCACAGTCGGTTTATCTGTGTCCACACCATCATTGTTATTAGAAGGAGATGCATCAAGAACATAATGACCAGTAGCAAAAGGATTTTCAAACACCTCTTCCCCAAGCTTAGAGCTTTCTATATCATTATGGGAGGAAGCATGGATAGCACTGACACTATGGCAATTATTATCATCATCATTTTCAGAATTAGTTTCCCAGAGATTTGCAATATCAAAAGTAGTGCGCTCATTCAAATCATGATTGCTAATATATGTAAAGGGCATAGGAAGATCATCGTATTCAGATTCATTATCACAATAATCATTAGGAGCAACATACTTACGGTTACTTAGCGTTATCTCATTCACGCAGGGATACGCCGTTACCTCTTTCTTTTTATTCTCCTTCTTCTTCTTCTTCTTCTTCTTCGTTCCCTTCTTCTTCTTCTTCTCTTCCTTCTCCTCGTTCCCTTCTTTAGGAGGAAGAGGCTTGAAGGGTAGCTTGTCCGCATAACCTGATTTATTTTCAGAAACAATAGAAGAAACTTGGGAGGACCCCTCCTTTTCATTAATTAGTTGAAAACACACAGCGGTCCTATCATATTTTGGCAAGGTGTCATCTTCTAAAATATTTTGTATGTAAGTATTTGTATGGCTATTATCAATGCAATAAGAAAAACACCCATGCAGGACATCATCAATATCAAGATCACTCATATGTAACAAAGAGATTTTTCTCGACAATTCTTCACACCCCAAAAATAAAGTAAGTTCATCATGCTGATTAGGAGTAATTTCATCATCACAATACAAATTTGCAGCACTCATTGGGTTCAATATATCACTGGAGGAGCATTGAAAATTAAAATGACCCACTTCATGGCAAACTTCACAAATAAAAGGATAGAGGGCACAAACTTTTTTACCAAGATCATCTAGAGCCCTAAACCACTTTCTAGTTTTTTCATTAGCATGATGGATACAATATTCATCTTTGATTTGATTAATTCCACATGGTCTATGTATTCCACAAAAATTAACATGCTTATAGGAAATAGCACTCTTAGGAGTTTGAGCATGCTTATGGCAATAATTAACAACAATTTCATTCTTCATGCAAGCCTCTTTAAAAGGTTCATGATACTTATCAAAATTATTTTTAGGCAATTCGAAATGAGAAGCAAAGGCTTTATAAAGATTTGCAGCAACTTGAGAGTCAAGACCATAAGTAGCACTCATATTTCGAAATTTATCGGTATCCATAAAAGCTTCAATGCATTCATAATCATAATTTATACCTGACTCTTTACCTTCATTGTTCTCCCATCCTTCAGCGTTGTCCTCAATCCGATCAAGAAGATCCCACCTAGCTTCAACCTCCTTGCTTGTGAAAGATCCCTCCGAACAGGCATCCAGATAGTCCTTGTGTTGTCCTGAAAGTCTCGCATAAAAATTGTTAACAATAACATTACGGGGGAGCTCATGAATGGGACATTTGAGCATTAGAGATTTCAATCTCCCCCACGCTTGAGAAATACTCTCTCCATCACGAGGATAAAAGTTATAAATATAATTCCTATCAATATGCACTTCATGCGGAGGATAAAATTTAGAATAAAAGAGAGATGCAATTTCCTCCCAACCAAGAGAATGCCTATTCTCCAACAATTTATACCAATGCGCTGCTTTACCAGACAGAGAAACAGAGAATAGCTTCTTCCTCACTTCATCCATAGACAAACCTGCACCCGTGAATAACCCACATAATTCGTGCAAAAACAAGAATGATCTCTAGGATGGACAGTTCCATCCCCTTTATAGTGGTTGTCCATAACACGTTCAATAATTTTCATGGGTATTTTATACGGAATACTTTCAGCAGGTGGATTTAAAATATCAGAAGCATTATTAGAGTTATCGCATATGGGAGATAAAGCATTATCAGAACAAATTTTCTCCCCTAAAGATGGGAAGCTAAAAAGACCACAAAAACTAGCTTCCCCAAGCTTAGACTTCTTCATAGCATTAGCAGTAATTGCATTCATACTAATAACATCGCTACTAGCATGCAAATAAGGTTCCATAGGTTTTTTAATTTTCGCATCAAACAATTCTAAATCAGGAAAAATATTAAAAAGCTCACTAATTTTTTTGTTGTTTTCCATTATGCCTAACTAGTGTAAACAAGAAACAAAAAGTTGCAATTGCAGGATCTAAAGGAAATAGCTTCGAGCACAAACACAATGGCGCCAGAAAAGTACTTTACCTGGATCCGGAGTATGAGTGCCTTTTAACTTTCCTCCCACTGCAAGAACGGCGCCGTAAAAGTGCTTGATGTCTACTTCCCCCTCCTTTTCCTGTAGACAGTGTTGGGCCTCCAAGAGCAGAGGTTTGTAGAATGCAGCAAGTTTTCCCTTAAGTGGATCACCCAAGGTTTATCGAACTCAGGGAGGAAGAGGTCAAAGATATCCCTCTCATGCAACCCTGCAACCACAAAGCAAGAAGTCTCTTGTGTCCCCAACACACCTAGTAGGTGCACTAGTTCGGCGAAGAGATAGTGAAATACAGGTGGTATGAATATATATGAGCAGTAGCAACGGTGCCAGAAAATAGCTTGCTGGCGTGTAGTTGATGGTGGTAGTATTGCAGCAGTAGTAACACAAGAAAACAAGAAACAAGCAGCGATAGCAGTATTTAGGAACAAGGCCTAGGGATTACACTTTCACTAGTGGACACTCTCAACATTGATCACATAACAGAATAGATAAATGCATACTCTACACTTTTGTTGGATGATGAACGCATTGCGTAGGATTACACGAACCCTCAATGCCGGAGTTAACAAGCTCCACAATTTGTTCATATTTAGTAACCTTATAGTGTAAGATAGATCAATATAACCAAATAGATCACATCAATACCATCATAGTGATAATTAACTCCACAATCTACAAGAGATCATGATCATAGCCTACGACAAGAACCACACGGTGCACACACTAGTCACCTTTACACACGTGCAGGAGGAATAGAACTACTTTAATAACATCACTAGAGTAGCACATAGATAAATTGTGATACAAAACTCATATGAATCTCAATCATGTAAAGCAGCTCATGAGATTATTGTATTGAGGTACATGGGAGAGAGATGAACCACATAGCTACAGCGAAGCCCTCAGCCTCAGGGGTGAATTACTCCCTCCTCATCATGGGGGCAGCGATGGTGGTGAAGATGGCGGTGAAGACGGCGGTGGAGATGGCTCCGGGGGCAATTCCCCGTCCGGCAGGGTGCCGGAACAGAGAGTTCTGTCCCCCGAATTGGAGTTTCGCGATGGCGGTGGCGCCCCTGGAGTCTTTCTGGAGTTTCGTCAATTGGTGTCGAGGTTTTAGGTCACGACGGCTTAAATAGGCGAAGAATCGGAGTCGGAGGGGGCCTGGGCTGGCCACACCATAGGGGGGCGCGCCCCCCCTTGGGCCGCGCCACCCTAGGGTGTGGGGCCCCCCTGGCACTCCTCCGACTCTCCTTCGGTGTTCTGGAGCCTTCCGGGAAAAATAGGAGGTTTGGCGTTGATTTCGTCCAATTCCGAGAATATTGCCCGAACAGCCTTTCTGGAACCAAAAACAGCAGAAAACAGCAACTGGCCTCTCGGCATCTCGTCAATAGGTTAGTTCCGGAAAACGCGTAAAAAATGATATAAAGTGTGAACAAAACATGTTGGTATTGTCATAAAACAAGCATGGAACATCGGAAATTATAGATACGTTGGAGACGTATCAATACCGTTTCAGTTGCTTTAAAAATCGTGCGAGAGGAAAAATGAAACCGTCGTCTTCTCCACGCTCGACAGCGAGCCGGCGAGCTCCTGCCACCTCCTCGCTGTGGATAGGGATGGCTCCGGACCTTGCAGAGGATTCCAGAACGTTCCCCTATATCTCTCGCGTCCGAGCCTATCTAATTGCGTCCCGATTCATGCTCGTTTGCAGTAACAATGGCACCGCCACATCTCGGCCGTCGCCGGCGGTGAACTTCCTAAATTGACCTCGCCGAGCTCTATAAATAGGCCAAGAGCTTCTCCAAGAAACCCTAATACCTCGCCGCCCAACCATTCTCTCTCAGACGCCCTCTATCCCTCATCATTCTCCGTTTACTGTCGTCGGCGTCGTGGACGAGTTCGACGGAGGAGACCACCCCAAGCTCCGTGCAGTGGTTCGTTGGAAGCGCATCGTCGAGAGGAGCCTCTGGGTGCAAGCAATCGTCAAGGGGAGCTCGGAGCCAGACGAATTTGATCGTTCCCTTTCCGTCGAGTTCGCCGGGAGATCGCCAATCGCCGTCGTCTCCGTCGACCATCGCCGGAGCTGAGCATACCATCTTACTCAGGGTGAGCTTGCGCATCTTTAGAGCCTACTTTCGTTTCCTAGAAGCATCTGTGGCTCGCGATTGAGAGTTCGCCGGAGAGCACCGCCGCGGGTCATGAATTCCGACGAAGTTTCGGCGACCACTAGCCGATTCCACCACCACCATAATGTTCCTCGTCTTCTTCTCGTTCTTTTGATAGCAACCGCGCATCTGGGGGTGCCCCGTAGCGGCGGCGCCACCGTGCCCTGGCCACCGGCGTTTAAACGCCGGCAAGGTCAAAGCTCACGGTCAATCTTGACCAGTCCTTGCCAACGTGGCACCTGACGTGTACTTTGGTCCCACCAGTCAGTGTCAAGGGTTAGGCAGTGAACCGGTACGTTTAGTGTTTTGGTTTAATTTCAAATTCCAGTAAATAATTGAAACTTTGTAAAATCATAGAAAAATAATTTCAACTCAGAAAAATATGAATAATATATCAAAATGCTCACAAAAACAAAAATGTGTGTCAAAATAAAAATTTACTTATTTTTAACCTTGTTAATTATGCCATTTCATTTATTTAAAATACAATTTGAATTCAATAATTAGTGAAGTTTCAAAAATTAAATCTTAACTATTTAGTAACTAAGTAAAATGTTAAGATTAATTTTATTTACCATAATTGCATTCGCTTAAGTATTAGTGATAATTCATAAACCCTAAATTGCATATTACTATTTTCTATTTTCTGTAAATAGTAATAACTCAAGAAAATATTAAAAGACAATATTATTTTGGTAACCCAACAATTGTTTACTTAAACATATTTGGTTAACAAGTTAATTATTTTAAAACCTAATCACAATTGTTAAACCCTAATTCTCAATTAAAAAACTAAATAGGAGTTACCCTAAATATTAATTCTTGTAAAAAAAGTAATAAAATGTTAAACCATTACTAATTTTGATTCAAAGTAATTAGTAACCACAACTCTATTACCAATTATCATTTTAGGAGTTATACCATAACTTAGAAAACCCTAGTTTCAATTTGAGTAAGACCTGGATCCCATTATTTCATGTGATCATCCTAAATTAGTGCAACCCTAAAACCCTGGGGTTTAGCCCATATGATTATAAGCCTCAACTCTACATGTAGGACCTTGATAGGTAACCAATGAATGCATTCTTATGATCCATTAGCATAAACCAAATCACATGAGATTATCATTTCATGTTCCTATTCTTAATTAAAACCTATATGATTCACTAGTATCACCTAGGTATAAACCCTAGCTTGTTAATTGGATTAGTACCATTGATCACCACTTCATTATACCACACCATTAGGATCAACCTTAATCATCATAATTTAGTAGAACTATAATTATGAACCCTAGTATCAACCTTGTGTAATACTTCACAACACATGCTCCTATTCAACCAAACCCTACTTAAGGATCAATAACCACTTAGCTTAGAAACCATTAGTAATTGCTTGGTGAAGCAAATGTGGAGCTATAGTAAACCCTAACTCATAGTCCCATCTTGACCATCATTCTTTGATATGATACCATAATCAACCATAGTAATAAACCTACCAATATTTGTTGTATATAGAACCAATTCAACTTAAGAACCCAACTAGACCCTATTAGTGAACTAAATGAATCCAATAGTAAACCCTAAAAAGCCATAACACCTATGTATAGTAGTTCATATTCTTATCTAACCTGTTCTTCAAAAGTTATTCTTTTGAAGCACAAATGTCAATCAAACCTTAGAAGCCCCAATCCTTCTTTGAAATACTCATTGTTTCTTAAACAACATGTTCTTCAAAAGTTATTCTTTTGAAGTATAGTATAAGTAATCATCAACCATGTTCTATAGAACTTAAAATTGACAACTATTCTTTATACATTATTTCACCACTATTCTTTATGTGTATGATTGTTATGATGTCTTATATCACTTGGTTATGATGCTAATATAACCAAACCCTAATAAGAACCTTGTTTGAGAACCATTCTAAAAGTGCAACACACCCTAAAGAAATCTTTACAACTCATACATCTTAAACCATCGAGGTTAGGTTACGCTCGGGACGATTGCATCTCATACTATGCATTATAGCATCTTTGCTCGTTCTTTAAGCATTGTCCTTACCGGACGATGATGGTATTTCAGCATTTGGAGTTGTCACGTATCGAAGCTTTTGCCTGCATAATCTTGCAGTCAAGAAAGGCAAGTTCATCGCTTGCTCATGTCATTTGATTATTTGTATCAAACTATATGCAAAGTACTATACTTATCACTCATGCATTGAAAAGCAAAGTATTATTTTACAATTATGAATATGACTATGTGGTGGGCAATGGAACCATGGTATGTGTTGATATGGTGGAGGTTCCATTGCATGGGTTAGATCACCCTAGGATTAATTACCAATGCCGTCCAGTGATTCTAGCGCCGTACAAACCGCGTTGACCATGAGATCTATAATGGCTCTGGGGAAGCCAGCCGTATCTTTTCCCTTCTGCACGCCAACGGATTGGTAGAGCCGGTGGGGTGTTGGAGGCACTGCCGCAATAGGTTGGGATATCCTTTTAAATCCCCATCCATTAGTGATGATAAGCTCTACGATCTATGAAGGATTGTCCGGAGTACACCGTGAGTAAAGCCGTATTATCGGGAGAAGTCTACTGGGGGTGTACGGTTAGACAAAAGGGTGGGTTTGCAGTCGCGGAGAAGGCGGTGTGGGCTTGGATCTTACACCTGGCCTCACACCAAAGGAAGTGTGGACGAGCATGCTACTCGGTTGGCAACAAGGATAAGTTCTCTTATGGGAAAAGTAACGCACCTCTGCAGAGGATACTGAATTGTGACTGTCACTCCCTGTTCCGGGAAGGGAACTGCGAACGCGGCAGGAAAGGAACTCCATGAAGTTCTAGTCAACCTGTGAAGACTGACGGGCATAGTTTTCAGAATAAAATAAACCTTTTGAAGAAATGTTTATGAAAACTTGCATTGGCCTATGACTTTCTGGTCTATGGCTGTAGTTAGTGCATGATACACATATTTCCTAATATGAACTTGCTGAGTACGCTCGTACTCATTCTATCTCGTTTGAACCCCCTTCTTAGATCAAGGCACCGAAGGAGAAACTTCCGTGGAACTCGAAGACAAAGGAGTCAACTGCAACAAGATGAAGAATCCAATCAAATGAGTCAATGGAGTCAACTTCTGCATCAGCTACAATGGAAACCTAGACTAGTAATAGAAGGGAACCTTTCCCTAATCCTAGCCCTAAGTAGCTAGAGTTCTATAGCAAGCCAAGTAGCTCTTAAACTTGAGTTGGCAATAAGATAGACTACGAGTCGTTCTTCTGAAGCTTTATTTGAAGTTTTACCTCACTGTAAAGTAGGATGTTGTGCTGATCTTATGTAAACAGCTCATGTGTACTTCTATAGACATACCTTGGATTCGCATATGTTTCTGTTGTACCACTCTGAGAGATGTAATATGAGTGGAACGGTGTTTCACTTGTGTTATGTCAACGACTTGTGTACTACACCATGCAGTCGTACGCTGGGTCATCACAGCTGGTATCAGAGCAAATGCTTTGACCCTAGGATTAAAACCCTTTAAAGGAGACCTATAGGTTTGGTAGTGTCTATAGGAGGTATCTTAGCTAATACAACTCTGTTAAGACAACTATGCTAAGCCAACTATGCTAAACCAACTATTCTTTTGACTTGAGATGGGTATTCACTTGAGAATAATCCTGACACACTTGAGTCAATTTCTCTTATCTATCTTTCTCAAGTAAAATTAGTTAGTTATCTTGCTTCATTCCAAATAACTAGAACACCATTGGAGCTTAAGATAATGGGTGGTAGTAGACCACAGTTGGTATACAACACATGGTAGTCCAAAGAGAGGATACAACCATAAGGAAGATATCCTATTGGAAGAGGTATACCAATACAAGTATGGTTAATTAAGAGTCATTTAAAATGTCAAATGACTGATGTTAAGTAAGGGAGATAAGTTATATAAGGTAGTATATGTCTATGATGAGTCAATCATAGGAGGTAAGGAAGAGTGATAGGAGTTATACAACTCTATTTCTCATGGTAAAGTTGGTAATCATATATGATTCACTTGAGAATCATGATGTGATGGAGTAGAACATCATAAGTAAGTTAACAGAAGTGTGATGAGGAGTCGGATTTAAGGAATAGTTCGAAAGCTTAGGCCTTAAAATCCTAATAACTGTACCAAGTATGTTAGAATCATAGTCCTTAATTTGAAGAAGGCTTATTTAGAGCATATCACACAGAGACATCCTAGAGTTATAGGTGGTATATTCTAAACAATCATGTGTTTAGAGTAGACATGTTAGAACTAATTGTATTATAGGAAGTAGTCTTCAATAGCACATATATATGGTATACTATTTTGTTAGTACTTCCAAACAAAACTAGGTTAACTTTAACTATCCCAAGCCATTTTGTTTCAATTTTGTCTCATTGCAAATGTGCAATTAAGATAAATGTTGAGACAAATAGTAGAAATTCACGTATTCGTGCTAAGTATCACAATCTAAACCTATCTTATGTGGTGTTATATACTACACATCTGATCCTGATGTTTAGGGATATCTTACCCAACTAATATATTCGGGCATATAAGGATGTGTATTATAAACACAAAGCTGAATCTTCTTGGATTTTGATGAATTTTCATTGATTGACTAGATCCATACATGAAGTTTGACTTTGATATGCAAATGCATGTTGCAATATCAAGCTCTTACTTGATGTTAAAGGTCTAGAGGGTAAAGGTATTCGTGTGAGGAAGTGACGAATTCTGAAGATTTTGAAGTCAAGATGATGGTTCACTGGAAGAAGGAAGTACAGTTGTGGGAAGCAACCACATTACTTCAAAAGAAAGACCAATCAAAACTCATTTCTATCCTTAATCAAGGAGTACTTCAACATGGAAGTATTATGAAAGTGAGAAAAATAGTGAATATGGAGTAGTATAAGTAGAGCTGTATTGATTCTTGAAGAAGGGAAGGCAAGTGAAGTCACTTACAATACTATTTTCATAGTATCCACAAGTGGTTATCTTGCAAAACAAACCCTGGAAGAAGGAAAATAGACAAGTGAAGTCGCAGCTAGCATCATAAGACCGCAGCTGATATAGGATAACCATGAAGAGAAGGTATGTGAGGTGAGGTATATCTTAAGTAAAACTATGTAAGTAGCCACAGCTGGTAGGTATATATTGACTAGAAGCATAACATAGCCACAGCTGGTATCCAATAAGCCACATCTGGTACTAGGTAGTCTGAGCCCACAGCCTGAACATTTCTTCATCCTAAAAGAAAGGGGGATTCCGCAGCTAGTATTTCACAGCTGGTATCTCGTAGTAGGTGAATATTTAGTCGGAGGATTCATAATGGATACCCACAACTGTGTGGATACACCGCAAAGAATTCTTCGTGAGACTTTAGAAAGGTACAAAATATAAACCAGACTTAAACCAACTACCTAACCTTGGAGTTTAATGATTAGAAGAAAGGAAGTTGGAAGATCATTAGTAAACTCCAAGGGGGAGAGGAAGGCTGAAGGAGAAGTATTAAAATATGATTTGGAGTATGATAGACCAAGAAGAAGGTCTGAACTGAGAGGAAGTCCGATCTTATTTTTATAAGGTTGTCGGGAAGTACCCATATAAAAGTACTCTCAGGAGGTTGTCAGACCAGAAGCCGAGGTTCATATCTCGAGGAAGTAAGGGTTAGACCTTAACTTGAGTGGGTAATTGTAATTACTCCAAAACCAAGAGAACTTAAGTAAGCTTAAGATAATGAAGTTGGATGAAGAAGATGTCGGAGGATAATCAAAGCTTAAGAATATACTATACGAAGGAGTTTGACCATACTAAAACATAAGCCTATTAGAAAGATTCCTTTCATGGAACCTAAAGAAACCAAAGGGAAGATAATTAGTATAAACTAGAAGCCATGATTGGATGGACTAAATGAGTCTAATCCATTCGTAGGACTAAACAACCAGGATCATGCCTATTGTAAATACCTTACTAAGTACCATTACTTTCGTTATGGTAGTAAGGGACAACAATACCTTACTTTAAGTAAATCTTTTAAAATTAAGGTTTGGACATCGCAGCTGGTACACCATAGTGCCATATTACATCGCAGCTGGATTACCGCAGCTAGTAGAACCAAGTTTTAAGTACCCAAATAGGAAGATGTCACCACAGCCATTAGTAAAGTCCATTAACACAATGAGATGTCTTAATCCAAGAATCTTTGGATAGTAAGCCTATAAGCTTAGAGTGTTGGAAGAAATCATAGAATAGAAGAAAGTATCAGTGCCAGACATCAGAAGACTCCAGGAAGGATCTGGACAAGGGATATATTCCACTATATCTAGTGTGATCACCATGGAGTTGTAGGATGGTGATCTGTTCAAGACATTTCAACATTCTGAAACATGAGAGCGTTCGAACTTCGGGACGAAGTTCAGTTTAAGGGGGAGAGGCTGTAATATTCCAGGTTTAGAGGCTACAAAATGAGAGAACACCAAAGTGTGCATTGCATTCATGCATAGAAAATCCGGGGAATTTTCGCGCTTCAAATAAAACTTACCACAGTAACTGGAGTTTCACTTGACTTGCTGGAATTGAAGTAGATCATCAAGTCAAGCGCTATAAACTTCACTGTGATCTTTGTTAAAACTTTGTTTTGGGTAGAGATGATTTGATCTATGGATTAGATCAAATGGAATTATATTTACAACAACACATTCTATAAGAATCAAACCCTAACTTATTAACACTTAAAAGTTAGCAAATACCTTTGTGTATAAATTAATTCACTTCTAAACTTATTACCAAATATGGTAAACCACAGGGTCTAAAGTGCATAAAAGCCACACATTCTTATTTAAATCACAACTTATTAAGTATATGGAATATCATAAAACTAAATCCATTTACATTACGATTTATAGTTCAAACTATTTGAATAAAACTAACTATGAGTATTTTGAAACTCATATGATCATGCCTTGGTGAAATCAAACACCAACTATCCAAATCTGAGGAATAACCTTCAACCTTGACCTTTTGACCAATATTATAATATAAATCCAATCAAATATGATATAGTGACTCATCAACATTAATAAACCATCCACAAGATATTTAGTAACAAATGCCACTTGGCTATCCAAGAATAAATCATATGAGAGGATAATGATCTTGCCACATAGGATGAAAATATCTACATGACTTGCATCCCAAGCTTTGCTACCTCATGCCCAAAAGATTGCTATGGATGAGGGCATGACAACCAAGCACCTTACTCATCAAACCAACACAAGAGTCACCACCTATGTGTCATGCTACTAGAGCTTGCCCAAGCCTATAAATAGAGCCACACCCTCCATCCCTTTAGTCATCTTGTAGCATGATACAAGGAAACACACACATAGAGCCACTCCATACATTAGCTAGGATCAAGATGAAGAAGCTAGGAGGTGGAGGCATACCACAAGATGCAGGTTTATCAGATTTCCTGAAGAACAAGCTACAGAATATTGCAAGGTAGAATTCCTAGGCAAACCATATATTTAGAGGATCATATCATCATCTCTTGAGTAGGACCTTAGGCTATTACAAGAAATTTAGAAGTGAGAGAGATTATAGATGCTAACCATAGCCATGTCTATCCTAAAGAATTTTAGAGTAGTGTTACATCTTACTTGTTTAAACCAACCTTTAATCTTGTAGATGAGAGCCATGTTCCATTAGTGAAACATAACCAAAGCTTATGCTCATATTCTAATCCTAGTTGTGTATCACATTGGTGATCACTACTTAAACCCTAAACTACATTTGAATTCCAACCCATGGATTAACTTGGATTATAATTAGAACCCTGCCATGCCTCATGCCTATTTCCTATTTCAAATAGTGAAGTATTCCCAAAACCATAAAACTTGTCATATGGAATCAATTCCACATAAAATATTATGTCCCCACTTGTATATCATGGATCACAAATATAAACCAAGCCATCTATACTTAGGACTAAATGCCATTTGGTGAGAAGAGTAAAACCAATATCCAATTCTATTTGGTATCCCAAGTACTTGTTTAGTTAACCAAATAAGAAAAGGTATCATAGTTTGAACCATCACCTTAGCAAGTGAATTGACCAATGATAAGCTTGGGAATTATCCTAAGTAATCCAAGTTACAAGTTGCTAAGCAAGATTAGTATTTATAAAGTTTATTCAATCATCTTCTTAAATCCTTAGAAGTAATTCCCCACATAAAATCATGATCCAATCCATCCCTATTACCATCTACTTTAAACTCTAGCCATAATAAAAATTATATGAGAACAATCCATATTGTTAAGTACACTAGTTAAACCTAATAATATTTTCACTATGCACACGTTCTAAGTTTCAAACCACTTAAATAGATTTTGTTCTCAAATGAAAAAGGAGATTGAGATAAAAATCTAAAAATTTATTTCTATGTTAATTACACCTCACAACATATCAATCTAATTAAAAACTCAATGTTTATTTAAACAACCAACTGATACAGTAAGCATCATTATCAGATTATATTAATGTTCAAATATTTTAGAATCTGCAAAACAAAACAGAATTCAAATTTGAATTCAAACCAGTAAATAGAAAACAGAAAATATAAAAACAGAATTTGAAAAAGAGAAAGAGAGGGAAACTTACCTGGTGGACCTCAGCCATCGCAGCAGCCCAACAAACCATCTCCACAGTAGCCCATCAACTCGGCCCAGCCCACGAACAAAAACAGCCCAGATACCGTTTCAGTTGCTTTAAAAATCGTGCGAGAGGAAAAATGAAACCGTCGTCTTCTCCACGCTCGACAGCGAGCCGGCGAGCTCCTGCCACCTCCTCGCTGTGGATAGGGATGGCTCCGGACCATGCAGAGGATTCCAGAACGTTCCCCTATATCTCTCGCGTCCGAGCCTATCTAATTGCGTCCCGATTCGTGCTCGTTTACAGTAACAATGGCACCGCCACATCTCGGCCGTCGCCGGCGGTGAACTTCCTAAATTGACCTTGCCGAGCTCTATAAATAGGCCAAGAGCTTCTCCAAGAAACCCTAATACCTCGCCGCCCAACCATTCTCTCTCAGACGCCCTCTATCCCTCATCATTCTCCGTTTACTGTCGCCGGCGTCGTGGACGAGTTCGACGGAGGAGACCACCCCAAGCTCCGTGCAGTGGTTCGTTGGAAGCGCATCGTCGAGAGGAGCCTCTGGGTGCAAGCAATCGTCAAGGGGAGCTCGGAGCCAGACGAATTTGATCGTTCCCTTTCCGTCGGGTTCGCCGGGAGATCGCCAATCGACGTCGTCTCCGTCGACCATCGCCGGAGCTGAGCATACCATCTTACTCAGGGTGAGCTTGCGCATCTTTAGAGCCTACTTTCGTTTCCTAGAAGCATCTGTGGCTCGCGATTGAGAGTTCGCCGGAGAGCACCGCCGCGGGTCATGAATTCCGACGAAGTTCCGGCGACCACTAGCCGATTCCACCACCACCATAATGTTCCTCGTCTTCTTCTCGTTCTTTTGATAGCAACCGCGCATCTGGGGGTGCCCCGTAGCGGCGGCGCCACCGTGCCCTGGCCACCGGCGTTTAAACGCCGGCAAGGTCAAAGCTCACGGTCAATCTTGACCAGTCCTTGCCAACATGGCACCTGACGTGTACTTTGGTCCCACCAGTCAGTGTCTCGGGTTAGGCAGTGAACCGGTACGTTTAGTGTTTTGGTTTAATTTCAAATTCGAGTAAATAATTGAAACTTTGTAAAATCATAGAAAAATAATTTCAACTCAGAAAAATATGAATAATATATCAAAATGCTCACAAAAATAAACTCTATTCAAGTAAAATATAAAACAAAAATGTGTGTCAAAATAAAAATTTACTTATTTTTAACCTTGTTAATTATGCCATTTCATTTATTTAAAATACAATTTGAATTCAATAATTAGTGAAGTTTCAAAAATTAAATCTTAACTATTCAGTAACTAAGTAAAATGTTAAGATTAATTTTATTTACCATAATTGCATTCGCTTAAGTATTAGTGATAATTCATAAACCCTAAATTGCATATTACTATTTTCTATTTTCTGTAAATAGTAATAACTCAAGAAAATATTAAAAGACAATATTATTTTGGTAACCCAACAATTGTTTACTTAAACATATTTGGTTAACAAGTTAATTATTTTAAAACCTAATCACAATTGTTAAACCCTAATTCTCAATTAAAAAACTAAATAGGAGTTACCCTAAATATTAATTCTTGTAAAAAAAGTAATAAAATGTTAAACCATTACTAATTTTGATTCAAAGTAATTAGTAATCACAACTCTATTACCAATTATCATTTTAGGAGTTATACCATAACCTAGAAAACCCTAGTTTCAATTTGAGTAAGACCTGGATCCCATTATTTCATGTGATCATCCTAAATTAGTGCAACCCTAAAACCCTGGGGTTTAGCCCATATGATTATAAGCCTTAACTCTACATGTAGGACCTTGATAGGTAACCAATGAATGCATGCTTATGATCCATTAGCATAAACCAAGTCACATGAGATTATCATTTCATGTTCCTATTCTTAATTAAAACCTATATGATTCACTAGTATCACCTAGGTATAAACCCTAGCTTGTTAATTGGATTAGTACCATTGATCACCACTTCATTATACCACACCATTAGGATCAACCTTAATCATCATAATTTAGTAGAACTATAATTATGAACCCTAGTATCAACCTTGTGTAATACTTCACAACACATGCTCCTATTCAACCAAACCCTACTTAAGGATCAATAACCACTTAGCTTAGAAACCATTAGTAATTGCTTGGTGAAGCAAATGTGGAGCTATAGTAAACCCTGACTCATAGTCCCATCTTGACCATCATTCTTTGATATGATACCATAATCAACCATAGTAATAAACCTACCAATATTTGTTGTATATAGAACCAATTCAACTTAAGAACCCAACTAGACCCTATTAGTGAACTAAATGAATCCAATAGTAAACCCTAGAAAGCCATAACACCTATGTATAGTAGTTCATATTCTTATCTAACCTGTTCTTCAAAAGTTATTCTTTTGAAGCACAAATGTCAATCAAACCTTAGAAGCCCTAATCCTTCTTTGAAATACTCATTGTTTCTTAAACAACATGTTCTTCAAAAGTTATTCTTTTGAAGTATAGTATAAGTAATCATCAACCATGTTCTATAGAACTTAAAATTGACAAATGTTCTTTATACATTATTTCACCACTATTCTTTATGTGTATGATTGTTATGATGTCTTATATCACTTGGTTATGATGCTAATATAACCAAACCCTAATAAGAACCTTGTTTGAGAACCATTCTAAAAGTGCAACACACCCTAAAGAAATCTTTACAACTCATACATCTTAAACCATCGAGGTTAGGTTACGCTCGGGACGATTGCATCTCATACTATGCATTATAGCATCTTTGCTCGTTCTTTAAGCATTGTCCTTACCGGACGATGATGGTATTTCAGCATTTGGAGTTGTCACGTATCGAAGCTTTTGCCTGCATAATCTTGCAGTCAAGAAAGGCAAGTTCATTGCTTGCTCATGTCATTTGATTATTTGTATCAAACTATATGCAAAGTACTATACTTATCACTCATGCATTGAAAAGCAAAGTATTATTTTACAATTATGAATATGACTATGTGGTGGGCAATGGAACCATGGTATGTGTTGATATGGTGGAGGTTCCATTGCATGGGTTAGATCACCCTAGGATTAATTACCAATGCCGTCCAGTGATTCTAGCGCCGTACAAACCGCGTTGACCATGAGATCTATAATGGCTCTGGGGAAGCCAGCCGTATCTTTTCCCTTCTGCACGCCAACGGATTGGTAGAGCCGGTGGGGTGTCGGAGGCACTGCCGCAATAGGTTGGGATATCCTTTTAAATCCCCATCCATTAGTGATGATAAGCTCTACGATCTATGAAGGATTGTCCGGAGTACACCGTGAGTAAAGCCGCATTATCGGGAGAAGTCTACTGGGGGTGTACGGTTGGACAAAAGGGTGGGTTTGCAGTCGCGGAGAAGGCGGTGTGGGCTTGGATCTTACACCTGGCCTCACACCAAAGGAAGTGTGGATGAGCATGCTACTCGGTTGGCAACAAGGATAAGTTCTCTTATGGGAAAAGTAACGCACCTCTGCAGAGAGGATCTTGAATTGTATTTGTCACTCCCTGTTCCGGGAAGGGAACTGCGAACGCGGCAGGAAAGGAACTCCATGAAGTTCTAGTCAACCTGTGAAGACTGATGGGCATAGTTTTCAGAATAAAATAAACCTTTTGAAGAAATGTTTATGAAAACTTGCATTGGCCTATGACTTTCTGGTCTATGGCTGTAGTTAGTGCATGATACACATATTTCCTAATATGAACTTGCTGAGTACGCTCGTACTCATTCTATCTCGTTTGAACCCCCTTCTTAGATCAAGGCACCGAAGGAGAAACTTCCGTGGAACTCGAAGACAAAGGAGTCAACTGCAACAAGATGAAGAATCCAATCAAATGAGACAATGGAGTCAACTTCTGCATCAGCTACAATGGAAACCTAGACTAGTAATAGAAGGGAACCTTTCCCTAATCCTAGCTCCTAAGTAGCTAGAGTTCTATAGCAAGCCAAGTAGCTCTTAAACTTGAGTTGGCAATAAGATAGACTACGAGTCGTTCTTCTGAAGCTTTATTTGAAGTTTTACCTCACTGTAAAGTAGGAGGTTGTGCTGATCTTATGTAAACAGCTCATGTGTACTTCTATAGACATACCTTGGATTCGCATATGTTTCTGTTGTACCACTCTGAGAGATGTAATATGAGTGGAACGGTGTTTCACTTGTGTTATGTCAACGACTTGTGTACTACACCATGCAGTGGTACGCTGGGTCATCACACTTATCATGAACAATCAGTGTATAATTGTGTGGATTTCCGCCTTACAGATGAAATTGCCAAGCGCCCCTCCATCGACGCCCTTTCCACCAAGATCCAAGTTTTGGAGGCTGAGAATGAGTGTCTCAAGAACTTCCTGAAAGAATCCTCCAAGAAGGAAACCACGAAGAAGAAGGAACTTTTGGAGAAGCATACTCAGGAAGTGGCGGATCTTGCGGATAAGCTTAAGAAGAGCCAGCAAAGGGTCCAGACCTTGGCGGCGAAAAATAGGAGTCTTGAGGCAGAGGCGGAGGCTATTGACAAGATGATCTTCCGTAAGGACCTTTTTTGTCTAACTCCGGCTTCCTTATACTTTGCTTTGTCCGTGGAAGAAACTGACCGTGCTTTTTACAGCGAGTCTTGGCTTTGAATGGACCAAAGATTCGACCCTCAAAAGGACTGAAGCGTATGATGAGGCGCGGAATTCAATCGATGACCTCTTAGAAGCATGTCGCGAAATTGCCAAATCACTGTCCCTGAAGAGAGCCAAGACCACGGTGATTGACACCATGTCCAAGCTGATGCGGTAGATGCCGGAATTCATCAATGGTTGGCAGGAGTCTTCCGCCCGCGGAGTTGCTTCCCTCGTGTTGGCGACGTGCAAAGCGCACTTCCCAACCATGAACTTTGCTGATGTTGCGCACGGAACTCCCAAGGGCACCAACATGAGAGCCATTCTCGCAGAGACCCAAGGATACGATCGACTGTTTGTTGGACGAGTTAACCACTCATTCTGGTATAACAAGCACAATCTTCCCAAGGGTTTCTCTGACGCGGAGGATGAAGAAGAAGAAGGTGCTGAGGAAGGCGACGAGGAAGGCTCTGGGTCAAGCGCTTCCAAGGAGGGCTCCGTCGACGACTCTGCCGATGGCTCTGCCTATGTTGCTTCTAATGAGGATCAGTCCTCCGAGTGAACCCTGTTGAACAATCAAACAGATGTATCATTTTGGCCCCGGAGTGGGTTTGTAAGATAGCTTAAAATCTTAAGTAGCTAGGAACAAAACACTTATGCATGTGGGCGGAAGAAACTTATCCTGCTATCCGTTTAAACTTTAATTGCATGTTTTGTTTTTTTTGAAAGCAAGTGCTGGTATTATGTTTTCCAGCTTACTCATTTGACCTTCCACGAGCCGGAAAACCTTTAGCCGGAGACGCTCGCCAGCGGCGACGAAGCCCAATGGCGATCCGTCAATAACCGCGGAAACAAGCCCCCAGCGTAGGTGCCGAAAATCTCTACCAGGAATCCATGAGCTCGCAACAAAAAACATTTCCGCCAGAAAACTTAAGCTCACGTCCTAGGGGACAATTTTTGAAAATCAAAACTTTCATACACGCCTAGGCGGAAATATCCAGCTCTGCGGTTTTAGTCGGAAAACATACATGATCTAAAAATGAACAAGTAAAGGAGGTAAAGGACTCAAAGAGTGAACCAAATGCTTTATTTCATTGATCATGTATAACTATTACCAAGTATGTAACTCGAAAAAGTTTCTAAGTGTGGAAAGGACGTAGCATTCTAGGGACGATCTGTCTCGTCATAGATGTCACCCGGATCCTCTCGCTTGCGTTTCCGGTACCAGTTAGCAGATCTATCCTTTAGCTCCCGAAAATCGACAAGGTAGTATGATCCGTTATGAAGCATTTTGCTAATGACAAAGGGTCCTTCCCATGGAGATTGCAGCTTGTGATCTTTCACCTGGCGAAGGCGGAGGACCAAGTCTCCTGCCATGAACGAGCGGTTCCGAACTCGACGACTGTGATAGCGTCGGAGTTTCTGATGGTAGATGGTGGAACGCTGGTCAGCTAGGTTCTGAGCTTCTTCGATCAGGTCCACAGATAGCTGTCTGGCCTCGTCAGCAGTTTCTTCAATCTAGGCGGAGACTCGCGGTGAATCGTGGATGATGTCGGAGGGGAGCACGGCTTCGGATCCATATATAAGAAAAACCGGAGTAAATCCAGTTGACCTGTTGGGGGTAGTTCGTAAACTCCACAGAACAGAGTCCAACTCATCAGCCCAAGCTCCAGCTGCGCGCTGCAGTGGTTCTTCAAGGCGTGGTTTAATTCCGGATAGTATGAGGCCGTTGGCTCTTTCAACCTGACCATTGGATTCTGGATGAGCCACAGATGCGAGATCAAGTCGGATCCCCATGTCATGGCAATAATCCTTCAATTCTCCTTGTGCGAAATTCGTGCCATTGTCTATGATTATGCTGTGCATGATGCCGTATCTCACAATGAGGCTGCAGATGAATTTTAGTGCCGTAGCACCATCGGCTTTTCTCACTGGCTTTGCCTCGATCCACTTACTAAACTTGTCAACAGCGACCAGGAGGTACTCAAAACTGCCAGGAGATGATTTCTTTAACTTTCTAACCATATCGAGCCCCCAGACCGCAAATGGCCAGGTGATAGGGATGGTCTTCAGCTCTTGGGCTGGAGCGTTTGGTTGAGTAGCATAGTACTGACAACCTCGGCAAGTTTTTACCGGTTTATCAGCATCTTCTTTAGCTGTGAGCCAATAAAATACAAGCCGAAAAGCTTTTGCAACGAGTGATCTGGGGGCGGCATGATGCCCGCAATCCCCTAAATGGATTTCCCTGAGGATTTCAATGCCATCTTGATTGGAGACGCATTTAATAAACACCCTAGTTGCACTTCGTTTGTAGAGCTGTCCTTCAACGATTGTGTAGGATCTTGCTCGTGTGATGATCTGTCATGCGAGGACCTCGTCCTCTGGCAACTTTTGATCAATGAGGTAGTCCAGGAATGGCTGTGTCCAGGCCGGAACGGTAGCCATCACTTCCCTTGCCGGAGATACTGCCAGATCCGGGTTTTCCGGGTTAGCGCCCTTCACCGAGGGTATCCGTAGGTGCTCCAGGAAAATACTAGGCGGAATTGGTTTCCTGCCGGATCCGAGCTTGGATAGCATGTCTGCCGCTGTGTTATCGTCTCTCCTGATGTACTTGACTTCGTATCCGAGGAAGCATTTGGCGATCTTGTCAACTTCGTCTCTGTAAGCCGCCATGACGGAGTTTCTGGCATTCCAGGTTCCAACTACTTGTTGTGCCACCAGGTCGGAATCTCCACAGCAAATGATGTGCTTGATCTCAATTTCCTTAGCGATGCGCAGACCGTGTAGTAGAGCCTCGTATTCTGCCATGTTATTTGTAGCTTCAAAGTGAATCTGCAAGACGTACTGCAGTTTTTCTCCGGTAGGGGACTTCAGGGTGACTCCGGCTCCTGAGCTTTGATGCTGCTTGGATCCATCGAAGTGCATAACCCATGTTTCTGGTTCCAGCTCCAAATTTGCATCTGGAGCTTCTGTCCAATCTGCGATGAAATCTGCCAAAATCTGGGACTTGATCGCAGTCCTGGCTTTGTAATTGATATCGAAAGCAGATAATTCAATGCCCCATTTTGATGTGCGTCCAGTTGCGTCAGCGTGGTTGAGAATCGTTGACAGTGGAGCTTTGCTCACGACCGTTACTGGATGCTCTTGGAAGTAGTGCCTCAACTTCCTGCTACCTAGGAATACACCGTAGGCTAGCTTTTGAAATTGAGGGTACCTTTGTTTGGATTCCGTCAGTACCTCGCTGATATAATAGACTGGTCTTTGGACTCCATATTCATCACCTTCTTCCTTTTGCTCCACCATGATGACGAGACTGATGACTCTGTTAGTAGCTGCCAGGTAAACGAGCATAGGCTCTGACTCTTCTGGAGCTGCTAGGATAGGTGGGGAGGTGAGGATTTCCTTCAATCCTTTGAGTGCTGCGTCGGCCGCTTCGTCCCAGACAAAATTGTCTGTTTTCTGCAGCAGCTTGTACAGGGGTAGCGCCTTCTCGCCAAGACGGCTAATAAACCTACTGGTTGCACATCTTTCCGACAAGTTGGTATTTTTATGCACATGATTGCCTTGATTTTTTCCGGGTTAACTTCAATGCCCCTGTGAGAGACTATGAAGCCAAGGAGTTTTCCGGCTGGGATGCCAAAGACGCACTTCAGCGGATTCAACATCATCTTGTACCGTCGGAGATTCTCAAAGGTTTCTGTGAGGTCGCTGATCAAGTCGGATCCTTTCCGGGTCATGACCGCGATGTCGTCGATGTAGGCGTGTACGTTCCGGCCAATCTGGTCCTTCAAGCACCGCTGCATCGTACGTTGGTAGGTGGCTCCTACGTTTTTCAAACCAAAAGGCATGGTAACATAGCAGTAAGTGCCAAACAGGGTGATGAACGAGGTCGCCTTTTGGTCGGACTTCTTCATTCGGATCTGGTGATACCCGGAATATGCGTCAAGAAAACACAGAAGTTCCGCCCGTACCGTCGAATCAATGACTTGGTCAATGCGCGGCAGGGGAATGGATCCTTCGGACAATGCTTATTCAAGCCGGAGTAATCGATGCACATTCTTAGTATTTCAGGATTCTTTTTGGGTACAAGGACGGGGTTTGCGACCCAATCAGTATGGATAACTTCTACTACAAAACCTGCCTCTAGTAATTTTGCTAATTCCATTCCTATGGCGCGCTGCTTCTTATCTCCAAAGCGTGGCATAGCTTGCTTCACCGGTTTAGCCCCCGGGTTTATGTTAAGGTAGTGCTCGGCGAGTTCCCTTGGTACTCCGGACATGTCAGAAGGCTGCCATGCGAAGATGTCCATGTTAGCGCGGAGGAACTCGGCGAGCGCATCTTCCTATTTGGGTCCATGTTGGCTCCGACCGAGACCTGTTTAGTGGAGTCTCCTTTCTTGAATTCGACTTTCTTGGTTTCTATCGCGGCCTTGAATGAGTTTTTCTGTTCGGAGATCTGCTTCTTGGTGGTCTGCATTTCTGTTGGGTCCACCGCGGCTCTATAGCCTCGCAGCTCCTCTCCAGATATCACAGACTCTGTGAAGGCGGCTTCGCCTATCTCGCACTCCCGAGCCTTCTGGTAGTTTCCGGATACGGTGATCATACCGTTAGGACCCGGAATCTTGAGCTTGTTGTAGATGTAGCACGCTCTTGCGTGAAACTTGTGGTAGGCGGGTCTGCCGAATATGACATGGTAGGAGCTCTTGAAGGGCACGATTTCAAACGTGATCATCTCTTCGCGGAAAATATGGATATCGCCGAAGGCCACGGGAAGTCTGATGCTGCCAAGGGAATTTGCCTTTTTACCCGGAACTACACCATGAAATTCAGTGGTGCTATGCTTCAGCTCTTCCCTGGTGAGGTTCATCCGCTCCAGAGTCTCCAGGTACATGATGTTCAAGCTAGCTCCGCCGTCCATGAGGCAGTTGGAGAAGTCATACCCGTCGATGCGGGGACTCACAACCAAGGCGTAGCACTCTTTCGGAATGATAGCAGGGTGATCCTGCCTATCAAACGTACAAGGAGTTTCCGACCACCTGACATACTGCGGCACAACCGGAACTGTGGCGTTCAGGATCCGGGTAGCTGATTTGCTAGCGCGGACTGTTGGGGTTCCGAGGAAGGTGTGGTATGCGCACATGCTCTTTTTGCCGAAGGGGTTGGGTTTAGCTGCGGATGCTTCCTTGGGATCCGGCGAAGCGTCGTCCTCGTCCATCGCCTCAGAACTATCTTCCTCCTTGTCCTTGTTCTTGCACTTGCCTCCTTTGCCGCGTGGGCGGTGCTTGCGGGTCGTTTGTATCCTGCTTCCGGGTCGGATTTTAGATCGTTGACCCACTTGCAGTTGCGATTTGTATGAGTGGACTTTCCCGTAGCCGGATCCAGATGGGCCAGGCAGGGCATGTCTCTGTACTCTTCGTATGTTTGGGGAGCGCGGGTTCCGGCAGCGGTGACCTCGTCACCACGTTGCTGGCCCCTGCCGGCTCCGCGGCCGCGGCCGCGGCCTCTTCCGCCTCCTTGACCTCCACGTTTGCAGGTAATCGTCTATTCAAGACCTTGGCTCCTGCTGACCATCGTACATGGCAGCGTCGGTGGGCGTAGGCTTGAATCTTTTTGGTGGCATTGACTCCCGAATCCTTTTTCTCAAGCAATCGGCACCTCGTAGTTCACCATCATATTTGTGGGTTTCTTCGGAGTCCTCGCTATCGTAGCCTTCTCTTGCGGCACGCTGACGGCGAGCTTTGTTGATCTTGCTTTGCGTGATATCTTCACGACCATCCTTCGGATGTTGTTCGGACCCGCTGCACTGATGTGTACCCTTTTCCTTCCTAGGGGCGAGCTTATCTCCAAGTATCACAAGCTAGGCTCTCCAGAGCGCCTCGGTGAGCTTGCGCCATCGGATCGTTGGGTGCCGACGGATGGTTGATCAGATAAGCCGCGAGGTTTGTGGTTGCCCCTTTGGGAGTCTTTGGCCCGATCATACCCGCAGTATCCATGGTCATGAAAGAATTGGAAATTTTCGAAGGTATCTCCCTTGCGTCGTCTTCCAAAAGGCGAGGAATCCGCGGCCGAAACCTTCCTTGGTTGCTCCGAGATGCACTTCCTTGTGAGGGTTGCCCCCTTTGCCGTTCGCTTGATTGATCGGCTGCTTGCCCATGTCGATTGAGGTCTATTTTCTCTTTGGCTAACCGATCCCGATTTTTATTCAGAATAGTGTGATACGCATTGAGGGTCCTTGCCAACGCTCCAGTGGGAATTGGAGTACTATTGGCTATAGCTTCACGACCAATCTCCCACTCTTCTCCGGTGATGGTATAAGCATTGTTATCATTGCTAGCGCTAGTTTCCGCGTTGCGACGTCTACCCTGATTGGCGCGAGGAGTGCGCTCTCCCTCCAAGATTTCTTCTCATGTAACGGGATTGATGATAGCGTAGACTTGATGACGAGCCCCCCAGGCGACTTTCCTAGGGAAGTTGTCGATACTTTCTTCATCAGAGGAGCATCCAGCGCTACAAACTGTATCTTCTGAACCCAGCATATGCCTGGATTCGCAGTTGAGGCAATAGTACGAAGTTAGATCCGATGACCTGAGTCACCGGATCCGACATACATGGATTTCGTGGAACGGAACGGCGATGTCGATGGAGAAGATGCTGTGGATGGCCTCGATATTGCATGCGAAAGATCGACCGTGATCCGGGAGAAAGCAGACGATGCAGTAGCCGATGAAGTCACGTCCCTTGATGCCCTTGGGACGACCGGATCAAGCAAGCGAAGGATTGCTTCGGTGTTGACGCGGTAGTGCACGCTCCCGAACGCCATCTCCAGCCCATCATATAAGCCCGAGAAGGTCGAACGAGATGAGTTAGAGTGTGGAGTAAACTCGAAGGACCCGAAGCGAATCGAGTTCCCCGAGCTTGGTGATGGAGGAGTCGACGACGATGCCGGCGATGTCGGCCTTGAGGTGTAGCCGGTAAGATCGGAACAACTGATGAAGTGCCTTGTACCAGCAGAGTTCCCACAGACGACGCCAATTGTCGGGGGTGCTCCCCGGCAATGCCCACCATGAGGGGCTTAGGGTTGACAGAATCCTGCAGGCTAGCACGAGACATCGGTAACCAAACAAACGGGGAGAGAGATTTACCCAGGTTCGGGGCCCTCGATGAGGTAAAACTCTTACTTTCTGCTTGTCCGATCTTGATTATCGAAAGTATATCAGGTTACAATGGGGTAGCCGATGGGCTACGGTGATCTCGTCAAGAGGCAAGGATTCTAAGTTTAGGTTTGATCTTACGATGGTTCTATGCGTGTAAGTTGTGTTCCGGAAGATACTCTCCTAGCATTTATATAGTATGCCAGGTCTCGAGAGGTCTGTCCGGATTCGACTAAGGTACAAAGAGACATAGTCTAAATCTTCCTTGTATCGTATCTTCTTTGCTTGTCCATCAATTATCTTTCCTTCGGATGAGTCTTCTTCTCCAACGCCAACGCGCAGGCCCACTTCAGATATTAGGCAATCTTCATGGCCCCTGGTTAGACCGGTGAAGATAGTCTAATGTTGGTTACCCGAAGGGTAATGCCACATCACTACCCATACCATATATGGCTTTCTTCATGGCACAAGCATATATACACACATGCAGGGACAGAAAAGACATTTATTATTGCTCCTAAACAAAAAAAGAAAGTTGAAGATATCTACACGCGATCAATTTAGGAGCTCTCCGTCTTCATTTCTCCCCGATTTGTTAGTGAGTACACTAGCTTGTATAATTCGTTTCTTTGTAACTCTGTTCGAATGATCCGATCCGAGGCCGGTCAGCAAGATTGTTAGCCCGGCCGCCTCCAGGACTGAAATCCTAATGCTAACTATCCGCACGGGTGCTCACGTTCTTCCTTGACGATTGGCACGACGTGTCTGCCCTTGTTCCTGGAAAAATTGTCGTATGTCTTAGTCCCCATCTGGCTTTTCGTGGCATTCTATACTACGTGAACCTCTTGAGGTCGACCACCATGACGGTGATGTCATCCCTGCTCCCTCTACTCCGCGCCATGTCCACGAGCTCCTTGCAGCAGCCCGCGGAGGTGCGACCGTAGTTGCTGCTTCTCGAGACGGCGTCCACCGCCTCCTGGTTGGACACCTTATTCCATAGGCCGTCGGAGGCGAGGACGAGGAACTCGCAGCCGGCGGTGAGGGTATGTCTCCTGATCTCCGGCTCGGAGATCACCCACCGCTTGAGGCTGGCGTCGCCGAACGCCCGCGACACGGCAAGGCAGTCCTGCACCCTCCAGACGCCGTTGCTACCGCAACTCACGTAGCCACCCTGCATGATTACGATTGTCCAGATTAGCCTCCCGAGTCGGTTGTGCGAGCCGTGTGGAGTGAATATGTGCATCGTATCGATCGATCAGCTTACCGAGCTCTCGATGCGGACCCTCTCGTCCCCCCTCGCGGCGGTGTGGTCCGAGGTCAGGGCGGTCGCCGTGCCGTCGCTGCTCATGACGGCACGGCAGTCGCCGAGGTTCGCCACATAGAGGTTGCCGTCCTTCACCAGCGCTGTTGCGGCACATGAACCACCTCTTAGGCCCTGCAGCGCAAGCAAAGATCGACTTAGTTATTGAGAAGAAAATCGGTTTCATTCATACAAACTATCTTATCAGTTCCAACATATATGTATATCGCATTATTAAATTGTACACCTGTATCTGAATAAAGATAGGATACTTAATTATTTATTTATTTTGAAACGGGGTACTAGCTACCAACTTAGCAATTGAGATTCACCAAAAGTGTCACCTGGGAGCCTGAGACACGGCAAAGGTAGAATAAGCTAGCAAATGTGCACGTTTCGGCCATCCCAATCATAACCCTAACGGAGTACTGATGGGCATCGCCATTGTCGGCATGCAAAGTATGTGGTACAGCAGCGGAAGCTGTGTTGACGCGTTCAACTCATGCAGCTAGCCAAGAGAGACCTGGTAAAAACATAGTACACACCTGGCCAAGGAACTCGTTGTCGGTGGACAAGTAGGCGGCTCTGATCGCGGCCACCGTGGCGTCTACCGACGACGACGCCGCCTCTGCTGCACCTTCCTGCACCTCCGTCGTGGCCAGCACAGCGGCCACGACGTTATTGCCCAGCCGCTCGGAGACCAAGTCCACGGCCGCACGGCCGCCATGCCCATCGTACACACCGTAGAATGCCTGCAGAGACACCAAGGAGAAGACTTTGTTATTCATGCATGTGATGGGCGGCCTACTCTGACTGAGTCAATCCACAGGAATTGTGCCCCAGCTTTTAATTAGTGTTTCAGTACATAAGTCAACGTCTCCGTATTGTTTGCACAAATGTATATGAGGGACAGGACTACATATTTATTTCTCAATGATCAAGAAAATCATGTTAAAACCTGCTAAACATGCACTCAGACTCAGATAAGCTCCCTTTGTTCTAAGATAATATGGTGAATGAGTTGTTTTCCCAAAGTTGAAGTCTTCAAAGATTGATCAAATTAATAGGAAATAATATCATATTGTGGACAAAAGTAGAGTACCACCAATTCAGTATCAGTAGTTTTTTCATGAAATGAAATATATTTCCATGTTGAATGTGTTTCATAGTGTTTTTTCATAGCAAAATTAGAGAAGGCACATGTAACTTATTTGGATATGCGAAAACAAACAAGTAAATAGATCAAATTCGTTTTGTTTGTCATAAATGGTCACATTTTACATTCCAAAGTACTATATGTGTATGTGTTTAGTTTAGGCCACACACTACATGTAAGATTTTTCTCATATTTTTTGAAAACTTGAAGGAGCGATTATTGATTACTATTGTTCTTTGCAAGCTAGATCCAGGAGTGGACAGCGAGGGGAATGGATTTTATTTAGTCAATCTGTATTTCCTTGCGAAAAAGTAACAGCAGATGATCATCCCCGAGAAAAAGTTATAGATAAAAAAAGTTTACCAGCTGGGAATCTGCTCCAACTTTGTGAGTGATCGCACAATACGCATCCTCATTTGCATGCCTCGCACCTCTCCTGCTCGCCAAGCAAAACCCATCCCCTTCCGCCTCCACCTCAGCCTCCTTCTCCGCCACTACCACCCCCCAGCCAGACGGCGTCTCGGCGGCCTCAGGAACCACCGGTATGACAAGCATCGACGGCCTCCTCCTCGCCGCCTTCTTCGTCGACTCAATCTGCTCCACGACGCCGCCACTACCATTGCACGGCGCAAAAGCATCCACCGCGGGTGCAAACAGCTGCTGCTCGCTTGCATCTCCTATGGCGACGCTGACGATTGGGTGCACCTTCGTTGTCCTTCTCATGGAAAGTGGAGAAGAGGCGGTAGATGCAGCGGGCACGGAGACCGGCGGGGAGCAGAGGACGGTGGCCATGGCCTTGTGGAGGGCGCGCACGAGCCGGGTAAAAGCGGCGACGACGGAGCAAAGAAACTGCACGGTGTACAATAGCATCGCCAGCCGGCCGGAAAATCGATCGGCCGAGGGCACGGGCAGTTGGAGCAGTTAACGATGGCTAATTGTGGGAGAAGGAGATGACTGGCTCGCCGGAGTCAGGTTTATTATATATAGTGTACGTGGGAGAGGGAGACGGGGAGGAGGGGACGGGAGAAGGAAGGGGTCCGTGATGCTGACCGGTCAATGGAGTGACCAAATCATCTTGGCTAGGCTGGCCTGCCACATGTGGTTTAATACAATTCTGGCCTGGTTTTACGTGATCCGGATGGCGCATCCAGTTGTTGACTAGCGAGGAGCCGAGTCCATGGAGATTTGACAGCTCTGCTTATTGCTTAACCTGCACGGATGATATCTCCAAAGGCTAGCTAGAGCTTACTTAAATTATGCATGCATGCTCTCAACTTGAATATCTTTTGATGAGTTATAAATTATGCTATTTATATGTTTATAAGGGTTACGTAATTTAATAAAAAGTTTGAACATAATTATTGTCAACAAATATATAAATTATATGTCATAAATATTATACCATTCACAACTTCTTTTGACAAAATAGTTCCCGATGGACAATTTTTTTGAAACTCGTAATTTTACCACAATGAGAGGCTACTTCATGATTCATCTTATATCCATGCAATTTCTACACATCAAAGTGTAAACGAAAAACATGTGCACTATTACAACTATTAATATATCCGTCCCAACGAATATAAAAAAAGTTGTCTGATATCATGAATAATAACGCAACAAACTTTAAAATATGTAGATACATTTGTTATGAGTGTGCTACATCGAGCGAGGGATATTCAAAAGTCTTGATCTTGCCAAAATGTAGAACTATTTTAAAAACAAGCTACAACTTTAACATTGCCTAGGACTTTTGGACGGAATTAAAACTTTAGTATCGATACATTTGGTAGGTTCTACTACTATTTATTTATTTTCCTATTACCTTGTGTTTGTAATTAATACAACAATCAAATAAAACGCTTTTACCTTATGTTCTGCGATCAAATCCTCATTGAGATTCTTTAACACATGTGACAAAACTTATCTCTATGCAATACAAATGTAGGGGAGGGGGCATAGCCCCCCCCCCCCCCCCATACACACACACACACAAATACACACACGCACCTGCTTCCACCCCATGGTCCTCAGGTTCCCCATATGTAATGTTTGTTCTTCTGTGCTCTCCTTGTACGTGTCATCGACACGGTCTTAGCCTAGTTGGTAATCGTGGATGCGACGCGCCCTTACCTACGCGGTTGGTGGCGCGGTAGCCGTCCTCCCTGTTAAATAGCCTGTATACCTAGTTGTATATGTATTGTGTATCTGTATGATTGTACGTCGGTTGTACAGGGATGTTGTACACCGACCCACCTCTGTAATCCACCTGTCTATATAAGTCACACCGCGGCACTGGTTTAGGGTTACGCATCCCATATACGTTTGATATGGTCTCAGAGCGTCAATCTTCCAAACACATCTGAGAGCTCGCCGTCGCCGCCATGTCGTTCGGTTCCTCTTCCTCGTCGACAACCGGTGGCAACAATCTGACTGCGTCGGTCTCTAAGAAGCTTACTGATGTCTACGGGTGCTTCTATTCTTGTAGACAGTGTTGGGCCTCCAAGAGCAGAGGTTTGTAGAACAGCAGCAAGTTTCCCTTAAGTGGATCACCCAAGGTTTATCGAACTCAGGGAGGAAGAGGTCAAAGATATCCCTCTCAAGCAACCCTGCAATCACAAAGCAAGAAGTCTTTTGTGTCCCCAACACACCAAATACACTTGTCAGATGTATAGGTGCAGTAGTTCGACGAAGAGATAGTGAAATACAAGTAGTATGGATGTATATGAGTGGTAATAGCAATCTGAATAAAATATGACAGCGAGTAAACATGCAACAAAACAGTAAACAAACGGAGATTCGATGCTTGGAAGCAAGGCCTAGGGATCCTGCTTTCACTAGTGGACACTCTCAACTTTGATCACATAATAAAGCCACTCTACACTCTTTTGTTGGATGATGAACACCACTAATTGTGTAGGATTACACAAACTCTCAATGCCGGAGTTAACAAGCTCCACAATATTCGATATTCATGTTTAAATAACCTTAGAGTGCACGATAGATCAACACAACTAAACCAAGTACTAACATAGCATGCACACTGTCACCATCACACTATGAAGGAGGAATAGATCGCATCAATACTATCATAGCAATAGTTAACTTCATAATCTACAAGAGATTACAATCATAACCTACGCCAAGTACTACACGATGCACACACTGTCACCATTACACCGTGGAGGAGGAATAGAGTACTTTAATAACATCACTATAGTAGCACATAGATGATATTCAACTAGATCACATAAAGAGAGAGATGAACCACATAGCTACAGCGGAGCCCTCAGCCCCGGCGGTGAATTACTCCCTCCTCATCATGGAGACAGCGATGGCGGTGAAGATGGCGGTGGAGACGGCGGTGGAGATGACACCGGGGGGCAATTCCCCGTCCCGGCAGGGTGCCGGAACAGAGACTTCTGTCCCCCGAATTGGAGTTTCGCGATGGCGGCGGCTCTGGAAGGTTTTCTTTGGTTTCGTCAATCCGGGTCGAGGATTTAGGTCAGGGACGACTAAATAGGCGAAGAGGCGGAGTCGTAGGGGCCACGGGGGACCCACACACTAGGGGGGCGCCCCCCCCTTGGTTGCGCCGCCCTGTGGGGTGGGGCTCCCCTGGCTCCCCTCTGGCCCCTCTTCGGTGCTCTGGAAGCTTCCGGGCAAAATAAGATATTGGGCGTTGATTTCGTCCGATTCCGAGAATATTTCCTTTGTAGGATTTCTGAAACCAAAAACAGCAGAAAACAGCAACTGGCCCTTCGGCATCTCGTCAATAAGTTAGTTCCGGAAAACGCATAAAAACAATATAAAGTGTGAACAAAACATGTAGGTATTGTCATAAAACAAGCATGGAACATCAGAAATTATAGATACGTCGGAGACGTATCACTTACCAGAGACAACTTCTTGATATGGCAGACTCAAGTCCTCCCTGACATCTGCGGGGCACAACTCTCTGGGTTCCTAGACGGGACAACACCGGAGCCGGAGAAGGAGATGGTGTCCAAGGACGCCGATGGGAAGGAGGTCAAAATCCCAAACCCCGAGTACGCAAGGTGGATCGCTCAAGATCAGATGGTGCTCGGGTACCTTATGCGCAACATGTCACGCGAGGTTTTAACCCAGATGGTCGGGCAGACAAGCTCGGAAAGTGCCTGGAAGGCGGTGATGGAGATGTTCTCGTCGCAATCCAAGGCCCATGTGGTGCAACTCCGCACGCAGTTGAATCAGACGCAGAAGGAGAACAAGACTGCGGCTGTCTACTTCAACCAAATCAAAACCCTAGCAGATGAGATGGCTGCTGCGGGAAAACCTCTGGACAACGACGATGTTATATTGTATGTTCTTGCCGGTCTACATGATGAGGCATATAATGGATTCGTTGCTACAATCACCGCATTGATCAAGGCGGAGAAGTTCATAAGTCTGAGCGATCTTTACGCTCAGCTCCTCTCATATGAAGCACGTCTGGAAGGCCAGAATCCATCCGACTCTGCGGATGGCAGCATGACCGCAAACCTGGCAAACCGTGGCGGACGTGGTTACCGTGGAGGTAGAGGAGGAGGACGCATCAACTACTAGGAACAACGCGGTTATGATAACCGCGGGTATGATCAGCGCGGCTACGACAACCGCAGCAGCACTGATCAGCATCGAGGAGGCGGCAATGGTGGTCGCAATTAGGGCTATCGCAAGGGCGGTGGTGATCATGGACCTCGAGTCACCTGTCAGCTTTGTGGCAAGGAGGGACATGGTGTGTTGCAGTGCTGGAAGCGTTTTCAGAAGAACTATCACGGTCCCGATCGAACAGCTGGAGCTGCTGTTGGCTCACATGGCGTTGACACGGCATGGTATTCAGACACTGGTGCAACGGACCAAGTTACGTCAGAGCTAGAAAAACTTCATATGCGGGATCGCTACCACGGCAACGAGCAGATTCATACAACAAATGGTGCAGGTATGGATATACATCATGTTGGTCAATCTGTAATCCGTTCCCTCACTCATGACTTGCATCTCAAAAATATTCGGCATGTTCCTGATGCCTCAATGATCCTTTTATCCACTAGTCGTCTTACCAAAGATAATCACGCCTTTGTTGAGTATTGGCCTAATTCTTTCTTTGTCAAGGATCAGGACATGAGGGAGGTGTTGTTGGAAGGTAGATGTGTGGACGGGCTTTATCCCTTTCTACCATCGGTTTCTTCACCTCCAGGTCATCAAGTTCATGGTGTCGTCAAGGCTTCGTCTTCGCTTTGTCATAGGCATCTAGGTCATCCATCATCGGTGGTAGTTCATCAAGTTCTTCGAGAGAATAATATTTCATTTAGTGAGTCAAATAAAGAGTTCATTTGTGATGCTTGTCAAATGGCCAAGAGCCATCAACTTCCTTATCCAAAGTCAACCGGTGTGTCCACTTCTCCCCTTGAACTTGTATTCTCTGATGTTTGGGGCCCTGCCTCAGGCTTTTTGGGAGATATAAATATTATGTGAGTTTCATTGATGATTATAGCAAATTCACTTGGATATATATGTTGAAAAAGAAATCTGATGTTTTCTAAAAATTTCATGATTTCCAGCATCAATTTGAGAGACTCTTTGATAAGAAAATTATAGCATTGCAAACTGATTGGGGTGGTGAGTATCAAAACTTCAATTCCTTTTTTTCAGAAAGTAGGCATATCTCATCTTGTTTCATGTCCACATGCTCATCAGCAAAATGGCCCTGCTGAGCGTAAACATAGGCACATTGTTGAGGTTGGTCTATCTCTTCTTGCATATGCCTCTATGCCTCTAAAGTTTTGGGATGAAGCCTTTCTTACTTCGTTTTATCTCATTAATCGCCTTCCTAGTAAGGTTATCAATTCACAAACCCCAATAGAGTGCCTTCTTGGTACCCAATAGAGTGCCTTCTTGGTAAGAAGGGTGATTATTCTTTTCTAAGAATTTTTGGGTGTGCTTGTTGGCCCAATCTTCGTCCATATAATCAACGCAAACTGCAGTTCCGGTCCAAACAGTGTGTTTTTCTTGGCTATAGCAGTCTCCATAAGGGCTACAAGTGCCTTGATATTTCTAGTGGTCGTGTGTATATTTCCCGCGACATTGTGTTTGATGAAACGGTGTTCCCATTTGCCACTCTTCACTCCAATGCAAGAGCTCTTTTGCGTGCCAAAATTAATCTTCTCCCTCTCAATTTGCAACCTCTGTCTTTGCATAGTCATGAGGGGCACGATTTACATGTTGATTCTGATGATAATCCTGCTGCTAATGCTTCTGCTAAGTCTATTCATCAGGAATCTAGAGAAAATTCGGTTCCAGGCGGTCATTCTAATGATTTTTCAGGCCCTGACACGTTTTCCGAGGTTGATTCTCACCAATCATTGGAGCAGCACCAGCAGGGCCGACCGCCCTCGGGATCACCAGTGACAGCACCTGGTGCCCGATCCCATGCAGATTCTCCTGCAGCCTCTATCGCGGGACCAGGGACAGTGTCAGCCTCGCAGGACCACAGCGGATCGTGTGTGGCCGCGCCCTCATCCTCCGCTCAGCACACCGGATCGGCGCCGACTGACAGCGCGCCAGATTACTCTGGATCTTCTATGGCTCCTGATCCTGCGCCTTCTGCTGCTGAGCCACCACGACTTCGTACATGTCTTCAGCATGGTATTGAGAAGCCCAAAATTATTACTGATGGCCGCGTGCGCTATGATCGGCTTCGTTTTGCAAATGTGTGTACGTCTGGTGAACCCACTTCTGTTCAAGAGGCTCTTGATGATCCTAAGTGGAAATCTGCCATGGATGAAGAGTATTCTGCATTGATGAACAATAAAAGTTGGCATCTTGTTCCAGCTTCTTCTGGCAGAAATGTGATTGATTGCAAGTGGATTTACAAAATAAAGAAGAAGGCAGATGGTACTATTGATAGATATAAAGCTCGCTTGGTTACGAAGGGTTTCAAGCAACGCTATGGGATAGACTATGAGGATACTTTTAGTCCTGTTGTGAAGGCAGAGACTATTCGTTTGGTTCTAGCCCTTGCTGTGTCTAGAGCATGGCACCTTTGCCAGCTTGATGTGAAGACGTGTTTTTACATGGTGTTCTGGAAGAAGAGGTCTATATGAAGCAACCACCTGGTTATGAGGATGGTGCTCACTTGGTACATGTTTGTAAGCTTGACAAAGCTTTGTATGATCTGAAACAGACGCCTCGGGCTTCGTACTCTCGACTCAGTTCTAAATTTCAGTCTCTTGGTTTTTCTGCATCCAAGGCTAATACTTCTCTGTTTTTCTACAACAAAGGGGGTGTAGTCATCTATATGCTTATTTATGTTGATGACATTGTTGTTGCTAGTTCATTAGAGAAGGCTGTTGGTGCTCTACTTCATGATCTCGGCATGGATTATGCCTTGAAGGATTTGGGAGCATTACACTATTTTCTTGGGATTGAGGTCAAGAAGGTACATGATGGTATTATTCTATCTCAGGAAAAGTATGCTAATGAGCTTCTTAGCCGTGTGAATATGAAGATATGCAAAGCAGTTGATACTCCATTACCAGTGTCTGAAAAGTTGTCTTTGACAGAAGGAGAAATTTTGAGTAGTGATGATTCTACTCGATACAGGAGTATTGTTGGTGCTTTACAGTATATTACTCTGACCAGACCAGATATTTCTTTCCCTGTCAACAAAGTTTGTTAATTTCTTCATGCTCCTACAACAGTTCATTGGACATCAGTAAAACGTATGTTGAGATATGTGAAAGGTACTCTGTCACTTGGACTGCGTTTGAGTAAATCTGACTCTACTATGGTCAGTTCTTTCTCAGATGCTGACTGGGCATGATGTCTATATGACAGAAGATCACTGGTGGTTTTGCAGTTTTCTTTGGATCTAATTTGGTCTCATGGAGTGCAAGAAAGCAAACAACAGTGTCAAGGTCTAGTACAGAGGTTGAGTACAAAGCACTGGCTGATGCAACTGCTGAAGTCGTTGGTTGCAGGCTCTTCTGTATGAGTTGGGAGTGTCGCAAAGTAGAGCGACGTGTTTATGGTGTGACAATATTGGAGCTACATATATCTCTGCTAATCCAGTGTTTCATGCTAGGACTAAGCATATCGAAGTGGATTATTATTTTGTTCGTGAGAGAGTTGCTCGGAAACTCTTGGACATACGGTTTATTCCCTCAGAAGATCAGGTGGCAGATGAATTCACTAAATCGCTTTCTACAAGACAGCTAGGCATCTTTCGTCGCAATCTTAACTTAGATAAGTTATAATTGAGGGGTGTGTTAAATAGCATGTATACCTAGCTGTATATGTATTGTGTATCTGTATGATTGTATGTCGGTTGTACATGTTAGATTATTAGGCAATTTCCGTGTGAGTTTAATTACCGAAAGCAACATTACAGATGCACAAACATACTTAACCACACACATCAGACTAAGCACATGCATCAGATCTGAACATGGAACAAGTAGCAGTGCAAGGTAGGAGAGGAAAAGCAGCACCACCACCACCATGGGTATTGTTGATGTCGACCATGGTGTAGTCGGATTTGTCGATGAAGCAGCCGAATCATCGAAGAAGAGCACGAACAGCAGCGAGCAGTCGCGCCGAGACGCTCCTGATACGTCCCAAACGTATCTATAATTTCTTATGTTCCATGCTACTTTTATGATGATACTCACATATTTTATACACATTTTATGTCATTATTATGCATTTTCCGGCACTAACCTATTGACGAGATGCTGAAGAGCCAGTTGCTGTTTTCTGCTGTTTTTGGTTTCAGAAATCCTAGTAAGGAAATATTCTCGGAATTGGACGAAATCAACGCCCAGGGGCTTCGGCCACACAACAGGGCAGCGCGGCCCAGGTCCTGGCCGCGCGGCCCTAGCGTGTGGGCCCCTCGTGGCGCCCCCTGACCTACCTCTTCGCCTACTTAAAGTCTTCGTCGTGAAACCCCCAGTACCGAGAGCCACGATACGGAAAACCTTCCAGAAACGCAGCCGCCGCCAATCCCATCACGGGGGATTCAGGAGATCGCCTCCGGCACCCTGCCGGAGAGGGGAATCATCTCCCGGAGGGCTCTTCATCGCCATGATCGCCTCCGGATCGATGTGTGAGTAGTTCACCCCTGAACTATGGGTCCATAGCAGTAGCTAGATGGTCGTCTTCTCCTCATTGTGCTATCATGTTAGATCTTGTGAGCTGCCTATCATGATCAAGATCATCTATTTGTAATGCTACATGTTGTGTTTGTTGGGATCCGATGAATATTGAATACTATGTCAAGTTGATTATCAATCTATCATATATGTTGTTTATGTTCTTGCATGCTCTCCGTTGCTACTAGAGGCTCTGGCCAAGTTGATACTTGTAACTCCAAGAGGGAGTATTTATGCTCGATAGTGGGTTCATGCCTCCATTGAATCTGGGACAGTGCTAGAAAGTTCTAAGGTTGTGGATGTGCTGTTGCCACTAGGGATAAAACATCGATGCTTTGTCTAAGGATATTTGTGTTGATTACATTACGCACCATACTTAATGCAATTGTCTGTTGCTTGCAACTTAATACCGGAAGGGGTTCGGATGATAACCTGAAAGTGGACTTTTTAGGCATAGATGCATGCTGGATAGCGGTCTATGTACTTTGTCGTAATGCCCTGATTAAATCTCATAGTACTCATCATGATATTTGTATGTGCATTGTTATGCCTTCTTTATTTGTCAATTGCCCAACTGTAATTTGTTCACCCAACATGCTATTTATCTTATGGGAGAGACACCACTAGTGAACTATGGACCCCGGTCCATTCTTTACATCTGAAATACAATCTACGGCAATTGTTCTTTACTGTTCTTCGCAAACAATCATCATCTTCCACACAATATAGTTAATCCTTTGTTTTCAGCAAGCCGGTGAGATTGACAACCTCACTGTTATGTTGGGGCAAAGTACTTTGGTTGTGTTGTGCAGGTTCCACGTTGGCGCCGGAATCCCTGGTGTTGCGCCGCACTACACTTCGCCGCCATCAACCTTCAACGTGCTTCTTGGCTCCTACTGGTTCGATAAACCTTGGTTTCTTTCTGAGGGAAAACTTGCTACTGTACGCATCACACCTTCCTCTTGGGGTTCCCAACGGACGTGTGTTAACTGCACGCATCAAGCTCTTTTTCTGGCGCTGTTGCCGGGGACCTGAAGAAAAGTTACACCACAAAGATTTCTATCTCCCACGTCAACTACACGCCAGTAGCACTTTTTCTGGCGCCGTTGCCGGGGAGATCAAGACACGCTGCAAGGGGAGTCTCCACTTCCAATCTCTTTACTTTGTTTTTGTCTTGCTTTACTTTACTTACTACTTTGTTTGCTGCACTAAAACAAAACACAAAAAAATTAGTTGCTAGCTTTACTTTATTTACTATCTTGTTTGCGTTCTCTATATCAAAAACACACAAAAAATTAGTTACTCGCATTTACTTTATCTAGTTTTCTTTATTTACTATTGCTAAAATGAGTAATCCTGAAGTTGAAGTTCATTCTTTTAAGCAATAAGGTGGAGAAAGTTTTAAAGATGCTTGGTATAGAATTAGTGATGCTCATCATAGGTGCACTAAGAAACACTCCACAATTATCCTACTCAGGAACTTTTATGTTGGTATATCTAGCTGGAATAGGTATGTTCTTGATACTCTTTCGGGGGGTAATTTCCTAGGTACTCCTGCTTTAGAAGCTAGTTGCATCATTGAGAGTCTAGTTGGAATACCACCTGTTAATGAAACTAAAACTGAAATCTCTCTTGAGGATGTCATGAAAAAGTTAGAAGCCATAGAGAAAAATCTTCCAAGTGTTGAGACTAAACTGGGGATATTACTTGATAATACTGATAAACTTGATAAATCCCTAGGAGGAATTAATAAAAGAATTGCTACTTTAGAAACTTGTGCTATCCATGATAATCAAACCCATAGAATTGGTAAACTTGAAGAAGCTATGGGAACATTGGGTTCAACTTTTTCTTCTCTTAAATTTAAGGAGAAAGCTTATGTGGGCAAGGAGCAAAAATTCATGTATGTCTCTAAGGTGCCTAAGCCAAAGAATTATTATAAGCCTAAAATTGATAAAACCCTTAGTACCACTATAGGAAATTTAGATAATGGAGCATCTAAGGTACCCTCTACAACAAGTTTTGTTTGTGAGAAAATTTTTGATGTTAATGTTTCATCTCTTGATAATACTTGATTCACACTTTCTGCGCCTAGCTGAAAGGCGTTAAAGAAAAGCGCTTATGGGAGACAACCCATGTTTTTACTACAGAACTTTTGTTTTATATTTGAGTCTTGGAAGTTGTTACTACTGTAGCAACCTCTCCTTATATTTATTTTATTGCATTGTTGTGCCAAGTAAAGTCTTTGATAGTAAAGTCAATACTAGATTTGGATTACTGCGCAGAAACAGATTTCTTGCTGTCACGAATTTGGGCAGGGTTCTCTGTACGTAACTCAGAAAAATATGCCAATTTACGTGTGTGATCCTCAGATATGTACGCAACTTTCTTTCAATTTGAGCATTTTCATCTGAGCAAGTTAAGTGCCCCTGGAAAATTCGTCTTTACGGACTGTTATGTTTTGACAGATTCTGCCTTTTATTTCGCATTGCTTGTTTTGCTATGCTTGATGGATTTCTTTGTTCCATTAACTTTCAGTAGCTTTGTGCAATGTCCAGAAGTGTTAAGAATGATTATGTCACCTCTGAATATATGAATTTTCAATTATGCACTAACCCTCTAACGAGTTTGTTTCGAGTTTGGTGTGGAGGAAGTTTTCAAGGGTCAAGAGAGGAGGATGATACAATATGATCAAGAAGAGCGAAAAGTCTAAGCTTGGGGATGCCCCCGTGGTTCATCCCTGCATATTTTAAGAAGACTCAAGCATCTAAGTTTGGGGATGCCCAAGGCATCCCCTTCTTCATCGACAACTTATCAGGTCACCTCTAGTAAAACTATATTTTTATTCAGTCACATCTTATGTGCTTTGCTTGGAGCGTCTGTTTGTTTATTTTTGTTTTTGTTTGAATAAAATCGGATCCTAGCATTCTTTGTGTGGGAGAGTGATGCGTGCAATTAACACGTCCGTTGGGAACCCCAAGAGAAAGGTGTGATGCAGACAGTAGCAAGTTTTCCCTCAGAAAGAAACCAAGGTTTATCGAACCAGGAGGAGCCAAGAAGCACGTTGAAGGTTGATGGCGGCGGGATGTAGTGCGGCGCAACACCAGGGATTCCGGCGCCAACGTGGAACCTGCACAACACAACCAAAGTACTTTGCCCCAACGAAACAGTGAGGTTGTCAATCTCACCGGCTTGCTGTAACAAAGGATTAGATGTATAGTGTGGATGATGATTGTTTGCGAAGAACAGTAAAACAAGTATTGCAGCAGATTGTATTCGATGTAAAGAATAGGACCGGGGTCCACAGTTCACTAGAGGTGTCTCTCCCATAAGATAAATAGCATGTTGGGTGAACAAATTACAGTCGGGCAATTGACAAATAGAGAGGGCATGACAATGCACATACATGATATGATAAGTATTGTGAGATTTAGTTGGGCATTACGACAAAGTACATAGACCGCTATCCAGCATGCATCTATGCCTAAAAAGTCCACCTTCAGGTTATCATCCGAACCCCTTCCAGTATTAAGTTGCAAACAACAGACAATTGCATTAAGTATGGTGCGTAATGTAATCAATAACTACATCCTCGGACATAGCATCAATGTTTTATCCCTAGTGGCAACAGCACATCCACAACCTTAGAACTTTCATCACTGTCCTGCATTTAATGGAGGCATGAACCCACTATCGAGCATAAATACTCCCTCTTGGAGTTAAGAGTAAAAACTTGGCCAGAGCCTCTACTAATAACGGAGAGCATGCAAGATCATAAACAACACATAGCTAATAGATTGATAATCATCATAACATAGTATTCTCTATCCATCGGATCCCGACAAACACAACATATAGCATTACAGATAGATGATCTTGATCATATTAGGCAGCTCACAAGATCCAACAATGAAGCACGTAAGGAGAAGACGACCATCTAGCTACTGCTATGGACCCATAGTCCAGGGGTCAACTACTCACTCATCACTCCGGAGGCGACCATGGCGGTGAAGAGTCCTCCGGGAGATGATTCCCCTCTCCGGCAGGGTGCCGGAGGCGATCTCCTGAATCCCCCGAGATGGGATTGGCGGCGGCGGCGTCTCAGTAAGGTTTTCCGTATCGTGGCTCTCGATGCGGGGGTTTCGCGACGGAGGCTTTAAGTAGGCGGAAGGGCAGGTCAGGGGGCCACACGAGGGCCCCACACACCAGGGCCGCGCGGCCAGGGCCTGGGCCGCGCCGCCCTGTTGTGGCGGCGCCTCGTGGCCCCACTTCGTCTCCTCTTCGGTCTTCTGGAAGCTTCGTGTAAAAATAGGCCCCTGGGCATTGATTTCGTCCAATTCCGAGAATATTTCCTTTGTAGGATTTCTGAAACCAAAAACAGCAGAAAACAGCAACTGGCTCTTCGGCATCTCGTTAATAGGTTAGTGCCGGAAAATGCATAAATATGACATAAAGTATGCATAAAACATGTAGATATCATCAATAATGTGGCATGGAACATAAGAAATTATCGATACGTCGGAGACGTATCAGCAACCCCAAGCTTAGTTCCTGCTCGTCCCGAGCAGGTAAACGATAACAAAGATAATTTCTGGAGTGACATGCCATCATAACCTTGATCATACTATTGTAAGCATATGTAATGAATGCAGCGATCAAAACAATGGTAATGACATGAGTAAACAACTGAATCATAAAGCAAAGACTTTTCATGAATAGTACTTCAAGACAAGCATCAATAAGTCTTGCATAAGAGTTAACTCATAAAGCAATAAATCAAAGTAAAGGTATTGAAGCAACACAAAGGAATATTAAGTTTCAGCGGTTGCTTTCAACTTATAACATGTATATCTCATGGATAGTGTCAATGTAAAGTAATATAACAAGTGCAATATGCAAGTATGTAGGAATCAATGCACAGTTCACACAAGTGTTTGCTTCTTGAGGTGGAGAGAAATAGGTGAACTGACTCAACATAAAAGTAAAAGAAAGGTCCTTCAAAGAGGAAAGCATCGATTGCTATATTTGTGCTAGAGCTTTAGTTTTGAAAACATGAAACAATTTTGTCAACGGTAGTAATAAAGCATATGTATCATGTAAATTATATCCTACAAATTGCAAGCCTCATGCATAGTGTACTAATAGTGCCCGCACCTTGTCCTAATTAGCTTGGATTAACACGGATTATCATTGCATAACATATGTTTCAACCAAGTGTCACAAAGGGGTACCTCTATGCCGCCTGTACAAGGGTCTAAGGAGAAAGTTCGCATTTGGATTTCTCGCTTTTGATCATTCTTCAACTTAGACACCCATACCGGGACAACATAGAAAACAGATAATGGACTCCTCTTTTAATGCTTAAGCATTCAACAACAGATAATATTCTCATAAGAGATTGAGGTTTTATGTCCAAACTGAAACTTCCACCATGATTCATGGCTCTAGTTAGCGGCCCAATGTTCTTCTCTAACAGTATGCATACTCAAACCATTTGATTGTGAAAACCGCCCTTACTTCAGACAAGACGAACATGCATAGCAACTCACATGATATTCAACAAAGAGTAGATGGCGTCCCCAGGAACATGGTTATCGCACAACAAGCAACTTAATAAGAGATAAAGTGCATAAGTACATATTCAATACCACAATAGTTTTTAAGGCTATTTTGTCCCATGAGCTATATATTGCAAAGGAGAATGATGGAAATTTAAAGGTAGCACTCAAGCAATTTACTTTGGAATGGCGGAGGAATACCATGTAGTAGGTAGGTATGGTGGACACAAATGGCATAGTGGTTGGCTCAAGGATTTTGGATGCATGAGAAGTATTCCCTCTCGATACAAGGTTTAGGCTAGCAAGGTTATTTGAAACAAACACAAGGATGAACCAGTGCAGCAAAACTCACATAAAAGACATATTGTAAACATTATAAGACTCTACACCGTCTTCCTTGTTGTTCAAACTCTTTACTAGAAATTATCTAGACTTTAGAGAGACCAAATATGCAAACCAAATTTTAGCAAGCTCTATGTATTTCTTCATTAATGGGTGCAAAGTATATGATGCAAGAGCTTAAACATGAGCACAACAATTGCCAAGTATCAAATTATTCAAGACATTTTAGAATTACTACATGTAGCATTTCCCGATTCCAACCATATAACAATTTAACGAAGAAGATTCAACCTTCGCCATGAATACTATGAGTAAAGCCTAAGGATATATTTGTCCATATGCAACAGCGGAGCGTGTCTCTCTCCCACACAATGAATGCTAGGATCCATTTTATTCAAACAAAAACAAAAACAAAAACAAACCGACGCTCCAAGCAAAGCACATAAGATGTGACTGAATAAAAATATAGTTTCAGGGGAGGAACCTGATAATGTTGTCGATGAAGAAGGGGATGCCTTGGGCATCCCCAAGCTTAGACGCTTGAGTCTTCTTAAAATATGCAGGGGTGAACCACCGGGGCATCCCCAAGCTTAGAGCTTTCACTCCTCTTGATCATAGTATATCATACTCCTCTCTTGACCCTTGAAAACTTCCTTCACACCAAACTTCAAGCAAACTCATTAGAGGGTTAGTGCACAATCAAAAATTCACATGTTCAGAGGTGACACAATCATTCTTAACACTTCTGGACATTGCACAAAGCTACTGGACATTAATGGAACAAAGAAATTCATCCAACATAGCAAATGAGGCAATGCGAAATAAAAGGCAGAATCTGTCAAAAACAGAACAGTCCGTAAAGACAAACCTGGAAGGGGCACTTAACTTACTCAAACGGAAAAACTCAAAACTAATGAAAGTTGCGTACATATCTGAGGATCACGCACGTAAATTTGCAGATTTTTTTGAATTTTTTACAGAGACTTCTGCGCGAATTCGTGACAGACAGCAATGCTGTTTCTATGCAGCAATCCAAATCTAGCATCAACTTTATCATAGAGACTTTACTTGGCACAAAAACATGATAAGGAGAGGTTGCTACAGTAGTAAACAACTTCCAAGACTCAAATATAAAACAAAGTACTGTAGTAAAAACATGGGTTGTCTCCCATAAGCGCTTTTCTTTAACGCCTTTCAGCTAGGCGCAGAAAGTGTAAATCAAGTGTTATCAAGAGATGAAGCATCGACATTACCGTGGGCTTTACATTTACCTTTCTTGTTCTTTTTCTTACTCTTTGATTTAGGGAATATATGACTACCCCCGGGTGTAGAGGTGAATTTTAGGGTGCCTTCTCCCATATCTATGACGGCTCCCAATAGTTTCAGCAGGGATCTTCCGAGTGTGATTTGTCCTGTTCCTGCACATTCAATAACAAGATAATCAATGGATATTGTTCTCCCAAGAACGGTTGTATGCACACCCACAGCTATTCCTTTAGGAATTATAACAGAGTTATCAATAAGAGTTATTCCTTCTCCCCCTTCAACAAATCCCCAAAGTTTCAAAGATTCATGAATACTCTTAGGCATTAAGCAAAATTCAGACATAATATCACAATTGGCATGAAGAGTTTGGTCACCGATAACAATTTTAATAGTAGGATCCCATAATGAAGGTTCAGAGTTCACTAAAACTTGATCAAGACGGTTACGAACATATCTATAATTTTCATTCAAGCGAGATGCACTTGTCTCAAGAGTGTTTAATCTATTATAAATGCTAATAAGGGCTGAATCAAAGTTATTAGCTGAATCATGTGATGCAACCAACTTATTTATGGCATTAAAAGCTTGATCCCCATTGCAATGAAGGAAATCTCCTCCCACTACAGCATCCAAGGCATATCTATAGCGAATCATCAGACCAAAATAAAAATTGCTAAGGAGCAAACTTAGAGTCATTTGAGGTTCAGCTTTACGATAAGAAGTAAAAATTCTGGACCAAGCATCTTTAAAACTCTCCTCATCCCCTTGTTTAAAAGTGAAGACTAATTCCTCAGGTGAAGAAGTAACCGGTGCAGAACTAGACATGGTAGCAAAAGTAAAATGCAAGTAACTAATTTTTTTGTGTTTTTGATATAGAGAGCAAGACAGTAAATAAAGTAAAGCTAGCAACTAATTTTTTTGTGTTTTGTTTAAGTGCAGCAAACAAAGTAGTAAATAAAATAAAGCAAGACAAAAACAAAGTAAAGAGATTGGATTGTGGAGACTCCCCTTGCAGCGTGTCTTGATCTCCCTGGCAACGGCGCCAGAAAAAGAGCTGTTGACGTGGGAGTTGAAAATCTTTGTGGTGTAACTTTTCTTCGTTCCCCGGCAACGGCGCCAGAAAAAGAGCTTGATGCGTGCAATTAACATGTCCGTTGGGAACCCCAAGAGGAAGGTGTGATGCAGACAGTAGCAAGTTTTGCCTCAGAAAGAAATCAAGGTTTATCGAACCAGGAGGAGCCAAGAAGCACGTTGAAGGTTGATGGCGGCGGGATGTAGTGCGGCACAACACCAGGGATTCCGGCGCCAACGTGGAACCTGCACAACACAACCAAAGTACTTTGCCCCAACAAAACAGTGAGGTTGTCAATCTCACCGGCTTGCTGTAACAAAGGATTAGATGTATAGTGTGGATGATGATTGTTTGCGAAGAACAGTAAAACAAGTATTGCAGCAGATTGTATTCGATGTAAAGAATAGGACCGGGGTCCACAGTTAACTAGAGGTGTCTCTCCCATAAGATAAATAGCATGTTGGGTGAACAAATTACAGTCGGGCAATTGACAAATAGAGAGGGCATGACAATGCACATACATGATATGATAAGTATTGTGAGATTTAGTTGGGCATTACGACAAAGTACATAGACCGCTATCCAGCATGCATCTATGCCTAAAAAGTCCACCTTCAGGTTATCATCCGAACCCCTTCCAGTATTAAGTTGCAAACAACAGACAATTCCATTAAGTATGGTGCGTAATGTAATCAATAACTACATCCTCGGACATAGCATCAATGTTTTATCCCTAGTGGCAACAGCACATCCACAACCTTAGAACTTTACATCCTTGTCCCAGATTTAATGGAGGCATGAACCCACTATCGAGCATAAATACTCCCTCTTGGAGTTAAGAGTAAAAACTTGGCCAGAGCCTCTACTAATAACGGAGAGCATGCAAGATCATAAACAACACATAGCTAATAGATTGATAATCATCATAACATAGTATTCTCTATCCATCGGATCCCGACAAACACAACATATAGCATTACAGATAGATGATCTTGATCATGTTAGGCAGCTCACAAGATCCAACAATGAAGCACATAAGGAGAAGACGATCATCTAGCTACTGCTATGGACCCATAGTCCAGGGGTGAACTACTCACTCATCACTCCGGAGGCGACCATGGCGGTGAAGAGTCCTCCGGGAGATGATTCCCCTCTCCGGCAGGGTGCCGGAGGCGATCTCCTGAATCCCCCGAGATGGGATTGGCAGCGGCGGCGTCTCAGTAAGGTTTTCCGTATCGTGGCTCTCGGTACTGGGGGTTTCGCGATGGAGGCTTTAAGTAGGCGGAAGGGCAGGTCAGGGGGCCACACGAGGGCCCCACACACCAGGGCCGCGCGGCCAGGGCCTGGGCCGCGCCGCCCTGTTGTGGCGGCGCCTCGTGGCCCCACTTCGTCTCCTCTTTGGTCTTCTGGAAGCTTCGTGTAAAAATAGGCCCCTGGGCGTTGATTTCGTCCAATTCCGAGAATATTTCCTTTGTAGGATTTCTGAAACCAAAAACAGCAGAAAACAGCAACTGGCTCTTCGGCATCTCGTTAATAGGTTAGTGCCGGAAAATGCATAAATATGACATAAAGTATGCATAAAACATGTAGATATCATCAATAATGTGGCATGGAACATAAGAAATTATTGATACGTCGGAGACGTATCAGAGAGAGACACGCTCCGCTATTGCATATGAACACATGTGTTCTTAGCTTTATTCTTAACGTTCATTGCGAAGGTTGAACTACCTCGTTCATTGATATATGGTTGGAAACGGAAAATGCCGCATGTGGTCAATGGTATAATGTCTTGAATAATTTGATACTTGGCAATTGTTGTGCTCATATAGATCATGTTTAAGCTCTTGCATCATGTACTTTGCACTTATTAATGAAGAACTACATAGAGCTTGTTAAAATTTGGTTTGCATGATTGGTCTCTCTAAGTCTAGATATTTTCTGGTTGAGGTGTTTGAACAACAAGGAGACGATGTAAAGTCTTATAATGCTTACAATATGTTTATATGTGAGTCTTGCTGTACCATTTTATACTTGAGTTTGCTTCAAACAACCTTGCTAGCCTAGCCTTGTATTGAGAGGAATTCTTCTCGTGCATCCAAATCCTTGAGCCAAAATCCATGCCATTTGTGTCCACCATACCTACCTACCACATGGTATTTCTCTGCCATTCCAAAGTACATTACTTGAGAGCTACCTTTAAAATTCTATTCTTTGCCTTTACAATACATAGCTCATGGGAAAATAGCCTTAAAAACTATTGTGGTGAAGAATAGGTACTTATGTATCTTATTTCTTAATAAGTTGCTTGTTGAGCGGTAACCATGTTTCTGGGGACGCCATCAACTTTTACCTTTGTTGAATATCATGTGAGTTGCTATGCATGTTCGTCTTGTCTGAAGTAAGGGCGATTTTCATGATCAAATGGTTTGAGTATGCATATTGTTAGAGAAGAACATTGGGCCGCTAACTAAAGCCATGAATCATGGTGGAAGTTTCAGTTTGGACACAAAACCTCAATCTCTTACGAGAATATTACCTGTTGTTGAATGCTTAAGCATTAAAAGAGGAGTCCATTATCTGTTGTCTATGTTGTCCCGGTATGGGTGTCTAAGTTGAGAATGATCAAAAGCGAGAAATCCAATGCGAACATACTCCTTAGACCCTTGTACAGGCAGCATAGAGGTACCCCTTTGTGACACTTGGTTGAAACATATGTTATGCAATGATAATCCGTGTTAATCCAAGCTAATTAGGACAAGGTGCGAGCACTATTAGTATACTATGCATGAGGCTTGCAACTTATAAGATATCTTATACATAACACATATGATTTATTACTACCGTTGACAAAATTGTTTCTATGTTTTCAAAATGAAAAGCTCTAGCACAAAAATAGTAATCCATGCTTCCCTCTGCGAAGGGCCATTCTTCTACTTTATTGTTGAGTCAGTTTACCTACTTCTTTCTATCTTAGAAGCAAACACTTGTGTAAACTGTGTGCATTTATTCTTACATGTTTACCTATTGCACTTGTTATATTACTTTGTGTTGACAATTATCCATGAGATATACATGTTGAAGTTGAAAGCAATCGCTGAAACTTATATCCTCCTTTGTGTTGTTTCAAAGCTTTCTACTAAGAATTTATTGCTTATGAGTTAACTGTTATGCAAGACTTATTGATGCTTGTCTTGAAAGTACTATTCATGAAAAGTCTTTGCTATATGGTTCATTTGTTTACTCATTGTCTTCATCATTGCTTCGAATCGCTGCATTCATCTCATGTGCTTTACAATAGTATTGATCAAAATTATGTTAGCATGTCACTTCAGAAATTATCCTTGTTATCGTTTACCTACTCGAGGGCGAGTATGAACTAAGCTTGGGGATGCTTGATACGTCCCAAACGTATCTATAATTTCTTATGTTCCATGCTACTTTTATGATGATACTCACATGTTTTATACACATTTTATGTCATTATTATGCATTTTCCGGCACTAACCTATTGATGAGATGCCGAAGAGCCAGTTGTTGTTTTCTGCTGTTTTTGGTTTCAGAAATCCTAGTAAGGAAATATTCTCGGAATTGGACGAAATCAACGCCCAGGGGCTTATTTTTCCACGAAGCTTCCAGAAGTCCGAAAGGGAAATGAAGTGGGGCGACGAGGCGGCCACACAACAGGGCGGCGCGGCCCAGGTCCTAGCCGCGCAGCCCTAGCGTGTGGGCCCCTCGTGGCGCCCCCTGACCTACCTCTTCGCCTACTTAAAGTCTTCGTCGCGGAACCCCCAGTACCGAGAGCCACGATACGGAAAACCTTCCAGAGACACAGCCGCCGCCAATCCCATCTCGGAGGATTCAGGAGATCGCCTCCGGCACCCTGCCGGAGAGGGGAATCATCTCCCGGAGGGCTCTTCATCGCCATGATCGCCTCCGGATCGATGTGTGAGTAGTTCACCCCTGGACTATGGGTCCATAGCAGTAGCTAGATGGTCGTCTTCTCCTCGTTGTGCTATCATGCATGTTAGATCTTGTGAGCTGCCTATCATGATCAAGATCATCTATTTGTAATGCTACATGTTGTGTTTGTTGGGATCCGATGAATATTGAATACTATGTCAAGTTGGTTATCAATCTATCATATATGTTGTTTATGTTCTTGCATGCTCTCCGTTGCTAGTAGAGGCTCTGGCCAAGTTGATACTTGTGACTCCAAGAGGGAGTATTTATGCTCGATAGTGGGTTCATGCCTCCATTGAATCTGGGACAGTGACAGAAAGTTCTAAGGTTGTGGATGTGCTGTTGCCACTAGGGATAAAACATCGATGCTTTGTCTAAGGATATTTGTGTTGATTACATTACGCACCATACTTAATGCAATTGTCTGTTGCTTGCAACTTAATACCGAAAGGGGTTCGGATGATAACCTGAAAGTGGACTTTTTTAGGCATAGATGCATGCTGGATAGCGGTCTATGTACTTTGTCGTAATGCCCTGATTAAATCTCATAGTACTCATCATGATATTTGTATGTGCATTGTTATGCCTTCTTTATTTGTCAATTGCCCAACTGTAATTTGTTCACCCAACATGCTATTTATCTTATGGGAGAGACACCACTAGTGAACTGTGGACCCCGGTCCATTCTTTACATCTGAAATACAATCTACTGCAATTGTTCTTTAGTGTTCTTCGCAGACAATCATCATCTTCCACACAATACGGTTAATCCTTTGTTTTCAGCAAGCCGGTGAGATTGACAACCTCACTGTTACGTTGGGGCAAAGTACTTTGATTGTGTTGTGCAGGTTCCACGTTGGCGCCGGAATCCCTGGTGTTGCGCCGCACTACACTTCGCCGCCATCAACCTTCAACGTGCTTCTTGGCTCCTACTGGTTCGATAAACCTTGGTTTCTTTCTGAGGGAAAACTTGCTACTGTACGCATCACACCTTCCTCTTGGGGTTCCCAACGGACGTGTGTTAACTGCATGCATCAGCTCCCCAAAAACCTTATCGCCCCTTTCCCGGTGCAGGATCTCAACGGACGGGAGTTTTGGAGGCCTGCTCTCCCGGACGGCTGTGCACGCAGTCGCCGGGATGGGGAAGACTAGAGAATAGCGCAGCAAAAGGAACTTCGTGAGAGGAGACGGACTAGAGAGTTCTGAGAACTGTGTATTTCTCTAGATCTGATCTGTCTCCTTATATAGCCTGGGAAGCCGACCCGACCGCGTTGCCACGCGTAGGAAGCCAGGGACACGCGGCGAGCATGCACATGCAGGTCGACACGTACCCAACTCAGTTGGTGCACCAAGCAAAAATTTAGGCTTCCTTGAGTGTGTCTCGAACTCGAACTCGAGTCACGAAACGCGACGTGCGTGCGAGGCGAGGCGAGGCGGGGCGGGCGGAGGAGGAGGAGTGCGCGTGGGCTCCTTCTATTCTCACTCACTTGGAATGACTAGAACAGCAGCCCTTATATACCACTCCAACTCTCTCCCAACTAGAAATGTGGGACTAAACTTTGTCCACCAAGCCTGTCCCAAGCTGCCAACGTGATGGGCCTTGAGATTTCAGGAATTGTAGACTATATGGGCTGCCTTGTTGGGCTGCAGCCCATCTACATTCAACAATCCCCCACCAGATCTCATATGCACATCAGATGACACATTAGTTCCATTCACTGTTTAATATACCTGCACTTCGGTGGAGACTGTTAAGTTGAACTTTCACTTAGGCAAGGTGCTACGCTTGACTACAACTGAAAAATGGACTATGCCTTGAATTGTCAGTCTTTGTGCAGCAAGTTTCGCTCAATGTCGGCACGGTACTAAGCTACCATAGCCTTCCCCTCGGGTGGAGCTTATAAGTCATACTCCTCGGCCTTTCATGAGCTTACTAGAGATTCACCCAAATCTCCCACACTATGACCAGTAGTGTCACTCATATAGGTGTGTTCTTCAAAGATTGCCCTGTAGGACAGCGTCTTCGCCCATCAAGAGACGCTCAGAATACATTAAGACATTGTTAACCTGCCTTACAGTAGCTATGAGAGAATTGCATCTGCAGCGGAGTGGCAGTATTAGATTTTCTCTCAACTCAGTTACTCCGGTTTGTTTTCCCAGGTCCTCGTTCACGGAATTTCCGATCACATAGGTTGGGTTACCCCCTCGGCAACTCAAGTGGGTCTCAAACCCATCTCCCTCGATGCAAGGTCTATCGTATTTCTTGATAGTCCTTTTGTAAAAGGATCTGCCAGATTTTTGGCACTTTGGACATAATCCAATGCTATCACTCCGGAGTTCTTCAGTTTTCTGACAGACTTCAATCTCCTCTTGATATGTTTGGAACTTTTCATATTATCCTTAGAACTTTCCACTTTGATAATCACAGTTTGATTATCACAGTTCATGAGGATGGCCGGTATTGGTTTTTCAACCATAGGCAAGTCCATCAAGAGCTCACGAAGCCATTCCGCTTCGACAGTAGCTATATCTAATGCTGTGAGTTCTGCTTCCATTGTTGACCTCGTTAAGATGGTCTGCTTGCAAGACTTCCAGGAAACAGCGCCACCACCAAGAGTGAAAACATATCCACTTGTGGCCTTCATCTTAGCATCATAAATCCAATTGGAATCACTATACCCTTCAAGTCCTCTTGGATACCCGGTATAATGAATTCCTTTACTCATGGTTCCCTTTAGAGAGCGCATCACTCTCTCAAGAGCATGCCAATGATCATCTCCCGGGTTGGCCACTGATGTCTACGGGTGCCTCTATTCTTGTAGACAGTGTTGGGCCTCCAAGAGCAGAGGTTTGTAGAACAGCAGCAAGTTTCCCTTAAGTGGATCACCCAAGGTTTATCGAACTCAGGGAGGAAGAGGTCAAAGATATCCCTCTCAAGCAACCCTGCAATCACGATACAAGAAGTCTCTTGTGTCCCCAACACACCAAATACACTTGTCAGATGTATAGGTGCACGTACTAGTTCGGCGAAGAGATAGTGAAATACAAGTAGTGTGGATGTATATGAGTGGTAATAGCAATCTGAATAAAATATGGCAGCGAGTAAACATGCAACAAAACCGTAAACAAACGGAGATTCGATGCTTGGAAGCAAGGCCTAGGGATCCTGCTTTCACTAGTGGACACTCTCAACTTTGATCACATAATAAAGCCACTCTACACTCCTTTGTTGGATGATGAACACCACTAATTGTGTAGGATTACACGAACCCTCAATGCCGGAGTTAACAAGCTCCACAATATTCGATATTCATGTTTAAATAACCTTAGAGTGCACGATAGATCAACACAACTAAACCAAGTACTAACATAGCATGCACACTGTCACCATCACACTATGAAGGAGGAATAGATCACATCAATACTATCATAGCAATAGTTAACTTCATAATCTACAAGAGATTACAATCATAACCTACACCAAGTACTACACGATGCACACACTATCACCATTACACCGTGGAGGAGGAATAGAGTACTTTAATAACATCACTAGAGTAGCACATAGATGATATTCAACTAGATCGCATAAAGAGAGAGATGAACCACATAGCTACAGCGGAGCCCTCAGCCTCGGGGGACAATTACTCCCCCCTCATCATGGAGACAGCGATGGCGGTGAAGATGGCGGTGGAGATGCGTTCCGGGGGCACTTCCCCTTCCCGGCAGGGTGCCGGAACAGAGACTTCTGTCCCCCGAATTGGAGTTTCGCGATGGCGGCGGCTCTGGAAGGTTTTCTCTGGTTTCGTCGAACGGGGTCGAGGATTTAGGTCAGGGACGACTAAATAGGCGAAGAGGCGGAGTCGGAGGGGCCACGGGGGGCCCACACAATAGGGGGGCGCCCCCCCTTGGCCGCGCCGCCCTGTGGGGTGGGGTCCCCCCGGCTCCCCTCTGGCCCTTCTTCGGTGCTCTGGAAGCTTCCGGGAAAAATAGGATGTTGGGTGTTGATTTTGTCCGATTCCGAGAATATTTCCTTTCTAGGATTTCTGAAACCAAAAACAGCAGAAAACAGCAACTGGCCCTTCGGCATCTCGTCAATAGGTTAGTTCCGGAAAACGCATCAAAACGATGTAAAGTGTGTATAAAACATGTAAGTATCATCATAAAAGTAGCATGGAACATAAGAAATTATAGATACGTTTGAGACGTATCAAGCATCCCCAAGCTTAGTTCCTACTCGCCCTCGAGTAGGTAAACGATAACAAAGATAATTTCTTAAGTGACATGCTATCATAATCTTGATCAATACAATTGTAAAGCATATGTAATGAATGTAGCGATTCAAAGCAATGGTAAAGATAATGACTAAACAATTGAATCATATAGCAAAGACTTTTCATGAATAGTACTTTCGAGACAAGCATCAATAAGTCTTGCATAAGAGTTAACTCATAATGCAATAGATTCAAAGTAAAGGCATTGAAGCAACACAAAGGAAGATTAAGTTTCAGCGGTTGCTTTCAACTTGTAACATGTATATCTCATGGATAATTGTCAACACAAAGCAATATAACAAGTGCAATAGGTAAACATGTAAGAATCAATGCACAGTTGACACAAGTGTTTGCTTCTAAGATAGAAAGAAGTAGGTAAACTGACTCAACAATAAAGTAGAAGAATGGCCCTTCGCAGAGGGAAGCATTGATTGCTATATTTGTGCTAGAGCTTTGGTTTTGAAAACAAGAAACAATTTTGTCAACGGTAGTAATAAAGCATATGCATTATGTAAATTATATCCTACAAGTTGCAAGCCTCATGCATAGTATACTAATAGTGCCCGCACCTTGTCCTAATTAGCTCGGATTACTTGGATTATCATCGCAATACATATGTTTTAACCAAGTGTCACAAAGGGGTACCTCTATGCCGCCTGTACAAAGGTCTAAGGAGAAAGCTCGCATTGGATTTCTCGCTTTTGATTATTCTCAACTTAGACATCCATACCGGGACAACATAGACAACAGATAATGGACTCCTCTTTAATGCATAAGCAATTAGCAACAATTAATGTTCTCATATGAGATTGAGGATATTTGTCCAAAACTGAAACTTCCACCATGATTCATGGCTTTAGTTAGCGGCCCAATGTTCTTCTCTAACAGTATGCATGCTCTAACCATTCAACTAGTGGTAAATCTCCCTTACTTCAGACAAGACGGACATGCATAGCAACTCACATGATAGTCAACAAAGTGTTGATGGCGTCCCCAGAAACATGGTTGTCGCACAACAAGCAACTTAATGAGAGATAAAGTGCATAAGTACATATTCAATACCACAATAGTTTTTAGGCTATTTGTCCCATGAGCTATATATTGTAAAGATAAAGAATAGAAATTTAAAGGTAGAACTCAAGCAATTTACTTTGGAATGGCGGAGAAATACCATGTAGTAGGTAGATATGGTGGACACAAATGGCATAGTGTTTGCCTCAAAGATTTGGATGCACGAGAAGTATTCCCTCTCAATACAAGGCTTAGGCTAGCAAGGTTATTTGAAACAAACACAAGCATGAACTGGTACAGCAAAACTCACATAAGAACACATTGCAAGCATTATAAGACTATACATTGTCTTCCTTGTTGTTCAAACACCTTAACCAGAAAATATCTAGACTCTAGAGAACAATCATGCAAACCAAATTTTAACAAGCTCTATGTAGTTCTTCATTAATGGGTACAAAGTACATGATGTAAGAGCTTAAACATGATCTATATGAGCACAACAATTGCCAAGTATGAAATTATTCAAGACATTATACCAATTACTACATGTAGCATTTCCCGTTTCCAACCATATAACAATTAACGAAGCAGTTTCAACCTTCGCCATGAAAATTAAAAGCTAAGAACACATGTGTTCATATGAACCAGCGGAGCGTGTCTCTCTCCCACACAAGCATTTATTCAAACAAAAACAGAAACAAAAACAAACAGACGCTCCAAGTAAAGTACATAAGATGTGACCGAATAAAAATATAGTTTCAAGAGAAGAAACCTGATAAGTTGTCGATGAAGAAGGGGATGCCTTGGGCATCCCCAAGCTTAGATGCTTGAGTCTTCTTGAAATATGCAGGGATGAACCACCGGGGCATCCCCAAGCTTAGATCTTTCACTCTTCTTGATCACATTGTATCATCCTCCTCTCTTGACCCTTGAAAACTTCCTCCACACCAAACTCAAAACAACTCATTAGAGGGTTAGTGCATAATCAAAATTCACATGTTCAGAGGTGACACAATCATTCTTAACACTTCTGAACATTGCCCAAAGCTACTGGAAATTAATGGAACAAAGAAATCCATCAAACACAGCAAAAGAGGTAATGCGAAATAAAAGGCAGAATCTATCAAAACAGAACAGTTCGTAAAGACGAATTTTAAAGAGGCACCAGACTTGCTCAAATGAAAATGCTCAAATTGAATGTAAGTTGCGGAGGATCACTCACGTAAATTGGCATAATTTTCTGAGTTACCTACAGAGAATTAGGCCCAGATTCGTGACAGCAAGAAATCTGTTTCTGCGCAGTAATCCAAATCTAGTATGAACCTTACTATCAAAGACTTTACTTGGCACAACAATGCAACAAAACTAAGATAAGGAGAGGTTGCTACAGTAGTAACAACTTCCAAGACTCAAATATAAAACAAAGTTACTGTAGCAAAATAAACACATGGGTTATCTCCCAAGAAGTTCTTTCTTTATAGCCATTAAGATGGGCTCAATGATTTCAATGGTGCACTCCCAAGAAATAAGAGTTGAGGCAAAAGAGAGCATCAAGAAGCAAATTCAAAACACATTTAAGTCTAACCCACTTCCTATGCAAAGGAATCTTGTACACAAATGAAATCATGAAGAACAAAGTGACAAGCATAAGAGGATAAAACACGAGTAGCTTCAAGATTCTCAACATAAAGAGGGGAAACTTAATATTATTAAGGTGCCTATAACCATGTTTCCCTCTCTCATAATAACTTTCAGTAACATCATTGATGAAATCCACAATATACCCATCACTTAAAACATTCTTATCATGGTTCATATGCATAGAAGTATCATTAATTTTGGCATAAGAAGAATTCTTCTCATTAATAGTAATTGGAGCAGGATTATTATCAAGAATTTGAACATGGTAAACAAGTTGCATATTAAGGGAATTGTTTTTGGCAATCCAATCATAGCTATGACAAGTTTCATAAGGATAGTTATAACTTATATCATAGCATTCTTTATAATAATCATCAAAGGTCGGAGGCATAATGTCGTCATAAGAAATAGAATAGTTATCTTTCACAGTAGGTTCATCCGTGATCATACCATCATTGTTGCAAGAAGGGAATGTATCAAACACATAATGATCAGTAGAAAAAGGATTTTCAAACACCTCTTCCCCAAGCTTAGAGTTTTCTATATCATTATGGGAGGAAGCATGGATAGCACTGATACTATGGCAATTATTATCATCATCATTTTCAGAATTAGTTTCCCAGAGATTTGCAATATCAAAAGTAGTGTGCTCTTTCAAATCATGATCACTAATGTAGGTAAAGGGCATAGGAAGATCATTGTACTCAGATTCATTATCATAATAATCATTAGGAGCAACATACTTACGGTTACCTATCGTTATCTCATTCACGCGGGGATATGTCGTTACCTCTTTCTCTTTATTCTCCTTCTTCTTCTTCTTCTTCGTTCCCTTCTTCTTCTTCTTCTCTTCCTTCTCCTCGTTCCCTTCTTTAGGAGGAAGAGGCTTGATGGGTGGCTTGTCCGCATAACCTGATTTACTTTCAGAAACAATAGAAGAAACTTGGGAGGATTCCTCTTTTTCATTAATTAGTTCAAAACACACAGCGGTCCTATCATATTTTGGCAAGGTGTCATCTTCTAAAATATTTTGTATGTAAGTATTTGTATGGCTATTATCAATGCAATAAGAAAAACACCCATGCAGGACATCATCAATATCAAGATCACTCATATGTAACAAAGAGATTTTTCTTGATAGCTCTTCACACCACAAAAATAAAGTAAGTTCATCATGCTGATTAGGAGTAATTTCATCATCACAATACAAATTTGTAGCACTCATGGGGTTCAAATTATCATTGGAGGAGCATTGAAAATTAAAATGTCCCACTCCATGGCAAAGTTCACAAATAAAAGGATAGAGGGCACAAACTTTTTTACCAAGATCATCTAGAGCCCTAAACCACTTTCTAGTTTTTTCATTAATATGATGGATGCAATATTCATCTTTGATTTGATTAATTCCACAAGGTCTATTCATTCCACAAAAATTAACATGCTTATAGGAAATAGCATTCTTAGGAGTTTGAGCATGCTTATTGCAATCATTAACAACAATTTCATTCTTCATGCAAGCCTCTTTAAAAGGTTCATGATACTTATCGAAATTCTTCTTAGGCAATTCAAAATGAGAGGCAAAAGCTTTATAAAGATTTGCAGCAACTTGAGAGTCAAGACCATAAGTAGCACTCATATTTCGGAATTTATCAGTATCCATAAAAGTTTCAATGCATTCATAATCATAATTTATACCTGACTCTTTACCTTTGTTGTTCTCCCAATCTTCAGCGTTCTCCTGAATCCGATTAAGAAGGTCCCATTTAAACTCTTCTTTATTGCGCGTGAATGATCCAGAACAAGCAGTATCCAGCAAAGTTTTATCTTGAAAAGAAAGTCTTGCATAGAAATTATCAATGATGATATTACCAGGAAGCTCATGATTGGGGCATTTGAGCATTAAAGACTTCAATCTCTCCCATGCTTGGGCAATACTCTCTCCATCATGAGGCCAGAAATTATATATGCGGTTTCGGTCTTTGTGAATTTCACTTGGAGGATAGAATTTAGAATAAAATAGAGGCACAATATCCTTCCAATCAAGAGAATGCCCATCCTTCAGCAGTTTATACCAATGCGCCGCTTTACCAGACAACGACATAGAGAATAATTTCTTCTTCACTTCATCCATAGAGATACCTGCACACTTGAATAACCCGCATAATTCATGCAAAAACAGTAAATGATCTCCAGGATGGACAGTTCCATCCCCTTCATAGCGGTTATCTATAACACGTTCAATAATTTTCATAGGTATTTTATATGGAATACTTTCAGTAGGTGGATTTAAAATATCACAAGCATCATTAGAGTTATCGCATATGGGAGATAAAGTATTATCAGAGCAAATTTTCTCTCCTAAAGATGGGAAGCTAAAAATATCACAAAAACTAGCTTCCCCAAGCTTAGACTTCTCCATAGCATTAGCAGTAATTGCATTCATACTAATAACATTGCTACTAGCATGCAAATAAGGTTCCATAGGTTTTTTAATTTTCGCATCAAACAATTCTAACTCAGGAAAAAGATTAAAAAGCTCACAGATGTTTTCCATTATGCCTTACTAGTGTTTAACAAGAAACAAAAAGATGCAATTGCAGAATCTAAAGGAAATAGCTTCGAGCACTCACACACCAGCAACAGTGCTAGGAAATAGCTTAGTAGTCGGAGGATGTGAATACCTTTTACCTTACCTCCCCGGCAACGGCGCCAGAAAATAGCTTGATGTCTACGGGTGCCTCTATTCTTGTAGACAGTGTTGGGCCTCCAAGAGCAGAGGTTTGTAGAACAGCAGCAAGTTTCCCTTAAGTGGATCACCCAAGGTTTATCGAACTCAGGGAGGAAGAGGTCAAAGATATCCCTCTCAAGCAACCCTGAAATCACGATACAAGAAGTCTCTTGTGTCCCCAACACACCAAATACACTTGTCAGATGTATAGGTGCACTAGTTCGGCGAAGAGATAGTGAAATACAAGTAGTATGGATGTATATGAGTGGTAACAGAAATCTGAATAAAATATGGCAGCGAGTAAACATGCAACAAAACAGTAAACAAACGGAGATTCGATGCTTGGAAGCAAGGCCTAGGGATCCTGCTTTCACTAGTGGACACTCTCAACTTTGATCACATAATAAAGCCACTCTACACTCCTTTGTTGGATGATGAACACCACTAATTGTGTAGGATTACACGAACCCTCAATGCCGGAGTTAACAAGCTCCACAATATTCGATATTCATGTTTAAATATCCTTAGAGTGCACGATAGATCAACACAACTAAACCAAGTACTAACATAGCATGCACACTGTCACCATCACACTATGAAGGAGGAATAGATCACATCAATACTATCATAGCAATAGTTAACTTCATAATCTACAAGAGATTACAATCATAACCTACGCCAAGTACTACACGATGCACACACTGTCACCATTACACCGTGGAGGAGGAATAGAGTACTTTAATAACATCACTAGAGTAGCACATAGATGATATTCAACTAGATCGCATAAAGAGAGAGATGATCCACATAGCTACAGCGGAGCCCTCAGCCTCGGGGGAGAATTACTCCCTCCTCATCATGGAGACAGCGATGGCGGTGAAGATGGCGGTGGAGATGCGTTCCGGGGGCACTTCCCCGTCCCGGCAGGGTGCCAGAACAGAGAATTCTGTCCCCCGAATTGGAGTTTCGCGATGGCGGCGGCTCTGGAAGGTTTTCTCTGGTTTCGTCGAACGGGGTCGAGGATTTAGGTCAGGGACGACTAAATAGGCGAAGAGGCGGAGTCGGAGGGGCCACGGGGGGCCCACACAATAGGGGGCACCCCCCCCCCCCTTGGCCGCGCCGCCCTGTGGGGTGGGGCCCCCCCCCTTGCTCCCCTCTGGCCCTTCTTCGGTGCTCTGGAAGCTTCCGGGAAAAATAGGATGTTGGGCGTTGATTTCGTCCGATTCCGAGAATATTTCCTTTCTAGGATTTCTGAAACCAAAAACAGCAGAAAATAGCAACTGGCCCTTCGGCATCTCGTCAATAGGTTAGTTCCGGAAAATGCATCAAAACGATGTAAAGTGTGTATAAAACATGTAAGTATCATCATAAAAGTAGCATGGAACATGAGAAATTATAGATACGTTTGAGACGTATCAGCCACAAACCGGCTATGTTTGCATACAGCAAACGAGATATCAGGCCTCGTAGCGCAAGCTAAATACATGAGTGAACCAATGATTTGAGAGTATCTCAATTGATCTCTAGTTGCCTTTTCATTCTTTCGAAGCAAGACACTAGGATCATAAGGTGTGAGAGAAGATTTGCAATCAGCATAGCCAAATCTGCTCAACACCTTCTCAACATAATGAGATTGCACAAGTGTAATCCCATTATTCCCATCTCTCAATAACTTGATGTTTGATACACGTAAAGCACACGCCCGTTGGGAACCCCAAGTGGAAGGTGTGATGTGTACAGCAGCAAATTTCCCTCAGTAAGAAACCAAGGTTTATCGAACCAGTAGGAGTCAAGGATCACGTGAAGGTCGTTGGTGGCGGAGTGTAGTGCGGTGCAACACCAGGGATTCCGGCGCCAACGTGGAACCTGCACAACACAATCAAAGTACTTTGCCCCAACGTAACAGTGAGGTTGTCAATCTCACCGGCTTGCTGTAAACAAAGGATTAGATGTATAGTGTGGATGATGATGTTTGTTTGCGAAGAACAGTAAAGAACAATTGCAGTAGATTGTATTTCAGATGTAAAGAATGGACCGGGGTCCACAGTTCACTAGTGGTGTCTCTCCCATAAGATAAATAGCATGTTGGGTGAACGAATTACAGTTGGGCAATTGACAAATAAAGAAGGCATAACAATGCACATACATATATCATGATGAGTACTATGAGATTTAATCAGGGCATTACGATAAAGTACATAGACCGCTATCCAGCATGCATCTATGCCTAAAAAGTCCACTTTCAGGTTATCATCCGAACCCCTTCCAGTATTAAGTTGCAAACAACAGACAATTGCATTAAGTATGGTGCGTAATGTAATCAACACAAATATCCTTAGACAAAGCATTGATGTTTTATCCCTAGTGGCAACAGCACATCCACAACCATAGAACTTTCATCCTTGTCCCGCATTCAATGGAGGCATGAACCCACTATCGAGCATAAATACTCCCTCTTGGAGTTACAAGTATCAACTTGGCCAGAGCCTCTACTAGCAACGGAGAGCATACAAGAACATAAACAACATATATGATAGATTGATAATCAACTTGACATAGTATTCAATATTCATCGGATCCCAACAAACACAACATGTAGCATTACAAATAGATGATCTTGATCATGATAGGCAGCTCACAAGATCTAACATGATAGCACAATGAGGAGAAGACAACCATCTAGCTACTGCTATGGACCCATAGTCCAGGGGTGAACTACTCACACATCGATCCGGAGGCGATCATGGTGATGAAGAGTCCTCCGGGAGATGATTCCCCTCCCCGGCAGGGTGCCGGAGGCGATCTCCTGAATCCCCCGAGATGGGATTGGCGGCGGCTGCGTCTCTGGAAGGTTTTCCATATCGTGGCTCTCGGTACTGGGGGTTTCGCGACGAAGGCTTTAAGTAGGCGGAAGGGTAAGTTTAGGGGCGACACGAGGGCCCCACACACCAGGGCGGCGCGGGCCCAAGCCTGGCCGCGCGGCCCTGGCGTGGCGGCGCCTCGTCGCCCCACTTCGTAATCCTTTCGGTCTTCTGGAAGCTTCGTGGAAAAATAAGACCCTGGGCGTTGATTTCGTCCAATTCCGAGAATATTTCCTTTGTAGGATTTCTGAAACCAAAAACAGTAGAAAACGGCAACTGGCTCTTCGGCATCTCGTCAATAGGTTAGTGCCAGAAAATGCATAATAATGACATATAATTAATGTGTATAAAACATGTGAGTATCATCATAAAAGTAGCATGGAACATAAGAAATTATAGATACGTTTGAGACGTATCAAGCATCCCCAAGCTTAGTTCCTACTCGCCCTCGAGTAGGTAAACGATAACAAAGATAATTTCTGAAGTGACATGCTATCATAATCTTGATCAAATACTATTCTAAAGCACATGAGATGAATGCAGCGATTCGAAGCAATGGTGAAGACAATGAGTAAACAACTGAATCATATAGCAAAGACTTTTCATGAATAATACTTTCAAGACAAGCATCAATAAGACTTGCATAAGAGTTACTCATAAAGCAATAAATTCTTAGTAGAAAGCTTTGAAACAACACAAATGAAGATATAAGTTTCAGCGGTTGCTTTCAACTTCAACATGTTTATCTCATGGATAATTGTCAACACAAAGTAATATAACAAGTGCAATAGGTAAACATGTAAGAATCAATGCACATAGTTTACACAAGTGTTTGCTTCTGAGATAGAAAGAATAGGTAAACTGACTCAACAATAAAGTAGAAGAATGGCCCTTCGCAGAGGGAAGCATGGATTACTATTTTTGTGCTAGAGCTTTTCATTTTGAAAACATAGAAACAATTTTGTCAACGGTAGTAATAAATCATATGTGTTATGTATAAGACATCCAATAAGTTGCAAGCCTCATGCATAGTATACCAATAGTGCCCGCACCTTGTCCTAATTAGCTTGGATTAACATGGATTATCATTGCATAGCATATGTTTCAACCAAGTGTTACAAAGGGGTACCTCTATGCCGCCTGTACAAAGGTCTAAGGAGAAAGTTCGCATTGGATTTCTCGCTTTTGATTATTCTCAACTTAGACATCCATACCGGGACAACATAGACAACAGATAATGGACTCCTCTTTAATGCATAAGTATTCAACAACAGATAAAATTCTCATAAGAGTTTGAGGATTAATTGTCCAAACTGAAACTTCCACCATGGATCATGGCTTTAGTTAGCGGCCCAATGTTCTTCTCTAACAATATGCATACTCAAACCATTTGATCATGAAAATCGCCCTTACTTCAGACAAGACGAACATGCATAGCAACTCACATGATATTCAACAAAGGTGAAAGTTGATGGCGTCCCCAGAAACATGGTTACCGCTCAACAAGCAACTTATTAAGAAATAAGATACATAAGTACATATTCTCCACCACAATAGTTTTTAAGGCTATTTTCCCATGAGCTATATATTGCAAAGACAAAGAATAGAATTTTAAAGGTAGCACTCAAGTAATTTACTTTGGAATGGCAGAGAAATACCATGTAGTAGGTAGGTATGGTGGACACAAATGGCATAATTTTTGGCTCAAGGATTTGGATGCACGAGAAGAATTCCCTCTCAATACAAGGCTAGGCTAGCAAGGTTGTTTGAAGCAAACTCAAGTATAAAACAGTGCAGCAAGACTCACATATGAACATATTGTAAGCATTATAAGACTTTACATCGTCTTCCTTGTTGTTCAAACACCTTAACCAGAAAATATCTAGACTCTAGAGACCAATCATGCAAACCAAATTTTAACAAGCTCTATGTAGTTCTTCATTAATAGGTGCAAAGTACATGATGCAAGAGCTTAAACATGATCTATATGAGCACAACAATTGCCAAGTATCAAATTATTCAAGACCATATACCATTTACCACATGAAGCATTTTCCGTTTCCAACCATATAACAATGAACGAAGCAGTTTTCAACCTTCGCCAAGAACATTAAAAGTAGCACTAAGAACACATGTGTTCATATGCAACAACGGAGCGTGTCTCTCTCCCACACAAAGAATGCTAGGATCCGATTTTATTCAAACAAAAACAAAAATAAAAGCAAACAGACGCTCCAAGTAAAGCACATAAGATGTGACTGAATAAAAATATAGTTTCACTAGAGGTGACCTGATAAGTTGTCGATGAAGAAGGGATGCCTTGGGCATCCCCAAGCTTAGATGCTTGAGTCTTCTTAAAATATGCAGGGATGAACCACGGGGGCATCCCCAAGCTTAGACTTTTCACTCTTCTTGATCATATTGTATCATCCTCCTCTCTTGACCCTTGAAAACTTCCTCCACACCAAACTCGAAACAAACTCATTAGAGGGTTAGTGCATAATTGAAAATTCATATATTCAGAGGTGACATAATCATTCTTAACACTTCTGGACATTGCACAAAGCTACTGAAAGTTAATGGAACAAAGAAATCCATCAAACATAGCAAAACAGGCAATGCGAAATAAAAGGCAGAATCTGTCAAAACAGAACAGTCCGTAAAGACGAATTTTTCTGGGGCACTTAACTTGCTCAGATGAAAAAGCTCAAATTGAATGAAAGTTGCGTACATATCTGAGGATCACGCATGTAAATTGGCAGAATTTTATGAGTTATCTACAGACGGGGCTGCTCAATTTCGTGACAGTAAGAAATCTGTTTCTGCGCAGTAATCCAAATCTTGTATCAACATTACTATCAAAGACTTTACTTGGCACAACAATGCAATAAAATAAAGATAAGGAGGGGTTGCTACAGTAGTAACAACTTCCAAGACTCAAATATAAAACAAAAGTGCAGAAGTAAAATAATGGGTTGTCTCCCATTAGCGCTTTTCTTTAACGCCTTTTAGCTAGGCGCAGAAAGTGTGAATCAAGTATTATCAAGAGATGAAGCATTAGCATTCTTACCAGGGGCTTTGCGCCTACCCTTCTTACTCTTATTCTTACTCTTTGGTTTAGGGAATATATGACCACATCCCGGTACAGAGGAATTTAGAGTGCCTTTCCCCACATCTATGGTTGCTCCCAAGAGTTTCAGCAGGGATCTTCCAAGTGTAATTTGTCCTGTCCCTACACATTCAATAACGAGATAATCAGTGGATACCGTTCTTCCAAAAAGGGTTGTGAATACTCCTTCAGCTATTCCCTTAGGAGTTATAACAGAGTTATCAGTAAGAGTTACTCCTTCTCCACCTTCAGTAAGTCCCCAAAGTGTCAAAGATTCATAAATACTTTCAGGCATAAGGCAAAATTCAATCATAATATCACAACGGGCATTAAAATTTTTACCATCAATAGTAACTTTAATAGTAGGGTTCCACATTGAAGGTTCAGAGTTTATTGGAACATAATTAAAATGCTCACGAATCCGACTATACCCTTCTTTTAAGCAAGATATATTTGTCTCAAGAGTGTTTAATCTATTATAAATGCTAACAAGAGATGGATCAAAATTATTAGCGGAGCTAGATGATGTAACCAATTTTTTTATGGCATTAAAATCTTGATCCCCATCACAGTGAAGGAAATCTCCTCCCACTACAGCATCCAAGGCATATCTATAGCGAAGAATAAGCCCAAAATAAAAGTTACTAAGAAGCAAACTTATGGTCATTTTAGGTTCAGTTTTACTATAAGAATCCAAAATTCTAGACCAAGCTTCTTTAAAACTCTCTTCACCACCTTGTTTAAAAGTGAAGATCGATTCCTCAGGTGATAGAGTAACAACTACAGGACAAGTCATGATAATAAAATAAAGTAAATGCAAGTAACTAATTTTTTGTGTTTTTAATATAGAGAACAAGACAGTAAATAAAGTAAAACTAGCAACTAATTTTTTTGTATTTTTGATATAGAGAACAAACAAAGCAGTAAATAAAATAAAGTAAAGCAAGACAAAAACAAAGTAAAGAGATTGGATGTGGGAGACTCCCCTTGCAGCGTGTCTTGATCTCCCCGGCAACGGCGCCAGAAATTTAGCTTGATACGCGTCAAGCACATGCCCGTTGGGAACCCCAAGTGGAAGGTGTGATGCGTACAGCAGCAAGTTTTCCTCAGTAAGAAACCAAGGTTTATCGAACCAGTAGGAGTCAAGGATCACGTGAAGGTCGTTGGTGGCGGAGTGTAGTGCGGCGCAACACCAGGGATTCCGGCGCCAACGTGGAACCTGCACAACACAATCAAAGTACTTTGCCCCAACGTAACAGTGAGGTTGTCAATCTCACTGGCTTGCTGTAAACAAGGGATTAACCGTATAGTGTGGAAGATGATGTTTGTTTGCGAAGAATAGTAAAGAACAATTGCAGTAGATTGTATTTCAGATGTAAAGAATGGACCGGGGTCCACAGTTCACTAGTGGTGTCTCTCCCATAAGATAAATAGCATGTTGGGTGAACGAATTACAGTTGGGCAATTGACAAATAAAGAAGGCATAACAATGCACATACATATATCATGATGAGTACTATGAGATTTAATCAGGGCATTACGAAAAAGTACATAGACCGCTATCCAGCATGCATCTATGCCTAAAAAGTCCACTTTCAGGTTATCATCCAAACCCCTTCCAGTATTAAGTTGCAAACAACAGACAATTGCATTAAGTATGGCGCGTAATGTAATCAACACAAATATCCTTAGACAAAGCATTGATGTTTTATCCCTAGTGGCAACAGCACATCCACAACCTTAGAACTTTCTGTCACTGTCCCAGATTTAATGGAGGCATGAACCCACTATCGAGCATAAATGCTCCCTCTTGGAGTTACAAGTATCAACTTGGCCAGAGCCTCTACTAGCAACGGAGAGCATGCAAGAACATAAACAACATATATGATAGATTGATAATCAACTTGACATAGTATTCAATATTCATCGGATCCCAACAAACACAACATGTAGCATTACAAATAGATGATCTTGATCATGATAGGCAGCTCACAAGATCTAACATGATAGCACAATGAGGAGAAGACAACCATCTAGCTACTGCTATGGACCCATAGTCCAGGGGTGAACTACTCACACATCGGGAGGCGATCATGGCGATGAAGAGTCCTCCGGGAGATGATTCCCCTCCCCGGCAGGGTGCCAGAGGCGATCTCCTGAATCCCCCGAGATGGGATTGGCGGCGGCTGCGTCTCTGGAAGGTTTTCCGTATCATGGCTCTCGGTACTGGGGGTTTCGCGACGAAGGCTTTAAGTAGGCGGAAGGGTAGGTTTAGGGGCGACACGAGGGCCCCACACACCAGGGCAGCGCGGGCCCAAGCCTGGCCGCGCGGCCCTGGCGTGGCGGCGCCTCGTCGCCCCACTTCGTAATCCTTTCGGTCTTCTGGAAGCTTCGTGGAAAAATAAGACCATGGGCGTTGATTTCGTCCAATTCCGAGAATATTTCCTTTGTACGATTTCTGAAACCAAAAACAGCAGAAAACAACAACTGGCTCTTCGGCATCTCGTCAATAGGTTAGTGCCGGAAAATGCATAATAATGACATATAATGTGTATAAAACATGTGAGTATCATCATAAAAGTAGCATGGAACATAAGAAATTATAGATACGTTTGAGACGTATCAATGTTCAATATAACATCAGCTTCTCCAAGATCTTTCATCTCGAAACACTGAGATAAGAAGGTTTTGACCTCCTCAATCACTTTGAGACTTGTCCCAAAAATTAGTATGTCATCCACATATAAGCATAGGACAACTCCCTCACCCCCACCATGGTGATAGTACACACATTTGTCGGCTTCATTAACAACAAAGCCCACAGATGTCGAAGTTCTTTCAAACTTCTCATGCCATTGTTTGGGTGCTTGTTTGAGACCATACAAAGATTTATTTAAATTACACACCTTTCTTTCTTGACCTTGCAGTACGAAACCATCAGGCTGTTCCATGTAAATTTCCTCATCCAACTCTCCATTTAGGAAAGCCGTCTTAACGTCCATTTGATGAATAAGAAGACCGTGTGAGGCAGCCAATGACAGTAGTACTCGGATGGTGGTCAATCTAGCCACAGGTGAGTAGGTATCGAAGAAATCTTCGCCTTCCTTTTGGGTATAGCCTTTGGCTACAAGCCGAGCCTTGTACTTCTCAATAGTACCATCAGCTCGAAGCTTCTTCTTAAATACCCATTTACATCCTACAGGTTTGCACCTATAAGGACGCTCAGTTAACTCCCACGTTCCATTAGCCAAGATGGAATCCATCTCGCTTTGAACCGCTTCATTCCAGTAGTCTGCATCAGGAGATGCGAGAGCTTCTGAAATGGTAGTGGGAGTATCATCCACAAGATACACAATGAAATCATTACCAAAAGACTTCGCAGTCCTTTGTCTCTTACACCTTGTGGGAGCTTCATTGTCATCTTCATCAGAATCTGAACTCTCATCATCAGATTCGTCATCAGACTCCATAGGAGTTTCATGTATTGGATCAGATTCCCAACTAGACATGCCATGCATATCTCTCATAGGAAATATATCCTCAAAGAATGTAGCATCTCTTGATTCAAAGATGGTGCCAACATTCATGTCGTCCACTCCAGATTTCACCACAATAAATCTATAAGCAATGTTATGGGCAGCATAGCCAAGAAAGACACAGTACACGGTTTTTGGTCCAAGCTTTCGCTTTTTGGTGATTGGCAAATTCACTTTAGCCAAACAGCCCCAAGTTCGTAGGTAGGAGAGTGTTGGTCTTTTCTTTTCCCATTCCTCATAAGTGGTAATCTCTTTATTCTTGGTTGGAACACAGTTTAGGACATGACACGAAGTCAATATAGCCTCCCCCACCATTCCTTGGATAAACCCGAAACATCTAACATGGCGTTAATCAAATCTGTTAGAGTACGGTTTTTCCTTTCCGCAATCCCATTGGATTGTGGGGAATTGGGAGGCGTACTCTCATGGATTATACCATGTTCCGCACAGAATAAATTGAACTCATTAGAAAAGTACTCTCCACCACGATCGGACCGAACCCTTTTTATCTTTCTTTCAAGTTGGTTCTCAACTTCAGCCTTATAGATTTTAAAGAAATCAAGAGCCTCATCTTTAGTTTTCAGGAGATACACATAACAGTACCTAGTGGAATCATCAATCAAAGTCATGAAATATTTCTTTCCACCTTTTGTCAACTCACCATTCATCTCACATAGATCTGAATGTATGAGCTCTAGTGGTGCCAAGTTTCTTTCCTTCGCAGGCTTGTGAGGCTTGCGAGGCTACTTTGCTTGCACACAAGCATGGTACTTAGAGCCTTTGACAAAGGTGAATTTCAGAATTAAACTCATATCAGCAAGCCGCGTCATACAACCGAAATTAACATGACAAAGTCGTGAATGCCAAACATTAGTTTCATTAACACTAGTGCTTACATGGTTCACAATATTATCACAGAAGTCTTCTAGAGAGAAGCGAAACATTCCCTCACATTCATAGCCCTTTCCAACAAAAGATCCATACTTAATTAGATAGTACAACTTTATTGGACTCAAACACCAACTTAAACCCATCTTTCATAAGACAGGAGCCACTAACGAGATTCTTCTTGATAGAAGGGACATGCAACACGTTCTTCAGTTGCACGATCTTTCCCGAAGTAAACTTCAGATCTACCGTGCCAACACCACGAACAGTAGCATGTAACCCATTCCCCATCATTACTGAGGAACCTCGGGCCTGATAAGAGGTAAACATGGAGATGTTAGCACACACATGAACATTAGCACCTGTATCAACCCACCATTCTGTGGGCTGAAACACCGAAAGAACAGTAGTAATATATTACCATACCCTGTAGTTCCTTCCTCTGTGTTGCCAATGACCATGCTGATAGAATTTGAGTTCTGTCCAGCTTGACATTTCTTTCCTTTGCGTTGTGGACAGCGATTAGCCCAATGGCCTGTCTCACCACACACCCAGCAAGGATCTTTCTTCTCCGTTTTCCCCTTCTTCTTGAAGTTGGTAGTCTGGGAGACTCCCTTATTCTTTCTCTTGGACTTGTGGGCATTTTTCTGCACCATATTGGCAGCAGAACGTCGCTCGGTTCCTCCAGTGTGTTTGTCTTTTGCCCTCGCCTTCTCCTCAACATCCAGAGAGCCCATGATATTCTCAACAGAGAACTCATGCCTCTGATGTTTCAGAGAAGTGGTAAAGTTCCTCCATGAAGGGGGAAGCTTAGCGACAATGCATCCCGCAACAAACTTGTCCGGTAGCACACACTTGAGGAGCTCAAGTTCCTTTGCCATGATCTGTATCTCATGAGCATGTTCTACTACAGATCGGTTCTCAACCATTCTGTAGTCATTGAACTGCTCCATAGCATACAGTTCATCTCCGGCATCGGCAGCACCAAACTTAGCGTCTAGTGCATCCCACAGTTCTTTCCCATTTCGGATGTGCAGATAAGTATCAACCAACTTGTCTCCAAGCACACTTAGGACGGCACCCACAAAGATTACGGTGGCATCCCCGAACGCTTTATCCTCTTCAGGAGTAAGCGGACCACTGGGAGTACCTTCCGCAACACGGTGCACGCCCATAGATGTGAGCCACAAGAGGGTCTTATTCTGCCATTTCTTGAAATGAGAACCCGTAAACGGGCTCGGTTTAAGCGCAGCAGCAAAACCAGACTGTGAAAATTGCCTAAGCATATAAGGTTTTTGGATTGTTAGATTATTAGGCAATTTCCGCGTGAGTTTAATTACCGAAAGCAACATTACAGATGCACAAACATACTTAGCCACACACATCAGACTAAGCACATGCATCGGATCTGAACATGGAACAAGTAGCAGTGCAAGGTAGGAGAGGAAAAGCACGTACATCGCGACCGGGAAGGTCGCACCAGCAGCAGCACCACCACCACCATGGGTATTGTTGATGTCGCCCATGGTGTAGTCGGATCTGTCGATGAAGCAGCCGAATCGTCGAAGAAGAGAACGAACAGCAGCGAGCAGTCACGCCGAGACGCTCCCAAAAACCTTATCGCCCGTCTCCCGGTGCAGGATGTCAACGGACGGAGTTTCGGAGGCCTGCTCTCCCGGACGGCTGTGCACGCAGTCGCCGGGATGGGGAAGACTAGAGAGTTCTGAGAACTGTGTATTTCTCTAGATCTGATATGTCTCCATGTATAGCCTGGGAAGCCGACCCGACCGCGTTGCCACGCGTAGGAAGCCAGGGACACGCGGCGAGCATGCACATGCAGGTCGACACGTACCCAACTCAGTTGGTGCACCAAGCAAAAAATTTAGGCTACTTGAGTGTGTCTCGAACTCGAACTCGAGTCACGAAACGCGACGTGCGTGACGAGGCGAGGCGGGGCGGAGGAGGAGGAGTGCGTGAGGGCTCCTTCTATTCCACTCACTTGGAATGACTAGAACAGCAGCCCTTATATACCACTCCAACTCTCTCCCAACTAGCAATGTGGGACTAAACTTTGTCCTCCAAGCCTGTCCCAAGCTGTCAACGTGATGGGCCTTGAAATTTCAGGAATTGTAAACTATATGGGCTGCCTTACTGGGCTGCAGCCCATCTACATTCAACAGTACATAGATGTTGTACACCGACCCACCTCTGTAATCCACCTGTCTATATAAGTCACATCGCGGCCCTGGTTTAGGGTTACTCATCCCATATACGTTTGATACTCCCTGCCATGGCGCCATCGGGTCAGATGTCCAGCTTAATCAGGACCTCCACCTTCGTGATGGCCGCCCCAGCCTGGTAATTAGCGCATGCGTAGACAGTAGTGGCCGAGCGGTGATGCTACATTTCTACAGTGGAAGTTGACGTAGCGGGATGGGCTGGCATTGTGGCAAAGTAGGCCATCTTAACGCACCTGGAAGAAACATTTGCCGTGAGTAGTGTGGAGTGAAATAAGATGAAGGGATTGGGTGTACATGCATGCAAACTGGGAGTATAGACGAATAGTATATCGGTTTGACTAGTTCTGAGTTAGCTTAGATCTTAGTCGAATCCTACACCATTAGCTTTGCATCATGATTCATGTGTTCTATGAGTTACAAGTTGGGAACTTGGGATTCAATTGTTATTTTTTTTCCTTTTCAAGTTAGGTTGCAATTGAATTTCATAAATTTTAATTGTGCTAACAACTAAGTTTTTTCAGTTGCAACTGAGAGTCTTCGAGTTGCAAATCAAGTTACATCCGAGATTTTTAAATATGAGTGCCATCATTTGATTAATAACTAACTTAGGTCTCATTCAACTTAGAATTAGTATCATCCATAGTATATATGTCCGATATCTCATACTACATTTTAATGGGTGGCGAGAAAAATGTGATGTTGTACAAGAACATGTGACGGTCTGATGTCATCGAATACAAATCCTACAACTATCTGGAATTATGGATCACTTAAATATAATGCTAAGTTACACCTATCAATCTTGTTCGAAGTTACTGCTGGCCAGGTAGCCCTCGCAATTGTGATGGCCTAATCTTTAATATGTTCAAAGTGATAGATATATAAATGTATAGCTTTGCAAATAATCCGTTTATGTAGCCACTCCAAATATTTTGCTAAACTTAACATTACATTTACATAAAGTTATTCATTTAAATTGAGTATGAAATTTTGGATGTGTGTGTGAGTTGTAGATGATACAAAATAATCAAGTTTACTTTTGTCTGATGTTAGTACATATTCATATTTGGTGCTCATTTTTTTAAGAATTTCATTTGCTATTAAATTTTGGGCATATTATTACACATTGACATTAAATCTGCCCTCCTATCCCTATCCTTGCACTTCCAACAAGGTATGATATACCCTCGCTCATCTGTATTTTTTAATATCATAGTTTCATCACCTTAATTAATTCTTTGGGTGAAAGAGCATGGGATGAGAACAACTTCGGCCTCTACAGCCGTGCTCGGTGCACACATGAGACATCCAGATCAATGGAGAAATCTATGATCATTTGTTAAATGTACCATGCAACTAACACGAACTATGTCGTTGCACATTTGGTTTCTGATTTTTATTATCGGTTAAATCGTATCCCAGTCTTATAATCAAAATAATATGTGGTTTAGTCAATCTGGTGTTTGTCTCATCCAAGTGATGTACATGGCTGGTTAGTACACGTGACACACAATGCGATGGACATATTACGTGGGTGAAAGCATGTTGATCTCAGTCATTATAATTAGGTCCAACCAAAATCAGACATATCAGATAATTTTAGTGACGTGGATTAACCTTTATTTCATACCTCCGTGTTTTGCTTTTAGTAGCAAAAGTCATCGCTTGGTCAAAGCTGGTTCGGAACCAACGAAATTAGATCTTGCCTTTTGAGTTTTACGTGGCAGTCTCCTTTTTTACACAACTAATATTGTAGATATAACTTCTTTTACCTTTTAATCTCAACTGTTATGTTTAGAATCAACCGATTGTATTTTTTGTATCTTACGTGGATTAATCGTGGTGTCTTGAAAAGACAACCCGGTATTGTGATTTTAGTATATAACGATTATACCATCGAATATAATGATATAATTCTCTTGACATATAATTTATATTTATTGAAAATATTTGTGGTAAAACTTTTTTTAAACTACGTATAACCCTTATAAAACTGTACAGAGGGAGTAGTAAGAGGTAAATATTAAATCAAGCCAATAAGGTGTCAAGTGAGATCCCATCTAAATTCCACTTATAGTTCATTTTGTATTTTCTAGTGTAAACCAGAAGTGTGACCTAGGTGGGATCCACTTCACACCCTACTCACCCATTTTAAATTTTATTTGGTATACTAGAGTGTGCAAAATGAAGAAGCTGAACTCCATACTGGCTCTCTCTAGGATATCATATGTGTATCTAGCTAGCTAGGACCACATTATTTGTACAGTAGGTACATTTTTTTACTGATCATGAATGAGGAAATGTCGGTAACGTAGACGTTAGTGTCCAACATTGTATTAAATATTAGATGGTATATGGTTTACTTTCGATTACAATAAATGATAAAAAAATGCAGCTAGCCGTATTAATTTTTTAAACTATCTCAGATACTTTTCAAAATCAAATTTATTGAGTAAAAATATTTGATGAGTTTTTTGGAATTTTTTTATTTCTATTTGTTCGGAAATCTGAGGTAAGGTATATTCCCGTACCCACGAAAATGAATTCGCTGAAATTTTGAACCCAAGCCCTATGCTTGGTCCTTGGTCTCCAATTCGTGCTTAATTAATTTACTCTGAAATCCTATAGAAAAATAGTTAAACTTATATCAATTTGTATGTTGAATAAAATAATATTAAGTCCAAAGTCTCAGATTTTCCACCAAGCATTCAGATTAATCTGAAATGTTGAGAATCTAGGATTGAATAATAAAATGAAATAAAGGCTAACTACCTTTTTTATTATGTTAACATGTAGATATCCAATATTATTTCCATAGGCTATACGAACTGCCTGGTTCCGTTATCATCATGATAACAAAACATATAATACGAGCATACTAGTATAGGAAGAGAAAATGTTATTTGAACATAGGGAAAGACTTTCCTTATTTTCATTAATTGACAATAAGTTTTAGATATATATAACCCAAGCGCGCAAAACTAACAAAAGCATGTACTACTCTTGGCAAGATAGAACTCAAATGTTTAACATCGGCAATGCTCCGCATATAGGTTTCTTCTTTATTTTGAAGACCATGAGGGTTGCCACTCTAGATATATTGTGAAGAGTGTGTGCATTTCCCCTCGTTCAAAATTTCATGGAGTGACATTACCTAGGGAGCCAGGGAGGATATGAATCTTGTTCGTGAGACCTAAAAGTTCACTAAAAAAAAAGCTACAATCTTTGATCATGCTGAAGTTGGCCAGATTAATTTTGTGCAAGTTTCAAAAACCAAGCCAATCTCGCAAGCTACTCCAAATATGAATCCGGAATCGACATCCAAAAATAAGATGTGTTGCCGACTCTAGGACTCTTTTACAAAACTTATATAGGCCGCAACTTGGCCACCTCGCCCCCTTTGCTGTAGGCAATCTGTAGTTCAAACCTGATTTGATGGATTGGCCAAACTAAGGGTGTAGAATTTGCTGGAGTTGTGGTATGTTTATCCCCATAGATGTGTGATTTTTTTGTTCGGCTCGTTATCCCAAAGAGCCTTGCTGCCCAATCAATTCTTCATTTTTTAGATGACAAAGATTGATTGAGCTAGTGCGTGCAAAAAAAAAAATGCACCTTTAGCCGTTTCTGATGGCAATGGTGGTGGTGGCATCACGGTATTGTTACTTGTCCACTACATCGCACGGGTTCCTCATGCCAATAATCTCTTAATCGTGCGCTTCCACTCAAGTCATGTCCACGAAATACACATGGAGTCTGTTGTTGTGTCAAGAATTCCCAAGCCTCCCAGCTTTTTGCACATTCAAACTGCTGCCACTGGTGGTGAGCAGCATACTGGCAGCGTGGCAAGTTCTAGGTTAAAATACATTGTTTAGAGCCTCACTATCGTAGCTATTTTGCACACTGAATATATTTTGTAACAGAGGGAATAAATAAAGCTTTTTAGGTAACTGACACTCTTTTTGTTTTTTTTGAGAAAAACCTTCGCTGCATTTATATTAAACTGAAACAGCACCCTCTTGTGCCAACAGGTTCACAATCATCTCTGGTGGATCATCCAACCAGGTGTTACAACACTTATTAATGCAGCTATCCTTAGCTAAGACATGCGCAACATTGTTACACACTCGAGGAACATGCCTAATAGAGAATTCATCAAAACTCTTCAGCAGATACTTGATCTCCTCGACGAGAGGCCCGTGTACAGACCGGTCCTTGTCGTTGCTTCGAAGCTTTGATATAGCACCCAGGCAATCAGACTCCAGACAAATCTTGGTGATACCTTTGTCCTTGGCCAAAGTGATAGCTAGTTTACACGCCAAAATCTCCGCCCTCTCTGGATCCAAGGTAGATGGCAAAAAACGGTTAGCTCCTGCCACGAACTCACCATGGTGATTCCTTAAAACCACACCGCATCCACCCTCCATGCATTGAAACCTTCGAGAAAGTCCCATCCGCATTAGTCTTATGCCAACCCACATCAGGAGTGCTCCACTGCTCACTCCCTCGATGTGCCTCAGACACTGGATTTTGCTTAATCGCCAGCCACTCCTCCACAAGATGAAGAGAACGCTTGGCAATGGAAAGCGGATCATCGATCTTGGCCTCCTCCCTAGCTTCATTTCTGGCCAGCCACATTTGGTAAATCACCATGATTCCTACCTCTAGCTCTTTCTCGTCAAGCCCTGCTATCCATTCGAGCATGCACCAGTGTAGATCCCCAGGCCGCCCAAGTCTTGTCGGTGGACCGCGATACCGCATACCAGTTAGCACCCTGACACACTCCCAAATCTCGAGTGAATGAGGGCAGCACCAGAACCGGTGAATCAAGGACTCCACCCGGTCACAGACAACACACCGGACCCCCTCCTTGATTTGCCGCCGTTGTAGCTCTTCGCCCACCGCAAGTCCATTCTTGATAAGTCTCCATACATGGATCTTCGCCTTTCCCGGGACGTTAGCAGACCACAAAGCAAGCCATCCCCTATGCTCATCGGTAGAGAGCGAGGTACTCACCTGGGGAGCATTTTGCTGCATTTTCAAATGATACGCCGACTTGACCGTGAACAACCCGTTCTTGGTGTAATTCCATGCGATATAGTCACCTGTGCCAGCACAACCAACGGGAATATTCAAAATGTCCGCGACATCTCCTTCGAAAAACAGCTCGTTAAGCTTCACCTCATCCCAGCCTCCACCATAACTCCTTGACCATACGTAACTCGATCCATATATGCATGCACGGAGCTCCGTCTAGAAAGAAAAAAGAGGAGACCAAATTGGCATGCATCCAGGCGTTGAGAAAGTAAAAGAGTACCCACCCGAAAATAGTTGCCAAAAGAGGTAGGAGCGTCGATAAAGTATTGGTTCCAATTTAGGTGGGAGAGAAGCGGTACACACATGCATGATGCAACTGGCCAGACGGCGTTAATTATCCAAGGAGGAGTCGCGCGCTGCGATCGGTTCGATCGATGGGCCTGCAGAAGCAGAACAGGAGACTTTTTTTTTTTGAAAATAGCAGAACAGGAGACTTTGTATACGTGCTTGGAATGGAATCTTTACCAACTCAAAACCAGCTGCCGCTGCGTGGAATAATTTATTTCTTTGCACCGAGAAAGTCAACCGAATAGATTAAGCAAGCAAGCTGTGCCGTCCTCATTAACAGCACGATAGGTGCAAGGGAGATGGGTTGACCTGGGGTACGTACGTACGTACGTAGTTTAGCTTGCATGTGTGCCATGAGTTTCTTCTAGAAGCAACTACGTACGCTATACTGCTCCCGCGCGCGCAGAAAAATTAAATACTATACTACTCCTTTGCACTAAGCAAAGTGTGAGTCATCTATGGATCCCCTGATTTATTGATCAATTACCGAAAGAATAGCTAATACAAAATTTGTCTAAAATCAAACTACTATTTGTATGAAACAATCATATCCGATATTGGTTGTTTCTTATGTGTGTACTTTATCGGACCTTCTGTTGTTTCACTTTGAATTAAAATCACGAGCCTTCATTCCATGAACGAGGTGACTTGCAAATGGAGAGCAAATCACTACTAGGAAAAGGCTTACCGCCGGCGACCTAAAAAGGCTTACCGCCGGCACTTTCAGATTCGCCGGCGATAACCTCGCCGGTGGTAATAGCTTACCGTCGGCGTATTGCAATTCGCCGGGGGTAACCCCTGTTAGCACCGGCGGTTTTGCTCAGAACGCTGGCGGTAAAGATATCTCTGCCGCATCCAAAACCGCCAGTGGTACATCATTAAATAAACAAAAAAAAGCAGGCCACGTGGGCCTGGCAGGGTTAGACCAGAATCATTACAGGGCTGAAATAAAAAAATACAATCCTGTTTCTGCCACTTTGCAACTAGAACCCTACAAGAAAAAGTAAAAAGCAATCGGATCCCCGCACCAAATCCCTGCACTGCAGCAGCAAGCACCACCATGGCCACCGCGGAGGATGTCGGTCGTCGGCGACAGCGTGAAGGGCGTCGAGGGTGGCGGCCGAGCTCGACAAAGCCTGGTGCGGAGCGGAGCTCGAAGACGACGACACACGGTGCGCCGCGTGCAGTAGCTCCCGCCGCCCCTCCGTGCGCCCATGCCGCCCCTGCCCTCCGTGCGCCCATGCCGAGCTCGTCGACGCGGCGCCTGAAGTGGTCGACATCACGCCGCCAGCTACGGCTTCACCTGCATGGCCACGACCTCCAGACGCGACGACCAAAGGGCGCAACACGGCCGGCGGCGATTCGGCATGGGTGCTGTGGTGAGGTCGGGGTGGGTCGGTAGGCGGCCAGGATGGAGCGCCGGAGCTGGGGCGAGGTCGTGGGGAAGGAGGGCGGATGCGGCGTCGATCTGGTCCAGTGGGGTGCGCTAGGGGTCGAGGGGAGGAGGGCGGGCGGAGGAGAGGGGCAACGGCCGGCCGGCCGGCCGGTGAGTTGAGAGGTGAGGAGGGTGTGCGGAGGAGATCGAGATGGAGTCGTGGGTATGTGATGTGTGGGTGCGGTGGGTGCAGGAGTGAGAGGGGGAGAGAAGAGGGTGGTGGTGGCCGGAGGCGGAGGAGGAGGGGCTTGGGTGGCCGCCGTCGGCGCGTCACGGAGAGAGGATATGGGGAAGGAGCAATTGGGGAAGAGGAGAAGTGGGGATTGGGGTCTGGGGAGGATACGGGAGTGGGGATAGGTGGGGGGGTGGAAGGGTGGCATAGGGCAAGTACCCCCGGCGAGTTTCTGCTGGAAACGTCCGCGCTAAATTTGGTCCAATTAGCTCACACCAGCCCACTTTACCCCCGGCGAAAATAAATCGTTCTCGTTGGTGGTATTAAAGTTACCCCTGGCATTTTCGTAGCCAAATCGCCGGCGGTAATGGGAAGTTCATTTAGGTGCTCTCGGCCCAACTTACCCCCGGCGATTTCGGTCCCAACTCGCCGGCGGTAAGGGGCCTATCCCCGGCGACCCCAAACCAGCTCGCCGGCGGTAACTTACCGCCGGCCACCTCGAAATGGACTTGCCGGCGGTAGTAAGTCCGGCTATAAGCTTATTCCTAGTAGTGAATGGTTGTTTTCATTTTCTTTTTTTTCTTTTGGAATAGTGAGTGTATCTCGAGGTAGCAGTTAATTTTTGATCATTGTCTCCATAAGGTTGTATCTTTTGGAATAGTGAGTGTATCTCGCGGAGATTGGCTTGGCTAGGTATGAGGTGTTTTTATTGGTCTTCTGCCGAGGGACGACTCTAGCATCAGGGTCAGATGATGCGCCTTAGTGATCAACAAGTGCATGCGGTTTTTATCGGTTTTTCTCAATTAACCGTGTTCTGTATGATTTTTTTGTCCGTTTCCTAACTCCTTTTCTTTTTCATCTTTTTAGTGAAATGTGCATTTCTTGTTCTTTGAGGAAGTCTCGTAGAAAAAAACAATAAGTTTACAATTGTAGTCTGCTAATTGTTAATCGACATGTATTTGGTTATTACCTCTCCGTTTCCAAACGTAAGCCCCTCTTGGACGCAGCAAGGAGCCGATCGATCGACGAAGACGGCGTAGAATAAATCCCGTCTAGCAAGCTAGCTTGTGTTACTCTTGCCAGGCCGGCGAGGGAAGCTCTCACTAAGTAATAAGGACGGCACATTCAGCTTAGCTGACGCGGTCACCAACCCAACCCAACCGATGGATCCATCCATATGCTTTTCGTACGACGCCGTCCGCGCGTGATGTCGACGTGATATGCGTGCCTCCGACTCCGAGATCGAGAAGGATTCCTTCAGGTGTATATATAAATGAAACGATAGCTACGTACGTCATGCGTGATATCGACAGGGCAGGCGCCGCAACGACTTTTTGTTTGTTTGTCAGGTTCTTTTTAAGTTTTGTCCACGGCTTCATATTGAAAATTCCATTTTCTTGTCGTCAGCAACCAATGTGACATCTTACATCTCAATTTTTGCTAGGCGATGGTTGATCAAGGCGCCCGTGCTGCGTCTCGCCGTGACCACTTCTACTGCTATGGTACTGGTCGAGCTCAACAGTTATATATTTTTGTTCCAAATATTTGTCACCAGCTATATAGCCAAGAATTGTTTTTGTTCGGTTAACCGCCTGACAGACATAGACCAGAGCAAGCCAAGACAATTTCAACCAGGATATTGAATATGTCAAGCAACAGGTATATATGAAACCTAGTACACTGGATTATATATGGTGGTTTAGGATAATCGCATTTTCGACCTTTTAGCTAGCGCTTGCTACAAACTGAACGAGTGAACGGACAAATGCTAAGGATCTGTCAGCCATGGTATAGCCTCCATTGTCCATGAACTCCAACACAGTGGAGAAAGACTCTGAGAAGCTGTACTAAACAGCCAGAGTTCGAGACTCATCACCTCCTTTATCAAATACAATGGTGGTTCCTCCCACCGTTGGTTTCACCATGAACTCCAACACACAGAGATGGTTTCACCACTGTCGTGCCCTGGTTTCTGCCGCAGCGGGGCGGCGTGGATTGGATATGATTATTTTTGGATAACTCAGTGTGAAATTTTCAAGCTGTTCCGAATGACAAGATGGGTATTCTTTCTTGTTGCTTCTGCTTGCGCCGCCTTCAATGTGCAGCCTGTGTACTACTTACTTTAAAGAGATGCATCTACTCCCTCTATTTGCAATTACCTTGCGGGTTTAGGGTTTATGAAATTTAAACTTTGTAAAGTTTAACCATGTATATATCAACATCGACAACATTAAATGGATATAGTATGAAAAATTATTTTATAATTATTCTGATAATATTAATTGTATATGTACTAGCAGTGATTCTCTTAAAAAGGAATGAAAATGGTGGAAATTGCGCATATGTAGAAGTATCACTACCGTACATGTCGTAGCCGCCGATGGAAATATTGGTGAAGTCAAGCTATTGCTTGAGTATTGTCCTTACTACAAATGATCATACAACAGATTTAATCTAAATTTAGATTGTTCAACTTTATAAAAAACTACTAAGCCTTGTTTTAAGGAATGGAGGAGTTTAATGGATTTTCATCATCCACAATTACACTGACCTTTTTACACATTTTAGATTATGCCAAGAAAAATGTGTTAGTCATCGATAGCGAAGCTACATGTGACTCGACAACTATATGTTAGTTTAACTCCATTTGTATCATAGCTTCTCCAAGGAGTAATGCCTAACTGGCATGGGGGCTCACATTGCTCCAAATCTAGGGCACTTCGACCTATTGAGGGCCATCTCCACGATGATGTTCTGGTAGTGTACCAGGAAAAAACGAGAGAGGAGAGACACCTTTTCACTGTGCGTCTGCAACCGAGGATGTTTAGATAATTGATCACCTAATATAGATGGCTGGAGATGATGGTGCTATGAAACTTATGAACGAACAAAACTGTAATGGGGGGGAATATTTTCACGAGGCGGTGGTGAGGGGAAACACAAAATATGCCAAGAGATTTATCATGAACGACGTGCCAATGTAACAATAAACGATTGGGGGCGGGGTGGGGGGGGGGGGGTATGCTCTCTACTTGGCTACAACTCTTCACATATTTGACATATGTTCAAATATTCACTGAAGGAGGACAAGGTGGTAGATAGTCAAACATTGGGCATGAAAAGAAGACAATTCTGCATGCCACATTTCTCGATGTTAGAGTTGTTTTCGGTTTCACTACAACATGACATGCGGGCCACAATGGCTTCAAACGCCAAGGCCCATCCATAATTGCAACGCTCGCGCTAGCCTGGCAAAAAAAGGCGCTAGGAATAACTACGTCAGGAAAACTACAGAGCCAACACCTACATACTTTTGGTGATATGTGTACCACTGTATTCGACGACTTATCCTGCCGCAGGCACTACCACATCGATGACACCGGCAAAGATAGCGGCGGCCAGCTATATGGTATTCTTTCTTTGCAGCGAAGATGGCAAATGCCAGTTGAAGGCACTAGTGTAGGTTTTTTGGTGTTCTTCCATCGCAACGAAGAAGATGCATGCAGACACCCAAAACTCTAGTTTAGGTGACTGGGTGTTCTTTCTTCGCTACGAAGAAGCCGAGAGCCATCACAACTCACTAGTTAGGTTTCCTTATTTTGCAATTTTCCAAATTATGTACCAAAATGTATGTAAATATATATATCTTGCAACAAAAAGCAATGAGAAAAAGTTGCAACCAAAATGCATAGGGCCGTTGGGCATGTCCCTGACGCCACCATTTCGGTATCTAAGGTCCGACGCAAACGGACGAGCGCAGTCACTTTTCGCGTCCGTTTTGCGTTGGGCCGTTGGAGATGCTCTAAGTTGCCTCCTCAGAACGGTGAGCTCCAAGAACTAAAGCATCTTTTAGTTAGTTCAGGCCGTTAACACGGCCACCACTTTTGTTTTCGAAAAAATTGAGTAGGTCTTTACTTGAAGAACCACTTTGCATCCACGGTGAGTAGGTTTTTATGTTGCAATTGTGTTTGATTGGTACAGGAAGAACCACTAGCAGTGGCCAATTTGAAGACACACTTTTCTTTGGAACATCGTTGAAAGCCTGACCAAAGTTTGTATGATCCCTGATTGAAATGTTTGTGAAAGCTACTGTCTGTCTCCTAGCCAGCTAGCTAACTAACTATCCGACATCTGTTTGCTATACGGCAATACTGAGAGTCTGGGAAGAAAAAAGAGAGAAGTGCAAAAGGAAGCTAGCTGGCGAGCATGCTAGGTGCTCTGTTTCAGGATAACTAGAGTACATGAGCAGAGGCAGTCAGTCAAAACTAAACAGATAGACAATTAGACATCCCACAAAAGTAGAGAGTTTCGCACAGTCTCAAGTGCTGACGATCTATATACAGAGATGGGCAGACTGATCTTGTTGCAACTACATTCATTACAAAGCAGTAGAAGATACGAGCACCGAGCACAAACCACCTTCCATAAAAATATGAGCGCAACAGAACACGCTGAACTACACACAGAGAGGCAGCACCCATGTCTTCTGATCACCAGAACAGAACACCAGATGTTGAAAAAGCCCGCTAATACACCCGCCAGGCTAGGCCGGGCAACAACGTGGGATAGGTGGAGCAGAGATAGAGATGTACGGAGACATTAGGTAGACAAATTAGGCTCGGTGGTTTCATGCGCCTAATATGCCTCTGAGTTTATAGCTAGCACACAAAAATGAGCTTGCTACACATTCATATACGGAGAGAAATACTCTCTCTGTAATTTTATTTCATCCGAAACCTAAGGAATAGTGTCTTGCATAACCACATCTTATCCATTCATCATCCTTGGTTACTCGTGGTACACAATCTTATTAGTATTACTTTTTGCATCACGCATACTACAGTAGCTGAAACATGTTTTTGTTTCAACACTCTTTCTTACAGATACATTGAAGTACAACAGGTCTGGCCAGTGCCATATGACACCTTCCATCAGTAAAGCCCTCCTTGTGGCAGGCCTCAACACATGGATCATGCCCACAATAAAAATTGGTGTAGGTCTTGCGGGCCTCTTCGCAAGTCCCGGCTTCAGAGCCTACAAACAAATCACACAATATGCATGGTGCATGAAAACATATCAGATCCTACAATGTTCTACAAAGAAACAGGATAGAAACATGTGACACCTCAATTAGCAAATGTGTAAATGTTGCGTTGAGGAAGTGCCTTGCTCTTAAATTGATTTCTTTTAGAAAAATTTGCCTGAAACCAAGAGGAGTAAGAAACCATGCCTTGAGGACCTTGGAACCTTGAGGACCCCCATGTCTCCGGGAATAAAGTAAGAAACCACAGAACTGATGGAAATCCAAATAGTATACTCCTCTTATAGGCATGGATGAACATGCCTAAAGAAAATTCATTGTCAAAGATACGATTGTGTTATTATGTCTGGAAGATATGTCTGTATCTGCACGATGCAAACCTTTGATGGACATAACTTATTTCCATGGAAGGTATTGTCTAGACATTTAACCAAAACATAAAGTTGTTCTCCATTTTTCTATGGATTTTCTAACATGCTCGAAAGCTGTTCATATTATCTTATTGAATTGGTAGTACTGTGAGGCAAGGAGACATCTTTGTTTGTAGGCGATTATTTGATTAAGACGTGTGTGCTACTGCGACCTGTTCTACTGACATGGTGGTACTGATCGGTTTCAACAGTTAATTCTGCTCTGAAAATTAGTTTGCCGCCGTAGTTCTTGTGTCCATTATATTATGTCTACAGACGACAGGCCATGGCTGGGTGCCTTTTCCTGTTATTATTTGGCTGATAGAGAGGTGGGGGAAGAGTATATAGCAGGTGACATTTCCAACCAGGATCTTGAACCTGTCAACAAACAGTTATTCAATTAGATCAGTGAGCAGAGGTATTCTAAGGATAAAAACTGACGGCTCTTTGGTAGTACACGGGAGTATGCTTTCACCAAAAAAAAAAAAAGTACACGGGAGTATGGTTACTAGTAGTATATAAAACTTGACTTACTCAAAACAAGAAACCTAGTTACTAGTCATAACAAAACCGAGCGTGCAAACTATCAGACTGGAAAATATTGTGACTTTGTCTTCGTGGCTATGATATGATTTTCCCTTCTGGTGCGCGCAGAATAGCACATTGCCACAACAGAGCAAGATCGCTCTGGAAAATAATTAACATGTCCCACTAGTACTTTTTTTTCTTACCGTGCTACAGAAGTTGACACAGATCTCAACTTTATTACCAATTATTAACTGCGCACCAACGTGCAGACCAATAAATGTTCGTAATCAACAATTACATTGTTCAATGTTGCTGTATATAGGGACATTCAGTAGTATTCAAGCATGTACTAGCGGACCTTAAAAATCATGAACTAAACCTACTCCGGACTATCTCATACAACACTCGAAGGTAACTCTTGGACGAATCGTCTTCGGGTAGCTGCAGGAGCTTCGCAACGCGTGCATACGAGAACTGGTTCTTCGGAAAAGAGTCTTGTGTTACATCTGTCTCAGGCTCCTTGTGGAGCTTTGGTGTTGAGAGCGCCCACTGTATCGACCATATGGCAAGCGGGCGCATGTAGCACAAGGACCGGTACCCATCATCATTGTTCCACGATTCAGGAGTTTGGAACGCGTATCTGCAAAACAAAGTTGTCATTGCTTTTTTTTTTGCACAATAAAATTGATTCCGGAAGTTAAATAAAGTAAATGTGTTATCCACTGTAGGAGATCTAAATTAGCCAAGATGATCATAAACCAGATTTCTGTTTCTTGCCTCAAGTCAGATGTTTGCACATGAAAAATACTCACCCGAGTCCTTCTGGAGACCACGCAGCATGATAGACCCCTTCAGCTGTTTTGAAACCCTCCTCAACCAGGCCTTCTTGAATCATAGTTGCAGCAAGCGCATATGTCACGCCTGGCCATATCTCCCTAGATTGCATCGAGGTCATGTCCAGTGTGCCATCGGGCCACATCCCGTTCATTGCTCCCCTTTTACCATCCTTGAACTTCATTACGTTGAACGAATATATCTTTTCTAGTGCACTTTGTGACTTGTCCTTGTCAACAATTGGAGAGAGACCACAGGCTTTAGCATACCTAGAAAGAAGACATCTGGTTTGATGAGTTCATTCATTAATAGGATAAATATATTTGAAGTGCATTACGCAATGACATGTTAGAAATGTGACAGAAACAACACTTGACGCAGTACATTATGATGCATAGGAGCTCACATATACAACTGGACCTGGAGTACACCCTTGGTACATTTTCTAAAGGATTTTTTGTTCAAACGGTACTCTGATTTGTTGCTTCATCAGTAGTGTATTACTGCAATTCTGCATTATATACATGACATGACAATAACAAACATGTATGTACATCCTTCATATCGTTTTAAACAAATCTTCAGCCATTCGAAAAGCAGACTGGATAAAGTATAAATATCTACTTGATAGAAATTTGTTAGCAAAATCTGATTAACCATTTTCCCCTTCTATATAATCTAAATAAGCATAGCTGTCATTTATGACAATCTAGAAGCTCAAAGGAATCAGTATTCAGTAAATGCTAGGACAGAGGAAGCTACAAAATGAGTTACGTGCCTAGTTGTTTCTGGTATCTCTCATTACAAGAAATTGGTTGATAAGATTGGTGCAAAAAAAATTTAAACAAGGCAAAAGACTTGCAATTTTCATTAATTAAGGAGAAGAGAGTTGGTACAGATTTGGAAACCAGAACAAAGATAGCAAAGAGTAAACACATATGTACCATTGTCCAGCCAACTGATCGGCGTGGATTGAGGTGCTAACTTTAGTGCCTGCATCATCATAATTGAAGTAAGAACCATTCCACAGCTTGTCATAAACAGACTTTGCCTTCTCATACTTGTTCCAGAAAAGCTCTTCGGAAGCTTTATCTCCTACTTCGTGTGCCAAAGCCGATGCAGCCTGAAGAGCAGCCACCCAAAGACCACCACAGTATGCGCTTACACCAGCCATGGACCACACATCATAAGTTTGATCTGGAAAGTCCTCATTTTCAATCATCCCATCTTTATCTTTATCAAATTGCTCCATATATGCCATTGCCATATAAACAGATGGCCAAACAGCTCGGGCAAAAGATTTATCGCCTGTGGCCACAACATCTCTGTAAACTTGCAGTACAAACTTTGGGTTCAAGTCCTTCCATCGGTCTGTGTTATGGAGTGTGTATGCGTTCACTTTGAACCATGGGTCATATAGACCAAGATCATGAGGAACAGCACCAAGAACTTTTCTTGCGGCAAATTTTCCATCATGCAAGAGCTTGAGCTTTTCAGGATCGTGCATCATGACAGCAGCGGCAAAGTCTCTCTGAATGCTGAGTTGAAGTTTTGGAAATAGCATGATAAGTGAAAATGATGCATAGAAATGAACATCATATGTATTCCACATATAATACTCAATTCCCTCAAGGTAGAGAAACTGGCCAATGTTCTCTTCCCCCTGAAGCAAAGTTGTTCCTATGGCAGAATTTGATGCAAGAGATGCATGCATTCTTTCAAGTACTGATGCCATTTGATGAAGAATGTCAGTGGCAGTATTAGTCCGTGAAATCATCTCATTGTCATCATCTGTTTCTCCATTTGACATGTCAAGAGAAAACTTTTTTTCCCCAATGGCTGTCAAGCTTTGAATTGGTGGCAATCCATCTGTGGAGATGGTCTATGTTAATACTGATGGAAGATAGTTGTCTTCAGTTAGACGAAAACAAGTTCAGAAAAATACCTGTCCATATAGTTCCTCCGGCATTAAGATAGTAAAGTTCATTGAATAGTGTGACTGGATACCTGTTGAAGAAAATTTATGCTATGCATCAGTGTTCAGTACTCGGAAATGTTGGAGTGTGCAAGGCCAAACATACCATGCAGGAAACCTCTTGTCTTGTAGAATAGGATTCTGCCACTCCTCAATTTTCATTTCCCACGTACGATGTTCTGTTAGTTGTCCAGAGTTAAACAGTGAAATTCAGTAACAAATATAAACAAAGACAAAATATAACTACCGTAGTAATACAGTCAGATGCCTCTATTCCTACAACGAGTGATACAAATGTAAAAACTTTGGTCATGGTAATAGTTATTTGTTGTGATTACTCATTTGTCTGGTAATCAGAGGATATGTTGATGGAGTTCTCCTCAACTAGCAGCCTGGAAGAAACCAGCAGAGAACTAACCATTTTTGTCAGTTCACAATGCAACTTGGATAAAATGGCAACATTGTTTATATGTCTTTCTTTCGAAATAATACATTTTTCAATGTTACAAGGTTCTTTTATTATGCAGTGCACACTGAAGAACGGAACATTAGAAAGTTCTAGTGAGGAATTGGGTTGTACCAAGAATGGCATCATGGGCAAGGCTTGCTGCTGCATCAACATCTGTGCCGTAGAATTTTGTATAACGCCTGCAAAACCCAGGAAAGAAGTCAGTTTCAGTTTTTCTTTTTACAATTTTATATTTCTGGGAAGTAAATGTTTTGGATTCGATTCTAACCTATGGTAGGTTTTTCCACTGCAGAACTTTACTTCAGGGGAAGCCCATGCAAGCGAAAATGTCACATTCCGGGTTGCCTGGGGAGCAAGCTTAACTGAAGCTGCAATAGCTGCCCCTATTGATGTTCCTGGTCTGGAGGAAGCTGATGTTTTGACGGGATCAAGATGGTCAAAAGATCCATGCTGCCAAAACGTTAAGGAAGTTGTGTCAGCTCTTTATTAGAGAATATCAAAATCTTGACATATCAAACTGAAATATATAAGCTTAGTATGTGGCTTAGTAGCACCTTTAACAAGAATACATAAGCATGAAGCAAAAAAAAAATGCAAATTGCACATTATGTGAAACTGTTATTCGGGACCTCTAAGTCTCCAACTGTAACCAGAGTCTTTCTCGAAAATCACTTGCACAGAGGCAGCTGATCAAAGATCTTTCTATCCATCAGAATCAATTGCAGTAGCCAAGAGTAACCAGTTCACTGAAAAGGATTTACTGCTCCAGACTGCTGCATAGCCACCTTTATCCTAGGTAAGAAAGATTTCTTCTTTTCTGAATAAACATCTAGACTGCTGATCAGCTTAGCCTTGCTAAGGATCTGGACGTGATTGAGTGAATTCAAACACCAATTCCATTTAACCTTTGAGTTCTTTCCTAGTTTTCCAAACCTCTTTCTGGACTCCTAGACTGAACTTCTCTGTCTCAACAGAGGTTTTTTTTTTGCCTTGTTTGCAGTTATTTTTGCGGTGGGCCACAGAACATACCGAGTCTTCCCTCTAATGATGTCACCCCGATATGTGTCCATCACAGTAAGACATTCCACAATCAAGTACGGAACACACAACATAAATTTACATGTGCAAGTAACTAAAAACTTATACAAACTCAACACAACAGTGCTGCCTGATATGTCACTCATTATCTTCCATCCAGTACACACAAACAGAGATTTGACATCCAAAGTTTGGAACTTCTTTAAAATCAACTCCATAAGGTGCAGTAGCAATGATTTGACAATTTCCCCAGAATTTAAAGCTAGCATGATGATGCAGCAGGGGATATTTCATCCAGTATTTTCGCAAAATATAACTATGACATGGTGAATTGAAAGTTTCTGCTCCGAAAAATAGTTCTTAACAAACCTCTTTCACTGAAGTCCACATATCTTTTGCTGTGAATTCATCAGAGCTTCCAGACATTACAAAGTAGGGGCATTCGGAGATATGAACATCCTCTTTCTCTTGTGCAGCTATGGAAAAAGTTACTGGTGGCTGTCCATTGGCAGTTCTGATCTCGGTTAAGAAAGCCGTTCATGACTGAGTTAAAGTTCACATCATCGATACCATTAAATAACAGGACACCATGCATTATATATAAATTTGAAATAGGAAATTACCTATGATGTAACAGTATACCATGCACGCCATCCTTTTCTCTGTCAACATTATATTGATGAAAATATAAATCCAACTATTTATTCAATAACAAGGTTGAAAATAAGACATATATTTCCATTCATCTTACATCATGCTCGAATTAGAATGGTAGCCTGTGAGTTCAGATTTTCCACCAACAGAGTTCTGCAGAGATATAAACTTATGTTCAAGTTCAAAGGTCCAAAAGTAGAAGAGAATTGCACAATATCAAATACAAACTTACAGCCCATGTGAAAAGCAAAGTCACATCAGCAGCTGTGTTTCCTGAATTTGTTACCTGTTTTCAATAAAAGTCAGATTAGATGTACTGGTGTGGTGTGTGTATCATCAAGCTGAAACCAAAACAAAATCTCAAACTAATTGAAATCTATTATTAAAAAGTGCATGTAAGGAAATCCATGGGAAGTATCATATTACTGTGAAAGTGAATACTGCAGCGGGGTAGCTGCTTTCTTGATAATTGTGTGGAATAATTGGAGAAATCTGACGGCACACTATCTTGAGATCCGGGTCAGGTTCTCCTAGTAGACCATAATGCAAAGTTACAAAAAAAATAACTATAGTTACTTAGGAAATATTTATATGGTTATTGCAACAATACCATCATAAACAGTCCAGGCCCTAGGGTAAAGTGCATGATACGTAGATTTCTGTCCACTCAGGTTCCAGTCCCAGGATCCAATCCCTGAAATGTTAGTTCCTCTGCATTTAAGAAAAAGTTCTAAGGAATGTTTTCCATATAATTGAAAAAAATACGTTCAAATGCTACATTTCACATATTATATAGGCTAACTCCATGCTTAAATATCAAATTAAGAAAAACATTTGATAAACTTACTTTGGCAGATCCGGTTTCCCAGGATGCAACACTGTCGAGTATTTTCTACCGCCTTCGCGGGAAATAAAGGCCTAAAAGTGAGAATGTTACATTAAATCTACTCAAATATCATGCCAATGTAAAGTTTCGCGTTTTGCCATATTTATTTTTATTTAATACTCCCTCCATTCAAGGCTTATCTTTTTTTCAAAAGTTTGACAGATATTCATATGGATGTTCATACTCCCTCCAGGTAAAGTTTGACCAAACTTTTGGATAAATCTATCAAAAAAATGGTATTCCACAGATATTCATATGGATGTTTAATGATACTAATTTTGTATTTTGCATGTTAATATTTTTGGATAAAGTTTGACAGATATTCATACTCCCTCCAGGTAAAGTTTGACCAAACTTTTGGATAAATCTATCAAAAAAATGGTATTCCACAGATATTCATATGGATGTTTAATGATACTAATTTTGTAGTTTGCATGTTAATATTTTTTTTATAAAAACTTGGTCAAACTTTATATGGTTTGACTTTTCAAAAATATTATAATCCTTATTCATTGGAACGGAGGTAGTAGCTGATAGAAACTAACAGGCTAGTCATAGAGCTGACTTGGCAACTAATGCATCACGACAACGTGCAGATAAAAGTTTAAGAGAGGATCTAAATAGACCATTTACTTATGAAGCTATTATTCTGTTCATTTCAAGTAAAATTTAGCTGAACCAAACATACGAATGGGATGATCGAGTATGAAACCAAAAGTAATAGTCTAAAGTTTCCACTACTACACATTGTAATCACTTTTTGTCTCTCCAAAGGAGGGTTCCTTCATACTGTTGACATTTCTGACCGCTTTTTACCTCTCTTGTTCCTCCATTTTGTTCTCATCGTCCTTCCATGGAGATGCCCATCGGACCATCTTGCCAACTCCTTGACCCATGCACATATCCCCTGCCTCAGTTCTATTTTCTCCATTGCGCCAGGTTCAGAGGTCCTGGTTTCGAATCAGCCTCTTTGCATAAAAAAAAAGGGAAAGGCTGCCTAGAAATTCCCTTCCCCAGACCCCAAAATGTATGGGAGCTTTCAGCACTGTGTACGCCCCTTTTGCCAGGTTCAACGTCGACCTCGTCCAATCAATGCCTTATGCATAATTCTGCTCCACCATTCACTCTCCCAGATTCTTGATGACACGCACTTCCAAATGTAGCACTTCAATGGAAAGGATGGAAGGAAAAGTATTACAGTCGCGCCATGCTGGCTGGGGGAGCTCAGTGTCCATGTTGGCAGGCTGCTGAGAATAGACTAGAGTACAGGGAGAGGGTGGTGGCATGGGATGTGACCAGTGAAGACGAACTCAGACAGTGTTCTTAAGTTTCTGTTTGACAAAACAGACAACATAGCCAGATAGGCAGGGCAAGAATTGTGGCTAGGACCAGCAATGGTGGAGGCCTCGACAGTCCCTAGTAGAAGAAAAACAAGATGGTACAGCAGGTGGAGCTGATCAGTGGCAGAGGGAGGAGTTAGACCAGGAAGGATAAGTGGGGGAAATTATAGGGAGGAGTTAGACCAGGAGAACTGAGTTCTAGCTCAGTGGCAAGGCAAGCGAGTGCGCAGCCAGCCCACCCGGGTTCGAATCCCCATCCGCGGTAATTTTCGCAGGAGGGGCGAATAAACCGGGTTATCATCCATCCGCGTCCATCCGCGGGGAGAGTCTCATCCTACCTAACAACGTATAGCCAAGGGAGGGATCATTCCCCCGTTGGTCAACGTTTTTATAGTAAGCGTGAAATGATGAAGCGGCCTATTTTTGGGGTGTTCAATTTATTAGAATATCGTATATGAAAGAAAATCCTAAAATGGCAGTACTTTTGGTGGTAGGTGGCCTCAAAAGTGGCTTTCCAAGTGGTTTAAGGATTTATTCAGGTATAAAAATCCAGAACTCAATACTTTAGTTGAAATCAAATCATCATATATTATCTCTGCTAGGATTAAGGAGTTCAGTTTGTGAAATTTTGAACTTCTGTAGAGCGACAGAGAAGCAGAATAAAAAAGAATATGATATCTTCTGTGGGTCACAATAAAGGCCACCTTTAGTGGCCCACTTAACTTACTGCCGCCCCACTGAACGACGTATTTATACTGTTATACATATTTCGTTGCAATAGACCAAAAATACTATCTTGTTTGTTGCCAAGTTCATATCGACGACAACAACATCAATCATCAGATAGAAATGGACAACATAAATGTGCCAAAGAGTAACGATGAAGAATACTGAAGACTTACAGAAAATTGATTTGCCATTACTGGCTTATCTTCACAAGCACCTGGGTACAATTGCCAGCGTTGAAATTCACCTTTGCAGCTTCTTCCAATGCTTCCTGCACTACAGTTTTCTAACAATTAGAGGATAGTGTAATAAAAGATTCATCAAACGAAACAAGAGTTCTGCACTAAAAAATATTCTCAGGTTCTACGATAGTTTTATCCATGTGAAAAAATGCTTTGTTCTTCCACCAGAAATGAGTGTACAACCCACTCGTCCATATAACAATGCAATGCGTTTCCCCGAATTTAGTTTTCAACCTAATTAACAAAAATAATAGTATACAGGAGACGGCAAGTGCAAACTTATGTGTAAGCATACTGTTCAGTAAATAGGCTTCAAATATATATAGTTTTCAGATCACTGCAAGTGAATGATGAATAAATAGAAGGAACAAATATAGCAAACTCATTTGCTCATGGAACTTATTGTGTTAGATAAGAGTAAAAAAATAAAACAGGGTACATGTAAACAAGCGCTGGATATAAAAGCATTAAAAATCCTCCAAGCTCACTTCTGTGTCAAGCAACTTAACACTGTAAAACTAACAAAAGGCAGTTTTCTAGTGATGATATACAGACTAGGATGGATGCTCTCGCCCAGTAACAGATGCACATTCAACATTCATACGAAAACACATGGTATACTGAGAGAAGGTATACCCAATGCCGCCAAGTGGAACACCCTGACCAGATTTGGCAGTGCGCTTCTTCGTGGGATCAATAATAGCAACCTGTAGAAAACAAACAAAGATAGCACTTACACAAATATCTAAATAAAACATCAGAAAGAAAATGAGTAATAGATAAAACTCCACACAATAATGAGCAGTCCAAGCCAACATGTGAAAACATACTCGTCCTTTTGAAGTTTCTTCAATGATGTGGCGAAGAAGACGAAAACCAAGACCAGCCTGCAACAATGCAATGAACCTTAAGCAGGGGGGGGGGGGGGGGGGGGGGGGGGGGGATAATAGAAACATCAGCAACAGACCATGAAAGGCCAGTAACAGAGTTCACTTTGCCTAAAAAGCTACAAATGTTTAAGCCTAGTAAGAACCCAGAGGATATCACAAGAAAGCAAAACATAAGAATTTAATAGGAGGTATCAAATAATCATTGTTATTTCAGATAGATCACTAGACTAATTGATTTTGATCTGGTAAATTTCAGCAGACGGAAAGACAAAGACTTGCATAAAGTAGAAGAAATACCATCTGACGTCCCTCCCTCCATGTAACCCCAAAGGATGGCAAATCATATGTGACAGTACTGAGCTTGTGTTCCCATGTCAACTCTGGAATTTGTCCAGGATCAACCTTTTCCTGACAAGAAAAAGAACACCCACCGAACCTCAAAAAAAAAGATCAATGGTAATAGCAGAAATTTTCTATTTTTTATTTTTCTTCTGAAAAAAATTGATCCACACATTCAAATTGGTGGTAGAATCCATGAAGTCATCATGATATGGAACAAATCAGACGCCCAAATGGATCTTGGAAGAAAGAACTCACTGAACCAACATCACTCTGCGAAGGTGAACTATTCCAAGACACACCCGTTGGTGGCTCATGGACCCCATTCTTCTCCATTTTGTCTTTCTTCGAGCTAGGCCTGTAAACAGATTGAGATTTGAATATATGTAACAAGCGTACATCTTTGTTTTTTCCTAAACTATCTGATCATGTTATTTTAAAAAAGCATGTGTGATCAAACAAAATGTGTTAATTCAACTCAAAGATATGGAGACTGTCAGCCATTTTGAGTATCCACTATTACGCAGATTCTGAGAATCCGGCATCCACTATCGAAAGAGTTTATGTGTGAAAAAGTGAACTTTTGTATTCTATTAAACAATCCCCTGAAGACAGATATTAAAATGATCCACGGTACACGTCGCACGTCAACATCTCATTGCCTCAACAAGTCAACAATGCCAATTTATCAGATGAAAATGGGTATTCAACTCGGTCGCATGCTGTAACTAACTCCCTTAGTAAATCATAGACAGAATGCAACAGAAGCAATTCTACCAGAGGAGCCTTTGCGCATCAGTACTAGTACTACATGACACGGGAACTGTTAGTGTTAGTTCAAAGTGAAAATTCTTGGCTGCGGTAAGTAAGTAAAACCCAATCATCCAACGGAATTGCGCGACGGAGACGGCGCCCAAACTCCCAAGAAAAAGGCAAAGGAGAAGAATGGCAAGGCTAACCCCCAAGAACGCCGGCGGGCGGCGGCAGCTCCCTCCAAGAACCCGTCCAGGAAGAAACCTTTCTGGGTTGCTCTAATGGGGCGGGGGGACAGGATGAAGAATCTGACCTCTCTCGATCTGAAATCCGATCAGGGGATCTGAGCAGTGCCAAGTCCGGAGCGCCTGCGACGGAGGGAGAAGGAGGCCGCCCCGGAACCTGAAGTAAACTGTACTTTGTGGCTTCAGTTTATTGGAGAACAAATGGACAGATGGTGGGCCTTTAGCTAGACCGTGGGAGCAGCGAGCAAGGTTTGCTTTGCTCCCGCACGTGTGGGGTTTAGCCAAGAGACGTGGAGAATGATCAGCATCACGCAAATCTGATGGGCAGATTAAGCAGAGCCTCGTAAGTGTCACGTTAATCACTACAGTTAGGGGGTATGCAAGCGCAATCTTGCTCAAATCCCGCCCCAAAACTGATTTTGGATTTCTCATTCTTAAAATTTGGACAGAAAATCTAAAAGTGGGCTAGAAGAGGGATATTGACGCGACACCTTAGCCACGTTACCATTCCTCAAATGATCAACATCAGCAAATCTGATGGCTACAAAATATCCTTAAAATCTCGCACCTTAATTATGAATCTTAACTTATATAATATTAACTAGTTGATGTTTTAAGTTTTATTTATTATTACTTCTAGAAAAAAATCGGATTATTGTTCCTATTTTAGAACTTAACTGCCGATTTTAATTGAAATTGTGCTTCACCGTTAAAGGAGTAGGTAGTTTCTACCGTTGAAACTCTAGGAACCGACTCGGCGGTACCATTCTTATTGATCAAATGAAACGAATTCAGAATTTCAGACGTCAAGTTGATATTTCTACATTTTGATTATCAAACTTATACAATTGGCCGTAAGCGATGCCATAGACTATAGTTGCTTTGCACCCATCACAATACATTTATTAAGTGTTTGAAAAGCTCGCAAACATCCAAATTGTTGCAAGTTTGCCATATCGACCGAATGCATCATCTAAGGGCATCTTCAATGGTAGGGGGCTGTTTAGGCGCTTAAGTGGAAAAATATCTAGAAATTAATCCTACCTTGTGTATTAGACTGGATCTCCAACGGCAATAAATTCTAAATGCTTATTTCACCAACGAACTCAGTTCGCTTTTTATGCCGCACAAGTCCAAAATTGACAAAGTGCCGGTGCAAAGTTTTGCAGCAATGCTCGAAAATAAGCGTTCATTAACCTAGATTAGGCACCACAACTGTCGGTCGGCCGGCTAGAAAATCCTGACACCTCTAAACAAGCGTTTTCATTGTAGATGCCCTGAATAGTCCATGTCCATCCATGTGACGATGTACAAGTACAAGTAGCAGCCCTTTGATTCTTCCAACCACGAATCGTCACTCTCGGATTGAGGCCACAGCCCACAGGTCGGCCATGGATGTGGATCGTGGAGAATCATCTCCTACTTTGAAAATTGTAGGCATCCGTCCGACTACTTGACTTCGTGGATGGCGATGTCCGGAACTTAGGGGGATGCTGATTGCGAACCTGTGAGGCTGTCACCTATGGTATCGCGTATCGTGGCACATTGCCATAACTGCTACTAGTATTGATAGCCTCAAATCATCGAATAGAACACGCAAGGCCGAATTGGGTATGGCTATCTCCACAAGCAATAGGTATGTCTTTAGAGAACCAACATGTGATTGGTGGTAAGGAGAGCACTAGCATCCCCAGCTTATCAGAGTTCAAACTCCAGGTTTAACACTCTGATGTCTCATTAAAGGCGGAATATTTTTCAGTGAGAAGCGACGTTCCCATCAACAGTGAGATGTCTATGCTAACTTCGTCAATCTCAAGACCTGTCGGATGAAGTTTCTTGGACGCAGTCTCTCGAAGGTACTCATAGGGGTAGGGTGTGTGTGCGTCATAGGGGTATTTGTATGTGTGTATATGTGAGTGTCTATGTTTTTAATGTGTTTCGCAAAAAAAAAAGTCTGTTTCTTTTACCCAAATCGTTGTTTCAAGTGCTCGGCCAGGGCCGGTCCTGAGATTTCAGAGGCCCGGGCGAAACTAAAATTTTGGGCCCCTCTTACTACTTTTTTTTGCATGTATAAGATGATGAAAACTAAATACTTTTAAGTATATATTCATATAAAACAATGTTTACATGATACCTTAAAATTTTCTCCGCCAATTGCTAGAATCAAAGTCCGTGACGATGGAATCAATATCAAACTCGTCCATTAACTTCTTGTCGATGCATAGAGTTGCCAAACCAGTTAACCCCGCTCCTACAAATAAGAACAACAACTGCTAATCAAAATTCAGAACCCGAATTATAGGCGAGCATATAGTAGAATTTCATGAGAACTGCACCGGGTGTTCTTACCTTCTATCTTAATCTAATACACATATTGGATGATTGACGACGGCCGGACTGGGACTGCCAGCTGCGAAGGCCATTGGCCTACAGACTAGCAAGCAGCACCGTAGTCCACAGGAGGGCAGCAGTTAGCAGATCGTCTCGCGGTCGGTCCGCCGCGATCGAAGAGAGCGAGGGCAGGAACCAGACGGCCTTGGCGATAGCCACGAACCGCGAGAGGGCGGGCCGGGAATCGAGGCGTCGGGCTTAGGAAAATTGGCGATGTTTCACATATCGATAGATGGAACGGATTTCAGGATCAAGTCGTGGCCGGCCAGCCGGATTGGAAACCAATAGGAAAAAAGGTCCAACTGTAGACCAAGTCCATCTAAAATCGTAAAACTGCCCTCTTTTTTCTGTAATGTATAGTAAGCCTATACAGAAAATATGGGCCCCCAATTTTTCTGGGCCCGGGGCGGCCGCCCCGCCAGACCCTCCCCAGGGCCGGCCCTGTGCTCGGCCATATATCCCTGAGATTTAACAGAGAAGTTAGTCGGGCCACTTGTGAAAATGGCACGCCACACATTTTCGGCCAAAATATCAGTGACGTACGAAGATATGGTACACCATTGATATTTCCTTAGCGGCGGCGTGGATGGGAGGTGGTATGATGTTAGTTTTGTGGCCCCGGTGACCTGGCCCACCCTAAGAAACGATGGTGTAGCAGAGTGAGCCATACCGCCACTTCCTAGGCTCATGGATACACCCACCCCGGGTCGCTTCACAGTCATCTCACACTCCAACTTCTTCCCCCATACTCTATCCACCCTGCAATAGCGTCGCCACGTTTCGATCTGCTCGGCTCCACCTCCACCCCTCGCCATCACGCTCACCCCCACACACTGTCGTCGATCTATTGCACCCTATCACATTGCCTCCTTCGGCATCCCATTTCGACGTCCCCGTCTACATCCCACGCCTCCGCCTCCATCTACACCACCGTTCAAGGTGGCGCAGTCCTCCGCACCTCTATCCACGGCAGGTGTCGCCGTCTCCCCTTATTCTGTTAGAAATGTATGTCATATGTTTAGTGGTAGTTATTAATTGTGTACCATTTTGTTAGTTGTTAGATTAGAAATTAATATATATTATATAAAATTTGTAGATGGTATTATATAGTGTATACTTGTTAGTACAGTGTCAAATTAGAAAATTGTAGATTGTTAGCGTAGTGTGTAGATAACCTATAGTTCGTAAAAAGTGTAATGTTACGTTTGGTTGCAATGAATTGGGCTCTGAATTGAATTGGCAATGAAAAACCAAATCAACCAATTCAACGGAATACCACAAAGAGTGTTTGGATGCGCATGGTATTCAGCTATAGAATTCAGGTTTCAATGGAATACCAAATCCTGTTTGGATGTCACATGTGTGAAAATGAGAGTATTTTTTACGTTGATCAATATAACCTCTGTAATATGAATGAAAATAGCACAAAATGGATACATATGTCTTACAAATAGCACAAAGTGGATAATTATGTCTTACAAATAGCTCAAAATAGACAATTATGCTTACAAATAGTAGAAAGTGGATACATTATGTCTCACAAATAGCACAAAGTGGATACATTATGTGTCAAACAATCCATAAACATGAAAGTAAATAATATGGTAGCAATCATCAAGGCAAGGTCATGAGCCATGCCTTCCTCATTTCCATGGGCAGTGCCATGAGTGATTCAAAGGTGCGCTCGTTGGCGGTGACCTTCCCATAAGCTATGAACATATATCATTACCCACCAAATCTGGTATTGTCTTCAGTTCAACTAGGATTTCGTATAACTAATTAACATGTAAGCATTCATATGACAAACAACAAAATTTCATATTTCCCAAGTTCATATCTCATATCCAAAGTACAGAGAATGAATTTCAAACCTTCAACCCTCAACACTTCTTCTTCTCCTAAATATCTCCAAAATTGAAGTGGAAAAAAAATAGTAGTTTCACAAATATACACAGCCACACACTCAGCCGTCGACCCCCTCTGGCCGCCGCTACACAGAGAGGCGAGGAGACGCCCACGCTGCACCACCAGCGGCCGCACAACCATCTTCAGTCGCCGTGGAACCACCTACCGCCATCGTTTTCCCCGCTAGGGTTAGGTTTCCGCCGCGGGGAGGGGGCAGCCAGGGGGAAGGGGAGGCGGGGAAGAACGGGGACCAGGGGCGGCGGATGCTGGTCAGAGAGAGAGAGACGGTAGGGGCAGAGAGAGGGCGGTGGAGTATACCTGCGCGGCGGGGCGGCGCTAGCTGAGCGACGGCGAGCGAGGTGAGCATCGCGCCTGGTGGAGACGAGACGAGCGCATCGCGCGTGACGGTTCGGGAATACTGGGCAATACAGAGGTCTAGACCTCTAAATTGAGAGGGGGTTATGTTAGTTGCGGGCAGGGGTGCTGAAAGAACATCTCTCACATTATGTTTTGTGTGTTTGATGTCAATATATGTGATACACTAATGTTTGTTTAAGTGGTACAAGGTTTACATAGATTCATATTTTTGTGTGTTGGATTTGATCGGTCTGTCAAAAGTTAACAGCAAAAGATGGCCAGGCCGGATAATCCGGGCCGGATATTGTTGAAATATCCGGCCCCCTGATTTTGGCTAAGTCTTCGAGGAAAAGCAGCAAGATATGGGGGCCGGACATTTGCCCGTATTTTTGCCCGGTTTTGTACCAGGGCCGGAATATCCGGGCCGGATATTTTGGAAATATCCGCCCCCCCCCCCCCCCCGATTTTGGCTAAGGACTGGAAGAAAAGCTTCTCTGGCATAGGGCCGGACATTTGGCCGGATAATGTCACTGTTTTGTTCCGTAGGCCGGATTATCCGGGGGGGCGGATTATCCGGCCCTTACTTAGGCCGGAATATCCGGCCCCCCGGAAGCTGCAACGGCTCAATTTTGAGGGGAGGTATAAATACCCCCCTTCTTCTACCTTGGTTGCTTGCTCAATCATTACACAAGAAATCTGCCAAGCCACCTCCATTAGAGCCACCTCAAGAAACTCAAGATTTGCAAGATCTCCTTCCTCCCCCAACCAAAGCTCTTGATCTTTGGAGATTCAAAGGAGAAGACACCGATCTACATCCTCACCGAAGCGTTCTTCATTTCCCCCTCTCTTGTTTGAGGGATCTCATGCTAGTGTTCCTATTTGGTTCCCTAGTTGATTTGTGTTGATGTATTGTTGTTGATTGTTGTGTTGTAACAGATTTGGGAGCCTCCAATTTGGTTGTGGATGTGTGCCCCAAGAACCTTGTAAAGGCCCGGTTTCCGCCTCGAGGAAATCCCTTAGTGGAAGTGGGCTAGGCCTTCGTGGCGTTGCTCACCGGAGAGCTGAGTGAAGCCTTCGTGGCTGTTGGTTTGGCTTTCGTAGCAACCACACTCCTCCAAACGTAGACGTACCTTCTTGCAAAGGAAGGGAACTACGGGAATCATCTCCGTGTCATCGCGTGCTCCACTCTCGGTTACCTCTATCCTATTCTATCTCTATATTGCTTAGATATATCTTGCTTAGTTGTTAGCCTTGTCATATAGGTAAATTCACTTAGTTGCATATCTAGAGAATTTACCTTTTGTGTCAAGCCTAAATTGAAAAAGAACTAAAAATTGGTTAGCACCTATTCACCCCCCCTCTAGGTGCGGCATAAGATCCTTTCAATTGGTATCAGAGCCTCGGCTCTTATTTCGGGCTTAACCGCCTAAGAGTATGCCGGACGAGGAGTCCTCGGAAGGGGCCGCCAAGACGGTCTCCGTGGAAGACTTCAATTCGTTGAAGTCCTCCGTGGAAGCCCAAATGGAAAGCATGAAAAAGATGATTGCCGAGCTTTTGGCTCCGGCCCTTCCCAAGGCTCCTAGTGTAGAGGTAAAAGACACGGGTGCGTTAGACGAGGGAGAGGCTTCGGACTTACCCTCATCTACCAAACCCGTGGAAGGTGATAACTTAAACACTATCAAATCTCCCATTGCATCTCCTAAGGGAACTAGTGGGAGTGAGAGCTACAATCGAGTACCTCCACCTTTCCAATCACCCGATATACCGGTTCCCCATCCCCATTTGAACATTCGGGGCGACCCACCTAAGTTTTCTATTGATAATTTTGATACTTGGCAATTTGAGTTCCGCTCTCATGTTTGTAGTGCCTCCAATGAATTATGGAGAATCATCTTGGAGGGTTTCAAGCCATACAACCCCGACAAGTTGACTAGAAGAGAAGCGGTTGATAGTCAACTCAACAACACCGCCTTGCACATGATTCAAACTAGTGTGGGGACAAAGGAATTGCATCGTGTCCGGAACTACACCACCGCCAAGGAAGCTTGGGATGGTTTGACCGCTAGTTGCATTGGAAGTGAGAGCACAAGGAGGAACAAGTATAATGCTCTTAAGAATAAAGCCGAAGGGTTCATGAGGCTACCGGATGAAGATCATGAAGACATGTATGGAAGACTTCTCACCGTTGCCGATGCCTTCCGGCTTATTGGTGCCACCCACATCAATGACTCTTGGATCAAGGAGAAGTACATTGAATGCATGATGCCATTTGTACCCATTGATGTCAAGACTCTTGTGGGAAGGGAATGCTATTCCTCTCTCACCTCTCAACAAGTCGTGCACGAGATGCAAGCTCTCAAGGTGCTTGAGGAAACCTCTCATGATTCTCGCAATCGTGCTCTTGGGATGGCAAAAGGTTCCAATCTTGCCTTGGTGGTCAACTCCGTTGAAGAAGTGATTCCTCAAGAATCTTATAGGGCATCTTGGAGTATGTCCTATCCGGAAGATTTGCAATGCCACTACCATGATCACATGGCCTTCCATGCAAAATCCTTTTGGGTTGATCCCTCCAAGGCCAAGGAAGACAACATCAAGAGGAACAACAAAAGTGGGTTCACTAGCTTTGGTCCAAAGACAAGATCATGCTACAATTGTGATGACAAGCGCCACTTCATTGTCGAATGCCCCTATGAGAATAGAGAGCTTCATAATGGGAGGCTCATTCCCAAGGACAAGAGCAAAGACTCAAAGGGCAAATATTCAAAGCCCCTCAACAAGAAGTTCTACAACAACAAGACCAAGAAGGGCAAGAGGCCCTCAAGAGTTGTGCTAGTAACAAGGGAAGAATATTCATCCGATGAAGTTGAAAGTTCTAGTGGTGATGAAGATGAAGAAATCTCAAAGGAATTGGCCGCCATCGTCACCACCAACATACCCTCTTCATCTCTCTTTGAATCTCCCAATGAGAACCCTCATATCAAGAATGCACATTGCTTCATGGCAAGGTCCTCCTTGGACACACCTATTGTGCTATCAACTCAAGAAGAGTATACCTCCGGAGATGATGATGTTGATGATGAAGAAGATGCAACCTCTAATGGATTGGTCGCTCTTGCCTCCCTCTCCACTAACTCTTCATCACCAAGTGAATCCCCCAATGAGGTCATTCATGTGGAGGAAGAAAGTTGCCTTATGGCTAAATCTTCCGAGGTATCATCTCCTAACCCCTCTATGCCTAACATTGCTAATGATCTAGGGGTTGACCCCGCTAGTTTAAAAGTGAAACAAGAGATGCTAGAGTTTGATGAGTTCATTAGTAACCTACAAGGTAACACTAAGAAGCATGTTTCAAGCCTCATGGTTCGTATAGCTCAACAAAGTGATATGCTTGAGAAAAAAGGGTCAAATAGAGAGAGAAGACTCTCTTGAAATCCATGCCCTTAAAAATGCTCTTGAGGAAAGTCAAGAAACTATAGCTTCTCTTGAGGAGAGGCTAGAAACTCTTGAAGAGCCTCGAGATAAAATTAACAAGCTCACTAAAGCTAGAGATCTTGCTAGAGCTAAGACTAAAGTGCTTATAAAGGAAAAGGCCAAATTTGGTGTTGATCATGAGAAACTTGTGAAGGATCTAGATGAACTAGACAAGGCTCACAAAGCCTTGAAGAGTGAATACTCTCTCCTCTCCGAGTCTTATGAGCAACTTCAAATTAGGCTTGCTTCATATGACATACCTATTACCTCTACTCCTTCATGTGATCATGCAAATATAATTGAGGAAAATGCTAGGTTGAAAGATGAACTTGCTAGGACCTCCTCTCCCCAAAGTAAACTTTCCTTGGATGATCTTTTGAGTAAGCAAAGGTCAAACAATGGGAAGGAGGGACTTGGTTTTAATACCAAGGCTAAAAAGGCAAACAAGAAAAAGACCAAGCCCGCACATGAGAAAGCTAATGGTGAACCCCGAAAGGGCAACACCATTAATGATGATGGTGCGGGAATAGATAACCCTCACTATGTTCTCTTTAAAGATTATTATGGTGATGTTTATGCTAAATATGTTGGTCCATATGATGGTTATGTTGCTTGGTCTATTTGGGTTCCAAAGACCCTTGTTGCTAACAAAAGAGGACCCATTGAAAAATGGGTACCTAAATCCAAGAATTGATCTCATGTAGGACTATGCCGCCGGAGGTTCAAAATGGGTACTTGATAGTGGATGTACAAGTCATATGACCGGCGGCAAGAACCTCGTCAAGGAGTTGAGGCCTAACATAAATGATATCACCGTCTCCTTTGGCGATAATTCTACATCCAAGGTATTGGGTTTTGGCAAGGTTGTGGTTGCACACAACATTACTCTTGTGGATGTCATGCTTGTCAAAACCCTTGGTTACAATTTGCTTTCCGTTTCCGCCCTTGGCAAAATGGGTTTCGCCGTCTTTATTGATAATGATATTGTGGTCCTCTTGTGGAGCAAGACTCTAAAAGTCGCATTCGTTGGGTATCGCGAACACAACTTGTATGTGGTGGACTTTTCGGGGACCACCATGTCAAGTGCGATGTGCCTATTTGGAAAGGCGAACGTGGGTTGGTTGTGGCATCGCCGCCTAGCCCATGTCAACATGAGAACTTTGCAAAGTCTTCACAAGGGGAACCATATTGTGGGACTAATGGAAAATGTGTTTTTTGCCAAAGATCGTGTTTGTAGGGCTTGTGTTGAAGGCAAAATGCATGACTCTCCGCATCCAAGCAAGACCATCATCTCTTCCAAGAGGATCTTGGAGCTCCTTCATGTGGATCTCTTTGGTCCCGTTACTCATGCAAGTCTTGGTGCGAAGAAACATTGCTTGGTGATTGTCGATGACTACTCAAGATACACTTGGGTCTACTTTCTCAAGACGAAAGATGAGACTCAACAAATATTCATTGACTTTGCTACCGAGGTGCAACGCCAACACAACCTCCTCATTATGGCAATAAGAAGTGACAACGGCTCCGAGTTCAAGAACTACACACTCAATGATTTTCTTAGTGATGAGGGGATTCGTCATCAATATTCCGCTGCTTACACCCCTCAACAAAATGGTGTTGCGGAGAGGAAGAACCGGACTCTTATGGATATGGCAAGGTCTATGATGGCGGAGTATAAATCCCGCTATAACTTTTGGGCCGAAGCCATCTCCACCGCTTGTCACTCCTCCAACCGGCTCTATCTCCGCAAGGGCTTGAACAAGACTCCATATGAAATACTCACCGGGAACAAGCCTAATATCTCATACTTCAAGGTGTTCGGGTGTAAGTGTTTCTACAAAATCAAAGGGGTTCGTTTGTCTAAATTTGCTCCTAAAGCTTTGGAGGGTATATTTGTTGGTTACGGTGCCGAATCTCACACTTATAGAATCTTTGATGTATCCTCCGGGATTATCATTGAATCTTGTAGTGTGAAGTTCGAAGAAAATGATGGCTCCCAAGTGGGGCAAGTTGATGTCTGTGCAGGTGATGAAATACCTCAAGATGCCATAGTAAGAATGGGTGTGGGATTTTTCCGCCCCATTGAGGGACACGGTGTGGCGTCTCGGGAAGGACTATGCTCTACCACGGTGGAGCCCTCATCTTCTCAACATCAACAAACCCCATCAAGTGAAGCATATGATGCACCAACCCAAGAACAAGAACAAAACCCTCCCTCTAGTGTGCAAGATCAAGGACAAGATCAAGGACAAGATCAAGGTCATGATCAACCAAGAATTCATGATGGTTCCGACGAGTATCCATTTGATATTTGCTCCGCACCAAATGATGTCCAAGATCAAGCACATGATGTTGAGCACTCACAAGAGATTGTAGTTGCTCAAGTTGAAGGTCAAGACGGGGACCCAAAAGATCAAGTTGATCAAGTGATACCTCCAAGGCCAAGAAGAACCAAGGAGGAGATCGAGGCCGTCGTCTAGCAAGAAGAGAAAGGAACCTTGAGCTTCGTGATCACACTCATGATAAGGTTCTTGGTGATATAAGGGCAAAGGTTTCCACAAGAAGGCAATTGGCTAATTTTAGCAACCATCATGCTTATATCTCCTTAGTGGAACCCAAGAAAGTATTTGAAGCCCTTGAAGATTCGGATTGGTTGGAAGCTATGCACGAAGAACTCAACAACTTCAAGTGCAACAAAGTGTGGACATTAGTAGAGAAGCCAAAGGGGTGCCGCAATGTTATTGGCACTAAATGGATATTCAAGAACAAGCAAGATGAGTTTGGAAATGTTGTGAGGAACAAGGCAAGATTGGTGGCTCAAGGGTTCTCTCAAGTTGAGGGAATTGACTTTGGAGAAACCTATGCTCCCGTGGCTCGTCTTGAGTCCATCCGTATCCTTCTTGCTTATGCATCGCATCATAACTTCAAGTTACAACAAATGGATGTGAAAAGTGCATTTCTTAATGGTCCTATACATGAAGAGGTTTATGTTAAGCAACCCCCGGGGTTCGAGGATCTCAACTTCCCTAACCATGTCTACAAGCTCGATAAAGCTCTTTATGGTCTCAAACAAGCTCCTAGAGCTTGGTATGAGCACCTTAAGGAATTATTGGTAGACCGTGGGTTTGATGTTGGGCTAATCGATCCCACTCTTTTTACTAAGAGGGTCAATGGGGAGCTTTTCGTTTGCCAATTATATGTTGATGATATTATCTTTGGCTCTACTAACAAAGCTTTCAATGATGAATTCTCAAAGCTTATGACTGATAGGTTTGAGATGTCTATGATGGGAGAGATGAAGTTCTTCCTTGGTTTTGAGATCAAGCAATTGAGAGGAGGAACCTTCATCAACCAAGCAAAATATCTCCAAGACATGCTCAAGAGGTTCAAGATGACCGAAATGAAAGGTGTTGCCACTCCAATGGTTACCAAATGTCATCTTGCACTTGATCCCAATGGTAAAGAGGTGGATCAAAAGGTATATCGCTCCATGATTGGATCCTTGCTTTACCTTTGTGCATCTAGACCGGACATAGTGTTAAGTGTTGGTGTGTGTGCAAGGTATCAAGCTTCTCCTAAGGAGAGCCACATGATAGCTCTCAAGAGAATCTTTCGATATTTGGTTGATACCCCAAGATATGGTATTTGGTACCCCAAAGGCTCAAGTTTTATTCTCAATGGGTACACCGATGCGGATTGGGCGGGAGACAAGGATGATAGGAAATCAACCTCCGGGCTTGCCAATTTCTTGGTAGGTCCTTGGTGTGTTGGTCATCTAAGAAGCAAAATTGTATATCTCTCTCCACCGCCGAAGCCGAATATGTTGCCGCCGCAAGTGGATGCACTCAATTGTTATGGATGAGGCAAACTTTAAAGGAATACGGTGTCATTTGTGACAAAGTGCCTCTATTATGTGACAATGAAAGTGCTATCAAGATTGCCTATAATCCGGTGCAACATTCAAGAACGAAGCATATTGAGATCCGGAATCATTTCATTAGGGATCATGTTGCCCGTGGTGATATTGAGCTCATCTATGTTCCTACCAAAGATCAACTTGCCGATATATTCACGAAGCCTCTTGATGAAGCAAGGTTCACTTATTTGAGGAATGAGCTAAATATCATCGATTCAAGGAGTATAGCTTGACCATCTTGCAAACACACCTTCGTCTCAAAACTTTATTTGGTTTAGATGTGGGCATGGAAATAGGGGAGTGCGGTTTAAATAATTGAGCTATCCCTCCCCATAATGCCAACATTAAAGATTTCATTCTCGTTATATCATATGTTGATATGTGAGCTTAAATGATGAGTATTGGTTTGGACCCAAGATATATCTTCGCGGTGCCATACCATAACACTCATATATGGTGGCCTAGGCCACCACACTCTTCTTCGTGAAGAGTTGGAGTTGTTTGGATTTTCATTGGATTTTATTGACATCTCCATGTTCTTATGGGAAATCACTCTAGTTTGGCCTTATTTGCTCATATCTTGCAAACTTGAGTGACCATGTACCATTAACAGTTTGTATCTTCTAAAACCTAAGCCTACTCTCTCCTATAAGCCATTTCCATCTTGCTCATTTGTCATGTTTGGTAAAAACTTGGAGTTTGAGGTGTTTCGGTCGGATGATCTAGGTTGCTCCATCTTATTGGTAAATTTGCACCTTATATGTGACGTGATACATTATTGTATCACATATGGGTCATGCAAATAACCAACGAAAGATGGCCGGATTCCCAGTGATTCTGGAATTTTCCAGAACCCCGGATAATCCGGCCCAGGAGACACGGAGAATCCGGCCCGGCCGGATTACCCGCCCAAAGCCAGGGCCGGATTATCCGGCCGGGGCAGATCTTGAAAGGGTTGAGGTCGAGGCCGCGGGGGGGGGGGGCAAACGGTTCACACCACCCCCCACGCGCCTCTCTCTCCTCTTTCTCCTCTCAAGATCGCCGGACCTCCTCCTCCTCGCCGGAGACGCTCCGTCCGCCCCCTCTCGGAGTTCTTGGGTGGATCGGGTGCATCTCCTCCCTAGCTACCTTCTCCTCCAAGCGGTTTCCACAATGGATGTGGGTATGATTCACAATCTCTAACCCTAGATGTTGTGTTTTATATGTGCTATTTTCTTGGTGGAATTGGTGTCTAGTTGTTCCAAATCACGTGTAGTGTACTCCTCTTGCATGCTATGAGGCCGATCTAGTCTTAGACAAGCTTTTGATTGGAAAACTGCAACTTTCGCAGGGCCGGATTATCCGGCCCCCACGCTGGCCGGATTATCCGGCCCGGCCGGATTATCCGCCCCCTGGGGACCCCGGATTATCCGGCCTGGAGCTTCATCGCCGCTGCAGTTTTTGCTTCAATCTATCATGTCTAGATTTGTACCGACTTATATCATGTTTCTCGAGTATATTACTGTATCTTACATGACTTATGAGCATTACCTTCTCTTTGCTACCCGCCTTTGCTTCTCACAGGTGGTGCTTCTCGGGGTGGTCGGAGACGCTCAAGGCATGATCGATCTAGTGACGAGTATGCACCCAATGCACCTCGCAAGTCCGTCACTTCAAGGCGGAAGAACAATGAAGTGAGGGAGAACTACAAGGCCATGGACCCAGTCTCTTATTCCGCTATCCGCTTGAAGAACTGGTATGAAGATGTTCCAAGGGATGAAGAGATAGAGGGCAGGAGATACTGGTGCATGGAGCAGGAGTTCATCTACAAGGATGTCTATGAGCCCATGAAGAATCTGAGACCCATGCAAGCTATCGATGTGGACATTCTGGCGGTCAACAATCACTTTGAAGATGCAATCTGGGTAGCTGGAAGGCTGGGCTTGCATGATATCATGAAGATTCAATGTGACTATAGCCCAGATTTGGTGAAGCAATTCTTTGCCACTTTGGCAATCAAGAAAGATGAGGAACGCACTATGGAATGGATGACTGGCTCCACTCACTGCAGTGCCACTCTGCGCCGATTTGCTGGTATTTTTGGAGTTCCTATTGATGAGGGTCGTCGCCTTCATGGACCACAACAGACAGATAAGAATGCTCTTGTGCATCTCTATACCTCAGCGGGAAAAGTTGGTTTTACTAAGGGGCTGCTTCCCATTTACAGTCAGTTGCTCCGGTTCTTTCGGGCAACCATTTGCCCAAGTGGTGGTAACAATGATGCTCTCCGGGGAGCCCTTGTGGACCTTATGCACCTCAGCTATAAGTGTGCTCGTGAGACTAATGAGGAACGGGACTACTCTCTTGATATCATGGACTTTATCTTCCATGAGATCCATGATGCCATGGTCTCCCGGACCACCATACCCTATGCACCGTACATTCAGCTTCTCATCAACAACTCTGTGGCTGTGAGTGGTGAAGACTTGAGTGGGTATCCTTATGTGAAGCACCATGTCAAGAAAGCCTACAAGCTTAAGCCAGTCTCTTCAGCTGTACCTGCACCTGACACTTTCATGGGTGATGCTCGTTCTAGTGGTTTTGCTCCTGCTCGTCATCCTGATGTCCCGGCTATGAGGAAGCAAGTGACCCGGCTTAGTTGGTTTCAGCGTCACATCCTTTGCATGAACATTGAAATCCATAAGGAGAACTATGCAGCTAGCCGAGAGCGTTCTGAGATTAAGCATACTCAGGCGGTTATTCTACACAAGCTCAGTGGTGATCAAGGTCCCCCGCCTCAGCCTCCACTCACCGGGTTACAGTGGATGGCACTCTGCACAGGTTCCATGGAGTGATCTTGATGATTGCCTTCAAAGGTCCAACACCTCTCGCCGCTCTCCGGATGCATCTGACACTGATGAGGAAGAAGAGGAAGCGCCATACCAGTCCGATGATGAAGAAGCCTCCGAGTGATTCCCATGGGACGTGTAGCATCGCGCTTGTCCCCTTTTTGGCGTCTCGATGCCAAAGGGGGAGAAGTGTTCTATTAGGATTCTCGGGGATTTGCATGGTTTGGGCACAAGCATATGCGTTTATCATTCTTATATTGCTTGTGTTCCCTCTTATTTGAACTATTTGGTTTGTTTGTGTGCCGTTCAAAACTATGTGCTATGTGGTGTGAGACATTGTTATGGTTTTCGGATTTCTATTTGTTGAGATCAAGGATATTACATTATGTGTGATGCTATATCTCCGCATTATATATCTACACATGGGTATGATTTCTTGCATCCTATCTCAACTTCATATGTGTCAATGTCTATTGTTAGAGCTCATGTTGGATATCTCTTGTGTTGAGGCACCATACTCCTATGTGTTGTGTATTTGTATCAAATGCAAATTACTTATATGCACACATGTAGGGGGAGTGCCTCTATGTTTTGCCATCATGCTTGTCTCTATAGTGATTCCCTTGCAAATCCGTATATTGTCATCAAACACCAAAAAGGGGGAGATTGAAAGAACATCTCTCACATTATGTTTTGTGTGTTTGATGTCAATATATGTGATACACTAATGTTTGTTTAAGTGGTACAGGGTTTACATAGATTCATATTTTTGTGTGTTGGATTTGATCGGTCTGTCAAAAGTTAACAGCAAAAGATGGCCAGGCCGGATAATCCGGGCCGGATATTGTTGAAATATCCGGCCCCCTGATTTTGGCTAAGTCTTCGAGGAAAAGCAGCGCAGTATGGGGGCCGGACATTTGCCCGGATATTGTCCCGGTATTGTACCAGGGCCGGAATATTCGGGCCGGATATTTTGGAAATATCCGGCCCCCCCCGATTTTGGCTAAGGACTGGAAGAAAAGCTTCTCTGGCATAGGGCCGGACATTTGGCCGGATAATGTCACTGTTTTGTTCCGTAGGCCGGATTATCCGGGGGGGGGGGGCGGATTATCCGGCCCTTACTTAGGCCGGAATATCCGGCCCCCCGGAAGCTGCAACGGCTCAATTTTGAGGGGAGGTATAAATACCCCCCCTTCTTCTACCTTGGTTGCTTGCTCAATCATTACACAAGAAATCTGCCAAGCCACCTCCATTAGAGCCACCTCAAGAAACTCAAGATTTGCAAGATCTCCTTCCTCCCCCAACCAAAGCTCTTGATCTTTGGAGATTCGAAGGAGAAGACACCGATCTACATCCTCACTGAAGCGTTCTTCATTTCCCCCTCTCTTGTTTGAGGGATCTCATGCTAGTGTTCCTATTTGGTTCCCTAGTTGATTTGTGTTGATGTATTGTTGTTAATTGTTGTGTTGTAACAGATTTGGGAGCCTCCAATTTGGTTGTGGATGTGTGCCCCAAGAACCTTGTAAAGGCCCGGTTTCCGCCTCGAGGAAATCCCTTAGTGGAAGTGGGCTAGGCCTTCGTGGCGTTGCTCACCGGAGAGCTGAGTGAAGCCTTCGTGGCTGTTGGTTTGGCTTTCGTAGCAACCACACTCCTCCAAACGTAGACGTACCTTCTTGCAAAGGAAGGGAACTACGGGAATCATCTCCGTGTCATCGCGTGCTCCACTCTCGGTTACCTCTATCCTATTCTATCTCTATATTGCTTAGATATATCTTGCTTAGTTGTTAGCCTTGTCATATAGGTAAATTCACTTAGTTGCATATCTAGAGAATTTACCTTTTGTGTCAAGCCTAAATTGAAAAAGAACTAAAAATTGGTTAGCACCTATTCACCCCCCCTCTAGGTGCGGCATACGATCCTTTTAGGTGCCCTCTGAATTGGTTTCCAATTCCAGAAAGGAATATTGAACACATCCAAACGGTGGTATTCGGGTTTCCAATTCCGAAAACCTAATTCAGAGCCCAATTCATTGCAACCAAAGACAACATAAGACCAATGTACTTGTTAGATAGTGACCCTAGCTTACGTCATGGTGGCGAATATGCGTCGAGTCAACAAGAATTGTTCATGCACATAACGAGGAGGGAGAGGTGATTGTAAGGGCTCCTTCTTTGTATGCAGTGCCTGATACGTCTCCGACGTATCGATAATTTCTTGTGTTCCATGCCACATTATTGATGTTATCTACATGTTTTATGCACACTTTATGTCATATTTGTGCATTTTCTGGAACTAACCTATTAACAAGATGCCGAAGTGCCAGTTCCTGTTTTCTGCTGTTTTTGGTTTCAGAAATCCTAGTAACGAAATATTCTCGGAATCGGACGAAATCAACGCCCAAGTTCCTATTTTCACCGGAAGCATCCAGAACACCCGGAAGGACCAGAGGGGGCATCGGGCCCCCGGACCATAGGCCGGCGCGGCCCGGGCCCTGGCCGCGCCGCCCTATGGTGTCGTTGCCCTTCGACCCTCTGCGCCGCCTCTTCGCCTATATAAAGCCCCTGGATCGAAAACCACGATACGTTCGATGAAACCCACGAAACCTTCCGAGCCGCCGCCATCGCGACGCCATGATCCGGGGACGGGAATCTCTGTTCCGGCACGCCGCCGAACGGGGAAGTGCCCCGGAAGGCTTCTCCATCGACACCGCTGCCATCTCCACCGCCATCTTCATCACCGCTGCTGCTCCCATGAGGAGGGAGTAGTTCTCCATCGAGGCTCGGGGCTGTACCGGTAGCTATGTGGTTCATCTCTCTCATATGTGCTTCAATACAATAATCTCATGAGCTGCTTTACATGATTGAGATTCATATGATGATGCTTGTAATCTAGATATCATTATGCTAGTCAAGTGAGTTTTACTTATGTGATCTCCGGAGACTCCTTGTCCCACGTGTGTAAAGGTGACAGTGTGTGCACCGTGTGGGTCTCTTAGGCTATATTTCACAGAATACTTATTCACTGATGAATGGCATAGTGAGGTGCTTATTTATATCTCTTTATGATTGCAATGTATTTGTATCACAATTTATCTATGTGCTACTCTAGCAATGTTATTAAAGTAGTTCTATTCCTCCTGCACGATGTAATGGTGACAGTGTGTGCATCCGTGTTAGTACTTGGTTTATGCTATGATCATGATCTCTTGTAGATTATGAAGTTAATTATTGCTATGATGGTATTGATGTGATCTATTCCTCCTACATATGCATGAAGGTGACAGTGTGCATGCTATGTTAGTACTTGGTTTAGTCTTTTGATCTATCTTACACTATAAGGTTACTAAAATATGAACATTAATTGTGGAGCTTGTTAACTCCGGCATTGAGGGTTCGTGTAATCCTACGCAATGTGTTCATCATCCAACAAAAGTGTAGAGTATGCATTTATCTATTCTGTTATGTGATCAATGTTGAGAGTGTCCACTAGTGAAAGTCTAATCCCTAGGCCTTGTTCCTAAATACTGCTATCGCTGCTTGTTTCTTGTTTCTTTGCGTTACTACTGCTGCAATACTACCACCATCAACTACACGCCAGCAAGCTATTTTCTGGCACCGTTGCTACTGCTCATATATATTCATACCACATGTATTTCACTATCTCTTCGCTGAACTAGTGCACCTATTAGGTGTGTTGGGGACACAAGAGACTTCTTGCTTTGTGGTTGCAGGGTTGCATGAGAGGGATATCTTTGACCTCTTCCTCCCTGAGTTCGATAAACCTTGGGTGATCCACTTAAGGGAAAACTTGATGCTGTTCTACAAACCTCTGCTCTTGGAGGCCCAACACTGTCTACAGGAAAAGGAGGGGGAAGTAGACATCAAGCTATTTTCTGGCGCCGTTGCCGGGGAGGAAAGGTAAAAGGTACTCACACTCCGGACCTCGGCTACCAAGCTATTTTCCGGCGCCGTAAGTACTCAAAGCTATTTCCTTTAGATCCTGCAATTGCATCTTTTTGTTTCTTGTTTACACTAGTATGGCATAATGGACAAGAATGAGCTTCTTATTCTATTTCCTGATTTAAAACATGGACTGTTTGATGCGAAAATTAAAAAACCTATGGAATCTTATTTGCATGCTGGTAGTAATATTAGTATGAACGCTTTGAACACCATTGTTGATAATGATATAGAAAGTTCTAAGCTTGGGGAAGCTGGTTTTCATGATCTTTTTAGTCCCCCAAGCATTGAGGAGAAAATTTTCTTTGATGATACTTTGCCTCCCATATATGATGATTATAATGATAGTGGTCTTCTGGTGCCACCTACTATGGAGAGTAAATTTTGTTGTGATTATACTATGTCTCCAACACTTGATGAGAATAATAATGATAGCTACTTTGTTGAATTTGCTCCCACTATTACTAATAAAATTGATTATGCTTATGTGGAGAGTAATTATTTTATGCATGAGACTCATGATAAGAATGCTTTATGTGATAGTTATATTGTTGAGTTTGCTCATGTTGCTACTGAAAGTTATTATGAGAGAGGAAAATATGGTTGTAGAAATTTTCATGTTACTAAAATGCCTCTCTATGTGCTGAAATTTTTCAAGCTATACTTGTTTTATCTTCCTATGCTTGTTACTTTGCTCTTCATGAACTTGTTTATTTACAATATTCCTATGCATAGGAAGCGTGTTAGACTTAAATGTGTTTTGAATTTGCCTCTGGATGCTCTCTTTTGCTTCAAATACTATTTCTTGCGAGTGCATCATTAAAACTGCTGAGCCCATCTTAATGGCTATAAAGAAAAGAACTTCTTGGAAGATAACCCATGTGTTATTTTACTACAGTACTTTGTTTTATATTTGTGTCTTCGAAGTTGTTTACTACTGTAGCAACCTCTCCTTATCTTAGTTTTGTGTTTTGTTGTGCCAAGTGAAGCCTCTAATCGAAGGTTGATACTAGATTTGGATTTCTGCGCAGAAACAGATTTCTATCTGTCACGAATCTGGGCTGTTTTCTCTGTAGAAAAATCATAAAAATATGCCAATTTACGTGCGTGTTCCTCAGATATGTACGCAACTTTCATTAGTTTTGAGTTTTCTGATCTGAGCAATGGAAGTATTTATTAAAAATTCGTCTTTACGGACTGTTCTGTTTTGACAGATTCTGCCTTTTATTTCGCATTGCTTCTTTCGCTGTGTTGGGTGGATTTCTTTGTTCCATTACCTTCCAGTAGCTTTGAGCAATGTCCAGAAGTGTTAAGAATGATTGTGTCACCTCTGAACATGTGAGTTTTTGATTATGTACTAACCCCTCTAATGAAGTTTATGAGAAGTTTGGTGTGAAGGAAGTTTTCAAGGGTCAAGAGAGGAGGATGATATACTATGATCAAGAAGAGTGAAAGCTGTAAGCTTGGGGATGCCCCGGTGGTTCACCCCTGCATATATCAAGAAGACTCAAGCGTCTAAGCTTGGGGATGCCCAAGGCATCCCCTTCTTCATCGACAACATTATCAGGTTCCTCCCCTGAAACTATATTTTTATTCGGTCACATCTTATGTGCTTTACTTGGAGCGTCTGTATGCTTTTATTTTTGTTTGTGTTTGAATAAATTGGATTACATCATGCTTGTGTGGGAGAGAGACACGCTCCGCTGTTGCTTATGAACACATGTGTTCTTAGCTTTTAGTATTCATGGCGAAGTTTCTTCTTCGTTACATTGTTATATGGTTGGAATTGGAAAATGATACATGTAGTAATTGCTATTAATGTCTTGGGTAATGTGATACTTGGCAATTGTTGTGCTCATGTTTAAGCTCTTGCATCATATACTTTGCACCCATTAATGAAGAAATACATAGAGCATGCTAAAATTTGGTTTGCATATTTGGTTTCTCTAAGGTCTAGATAATTTCTAGTATTGAGTTTGAACAACAAGGAAGACGGTGTAGAGTCTTATAATGTTTTCAATATGTCTTTTATGTGAGTTTTGCTGCACCGGTTCATCCTTGTGTTTGTTTCAAATAAGCCTTGCTAGCCTAAACCTTGTATCGAGAGGGAATACTTCTCATGCATCCAAAATACTCGAGCCAACTACTATGCCATTTGTGTCCACCATACCTACCTACTACATGGTATTTCTCTGCCATTCCAAAGTAAATTGCTTGAGTGCTACCTTTAAACACTTCAAAATTTATTACCTCTGATTTGTGTCAATGTTTTATAGCTCATGAGGAAGTATGTGGTGTTTATCTTTCAATCTTGTTGGGCAACTTTCACCAATGGACTAGTGGCTTCATCCGCTTATCCAATAATTTTGCAAAAAGAGCTGGCAATGGGATTCCCAGTCCCAAATTAATTAACAAAAAAATAGACACTCCTCCATGGTATGTGATTGTTGGACGGCACCCGAAGGATTCGGTTAGCCATGGCTTGTGTAAGCAAAGGTTGGGAGGAGTGTCATCATAATAAAACTAAAATAAAAAGGCACTCCTTCATGGTATGAGATTGTTGGCAGGCACCCGAGGATTCGGTTAGCCATGGTTTGTGAAAGAAAGGTTGGAAGGAGTGCCATCCAAAAATAAAATAAAATGGGAGCCGCTCTTTGAAGGTTTGTCTGGCAAGGGGGTTAGAGTGCCCACTACCATTCGTTGACAACAACAAACACCTCTCAAAATTTTACTTTTATTGCTCTCTATATGTTTTCAAAATCAAAGCTCTAGCACAAATACAGCAATCGATGCTTTCCTCTTTGAAGGACCATTCTTTTACTTTTATTTTTGAGTCAGTTCACCTATTTCTCTCCACCTCAAGAAGCAAACACTTGTGTGAACTGTGCATTGATTCCTACATACTTGCTTATTGCACTTATTATATTACTCTATGTTGACAATATCAATGAGATATACATGTTATAAGTTGAAAGCAACCGCTGAAACTTAATCTTCCTTTGTGTTGCTTCAATACTTTTACTTTGATTTATTGCTTTATGAGTTAACTCTTATGCAAGACTTATTGATGCTTGTCTTTAAGTACTATTCATGAAAAGTCTTTGCTTTATGATTCAGTTGTTTACTCATGTCATTACCATTGTCTTGGATTGCTGCATTCACTACATATGCTTTACAAATAGTATGATCAAGTTTATGATGGCATGTCACTCCAGAAATTATCTTTGTTATCGTTTTACCTGCTCGGGACGAGCAGAACTAAGCTTGGGGATGCTGATACGTCTCCGACGTATCGATAATTTCTTGTGTTCCATGCCACATTATTGATGTTATCTACATGTTTTATGCACACTTTATGTCATATTTGTGCATTTTCTGGAACTAACCTATTAACAAGATGCCGAAGTGCCAGTTCCTGTTTTCTGCTGTTTTTGGTTTCAGAAATCCTAGTAACGAAATATTCTCGGAATCGGACGAAATCAACGCCCAAGTTCCTATTTTCACCGGAAGCATCCAGAACACCCGGGAAGGACCAGAGGGGGGGCACTGGGCCCCCAGACCATAGGCCGGCGCGGCCCAGGCCCTGGCCGCGCCGTCCTATGGTGTCGTCGCCCCTTCGACCCTCCTGCGCCGCCTCTTCGCCTATATAAAGCCCCTGGATCGAAAACCCTGATACGTTCGACGAAACCCACAGAAACCTTCCAGAGCCGCCGCCATCGCGACGCCAAGATCTGGGGGACAGGAATCTCTGTTCCGGCACGCCGCCGGAACGGGGAAGTGCCCCCGGAAGGCTTCTCCATCGACACCGCTGCCATCTCCACCGCCATCTTCATCACCGCTGCTGCTCCCATGAGGAGGGAGTAGTTCTCCATCGAGGCTCGGGGCTGTACCGGTAGCTATGTGGTTCATCTCTCTCATATGTGCTTCAATACAATAATCTCATGAGCTGCTTTACATGATTGAGATTCATATGATGATGCTTGTAATCTAGATGTCATTATGCTAGTCAAGTGAGTTTTACTTATGTGATCTCCGGAGACTCCTTGTCCCACGTGTGTAAAGGTGACAGTGTGTGCACCGTGTGGGTCTCTTAGGCTATATTTCACAGAATACTTATTCACTGATGAATGGCATAGTGAGGTGCTTATTTATATCTCTTTATGATTGCAATGTATTTGTATCACAATTTATCTATGTGCTACTCTAGCAATGTTATTAAAGTAGTTCTATTCCTCCTGCACGATGTAATGGTGACAGTGTGTGCATCCGTGTTAGTACTTGGTTTATGCTATGATCATGATCTCTTGTAGATTATGAAGTTAATTATTGCTATGATGGTATTGATGTGATCTATTCCTCCTACATATGCATGAAGGTGACAGTGTGCATGCTATGTTAGTACTTGGTTTAGTCTTTTGATCTATCTTACACTATAAGGTTACTAAAATATGAACATTAATTGTGGAGCTTGTTAACTCCGGCATTGAGGGTTCGTGTAATCCTACGCAATGTGTTCATCATCCAACAAAAGTGTAGAGTATGCATTTATCTATTCTGTTATGTGATCAATGTTGAGAGTGTCCACTAGTGAAAGTCTAATCCCTAGGCCTTGTTCCTAAATATCGCTATCATTGCTTGTTTTTTGTTTCTTTGCGTTACTCTTTGCAATACTACCACCATCAACTACACGCCAAGAAGCTATTTTCTCGGCACCGTTGCTCTTGCTCATATATATTCATACCACCTGTATTTCACTATCTCTTCGCTGAACTAGTGCACCTATTAGGTGTGTTGGGGACACAAGAGACTTCTTGCTTTGTGGTTGCAGGGTTGCATGAGAGGGATATCTTTGACCTCTTCCTCCCTGAGTTCGATAAACATTGGGTGATCCACTTAAGGGAAAAATTGCTGCTGTTCTACAAACCTCTGCTCTTGGAGGCCCAACACTGTCTACAGGAAAAGGAGGGGGAAGTAGACATCAGTGCCACATGGCTCTTGAGTACGGGGCCTTCGGGTCCATGTTCCCTTGATCGTCGTTGAAGGTGCACCCCCCTCCTCTACTCCCACTGCAGAGTCGCGAAGGAGATGTCAGCTACTCCGACGACTTCTTGTTAGCATACATGTTTGCCCACATAGCACGGATGGAGGCGCTAAGGACTCCCGCTTTTGTATGTGGTGCCACCTGACCGTCAAGTACAAAGCCTCTGGGTCACTATCCTCCCACTGGTCGGTGAAGGCGTGCCCCTCTCCTTAGATCCCAGAGGAGGTCCCTTGGTGAAGTCACGCCTGACAATCTCTCTTTTTTCCTTTTTTTACTTTCTGTTTGTAAGCCAACATGAACATTTTCAAAATCAAACAATTTTAAAAATCAAACAATTCGTAAGTTGGAACAAATTTCAAATTTATACACATCTAAGATTTGAACAAATTTAAACAATTTTAAAAGTTGAAGAACAAGTTTCGATTCTTAACAAAATTTCGGAACCAACTAATACCGAAAAGAAGCATAAGAAAACTAGCAAAAAACAACCGAGAAAAAACCATTCAATGATTCAAACCTAGCACTAGGGGCGGCCCACCCCATGTGCCGCTTCACGCGGCCACGTGGGAGCAATTACGGCAAATAGGATTGGCCCTTCTTTGGTCGTCACCAGGGATAATCCTATACATTGATCAGGTTGGTGCCTACCAGGCACCGCACACCCTGATTATTGGGTCTGACCCATATTTAGATTTTTTTTTCTTTTTTCGTATTCTGTTTTTGTTTTCTCTTTTGTTTGTTTTTTTGTTTTTTTTTGTTTTCTTTTATCTACTTTTTATTTTTTCTTTTTGTTCAAAATCGAAAAAGTTCAAATTTGAAAATAGTTTAAATTCAAAAAACGTTCAAATTTGAAAAGTGTTCAAATTTGAAAAATATTCAAAGTATTAAATTGTTCGTATTCAAAAATATGTTCACATTCAAAAAAATTCAAATTGAAAATATGTTCACTCTCGAAAAATGTTCAAATTTTGGAAAAAAAATTCAAAAAATGGTCAATCGAAGAAAATGATTTTTTGAAAAAAAAACAGAATAAAAAATAAAAACCTTTCAGATTTTAATAAAATCAGATTTAAAAATATTTCATCTTTAAAAAAATGAAAATATATAATCAGAAAAAAAGAGCATACCTGATGGGCCGTGGCCCACTATACACCCGGTCCGCACTATCCCCGGTCGGTGTATAGGAGCATCCCCCCACCAGGGCCACCATATATAACTGTTAGCCTTTGTAACAATTGTAACCGGGCTGGATTGGCAGAAAGATTTGCTTTCATAGAATACGGCCCAAGGTGTTTTGGACCAGGCCTAGCGACACTAGGGACTACAGAAACTGATGGATGTTTCAATTTGGAAATTGGAATGCTCATCTCTCACGCCAAGAGAAAAGTAGACGGCTCAATCTTTCTTTTTTAGAAAGATTGGGTTGTGGAGGATGGTCGACCACAGTGCCGGCGGTGGCACGAAAGCTTGATCAACCACAGAGAAAAACTACTCCTAATAATAACCGAAAAGATGGTCTATACATGGACTAGACACCCTACGCGCGCGTCGCCATCTGGGTCGGCACCGCAACATCAACCTCACCGCTGGCACCTGAAGCAAAGCAACTTTCCACCCGCTACGATCGAGGAGACGAACGAATGAAATCGCACCGCGGAGATTCGCCGCACGCGCGTAAATCGGGAGGATTGCGACATTCGGATTTCTCAGGGTAGGAGCACTGGAGTATATCCTAGTGAGTGACCTCCGACTTTACCCAAAGAAAGACAGTACGTCGCCTTCTGTTCCTGTCTTTCTGTCTGTACTCCAGCCAGAAACAAAGTTCAGGTATCTGCGTCATCCGATCTCCTTTATCGGAAAACTAATCCTCCGCGGGATCTCGGGCAGCTAGCAGGGCGATGTCCCGAACGTGATCGTTATTCTTGTTTAGACCAGCGAGATCGAGCGTCGTTAGTTTACACTAAAATTTAGCGCCATGGTAGTTGGTATGCATGTGTGGCTGGTGTCGAGTTGGTAGTATCGTTTTTCTTGTTTTGTTTTGTCCATCAGAGCGACGAAAGCGGGAGACATTTTGTTCATCTGTTCCCTGGTGATCGATCTATGGGGCGTTTTCCAGCCTCCTTCCTAGGAGCTTAATTTACAGGCACCTGAATCTGGATTTGGAGATTCAGGCCATGTTACTGTGTTGTCTAACATTTTTTTTCTTTTTAAAATGGGATTAAAATCTCAGCTTCTCCATCATGATGATGCACACGGTCTTTTATTAAGTAGTTACGAGTACAGAGTTTAAACCATCTCACGCATCGCCAAGAATTTGTACAAGAATCAACCAGTGAAAGAAACAAAACATAGTATAACTACACATCAACGTAGCCGCCTATTATATCGCCAGCCCAACATATCATGAGCGACCATATGGAGCCGTGTGCATCCAGAAGCCATAGCATCCTACCGTCCCTCCGGTAACAGCAGAGCCCACAGCTGAACCCAATATGACACCATATGGATAACCTGCAAAAAGTGAAAAGATTATTTTTTGTTATAAATAATATCATTCCTCACCCTCCATATAGACCAACATAAGGCAGAAACCCCAATACGGATGAATGCTTTAGATTGTTTTTTTCAATAAAAGGAATATATTAATATCAAAAGATACCAATTACGCCCAACCTCTGCAACAACGCCCCACCCTAGTGGCAGTACGGATGCACACAGCTAAAAAAGAGTATAGAAAACTAAAAAATAAAAGTCCCGCTACAGCATTCCAGACCTAGCAACAGCAATACAACCACCACCGTGACAACACCTGAAATACCGAATCTCCAAAAGCGACACCTCCAAGAAGGGAACTGTGCACCAGCGCAGTCGTCGCCCGACTAAAGGTCTTAGGTTTTCACCCTGAAAATAGTCCCCACACTCAAAACAATGCCTCCAACAAGGTTATTGCCAGACACAACCAGTTAAGGCTAGACCTTGGGTTTTTCACCCTGAGATGTAAGACTCTGAACTTCACCTGTACTGTCGTCCCCACATGCATACCACTGCTGCAGAGCCTGGAACACCAAGCAAGTCCTTCAGCATCACGGAGACTTAAACCTCCTTTAGCCAGTCCACCAATCCGGCCTTCATGATATTCCTTGTTCTGACTTCACCATGGACCAAAAAGTCACCTAATGTCAACACAGAATAGAGCTTCGCGCTGCTCCCTCCGAAATCAAACGGTCGGAATAAAAGCATGGGTGCGCGCGACCGAATACCACCCGATCCAGCAAACTCCAGGCAAAAGATGCAATGTTTCATTCGCCGGCGGAGCTTTCCGGAACTCATCTCTCCAGGCAGATCAAAGCAAACTGACCAACAGAGCTTCATCTTCGCTTGCGAGAAACCCGAGGACCACCACCAAAAACAAAGAAAGACCAGCAGCCCCCACGCCGCCAGTTCCTCCTGTCGGATCACCAGGGAAGAGGACGGCGGCGCGGATCATGCGTACCACCGCCGAACCGTCACCGGTGGCGCAGGCCGCTACCGCTCCACCGCATCCTCCATGGCTACCGCCGGAGAGCATCAGGCCCCGGCCAAGTAGTCGTGCCGCCCGGCTTCCTCCACCGGCGCTTCATCACCTCCCATGGAACGCCGCCGCGGAAACCCTCTCCTTCCCATCGTCGTTCGACGGAAGGGCGCCGCCACTGCCGCCGGGGCCGGCGTTGTGGCCGGGGCCTAGGCCGGGGCCGAGGCCGGCAGCAGCGGCGGCCGAGTGGTGGCGGTTCGGGGGTGGCTGCTCGGGGCGAGGCGGGTGGATCCTCCGCCGCCGCCCGGGAGTGGGGCGGGAGAGGAGGAGGGCGGCGGCTAGGTCCTGCCTTAGATTGTCTATCAACTCCATTTAACCAGTTACCACACATATTTGTAATATTGGTTGGAGGTGGAAGATCATACTATATGTTGTCTATCATATATCATATAGTAGGTGCATTGGTTGGTACCAAGGACTACACTCACATGTAACTAGACACAGAAAATTGCATACACTGCAAAGGCAGAGGTGAAGTACATGAACGGACTCTGGTTCATGCGTAGCTAACTTTCAAAATGTGCAAAATTTCGTGTTTCTAGGTTTCAAAACTTTTTGAAATAAATAATGCACACACGTAATGACATGAATCCTGTTGCTGCAAAAGTTTTGAGAAATTGGAACTTGCACCGTTAAAATCCTGGTGCTTGTACTGTTTCTCAAGCACTTTCCCCCTTTAAGTTACATCCTCTGCATCCTTCTGTCATGAATTAGATGTTGCTGATTCGTCTAGATTAGCATGCGTGTCTAGACAATTGGGACAAGTAATTTAGAGCAGAGCGAGTAAAAATATTTATCTGGATTGTGACATCCAGATTCCGGCTTTACCCAAAGAAAGACACTCACCTTATCGTCCTGTCTTTCTGTCTGTACCCAACGAGAAACAAAATTCAGGTATCTGCGTGGGATCTCCTTTATCGGAAAACTAATCCTGCGTGGGATCTCGGCCAGCTAGCAGGGCGATCTCCCGAACGTGATCGTTATTCTTGTTTAGACGAGCGAGAACGAGTGTGGTTAGCTCAGGCTAATCAGTGCTCTAATTAACATATGGGAAAATTTGCTACGGGACACCGTTATTTTCCGGTCTTTGCTAAAACACACCGCTAAAACGTGTCTTTGCCTAGTACCATTATAATTTTAGATACGTTTGCCAAAACACACCACGTGACCCAAAACGGAAAGTTTATTTTTTCTGCTTAGGATAACCATCCACGTCCGGTTTAGTTTGGTTTTTTTGGTAGTTAAAACTTTGGCCCAGCCATCTTTAGCTTTAACGGTTTTTTTGGGGGCCCTTGTTAGTGCGTACGTATCAATTTCTAATGAAAGAAAAGTTTTTTCCCTTTGCATTGTTAGTTTGTACGTATCAATCGGATGCAAAAAAAAAGAAAATGGCAAACATTTAGTCCCAATCCGAGCCATATTGGAAGTACTACAAACACCATCGGCATATTAAAATAAGAACTTGGAAAAGACACTTTAAAATGCTCAACACATCCCATAAATTCAGAGGTTGAACATATCCGAGCAGATTGACATGGTTTTGAACATAACCGAGCAGATTGACATGGTTCCAGACTCAACATGCTGTGGGGCAAAAGTAACAGATCGTGTATATATCCCATATGAGTTCAACTAGCAAAAGTAACACATCGTGTATATATCCTATATGAGTTCAACTAGCAAAAGTAACAGATCGTGTATATATTCGCTCTATTACATATGGCAAATCATATTGAGCTTTACTTTTTGGCTCTTTTGACCTCCAACTTGCGAGTTGTTTTCTTCATGACTTTAGGCTTAGCAGGAACTTTCGACTTAGCTGCCTCCAACCCCGATTGTTTCTTGCGGCTGCAATAATTACAGACATGTAAATCACATTGGACAACAAACATCATGTAAATATTGCAAAAGAACTTGCATACTTGATTACCTTCTTGTCATGGGGCTATTGTTGGTATCATCGGTACAAGCAAGTTGTTTTGTTGGTGTGCACATTCCTTGTATAGCCGCAGAATCAAGATCTAATTGCCGCTTACGGCTGTACAAAAGTATGAAGGCAAGTGTAAACATTTTTGCTAGCATGAAATTAGTGAAAAATTGCATTTATGATTACCTCCGTGTCATTGGGCTACTAATATCCATGGATGGAGCCTGAGCCTTCGAGGGTGTAGTATTAATATCCAGAGATGATGATTCAATGTGTGTAGATGGTGCTTCAGTCTGTTTAGATTGTGGTTGAACTTCAACTGCTTTCTTGCTCCTTTTCCTTACTCTCTTCGGTTTAGGTGGTGCAGGTGGAGGTGCATTCGGATCAAGAACGGTCTCATTGCAAGTTTTCTTCATGTGGCCCTTTTGATGGCAACGTTTGCACGTGACAGTTCTGCGTCCCTTTCCCCCTTCTTCCCATCCTTTGTATCTTCTTGTCCTTGGCCTTCCAGCTGCACGTTTTAGAATAGGGGGCCAAAGTTTAAAGCCAGGGTCTACCTTCGGCCACTGCTGCCTATCTGTCATCGGCCCCTGTACCTTGTTGCCTCGGAATATGGAGCTGCAATTTCATATTCAGCCTTTACTGCAATTGCCTAATTGCTTTCTTAAAGCATTTACCATCTTCAAATGTAACACCAACTTCAATTTTGGGGTTCTCAAAATCTGTCACATGGACAATGGTCTCACACCCAACTGTGTCATCCACAACTAGGTCATCATGAAATGACTCACCGGAATCATACCCATCATCTAAGTTAGATTCATCAGAGTCAGTTAGCAACTCTTTGTATTCACACTCATCATCTACGCCAACATACTCAACTTCCGCATCAACCCAATCATCAAAAACAGGTGGTTCGTCGCTGCTAGAAGACTCATGGTCATTATGAGGCTGATGTTCTGGTTTATCAACTTGAATTAAGGGATCAGTTAGATGTGGCGCACAAGAAGATGTAGAACTATCCCCTTTGGAAACAACGGAAACCATAATAGGAAGCCTCCTTTCATCCCAATACATGTGTATCGCAGTCAACAACAAAGTGTCATGGTTGATTTCTGCAAAAGACTGCCTAACTTTATCCCAATAAGTGATTAACAACTTCTGACTTAGCCCATGATTTATTTCTTGATCAAGTTCTTCGCTGAAATCTTTGAAATTGACACAATCCCTGTCTACAACTTTCAGTTCATCTCTAGTTGGATGCCATACTTGTGTGCCATTATCGCAAAATTCAGCATATGCACACACCCGGACATCAATTCTGGTAGCTGAACTACAATCCATCCTATTCAAAATAATACGGATATTACAGACTATATTCTAGAACAAAATACTCTAGTAAGACTGGATCAAGTACGTAGTAATAATCACATCAGTTGGGGTAATCTGAATTGTTACATCGCACCATCAGTACCAAATGATATAGGTATCCCAATGATATAAGCAATCCCTTGATATAACTACTGAATACTGATAAAGTGCACAAAGGTGCAGGCATCACGTAATGTTTTTGGATCATATTCAGCATTCCTTACTACTGAATAATATGAACGGGCTATCTACAACCATGAGGCGTGAGCTAGCAAATGATTTAGTGCTCAACTAAGATCAAGATACATACAGGCGTGACTGGGAAACAATCTGGGCAGAAATATACCCTTCGGGCACCCAGGCTGTGTCGCCATCCATGGCTGCCAGCAGATTGTTGTCGAACGCGAGGGCGCCGGCGAGTGCGGCCGAGGGCGCCGGTCCCCGGACCCCTCCTGGACGGCGCGGCACCTTGCGTCTCTTCGGCCGGTCGCCGATGGTGTGGACGTGAGGCGCGGACGATGCAGATACAGAGGTGTCGTCGGGGACGATCCAGGTACAGAGGTGTCGTCGGGGACGACGTACGCGTGCTCGCCGGCGGCGGCCGGCAAGATGGAGGACGGCGGTTCGTAAATCTCACTAGGGCTCGTAGCTGATACAGATGCAGGGCTTCCTCCCCTTCATCCCTACCCGTATGGAATTAAAACCAAAGTCTGGTTGGTTTTTTTCTTTTGTCTAACTAGATGAGAAGGAAAACCGGTTTAATTCTCAATAATCTGGTAATTTTGCAATAAAAAAATAAATATTTCCGTTTTGGGTCATGTGGTGTGTTTCAGCAAACGTATTCAAAATTATAATGGTACTAGGCAAAGACACGTTTTACTAGTGTGTTTTAGCAAAGACCGAAGAATAACGGTGTCCCGTAGCAAATTTTCCCTTAACATATCGATCGGGTTTTGCTTTGTCTGGGGAAGCAAGACGGCGCTCCACTCTAATTAAATCTTCATCCTGTCCCTGTCTTCACCTGCATCGCTAAGAGTGACGAAACCGCCAGACATTTTGTTCTTCTGTTCCCTCGTGATGATCAGCTACTCGTGGCGTGGTACGTTGGTCAATCTATGGGGGCGTTTTCTAGCCTCCTTCCTCACGATCAGCATCTGAATCTGGATTTGGAGATTCAGGCCATGTTATTGGTGTCCAACATATCGAGTAGGTGTGATGCTACTGCCTTCACCATTGGTACCAAGGAGTACACTCACATGTACGGTCGAGACCAGTCACGCAAACTAAGTTGCATGCACTGCAAAGACAGAGGCAAGTGTGGTAAGATACAGTGAAAAATGAACGGACTCGGGTGTTCAGCAGTAGGTAAGTTTTAAAATGTGGAAAATTTCGTATTTCTAAGTTTCAGAAAAGTTTGAAGTAAATCATGCACATATGTATTGACTTCAATCTTATTCCCGCAAAGTCTCGAGGAAAAATTCGATTCTGCGTAAAAGAGAATTATAACTTGCGCAGTGAGGATCCTGGTGCTTGTACCGTTTCTCGAGCACTTAGTCTTTTTTTCACCCAAGCTACATACTTCTGTTTGTGAGTTCAAATGTTCGCATGCACATACTTGCATACATCCTCTACATGACTACACGCAGGAGAGAAGAGGGAGAGGCGTGGGAGAGAGAGGAGATGGACGGACGCGGGGGTTGGAGGCAGCGCCTTCTCGCCCATGCTGGCCTGAGGAGTGGATGCGGTGGAAGCCGGAGGTGGAGGCTGAGCAGCGCCATCGGCCGTCGCGCGCGAGGAAGAAGGTGGAGGGGAGGAGGCGAATCGGTCGCGACAGGATTGGGGATTGCGGGCGGCGGCTGGCTAGGGTTTCACAGCGAGTCTGGACGGTTTTATACCACGCGGTGAAAAAGGTGAACGGTCAAGATTCTTTGCCAGGCACCATCCTAGGGCTGAGAGGTGCCAATCTCTGTGAGGCCTCCGTGGGGGGGGGCATCATATATACCCCTTGGATGCATCATTCAATGATATATTTCAGTTTTTCTGGTATTTTTAGAATTTACTGCTCTTGCGGAATTCAGAGTGCCTATGTACTAAAAAAATATCTTGGTACTGTGCGTAGTAGATAATGAAGAGACTTATTGACGCGAGAGGAGCAACGGAGGCACACAAGAGACGGCTGATGCATTTTAGAACCTTTATTGAGGTAGCGGAAGAGGGCGAATTGCGGCTCCGATCTCTTGCTCAAGAAAGTGGCTAGGACCATCTCGAGCCCATTGTGGGCCTCACGAGACCTCGACGCAGTGGCGGTTGGGCTCACCGTGTAGCCAGCCAATTGTAAGAGGAAAAATGGAGGCACAAGTAAAGGCACAGGTTGGTCGTGGGAGGCGTGAGAGGAGAAATTACCAATAGTGCAAGCTCGACTTATTACATTTTTTAGTTTTTTTTCTCTTGATTTCTGGTTATCTGAGATTACGTAAACCATGACTGGGGTAGTTTAGTAGTCCATTGATTGTAACTCATGTGTTAATATCTGGAACCGATCGTTGGTGTTGATTTGCTTAACGTCTATATCCAGTTTATAAAAATATCACATATACTATTGCATGAGAGCATTTTAATGTACAATCCATCAAGGCTGTTGGCCTTGAAATAACGTACACGCCATTTGTGCTAGCTTGGATGGCAGAGTCTGCGTACGTCGACCCATACTGTTCTAGCGAGAACGTTCGTTGGTTGACATGGCTGCATGACCTTTGTCACTGCCCATGAAAATAAATTGAGAAGCGTGCCACGTTTGCATCTGGCTGGCTAATATTTATTTTTTCTTCGGTTCTCTTCTCTTTGAATGATAAGGTCAATTAATTCGCAAAAAAAAAAAGAATGGTAAGGTCACTTATTCCAGCATTATACCCCATTCGCTAAACCTTGACCAAGGTAGAAGGCTGAAACTAACCACCACATTTGTCGTTGCCTAATCGACGGTACCCCGGAGGAGGGATCCTCACGAGGGGGATAAGAAGTAGGGGCCATAGGGCGGAGTGCACACGGGACGGTGGTACGCGAGTTACCCAGCTTCGGAACACCTGCACGATGATAGGGCCTACTGCTGCTTGTCTGGAATTATCTGGGCGCTTTCGCGTTGTTACAATGAGTTGTGGTTGTCTCGCTTCTAGCTCGAGATCTCTCAGGGCTCCCGGGATCCGGCTTATATAGGCGCACGGATCTAGGGTTTACATGGAGAGTCCTAGCCGGATTACAGGTTGCCTAACTACGGTACAATGTCTTGCCGTGTACGTCAAGGATCCGCCTTCCATCTACGTCGTACTGGATCCGGGTTCCTTATGGGCCTCCACGGATCCGGCTTCCTTCATGTGCCTTCACGTATCTGACTCCTGGCATAGACCTCTTCGGATCCGGGTACCTCTGTAAGGCGGTTCGGATTCGGCTACCTTCGTAGGGCGGTTAGGATCCGGGTACCTCTGTAGGGCGGTTCAGATCCGGCTCCTTGTTCCTGGGTTGGACATCTTCCATCTTGATCAACAACAACTGGGCTGCCCGGTGGGCCATATGCTATCACCACCATCTGTGGGCCACCCGGGCTTGCCGGAATCGGACCATGTCGATGGTATACCTATGAAGTATATCCACAACAGTAGCCCCCGGAGTTCTCCAAGATTCACCGTTCTTCCATCCAGCTCAGCTTGCGCATGTATCTTCATCCTTTGGCTGGACTGAATAATAGAGAATCTTGAAGGACTCCAAACTTCATATCTCCAACCAAATATTGGTCGGAAACTTCATGATCCAATGGTCAGATTCTTCGAAGACACCATCCAACGTAATCTTCGATATGGATCCAACTAGCCAAATGTAGGTTCGGATCTGACTAGTGATACGTCTCCAACGTATCGATAATTTCTTATGTTCCATGCCACATTATTGATGTTATCTACATGTTTTATGCACACTTTATGTCATATTCGTGCATTTTCTGGAACTAACCTATTAACAAGATGCCGAACTGCCGATTCTTTGTTTCTGCTGTTTTTGGTTTCAGAAATCCTAGTAACGAAATATTCTCGGAATTGGACGAAATCAACGCCCGGGGTCCTATTTTGCCACGAAGCTTCGGAAGTCCGAAGAGGAGACGAAGAGGGGCCACGAGGGGCCACACCCTAGGGCGGCGCGGCCCCCCCTTGGCCGCGCGGCCCTGTGGTGTGGGGCCCTCGTGCCGCCTCTTGACCTGCCCTTCCGCCTACAAATAGCCTCCGTCGCGAAACCCCCAGTACCGAGAGCCACGATACGGAAAACCTTACTGAGACGCCGCCGCCGCCGATCCCATCTCGGGGGATCTAGGAGATCGCCTCCGGCACCCTGCCGGAGAGGGGATTCATCTCCCGGAGGACTCTATGCCGCCATGGTCGCCTCCGGAGTGATGTGTGAGTAGTCTACCCCTGGACTTTGGGTCCATAGCAGTAGCTAGATGGGTGTCTTCTCCCCATTGTGCTTCATTGTCGGATCTTGTGAGCTGCCTAACATGATCAAGATCATCTATCTGTAATTCTATATGTTGCGTTTGTTGGGATCCGATGAATAGAGAATACTTGTTATGTTGATTATCAAAGCTATGTCTATGTGTTGTTTATGATCTTGCATGCTCTCCGTTATTAGTAGATGCTCTGGCCAAGTTGATGCTAGTAACTCCAAGAGGGAGTATTTATGCTCGATAGTGGGTTCATGTCTCCGTGAATCTGGAGGAGTGACAAGAACCACTAAGGTTACGGATGTGCTGTTGCCACTAGGGATAAAACATTGATGCTATGTCTAAGGATGTAGTTGTTGATTACATTACGCACCATACTTAATGCAATTGTTTGTTGCTTTGCAACTTAATACTGGAGGGGGTTCGGATGATAACCTGAAGGTGGACTTTTTAGGCATAGATGCAGTTGGATGGCGGTCTATGTACTTTGTCGTAATGCCCAATTAAATCTCACTATACTCATCATAATATGTATGTGCATGGTCATGCCCTCTCTATTTTGTAGGATAACGTTGCATAGAAAACAAAAATTTTCCTACGTCGAACACGCAATCCAAGCCAAGATGCAATCTAGAAGACGGTAGCAACGAGGGGGTATCGAGTCTCACCCTTGAAGAGATTCCAAAGCCTACAAGATGAGGCTCTTGTTGCTGCGGTAGACGATCACTTGCCGCTTGCAAAAGCGCGTAGAAGATCTTGATCACGATCGGTTCCGGCGCCACGAACGGGCAGCACCTCCGTACTCGGTCACACGTTCGGTTGTTGATGAAGACGACGTCCACCTCCCCGTTCCAGCGGGCAGCGGAAGTAGTAGCTCCTCTTGAATCCGACAGCACGACGGCGTGGTGTCGGTGGCGGTGAAGAAGTCCGGCGGAGCTTCGCTAAGCTATGCGGGAGATATGGAGGAGAGGGGGGCGGCTAGGGTTTGGGAGGGGGTGGCCGGCCACTCAAGGGGGGCGGCCAAGCTATGGTCTTGGGGTGGCCGGCCCCCTCCCTTGGCCCCTCATTATATAGGTGGATCCCCAAGTGTTGGTGTCCAAGTCTTCGAATAAGACCCGAACCAAAAACCTTCCATAAGAGGGGAAACCTAGCCCAACTAGGACTCCCACCAAAAGGTGGGATTTCCACCTCCCATGTGGGGGGTGGCCGGCCCCCTATGGAGGAGTCCACTTGGGACTCCTCCCCATCTAGGGCTGGCCGGCCATGGAGGTGGAGTCCCATGTGGACTCCACCTTCCTTGGTGGTTTCTTCCGGACTTTTCTAGAACCTTCTAGAACCTTCCATAGAACCTTCCGCGACATTTTATTTCTCATAAAATGACATCCTATATATGAATCTTATTCTCCGGACCATTCCGGAACTCCTCGTGATGTCCGGGATCTCATCCGGGACTCCGAACAAATATTCGAACTCCATTCCATATTCAAGTACTACCATTTCAACATCCAACTTTAAGTGTGTCACCCTACGGTTCGAGAACTATGCGGACATGGTTGAGTACTCACTCCGACCAATAACCAATAGCGGGATCTGGAGATCCATAATGGCTCCCACATATTCAACGATGACTTTAGTGATCGAATGAACCATTCACATATATTACCAATTCCCTTTGTCTCGCGATATTTTACTTGTCCGAGGTTTGATCTTCGGTATCACTCTATACCTTGTTCAACCTCGTCTCCTGACAAGTACTCTTTACTCGTACCGTGGTATGTGGTCTCTTATGAACTCATTCATATGCTTGCAAGACATTAGACGACATTCCACCGAGAGGGCCCAGAGTATATCTATCCATCATCGGGATGGACAAATCCCACTGTTGATCCATATGCCTCAACTCATACTTTCCGGATACTTAATCCCACCTTTATAGCCACCCATTTACGCAGTGGTGTTTGGTGTAATCAAAGTACCTTTCCGGTATAAGTGATTTACATGATCTCATGGTCATAAGGACTAGGTAACTATGTATCGAAAGCTTATAGCAAATAACTTAATGACGAGATCTTATGCTACGCCTAATTGGGTGTGTCCATTACATCATTCATATAATGATATAACCTTGTTATTAATAACATCCAATGTTCATGATTATGAAACTAATCATCCATTAATCAACAAGCTAGTTTAAGAGGCATACTAGGGACTTCTTGTTGTCTACATATCACACATGTACTAATGTTTCGGTTAATACAATTATAGCATGATATATAAACATTTATCATAAACATAAAGATATAAATAATAACCACTTTATTATTGCCTCTAGGGCATATCTCCTTCAGTCTCCCACTTGCACTAGAGTCAATAATCTAGTTTACATTTGTAAAGATATAACACCTTGGCTTTCCGGTGCTTTATCATGTATTGCTCACGGGAGAGGTTTTTAGTCAACGGATCTGACACGCTCAGAAACGTATGTATTTTGTAATTCATTTGCGTCTCAACGCATCACTCATTTCCAAATGAGTTGGCATTAAATATGTTTGATCTTCTGGTGGAACCTTAATTCCGCTGTCTGAAATATGTCACTAATATTGTCACACACAATATAGCTTCATAATTCTGACTCTGTCGGAACTACACCAAGTTCTCAAAGAACCTCTTGACTTTAACATCCTTTGTCATTTGTCAAAACAATGACATATTCTGCCTTCTTTTGTAGAATCCGTCACAATATTTAGAACTCTTCTAAATCTAGCATAGACAACTTCTAGCTCATTGTGCTGCCTTTTAAACAACACTTAGTCTAATTTGAGATTGAAATTATATTTTATATGTGACAAAACCAATATCGGTGTAACACCTTACAGCGATTTGTTTGTCATTTCTTCATACAAATATATATATATATATATATCCTTAGTTCTTCTAAAGTACTCAAGGATATTCTTACTGTCGTCCCATGATCATCTTATGAATCATTCCGGTATATGCTCATAACATTTTAGAGCACAAGATATCTGATTTTGTACATTTTATTCGTGATCTAAAATCACTCATGTGTCTTTACTCATCGAGTGTCAGATACACTCAAATCTTGTTAAACCTTCACATGACAAGAACATTTTCTTAATATTTCTATATTGAACTATTTCAATATCCATTCTATGTACTTTGACTTAAACTTATCATGTGTTTTAATCTATCTTCATAGATCTTGACACTAAATATGTTTTAGTCCATATCCTTTCATTGAAGTTAATTTTTCAATGAAACATTTTAATCAAGTATATAATTACATTATTTATAACCAACTATATGTCATCTACATAAAGTATTATAAATATGTCTCAGCGCTCCCACTTAGTTTCTTGCAAATGCAAGCCTCTTCATCATTTCTGATGAAATCAAAAACTCTTTGACTATTTCATCTGGTGAAGATTCCAACTCCGTAATACTCACTTCATCCAATTGAAGTTCGTATTCCTATCTAGTATTCTACGGACTAGCAAAACAATTGGTTGTATCTTGTATACATACTTCTGTTAAGTAGTGTATTTTGCCATCCTACTAGCATATCTCATAAAAGAAATATGTAGTGATTACTAGAATAATCCACATAGACTATAAGCATTGCTACGGAAGATCTAATCTTATCGTAGTCAACTCTTTGAACTTTGTCGTAAACGACTTTTCGATAAGTCAAGCTTCCTCAAGGATATTTCATCCAAGTCCATCAATTTTATAGATCCATTTACTTTCAAAAAGTTTTTATCTATCTTGGATTTCATGGCATATAGCCATTTTAACAGAGTCAGGGCCCATCATAACTTCTTTGTTTGTAGTTGGTTTATCATTGTTCAAAATCAATCCTTTGTCCACAAATCATTTATTTGATCACAAAGTAAACCATACCTACAAGGTTCAATATGTGCTTCGATCTCCATGACTAAAACACTTTGTAGTCATGGGAGCCATGATCGTTGTGGCCACTTCTGAAACCAATTCCGATGCTGCGCAACTCTGATCATTATGCTCAGGTTCATAAACCTTATCAAATTATATTATCCTCCCACTCAAATACTTCACTAGAAACAATTTCTCGGAAATAAGAAACATTGACAAACACTTTTGTCTTTGTCTCGTGGGAAGAATTCCCAATCAAATCTCTGGGATAACCAACAAAGATATTCATCCGATTTTGGTTGTAAACTTATTTACTTATGCTATGCATACCAAAATTTAAGAAAAGACTATCAGGTTTCTTACCTATGCCATAACTCGTATGGTGTCATTTCAACGGATCATGATGATGCTCTATTTAGTGTAAAAGCGGTGGTCACTAAAGCATAATCCACAAAAATATAATGGCGTCATAATATTTTTATCTCATCATTAACCCAACAAGGTTTGGATACATATCTTGAATACTATATCATCATTATGATACTCCAAGAAATGTGAGTTGTAGAACAATTTCATAACTCTCTTAGATGTTCGCTAAAACTCGTAATTCAAATATTTCCACCATGATCCAATCATAGATATTTGACTTTTCTATTACGATGATTTCCACTTCATGCTGAAATTTATTTGAATCCATTCAAATGTTTCAAACTTTTTCCTTATTGAATATATCCACATATATATACTCAATTCATTGTTGAAAGTTTTCATGAAGTAGAAGAATCTCCCGCACACAACTATGCTCAGTGAACCACATACATCATCATGTATTTTTCCACTAAGTTAGTTGCCCGTTCAACTTTTGGCCTATGAACGGTATTTTAATCATTCTCTTTTAGAAAAGATTTGCAAGCGCCAAATGATTCAAAAATCAAATGACTCAAAAAATCCATTTGCATGGAGTTTCTTCATGCGTTCCTTTCTAACATGACTTAATATGGCGGTTCCACAAATAAGTGGAATTCAAATCATTTGCCTTATGGCATTTTAGCGTCAGTGTTATGTATGTGTGTTTCACCATTAAGATTTATAATAACTTATCCATCGTACATGGAGTAATGTCATAATTTGAACAACTCATTGTTTTCATTTGACCAGAGCAAAATAACAATTATTAAGTTCTTTATTATAAATCCTAAGGGCTAGATAGGATGCCAACGACGAACATAATAACACTTTATTTTGTTCCAGACATGCATTCTTATCATATTCCTTGTCAGTCACTTAGGCCATTGTATTCTTGTATTGCGTTGTTTTGTATGACACTTCATACCAACCAATATAGTACTAATACCCAAGAATTTCATAGTGTGACTTAACTAGGAATACAACCATAACATGTATATCATTTATATACACCTGAGCTAGACCTTCTAGTCTTTTCTTTTCTTTTTGCCAGAATATCTTTTGCAGTTTCTCTTTTAGCTTTCCTCATTATTCAGAAAAACACTTCAACATCATTAACTTCTAGGTTTGTTGGTCAAATACCAATAACCTTGAGGTTCTTACTTTGAAGTTGATCATCATATGACAAGTGTTTCAGATTTCACTATTAGTAACTTTGTAATATGATGAACAATTTCACTCATAGTTTTATCCATCATATCATGACGACTTTCCGAGGCCATGTCTGTACATGCTAGGCTCGTAAAGTTTTAACCTTGGTATTTGCATGTGCAAATCTAGCTTGCACCCGTTGTATGCACACGTAGAATCTATCACACCCGATTATCACGTGATGCTTCGAAACGACGAGTCTTAGCAACGGTGCATATTAAGGATGGTCACTTCATGGATATGCGAATATTATTAGTGCCCCAATAGTTGGAGGATTGTGACGCCTGGCGTCTTCAACCTTCATACATTCCCATAAAACTTATGAGTTTATGTAGTCTCACCAAATTTATATTCTATTATCTTGCAATAAGGTCTTAGATATCACATATATCTCATACCTTGATTATTTCTGAAAACTAAATTTTCAGCTCCTTACTTTTCAAACAGATTTGAACTTCAAGTTTCACGGAGACAAGATAACTTTGGGTACTAATTGAAACCATAGCTCTTTGAATCAACAATGTGAGGTTTACTAAAAATTTGCAATAGGACTTAATCAATTCTTGATTCTTTAACAATACGGTACTAATCCGTAAAGTTTCTTATCAGATTTAACAGTATTTCTATCTCAATAACAAGACTAGCGCATAGTAGTAAACGGATGCCAATACTACAAAATTAATTCAAAATACTACTCAGACTATGTTTATGATAATTAGTTCATGTTTTAATCTAATTACTAATGAACTCCCACTTAATACAACATCCCTCATAGTTGTTAAATGGTACACGATCCAAATCCACTACACCAAAACCGATCATCACGTGAGATGATGTAGCTTCAATAGTGAACATCAACATGTTGATCATATCATCCATATGACTCGTGTTCAACCTTTCGGTTTCCGTTGTCCCGAGGCCATGTCTGTACATGCTAGGCTCGTCAAGCAAACCCAAGTATTCCGCGTGTGCAACATGGCTTACACCCGTTGTATGTGAACGTTGAGTCTATCACATCAGATCATCACGAGATGCTTCGAAACGACGAACTGTTACAACGGTGCATACGAGGGGAGAACACTTTATTATCTTGATATTAATGTGAGGGATCATCTTATAATGCTACCGTCGCGATCTAAGCAAAATAAGATGCATAAAGGATTAACATCACATGCAGTTCATATGTGATATGATATGGCCCTTTTGTCTTTGCGCCTTTGATCTTCATCTCCAAAGCACGGACATGATCTCCATCATCAACGGGCATGATCTCCATCATCGTCGGCGTAGCGTCAAGGTTCATGGCGCCGTCTTCATGGTTGTTCACCTCATGTAGCAACTATTACAACTACTTTGAAATACTACTCAACATGAAATTTAAAGACAACCATAAGGCTCCTGCCGGTTGCCACAATACAATAATGATCATCTCATACATATTCATCATCACATTATGGCCATATCACATCACCAAACCCTGAAAAAACAAGTTAGACGTCTCTAATTTGGTTTGCATATTTTACGTGGTTTAGGGTTTTCGAGAGAGATCTAATCTACCTACGAACATGAACCACAACGGTGATACTAGTGTTGTCAATAGAAGAGTAAATTGAATCTTCACTATAGTAGGAGAGACAGACACCCGCAAAGCCACTTATGCAATACAAGTTGCATGTCGAGCGTGGAGCAAATCTCATGAAACGCGGTCATGTAAAGTTAGCCCGAGCCGCTTCATCCCACTATGCCACAAAGATGCAAAGTACTCAAACTAAAGACAACATAAGCATCAACGCCCACAAACCATTGTGTTCTACTCGTGCAACCATCTATGCATAGACACGGCTCTGATACCACTGTAGGATAACGTTGCATAGAAAACAAAAATTTTCCTACGTCGAACACGCAATCCAAGCCAAGATGCAATCTAGAAGACGGTAGCAACGAGGGGGTATCGAGTCTCACCCTTGAAGAGATTCCAAAGCCTACAAGATGAGGCTCTTGTTGCTGCGGTAGACGATCACTTGCCGCTTGCAAAAGCGCGTAGAAGATCTTGATCACGATCGGTTCCGGCGCCACGAACGGGCAGCACCTCCGTACTCGGTCACACGTTCGGTTGTTGATGAAGACGACGTCCACCTCCCCGTTCCAGCGGGCAGCGGAAGTAGTAGCTCCTCTTGAATCCGACAGCACGACGGCGTGGTGTCGGTGGCGGTGAAGAAGTCCGGCGGAGCTTCGCTACGCTATGGGGGAGATATGGCGGAGGGGGGGGCGGCTTGGGTTGGGGCGGGGGGGGCCGGCCACTCAAGGGGGGCGGCCAAGCTATGGTCTTGGGGTGGCCGGCCCCCTCCCTTGGCCCCTCATTATATAGGTGGATCCCCAAGTGTTGGTGTCCAAGTCTTCGAATAAGACCCGAACCAAAAACCTTCCATAAGAAGGGAAACCTAGCCCAACTAGGACTCCCACCAAAAGGTGGGATTTCCACCTCCCATGTGGGGGGGTGGCCGGCCCCCTATGGAGGAGTCCACTTGGGACTCCTCCCCATCTAGGGCTGGCCGGCCATGGAGGTGGAGTCCCATGTGGACTCCACCTTCCTTGGTGGTTTCTTCCGGACTTTTCTAGAACCTTCTAGAACCTTCCATAGAACCTTCCGCGACATTTTATTTCTCATAAAATGACATCCTATATATGAATCTTATTCTCCGGACCATTCCGGAACTCCTCGTGATGTCCGGGATCTCATCCGGGACTCCGAACAAATATTCGAACTCCATTCCATATTCAAGTACTACCATTTCAACATCCAACTTTAAGTGTGTCACCCTACGGTTCGAGAACTATGCGGACATGGTTGAGTACTCACTCCGACCAATAACCAATAGCGGGATCTGGAGATCCATAATGGCTCCCACATATTCAACGATGACTTTAGTGATCGAATGAACCATTCACATATATTACCAATTCCCTTTGTCTCGCGATATTTTACTTGTCCGAGGTTTGATCTTCGGTATCACTCTATACCTTGTTCAACCTCGTCTCCTGACAAGTACTCTTTACTCGTACCGTGGTATGTGGTCTCTTATGAACTCATTCATATGCTTGCAAGACATTAGACGACATTCCACCGAGAGGGCCCAGAGTATATCTATCCGTCATCGGGATGGACAAATCCCACTGTTGATCCATATGCCTCAACTCATACTTTCCGGATACTTAATCCCACCTTTATAGCCACCCATTTACGCAGTGGTGTTTGGTGTAATCAAAGTACCTTTCCGGTATAAGTGATTTACATGATCTCATGGTCATAAGGACTAGGTAACTATGTATCGAAAGCTTATAGCAAATAACTTAATGACGAGATCTTATGCTATGCCTAATTGGGTGTGTCCATTACATCATTCATATAATGATATAACCTTGTTATTAATAACATCCAATGTTCATGATTATGAAACTAATCATCCATTAATCAACAAGCTAGTTTAAGAGGCATACTAGGGACTTCTTGTTGTCTACATATCACACATGTACTAATGTTTCGGTTAATACAATTATAGCATGATATATAAACATTTATCATAAACATAAAGATATAAATAATAACCACTTTATTATTGCCTCTAGGGCATATCTCCTTCATATTTGTCAATTGCCAAACTGTAATTTGTTCACCCAACATGCTGTTTATCTTATGGGAGAGACACCTCTAGTGAACCGTGGACCCCGGTCCAATTCTCTTTACTGAAATACAATCTACTGCAATACTTGTTCTACTGTTTTCTGCAAACAATCATCTTCCACACAATATGGTTAATCCTTTGTTACAGCAAGCCGGTGAGATTGACAACCTCACTGTTTCGTTGGGGCAAAGTACTTTGGTTGTGTTGTGCAGGTTCCACGTTGGCGCCGGAATCTCTGGTGTTGCGTCGCACTACATCCCGCCGCCATCAACCTTCAACGTGCTTCTTGGCTCCTACTGGTTCGATAACCTTGGTTTCATACTGAGGGAAACTTGCCGCTGTACGCATCACACCTTCCTCTTGGGGTTCCCAACGGACGCGTGTTGAACGCGTATCAAGCGACTTTTTCGCGCCGTTGCAGTGAGATCAAGACACGCTGCAAGGGGAGTCTCCACTTCTCAATCTCTTTACTTTGTTTTTGTCTTGCTTAGTTTTATTTACTACTTTGTTTGCTGCAATAAATCAAAATACAAAAAAATTAGTTGCTAGTTCTACTTTATTTGCTATCTTGTTTGCTATATCAAAAACACAAAAAAATTAGTTACTCGCATTTACTTTATTATCATGTCTAGTCCCGTAGTTGATACTTTATCACCTGAGGAATCGATCTTCACTTTTAAACAAGGAGGTGAAGAGAATTTTAAAGAAGCATGGTCTAGAATTTTTGATGCTTATAGTAAAACTGAACCTAAAATGACCTTAAGTTTGCTTCTTAGTAATTTCTATTTCGGGCTTATTCTTCGCTATAGATATGCCTTAGATGCTGTAGTGGGAGGAGATTTCCTTCATTGTGATGGGGATCAAGCTTTTAATGCCATAAGGAAATTGATTACATCATTTAGCTCCGATAATAATTTTGATCCATCTCATGCTAGCATGCATAATAGATTAAACACTATTGAAACAAATATATCATGTTTAAAAGAAGTGTATAACCGAATTCGCGAATACTATGATTATGTTCCATTAAGCTTCGAACCTTCAATGTGGGTGCCTACCGTTAAAGCTACTATTGGTGGTGAAACTTTTCCTGCTCGTTGTGATATTATGTCCGAGTTTTGCCTCATGCCTGAAAAAATTTATAAATCTTTGACACTTTGGGGACTTACTGAAGGGGGAGAAGAAATAACTCTTACGGATAACTCTGTTGTAATTCCTAAGGGTATAGCTGAAGGTGTTTTCACAACCTTTCTTGGAAGGACGGTATCCACTGATTATCTTGTTATTGAATGTGTAGGGACAGGACAAATCACGCTTGGAAGATCCCTGCTGAAACTCATGGGAGCAGTCATAGATGTTGGGAAAGGCACTCTAAATTTTACCTCTACACCCGGATGCGGTCATGTGTTCCTTAGACCAAAGAGTAGAATTAAGAGTAAGAAAGGTAAGAGCAACACCTCTGGTAAGAATGCCGATGCACCACCCTTCGATAATACTTGATACACACTTTCAGCGCCTAGCTGAAAGGCGTTAAAGAAAAGCGCTTATGGGAGACAACCCATGGTTTTTACCTACAGTACTTTGTTTTTATTTTGTGTCTTGGAAGTTGTTTACTACTGTAGCAACCTCTCCTTATCTTAGTTTTGTGTTTTGTTGTGCCAAGTAAAGTCTTTGATAGTAAAGTTCATACTAGATTTGGATTACTGCGCAGTTTCAGATTTCTTTGCTGTCACGAATTCCGACCTGCCTCCCTGTAGGTAGCTCAGAAAAATATGCCAATTTACGTGCGTGATCCTCAGATATGTACGCAACTTTCATTCAATTTGGGCATTTTCATTTGAGCAAGTCTGGTACCATTTTAAAATTCGTCAATACGAACTGTTCTGTTTTGACAGATTCTGCCTTTTATTTCGCATTGCCTCTTTTGCTATGTTGGATGAATTTCTTTGATCCATTAATATCCAGTAGCTTTATGCAATGTCCAGAAGTGTTAAGAATGATTGTGTCACCTCTGAACATGTTAATTTTTATTGTGCACTAACCCTCTAATGAGTTGTTTCGAGTTTGGTGTGGAGGAAGTTTTCAAGGATCAAGAGAGGAGTATGATGCAACATGATCAAGGAGAGTGAAAGCTCTAAGCTTGGGGATACCCCGGTGGTTCACCCCTTCATATTCTAAGAAGACTCAAGCGTCTAAGCTTGGGGATGCCCAAGGCATCCCCTTCTTCATCGACAACATTATCAGGTTCCTCCCCTGAAACTATATTTTTATTCCATCACATCTTATGTGCTTTGCTTGGAGCGTCGGTTTGTTTTTGTTTTTTGTTTTGTTTGAATAAAATGAATCCTAGCATTCACTTTATGGGAGAGAGACACGCTCCGCTGTAGCATATGGACAAGTTTGTCCTTAGTTTCTACTCATAGTATTCATGGCGAAGTTTCTTCTTCGTTAAATTGTTATATGGTTGGAATTGGAAAATGATACATGTAGTAATTGCTATAAATGTTTTGGGTAATGTGATACTTGGCAATTGTTGTGCTCATGTTTAAGCTCTTGCATCATATGCTTTGCACCCATTAATGAAGAAATACTTAGAGCATGCTAAAATTTGGTTTGCATATTTGGTTTCTCTAAGGTCTAGATAATTTCTAGTATTGAGTTTGAACAACAAGGAAGACGGTGTAGAGTCTTATAATGTTTACAATATGTCTTTTATGTGAGTTTTGCTGCACCGGTTCATCCTTGTGTTTGTTTCATATAAGCCTTGCTAGCCTAAACCTTGTATCGAGAGGGAATACTTCTCATGCATCCAAAATACTTGAGCCAACCACTATGCCATTTGTGTCCACTGATGACCCACAAGTATAGGGGGTGTATCGTAGTATCTTCGATAAGTAAGAATGTCGATCCCAACGAGGAGCAGAAGGTGTTGACAAGCAGTTTCGATGAAGGATTCACTGTAAATGCTCACAGACAAGTAGTCAGGGGGGTTTGATGTAACAGTTGAATAATGTACGAGTATGTAAAGTGCGAGAGTAATAATTGCAGCGAGTGGCCCAATCCTTTTTAGCACAAAGGACAAGCCGGTTTGTTTACTTATAATGACCAAACGTTCTTGAGGACACACGGGATTTTGGTCTAGTGCTTTCGCTACATACGGCTAAATAATCTTCATTGTTGTAATAAGTGTTGTGTGGGTGAACCTATGCTAATGTACCGCCCTTCCTAGGACTAACACATACTTGTGATTATACCCCTTGCAAGCATCCGCAACTACAAGAAAGTAATTAAGAAATAAATCTAACCACAGCCTTAAACTCTGAGATCCTGCGATCCCTCCTGCATCGATATACCAACGGGGGTTTAGGTTTCTGTCACTCCGGCAACCCCGCAATTGGCAAACGAATACAAGATGCATTCCCCTAGGCCCATAAATGGTGAAGTGTCATGTAGTCGACGTTCACATGACACCACTAGAAGAATAACACCACAACTTAAATATCACACCATTGAATATTACTCATCCATAGTTCACTACTAACATTTAGACTTCACCCATGTCCTCAAGAACTAAACGAACTACTCACGAGACATCATACGGAACATGATCAGAGGTGATATGATGATGAATAACAATCTGAACATAAACTTGGTTCAATGGTTTCACTCAATAGCATCAACAACAAGTAGGAATCGATACCGGGAGAGTTTCCCCTATCAAACAATCAAGATCAAACCCAAATTGCTATGGCGGTGACGGTGTCCAGCGGTGATGACGGCGGTGATGATGGTGGAGATGATGATGATGGTGATGGCGATGATGTCCAGCTCGATGACGGTGACGATGGCGTCGATTTCCCCTCCCGGAGGGAATTTCCACTGGCGGATTCACGCCCGCTGGAGAGCTCTTTTCTCTCTGGTGTTCTCCGCCCCGCAGAGGCGGTAGAACTCTTCGCGAGGTACCCTCCGTGGCTTAGGTCTTCGGGACGAAGGGTTTGGCGAAGAAAAGGAGGCGAAAGGGGTCGTGGGCCCTCCACACCACAGCCGGCGCGGCCGGGGGCACAGGCCGCGCCGCCCTAGGGTGTGGGCCCACCCCGGCTGCTCCCGGCTCCTCCTTCGGCTTCCTTCGTCATCTTGAAAAATAGGATTTTTGGTATAATTTCCTTCCGAGTTGATCTTCCGAAATATTGCGTTCTGACGGTGCTTTTTCCAGCAGAATCCTGGCTCCGGTGTTCGATCCTCCAATAACGATGAAACATGCAAAATAGATGAAATAACATAAGTAATGTGTCCCAATATGAAATATATCAATGAATAACAGCAAATTATGATATAAAATAGTGATGCAAATTGGACGTATCAACTCCCCCAAGCTTAGACTTCGCTTGTCCCCAAGCGAAACCGAGCTCGATAGACATGACCACATGTTTATGGAGTGAAGAGTCGATAAATAAAATACGGACAAGAAGCATCATATTCATTCACACAGGACATTATAGTAGACAACCTCTTATAACTCATATTGAAACAAGTATAGGGTAATCACAAGTAAAGGTGCATGAGAAATCATGATTGGTGATGGCAAACTTCGTTCTTGGTCAGAGAACAACTAACAGATTATATTTATCTTATTGAGCAGCGCTCTCATGTTAGAGTTTATAAGGCACAACTTGCATACTCAATCATAATGGTCTTCTCATGGTCATTGATAACTTGCAAAGCTATATTCATTCAGATAAAACTTGTACTAAACAAGGAAGAATAAAAGACATGATGTAGCAAATCGCAATATAATGGTTTGATCACAACTACTCAAATGCTTGCTTGAGATGGAGGGAAATAGGTTCTTGACTCAACAAAAAGTAAAAGACAGGCCCTTCGCAGAGGGAAGCAGGGGTTAAATCATGTGCTAGAGCTTTTTCAGTTTTGCAATCATATAAAGAGAATAAAAGTAACATTTTGAGAAGTGTTTGTTGTTGTCAACGACTGGTAGCGGGTACTCTAACCCCCTTGCCAGACAACCTCCTAAGAGCGGCTCCCATATTATTTTCATTTTGTGTGGCACTCCTTCCAACCTTTCTTTCACAAACCATGGCTAACCGAATCCTCGGGTGCTGCCAACAATCTCATACCATGAAGGAGTGCCTTTTTATTTTAGTTTTATTATGATGATGACACTCCCCCCAACCTTTGCTTACACAAGCCATGGCTAACCGAATCCTTCGGGTGCCGTCCATCAATCACATACCATGGAGGAGTGTCTATTTAGTTTAATTAATTTGGGACTGGGAATCCCATTGCCAGCTCTTTTTGCAGAATTATTGGATAAGCGGATGTAGCCACTAGTCCATTGGTGAAAGTTGCCCAACAAGATTGAAAGATAAAACACCACATACTTCCTCATGAGCTATGAAACATTAACACAAATAAGAGATACTAGGTTTTGAATTGTTTAAAGGTAGCACATGAAGTATTTACTTGGAATGGCAGAAAATACCATGTAGTAGGTAGGTATGGTGGACACAAATGGCATAGGTTTGGGTTAAGGTTTGGATGCACGAGAAGTATTCCCTCTCAGTACAGGTCTTTGGCTAGCAAGGTTAATTAGCAAGCATAAGAGTCGAGGGAAACAAACAAATATACATGTGATAGAAACAATCATGCATCTTCCTTGTAAGCACAAACAATTTTAACTTCAGAATAATAAGCTATGAGCTAACAAGAAAGACAATGAAACATCTACATGTATTTCTCTTTTCTATTTAAACCTTAAAGTGTTGTTGCTATTGACCCATGCTAAGTTTGCCAAAACCAAATAGATTTATTCAATGCTCCCAAAGTGATACCAATACTAACAACAAGGTGAATCATATAGTAAAGATTGCAAACTAAAATAAGATGTGCAATATGTAAATGATAAGACTTCTCATTAATATTCCATAACGATAACTCACACCAAGGGATACATAGACAACCAACTAAAGGAGAGATACTTCCAAACGCAACCCATCTTATATGATAACTTCCCTACTCATGATATGACACTACTTGACAATAAAAGTAAAAGGTAGTGATAATGTGATACCGCGGCACTCCCCCAAGCTTGGAACAAACCAAGGGGATGCCAATACCGATGATGAATTACTCCTGCGGAGATGGTGGTGATGAATTCCTCCCGAGCTTCTTAATAAGCTCCTTCGTCTTCAGTTTCTCAGCTTGATAATTCTGCACTAAGATTCGAAGAGATTCATTGTTATCCGAAGTTGGCGATGACGACCTTGTAACGCGAATCGAGTGGTATTCAATCAATCTTCGGAGACGGCAGTTCTCCTCCTGGAGTATCTCCACTTCTCTTTTCAGAGCCCGATATTGATCACAAAACTCATCGGTAACCCGTAGAACTTCTTCCATCATGGGGAAAGAGTCGAGGCCGAGAGCGGGTGGTAGAGGTCCTGCAAGTTATGAGAAAAAGAACGTCGAGTGTCAACGAGATCCCACCAAGATTTGCTTGCTCCCTCCGGCTTGTTGATCTTGTCTTGATGGCACCTCCTTCTCTTCCTCCGAAAGCCCCTTGCCCTTGTTGTTGGAGGCCATGGTGCTTCTAAACCGAAAACAGATCTGGCGAAACAGCTCGAAACAAAACACGTCGAAAACATGATATACGGACCTCCAGGGGTCCGGGAGATTATATAGCAAATATTTTCGCGAAATAAGGAAAATACCAGATCGAACCAGAGTCGGAAAGGAGCGACGGGGCGGCCAAACCATAGGCCGGCGCGGGCCCAGGTCAGGCCGCGCCGCCTATGGTGGCACCCTCGTGCGTCCTTTCCACTCCGTTTCGAACTCGTAATTTCTCATATTTTCCAAAAACAGCAAAAATATAGTTCGGAAGGTAAATTGCGTACTTTTCATTACCGATCGTTACCTATTCAAAGTCGAGTTACGGCGGATCGTCAATTTGCCCTTTGATGAAATCTTCCGGTGTCTCCACTTGAATAATATCAACATCAACATTATAGGAATCACCCGAGATATAATGCTTGAGTCTTTGTCCATTCACCACTTGCGTAGCATTGCCTTGGAGAGAGCTAATTTTGATTGCTCTGAACGATACACCTCCTCGACAACATATGGTCCTTCCCATTTCGAGAGTAATTTCCCCGCAAAGAATCCGAGACGAGACCGATACCATAGGACTTTATCCCCAATATTAAATTCTCTTTTGATAATCCTCCTATCATGCCATTTTTTAACTTTCTCTTTAAAGAGTTTAGCATTTTCATAAGCTTCACTTCTCCATTCATCTAGGGAACTCAATTGCAACAACCTCTCATCACCTAAGTTTAGGATCTTTATTTAATTCTCTAACAGCCCAATAAGCTTTGTGCTCTAGTTCTAAAGGTAAATGACAAGCTTTCCCATAAACCATTTTATAAGGTGACATTCCCATGGGATTTTTATAAGCAGTTCTATAAGCCCAAAGTGCATCCGTCAATTTACTAGCCCAATTCTTTCTAGTTTTATTAACGGTCTTTCCCACAATAGATTTAATCTCTCTATTTGATAACTCTACTTGACCACTAGTTTGAGGATGATAAGCGAAGCAATTCTATGATTAATACCATACCTAGCAAGAGTTTTTCTAAAACCTCCATGAATAAAATGAGAACCTCCATCGGTCATAATATATCTAGGTACTCCAAATCTAGGAAAAATAATATCTAAGAGCATTCTTAAAGAGGTCTCACCATCAGCACTTTTTGTAGGTATAGCCTCCACCCATTTAGTAACATAATCAACACAACAAGTATATGAGTGTTACCTTCGAAGACGGAAAAGGTCCCATGAAGTCAAATCCCCAACAATCAAACGGTTCAATAACAAGAGTATAATTCATAGGCATTTCATTGCGTGCGGAGATATTACCAACCCTTTGGCATTCATCACAAGATAAAATAAACTTTCTCGCATCTTTGAAGAGAGTTGGCCAATAAAAACCTGATTGTAGAACCTTTTGCGCGGTTCTTTCTCCCGTGATGTCCTCCATAAGCACTACCATGACATTTACTCAATATCTCCTGTTGTTCATATTCGGGAACACATCTTCGCATAATACCATCCACTCCTTCTTTATATAAGTGTGGGTCATCCCAGAAATAATGCCTCAAATCATAAAAGAATTTCCTCCTTTGCTGAATCGAAAAGGTTGGAGGCAAGTACTTGGGAACAATAAAGTTAGCATAATCAGCATACCAAGGACTGTCTCGCGAGCTCACCTTTATTACAGCCAATTGTTCATTTGGAAAACTATCATTAACAGGAACAGGATCATAAGCAATATTTTCCAATCTAGACAAATTATCAGCAACAGGATTATCAAGACCTTTCCTATCTACAATATGTAAATCAAATTCTTGCAAACGAAGTACCCATCTAATAAGCCTTGGCTTAGCATCTTTCTTTGTCATTAGGTATCTAATTGCAGCATGATCAGTATGAATAGTAACTTTTGAATCAACAATATAAGATCTAAATTTATCACAAGCAAAAACTACAGCTAATAATTCCTTTTCGGCTTGTAGCATAATTTCTTTGAGCAGCATCAAGAGTTTTACTAGCATAATGAATAACATTCAGTTTTTTATCTACTCGCTGTCCAAGGACAGCGCCTACAGCAAAATCACTAGCATCACACATAATTTCAAAGGGTAAGTTCCAATCAGGAGGTTCAACTATAGGAGCAGTTGTTAAGGCTTTCTTAAGAGTTTCAAACGCTTCCTTACAATCATCATCAAAAACAAATGGTACATCTTTTTGAAGAAGATTAGTAAGAGGCTTTGAAATCTTGGAGAAGTCTTTAATAAATCTCCTATAAAACCCAGCATGACCAAGAACACTACGAATACCTTTAACATCCCTCGGATAAGGCATCTTCTCGATTGCTTCAACTTTAGCTCTATCAACTTCAATACCTCTCTCAGAAATTTTATGTCCCAATACAATTCCTTCATTAACCATAAAGTGGCATTTCTCCCAATTAAGAACAAGGTTAGTTTCTTCACATCTCTGCAAAACTTTATCAAGGTTTCGCAAGCAGCTATCAAAAGAATTCCCATAGACGGAAAAATCATCCATGAATACCTCTACAATACTTTCACAAAAACCATGAAAAATAGCAGACATGCATCTTTGAAAAGTAGCAGGAGCATTACATAAACCAAAAGGCATGCGTCTATAAGCATAAGTTCCATAGGGACAGGTAAAAGTGGTTTTCTCTTGATCTTTAGCTTTAACAGCAATTTGTGAAAACCCAGAATAACCATCAAGAAAGCAAAAATGAGTATTTTTAGATAATCTTTCTAGCATTTGATCAATAAAGGGTAAAGGGTAATGATCTTTTTTAGTAACTTTATTAACTTTTCGAAAATCAATGCACATTCTATACCCTACAACTACTCTTTGAGGAATGAGCTCATCATTATCATTAGGCACAACAGTCATACCTCCTTTCTTGGGAACACAAAGGCACGGGACTAACCCATCTACTATCAAGGCAATAGGATATATAATACCAGCTTCAAGGAGTCGTAGTACCTCATTCCTTACCACTTCCTTCATCTTTGGAATTAGACGACGCTGAGGTTCAACAACGAGGCTTTGCATCATCTTCCATATTAATAGCATGTTGGCAAATAGAAGGAGAAATCCCCTTCAAATCATCAAGAGTGTAGCCAATAGCGCCTCGATGCTTCTTCAATATTTCCAATAACCTTTCTTCCTCAATCTCTGAAAGCTTAGAACTAATAATAACAGGATATATTTTCTTATCATCAATATGAGCATATTTAAGATTATCGGTAAAGGCTTTAAATCAAAAACAGGATCTTCCTTTGGTGGCGGTGTTGTACCCAAATCTTCCACCGGTAAATCATGCTTGAGAATAGGTTGGCGAAGAAAAATTTCCTCAAGCTCATCTCTTTCTTTCCTAAAAATTTCGCTCTCGCTATCCTCCAAATGTTGCTGCAAAGGATTATTAGGAACAAGAACAATAGATGCACATTGCTCCATTTTAATATCATTACTAGGCAAATCAGCTTTATAAGGAGTTTTAGTAAATTTAGAGAAGTTAAACTCATAAGATTCACCAGCAAATTTAGTCAAAATTTTCTCTTTCTTGCAATCTATAATAGCTCCACAAGTATTTAGAAAAGGTCTACCAAAGATAATAGGACAATAATCACTAGCGTGAGAACCAAGTACCAAAAAGTCAGCAGGATATTTAATCTTACCGCATAAAACTTCCACATCTCGAACAATACCAATTGGAGAAATAGTTTCTCTATTAGCCAGCTGAATAACCACATCAATATCTTCAAGTTCACAAGAATCAATTTCGTGCATAATCTCCGTGTAAAGCTCATACGGAATAGCACTAACACTTGCACCAATATCACATAATCCATAATAGCAATGATCACCAATTCTAACAGATAGCATAGGAACACTAGCTTGTTTGGGTTTATTAGGATGTGAAACAATATTAGAAGCATCTTCACGAAAATAATATGACCATCCTCCACATTTTCGGTCACAAGATCTTTAATTATTGCAACAAAGCAGGTTCAACTTTTATTTGTTCTTCGGGTTCTACAGGTTTCTTTTCACTTTTATGAACCGCACTATTTATAACAGAGTACTCCTTCATTTTAGCAGGGAAAGGAGTTTTTTCAATATAAACCTCGGGAATAACATGATCAGCAGTTTCAACTACAACACATTTATTAATAGATGAATCAATTTTATCTTTATATGGTTCATGATACTTATCAAAGTTCTTCTTTGGCAATTCATAATGAGAGGCAAAAGCTTTAAAAAGATTTACAGCAACTTGAGAATCAAGACCATATGTAGCACTCATATTACGAAATTTATCAGTATCCATAAAAGCTTCAATGCATTTATAATCATAAATTATACCTGATTCTCGATCTTTGTTGTTCTCCCATCCTTCAGTATTTTCTTGGATTCGATCAAGAAGGTCCCTTTTAAACTCTTCTTTGTTGCGTGTAAATGATCCAGAACAAGAAGTATCCAGCAAGGTCTTGTCTTGAAAAGAAAGTCTTGCATAGAAATTATCAATAATAACATTACCAGGAAGCTCATGAATGGGGCATTTGAGCATTAAAGACTTCAGTCTCCCCCAAGCTTGGGCAATACTCTCTCCATCATGAGGCCAAAAATTATATATGCGATTCCGATCCTTATGAATTTCACTTGGAGGATAGAACTTAGAATAAAACCGGGGCACAATATCATTCCATTCAAGAGAATCCCCATTATCCAGTAATTTATACCAATGCGCCGCCTTACCAGACAGCGATAAAGAGAATAGTTTCTTCCTCACTTCATCCATAGCAATACCTGCACATTTGAATAAACCGCATAATTCATGCAAAAACAGTAAATGATCACCGGGATGGACAGTTCCATCCCCTTCATAGCGGTTATCCATAACACGTTCAATAATTTTCATAGGTATTTTATATGGTATCACTTCCTCACCTGGCGCTTCATCCACTACCGTTGCAGTAGTAGTAGATTTCCCAAATAAAAATTGAAGAGAAGATCTCTCCATAATGACTTATAGCAGCAGGCAGAAATAAAATCAGCACAACAAGAAGGTTTTCCTTACCAATTCCACTTACCAATAGCGCTTCACTCCCCGACAACGGCGCCTTAAAATAGTCTTGATGACCCACAAGTATAGGGGTGTATCGTAGTATCTTCGATAAGTAAGAATGTCGATCCCAACGAGGAGCAGAAGGTGTTGACAAGCAGTTTCGATGAAGGATTCACTGTAAATGCTCACAGACAAGTAGTCAGGGGGGTTTGATGTAACAGTTGAATAATGTACGAGTATGTAAAGTGCGAGAGTAATAATTGCAGCGAGTGGCCCAATCCTTTTTAGCACAAAGGACAAGCCGGTTTGTTTACTTATAATGACCAAACGTTCTTGAGGACACACGGGATTTTGGTCTAGTGCTTTCGCTACATACGGCTAAATAATCTTCATTGTTGTAATAAGTGTTGTGTGGGTGAACCTATGCTAATGTACCGCCCTTCCTAGGACTAACACATACTTGTGATTATACCCCTTGCAAGCATCCGCAACTACAAGAAAGTAATTAAGAAATAAATCTAACCACAGCCTTAAACTCTGAGATCCTGCGATCCCTCCTGCATCGATATACCAACGGGGGTTTAGGTTTCTGTCACTCCGGCAACCCCGCAATTGGCAAACGAATACAAGATGCATTCCCCTAGGCCCATAAATGGTGAAGTGTCATGTAGTCGACGTTCACATGACACCACTAGAAGAATAACACCACAACTTAAATATCACACCATTGAATATTACTCATCCATAGTTCACTACTAACATTTAGACTTCACCCATGTCCTCAAGAACTAAACGAACTACTCACGAGACATCATACGGAACATGATCAGAGGTGATATGATGATGAATAACAATCTGAACATAAACTTGGTTCAATGGTTTCACTCAATAGCATCAACAACAAGTAGGAATCGATACCGGGAGAGTTTCCCCTATCAAACAATCAAGATCAAACCCAAATTGCTATGGCGGTGACGGTGTCCAGCGGTGATGACGGCGGTGATGATGGTGGAGATGATGATGATGGTGATGGCGATGATGTCCAGCTCGATGACGGTGACGATGGCGTCGATTTCCCCCTCCCGGAGGGAATTTCCCCGGCGGATTCCTGCCCGCCGGAGAGCTCTTTTCTCTCTGGTGTTCTCCGCCCCGCAGAGGCGGCTGTAACTCTTCGCGAGGTACCCTCTGTGGCTTAGGTCTTCGGGACGAAGGGTTTGGCGAAGAAAAGGAGGCGAAAGGGGTCGTGGGCCCTCCACACCACAGGCCGGCGCGGCCAGGGCCTGGGCCGCGCCGCCCTAGGGTGTGGGCCCACCCTGGCTGCTCCTGGCTCCTCCTTCTGGCTTCCTTCGTCATCTTGAAAAATAGGATTTTTGGTATAATTTCCTTCCAGAGTTGATCTTCCGAAATATTGCGTTCTGACGGTGCTTTTTCCAGCAGAATCCTGGCTCCGGTGTTCGATCCTCCAATAACGATGAAACATGCAAAATAGATGAAATAACATAAGTAATGTGTCCCAATATGAAATATATCAATGAATAACAGCAAATTATGATATAAAATAGTGATGCAAATTGGACGTATCATCCACCATACCTACCTACTACATGGTATTTTCTGCCATTCCAAAGTAAATTGCTTGAGTGCTACCTTTAAAATTCCATCATTCGCCTTACAATATATAGCTCATGGGACAAATAGCTTAAAAACTATTGTGGTATTGAATATGTAATTATGCACTTTATCTCTTATTAAGTTGCTTGTTGTGCGATAACCACGTTTCTGGGGACGCCATCAACTATTCCTTGTTGAATTTCATGTGAGTTGCTATGCATGTTCGTCTTGTCTGAAGTAAGAGCGATCTACCACCTTATGGTTAAGCATGCATATTGTTAGAGAAGAACATTGGGCCGCTAACTAAAGCCATGATCCATGGTGGAAGTTTCAGTTTTGGACAAATATCCTCAATCTCAAATGAGAAAATTATTAATTGTTGTTACATGCTTATGCATAAAAGAGGAGTCCATTATCTGTTGTCTATGTTGTCCCGGTATGGATGTCTAAGTTGAGAATAATCAATAGCGAGAAATCCAATGCGAGCTTTCTCCTTAGACCTTTGTACAGGCGGCATAGAGGTACCCCTTTGTGACACTTGGTTAAAACATGTGCATTGTGATGATCCGGTAGTCCAAGCTAATTAGGACAAGGTGCGGGCACTATTAGTATACTATGCATGAGGCTTGCAACTTGTAAGATATAATTTACATGATACATATGCTTTATTACTACCGTTGACAAAATTGTTTCATGTTTTCAAAATCAAAGCTCTAGCACAAATATAGCAATCGATGCTTTTCCTCTATGGAGGACCATTGTTTTACTTTATTGTTGAGTCAGTTCACCTATTCTCTCCACCTCAAGAAGCAAACACTTGTGTGAACTGTGCATTGATTCCTACATACTTGCTTATTGCACTTATTATATTACTCTATGTTGACAATATCCATGAGATATACATGTTACAAGTTGAAAGCAACCGCTGAAACTTAATCTTCCTTTGTGTTGCTTCAATGCCTTTACTATGAATTATTGCTTCATGAGTTAACTCTTATGCAAGACTTATTGATGCTTGTCTTGAAGTGCTATTCATGAAAAGTCTTTGCTATATGATTCACTTGTTTACTCATGTCATATACATTGTTTTGATCGCTGCATTCACTACATATGCTTTACAAATAGTATGATCAAGATTATGATGGCATGTCACTCCAGAAATTATCTGTGTTATCGTTTTACCTGCTCGGCACGAGCAGAACTAAGCTTGGGGATGCTGATACGTCTCCAACGTATCGATAATTTCTTATGTTCCATGCCACATTATTGATGTTATCTACATGTTTTATGCACACTTTATGTCATATTCGTGCATTTTCTGGAACTAACCTATTAACAAGATGCCGAAGTGCCGATTCTGTCATTTCTGCTGTTTTTGGTTTCAGAAATCCTAGTAACGAAATATTCTCGGAATTGGACGAAATCAACGCCCGGTCCTATTTTGCCACGAAGCTTCCAGAAGTCCGAAGAGGAGACGAAGAGGGGCCACGAGGGGCCACACCCTAGGGCGGCGCGGCCCCCTTGGCCGCGCGGCCACGTGGTGTGGGGCCCTCGTGCCGCCTCTTGACCTGCCCTTCCGCCTACAAATAGCCTCCGTCGCGAAACCCCCGGTGCGAGAGCCACGATACGGAAAACCTTACTGAGACGCCGCCGCCGCCGATCCCATCTCGGGGGATCCAGGAGATCGCCTCCGACACTCTGCCGGAGAGGGGATTCATCTCCCGGAGGACTCTACGCCGCCATGGTCGCCTCCGGAGTGATGTGTGAGTAGTCTACCCCTGGACTATGGGTCCATAGCAGTAGCTAGATGGTTGTCTTCTCCCCATTGTGCTTCATTGTCGGATCTTGTGAGCTGCCTAACATGATCAAGATCATCTATCTGTAATTCTATATGTTGCGTTTGTTGGGATCCGATGAATAGAGAATACTTGTTATGTTGATTATCAAAGCTATGTCTATGTGTTGTTTATGATCTTGCATGCTCTCCGTTATTAGTAGATGCTCTGGCCAAGTTGATGCTAGTAACTCCAAGAGGGAGTATTTATGCTCGATTGTGGGTTCATGTCTCCGTGAATCTGGAGGAGTGACAAGAACCACTAAGGTTACGGATGTGCTGTTGCCACTAGGGATAAAACATTGATGCTTTGTCTAAGGATGTAGTTGTTGATTACATTACGCACCATACTTAATGCAATTGTCTGTTGCTTTGCAACTTAATACTGGAGGGGGTTCGGATGATAACCTGAAGGTGGACTTTTTAGGCATAGATGCAGTTGGATGGCGGTCTATGTACTTTGTCGTAATGCCCAATTAAATCTCACTATACTCATCATAATATGTATGTGCATGGTCATGCCCTCTCTATTTGTCAATTGCCCAACTGTAATTTGTTCACCCAACATGTTGTTTATCTTATGGGAGAGACACCTCTAGTGAACTGTGGACCCCGGTCCAATTCTCTTTACTGAAATACAATCTACTGCAATACTTGTTCTACTATTTTCTGCAAACAATCATCTTCCACACAATATGGTTAATCCTTTGTTACAGCAAGCCGGTGAGATTGACAACCTCACTGTTTCGTTGGGGCAAAGTACTTTGGTTGTGTTGTGCAGGTTCCACGTTGGCGCCGGAATCTCTGGTGTTGCGCCGCACTACATCCCGCCGCCATCAACCTTCAACGTGCTTCTTGGCTCCTACTGGTTCAATAACCTTGGTTTCATACTGAGGGAAACTTGCCGATGTACGCATCACACCTTCCTCTTGGGGTTCCCAACGGACGCGTGTTGAACGCGTATCAACTAGCCAGAATATAGGTGTGGATCCGATCACCCAAAAATATAGGTGCGGATCCGACTAACAAAAAATTAGGTGCGGATCCGGCTACCGAAAATTGAGGTGCGGATCCGACTACCAAAAATTAAGGTGCGGATCCGACTACCAAAAATTAGGTGCGGATCCGGCTACCAAAAAATTAAGGTGCGGATCCGACTACCAAAAATTAGGTGTGGACCGGCTACCAAAAAATTAGGTGCGGATCCGATTACCAAAAAATTAGGTGCGGATCCGATTAGCCAGATTTTCGTCATCTTTGAAATTTTTCTTGACATAACCATATGTATGTAGCCCCCGAGCGTTGAGTCGGCTTGCTCCAAGGAGACTCGATGCTCAGAAACTTAGCCCCCAAGCGTCAAGGTGGAAATTTTTCGGTTAGTTGCTCCAAAGAGAACTTCATCGATGTAGCCCCCGAGCGCCAAGGTGAATTTACTTGAAAATCCGGCTTGGAGCTCTTAGAGTAGCTTTATCTTTATATGTGACCAAAGAATAGTATAAATCCCAAGCATCTAGGCGGAAATTTCCAGCACTAATACTCGAAAGGAAACACACTTTTCACTTAAGATCAAAATCGCAGCCCCCGAGGGTTGGTTCCGGCTAAGCATAGCGGAATCAAGACTCAAGTTGCTTTTCCAGCTGTGCATGCTACGGATCCGCCTAACCTTATCTCATATGGATCCGGCTAGCTTCCCCTGGGCTTCTCGCGATTGCTAGGTCTGCTTGAAAACACCTTAGTTCGAGGACTGTTGAAGATCCAAGCATCATGTACCTGATATATAAACACAAAAATACATTTGTATTAAATTGTTTCTTTGACCATGTTCAACAAACAAATGTAAGGCGGAACAAAAAACGGCCTTTGAACAAATGTTTTGAAGCTGAAACTATGCAGCGGTTGAACAACATAAAACTGTCAAGGCGGAAAAACACTCGTCTATCTTGAACAGTTGATGCAATTTATATATTTTAAGCAAGTGCTGGTTTATCCGTTCTTCTGGTTTATATGCTTGACTTTTCGCGAGACGGCAAACTTTAAACACAGAACATCTGCTGAGGCGATAGTGCTTAATAGCGAAACAATCAAGAACCTCAGAAACAGAGGCCGGCTTTAAGTACCGAAATGTCACTACTAAGGAATCCACATATAAACATCAGAAAACGTGTAGGCCAGAAAACTCAAGCTAACGCCCGAAGACGGAAATTTTGCAGCGTACTGGAGCCTTAAGCGGCAAAAACAGTACAAAGTTTTTCACGAGCGCGAGGCAAATCGTGGGAAAGATATGACCAACAATGAAAGCGGTAAAAGACTCAGGATATGAGTGAACCAATCTTAATCTCATGATCATAAAATATTAAAATATTAAATATAAATAGGACTTAGCTGTTTGGAGCGGAGTCAACGTCGGTCGTGGCGGTTTTTCTTCGGCGTTCCGTCGAGCCGGTGCGAGAATGATTGTCGCAGTGGTCCTGTCGGTGCGGATCCACCTACCAAAATTTAGGTGTGGATCCTACTTCCAAAAATTTAGGTGCGGATCCACCTACCAAAATTTTGGTATGGATCCGGCTACAAAAATATAGGTGCGGATCCGACTACCAAAAATGTAGGCGCGGATCTGGCAACCAAAAATAGGTATGGATCCGGCTACCAAAATATAGGTGCGGATCCGACTACCAAAACCAGAATTTGAAATTTCCAGGTCTAAGGCGGATTCTTCCGTGGAAAGCTCCAGCGACTCGGATCGGATCTTTGCAGCTGCGTCCCGCTCAGCGGCGGTCGCGTCAGCGTTACTTACCAGTGGGTTTCCGTCGGAATCGACGGTTTCCCCGATGAAGATGTGTATGCCGCCAACTGGGACGATGGAGAGCTTGACGGGGTCGGTTTTAGCCGGAATCCAGCACTCATCCGGAGGGACGATCGGCAGATTTCCAGCGTAAAGGACACGCCCCACAGCGATGGTGTCGTCGAAGCTTCCCATGGCGGAACCCTCCCGGTTCCGGCCTCCAGACGCCGCAGGCCCCACGGTGGGCGCCAACTGTCGTTGCCTAATCGACGGTACCCCGGAGGAGGGATCCTCACGAGGGGGATAAGAAGCAGTAGGCCCTGTCATCGTGCAGGTGTTCCGAAGCTGGGTAACTCGCGTACCACCGTCCCGTGTGCACTCCGCCCTATGGCCCCTACTTCTTATCCCCCTCGTGAGGATCCCTCCTCCGGGGTACCGTCGATTAGGCAACGACAACATTTGTCGTGGAAAAAGTCATGGCAATAGGCATCAGGGTGGTTTAAGGATAGGTGTGAGGCAAAGTAAAAAAAATTGATATTTTGGAACGGGGCTGGATACAATTTACCTAGGTTCGGATCCGGGATTCCTATGGGTGTATGTAAAACCCTACTTCCTGCTTATGTTTATTATGGGACCCCAGGGAGATCTAGCCTCCAATATGGTGTACAAGGAGCCTGATTACAATGTATGTGTACCCTATGGCTTAAGTCCGTACCACTCGAGGGGTGCCCCTGCTCGGCTTTATGTATTACAGCGGAGCTAGAGTTTATTACAAGGTCGAAGTTGGCTCGTATACCCAGAGTTCTGGCGAAGGACCCCGTATCATACGCCATACAATATGCAGCTCCTGTTGGAACCGGCTTGGGTTTGTGTCTTCTGGCTTGGGCCATCCGGTGGCAATGCAGGGCTCAGCCCATCTGTGGTCTTGGCCATCTTGGGACCATTTGGTTCACCTCTGTGTATTCGACCCACCTGGTTGGTATTACTCCTTCAACATTGCGGTGGAAGAACCCGAATTTTTAGTTGAATGGTTAGCCATTAAGTTTATTTCAATTTTCTATGAGTTTTGCGTAAAGTACTAAAGTACAATAATGGTGTCAATCATTTCTCCATTGTTTCATTAATTTCTTAATTGAAATACAAAGTCTGATACAACAGAGAAACGAAGGGGGGGGAGCGTATTGGAGCATCAATGGGAGACCCACCATGAATGCTCGGCCTCGAAACATTCACTATGGGCCAAAAACCCACCACCACATAGTTTTAAACAGAGGACAACATCAATAATCCCTCCAATCCAAAAAACGGTCTGATGATTAGTACATTCTATAATTATCTAAAAATAAGTTAGTACAATGCCTCATTACTGATCGGGTGAAGTGGTTAACCCGTCAGGCTTACCACAGAGGAGAACAAGTGGATCTCCGTCACCGGCCAGGCTGCAAGTCGCCCCTATGACGGCGAGCAGCTGGGCTGCCACCGACGACAGATCGAAGTACGTCGTCTCCTGGTGCGCGTGTGCACGCCGGCGAGCAAGCTCGGCGCGACGGCGTGGTTCTTGGGGAGGGCGGGGGGGGGGGGGGGCACCGCCCCTATCATTAGGATAGGGGAAAGGGGACGATCGAGTCAGCCAAGTTTCTTTACGTGTGTTTTGAGAGGGTTAGTCACGTGGAGTCCGGGTTGAGGAAATTACAAACTCGAGGTTACTTTTGTAAAATGGTTTGTTCGATGGTTTTCTCGGACCGCAGGGAGTACCATATTACAAACATCACCAAACAGATGAAACAACCAACAACCAAAAGAAACTAGGAAGTAAGATCTACATTATCTGCTTGTCTGGTTAATCTATCCAAATCTTTGATCTGATAACCCATTTGGTAAGGATGTAGAAACTCTGATCTAGAACTAGCTAACCACACTTAGCACATGAGAGGTGCCTTAGTAAGCAACATTATGTCGAGATCGTGTACTTTGCCAAGAAACATTACACGAAACAGAATCACAAATACACCACGCGTATGCCAAGATGATTAGTAAATCACAGTGTGAGCTAGCTGTCTGGCTTCCTTCTCACCAAACAAACAGTGCACCCAATCATTGCCGGCGTCACCAGGACAGACAGCAGTGACCTCCGGATACATGCATGCATCATACTAAACCATTTTGTCAGGGAGACAGCCAGCGATCTCCGTCTGATTCCGTGAGCTGAATCTGGGCGTGCACATGGGTTGACCAGGGTCCCGTTTTCATATTTTATGTTCCATGTCAGGGTGGTACGGCCGAGGACGAGCTGCGACATAACGCGTACCATCCTGTCGCGGTATATCTGACATGGCCAATTCGTCATCCTGGGGAAACTTCCTCATCCACATGGAACTATGGGATTCCTTATCCTAATGATGTATTGCTTGTTAAATTTGTATGATTAACAAAACTCATAATAAAATTAAGAACGGGTCCCTCTTTGATCCAAAGGATTTTTTGTAAATAAAATTAGAGGAACCATGGCGGACCGTGCCTCTCGCCGTCGGGAAGGTTTCAGTTTTTTGTTTAGTTTGGTTTCAATGTCTTATTTGGGGGCGGCTGCGTCCTGAGTTAGAATAAGGTCCTCCCACGCTATCCTTGCTCCGGTGGTGCTTCTCGTGCCGACGAAGGGCGCGTGAAGTCGTGTGTCCGGTGGATCTCCTAGGATTGGTCGGTTTTCGCATTCGCCGGTGTGGTTTGAGATCACTCTCTCTGATTGGCAATTGGCATCATTGACGATGGTTGCTGCTCTGGTGCACTGGACTTTGGGTCTTAGCACGACGATTTCCCATCTATCTACTACAACAAGCTCTTGTATGACAAGGTTTGGCTGGCTCCGGTGATGGAGGGATGAGGACGGTGGCATGCCTCCTTTAACCCTATAATATATAGAAAAGACATGAACTAAATATTGTTATTTGGATATTTTTAAAAATGTCTCAAGAATTTAAGAGAGGCCTACATGACCACAAAAATGTATTTTTAATTTTAATTTCTTCCTAGAAATCCTATAAATCATTGCATCAGAAAGGAAATCATGTGAATGTTGGTGGTCTTATTCCTTTCTTTTATCTCAAGGGTCTCTATAAGAAAATCCCATAGATTAAAATCCTTAAATTTATGAAAAATCTCCCATTGCATATATGATTTCACTTTAATATCGAGTATATATTTTTCTAAAAGAGAGTGCAACGTTCACACATACAAGACCACGCATGCGAGATACAATGAAAACCTACAAAATGAATCTGATTTTTTTGTGGGGGGGGGGGGGGGATAACAACTCTTTGCTACGTATTTTTATTTATTTTAATATATGAATAAATAAGGAAAAGAAACCAAAACTATACAAGGGACTAAAATATTGTTGGCACGTGTATCTTATGCATATAACTCTCATCACCGGCATCAGAACTCCGGCAGCGGAAGTACGCTCTTAGGGCTATACCAAGAGGGGTTCTTTCTTATTGCCAATTAAATTGGCAAATGCTACAAATCATCTTGACGATGGCATATGCATATGACAACTCGAGGGAAGTAACAAAAGCCCCTTGAACAAACGAAATGGGCATCCTTCTTAAATATACCTTTCTGGCATATTTATTTCAACCACATTCTCAACATTTCTTATAAAGTGGAGATAATGAAAAGAATTACAGGAATACTTATTGTGTCCCACGTGAATTGCACGTGCTGGACCGTTGCTATCTACCCCACGCACTTGAAAATATCATAAGAACTCCCTTGAGCTGCCGATTCCTAAATCTGTTCGGGCATTAACCTCTGGAATTCCTAACTTATCTAGGTTTTTGGAAAAAATCCAGTTAAACCTCTAGGAACCCAAAGACCGTGCGATTAGTAGCTCCAGCAAGACGGGTCCCAGAGCGAGCCATTGGCCCACTCGTCATTGTCTACGGCACTGCCCTCCCAGACAGGTGGGGCCAACAGCATGGCCTCCGCCAGCTCAGCCCACATGTTGGGCGACTGGGCCTCCAGATCATCAGCGCCGAGCATGACATCCCAGGCCACGTCATCGAGCAAGTCCGGGGAGCAGCTGCCGCCGCTGCCACAGCCGCCGGTCTGCAGCAGGAGGTCGGGCCTGAACCGCACCTGAGCCGCGGCCTCCAGCGCCGCCGCCCGGACGTCGTCGGGCTCGGCGGTGGCCGGCCTGCGGAAGAGATGGGCGATGTCCGGGAAGTTGAGCCTGGCCTCTCGCCCGCGCAGCCGGAGAGAGGCCACGTCGTGCGCCACAGCGGCCATCTCCGGCGTCTCGAAGCTGCCCAGCCAGATGCGCGTCTTCTTGCCGGGCTCCCTGATCTCCGACACCCACTTGCCCCACTTCCTCTTCCTCACCCCACGGTACTGCTCCCGGTCCTGCTCGGCAGTGGCGGCATTGTCCAGCAAGGTCTCCATCGCAGCAATGATCAACAAAGCTACCTAGCTAGCTAGTGATGCTCCTGCGCAAGTTCTTTTGCTGCTGCAATGTCGCAGAGTGTGAGCTCGGTCGAGTTGGTGTTGGGATTTGGTGGCGTGCGTGCGTGTATATATAGGGATGGAAGGGTAGAGTGAGAGAGGCAGAGATGGTGAGGTGTGCAGCAGTGAAGATGAGAGAGAGGAGGAGATCGAAGAGAGGTGTGTTGAATTGCATGGGTGCATGCATGGGAGCGGGAGGAGGACAAGGGAGGTGATGATGTTTGAGCTGGGTGGAGACAGCTGGAGAGGCTAATACGTGTCCCTTGCCTGATTTTCCTTGTAAAAATATTGGGCCATATGGGTTGGGTGCTGCTGGGATATTAAAAAGGAGGGAGATTGTGATGGTGCATTATCCACCGGCAGCAGGATTAAGAGATGTTGGTTTGCTTTTGTGGAGGGGGAGCTTCCTCGAGAGTGCAGTGGTTTTGGAGGTTAGTAATGTTCTGATTTCATTTTGTGTTTTGCAATGGACCTCTGAATATGTGTGTGCCTATCTGTCTATCACCCTTCGGTGGGTTTCTTATCTTTGTAACTGTTGCAGCTAAAGTGAGCAATCTTTTTATATCTGCACTTGTATCAACTCAGTTTGGTGTGCATGGTTGCCTGCCAATAATTCAAATTAGAGAAGTTTAGACACTAATATATATAGGGCACTACAAAGTTCTCTGTTTTAGCTTTTAAGATATATATCACACACCCAACAACTAGGTGCCCTGGGAAGAGTAAGGGAAGAAAATGAAACAGAGTGAGCAAAAACCGTAAGGGCATCTTTGGTTGGGTACTTGGGTCCACTTTAATTCACCGGATTCTAAAAAGGGCAAATAAAAAAACAGGATTGAACAATGTCCATCCGAATGCTACATGATTTTGGTTTGTTTGATTGCGAATATTCCTATGAAGTGGTTCAAAGGGGGAAAAAAGGAGGAATGTCGTAACAATAGGATTTTTTTGGTGTCATTGTTCATCAGTTTGGTTTACAAGAATGGAGAAAGGGAACAAACTAAGGAAAACATCCATTAATATTCATTTATTTTGAAGTAAAAATACATAAATTTTACAACTCACTTGGACCTCTTTCCCAAATCATACATGTGAAGAATGAGAACAAGGCCTTCAGGACATAATATCATCCTAATTATACATGTATTTTGACTTTCATTTGACCATATAGTATATATTAGTATCCATGTGTTGTATATGATCCAAACACCTAAGTTTACCTTTTTGCACATACATTCCTATTCTAATCCAGTGTTTTTATTATTCTTGTTTTTTTAGAATCATGTGAACCGAATAAGACCAAAATATAATACAAAGGAGAATCCTTAGGAAAATATCATATAGGATCCAACCCTATGACCTAACAACTAACATATGACACATTCCTAAGGATTCCAGTCAACCATAGTTTCTATTAAAATCCTTTAAATCAAAGAATCCCTCAAAGTAGTTCCATATAAATTTTGGAGGATTCCTTTCCTTAGAATTTTTCCTATAGAGTTTATTTGCTCTGCAAAATTTCAAATGATATAAATTCTTCTTATGGTATGAAATTCCATAGAAAACTTTCCTTTAGATCCAACCTCATGAAGATTTACATTTGTTTGTGATGATAAGCATGGAATACGGACAATCCTTTAGGGTCTCTTTGATTCGAAGGATTATCAAGAGTGAAAAAATGCATGATTAGAGTGTCATGTCCAGCAAATCATACAGATTAGGAGCCTACAGGAAATTGCTTCAAACACTGCCTGCCATCACATGAAAGACAGATGGGTTGTACATAAGTTTGAGTGAATGAAAATTTTCCTCCAAAACATAGTCCAGTGCAATCTTTAGTTAGAAAATCCCAACGATTCTAATCCTAGCAATCAAACGATGTTCATAGAAGAATTTCCTAAGTTGAGGCCGTGCGACGCCAGCTGCTCTTCCTCCTGGATTGAGGCCGAAAAGGAGGATCTTCAACTCTTACTGAACAACACACAATTGTGTTGCCCCAAGTGGCGGCGAGGATGTTATGTAATTTGTATCATCTTACATTGCCGAATGAACCAATTGCGCTTTCCATTTTCTATTTAGTGTCGTTGTTGTAAAATCCAAGATCTTTCCTATAATTTTCATCTACTTTGGAACCTTTGTGTATAATGTAATTCCAGCGCCGAAAATGCAGCTTCATCCCTTGTTCAAAAGGAAAAAAATGGTAAAGGACTCCAACTAGACTACTAGAGAGGGTGTTGGAGCCTTGGAGGTGTAAAATCCAAGTATTGGACTGTCAATGACTCCAAGGTAGTGTGTGGGAGCACCGCAGGTCTATAGCAGCATGGCGAGCCGCGGGAGGAAGAAAGGCAAAAGCAGAAGGAAACGACATGTGCCTGCACACTGTTTGACCGTAGAACGGAGTAACGGACTACGTCCGTACACCACCCCACCGCCGGCGTGGGCTCCTCGGACGCTGCGGCCAAAGCCAAACCAGATCCGGCCGGCCGGCTACTCTGCTACTAGTAGTAACATTTTCCTTTTCATCTTGACAGTTCTCATATAAGCCCTCCTCTTATATGGTGTGTGAAAATTCCAGACTCACGTGTGTGTATGTCTATTGTTTTGCGGGTGTGTGTATGTCTGTTTGAGGAAGGAATGGCTCGCTCATCAGTCGTAGGAAATACATCCATCGTCTTCACTCTTCTTTTTTTCGGGTAAAAATAGGTCATATTAAGCAGCAATGGTTACATACGCCTCTGGTTTCATCTCTTGGCGATAACAGGACCTGAACCAAGCCAAACACTGGCTAACACCAGTACTATGCTCTTATCTCGCAAAATTTGTGAAATAGTGACTTATCCTAACCTACCCACAATCTACTTTCACAAATTTGCAGACACTATCTTGACATGCCAAGGCTTTAATCTCTAAAATAAAATGTAAGTACGAGGATCTATCCTGGTCTTTAGCAAGAACAGCTGAGACTAACGGACTATATAGTCCGTGTCGATAATGATGGGAACCTGACTTAGGAAGTAGCAAGATGAAGGCCCTCCAAACAAGCTTTCAGTTCTTCTTCAAGGGCATCTTCACAGCTCGGCATAAAACGGCAAGCCGAGGAGATGATTGTTCCATGTTCATCATGTAAATCATACCAGAACCTCCCGTTTCATCTTCAGTTTTGAAGGAGTCGTCAATGCTTAATTTAACCCACCCTGGCAGGGGTTGAACCGTGGATTATCAGGCGGCTTCTTTTTTCCACCCCCGCTAATGGTGCCATGGTGGTGCATCAGTATCCATAGGCAGGAGCTTGCTCTTCAGCATCGTGTTTGTTGATGCCGTTTAAACATTCTAAATTATCTCTAGATAACAGCTTTATCAGATGATGTGCTCTTTTTCAGGTTGTACTAGTTGTTGTATTAGATTCTAGAATTAGATGCTTTCACTTTGTTTCTAAGCATATGGAATGGCATATCCTGAAACTTGACTTTAGGATTTTCACAATTCAAAATCCTGTGCAATCGAGTGCATGCGCGTCTACACTGTACTTGCTATTTCTTCAAAATATCTAGCACCGGTCATCATAAAGAAGAACTAGCAGCAATGATTCATGGTAATCTACTGAAAATACAGGTGGGCACGACAAGGGCGTACGGCACATTTGTAGCAGCGGCATGGCAATAGCCGCTGAGGTGCTGGGGCAGATGGCCAGGCCGTATCAGAAGCAGGCCCAGGTTAGTGAATGCTGCGAGCTCTTCACTGCTTACTGGTCGTGTTGAAGGCTAATGAAGGAGGAGTGTGTCAATGTGATGGGGCCAAAGAGCCAGCTTAGATTTGGTGTTCCATTTCAGTAGCTAACTATGCGTGCGTGCGTGCATGCACCACCTGCAGCTGGGTAGCTGAGGTTTCTAATAATCATCGTATACATCTGCACTTTGTGTCTACATACCTTGTATCTTCTCACAATTTCCCTACTCAACATAGATACAGGTGCATGCTTGATGATTGTCAACACTAATGCACCACCGTACACAGGACAATATTAGCATATACTATTCTGAATTCAAAAGCTAACTATTTCTTCGAGAAAAATTGTATAGATATTTTTGGTACCTCCAAGGTATCAGACGGGAACTGAATAATTGTGTCCTGCAGGAACCTTCTGAACTCCTGCATAGGAGATGATGGATAACAAAGCCCCCAATAGGCCAATACATTCTGCACCACTTAACTTGACTGATTGACAGGGACTTAGGGGACACAAAGATGAGCTCTAGTTGAAGCACGTCCCCAAATAATTCCAGGGTAATGTATTCTCAGTGCAGAGCTTTCTGTCCAGTTGTCTGATTCGGTGCGAGATTTTGGTTGACCTGGAGCATGTGCTGCCTAACATTACCTTCGTGGGCATGGCCATGTGTCCTTTATCCCTTAGTAGACCTCAAACTGATTCTAACTGCCAATGTGACAATAACGAAGAAAGAGGAGGTTGTGTCTGATTTTGCAGAGATAGTTTCTTTTCTGCATCCTTTCTACTCCTAATGGTGCAGAATCATAAAAAAAAGAATATCCTAGCATTACTTAACTGTACACTGACATTTCCTCACGCAACATTGACGATGATGCATACAGAAATACTCCTTGATGTTAATCGTACGGTTGTACGTTCATTTTTACTGAAAATTAAAATAGTCCGGCACTTGAAGAAGCTTTACATGGATACTGTAAAGCAAGAAATGAGCTTTCAATGAAAACCAGACTTACTGGTTTGAGAAGAGAATACACGTAATGGTGTATTACAGACGCAGTAATACTTTCTTATTCACTCCAACATTAAAGAAATGTTATTAGTATGGACACAAAGGACAAAATTCAGACCGTGGATGCACATGAACATCATAATGATCAGATAAGATCTGGTAGTAATAGGGGCAGCTGTGCTACACGAACGACGGGCAGTCTGAAGCTCGAATGGTTCTAGACTGTCAGTTGGCCCATGCCCTTCAAAGGATTCGAGTCTTTTATTTTTCATAATCTCATCTACTCAGTATGATCCAGAGTGGCAGAGTCCATGAAACGAATGAGAATTCATGGCGCCAAATTTCAAAGATTGTTAGGTCTGCCTGAGCATGATCAATTCGAAGAGTATGGGAATTTATCAAATCACAAGCTAGGATGAAAACATACTTCCTTTTCGTAAAGATACATTAGAGAAAAATCATTGAACAAAGATAAGTGCATCTGTTTTATTAATGGATTTTACGCCTAAGCAGGTGCAACTCACGCCTTAGGAAGGCTGAATTTCAGTTGGCTGCAAGGTGAATGCAGACATGATTGATTTAGAGCATCAACGGCTCATATATGGAGCAGCACCCTAGATGAACAATGTGTAGACTTGCTGTTTGGCTGATTCAGTGACGTTGATGCCAATTTAACTTAATGACCTTTTCAGTATCCAACAGCTAATGATATTTCATCTTGAAGCTTTAACTTTTAAGTTTAACGAACCAGGATCTGGGCATGGGTTTCATGCTCCCAGAGCTGTGTTATCTGGACATGTGTTCCCTGGAGTTTTGTTCCCTTCAAATTACAAGTTCACACTTACAACATCTGAAAATTTCTGACAACCTCTTAGATATACATTGATGAAAAATATGTGCACATTAAATTTCCGTGAAAAGATATGTTCATTTATGTGCAACTGTGTGGTAAAACTGACAAGGGGGTGACTATGGTTTGATCGTCAAAAAACTGACTAGGGGTGAAGTTTAAAATATATAGATACATGCACATGGGCATATTTTTGTAACAGAATTACGCAAGTGCACACAGTACTCCATATGTAGATTTAGGAAAAGTATTTGATTCTTTGAAGTGTAAAACATAATTCTTTAGCCAAGCATACTTCGGAAATTACACCAGGACTACAAACGGAGCAAAACTTGTTTAACATGATGAGGATGGCATTGAGAGTTAGAGGAGCGCTCATAATGCATTAATAGAACAGATATCTGAGAAGCAGGGAGTACAAAGCGAGAAAAGGACCCAAGATTAAAAATCTGCGCATCCAACTATCTCATCTAAGATCCAAATTAGGATAAAGGAATAAAGTTATTAAGCCAAAACTGGAAACAAAGAGCTCTGATTACAGGGCAGCAACATGGCACAATTTGAGCAAGAAAAACAGAACACTGGGATGTCACTTGTGTGGTTTAGTCATCATGGTTATCAGCTCAAATGATCTCAATGGAATTAATTTGTCTCAATTTTATGATTCTTATCGAACTATAGTGAACAAGGTGCAGAAATGACCTATCTTTAGAAATGGTGAGATCTGAAGGATTAAATTCAGGCAACCTTCAGTACCACGAGCTTCAAGAGATACGCAAATCAAAGAAAGAACTGTGTCTACAAAATAATAATTATAAAGTATGATAGTTTCTCCCCCAAAATTTCTGTGTTTCAAAAGCCTCAATGTGGTCAGATATTAGAAAAGGAAACAAAAGGAGAAACCTTCCTGGTACCATCTGCTTTCCTATTTTCCATGTCCTACATACTAAATTACTATCTATTTTCCTGTTTTCTTGACATCAATTATCTAGTTCACATGATCTGACTCGCATGAACTACAATCAGGTCATGGAAAAGTAAGTTTATTAGTGATTATGAGAGATGTCCATGTGGCCTTTTTGCTTGCTTACATGTTACAGGTTGAATGAACATTACATCTGCACCCATTTCAGTTCACTGTTATGGGATATATCAGACACCCAAGATTAGTAGAAAACTGTCAAATACAGAGGGGAAGCATATCTTGTATTCCTTACTTTGTGTGTAAACATAATGTTCAATTACAACTGCTCGTGTACTCAATTGTACGTAAACAAAATCTACACTTACAAGAGTAGTCATTTACCTTAATAACATTTCCACACAAAATAAAAAGCATCTCAATCAGCTGAAAGCTCTTGAAATTGCATAGATGAAGTCCAACAAACCAGTTCCCCTGAGAAGGCCTTTACCAGTTAAAAGTTCAAAATCTATCAGCAATAGAAAGCCAATTATGGCAGCTCTTCCGTTGATAAGTTCATTGTAAGGGGTGAAACCAAAACCTCCAACACCTTCATCAACTACCATTCTCACCTGAAAATGCAAAACAAACATGTTATATTCTGGCTGCAAAGTGTAAGCAGTCATGTAAATTCCCTTTTTGCTAATAACGGAGTGGAGCAAAGTAAATTAGCAATGCAGAGATCATCACATGAAAGATAAAAGCAATGTATAGGTATAATAGTAAGCTTCAGAGAGAAAGTAATGGAGAAAGGGAAAATGAGACCTCTTCGATGTTAACATCAGATGCTGTACTGCCAGGTTGAGCTTTCCCACTGAACAAAATCTCAGCTGATCCAACAGAGGCACCAGCTCCCCTAATGCTGATGTATATATTTTCTCCATCGGTTTTCGCAGGGTAGATGAATAGTTTTCGCAGAACAGGTGTTAGAGCCCTTAAAACAGGGTTTTTGGGGTACCATTCTTTTATTTCCCCAGTGCGAAGATCAAATGTACTATCTGTTGATGGGCACATGATGCAACCGTCCTGAAACAAAAAATAAGCATAAGGTTGCATCTTGGAGATACGAACTGGAATTATCATACTGAAGCAAGCAATAGAGTTTACAGTCAGAGCATATGGTCAACAAAAGGCTCATAGTATTACAGATTTGTAGTGTCAAAAGAAAGAAAAAAAGAACAGGAGGAAAATAATAAATAGAAGATGTAATATGGTGTAATAAGGAAAAAAAAAAACCTCAAGTTGATAGAAGCGCATTGACATTTGAGACATTAGACACATTGACATCACAACTCTCAAGTGCTAGCGCCGTCACTTCACACTTGCGACTTTAAAAACCTGACATGATCTTATCCCAGCTGACACCAAAGTCCTGGGCAGGTCTAAATTTGCATTTTAGTACGAACAGAAGGGCCAAAAGTTGATAGAAGCGCATGATGTGAATACATTTTAGAAAATTTTAGCACAAAGAAAACATACTATATTGCTGAACAAGCTATCCAAATAGAAACAGGCCTGAGCTACGTGCGTGGTAACAAAATTTGGCACTGTACCCAGATACACAGAACTTAGTAATAGTGAAAAAGAAGGAGCAAAAGAAAGACATGTAGAGTTCGCTGAGCTTAACCCATCTCGATAGTGCAGGGCCTATGAAACTGAATGAAATTTTGTAGTGAATGTATAATATATATGGTTATGCTACAATTCCTTTGATCACTTTGAGCAGCTGCACTGCGTGAAGTTAAGCGGCCAAAGAAGCAGGTGAGGCCAGTAACTTCGCTCAGGTAGAGAGTCACTAGCAAGACCACATGCAGGCATTTTGCCGAGCAGTTTAATTACCTGCGTGAGCTTGGCGTTGAGGAGGCCCTCCGAGTATGCGCCCTCGGCCGGGGAGCGGTTCTCGATGGCAAAGACTTCATCTTTGTACCAGAGAAGCAGGATCTCGTCCCCGTCCTGCACGATCACCCGGCGCTCCCCCCGCGGGAGCGCCGCGAGCGGCACGACCGGTACCCAGGTGCGGCCGCCTCCGGTCTCGGGCGGCGCGGAGGGCTCGGCCCCGGACACATCGGTGGCACGGCAGGCGAGCCTGGAGTGGCAGCGGTTGCGCGCGTGGAAGGTGAGGTTGGTACGGGGGGTAGAGGTTGTTGGTGGTGGTGAGGAGGAGATGCGGAAGGAGGAGGGCGCGGTGGTGGTGGTGATGGCCGCCATGGGTGGTGGAATGGAGGGAGGCGCGCGTGTGGGGGCGGAGGGGTTAGGGCTTGAGGTGGTGGAGGAAGGGGTGGTGGGGTGGAGCGGCCATGGCCACAGGACGGAGATAACGGGAAGGAGGAGTCGAGCGTGTGGGTGTGGGGAAGACAAGCCGACACATTTATAGGTTGCTGTCGTCCGGAACAAGTTGTTCCGGCGAACCGACGACGTGGCTCAACTATAGCTCAACCTGAAAAACTCTTAAAAAAACCGCAGGATCTCTAGCTCAATACATGGATGTTTATTCAACAAAAAATCAAACAACAGAAAGAATGGAGAACCTATTCTTTACTTATCTTTTTTATGTCCCTTTTACTAAATCATATTTCTACCATGATCCTCATGGTATATCTTAAACTCAATTCTTGAACTCATGTCAAGGATATTACAGAAGTTATTTGTCAAACCTTAACCATTTCAATCTTCTATATCCAAATATGTCTTCATCAAACCTCAGAGAATGACTATTCATATATGCAGATGCTCACATCATCATCTTTTAAGAAGAACCCTAGGGTATTATTTAAGACATTTTCTAGAGAGAGAATCCGTTGTTACCAACCATAGATCTTGATGAAACCATCATTTTCTCTGGAGCATAACCTTAGGCTATTATCCAAGGCAATTCCAAGTGAGAGAAACCATTAATACCAACCTTAGCTATACATATCATAGAAACAGGGACAACTCTTAAACTAAATCATTAATATATAATATATCTTACCTTGGAGTGCTGAGATAATCTAGTATTAAATGGAATAAGACTATATCCTTCAGTTGGTGAAGTAAAGAAGAGACTAATTCAACTAAGCTAACCCAGTGGAGCCTTAACCTATATACCTAAAGAGATTTGGCGAGTACATCATAAATCCTAGAGTAATCCTACCTACCTAAGAGAGCTCAAGCTAAAGTGTTACACTCTAACTATATTGATCAATACTTGATCTTGGAGGGGAAAACCATGATTCATTAGTAAACCAATAGGAGGCCAATACCTTGATCATTCTAAATTGGGTAATGATCATATACCCTAAGAACTGGGAGTATACGCCATTGAGAATAAGTTGATCATGTCTAATGCACGATCATGCTTTAGAAATATAAGAAGCTAAGCCATTGAGAATAAGTTTATCTTGTCTAATGCAAGATCATTAGGGTAGATACGGTTGCGCCAGAGCTTGAAGGTTACGTTGCCGCAGTTGGCAAGCACATTGGCTTTGGGCACGATCTCCTTCTTGACAGAGAAATAAAATTGAAATAAAGTCAAATCCGGTTTTACCCGGAGGTGACCTCCGCATAGAGTCACGTGGTTGGAGATGGCGAGGATGCTGTTGGGTGAGATGTTGTGAGGCTGGAGCTGATACGTCTTGAGGATTTCTCAGGAAAAAAAATCACTCGGCGGAAGCGAGAAGCCTGGCTCCACCAACGCCTTCGCCAACACCCATTCTCCAACTTCGGGCGCGGGGCAAGGAGCATGCGGAACCACTGGCCAAGTTCCAGGATCGAGGAATCCTTCCAATTCCATGTTCCACAGCTCTTCCTCTCTCGTGGTGCAGGGCCACCATTGTCCCTTCACCTCGCCCTCGAAGGTTCGTGCCTTGGACCTCTTGGTGGCTTCCTCCACCTTCTGCTCCATCTTTTCTTTTCCGGTAGCTTCGGTTGGATTCGGCATGTGAGTGTTGTGGGTATACTTCATAGTTGTACCTTCAACAATGCCTAGCTCCGGCAAGCCCGGGTGGCCCACAGATGGTGGTGGTGGCATACGGCCCACCGGGCGGCCCAGTTGCTGTTATTTGAAGATGGAAGATGTCCAACCCAGGAACAAGGAGCCAGATCCAGCCCGACCTGCGCAAGTCAGATTCGGGAAGGCCCATGAAGGAAGCCAAATCTGGTACAACAAGTTAGGTATAGGTGAATCCTTGACGTGCACGGCAATGTAATATTCCTTAGTTAGGCATTGTATTCCGGGTAGGACTCTCCGTAGAAACCGTTGACAAGGGATTAACTTGTCAATGCCTACGGGTTGTAGACTAGGGTTTTAGTCGGAAGTAGAGGACAAGTAGATCTCGAAGGTTTCAGCCGAAAAATTCTCGACGATATGAAAACTAGGGTTTGTGAGACAATGAATCGATGCTTTCTTTGTCCCTCGACTCCCCCTTATATAGGAGGCAGAGCCGAGGGATTCGTGATACACAAGTTACAGAGTCCGGGAGGGTTTCCAACTCATCCTGCAAGATTACAAGTATTGTCTCCTAATACAACTCTAGCTTTCCTTAATAGTAAACTGGGCTTCCGACTCTTCTTATCCTTCGGGTCGTGGGCCTTCAGTAAACCCCGGTACCATCTTCGGCAGGCCCATTGGGGATGCCTATGTCAGTAGCCCCCGAGATTTTGCTTGAATCGCAGAGTCAGGGAAAATCTCCAACTTTATATTCGTTCAATAGTTCTGAACTTTACCACATACCTTTGGATACGAATTTATATATTGTACAGGGATAATGGTAGTTGGGGCTAGTTCATCTGACGGATCAGGTACTAGTTAACTGCTCTAGTGGCAATCCGCAAAAACCTACTTCAAGATCACGTCCCTGGACATGATCTCGGGATACTGGTGTAAACTTCGACAGGTGCCGCTTAAGGTCTTACCATTCTGTCAAGTCCCAGTCATATTTTATCGGGTACCTAACGCGTCCGTTAGGATTTTTCTTCGTATCTGTTGATACGGAAAAAAGTAGAAAACCGACGTCAGAGACGGCGCCACGCCACTCAGAACGGATCTGGGGTCTTACCTTCGCAAAGTTTTGCGGCATTCAGAGATTGATCGCAACTTTGGCGCTCTGAAAATATATTGTCGAGTGCTTTTTCGGCTGTTGGAATAACACATTTTATTGAGTCAACGGATGACTTATATTGCTCTCCCGATGGGAGTATATGTAGAGTTATTTATATAACTCGAAATATGCTCACTTTTTTTTTCTGTCTTTTTTATAATTTCATCGGGCACGCGAACAGCGTTCCCGATGGGAGTAGCCCCCGAGGCTTACAGCCAAGGACTTGTGCTTGGGTGTAGGCTCAACACCTTACGTTGCTATATTTTCCTTCCTTCTCGCAGTTTTCATATCTATCGGGTGCGCGAACAGCGCTCCCGATGGGAGTAGCCCCCGAGGCTATGAGCAAATGCTTGTATTTGATCATAGGCTCTCGCCATTTCTATTTTGTCATTCTCGAGTTTTTCATTGTTCCAAAGTAGCCCTAGAGGCACAACCACAACTCATTGTAATAACGTGAAAGCGTCCACATAATTCCAGACAAGTAGCAGTAGGTCATGCCTCTATGCAGCGTGATCCGAAGCTGGGTAACTAGCATACACCTGTCCCGATGGCTTTCCGCCCTTTGGCCCCATGTTCTTCCCCCTTCTGTGAGGATACCGCTAGGGTATTGTCAAGTAGGCAACAAAAATATATGAGCCTCCATCAATCTCATCGAAATAGCCATCATATAGCTTACTATCACGATTGAAGTTATGCAAACACATGCACGCGGTGATGATCTTCGTTTGCGTCTCTGTTCGGAGTAAAATGGTATAGAAAGCATCTTCATAACACCAAATGCTCTTTCAATGATCTTGTTTCAAATACTAACAGTCAAGCTAACACCGAAATTAAAATCAACGTGGGAACCAAAAACTTAAATGAGAGAGAGTCAGAAACGAATAGTTGATGATGGCCCCTGCATGAGGCCATCGAGACTATGCAGTTCTTCGTTCCGAAGTGTGCCGAAGAAGCGACCCACCACGCATGGTTGTCCATGGCCTCCTAGGTGGGATCGACACGCTCCTCTGGCTGAAGGCGGCGGCCCGGATCTCGTGGAACCAGTGGCCCGTTCCAGCGTGGGTGCCGAAGGGAAGGCGATGCCGTTAACGACCATCTTCCACCCACCGTTGCTGGGCAGGCGCATGTCCGGCGCCACCGGATAGTGCGCCTCATACAACTCCCATTCCTCACGACCGTGAGGCTGCCGCGTCTTAAACTGTTTGTGGTGAGGATGTTCCGGCGGCCGCTCGACATTGTTGCTCTACGAGGGGACGCCGAGAGAGAGAGAGAACGACGCGAATGGTGTGTATGCGACGAGTGGATGGGGACTCCTTTTATATGGCGAAGGTAGGCGAAGAGACGGGCGGAGATGGTGACACACTAACATCGGCGCACATGGTAACATGATCATGCACGACGAGACGCTTCGCTGCACGGGCGTAGGAAAAGCTGCGCCTGCATTTATGTTGCTTGACCAGAATTAGGTGACAGGTTAAACGCGCAGCCAAACCCCTCCGTGGCTGGCGCGAGGACCCTGACACTCGCCGCATCACTTCGTGTTGGGTCCAATGCCACCACAACCACCCTATGTAGTAGGAACGGGCAGGAGGCGCCAGACAACGAATGTGCAGCTGGACATGGGTTTTTTTTTGCAGCTGGACGTGGTTAGTACGCCTAAATTTTGTTTTTTAGGGAGCCTGCAATATAATTATACTATATATAAAAGTTGTTGGTGTTTGCTGCCTGTTCATTCATTTAGTCATTGTTCAAGTGCACATGAAAAGTGCCATATGAAATGTAATATCCCAGGTTTAGACACGATCGAGGGGTAGAATTTAGGAAGGGATGTGCATTGCATCGTAAAATCTGGGGAAATTTCGCGCTTTTATAGAAAAACTGCATCAAAGGGGGACAAGTTTCTCTCTCGACACCATATAGGATTAGGGTTTCGAGAGTGCGATAAACTTGGACCTAACTAAACTCAATTAGGGTTTTCGAGAAGAGAGGGGAACAAAGTCCTTCTCAACTTAAGTTGTATGATTGAATTCTAACATGATATGAATTCAAACCTTAATCAAGAATATTATAATTCAAATATGGATAATTCAATAAACAATTGAATAAATAAGAATATAAAACAATAGAATATATAATTAAAGCTCATTAGAGAAAACCTTGAGCTTTATTGATTAACACAGATAATACAAAGTCATTTACAATATCCAAATTGAATTATAATATTACAACACATTACAGAATTGAATAAATGAAAAAGGAAAATAAAAGTATTAACAGAACCCTAAACTAGACAAGTAAATCTTCATGATTTGCTTGATTAACACTTGAATGATCTTCACTTGGATCATCCAAATCATCCCTGCAATCAAAGTGAATAAACAGAAAGCAAGGTTAAGCCAAGTGGCAAAGCCACTTGGCAAGTTAGTCAATTAAAATGAGTTTTGGATGGATAATATCAACTCTGCCGAAGGAACGAGGATAGAAACCAAGTCCCAACCTTGGAGCATGCACAACAGCTCACAAGACTAGCTGCATGCTCTCCACACACACACAGCCAGGGTTGAAGCACCAGGACATGCCTTGTTGTCGAGTAGTAGAGCAAGGAGAGAGGCAGTACATAAGTTTTTCACAAGCAAACCCTAGACACTCATCGGCAGAGTCTCCAAGGGTAAGAACAGCAAGAACACTAGAACAGGAAGAACACCAAAGCCCTCCAATCCATCCAGAACCATCAGATCATCCAGAACAGTTCCAACAGGAATTGTGCTGTTGAGCAAGCCACAAGGGAATCATCTCAAGCTAGCAGGAGGAGAAGGGCAAGCTTTACACACCAACCAGAAGCAAATCCTCTACATCAGCAACTAATCTAGGAGCTGGAGTGAGGTATACACAATTGATCATGAGCAAACACATGTTTTGCTCATCAATAAGCATACGCATGCATCACAGAAGCAAAGAAGGGTAGAACACCCAGCTTGTATCATCACTTGGCTATCAAGCCATTTGGTGCTAGCAAACAAGTGACCTAGCTAGAAGGAAATCACCAAGGGAACAATGGTTCTGCCAACATAGTAACATAACCAAAGGAATCCATCATGGATTTATCCTATCTAACCATCCATATTCACCAAGCACCTACAGCTAGTTAAGCCATCAGATTATTGGACATTTATCTGTCCAGTATTATCTCAACATCAAATATCCTAGCAGCTCATGGAAGACTACCAGGAATATTGCATAGAAATATCCACTAGAGGTAGGAGCAACCATTTCCAGCAGACCAAGTCTGCTAGGGTCACAGCAGCTACCTAGCCACAAAGAAAAGCCTACTGAAGAAGCACATCATCACCCAATAGGGTTCAGCATGAGCTAGGGTACCCAACCAGTGGTTGGCATCCCTCTAGCCCCATTAAATCAATCCATAAAATCATCACTGCTAAGCAGTTCACATCATTTATCCATTCAATAAATCAGAACTACACAGATAAATGAAACAGTTAAGCAAACCATGCACCATGTCTTGCATATGATCCAAGGGATCACTGCAAGCAACAGCAGAGGCTTGAGCAAGCACAAGCATGCACCAGCATAAGCTTGAGCAACACACAAATCCTGGAAGAGCAACAGTAATGGATTCACCAGCAAAAGCAACCATCAGTACTTGGTGAAAAGCTAAATCCACAAGCAACAACAGCATATAAATTGAATCCATGCATACATTTAAACCAATAGGAGGCCCTAGTGATCACAGGATCATCCAAAGCCATAGTTAATCAACCAATGTATCACAGATAATCAAATAGATGCATTATAATTGTATGCAGAAGCACACTAACAAGAGATGGAGCTGTCTAGCCAACAATCATGCTCAATAGAGCATTCCCATGAATTACAACTCAAAGAGCATCACACAGAGGCACTGGTTCTTGCTAAAATGCACGGATTACCTACTCTAATCAAGCTAGGGGCCAAGAAATGAATACACATGATAGTCTAGCACTAGTAGAAAGCTCAGGAACAACCTAACATGGCAGGAGCATCACAGAATGCTCATGAGCAAGTGCTCATGAGTCACATCAGCACAGAGGGCAAGCACACATGCATAATACAGAGGGACAAGAACCACAACATGGTATAGGATAGAACAAATAGAGCACAGACAGTAGCTAGCAACCATGGCAGTAGCAGAGAGCCAGCAACATACACACAACCCTAGCAAGCACGGCAGTAGTGGCCAGTAGAGCACTAGGAGCAGCACGGCATGGCTTCTCCATGAGGAGGAGCAGCCGCAGCTCAAGCTAGAAGAAGGAGGAGAAGAGCTGAGAGAGAAAGGGGAGGCGATGGAGCACTTACAGGTGAAGCGGGCCGACGAACGCGGCCATGGCGGCCACGGCGGCACACGCCAGGGGAACGGCAGCGCCAGGCCAAGCCAGGCCAGGCCACGCCAACGCCGCAGTGCCCAGCACCACCACGGCAGGGCTCATGGCGACGCCACATCACCAGGAGCGCCGGCGGGCGGCGCATCGCCACGGATCCTTGCGGCCGTGTTGCAGAGGAGTTGGGGCGAGCGGTGGTGACGACGAATTCCAGATCGACGCGGACCGATAGGTGCACCGTCAAGCGGTGGTTCATCCGCGACCCATCTCATCGCCGGAGATGGCCGGAGGCGGCCGAGATAAATCGGCGACGGCGGCAGCGACCGCAGATCGCCAGAGCGTCGGGGGGAGAGTAGGGTTAGGACGAAACGACGTCTACGGGCGCGATTGGGTCGGTTGGACCGAGCCCAACGGGCTGGTCCAACCTAACCAGCATGGGCCACCTAACAGGTAGGGCCCAAGGGCATTTTGGGTATTTCAAAATGACCATTTAACTAAATCTTTCACAGAATTTTATAAAATAAAAAAACTCTAAAAAAATAGAGAAAAATATGCAAACCACTTAAAATTTTATTCTCTATCCAAATAAAATATGACATAGAATTTTTGAGACAATTAAAAATTGATTCATAATTAAATGCAAGAAATGAATATTTAAATCATTAAAAATCACACTTTATATTTTTAATGATAAAATAAGTCCATAAATCCTTTTGGACTTAAAAACACCTTGGCAATATTCCAAGGTAGTAATTTACTCTTAAGGAGTCATCTTAAAATTGTTCTTAGTAATCACCTCTGACATAAAGTGATAAACACCAGGAAGGGGGGAACAAAACCCTAAAAACTGAAAGCATGCATAATTGCTTCTTTAACCATTGCCCTTATCGGACAATGATTCTATCTTTCAGCAACAGAGGACAAGGGTCAGTCCACACCATCGAACTGCAACACTTTGCAGTCTTCGGGCAAGTTCATCGCTTGCTCATTTCACTTGAGTATTTTTACCAAATTACTTGCAAAGTACTATACTTACCACTCTTGCATGAAAAGAAATTACTATTTTCATAACTATGAATATGACTATGTGGTTGGCAATGGAACCATGGAATGTGTTGATATGGTGGAGGTTCCATTGCAATGGGTTTATATCCATCTAGGATTAAACAACAAATGTCGTCCAGTGATTCTTGTGCCGTAAAACTCGTGTTAACCATAAGACCTGGAGTGGGACGGAGTAGTCAATTGTACTTCCACCTCTTGTACATCAACGGATGCGCTTACCGTAGCAGTTGTGTCTTGCGAGACCAACCGGAGGGTGGGGATCCCCTTCTAATTCCCCACGGTAATGCGGTGTATGATGGGTTGCAATGGCCGACGTAGGACCATGGTTGTGACCTGGTAGTTGTCAAGGTCAGAAGATATCCAAGTGATATAGCCCGGCGAGGACCCAAGGTCGGATTTGCAACAAAGGGTGGGTGTGCAAGGTAGCGGAGGAGTATGATTGGCTAAGACCTTATACCGGGCCTCACACCAAAGGAAGTGTGGACGGGAAAGCTGCCTGGTTGGCACCAAGGATAAGATCTCTTATGGGTAAAGCAACACAACTCTGCAGAGTGTAATGAATCGTGACATGTCACTCCCTGTTCCCAGATTTGGAACTGCGAACGCTGCCGGAAAGGAACTCCATGAAGTTCTAGTAAACCGGTGAAGGCTGACGGACATAGTTCTTCTTAATAAAAGCAATCTTTTGAAGAAATGGTTATTAAAACATGCATTGGTATTAGACTTTCTGGTCTAATATCGTAGCTAGTGCATATATTAAACACCTCTTTCCTAATATGAACTTGTTGAGAACGCTCGTACTCATACCTCTTATAATCCCCTGCTTAGATTGCCTGAATCGTCTTGAGGAGGACACCGGCGACCAAGATGGAGCAGATGGAAGCCTGGGATGTACCAGGAATGAAGCCACGACTAGAGACCACCACTGGAGGCGAGACTACAATACAGTTGTACCACATGTATTGTAGTATGTAATATTTTAATAAGTTGTAATTATACTTTAATAAGTGAGTTTTCATACTCACACTACTACTGAGTATTGTAATAAACCACTTAAGTATGTATATACATGGTATATGTTTTGTATGATTTGGATTTGCTTCTTGATTTCCATTGCGTGACTAGTTCTGTGCACAAAGTTGAGCTCAGAAAACTTGCGCATGGAGTAACTATGAGTACCACTTTGTGTTATAGATCTAGGGGAAGATGTCGGGAACGTTAGGAGATGAGAGCGAAGCACAACGCCTGGAGCGTGAGGCAAAATAGAAGGAAGATGCGGATGAAGCAGCAAGAAATCAGTTTCCACCACCACCTATGACGCAGCAGAACTTCCTCCAATACATGCAGATGTTGGAGGAAAGACAACGTATGACTATGGAACAGCAGAACAAATTCTTTCAAGAGTTGCTGCAGCAGAATAGGATGGAAAGGACAGAGAACCAGGGTGTTACTCTGTCAGATTTTCAAAACACAAAGCCAATATCATTCGCCTAAGTGCCAGAACCTATGGACGGAGAGGACTGGTTGATGGACACCGAGCGCAAGCTCAACAATGTTGGGTGTTCTGACCAGGAGAAATTAAGATACGCAACACATCTGTTGTGTGGACCCACCACATCATGGTGGGATAACATAGTTGCAGTGTTCCCAGCTGAAAAAGTATTCACCTGGGAGGAGTTTAACAGGAAGTTCAGGGAATCTAATGTCCCTGAGAGTATAGTGGAGTTGAAACGCCGTGAGTTCGAGAATCTCGAACAGAAAGATAAGGCCATTCTAACATATGTCAGAGAATTCTCAGGGCTATCCAGATATGTTGTTGAGGAGGTAAACACCGAAGACAAAAAGGAAGAAGAGGTTCATGAGAGGATTGAATCCTCAGTTCAAAGTTCAGCTCAGGATGTTGAGAGCCACCGAGTTCCAGGAGTTGGTGGATGCAGCCATCACTCTTGAGGATGACTTCAAACAGCTTCAGGAAGAGAAGCGAAGAAGGCCAGATTTGCGCCAAAGAAGTTTATTAGCAACAAGCCCAACACCAGCTTGAGTTTCAAGCCGAGGTACAACAACAACAACAACAAGAGGAACCAAGGATTTCAGTCTGCAAACCAGATCATTTACCGCAACTGTGGATTTAGAGGACATGTCTCAAAGGATTGTAGAAAGCCTAAAGTGATATGCTTTGGTTGTCGCCAGGAGGGGCACATGCTGAAGGATTTCCCCAAGAGAAATAATGGAGGGACAGTCAGGAGGAGGAGGAAATTGAAGTGGGAATTCCGGAGGGAACTGGAAAAATAAGAAACCCTTCGGAAAGTTAAACTGCACCAGCCTGGAGGAGGTGATAAACTCGGATCAAGCAGTTATAAGTACGTGCTTGTGACTGTAAAGCACACGTCCGTTGGGAACCCCAAGAGGAAGGTATGCTGAGTACAACAGCGAGTTTTCCCTCAGTAAGAAACCAAGGTTATCGAACCAGTAGGAGATGAAGATCACGTGAAGGTTGTTGGTGAAGGAGTGTAGTGCGGCGCAACACCAGGGATTCCGGTGCCAACGTGGAACCTGCACAACACAATCAAACTACTTTGCCCCAACTTAACAGTGAGGTTGTCAATCTCACCGGCTTGCTCAAAACAAAGGATTAAACGTATGGTGTGGAAAATGATGTTTGCTTGCAGAAAACAAAAGAGAACAATGATTGCAGTAGGTTGTATTTCAGATGTAAAAGAATGGACCGGGGTCCATAGTTCACTAGTGGTGTCTCTCCAATAAGATAAATAACATGTTGGGTAAACAAATTACAGTTGGGCAATTGACAAATAGAGAGGGCATAACAATACACATACATATCATGATGACTACTATGAGATTTACTTAGGGCATTACGAAAAAGAACATAGACCGCCATCTAGCATGCATCTCTGCCTAAAAAGTCCACCTTCGGGTTAGCATCCGCACCCCTTCCAGTATTAAGTTGCAAGCAACAGACAATTGCATTAAGTACTGTGCGTAATGTAAACAATACAAATATCCTTAGACAAAGCATTGATGTTTTATCCCTAGTGGCAACAGCATATTCACAACCTTAGGGGTTGCTGGCACTCCCCCAGATTCAATGGAGACATGAACCCACTATCTAGCATAAATACCCCCTCTTGGAGTTACAAGTATCAACTTGGCCAGAGCCTCTACTAGCAACGGAGAGCATGCAAGATCATAAACAACACATATAAGATAGATCTATAATCAACTTGACATAGTATTCCATATTCATCGGATCCCAACAAACACAACATGTAGCATTACAAATAGATGATCTTGATCATGATAGGAAGCTCACACGATCTAAACATGATGGCACAATAGGAGAAGACAACCATCTAGCTACTGCTATGGACCCGTAGTCCAAGGATGAACTACTCACGCATCAATCCGGAGGCGGGCATGGTGATGTAGAGCCCTCCGGTGATGATTCCCCTCTCCGGTAGGGTGCCGGAGGAGATCTTATGAACCCCCCGAGTTAGGGTTGACGGCGGCGGCGTCTCTGGAACTGTTCTAGTATTTTGGATCTCGGTACTAGGGTTTTCGGGGACGAAGGAATAAATAGGCGAAGGGGCAGCGTCGGGGAAGCCAGGGGCTCCCTCCCCACGTCTCGGCGCGGCAGTGGGCCCCCTCGCCCCGCCATATGGGGAGGGCCCCCTGCTGGCCTTCCTCGACTCCTCTTCGGTCTTCTGGAAAACTCCGTGGAAAATAGGGCGTGGGATTTTGTTTCGTCCAATTCCGAGAATATTTGTAAAACAACTTTTCTGAAATCAAAAACAGCAGAAAACAGGAACTGGCACTATGGCATCTTGTTAATAGGTTAGTCCCAGAAAATGCATAAAAACATTAAAAGTGTGAATAAAACACGTAGGTATTGTCATAAAACTAGCATGGAACATAAGAAATTACAGATACGTTGGAGACGTATCAGTACGCTTCAGATACTCACTCACCTTGGCAAAGTACTTTTTGATACTGGTGCAACTACATCATTCATTTCTCAGCAATTCATCATCAAACATGGGATTAGTTGCACTAAGTTAGAAACACCTATCACCATACTATCTGCGGGGGGAACGATAGTAATTACCCACATTAAGCAGGGACAAGTCATTATGATCCATAAATGTGCTTTTGACGCAGACCTGTTCGTTCTACCAATGAAGGACATAGATGTCATTCTTGGTATGAACTGGTTAGAGGCAAACGGAGCTTTGATAGATTGTGCTAACAAGACAGTGTCTTTGAAAAGCCCAGATGGAGGAAGGATGATTTATCAAGGAGACAAACATACTCAGATTCAAGTTGAGTTACAGTTGAATAGCATGAAGGAAGTAAGGCTTGAGGAGATCCCAGTAGTCAACGAATTCCAAGATGTTTTTCCAAAGGAATTACCGGGAATGCCACCAGATAGGGAGATAGAGTTTACTATCGACCTAATTCCGGGAACATCCCCGATTGCTAAGGCACCATACAAGATGGGACCTAAGGAGTTGAAGGAACTCAAAGAGCAATTAGATGACCTAGAACAAAAGGGATTCATACAAGAAAGTATTTCACCTTGGGAATCACCAGTAATATTCATGGACAAAAGGGATGGAGGCCGAAGGATGTGCGGAGATTACATGAACTTGAACAATGTTATGATTAAGAACAAGTATCCACTTCCCAGAATACAAGATCTGTTTGATCAAGTTAGAGGAGCAGGAGTCTTTTCCAAGATTGATCTGAGATCAGGATACCATCAGATAAAGATCAAGAAGGAAGATGTTCCGAAAACTGCCTTTGTTTCAAGGTATGGACATCATGAGTACTTAGTCGTACCTTTTGGATTAACCAATGCCCCAACAATATTCATGAATCTCATGAATAAGATATTCATGCCATATCTTGACAAGTTTGTCATCGTGTTCATCGATGATATCTTGATATATTCCAAGGACAAAGCTGAACATGCAGAGCATCTTAGGACAGTGTTGCAAACACTAAGAGAACATCAACTCTATGCCAAATTCAGCAAGTGTGAGTTTTGGCTAGATCAAGTAGAATTTCTTGGACATGTTATCAGCAAGGATGGGATAGCAGTAAACCCAAGTAAGGTAGCAGCTGTTTTAGAATGGGAAGCACCTAAGAATGTCAAGGAAATCCGAGGATTCTTAGGAATGGCAGGATACTACAGAAGATTCATCGAAGGATTCTCCAAAATAGCCGGGCCAATGACTAAGTTGCTAAGGAAGAACACACCATTCATGTGGTCTGATGAGTGTGAGCAGAGTTTTCAGACTCTAAAGGAGAAACTCACTACAACACCTGTGTTAGCAGTTCCGGAAGTTGGCAAGGATTACACCGTGTATTGTGATGCATCCAAGCATGGACTAGGTTGCGTACTCATGCAAGGTCGGAAAGTAATATCTTATGGATCAAGGCAACTCAGACCTCATGAAGTTAACTATCCAACACATGACCTAGAGCTAGCAGTGGTTGTATTTGCACTAAAAACTTGGAGACATTTTCTTTATGGAGCCAAGTGCGAGCTATATACAGATCACAAGAGTCTCAAATACTTCTTGACCCAAAAGGAACTGAACATGAGACAGAAAAGAAGGCTAGAGTTAATCAAGGATTATGACCTGACCATCAACTACACTCCAGGAAAGGCTAACGTTGTAGCGGATGCCTTATGTAGAAAGAGTACCGGAGGAGTGGAACAAGAAATAGCACCGGAGTTGAAGAAGGAAATAAGCCAAGCACAGATACAACTTTGGGAGAAGGAAGCGCATGAAGGACTATCAACACTACAAGTTGCAGATGAATTAAGTGTGAACTTAAGGAATGAGATTATCATGGGTTAACTTGATGATCCATTTATCATGGAGGAAATGAGAAGGATCGATGAAGGAAGACCATCAGAATTCCACCGAGGATAGTCTGGATCGTTATGGTTCCAGAAAAGGATTTGCGTTCCAGATAATGCCTATACTCAGGGAAGCACATCAAACACCGTATTCAATCCATCCAGGAAGTACAAAGATGTACATGGATCTAAAAGAGTTGTTCTGGTGGAATAACATGAAGAGAGAAATTACACAATATGTGGCGGAATGCCATACTTGTCAAAGGGTGAAGGCAGAACATCAAAGTCCAGCAAGACCATTGCAACCTTTACCAATCCCAGAATGGAAGTGGGAAGAGATAGGAATGGATTTCATCACCGGACTACCCATGACAAATAAAAAGAAGGATATGATATGGGTAATCGTGGACCGGTTGACGAAAAGTGCACACTTCTTAGCAGTAAATAAACAAGACAAGGGTGAGAAACTTATAGATCTTTATATCAAAGAGATTGTGAGTAAACATGGAGTTCCCAAGAAAATAGTGTCAGATCGAGGATCTGTGTTCACCTCATCTTTCTGGAAGCAACTTCACGAAGCTTTAGGATCCAAATTGGACTACAACACAGCTTATCATCCTCAGACGGGAGGACAAACGGAAAGGACGAACCAGATACTTCAGGACATGCTTAGGGCTTGTGCCCTAGACTTAGGAGGATCATGGGAGGAACACTTACCATTAGCAGAATTTTCCTACAATAACAGTTATCAAAGCAACATCAAGATGGCACCGTTTGAAGCTCTGTATGGAAGGAAGTGTAGGTCACCCATTTGTTGGTATGAAACAGGTTCAAGAAAGGAGTTTGACCCAAATTATGTTAAGGAAAAACAACAGATCATTGACGTGATAAGGGATAGACTCAAGATAGCTCAGAGCCGACAAAAGAGCTACGCAGATCAAAAGAGAAGGACATGGGAACCAAAAGTTGGAGACATGGTATATCTTAAGGTAAGTCCGATGAAAGGTCTTCAGAGATTCGGAATAAAGGGAAAGCTTAGCCCAAGATACATTGGACCTTTCAAGATATTGAGTCAGAACCGAGGGGTAGCCTTTGAATTGGATCTACCGGGAAGATTAGCCCAAGTACACGATGCGTTCCATGTGTCACAACTCAGAAAATGTGTAAAGACCCCAGATAAAGCCAGTATCTCATGACGAGTTAGATCTTCAGTCAAATCTGACTTATATCGAGAGGCCAACCAAGATTCTTGAGGAAAACTGGAAACAACTCAGAAATAGAGCAATCAAATACTGCAAGATTCAGTGGAAGCATCATCCTGAGAGAGAAGCCACCTGGGAAAAGGAGGAAGATTTGTGAAATTCATATCCAGAACTATTCAGGTATTACAACCACAACTTCGGGATGAAGTTTTCTTTAAGGGGGAAAGGTTGTAATATCCTAGGTTTAGAGACGATCGAGGGGTAGAATTTAGGAAGGGATGTGCATTGCATCGTAAAATCTGGGGAAATTTCACGCTTTTATAGAAAAACTGCATCAAAGGGGGACAAGTTTCTCTCTCGACACCATATAGGATTAGGGTTTTGAGAGTGCGATAAACTTGGAGCTAACTAAACTCAATTTGGGTTTTCGAGAAGAGAGGGGAACAAATTCCTTCTCAACTTAAGTTGTATGATTGAATTCTAACATGATATGTTTGAATTTCAAATTCAAACCTTAATCAAGAATATTATAATTCAAATATGGATAATTTAATAAACAATTGAATAAATAAGAATATAAAACAATAGAATATATAATTAAAGCTCATTAGAGAAAACCTTGAGCTTTATTGATTAGCACATAGAATACAAAGTCATTTACAATATGCAAATTGAATTATAATATTACAACACATTACAAAATTGAATAAATGAAAAGGGAAAATAAAAGAAATACACGTATTAACAGAACCCTAAACTAGACAAGTAAATTTTCATGATTTGCTTGATTAACACTTGAATGATCTTCACTTGGATCATCCAAATCATCCCTGCAATCAAAGTCAATAAATAGAAAGCAAGGTTAAGCCAAGTGGCAAAGCCACTTGGCAAGTTAGTCAAATAAAATGAGTTTTGGATCGATAATATCAACTCTGCCGAAGGAACCAGGACAGAAACCAAGCCCAACCTTGGAGCGTGCACAACAGCTCACAAGACTAGCTCCATGCTCTCCACACACACAGCCAGGGGTGAAGCACCAGGACATGCCTTGCTGTCGAGCAGTAGAGCAAGGAGAGAGGCAGTACATAAGCTTTTCACAAGCAAACCCTAGACACTCATCGGCAGAGTCTCCAAGGGTAAGAACATCAAGAACGCTAGAACATGAAGAACACCAAAGCCCTCCAATCCATCCAGAACCATCAGATCATCCAGAACAGTTCCAACATGAATTGTGCTGTTGAGTGATGACCCACAAGTATAGGGGGTGTATCGTAGTATTTTCGATAAGTAAGAATGTCGATCCCAACGAGGAGCAGAAGGTGTTGACAAGCAGTTTTGATGAAGGATTCACTGTAAATGCTCACAGACAAGTATTCAGGGGGTTTTGATGTAACAGTTGAATAAAGTACGAGTAAGTAAAGTGCGAGAGTAACAATTGCAGCGAGTGGCCCAATCCTTTTTAGCACAAAGGACAAGCCGGTTTGTTTACTTATAATGACCAAACGTTCTCGAGGACACACGGGATTTTAGTCTAGTGCTTTCGCTACATACGGCTAAATAATCTTCATTGTTATGATAAGTGTTGTGTGGGTGAACCTATGCTAATGTACCGCCCTTCCTAGGACTAATACATACTTGTGATTATACCCCTTGCAAGCATCCGCAACTACAAGAAAGTAATTAAGAATAAATCTAACCACAGCCTTAAACTCTGAGATCCTGCTATCCCTCCTGCATCGATATACCAGCGGGGGTTTAGGTTTCTGTCACTCCGGCAACCCCGCAATTGGCAAACAAATACAAGATGCATTCCCCTAGGCCCATAAATGGTGAAGTGTCATGTAGTCGACGTTCACATGACACCACTAGATGAATAACACCACAACTTAAATATCATACCATTGAATATTACTCAACCATAGTTCACTACTAACATTTAGACTTCACCCATGTCCTCAAGAACTAAACGAACTACTCACAAGACATCATATGGAACATGATCAGAGGTGATATGATGATGAATAACAATCTGAACATAAACTTGGTTCAATGGTTTCACTCAATAGCATCAACAACAAGTAGAGATCGATACCGGGAGAGTTTCCCCTATCAAACAATCAAGATCAAACCCAAATTGCTACGGCGGTGACGGTGTCCAGCGGTGGAGACGGCGGTGATGATGGTGGAGATGATGATGATGGTGATGGAGATGATGTCCAGCTCCATGACGGTGACGATGGCGTCGATTTCCCCCTCCCGGAGGGAATTTCCCCGGCGGATTCCTGCCCGCCGGAGAGCTCTTTTCTCTCTGGTGTTCTCCGCCCCCGCAGAGGCGGCTGTAACTCTTCGCGAGGTACCCTCTGTGGCTTAGGTTTTCGGGATGAAGGATTTCGCGAAGAAAAGGAGGCGAAAGGGGCTGTGGGGCCCCCACACCACATGGTGGCGCGGCCAGGCCATGGGCCGCGCCGCCCTATGGTGTGGGCCCACCCTGGGTCCAGCTGGCTCCTCCTTCTGGCTTCCTTCGTCATCTTGAAAAATAGGATTTTTGGTATAATTTCCTTCCACAGTTGATCTTCCGAAATATTGCGTTCGATGGTGCTTTTTCCAGCGAGAATCGGGCTCCGGTGCTTGATCCTCCAATAATGATGAAACATGCAAAATAGATGAAATAACATAAGTATTGTGCCCCAATATGAAATATATCAATGAATAACAGCAAATTATGATATAAAATAGTGATGCAAATTGGACGTATCAACTCCCCCCAAGCTTAGACTTCGCTTGTCCCCAAGCGAAACTGAGCTCGGTAAACAGGACCACATGTTTATGGAGTGAAGAGTCGATAAATAAAATACGGACAAGAAGCATCATATTCATTCGCACAAGACATTATAGTAGACAACTTCCTCGTATAACTCAACTTGAAACAAGTATAAGGTAATCACAAATAAAGGTGCATAAGAAATCATAATTGGTGATGGCAAACTTCGTTCTTGGTCAGAGAACAATTAACAGATTATACTTATCTCATTGAGCAGCGCTCTCATGTTAAAGTTTATAAGGCACAACTTGCATACTCAATCATAATGGTCTCTTCATGATCATTGATAACTTGCAAAGCTATATTCATTCAGATAAAACTTGTACTAAACAAGGAAGAATAAGAGACATGATGAAGCAAATCACAATATAATGGTTTGATCACAACTACTCAAATGCTTGCTTGAGATGGAGGGAAATAGGTTTACTGACTCAACATAAAGTAAAAGACAGGCCCTTCGCAGAGGGAAGCAGGGATTAAATCATGTGCTAGAGCTTTTTCAGTTTTGCAATCATATAAAGAGAATAAAAGTAACATTTTGAGAGGTGTTTGTTGTTGTCAACGACTGGTAGCGGGCACTCTAACCCCCTTGCCAGACAACCTTCAAAGAGCGGCTCCCATATTATTTTCATTTTGTATGGCACTCCTTCCAACCTTTCTTTCACAAACCATGGCTAACCGAATCCTCGGGTGCCTGCCAACAATCTCATACCATGAAGGAGTGCTTTTTTTTTTAGTTTTATTATGATGATGACACTCCCCCCCAACCTTTGCTTACACAAGCCATGGCTAACCGAATCCTTCGGGTGCCGTCCATCAATCACATACCATGGAGGAGTGTCTATTTAGTTTAATTAATTTGGGACTGGGAATCCCATTGCCAGCTCTTTTTGTAAAATTATTGGATAAGCGGATGAAGCCACTAGTCCATTGGTGAAAGTTGCCCAACAAGATTGAAAGATAAAACACCACATACTTCCTCATGAGCTATGAAACATTGACACAAATAAGAGATACTAAGTTTTGAATTGTTTAAAGGTAGCACATGAAGTATTTACTTGGAATGGCGGAAAATACCATGTAGTAGGTAGGTATGGTGGACACAAATGGCATATGTTTGGGTTAAGGTTTGGATGCACGAGAAGTATTCCCTCTCAGTACAGGTCTTTGGCTAGCAAGGTTAATTAGCAAGCATAAGAGTCGAGGGAAACAAACAAATATACATATGATAGAAACAATCATGCATCTTCCTTGTAAGCACAAACAATCTTAACTTCAGAATAATAAGCTATGAGCTAACAAGAAAGAAAGACAATGAAACAACTACATGTATTTCTCTTTTCTATTTAAACCTCAAAGTGTTGTTGCTATTGACCAATGCTAAGTTTGCCAAAACCAAATAGATTTATTCAATGCTCCCAAAGTGATACCAATACTAATGACAAGGTAAATCATATAATAGAAATTGCAAACTAAAATAAGATGTGCAATATGTAAATGATAAGACTTCTCATTAATATTCCATAACGATAACTCACACCAAGGGATACATAGATAACCAACTAAAGGAGAGATACTTCCAAACTGCAACCCATCTTATATGATAACTTCCCTACTCATGATATGATACTACTTGACAATAAAAGTAAAAGGTAGTGATAATGTGATACCGCGGCACTCCCCCAAGCTTGGAACAAACCAAGGGGATGCCAATACCGATGATGAATTACTCCTTCGGCGATGATGGTGATGAACTCCTCCCGCGCTTCTTACAGAACTCCTTCAACTTCAGCTTCTCAGCTTGGCAATTCTGCACTAAGACTCGAAGAGATTCATTGTTATCTGAAGTTGGCGGTGATGACCTTGTGATGCGAATCGAGTGGTATTCCAGCATTCTTCGGAGACGGCAATTCTCCTCCGGGAGTATCTCCACTTCTCTTCTTAGAGCCCGATATTGATCACAAAACTCATCGGTAGTCCGTAGAACTTCTTTCAACATAGGGAAGGAGTCGAGGCTAAGAGCGGGTGGTAAAGGTCCCTGCAGGTTATGAGAAAAAGAACGTCGAGTGTCAACAGATCCCACCAAGATTTGCTTGCTCCCTCCGGCTTGCTGCTCTTGTCTTGATGGCACCTTCTTCACTTCTTCCTCCGAAAGCCCCTTGCCCTTGTTGTTGGAGGCCATGGTGCTCCTAGACTGAAAACAGATCCTGGCAGAAACAGCTCGAAACAAAACACGCCGAGAAAACGATATACGGACTTCCAGGGGTCCGGGGGATTATATAGCAAATATTTTCACGACAAAAGGAAAGTACCAGATCGAACCAGAGTCGGAAAGGGGCGACGAGGCGGCCAAACCATAGGGCGGCGCGGGCCCAGGTCAGGCCGCGCCGGCCTATGGTGGCAGCCCCTCGTGCGTCCTTTCCACTCCGTTTCGAACTCGTAATTTTTCATATTTTCCAAAAACAGCAAAAATATTGTTCGGAAAGTAAATTGCGTACTTTTCATTACCAGTACTGTTACCTATTCAAAGTCGAGTTCTGGCGGACTGTCAATTTGCCTTTTGATGAAAGCCTCCGGTGTTTCCACTTGAATAATATCAACATCAACATTATAGGAATCACCCGAGATATAATGCTTGAGTCTTTGTCCATTCACCACTTGCGTAGCATTGCCTTGGAGAGAGCTAATTTTAATTGCTCCTGAACGATACACCTCCTCGACAACATATGGTCCTTCCCATTTCGAGAGTAATTTCCCTGCAAAGAATCTGAGACGAGACTGATACAATAGGACTTTATCCCCAATATTAAATTCTCTTTTAATAATCCTTCTATCATGCCATTTTTTAACTTTCTCTTTAAAGAGTTTAGCATTTTCATAAGCTTCACTTCTCCATTCATCTAGAGAACTCAATTGCAACAACCTCTTATCACCGGCAAGCTTAGGATCTTTATTTAACTCTCTAACTGCCCAATAAGCTTTGTGCTCTAGTTCTAAAGGTAAATGACAAGCTTTCCCATAAACCATTTTATAAGGTGACATTCCCATGGGATTTTTATAAGCAGTTCTATAAGCCCATAGTGCATCCTTCAATTTACTAGCCCAATTCTTTCTAGTTTTATTAACAGTCTTTCCCAAAATAGATTTAATCTCTCTATTTGATAATTCTACTTGACCACTAGTTTGAGGATGATAAGCGGAAGCAATTCTATGATTAATACCATACTTAGCAAGAGTTTTTCTAAAACCTCCATGAATAAAATAAGAACCTCCATCAGTCATAATATATCTAGGCACTCCAAATCTAGGAAAAATAATATCCAAAAGCATTCTTAAAGAGGTCTCACCATCAGCACTTTTTGTAGGTATGGCTTCCACCCATTTAGTAACATAATCAACAGCAACAAGTATATGAGTGTTACCTTCTGAAGAGGGAAAAGGTCCCATGAAGTCAAATCCCCAACAATCAAACGGTTCAATAACAAGAGTATAATTCATAGGCATTTCATTACGTCTGGAGATATTACCAACCCTTTGGCATTCATCACAAGATAAAATAAACTTTCTCGCATCTTTGAAGAGAGTTGGCCAATAAAAACCTGATTGTAAAACCTTTTGCGCGGTTCTTTCTCCGGCGTGATGTCCTCCATAAGCACTACCATGACATTTACTCAATATCTCTTGTTGTTCATATTCGGGAACACATCTTCGCAGAATACCATCCACTCCTTCTTTATATAAGTGTGGGTCATCCCAGAAATAATGCCTCAAGTCATAAAAGAATTTCCTCCTTTGCTGAGCTGAAAAGGTTGGAGGCAAGTACTTGGAAACAATAAAGTTAGCATAATCAGCATACCAAGGACTGTCTCGCGAGCTCACCTTTATTACAGCCAATTGTTCATTTGGAAAACTATCATTAACGGGAACAGGATCATAAGCAATATTTTCCAATCTAGACAAATTATCAGCAACAGGATTATCAGCACCTTTCCTATCTACAATATGTAAATCAAATTCTTGCAAAAGAAGTACCCATCTAATAAGCCTCGGCTTAGCATCTTTCTTTGTCATAAGGTATCTAATTGCAGCATGATCAGTATGAATAGTAACTTTTGAATCGACAATATAAGATCTAAATTTATCACAAGCAAAGACTACAGCTAATAATTCTTTTTCAGTCGTAGCATAATTCCTTTGAGCAGCATCAAGAGTTTTACTAGCATAATGAATAACATTCAGTTTTTTATCTACTCGCTGTCCAAGAACAGCGCCTCTGACAAAATCACTAGCATCACACATAATTTCAAATGGTAAGTTCCAATCAGGAGGTTCAACTATAGGAGCAGTTGTTAAGGCTTTCTTTAGAGTTTCAAAAGCTTCCTTACAATCATCATCAAAAACAAATGGTACATCTTTTTGAAGAAGATTAGTAAGAGGCTTTGAAATCTTGGAGAAATCTTTAATAAATCTCCTATAAAACCCAGCATGACCAAGAACACTACGAATACCTTTAACATCCCTAGGATAGGGCATCTTCTCAATTGCTTCAACTTTAGCTCTATCAACTTCAATACCTCTCTCAGAAATTTTATGTCCCAATACAATTCCTTCATTAACCATAAAGTGGCATTTCTCCCAATTAAGAACAAGGTTAGTTTCTTCACATCTCTGCAAAACTTTATCAAGGTTTCGCAAGCAACTATCAAAAGAATTCCCATAGACGGAAAAATCATCCATGAATACCTCTACAATACTCTCACAGAAACCATGAAAAATAGCAGACATGCATCTTTGAAAAGTAGCAGGAGCATTACATAAACCAAAAGGCATGCGTCTATAAGCATAAGTTCCATAGGGACAAGTAAAAGTTGTTTTCTCTTGATCTTTAGCTTTAACAGCAATTTGTGAAAACCCAGAATAACCATCAAGAAAACAAAAATGAGTATTTTTAGACAATCTTTCTAGCATTTGATCAATAAATGGTAAAGGGTAATGATCTTTCTTAGTAACTTTATTAACTTTTCAAAAATCAATGCACATTCTATACCCTACAACTACTCTTTGAGGGATGAGCTCATCATTATCATTAGGCACAACAGTCATTCCTCCTTTCTTGGGAACGCAATGCACAGGACTAACCCATCTACTATCAGCAATAGGATATATAATACCAGCTTCAAGAAGTCTTAATACCTCATTCCTTACCACTTCCTTCATCTTCGGAATTAGACGACGCTGAGGTTCAACAACAGGCTTTGCATCATCTTCCATATTAATAGCATGTTGGCAAATAGAAGGAGAAATCCCCTTCAAATCATCAAGAGTGTAGCCAATAGCGCCTCGGTGTTTCTTCAATATTTCCAATAACCTTTCTTCCTCAATCTCTGAAAGTTTAGAACTAATAATAACAGGATATATTTTCTTATCATCAATATGAGCATATTTAAGGTTATCAGGCAAAGGCTTTAATTCAAAAACAGGATCTTCCTTTGGTGGCGGTGTTGTACCCAAATCTTCCACCGGTAAATCATGCTTGAGAATAGGTTGGCGGAGAAAAATTTCCTCCAGCTCATCTCTTTCTTTCCTAAAGACTTCACTCTCGCTATCCTCCAAATGTTGCTGCAAAGGATTATTAGGAACAAGAACAATAGATGCACATTGCTCCATTTTAAAATCATCACTAGGCAAATCAGCTTTATAAGGAGTTTTGGTAAATTTAGAGAAGTTAAACTCATAAGATTCACCAGCAAATCTAGTCAAAATTTTCTCTTTCTTGCAATCTATAATAGCTCCACAAGTATTTAGAAAAGGTCTACCAAAAATAATAGGACAATAATCACTAGCAGCAGAACCAAGTACCAAAAAGTCAGCAGGATATTTAATCTTACCACATAGAACTTCCACATCTCGAACGATACCAATTGGAGAAATAGTTTCTCTATTAGCCAGCTGAATAACCACATCAATATCTTCAAGTTCACAAGAATCAATTTCGTGCATAATCTCCGTGTAAAGCTCATAAGGAATAGCACTAACACTTGCACCAATATCACATAATCCATAATAGCAATGATCACCAATTCTAACAGATAGCATAGGAACACTAGCTTGTTTGGGTTTATTAGGATGTGAAACAATATTAGAAGCATCTTCACAAAAAATAATATGACCATCCTCCACATTTTCAGTCACAAGATCTTTAACTATTGCAACAGCAGGTTCAACTTTTATTTGTTCTTTAGGTTCTACAGGTTTCTTTTCACTTTTATGAACCGCACTATTTATAACAGAGTACTCCTTCATTTTAGCAGGGAAAGGAGTTTTTTCAATATAAGCTTCAGGAATAACATGATCAGCCGCATTTATTAATAGATGAATCAATTTTATCCTTATACGGTTCATGATACTTATCAAAATTCTTCTTAGGCAATTCATAATGAGAGGCAAAAGCTTTATAAAGATTTGCAGCAACTTGAGAATCAAGACCATATGTAGCACTCATATTACGAAATTTATCAGTATCCATAAAAGCTTCAATGCATTTATAATCATAAATTATACCTGATTCTCTATCCTTGTCGTTCTCCCAACCTTCAGTATTTTCTTGGATCCGATCAAGAAGGTCCCTTTTAAACTCTTCTTTGTTGCATGTAAATGATCCAGAACAAGAAGTATCCAGCAAGGTCTTGTCTTGAAAAGAAAGTCTTGCATAGAAATTATCAATAATAACATTACCAGGAAGCTCATGAATGGGGCATTTGAGCATTAAAGACTTCAATCTCCCCCAAGCTTGGGCAATACTCTCTCCATCATGAGGCCAAAAATTATATATGCGATTCCGATCCTTGTGAATTTCACTTGGAGGATAGAACTTAGAATAAAACCGGGGCACAATATCATTCCATTCAAGAGAATCCCCATTATCCAGTAATTTATACCAATGCGCCGCCTTACGGGACAGCGATAAAGAGAATAGTTTCTTCCTCACTTCATCCATAGCAATACCTGCACATTTGAATAACCCACATAATTCATGCAAAAACAGTAAATGATCACCAGGATGGACAGTTCCATCCCCTTCATAGCGGTTATCCATAACACGTTCAATAATTTTCATAGGTATTTTATATGGTATCACTTCCTCACCTGGCGCCTCATCCACTACCATTGCAGTAGTAGTAGATTTCCCAAATAAAAATTGAAGAGAAGATCTCTCCATAATTACTTATAGCAGCAGACAGAAATAAAATCAGCACAAACAGTAAAGGTTTTCCTTACCAATTCCACTTACCAATAGCGCTTCACTCCCCGGCAACGGCGCCAGAAAATAGTCTTGATGACCCACAAGTATAGGGGGTGTATCGTAGTATTTTCGATAAGTAAGAATGTCGATCCCAACGAGGAGCAGAAGGTGTTGACAAGCAGTTTTGATGAAGGATTCACTGTAAATGCTCACAGACAAGTATTCAGGGGGTTTTGATGTAACAGTTGAATAAAGTACGAGTAAGTAAAGTGCGAGAGTAACAATTGCAGCGAGTGGCCCAATCCTTTTTAGCACAAAGGACAAGCCGGTTTGTTTACTTATAATGACCAAACGTTCTCGAGGACACACGGGATTTTAGTCTAGTGCTTTCGCTACATACGGCTAAATAATCTTCATTGTTATGATAAGTGTTGTGTGGGTGAACCTATGCTAATGTACCGCCCTTCCTAGGACTAATACATACTTGTGATTATACCCCTTGCAAGCATCCGCAACTACAAGAAAGTAATTAAGAATAAATCTAACCACAGCCTTAAACTCTGAGATCCTGCTATCCCTCCTGCATCGATATACCAGCGGGGGTTTAGGTTTCTGTCACTCCGGCAACCCCGCAATTGGAAAACGAATACAAGATGCATTCCCATAGGCCCATAAATGGTGAAGTGTCATGTAGTCGACGTTCACATGACACCACTAGATGAATAACACCACAACTTAAATATCATACCATTGAATATTACTCAACCATAGTTCACTACTAACATTTAGACTTCACCCATGTCCTCAAGAACTAAACGAACTACTCACAAGACATCATATGGAACATGATCAGAGGTGATATGATGATGAATAACAATCTGAACATAAACTTGGTTCAATGGTTTCACTCAATAGCATCAACAACAAGTAGAGATCGATACCGGGAGAGTTTCCCCTATCAAACAATCAAGATCAAACCCAAATTGCTACGGCGGTGACGGTGTCCAGCGGTGGAGACGGCGGTGATGATGGTGGAGATGATGATGATGGTGATGGAGATGATGTCCAGCTCGATGACGGTGACGATGGCGTCGATTTCCCCCTCCCGGAGGGAATTTCCCCGGCGGATTCCTGCCCGCCGGAGAGCTCTTTTCTCTCTGGTGTTCTCCGCCCCCGCAGAGGCGGCTGTAACTCTTCACGAGGTACCCTCTGTGGCTTAGGTTTTCGGGACGAAGGATTTCGCGAAGAAAAGGAGGCGAAAGGGGCTGTGGGGCCCCCACACCACATGGTGGCGCGGCCAGGCCATGGGCCGCGCCGCCCTATGGTGTGGGCCCACCCTGGGTCCAGCTGGCTCCTCCTTCTGGCTTCCTTCGTCATCTTGAAAAATAGGATTTTTGGTATAATTTCCTTCCACAGTTGATCTTCCGAAATATTGCGTTCTGACGGTGCTTTTTCCAGCAGAATCCTGGCTCCGGTGCTTGATCCTCCAATAATGATGAAACATGCAAAATAGATGAAATAACATAAGTATTGTGCCCCAATATGAAATATATCAATGAATAACAGCAAATTATGATATAAAATAGTGATGCAAATTGGACGTATCATTGAGCAAGCCACAAGGGAATCGTCTCAAGCTAGCAGGAGGAGCAGGGCAAGCTTTACACACCAACCAGAAGGAAATCCTCTACATCAGCAACTAATCTAGGAGCTGGAGTGAGGTATACACAATTGATCATGAGAAAACACATGTTTTGCTCATCAATAAGCATACGCATGCATCACAGAAGCAAAGAAGGGTAGAACACCCAGCTTGTATCATCACTTGGCTATCAAGCCATTTGGTGCTAGCAAACAAGTGACCTAGCTAGAAGGAAATCACCAAGGGAACAATGGTTCTGTCAACATAGTGACATAACCAAAGGAATCCATCATGGATTTATCCTATCTAACCATCCATATTCACCAAGCACCTACATCTAGCTAAGCCATCAGATTATTGGACATTTATCTGTCCAGTATTATCTCAACATCAAATATCCTATCAGCCCATGAAAGACTACCAGGAATATTGCATAGAAAAATCCACTAGAGGTAGGAGCAACCATTTCCAGCAGACCAAGTCTTCTAGGGTCACAACAGCTACCTAGCCACACAGAAAAGCCTACTGAAGAAGCACATCATCACCCAATAGGGTTTAGCATGAGCTAGGGTACCCAACCAGTGGTTGGCATCCCTCTAGCCCCATTAAATAAATTCATAAGATCATCACTGCTAAGCAGTTCACATCATTTATCCATTCAATAAATCAGAACTACACAGATAAATGAAATAGTTAAGCAAACCATGCACCAGGCCTTGCATATGATCCAAGGGATGACTGCAAGCAACAACAGAGGCTTGAGCAAGCACAAGCATGCACCAGCATAAGCTTGAGAATCACACAAATCCTGGAAGAGCAATAGTAATGGATTCACCAGCAAAAGGAACCACCAGTACTTGGTGAAAAGCTAAATCCACAAGCAACAACATCATATAAATTGAATCCATGCATACATTTAAACCAATAGGAGGACCTAGTGATCACAGGATCTCCAAAGCCACAGTTAATCAACCAATGTATCACAGATAATCAAATAGATGCATTATAATTGTATGCAGAAGCACACTAACAAGAGATGGAGCTGTCTAGCCAACAATCATGCTCAATAGAGCATTCCCATGAATTACAACTCAAAGAGCATCACACGGAGGCACTGGTTCTTGCTAAAATGCAAGGATTACCTACTGTAATCAAGCCAAGGGCCAAGAAATGAATACACATGATAGTCTAGCACTAGTAGCAAGCTCAGGAACAACCTAGCATGGCAGGAGCATCGCAGAATGCTCATGAGCAAGTGCTCATGAGTCACAGCAGCACAGAGGGCAAGCACACATGCATAGTCCAGAGGGAGGAGAACAACATCATGGTATATGATAGAACAAATAGAGCACAGACAGTAGCTAGCAACCATGGCAGTAGCAGAGAGCCAGCAGCACAGCATGGCTTCTCCATGAGGAGGAGTGATACGTCTCCGACGTATCGATAATTTCTTATGTTCCATGCCACATTATTGATGTTATCTACATGTTTTATGCACACTTTATGTCATATTCGTGCATTTTCTGGAACTAACCTATTAACAAGATGCCGAAGTGCCAGTTCCTGTTTTCTGCTGTTTTTGGTTTCAGAAATCCTAGTAACGAAATATTCTCGGAATCGGACGAAATCAACGCCCAAGTTCCTATTTTCACCGGAAGCATCCAGAACACCCGGGAAGGACCAGAGGGGGGGCACTGGGCCCCCAGACCATAGGCCGGCGCGTTCCCCAGATATGTACGCAACTTTACGTGCGTGTTCCCCAGATATGTACGCAACTTTCATTAGTTTTGAGTTTTCTGATTTGAGCAACGGAAGTATTTATTAGAAATTCGTCTTTACGGACTGTTCTGTTTTGATAGATTCTGCCTTTTATTTCGCATTGCCTCTTTTGCTATGTGGGATGGATTTCTTTGTTCCATTAAACTCCAGTAGCTTTGAGCAATGTCCAGAAGTGTTAAGAATGATTGTGTCACCTCTGAACATGTGAGTTTTTGATTATGTACTAACCCCTCTAATGAAGTTTATGAGAAGTTTGGTGTGAAGGAAGTTTTCAAGGGTCAAGAGAGGAGGATGATATACAATGATCAAGAAGAGTGAAAGCTCTAAGCTTGGGGATGCCCCGGTGGTTCACCCCTGCATATATCAAGAAGACTCAAGCGTCTAAGCTTGGGGATGCCCAAGGCATCCCCTTCTTCATCGACAAATTATCAGGTTCCTTCTCTTGAAACTATATTTTTATTCGGTCACATCTTATGTGCTTTACTTGGAGCGTCTGTATGCTTTTATTTTTGTTTGTGTTTGAATAAATTGGATTACATCATGCTTGTGTGGGAGAGAGACACGCTCCGCTGTAGCATATGGACAAGTATGTCCTTAGGCTCTACTCATAGTATTCATGGCGAAGTTTCTCCTTCGTTAAATTGTTATATGGTTGGAATTGGAAAATGATACATGTAGTAATTGCTATAAATGTCTTGGGTAATGTGATACTTGGCAATTGTTGTGCTCATGTTTAAGCTCTTGCATCATATGCTTTGCACCCATTAATGAAGAAATACATAGAGCATGCTAAAATTTGGTTTGCATATTTGGTTTCTCTAAGGTCTAGATAATTTCTAGTATTGAGTTTGAACAACAAGGAAGACGGTGTAGAGTCTTATAATGTTTTCAATATGTCTTTTATGTGAGTTTTGCTGCACCGGTTCATCCTTGTGTTTGTTTCAAATAAGCCTTGATATCCTAAACCTTGTATCGAGAGGGAATACTTCTCATGCATCCAAATACTTGAGCCAACCACTATGCCATTTGTGTCCACTATACCTACCTACTACATGGTATTTTCCGCCATTCCAAAGTAAATTGCTTGAGTGCTACCTTTAAAATTCCATCATTCACCTTTGCAATATATAGCTCATGGGACAAATAGCTTAAAAACTATTGTGGTATTGAATATGTAATTATGCACTTTATCTCTTATTAAGTTGCTTGTTGTGCGATAACCATGTTTACTGGGGATGCCATCAACTATTCATTGTTGAATTTCATGTGAGTTGCTATGCATGTTCGTCTTGTCTGAAGTAAGGGCGATCTACACTGAGTTGAATGGTTTGAGCATGCATATTGTTAGAGAAGAACATTGGGCCGCTAACTAAATCCATGATCCATGGTGGAAGTTTCAGTTTTGGACAAACATCCTCAAATCTCTAATGAGAAAAGAATTAATTATTGTTGAATGCTTAAAGCATTAAAAGAGGAGTCCATTATCTGTTGTCTATGTTGTCCTGGTATGGATGTCTAAGTTGAGAATAATCAAAAGCGAGAAATCCAAATGCGAGCTTTCTCCTTAGACCTTTGTACAGGCGGCATAGAGGTACCCCTTTGTGATACTTGGTTAAAGCATATGTATTGCGGTGATAATCCAGGTAGTCCAAGCTAATTAGGACAAGGTGCGGGCACTATTGGTACACTATGCATGAGGCTTGCAACTTATAAGATATAATTTACATGATGCATATGCATTATTACTACCGTTGACAAAATTGTTTCATGTTTTCAAAATCAAAGCTCTAGCACAAATATAGCAATCGATGCTTTTCCTCTATGGAGGACCATTCTTTTACTTTTAATGTTGAGTCAGTTCACCTATTTCTCTCCACCTCAAGAAGCAAACACTTGTGTGAACTGTGCATTGATTCCTACATACTTGCTTATTGCACTTATTATATTACTCTATGTTGACAATATCCATGAGATATACATGTTACAAGTTGAAAGCAACCGCTGAAACTTAATCTTCTTTTGTGTTGCTTCAATGCTTTTACTATGAATTATTGCTTTATGAGTTAACTCTTATGCAAGACTTATTGATGCTTGTCTTGAAGTGCTATTCATGAAAAGTCTTTGCTTTATGATTCACTTGTTTACTCATGTCATATACATTGTTTTGATCGCTGCATTCACTACATATGCTTTACAAATAGTATGATCAAGATTATGATGGCATGTCACTCCAGAAATTATCTGTGTTATCGTTTTACCTGCTCGGGACGAGCAGAACTAAGCTTGGGGATGCTGATACGTCTCCGACGTATCGATAATTTCTTATGTTCCATGCCACATTATTGATGTTATCTACATGTTTTATGCACACTTTATGTCATATTCGTGCATTTTACGGAACTAACCTATTAACAAGATGCCGAAGTGCAGTTCACATTTCTGCTGTTTTTGGTTTCAGAAATCCTAGTAACGCAATATTCTCGGAATCGGACGAAATCAACGCCCAAGTTCCTATTTTCACCGGAAGCATCCAGAACACCGGGAAGGACCGGAGGGGGCACTGGGCCCCCAGGACCATAGGCCGGCGCGGCCCAGGCCCTGGCCGCGCCGCCCTATGGTGTCGTCGCCCCTTCGACCCTCTGCGCCGCCTCATCGCCTATATAAAGCCCCTGGATCGAAAACCACGATACGATTGGCGAAAACCCACGAAACCTTCCCGAGCCGCCGCCATCGCGACGCCAAGATCCGGGGACAGAGTCTCTGTTCCGGCACGCTGCCGGAGCGGGGAAGTGCCCCCGGAAGGCTTCTCCATCGACACCGCTGCCATCTCCACCGCCATCTTCATCACCGCTGCTGCTCCCATGAGGAGGGAGTAATTCTCCATCGAGGCTCGGGGCTGTACCGGTAGCTATGTGGTTCATCTCTCCCATGTACCTCAATACAATAATCTCATGAGCTGCTTTACATGATTGAGATTCATATGAGTTTTGTATCACTACTATCTATGTGCTACTCTAGCAAAGTTATTAAAGTAGTTCTATTCCTCCTGCACGTGTGTAAAGGTGACAGTGTGTGCACCGTGTTAGTACTTGGTTTATGCTATGATCATGATCTCTTGTAGATTGCGAAGTTAACTATTGCTATGATAATATTGATGTGATCTATTCCTCCTACATATGCATGAAGGTGACAGTGTGCATGCTATGCTAGTACTTGGTTTAGTCTTTTGATCTATCTTACACTAAAGGTTACTAAAATATGAGCATTATTGTGGAGCTTGTTAACTCCAGCATTGAGGGTTCGTGTAATCCTACGCAATGTGTTCATCATCCAACAAAAGTGTAGAGTATGCATTTATCTATTCTGTTATGTGATCAATATTGAGAGTGTCCACTAGTGAAAGTCTAATCCCTAGGCCTTGTTCCTAAATACTGCTGCGTTACTCGCTTGTTTCTTGTTTCTTGTGTTACTATCTGCTGCAATACTACCACCATCAACTACACGCCAGCAAGCTATTTTCTGGCACCGTTGCTACTGCTCATATATATTCATACCACCTGTATTTCACTATCTCTTCGCCGAACTAGTGCACCTATTAGGTGTGTTGGGGACACAAGAGACTTCTTGCTTTGTGGTTGCAGGGTTGCATGAGAGGGATATCTTTGACCTCTTCCTCCCTGAGTTCGATAAACCTTGGGTGATCCACTTAAGGGAAAACTTGCTGCTGTTCTACAAACCTCTGCTCTTGGAGGCCCAACACTGTCTACAGGAAAGGAGGGGGAACGTAGACATCAAGGAGCAGCCGCAGCTCAAGCTAGAAGGAGGAGGATAAGAGCTGAGAGATAAAGGGGAGGCGATGGAGCACTTACAGGTGAAGCGGGCCGACGAACGCGGCCATGGCGGCCACGACGGCACACGCCAGGGGCACGGCAGCGCCAGGCCAGGCCACGGCAACGCCGCAGCGCCCAGCACCACCACGGTAGGGCTCATGGCGACGCCACAGCACCAGGAGCACCGGCGGGCGGCGCATCACCATGGATCCTTGCGGCCGTGTTGCAGAGGAGTTGGGGGCGAGCGGTGGCGACGACGAATCCCAGATCGACACGGACCGATAGGTGCGCCATCGAGCGGCGGTTCATCTGCGACCCATCTCGTCGCCGGAGGTGGCCGGAGGCGGCCGAGATAAATCGGCGAAGGCGGCGGCGACCGCAGATCGCCAGAGCGTCGGGTGAGAGTAGGGTTAGGACGAAACGGCGTCTATGGGCGCGACTGGGTCGGTTGGACCGAGCCCAACTAGCTGGTCCAACCTAACCAGCACGGGCCACCTGACAGGTGGGGCCCAAGGGCACTTTGTTCATTTAAAAAATGACCATTTAACTAAATCTTTCACAAAATTTTATAAAATAAACAAAACTCTAAAAAATAGAGAAAAATATGCAAAACACTTAAAATTTTATTCTCTATCCAAATAAAATATGAGATAGAATTTTTGAGACAATTAAAAATTGAGTCATAATTAAATGCAAGAAATGAATATTTAAATCACTAAAAAAACACTTTATATTTTTAATGATAAAATAAGTCCATAAATCCTTTTGGACTTAAAAACACCTTGGCAATATTCCAAGGTAGTAATTTACTCTTAAGGAGTCATCTTAAAATTGTTCTTAGTAATCACCTCTGACATAAAATGATAAAACACAGGGAAGGGGGGAACAAAACCCTAAAAACTGAAAGCATGCATAATTGCTTCTTTAACCATTGCCCTTATCGGACAATGATGCTATCTTTCAGCAACAGAGGACAAGGGTCAGTCCACACCATCGAACTGCAACACTTTGCAGTCTTCAGGCAAGTTCATCGCTTGCTCATTTCACTTGAGTATTTTTACCAAATTACTTGCAAAGTACTATACTTACCACTCTTGCATGAAAAGAAAAAATACTATTTTCATAACTATGAATTTGACTATGTGGTTGGCAATGGAACCATGGAATGTGTTGATATGGTGGAGGTTCCATTGCAATGGGTTTATATCCATCTAGGATTAAACAACAAATGGAGGAGGACACCGACGACCAAGATGGAGCAGATGGGATCTGCTATGAAGAGCCAGAGCTCTCCGGAGGTGTAGAGCGAGTGGATTACCTTATCGTCTATGGAGCCGGGGAGGGTTCCGAAGGAGAACAAGCATAGGTTACCCTACGTACTAGTAGTAGTAACCGAGCAGTACAAACACTTTAGTACTTAGCTGCTCGAGGAGAATAAATGTATGACCTGCTAAGACTCTTATATTATAAGTTAAATCGGGTTCACCTCGAACCCAGGAGTAAACCTCTTTGGACCCAGGAGGAGCTCCGAAATGATGTATATATATATGGGTTGTAATAATGTATGAATAAGTTATGGACCAGCTATGTTTTGTTGTACTACTCTGAGGGATGTAATATTTGCGGATTGGTACTTCGTGAATGTTATGTCAACGACTGGCATACTACAAATTGCTACACGAAACAATCTTTGGGACAATTTGCACCATTCCTCTTCTCGTTTATGATCGAAAAATACTACTGCCTATTCTGGTCCATCTTCCGAAAAATATGGTTACTCCACGAACATTTATCGCATGTACTACCATTATCTTTTATCGAAAAACTACTACAGTCATCTTCTATGATACCTTAATAAAAATATACTTACAATACGTCCTAAAAATTTTATTTGCTTCACCGTATAGGACGTACCCAGTGCTGAGAGCTCCCGCACTGTGCGGGGTCTGGGGAAGATGTTAGTGGCAAGCCTTACCCTCACAAAGTGCAATGTGAGGAGACCGCGACTCGAACCTGGGACCTCTCGGTCACAGGCGGTGAGGCTCTACCGCTGCACCAGGCCCGCCCTTCTATTTGCTTCACCGTATGTTGTTTCAAAAATATATTTACTTACAATTATCTAGAGATTTTTGTCCGCACTACCATCTTTTTCCACCGCATCACAATCAGCCTACACGACGTGGGAAAAAAATAAATACTATACATAGAAGCTGTTGGTGTTTGCTGCCTTTCATTCATTTGGTCACTGTTCAAGTGCACATGAATAGTGCCATACGAAAATTGCTACACGAACAATCTTTGGGACAATTTGCACCATTCCGCTTCTCTTTTATGCTCGAAACGTACTACTGCATCTTCTAGTATAAGGTACATCCATGGCGACCAATTTTTCCTTTGGACAGACTACAGCTTGAGCATTACAGACCTTCCGTAGGGATGGCAAAATGAGAATCCAATGGTGGCCCAAAATTATACACTATATAAAAGGTAATCAGTTTACCACATCTCAGATTGATTTAGCCACTGTAGATGGTCTATTTATCTCTTCATCCCTCCCATCGTTGCCTGACACGTGCTTTCCATCTTTACTGCAACGTTAAATTAGTGCAATCAACTGTTTTGCATTTCCCTTTTCTTCCGTCTGAAGGTTACCGGTTACCGGATGCCACGCTGCCTTCCTTTGAATTGATTTGATTGCTGCCGGTAATCACGTTTTTACGGTTTTAAAGCGGTGAGTCTTTCACGTTCTGCCACGTTATTTTTCACGGTAAGGTACGTGTCCTCTTCTGGCTTATCGGATAAACTTTGCGTGTCCATATCAGAAATTTCTAGATTTTCTGTTCTCTTCCCCGTGGAAAGCGAAAAGGCAGCAGCACTACCCCGGCCGATCGCTCTGTGCGAGTCTGTCGATTTGCCTTCTCTCTGCTTGCCGCTCCGGCAGCCGGTGGTGGGGAGTGGCCGAGTGGGATCCCTGTGTTTCGGGTCCAGCCTGTAAATATGTTAGGGCTAGGTCTTACCGATGGCTGTGCTCCGTCAGCGAGTTGTTCTGATGAGGTTCCCTTCCCCTCGACTACGTTCGCTAGGGTGGGATCGACGAACCGCCGATGTTGATTACTGGGGGTTAGCAGGGTTAGGACTTTCTCGCCGTTCTTGCGGGACGGCGGTATCTCTCGGTCGCCGCCTTGCTGGAGTTCTCAATCTGGGGTTTCCAGTCGCTGGCGACGGTGCTGCAGCGGCGCCATCGTTTTCTCCGGCGATGCTGTGAAACCAGTGGGATTGCTGGGCCTCGCGGAGGTGCTGTACAGGAGGTGGTCGTGCGCTGACCTGAATGGTGACGGCGGTGATCGAGCTTGAGCAACTACATCTCATTTTCTGGGGTGTGGAACTATGGATCCTGGTGACTCCCCCATCGTGACAAACAAGGTTCGACTTGCTTTGAGTTGCAGACAGCGGCAGCGGTGGACAGCCATCAGCTCATCCAGTCATCCTGGAGGTTTGCTCTTTCTGTTTTCTTTGGAGATTTTCACTTGATCAGCTTTTGTTGGTACAACGTTTAGTTGATCTGATTGTGTTTTTGATTCATTAACACTGTGTTTTCTTCCTTGCCTTACCATGTGTGCACTCCTTATTTCTGCAGGTTCCTTATGAGTGGGTGGATGAGTGTATCTAAGTGACTAAATCTAACAAATTTTCCCTGGCAAATGTGGAGAGGTGACATTGCGGAGCAAGCGTTGTCTATTGTGCATTAGATAAATGATGAAGAGACAAGAGCCATGGATGCTCCTTCAGGTTTCATGTGTATTGTGCGTTCTCAGTACTGATACCATATGAGATTAGCATTAGAGTTTCTGAAAATGATTCGCCAGAAGGTTCGGCCTCGCAAGGTACAGTTGTGTTTCTGTATCTTAATACATTTTCATGGACAATGTTCAGTATCTCCACGCCATAAATAGAAGGTACAGGGGAAGATTCCACCTACTAATGTATCCAAACATCGTCCTATAGTGTCCCCTGCAGACTGCTACATTTCAACAAGAATATTTGATGCGTAATTTGTTAGCCTTCTTTGAGTCTTTATTTGCTACTCTACATAAACATAGAGGGCATAGCCTCAAAGAAACTGATCAGTTGTCACTAATATGTTCACCAATCTCTTGTGAAACTGAATCGCATATGGTGCATCTCAATATTTTAAAAATAAACTTAATTAGCTCTAATCTGCTATAGGTGTAGTTAATTATTTTCTTAATGGCAATTTAGGAACCACAAAACATGTATGTGCAACAGTATAACTTCACTCCTTGTGAAACCTGATGACTACAGTCTGGTGCTAATGGTAATAGGACCCATTGTTGGTGCCTCTTACTCATTTGTTTTTGAACCAGAACTTGGGTTTAGTTGGTTATTTGTTGTTTCACCCAATCCAAAGATTGTGTTCCACCATATCGGTAGTGCTGAATAGTATTGTATGTAAGGATGCAGATTGTGCCACTAGATCCTCTATTAGGAGAGTGTGTAAGTAAGTATGGCACTGACAAAACCACTCCCTATGTGATGCATTGCTTTTCCGTTTTCCATTTTCCCTGTTTGGCCCCTCGGTGTGTTTGTTGTTAACCTTCAGATTCACATAAGTCTGTCATGCCTTAGATTTATGTGCATATTCATATAACTTGCAAGTAATACCTTCTTCTCTCCTCCATGCATTTTCTTATATTTCAGATGTACACTAAGCGACTCGTGAGTGCAGATTTTACTCACCTGTTCAGATAATCTTGGTAATATTGTCAGCAATTTTCTAATGAAACCAAATTCAGGTGGTTGCATCAGTACCTGATCGTCCTTCCTCATTATTAAAGAATGACATAGCATATTTTGAAGTGATAAAAAATTCCCTGTGAAACTTGGAGAGTGCATTTCAGGGAAAAACAGGGTTAATCATGTTAATATCTGTGCTTCGCGCTCGGGTCAACCATCAGATCAGTATGGTAGGGCTAATGCAGGTAAGAAAAATTCTTGCTCTATTTCTACAAACCTAATTATTTTCTCTTTGGTAAAATAACTACCAATGAAACATCACATCTTCGATCAATGCATGAATCTCCTGGTATTCTAGCTTCTGGTGTTGATCTGTTTTTCCCTGGGGATCCAATAAATTATTAAGTGTCACATGTCCTATGCTTTCGTATGTCTGCTGTCTGCTGCTATGAGCGCCTAAAAGGGGAATTCTAATACTATGGGTATCGTAACGGTTAAAATCATATCCATATAGTAAGTAAATTGTTCTATTGGATTAATTTGACAGTGTATCTGTTTCAGGAATTATCTTATTTTGTTGGAACTTATCATTTTTGTATGCATTGTCTTATATCACTGTACTCAAGATTTACCTTAAATAGGAATAATGTGCCTTTTTGTTGTCAACGTGTTGCTGCTGAATCAAGAGCAGTAGCTGCACTGACATGCTACCTCATTGCTTAACGTTTAGTTTTCTACTTGCTGACTTTTGTTTGTATTATCCTGCTGTTTGAGATGCTTCTTCTCTGTTGCTCTGTCTGATACTTTCATGTGGGTGCTTACATACCAGAGGTTCGTCTTGGCAAGCTGCTGGTTGGCTGTTCTGAAGGTAGCTATTTTCTTCCTCTTTCCCTATTATACATTCGCTCGGTCACTCTTCTTTTTCTCTTACTTTGTTTTCCAACTTGCAAGCAAATTGGGAGCATTTCAGACATAGGCAAGGATATGATCCTTAGAGAACTAGCCAGGAAAGTATCCAGAAGACAAAACCCATGAGAGTAATAAGGAAGGTGTACACGTTTGCAGCATGCTGAGGTATAATAGACTGTATGGAATGGAACATGAAAATGTAAGGCCGTTGTTTTCGTCATTGGTCCCTCCGTGGTGAAAGATATTATCGATCCATGCGGCCTTGCTGATGTGGTAATTCGAGTTTGGCCAAAAGCAGGCATGATCAACAAATATATACAGTGCAGGAACGGTTATTGATCAACTATATATATGTAGTATGCTGGAAGTAATTACTACAGAAAAATGCATCATGCCATTCACTTGCTGATGTAGTATGTCTTCCAGTTAAGGAGTCCGGTGGCAATTCACTTGTGGACTGATCGGTTATAAATATGCTCCTATATCCTCATCCTTTTTAAGACCAAAAGAACAAAATATGATTTGAAAATATTAAATCCTATCTTACATGCGCACATTTCATATTCTTGCACATTACAATGTCTTACCTCCTGAATTCTCCATTCTTCCGTCCACGGGCGCGGCGTGCCGCCGCGCCTATGCTTCCTAGTGCCAACACAAACGTGGCAGCGGTGACCACGTATAGCACTGGATCACCAAACATCTCTCCCACATGTTCCTCCGGCGCTGGATCTGGACCGGGAGCAGTGCACATGTTGCCATGTGTGATCTTGTGAAGGTTGGTGTTTGCTAGGTAGCTCTGTATGCCGAACGACCCGCGCTGACCAGAGTTCGGAATGCATCCTGACAAGTTGTTGTATGCCACGGAGAAGACCCCTAATGATGATAACTGGGTTAACTGCTGAGGTATCAGTCCACTCAACTCATTGTGGGAGAGGTCCAAGCTTTCTATCTCCTTCATGCCACCGAAGGTTGCTGGGATTGGGCCAACAAAAAAATTGTATGACAGGTTAAGGGATTTGATACGGCTTAGATTTCCTAGCTCCCAAGGAATTTCTCCATCCAGCATGTTTGCAGACAGGTCGATGCCAGACATCGAAAGAAAGAAACTGCGACCATATGTGTACAGATTCCCTTTTGTAGCAAAGGCGAAGCTTTTGAAGTCATAGGAATTACTGTACTTTTTGGGGGCATAGAAATTTCTGTAGAAGTAGGATATAAACCTGTGGACTGGCTGAAAAATCTGATCATCTGTCTCGCCTTTGAAAGAGATATTACCAATACATGCTGGTAATGAACCTGAAAGCTTGTTATGTGACAAATCAATTATCCTCAAGTACAGGAGTTTGCACAGGATTGGACTGATCTGCCCTTCAAACTTGTTTCCACTCAAGAAAAGTAGCCTGGTGTTACCAAGATAGCGTACCCAGTGAAGGTTGCCCATGAACTGATTGTGTCTTATATCCTGTTATAATCGAGATGCACAATAAACGAAGAACGAAAAGTAAAACACTGCAGGTGACATGAGATTTTAACGTGGAAAACCCTTGCAACACACAAGGGAAAAACCACGGGCGCCAGCCAGCAAAACTTCACTATTTCGGTGGTGTTTACAAACGCCGTGGGTGTACAATGATGCGACAAAACCCTAGCGGCGGCTTACAGGGAATATATATAGACGGTGGCAACGATCCATACCGCGGGGGGCTTCGCCTCCCGCACACCCCAGGTGCACCTGCTGGGCCTCGGTGTGGGCTAACTTCAGACTCGCTTCGCTCGGCTCAAGCCTACGGCGACGGGCCTCGCTCTGCTCGTCAGAAGTTAGCCTCTTCTTGGAATTTGGATCACAAATATAACAAACTCCACCTTGAGACAAATTCCTTGTAGCATGAACTTCAACAATCACCTGAATCAACAAAGAAAACACTTGCTGGCGCCAATAGCCACTTGGGCTAAACAGTTATACCAACCAAGCTTGAACAAAGCTCAAACTTGGACACAGGGACAGGCTTAGTCATCATATCAGCAGGATTATCATAAGTACTAATCTTGCATACCTTCACTTTACCTTTTGCAACAACATCTCTGATTGCGTGGTACTTAATATCAATGTGCTTTGTCCTCTCATGGAACATCTGATCTTTAGTAAGATAAATAGCACTTTGAATGTCACTGAACAACTTAATACAAGAATTATCTCCACAAAGCTCAGCATATAAACCTTTCAGCCAAACAGCCTCTTTACCTGCCTCAGCAATAGCAATGTACTTAGCCTCAATAGTAGATTGTGCAACAGCATCCTGCAAAGTAGACTTCCAGCTAACAGCACATCCACCAACAGTAAACACATAACCTGTGAGGGACCTTCTCTTATCCAAATCGCCAGCATAATCTAAATCCACATATCCGGCGAGCCCCTCACCAATCCTGCCAAACCTCAAGCAAGCTTTTGATGTGCCGCGAAGGTACCTGAAAATCCATTGAACAGCTTTCCAATGTTCTTTACCAGGATTAGCCATGTATCGACTGACCAAACTCATAGCATATGACAGATCAGGACGTGAACAAACCATGGCATACATCAAGGAACCAACAGCACTAGAATAGGGAACTCGAGACATGTACTCAATATCATCTTCAGAGCTAGGACATTGCAAAGCTGACAACTTGAAATGAGAAGCAATAGGAGTAGTAACTGACTTTGCATCATGCATATTAAAACGATGAAGAACTTTCTCAATGTACTTTTCCTGACTAAGAAACATCAAGCTAGACTTTCTGTCCCTTTTAATTTCCATGCATAGTATTTTCTTAGCAGGACCAAGATCCTTCATCTCAAACTCACTACTTAATTGATTCTTTAAAATAGTGATCTCTTTCATGCTCTTGGCAGCAATCAACATATCATCAACATATAGCAGCAAATAAATAGGTGATCCATTAACAAACTTGATATACACAAAACTATCATACCGAGATCTCTCAAAACCATGTGTAAGCATAAATGAATCAAACCTTTTATACCACTGTCGTGGCGACTGTTTCAGACCATAAAGGGACCTCTTTAATTTGCAAACAAGATCCTCCTTACCAGGCACAACATAACCTTCAGGTTGGTCCATATATATCTCCTCCTCCAACTCACCATGCAGAAAAGCAGTCTTTACATCTAGCTGCTCAAGCTCAAGATCATGCATAGCAACAATACCGAAGAAAGCACGAATAGAACTATGCTTCACAACCGGGGAGAATACATCATTATAATCAACACCTGGAATTTGACTGAAACCTTTTGCTACTAACATTGCCTTAAACCGTGGAGGCTCATTAGGAGACAAACCTTCCTTTCTTTTAAATATCCACTTGCAGCGGACAGCCTTCTTTTGTTTAGGCAAGTGCACAACATCCCATGTGCAATTCTTCTCAAGCGATTGCATCTCTTCTTGCATCGCACCTACCCACTTCTCTTTATCAACCGAAGAAATGGCTTCAATATATGTAGCTGGTTCAATATCATGCTCCACCTGTTCAGCACAACTCAAAGCATAATCAACAATATCACATTCTTGAATTAATCGGGTAGGAGGTGCAATATTTTTCTTAGGGCGGTCAGCAGCAGTAGACCGTCCTTGTTGCTGAACAATAGGTGGTGAAGGTGGAACATCATTATCATCATTGTTGGTTTCAGGAACCACATTTTCATTCTCCTTTGCATGCTCCACCTGCACGCCAATTCTGTGCTGCTCATCATCAGAAACATCAGGAGAATCAATAGCATCAGAAATATTAGTAGACGGACTATCATTAAACATAACCGCCTCATTAAAAACGACATTCCTGATCAACACAATTTTCTTAGTTTTAGGATTCCATAATCTATATGCCTTAACTCCTGAACCATAACCAAGGAAGATGCACTTAACAGCCCTTGGCTCCAACTTTCCATTATCAACATGAGCGTAAGCAGTGCAACCATAAACTCTCAAATCTGAATAATCAGCAGGTGAACCAGACCATACCTCAATTGGAGTTTTCTTATCAAGTGGAACAGAAGGTGACCTGTTGATGAGATAACATGCGGTGGAGGCTGCTTCAGCCTAAAAAATTCTATGCATCTTTGCATTAGACAACATGCAGCGAGCCCTCGAAATAATGGTCATGTTCATGCGTTCAGCCACGCCATTCTATTGAGGGGTGTACGGGATGGTATGATGTCTTACCATCCCATCATTGCTGCAAAACTCATCAAATTCATTTGAACAAAATTCCATACCATTGTCAGTACGGAGTATCTTAACCTTCTTTTTAGTTTGGGTTTCTACCATAACTTTCCACTTCTTAAAAGCATTAAAAACATCAGATTTATGTTTCAGGAAATATGGCCACACTTTCCTTGAGTAATCATCAATAATAGTAAGCATGTAATTAGCACCACCATTAGAAGTTCTACGGGATGGACCCCAAACATCCACATGTACATAATCTAAAATGCCTTTGGTGGTATGAACGGAAGCATTAAATTTTACTCTTTTATGCTTACCAAAGATGCAGTGCTCACAGAACTCAAGCTTACCTAAATCGCAGCCATCAATTAGTTCTCTCTTTGCCAATTCTGCCATGCCAAGCTCACTCATATGTCCAAGACGCTTATGCCAAAGGTTAGTCTTACTAGATTCATCAGAACTAACAGCAGCAGCAATACCAGACAAAGTGCTACCTCTAAGGACATATAATTTCGCAGAATTCATATCACCAATCATAATAATGAGAGAACCTGATGATACCTTCAAAAGTTTGTTCCCACCTTTGTACTTGTACCCGTCACAATCAAGGGTAATCAAAGAGATCAAATTCCTCGCCATGGAGGGTATGTGTTTCACTCCTATCAACGTGTGTGTCATCCCATCATGGGTCTTGATCTGAACAGAACCAATGCCAACAATGCTGCACTGGTTGTCATTCCCCACACGCACAAAATCTCCACTCTGCACAGACTCATAAGAACTGAACCAATCTTTGTTACAGCAAATATGAAACGAACATGCAGTATCAAGAATCCATTCATCATCACGTGAAACACATGCAGCCAAGACAGCTAAGCAATCTCCATCAGAACTATCACTACCATCATTACCAGCAACAACAGCAGCCTCACCCTTACCGGTGACAACGGCAGCCTTACCATTACCATCATTATTTTTCGGTTGGTAAGTTCCGTTCCTTTTCTCCTTGTTCTGCAGCTTCCAACAATCATCAATATTGTGGTTAGATTTCTTACAATACCTGCAGAACTTGTCACGTCCTTTGGACTTTGAGCGACCTCTGTCGCCCTTGCTCTTATCTCTGTTGTTGTGGTAGTAGTTATCTCGCTGCTCAGGCCTGCCACGGACCTCTAATGCCTCCGCCTTGGAGGATGAACTTTCAGCCTGCACCATAGATTTCATTTTCTCCTTTTGTTGGAGAGCATCATAAACTTCCGCGAGAGTTAGTTTGTCACGGCTCAATAATATGGTGTCACAAAAATTACTGAAAGAATTAGGCAACGAGCATAAAAGAAGAAGACCTAAATCCTCATCGTCATAATTAACTTCTATAGACTGCAAATCAGAAACAATCTCTTTCCAGGAAGATAGGTGATTCATTACCGAACCTCCCTCTTGCAACTTATGCGAGAACAACTTCATCTTCACGTGCAATCTGCCCGTGAGATCCTTGGACAAACAGATCTCCTCTAGTTTGACCCACAACTCGGCGGTGGTTTTCTCCTGCATCACTTCCTGCAAAATATTATTGGACAGATGGAGTTGAATCAACGATAAAGCCTTACGGTCTTTCCGCTTCTCCGCATCGGTCCAGGTATCCTTCGCTTTCTCGCCAAAAGCATCAATCGCTTCATCCAGATCTGAAGATTGGGCGAGAATCGCCCTCATCTTCACTTGCCACAAAGCAAATCTCGTGGTGTAGTCCAGCTGCGGTAGATCGAACTTCAGTGACGACATCTCGTAAACCCTAGATCCAAAGAACACGGGCTCTGATACCACTTGTTATAATCGAGATGCACAATAAACGAAGAACGAAAAGTAAAACACTGCAGGGGATACGAGATTTTAACGTGGAAAACTCTTGCAACACACAAGGGAGAAACCACGGGCGCCAGCCATCAAAACTTCACTATTTCGGTGGTGTTTACAAACGCCGTGGGTGTACAATGATGCGACAAAACCCTAGCGGCGGCTTACAGGGAATATATATAGACGGTGGCAACGATCCGTACCGCGGGGGGCTTCGCCCCCGCACACCCCCAGGTGCACCTGCTGGGCCTCGGTGTGGGCTAACTTCAGACTCGCTTCGCTCGGCTCAAGCCTCCGGCGACGGGCCTCGCTCCGCTCGTCAGAAGTTAGCCTCTTCTTGGAATTTGGATCACAAATATAACAAACTCCACCTTGAGACAAATTCCTTGTAGCATGAACACTCATGTTATTATAATGGAGATTTAAGACTTCAAGTGGAACTGGTTCTGGAGACAAACTAATAGGAAAACGTCCCTCAAAATTATTGTATGAGAGATCTAGGAACTTCAGATGAGGAAGTGCAAATAATGATACAGGGAGAGATCCTCTGAACTGGTTGCCAGACAAATTCAAGTTCCTGATGTTTTGAAAGGCTGTGATGCATGCAAGTAATATAATCTATCTATTATATACTAAAAGCAAAATAAGAGGCTTTTAACGGAGACACCAGGTTAATCCACATAGACTCTATATATGTCATTGATCTTAATTTTAATGGTACGGATTTAAAGCCGATATATGTTACGTAAAAAGTTGACACGTACAAACTATTAAGAACATACACAACCATCATACATGGAGCCATCCCCACGTGATTTAGAAGGACCAGCGTACATGTCAAGAAAAAATAGTACGTGGGGCCATCTCTAAGTAATTTTCTAAATCACGTAACAATATTGTGATAGAGCATGCTGGATTGGTAATATACGTGGAGTTTAGGAAAAAGTAGAATCCTTCCCACATACGCTTTGTCCTTCAAATAATTAAACTTGCAATATCCGTGTACTATAAAAATTAGAGCCCCTCTTTCACACGATTTGGCCGTACGAATAGTCTTTTGCTGTAAAAAAAAATCTTGCTAGCTAGCCGAGTCCGTTCGGCAAGAAAACATTTATTTTTATATTAAAATAGGCACACATTCGGAAAAAATGACTTACACTACCTACCTTGCTCGGTAGCAATATATGAGTTTGTTCAAAAAAAAATTATACACAAGATTATCTATCTAAAATGCTAAACCTAGCAGAAAATTAAAAGAAGGCGTTTGGGTGAGAAAAATAGAATAATTTAAATTACGTAACATGAAATTTATAAAAAATAAATACATAGCTTAGTCTACTGTGCATGATTAAGTAGAAAAATTAATTATGAAACATTTACGCATTAATTTATTTAAACAATTTTAAATTTATATTTTGCAAAACATAAAAAATATAGAAACGCTATTTGACTTTTAGGGTACAGAAAAGTTATTTTACACCCAACATAATCTTACGCCGTTACTTACATAAAATTATGTTTTTGTACTCGAATAATTATGTTCATCTTAACTTACAACAAAAGTATCGATATAAAAACACATTACGGTGTATAAAACGCCAAAAATATGTACTTATGTCATATTTTTATACGTCATGTAAATAAAAAATATGGCCATGTCTATTTTTCGTTAGCTTATACTTTACTTATGAAGTAAGACAAAATTTACGTGATGCAAAATTCATTTACGGTTACAAAGATAGTGGGTGGGTACAGAATAGTTATTCTGCATCTGGGGATCAAATAGCGCAACTCTATATAGCTAAATCTACTGTGCATGATTGAGTAAAAAAATTAATTATAAAATATCTATGAATTAATTTAATTTAAACATTCATAAAATCTATTTTGCAATGTATGTGTATATATATATATATATATATATATATATATATATTATTCTGAAAATCGGTTTACTAAAACATTGGACATAAGGCTGTAATATCATACATAATGTTAGAATATATATCTACTTATATACTAAAAGAAATATATGGGGTTTTAGAATAGAAGCGCCACGCTGTTCCACATCATTTGAATTATCTTACCCGTTAATCGTGTTGTGGGAACAAATTATAAGGTTGAGCTATAAAGAACAATATATTACGACGATAGTACATGAACAAGATTTAATGTTGATGGTCATCACGTCTGCCTCCCTAAAAGAGGTATTTTTGTACTCGAATAATTATGTTCATGTTAACTTACAACAAAAATATCGATATAAAAACATATTTTATGAGTCATTACAGTGTAAGAAACACCAAAAATATGTATTTTATGTCATATTTTTGTACGTCATGTAAATAAAAAATATGGCCATGCCTATTTTTTCTTATGTTATACTTAACTTATGAAGTAGACAAAAATTACGTGATGCAAAATTCATTTACGGTAACAAAGATAGTGTGTGGATGTAGAATAGTTATTCTGCACCTGGGGATCAAATAGCGCGACTCTATATAACTAAGTCTACTGTGCATGATTGAGTAATTTGTTTGTTTATAAAATATCTGTGAATTAATCTAATTTAAACATTCATAAAATCTATTTTGCAATATATATATATTATTCTGAAAATTGGTTTACTAAAACATTGCACATAAGGCTGTAATATCATAATCTTAGAATATATATCTACTTATATACTAAAAGCAATATATGGGGTTTTAGAATAGAAGCGCCACGCTGATCCACATCATTTGAATTATCTTACCCATTAATCGTGTTGTGGGAACAAATTATAAAGGTTGAGCTATACAGAACAATATATTACGACGATAGTAAATGAACATGATTTAATGTTGATGGTCACGTCTGCCTCCCTAAAAGAGGTACCCGTATTCGACACCAATGTATTTTGAATGGTTAGATCTAAAATTTAAGACTATGATCCTAAGTCATGTAAAAAGAGATCAATGTTAGGCCCGTAAGAAGAGTCCGTGTTTACTAAGATAGATCAGATTGATTGATCATGGGTACATATTTAGAAGAAAAACGGTCTCCAATTTTTCCGTACAACCATACATTTTCTTTGAACGCATATTCAACTTCATAGAATGGTACAGGGTAGGGACATGTCTCAAAGAAACTGTAAAATTAAACGTGTGCGGACTAAGTTATTTACGAGTAATTTGCATTCAATTTTTAAATGCATGGTAATTATGCTCAAAGGAACTTCTAGATCATCGCAAAAAATAAAGCAACGTTTTTTATAGAATAAATTGCCAACATGTGTACACTAATGTATGTAAAAAGATAATGTCACAAGATTTCAAAAATAAGAGTAAGGAGAGCGCACAAGCCTCCCATTTCTACCGCACAATAGTCTTGGACATATCACTTGCAAAACATACAGCCTAAACTACACTTAGTCATTGAACCATCAGCCAGAAATTTTGAATACAATCAATTGATCATGAGCATGTTAGCTAAGCAAAAAAACATTGTTTGCTAGGGTGAAAGCTACATAGCGTTGCAGCCGGTGAGATGACCAAGACCAAGCAGAGTAGGAGGCAGTATGTTTGCTAATATTAGATTTTGTGAGAATTACTTTATATAATGGTCAAATTTGCAAGTTTGGAGATCATGCATGTCCATGTCTAAAAACAACTGTATTTCATTAAAGGGGCAATAGAATGAGAGTAATTTAAGTGAATACTTTTAGTCTTTTAATGGCTTATCTATTGAATCATGTCAAATAATGTCACTTGACTACACCAAAATAAATATTTACCTAACTATTAACTGCGGTGTTCTCCTTTTGGGAACTTGACCTTCTAATATTCATAGCACACTATGTTTATTATAATTGAGAATCATATATTGTATGCAGAGAAAATGAACGTTTATTTGGAAATGATGAAGCGATATATTGAAAGTAGCTATACACATAGGAGGTTGATTTCCATAACTGTATTAATCATTTGTATATTATCTTAGTGAACATAAATAAATAGTATTCTATAACCGTTTATAAACATGATCTATATATTCATTTGGTGTAGCCCAAATAGGATATGAACAAGGAATTAATATTTTGTAACTTTACAGTCAAATGAAAAACTAGACATCCAAATTTTAACCTTGCATAATGATTTGACATCACATCTATAGTACCAAAAACATCGCACTCTATTTCAATGTGCAAAATAGACTTATTGTCATCAGTATATTGTGTTTTTGAAGAGAGATGATAATCACGTGGCCCTAAATTGAAGGTGATTAATTCAGCCGCACAAATAATACTTAGCATAATATTTATAGTGGCTCTACAACCTTACAGTTACATATCTTAGCCTTATGAGTAACTATGACATCTAAGATTTAACTCTCAAACGCAATACACATAATAAGCATGATGCCCTCGCATTTGCGACGGCCACTGTGCTAGTTATTATAGGTAGTACAACGAGTGAAACATGAACTTTTTCGAATATAAGCAAGATTTTTTTACCAGCAACGGGTAAAGTTCCATTGAGCTGATTAGAGCTAAGATCCAAGACTTCAAGAGAAATTGGTCTTGACGCTGAGCTAATTGGAATATGCCCACCAAAGATATTTGCTGAGAGATCTAGGATCTTTAGGTGTGGAAGTGAAAATAGTGATTCCGGGAGGTTTCCGTGGCAGCTATTCGAAGTCATATTCAATTGTCGCAAGTTCCTAAGATTTTTAACAGCTGCAAAGTGTGCAAGTACATGTGACGTTTATGGATATAAAATGTCAACCTCTACCTTACTAGACTGTAAGTTACGTAAGTAGTAAACTTAAATACCTTTGCCGGGAAGACCTCCGGTGATGTTGTTATCGTTGAGCGCTAATACTTCCAGTGAAACAATTTCTCCGATAAATTCTGGGAAACCCACTCCCCACATAGTGCCACTGAGGTCGAGATATCGAAGCTTGGCTAACCCAACTAATCCTGCAGGTATTTTTGTTTGTACAGTTACGAGAAACGGGAAGCGACCACATGTACATGTTATTCGAAGAGAATTTGGAGCACAGACATACCTTTCAAGCTTAAGGAACAAGGGGAATTGTATGATAGATCTAGGTACTGAAGCTCATGGAATACAGAAAACACAGTCGAGTTCAAAAACCAATGGCCATCTCCCTCTGTTGTTGCATATACAGAGGAAAGGTCAAGATGGGACACTCGCTGTGTTCTATTGTTGCATTTGACATGCTTCCACGAGCAGCAATCATAATCATCCTTCCTCCATGAATCAGGCACCTCCAGGGAGTGCGCTCTCATCAGAGAAGACCGGATCTCCAGTAGTGCAGCCCTCTCCTCCACGGAGCAGCCATAGGACACGTGAAGCATGAACTGTAACAGTAGAAATGGGACCAGGGAGAAATGTCCCCATGGCGAGAGGCTACCCATCTGCAGATGATAAGATTTTTCCTTCTCCTGCCGGTGTCATATACACGACTGTTGGACTGTAGTTGCTAGACTTTGAGGATAATATGGTGGGTGTTTCTAACGTTTTGCAGGCTTTGCTTTATCTTACGCTAGCTTTGTACGAATTATAGACAAGGACATGCAAGGAATACAAGACTAGGAGTAGAAATTTTGGGGCACACACTGTTGGTTATCTTAGACCAAGACTTGAGCGATCGATATCATCCGCACAAAATTAAAATCTTGTTAAAGATATATATTGATGTACTGGCAAGGTTATACCAAGATATAATGATTGGAGTTCTAACAGCACCAATCAAAAATCCAAAAAAGAAATGAAGCAAGATGTTCTTGGAAATAGGTGCGAGAAGAGACTAGTACTATATATAAAAGCTGAGCAACACCACAGTAGTCCGGGTACTGTTCATGCGCATTTTTTACGCTTTTTATTTCTTTATTTTTTATAATATTTTCCGTAGTAATTTTTTTGTGTAAATACTCAAATTTCATCGTAGTTTTTCATGGGTAGAAGTACTCAACTTTTACATGAATCTTCTATTTATTTGTCATCACTAAAAATATTTTCCGCCTAATTTGCCACGTGCCGATGTCTACTACGAAACAACCCGTTAACTATCTAATATTAATATTTTCAGTGCGGTAATTTCTCAATGGTGCATAAACTTGCTATTTTTTACACGAATATTCAACCTCAACCGTAGTTAATTTTTTCCTGATGCATAATTCTTCGACAATAATTTGGAAAAATCCAACATTCGTCATCTTTTCGGCACAGGAAAAAATATTGTTTACCTCAAACAAATATTATGCCCTTCTACGGTATCATTGGAATAAACTATATTTACTCCACCTTCCGTCGCCTCTTTTACCCAGGGAGAATACTATTGTCTCCTTCTACCGTCTCTTTCGAAACCTATACTTACTTCAGGTGCCACCTCTTTTAAGCCACAGAAAATATTAGCATCTTTCTTCCCTAGAAACTACGGAGACAAAGACACTCCACCATCCACCAACTATTTTAGTTGGGAAAATGGTACCGTCTTCTTTATAGTATATCTCAAAAATAGTTTTTATCCGTTATAACCTTTTGACCGCCCTGATCGAGTTCATGCTACCATTTTTTCGATCGCCTATGATTATCTCTTGTTTTTCATACATGCTACCATCTTATTTCATCGCTTTGGGATTACCTATGGCCGTTTAAAAAATGAACCATGTCAGAGTGATCATGTACCAATCCTTCTATAGTATTACAGTAACCTACACATTGTAGTACTTCTACAATAATATAACCAGCAATCTAACAGTCAAGGGCGCGGCGTGCCACCACGGCAAGCTTCCTAGTTTGTTTAAGGGATGGTTTGAGAATGCGAGTAGAAGATGCTGAAGGATGGATCAGTTAATTCAATTCCACCCTCTAGTGTGGCCCGGCCCGTATACGTACTTGTGCGGGCAGAGCGGCGGCACGGTAACTGTCGGGCTTTACCGACCATTATCCAGGACGACAGCTTGGATCACCGATTTGGATCGTACATCGGTTTATCTACGGCCCACACGAGAAAATATAGTTGATCCATATAAGCAAGACGCCCAGGGAGAAACAGGTGGAGCTCACCGTCAAAAGAAAGGAGAAGCAGTGTAGTTCTCGTGAACGCCGCCCACCATGATTAATGCTTCCGCAACCGCATCCGAAGCGGCCGGTGACGACCCTGATTGGTCGGAACTGCCAGAGGAAATACTACTGATGTTCATGGAGGCTGGAGATTGCCGACCTCGTCCGCTCAGGCGCTGTCTGCGCGTCTTGGCACACGGCATACCGCTGCCTCCACCTCCCCCTCCCGATATCCCGGAATCAACTCCCCTGCCTCCTCTACGCATGCCAAGACTACGCCCCCGACTCCGCCGTCCTCTGCTGCCCCTTCACCGGCGATTCGGTCCGAGTCCCCCTCCCTCTGCCCCCGCTCACCCTCCACTGCACTGTCGGCTCGGCGCACGGCTGGCTCGTCACCGCCGACGAAGCTGCCAACCTGCAGCTCCTCAACCCCGTCACCGGCGCCCAGGCCGCCCTCCCGCCAATCACCGGTATCCACCACGTCGAGATCTGTACCGACGTAGACGGCGACGGCCGCCACATGTACAATGTCTTCTACATGGGCGACCCGGAGCCGATCCCCTTCCACACGCGCAAGGCCCGGGACTGCATGTACGACCGTATTATCCTCTCCTGCAGCCCGTCGGCCGGGAGCGCTTGCATCGCGCTCCTCGTGCACATGCCGGCCGGGGAGCTCTCCTATGCCCGGCTCGGCGACGAGCGATGGACGTGGATCTCGCCGGCCGATCACCAGTGTATGGGCGAAAGCTGGGGCTTTATGGATGCTTTCTACAACGAGGACCAAGGGATGTTTTACGTGCTTCACGGCCATAGATCCGTCTTCACCTTGAACTTCAATGGGCCGTCCCTTGTTGTGAAAAAGATCACGCCCACGGAGAGGAAGGGGGATGAGCCTTCCAGCATGTACATCCTGCAAGCGCCATGGGGCGATATCTTGCAAATATGGAGGTGGAGGAGCTACATCGAATCGTCCACGCCTATTGAGCTTCCTGCAGATCTGGCGGGTTGCAGTGAAGATGACATAGACCGGTGCATTGAGCTCAGGACAACCGAAATAGAGATCTATAAGGTTGGCCCTTGACGACCAGAAGCTTGTCAAGATGACAAGCTTGCCGGATCATGCATTATTCCTAGGTTACAATGGCACAATGTGTCTTCCTACCAAGGATTTTCCAACACTCAAGTCCAACTCTGCCTACATGACGGATGACTCATGTGAGTATGTCAACATGTGTAAGCATAACTGGCGAGAAATAGGTGTTTGGGACATGGAAAACAAGAGCTTGCAGAGCTTCGACACTGCTGTGCTTCCTCATTCCTGGCTCAACTGGCCTTCTCCGGTTTGGATAACACCCTCCCTTTTCTAGTAGGAGTGACATTTAGTCAAGGTTGCTGCAAATTACGGGTGTTGCATTCTCCAGTCTTAGCCTGATTATTATCAATCATGCTAGAGCTACGGGAAGGTTTGTTACGGACAAGACTTACGGACTGACGTGTCAATCAAAGGTGAAGTTGGGTGAGCAAAAATCGGAGCAACCGCTGCAGCCTCACCAATCAGACTGAACCACGACTTGTCTGTAAGTCTGGCCCGTAGAAAAATTTCGTAGGTGTAGCATTGTTGGATTATTATTGTCAAGATTTTCACTGTGTTATGAGTTGTTGAGTGAATGAGATACGGAATAAATAAATTATCAAATTAACAGTTTTTATTGAGAGAATCCCCTAGGTGCCACAGATGATTATCTCAGCTCCCTCTATACCACTTATGAATGCCTTATTATTCCCTAGCACCGCTGGTTAACGGTTTTGAATTTTCTCACTGCCACTTCAACCTCATATTATTTTAGAGTCTTGTTAAGGTGACTTATTTCCGAACGGAGGTTGTATATGATAATTTCATCTATACTACCAATTAGTGCATGGAACCATAATGGATGTTTAGGCAGTAATTTTCTGTTGTTTGTGAAGCAGACAATAGTAGATGTTTAGGAAAGGTTTTTTTTAGTATTTTTGAAAAAATACTGACATATTTTATGTGGCCTAATGGAGCTCTACTAACATGAGGTTAACAGAATGGCATTAAGAGAACTCAAAACTGCCTCGATTCCACCCGTCTAGGCCGCCCTTGCCGCCGCCGCCAGGGGGTGCTCTAGCTCGCGTGGTGGCAACCGGCTCGTGGGGGCGTTGGCGATTTGGGGGAACTGAAGCCGACCGAGCCGGCGGGTTCGGGTCGATGTGGAGGGTGGAGCGGCGGCTGGCCGGCAGCGAGGCATCGTGCTCGGCCACTGACTCGACCCCGGTGGAGGTGATGGGAGCTCTCCCAGGCGGCCCTCTTGGCGGCACGGCCATCGGGCCCAAAAGTAGGCCGGTGAGCTTTGGCGGGCCGAAGGTGCTTTGTGTGTGGCGCTCTGCACAGTGGAGCTATCGTCTTGGGTCGAGGCAGATGGGCACCGTCGGGGTGATGCCGTTGATGCTGTGGTGGTGGTGTGGGCAGTTGGGCAACTTTTAGATGGCGCCAGCCCGTTGCCCGACAGGCATGGGGCCACGTGTCAGCGGATGGAGGCCTTCCTGCCATGATCCGTCTTACGGTGGGGTGGAGCCCCTTCCCCGACAACGACGAGACAAGAATCCACTCCTTGCGCTGGCGGTCCTCCACATCCGTCAACAGCTGCTCCAATGGACATTGTGGGGGTGAGCGGCAGGCTAGGGAGAAATCCCTGCTTCGCGCTGACGACGGCGAAGCCCACGGTTGCCGTCTCCTTCTTGCGGGCGCCGTTATGGCCTCGACTGCGAATCCCCTTCCTCTAGCATCAGGGGACACCCTATGTCCGGCTTGCCAAAACATGCAACGGCGGTGCCATGGCATCATTACTTCGTTGGGGGTGCTGCAGGAGTTTCTTGGGAGTGTCTAGGGCGGCTGATGGAGTTGGCTTTGGTCCCAGTTCAAGGCATAGGCTTTGAGGGTGCAATGTACGCCATAGTCGGTGTTTCCATGGTGGAGTCTTCTTCGGGTCCGGTCCGAGCCTGCCATTCACTTGCCAACTTCTTTTGTCTAGGCACAAGGGTGGGTGGTACGTTGCTCGGGCTGGTTGAAGTCATGGCTGTTCTTCGGAAGCTTCTGGCACCGGTCATGACACGGTCTCAATGGTCGGTGTCGCGGTTATTCATCATGTTTAGCAGGCAATTTCTTTGCCTCATTCTATTAATTAAGGAGAATAATTAAATATGTTTTACAAGGTAACCCAACGTGACTTTACAAACCGCCTACTCTCGCGGCATCAAAATACTCACTTGCTTCGCTCCCACGGTGACCCAAAGTTTTAGCGCTTTCTTTATGTTCCCGAAAATAACCGTTGGAGGAGCATGTTTGTGCCTAAAACTTCTAGCATTTCGCTCATTCCAAATTTCCCAAGAGATGAGGAGAACAACGGATCCAAGAGTTTTCCTGTTTGGCGTAGATGCACCGGTCATGAGGCTCCACCACTCATGAAGAAACATAGCATGCCAATAGAATATAAAGTGAGTCACTCTTTGATTAGACCCTAAAGCCTTTGGGTGAAACGGAGGTGATCGATGGACTCTTTTGTGTAGTCGCTATTGGTGTGGAGGAGTGGTTGTGTGTGGTTGGACAAGTTCTCTCCTGACATGTGTTCTTGTGTGGGGTTGTAACAAGTTTGATTTCTATCTTAATTAATAATGCAAAAGACATGCGATCCCTCCCCGTGTTCTTGAAAAAGAAAGACCGGCGGACCTGATTAGTCCCGACGGACCTGCATGGTCGGCGTCTCTCCGAGTAGGATTACGGTTCCACATCGAGTAGGATTGGCTAGTCTCCTTCGTGCGTAAATAAAGCTGGCATACCCGTGTAATATGTATTCTACCGAGATAGAAAAATACTACAAAGCAAGTTTACGAGGCGCGACCTCTAGCAACTCGTGACTCGCAGCGATTCGATTTTCGCGTGTGTGTGTCGTACGTGAGCTAGCTAGAGCAGAATCCTTCAACCTGCTTATAATTACTAGTAGGTTAGTCAGTCGTTTCGTCGGAACAGGTCGGCGTGTCTTGATGGAAAACAACGATGGCGCCGCAGTGTTGCCGCTGCGTCGCCCTGGATTGGTTAGTGGCTTTGATGACATGTTAAAAGCCAAAGGAAGAGTACGGCGGCAGCTGAGCAAGGAGGAGCTGGAGAAGCGGCGCGAGGAGCAGTCGGCCATGGCCGCCGTGGCCATCGCCTACAGGACCGTCGTGGTCTTGGGCTTTACCGTCGCAATGATTTACCTGAACCACGACGACCCGCCGCTGCTCGTCTGGTCGGTCGGGTTCCTGCTATGCCTGCTCTTCTACAGCTGGTCGCACCACATCAACCAGTTCCTCTTGGAGACGTACGACGTCGCACTGTCCTTATCTGTGCTGGTGGTGTCGCTTGCCATGTTCTTCTTGTCCCTGATGGTTGCCGGTCTCTTCTCCAGCAAGTGTGCTGGCATGGTCATGGTCTGCCTCGACGTGATTTTAGTCGCCGGCTACCTCGTATTCTGCGTGGCCAACTATAAGCGAACCACGCCTTCTAGTAACAGGGATAAAAACGAGCACCAACATGCCCAACGAGAGTTCACGGCAGAAACCGGAGACACCACCGGAGCTTCCCGATTACTGTAGATTGAGGGGCGGGGCCAGCTATAGCTGAGTGAGCCCAGGCCCACTCAATATTTACAAATCCGCTACTTCCTCGGTTCCAAAAATGATATCGCAGAATTTTCTTTTATACATAAATATATGTATATATATACGACATGTTTTTTGAAAGGGAGGGAGTTAGAGTTTGTTCATATTTTTCCGCTGCAGTATAACCAACTATCGTTGTTACCTGACGCTAGTCTCTACTTATCTCTACTTACTTATACTTATAAAGGCACAAAGTTGCGTTGGAAAATAAGATCTTGGCCGTCTATCATGATACACATCTAACGTTCCAGATTCATTTGGTCTCCCCTCTCCACCCCATGCTCCGTGGACAAAAGTTTCCGCGATCCACTCCACCCTGATTCAGTTCCTGAAATCACGGTAAACAACCCCCATGTTGATCGCAAAAAAAAAACTCCACGACACCCCAGTCGCCAGCACGAACGCCTCCCCAACGCCTGCTGCCTCCCTGCTACACACCGCCCCGCTTCCTACCGCCCAGCAGCGTCGCCTTCCCCGCCGGCCATGCTCCCTGCATCGCGTGCGGTTCTCTCTTGCCGGCACAAACACCACTAGAGGCGGAAGTGACCATGCGATCCCACGCCGAGGGCGCCAACGGACGATTGCATCCGTCAATCATCACGCTTCCCGTCCAACCAACGGATGCGCCGTGGGTCAAGTTTCCCTCACATGATGCTGCAGCCGGCACCGTCGCCATTCATGTCGATCTGGCACCGACGACGACGAGAATCCCAACCGCCGCCAATAGGGGCACGGCCGAATTCAGTACCACCAGCCAGTCCGAGTTTCGCACGTTTTCTCCCTCAAGGTATTCACTTCGTCTACTTTCCTGCAGTTCCGACTTCCGATTGCCTCAATCCTGGGTCAATGACCTCCTGGTAGTGGTATGTGTACCGTGTACCGTCTGCCCGCAAGGAAGCACAATCTGTCTAATTACGGTGTATATAATTTGAACTTTAAAGTATGTTATTCCTTCTTCATGAAAATCCAGAATAAGTACCAGTCGGTCCATGCCATCAGTTCCTCAGTTGATGGTAGAAGAACTTTGATGTGTGAAGATAATTGGTTCCAATCCTTTTATTTTAAAATAATCCAATTGTTCTAACGTAGATATAACTGTAATCTGTCAACATATGCGTGCATGTATGTAGTCTTCATTTTTGTAACATGATTAGAACTGAGGTTTAAAAAAATTGTACCATCAAGAGATACATGCGTGCATATACTTCTCTTATTTCCTATCCGTTGTGCAACTAGATCGATATCACATATCTCTGCATAGATCTGGTTTTTTTTCTTCTTCCTTAGTTTCTGGGCTGATTGTCAAGATATAAACATGCGCTTAAATCACTCTTTTTCAGTATGGTTAGCTTCTGATAGATCATTTCCCATACTTCAAATTAGTTTATCATTAATTCACTTTGAAAATAATATTAAGACTATCATTATTGATGTTTGCTCTTTTTTGTACTTCAAATTTCGATTATGATACTAAGTCCAAGTATTCCAAAATTCAAGCGTCTTCACACAATTCAAGCATCTTCACATCATTCTAAATCATTCTTATTTTTCAATTATTGATGATAGCTTTCAGATTAATTTATGTTCTGGCACCTGGTCGACACAACCGTTGAGCTACATCATGGCCAACCTACGCTGCCACGTTGGTATCTCACAGACAAAAAAAAATCTGTAAGTTGGTCAGGCAGTTCTGTGACTTCTGTCTAGCTAGCAATCTTTCTCGTGCATTATGGATTGTCTTAGTTGGGCACTTGGCAAGACGCAGCACGATCTGATCCCAAACAAATCACCAACCTCTACGTAGCTCGGATGTGATTTAATTGTGATCAACTATGAGGTTGTTTATACTTGATATATCAGAAGTGCATCATGTACAGTCAAAAAAAGAAGTGCATCATGGATGTGCTAATGATTATTATATCCCACTTTAGTTGGTTGATGGCATTCCACTTATTGATGTTATTTCCAGAAAGAAGAACCTGACAACTTGAAAATCAATCGTGTTTCATGAGCAGAGTTCCACATTATGCAGCTTTTGTTCTTTTCAGACAAGGTAATGCACATCACTGTATTGAATAATTCTTTGTGCTGAATATTTCTTAGGATGCAAATGACATTGGATCCTAATACACAATTTACTTTCCCACTATTATGTGGCATGATTGACAATTTTAGGCTTTAGAACTCTTCGTAAACATGGCTCCATTTTTTTGCCTTCTAATGGCCTGTGAGAAAACACATATGATAGTTGCTGGGGAAACAAAGGATAGGAGCGGACACCCACAATAGTTTTTCCATTATTTCTGCCATAGTATCATAGATGAAAAGGCAGGCACATTTTGACAGATCATATTAATGCTTAAAATATGAGGTCTTTTGTGGTACCCTCAAATAAATTGTACCCATCCATTTTAGTCAATCTAATGGTGCATAATCTATTATAATCAAGGATGGTGGAGGGGAACACATACCTATTGCCTCAGGAGGACATTGAGCCGGCAGTGTGCAAGCATGAACGAGTCGCCTTTCCGGTCCGGGAGACGAGTTGAAGCAGAGGACCGAGGTGGAGGCGGGAGATTAGGGCGGTGACCGCGTCTGAAGTGCAGGCTTCAGCGGCAGCGGCATGTCGAGGGGCTCGGCCGCTCGGTTGGCCGTGCGTTCTCCTGGTCATCCATTTTTTCCTCATACTTACACCTTCCCGGGGCAGCTGGGCTTAATTTCCACCGCTGAATCTCAGCCGCCCGATGATTTTATACTGGTCCCAGGTACCATAAAACTTGCCTTAAAATATATACCTTTCATATAACCATATTGTTGTGGGTATACTTCATGGGTGTACCATCGACAGTGCCTAGATCCGGCAAGCCCGGGTGGCCCATAGATGGCGATGTGGCGTGTGGCCCGTCGGGCGGCCCAGTTGCTGTTGATCCTAAAGGATGAAGTCCAGCCCAGGATAGGGAAGCCGGATCCCAACCGACCATCGGAGGAAGTCGGATCCGTGAAGGTCCATGTGGAACCCGGATCCATGGAGGCCAGGAGTAACCCGGATCCATGGAGGCCCAGGAGTAACCCGGATCCATGGAGGCCCAGGAGTAACCCGGATCCATGGAGGCCCAGGAGTAACCCGGATCCATGGAGGCCCATGTGGAACCCGGATCCAGTACGACGTAGGGAGGAAGGCAGATCCTTGACGTACACGGCAAGACCTTGTACCGTAGTTAGGCGACCTGTAATCCGGCTAGGACTCTCCATGTAAACCCTAGATCCGTGCGCCTATATAAGCCGGATCCTGGGAGCCCGAGAGCTGGAGCTAGAAGCGAGACAACCACAACTCATTGTAACAACGCGAAAGCGCCCAGATAATTCCAGACAAGCAGCAGTAGGCCCTGTCATCGTGCAGGTGTTCCGAAGCTGGGTAACTCGCGTACCACCGTCCCGTGTGCACTCCGCCCTATGGCCCCTACTTCTTCTCCCCCTCGTGAGGATCCCTCCTCCGGGGTACCGTCGATTAGGCAACGACAGTTGGCGCCCACCGTGGGGCCTGCGGCGTCTGGAGGCCGGAACCGGGAGGGTTCCGCCATGGGAAGCTACGACGACACCATCGCTGTGGGGCGCGTCCTTTACGCCGGAAATCTGTCGATCGTCCCTCCGGATGAGTGCTGGATTCCGGCTAAGACTGACCCCGTCAAGCTCTCCATCATCCCAGTTGGCGGCATACACATCTTCATTGGGGAAACCGTCGATTCCGACGGAAACGCACTGGTAAGTAACGCTGACGCGACCGCCGCTGAGCAGGACGCAGTCGCGAAGATCCGATCTGAGTCGCAGGAGCTTCCTAGGGAAGATTCCGCCTTAGATCTGAAAATTTCAAATTTTGGTTTTGGTAGCCGGATCCGCGCCTACGTTTTTGGTAGTCGGATCCGCACCTATGTTTTTGGTTGCCGGATCCGCGCCTACGTTTTTGGTAGTCGGATCCGCACCTATGTTTTTGGTTGCCGGATCCGCGCCTACGTTTTTGGTAGTCGGATCCGCATCTATGTTTTTGGTTGCCGGATCCGCGCCTACGTTTTTGGTAGTCGGATCCGCACCTATGTTTTTGGTTGCCGGATCCGCGCCTACGTTTTTGGTAGTCGGATCCGCACCTATGTTTTTGGCAGCCGGATCCGCCCTAATTTTTGGTAGTCGGATCAGCACCTATATTTTTGTAGCCGGATCTATACCAAAATTTTGGTAGGTGGATCCGCACCTAAATTTTTGGGAAGTCGGATCCATACCTAAATTTTGGTAGGTGGATCCGCACCTACAGGACCACTGCGACAATCAATCTCGCACCGGCTTGACGGAACGCTGAAGAAAAACCGCCACGACCGACGTTGACTCCGCTCCAAACAGCTAAGTCCCTATTTATATTTCATATTTTAATATTTTATGATCATGAGATTAAGATTGGTTCACTCATATCCTGAGTCTTTTACCGCTTTCGCTGTTGGTCATATCTTTCCCACGATTTGCCTTGCGCTCGTGAAAAACTTTGTACTGTTTTTGCAGCTTAAGGCTCCAGTACGCTGCAAAATTTCCGCCTTCGGGCGTTAGCTTGAGTTTTCTGGTCTACACGTTTTCTGTTGTTTTATGTGTGGATTCCTTAGTAGTGACATCTCGGTACTTAAAGCCGGCCTCTGTTTCTGAGGTTCTTGATTGTTTCGCTATTAAGCGCTATCGCCTCAGCAGATGTTCTGTGTTTAAAGTTTGCCGTCTCGCGAAAAGTCAAGCATATAAACCAGAAGAACGGATAAACCAGCACTTGCTTAAAACATATAAATTACATTAACTGTTCAAGATAGTCGAGTTGTTTCCGCCTTGACAGTTTTATGTTGTTCAACTGCTGCATAGTTTCAGCTTTAAAACATTTGTTCAAAGGCCGTTTTTGTTCCGCCTTACATTTGTTCGTTGAACATGATCAAAGAAACAATTTAATACAAATATGTTTTTATGTTTATGTATCAGGTACATGACACTTGGACGTACAACAATCTCCCGAGGTTAGGCGGATCCATGGCGTGCACAGCTGGAAAAGCAACTTGAGTCTTGATTCCGCTATGCTTAGCCGGAACCAACCCTCGGGGGCTGCGGTTTGATCTTAGGTGAAAAGTGTGTTTCCTTTCGGGTATCAGTGCTGGAAATTTCCGCCTAGATGCTTGGGATTTACGCTATTCCTAAGTCACATATAAAGATAAAGCTACTCTAAGAGCACCAAGCCGGATTTTCAAGTAAATTCACCTTGGCGCTCGGGGGCTACACCGATGAAGTTCTCTTTGGAGCAACAGGCCGGAAATTTTCCACCTTGACGCTTGGGGGCTAAGTTTCTGAGCATCGAGTCTCCTTGGAGCAAGCCGACTCAACGCTCGGGGGCTACATACATATGGTTATGTCAAGAAAAATTTCAAAGATGGCGAAAATCTGGCTAACTAGTCGGATCCGCACCTAATTTTTTGGTAGTCGGATCCGCACCTATTTTTTGGTAGTCGGATCCGCACCTCAATTTTCGGTAGCCGGATCCGCACCTAATTTTTTGGTAGCCGGATCCGCACCTAACTTTTGGTAGTCGGATCCGCCCCTCAATTTTTTGGTAGCCGGATCCGCACCTAATTTTTGGTAGTCGGATCCGCACCTCAATTTTTTGGTAGCCGGATCCGCACCTAATTTTTGGTAGTCGGATCCGCACCTCAATTTTCGGTAGCCGGATCCGCACCTAATCTTTTGTTAGTCGGATCCGCACCTATATTTTGGGTAGTCGGATCCACACCTATATTTTGGCTAGTCAGATCCGAACCTACATTTGGCTAGTCGGATCCATACCGAAGATTACGTTGGATGGTGTCTCCGAAGAATCTGACCATTGGATCATGAAGTTTCCGACCAATACTTGGTTGGAGATACGAAGTTTGGAGTCCTTCAAGATTCTCTATTATTCGTTCCAGCCAAAGGATGAAGATACATGCGCAAGCTGAGCTGGATGGAAGAACGGTGAATCTTGGAGAACTCCGGGGGCTACTGTTGTGGGTATACTTCATGGGTGTACCATCGACAGTGCCTAGATCCGGCAAGCCCGGGTGGCCCATAGATGGCGATGTGGCGTGTGGCCCGTCGGGCGGCCCAGTTGCTGTTGATCCTAAAGGATGAAGTCCAGCCCAGGATAGGGAAGCCGGATCCCAACCGACCATCGGAGGAAGTCGGATCCGTGAAGGTCCATGTGGAACCCGGATCCATGGAGGCCAGGAGTAACCCGGATCCATGGAGGCCCAGGAGTAACCCGGATCCATGGAGGCCCAGGAGTAACCCGGATCCATGGAGGCCCAGGAGTAACCCGGATCCATGGAGGCCCATGTGGAACCCGGATCCAGTACGACGTAGGGAGGAAGGCAGATCCTTGACGTACACGGCAAGACCTTGTACCGTAGTTAGGCGACCTGTAATCCGGCTAGGACTCTCCATGTAAACCCTAGATCCGTGCGCCTATATAAGCCGGATCCTGGGAGCCCGAGAGCTGGAGCTAGAAGCGAGACAACCACAACTCATTGTAACAACGCGAAAGCGCCCAGATAATTCCAGACAAGCAGCAGTAGGCCCTGTCATCGTGCAGGTGTTCCGAAGCTGGGTAACTCGCGTACCACCGTCCCGTGTGCACTCCGCCCTATGGCCCCTACTTCTTCTCCCCCTCGTGAGGATCCCTCCTCCGGGGTACCGTCGATTAGGCAACGACACATATGTAATTCCTTGAATAGTTTATACTTTGTGCTTTCTGGTACATACTTTCTAATTTTCTCCTAAAAAATCATTATTATGCAGGAAATTAGAGTGTTGGAGGTACTTCTTAATGTGTTCCGGCTCATTTGAAGTTGCGAGGATGGGTTGATGCTATGATTTTTTTCGGTCGACACAGTATTCCATCGCCATAAGCCACAAAAAACTCATATTTTGTATTTCATCGCCATAAGCTACAAACAAACTCATATTTATAGCTATCTGAGTTTTTTTCATTTTGGTTTTATGTAATGTAATTTAGGGACAAAATGCATTTAAAACTGTAAATGTTTTTGCATGTGCAACTGAATTAGGAGCGGGCGGACAAGATAGAAACTTGCTTGACTGCTTACCCCTAGGGTTTATTTGTTAGCCATTTGTAAGAATATTTGCTGGTCCACATTTCATCATTTATTAAGAACAGTGCCCACTGAATGAAAAATGGACACTGTTCAGTTATCTTTGTTGATTGACATTGGAGTTGCTAGCATTTTTTAGTGAGTAATTGAGCAAGTTTCTTGCTCAGTGACATAGTTGTTTGAGAGAAGTCACAGGATAGGAGTATTCAAAGCTTTCATGATCTGGCATGTTTCTTGCTTGGTGACACGATTTTTTGAGTAATACTTGAATTGTTTGGTTTTATGCAAAAGCATGTTCTGAAATTATTGTTGTAATACTAGGCAGGATATTCAAATGAGATTGTGAAATAATCCTTGCAACTAACATTCTATTCATATGAGTTTACTTGTTGCCGTTATGGAAGGTTGAACATAGTTCTACATACAAACACCGTGTATGTTTATTGTTTGATTCTTTCACATTCGGGTTTGTGTCTAGATAGAGAAAACGTGCGTTGCACGTGCACACTTACTAGTAGAAAAAGAGGTTCCATACGCCCCCATTAGTCCCCAAAATATTCGAACCGCGACTAAAGGGGTCTTTAGTCTTGGTACGGAAGGCGACCCGCGACCAAAGTTCTGGACCCAGCGGGTTCGGTCGACAGCTGGTCCTCAGGCCTGGCCCGAAGGCCTTTAGTCGCGGTTGGCCAGGCCAACCGAGACTAAAGGCTCATCCCTATAACTGCAGTTCAGCACACTTCACTTAGCCATTTGGTGCCACTTCTATTCACAATATTCACAAGGGGGTGGTGGGTTTGCTTTTGGTTCCTCTTATGCACACAAGGTGTTCGATGAAATGCCCGAGAGCATGAAACAAACATGATATGAAGTGTCCGAGCCACACTTGAGCTTTCTCATTTATTTTTCCTCCTCAATCGCGGTTAGCAACTTGAACCTTTCATGTGTCATTGATAAAATATGCATGTGTGTAGTTCATTGTTTAATTTCTATTATTTTTAGCTAGTTAGTTTAACAAAATGTATGATGGTTAATTATATACTTTATATAATAATAAAGCAGATGAATCGGCAATGGATGTACGGTAACCGACTCTCCGGCGAGTTCATTACGGGTTTGAAAGATTTCCTCGTAGTGGCTAATGCGAACAAGCAGGGGAGTTTTATTATATGTCCATGTGTTGCCTGTAAGAATCAGAAGGGTTACTCTTCCTCAAGAGACGTTCACCTGCACCTGCTTCGGCACGGTTTCATGCCAAGCTATAATTGTTGGACCAAGCATGGAGAAAGAGGGGTTAGAATGGAAGAAGATGGAGAAGGGGATGATATCATCGATGACAACTATCCTGATCATTTCGGTGATACTTTCATGGACGATGCTGAAGGGGGGGAAGGTGAAGGGGAAGGTGAAGAAGAGGCACGTGATGAGCCTGCTGATTATCTTGGTCGGACCATTGCTGATGCACGGAGACGCTTGATACGTCTCCAACGTATCTATAATTTCTTATGTTCCATGCTACTTTTATGATGATACACACATGTTTTATACATACTTTATGTCATTATTATGCATTTTCCGGAACTAACCTATTGACGAGATGCCGAAGTGTCAGTTCCTGTTTTCTGCTGTTTTTGGTTTCAGAAATCCTAGTAAGGAAATATTCTCGGAATTGGACGAAATCAACGCCCAGCATCCAGAACACCCGAGAGGGACCAGAGGAGAGCCACAGGGGGCCCACACAGGGTGGCGGCGCGACCCAAGGGGGGGCGCGCCCCCCTATTGTGTGGCGGCTCCGTAGCCCTTCCGACTCCGCCTCTTCGCCTATAAGAAGCCTCCTGACCTAAAACATCGATACGAATAAGCCACGGTACGAGAAACCTTCCAGAGCCGCCGCCATCGCGAAGCCAAGATCTGGGGGACAGAAGTCTCTGTTCCGGCATGCCGCCGGGACGGGGAAGTGCCCCCGGAAGGCATCTCCATCGACACCACCGCCATCTTCATCAACACTGCTGTCTCCCATGAGGAGGGAGTAGTTCTCCCTCGAGGCTAAGGGCTGTACCGGTAGCTATGTGGTTAATCTCTCTCCCATGTACTTCAATACAATGATCTCATGAGCTGCCTTACATGATTGAGATTCATATGATGAGCACTGTATCACTATTAATCTATGTCCTACTCTAGTGATGTTATCAAAGTATTCTATTTCTCCTCCATGATGTAATGGTGACAGTGTGTGCATCATGTAGTACTTGGCGTAGTTTATGATTGTGATCTCTTGTAGATTATGAAGTTAACTATTACTATGATGGTATTGATGTGATCTATTCCCCCTTTCATAGTATGATGGTGACAGTGTTCATGCTATGTTAGTACTTGGTATAATTGCGTTGGTCTATCATGCACTCTAAGGTTATTTAAATATGAACATCGAATGTTGTGGAGCTTGTTAACTCCGGCATTGAGGTGCTCTTGTAGCCCTACACAATTAATGGTGTTCATCATCCAACAAGAGAGTGTAGAGTGGTTTTATTATGTGATCAATGTTGAGAGTGTCCACTAGTGAAAGTATGATCCCTAGGCCTTGTTTCCGAATAGAAAAGCTACACCACAAAGATTCCTATCTCCCACATCAACTGCACGCCAGCAAGTATTTTCTGGTGCCATTGCAGGGGAGGTCACTGTTTGTTTACTGTTCCACTGCATGTTTACTCGCCGCTATATTTATTTCAGATTGCTATTACCACTCATACTCATCCATATTACTTGCATCTCACTATCTCTTCGCTGAACTAGTGCACCTATACATCTGACAAGTGTATTGGGTGTGTTGGGGACACAAGAGACTTCTTGTATCGTGATTGCAGGGTTGCTTGAGAGGGATATCTTTGACCTCTTCCTCCCTGAGTTCGATAAACCTTGGGTGATCCACTTAAGGGAAAACTTGCTGCTGTTCTACAAACCTCTGCTCTTGGAGGCCCAACACTGTCTACAGGAAAAGAAGCGTGAGTAGACATCAAGCTATTTTCTGGCGCCGTTGCCGGGGACCGAAAAGCTTCACCACGGATATTTCCTCCCTCGTCAACCACGCGCCAGTTGTAGGCAGTCAAGCTATTTTCTGGCGCCGTTGCCGGGGAGGAAAGGTAAAAAGGCATTCACACTCCGGTCCCAGGTAACTAAATTATTTTTTGGTGCCGTTGTAAGTGCTCGAAGCTATTTCCTTTAGATCCTGCAATTGCATCTTTTTGTTTCTTGTTTTTATTTCACTAGTTTGGCATAATGGAAAGCAACATGGAGCTTTTTAATCTATTTCCTGAGTTAAGACATGGATGGTTTGATGCGAAAATTAAAAAACCTATGGAACATATTAGTATGAACACTTTGAACACCATTGTTCCTAATGATATGGAAAATTCTAAGCTTGGGGAAGCTAGTTTTGATGAGCATGATATTTTTAGTCCCCCAATCATTGAGGAGAAAATTTTCTTTGATGATACTTTGCCTCCTATTTATGATGATTATAATGATAGTTGTCTTTTGGTGCCACCTACTATGGAGGATAAATTTTATTATGATTATACTATGCCTCCTACACTTGATGAGAATAATAATGATAGCTACTTTGTTGAATTTGCTCCCACTACAATTAATAAGAATGACTATGCTTATGTTGGGAGTAGTAATAATTTTATGTATGAGACTCATGATAAGAATGCTTTATGTGATACTTATATTGTTGAGTTTGCTCATGATGCTACTGGATATTATTATGAGAGAGGAAAATATGGTTGTAGAAATTTTCATGTTACTAAAACACATCTCTTTTTGCTGAAAATCTTGAAATTGCACTTGTCTAGTTTTCCTATGCTATTCACTTTGCTCTTCATGAATTTGTTTATTTACAAGATTTCTTTTCATAGGAAGTGGGTTAGACTTAAATTTGTTTCGAATTTGCTTTTTGATGCTCTCTTTTGCTTCAACTCTTATTTCTTGGGAGTGCATCATTGAAATTGCTGAGCCCATCTTAATGACTATAAAGAAAACACTTCTTGGGAGATAACCCATGTGTTTATTTTACTACAGTAATTTTGTTTTATATTTGTGTCTTGGAAGTTGTTACTACTGTAGCAACCTCTCCTTATCTTTGTTTTATTGCATTTTTGTGCCAAGTAAAGTCTTTGATAGTAAGGTTGATACTAGATTTGGATTACTGCACAGAAACAGATTTCTGTCTGTCACGAATTTGGGCAGTGTTCTCTGTAGGTAACTCAGAAAAATCTGCCAATTTACGTGAGTGATCCTCAGATATGTACGCAACTTTCATTCAATTTGAGCATTTTCATCTGAACAAGTCTGGTGCCTCTAAAAAATTCGTCTTTACGGACTGTTCTGTTTTGACAGATTCTGCCTTTTATTTCGCATTGCTTCTTTTGCTATGTTGGATGGATTTTTTTGTTCCATTAACTTCCAGTAGCTTTGTGCAATGTCCAGAAGTGTTAAGAATGATTGTGTCACCTCTGAACATGTGAATTTTTGACTATGCACTAACCTTCTAATGAGTTTGTTTTGAGTTTGGTGTGGAGGAAGTTTTCAAGGGTCAAGAGAGGAGGATGATATAATATGATCAAGAAGAGTGAAAAGTCTAAGCTTGGGGATGCCCCCGTTCATCCCTGCATATTTCAAGAAGACTCAAGCATCTAAGCTTGGGGATGCCTTGGGCATCCCCTTCTTCATCAACAATTTATCAGGTTTCTTCTCTTGAAACTATATTTTTATTCGGTCACATCTTATGTACTTTACTTGGAGCGTCTGTTTGTTTTTATTTTTCTTTTGTTTGAATAAGTTCATCCTTGTGTGGGAGAGAGACACGCTCCGCTGGTTCATATGAACACATGTGTTCTTAGCTTTTAATGTTCATGGCGAAGGTTGAAACTGCTTCGTTCATTGTTATATGGTTGGAAACAGAAAATGCTACATGTGGTAATTGGTATGATGTCTTGAATAACTTGATACTTGGCAATTTTTATGCTCATATAGATCATTTTTAAGCTCTTGCATCATATACTTTGCACCTATTAGTGAAGAAATACATAGAGCTTGCTGAAATTTGGTTTGCATGATTGGTCTCTCTAAGGTCTTGATATTTTCTGGTAAAGGTTTGAACAACAAGGAAGACAGTGTAGAGTCTTATCATGCTTGCAATATGTTTTTATGTGAGTTTTGTTGTACACATTCATACTTGTGTTTGCTTCAAATAATCTTGCTAGCCTAAGCCTTGTATTGAGAGGGATTACTTCTCGTGCATCCAAATCCTTGAGCCAAAAACTATGCCATTTGTGTCCACCATACCTACCTACTACATGGTATTTCTCTGCCATTCCAAAGTAAATTGCTTGAGTGCTACCTTTAAATTTCTATCCTTTGTCTTTGCAATATATAGCTCATGGGACAAATAGCCTAAAACTATTGTGGTATTGAATATGTACTTATGTATCTTATTTCTTATTAAGTTGCTTGTTGTGCGATAACCATGTTCCTTGGGACGCCATCAACTACCCTTTGTTGAATATCATGTGAGTTGTGATACGTCCAATTTGCATCACTATTTTATATCATAATTTGCTGTTATTCATTGATATATTTCATATTGGGACACAATACTTATGTTATTTCATCTATTTTGCATGTTTCATCATTATTGGAGGATCAAGCACCGGAGCCAGGATTCTGCTGGAAAAAGCACCGTCAGAACGCAATATTTCGGAAGATCAACTGTGGAAGGAAATTATACCAAAAATCCTATTTTTCAATATGACGAAGGAAGCCAGAAGGAGGGGCCAGGAGGACCCAGGGTGGGCCCACACCCTAGGGCGGCGCGGCCCATGCCCTGGCCGCGCCGCCATGTGGTTTGGGGGGCCCACGACCCCTTTCGCCTCCTTTTCTTCGCGAAATCCTTCGTCCCGAAAACCTAAGCCACAGAGGGTACCTCGCGAAGAGTTGACCGCCTCTGCGGGGCGGAGAACACCAGAGAGAAAGAGCCCTCCGGCGGGCAGGAATCCGCAGGAAATTCCCTCCGGGAGGGGGAAATCGACGCCATCGTCACCGTCATCGAGCTGGACATCATCGCCATCACCATCATCATCATCTCCACCATCATCACCGCCGTCATCACCGCTGGACACCGTCACCGCCGTAGCAATTTGGGTTTGATCTTGATTGTTTGATAGGGGAAACTCTCCCGGTATCGATCTCTACTTGTTGTTGATGCTATTGAGTGAAACCATTGAACCAAGTTTATGTTCAGATTGTTATTCATCATCATATCACCTCTGATCATGTTCCATATGATGTCTCGTGAGTAGTTCGTTTAGTTCTTGAGGACATGGGTGAAGTCTAAATGTTAGTAGTGAACTTTGGTTGAGTAATATTCAATGGTGTGATATTTAAGTTGTGGTGTTATTCTTCTAGTGGTGTCATGTGAACGTCGACTACATGACACTTCACCATTTATGGGCCTAGGGGAATGCATCTTGTATTCGTTTGCTAATTGCGGGGTTGCCGGAGTGACGAAACCTAAACCCCCGTTGGTATATCGATGCGGGGAGGGATAGCGGGATCTCGAGTTTAAGGCTGTGGTTAGATTTATTCTTAATTACTTTCTTGTAGTTGTGGATGCTTGCAAGGGGTATAATCACAAGTATGTATTAGTCCTAGGAAGGGCGGTACATTAGCATAGGTTCACCCACACAACACTTATCATAACAATGAAGATTATTTAGCTGTATGTAGCGAAAGCACTAGACTAAAATCCCGTGTGTCCTCGAGAACGTTTGGTCATTATAAGTAAACAAACCGGCTTGTCCTTTGTGCTAAAAAGGATTGGGCCACTCGCTGCAATTGTTACTCTCGCACTTTACTTACTCGTACTTTATTCAAGCTGTTACATCAAACCCCTGAATACTTGTACGTGAGCATTTACGGTGAATCCTTCATCGAAACTGCTTGTCAACACCTTACGCTCCTCGTTGGGATCGACATTCTTACTTATCGAAGATACTACGATACACCCCTATACTTGTGGGTCATCAAGACTATTTTCTCGGCGCCGTTGCCGGGTGATGAAGCGCTATTGGTAAGTGGAATTGGTAAGGAAAACCTTTCTTGTTGTGCTGATTTTATTTACTGCTGCTATAAGTCATTATGGAGAGATCTTCTCTTCAATTTTTATTTGGGAAATCTACTACTACTGCAACGGTAGTGGATGAGGCGCCAGGTGAGGAAGTGATACCATATAAAATACCTATGAAAATTATTGAACGTGTTATGGATAACCGCTATGAAGGGGATGGAACTGTCCATCCCGGTGATCATTCTTGTTTTTGCATGAAGTATGCGGGTTATTCACATGTGCAGGGAGTGCTATGGATGAAGTGAGGAAGAAACTATTCTCTTTATCGCTATGCAGTAAAGCGGCGCATTGGTATAAATTCTTGGATAATGGGGATTCTCTTGAATGGAATGATATTGTGCCCGGTTTTATTCTAAGTTCTATCCTCCAAGCGAAATTCATAAGGATCGGAATCGCATATATAATTTTTGGCCTCATGATGGAGAGAGTATTGCCCAAGCTTGGGGGAGATTGAAGTCTTTAATGCTCAAATGCCCCATTCATGAGCTTCCTGGTAATGTTATTATTGATAATTTCTATGCAAGACTTTCTTTTCAAGACAAGACCTTCTGGATACTTCTTGTTACGGATCATTTACACGCAACAAAGAAGAGTTTAAAAGGGACCTTCTTGATCGGATCCAAGAAAATACTGAAGGTTGGGAGAACGACAAGGATAGAGAATCAGGTATAATTTATGATTATAAATGCATTGAAGCTTTTATGGATACTGATAAATTTCGTAATATGAGTGCTACATATGGTCTTGATTCTCAAGTTGCTGTAAATCTTTATAAAGCTTTTGCCTCTCATTATGAATTGCCAAAGAAGAATTTTGATAAGTATCATGAACCGTATAAAGATAAAATTGATTCATCTATTAATAAATGCGTTGTAGTTGAAACTGCTGATCATGTTATTCCTGAAGCTTATATTGAAAAAACTCCTTTCCCTGCTAAAATGAAGGAGTACTCTGTTATAAATAGTGCGGTTCATAAAAGTGAAAAGAAACCTGTAGAACCTGAAGAACAAATAAAAGTTGAACCTGCTGTTGCAATAATTAAAGATCTTGTGACTGAAAATGTGGAGGATGGTCATATTATTTTCTGTGAAGATGCTTCTAATATTGTTTCACATCCTAATAAACCCAAACAAGCTAGTGTTCCTATGCTATCTGTTAGAATTGGTGATCATTGCTATTATGCATTATGTGATATTGGTGCAAGTGTTAGTGCTATTCCGTATGAGCTTTACACGGAGATTATGCACGAAATTGATTCTTGCGAACTTGAAGATATTGATGTGGTTATTCAGCTGGCTAATAGAGAAACTATTTCTCAAATTGGTATTGTTCGAGATGTGGAAGTATTATGCGGTAAGATTAAATATCCTGCTGACTTTTTGGTACTTGGTTCTGCTGCTAGTGATTATTGTCCTATTATCTTTGGTAGACCTTTTCTAAATACTTGTGGAGCTATTATAGATTGCAAGAAAGAGAAAATTTTGACTAAATTTGCTGGTGAATCTTATGAGTTTAACTTCTCTAAATTTACCAAAACTCCTTATAAAGCTGATTTGCCTAGTAATGATTTTAAAATGGAGCAGTGTGCATCTATTGTTCTTGTTCCTAATAATCCTTTGCAGCAACATTTGGAGGATAGCGAGAGTGAAGTTTTTAGGAAAGAAAGAGATGAGCTCGAGGAAATTTTTCTTCGCCAACCCATTCTCAAGCATGATTTACCGGTGGAGGATTTGGGTACAACACCGCCACCAAAGGAAGATCCTGTTTTTGAATTAAAGCCTTTGCCTGATAATCTTAAATATGCTCATATTGATGATAAGAAAATATATCCTGTTATTATTAGTTCTAAGCTTTCAGAGATTGAGGAAGAAAGGTTATTGGAAATATTGAAGAAACACTGAGGCGCTATTGGCTACACTCTTGATGATTTGAAAGGGATTTCTCCTTCTATTTGCCAACATGCTATTAATATGGAAGATGATGCAAAGCCTGTTGTTGAACATCAGCGTCGTCTAATTCCGAAGATGAAGGAAGTGGTAAGGAATGAGGTATTAAGACTTCTTGAAGCTGGTATTATATATCCTATTGCTGATAGTAGATGGGTTAGTCCTGTGCATTGCGTTCCCAAGAAAGGAGGAATGACTGTTGTGCCTAATGATAATGATGAGCTCATCCCTCAAAGAGTAGTTGTAGGGTATAGAATGTGCATTGATTTTCGAAAAGTTAATAAAGTTACTAAGAAAGATCATTACCCCTTACCATTTATTGATCAAATGCTAGAAAGATTGTCTAAAAATACTCATTTTTGTTTTCTTGATGGTTATTCTGGGTTCTCACAAATTGCTGTTAAAGCTAAAGATCAAGAGAAAACCACCTTTACTTGTCCCTATGGAACTTATGCTTATAGACGCATGCCTTTTGGTTTATGTAATGCTCCTGCTACTTTTCAAAGATGCATGTCTGCTATTTTTCATGGTTTTTCTGAGAGTATTGTAGAGGTATTCATGGATGATTTTTCCGTCTATGGGAATTCTTTTGATAGTTGCTTGCGAAACCTTGATAAAGTTTTGCAGAGATGTGAAGAAACTAACCTTGTTCTTAATTGGGAGAAATGCCACTTTATGGTTAATGAAGGAATTGTATTGGGACATAAAATTTCTGAGAGAGGTATTGAAGTTGATAGAGCCAAAGTTGAAGCAATTGAGAAGATGCCCTATCCGAGGGATGTTAAAGGTATTCGTAGTGTTCTTGGTCATGCTGGGTTTTATAGGAGATTTATTAAAGATTTCTCCAAGATTTCAAAGCCTCTTACTAATCTTCTTCAAAAAGACGTACCTTTTGTTTTTGATGACGATTGTAAGGAAGCTTTTGAAACTCTTAAGAAAGCCTTAACAACTGCTCCTATAGTTGAACCTCCTGATTGGAACTTACCCTTTGAGATTATGTGTGATGCTAGTGATTTTGCTGTAGGCGTTGTTCTTGGACAGCGAGTAGATAAAAAACTGAATGTTATTCATTATGCTAGTAAAACTCTTGATGCTGCTCAAAGAAATTATGCTACAACTGAAAAAGAATTATTAGCTGTAGTCTTTGCTTGCGATAAGTTTAGATCTTATATTGTTGATTCAAAAGTTACGATTCATACTGATCATGCTGCAATTAGATACCTTATGACTAAGAAAGATGCTAAGCCGAGGCTTATTAGATGGGTACTTCTTTTGCAAGAATTTGATTTACATATTGTAGATAGGAAAGGTGCTGATAATCCTGTTGCTGATAATTTGTCTAGATTGGAAAATATTGCTTATGATCCTGTTCCTGTTAATGATAGTTTTCCAAATGAACAATTGGCTGTAATAAAGGTGAGCTCGCGAGACAGTCCTTGGTATGCTGATTATGCTAACTTTATTGTTTCCAAGTACTTGCCTCCAACCTTTTCAGCTCAGCAAAGGAGGAAATTCTTTTATGATTTGAGGCATTATTTCTGGGATGACCCACACTTATATAAAGAAGGAGTGGATGGTATTATGCGAAGATGTGTTCCCGAATATGAACAACAAGAGATATTGAGTAAATGTCATGGTAGTGCTTATGGAGGACATCACGCTGGAGAGAGAACCGCGCAAAAAGTTTTACAATCAGGTTTTTATTGGCCAACTCTCTTCAAGGATGCGAGAAAGTTTATTTTATCTTGCGATGAATGCCAACGGGTTGGTAATATCTCCAGACGTAATGAAATGCCTATGAATTATACTCTTGTTATTGAACCGTTTGATTGTTGGGGATTTGACTTCATGGGACCTTTTCCGTCTTTAGAAGGTAACACTCATATACTTGTTGCTGTCGATTATGTTACTAAATGGGTGGAAGCTATACCTACAAAAAGTGCTGATGGTGAGACCTCTTTAAGAATGCTTTTAGATATTATTTTTCCTAGATTTGGAGTACCTAGATATATTATGACTGATGGAGGTTCTCATTTTATTCATGGAGGTTTTAGAAAAACTCTTGCTAAGTATGGTATTAATCATAGAATTGCTTCCGCTTATCATCCTCAAACTAGTGGTCAAGTAGAATTATCAAATAGAGAGATTAAATCTATTTTGGGAAAGACCGTTAATAAAACTAGAAAGAATTGGGCTAGTAAATTGAAGGATGCACTATGGGCTTATAGAACTGCTTATAAAAATCCCATGGGAATGTCACCTTATAAAATGGTTTATGGGAAAGCTTGTCATTTACCTTTAGAACTAGAGCACAAAGCTTATTGGGCCGTTGGAGAATTAAATAAAGATCCTAAACTTGCCGGTGATAACAGGTTGTTGCAATTGAGTGCTCTAGATGAATGGAGAAGTGAAGCTTATGAAAATGCTAAACTCTTTAAAGAGAAAGTTAAAAAATGGCATGATAGGAGGATTATCAAAAGAGAATTTAATATTGGGGATAAAGTCCTATTGTATCGGTCTCGTCTCAGATTCTTTGCAGGGAAATTACTCTCGAAATGGGAAGGACCATATGTTGTCGAGGAGGTGTATCGTTCAGGAGCAATCAAAATTAGCTCTCTCCAAGGCAATGCTACGCAAGTGGTGAATGGACAAAGACTCAAGCATTATATCTCAGGTGATTCCTATAATGTTGATGTTGATATTATTCAAGTGGAAACACCGGAGGCTTTCATCAAAGGGCAAATTTACGATCCGCGAACTTCGACTTTGAATAGGTAACGATCTTGGTAATGAAAAGTACGCAATTTACTTTCCGAACAATATTTTTGCTGTTTTTGGAAAATATGAAAAATTACGAGTTCGAAACGGAGTGGAAAGGACGCACGAGGGGGTGCCACCATAGGGCGGCGCGGCCTGACCTGGGCCCGCGCCGACCTATGGTCTGGCCGCCCCGTCGCCCCTTTCCGACTCAGGTTCGATCTGGTACTTTCCGTTTGTCGTAAAAAATTTTGCTATATAATCCCCCGGACCCCTGGAGGTCCGTATATCGTGTTCTCGACGTGTTTTGTTTCGAGCTGTTTCTGCCAGGATCTGTTTTCAGTTTAGAAGCACCATGGTCTCCAAGAACAAGGGCAAGGAGTTTCCGGATGAAGATGATCGAGATCTTGGGTGGAAAGAGGAAGACAAGAGCGTCAAGGAAGAGGATGAGGAAGAGGTGGAGGAAGATTCGCGCGCACACCCGCGTGCTACTATCGCAAGCATCAAGGTGGTGGACAACCCTTTTAGTGCAAACAAGAGCGCAAGAATTCGCACTGGAGGAGGGGTTCCACGTAATTATCTAGCTTCGAAAACATCTCTATCAGGCACTCATCACCCCTTCCACAATCTAATTTTCAATAATCAAATTGAAGGGACTCCCAAGGCAGCATTGCCTAGCCAGTGGGATATAGATCGCTCTAACACTGCAGGAGAGAAGGAGCCTGAGGCTGAAGAGTGGGGAAGTAACTCCAAGAGCTGGGACTCGCCGTCAGACAGACTCTTTAACCGCGTCGAGCACAATTCAGAGATGATTCGCAATCTCATATACAGGATTGACGAGCTTCAGGAGCTTATTGAGAAGCTTGTCAGGAATTCATCACCACCATCGCCAAAGGAGTAATTCATCATCGGTATTGGCATCCCCTTGGTTTGTTCCAAACTTGGGGAGTGCATGGTATCACATTATCACTACCTTTTACTTTTTATTGTCAAGTAGTGTCATATCATGAGTAGGGAAGTTATCATATAAGATGGGTTGCAGTTGGAGGTATCTCTCTTTAGTTGGTTATCTATGTATTCCTTGGTGTGAGTTATCGTTATGGAATATTAATGAGAAGTCTTATCATTTACATATTGCACATCTTATTTTAGTTTGCAATCTCTATTATATGATTTACCTTGTTGTTAGTATTGGTATCACTTTGGGAGCATTGAATAAATCTATTTGGTTTTGGCAAACTTAGCATAGGTCTTTAGCAACAACACTTTGAGGTTTAAGTAGAAAAGAGAAATACATGTAGATGTTTCATTGTCTTTCTTGTTAGCTCATAGCTTATTATTCTGAAGTTAAGATTGTTTGTGCTTACAAGGAAAATGCATGATTGTTTCTATCATATGTATATTTGTTTGTTTCCCTCGACTCTTATGCTTGCTAATTAACCTTGCTAGCCAAAGACCTGTACTGAGAGGGAATACTTCTCGTGCATCCAAACCTTAACCCAAACCTATGCCATTTGTGTCCACCATACCTACCTACTACATGGTATTTTCTGCCATTCCAAGTAAATACTTCATGTGCTACCTTTAAAAAATTCAAAACTTAGTATCTCCTATTTGTGTCAATGTTTCATAGCTCATGAGGAAGTATGTGGTGTTTTATCTTTCAATCTTGTTGGGCAACTTCCACCAATGGACTAGTGGCTTCATCCGCTTATCCAATAATTCTGCAAAAAGAGCTGGCAATGGGATTCCCAGTCCCAAATTAATTAAACTAAATAGACACTCCTCCATGGTATGTGATTGATGGACGGCACCCGAAGGATTCGGTTAGCCATGGCTTGTGTAAGCAAAGGTTGGGGGGAGTGTCATCATCATAATAAAGCTAAAATAAAAAGGCACTCCTTCATGGTATGAGATTGTTGGCAGGCACCCGAGGATTCGGTTAGCCATGGTTTGTGAAAGAAAGGTTGGAAGGAGTGCCACACAAAATGGAAATAATATGGGAGCCGCTCTTAGGAGGTTGTCTGGCAAGGGGGTTAGAGTACCCGCTACCAGTCGTTGACAACAACAAACACCCCTCAAAATGTTACTTTTATTATCTCTATATGATTTCAAAACTGAAAAAGCTCTAGCACATGATTTAATCCCTGCTTCCCTCTGCGAAGGGCCTGTCTTTTACTTTATGTTGAGTCAGTAAACCTATTTCCCTCCATCTCAAGCAAGCATTTGAGTAGTTGTGATCAAACCATTATATTGTGATTTGTTTCATCATGTCTTTTATTCTTCCTTGTTTAGTACAAGTTTTATCTGAATGAATATAGCTTTGCAAGTTATCAATGATTATGAAAAGACCATTATGATTGAGTATGCAAGTTGTGCCTTATAAACTTTAACATGAGAGCGCTGCTCAATGAGATAAATATAATCTGTTAATTGTTCTCTGACCAAGAACGAAGTTTGCCATCACCAATTATGATTTCTTATGCACCTTTACTTGTAATTACCTTATACTTGTTTCAAGATGAGTTATAAGAGGTTGTTTACTATAATGTCCTGTGTGAATGAATATGATGCTTCTTGTCCATATTTTATTTATCGACTCTTCACTCCATAAACATGTGGTCCTGTCTATCGAGTTCAGTTTCGCTTGGGGACAAGCGAAGTCTAAGCTTGGGGGGAGTTGATACGTCCAATTTGCATCACTATTTTATATCATAATTTGCTGTTATTCATTGATATATTTCATATTGGGACACAATACTTATGTTATTTCATCTATTTTGCATGTTTCATCATTATTGGAGGATCAAGCACCGGAGCCGGATTACTGCTGGAAAAAGCACCGTCAGAACGCAATATTTCGGAAGATCAACTGTGGAAGGAAATTATACCAAAAATCCTATTTTTCAATATGACGAAGGAAGCCAGAAGGAGGGGCCAGGAGGACCCAGGGTGGGCCCACACCCTAGGGCGGCGCGGCCCATGCCCTGGCCGCGCCGCCATGTGGTTTGGGGGGCCCACGACCCCTTTCGCCTCCTTTTCTTCGCGAAATCCTTCGTCCCGAAAACCTAAGCCACAGAGGGTACCTCGCGAAGAGTTACAGCCGCCTCTGCGGGGCGGAGAACACCAGAGAGAAAAGAGCCCTCCGGCGGGCAGGAATCCGCCGGGGAAATTCCCTCCGGGAGGGGGAAATCGACGCCATCGTCACCGTCATCGAGCTGGACATCATCGCCATCACCATCATCATCATCTCCACCATCATCACCGCCATCATCACCGCTGGACACCGTCACCGCCGTAGCAATTTGGGTTTGATCTTGATTGTTTGATAGGGGAAACTCTCCCGGTATCGATCTCTACTTGTTGTTGATGCTATTGAGTGAAACCATTGAACCAAGTTTATGTTCAGATTGTTATGCATCATCATATCACCTCTGATCATGTTCCATATGATGTCTCGTGAGTAGTTCGTTTAGTTCTTGAGGACATGGGTGAAGTCTAAATGTTAGTAGTGAACTTTGGTTGAGTAATATTCAATGGTGTGATATTTAAGTTGTGGTGTTATTCTTCTAGTGGTGTCATGTGAACGTCGACTACATGACACTTCACCATTTATGGGCCTAGGGGAATGCATCTTGTATTCGTTTGCTAATTGCGGGGTTGCCGGAGTGACAGAAACCTAAACCCCCGTTGGTATATCGATGCAGGAGGGATAGCAGGATCTCAGAGTTTAAGGCTATGGTTAGATTTATTCTTAATTACTTTCTTGTAGTTGCGGATGCTTGCAAGGGGTATAATCACAAGTATGTATTAGTCCTAGGAAGGGCGGTACATTAGCATAGGTTCACCCACACAACACTTATCATAACAATGAAGATTATTTAGCTGTATGTAGCGAAAGCACTAGACTAAAATCCCGTGTGTCCTCGAGAACGTTTGGTCATTATAAGTAAACAAACCGGCTTGTCCTTTGTGCTAAAAAGGATTGGGCCACTCGCTGCAATTGTTACTCTCGCACTTTACTTACTCGTACTTTATTCAACTGTTACATCAAACCCCCCTGAATACTTGTCTGTGAGCATTTACAGTGAATCCTTCATCGAAACTGCTTGTCAACACCTTCTGCTCCTCGTTGGGATCGACATTCTTACTTATCGAAGATACTACGATACACCCCCTATACTTGTGGGTCATCAAGTTGCTATGCATGTTCGTCTTGTCTGAAGTAAGGGCGATTTACCATGAGTTGAATGGTTTGAGCATGCATATTGTTAGAGAAGAACATTGGGCCGCTAACTAAAGCCATGATCCATGGTGGAAGTTTCAGTTTTGGACAACAATCCTCAATCTCTTATGAGAATATTATCTGTTGTTGAATGCTTATGCATTAAAGAGGAGTCCATTATCTATTGTCTATGTTGTCCCGGTATGGATGTCTAAGTTGAGAATAATCAAAAGCGAGAAATCCAATGCGAGCTTTCTCCTTAGACCTTTGTACAGGCGGCATAGAGGTACCCCTTTGTGACACTTGGTTGAAACATATGTTATGCAATGATAATCCATGTAAATCCAAGCTAATTAGGACAAGGTGCGAGCACTATTGGTAATCTATGCATGAGGCTTGCAACTTTTAGGATATAATTTACATAATACATATGCTTTATTACCACCGTTGACAAAATTGTTTCTTGTTTTCAAAATAAAAGCTCTAGCACAAATATAGCAATCCATGCTTCCCTCTTCGAAGGGCCATTCTTCTACTTTCATGTTGAGTCAGTTTACCCACTTCCTTCCACCTTAGAAGCAAACACTTGTGTTAACTGTGCATTGATTCTTACATACTTGCATATTTGCATTCATCATATTACTTTATGTTGACAATATCCATGAGATATACATGTTGAAAGTTGAAAGCAACCGCTGAAACTTAATCTTCCTTTGTGTTGCTTCAATGCCTTTATTTAGAATGCAAGACTTATTGATGCTTGTCTTGAAAGTACTATTCATGAAAAGTCTTTGTTATATGATTCATTTGTTTAATCATTGTATTTATCATTGCTTTGAATCGCTGCATTCATCTCATATGCTTTACAATAGTATGATCAAGATTATGTTGGTAGCATGTCACTTCATAAATTATCTTGTTATCGTTTACCTACTCGGGGACGAGTAGGAACTAAGCTTGGGGATGCTGATACGTCTCCAACGTATCTACAATTTCTTATGTTCCATGCTACTTTTATGATTATACACACATGTTTTATACATACTTTATGTCATTATTATGCATTTTCCGGAACTAACCTATTGACGAGATGCCGAAGTGCCAGTTCCTGTTTTCTGCTGTTTTTGGTTACAGAAATCCTAGTAAGGAAATATTCTCGGAATTGGACGAAATTAACGCCCATCACCTTATAATTCCACGAAGCTTCCAGAACACCCGAGAGGGACCAGAGGAGAGCCACAGGGGGCCCACACAGGGTGGCGGCGCGGCCCAAGGGGGGGGCGCGCCCCCCTATTGTGTGGCGGCTCCGTAGCCCTTCCGACTCCGCCTCTTCGCCTATAAGAAGCCTCCTGACCTAAAACATCGATATGAATAAGCCACGGTACGAGAAACCTTCCAGAGCCGCCGCCATCGCGAAGCCAAGATCTGGGGGACAGAAGTCTCTGTTCCGGCACGCCGCCGGGACGGGGAAGTGCCCCCGGAAGGCATCTCCATCGACACCACCGCCATCTTCATCAACGCTGCTGTCTCCCATGAGGAGGGAGTAGTTCTCCCTAGAGGCTAAGGGCTGTACCGGTAGCTATGTGGTTAAGCTCTCTCCCATGTACTTCAATACAATGATCTCATGAGCTGCCTTACATGATTGAGATTCATATGATGAGCTTTGTATCACTATTAATCTATGTGCTACTCTAGTGATGTTATTAAAGTACTCTATTCCTCCTCCATGATGTAATGGTGACAGTGTGTGCATCATGTAGTACTTGGCGTAGTTTATGATTGTGATCTCTTGTAGATTATGAAGTTAACTATTACTATGATGGTATTGATGTGATCTATTCCCCCTTTCATAGTATGATGGTGACAGTGTGCATGGATGTGAGTACTTGGTATAATTGCGTTGGTCTATCATGCACTCTAAGGTTATTTAAATATGAACATCGAATGTTGTGGAGCTTGTTAACTCCGGCATTGACGTGCTCTTGTAGCCCTACACAATTAATGGTGTTCATCATCCAACAAGAGAGTGTAGAGTGGTTTTATTATGTGATCAATGTTGAGAGTGTCCACTAGTGAAAGTATGATCCCTAGGCCTTGTTTCCGAATAGAAAAGCTACACCACAAAGATTCCTATCTCCCACATCAACTGCACGCCAGCAAGTATTTTCTGGTGCCATTGCAGGGGAGGTCACTGTTTGTTTACTGTTCCACTGCATGTTTACTCGCTGCTATATTTATTTCAGATTGCTATTACCACTCATACTCATCCATATTACTTGCATCTCACTATCTCTTCGCCGAACTAGTGCACCTATACATCTGACAAGTGTATTGGGTGTGTTGGGGACACAAGAAACTTCTTGTATCGTGATTGCAGGGTTGCTTGAGGGGGATATCTTTGACCTCTTCCTCCCTGAGTTCGATAAACCTTGGGTGATCCACTTAAGGGAAAACTTGCTGCTGTTCTACAAACCTCTGCTCTTGGAGGCCCAACACTGTCTACAGGAAAAGAAGCGTGAGTAGACATCAACGCTGCGAAGGAGAGGGAGAATTTGGATCTTATGTTAGAGGATCACAAAAAGTCAATGTACCCAGGATGCGATAATGGTCTGAAAAAGCTGGGCTGCACACTGGATTTTCTGAAATGGAAGGCACATGAAGGTGTAGCTGAGTCAGGATTTGAAAATTTGCTGAAAATGTTGAATGGAGAATATATTGTCCTAACTATATTGTTGTGTATGCTATTATGCAGAATGAGGATTGGGGAATGCAAAAAAGGAACATTCATGATGTTGGGTTCATTGATCCACATATCGTTAATGGATATGTGTTAGAAAGATACCCCCGCGACGTGGAGAAAGAACTATGGGATTTTCTTACAAAGCAGCAACTCAAAAGTCAAATTCTATTTCCTTACCATTTTGGGTGAGTGTTTCTGTCTTAAGCACATTCTCTTTTGTTTACTCCATGCATGGTATGTCTAATCGATGAGTTATGCATGACTGTGTATGTATCGTGTCCGCAGGTTCCACTGGATTCTGCTAATAATTGAATTTCACACATCTAGAGTTCTCATCATGGACTCTCTGAATATGGATTCAAAGCTTTGGGTCAGCATGAGAAATATGCTGCAAAAGTAATTATTTTCAATCATTTGCGCTCTATATCGGCCTCTTTCGTTCATTTCCTGATATCAAGTAACCAATAACTCCCTTGTTCATTTAATTTTCTTTGCCCTGTAGGGTTTGGAAACAGTTGTCAGATCAAATGGTCGGTGAATTCAAACATGAGCTAGAATTTAGAAGGTTAATTAATGTGGATACTCAACCACCGGGGACCAATCTATGTGGATACTATGTTTGTGAGTTCATCCGGAGACACACCTCTGAGCGGAGGGCGTCGGATAGCAACTTGCGGAGGAATGAATTGCGGAAGAAGCTTAGTCCAGAAGCTCGCTTCCGACCAATTCAAGAGGAATTAGCAGGATTTTTGGTGAGGGAAGTCCTCCACACTAAAGGAGAACACTATTACGAGGACGAAGAACTTCTGATGCCATAAATTGTGTATGGCAACTTGTTCGAAGTTGTATTTGGTCACCCGAGATTGAATATATATTGTATATTCCTCTTGAATTCTTCTTGTTTGAAATTTCAAACTTGTTTGAAATTGTACATTCATATGCATCAACGTGTAACATGCATGTATATAGTAGCGTAGAATATGTGTACTGAAACTTCTTCAAAATTAAAATAAAACTCAAAATAAAATACAAAAGAGATAAAACACTATAAATTTAAAAGAAACCAGATTTAGGGGGGCTCAAAACTCTAAACCTGCGGAGGCCTTTAGTCGCGGTTGGCCAGGCCAACCGCGACTAAAGATCCTCCGTCTCGACGGACGCCTGCCGCCCACGTGGATGGGCCTTTAGTCGCGGTTCATAAGCAACCGCGACTAAAGGGGGGCCTTTAGTCGCGCATAATTGGTCCCGGTTGCGCAACCGGGATTAATGGCCGTTGCGAACCGCGACTAAAGGCCGTTCTACCAGTGTGACAACATTTCGCTGCAGTAGCCAACACATACTTGAAGGCCATCTCCGATAGCATGCCGATGGGGAATGACTAGCCAATACACAATTCTGTAAGTAATAGAGAGATAGCCAGATAATCTTGGGGGGGAAGATACCGAGCGCACCAAAGGCATGCTATCGGCTCCATTATCACTACTAGGAAATACCTTTTCTGTGGCGCATATTTTTGGACTTTTATGGTGCATATGTCTAGCGTCACAGTTGTCACGCGGCAGATATTTGAATTCTGTGGCGCACCATATGAAAAGTTCTGTGGCGCATATCTGGAGATGCGCCACAGAATTGTGCACCAGATTCTGTGGCGCACCCAGCAGTGATGCGCCATAGATTTTTTATTTGAATTAAAAATGGCAACCATATCTATATCTAGATCTGTGGTCGTCGTAATTTTGCCCTTTTTTTTTGAAATTTTCCGGAGGTCGCCGAAGGTGAGTGGTTGGGTGGGGTGGGTGGAGGAGGAGGAGGCCGGCCAGAGGAGGTGGTGGTGGTTTAAGGATTCGTAGATAGAAAACAAAAAATTTCCTACCGCAAGAACGAATAACAAGCCAAGATCTAATCTAGTAGATGGTAGCAACGAGGTGAAGATCAACATACCCTCGAAGATCGCTAAGCGTTAACGAGATATATCTCGTGGTGGATGTAGTCGATCACTTGCCACTTTCGAAAGCACGTAGAAGATCTTGACAGTGCCACAATCGGGTAGCACCTCCGCACTCGATCACACATACGGTGTTGATGATGACGTCCTTCTCCCCGTTCCAGCAGGCAGCGGATGTAGTAGGTCCTCCACGGAATCCCGCCAGCACGATGGCATGGTGACGGTGGTGGTGGAGATCTCCGGCAGCGCTTCGCTGTAAGCACCGCGGGAGAAATAGGAGGAGGGAGTAGCTGGGGTTTGGGAGAGGGTGAGAACTTGGGGCGCTGGCCTGGGAGCCCCTTGGTGGTGCGGCTGGATTGGTGTGTTCGGCCCCCTCCCTCTCCTCCTCTATATATAGGTGGAAAACCTAGGGTTCCCCCAAAAACCATTTTGGAGTCCAACTCCCAAACTTACCAAAATTGGAGACCTAGATGGAAAGGGATTTCTCCCTTCCCTTCTTCTATGGCCGGCCAACAAGGTGGAGTCCACCATGGACTCCAACTTTCCACTTGGTGGGTTGGCTAGGGCTGGTGGAGTCCCTCCGGGACTCTACCTGCCATAGTGATTTATTCTGGACGATTCTAGAATCTTCTACAACCTTCCATAAATGCACCAGACCATTCCCAAACATGGAATATGACTTCCTATATATGAATCTTATTCTCCGGACCATTCCGGAACTCCTCATAATGTCATGGATCCCATCCGAGACTCCGAACAATATTCGAACTCCATTACCTATTCCATATCTACTTGAAACGATATCGAACCTTAAATGTGTCACACTGTGGTTCGTAAACTATGCAGACATGATCGAGACTCTTCTCCGAGCAATAACTAATAGCGGGACCTGGATATCTATAATAGCTCCCACATATTCAACGATGACTTCGTGATCGAAAGAACCATTTACATACGATACCGATTTCCTTTGTCTCGCGATATTTTACTTATCTGAAGTTTGATCGTCAGTATCTCCATACCTAGTTCAACATCGTTATTGATAAGTACGCTTTACTCGTACTGTGATATGATATCCCTTGTCAGCCAGTTACATGCTTGCAAGCTAATTGGATGACATTCCACCGAGAGGACCCAGAGTGTATCTATCTGTCATTTGGATGGACAAATCCCACTATTGATCCACGTGCTTCAACCTATACTTTCCGAACATTTAATGTCACCTTTATAACTACCCATTTACGAAGTAGTGTTTGATGTCATCAAAGCATCCATCCGATGTAGGTGATTAACATGATCTCATGGTCGAAAGATTAGGTTACTATGTATCTTAAAGCTTGAAACAAAACAAACTTAATGACTTGATCATATGCTACACTTACTATGGGTGTATGTCCATCACATCATTCACCTAATGATATGATCTTGTTATTAATAACATCCAATGTTCATGATCAGGAAACCATGATTATCTATTAATCAACAAGCTATTTTAACAATAGGATTACTAGGGACCACTTTATGTTTACAAAACACACAAATATTAATGTTTCCGTTTAATACAATCATAGCATGGGATGTAAACATTTATCATGAACACTAATATATAACAATAAAAAACTTTTATTATTGCCTCTTAGGCATATCTCCAATAGTCTTCCACTTGCACTAGAGTTAATAATCTAGTTTACATTTGTAAAGATATAACACATTGGCCTTCTAGTGCTTATCATGTTTGCTTATGGGAGAGGTTTCAGTCAACGAATCTGACATTCTCAGAAATGTATGTATTTTGCAATTCATTTGCGTCTCTACGCATCACTCAGTTTTTCAAATGAGTCGGCATTATTCATATATGTTTGGTCTTCTGATGGAACCTTAATTCCGCGGTCTGAAACATGTTACCAATATTGTCACATAGAATATAGTTTCATAGTTCTAACACTACCGAAACTACACCAAGTTCTCAAAGAACTCCTCGACTCAAACACCCTCGGTCATTATCAAAACAATATTATACTCTGCCTTCATTTGTGGAATCCGTCGCAATATTTAGAACTTATCTAAATCTAGCAGAGACTTCCTCTAGCCCATTGTGCTACCTTTTAATGAACACATTAGCCTAATTGAGATTGAAATTTATTTTTATATGTGACCAAACTAATATGGGTGTAACACCTTACAACCATTTGTTTGTCATTACCCGATATAAAACTACATATTTATATCCTCGTCTCTGACAAAGCAATTAGGGATATTATTACTGTTGTCCCATGATCATCATATGAATCATACTGGTATATGCTCGTAATACCTTAGAGCATAGGACATCTGATTGCGTACATATTATTCGTGATCCAAAATCACTCATGTTTTTTTACTCATTGAGTGTCAAATACACTTAAGTCTTGTTTAAACCTTCACATGCATGGAAAAGAACACCTTCTTGACGTTTTCATATTGAACTCCTTCAATATTCATTCTATGTACTTTGACTTAAACTTATTATGCGCTTCAATCTATCTTCATAGATCTTGACGCTAAATATGGTTTTGTTCCATATCAATGAAACCTTCTAATCACATCAAGTACATGATTACATTATTTATAATCAACGATTTGTCATCTACATAAAGTATCATAGATATGTCTCAGTGTTCCCACTTAATTTCTTGCAAATGCAAGCATCTTCACCGTTTCTGATGAAATCAAAATTCTTTGATTATTTCATCCGGTGAACATTCCAACTCTATGATACTCACTTCATCCAGTGAAGTTTGTATACATATCTAGTATTCTGCGGACTACCAAAACTCTGTATCTTGTATACACCTTTAATACACACTTCTGTTAAGGAATGTATTTTTTCGTCCTACTAACATATTTCATAAAAGAAATATGTAGCGATTACTAGAACAATCCGCATAGACTATAAGCATCACTGTTGAAGATCTAATCTTATCGCAGTCAACTCTTTGAATTTTGTCGTAAATGATCTTTTGACAAATCGAGCTTCTTCGAGGATATTATATCCAAGTCTATTAATTTTATAGATCCATTTACTATCAAAAATTATTTATTCATTCAAAAGGTTTACCAAGCTCCAAGCTTGATTATAGATACTATCATGGATTTCATGGCTCTTAGCCATTTTAACGGAGTCAGGGTCCATCATAGCTTCTTTATATGTAATTGGTTTATCATTGTTCAAAATCAACCCTTTGACCTCAAATCATTTATTTGATCACAAAGTAAACCATATCTATAAGGTTCAATATGTACTTCGATCTCCATCACTATAACACTTTGTAGACATGGGAGCCATGATCATCGTGGCCGCTTCCGGAACCATTTCCGATGTTACGCTACTCTGATCATCATGCTCAGGTTCATCAACCTTATCAAGTTCCATTATCCTCCCACTCAAATACTTCGCTAGAAACAATTTCTTGGAAATAAGCAAGAAAACATCGACAAACACTTTTGTTTTTGACTTCATCGTGGAACGAATTCCCAATTTGTTCTCTGGGATAACCAACAAAGACATTCATCCGATTTTGGTTGTAAACTCATTTACTTATGCTTGCATACCAAAATTTTAGAAAGGACTATTAGGATTTATACCCATGCCATATATCATATGGTGTCATTTCAATGGATTTATGATGAAGCTCTATTTAGTGTAAAAGTGGTAGTATCTATAAAGCATAATCCACAAAATATAATGGCATTATTTTATTTTATCTCATCATTAATCCAAAACGGCTTGGATACGTCTTTCGAATATTCCATCATAACTATGGTGTTGCAAGAAACGTGAGTTATGGAACAATTTCGTAACTCTCTTAGATGTTCACTAAAACTCGTAATTCAAATATTTCCACCATGATCCAATCATAGATATTTGACTTTTCTATTACGATGATTTTCACTTCATGCTGAAACTTATTTGAATCTATTCAAATGTTTCAGACTTCTTCCTCATCGAATAAATATATTCATTATATATATATACACTCAATGCATTGTTGGAAATTTTCATGAAGTAGAAGAATCTTCCGCACAACTATGCCCAATGAACCACATACAACATCATGTATGTTTCCACTAAGTTAGTTGCCCGTTCAACTCTTGGCCTATGAATGGTATTTTAGTCATTTTATTTAGAAAAGATTTGCAAGTGCCAAACGATTCAAAAATCAAATGACTCCAAAAATCCATTTGCATGGAGTTTCTTAATGCATTACTTTCTAACTTGACCTAAATGGCGGTTCCACAAATAAGTGAAATTCAAATCATTTGCCTTATCGAATTTTAGCGTCAGTGTTATGCATGTGCGTTTCACCATTAAGATTTATAATAACTTATCCATCGTACATGGAGTATGGTCATAATTTGAAAAACTCATTGTTTTCATTTGACTAGAGCAAAATAAAAATTATTAAGTTCTTTACAATAAATCTAAAAAGCTAGGTAGAATGCCAACGGCGAACACAATAACACTTTATTTTGTTCCAGACGTGCATTATTACCATATTCTTTGTCAGTCACTTAGGCCATTGTATTCTTGTATTGCGTTGTGTTGTATGACACCTCATACCAACTAATATGGTACTAATACCCAAGAATTCCATTGTGTGACCAATCAAAGAATACATTCATAACATGTATATCATCTATATACACTTGAGCTAGAGTTTCTAGTCTTTTCTTTCTTTTTGCCAAAATCTTTTGTTGTTTCTCTTTCGGATTTCCTCGTCTTTCAGAAATCGCTTCAACATCAATAACTTCTAGTATTGTTGGTCAAATACCAATAACCTTAAGGTTCGTACTTTGAAGTTGATCATCACATGACAAATGTTCCGAATTTCACTATTAGTAACTTTTATTGTGATGAACAATTTAACTCATAATTTTATCCATCTAATCAGGACAACTTCATGATGAAGCTACTATGGCTCATATGGATATGCGAATAACGTTAGTGCCCAACTAGTTGGCGGATCGGGACGCCTAGCCTCTTCAACCTTCGTACATTCCCATAAAACTTATGAGTTTATGTAGTCTCACTAAATTATATTCTATTATCCTGTAATAAGGTCTTAGATATCACATATATGTCACACCTTTCTTATTTCCGAAAACAAAATTTTCAGCTCCTTACTTTTCAAACGGATTTGAACATCAAGTTTTACGGAGACAAGATAATTTTAGATACTAATTGAAACCATTGTTCTTCGAATTTGCAATTTGAGGATTACCAAAAGTTTGCAATAGGACTTAATCATTTCTTGATTCTTTAACAATACGGTACCAGTCCGTAAAATCACTTGTCAGATTTAACAGTGTTTCTATCTCAATTACAAGCCTAGCGCAAAGTAGAAAACGGATGCCAATTCTACAAAATTTAATTCAAATAGAATTTAGACTAAGTTCATGATAAATTGAGTTTACTATCAATTCTTAAATTAACTAGGTGAAGTCCCACTCAAAAAAACATCCCTCACGTTGCTTTAGTGATTACACGAACCAAATCCACTACATCAAACCCGATCATCACGAGAGATGATGTAGCTTCAATGGAGAACATCGACATGTTCATGATATCATCTATATGATTCATGCTTAACCTTTCAGTTTTCCGTGTTCCGAGGCCATGTCTATACATGCTAGGCTCTTCAAGTTAAACATTAGTTTTCGCATGTGCAAATCTGGCTTGCACCCGTTGTATGCACACGTTGAGTCTATCACACCCGATCATCATGTGATGCTTCGAAACAAAGAGTCTTAGCAACGGTGCTAACTAAGGACGAACACTTTATTATCTTGATTTTTAGTTAGAGGGATCATCTTATAATGCTACCGTCACGATCTAAGCAATACAATATGCATAAAAAGGATTAACATCACATGCAATTCATAATGTGATATGATATGGCCCTTTTATCTCACTCCTTTGGTCTTCATCTCCAAAGCACGGGCATGATCTCCATCATCAACGGCATGATCTCCATCATCATCGGCGGGGCGTCAAGGTCCATGGCGACGTCTTCATGGTTGTCCACCACTTGTAGTAACGATTACAACTACTTTGAAATAAAACTACTACATGATGAATCGATATGAAATTAAGACAACCATAAGGCTCCTGCCGGTTGCCACAATACAATAAGGATCATCTCATACATCAAATATAATCACATTCACATCATGGGCATATCACATCACCAAACCCTGCAAAAACAAGTTAGACACCTCTAATTTGGTTTGCATATTTTACGTGGCTTAGGGTTTTCGAGTAAGATCTGATCTACCTACGAACAGGAACCACAACGATGATACAAGTGTTTTCAGGTGCAGATTGTAAATTGGATCTTAACTATGGTGAGAGAGACAGGCACCCGCAAAGCCACTTATGCAATACAAGTTGCATGTCGAGCGTGGAGCAAGTATCATAAACACGGTCATGTAAGGTTAGCCCGGGCCGCTTCATCCCACCATGCCACAAGATGCAAAATATACGATAAGAAAACGACAACAAAAGCATCAACGCCCAAAAAACCATTGCATTTTACTCGTGCAACCAATCTATGCATAGACACGGCTCTGATAACACTGTAAGGACTCATACCATAGAAAACAAAAAAATTCCTACCGCAAGAACGAATAACAAGCCAAGATGTAATCTAGTAGATGGTAGCAACGAGGTGAAGATCAACATACACTCGAAGATCTCTAAGCATTAACGAGATAAATCTCGTGGTGGATGTAGTCGATTACTTGCCGCTTTCAAAAGCGCGTAGAAGATCTGGAAAGTTCCACAATCGGGCAGCACCTCCGCACTCGATCACATGATGACGACGTCCTTATCCCCGTTCCAGCGGGCAGAGGATGTAGTAGTTCCTCCTCGGAATCCCGCCAGCACGACTGCGTGGTGATGGTGGTGGTGGAGATCTCCGGCAGCGCTTCGCCGTAAGCACCATGGGAGAAATATGAGGAGGGAGTAGCTGGGGTTTGGGAGAGGGGGAGCACTTGGGGCGTCGGCCTGGGAGCCCCTTGGTGGTGCGGCTGGATTGGTGTGTTCAGCCCCCTCCCTCTCCTCCTCTATATATAAGTGGAAAACCTAGGGTTCCCCCAAAAACCAATTTGGAGTCCAAGTCCCAAACTTACAAAAATTGGAAACCTAGATGGAAAGGGATTTCACCCTTTCCTTCTTCTATGGCCGGCCAACAAGGTGGAGTCCACCATGGACTCCACCTTCCCACTTGGTGGGTTGGCGAGGGCTGGTGGAGTCCCTCCGGGATTATACCTGCCATAGTGATTTATTCTGGACGATTCTAAAATCTTCTACAACCTTCCATAAATGCACCAGACCATTCCCAAACTTGGAATGTGACTTCCTATATATGAATCTTATTCTTCGAACCATTTTAGAACTCCTCGTGATGTCAAGGATCCCATCCGAGACTCCGAACAATATTCGAACTCCATTCCATATTCCATATCTACTTAAAACGACATCGAACATTAAGTGTGTCACCCTACTGTTCATGAGCTATGCAGACATGATCGAGACTCTTCTCCGAGCAATAACTAATAGTGGGACCTGAATATCCATAATAGATCCCACATATTCAATGATGACTTCATAATCGAAAGAACCATTTACATACGATACCGATTCGATTTGTCTCGCGATATTTACTTATCCGAAGTTTGATCGTTGGTATCTTTATACCTAGTTCAACTTCGTTACCAATAATTACTCTTTACTCGTACCGTGATACGACATCCCTTGTGAGCCAGTCACATGCTTGCAAGCTAATTGGATGACATTCCACTGAGAGGGGCCAAAGTGTATCTATCCGTCATTTGGATGGACAAATCCCACTATTGATCCACGTGCTTCAACCTATACTTTCCGAACACTTAATGCCACCTTTATAACTACCCATTTACAAAGTATTGTTTGATGTCATCAAAGCATCCATCCGGTGTAGGTTATTAACATGATCTGATGGTCAAAGCATTAGGTTACTATGTATCTTAAAGCTTGAAGCAAAACGAACTTAATGATTTGATCATATGCTACGCTTACTATGAGTGTATGTCCATCAGATCATTCACCTAATGATATGATCTTGTTATTAATAACATCCAATGTTCATGATCAGGAAAGCATGATCATCTATTAATTAACAAGCTAGTTTAACAAGAGGCTTACTAGGGATTCCTTTATGTTTACGAAACACACAAGTATTAATTTTTCTGGTTAATACAATTATAGCATGGGATGTAAAAATTTATCATGAACACTAAGATATAACAATAAACACTTTTATTATTTCCTCTTGGGCATATCTCCAACAGGTGGTGGTGGTGGTGGAGGAGGAGGAGGTGGTAGTGTTGGGAGGAGGAGGAGGAGAAGGAGGTGGAGGTGGTGGTGGTGGAGGAGGAGGTGGTGGTGGTGGTGGAGGTGGTGGAGGAGGAGGTGGTGGTGGTGGGGGTGGAGGAGGAGGAGGTGGTGGTCGCCGGAGGAGGAGGAGGTGGTGGATGGTCATCGGAGGACTAGGAGGAGGAGGTGGTGGTGGTTCTCAGAGGAGGAGGAGGTGGTGGTGGTTGTGGTGGTCGCTGGAGGAGGAGGAGGAGAAGGTGATGGTGGTGGTCGCCAGAGGAGGAGGGGGTGGAGGAGGGAGAAGAAAGGAGGAGAAGTGGAGAAGAAGGAGGGAGGAGAAGTGGAGGAGAAGGAGGGAGGAGAAGTGGAGCAGAAGTGCAGGAGAGGAGGAGGAGGAGGGCGCCGCCGAAATTCAAATTTTGGGCTAAGATTTCTGTGGCGCATGTGTAGATGGTGCGCCACCGAATGTTTTTCGAGTTTTTTTTTTCAAAAAAAAATCTTGGCTTACCGTAACTTTTTTCTCTTTTCGTATTTAGCGATACTAAAAATTGGCTAACTGGGTAAACCTAGGTGAATTCGGATGTAGAATTTTCTCCCGGTCATTTTGATATATTGTGGGTTTTTTTTCGAGTTCGTATGCAACTAGAAATCCAGTTTGATGATTTTGCAACGGAATTTTGCAGAAACAGTCGAAATTCATGTTTGTTAATTTTGGTACTAGATGACATAATACATGGGTACCTCCAAGGATATAATTTTTTGATTTTTTATCAATTTTTTTGTATTTTACAGAGCTAAAAAAGACGATCCACGAGGGGAGGGGGAGGTGGAGTTGCGTGGAGGGCAAAAAACCTTACACTTTCTATGGTGCAGATGCCTACATGCGCCACAGCTTCTGTGGTGCATATTGCCATATGCGCCATAGCTTCTGTGGTTCATATTGCCATATGCGCCACAAAATTGTGTCCTCATACTGTCAAGGGTGGCCCCCACAAGAAATTATGTGGCGCATATACCAACATGCGCTAAAGAATTTTGACTTTCTGTGGCGCATGTGGGCAGATGCTCCACAGAATTCCCTTCGCGCATGTGCAGCACTAGACCCCGCGTAGGCCCCATATAGATTCTATGGCGCATCCATCCACATGCGCCACAGAAAGCCACAATTATGTGGCGCACTAGTAACATGCGCCACAGAAATTTAAAATTTATGTGGAGCATATTTTTCTGTGCGCCACAGAAATATTTTTTTGGAGCACGCACTTTTAGGTGCGCCACAGAATACATTCCTACCTATGATGATTTTCCTAGTAGTGTATGATACATAAGAGACCAATTATATAGGTTGATACAAATGTGCAGATAGCAAATCTTCTACGAGAGGAAAAGATCAAATGGTATTAATGATTTAGAATCCAATTCATTCTTGAAGAGAAGTCGAATACAAGGTACGATTCATAGTATTATCAATGACAGATACAAGAAGAAAATTATTCATTCTCTAGTTTAGGATGAGGGCATGGTCGAATGCCATGAGCAACTAAAGTCGCATATCAGTAATTATTACAAAGATTTTTTCGTCGCAATCCGTGGAAGATAACTTCTCTATGGATGAGTCTCGAACATATGATATCCCTAAATTTCAGACGAGAGAAATAGCTTACTTGACACCTTATACCGAGGAATAAATTAAAAAAAAAGTTTTCCAAATGGAACACAATAAGTCCCCTGGTCCAAATGGCTTCTCGGCTGAGTTGTATCAGAATTTCAATGATGTGATCAAGTGTGACCTTCCAGATTTGTTCGGCTTCCTTCATAGCGGATAACTAGAACCGTCTGATATGCTCGTCGTCGCGATTGAATGCATAAATTCTGATGGTCAAATTGAAGGTGTGATACGCCATGATCATCTGGTTGATGGCGTACTATCCATTGTTCAATATGTCGACGATACAAATTATTTTGATGGAACATGACATTGAAAAAGCAAGAAACCTAAAGGTAATTCTGTTAGCATTCGAGCAATTATCAGGTCTAAAGATAAACTACCATCAGAGCGAGTTGTTTTGTTTTGGCGAGGCTCAAGACGATGCCGTCATGTATGCTTAATTATTTAGCTGCGGGCAACATCATTTCTTATTAGCTAGGTATTTGAGTATTCCGATTCATTGTCGGAGTCTTACAAACACTGAATCGAAACTAGTTGAGGAGCGATTACAAACATGTTTATCTAGCTTGAAGGAAATTATTATCTTTGAGTGAAAGATTGATTCTCATTAATTCAGTACTAAGTAACATGGGCATGTATGTGATGTTCTTCCAACTTCCAGAAGGAGACTTAAAATGATTGGATTACTTCCAATAAAGATTCTTCTGGCAAGATGATAGGAGAAAAGAAAGTGTCAACTGACTAAGTGGAATGTGGTTTGCCGCCCCAAAGACCAAGGAGGACCTGGGATTCAAGACCTTGGAGGTCAAGAAGAGAGCCCTCCTTGGTAAATGGATTTTTAAGCGTCTTGCGGAAAAGGGGGGTGTGGCAAACCATCCTTGGGAGAAAGCACGATGTCTCACGAGCATTGTCTCAGGTTATTTGGAAATCTTGTGTCGCACACTTATGGGCTGGTCTTATGGTGATGAAATTTTTTTCTTCCCATATGGGTCATTCTCTATTAGGGATGGATCAGAAATTAGGTTTCGGGGGATAAATCGCTCCGAGAAAAACTATCTGGCATTGTACAACATTGTGTGCCACAAAGGTGACACAATCGCTAAGTTGATGAAAACTTCCCCACCAAATGTGTCGTTCGGAAGAAGTATCATTGGTCCTAGACAAACATCTTGGAATTTCAGTGGAAATCTCAATGAGAGTGGAAAATTCTTGGTGGATTATATGTACACGGCTTTAATCCAACCTATGGTACCAGTTGATAGCAATGAGAAAATTTGGAAGATGAAGATCAAACTTAAAACGAAGGTGTTTGCATGGTATCTGGGTCAAGGGGTGATTCTTACGAAAGACAACCTTGCATAATGCAATTGGCATGAAAGTAAAATGTGTGTGTTTTGTCACAAGGACGAGACCATAAAGTACTTATTCTAAAAGTGTAAATTTGCTAGATCTATATGGTCAACCGAACATCCATATAGGTTCTACCGTATGCCCACCTAGAAGCATTGCCAATATATTAGCCAATTGGCTCAATGATGTGGATCCTAAGTTTAAACTAGTTATTAGGGTGAGAGAGATTAAAGTTATTTGGTCGCTTTGACTACTAGAAATGGTAAGGTTTTTAACCATAAAAATTATTCTCTTATGCAGGTCTTCTACCGGTGCACATCTACTGTCCTCTTATGGTCATCTATACAACGTGTGGAGCATCGCGAGCTATTTGTGGATGTGTCTACATGGTTGGAGGATATGGTGATGTATACTTTTACCCTACATGTATGGTAGCATAATCTAATGATTGGTCCTTCATCTCCATAGTAGTATCATATCAATCCTATTAACATGTTGGTCGATGTCACACTTCTTTATTGTTTAAATTTCAAATAATTTTTTTAATAAACAAAAGTAATGATGTAATAATAATGTTTAATAAATAAGTAAAACTAACTTTTTATTTTGTATTATTTTTAATTATTTCTTAAATTTTTAATATTTTTTTTCCCAAACCTATAACCTGAAAATTTGAAAATCTTTTAATTTGGTAAAAGTAATAGTAATATTCTGGGATTCATAAAATCTTATAATTATTAATTTTAATTTTAAAAAATAAGAAATATATAAATTTCTAAATTTCTGGAAAAAAACTAAAATCTTCCTGCTTTCATATTTTCATTTGGAATTTTCAGAATCTAAAAATTGGCTAACCGGGTAAATCCCGGTGAATTCGGATGTAACTTTTTCCCACGATGATTTTGATATATTATATTTTTTTTCGACGTAGTATGCAAAAGTTAATGCGGTTTTACCATTTTTCAAACTTTTTTGTGCAAAAAAGGTCAAAATTCGAATTTCTTAATTTCACCGAATAGTAGGTTGCATAACATACAAGAATCTGAAAACATTTTATTTTTTGAATTTTCTATCATTTGTATTTTACAAAGAAAAAAAGGTGATCCACGGGGGGGGGGGGGGGGGTGGGGTGGAGGTGCGTGGGACCGGTTCGTGTCACAAACCGGTTCTAAAGGTTTTCCGGCTGACGCCAACCCTTTAACACCAGTTCGTGAAGCGAACCGGTACTAAAGGTCCCACACGAACCGGGACTAAAGGTTGCCGGCGGCCTGAGCAGTGGAACCGGTACTAATGCACCCTTTAGTACCGGTTCGTAAGGAAACCGGTACTAAAGGCCTGGATGGAAGCCACTTTTTCTACTAGTGGTAGTGTTTTCTTCGCGGGAGCTTCACGACGCTTCCTCTAAAACCAAACGACCATAGAAAAAGCACGAGTGCCCACCGACCAAATCCCACCCAATCCAGTAAAGTCTAGGCACAAATCACCCACTGGAGTTAGCCGGCGGCGACACGCCAGCTAGATCAATGGGGAATTACATCCGACAGATCATCATCTTAGTGTGAGTTGAAACCATAATACAACCACCTTGATTCAAAGCCACGCTAGTAGTCCCCCACGCCACCAGGCGGCAACCGAGGAGGAGGCGGACCGTCGGGATGCTGAACCGGAGCAACAATCGTTTGCCAGATGCAGAGCAGACTCGACATGCAAACGCCCGAACCAGAAACATGGGCCCGGAATGGGCCCAGACCAGGCCCGTGCAGACCTTGCTAGCGCCTCTGCTTTCGTGCCTAGCCGCACCACCGTGCCGCCATGGTCGGCCCGGTCACCTCGCCCCACTTCTGCTCCAGCTAAGGATGGAAATTTTACCCACAGGTATGGGTACTAGTGTGATGAGTCCAAATTGTAGCATTTTTACCTTATATTTTTTTGCACTAATTTTATTAGGATTTTCGTATTTTATCGCGCTCACTCGCACCTTTCTTGGCTTGTTTCGGCAGGATCCTGAAATCTTAAGGAGCGATGGAAACTCCTTTTAAAGCTATCACTTTTTCCGAATAAATCGCCAAACTGAAACTGCAGAAGTGCTCTGAATATTTATTCATGTACCTGGCTGAAAATCCATCAAGGATACAAGTGCTAGGGACTTTAATGAGAAATGATACGGGCACAACCCGCCCATATCGGTGCCTGTATCAGGTGTCAATGGAGCCGCCTTGTCAAATACCTTCACCCCCTGCGGATGGATTAGAGATCCGAAAAACAGAGACACCAGAACTTGCGAAAACCTAACCTCCCCAAGGGATCCGGTGGTGGAACTAACAAAGGTAATAATCCAGGCAACCAAACGGATCCTTGGAGGCTCAAGCATCATCTTCATCATCACCCCACTACCATCCACCACCGTCGTCATCAACATATACATCCATTAAGCTCCATTCTTGTTGTATTCCCTAGATCTGATTGTGGATTTGACAAGTATTCATTCATCCATTTTGTGTACCATGCATATTATCATGATGATGATGTTGGTTACCTCCATGAGTGAGTAGTTTGCCTTATTCTTGTGGAGATAGAGAAACCCTAGCAACATTATGATATGAAATAAAGATGGTTCATTTCTTAATTTATAATTGGTTGCATTAGTTGTCTCTCTTGATCTTGTGTGAAGTTGACCACACAATATTTGCCTACGAAATGAGAGAGGGAACTATTCTTGGGTAGAGGGTGTTGTTGATTGTGCTAGGTGACATGCCGCATCGGATCTTCATTTTATCTATTCAAAGGGGGTATGAGGAGACTCACTGAACCTATCCATAACCACGAAGAAACCCTTAATTATAGTCGGATTGAAGTGGCTGACTATCAATCGCTATGGTGGTTATGAGAGATGACAATTGATGGATGATCTGTTATCATACAATTATGGACCTCCACCCCAAGCATACACACGAAGGAAGATATAGATTATCATAATTATGATTAATACCTTGCTAGCGGTGTATCCACACCTCCCGAGAACTCTTTAGCCTATTGCAGTTTCATCTAAAAACCTTCATTATCCACACATAGGTTGGAATCTCGAGTCTCTAGTGTTTAGTTTACTCAACCACAAACACTCCCAAAAGCACTCTTACTTGCATTAGTAGGCTTCACATAAGTTTACTTTAACAATGACAGTTAGGATCATTAAGACCATTTGAAATCTAGCTCTATGTGGTTCGATACTCTTACTTCAAAACTATCTATAAACGGATTGTGCACTTGCAGTCATCACCATGAGTACCGTTCCCAAATAGGAAGGATATGGCCACAATTTTATACCGATGTGTAGTACCCATACCCGTTATGTGACGGGTAGGGCACGTGTATATCCTTGTACACATGGTTATAACTATACCCTATCCATTTATATTGATATGTCGACATATGCAACTAAATAAACAAGTTATTAAGTTTGTAATCCTATATTAAGCTATCCTCAGTTTTATCAATATGTCACCTAATCTTGTTAGTTATCAGTATATCCTCGTTATTTTGATAATTTTGATAATTATTTGTGAAATATAATATCGATGAATGTAAAATTATGAGTAACATGTGTACTAATTGATCTACCCGTTCTTAGGTACGGATATCCATCAGATATGGGTGTGGGTATAGTTCTATATCCATGGGTACGGGTATGGGTAGAAATTTCTACCCATTGACTATACTGGTATGGGTATGACATTGCTCTACCCTGCACATACCCTACTATAGCCATCCTTAGCTCCAGCGCGCGCTCAGAACACCGCCGCCACGTGCGCCCCCAGACCGTCGTCACTCCATGCGAAGATGAGCCGTCGGGATGCGCCTCCCCACCCACCCGTCGTTTGACATCCGGGCGCTACCACCACTGTTGGCACTGGCCACTAGTAGGGAAAAGTTTGTAGGGGCACGACTAATGGAAGCGGGCTGCAATTTGCGCACGCGACTGCTATTTATAGCAGCGTGTAAGGAAGTGGCACGTGACTAGTAACGGCTTTATGGCAGCGTGCGCCCATGGGTCGCACACGACTAGTATATGGGGACCACCTTTACAGATGGCAAGAAATTTACTACAGCGGGTCTTGATGATGGCATGCGACAGGTATGAAGATAGTGGCGGCATGCCCCCATTCGGCACGCGGCTGGTATTCTGTGCTCGTACCTAACCAACGCACTAGCGTCTCTTTTTCAAGAGTGCGCACGATGCATCAAAATGGTTGCACTGTATGAGATGACAAAAATAGTGTAATCGCACTAATTTATGTTCTATATATATGCCTGTTCTCTTGTCATGTTCTCTCAAAACATAGAATATAGCAAAGATTTTCGTCCATTGATCGTGGAAAGCTCCTATGGCAGAGCTTCTCAAAAATATCTTATGCTTATAACTATTTAACTACCACTTATAAGACATCTTTGAGAAGCTCGTCTTAGGGCCAGATCCACAAAGAAGGAAGATCATAGGGGCTAGACTATTGGCAGCATGCACCAGCAGCTGCTTGCGGTTAATAGCTTATCCGCAAGCATGCGGCTACTAACTTAGCCGCATCGTGCCCTCTTCTTTCACACGTGGCCAGTAACTTACCCACAGCGTGCCCTCTTCTTTAACACACGGCTACTAACTTATCCGCAGTGTGCTGCTCTGTGGGCACACAACTATTGTGCCAGCAGGGCACACGACTAGTAGTTAATACCACTGACAAGTTACCACTCGTGGGCCGCCGCCCACGACTGGTAGGCCAATTTAGCATGTGAGCGGTAGGCTTTTTCCTACTAGTGGGCGGCAACGGCCTGGAAAGGACGGGATTCGAGGACCTACAGGAGGAGGTGGCGGTGCCTCCGGAGTCGCCCGCGCGGATGGGGGGACTGGCAAGTGAAAACGTCGCCTCAGCTCTTTATTCTGGGATGGAAAGGGAATGTTATATATCTCGGATGGTGTAACTTTTCTGTCGATATTTGTACTTCCACCTAAGTCTTAATGGTATTATATGGTTGTAAATTTTCTTTCCGATTTAATTTCATGGCTAATTTCAAGTATTTGGGTTGAAATTATCCATCGGACACCCGCGCATCTGATTAGGCATAGGTGTGTACTAGTAAGTATGCCTGTGCGTTGCTACAGGTTGATTTTAACTAAAACAAATTTTATTGGTGGGTCACAGGTCTTGTCCACATCATGGACCTTCTTGTTGCCCACCACCCCATCACTGCACTTGCTGCATACCCCTGCCAATCCATTCGCTGCATACCCTCACCTCCCCGCTCATTGATCCGCCAAATCCGTGACGGATAGTATGGCCAGTATGAAGTAGAACTTGTTGAGGGGCCCTCATCCAGGCCGTTGGGGATCTGGCGCACGGCGGTTACCTCAGACACGCCGATCCACAGTAGAATCTTTAGAGTAGGTAACTTAAAAATATAAAATTACCCTTAAATATAAATATTTGATGAACAACTAATTATCCTTGTTATTGAGTCAGCATGGCTAGTAGGGTAGATAATAACAGAGTGAAGAATGTGAAGCCGAGGCTAGTTCAATTATGTGTTCGCTCTCAACTTATACTTGCTTACACAATTGATTTTTTTCGAAATAATATACAGTAATATAAATACATTAGTCAAGAGCGCAAAAGAAGTATGAGAGAATTCATGAATGTTGGCTGTTAATACGGAGCTTTCGGAGCACAGTACATGAAAATATATCAATTTTAAACTCATCCACACAGAGTGACCTAAAGACCAACAGTTAAAAACGTTTCAGCTAGCAACATGTTTACGCTGATCAGCTTGAGTTATGGCTCCTATGAGGCTAAATTGTACGCCGGTAGGATACATGAATACAGCATGGCCTTCTGGCCGTGGTTGTCCCTCATCCAGGCCGTTGGGATCTAGCGTGGCCGCCCATTCACGGCGGTTACCTCAGACACGCCGATCCACAGTAGAATCTTTAGAGTAGGTAACTTAAAAATATAAAATTACCCTTAAATATAAATATTTGATGAACAACTAATTATCCTTGTTAGTGAGTCAGCATGGCTAGTAGGGTAGATAATAACAGAGGAAAGAATGTGAAGCCGAGGCTAGTTCAATTATGTGTTCGCTCTCAACTTATACTTGCTTACACAATTGATTTTTTCGAAATAATATACATTAATATAAATACGTTTTTTACGGGAAGTAATATAAATACGTTAGTCAAGAGCGCAAAAGAAGTATGAGAGAATTCATGAATGTTGGCTGTTAATACGGAGCTTTCGGAGCACAGTACATGGAAATACATCAATTTTAAACTCATCCACACAGAGTGACCTAAAGACCAACAGTTAAAAACGTTTGAGGTAGCAACATGTTTAGGCTGATCAGCTTGAGTTATGGCTCCTATGAGGCTAAATCATACGCCGGTAGAATACATGAATACAGCATGGCCTTCTGGCCGTGGTTGTCTCCTCACATTATTTTCAGGGGAGGAGGAGATGTCGACACAGCGCTAAAGCCGCGAGTGCTCACAAAATCCGCCGCCGAGGAGGGACCAAACATGTCCCATGCAGGCCCTGATCCGGAGGCGTTGCCGTCGAAGCTGAACAACGCTATTGTTAGATGTTGCCCGTGCTCTCCCATGGAGAATGGCGTCAGACTTCATGTTTAAGAAGTCTTCTTCCTGCTCGCGTGCTACGTATCGCCAGCCTTGTGCTTCGGCGAACTCTTTAGAGGGGTTGTTGGCTTCATGTCGAAATCTTGAGCCTCTAGCTCTAGACTGGGCAGCTTCGGTGACCGCGGCGGCAGCCTATGCTGCGACTCTGACTACGTGGTCACCTTGCCGTTCTCGTCTATAATCCCGCTGACTTTGCTTCCGTTTGTCGTGGTCGTGCTTCATGTCTGATATAGCTTTAAAACCCTCGACCAGACTCGGCAGCTTAGGTGACAGGAGCGACATCCTATGCTACGACTTGGTCACTAAGCTCCCCGTCGCAGCAGACCGTGTGATCATCTTGTTGGTCCGCCATCTGGCCGATCGACATTGCTTCGATCTGCCGTCGTTCGATCTGGTCGTCTTTGTTTCTGTCTGCCATCGATCGATCCCGTCGACCTTGATTCCGTCTGCCATGGATCGATCTGGTCCACTTTTGATTCCGTCTACCGTCAATCGCTCACTTTTTTTTTGATAACATCGATCGCTCCCGTATTTATTGACTTGGCGGCAAGAAAGAAGAGGACGTGTTTAATTGGGATACACGGCAATAAGATTATGGCTCGTGTGAGATTGGGATACTCAAGTTTAGATAAATTTCCGGGTGTGACACGGTAGAAATATTGGAGCATGGGAACTACCCTCGAGCGGTCATATACGAACGTTTATACGAACCATATTTTGGACTTTTTTTCGAAGCAAGTTCAGGAGACCAGATCTAATGCAGTATGGTAAGCGATGCACCCTGTGCGTACACGTGAGAAGCTCGGTCCCGAGACGGATGCAGAATTCCACATAATTCTTGGAGTCTAGCATGGGTGGCGTTCACACGTTTACTTAATTACAAACCAATAGGACGGACAGATGCGATTTCACGACCACGTGCGAACGGACGGACACAATTTCACGACGTACCAAACCAAACCAAACCACTGAAACACTTTTGATTTTATTATTAGGTATAGATTTGGTTCATCTACGGACCTGTTCTCCGAGTAGGATTAGAGTTCTACATCGAGTAGGTTGGCTAGTCTGGTTCGTGCGTATATAAAGCTGGCCTAGCCGTGTAATCTGTAATCTACCGAGGAAGAAGAAATACAAAGAAAGTTTACAAGTCGCGACGACCTCTAGCAACTCGTGACTCCCAGCGATTTGAGTTTCACTTGTGTGTCGTACACTCGCTAGCTAGAGCAGAATCCTTCAACCAGAATCCTTCAACCTGCTCGCGTTTCGCGCCGGAACATCGTCTCGTCGGAACAGCCCGGCGTGTTGGGACCAAAGCCAGCAATTGTGGTATCCTGATCCTGTGGAGATGGAAAACTACGATGCCGCGGTCTTGCCTCTGCGCCGCCCTGGCTTGATCCGTGGCTTCGACTTGTTAAAAAACAAAGGAGTGCGGCGACAATTGAGCAAGGAGGAGCTGGAGAAGCGGCGCGAGGAGCAGTCGGCCATCGCCGCGGTGGCCATCGCCTACCGGACCGTCGTGGTCTCGGGCTTTACCGTCGCAATGATTTGCCTCAACCACGGCGACCCGCCGCTGCTCGTCTGGTCGGTCGGGTTCCTGCTGTGCCTGCTCTTCTACAGCTGGTCGCACCACATCAACCAGTTCCTCTTGGAGACGTACAACATCGACCTGGCCATATTTGTGCTGGTGGTGTCGCTTACTATGTTCTTTATGTCCGTGTTGGCTGCCAGTCTATTCTCCAGCAAGTGCGCTGGTATGGTCATCGTCTGCCTGGACGTGATTTTCGTCGCCGGCTACCTCCTATCCCGGGTCGCCAACTACGTGCATAAAAAGAAGATCGAGCCAACCTGACCCGAGCAACAAAGGAGAGTTCATGGCGGCCGCCAATTAGTCAAAGGGACGGCCCGGCCGAAAACAAAGACCCCACCCCTCCTCCCTCGCATCTTCGTGCTATCGCCGGAAAGCAGGTGGGCAAAGTCTCTCCTGGTAGACGTCGGTGGAGGGCTCTTGGTGGCGGGGGCCTTCTCTTCCTCGCATGGTGGGATCTCCGCTTGGAGCTTCGCGACGGCCTTGGACGGTGCGGCTTGTCCAGCTAAGATGGACCTGGGTCGGCGGTCCCGGACTTCCTCAGTGATAGCTGTGGCCGCAAGGGCGGCATATCATCTGATTCGGGGAACTCGGTACGGCTCAACCCTCATCTCTGCGTGGTGAGGGTGGTGGTGGCGGCAGGTTCCCGTTGAGATCTCCGGTTTGTTGTTGGAAGCCAGTGGGCGGCGGCGTAGGGGCCTGCCGAGATCTGCCTAGTAAAGGAGATGGTCCTTGTGTTCTTCTCGCGTCAAGACGGTGTTCTGCTTGATGCTGGCCCTCACTGATGTGACGAGTTTCAGAAGAGTCCACCGGCAATTTGCATTGAGCACCGCATTTAGATTGCTGGATCGGATAGGTTTTGATTGTGTGCACCCATATTTCTAGCCATGCGGCTTCAAATGGAATGACCCCGAGGTTCGTTATTTGTTGGCATCATGGAACATGTCCGTTTTTTATTTCCGTGGAGAAAACAACGGCCGAAAATGTAATGGTGGACTGAGTCTTCATGGCGAAGAGGAAATTGATCGGTGTTTCTTGACTAGCTTGCAGCAGAGACATCGTCAAGCAGGGCCGGTAGGGCAGGATGAATACATAGTCTTATCTTTCGAAATAAAAATTCAATGTATGCCTTTTATTGGATGTGCGATTTGTTGAAGATATTATTTTGAGAGCGCAGACTCGGGGTGTTGTCCGTGATTTGTGATGCAACTACAAGGTTTTGATCATCATAGTCAGATTTTTTTTATAGTAGGGGTGTGTGCATCCATAATATCTCTAGAACATTTCGTTGTGTTAGAGCTGGATATAATTTGTATTTTCATGATATTAATACATATTACATTTGTCAAAAGAAAAGTTCATGGTAGAAATCAAAGACAAATGACTTTCCCGTTACTGTAGATTCAGGGCCAGAGCCCCCACTCAATATTCAAATCCTCTACAATTTATTTATTATATTATTTTCTTTGTCTATAAATAAATAACTTTACTTTATCTAGATGTGAATGTATCATAGATATTTTGCCTATATATAACTCTTTAGGTCATCTCAAATGGGACTACGCAAACGGACATGAAGAGACCGTTTGCTATCGCGCGGTCGTAAGATGCACCTGCACCTAGGCCAACGGTCTGACGCATACTGACCGGGCTGACACGGTCCAAATATGCGTCTTGCATGCGTCTCGGCAGACTCTGCTCAGTCGCACCGAGTATCCTCCTATTCTAACCCGGTCCCGCACGTCAGGAACAATGAAATCGACCACGCAGATTTGCCTCTTCTTTCCCTTCTTTGCTACCCTAGGGCGACGCTGCCACCCCAACCCCACCCTGCCGCACCGCAGTAGTACCAGCCGTCTGTTCGGGCCTCGCCGCGTTGGAGAACAGGATCAGAGTCGAGGTAGATTCTTGACCGCATCTATCGCGTCTTCCGTACCCAAACATCTGTTGGTTGCACCGGCTGGCCTCGCTGCCCAGGACATGTTCGTTCAATTGTGTCGGTAGGTTCCCTAATTTATTTTCTAGGCACAATTGTGGGCGACCATTGATCAGCGGTTTCTACCACGCAGATGGACATGTGTAAGTCGCTCGAAAAGTTCCACAGTGAGGTCATTGACTCCTCTTCCGTCGACGAGTCCAAGCAAACGACGCAGAACATGGCTTCTGTTGCAGCCTCCATCCTCCACGAGCACAATGCCAGCCAGATGTCGGTGCACCGGGGCTCTGCGAAGGGCCGTGGAAAGGTACCTCCGGCTCTACAAGGACTACTTTGAGCGCACGGATCCGGTGTACCAAAAAAATTGTTCCGGCGGCGGTACAAGATGTCAAGGGACCTATTCATGGTCATTCTACGGGGCGTCAGAGACTATGACCCGTACTTCCAATGTAGGCCCGATGCCACAGGTGCGCTAGGCTTCACATCTTACTAAAAAATTCCGCAGCTATTCGCATGCTATCGTATGGAATGGTTGCTGATATATTCGATGAGTATCTTCGAATGGGTGAGAGCACCTGCCTTGACGCCATGTACAATTTTTCCCAAGCCGTGATTGCCGTGTTCGGAGAATATTACTTGAGGGAGCCAACAGTTGAGGACACAACGTAATTGTTGTCTATCAACGAGTCTAGAGGATTCCTAGGCATGATTGGCAGCATAGATTGCACGCACTGGGAGTGGAAGAACTGTTAATTTGGATGGCAGGGTCAGTACATCGGCCATGCAGAGGGATGCACTGTCATTCTTGAAGCAGTGATATCTCAAGATTTATGGATTTGGCATTTACTAGTGGGCGGCAACGGCCTGGAAAGGACGGGATTCGAGGACCTACAGGAGGAGGTGGCGGTGCCTCCGGAGTCGCCCGCACGGATGGAGGGACTGGCAAGTGAAAACGTCGCCTCGGCTCTTTATTCTGGGATGGAAAGGGAATGTTATATATCTCGGATGGTGTAACTTTTCTGTCAATATTTGTACTTCCACCTAAGTCTTAACGGTATTATATGGTTGTAAATTTTCTTCCGCTTTAAGTTCATGGCTAATTTCAAGTATTTGGGTTGATATTATCCATCGGACACCCGCGGATCTGATTAGTCATAGGTGTGTACTAGTAAGTATGCATGTGCGTTGCTACAGGTTAACTAAAACCAATTATATTGGTGGGTCACAGGTCTTGTCCACACCATGGACCTTCTTGTTGCCCACCACCCCATCACTGCACTTGCTGCATACCCCTGCCTCTTCATTCGCTGCATACCCTCACCTCCCCGCTCATCGATCCGCCAAGTCCGTGACGGATAGTATGGCCAGTATGAAGTAGAACTTGTTGAGGGGCCCTCATCCAGGCCGTTGGGGATCTAGCACACGGCGGTTACCTCAGACACGCCGATCCACAGTAGAATCTTTAGAGTAGGTAACTTAAAAATATAAAATTACCCTTAAATATAAATATTTGATGAACAACTAATTATCCTTGTTAGTGAGTCAGCATGGCTAGTAGGGTAGATAATAACAGAGGGAAGAATGTGAAGCCGAGGCTAGTTCAATTATGTGTTCGCTCTCAACTTATACTTGCTTACACAATTGTTTTTTTTTCGAAATAATATACAGTAATATAAATACATTAGTCAAGAGCGCAAAAGAAGTATGAGAGAATTCATGAATGTTGGCTGTTAATACAGAGCTTTCGGAGCACAGTACATGGAAATACATCAATTTTAAACTCATCCACAGGGAGTGACCTAAAGACCAACAGTTAAAAACGTTTGAGCTAGCAACATGTTTACGCTGATCAGCTTGAGTTATGGCTCCTATGAGGCTAAATCGTACACCGGTAGAATACATGAATACAACATGGCCTTCTGGCCGTGGTTGTCTCCTCACATTATTTTCAGGGGAGGAGGAGATGTCGACACAGCGCTAAAGCTGCGAGTGCTCACAAAATCCGCCGGCGAGGAGGGACCAAACATGTCCCATGGAGGCCCTGATCCGGAGGCGTTGGCGTCGAAGCCGAACAACGCTAGCGTTAGATGTTGCCCGTGCTCTCCTATGGAGAATGGTGCCAGACTTCATGTTTAATAAGTCTTCTTCCTGCTCGCGTGCTACGTATCGCCAGCCTTGTGCTTCGGCGAACTCTTTAGAGGGGTTGTTGGCTTCATGTCGAAATCTTGAGCCTCTAGCTCTAGACTGGGCAGCTTCGGTGACCGCGGCGGCAGCCTATGCTGTGACTCTGACTACGTGGTCACCTTGCCGTTCTCGTCTATAATCCCGCCGACTTTGCTTCCGTTTGTCGTGGTCGTGCTTCATATCTGATATAGCTTTAAAACCCTCGACCAGACTCGGCAGCTTAGGTGACAGCAGCGACATCCTATGCTACGACTTGGTCACTAAGCTCCCCGTCGCAGCAGACCGTGTGATCATCTTGTTGGTCCGCCATCTGGTCGATCGACATTGCTTCGATCTGCCGTTGTTCGATCTGGTCGTCTTTGTTTCCGTCTGCCATCGATCGATCCCGTCGACCTTGCTTCCGTCTTCCGTCGATCGATCTGGTCCACTTTTGATTCCGTCTACCGTCAATCGCTCACTTTTTTTTTCTGGTAACATCGACCGCTCCCGTATTTATTGACTTGGCAGCAAGAAAGAAGAGGACGTGTTTAATTGGGATACACGGCAATAAGATGATGGCTCGTGTCAGATTGGGGTACTCAAGTTTAGATAGATTTCCGGGTGTGACACGGTAGAAATATTGGACCATGGGAACCACGCTCGAGCGGTCATATACGAACGTTTATACGAACCATATTTTGGACTTTATTTCGAAGCAAGTTCAGGAGACCAGATCTAATGCAGTATGGTAAGCGATGCACCCTACGCGTACATGTGAGAAGCTCGGTCCCGGGACGGATACAGAATCCCACATAATTCTTGGAGTCTAGCATGGGTGGCGTTCCCACGTTTACTTAATTACAAACCAATAGGACGGACAGATGCGATTTCACGACCACGTACGAACGGACGGACACGATTTCACGACGTACCAAACCAAACCAAACCACGGAAACACTTTTTGCTTTTATTATTAGGTATAGAATTCTTTGGCATGGCCGATTCCAACAATAACATCAATGTGTTGCACCGCTCTCCAGTTTTCAATAGGTTTATGCAAAGAAATCCCGCGAGCCGCCGATGAGCTGACAGACTGACCATGTCGTTGGACAACGTGGCGTGACTGCTTCCACCTGCTCGAAATACTAGTTTAGATCATCGGCGGCTCGCAGGATTTCTTGGCGGTGAGACGTCGCGGCCTAGCATAATATCCCGCTCTGCTTGCAACCTGATTTCTAGGCAGCGATTGAAAAGAAACCACAAAAGCCAGATCAACGAGAGCGATGCAAGTAGGAACCTAGCTCACGACTAGTTTCAGAAATGTCCGTGCGTACAAACGTAGAAGCGAAAGTATACTGCTGCCAAAAGAGAAAGGCAAAAGTTTGAAACAAACCTTGAATTAGGGGGGGGGAGGGGATGATGCCATGTCAGAAATTGAGTGTGCTAGTTTATCTATGCTAGAATTGAAGGCCCATTTGAGTGAACACATGAATGTAAAGGCATCGATGAAGTAGTATTTTTTTGCTTCCTGGTAAAAAACTGGATAATGGTTTGTTGTTTCTGATTGATGACCTTGTCTCCAAGAAAAAATCAGATTACACAACTAATGGTGGAGTGGCAGAAGTGTTTGGTGAGTACCATGGTGAGGAGGATGAATAAGAAGGCAATGAGAAAACTAAGAGTGAATACGAAGATGAAATATGAAGTGAAAAAAGAGAACGGAGAAACTGATATTTTAGAGCCTGAAGTTGTGCGTACAGCTGATGCTAGCATTATTTTCAGCGGGAATAATGTTATTGCAGAAAATAACATTCTTGTGCCTAATAATACGTGAGTTATCAAGACAATCATTATTAGTCCATCAAAGCAAAAACATGAGCACAAGCTCAACATCAAACAAATTTCAGAGAAGGGACATGTTTGAAGAGGGACACAGCTCACAAGGTGCTACGACTGGAAGCTCTCAAGTGTTTCATCCAAACACACAAGGAGAAGGGCAAAGATATGTGGAAACATAATTGCAAGGACGGAGCGTTCAAAATGGACCTGTCCAAGGCTTATGACAGAGTTGATTGGGTTTTCCTGGAACAAGCTCTTCTCAAATGGGGGTTTGACAGTGTTTGGGTCGGCTGGGTTATGAACTGTGTTAAATCTGTGAAGTTCGCTGTCCAGGTGAATGACCAACTCACCGAAACAATCATTCCCACTAGAGGGCTAAGACAAGGAGACCCGCTGTCTCCTTATCTTTTCCTCTTCGTGGCTGAGTGTTTCTCTTCGGTGATTAATAATGCTATCCTCACCAAAAGCCTCCAGGAGTTCAAAATTACTAGAAGCTCTCCAGGTATCTCACACCTCCTGTTTGCAGACGACTGTCTCATGTTCTTCCGTGCTAATCCAGAACAAGCGAGAGTGGTGAAAGAGGCTATTTTAGAGTTCGAGAAGGGGTCAGGCCAGATTCTAAGTGCCAACAAATGCTCCTTGTTGTTCAGTGAGAATTGCCCAGAAACTAAACAGGTCGAAGTCAAACAGATCTTGGAGGTCTCTCGGGATTCCTTTGAAGATAGATACTTGGGCTACCCAACTCCTGAAGGACGCATGAATAAAGGGAAGTTTCAGCCATCTAAAGATCGTCTCTCCAAGAAACTGAATAATTGGGTCGAGAAGCTAATGTCTATGGGGGCAAAGGAAGAACTCATCAAATCTGTCGCTCAGGCCATCCCCATCCATGTTATGGGTATCTTTAAGCTCCCAGCTGGGTTCCATGACGACTACATGAAGTTGGTGCGCAACTTTTGGTGGGGGGAAGATGAGATGAAGAGAAAGGTTCACTGGGCGGCATGGGATATTCTCACTAGCCCTAAGGACCTGGGTGGAGTCGGATTCAGAGATTCCAGGCTTATGAACCAAGCCATGCTAGCCAGACAATGTTGGAGAATCATAAAAAACCCAAACAGTTTGTGTACTAGGCTCCTCAAATCAATTTATTTCCCTCGTGGGAACTTTCTTGACACCGTCTTCAGACAAGATGCATCCCCTTCATGGCATGGTATCGAGCATGGTTTGGATCTCATCAAAGAGGGCATCATTTACAGGATAGGTAATGGCAACAAGGTCAATATTTGGAGGGATAATTGGCTTCCGAGACTATAACCTAAAGGTCTCCAGGGAAGACGAGAACTAGAATCCGACGAGTAAACCAACTTCTAGCGCACGATGGTAAATCCTGGAATGAAGCCACAGTACGGGATGTATGCTATAGCAGTGATGTTGATTGGATCCTCGACATGAAACTCCCTATCAACCAATGCAATGATTTTTTAGCTTGGCACTATGAACCATCGGGATTGTTCTCTGTCAAAAAGCGCATACGGGTTGGCTTACAATCTTCAACATGGCACCGGATGGCGTGCATGTCATAGCGAAAGCAGAGACAACAGCAGGAAAATTTGGAAAGTCATTTGGAAGGCAAACGTTCCAAACAAAGTCAAAATTTTTGGGTGGAGAGTTGCCTGTGATAACCTAGCCACTAAGAAGAACAAGATGAGAAGAACCCTCGAAATGAATAGTATTTGTAATATCTGCGGGAGAGAAGAGGAAGACAGTTTCCATGCTACTGTCATGTGCACTAAATCTAGAGCACTGAGAACCCAAATGAGGACTTGCGGCAGCTCCCACCGAACGAGCTTTCGGACTCACTTTGGACCTGAATGGTTCCAAAACCTGCTTATCAATTCTACCAAATCCCAAAGATGCCAAATCCTGATGCTGCTTTGGAGATCTTGGCTTTGAGATGCGATATTGTCCACGGTAAAGGGGACGAGACCATTGCCAGATCTGCTGTTTTCCTCGTAAATTATAACAATTTTCTTCAGGATCCGACACAAGAGGAATCCTCTCGTCTTGGTTCGTCTACTGTTGACCCTGTGCAGGTTACCGAAGATAGCCGAACGTTTGCCGCCAACCCCAGCAAGCAAACATCCTGGTCGCCACCGTGTGAAGGGGAAACAAAGATGAATGTGGACGCGGCCTTTTGCCCGGCCTCTGGAGAATCGGCAGCAGGTGTAGTTATCCGTGATCACCAGGGTGCCATCATCCTAGCAGCAAGTATGGTTGGAACAAAGTGCAGGGATGCGGAAGAAGCGAAGCTACTGCTATATATGAAGGTTTGAAGATTCTTTGTGGAGTACAACTTTGACACCCTCTTCCTGGAGTCGATTGTGCTAATGCGGTTGCAGCTGTCAACAATCACTCAGCTATTTCTTACGTGAGTGGCATATTTACAAGAACATAAAGTTGTATACGAGCGTGCTGCCTAACTGTATCTTATCTAAAGTTGGTAGAAATTGTAATGAAGCTGCCCATAGACTGGCACATCTTGCTACTTCCTCTGGGTCTAGTAATATTTGGCTTTCCCCTGTCCCAGAAGCTGTTAGGGAATTATGTAATCAAGACTCTGTAAACTACTTTGTGAGCTGATTAATTGTTTTTCCCCCTCAAAAAAAAATAATTGCAAGGACGGAATTGGGAGATCAGAATGGGAGAGATGAAGTTGCAAAGGATCAAGAATCTGATAGTGAGTCAGAAGATTCACTAGTGGAAAACGGGCCTGTAATCCCGGTTCGTTTGGGCCTTTAGTCCCGGTTTTCAAACCGGGACCAATTAGGCGGGACTAAAGGTCCTCCCTTTTAGTCCCGGTTGTAAAACAAACCGGGATTAATGGTCCCGCCACGTGGGCTGCTGGCGCGCGTCGAGGAAAATAACCTTTAGTCCCGGTTTGTAACACGAACCGGGACTAAATGTTATTTCGTTATTTTTTTAATCCATTTGGTTATGTCCAATTATTTTTCGCTCCTCTTTTTTTTTCTTTTTTTTCAGAATTTCTAGTATTTCAGTTATTTAACTAGTTTAGTTTCTAACTACACTTAATCTCTAACTACGCTTAATCAATAGTCAAATTACTTACCTGTGGTCCAACTTCCCGCTCGATCACCCATCCTCCCACTACTCCAGCACTAGCACGCTTAACTTCCAAGTTCCTTTCCCATCCCGCCTCCAAGTGCTTCGCGCGCATGTTGTGATACTAGTATCATATCAATCCTATTAACATGTTGGTCGATGTGACACTTATTTATTATTCGAATTACAAATAATTATTTTAATAAACAAAACTAATGACGTAATAACATGTTGTGGTAATAGTATTATAATTTTATTTTTTTTAATTTGTATTATAATAGTTTTTTTAATATATTATTTTTTAATATTTTTTGCCAAACTTGAAAATTTGAAAATATAAAAATTGGCTAACTTTATGGTTAAGTAATAGTAATCTTTATGCGTGATGTAATTATTATTATAAAAAAATTTAAAATATAAAATTCCGAATTTCTGGCAAAAACTAAAAATTGGCTAACCGGGTAAACCCTGGTGAATTCGGATGTAACTTTTTCCAAGGATTTTTTTGATATATTACACGTTTTTTTTCGACGTCGTATGCAAAAGTTAATGCGGTTTTACCATTTTTCAAACCTTTTTTGCAAAAAAAAATGAAAACTTAAATTTGTTAATTTTCCCTAATAGTAGGTTGCATAACATACAAGAATCTGAAAAGATTTTATTTTTTTGAATTTTCTATCATTTTCTTTTATATTTTACAGTGTTAAAAAAGGCGATCCACGGGGGGGGTGGGTGTGTGTGGAGGTGCATGGGGAGGCAAAAAACCCTTTAGTCCCCCTTCGTATTACGAACCGGGGTCTAGACCACCCTTTAGTCCCGGTTCGTAATACGAAGGGGGATAAAGGGTCCAAACGAACCGGGACTAAAGGGTTTTCATGATGAACCGGGACCAATGCCCCCCATTGGTCCCGGTTTGGTTCAAAATGGGGACATTTGCTTGGGACGAAAGGCCTCTTTTCCACTAGTGATTCAGATTATGTGTCATGTTTAGATGACCGTGGTGAAGATGATGAAATATTGCAGCTCAGAAGTTTTGCCAAACACTACAAGAAAAGGCTGAGAGACTCTCTGAGGTTTGTGGAAAGTAAAGCTTCGGGTTGAGTTCCAATCGGTGTAATGGAAAATGTTTAAAAAGTGATAGAACAACAAAACATAGAGGCAGAATGTTGATGGATTCTCGCAGGGAGGGGGCGCCGTCTAGCGTCGTGGTGGCATTGTCGGTAAGATCGGCGAAGTTTATGCAGATCTTAGCATTGAAGATTGCTTGGAGGTTCGATGGTTGTGGAGGTTTATGTGGCGTGTGCAAGACGTGCTTGCTAATAGCCTGCTTAATTATCCGGATGTATGCTCTCATTTCGCCTAGAGTGCGTCTCAAGGTATGCGATTGCTCCTGGTCGTCGAGTTTGTAGGTGTTGTATGGTGGCTTTGAGTTTTATCATGTTTTAGTACGTAGGTTTTGCGATGGTGTTGAGCGCAAAACCGCGAAGGCATTCTTTGTGCCCGGATGGCAACTGCCAAACTGTCCATCAGGAACTGCCCTACTGGGGAAAATACGGTTTCGGGTGCTCTGACGGTTTGCTGCATCTTGGGACCAGGGGCACCACCACCGCTACCTGTGATCCCACGCCGTCTCGCATCATCTCGTCTTTGATCTCATCCCCGCCACCACTTATTTGCTTTAGGAGTAAGAAACTTGAGTATCGCCAACTATACAAATTCCGGTCCATCAAGCAATTACCAGAATTTATAATATTTTTTTTCGAATTATTGTGATTAGACAACCTAAAATTTAAATTTCCTCGCGCAGAACAACACCAAAAATACTTGAAAATTTGCATTAAAGTCAACTGCCACGAAAACACGAAACATCAATTTTCGCTTTCCAGACATACAAGCAAAAAATGACCACCACCACGTAACACACGTCTTTATTTTTTAAATCATAATATATTAAGCTAGCAAGCCGCCTCATTAAAAACCTTCCAGTCCCCTTCGGTACCATGTTAAGGAAAAGAGTGCGTCTGAAACTTGCTGCTCTGAGATCACAAATTTGTTACATCGTTTATGAGCGTACTCAATGGAAAGCTAGGGTATTCATCGACTCAAATACAAGAATTTTTGTTTAAGAAACTAATCTTAGCTATCTCATGGGTGACTTGATTTGCTTCCCTTGGGAAGTACTTGAACTCCAGCATATCAAACTCCGATGCCAAGTCCACACAATCAGCAAAGACCGCAGCTGATTCATTCCACCAAATTTCCTCACCTGTACAAGCCTCAATCGTCTCAATAGAATCAGATTCAATGATTATATTATTGCAGCTTATACTCATGGCATAGGGGAGCCCTTCTTTCATCGCGAGAGATTCAGCCATAGCTGCTGAGTACACATATGGAAAATAACTACTTTTTGCAGCAAGAAAATTGCCTTGGTAATCACGTAGAACCACTCCAATAGCACCCGCATGCTCATCTTCATGATACGCGGCGTCTACATTTACCTTGACTTGATGTGGAGCCGGCCTAGTCCATGCAATAGCGTCACTTCCTTGATGTTTTGCCCCTGCCCTGGCAGAATTCATCATGATCGACAAGATAGATGTCCTCACTTGTGTATCGGCGGAACACTCTCGCCATGTAACACACGTCTTTCTCGCAGCATGCTTATATATATATTTCCTACTTCTCCACCTATCTGACGTGCAACCTCTCCATCCATATCCAAATCACCATGGCTACCAATTATCGCCGCCCTAGTTCGATGTGCCCGACCAAGATGCGCATCACTGGGTGCCAGGCTCGATCGTGGCGAGGAGCTTCCCGCCATTTGCAAGAAGCAACTAGCAGTGATCTAGTGACATGGGGGCTCCAGCGAGTGAGTTCCATCACCGACGAGTCAGAGGTGATGAGGTCGGTGCCTTCATGGGTCGACAATAGAGGTTAGTGATTTTGGAAATTTTGGATGTTTCAAGGGGTACTTCGACATGATAGAAGCGTCTATTGTCTTTGTTGCGTACCCATGAGTAAGATGTTGCATTGATATTCTGGGTGTTTACTTTGAAGGGATTGTTGCGTACCCATGGTGAGTAACATGTTGCAATAGTTTTTTGGGTGTATACTTTAGATGGATTTGTCTAATGTTGCAAGCGTGTTAACATGATATTGTGAGCTCTCGCCACACATGTTGGATGCGTTTTCTTTTGTTGCAAATGAGACTTACTAACATTTTGCTGCAAATAAATGTCATTTGTTGCATACTTTGTTGTTGTTTTTTACATGGTTGTGTACTTGTTGGGAATATGTTAAATAGGTATACACATAATGCTACTTCATACCGGCAAGACGGGGTGGTCCATAGAGGTGGTCGGGCCTATGGCGTAACGGAGCGGTCTAGTTGCTGATGGATCAAGGGAGGTACAGCTAGGACTACACAAGGCAGTTTTCAAGCTGGCTTATGCTAGGCGGAAAGTGATGGACAAGATACCGTTGTCGTACTAGTTTAGGACTCGTGCTAGATTCCGGCTAGGGCTCTTCCCTATAACCCTAGGTCCAAGGGTCTTTATAAGCCAACCTATGAGAGCCCTTAGGGCCACTAGCGGGCTGTCTTGGGAACCATACTGGGCCCTGGCCCGGTCTTCCCAAACTGCAAAAAATCGTTACCATGGTATATGCCCCATGAGATATGGCCCCTCCGCTCCGCTATGAGCTTCCTTTTCTAAAATTTAAATATGTGCCGCTCTCTTGCACTCATCAACATCAAAGAACAAAATCATGTTGTGTAACATTATTTTTGGAGGGAGATACATAATACTGTCTCGGTCCATTTTAACATTATTTTTTGGAGGGAGATACATAATACTTTACACATATATCTACTCATGTTTTAGTACGTAGGTTTGTTCATTTAAAATAAGTTTGTGACACTTATAACTTAAAACGGAGGAAGTATATATTATAAGGTATTGGCCCATCCTTCGTCGTGCATCACGGTCCGCAACTTCCTAGGGCATAACACAATATACCTTATTGTAACCATGCACTTGTTGTCTTTATAGTAAATTATAGCAGGAAATAGGATCTCACCGCCATTGTGAGATCCCAACCTAGGTAACTCTTGCCTCCCTCCGTCCCATATGCTCCGCGCCTTAAGCCCCTTTGTATCTCCCTTCAGGATGGACTCATCGCACTGGTAGAAAAACGGCCTTTAGTCGCAGTTCGCAACAACCATTAATCTCGGTTGCGGAACCGGGACCAATTATGCGCGACTAAAGGCCCCCTATTTAGTCGCGGTTGCTTACGAACCGCGACTAAAGGCCCATCCACGTGGGCGCCAGCCGTCCATCGGGGCGGAGGACCTTTAGTCGCAGTTCGCCTGGCCAACTGCGACTAAAGGCCTCCGCATGTTTAGGATTTTAGCCCCCCCTAAATCTGGTTTCTTTTTAATTTATATTGTTTTATTTCTTTTATATTTTATTTTTTGTTTTATTTTAATTTTGAAGAAGTTTACACATATTCTACGCTACTATATACATGCATATGAATGTACTATTTCAAACAAGTTTGAAATTAGAAACAAGAAGAATTCAAGAGGAATATACAATATATATTCATTCTCGGATGGCCATATACAACTTCGAATATGTTTCCATACACAATTTACAGCATCAGAAGTTCTTCGTCCTCGTAATAGTGTTCTCCTTTAGGATGGAGGACTTCCCTCATCAAAAATCCTGCTAATTCCTCTTGAATTGGTCGCAAGCGAGCTTCTGGACTAAGCGTCTTCCGCAAGTTATTCCTTCGCACGTTGCTATCCGACGGCTTCCGCTCAGAGGTGTGTCTCCGGATGAACTCACAAACATAGTATCCACATAGATTGGTCCCCGGTGGTTGAATATCCACATTAAGCAACCTTCTAAATTCTAGCTCATGTTTGAATTCACCGACCATTTCATCTGAGAACCGTCTCCAAACCCTACAGGGCAAAGAAAATTAAATGAACAAGGGAGTTATTAGTTACTTGATATTAGGAAATGAACGAAAGAGGCCGATCGATATAGAGCGCAAATGATTGAAAATAATTACTTTTGCAACATATTTCTCATGTTGACCCAAAGCTTTGAATCCATATTCAGAGAGTCCATGATGAGAACTCTGGAGGTGTGAAATTCAATTGTTAGCAGAATCCAGTGGAACCTGCGGACACGATACATGCACAGTCATGCATAACTCATCGATTAGACATACCATGCATGGAGTAAACAAAAGAGAATGTGCTCAAGACAGAAACACTCACCCAAAATGGTAAGGAAATAGAATTTGACTTTTGAGTTGCTGCTTTGTAAGAAAATCCCAAAGGTCTTTCTCCACGTTGTGGGGGAATCTTTCTAACACATATCCATTAACGATATGTGGGTCAATGAACCCAACATCATGGATGTTCCTTTTTTGCATTCCCCAATCTTCATTCTGCATAATAGCATACACAACAATATAGTTAGGACAATATATATAGTGTAGGCAATGAACGAGATGAGGTAGAAATAAATCACTTACAGAACGTAGCAACTCAGGATAGATTTGGCGAGCTCGCGCAGATTGAACAGCTGGAACAATTCACTCATATAAACTTGTACATAGTAATGTTTGAAGTGATGCTCATGTCTAACTTCCACATAAATATATTCTTTGACGGTCTTATTTTTTATGAAATGCTTGTACCAACGTAGCAGATTTCGCATTTGTGCTGGTAGACTCTCTTCCTGCGCAGGCTCGACGAGAGGCCCATTCGGCACATATGTAAATGCTACCTCACTCATTGGTGCATCCTCAAGGCCTAACACTGCACAAAGAGTCATACGGAACTCGGCCGCTTTTTCTTTGGCACCCGTTACAGTCATTCCATGTTCTGCCGCACTTGCTATGATAGCGGGGTTCATTAGTTCAAAGTCCTTATCCATATCGGCTCTGAAGTACAATATCATAGCATCCGGACCGGCGGCTTTCACTATGAGCGGGGGATCGATTGTTTATTCTGTTCCCCGAGCTGGGCAACTTGTTTCCCGCTTTTTTTTACTTTCTTCTTTCTTCTCCTCCAAAGCTTTCTTCTCCTTCCCCGCCAAGGCTTTCTTCTCCGCCAATATTTTTGCTTGCCTACGAAGTTCACGTCCATAGTCGTCAGGCATATTCTTCTCGACTTGGGACGGTGTCATCAAAAATGACTTAGCCCAGTTCTTTTCCTTCTCAGTAAATACTGGCTTGGGCTCAGGCTCTCTTTTCGCCTTCATATCCGCCTTCCATTTCTCATGGTGAGAAGCCGCGTTGGTTTCCTCGACACTAAGTTCCCAAGGTCTCGGGATGAGAGGCTTCAGTGATAGCTCCGGTACCTTTGTGGTCTTAGGTACATAAGGGTCCGGGTTAATAGTCCAGGAGGAGGTTTCCTTGCTGCCCGATTGCTTCTGCTTCTTCGCCGAAGGTGGATTGGGGGGCGGCGTACCCGCTGGAGGCGGACTGGGGGCGGCGGCTGCTTACCCGCCGGAGGTGGATTGGGGGGCGGCGTCGGCTAACGTGAAGGAGGTGTAGGTGAACCACCACCACCACCACCACCACCACCGCCACCACCACCACCACCGGAGGGGGGTGGACTTTTTGGCCTTGGTGCCTCGCCTGGAAACACTATGTACTTCTTTTTCCATAGAATGAACTGGCGCTTGACATCTCCAAGTCTTCTCTCCCCTTTGGGTGTAGCATAGTCAATCTCCAGGTCCTCAAACCCTTGGACTATGTCTTCCACCGTGACACGAGCATAGCCATCTTGAATGGGGTTGTTGTGGTGGAGTGCTCCAGGTGTACAGGGTAAAGAACTGCCGATAGCTACCTTCGTGGAAATGTCCCCCACTGGATAATGCAGATCACATTCTTTCATCGTCTTTACATCATCCACGGGGTAGTGAGGCTCCGGTGCACGAATCTCGAACGTCGGTGCATTAGCACCAGCCGGGGCCTCCGTGGAAGCCACGCTGCTTCTCCGTTGCTGGCTTGCGAGATCCGTTGCTTCATCTTCATGCGGCCCAGCTGGCGATCTTTCTTTTACTAGTTCATGCACAATTTGCTTCACCTCATCGAGTTCCGATGCCAACTTTCCCACAAGATCTGCATCCCGATCCATCTTTCTCTTACGGCTTTTGTAACCGTACGGGTCATCGTCCTGGGAAAACCCGACGGACCACGGAATGGCGCATTTGCCTCGTACACGTCCTGGGTGTTCACGATTCTCGAGGGATTTTGTCAGCACGTCATCCTCTCTGTTGAACTTGATCTTCCCCTCTTGAGCATCGGCCATTGCGTCAATAAGGGCTTGGGTGGGTTTAAACGCTTTCTTCCGGTGAACACACTCTCCTGTCATCGGGTCTAGAGATCCCCCATGCCCGTACCACCAGCTTTTGGCCCTTGGGTCCCATCCCTCTGTACCTAGAGGGATTCCTCGCTTGCTCAGATCGTCCTCCATCTTCTGCCACTTAGGCTCCGAAAGGCGGTATCCTCCTGGCCCCATAATATGATTGTACACTTTCTTAGCCGCATTTTCCTTATTTTTTCCGATATGGCCTTGAAATGCTCTGATAGCTTTTGCTTGACAAATTCGGGCCAATCATTTTTCAGTTTCTCATATTGTCCATTGAAATCCGGAGTTTTGTTCTGGGAGACATAGTCACGGCGTGAATTTTTCTTGAAGGTCTGGAATGCTTCGCCCATCTTCTGAAGAGCGAACTCTTTGACTAGCCTCCTCCTCTCACGTCCCCCCTCTACCTCGTTCCCCTGTTCATCGTATTTGTTGAATTCCGGAGGTAGAATGAAATGCTTCATAAGCTTTCTCTACCAATCCTTTTTCATTCTCTTGTGGACAAAACTGAAACCAACACGTGCCTTCTTTGGCTCATTCCATTCCTGGACGGTGATCGGGGCGTTGTCTCTAACAACGACTCCGCATTGGTTGATGAACTTTGTATAATGCTTTTCGGGCTGCAGCGGCCTGCCAGTTGCACTGACAACATCGATGTTATATGTTTCTCCTGGTTTCATCGTCTTGCTTTTGCCATGCTTTGTCGTACTCGATTTTTTTGACGATCCGGCTGAGGGCTAAATTAAGAAAGAGAGTTGCGTTAATACACATATTTATTCAAATCAGTATATTTGTATCACCAGAGGCTCAATGTATATATATACCTCGCCGGAGGTGGTTGCTACTTGCAATTCGAGATCGTCGTTTGTCGACGGTTGACCTCCATCGACAATGTCCGTTCCTTCGTCATCACCTTGTTGACGACCTTCACCTTCACCATGAAGGTTCAGATAAGAAAAGACATCCTCTTCTTCATCTTCTTCGGCCGGCACATAAGGAATATCGCCGTTTATGATGCCTATTATATGTTCTTCAGCATCCGCATCATAGTTTCCCCTAATCGGGTAGGCTCTATCGTCCGACATATGTCACTCCTGAAAACATGTAGTAAAAACTAATTAATTAAGTAAAGAAGGGGGACGGTGGCGGTAGTGAAAGGGCGGGGGCAGTGGCGGTGGCGAAAGGGCGGTGGCGAAAGGGGGCGGTGCCGAAAGGGCGGTGGCGGTGCCGAGGACAACACACATAGGGGCCTCCCTCGCCGCCCCCTCTCGATCCCAAAAAAAAACACCGTGCGTATACAGAGGGGGCGACGAGGGGGCGCGGCGCACAAAGTTGTGCGCCGCCCCCTCCGTATACGCGCGGTGGTTAAGTCAAAAAAATTAAGTTAAAATTTTGTTAAGTCAAAAAATTTAAGTCAAAAAATTTAAGTCAAATTTTTTAAGTCAAATTTTTTAAGTCAGAATTTTCTAAGTTAATTTTTGTTGTTAATTAAGTTAATTTTTGTTGTTAATTAAGTTATTTTTTTGTTAAGTAGTTAAAATTAACAAGAACAAAAAAAACACAAAAAAAAAAACCGGCCGGCGCCTCTCTCCTTCCCCTCTCTCTCTCTCACAGTACTGTGATCCCGCCGCCCTCTCTTGGCCAGCCGGCCCAGCGCGGCAGTGCAGGCGAACAGCGGCGCGCGCGGCGGCGCGCTCTCTCTCCCTCTCCTCTCTCTCTCAGCGCGGCGAGCGGCCGCAGCGAGCGCGCCGGCGACGATGACGGCGCGACACACGGTGGCGCGCGGCCGGCCAGCACACGCGCGCGGGAGAAGAAGGGACGGCGGTCGACGGCGGCAACGTACGAGGGCGCACGACATCGAGGGAGGGCATCGAGGGCGCGGCCGTCGTCGTCGAGGGCGGCGTCATCGAGGGCGTCGATCGGGCAGCCTGCCGGCATCGAGGCAGAGTGGCGATTCGAGGAGAAGTGAACCGCTAGTGGCCGCGCGCGCTATTTATATCTCTCGACCTTTAGTCGCGGTTGGTGACACCAACCACGACTAAGTGAACCGCTGGTGGCCGCGCGCTCTATTTATATCTCTCTACCTTTAGTCGCGGTTGGCCACACCAACCGTGACTAAAGGTGTTTTTGCCCGAATTCCAGAGGTTCCCGCGGAAAGACCCTTTAGTCGCGGTTGATGAGGCCAACCGCGACTAAAGGTGTATTTCAAATACTTTTCATTTCAAAATATTAAAAATACAAATAATATATCGAAAAATTCAGAAAAAGAAAACTAATTCATTTCTAAATATTAAAAATACAAATAATACATCAAAAAATAAAATAAAAACTAATTCATTTCAAAATCTTAAAAATACAAATAATATATCAAAAATTTGAGAAAAAAGTAATTCATTTCAAAATCATAAAAATTCAAATAATATATCAAAAAAATCAGGAAACTAAAACTAATTCATTTCAAAATCTTAAAAATACAAATAATATATCAAAAAATCAAAAAAATAAAACTAATTCATTTCAAAATCTTAAAAATACAAATAATATATCAAAAAATCAGAAAAAAAAATAAAACTAATTCATTTCAAAATCTTAAAAATTCAAATATCCCACCGACAGTTTTGTTAGATGATACAAAACCACCTTTAGTCCCGGTTGCACCCACCAGCCAGAACTAAAGGTTAGATGACCAGCTCTGGATTCGTCTCCTTCCCGCCATTTCTTCCCTGTCTTGCCGCCTCCCGCTTCCCGCCTCTCGCTTCCCGTCTCTTTCTTCCCGCCTCTTTATTTCCGCCACTTTCTTCCCGCCTCCTGTCTTCCCGCTCCCATTTTTCCCGCCATTTCTCACTACATATATGTAGCCCGGCTTGGCCAACATTATCACATCTCTACAATCTCTCATCACTCTCTCATGGCTTCCACCGTACCCACTCTAACCTACCAACAGGTGGAGGAGCTTTGCGCCTCAAACTACCCTTGCCCACCGGGCTACCGCGTCCCCGCCGGCTGGAGCCTCACGAACCACTACTACCTCGACCTCACGCCGGAGCAGTGGATGAATCCCCGCAGGCATCCCAATAACCAGCATACTTGGGAGGCCTTCTTCATCAATCGGCGTGAGAGGGAGCTCGCCAGGTATGAGGAGGATGGTCTGCCTCCTGGGAACTTCCACGAGGCCGGTCGTCGGCTATGGTGGTACAGCCGGACTCTACAGAGCGTCATGGACTACATCACGGCCGGCGATATCCCCCGCCTGCGCTACCCTCGGTTCGAGCCACGAGCGCCACCCGACGATAGCGACGATGGCAGCGACGACGACGGAGGGAACTTAGAAGGCGACGACTACCAGTACAACGGCGGCGACTATGAAGACTACGAGTATGCATATTATACACCTAGGCAGGAGTATGACTAAATCACTCGAAATTTCATGTATCATCAGTGGTATCTAGAATCAATCGAATCATTTCGAAAATGGACACCAAACACATCACAGATAACATAATTCACATGATCCATTCAACAAAGTTTGGTACAATAAATTATTACACATCATTTCTTCCCTTGTGTCCCTGCTTGCTTACGATTGTGCCGTATCCATGGAGCATTCTCATCATTTAACTTAATGCTTGGGTCAGTGTTCACTTTGAAGGGCGGAATTTCACCAAACATATTATAATCTTCTGACATGTCTGTCTTGTCCTCCACTCCCACGATGTTTCTTTTCCCTGAAAGAGCAATGTGGCGCTTTGGATCATCGCATGATGTATTGATCGTTTTCTTATCTTTCTGTTTCCTCGGTTTGCTACTCATGTCCTTCACGTAGAAAAGCTGAGAGACATCTTTGGCTAGGACGACGTCAAGGTAACCAAGATTGTTGAAATCCACCATTGTCATTCCGTATTGCTCATCCACCTTTACCCCACCTCCTGTTAGCTTGAACCATTTGCATCGGAACAAAGGGACCTTAAAGGAGGTTCCATAGTCAAGTTCCGATATCTCCTCTATGTAACCATAATATGTGACCTTTTGCCCAGTCTCGGTTGCTGCATCAAAGCGGACACCACTGTTTTGGTTGGTGCTCTTTTTATCTTGGGCGATCGTGTAAAATGTATTCCCATTTATCTCGTACCCTTGGAAAGTCGTTATAGTCGAAGATGGTGTCTTGGCCAACATGTACAGCTAATCTCCAACATCATTGTCGTTCATTAAATGTTTTCGCAACCAACTGCCGAAAGTCTCCATGTGGGCCTTTCTAATCCAGGATTCAGGCTTCCCCGGGTTGTCCGAGCGTAAAATATTCTTGTGTTCCTCGAAGTACGGAGCCACCAAGCTGGAATTTTGCAGAACTGTGTGGCGTGCTTCAGTCATAGAATGGTCGTCCATACATATCGTTGATTTCCTTCCGATCATGCCTTTTACACTTAGTCTCCCCTCATGCCGCGATTGAGGAAGACCAATCGGCTTAAGGTCAGGAACATAGTCAACACAAAACACAATTACCTCCTCAGTTCCATAGCCCTTGGCGATGCTTCCTTCTGGCCTAGCACGGTTACGAACATATTTCTTTAATACTCCCATGAACCTCTCAAAGGGGAACATATTGTGTAGAAATACAGGACCGAGAATGCAAATCTCTTCGACTAGGTGAACCAGGAGGTGCGTCATAATATTGAAGAAGGATGGTGTGAACACCAACTCGAAACTGACAAGACATTGGACCACATCGTTCTGTAACCGTGGTAGATCTTCTGGATTGATTACCTTCTGAGAGATTGCATTGAGGAATGCACATAGCTTCACAATGGCTACTCGAACATTTTTCGGTAGGAGCCCCCTCAAAGCAATCGGAAGCAATTGCGTCATAATCACGTGGCAGTCGTGAGACTTCAGGTTTTGGAACTTTTTGTCCGCCACGTTTATTATTCCCTTTATATTCGATGAGAAGTCAGACGGGACATTCATACTGCTCAGGCATTCAAAAAAGATGATCTTCTCTTCTTTGGTAAGAGCGTAGCTGGCACGACCTTGAAACCATTCCGGATGCCGGTCATCTGGGTCTTCCAAACATTGCTGGTCCTGCCGTGCTTCCTTTGTATCATTTGTCTTCCCATACAGGCCCAAGAAACTTAGCAGGTTCACGCAAATATTCTTCGTAACATGCATCACGTCGATTGCAGAGCGGACATCTAGGACTTTCCAATATTCTAGCTCCCAAAATATAGATTTCTTCTTCCACATGGGTGCTTGCCCGTCAACTCCCTGCGGAACTGATTGTCCGTCAGGACCCTTTCCAAAGATGACTTTCAAATCCTTGACCATATCAAATACCTCAGCACCAGTATGTTCCGCAGGCTTCGGCCGGTGATCTGCCTTGCCATTGTAATGCTTACCTTTCTTTCTTACGTTATGATTTCGGGGAAGAAATCGACGATGCCCTAGGTACACGTTCTTCTTACAATTACCCAAATATATACATTCAGTCTCATGTAAGCAGTGCGTGCATGCATTGTATCCCTTATTTGTCTGTCCCGAAAGGTTACTAAGAGTAGGCCAATCGTTGATGGTTACGAAAATCAACGCTCGTAGGTCAAATTCCTCTTCTTTGTGCTCATCCCACACACGTACACCAGGTCTGCCCCACAACTGTAAAAGTTTATCAACTAATGGCCTTAGGTACACATCGATGTTGTTGTCGGGTTGCTTCGGACCTTGGATGAGCACTGGCATCATAATGAATTTCCGCTTCATGCACAACCAAGGAGGAAGGTTGTAGATGCATAGAGTCACGGGCCAGGTGCTATGGCTGGAGCTCTGCTCGCCAAAAGGATTCATGCCATCTGTACTTAGACAAAATCTTATGTTCCTTGCGTCAGCTACAAAATCTTTGAACTCTCTGTCGATCTTTCTCCATTGCGTTCCATCAGCAGGGTGTCTCAACTCCCCGTCCGACTTACGGTCCTCTTTGTGCCATCGCAACAACTTGGCATGCACTTTGTTCCTGAATAGACGTTTCAACCGTGGTATTATAGGAGCATACCACATCACCTTGGAGGGAACCCTCTTCCTGGGTTTCTCGCCCTCAACATCATCACCAGGGTCATCGCCTCTAATCTTATAACGCAATGCAGTGCATACCGGGCATTCATTCAAATTCTCGTATTCACCGCGGTAGAGGATGCAGTCGTTAATGCATGCATGTATCTTCAGAACCTCTAAACCTAAAGGGCAGACAACCTTCTTTGCTTCGTACGTACTGGCGGGCAACTCGTTATTCTTTGGAAACATATTCTTCAACATTTTCAGCAAATTTTCAAATCCTGAGTCAGCTACACCTTCCCGTGCCTTCCATTTTAGCAAATCCAGTGTGCAGCCCAGCCTTTTCAGACCATTATCGCATCCTGGGTACAGCGACTTTTTGTTATCCTCTAACATGCGATCCAAATTCTCCCTCTCCTTTTCAGTTTCGCAGCGTCTCCGTGCATCAGCAATGGTCCGACCAAGATCATCAACGGGCTCATCACGTGCCTCTTCTTCACCTTCCCCTTCACCTTCCCCTTCACCTTCCCCACCTTCAGCATCCTCCATGAAAGTATCACCGAAATGATCAGGATAGTTGTCATCGATGATATCATCCCCTTCTTCATCTTCTTCCATTCTAACCCCTATTTCTCCATGCTTGGTCCAACAATTATAGCTTGGCATGAAACCGTGCTGAAGCAGGTGCATGTGAACGTCTCTTGAGGAAGAGTAACCCTTCTGATTCTTAAGCCAACACATGGAAAGATAACAAAACCCCCCTGGGCACGGCACGGCTCAAACTCCTTACGGAGCCGCGACAAGAACTCAAAAACGCGCTGAAACTCCAGATCCGCGCACACAGTCAGACATCAGGGACAGGTGGCACACACAGCTGTACGCAGAGAATCAAGCTGACGCCAAATAGCAGCACTCTGAGTGTAGAACTCATCAATAGTAGAATCACCCTGCTGAAAGGATGCTCCTGGCGGACCACAGACAGGTAAAGAACATCACCAGACGGCTGATAGCGCTGACGAAGAAAATCCCACTGAGCAGCAGCGGTGGGAAGACCCATAAACTCAGCAGCGTACTGAGGCAGAACACTGGAGGTGAGAACTGCAGCAGCACGAGCATCCTCATCAATCCACTGAGTGTACTCAGTCAGATCTAGCCGGTAAGTCGCAACGGCAGTAGAATGGTCCTGGACCTTCCGGTCATAATCAGCCAGAGCAGTGTCATCAGCACTCTTGGCTGCATCCTTATCCGCCTGAGTAGCATCAGGGGCAAGGGCAACATGTGGCGGTGCAACAGGCACCGTAGGAGCAACGGGGCGCGACAGACAGGAGACCTCGCCAGAAAGCACACCCCAAAGACGAAGACCGCGCATGTGGACACGCATGAAGGCTGCGAAATCAGGGTAATTCGCGCCATCAAAGATCACCGGGCAGCGAGGGATCGCAACATAGCCCGAGGAAGACATAGCTCTATCTTTTTGTTTTTTTTTCCAGATCGAAGTCAACTGCAGATGCGGATCGGGCGACGCGGAGCGGGCGACGCGGAGCGGGGAAAAGAGGCCGACGCGGCGCTGTGGAGCAGAGGGAGGAGCGGGCGGGGCGGCGCGGGAGGCGGGGTGGCGCTGTGGAGCAGAGGGAGCAGCGGGCGGGGCGGCTGATACGTCTCAAACGTATCTATAATTTCTTATGTTCCATGCTAGTTTTATGACAATACTCACATGTTTTATATACACTTTATGTCATTATTATGCATTTTCCGGAACTAACCTATTAACAAGATGCCAAAGCGCCAGTTCCTGTTTTCTGCTATTTTTGGTTTCAGAAATCTTACACAGGAAATATTCTCGGAATTGGACAAAGCAAAAGCCCACGATCTTATATTTCACGGAAGGTTCCAAAAGTCCGAAGGGGAGACGAGGAAGGGCAGCACGGGACCCACACCATATGGCGGCGTGGGTGGCCCCCTGACCGCGCCGACCTATGGGGAGGGAGCCCCCTGGCTCCTCCGACTCCGCCCTTTCGCCTATATAAAGCTCCTGCCCCGAAAACCCTACAACAATCGATAAAACTCCAGAAAGACTCCAGGGGTGCCGCCGCCATCGCGAAACTCTGTTTCGGGGGACGGAAGTCTCTGTTCCGGCACGCCGCCAGGACGGGGAATTGCCCCCGGAGTCATCTCCATCGACACCACCGCCATTTTCATCGCCATTGCTGTCTCCCATGATGAGGAGGGAGTAGTTCTCCCCCGAGGCTGAGGGCTCTACCGGTAGCTATGTGGTTCATCTCTCTCTCCCATGGTGTGATCTTTATGTGATCATGAGTTTTGTATCACTATTAATCTATGTGCTACTCTAGTGATGTTATTAAAGTAGTCTATTCCTCCTCCATGATGTAATGTTGACAGTGTGTGCATCATGTAGTACTTGGCGTAGGTTATGATTGTAATCTCTTGTAGATTATGAAGTTAACTATTACTATGATAGTATTGATGCGATCTAATCCCCCTTTCATAGCTATTGTTGACAGTGTGTATGCTATGTTAGTACTCGGTCTAAATTGCAACGGTCTATTATGCACTCTAGAGGTTACTTTAATATGAACTCCGGACGTTGTGGAGCTTGTTTACTCCGGCTTGAGGTGTGCTTTTGTAGCCCTACAGAATGAATGGTGTTTGTTATCCAACAAGAGAGTGTTTGAAAGTAGCATTTATTTATTCAGTTATGTGATCATTATGGAGAGTGTCCACTAGTGAAAGTATGATCCCTAGGCCTTGTTTCTAAGCACTGAAACACCGTTTCCAACAAGTTCTGTTACATGTTCGCTTGCTGCCATCTTTATTTCAGATTGCAATTACTACTTACAATCATCCATATTACTTGTATTTCACTATCTCTTCGCCGAACTAGTGCACCTATACATCTGACAAGTGTATTAGGTGTGTTGGGGACACAAGAGACTTCTTGTATCTTAATTGCAGGGTTGCTTGAGAGGGATATCTTTGACCTCTACCTCCCTGAGTTCGATAAACCTTGGGTGATTCACTTAAGGGAAACTTGTTGTTGTTCTACAAACCTCTGCTCTTGGAGGCCCAACACTGTCTACATGAATAGAAGCATGCGTAGACATCAAGCTATTTTCTGGCGCCGTTGCCGGGGAGGTAAGGTAAAAGGTATTCACATCCTCCGACTACTAAGCTATTTCCTAGCACTGTTGCCGGTGTGTGAGTGCTCGAAGCTATTTCCTTTAGATCCTACAATTGCATCTTTTTGTTTCTTGTTTTTCACTAGTTAGGCTTAATGGAAAACAACAACAAAATTAGAGATCTTTATGAACTTTATATTGAATTGGGACATGATGTGTTTGAAGAGAGAATTAAAAAACCCATGGAACTTTGTTTGCAAAATAGTTGTAGCAATGTTATTAGCATGAACTCTTTGAACACTATTATTGCTAATGCTATGGAAGAATTTAAGCTTGGGGAAGCTGGTTGTGATATTTTTAGTCCCCCAAGTTTTGAGGAGAAAATTTTCTTTGATGATAATTTGCCTCCCATTTATGATGATTATAATGATAGTGGTATTTTGGTGCCACCTACTATGGAGGATAAAGTTTATTATGATTACACCATGCCTGCAATTTATGATGATTACAATGATGGTTGTGATAGTTTTACTCCCACTATTACTAATAAAATTGATTATGCTTATGTGGAGAGTAATGATACTTTTATGCATGTGAATAAGAATGCTTTATGTGATAGTTATATTGTTGAGTTTGTTCATGATGCTACTGAAAGTTATTATGAGAGAGGGAAACGTGGTTATATGCATCTTAATAATATTAAGTTTCTGCTCTTTATGTTGAGAATCTTGAAGTTGCGCTTGTGTTGCCTTTCTATGCTTATTGCATTATGCTTACATGAGTTATTTATTTACAAGATTACTTTTCATAGGAAGTGGTTAGACTTAAAAATGTTTCTTATTTGCTTTTGATGCTCTCTTTTGCTTCAACCCTTATTTTTTGCGAGAGCATCATTAAAATTACTGAGCCCATCTTAATGGCTATAAAGAAAGCACTTCTTGGAAGATAACCCATGTTTTTATTTTGCTACTGTTTTGTCTTGTCTTGGAAGTTGTTACTACTGTAGCAACCTCTCCTTATATGTACTTTATTGCATTGTTGTGCCAAGTAAAGTCTTTGATAGAAGGTTGATACTAGATTTGGCTTACTGCGCAGAAACAGATTTCTTGCTGTCACGGATTTGAGTAGGTCTCTCTGTAGGTAACTCAGAAAAATCAGCGAAAATTCATGAGTGATCCTCAGATATGTACGCAACTTTCATTCAATTTGATCTTCTTCATCTGAGCATGTTAAGTGCCTCTAAAAAATCGTCTTTACGGACTGTTCTGTTTTGACAGATTCTACATTTTATTTCACATTGCCTCTTTTGCTATGTTGAATGGATTTCTTTGTTCCATTAACTTTCAGTAGCTTTGGGCAATGTCCAGAAGGGTCAAGAGAGGAGGATGATACAATATGATCAAGAAGAGTGAAAAGTCTAAGCTTGGGGATGCCCCCGTGGTTTATCCCTGCATATTTCAAGAAGACTCAAGCATCTAAGCTTGGGGATGCCCAAGGCATCCCCTTCTTCATCGACAACTTATCAGGTCACCTCTAGTGAAACTATATTTTTATTCCGTCACATCTTATGTGCTTTACTTGGAGCGTCTGTATGTTTTTATTTTTGTTTTTGTTTGAATAAAATCGGATCCTAGTATTCTTTGTTTGGGAGAAAGACACGCTCCGCTGTTTCATATGAACATTGGTGTTCTTAGCTTTACTTTTAATGTTCATGGCGAAGGTTGAAACTGCTTCGTTCATTGCTATTTGCTTGTTAACAGAAAATGCTTCATGTGGTAATTGGTATATGGTCTTGAATTATTTGATACTTGGCAATTGTTTTGAGTTCTCAAATAGATCATGTTTAAGCTCTTGCATCATGTACTTTGCACCTATTAATGAAGAACTACCATAGAGCTTCTTAAAATTTGGTTTGCATGATTGGTCTCTCTAAGGTCTAGATATTTTCTGGTGAAGTGTTTGAACAACAAGGAAGACAGTATAGAGTCTTATAATTCTTGCAATATGTTCTTCTATAAGTTTTGTTGTACTGGTTCATACTTGTGTTTGCTTCAAACAATCTTGCTAGCCAAAGCCTTGTACTGAGAGGGAATGCTTCTCGTGCATCCAAAACCTTGAGCCAAAACCTATGCCATTTGTGTCCACCATACCTACCTACTATGTGGTATTTCTCTGCCATTCCAAAGTAAATTGCTTGAGTGCTACCTTTAAAATTTCATTCCTTGTCTTTGCAATATATAGCTCATGGGAAAATAGCCTTAAAACTATTGTGGTAAAGAATATGTAGCTTATGTATCTTATTTCTTATAAGTTGCTTGTTGAGCGGTAACCATGTTTCTGGGGACGCCATCAACTGAAAGAACATCTCTCACATTATGTTTTGTGTGTTTGATGTCAATATATATGATACACTAATGTTTGTTTAAGTGGTACAGGGATTACATAGATATTTATTCATGTGTGTTGGATTTGATCGTGTGTCAAAAAGGATTCAGAAAAAGTTTGGCCAGGCCGGATAATCCGGGCCGGATGTTGTTGAAATATCCGGCCCCCCTGTTTTTGGCTAAGTGTTTCAGGAAATGTGGCTCTGGAAGGGGGCCGGACATTTGGCCGGATAATGTCCCGGTATTGTACCAGGGCCGGATTATCCGGGCCGGATATTTTGGAAATATCCGGCCCCCCCGTTTTTCGCTAAGGACTGGAAGAAAATCGACTCTGGAAGGGGGCCGGACATTTGGCCGGACATTGTCACACTTTTGCCCCGAAGACCGGATTATCCGGGGGGGGCGGATTATCCGGCCCTTACTTAGGCCGGATTATCCGGCCCCCCGGAAATTGCAACGGCTCCATTTTGAGTGGGGGTATAAATACCCCCCTTCTTCCTCCTTGGCTGCTTTGCTCAATCATTGCACAAGAATTCTGCCAAGCCACCTCCATTAGAGCCAACTCAAAGAAAGTCAAGATTTGCAAGATCTCCTTCCTCCCCCAACCAAATCTCTTGATCTTTGGAGATTCGAAGGAGAAGACACCGATCTACATCCTCACCGAAGCGTTCTTCATTTCCCCCTCTCTTGTTTGAGGGATCTCATGCTAGTGTTCCTATTTGGTTCCCTAGTTGATTCGTGTTGATGTATTGTTGTTGATTGTTGTGTTGTAACAGATTTGGGAGCCTCCAATTTGGTTGTGGATGTGTGCCCCAAGAACCTTGTAAAGGCCCGGTTTCCGCCTCGAGGAAATCCCTTAGTGGAAGTGGGCTAGGCCTTCGTGGCGTTGCTCACCGGAGATCTGAGTGAAGCCTTCGTGGCTGTTGGTTTGGCTTTCGTAGCAACCACACTCCTCCAAACGTAGACGTACCTTCTTGCAAAGGAAGGGAACTACGGGAATCATCTCCGTGTCATCGCGTGCTCCACTCTCGGTTACCTCTATCCTATTCTCTCTCTATTGCTTAGTTATCTTGCTTAGTTGGTAGCCTTGTCATATAGGTAAATTCACTTAGTTGCATATCTAGAGAATTTACCATTTGTGTCAAGCCTAAATTGAAAAAGAACTAAAAATTGGTTAGCACCTATTCACCCCCCCCCCTCTAGGTGCGGCATACGATCCTTTCAATTGGTATCAGAGCCTCGGCTCTTATTTCGGGCTTAACCGCCTAAGAGTATGCCGGACGAGGAGTCCTCGGAAGGGGCCGCCAAGATGGTCTCCGTGGAAGACTTCAATTCGTTGAAGTCCTCCGTGGAAGCCCAAATGGAAAGCATGAAAAAGATGATTGCCGAGCTTTTGGCTCCGGCCCTTCCCAAGGCTCCTAGTGTAGAGGTAAAAGACACAGGTGTGTTACATGAGGGAGAGGCTTCGGACTTACCCTCATCTACCAAACCCGTGGAAGGTGATAACTTAAACTCTAATAAGTCTCCCATTGCATCTCCTAGGGGAACCAATGGAAGTGAGAGCTACAATCGAGTACCTCCACCTTTCCAATCACCCGACATACCGGTTCCCATGCCTCATTTGAATATTAGGGGCGACCCACCTAAGTTTTCTATTGAAAATTTCGATACTTGGCGATTTGAGTTCCGCTCTCATGTTTGTAGTGCCTCCAATGAATTATGGAGAATCATCATGGAGGGCTTCAAGCCATACAACCCCGACAAGTTGACTAGAAGAGAAGCGGTTGATAGTCAACTCAACGTCACCGCCTTGCACATGATTCAAACTAGTGTGGGGACAAAGGAATTGCATCGTGTCCGGAACTACACCACCGCCAAGGAAGCTTGGGATGGTTTGACCTCGAGTTGCATTGGAAGTGAGAGCACAAGAAGGAACAAGTATAATGCTCTCAAGAATAAAGCCGAAGGGTTCATGAGGCTCCCGGATGAAGATCATGAAGATATGTATGGAAGACTTCTCACCGTTGCCGATGCCTTCCGGCTTGTTGGTGCCACCCACATCAATGATTCTTGGATCAAGGAGAAGTACATTGAATGCATGATGCCATTTGTACCCATTGATGTCAAGACCCTTGTGGGAAGGGAATGCTATTCCTCTCTCACCTCTCAACAAGTTGTGCACGAGTTGCAAGCTCTCAAGGTGCTTGAGGAAACCTCTCATGACTCTCGCAATCGTGCTATTGGAATGGCAAAAGGTTCCAACCTTGCCTTGGTGGTCAACTCCGTTGAAGAAGTGGTTCCTCAAGAATCTTATAGAGCATCTTGGAGTATGACCTATCCGGAAGATTTGCAATGCCACTACCATGACCACATGGCCTTCCATGCAAAGTCGTTTTGGATTGATCCCTCCAAGGCCAAGGAAGACAACATCAAGAGGAACAACAAAAGTGGGTTCACTAGCTTTGGCCCAAAGACAAGATCATGCTACAATTGTGATGACAAGCGCCACTTCATTGCCGAATGCCCCTATGAAAATAGAGAGCTTCATAATGGGAGGCTCATTCCCAAGGACAAGAGCAAAGATTCAAAGGGCAAATATTCAAAGCCCCTCAACAAGAAGTTCTACAACAACAAGACCAAGAAGGGCAAGAGGCCCTCAAGAGTTGTGCTAGTAACAAGGGAAGAATATTCTACCGATGAAGTTGAAAGTTCTAGTGGTGATGAAGATGAAGAAAGCTCAAAGGAATTGGCCGCCATCGCCACCACCAACAACCCATCTTCATCTCTCTTTGAATCTCCCAATGAGAACCCTCATATCAAGAATGCACATTGCTTCATGGCAAGGTCCTCCTTGGACACACCTATTATGCTATCAACTCAAGAAGAGTATACCTCCGGAGATGATGATGTTGATGATGAAGAAGATGCAACCTCTAATGGATTGGTCGCTCTTGCCTCCCTCTCCACTAACTCTTCATCACCAAGTGAATCCCCCAATGAGGTCATTCATGTGGAGGAAGAAAGTTGCCTTATGGCTAAATCCTCCGAGGTATCATCCCCTAACCCCTCTATGCCTAACTTATCTAGTGATCTAGGGGTTGATGATGATAGTCTAAAAGTGAAACAAGAAATGCTAGAGTTTGATGATTTCATTCTTAACCTACAAGGTAACACTAAGAAGCATGTTTCTAGCCTCATGGTTCGTATAGCTCAACAAGGTGATTTGCTTGAGAAAAAGGGTCAAATAGAGAGAGAAGACTCTCTTGAAATCCATGCTCTTAAAAATGCTCTTGAGGAAAGTCAAGAAACTATAGCCTCTCTTGAGGAGAGGCTAGAAACTCTTGAAGAGCCTCAAGATAAAATTAACAAGCTCACAAAAGCTAGAGATCTTGCTAGGGCTAAGTCTAAAGTGCTTAAAAAGGAAAAGGCCCAATTTGAGGTTGATCATGAGAAACTTGTGAAAGGTCTAGATGAACTAGACAAAGCTCACAAAGCTTTGAAGAGTGAATACACTCTCTTATCCAAGTCTTATGAGCAACTTCAAATTAGGCTTGCCTCATATGATGTGCCTAGCTCCTCTACTCCTTCATGTGATCATGCAAATGTTATTGAGGAAAATGCTAGGTTGAAAGATGAACTTGCTAGGACCTCCTCTCCCCAAAGTAAACTTTCGTTGGATGATCTTTTGAGTAAGCAAAGATCAAACAATGGGAAGGAGGGACTTGGTTTTAATTCCAAGGCTAAAAAGGCAAGCAAGAAAAAGACCAAGCCCGCACATGAGAAAGCTAATGGTGAACCCGAAAGGGCAACACCATTAATGATGATGGTGCGGGAATAGATAATCCTCACTATGTTCTCTTTAAAGATTATTATGGTGATGTTTATGCTAAGTATGTTGGTCCATATGATGGTTATGTTGCTTGGTCTATTTGGGTCCCAAAGACCCTTGTTGCTAACAAAAGAGGACCCATTGAAAAATGGGTACCTAAATCCAAGAATTGATCTCATGTAGGACTATGCCATGGGAGGTTCAAAATGGGTACTTGATAGTGGATGTACAAGTCATATGACCGGCGGCAAGAACCTCGTCAAGGAGTTGAGGCCTAACATAAATGATATCACCGTCTCCTTTGGCGATAATTCTACATCCGAGGTATTGGGTTTTGGCAAGGTTGTGGTTGCACACAACATTACTCTTGTGGATGTCATGCTTGTCAAAACCCTTGGTTACAATTTGCTTTCCGTTTCCGCCCTTGGCAAGATGGGTTTCGCCGTCTTTATTGATAATGATATTGTGGTCCTCTTGTGGAGCAAGACTCTAAAAGTCGCATTCGTTGGGTATCGCGAACACAACTTGTATGTGGTGGACTTTTCGGGGACCACCACGTCAAGTGCGATGTGCCTATTCGGAAAGGCGGACGTGGGTTGGTTGTGGCATCGCCGCCTAGCCCATGTCAACATGAGAACTTTGCAAAGTCTTCACAAGGGGAACCATATTGTGGGACTAATGGAAAATGTGTCTTTTGCCAAAGATCGTGTTTGTAGGGCTTGTGTTGAAGGCAAAATGCATGACTCTCCGCATCCAAGCAAGACCATCATCTCTTCCAAGAGGATCTTGGAGCTCCTTCATGTGGACCTCTTTGGTCCCGTTACTCATGCAAGTCTTGGTGCGAAGAAACATTGCTTGGTGATTGTCGATGACTACTCAAGATACACTTGGGTCTACTTTCTCAAGACGAAAGATGAGACTCAACAAATATTCATTGACTTTGCTACCGAGGTGCAACGCCAACACAACCTCCTCATTGTGGCAATAAGAAGTGACAACGGCTCCGAGTTCAAGAACTACACACTCAATGATTTTCTTAGTGATGAGGGGATTCGTCATCAATATTCCGCTGCTTACACCCCTCAACAAAATGGTGTTGCGGAGAGGAAGAACCGGACTCTTATGGATATGGCAAGGTCTATGATGGCGGAGTATAAATCCCGCTATAACTTTTGGGCCGAAGCCATCTCCACCGCATGTCACTCCTCCAACCGGCTCTATCTCCGCAAGGGCTTGAACAAGACTCCATATGAAATACTCACCGGGAACAAGCCTAATATCTCATACTTCAAGGTGTTCGGGTGTAAGTGTTTCTACCAAATCAAAGGAGTTCGTTTGTCTAAATTTGCTCCTAAAGCTTTGGAGGGTATATTTGTTGGTTACGGTGCCGAATCTCACACTTATAGAATCTTTGATGTATCCTCCGGGATTATCATTGAATCTTGTAGTGTGAAGTTCGAAGAAAATGATGGCTCCCAAGTGGGGCAAGTTGATGTTTGTGCAGGTGATGAAATACCTCAAGATGCCATAGTAAGAATGGGTGTGGGATTTTCCGCCCCATTGAGGGACACGGTGTGGCGTCTCGGGAAGGACTATGCTCTACCTCGGTGGAGCCCTCATCTTCTCAACATCAACAAACCCCATCAAGTGAAGCAAATGATGCACCAACCCAAGAACAAGAACAAAACCCTCCCCCTAGTGTGCAAGATCAAGGACAAGATCAAGAACAAGATCAAGGTCAAGATCAACCACGGGTTCATGATGGATCCGATGAGTATCCTTTCAACATTCAAGATCAAGCACATGAGGATGAGCAACCTCAAGTAATTGAGGAAGCTCAAGTTGAAGGTCAAGACGGGGACCCAAATGGTCAAGATGATCAAGTGACACCTCCAAGGCCAAGAAGAACCAAGGAGGAGATCGAGGCCCGTCGTTTAGCAAGAAGAGATAGGACCCTTGAAATTCGTGGACACACTCATGATAAGGTCCTCGGTGATGTTCGAGCAAAAGTCTCCACAAGAAGGCAATTGGCTAACTTTAGCAATCATCATGCCTATATCTCCGTAGTGGAACCCAAGAAAGTATTTGAAGCTCTTGAAGATTCGGATTGGGTGGAAGCTATGCATGAGGAACTCAACAACTTCAAGCGCAACAAAGTGTGGACCTTAGTAGAGAAGCCAAAGGAGTGCCGCAATGTTATAGGCACTAAATGGATATTCAAGAACAAGCAAGATGAGTTTGGAAATATTGTGAGGAACAAGGCAAGATTGGTGGCTCAAGGTTTCTCTCAAGTTGAAGGAATTGACTTTGGAGAGACCTATGCTCCCGTGGCTCGTCTTGAGTCCATCCGTATCCTTCTTGCTTATGCATCGCATCATAACTTTAAGCTTCAACAAATGGATGTGAAAAGTGCTTTTCTTAATGGTCCTTTGCATGAAGAGGTGTATGTTAAGCAACCCCCGGGGTTCGAGGATCTCAACTTTCCTAACCATGTCTACAAGCTTGATAAAGCACTTTATGGTCTCAAGCAAGCTCCTAGAGCTTGGTATGAGCACCTTAAGGAATTGTTGGTAGACCGTGGGTTTGATGTTGGGCTAATCGACCCCACTCTTTTTACTAAGAGGGTCAATGGGGAGCTTTTCGTTTGCCAATTATATGTTGATGATATTATCTTTGGCTCTACTAACAAAGCTTTCAATGATGAATTCTCAAAGCTTATGACCAATAGGTTCGAGATGTCTATGATGGGAGAGATGAAGTTTTTCCTTGGTTTTGAGATCAAGCAATTGAGAGAAGGAACCTTCATCAACCAAGCAAAATATCTTCAAGACATGCTCAAGAGGTTCAAGATGACCGAGTTGAAGGGTGTGGCCACTCCTATGGTTACCAAATGTCATCTTGCACTTGATCCCAATGGTAAAGAAGTGGATCAAAAGGTATATCGCTCCATGATTGGATCCTTGCTTTACCTTTGCGCATCTAGACCGGACATAGTGTTGAGTGTTGGTGTGTGTGCAAGGTATCAAGCTTCTCCTAAGGAGAGCCACATGATGGCTCTCAAAAGAATCTTTCGATATTTGGTTGATACCCCAAGATATGGTATTTGGTACCCCAAAGGCTCAAGTTTTATTCTCAATGGATATACCGATGCGGATTGGGCGGGTGACAAGGATGATAGGAAATCAACTTAGGGGCTTGCCAATTCCTTGGTAGATCCTTGGTGTGTTGGTCTTCTAAGAAGCAAAATTGCATATCTCTCTCCACCGCCGAAGCCGAATATGTTGCCGCCGCAAGTGGATGCACTCAATTGTTATGGATGAGGCAAACTTTAAAGGAATACGGTGTCATTTGTGACAAAGTGCCTCTATTATGTGACAATGAAAGTGCTATCAAGATTGCCTATAATCCGGTGCAACATTCAAGAACGAAGCATATTGAGATCCGGAATCATTTCATTAGGGATCATGTTGCCGGGGTGATATTGAGCTTATCTATGTTCCTACCAAGGATCAACTTGCCGATATATTCACAAAGCCTCTTGATGAAGCAAGGTTCACTTATTTGAGGAATGAGCTAAATATCATTGATTCAAGGAGTATAGCTTGACCATCTTGCAAACACACCTTCGTCTCAAAACTTTATTTGGTTTAGATGTGGGCATGGAAATAGGGGGAGTGCGGTTTAAATTATTGAGCTATCCCTCCCCCCATAATGCCAACATTAAAGATTTCATTCTCGTTATATCATATTTTGATATGTGAGCTTAAATGATGAGTATTGGTTTGGACCCAAGATATATCTTCGCGGTGCCATACCATAACACTCATATATGGTGGCCTAGGCCACCACACTCTTCTTTGTGAGGAGTTGGAGTTGTTTGGTTTTTCATTGGATTTTATTGACATCTCCATGTTCTTATGGGAAATCACTCTAGTTTGGCCTTATTTGCTCATATCTTGCAAACTTGAGTGACCATGTACCATTAACAGTTTGTATCTTCTAAAACCTAAGCCTACTCTCCCCTATAAGCCATTTCCATCTTGCTCATTTGTCATGTTTGGTAAAAACTTGGAGTTTGAGGGTTTTTCGGTCGGATGATCTAGGGTGCTCCATCTTATTGGCAAATTTGTACCTTATATGTGATGTGATACTTTATTACATCATATATGGGACTTGCAAATAACCAACGAAAGATGAGCCGGATTCCCGGTGATTCTGGAATTTTCCGAACACCGGATAATCCGGCCCAGGACACCGGAATATCCGGCCCGGCCGGATTATCCGCCCTAAGCTAGGGCCGGATTATCCGGCACTGGGCAGATCTTGAAAGGGTTGAGTCGAGGGCACAGGGGGCAAAACGGTTCAAACCATCCCCCCCTCGCGCCTCTCTCCTCTTTCTCCTCTCAAGGCCGCCGGATCTCCTCCTCCTCGCCGGAGACGCTCCATCCGCCCCCTCTCGGAGTTCTTGGGTGGATTGGGTGCATCTCCTCCCTAGCTACCTTCTCCTCCAAGCGGTTTCCACAATGGATGTGGGTATGATTCACAATCTCTAACCCTAGATGTTGTGTTTTATATGTGCTATTTTCTTGGTGGAATTGGTGTCTAGTTGTTCCAAACCATGAGTAGTGTACTCCTTTTGCATGCTATGAGGCCGATCTAGTGTTAGACATGTTTTTGATTGGAAATGCACATCTCGCATGGCCGGATTATCCGCCCCCGAGCAGGCCGGATTATCCGGCCGGGCCGGATTATCCGCCCCCGGGCACCGGATTATCCGGCACTGGAGCTTCATCGCCGCTGCAGTTTTGCTTCAATCTATCATGTCTAGACTTGTACCAACTTATAGCATGCTTCTCGAGTATTTTACTATATCTTACATGACTTATGAGCATTACCTTCTCTTTGCTACCCGTCTTTGCTTCTCTCGGTGGTGCTTCTCGGGGTGGTCGGAGACGCCAGAGGCATGATCGATCTAGTGACGAGTTTGCACCCAATGCTCCTCGCAAGTCGGTCACTTCAAGAAGGAAGAACAAGGAAGTGAGGGAGAACTACAAGGCCATGGATCCAGTTTCTTATTCCGCTATCCGCTTGAAGAACTGGTATGAAGATGTGCCAAGGGATGAAGAGATAGAGGGCAGGAGATATTGGTGCATGGAGCAAATGTACATCTACAAGGACATCTATGAGCCAATGAAGAATCCGAGACCCATGCAAGCCATTGATGTGGACATTCTAGCTGAAAACGATCACTTTGAAGATGCTATCTCGGGTTGTTGGAAGAATGGGCTTGAAAGATATCATGAAGATTCAATGTGACTATAGCCCGAGTTGGTGAAGCAATTCTTTGCCACTTTGGCAATCAAGGCCGATGAGGAACGCACTATGGAATGGATGTACGGCTCCACACAACTGCGGTGCCACTCTGCGCCGCTTTGCCGGTATTCTTGGAGTCCCTATTGATGAGGGTCGTCGTCTTCATGGACCACAACAGGCGAGATAAGAATGCACTTGCAAATCTCTATACCTCGAGAGGGAAGGATTGGTTATACAAAGGGGCTGCTTCTCATATACGATCGATTGCTTCGGTTCTGTCGGGCAACCATTTGCCCAAGTGGTGGTAACAATGATGCTATCCGGGGAGTTCTTGTAGATCTTATGCACCTCAGCTATAAGTGTGCTCGTGATGGTGATGAAGTGAGGGACTACACTCTTGATATCATGGACTTTATCTTCCATGAGATCCGTGATGCCATGGTCTCCCGGACCACCATACCTTATGCACCCTACATCCGGCTTCTCATCAACAACTACGTGTCTGTGAGTGAAGATTTGGGTGGGTATCCGTTGGTGAAGCACCATGTCAAGAAGGCCTACAAGCTCAAGCCGGTCTCTTCTGCTGTTCCTGCACTGACTCTTTCATGGGTGATGCTCGTTCTAGTGGTGTTGCTCCTGGTCGTCATCCCGATGTCCCGGCTATGAGGAAGCAAGTGACCCGGCTTAGTTGGTTTCAGCGTCACATCCTTTGCATGAACATTGAGATCCATAAGGAGAACTATGCAGCTAGCCGTGAGCGTTACGAGATTAAGCATACTCGGGCGGTTATTCTACACAAGCTCGGTGGTGATCAAGGTCCCCCACCTCAGCCTCCAGCTCACCGGGTTACACTAGATGGCACTCTGCACGGGTTCCATGGAGTGATCTTGATGATTGCCTTCAAAGGTCCAACACCTCCCGTCGCTCTCCGGATGCTCCCGATTAATCGATGAAGAGGAAGAAGAAGAAGAAGAGGTGCAAGAGTCCGATGATGATTATGCCTCCGAGTGATTCCCATGGGACGTGTAGCATCGCGCTTGTCCCCTTTTTGGCGTCTCGATGCCAAAGGGGGAGAAGTGTTCTATTAGGATTCTCGGGGATTTGCATGGTTTGGGCACAAGCATAGGCGTTTATCATTCTTATATTGCTTGTGTTCCCGCTTATTTGAACTATTTGGTTTATTTGTGTGCCGTTCAAAACTATGTGCTATGTGGTGTGAGACATTGTTATGGTTTTCGGATTTCTATTTGTTGAGATCAAGGATATTTCATTATGTGTGATGCTATATCTCCGTATTATATATCTACACATGGGTATGACTTCCTTCATCCTATCTCAACTTCATATGTGTCAATGTCTTTTGTTAGAGCTCATGTTGGATATCTCTTGTGTTGAGGCACCATACTTCTATGTGTTGTGTATTTGTATTCAAATGCAAATTACTTATATGCACACATGTAGGGGGAGTGCCTCTATGTTTTGCCATCATGCTTGTCTCTATAATGATTCTTTTGCAAATCCGTATATTGTCATCAAACACCAAAAAGGGGGAGATTGAAAGAACATCTCTCACATTATGTTTTGTGTGTTTGATGTCAATATATATGATACACTAATGTTTGTTTAAGTGGTACAGGGATTACATAGATATTTATTCATGTGTGTTGGATTTGATCGTGTGTCAAAAAGGATTCAGAAAAAGTTTGGCCAGGCCGGATAATCCGGGCCGGATGTTGTTGAAATATCCGGCCCCCCTGTTTTTGGCTAAGTGTTTCAGGAAATGTGGCTCTGGAAGGGGGCCGGACATTTGGCCGGATAATGTCCCGGTATTGTACCAGGGCCGGATTATCCGGGCCGGATATTTTGGAAATATCCGGCCCCCCCGTTTTTCGCTAAGGACTGGAAGAAAATCGACTCTGGAAGGGGGCCGGACATTTGGCCGGACATTGTCACACTTTTGCCCCGAAGACCGGATTATCCGGGGGGGGCGGATTATCCGGCCCTTACTTAGGCCGGATTATCCGGCCCCCCGGAAATTGCAACGGCTCCATTTTGAGTGGGGGTATAAATACCCCCCTTCTTCCTCCTTGGCTGCTTTGCTCAATCATTGCACAAGAATTCTGCCAAGCCACCTCCATTAGAGCCAACTCAAAGAAAGTCAAGATTTGCAAGATCTCCTTCCTCCCCCAACCAAATCTCTTGATCTTTGGAGATTCGAAGGAGAAGACACCGATCTACATCCTCACCGAAGCGTTCTTCATTTCCCCCTCTCTTGTTTGAGGGATCTCATGCTAGTGTTCCTATTTGGTTCCCTAGTTGATTCGTGTTGATGTATTGTTGTTGATTGTTGTGTTGTAACAGATTTGGGAGCCTCCAATTTGGTTGTGGATGTGTGCCCCAAGAACCTTGTAAAGGCCCGGTTTCCGCCTCGAGGAAATCCCTTAGTGGAAGTGGGCTAGGCCTTCGTGGCGTTGCTCACCGGAGATCTGAGTGAAGCCTTCGTGGCTGTTGGTTTGGCTTTCGTAGCAACCACACTCCTCCAAACGTAGACGTACCTTCTTGCAAAGGAAGGGAACTACGGGAATCATCTCCGTGTCATCGCGTGCTCCACTCTCGGTTACCTCTATCCTATTCTCTCTCTATTGCTTAGTTATCTTGCTTAGTTGGTAGCCTTGTCATATAGGTAAATTCACTTAGTTGCATATCTAGAGAATTTACCATTTGTGTCAAGCCTAAATTGAAAAAGAACTAAAAATTGGTTAGCACCTATTCACCCCCCCCCCCCTCTAGGTGCGGCATACGATCCTTTCATCAACTATTACACCTTTGTTGAATATCATGTGAGTTGCTATGCATGTTCGTCTTGTCTGAAGTAAGGGTGATTTACATGATCAAATGGTTTGAGTATGCATATTCTTAGAGAAGAACATTGGGCCGCTAACTAAAGCCATGTATCATGGTGGAAGTTTCAGTTTGGACATTAATCCTCAATCTCTTATGAGAATATTATCTGTTGTTGAATGCTTATGCATTAAAGAGGAGTCCATTATCTGTTTTCTATGTTGTCCCGGTATGGATGTCCTTAAGTTGAGATCTATCAAAAACGAGAAATCAAATGCGATCTATCTCCTTGGACCTTTGTACAGGCGGCATAGAGGTACCCCTTTGTGACACTTGGTTGAAACATATGTAATGCAATGATAATCCATGGAAATCCAAGCTAATTAGGACAAGGTGCGAGCACTATTGGTATTCGATGCATGAGGCTTGCAACTTATAGGATGTCTTATGCATAACACATATGAATTATTACTACCGTTGACAAAATTGTTTCTATGATTTCAAAATAAAAGTTCTAGCACAAAAATAGTAATCCATGCTTCCCTCTGCGAAGGGCCATTTTTTACTTTATGTTGAGTCAGTTTACCTACTTCTTTCTATCTTAGAAGCAAACACTTGTGTCAACTGTGTGCATTGATTCCTACATACTTGCTTATTTGCATTCATCATATTACTTTGTGTTGACAATTATCCATGAGATATGCATGTTGAAGTTGAAAGCAACTGTTGAAACTTATATCTTCCTTTGTGTTGTTTCAAAGCCTTCTATTAAGAATCTATTGCTTTATGAGTTAACTCTTATGCAAGACTTATTGATGCTTGTCTTGAAAGTACTATTCATGAAATGTCTTTGCTATATGATTCAGTTGTTTAGTCATTATCTTTACCATTGCTTTCAATCACTTCATTCATCTCATATGCTTTACAATAGTATTGATCAAGATTATGTAAGTAGCATGTCACTTCAGATATTATCCTTGTTATCGTTTACCTACTCGAGGGCGAGTAGGAACTAAGCTTGGGGATGCTTGATACGTCACAACGTATCTATAATTTCTTATGTTCCATGCTAGTTTTATGACAATACTCACATGTTTTATATACACTTTATGTCATTATTATGCATTTTCCGGAACTAACCTATTAACAAGATGCCGAAGCACCGGTTCCTGTTTTCTGCTGTTTTTGGTTTCAGAAATCTTACACAGGAAATATTCTCGGAATTGGACGAAACAAAAGCCCACGATCTTATATTTCACGGAAGGTTCCAGAAGACCGAAGGGGAGACGAGTGTAATATCCCAGGTTTAGAGGCTATAAAATGAGAGAACACCAAAGTGTGCATTGCATCCATGCATAGAAAATCCGGGGAATTTTCGCGCTTTCAAATAAAACTTACCACGATGGCGAAGTTTCACTTGACTTCTTTGGGCCCAGAAGTAGATCATCAAGTCAAGCGCTATAAACTTCACTGTGATCTTTGCTAAAACCTTATTTTGGGTAGAGATGATTTGATCTATGGATTAGATCAAATGGAATTAGATTTACAACAACACATTCTTCAAGAATCAAACTCTAACTTATTAACACTTAAAGGTTAGCAACTACCTTTGTGTGTAAATTAATTCACTTCTAAACTTATTACCAAATAAGGTAAACCACAGGGTCTAAAGTGCATAAAAGCCACACATTCTTATTTAAATCATAACTTATTAAGTATATGGAATATCATAAAACTAAATCCATTTATTACGATTTATAGTTCAAACTATTTGAATCAAACTGACTATGAGTATTTTGAAACTCATATGATCATGCCTTGGTGAAATCAAACACCAACTATCCAAATTTGAGGAATAACCTTCAACCTTGATCTTTTGATCAATATTATAATATAAATCCAATCCAATATGATATAGTGACTCATCCACAATAATAAAACCATCCACAAGATATTTAGTAACAAATGCCACTTGGCTATCCAGAAATAAATCATATGAGAGGATAATGATCTTGCCACATAGGATGAAAATATCTACATGACTTGCTTTCCAAGCTATGCCACCTCATGCTCAAAGGATTGCTATGGATAAGGGCATGACAACCAAGCACCTTACTCATCAAACCAACACAAGAGTCACCACCTATGTGTCATGATACTAGAGCTTGCCCAAGCCTATAAATAGAGCCACACCCTTCATCCATTTGATCATCAAGTACCATGATACATGGGAACAAACACATAGAGCCACTCCATGTGAGTTAGCTAGGATCAAGATGAAGAAGCTAGGAGGTGGAGGCATACCACAAGATGGAGGTTTATCAGATTTCCTGAAGAACAAGATTCAGAAGATACCAAGGTAGAATTCCTAGGCAAACCATATATTTAGAGGATCATATCATCATCTCCTGAGTAGAACCTTAGGTTATTAAAAGACATTGAAAAGTGAGTGAGGTTATAGATGCTAACCATTTCCATATCTATCCTAGAGAATTTTAGAGTAGTATTACATCTTACTTGTTTAAACCAACCTTTAATCTTGTAGATAAGAGCCATGTTTCATTAGTAAAACATAACCAAAGCTTATGCTCATATTCTAATCCTAGTTGTGTATCACACTGGTGATCACTACTTAAACCCTAAACTACATTTGAATTCCAACCCATGGATTAACTTGGATTATAATTAGAACCCTGCCATACCTCATGCCTAGTTATACTTCAATTTAGTGAAGCTTACGCAAAACCCTAAACCTTTCAAGTAGAATTCACACCACATGAAATATTATATCCTAACTTGTGAATCATGGATCACAAGTAATAACCCAAGCCATAGATACTTAGAGACTAGATTCCATTTGGATAGTAGAGTAAAACTAATAACTAATTCCACTTTGATTTCCAATTACCTTGTTTAGTTGCCCAAATGGAATATTGTGTCATAATTAAACCAACACTTTAACAAATGAGTCAACCATAATGAACTTAGGATCTATCTTAAATAATTCAAGTCAGTAGTTTGCTAAGCAAGATTATTTAACACAGCGTGAAGAGAACCATATTCTTAAACCTTTGGAAACAATTCTTCACATAAAATCATGAACGAATCCATTCCCATTGCCATTTATTTTAAACCCTAGCTATAATTATAATATGTGCACAATCCATATTATGATGTACAAGCCAAACTTAACAAAGTGTTCACCAAGCACATGTTATAATTTTCAACCATTCAACCAGAGTGGTTCCTAAATAAAAGGAATAGAGATAAACATTTAAAACCATGTTCATTTTCAATTTAAAATGCATTTCACAAGAACACCAAATTAATTAATTATGAAATGGTTGTTTATAAACAAAACAATACAACAGGTAGCTTTATCAAATTGTTCTGATATTAAAATATTTTAAAATCTGCAAAACAACACATAATTCAAATCAAGTTAAAACCAGTAAATAAAAACAGAAAAAGAAAACAGAAATTTGAAAAAGAAAATGGAGGGAAACTTACCTGGCAGGCCGAGCAGCACCGCAGCAGCCCATCACCACCACGTCCACCAAGCCCAGTATCAGCCCAGCCCAAAACCACTTACCGTTTGGGTTGCTTTAAGAATCGTGCGAGAGGAAAAAACGACCGTCGTCTTCCCCGGCGTCGACAGCGAGCTTGCGCCAGTAGGCCACGATCCTCGTCGACGATAAGCTTGCCCGGACGCGCCAGAAGGTTCCAGAACTTCGCCCTAATCGTTTCGCGTCCGAGTCTATCCACGGGAGAAAAAAAAATCTTCGCTGAACTAAACCTTCCAGAGACCGCCACCTCTCCACCGTCGCCGTCGCCGTGTCACAGCCACAGTGCTTCCCCCGACATATAAAGCCTCGAGGAGAACCTCCGTGAAGCCTTTGATCATTCCAGACCGTCCTTATCCTTTCTCGTTCTCTCTTTCTTCCACACTGCATCAGTTTCTGTCGCTGGCGAACTCCATGGCGTCATCGATTGTGAGCACCCCGGAGACCGTGGGGTAGCTCGTTGGATGCGCCTGCCGATGTAGGTTCTCCTGGCGGAAGGAATCGAGTAGGGGAGCTCAGGGCGAGGCCAATTTGGGATTTTCCCCTTACAGCAGTTCGTCAGAATCCGCGATGCCGTGCTCGTCTCCGACCATCTCAAGCTTCGCCGAGGGTCTCATCATCTTCCTGGTGAGCTTACGCGTCTTACGAACCCATTATTCATCCTTAGCATCGCCTGTAGCTCCGTTTCAAGGTTTGGCCGGAGTGCGCCGCCGCAGCACATGGTTGCCGGTGATGCTCCGGCGAGTTTCTCGGCAAACCACCGCTACCATCGTGTTCAGTAGGACGTGGGGATCCAAAAAAGTATACTCGCGCATCCCTGGAGGCCAGAAATCGGTGTCGCCGCCGCGTTCTGACCCGCCGGCGTCAAGCCACCGGTGGTGTCGACGTGGAGGTGGACCCGCTGGTCGTGTTGACTGGTCTTTGCCCGCGTGGCAACTGACCCAGTCAACAGGCCCACCAGTCAGTCTCTGCGGGTATAAGTAAACGGGTAAGTTTAGTATTTAGGTTTATTTCAAATTCCAGAAAATTGCAGAAACTTTGTAAAATCATAGAAATTTCATTTCAACTCAGAAAATTATAAATAATATATCAAAATGCTCACAAAAATAAACTCTATTCAAATAAAATATAAAACAAAAATGTGTGTCAAAATAAAATTTCACTTATTTTTAACCTTATTAAATATGCCATTCCATTTATTTAAAATACAATTCGAATTCAATAATTAGTGAAGTTATAAAAATTAAATTTTAACTATTTAGTAACTAAGTAAAATGTTAAGATTAATTTTATTTACCATATTTGCATTAACTTAATTATTAGTGGTAATTCATAAACCCTAATTGCAAATTACTATTTTCTATCTTCTGTAAATAGCAATAACTCAAGAAAATATTATAAGCCAATATTATTTTGGTAAATCAAAACTTATTTACTTAAACATCTTTAGTTAACAAGTTAATTATTTTAAACCATAATAACAATTATTAAACCTGATTCTTAATTAAACCAAAATAGGAGTTACTCTAATTATTACATCTTGTGGAAATTAATAAAATGTCAAACCGTCACTAATTTCGATTCAAAGTAATTAGTAATCACAACTTTATTTATCAATTACTATTTTAGGAGTTGTACCATAATTTAGATACCCTAGTTTTAATTTAAGTAAGACATTGATCTCATTATTTCATGTGTTCATCCATAATAGTTGCAAACCTAAAACCCTAAGGATTTAACCCATGTGATCATTACACTTTAGTAGTAACTCTAAAACCCTAGTTGCTTATCATATGTGATCATGTGAATGTCACCTTACATAGAAAGCCATATCATGTGAATTTCAACTTTACTTGTAGAACCTTGATAAGTAACCAATGAATGCATAATCATGATCCACTAGCATAAAACCAAGTCACATGAGATTATCATTTCATGTCTCTATCTCAATTTAAAACCATAAGATTCACTGGTATCACCTAGGTATAAACCCTAACTTGTTAATTGCATTAGTACCATTGACTACTAACCTATATACCCTACCATTAAGGTCAAACTCAATCATCAAACCCTAGTAGCACCATAATGATAAACCCTAATACCAATCTTGTGTAGTAATGCACATCACATGCTCCTATTCCACTCAACCCTACTTAGGAAATGATAAGCCACTTAGCTTAGAAACCATTAGAGACTATTTAGTAAAACAATTGTGAAACCATAGTAAACCCTAACTCATAGCAACACCTTGACCATCATTCTTTGATATGATACCCTTAATCAACCTTAGTAATAAACCTGCTAATACTTGCTACATATAGACCAATTCTACTTAAGAACCCAACTAGTTCCTATCAGTGAAACTAAATGAATCCAATAGTAAACCCTAGAAGCCATAGCACCTATATATAGTAGTTCATATTCTTATTTTAACCTGTTCTTCAAAAGTTATTCTTTTGAAGTACAAATGTTAATCAAACCATAGAAGCCATAGTTCTTATTTGAAATACTCATTATTTCTTAAACAACATGTTCTTCAAAAGTTATTCTTTTGAAGTATAGTATAAGTAATCATCAACCATGATCTGTAGAACTTAAAATTGACAACTGTTCTTTACATATTATTCCATCACTATTCCTTATGTGTATGATTGTTATGATGTCTTATATCACTTGATTATGATGCTAATATAACCAAACCCTAATAAGAACCTTGTTTGAGAACCATTCTAAAAGTGCAACCAACCCTAAAGAAATCTTTACAACTCATACATTCTAAATCATCGAGGTTAGATTATGCTCGGGACGATTGCATCTCATACTATGCATTATAGCATCTTTGCCAGTTCTTTAAACATTATCCTTACCGGACGATGATGGTATTTCAGAATTTGGAGTTATCACGTATCGAAGCTTTTGCCTGCATAATCTTGCAGTCAAGAAAGGCAAGTTCATCGCTTGCTCATGTCATTTGATTATTTGTATCAAACTATATGCAAAGTACTATACTTATCACTCATGCATTGAAAAGCAAAGTATTATTTTACAATTATGAATATGACTATGTGGTGGGCAATGGAACCATGGTATGTGTTGATATGGTGGAGGTTCCATTGCATGGGTTATATCACCCTAGGATTAAGTACCAATGCCGTCCAGTGATTCTAGCGTCGTACATATCGCGTTATCCATAAGATCTATAATGGCTCTGGGGAAGTCAGCTGTATCTTTTCCCTTCTGCACGCCAACGGATTGGTAGAGCTGGTGGGGTGTTGGAGGCACTGCCGCAATAGGTTGGGATATCCTTTTAAATCCCCATCCATTAGTGATGATAAGCTCTACGATCTATGATGGATTGTCCGGAGTACACCGTGAGTAAAGCCATATTATCGGGGGAAGTCTACTGGGGGTGTACGGTTGGACAAAAGGGTGGGTTTGCAGGGTCGCGGAGAAGGCAGTGATTGGCTTGGATCTTATACTGGGCCTCACACCAAAGGAAGTGTGGACGAGGACATACTCTCGGCCGGCAACATGGTTAAGATCTCTTGTGGGGTAAAGTAACGCACCTCTGCAGAGGGTATCAAGAATTGTATTTGTCACTCCCTGTTCCGGGAAGGGAACTGCGAACGCGGCAGGAAAGGAACTCCACGAAGTTCTAGTCAACCTGTGAAGACTGACGGGCATAGTTTTCAGAATAAAATAAACCTTTTGAAGAAATGATTACAAAAACTTGCATTGGCCTATGACTTTATGGTCTATGGCTGTAGCTAGTGCATGATACACCTATTTCCTAATATGAACTTGCGGAGTACGCTCGTACTCATTCTATCCCATTTGAACCCCCTTCTTAGATCAAGGCACCGAAGGAGAAACTACCGTGGAACTCGAATACAAAGGAGTCAACTGCAACGAGATGAAGAATCCAATCAAAGAAGTCAATGGAGTCAACTTCTGCATCAGCTATAATGGAAACCTAGACTAGTAATAGAAGGGAACCTTTCCCTAATCCTACCACCTAAGTAGCTAGATTTCTATAGCAAGCCAGTTAGCTCTTAAGCTTGAGTTAGCAACAAGTTAGACTACGAGTCATTCTTCTGGAGTTTATTTGAAGTTTTACCTCACTGTAAAGTAGGAGGCTGTGTGGATCTTATGTAAACAGTTCGTGTGTACTTCTATAGACATACCTTGGACTCGCATATGTTTCTGTTGTACCACTCTGAGAGATGTAATATGAGTGGAACGGTGTTTCACTTGTGTTATGTCAACGACTTGTGTACTACACCATGCAGTGGTACGCTGGGTCACCGCAGCTGGTATCAGAGCAAATGCTTTGACCCTAGGATTAAAACCCTTTAAAGGAGACCTATAGGTTTGGTAGTGTCTATAGGAAGTTGTCTTAGCCAAACCAACTATTCTTTTTGACTTGAGATGGGTATTCACTTGAGAATAATCCTGACACACTTGAGTCAATCTTTCTTATCTATCTTTCTTAAGTAAAGTTAGTTAGTTATCTTGCTTCATTCCAAATAATTAGAACACCATTGAAGCTTAAGATAAATGGTGGTAGTAAACCACAGTTGGTATACAACACATGGTAGTCCAAAGAGAGGATACAACCATAAGGAAGATATCCTATTGGAAGAAGTATACCAATGCAAGTTATAGTTAAGTAAGAGTCATTAAAAATGTGAAATGACTGATGTTAAGTAAGGGAGATAAGTTATATAAGGTAGTATATGTCTATGATGAGTCAATCATAGGAGGTAAGGAAGAGTGATAGGAGTTACATGAGTCTACTTTCAATAATAAACTAGGAACTCATATATGATTCACTTGGGAATCATGGTATGATGGAGTAGAACATCATAAGTACGATAACAAAAGGATGATAAGGAGTAGGATTTAGGGAATAGTTCGAAAGCTTAGGCCTTAAAATCCTAATAACTGTACCAAGTATGTTAGAACCATAGTCCTTAATTAAAAGAAGGCTTATTTAGAGCATATCACATAGAGAAATCCTAGAGTTATAGGTGGTATATTCTAAACAATCATGTGTTTAGAGTAGACATGTTAGAACTAATTGTATTATAAGAAGTAGTCCTTAATAGCACATATATATGGTATACTATTTTGTTAGTACTTCCAAAGAAAACTAGGTTAACTCCAACTATCCCAGGCCATTTTGTTTCAAGTTTGTCTCATTGCAAATGTGCAATTAAGATAAATGTTGAGACCACTAGTAGAAATTCACGTATTGTGCTAAGTATCAAGACCTAAACCTATCTTATGTGGTGTTATATACTACACATCTGATCCTGATGTTTAGGGATGTCTTGCCCAACTATTATATTCAGGCATATAAGGATGTGTATTATAAGCACAAAGCTGGATTTTCTTGGATTTTCTTGAATCTTCATTGATTGACTAGATCCATACATGAAGTTTGACTTTGATATGCAAATGCATGTTGCAATATCAAGCTCTTACTTGATGTTATAGGTCTAGAGGGTAAAGGTATTCGTGTGAGGAAGTGACGAATCCTGAAGATTTTGAAGACAAGATGAAGGTTCACTAGAAGAAGTAAGTCAAGTTGTGGGAAGCTACCACAACAATCTAAAGGAAGGACCAATTAAAACTCACTTTTATCCTTAGTCAAGGAGTACTTCAATATGAAAGTATCATGGAAGTGAGAAAAATAGTGAATATGGAGCAGAAAAAGTAGAGCTGTATTCATTCTGGAAGAAGGGAATGCAAGTGAAGTCACTTATAATACTTTTTTCATAGTATCAACAAGTGGTTATCTTGCAAAACAAACCCTAGAAGAAGGAAAATAGACAAGTGAAGTCGCAGCTGGTATAATAAGACCGCAACTGATATAGGATAATCATGAAGAGAAAGTATGTGAAGTGAGGTATATCTTAACTAAAACTATAAAAGTAGCCACAGCTGGTAGGTAGATATTGACTAGAACCATAACATAGCCACAGCTGGTATCCAATAAGCCACATCTAGTGTTAGGTAGTCTGCAGCTGGTACCAGATAGCCCACAGCCTGAACATTCCTTTACCCTAAAAGAAAGGGGGATTCCGCAGCTAGTATTTCACAGCTGGTATCTCGTAGTTGGTAAATATTTAGTCGGAGGATTCATAATGGATACCCACAACTGTGTGGATACACCGGAAAGAATTCTTCGTGAGACTCTTGAAAAGTACAAACTATAAGCCAGACCAAAACTAATCTTCTAACCTTGGAGTTTAATGATTAGAAGAAAGGAAGTTTGAAGATCATTAGTAAACTCCAAGGGGAGAGGAAGGCTGAATGAGAAGTATTAAGATATAATATTTGGAGTATGATGGACCAAGAAGAAGGTCTGATCTGGGAGGAAGTACCATATTATTTTCATAAGGTTGTTGGGAAGTACCCATATAAAAGTACTCTCAGGAGATTGTCAGACCAGAAGCAGAGGTTTATATCTCGAAGAAGTAAGGGTTAGACCTTAATTTGAGTGGGTAATTGTAATTACTCAAAACCAAGAGAACTTAAGTAAGTATTCGAAAATGAAGTTGGAGGAAGAAGATATGGGAGGACAATCAAGGCCAAAGAAAACAAAATACCGAAGGGTTTGACCATACCCAAGACATAAGCCTATTAGAAAGATTCCTTTCATGGAACCTAAAGAAACCAAAAGGAAGATAACTAGCATAAACTAGAAGCCATGATTGGATGGACTAAATTAGTCTCATCCATTCGTAGGAATAAACCACTAGGACCATGCCTATTGTAAATACCTTACGAAGTACCGTTACTTTCGTTATGGTAGTAAGGGACAACAATACCTTACTTTAAACAAATCTTTTAGAATTAAGGTTTGGACATCGCAGCTGGTACACCATAGTGCCATATTACACCGCAGCTGGATTATCGCAGCTGGTAGAACCAAGTTTTGAGTACCCAAATAGGAAGATGGCACCACAACTATTAGTAAAGACCATTAACACAATAAGATGTCTTAATCCAAGAATATTTGGAGAGTAAGTCTATAAGCTTAAAGTGTTGGAAGAAATCATAGAATTGAAGAAAGTACCAGTGCCAGACATCAGAAGATTACATGAAGGATCTGGACAAGGGATATATTCAATAAGATTACTAGGGAGTTTGAAAGGATTGTGATCTGTTCAAGTCAGTTCCACATTCCGAAACATGAGAGCGTTCGAACTTCGGGACGAAGTTCAGTTTAAGGGGGAGAGGCTGTAATATCCCAGGTTTAGAGGCTATAAAATGAGAGAACACCAAAGTGTGCATTGCATCCATGCATAGAAAATCCGGGGAATTTTCGCGCTTTCAAATAAAACTTACCACAGTAACTGAAGTTTCACTTGACTTGCTGGAACTGAAGTAGATCATCAAGTCAAGCGCTATAAACTTCACTGTGATCTTTGCTAAAACCTTATTTTGGGTAGAGATGATTTGATCTATGGATTAGATCAAATGGAATTAGATTTACAACAACACATTCTTCAAGAATCAAACTCTAACTTATTAACACTTAAAGGTTAGCAACTACCTTTGTGTGTAAATTAATTCACTTCTAAACTTATTACCAAATAAGGTAAACCACAGGGTCTAAAGTGCATAAAAGCCACACATTCTTATTTAAATCATAACTTATTAAGTATATGGAATATCATAAAACTAAATCCATTTATTACGATTTATAGTTTAAACTATTTGAATCAAACTGACTATGAGTATTTTGAAACTCATATGATCATGCCTTGGTGAAATCAAACACCAACTATCCAAATTTGAGGAATAACCTTCAACCTTGATCTTTTGATCAATATTATAATATAAATCCAATCCAATATGATATAGTGACTCATCCACAATAATAAAACCATCCACAAGATATTTAGTAACAAATGCCACTTGGCTATCCAGAAATAAATCATATGAGAGGATAATGATCTTGCCACATAGGATGAAAATATCTACATGACTTGCTTTCCAAGCTATGCCACCTCATGCTCAAAGGATTGCTATGGATAAGGGCATGACAACCAAGCACCTTACTCATCAAACCAACACAAGAGTCACCACCTATGTGTCATGATACTAGAGCTTGCCCAAGCCTATAAATAGAGCCACACCCTTCATCCATTTGATCATCAAGTACCATGATACATGGGAACAAACACATAGAGCCACTCCATGTGAGTTAGCTAGGATCAAGATGAAGAAGCTAGGAGGTGGAGGCATACCACAAGATGGAGGTTTATCAGATTTCCTGAAGAACAAGATTCAGAAGATACCAAGGTAGAATTCCTAGGCAAACCATATATTTAGAGGATCATATCATCATCTCCTGAGTAGAACCTTAGGTTATTAAAAGACATTGAAAAGTGAGTGAGGTTATAGATGCTAACCATATCCATATCTATCCTAGAGAATTTTAGAGTAGTATTACATCTTACTTGTTTAAACCAACCTTTAATCTTGTAGATAAGAGCCATGTTTCATTAGTAAAACTTAACCAAAGCTTATGCTCATATTCTAATCCTAGTTGTGTATCACACTGGTGATCACTACTTAAACCCTAAACTACATTTGAATTCCAACCCATGGATTAACTTGGATTATAATTAGAACCCTGCCATACCTCATGCCTAGTTATACTTCAATTTAGTGAAGCTTATGCAAAACCCTAAACCTTTCAAGTAGAATTCACACCACATGAAATATTATATCCTAACTTGTGAATCATGGATCACAAGTAATAACCCAAGCCATAGATACTTAGAGACTAGATTCCATTTGGATAGTAGAGTAAAACTAATAACTAATTCCACTTTGATTTCCAATTACCTTGTTTAGTTGCCCAAATGGAATATTGTGTCATAATTAAACCAACACTTTAACAAATGAGTCAACCATAATGAACTTAGGATCTATCTTAAATAATTCAAGTCAGTAGTTTGCTAAGCAAGATTATTTAACACAGAGTGAAGACAACCATATTCTTAAACCTTTGGAAACAATTCTTCACATAAAATCATGAACCAATCCATTCCCATTGCCATTTATTTTAAACCCTAGCTATAATTATAATATGTGCACAATCCATATTATGATGTACAAGCCAAACTTAACAAAGTGTTCACCAAGCACATGTTATAATTTTCAACCATTCAACCAGAGTGGTTCCTAAATAAAAGGAATAGAGATAAACATTTAAAACCATGTTCATTTTCAATTTAAAATGCATTTCACAAGAACACCAAATTAATTAATTATGAAATGGTTGTTTATAAACAAAACAATACAACAGGTAGCATTATCAAATTGTTTTGATATTAAAATATTTTAAAATCTGCAAAACAACACATAATTCAAATCAAGTTAAAACCAGTAAATAAAAACAGAAAAAGAAAACAGAAATTTCAAAAAGAAAATGGAGGGAAACTTACCTGGCAGGCCGAGCATCACCGCAGCAGCCCATCACCACCACGTCCACCAAGCCCAGTATCTGCCCAGCCCAAAACCACTTACCGTTTGGGTTGCTTTAAGAATCGTGCGAGAGGAAAAAACGACCGTCGTCTTCCCCGGCGTCGACAGCGAGCTTGCGCCAGTAGGCCACGATCCTCGTCGACGATAAGCTTGCCCGGACGCGCCAGAAGGTTCCAGAACTTTGCCCTAATGGTTTCGCGTCCGAGTCTATCCACGGGAGAAAAAAAATCTTCGCCGAACTAAACCTTCCAGAGACCGCCACCTCTCCACCATCGCCGTCGCCGTGTCACAGCCACAGTGCTTCCCCCGACATATAAAGCCTCGAGGAGAACCTCCGTGAAGCCTTTGATCATTCCAGACCGTCCTTATCCTTTCTCGTTCTCTCTTTCTTCCACACTGCATCAGTTTCTGTCGCCGGCGAACTCCATGGCGCCATCGATTGTGAGCACCCCGGAGACCGTGGGGTATTTCGTTGGATGCGCCTGCCGATGTAGGTTCTCCTGGCGGAAGGAATCGAGTAGGGGAGCTCAGGGCGAGGCCAATTTGGGATTTTCCCCTTACAGCAGTTCGTTTGAATCCGCGATGCCGTGCTCGTCTCCGACCATCTCAAGCTTCGCCGAGGGTCTCATCATCTTCCTGGTGAGCTTACGCGTCTTACGAACCCATTATTCATCCTTAGCATCGCCTGTAGCTCCGTTTCAAGGTTTGGCCGGAGTGCGTCGCCGCAGCACATGGTTGCCGGTGATGCTCCGGCGAGTTTCTCGGCAAACCACCGCTACCATCGTGTTCAGTAGGACGTGGGGATCCAAAAAAGTATACTCGCGCATCCCTGGAGGCCAGAAATCGGTGTCGCCGCCGCGTTCTGACCCGCCGGCGTCAAGCCACCGGTGGTGTCGACGTGGAGGTGGACCAATTCTACTTAAGAACCCAACTAGTTCCTATCAGTGAAACTAAATGAATCCAATAGTAAACCCTAGAAGCCATAGCACCTATATATAGTAGTTCATATTCTTATTTTAACCTGTTCTTCAAAAGTTATTCTTTTGAAGTACAAATGTTAATCAAACCATAGAAGCCATAGTTCTTATTTGAAATACTCATTATTTCTTAAACAACATGTTCTTCAAAAGTTATTCTTTTGAAGTATAGTATAAGTAATCATCAACCATGATCTATAGAACTTAAAATTGACAACTGTTCTTTACATATTATTCCATCACTATTCCTTATGTGTATGATTGTTATGATGTCTTATATCACTTGATTATGATGCTAATATAACCAAACCCTAATAAGAACCTTGTTTGAGAACCATTCTAAAAGTGCAACCAACCCTAAAGAAATCTTTACAACTCATACATTCTAAATCATCGAGGTTAGATTATGCTCGGGACGATTGCATCTCATACTATGCATTATAGCATCTTTGCCAGTTCTTTAAACATTATCCTTACCGGACGATGATGGTATTTCAGAATTTGGAGTTATCACGTATCGAAGCTTTTGCCTGCATAATCTTGCAGTCAAGAAAGGCAAGTTCATCGCTTGCTCATGTCATTTGATTATTTGTATCAAACTATATGCAAAGTACTATACTTATCACTCATGCATTGAAAAGCAAAGTATTATTTTACAATTATGAATATGACTATGTGGTGGGCAATGGAACCATGGTATGTGTTGATATGGTGGAGGTTCCATTGCATGGGTTATATCACCCTAGGATTAAGTACCAATGCCGTCCAGTGATTCTAGCGCCGTACATATCGCGTTATCCATAAGATCTATAATGGCTCTGGGGAAGTCAGCTGTATCTTTTCCCTTCTGCACGCCAACGGATTGGTAGAGCTGGTGGGGTGTTGGAGGCACTGCCGCAATAGGTTGGGATATCCTTTTAAATCCCCATCCATAAGTGATGATAAGCTCTACGATCTATGATGGATTGTCCGGAGTACACCGTGAGTAAAGCCGTATTATCGGGGGAAGTCTACTGGGGGTGTACGGTTGGACAAAAGGGTGGGTTTGCAGGGTTGCGGAGAAGGCAGTGATTGGCTTGGATCTTATACTGGGCCTCACACCAAAGGAAGTGTGGACGAGGACATACTCTCGGCCGGCAACATGGTTAAGATCTCTTGTGGGGTAAAGTAACGCACCTCTGCAGAGGGTATCAAGAATTGTGACTGTCACTCCCTGTTCCGGGAAGGGAACTGCGAACGCGGCAGGAAAGGAACTCCACGAAGTTCTAGTCAACCTGTGAAGACTGACGGGCATAGTTTTCAGAATAAAATAAACCTTTTGAAGAAATGATTACAAAAACTTGCATTGGCCTATGACTTTATGGTCTATGGCTGTAGCTAGTGCATGATACACCTATTTCCTAATATGAACTTGCGGAGTACGCTCGTACTCATTCTATCCCATTTGAACCCCCTTCTTAGATCAAGGCACCGAAGGAGAAACTACCGTGGAACTCGAATACAAAGGAGTCAACTGCAACGAGATGAAGAATCCAATCAAAGAAGTCAATGGAGTCAACTTCTGCATCAGCTATAATGGAAACCTAGACTAGTAATAGAAGGGAACCTTTCCCTAATCCTAGCACCTAAGTAGCTAGATTTCTATAGCAAGCCAGTTAGCTCTTAAGCTTGAGTTAGCAACAAGTTAGACTACGAGTCGTTCTTCTGGAGTTTATTTGAAGTTTTACCTCACTGTAAAGTAGGAGGCTGTGTGGATCTTATGTAAACAGTTCGTGTGTACTTCTATAGACATACCTTGGACTCACATATGTTTCTGTTGTACCACTCTGAGAGATGTAATATGAGTGGAACGGTGTTTCACTTGTGTTATGTCAACGACTTGTGTACTACACCATGCAGTGGTACGCTGGGTCACCGCAACGAGGAAGTGTTGCAGGGGACCCACACCATATGGCGGCGCGGGTGGCCCCCTGGCCGCACCGACCTATGGGGAGGGAGCCCCCTGCCTCCTCCGACTCCGCCCTTTCGCCTATATAAAGCTCCTGCCCCGAAAACCCTACAACAATCGACGAAACTCCAGAAAGACTCCAGGGGCACCACCGCCATCGCGAAACTCCGTTTCGGGGGACAGAAGTCTCAGTTTCGGCACGCCGCCGGGACGGGGAATTGCCACCGGAGTCATCTCCATCGATGATACGTCTCCAACGTATCTATAATTTCTGATGTTCCATGCTTGTTTTATGACAATACCTACATGTTTTGTTCACACTTTATGATGATTTTATGCGTTTTCCGGAACTAACCTATTGACGAGATGCCGAAGTGCCAGTTCCTGTTTTCTGCTGTTTTTGGTTTCAGAAATCCTAGTAAGGAAATATTCTTGGAATTGGACGAAATCAACGCCCAGCATCTTATAATTCGACGAAGCTTCCAGAACACCCGAGAGGCACCAGAGGGGGGCCACAGGGCCACCAGACGCCAGGCTGGCGCGGCCAGAGGGGGGTCGCGCCCCCCTATTGTGTGGCGGCCCCGTCAGCCTTCCGACTCCGCCTCTTCGCCTATTTAAAGGTCCCTGACCTAAATCTTCGAGACGAATAAGCCACGGTATGAGAAACCTTCCAGAGCCACCGCCATCGCGAAGCCAAGATCTGGGGGACAAGAGTCTCTGTTCCGGCACGCCGCCAGGACGGGGAAGTGCCCCCGGAAGGCATCTCCATCGACATCACCGCCATCTTCATCACCGCTGCTATCTCCCATGAGGGGGGAGTAGTTCTCCATCGAGGCTAAGGGCTGTACCGGTAGCTATGTGGTTAATCTCTCTCCTATGTACTTCAATACAATGATCTCATGAGCTGCCTTACATGATTGAGATTCATATGAGCTTTGTATCACTATTAATCTATGTGCTACTCTAGTGATATTATTAAAGTACTCTATTCCTCCTCCATGATGTAATGGTGACAGTGTGTGCATCATGTAGTACTTGGCGTAGTTTATGATTATGATCTCTTGTAGATTATGAAGTTAACTATTACTATGATGGTATTGATGTGATCTATTCCTCCTTTCATAGTATGATGGTGACAGTGTGCATGCTATGTTAGTACTTGGTATGATTGCAATGATCGATCATGCACTCTAAGGTTATTTAAATATGAATATCGAATATTGTGGAGCTTGTTAACTCCGGCATTGAGGTGCTCTTGTTGCCCTACACAATTAGTGGTGTTCATCATCCAACAAGAGAGTGTAGAGTAGTTTTATTATGTGATCAATGTTGAGAGTGTCCACTAGTGAAAGTACAATGTTGAGAGTGTCCACTAGTGAAAGTATGATCCCTAGGCCTTGTTTCCAAATACTGCAATCATCGCTTATTTACTGTTCTACTGCATCTTTACTTCCTGCAATATTACTACCATCAACCACACGCCAGTTGTAGCAGCAAGCTATTTTCTGGTGCCGTTACTACTGCTCATATTCATTCATACCACTTGTATTTCACTATCTCTTCGCCGAACTAGTGCACCTATACATCTGACAAGTGTATTAGGTGTGTTGGGGACACAAGAGACTTCTTGTATCGTGATTGCACGGTTGCTTGAGAGGGATATCTTTGACCTCTTCCTCCCTGAGTTCGATAAACCTTGGGTGATCCACTTAAGGGAAAACTTGCTGCTGTTCTACAAACCTCTGCTCTTGGAGGCCCAACACTGTCTACAGGAAAAGAAGCGTGAGTAGACATCAAGCTATTTTCTGGCGCCGTTGCCGGGGAGGAAAGGTAAAAGGCATTCACACTCTGGTCCCAGGTAACTAAGTTATTTTCTGGTACCGTTGTAAATGCTCGGAGCTATTTCCTTTAGATCCTGCAATTGCATCTTTTTGTTTCTTGTTTTTATTTCACTAGTTAGGCATAATGGAAAGCAACTATGAGCTTTTTAATCTATTTCCTGAGTTAAGACATAAATGGTGTGTTGCGAAAATTAAAAAACCCATGGAACATATTAGTATGAACGCTTTGAACACCATTGTTTCTAATGATATGGAAAATTCTAAGCTTGGTGAAGCTGGTTTTGATGAGCATGATATTTTTAGTCCCCCAAGCATTGAGGAGAAAATTTTCTTTGATGATACTTTGCCTCCTATTTATGATGATTATAATGATAGTGGTCTTTTGGTGCCACCTACTATGGAGAGTAAATTTTATTATGATTATACTATGCCTCCTACACTTGATGAGAATAATAATGATAGCTACTTTGTTGAATTTGCTCCCACTACAATTAATAAGAATGACCATGCTTATGTGGAGAGTAATTATTTTATGCATGAGACTCATGATAAGAATGCTTTATGTGATGGTTATATTGTTGAGTTTGCTCATGATACTACTGAAAGTTATTATGAGAGAGGAAAATATGGTTGTAGAAATTTTCATGTTACTAAAATACCTCTCTTTTTGCTGAAAATCTTGAAGTTGCGCTCGTCTAGTCTTTCTATGCTTGTTGCATTATGCTTCATGAAATTGTTTATTTACAAGATTCCTTTTCATAGGAAGTGGGTTAGACTTAAATGTGTTTTGAATTTGCTTCTTGATGCTCTCTTTTGCTTCAATTATTATTTCTTGGGAGTGCATCACTAAAATCACTGAGCCCATCTTAATGGCTATAAAGAAAGCACTTCTTGGGAGATAACCCATGTGTTTATTTTTCTACAGTACTTTTGTTTTATATTTGTGTGTTGGAAGTTGTTATTACTGCAGCAACCTCTCATTATCTTAATTTTGTTGCATTGTTGTGCCAAGTAAAGTCTTTGATAGTAAGGTTGATACTAGATTTGGATTACTGCACAGAAACAGATTTCTTGCTGTCACGAATCTGGGTTGAATTCTCTGTAGGTAACTCAGAAAATTCTGCCAATTTACGTGAGTGATCCTCAGATATGTACGCAACTTTCATTCAATTTGAGCATTTTCATCTGAGCAAGTCTGGTGCCTCTTAAAAATTCGTCTTTACGGACTGTTCTGTTTTGACAGATTCTGCCTTTTATTTCACATTGCCTGTTTTGCTATGCTTGATGGATTTCTTTGTTCCATTAACTTCCAGTAGCTTTGTGCAATGTCCAGAAGTGTTAAGAATGATTGTGTCACCTATGAACATGTAAATTTTTGATTATGCACTAACCCTCTAATGAGTTTGTTTTGAGTTTGGTGTGGAGGAAGTTTTCAAGGATCAAGAGAGGAGGATGATACAATATGATCAAGAAGAGTGAAAGCTCTAAGCTTGGGGATGCCCCGGTGGTTCATCCCTGCATATTTCAAGAAGACTCAAGCATCTAAGCTTGGGGATGCCCAAGGCACCCCCTTCTTCATCGACAACATTATCAGGTTCCTCTAGTAAAACTACATTTTTATTCCATCACATCTTATGTGCTTTACTTGGAGCGTCTGTTTGTTTTTGTTTTTGTTTTGGTTGAATAAAGTTGGATCCTAGCATCCTTGTGTGGGAGAGAGACACGCTCCGCTGGTTCATATGAACACATGTGTTCTTAGCTTTACTTTTAATGTTCATGGCGAAGGTTGAAACTGCTTCGTTCATTGTTATATGGTTGGAAACGGGAAATGCTACATGTAGGAATTGGTATAATGTCTTGAACAATGTGATACTTGGCAATTGTTGTGCTCATGATTAAGCTCTTGCATCATATACTTTGCACCTATTAATGAAGAAATACACAGAGCTTGCTAAATTTTGGTTTGCATGATTGGTCTCTCTAAGGTCTAGATATTTTCTAGTAAAGGTGTTTGAACAACAAGGAGGACGATGTAGAGTTTTATAATGCTTGCAATATGTTTTTATGTGAGTTTTGCTGTACCGGTTCATACTTGTGTTTGCTTCAAACAACCTTGCTAGCCTAAGCCTTGTATTGAGAGGGATTACTTCTCATGCATCCAAAATCCTTGAGCCAAAAACTATGCCATTTGTGTCCACCATACCTACCTACTACATGGTATTTCTCTGCCATTCCAAAGTAAATTGCTTGAGTGCTACCTTTAAACAATTCAAAATTTATTACCTCTGATTTGTGTCAATGTTTTATAGCTCATGAGGAAGTATGTGGTGTTTATATTTCAATCTTGTTGGGCAACTTTCACCAATGGACTAGTGGCTTCATCCGCTTATCCAATAATTTTGCAAAAAGAGCTGGCAATGGGATTCCCAGTCCCAAATTAATTAACCTTCATAATTTTACAAAAAAATAGACACTCCTCCATGGTATGTGATTGTTGGACGGCACCCGAGGATTCGGTTAGCCATCGCTTGAGAAAGCAAAGGTGGGGAGGAGTGTCATCTAAATAAAACTAAAATAAAAAGGCACTCCTTCATGGTATGAGATTGTTGGCAGGCACCCAAGGATTCGGTTAGCCATGGTTTGTGAAAGCAAGGTTGGAAGGAGTGCCATCCAAAAATAAAAATGTTTCATGGGAGCCGCTCTTTGAAGGTTTGTCTGGCAAGGGGGTTAGAGTGCCCACTACCATTCGCTGACAACAACAAACACCTCTCAAAACTTTACTTTTATGCTCTCTCTATGTTTTCAAAATAAAAGCTCTAGCACAAACATAGCAATCCATGCTTCCCTCTGTGAAGGGCCATTCTTTTACCTTTTATGTTGAGTCAGTTTACCCATTTCTCTCTATCTTAGAAGCAAACACTTGTGTTAACTGTGCATTGATTCTTACATGCTTGCTTATTGCACTTGTTATATTGCTTTGCATTGACAACTATCCATGAGATATACATGTTGAAAGTTGAAAGCAACCGCTGAAACTTAAATCTTCCTTTGTGTTGCTTCAATACCTTTACTTTGAATTTATTGCTTTATGAGTTAACTCTTATGCAAGACTTATTGATGCTTGTCTTGAAAGTACTATTCATGAAAAGTCTTTGCTATATGATTCAGTTGTTTAACCATTATCTTTACCATTGCTTTGAATCGCTGCATTCATCTCATATGCTTTACAATAGTATGATCAAGATTATGTTGGTAGCATGTCACTTCAGAAATTATTCTTTTATCGTTTACCTACTCGGGACGAGTAGGAACTAAGCTTGGGGATGCTGATACGTCTCCAACGTATCTATAATTTCTGATGTTCCATGCTTGTTTTATGACAATACCTACATGTTTTGTTCAGACTTTATGATGATTTTATGTGTTTTCCGGAACTAACCTATTGACGAGATGCCAAAGTGCCAGTTCCTGTTTTCTGCTGTTTTTGGTTTCAGTAATCCTAGTAAGGAAATATTCTCGGAATTGGACGAAATCAACGCCCAGCATCTTATAATTCCACGAAGCTTCCAGAACACCCGAGAGGCACCAGAGGGGGGGCCACAGGGCCACCAGACGCCAGGCTGGCGCGGCCAGAGGGGGGCCGTGCCCCCGTATTGTGTGGCGGCCCCGTCAGCCTTCCGACTCCGCCTCTTCGCCTATTTAAAGGTCCCTGACCTAAATCGAGATGAATAAGCCACGGTACGAGAAACCTTCCAGAGCCGCCGCCATCGCGAAGCCAAGATCTGGGGGACAGGAGTCTCTGTTCCGGCACGCCGCCGGGACGGGGAAGTGCCCCCGGAAGGCATCTCCATCGACATCACCGCCATCTTCATCACCGCTGCAGTCTCCAATGAGGGGGGAGTAGTTCTCCATCGAGGCTAAGGGCTGTACCGGTAGCTATGTGGTTAATCTCTCTCCTATGTACTTCAATACAATGATCTCATGAGCTGCCTTACATGATTGAGATTCATATGAGCTTTGTATCACTATTAATCTATGTGCTACTCTAGTGATGTTATTAAAGTACTCTATTACTCCTCCATGATGTAATGGTGACAGTGTGTGCATCGTGTAGTACTTGGCGCAGTTTATGATTATGAGCTCTTGTAGATTATGAAGTTAACTATTACTACGATGGTATTGATGTGATCTATTCCTCCTTTCATAGTATGATGGTGACAGTGTGCATGCTATGTTAGTACTTGGTATAATTGCAATGATCTATCATGCACTCTAAGGTTATTTAAATATGAATATCGAATATTGTGGAGCTTGTTAACTCCGGCATTGAGGTGCTCTTGTAGCCCTACACAATTAGTGGTGTTCATCATCCAACAAGAGAGTGTAGAGTGGTTTTGTTATGTGATCAATGTTGAGAGTGTCCACTAGTGAAAGTATGATCCCTAGGCCTTGTTTCCAAATACTGCAATCATCGCTTATTTACTGTTCTACTGCATCTTTACTTCCTGCAATATTACTACCATCAACCACACACCAGTTGTAGCAGCAAGCTATTTTCTGGTGCCGTTACTACTGCTCATATTCATTCATACCACTTGTATTTCACTATCTCTTCGCCGAACTAGTGCACCTATACATCTGACAAGTGTATTAGGTGTGTTGGGGACACAAGAGACTTCTTGTATCGTGATTGCAGGGTTGCTTGAGAGGGATATCTTTGACCTCTTCCTCCCTGAGTTCGATAAACCTTGGGTGATCCACTTAAGGGAAAACTTGTTGCTGTTCTACAAACCTCTGCTCTTGGAGGCCCAACACTGTCTACAGGAAAAGAAGCGTGAGTAGACATCAATCGACACCACCGCCATCTTCATCGCCATTTCTGTCTCCCCTGATGAGGAGGGAGTAGTTCTCTGTTGACGCGTAAAGCACACGCCCGTTGGGAACCCCAAGAGGAAGGTGTGATGTGTACACCAGCAAGTTTTCCCTCAGTAAGAAACCGAGGTTATCGAACCAGTAGGAGTCAAGGAGCACGTGAAGGTTGTTGGTGACGGAGTGTAGTGCGGCGCAACACCAGGGATTCCGGCGCCAACGTGGAACCTGCACAACACAATCCAAATACTTTGCCCCAACTTAACAGTGAGGTTGTCAATCTCACCGGCTTGTTGTAACAAAGGATTAAATGTATGGTGTGGAAAATGATGTTTGTATGCGAAGAACAGTAAAGAACAATATTTGCAGTAGATTGTATTCAGATGTAAAAGAATGGACCGGGGTCCACAGTTCACTAGTGGTGTCTCTCCAATAAGAAATAGCATGTTGGGTGAACAAATTACAGTTGGGCAATTGACAAATAAAGAGGGCATAACAATGCACATACATATCATGATGAGTAGTGTGAAATTCAATTGGGCATTACGACAAAGTACATAGACCGCTATCCAGCATGCATCTATGCCTAAAAAGTCCACCTTCAGGTTTGCATCCGCACCCCTTCCAGTATTAAGTTGCAAACAACAGACAATTGCATTAAGTATGGTGCGTAATGTAATCAACACAAATATCCTTAGACAAAGCATTGATGTTTTATCCCTAGTGGCAACAGCACATCCACAACCTTAGAACTTTCATCCTTGTCCCAGATTTAATGGAGGCATGAACCCACTATCGAGCATAAATACTCCCTCTTGGAGTTACAAGTATCAACTTGGCCAGAGCCTCTACTAGCAACGGAGAGCATGCAAGATCATAAACAACACATATATGATAGATTGATAATCAACATAACATAGTATTCCATATTCATCGGATCCCAACAAACACAACATGTAGCATTACAAATAGATGATCTTGATCATGATAGGCAGCTCACAAGATCGAACAATGATAACACATGAGGAGAAGACAACCATCTAGCTACAGCTATGGAACCATAGTCCAGGGGTGAACTACTCACACATCAATCCAGAGGCGATCATGGTGATGAAGAGTCCTCCGGGAGATGATTCCCCTCTACGGTAGGGTGCCGGAGGCGATCTCCTGAATCCCCCGAGATGGGATTGGCGGCGGCGGCGTCTCTGGAAGGTTTTCCGTATCGTGGCTCTCGGTACTGGGGTTTTCGCGACGAAGGCTTGAAGTAGGCGGAAGGGTAGGGTTGGAGGCGTCACGAGGGGCCCACACACTAGGGCGGCGCGGGCCCCTCCTTGGCCGCGCTGCCTTGTTGTGTCGCCACCTTGTGGCCGCACTTCGTATCCTCTTCGGTCTTCTGGAAGCTCCGTGGAAAAATAAGACCCTGGGCGTTGATTTCATCCAATTCCGAGAATATTTCCTTTGTAGGATTTCTGAAACCAAAAACAGCTGAAAATAGCAACTGGCTCTTCGGCATCTCGTCAATAGGTTAGTGCCGGAAAATGCATAAATATGACATAAAGTGTGTATAAAACATGTGAGTATCATCATAAAAGTAGCATGGAACATAAGAAATTATAGATACGTTTGAGACGTATCAAGCATCCCCAAGCTTAGTTCCTACTCGCCCTCGAGTAGGTAAACGATAACAAGGATAATTTATGAAGTGACATGCTATCATAATCTTGATCAATACTATTGTAAAGCATATGTAATGACTGGAGTGATTCGAAGCAATGGTAAAGACGATGAATAAACAACTGGAATCATATATCAAAGACTTTTCATGAATATTACTTTCGAGACAAGCATCAATAAGACTTGCGTAGGAGTTAACTCATAAAGCAATAGATTCTTAGTAGAAAGTTTTGAAGCAACACAAAGGAAGATATAAGTTTCAGCGGTTGCTTTCAACTTCAACATGTTTATCTCATGGATAATTGTCAACACAAAGTAATATGATGAATGCAAATAAGCAAGTATGTAGGAATCAATGCACACAGTTGACACAAGTGTTTTCTTCTAAGATAGAAAGAAGTAGGTAAACTGACTCAACATAAAAGTAAAAGAAAGGCCCTTCGCAGAGGGAAGCAGGGATTGCTATATTTGTGCTAGAGCTTTTATTTTGAAAACATAGAAACAATTTTGTCAACGGTAGTAATAATTCATATGTGTTATGTATAAGACATCTTATAAGTTGCAAGCCTCATGCATAGATTACCAATAGTGCCCGCACCTTGTCCTAATTAGCTTGGATTTACATGGATTATCATTGCATAGCATATGTTTCAACCAAGTGTCACAAAGGGGTACCTCTATGCCGCCTGTACAAAGGTCTAAGGAGAAAGCTCGCATTGGATTTCTCGCTTTTGATTATTCTCAACTTAGACATCCATACCGGGACAACATAGATAACAGATAATGGACTCCTCTTTAATGCATAAGCATTCAACAACAGATAATATTCTCATAAGAGATTGAGGATTGTTGTCCAAACTGAAACTTCCACCATGGATCATGGCTTTAGTTAGCGGCCCAATGTTCTTCTCTAACAATATGCATACTCAAATCATTTGATCATGATAAATCACCCTTACTTCAGACAAGACGAACATGCATAGCAACTCACATGATATTCAACAAAGGTGAAATAGTTGATGGCGTCCCCAGGAACATGGTTACCACTCAACAAGCAACTTATAAGAAATAAGATACATAAGTACATATTCAATACCACAATAGTTTTTAAGCTATTTTTTCCATGAGCTATATATTGCAAAGACAAAGAATGGAATTTTAAAGGTAGCACTCAAGCAATTTACTTCGGAATGGCAGAGAAATACCATGTAGTAGGTAGGTATGGTGGACACAAATGGCATAGGTTTTGGCTCAAGGATTTGGATGCACGAGAAGTGTTCCCTCTCAATACAAGGCTTAGGCTAGAAAGGTTGTTTGAAGCAAACACAAGTATGAACCGGTATAGCAAAACTTACATAAGAACATATTGCAAGCATTATAAGACTCTACACTGTCTTCCTTGTTGTTCAAACCCTCACCAGAAAATATCTAGACTTTAGAGAGACCAATCATGCAAACCAAATGTCAACATGCTCTACAGTATTTCTTCATTAATAGGTGCAAAGTACATGATGCAAGAGCTTAAACATGATCTATTTGAGCACAACAATTGCCAAGTATCAAATTATTCAAGACATTATACCAATTACCACATAAAGCATTTTCTGTTTCCAACTATATAACAATGAACGAAGCAGTTTCAACCTTCGCCATGAACATTAAGAGTAAAGCTAAGAACACATGTGTTCATATGCAACAGCGGAGCGTGTCTCTCTCCCACACAAGGAATGCTAGAATCCAATTTTATTCAAACAAAAACAAAAATAAAAACATACAGACGCTCCAACTAAAGCATATAAGATGTGACGGAATAAAAATATAGTTTCACTAGAGGTGACCTGATAAGTTGTCGATGAAGAAGGGGATGCCTTGGGCATCCCCAAGCTTAGATGCTTGAGTCTTCTTGAAATATGCAGGGATGAACCACGGGGGCATCCCCAAGCTTAGAGTTTTCACTCTCCTTGATCCTATTGTATCATCCTCCTCTCTTGATCCTTTAAAACTTCCTCCACACCAAACTCAAAACAAACTCATTAGAGGGTTAGTGCATAATCAAAAATTCACATATTCAGAGGTGACATAATCATTCTTAACACTTCTGGACATTGCACAAAGCTACTGAAAGTTAATGGAACAAAAAAATCCATCAAACATAGCAAAACAGGCAATGTGAAATAAAAGGCAGAATCTGTCAAAACAAAACAGTCTGTAAAGACGAATTTTTCTGGGGCACTTAACTTGCCCAGATGAAAATGCCCAAACTGGATGAAAGTTGCATACATATCTGAGGATCACGCACGTAAATTGGCAGATTTTTCTGAGTTACCTACAGATAATACTACTCAAATTCGTGACAGCAAGAAATCTATTTCTGCGCAGTAATCCAAATCTAGTATCATCTTTACTATCAAAGACTTTACTTGGCACAACAATGCAATAAAATAAAGATAAGGAGAGGTTGCTACAGTAGTAACAACATCCAAGACTCAAATATAAAACAAAAGTGCTGTAGTAAAATAATGGGTTGTCTCCCATAAGCGCCTTTCTTTAACGCCTTTCAGCTAGGCGCAGAAAATATGAATCAAGTATTATCAAGAGACGAAGCATCAACATCATAATTTGTTCTAATAATAGAATCAAAAGGTAACTTCATTCTCTTTCTAGGGAAGTGTTCCATACCTTTCTTGAGAGGAAATTGATATTTAATATTACCTTCCTTCATATCAATAATAGCACCAACAGTTCGAAGAAAAGGTCTTCCCAAAATAATGGGACAAGATGCATTGCATTCAATATCCAAGACAACAAAATCAATGGGGACAAGGTTATTTTTAACCGTAATGCGAACATTATCAATCCTCCCCAAAGGATTCGTTGTAGAATTATCAGCAAGATTAACATCCAAATAACAATTTTTCAATGGTGGCAAGTCAAGCATATTATAGATTTTCTTAGGCATAACAGAAATACTTGCACCAAGATCACATAAAGCATTACAATCAAAATCATTGACCTTCATCTTAATGATGGGCTCCCAACCATCTTCCAACTTCCTAGGAATAGAAGTTTCAAGTTTTAATTTATCTTCTCTAGCTTTTGTGAGAGCATTTGTAATATGTTTTGTAAAGGCCAAATTTATAGCACTAGCATTAGGACTTCTAGCAAGTTTTTGTAAGAACTTTATAACCTCAGAGATGTGAAAATCATCAAAATCTAAACCATTATGATCTAAAGCAATGGGTTCATTATCCCCAATATTTTTAAAAATTTCAGCAGTTTTATCACAAGCAGTTTCAGCAGTTTTAGCAGTTTCAGGCAGTTTTGCACGCTTTGCATTAGGAGTAGAAACATTGTCAACACCAATTATTTTACCATTGATAGTAGGGGGTGTAGCAACATGTGAAGCATTAGCATTACTAGTGGTGGTAATAGTCCAAACTTTAGCTACATTATTCTCTTTAGCATTTTCTTCTTTTTCCCACCTAGCACACAATTCAGCCATCAATCTAATATTCTCATTAATTTAAACTTGGATGGCGTTTGCTGTAGCAAATGACTTAATATCTTTAGTTTCATTAGGCATAATTTTCCATTTTAAAAGATCAACATCAGCAGCAAGACTATCAACCTTAGAAGCAAGAATATCAATTTTACCAAGCTTTTCTTCAACAGATTTGTTAAAAGCAGTTTGTGTACTAATAAATTCTTTATGTTGGAGATATGCCCAAGAGGCAATAATAAAAGTGGTTATTATATATCTTTATGTTTATGATAAATGTTTATATACCATGCTATAATTGTATTAACCGAAACATTGATACATGTGTGATATGTAAACAACAAAGAGTCCCTAGTATGCCTCTTAACTAGCTTGTTGATTAATTGATGATTAGTTTCATAATCATGAACATTGGATGTTATTAATAACAAGGTTATATCATTATATGAATGATGTAATGGACACACCCAATTAAGCGTAGCATAAGATCACGTCATTAAGTTATTTGCTATAAGCTTTCGATACATAGTTACCTAGTCCTTATGACCATGAGATCATGTAAATCACTTATACCGGAAAGGTACTTTGATTACATCAAACGCCACTACGTAAATGGGTGGTTATAAAGGTGGGATTAAGTATACAGAAAGTATGTGTTGAGGCATATGGATCAACAGTGGGATTTGTCCATCCCAATGACGGATAGATATACTATGGGCCCTCTCGGTGGAATGTCGTCTAATGTCTTGCAAGCATATGAATAAGTTCATAAGAGACCACATACCACGGTACGAGTAAAGAGTACTTGTCAGGAGACGAGGTTGAACAAGGTATAGAGTGATACCGATGATCAAACCTCGGACAAGTAAAATATCGCGTGACAAAGGGAATTGGTATCGTATGTGAATGGTTCATTCGATCACTGAAGTCATCGTTGAATATGTGGGAGCCATTATGGATCTCCAGATACCGCTATTGGTTATTGGTCGGAGAGAGTACTCAACCATGTCCGCATAGTTCGCGAACCGTAGGGTGACACACTTAAGGTTTGATGTTGAAATGGTAGAACTTGAATATGGAATGGAGTTCGAAGTATTGTTCGAAGTCCCGGATGGGATCCCAGACATCACGAGGAGTTCCGGAATGGTCCGGAGAATAAGATTCATATATAGGAAGTCATTTTATAAGATTTAAAATGATCCGGAAGATTTTATGGAAGGTTCTAGAAGGTTCTAGAAAAGTCCGGAAGAAATCAAATTGGAAGGCGGAGTCCCGAAGGGACTCCACCTCCCATGGCCGGCCAACCCTAGAAGGGGGAGTCCAAGGTGGACTCCACCAAGGGGGCCGGCCACCCCCCCAAATGGAAGGGGGGAATCCCACCCCAAGTGGGATTCCCACCTTGGGTAGGTTTCCCTACTACATGGAAGGTTTTGGGTTGGGGTCTTATTCGAAGACTTGTAGTCCAACACTTGGGGGTTGCACCTATATAATGAGGGGCCAAGGGGAGGGGGCCGGCCACCACAACACCACCACCTTGGCCGCACCCCAAGGTAGCCGGCCACCCCCTCTCCCCAAACCCTAGCCGCCCCACTCCTCCTCCTCTCCCGCAACGCTTAGCGAAGCTCCGCCGGAGATCTCCATCGCCACCGCCACCACGCTGTCGTGCTGCCGGATTCAAGGAGGAGCTACTACTTCCGCTGCCCGCTGGAATGGGGAGGTGGACGTCGACTTCATCAACACCGAACGTGTGACCGAGTACGGAGGTGCTGCCCGATCGTGGCACCGTGATCAAGATCTTCTACGCGCTTTTGCAAGCGGCAAGTGATCGTCTACCGCAGCAAAAAGAGCCTCATATTGTAGGCTTTGGAAATCTTCAAGGGCGAGTCTCGATCATCCCCTCGTTGCTACCGTCTTCTAGATTGCATCTTGGCTTGGATTGCGTGTTCGCGGTAGGAAATTTTTTGTTTTCTATGCAACGAATCCCTACAGTGGTATCAGAGCCATGTCTATGCATAGATGGTTGCACGAGTAGAATACAATGGTTTTGTGGGCGTTGATGCTCTTGTTGTATTTAGTTTGAGTACTTTGCATCTTTCTGGCATAGTGGGATGAAGCGGCTCGGACTAACTTTACATGACCGCGTTCATGAGACTTGTTCCTCGTTCGACATGCAACTTGTATTGCATAAGAGGCTTTGTGGGTGTCTGTCTCTCCTACTATAGTGAAGATTCAATTTACTCTTCTATTGACAACATTAGTATCACCGTTGTGGTTCATGTTCGTAGGTAGAATAGATCTCTCTCGAAAACCCTAAACCACGTAAAATATGCAAACCAAATTAGAGACGTCTAACTTGTTTTTGCAGGGTTTGGTGATGTGATATGGCCATAATGTGATGATGAATATGTATGAGATAATCATTATTGTATTGTGGCAACCGGCAGGAGCCTTATGGTTGTCTTTAAAATTCATGTTAAGTAGTATTTCAAAGTAGTTGTAATAGTTGCTACATGAGGTGAACAACCATGAAGACGGCGCCATTGACCTTGACGCTATGCCGACGATGATGGAGATCATGCCCGAAGATGATGGAGATCATGTCCGTGCTTTGAAGATGAAGATCAAAGGCGCAAAGACAAAAGGGCCATATCATATCACATATGAACTGCATGTGATGTTAATCCTTTTATGCATCTTATTTTGCTTAGATCGTGACGGTAGCATTATAAGATGATTCCTCACTAAAATATCAAGATAATAAAGTGTTCATCCTTAGTAGCACCGTTGCCAAGACTTGTCGTTTTGAAGCATCTCGTGATGATCAGGTGTGATAGAATCAACAAGTGCATACAACGGGTGCAAGCCAGTTTTGCACATGCGGATACTAAGGTGGCCTTGACGAGCCTAGCATGTACAGACATGGTCTCGGAACACGTGATACCGAAAGGTAGAGCATGAATCATATGGTTGATATGATGAACACTTTGAATGTTCGCCATTGAAATTACACCTTGTCTCGTGATGATCGGACTTAGGTGTGGTGGATTTGGTTCGTGTGATCACTAAGACAATGCGAGGGATATTGTTTTGAGTGGGAGTTCACCTAGATTTTTAATTATGTTGAATTAAAATTTGAACTCGATTTGTCATAAACTTAGTCTAAACTTTTGCAAATATATGTTGTAGAGATGGCGTCCCCAATCAATTTTAACCAGTTCCTAGAGAAAGAAAAGCTTAAGAGCAACGGTAGCAACTTCACCGACTGGTTCCGTCATGTGAGGATCTTCCTCGCTGGCGGAAATCTGCAATATGTGCTTGATGCACCGCTAGGTGACCCTCCTGCAGAAACTGAAACCAATGAAGTAAAGAATGTTTACGCAACTCGGAAAGCTCGGTACTCTCAAGTTCAGTATGCCATCCTGTGCAGTCTGGAAGCCGATCTTCAAAAACGTTTTGAGCACCACGATCCTCATGAGTTGGTCAATGAGCTGAAAGCTATATTTGAGACTCATGCGGCCGTGGAATGCTATGAAGCATCGAAACACTTCTTCAGCTGCATGATGGAAGAAGGCAGCTCCGTTAGTGAGCACATGCTCGTTATGACCGAGCATGCGAAGAAACTCAGTGACTTGGGAATTGTGATTCCTAATAGACTGGGGATTAATCGTGTCCTTCAATCACTGCCACCAAGTTACAAGAACTTTGTGATGAACTACAATATGCAGAACATGAACAAAGAGTTACCTGAACTCTTTGGCATGCTAAAAGCTGCTGAGATTGAGATCAAGAAAGAGCACAAAGTGTTGATGGTCAACAAGACCACCAGTTTCAAGAAACAGGGCAAGTCTAAGGGAAAATTCAAGAAGGGTGGCAAGAAAGCTGCCACGCCTCCTATGAAACCTAAGAACGGCCCTAAGCCTGATGCTGAGTGCTATTACTGCAAGGAGAAGGGACACTGGAAGCGTAATTGCTCCAAGTATCTGGCTGATCTGAAGAGCGGCCTTGTCAAGAAGAAAGAAGGTATATCTGATATACATGTTATAGATGTTTATCTCACTGGTTCTCGTACTAGTACCTGGGTATTTGATAATGGTTCGGTTGCTCATATTTGTAACTCGAAACAGGAACTAAAGAATAAACGAAGACTACTGAAAGATAAAATGACGATGCGCGTTGGAAACGGATCCAAAGTCGATGTGATCGCTGTCGGCACACTTCCTCTACATCTACCTTCGGGATTAGTTTTAAGCCTAAATAATTGTTATTTTATACCCGCGTTGAGCATGAACATTATATCTGGATCTTGTTTAATGCAAGACGGTTATGCATTCAAGTCTGAGAATAATGGTTGTTCTATTTTTATGAATAATATCTTTTATGGTCGAGCACCTGAAAAGAATGGCTTATTTCTGTTAGATCTCGATAGTAGTGATACGCATATACATAACATTGATGCTAAGCGAATTAAATTGAATGATAATTCTACTTATATGTGGCACTGTCGTCTTGGTCATATTGGAGTGAAACGCATGAAGAAACTCCATACCGATGGATTACTTGAATCACTTGACTTTGAGTCACTTGATAGATGCGAAGCATGTCTGATGGGAAAAATGACTAAGACTCCATTTTCTGGTATGATGGAGCGAGCTACTGACTTATTGGAAATCATACATACCGATGTGTGCAGACCAATGAGTGTAGCATCGCGCGGTGGTTATCGTTATGTTCTAACCTTCACAGATGATCTGAGTAGATATGGGTATATCTATTTCATGAAACATAAATCCGAAACTTTTGAGAAGTTTAAGGAATTCCAAAGTGAAATAGAAAATCAACGTAACAAGAAGATTAAATTTCTATGATCTGATCGCGGAGGTGAATATCTGAGTTATGAGTTTGGCATGCATTTAAAGAAATGCGGAATATTTTCACGATTGACACCGCCAGGAACACCACAACGAAACGGTGTGTCCGAACGTCGTAATCGAACTCTCTTAGATATGGTTCGTTCTATGATGTCTCTTACTGATTTTCCGTTATCATTTTGGAGTTATGCATTAGAGACAGCCGCATTCACTTTAAATAGAGCACCATCAATATCCGTAGAAACGACACCGTATGAATTATGGTTTAATAAAAAACCTAAGCTGTCGTTCCTTAAAGTTTGGGGTTGCGAAGCCTATGTAAAGAAGTTACAACCGGACAAGCTAGAACCCAAAGCGGAGAAATGCGTCTTCATAGGATACCCTAAGGAAACTATAGGGTACACTTTCTATCACAGATCCGAAGGCAAAATCTTTGTTGCTAAGAACGGAACCTTTCTTGAGAAAGAATTTCTCACTAAAGAAGTGACTGGAAGAAAAGTGGAACTCGATGAGATTGATGAATCTTTACTCGTTGATCAGAGTAGCGCAGTACCGGAAGCTGTTTCTGTACCGCCTACACCGGCAACAGAGGAAGCTAATGATAATGATCATGAAACTTTGAACGAGGAAACTACTGAACCTCGCAGATCGACAAGGGAATGTGCCACTTCTGATTGGTATGATCCTTGTCTAAATGTCATGATTGTGGACAACAATGATGAGGACCCTGTGACGTATGAAGAAGCGATGATGAGCCCAGATTCCAACAAATGGCAAGAAGCCATGAAATCCGAAATGGGATCCATGTATGATAACAAAGTGTGGACTTTGGTAGACTTACCTGATAGCCGCAAGGCTGTCGAGAATAAATGGATCTTCAAGAGAAAAACAGATGCTGATGGTAATATTACTGTCTATAAAGCTCGACTTGTCGCAAAGGGTTTCCGACAAATTCAAGGAGTTGACTACGATGAGACTTTCTCACCTGTAGCGAAGCTAAAATCTGTGAGGATTTTGTTAGCAATAGCTGCATTTTTCGATTATGAGATTTGGCCGATGGATGTCAAAACGGCGTTCCTTAATGGGGACATTGAGGAAGAGTTGTATATGGTACAACCCAAAGGTTTTGTCGATCCTAAAAATGCTGACAAAGCATGCAAACTTCAGCGTTTGATCTATGGACTGAAGCAAGCATCAAGAAGTTGGAACCGACGCTTTGATAAGGTGATCAAAGACTTCGGGTTTATACAGTGTCATGGAGAGGCCTGTATTTACAAGAAAGTGAGTGGGAGCTCTGTAGCATTCCTAATATTATATGTAGATGACATATTATTGATTGGGAATGATATAGAACTATTAAGCAGTATAAAAGGTTATTTGAATAATAGTTTTTCAATGAAAGACCTTGGTGAAGCATCATATATATTAGGCATCAAGATTTATAGAGATAGATCAAGACGCCTAATAGGGCTATCACAGAGTACATACCTGGACAAGATTCTAAAGAAGTTCAGAATGGACGAAAGTAAGAAAGGGTTCTTACCTATGTTACCATGCAAGGTCTTGAGTAAGACTCAAGGACTGGCTACGGCAGAAGAAAGAGAAAGGATGAGTAATATCCCCTATGCCTCGGCAGTAGGATCTATCATGTATTCCATGCTATGTACTAGACCGGATATAGCACATGTTATTAGTTTGACTAGCAGATATCAAAGTGATCCAGGAATGGAACACTGGACATCGGTCAAGAATATCCTGAAGTACTTGAAAAGAACTAAGGATATGTTTCTTTGTTATGGAGGTGAACAAGAGCTCGTTGTAAGTGGTTACACCGATGCAAGTTGGAACACTGATCCTGATGACTCTAAGTCACAATCTGGGTACGTGTTTATATTGAATGGTGCTGCAGTAAGCTGGGCAAGCTCGAAGCAGTGCACGGTGGCGAAGTCTTCAACGGAATCAGAGTACATAGCGGCTTCAGAGGCTTCATCAGAAGCGGTATGGATGAAGAGGTTCATTGTAGAGCTCGGTGTGGTTCCTAGTGCATTGGACCCACTAGTCATCTACTGTGACAACATGGGTGCCATCGCCAATGCACAAGAACCAAGGTCACACAAGAGGCTGAAGCATATCAAGCTGCGTTACCACTCGATTCGCGAGTACATCGAAGATGGAGAAGTAAAGATTTGCAAAGTACATACAGATCTGAATGTAGCAGATCCGTTGACTAAAGCTCTCCCTAGGGCAAAGCATGACCAACACCAGAATGCCATGAGTGTTAGGTACATTACAATGTAATCTAGATTATTGACTCTAGTGCAAGTGGGAGACTGTTGGAGATATGCCCAAGAGGCAATAATAGAAGTGGTTATTATATATCTTTATGTTTATGATAAATGTTTATATACCATGCTATAATTGTATTAACCGAAACATTGATACATGTGTGATATGTAAACAACAAAGAGTCCCTAGTATGCCTCTTAACTAGCTTGTTGATTAATGGATGATTAGTTTCATAATCATGAACATTGGATGTTATTAATAACAAGGTTATATCATTATATGAATGATGTAATGGACACACCCAATTAAGCGTAGCATAAGATCACGTCATTAAGTTATTTGCTATAAGCTTTCGATACATAGTTACCTAGTCCTTATGACCATGAGATCATGTAAATCACTTATACCGGAAAGGTACTTTGATTACATCAAACGCCACTGCGTAAATGGGTGGTTATAAAGGTGGGATTAAGTATCCGGAAAGTATGAGTTGAGGCATATGGATCAACAGTGGGATTTGTCCATCCCGATGACGGATAGATATACTCTAGGCCCTCTCGATGGAATGTCGTCTAATGTCTTGCAAGCATATGAATAAGTTCATAAGAGACCACATACCACGGTACGAGTAAAGAGTACTTATCAGGAGACGAGGTTGAACAAGGTATAGAGTGATACCGATGATCAAACCTCGGACAAGTAAAATATCGCGTGACAAAGGGAATTGGTATCGTATGTGAATGGTTCATTCGATCACTGAAGTCATCGTTGAATATGTGGGAGCCATTATGGATCTCCAGATCCCGCTATTGGTTATTGGTCGGAGAGAGTACTCAACCATGTCCGCATAGTTCGCGAACCGTAGGGTGACACACTTAAGGTTTGATGTTGAAATGGTAGAACTTGAATATGGAATGGAGTTCGAAGTATTGTTCGAAGTCCCGGATGGGATCCCGGACATCACGAGGAGTTAGGAATGGTGGGAGAATAAGATTCATATATAGGAAGTCATTTTATAAGATTTAAAATGATCCGGAAGATTTTATGGAAGGTTCTAGAAGGTTCTAGAAAAGTCCAGAAGAAATCAAATTGGAAGGCGGAGTCCCGAAGGGACTCCACCTCCCATGGCCGGCCAACCCTAGAAGGGGGAGTCCAAGGTGGACTCCACCAAGGGGGCCGGCCACCCCCCACATGGAAGGGGGGAATCCCACCCCAAGTGGGATTCCCACCTTGGGTAGGTTTCCCTACTACATAGAAGGTTTTGGGTTGGGGTCTTATTCGAAGACTTGTTGTCCAACACTTGGGGGTTCCACCTATATAATGAGGGGCCAAGGGGAGGGGGCCGGCCACCACAACACCACCACCTTGGCCGCACCCCAAGGTAGCCGGCCACCCCCTCTCCCCAAACCCTAGCCGCCCCACTCCTCCTCTCCCGCAACGCTTAGCGAAGCTCCGCCGGAGATCTCCATCGCCACCGCCACCACGCCGTCGTGCTGCCGGATTCAAGGAGGAGCTACTACTTCCGCTGCCCGCTGAAACGGGGAGGTGGACATCGACTTCATCAACACCGAACGTGTGACCGAGTACGGAGGTGCTGCCCGATCGTGGCACCGTGATCAAGATCTTCTACGCGCTTTTGCAAGCGGCAAGTGATCGTCTACCGCAGCAACAAGAGCCTCATCTTGTAGGCTTTGGAAATCTTCAAGGGTGAGTCTCGATCATCCCCTCGTTGCTACCGTCTTCTAGATTGCATCTTAGCTTGGATTGCGTGTTCACGGTAGGAAAATTTTTGTTTTCTATGCAACGAATCCCTACACTTTAAGCATGGCTTCAAGACCAGGGGGTACACTCCTATTATTGTTGTAAGAATTACTATAAGAATTACCATAACCATTACCATTATTAGAAGGATATGGCCTATAGTTGTTACCAGAATTATTCCCATAAGCATTGTTGTTGAAATTATTATTTTTAATGAAGTTCACATCAACATGCTCTTCTTGAGCAACCAATGAAGCTAAAGGAACATTATTAGGATCAACATTAGATCTACCATTCACAAGCATAGACATAATAGTATCAATCTTATCACTCAAGGAGGAGGTTTCTTCAACAGAATTTACCTTCTTACCTTGTGGAGCTCTTTCCGTGTGTCATTCAGAGTAATTAATCATCATATCATCAAGAAGCTTTGTTGCGGCACCTAGAGTGATGGACATAAAAGTACCTCCAGCAGCTGAATCCAATAGGTTCCGCGAAGAAAAATTCAATCCTGCATAAAAGGTTTGGATGATCATCCAAGTAGTCAGTCCATGGGTAGGACAATTTTTAACCAAAGATTTCATTCTTTCCCATGCTTGAGCAACATGCTCATTATCCAATTGCTTAAAATTCATTATGCTACTTCTCAAAGATATAATTTTAGCAGGAGGATAATATCTACCAATGAAAGCATCCTTACATTTAGTCCATGAATCAATACTATTCTTAGGCAAAGATAGCAACCAATCTTTAGCTCTTCCTCTTAAGGAGAAAGGAAACAATTTTAATTTTATAATGTCACCATCTACATCCTTATACTTTTGCATTTCACAAAGTTCAACAAAATTATTAAGATGGGCAGCAGCATCATCAGAACTAACACCAGAAAATTGCTCTCTCATAACAAGATTCAGTAAAGCAGGTTTAATTTCAAAAAATTCTGCTGTAGTAGCAGGTGGAGCAATAGGTGTGCATAAGAAAACATTATTATTTGTGCTAGTGAAGTCACACAACTTAGTATTCTCAGGTCTACCCATTTTAGCAATAGTAAATAAACCAAACTAGATAAAGTAAATGCAGGTAACTAATTTTTTTTGTGTTTTTAATATGGAGAACGCAAACAAGACAGTAAATAAAGTAAAGCAAGTAACTAATTTTTTTGTATTTTGCTATAAGAAAGCAAACAAAGCAATAAATAAAGTAAAGTAAAGCAAGACAAGACAAAAACAAAGTAAAGAGATTGGAAGTGGGAGACTCCCCTTGCAGCGTGTCTTGATCTCCCCGGCAACGGCGCCAGAAAAAGAGCTTGTTGATGCGTAAAGCACACGCCCGTTGGGAACCCCAAGAGGAAGGTGTGATGCGTACAGCAGCAAGTTTTCCCTCAGTAAGAAACCAAGGTTATCGAACCAGTAGGAGTCAAGGAGCACGTGAAGGTTGTTGGTGACGGAGTGTAGTGCGGCGCAACACCAGGGATTTCGGCGCCAACGTGGAACCTGCACAACACAATCCAAATACTTTGCCCCAACTTAACAGTGAGGTTGTCAATCTCACCGGCTTGCTGTAACAAAGGATTAAATGTATGGTGTGGAAAATGATGTTTGTATGTGAAGAACAGTAAAGAACAATGTTTGCAGTAGATTGTATTCAGATGTAAAAGAATGGACCGGGGTCCACAGTTCACTAGTGGTGTCTCTCCAATAAGAAATAGCATGTTGGGTGAACAAATTACAGTTGGGCAATTGACAAATAAAGAGGGCATAACAATGCACATACATATCATGATGAGTAGTGTGAAATTCAATTGGGTATTACGACAAAGTACATAGACTGCTATCCAGCATGCATCTATGCCTAAAAAGTCCACCTTCAGGTTTGCATCCGCACCCCTTCCAGTATTAAGTTGTAAACAACAGACAATTGCATTAAGTATGGTGCGTAATGTAATCAACACAAATATCCTTAGACAAAGCATTGATGTTTTATCCCTAGTGGCAACAACACATCCACAACCTTAGAACTTTCTGTCACTAGCATAAATACTCCCTCTTGGAGTTACAAGTATCAACTTGGCCAGAGCCTCTACTAGCAACGGAGAGCATGCAAGATCATAAACAACACATATATGATAGATTGATAATCAACATAACATAGTATTCCATATTCATCGAATCCCAACAAACACAACATGTAGCATTAAAAATAGATGATCTTGATCATGATAGGCAGCTCACAAGATCGAACAATGATAGCACATGAGGAGAAGACAACCATCTAGCTACTGCTATGGACCCATAGTCCAGGGGTGAACTACTCACACATCAATCCGGAGGCGATCATGGTGATGAAGAGTCCTCCCGGAGATGATTCCCCTCTCCGGCAGGGTGCCGGAGGCGATCTCCTGAATCCCCCGAGATGGGATTGGCGGCGGCGGCATCTCTGGAAGGTTTTCCGTATCGTGGCTCTCGGTACTGGGGTTTTCGCGACGAAGGCTTTAAGTAGGCGGAGGGGTAGGGTTGGAGGCGTCACGAGGGGCCCACACACTAGGGCGGCGTGGGCCCCTCCTTGGTCGCGCCGCCTTGTTGTGTCGCCACCTCGTGGCCCCACTTCGTATCCTCTTCGGTCTTCTGGAAGCTCCGTGGAAAAATAAGACCTTGGGCGTTGATTTCGTCCAATTTCGAGAATATTTCCTTTGTAGGATTTCTGAAAGCAAAAACAGCAGAAAACAGCAACTGGCACTTCGGCATCTCGTCAATAGGTTAGTGCCGGAAAATGCATAAATATGATATAAAGTGTGTATAAAACATGTGAGTATCATCATAAAAGTAGCATGGAACACAAGAAATTATAGATACGTTTGAGACGTATCATTCTCCCCCGAGGCTGAGGGCTCTACCGGTAGCTATGTGGTTCATCTCTCTCTCCCATGGTGTGATCTTTATGTGATCATGAGCTTTGTATCACTATTAATCTATGTGCTACTCTAGTGATGTTATTAAAGTGGTCTATTCCTCCTCCATGATGTAATGTTGACAGTGTGTGCATCATGTAGTATTTGGTGTAGGTTATGATTGTAATCTCTTGTAGATTATGAAGTTAACTATTATTATGATAGTATTGATGCGATCTATTCCCCCTTTCATAGCTATTTTTGACAGTGTGTATGCTATGTTAGTACTCGGTCGAAATTGCAACGGTCTATTATGCACTCAAGAGGTTACTTTAATATGAACTCCAGACGTTGTGGAGCTTGTTTACTCCGGCTTGAGGTGTGCTTTTATAGCCCTACACAATGAATGATGTTTGTTATCCAACAAGAGAGTTTTTGAAAGTAGCATTTATTTATTCAGTTATGTAATCATTGTTGAGAGTGTCCACTAGTGAAAGTATGATTCCTAGGCCTTGTTTCTAAGCACTGAAACACCGTTTCCAACAAGTTCTGTTACATGTTCGCTTGCTGCCATCTTTATTTCAGATTGCAATTACTACTTACAATCATCCATATTACTTGTATTTCACTATCTCTTCGCCGAACTAGTGCACCTATACATCTAACAAGTGTATTAGGTGTGTTGGGGACACAAGAGACTTCTTGTATCTTAATTGCAGGGTTGCTTGAGAGGGATATCTTTGACCTCTACCTCCCTGAGTTCGATAAACCTTGGGTGATTCACTTAAGGGAAACTTGCTGTTGTTCTACAAACCTCTGATCTTGGAGGCCCAACACTGTCTACAGGAATAGAAGCGTGCGTAGACATCAGCGGCACTGAAGAGCAGGGGGCAGCGGGCGGCGCGGCGCGGGAGAGCCGGGCCTGGCGGGGGAGCTGCAGATCGGGAGCAGGTCCTGGTCCTCCTGCTCTCAGCGGGGGAGCGGCAGATCGGGAGCAGGTCCTGGTCCTCCTGCTCTCGGCGGGGGAGCGGCAGATCGGGAGCAGATCCTGGCGGGCGATCGAGAGCAGGTCATGGCCGATCGATCGAAGACGTGAAGCGGACGGGCGACGGAGAGAAGCAGTCGAACGGCAAGACGAACGGCAACGACGGACAAGCAACATCGGCCGGGAAATTTAGAGAACCAATTTCGGCTCTGATACCATGTTAGGGCAATATGCTTGTTGTATTACCAGAGGGCCAAAGGCCACAATATATAGTACAAATACAGGTGCACATATGCAGAAAACCCCCTAACATATGGGGAAACTACAATATACAGATATATACATCTAACAGTTCGCATTAGCCACTACGAGGAAATCTTTCAAACCCGCAACGAACTCGCCGGAGAGTCGGTTACCGTACATCCATTACCGATTCATCTGCATTAATATTATATTATATAATTAACCATCATTCATTTATTAAACTAACTTGCTAGAAACACACATGCATATTTTATCAATGACACATGAAAGGTTCAAGTTGCTAACCGCGATCGAGGAGGAAAAATAAATGAGAAAGCTCAAGTGTGGCTCGGACACTTCATATCATGTTTGTTTCATGCTCTCGGGCATTTCATCGAACACCTTGTGTGCATAAGAGGAACCAAAAGCAAACCCACCACCCTTTGTGAAGATTGTGAAAAGAAGTGGCACCAAATGGCTAAGTGAGTGTGCTGAACGGCATTTATAGGGGTGGGCCTTTAGTCGCGGTTGGCCTGGCCAACCGCGACTAAAGCCCCTCCCGTCCCCCAGCTGTCGACCGAGCCCGCTGGGCCTAGATCTTTGGTCACGGCTCGCCTCCCGAACCGTGACTAAAGACCCCTTTAGTCGCGGTTCGAATATTTTGGGGACTAGTGAGGGTGGATGGAAGCCTCTTTTTCTACTAGTGTCGACAACGCAACGACATTACTTCTGTCCAAAATATTATAAATGTTTTTTCACAATTTTTACACGCCACTAGGAAATGTGTTAAGCCTTGTTTGATTCAAAGGATTTGCAAGAAATCTGTAGGATAAATCCTATAGGAAAATTTTCTTTGATGGTTATTTTATTTGTAGGATCGATTTTCATGAGAATTTTTACTAAAGAATCCTTTTGCGCTAGATTTTATAGAAAATCTAACATCCACTCATCTCTCTTTTTCACAATCCTATGATTTTACTGTAGTGCAATCCAGTAAACTTTGGTTCATATCAATTGTTGTAGAATTCAAGTGAACATGACATTGCAATCCCGCGTTTTCATATTCCTGCTCCCTATTCTACAAATCAAACATGCCCTTGCCTTTAGCTGTGTTTGTTTGCTCAATAAAAATCAATTTTAGGTGTAGAAGAATTTTTATTGAGCAGGAATCTAACGTTGTATATGATGCCCCCCATGGATCTTGTTTGGTGGTGGATCTCGTCCGTCCGTTCGTCCAGGGCGCTGAGGCCCTCCCGCAGACCCACTTTTTATCCATGGGTCCTGTAAAGCCCTCTCGGCCCAGCCTCTCGCGTCGCGCGTGCCTGCGAGCAGAGGGAAAAGGGCACCCGTCTCCTCCCCCAATCCCCTCCTCCTCGGCCGCCGCCACCGCTGCTCGTTTGGCTGGCCGCCAACCTCCTCTTCGCCCCTGCTTCTCGCCGCCGGCGACTGCGGCCACCGCTGTATCGTGCGGGTATCCCTAATCCCCGCGCGTGGGTGCTCCTCCCCATCCCCTCGTTCTCCTCCTCTCCCAATCTGGTCACTTCTCTCCTCTCCAGCAATCCCCTTCCTCCATTTCATCTCCGGTGAGCTGCCGTCCCTCGCGTCCTCCCTCTCCGGGTCATCAAGGCCAAGGATGAGAGCGAGGTCCTCATGGTAGGCAAGCTGGTGCTGCAGCTCGGCTCTAGCATGGCCGCGCTTTCTACAGAGTTCGTCGGCTCCGGCGAGGCATGGAGGTGGGCGTCGGGCGTGGCCGTCCTCAGCGGTGCGCTGGCCGCGCCGGTGAACACGATGGAGCACGAGTTTTCTTCCCTCTTGCGAAATCTTGAGCTAGGGTTTGTGGGGGCAGCAGATTCCTGAGTCCACGCCATGAAATCGAGAGCAGGAGGTGGTGCCTTCTGGTAGGTTTTGATGTGCTTCTCATTCTTCCCCTTTGATTTTTTGCAGCCATGGAGCTCCTTTGCCATGGATTGGTTGAGGTGTGCTTCTGGTTGACCCCTGCAGATTCGATTTGTTTTGCTCCTTATTACATCTCTCTCCCTCTGAGATTTTTTCTTCTTGGTATTTTACTCTTCTTCCTATCTGGAAGCGTTTTGGGTCTCTGACCTTTTTTGTTTCTTTTCGATCTCTTCATTACCTCACCGTTTCTTCCAAAAAAAATTGCAGGTCACTGTCTTCCTGGAGATTACCGCCTTGGACCTGCATCTCGTGGTACTGCTGTAGCACCAATGCTACAAGATGTGAGGGCCTTTCTCTAAAATCATGAGGGCAACACTCGGTTAAGCTATCCACACAGGTTTAATTTTGCAACATTGACTTTCCTCAAAATATGTTTTGTTGTTTTGGTGGTGAGCAGACTAAATGTAGTACTCCATTTTGATGAATTGATGTTACCGTACTTTTGAGCAGCAAAAATTCTATCGCTTATCCTGATGGATTTCTTGAACGAGTTGTTGTTACTTGTAGCTTGTTACAAAATACAGATCTGAATCTGACCAAAATATGACCTTTTTCTTAAGTTTCCTAATGTGTTTTTAGGAATCAAAACACTTGTTCTGTAAAAGGATAACATCTCCCTTTACTTTTACTATTGCGTATGCTTCTTTTTCTTGCTGGATCGAGCAAGCACAGTAAGAAAAGAAGTTGTATCAAATGCATTCTGCACTAGCAGGTTCATATGTCTGACATGCTTTTTTTTCATTAGAACTTGCAAGTGGACATCGAAAAGTGAAATATTCCTAATAACTTAGAACATATGTGTTGCTTTGTGGTTAATTGCTTTTCTTAATGGTTATTTGAGTTAAGTGTAGAGTTTAGAAATGAGTTGAACCATATTACTTCAGAGAAGAGATTATGCAACTGCATAGCTGTAGTAGTTGTACTACTTTTGAAACAATACAATTCGCTGTACATTATACCCAGGTCCAGGAAATTTCTCAAGTCAAGTACTATTACTATGTGCATTTAGCAACAACAAAATCATTGATTTAAATATTCATAAATAAAGTATCACTGTTTGCCAAACCTTCGCTTATGTAAAGCCCAGGTTATGTAGGACTGTATCTATATGGTTAGCTGCACAAGCACCTTCGTGTAAAGTTCCTTTGATTTTCTCACGTTCATTTTTTCCAGGTAGTCCATTGACAACCCATCCACGCCATCGTCCTCGCCTCACAATTTTCATTTGTTATGCATAGAGAACTTTTCAAGGTTGTATTTTTCTTTCGCAACTTTGCTGTGTTTTGAAATGTGCAGATTTCAGTCTCGATGATTATTTGGCTGAACATGACACCAATTCCCAAGCAATAGAGATGGTGTGACAGTAGGATAATGTACCTGTCCTTTTTTTGTTCATATAGTTTACCGATACAATTATGGTATGCGTATGTAACGACCAATCTCAGAAATAAGTAGAGTTAGGGCGATTGAGGAAATATGATGGAAAATTATAATTACATGGTCATCCCAAATAGGGATGATTGAATAGAAAATCTATATCGTTATTAGTTCATGAAAGTACGCATAATGTGATAACTTGGATGTTTATGTTCAAGAGAAGGTGCTCTGTTTGGTAGCTATTTATCTCATTTTGGCTGCTTGTTTTCAACTTGATTTTAAGGTATTAGTTCTTCAGTTACCGTTAAATTTTCTTTTGATATTGGTTCATATTACTGAGTAATAAATATTCAAGTAAGAACATTATAATTTCATGTACCATCAGTAACCTCTTACGACATACTCCTATGTGATATGAATTGATAATTTCCTGTTGCATGAACATTGTCCATTATGGTGTCTCCTGTAATATGCTTTGTTTCTCTGTATGTAAGTTTGTCAAGAGATCGGGTAAATATAGGTCCTCATGCAAAACCTTAATTTGTAAACTATTGATCCCTTTTCTCGTGAACCATTTCTTTCCTAAACTTTAACATGTCTCCCTTATATTTGTGATATTTAAAAAATAGAAGGGAATCATCCAACATATATTCTTTCTGATCTTGGTTCTTTATTTGCATCCATATTTATTGAAACGTGTCTACATATTTACTAATTCATAGGAATGCAGAAAATATAACATGTGTATTAAGTCCTGCTAGCTACAGTCTCTGGCTCAGAGGAGGTCTTCTGATAGCATTTTCGGTGACGAGCATTCTTTTGGACTTTTTAGAAGCAATTCTTAGGCGACGAGCATGTTGAATCTACATAGATTGTTTTCAGGGTCATACACTCTTCCAAAAGGTCTGTTGGTTGATACAGTCATATGTCATTTTGCCTTTAATAATCAAAATTGGTGTCTCATTCTCAAACTTCTCTTTGTTCAACCACTTAAAGAATTCTTTGATGGCTTCTGTGACAACATTTTGAAGAAAAGCTGCATTTAAAAGCTCAGTGATGAAGCCATTGAAGATGCCCTTGAGAAGGTTCAACACTACCTTTTGTTTTACTGATACTATAAATTTATAGAATAAGGAACTCAGGTTTGACACACAAGGTGTGGAACCGTGAGAAGATCATCATCATCCCCGGCCACTCATCTTCACCAGCGACGAGCGGGCGAACCGATAACTGGGGACTTCTGCAACGAGTGGAAGATTAGGTATGTTTATGCCATCAAAGACCTCATCCATTTTGGAGTATGCCTTATTGATTAGTCCCATTCATTTTTTTAATGTGGGACCATTTTAGATTTTATTTATTTAAAATAATATTTGTGTACTCAAAAGATTACACTTATGTTGTAGGAAAATTCACAATAGAGAGGTGTTTGCCAGATTGTGCCCGCTCAAGAAGGCCCGCTGCTGACTAGATGAGGTATTCTACTGACCGCTTGTGGTTTAGTGGTTTAGCAGTATTGTCTTAACCTGCTCTAATACTTGTATATGTTCTCCTTGGTACTGATTTTCACACGTGCAATGCTGGAGCTTTTGGTCAATTTGCAACTGGAATTGAAAATACTAATGCAGGTTTGATATTGGGACTAGAAAGGTTCTTCTCAAGGTATGCAAACAAGTTTAGGTACTCCCAGATATAATTGACATAGTCTTAAATGATAAAGTAAAAAGATGTATCTTTCTTTTAGATGTTATTTTCCATCTTACTGTTATTTTCCATCTTACTGCTAGCACAGTTTCCTACTGTGTATTAATATAATTTAGTTAGCTTTCTGATAGTTCATTAGAATAGCCAGTCTTGCATTTTTGTGACTACTTACAGTAGTTTCTTTGGATCGTCTTCTTGGCTGCACCAAGCCTTTTAAGTTTATAAAAATTAAAATCCCCATTTTACATGTCTAAAATGAAAAACATGTGGCTTTTGCCACTGAGTGAAATTGCTATTTTTTTCTTGAAAACGCAATTTCATTTCATTGAAAAGATAGAGTTTACAATCCTCCGAGTAGTTCTGCCATCAACCTGGGATGTCCACTAAATACATGTAACTCTGTTGTAAATTGCTATTTTTGTACTGTCATATTTTACATAGTCTGTATATTTTTCTGTACACATAGCTTCCTGTCTAGCAAAATGTCTAGGCAGCCAGGGTTCAGAGACTCACCACCTATCTTAATAATAGGGGTTCCTCCCCATGTTAGTTTGTTTTTGGTCTTTCGAAAAAAAGAAGTCAGTCATGAGCAAGTGCTTGATAAAAGATAGGTTGTCGTTCAGGTGTGTTTATGTACTATCATACCTATGGTCTGGTTTGGTTGTAAGAAGCAGCTCCGCAATTAGTTAATATAAGCCGTTCCTCAATAGGTTCTTAGTTCCTAGAAAATTTGGCTTTACAATTTTGCTAGCAAATGATACGTGTGAGTTGCAAAAATAACACATTCATTTCTTATTTAGTGTGTGAACTCAAGGGAGATGACCATAGAAAGATAGAGCGGCTATTTATGAATATAATTTGGCTGACTAAAATTCAACTTGCTTTGTAGTTACTTTGGTTCCACATATATTTACATTTTAGCCTACTTTGTCCAGTGGCTCAAAGTAGACCCATGTCCCTCTTTCCAACAACTTTTTTTGTTAATAGAGTGAGCTACAACATTTAGTTTGTGCGTAGTTTTTAGTGAGCAGTGCTTTTGTTTACACAATTTGTACTCTTTTCTATATGGCATTTAAGTCTTTCCTTGGCCCTGCACCGCCTCACGTGGCATTGTGTTCGGCCATATATGTTCACCCGAGTTTTAAATGAGGTATGTCATGTTGCTTCTCTTTGTCTGTTCATGCAAAGTTCAGTATTCCTGTTCCTAGAATAATCTATGGATAAGAAAGATAGAAAGTATTATAGCAACCATTTACACCAACATTAACTCAGAGTTCCTTCTTAGTCACTGAAGGATCAGACTGTAAAATCGGTGAGAAAATTTACAGATTATCATGGTTTGCAAGAAGCATTAAAAATTGCTAAAGACTTGAAGCGTTTATTTAAATAAATAATCCATATAAATAGATTCATCATTTTATCTTTGCATATAGATAGATGCATCATTTTATCTTTGGTTAGGTTTGAAGCATTTATTTTTGTAGTATTTTATTTTCTTATTCCAGAAAAATAATTCATCGTACTTGATTCTCTACAACCCTGTCTATCTTCTTAGTCCGGAAGAAATAACTTTGTACTTGATTTTTCTACTCCCCCTTTTATCCTTGCATAAAAGAAGAATTTTTATTAGCTCTAAAAGGCTCTTTGGATGCACCATCGTTGGTCATTACACAGTATATACCTCACTTTGGGAAATTTGCCGTATTGCTTGGTTTCACTTTGTTTGGTAGATACATATATATGAAAACATGGCTATGATTTCTGTTCATTTTAACTCGAGTCTCCGGTTCTATCTGCAGGTACTAAGGGCATGTACAATGCGGCGCTTAGCACATGCGCTAGGGATAGTAATCCTGGCCGTTTTGATCAAATCCCTGCCGATCCCAGGATACAGCTTACATCGGCTCTTACCCATGCGCCGATCTAATAATGATCTGACTTTTTTCCTTCGTATTGTCATCATGCTTTTTGTTCATACTAGAATGGTCCTCCTTGCTTGATGCCTGAACCATTACCAAAGAGTATTACGTAGGAGGAGCTAGCCGAGCTAGCCATTGAATTAATTACAGCCTGGCCAATCCACTTTCGGTATATTGGGTGACTTCTGATTCCTTACCTACTTGGAAAATGGTGCTTTAATATACCACTCATTACTCTGAAATTAATTAACTAAAATATTTTATGCTTCCATAGATCTGCCTAAAATTACCTTATCACACAGTAGCTTGGCATTTCCTACTAGCCGTGTCAGAAAGATTATTCTTTGCCTTCCATCTGGTTATGCCATGGAAATAGGAATCGATAGTTTCATTGTCGTTCAAGCTCCAAGGTAGTTCTTTTGTTTTGACACTGCATGCTTTGCTGCTCCGATATATCCATCATATTTTAATTATCGGTCACAAAATATATTTGGGGTTGTAATAGCTACACCTGAAAATCATGTATATTATTTTTTGGAGAAGCCATCTTTTTAAAAGCAAATGGAAGTTATGTCAAAATTGAGCTCTGTAGTGTGGTCAAAGATTGGTCTTTTTTAATCTACCACTGAGATGCTCTCCTTGTTAAAGGTATCAACTTGTCAGTATACCACCAGCTGAAGTAAGTTGAGAGTAACACATCTCATGAGGGCTAGCTATTTAGATCTTGCATCCACAAAGACATCAAAAAATATGAAATAGATGAAACTACAATTTGGTAGCAAATTGAACTGTATTTCATGGAGAACTATATTTAGTTGTGTCGCTTCAGGTGGTAAGATAAGATTCTTTTAGACCATTTCACTTCCAAACTAAAAACGTTGAATATCTGTAGAATGGTTCATGCTTTCTTTGTGTCTTTCATTGGACTACAACCTTTTAATTTGAATCCTCTCTGATGTGTGCAGACATGGACTATTTTCAATGGGTTCCAAGTTCCGAAATCAGCTCCTCTCTTGATGTATTGTTATGCTATTTCCGCACCATTGTAAACATTTTGAGTAGCTCTTATCGAACAACATATCTCGCACTTTACACTGTTGGACCCTCTCTCATGATGAGTTCAGAAGTAATTATGTTAGACTTGGCTGCCGCTTGACAGTGATTTATATTATTGCTTGGCTAAAAAGGATTAGAGGTACATTATATTTTTCATGTGATTAGTATATTCTAAATGATACAATACCCAAAATACTTTACCCAGCGATTGACTATGTGAAAGGTTGGGTGGCCTATGGACTGATAGACTTATTTTCTGACTATTATCATCGATTTGTATAAATACTTGATGCATTTTCGATGACGGGTCTTGAAACCAGTTGTAACATATTCTTCTATTTATATGGCTGTACATAAGCGCGTTTGCTACTATGTCGTGATTTTGTGTATTTTGTTTATCCTAATTTCATCCTATTGACTTTGTTTTGAAAATCATTTAGCCACGTTACACAATGTGTAAATTGTCACCTATTCTACGGGGTCGTGCGCCAAGGCGCACATCTAAATCTAGTATATGTAATTCATGCTGTACTTTGCAAGCGAGTTGAATACAAGTTCGACGCTTCTGGCGCCCTTCCCCGTTCAAAAAAAAAGAAAAGAAAACTCCTCTCGGAGGTTTTCTATCGCAATGATTGGAACACGTGCAAAACATATGGAAGAAGGCGATTTGCACAAAAATAACCCAAAAGTTAAAGAAAAGCACAGACTGACCCTCCGGCGAAACTATTTCACCAATCTAACCCTTTTGTGTGGCGCCCCTGTCATCGGTGCCACCTATGCCAGTGTGGCGCCCCTCCTGCCGGCGCCACACACCCAGCCGACGTGGCGCCCTCGACGCTGAGCTGGTGCGCCCATCCGACGTGGCAGCATGTGTGGCGCCCCTTCCAACGGCGCCACACATGCACTTGTAATTGCCCAAAACATACTGTGAGACAATTCGTCTGGGACTTAGCCGTTTTGCGACTCTGTTTGTGTGGCGCCGATGCCACGGGCGCCACACTAGCATGTGTGGCGCCGATGCCACGGGCGCCACACATAGAGCCTCGCCAAAACGGCTAAGGACTTATCGTCCGGAGCCCCTGGATGTTTTCGACCCAATAATTGATGTAAGTTGGCATGTGTGGCGCCGATGACATGGGCGCCACACAGTGTAGTGTGGCGCCAGTGTGAAGGGCGCCACACATTAACTTGTGTTAAAAACATGAAAAATCTTACCAAACTCCAACAGTTTTCATTGGACACAACAAGTAGCAATCTCAGAACAAGTAGCAATCTCAGAACATAGCAATCTCAGAAGATGTAGTCTACATCGTAGCAATTAAATTCAAACAACAAGTACCATTACAGACATTGTTCGAAATGACCTAGGGTTCACAACTCGATAATTATGAAGAGTTCACAACAACACGTAGCACATCCTAGTGTCGTCCTCGACGTGCCGTCCTCGCGGGCTGCTTCCGGACGGCCATCCTCTTCGTCCGCTGCCGTGGCTCTTGTTGCTGCTGCTCCTGCTGCTCTTCCTCCTCTGAAGAGAACGGCTCGTCGTTCCTCATCCTCGACAAAGATGATCTCCGCGGCGGCCCCTCATCCTCCTCAGTGACAACCTTCTTTCCTCGGTTGACATAATCTTCCGGTGTGTACCGGTTTGGAGCCTTGCCCCTTGGCTTGAACTGGTAAGCTGACCGTGGGGCTTGCTTGGAGGTATGCTTTGGAGGTATGCTTTGACTCAGAATTAGCTCGTCCTCAGGAATCTTCACAAACATGAACACATGAGATTACAAAAGTTGAAATTATTAAGAACATGTTTGACAGCAACAAAATAGTCCATACCTCCCGCTCTTCTGAAGAGGAAGATGTAGCGATTTCGCCTTCGCGGCAACCTAGCAAGCTGGCTAACCGCCGCATCTTTCGTGTAGTGTTCTGCGTCATGGAACTCATGGTTACAAAGCCACCACAACATAATAGCGTACATTCAAAGTTGGTGATCATACCTTAATGAAATGCCGCAACGGTCCGATAGGCTTTTCATCTGTCCCGCTCTGCTCCCACATAATCTCGCACTCGTGAGCTGTTTTTTTGATCTCCTCCCGCTGTGACAAATATAGCATACACAATTGAAGCGAGCACATGGCAATCTAGATGATGTACTAGTTAGTGAGAGAATCCATTACCACGAAGTTCAGCTCCAAAGCAATAGAAGTCGATCTCCCTCTGCGAGCAAAGGTGTCGTGCTGGCTTTGCGCAACCTCATCGAACTCGATGGGGTCGTCCAAGATGTCCTCAGCATACGCATGCTTCACTAACTCGATACGCGTGTTCTCATGGAACCACTCGAGGTAGTTGTTGAAAGCGGCCAAGTCGTGAGGCACAATCTCCTCAGGGCCAGCATTCCGTGTCGCTTCCAAACAGTGTTGGAACGCTGCGACGTGGCCGCTATGATGGACTGGCCAATTTGTGATCTTCCTCTGCCGCTGCCTATCAAGCCTGCAATAATCAAGAAGTTAGTTTGTACCTCTTCTATCAAGAATCTTCCATCGCATGATTCCAGAAGTTTACCTATGAAGCGTCTTGTCCGTGTCTTGCCACACTGGTGGGCACTCCTAATACAGCCCAAACTATCTCATCACTCTTTGCGGCTGGTGGTGTTCAACAAGCCACATGCATATGAGTGGGCAGCGCATAAGCCAGAACCGCGCCTCCTCCGTGCACTTGTGGTTGAGGTCAGGCATCCCCGCGCCAATACGGTAGTAGGTACCATATGGCTCCCATTCCACCTGCAGCATACAAATATTTGAGAATTTAGAACATGCCAGTACAATCAATGAAAACTAGGATTGCAAAAGAGTGATCGGTTACCTGCTCAGCGGTAAGAGTGTCCAACTCCGCAGTGTACTGCCTGTACATGACCATTGGATCGCTACTCATCTCCAAGACATTGTCCCAAAGGTATGCCCAAGTGGGCTCCCAATCAAGGTTCTCATGGTGATGAGGCCATGGCCTCTCCTTGAGTGTCCTGGGACGCCCAACTGATAGGCGGTCCCAGCTCCATACGGAAAGTAGGAGCATGCTTCCACCAATACCGCCGCTCCCAGTCCTGCTCCCAGTCCTGCGACAAGCTTCGTCCAACTGCGCACATAAGACATTTGGTTAGTACTTTGTCTAGCATACTACTATAGAAAAATAGTACATAGAACAAATCATCACCTGCCGGTAGAGGTAGGCAAGTGCCGTTGTTCCCCAACTCCACCGGTGATCCAACACCGTAAGCGCCTTCAGCCAACACGAATGGGCCAACTTCCCCCCACTGTCAGGAAAGAGAGTTCTCGAAATCATGTACCATAAGTACACGCGGGTGTACGTCCTCCGAGTGTCCTCGTTGGCCCCTTCCGGGCATTGTCCAAAGTTAGTCCTGATCCAAGAGAAAGACGCGCCGGCGGGAGCTCTCTCCTTTGGATCTGCTGGCGGCGGAGGAGCCCTGCCAATAAGCGCCTCCATTTGCTGGCGCCACCCATCAGAAGCTGTGTTCATACACAGTGGCTCGCCCTGAATAGGTAGTCCAAGGATCATGGAAACATCCTGGAGAGTAGGGGCCATCTCGCCGGCCCTCAAGTGGAAGGTGTGAGTCTCCGGCCTCCACCGGTCGACAAGGGCAGTGAGTGCCGAGGGGTTCATGTTCGGCCCCCCACGGCTTACAAGGGATATGAACGGCATAAGACCGGTAGGCTGGATGAACTCCGTGTACCTCTCGTCATACGGTATATCCACTGTGCCATGGTAACGAATCTTCAAAGGGTGAAGATCCGTTGTCCTCTCCGTCATATGAACAGCCCGGTGATCCCTGTCGTACTCTTCATCCAGGAGCCACACCATCCTACATGTTTACACAAATACAACATATTATGAGCCATTCATAACAAATATGAGCAACACATACATGAGAATATATCCAAATAAGCCATCACACATACATTCATATCTAGGCATTCCTAACAAATATGAGTTATTCCATCAAGAATACTAGGCATATGTAACACATTTGAATGCATTTGCTAGGCAAATATTAGGCATTTCAACACATACATACATAGAACTTCAACACATACATGTAAAATTTCATATCTAGGGTTCCAACAAATCTAGGGTTCATATCCAAATCCACCAACATATCCAAATCTAGGGTTCATATCCAAATCCACTAACATATCAATGGTTCATATCTAAATCCACAAACATAAATTTCCATGTCTAGGGTTCATACCCAAATCTACCAAATCCACCAACACTAGTGGATGAATCGGAGGGAATCGAAGGGGAATACCTTGAGGAATGGATGAGGAAGGAGTTGGCCGGATAGATCTGACGAATCCTTGGTCGATTTGGTGGGGGGGCGAAGGGGAGTCGGGCGGCGGCGGCGGTTTCCTGGGAGAAGAGAAGAAAAAGAGAGAAGAACTGGCTGGGTCGGGCTGGGGGCAGGCGCGGACGCCACACTTAAGTGGATGTGTGGCGCCCGTGGCATCGGCGCCACACATGCTAGTGTGGCGTCCGTGGCATCGGCGCCACACATAGAGCCTCGCAAAACGGCTAAGTCCCAGACGAATTGTCTCACACTATGTTTTGGGCAATTACAAGTGCATGTGTGGCGCCGTTGGGAGGGGCGCCACACTTGCTGCCACGTCGGATGGGCGCACCAGCTCAGCGTCGAGGGCGTCACGTCGGCTGGGTGTGTGGCGCCGGCAGGAGGGGCGCCACACAAAAGGGTTAGATTGGTGAAACAGTTTCGCGGAAGGTCAGTCTGTGCTTTTCTTTAACTTTTGGGTTATTTTTGTGCAAGTCGCCATGGAAGAAGGGAAGCACAAAGAAAAGCGACCACCCGATGAAAAACTTCAAAACACACAGAAAAGCGAGAGCCACTCGTGACGCGGCAGGAAGTTCTCAACGCCCTCCTAAAATTGGACGAACCAAGAAATCGCGCGCTCTCTTCTCATGCCGTCGGCGACCATCTCCACCTCCACCTCCGCTTCCGCTTGCAACAACCTTTGCTCAAAGCAGCAACGCCCATTATCACTTATCAGCATGCGCTCGACGGCGGTTCAGGCACTGGCCACTCACAACCAGAGGCCCATAGGGCGCTCTTCTTTCTTCCACGCGAAACGCCCGTGCACTGGGATCCTGGTCTTGACCGGCCTGGGTGCCTGCTTGGAGCGCACGGGGAGACTGGCCACAAGGTGTTCGAGGAAATGCTGGACTAGGATGCCATGTGCTTGCACTTGTTGGGATGTTTATATGGAATATAGAAACTCTGAATGTTCAGTACTCATGATCAGCTCAACCAAAGGTAATATGAAAACTGTCAGTCCGACTGATTCCGTTTATGGAGGGATCCTGAACTGCGCTGCGAAGATCTGTAAACTTCTGTAATTGCTTCTTCCCAGGATTTATTTTATGATTTATTTATCCACCCACTTCTATCCAAAATTGGAAAGGGGGAAATTAGCCCGAAGAAACTTAGACACATGCCAACTTTAGCTCTCTACAAATCCTCCCCACCTACTATCTTTAATCTGCTTCACTGTAACAACCATGTTTTAGGTGCTCTTTTTTTCCCTTTTTGAATTTTCTCTACCTTATTTTCTATTCAATTAGCTGGAAAGGAATCTTCACAGAAATATACCATAAAGGCACAATCTCGTTTTTACAAATCCATTCTTCATAGTTATTCCCACCTTCCTCTCCTCCATTTCAGGATGAGAATGGAGTGAGGGGAAGGTGGGGGGCGTTGTTCATTTCGGTTTGGCATTATATTTTCTTGAAAGGGAAAGGAGAGCGGTAGGTATCCTTCGCAATTCTTCATGTGCTTGCCCCATTATGCTGAAGTATTATGACTAGCTGATAACTAGATTGTATATGGTTCTGTCTTTTTCTGTGAAGAGCTTAAATTATTTGATTGTGTATGAGGAGATTGCAGTTTCCATGGATTATTGGCATCCGTTGCTCTTGTTCTTGACTTCTTAACTTGTGATTAATTTTATTTGAGTTTCCTTGCAGAGATATTTTCAATTGCTTTGACATTGTCCTTAATGTTTGCTCTTAATTTGAATAAAAAACATTTTATCAGAGAATGATCATTTCATAATACCTCAGAAGATGGGATTTTGATCATACTTTTTTATTGTTGTATCAGATGATTGCAGTTTTCTTTTCTACTTCTGATTTTAGTTTACAAATTTGTTTGACTTCTGCTGCAGAGACTTTGTATTGTTCTCACATTGGTCTTCATGTGGTAAAACTGTTCTGTTCTATGTGTTAGCTTCAAAATCTGGAATTTCTATCACATTTGGATGCTCATGGTAGAATTATTTTCTAAATTTTGAGTAACTTCTTTGGATCATAGATTGCAGAGAGTTAGAAATTACTTTCATGATCATGGTCAAAGTTACTCCTTTTTATTATCGACATAAGATTATTAATTGATTTTCTAGTACTTTTGCTTTTCTAATGTAGTACAATTAGCACTCAAATTGAAGATTTTTTTTTGACATATCTTTCCTTCATAGTACAGTCTGGAATCTGGATTCTCGTTCCTTCAAATTAATACATCGTCAAGGCTGTTGTGAGAGTGAGAAGTCCAGGCATTGCTTTTTTTTTGCTGAATGAAGATACACATTCGATGCCTTCGATCAAGTGGAAGGGCACTAAATGTGTTTGTAGGCCAACTTTGTTCTAAATGCACAAGACAAGATGATACTTCTACTATGCAAAGCCAGACCACTGGTAGCACATGTATACATGGGTTGTTCACAGCGTCCGGTAAAGATGAATCCACAGCTGTAGCCGAAGTTGCTGCTGCTGATGGAAATACAGAAGTGTCCAATGTCCAGTTGAAAGAGAAGTCAGTTATCGGTTTTGATCCTCCTAGGAAGCCGAGTAAAAGACATAGACTCAAAATCTGGATCAGCACTCGGCACAGCGGCGTGATTGGACGATATGGTAATAAAACAGAATCAGGTATCTTCAGTGGGGCGAAGCGGTTCTCATCTGAACATTCGAATGCTGGATGGCCCGATTGGCTTGTGAATGTGGCACCTGAAGCAGTGCAAGGCTGGCCCCCCCGGCGAGTAGATTCATTTGAGAAAATAAGCAAGGTACGTTATCAGTTTCATGATCAGGAAAAATGATAGTTTTCTTGCTATTGGCTTTTTTAATTGCTCTTTTAATTGGGAAATTGCTTTATTTCTTTTGAGCTGCAGATTGGACAAGGAACTTATAGCAGTGTTTACAAAGCTCGGGATATTAAAACAGGCAAGGTTGTTGCGCTTAAGAAGGTGCGATTTGTCAATTCGGATCCTGAAAGTGTGCGCTTTATGGCCCGAGAAATATGTATTCTTCGGAAACTCAATCATCCTAATGTTATAAAACTGGAAGGGATAGTAACATCTCCTGTTTCAGAATGCCTGTATCTTGTCTTTGAATACATGGAACATGACCTTGTTGGCCTTGCTGCAACTCTAGACCTCAAGTTCACCGAGTCACAGGTGATTATGATATTATTCTTCAATTATTAACTTGATTGGAATACATGACATGAAGTTAAATTGGTTCTCATGGGTCGCAGGTCAAGTGCTTGTTGCAACAGATACTTAGTGGCCTTGATCATTGCCACAGCATTGGAGTTCTTCATCGTGACATGAAGGGCGCCAACCTCTTGATTGATAGCAATGGTTTTTTGAAGATTGCTGACTTTGGTCTAGCAACACTTTATGATCCTGGGAGTCAGCAACCAATGACAAGCCGTGTTGCAACATTGTGGTACAGACCACCAGAACTTCTGCTTGGTGCTACCAGGTACAGTGCTGCTGTGGACATGTGGAGCACAGGGTGTATTTTTGCAGAGTTGCTGACTGGCAAGCCAATCATGCCAGGCAGAACAGAGGTACAAGAAACTGTTATATTTTTAGAATCAAGAAAAGAGTATACTTTTGTTTCCTGGTTGACCACCAATTCCATGGTAGGTGGAACAAATTCACAGGATTTTTAAGCTCTGCGGATCACCTTCTGATGAGTACTGGCAGAAACTGGAAGTGCCCCCAACAGGGATGTTCAAGCCCCACCGCCAGTATAAACGGTGCATTGCCGAGAATTTCAAAGATTTGCCTCCAGAAGCTCTAGTTCTTTTAGACAACTTGCTTGCATTCGAGCCAGAAGCTCGTGGAACAGCTGCTTCTACTCTTCAGAGTGACGTAAGTTTAGTCAACCTCCATTGGTTAATGATCATCGCCTTTAAACTTTTAAACTCGACTTATAAAACTTATGAAAGTATCATATGATGGCACTAATTAAAAGATATTAATGTCAAGGAAGGGCAGATACAAAGGTTCAAAAGGATAGTAGTATTGGGGTGGTTAGCACTAACCTGAAAAACTGATTAGAACTAGTTCCATAAAAAAAATTGGTTACCATGGTGTAAGATGTCTATTTTCGTACAAGTTATTTGCTATAGCTAGGGGAGTTTGAACATCTTTTGATGAGCCTGAATGTTTTTCTTTTTGCACAAACAAATTTCATCCACATGAGTAACAAAAAGAATTTAATTCAATTAATCTACAATATGTGGCTAGTTACTGGTTGAATTTTTGTGGCCTGATACCGTTGAGTTTTTGAAGCCTTTGTACTAGATCCAAACTTGATTAGTTCCCAGCTTGTTACATGCATAATCTGTCAGATTGGCTCAGTAGTACTTTTCGAACGTAGTATCATGACAATACTCATCTAGCATGGAGAGATCTTCAAGTTATTCTTTCTAAGATCAGTTGGTATCTATTTATTTGATGAGATGGTTTGTTTTGCTAGTTGTGCTTCTTAGAAGATATTTTCAAAGCAGCACTTAATCAATTTATCCAAATCTTCAGTTTTTCAGAACGGAGCCACTTGCTTGCAGCCCTTCATGCTTACCAAAGTGTCCACCGAGCAAAGAATACGATGCTAGACTCCGGCAAGAGGAAGCTAAGAGGTATGTCTTTCATATTATTTACTTCTGTTCATAGGGAGGATACAGTCGAGATGGTTTGTTAGTTGACTCAAAAATTCTTCTTGCTCTTCCAATAGGCAAAGGAAGGCAGAATCTGTTAGACCAGGAATCGGGAGTCCTACAGAAAACCACACTGCACATGGTCCCATTAAATCAAAGGTGCGTACAATAGCTCCAGAATCATTTGTTACTTTTCTTGATATGCTTCTGTTCTGTTAATAGTTTTTTTCTCGGTGGTCATTACGATCAGACAAAACGTGATCTCATGTACCAATCTTTAATCATGCATATGGTCATGGGAAGCATATCTTTTTCACATACCTTGTATGAAATGAAGCACTCCTATACCTTTTTTCCCGAAGAGATTGCCTTAGTCCAGTCTTTTTAATATCAGCACTACATTAGTTAAGTCTATGTTGCTATTGTCATCATACAGAGACTTGTTACCAACACAAAGTTCAATAATACAAATCTCAATCCAAAGGATGATCCATCGGCATTGGTTAATGAGGCGCAACCTCTAGAATTTGATTCCACGTGGAACAAGGGGGGCAACAGTTATACTACCCATCATGAAGTACCTGAACGCAAATACAGATCTGCGCGGGTGGCAAATTCTATTGCTTCAAGGACAAGTGAGTCGGACTTGCTTCAACCTAAATCGACTGATGTAAGGAATGGTATGCCTGCTGCTCGCAACAAAGACATGGGAGCAAAAGGCCCGATGACGGTAAGTATGGTATTGCTAAAAAAAATGTCATTTATTACTATAACCGTTGCTGTAGTCAACCAAAGCATAAGTATGGAAAGCAGAAAATCACATAATCTGTCAGTTAAGCTTTCAGGATATTTTTAATGCAAATCCAGTGATACTGCTGGATTATTGGTGTGTTTGATGATGCAAAAGTACACAATACAAAAAAATAGATTAAGTTTTCTACAATAACAAAGTTGCTTGAGTGAATATGAAATATACATAATACATGTTATAAGTTTCTGCTGAAAGTTCAGATGTTTATATAGCCCGTCGTCAGGACATCAGTTCTCCCTCACTGCGCACATATTGGTTTCTTTTCTATGTACCTTCCAGTTTATTCTATTGAAATATTTTGAGTGCTCAGTTTAATATTATATGTTTTTGTTTTTGTCCGATCAGAATCACAAGGGTATGAGCAAAAGAATCCACTACTCTGGTTCAATAATTACAAAAGATGGAAACATGGAGGATATACTCAGGGAACATGAACGTAATATTCAAGAAGCAGTGCGCAAATCACGCGGTCCGACAAGAACGGAGAGTTGTAAAAGAGATGAGTGAGGTCGAACTGTCAAGGTACCAAGACACCCTACGTTCCCAAGTTCAAAGTCCTGAAATGGCAGTACTTCATTCTTCCACAAAGCATATTTGGGCAATGGCAGTACGTGTTAAATTAGTTGAGAAGAACTACTGCTAATATGGAAAAATGATGCTTGGGTCATATGGTGGCCATTTTTCTACAGCTCAAGGTCGATACAAGAATTTGGGCAATGACATTATTTCTGAGCAACACGATGTCTGGTCAGCCAAATGAGCATGTGTTGCCTTCTGTAAAGAAGTTTTTATGGTGGGAGTGGGGCATGGTAAAACTTAGGGGTTGGAGGTTTGAGAATACAAGCCAAGGTTTATAATTTTGGCAGTTTGTGGTCCTTGTATTTTGTCTTCGCAAAGATATCTAAAGTACAAGAGTTCCAGGGAAGGGTGTGCGCTACGGTTACCAAATAATGCTGAAGTAGTTTTTTTGTACACAGAAAACAGAATCATAAACAAACATGAAGGAGATAACCTGGGAGCTTCTGGTGATAAAGCAATGTATTCAAGTATCCAACCATGATGACCGGTGAATGCATCATGTGCAAACATGACAATTGAACAAACTCAATATCCTTGCTTCTGCCTTAAAATATACATTTTTCTTCTTCTAATGTTAACATGAAAATACAGAACTGGTAACCACATGTTTTTCCCTTGATGCTGCTGGGAACAGGAACCAAAGCTAAACTTGGTATTGCAGTTTATTCTCGTAACTTTCCCGATAAAAATAGGAGAAATGCAGTGACCAGATCATATGAGAACACATATCTGAGTGAAAACAAAATAATGTTCTTTTACGAAATGAAAGCTGTTTGTAATCTTGTTGATCTGATCCTGCTAAGGTTGGTTCATGTGTCGACTCTCTTTCATCAAGTTGGTGTAGGAGTTGTTGAGGTAGGTGCTTAGGAAGGAGTTGGTGACTCGCTGTAGCAAGTTGCTGCTAGTTCTGGTTCATGATCAAAAGTGCTTTCTTGGTGAGAAACTTCGTTTTGAAGCATTGATGCGCAACATTGATAACTCAAAATTATTGGTGGATTGACAGTAGAATTAATTACCCTATATTTATACAAGCCTAACCTTGAATTGTGTTTGACACAATTGTCTTTTCTACCAAAATATTTGACAACCAAATTTCAGTGTCACTCCGTCCAATTTGGTACAAGAAATTGCTAGACCCATTGCCCTGCCACTTTTTAAGATGAGGAATATGAAGTAGTAAAAATTCATGAAACAATCCAAACACATGCAACAGGGGTGTTCATCCTGGTGTCCAAAAACTCCAGATCCCATCTTCCCACACCTGTAAATTTCATCAAAAGCAATCAAAACATTCTTGTCTGTCCTTGAACAACAAACTGAAACCAAGAACCTTGGAAATGAAATGTTGCAGACATTTTCAGTTCTATAAATCCTACAACCATACCAGTATACATTTTTGTATATGCATGTGTTTGTTTATGTCTTAGCATTCTCAGGGGCAAAATGGCATCCCATCCTTTTCCCTGTGGCTCGTGATGGCGAAGTGCCTGAGCCTGCCAACCTCCTCCTTCATGTACCTTTCGCACAGGAACGCCCTGGAGAAGCTGTCCTCCACCTTCCTGTCCACGCCGTGCACCACCACGTCCGTCTCGCCGCTCCCCGGCCGCCGCGCCCGCGCCGCCATACCGGCCATGTATATCGCGCCGCCCACCCTGCCCGGTGCCTCCGGCACCCACCCCGCAGGCGCGTCCACGATGATCACGTCCCACTCCGTCTCGTAGAACGCCGCGGGCAGCCCACGCATGGCGAGCTTGCACGGCGACCGCTCAAAGTGGTCCGCCGAGAGCGCGCGGTCCTTGGGCGGGGAGGCGGTGCAGTCGGCCGAGCCGCGGAGGCCGAGGAGCTCGTCGGCGTCGGCGAGAGTTGTCTGGTACGCGACCTGGTGGGACTCGAGGGCGAGGCCCGGGTGGCGCGCGGCTGCCTCGGCGATCGAGGCGGCGTCCTCCTCGAGGAAGGCGGTGCGGCCGCCGTGGTTGAGCGCCGCCCAGAGCGCGCTCTCGGGGCCGAGGCCGCCGAACACCAGGACGTTGCACGGCGCGCGCCGCGCCAGCACACGCGCGGTCGCCGCGAGCTCGTCACCCGTCTGCGACAGCGTAGCGTTGGCCGTCGCGTAGTGGACCAACGCCTCGGCGACGGCGCCTGGCAGCTTCGCGCACCCACCCTGCTGCTGCTGCTGCTGTGCGTTGTGCCGGTCGACGGACACGGGCGGGGAGACGGTGGCGGCGCCTGCTGGCGATCTGGCGTGCGAGGCGGAGAGGGTGCGGAGTGTAAGGAGGAGAAGGAATGCCGCGGCGGAGGCGGCGGCGACGAGGAGGATGCGGCGGAGCGTGAGGTGCTGCCTGAGCTTGGCCTTGGCGGAGACGAGGTGATTCTTGAGCTTGGCCTTGCGCGCGAGCGTGGGGCTCGTCATTGTGTGTGCTGTGTCCTTGTGTTTTGGCGTGATGGCAATGCGCTGAAACCTGAAATATTTTGGTGTGGTGAGATGCTTCAAGGAGCAGCAAGGCAGGCAGCACTGCATGTCTGAAGATGGTTGATAAGGACAAGAGGCCTAAAGTTTGGTGGGCGTTTGTTAGATCCCACTGGCCTCTGTTGGTGTTTAATCCAAGTAAATTTGATTTGTAGATGAACTGTTCCTGAAGTCCAGGAACACAGAGGAGCAGGAGATCGAAACGCACAATTGCAGCGTCATGTTCATTGGATCCCTGTAAAATTATGGTTTGGCAGATTGCATCACATGGAAAACAAAGGATTTTTATTAAAGGTTTGATTGGATATTTAATTTCTTACAAAATATGAGTAGAAAATAAAGCATGCCACTACTTCAGAAGTAGTAAAAACGCATAGAGGCGTTTTATTACAAATTGGCAATACCAATGACAGAAGCAAAAAAGCATGACAGTACTTCAGAAGTACTACAAATTACAGTATAGGCATTTCAGCATTGCACGGAACTGTGTACAAATATGTTCTTGTTGTCTTGCATATCAGCCTCGTGAAGTGACCATAGTGTTGTACCATTCGCCGATACGGCGCCATTTCACCACGATAGCAGCTGCGAACCCGAAGCCAAATCCCAAGCCAACAAAGAGAAACAAAATGACATCAACATGACCCGAGGAATTGCTTCGACTTGCCTCAACTGGACCATCTGTGCTACCACACTGTATGGACAAGGGAGCTCCGCATAATCCTGTGTTCCCAAAATATGAATTCTTCTGAAATGTTCCAAATTGACGCATTTCTGGAATTTTTCCCATCAGCTGGTTGTTGGACAAATTCAAGGTGCCAAGAGAGGTAAGGTTTGTCAGCTCCTCCGGGATCTTCCCAGAAAGCCCGTTTGAAGATAGGTCCAGTGACTCCAGATTAGTCATACTACCAAGTTCTGGTGGAATTTCTCCTGTCAGTGTGTTGTGCGACAAGTTCAGTCCATGAAGCTGAGCAAGCTTTCCAACTGATTCAGGAATGACACCCCTGAATGCGTTATCTGAGAAGTCGACCATTGTAAGAGTGGTCCATATCTTCTCGTATGTTATGTATTGCCCTCTGAACGTTACGGTGACAATATCTTGATAGGATTCTGTTACATTCTGAGTTTTTATAATGTCTTCTGTGAAATCAGATCCTTTGATCATAGATTCTAGCTTATCAAACCATTGTGAGGTCAGACTGCCAGACAAATTGTTTGAGGCAACATCAATGATATGCAGACTTGAAAACTGTTCATAGCTATCATCTCCTGGAGAATTTCCTATTGAACCATGGAGCTGGTTGGATCTCAAGACAAGAACACGAAGCTTGGGAAGCTTCCCTAACCAATATGGAAAAGAATCGACAATTTGGTTGTTACCCATGTCAAGAAACTCCAGGTCTTTGCAATTAGTAAGCGAGCGGGGCAGATGACCTTCAATCCTATTTCCATTTAAATTAATTGTCTGAAGAGCACATCCCTTCTCAATATTTAAAGCTAGTCTTCCTTCCAGGTGATTGTTCTTCAAGTTCAGTATGCCGAGATGACCATTTTCTATTACACAAGATGGGATGGTTCCACTGAAGCTGTTATTTGACAGGTCAAGAACTTGCAGCTTGCTTGCGTTGCAAATAAACTCAGGAATCTTTCCACTTATCCTGTTATTTGACATCTTAAGGTAAGTGGTTTGGCTAAGGCATGAGGTGCAATTTTTCATGATTGATGAGAATCTATTATATGAGTAGTCCAAGAAGTCCACTCTAAGGCTTATTGGTGGCATAGGAATCTCTCCCAGAAGTCTATTGGAGCTAACATCAAGACTAATCAAGTTTTCTGTAGGAAGGAAATCTGAAGAAAGTTCCATACTGGAAAACATGTTATGTGACAAGTTTAAATATTGAAGTGTACCACTCCAGTTATCCCACATCCACTTGGGTATATCCCCTGAAATATGATTATTTGAAATATCTACGTCAAGGACATAATGCAGATATTGCAGGGAACCAGGAACTTTAGTTAGACCACAAGATGCTAGGTATAAGAGTTGAAGCCGATGTGTGAAAGAAAGCGCAAAACCTTCTCCATCTACCACTGACAACCTATTATTTGAAAGGTCTAATGCTTGGAGATCCGTTAGTCTCAAAAATGAACTGAGCTCGACCTGATCCATAAATTTGTTAGAGCCGAGAAAGAGTGCATGGAGACTTTTTAGTTCGAAAAGTGACTTAGGTATTGATCCACCCAATTCATTGTCAGAAAGTTCGATCAAATACAAAGAAGTTGAAATAGGAAAGTCCATTAGCTTGCCAGAAAGTTGATTTGATGAAAGACCCAGGCGTTGTAATGCTGGAAGAGTATATATAAGATCTGGTATTTTTCCTGACAATAAGAAACAGTCCGGTTAAAATCCACCCCCGTAATTATTTTCATTTGCATAGTAAGAGTAGAAGGATCCACATGCATAGACATATTGATATCATCGTGGGTGCTAAGCTCAACTGGATTAAGCATGTAACGTTCACATGTCTTTCATAGCATTTTAACGAAACGTTAAATTTTCCATATTAACCAATAACACGCTGTATATCAGTGCATCACATAAAATTCTAATGCACCATAATAACATATATAGTACAAATGTAATTTCAATGCAGTAGATTTTCTCAAAAATCAGAACTCGTAGAACCAGATCAGGTAGTTATTTCGTGGCGAATTGAATATTTCGTTGGCATGTAGACTTACCACTGAGATTATTCGAGTCAAGAGCCAAATAAGATAATTGGGTTAAATTAGCAACCCAGGCTGGTATTCTTCCAGAAAACCCACAATCCTGAAGCGTCAATAATTTTAAATTCTTTAGATTCTGAATTCCTGATGGTATAGACCCAGAGAAGATGCACAAAACAATTTCCAAGCTCCTCAAGCTCGTAAGATTTCCAATCCAAGATGGCGCTCTCCTAGAGAAGTTGCTTCTGAAAATTTCCAAATTTGTTAATTTCTTGAGGTCCCCAACCCAGGAGATCTGGGAATCTGATCCTAACTGAGACAAATACAACTTGTGCAAAGTCATAAATGATGATGGATGAAGCTCTGCGATGTATCTATATTTCCCATCAAGGCTTAGCTCGTCTAGAGATTTGAGATTGCTGAAGGACCTGGGGTTTGTAGTAGAGACATTTGTTGCTTTCATATTTAGTATCTCTAAGGAACTTCCATTTAGAAAATCTGGTAGATGAACCGACATGCTTGGATTGTTGGACACATCAAGAACACTCAGTTTTTTTAGCTGAAATATCCTTGGAGGAAAGAACCCATCAAAATTACAATAACCAAGTTGAAGAACACTTAGACTGAGGAAATCTGCAAATGAGTCCGGAACTGCTCCAGATATATCATTTCTGTTGAGGTTGATCACATTAAGCGAGCGAACTCTTGAAAGGGACTCATCAATGGGACCACTGAGGCCACAATCCTTCAAGCTGAGAATCTCAAGATGTGGAACATGTCTAGCCAGAGCATTACACCACTCTTCTCCGCTAGCGGATATATCCACATAATCTAGGTAAAGCTCCCTTAGGTTGGTGAGGTTTGCTAGCAAGGCCGTAAAACTCGGTTCCAACAATACCAACATATTCTCAGAGTAAATACTGTTGCTGAAATAGTTGGAGAGGTCAAGGGAGAGGAGACTTGTGAGGTAGCCAATGCTGATTGGAATCTGACCGCAGAGGTATGCATCAGAGAGGTTGAGGTAGGTGAGCAGAGAGAGCCTCTCAAACCCGACGGCCGGAAGGCGCGAACCGCCAAAACTGTTCCCGCTGAGGTCGAGATGATGCAGTGAGGTGAGGTTGAAGAGTGCCCTGTTGATCGCTTTGCTATACAGACCTCGACCGCGGAGGCTAAGGGCAGTAACCTGGCCAGATAAGTCCTCGCAGCCAACGCCCTCCCAGAGACAGCAGTCGGTGCCGTCTTGCCATGAAGGGAGAGTGGTGTCGGAGACATCCAAGTTGAATGATTGCTTCAGCCGCAGGAGTGACGCAGCGTGGTCTGGAAGACAGTGGACGGAGCTTGTAGCAGGAGTGCCATGGGCACTACTGAAGGGAAGCTGTATGAACACAAGGAGAGGTAGTAGAAACCAGCAATTGGAAGCCATTTCACCGGTAAATTTGTCTGTCCAAGACTGGGCTTAGTATTTGACAGATATAATGTGCTTGGAGCCTCGGACTTCCACAGGCTGATGTGTTTCTTATCTACAAGTCCTGAATGATAGCTTCACGAGAGGTGGGTGTTTCTTTCCAAATGGTAAGCATGAGTGTCGATTTCGGGGAAGACTTGACTCAGGAGCGTGACGTACTGACTGAGATGGCAATTACTTACCGTCAATTATATATAGCTGCACATCCTGCTAGAGTAGTTGATTTGAAAAGTGGTGACGGTGTCACTTCAGTGCCCTTGACTTTTACTGTTACTCCTTTGTTTATTGTATACCTTTTTTTTTGGCAAACAAACTCCCTGCATCTGATTATAACCTCTGGTACAAGAGGGACTCGAAGTCCCTGATACAAACCATAGAGCTAGATACAACAGATTTGAGCTACACAAGCTATGGACACGATGGGGCAAACTTATGGATTGATAGATTTTGGAGACTAAATCCGGTGAACACGGACGACAGGAGATTATTTAAGAGCGGAGCTTCGGACCTGGCAATGCCGTGACCGACGACGAAGACGGCAGAATCCGAAGCAGGTACACCGGCTCCTCCACGCCGACGGAAAGCTCCGCGCACGAACGGCATCAAAGCCGAAACGCCGGGACACGCCACGAAACATGGGATCTACAGAGATGAAGGCGGCGCCGACCGCCGATCCCCCCTTCTCCGGACGGCTCACAGACGTCGGCGAGTCGCAGGACACGGGAGCTCAGAGACGAGAGGAGGATAGAGACCCGTATTTTTTTTTTTGGAGAATCACCCGTGAATAACCTAGTAGGCCTAGCTGCAGACATTGCAGCCCATTTTGCATGAAGCGACTTCTGGCCGGCCCAGCGCAGCCCAAACGGGTCATCTTCGATCATCTCGTTCTCATCTGGGAGTCACGGACCTCTTTCAGTTCAACACGAGAGGAAGAGAGGGGAGAGCAGACGATGGCGACGGCGAAGGGAGGCGGGGGTCAGAAGGGGCTCCTCTGGAGGCTGCCGGAGGTCACCTCCAAGGAGCTCGGAAAGATCGGCCCCGCCTTCGGCCTCGGCATCGGCTGCGGCGCTGGCGCCGGAATCGGCTTCTTCGGTGGTAAAACTCCCCTCTTTCGGGCTCCTTTCCCTCGCTGCGCGTCTCCTTGGTCGATTGGATGGTTATTATTGCAAGTTGATGTGCCCCTTCTCTCTGCAGTTCAAAAGATTTCTGATTGCTAGTGGTTTCCTTGTCCGGGGTATGTCAGGTCCTTGTGGGGTTAGTCAGGATGGGATTTTGATGGAGCAGGGGTAGGGTTTGCTCTAAAAGTCGTCTGGTCAGGGCAGCCTCGTTGTGGAAGAATGCATGTAGATTGGACGGTAGCGCTAGATGATCTCTGCTGCTTTTTTTTTTCTTGGTAGGAGGCTTTACGGTTTTGCAAATTTTGCAATAGTTCTAGTAGTTGAATTGTTTCCATATGACACAGCTTTTCAGATGGGAATGTTTTGACAGATTGGGAAAAGGATGTTTTCCTGCACATGCAGTAGTTTAGTTCGTTGTGTCTGGGATACTTATTTTGGATGTAAATATCGTTAGCCTTGGATAAATCATTTTGGCTTCTGATGATTTGGCTAATTTCTTAATTACTGACAGTTGCGCGCGAGAGTAGGCCAATTGCCTGAGTTCTAACAAATACGGTGCAGACTATAGAGTGAATAGCATGATTGCCACTTGAGCTTTCGGAATTTAAGATGCATGACCTAAGCCATTCCCATTCACATCATGAGACACCGTGCTTATATAGCTAAAATATCTTAAATACATGATCAATTGTATGGTGTATTTTTGTCTTTTTTAAATGTTAAGAGATCTATTATAAGGACTGTTCAAACTGTATTGTTAAGGACATATGGACTAACTTTGATTCTTTTATCAATCACAACTCTTAAATGTTCATAGTCTGTTAAATGTGGTGTGTGAACAAGTAAACATGGCACTGCAAGTAACAATATTGATTTATTTGAGTACTTATTGATTACTGAATAACACTTCAATAACTTTTATAGTGCGACCCTGTCAAATTGAGATGTAGTATAGCTGCAACTGCAGTTCAACACAATCTTCTCTAGGAATATTTCTTGTACGAAATCTATAAGCTCTATAAACTGTTAAGAGCATCATCTCCGAATGTTATATGACATGATAAGATTAATTCTTTGGTTCCTTTGTAGTTTGCTGTCAGCAATATAATTTAGAAGAATGCTTGCATATTTATTTCCTAGCACAAATAAGCTTAAAGCTATGGCATACAAGCTTTGTAATGACATAAAAAATGTTGAAATCATTTTGTCCAATACTAGCACCTATCTTTTTGTTTACTTTATTGATCCATTATTATATCTTCCCTCCCTCCTGTTGCTTATGTAATTTTATTAATGAGTGCGTGCATAATTTTTTTTATCTTTTCCATGAATAATGTAGGTGCAGGATTAGGTTATGGATTTCCTGGACTCACTATAGGCTTTGGAGTTGGAGCTGGATGCGGTGTAGGATTGGGTTTTGGTTATGGCTTGGGCAAAGGAATTGCTTATGATGAAACGAAAAGGCATTCAAATGTTGGTAAAATGTTCCGGGAAGCTCCAAAATTTCCTACGTAAGTACTTGGTGGGCTTGAAAATATTTAGTGCGATTATGCCCACAGTTTTCCCAATCCTATGCCTTGTTGTCTAACCTTGTAATATCTAATAACTTGGGAGTTTTACTGTATTTACTGTTGCTCATGTGATTGAATTTTGAAGAAGAGCATTCTGGCACGTGAAGTGCAAATGTATTGAACTGGCTTGAAATGAACAATTCTCAAAGTCGATAAAAGAAACAAGAGAAAACTGACCTGTGAATATTCTTCTATTGATACTTTTTAAACTTAAATCAGGACTCTGCTAATGAGATTGGGGGAAGAATCTTATACAATCTTGCTGGTTTATGCTTTGAAGTGAAATTATGTCTCTTGAAGCTCCACACATAATAGTTATACAAACTAGACTTGAATGGCAGTTTGGCTGGAACAACTAAAAACAAGAGCGATAAGTATATACAATTAACATAACCTCCTTTTTTTACCACATTGACCAGTATATACAATATGACCTTATAAGGTATGTTGTACTGTGACATATTAGCACCACTACTTTCATCCAAACTAACGGACTATACACACACTGTAGATGCAATGTTTGAAGACTTGAATAACTAAAATGAAGTGGAAATATCTTGCAAAAAGTGCAGACATATGGAAAATCACAAACAAACAAAAATTCCTGCTGGGCATGTATAATGAAGTAATGTTGCTATGTGGAATAATGTGAAGTTAGTGAAATTCTCCAGTCTTGCAGAAAAATAATCCTGAAAGCGCGAACCTGGTGTATTTCGTGGAGAAATCCTGATTTCACAACCTAATTCCTTAACTAACAAATTTATAGTAGATAACAAGTGCAGATGCTTCACAGCTCCGTCCCTATCAGGATGCTAACAGTGGAACAGTGAGATATTTGAAGTGACGTCCAAATATCTGCTGTCGGCAGTGTAACTAAAGAAATAAACAAAAATAGAAACATTTTCCAAATTATAATTCTCCTATCATATTCTGCTATTCTAATCTGACAGCATGAGCTTTTCAAATAGAAAGAGCTGGTAGAAATAGACTGGTACAGAAGACAAATGTGACAGTGTTCATTTCAAAATATTGAAAATATGAGCTGTACTCTAATTCTGATTGCTTGAGGTTTTTATTTACAAAAAAAACTGCATTTTTTCTTGTATTAGACAAAACTTAATCATTTTGGGTCTTTTATGGTTAAAAGTTGATTTGATTAGTCACTCGTATATTCCCTAGATTAGTCTCTTTTCTCTTGGTTAAATGCCTATAAGTTTTCACTGGTTATTGCCGTGATTATATATCTTGTGAACACAAGATAGTTTGGTGTCACTTGAGATCTTGAATATCTGAGCAGCTATCTGTTTTATGCTTATATATTCCCCAGCTTGCTCACTCTTTTGTTGGTTAAATGCATATATGTTTGACTGCTTATTGCCATGCTTATATATATTTTTGCAAACACAACATAGTTTGCCGGAACATCTGAGCATCTCTCTGTTTGATGCTGAGAAGAAAACTACATATCTTCTTGCCCTTTGCTTGAATTCTCATGGTTGAGATCTCTGAAGTTGCTACCTTGTGGCATTCTCCACCTCATTTTTGTTTAGCACACCTAGAAAATTCTGAGTTTGCGTGAAAGAAACATGTGTATGTTCTGCAATGTCACTCACGCTTCCCTTGTTTATTTCAGGGACACTGTTGCTGGTTTATTTGACGAGTTGGTGGTAAACACCAAAAAGCTTGCCACAGCAACTTCGAAGCAGATTGAAAAATGGCATTGAGCTGCACCACCATATGGCTGCTGCTATTGGCTATCTTAGATGGGGATTAACACTTCATCTTCAAACATAGGCTGTTGCGTCTCATTGTAATATCTTTTTTGAGCGTTCATCAGTAAGTAGGCTTGTATTTAGGTAGAATTCTGAAACTGTAATACAGAGTTCGTGTTCAAAATTCCTGGAAATGTTGAACAGTATGGTTGTTAGAGAAATAAAATGTCAACCTGATGAATTCTTTGTTGTGCTCCTTGTGCATGTTAGCTGATGTGCTGTTAATAGAGTGAGCATGACTGCTATCAAAATGTGATGGAATGCTGGGGTGTGTGTGGCCTGGAACTGCTCTCTTGGTTCTCTCTCTTTCTGGTTGGCTTCTGTTCTCCCTGGGTCTCTATCTGTATGTTTGGACCATTTAGCACCTCATGGCTATTGATAAACGAGATAACAAGTGGCCCAAATGATGCCACATCAGCACCCTCATCTGCCAAGTCAGCACAGCATGCCCAATCAAGTCCAAGCAACAGATAGCCCTCCTGAACACCCAGCCAATCACAGCCACCTTGGCCTATCTTGCATTGGCCCACAACATCCACGGATCCTCATTTCCATCCATTTAAACTACCCCACCTTTCCCTCCACAAACGCCCATCACATCCTCCCTTCTTGCTGAGCTGAGCACGCCCTCTGCCACTCGCCCCTTCTCTCACAGAACTTCGGGTCCGAGGCAATGGCGGCGCTCGCTCCGACGAAGATGCTTGGCACCCGGCTCAACTTTGCCGGCTCCTCCACCTACGCCACAGCGGCACCGAAGGCACAGAAGATCGTTTCTCTCTTTGATCGCTTCAAGTCGAAGCCTGCCCCAAAGGCGAAGCCCGCTCCCGTGGCCTCTACAGCGGTGGGCATCGACGATGAGCTCGCCAAGTGGTATGGTGAGTACGAAGGAATCTCGCAGGCTCGCAGCTGAGAACTCTTTTCAGGTGATTCGGTCTGAATATGAGTACATGGATCTAAAAATCTTCTTCTCTTGTTTTCAGGCCCTGACAGGAGGATCTACTTGCCCAATGGTCTCCTTGACCGGGACGAGGTGCCGGAGTACCTCAATGGAGAGGTTCCCGGAGAGTAAGTCATTGGTTTCCAGTTTTAATCTGCATATTTTTAGACAATTCTATGTCAGAACTCTGCACGAGCAATGTTGCTAGCACAATGTTGTCTCCATTAGCAGTATACCTAACAGCTGATATGACTGAAATGCTTATGTAAATAAAAAAGTTAGATGCATGTGAACTAACTGTTTTTGTGTTTCCTTTGGACTTGCAGCTATGGCTACGATCCTTTTGGTCTGGGAAAGAAGCCAGAGGACTTCGCCAAGTAAGTAATAGTAATCCGCATTCCGCAAGTACATGCCTTGTTGTGAAGCTACAGCCTCACTCTCGTCAAATTTCAGAATCTTCTCCCAACTAAGCAATCTCAATGGTGCAGGTACCAGGCCTTTGAGCTCATCCACGCCAGGTGGGCCATGCTCGGCGCCGCCGGCTTCATCATCCCAGAGGCATTGAACAAGTACGGCGCAAACTGCGGCCCTGAGGCCGTCTGGTTCAAGGTACGTAATTTGCTGAATGCTGATCAGCAGCTTTCACCGCTTCAGATTCAGAACTCTGAAGCCTCAACTCACGGTGCCTTTGAACAACACCTTGCAGACCGGCGCCCTTCTCCTTGACGGAAACACCCTCAACTACTTCGGCAGCAGCATTCCCATCAACCTGATCGTTGCCGTCGCTGCCGAGGTCGTCCTCGTCGGAGGCGCCGAGTACTACAGGATCACCAATGGACTGGTCAGTAACAAGAGCACCTGAAATATACAGTATATATTGCGTTACAGCAGCTAGGCTCCTGCATGCACTTGTCCCTGTACTGACAAGCGGTTTTTCTCCGGCAGGACTTCGATGACAAGCTCCACCCCGGCGGCCCATTCGACCCTCTCGGCCTCGCCACCGACCCCGACCAGGCGGCGCTGCTCAAGGTGAAGGAGATCAAGAACGGACGCCTGGCCATGTTCTCCATGCTGGGTTTCTTCATCCAGGCCTACGTCACCGGCCAGGGCCCCTACGAGAACCTGTGCGCGCACCTCAGCGACCCCTTCGGCAACAACCTGCTCACCGTCATCTCCGGCGCCGCCGAGAGGACGCCCAGCCTGTGAGCTCGCCGTTAATTGCCAGTTCGTCCGCCGCCGTCGCTTTGTCGATGATCAGCTGCATGCGTGCAATGCAGCATGATGCGCTGTGTTAATTTTACCGGGAAAAGTATCAAGAGTACGGATGTGCCCGTGCGTGTAAATTATCAAGGCCAGAAGAAACATGATCTTTCTGATTTCTTATACCTCTCCAGCAGTGCTACTACACTGCTCCTCGAGTAATTTCTGAAATGGCTCTCATCGTTAAGAACCAGATTCACTAGTGGAAACTTGATTGGTTAAGCCCTTGCCTAATCAGCGTTGTAATAGCTGCTTGGGCGAACTGTGTTTGTCTTCTTTTGTTGAGCTCGCCTGCAAAGCCAACTGCATCTGACGTGGATGCCGTGCCAGTTTCACACATCTAAGTAGCAACTGATGAGCCCGCGATCTAACAACATCTGAACACCTCCTCTGGTATTGCCGAAACCTGCCACTCTGGTTAAGCCTCAAAAGTCATGAGATCCGTGATCGTCACACTCATGATCGACTTCAAGTGAATATAATTGAGCATACGTGGGCTCACGTAGAAAACCATTAGTAATCTAGTATCATTCTATTTACTTTAATTTACTTGTGAACTGCGTTTTTTTGCTTTTCATTGATACGTTGGCCAATCTTGTGAATAAAAGAAGGCAAATGGCGAGCGCACTATTTGAGTCTAGCCGCTGGGTTTGCCTTTCGCCCCAAATCAGACCAGGGGTGGATAGGTCCTCTAGCCTTTCCGCTGGCCGATCCAAATGGTTCCAAACGAGGGGCGTTGTTCTCGTATCATATCAGCCCGCTAATTCACCTCTAATTCTTCCTTTTGTTTTAACTTCCTGCAGGTTCCAAACGAGAGGCCTAATTATTAGAGGTGAGTTCAACAACATTGTGTGCATTCGCTGACTCATTTCACGTTATTTTCGCCCCCGTTTCCCATCCTCCTCCATACTCTTCCAGCGCCACCCCTAGAGCCGCAATCTCCCTCCACATGCATGTAAGTAGGGTCGATGGGAGGCAAGCAACCAACACGACCTTCTTCGACACCAACTGGTTTTTTGGTTGAGTTCTTGACCAATTGAATGGATGTGACGACCAACATTTTCGTTAGCCTCTGTCAGTTGTTACATAGCGAAGTTGCTATCTGTAGATTATTTTAGTTCTTGCAGATTGTTGCCTACCCGGTAATCGTAGCCTAATAATTAGGCCTTATGTGCCATATCGGTTGCAAGTTATATTTATACATCTCTATATGCACAATGTGTTTCTTCACGGGTTGTTTCATATGGGTGGTTCTCTTCCAACTCGACCATTTTTTCACTAGAAAGTAAGCTGAGAGAGGGAAGAATACCATGGAAACGATATTACTGTTATTCTACAAGATGCACTTCAGAAACATGCCTGGTTCGATTGGGTATATGCCTAGATCGCGCCGCCGCCCGGCTCCCCTCCTCCCTCCCCTCTCCTCCCTCGCCGCTGCTTGAAGGCGCGGCCGGGCAAAGCCCGGTTGGCGTCGGCGGCGGCGAGGCCCTCTCGTCCTCTGGCTCGGATGGAGGGGCGCGGGCAGTCTTCTCCGGGACAGGGTGTGGCGTTCCGTCGGGGGCCACGGCGCGCCGGCACGGGCATGGCCTGCTGCGGCGATGCGACGGACGACGGTGGTGGCGGCGTGGGCAGGTGGCGGCAAGGGCGGTGGTGGCTGCTCGGCCGACTTCTGCGAGGAAGGTGGCTCGACGGCGGCTGCGTGGGGGGGCGGCGGCGGATCGCTGCGGGCTGGTCCTCTGCGGAGCATCTGAGGGACGGCGGAGGTGGTTCAGCGCCATCTTGCTTGCCTCGGCACTACGCTCGGCGAGGTGGGGATGCGCGGCTGCCGGTGAAAACCGTGCTCCGACTCCAGTCTTGGCGGGCGATGGCGGCGCTACACGTCGTAACCTTCTTGAAGGCATCGTTGTCGCAGCCTGCATCTACACTCTCGCGCTGTTCCGGGGGAAACCCTAGATCTGGGTCTCCCGGATCGGACGATGGAGGCGCGCCCTGCGTCGTTCTACCTCCTGGGGCATCGTTTTTGGAGCAGCTGCTGGAGGTTGGCGGATGTCGGTGGAGTGGTATTCATCTACCACATTGTTGGCGCTGAGGCTCGGTGGCATGGTGCTGCAGGGTATCGACGACGACAGATGCGGGATGATGTATGCGTGCAGGATGGTGGAGCCGTCTGGCGTCATGGTGGCATCGACGGTAGGTCTTGCAAGGTTAATGCGATGATCTCTCTTGAAGATGGAGTCGAGGAAGACGGCGGTAGCAACTTCTGTGGCATGTGCGTTGGCGTGCGCGGAGAGTCTGCTTGACTGGATGTGCTTCTCATCTGCTATTGGGCGGTTTGGGAAGGCATTTGGTTTTTGGATGATGTTGGTGTATTGTCACCCCCTTCATCCCACTGTAGGTCTAGTGAGGTGGCTTCGAGGTTGATTTTTTGTATTGTTTCTCGTAAGATTTGCGAATAATCTAATAAAAAGGCGTGTGCATCCTTTGGATGCAGAAGCTGAGGTGATTTTTCCCCCTTTTCGAAAAGAAAAAAAAACAAGATGCACTTCAGTAAAGTTGTCATTTTTTGTCTAATTGATTTACCTCGCAGCAATAAACGTGTAATGGAAGAACTAACTAATCGGCAATAACTTAATGTACTCATATTTTTTTCTTTCAGGAATCGTATACTCATGAACGTTTCTTATTGTTCTTCACAAGATTGTCTCTTCAGTAATCATGTACGACAAGCAGAACGATTGGAAGAGAGTCTTGATCGAGTGTGTGACTAAGAATTATCTTGTGTTTCATGTTTCTCCAGCAGCTTTGTTGCGATAATTATATTATATCTTACTGAAATCTACGTGGGCAATCAACAGTCGGTTTTATATTGTAAATAACTGGTATACTGTTTGGTAAAGATTATTGTAGTTTGTAGATCGGACTTTCTAAACGTCTACTGTCGATGGATCGAATGCATTCCGAGGCGCATTCTCACACAACAGTTTTATTCATGTGGCTTCAACCGCTAATATCTATGAATTTTCGCTGCAACGCGCCGGGTATCATCTAGTTATGTTAGAAGAGGGAAAACCACCGAAGTGGTTAAAATTTACAAAATGACTAACGTAAGCAGGTAAAGATTACACAAAGATAGCCAAACTAAAACAGCAGCGCAAGGTTCATCAGGTCCTAGCCATCCAACACTTCCAATTTTTAATCTTCTTGTTTTCTAGATACTCGTGACATTTTTTCACACTAAAGTTCAGTTTTTCATGACTATCCGCAGCCACAACAAGAGAATTGAAATTCTTGTTTACTAGTTCACATGAAGCCTTTTTTAGGACTACACATAACCATATAACCGATGAGAGTCTAGAGCACTGTAACATTCATCTCTCCCATAAACAGCCAAAATAATGTGATTACTTGTCTGCCACATATACTAGATAGAAATAACCATTAGACATCCAAATTTTACATTAATATGACATGTTCTGATTTCATGAATGGTCGTTTACTTAATTTGTTAGTTGCTTCAGTTTTTGCTGCACCCACAGCTAGGATCGTTGCCTAGTATGAAACTTTAGGGTGTACGAAAGATCAAGTGAGGTTTGGGTGAACTCCGCAACATTATTTCCCGGCAGCTGATCGTGGACGTGCGCGCTATAAATATGCGGCGCGGCCCAACCAACACATTGATCATTGATAGGGCCGGTCTATGGACTTTGGGGGTCCTTAGGAAGACATGATACCAAGGGCCCCTTATTTACAGTGGTGGAGATTTCATACACCCAAGGGGGGCCACTGCCCCCCCCCTCCCCCCCCCCCCCCTTAAAATTTTATATGGACTTATTTCTACCAATGGCTGCTTTAGAAGCGGGTGCATGCACCTACATGTATAACTTTGGCTCTAAAATTGCAGATTCAACAACGAGAAGAAGGCGATGCTGCAGACGTCGTTTTGTATGCTGCTAGTTGCCGTGTGGTCGACTTCCATATTTGGAGAGGTAACGAACCTTGAAGCGCTGCTCCCGGCCGCCTGCTGCGCCCTCACCTACGCTGTAGACGGCCCCATCCTGGCCCAGCGAGCCATCTTATGAAGTTCATCGGCATCTGCACGCTCAGGGGCAGCCGGGCGGCGATGGCAGCATCCTCCGTCGGTGTTGCCATCGTCGGGCGGGCGAGCATCAGCGCCAGATACTTCATCATGTGTAAATTGGCGGAACAATTCGGGTGGAACTGGGATTGACCTTTTTATTACGACGTTATCGACAATATAAAAATGCGAGGCTGCTCTAGTTCTCGCTCGGGTTTGATCTTGTTATTACCGCTAAAAGTGTTTGATAGTATTTTGTTCTAATGTATTTATGATAGACTAGTAAAAATGCCCGTGTGTTGCACCCGGATAAACGGAAACTAAACCACTCCAGCCAAATATAGCATGATTGATGACACTTCTCATTTGTGTCAGCATGGTCTTCGGTTGTTACGTATTCCTCTATTCATGAAGAACTTGATCATTCTACGAAGATGAGCTGGCCCGTGACCTTTGTTGTAGTCAGATTTTCCCGTTTCTCCTCGCCTATCTTGCGGGACCTGCTTCGCGTGCTCCTCAGCATTATGGCATAAGCCTTAATCCCACGGCCAAAGCACCACTAAAACCGCACCAATCTAAAATCCTTGTTTCTGAATAAAAAAATCATGCAACCATCGGTCCTCCACATGAGTGAAACTGAACTGACCGGGTACAAATCCAATAGACAAGTCGTATGTTGTAGTGTTCTTCACATTGTTGCACCATCTTAATGTAGCTTGATGCGGATGCTATAGTGCTTTCAGATTAGGTATCCCCTATGGCATGTGGTATTTATCCCTGCAACACTTGCATCTGTGAAAAAACCCCTAACTCAGATCTTTAAAGTATGCATTTTTTATTAGAAGTAAATTTGGCTGTGCCGCGGTTGTAAGTATCCTGAAATCTAGAGGGTCACGAAACAATAGAACCAAACACAGACTCAAATAATAATCTACTTTTCTTAAATTTGCACGAAACAAATCAAGAAGTCTGGAAGTTGAATGGCCATAGATTACCGATTGCTCCGGGTTTTTCCAAATCTTGCAAAAGGAAAATTCATGAACAAAAATACATGTTAACCTTATAAATAAGTTCACCAATCTAGACCAATAGTTTCGCATTTCCTAAGATCATCCGTGGTACTACTTCCTCCTTTCCAAATTAGGATGCCTATAGTTTTAGTCAAAATTAAACTTTTTAAAGTTTGAGCAACTATATACAAAAAATTATCAACATCAAAAAATTTAAATGCTCATAATACGGAAACATATTTCATGGTGGTTCCAAAATATTAATTTAAGATTATAAATATCGACATTTTTTTTCTATATAGTTGGACAAAATTTTGATTCAAATATTATAGACATCCTGTTTTAGAATAGAGAGAATATTATAAAAATGCTAAATTTGGCATCAATGCTGATTTTATTTCTTACTAAATCAATTATCTGTGTCCTTCATGGATAATCCACAAGCCCAGACTCCTTTTCCTCTCTCTCTATAGGAAAATCCGTGCATCTCCACAAGTCTCTAGAGTCTAGAGTCCTCCATGGCGCTTATTTTCCTGCGAGGCGTCGCCCAATATTTCTCGTCCTCTTCCGCGCGGAGGTTGTCAACTCTGGGGCGCGTCGCGCGCCCCCGGCAAGCAGCAGCCACGGCCGTCGTGCATCCCGCTCACCTGACCATCTATCCCGCCTCTGCTCCTTCGCTTGGCCTTGTACTTGCGCCAGGTTCACTCTCGTACCAGGCTACTTTAATAACTGCAGGCAGCAGCAAGCAATCTCATCTTTCCATTTATGTATGGCCTCAGATTTTTGACAAACCAATTGTTCCATTTCTTCTTGATTCCAGCTTTCTAATATTTCAGGCAACTTCGAGTATATATATAAACCGGTAGAATTTATTTTAAGCAATCGATGTGGGACTATTCAACATAAAATATCCATGCGACCCATGTGTTTTTAAAGTAGGCTATTTTTCTGGAATGAATCTATAATATCTATAAAGTTCATCCTCACTAAAATGCATTTAATGTTTGCAAGCTCAAACCTAGTGATGCCATGTCACTCCAATTTCATGTCCATCAGATTTCCAAATGACGGTCCTTAGAGCATCTCCAGCCGCGTCCCCCAAACCGCGCCGGATTGAGCGTTTGGGGGACGTGTTTTGTTCGTGCCGCCTTTGGGGGACGTCACTCCCCAGCCGCGTCCCCCCAAACGCCTCCCCCCAAACATTTAAAATATTTTTTTTGGCATTTTTATTTCAATTTCCACAAACTAATACATAATTGGGTACGTGGTTTCCACAAACTAATACATAGTTGGAACCGTGGTGGACACAAATATAAAATATTGCAAATAAACTAAAGCTAACTAGGCCGGTCATCGGAGGTTTCGTGTGTTCGCCGCCAAGAAAGAACACTCGAGGGCACACTCAGTCACCGAAACTGGAAAATCCAGCTGGTGACGGTGCCCTGTTGGTTGTTTCGAGGAAGAACAGGCAGAGACCTCCGTGCACGTATTCGCTGCGAAGAAACAACACTCAGTCGTCCTCCTCGTCGGTGCTGTCGCCGTGGTAGTCCCTGTCGTTGTGGTAGTCCCGGCGGCAGCACCTCTCGTCGAAGACCTTGACGCTCATATCCCTGTTGCCGAAGTAGTAGAACAGGAGGATGAAGCTGGCTTCGAGGCTGTGGTGGCGCGCGAACTTCTCCCAGCCGATGTTGAGGTACATCTTGCCGCGCGCGTCGTAGATCGCGTCGACGATCCACCGGTAGTAGCCGCACGAAGCCTCCCGCGGATGCATCTTGCGCGGGCGTACGGCGCCGACGTACTCGACGAAGGAGTCCGGCAGCCTCTGGATGCCGCGTGGGTCGCCCTTGAGGACGAGGACGAACTCGAACAGCACGTCCGGCTCCACGTCCATCTCCGACGATGAAGACGACAGCGTGGGAGGCGACGGCGAGCGTTCAGCTATGCCGCGGCCACGACCACGACCACGACCACGGCCGCGGCCGCGAGGTCGGCCTCCGCCTCTACCAGACATAGCGTCGAGTCTTGTTGAGAGATGGTGGCGGCTAGGGTTTGGGAGAGAGGCGCTAGGGTTTATGTGTGAGAGGGACGATGAGAGGCGCCCCTTTTATAGGCCGGAGGGAGGCGGATGAGCGGTGGCGCTCATTAACGCCGGCACGCAGAGCTAGGCGCGACGGGACGCGTCGCTGCGCCCTCTGCGGGAACTGCACCGTCGCTGCGAGAACTGCACCGTGACTGCGCGCCAATAACTTCCGTCGCGAGGTAGGCGACGGTTAGGTTAAAATTAATCGTGCCGCTAACGGTCGGCCCCGCCACTCCCCGCCTCGCTTTTCGGTGTGTCCGGCGTCCCCGGTGCGTCCCCTGTGGGACGGGGAAGGGCTCGGGGCGCCGGACACCGTATCGGGGCGCGCCGGACAAAAATGGGCTTTGGAGGACGCGGCTGGAACGCATTTTTTGTCCGGCGCGCCCGAAATCACTTTGGGGACGCGGCGCTGGAGATGCTCTTAGTTTACACATGCAGCATCCCTACTGACATATTTTTATTGCTCCACCGAATTGACAGCCCATCGTCCTCCACCTCAACTTCCGTTGCATCCACCCCACCCCTAGAATTATGACCCATCACCTATCCAATAACGGGTGAAGAGCAGTTCCAACCTTCTGTATTTCGCTGCTTCCAGGGCGACGCCACCTTCCCTCCGATTCCTCTCAAGGTCCCTCTCCTGACATGGTCGGCTGATATCACTGTTTACTATTTGTGTAAACCATCTATCTCTCCTATCCGATCTGATGTGTCACTGTTTACTATTTGACCCATGAGTCCATGATAGATCATCCATACAATCTATTCCATCCTCCCGATTGTTTCTCCCCAATTGTTATTTCTTCTCTCGATTGTTATTTCTTCATTGCAGGTTTACACAATGTATTCAGCAATTGCCCTGCTACTCACGATCGATCCATCTGCCTTTGGGTGTACTTATCAAAGAGTACTCCTGATTAAAAGCGCTGGCCGGCTTTATTTTCATCTGTGTTTTCCGTTTTGATGCAACTTTTTATTTTATTTTGTTTGTAATAACATTTGCAAGTGTTCAAATGTGCGTTGTTGGCAGGTATAGGCTCAATCTCCCCAAGTGATAAAGTTAATTGGTATGTCAAGATACATGTGTATGCTTCCTCCATCTATGCAAGATTACGTGTTGATATTTAGTGGAGTAGAATGTAAGTTCACTTTCCACACATGCGTACAGAATAAATTAGCTTCAGTTGCTTTTATTTGAGAACGATTTTCATAGGTTTTGGCACCGGATGTATCTGCCAGTGGAGTGTTGTGTAATGTTCCATCAAATGACGAATAGAACAAACCGAGTATTGTTTGCTCATACGATATTCAGGTTTCAGAGACTCACGGGATAGTTTGATGAACTGAGATATTGTACGGAGGAAAAACTCATGTTGGATCGTTTTTTCCTCAAACCACAAATTTTCTTTATTGTCGATACTCACTGTTTTTTTCTTAGGTAACTATCAATGTATCCACTTATATCTGCTATGCTGCTCGCAATAGAATGTATAATCATCCAGATTTCAACAGGCATATACATGAATCTCAAATTAACTTTGTGCAAATAATCACAATAAAGATGATCAGTATAATGACACTAGAGTATCAGCCCAAGGGAGAGCACAACGTCGTGTTCTTTATTTGTCTATGTCATAGAATGATGCGGTAATTTTTAACTGAAATTCATAGTTCAACAAAATTATTCAATTTTTTACGTTATTATGAGTGGGACAAAAGTTCAATTACATATATCCGCAGCAACGCGCGGGATATCAACTAGGTACTACAACAAGTACGCCTGGTGAAATCCCTGAGAGCTGAGCACCGGCTCATCTATGCGGTGAATAGTAAATATTTAACCAGCGAACCGGTCATAACTCGGTCCATCCGTCCGGCTACTGGTTCTTGCGGGCGTCCTCACACTCTCTTGGGGCATGTCCATTTTGTCGATTTGATCTCGCGGTTCTTGAGACGGTTGAAACAGTTGAGTTGCAGTTGTTGGGGGGATAGGCCAAAGGCTTGGCAAAGTTGCCCTGTTTAGCTATCAAGATACCAGATTAAAGATTAAAGCACGATTTCCAACATATTCTCGACTTCGCCGAGGAGAATTTAATAGCAAAAGATACCGGAAGGTTTTGTTGAGGACGGTATGTTGATCTGAGTCCGGCAAAGACGCCGGGGAGTTTAACTTGAAACCGGAAGGATTAATCCGGTACGTTTGGAGTAAGAACCTGGCATGGTCCGTCGGCTAGGATCTGCCGGACTATACCAGCTTCGGGGACTAATGTCGGGGGGGATGGCCCCCGGTAGGCCAAAGGCACGGCAAAGTTGCCCTGTTTAGCTATCAAGATACCGGATTAAAGATTAAACCGGGTGACCAAGTTAGCGTGGATCCTACTAAGTTAAAGTATACCGGTATCCCAGGAGGGGTATACCGGAATGTGGTAAACATGAGAGAGGCCGGATTACCGGCATGAACTCAACTGTAGCATGTCGGCATTCTGGTCAAAAATTCCACCAAGGACAAGAGGACAAGGATGAGCGAAGCACATCAGCTTTAATCGAAGCCCTGAAGCCAAAGCAGAAGGTGACGTAAAAGGTACCGGACGAGGTCATCGTTCCCTGATTAAAGACAAGACCGGTGTCATCAAGGCCAAAGAAGCTTTATAAAGTAGCTTAGCTCATCAAAGATGCCATTAGGGTTTCTTCCCCTGTAAGCCACCCTCTCCCCCTATATAAGGAGAGGAGGCACACCCCTGCGCGGGACGGATCATTAGAAGTCTCACTGCTCGATAGAGAGAAGTAGAACACGATCTTGTAATCTGTATGTTCTTCAACCTCTGGCCAAGGGCTAAGTTCATCAAATCTATACCGGAAAACCTTCCCAAATCCTTCCCCTTGTTACCGAAACCCTCCCCCGAATCCTCTAGCGCACATTCGGCCCCAACTTAAGCCATCCCATGGCATCTGCCGTTCCACCACGACGATAGCAGCGGTGTTCAAACTCGATACCGAGCGAAGCAGGTGTGTCTTCAACCGGTGGTGCAGCCTGTGCAGCCACAGCGCGCGATCGGCTCCTTGTGTTCATCTAAAAATTAATTAGCAGTTTAGTACCTTAAGCACATCTTAACAAAAGTAATGAAAATAAAAAACTAATCCGATAGAAGTACACATATGATCATCCTCTACACATCTTACAAAAGAATCTCCTCTAAAATTACGATCTAGCATGCTCATTAAAGTGTTGAAGTTCATAATATGACATAAGTCTAGATTGATAATGTCAAAAGCTAGAGCATGCCTTCGCGAATAAAAAGTTGGGGATCGGAGGAGAAACGTACCATGCTTCGATGGAGTGCAAGGAATCGAATAAAAAACGGATGAATTGGGAGATCCAATAGATTAGGTTTTGAGTTTGGAGGAGGAAGAGAGAGAGATTACGAAAATTTGGGTTGCATACCTGTTCCTGACCAGTTTAAGTCGTCCGGCACGCGGTACGGGCGTATTCCGCCCGTACCAGGTGCAATCGCCTTGGGTTAGGTCGGTCGACTCGGTACAGTCGGGCGGTACGGTCGTGTCCCCCCATATCGATGCTCGGTAAACTTACATTATGTTTTCAAAGAATTGATGTTTCCATCATCGAAGCAGTACGGGCGCATGGTACGGTCGGCGCTGGTACCGTGCCGATGGTCGCCAAAGTTACGGCCTGTGTCGACAAAATTTTCAACTTTTCTCTTTCATGGTCGCAGATGCGGTATGGGCGCGTGGTACGGTCTGGTATGACCGTACCGATGGCCGTTCACTAGAACCCGCGAACATCAAAAATTTATATGCAATCTTCATGTGCCTTTATGCATCCATATTATCTCGAAAATGGCTAAGGAAAAAACAGCAGTATATATCAAGATTGTACAGCCATTAACATCGAAAATCAAAAAGGCGTTGTTGCTTAACTTCTTCTCCTCTTTTCCAAGGATCTCATCAACACTCTTTATTAAAAACGAAACAAACAAACAAATAAAACTAAACATTACACTTGAACACAAACTTGATAGAAAAACTTTATTGAGCATGGGCTGCCTCCCATAAAGCGCTTCTAGTTAAGGTCAATTAGCTTGACCAAGATGGTGATCACTTAAGAGTTGGAAGTGGAAGACCCACTCCAAAATAGTTAGCTTTCAAAGTAATGATCCCATCAGCATTTGTCTTCTTCTTTCTTGGGAAGTGTACTACAAATGGGTCTTTGGATGGTACTCCAATCCTCACATTCCCTTCAAGCAAATTGATTAGTGCTTTAATAGTTCTAAGAAATGGCCTTCCTAAGATTATAGGAGCTATAGGATCTTCAGGCATGTCCACAATAATAAGATCAATAAGAGCAGGGCATCTTTTAATCTCTACTACAATATTATCTTTTATCCCTACACCTTGTCTATACATGTTGAATTCGCTAAGTGCAGTCTTAGCTCAGTTGTTCTAAATGGCCCCATTCCTAACTTATCAAATAAAGTTTTTGAAATTGTGGAGACGCTTGCACCAAGATTACAAAGTGCAGCCACCTCATTTGTTCCAAAAAATGGATTTTAATAGTGGGCTCGAATATATTATCAAACTTAGCTAGAAGTTTTTCAGCTAGCTTCTTATCTGTTGCTCTAAACCACGGACTTTGCATGCTACCTCATGTATAAATTGACGGTACCTTTCATCATTACCTTCGTTGATTATAGGGTGTCTTACCGTAACCGTCTTAATGAGATCTTCCACAGAATACTCAGGTGTTGGAGCATTGCTATAGTCCAGTTCTTCAAGTGCTTCTCCACTTCTTTCAATCCTCGTCAACTTGAGGTCTTCAACGGGGTTTTGTTCGGGTTTACCTGTAAATCTTGCAAGTATAATAGTTTGGCTTTCAGCTATCTTCCCCAGCTGTGTCTCAACGGTCTTCGTTCTCTCCTGTAAAGCTTGAACATCATTCTTGAGAGAAACCGTTTGGATAGATAAATTCCCTATCATAGTGCTATGATTTTCGATGAGATTTGTGAGGGTACTATTTTGTTCAGCTTGAGCATGCATAAAATTCTTGAAAGTACTTTCACTTGAAGTTTTACCATTGCTTGCTCCATTACCGTTGGTGAAGTTATTATTAGGAACTCCTGCATTATTATTATAAGATCTAGGAAAATTAGAGCCATAGTTTTGACTCTTCCAAGCAGGGTTATAAGGATTTCTTGCTATGAAGTCGATTTCCTCAATTTTAGTATTGGTGATGGAATTAACTTGGGTAGTTTCTTTACCCTTTATAATGTGTAAAAACTCATCTACCTTTGAAGTAAGGTCTTCATTGTTACCTTCGGTGATTGCATTCACCTTTCTTGAGGAGGATCTATCTACATGCCATTGGGCATGGTTGCTTTGCATATCATCTCCAAAAAAGGATGATTCTATTCTCTTAAGAGTAGGTCGAATCCCCATGAAAATGTTCCCGGGATATGAATGAAAATCTTCATCATCTTCTAAGAAGCCTCCTTTCCAGCTCAACTGGCTTGCTCATGAATGTTCCTCCTGCTGCAGTATCAAGCATAGACTTTGACATTGAGTTAAGGGCATTATAAAATAAATGTAGGATTAACCAATCCTCCATTTATAACTTGGACAGTTCATGGTGACCTCCTTCATCCTTTGCCATGCAAGCGCTAGTGGCTCGCGGTCTTCTTGTCTAAAACCTTTAATATTAGAACGCAATTGCATAGTCTTTGTTGGTGGGAAAACCTTAGTCATAAAGATATTAGTACATTCCTCCCATGAAGTTATGCTTCCCTTAGGCAAATCTAGCAACCATTGTTTTGCTTTTGCTCTTAATGAAAAGGGAAACAAGCGCAATTTAATATCATTTAGATCAACATTTTTAATGCGCATCATATCACATATTTCAGTGAATGTGTTTAAGTGCATACCTGAATCCTCAGCGGCTGAGCTTCCAAATTGGTTATGTTGAACCAAACTTAAAAGGTTAGGCTTAATTTCATAGTTCTCCGCTTCAACAGCGGGCTGAGTTATGGGTGCACGAATAAAATCATCATTGGGGATAGCATATTCCAAAAGCTTATTTTCTGCCATAGTGATTATCTTTTTGGGTTTTCAAGTATAAGTAAAGCAGTAAACTAATAATAGTAAATAAAAACTTAAAACTAAAAATAAGATAACTAAAAAGGTCTCTAGTAACCTTAACGGAATAGCAAAATTGCTTCCCCGGCAACGGCGCCAGAAAAAGGGTTGATACCTCCGATTCGAATTACGGATTGTAGTATGGTGAGCTTTTTTCCTAGAAGACCTAGGTTTAATCGAACCTTGGGAAGCAATGCTAAATGGTGTATGAAGGAAACGTCTACAAGACTTTGCCAATGTATTTTATCTTCAGTTTACCGGACCTATCAAGTTTATTTTTAAGGGTGTTGTGTTCAATGATGGAAATATGCCAGGGTTAAGGTTCCACCTGCAGCTATGCATACATATATAAATAAAGTTCATATGTGCAACAAATAAAATATAGATAAGAGATTTGTGGGTAGCACATCCGTAAATACCCTTAGCCCTAAAGCCAGAGGTGACAAGAGCCTAATGGTCCAACCATTGTCCTCACATCCGTAAGCAACAATAGCTATTAAGTAAATACAGACCAAAGCCTTAAGCTAGATGATTGTGCTATGATCCCGAATGAATCAATAAACATGTACCGGTACTTTCCCCTTTCTGTCACTGAGGTTTCGCGAGTACACATCGTTCTCCAGTCATCCCACCTCTTCCCTTGATCCTCTCTAATGACATGGGTACCTGCAGATCATTAAAGACGAGGCAAAGAGACAAGGATACAAGATTGCAAAACTCCTATTCAATCCTTACACATAACATAAGATTAGATGCACATAGTTGGTGCGAGGATTCACCCCAACCCACAACCCGTGGGACTACTCACACATAATATCAAGATCAAGATCAAAGATAGAAAATATTGTGCAAAATAATTAGATTAAAATCATAATATTCTTACAATGGTCGACAATTCTCAAGGAGATCTCTATTACAATGGTGATGGCTATGGAGGAGATGGAGGATGGAATGGATGAATTATGGGAATTGATCTCCTTTGGTGTGTTGCAGATGGATCTGGTGGATGGAGGCTCTGGTCGGCGATGAATGGCTCTCTTTTCAGCATCGGTCCCATTCACGATTTTTATAGTGTTTGAGCTCGGGAATGTACGGGCGGACGGTACGGGTGGGGCTTGCCCGTATCGATGCCCGTTAAAGCCCCTGGAACCACCTTTTCGAGCGTAGTCAACTTTGCCATGCTCCTGACGCGATTTTCTTCAGTACTTGCTGGTCCATTTTCCATTATGACGTGATATCCTGCAGAACATCCAAAAATAGAAGAGATTGCACATCTTTGCATTGATTAGGCATTAGTGGCAAGTTGAGAGGCAAACTTAGTCAATTTCTTGACTTAGCTAGTTGTTTAAACGCGAGAAAATATGGCGTATTTCACAGCTATCAAGAAGGCGGAGGCCCAGGTTCAAGCAAAGGAAAAGGAGGATAATCTCCGCAAAGCCATCGAGGCTCTACTGGGCAATTTATTTTAACAATCTTCGATCTTCCGTTATTTTTGAATCACGTTGATTTTTTGCTTGTGCCTTCACTTTATTAGGTGCTGCTGTTATACCTATGATTTGCGTAAGCAAGCTTCCAGTCGTCTCTGCTCCTGAAGCCATCTCCTTTGCTGTCGACTCTAGCGAGCTTATTCAAGCTCTACTGCAGAAGAACAAGGCCGCCCTGGTGAGGCTTTTCGCCCTGATCTTTCCAAAGGTGGATCAGAACAAGACCTTGGGACAGCTGGTGGACGCATTTTCTGTCGACACCGATGGCACTATCGAGGTATTCAAACGCACCTCGTGTACCTACAGGGAACTTCTTGCATTCTTGCTCTTGATGGGATGTGGCTTCGAGGCCGACATGGCATGGCTATCGATCTTAGCTCTTTTAGCAGATTGGCGCGCAAATGCATGCGCCAGCTTCTTGAGTTGGTAGAAACGAACAAGCAAACAACTGCCGAAGTTGCTCCAAGTGTCTCGACACAAACTCAAGCTCCATGAAATTCTCGTCTTGTAACCGATACTTTTTTTTTGAAAATGGCTTTTTAAATGCATGTTTGGTGATGTCTACGGGTGCTTCTATTCTTGTAGACAGTGTTGGGTCTCCAAGAGCAGAGGTTTGTAGAACAGCAGCAAGTTTCCCTTAAGTGGATCACCCAAGGTTTATCGAACTCAGGGAGGAAGAGGTCAAAGATATCCCTCTCATGCAACCCTACAACCACAAAGTAAGAAGTCTCTTGTGTCCCCAACACACCTAATAGGTGCACTAGTTCGGCGAAGAGATAGTGAAATACATGTGCTATGAATAAATGCGAGCAGTAGCAACAGCACCAGAAAAGTGCTTGCTGGTGTGCAGTTGATGGTAGTAATATTGCAGGAAGTAAAGATGCAGTAAAACAGTAAACAAGCAGCGATAGCAGTATTTAGGAACAAGGCCTAGGGATCATACTTTCACTAGTGGACACTCTCAACATTGATCACATAACAAAATAAATAGATAGATGCTAGACTCTACACCCTCTTGTTGGATGATGAACACCACTAACTGTGTAGGATTACACGAACCCTCAATGCCGGAGTTAACAAGATCCACAATATTCAATGTTCATATTTAAATAACCTTAGAGTGCATGACAGATCAACATAACCAAACCAAGTACTAACATAGCATGCACACTGTCACTTCACACTACGAAAGGAGGAATAGATCACATCAATACTATCATAGCAATAGTTAACTTCATAATCTACAAGAGATCACAATCATAGCCTACGCCAAGTACTACACGATGCACACACTGTCACCATTACACCGTGCAGGAGGAATAAACTACTTTAATAACATCACTAGAGTAGCACACAGATAAATTGTGATACAAAACACATTGCAATCATAAAGGGATATAAATAAGCACTTCACTATGCCATTCATAACAGTGAATAAGTATTCTGTGAAATATAGCCTAAGAGACCCACACGGTGCACACACTGTCACCTTTACACACGTGGGACAAGGAGTCTCCGGAGATCACATAAGTAAAACCCACTTGACTAGCATAATGACATCTAGATTACAAGCATAATCATATGAATCTCAATCATGTAAGGCAGCTCATGAGATTATTGTATTGAAGTACATAGGAGAGAGATGAACCACATAGCTACCGGTACAGCCCCGAGCCTCGATGGAGAACTACTCCCTCCTCATGGGAGACAGCAGCGGTGATGAAGATGGCGGTGGTGTTGATGGAGAAGCCTTCCGGGGGCACTTCCCCGTCTCGGCGGCGTGCCGGAACAGAGACTCCTGTTCCCCAGATCTTGGCTTCGCGATGGCGGCGGCTCTGGAAGGTTTTCTCTGGTTTCGTCGAACGTGGTAGGGTTTTCGCGACGGAGACTTTAAGTAGGCGGAAGGGCAAGGTCGGTGGAGTCCTGGTGGGGCCACACACTAGGCCGGCGCGGCCAGGGCTTGGGCCGCGCCGCCCATCGTGTCCCCACTTCGTGGCCCCACTTCGTTTCCCCTTCGGACTTCTGGAAGCTTCGTGGAAAAATAGGACCCTGGGCGTTGATTTCGTCCGATTCCGAGAATATTTCCTTACTAGGATTTCTGAAACCAAAAACAGCAGAAAACAGCAACTGGCCCTTCGGCATCTCGTCAATAGGTTAGTTCCGGAAAACGCATAATAATGACATAAAGTATGCATAAAACATGTAGATATCATCAATAATGTGGCATGGAACATAAGAAATTATCGATACGTCGGAGACGTATCAGCATCCCCAAGCTTAGTTCCTGCTCGTCCCGAGCAGGTAAACGATAACAAAGATAATTTCTGGAGTGACATGCCATCATAACCTTGATCATACTATTGTAAGCATATGTAATGAATGCAGCGATCAAAACAATGGTAATGATATGAGTAAACAACTGAATCATAAAGCAAAGACTTTTCATGAATAGTACTTTCAAGACAGGCATCAATAAGTCTTGCATAAGAGTTAACTCATAAAGCAATAAATCAAAGTAAAGGTGTTGAAGCAACACAAAGGAAGATTAAGTTTCAGCGGTTGCTTTCAACTTATAACATGTATATCTCATGGATAGTTGTCAATGCAAAGTAATATAACAAGTGCAATATGCAAGTATGTAGGAATCAATGCACAGTTCACACACGTGTTTGCTTCTTGAGGTGGAAAGAGATAGGTGAACTGACTCAACATAAAAGTAAAAGAAAGGCCCTTCGCAGAGGGAAGCATTGATTGCTATATTTGTGCTAGAGCTTTGGTTTTGAAAACAAGAAACAATTTTGTCAACGGTAGTAATAAAGCATATGTGTTATGTAAATTATATCTTACAAGTTGCAAGCCTCATGCATAGTGTACTAATAGTGCCCGCACCTTGTCCTAATTAGCTTGGATTAACACGGATTATCATTGCATGACATATGTTTCAACCAAGTGTCACAAAGGGGTACCTCTATGCCGCCTGTACAAGGGTCTAAGGAGAAATTTCGCATTGGATTTCTCGCTTTTGATCATTCTTCAACTTAGACACCCATACCGGGACAACATAGACAACAGATAATGGACTCCTCTTTTAATGCTTAAGCATTCAACAGTTAATATTCTCATAAGAGATTGAGGTTTTATGTCCAAACTGAAACTTCCACCATGATTCATGGCTTTAGTTAGCGGCCCAATGTTCTTCTCTAACAGTATGCATACTCAAACCATTTGATTGTGAAAACCGCCCTTACTTCAGACAAGATGAACATGCATAGCAACTCACATGATATTCAACAAAGGTAAAAAGTTGATGGCGTCCCCAGAAACATGGTTACCGCTCAACAAGCAACTTACTAAGAAATAAGACACATAAGTACATATTCTTCACCACGATAGTTTTTAAGCTATTTTGTCCCATGAGCTATATATTGCAAAGGTAAAGAATGGAAATTTTAAAGGTAGCACTCAAGCAATTTACTTTGGAATGGCGGAGAAATACCATGTAGTAGGTAGGTATGGTGAACACAAATGGCATAGTGGTTGGCTCAAGGATTTTGGATGCATGAGAAGTATTCCCTCTCGATACAAGGTTTAGGCTAGCAAGGTTATTTGAAACAAACACAAGGATTAACCGGTGCAGCAAAACTTACATAAAAGACATATTGTAAACATTATAAGACTCTACACCGTCTTCCTTGTTGTTCAAAACTCAATACTAGAAATTATCTAGACTTTAGAGAGATCAAATATGCAAACCAAATTTTAGCAAGCTCTATGTATTTCTTCATTAATAGGTGCAAAGTATATGATGCAAGAGCTTAAACATGAGCACAACAATTGCCAAGTATCAAATTATTCAAGACATTTTAGAATTACTACACGTAGCATTTCCCGTTTCCAACCATATAACAATGAACGAAGCAGTTTCAACCTTCGCCATGAACATTAAAAGCTAAGAACACATGTGTTCATACGAACCAGCGGAGCGTGTCTCTCTCCCACACAAGGATTTATTCAAACAAAAACACAAACAAAAGTACACAGACGCTCCAAGTAAAGTACATAAGATGTGACTGAATAAAAATATAGTTTCAAGGGAGGAACCTGATAAATTTGTCGATGAAGAAGGGGATGCCTTGGATATCCCCAAGCTTAGATGCTTGAGTCTTCTTGAAATATGCAGGGATGAACCACCGGGGCATCCCCAAGCTTAGAGCTTTCACTCTTCTTGATCACGTTGTATCATCCTCCTCTCTTGACCCTTGAAAACTTCCTCCACACCAAACTCGAAACAAACTCATTAGAGGGTTAGTGCATAATTAAAAATTCACATGTTCAGAGGTGACACAATCATTCTTAACACTTCTGGACATTGCCCAAAGCTACTGGAAGTCAATGGAACAAAGAAATCCATCCAACACAGCAAAAGAGGCAATGCGAAATAAAAGGCAGAATCTGTCAAAACAGAACAGTCCGTAAAGACGAATTTTAAAATGGCACCAGACTTGCTCAGATGAAAATGCCCAAATTGAATGAAAGTTGCGTACATATCTGAGGATCACGCACGTAAATTGGAAGATTTTTCTGAGTTACCTACAGAGAATTAGGCCCAGATTCGTGACAGACAGAAATCTGTTTCTGCCCAGTAATCCAAATCTAGTATCAACCCTACTATCAAAGACTTTACTTGGCACAATAATGCAATAAAATAAGATAAGGAGAGGTTGCTACAGTAGTAACAACTTCCAAGACTCATACAAAATAAAATTACTGTAACAAAATAAACACATGGGTTATCTCCCACGAAGTTCTTTCTTTATAGCCATTAAGATAGGCTCAGCAATTTTAATGATGCTCTCCCAAGAAATAAGAGTTGAAGCGAAAGAGAGCATCAAGAAGCAAATTCAAAACAAATTTAAGCCTAACATGCTTCCTATGCATAGGAATCTTGTAAATAAACAAGTTCATGAAGAGCAAAGTAACAAGCATAGGAAGATAAAACCAGTGTAGCTTCAAAAATTTCAGCATATAGAGAGGTGTTTTAGTAACATGAAAATTTTTACAACCATATTTTCCTCTCTCATAATAATTTTCAGAGACATCATGAACAAACTCAACAATATAAGTATCACATAAAGCATTCTTATTCACATGCATAAAAGTATCATTACTCTCCACATAAGCATAATCAATTTTATTAGTTGTAGTGGGAGCAAATTCAACAAAGTAGCTATCATTATTATTCTCATTATCAAATATAGGAGGCATATTGTAATCATAATCAAATTTATCCTCCATAACAAAGGTACTAAAAGACCAATATCATTATAATCATCATAAATAGGAGGCAAAGTATCATCAAAGTAAATTTTCTCCTCAATGCTTGGGGGACTAAAAATATCATGCTCATCAAAGCCAGCTTCCCCAAGCTTAGAATTTTCCATATCATTAGCAACAATGGTGTTCAAAGCGTTCATACTAATATGTTCCATAGGTTTTTTAATTTTCGCATCAAACCATCCATATCTTAAATCAGGAAATAGAATAAGAAGCTCATTGTTGTCCATTATGCCTAACTAGTGTAAACAAGAAACAAAAAGATGCAATTACAGGATCTAAAGGAAACAGCTTCGAGCACACACACAACGGCAACAGAAAAGTACTTTACCTGGGACCGGAGTATGAGTGCCTTTTACCTTTCCTCCCCGGCAACGGCGCTAGAAAATAGCTTGATGTCTACGAGTGCTTCTATTCTTGTAGACAGTGTTGGGCCTCCAAGAGCAGAGGTTTGTAGAACAGCAGCAAGTTTCCCTTAAGTGGATCACCCAAGGTTTATCGAACTCAGGGAGGAAGAGGTCAAAGATATCCCTCTCATGCAACCCTGCAACCACAAAGCAAGAAGTCTCTTGTGTCCCCAACACACCTAATAGGTGCACTAGTTCGGCGAAGAGATAGTGAAATACAGGTGGTATGAATAAATGCGAGCAGTAGCAACGGCACCAGAAAAGTGCTTGCTGGCGTGCAGTTGATGGTAGTAATATTGCAGGAAGTAAAGATGCAGTAAAACAGTAAACAAGCAGCGATAGCAGTATTTAGGAACAAGGCCTAGGGATCATACTTTCACTAGTGGACACTCTCAACATTGATCACATAACAGAATAAATAGATAGATGCTAGACTCTACACCATCTTGTTGGATGATGAACACCACTAACTGTGTAGGATTACACGAACCCTCAATGCCGGAGTTAACAAGCTCCACAATATTCAATGTTCATATTTAAATAACCTTAGAGTGCATGACAGATCAACATAACCAAACCAAGTACTAACGTAGCATGCACACTGTCACCTTCACACTACGAAAGGAGGAATAGATCACATCAATACTATCATAGCAATAGTTAACTTCATAATCTACAAGAGATCACAATCATAGCCTACGCCAAGTACTACACGATGCACACACTGTCACCATTACACCGTGCAGGAGGAATAAACTACTTTAATAACATCACTAGAGTAGCACACAGATAAATTGTGATACAAAACACATTGCAATCATAAAGGGATATAAATAAGCACTTCACTATGCCATTCATAACAGTGAATAAGCATTCTGTGAAATATAGCCTAAGAGACCCACACGGTGCACACACTGTCACCTTTACACACGTGGGACAAGGAGTCTCCGGAGATCACATAAGTAAAACCCACTTGACTAGCATATTGACATCTAGATTACAAGCATCATCATATGAATCTCAATCATGTAAGGCAGCTCATGAGATTATTGTATTGAAGTACATAGGAGAGAGATGAACCACATAGCTACCGGTACAGCCCCGAGCCTCGATGGAGAACTACTCCCTCCTCATGGGAGATAGCAGCGGTGATGAAGATGGCGGTGGTGTTGATGGAGAAGCCTTCCGGGGGCACTTCCCCGTCCCGGCGGCGTGCCGGAACAGAGACTCCTGTCCCCCAGATCTTGGATTCGCGATGGCGGCGGCTCTGGAAGGTTTTCTCTGGTTTCGTCGAACGTGGTAGGGTTTTCGCGACGGAGACTTTAAGTAGGCGGAAGGGCAAGGTCGGTGGAGTCCTGGTGGGGCCACACACTAGGCCGGCGCAGCCAGGGCTTGGGCCGCGCTGCCCTACTGTGTCCCCACCTCGTGGCCCCACTTCGTTTCCCCTTCGGACTTCTGGAAGCTTCGTGGAAAAATAGGACCCTGGGCGTTGATTTCGTCCGATTCCGAGAATATTTCCTTACTAGGATTTCTGAAACCAAAAACAGCAGAAACAAAGACAAGGCCCTTCGGCATCTCGTCAATAGGTTAGTTCCGGAAAACGCATAATAATGACATAAAGTATGCATAAAACATGTAGATATCATCAATAATGTGGCATGGAACATAAGAAATTATCGATACGTCGGAGACGTATCATTTGGTAACGAATCTTGTTGGCAATTTTGCCAGCACTTTCTTTTGTGAATGAAATGCTATCCTTGTATGGATTGCTCCCGATGGGAGTTGAAGTGCTTTAGATTGTTTTTTGATTGTCTGAATATGCGTTCTTGACCTTGTATTGCAGATGACACCAGTTGTCACGTTTGCCGGAAGTTCTTCGGGTACATCAGCTGGCACTGAATCTGGCCTTGTGCAACAGATGCACTGCAAGATATCTCGCATGGAAAATGACCTATTAGGCATCCATGCTATGGTGGCAGTGATAAAGAAAAAGGGGAATTAGCCATTGAAGTAGAGCAATAAACGCTGAATGAACTACATAAGGATACTTAAAGCTTCAACTGTGAGTATCCGATTTTTCCATGTCTTCGAGTGCATCTTTTTTGTTAACTGATCTTCCTTTGTTTTTTTCGACAGTTATTGCTCTAAACTTGTCCGAAGAAAACAAGCGAGTACATGAGAGAGTTGAGGCCCTTACTGATTTGTCACAACCGCACGACGTATTTTGGACCAACAAGTTGAAGGCTGCGGTTGTTGCAAAATTCCAAGATCGGGTTCAGCAGGTGCACCGATTCTTTGATAAGTGTCGAGCAGGACTGACCACCATATGGAAAACCATGTTTCCGTTTAACCCAGCTCCTCCGATGTTGCTCACCCTGATGTCGAACTTCAGGAATGCTGCAAGGGTTCGATCTTTGGTGCAAAGTCAACTTCTGGCTGGGGCGGAAACAACATTTGCCTTTGTATTGGCTCAACACCCTTAACTTGACTTGGAGTTGACTGTCAAGGCTGATGCCAATGTACACCCATACTATCATGTCGTCAGGTACCCTGCCTCCATTATAGTTGACAAACTAGAAGTAAGTTTCGAAACGAACCGTGGAACTGAAGTGCCAAACGAGTAGACGAAAGATTGAGTATTTGTGTAGCTGGAATGATTTTGTATGTAATACTCCATCTTCTGCTTCTCCCGAGTGTTCGGGTGCTTTTGTAGAAATCCAGGTCAAATTTTATCGTGATCACGATGTAACATTTTTGTCGAGCCTATTCTTTCTACATAAGTAATGTCGATATCGATGCCTACGAAGATGGGTGAGCATTGCCGATTATCCCATGATGAAACTTATTGTGAGAACAATGTACTTATGAAGTATTTTTAGCAGGAGTCGCGAGCTTGGCAGACTCGTTCTTCGAGTATCATAAATATGATGTTTGTAGTTGATATATTGTCGGCGGTAACTCTTGAGTGATCAGCTCATGTTGCAAGCTCAGCGGACCCGTAGTAATCGTAATATGTCTTGTTGAGCCGTACATATGTGTTTTGAATTATAATGGCAGCAGCCCCCGAGTCATCGAGTGTCATCGTGGTGAACAGACAGATGCCATAGGATGGCTTAAATTGGGGCCGAATGGACGCTAGAGGATTCGGGGGAGGGTTTGTGATCATATGGGATGAACTTCCGGATTGTTTCCTCAAGAACTTAGCCGAGGCTAGAGGTTGAAGAAGAAAGACACAAGGAAGAACTCGCTCTAGATCACTTTCTTCATTGATTTTCACAGGTTACAGGTTTGTGTTTACAGAATTTCTCCCTCTGTGTTCCGTGCGTGTCCGTGAGGAGGGCTGTGATACGTCTCCGACGTATCGATAATTTCTTGTGTTCCATGCCACATTATTGATGATATCTACATGTTTTATGCACACTTTATGTCATATTCGTGCATTTTCTGGAACTAACCTATTAACAAGATGCCGAAGTGCCAGTTGCTGTTTTCTGCTATTTTTGGTTTCAGAAATCCTAGTAAAGAAATATTCTCGGAATTGGACGAAATCAACGCCCAGGGTCCTATTTTGCCACGAAGCTTCCAGAAGACCGAAGAGGAGACGAAGTGGGGCCACGAGGTGGCCAGACTATAGGGTGGCGCGGCCCAGGCCTTGGCCGCGCCGACCTATAGTGTGGGCCCCTCGTGTGGCCCCCTGACCTGCCCTTCCGCCTACGAATAGCCTTCGTCGCGAAACCCGCAGTACCGAGAGCCACAATACGGAAAACCTTACTGAGACGCCGCCGCCGCCAATCCCATCTCGGGGGATTCTGGAGATCTCCTCCGGCACCCTGCCGGAGAGGGGATTCATCTCCCGGAGGACTCTTCACCGCCATGGTCGCCTCCGGAGTGATGAGTGAGTAGTTCACCCCTGGACTATGGGTCCATAGCAGTAGCTAGATGGTTGTCTTCTCCTCATTGTGCTTCATTGTTGGATCTTGTGAGCTGCCTAACATGATCAAGATCATCTATCTGTAATACTATATGTTGTGTTTGTTGGGATCCGATGGATAGAGAATACTATGTTATGTTAATTATCAAGTTATTACCTATGTGTTGTTTATGATCTTGCATGCTCTCCGTTATTAGTAGAGGCTCTGGCCAAGTTTTTGCTCTTAACTCCAAGAGGGAGTATTTATGCTCGATAGTGGGTTCATGCCTCCATTGAATCTGGGACAGTGACAGAAAGTTCTAAGGTTGTGGATGTGCTGTTGCCACTAGGGATAAAACATTGATGCTATGTCTAAGGATGTAGTTATTGATTACATTACGCACCATACTTAATGCAATTGTCTGTTGTTTTGCAACTTAATACTGGAAGGGGTTCGGATGATAACCTGAAGGTGGACTTTTTAGGCATAGATGCATGCTGGATAGCGGTCTATGTACTTTGTCGTAATGCCCAATTAAATCTCACTATATTTATCATGACATGTATGTGCATTGTTATGCCCTCTCTATTTGTCAATTGCCCGACTGTAATTTGTTCACCCAACATGCTATTTATCTTATGGGAGAGACACCTCTAGTGAACTGTGGACCCCGGTCCTATTCTTTACATCGCATACAATCTAATGCAATACTTGTTTTACTGTTTTCTGCAAACAATGATCTTCCACACAATACGGTTAATCCTTTGTTACAGCAAGCCGGTGAGATTGACAACCTCACTGTTTCGTTGGGGCAAAGTACTTTGGTTGTGTTGTGCAGGTTCCACGTTGGCGCCGGAATCTCTGGTGTTGCGCCGCACTACATCCCGCCGCCATCAACCTTCAACGTGCTTCTTGGCTCCTCCTGGTTCGATAAACCTTGGTTTCTTTCTGAGGGAAAACTTGCTGCTGTGCGCATCATACCTTCCTCTTGGGGTTCCCAACGAACGTGTGAGTTACACGCCATCAAGCTTATTTTCTGGCGCCGTTGCCGGGGAGGAAAAGTAAAAGGTACTCACACTCCGGATCTCGGCTACTAAGCTATTTTCGCCGTTGTAAGTACTCGAAGCTATTTCCTTTAGATCCTGCAATTGCAACTTTTTGTTTCTTGTTTACACTAGTTTGGCATAATGGACAAGAATGATCTTCTTATTCTGTTTCCTGATTTAAAACATGGATTGTTTGATGCGAAAATTAAAAAACCTATGGAATCTTATTTGCATGCTGGTAGTAATATTAGTATGAACGCTTTGAACACCATTGTTGATAATAATATAGAAAGTTCTAAGCTTGGGGAAGCTGGTTTTCATGATCTTTTTATTCCCCCAAGCATTGAGGAGAAAATTTACTTTGATGATACTTTGCCTCCTATTTATGATAATGATATTGGTCTTTTAGTACCGCCTGTTATGGAGGATAAATTTGATTATGATTACAATATGCCTCCTATATTTGATGTTGAGAATAATAATGATAGCTACTTTGTTGAATTTGCTCCCACTACAACTAATAAAATTGATTATGCCTATGTGGAGAGTAATAATTTTATGCATGAGACTCATGATAAGAATGCTTTATGTGATAGTTATATTGTTGAGTTTGCTCATGTTGCTACTGAAAGTTATTATGAGAGAGGAAAATATGGTTGTAGAAATTTTCATGTTACTAAAACACCTCTCTATGTGCTGAAATTTTTGAAACTACACTTGTTTTATCTTTCTATGCTTGTTGCATTATGCTTCTTGAACTTGTTTATTTACAAGATTCCTATGCATAGGAAGCATGTTAGGCTTAAATTTGTTTCATACTTGCCTCTTGATGCTCTCTTTTTGCTTCAAATACTATTTCTAGCGAGTGCATCATTAAAACTGCTGAGCCCATCTTAATGGCTATAAAGAAAGAACTCCTTGGGAGATAACCCATGTGTTATTTTGCTACAGTACTTTGTTTTATATTTGTGTCTTGGAAGTTGTTTACTATTGTAGCAACCTCTCCTTATCTTAGTTTTGTGTTTTGTTGTGCCAAGTAAAGTCTTTGATAGCAAGGTTGATACTAGATTTGGATTACTGCGCAGAAACAGATTTCTTTGCTGTCACGAATCTGGGCAAAATTCTCTGTAGGTAACTCAGAAAATTATGCCAATTTACGTGAGTGATCCTCAGATATGTACGCAACTTTCATTCAATTTGAGCATTTTCATTTGAGCAAGTCTGGTGCCTCAATAAAATTCGTCTTTACGGACTGTTCTGTTTTGACAGATTCTGCCTTTTATTTCGCATTGCTTCTTTTGCTATGTGGGATGGATTTCTTTGTTCCATTGACTTCCAGTAGCTTTGGGCAATGTACAGAAGTGTTAAGAATGATTGTGTCACCTCTGAACATGTGAATTTTTGATTATGCACTAACCCTCTAATGAGTTTGTTTCGAGTTTGGTGTGAAGGAAGTTTTCAAGGGTCAAGAGAGGAGGATGATATACTATGATCAAGAAGAGTGAAAAGTCTAAGCTTGGGGATGCCCCGGTGGTTCATCCCTGCATATTTCAAGAAGACTCAAGCATCTAAGCTTGGGGATGCCCAAGGCATCCCCTTCTTCATCGACAACATTATCAGGTTCCTCCCCTGAAACTATATTTTTATTCCGTCACATCTTATATACTTTACTTGGAGCGTCTATATGTTTCTTGTTTTTGTTTTTGTTTGAATAAATACTTGTGTGGGAGAGAGACACGCTCCGCTGGTTCATATGAACACATGTGTTCTTAGCTCTTAATGTTCATGGCGAAGGTTGAAACTGCTTCGTTAATTGTTATATGGTTGGAATTGGAAAATGCTACATGTAGTAATTGGTATGATGTCTTGAATAACTTGATACTTGGCAATTGTTGTGCTCTTGTTTAAGCTCTTGCATCATATACTTTGCACCTATTAGTGAAGAAATACATAGAGCTTGCTAAAATTCGGTTTGCATAATTGGTCTCTCTAAGGTCTAGATAATTTCTAGTATTGAGTTTGAACAACAAGGAAGACGGTGTAGAGTCTTATAATGTTTACAATATGTCTTTTATGTGAGTTTTGCTGCACCGCTTCATCTCTGTGTTTGTTTCAAATAGCCTTGCTAGCCTAAACCTTGTATCGAGAGGGAATACTTCTCATGCATCCAAAATACTTGAGCCAACCACTATGCCATTTGTGTCCACCATACCTACCTACTACATGGTATTTCTCCGCCATTCCAAAGTAAATTGCTTGAGTGCTACCTTTAAATTTCCATTCTTCACCTTTGCAATATATAGCTCATGGGACAAATAGCTTAAAAACTATTGTGGTATTGAATATGTACTTATGCACTTTATCTCTTATTAAGTTGCTCGTTGTGCGATAACCATGTTCCTGGGGACGCTATCAACTACTCTTTGTTGAATTTCATGTGAGTTGCTATGCATGTTCGTCTTGTCTGAAGTAAGGGCGATCTACCACCTTATGGTTAGAGCGTGCATATTGTTAGAGAAGAACATTGGGCCGCTAACTAAAGCCATGATCCATGGTGGAAGTTTCAGTTTTGGACATATATCCTCAATCTCATATGAGAAAAATAATTGTTGCTACATGCTTATGCATAAAAGAGGAGTCCATTATCTGTTGTCTATGTTGTCCCGGTATGGATGTCTAAGTGGAGAATAATCAATAGCGAGAAATCCGATGCGAGCTTTCTCCTTAGACCTTTGTACAGGCGGCATAGAGGTACCCCTTTGTGACACTTGGTTAAAACATGTGCATTGCGATGATCCCGGTAGTCCAAGCTAATTAGGACAAGGTGCGGGCACTATTAGTATACTATGCATGAGGCTTGCAACTTGTAAGATATAATTTACATGATACATATGCTTTATTACTACCGTTGACAAAATTGTTTCTTGTTTTCAAAATCAAAGCTCTAGCACAAATATAGCAATCGATGCTTTCCTCTTTGAAGGACCATTCTTTTACTTTTAATGTTGAGTCAGTTCACCTATTTCTCTCCACCTCAAGAAGCAAACACTTGTGTGAACTGTGCATTGATTCCTACATATTTGCATATTGCACTTGTTATATTACTCTATGTTGACAATATCCATGAGATATACATGTTACAAGTTGAAAGCAACCGCTGAAACTTCATCTTCCTTTGTGTTGCTTCAATGCTTTTACTTTGAATTATTGCTTTATGAGTTAACTCTTATGCAAGACTTATTGATGCTTGTCTTGAAGTACTATTCATGAAAAGTCTTTGCTATATGTTTCACTTGTTTACTCATGTCATTTACATTGTTTTGATCGCTGCATTAATTACATATGCTTACAATAGTATGATCAAGGTTATGATGGCATGTCACTCCAGAAATTATCTTTGTTATCGTTTACCTGCTCGGGACGAGCAGAAACTAAGGTTGGGGATGCTGATACGTCTCCGACGTATCGATAATTTCTTATGTTCCATGCCACATTATTGATGATATCTACATGTTTTATACATACTTTATGATGATTTTATGCGTTTTCCGGAACTAACCTATTGACGAGATGCCGAAGGGCGATTCTTGTTTTCTGCTGTTTTTGGTTTCAGAAATCCTAGTAAGGAAATATTCTCGGAATCGGACGAAATCAACGCCGAAGATCTTAGAATCCCCGGAAGCATCCAGAACACCCGAGAGTCGCCAGAGGGGGGCCACAGGCCCACCAGACCATAGGCCGGCGCGGCCTGGGGGTGGCCCGCGCCCCCCTATGGTGTCGTCGCCTCGTTGACCTTCTGACGCCGCCTCTTCGCCTATAAGAAGCCCCTCGACCTAAAACCTCGATACGAAAAAGCCACGGTACGAGAAACCATCCAGAGCCGCCGCCATCGCGAAGCCAAGATCTGGGGGACAGGAGTCTCTGTTCCGGCACGCCGCCGGGACGGGGAAGTGCCCCCGGAAGGCTTCTCCATCGATACCACCGCCATCTTCATCAACGCTGCTGTCTCCCATGAGGAGGGAGTAGTTCTCCATCGAGGCTCGGGGCTGTACCGGTAGCTATGTGGTTAATCTCTCTCCCTATGTACTTCAATACAATAATCTCATGAGCTGCCTTACATGATTGAGATTCATATGATGATGCTTGTAATCTAGATGTCGTTATGCTAGTCAAGTGAATTTTACTTATGTGATCTCCGGAGACTCCTTGTCCCACGTGTGTAAAGGTGACAGTGTGTGCACCGTGTGGGTCTCTTAGGCTATATTTCACAGAATACTTATTCACTGTTATGAATGGCATAGTGAAGTGCTTATTTATATCTCTTTATGATTGCAATGTGTTTCGTATCACAATTCATCTATGTGCTACTCTAGTGATGTTATTAAAGTAGTTTTATTCCTCCTGCACGGTGTAATGGTGACAGTGTGTGCATCCGTGTTAGTACTTGGCGTAGGCTATGATTGTGATCTCTTGTAGATTATGAAGTTAACTATTGCTATGATGGTATTGATGTGATCTATTCCTCCTACATAGTGTGAAGGTGACAGTGTGCATGCTATGTTAGTACTTGGTTTAGTTGTGTTGATCTTTCATGCACTCTAAGGTTATTTAAATATGAACATTGAATATTGTGGAGCTTGTTAACTCCGGCATTGAGGGTTCGTGTAATCCTACGCAATTAGTGGTGTTCATCATCCAACAAGAGGGTGTAGAGTATGCATTTATCTATTCTGTTATGTGATCAATGTTGAGAGTGTCCACTAGTGAAAGTATGATCCCTAGGCCTTGTTCCTAAATACTGCTATCGCTGCTTGTTTACTGTTTTACTGCGTTACTACTGCTTGTTTACTATCCTGGGCAAAGCACTTTTCTGGTGCCGTTGCTACTGCTACTATTTATTCATACCACCTGTATTTCACTATCTCTTCACCAAACTAGTGCACCTATTAGGTGTGTTGGGGACACAAGAGACTTCTTGCTTTGTGGTTGCAGGGTTGCATGAGAGGGATATCTTTGACCTCTTCCTCCCTGAGTTCGATAAACCTTGGGTGATCCACTTAAGGGAAACTTGCTGCTGTTCTACAAACCTCTGCTCTTGGAGGCCCAACACTGTCTACAAGAATAGAAGCTCCCGTAGACATCAGGCTGCCCCCTCTCCTTATATAGGGGAGAGGGTGGCTTACAGGGCAAGAAACCCTAATGGCATCTTTGACTAGACAAACTACTTTACAAAGCTACTTTAATCATAGATGAGACCGGGGTCTCCTTTAATCAGGGATGCTGACGTCCTCCGGCTTCTTTCATCGTCATCCTCCTCTTTATCGTCAGCCCTTCGTTTAAAGCTACTTTGCTTAGCTCATCTTTGTCTTCTAGCTTTGGAGAGGATCTTTGACCAGTCCTGCCGACTTGCTCTGCTTTCCGGTAGCCCGGTGTCTTTCCTATCTGGTTCCGGTATACCTCTCCTGAGGATACCGGCTTAGCCCCGCTTAGCCAAACGCTTATCTTGTGCTCCGGTATAAACATTAAACCGGTATCTTGATGGCTCAAACCATCCGGTTTGGCATGCCTTTGGCATACCGGGGGTCATCCCCCCAACATTAGTCCCCGAAGCTGGTATAGTCTGGCGGATTCTATCCAACAGACCATGCCAGGTTCTCACGTCTTTGGATACCGGTTTAATCTATCCGGTGCTGGGCTTGGATCCGGCATCTTTGCCCGGATTTTCGTTATCTCTCTTTGCAAGACATTTTCCGGTATCTTATCCTCCGGCATCTTAGTCATTAAACACCTCCTCGGCGAAGCCGAGAATATCTCGGGTCCCGTGCCTGTCAGAGACATGCGCACTGTGACTGACGCGCCAGTGTCAGGGGTCACTTCCCTTCGGCTTCTGCGCCAGCATTTATGGCGCCACACCGGATCCTCGCGGCCGTTCCGGATCCGTGTGGCCTTCTTGTGACATGTTGTTTTCTGCACGTGTATTTGCGCGCCACGTGGCGGCCCCCAAGGTGAACCGCCGCGGCCCGACGGTTTTCGGCCCACTCTCCCCTCTCTCTATATAAAGACGGGGCAGTTCCTCTTCGTCTTCTTCTTCGCACTTGCCCCCGTTTCCAGAGCAGTTTGAGCCCTTCGCCCCTTGCTTCCTCTTCACCGCCGTTCGCCGCCAGAGTGCTGCTTCTGTCGGTGCTAGGACGTCGCTCTCACCACGCCGAAGCTCTTCACCGCACGGAGTTCTTGCTGCGTTCCTTCCTCGCCGCAGATTCAAGCTTCCTCCGACGGACCTCGCCCCTCTCCATCGCCGGCCTTCGTCGACGGCCAAGAGCTCGCCATTCCCCCGGCGGACTTCTCCCTGAACGCCTCCGCCGCTTCAGGTTAGGCTCGATACGCCTCTACCTCTTTTCTTCTTGCTTTCCAGATCTTGGGGCGGTAGAGTATTTATCCCCTCTTTATTTTGCTTTTTCTCTTACTCGTAGATCTTCGCGCGAGGGTCTTTTTGGGGGAAACTGTTTTACGGTAGATTCCGGCGTCTTCCAGATCTACATGTCTGGCGAAGAATCTCTTCTCGCTTCCTCTTCCAGTAGTCAAGGAAGTAGGACCTCCGACGGGCTAACCGAAGATCTCGCCCGGATGGAAGCTGAATCCAGCAAAGACCAAGAGGTCGGTACGTCTAGCCGGGCCCCCGGAAAGGATCTTTCCGGTATCACACGCGGAGCCTGGAGAGGTTCCGACGTGACTCAACATGAGATTGACTGGCTTTACCGGTCCAGGAGAATACCGGATGGAGTCTCCTGCCGGCTTCTAGGTGATGAGACTGAACCGGTGCTTGAACCCGGTGAAGTCGTTGTTTTCCTTGCTCACTTTGAGCGTGGCTTCGGCCTTCCTGCCTCTGATTTCTTCCGCCAATTCCTCGACTTTTATTGACTCCAGCCTCACCACCTTCCCGGCAACGCCGTTTTTTATCTTTCTTGTTTTGTGGCCTTCATGGAAGGCTACATCGGCATCCGTCCCGCTCGCGAGACGTTTGCCCGCTTCTTTTCTCTCCGGATCAACTCGGTCCAGGGCAAGGACATTCCCAAGCCCAAACCCCCCGTACAATGCGGGTCTTGTATCATCGGCTCCCGCCAAGGGAGCCCCTTTTTTAAGTTCAACGGCCTCGAGTCTTGCCGGTTGTGGCAGACGACGTTCTTCTATGTGAAGAACAAGAGCGCCACTGACCTCATCAATCTGCCGCCCTTCAACCCGGCGCCGCCCGCCAAGGTCAACTGGAACTACAACCCTGGTACGGATCACATAGAGACGAACCGGGTGGTACGCTTCATGTTGAAGCTGATGAAGGATACCAACATTTACTCCGATGATATTATCCGCACCTTCATCTGCCGCCGGGTGCTTCCCCTTAAGCGCCGCGCTCACAAGATAAACGAGATGTACGGCCCTGGTGATCCCACCAAGATCACCGGCCTGCCCTTGAGCAAGGCGGATGTGGTCCTGAAGGCTAATCAAATATGCCAAACGGACATGCCAGATGACTGGGAGTGGGGCCTCCGGCCCCTCAGTTCCACTAACCCTCCGACCAAAGAAGTAAGAAATCACGCAACTCGGGTCGGTTTACCGGTAACTTTTATACTGTGACTAACCCCTTTTTTCTTTTGTTTTCAGGCCAGGGACCGCTTCCCCCTCATCGACTCAGACCGGCGAGGTCCTTGCCAGAAGCGTGCTCTCGACAAGTTCGACCCGGACCCTTTCATTCACTGGCAGGATCTGAAGATGGGCCGGACTCCAGCCTCGCGCCTCGGCAAGTCTCCGCCGGAACCAGCCGGTTCGTCTGACGACCTGACCTTGCTTGAGGTAGCCCTTCTGTTTGATCTCTCATATTCTTTTGTTATTGTTCTTCTGTAGATGTTCCCTCAGCCAACATCAACCCACAGGTCCATGAGCACGCCGCCCCGCTGCAGGCCGAGGTTGGTCAGGAGTTCCTGGACAAACTTATGGCCCAAGGCCAGAAGCACAATGCTCCGGCTGCTGACGCCGGCCCTAGCCAAGCTCCTCCTGCCAAACGCCCTCGGACTGAAGTCCTTGGGGGAAAGCAGGTAGGCACGAAGCGCTACAAGCACAAGAAGATGCCGGTTTCTTCCGGGTAAATTATTTACTTCTCTTTTTGTATGTTTTGTTCTTACCAAGTTCTTTTCCGGTTGCTTTTTTCCAATCTGTCCTTTTTCTCTCTTTCAGCCCTACGCTTGAGCTTGGCTCCAAGCCGGAGGGCTCTGCCGGCTCCGCAAGGACCTCAACTCCTCCTCCTCACTCAAGTCCGGCACCATCTGGTGCCGGCAACACCTCTGCCTCCCCTCCGGGAGGCACTACAAGTTCGGGGCGCGCGGCCCCTACACCTCCTGATCACCGCGCAGAGGAGGATCTCACCTCCCCTCCTGAAACCCAGGACACCGGCGCCAGCAACACCGGCGCCGACGACACAGTTGCCGGGCAGGCGGAACCTCTGGTTCCTCCTGGCCCGAAGAAGAAGAAGAAGAAGCAGCAAAGCTCTTCCCCCAGCAAGACCGCGCCGGACACTCCCGCGCCGGCCTCTTCTGCACCGCAACCGGAAGCTCTTACCCTCGAGCCTACCGGGACTACACCGACACCGTCGCCAAGCCAAGGGCCTCCCGCGGCCAAGCCAAAACCGCCGCCGACGACCCCCAAGATCACCCAGTTCCTCAAGCCTGGGGCGTCCCGCGGAAAGGCTGTGGATGGCAGCGCATCAACCGGCTCGCAGCCTTTAGTGCTGCATGTCGGGCCTGCCGCCGCTACGGCCCCGGAAAAACCTTCCGGCCTCCTGGGCCGAATTGTTGAGCTGAAACGTGAGGGCAAGGACCTGGGGCACCTTCTCCCCTATGCCCAAAAATGGAACGATGCGGACATCTCTGCATCCACCCGTGGCTTGGGGAAGGACCGCCTTCCAGCGCCAGATCCCGCTGGGCCTCGGTCCACTGAAGAACACTTCATGCGGCTCAAGCGTGCCGTGAAGGAGTTCGACAGTGCGTGGTACGACGCCACCAGCAACGTGGTGGTAAGTTTCGCCAACCTTCTTGTAATTTTTGTTGATGCCGGTTTCTTTCTTTTCGGATCTCGTCTATCCTCCCAGTCCCCGAGTTTCGTGTTGAGAGCGTAGCTCTTAGCGCGAAACTTAACTAGAAACGCGCGAAACCGGCATAGCCAGTCCCCGAGTTTCGGGTTAAGATCTTTGTTTCTTTCTTTCGCACAATTATCTTCCTTTGAACAGAGCACCGTGGATGCCCGGAAGCAGCTCTTCGAGGAGCTTCTGTGGGAGCATCGGGACCTTGCCGAGGCCCACAGCCACTGCCAAGGTTTGTTTCCTTTCTTTTCCTCCGGTATCTTTTCACAGGAATGTTTTCTTCTTTGATACTTATGCATCTTTTGTTCAACAGCTGTTCCGGAAGCTACCATCGAGGCCCTCAAGGCCCAGATTGCCACGCTTCAAGGTATCACTCTTTCTTTTCTGGTTAACCCGTTCTTTTTTCATTTTATCAGTTGTCACTTGCTAACACCCTTCTTTCCGGTATCTAGGCGAGAAAGAGCAGCTCATCAAGGAGCACCACGAGGCACTGGACGTCCAGAAGACCGCCTCGAGGGAGCTTAAGGAACAAGTTATGCAAGCCGCGCTCCAGCATGATCAAGCTCTGAAGGATGCCCGGGCTGCAGCCGAGGCCAGGCTGGCGGAGGTCTTGGAGGATTCCACGAACTCCAACATGGTGCTGACGACGGAGCTGGAGGAGGAAAGGAAGGCGCGGAAGGCAGCGGAGCACCACATTGAGGTCATGACCACTGATCATAAAGAATATGATCGGCTGGTCATGCAGATTGATGCGCTGGCTTTCCGTAAGCTCTTGCCTTGTCCCTTCTTTCGCTTATAAGCTTTTTCTTTTTGAAAATGTATCCGTGTTCCTTTTCCTTCCGGCATACTGCTTTCCGGTATCTTGTGCTTATGCTTTTCCCTTCTTCCTGTAGAACACTTCCCGGACTCCCAGGCACACGCCGTGAAAAAGGTGATGGAGAATCGGGTGGCGCGGAAATTTCCCAATATGGACGCGCACTGGGATGGGTACGACTATCTGGTCGCCCTCTCCGCTCGAGTCCAACACATGCGCTCAGTGGACCGCACCCTTGTCGATCTACCGGATGCTGCCATCCAAATCTTCAAGGTGCTGTGGCCGGAAGAAGCCATGCCGGCCAACGTCACCCTCACCGCCAACCGGCTGAAGGAAGCAGGGCGCCGGATTCGTGAGTGGCAATGCTCTGCAGCTCGCGCTGGAGCTGACACCGCGCTTCGCTCCGCGTGCTCCTGGTATCCGGAGTTGGATCTGGACGCACTCCAAGGTGTACACCAAGATGCTCCTACCGACGTGGATCCGGTTCTTACCGCAAAGCGGCAGGATCGAGCCTACCGGCTTGCTCAGTATGCCGAGGTCCGCACCTTCATCCCTCCCCCTCCTGATGTCAAGGACTACCTCAGCGATGAGGAAGAAGAAGAGGGAGATGAAGATGAGGATGCCGAGGATGTGCTGCCGGAAGCTCCCGAGGCCAGCGCTGCTCCCCCTGAAGCCCCCGTTACCGGTGCTGCTCCACCTGACGCCCCCGTTGCTTGAACAAACTTATCTGCTCCTGCTTGCTTGATAACAGAATTTGTTAAATTCTACCCCGGTATGCCGGGGTTTATGATGTAAGCTAAAACTCATCCTTTTGGTTTGTTGGTACAACAATCTATGCCGGTGTCTTGCACATCGGTAACCTATTAAGTTATGTTGGTTTGCTACTTAGCACTTTGCTTATTGTTTCAACTTTTGTCTTGCACTACAATTATTCCGAAACTGTTTCCGCATCCAATTCGATGCACACTTGGCTCTTTTGCTTTGGCTCTGCCTACCTTCTCTGGGCGTTTTTGGCGTATGAGCACAAAGTTCTTTCACCAAGCAAGCATTTTCTTGAAATTAGAAATAACTCGAAATTTTTGCAAAGAACCGGTATAACCGGGGTTAGTTAAATTTTTCCGGATTGTTCTTTCCCGCTCTCGCTCTTTGTAGTTCATGTGCTTATCCCCTACCGGTTTATCTTGCTTGCCATGAAGCCGGGTTGCGGACAGCAGCAGAGTCGAAGACTCCGGTAGGGTTTAGCACACTACTAAATCGGAAAGAAAAAACGTTCAATAAGCAACCGGTAAACTGAAAAAATAAACAAGTTACATGCAACCTTAGTGGGGTAGTCCCCGAGAATCATTCAAGGTTCCGACATCTTTTATTCATAGCAATTAAGGTACAAAAAGGAACTTCTTACACCACAACTTCAAGAGTAGAAAGGACGCAACAGAGCTACATTCCACGGTCGTTTGGTCTCCTCTCCGGATTTGTCCGCCTTTCCTTTCTTCCATTCCTGCGCATCAATTAAGTAATAGGCATCATTGTGGAGAGCCTTGCTCACAATGAAGGGTCCTTCCCATGGGGGGGACAGCTTGTGCCGGCCTTCAGTGCGCTGCACTAGGCATAGCACTAGGTCCCCTTCCCGGAATACTCTCGGGTTAACCTTCCGGCTGTGATAGCGTCTGAGGTTTTGCTGGTAAATGGCTGTTCTTGCCAATGCTAATTCTCTTGCTTCTTCTAGCAAGTCCACATCATCTTCTCGGGCCTCCTTTACATCTTCTTCGGTATAGAGTTGCACCCTTGGCGAATCATGGAGAATGTCGGTTGGTATGACCGCTTCTGCTCCATAAACCATGAAGAATGGAGTGTATCCGGTAGACCGGTTTGGAGTTGTTCTTATACTCCACAGTACTGATGGTAGCTCATCGAGCCAACACCCCGAAGACTTTTCCACCGCATCAATGAGTCTTGGTTTGATACCGGAAAGTACCAAAGCGTTTGTTCTTTCAACTTGGCCATTGCCTTGTGGATGCGCTACTGAGCACAAATCCAACCGGATGTTGTTGTCTTCACAAAATCTTTTGAACTCACCTTGAGCAAAATTTGTGCCATTGTCAGTGATAATGCTATGCGGGTAGCCATACCGCAAGATAACATCTTTTAAGAACTTGACCGATGTGTGCCCATCACACTTTGCAATGGGTTTCACCTCTAGCCACTTGGTGAATTTGTCCACCATAACCAAGATGTGGGTCATGTTTCCCCTTGCGGTTTTGAACGGGCCAACCATGTCTAGGCACCAAACGGCAAACGGCCAAGTTAGCGGTATTGTCTTTAAACCGGATGCTGGGGTATGGTTTTGCTTGGCGTACCTCTGGCACCCATTGCATTTTCTTACCATATCTTCCGCGTTTTGCAAAGCCATTGGCCAATAGAACCCATGCCGGAATACCTTTGCCACCAGCGCCCTTGATGACGCGTGATGCCCACATTCTCCTCGGTGAATTTCCTCAAGCATTTCTTTTCCCTCTTCCGGTTCCACACACCTTTGGAGGACACCGGTAACACTTCTCTTGTATACCTCGCCATTGATGATGGTGTAAGCTTTGGACCTCCTCTGGATCCTTCTAGACTCATTTTCGTCAACCGGCAAGGTGCCGTTGATCAGGAATTCCTTAATAGGTTTAACCCATGATGGTGCCTCCCGGACTAGGAACACCGGTACGTCTACGTCCATGCTATCCACCAGCATTGCTTCTTCCGGTATGGGCACAACAGTCCCCGAGCTTACCGGAGCAGTCCCCGGGTTCCCTTCGTCGATATCCATTGGTGCAACATGTGACTCCGGTACAAAAATTGATTCCGATTCCGGACTCGGTTTGATCGATGGTACTCTTAAGTGAGCTAAAGCTATTCCGGGAGGAATTTCTTGCCTAGATGAGCCCAGCTTGGACAAAGCATCCGCGGCTTCATTTTCTGCGCGCGGCACATGGTGAAACTCACACCCTTCGAAGAATCCGGCAATCTTTTGCACGTGAAACCGGTACGAGGCCATGTTGGCATCTTTTGCATCCCAATCCCCGGAACACTGCTGTACCACAAGATCTGAATCTCCGTAGCAAATGATCCGGTGTGCGCCGATTTCTTTTGCGACCTTAAGCCCATGGATCAAAGCTTCGTATTCAGCGACATTGTTTGATGCCCTGAAATGCACTTGTAAAACATACCGAAGATGATCTCCCTTTGGTGAGGTGAGCACCACACCGGCACCTAGACCCTCTTTGAGTTTGGATCCGTCAAAGTGCATCTTCCAGTACTCTACCCTCTGGTCTGAGGGCTTGTATTGCATTTCCGCCCAATCAACCAAGAAATCAGCTAAAGCTTGTGATTTTATGGCATCCCTTCTTTCATATACCGGCACATACGGTGATAACTGAATTGCCCATTTTGCAATCCGACGGCCGGCGTCTTTATTGCACATGATATCGGAGATGGGTGCCTCACTCACCACCTTCATGGGGTGCTCCTCAAAGTAGTGCTTGAGCTTCGTGGCGGCCATGAACACGCCATAAGTCATCTTCTGGAAGTGCGGGTAGTTTTGCTTCGAGGAGGAGAGCACTTCGCTCAGTTAGTATACCGGCCTCTGCACGGTTTTTCCTTCCTCTTCTCGTTCTACTACAACTACAACACTAACCACCCGGTTCGTTGCTGCTATGTAAAGCAACATGGGTTCCCTTTCTAAAGGTGAGGCCAAGATTGGGGCCGTTGCAAGCATGGTTTTTAGCTCTTTAAACGCCGCGTCTGCCTGAGGGGTCCAGACGAACGTATCGGATTTTTTCATTAGAGCGTATAATGGCAAAGCTTTCTCTCCTAGCCTGCTTATGAACCGGCTTAGCGATGCCAAGCTTCCGGTAAATTTTTGCACATCTTTTGGTTCTCGTGGGATAGTCATTCTTTCTATTGCCCGGATTTTTACCGGATTGACTTCAATGCCCCGGCTTGACACAAGGAAACCGAGCAGCTTGCCGGCAGGGACACCGAAAGTGCATTTTGCTGGATTAAGTTTCATCCGGAACCGTCTTAGGTTATCGAATGTTTGCCGGATGTCACTGATTAAGGTATTCTTTACCTTAGTTTTTATCACAATGTCGTCTACATAAACTTGCACATTCTTTCCGATTTGATCAAACAAGCATTTTTGCATACAGCGCTGGTACGTTGCACCAGCGTTGCGCAAACCAAAGGGCATAGTGACATAGCAATAAGCCCCATGCGGGGTAATGAACGCAGTTTTTATTTGATCTTCCTTTTTCAAGGGAATTTGGTGGAAACCGGAATATGCATCCAGAAAGGACAACAACTCACACCCAGCGGTTGAATCAATCACTTGATCGATCCGTGGCAAAGGGAAAGGATCTCTTGGGCAAGCCTTGTTTAGGTTGGTGTAGTCGATGCACATGCGCCATACCTTTGGAGCTTTTGCCTCCAGGTTCTCATCTTTTTTCTTTTCGACCATTACCGGATTGGCCAGCCACTCTGTGTGCGTGACCTCCACAATGAATCCGGCAACGAGCAGTTTGGTCACTTCTTCTCCAATAATCTTCCTCCTATCTTCAGCGAACCGGCACAAGGGTTGCCGCACCGGCTTGGCGTCTTTCCGGACATTTAAAGAGTGCTCAGCCAGCTCCCTCGGAACACCCACCAAGTCATCAGTTGACCAGGCAAAGATATTCCGATTCTCACGGAGGAAGCTGACGAGCGCGTTTTCCTATGCTTGATCGAGTCCGGCACCGATGCGAACGGTGCGCTCTGGGTAAGCCGGATCCATCACAATGTCCTTTGTTTCATTTGTCGGCTTGAATGCCGGTGAGCCCAAGCTTCCACTCATTGCCGCTAAGCTCAACTGTGAGGACTGAGCCAGCGCAACCGCGGTTTGCATTCTTCTTTTTTCCTCCGCGATCACCAGCGATTCCGCTAGGTTTGATCCGGCAGATGCCGTTTCCAGTGAGACCTTATAGTTCCCCACCACAGTTAAGGGTCCACGAGGTGCCGGCATCTTCATCTTGAGGTAAGCTGTATGAGTGGTAGCCATGAAAGCTGCCAATGCTGGTCTTCCCAGCAGCGCATGGTAAGGACTGTCTAGGTCCACCACCTCAAACTCAACATTTTCAACCCGGCAATTGTCACGTCCTCCAAACGATACGTCCACCCGAACTTTTCCTACCGGAGCGCAGGACAAGCCCGGAACGATTCCGTGGAACGTTGTACGCATTGGCTGAAGCATGTTTTCTGTTATGCCTAGCGTATGCATGGTATGCTTGTACATGATGTTTATGCTGCTGCCGTTGTCTATCAGCACCTTGCTGAATTTTACTCGAGTTTGCGGCCCTTTCATGATTGGGTCCACGACAAGAGCATACCCACCCGGATTCGGCATGATTTTGGGGTGATCCTTGAATGACCAGGTAATTTCCTGATCTGACCACAGCATGTATCTGGGAACTGCCGGCATCACGGCATTTACTTCCATGGAGCGGCGATGCACACTTTGCCTGTCTGTTGGCTCAGTGATAAAGACAACACAGCACAAATGCGGGTCCTCGTAAACATTCCGGCCTAAAGGTGCCGGTGGAGGTGGTTGATCATTGTTTTGCTCCACCCGGTTAACCTGCTGGTATCGTTGCCTGTCTGGCTGAGGCTGTACTGGTAAAGCATTTGCCCCGGTGAGTGGTGGCGGTGGTGGTAGTTGTTGCTGACGCAGCATATCTTGCGATGGCGGCAACACTGTTGAGCACCCTTGTGCTTGCGCGTCCTTTACTGCTCCCTTTTGCATCAAGTACTTGGTCCAAGAACAATCCTTCGTCAGGTGGTTTGACGGGTGATCCGGGTTCGGCGTGTGCCACCGGCAAGGTTGATCCATGGCGGCTTCCATGGTGTATTTTATGGGTTCCTGCCAATTCTTTTTCTGGCCCCAGGGCTTCTTTTCGACCCACTACTTTTTAGGACCCGCCCATGGCTGCGATCCGGTTTTTTGCCTTTGGCTGCCGCCGGCATCATAATTTTCTTGCACGGCAGCAACGTGCTGCGGAGCGTACCTTCGATCCGGAAAATCTTCCCTTCTCTTGTTGTTCCGGTTGTCCCGGTATTGTTCCTGTCGCTGCTGAGGCAGTTTGACTGCTCCGGCTCAGCTTGTACTGCTGGTTGCAATGGGTCTCTGATACGTCCAATTTGCATCACTATTTTATATCATAATTTGCTGTTATTCATTGATATATTTCATATTGGGACACAATACTTATGTTATTTCATCTATTTTGCATGTTTCATCATTATTGGGGGATCAAGCACCGGAGCCAGGATTCTGCGGGAAAAAGCACCGTCAGAACGCAATATTTCGGAAGATCAACTGTGGAAGGAAATTATACCAAAAATCCTATTTTTCAAGATGACGAAGGAAGCCAGAAGGAGGAGCCAGGAGGACCCAGGGTGGGCCCACATCCTAGGGCGGCGCGGCCCATGCCCTGGCCGCGCCGCCATGTGGTTTGGGGGGCCCACGGCCCCTTTCGCCTCCTTTTCTTCGCGAAATCCTTCGTCTCGAAAACCTAAGCCACATAGGGTACCTCGCGAAGAGTTACAGCCGCCTCTGCGGGGCGGAAAACACCAGAGAGAAAAGAGCTCTCCGGCGGGCAGGAATCCGCCGGGGAAATTCCCTCCGGGAGGGGGAAATCGACGCCATCGTCACCGTCATCGAGCTGGACATCATCTCCATCACCATCATCATCATCTCCACCATCATCACCGCCGTCTCCACCGCTGGACACCGTCATCGCCGTAGCAATTTGGGTTTGATCTTGATTGTTTGATAGGGGAAACTCTCCCGGTATCGATCTCTACTTGTTGTTGATGCTATTGAGTGAAACCATTGAACCAAGTTTATGTTCAGATTGTTATTCATCATCATATCACCTCTGATCATGTTCCATATGATGTCTCGTGAGTAGTTCGTTTAGTTCTTGAGGACATGGGTGAAGTCTAAATGTTAGTAGTGAACTATGGTTGAGTAATATTCAATGGTGTGATATTTAAGTTGTGGTGTTATTCTTCTAGTGGTGTCATGTGAACGTCGACTACATGACACTTCACCATTTATGGGCCTAGGGGAATGCATCTTGTATTCGTTTGCTAATTGCGGGGTTGCCGGAGTGACAGAAACCTAAACCCCCGTTGGTATACAGGAGGGATCGCAGGATCTCAGAGTTTAAGGCTGTGGTTAGATTTACTCTTAATTACTTTCTTGTAGTTGCGGATGTTTGCAAGGGGTATAATCACAAGTATGTATTAGTCCTAGGAAGGGCGGTACATTAGCATAGGTTCACCCACACAACACTTATCATAACAATGAAGATTATTTAGCCGTATGTAGCGAAAGCACTAGACTAAAATCCCGTGTGTCCTCGAGAACATTTGGTCATTATAAGTAAACAAACCGGCTTGTCCTTTGTGCTAAAAAGGATTGGGCCACTCGCTGCAATTGTTACTCTCGCACTTTACTTACTCGTACTTTATTCAACTATTACATCAAAACCCCCTGAATACTTGTCTGTGAGCATTTACAGTGAATCCTTCATCGAAACTGCTTGTCAACACCTTCTGCTCCTCGTTGGGATTGACATTCTTACTTATCGAAGATACTACGATACACCCCCTATACTTGTGGGTCATCAAGACTATTTTCTGGCGCCGTTGCCGGGGAGTGAAGCGCTATTGGTAAGTGGAATTGGTAAGGAAAACCTTTACTGTTTTGCTGATTTTATTTCTGCCTGCTGCTATAAGTCATTATGGAGAGATCTTCTCTTCAATTTTTATTTGGGAAATCTACTACTACTGCAACGGTAGTGGATGAGGCGCCGGGTGAGGAAGTGATACCATATAAAATACCTATGAAAATTATTGAACGTGTTATGGATAACCGCTATGAAGGGGATGGAACTGTCCATCCTGGTGATCATTTACTGTTTTTGCATGAATTATGCGGGTTATTCAAATGTGCAGGTATTGCTATGGATGAAGTGAGGAAGAAACTATTCTCTTTATCGCTCTCCGGTAAGGCGGCGCATTGGTATAAATTACTGGATAATGGGGATTCTCTTGAATGGAATGATATTGTGCCCCGGTTTTATTCTAAGTTCTATCCTCCAAGTGAAATTCACAAGGATCGGAATCGCATATATAATTTTTGGCCTCATGATGGAGAGAGTATTGCCCAAGCTTGGGGGAGATTGAAGTCTTTAATGCTCAAATGCCCCATTCATGAGCTTCCTGGTAATGTTATTATTGATAATTTCTATGCAAGACTTTCTTTTCAAGACAAGACCTTGCTGGATACTTCTTGTTCTGGATCATTTACACGCAACAAAGAAGAGTTTAAAAGGGACCTTCTTGATCGGATCCAAGAAAATACTGAAGGTTGGGAGAACGACAAGGATAGAGAATCGGTATAATTTATGATTATAAATGCATTGAAGCTTTTATGGATACCGATAAATTTCGTAATATGAGTGCTACATATGGTCTTGATTCTCAAGTTGCTGTAAATCTTTATAAAGCTTTTGCCTCTCATTATGAATTGCCAAAGAAGAATTTTGATAAGTATCATGAACCGTATAAAGATAAAATTGATCCATCTATTAATAAATGCGTTGTAGTTGAAACTACTGATCATGTTATTCCTGAAGCTTATATTGAAAAAACTCCTTTCCCTGCTAAAATGAAGGAGTACTCTGTTATAAATAGTGCGGTTCATAAAAGTGAAAAGAAACCTGTAGAACCTGAAGAACAAATAAAAGTTGAACCTGCTGTTGCAATAGTTAAAGATCTTGTGACTGAAAATGTGGAGGATGGTCATATTATTTTCTGTGAAGATGCTTCTAATATTGTTTCACATCCTAATAAACCCAAACAAGCTAGTGTCCCTATGCTATCTGTTAGAATTGGTGATCATTGCTATTATGGATTATGTGATATTGGTGCAAGTGTTAGCGCTATTCCTTATGAGCTTTACACGGAGATTATGCATGAAATTGATTCTTGTGAACTTGAAGAAATTGATGTGGTTATTCAGCTGGCTAATAGAGAAACTATTTCTCCAATTGGTATTGTTCGAGATGTGGAAGTTTTATGCGGTAAGATTAAATATCCTGCTGACTTTTTGGTACTTGGTTCTGCTGCTAGTGATTATTGTCCTATTATTTTTGGTAGACCTTTTCTAAATACTTGTGGAGCTATTATAGATTGCAAGAAAGAGAAAATTTTGACTAAATTTGCTGGTGAATCTTATGAGTTTAACTTCTCTAAATTTACTAAAACTCCTTATAAAGCTGATTTGCCTAGTAATGATTTTAAAATGGAACAGTGTGCATCTATTGTTCTTGTTCCTAACAATCCTTTGCAGCAACATTTGGAGGATAGCGAGAGTGAAGTTTTTAGGAAAGAAAGAGATGAGCTCGAGGAAATTTTTCTTCGCCAACCCATTCTCAAGCATGATTTACCGGTGGAAGATTTGGGTACAACACCTCCACCAAAGGAAGATCCTGTTTTTGATTTAAAGCCTTTGCCTGATAATCTTAAATATGCTCATATTGATGATAAGAAAATATATCCTGTTATTATTAGTTCTAAGCTTTCAGAGATTGAGGAAGAAAGGTTATTGGAAATATTGAAGAAGCACCGAGGAGCTATTGGCTACACTCTTGATGATTTGAAAGTGATTTCTCCTTCTATTTGCCAACATGCTATTAATATGGAAGATGATGCAAAGCCTGTTGTTGAACATCAGCGTCGTATAATTCCGAAGATGAAGGAAGTGGTAAGGAATGAGGTATTAAGACTTCTTGAAGCAGGTATTATATATCCTATTGCTGATAGTAGATGGGTTAGTCCTGTGCATTGCGTTCCCAAGAAAGGAGGAATGACTGTTGTGCCTAATGATAATGATGAGCTCATCCCTCAAAGAGTAGTTGTAGGGTATAGAATGTGTATTGATTTTTGAAAAGTTAATAAAGTTAGTAAGAAAGATCATTACCCTTTACCATTTATTGATCAAATGCTAGAAAGATTGTCTAAAAATACTCATTTTTGTTTTCTTGATGGTTATTCTGGGTTTTCACAAATTGCTGTTAAAGCTAAAGATCAAGAGAAAACCACTTTTACTTGTCCCTATGGAACTTATGCTTATAGACGCATGCCTTTTGGTTTATGTAATGCTCCTGCTACTTTTCAAAGATGCATGTCTGCTATTTTTCATGGTTTTTGTGAAAGTATTGTAGAGGTATTCATGGATGATTTTTCCGTCTATGGGAATTCTTTTGATAGTTGCTTGCGAAACCTTGATAAAGTTTTGCAGAGATGTGAAGAAACTAACCTTGTTCTTAATTGGGAGAAATGCCACTTTATGGTTAATGAAGGAATTGTATTGGGACATAAAATTTCTGAGAGAGGTATTGAAGTTGATAGAGCTAAAGTTGAAGCAATTGAGAAGATGCCCTATCCGAGGGATGTTAAAGGTATTCGTAGTGTTCTTGGTCATGCTGGGTTTTATAGGAGATTTATTAAAGATTTCTCCAAGATTTCAAAGCCTCTTACTAATCTTCTTCAAAAAGATGTACCATTTGTTTTTGATGATGATTGTAAGGAAGCTTTTGAAACTCTTAAGAAAGCCTTAACAACTGCTCCTATAGTTGAACCTCCTGATTGGAACTTACCCTTTGAGATTATGTGTGATGCTAGTGATTTTGCTGTAGGCGCTGTTCTTGGACAGCGAGTAGATAAAAAACTGAATGTTATTCATTATGCTAGTAAAACTCTTGATGCTGCTCAAAGAAATTATGCTACAACTGAAAAAGAATTATTAGCTGTAGTCTTTGCTTGTGATAAATTTAGATCTTATATTGTTGATTCAAAAGTTACTATTCATACTGATCATGCCGCAATTAGATACCTTATGACAAAGAAAGATGCTAAGCCGAGGCTTATTAGATGGGTACTTCTTTTGCAAGAATTTGATTTACATATTGTAGATAGGAAAGGTGCTGATAATCCTGTTGTCGATAATTTGTCTAGATTGGAAAATATTGCTTATGATCCTGTTCGTTAATGATAGTTTTCCAAATGAACAATTGGCTGTAATAAAGGTGAGCTCGCGAGACAGTCCTTGGTATGCTGATTATGCTAACTTTATTGTTTCCAAGTACTTGCCTCCAACCTTTTCAGCTCAGCAAAGGAGGAAATTCTTTTATGACTTGAGGCATTATTTCTGGGATGACCCACACTTATATAAAGAAGGAGTGGATGGTATTATGCGAAGATGTGTTCCGAATATGAACAACAAGAGATATTGAGTAAATGTCATGGTAGTGCTTATGGAGGACATCACGCCGGAGAAAGAACCGCGCAAAAGGTTCTACAATCAGGTTTTTATTGGCCAACTCTCTTCAAAGATGCGAGAAAGTTTATTTTATCTTGTGATGAATGCCAAAGGGTTGGTAATATCTCCAGACGTAATGAAATGCCTATGAATTATACTCTTGTTATTGAACCGTTTGATTGTTGGGGATTTGACTTCATGGGACCTTTTCCGTCTTCAGAAGGTAACACTCACATACTTGTTGCTGTTGATTATGTTACTAAATGGGTGGAAGCTATACCTACAAAAAGTGCTGATGGTGAGACCTCTTTAAGAATGCTTTTAGATATTATTTTTCCTAGATTTGGAGTACCTAGATATATTATGACTGATGGAGGTTCTCATTTTATTCATGGAGGTTTTAGAAAAACTCTTGCTAAGTATGGTATTAATCATAGAATTGCTTCCGCTTATCATCCTCAAACTAGTGGTCAAGTAGAATTATCAAATAGAGAGATTAAATCTATTTTGGGAAAGACCGTTAATAAAACTAGAAAGAATTGGGCTAGTAAATTGAAGGATGCACTATGGGCTTATAGAACTGCTTACAAAAATCCCATGGGAATGTCACCTTATAAAATGGTTTATGGGAAAGCTTGTCATTTACCTTTAGAACTAGAGCACAAAGCTTATTGGGCTGTTAGAGAATTAAATAAAGATCCTAAACTTGCCGGTGATAAGAGGTTGTTGCAATTGAGTTCTCTAGATGAATGGAGAAGTGAAGCTTATGAAAATGCTAAACTCTTTAAAGAGAAAGTTAAAAAATGGCATGATAGAAGGATCATCAAAAGAGAATTTAATATTGGGGATAAAGTCCTATTGTATCGGTCTCGTCTCAGATTCTTTGCAGGGAAATTACTCTCAAAATGGGAAGGACCATATGTTGTCGAGGAGGTGTATCGTTCAGGAGCAATTAAAATTAGCTCTCTCCAAGGCAATGCTACGCAAGTGGTGAATGGACAAAGACTCAAGCATTATATCTCGGGTGATTCTTATAATGTTGATGTTGATATTATTCAAGTGGAAACACCGGAAGCTTTCATCAAAGGGCAAATTGACAGTCCGCCAGAACTCGACTTTGAATAGGTAACAGTACTGGTAATGAAAAGTACGCAATTTACTTTCCAAACAATATTTTTGCTATTTTTGGAAAATATGAAAAATTACGAGTTCGAAACGGAGTGGAAAGGACGCACGAGGGGGCGCCACCATAGGCCGGCGCGGCCAAGCCTGGGCCCGCGCAGACCTATGGTCTGGCCGCCCCGTCGCCCCTTTCCGACTCTAGTTCGATCTGGTACTTTCCTTATGTCGCGAATTTTTTTGCTATATAATCCCCCGGACCCCTGGAGGTCCGTATATCGTGTTCTCGACGTGTTTTGTTTCGAGCTATTTCTGCCAGGAATTATTTCGGATCTAGAGCCATCATGTCTTCGTCGGAAATTCCGAAGGACGGCTCCGGCAAGGATGTTGGCAACTTGTACATGGAGGAGCTGAGGATGCACCCCAAGGAGTTGCTGCTCGTTGAAGGAGAACTGCAGGTCAAGGATGTCCAGGGTCCTAAAGGAGAAGGAAGCTTGGAAGACAGGATGGAGAAGCTAGAACAAGAGGTTTTCAAGTACAAGAAGATGGCTGAGCGTGAGGTGGATATCTTCCACAGGATTGTGTCTGAACTCATTGCCGAACATGAGAAGGAGACTGCAAAGCTTTGGAGCGACATCCTCTCACTTCACGACACCACCAACAAGCTCCAAGCACAACTCTATGACGTTCAGAATCAGAACTGTGAGTATGAAAACAGGTTTAAATACATAAGCCGTGCTGCTAGTTTCAGGATTCCCGAGACCAAGATGTCGTTTCTTGATGGAGAGCCTCTTCCTTGGAAGTCTGATGACGGGAGGAGTTCATCACCACCATCGCCAAAGGAGTAATTCATCATCGGTATTGGCATCCCCTTGGTTTGTTCCAAGCTTGGGGGAGTGCCGCGGTATCACATTATCACTACCTTTTACTTTTATTGTCAAGTAGTGTCATATCATGAGTAGGGAAGTTATCATATAAGATGGGTTGCAGTTGGAAGTATCTCTCCTTTAGTTGGTTATCTATGTATCCCTTGGTGTGAGTTATCGTTATGGAATATTAATGAGAAGTCTTATCATTTACATATTGCACATCTTATTCTAGTTTGCAATCTCTATCATATGATTTACCTTGTTGTTAGTATTGGTATCACTTTGGGAGCATTGAATAAATCTATTTGGTTTTGGAAAACTTAGCATTGGTCAATAGCAACAACACTTTGAGGTTAAGTAGAAAAGAGAAATACATGTAGATGTTTCACTGTCTTTCTTTCTTGTTGGCTCATAGCTTATTATTCTGAAGTTAAAATTGTTTGTGCTTACAAGGAAGATGCATGATTGTTTCTATCACATGTATAATTGTTTGTTTCCCTCGACTCTTATGCTTGCTAATTAACCTTGCTAGCCAAAGACCTGTACTGAGAAGGAATACTTCTCGTGCATCCAAACCTTAGCCAAACCTATGTCATTTGTGTCCACCATACCTACCTACTACATGGTATTTTCTGCCATTCCAAGTAAATACTTCATGTGCTACCTTTAAACAATTCAAAACTTAGTATCTCTTATTTGTGTCAATGTTTCATAGCTCATGAGGAAGTATGTGGTGTTTTATCTTTCAATCTTGTTGGGCAACTTCCACCAATGGACTAGTGGCTTCATGCGCTTATCCAATAATTTTGCAAAAAGAGCTGGCAATGGGATTCCCAGTCCCAAATTAATTAAACTAAATAGACACTCCTCCATGGTATGTGATTGATGGACGGCACCCGAAGGATTCGGTTAGCCATGGCTTGTGTAAGCAAAGGTTGGGGGGAGTGTCATCATCATAATAAAGCTAAAATAAAAAGGCACTCCTTCATGGTATGAGATTGTTGGCAGGCACCCGAAGGATTCGGTTAGCCATGGTTTGTGAAAGAAAGGTTGGAAGGAGTGCCACATAAAATGAAAATAATATGGGAGCCGCTCTTTGGAGGTTGTTTGGCAAGGGGGTTAGAGTACCCGCTACCAGTCGTTGACAACAACAAACACCTCTCAAAATGTTACTTTTATTCTTTTTATATGACTGCAAAACTGAAAAAGCTCTAGCACATGATTTAATCACTGCTTCCCTCTGCGAAGGGCCTGTCTTTTACTTTATGTTGAGTCAGTAAACCAATTTCCCTCCATCTCAAGCAAGCATTTGAGTAGTTGTGATCAAACCATTATATTGTGATTTGCTTCATCATGTCTTTTATTCTTCCTTGTTTAGTACAAGTTTTATCTGAATGAATATAGCTTTGCAAGTTATCAATGATTATGAAAAGACCATTATGATTGAGTATGCAAGTTGTGCCTTATAAACTTTAACATGAGAGCGCTGCTCAATGAGTTAAGTATAATCCGTTAACTGTTCTCCGACCAAGAACGAAGTTTGCCATCACTAATTATGATTTCTTATGCACCTTTACTTGTGATTACCTTATACTTGTTTCAAGTTGAGTTATAAGAGGTTGTTTACTATAATGTCTTGTGTGAATGAATATGATGCTTCTTGTCCGTATTTTATTTATCGACTCTTCACTCCATAAACATGTGGTCCTGTCTATCGAGCTCAGTTTCGCTTGGGGACAAGCGAAGTCTAAGCTTGGGGGGAGTTGATACGTCCAATTTGCATCACTATTTTATATCATAATTTGCTGTTATTCATTGATATATTTCATATTGGGACACAATACTTATGTTATTTCATCTATTTTGCATGTTTCATCATTATTGGGGGATCAAGCACCGGAGCCAGGATTCTGCGGGAAAAAGCACCGTCAGAACGCAATATTTCGGAAGATCAACTGTGGAAGGAAATTATACCAAAAATCCTATTTTTCAAGATGACGAAGGAAGCCAGAAGGAGGAGCCAGGAGGACCCAGGGTGGGCCCACACCCTAGGGCGGCGCGGCCCATGCCCTGGCCGCGCCGCCATGTGGTTTGGGGGGCCCACGGCCCCTTTCGCCTCCTTTTCTTCGCGAAATCCTTCGTCTCGAAAACCTAAGCCACAGAGGGTACCTCGCGAAGAGTTACAGCCGCCTCTGCGGGGCGGAGAACACCAGAGAGAAAAGAGCTCTCCGGCGGGCAGGAATCCACCGGGGAAATTCCATCCGGGAGGGGGAAATCGACGCCATCGTCACCGTCATCGAGCTGGACATCATCTCCATCACCATCATCATCATCTCCACCATCATCACCGCCGTCTCCACCGCTGGACACCGTCATCGCCGTAGCAATTTGGGTTTGATCTTGATTTTTTGATAGGGGAAACTCTCCCGGTATCGATCTCTACTTGTTGTTGATGCTATTGAGTGAAACCATTGAACCAAGTTTATGTTCAGATTGTTATTCATCATCATATCACCTCTGATCATGTTCCATATGATGTCTCGTGAGTAGTTCGTTTAGTTCTTGAGGACATGGGTGAAGTCTAAATGTTAGTAGTGAACTATGGTTGAGTAATATTCAATGGTGTGATATTTAAGTTGTGGTGTTATTCTTCTAGTGGTATCATGTGAACGTCGACTACATGACACTTCACCATTTATGGGCCTAGGGGAATGCATCTTGTATTCGTTTGCTAATTGCGGGATTGCCGGAGTGACAGAAACCTAAACCCCCGTTGGTATATCGATGCAGGAGGGATCGCAGGATCTCAGAGTTTAAGGCTGTGGTTAGATTTACTCTTAATTACTTTCTTGTAGTTGCGGATGCTTTCAAGGGGTATAATCCCAAGTATGTATTAGTCCTAGGAAGGGCGGTACATTAGCATAGGTTCACCCACACAACACTTATCATAACAATGAAGATTATTTAGCCGTATGTAGCGAAAGCACTAGACTAAAATCCCGTGTGTCCTCGAGAACGTTTGGTCATTATAAGTAAACAAACCGGCTTGTCCTTTGTGCTAAAATGGATTGGGCCACTCGCTGCAATTGTTACTCTCGCACTTTACTTACTCGTACTTTATTCAACTGTTACATCAAAACCCCCTGAATACTTGTCTGTGAGCATTTACAGTGAATCCTTCATCGAAACTGCTTGTCAACACCTTCTGCTCCTTGTTGGGATCGACATTCTTACTTATCGAAGATACTACGATACACCCCCTATACTTGTGGGTCATCAAGACTATTTTCTGGCGCCGTTGCCGGGGAGTGAAGCGCTATTGGTAAGTGGAATTGGTAAGGAAAACCTTTACTGTTTTGCTGATTTTATTTCTGCCTGCTGCTATAAGTCATTATGGAGAGATCTTCTCTTCAATTTTTATTTGGGAAATCTACTACTACTGCAACGGTAGTGGATGAGGCGCCAGGTGAGGAAGTGATACCATATAAAATACCTATGAAAATTATTGAACGTGTTATGGATAACCGCTATGAAGGGGATGGAACTGTCCATCCTGGCCGCGCCGCCCTACTGTGTGGTGGCTCCGTACCCCCTCCGACTCCGCCTCTTCGCCTATTTAAAGGTCCCTGACCTAAAACCTCGATACGGAAAATCCACGGTACGAGAAACCTTCCAGAGCCGCCGCCATCGCGAAGCCAAGATCTGGGGGACATGAGTCTCTGTTCCGGCACGCCGCCGGGACGGGGAAGTGCCCCCGGAAGGCTCCTCCATCGACATCACCGCCATCTTCATCAACGCTACTGTCTCCCATGAGGAGGGAGTAGTTCTCCATCGAGGCTCGGGGCTGTACCGGTAGCTATGTGGTTAATCTCTCTCCTATGTACTTCAATACAATAATCTCATGAGCTGCCTTACATGATTGAGATTCATATGATGATGCTTGTAATCTAGATGTCATTATGCTAGTCAAGTGGATTTTACTTATGTGATCTCCGGAGACTCCTTGTCCCACGTGTGTAAAGGTGACAGTGTGTGCAACGTGTGGGTCTCTTAGGCTATATTTCACAGAATACTTATTCACTGTTATGAATAGCATAGTGAAGTGCTTATTTATATCCCTTTATGATTGCAATGTGTTTTGTATCACTATTCATCTATGTGCTACTCTAGTGATGTTATTAAAGTAGTCTATTCCTCCTGCACGGTGTAATGGTGACAGTGTGTGCATCGTGTAGTACTTGGCGTAGGTTATGATTGTGATCTCTTGTAGATTATGAAGTTAACTATTGCTATGATAGTATTGATGTGATCTATGCCTCCTTCATAGTGTGATGGTGACAGTGTGCATGCTATGTTAGTACTTGGTTCGGTTATGTTGATCTGTCATGCACTCTAAGGTTATTTAAACATGAACATCGAATATTGTGGAGCTTGTTAACTCCGGCATTGAGGGTTCGTGTAATCCTACACAGTTAGTGGTGTTCATCATCCAACAAGAGGGTGTAGAGTCTAGCATCTATTTATTTATTCTGTTATGTGATCAATGTTGAGAGTGTCCACTAGTGAAAGTATGATCCCTATGCCTTGTTTCCAAATACTGCAAACACCGCTTGTTTACTGTTCTACTGCATGTTTACTTCCTGCAATATTACTACCATCAATTGCACGCCAGCAAGCACTTTTCTGGCGCCATACTACTGCTCATATTCATTCATACCACTTGTATTTCACTATCTCTTCGCCGAACTAGTGCACCTATTAGGTGTGTTGGGGACACAAGAGACTTCTTGCTTTGTGGTTGCAGGGTTGCTTGAGAGGGATATCTTTGACCTCTTCCTCCCCGAGTTCGATAAACCTTGGGTGATCCACTTAAGGGAAACTTGCTGCTGTTCTACAAACCTCTGCTCTTGGAGGCCCAACACTGTCTACAAGAATAGAAGCACCCGTAGACATCAAGGGTACGCTGGCAGGGTTGTAATAATGCCATGAAAACCCGTGTCAGATTCTTGCAGCATGTGGGTTGTGATGCCCATCGCCTTCATCGTACTTGCGAATAGAAGGTTTAATCCACTGTCTCCGTCCATGAAGTCTTTTCTCATGTTGAACCCACCAATTTGCGCCTCTAGTACTAGTGATGCATGACCTGGCCTTGGGACGGACATCGGGTGATCGGCCCTGCTGAATAGGATGCCTTGCTCAGACCAGCCGATGTATTCAGGGATGTTTTCCATGGTAACTTCCGCGAGGTTGATTTCTTGCATAAGTTTCTTCAATTCTCTCCTGGAGACGCCAGTCTCATGGATCATGCTCATCTGCCCCCGTGGTGGGGGAACACCTCGTTTGGTGCACGGGGCTAAATTTGCTAAACTTGGTGTTGCGGTGCATGTGGTGGGTTAGGAGGTTGCGTTCCCTGTATCATTGGGTATGCCTGCCCTTTGGCTGATTCGTAAAATTTCTGGAGGTCGAGGAACTGTAGGCAAAATCCCTGAGCAGATGGGTCGACTTCTTGATGTTGTCCTTTGGGTCAATGTACGCGTGTATGTAGCAAGGAGCGTTTAGTCGGTTTGCAAACGGTAATTCAGGTACCCGCGGAGGGCGGTCCCTCTAGCTACTTCGGCTGCCTCCAGACCTACTGCGATTATTGTCCCGACAATCGTCACGTCGTTCACTGTGCTGGTCATCATGCCGACCATCGCGTCGATCAGCGTAACCTGCCACAACGATGTTAGTATCGCCAAACGTTTCATACCCACGATCTCTCCTCTTCTTGCGACGATCGCGTCGGCTGCTTGAGTCGTTCGGATGCTTCCGATCATCTTCTTCATCATCGCTGCGCAGGCGTGGCTTTCGCACGTGATCTTCGCCATTAGCCCAGCTATTAGCAATCTCCATCAGTTTGGTAATAGTTTTCGGGTTCTTGCGGCCGAGTTCTTGGATACAGGATTCTCATCGGATGCCATCGCTGAAGGCGTGTATAGCTCTGTCAACAGACACATCTTCGGCAGTGATACGTCTCCAACGTATCTATAATTTCAGATGTTCCATGCTAGTTTTATGACAATACCTATATGTTTTGTTCATATTTTATGATGTTTTTATGCGTTTTCCGGAACTAACCTATTAACAAGATGCCGAAGTGCCAGTTCCTGTTTTCTGCTATTTTTGGTTTCAGAAATCTTACACATGAAATATTCTCGGAATTGGACGAAATTAATGCCCACGATCGTATATTTCACAGAAGGTTCCAGAGCACCGAAGAGGGGCCAGAGGGGAGCCAAGGGGGCCCTGATACGTCCCAAACGTATCTATAATTTCTTATGTTCCATGCTACTTTTATGATGATACTCACATATTTTATACACATTATATGTCGTTATTATGCATTTTCCGGCACTAACCTATTGACGAGATGCCGAAGAGCCAGTTGCTGTTTTTTGTTGTTTTTGGTTTCAGAAATCCTAGCAAGGAAATATTCTCGGAATTGGACGAAATCAACGCCCAAGGTCCTATTTTCACACGAAGCTTCCAGAAGACCGAAGAGGATAAGAAGTGGGGCCACGAGGTGGCCACACGCTAGGGCAGCACGGCCCAAGCCCTGGCCGCGCCGGCCTGTTGTGTGGGGCCCTCGTGTGGCCCCCTGACCTACCCTTCCGCCTACATATAGTCTTCGTCGCGAAACCCCCAGTACCGAGAGCAACGATACGGAAAACCTTCCAGAGACGCCGCCGCCGCCAATCCCATCTCGGGGGATGCAGGAGATCGCCTCCGGCACCCTGCCGGAGAGGGGAATCATCTCCCGGAGGGCTCTTCATCGCCATGATCGCCTCCGGATCGATGTGTGAGTAGTTCACCCCTGGACTATGGGTCCATAGCAGTAGCTAGATGGTCGTCTTCTCCTCAGTGTGCTATCATGTTCGATCTTGTGAGCTGCCTATCATGATCAAGATCGTTTATTTGTAATCCTACATGTTGTGTTTGTTGGGATCCGATGGATATTGAATACTATGTCAAGTTGATTATCAATCTATCATATATGTTATTTATGTTCTTGCATGCTCTCCGTTGCTAGTAGAGGCTCTGGCCAAGTTGATACTTGTGACTCCAAGAGGGAGTATTTATGCTCGATAGTGGGTTCATGCCTCCATTAAATCTGGGACAGTGACAGAAAGTTCTAAGGTTGTGGATGTGCTGTTGCCACTAGGGATAAAACATCGATGCTTTGTCTAAGTATATTTGTGTTGATTACATTACGCACCATACTTAATGCAATTGTCTGTTGCTTGCAACTTAATACCGGAAGGGGTTCGGATGATAACCTGAAAGTGGACTTTTTAGGCATAGATGCATGCTGGATGGCGGTCTATGTACTTTTTTGTAATGCCCTGATTAAATCTCATAGTACTCATCATGATATATGTATGTGCATTGTTATGCTTTCTTTATTTGTCAATTGCCCAACTGTAATTTGTTCACCCAACATGCTATTTATCTTATGGGAGAGACACCGCTAGTGAACTGTGGACCCCGGTCCTATTCTTTACATCTGAAATACAATCTACTGCAATACTTGTTCTTTACTGTTCTTCGCAAACAATCATCTTCCACACAATACGGTTAATCCTTTGTTCACAGCAAGCCGGTGAGATTGACAACCTCACTGTTACGTTGGGGCAAAGTACTTTGGTTGTGTTGTGCAGGTTCCACGTTGGCGCCGGAATCCCTGGTGTTGCGCCGCACTACACTTCGCCGCCATCAACCTTCAACGTGCTTCTTGGCTCCTCCTGGTTCGATAAACCTTGGTTTCTTTCTAAGGGAAAACTTGCTACTGTCTGCATCACACCTTCCTCTTGGGGTTCCCAACGGACGTGTGTTAATTGCACACATCAAGTTCTTTTTCTGGCGCCGTTGCCGGGGAGATCAAGACACGCTACAAGGGGAGTCTCCACTTCCAATCTCTTTACTTTGTTTTTGTCTTTCTTTACTTTATTTACTACTTTGTTTGCTGCACTTAAATAAAACACAAAAAAATTAGTTGCTAGTTTTACTTTATTTACTGTCTTGTTCTCTATATCAAAAACACAAAAAAATTAGTTACTTGCATTTACTTTATTTACCTCTTGTTTATTTCATCATGTTTCCTCCTAAGTACACTCTAAAAGACATACCGGTAGGCCGAGGGTCTATAATTGGAAGAGATAATATAGAAGATTTCTTCACTCATGTTAGTATAGCTGAAGATTTTGAAGATAGACACTTGGTAGAACTTGCTCCTACTTGTGAAATTGCTGCTGCCTCTTTAGTACACATGTTGGAAACTAAATTTGTTAATCTCAATCCTATAATCCAACACATGTTTCTCACACTCGGTGATATGCAGGAAGGGGAAAAGAAAGATTTTGTTTTAGAAACCCTTCTTAAAGAATTTGGTGGTGTAGCAAGAGAGGCTAGAAAGGTCTTTATTAAATACAATATGCTTGGCTCTTATACCAATTTTGTTAGTATCCTTGAAAAGATGGACATGGAGAGAGTAAGGTACACTAATGATATTAATGATGTAGGGGATATTAAGACATCAATACCTTGCAAGCTCGCAGGAATGTTCGAGGCACTAGAAAAGAATTATGATTGGCTTGTTCCTGAAAATTTGTTTGATGAGAATAGCAAGCCTAAAAGTAATGAAAAAGGAGCCTCTGAAACTTACATAGATAAGATAACATGCATCATTGAGGCAACTCCCAACACCCCTGGTAATAATGTTGATGCTTCATCTCTTGATAATACTTGATACACACTTTCTGCGCCTAGCTGAAAGGCGTTAAAGAAAAGCGCTTATGGGAGACAACCCATGTTTTTACTACATTACTTTGTTTTATATTTGAGTCTTGGAAGTTGTTACTACTGTAGCAACCTCTCCTTATCTTTATTTTATTGCATTGTTGTGCCAAGTAAAGTCTTTGATAGTAAAGTCAATACTAGATCTGGATTACTGCGCAGGAACAGATTTCTTGCTGTCACGAATCTGGGCAGAATTATCTGTAGGTAACTCAGAAAAATCTGCCAATTTACGTGCGTGATCCTCAGATATGTACGCAACTTTCATTCAATTTGGGTATTTTCATCTGAGCAAGTCTGGTGCCACTTTAAAATTCGTCTTTATGGACTGTTCTGTTTTGACAGATTCTGCCTTTTATTTCGCATTGCATGTTTTGCTATGTTTGATGGATTTCTTTGTTCCATTAACTTTCAGTAGCTTTGTGCAATGTCCAGAAGTGTTAAGAATGATTATGTCACCTCTGAATATATGAATTATGCACTGACCCTCTAATGAGTTTGTTTCGAGTTTGGTGTGGAGGAAGTTTTCAAGGGTCAAGAGAGGAGGATGATACAATATGATTAAGAAGAGTGAAAAGTCAAAGCTTGGGGATGCCCCCGTGGTTCATCCCTGCATATTTTAAGAAGACCCAAGCGTCTAAGCTTGGGGATGCCCAAGGCATCCCCTTCTTCATCGACAACTTATCAGGTTCCTCTAGTGAAACTATATTTTTATTCCGTCACATCTTATGTGCTTTGCTTGGAGCGTCTGTTTGTTTTTATTTTCATTTGTTTGAATAAATCGGATCCTAGCATTCTTTGTTTGGGAGAGAGACACGCTCCGCTGTTTCGTATGAACACATATGTTCTTAGCTTTATCTTTAATGTTCATTGCGAAATTTGAACTATTTCATTCATTGATATATGGTTGGAAACGGAAAATGCCGCGTGTGGTAAATGGTATAATGTCTTGAATAATGTGATACTTGGCAATTGTTGTGCTCATATAGATCTTTTTTAAGCTCTTGCATCATGTACCTTGTACCTATTAATGAATAACTACATAGAGCATGTTAAAATTTGGTTTGCATGATTGTTCTCTCTAAGTCTAGATATTTTCTGGTTGAGGTGTTTGAACAACAAGGAGACGATGTAAAGTCTTATAATGCTTACAATATGTTTATATGTGAGTCTTGCTGCACCATTTCATACTTGAGTTTGCTTCAAACAACCTTGCTAGCCTAGCCTTGTATTGAGAGGGATTCTTCTCGTGCATCCAAATCCTTGAGCCAATAACCATGCCATTTGTGTCCACCATACCTACCTACCACATGGTATTTCTCCGCCATTCCAAAGTACATTACTTGAGTGCTACCTTTAAAATTTCCATTCTTTGCCTTTACAATATACAGCTCATGGGACAAATAGCCTTAAAAACTATTGTGGTGAAGAATATGTACTTATGTGTCTTATTTCTTAGTAAGTTGCTTGTTGAGCGGTAACCATGTTTTCTGGGGATGCCATCAACTTTTACCTTTGTTGAATATCATGTGAGTTGCTATGCATGTTCGTCTTGTCTGAAGTAAGGGCGATTTTCACAATCAAATGGGTTGAGTATGCATACTGTTAGAGAAGAACATTGGGCCGCTAACTAAAGCCATGATTCATGGTGGAAGTTTCAGTTTGGACATAAAACCTCAATCTCTTATGAGAATATTAACTGTCGTTGAATGCTTAAGCATTAAAAGAGGAATCCATTATCTGTTGTCTATGTTATCCCGGTATGGATGTCTAAGTTGAGAATAATCAAAAGCGAGAAATCCAATGCGAGCTTTCTCCTTAGACCTTTGTACATGCGGCATAGAGGTACCCCTTTGTGACACTTGGTTGAAACATATGTTATGCAATGATAATCCGTGTTAACCCAAGCTAATTAGGACAAGGTGCGAGCACTATTAGTATACTATGCATGAGGCTTGCAACTTATAAGATGTCTTATACATAACTCATATGCTTTATTACTACCGTTGACAAAATTGTTTCTTGTTTTCAAAATGAAAAGCTCTAGCACAAAAATAGTAATCTATGCTTCCCTCTGCGAAGGGCCTATCTTTTACTTTATTGTTGAGTCAGTTTACCTATTCTTTCTATCTTAGAAGCAAACACTTGTATCAACTGTGTGCATTGATTCTTACATGTTTACCTATTGCACTTGTTATATTACTTTGTGTTGACAATTATCCATGAGATATACATGTTAAAGTTGAAAGCAACCGCTGAAACTTATATCTTCCTTTGTGTTGTTTCAAAGCTTTCTACTAAGAACTTATTGCTTATGAGTTAACTCTTATGCAAGACTTATTGATGCTTGTCTTGAAAGTACTATTCATGAAAAGTCTTTGCTATATGATTCATTTGTTTACTCATTATCTTCATCATTGCTTCGAATCGCTGCATTCATCTCATGTGCTTTACAATAGTATGATCAAGATTATGATAGCATGTCACTTCAGAAATTATCTTTGTTATCGTTTACCTACTCGAGGGCGAGTAGGAACTAAGCTTGGGGATGCTTGATACGTCCCAAACGTATCTATAATTTCTTATGTTCCATGCTACTTTTATGATGATACTCACATGTTTTATACACATTATATGTCGTTATTATGCATTTTCTGGCACTAACCTATTGACGAGATGCCGAAGAGCCAGTTGCTGTTTTTTGTTGTTTTTGGTTTCAGAAATCCTAGTAAGGAAATATTCTCGGAATTGGACGAAATCAACGCCCAAGGTCCTATTTTCACACGAAGCTTCCAGAAGACCGAAGAGGATAAGAAGTGGGGCCACGAGGTGGCCACACGCTAGGGCGGCGCGGCCCAAGCCCTGGCCGCGCCGGCCTGTTGTGTGGGGCCCTCGTGTGGCCCCCTGACCTACCCTTCCGCCTACATATAGTCTTCGTCGCGAAACCCCCAGTACCGAGAGCCACGATACGGAAAACCTTCCAGAGACGCCGCCGCTGCCAATCCCATCTCGGGGGATTCAGGAGATCGCCTCCGGCACCCTGCCGGAGAAGGGAATCATCTCCCGGAGGGCTCTTCATCGCCATGATCGCCTCCGGATCGATGTGTGAGTAGTTCACCCCTGGACTATGGGTCCATAGCAGTAGCTAGATGGTCGTCTTCTCCTCATTGTGCTATCATGTTCGATCTTGTGAGCTGCCTATCATGATCAAGATCGTTTATTTGTAATCCTACATGTTGTGTTTGTTGGGATCCGATGGATATTGAATACTATGTCAAGTTGATTATCAATCTATCATATATGTTATTTATGTTCTTGCATGCTCTCCGTTGCTAGTAGAGGCTCTGGCCAAGTTGATACTTGTGACTCCAAGAGGGAGTATTTATGCTCGATAGTGGGTTCATGCCTCCATTAAATGCAGGACGATGTGACAGAAAGTTCTAAGGTTGTGGATGTGCTGTTGCCACTAGGGATAAAACATTGATGCTTTGTCTAAGTATATTTGTGTTGATTACATTACGCACCATAGTTAATGCAATTGTCTGTTGCTTGCAACTTAATACCGGAAGGGGTTCGGATGATAACCTGAAAGTGGACTTTTTAGGCATAGATGCATGCTGGATGGTGGTCTATGTACTTTGTCGTAATGCCCTGATTAAATCTCATAGTACTCATCATGATATATGTATGTGCATTGTTATGCTTTCTTTATTTGTCAATTGCCCAACTGTAATTTGTTCACCCAACATGCTATTTATCTTATGGGAGAGACACCGCTAGTGAACTGTGGACCCCGGTCCTATTCTTTACATCTGAAATACAATCTACTGCAATACTTGTTCTTTACTGTTCTTCACAAACAATCATCTTCCACACAATACGGTTAATCCTTTGTTCACAGCAAGCCGGTGAGATTGACAACCTCACTGTTACGTTGGGGCAAAGTACTTTGGTTGTGTTGTGCAGGTTCCACGTTGGCGCCGGAATCCCTGGTGTTGCGCCGCACTACACTTCGCCGCCATCAACCTTCAACGTGCTTCTTGGCTCCTCCTGGTTCGATAAACCTTGGTTTCTTTCTGAGGGAAAACTTGCTACTATCTGCATCACACCTTCCTCTTGGGGTTCCCAACGGACGTGTGTTAATTGCACGCATCAAGCTCTTTTTCTGGCGCCGTTGCCGGGGAGATCAAGACACGCTGCAAGGGGAGTCTCCACTTCCAATCTCTTTACTTTGTTTTTGTCTTGCTTTACTTTATTTACTACTTTGTTTGCTGCACTTAAATAAAACACAAAAAAATTAGTTGCTAGTTTTACTTTATTTACTGTCTTGTTCTCTATATCAAAAACACAAAAAAATTAGTTACTTGCATTTACTTTATTTACCTCTTGTTTATTTCATCATGTTTCCTCCTAAGTACACTCTAAAAGACATACCGGTAGGCGGAGGGTCTATAATTGGAAGAGATAATATAGAAGATTTCTTCACTCATGTTAGTATAGCTGAAGATTTTGAAGATAGACACTTGGTAGAACTTGCTCCTACTTATGAAATTGCTGCTGCCTCTTTAGTACACATGTTGGAAACTAAATTTGTTAATCTCAATCCTATAATCCAACACATGTTTCTCACACTCGGTGATATGCAGGAAGGGGAAAAGAAAGATTTTGTTTTAGAAACCCTTCTTAAAGAATTTGGTGGTGTAGCAAGAGAGGCTAGAAAGGTCTTTATTAAATACAATATGCTTGGCTCTTATACCAATTTTGTTAGTATCCTTGAAAAGATGGACATGGAGAGAGTAAGGTACACTAATGATATTAATGATGTAGGGGATATTAAGACATCAATACCTTGCAAGCTCGCAGGAATGTTCGAGGCACTAGAAAAGAATTATGATTGGCTTGTTCCTGAAAATTTGTTTGATGAGAATAGCAAGCCTAAGAGTAATGAAAAAGGAGCCTCTGAAACTTACATAGATAAGATAACATGCATCGTTGAGGCAACTCCTAACACCCCTGGTAATAATGTTGATGCTTCATCTCTTGATAATAGTTGATACACACTTTCTGCGCCTAGCTGAAAGGCGTTAAAGAAAAGCGCTTATGGGAGACAACCCATGTTTTTACTACATTACTTTGTTTTATATTTGAGTCTTGGAAGTTGTTACTACTGTAGCAACCTCTCCTTATCTTTATTTTATTGCATTGTTGTGCCAAGTAAAGTCTTTGATAGTAAAGTCAATACTAGATTTGGATTACTGCGCAGGAACAGATTTCTTGCTGTCACGAATCTGGGCAGAATTCTCTGTAGCTAACTCAGACAAATCTGCCAATTTACGTACGTGATCCTCAGATATGTACGCAACTTTCATTCAATTTGGGAATTTTCATCTGAGCAAGTCTGGTGCCACTTTAAAATTCGTATTTACGGACTGTTCTGTTTTGACAGATTCTGCCTTTTATTTCGCATTGCCTGTTTTGCTATGTTTGATGGATTTCTTTGTTCCATTAACTTTCAGTAGCTTTGTGAAATGTCCAGAAGTGTTAAGAATGATTATGTCACCTCTGAATATATGAATTATGCACTGACCCTCTAATGAGTTTGTTTCGAGTTTGGTGTGGAGGAAGTTTTCAAGGGTCAAGAGAGGAGGATGATACAATATGATTAAGAAGAGTGAAAAGTCAAAGCTTGGGGATGCCCCCGTGGTTCATCCCTGCATATTTTAAGAAGACCCAAGCGTCTAAGCTTGGGGATGCCGAAGGCATCCCCTTCTTCATCGACAACTTATCAGGTTCCTCTAGTGAAACTATATTTTTATTCCGTCACATCTTATGTGCTTTGCTTGGAGCGTCTGTTTGTTTTTATTTTCGTTTGTTTGAATAAATCGGATCCTAGCATTCTTTGTTTGGGAGAGAGACACGCTCCGCTGTTTCGTATGAACATATATGTTCTTAGCTTTATCTTTAATGTTCATTGCGAAATTTGAACTATTTCATTCATTGATATATGGTTGGAAACGGAAAATGCCGCATGTGGTAAATGGTATAATGTCTTGAATAATGTGATACTTGGCAATTGTTGTGCTCATATAGATCTTGTTTAAGCTCTTGCATCATGTACCTTGTACCTATTAATGAATAACTACATAGAGCATGTTAAAATTTGGTTTGCATGATTGTTCTCTCTAAGTCTAGATATTTTCTGGTTGAGGTGTTTGAACAACAAGGAGACGATGTAAAGTCTTATAATGCTTACAATATGTTTATATGTGAGTCTTGCTGCACCATTTCATACTTGAGTTTGCTTCAAACAACCTTGCTAGCCTAGCCTTGTATTGAGAGGGATTCTTCTCGTGCATCCAAATCCTTGAGCCAATAACCATGCCATTTGTGTCCACCATACCTACCTACCACATGGTATTTCTCCGCCATTCCAAAGTACATTACTTGAGTGCTACCTTTAAAATTTCCATTCTTTGCCTTTACAATATACAGCTCAAGGGACAAATAGCCTTAAAAACTATTGTGGTGAAGAATATGTACTTATGTGTCTTATTTCTTAGTAAGTTGCTTGTTGAGCGGTAACCATGTTTTCTGGGGACGCCATCAACTTTTACCTTTGTTGAATATCATGTGAGTTGCTATGCATGTTCGTCTTGTCTGAAGTAAGGGCGGTTTTCACAATCAAATGGGTTGAGTATGCATACTGTTAGAGAAGAACATTGGGCCGCTAACTAAAGCCATGATTCATGGTGGAAGTTTCAGTTTGGACATAAAACCTCAATCTCTTATGAGAATATTAACTGTCGTTGAATGCTTTAGCATTAAAAGAGGATTCCATTATCTGTTGTCTATGTTGTCCCGGTATTGATGTCTAAGTTGAGAATAATCAAAAGCGATAAATCCAATGCGAGCTTTCTCCTTAGACCTTTGTACATGCGGCATAGAGGTACCCCTTTGTGACACTTGGTTGAAACATATGTTATGCAATGATAATCCGTGTTAACCCAAGCTAATTAGGACAAGGTGCGAGCACTATTAATATACTATGCATGAGGCTTGCAACTTATAAGATGTCTTATACATAACTCATATGATTTATTACTACCGTTGACAAAATTGTTTCTTGTTTTCAAAATGAAAAGCTCTAGCACAAAAATAGTAATCCATGCTTCCCTCTGCGAAGGGCCTATCTTTTACTTTATTGTTGAGTCAGTTTACCTATTCTTTCTATCTTAGAAGCAAACACTTGTATCAACTGTGTGCATTGATTCTTACATGTTTACCTATTGCACTTGTTATATTACTTTGTGTTGACAATTATCCATGAGATATACATGTTAAAGTTGAAAGCAACCGCTGAAACTTATATCTTCCCTTGTGTTGTTTCAAAGCTTTCTACTAAGAACTTATTGCTTATGAGTTAACTCTTATGCAAGACTTATTGATGCTTGTCTTGAAAGTACTATTCATGAAAAGTCTTTGCTATATGATTCATTTGTTTACTCATTATCTTCATCATTGCTTCGAATCGCTGCATTCATCTCATGTGCTTTACAATAGTATGATCAAGATTATGATAGCATGTCACTTCAGAAATTATCTTTGTTATCGTTTACCTACTCGAGGGCGAGTAGGAACTAAGCTTGGGGATGCTTGATACGTCCCAAACGTATCTATAATTTCTTATGTTCCATGCTACTTTTATGATGATACTCACATGTTTTATACACATTATATGTCGTTATTATGCATTTTCCGGCACTAACCTATTGACGAGATGCCGAAGAGCCTGTTGCTGTTTTTTGTTGTTTTTGGTTTCAGAAATCCTAGTAAGGAAATATTCTCGGAATTGGACGAAATCAACGCCCAAGGTCCTATTTTCACATGAAGCTTCCAGAAGACCGAAGAGGATAAGAAGTGGGGCCACGAGGTGGCCACACGCTAGGGCGGCGCGGCCCAAGCCCTGGCCGCGCCGGCCTGTTGTGTGGGGCCCTCGTGTGGCCCCCTGACCTACCCTTCCGCCTACATATAGTCTTCGTCGCGAAACCCCCAGTACCGAGAGCCACGATACGGAAAACCTTCCAGAGACGCCGCCGCCAATCCCATCTCGGGGGATTCAGGAGATCGCCTCCGGCACCCTGCCGGAGAGGGGAATCATCTCCCGGAGGGCTCTTCATCGCCATGATCGCCTCCGGATCGATGTGTGAGTAGTTCACCCCTGGACTATGGGTCCATAGCAGTAGCTAGATGGTCGTCTTCTCCTCATTGTGCTATCATGTTCTATCTTGTGAGCTGCCTATCATGATCAAGATCGTTTATTTGTAATCCTACATGTTGTGTTTGTTGGGATCCGATGGATATTGAATACTATGTCAAGTTGATTATCAATCTATCATATATGTTATTTATGTTCTTGCATGCTCTCCGTTGCTAGTTGAGGCTCTGGCCAAGTTGATACTTGTGACTCCAAGAGGGAGTATTTATGCTCAATAGTGGGTTCATGCCTCCATTAAATGCAGGACTGATGTGAGAAAGTTCTAAGGTTGTGGATGTGCTGTTGCCACTAGGGATAAAACATTGATGCTTTGTCTAAGTATATTTGTGTTGATTACATTACGCACCATACTTAATGAAATTGTCTGTTGCTTGCAACTTAATACCGGAAGGGGTTCGGATGATAACCTGAAAGTGGACTTTTTAGGCATAGATGCATGCTGGATGGCGGTCTATGTACTTTGTCGTAATGCCCTGATTAAATCTCATAGTACTCATCATGATATATGTATGTGCATTGTTATGCTTTCTTTATTTGTCAATTGCCCAACTGTAATTTGTTCACCCAACATGCTATTTATCTTATGGGAGAGACACCGCTAGTGAACTGTGGACCCCGGTCCTATTCTTTACATCTGAAATACAATCTACTGCAATACTTGTTCTTTACTATTCTTCGCAAACAATCATCTTCCACACAATACGGTTAATCCTTTGTTCACAGCAAGCCGGTGAGATTGACAACCTCACTGTTACGTTGGGGCAAAGTACTTTGGTTATGTTGTGCAGGTTCCACGTTGGCGCCTGATACGCGTATAACACGCGTCCGTTGGGAACCCCAAGAGGAAGGTGTGATGCGTACAGCGGCAAGTTTTCCCTCAGTATGAAACCAAGGTTTATCGAACCAGTAGGAGCCAAGAAGCACGTTGAAGGTTGATGGCGGCGGGATGTAGTGCGGCGCAACACCAGGGATTCCGGCGCCAACGTGGAACCTGCACAACACAACCAAAGTACTTTGCCCCAATGAAACAGTGAGGTTGTCAATCTCACCGGCTTGCTGTAACAAAGGATTAGATGTATAGTGTGGATGATGATTGTTTGCAGAAAACAGTAGAACAGTATTGCAGTAGATTGTATTTCAGTATAGAGAATTGGACCGGGGTCCACAGTCACTACAAGAAAAGTTCTGATAGACAACGTCTCAAAATCGTCCGCTAAGGGGTATTTTTCGTCGCCTATGGGCCTAACCCGACGATATGGGTTCTGTTGTGGAAACTGCGTCAGGCAAAGTCCTACGACGATTTTTTCGGTCCGTCGCGCTTGGGCGCCCTTCCGCCACGGAAAATCGGACCGTTGCCCAAGTGTTTCCGGGAGCCCGTTGACTGCTGACGTCATGCAAACTGACACGTGGCAGACGCCATTAACTGGCAGTTAACGGCGTTAACCGGCTGAAACCCCATGGTAGATGGTAGGCCCACACGAGGCCTGCCACGTCTTAAGCGGGCCGGCCCATTAAGTTTGCGGGCCGGGCCAGCTGACTTAGTTTGACCGGTCAACTATATGGCTGGGCTGGTCCATTAGTTACGTGGGCCGGGCCTAACCTCTAAGGTTGACTGGTCAAAACTTTAATGGGCCGGTCCACTAAGCATGTGGGCCGGGCCGAATGCACTCGTTTGACCGGTCAACAGGCAAAAGGGCCGGCCCACAAGACATGTGGGACCCACTTTCTTGGTATCGGGCCGGCCCATTTACAAAGTGGGGTCCACATTAAGGCAACTGGGCCGGCCCAAGAAGTTATTGGGCCGGCCCAATTAGCATGTGGGTCCCACTTTCCTGCTATCGGGCCGGCCCATTTAGTACGTGGGGTCCACATTTGATCAAATGGGCTGGCCCAACAAGCCGATGGCGGGCCAAAAGCACCGGTGGGTCCCACTTTCCTGTTAAAGGGCCAGCCCATTTAGTATGTGGGGTCCACCATATAGCAAGTGGGCCGGCCCAACAAGATAGTGGGCCGGGCCAAAAACACAGGTGGGTCCCACTTTACTCTTAAAGGGCTGGCCCATTTAGTATGTGGGGTCCACCATATAGCAAGTGGGCCGGCCCAACAAGATAGTGGGCCGGGCCAAAACACTGGTGGGTCCCACTTTCCTGTTAAAGGGCCGGCCCATTTAGTATGTGGGGTCCACCATATAGCAAGTGGGCCGGCCCAACATGCTAGTGGGCCGGGCCAAAAACACAGGTGGGTCCCACTTTCCTGTTAAGGGTCCGGCCCATTTAGTATGTGGGGTCCACCATATAGCAAGTGGGCCGGCCCAACAAGATAGTGGGCCGGGCCAAAAACACAGGTGGGTCCCACTTTCGTCTTAAAGGGCCGGCCCATTTAGTATGTGGGGGCCACCACAAAAGCAATTGGGTTGGCCCAACTAGTTAGTGGGCCGGCCCAGTAGTGGGTGGGGTCCACCTTAAAGCAAGTGGGCCGGCCCAATAAAAGTGTGGGGTCCACAGTAAATCAAGTGGGCTGGCCCAATATTAAGTGGGCCAGCCCATTTAGTTGCTATTTATATGCCGGCGTAATAGGCGCTTTAGGATTTTGCGGGCCGGCACATATGTGATTTCGCTTAATTGGGCCGTTTAAGGGATGGGAATTCGTGATTTAGCTACCGAGAATATTTACGCAGCATTGATTTCTGTCGGATAGCCTCACTTACCACAAGCACCAAAGAAAAAATGCGCGAAAGAACTATAAAAACTAACTAAATATTACATCAGCTGCAAGGCATTGAAAAAATATTACAGAACCCAGAGAAATTGAATGGTAATTAAACCTAGCAATACAATGAAGGGATCCGGCAAATCTTTTAAGTTGTCCATGCAGCACCTATATCTGAAACAAAGACATTACAAGTTAAGACAGCAACAATGGAAAGGCAAAGACACTACAATATTGTTTGCCAAAGAATTTGGAACTCATCATTTCGTCGTTATAACAAGATCATTGTAATGCGCACAATAAGCAAACAAAGAGTGCATGCCGCATACCAACAGCCAATATAACAGAGCATGTTAGAATGAAACAAATAGACTTACTACTGTCGAGTCCCATGCAAACCAACATGTTCAGGGAGTACAAAATTGGCATGAACAACATAGTAGCAGGCTATAAATTTTGTAAAAACGACTGAGCAAGATGAAGTTATGATGGCTACATCTACAGAGCAGGGAATGTAAACCAAAAATAGAAGTTACGATGGCAAAAGCTAAAGAGGAGGGAATGTGAACCAACATGTGCCAAGTGCAATTACTTCATTTTGGCCGTGAACTAAATAATACTCCTGAACTTATAGTGAAGGGGATGCAAATCAAGATGTTTCGGGATATAAACTTGTAATGAGCAACACATAGAGGATAGTTAATGCTGGAGCTTAGGATGGACCAGATACAGAATATAGTGGGATCACCTGTGAACTTGTATAAGAGGGAATGCAAACCAATATGTTCAACTTTCCATATGTGAGCATCATGCCAAGTCAGAGAAACAAGTCAATAATGCAGCTTTTGAAGAACAAGATGGCACGCAAAATTATTATCTAGTAGTATGACAAGTATATTTGTACTACAGGCTAGATAGCAGAGTGATAGCATGCCAAACTAAGTCCTTACTTTGTTAGCTTACAATGAACTAGATACAAAACAATGGCATCACCTGTAGTACAGGGAATGCAAGCCAACATGTTCATGGAGTAAAAAATTGGCACAAACAACATAGTAGCAGGCCATAATTTTTGTAACAACGGCTGAGCAAGATAAAGTTATGATGGCTAGATCTACAGAGCAGGGAATGTAAACCAAATATAGAAGTTACGATGCCAAAAGCTATAGAGCAGGGAATGCGAACCAACATGTGCAATTACTTAAAATTGGCCATGAACTAAATAATAGCAGGATGTTACTATAATACCTATAATTTTTGTAACAACGACTGCGCAAGATAGAAGTTATGATGGCTACATCTACAGAGCAGGGAATGCAAACCAAAATGTTCAATCACTTAAAGTTAGCAATGAAGTAGAAAATAGCAAGGTGTTACGGTCATAGCTAGGAATGAACTAAAAGAGCTTCGGACAAACAAGCATCCGAACCCGAACATGGCGCTAAAACAAGGGACTTACATTTGGAGAAGCACTCGTGGGAGTCACAGCAGATCTTCACAGGGGTTGATAGATCCGGTGATGAAGTACGCTACATGTGCTACTTGGGGTTGGAGAGACGGCCATTACACTTCATGGTTACTCATCTCATCTGCAAAAACGTAACGGCGCGTCGTTAGCACAAACAGGTTCCCCCAAGATTAAACAAGAACTTGCAGACAAGCAATAGAAAAGCGACAGTAGAAGAGTTTAGATCATGCACGGCGCCGGTGAAGCAGATCCGGTTAATGCACAGTGGTGTCGGTGAGCTAGATCCGATGCGGTGGACGACGGATCCGGCGAAGCGGCTCCGGTGGGGTGGACGATACCGCAGCTGAAACGACTGCGGTAGACTGCTGGATGAGTATATGGTTTCGAGGTTCGGCGGGGATGATCCGGTCCGGTTGATGACGGCGTCGATGAAGCGGCTCCGGCGCAGCCGGATGACGAGGATCGCGAGGCCTCGGGTAGGCCAGGGAAGTCCGGCGGGGATGTTCCGGTGCGGTGGCCGTGTGGAGGTGGGAGAGAGAGGGACTTGGGAAGTTCCGGTGGGTGGTCTCAGAGGAGAGAGTGAGGGAAATGAATTTTTTTTCGGGGGGTTTCCGGAGCTAGGGAGGTGGTGATCGAAAAAAAATGACGGGTAGACCCCCCACCAACCGACTTATACATGGACATTGTTGTCATCTTTACGAGGGTAGAATGGGAAGTTAGAAGCGTGTGAAATATTTGTATTTTTCGGGCGGGAAGTTTTGCCGCTGGAATGAGATTTCGAATTTGGCCACAGTCCAAGTACTAAGTAATACAAAAACATGAGACCGTACTAGTACGGCCAAATGTCACATCAATTCATCATCACGTTGAAAATCGGTTACCACGATCATAATTATTGGCCGTTGGCACATCAGTTCTCCAACGCTTGATCCAACGGTCAAAGTTCCTTTTTTTTAAGAGAACGGTCAAAATTCATTGGATTCGCTCGGGAACTGCGCGCGCCAAAACGAGTCTGACGAAGATGTTTCTAGAGTTCTCACGGACGCGCCTTGGCGATACATTGAATGCAAATCTTGCAAGGTCAAAAAAAAATGCAAATCTTGCAGGATCGTATGTGGCTGCTATGAGCTGAAGTACTCCATGAAACCATGAACATACATGTAGATGGGAATCCCATGTAGACGATCTGAAGAATGACCCGCTGCATCTTTCACAAATCCATCTACATGACATGATAAACTTTAATTAAGAAGCAGCCACGTAACAATTATTGCCCAAAATCTAACGGGTTCGACAATAAGCTGGTAATTCTCTATTATATATAAACACCAAAAAAATATAGCAAGTAAGAAAGGAGTGTCAATGCCACCAGGACTTACAAAAAAAAAGGGAATTAGCACTTCGTAATCTCTTTGTTTTTACACATACCTTCTGCTCAGGAATCCAGGGCCTAGGGTCACATCAAGTCATAATCAGAAACCAAAGTCGGTTCCCATGTTCTCCAATTCAAAACGCGTACAAAATATTTCAGTGTGTGAAATAATTGTATTCAATAGGCAGGAGGTATATGCTACAGTGTTGAGATTTTGAATTAGATGGTTGTTAAGCTATTGATTATATGGAGTCAAAATTTGGTAGTATACATAAGTATCTTTGTTCACAACTCACCTGTACAGAAGCAGGAACAGCTGTTGTGTTGCAGCACAACACATAGGAGAAGCACTGTTCCGTTCATTGCACTCAATACAGCGATGAATGAACCAGACCAGTTGACAAGCTTCTAGACCTGGGCTATATGTAGAAAGCTGGAAATCAATGGATCACAGAAAATCATCAGTGTCAAGCTTTAATGCACTAGCCAACGCGACCAAAAGTCCGAACTTGAGACTATGGGCTCTGATACCATGTCAAGCTTCATCCACGAGCCAACGGAACCACAAGTCAGAACTGATGGAAAGGGCTAGGCAATCCACTTATAATATTAACAATCAGCAGGGTTCGGTTCAAAAAAAATCCACATCACAACAAGGAAACGACCACCAAGATCATAGCAATTGCGAGATAAATGCACCTACGAAATATGCTCGAGACTAAGGAACCATTTTACAAGACGAAGGTAATGACACATCCTTGTCCCCGTTCATCTCCAATTATCTAGCAGATACTCTTCTTACTACTTACTAGCATTCCTAACCTGCTCCAGTAGGGCCTCCTTCTGTGCTGCTATCGTTCTAAAATTGTCGACTTCTAGTCTTAGCGCAGCTGATGCAGCTCGTTCTACTTGGAGTTGCTCCTCTAGAACTTGAGCATGCAAATACTTTGACTTGGACATGGACTTGCACTTCAGCAGTCCAGCATTCCGTAAGAAAGTGTTTTTGGCAATGCCTTTCTTTTTTATTGCCATAGAAAATGCCTTCACACATTCTTCATCGGTTTTTTCCAGACCGTTTTACCGGGTTTTGCCATCTCTAATTTCATATCTTCCTGCAAAAAATTCAGTTCGTACACATGTGTAAACATGATAGTTACTACAGAGAAACTTGCTGATAGTAGATTTATCATGTGTATGACCTACTTTTATTCCTACAGTTTGGCATGTCTGATTCACATCACATGAATTTTAATAAACATATATAATATCATATTGACATGTACTTTACTACTCCTACAAGTTGGGATGTGAGTCGTCACAAAATTTCAATCTTTTAGAAGACTTACAAGAACACTCGTGCGACTTCTCCAATCACTTCAAGTTTGTTCTTCCTCGGCATGCTTCAAAAATCTCTGGCAGAGTCATCTCTTTGTTTGGTTCCCTTTTACTTGCATTATGTAACATCTGCATTTTAGTACTACCATTTATAAATCGAATAACGTGGTTGAAATGGAGGATCATAATATAAGCTGCACATTGGTGTATATACTCTGCATGATCTTTTACTAAAATATTTCTAAATAGCAGGCTAAAACAACATGTCCTTACTTTTTGCCGAATGTGCACTATAAGGTTACGAGATCCCGTACGGCTAGGTAAAAGTAGTTTACCGCGGTTTTACGATTCTGTTTAGCCAAATTCTGCAAAAAGGAGACTAGTGAGACACTTGCTATAAATAAGAATCCAAGATGTGATCTGGTCTCAGTCTTACAAATCATACCATATTCTTTGGATCAGACAGTGCTTCACAAGATCTCCCCACCGTTTGTCAGTCATTTGCTTAAAAGGAGATATAGTTGGAACACTCCCGATAATCTTTCAGGTGAAGTATTTCTTCTTTAGCCTGCTGCGATATCGCGCATGACACCTGAGAATAGACTGTTGAGAACATGCTTTACTTCCTCTTGGTCCTCATCGAACTCGAACCTTAACTGTTCACAACAATATAAACCGTTGGTGCGATATACATAGAGCCAACAACAAGCTAGAAGGAACGGGACGTGCCAATGTGGTATACTAGTATGAGTAACATTACCAAGAGAAAGATGACTTACGTGTAACCTGTGCACTAATTTTTCAAAATGCGCAGAGGTGTCTACGTGCTCTTTCCATGTTGGGAAGATAGGAATTTCATTCCTGACGAAAATTCCTACATCCGATGCTAATTTACAAGATTCTTTCGGGTCCAGTGGCCTTCTGCCACCTACGATAGATGAAAGGCGAAATCTTGATTCCATCCCAGCAAGCTTAGCTACGAACATTTTCCCTACTGTTGGGCCCCTCGTTTTTCTTGATCGTGGTGCAACTACAAAGTTAAGCATTACATCAAGCTATCAAGGTAGATATATATATTCATATTTATATATATATATTTATTTATTTATCTATAAAGTATAACTTTATAACGGAGAATGAAACTATAAGCATTGGAAAATGTACCTTCTTCGGTGTGGGGCTCATCCTCAGGGGAGTTGTCTATGGCAGGACTAATATGGGTCAGTGGGAGATCATCAACAGTTTGTTGATGTTGTGCTAACGGTGTTTGGCCGATTGTGGTTGTGTCACCTGGGACCAGTACGATGTGTCCTTGGGCGGTATTTCCTACCACAGCTACGCTGATCCCAATTGTGGCTGAGAAGTTGCCGTGGAAACCGGTTCTGCTGCCAATTGTTGTTGAGAAGTTGCTGTGGAAGCGGTTCTGCCGCCAATTGTGGGTGAGAAGTTCTTGTGGAAAGCGGATTCTGCTGCCAATTGTGGCTGAGAAGTTGCTGTGGAAACTGGTTCTGCTGCCGATTGTCGCTGGTTGACTGGATTGGTAACAGGTGGCTGATTCAACCTCTTGGGGTGTTCACCACGTTTTTTTATTTCAGTACTCTTAGCATTTTCGTTATTTTCTTCAACTAGTGCCATGAATCGCTGAGACTGTCTAGTAGCAGAAGCAGGTTTCTTTTTTGGTTGCAGCTGTTCTATCACCGATTCAGGTGCATATTGAATGGTCTTCCTCTCATTGGTGGTTCATGCGAAATTCTTACTTGAAGCTGCAGATTCCTAGCACACATAAACGATATTTCAGTCTACAGAAGTCCCATATATGATGATATGCAAATGGGATAGAATGAAGAACAGTAAAGGATGACGTGCATGCTGAAACATATATATGATGCATTAAGGAGACCTAGAGGTGGCATGTGAACATGTTTGGTGGGATTCAGGATACAAGTATACAACACATGGAAGTTGCAACAGATATCTCAAAGTAAAAACACAGAAATCACCTGGTGGGGTTGAGGAGAATGGTCAGGCAAGGCATCTTCCTGAGTCAGCTCTCCAAGAGGCTCAGCAGGATCAAATTGTGAATCATAACATTGTTCTTTATCTTTGGGGAGGGGAAAGGGTTCTTCTCCGATTTTGTTCAGGTTTGCACTAGAGGCAATAGCGTTACAAATGCTTGTGCCCACACGGCTTGCATATCTTCTACATATATTCCGTATCCGTTTCTCTTTTAATTCATTCTTCTGTATTGCAATAATATCTAGCATGCATTACAAAAAAAAATGCTAATGAGATGGCGGTGCAAGTAAGCAAAAAAAATACTTTTCGAAATCACATGCATAACGAATGCGGCCATATCAACCTTCTTGGAAGTGGGCGCGTGTACGCTTTGGTTTCCTGCCGTGGACCATGGAGGCGCCCATCTCTCCAGTCCGGTGGACGGAAGGAGTAGGGGATTAAGATACGAGAACCCAGCGATGGTGACTATCGCTGACAAGGCGGCGGTGGAAGTCGGCTACGGAGGAGCTCGTATGGTACAGTGGTCGTCGGTGGGGGTGGGGGAGGTGGAAGATACTCCGGCTTGCTAAAAAGCAAGGGAGACGGCGGAACGTCGTCGGTCAATACGGTGGCCGATGAGAAGGCAGTAGTGCTGGTGTGGGAGTGGGACAGTGGGCCGGCGCCGGCGTGTGAGATGATCCGGTGGGTCATGCAGGGTGGAAGCGTGAGAGAGAGATGCGGGGTTCGGCGCCGCCGGTGATAGGTCTGAATTGAGCGGTCCGGGGGGATAAGATCGACACTGTACTTATTTCACATCGCTTTGAATTTTGGAAGCGGGAGGGGGGATTTCGGCGGGAATTTTGGGGCAGAGTTGAAATTATTACTGGTTGGTGGAAAACTGTGGAACCCTAGCCTACGAAATCCCAGGTCTGAAGCTGAGGGTCCTTTTGGTGTGGCTTTTTGGCTTTTGGATTTTGGAAGCCAAAAGAATATAATATTTGTTTTTGGCTTCCAAAATCCAAAAGCCAAAAAGGCAAAAAAAAAAGCCACAGCAAAAGGGCCCTGAGTATGTTTGGGGTCAAGGGGATATGCTTGTTGGTTCTTGGGTGCATATGATCTCTTTATTTCGAAATTCATCTTCTATAAATTTTGAAAAATGTCAAAAAAGAATAAAACAAAAAATGCATGTGTACTTCTTCGCTTGCTTTATACACATAAAATATTTCAATGGAAAATCGAATAGTAATTTGGGCTATGTAAAAAAGAGTTACTCCGTAAAAAAAAATGTGCTAACCATAAGGCTTTTTATGAGACATGTTTTCTCTCTTTTTTTACATCGACCATGAAAAAAACTTGTTTTTTTACATCAACCATGAAAAATACTTTTTTTTACATCGACCATGAAAAATACTAGGAATTTACTAAGAGCATTCACAACGTGTAGCCAAAAGTGGTTCCATATTTGATTTTTGGCTTTTGGAACTAGTTCCATACAATGTAGAGGTAGTTCCAAAACCAGAAAAACAAGGAACCGGAGCAAGTAGGTGCTCCGATGCCAAATTTCACTTTTGGCATTTGGAACTAGTTCCCTACATTGTGAGAGTAGTTCCATATTGGCTTTATGTGTTGTTTTAGCTTGATGGTGGGTCCCACGTTATAAATATTTGGAACCACTACATTGTGGAGCTATTGCTATATTTCACACCAAAGCCAAATTCACCATCGTATCAGATTTGGCAATAGCAACATTGTGGATGCCCTAAAGTTATATTTTCCATCTTGTACACAATTAAAAATATCTTTAAAACAAACAAATCTCTAATGTCTAGGTGTACCATCTCTACTAGTACTAGTATATACTAGTAAATTACACGTGCCTTGCACGTGAGAGCTCTTTTTTTTAGTGAAACAACTTCGACGCAGGATTTTGTGAAGCTTTTTAACTTAATTGGTCAAACATGCGAAGCATGTGCCATTTACTTGTACAACTTTATCGGAAAAAAATTACTTGTACAAGCTAGTTCCCCTAAGTACTACCAGCACATAAGTAAACAAAAGAACCAGGGACATCATCAACTGAAAACAACAATCTATTCATATAGCGGCTCTTGCATCACCCTTTGAAAATCATCTACCTGCAAAGATGAGTGCAGAGTTTACGCTCGTGCTTTCACTGTTCCAAGATCGTCCAGTTGATCTCATGGACATCTGCATCAGCCAAAGCGGTAACCAAGTTGCCAGCCACTAGCTTCTGCAGATCAGCAACAACATGTAGGCCATCTTGAATTGTAGAATTCCATCCTCGGTTCATTTCTTTGTTCCGCCAAGTGGCCACATCCAAGTCCTTTTGAAGACGCCTAATCTTAGCTTCCCCATTGCCACATCCTTCTGTTTTGTTCCTACAAACGTTTGCATCACTGGAACTCTGGACATCTGTGCTACAATGCTGCTTGGCAGGGACATGAGCAGTCACTTGCTTCTGCGATTTGCCATGCATAAAATCAATCAGCAGATTAAAAGGAAATATGTTGGTTGATTCATGTCACCACTTTGAGCAACCCATGAGTTTCTAAACCTTAAATGGAGTCTAAAACATTGCAATAAAAGGGTGGGTGCATCATTTGGATGCAGAGGACGGGGCGACCCTATTTTCAAGAAAAAATTAGGAAATCTGAAATCTATATCTATATCTCTACCATCTATACCACTCCACTCCAGTTGACAGTTTGATCTCTTTCAGTACATTAGATTATGTCATGTTTAAAACACTATTATAAAATTACCTCCTTAATGTTGAGCTCAGGAGGATCCAGATGTGCTGATCCTAGGCGGCCCCTCAAATGATTGCTTGCTAGAACAATAGGACCAAATCCCGCCTCCTTTCTACCAATGTCTGCATCACTGGCGCGCTCACTGTCTTTGTTAGGAACATGAGCAGTGGCTAGCTGCTGCAAATCAAAGTTCATCAAATCAATCAGCAAACAACACATATGAAATTTGAGCAGTGCGGCTAAATACCTTCTTCAGTAGCTGCCCCACGGAATCGTCCTTTTGGCGGCACATCACACGGGTGAAAAATCTCGGCAACGACTTGGGGTGCGGTGATTTTGTCCCATTCCACAGTATGCCGAGCTTGGCTGCAATTATCTTATTCTGCAAGATATTTTGCCTCCGAGATTCTTCGTAGGCATTCTCGAGGGGAATATCTAGCAGGCATTACAAAAAAAACAGATGCTAATAACAAGCAGTGGAAGCAAGCAATAAACTAGTCTCGGAAATCAAATACATAACAAAAGCTGCCGGACAAAGTGTTCAACCTTGGTCGACTGGGGAGGTGGCGCGTTGGCCGTTCGTTTTGGTTCGGTGGATCATGGTGGCGCTTTGTGTACCGATCTTGCCAGCCGGTAAGATGAACCAGTGAGTCGGGGAAGCAGATCCGACGAAGCGGACGGAGTGTGGTTGACGGCGTCGCTGAGCTGGCTCCGGCGCGGTGGATGTCGGCTACGGATGGAGGACTGAGAGGGAGCGAGACGGACTAGGTGCGAGGTAGGGAGAGAGGCCCTTGCTTGTCCGTGGGTGGGGCTGGATATAGGGGAAATGAAAGCCCTAGAAGATAGCATCCTGCTAATATCCTAGTACAAAACAATTGAACTAGAAAATCCCGCCAATATATGGTGCTGAATTGCGGGCGGCTCATAGCTTGTGCACAAATAAAATGGGAAAATCCAAAAAATGTACTAGTTCAACAAAAAAAACTCTAGTGGCAAAGTCGCTAGCTCGCCATGAGAAGATGCACTCCGCCAAAAAAATGTCATGAGAAGCTAGTTTGCTATGGATCTTGCATTAACCCTGCTCGATAAAATGGTGGGCACAAAAGACAAGCTAAATCAAAAATAATGGTGGTAGAAAGATGTAACTCTCAAATGTAAACTCTACTAAACAGGGCCAGCTCAAAAACATGCCTCATATTATTAGTACTTCCTCCGGTCCATATTAACTGCCACTAAAATGGATGTATATACAAATACATCCATTTGAGTGGCATGTATATGGATAGGAGTAGTAGATCAAGGAGTTGCGAGATAGTGGAGGAAATGAGGTGGGGAGGAGGAGGGTGACGACCAGACCCCCACCTCCACGGCACCGCATAAATAGAAGCTAAAATATGTGAAACAGTGGAGGAAATGAGGTGGAAAGGTCTTCTTTTTAGCCCCAGCGTCACCATGAGATCAGGTGACATGCACCTATTGCATGTCACCGTGTGACATGCGGTTTAAATTCAAATTTGAACACTGCGAACAAATCTGAAAAAAATCATGCATGTTCATAGATATTAAGATAACCCCTAAAAAATTCAAGTCAAAATTCGAAACATACATCGAGAAACAAAAAAGAGAAATCTGTCATGAATAGTTCCCGAATTCAAATCTGAGTTTCTCTGTAGACTATTCACATCTGAGTTTCTCTTTTTTTTTCTCGATGTATGTTTCGAATTTTGATCTGAAATTTTTAGGGGTTATCTTAATATGAGCTGTGAACGTGCATGATTTTTTTCAGATTTTTTCGCAATGTTTAAATTTGGATTTAGGCCGCATGTCACACGGTGACATGGTGCATGTCACCATGTCACCTAGCTACCGCTCGAGAAATGGTGCCCCTCTCCGCTGGGCTCCATAAAAGCTTCACTGCTCGTGTCAGACTGTTGAAGACACTGGCAAGTGCATGTCAGGGGGACAGAGAATAAATTTCGTCCACGCGTCGTGCTGTCTACCCCAAACCCTAAACTCTGTCTTATGAAGTCAAAGCATGCATGAAGAGAAGTGGTTTTTGGTTTCAAACATGGAAATTTCAAAAACCCTCTCAAGAGCTACATTTTGGAGTGACTAATTTTTCATATTCATGATTTAAACTTGTTTAAATGGGCATAAAAATGGGCATAAAATTCAAAATAAATCAAAATAAATGAAACACCAAGGCACATAGTCTTCTTATGTCATATAGTAAGCATTCAATTAAGTTGATAAACAAGGTCTAGACATACTCAAACCAGAAAAATCATGTATCTACCCCCTAACCCTAAACTCTGTCTTATGAAGTCAAGCATGAAGAGATGTGGTTTTTGGTTTCAAACATGGAAATTTCGAAAACCCTCCCAAGAGCTTCATTTTTGAGTGACTAAGAAGCATACATGCTTACTTTTTTATATTCATGTTTTAAACTTGTTCAAATCTTGGTCAAACCTAGGATTTGACCAAGATTCAAATGGGCATAAAAATTCAAAAAAAAATTGAAAAACCAAGGTCTTCTTATGTCATATAGTAAGCATTCAATTAAGTTGATAAACAAGGTCTAGACGTATTAAACCTGAAAAATCATGTATCTACCCCCTAACCCTAAACTCTGTCTTATGAAGTCAAGCATGCATGGTGAAGAGAAGTGGTTTTTCGTTTCAAACATGGAAATTTTAAAAACCCTCCCAAGAGCTTCATTTTGGGGTGACTAAGAAGGATACATGATTACTTTGTCATATTCATGTCTTAAACTTGTTTAAGTCATGGTCAAACCTAGGATTTGACGAAGATTCAAATGGGCATAAGAATTCAAAAAAAAATCAAAAACCAAAGCACATAGTCTGTGTATGTCATATAGTAAGCATTTAAGTTGATAAACAAGGTCTAGACATATTCAAACCAGAAAAATCATGGAAATTTCAAAAACCTCCCACGAGCTTCATTTTGGAGTGGCTAAGAAGGATCGATGCAGGTTACTTTTCATATTATTCATGTTTTAAACTTGTTTAAATCTTGGTCAAACCTAGGATTTGACCAAGATTCAACAAATGGGGATAAAAAAATGAAAACCCAATGCACATAGTCTTCTTATGTCATATAATAAGCATACAATTAAGTTGATAAACAAGGTCTAGACATATTCAAACCAGAAAAATCATGTATGTGGCTACCCCTAACCCTAAACTCTGTCTTATGAAGTCAAGCATGAAGAGATGTGGTTTTTGGTTTCAAACATGGAAATTTCAAAAACCCTTCCAAGAGCTTCATTTTGGAGTGACTGAGAAGCATACATGCATGCTTACCTTTTCATATTCATGTTTTAAACTTGTTCAAATCTTGGTCAAACCTAGGATTTGACCAAGATTCAAATGGGCATAAAAATTCAAATAAAATGAATACCAAGGTCTTCTTATGTCATATAGTATGCGCGCATTCAATTAAGTTGATAAACAAGGTCTAGACATATTAAACCTGAAAAATCATGTATCTCCCCCTAACCCTAAACTCTGTCTTATAAAGTCAAGCATGCATGTGAAGATAAGTGGTTTTTGGTTTCAAACATGGAAATTTCAAAAACCCTCTTAATTAAGAGCTTCATTTTGGAGTGACTAAGAAGGATACATGCTTACTTTTACATATTCATGTTTTAAACTTGTTTAAGTCATGGTCAAACCTAGGATTTGACCAAGATTTAAATGGGCATAAAAATTCAAAATTAAACAAAATCAAAAACCAAAGCAAGTCTTTGCATGTCATATAGTAAGCATTCAAGTTGATAAACAAAGTCTAGACATATTCAAACCAGAAAATCATGTATATATCTACCCCTAACCCTAAACTCTATCTTTATGAAGTCAAGCATGCATGAAGAGAAGTGGTTTTTTGTTTCAAACATGGAAATTTCAAAAACCCTCCCAAGAGCTACATTTTGGAGTGACTAAGAAGGATAGATGGTTAATTTTTCATATTCATGATTTAAACTTGTTCAAATCTTGGTCAAACCTATGATTTGACCAAGATTCAAATGGGCATCAAAAATCAAAAAATTCAAAAAAATTGAAAAATCAAGGTCTTCTTATATGTCATATAGTAAGCATTCAATTAATTAAGTTGATAAACAAGGTCTAGACATATTCAAACAAGGAAAATCATGTATCTACCCCTAACCCTAAACTCTGTCTTATTAAGTCAATCATGAAGAGAAGTGGTTTTGGGTTTCAAACATGGAAATTTCAAGAACCTCCCAAAAGCTTCTTATGTCATATAGTACTAAGCATTAAAGTTGAGAAACAAGGTCTAGACATATTCAAACCTAGGATTTGACCAAAAGATTCAAACATGGAAATTTCAAAAACCTCCCAAAAGTTTCATTTTAGAGTGAGTAAGAAGGATCCATGCTTACCTTTTTCATTTTCATGATTTAAACTTGTTTAAATCTTGGTCAAACCTAGGATTTGACCAAGATACAAATGGGTGGGCACAAAATTCAAAAAAATCAGAAAAAATGAAAAACCAAATCACATAGTCTTCTTATGTCATATCGTAAGCATTCAAGTTGATAAACAAGGTCTAGATATATCCAAACCAGACAAATCATGTATCTACCCCCTAACCCTAAACTCTGTCTTATGAAGTCAAGCATGAAGAGAAGTGGTTTTCGGTTTGAAACATGGAAATTTCAAAAACCTCCCAAAAGCTTCATTTTAGAGTGACTAAGAAGGATCCATGCTTACCTTTTCATTTTCATATTTTAAACTTGTTTAAATCTTAATTTGTCAAACCTAGGATCTGACAAAGAGATTCAAATCGGCATTAAATTCAAAAAAAAACTCAGAAAAAGGAAAAACAAAAGCATATAGTCTTCTTATGTCATATAGTAAGCATTCAAGTTGATAAACAAGGTTTGGACATATTCAAACTAGACAAATAATGTATCTCTACCCCCTAACCCTAAACTTGGTCGATCTTCTGAAGTCTAGCATGAAGAGAAGTCGTTTTGGGTTTCAAACATGGAAATTTCAAGAACATCTCAAAAGCTTCTTATGTCATATAGTACTAAGCATTAAAGTTGAGAAACAAGGTCTAGACATATTCAACCTATGCAACTCAAGCATGCATGAAAGAGAAGTGGCGGTTTTGGGTTTGAAACATGGAAATTTCAAAAAAAAAGCTTCATTTTAGGGAGACTAAGAAGGATCCATGCTTACCATTTTATTTTCATGTTTTAAACTTGTTTAAATCTTGTTCAAACCTAGGATTTGACCAAGATTCAAATGGGTAGAAAATTTAAAAAGTGAAAAAAATGAAAAACCAAAGTACATAGTCTTCTTATGTCATATAGTAAGCATTCAAGTTGTTAAACAAGGTCGATCTAGACATATTCAAACCAGACAAATCATGTATCTATACCCCTAACCCCTAATTAAACTCTGTCTTATGAAGTCAAGCATGAAGAGAAGTGGTTTCGGGTTTCAAACATGGACTAAGAAGGATCATTTTTAAAAACCCTAAAAGCTTCACATTTTAGAGTGCATAAGAAGGATGCAGGCTTACCCTTTCATTTTGATGTTTTAATCTTGTTTAAATCTTGGTCAAACCTAGGATTTGACCAATATTCAAATGAGCATAAAATAAGAAATAAAAAAATAAAAAAACGAAAGCACATAATCTTCTTATGTCATATAGTAAGCATTCAAAAGTTCATGAAGAAGGTCTAGACACATTCAAATCAAACAAGTCATCTACCCCTAACCCTACACTGTGTCTTATAAATGAAGTCAAGCATGAAAAGAAGTGTGGTTTTGGGTTTCAAACATGGAAATTTGAAAAACCTCCCAAAAGCTTCATTTTAATTAGACTGACTGATTAATTAAGAAGGATCCATGATTAATTACCTTTTCATTGTCATGTTTTAAACTTGTTTAAATCTTGGTCAAACCTAGGATATATTTGACCAAGATTCAAATGGGCATAAAAATTCAGAAAAAATCAAAAGAATGAAAAACCAAAGCATGAAAAGAAGTGTCGTTTTGGGTTTCAAACATGGAAATTTCAAGAACACATCCCAAAAGCTTCATTTTAGAGTGACTAAGAAGGATCCATGCTTACCTTTTCATTTCATGTTATAGACTTGTTTAAATCATGGTCAACCCTAGGATTAATTTGACCAAGATTCAAGTGGGCAGAAAATTTAAAAAAATAGAAAACTGAAAAACCAAAGTACATAGTCTTCTTATGTACGTCATATATATAGTAAGCATATTCAAGTTGATAAACAAGGTTTGGACATATTCAAATCATACAAATCATGTATCTACCCCCTAACCCTAAACTCTTTCTTATGAAGTCAAGCATGAAGAGAAGTGGTTTTGGGTTTCAAACATGGAAATTTCAAAAACCTCCCAAAAACTTCATATTAGAGTGACTAATTAAGAAGGATAGAGGCTTCCCTTTTCATTTTCATGTTTTAAACTTGTTTAAATCTTTGTCAAACCTAGGATTTGGCCAAGATTCAAATATATGGGCATAAAATTAAAAAAAAGAAAAATGAAAAACCCAAGCACATAGTCTTATTGTGTCATATAGTTAGCATTAAAGTTGATAAACAAGGTTTAGACATATTCAAACCAGACAGATCATGTATCTACCCCCTAACCCTAAACTCGGTCTTATGAAGTCTAGCATGAAGAGAAGTCGTTTTGGGTTTCAAACGTTTAAGCCAAAAGCCCCTTTTCAAATATTTCAAACTTATTCAAGTTTGGTTCAAATTTGAAAGACATGCAAGTTATAGCACACATAGTGCATACATTTTCACACATACTGCACTAGATAGATGCTAACCCTATAGTTTGAGGCCATTTGGATGAGGTAGAAAAAATTCTTGGATTAGAATCGTGTTGTTCGAACCCTGTAGTTGGATTTTTTTGAAACTTGATCTGTAGTACTGGGCAAAACCCTAGTTTAACCTATTTAATTATAGATTCGTATATCGATTTTTCTACCTTTTTATTATTACTATGCAGCACATGTGTATTTGCCCGTCTAGCTAGTGAAACTCGGAGGAAGAGGGATCACTCATTCACTCGGATTTACATCACACACAAAGAACACACCTTTAATTTCGCCAGGTTTGTGCACTAATAAAGTACTCCTACAGTACTAGAAATTGAATTGTTCTACTCCGGAGTGATATGCTTACCGGAGTATTTTTGGATCTTAGCTGGAGCGGCGTTTGGCGGTTGCACGAAGCCATGCTGGATGTTAAGCCTGTCGAGGCATGCCTGGTGGAAAGCGTGCGCCTCCTTAGCCTCATCGGCGCGCCGCTGCAATGCTGCGTCCCTGGGATTTGCAGCCGCCGCATTCTTAGCCTGCACGAAAGCTTGCAGAGCATCCCGGCATCTATAGAGTGCCGGGAACATCACGTTATATACGAGCTCCTTGGCGGTGTTGCTCCTGCAAAGGGCGTCGCCGTGATGCGCTTCGAAAGAACGGCCTGGCTCCACGGCCGGCACCGCCTGAAGTGCGGTCGGATTAGGCGGCTGGCCACGGGAGCTCCCTGCCTCCGCATCGTTCGCGCCGGCCGGGAAGGGGATCTCACCTGCTGGCAAAGAAAACCATGCGGCATGCGCGGGCGGAAAAGCCGGCCAGGGCCGAGCGGGCGTCGCATGCGGGGTTGCGTGGGAGATCCCTGCCTCTGCATCCATCGGCCCGCACGGGAAGCGGCTGGCGAGGGGCTCCACGGCCAGCGCCGCCGCCGCGGGCTGAACAACCGGCCAGTGCAGAGCGGGCGGGTTATGCCTTGGTGCGCGATGGACGAAGCGAAGGCGGCGCTGATTCTCCGCTTCCTCGTCGGTGGTAGGACTACGCGCGCGGCGACCAGAGCCAAGTCGGAAGGCCATAGCTATGTCGATTGGTCACTTAAGCTGGAGAGGTTCTCTTACCATTTCGGAGAAGCGGAGTAAGAGGAAGTTGTTGCTTATACGGGTTCACTGCCACGTTGGGTTAAGAGGGGCAAAGTTGGTCAATGCCTAGGAAGTTGGAATCGTTTTGGCCCCAATTTTTTAATTACCTTGCGGTTCATCTCTCGGTCTCTCCCACCTCTTCACTATCCCTCCCCTTGCCTCCTTTCATGCTTCATCGTAGTGCATCTTGTTTTTCTAGCACCTTCACAAAAATCATACACATTTGGCCGATTCTATCATTGTGTGCACTAATAAAGTAAAAAAAATCCATTATATGTGAATAAACGTTTAATACACTAGCTCGCAAAGATGTTTCTCAAGGCGATATGCACAATGCCTGCCAAAAATGGGTCATGATAACTAAATTTCGTGTTAATTTTTGCATGACATGTACTCACTTGTGTATGAAACCAAGCAAACTCATAATCTATACCAAAAAAATGTGAAAGACTTCTTTTTAGTATCCTTCATACATGGGGTTCCTAATTTTACTTTCTATTTTTACTAGTTACAAGTACTCATGCATGAAAACTTTTGAAAATATGTGCATTTTGGGCTGTGTGGAGACATGGTACAATAATATATTCAAGTTGATATACAAAGTCTAGACATATTCAAACTAGACAAATAATGTATCTAACCCCCTAACCCTAAACTCTGTCTTATGAAGTCAAGCATGCATGAAGAGAATTGGTTTTGGGTTTCAAACATGGAAATTTCAAAATCATCCCAAAAGCTTCATTTTAGAGCGACTAAGAAGGATCCAGGCTTACCTTTCCATTTTCATGTTTTAAACTTGTTTAAATCTTGGTCAAATCTAGGATTTGACCACGATTCAAATGGGCATAAAATAAAAAAATGAAAAAATGAAAAACCAAACCGCACATAGTCTTCTTATATGTCATATAGTAAGCATTAAAGTTGGTAAACAAGGTCTAGACATATTCAAACTAGACAAATCATGTATCTACCCCCTAACCCCTAAACTCTGTCTTATGACAAAGTCAAGCATGAAGATTAAGTGGTTTTGGGTTTCAAACATGGAAATTTCAAAAACCTCCCAAAAACTTTATTTTAGGGTGACTAAGAAGGATACAGGCTTCCCTTTTCATTTTCATGTTCTATATTTGTTTAAATCTTGGTCAAACCTAGGATTTGACCAAGATTCAAATGTGCATCAAAATTCCAAAAAATCAGAAAAATGAAAAACCAAAGCACATAGTTTTCTTATGTCATATAGTAAGCATTAAAGTTGATAAACAAGGGTCTAGACATATTCAAACAAGAAAAATCATGTATCTACCCCCTAACCCTAAACTTTGTCTTATGTAGTCAAGCATGAAGAGAAGTGGTTTTGGGTTTCAAATATGGAAATTTCAAAAACCTATCAAAAGCATCATTTTAGAGTGACTAAGAAGGATCCATGCTTACCTTTTCATTTTCATATTTGAAAATTGTTTAAATCATTGTCAAACCTAGGATTTGACCAAGATTTAAATGGGCATAAAATTAAAAAATCGGAAAAATGAAAAACAAAAGCACATAGTCTTCTTATGTCACATATATATATAGTAAGCATTCAAAAGTTGATAAACAAGGTCTAGCTAGACATATTCAAATAAGACAAATCATGTATCTACCCCTCTAAAACCATAAACTCTGTCTTATGAAGTCAAGCATGAAGAGAAGTGGTTTTTGGTTTCAAACATGGAAATTTCAAAAACCTCCCAAAATTAAAGCTTCATTTTAGAGTGACTAGTTAAGAAGGATCCAGGCTTACCTTTTCATTTTCATGTTTTAAACTTGTTTAAATCTTGGTCAAACCTAGGATTTGACCAATATTCAAATGGGCATAAAATAAAAAATAAATAAAATAAAAAACCAAAGCACGTAGTCTTCTTATGTCATATAGTAAGCATTCAAGTTCATAAACAAGGTCTAGACATATTCAAACCAGACAAATCATGTACCCCCTAACCCTAAACTTTGTCTTAATTATATATGAAGTCAAGCATGAAGCAAAGAAGTGTGGTTTTGGGTTTCAAACATGGAAATTTCAAAAACCTCCCAAAAAGCTTCATTTTAATTAGACTGGCTGGTTAATTAAGAAGGATCCATGATTAATTACCTTTTCATTGTCATGTTTTAAACTTGTTTAAATCTTGGTCGAACCTAGGATTTGACCAAGATTCAAATGGGCATAAAATTTCAGAAAAAAATCGAAAGAATGAAAAACCAAAGCACATAGCCTTCTTATGTCATATATATAGTAAGCATTCAAATTGATAAACATGGTCTAGACATATTCAAACCAGAAAAATCATGTATCTACCCCTAACCCTAAACTCTGTCTTATGAAGTCAAGCATGAACAGAAGTACGGTGGTTTTGGGTTTCAAACATGGTAAATTCAAGAACCTCCCAAAAGCTTCATTTTAGAGTTACTAAGAGAAAGATCCAGACTTAATTACCTTATCATTTTCACATGTTAAACTTGTTTAAATCTTGCTCAACAATACTAGGATTTTACCAAGATTCTCAAATGGGCATAAAAATCAAAAAATGAAATACCAATGCACATAGTCCTCTTATGTCATATAGTAAGCATTCAGGTTGATAAACAAGGTCTAGACATATTCAAACAAGACAAATCATGTATCTACCCCCTATCGACCCTAAACTTCGTCTTATGAAGTCAAGCATGAAGAGAAGTGGTTTTGGGTTTCAAACATGGAAATTTCAAAAACCACCCAAAATTCAGCTTCATTTTAGAGCGACTAAGAAGGATCGATGCTTACCTTTTCATTTCCATGTTTTAAACTTATTTAAATCTTGGTCAAACCTAGGATTTGACCAAGATTCAAATGGGCATAAAAATTCAGACAAAAAATCTAAAGAATGAAAAACCAAAGCACATAGCCTTCTTAATTATGTCATATAGTAAACACTCAAGTTGATAAACAAGTTCTAGACATATTCAAACCAGAAAAATCATGTGTATATCTACCCCTAACCCTAAACTCTGTCTTATGAAGTCAATCATGAAGAGAATTGGTTTTGGGTTTCAAACATGGAAATTTCAAGTACGTCCCAAAAGCTTCATATATTTTAGAGTGACTAATTAAGAAGGATCTTGGCTTACGTTTTCATTTTCATGCTTGAAACTTGTTTAAATCTTGGTTGAACCTATGATTTGACCAGAATCAAATGTGCATAAAATTCTTAAAAAAAAATAGAAAAATGAAAAACAAAAGCACATGGTCTTCTTATGTCATATAGTAAGCATTCAAGTTGATAAACAAGGTTTAGACATATTCAAACCAGACAAATCATGTATCTACCCCTAACCCTAAACTCGGTCTTATGAAGTCTAGCATGAGGAGAAGTCATTTTGGGTTTCAAACGTTTAAGCCAAAAGCCCCATTTCAAATATTTCAAACTTATTCAAATTTGGTTCAAATTTGAAAGACACACAAGTTATAGCACACATAGTGCATACATTCTCACACATCCTGCACGAGATGCTAGCCCGGCCTATAGTTTGAGGCCATTGGATGAGGTCGAAAAAATCTTGGATTAGAAATGGGGTTGTTCGAACCCCGTAGTTGGATTTTTTGAACCTTGATCTGTAGTACTGGGCAAAACCCTAGTTTAACCTATTTAATTATAGATTAGTAGGTCGATTTTTCTACTATGCAGCACATGTGTGTTTGCCCGTCGAGTGAAACCCGGAGGAAGAGGGATCACTCGGAAGGAGAGAAGAAGGGAGAGAATTATGGTGTCTCCCCTTTTTCGGGTGATGATGTTGACTTTTGTGCAGGGTTTGTCAGTGAGCAGGAGGTGCGAGCGAGCGAGCGAGCGAGTCGAGCGAGGCCGAGAATGAGAGAGATTTGTTTTTTTTGTGAGAGGGACAACCGAAGGATCCAGAAGGACCCACAGACTTCCAATACGCATCTGATGCGTCTTCTCTTGACAAAGAAAATGGCTGGGAGTTTGCGTACCTATTGCACGTGACTTGTGCTCACCGAAGTGTGGGACCTCACGCATGGGCACCACACGTAAGTGACAGACCTCTTTGGTGTAAAAGCTCGGTTGATTATTATAGTGCATTAGAACAAAGTTTCCTATGGTTTCAAGGGTAGGAAATCCAAGTTAACTCATTTACATGACATTATTTTTTCCATGAAGCAAAGTTAACGCACCTATCAATTGGTACATTTTGGAGTGACTAAGAAGGATCCAGGCTTACTTATTCGTTTTCACGTGTAAAACTTGTCTAAATCTTGGTCAAACAAAATTGGCAGAAAATTCAAAAAAGCAGAAAAATGAAAAACCAAAGCACATAGTCTTCTTATGTCATATAGTAAGCATTAAAGTTGATAAACAAGGTCTAGACATATTCAAACCATACAAATCATGTATCTACCCGCTAACCCCTAAACTATGTCTTAAGAAGTCAAGCATGAAGAGAAGTGGTTTTGGGTTTCAAACATGGAAATTTGAAAAACCTCCCAAAACTTCATTTTAGGGTGACTAAGAAGGATACAGGCTTCCCTTTTCATTTTCATGTTCTATACTGTTTAAATCTTGGTCAAACCTAGGATTTGACCAAGATTCAAATGGGCACAAAAAAATAAAAAAATAAAAGCACATAGTGTTCTTATGTCATATCGTAAGCATTCAAGTTGATAAACAATGTCTAGATATATCCAAACCAGACAAATCATGTATCTACCCCCTATCGACCCTAAACTTCGTCTTATGAAGTCAAGCATGAAGAGAAGTGGTTTTGGGTTTCAAACATGGAAATTTCAAAAACCTCCCAAAATTCAGCTTCATTTTAGAGCGACTAAGAAGGATCGATGCTTACCTTTTCATTTCCATGTTTTAAACTTATTTAAATCTTGGTCAAACCTAGGATTTGACCAAGATTCAAATGGGCATAAAAATTCAGACAAAAAATCTAAAGAATGAAAAACCAAAGCACATAGCCTTCTTAATTATGTCATATAGTAAACACTCAAGTTGATAAACAAGGTCTAGACATATTCAAACCAGAAAAATCATGTGTATATCTACCCCTAACCCTAAACTCTGTCTTATGAAGTCAATCTAGGATTTAACCAAGATTCAAATGGGCATAAAATAAAAAAACAGAAAAATGAAAAACCAAAGCGCACATAGTCTTCTTATATGTCATATAGTAAGCATTAAAGTTGATAAACAAGGTCTGGACATATTCAAACTAGCTAGACAAATCATGTATCTACCCCCTAACCCCTAAACTCTGTCTTATGACGAAGTCAAGCATGAAGATAAGTGGTTTTGGGTTTCAAACATGGAAATTTCAAAAACCTCCCAAAAACTTCATTTTAGGGTGACTAATTAAGAAGGATACAGGCTTCCCTTTTCATTTTCATGTTCTATACTTGTTTAAATCTTGGTCAAACCTAGGATTTGACCAAGATTCAAATGTGCATCAAAATTCCAAAAAAAATCAGAAAAATGAAAAACCAAAGCACATAGTTTTCTTATGTCACATACATATATATAGTAAGCATTCAAAAGTTGATAACCAAGGTCTAGCTAGACATATTCAAATAAGACAAATCATGTATCTACCCCTCTAAAACCATAAACTCTGTCTTATGAAGTCAAGCATGAAGAGAAGTGGTTTTTGGTTTCAAACATGGAAATTTCAAAAACCTCCCAAAATTAAAGCTTCATTTTAGAGTGACTAGTTAAGAAGGATCCAGGCTTACCTTTTCATTTTCATGTTTTAAACTTGTTTAAATCTTAGTCAAACCTAGGATTTGACAAATATTCAAATGGGCATAAAATAAAAAATAAATAAAATAAAAAACCAAAGCACATAGTCTTCTTATGTCATATAGTAAGCATTCAAGTTCATAAACAAGGTCTAGACATATTCAAACCAGACAAATCATGTACCCCTAACCCTAAACTTTGTCTTAATTATATATGAAGTCAAGCATGAAGCAGAAGTGTGGTTTTGGGTTTCAAACATGGAAATTTCAAAAACCTCCCAAAAAGCTTCATTTTAATTAGACTGGCTGGTTAATTAAGAAGGATCCATGATTAATTACCTTTTCATTGTCATGTTTTAAACTTGTTTAAATCTTGGTCGAACCTAGGATTTGACCAAGATTCAAATGGCCATAAAATTTCAGAAAAAAATCGAAAGAATGAAAAACCAAAGCACATAGCCTTCTTATGTCATATAGTAAGCATTCAAATTGATAAACATGGTCTAGACATATTCAAACCAGAAAAATCATGTATCTACCCCTAACCCTAAACTCTGTCTTATGAAGTCAAGCATGAACAGAAGTACGGTGGTTTTGGGTTTCAAACATGGCAAATTCAAGAACCTCCCAAAAGCTTCATTTTAGAGTTACTAAGAGAAAGATCTAGACTTAATTACCTTATCATTTTCACATGTTAAACTTGTTTAAATCTTGCTCAACAAACCTAGGATTTTACCAAGATTCTCAAATGGGCATAAAAATCAAAAAATGAAATACCAATGCACATAGTCCTCTTATGTCATATAGTAAGCATTCAAGTTGATAAACAAGGTCTAGACATATTCAAACAAGACAAATCATGTATCTACCCCTATCGACCCTAAACTTCGTCTTATGAAGTCAAGCATGAAGAGAAGTGGTTTTGGGTTTCAAACATGGAAATTTCAAAAACCTCCCAAAATTCAGCTTCATTTTACAGCGACTAAGAAGGATCGATGCTTACCTTTTCATTTCCATGTTTTAAACTTATTTAAATCTTGGTCAAACCTAGGATTTGACCAAGATTCAAATGGGCATAAAAATTCAGACAAAAAATCTAAAGAATGAAAAACCAAAGCACATAGCCTTCTTAATTATGTCATATAGTAAACACTCAAGTTGATAAACAAGGTCTAGACATATTCAAACCAGAAAAATCATGTGTATATCTACCCCTAACCCTAAACTCTGTCTTATGAAGTCAATCATGAAGAGAATTGGTTTTGGGTTTCAAACATGGAAATTTCAAGTACGTCCCAAAAGCTTCATATATTTTAGAGTGACTAATTAAGAAGGATCTTGGCTTACGTTTTCATTTTCATGCTTGAAACTTGTTTAAATCTTGGTTGAACCTAGGATTTGACCAGAATCAAATGTGCATAAAATTCTTAAAAAAAATAGAAAAATGAAAAACAAAAGCACATGGTCTTCTTATGTCATATAGTAAGCATTCAAGTTGATAAACAAGGTTTAGACATATTCAAACCAGACAAATCATGTATCTACCCCTAACCCTAAACTCGGTCTTATGAAGTCTAGCATGAGGAGAAGTCGTTTTGGGTTTCAAACGTTTAAGCCAAAAGCTCCATTTCAAATATTTCAAACTTATTCAAATTTGGTTCAAATTTGAAAGACACACAAGTTATAGCACACATAGTGCATACATTCTCACACATACTGCACTAGATGCTAACCCGGCCTATAGTTTTAGGCCATTGGATGAGGTCGAAAAAAATCTTGGATTAGAAATGGGGTTGTTCGAACCCCGTAGTTGGATTTTTTGAACCTTGATCTGTAGTACTGGGCAAAACCCTAGTTTAACCTATTTATTTTTAGTTTCGTAGGTCGATTTTTCTACTATGCAGCACATGTGTGTTTGCCCGTCGAGTGAAACTCGGAGGAAGAGGGATCACTCGGAAGGAGAGAAGAAGGGAGAGAATTATGGTGTCTCCCCTTTTTCGGGTGATGATGTTGACTTTTGTGCAGGGTTTGTCAGTGAGCAGGAGGTGCGAGCGAGCGAGCGAGCGAGTCGAGCGAGGCCGAGAATGAGAGAGATTTGTTTTTTTTTGTGAGAGGGACAACCGAAGGATCCAGAAGGACCCACAGACTTCCAATACGCATCCTGATGCGTCTTCTCTTGACAAAGAAAATGGCTGGGAGTTTGCGTACCTATTGCACGTGACTTGTGCTCACTGAAGTGTGGGACCTCACGCATGGGCACCACACGTAAGTGACAGACCTGCTGGTGTAAAAGCTCGGTTGATTATTATAGTGCATTAGAACAAAGTTTCCTATGGATTCAAGGGTAGGAAATCCAAGTTAACTCATTTACATGACATTATTTTTTCCATGAAGCAAAGTTAACACACCTATCAATTGGTACATTTTGGAGTGACTAAGAAGGATCCAGGCTTAATTATTCGTTTTGACGTGTAAAACTTGTCTAAATCTTGGTCAAACAAAATTGGCAGAAAATTCAAAAAAAAAACAGAAAAATGAAAAACCAAAGCACATAGTCTTCTTATGTCATATAGTAAGCATTAAAGTTGATAAACAGGGTCTAGACATATTCAAACCATACAAATCATGTATCTACCCGCTAACCCCTAAACTATGTCTTAAGAAGTCAAGCATGAAGAGAAGTGGTTTTGGGTTTCAAACATGGAAATTTCAAAAACCTCCCAAAACTTCATTTTAGGGTGACTAAGAAGGATACAGGCTTCCCTTTTCATTTTCATGTTCTATACTTGTTTAAATCTTGGTCAAACCTAGCTAGGATTTGACCAAGATTCAAATGGGCACAAAAAAATAAAAAAATAAAAGCACATAGTGTTCTTATGTCATATCGTAAGCATTCAAGTTGATAAACAAGGTCTAGATATATCCAAACCAGACAAATCATGTATCTACCCCCTATCGACCCTAAACTTCGTCTTATGAAGTCAAGCATGAAGAGAAGTGGTTTTGGGTTTCAAACATGGAAATTTCAAAAACCTCCCAAAATTCAGCTTCATTTTACAGCGACTAAGAAGGATCGATGCTTACCTTTTCATTTCCATGTTGTAAACTTATTTAAATCTTGGTCAAACCTAGGATTTGACCAAGATTCAAATGGGCATAAAAATTCAGACAAAAAATCTAAAGAATGAAAAACCAAAGCACATAGCCTTCTTAATTATGTCATATAGTAAACACTCAAGTTGATAAACAAGGTCTAGACATATTCAAACCAGAAAAATCATGTGTATATCTACCCCTAACCCTAAACTCTGTCTTATGAAGTCAATCTAGGATTTAACCAAGATTCAAATGGGCATAAAATAAAAAAACAGAAAAATGAAAAACCAAAGCGCACATAGTCTTCTTATATGTCATATAGTAAGCATTAAAGTTGATAAACAAGGTCTGGACATATTCAAACTAGCTAGACAAATCATGTATCTACCCCCTAACCCCTAAACTCTGTCTTATGACGAAGTCAAGCATGAAGATAAGTGGTTTTGGGTTTCAAACATGGAAATTTCAAAAACCTCCCAAAAACTTCATTTTAGGGTGACTAATTAAGAAGGATACAGGCTTCCCTTTTCATTTTCATGGTCTATACTTGTTTAAATCTTGGTCAAACCTAGGATTTGACCAAGATTCAAATGTGCATCAGAATTCCAAAAAAAAACAGTAAAATGAAAAACCAAAGCACATAGTTTTCTTATGTCACATACATATATATAGTAAGCATTCAAAAGTTGATAAACAAGGTCTAGCTAGACATATTCAAATAAGACAAATCATGTATCTACCCCTCTAAAACCATAAACTCTGTCTTATGAAGTCAAGCATGAAGAGAAGTGGTTTTTGGTTTCAAACATGGAAATTTCAAAAACCTCCCAAAATTAAAGCTTCATTTTAGAGTGACTAGTTAAGAAGGATCCAGGCTTACCTTTTCATTTTCATATTTTAAACTTGTTTAAATCTTGGTCAAACCTAGGATTTGACCAATATTCAAATGGGCATAAAATAAAAAATAAATAAAATAAAAAACCAAAGCACATAGTCTTCTTATGTCATATAGTAAGCATTCAATTTCATAAACAAGGTCTAGACATATTCAAACCAGACAAATCATGTACCACCTAACCCTAAACTTTGTCTTAATTATATATGGAGTCAAGCATGAAGCAGAGAAGTGTGGTTTTGGGTTTCAAACATGGAAATTTCAAAAACCTCCCAAAAAGCTTCATTTTAATTAGACTGGCTGGTTAATTAAGAAGGATCCATGATTAATTACCTTTTCATTGTCATGTTTTAAACTTGTTTAAATCTTGGTCGAACCTAGGATTTGACCAAGATTCAAATGGCCATAAAATTTCAGAAAAAAATTGAAAGAATGAAAAACCAAAGCACATAGCCTTCTTATGTCATATAGTAAGCATTCAAATTGATAAACATGGTCTAGACATATTCAAACCAGAAAAATCATGTATCTACCCCTAACCCTAAACTCTATCTTATGAAGTCAAGCATGAACAGAAGTACGGTGGTTTTGGGTTTCAAACATGGTAAATTCAAGAACCTCCCAAAAGCTTCATTTTAGAGTTACTAAGAGAAAGATCCAGACTTAATTACCTTATCATTTTCACATGTTAAACTTGTTTAAATCTTGCTCAACAAACCTAGGATTTTACCAAGATTCTCAAATGGGCATAAAAATCAAAAAATGAAATACCAATGCACATAGTCCTCTTATGTCATATAGTAAGCATTCAAGTTGATAAACAAGGTCTAGACATATTCAAACAAGACAAATCATGTATCTACCCCTATCGACCCTAAACTTCGTCTTATGAAGTCAAGCATGAAGAGAAGTGGTTTTGGGTTTCAAACATGGAAATTTCAAAAACCTCCCAAAATTCAGCTTCATTTTAGAGCGACTAAGAAGGATCGATGCTTACCTTTTCATTTCCATGTTTTAAACTTGTTTAAATCGACCAAGATTCAAATGGGCATAAAATAAGAAAACCAAAAAATGAAAAACCAAAGCGCACATAGTCTTCTTATATGTCATATAGTAAGCATTAAAGTTGATAAACAAGGTCTAGACATATTCAAACTAGCTAGACAAATCATGTATCTACCCCCTAACCCCTAAACTCTGTCTTATGACGAAGTCAAGCATGAAGATAAGTGGTTTTAGGTTTCAAACATGGAAATTTCAAAAACCTCCCAAAAACTTAATTTTAGGGTGACTAATTAAGAAGGATACATGCTTCCCTTTTCATTTTCATGTTCTATATATACTTGTTTAAATATTGGTCAAACCTAGGATTTGACCAAGATTCAAATGTGCATCAAAATTCCAAAAAATATCAGAAAAATGAAAAACCAAAGCACATAGTTTTCTTATGTCATATAGTAGCATTAAAGTTGATAAACAAGGTCTAGACATATTCAAACAAGAAAAATCATGTATCTACTCCCTAACCCTAAACTTTGTCTTATGTAGTCAAGCATGAAGAGAAGTGGTTTTGGGTTTCAAATATGGAAATTTCAAAAACCTACCAAAAGCTTCATTTTAGAGTGACTAAGAAGGATCAATGCTTACCTTTTCATTTTCATATTTTAAACTTGTTTAAATCATTGTCAAACCAGGATTTGACCAAGATTTAAATGGGCATAAAATTAAAAAAATCAGAAAAATGAAAAACAAAAGCACATAGTCTTCTTATGTCACATATATATATATAGTAAGCATTCAAAAGTTGACAAACAACGTCTATACATATTCAAATAAGACAAATCATGTATCTACCCCTAACCCTAAACTCTGTCTTATGAAGTCAAGCATGAAGAGAAGTGGTTTTTGGTTTCAAACATGGAAATTTCAAAAACCTCCGAAAAGCTTCATTTTAGAGTGACTAAGAAGGATCCAGGCTTACCTTTTCATTTTCATGTTTTAAACTTGTTTAAATCTTGGTCAAACCTAGGATTTGACCAATATTAAAATGGGCATAAAATAAAAATAAAAAAAACCAAAGCACATAGTCTTCTTATGTCATATAGTAAGCATTCAAGTTCATAAACAAGGTCTAGACATATTCAAACCAGACAAATCATGTATCTACCCCCTATCGACCCTAAACTTCGTCTTATGAAGTCAAGCATGAAGAGAAGTGGTTTTGGGTTTCAAACATGGAAATTTCAAAAACCTACCAAAAGCTTCATTTTAGAGCGAGTAAGAAGGATCGATGCTTATCTTTTCATTTTCATGTTTTAAACTTATTTAAATCTTGGTCAAACCTAGGATTTGACCAAGATTCAAATGGGCATAAAAATTGAGACAAAAATCTAAAGAATGAAAAACCAAAGCACGTACATAGCCTTCTTAATTATGTCATATAGTAAACATTCAAGTTGATAAACAAGGTCTAGACATATTCAAACCAGAAAAATCGTGTATCTACCCCTAACCCTAATTAAACTCTGTCTTATGAAGTCAAGCATGAAGAAAAGTGGTTTTGAGTTTCAAGCATGCATGGAAATTTCGAGAACCTCCCAAAAGCTTCATTTTAGAGTGACTACAAAGGATCCATGCTTACACCTTTTCATTTTCAAGTTTTAAACATGTTTAAAACCTAGTCAAACCTGGGATTTGACCAAGATTCAAATGGGCATAAAATTCAAAAAAATTAGATAAATGAAAAACCATAGCACATAGTCTTCTTATGTCATATAGTAAGCATTCAAGTGGATAAACAAGCTCTAGACATACTGAAACCAGACAAATCATGTATCTACCCCTATCCCCAAACTATGTCTTATGAAGTCTAGCATGAAAAGAAGTGGTTTTGGGTTTCAAACATGGAAATTTCAAAAACCTCCCAAAAGCTTCATTTTGGATTGACTAAGGAGGATCCAGGCTTACTTTTTCATTTTCATGTTTTAAACTTGTTTAAATCTAGGTCAAACCTAGGATTTGACCAAGATTGAAATGGACATAAAAAATCAACAATTTACAACAGCACACAAAATAAACATGAAATTACATCTAAATCCCTAACTTTTACATGGAGGACCCTGTGCCGAAAGCAAGAAATGCGATCGGGTCTTGAATCTTGATGCGTCTTCTCTTGACAAAGAAGATCGCTGGGAGTTTGCGTACGTACAAAGACGTCACTTGTGCTCATCGAAGTGTGGGACATGACGCATGCATGGGCAACACACGTAAGTGACATGGATTCAAGGGTAGGGAAGCCAAGAGAAAAAAACGAGAATTTGGACAAAAATAACCCAATCTTGCTAGTATGTCGAAAGTTTGTTTTTCCCAATCTTTTCGACTTTGGGTTATTTCTGTCTATTTTGCCGATCGAAAAAACGAGGACAGAGACTGGAAACGGTGATGCATCTAGCTTCAGAGTACGTCAGATTAAGACTTCATGAGCAACACTAGTCTGACGTAAGTACAGTGTATACAGACAAGACAGGGACTAGACATTGCTACCCACGTCCCTCTGCGCCCCTTCAAAGAAATCATACTCCGTACTAGAATCTCGAAACGTTGGAATTAGTCTGACACGGTTTCTGATTGTTTAATTCATAGGATTGCAATTTTCAGAATTCATTGACAATACATTTTTATACAAAAACAAAAAATCCTTCATTGTGTAACCGTATGTTACTACTAGTATTTCTTTTGGTTTTCACACGCAATCAAATGTTATTGGATCCAAATACCGTTGTTTCTCAATCCTATATATTTGGAGACGATCATCACTCTCTAATCATACAATTTTCATATTCCCGCACTTTGAAAATGTTGCGAATAATCAAAGCAGCCAAAATGTATGGTGTGTATTGTATATGTTTATGCCATGCTTAGTTTCATCGAATATTATTTGGTTGCATCGCGGGGAAACCGCGTGAATTTAGATTAATTGTTGCATGTTTGTTTGTGGTGTGACCAACTGCTTTTGCAACGAAACAACCCCCCCACCATGTACGCATTGTTTGGGTCGCATGCATGATGTGTACAAAATGTTAAAATAGAAATAATGTAGGAATTGAATATGATTGCATGTTGAATTAATCCTATATGAGAGAAATCACACAAATTTGAATTGCATGTTCTTTGGTTGTAGTGCTACACAAAAAACACGTGAATTAGTATGAATTATCATGTATTCAAGAATCAAAGGAGCCACTGAGATTTGAATCCCACAAAATTTCTATGAATTTTCTTCGAACCAAACAAGCCCAACAAGATTCCAAAGGAATATAATACAACGAACAAACAACTTTCGTTGTTGGAATATTTCCTTAGGACATCAATCCAATAGAAACTATATGATCCAGTTTCAGCGACAATCTGGTCGGTGTAGGCTCGAGGAGGCCAATTGTATATATATGTTTGGACCCGGTTGGTTGAGTGATCATGCTCGTGACATCCAGCCTGAAAGGTAAAATTCGGGCAAGGCCAGCGTGACGCCACAATACTTTTGAAATATTCAAAAGCGCGTAATATTTGTGAAATTTTAATAATAGCTACTACTTATGTGAATTTTTTTTTGTTCATACGCTTATTGGGGGGTAGGCTAACCCTAATGGCCTCCTCAAGATCCCTACGTCTACCAAGGTTTCCCGAGTTCATCCACCTCGACGGGTTCCTTGCCACTTTCGACCATGTTGTGGGCATCATTTCGGGTTCCCGTACGACGGCCAGTCCTTTTCAGGAGTCCCGAACCCGATGCCATAATATTTGTTTGAAAAAAATTCAAGACCGCACAATATTTGTTGAAATAAATGAATAAGCATTTTTAAATAGCTAAATAAAAGAAGTATGAATTTTGAAAAATTTATTTTTTCTAAAACATTAATTGGAGCATTGACATGTTGAACCCACTTGTCGATTTTGCTATCAACATGACTAACTAGCTGATTAGATAACCAAGTGGTGAAATTTGCAACATATTAGACCACCACATGGTGGAAACTGCAAAAAAAATGTCCAAGTGGTGGTTTGTGCAACATATAGAGCAGTACAGTATATGGTAGTACAAGATGAATGTGCACTGCCGTGGGCCCGTGGTAATATATCATGATGATGGCAAAGGATCTTTTCTCTGCTGAAACTGTCCAGAGCTGATTTGATGAGACAAAATACAGCTCCACGGCGTGCAAGGACAGTATACAGTACATTAGCTTCTTCTCGGGTCACACGCCTTCACGAAAGGTGCAGTAGTGCAGCAAAGACCAGAGAGAGAAGGCACGCCCGTAGTACTCGTATTATTGATTTCAATTCAAATTGTTTTTTTTTGCCTGCTTCTCCGTCTTCTTCATCTCCATCTTCTCTGGCGACCCCGCCTACACCAGCAGCCCCTGCACCACCGCCGCCATGCCTTTTTCGGATCATCTCGAGCCACCTGTTTGATGGTACTAGTAGGAGTTGTGGACTTTTATCCATATCGCTCTACCAGCTGCCGCTCGCACTGTCGTCCAATACCTCATACCCAAACGCCAGCGTCCCACTCCCACACCCCCACACCCACTTGACCGCATCCTTCCAATGGCGAGATCGATCAATGAGAGTGGCAGTTCTTGGGTGTTTCCTGATGGCCCCCTTGAAGAAATCGCATCCCGATGCGATGTCATCACCGCCGCGAGCCTCGTCGGTTCATGCAAGTTTTATCATGATTCAGCAACACAAAGTGTAGCTCTGCCTGCATCTCAGACGTTTGGCATGCCCTATGTTCTTCATACTCACCAAACTGAGGTACCGCCCGCGCACAATCCCTTCTCCCGCGTCCACAAGTTCAAGCAGAAGGGTGCGCAGAAGGACAAGCAGCATGATGCAAAAGATCGCAAGGGTACCTTGTGCCAACTGACGCCGCTGGACAGGATCTCTTCCGATGCCGTGATTCCAGATGGTGGTACGGGCATGTGGGCAGGCGCGAATGGAGATTGGATCGCCCTTCTTGGCTTCCCCTGGAATTGGGAGCTTGTCAATGTGTACACTGGTCGCCGGATTCCTCTACCACCAATAAGTGAGTTTAAATCCACCCCGGATAAACTTGTGTTCAAGTCTAATGATCAACATCTTCAACTGCTGAAGATAGCTATTTGCCGAGTTCCAACAGCTGCTTCAAATTATACTAGTTTCTCTGTTCTTGCCATCTTCAATGCGGCAATTGCAGTCCTTCACTGTGCTTCTAGCAGATGGACAGTTCTTGACAACCAGTTCTTAGCGTACGGCTACTCCGATGCAATCATCCACAAGGGTATTGTATTTGCTGTAACTCAGACAGGCGAAGTTTATGCATGGAATCAACTTTCTTGGGGTAATTTTTCTCATCTCATATGATGTGTTTTCGCTATTACCTGCTAGTTTCAGATTTAGCTTTAGCCTTTTTCTTTTTGTTGTGCAGTTTTCGTGTCATGCCTGTACCTTTCCCCCTCTATATTCAATCAAAATCAGCAGCGATATGCCTTTGAGTCAAAATAAAGTACTCCCTCCGATCCAAATCAAATTGACTCAGCTTTGTCTAGCCAGTGCATCTAGCTAGACAAACTTGAGTCAATTAATTTGTGCATATCTAGCTAGACATATCCAGTTGAGTCAATTAATTTGGATCGGAGGCAGTATTTTAGCTACATCATTATTCATGTATGTAATGAACTAATCAAGTTTTGCTGAACTGACTTCAAGCTGTGCTTTCCTTTGCAAGGTCCTTTGTTGATCAGCACGGCACCTATTCCGCCAGAACTTGATGAACAAGGTCGGTACAATCTTGGCTCCTGGTGGTTAGCACGATCTCCTGATGGTTCTAGACTTTTTCTGGTCCATACCTGAGGCGTTGCGACGGGCGGGATTATCTTGGACTGGTTCGGATTTTACTGCTGCTGCTACCTCACGAGGGTCGTCATGGTCGCACTATTCGCGGGTATGGTAAGGGTTTACTTGGCTGCGAGGTGTACAGCATGGACACCCGATCGATTGATGCCACCGAGGCCATGGAGGAGGATTATTTCCCTTGGATCATATTCTCTCTTCCTTGGAGTGAACTATCCGATTATCATTCCAGTAGAAGACGGGGCAGAACATGATCGTCCAAATATGGCAAGAAGCAACTCTGTTTACACATCGCACCATGCAGTAGGCCTTGCATATCCTCCTTCTCCAGAAATTTGCCGCTTCAGTTTGAATTCTGAAGACTGTACTGTTGGTTTCCAAACCAACATTAGATGGACATGGCGGCAGGTTCCGTTGTGGCTCATCCCAAGCTTCGCCAACGCCCGGCAATGGAACCTGCCTTCGCGTCACAGGTCCAGAAAGAAGGGCTGATGTACTTTATGTAATACTCGTGTTGTAATGCAAGATTTGTATCTGTTGAACTATTTCATTTGCATGTTTATCTCTACCTAGGCTACTCCCTTTCCGTAGTTGTGTTGTACTATCTGTTGAACTATTTCCTTTGCCTGTTATCTCTACCTAGGCTACTCCTCCGTAGTTGTTAAATTGATGTAATGCTCCTACAATGCGAGGCTACAGGCGTGTGGCCTGTAATGTTATCAAACACCTTTTGTACTCGTTCTAGTAAGCATTTCACACTATAGCTCACATAATTAAAGTACTCCTACAACGTATTAGTTGAAAGATATCTCTCATAAGTAAGTACCCCTCTTTGAGCTTATGCGAAACATAAATGACTATTTTAGAAATATATACTCTCGACACAAGATTATATTAAAAACAATGGTACATAGTTCTATTAGAAAAAGAAAGTGTGAATAGTAGAATGATGGAGAAGTGTTTTTTGAGGTCTGTGCATAGCTAGTGTTCATGGTGCAAAAGCACTTAGACTAGTCACAATGGGAAGTATCGTAGGCGATACTAGTCTATGATACAACACCTTCAATGCATAGTATCTTGAATTAGTATCATGCAATGTTGCGAAAAACCAATTATTCATTTCTTTCCAAATAGACTAGCTTTGCGAGGATGACAAAACATTTCTTTATTGCCCTCTCGTATGAATCACCTACATACATCACCTCTCATACCGATTGAAAGCCATGCCAAATCGTTGGTTCAAGACCATGAATACCAAGCCAATTTTGTTAGCTAGTTGGACCACCCTCGGATTGAGAACCAACGGTTGAAAGAAAGGTGGGCGCCAACTCATATTTTTTTCTCGAGAGTCCGACACTTGATGTTGATTGCAAAGTTCACAAAGGCCAAAATTTTGACATCCTCTTTGTGCAAGTCTTGCCACCATCCAAACTCGGTTTTGAAGTACCAACCAAGAAAAAAAAAAGCTTGCACTTTGGAGGACCCCATGGACCATGAAAATTTTGAAAAACTTCCAGTAAATCATGCATATTTCGATTTATATTTTGGTGAAGTTTCATTTGATTTGAATCATAGGTTTGTGAGCAAATATATATTTAGTTTAAACTAGTGCTCGAGTACGTAAGAATCTATTTAATCACAAGCTAGTCATCCGAATGGGATGAAATATTCATAGATTTTAAAACAAGGAATCTACATATTCTTGGATTTTTTTCAAAATTTTCTGAATAGTTTTTCTTTTTTAGCTTCGAAATAAGAGATAGTTTGGAACGTTGGATCTCAAATGGATGGTAGATGGTGGGACACAGTCACAATGTATCTTGGAAGCATCAAGTCACTGAAGCTCTGTCCGGTTTCCAAACCAAGCTAGGAAAGGCATTGAAAATGAAGTTCTGCTCTAAAACATTTCTCATTCCATTTTGGTGCTCGCGCGGTTGCATGCTGCCCACGTGTTAAGGTACGTGTCTCTGGCATGTAGAGAACTACGATTATTGGCGAAAAATATATCGAAATGGAAAGCGTAAAAAAAGCCCTCTCTGGTCAACCTGATGTGACGAGACATCACTGCACCAAACGTCATCGCAAATTTATAGATGGGTGGCGTGCTAGTCTACCAACAGTCAAATCGGCGCCCAGTCGCAGCAGCAGCCTAGAGTACTACCTAGTTTTTGCCCCTTGCATGTCTATCATCTTCTTCTTCACCCCGTTACAAAAAAAATAAAAAAATCTTCTTCTTCACCCTCCCAGAATCACGCGCACGCGCAGGATCTCGATCCCCACCACGCCGCATCACTAGTACTACTCCGTATACCTTTCTCTCCTTACCCCGGCCGGCCGCGCGCCGCATCGTTCCTTCCATAGCGCTCGCCCTCTCCTCCGAAAACCCCAAGCGCAGTTGCATCCGCCATCCACCTAAATCCATCTTCACGTGATGGATTATTCTAGGCTTTGCCGGGGCGGCGGGGACAGCCACTTGGAGGCTCTCACCGGCGACAACATCGACCTCATCGCTACGCATCTGGACGTTACCTACACCGTCCGACTTGCTGCATGTTCCAGGGAGCTCTACGACATGATCAGCAAGGATGAAGGTAAGATGCACCATTGGGATGAACCCTGCCTGCTGATGCCTCCGCCTGCTTATTGGTTCGGTGAACACTGGGACCTGGCGACATCATCTCGTCTGCATGATACCGTGTACGACCTGGTGCCCCTCGACCATCCTCGCCGTTCTGTCGCCCTGCCGTTCATGCACGACAGAAAATGGCTTGGCGCGAACGGCGACTGGATCGCCGCCGCCGATCATCATGAGTGGTGCCTCGTGAACGTCTACACCGAGCGACATATCCCCCTTCCATTCCTACCTGATTCGAAGATTCATCATAGTATTGTTTCATATTGACCTGCATACTCTTTTAACTGGGGTCCAGCAATTAATTTGTTGAAGATTGTAATCTGCCAAGTGCCCACAAAAGGTGGGAGGTACGCAGATTACAAGCTCATCGCCTTGTTCGACAAAACGATTTTCTACCTTGAAGGGGGTGGCGACTGGAGAATGCTGGAGGCCCTTACACCCGCACTGATTATCCAAATTACCGTGATGCCATTGAACTCCGTGGCCACGTTTTTGCGGTGGACGAAATCGACGGCTCCACGTACTTACGGGACACCGCAAATGGTATTTTTTCAGTCCTTATGTTGCATTGCATGATACTGCGCCTTAACCAATGAAGTTATTCATGAACTACCTTGTTTATATTTTACCTTTCTTATATGACTTAATGATCACACCCCTTTTGCTGAATATGAATGAACCGTTGCTTGCAATGAATTAGTAGTAGTAATTAGTCACCAACAAACATAGTATGCTCGGTATGTGATTGCATTCCTGAATTAGTAACTCTACGCCTTTGCGAGAATATGGGTGTAATTAACCAGTATCTCAAAAGATAACGTGGCACTATGAAGGCACCCTTTTTGATAACCTTTTACACCCATTGTTTCATATATAACTAATTGATTTTGCCTCCAAAAGGAGGACGAGAGACCTCGCCATCCGCATCGAGAGAGATGCATAAGGACTTTCATAAGTATATGACTTAACGATCACATCATTTATCTGAATATGAATGAACCGTTGCTTGCAATGAATTAGTACTAGTCAGTCATCAGCAAACATAGTATACTCCGTATGTGAATGCATTCCTGAATTAGTAACTCTATGCAACTGCAGAATATGGATGTAATTAACAAGTATCTCAAATGTTAACGTAGAAACAGAAAAATAGAAGAAAATCGTTTGTAATTACATGCGTAGCTTATATTTTCTAGAGATCGGGGAAAAAGCCTTGATTGGATGTACCTACATGCAGATCAAACAGTTCTTTGTTTATATCGGTGAACAATCTGCAGAATGGTATAATTAATTTTGTTTTTGATACATTTTTTCTCCCATTTTCTTGAATAGATTTCAGTTTCCCACAATTATCTTTCATTAGTGATTGTGACGTCCCCTCATTCAAAATAACTCAGGTTATCTTTTTCCTAATTCAATGATATTTAAGTTTGAGTAAGTTTACGATTAATATCTACAACCTCATATATATATAAGATTTAGCACCTGCAGGCCTAACAAAGTTAGCTGCCTCTAGTCCCCTATATAGTTCTTTCTTTTTGCTTTCTCAGTTTTTCGTAGCCTTGCTACAACCCTGTATGCTCTAATATATAATGATGCACGACTAGGCATGTGTTCGAGAAAAGAAAATCTAAATTATGAACCTTCAACTCTAAAATGCAAATTCTTCTACTGAATGGATAGCTGCATCTGATACCTATTTTGCAAATGTTACCAGACTTGGGGTTAGCTACAAAGAGCATTTCTTTCTTGTCAAGCTTCATGCACTACCAACACAACCAAAAGTCCGAACTGATCGCAAGGGCGGCAATCCAATTATACAATTCAACACCCCCCTCACGTGTGATGGGAGACAAGTCAACATGTGGAAAGACTCAGAGGTATAGCTCAAGAGGCATATACGTGGACTCCGAGGGGGCAACAACAATTTTAGGATAAATTGCGAAAGCCAGGACTCGAACTCGAGACCCTGGCTCTGACACCATGTCAAGCTTCATGGACTAGCCAACGCAACCAAAAGTCCGAACTGATGGAAAGGTCTAGGCAATCCACTTATACAGTTAAACATTTCTTACCCTTCGGGTGGTCACAGGGAAGCTCTCTAATAGATCACTTAAGACAAAGGGAATTAACTACAGCACAGGACTTAAACTTAAGATGATATATATTTGTCAAACATTGAATGTATCTATATGCTTTCACTGTCTAGATACATCTGAATTTGGACAAATCTCAGACACTTTCGGTGGGACAGAGGTAGTATATAACTGTGTATACACTAACTAGTGTCTAGTTTTGGCGAAGTTTAGACTAGTTTCATGGGATGGATGCAGTATAACTGATATATTGGACACTCGATTTGAACACATGAATGACCAATGTCCTTAGCTTACATAGTCGTATTTATACTGTGAGCATGAACGATGAACAATGCTGCTGTTTGAATATGGTTGCCAGTAACACCCTATTCGTCTCCATTTCTAATATTGCAGAAAACCTGATGCTCCCGTTTGTAATCCCGCCACCGGTGGTGGATGATCAGCAGTACGCGTGGTTCCTCGCTCCATCTGCTGATGGCAAGCGATTGATGATCATCCTTACAGTAAACAAGATTGGGATTGCTAATCTTTGAAGTACCTCCCGACATTCCCTATGCTGCTAATGGGCTTCAGCTACAGCGGTATCCTCTGTTGCCACCTACGTCTTTGAGCTGGATCCCGTATCTCTTGCACGTGCGGGGGACTTTCTTTGGAGGCAGGTTAACAGCCTCAGCGACCACTCTCTGTTCCTCGGACTCAATTACCCAATCATTGCCAACTTGAAGAAGCGTGAATCCAAAGCTCCTGATGGCACATTGGTTCCATTCATGAGGAAAAACTGCGTCTACACAAAGATACCGGAATATTCGTTATAATCAATACCCTAAAATTTTGCGCTGCAACCTCGAGCCCGATGAAGGTGAGACTGTGGGAGTTATCAGCCTTCCCAAGGATGGTTGGGATAGTGTCCGACAAGCGGCTATGTGGTTTAAGCCTGCTTTAAACATTGCCCGTTCGGTGTTACCTTTAAAAAACAGTGACACTTTTTTATTATGCTTGAAGTGTTGAGAAGTAGTACACTGTTTTTAGTATGTACTAGTTTGAATTAGTTTATTTGAACACTGCCCTGCTTTTGTATTTCGTGTTGCCTTCATATTATAACCCATGCATGGCTATTTTAGGATTGACTTTATTTTAGCACTATAATTACAATGTGTGTACGTCCTTTATAATATAGCCACCTCTTGTTGATCATACTCATGAGAGGACCATTCCTATTTTTTTCGCCGCTAAAGGGTAAAGTACATCCACTGGCACGGGGGTGTGTTCGGTTCCACCCCATCCCCAAACCGAACATGCATCAACTACGAGCAAGGAAGTAGATGTGCGACCTAGGTGACTGTGCGGACCCCACATGTGAACCAAAGAAAAAAACATGTCAATACGGAACTGATGTACATACGACAACTCCTATATGATATGCGTATGTACGATTGAGCATCTGGAGGTGTGCTGCCACCTGCTTCCTCACACGAAGGGTTGGATCTTGTGTTTCATACACGGATCGGACTGAAATTGTCATGTGCATAGCAACGTTCATGTCAATAAGGCTGAGTTTGGCATCTAAGTCTAGGCAACAAATACTTTTGGGTTCCAACGGCCATCTACAAGGTATTTGCTATAGGCCTACTTGCTCCGGCTGTCGAAGCCCAATAACTACAAATGGGCCTTTCTGCTCATGCAATGTTGGCCCTTTTCTAAAGAACCACAGATCCTATGATTGGCAAAAAACAAAAACACGGAGATTCTACATAAAAGTTGTTTGTATTTATTTTGAATTATTGGGTTGCAATTTTTGAAACTGCTCATGGCCAATATGAAAATCCTTGATCGCTCCATACCCACAAAGATCACGGTATTTTCAAAAATTCATAAAGTGGATTTGAAATTTAAAACATATCCTAATAATTCCATGATTTATTCTATTAACTTGCAAGATCTTGGAGCGAAAGAGCTTGTATTAGTCTGCGAAAATAATACTGATAAACCTGTCGTTAACAAGAAATGAAGGTTTATCGTTCAGAGAGGATGCCATGTGGGACCCATGAGACAGTAGCGTCCTCAACATTTCAAAGAAAAAGGCAAGTAGCCCGAAAATAGGGGTAAAAAATAAATCCTACAAAGGAAACATTTATAGTTCATAGAGGCTGACATGTGGGACCGATACGCATTGCATCCTCATCATTTCGAAGTCGGCGGGGATCGAGAAGAAAAAGGCAAATAGCCGAGAAATTAGGGGTCAAAAATAAATCCAAAAGGAAACTTTTATTCTTCATAGAGGATGACATGTGGGACCGACCTGCCGAGCGTCCTCATCGTTTCAAAGGCCGTAGGGGATCAAAAGAAAAAAAAGGCAAATAGCCAGAAATTAGGGGTAAAAAATAAATCCAACAAAGGAAAGGTTTGTTGTTCATAGAGGCTGACATGTGGGACCCATGAGCCAGCGGCGACCTCAATTTCAAAGGCGGCATATGATCGAAAAGAAAAAGGCAAGTTAGCAAAAATCTGGGTGTAAAAAAAATCTAAGAAAAGAAACTTTATTGTACATAGAGGATGACATGTGGGTCCCACGAGCCAGCACCTTACTCAACGTTTCAGAGGCGGCATGAGATCAAAAGAAAAAGGAAACTGACCAAATATCAGGAGCAAAAAATAATCCAAGAAAAGAAACTTTTATTGTACATAGAGGATGACATATGGGTCCCACTTATACAAGCTCTTTCGCTCCAAGATCTTGCAAGTTGATTATACATAGAGGATGACATGCGGGGCCCTGGTGTCGACAGCTTAATCAACGTTTCCAAGGCGGCGGGGGATCAAAAGAAAAAGGAAATAGCCAAAAATAAGAGGGTGAAAAAATCCAAGAAAAGAAACTTTTATAGTATAGAGGATGACATGTGGGTCCCATGAGCCAGGAGCTTCCTCAACGTTTCAAGGCTGCATGAGATCGAAAGAAAAAGGCAAGTGACCAAAAATAAGAGGGTAAAAAAATCCAAGAAAAGAGACTTGATTGTACATAGAGGATGACATGCGGGTCCCATCGATCAATGACTTACTCAACGTTTCCAAGGCGGCGGGGGATCAAAAGAAAATGGAAATAGCCAAAGATCGAGAGGGTGAAAAAATCCAAGAAAAGAAACTTTTGTAGTACATAGAGGATGACATGCGGGTCCCATGGGCCGACGGGTTCCTCAATGTTTTCAAGGGCGGCATGAGATCGAAAGAAAAAGGCAAGTGACCAAAAATCGGAGGGTGAAAAATAATCCAAGAAAAGAAACTTTTATTGTACATAGAGGATGACATGCTGTCCCAACGTTTCAAATGCGGCTTGAGATCAAAAGAGAAAGAAAGTAGCGAGAAATTAGGGGTAAAAAAACTCCAAGAAAAGAAAATTGATTGTACATAGAGGATGACATGCGGGTCCCACGAGTTAGCGGCTTACTCCAACGTTTCCAAGGCGCGGGGGATCAAAAGAAAAAGGAAATAGCCAAAAATCGAGAGAGTGAAAAAAAAACCCCTAGAAAATAAACTTTTGTAGTACATAGAGGATGACATGCGGGTCCCATGAGCCGGCGGGTTCCTCAACGTTTCAAACGTGGCATGAGATCGAAAGAAAAAGGCAATTGACCAAATATCAGGAGCCAAAAATAATCCAAGAAAAGAAACTTGATTGTACATAGAGGATGACATGCGGGTCCCATTGTGCGGCAGTGGTCCCAACGTTTCAAATGCGGCTTGAGATCAAAAGAAAATGAAAGTAGCCAGAAATTAGGGGTCAAAAAAACTCCAAGAAAGGAAAGCTTTATCGTTCATACAGGTGACATGTGGGACCTATGAGCCAGCTTACTAAACGTTTCAAAGGCGGCAGGGGATCAAAAGAAAAAGGAAATAGCCAAAAATCAGAGGGTGAAAAAAATCCAAGAAATCAAACTTTTATTGTACATAGAGGATGACATGCGGGTCCCATTTTGCAGCAGCGGTCTCAACGTTTCCGAGGCGGCACGGGACCAAAAGAAAAATGAAGTAGCCAGAAATCAGGGGGTGAAATAAATCCAAGAAAAGAAAGATTTCAATTGGGCTGCATACGGACATCTCGGGCCTTCGAACTATCCTTCTGGGCCTTTTGACTCGTACAATTTCAGCCCACTCCGAACATGAAAGTTCGGATTTTTCTCAAAAAAAACAGAAAGTCCTATGCTTCGCCAAAACAAAAAACAAGGAGATTCAAGATATAAGTTGTAAAAATAAAGATTTAATTTATCCGTTTGCAATAGCTCGGAGCGAAATACAGCATTTATTGTACGCAAAATAATCAAGATATCACATGTTTCTTGTACGGGGAGGCTGACATCGGGGACCCCGAGCCAGCAGCGTCGTCAACGTTTCAAAGGCGGCAGGGGATCGAAAATAAAAATAAACCAAATATCAGTTGGTAAAAAAATCCAAGAAAATAAAACATTTATCGTTCTGAGAGGATGACATGCGGGACCGATGAGGCAGCAGCATCCTCAACGTTTCCAAGGCGGCAGGGGATCAAAGAAAAAAAAGGAAATAGCCATAAATTAATAAGGGGTTCAAAATAAATCCATCAAAGGAAAGTTTTATTGTTCATAGAGGATGACATGTGGGACCGACCTGCCAACAGCGTCCTCATCGTTTCAAAGGGGGCAGGAGATCAAAAGAAAAAGGCAAATAGCCAGAAATTAGGGGTAAAAAATAACTCCAAGAAAGGAAACTTTTATTGTTCGTAGAGGATGACATGCGGGACCCATGAGCCAGCAGCTTACTTAACGTTTCAAAGGCGGCATGAGATCGAAAGAAAAAGGCAAGTGACAAAATATCAGGAGCCCAAGATAATCCAAGAAAAGAAACTTTATTTACATAGAGGATGACATGCGGGTCCCATTTTGCAGCAGCGGTCCCAACGTTTCAAATGCGGCTTGAGATCAAAAGAAAAAGAAAGTAGCCAGAAATTAGGGGGTCAAAAAAAATCCAAGAAAATAAAGTTGATGGACATAGAGGATGACATGCGGGTCCCATGAGCTAGCAGCTTACTCAACGTTTCCAAGGCGGCAGGGGATCAAAAGAAAAAGGAAATAGCCAAAAATCAGAGGGTGAAAAAAAACAAAGAAAATGAACTTTTATAGTACATAGAGGATGACATGCGGGTCCCATGAGCCAGCAGGTTCCTCAACGTTTCAAACGTGGCATGAGATCGAAAGAAAAAGGCAAGTGACCAAATATCAGGAGCCAAAAATAATTCAAGAAAAGAAACTTGATTGTACATAGAGGATGACATGCGGGTCCCAATTAGCAGCAGCGGTATCACCGTTTGAGAGGTTGCACGGGATCGAAAGAAAAAGGCAAGTGACCAAATATCAGGAGCCAAAAATAATCCAAGAAAAGAAATTTTATTGTACGTAGAGGATGACATGCGGGTCCCATTTTGCAGCAGCGGTCTCAACGTTTCCAAGGCGGCACAGAACCAAAAGAAAAATGAAGTAGCCAAAAATCAGGGGGTGAAAAAAATCCAAGAAGAAAGATTTCAATTGGGCTGCATCTGGACATCTGGGCCTTCGAACTATCCTGCTTGGCCTTTTGACTCGTACAATTTCAGCCCACTCCAAAACAGGAAAGTTCCGAATTTTCTAAAAAAACAGGAAAGTCCTATGCTTCGCAAAGACAAAAAAACAAGGAGATTCAACATATAAGTTTGTTTATGTAAAAATAAAGATTTAATTATCCGTTTGAAATAGCTCAGAGCGCAATACATTGTTTATTGTCTGCAAAATAATCAAGATATCATATGTTTCTTGTACGGGGAGGCTGACATCGGGGACCCATGAGCCAACAGCGTCGTCAACGTTTTAAAGGCGGCAGGGGATGGAAAGAAAAAATAAACCATAAATCTGTTGGTAAAAAATCCAAGAAAAGAAACATTTTCGTTCTGAGAGGATGACATGCGGGACCCATGAGGCAGCAGCATCCTCAGCGTTTATTGTTCATAGAGGTTGACATGTGGGACCCGTGAGCCAGCAGCGTCCTCAACGTTTTAAAGGCTGCACGTGATCGAAAGAAAAAATAAGCCAAAAATCGTTTGGTCAACAAAATCCAAGAAAATAAACATTTACCGTTTCCGAGAGGATGACATGCGGGACCCATGAGGCAGCAGCATCCTCAACGATTCCAAGGCGGCAGGGGAAATATCCAGAAATTAATTAGGGGTTCAAAATAAATCCATCAAAGGAAACTTTTATTGTTCATAGAGGATGACATGTGGGACCGACCTGCCAACAGCGTCCTCATCGTTTCAGAGGGGCAGGAGATCAAAAGAAAAAGGCAAATAGCCAGAAATTAGGGGTAAAAAATAACTCCAAGAAAGGAAACTTTTATTGTTCGTAGAGGATGACATGCGGGACCCATGAGCCAGCAGCTTACTCAACGTTTCAAAGGCGGCATGAGATCGAAAGAAAAAGGCAAGTGACAAAATATCAGGAGCCAAAGATAATCCAAGAAAAGAAACTTTATTGTACGTAGAGGATGACATGCGGGTCCCATTTAGCAGCAGCGGTCTCAACGTTTCAAATGCGGCTTGAGATCAAAAGAAAAAGAAAGTTGATTGTACATAGAGGATGACATGCGGGTCCCATGAGTCAGCAGCTTACCCAACGTTTCCAAGGCGGCAGGGGATCAAAAGAAAAAGGAAATAGCCAAAAATCAGAGGGTGAAAAAAATAAAGAAAATAAACTTTTATAGCACATAGAGGATGACATGCGGGTCCCATGAGCCAAGACAGGTTCCTCAACGTTTCAAACGTGGCATGAGATCGAAAGAAAAAGGCAAGTGACCAAATATGAGGAGCCAAAAATAATTCAAGAAAAGAAAGTTTTATAGTACATAGAGGATGACATGCGGGTCCCATTTAGCAGCAGCGGTATCACCGTTTGAGAGGCGGCAGGGGTTCAAAAGAAAAAAGAAATTGCCAAAAATCAGAGGGTGAAAAAAACCAAGAAAATGAACTTTTATAGTACATAGAGGATGACATGCGGGTCCCATGAGCCTGCAGGTTCCTCAACGTTTCAAACGTGGCATGAGATCAAAAGAAAAAGGCAAGTGCCCAAATATGAGGTGCCAAAAAAAACTCCAAGAAAAGAAAGTTGATTGCTCATAGAGGATGACATGCGGGTCCCATTTAGCTGCAGCGGTCTCACTGTTTGATAGGCTGCGGGGGATCGAAAGAAAAAGGCAAGTGACCAAATATCAGGAGCCAAAAATAATTCAAGAAAAGAAAGTTTTATAGTCCATAGAGGATGACATGCGGGTCCCATTTAGCAGCAGCGGTATCACCGTTTGAGAGGCGGCAGGGGATCGAAAGAAAAAGGCAAGTGACCAAATATGAGGTGCCAAAAAAAAATCCAAGAAAAGAAAGTTTTATAGTACATAGAGGATGACATGCGGGTCCCATTTAGCAGCAGCGGTATCACCGTTTGAGAGGCGGCAGGGGATCGAAAAAAAAAGGCAAGTGACCAAATATGAGGTGCCAAAAAAAACTCCAAGAAAAGAAAGTTTTATAGTACATAGAGGATGACATGCGGGTCCCATTTAGCAGCAGCGGTCTCAACGTTTCCAAGGCGGCAAGGGATCAAAAGAAAAAGGAAGTAGCCAGAAATCAGGGGGTCAAAAAAAACTCCAAGAAAAGAAAGTTGATTGCACATAGAGGATGACATGCGGGTCCCATTTAGCAGCAGCGGTCTCAACGTTTCCAAGGCGGCAAGGGATCAAAAGAAAAAGGAAGTAGCCAGAAATCAGGGGGTCAAAAAAAATCCAAGAATAGAAAGAATTTTGGTTCATAGAGGATGACATGCGGGACCCATGATCCTGCATCGTAAACGGCTCGATCGGAGAACGTTGAACGAGATGGCGCGATCGAGAAAAAAAACAATGCCAGAGAGGCTGCCATCTGGGCCCTACATCCCTCGGCGGTGCGGATTTGCATTGACTCGGCCGGCGAACCCGAGATTTCGAGATGCACCACGTCCCGGGCCACCATACGCGACGTTTTGGCCGCTTTCGTCGGGCTAGGTGGCCTCAAAAACGAGAAAAAAAAAGTTTTGACATGCACCACGGAGGGACCAAAAATCGTCGGCCATGGTACACCAGCAACCACGGCGCGACTTCAACTTCGTCGGCCATGGCAACTTTTCTTGTAGTGAGTTCACTAGAGGTGTCTCTCCCATAAGATAAACAGCATGTTGGGTGAACAAATTACAGTTGGGCAATTGACAAATAGAGAGGGAATGACCATGCACATACATATTATGATGTGTATTGTGAGATTTAATTGGGCATTACGACAAAGTACATAGACCGCTATCCAGCATGCATCTATGCCTAAAAAGTCCACCTTCAGGTTATCATCCAAACCCCCTCCAGTTTTAAGTTGCTAACAACAGACAATTGCATTAAGTATTGCGCGTAATGTAATCAGTGACTACATCCTTGAACATAGCACCAATGTTTTATCCCTAGTGGCAACAGCACATCCATAACCTTAGAGGTTCTTGTCACCCCTCCAGATTCACGGAGACATGAACCCACTATTGAGCATAAATACTCCCTCTTGGAGTTACTAGCATCAACTTGGCCAGAGCATCTACTAATAACGGAGAGCATGCAAGATCATAAACAACACATAGACATAACTTTGATAATCAACATAACAAGTATTCTCTATTCATCGGATCCCAACAAACGCAACATATAGAATTACAGATAGATGATCTTGATCATGTTAGGCAGCTCACAAGACCCGACAATGAAGCACAATGGGGAGAAGACAACCATCTAGCTACAGCTATGGACCCATAGTCCAGGGGTAGACTACTCACACATCACTCCGGAGGCGACCATGGCGGTGTAGAGTCCTCCGGGAGATGAATCCCCTCTCCGACAGGGTGCCGGAGGCGATCTCCTGAATCCCCCGAGATGGGATTGGCGGCGGCGGCGTCTCAGTAAGGTTTTCCGTATCGTGGCTCTCGGTACAGGGGGTTTTGCGACGGAGGCTTTAAGTAGGCGGAAGGGCAAGTCAGGAGGCGGCACGAGGGGCCCACACCATAGGGCCGCGCGGCCAGGGGCCAGGCCGCGCCGCCCTAGGGTTTGGCCACCTCGTGGCCCCACTTCGTCTCCTCTTCGGTCTTCTGGAAGCTTCGTGGAAAAATAGGACCCTGGGCGTTGATTTCGTCCAATTCCGAGAATATTTCGTTACTAGGATTTCTGAAACCAAAAACAGCAGAAACAAAGAATCGGCACTTCGGCATCTTGTTAATAGGTTAGTTCCAGAAAATGCACGAATATGACATAAAGTGTGCATAAAACATGTAGATAACATCAATAATGTGGCATGGAACATAAGAAATTATCGATACGTTGGAGACGTATCAGCGCCGGAATCCCTGGTGTTGCGCCGCACTACTCTTCGCCGCCATCAACCTTCAACGTGCTTCTTGGCTCCTCCTGGTTCGATAAACCTTGGTTTCTTTCTGAGGGAAAACTTGCTACTGTCTGCATCACACCTTCCTCTTGGGGTTCCCAACGGACGTGTGTTAATTGCACGCATCAAGCTCTTTTTCTGGCGCCGTTGCCGGGGAGATCAAGACACGCTGCAAGGGGAGTCTCCACTTCCAATCTCTTTACTTTGTTTTTGTCTTGCTTTACTTTATTTACTACTTTGTTTGCTGCACTTAAATAAAACACAAAAAAATTAGTTGCTAGTTTTACTTTATTTACTTTCTTGTTCTCTATATCAAAAACACAAAAAAATTATTACTTGCATTTACTTTATTTACCTCTTGTTTATTTCATCATGTTTCCTCCTAAGTACACTCTAAAAGACATACCGGTAGGCCGAGGGTCTATAATTGGAAGAGATAATATAGAAGATTTCTTCACTCATGTTAGTATAGCTGAAGATTTTGAAGATAGACACTTGGTAGAACTTGCTCCTACTTATGAAATTGCTGCTGCCTCTTTAGTACACATGTTGGAAACTAAATTTGTTAATCTCAATCCTATAATCCAACACATGTTTCTCACACTCGGTGATATGGAGGAAGGGGAAAAGAAAGATTTTGTTTTAGAAACCCTTCTTAAAGAATTTGGTGGTGTAGCAAGAGAGGCTAGAAAGGTCTTTATTAAATACAATATGCTTGGCTCTTATACCAATTTTGTTAGTATCCTTGAAAAGATGGACATGGAGAGAGTAAGGTACACTAATGATATTAATGATCTAGGGGATATTAAGACATCAATACCTTGCAAGCTCGCAGGAATGTTCGAGGCACTAGAAAAGAATTATGATTGGCTTGTTCCTGAAAATTTGTTTGATGAGAATAGCAAACCTAAGAGTAATGAAAAAGGAGCCTCTGAAACTTACATAGATAAGATAACATGTATTGTTGAGGCAACTTCCAACACCCCTGGTAATAATGTTGATGCTTCATCTCTTGATAATACTTGATACACACTTTCTGCGCCTAGCTGAAAGGCGTTAAAGAAAAGCGCTTATGGGAGACAACCCATGTTTTTACTACATTACTTTGTTTTATATTTGAGTCTTGGAAGTTGTTACTACTGTAGCAACCTCTCCTTATCTTTATTTTATTGCATTGTTGTGCCAAGTAAAGTCTTTGATAGTAAAGTCAATACTAGATTTGGATTACTGCGCAGGAACAGATTTCTTGCTGTCACGAATCTGGGCAGAATTATCTGTAGGTAACTCAGAAAAATCTGCCAATTTACGTGCGTGATCCTCAGATATGTACGCAACTTTCATTCAATTTGGGTATTTTCATCTGAGCAAGTCTGGTGCCACTTTAAAATTCGTCTTTATGGACTGTTCTGTTTTGACAGATTCTGCCTTTTATTTCGCATTGCATGTTTTGCTATGTTTGATGGATTTCTTTGTTCCATTAACTTTCAGTAGCTTTGTGCAATGTCCAGAAGTGTTAACAATGATTATGTCACCTCTGAATATATGAATTATGCACTGACCCTCTAATGAGTTTGTTTCGAGTTTGGTGTGGAGGAAGTTTTCAAGGGTCAAGAGAGGAGGATGATACAATATGATTAAGAAGAGTGAAAAGTCAAAGCTTGGGGATGCCCCCGTGGTTCATCCCTGCATATTTTAATAAGACCCAAGCGTCTAAGCTTGGGGATGCCCAAGGCATCCCCTTCTTCATCGACAACTTATCAGGTTCCTCTAGTGAAACTATATTTTTATTCCGTCACATCTTATGTGCTTTGCTTGGAGCGTCTGTTTGTTATTATTTTCGTTTGTTTGAATAAATCGGATCCTAGCATTCTTTGTTTGGGAGAGAGACACACTCCGCTGTTTCGTATGAAAACATATGTTCTTAGCTTTATCTTTAATGTTCATTGCGAAATTTGAACTATTTCATTCATTGATATATGGTTGGAAACGGAAAATGCCGCATGTGATAAATGGTATAATGTCTTGAATAATGTGATACTTGGCAATTGTTGTGCTCATATAGATCTTGTTTAAGCTCTTGCATCATGTACCTTGTACCTATTAATGAATAACTACATAGAGCATGTTAAAATTTGGTTTGCATGATTGTTCTCTCTAAGTCTAGATATTTTCTGGTTGAGGTGTTTGAACAACAAGGAGACGATGTAAAGTCTTATAATGCTTACAATATGTTTATATGTGAGTCTTGCTGCACCATTTCATAATTGAGTTTGCTTCAAACAACCTTGCTAGCCTAGCCTTGTATTGAGAGGGATTCTTCTCGTGCATCCAAATCCTTGAGCCAATAACCATGCCATTTGTGTCCACCATACCTACCTACCACATGGTATTTCTCCGCCATTCCAAAGTACATTACTTGAGTGCTACCTTTAAAATTTCCATTCTTTGCCTTTACAATATACATCTCATGGGACAAATAGCCTTAAAAACTATTGTGGTGAAGAATATGTACTTATGTGTCTTATTTCTTAGTAAGTTGCTTGTTGAGCGGTAACCATGTTTTCTGGGGACGCCATCAACTTTTACCTTTGTTGAATATCATGTGAGTTGCTATGCATGTTCGTCTTGTCTGAAGTAAGGGCGGTTTTCACAATCAAATGGGTTGAGTATGCATACTGTTAGAGAAGAACATTGGGCCGCTAACTAAAGCCATGATTCATGGTGGAAGTTTCAGTTTGGACATAAAACCTCAATCTCTTATGAGAATATTAACTGTCGTTGAATGCTTAAGCATTAAAAGAGGAGTCCATTATCTGTTGTCTATGTTGTCCCGGTATGGATGTCTAAGTTGAGAATAATCAAAAGCGAGAAATCCAATGCGAGCTTTCTCCTTAAACCTTTGTACATGCGGCATAGAGGTACCCCTTTGTGACACTTGGTTGAAACATATGTTATGCAATGATAATCCGTGTTAACCCAAGCTAATTAGGACAAGGTGCGAGCACTATTAGTATACTATGCATGAGGCTTGCAACTTATAAGATGTCTTACACATAACTCATATGCTTTATTACTACCGTTGACAAAATTGTTTCTTGTTTTCAAAATGAAAAGCTCTAGCACAAAAATAGTAATCCATGCTTCCCTCTGCGAAGGGCCTATCTTTTACTTTATTGTTGAGTCAGTTTACCTATTCTTTCTATCTTAGAAGCAAACACTTGTATCAACTGTGTGCATTGATTCTTACATGTTTACCTATTGCACTTGTTATATTACTTTGTGTTGACAATTATCCATGAGATATACATGTTAAAGTTGAAAGCAACCGCTGAAACTTATATCTTCCTTTGTGTTGTTTCAAAGCTTTCTACTAAGAACTTATTGCTTATGAGTTAACTCTTATGCAAGACTTATTGATGCTTGTCTTGAAAGTACTATTCATGAAAAGTCTTTGCTATATGATTCATTTGTTTACTCATTATCTTCATCATTGCTTCGAATCGCTGCATTCATCTCATGTGCTTTACAATAGTATGATCAAGATTATGATAGCATGTCACTTCAGAAATTATCTTTGTTATCGTTTACCTACTCGAGGGCGAGTAGGAACTAAGCTTGGGGATGCTTGATACGTCTGATACGTCTCCGACGTATCGATAATTTCTTATGGTCCATGCCACATTATTGATGTTATCTACATGTTTTATGCACACTTTATGTCATATTCGTGCATTTTCTGGAACTAACCTATTAACAAGATGCCGAAGTGCCGATTCTTTGTTTCTGCTGTTTTTGGTTTCAGAAATCCTAGTAACGAAATATTCTCGGAATTGGACGAAATCAACGCCCAGGGTCCTATTTTGCCACGAAGCTTCCAGAAGACCGAAGAGGAGACGAAGCGGGGCCACGAGGTGGCGACACCATAGGGCGGCGCGGCCCAAGCCCTGGCCGCGCCGACCTAGGGTGTGGGCCCCTCGTGCCGCCCCTTGACCTGCCCTTCCGACTACTTAAAGCCTCCGTCGCGAAACCCCCAGTACCGAGAGCCACGATACGGAAAACCTTACTGAGACGCCGCCGCCGCCAATCCCATCTCGGGGGATTCAGGAGATCGCCTCCCGGCACCTGCCGGGAGGGGATTCATCTCCCGGAGGACTCTACGCCGCCATGGTCGCCTCCGGAGTGATGTGTGAGTAGTCTACCCCTGGACTATGGGTCCATAGCAGTAGCTAGATGGTTGTCTTCTCCCCATTGTGCTTCATTGTCGGGTCTTGTGAGCTGCCTAACATGATCAAGATCATCTATCTGTAATTCTATATGTTGCGTTTGTTGGGATCCGATGAATAGAGAATACTTGTTATGTTGATTATCAAAGTTATGTCTATGTGTTGTTTATGATCTTGCATGCTCTCCGTTACTAGTAGATGCTCTGGCCAAGTAGATGCTTGTAACTCCAAGAGGGAGTATTTATGCTCGATAGTGGGTTCATGTCTCCGTGAATCTGGGGAAGTGACAGAAATCTCTAAGATTATGTATGTGTTGTTGCCACTAGGGATAAAACATTGGTGCTATGTTCAAGGATGTAGTTACTGATTACATTACGCGCAATACTTAATGCAATTGTCTGTTGTTAGCAACTTAATACTGGAGGGGGTTCGGATGATAACCTGAAGGTGGACTTTTTAGGCATAGATGCATGCTGGATAGCGGTCTATGTACTTTGTCGTAATGCCCAATTAAATCTCACAGTACTCATCATAATATGTATGTGCATGGTCATGCCCTCTTTATTTGTCAATTGCCCAACTGTAATTTGTTCACCCAACATGCTGTTTATCTTATGGGAGAGACACCTCTAGTGAACTGTGGACCCCGGTCCGATTCTCTATACTGAAATACAATCTACTGCAATACTGTTTTACTGTTTTCTGCAAACAATCATCATCCACACTATACATCTAATCCTTTGTTACAGCAAGCCGGTGAGATTGACAACCTCACTGTTTCGTTGGGGCAAAGTACTTTGGTTGTGTTGTGCAGGTTCCACGTTGGCGCCGGAATCTCTGGTGTTGCGCCGCACTACATCCCGCCGCCATCAACCTTCAACGTGCTTCTTGGCTCCTACTGGTTCGATAAACCTTGGTTTCATACTGAGGGAAAACTTGCCGCTGTACGCATCACACCTTCCTCTTGGGGTTCCCAACGGACGCGTGCTGTACGCGTATCAAGCTCTTTTTCTGGCGCCGTTGCCGGGGAGATCAAGACACGCTGCAAGGGGAGTCTACACTTCCCAATCTCTTTACTTTGTTTTTGTCTTGCTTTATTTTATTTAATACTTTGTTTGCTGCATTAAATCAAAATACAAAAAAATTAGTTGCTAGTTTTACTTTATTTGCTATCTTGTTTGCTATATCAAAAACACACAAAAAATTAGTTACTTGCATTTACTTTACTTGATTCATCATGTTTCCTTTTAATTTTACCACAAAAGACATACCGGTAGGACGTGGGTCTATAGTTGAGAGAAATAATATAGAGGAATTTTTCAACCATGTTAGTACCCTTGACGATTTTGAGGATAGACACTTGGTAGACCTTGCTCCAACTTATGAAATTGCTGCTGCTTCTTTAGTTCACATGTTGGAAACTAAATTTGTTAATCTTAATCCTATAATCCAACACATGTTTCTCACACTTGGTGATATGGAAGAAGGGGAAAAGAAAGATTTTGTTTTAGAAACCCTTCTTAGAGAATTTGGTGGTATAGCAAGAGAGGCTAGAAAGGTCTTTGCTAAATATAATATGCTTGGTTCTTATACCAATTTTGTTAGTCTCCTTGAAAAGATGGATATGGATAGAATAAAGTACACTAATAATATTAATGATGGTGGGGAGATCAAAGCACCAATACCATGTAAGCTCCTAGCGATTAATGATGCACTAGAAAATAACTATGCTTGGCTTGTTCCTGAAAATTTGTTTGATGAGAGTAGCACGCCTAAGACTAATGAAAAGGGAGCCTCTAAAACTTACATAGATAAGATAACATGCATTGTTGAGGCAACTCCTAACACCCGAGGTAATGTTGATGCTTTGTCTCTTGATAATACTTGATACACACTTTCTGCGCCTAGCTGAAAGGCGTTAAAGAAAAGCGCTTATGGGAGACAACCCATGGTTTTTACTACAGTACTTGGTTTTTATTTTGTGTCTTGGAAGTTGTTTACTACTGTAGCAACCTCTCCTTATCTTAGTTTAGTGTTTTATTGTGCCAAGTAAAGTCGTTGATAGAAAAGTTCATACTAGATTTGGATTACTGCGCAGTTTCAGATTTCTTTGCTGTCACGAATTCCGACCTGCCTCTCTGTAGGTAGCTCAGAAAAATATGCCAATTTATGTGCGTGATCCTCAGATATGTACGCAACTTTCATTCAATTTGGGCATTTTCATTTGAGCAAGTCTGGTGCCATTTTAAAATTCGTCTTTACGAACTGTTCTGTTTTGACAGATTCTGCCTTTTATTTCGCATTGCCTCTTTTGCTATGTTGGATAAATTTCTTTGATCCATTAATGTCCAGTAGCTTTATGCAATGTCCAGAAGTGTTAAGAATGATTATGTCACCTCTGAACATGTTAATTTTTATTGTGCACTAACCCTCTAATGAGTTGCTTCGAGTTTGGTGTGGAGGAAGTTTTCAAGGATCAAGAGAGGAGTATGATGCAACATGATCAAGGAGAGTGAAAGCTCTAAGCTTGGGGATGCCCCAGTGGTTCACCCCTGCATATTCTAAGAAGACTCAAGCGTCTAAGCTTGGGGATGCCCAAGGCATCCCCTTCTTCATCGACAACATTATCAGGTTCCTCCCCTGAAACTATATTTTTATTCCATCACATCTTATGTGCTTTTCTTGGAGCGTCGGTTTGTTTTTGTTTTTGTTTTTGTTTGAATAAAATGGATCCTAGCATTCACTTTATGGGAGAGAGACACGCTCCGCTGTAGCATATGGACAAGTATGTCCTTAGGCTTTACTCATAGTATTCATGGCGAAGTTTCTTCTTCGTTAAATTGTTATATGGTTGGAATTGGAAAATGATACATGTAGTAATTTGCTAAAATGTCTTGGATAATGTGATACTTGGCAATTGTTGTGCTCATGTTTAAGCTCTTGCATCATATGCTTTGCACCCATTAATGAAGAAATACATAGAGCATGCTAAAATTTGGTTTGCATATTTGGTCTCTCTAAGGTCTAGATAATTTCTAGTATTGAGTTTGAACAACAAGGAAGACGGTGTAGAGTCTTGTAATGTTTTCAATATGTCTTTTATGCGAGTTTTGCTGCACCGCTTCATCCTTGTGTTTGTTTCAAATAACCTTGCTAGCCTAAACCTTGTATCGAGAGGGATTACTTCTCATGCATCCAAAATACTTGAGCCAACCACTATGCCATTTGTGTCCACCATATCTACCTACTACATGGTATTTCTCTGCCATTCCAAAGTAAATTGCTTGAGTGCTACCTTTAAATTCCATCATTCACCTTACAATATATAGCTCATGGGACAAATAGCTTAAAAACTATTGTGGTATTGAATATGTACTTATGCACTTTATCTCTTATTAAGTTGCTTGTTGTGCGATAACCATGTTTCTGGGGACGCCATCAACTATTCTTTGTTGAATATCATGTGAGTTGCTATGCATGTTCGTCTTGTCTGAAGTAAGAGAGATCTACCACCTTATGGTTAAGCATGCATATTGTTAGAGAAGAACATTGGGCCGCTAACTAAAGCCATGATCCATGGTGGAAGTTTCAGTTTTGGACAATATCCTCAATCTCATATGAGAATAATAATTGTTGCCACATGCTTATGCATAAAAGAGGAGTCCATTATCTGTTGTCTATGTTGTCCCGGTATGGATGTCTAAGTTGAGAATAATCAATAGCGAGAAATCCAATGCGAGCTTTCTCCTTAGACCTTTGTACAGGCGGCATAGAGGTACCCCATTGTGACACTTGGTTAAAACATGTGCATTGCGATGATCCGGTAGTCCAAGCTAATTAGGACAAGGTGCGGGCACTATTAGTATACTATGCATGAGGCTTGCAACTTGTAATATATAATTTACATGATACATATGCTTTATTACTACCGTTGACAAAATTGTTTCATGTTTTCAAAATCAAAGCTCTAGCACAAATATAGCAATCGATGCTTTTCCTCTTTGAAGGACCTTTCTTTTTACTTTTATGTTGAGTCAGTTCACCTATTTCTCTCCACCTCAAGAAGCAAACACTTGTGTGAACTGTGCATTGATTCCTACATACTTGCATATTGCACTTATTATATTACTCTATGTTGACAATTATCCATGAGATATACATGTTATAAGTTGAAAGCAACCGCTGAAACTTAATCTTCCTTTGTGTTGCTTCAATGCCTTTACTTTGAATTATTGCTTTATGAGTTAACTCTTATGCAAGACTTATTGATGCTTGTCTTGAAGTGCTATTCATGAAAAGTCTTTGCTATATGATTCACTTGTTTACTCATGTCATATACATTGTTTTGATCGCTGCATTCACTACATATGCTTTACAAATAGTATGATCAAGGTTATGATGGCATGTCACTCCAGAAATTATCTTTGTTATCGTTTTACCTGCTCGGGACGAGCAGAACTAAGCTTGGGGATGCTGATACGTCTCCGACGTATCGATAATTTCTTATGTTCCATGCCACATTATTGATGTTATCTACATGTTTTATGCACACTTTATGTCATATTCGTGCATTTTCTGGAACTAACCTATTAACAAGATGCCGAAGTGCCGATTCTTTGTTTTACGCTGTTTTTGGTTTCAGAAATCCTAGTAACGAAATATTCTCGGAATTGGACGAAATCAACGCCCAGGGTCCTATTTTGCCACGAAGCTTCCAGAAGACCGAAGAGGAGACGAAGCGGGGCCACGAGGTGGCGACACCATAGGGCGGCGCGGCCCAAGCCCTGGCCGCGCCGACCTAGGGTGTGGGCCCCTCGTGCCGCCTCTTGACCTGCCCTTCCGACTACTTAAAGCCTCCGTCGCGAAACCCCCAGTACCGAGAGCCACGATACGGAAAACCTTACTGAGACGCCGCCGCCGCCAATCCCATCTCGGGGGATTCAGGAGATCGCCTCCGGCACCCTGCCGGAGAGGGGATTCATCTCCCGGAGGACTCTACGCCACCATGGTCGCCTCCGGAGTGATGTGTGAGTAGCATACCCCTGGACTATGGGTCCATAGCAGTAGCTAGATGGTTGTCTTCTCCCCATTGTGCTTCATTGTCGGGTCTTGTGAGCTGCCTAACATGATCAAGATCATCTATCTGTAATTTTATATGTTGCGTTTGTTGGGATCCGATGAATAGAGAATACTTGTTATGTTGATTATCCAAGTTATGTCTATGTGTTGTTTATGATCTTGCATGCTCTCCGTTACTAGTAGATGCTCTGGCCAAGTAGATGCTTGTAACTCCAAGAGGGAGTATTTATGCTCGATAGTGGGTTCATGTCTCCGTGAATCTGGGGAAGTGACAGAAATCTCTAAGATTATGGATGTGCTGTTGCCACTAGGGATAAAACATTGGTGCTATGTTCAAGGATGTTGTTACTGATTACATTACGCGCAATACTTAATGCAATTGTCTGTTGTTAGCAACTTAATACTGGAGGGGGTTCGGATGATAACCTGAAGGTGGACTTTTTAGGCATAGATGCATGCTGGATAGTGGTCTATGTACTTTGTCGTAATGCCCAATTAAATCTCACAGTACTCATCATAATATGTATGTGCATGGTCATGCCCTCTTTATTTGTCAATTTCCCAACTGTAATTTGTTCACCCAACATGCTGTTTATCTTATGGGAGAGACACCTCTAGTGAACTGTGGACCCCGGTCCAATTCTCTATACTGAAATACAATCTACTGCAATATTGTTTTACTGTTTTCTGCAAACAATCATCATCCACACTATACATCTAATCCTTTGTTACAGCAAGCCGGTGAGATTGACAACCTCACTGTTTCGTTGGGGCAAAGTACTTTGGTTGTGTTGTGCAGGTTCCACGTTGGCGCCGAAATCTCTGGTGTTGCGCCGCACTACATCCCGCCGCCATCAACCTTCAACGTGCTTCTTGGCTCCTACTGGTTCGATAAACCTTGGTTTCATACTGAGGGAAAACTTGCCGCTGTACGCATCACACCTTCCTCTTGGGGTTCCCAACGGACGCGTGCTGTACGCATATCAACGTCCCAAACGTATCTATAATTTCTTATGTTCCATGCTACTTTTATGATGATACTCACATGTTTTATACACATTATATGTCGTTATTATGCATTTTCCGGCACTAACCTATTGACGAGATGCCGAAGAGCCAGTTGCTGTTTTTTGTTGTTTTTGGTTTCAGAAATCCTAGTAAGGAAATATTCTCAGAATTGGACGAAATCAACGCCCAAGGTCCCAGAAGACCGAAGAGGATAAGAAGTGGGGCCACGAGGTGGCCACACGCTAGGGCGGCGCGGCCCAAGCCCTGGCCGCGCCGGCCTGTTGTGTGGGGCCCTCGTGTGGCCCCCTGACCTACCCTTCCGCCTACATATAGTCTTCATCGCGAAACCCCCAGTACCGAGAGCCACGATACGGAAAACCTTCCAGAGACGCCGCCGCCACCAATCCCATCTCGGGGGATTCAGGAGATCGCCTCCGGCACCCTGCCGGAGAGGGGAATCATCGCCCGGAGGGCTCTTCATCGCCATGATCGCCTCTGGATCGATGTGTGAGTAGTTCACCCCTGGACTATGGGTCCATAGCAGTAGCTAGATGGTCGTCTTCTCCTCATTGTGCTATCATGTTCGATCTTGTGAGCTGCCTATCATGATCAAGATCGTTTATTTGTAATCCTACATGTTGTGTTTGTTGGGATCCGATGGATATTGAATACTATGTCAAGTTGATTATCAATCTATCATATATGTTATTTATGTTCTTGCATGCTCTCCGTTGCTAGTAGAGGCTCTGGCCAAGTTGATACTTGTGACTCCAAGAGGGAGTATTTATGCTCGATAGTGGGTTCATGCCTCCATTAAATGCAGGACGATGTGAGAAAGTTCTAAGGTTGTGGATGTGCTGTTGCCACTAGGGATAAAACATCGATGCTTTGTCTAAATATATTTGTGTTGATTACATTACGCACCATACTTAATGCAATTTTCTGTTGCTTGCAACTTAATACCGGAAGGGGTTGGGATGATAACCTGAAAGTGGACTTTTTAGGCATAGATGCATGCTGGATGGCGGTCTATGTACTTTGTCGTAATGCCCTGATTAAATCTCATAGTACTCATCATGATATATGTATGTGCATTGTTATGCTTTCCTTATTTGTCAATTGCCCAACTGTAATTGGTTCACCCAACATGCTATTTATCTTATGGGAGAGACACCGCTAGTGAACTGTGGACCCCGGTCCTATTCTTTACATCTGAAATACAATGTACTGCAATACTTGTTCTTTACTGTTCTTCGCAAACAATCATCTTCCACACAATACGGTTAATCCTTTGTTCACAGCAAGCCGGTGAGATTGACAACCTCACTGTTACGTTGGGGCAAAGTACTTTGGTTGTGTTGTGCAGGTTCCACGTTGGCGCCGGAATCCCTGGTGTTGCGCCGCACTACACTTCGCCGCCATCAACCTTCAACGTGCTTCTTGGCTCCTCCTGGTTCGATAAACCTTCGTTTCTTTCTGAGGGAAAACTTGCTACTGTCTGCATCACACCTTCCTCTTGGGGTTCCCAACGGACGTGTGTTAATTGCACGCATCAAGCTCTTTTTCTGGCGCCGTTGCCGGGGAGATCAAGACACGCTGCAAGGGGAGCCTCCACTTCCAATCTCTTTACTTTGTTTTTGTCTTGCTTTACTTTATTTACTACTTTGTTTGCTGCACTTAAATAAAACACAAAAAAATTAGTTGCTAGTTTTACTTTATTTACTGTCTTGTTCTCTATATCAAAAACACAAAAAAATTAGTTACTTGCATTTACTTTATTTACCTCTTGTTTATTTCATCATGTTTCCTCCTAAGTACACTCTAAAAGACATACCGGTAGGCCGAGGGTCTATAATTGGAAGAGATAATATAGAAGATTTCTTCACTCATGTTAGTATAGCTGAAGATTTTGAAGATAGACACTTGGTAGAACTTGCTCCTACTTATGAAATTGCTGCTGCCTCTTTAGAACACATGTTGGAAACTAAATTTGTTAATCTCAAACCTATAATCCAACACATGTTTCTCACACTCGGTGATATGCAGGAAGGGGAAAAGAAAGATTTTGTTTTAGAAACCCTTCTTAAAGAATTTGGTGGTGTAGCAAGAGAGGCTAGAAAGGTCTTTATTAAATACAATATGCTTGGCTCTTATTCCAATTTTGTTAGTATCCTTGAAAAGATGGACATGGAGAGAGTAAGGTACACTAATGATATTAATGATGTAGGGGATATTAAGACATCAATACCTTGCAAGCTCGCAGGAATGTTCGAGGCACTAGAAAAGAATTATGATTGGCTTGTTCCTGAAAATTTGTTTGATGAGAATAGCAAGCCTAAGAGTAATGAAAAAGGAGCCTCTGAAACTTACATAGATAAGATAACATGCATTGTTGAGGCAACTTCCAACACCCCTGGTAATAATGTTGATGCTTCATCTCTTGATAATACTTGATACACACTTTCTGCGCCTAGCTGAAAGGCGTTAAAGAAAAGCGCTTATGGGAGACAACCCATGTTTTTACTACATTACTTTGTTTTATATTTGAGTCTTGGAAGTTGTTACTACTGTAGCAACCTCTCCTTATCTTTATTTTATTGCATTGTTGTGCCAAGTAAAGTCTTTGATAGTAAAGTCAATACTAGATTTGGATTACTGCGCAGGAGCAGATTTCTTGCTGTCACGAATCTGGGCAAAATTATCTGTAGGTAACTCAGAAAAATCTGCCAATTTACGTGAGTGATCCTCAGATATGTACGCAACTTTCATTCAATTTGGGTATTTTCATCTGAGCAAGTCTGGTGCCACTTTAAAATTCGTCTTTATGGACTGTTCTGTTTTGACAGATTCTGCCTTTTATTTCGCATTGCATGTTTTGCTATGTTTGATGGATTTCTTTGTTCCATTAACTTTCAGTAGCTTTGTGCAATGTCCAGAAGTGTTAAGAATGATTATGTCACCTCTGAATATATGAATTATGCACTGACCCTCTAATGAGTTTGTTTCGAATTTGGTGTGGAGGAAGTTTTCAAGGGTCAAGAGAGGAGGATGATACAATATGATTAAGAAGAGTGAAAAGTCAAAGCTTGGGGATGCCCCCGTGGTTCATCCCTGCATATTTTAAGAAGACCCAAGCGTCTAAGCTTGGGGATGCCCAAGGCATCCCCTTCTTCATCAACAACTTATCAGGTTCCTCTAGTGAAACTATATTTTTATTCCGTCACATCTTATGTGCTTTGCTTGGAGCGTCTGTTTGTTTTTATTTTCGTTTGTTTGAATAAATCGGATCCTAGCATTCTTTGTTTGGGAGAGAGACACGCTCCGCTGTTTCGTATGAACACATATGTTCTTAGCTTTATCTTTAATGTTCATTGCGAAATTTGAACTATTTCATTCATTGATATATGGTTGGAAACGGAAAATGCCGCATGTGGTAAATGGTATAATGTCTTGAATAATGTGATACTTGGCAATTGTTGTGCTCATATAGATCTTGTTTAAGCTCTTGCATCATGTACCTTGTACCTATTAATGAATAACTACATAGAGCATGTTAAAATTTGGTTTGCATGATTGTTCTCTCTAAGTCTAGATATTTTCTGGTTGAGGTGTTTGAACAACAAGGAGACGATGTAAAGTCTTATAATGCTTACAATATGTTTATATGTGAGTCTTGCTGCACCATTTCATACTTGAGTTTGCTTCAAACAACCTTGCTAGCCTAGCCTTGTATTGAGAGGGATTCTTCTCGTGCATCCAAATCCTTGAGCCAATAACCATGCCATTTGTGTCCACCATACCTACCTACCACATGGTATTTCTCCGCCATTCCAAAGTACATTACTTGAGTGCTACCTTTAAAATTTCCATTCTTTGCCTTTACAATATACAGCTCATGGGACAAATAGCCTTAAAAACTATTGTGGTGAAGAATATGTACTTATGTGTCTTATTTCTTAGTAAGTTGCTTGTTGAGCGGTAACCATGTTTTCTGGGGACACCATCAACTTTTACCTTTGTTGAATATCATGTGAGTTGCTATGCATGTTCGTCTTGTCTGAAGTAAGGGCGGTTTCACAATCAAATGGGTTGAGTATGCATACTGTTAGAGAAGAACATTGGGCCGCTAACTAAAGCCATGATTCATGGTGGAAGTTTCAGTTTGGACATAAAACCTCAATCTCTTATGAGAATATTAACTGCTGTTGAATGCTTAAGCATTAAAAGAGGAGTCCATTATCTGTTGTCTATGTTGTCCCGGTATGGATGTCTAAGTTGAGAATAATCAAAAGCGAGAAATCCAATGCGAGCTTTCTCCTTAGACCTTTGTGCAGGCGGCATAGAGGTACCCCTTTGTGACACTTGGTTGAAACATATGTTATGCAATGATAATCCGTGTTAACACAAGCTAATTAGGACAAGGTGCGAGCACTATTAGTATACTATGTATGAGGCTTGCAACTTATAAGATGTCTTATACATAACTCATATGATTTATTACTACCGTTGACAAAATTGTTTCTTGTTTTCAAAATGAAAAGCTCTAGCACAAAAATAGTAATCCATGCTTCCCTCTGCGAAGGGCCTATTTTTTACTTTATTGTTGAGTCAGTTTACCTATTCTTTCTATCTTAGAAGCAAACACTTGTATCAACTGTGTGCATTGATTCTTACATGTTTACCTATTGCACTTGTTATATTACTTTGTGTTGACAATTATCCATGAGATATACATGTTAAAGTTGAAAGCAACCGCTGAAACTTATATCTTCCTTTGTATTGTTTCAAAGCTTTCTACTAAGAACTTATTGCTTATGAGTTAACTCTTATGCAAGACTTATTGATGCTTGTCTTAAAAGTACTATTCATGAAAAGTCTTTGCTATATGATTCATTTGTTTACTCATTATCTTCATCATTGCTTCGAATCGCTGCATTCATCTCATGTGCTTTACAATAGTATGATCAAGATTATGATAGCATGTCACTTCAGAAATTATCTTTGTTATCGTTTACCTACTCGAGGGCGAGTAGGAACTAAGCTTGGGGATGCTTGATACGTCCCAAACGTATCTATAATTTCTTATGTTCCATGCTACTTTTATGATGATACTCACATGTTTTATACACATTATATGTCGTTATTATGCATTTTCCGGCACTAACCTATTGACGAGATGCCGAAGAGCCAGTTGCTGTTTTCTGTTGTTTTTGGTTTCAGATATCTTAGTAAGGAAATATTCTCGGAAAATCAACGCCCAGGGTCCTATTTTCACACGAAGCTTCCAGAAGACCGAAGAGGATAAGAAGTGGGGCCACGAGGTGGCCACACGCTAGGGCGGCGTGGCCCAAGCCCTGGCCGCGCCGGCCTGTTGTGTGGGGCCCTCGTGTGGCCCCCTGACCTACCCTTCCGCCTAGATATAGTCTTCGTTGCGAAACCCCCAGTACCGAGAGCCACGATACAGAAAACCTTCCAGAGACGCCGCCGCCAATCCCATCTCGGGGGATTCAGGAGATCGCCTCCGGCACCCTGCCGGAGAGGGGAATCATCTCCCGGAGGGCTCTTCATCGCCATGATCGCCTCCGGATCGATGTGTGAGTAGTTCACCCCTAGACTATGGGTCCATAGCAGTAGCTAGATGGTCGTCTTCTCCTCATTGTGCTATCATGTTCGATCTTGTGAGCTGCCTATCATGATCAAGATCGTTTATTTGTAATCCTACATGTTGTGTTTGTTGGGACCCGATGGATATTGAATACTATGTCAAGTTGATTATCAATCTATCATATATGTTATTTATGTTCTTGCATGCTCTCCGTTGCTAGTAGAGGCTCTGGCCAAGTTGATACTTATGACTCCAAGAGGGAGTATTTATGCTCGATAGTGGGTTCATGCCTCCATTAAATCTGGGACAGTGACAGAAAGTTCTAAGGTTGTGGATGTGCTGTTGCCACTAGGGATAAAAAGTCGATGCTTTGTCTAAGGATATTTGTGTTGATTACATTACGCACCATACTTAATGCAATTGTCTGTTGCTTGCAACTTAATACCGGAAGGGGTTCGGATGATAACCTGAAAGTGGACTTTTTAGGCATAGATGCATGCTGGATGGCGGTCTATGTACTTTGTCGTAATGCCCTGATTAAATCTCATAGTACTCATCATGATATATGTATGTGTATTGTTATGCTTTCTTTATTTGTCAATTGCCCAACTGTAATTTGTTCACCCAACATGCTATTTATCTTATGGGAGAGACACCGCTAGTGAACTGTGGACCCCGGTCCTATTCTTTACATCTGAAATACAATCTACTGCAATACTTGTTCTTTACTGTTCTTCGCAAACAATCATCTTCCACACAATACGGTTAATCCTTTGTTCACAGCAAGCCGGTGAGATTGACAACCTCACTGTTACGTTGGGGCAAAGTACTTTGGTTGTGTTGTGCAGGTTCCACGTTGGCGCCGGAATCCCTGGTGTTGCACCGCACTACACTTCGCCGTCATCAACCTTTAACGTGCTTCTTGGCTCCTCCTGGTTCGATAAACCTTGGTTTCTTTCTGAGGGAAAACTTGCTACTGTCTGCATCACACCTTCCTCTTGGGGTTCCCAACGGACGTGTGTTAATTGCACGCATCAGGCCCCACCCCACATGGCGGCGCGGCCAAGGGGGGGCGCCCCCCTATGGTGTGGGTCCCCTGGGACCCCTCCGAGGCTGCCCTTCCGCCTATAAAATCTCCCAGATGAGAAAACCCTAAAAACATAAGCCACGATACGAGAAAAGTTCCAGAGCCGCCGCCATCGCGAAGACAAGTTTCGGGGGACAGAAGTCTCTGTTCCGGCACACCGCCGGGACGGGGAATTGCCCCCGGAATCCATCTCCATCGACATCACCGCCATCTTCATCGCCGCTGCTGTCTCCCATGATGTGGAGGGAGTAGTTCTCCCCCGAGGCTGAGGCCTCTACCGGTAGCTATGTGGTTCATCTCTCTCTCCCATGGTGTGATCTATATGAATATGTAGATGTTACTCTTGTCTATTATGCACTCTAGAGGTTACTTAAATATGAACTCCGGATGTTGTGGAGCTTGTTTACTCCGGCTTGAGGGAGCTCTTGTAGCCCTACACAATGAATGGTGTTTGTTATCCAACAAGAGAGTGTTTGAGAGTAGTACTTATTTGTTCATCTATGTGATCATAGGCTTTGCAATCTAGATGTCATATGCTATTCAAGTGTTTTATTATGTGAACTTTGGAGTTACTGTGACCTCGGTGTTATGGTGACAGTGTGTGCGCCGTGTGTAACTCCCTTATGAATTGTGGTGTGTTAGTACCTCCTATGAATGCTCACGGTGATAGTGTGGGGTGTTTATTAGTACTTGGGAATACACCTTTGAGGTGTGCTTTTTCAGACTTGCCCAATGAATTTGAGTTCTTTATTCAACAGGAGAGTAGTATGATGAAGTGCTTATATTTATATTCAATTATGATTGCACTATTGAGAGTGTCCACTAGTGAAAGTAGGATCCCTAGGCCTTGTTTCCAAATACTGCAAACATCGCTTACATACTGTTTTACTGCATCTTTACTTCCTGCAATATTTACTTCAGATCGCAATTACCGTTTAGCACCATCTGTACCACCTGCGTTTTAATATCTCTTCACCGAACTAGTGCACCTATACATCTGACAAGTGTATTAGGTGTGTTGGGGACACAAGATACTTCTTATATCTTAATTGCAGGGTTGCTTGAGAGGGATATCTCTGACCTCTACCTCCCTGAGTTCGATAAACCTTGGGTGATTCACTTAAGGGAAACTTGCTGCTGTTCTACAAACCTCTGCTCTTGGAGGCCCAACACTGTCTACAGGAATAGAAGCGTGCGTAGACATCAAGCTATTTTCTGGCGCCGTTGCCGGGGAGGTAAGGTAAAAGGCATTCACATTCTCCGACTACTAATCTATCTCCTAGCACTGTTGCCGGTGTGTGAGTGCTCGAAGGTATTTCCTTTAGATCCTGCAGTTATATCTTTTTGTCTCTTGTTTTTATTTTCACTAGTTAGGCTTAATGGAAAACAACAAAAAAATGAGAGATCTTTATGAACTTTATCTTGAGTTAGGACATGAGGTGTTTGAAGAGAAAATTAAAAAACCTATGGAACTTTATATGCATGCTAATGGCAATGTTATTAGTATGAATGCTTTGAACACCATTGTTGCTAATGCTATGGAAAATTCTAAGCTTGGGGAAGCTGGTTTTGATGAGCATGATATTTTTAGTCCCCCAAGCGTCACTACTAGGAAAAGGCCTACCGCCGGCGAACCTAAAAGGCCCATTGCCGGTGCACCACGAGCCCGCCGGTGCGAACGCGCCGGTGATAAATGGCCACTGCCGGCGCACCAGGTAGTGCGGCGGCGATATGTCAGCTACTGCCGGCGCACCAACCAAGCTTCGCCGGCAAAGCGAAATTCCACCGGCGCACGTGCAGCTGCGCCGGCAGTAGGTCTTCCAGCACTGGCGCATGCCACGTGCGCCGGTAGTAGGGCATTTAGGTGCGCCGGTAATTATATTCGAAAATTCATTTTACAGCATTTTTTCTAGCATATTACAATACATATTTGACAGCAGTATATATTTACAACGCAGTTCATATTTAGACAGCATTACATGCAATATGAGAAGCACATAGAGAGCCAAGTTTCATTTCGGTATCAATACACAATTACGCAAGTCTCGTTCCGGAATGTGTTGATTCATACAACACATGTGCATATGCAACTCCGAACGACGAAGTTTCACAAAGTTAGAAGTCTCGGTACATAGTCGTCACAAGTATCGTCATACACCTCACAATGTAGGTCCTAACCTAAACTACAATCACATAGAACATGACCAACATTGTCATGATGACCATCATCACGAAGGCCATGGTCTTCATCCGGTTCCTCCTCATGTCCCTCATCTCTCCCGCTAGATAACGGGCGTATCTTCCTTCCGCCTTGATACGTCTCCGACGTATCGATAATTTCTTATGTTCCATGCCACATTATTGATGTTATCTACATGTTTTATGCACACTTTATGTCATATTCGTGCATTTTCTGGAACTAACCTATTAACAAGATGCCGAAGTGCCGATTCTTGTTTCTGTTGTTTTTGGTTTCAGAAATCCTAGTAAGGCAATATTCTCGGAATTGGACGAAATCAAAGCCCAGGGGCCTATTTTTCCACGAAGCTTCCAGAAGTCCGAAGGAGAGACGAAGAGGGGCCACGAGGGGGCCACACCCTAGGGCGGCGCAGCCCCCCCCCCTTGGCCGCGCGGCCCTGTGGTGTGGGGCCCCCGTGCCGCCTCTTGACCTGCCCTTCCGCCTACAAATAGCCTCCGTGACGAAACCCCCAGTACCGAGAGCCACGATACGGAAAACCTTCCAGAGACGCCGCCAACGCCGATCCCATCTCGGGGGATCCAGGAGATCGCCTCCGGCACCCTGCCGGAGAGGGGAATCATCTCCCGGAGGACTCTATGCCGCCATGGTCGCCTCTGGTGTGATGTGTGAGTAGTCTACCCCTGGACTATGGGTCCATAGCAGTAGCTAGATGGTTGTCTTCTCCCCATTGTGCTATCATTGTCGGATCTTGTGAGCTGCCTAACATGATCAAGATCATCTATCTGTAATTCTATATGTTGCGTTTGTTGGGATCCGATGAATAGAGAATACTTGTTATGTTGATTATCAAAGTTATATCTATGTGTTGTTTATGATCTTGCATGCTCTCCGTTATTAGTAGATGCTCTGGCCAAGTTGATGCTAGTAACTCCAAGAGGGAGTATTTATGCTCGATAGTGGGTTCATGTCTCCGTGAATCTGGAGGGGTGACAAGAACCTCTAAGGTTATGGATGTGCTGTTGCCACTAGGGATAAAACATTAGTGCTATGTTCAAGGATGTAGTCACTAGTTACATTACGCGCAATACTTAATGCAATTGTCTGTTGTTAGCAACTTAATACTGGAGGGGGTTCGGATGATAACCTGAAGGTGGACTATTTAGGCATAGATGCAGTTGGATGGCGGTCTATGTACTTTGTTGTAATGCCCAATTAAATCTCACTATACTCATCATGATATGTATGTGCATGGTCATGCTCTCTTTATTTGTCAATTGCCCAACTGTAATTTGTTCACCCAACATGCTGTTCGTCTTATGGGAGAGACACCTCTAGTGAACTGTGGACCCCGGTCCAATTCTCTTTACTGAAATACAACCTACTGCAATACTTGTTCTACTATTTTCTGCAAACAATCATCTTCCACACAATACGGTTAATCCTTTGTTACAGCAAGCCGGTGAGATTGACAACCTCATTGTTTCGTTGGGGCAAAGTACTTTGGTTGTGTTGTGCAGGTTCCACGTTGGCGCCGGAATCCCTGGTGTTGCGCCGCACTACATCCCGCCGCCATCAACCTTCAACGTGCTTCTTGACTCCTACTGGTCCGATTAAACCTTGGTTTCTTATCGAGGGAAACTTGCCGCTGTGCGCATCACACCTTCCTCTTGGGGTTCCCAACGGACGTGCCAACCACACGCATCAAGCAAATTTCTGGCGCCGTTGCCGGGGAGATCAAGACACGCTGCAAGGGGAGTCTCCACTTCTCAATCTCTTTACTTTGTTTTTGTCTTGCTTAGTTTTATTTACTACTTTGTTTGCTGCACTAAATCAAAATACAAAAAAATTAGTTGCTAGTTTTACTTTATTTGCTATCTTGTTTGCTATATCAAAAACACAAAAAAATTAGTTTACTTGTATTTACTTTATCTAGTTTGCTTTATTTACTGTTGCTAAAATGGCCAACGCTGAAAATACTAAGTTGTGTGATTTCACAACCACAAATAATAATGATTTCTTATGCACACCTATTGCTCCACCTGCTACTACAGCAGAATTCTTTGAAATTAAACCTGCTTTTGAATCTTGTTATGCGAGAGCAATTTTCTGGTGTTAGTTACGATGATGCTGCTGCCCATCTTAATAATTTTGTTGAATTATGTGAAATGCAAAAATATAAAGATGTAGATGGTGATATTATTAAACTAAAATTGTTCCCTTTCTCATTAAGAGGAAGAGCTAAAGATTGGTTGCTATCTCTGCCTAAGAATAGTATTGATTCATGGACTAAATGCAAGGATGCTTTTATTGGTAGATATTATCCCCCTGCTAAAATTATATCTTTGAGGAGAGCATAATGAATTTTAAACAATTAGATACTGAACATGTTGCTCAAGCTTGGGAAAGAATGAAATCTCTGGTTAAAAATTGCCCAACCCATGGACTGACTACTTGGATGATCATCCAAACCTTCTATGCAGGACTAAATTTTTCTTCACGGAATTTATTGGATTCAGCTGCTGGAGGTACCTTTATGTCCATCACTCTTGGTGAAGCAACAAAGCTTCTTGATAATATGATGATCAATTACTCTGAATGGCACACGGAAAGAGCTCCACAAGGTAAGAAGGTAAATTCTGTCGAAGAAACCTCTTCCTTGAGTGATAAGATTGATGCTATTATGTCTATGCTTGTGAATGATAGGACTAATATTGATCCTAATAATGTTCCGTTAGCTTCATTGGTTGCACAAGAAGAACATGTTGATGTAAACTTCATTAAAAATAATAATTTCAACAACAATGCTTACCGGAACAATTCTAGTAACAACTATAGGCCATATCCTTATAATAATGGCAACGGCTATGGTAATTCTTATGGGAATTCTTACAACAATAATAGGAGTTCACCCCCTGGACTTGAAGGCATGCTTAAAGAATTTATTAGTACACAAACTGCTTTTAACAAATCTGTTGAAGAAAAGCTTGGGAAAATTGATATACTTGCTTCTAAAGTCGATAGTCTTGCTGCTGATGTTGATCTTTTGAAATCAAAAGTTTTGCCTAATGAGAATCATCATAATAAAATTGTTACTACAGCAAATGCCATTCAAGTTAGAATTAATGAGAATATAAGATTAATGGCTGAACTGTGTGCTAGGTGGGATAGAGAAGAAAATGAAAAACTAGCTAAAGAGAAGAATGTAGCTAAAGTTTGGACTATTACCACCACTAGTAATGCTAATGCTACACATGTTGCTGCACCCCCCACTAATACTAATAAAAGAATTGGTGTTCGCAATGTTTCCACTTCTAATGCAAAGCGCGAAAACTGCTCGAAATCGCTAAAGCTCGAAACTGCTCGTGATAAAGCTGCTGAAATTTTTTCCAACATTGGGGATGATGATCCTATTGCTTTAGATTATAATGGTTTGAATTTTGATGATTGCCACATCTCTGAAGTTATAAAGTTCTTGCAAAAACTTGCTAAAAGTCCTAATGCTAGTGCTATAAATTTGGCTTTCACGCATCATATTACAAATGCTCTCATAAAAGCTAGAGAAGAGAAATTAGAGCGCGAAGCCTCTATTCCTAAAAAGCTAGAGGATGGTTGGGAGCCCATCATTAAGATGAAGGTTAAAGATTTTGATTGTAATGCTTTATGTGATCTTGGTGCAAGTATTTCTGTTATGCCTAAGAAAATTTATAATATGCTTGACTTGCCACCACTGAAAGATTGTTATTTGGATGTTAATCTTGCTGATCATTCTACAAAGAAACCTTTGGGGAAAGTTGATAATGTTCGCATTACCGTTAACAATAACCTTGTCCCCGTTGATTTTGTTGTCTTGGATATTGAATGCAATGCATCTTGTCCCATTATATTGGGAAGACCTTTTCTTCGAACTGTTGGTGCTATTATTGATATGAAGGAAGGTAATATAAAATATCAATTTCCTCTCAAGAAAGGTATGGAACACTTCCCTAGAAAGAGAATGAAGGTACCTTTTGATTCTATTATGAGAACAAATTATGATGTTGACACTTCGTCTCTTGATAATACTTGATACACACTTTCTGCGCCTAGCTGAAAGACGTTAAAGAAAAGCGCTTATGGGAGACAACCCATGTTTTTACCTACAGTACTTTGTTTTTATTTTGTGTCTTGGAAGTTGTTTACTACTGTAGCAACCTCTCCTTATCTTAGTTTTGTGTTTTGTTGTGCCAAGTTAAGCCGTTGATAGAAAAGTAAGTACTAGATTTGGATTACTGCACAGTTCCAGATTTCTTTGCTGTCACGAATCTGGGTCCACCTCCCTGTAGGTAGCTCAGAAAATTAAGCCAATTTACGTGCATGATCCTCAGAGATGTACGCAACTTTCATTCAATTTGAGCATTTTCATCTGAGCAAGTCTGGTGCCATTTTAAAATTCGTCAATACGAACTGTTCTGTTTTGACAGATTCTGCCTTTTATTTCGCGTTGCCTCTTTTGCTATGTTGGATGAATTCCTTTGATCCACTAATGTCCAGTAGCATTATGCAATGTCTAGAAGTGTTAAGAATGATTGTGTCACCTCTGAATATGTCAATTTATATTGTGCACTAACCCTCTAATGAGTTGTTTCGAGTTTGGTGTGGAGGAAGTTTTCAAGGATCAAGAGAGGAGTATGATGCAACATGATCAAGGAGAGTGAAAGCTCTAAGCTTGGGGATGCCCCGGTGGTTCACCCCTGCATATATCAAGAAGACTCAAGCGTCTAAGCTTGGGGATGCCCAAGGCATCCCCTTCTTCATCGACAACACTATCAGGTTCCTCCCCTGAAACTATATTTTTATTCCATCACATCTTATGTGCTTTTTCTTGGAGCGTCAGTTTGTTTTTGTTTTGTTTGAATAAAATGGATCCTAGCATTCACTTTATGGGAGAGAGACACGCTCCGCTGTAGCATATGGACAAGTATGTCCTTGGTTTCTACTCATAATGGTTGGAATTGGAAAATGATACATGTAGTAATTGCTATAAATGTCTTGGGTAATGTGATACTTGGCAATTGTTGTGCTCATGTTTAAGCTCTTGCATTATATGCTTTGCACCCATTAATGAAGAAATACATAGAGCATGCTAAAATTTGGTTTGCATATTTGGTTTCTCTAAGGTCTAGATAATTTCTAGTATTGAGTTTGAACAACAAGGAAGACGGTGTAGAGTCTTATAATGTTTTCAATATGACTTTTATGTGAGTTTTGCTGCACCGGTTCATCCTTGTGTTTGTTTCAAATAAGCCTTGCTAGCCTAAACCTTGTATCGAGAGGGTATACTTCTCATGCATCCAAAATACTTGAGCCAACCACTATGCCATTTGTGTCCACCATACCTACCTACTACATGGTATTTTCCGCCATTCCAAAGTAAATTGCTTGAGTGCTACCTTTAAAATTCCATCATTCACTTTTGCAATATATAGCTCATGGGACAAATAGCTTAAAAACTATTGTGGTATTGAATATGTAATTATGCACTTTATCTCTTATTAAGTTGCTTGTTGTGCGATAACCATGTTCACTGGGGACGCCATCAACTATTCGTTGTTGAATTTCATGTGAGTTGCTATGCATGTCCGTCTTGTCTGAAGTAAGAGAGATCTACCACTTTATGGTTAAGCATGCATATGTTAGAGAAGAACATTGGGCCGCTAACTAAAGCCATGATCCATGGTGGAAGTTTCAGTTTTGGACAACAATCCTCAAATCTCAAATGAGAAAATTATTAATTGTTGTTATATGCTTATGCATAAAAGAGGAGTCCATTATCTGTTGTCTATGTTGTCCCGGTATGGATGTCTAAGTTGAAGAATAATCAATAGCGAGAAATCCAATGCGAGCTTTCTCCTTAGACCTTTGTACAGGCGGCATAGAGGTACCCCTTTGTGACACTTGGTTAAAACAATGCATTGTGATGATCCGGTAGTCCAAGCTAATTAGGACAAGGTGCGGGCACTATTAGTACACTATGCATGAGGCTTGCAACTTATAAGATATAATTTACATGATGCATATGCTTTATTACTACCGTTGACAAAATTGTTTCATGTTTTCAAAATCAAAGCTCTAGCACAAATATAGCAATCGATGCTTTTCCTCTATGGAGGACCATTCTTTTACTTTCAATGTTGAGTCAGTTCACCTATTTCTCTCCACCTCAAGAAGCAAACACTTGTGTGAACTGTGCATTGATTCCTACATACTTGCTTATTGCACTTATTATATTACTCTATGTTGACAATATCCATGAGATATACATGTTACAAGTTGAAAGCAACCGCTGAAACTTAATCTTCTTTTGTGTTGCTTCAATGCCTTTACTTTGAATTATTGCTTTATGAGTTAACTCTTATGCAAGACTTATTAATGCTTGTCTTGAAGTGCTATTCATGAAAAGTCTTTGCTTTACGATTCACTTGTTTACTCATGTCATATACATTGTTTTGATCGCTGCATTCACTACATATGCTTTACAAATAGTATGATCAAGATTATGATGGCATGTCACTCCAGAAATTATCTGTGTTATCGTTTTACCTGCTCGGGACGAGCAGAACTAAGCTTGGGGATGCTGATACGTCTCCGACGTATCGATAATTTCTTATGTTCCATGCCACATTATTGATGTTATCTACATGTTTTATGCACACTTTATGTCATATTCGTGCATTTTCTGGAACTAACCTATTAACAAGATGCCGAAGTGCCGATTCTTTGTTTCTGCTGTTTTTGGTTTCAGAAATCCTAGTAAGGAAATATTCTCGGAATTGGACGAAATCAAAGACCAGGGGCCTATTTGTCCACGAAGCTTCCCGAAGTCCGCCGGAGAGACGAAGAGGGGCCACGAGGGGGCCACACCCTAGGGCGGCGCGGCCCCCCCTTGGCCGCGCGGCCCTGTGGTGTGGGGCCCCCGTGCCGCCTCTTGACCTACCCTTCCGCCTACAAATAGCCTCCGTGACGAAACCCCCAGTACCGAGAGCCACGATATGGAAAACCTTCCAGAGACGCCGCCAACGCCGATCCCATCTCGGGGGGTCCAGGAGATCGCCTCCGGCACCCTGCCGGAGAGGGGAATCATCTCCCGGAGGACTCTACGCCGCCATGGTCGCCTCCGGTGTGATGTGTGAGTAGTCTACCCCTGGACTATGGGTCCATAGCAGTAGCTAGATGGTTGTCTTCTCCCCATTGTGCTATCATTGTCGGATCTTGTGAGCTGCCTAACATGATCAAGATCATCTATCTGTAATTCTATATGTTGCGTTTGTTGGGATCCGATGAATAGAGAATACTTGTTATGTTGATTATCAAAGTTATATCTATGTGTTGTTTATGATCTTGCATGCTCTCCGTTATTAGTAGATGCTCTGGCCAAGTTGATGCTAGTAACTCCAAGAGGGAGTATTTATGCTCGATAGTGGGTTCATGTCTCCGTGAATCTGGAGGGGTGACAAGAACCTCTAAGGTTATGGATGTGCTGTTGCCACTAGGGATAAAACATTAGTGCTATGTTCAAGGATGTAGTCACTAGTTACATTACGCGCAATACTTAATGCAATTGTCTGTTGTTAGCAACTTAATACTGGAGGGGGTTCGGATGATAACCTGAAGGTGGACTATTTAGGCATAGATGCAGTTGGATGGCGGTCTATGTACTTTGTCGTAATGCCCAATTAAATCTCACTATACTCATCATGATATGTATGTGCATGGTCATGCTCTCTTTATTTGTCAATTGCCCAACTGTAATTTGTTCACCCAACATGCTGTTCGTCTTATGGGAGAGACACCTCTAGTGAACTGTGGACCCCGGTCCAATTCTCTTTACTGAAATACAACCTACTGCAATACTTGTTCTCTTGTTTTCGCAAACAATCATCTTCCACACAATACGGTTAATCCTTTGTTACAGCAAGCCGGTGAGATTGACAACCTCACTGTTTCGTTGGGGCAAAGTACTTTGGTTGTGTTGTGCAGGTTCCACGTTGGCGCCGGAATCCCTGGTGTTGCGCCGCACTACATCCCGCCGCCATCAACCTTCAACGTGCTTCTTGACTCCTACTGGTCCGATTAAACCTTGGTTTCTTACTGAGGGAAACTTGCCACTGTGCGCATCACACCTTCCTCTTGGGGTTCCCAACGGACGTGCCAACCACACGCATCACGCCTCCACCCTAGTGGGGTATCCCTTGTAGCTGTTGCCGCTGAAATGGTGCACCTGTCTCCGACAGTCCTCCCAGTCGTCGTAGACTCCAGGAACCCTCCCCTTGTACACGACATATGTCGTCGGCATCTCCATTCACAAGACAAGTAAAACGTTAGTACCAATGCAATGAACAAGTGCCAACTTAAATAAGAGACAAGTAGTATGAACTAAATAGCATGTGCCTCATACTTTGTTGGTCGAAATAAATAATAACATACAGGGATGGGGTCAGTGAGGCTAGGTAGGATGCACAATAGATTGATATTTGTGGCCATCACACCAAGCCTCACTAGCCCCACCCCGGAGTGTACAAGTGACCGAACATTTTAATCATCGGCCAATGCAATTAAGAAGTGCGAACTCAAATAGAAGACAAGTAGTACGAATTAAATAGCGTGCCTCATACTTTGTCGGTCGAAACAAATATTAACATCCAGGGATGGAGTCAGTGAGGCTAGGTAGGATGCACAATAGATTGATACCTGTGGCCGTCGCACCAAGGCTCACTGGTTCCACCCCCGAGTGTACGAGTGACCGAACATTGTAATCATCGGCGAACTCCAAATACGAGGCAAGTAGTGGTCGAGTAAATGCAAATAATTATTAAGCTATGTACGCCATAATCTTGAAATATATAGCAAAGTAAATGAAACTATAGACACATGTTCACATGCACATTCATACAACTAAATAAAAGCAACTAGTCGATTCTATGGGAATATATAGCAATTATTACAGTACGGAAGTTCAAGGACATATCGTTCAAGCTTTAACAAGTGTTCCCGTCATAGGATCAGGTTGTACGCCTAGGGGGGAATGGACGGCAGCCCTCAAGCGAGTTGAACGGCCTCTCATCACGCGACATCTCCAAGCGGAGTTCTATCTCGTCATTAGGTGGTAGACCGTAGCCGTAGAAGAACTCGCCAGACCTATTGTTGACATCCTGCAGGATTATCGTGCAAATGAACTGCTGGATGCGACCCCAGTTCTTTCTAATCTCTCTATCAGGGACATCCGCCATGTTTGCGAACCTGTTTCTGAGATTCTCTGGCAGCAACATGTCATCTGCGTACTTTATGTACTCCTGCATCTGAAGGATGGCGTACCACGCGTCCATCCCATTGTCGGGCGTCGACTGCCTGAGGCAGGGGAAGTTGATTGTGTGGGTTAAGACCAAGCCTCCTCGGGATTTCCTCTCTACTTTGAGGGGGCCTGCCTTGTTGGCGAAGCCGGTGAGAGCATCATTGAGAAGGGCCTTGATGTGGGTGTAGTCTTTCTTGTGGTCCCTACCCGAGTCGAGATAGACTGCATGCGAGTGTTGCGGGTGCACGATGATGAGGGTGCAGAACTTGTCTCTGCGGAAAACACACGGATTAACCTTTGGAAATGCAAATGGAGATATAGGATAGAATGGTAATGGGGGACTAGCGAGTGATTACTTACTCGGGGAAGTAAGGGATGAGAATGGCGCCCTTTTTAATGTTCGCCAGCATGAAATCCTCGACCTGCTGGGTGGCAATCGCCCGATCCCCAGCGTTGCAGATGATGCTCTCCCGCATATAGAAGGGGTCCATTATCGTGATGGTCGGCGTCTCCTCCTTAACAATGCAGGCGAGACAAGCTAAGAGCAACTAGGCGAACCACACTAAAGTGGAGCGCTTGCATGCGATAGATGCTGAAGATGTCGTTGAACCGGATGAAGCACAAGTCCGCGGGGTACTTCTCGACGAAGTTCATGCCAGTTGGCACCTTCGCCACTGAGAGGGTAACCAGGATCTTTTGATTTGAGAAGAAGGTTCTCCACATGCAAGACAGTCTCATGCAAGCTCCTCATATCCGGGGTGAGTTTCTTCACGACATGCTCCGGCAGCATCGGTTGACCCAAGTGATGCAGAGGTCGCCAATTGTTTGGCAACTTGTCAAGGAGTGGGACCTTGTCCTTGGATTTGTCCGCCGCCGCCTTGTCTTGGGCGTCCTTCTTATTTGCCCTCTTCCTCTTCTTGGGTTGTAGTGCTGGACCATCCATCGCCGTAGTGGCCATAGCACGGAGTGTGTTTGGGCTCAACATATTTTTGACGGCGGCGGTGGCGACCTCCTCAGGATTTACCTCCTCAGCCGTTTCTTGAGAATCGAACAGCTTCTTGGAGCACACATATTTCAAGCCCGGCGCATCCTCATGGACAACTTGTGAAGACGTAGGAATATCCCATTGGAAGTTGTCACGTTCGTATTCCTCGGCCTCTGGCGCAGCTGGCTGTTGTGGTGGGGCGCTGACCTCTGGCGCAGCTGGCCGTTCTGGTGGGGCGATGACCACGGGCGCCGCTGGCTGTCGTGGAGGGACGCTGCCATGTGGCGCCGCAAGGTGCTTGTCTTTGCTTGCCGTCGACCCCGAGTAGGTGTTGATCCGAATTAGGGTCTTCGGCCATAGCAGTACCCAACCCTTCAGTGAGGCCAGATTCAACGGGCTATCGTCATCGGCACCATGCGGTTGATTAGGAGGAAACAAATCCTCATAGCCCGGTAACGCCCGATCCACTTCAACCCGGTAAACGTCATCCGCCATATCTCGTGTGTGCCACTTCTTATCCAGGGGCTGAAGGATGGACCCCCTCGCGACGTCTTTGAGTTCGTCGTTTACTCTCATCAAGAAGGTGCATGGCGTCGAGAGCGCCTGCGAGAACATGTGTATGGCGTTAGAGAGAGGGCAAGGATGACGAAACTAATATATTAACTTGATGTACACATTAGTTAATTACCGTGAGGGCGTTGAGCTCGGCTAATGTCGACGGGCCAGCACATGCGGCGGCGGGCGTGCAAGTGACGGAGGGGCTGCTACCCGGCATGGACGGTGAATCCCTAGCACCAGCGACATTGCCGGCGGCCGGAGGAGTCTCCATTATAACATTGTCATTGCCGGCGGACGGCGGCACCATCGAGTTGCTGCCGTTGAAGCTAACCACTTGCATTTTCGGGGGGGGGGCCTTGTTTGCCACCCTCATACCACGCTTGTAGACCGTTGAAATCTGCTTGGACTGAAGCGGCGACTTCAGCTTTGACTTCAGGTACGAGTGTAGCTTTGAGTTGCGGTACCAGTTGCGGTACCAAACCAGCTTGGACTTGGGCTAGGATTGACTCCCTCATTTCCTCCGCCTCCCGCTGCTTCCTCTCATTACGCGCATTTTTATCGGCCGCAGACGACAAGCCATAGTGACCATGCTTGTAGCCTGTACCGGCGCCAGCCACACGGCCTCTATGCGGCCTTCTCGTCGGTGAATGCTCATTAACGATGTTTAGCGCCCGTACGAGAGGCTTGTCCCATGCTACCCTGCCCGTCGACGCCTGGGACGAGGAGCCTTCGTCACCTTGAGAAAGTCTTTGTCTTTCTTCTTCCTACGGAAGAAACGCGAACCATTTAGAAATGTTGCTACTATTATATGAACGATACTTGATCTAATTAAACCGGTAAATTGCTTACCAGTTTTTTCTCCAACGCCAGGACCTTCTGGTCGTTCGTGAACCAAATTATGTTGGTTACGACCTTCGGGTCCGTGACAAGTTCCCCGGTTAGTTTCTTCTTAAGGTACCGGGACCTGATGAATCTTCTTTCAAGCGGGTCCTTGTACTTGAGCCAGGGGTTCTCAATGCCGGCATTTACATACGCCTCGTCCTCCTTCGCCCAATAGGGCTCCTTTCCCTCGTACCCACGGCTCCCAAGGTTGTGGTTGCCGATGTTAAGCTCCCGCATTTCCTTCCCCCACAACTTGCGATTCTTGGTTGCTTGTAGCTCTTCATTGGCCACAAAAGCATCAAAGTCCGCCTGGGTGACATGCGGAAAGGCAGAGTGGACCTCTTCGAAACCTTTGCCCTCAGCAATCAGCTTCCGCACCATGTACTTATAGCTGCTGAGGTGTTTGGTGAACTTCAGGAGGGCTTGTGAGTTCACAATGTTGTTGGTTTGATGACTGGAGGTGTAGTCGCCTAGGAACTTGTATCGTGCGTGCAACCTCGCAATGAGCTGGGCTCGCAAAGGCGCTTTGCTCTCAGCTCGGAGGTCCGTCTCATTGAGATTGACGACCTCTCGGAGGATACATGCCAGTTGGTTGCCGTACCCCTTGGCAACATCCTTAGGCTCCACCGGCAAACCACTGGCGGGGTCCACCTCTTTGACTGTGTCTCTGCCGGTGCCGACCGTGTTTTGGCGCCTTGCCTTCCGCGGCCTCTTGGCTCCACTTGTCCCGGTGCCACTACTCCCGGCGGCGCCGCTAGGATCGTCGCCGCTTGTCTCGCCGCCACCCCCAGCGGCGCCGGTTGCCTCATCGCCGCTAGGCTCGTAGGTACTACCCCCGGTGGCGGCGCTTGCCTCGTTGCCGCTCGGCTCGTCGGCACTACCCCCAGCGGCATCCTCCATCTCATGGTCCTCGTCGCCGCCAACACCAGCGGCCTCGGCATCCTCCTCCGTCCTAAAGAAGTGCCTATTGTAGTGCTCCTCTAACTCTTCTTGAGACGACATGGTGGCTTGCACTAATAGAAGATGAAAAAGAGTTAGAATTCACGGAAAAATTCGGCATGACCTTTGCTAAAAATTGGTCATGCCGAGTGCTAGAATTGCCGGAACGGAAATGAATCGACATTCCGGCACTCAATAGCAACTCAATCCCTGTAACAGAAATGCAAACATATAAATGCCATAACCATAACCATAACCATCTCCATAACCATGCCATCACCATAACCATCACCATATAAATTACAGTAGCATTTCAGCATATACATTACAGTGGCATTTTACATCAGCATAAAAATAACACTTGACAGCATCCATTTAAAACCAGAAAAGGAAATATTTGCAACTTAACACTTTAAATCCCATTACTGCTAGCATAGCAGTAGCTAGCAACTTAGCATTACTTCTTATTTACATAAACAAATGAAATATTTGCAACTTAACACTTTAAATCCCTGGCACCTACTGAGAACCTTGCATACTAGCTACTGCTAGTAAACCCCTGGATCAGTAGCATGCATTACAGTAGCATTACAGTAGCTACTGACTATGTTCTCTGTATTATTTAGCATTTTACACCATAACCAGAATTCAAACACTAAAATAAAAACCAGAATTCAAACAGTAAAATAAAAACCAGAATTCAAACCATCTTTAGCATTTTACACCATAACCATTTTACATCAACATAGAGAGCTTGTACCCACTTATACAAAATACACTAGGTACCTTATCATTTTGTTTTAAATGAACCAGATAAGGAACATAGCACCAATTTTCATTTTCTTTTAAATGAACCAGAGAAGCTCATGTGTCATTTCTCATTTGTGGATTAACCACTATTAACTAAACCAACAGCAATTAACCACTTTAGTCTCTGCCAATTTCACCTGACACAACCTAAGCATCATTGAACTAAATCAGTGACAACCTAAGCATCATTGAACTAAATCAGTGATAAATCAAGCATGCCTTTCATCATCCTGGATTCCTAAATTGCAAAAGAGCAACATGTTGATTCACCTGACACAATCACTAAGTAAATAACTAGCAGGTTGTTTTTCTACAAATATTCTGGCCATGATTGTTCCTATACATATTTGATTAACCAACTAAATCAACCAGTAGGAGTAGTATGACCATTTTTTCATCATTTTTTTAAATGAACCAGAGAATGTACTGCTACTGCTACTGCAGAGAGGGGAATTCAGCATTTTTGCATGACCATGAGCATGCAACACCTACACTGCCAGCAATTCATTCTCTAGGTACTGCAAGCATAAAAAAAACTAATTTAGCTAAATGAACCAGAGAATTGCTAACATAATATCATCATTTCATTTAAACTTGCTACTGCATTTTCATTTTCGTAGCAGCTTCAAACAACCAGTGAGCATGCATGAGCATTTTGAACATGAGCAAGCAATTTTGCATTTCATTCATGTTATGAGCATGAGCATGCAACAGAACCAAAGGAGCCCAGTAGCATTCTTTCTTTTTTGATTCAGAGAATAAATGTAGTAGCATAAGCATTGCATTTTGCATTTCATTTTAAAATTGGTTTAGTTTCAAACCAGAGAGCTTAATTGTTACTATAATTTATATGCATTGCATTTTGCATTGCATTTTGCATTGCATTTTGCATTTCATTTTCACATTTAAAAGAATGAATTGAACCAGAAGAAGTCATAGGGCATCTAGCAAAACCATTTTCATTTTCATTTTCATTTAATGAAGAACTAACATACTGCTTATTGTCTAGTTTTTATTTTCATCATAAACCATAGCATAAAAACACCCTACTACTATAGCTACTCCTAAACTAAATGAACCAGAGAACCATGTACATCATTTTCATTTTGTTTTAAATGAAACATAGAATGAATTGAACCCTAAAGTGTTCATTTCATCATTTTTTAAATGAACCAGAGAGAATAATTGCTATATCAACCAGCCAACATCTATAGAATTTATAGAATTTAAATGAACCAAAGAGCATTGTCATAGAAGGCACTACATTTATAGAATTTGCAAGAACTAGCACCAATTTGCAAGAATTAGCATTACAATTTGCAAGAATTTGCAAGAACTGGGCGCGCGGGGCAATTTGCAAGAACTGGGCGCGCGGGGCAATTTGCAAGAATTAGCAAGAATTTGCAACAAGAGGGAGGGGAAGAGGGAAGGGGAGAAGGATGCTTACCGTGGCTGGCGCGCGGGGCAGGTGGTGGGGGCTGGTGGAGGGGATGGTGAGGACGGTGGCGCCGACGTCCCCGACCTGCTCCTCTCGGCGACTGCTCCTCTCGGCGATGGTGGCACGCGCGTGACTGCTCCTCCTCTTGGCGACGCCCTGCTCCTCCTCGCGGCGGCGTTCTCCTCCTCTCGGCGGCGCGGAACGGGGGCGGGTGCAGGGCGGCGGCATGGTAGCTAGGATTGGTTTGGGAATGGGGAAGAAGGAGAAAGGAGAGTCGCGTGGCGGTTAAGTCCTAGGTATAGCCGGACCACCTTATTGCCGGCGCACCACTTGTTTCGTTCGCCGGGGACAATTATACCCCCGGCGAACCAAATAGGTGGTGCGCTGGCAATAAGATGGGTCCGGCTATACCTGGGACTTGTCCCCCAGCCCTAGCTAGCCACTTACTTTTCTTTTTTTATTTTCTTTTTCTTCATTTCTTTATTTCTTTTCACTTTCTTTGATGTTTCTTTTCTTTTCCCCCAAGTCATATACAAAAATGAGTTATGCATTACAAAAAATATGAGTTATGCATTGCAAAAAATATTAGTTATACATGTTGACCAACACAATATTAATTAGTCATACATAAAATATTGGCCATGACCATATGAGTAGTTATGAATTACATAAAATATGAGTTATAGATTGCAAATAAAGTTTTACATCATCGATTGAGAAGAGTGTTTCGCTTTCTTCTTGCTTTTCTTGCTCGTCGTTGAATAATTTAGCCCCGTGTCGTGACTTCTTCTTTTGAAGGGTTGACCTGACCTCGGTAGCGTGGTCCTGCTTCTTCTTGTGGTGTATGTTGTGTCTTCGTCCTCGGATTCTTCCATCATTGGGTCTCCGACTTGTCCTTCGAAGTCTTCCTCGTTGGCGACTCCATCCATTCCGACGATGGTCCTCTTGCCTCTCCTCACGATAACATGGCTAGGCCTGGATGGGTCGGTTATGAAGAAGCATTGGTGCACGTGTTCTGCCAGTACCCATGGCTCATTCTGCGCGGTGGCGTTCGTGGACTTTGATTTGTTGGCTTCGGGTAGAAACATGGTGGTGAAATACCGGTCTTCTTTTCTGACGCTCTTAGCCCATCTGATACGGAACATCGGCACTTTCTCCCCAGCGTAGCTAAGCTCCCAGATTTCCTCGATTCTTCCGTAGTATCTAGTCTTTACGTCACCCGTCCAGGAATCCATCGTTACCCCTGAGTTCTGGTAAACACTGTTCTTGTCTTTTTCTTCCGTGTAGAATGTGTACCCGTTGATATCGTACACTTGGTAAGTCATGATGTTGGGCGCGGGGCCATGTGACAAGGCCAATACTAGTTTATCCTTGTCAGAATCCATTGGTGGGGGATTAGCATCAATGTGGTCTTTGAACCAGCGTGCGAAAGAGGAGTTGTGCTCTCTGTATATTTCTGCTTCCGTCATCATCGGCTTGCCACTGTTCTCTATCATGGTTTTGTGCTCTTTCAACCAAGGATCGATCAAGTCAATGTGTTGTAGCGCTACTAAGTTGGCCCTGTCAAAGTCGGAACTCCGACCAGACATGTGCACGTGCAGTTCCTTCCTTCCATTTTTGTGGCCTACTCCCTCGAACCTGCGGAGGTGCTTGTTTTGAGGCAAACCAACAGGGTCCTCGATGTCTAGATAATTCGTGCAGAAAGAGATGCACTCTTCGGTGAGCCAGCCCTGTACGATGCTTCCATCCGGATGTGACCTGTTACGAACGTATCCTTTAATGACCCCATTCATTCTTTCAAACGGCATCATGTTGTGTAAGAATGCCGGCCCTAGACTGACGATATCATCCATGATATGGACCAACAGATGGACCATCACGTCAAAGAATGCAGGCGGGAAGTACATCTCCATCTCACATAGGATCACCACGATCTCTTCCTGGAGCCTTGCGAGTTTCTTCACGCTTATCGACTTCCGAGTTACGACGTCGAAGAAGTTCTGAGAGCCGATCCAGCGTTGCACGGACATGGTCATCCATTATACCTCGGATTGCAACCGGAAGAATCTGTGTCATCATCACGTGACAGTGATGAGACTTCATGCCGCTGAAGTTTCGTTTCTTGGGGTCCATGTATCTGCTTATTAGCCCGGAGTAACCGAAGGGCACTCTGACTCCTACAAGGCAATTGAAAAATTGATCGACCTCAGCCGGACTAAAAGTGAAGCAGGAGGGGGGACAGTAATAGTTTGGCTGCTTAATCCTTTTGCGCTTCTGACCGCCGTCCGCCTCCTCCTCTGACTGTCCCTCTTGGGCCGGCGGGATCTGAAGCTCTTCCCTGATGCCCAAAACTTTCAGGTCCTGTCTTGCTTTCGGCCCATCTTTGGTCCGGTCCGGCATGTTGAGAAGAGTGCCAAGCAAGCTCTCGCACACGTTCTTTGTAATATGCATGACATCAAGGCAGTGAGGTGTATCGAGAATTTTCCAGTACGGCAAGTCCCAAAACACGGACCTCCTTTTCCATACACCAATGAGCGGCGTCGTTTCCTTTTTCTTCTTCTTCTCTCCAGGCTTTTGACGAATCTTTCCCGGCGCAGGGCACTCCTTCCAACCTTTCAGTAATGTATCGATCTCTTCGCCGCTCTTCTTACGTGGAGGTCCTCGGGGTTCATTTGTACCATCGAACAGATCTCCACGCTTTCTCCACGGGTCAGTTTTCTGTAGCAACCTTCGATGCCCCATGTAAACTGTTTTCGAAGAGCCGGGATCCTTACCAAGCTGCAAAAACATCGTCTCTTCCATGCACCTGACACATGCCTTGTGTCCATGGCACACCTGGCACGAAATGTAACTGTATCCGAGGTAGTCCTGCACCGTCGTGATCAACGTGGCTCTCAAAGGGAAATATTCTTCCGTGACGGCGTCCCATGTATCTACCCCTTCCTCCGCCCACAACGTTTCAAGCTCCTCCTTTAATAGTTCGAGATACATGTTGATATCGTTTCCTGGCTGTGTCGGCCCTTGAATTAGCATACTCATCTGTATGTACTTCCTCTTCATGCACAGCCAGGGCGGGAGGTTGTAGATCCATACAAACACGGGCCATGTGCTATGTGTGGTGCTCTGGTTTCCAAACGGATTGAATCCGTCCGTGCTCGCACCCAACCTGATGTTTCTGGGATCTGCCCCAAAACTTCCGAATTCATTGTCTAATGCTTTCCACTGGCTTGCATCCGAAGGGTGCGTCAGCACTGGGTGCTCAATCCGCTCTTTATCATTCAACACTGCCTCCTTTCTTTCTGCGTGCCAGCGCATGAGCTTTGCTTCCTTGCGGTCCACGTAGAACCGTTGAAGCCGGGGGGCGAGCGGGAAGTACCACACAACTTTCCGAGGAGCTTTCTTCTTCCCTTTCTTGTACCGTTCAGCTTCACACACAGGACATTTGGTCTTGTCCATGTTCTCCTTGCGATACATGATACAGTCGTTGATGCAGGCGTGATACTTTTCGTGGGGTAAGTCGAGAGGGCACGTGATTCTCTTGGCCTCGGCTAGACTACCAGGACACGTGTTCCCGACAGGAAGGAGATCTTTCACGTATTCCAGGATGTCGTCGACGCTTGTGTCCATCCATCCGTGTTTCGCCTTCATCTGCAGCACATCGAGAGCTACTCTCAAGCGAGATTCCCCCAACCCGTGACCTGAGTCGTACAACGGAGTATTCGAGTCTATCTCGAGTTGCTCAAGCTTTGATTTCCGCTTGGCGCCTTTCGTCTTTTCGAGAAGCAGATCTTGAAGATGAGGGTCCCGCACGACTGAAGCTAGCGGCACCTCTTCGTCGTCGTCAAGGTTATTGTCGTCGTCAAGTTTATTGTCTTCGTCAAGGTTATCGTCCTGTGCGACAAACTCTTCATCGTCATCAATATCATGATGCCCTCCTTCTTGCCGGCCATTTTTACCACCTGCCGCCGTCGCCCCATTGACCTCCGCGCCATCATCACTCATCCATTGAGTGTGTCCATGCATGAAACCATTAGTGAGCAGGTGCCCCTGCAATTTGCCTGAATACGGGTCAAACCATTTCCCTCGTTTGCATCTCCGGCACGGACACAATACCTCCGTGCGGTTATTTTCATACATGTCGATGATCGCGTGTTTCAGATATCTCATCACGATGCTTTCACTCATCTCGATAACCATTATCGCCTGCATGGTAAGATTACATAATTCATTAGAACCATGCATCCGTCGGTAGTTTTCACGGAAAATTTCGGCATGACCTTCCTACACGGTAGGACATAGGAGCGCCAGAAATGTGCCGAAACGGAAACTTAAAGAATCAACATTTTGGTGCAACGTTGGCAACTCATTTTCAACGCGAACACACACAAGCACAAGCACAACATATATATATGCCACACACGAGAGCTTTGCTTCAAATGTCCAACATAAGTCGATTTCATTCCTCAATTTGTTCATTAATCACCTATTTGTTTGATATATTCGTCAACGAGATCGAGACGTCGCGCCGCTACCACGGCGTATGGAAGCCAACTTTCTAGATCTAGATCTAGATTGAGCGGTCAATGCGTGATAGATAGATCTAGATCTACATAGGGATGTGGGAGATGCATGTAGGAAGGGAAGATTTGCTCAAAAAATATGATTTTGTTTGGTCAAATTGGCTAAAGTTGGGGTAGAAATGGGCAAAAATTAGGTGGGTTGGGAGAAGGGTCGGGTTGTGTGGATGAGGAGTGAGTATAGTGGCTTGTGAGTGCTGGTTGGTGGCTGTAATAAGTCCCAGGTTACTGCCGGCGCACCAGGACCTGGGTGCGCCGGCAGTGTATAGCCCATCCGGCTATATCTGCTCCAGACCAGGCCCATGAAGCATTGCCGGTGCACCAGCCCAAGAGCGCGCCGGCAATAGAAAATTACCGCTGGCGCGCTCCTGGGCTGGTGCGCCGGCAATGCTTCGTGGGCCTGGCCGAGTTGGGGGGGAGGTGTTGCCAGGAAATAGCGCCGGCGCGTCGTGTCAGGTGGTGCGCCGGCAGTGGGAAGGCATCGCCGGCGCGGCGGTTTTCTGGTGCGCCGGCAACAAGTTCCACCGGCGCATGCATATGGTGGTGCGCCGGCACCACTTGCCTCCACCTATAGGCTTTTCCCTAGTAGTGCGTGGAGGAGAAAATTTACTTTGATGATACTTTACCTCCTATATGTGATGATTACAATGATGACTATCATATTTTCAGTCCACCTACTATTGAGGAGAAAATTAATTATGATTACAATATGCCTCCTATATATGATGATTATGGTGATGAGAATAATAATGATAGCTATCTTATTGAATTTGCTCCCACTACAATTAATAGTAATGACTATGCTTATGTGGAGAGTAATAATTTTATGCATGTAGCTCATGATAAGAATGTTTCATGTGATAGTTATATTGTTGAGTTTTTTCATGATGCTACTGAAAGTTATTATGAGAGAGGGAAACATGGTTGTATGCATCTTAATAATATTAAGTTTCCCCTCCTTATGTTGAGAATATTGAAGTTGCGCTTGTGTTGCCTTTCTATGCTTGTTGCATTATGCTTACATGACTTGTTTATTTACAAGATTCCTTTTCATAGGAAGTGGGTTAGACTTAAAAGTGTTTCTTATTTGCTTTTGATGCTCTCTTTTACTTCAACTCTTATTTCTTGTGCGAGCATCATTAAAATTGCTGAGCCCATCTTAATGGCTATAAAGAAAGCACTTCTTGGGAGATAACCCATGTTTTTATTTTGCTACTGTTTTGTTGTGTCTTGGAAGTTGTTACTACTGTAGCAACCTCTCCTTATCTTTACTTTATTGCATTGTTGTGCCAAGTAAAGTCTCTAATAGTAAAGTTGATACTAGATTTGGATTGCTGCGCAGAAACAGATTTCCACCTGTCACGAATTTGCGTAGATCTCTCTGTAGAAGAATCAAAAAAATCTGCCAATTTACGTGCGTGATCCTCAGATATGTACGCAACTTTCATTAGTTTTGAGCTTTTTCATCTGAGCCTGTTAAGTGCCTCTAAAACATTCGTCTTTACGGATTGTTCTGTTTTGACAGATTCTGCCTTTTATTTCGCATTGCCTGTTTTACTGTGTTGAATGGATTTCTTTGTTCCATTAACTTTCAGTAGCTTTGGGCAATGTCCAGAAGTGTTAAGAATGATCATGTCACCTCTGAACATGTGAATTTTTGATTATGCACTAACCCTCTAATGAGTTTGGTGTGGAGGAAGTTTTCAAGGATCAAGAGAGGAGGATGATACAATATGATCAAGAAGAGTGAAAAGTCTAAGCTTGGGGATGCCCCCGTGGTTCATCCCTGCATATTTCAAGAAGACTCAAGCATCTAAGCTTGGGGATGCCCAAGGCATCCCCTTCTTCATCGACAAACTTATCAGGTCACCTCTAGTGAAACTATATTTTTATTCTGTCACATCTTATGTACTTTATTTGGAGCGTCTGTGTGCTTTTATTTTCGTTTTGATATCTTAGTTTTCTGAATAAATTGGATCATACCTTGTATGGGAGAGAGACACGCTCCGCTTTTTCATATGAACACTGGTGTTCTTAGTTCTATCTTTAATGTTCATGGCGGAGTTGAAAACCGCTTCGTTAATTGCTATTTGGCTGGAATCAAAAAATGCTTCATGTGGTAATTGGTATATTGTCTTGAATAATTTGATACTTGGCAATTGTTGTGCTCAAATAGATCATGGTTAAGCTCTTGCATCATGTACTTTGCACCTATTAATGAAGAACTACCATAGAGCTTGTTGAAATTTGGTTTGCATGATTGGTCTCTCTAGAGTCTAGATATTTTCTGGTGAAGTGTTTGAACAACAAGGAAGACAGTTTAGAGTCTTATAATGCTTACAATATGTTCTTATGTAAGTTTTGCTGTACCGGTTCATACTTGTGTTTGCTTCAAACAACCTTGCTAGCCAAATCCTTGTACTGAGAGGGGATACTTCTCGTGCATCCAAAACCTTGAGCCAAAACCTATGCCATTTGTGTCCACCATACCTACCTACTATGTGGTATATCTCTGCCATTCCAAAGTAAATTGGTTGAGTGCTACCTTTAAAATTTCATTCCTTGTCTTTGCAATATATAGCTCATGGGAAAATAGCCTTAAAAACTATTGTGGTAAAGAATATGTAGCTTATGTATCTTATTTCTTATAAGTTGCTTGTTGAGCGGTAACCATGTTTCTGGGGACGCCATCAACTATTACACCTTTGTTGAATATCATGTGAGTTGCTATGCATGTTCGTCTTGTCTGAAGTAAGGGTGATTTATCATGATCAAATGGTTTGAGTATGCATATTGTTAGAGACGAACATTGGGCCGCTAACCAAAGCCATGAATCATAGTGGAAGTTTCAGTTTGGACATTAAACCTCAATCTCTTATGAGAATATTATCTGTTGTTCAATGCTTATGCATTAAAGAGGAGTCCATTATCTATTTTCTATGCTGTCCCGGTATGGATGTCCTTAGTTGAGATCTATCAAAAACGAGAAATCAAATGCGATTTATCTCCTTGGACCTTTGTACAGGCGGCATAGAGGTACCCCTTTGTGACACTTGGTTGAAACATATGTAATGCAATGATAATCCATGGAAATCCAAGCTAATTAGGACAAGGTGCGAGCACTATTGGTATTCTATGCATGAGGCTTGCAACTTATAGGATGTCTTATGCATAACACATATGAATTATTACTACCGTTGACAAAATTGTTTCCATGTTTTCAAAATAAAAAAGCTCTAGCACATGAGTAATCCATGCTTCCCTCTGCGAAGGGCCTTTCTTTTACTTTATGTTGAGTCAGTTTCCATACTTCTTTCTATCTTAGAAGCAAACACTTGTGTCAATGATACGTCTCCGACGTATCGATAATTTCTTATGTTCCATGCCACATTATTGATGATATCTACATGTTTTATGCATACTTTATGTCATATTTATGCATTTTCCGGCACTAACCTATTAACGAGATGCCGAAGAGCCAGTTGCTGTTTTCTGCTGTTTTTGGTTTCAGAAATCCTAGTAAAGAAATATTCTCGGAATTGGACGAAATCAACGCCCAGGGGCCTATTTTTAGACGAAGCTTCCAGAAGACTGAGGGGGAAAGGAAGTGGGGCCACGAGGCGCCGCCACAACAGGGCGGCGCGGCCCAGGTCTTGGTCGCGCGGCCCTGGTGTGTGGAGCCCTCGTGTGGCCCCCCGCGTTGCCCTTCCGCCTACTTAAAGCCTTCGTCGCGAAACCCCCAGTACCGAGAGCCACGATACGGAAAACCTTACTGAGACGCCGCCGCCGCCAATCCCATCTCGGGGGATTCAGGAGATCGCCTCCGGCACCCTGCCGGAGAGGGGAATCATCTCCCGGAGGACTCTTCATCGCCATGATTGCCTCCGGAGTGATGAGTGAGTAGTTCACCCCTGGACTATGGGTCCATAGCAGTAGCTAGATGGTCGTCTTCTCCTTATGTGCTTCATTGTTGGATCTTGTGAGCTGCCTAACATGATCAAGATCATCTATCTGTAATTCTATATGTTGTGTTTGTCGGGATCCGATGGATAGAGAATACTATGTTATGTTGATTATCAATCTATTACCTATGTGTTGTTTATGATCTTGCATGCTCTCCGTTATTAGTAGAGGTTCTGGCCAAGTTTTTACTCTTAACTCCAAGAGGGAGTATTTATGCTCGATAGTGGGTTCATGCCTCCATTAAATCTGGGATAGTGACAGAAAGTTCTAAGGTTGTGGATGTGCTGTTGCCACTAGGGATAAAACATTGATGCTATGTCCGAGGATGTAGTTATTGATTACATTACGCACCATACTTAATGCAATTGTCTGTTGTTTGCAACTTAATACCGGAAGGGGTTCGGATGATAACCTGAAGGTGGACTTTTTAGGCATAGATGCATGCTGGATAGCGGTCTATGTACTTTGTCGTAATGCCCAATTAAATCTCACAATATTTATCATATCATGTATGTGCATTGTCATGCCCTCTCTATTTGTCAATTGCCAGACTGTAATTTGTTCACCCAACATGCTATTTATCTTATGGGAGAGACACCTCTAGTGAACTATGGACCCCGGTCCTATTCTTTACATTGAATACAATCTGCTGCAATACTTGTTTTACTGTTCTTCGCAAACAATCATCATCCACACTATACATCTAATCCTTTGTTACAGCAAGCCGGTGAGATTGACAACCTCACTGTTTCGTTGGGGCAAAGTACTTTGGTTGTGTTGTGTAGGTTCCACGTTGGCGCTGGAATCCCTGGTGTTGCGCCGCACTACATCCCGCCGCCATCAACCTTCAACGTGCTTCTTGGCTCCTACTGGTTCGATAAACCTTGGTTTCTTTCTGAGGGAAAACTTGCTACTGTACGCATCACACCTTCCTCTTGGGGTTCCCAACGGACGTGTGTTAACTGCACGCATCAAGCTCTTTTTCTGGCGCCGTTGCCGGGGAGATCAAGACACGCTGCAAGGGGAGTCTCCACAATCCAATCTCTTTACTTTGTTTTTGTCTTGCTTTATTTTATTTACTACTTTGTTTGCTGCATTATATCAAAACACAAAAAAAATTAGTTGCTAGCTTTACTTTATTTATTGTCTTGCTTTCTATATCAAAAACACAAAAAAATTAGTTACTTGCATTTACTTTATTTACCTTTTGTTTATTTCATCATGTTTCCTCCTAAGTACACTCTAAAAGACATACCGGTAGGACGAGGGTCTATAATTGGAAGAGATAATATAGAAGATTTTTTCACTCATGTTAGTAAAGTTGAAGATTTTGAAGATAGACACTTGGTAGAACTTGCTCCTACTTATGAAATTGTTGCCGCTTCTTTAGTTCGCATGTTGGAGACTAAATTTGTTAATCTCAATCCTATAATCCAACACATGTTTCTCACACTTGGTGATATGGAAGAAGGGGAAAAGAAAGATTTTGTTTTAGAAACCCTTCTTAAAGAATTTGGTGGTGTAGCAAGAGAGGCTAGAAAGGTCTTTATTAAATACAATATGCTAGGCTCTTATACCAATTTTGTTAGTATCCTTGAAAAGATGGACATGGAGAGAGTAAGGTACACTAATAATGTTAATGATGGTGGGGAGATTAAGACAACAGTACCTTGTAAGCTCCTGGGAATGAGCGATGCTCTAGAAACTAATTATGGTTGGCTTGTCCCAGAAAATTTGTTTGATGAGGATAGCAAACCTAAGAATAATGAAAAGGGATGCTCTGAAACTCACATAGATAAGATAAAATGCATAGTTGATAAAACTCCCAACACCTATGTCGATGCTTCATCTCTTGATAATACTTGATTTACACTTTCTGCGCCTAGCTGAAAGGCGTTAAAGAAAAGCGCTTATGGGAGACAACACATGTTTTTACTACAGTACTTTGTTTTATATTTGAGTCTTGGAAGTTGTTTACTACTGTAGCAACCTCTCCTTATCATGTTTTTGTGCCAAGTAAAGTCTCTATGGTAAAGTTGATGCTAGATTTGGATTGCTGCACAGAAACAGCATTGCTGTCTGTCAAGAATTCGCGCAGAAGTCTCTGTAAAAAAATCAAAAAAATCTGCAAATTTACGTGCGTGATCCTCAGATATGTACGCAACTTTAATTAGTTTTGAGTTTTTCCGTTTGAGCAAGTTAAGTGCCCCTTCCAGGTTCGTCTTTACGGACTGTTCTGTTTTTGACAGATTCTGCCTTTTATTTCGCATTGCCTCTTTTGCTATGTTGGATGAATTTCTTTGATCCATTAATATCCAGTAGCTTTGTGCAATGTCCAGAAGTGTTAAGAATGATTGTGTCACCTCTGAACATGTGAATTTTTGATTGTGCACTAACCCTCTAATGAGTTTGCTTGAAGTTTGGTGTGAAGGAAGTTTTCAATGGTCAAGAGAGGAGTATGATATACTATGATCAAGAGGAGTGAAAGCTCTAAGCTTGGGGATGCCCCGGTGGTTCACCCCTGCATATTTTAAGAAGACTCAAGCGTCTAAGCTTGGGGATGCCTTCCCCTTCTTCATCGACAACATCATCAGGTTCCTCCCCTGAAACTATATTTTTATTCAGTCACATCTTATGTGCTTTGCTTGGAGCGTCGGTTTGTTTTTGTTTTTGTTTTTGTTTGAATAAAATGGATCCTAGAATTCATTTTGTGGGAGAGAGACACGCTCCGCTGTTGCATATGGACAAATATGTCCTTAGGCTTTACTCATAGTATTCATGGCGAAGGTTGAATCTTCTTCGTTAAATTGTTATATGGTTGGAATCGGGAAATGCTACATGTAGTAATTCTAAAATGTCTTGAATAATTTGATACTTGGCAATTGTTATGCTCATGTTTAAGCTCTTGCATCATATACTTTGCACCCATTAATGAAGAAATACATAGAGCTTGCTAAAATTTGGTTTGCATATTTGGTCTCTCTAAAGTCTAGATAATTTCTAGTATTGAGTTTTGAACAACAAGGAAGACGGTGTAGAGTCTTATAATGTTTACAATATGTCTTTTATGTGAGTTTTGCTGCACCAGTTCATCCTTGTGTTTGTTTCAAATAAACCTTGCTAGCCTAAACCTTGGATCGAGAGGGAATACTTCTCATGCATCCAAAATCCTTGAGCCATCCACTATGCCATTTATGTCCACCATACCTACCTACTACATGGTATTTCTCCGCCATTCCAAAGTAAATTGCTTGAGTGCTACCTTTAAATTTCCATCATTCGCCTTTGCAATATATAGCTCATGGGACAAAATAGCCTTAAAAACTATTGTGGTATTGAATATGTACTTATGCACTTTATCTCTTATTAAATTGCTTGTTGTGCGATAACCATGTTCCTGGGGACGCCATCAACTCTTTGTTGAATATCATGTGAGTTGCTATGCATGTTCGTCTTGTCTGAAGTAAGGGCGGTTTTCACAATCAAATGGTTTGAGCATGCATACTGTTAGAGAATAACATTGGGCCGCTAACTAAAGCCATGAATCATGGTGGAAGTTTCAGTTTGGACATAAAACCTCAATCTCTTATGAGAATATTAACTGTTGTTGAATGCTTAAGCATTAAAAGAGGAGTCCATTATCTGTTGTCTATGTTGTCCCGGTATGGGTGTCTAAGTTGAAGAATGATCAAAAGCGTGAAATCCAATGCGAACTTTCTCCTTAGACCCTTGTACAGGCGGCATAGAGGTACCCCTTTGTGACACTTGGTTGAAACATATGTTATGCAATGATAATCAGTGTTAACCCAAGCTAATTAGGACAAGGTGCGGGCACTATTAGTACACTATGCATGAGGCTTGCAACTTGTAAGATATAATTTACATGATACATATGCTTTATTACTACCGTTGACAAAATTGTTTCATGTTTTCAAAATAAAAGCTCTAGCACAAATATAGCAATCGATGCTTTCCTCTTTGAAGGACCTTTCTTTTACTTTTATGTTGAGTCAGTTCACCTATTTCTCTCCATCTCAAGAAGCAAACACTTGTGTGAACTGTGCATTGATTCCTACATACTTGCATATTGCACTTGTTATATTACTCTATGTTGACACTATCCATGAGATATACATGTTATAAGTTGAAAGCAACCGCTGAAACTTAATCTTCCTTTGTGTTGCTTCAATACCTTTACTTTGATTTATTGCTTTATGAGTTAACTCTTATGCAAGACTTATTGATGCTTGTCTTGAAGTACTATTCATGAAAAGTCTTTGCTTTATGATTCATTTGTTTACTCATGTCATTACCATTGTTTTGATCGCTGCATTCATTACATATGCTTACAATAGTATGATCAAGGTTATGATGGCATGTCACTCCAGAAATTATCTTTGTTATCGTTTACCTGCTCGGGACGAGCATGCACTAAGCTTGGGGATGCTGATACGTCTCCGACGTATCGATAATTTCTTATGTTCCATGCCACATTATTGATGATATCTACATGTTTTATGCATACTTTATGTCATATTTATGCATTTTCCGGCACTAACCTATTAACGAGATGCCGAAGAGCCAGTTGCTGTTTTCTGCTGTTTTTGGTTTCAGAAATCCTAGTAAAGAAATATTCTCGGAATTGGACGAAATCAACGCCCAGGGGCCTATTTTTGGACGAAGCTTCCAGAAGACCGAGGGGGAAAGGAAGAGGGGCCACGAGGCGCCGCCACAACAGGGCGGCGCGGCCCAGGTCTTGGCCGCGCGGCCCTGGTTTGTGGGGCTCTCGTGTGGCCCCCCGCGTTGCCCTTCCGCCTACTTAAAGCCTTCGTCGCGAAACCCCCAGTACCGAGAGCCACGATACGGAAAACCTTACTAAGACGCCGCCGCCGCCAATCCCATCTCGGGGGATTCAGGAGATCGCCTCCGGCACCCTGCCGGAGAGGGGAATCATCTCCCGGAGGACTCTTCATCGCCATGATCGCCTCCGGAGTGATGAGTGAGTAGTTCACCCCTGGACTATGGGTCCATAGCAGTAGCTAGATGGTCGTCTTCTCCTTATGTGCTTCATTGTTGGATCTTGTGAGCTGCCTAACATGATCAAGATCATCTATCTGTAATTCTATATGTTGTGTTTGTCGGGATCCGATGGATAGAGAATACTATGTTATGTTGATTATCAATCTATTACCTATGTGTTGTTTATGATCTTGCATGCTCTCCGTTATTAGTAGAGGCTCTGGCCAAGTTTTTACTCTTAACTCCAAGAGGGAGTATTTATGCTCGATAGTGGGTTCATGCCTCCATTAAATGCAGGACGATGTGAGAAAGTTCTAAGGTTGTGGATGTGCTGTTGCCACTAGGGATAAAACATTGATGCTATGTCCGAGGATGTAGTTATTGATAACATTACGCACCATACTTAATGCAATTGTCTGTTGTTTGCAACTTAATACCAGAAGGGGTTCGGATGATAACCTGAAGGTGGACTTTTTAGGCATAGATGCATGCTGGATAGCGGTCTATGTACTTTGTCGTAATGCCCAATTAAATCTCACAATATTTATCATATCATGTATGTGCATTGTCATGCCCTCTCTATTTGTCAATTGCCTGACTGTAATTTGTTCACCCAACATGCTATTTATCTTATGGGAGATACACCTCTAGTGAACTGTGGACCCCGGTCCTATTCTTTACATTGAATACAATCTGCTGCAATACTTGTTTTACTGTTCTTCGCAAACAATCATCATCCACACTATACATCTAATCCTTTGTTACAGCAAGCCGGTGAGATTGACAACCTCACAGTTTCGTTGGGGCAAAGTACTTTGGTTGTGTTGTGCAGGTTCCACGTTGGCGCTGGAATCCCTGGTGTTGCGTCGTACTACATCCCGCCGCCATCAACCTTCAACGTGCTTCTTGGCTCCTACTGGTTCGATAAACCTTGGTTTCTTTCTGAGGGAAAACTTGCTACTGTACGCATCACACCTTCCTCTTGGGGTTCCCAACGGACGTGTGTTAACTGCACGCATCAGTCAACTGTGTGCATTGATTCTTACATGTTTACTTATTGCACTTGTTATATTGCTTTATGTTGACAACTATCCATGAGATATACATGTTACAAGTTGAAAGCAATTGCTGAAACTTAATCATCCTTTGTGTTGCTTCAAAACCTTCTATTAAGAATTTATTGCTTTATGAGTTAACTCCTATGCAAGTCTTATTGATGCTTGTCCTGAAAGTACTATTCATGAAAAGTCTTTGCTATATGATTCAGTTGTTTAATCATCATCTTTACCATTGCTTTGAATCACTTCATTCATCTCATATGCTTTACAATAGTATTGATCAAGATTATGTTGGTAGCATGTCACTTCAGAAATTATCCTTGTTATCGTTTACCTACTCGAGGGCGAGTAGGAACTAAGCTTGGGGATGCTTGATACGTCTCCAACGTATCTATAATTTCTGATGTTCCATGCTAGTTTTATGACAATACCTACATGTTTTGTTCATACTTTATGATGTTTTTATGCGTTTTCCGGAACTAACCTATTAACAAGATGCTGAAGTGCCAATTCCTGTTTTCTGCTGTTTTTGGTTTCAGAAATCTTACACAGGAAATATTCTCGGAATTGGACGAAATTAATGCCCGCGATCTTATATTTCACGGAAGGTTCCAGATCACCGAAGAGGGTCCAGAGGGGAGCCAAGGGGGCCCCACCCCACATGGCAGCACGGCCGAGGTGGGGGCGCCCCCTATGGTGTGGGTCCCCTGGGACCCCTCCGAGGCCGCCCTTCCGCCTATAAAGTCTCCTAGACGAGAAAACCCTAAAAACATAAGCCACGATACGAGAAAAGTTCCAGAGCCGCCGCCATCGCGAAGACAAGTTTCGGGGGACAGAAGTCTCTGTTCTGGCACGCCGCCGGGACGGGGAATTGCCCTCGGAATCCATCTCCATCGACATCACCGCCATCTTCATCGCCGCTGCTGTCTCCCATGATGTGGAGGGAGTAGTTCTCCCCCGAGGCTGAGGCCTCTACCGATAGCTATGTGGTTCATCTCTCTCTCCCATGGTGTGATCTATATGAATATGTAGATGTTACTCTTGTCTATTATGCACTCTAGAGGTTACTTAAATATGAACTCCGGATGTTGTGGAGCTTGTTTACTCCGGCTTGAGGGAGCTCTTGTAGCCCTACACAATGAATGGTGTTTGTTATCCAACAAGAGAGTGTTTGAGAGTAGTACTTATTTGTTCATCTATGTGATCATAGGCTTTGCAATCTAGATGTCATATGCTATTCAAGTGTTTTATTATGTGAACTTTGGAGTTACTGTGACCTCGGTGTAATGGTGACAGTGTGTGCGCCGTGTGTAACTCCCTTATGAATTGTGGTGTGTTAGTACCTCCTATGAATGCTCACGGTGACAGTGTGGGGTGTTTAGTAGTACTTGGGAATACACCTTTGAGGTGTGCTTTTTCAAACTTGCCCAATGAATTTGAGTTCTTTATTCAACAGGAGAGTAGTATGATGAAGTGCTTATATTTATATTCAATTATGATTGCACTGTTGAGAGTGTCCACTAGTGAAAGTAGGATCCCTAGGCATTGTTTCCAAATACTGCAAACATCGCTTACATACTGTTTTACTGCATCTTTACTTCCTGCAATATTTACTTCAGATCGCAATTACCGTTTACCACCATCTATACCACCTGCGTTTTAATATCTCTTCGACGAACTAGTGCACCTATACATCTGACAAGTGTATTAGGTGTGTTGGGGACACAAGATACTTCTTGTATCTTAATTGCAGGGTTGCTTGAGAGGGATATCTCTGACCTCTACCTCCCTGAGTTCGATAAACCTTGGGTGATTCACTTAAGGGAAACTTGCTGCTGTTCTACAAACCTCTGCTCTTGGAGGCCCAACACTGTCTACAGGAATAGAAGCGTGCGTAGACATCAAGCTATTTTCTGGCGCTGTTGCCGGGGAGGTAAGGTAAAAGGTATTCACATTCTCCGACTACTAAGCTATCTCCTAGCACTGTTGCCGGTGTGTGAGTGCTCGAAGGTATTTCCTTTAGATCCTGCAGTTATATCTTTTTGTCTCTTGTTTTTATTTTCACTAGTTAGGCTTAATGGAAAACAACAAAAAAATGAGAGATCTTTATGAACTTTATCTTGAGTTAGGACATGAGGTGTTTGAAGAGAAAATTAAAAAACCTATGGAACTTTATATGCATGCTAATGGCAATGTTATTAGTATGAATGCTTTGAACACCATTGTTGCTAATGCTATGGAAAATTCTAAGCTTGGGGAAGCTGGTTTTGATGAGCATGATATTTTTAGTCCCCCAAGCGTGGAGGAGAAAATTTACTTTGATGATACTTTACCTCCTATATGTGATGATTACAATGATGACTATCATATTTTCAGTCCACCTACTATTGAGGAGAAAATTAATTATGATTACAATATGCCTCCTATATATGATGATTATGGTGATGAGAATAATAATGATAGCTATCTTATTGAATTTGCTCCCACTACAATTAATAGTAATAACTATGCTTATGTGGAGAGTAATAATTTTATGCATGTAGCTCATGATAAGAATGTTTCATGTGATAGTTATATTGTTGAGTTTGTTCATGATGCTACTGAAAGTTATTATGAGAGAGGAAAACATGGTTGTATGCATCTTAATAATATTAAGTTTCCCCTCTTTATGTTGAGAATATTGAAGTTGCGCTTGTGTTGCCTTTCTATGCTTGTTGCATTATGCTTACATGACTTGTTTATTTACAAGATTCCTTTTCATAGGAAGTGGGTTAGACTTAAAAGTGTTTCTTATTTGCTTTTGATGCTCTCTTTTACTTCAACTCTTATTTCTTGTGCGAGCATCATTAAAATTGCTGAGCCCATCTTAATGGCTATAAAGAAAGCACTTATTGGGAGATAACCCATGTTTTTATTTTGCTACTGTTTTGTTGTGTCTTGGAAGTTGTTACTACTGTAGCAACCTCTCCTTATCTTTACTTTATTGCATTTTTGTGCCAAGTAAAGTCTCTAATAGTAAAGTTGATACTAGATTTGGATTGCTGCGCAGAAACAGATTTCCACCTGTCACGAATTTGCGTAGATCTCTCTGTAGAAGAATCAAAAAAATCTGCCAATTTACGTGCGTGATCCTCAGATATGTACGCAACTTTCATTAGTTTTGAGCTTTTTCATCTGAGCCTGTTAAGTGCCTCTAAAACATTCGTCTTTACGGATTGTTCTGTTTTGACAGATTCTGCCTTTTATTTCGCATTGCCTGTTTTACTGTGTTGAATGGATTTCTTTGTTCCATTAACTTTCAGTAGCTTTGGGCAATGTCCAGAAGTGTTAAGAATGATCATGTCACCTCTGAACATGTGAATTTTTGATTATGCACTAACCCTCTAATGAGTTTGGTGTGGAGGAAGTTTTCAAGGATCAAGAGAGGAGGATGATACAATATGATCAAGAAGAGTGAAAAGTCTAAGCTTGGGGATGCCCCCGTGGTTCATCCCTGCATATTTCAAGAAGACTCAAGCATCTAAGCTTGGGGATGCCCAAGGCATCCCCTTCTTCATCGACAAACTTATCAGGTCACCTCTAGTGAAACTATATTTTTATTCTGTCACATCTTATGTACTTTATTTGGAGCGTCTGTGTGCTTTTATTTTCGTTTTGTTATCTTAGTTTTCTGAATAAATTGGATCGCCGCCACTGCATTGCCGCTGATTCCTTGAGGTACAGTTGTTGACACTGCATCGCCGCCACTTGGTTTCCCTTGTGCAAGATCATAGTCTGCAGGTAGTCATCTATCCATGACCTCGGCTCCTGCTGACCGTCGTATTTGACAGCGTCAGTGGTTTTGGCTTGAATCTCTTTGGTGGCATCGCCTCTCGAATCTACTGGCTCAGGAATCAGCACCGCGAGGTTCACCTTCATGTTCTTGAGTTTCTTCAAAATCATCGCTATCAAAGCCAGCATGTGTGGCGCGTCGGCGGCAAGCCTTGTCAATTTTTCTTTGCGTGATATCATCACGAGCATCATTTGAGGAATAACAGTGTCGAGAACCACTGCCGCGATGCGAAGATTTTTCCTTCCTAGGGATGAGCTTATCAGCGATGATTCCGAGACTTTCCAAGGCACCCCGATGAACCGGTGCCATCAGATCATCAGGTGTCGGCTGGTTATTGATCAAATAAGCTGCGAGATTTGATGTTGTTCCTTCGACTGTTTTGGGTCTGAGCATACCCACCGTATCCATCATCATGAAGGAGTTGGAAAGGTTTGACGTGATCTCTAATGCGTCCGCCTCCGAGAGGCAGGGATGCGTGGGCGCAACCTCCTTGGGCCCTGGTTGCTTCTAGAGGCACTCCCAAGAGAAGATATCCCCCTTCATCGCTCGCTTGATAGATTGGCTACCAGCTGGCGTCGATCAAGGTCGGATTGCTCCTTGGCTAACCGAGAGCGGTTCTTCTCGAGAATAGCGTGATAAGCGTTGAGGGTGCCTGCCGATACTCCGATAGGAGGTAGGTGTTGTTGACCACGGCGTTGCGAGCCGCGTCCCACACTTCTCTGGAGACATAGAAAGTACTATTGATGTTGTTGCCGCTAGCCTTGCCATCTCGTCGTCGCTCGATGTTACCGCGCGAGGTGTGCTCACCCGTAGAGATCTCGGCTCCCGTTTGAGGGTTGTTGGCGACGCAGATTTGTTGGTGAGCCACTCGTGTTGTGGTCGAGGGGATGACGTCGTTATGTTTGCCGAAGCTTTCTTCATCGGAGGAGTACTTGATACCGGATACGAAAGGAGATGCATCCGAGCCGAGCTCGTGTCTGGAGTCGCAGTCGAGGCAGTAGTACGATGTCAGATCCGACGACTCAAAGTCATCGGACCCGACGAACATGGCGGACAGGTGCGGCGTGATGATGATGATTACGATGATGTTGGAGTCGACATTGGTGATGCAAAGGTTGTTGAAGTAGCAGTCGATAAATCGGCCACGGTTGGCGATGAAGAGATGGACGTAGCAGTCGATGACTTCACGGCTGCTGCAGAACTCGAGGTGATCGGATCCGGGATCCGAATAACGCCACCAGCGCTGACGTGGAAGTGGATGCTCCCGAACGTCAGGTCCATCCCGCCGCACAGGCCAGAGAAGGCCAAACGCGACGCGTCAGCATGAGGAGTGAATTCGAAGGACCCGAAACGGATCAAGTTCCTTGAGATCGGCGATGATATCACTACAAGAAAAGTTCTGGTAGACAACGTCTCAAAATCGTCCGCTAAGGGGTATTTTTCGTCGCCTATGGGCCTAACCCGACGATATGGGTTCTGTTGTGGAAACTGCTTCAGGCAAAGTCCTACGACGATTTTTTCGGTCCGTCGCGCTTGGGCGCCCTTCCGCCACGGAAAATCGGACCGTTGCCCAAGTGTTTCCGGGAGCCCGTTGACTGCTGACGTCATGCAAACTGACACGTGGCAGACGCCGTTAGCGGCGATTAACGGCGTTAACCAGCTGGCTCCCGTGGTAGATGGTAGGCCCACACGAGGCCTGCCACGTCTTAAGCGGGCCGGCCCATTAAGTTTGCGGGCCGGGCCAGCTGACTTAGTTTGACCGGTCGACTATATAGTTGGGCTGGTCCATTAGTTACGTGGGCCGGGCCTAACCTCTAAGGTTGACTGGTCAAAACATTAATGGGCCGGCCCACTAAGCATGTGGGCCGGGCCGAATGCACTCGTTTGACCGGTCAACAGGCAAAAGGGCCGGCCCACACGACATGCGGGACCCACTTTCCTGTTATCGGGCCGGCCCATTTACCAAGTGGGGTCCACCTTAAAGCAAGTGGGCCGGCCCAAGAAGATATTGTGCCGGCCCAATTAGCATGTGGGTCCCACTTTCCTGCTATCGGGCCGGCCCATTTAGTACGTGGGGTCCACATTAGATCAAATGGGCTGGCCCAACAAGCAAGTGGGCCGGGCCAAAAGCACAGGTGGGTCCCACTTTCCTGTTAAAGGGCCGGCCCATTTAGTACGAGGGGTCCACCATATAGCAAGTGGGCCGGCCCAACAAGATAGTGGGCCGGGCCAAAACCACAGGTGGGTCCCACTTTCCAGTTAAAGGGCCAGCCCATTTAGTATGTGGGGTCCACCATATAGCAAATGGGCCGTCCCAACAAGATAGTGGGCCGGGCCAAAAGCACAGGTGGGTCCCACTTTCCTGTTAAAGGGCCGGCCCATTTAGTATGTGGGGTCCACCATATAGCAAATGGGCCGGGCCAAAAACACAGGTGGGTCCCACTTTCCTGTTAAAGGGCCGGCCCATTTAGTATGTGGGGTCCACCATATAGCAAGTGGGCCGGCCCAACATGCTAGTGGGCCGGGCCAAAAACACAGGTGGGTCCCACTTTCCTGTTAAAGGACCGGCCCATTTAGTATGTGGGGTCCACCATATAGCAAGTGGGCCGGCCCAACAAGATAGTGGGCCGGGCCAAAAACACAGGTGGGTCCCACTTTCCTGTTAAAGGGCCGGCCCATTTAGTATGTGGGGTCCACCACAAAAGCAATTGGGCTGGCCCAACTAGTTAGTGGGCCGGCCCAGTTGTGGGTGGGGTCCACCTTAAAGCAAGTGGGCCGGCCCAATTAGAGTGTGGGGTCCACCGTAAATCAAGTGGGCTGGCCCAATAAGTAAGTGGGCCAGCCCGTTTAGTTGCTGTTTATATGCCGGCATAATAGGCACTTTAGGATTTTGCGGGCCGGCACATATGTGATTTCGCTTAATTGGGCCGTTTAAGGGATGGGAATTCGTGATTTAGATACTGAGAATACTAGGACAAAACCCGTGCGTTGCTACGGTGCCATACTAAATCAAATAAATATCTTTTTATATATTTATTAGATCTGTGTCGTCTATGTTACTTTTCAAAAAAATCGCCAGATTCAACGATTAATCATCCAATTAATCGCTAATCGGTGGTCACCGAGTAGCCGATAAACACATTTATCGGCCGATTAATCAGCCGATTTTCCTATTAATAGTTAATCGTCAGCCGACCGAGTTAACACCGATAACCCAAAGCTTAAACTCAATTTTTGATTTAAAATGTATAATACAAAATATTACATGTCAATTTTAGGCATGTACATAGGATCAAAGATAAGCATGTAGATAGCTTTAAGCTTTGGGTTGAGTCCCTGGTTTAGTTCCTTTCTGTAAATAACCTTTTTTGGTGTTTTGGTTAATAAAATGCTGTGGGGCTCAAGCCTTACAGTTCTTGCTCAAAAAAAAATTTAGGCATGTAATAGTGAAATTCATATTACATAAATTTAACATGTATGATGCTATGTTAAAGCAAGCTAAAAACACTACATCGATGAACAATGCCTAATGTCCTCCTAGATATTCAAGGAGCTCCTTTCATTTGGGTGTATTCAATGAGACTTCATAACCAGTGCCTGCTCGGGTCCTTGTTGGAATATTCACGCCAGATGTTACCTGGCTGATTTGAGAATATCATTTAGTAACGTTCTGTAATCTTGCGAAATCGTCCCCGGGTTCATGCCTTCATGGCCTCAATCTGTAGTTTCTCCCCAAAGTACCATCCGCCAAGAGAAAAATTCCTGAGCGTTCATGGCCAGGACATGGAAAGTCCTCATGAGTGAAGCGCTAATCGCTCAAGAGAAGGAAATTTGCAAAGCCATTATTGAATATTACTCTCCGTGACATGCACAACAGCACAAGTTGCAGAACAAGCATCCTAAGGTTCACAAGCCCTCTGAAATCACCCGACGGCTTCTAAGAGAGCTTACTTAGTTGAAGAATAAGAAGATCTGCTTTTTGTGCTGATGTCCACCGGTACTTGGGCACCATGGGCTTCAGAACCGATCGAGCCGGGCTTCTGACCTCTGAGTCATCAGAGAGGGTTCCTCACATACTTGAGCGCGCATCAGCCCTGCTCGGACCAGCGAGCCAGAGGTGCGGGCGCGGGCGACGAGTCAGAGACGTATTCCGGCTAGGCGGCCGAGGCTTTGCAGGAGACCGGGCGACGCGAAGAGTAGAACACGAGCGAGGTTGGGAAGCTGACCGTGTAGGACATGGCCACGGCATTTAGAGACGGACGCTATCTTCGGTGCGGCTCCGCCTCTCCAGGAGATCTTGATGCGAGGCATCAGCAGACCTGGCCGGCACGCTCATGCCTCTACCGATAGGTTGCCATCAGGTCGCGCGGCGCCGACAGCGGGACGGACGTACTGTCGAAGCAGGTGTGACGACGCCGGAGAATCCGTTGACCACAAAGCACCGACCATTGTCGTGGGCGCTGTAGCATAGACCCCTTGTCTTTTGAAATACGCGGACGGAGTAGGATCTTGTTGGCGACGTCCAAGACGGTACTGTCCGGGAGGCAGACAGCAGACTGCGCGGAGTTCAGGTCGCCCAGGAGATCCAGCGGCAAGACCGGCCATAGGAACCGACGTCATAGAGGTTTCGCCGACGCTCCATCACGGGACCTCTTTGATATCTCGAAATCCTCGACACCTCGTTTTCGCAGACGCCCTTCTTTAATATCTGGAAATCTATGGCTCGATCCGATTGGATTGGAGGAAGTTTTAGAACCATGGAGCATTGGTGTTGTACACGGATTCTAGTCTCGACATCATGTACACAGAGATCGGGCATCAAGAGTCAAGAGATTGCTTGCTCGTTAGTTGTGCCCGACTGGGTATGTTTTAGGAAACTGACGGGGACACGTGATTATTATGTTGGGCCTAGAAATAATATGTTTTGGCCCGTTTGTGACACCAGCCAGTCACCTATTGCAATTTAATAGTAAAGATTTACGCAGCATTGATTTCTGTCGGATAGCCTCACTTACCACAAGCACCAAAGAAAAAAATGCGCGAAAGAACTATAAAAACTAACTAAATATTACATCAGCTGCAAGGCTTTGAAAAAATATTACAGAACCCAGATAAATTGAATGGTAATTAAACCTAGCAATACAATAAAGCGATCCGGCAATCTTTTAAGTTGTCCATGCAGCAATTATATCTGAAACAAAGACATTACAAGTTAAGACAGCAACAATGGAAAGGCAAAGACACTACAATATTGTTTGCCAAAGAATTTGGAACTCATCATTTCGTCGTTATAACAAGATCATTGTAATGCGCACAATAAGCAAACAAAGAGTGCATGCCGCATACCAACAGCCAATATAACAGAGCATGTTAGAATGAAACAGCAGGCTTACTACTGTCGAGTCCCATGCAAACCAACATGTTCAGGGAGTACAAAATTGGCATGAACAACATAGTAGCAGGCTATAAATTTTGTAACAACGGCTGAGCAACATGAAGTTATGATAAACCAAAAATAGAAGTTACGATGGCAAAAGCTAAAGAGGAGGGAATGTGAACCAACATGTGCCAAGTGCAATTACTTCATTTTGGCCGTGAACTAAATAATAATCCTGAACTTATAGTGAAGGGGATTCAAATCAAGATGTTTCGGGATATAAACTTGTAATGAGCAACACATAGAGGATAGTTAATGCTGGAGCTTAGGATGGACCAGATACAGAATATAGTGGGATCACCTGTGAACTTGTATAAGAGGGAATGCAAACCAATATGTTCAGCATTCCATATGTGAGCGTCATGCCAAGTCAGAGAAACAAGTCAATAAAGCAGCTTTTGAAGAACAAGATGGCACGCAAAATTATTATCTAGTAGTATGACAAGTTTATTTGTACTACAGGCTAGATAGCAGAGTGATAGCATGCCAAACTAAGTCCTTACTTTGTTAGCTTACAATGAACTAGATACAAAACAATGGCATCACCTGTAGTACAGGGAATGCAAGCCAACATGTTCATGGAGTAAAAAATTGGCACAAACAACATAGTAGCAGGCCATAATTTTTGTAACAACGACTGAGCAAGATAAAGTTATGATGGCTAGATCTACAGAGCAGGGAATGTAAACCAAATATAGAAGTTACGATGCCAAAAGCTATAGAGCAGGGAATGCGAACCAACATGTGCAATTACTTAAAATTGGCCATGAACTAAATAATAGCAGGATGTTACTATAATACCTATAATTTTTGTAACAACGACTGAGCAAGATAGAAGTTATGATGGCTACATCTACAGAGCAGGGAATGCAAACCAAAATGTTCAATCGCTTAAAGTTAGCAATGAACTAGAAAATAGCAAGGTGTTACGGTCATAGCTAGGAATGAACTAAAAGATCTTCAGACAAACAAGCATCTGAACCCAGAACATGGCGCTGAAATAAGGGACTTACATTAGGAGAAGCACTCTGTGGGAGTCACAGTAGATCTTCCTGGGGTTGAAAGATCCGGTGATGAAGTACGCTACATGTGCTACTTGGGGTTGGAGAGACGGCCATTACACTTCATGGTTACTCATCTCATCTGCAAAAACGTAACGGCGCGTCGTTAGCACAAACAGGTTCCCCCAAGATTAAACAAGAACTTGCAGGCAAGCAATAGAAAAGCGACAGTAGAAGAGTTTAGATCATGCACGGCGCCGGTGAAGCAGATCCGGTTCATGCACAGCGGTGTCGGTGAGCAAGATCCGATGCGGTGGAAGACGGATCCGGCGAAGCGGCTCCGGTGGGGTGGACGATACCGCAGCTGAAGCGACTGCGGTAGACTGCTGGATGAGCATATGGTTTCGAGGTTTGGCGGGGATGATCCGGTCCGGTTGATGACGGCGTCGATGAAGCGGCTCCGGCAGGCAGCCGGATGACGAGGATCGCGAGGCCTCGGGTAGGCCAGGGAAGTCCGGCGGGGATGTTCCGGTGCGGTGGTCGTGGAGGTGGGAGAGAGAGCGACTTGGGAAGTTCCGGTGGGTGTGGTCTCAGAGGAGAGAGTGAGGGAAATGAATTTTTTTGGGGAGGGTTTCCGGGCTAGGGAGGTGGTGATCCAAAAAATGACGGGCATACCCCCCAACCAACCGACTTTGCTGCCATCTCCACAGGGGTAGAATGGGAATTTGGAAGCGTGTGAAATTTTTGTATTTTATGGGCGGGAAGTTTTGCCGCTATGAGATTTTGAATTTGGCTATGGTCAAGTATAATGATAAAAAATTGTGACACCGTACTAGTACCTCTGTTCAAGGCCGAGTGCAAAATCAAATCATCATCACGTTGAATATAGGTCACTACCATGATCATGATCTATCTTCTGGACAGAGATCCAGTGCCCCCACGTTCACATGCACAACGTGACCTGAGGCTTCCCATCCACCATTCGTTTCAATCCAACGGCAAGGAAAGCAACAGCGTGACCCGATTAATTTCTGCTGAGCTGAAGAGCTGCTGTGTTCTCTCGAACCTGAAGAAATAGAGAAGGGAACAGAAGATGATTTCGGTTCCGAGCGCATCTGTCCGGGCCAAAAATGTGTCTGGTACAAACTCCAGCGGGACGACGCATAGTGACTGGGCCGTTCGCAGCGACACAAACATGCCCAAATATGCGTCTCGGATCCGTCGCGCGGACGCTGCGTGGACACGTAAAGTGTCCGCTTGCGTCTGGCGAACGTTTCGTTGGGCCCGCTTGGCAGTGACCCAGCGTCGATGCGTCTTCTCAGCGGCGCCGCTTCGGCAGTCTTCGGTCGCGTAAAATGGCGATGCCTCGGGTGGCACGCGTCGTCACCTAACTCTGCGAATGGCGATGCCACGCGTGCAGCGGCCGTCGCGTGCCTCCGATCTATATAAACTGGAGCGTACGCATATCATCTCCTCCCACACTAAACCCTAGCCGCTGTCGCTCAACCTCCTACTGGGTTTTGTATAGAACTAGAACGCATAATTTAATCTCAAGTTTATGTGCCCTGTGAACGTGGGGGCACTGCATCTATGTCCCTATCTTCTTAATCCCATTCAAAAATGTGTTTGAAATATTTCAGGATTGGTGGGAGATTTTGCCGCCCGACTGAGATTAAATTAAACCACGCCTTCGACAATTCAAACTTGAGACCAAGGCTATGATACCATTTAAGTTCGAACTGATTGAAAAAGGCTATGCAATTAATTTATATAACATCCACAGGAACAACTACCAAGTTGATCCCAACCGCAGATAAATGCATCCACCAACAAAAGTAGGAACAGTGCCTTATTCTAAGGAAACATTTCACAAGACCAATGTACTCACTATGTAGTGTTCATCTCCAATTATCTATGGCAATTTCTAAGTCTTTGGGAGATTATAACGAACTTGATTGGCCTCGTGCAGTAGGGCATCACATGCTTCTAATCTCGATCTCAACATGTCAACTTTTGTTCTTAGCATAGCTGTTGCAACTCGTTCTACTTGGAGTTGTTCCTCCAAAACTTGAGCAGAGAAAGACTTGGACTTGGGCTTCAAAACCCAGCATTTCGCAGGAAAGAGATATCTTTATCTTTCCCATGTTTTGCCATCTCGAATTTCATATTAGCATGACAAGTTTTGAGTTGTGTAAAAAGAAAAGTTATTACAGAGAAAAATGCAGATGGTAGATTTAATGTGTACGAACTACTTTTAATCATACAAGTTGGCATGCCTGACTATAATAAGGACCATCTATCTTGCTAGCAGGCATAATTATTAAGGTATTATTAATGGGCTACCATGTTCGTAGTCTTCGAAGAAACAGCCTTTATTGCATTACGAGCAGAAAACAGTTCACACATGCGCTCAGATTCAAATTTTCAGCATGCAGCCGATTTATGGTTTATTTGAAGTACACATCAGGATATTATTTCACACAAAATACAGCAGCCACATGGAACATATCTAATTTTAGTACAACAACAAAATTTGCAATTATTACAGACCACGAAATTTTGAGCAGTAATTAATTACAGCATTGGCATCGACGATCCACTTGGTGAACAACAGAATTAAAGTTTATTTAGACACCTTCAATTCCCAGACACATCACAACTGGCTTACCATGACAAGTGCATAGGAGATTCTTTAGAACATTTTCTATCAAAGTTTGCCTATTTTTCAATTCATGTATCTCTTGGCGTGTGTTGGCAATTATTTCATCAGCATCTTTGTTTTCCCGTCCAAATATATCAACTGCCTCTTGGAGTGGATCCCCCAAATCTCTTTGTGCCGGATTAAGTTGAGCAATAGATACCATGGGCCTATGCGAGCAATATGCACTCTCACTGCTGCTTTGTGAAACATCAATACTTGAGGCATTGGCCCTTGCTTCTGGCTTTGTAGCTTTATTTGAAGCCTGAAATTTAGATAAAACAAGTTACAACATCATATGATGCAATAAAAGACCTCCAATTTCAAGAGCATCATTGAGCTGATATAACATAGCAAGAAATCCAAAATAGAGCCTCGTACATCTATTTCTTCTGGAACGGCTAGTGTACTGGACTCAGTGGACCAATGAGAGCACGTGCCACTGTCACTGTTGCTCTGTGAAATGACCGCAACACTTGATAAATGGGTTGTCCCTACTGACATTACATCTTTGTTTGCAGGCTGAAACTAAGACAAAACAAGTTAAAATGCAATACAATACACGGCAAACAAATAGCACTGTTGACATAATTTTGAAAGAACCATGGGCAGATATAACAAAGAAACCAGTTAAGCCACATGCCTCTTAGAACAAACCAAACTAGATCATGGCGATGATGTATACAATGAACCAACCAACTAGACATCATGTGCCCAATAACGAAGCCAGTCCTTTGCCTGCAGGAAGAAATCTAGCAAATAGCCAAATACAGTCAAAACATGTGCATGTTGGATTGGATACAATTAGGAAAATAATGTATGATTGGTTTAAGCATGACTCAGATAGTGCCTTCGACAACGTAGAAGGTCAATGCAACAATTAATTGTATGGCTTGTATGAAGTGCCATAACATTTAAATTAAGCATAACGAGGCATTGCTTAATCTGAGAACTGAGTGCTAGCTCAGTGGCAAGGCTTGCGAGTGCACAGCCAGCCCACCCGGGTTCGAGTACCAACGGGACCGAATTAAACACGAATGAAGCGAGATGTCAGTACAAGTAGTGGCAATAGAAATGCAAAATCCATAACAGGGCCAATGACAACATTCACTTGCCAACAAAATCTAAGGCTTTAGCATTCATATACCCTCAAAATTTAAAATAGTGTAATCCCCCGAAAGGGTATCATGGTATCATTTAATCTCAGCCATCTCACCCCTAATACCAAACATGTATCATTTAATCTCAGCCGTTCTTTTGTTTTACTCAAGAAATTTTTTTTGTTTTGGGAGTTTATAGAAGCACAAGCCATCGTCTACATTGGCACTGTGTTATGAAAAATATCATCTTCATCGTACATGGTTATGTGAAGATATTGATATATAATTTTGTGCTAGAAAAACAAATAGCAATTACTATGTTACAAGAACCATCTTCAAGCTCGAAGATACGAAGTTCATTGGTTCACCAACCAAGGCTGATAAAATATTATATATTAATTTAGTACTAATATTTCGTATTTACTCATATTAAGGTCTAACTTTTTTCCCCATGACAAACCAGTTTTGATATAAAATCTAACGGTGGCCATGTGTGGGTCACATAAAAAGTATTGATGTAGTAAATTTATACATAGATATTGGATAATGTATTTTAAATTTCAAAAAATATGGTAGAAATATATAAATTAGATAGTCTTGCCGTGCAATATGCATGCCGCAAAAGGTAAGATAGATCCTTAAAAATTCTCGACTCTAATCATAAAAATATATATAATCCTAATGGGGTGTCCATGAAAAAGTTTTGTCACTTTCGTATTAGGGTATACTTCTATTTCATACTTACTAAAAAACTTAATTGTAATGAACTCACATATTACTCCTTCCATTACTTCTTTTAGGGTGTATTAGTTTTTCAAAAGCCAAACTTTAGGCTTTGTGACTAATTTTAGCAAAAAATAATTATTATCAACATCAAATAAAATATGGAAATATATTTATAATTATATATGTCGTGACGTGCAAAGCACGTGCTACTTACTAGTAGATTACTAGAAAATGAATGAAGCAATTGAACATGGAGCGTATTATATAAACAGCCAGATCATTTGAATATGGATATACCACATCATGTCAATGGGACTCAGAAAAACAAAGCTAGACATTTAAACAAGTAATATAACTATTTTTTTCACAATGTTTCAAGTAGAATAGGAAGCTAGGTTAGGAATAAAGCAATCATGTTTCAAGTAGAATAGGAAGCTAGGTTAGGAATAAAGCAATCATGTTTCAAGTAGAATAGGGAGCTAGGTTAGGAGTAAAGCAATAAAAAAACACGAAGTGCATCATTTCAGCTAGGATCATTTCTATCAAACTTTATGCACTAGCCATGGAACAACAGGCAAACTCAATGAAGCAACAGGCAAAAAATTAACATAATAGAATTTTAGGACTTGTTTAACATAGCCAAATCATGTAACTTATACCCAGGCATGCCGGATGCCAGATGGGTCAAAGGCAGTGTGCAATGTTCCATATGGTCATTATTTATATTTTATTAGATTCCATTAGGCAACTTAGGTAGTGCAACATACAGAAAATGATGCAATTGAACTACGCACAGGAGGTAAATTAACATTCCAAAAAAAAACAGGGAACTTACGTGAGCTTTTTTTTGAGTCAGACGGACCTCATCAGGTACTTGGGCAGAAGAACCTGGTGCCACACTGTTTCTCCTCTGCATGAAGGAGAGGCCAATTGTAAACAGAAACAGGATCCAAGATATAGAAGTTTGCATTAAGCAATATACAAAAAACAGCAGGTACTTACATGATTATAGGCGAGCTTTACTCTACATTTCTGAGTGTAAGATGTGCCTGCTGCACGTGTAATAACAACAAACAGTTACGACTCAAGGATTTGCTATAACTAAATTGACACCAAACAGTAGTAGAAGCATTATGACGTGCATAAACATGTAATACAGGATCGCAGAAAGATATCAAACATGATGTAACTAGAGCAGTAGCCTACGGCCAAATAGTGAGAAATTGTAATCGTGTCAATGGTGGACTTGTATAGCCTATCCCAACTTGTTTGGGAATAAAGGCTTTGTTGTTGTTGTTGTTGTCAATCGTGGACATGTAGAGCATTCAACGGCTCATGATTGGTGGCTCATATTTTGTAGAGTTTCAGCGAATGGGTGGGTTAGGTCACTCAGACCACCACACTCTGTATTTATATCATCTGAGTTAGGGTTACAATACCACTAGACATGGGCCTCTATGGGCCTCACACTGGATACAATATTACTACAGCGCTACTACTAAACTCACTCATGGTCCAACACACCCCCTCAAGATGATCATGGGTAAACAAACATGGCCATCTTGCAACAACATGACACATATGACAACTACGAGTAATGAACTTTCAGCATAACTCCTAGGATACATGACAACATTGCACTTTCCATCATCTTGTCATCTCGATTCATCTCTTCATCAGCAGCGAAGACATCTAGCTTCAACCATCTGGGATACGCACAACTCCTAACCATACACGTCCTCAACAACCCCGGCTGCCTCACCACACAAGTTCCGCAGAACCATCCACACTCGCCTCAATGTCCTCAGCCTCTCTTCTCCACTCTGCCCGGCCACTGACCTCTTCCGTCTCTCCCACAAACCCCCAGCCAACTCCTGCCTCAACCATCCACTCCTCAAGCACCCATGCCTATCCCCCGGTCAGGCCTCAACCAGTCTCACCTCAGGCACGCATGCCTTTCCCCTGGACATATCCACAAACATCACCATCACCACTGAACCGCAGCCTCATCAACTCCATCACGACTCAACCGCAGCCTCATCAACTCCATCACAACATATCCTCACAGCCTCACATCTCCATTTTATCCTCACTTCCACTCGGATGGCGCCTCGTCTGCGCGCCCTGGCCAACCTGGCAGACCGCACCTGGCCACATCGACCGGCTCGCGCTGGTCAACGTCCAGCACCAACCTCCGACTCCGCCCTGCGCTCAAAGGCTCGGCCCACTCCGCACGCCTCCAACATCTCCCCCTCGCACGGATCCAGATCTCTCTGCCACGGATTCACTTCCTCTTCTCTCCTTTCTAAACCAAAACGATCTTGACCCTCTTCTTTGTCCCCGCGCGAGCAGCCGCCGATCTCACACAACTCACATCGCTGTGTGTGATAGCCGCAACCCACGCAGAGCACCTGATGCGGCCTCCCGCCGCCTGGATTTCTACATCTCAACGGTGGTTTTTGTGGTCAAAGGAAGAACTTGTATGGTACTGTTTGGGGCGGCTAGCACTAGCAGGAAGGAAACCTAGGCTCTGATACCATGTAGAGTTTCAGCAAATGGGTGGGTTAGGTCACGGAAAAAAAATACTTATGCGTCGTGTTTAAATCTAAAGGATGAGGTGGTTACCAACGAAAGCACTTGTAAGTTAAAAATATACTAGCACGAATTCAGAAATACAGTCAGCTACAATACTCCTAACAGAACAAAACGCGCAGGGATGTCTGGTTACCTATTTTTGGGCGGCGTTTAGACGTGTTCCGCGTTCTTACGGGTGACGTGGAGGTCGGCGAGGGGACTGCTGTTGCGGTGGGTGCCGGGGAAGCAGATCTTGGGGGGTCGCAGAAGGACATGCTGGGCGGTCGATGAAGTGTTCAGCGCGCCGGCCGAAGTAGAAGGTCGGTGAAGCAGATGATGTGCAGTGCATGGGGACGTCGGTGTCGGCAAAGCTGGTCAGGTGCGGTGGTCGATAGAGTCGGCGAACGAGATACGGTGCGGTGGACGCCGGAGTAGGTGCGGATCAAGCGGATAGGCAGCCTCGAGGTTTGAAGCCGTGGCAGCTTGAACGGCAAAGTGCGGCGGTGATTTTCCGGTGCGGCGGCCGTGAAGGTGGGAGGTAGGTAAGAGGAGCGGTTTCTCTGAGGGCTTGCGGGCGAAACTAGGGCGAAGCTGGGTGATACGTCTCCGACGTATCGATAATTTCTTATGTTCCATGCCACATTATTGATGATATCTACATGTTTTATGCACACTTTATGTCATATTCGTGCATTTTCTGGAACTAACCTATTAACAAGATGCCGAAGTGCCAGCTGCTGTTTTCTGCTGTTTTTGGTTTCAGAAATCCTAGTAAAGAAATATTCTCGGAATTGGACGAAATCAACGCCCAGGGTCCTATTTTGCCACGAAGCTTCCGGAAGAGCGAAGGAGAGTCGAAGTGGGGCCACGAGGTGGCCAGACACCAGGGCGGCGCGGCCCAGGCCCTGGCCGCGCCGACCTATGGTGTGGGCCCCTCGTGCCGCCTCTTTACCTGCCCTTCCGCCTACAAATAGCCTCCGTCGCGAACCCCCAGTACCGAGAGCCACGATATGGAAAACCTTACTGAGACGCCGCCGCCGCCAATCCCATCTCGGGGGATTCTGGAGATCTCCTCCGGCACCCTGCCGGAGAGGGGATTCATCTCCCGGAGGACTCTTCACCGCCATGGTCGCCTCCGGAGTGATGAGTGAGTAGTTCACCCCTGGACTATGGGTCCATAGCAGTAGCTAGATGGTTGTCTTCTCCTCATTGTGCTTCATTGTCGGATCTTGTGAGCTGCCTAACATGATCAAGATCATCTATCTGTAATACTATATGTTGTGTTTGTCGGGATCCGATGGATAGAGAATACTATGTCATGTTAATTATCAAGTTATTACCTATGTGTTGTTTATGATCTTGCATGCTCTCCGTTATTAGTAGAGGCTCTGGCCAAGTTTTTGCTCTTAACTCCAAGAGGGAGTATTTATGCTCGATCGTGGGTTCATGCCTCCATTGAATGCGGGACGATGTGAGAAAGTTCTAAGGTTGTGGATGTGCTGTTGCTACTAGGGATAAAACATTGATGCTATGTCTAAGGATGTAGTTATTGATTACATTACGCACCATACTTAATGCAATTGTCTGTTGTTTTGCAACTTAATACTGGAAGGGGTTCGGATGATAACCTGAAGGTGGACCTTTTAGGCATAGATGCATGCTGGATAGCGGTCTATGTACTTTGTCGTAATGCCCAATTAAATCTCACTATATTTATCATGTCATGTATGTGCATTGTTATGCCCTCTCTATTTGTCAATTGCCCGACTGTAATTTGTTCACCCAACATGCTTTTATCTTATGGGAGAGACACCTCTAGTGAACTGTGGACCCCGGTCCTATTCTTTACATCGCATACAATCTACTGCAATACTTGTTTTACTGTTTTCTGCAAACAATCATCATCCACACTATACATCTAATCCTTTGTTACAGCAAGCCGGTGAGATTGACAACCTCACTGTTTCGTTGGGGCAAAGTACTTTGGTTGTGTTGTGCAGGTTCCACGTTGGCGCCGGAATCTCTGGTGTTGCGCCGCACTACATCCCGCCGCCATCAACCTTCAACGTGCTTCTTGACTCCTACTAGTTCGATTAAACCTTGGTTTCTTACTGAGGGAAGCTTGCCGCTGTGCACATCACACCTTCCTCTTGGGGTTCCCAATGGACGTGTCAACTACACGCATCAAGCAAATTTCTGGCGCCGTTGCCGGGGAGATCAAGACACGTTGCAAGGGGAGTCTCCACTTCCCAATCTCTTTACTTTGTTTTTGTCTTGCTTTATTTTATTTACTACTTTGTTTGCTGCATTATATCAAAACACAAAAAATTAGTTGCTAGCTTTACTTTATTTACTGTCTTGCACTCTATATCAAAAACACAAAAAAAATTAGTTACTTGCATTTACTTTACTTATTTCAACATGTTTCCTTTTAATTTTACCGTAAAAGACATGCCGGTAGGACGTGGGTCTATAGTTGGGAGAAACAATATAGAAGAATTTTTCAATCATGTTAGTACCGTTGAAGATTTTGAAGATAGACACTTGGTAGAACTTGCTCCTAATTATGAAATTGCTGCTGCTGCTTTAGTTCGCATGTTGGAAACTAAATTTGTTAATCTCAATCCTATAATCCAACACATGTTTCTTACACTCGGTGATATGTAAGGAGGGGAAAAGAAAGATTTTGTTTTAGAAACCCTTCTTAGAGAATTTGGTGGTATAGCAAGAGAAGCTAGAAAGGTCTTTAGTAAATATAAGATGCTTGGTTCTTATACCAATTTTGCTAGTATCCTTGAAAAGATGGACATGGAGAGAGTAAGGTACACTAATAACATTAATGATGGTGGGGAGATCAAAGCCCCAATACCATGTAAGCTCCTAGCAATGAATGAAGCGCTAGAAAATAACTATGCTTGGCTTGTTCCTGAAAATTTGTTTGATGAGAGTAGCAAGCCCAAGACTAATGAAAAGGGAGCCGCTGAAACTTATGTATCCAATATACTATGCATGGTTGAGAAAACTCCAAACCCCGCTGAAGATTCACCATCTCTTGATAATACTTGATACACACTTTCTGCGCCTAGCTGAAAGGCGTTAAAGAAAAGCGCTTATGGGAGACAACCCATGTTTTTACTACAGTATTTTTGTTTTATATTTGAGTCTTGGAAGTTGTTTACTACTGTAGAAACCTCTCCTTATCTTAGTTTTATGTTTTGTTGTGCCAAGTAAAGTCGTTGATAGTAAGGTTCATACTAGATTTGGATTACTGCGCAGAAACTGATTTCTTTGCTCTCACGAATCTGGGCCTAATTCTCTGTAGGTAACTCAGAAAATTATGCCATATTACGTGAGTGATCCTCAGATATGTACGCAACTTTCATTCAATTTGGGCATTTTCATTTGAGCAAGTCTGGTGCCTCAATAAAATCCAGCTTTACGGACTGTTCTGTTTTGACAGATTCTGCCTTTTATTTCGCATTGCCTCTTTTGCTATGTTGGATGAATTTCTTTGATCCATTAATGTCCAGTAGCTTTATGCAATGTACAGAAGTGTTAAGAATGATTGTGTCACCTCTGAACATGTTAATTTTTATTTTCCACTAACCCTCTAATGAGTTGTTTCGAGTTTGGTGTGGAGGAAGTTTTCAAGGATCAAGAGAGGAGTATGATGCAATATGATCAAGGAGAGTGAAAGCTCTAAGCTTGGGGATGCCCCGGTGGTTCACCCCTGCATATTCTAAGAAGACTCAAGCGTCTAAGCTTGGGGATGCCCAAGGCATCCCCTTCTTCATCGACAACATTATCAGGTTCCTCCCCTGAAACTATATTTTTATTCCATCACATCTTATGTGCTTTGCTTGGAGCGTCGGTTTGTTTTTGTTTTTTGTTTTTGTTTGAATAAATGGATCCTAGCATTCACTGTATGGGAGAGAGACACGCTCCGCTGTTGCATATGGACAAATATGTCCTTAGGCTTTACTCATAGTATTCATGGCGAAGGTTGAATCTTCTTCGTTAAATTGTTATATGGTTGGAATTGGAAAATGCTACATGTAGTAATTCTAAAATGTCTTGAATAATTTGATACTTGGCAATTATTGTGCTCATGTTTAAGCTCTTGCATCATATACTTTGCACCCATTAATGAAGAAACACATAGAGCTTGCTAATTTGGTTTGCATATTTGGTCTCTCTAAAGTCTAGATAATTTCCAGTATTGAGTTTTGAACAACAAGGAAGACGGTGTAGATTCTTATAATGTTTACAATATGTCTTTTATGTGAGTTTTGCTGCACCGTTCATCCTTGTGTTTGTTTCAAATAACCTTGCTAGCCTAAACCTTGTATCGAGAGGGAATACTTCTCATGCATCCAAAATCCTTGAGCCAACCACTATGCCATTTGTGTCCACCATACCTACCTACTACATGGTATTTCTCCGCCATTCCAAAGTAAATTGCTTGAGTGCTACCTTTAAAATTCCATCATTCGCCTTTACAATATATAGCTCATGGGACAAATAGCTTAAAAACTATTGTGGTATTGAATATGTACTTATGCACTTTATCTCTTATTAAGTTGCTTGTTGTGCGATAACCATGTTTCTGGGGACGCCATCAACTATTCTTTGTTGAATATCATGTGAGTTGCTATGCATGTCCGTCTTGTCTGAAGTAAGAGAGATCTACCACCTTAATGGTTGGAGCATGCATATTGTTAGAGAAGAACATTGGGCCGCTAACTAAAGCCATGATTCATGGTGGAAGTTTCAGTTTTGGACATATATCCTCAATCTCATATGAGAATAATAATTGTTGCCACATGCTTATGCATTAAAGAGGAGTCCATTATCTGTTGTCCATGTTGTCCCGGTATGGATGTCTAAGTTGAGAATAATCAAAAGCGAGAAATCCAAAATGCGAGCTTTCTCCTTAGACCTTTGTACAAAGTGCATGGAGGTACCCCATTGTGACACTTGGTTAAAACATGTGTATTGCGATGATCCGGTAGTCCAAGCTAATTAGGACAAGGTGCGGGCACTATTAGTATACTATGCATGAGGCTTGCAACTTGTAAGATATAATTTACATAACTCATATGCTTTATTACTACCGTTGACAAAATTGTTTCATGTTTTCAAAATAAAAGCTCTAGCACAAATATAGCAATCGATGCTTTCCTCTTTGAAGGACAATTCTTTTTACTTTTATGTTGAGTCAGTTCACCTATTTCTCTCCACCTCAAGAAGCAAACACTTGTGTGAACTGTGCATTGATTCCTACATACTTGCATATTGCACTTATTATATTACTCTATGTTGACAATTATCCATGAGATATACATGTTACAAGTTGAAAGCAACCGCTGAAACTTAATCTTCCTTTGTGTTGCTTCAATACCTTTACTTTGATTTATTGCTTTATGAGTTAACTCTTATGCAAGACTTATTGATGCTTGTCTTGAAGTGCTATTCATGAAAAGTCTTTGCTTTATGATTCACTTGTTTACTCATGTCATTACCATTGTTGTGATCGCTGCATTCATTACATATGTTTACAAATAGTATGATCAAGGTTATGATGGCATGCCACTTCAGAAATTATCTTTGTTATCGTTTTACCTGCTCGGGACGAGCAGAACTAAGCTTACGGATGCTGATACGTCTCCGACGTATCGATAATTTCTTATGTTCCATGCCACATTATTGATGATATCTACATGTTTTATGCACACTTTATGTAATATTCGTGCATTTTCTGGAACTAACCTATTAACAAGATGCCGAAGTGCCAGCTGCTGTTTTCTGCTGTTTTTGGTTTCAGAAATCCTAGTAAAGAAATATTCTCGGAATTGGACGAAATCAACGCCCAGGGTCCTATTTTGCCACGAAGCTTCCAGAAGACCGAAGGAGAGTCGAAGTGGGGCCACGAGGTGGCCAGACACCAGGGCGGCGCGGCCCAGGCCCTGGCCGCGCCGACCTATGGTGTGGGCCCCTCGTGCCGCCTCTTTACCTGCCCTTCCGCCTACAAATAGCCTCCGTCGCGAAACCCCCAGTACCGAGAGCCACGATACGGAAAACCTTACTGAGACGTCGCCGCCGCCAATCCCATCTCGGGGGATTCTGGAGATCTCCTCCGGCACCCTGCCGGAGAGGGGATTCATCTCCCGGAGGACTCTTCACCGCCATGGTCGCCTCCGGAGTGATGAGTGAGTAGTTCACCCCTGGACTATGGGTCCATAGCAGTAGCTAGATGGTTGTCTTCTCCTCATTGTGCTTTCATTGTCGGATCTTGTGAGCTGCCTAACATGATCAAGATCATCTATCTGTAATACTATATGTTGTGTTTGTCGGGATCCGATGGATAGAGAATACTATGTCATGTTAATTATCAAGTTATTACCTATGTGTTGTTTATGATCTTGCATGCTCTCCGTTATTAGTAGAGGCTCTGGCCAAGTTTTTGCTCTTAACTCCAAGAGGGAGTATTTATGCTCGATAGTGGGTTCATGCCTCCATTGAATCTGGGACAGTGACAGAAATTTCTAAGGTTGTGGATGTGCTGTTGCTACTAGGGATAAAACATTGATGCTATGTCAAAGGATGTAGTTATTGATTACATTACGCACCATACTTAATGCAATTGTCTGTTGTTTTGCAACTTAATACTGGAAGGGGTTCGGATGATAACCTGAAGGTGGACCTTTTAGGCATAGATGCATGCTGGATAGCGGTCTATGTACTTTGTCGTAATGCCCAATTAAATCTCACTATATTTATCATGTCATGTATGTGCATTGTTATGCCCTCTCTATTTGTCAATTGCCCGACTGTAATTTGTTCACCCAACATGCTTTTATCTTATGGGAGAGACACCTCTAGTGAACTGTGGACCCCGGTCCTATTCTTTACATCGCATACAATCTACTGGAATACTTGTTTTACTGTTTTCTTGCAAACAATCATCTTCCACACAATACGGTTAATCCTTTGTTACAGCAAGCCGGTGAGATTGACAACCTCACTGTTTCGTTGGGGCAAAGTACTTTGGTTGTGTTGTGCAGGTTCCACGTTGGCGCCGGAATCTCTGGTGTTGCGCCGCACTACATCCCGCCGCCATCAACCTTCAACGTGCTTCTTGACTCCTACTGGTTCGATTAAACCTTGGTTTCTTACTGAGGGAAACTTGCCGCTGTGCGCATCATACCTTCCTCTTGGGGTTCCCAACGGACGTGTCAACTACACACATCACTGGGCGATGGAGGAGAAAAAGGGAATTTCGCAGTCCTTCTTTTGAGGGAAAAAAATATTCGCAGATCTGAAACTTTGCGGCGCGAGATATTTGGGCGTTGGCGGGGAATTTTACCGCTCGATGAGATTAAATTTTGCCTGCAGTAGGTAATAATAATAAAAAATAGTAGGCCCTACTAGTAGTACTGTAAGTCTGTTCAGGAATCCAAGGGGGTCGAGGTAGAGGAATCCATTATGTGAATCCACATTTCAAAGTGTCCAAAAATTCTAAACTAAAATTTTACATGTATATCTAGACATTTTATGTTGGTACATAAGTTTTTTTTAAAAAAAATGTGGCTCCTGTAAAAAAGATAAATTTTGATACTGTAACACGACTACGTACAGTAAAGTTTTTGCCTTTTTTGTACACACCACACAAAATGTTGTTTTTCCACGAAAACTTATGAACGAACATAGGATGTCACAATGTATACCAAAAAAATTATGTCAGATTTTTTTAACATTTATATAATTGTTTTATTATTATTTTCAATAATGGGTGCATATGCACGCGTGTGCCAAAACGCCACCTCCACGGGCTAGGAGTTTCTAAACTTCTTATGGCACATCAAATAAAATGTTGTTCAATCAATAATAATAATGTGCTTTTGATTGTTACTCCCTTCGACCATTAATAAAGTCCACATCGGTTTCGTGTCAAACTTTGACTCGAGATTTAGGTACCCACATGATAGTGCTAGTATCATAGCTAGTATCATACACATTGGTCTCACAAAACTGCTGATGTGGCAGCTAATTAAGTAGGAGAGAGGAGATTAGTGTAACATAGGTAGATATTGTATCATAGCGCAAACAACAAGATACATGCTTAGGGTTAGGGGTAGATACATGATTTTTCTGGTTTGAATATGTCTAGACCTTATTTATCAACTTAATTGAATGCTTACTATATAACATAAGAATACATTGTTTTTATTTTAATTTTTAATTTTTATACGGATTTGAATCTTGGTCAAATCCTAGGTTTCACCAAGATTTGAATAAGTTTAAAACATGAATATGAAAAAGTAAGCATGCATGTATGCTTCTTAATTAATCACTTCAAAATGAAGCTCTTGGGAGGGTTTTTGAAATTTCCATGTTTGAAACCAAAAACCACATATCATCATGCTTGACTTCATGAGACAGAGTTTAGGGTTAGGGGGTAGATACAAGATTTCTCTGGTTTGAATATGTCAAGACCTTGTATATCAACTTAATTGAATGCTTACTATATGACATAAGAAGACTATGTTCCTTGGTTTTTCATATTTTTTAAAAAAATTATGCCCATTTGAATCTTGGTCAAATCCTAGGTTTGACCATGATTTAAACAAGTTTAAAACATGAATATTAAAAATTAAGCATCTATCCTTCTTAGTCCCTTCAAAATGAAGCTTTTGGGAGGGTTTTTGAAATTTCCATCTTTGAAATCAAAAACCACATATCTTCATATGCTTGACTTCATGAGACAGAGTTTAGGGTTAGGGGGTAGATACATGATTTTTCTGGTTTGAATATGTCTAGACCTTATTTATCAACTTAATTGAATGCTTACTATATAACATAAGAAGACATTTTTTTTTAATTTTTATACCATTTGAATCTTGGTCAAATCTTAGGTTTCACCAAGATTTGAATAAGTTTAAAACATGAATATGAAAAAGTAAGCATGCATGTATGCTTCTTAATTAATCACTTCAAAATGAAGATCTTGGGAGGGTTTTTGAAATTTCCATGTTTGAAACCAAAAACCACATATCTTCATGCTTGACTTCATGAGACAGAGTTTAGGGTTAGGGGGTAGATACATGATTTCTCTGGATTGAATATATCTAGACCTTTTTTATCAGCTTAATTGAATGCTTACTATATGAAAAATTAAGCATATATCCTTCTTAGTCACTCCAAAATGTAGCTCTTGGGAGGGTTTTTGAAATTTCCATGTTTGAAACCAAAAACCACTTCTCTTCATGCATGCTTGACTTCATAAGACAGAGTTTAGGGTTAGGGGTAGATACATGATTTTCCTGGTTTGAATATGTCTAGACCTTGTTTATCAACTTAATTGAATGCTTACTATATAACATAAGAAGACCTTGTTTTTTTTGAATTTTTATACCCATTTGAATCTTGGTCAAATCCTTGGTTTCACCAAGATTTGAATAAGTTTAAAACATGAATATGAAAAAGTAAGCATGTATGCTTCTTAGTCACTTTAAAATGAAGCTCTTGGGAGGGTTTTTGAAATTTCCATGTTCGAAACCAAAAACCACATATCTTCATGCTTGACTTCATGAAACAAAGTTTAGGGTTAGGTGGTAGATACATGATTTTTCTTGTTTGAATATGTCTAGACCTTGTTTATCATCTTAATTGAATGCTTACTATATGACATAAGAAGACCTTGGTTTTTCATTTTTTTGATTTTTTTTTGAATTTTTAGGCCCATTTGAATCTTGGTCAAATCCTAGGTTTGACTAAGATTTGAACAAGTTTAAATCATGAATATGAAAAATTAAGCATCTATCCTTCTTAGTCACTCCAAAATTTAGCTCTTGGGAGGGTTTTTTAAATATCCATGTTTGAAACCAAAAACCAATTCTCTTAATGCATGCTTGACTTCATAAGACAGAGTTTAGGGTTAGGGGTAGATATATACATGATTTTTTCTGGTTTGAATATGTCTAGACCTTGTTTATCAACTTTAATGCTTACTATATGACATAAGAATGCTATGTGCTTTGGTTTTTTATTTTTCTATTTTGTTTGAATTTTATACCCATATATTTGAATCTTTGTGAAATCCTAGCTAGGTTTGACCAGGATTTAAACAAATTTAGAACATGAAAATGAAAAGGGAAGCTTGAATCCTTCTTAGTCACTCTAAAATGAAGTTGTTGGGAGGTTCTTGAAATTTCCATGTTTGAAACCCAAAACCACAGGATGCATGAAGAGAAGTGGTTTTTGGTTTCAAACATGGAAATTTCAAAAACCCTCCCAAGAGCTACGTACATTTTGGAGTGACTAAGAAGGATAGATTCTTAATTTTCATATTCATGATTTAAACTTGTTTAAACCATGGTCAAACCTAGGATTTGACCAAGATTCAAATGGGCATAATTTAAAAAAAAAATCAAAAAATGAAAAACCAAGGCACGTAGTCTTCTTATGTCATATAGTAAGCATTCAATTAAGTTGATAAACAAGGTCTAGACATATCCAAACCAGGAAAATCATGTATCTACCCCCTAACCCTAGCTAAACTTCGTCTTATGAAGTCAAGCATGCATGAAGAGTGTTGGTTTTTAGTTTCAAACGTTTAGGCCAAAAGCCCCTTTGCAAATATTTTAAACTTATTCAAATTTGGTTCAAATTTGAAAGACATACAAGTTATAGCACACATAGTGCATACATTTTCACACATATTGCACTAGATGCTAACCCTATAGTTTGAGGCCATTTGGATGAGGTCGAAAAAATTCTTGGATTAGAATCGTGTTGTTCGAACCCCGTAGTTGGATTTTTTTAACCTTGATCTGTAGAACTGGGCAAAACCCTAGTTTAACCTATTTAATTATAGATTCGTATATCGATTTTTGTACAGTACCTTTTTATTATTACTATGCAGCACATGTGTTTTTGCCCGTCGAGTGAAACTCGGAGGAAGAGGGATCGCTCGGAAGGAGAGAAGAAGGGAGAGCATTATGGTGTCTCCCCTTTTTCGGGTGATCATGTTGACTGTTGTGCAGGGTTTGTCAGTGAGCAGGAGGTGCGAGCGAGCGAGTCGAGCGAGGCCGAGAATGAGAGAGATTTGTTTTTTTTGTGAGAGGGACAACCGAAGGATCCTGAAAATGAAAAGGCAAGCATGCATGGATCTTTTTGAAACCAAAAACCACTTCTCTCTCATTCATGCATGCTTGCCTTCATAAGACAGAGTTTAGGGTTAGGGGTAGATATATACATGATTTTATGGTTTGAATATGTTTAGACCTTGTTTATCAACTTGAATGCTTACTATATATATGACATAAGAATGCTATGTCCTTCGTTTTTTCATTCTTTTGTTTTTTTCTGAATTTCTATGCCCATTTGAATCTTTTGGTCAAATCCTAGGTTTGACCAAGATTTAAACAAGCATAAATCCTAGGTTTCATTTTTCTGATCTTTTTTTAAAATAATCTGCCCATTTGAATCTTGGTCAAATCCTAGGTTGTTTGACCATGATTTAAACAAGTTTAAAACACGAATATGAAAAATTAAGCATCTATCCTTCTTAAGTCACTTTAAAATGTAACTCTTGGGAGGGTTTTTGAAATTTTCATGTTTGAAACCAAAAACCACTTCTCTTCATGCTTGACTTTCATAAAATCGACCGAGATTAGGGTTAGGGGGTAGATGAATGATTTGTCTGGTTTGAATATGTCCAAACATTGTTTATCAACTTTAATGCTTACTATATGACATACGTGTATCTCTAGATCGCAAATTTAACTAATGTAACACAAAATATATACAACAAAATATATATCATTAGAAAAACTCAGATGTTATACTATTTAATTGTATAATTTTTATAGCATAAATATTATATTATATTAGTTAAATTAACGATATTGGGATACGCGTAGGCCTTGTAAACCGGGACGGAGGGAGTACCCAGCTATAACTCCTCTTTCCTCTCTATCCCATCGTCTTCTCCCCTCGTTGCTAACTGCACGGATTGATTTCTCTTCTCGTCTTCTTCCCAAGGACCGTTGGAAAATGGAGATAAAAAGCTGCAGCACATGGAGTTCCGTCGGGCCATCGCCGGAAATAACACTCACAAGCAATGGAGGGAGAGAGAGATGGCGATTTAGAGTTCCATGTCCATGAGAAAGTTCCGTCGTGGGCATGGGTGGAAGCTCTCGACGCAGACATGCAGACCTGGATCCAATCCTTCGGCGACGGCGGCCATGTCATGGTGGATCAGTTGGTTGTGCCGCCTGCGATGGAGATGGTGGCGCCGCCCGCGATGGACACGGTCGTGGCCGTCGTCGACGAGGTTGTGCCTGCCGTCAACAGCGAAGAAAAAGAAGAGGCTCAGGGCGTCATGCGTGAAGGCGAGGGGGCGGTGCTCGTCGTCCAGGCAGAGCAGGCGGAGCTCGACCATGGCGAGGGCGCGCAGGTGGTTGCTGCCGTGCATGCTGCAGCCGCCGAGAATGCTAAGGAGAAGTATGAGAGCAAGTACAATAAGTCCTAGTCAGCTGGCTACAACGCCGGCGACATCGAGTTGCAGAGGGTCTTCGCTGTAATTTCAATCTTGTTTGGGTGCCTTTCTGTAATTTTTGTCCTTTAATATCATCAGTGGTTTCCCGCAAAAAAAAGCTGGCTACAAGGATTAAAATAATATATTGGTGTCTAGTTCGAGGAGAGAGAAGCGGAGAGAGAGTGTAAGAGCGGAAATTCAATTCGGCTCCCGGGTGCGTATGCTCTCTCTGCCAAAAAATCATATTTCAAAATGTCGAAAAATTTGGACACAAAATTCTACATGTACATCTCCATAATATACGAGCGTTCGTCAAGTTTCATGAAAAACCGATATTTTGTGTGGTCTATATAAAAAAGCGAAAGTTTATCTTGTGAAAAGCATTATTTTTAGCACTGAAATTTGTCTTTTTTACACACGTCACATGATAAGTCGATTTTTTATGAAACGACTTTGTGAGCACGTAGCATGTGAAGATGTACGTGCAAACTTTTAGTTTCAATAAGAAAACTACGTATGTGCTTTGGTTTTTCATTTTTCTGTTTTTTTTTTAATTTTCCGCCCATTTGAATCTCTGTCAAATCCTAGGTTGGACCAAGATTTAAACAAGTTTAACACGTGAAAATGAAAAGGTAAGCATGGATCCTTCTTAGTCACTCCAAAATGTACCAATTGATAGATGTGTTAACTTTGCTTCATGAAAAAAATAATGTCATGTAAATGAGTTAACTTGGATTTCCTACCCTTGAATCCATAGGAAACTTTGTTCTAATGCACTATAATAATCAACCGAGTTTTTACACCAACAGGTCTGTCACTTACGTGTGGTGCCCATGCGTGAGGTCCCACACTTCAGTGAGCACAAGTCACGTGCAATAGGTACGCAAACTCCCAGCCATTTTCTTTGTCAAGAGAAGACGCATCAGGATGCGTATTGGAAGTCTCTGGGTCCTTCAGGATCCTTCGGTTGTCCCTCTCACAAAAAAAACAAATCTCTCTCATTCTCGGCCTCGCTCGACTCGCTCGCTCACTCGCTCGCACCTCCTGCTCACTGACAAACCCTGCACAACAGTCAACATCATCACCCGAAAAAGGAGAGACACCATAATGCTCTCCCTCCTCCTTCTCTCCTTCCGAGTGATCCCTCTTCCTCCGAGTTTCACTCGACGGGCAAACACATATGTGCTCCATAGTAGAGTAATAATAAAAAGTTACTTACGTAGAAAAATCGACCTACGAATCTATAATTAAATAGGTTAAACTAGGGTTTTGCCCAGTACTACAGATCAAGGTTCAAAAAAATTCAACTACGGGGTTCGAACAACCCCATTTCTAATCAAAGAATTTTTTCGACGTCATCCAAATGGCCTCAAACTATAGCATGGGCGGATCCAGACTATAGCCAAGGGGGGCAGCCGCCCCCACTCAATTTTCTGAAACCTTGTAATATGGTAAGCTAAAGGCTGGTTTGCCCGCACTTAGAAATGATATTTGCATCACTTATCATATGTTTGCCCATTTGAATCTTGTCAAATCCTAGATTTGACCAAGATAATTTAAACAAGTTTAAAACATGAAAATGAAAAGGGAAGCTTGTATCCTTCTTAGTCACTCTAAAATGAAGTTTGGGGAGGTTTTTGAAATTTCCATGCTTGAAACCAAAAACCACTTCTCTTCATGCTTGACTTCATAAGACAAAGTTTAGGGTTAGGGGGTAGATACATGATTTTTCTGGTTTGAATATGTCTAGACCTTATTTATAACTTAATTGAATGCCTACTATATAACATAAGAAGACCTTTTTTGTTTTTTTTTTGAATTTTTATACCCATTTGAATCTTGGTCAAATCCTAGGTTTCACCAAGATTTGAATAAGTTTAAAACATGAATATGAAAAAGTAAGCATGCATGTATGCTTGTTAATTAATCACTTCGAAATGAAGCTCTTGGGAGGGTTTTTGAAATTTCCATGTTTGAAACCAAAAACCACATATCTTCATGCGCTTGACTTCATGAGACTGAGTTTAGGGTTAGGGGGTAGATGCATGATTTCTCTGGTTTGAATATGTCTAGACCTTGTTTATCAACTTAATTGAATGCTTACTATATGACATAAAAAGACTATGTGCCTTGATTTTTCATTTTTTTAAATTTTGCCCATTTGAATCTTGGTCAAATCCTAGGTTTGACCATGATTTAAACAAATTAAGCATGTATCCTTCGTAGTCACTCCAAAATGAAGCTCTTGAGAGGGTTTTTGAAATTTCCATGTTTGAAACCAAAAAACCGCGTACTTCTCTTCATGCTAAACTTCATAAGACAGAGTTTGGGGTTAGGGGTAGCTTGATACATGATTTTTCTCGTTTGAATATGTCTAGACCGTACCTTGTTTATCAACTTAATTTAATGCTTACTATATATATGACATAAGAAGACTATATGCATTGGTTTTTCATTTTATTGTTTTTTTAATTTTATGCCCATTTGAATCTTGGTCAAATCCTAGGTTTGACCCTGATTTAAACAAGTTGAAAACATGAATATGAAAAATTAAGCATATATCCTTCTTAGTCACTCCAAAATGAAGCTCTTTGGGAGGGTTTTTGAAATTTCCATGCTTGAAACCAAAAACCACATATCTTCATGCGCTTGACTTCATGAGACAGAGTTTAGGGTTAGGGGTAGATACATGATTTCTCTGGTTTGAATATGTTTAGACCTTGTTTATCAACTTAATTGAATGCTTACTATATGACATAAGAAGACTATGTGCCTTCGTTTTTCATTTTTTTGAATTATGCCCATTTGAATCTTGGTCAAATCCTAGGTTTGACCATGATTTAAACAAGTTTAAAACATGAATATGAAAAATTAAGCATGTATCCTTCGTAGTCACTCCAAAATGAAGCTCTTGAGAGGTTTTTTCAAATTTTCATGTTTGAAACCAAAAAACCACGTACTTCACTTCATGCTTGTCTTCATAAGACAGAGTTTGGGGTTAGGGGTAGCTTGTTGATACATGATTTTTCTGGTTTGAATATGTCTAGACTTTGTTTATCAACTTAATTGAATGCTTACTAGATGACATAAGATGACTATGTGCATTGGTTTTTCATTTTATTGTTTTATTTTTATTTTTTATGCCCATTTGAATCTTGGTCAAATCCTAGGTTTGACCATGATTTAATCAAGTTTAAAACATGAATATGAACAATTAAGCATCTATCCTTCTTAGTCACTCCAATATGTAGCTCTTGGGAGGGTTTTTGAAATTTCCATGCTTGAAAACCAAAAACCACTTCTCTTCATGCATGCTTTACTTCATAAGACAAAGTTTAGGGTTAGGGGGTAGATACATGATTTTCCTGCTAGTTTGAATATGTCTAGACCTTGTTTATCAATTTAATTGAATGCTCACTATATGACATGAGCAAACCTTGGTTTTAATTTTTTATACCCATTTGAATCTTCGTCAAATCCTAGGTTTTTTGACCAAGATTTGAACAAGTTTAAAACATGAATAATATGAAAAGGTAAGCATGTATGCTTCTTAATTAGTCACTCCAAAATGAAGCTCTTGGGAGGGTTTTTGAAATTTCCATGATTGAAACCAAAAACCACTTCTCTTCATGCTTGACTTCATAAGTCATGGTTTAGGGATATATAGGGGGTAGATACATGATCTTTCTGGTTTGAATATGTCTAGAGCTTGTTTATCAACTTAATTGAATGCTTACTATATGACATAAGAAGACTATGTGCCTTGATTTTTCATTTTTTTTAAATTATGCCCATTTGAATCTTGGTCAAATCCTACGTTTGACCATGATTTAAACAAGTTTAAAACATGAATATGAAAATTAAGCATGTATCCTTCGTAGTCACTCCAAAATGAAGCTCTTGAGAGGGTTTTTGAAATTTCCATGTTTGAAACCAAAAAAACCACGTACTTCTCTTCATGCTTGACTTCATAAGACAGAGTTTGGGGTTATGGGTAGCTTGATACATGATTTTTCTCATTTGAATATGTCTAGACCTTGTTTATCAACTTAATTGAATGCTTACTATATATATGACATAAGAAGACTATGTGCATTGGTTTTTCATTTTATTGATTTTTTAAATTTTATGCCCATTTGAATCTTGGTTAAATCCTAGGTTTGACCATGATTTAAACAAGTTGAAAACATGAATATGAAAAATTAAGCATATATCCTTCGTAGTCACTCCAAAATGAAGCTCTTGGGAGGGTTTTTGAAATTTCCATGTTTGAAACCAAAAACCACATCTCTTCATGCTTGACTTCATAAGTCGGAGTTTAGGGATAGGGGGTAGATACATGATTTTTCTGGTTGAATATGTCTAAACCTTGTTTATCAACTTGAATGCTTACTATATGACATACGAAGACTATTTGCTAACAGAGGGAGCAAGCACTCCAGCTATGAAAAGTACCAAACGATGCATACCAAAATGATTTTTTAGAGGAACACTAGTTCGGATTATATAATTTTATATTAGCAGGCCAAAATCGAACCCCGTAGTTGGATTTTCAGAAATTGATCCGTAGTACTGGGCAAAACCCTAGTTTAGCTTATTTAATAATAGATTCATAGGTCGATTTTTTTATGTTATTATTATTATTACTAGGCAGCACATGTGTTTGCCCGTCCAGTGAAACTCTTTCATTTCATTTTTCTTTTCCGCAAGGTCGGGAGTCGGAGGAAGAGGGATCACACGGGAGGAGACGAAGGGAGAGCAGTCACGGGGCCCCACTTATTTATGGTGTCTATCTTTTTCTGGTGATGTTGACTGTTGTGCAGGGTTGTCAGTGCGCAGCGCAGGGGGCTGCGAGCGAGCGAGAAAGGCCGAGAATGAGAGAGATATTTTTTTAGAGGGACAACCGAACGATCCTGAAGGACCCAGATTTCCAATACGCATCAGAGCGCGATTCTGATGGGACACAAAATATGGAGGAAATTACGTCTAAATCCCTAAGATTTACATGGTAGACCCCAGGCTGAAAGCAAGAAATGCGATCGGGTCCTTAACAGCCACCGTCCGGATTGATCCTCGTCGCAGCCGGGGACGAACCACTTGGCGCGACCAAATCGCCATGGCTACAGAGCCTGCACACCATGGCCTACGAGCTGAGCTAGAAACGACCTGCCAAAACCGGCAGCCAACGGAGGTGGATAATTGGAGAGAGAGAGAGAGTTGATGCCTCTCTCTTGACAAAGAAGATGGCTGGGAGTTTGCCTACCTAGCGTACGTGACTTGTGCTCACTGAATTGTGGGACCTCACGCATGGGAACCACACGTAAGTGATAGACTTGTTGCTCTAATAACTCGGGTGATTATTATACTGTATTAGTACATAGTTTCCTATGGATCCTTCTTAGTCACTCCTAAATGAAGCTCTTGAGAGGGTTTTTGAAATTTCCATGTTTGAAACCAAAAACCACTTCTCTTCATGCTTGACTTCACAAGACAGAGTTTAGGGTTATGGGGTAGATACATGATTTGTATGGTTTGAGTATGTCTAGACCTTGTTTATCAACTTGAATGCTTACTATATGACAGAGGAAGACTATGTGCTTTGGTTTTTCATTTTTTGATTTTTTGAATTTTTATACCAATTTGAATCTTGGTCAAACCTATGGTTCAACCAAGATTTAAACAAGTTAAAAACATGAGTATGAAAAACTAAGCACCATTTTAGTCGCACCAAAATGAAGCTCTTGGGAGGGTTTTTGAAATTTCCATGTTTGAAACCAAAAATCACTTCTCTTCATATGCTTGACTTCATAAGACAGAGTTTAGGGTTAGGGGGTAGATACATGATTTTTCTGGTTTCAATATGTCTAGACCTTGTTTATCAACTTAATTGAATGCTTACTATATGACATAAGAAGACTATGTGCATTGGTTTTTCATTTTATTGTTTTTTTTGAATTTTATGCCCATCTGAATCTTGGTCAAATCCTAGGTTTGACCATGATTTAAACAAGTTGAAAACATGAATATGAAAAATTAAGCATCTATCCTTCTTAGTCACTGCAAAATGTAGCTCTTGAGAGGGTTTTTGAAATTTCCATGTTTGAAACCCAAAACCACTTCTCTTCATGCTTGACTTCATAAGACAGAGTTTAGGGTTAGGGGGTAGATACATGATTTTCTGGTTTGAATATGTCTAGACCTTGTTTATCAACTTAATTGAATGCTTACTATATGACATAAGAAGAATATGTGCCTTGGTTTTTTCCTGTATTTTGATTTATTTTGAATTATTATGCACATTTGAATCTTGGTCAAATCCTAGGTTTGACCATGATTTAAACAAGTTTAAAACATGAATATGAAAAATTAAGCATCTATCAATCTTAGTCACTCCAAAATGTAGATCTTGGGAGGGTTTTTGAAATTTCCATGTTTGAAACCAAAAACCACATATCTTCATGCGCTTGACTTCATGAGACAGAGTTTAGGGTTAGGGGGTAGATACATGATTTCTCTGGTTTGAATATGTCTAGACCATGTTTATCAACTTAATTGAATGCTTACTATATGACATAAGAAGACAATGTGCCTTGATTTTTCATTTTTTTAAATTTTGCCCATTTGAATCTTGGTCAAATCCTAGGTTTGACCATGATTTAACAAGTTTAAAACATGAATATGAAAAATTAAGCATGTATCCTTCGTAGTCACTCCAAAATGAAGCTCGATCTTGAGAGGGTTTTTGAAATTTCCATGTTTGAAACCAAAAACCACATATCATCATGCGCTTGACTTCATGAGACAGAGTTTAGGGTTAGGGGTAGATACATGATTTCTCTGGTTTGAATATGTTTAGACCTTGTTTATCAACTTAATTGAATGCTTACTATATGACATAAGAAGACTATGTGCCTTGGTTTTTCATTTTTTTTTAATTATGCCCATTTGAATCTTGGTCAAATCCTAGGTTTGACCATGATTTAAACAAGTTTAAAACATGAATATGAAAAATTAAGCATGTATCCTTCGTAGTCACTCCAAAATGAAGCTCTTGAGAGTTTTTTTCAAATTTTCAGGTTTGAAACCAAAAAACCACGTACTTCACTTCATGCTTGTCTTCATAAGACAGAGTTTGGGGTTAGGGGTAGCTTGTTGATACATTATTTTTCTGGTTTGAATATGTCTAGACTTTGTTTATCAACTTAATTGAATGCTTACTGGATGACATAAGATGACTATGTGCATTGGTTTTTCATTTTATTGTTTTATTTTTATTTTTTATGCCCATTTGAATCTTGGTAAAATCCTAGGTTTGACCATGATTTAAACAAGTTTAAAACTTGAATATGAAAAATTAAGCATCTATCAATCTTAGTCACTCCAAAATGTAGATCTTGGGAGGGTTTTTGAAATTTCCATGTTTGAAACCAAAAACCACATATCTTCATGCGCTTGACTTCATGAGACAGAGTTTAGGGTTAGGGGGTAGATACATGATTTCTCTGGTTTGAATATGTCTAGACCTTGTTTAACAACTTAATTGAATGCTTACTATATGACATAAGAAGACAATGTGCCTTGATTTTTCATTTTTTTAAATTTTGCCCATTTGAAACTTGGTCAAATCCTAGGTTTGACCATGATTTAACAAGTTTAAAACATGAATATGAAAAATTAAGCATGTATCCTTCGTAGTCACTCCAAAATGAAGCTCGATCTTGAGAGGGTTTTTGAAATTTCCATGTTTGAAACCAAAAACCACATATCATCATGCGCTTGACTTCATGAGACAGAGTTTAGGGTTAGGGGTAGATACATGATTTCTCTGGTTTGAATATGTTTAGACCTTGTTTATCAACTTAATTGAATGCTTACTATATGACATAAGAAGACTATGTGCCTTGGTTTTTCATTTTTTTTATTATGCCCATTTGAATCTTGGTCAAATCCTAGGTTTGACCATGATTTAAACAAGTTTAAAACATGAATATGAAAAATTAAGCATGTATCCTTCGTAGTCACTCCAAAATGAAGCTCTTGAGAGGTTTTTTCAAATTGTCATGTTTGAAACCAAAAAACCACGCACTTCTCTTCATGCTTGACTACATAAGACAGAGTTTGGGGTTATGGGTAGCTTGATACATGATTTTTCTCATTTGAATATGTCTAGACCTTGTTTATCTCAACTTAATTCAATGCTTACTATATATATGACATAAGAAGACTATGTGCATTGGTTTTTCATTTTATTGTTTTTTTTTAAATTTTATGCCCATTTGAATCTTGGTCAAATCCTAGGTTTGACCATGATTTAAACAAGTTGAAAACATGAATATGAAAAATTAAGCATATATCCTTCGTAGTCACTCCAAAATGAAGCTCTTGGGAGGGTTTTTGAAATTTCCATGTTTGAAACCAAAAACCACATATCTTCATGCTTGACTTCATGAGACAGAGTTTAGGGTTAGGGGGGTAGATACATGATTTCTCTGGTTTGAATATATCTAGACCTTGTTTATCAACTTAATTGAATGCTTACTATGTGACATAAGAAGACTATGTTCCTTGATTTTCCATTTTTTTTTCTAAATTTTTATGCCCATTTTAATCTTGGTCAAATCCTAGGTTTGACCATGATTTAAACAAGTTTAAAACATGAATATGAAAAATTAAGCATATATCCTTCTTAGTCACTCCAAAAGGTAGATCTTGGTAGGGTTTTTGAAATTTCCATGTTTGAAACCAAAAACCGCTTCTCTTCATGCATGCTTGACTTCATAAGACAGAGTTTAGGGTTAGGGGTAGCTAGATACATGATTTTTCTGGTTTGAATATGTCTAGACCTTGTTTATCAACTTAATTCAATGCTTACTATATATATGACATAAGAAGACTATGTGCATTGGTTTTTCATTTTATTGTTTTTTTTAAATTTTATGCCCATTTGAATCTTGGTCAAATCCTAGGTTTGACCATGATTTAAACAAGTTTAAAACATGAATATGAAAAATTAAGCATATATCCTTCGTAGTCACTCCAAAATGAAGCTCTTGGGAGGGTTTTTGAAATTTCCATGTTTGAAACCAAAAAACCACGTACTTCTCTTCATGCTTGACTTGATAAGACAGAGTTTGGGGTTATGGGTAGCTTGATACATGATTTTTCTCGTTTGAATATGTCTAGACCTTGTTTATCAACTTAATTGAATGCTTACTATATGACATAAGAAGACTATGTGCCTTGGTTTTTCATTTATTTTGATTTATTTTTAATTTTTATGCCCATTTGAATCTTGGTCAAATCCTAGGTTTGACCATGATTTAAAAAAGTTCAAAATATAAATATGAAAAATTAAGCATCTATCCTTCTTAGTCACTCCAAAATGTAGCTCTTGGGAGGGTTTTTGAAATTTCCATGTTTGAAACCAAAAACCACATCTCTTCATGCTTGACTTCATAAGTCAGAGTTTAGGGATAGGGGGTAGATACATGATTTTTCTGGTTGAATATGTCTAAACCTTGTTTATGAACTTGAATGCTTACTATATGACATATGAAGACTATTTGCTAACAGAGGGAGCAAGCACTCCAGCTATGAAAAGTACCAAACGATGCATACCAAAATGATTTTTTAGAGGAATACTAGTTCGGATTATATAATTTTATATTAGCAGGCCAAAATCGAACCCCGTAGTTGGATTTTCAGAAATTGATCCGTAGTACTGGGCAAAACCCTAGTTTAGCTTATTTAATAATAGATTCGTAGGTCAATTTTTTTACGTTATTATTATTATTACTAGGCAGCACATGTGTTTGCCCGTCCAGTGAAACTCTTTCATTTCATTTTTCTTTTCCGCAAGGTCGGGAGTCGGAGGAAGAGGGATCACACGGGAGGAGACGAAGGGAGAGCAGTCACGGGGCCCCACTTATTTATGGTGTCTATCCTTTTTCTGGTGATGTTGATTTGTGCAGGGTTGTCGGTGCAGCGCAGGGGGGTGCGAGCGAGCGAGAAAGGCCGAGAATGAGAGAGATGTTTTTTTTAGAGGGACAACCGAACGATCCTGAAGGACCCAGATTTCCAATACGCATCAGAGCGCAGTTTACAGCAGGACACAAAATATGGAGGAAATTACGTCTAAATCCCTAAGATTTACATGGTAGACCCCAGGCTGAAAGCAAGAAATGCGATCGGGTCCTTAACAGCCACCGTCCGGATTGATCCTCGTCACAGCCGGGGACGAACCACTTGGCGCGACCAAATCGGCATGGCTACAGAGCCTGCACACCATGGCCTACGTGCTGAGCTAGAAGCGACCTGCCAAAACCGGCAGCCAACGGAGGTGGATAATTGGAGAGAGAGAGAGAGAGAGAGAGAGAGTTGATGCCTCTCTCTTGACAAAGAAGATGGCTGGAAGTTTGCCTACCTAGCGTACGTGACTTGTGCTCACTGAAGTGTGGGACCTCATGCATGGGAACCACACGTAAGTGACAGACTTGTTGCTCTAATAACTCGGGTGATTATTATACTGTATTAGTACATAGTTTCCTATGGATCCTTCTTAGTCACTCCTAAATGAAGCTCTTGAGAGGGTTTTTGAAATTTCCATGTTTGAAACCAAAAACCACTTCTCTTCATGCTTGACTTCACAAGACAGAGTTTAGGGTTATGGGGTAGATACATGATTTGTATGGTTTGAGTATGTCTAGACCTTGTTTATCAACTTGAATGCTTACTATATGACAGAGGAAGACTATGTGCTTTGGTTTTTCATTTTTTGATTTTTTTGAATTTTTATACCAATTTGAATCTTGGTCAAACCTATGGTTCAACCAAGATTTAAACAAGTTAAAAACATGAGTATGAAAAACTAAGCCTCTAACCATTTTAGTCGCACCAAAATGAAGCTCTTGGGAGGGTTTTTGAAATTTCCATGTTTGAAACCAAAAATCACTTCTCTTCATATGCTTGACTTCATAAGACAGAGTTTAGGGTTAGGGGGTAGATACATGATTTTTCTGGTTTGAATATGTCTAGACCTTGTTTATCAACTTAATTGAATGCTTACTATATGACATGAGAAGACCATGTGCATTGGTTTTTCATTTTATTGTTTTTTTTTAATTTTATGCCCATCTGAATCTTGGTCAAATCCTAGGTTTGACCATGATTTAAACAAGTTTAAAACATGAATATGAAAAATTAAGAATCTATCCTTCTTAGTCACTGCAAAATGTAGCTCTTGAGAGGGTTTTTGAAATTTCCATGTTTGAAACCAAAAACCACTTCTCTTCATGCTTGACTTCATAAGACAGAGTTTAGGGTTAGGGGGTAGATACATGATTTTTTGGTTTGAATATGTCTAGACCTTGTTTATCAGCTTAATTGAATGCTTACTATATGACATAGGAAGACTATGTGCCTTGGTTTTTTCCTGTATTTTGATTTATTTTGAATCTTGGTCAAATCCTAGGTTTGACCATGATTTAAACAAGTTTAAAACATGAATATGAAAAATTAAGCATCTATCAATCTTAGTCACTCCAAAATGTAGATCTTGGGAGGGTTTTTGAAATTTCCATGTTTGAAACCAAAAACCACATATCTTCATGCGCTTGACTTCATGAGACAGAGTTTAGGGTTAGGGGGTAGATACATGATTTCTCTGGTTTGAATATGTCTAGACATTGTTTATCAACTTAATTGAATGCTTACTAGATGACATAAGATGACTATGTGCATTGGTTTTTTCCTTTTTTTTGAATTTTTATGCCAATTTGAATCTTGGTCAAATCCTAGGTTTGACCATGATTTAATCAAGTTTAAAACATGAATATGAAAAATTAAGCATCTATCCTTCTTACTCACTCCAATATGTAGCTCTTGGGAGGGTTTTTGAAATTTCCATGCTTGAAAACCAAAAACCACTTCTCTTCATGCATGCTTGACTTCATAAGACATAGTTTAGGGTTAGGGGGTAGATACATGATTTTCCTGCTAGTTTGAATATGTCTAGACCTTGTTTATCAATTAAATTGAATGCTTACTATATGACATGAGCAGACCTAGCTTGGTTTTAATTTTTTTATACCCATTTGAATCTTCGTCAAATCCTAGGTTTGTTGACCAAGATTTGAACAAGTTTAAAACATGAATATGAAAAAGTAAGCATGTATGCGTCTTAATTAGTCACTCCAAAATGAAGCTCTTGGGAGGGTTTTTGAAATTTCCATGTTTGAAACCAAAAACCACTTCTTCTCTTCATGCTTGACTTCATAAGTCAGGGTTTAGGGATATATAGGGGGTAGATACATGATTTTTCTAGTTTGATATGTCTAGACGTTGTTTATCAACTTAATTGAATGCTTAATATATATGACATAAGAAGACTACGTGACTTGTGCTCACTGAAGTGTGGGACCTCACGCATGGGAACCACACGTAAGTGACAGACTTGTTGCTCTAATAACTCGGGTGATCATTATACTGTATTAGTACATAGTTTCCTATGGATCCTTCTTAGTCACTCCAAAATGAAGCTCTTTGGGAGGGTTTTTGAACTTTTCATGTTTGAAACCCAAAACAACTTCTCTTCATGCTTGACTTCATAAGACAGAGTTTAGGGTTAGGGGTAGATCCATGATTTGTCTGGTTTGAATACGTCTAGACCTTGTTTATCAACTTTAATGCTTACTATATGACATAAGAAGACTATGTGCTTTGATTTTTCATTTTTCTGATTTTTATTTTATTTTTGATGCCCATTTGAATCTTGGCCAGATCCTAGGTTTGACCAAGATTTAAACAAGTTTAAAACATGAAAATGAAAAGGGAAGCATTTATCCTTCTTAGTCACTCTAAATGAAGTTTTTGGGAGGTTTTTGAAATTTCCATGTTTGAAACCCAAAACCACTTCTCTTCATGCTTGACTTCATAAGACATAGTTTAGGGTTAGGGGTAGATACATGATTTGTATGGTTTGAGTATGTATAGACCTTGTTTATCAACTTGAATGCTTACTATATGACATAAGAAAACTACGTATGTGCTTTGGTTTTTCATTTTTCTGTTTTTTTTTTAATTTTCCGCCCATTTGAATCTCTGTCAAATCCTAGGTTGGACCAAGATTTAAACAAGTTTAACACGTGAAAACGAAAAGGTAAGCATGGATCCTTCTTAGTCACTCCAAAATGTACCAATTGATAGATGTGTTAACTTTGCTTCATGGAAAAAATAATGTCATGTAAATGAGTTAACTTGGATTTCCTACCCTTGAATCCATAGGAAACTTTGTTCTAATGCACTATAATAATCAACCGAGTTTTTACACCAACAGGTCTATCACTTACGTGTGGTGCCCATGCATGAGGTCCCACACTTCAGTGAGCACAAGTCACGTGCAATAGGTACGCAAACTCCCAGCCATTTTCTTTGTCAAGAGAAGACGCATCAGGATGCGTATTGGAAGTCTCTGGGTCCTTCAGGATCCTTCGGTTGTCCCTCTCACAAAAAAAACAAATCTCTCTCATTCTCGGCCTCGCTCGACTCGCTCGCTCGCTCGCACCTCCTGCTCACTGACAAACCCTGCACAACAGTCAACATCATCACCCAAAAAAGGGGAGACACCATAATGCTCTCCCTCCTCCTTCTCTCCTTCCGAGTGATCCCTCTTCCTCCGAGTTTCACTCGACGGGCAAACACATATGTGCTCCATAGTAGAGTAATAATAAAAAGGTACTTACGTAGAAAAATCGACCTACGAATCTATAATTAAATAGGTTAAACTAGGGTTTTGCCCAGTACTACAGATCAAGGTTCAAAAAAATTCAACTACGGGGTTCGAACAACCCCATTTCTAATCAAAGAATTTTTTCGACGTCATCCAAATGGCCTCAAACTATAGCATGGGCGGATCCAGACTATAGCCAAGGGGGGCAGCGCCCCCACTCAATTTTTCTGAAACCTTGTAATATGTTAAGCTAAAGGCTGGTTTGCCCGCACTTAGAAATGATATTTGCATCACTTATCATATGTTTGCCCATTTGAATCTTGTCAAATCCTAGATTTGACCAAGATAATTTAAACAAGTTTAAAACATGAAAATGAAAAGGGAAGCTTGTATCCTTCTTAGTCACTGTAAAGTGAAGTTTGGGGAGGTTTTTGAAATTTCCATGCTTGAAACCAAAAACCACTTCTCTTCATGCTTGACTTCATAAGACAAAGTTTAGGGTTTGGGGGTAGATACATGATTTTTCTGGTTTGAATATGTCTAGACCTTATTTATCAACTTAATTGAATGCCTACTATATAACATAAGAAGACCTTTTTTGTTTTTTTTGAATTTTTATACCCATTTGAATCTTGGTCAAATCCTAGGTTTCACCAAGGTTTGAATAAGTTTAAAACATGAATATGAAAAAGTAAGCATGCATGTATGCTTCTTAATTAATCACTTCGAAATGAAGCTCTTGGGAGGGTTTTTGAAATTTCCATGTTTGAAACCAAAAACCACATATCTTCATGCGCTTGACTTCATGAGACTGAGTTTAGGGTTAGGGGGTAGATACATGATTTCTCTGGTTTGAATATGTCTAGACCTTGTTTATCAACTTAATTGAATGCTTACTATATGACATAAAAAGACTATGTGCCTTGATTTTTCATTTTTTTAAATTTTGCCCATTTGAATCTTGGTCAAATCCCAGGTTTGACCATGATTTAAACAAATTAAGCATGTATCCTTCGTAGTCACTCCAAAATGAAGCTCTTGAGAGGGTTTTTGAAATTTCCATGTTTGAAACCAAAAAACCGCGTACTTCTCTTCATGCTAAACTTCATAAGACAGAGTTTGGGGTTAGGGGTAGCTTGATACATGATTTTTCTCGTTTGAATATGTCTAGACCGTACCTTGTTTATTAACTTAATTGAATGCTTACTATATATATGACATAAGAAGACTATATGCGTTGGTTTTTCATTTTATTGTTTTTTTTAATTTTATGCCCATTTGAATCTTGGTCAAATCCTAGGTTTGACCCTGATTTAAACAAGTTGAAAACATGAATATGAAAAATTAAGCATATATCCTTCTTAGTCACTCCAAAATGAAGCTCTTTGGGAGGGTTTTTGAAATTTCCATGTTTGAAACCAAAAACCACATATCTTCATGCGCTTGACTTCATGAGACAGAGTTTAGGGTTAGGGGTAGATACATGATTTCTCTGGTGTGAATATGTTTAGACCTTGTTTATCAACTTAATTGAATGCTTACTATATGACATAAGAAGACTATGTGCCTTGGTTTTTCATTTTTTTTAATTATGCCCATTTGAATCTTGGTCAAATCCTAGGTTTGACCATGATTTAAACAAGTTTAAAACATGAATATGAAAAATTAAGCATGTATCCTTCGTAGTCACTCCAAAATGAAGCTCTTGAGAGGTTTTTTCAAATTTTCATGTTTGAAACCAAAAAACCACGTACTTCACTTCATGCTTGTCTTCATAAGACAGAGTTTGGGGTTAGGGGTAGCTTGTTGATACATGATTTTTCTGGTTTGAATATGTCTAGACTTTGTTTATCAACTTAATTGAATGCTTACTAGATGACATAAGATGACTATGTGCATTGGTTTTTCATTTTATTGTTTTATTTTTATTTTTTATGCCCATTTGAATCTTGGTCAAATCCTAGGTTTGACCATGATTTAATCAAGTTTAAAACATGAATATGAACAATTAAGCATCTATCCTTCTTAGTCACTCCAATATGTAGCTCTTGGGAGGGTTTTTGAAATTTCCATGCTTGAAAACCAAAAACCACTTCTCTTCATGCATGCTTGACTTCATAAGACAAAGTTTAGGGTTAGGGGGTAGATACAAGATTTTCCTGCTAGTTTGAATATGTCTAGACCTTGTTTATCAATTTAATTGAATGCTCACTATATGACATGAGCAAACCTTGGTTTTAATTTTTTTATACCCATTTGAATCTTCGTCAAATCCTAGGTTTGTTGACCAAGATTTGAACAAGTTTAAAACATGAATAATATGAAAAGGTAAGCATGTATGCTTCTTAATTAGTCACTCCAAAATGAAGCTCTTGGGAGGGTTTTTGAAATTTCCATGATTGAAACCAAAAACCACTTCTCTTCATGCTTGACTTCATAAGTCATGGTTTAGGGATATATAGGGGGTAGATACATGATCTTTCTGGTTTGAATATGTCTAGAGCTTGTTTATCAACTTAATTGAATGCTTACTATATGACATAAGAAGACTATGTGCCTTGATTTTTCATTTTTTTTAAATTATGCCCATTTGAATCTTGGTCAAATCCTACGTTTGACCATGATTTAAACAAGTTTAAAACATGAATATGAAAATTAAGCATGTATCCTTCGTAGTCACTCCAAAATGAAGCTCTTGAGAGGGTTTTTGAAATTTCCATGTTTGAAACCAAAAAACCACGTACTTCTCTTCATGCTTGACTTCATAAGACAGAGTTTGGGGTTATGGGTAGCTTGATACATGATTTTTCTCATTTGAATATGTCTAGACCTTGTTTATCAACTTAATTGAATGCTTACTATATATATGACATAAGAAGACTATGTGCATTGGTTTTTCATTTTATTGTTTTTTTAAATTTTATGCCCATTTGAATCTTGGTCAAATCCTAGGTTTGACCATGATTTAAACAAGTTGAAAACATGAATATGAAAAATTAAGCATATATCCTTCGTAGTCACTCCAAAATGAAGCTCTTGGGAGTGTTTTTGAAATTTCCATGTTTGAAACCAAAAACCACATATCTTCATGCTTGACTTCATGAGACAGAGTTTAGGGTTAGGGGGGTAGATACATGATTTCTCTGGTTTGAATATATCTAGACCTTGTTTATCAACTTAATTGAATGCTTACTATGTGACATAAGAAGACTATGTGCCTTGATTTTCCATTTTTTGTTTTTTCTGAATTTTTATGCCCATTTTAATCTTGGTCAAATCCTAGATTTGACCATGATTTAAACAAGTTTAAAACATGAATATGAAAAATTAAGCATATATCCTTCTTAGTCACTCCAAAATGTAGATCTTGGTAGGGTTTTTGAAATTTCATGTTTGAAACCAAAAACCACTTCTCTTCATGCATGCTTGACTTCATAAGACAGAGTTTAGGGTTAGGGGTAGCTAGATACATGATTTTTCTGGTTTGAATATGTCTAGACCTTGTTTATCAACTCAATTGAATGCTTACTATATGACATAAGAAGACTATGTGCCTTGGTTTTTCATTTTTTTTAAATTATGCCCATTTGAATCTTGGTCAAATCCTACGTTTGACCATGATTTAAACAAGTTTAAAACATGAATATGAAAATTAAGCATGTATCCTTCGTAGTCACTCCAAAATGAAGCTCTTGAGAGGGTTTTTAAAATTTCCATGTTTGAAACCAAAAAACCACGTACTTCTCTTCATGCTTGACTTCATAAGACAGAGTTTGGGGTTATGGGTAGGTTGATACATGATTTTTCTCGTTTGAATATGTCTAGACCTTGTTTATCAACTTAATTGAATGCTTACTATATGACATAAGAAGACTATGTGCCTTGGTTTTTCATTTATTTTGATTTATTTTGAATTTTTATGCCCATTTGAATCTTGGTCAAATCCTAGGTTTGACCATGATTTAAACAAGTTCAAAATATATATATGAAAAATTAAGCATCTATCCTTCTTAGTCACTCAAAAATGTAGCTCTTGGGAGGGTTTTTGAAATTTCCATGTTTGAAACCAAAAACCACATCTCTTCATGCTTGACTTCATAAGTCAGAGTTTAGGGATAGGGGGTAGATACATGATTTTTCTGGTTGAATATGTCTATACCTTGTTTATCAACTTGAATGCTTACTATATGACATACGAAGACTATTTGCTAACAGAGGGAGCAAGCACTCCAGCTATGAAAAGTACCAAACGATGCATACCAAAATGATTTTTTAGAGGAATACTAGTTCGGATTATATAATTTTATATTAGCAGGCCAAAATCGAACCCGTAGTTGGATTTTCAGAAATTGATCCGTAGTACTGGGCAAAACCCTAGTTTAGCTTATTTAATAATAGATTCATAGGTCGATTTTTTTACGTTATTATTATTATTACTAGGCAGCACATGTGTTTGCCCGTCCAGTGAAACTCTTTCATTTCATTTTTCTTTTCCGCAAGGTCGGGAGTCGGAGGAAAAGGGATCACACGGGAGGAGACGAAGGGAGAGCAGTCACGGGGCCCCACTTATTTATGGTGTCTATCCTTTTTCTGGTGATGTTGACTGTTGTGCAGGGTTGTCAGTGCGCAGCGCAGGGGGGTGCGAGCGAGCGAGAAAGGCCGAGAATGAGAGAGATTTTTTTTTTTAGAGGGACAACCGAACGATCCTGAAGAACCCAGATTTCCAATACGCATCAGAGCGCAGTTTACAGCAGGACACAAAATATGGAGGAAATTACGTCTAAATCCCTAAGATTTACATGGTAGACCCCAGGCTGAAAGCAAGAAATGCGATCGGGTCCTTAACAGCCACCGTCCGGATTGATCCTCGTCGCAGCCGAGGACGAACCACTTGGCGCGACCAAATCGCCATCGCTACAGAGCCTGCACACCATGGCCTACGAGCTGAGCTAGAAACGACCTGCCAAAACCGGCAGCCAACGGAGGTGGATAATTGGAGAGAGAGAGAGAGAGAGTTGATGCCTCTCTCTTGACAAAGAAGATGGCTGGGAGTTTGCCTACCTAGCGTACGTGACTTGTGCTCACTGAAGTGTGGGACCTCACGCATGGGAACCACACGTAAGTGACAGACTTGTTGCTCTAATAACTCAGGTGATTATTATACTGTATTAGTACATACTTTCCTATGGATCCTTCTTAGTCACTCCTAAATGAAGCTCTTGAGAGGGTTTTTGAAATTTCCATGTTTGAAACCAAAAACCAATTCTCTTCATGCTTGACTTCACAAGACAGAGTTTAGGGTTATGGGGTACATACATGATTTTTCTGGTTTGAGTATGTCTAGACCTTGTTTATCAACTTGAATGCTTACTATATGACAGAGGAAGACTATGTGCTTTGGTTTTTCATTTTTTGGTTTTTTTGAATTTGTATACCAATTTGAATCTTGGTCAAACCTATGGTTCAACCAAGATTTAAACAAGTTAAAAACATGAGTATGAAAAACTAAGCCTCTAAACATTTTAGTCGCACCAAAATGAAGCTCTTGGGAGGGTTTTTGAAATTTCCATGTTTGAACCAAAAATCACTTCTCTTCATATGCTTGACTTTGATACGTCTCCGACGTATCGATAATTTCTTATGTTCCATGCCACATTATTGATTATATCTACATATTTTATGCACACTTTATGTCATATTCGTGCATTTTCTGGAACTAACCTATTAACAAGATGCCGAAGTGCCAGTTGCTGTTTTCTGCTGTTTTTGGTTTCAGAAATCCTAGTAAGGAAATATTCTCGGAATTGGACGAAATCAACGCCCAGGTTCCTATTTTGCCCGGAAGCATCCAGAACACACGAGAACCGCCAGAGGAGGGGCACAGGCCCACCAAACCCTAGGCCGGCGCGGCCTAGGGGGGGCCCGCGCCCCCCTATAGTGTCGGCGCCCCTTCGACCTTCTAACGCCGCCTCTTCGCCTATATAAAGCCCCTGGACCTAAAACCTCGATACGAAAAAGCCACGGTACGAGAAACCTTCCAGAGCCGCCGCCATCGCGAAGCCAAGATCTGGGGGACAGGACTCTCTGTTCCGGCACGCCGCCGGGATGGGGAAGTGCCCCCGGAAGGCTTCTCCATCAACACCACCGCCATCTTCATCAACGCTGCTGTCTCCCATGAGGAGGGAGTAGTTCTCCATCGAGGCTCGGGGCTGTACCGGTAGCTATGTGGTTAATCTCTCTCCTATGTACTTCAATACAATAATCTCATGAGCTGCCCTACATGATTGAGATTCATATGATGATGCTTGTAATCTAGATGTCATTGTGCTAGTCAAGTGGGTTTTACTTATGTGATCTCCGGAGACTCCTTGTCCCACGTGTGTAAAGGTGACAGTGTGTGCACCATGTGGGTCTCTTAGGCTATATTTCACAGAATACTTATTCACTGAGTTATGATTTGAGTTGGATGTCTCTATGAAATTGTGGTGTGTTAGTACCTCCTGTGAATGCTCAAAGTGACAGCGTGGGGTGTTCATTAGTACTTGGGAATGCATCTTTAAGGTTTGCCTACATGATGAATTAGTGTTCGTTATCTTGCCAGAGAGTAATTCAGAGTAGCATAGTGAAGTGCTTATTTATATGTCTTTATGATTGCAATGTGTTTTGTATCACAATTTATCTATGTGCTACTCTAGTGATGTTATTAAAGTACTCTATTCCTCCTGCACGGTGTAATGGTGACAGTGTGTGCATCCGTGTTAGTACTTGGCGTAGGCTATGATTATGATCTCTTGTAGATTATGAAGTTAACTATTGCTATGATAGTATTGATGTGATCTATTCCTCCTTTCGTAGCGTGAAGGTGACAGTGTGCATGCTACGTTAGTACTTGGTTTAGTTGTGTTGATCTGTCATGCACTCTAAGGTTATTTAAATATGAACATTGAATTGTGGAGCTTGTTAACTCCGGCATTGAGGGTTCGTGTAATCCTACGCAATGGTGTTCATCATTCAACAAGAGAGTGTAGAGTATGCATTTATCTATTCTGTTATGTGATCAAAGTTGAGAGTGTCCACTAGTGAAAGTATGATCCCTAGGCCTTGTTCCTAAATACTGCTATCGCTGCTTGTTTCATTTTCTTGCATCTTTACTTCCTGCAATATTACTACCATCAACTGCACGCCAGCACGCACTTTTCTGGCGCCGTTACTACTGCTCATATTCATTCATACCACTTGTATTTCACTATCTCTTCGCCGAACTAGTGCACCTATTAGGTGTGTTGGGGACACAAGAGACTTCTTGCTTTGTGGTTGCAGGGTTGCATGAGAGGGATATCTTTGACCTCTTCCTCCCTGAGTTCGATAAACCTTGGGTGATCCACTTAAGGGAAACTTGCTGCTATTCTACAAACCTCTGCTCTTGGAGGCCCAACACTGTCTACAAGAATAGAAGCACCCGTAGACATCAAGCTATTTTCTGGCGCCGTTGCCGGGGAGGAAAGGTAAAAGGCACTCATACTCCGGTCCCAGGTTAAGTACTTTTCTGGCGCCATTGTGTTTGTGCTCGAAGCTATTTCCTTTAGATCCTGCAATTGCAACTTTTTGTTTCTTGTTTACACTAGTTAGGCATAATGGAAAACAACAAAAATATGAGAGATCTTTATGAACTTTATCTTGAATTAGGACATGATGTGTTTGAAGAGAGAATTAAAAAACCCATGGAACTTTATATGCATGCTAATGGGAATGTTATTACTATGAATGCTTTGAACACTATTGTTGCTAATGCTATGGAAAATTCTAAGCTTGGGGAAGCTGGTTTTGATGAGCATGATCTTTTTAGTCCCCCGGGCAATGAGGAGGAAATTTACTTTGATGATACTTTGCCTCCTATTTATGATGATTATAATGATAGTAGTCTTTTGTTACCACCTGTTATGGAGGATGAATTTGATTATGAATACAATATGCCTCCTATATTTGATGATGAGAATAATAATGATAGCTACTTTGTTGAATTTGCACCCACTACAACTAATAAAATTGATTATGCTTATGTGGAGAGTAATAATTTTATGCATGAGACTCATGATAAGAATGTTTCATTTGATAGTTATATTATTGAGTTTGCTCATGTTGCTACTGAAAGTTATTATGAGAGAGGAAAATATGGTTGTAGAAATTTTCATGTTACTAAAATACCTCTCTATGTGCTGAAATTTTTGAAGCTACACTTGTTTTATCTTCCTATGCTTGTTACTTTGCTCTTCATGAACTTGTTTATTTACAAGATTCCTATGCATAGGAAGCATGTTAGACTTAAATGTGTTTTGAATTTGCCTCTTGATGCTATCTTTTGCTTCAAATACTATTTCTTGCGAGTGCATCATTAAAACTGCTGAGCCCATCTTAATGGCTATAAAGAAAAGAACTTCTTGGGAGATAAGCCATGTGTTATTTTGCTACAGTACTTTGTTTTTATTTTGTGTCTTGGAAGTTGTTTACTACTGTAGCAACCTCTCCTTATCTTAGTTTTGCGTTTTGTTGTGCCAAGTAAAGTCGTTGATAGTAAGGTTCATACTAGATTTGGATTACTGCGCAGAAACAGATTTCTTTGCTGTCACGAATCTGGGCAAAATTCTCTGTAGGTAACTCAGAAAATTATGCCAATTTACGTGAGTGATCCTCAGATATGTACGCAACTTTCATTCAATTTGAGAATTTTCATTTGAGCAAGTCTGGTGCCTCAATAAAATTCGTCTTTACGGACTGTTCTGTTTTGATAGATTCTGCCTTTTATTTCGCATTGCTCCTTTTGCTATGTGGGATGGATTTCTTTGTTCCATTAACTTCCAGTAGCTTTGAGCAATGTCCAGAAGTGTTAAGAATGATTGTGTCACCTCTGAACATGTGGATTTTTGATTATGCACTAACCCTCTAATGAGTTTGTTTCGAGTTTGGTGTGAAGGAAGTTTTCAAGGGTCAAGAGAGGAGGATGATATACTATGATCAAGGAGAGTGAGAAGTCTAAGCTTGGGGATGCCCCGGTGGTTCATCCCTGCATATATCAAGAAGACTCAAGCGTCTAAGCTTGGGGATGCCCAAGGCATCCCCTTCTTCATCGACAACATTATCAGGTTCCTCCCCTGAAACTATATTTTTATTCCATCACAGCTTATGTGCTTTGCTTGGATCGTTGGTTTGTTTTAGTTTTTGTTTTGTTTGAATAAAATGGATCCTAGCATTCTTTGTGTGGGAGAGAGACACGCTCCGCTGTTGCATATGGACAAGTATGTCCTTAGTTTCTACTCATAGTATTCATGGCGAAGTTTCTTCTTCGTTAAATTGTTATATGGTTGGAATTGGAAAATGATACATGTAGTAATTGCTATAAATGTCTTGGGTAATGTGATACTTGGCAATTGTTGTGCTCATGTTTAAGCTCTTGCATCATATGCTTTGCACCCATTAATGAAGAAATACATAGAGCATGCTAAAATTTGGTTTGCATATTTGGTCTCTCTAAAGTCTAGATAATTTCTAGTATTGGGTTTGAACAACAAGGAAGACGGTGTAGAGTCTTATAATGTTTTCAATATGTCTTTTATGTGAGTTTTGCTGCACCGCTTCATCCTTGTGTTTGTTTCAAATAGCCTTGCTAGCCTAAACCTTGTATCGAGAGGGAATACTTCTCATGCATCCAAAATACTTGAGCCAACCACTATGCCATTTGTGTCCACCATACCTACCTACTACATGGTATTTCCCCGCCATTCCAAAGTAAATTGCTTGAGTGCTACCTTTAAATTTCCATTCTTCACCTTTACAATACATAGCTCATGGGACAAATAGCTTAAAAACTATTGTGGTATTGAATATGTACTTATGCACTTTATCTCTTATTAAGTTGCTCGTTGTGCGATAACCATGTTCACTGGGGACGCCATCAACTACCTTTTGTTGAATTTCATGTGAGTTGCTATGCATGTTTGTCTTGTCTGAAGTAAGAGCGATCTACCACCTTATGGTTGGAGCATGCATATTGTTAGAGAAGAACATTGGGCCGCTAACTAAAGCCATGATCCATGGTGGAAGTTTCAGTTTTGGACATATATCCTCAATCTCATATGAGAAAATTAATTGTTGCTACATGCTTATGCATAAAAGAGGAGTCCATTATCTGTTGTCTATGTTGTCCCGGTATGGATGTCTAAGTTGAGAATAATCAATAGCGAGAAATCCAATGCGAGCTTTCTCCTTAGACCTTTGTACAGGCGGCATAGAGGTACCCCTTTGTGACACTTGGTTAAAACATGTGCATTGCGATGATCCGGTAGTCCAAGCTAATTAGGACAAGGTGCGGGCACTATTAGTATACTATGCATGAGGCTTGCAACTTGTAAGATATAATTTACATGATACATATGCTTTATTACTACCGTTGACAAAATTGTTTCTTGTTTTCAAAATCAAAGCTCTAGCACAAATATAGCAATCGATGCTTTCCTCTTTGAAGGACCATTCTTTTACTTATATTGTTGAGTCAGTTCACCTATTTTTCTCCACCTCAAGAAGCAAACACTTGTGTGAACTGTGCATTGATTCCTACATACTTGCATATTGCACTTATTATATTACTCTGTGTTGACAATATCCATGAGATATACATGTTACAAGTTGAAAGCAACCGCTGAAACTTCATCTTCCTTTGTGTTGCTTCAATGCCTTTACTTTGAATTATTGCTTTATGAGTTAACTCTTATGCAAGACTTATTGATGCTTGTCTTTAAGTACTATTCATAAAAAGTCTTTGCTATATGATTCACTTGTTTACTCATGTCATATACATTGTTTTGATCGCTGCATTCACTACATATGCTTTACAAATAGTATGATCAAGGTTATGATGGCATGTCACTCCAAAAATTATCTTTGTTTATCGTTTACCTGCTCGGGACGAGCAGGAACTAAGCTTGGGGATGCTGATACGTCTCCGACGTATCGATAATTTCTTATGTTCCATGCCACATTATTGATGATATCTACATGTTTTATGCACACTTTATGTCATATTCGTGCATTTTCTGGAACTAACCTATTAACAAGATGCCGAAGTGCCAGTTGCTGTTTTCTGCTGTTTTTGGTTTCAGAAATCCTAGTAAGGAAATATTCTCGGAATTGGACGAAATCAACGCCCAGGATCCTATTTTGCCCGGAAGCATCCAGAACACACGAGAACCGCCAGAGGAGGGGCACATGCCCACCAAACCCTAGGCCGGCGCGGCCTAGGGGGGGCCCGCGCCCCCCTATAGTGTCGGCGCCCCTTCGACCTTCTGACGCCGCCTCTTCGCCTATATAAAGCCCCTGGACCTAAAACCTCGATACGAAAAAGCCACGGTACGAGAAACCTTCCAGAGCCGCCGCCATCGCGAAGCCAAGATCTGGGGGACAGGACTCTCTGTTCTGGCACGCCGCCGGGACGGGGAAGTGCCCCCGGAAGGCTTCTCCATCAACACCACCGCCATCTTCATCAACGCTGCTGTCTCCCATGAGGAGGGAGTAGTTCTCCATCGAGGCTCGGGGCTGTACCGGTAGCTATGTGGTTAATCTCTCTCCTATGTACTTCAGTACAATAATCTCATGAGCTGCCCTAAATGATTGAGATTCATATGATGATGCTTGTAATCTAGATGTCATTGTGCTAGTCAAGTGGGTTTTACTTATGTGATCTCCGGACACTCCTTGTCCCACGTGTGTAAAGGTGACAGTGTGTGCACCGTGTGGGTCTCTTAGGCTATATTTCACAGAATACTTATTCACTGAGTTATGATTTGAGTTGGATGTCTCTATGAAATTGTGGTGTGTTAGTACCTCCTGTGAATGCTCAAAGTGACAGCGTGGGGTGTTCATTAGTACTTGGGAATGCATCTTTAAGGTTTGCCTACATGATGAATTAGTGTTCGTTATCTTGTCAGAGAGTAATTCAGAGTAGCATAGTGAAGTGCTTATTTATATCTCTTTATGATTGCAATGTGTTTTGTATCACAATTTATCTATGTGCTACTCTAGTGATGTTATTAAAGTACTCTATTCCTCCTGCACGGTGTAATGGTGACAGTGTGTGCATCCGTGTTAGTACTTGGCGTAGGCTATGATTATGATCTCTTGTAGATTATGAAGTTAACTATTGCTATGATAGTATTGATGTGATCTATTCCTCCTTTCGTAGCGTGAAGGTGACAGTGTGCATGCTACGTTAGTACTTGGTTTAGTTGTGTTGATCTGTCATGCACTCTAAGGTTATTTAAATATGAACATTGAATTGTGGAGCTTGTTAACTCCGGCATTGAGGGTTCGTGTAATCCTACGCAATGGTGTTCATCATTCAACAAGAGAGTGTAGAGTATGCATTTATCTATTCTGTTATGTGATCAAAGTTGAGAGTGTCCACTAGTGAAAGTATGATCCCTAGGCCTTGTTCCTAAATACTGCTATCGCTGCTTGTTTACTGTTTTACTGCATCTTTACTTCCTGCAATATTACTACCATCAACTGCACGCCAGCAAGCACTTTTCTGGCGCCGTTACTACTGCTCATATTCATTCATACCACTTGTATTTCACTATCTCTTCGCCAAACTAGTGCACCTATTAGGTGTGTTGGGGACACAAGAGACTTCTTGCTTTGTGGTTGCAGGGTTGCATGAGAGGGATATCTTTGACCTCTTCCACCCTGAGTTCGATAAACCTTGGGTGATCCACTTAAGGGAAACTTGCTGCTGTTCTACAAACCTCTGCTCTTGGAGGCCCAACACTGTCTACAAGAATAGAAGCACCCGTAGACATCAGACTTCATAAGACAGAGTTTAGGGTTAGGGGGTAGATACAAGATTTTTCTGGTTTGAATATGTCTAGACCTTGTTTATTAACTTAATTGAATGCTTACTATATGACATAAGAAGACTATGTGCATTGGTTTTTCATTTTATTGTTTATTTTGAATTTTTATGCACATTTGAATCTTGGTCAAATCCTAGGTTTGACCATGATTTAAACAAGTTTAAAACATGAATATGAAAAATTAAGCATCTATCAATCTTAGTCACTCCAAAATGTAGATCTTGGGAGGGTTTTTGAAATTTCCATGTTTGAAACCAAAAACCACATATCTTCATGCGCTGGACTTCATGAGATAGAGTTTAGGGTTAGGGGGTAGATACATGATTTCTCTGGTTTGAATATGTCTAGACCTTGTTTATCAACTTAATTGAATGCTTAATATATGACATAAGAAGACAATGTGCCTTGATTTTTCATTTTTTTAAATTTTGCCCATTTGAATCTCGGTCAAATCCTAGGTTTGACCATGATTTAACAAGTTTAAAACATGAATATGAAAAATTAAGCATGTATCCTTCGTAGTCACTCCAAAATGAAGCTCGATCTTGAGAGGGTTTTTGAAATTTCCATGTTTGAAACCAAAAAACCACGTACTTCTCTTCATGCTAGACTTCATAAGACAGAGTTTGGGGTTAGGGGTAGCTTGATACATAAATTTTCTGGTTTGAATATGTCTAGACATTGTTTATCAACTTAATTGAATGCTTACTAGATGACATAAGATGACTATGTGCATTGGTTTTTTCCTTTTTTTTGAATTTTTATGGCCATTTGAATCTTGGTCAAATCCTAGGTTTGACCATGATTTAATCAAGTTTAAAACATGAATATGAAAAAATAAGCATCTATCCTTCTTACTCACTCCAATATGTAGCTCTTGGGAGGGTTTTTGAAATTTCCATGCTTGAAAACCAAAAACCACTTCTCTTCATGCATGCTTGACTTCATAAGACATAGTTTAGGGTTAGGGGGTAGATACATGATTTTCCTGCTAGTTTGAATATGTCTAGACCTTGTTTATCAATTTAATTGAATGCTTACTATATGACATGAGCAGACCTAGCTTGGTTTTAATTTTTTTATACCCATTTGAATCTTCGTCAAATCCTAGGTTTGTTGACCAAGATTTGAACAAGTTTAAAACATGAATATGAAAAAGTAAGCATGTATGCGTCTTAATTAGTCACTCCAAAATGAAGCTCTTGGGAGGGTTTTTGAAATTTCCATGTTTGAAACCAAAAACCACTTCTTCTCTTCATGCTTGACTTCATAAGTCAGGGTTTAGCGATATATAGGGGATAGATACATGATTTTTCTGGTTTGATATGTCTAGACCTTGTTTATCAACTTAATTGAATGCTTACTATATATGACATAAGAAGACTACATGACTTGTGCTCACTGAAGTGTGGGACCTCACGCATGGGAACCACACGTAAGTGACAGACTTGTTGCTCTAATAACTCGGGTGATCATTATACTGTATTAGTACATAGTTTCCTATGGATCCTTCTTAGTCACTCCAAAATGAAGCTCTTTGGGAGGGTTTTTGAAATTTTCATGTTTGAAACCCAAAACAACTTCTCTTCATGCTTGACTTCATAAGACAGAGTTTATGGTTAGGGGTAGATCCATGATTTGTCTGGTTTGAATACGTCTAGACCTTGTTTATCAACTATAATGCTTACTATATGACATAAGAAGACTATGTGCTTTGGTTTTTCATTTTTCTAATTTTTATTTTATTTTTGATGCCCATTTGAATCTTGGCCAGATCCTAGGTTTGACCAAGATTTAAACAAGTTTAAAACATGAAAATGAAAAGTGAAGCATTTATCCTTCTTAGTCACTCTAAATGAAGTTTTTGGGAGGTTTTTGAAATTTCCATGTTTGAAACCCAAAACCACTTCTCTTCATGCTTGACTTCATAAGACAGAGTTTAGGGTTAGGGGTAGATACATGATTTGTATGGTTTGAGTATGTATAGACCTTGTTTATCAACTTGAATGCTTACTATATGACATAAGAAAACTACGTATGTGCTTTGGTTTTTCATTTTTCTGTTTTTTTTTTGAATTTTCTGCCCATTTGAATCTCTGTCAAATCCTAGGTTGGACCAAGATTTAAACAAGTTTAACACGTGAACATGAAAAGGTAAGCATGGATCCTTCTTAGTCACTCCAAAATGTACCAATTGATAGATGTGTTAACTTTGCTTCATGGAAAAAATAATGTCATGTAAATGAGTTAACTTGGATTTCCTACCCTTGAATCCATAGGAAACTTTGTTCTAATGCACTATAATAATCAACCGAGTTTTTACACCAACAGGTCTGTCACTTACGTGTGGTGCCCATGCGTGAGGTCCCACACTTCAGTGAGCACAAGTCACGTGCAATAGGTACGCAAACTCCCAGCCATTTTCTTTGTCAAGAGAAGACGCATCAGGATGCGTATTGGAAGTCTCTGGGTCCTTCAGGATCCTTCGGTTGTCCCTCTCACAAAAAAAACAAATCTCTCTCATTCTCGGCCTCGCTCGACTCGCTCGCTCGCTCGCACCTCCTGCTCACTGACAAACCCTGCACAACAGTCAACATCATCACCCGAAAAAGGGGAGACACCATAATGCTCTCCCTCCTCCTTGTCTCCTTCCGAGTGATCCCTCTTCCTCCGAGTTTCACTCGACGGGCAAACACATATGTGCTCCATAGTAGAGTAATAATAAAAAGGTACTTACGTAGAAAAATCGACCTACGAATCTATAATTAAATAGGTTAAACTAGGGTTTTGCCCAGTACTACAGATCAAGGTTCAAAAAAATTCAACTACGGGGTTCGAACAACCCCATTTCTAATCAAAGAATTTTTTCGACGTCATCCAAATGGCCTCAAACTATAGCATGGGCGGATCCAGACTATAGCCAAGGGGGCAGCCGCCCCCACTCAATTTTCTGAAACCTTGTAATATGTTAAGCTAAAGGCTGGTTTGCCCGCACTTAGAAATGATATTTGCATCACTTATCATATGTTTGCCCATTTGAATCTTGTCAAATCCTATATTTGACCAAGATAATTTAAACAAGTTTAAAACATGAAAATGAAAAGGGAAGCTTGTATCCTTCTTAGTCACTCTAAAATGAAGTTTGGGGAGGTTTTTGAAATTTCCATGCTTGAAACCAAAAAACCACTTCTCTTCATGCTTGACTTCATAAGACAAAGTTTAGGGTTAGGGGGTAGATACATGATTTTTCTGGTTTGAATATGTCTAGACCTTATTTATCAACTTAATTGAATGCCTACTATATAACATAAGAAGACCTTTTTTGTTTTTTTTTTGAATTTTTATACCCATTTGAATCTTGGTCAAATCCTAGGTTTCACCAAGATTTGAATAAGTTTAAAACATGAATATGAAAAAGTAAGCATGCATGTATGCTTCTTAATTAATCACCTCGAAATGAAGCTCTTGGGAGGGTTTTTGAAATTTCCATGTTTGAAACCAAAAACCACATATCTTCATGCGCTTGACTTCATGAGACTGAGTTTAGGGTTAGGGGGTAGATACATGATTTCTCTGGTTTGAATATGTCTAGACCTTGTTTATCAACTTAATTGAATGCTTACTATATGACATAAAAAGACTATGTGCCTTGATTTTTCATTTTTTTAAATTTTGCCCATTTGAATCTTGGTCAAATCCTAGGTTTGACCATGATTTAAACAAATTAAGCATGTATCCTTCGTAGTCACTCCAAAATGAAGCTCTTGAGAGGGTTTTTGAAATTTCCATGTTTGAAACCAAAAAACCGCGTACTTCTCTTCATGCTAAACTTCATAAGACAGAGTTTGGGGTTAGGGGTAGCTTGATACATGATTTTTCTCGTTTGAATATGTCTAGACCGTACCTTGTTTATCAACTTAATTGAATGCTTACTATATATATGACATAAGAAGACTATATGCATTGGTTTTTCATTTTATTTTTTTTTAATTTTATGCCCATTTGAATCTTGGTCAAATCCTAGGTTTGACCCTGATTTAAACAAGTTGAAAACATGAATATGAAAAATTAAGCATATATCCTTCTTAGTCATTCCAAAATGAAGCTCTTTGGGAGGGTTTTTGAAATTTCCATGTTTGAAACCAAAAACCACATATCTTCATGCGCTTGACTTCATGAGACAGAGTTTAGGGTTAGGGGTAGATACATGATTTCTCTGGTTTGAATATGTTTAGACCTTGTTTATCAACTTAATTGAATGCTTACTATATGACATAAGAAGACTATGTGCCTTGGTTTTTCATTATTTTTAATTATGCCCATTTGAATCTTGGTCAAATCCTAGGTTTGACCATGATTTAAACAAGTTTAAAACATGAATATGAAAAATTAAGCATGTATCCTTCGTAGTCACTCCAAAATGAAGCTCGATCTTGAGAGGGTTTTTGAAATTTCCATGTTTGAAACCAAAAAACCACGTACTTCTCTTCATGCTAGGCTTCATAAGACAGAGTTTGGGGTTAGGGGTAGCTTGATACATAAATTTTCTGGTTTGAATATGTCTAGACATTGTTTATCAACTTAATTGAATGCTTACTAGATGACATAAGATGACTATGTGCATTGGTTTTTCATTTTTTTTGAATTTTTATGCCCATTTGAATCTTGGTCAAATCCTAGGTTTGACCATGATTTAATCAAGTTTAAAACATGAATATGAAAAATTAAGCATCTATCCTTCTTAGTCACTCCAATATGTAGCTCTTGGGAGGGTTTTTGAAATTTCCATGCTTGAAAACCAAAAACCACTTCTCTTCATGCATGCTTGACTTCGTAAGACATGGTTTAGGGTTAGGGGGTAGATACATGATTTTCCTGCTAGGTTGAATATGTCTAGACCTTGTTTATCAATTTAATTGAATGCTCACTATATGACATGAGCAGACCTTGGTTTTAATTTTTTTATACCCATTTGATTCTTCGTCAAATCCTAGGTTTGTTGACCTAGATTTGAACAAGTTTAAAACATGAATATGAAAAGGTAAGCATGTATGCTTCTTAATTAGTCACTCCAAAATGAAGCTCTTGGGAGGGTTTTTGAAATTTCCATGATTGAAACCAAAAACCACTTCTCTTCATGCTTGACTTCATAAGTCAGGGTTTAGGGATATATAGGGGGTAGATACATGATTTTTCTGGTTTGAATATGTCTAGAGCTTGTTTATCAACTTAATTGAATGCTTACTATATGACATAAGAACACTATGTGCCTTGATTTTTCATTTTTTTAAATTATGCCCATTTGAATCTTGGTCAAATCCTAGGTTTGACCAAGATTTAAACAAGATTAAAACATGAAAATGAAAAATTAAGCCTTGATCCTTCTTATTCACTCTAAAATGAAGCTTTTGGGAGGGTTTTTGAAATATCCAGGTTTGAAACCCAAAACCACTTCTCTTCATGCATAGTTTAGGGTTAGGGGTAGATACATGAATTTTTGGTTTATAGTAAGCATTCAAGTTGATAAACAAGGTCTAGACATATTCAAACCAGAAAAATCTTGTATTACCCCCTAAGGCTAAACTCTGTCATATATATGAAGTCAAGCATATAAGAGGAATGGTTTTGGGTTTCAAACATGGAAAATTCAAAAACCCTCCCAAAAGCTTCATTTTTGGAGTGAATAAGAAGGATCCAGGCTTACTTTTTCATTTTCATGTTACTGACTTGTTTAATTCTTGGTCAAACCTAGGATTTGACCAAGATTCAAATGGGCATAAAAATTCAATAAAGAATTCAAAAAATGAAAAACCAAAGCATATAAGCTTCTTAAGTTATAGTAAGCATTCATGTTGATCAACGGAGTCTAGACGTATTTAAACAATAAAAATCATGTATATACCCCAAACCCTAAACTCTGTCTAATGAAGTCAAGCACGAAGAGAAGTGATTTCCGGTTTAATTTTTTATTTCTTTTTTTTTTGAATTTTTATGCCCATTTGAATCTTGGTCAAATCCTAGCAGGTTTGACCAATATTCAAACAAGTTTAAAACATGAAAATGAAAAGTAAGTATGGATCCTTCTTATTCACTCCAAAATGAAGCTTTTGGGAGGGTTTTTTAATTTTCCATGTTCGAAACCCAAAATGACATCTCTTCGTGCTTTACTTCATAAGACAAAGTTTAGGGGTAGGGGGTAGATACATGATTTTTCTGGTTTGAATATGTCTAGACCTTGTTTATCAACTTGAATGCTTATTATATGACATCAAAAGACTATGTGTTTGGTTTTTTTTTGAATTTGTTATGCCCATTTGAATCTTGGTCAAATCCTAGGTTTGACCAAGATTTAAACCAGTTTAAAACATGAAAATGAAAAGTAAGCCTGGATTCTTCTTAGTCACTCCAAAATGAAGCTTTTGGGAGGTTTTTTAAATTTCCATGTTTGAAACCCAAAACCACTTCTCTTAATGCTTGACTTCATAAGACAGAGTTTAGGGTTAGGGCCAAGTATATACATGATTTTTCTTGTTTAAATATGTCTAGACTTTGTTTATCAACTTGAATGCTTACTATATGACATCAAAAGACTATGTGTTTGGTTTTGATTTTTTTGAATTTGTTATGTCCATTTGAATCTTGGTCAAATCCTAGGTTTGACCAAGATTTAAACCAGTTTAAAACATGAAAATGAAAAGGTAAGCCTGGATTCTTCTTAGTCACTCCAAAATGAAGCTTTTGGGAGTTTTTTTAATTTCCAATGTTTGAAACCCAAAACCAGTTTTCTTCATGCTTGACTTCATAAGACAGAGTTTAGGGTTAGGGGGTATATACATGATTTTTCTGGTTTGAATATGTCTAGACTTCGTTGATCAACTTTAATGCTTACTATATGACATGATCAACTTTGATTTCTTTTTTGAATTTTTATGCCCATTTGAATCCTGGTCAAATCCTTTGTTTGACCAAGATTTAAACAAGTTAAAACATGAAAATGAAAAAGTAAGCCTGGCTCCTTCTTAGTCATGAAAATGAGTTAACTTGGCTTTCCAACCCTTGAATCCATAGGAAACTTTGTACTAATGCAGTATAATAATCACCCGAGTTTTTACACCAACAGGTCTGTCACTTACGTGTGGTGCCCATGCGTGAGGTCCCAAACTTCAGTGAGCACAAGTCACATGCGGTAGGCAGGCAAAATCCCTGATCAATCCGGGCGGTGGCTGTTAAGGCCCCGATCGCATTTCTTGCTTTCAGACTGGGGTCTACCATGTAAAAGTTTGTTCCTTTTGGATGCATCACTCGTATTTGCAAGTTTTTTGGGGGTCCCGCAAATTCAGGGTAGCATCATGCCCCCCTTCCCACGCCAACACAAACAGAGTTCAACACAACCTAATTAAGCAAGGTTCAACACAGACATAGTTCAACAACCCCTAATTAAGCTAATAGGTTCACCACAAACGCTGCTGAGCAGCAAACATAAACAGAGTTCAACAAAAAGATGCTGCTTTTGAAGCAGTAGGAGAGACAAACATGCACAACAGTTACGGAGTATATTTACCATCTTCTTCCTGTCGCCTCCTCCCGGTCCCGCTTCTTCTGCTTCTTGCTGCCCATACCTTTAATCTTTGGTGGCTTGGGCTTGGGAGGAGGCACACGACCGGTCTCGATAGCTTGGTTCAATTTCTTCCTTAGGAATAGCCCATAGGCCATGTGGTTGGCTATGAAGCCGGATCGGTTAACAGTTTCCCCAACTTTGAGACAGCCTGACCCACCGGCTTCGGCATGCTGCAGGACGCTTCGAAAGTCAACCTTTATGCTCTTTGTGCAGAAGGGGCAGCTGTTCCTGGCACCAGTCCAGGGTTCACTCCAATACTTGTCGAACTTCCCCGCCTTAAGCTTGTTGAGAGTGGCCCTGGCCTTCCTATGACGCGACTCGACATCGCTGTCAACCTCATCAGTAGCAACCTGATACATGCCAAATAAACAGGTGAAGCAAATATGTAGCAGTTGCAACTAATAATGAATATGAATCTAAAAAGATTCTGACGCTAATTCAAAACCCTATAGCGCAAAAAAAAGAGGGAGAGACCATAGAGCAAGTCGATACAGGGCTATGTTGAATAAGGGAGAGAGGTGAATCGGATGTGAAGCAAATATGTAGCAGTTGCAACTAATACTGAATATGAATCTAAAAAGATTCTGACGCTAATTCAAAACGCTATAGCGCAAAAAAGAGGGAGAGACCATAGCGCAAATCGATACAGGGCTATGTTGAATAAGGGAGAGAGGTGAATCGGAACATACTTCCTCCCCCTCGTCGACGATATTCTCGTCGAAGGTCGGCGGCGGTGGTTCAAAGATGAGTTCAACCTCGTCCTCGTCATCTAGGGGATGCTTCCCAAGAGAGTGGACCCATCTACCAACAGCATCAGATGCCGATGAGCGACCGATGGCCCGACCTTCGGCAATGGCCTCCGCTTCATCTTTGGCATCCGCTGCGGCGATGATCGCCGCCATTGCGGCCATGCGTGCTGCGGTCGCGGCTCTGGACGCCTCCTCTGCGGCTAAGGCCAGCCGCGCGACTTTCGCTTTCGCTGCGTTGACGGCGTCGGTTGGGCTCTCCATCGGTGGAATGGGAAGGGGAAGTGAAGAGAGGTTTTTTCCTAGTCCGTGGAGAGAGGGAGAAGTGTGGACGTGAAATGGATAACTGACGATATTTTAAGATTTGGGAGACATAGCACGAACGGGCAGATGACAGCGCGTGGGTGCATTACCTCATACTGCCTCTGTCCTAGAAAGAGCGTACGTGTGGGTTTTCAAGGCATATTAAGGATTTTATTATTACATTGGGAGACTGTCATCGACCATCAATTTCCTCTTCAACTTTTCCACCTCCAATGAGCTAAATGCATGTAGTAAATAAGAAAACCATATTATGCTAAATACTACTACATCCATCCCAAAGCGTAAGGCTTATATTATTTTTAGAAGCTCAAACTATGTCAAGGTAAACTAAGATTTTACCAAAAATCATTATCATGCAAAATACAAAATTAATATCAATACATAGACAATGATTTTTTTTTTTGGTATGGTATCTACAAAATATTATATTAGTTGATAGATTGTTCTAAATTTTCGTCAACCTTTAGTTGCTTTGACTCTTAAAAAAAGACTTAAGCTTTGTGATGGAGGTAGTACGTACTAGTCGTGAAGAAACTATATCCCTCGTGATGAGAAATAAATATTTTTTACTACCACTCTTTTGTGGACAAATTTTGAAGTGCATTGCAAAACGAGAAGTACACTCTTTTATGGACAAATTTTAACTCTACACCCATTATTTCAGGATGGAGAGAGTATAGCCCAACTTGTTTTTTTTCTTCTGGGCACTACACTGCTTTTTCCCTGTGCAATGCTTGGTTCTACCCTTTTTCTCATTGTAATGGTCACTTTAAGTCAAATTTTCCCACACACATTTATTTTGTACTTCTCTACAGTGTTGACCGTGCAACTACTATTTGTGTTAGTGCGCCAAAAACAAAATGTTATTTTCTAAGTGCCAAATTAATCTAGGGCGTTGGTTGTGAACCGGTGAACAAAAAAGAGATAGCCCAAAAGAGGAACACACCAAGGTACAAAAACTAGCATATATGCATGTTTCTATGTACATATATATGACCCTGGGTTTGTAGATAAAAAACATTCATATATGCGCTTACTATTAATATACATAAGTTTATGCTGATTCTCTTGGTTTAGGTATATATATGATTAGGCATCACTACTAATTCAGAAAAAACAAAAATGTAACCCTTCAAGTGAAGTCATTTTAAGTGACCTAACAACTAAAATTCATATATAGGATTTGTATAGGAATTATGTAGGATTTAGATCACATGTGAATTTTCCCCACACTAGTTGTTTGATTCATAGGAACATATCCTATAGGAAGACAAACATGCAAATCCTATAAGAATAAAACATTAGGTCATACCTCATGGAAAATTTCCTTTGGCACAACCAAACACAACTCATCTTCCTATATGATTCAACTAGCCATTAAATCTCAATCCTATGTTTTTCATATTTCTATGGTTTTCCCATCCTATGAATCAAAGGAGCCTTAGAGCTTATATCTTTTTTAGAAAGGCAAACTATGTTAAGATTGGCCAAGTTTTACGAAAAACCTTTGACATGCAAAATACAAAGTTGAGTCATTTCGTTTGAATCGGAGGGAGTACATTTGATGTTATGGTACTATTTGACAGCTGCTTGGCACTGTATTTTTTTTCGAACCAAACTTCCCCCTTCATGAAGCTTTTATTTTGGGATAGAGCTTCAGTGACTTGATACATCCATATATCTAGACAAAGTTGAGTCAATTCATTTGAATCAGAGGGAGTACATTTGACTATATGGGTACTTGTTTGACAAGCTTGGCACCCTTGTCTTCTTTTTGAACCAAATTGCCCCCTTCACGAAGCTTTTATTTTGGGATAGAGCTTCATCGACTTGATACTTCCAAGTCTCACAGTGACTTGGTGCCACCATCCACCATCCATCTCAGATCCAATGTATGCGATCGACTTAGAATTTAAACTAAATAATTATTATAATTGCTCAGAAACATTTCAAGAACTTCCAGTTAATCGTGCATATTTCGATTTATATTTTGGTGAAGTTTCATTCGATTTGAATCAAAGGTTTGTGAGCAAATATATACTATTTAGTTTAAACTAGTGCTCGTATACGTAAAAAGCTCTTTAATCACAAGCTAGTCGTCCGAGTGGGATGAAATATTCACAGATTTTAGAACAAGGCATCTACATTTTACTGGATTTTTTTCATAATTTTCTGAATAATTTTTGTTTTTAGGTTCGAAATAAGAGATAGTTTGGAACGTTGGATCTCAAATGGTTGGTAGATGGTGGCACCAAGTCACAATGAGATTTTGAGACTTCAAGTCACTGCAGCTTTGTCCTTTTATTTTGACAAACTGCAGAGCCGCTGGTGCATCTATGGTTGCGTACGGCCGACGCCGATTCTTAGCAAGGAAGTTCTTCCTATAAGTAGTAGTATCCATACTCCACTCCAAGGCATGTATAAAAAAAATAACCCATCCCGTTCTCGTTTTCCCGATCACTCTTCTCTGAAGATGGAGGAGGCCCTCTTCTTGTGCCCCCTCTGCCTGCTGCCCTTCAAACCCCCCATATCCAAGGTCGCTCCCTTCTGATTTAGTTCTTAGGTTCACCTGTGAGAAATGTCAATGACAACTGATGCCACGTACGTTGTTCCGTGCAGTGCAAGGGCGGTCATATGGGCTGTCGGCGCTGCGTCGGCGAGCTTGCGCCGAACCCGTGCAAGAAGTGCGAGCAGCCGGCGAGGTTGCCGCCGTCGAATAGATCTGGGGCAAGATTGCCGCCGTCGAATCGATCTGGGGCAATGGTCAAGTGCGTCGGCTGCCAGAGCTTGGTCGCCTCCACGCAGTCCTACAAGCACTATATCGCGTGCCCGCATGGTCCGTGCGGCTGCACAGAGGCCATCAATACCGGCTGCAGCTTCACCGGCCCGCCGCGGGAGCTCCTGGTACACCTCCAAGCATCCCACTCCATCCCAGTGTTTACGTTCCAGTATGGCATACCCGCCTGGTGCATAGTTCGTGTTCCGGTACAACCGCGGGGACACCTGTTCATCGGCAGTGGGGAAGAAGACGGTAGCGTGTTCGCCATCACCGTTGGCGCGCTCGGCCCGACCACCATTGTGTCCTGTGTGTGCATCAGGTCGGCCGCGTGCTTGTTTCCGATGTACAAGGCGCAGCTGCTGGTGATTGGTCCGCCGGCGCCGGCGACGGCTGGGACCAGTGACCTCTCGACGGACACCTTGATGGCGGTAATCGAGCCGACGAGCTCCCCGACGCCTAGCTCGATCATGTTGCAGCAGCTCACTTCTTTCCTGGCGGTGCCGCCCGTTCTGTGAAGCGAATGGAGGGCAGCGTGTGTTGCCTATCTGCGTTTGCATCAACAAGAAGGTTATACAATAATCTTCGTTTAATCATACTGCAATGTAGTTACTCGAAGATCGAAGGGAGTAGTTTAGTTCGAAGTAGGGTTCGTTCGGATGTATTTTGGACTTGTATAGTAGTACTACTACTCCAGAACTATTAGCTAGCTAGTTGGAGTGCTAGAATGCAGCTCGGAGTATTAGTATTTTGGTAGTACTATATATATGTGACTGCAAGTTCAAACTAAAATGGAGTATTTCTTGCTAATGTTGTTCTCTTGGAGTCATCATTTTTTTCTGAACGTGTTAACTATGCTATATTGTCTAAGGATTCGTTTAGTTTTCTTTGGTTGAATTCATATTTCGTCTCTTCCTAATTTGGCAAAACTGCACTGTCATGGGCATTCTTACAAGGTCGCTTAAGTTTCGAAGTTTCTTAATGTATATTGCGTAGGGTGTACCCCCTTAACATGGATCTGTTGCATTTTTGGATTGTATTTTTTTTTGGCAATTTTCAGGACCATAAAATAGCACGCCTTCAGCTGAAATTTGAATTACTTTTCAAAAAGTGGCCGATACTAGCATGGAGTAGTAAAGTTTTTTTGTACTCCCTCGGTCCCACCAAAAGTGTCTCACCTTTATTAAAATTTAGATGGATAGATGTATTTTTTTTTACAAAGTTGAGACAACTTTGGTGGGACGGAGCCACGGAGTCCTAGTTGATGGCGAGAAGGTTGATGCCTTGCTAGGTTGGTGTACGTTGCAAAAAGAACAAGGTTGGTGTGTATTTGTTTTATTTGTTCACCATAATACTGACATGGCCATCGATTTGATTAGACAACACAAGCCTGGGATGTTTCACTTATTTATTGTAGGAAGCACGATTAATGGACTGTAATGATGGAGCTACTCCTATAGTCCGTCTGCTCCTACTCGGGTGTCGGGTCACAGTCACACTCTCCTCTTTTTTTGAACACATTCACACTCTCCTCTTTTTTTGAACACATTCACACTCTCCTCGAAACTGCAGTAGGCAGTATATGCATAAGAGGAGGAGCGTCTCGGTTCACCTCCGTCGTCTATCCCCACTCCGCCCAGCTTCCATAGCACGCGCCTGCGTCTCCGCCATGGCGCTTTCGCATCAAATCCAGCAGTGCCCAGTTTGAGAGCCTCTGTTCTCCAACTCAAACCCCCACCTGCCGCCATTGATCGCCATCTCTCTCCTAAAGTTCGAATCAGTAAATCTCCCAAGAAAATACCAACCCCATTGTACCACCTGCCTCATTGCGATGGCGAAATCGAGCAGGGTCTGTGGATCTGGGCTGTTTCACAAGGTGTTTACGGAAGGCCCCTTGAAGTGCTCATCAGCCAGTGCGACGCCATCACCGCCGCGTCCCTAGTCGGTTCCTCCAAAAGTATTCTTCAGTCAGCCAAATACAGTGCCACTCTGCCTGCTTCTTAGCCTTTTGGCCTTCCGTGTGTTCTCTGTTGTGACCCGGTGGATAAACCATGGGTGTTCAAGGAGGATTTGTCGGTGCACAGCAAGTGCAAACTAGTGCCGCTGGACAGGTTCTCCTATGATGGCCTAATGCCACACGGTAAGGATGAGGAGCGGGCAGGTGCCAATGGAGATTGGATCGCCATGGTTGGCCCCGAAGGCAAGTGGAACCTCCTCAATGTCTACACTCATCGCAAGATTAAGCTTCCATCTTTGAGGAAGAAGTTGGAAACCACACGCAATCCACTTATATTCGAGTATCATCGTTCTGCTATTCAACTGCAGAAGATAGCTATTTGCCAAGTTCCTACAGCTGCTAGGGGGTATAAAGATTTCTCCCTTGTCGCAAACTTCGACTTTGCAATTGCCTACCTCCATGGCGAATATCCTCGTACATGGATATTTCTTGAAAACCAGTTTCAGTACGGCGCCATATACTGTGATGCAATTATACATAACGGACTTGTGTTCGCCGTTACTGAGCTTGGAAATGTTTATGCATGGGATCCTAATCAATTTGGTAACATTTCCTCCCTATCTTTTTTATATACGTAACTTATATAGTATTTCACCTCTTATTTGTTGAACTGTCTTGCCATCTTTTGGCTTAAAGGAATTCCATAGGCGCACACCATAACCCTCTTGTGGTATGGACATATATAGAATTTAACATCTATAGGAATTTTAGTATGGTCTAATGTGCATGTTGTTCCGTAGGAAAAAGGCCCCCTAGTAATTAAGTTTCTTTGTTATTACTCCCTAGAAAATTTAAGGTAGAGTAGAAATAGAATCAATAAAGGTGCCATGCAATATTGATAAAGACTTTCATTTGTTTATATTCCCCCGGTTCTAGAGAATAAGGAGTACTATATTCAAACCATCTAAAATTTGGACCAATATTTTGGGGAACATGTTTTAAATCCATATGAAGTTTTACCAAGATGTTCGAAATATATTTCAAACCATCTTATGTTCGACCATGATTTTATAAAGTACTAGTATTGATATCCCAATATCAAATCAATATCACTAGTAGATAAATCATGAAATATATTTTCATGTGACGTGCTCTTTCCTTTTTCAAGGTCCTATAGTGCTCCCTGCTCCATTCATTCCGTGGACGGCTGGATTTGATGGCTATGATGATTTTGACTCTAATAGTCATACGTGGTGGCTGGCAAGATCTCAAGATCGTTCTAGACTTCTCCTGGTCTATGCACGTGGCGTAATGGATTTTGACGCTGACGGTGCTCCAACTTATTATTATGATAGTACCCCTTCTGTCCATTGCGGTCGCTATTGTTCACGCCTATTCGGGTATACCTGCATTGTATTCTCGAATGACACTAGTCGGTTACTTCCAGCCAACCCGTGGGAAAGGGTTACTAATCTTGGAGACTATTCTATGTTCCTTGGGTTGAACTATCCGATTTTCATGCCAGTGGGTGGTGCAACATTTCCCCCAGGATATTTGACAAGAAGAAACTGCATCTACACCACGCCTCAGGCCATTGGCTCTCAGTTTGACACATCACATCAAGAAATTTTCCGCTTCAGTCTAAATGGCGAAGACCACCAAAGCATCTCTTTCTCAAGCAGCGGTCCAGGGGCCAACTGGCATACGGGGTTTTGGTTCATCCCAAGCTACACCAACGCGCTGGACTGGAACAAAGACAATCAGAGTTAGGGATATTTATGTAATAGTAGGATCATACTACTAGCTAGCTCAGTTGGTCTTGACTCCTATTTAACTATTTATAGCTAATGGACTTAGGTGATTAACTGATGATATTTGCATGAACCCAGGTGCTTCTTTTAATTTGATCAAATACGGTCTATACACATGCATGGTTGTTTGGCTGTTTCAGTGTCCCTAGAGGCATACATCTATACTGTTATTTAGCAATCTTTATTACAGTACAAAGGTCTTAACCTCATGGTTCACAGAAAGTATAAACGTAGATCAACCATCTAAACATAGAAGACATTCTAGTGTATGATTCTTACATATACACATCAACATCCTATCAGAAAATCTTAATGTGAATTGTACTGGCTGTACAAACCCGTGCATCATTCTCTAGCCGGTTGCACCCAAAAACCAAATCGTGGTACTTCATAGTTGACTGTATGTAGGACAACATACAGATCCAATGCGAAGCCATGGGTATCACCTGCATGACAGAACCATATTTCACATGGTTGGAGTACTCCATATGGCATTTAAAATCATTCCTTGTCCTTCATATGGCCCTAAAAATAGTACAGTTGGATTTGTGGGTTTTAATTTTTTATTAACACACTCAATTGATTGCCCAAAAATTGATTAATAATATTATTAAGAGGTGTGATGTTGAAAGCCATAAGAACAATGTGCCAAACAATCTTTGCTAGCGGACGGTAAATGTATACCCATCAGAAATAATCAGCAGACGTGCATGTTTCTTTGGTCAGAATAACTGCTGCACCATCTTAAAAGTAAATGGCATGACCATTTATTTGATTTGATAGCGTGCAGCTAGATGGCGTACATTACTATCTCTACTTCCTTGGGTCGCCCAAATCTGGAGTACTAAAAGCAAATCCTGGTGATTCATTTGACAAGACAACACAAATGTGTCCAAATTTCTCCGCCCATATTATTATAGTAATATACAAAATCTGGAGTGCGTTGCCTCATTGCCTTCCAAGAGAAGCTGCATTCCTTGCCAAAAAAGAGAGAGAGGCTGTATTTATAACTACCTCACCGGCCGCCACTAGTACAAACCATCACTCCCTCTCCACCTCCACCTCCACCTCTTCCCTAGTAGCTCCACCTCCATATCGGCGACGGACCACAATCGCGCGGCTTAGACTTCCTCTTCGGCGGCGGCGGCGACAGAGGCGTGAGGCACCTTCTCTGCGGCGCATCACTCATCCTCGTCCCGCAACAATGGCTGTATGTGAAATCACCATACCCTTGTGTATGGTAGAGATGATGATGTGCGGATAAATTTTTATTGGCGGTTGCTCATCCTTGTTTGAATATTTGGTGTAGATTCACATCTAGGGCAGGGTGTCAAGCGGGGTGGGTAGCGGGCTAGCTAGTTTCAGTGCGAGTGCTTTAAATCTGCTCTAATCTCAACCACTATTTGCTCTAATTTTCTGCTTTGCGGGACGATTCGCGGACGCCGCTTGCAACCCTAATCTAGGGTATTGATCCTAGTTTAGTAGACTACTAGGATTTACATGCCAATTTGTTTTTAGACTAGATCCGGATATTTGTCAATACTACTACGTACTTCTTCCGTTCGTATTTAATTGACTCTAGTTGAAAGCATCGACAGTTCATTTTCTTCTCTCCCTCGCGTCGACTAATTAAAACCGAACAGAGGGAGTATTAGGAATCCATGTGCATCCGTACTACCAGTAAGGTATTGCGTTGTTGCAGAGGCTCAGTGTAATCAATATCTTTCGATATTAATATACTCACTTTATCAGAAAATAAATTAGTAATCCATGTTCAAACTTGCTAGTTTGATCGACGTTTGATGATGATTTGTGAGGCCATGTATGGGCCTAGTTTGTTTTGCCTGGTGGTCAGTAGGCTGATGATTTATTTTTTTGCTTGGTCGATCTGTGGTCGTTCCATGGCCACTGCTGATTAAGCATTACTAGAATTAACAATTTTTTGCTTGTCTGTTGATTGGAAGTGTATGCACTCTTCTGAAGAGCACCATCGCACGATGATTAGTCTTAATGGAGATGCAGATGTCGATCAAGAGGGAGAAACATATCTTGATCATGCATTTCTCACGAGATTACTTGGTGATTGGAAGTAGAATCCACAATTTGTTGTGCAAACTTCTCAACATATGCATATATTCAATGAATTGGCTTTATGTGATCAATAGTACTTCTTATTGCAGATGGATGGAGGGGAAAGAGCGAAAAAACCGATACTTAGTGAGATGACTTCTCATTCTGTGAGTTCTGATATCCCAGATGACAAGGTAAATAAATAGAACGACGATTCGTAGGTGACAAAAGCAGAATCCACAATTTGCCGTGCAAACTTCTCAACATATGCATATATTTGATTAATTAGTTTTATGTGATCAATAGTATTACTTATTCCAGATGGACGTAGGGGAAGGAACGAAAAAGCGGATGCTATGTGAAATGACTTCTAAATCTGTGTGTTCTGATATCCCAGATGACAAGGTAAACATATGGACCGACGCTTGTTTTGCCGCTGCCCCTGTTAGATGGTTAGATGCTCTGGTCTAATTTCTGTTCATGTGCTTATTATTGCAGAAACATAGAGTTGAAGAAAACTCTATATTGTCTGATGACAAAGGTGAAATGGCATGCCAGTCTTTTAAACCTCCGACGCCACCTTGTTTACTGTCTATGGAGACTGATGCAGCTGGACCAGGTACTAATGAGCCTATACCTCGCATCATCGTGCCGCATGAAGAAGGTTGTGGATTGGGTTTACCCCCTGCTGTAGAAACTGGTGGTGCAGCTGGAGCTGCTAGTGTAGAGCCTCTAGTGAACGGTGTCGTGCCACGGGAATTCTCTGAACTGGAGCAAAACGGTTTACCTATTGTCAAGACCGATTTAACTGGTGCTGATGCTGGAGTTGCTACTGATGATCCTGCACCCGAAGGAGGTTTTGTATTGGTAGAACCCGTCATGACTATGCCCACAGTACTGACTGGTGGTGGACCTGGATCTGGTAGGGTAGAGCCTCTAGCGAAAGGTGTCGTGCCACGAGAATCCTCTGAAGTGGATATTGGTGGTTTACCCTCTGTAGAGACTGGTGGTCTACCTGGAGCTAGTATTGTAGAGATTTCAGCAAACGGTGCTGTCCCACCCGACTCCTATGAACTGGAGCATGTACCTGATGTGCCTTCTGTAGAACCTGACGCACCTGTAAGTAGTGGTGATGATTCCGCTGAATCTGATCAAGAAGGATCTGCATCTCTAGGACAAGATGTCAGCTGTCATTCACCTGAACCTGAGCTGAAGTCAGCAACGGTAGCTTATATAGCACGGACTGTCCTTCAAGCTCTAAAGATCCAGTTGGGTGGTTCACAGGACCAGCTACTCCAAGCCATTGTCACTACAAAAGACCAGCCAGCATGCTTCATCATCTCCTGCATACTGTTTGACAAGCTGAAGCACTGCAACTGGCGCATTGTTCAATCCCATCAGCATGGAGAGAGGAGCTATGTTTATGTCAAGATGATTCATGCTGATTTGGTAAGGTACCATGATAAGATGTATGGGTGGGGTGAGGCAAGAGCCACATTTTGCAGCATTCACACAGTCTTCGCTCTTGAGCCAGACCCCATGGATATATGTTTTATGATCAGTTTGCTGCTGTCGTGGAACTGTGATGTGGAGCTACATTTCTTATGGTTTCTAGGCTTTTGGTTTCAACATGTATTATGGAGCTTACCTTAGGACTTTCGCATGCGTTTGGCTGTTGACCTGTAATGTTTGTGGTTGGTTGTCTAATCTACTTGGCACAATCACATTGCAAAGGCAAATGTTCCTTTTCTCTTTAATTGTTATTATGATTTATGTGTTATAACCAGGCAAGAATATGCAATCTTGGTTCTCTGACCGATATATATGTACATACAACTTTTGTTCACATAATAACACTTACACGGGAAAAGAGTAGCTTTCTCTGTTGGACAAACACCAAACCACAAAAGGGTAACAACACAATATCCAAACTAGGTACGGCACCTGTTGAGCATACATGACTTTTGGCGTAAAATTACGTTAACCAACACTAGCATCATCTTGTTCTTTGCAAGGTGCTATGCTTATCAGTCTAATCCCAATACACCACCTACTTCAGGTGGCACGATGATGTCAAGTGCAGGCTCACCAGTACCAACTCTCTTGCATCAGGCTCCATTGAAGGTACGCCACTGCTGCAGTAGACACCATTAGCAATGCAAGCTGAAGGTGTTCTTATCCTCATATCAGGATCACATAATACAGGTGTCAAGCTTCATGCACTAGCCAACACAATCAAAAGTCCGAACTAGGATCGCTAGGAAAAAAACCTGAAGATCTTTTTTTCGAATCCCACGCTGAACATCTTTTTCACTAATTAGGTAAGCTCCTGCTGACAAACATATTACAGCAACTCCAGCAGTGGCTCAATATTTTGGCGCTGTGGGCTGATGCTGCGCATGGAGCCGGCAATAGCTTCACCGGAAGCTACAAACTGTGGCGGCCAAATGCAGGGCTGAAACATCGTATTTTCAGAGGCGCTATAAATGCAGCGCCAAAAACAGAATATAATGAAAAATAGAGTGCAGTAAAACAGAAGATCAAACAAAGACTAGAAATAGTCATAAAATAGGATAAAATTAGCTTGATAGATACTCCGTAGTTCTTATTTTTACAAAGTAGTGCGATAAAACTAAGCTAAAACTCGACATCTGACGAGTCCGGGGTCGTGCCCGACACCAGATCCGACGAGAAGAGGTCAATCCAACGGGGGTCGTCCTCGCCAATGGTGGTCGGCCCGGCGAGCTGCGCTTCGATGAAGGCCCGCTTCGTCACCTTCTCCGCCCTCCGTCGTGCGCGGTCCTCCTTCTTCGCAGCCGCCTCGTCGCCTTCTCCGCCCTCCGTCTGCGGAAGTGCTCGTTCTCGGCGGCAACGTCCTCGGGGAAGCGGGCCGCCCACTCGCGCGCCGCGCGCTCGTCCTGCTCGGCGATGCGCAAACGGCGCTCCGTCTCGCGGCGGTGGCGCTGTTCCTCCTGTCTAACGATGTACGGCGGCGGCGCGAGATCCTCGGCCTGCTGGCTCGTACACACGTCATGGAAATTCATCGACGATCGCGGGCGCCCGAGCCGCCACGCCACGGCGTCGTACGCGCGCGTGGCCTCGTGCGCGGTCTCGTAGGTGCCGAGGCCGATGCGCTCGCCGCCGTCACGTATCTCCGCGTAATACGTACCTTTGGGGCGCGCGCAGACACCGCGGTACCCCGTGCCCGAGACGCGGCAGTACCACGAGCTCGACGCGAGACGAGGCATGGCGGCGGCGGCGGAAGCAGAGCCGCGGCGGCGATATTAGGCGCAGATGGGCAAATTTCAGCAACCCGTGTCCATCTTTTTTTTGGGTAGGATTACACCATGTACCACCTTCCAATTAGAAAATAGCAGCCTTCCCCTGTTGGGCCCAATATTTCACTTTGGGTTGCCAACGGCCATCTACATGGTAATTGTTATCGGTCTACTTGCTCCGGCTGTCGAAGCCCAATAACTACAAATGGGCCTTTCTGCTCATGCAATTTCGGCCCTTTTCTAATGAAACACAGATCCTATGAATGGCAAAAAAAAAAACGCGGAGATTCTACATAAAAGTTGTTTTTATTTATTTTGAATTATTGGGTTCCAATTTTTGAAACTGCTCATGCCCAATATGAAAATCTACCCACATGGATAACGGTATTTTTAATAATTCATAAAGTGGATTTGAAATTTAAAACATATCCTAATAATTCCATGATTTAATCTATCAACTTGCAAGATCTTGGAGAGAAAAAGCTTGTATTAGTCTACAGAATCCTCAACGTTTCAAAGGCGGTAGTGGATCAAAAGAAAAAAGGAAGTAGCCAGAAATTAGGGGTAAAAAATAACTCCAAGAAATGAAACTTTTATTGTTCGTAGAGGATGACACGCGGGACCCATGAGCCAGCAGCTTACTCAACGTTTCAAAGGTGGCATGAGATCGAAAGAAAAAGGCAAGTGACCAAATATCAGGAGCCAAAAATAATCCAAGAAATGAAACTTATTGTACATAGAGGATGACATGCGGGTCCCATTTTGCAGCAGCGGTTTCAGCGTTTCAAATGCGGTTTGAGATCAAAAGAAAAAGAAAGTAGCCAGAAATTAGGGGGTAAAAAAACTCCAAAAAAAGAAAGTTGATTGTACATAGAGGATGACATGCGGGTCCCATGAGTCAGCAGCTTACTCAACGTTTCCAAGGCGGCAGGGGATCAAAAGAAAAAGGAAATAGCCAAAAATCACAGGGTGAAAAAAAACCAAGAAAAGAAATTTTATAGTACATAGACGATGACATGCGGGTCCCATGAGCCAGCAGGTTCCTCAACGTTTTCAAAGGCCGCTAGGGATCAAAAGAAAAAGGCAAATAGCCAGAAATTAGGGGTAAACAATAAATCCAACAAAGGAAAGGTTTATTGTTCATAGATGCTGACATGTGGGACCCATGAGCCAGCAGCGTCAAGGCAAGTGACCAAAAATCAGGGGTAAAAAAAATCCAAGAAAAGAAACTTTATTGTACATAGAGGATGACATGTGGGTCCCATGAGCCAGCACCTTACTCAACGTTTCAGAGGCGGCTTGAGATCGAAAGAAAAAGGAAAGTGACCAAATATCAGGAGCTAAAAATAATCCAAGAAAGGAAACTTTTATTGTACATAGAGGTTGACATATTGGTCCCACTAATACAAGCTCTTTCGCTCGAAGATCTTGCAAGTTGATTGTACATAGAGGATGACATGCGGGCCCCATGTGTCAGCAGCTTACTCAATGTTTCCAAGGCGGCAGTGGATCAAAAGAAAAAGGAAATAGCCAAAATCAGAGGGTGAAAAATAAATCCAACAAAGGAGAGGTTTATTTTCCATGGAGGCTGACATCTGGGACCCACGAGCCAGCAACGTCCTCTACGTTTAGAAGGCGACTAGGGATCGAAAGAGAAAAGGCAAATAGCCAGAAATTAGGGGTACAAAATAACTCCAAGAAAGGAAATGTTTATTGTTCATAGAGGCTGACATGTGGGACCCATGAGCCAGCAAAGTCTTCAACGTTTCAAAGGCGGCAGGGGATCAAAAGAAAAAGGAAGTAGCGAGAAATCAGGGGGTCAAAACAAAATCCAAGAAAAGATATATTTCAATTGGGCTGCATCTTGCCATCTGGGCCTTCGAACTATCGTGCTGGACGCCTTTTGACTCGTACAATTTCAGCCCACTCCAAAACATGAAAGTCCTATGTTTCGCAAAACCAAAAAACAAGGAGATTCAACATATAAGTTTGTTTATGTAAAAATAAAGATTTAATATATCCGTTTGCAAAGCTCAGAGCGAAATACACTGTTTATTGTCTGCAAAATAATCTAGATATCACATGTTTCTTGTACGGGGAGGCTGACATCGGGGACCCATGAGCCAGCAGTGTCGTCAACGTTTTAAAGGCGGCAGGGGATGGAAAGAAAAATAAACCAAAAATCAGTTGGTAAAAAATCCAAGAAAATAAACATTTATCGTTCTGAGAGGATGACATGCGGGACCCATGAGGCAGCAGCATCCTCAGCGTTTATTGTTCATAGAGGCTGACATGTGGGACCCGTGAGCCAGCAGCGTCCTCAACGTTTTAAAGGCGGCAGGAGATCGATGGAAAAAATAAGGCAAAAATCATTTGGTAAACAAAATCAAAGAAAAGAAACATTTACCGTTCTGAGAGGATGACATGCGGGACCAATGAGGCAGCAGCATTCTCAATGATTCCAAGGCGGTAGGGGATCAAAAGGAAAAAAAGGAAACATCCAGAAATTAATTAGGGGTTCAAAATAAATCCATCAAAGGAAACTTTTATTGTTCATAGAGGATGACATGTGGGACCAACCTGCCAACAACGTCCTCATCGTTTCAAAGGGGGCAGGAGATCAAAAGAAAAAGGAAAATAGCCAGAAATTAGGGGTGAAAAATAACTACAAGAAAGGAAACTTTTATTGTTCGTAGAGGATGACATGCGGGACCCATGAGCCAGCAGCTTACTCAACGTTTCAAAGGCGGCATGAGATCGAAAGAAAAAGGCAAGTGACAAAATATTAGGAGACAAAGATAATCCAAGAAAAGAAACTTTATTGTACATAGAGAATGACATGCGGGTCCCATTGTGCAGCAGCGGTCCCAACGTTTCAAATGCAGCTTGAGATCAAAAGAAAAAAGAAAGTAGCCAGAAATTAGGGGGTAAAAAAAAACTTCAAGAAAGGAAAGTTTTATCGTTCATACAGGATGACATGTGGGACCTATGAGCCAGCAGAGTCCTCAACGTTTCAAAGGCGGCAGGGGATCAAAAGAAAAAGGAAATAGCCAAAAATCAGAGGGTGAAAAAAAACCATGAAAAGAAAGTTTTATAGTACATAGAGGATGACATGCGGATCCCATGATCCTGCAGGTTCCTCAACATTTCAAACGTGGCATGAGATCGAAAGAAAAAGGCAAGTGACCAAATATCAGGAGCCAAAAATAATTCAACAAAAGAAAGTTTTATAGTACATAGAGGATGATATGCGGGTCCCATGATCCTGCAGGTTCCTCAACGTTTCAAACGTGGCATGAGATCGAAAGAAAAAGGCAAGTGACCAAATCTGAGGAGCCAAAAATAATTCAAGAAAAGAAAGTTTTAGAGTACATAGAGGATGACATGCGGGTCCCATGATCCTGCAGGTTCCTCAACGTTTCAAACGTGGCATGAGATCGAAAGAAAAAGGCAAGTGACCAAATATGAGGAGCCAAAAATAATTCAAGAAAAGAAACTTGATTGTACATAGAGGATGACATGCGGGTCCCATGATCCTGCAGGTTCCTCGATGTTTCAAACGTGGCATGAGATCGAAAGAAAAAGGCAAGTGACCAAATATGAGGAGCCAAAAATAATTCAAGAAAAGAAAGTTTTATAGTACATAGAGGATGACATGCGGGTCCCATGATCCTGCAGGTTCCTCAACGTTTCAAACGTGGCATGAGATCGAAAGAAAAAGGCAAGTGACCAAATATGAGGAGCCAAAAATAATTCAAGAAAAGAAAGTTTTAGAGTACATAGAGGATGACATGCGGGTCCCATGATCCTGCAGGTTCCTCAACGTTTCAAACGTAGCATGAGATCGAAAGAAAAAGGCAAGTGACCAAATATCAGGAGCCAAAAATAATTCAAGAAAAGAAACTTGATTGTACATAGAGGATGACATGCGGGTCCCATGAGTGCCAAAAATAATCCAAGAAAAGAAATTTTATTGTACATAGAGGATGACATGCGGGTCCCATTTTGCAGCAACGGTCTCAACGTTTCCAAGGCGGCATAGGACCAAAAGAAAAATGAAGTAGCCAGAAATCAGGGGGTGAAAAAAATCCAAGAAGAAAGATTTCAATTGGGCTGCATCTGGACATCTGGGCCTTCGAACTATCCTGCTTGGCCTTTTGACTCGTACAATTTCAGCCCACTCCAAAACAGGAAAGTTCAGAATTTTCTAAAAAAAACAGGAAAGTCCTATGCTTCGCAAAAACAAAAAAACAAGGAGATTCAACATATAAGTTTGTTTATGTAAAAATAAAGATTTAATTTATCCGTTTGAAATAGCTCAGAGCGCAATACACTGTTTATTGTCTGCAAAATAATCAAGATATCACATGTTTGTTGTACGGGGAGGCTGACATCGGGGACCCATGAGCCAGCAACGTCGTCAACGTTTTAAAGGCGGCAGGGGATGGAAAGAAAAAATAAACCAAAAATCTGTTGGTAAAAAATCCAAGAAAAGAAACATTTTCGTTCTAAGAGGATGACATGCGGGACCCATGAGGCAGCAGCATCCTCAGCGTTTATTGTTCATAGAGGCTGACATGTGGGACCCGTGAGCGAGCAGCGTCCTCAACGTTTTAAAGGCTGTAGGAGATCGAAAGAAAAAAAAAAGGCAAAAATCGTTTGGTCAACAAAATCCAAGAAAAGAAACATTTACCGTTCTGAGAGGATGACATGCGGGACCCATGAGGCAGCAGCATCCTCAGCGATTTCAAGGCGGCAGGGGATCAAAAGAAAAAAAAGGAAATATCCAGAAATTGATTAGGGGTTCAAAATAAATCCATCAAAGGAAACTTTTATTGTTCATAGAGGATGACATGTGGGACCGACACATCAATGACGTCCTCATCGTTTCAGAGGGGGCAGGAGATCAAAAGAAAAAGGCAAATAGCCAGAAATTAGGGGTCAAAAATAACTCCAAGAAAGAAAACTTTTATTGTCGTAGAGGATGACATGCGGGACCCATGAGCCAGCAGCTTAGTCAACGTTTCAAAGGCGGCATGAGATCGAAAGAAAAAAGCAAGTGACCAAATATCAGGTGCCAAAAAAATCCAAGAAAAGAATGTTTTATTGTACATAGAGGATGACATGCGGGTCCCATGAGCCAGCAGGTTCCTCAACGTTTCAAACGTGGCATGAGATCGAAAGAAAAAGGCAAGTGACGAAATATCAGGATCCAAAAATAATTCAAGAAAAGAAACTTGATTGTACATAGTGGCTGACATGTGGGACCTATGAGCCAGCAGAGTCCTCAACGTTTCAAAGGCGGCAGGGGATCAAAATAAAAAGGAAATAGCCAAAAATCAGAGGGTGAAAAAAAACCAAGAAAATGAACTTTTATAGTACATAGAGGATGACATGCGGGTGCCATGAGCCAGCAGGTTCCTCAACGTTTCAAACGTGGCATGAGATCGAAAGAAAAAGGCAAGTGACCAAATATCAGGATCCAAAAATAATTGAAGAAAAGAAAGTTTTATAGTACATAGAGGATGACATGCGGGTCCCATGAGTCAGCAGCTTACTCAACGTTTCCAAGGCGGCAGGGGATCAAAAGAAAAAGGAAATAGCCAAAAATCAGAGGGTGAAAAAAAATCCAAGAAAATAAACTTTTATAGCACATAGAGGATAACATGTGGGTCCCATGAGCCAGCAGGTTCCTCAACGTTTCAAACGTGGCATGAGATCGAAAGAAAAAGGCAAGTGACCAAATATGAGGAGCCAAAAATAATTCAAGAAAAGTAAGTTTTATAGTACATAGAGGATGACATGCGGGTCCCATTTAGCAGCAGCGGTATCACCGTTTGAGAGGCTGCACGGGATCGAAAGAAAAAGGCAAGTGACCAAATATGAGGAGCCAAAAATAATTCAAGAAAAGAAAGTTTTATAGTACATAGAGGATGACATGCGGGTCCCATTTAGCAGCAGCGGTCTCAACGTTTCCAAGGCGGCAAGGGATCAAAAGAAAAAGGAAGTAGCCAGAAATCAGGGGGTCAAAAAAAAATCCAAGAATAGAAAGAATTTTGGTTCATAGAGGATGACATGCGGGACCCATCATCCTGCATCGTAAACGGCTCGATCGGAGAGCGTTGAACGAGATGGCGCGATCGAGAAAAAAAACAATGCCAGAGAGGCTGCCATCTGGGCCCTACATCCCTCGGCGATGCGGATTTGCGTTGACTCGGCCGGCGAACCCGTGATTTCGAGATGCACCACGTCCCGGGACACCATACGCCACGTTTTGGCCGTTTTCGTCGGGCTAGGTGGTCTCAAAAACGAGAAAAAAAAAACGTTTTGACATGCACAACGGAGAGACCAAAAATCGTCGGCCATGGTCACCAGCAACCACGGCGCGACTTTAACTTCGTCAGCCATGGCAACTTTTCTTGTAGTGTATGGAGCCAACAGTGGTGGCGATGCCGGCAAAGGTGCAGCTGACACGATCGGAATAGCCGATGATGTGCTTTAGACTAGCAAGGTTTCCACAGACAGCGCCAATTGACGAGGGGGCTCCTCGGCAATGCCCACCATGAGTGGCTTAGGGTTGACGGAATCCTGCAAGTTAGCATAAGACATCGGATACCAAACGAACAGAAGGCAGGTTTTTAGCCAGGTTCGGGGCCCTCGATGAGATAAAACCCTTACACCTTCTTGTCTGATCTTGATTTATCGATGAAAAAGGTTACAATGGGGCAGCCGATTGACTGCGTTGTGGTGAACTCGCCGGAAGGCAAAGTTTCTAGGGTTTGGTGTATGCGGGATTGTGTAGGATGATTTCGATGTCCTCTCCTGGCCTTTATACAGGAGGCCAGGTCTTGAGAGTCCTGCTCCGATTCGACTATGTTACAATCAGAACTAATCTAATCTTTCCTTATTTGATGTTTCCTTGTCTTGCCCACCAAGAGTTTGTCTCCTTCTTCCTTTCCTTCATAGCAACCAACGTATTGGTCCATCATGGGCTGAAATGATCTTCCCTTGTTGGGCCGAAGGAGGTAGGCCAATGTTGGGTACCCGAAGGGTAATGACCACATCAGCGCCACCTGGTGCCGTTTGCACCTCGTGGCCCCTCTTGCTTGTTTCTTTAGCTCACGGCCTTCCTTCGGGTGAAAAACCGATCAAGTAATTTTTCCTCAAATATTTGCGATCTAGAAAGTCCTAAAACAAATAAAATACGAAAAAGGAGGTTTTCTGCCTCCAAGGAATTAAATGCCAATGAAGGGGACTTTGTAGGAAAGTCCCAGAAATCATCTAGAAATGCATAAATAACAATGTTGAAAGCAAATAACAATGAAAACTAACTCTATATGTAGCAATAATGATGATGCAAAATGCACGTATCAATATCCATGAAAACTATGAAGTTGAGGAAACTACACCTTTGAGTGCTATGTATGGAAAAGAAAACTCTTGAGCCTACTAATGATAAACATATTGAAGAAGTTAAAATTCTTAGTGAAGCTAGGAAACCAATCTTGGATCATGATGAATGTAGCTTGAATGAATTGATTGCTATACTAGAAAATTTTGCTACAGATCCCACTATCAATGTTAATCAAGCTAGTTTTTGTTATTATATTGCTAACTATGTTATTAAATAAAATATTCAGAGGTATAATAATGAGTCCATGATACTACCTACGCTTGGGGATGTGTGGATTCCCAAGATTTTAATATCTATTGACAAAGAAACACACCATGCTATTCTTGATCTAGGATCTGGTGTTTCTGTTATATTAAAAGAGCTATATGAATTACTCAAGCTTAAAAATATGGAAAAATGCCCTATTGATTTATTAATTGCTGATGATTCAACCAAAAAGGCTACATGCAAAGAAAAATATGTTATGGTTGAATTAGATATGACATATGTAACTATTGATTTCATTGTTATGGACATGGGGAGTAATACGTCTAGATCCTATAATCCTTGGGAGACCTTTTCTGAGAACAACAGGGGCTATTATTGATTCGAAGGAATATAATGTTAAGTTTCATTTCCCTCATAAGAATTGTATGGAACACTTGGAAAAAGGAGGTACCATTTATGCTACCACATAATTTCCATGTCACTTGAATCAAGTAAGTAAGCCTAGCTATATGGCTATAAAAAACGCTTTACGGGAGGCAACCCGAGATGTTTTTATTTGTGCTTTTTGTTTTTGCATGCTTTCTGTAGCATGTTAGTTTTCTTTTTGTTTACTCTCTGGTTTTTAAGTCAATTATCAAGTTTTTACCCGTCTGGATGTTCAAAGTTGCAAATATAATAAGGGGCTGCTGATTCCTGCGCTGCACTTTTTGGTACATGAATTTTTTTCTCCTTACTGGTAGCTCTGAAACATTTTTCCTTAATAATGTAGCTGAAAATTTTCATCCTCTATTTTCACGTAAATTGGCTTAATATTCTGCGGTGTCTAAGTCGTATTAAAAATTCAGTTTTACTGTAGCAAAAATTCTGGACAGATTCTGCCTTGCTTTGATAGATCCATTCTTTTGAGTGTCAATTTGATTTTTACTTGGATATTTTGATATTCTAGAATGAGTATAAAATTATGTTCTCTCTGGTTCATGAAGATATTATTTTATTCTTGAGTAAAATAGCATTAAGGTTAATTTCTTTTTACCTCTAATATCACCCATAGAAAAGAATGGGCAGAAAAATTTGTGTTGAACTTTTTTCGCAAGGAATGGAGAATCTCACACTAAGATGATTCAAGTATGATAAATATAATGAGCTTGGGGATGCCCATGCAACCCCACTGGACTCATTTTAAAATTCCTGGTTTGAGCACCTCTAAAATCTGTTTTTGAGCAACATAGAATTTTCGCAAAAACTTGAAGCGTCCTTGTTTTATTTGTTTTCGCAAAGAAACAGAGGAATGCCTAAAAGCTGAAATTTATTTTGTGTATTTTATCTCTATTTTCACATGCTCTATTGAGTGATGATTTGTTATGTGCCTTATTCAGTGCTACTTATTGCTAGTATACATAGATGTTTAATTTTAAGTATCATTGTTTGATGATGAATGAATAGTCTATGGATACTATTGCATGCTTTTAGACCTCTTGCTAGCTAAAATATTTGAATTCTTACACAAGCATAGACTTGTTTCCAAGCTCTAATCAACTCTAATGTCTATCATACCTACCTACATAGCACTTGCTATTCCAAGTGTAATGTCTGTGTTTTGCCTACAACCTTTTCAAATTTCTTTTTTGTGTAATTTAAAGCTCATACGAAAGTAAGGTTTGGTAGGAAATACCACTATGCATGTTGTTGGTTTGACTGATTATGAGTAATGAGTTTGATTGTCACCATGTTTACTGGGAAAGTATTTCAACATTGCACTTTTGGGGTATCGCACCCTGCGTTGATCATCATTTATTTTGTTTTGTTGATGGCTGTCTCTTGTGAAATAAGTAGAGGTTATTTAAGAAAGTAAGCATGCATTGTTAGAGAAGAGCAATGGGCCGCAAACCGAAGCCATGCTTAATCATGGTGGAAGTTTCAGCAATGAGCATCCTCAATAGGAAGAGTGAAAAAAGAGTTGTGTGAAAAAACAGTATGAAAAAAGAAACAAAACGAGTACAAGAAATGAGACAAAAAAGAGTACGAGAAAAAAAAGTGAGAGAGAGTTAGAGAGGATGCTCAACGTCTGTTGTTCATGTTGTCCCATGATGGCCTATAGTTGAGATGCACATCTCCTTTTGTCCTTTGTACAGGTGGCATGAAGGTACCCCATTGCGACACTTGGTTAAAACATGTACGTCAAAAGGTCTTGGTAACCCGGAGTTGACTAGCAAGAGGTGTAGTCCTTATCATTCAAGAAAATGAGGCAACACTTACTCATAAGAGGTCAAACTCATGACACATAGGAATCTTTATACATGAGATACTTGGTACCCCATCCTTATTATTATTGTTGACATGAATTGCATAGCTCAAAACCATGTTTTATGCTCTCTAATTTTTATTTTGTTGGAGGTTTAGCACATACATTTCCTGCTTACTTTCTTGAGTTCAAGAGTCAAAATAAATATTCCTGAAAAGAGAAGACAAAGAATATTCCAACAAGTCCATAGGATTTTCCCAAGCATGCTTTATGATTCATAATACTTGTCATTCATGTTACTTACAATGCTATTTACTTGTATTCATGCTATGTAGAATGTAAGAATTATCCCTTTATGAGTTCATATTACTTATTGTAATTCTCTATTTGTTGAACCTTGTGATACTTTGCATGATTATTTAGAAGCTATATATTATAAACTCCAAAGTTCATGTTAGTTTTATCACATTCATGCTCGGGACGAGCATAGGTTAAGCTTGGGGATGTTGATGCATATAAAATGCATACATGAACTTTGTCCTTTATCATATTGAATTCCCACATATTTGCAACATATATGATGATAATACCATGTTTTACATTGATTTATGGGGATTTACCAATGATCCCCTTTATTTGGTTCTAACTCTGCAGAACAGGAAAACCCTGTTTTGCGTATTTTTAACTTTCAGAGACCTATACGGAGTCAAATTGACCTGGGATTTTTGGAGCATCATTTTTTCATCGGGAGAAACAACATGGACCCTAGAAGCACACCTGGAGAGGACCGAGGGCCAAACGAGCATAGGTGGCGCGGCCCAGAAGTTTGGCCATGCCACCCACCTCCGTTCATCCCTCGATCGTCCGTTTGCCCCAATTCTTTCACGAAATGACGCATTTTGTCGTAAAAACCCCTATATATATGGCCCCGAAGATTTCTCAGGAGGAGAGCGCCGCAGAAAGACAGAAACACCAAAACGGAGGCTGCTGCAGAGAAAATTGGAGGGGGAACTCCACTGGGATCACCGTCGGAGGTATCTCCACCTTCTCCAACGTCTTCATCGATCATCATCACCATGACTAAGAGGGAGTAGTCCACCTATGGAGTCCAGGTTTGTGGCACTAGATTGATCTATTTCTCTCATGTTCTTCATAGTACTTAGTGCCATATGAGCCGCCTATCATGATTATGGCCATATTTGTAATACCTATGTGGTGGATCCTTGTTATATGATATTTTTTCATGAGATCTGATGGTATTATATTTGTGAGATGTATTGATAGATGCACATTATGTACCCCGTTCTTATGTTTATGTTCTGATCCAACATCTATGCAATAGCGTGTGTGGGGTGATGTGTGTGTTAGATGGAGAAGCAAGGTTTTAATGATTGGATAGTGACAATATGTTCATGATCTACTATGGTTTTGCCTTTCTTTTGCTACCTCGCTAGGGATTTAGTGAATGCATGTGCTATGTTCATGTTGTGACAACAATGATGATCTTGTTTTGTTGAAGTTGCGTATTTGATATTCAAACTTCATGTCAAAGTACCTATTGCTATGCTCTGTTAATTCTTAATACAAGATTGATGAAGTTTCTTTCTTGTGGAGCATAAGAGAGGTGTGTTGCATCATCTCTATGTTAGGACATGATGCCCATATTTATTCTGATGTTACATATAATATCATTTGTACATTCATATCTCATTGATGAATTGTTTTTTGTCCACCGCAACTTTACAAGAGAATAGTCAAGTGAACCCATGAACCCCGGTCCACTTTTTATCATAAGAAACACCTTTATATTGCTTTTACATTGTTTTCTATTTGCTGCACTATTTTATTCCGAAAATGAAAAAATATTTACTTTTCTTATTTGCATCCAAAACACCAAAAACAATCAATCTTACTTAGTTATTTTATCTAGTTTAGTTTCTACTTGCTTCATTACTACTTGTGTTATTTACTTACGTGAAACCTTGTGCTTGACAACCACACGGTGGAGTTGGAGACACAAGGCATTTATTTTACTTGCAGGATTTCTTGAAGAAAAGAGAAGAGAATACTATTTGAGCTAGTCACCCTTGTGGGGAAAATACTTCGCTGACGCAACACTCTGCACTTGGAGTCCCAACGTCATCAGCTGCCCAATATGATTACGGTCATATTTGTAATTAATACATATGTGGTGGATCTTTATTCTATGATATGATACTATGAAATTTTGCTATACTTTGTGTAAGATGTATTGGTAGATCCATATTATGTATCCCGTTCTTAAGTATTGGTTATGATCCAACTTGTATGCAAAAACGTGTGTGGGGTGATGTGTGTGTTAGATGGAATAGCATGGATTTAGTGACTGAATAGTGACAAAAAATTCATGATGTATTATGGCTTTGCCTTTTATTTTGCTATCTCACTAGGGATAAAGTGAATGCATGTGTTATGTTCATGACGTGAAAAAAGTAATGGTCTTGTTTGTTCAAGGTAGCATATTTGATATTCAAACATCATGTCGAAGTTCTTATAGCTACGCTCTGTTAATTAGTTCTTAATACAAGATTGCTTGAAGTTATTCCTATCTTGTGGAGTGTAAGAGAGATGTGTTGCATCATCTCTATGTTAGGACGCGATGCCTATATGGATGCTCATCTTATACATGTTAAAGTTATTTTCTCCATATCTCATTGATGAATTGTTATTGTCCACTACAACTTAAAAGAGAGAATAGTCCACTACTAGGAAAAAGCCTATAGTTGGAGGCAATAGGTACCGGCGCACCACCAAGGACGTGCGCCGGTGGTCATTGTTGCCGGCGCACCTCATTGTCGCCGCGCCGGCGATGAAGGCCTTCTGCCGGCGCACCAGTGTTGTAGGCTCGCCGGCGCTATTTCCTGGCATGGCCTCGGCCGATTCGGGCCAGGCCCAAGAATCATTGCCGGTGCACCAACCCAGGGGTGCGCCGGCGGAACATTCTCTATTGCCGGCGCAGCCCTGGGCCGGTGCGCCGGCAATGATTCTTGGGCCTGGCTCGGGGTGATATAGCCGAAAGGGATATATGCTGCCGGCGCACCCATGCCCTGGTACGCCGGCAGTAACCTGGGCAGTTATTTCTGCTCAACAACCACTCCCCCCACTACTACCACTCCACTCCTCCACACAACCCGACCCTTCTCCCAACCCACCTTTTTTTGCCCATTTCTATCCCAAATTTAGCCAATTTGACCAAACAAAATCATATTTTTTTACCTAATCTTCCCTTCCTACATGCATCTCCCACATCCCCCTATGTAGATCTAGATCTACTATCCCGCATTGACCGCTCAATCTAGATCTAGATCTAGAAAGTCGGCTTCCATACGCCGTGGTAGCGGCGCGACGTCTCGATCTTGTTGACGAGTATATCAAACCAATAGGTGATTAATGAACAAATTGAAGAATGAAATCAACGTATATTGGACATTAATTTGAAGCAAAGCTCGTGTGTGGCATATATATATGTTGTGTTTGTGTTTGTGCTTGTGTGTGTTGGCGTTGAAAATGAGTTGCCAACGTTGCGCCGAAATGTTGATTCTTTAAGTTTCCGTTTCGGCACATTTCTGGCGCTCCTATGTCCTACCGTGTAGGAAGGTCATGCCGAAATTTTCCGTGAAAACTACCGACGGATGCATGGTTCTAATCAATTATGTAATCTTACCATGCAGGCGATAATGGTTATCGAGATGAGTGAAAGCATCGTGATGAGATATCTGAAACACGTGATCATCGACATGTATGAAAATAACTGCACGGAGGTATTGTGTCCGTGCCGGAGATGCAAACGAGGGAAATGGTTTGACCCGTATTCAGGCAAATTGCAGGGGCACCTGCTCACTAATGGTTTCATGCATGGACACACTCAATGGATGAGTGATGATGGCGCGGAGGTCAATGGGGCGACGGCAGCAGGTGGTAATAATGGCCGGCAAGAAGGAGGGCATCATGATATTGATGATGATGAAGAGCTTGTCGCACAGGACGATAACCTTGACGACGACAATAACCTTGACGACGACGAAGAGGTGCCGCTAGCTTCAGTCGTGCGGGACCCTCATCTTCAAGATTTGCTTCTCGAATAGACGAAAGGCGCCAAGCGGAAATCAAAGCTTGAGCAACTCGAGATAGACTCGAATACTCCGTTGTACGACTCAGGTCGCGGGTTGGGGGAGTCTCGCTTGAGAGTAGCTCTCGATGTGCTGCAGATGAAGGCGAAACACGGATGGACGGACACAAGCGTCGACGACATCCTGGAATACGTGAAAGATCTCCTTCCTGCCGGGAACACGTGTCCTGGTAGTCTAGCCGAGGCCAAGAGAATCACGTGCCCTCTCGACTTACCCCACGAAAAGTATCACGCCTGCATCAACGACTGTATCATGTATCGCAAGGAGCACATGGACAAGACCAAATGTCCTGTGTGTGAAGCTGAACGGTACAAGAAAGGGAAGAAGAAAGCTCCTCGGAAAGTTGTGTGGTACTTCCCGCTCGCCCCCCGGCTTCAACGGTTCTACGCGGACCGCAAGGAAGCAAAGCTCATGCGCTGGCACGCAGAAAGAAAGGAGGCAGTGTTGAATGATAAAGAGCGGATTGAGCACCCAGTGCTGACGCACCCTTTGGATGCAAGCCAGTGGAAAGCATTAGACAATGAATTCGGAAGTTTTGGGGCAGATCCCAGAAACATCAGGTTGGGTGCGAGCACGGACGGATTCAATCCGTTCGGAAACTAGAGCAGCACACATAGCACATGGCCCGTGTTTGTATGGATCTACAACCTCCCGCCCTGGCTGTGCATGAAGAGGAAATACATACAGATGAGTATGCTAATTCAAGGGCCGACACAGCCAGGAAACGATATCAACATGTATCTCGAACTATTAAAGGAGGAGCTTGAAACGTTGTGGGCGGAGGAAGGGGTAGATACATGGGACGCCGTCGCGGAAGAATATTTCCCTTTGAGAGCCGCGTTGATCACGACGGTGCAGGACTACCTCGGATACGGTTACATTTCGTGCCAGGTGTGCCATGGACACAAGGCATGTGTCAGGTGCATGGAAGAGACGATGTTTTTGCAGCTTGGTAAGGATCCCGGCTCTTCGAAACAGTTTACATGGGGCATCGAAGGTGGCTACAGAAAACTGACCCGTGGAGAAAGCGTGGAGATCTGTTCGATGGTACAAATGAACCCCGAGGACCTCCACGTAAGAAGAGCGGCGAAGAGATCGATACATTACTGAAAGGTTGGAAGGAGTGCCCTGCGCCGGGAAAGATTCGTCAAAAGCCTGGAGAGAAGAAGAAGAAAAAGGAAACGACGCCGCTCATTGGTGTATGGAAAAGGAGGTCCGTGTTTTGGGACTTGCCGTACTGGAAAATTCTCGATACACCTCATTGCCTTGATGTCATGCATATTACAAAGAACGTGTGAGAGAGCTTGCTTGGCACTCTTCTCAACATGCCGGACCGGACCAAAGATGGGCCGAAAGCAAGACACGACCTGAAAGTTTTGGGCATCAGGGAAGAGCTTCAGATCCCGGCGGCCCAAGAGGGACATTCGGAGGAGGAGGCAGACGGCGGTCAGAAGCGCAAAAGGATTAAGCAGCCAGACTATTACTGTCCCCCCTCCTGCTTCACTTTTAGTCCGGCCGAGGTCGATCAATTTTTCAATTGCCTTCTAGGAGTCAGAGTGCCCTTCGGTTACTCCGGGCTAATAAGCAGATACATGGACCCCAAGAAACGAAACTTCAGCGGCATGAAGTCTCATGACTGTCACGTGATGATGACGCAGATTCTTCCGGTTGCAATCCGAGGTATAATGGATGACCATGTCCGTGCAACGCTGACTGGGCTCTGTAACTTCTTCGACGTCATAACTCGGAAGTCGATAAGCGTGAAGAAACTCGCAAGGCTCCAGGAAGAGATCGTGGTGATCCTATGTGAGCTTGAGATGTACTTCCCTTTGCATTCTTTGACGTGATGGTCCATCTGTTGGTCCATATCATGGATGATATCATCAGTCTAGGGCCGGCATTCTTACACAACATGATGCCGTTTGAAAGAATGAATGGGGTCATTAAAGGATACGTTCGTAACAGGTCACATCCGGATGGAAGCATCGTACAGGGTTGGCTCACCGAAGAGTGCATCTCTTTCTGCACGAATTATCTAGACATCGAGGACCCTGTTGGTTTGCCTCAAAACAAGCACCTCCGCAGGTTCGAGGGAGTAGGCCACAAAAATGGAAGGAAGGAACTGCACGTGCACATGTCTGGTCGGACTTCCGACTTTGGCAGGGCCAACTTAGTAGCGCTACAACACATTGACTTGATCGATCCTTGGTTGAAAGAGCACAAAACCATGATAGAGAACAGTGGCAAGCCGATGATGACGGATGAAATATACAGAGAGCACAACTCCTCTTTCGCGCTGGTTCAAAGACCACATTGATGCTAATCCCCCACCAATGGATTCTGACAAGGATAAACTAGTATTGGCCTTGTCACATGGCCCCGCGCCCAACATCATGACTTACCAAGCGTACGATATCAACGGGTACACATTCTACACGGAAGAAAAAGACAAGAACAGTGTTTACCAGAACTCAGGGGTAACGATGGATTCCTGGACGGGTGACGTAAAGACTAGATACTACGGAAGAATCGAGGAAATCTGGGAGCTTAGCTACGCTGGGGAGAAAGTGCCGATATTCCGTATCAGATGGGCTAAGAGCGTTAGAAAAGAAGACCGGTATTTCACCACCATGTTTCTACCCGAAGCCAACAAATCAAAGTCCACGAACGCCACCGCGCAGAATGAGCCATGGGTACTGGCAGAACACGTGCACCAATGCTTCTTCATAACCGACCCATCCAGGCCTAGCCGTGTTATCGTGAGGAGAGGCAAGAGGACCATCGTCGGAATGGATGGAGTCGCCAACGAGGAAGACTTCGAAGGACAAGTCGGAGACCCAATGATGGAAGAATCCGAGGACGAAGAGACAACATACACCACAAGAAGAAGCAGGACCATGCTACCGAGGTCAGGTCGACCCTTCAAAAGAAGAAGTCATGACACGGGGCTAAATTATTCAACGACGAGCAAGAAAAGCAAGAAGAAAGCGAAACACTCTTCTCAATCGATGATGTAAAACTTTATTTGCAATCTATAACTCATATTTTGTGTAATTCATAACTACTCATATGGTCATGGCCAATATTTTATGTATGACTAATTAATATTGTGTTGGTCAATATTTTGTGTATGTATATATAACTCATATTTTTTTGTAATGCATAACTCATTTTTTTGTAATGCATAACTCATTTTTGTATAGGATTTGGGGGGAAACAAAATAAACATAAAATAAAGTGAAAACAAATAAAGAAATGAAGAAAAAGTAAAAGTAAAATAGAAAAGGAAATGGCCAGCCAGGGGCTAAGGGACAAGTCCCAGGTATAGCCGGACCCATGTTATTGCCGGCGCACCACCTGTTTGGTTCGCCAGGGGTACAGTTGTCCCCGGCGAACCAAACAGGTGGTGCGCCGGCAATAACATGGGTCCGGCTATACCTGGGACTTAGCCGCACCGCGCGACACTTCTCCCTCCCCATTCCCCAATCGAGACGAACCCTAACCGCGCCACTGTTCTTCTCTGCTGCCGCCACCGTCGATCCCGAGCACCGCCGTCCTCACAATCTCCCTCCACCAACATCCCCCTCCACTAGCCCCCACCAGCCCCCACCTGCCCCATACACGCCGCCGCGCGGAAGCCCTGGACCAAGAGGACCCGTACGTTGTCGCCGCCGTTGGAGACGGGGACGTCGGCACCACGGCCGTTGGAGTAGGGGACATCAGCGCTGCCGCCGTTGGAGTAGGGGACGTCAGCACCGTGAGGTTTGGTTCCCTCTCCCCTTCCCTCTTCCCTTCCCTCTCCCCCTCCCCCTGCCCTCTTTGGTTCTCCTCCAACAAAGAAATTTTGTTCAACGAAATCCTCCAATAGTTCTCTGCTCGTGTGATTACATTTAGCATCAGTTTCTAGTTCTTGTAGTAATGAAATTGAAACACAATGCAGTAGGGTTTGAAACTAATTTTTCTAGTTCTTGTAGAAAATGAAATTGAGCAGCTGCAGAGCATCTTCTCATGTCGAAAATGAAACAATTAAGCTCATCTTGAGTTCTGGACAGACACGAAAATTTGTTGTCTGTGGAAGTTAACGCAAGAAATCGATTTAAATGAATGAATATTGCTATCTCCTTGTTGATTTGCAGTTCTGGAACATTAGTTCCTTCACTTTTGGTTTACATACGGTTCTTACTGTCAAATTTGTGGGTCTTGCTTGAAAATTGCATAGGTACTATAGATGCTAAGTGTGTTAGACTGATGTTATTTGCAGCATTTTGATAAAACATGAAATTCAAATGATTGGGCCAATTATCCCAAACCTGCAGTGAGTTATAATGGTGTTTGTAGGTTGCATTTTGTACTGTTTAAACTGAATGATGTGTTTGAGTAACTAAAATGCTCAGGCTGTACTTAATTTTTTAAGCTGTTTCGGGTGCCCTCATTTTGGAGGTTCATACTTTGCTCAAATGTGGAACACATGGCACATTTATCTCACTTGTGTTCAACTGTCTATCAGTCCTGCTGTCTATGCCATTGCTCACCTTCTTTTTGATTACCAGTGTTTGCTGAAGTTGCACCATGCATAGTTAAAGTGTAGGGACCTCTATAACTATGAGTTGCATTTTGGACAAAATGTATTGACTTATATCTTGAGTTCTGGACAGACAAGAAAATTTGTTTTCTGATCTTAAGAAGAACATGTGATGCATGGTGATTGAATTTGCACATACATGTAGAAACAATTAAGCTAGTTGAGTTTTGCCAGTTGTCCAGCTTAGTTGGAGAAGAACTAGGTAATTAATGCTATGCTACCTCATATTGATTCTCTGGTTTGAAATTTTGACAGAGCACTAAAATGAATTCATTCTCTGGTTTGAAATTTTGACAAAGCACTAAAATGAATTCATTCTCTGGTTTGCTAGGTAAAGAAGCAGCAGGTTTAGTTCACCAAACCATTTATAAAATGCCCAGAAAATGCTAGCATCTTGACTGGTGTTCTCTGGTTTAAAAATGCTACTGCATTTATTCTCTGGATCAATGGATCAAAAAAGGAAGAATGCTACTGGGTTATTTTTATGCTGATGTAAAATGCCACTGTAATGTATATGCTGAAATGCTACTGTAATTTATATGGTGATGGTTATGGTGATGGCATGGTTATGGAGATGGTTATGGTTATGGTTATGGCATTTATATGTTTGCATTTCTGTTATAGGGATTGAGTTGCTATTGAGTGCCGGAATGTCGATTCATTTCCGTTCCGGCAATTCTAGCACTCGGCATGACCAATTTTTAGCAAAGGTCATGCCGAATTTTTCCGTGAATTCTAACTCTTTTTCATCTTCTATTAGTGCAAGCCACCATGTCGTCTCAAGAAGAGTTAGAGGAGCACTACAATAGGCACTTCTTTAGGACGGAGGAGGATGCCGAGGCCGCTGGTGTTGGCGGCGACGAGGACCATGAGATGGAGGATGCCGCTGGGGGTAGTGTCGACGAGCCGAGCGGCAACGAGGCAAGTGACGCCGCCGGGGGTAGTACCTACGAGCCTAGCGGCGATGAGGCAACCGGCGCCGCCAGGGGTGGCGGCGAGACAAGCGGCGACGATCCTAGCGGCGCCGCCGGGAGTACTGCCACCGGGACAAGTGGAGCCAAGAGGCCGCGGAAGGCAAGGCACCAAAACACGGTCGGCACCGGCAGAGACACAGTCAAAGAGGTGGACCCCGCCAGTGGTTTGCCGGTGGAGCCTAAGGATGTTGCCAAGGGGTACGGCAACTAATTGGCATGTATCCTCCGAGAGGTCATCAATCTCAACGAGACGGATCTCCGAGCTGAGAGCAAAGCGCATTTGCGAGCCCAGCTCATTGCGAGGTTGCACTCACGATACAAGTTCCTAGGCGACTACGCCTCCACTGATGAATCCAAGAACATTGTGAACTCACAAGCCCTCTTGAAGTTCACCAAACACCTCAGCAGCTATAAGTACATGGTGCGGAAGATGATTGCTGACGGGAAAGGTTTCGAAGAGGTCCACTCTGCCTTTCCGCATGTCTCCCAGGCGGACTTTGATGCTTTTGTGGCCAATGAAGAGCTACAAGCGACGAAGAATCGCAAGTTGTGGGGGAAGGAAATGCGGGAGCTTAACATCGGCAACCACAACCTTGGGAGCCGTGGGTACGAGGGAAAGGAGCCCTATTGGGCGAAGGAGGACGAGGCGTATGTAAATGCCGGCATTGAGAACCCCTGGCTCAAGTACAAGGACCCGCTTGAAAGAAGATTCATCAGGTCGCGGTACCATAAGAAGAAACTAACCGGGGAACTTGTCACAGACCCCAAGGTCGTAACCGACATAATTTGGTTCACGAACGACCAGAAGGTCCTGTCGTTGGAGAAAAAACTGGTAAGCAATTTACCGGTTTTATTAGATCAAGTATCGTTCATATAATAGTAGCAACATTTCTAAATGGTTCACGTTTCTTCCGCAGGAAGAAGAAAGACAAAGACTTTCTCAAGGTGACGAAGGCTCCTCGTCCCAGGCGTCGACGGGCAGGGTAGCATGGGACAAGCCTCTCGTACGGGCGCTAAACATCGTCAATGAGCATTCACCTACGAGAAGGCCGCATAGAGGCCGTGTGGCTGGCGCCGGTACAGGCCACAAGCATGATCACTACGGCTTGTCGTCTGCGGCCGATAAAAATGCGCGTAATGAGAGGAAGCAGCGGGAGACGGAGGAAATGAGGGAGTCAATCCTAGCCCAAGTCCAAGCTGGTTTGGTACCGCAACTGGTACCGCAACTCAAAGCTACACTCGTACCTGAAGTCAAAGCTGAAGTCGCCGCTTCAGTCCAAGCAGATTTCAACGCTCTACAAGCGTGGTATGAGGGTGGCAAACAAGGCCCGCCCCCCGAAAATGCAAGTGGTTAGCTTCAACGGCAGCAACTCGATGGTGCCGCCGTCCGCCGGCAATGACAATGTTATAATGGAGACTCCTCCGGCCGCCGGCAATGTCGCTGGTGCTAGGGATTCACCGTCCATGCCGGGTAGCAGCCCCTCCGTCACTTGCACGCCCGCCGCCGCATGTGCTGGCCCGTCGACATTAGCCGAGCTCAACGCCCTCACGGTAATTAACTAATGTGTACATCAAGTTAATATATTAGTTTCGTCATCCTTGCCTTCTCTCTAACGCCATACACATGTTCTCGCAGGCGCTCTCAACGCCATGCACCTTCCTGATGAGAGTAAATGACGAACTCAAAGACGTCGCGAGGGGGTCCATCCTTCGGCCCCTGGATAAGAAGTGGCACACACGAGATATGGCGGATGACGTTTACCGGGTTGAAGTGGATCGGGCGTTACCGGGCTATGAGGATTTGTTTCCTCCTAATCAACCGCATGGTGCCGATGACGATAGCCCGTTGAATCTGGCCTCACTGAAGGGTTGGGTACTGCTATGGCCGAAGACCCTAATTCGGATCAACACCTACTCGGGGTCGACGGCAAGCAAAGACAAGCACCTTGCGGCGCCACATGTCAGCGTCCCTCCACGACAGCCCGCGGCGCCGTGGTCATCGCCCCACCAGAACGGCCGGCTGCGCGAGGTCGGCGCCCCACCACAACAGCCAGCTGCGCCGAGGCCGAGGAATACGAACGTGACAACTTCCAATGGGATATTCCTACGTCTTCACAAGTTGTCCATGAGGATGCGCCGGGCTTGAAATATGTGTGCTCCAAGAAGCTGTTCGATTCTCAAGAAACGGCTGAGGAGGAAAATCCTGAGGAGGTCGCCACCGCCGCCGTCAAAAATATGTTGAGCCCAAACACACTCCGTGCTACGGCCACTACGGCGATGGAGGGTCCATCAGTACAACCCAAGAAGAGGAAGAGGCAAAATAAGAAGGACGCCCAAGACAAGGCGGCGGCCAAATCCAAGGACAAGGTCCCACTCCTTGACAAGTTGCCAAACAATTGGCGACCTCTGCATCACTTGGGTCAACCGATGCTGCCGGAGCATGTCGTGAAGAAACTCACCCCGGATATGAGGAGCTTGCATGAGACTGTCTTGCATGTGGAGAACCTTCTTCTCAAATCAAAAGATCCTGGTTACCCTCTCTTGGTGGCGAAGGTGCCAACTGGCATGAACTTCGTCGAGAAGTACCCCGCGGACTTGTGCTTCATCCGGTTCAACAACATCTTCAGCATCTATCGCATGCAAGCGCTCCACTTTAGTGTGGTTCGCCTAGTTGCTCTTAGCTTGTCCGCCTTGATTGTTAAGGAGGAGACGCCGACCATCGCGATAATGGACCCCTTCTATATGCGGGAGAGCATCATCTGCAACGCTGGGGATCGGGCGATTGCCACCCAGCAGGTCGAGGATTTCATGCTGGCGAACATTAAAAAGGGCGCCATTCTCATCCCTTACTTCCCCGAGTAAGTAATCACTCGCTAGCCCCCCATTACCATTCTATCCTATATCTCCATTTGCATTTCCAAAGGTTAATCCGTGTGTTTTCCGCAGAGACAAGTTCTGCACCCTCATCGTCGTGCACCCGCAACACTCGCATGCAGTCTATCTCGACTCGGGTAGGGACCACAAGAAAGACTACACCCACATCAAGGCCCTTCTCAATGATGCTCTCACCGGCTTCGCCAACAAGGCAGGCCCCCTCAAAGTAGAGAGGAAATCCCGAGGAGGCTTGGTCTTAACCCACACAACCAACTTCCCTCGCCTCGAGCGATCGACGCCCGACAATGGGATGGACGCGTGGTACGCCATCCTTCAGATGCAGGAGTACATAAAGTACGCAGATGACATGTTGCTGCCAGAGAATCTCAGAAACAGGTTTGCAAACATGGCAGATGTCCCTGATAGAGAGATTAGAAAGAACTGGGGTCGCATCCAGCAGTTCATTTGCACGATAATCCTGCAGGATGTCAACAATAGGTGCAGGCGAGTTCTTCTACGGCTATGGTCTACCACCTAATGACGAGATAGAACTCCGCTTGGAGATGTCGCGTGATGAGAGGCCGTTCAACTCGCTTGAGGGCTGCCGTCCATTCCCCCCTAGGCGTACAACCTGATCCTACGACGGGAACACTTGCTAAAGCTTGAACGATATGTCCTTGAACTTCCGTACTGTAATAATTGCTATATATTCCCATAGAATCGACTAGTTGCTTTTATTTAGTTGTATGAATGTGCATGTGAACATGTGTCTATAGTTTCATTTACTTTGCTATATATTTCAAGATTATGGCGTACATAGCTTAATAATTATTTGCATTTACTCGACCACTACTTGCCTCGTATTTGGAGTTCGCCGATGATTTGAATGTTCGGTCAATCGTACACTCGGGGGTGGAGCCAGTGAGCCTTGGTGCGACGGCCACAAGTATCAATCTATTGTGCATCCTACCTAGCCTCACTGACTCCATCCCTGGATGTTAATATTTGTTTCGACCGACAAAGTATGAGGCACGCTATTTAATTCGTACTACTTGTTTTCTATTTGAGTTCGCACTTCTTAATTGCATTGGCCGATGATTAAAATGTTCGGTCACTTGTACACTCCGGGATGGGGCCAGTGAGGCTTGGTGTGATGGCCACAAATATCAATCTATTGTGCATCCTACCTAGCCTCACTGACCCCATCCCTGTATGTTATTATTTATTTCGACCAACAAAGTATGAGGCACATGCTATTTAGTTCATACTACTTGTCTCTTATTTGAGTTGGCACTTGTTCATTGCATTGGTACTAACGTTTTACTTGTCTTGTGAATGGAGATGCCGACGACATATGTCGTGTACAAGGGGAGGGTTCCTGGAGTCTACGATGACTGGGAGGACTGTCGGAGACAGGTGCACCGTTTCAGCGGCAACAGCTACAAGGGATACCCCACTAGGGTGGAGGCGGAAGGAAGATACGCCCGTTATCTAGCGGGAGAGATGAGGGACATGAGGAGGAACCGGATGAAGACCATGGCCTTCGTGATGATGGTCATCATGACCATGTTGGTCATGTTCTATGTGATTGTAGTTTAGGTTAGGACCTACATTGTGAGGTGTATGACGATACTTGTGACGACTATGTACCAAGACTTCTAACTTTGTGAAACTTCGTCGTTCGGTGTTGCATATGCACATGTGTTGTATGAATCAACATTCCGAAACGAGACTTGCGTATTTGTGTACTGATACCGAAATGAAACTTGGCTCTCTATGTGCTTCTCATATTGCATGTAATACTGTATAAATATGAACTGCGTTGTAAATATATACTGCTGTCAAATATGTATTGTAATATGCTGGAAAAAAGCTAAAAAAAGAATTTTCGAATTTATTGCCGGCGCACCTAAATGACCTACTGCCGGCGCACGTGGCATGCGCCAGTGCTGGAAGCACTACTGCCGGCGCAGCGGATGGTGCGCCGGTGAAACTGGTCCTTTGCCGGCGAAGCGTCGAAGGCGCGCCGGCAGTATCCATCTATCGCCGGCGCACTGCCTGGTGCGCCGGCAGTGGCCATTTATCACCGGCGCGTTCGCACCGGCGGGCTCGTGGTGCGCCGGCAATGGGCCTTTTAGGTTCGCCGGCGGTAGGCCTTTTCCTTGTAGTGGTCAAGTGAACCCATAAACCCTGGTCCAATTTAATCATAAGAAACACCTTTCCATCACTTTTATCTTACTTATTTTGCAACACTATTTTAATCTGAAAATAAAAAATATTTTTATTTCTTATTTGCAGTCAAAACCCCAAAACAAACAAACATTTACCGTTTTTACTTAGCTTATTTTAGTTGCTTAGTTTACTTTACTTTAGTTACTATTTTTTTTACTTACACGAAACCTTGTGCTTGATAACCTCACAGTGGAGTTGGGGACACAAGGCTTTATCTTATTTTGCAGGATTGCAAGAAGAAGAGAGGGAGAGATAACTCTTTACGCTATTCCACTAGAGTTCGATATAAACCCTTGAGTCACCCTTGTGGGGAAAATACTCTGCTGACACAACACTCTACACTTCTTATTTTGCAACACAACGTCAGGAGGGAGTCAAGATGATCTTATCATGGTAGTATCCGGGTCGCTGGTCAGGTACAAGAACAACATGAACCTGCTGCTAGAAGGTACATTCTATGCGCCGCTGACCGGTGTCCTATATACAAAAGAGCCCTTTTCTATGGATGAGACGATAAAAGTCTGGCGTCGGCTTCTTCATGTGATGGAGGGGATTCTCTCCTATGTGGTGTGAGGCATAGTGCCGGCCCTTGCTGCTCTAGCAGCGAAAGGCCGGCTCGCAAATTCACCGGCCTTTTGCATGCTTTCCCTAGTCGTCTTCGGCACGGCAAATGCGCGAAGAGTAGCTGGGCGTAGCTATGTTCGGCAGTTCTGGTTGTAGTCATTGGATGAGCAGCCATGGGATTTATTCTAAATCCTCTCGCAAAAAAAATCACGGTAGAGAATTGGGGTTGAAGATATATCAAAGAAGCATTGTACCCAGGGCTGGTCACTTCGGGGGCCAGGGCAACACGACATCAATGGCCCCTTGTTCACGGTGGCGGAGCTTTCATACAGCCAAGGGGGGCCATTGCCCCCCCCCCCCCCCCCCCACTCAATAAAATTTCTTAAAGATATCTATTGTATTGATGCTCAAATTTGTAACACTCAAAGTATTAGCATGATTGACTTACAAACTATTTGTATTTTGCATGAAATATATCTAATGCAATATAAAAATCAATAGTCCTTACACATTTGATAGACCCATGATCTTTGGAATATCTTTGAAGACATTTTAAACTACTCATTTTTATTGATCGGGCTAACTATATACCATGGAGTTTTGTATGTTGTTCGTCGTCGTCGTGGATGCCATGTTTGGAGAGATACTGAACCTTGAGGCATCGCTCCCGGTCGACGGCTGCGCCCTCGCCTACAGGGTGGGTGGCGCCCTGACCGTCCTCCCTGCCCTTGCGCCGACAGGACAGGTTCCCAAATTTGTCGTCACCTACACCTTGGAGCTGGCTGCCCTCGGCTTTGCGATTCGGACCAGCTTTGCGGACAGGGGCGACCGGGTGGTGATAGAAACATCCGCTGTCTGTCCCGCCATCTCCGGGTAGGCGGGCATCAGTGCCGAGTACTTTATAGTAGGTTATGGTGGACCGATTCAGGCGAAACTGGGATTGACCTTGTTATTACAATGTTACTAACTATATGAAATGTGAGGCAATGCTAGTTCTCACTCGAGTTTTTTTGCGGAAAATTTATAAATCCATATATTATCTGAAACCAACCCTTACAAGAATATCCGTACAAAAAAAAACACAAGTACTTAAAAATTTCAACACCATGTTCCTCATGCATCCCTCGACGGCGCACCGTGAGCAAAGCTCGATTTTGCCTCTGGGCCTCTGATGCATGTAAAATGCATACATGAATTTTGTAGTTTATTGATACATATTCCCACATATTTTAATCTTATATAATGTTATTTCCATGTTTTATATTGTTACGGGGAATTTTCTAAACAATCCTCTCTACTCTGGATTTAACTCTGTCTGGCAGAAAACACTTTCTATTAGTATTTTTTACTTTCCAGGAGCTACGGGGCTCGAAAAAGGGCAAGGTCAGGGCTACGCTTTGGAATTTTCGAGACGACCAAAATGAGAGAAAGTGGGACACACAGAGGTCAAGAGGCTGGGAACTAGGCCCAGTGGCGCACCCACCCTCTTAGGGCGCTCAACCGTCCGATTCGCCTCAATATTGTGCCCACAGACTTCGTTTGACCAAAAAACTCCTATATGGCCTCCTAGGGTTTCCTCGAGGAGACGGCAGCGGAGATCAAAAACACATAAACAGAGTGTCAACAGGACACTGCCGGCGGAGATAGTATTCTATGAAGAGATTGATTGTTTTTGGTGTTTTAGATGCAAATAAGAAAAGTAAATATTTTTGTATTTTCGAAATAAAATAGTGCAGCTAATAGAAAACAATGTAAATGCAAGATAAAGGTGTTTCTTATGATAAAAAGTGGACCGCGGTTCATGGATTCACTTGACTATTCTCTCGTAAAGTTGTGGTGGATAAAAAACAATTCATCAATGAGATATGAAGGTACAAATCCTATTATATGTAAGATCAGAATTAATATGGGCATCACGTCCTGACATAGAGATGATGCAACACACCTCTCTATGCTGCACAAGAGTGAAACTTCATAAATCTTGTATTAAGAATTAACAGAGCATAGTAATAAATACTTTGACATGAAGTCTGAATATCAAATATGCTACCTTGAACAAACAAGATCACCATAACTGTCACATGATGAACATAGCACATGCATTCACTTTATCCATAGTGAGGTAGCAAAAGAAAGGAAAAGCCATAATAGCTCTTGAACATATTGTCACTATCCAATTACTAAAACCCTGCTACTCAATCTAACACACACGTCACCCCACACACGCTTTTGCATAGATGTTGGATCTGAACATAAACTTAAGAACGGGATACATAATATGCATCTATCAACACGTCTCACAAATATAATACGATCAGATCTCATATAAGAATATCAGAGAACAAAGGATCCACCACATAGATATTGCAAATACGACCATAATCATGATATGTAGCTCATATGACACCAAATACTATGAAGAACATGAGAGAAATAGATCAAGCTACTGCCACAAACCCGTAGTCTAGAGGTGGACTACTCCCTCTTGATCTTGGTGACAATGATTGATAACGCGTGAAGCACACGTCCGTTGGGAACCCCAAGTGGAAGGTGTGATGCGTATAGCAGCAAGTTTCCCTCAGTATGAAACCAAGGTTGTCGAACCAGTAGGAGATGAAGGCCACGTGAAGGTTGTTGGTGAAGGAGTGTAGTGCGGCGCAACACCAGGGATTCCTGCGCCAACGTGGAACCTGCACAACACAACCAAAATACTTTGCCCCAACTTAACAGTGAGGTTGTCAATCTCACCGGCTTGTTGTAAACAAAGGATTAAACGTATGGTGTGGAGAATGATGTTTGTTTGCAATGAGCAGCAGAGAACAGTGATTGCAGTAGATTGTATTCAGATGTAAAAGAATGGACCGGGGTCCACAGTTCACTAGTGGTGTCTCTCCAATAAGATAAATAGCATGTTGGGTGAACAAATTACAGTTGGGCAATTGACAAATAGAGAGGGCATAATAATGCGCATACATATCATGATGACTAATATGAGATTTACTTAGGGCATTACGACAAAGTACATAGACCGCTATCCAGCATGCACCTATGCCTAAAAAGTCCACCTTCGGGTTAGCATCCGCACCCCTTCCAGTATTAAGTTGCAAACAACAGACAATTGCATTAAGTATGGTGCGTAATGTAATCAACACAAATATCCTTAGACAAAGCATTGATTTTTTATCCCTAGTGGCAACAACACATCCACAACCTTAGAACTTTCTGTCACTGTCCCAAATTCAATGGAGGCATGAACCCACTATCGAGCATAAATACTCCCTCTTGGAGTCACAAGTATCAACTTGGCCAGAGCCTCTACTAGCAACGGAGAGCATGCAAGATCATAAACAACACATATATGATAGATCAATAATCAACTGGACATAGTATTCCATATTCATCGGATCCCAACAAACACAACATGTAGCATTACAAATAGATGATATTGATCATGATAGACAGCTCACAAGATCTAACATGATAGCACAATGAGGAGAAGAAAACCATCTAGCTATTGCTATGGACCCATAGTCCAAGGATGAACTACTCACACATCAGTCCGGAGGCGGTCATGGTGATGTAGAGCCCTCCGGTGATGATTCCCCTCTCCGGCAGGGTGCCGGAGGCGATCTCCTGAATCCCCTGAGATGGGATTGGCGGCGGCGGTGTCTCTGTAACTTTTTCCGTATCGTGGCTCTCGGTAATAGGGTTTTCGCGACGGAGAGTTTAAGTAGGCGGAAGGGCAGAGTCGGAGGAGGCATGGGGGCCCACACCATAGGCCGGCGCGGGCCCCATGCTGGCCGCGCCGCCCTATGGTTAGGGCGCCTCGTGGCCCCACTTCGTATCCTCTTCGGTCTTCTGGAAGCTCCGTGGAAAAATAAGACCCTGGGCGTTCATTTCGTCCAATTCCGAGAATATTTCCTGTGTAGGATTTCTGAAACCAAAAACAGCACAAAACAAGAACTGGCGTTTCGGCATCTCGTTAATAGGTTAGTGCCGGAAAATGTATATAAATGATATAAAGTGTATATAAAACATGTGAGTATTATCATAAAACTAGCATGGAACATAAGAAATTATAGATACGTTTGAGACGTATCAAGCATCCCCAAGCTTAGTTCCTACTCGCCCTCGAGTAGGTAAACGATAACAAGGATAATTTCTGAAGTGACATGCTATCATAATCTTGATCAATACTATTGTAAAGCATATGAGATGAATGAAGTGATTCGAAGCAATGGTAAAGACAATGACTAAACAACTGAATCATATAGCAAAGACTTTTCTTGAATAGTACTTTCAAGACAAGCATCAATAAGACTTGCATAGGAGTTAACTCATAAAGCAATAAATTCTTAGTAGAAAGTTTTGAAGCAACACAAAGGAAGATATAAGTTTCAGCGGTTGCTTTCAACTTCAACATGTATATCTCATGGATAATTGTCAACACAAAGTAATATGATGAATGCAAATAAGCAAGTATGTAGGAATCAATGCACACAGTTGACACAAGTGTTTGCTTCTAAGATAGAAAGAAGTAGGTAAACTGACTCAACATAAAGTAAAAGAAAGGCCCTTCGTAGAGGGAAGCATGGATTACTATTTTTGTGCTAGAGCTTTTATTTTGAAAACATAGAAACAATTTTGTCAACGGTAGTAATAATTCATATGTGTTATGCATAAGACATCCTATAAGTTGCAAGCCTCATGCATAGAATACCAATAGTGCTCGCACCTTGTCCTAATTAGCTTGGATTTACATGGATTATCATTGCATAACATATGTTTCAACCAAGTGTCACAAAGGGGTACCTCTATGCCGCCTGTACAAAGGTCCAAGGAGATAAATCGCATTTGATTTCTCGTTTTTGATAGATCTCAACTAAGGACATCCATACCGGGACAACATAGAAAACACATAATGGACTCCTCTTTAATGCATAAGCATTCAACGGCAGATAATATTCTCATAAGAGATTGAGGATTAATGTCCAAACTGAAACTTCCACCATGATCCATGGCTTTGGTTAGCGGCCCAATGTTCTTCTCTAACAATATGCATACTCAAACCATTTAATCATGATAAATCACCCTTACTTCAGACAAGACGAACATGCATAGCAACTCACATGATATTCAACAAAGGTGTAATAGTTGATAGCGTCGCCAGAAACATGGTTACCGCTCAACAAGCAACTTATAAGAAATAAGATACATAAGCTACATATTCTTTACCACAGTGGTTTTTAAGGCTATTTTCCCATGAGCTATGTATTGCAAAGACAAAGAATGAAATTTTAAAGGTAGCACTCAAGTAATTTACTTTGGAATGGCAGAGAAATACCACATAGTAGGTAGGTATGGTGGACACAAATGGCATAGGTTTTGGCTCAAGGTTTTGGATGCACGAGAAGTATTCCCTCTCAGTACAAGGCTTTGGCTAGCAAGGTTGTTTGAAGCAAACACAAGTATGAACCGGTACAACAAAACTTACATAAGAAAATATTGCAAGCATTATAAGACTCTACACTGTCTTCCTTGTTGTTCAAACACTTCACCAGAAAATATCTAGACTTTAGAGAGACAAATCATGCAAACCAAATTTCAACAAGCTCTATGGTAGTTCTTCATTAATAGGTGCAAAGTACATGATGCAAGAGCTTAAACATGATCTATTTGAGCACAACAATTGCCAAGTATCAAATTATTCAAGACCATATACCAATTACCACATGAAGCATTTTCTGTTTCCAACCAAATAACAATGAACGAAGCAGTTTCAACCTTCGCCATGAACATTAAAAGTAAAGCTAAGAACACCAGTGTTCATATGAACGAGCGGAGCGTGTCTCTCTCCAATACAAGGAATGCTAGGATCCGATTTTATTCAAACAAAAACAAAAACAAAAACAAACAGACGCTCCAAGTAAAGCACATAAGATGTGACAGAATAAAATATAGTTTCACTAGAGGTGACCTGATAAGTTGTCGATGAAGAAGGGGATGCCTTGGGCATCCCCAAGCTTAGATGCTTGAGTCTTCTTAAAATATGAAGGGATGAACCACGGGGGCATCCCCAAGCTTAGACTTTTCACTCTTCTTGATCATATTGTATCATCCTCCTCTCTTGATCCTTGAAAACTTCCTCCACACCAAACTCAAAACAAACTCATTAGAGGGTTAGTGCATAATCAAAAATGCACATATTCAGAGATGACATAATCATTCTTAACACTTCTGGACATTGCCCAAAGCTACTGAAAGTTAATGGAACAAAGAAATCCATTCAACATAGCAAAAGAGGCAATGCGAAATAAAAGGCAGAATCAGTCAAAACAGAACAATCCGTAAAGACGAATTTTTTTAGGGGGACTTAACTTGCTCAGATGAAAAAGCTCAAATTGAATGAAAGTTGCGTACATATCTGAGGATCACACACGAAAATTGGCAGATTTTTCTGAGTTACCTACAAAGAGGTATACTCAAATTCGTGACAGCAAGAAATCTGTTTCTGCGCAGTAATCCAAATCTAGTATCAACCTTACTATCAAAGACTTTACTTGGCACAACAATGCAATAAAATAAAGATAAGGAGAGGTTGCTACAGTAGTAACAACTTCCAAGACTCAAATATAAAACAAAAGTGCAGAAGTAAAATAATGGGTTGTCTCCCATAAGCGCTTTTCTTTAACGCCTTTCAGCTAGGCGCAGAAAGTGTGAATCAAGTATTATCGAGAGATGAAGCATCAACATCATAATTTGTTCTAATAATAGAATCAAAAGGTAACTTCATTCTCTTTCTAGGGAAGTGTTCCATACCTTTCTTGAGAGGAAATTGATATTTAATATTCCCTTCCTTCATATCAATAATAGCACCAACAGTTCGAAGAAAAGGTCTTCCCAAAATAATGGGACAAGATGCATTGCATTCAATATCCAAGACAACAAAACCAACGGGGACAAGGTTATTGTTAACCGTAATGCGAACATTATCAATCCTCCCCAAAGGTTTCTTTGTAGAATTATCAGCAAGATTAACATCCAAATAACAATTTTTCAATGGTGGCAAGTCAAGCATATTATAGATTTTCTTAGGCATAACAGAAATACTTGCACCAAGATCACATAAAGCATTACAATCAAAATGATTGACCTTCATCTTAATTATGGGCTCCCAACCATCTTCTAACTTTCTAGGAATAGAAGTTTCAAGTTTTAGTTTATCTTCTCTAGCTTTTATGAGAGCATTTGTGATATGTTTTGTAAAGGCCAAATTTATAGCACTAGCATTAGGACTTCTAGCAAGTTTTTGTAAGAACTTAATAACTTCAGAGATATGAAAATCATAAAAATCTAAACCATTATGATCTACAGCAATGGGATCATTGTCCCCAATATTTTGAAAAATTTCAGCAGTTTCATCACAAACAGTTTCAGCAGTTTTAGCAGTTTCAGGCAATTTTGCACGCTTTGCACTAGGAGTAGAAACATTGCCAACACCAATTATTTTACCATTGATAGTAGGAGGTTTAGCAACATGTGAAGCATCAACATTACTAGTGGTGGTAATAGTCCAAACTTTAGCTACATTATTCTCTTTAGCAAAATTTTCTTCTCTTTCCCACCTAGCATGCAATTCAGCCATCAATCTAATATTTTCATTAATTCGAACTTGGATAGAGTTTGCTGTAGCAAATGACTTAATATCTTTAGTTTAATTAGGCATAGCTTTTAATTTTAAAAGATCAACATCAGCGGCAAGACTATCAACCTTAGAAGCAAGAATATCAATTTTACCAAGCTTTTCTTCAACAGATTTGTTAAAAGCTGTTTGTGTACTAATAAATTCTTTAAGCATGACTTGAAGACTAGAGGGTACACTTCTACTATTGTTGTAAGAATTACCATAAGAATTACCATAACCATTACCATTATTAGAAGGATATGGCCTATAGTTGTTACCAGAATTATTCCTATAAGCATTGTTGTTGAAATTATTACTTTTAATGAAGTTCACATCAACATTCTCTTCTTGAGCAACCAATGAAGCTAAAGGAACATTATTAGGATCAACATTAGATCTACCATTCACAACCATAGACATAATAGCATCAATCTTATCACTCAAGGAGGAGGTTTCTTCAACAGAATTTACCTTCTTACCTTGTGGAGTCCTTTCCGTGTGCCATTCAGAGTAATTTATCATCATATCATCAAGAATCTTTGTTGCGGCGGTGCCTAAGGTGATGGACATAAAAGTACCTCCAGCAGCTGAATCCAATAGGTTCCGCGAAGAAAAATTCAGTCCTGCATAAAAGGTTTGGATGATCATCCAAGTAGTTAGTCCATGGGTAGGGCAATTCTTTACCAAAGATTTCATTCTTTCCCATGCTAGGGCAACATGTTCATTATCCAATTGCTTAAAATTCATTATGCTACTTCTCAAAGATATAATTTTAGCAGGAGGATAATATCTACCAATGAAAGCATCTTTACATTTAGTCCATGAATCAATACTATTCTTACGCAAAGATAGCAACCAATCTTTAGCTCTTCCTCTTAAGGAGAAAGGAAACAATTTCAGTTTTATAATGTCTCCATCTACATCCTTATACTTTTGCATTTCACAAAGTTCAACAAAATTATTAAGATGGGCAGCAGCATCATCAGAACTAACACCAGAAAATTGCTCTCTCATAATAAGATTTAGTAAAGCAGGTTTAATTTCATAGAATTCTGCTGTAGTAGCAGGTGGAGCAATAGGAGTGCATATAAAACCATTATTATTGGTGCTAGTAAAATCACACAACTTAGTGTTCTCAGGAGTATTCATTTTAACAGTAATAAAAATAAGTAAAGCAAACTAAATTAAGTAAAGTAAAACAAGTAACTAATTTTTTGTGTTTTGATATAGAGAAAGCAAACAAGACAAATGAAATAAAGTAAAGCAACTAATTTTTTTTGTGTTTTTGATATAAAGAAGCAAACAAAACAGAAAATAAAATAAAGTAAAGCAAGACAATAACAAAGTAAAGAGATTGGATGTGAGAGACTCCCCTTGCAGCGTGTCTTGATCTCCCCGGCAACGGCGCCACAAATTTAGCTTGATAACGCGTGAAGCACACGTCCGTTGGGAACCCCAAGTGGAAGGTGTGATGCGTATAGCAGCAAGTTTCCCTCAGTATGAAACCAAGGTTGTCGAACCAGTAGGAGATGAAGGCCACGTGAAGGTTGTTGGTGAAGGAGTGTAGTGCGGCGCAACACCAGGGATTCCTGCGCCAACGTGGAACCTGCACAACACAACCAAAATACTTTGCCCCAACTTAACAGTGAGGTTGTCAATCTCACCGGCTTGTTGTAAACAAAGGATTAAACGTATGGTGTGGAGAATGATGTTTGTTTGCAAGGAGCAGCAGAGAACAATGATTGCAGTAGATTGTATTCAGATGTAAAAGAACGGACCGGGGTCCACAGTTCACTAGTGGTGTCTCTCCAATAAGATAAATAGCATGTTGGGTGAACAAATTACAGTTGGGCAATTGACAAATAGAGAGGGCATAATAATGCACATACATATCATGATGACTACTATGAGATTTACTTAGGGCATTACGACAAAGTACATAGACCGCTATCCAGCATGCATCTATGCCTAAAAAGTCAACCTTCGGGTTAGCATCCGCACCCCTTCCAGTATTAAGTTGCAAACAACAGACAATTGTATTAAGTATGGTGCGTAATGTAATCAACACAAATATCCTTAGACAAAGCATTGATGTTTTATCCCTAGTGGCAACAGCACATCCACAACCTTAGAACTTTCATCCTTTGTCCCAGATTCAATGGAGGCATGAACCCACTATCGAGCATAAATACTCCCTCTTGGAGTCACAAGTATCAACTTGGCCAGAGCCTCTACTAGCAACGGAGAGCATGCAAGATCATAAACAACACATATATGATAGATCAATAATCAACTTGACATAGTATTCCATATTCATCAGATCCCAACAAACACAACATGTAGCATTACAAATAGATGATCTTGATCATGATAGGCAGCTCACAAGATCTAACATGATAGCACAATGAGGAGAAGACAACCATCTAGCTACTGCTATGGACCCATAGTCCAAGGATGAACTACTCACACATCAGTCCGGAGGCAGTCATGGTGATGTAGAGCCCTCCGGTGATGATTCCCCTCTCCGGCAGGGTGCCGGAGGCGATCTCCTGAATCCCCCGAGATGGGATTGGCGGCGGCGGTGTCTCTGGAACTTTTTCTGTATCGTGGCTCTCGGTAATAGGGTTTTCGCGACGGAGAGTTTAAGTAGGCGGAAGGGCAGAGTCAGAGGAGGCACGGGGGCCCCACACCATAGGCCGGCGCGGGCCCCATGCTGGCCGCGCCGCCCTATGGTTAGGGCGCCTCGTGGCCCCACTTCGTATCCTCTTCGGTCTTCTGGAAGCTCCGTGGAAAAATAAGACCCTGGGCGTTCGTTTCGTCCAATTCCGAGAATATTCCCTGTGTAGGATTACTGAAACCAAAAATGGCACAAAACAGGAACTGGCGCTTCGGCATCTCGTTAATAGGTTAGTGCCGGAAAATGCATATAAATGATATAAAGTGTATATAAAACATGTGAGTATTGTCATAAAACTAGCATGGAACATAAAAAATTATAGATACGTTTGAGACGTATCAATGATGAAGACGTTGGAGAAGGTGGAGATCCCTCCAGCGGTGATCCCGATGGAGTTTCCCCCTCCAATCTTATCTGCAACAGCCTCCGTTCTTGTGTTTCTGTCTTTCTGCGGCGCTCTCCTCCCGAGAACTCTTCGGGGCCATGTATATATATGTGGGTTTTTACAATAAAATAGGTTGGTTCGCGAAATAATTAGGTCAAACAGATGATCGAGGGATGAACGGAGGTGGGTGGCGTGGCCATTATGTTCCCCCTGGTGAAAAAATGATGCTTCGAAAATCCCATGTCAATTTGACTCCGTATAGGTCTCTGAAACTGAAAAATACACGAAACAGGGTTTTCCTGTTCTGCAGGGTTATAAACAAAATGAAGGGGATCATTGGTAAATCCCCATAAATCAATGTACAACATTGTATTATTATCATATATGTTGCAAATATGTGGGAATTCAATATGATAAAGAACAAAGTTCATGCATGCATTTAAATGCATCAATAACTATGTTAAAAGCTTCAATATTTCCTTGTGTAAAAATGTTTTGAATGCAAGAAACCATGTTGAGAGTGCCAAGGAAGAACAAAAGAAGGAGGATGATAAAAGCCTAAGCTTGGGGATGCCCATGCAACACCAATAAGTGGATGAAGAAGAAAAAGTGGAGGAAGAATGGAGTAGCTATCCATCTCCAACTCCCAATAATGGTACCACACAAATTCCTATGAATACCCTTTTTTATACTATTGATGATGATACTGTATGTGATATAAGTTTGTCTAATCTATGGAAGGATGATGCATGTAAAATGCATACATGAACCTTGTAGTTTATTGTACTAAACTCCTTATTATATTGCACATTTATTATATTTATTGGGAATAATATATAAATAGTTTCTAAAGTAAACAAGTTCTTGTTTTAAACTTTGTTGTGTAGGAAATAGGAAAATATGGAAGGAAACCTGTCACTATGGTGAAATCTAGAGTTTCCTCAAAACTTTTTTAAGATCACCCAAATCAGATCTGAAGGCTGCGTCAAATAAAAAAGTGCCAATTGAAAAAGTTGTGGGGAATTTCCATATTTTCAGTTTTACATTAAGAACGCCCCATTTGTATGCAAAATCGGCGCCCGTTTTACTGAAGGTACTGAGGCACTTTCGGGAACCCGAAATTGGTGACGTGATTGACACAAACTCTTGTCATATTTGATGGATTCAGCCAAGCCACGACTTTATGGACTCATAAAGTACAGAGGGAAGTCCTAGGAAGGTTGTACAGGTGCCAGAGAGCCCTTGGGTCAAAGGGCATCAATCCCATGGCCAAGATTGCATCTCCACCTCTATATATTGAGGGGAAACCCTTTTTTGGAGGCATCCATCCATTGTGACGAAAATCCTCCTCCTTGGCAGCTGCCAAGGAGGGGGAAAACCTCCTCCACACCAGCACCAAGTCCAAGAAAGAAGAAGGGGCAAGAGGCTGCTGCCCCCAAGGGCAGCTTCCGTCCTCCAGGAGTCGTCGCCACTGGGCGCCGCCACCACGGGGATCTTCATGCCATCTCCTCCACGGGCTGCACCTCTTCATCAACTTCTACATTAACATATTCATCTACTATTTGTAATCTGTTGGCAAACATGATGTGTATTGCAATCTATAAATTTCCCATGATATTTTGTGTGTCCATGTCTTTGTTTGAGTAGTAACTTGTTCATGGAAATGGTGAGATATTTTGTGATGGTTGCATACAAGTATACGTTATCTTCTATGATTATCTTGTTGTACTAACATATAATTTCACACATATGTTGGAGGATGCACAAGGTTGTCACCGTTGCATGTTGATAGGATGAGGGATAGTGCTGGCAGTGTAGTTCCCGTGGGAGTTGGCAATCTCTGTGGTGTAACTTTTCTTCAGATCCCCGGCAACGGCGCCAGAAAATCATGATGGTGCTCCGGTGATGGCGCCAGAAAATCTTGTTGGCAGTTGTTATGGAAGCGGTTGGGAAACCCCAAGAGGAAGGTGTGATGAGCACAACAGCAAGTTTTCCCTCAGTACGAAACCAAGGTTTAATCGAGCATTAGGAGAAAGGCGTCACTTCTGAAGATGTTGCTAGCTTACTAGTGGCAGGGCGCACTACCGGTGTCAGCAACAACGTGGAACCTGCACACAACACAACCAAAGTACTTTGCCCCAACTTGCAGTGAGGTTGTCTATCTCACCGGTTTGCTGAACACAAAGGATTAGACGTATCGAGTGGAAAGAGATGTTTGCAGAAAGTAAACAAAACATGATTGCAGTAAATTTATCAGTGTAAAGGAAACAGGCCGGGATCCATAGTTCACTAGAGGTGTCTCTCCATAAAGATAAATAGCATGTTGGGTGAACAATTTACAGCTGGGTAATTGATAAAAGGGATTTCTATTTTCGTGCCCTCGGTTCATTAGTTGTGCTCAGTTTTCCCCAGCCCCTTAGTTTTTCCTCAGTTTTCCCCAAGCCTTTGTCTGAAACCCGCAGAAAGAGCTCAGACAGAAGGAATCCGTTTATTTGAACGTTCGGTGCTGACGTGTGGGGCCGCGTCGTATGTGGGGCCACGTCGTGTGGGGTTGGTAGGAAGGGACCGTGTGGGACAGCACGAGACCGTGTTTGGTTGTACGTGAGAGCTGGGTTTTGTCTCTCTCGGCCCAAATTGGCATTTTTAACAGCACCTTTTCCCCTCTTTCTCTCTCTGTCTTTTTCACCAAATTAGTATCAAATCTAGAGAAGCTTCTATTTCTGTCTTTCTTCAATTATTTATGCCTTTTGGCCCTCGTTTTTCCCCAATATGGCAGCAAATATAGTAGCAAATCTAGAAGCTATTATATGATAAATTCACAGCAGCATAATCAGAAAACTAAGTATAATACATAGGTAAACTGCATACAGCAGCCAAAAGCAGCCAATAACATTGTTAATGTTCACGACAAACTAAGCTGAAAAAAAATACAAGACGCACGCAATGTATGGCCAACAAGAAGATTAGGATACCCCAGGATGAATGAATTTGTTATTCATTCCTTATATATTTCTCCGTCGCTCCAGCCGTGCATTATCCCGAGGAAATATTCATTGAACTCCCGCCGTCTGCAGTGTGCGGCCAATACATCCTCCAAACGGTATGGCTTGTGTTCATTTCTCAGACCGTAGCTTCCTAATCTATGCACATATTGTGGCGACTCATCCCAGGAATTTGTACCATGAAAGTACTCTCTGGTATAACCCAAATCCGCGTAGTAGATGCAGCCAGGTCGAAGAGTCGGGTGCACTCTGGTGTCGACGGAGATACACCGGATATAATGCACGAACAAGGCATGAATGCCAATGTTACTGACCGGATGGAGAGAGCGGCTCTGAGTGTCCACACGGTACACCACAGGCGTGTTTTTCATCAACACAAGCAGCAGATCACCATCCGACTTCACAAGGTAGAACTTGTCACGTCCAAGTTCTGGAAATGAAATTAGTGTCTCCATCTTGACACTGCTCGCGCGCTGCTGCTTCTGTACATTGGTGCACACTATTCTTCCGGACTCAAAATTGTCCGAAGCTATTGCATACAGTTCACCATTGAACGGGGTAATGCAACGTATACTATGGTTCTTGATCGAAAATCTTCCTTCTCCCCAACCATGTTCATATATATCCTTAGTTGGAGTGCTCTCATCGACCCAACCAAGTTCCTCCGGGTAATGTCTGCAAGCGAAGACCATAGTCGGGGAGTTGATTGCAGCGACTGAATCCAGAAAAACAGTTGGCATCTGCGCCTCAAACATAGTGTTCGATGTCTTTGTGAGTGGGTTCAGAAGCCGTATCTTGTGCGGCGGGTTCTTCTGGGCAAGCACGATGACGCCACGGGAAAAGCCGACGAAGTAGAATCTAAAATATATTGATGAAGATAACATTCAGCACTAAGATTGAAAATAAGAATAGATTAACCCTATAGATATGGAGGAATTTGAACCTTGCACGAACTGCAGATAGATCTATGGTGACGTAGCGGGATGTGCCGAGATGGAGGAAGGTGAACTCAGCGGCGCGTGGAAGGGCGTGGTCTAGCATGATCCATTCGTGCAGGTGCACGTCGGGATCAGGTAAACCTGAGCGCCAATTTCTACAGACTTGCCTCATAGCAGAGTAGGTGTCCACGTACTCCTCATTCGCCAATAAGCATTCGCCGATCTTGTGAAGTGGTCCGTCAGCCGTGAGACAGGCCCAGTTCACGGAGGCGCCGCGCTTGGATGCGCCGCCCTCGGAGGCGACGGGCTCGGCGGCGACGGGCTCGGAGGCGACGGGCTGGGAGGCGACGGGCTCGGAGGCGACGGGCTCGGAGGCGACGGGCTCGGGGGCGATGGCCGCCGGCGCATTCTTCTTCTCCATCGCCGGCAGGGGAGCGCTCGTACGGCGGTTGGGGTTTTTTGGAGAAGTTGATGGGACGTGAGAGGGGTGGTTTCGTGCGTGAGCCAGAATGAGACGTACTGTGTCCAGAGGGAGGGAGACTTACGCGTCGTAAATGTGACCCGCGTCCTACGCGTCCACTATTGCACGTCTGCACTGCGACACGCGTCAACAATGGCACGTCTTCCACTTCTGCACCGCAACACGCGTCCTCGAGTCTAACCCTGGAAATTTAGATATACTCAGGTATACCCTCGAGTCATATACTAGCATTTTTTGTGTGCTCAGTTTTCGCCTTGTGTCGAGGGTGATCCTCGGCAATGCCCTCCGATAGGGGCTTAGGGTTGATGGAATCCTGCAAGCTGACACGAGACATCGGTACACAGACAAGCGGGGAGAGCGATTTACCCAGGTTCGGGGCCCTCGATGAGGTAAAACCCTTACGTCCTGCCTGTCTGTTCTTTGATTATGATGAAAACAGGTTACAATGGGGTGCCGAATAGTTCGGCTGTGATCTCGTCGAGATGCTAGCTGCTAGGGTAACCTAGTTCTAAGCTTCTGCTGGCTAATATTGCTAAGATTGATTGTGTCCCCCGATAGCCCCTCTCCTGGCCTTTATATAGGTGGCCAGGTCTCGAGAGGTCTAATCGAGTACGAGCAGGTTTACAGTAGATCTCTCTCTAATCTTTCCTTGTTCGGCTTCTTCGGTGTCTTGTACTTCAAGTAATCTTCCGCCGCACCGTCCTAGTGGCCCATCTTGCCATCGGGTACCTTCATGGGCCTCCAGTTGGACCGTATAGGGTAGAGCAACATTGGTTACCCGAAGGGTAATTCCCACGTCAGTAGCCCCCGAGTGTCTAGCCAAACATAGTTCGGGTAGAGACTGAAGCATGTCTTCTTCCGAAGTTCTTCTCCTCGATCATTCTTGCTTTCCTTCTGTCTTCTATCGGGTGCGCATCAGCGCTCCCGATGGGAGTAGCCCCCGAGTCTAGGTACGGATGCTTGCAATCCGTGCGTAGACTCAAGTTGTATCACTCGAACATCTTCTTCTGCCGAAGTCTTTCCTGCAAGTCTTTGTAGGCCATCCGATATATTTTCTTTATGCAAGGGATAACGAATAACGTGCCCAACTTTTGTTGGTTAACTGCCGATGGCAAAACAACATTACCTTACACAGAATCAAGTCCCCGGGCAAGATCCTGAAAGGCGAAAAAAGTTTTATTGGGTGCGCATCAGCGCTCCCGATGGGAGTAGCCCCCAAGTCTGGGCACGGGCGCTCACGTCCGGGTGCAGACTCGAGTCAAGTTTTTCCTCCGAGTCCTTATTCTATCGGGTGCGCGTCAGCGCTCCCGATGGGAGTAGCCCCCGAGTCTAGGTGTGGATCCTCGCAATCCGTACGTAGACTCAAGTTGATCACCCGATACCTCTTCGTTCCTTCGAATGCCTTCAACAGTACCTATGACGTCAATGATGACACGCCGCTGCTGTGACCTGATTGACAAGACTTGACCTAACGGGCCCACCCTAGTTCTGCGCAGGCAGTTTTTAGGTTTTGACCAGTGCACGCGCAGCGACCGAGGCGTTTCCTCGATTTTCGCGCGACGTGGGAATAATGGGCCGCCGGTTCCATCCTGTTTTCAAGCGCCACGTGTACAGCTGGATTCGCTCCACCTCCCACGACGCCTATGGAGTTATGGACACGATCTCATGTTAATTCTTATGGTATAAATAGAGGGCTTCCTCATTTTTACTCTTTTACACCTCCTACTGCTCATCTTCTTCGCGCATCCTCTCCTTCTTCCTGCATCCTTCCCTCAGAAGCTTCAAACGCCATGGGTAAAAAGAAGGGTGCTAGTGCTTCGGACGCGGCCAAAGTTAGCCGTGATTGGAATGCCTCCGCCATTTCCAACCGCGACATCAACAAACTGCGGGCCCTTGGATTCATCTCCGCGTCTGAGGACGATATTCGCCTTCCAGGTGCAGTTTCTCGCCCAAAGCCCCCAAAGGGCTTCACCGTCATGTTCACTGCTTTTTTGTTCCGTGGCCTTTCTCTTCCAGCGCACGAATTCCTTCGCTCTCTTCTTTTCTTCTACGGGATTCAGCTCTGGCAGCTGACCCCAAACTCCATCCTCCACCTTTCTATCTTCATCACTGTCTGCGAAGCCTTCCTTGGCATTGACCCTCACTGGGGTCTCTGGAGGAAGATCTTCTACGTGAAGCGCCATAATGACAGCAACGGCCCCCCCGTCGTCGGTGGCGTTGGCTTTGTAGTCAGGAAGGAGGTCGACTACTTTGATTATCCAATGAAGGAGTCCGTCCAAGGCTGGCGCAACAAGTGGTTTTACCTGCGAGACCCTTCGGTGCCTAGGCGACGCTCAAACCTTCCTCCCTTTGAAGATAGACTGATAGCTAAGCCGAAGAAATCTTGGCAAAACACCCTTTCTCCCGAAGAGAGATTGACAGCCGACAGGCTGTTCGACCAAATCGTCATTCTGAAAAACACGGGAGGCTTGACAATGTGCGGCACTGAGGTTGTCTCAGTGTTCCTGCAACGTCGAGTACAACCGTTGATGGCTCGCCCCCACCAACTGTGGCTTTACACGGGCAAGGATGATGAGTCCAGAATTAGCTCTGCCGATCTTTCGGCTGAAGACCTTCGAGACGAAGTCCGCCGCTTAACGTGCCTTAGTATGAGGGACAACATCGTCCTAGCATCGGCTCGTTCTCCTTATGATTCTGACCATCCTCCAACCGAGGTAATCCTTTGTTTGTTTTTTGCTGTTGTTACTCCTTTTTTCTGTCGTATCTCACAAATCTCTTTTTCCTCGGCAGGCCTTTGCTGCTGCCCGATGCTATCCTCCTACACCCGAAAGCGGTGTGGTACTAGAGGATGACGACGAAGATTCCGATGGAACCGAGGATGCCCAACACGCCCTTGAGGACAGCGATGTCCAAGAGGAAGAGGCTACTGAAGACGACGCCTTCACCAGGAGTAGGCGTCGGAAGCAGGTACATGATGAATTTATCACCACGGGTGAATCAAGTCCTAGCGGAGGAGATAATGATGCCGATGAAGCTGCCGCGCCTCCTCCCATCAAGAAGAGTTCAACAAGCTTCTTTGCAGGCGAAGATGACCTTGACATGTGAGTGTCTTATACTCCTTTCTTGATTTACTTTGTATCATCTTGCATGCTAACTGTGCACTGTATTTAAGTAGCTCTGATGATGATGATGATGAAGTCCCTCTTGCGAAGAGGGCCAAATTTGTCTCTGGGAAAGCTGCATCGGCCAAGGAATCTAATCCTTCTCCCGCGAAATCGACGCCTCCCTCGCGAACGGTTGTAGAGAAGGTTCCAGTGTCGATAGTTATTCCTCCTGGCGACGTTCATACTTCATCGGCTGGTCGCGACCATGTAAGTATCCAACCTGCTTCACTTTCCCGAGTTTTTTATCGACTGAATCCTTATGATCTTATTTTGCCGCAGCCAATTTATGCCACAGTCGATGCTGTGGTGGAGTTTGCCGAAGAGTTCACCCGACTAGAGACCAAGAATTCCCAACTTCGAAAGACTATCAGATCTTCGGCTGATCAGGTGCTTGAGGCCACCAGGCTTGCCACCGACGCCAAGAACGAGAACGTCTTGCTGAAGGAGGAAGTGAAGAAGCTGAAGCAGCGGCTGAAGGATGAACAGGATGCCAGGCGCGCAGCGGCGGCCGCAATCGACAAAAAGGAAGGTGCTCTTCGCGAGTCCATCAAGGATTTATTAGGTAAAATCCATAGTTCACTGTTTTCCGTCTTGGTGTTTCTATTATTGATTACTGATCTGTCTTCCTTTCAGATGCTGCCGACTTAACCGTCACCCGACGTCATCAGCTTCGGGAGGATTCTACAGCCGATGCCTTGTCACTTGCTGCCGAGTGTAATATCCAAGTCCTTGGTCTATTGAAAAAGGCCAAAGGAGCGCTGTCGAGGTTGTACTCGATGATCTTCCCGAAGACGAAGGAGGACAAGACTCTCGACGAGATGGCGGCTTCTTTCCTTGTTGACCCTTCCGAGCCTGTGGAGGTATTGAAACGCCGTAGCCGTTTATTTGGGGCGGTTCTTACTTTCCAATTGCTCATGGGCCATGGGATGGGGTCAGAATTGGAGGAGTTGTCCAAGGCGTTGCCTGTCGATGATGACAATCATTTAGTCGACCTTGAGCCTTACAAGCGATCGGCGGTAACTTGTGCCAATCAACTTCTGACGCTGGTAGATGAAGCACAAGCCAAGCCTACTCCCGAATCTGCCCCTGGCTCAACATCGGCGAATCCTTGAACTTTTCATTTGACTTGTTGTAAATACGATCATCGTAACTTTGTCGTAGTCCAGTTTTATTTCGGCTATGTTGCCAACTTGAACATGCATTTGAACGTATCATATATGCCCAGCGCTCCCGATGGGATTTTTTACTTTGATGCTAGTCTGAATTAAGGATTGCACTGCAGATTCCTCCGTCTTCTTCTCGTGCTGAACTTTTTCCGAACCCTTCAAGTAATGATGAGTCAAGCCTCGTTCGCCGCTTGCGTGACCAAGTGTCTAGTTTAGACAGAGATATCACTTCCCTTCGTGCTATGGCGGCCTTGGTGAAGAAAAAGGGGGAGATAGCGACTGATATCGAACAGTATGCCCTTGATGGTCTTCATATTGCTACCGAAAGTTTGGGCTGTAAGTATTAGCCCATATTCTGCTTTCTGCAATAGTTTGAATATTCTTTTAACTGGTTCTTATTCCTTTCCAGTCGTAGCTTCAGATGTGGCTGAAGAGAACAAAAGGATCCATGAAGAGGTCGAGGCGATGACTGACGTAGCGCACCCGAAGCATGATTTATGGTTGCATCGTCCAAAGGCCGTTGTCATGGCGAAGTTTAAATATCGGGTGGAGAAGGTGCATCATTACTTTGATAAATTCCATGCTCATCTCACGATGGTTTGGAACACTCTGTTCCCTCTAGACCAGGCACCCGAAACTTTGTATGCCTTGTTCACCCGATTCAAGTCTCCCGAAAGGATTCGGCAGCTGGTGCGGAAGGAACTCCTGGCTGGTGCAGAGCTTGCTTTTGCTTCAATATTGGCATGCCATCCATCTCTAGACTTGGGAGCCGTAGCAAACACCGAGAGGAGCTTAGGCCAGTATTATGATGCTGCTAGAGGTCCCGCATACACCATTGTTTCTCGGATGGAGTCGTGCCTTGAGAAGGATTTGAAGGCCCATTGGGACCGGGGAGCCCGACTATGAATGTAATAGCCTTTTTTCCTGCATAAAATTGTTTTGTATAAATTTATTGCGTACGTTGCACGCTATGTTAATTCGATTGATGTTTTATTGTCGAGGGCGGCTGAGTGATCAATTCAACCTGCTCTCCCGATGACTTCGTTGGATTATGCAATGTTATTGCGAAGCCTTTATGTAAGTTTTGTAAGAACGAGACCCGTCGACTTAGTCGAGGGAATTAGACGCTTGGCATCGTCACGCGGTGCACCGGTTTGAGCCTTATTTTGTAACCATCGACTGCAGCACTCGCGTATTTTCTCGAGGCTTGGATTGGTTGTGTTTTTTTTGTGTGTCACTAATCTTAGCTCCCGTTGAGAGTATTTAATTAATGACACTGCGTGTTTTCTGGGCCAGCGCTCCCGATGGGAGTAAGAGCCGAAGGTAGGGGCCGCAGTCGACCTGTTCAGGTGGTAGGGCCTAAATTGAAGAAAGGAGGCAGAAAACCTGATTAAAACTTTATTCATAAGGAAAAGTAGCCTTAAAGGCTATTAAATAATAAAAGGCGATCGCGTCCTATGTATAGAACCATCGCAGGTGTGCAATATTCCATGGATTTCCGACATCTTTTCCCGAAGTTGGATTTTTGAGTCTGTACGCTCCTCCTGGTATCACTTCGGTGACGATGTAAGGTCCTTCCCATGGAGACTCGAGTTTCGAGGGCCTTTTTTGTTTCAGCCGAAGTACCATGTCTCCAACACTAAAGCATCGGTTGCGTATTCGTCGGTTGTGATAGTTCCTCAGTGCCTGCTGGTATACTGTGGTTCTGGCTAAAGCAATGTCTCGAGCTTCGTCTAGTAGGTCTACGGCATCCTGCAGTGCGATGTTGGAAGAGGGTTTTGTGTATGCCGTCACTCGAGGTGCTTCGAATTGAACGTCAGCTGGCAGGACTGCTTCGGCTCCATGTACTAGAAAGAATGGGGTATACTGCGTCGACCTGTTAGGTGTGGTACGCAAACTCCAAAGTACTGATGGTAACTCTTCGACCCAAGCTCCCTCTGCGCATGTAAGACGTTTCTTGAGACCGTCCCCTATTAGGTCGTTGATCCTTTCCACCTGACCGTTTGTTTGCGGGTGAGCCACTGATGCGAATTTCAGTTTTATTCCCCTGTCGTCACAAAATTCTCGGAATTCTTTGGAGTCAAAGTTAGTTCCATTATCTGTGATGATACTGTGGGGCACACCGAATCGACATGTTATTTCCTTGAAGAATTGAACTGCTGTTTTTGCTGTCTGGTTTCGTACTGGTACTGCCTCGATCCACTTTGTGAATTTGTCGACTGCGACTAATAAGTACGTGTGTCCTCCATGTGATGATCTCGGCAGCGGTCCCACTTGATCGAGTCCCCATTGGGCGAACGGCCATGCCAAGGATATCGTCATTAGGTCTGTCGCAGGGGCGTGCGGTTTTGGGGAAAACCGTTGGCAGGGGTCGCACTTCATGACCAGATCTCGGGCATCCGACGCCGCCGTTGGCCAATAGAATCCTGCCTTGAAGGCTTTTGCTACGAGAGCCCTACTTCCCGCGTGATGCCCACACGTTCCCTCGTGTATCTCACGCAACAGTGCTATTCCGTCGTTAATGGCAATGCACCTTTGGAAGATACCGGAAATGCTGCGCTTGTAGAGTTCCCCATTTACTATGGTGAAAGCTTTCGATCGCCTGACGATTCGTTTTGCTTCTACTGGATCCGCCGGCAGTTCCTGCTTTGTTAGATACGCTAGGAACGGTTTGGTCCATAGTAGTTCAAGGAGGAGGACTTGTTCGGCAGGGAGAGTTGGAGCTTCGTCGGCAACTTGCTGTGGGTTTGCCTCTGCTTCGTCAGTCGATGGTTTTTAGGGGTGCCGGCGCCTTCTCTTTTATTGATCGCTGAGTGATCACCTCGTAAAACACTCCGTCTGGGATGGGAGAGCACATGGAGCCGATGTTTGCTAAGGTGTCAGCTTCCTCGTTGCTGGCTCTGCCGATATGTTTGAGCTCACATCCCTCGAATTTGGCTTCCATGTTTTGGTACAGCTGCCGATAGGCGATCATGTTGTCGCTAACTGCGTCGCACAGATTCATCGACTGTTGTACTACCAAGTTTGATTCTCCGTAGGTTTCCAGGCGAGTCGCCCCACACGCTTTTGCCATCTTCATTCCGTGCAGCAGCGCTTCGTATTCTGCTTCATTGTTTGTCGGCAGAGAGAAATTCATACGTAGTATATACTTCATCTTATCTCCCTGTGGTGATATCAGCACCACTCCCGCTGCTGCGCCTGTGCTTCGTTTCGACCCGTCGAAATACATTATCCACGATTCCGACATGTCGGGAGCCGCTGGTGTCTGGGATTGAATCCAGTCTGCCACAAAGTCTGGGAGGATTTGGGATTTTATTGCTGTCCGGTTAACGTAAGTTATGTCGTGAGGTGCTATCTCGATAGCCCATTGGGACACTCGACCTGTGGCCTCTGGATTGGTCATTATGTTTTTTAACGGCGCTTCGCTCACGACGACAATCGGATGCTCTGTGAAGTAGTGCCGTAGCTTGCGGGCTGACCTCCATACTGCGTATGCCAGCTTCTGATGATGAGGGTACCTCTGTCTTGCGGGTGTGAGTACTTCACTAAGATAGTAAACGGGCCTCTGCACACCATGAACTCTCCCTGTTTCTTCTCGTTCGACGACCAAGACGCTGCTAAAGACTTGGGATGTCGCAGCTATATACATGAGCAGCGTTTCTTTTTCACGGGGGGTTACAAGGACTGGGGATGTCGACAAGATTTTCTTCAGGTTGTCGAAGGATTCCTGTGCCTCCTTTGTCCACTCGAACTTTTCAGACTTTTTCATCAAATTGTAGAAAGGCAAAGCTTTTTCTCCTAGCTTGGCGATGAACCTGCTGAGCGCTGCTAAACGTCCTGCCAATTGCTGCACTTGGTTCAGATTCTTTGGCGGCTCCATGTCGAGAATAGCTTTGATTTTCAGAGGGTTGGCTTCGATCCCCCTGGCCGAGATGAAGTATCCTAGCACTTGCCCCCCTGGTACTCCGAAGAAGCATTTTTTTGGGATTCAGCTTGATCTTGTACCTGTCTAAGTTATCAAAGGTCTCCCGCAGATCGTCGACGAGAGTGGCAGTGTGCTTCGTTTTCACCACGATATCGTCAATATAGACTTCGATGTTTCGCCCGATCTGCTCTCCAAGGCAAGCTTGCATGCAACGTTGGTAAGTTGCTCCCGCATTTTTCAACCCGAAATTCATGACGTTGTAGCAGAAAACACCGTGTGGGGTGATGAACGCGGTTAGCTCCTGATCTTCTTTCTTCAGTTTGATCTGGTTATACCCAGAATAGGCATCGAGGAAGGAGAGGCGGTCGCATCCGGCTGTGGAATCGACTATCTGGTCAATTCTAGGCAGCGGGAAGTGGTCTTTCGGACAGTGTTTGTTGAGGCCGGTGTAATCGATACACATACGCAGAGCGGTGGTGTCCTTTTTTGGCACCATGACAGGGTTAGCCACCCACTCTGATTCCTTGAGCTCTCGAATAAATCCTGCTTTACGGAGTCGATTGATTTCCTCGCCGATTGCTCTCCTCTTCGGTTCGGAAAATCGACGCATCGACTGCTGCACTGGTTTGGCTGTCGGGTCAACGTTAAGGGCGTGCTCAGCGAGTTCCCTGGGGATACCTGGCATGTCGGATGGTTCCCATGCAAATATCTCCCAGTGCTCATGGAGGAACTCGATGAGCGCGCCTTCCTATGCAACCGTAAGATCAGCCGATACATTGACCGTTTTCTTCGGGTCAGTTGGGTGTACCTGCAGCTTCTTGGCTTCCTTTGTAGCATCAAACTCGTCGGATCTAACGTTTCGGTTGTCGGCTGGTGGCTGCGTATGATCTACGGCAGCGTCGATCGCATTGAGTTCCTCCTTAGCGCCGAATTTCGAGGCGATCTTCTGGAACTCCCTGTCACAGGTGTCTGATCGGGCGAAACTCTAGTGAACGGTTATTGGGGTCCCGTTGTTGCCTGGCATCTTCAGTTTTAGGTACGCGTAATGAGGTACGGCCATAAACTTGGCAAACGCCGGCCTGCCGACGATGGCATGATATTGAGACTCCCAGTCGACAACTTCGAACTCGATCCTTTCTTTCCTGAAATTGGTGGGCGTGCCGAAGACCACATCCAATGACGTTTTTCCAAGAGAATAAGCGGGTCGAGTCGGTATAATGCCATGGAACCCAGTGTCGGATTCTCTCAGCATATCGATTGTTAAACCCATTGCTCTCATTGTGTTGGCGAATAGTAGGTTTAAGCCGCTTCCTCCATCCATGAATACTTTGCTCATGTTGTACCCTCCGATCTGCGCCTCAAGGACTAGGGCTGCGTGGCCTGGTCTAGGGACAGCTTTCGGGTGGTCTGTCCTATCGAAGGAGATACTTTGTTCTGACCAGTCGACGAATTCGGGTGTATCGACCATAGCAACTTCTGCGTACTTCACTTCTCGCGAGAATTTCTTGATCTCCCTTTTTGAAAAGCTGGTTTTATGGATCATGTTGACCTGCCCGCGTGGTTCTGGGAATACTTCGGCTGGTACATACTCGTCCTTTTCCATTGGTTCGTACGGCTCTGGCACGTACGGTTCCGGCCGATAGCTGTAAGATCTTGCCCTCTTCTCCATTATGTGAACTCTTGATATAGCTTCGCTCCTGAGATCATCACAGAACTGTCGAATCTCCAGGAAGTGTCGGCAGTTCCTCAATAGGTGACTGGATTTCTCCCGACCGTCCTTCGGGTCGATGTAGGAGTGGAGGTAGCATGGTGCATCGAGTTGCTCCGTGGCTGATAAGTGCGGTGAACGAGCGTGGCCATGGATCAGTTGCGCGCCTTCCTGTCCCCGTTCGGACTGACGGGGGTGAGGTGTTGTACGCTCTTCTTTTCCATGATGCAAGTCCCTTCGTCTTTTCTTTCGCCCCGTTGCGAGATCGAAACTTCCTTGGCTGCCTCCATGCGCGCTTCTATGCGGGATTTCCAAAGTTGCTGCCGGGGTGTCATCTGCCAAAACTGAGGGCCCCGAACCGGACGTGTTGGTCCTAGGGAGGCGAAGAAAGCCTCCGGAGTCAATGATGAAGTGAACACCTCCAAAAGTGGCGGTCATGTCGTCACACGATTCTGCAGGAATCGAGTGCGGCGGCTTGAGGTGTGGTACGAACTCGAAGGATCCGCAGCGAATCGAGTCCTTCGGATCTGGAGGTGTTGGTGACTCGAGCACGAACGCTGCAGACGTGACTGGTATTGCCGATGCCCTGCCTTGTGCCGACAGGCTTCCCACAGACGGCGCCAATTGTCGAGGGTGATCCTCGGCAATGCCCTCCGATAGGGGCTTAGGGTTGATGGAATCCTGCAAGCTGACACGAGACATCGGTACACAGACAAGCGGGGAGAGCGATTTACCCAGGTTCGGGGCCCTCGATGAGGTAAAACCCTTAAGTCCTGCCTATCTGTTCTTTGATTATGATGAAAACAGGTTACAATGGGGTGCCGAATAGTTCGGCTGTGATCTCGTCGAGATGCTAGCTGCTAGGGTAACCTAGTTCTAAACTTCTGCTGGCTAATATTGCTAAGATTGATTGTGTCCCCCGATAGCCCCTCTCCTGGCCTTTATATAGGTGGCCAGGTCTCGAGAGGTCTAATCGAGTACGAGCAGGTTTACAGTAGATCTCTCTCTAATCTTTCCTTGTTCGGCTTCTTCGGTGTCTTGTACTTCAAATAATCTTCCGCCGCACCGTCCTAGTGGCCCATCTTGCCATCGGGTACCTTCATGGGCCTCCAGTTGGACCGTATAGGGTAGAGCAACATTGGTTACCCGAAGGGTAATGCCCACGTCACCTTGAGTGCTAATTCTGGCTAGTGCAATATACTCAGTTTTACCCTCAAGTGGCTGGTCAACAGAGAGTCAACAAATGGGATTAAATAGTTAAATGAGTTATTTAATGTGCAAAAAATTCCCAAAAAGAGTGGCACTTACTCATGGAGTCTTTAGCACAAATTGCCACTTCTCAAATCATAGATAAATCAAGTTTTACCACCAATTGCCACTTCTCAAATCACCTAGTAGCTATGAAGGTGCATGGTTTTCCACAATAAGCCCTACCCAAAACAGCTTTCCCCAAAACATACTTTGTCTGAATGAGGCCATAATTTTCACACTCATGTATATTTGTATTGCAAATAGTTTGAGGTAGGCCAAGATGGGTTTCATTGTACCAAACACACATTTTCCATTTTTTAAATCTCATATTTGAATCCCTTAGTCTGTTTACTACTCACTTGCCCTTGGTTTCTTGATACTACTCAGTTTTGCCCTCTCCCTTCACAAATTCTCACAGACGCCCAACATTGCCCTGATTGGTCTAGCCGATGTCACGCGGATCGTGCCCGCGGACCGTTGATCGTAGGATTTAACGGGCAGGATAACCCCTATCTCTCTCTTTCTCTGGTCGGGGCCACCACCCTCTCTCTCTCTGTCGGCGGTTAGCTTCCACCATCTATGTATGCTTAAGGGCGGTTACCCAGTACGCTAAAGTTTGGTTTTCTGCATTATTTTTCACGAGCTAAATTATAAACTCTTTTAGGCATTATTTTTCACGCAAAAGATGATACACCATCACCAATTTGTTGTAGCCATTACTTTTCACGCAAAAAAATGATACACCATCACCAATTTGTTTAGCCATTATTTTTCACGCAAAAAAATGATACACCATCACCAATTTGTTGTAGCCATTACTTTTCACGCAAAAAATGATACACCATCAACAATTTGTTTAGCCATTACTTTTCACGCAAAAAATGATACACCATCACCATTTCTTTTAGCCATTACTTTTCACGCAAAAAAATGATACACCATCACCCATTTCTTGTAGCCATTATTTTTCACGCAAAAATTGATACACCATCACCCATTTCTTGTAGCCATTTCACGCAAAAAATGATACACCATCACCCATTTCTTGTAGCCATTTCACGGTAAAATGATAAACTATCACGAATTACCATTTCTTTTAGGCATTACTTTTCACGGTAAAATGATAAACTAAATCACGAAGTTCCATTTCCGTCAAAATAGTACGCATTACTTTTTTGTTGAGATATATACCCCCACAACGGTCATCTCCTCCTTAAATTATTGTGTAAACCCCCACAACGGTCACCTCCTCCTTAATTTATTGTGTAAACCCCTACAACGGTCATCTCTCCCTTATAAACACCCACAACGGCCATCCCTTGTGTCAATAGGTTCTGCCTCTCTCTTCTTCGTTCACATACACTTGATCATCCATTTCCATGGCTTCCATGTCTCGGACGCGGACCGGAAGGGGAAGGGGAAGGGGAAGGGGAAGGGGCGGCCGGGGTGGTGGATCATCATCATTGCCACCACCACCGTCATCAACACTGTCATTGATCATAGAGGAGTTCTTCATCGTCATCTACGAAGACCCTTTGGTCAAGAAGGTACGTACGCGTTCACACACATATGATGCATGTGATTAATTATGGGCATGTTCTAAAAAACCTTTAATTTCAAACGATCGGCACTCGATCTCTTTGCAGGCACTCCCAAAAAAGTTTGCGGACTATCTTGACGGCCAGGAGCCAGCTAAAGTGTATCTGCGAGCAGCTGACTGCGGTCCTCGTCTCTGGACCGTGGAGGTCCTATTTGACGGACAAGGCCGGATGTATCTTGACAAGGGCTGGGAGAATTTCGCCATCGCGCACGGTGTGGATTTCGGCTGCTACGTACACTTCAAATATGAAGGCGATGATGTGCTCACAGTGAAGGTGTTCGACGGAACAATGTGCAGGAAGTACTACTACTCAGACGACGAAGATACTGACGATGAAAGTGACGACGACGTGAAGCCATGCATCCATCCCCTTTAGATAAGGGGATTATGACCAAGAATATATATGTAGCTTCATATGCATCGATTTAGAGATCTACTAGCTATTTTCTATATATTTAGAGATCTAGCTATTTTCTATATATTATGCACAATGTTTAGCATAAGAGTCACTTTAGATTAAGCTACGAAAATAGTCACCTGCCATGGGCTGAGGTGGCCCCACAGAGCGGCTCTATATTATATTCTCTAAATAAATAGACAACCCCAGCGGTCATTGGCTGCGGAGGCCCCACAGAGCGGCAATATATGATTTTCCATAAATAAATAGACGACCCCACTGGTCATTGGCTGCGGCAGCCCCACAGAGCGGCAAATATATGTCTTTTCCTGAAAAATAGATGACCCCACTGGTCATTGGCTGCGGCAGCCCCTCAGAGCGGCAATATATGACTTTTCCTGAAAAATAGATGACCCCACTGGTCAATTGCTGCGGCAGCCCTATAGAGCAGCCCCATTTGTCAGCACGAGACGGGTCAGAGAGGAACTGCCCTCTGTGCAGCCCCACCCGTCAGATTAACGGTAACGGTAAGGCCTCTGACCTGACGGCAACCCTCCCGTCCGAGCGTCTGCGAGGGGTTTCAAACTAGAGGGAGGGGAAAACTGAGGAAAAACTAACGAGCTGGGGAAAACTGAGCACAACTAAGGACCCGAGGGCACGAAAATAGAAATCCCTTGATAAAATATCAACCATACATGACAAGATGATTACTATGAGATTTGATTGGGCATTACAACATAATACATAGACCATAATCCAACTGCGTCTATGACTAATAATCCACCTTCCGGTTATCGTCTGAACCCCTTACAGTATTAAGTTGCAAGCAACATACTATCGCATTAAGCAATGTATGTAAAGTAAACAATAGAATTACCACCGGATAAAACATTGTTGTTTTCTCCCTAGTAGCAACAGCTAATCTACAACCTTAGAAGTTATTATCACTCTCCCAGAAAACTAGAGGCATGAACCTACTATCGAGCATAAATACCCCCTCTTGGAGTCACAATCATCTACTTGGCCAGAGTATCCACTAGCAACGGAGAGCATGCAAGATCACAAATAACATATGACATGAATATATAATCGACCTCAACATAGTATAAATTATTCATCGGATCACAGCAAACACAACATGTAGGATTACATAAGGATGATCTTGATCATGTATGGCAGCTCACAAGATCTATACATGAAGCACAAATTGGAGAAGACAACCATCTAGCTACTGCTATGGACCCATAGTCCAGGGATGAACTACTCATGCATCACTTCAGAGGCGGGCATGGCGATGTAGATGCCTCTGGCGGTGATTTCCCCCTTCGGTAGGGTGCCGGGAAGAGCTTCAGAACCCCCCGAGATGGGTTCTGCGATGGCGGCCGCGATGGAACTTTTCGTGGATGGAGGCTCGGGTATCCAGGGTTTTCCCGAGAAGATGTATAAATAGGCGGAGAATTGATGGCGTGTGCTCATCGTAAGTTATAAGTTTCCATTTTATTTCGCACCACTAGGCATCCATAAACAAAAGAACATGACATCAACTAAATGTAAGTGCAATGCCGAAAGTGTTCCCCATGAAAGCCTAGTTCTACTAACTCCCAACTCGCAATTTGCAAACATATAAACTTCATAAGATGGGCACAATGATCAATTTTATTAAGTGCAAGAAAGTAAATGTGCCATCAAGTTCGTGAGAGCTTTACTGACTAATTTTCTCATGCCAACATTTAATTTGGAAGATAAATAAAAACATGATGAATTACTTGAAATAGCAATAATGCTACTAGGTAGATATGGTGGACACAATTGCCAAACTTTGTTTCATGGTGGTTGGATGCACGAGTAGAGTTCATACTCAGTACATCAGACCAACTAAGAGAGCAACAATGGCCATAATCATGCATAGCGACAAAACACTATCAATCAAATCATAAAGTGATATTACAAGTCAAAAACTAAATGATCATAGAGGCTTTAGTTGACTGGTTTTAGTCATAACATGGTATAAGAATGCGCCAAGTCAACCCAATAAAGCATCAATGGAGAATACCACAATATTATGCTTTTATGATGAAAACAACACATGATTCTTTCAATGACACATTATGCACTCTCAGATATTTGAAACAAGTCATGCTACAACAATAAATACTAAGAATATGGCAAGAATAACATCCAACATGACATGCCGAAGTGTATGCCACAGTCTAGACAAGATTCCTTTTGCATCACTATAGTCATGAAATATTTTACTCGTACCCAACACTAATCAACTTATTTGAAATAAATATCAGAGATGAAATACATTATGGACTAGAGAGATAATCATACACAAATAAAGAATAATAACGAGCTCTGAATAAAATTCAAGTGAAAGAACAAGAGCTAAACGCAGTACCAGAAAACTAGAACACTCGCAGAACAATAAGAGCGAAAATTAGAGCGTTCAATGCAACTAAGAAGGAGCGAGTCTTTCTCCAAAACAAATGTGCCGCGATCCAACATATGCTACATAAAACAAAACTAAACTAAACTAAAAACTAAAATAAAGACGCTCCAAGAACAACACACAACGTATGAAGCAATAAAAATATAGCACATAGAGAGATGACATGTTGCTTTGCTGATGAAGAGGGGATGCCTTGGGCATCCCCAAGCTTTGACGCTTGTACCTCTTGAATATGTCTTGGGGTGCAGGGGCATCCCCAATCTTGAGCTTTTGTCCATTCTTCATCTCATCACATCATTCTTCTCTCCCTACACTTGAAAACTTCCTTCATACAAAACTTCACACAATTCTCTATTAGGAGCATTAGTACAATCAAAACAAACAAATCCACTTGTGTTCATTTCTAACATATATCAAACATCTATTAAATCATTAGATACTGTAGCAACCTTTCAAAAAGCTATTTAATCAAAAGAACTCAAAAAGAAAGAGATTTAAGAGGCGAATGCAAATAGTGTAGAAATTTGTCAAAATAGAACAACGGGTATAGATCTATTTTTCTGAAAATCCTCTGTTTCTCATCTCGAAAAGTGGTAAACTAACGAAAGTTAGATAATAACCTGGGTCATATACATAAAATATGACAGATCAAAATTCCGCTCTGGATATTTTTACGAATTGTTATGGTAACAACACAGAATCTGTTTTCAGGATAGCAACTTCCTCAAATCTTACTTCCTTCCAATTGGAGGCTATTCTTGGGACAAAAACAAAATAAAAATGATAAGGAGAGGTTATTACAATGGTAATAACTTCCAAGACTTAACAAAAAGAAAAAATTACAGAAAATAAAAATGGCTTATCTCCCAAGAGTGGTTTTCTTGAACGCCTTTCAGCTAGGCGCAGAATAAGTGAGATCATCAAGTATTATCAAGTGAAGAAGCATCACGATCAATGCGAGAAGTCTTTTAAACAAAGATTTGTATTTTATAAATATGAGTCTTAGAAGACCATTTCTCTGCACTTTTAGGTTCACTACTTTCATCAAATAGATTTTAAGGAACAATCCAATCAAAATTCTTTTCCCAAGCTTCACGCATTGCTACTAATTTGAAAGGTATTGGTATTTTATCTTCTCTACTATTATTGGTTTGGTCAAGTGTACCAAAGATATCTACACATGAGCCTAGCTTCTCAAACCTGTCAAAAACTTTACTAGCTTCTATAACAACATCTTTAATTTTTTTAAGCAAAGTCTCTAGGATAAAGTCTTTCTTTTCACCATCCTCAGTTTCATGGAGTTTAAGAAACATTTGCTGCATAAATGGGTTAAGGCTAACAAATCTAGCCTCCAGCATTTGAACTAAACAAGCTGTAGCAGTTTCATAATTAGGTGCAAATTCTACCAGGGATTTATCCTCAATATCTTTATGCTTACTAACATGATTGATGAATTTTTCAATGTTACCTTTCCAATTATAGAACCACTACCTACAGATAGGTCCTTCAGATCGTACTTAGGAATCAACATAATGAACTAGAAACAAAATAACAACTATGTAAGAAACTAATTTTTTGTTTTTTTGTATAAAGACAACTATAAAAGAAACTATTTTTTGTGTTTTTGATATAATGAAGCAAACAAAAAAAAATAAAGTAAACTAAGAAAACTATAACAAAGTAAAGAGATTGGAGATGAGAGACTCCCCATGCAGAAATCCTCTTTCTCCCCGGCAACGGTGCCAGAAAATCTTTGCTGGCAGTGCAGTTTCCGTGGGAGTTGGCAATCTCTGTGGTGTAACTTTTCTTCAGATCCCCGGCAACGGCGCCAGAAAATCTTGATGGTGCTCTGGTGATGGCACCAGACAATCTTGTTGGCAGTTGTTGTGTAAGCGGTTGGGAAACCCCGAGAGGAAGGTGTGATAAGCACAGCAAAAAGTTTTCCCTCAGTACGAAACCAAGGTTTAATCGACTAGTAGGAGAAAGGCGTGACTTCTGAAGGTGTTGCTTGCTGACTAGTGGCAGGGCGCACTACCGACGTCAGCAGCAACGTGGAACCTGCACACAATACAACCAAAGTACATTGCCCCAATTTGCAGTGAGGTTGTTAATCTCACCGGTTTGCCGAACACAAAGGATTAGACGTATCGATTGGAAAGAGATGTTTGCAGAAAGTAAACAGAACATGATTGCAGTAGATGAATTTATCAGTGTAAAGGAAACGGACCGGGGTCCATAGTTCACTAGAGGTGTCTCTTCATAAAGATAAATAGTATGTTGGGTGAACAAATTACAACTGATAAATTGATAGAATATCGACCATACATGACAAGATGATTAATATGAGATTTGATTGGGCATTACAACATAATACATAGATCGTAATCCAACTACGTCTATGACTAATAATCCACCTTCCGGTTATCGTCCGAACCCTTTTAGTATTAAGTTGCAAGCAACAGATTATCGCATTAAGCAATGTGTGTAAAGTAAATAATAGAATTACCCTCGGATAAAACATTGTTGTTTTCTCCCTAGTAGGAATAACACATCTACAATCTTAGAAGTTATTGTCACTCTCCCAGAAAACTAGAGGCATGAACTTACTATCGAGCATAAATACCCCCTCTTGGAGTCACAAGCATCTACTTGGCCAGAGTATCCACTAGCAACGGAGAGCATGCAAGATCACAAATAACATATGCCATGAATATATAATCGACCTCAACATAGTATACAATATTCATTGGATCCCAGCAAACACAACATGTAGGATTAAATAAGGATGATCTTGATCATATAAAGCAGCTCACAAGATATATACATGAAGCACAAATTGGAGAAGACAACCATCTAGATACTGCTATGGACCCATAGTCCAGGGATGAACTACTCACACATCACTTCGGAGGCGGGCATGGCAATGTAGATACCTCCGACGATGATTTCCCCCTCCGGCAGGGTGCCGGGAAGAGCTTCAGAACCCTCCGAGATGGGTTCTGCGATGGCGGCTGCGATGGAACTTTTCGTAGATGGAGGATCGGGTATCCAGGGTTTTCCTGAGAAGATGTATAAATAGGCGGAGGATTGATGGCGTGTGCTCATCGTATGCGGACACGATGTTGGGGAACCCCAAGAGGAATGTGTGATGAGCACAACAACAAGTTTTCCCTCAGTATGAAACCAAGGTTTAATCGACCAGTAGGAGAAAGGCGAGACTTCTGAAGGTGTTGCTGGCTGACTAGTGACAGGGCGCACTACCGGCATCAGCAACAACGTTAAACCTGCACACAACACAACCAAAGTACTTTGCCCCAACTTCCAGTGAGGTTGTCAATCTCACCGGTTTGCTAAACACAAAGGATTAACGTATCGAATGGAAGGAGATGTTTGCAGAAAGTAAACAGAACAAGATTGCAGTTGAATTTATCAGTAAAGGAAATAGGATCGGGGTCCAGAGTTCACTAGAGGTGTGTCTCCATAAAGAAATAGCATTTTGGGTGAACAAATTACAGCTGGGCAATTGACAGAATATCGACCATAGATGACAAGGTGATTACCGTGATATTTGGTATTGGGCATTACAACATAATACATAGGCCGTAATCCAACTGCATCTATTACTAATAATCCACCTTCAGGTTAGCGTCCGCACCCCTTCCAGTATAAAGTTATAAGCAACAGACAATTGCATTAAGCAATGTGTGTAAAGTAAATAATAGAATTATCCTTGGATAAAACATTGTTGTTTTCTCCCTAGTAGCAACAGCACATCTACAACCTTAGATGTATTAGGCTCGTCGGGCTCGTCGACGGGCTCGTCCTTCACCAGGCCGCTTGGTCCTGCCTCGCCGTCGTCGCTGAGGTTCACGAGCGGCTTGCCGGAGTCGCGGATGGACCTGGAGATCGCCGTCTCGAGGTCGCCCCTCCAGGTGTCCTTTTCATTCATCGACGCCAAGCACGCTGCTCGCAGCCCTGGGCAGTCTTCGGGGTCGTCGCTGCTGGCGATGAGCCGCTGCTGTCGCTCGTACTCCGCCAGCAGCGCCGCCTGCAATGCTTCCTCTGGCTCCTCCTTCACCGCCGGCTTCGGGATGAGGAGGGCGCCGCCGCGCCTCTCTTGCTGCCGCCGGCTGCCGCTACCGCGCCTCGGATTGACGGGCGTCACCGGCTCCTCCTTCACCACGCGATTGGGGACGGTGTAGGGCGCCGAGAGGTACGACGAGGATGGCGTCGATCCGGCCGGTTCTGATGAAGAAGACTTCGAGGAGGACGAGTACATCCCCCTCGACTGCCATTGCCCTGCGGGAGACGGTGGCGGTGAGGACAGCGCCTCCAACCTTGGAGCACCGTTGCGGATGCCGTGGATGACGCTCTCCAGGGTGCGTCTCGGAACGCCCCAGAACAGGAGGCGCCCGTCCCTGTTCCAGCTGTTTGGCCCGCTGATGAGGCCGGTGGTGCTGTGCATCTCCACGTCGTACTTGGCCTTGAAGTAGGTGCGCCACCAGTCGTCGTTGTTCTTGGCCGCCCAGGTCGGATCCGCCCGCTCCTCGGCGTCGAGTTCAGCCCACCGGGCCCTGATGGCATCCCTCCAGTGCTCCGTGCCCAGCGTCGGCGGCGGCGGGACGCCAATGCCGTTCACGGCCATCTTCCAGCCGCCGCTACTTCGCAGGCGCATGTCCGGCGTGACGGGATATCCCGCGTGGTACAGCGCCCACGCCTCCTTCACGGTGAGGCTGCCGCGGCCGAAGTCGTTCGCCGCGGCGATCTTGCGGGAGGACGCGGACGACATTGCTTGGAACGGCGAGGAGAAGATCTGGGGGCGGCGAGGAGAAGGTTTGGGAGCGGCGAGAGATTGGGACGAACCGCAGGGCCTTTTAATGTACAGTGGCGGCAGCGGGTGGTTGCACGCAATAACGCTGGCACGGACGGCCACGCGGCCATGCATAACGAGACGCGTCCCTGCGTCGCCTGGGAAAACAGGGGCATCATTAACGTCGCTTGGCCAAAGGTAGGCGACGGGGTTTTAGGCTTCCGAGCCACTGACGCGTCGGGCCCGCGTCGCTTCGCCTCGCTTTTCGTTGTGTCCAGCGTGCCCGGTCCGTCCCCTGTGGGGCGGGGACAGGCTCGGGGCGCTGGACACCGTATCGGACCGCGCCGGACAAAAAACGATTTTGAGACGCACGCGACTGGAGATACTCTTAGTCCCACCCTGATTTTTCAGGCACCTCCTTCTGATTATTCACTGCACGGCTTCCTTTGATTACGCATCATGCAAGGCAGCCAACCATCCCGATTAATTACCAAGCCAACAATCACCACCTAGACTTGTTTATGCACCGTGGGGCAGCAGCCCACACACTCCCTTCTGTTTAATTAGCAAGGCAAGCAACGGTGCGGCTGGTCGTGTATTCCTGATTTAGCTCGCTCTCGCTGGTACCCAACAACTTTTAACAGTGGCTACTGGACTGGGTCTCCGATGCTTCAGATTTTCACATGGTTGTTTTTGCAGTAGCTATTTGGCATATATGGGAAAATAGAAATAATGTAAGAAATGGGGAGGTTGTGCCTCATCATGCTCGTTTGATAGGGAAGATCAAGGCATATATTGATTTTATCCTTATGAATGATTTCAGATCGACTACATCCACAAGGCGTGAGAAGCAGAGTTCAATTCAAAAATGGTCCCCGCCGCCGGTTGGGTCGATGATGATGAATGTTGACGCATCGATCTTCTCTAAATATGGGCGCATGGGCATGGAATTATAATTCGAGACCACCTTGGATCTGTGCAAGCAGCTAGCAGGGGCTACATGAACCATGTTAATAACCTAGAACTAGCTCGAGCTTTGGTTGTAAGGCATGCTCTGAACTTTGCTGCACAAGCAGGCTTTGAGAATATCATGGTGGCGTCAGACTGCTTGTCATCGATTAAGAAGGTGAAGAGCATTGACCAAGACAGATCCCACACTGGCGCTGTGGTTCACGATATTAAATGTAAAGCTTTGAAGTTTGTAATGTGTAGCTTTGATCATGTTGATTGGTCTTGTAATGAGGCATCACATGTTCTCGCAAAGTCACCTGAGCATGATGTAGGGTCAAGCTAGTTTAGTGAGTTTCCTGATATTATTAGGATCACTGTTTGTAATGAACAATGTTTGAGTGAATGAAATGAAGCTGCCTATTCTCAAAAAAAAAATTAACAGTATGTAAACCAATGGGGCTCGTTGCGAGAAAGCAGGGTGGGACTAAACCTAGCTTGTTTTGTCGTTTTTTCTCGCCTATGTGAGCGCTCCGGGTGCTGGTTTTCTGCCTTGCCGCGAGATCCCGTTGGTGCTAGGGCCCTATGTGATTGTTTGGCTATTAACGATGGAGACTTCCATCGGTTTCGTGTTGCTTTATAAAGGCCAACATCGGCAGAGATAGATACACGAGAGGTTACAACTAACAGAGAAAAGGAAGGGATATGATCTTGATCTTATAGTTACGATCAGATCATCACAAGTATGGTTGAACTCCCGTACAAACCTATTTGGACTTCTGTCCAGATTCATCTGAACCTCTGTACCGTGATAGGTACTCTAACACCCCTCCTCAATCACAGCCTTCTTTAGGTTGAGATTGTACTTGAATTCCTCAAACTGCCGTGCTGGTAAAGCTTTTGTGAAGCCATCTGCCACCTGATCTGCTGATGGAATGAATCTGATTTCTAGCTGTTTATTTGCCACTCTTTCTCTTACAAAATGAAAATCAATTTCAATATGTTTAGTTCTAGCATGAAATATTGGATTAGCAGAAAGATATGTCGCACCCATGTTATCACACCATAAGCATGAAGTTTCATGCCTTCGGATTCCAAGTTCTTTCAACAAGGACTCAATCCATATAATTTCTGCTGTGGCATTTGCTAGAGATTTGTATTCAGCTTCTGTACTTGACCTTGATACTGTTGCCTGTTTTCTAGCACTCCAAGAAATAAGATTAGGACCAAAATATACTGCAAATCCTCCTGTTGATCTCCTATCATCTACACACCCTGCCCAATCAGCATCTGAAAAGGCACTTATAAGAGTAGAGGATGATTTCCTGAAGGTTAGTCCGACATTTACTGTACCACTAACATATCTCAGGATTCTTTTTGCAGCTGTCCAATGCACAGTAGTTGGAGCATGTAAATACTGGCATACCTTATTAACAGAGAAAGCAATATCTGGCCTTGTTAATGTCAAATATTGTAATGCGCCGACTATACTTCTATACCTTGTACCATCTTCTGGTCCTAGAAGTTCCCCTTCTGTGGCTGAGAGTTTTTCAGAGGCTGATAGTGGTGTCGACGATATTTTGCACTTCTTCAATCCGACTCTGTCAAGCAATTCCTGTGCATATTTTTCTTGAGTTAGAGCTATTCCTTTGGAGAATTTCTTAACCTCAATCCCCAAGAAATAGTGTAGATCACCAAGGTCTTTTAATGCAAAGGATGAGCCGAGATCTTGAAGAAGTGATGATATTGCTTTGTTGGAGGAGCTAGTAACAATTATATCATCCACATATACAAGTACAAAAATAATGATACCTAACTTGTTGTATATGAACAATGATGTATCTGCTTTGGATGCTAGAAACCCAAGCTCTTGTAGCCTGGAACTTAGCTTGGCAAACCACGCTCTAGGTGCTTGCTTCAACCCATAGAGTGATTTATCAAGTTTGCACACATGATGAGGTGCATTTGGATTCTCATATCCAGGTGGTTGTTTCATATAAACCTCTTCTTCCAGAACGCCATGGAGAAACGCATTCTTCACATCTAGTTGCCTTAGATTCCAACCTTTTGAAACTGAAATAGCTAAGATAAGTCTGATAGTAGCAGCTTTAACAACAGGACTAAAAGTATCCGCGTAATCTATGCCATATCTTTGTTTGAAGCCCTTTGCTACTAACCTAGCTTTATACCTATCAATGGTACCATCAGATTTTCTTTTAATTCTGTAGACCCACTTACAATCTATAAGATTGCTACTTTGTTTGAATGGTACTAAATGCCAGGTTTTATTTTCCATTAGTGCCCTATATTCATCATCCATAGCATTTTTCCAATTTGAATCAGCTAAGGCAATTTGTAAAGTAGCAGGTTCAGCAGTGGAGCAGGACAGACCATACCGTACTGTACCGTCGGTATAAGTTTTAGGCCTGGCGTGACCAGTCTTGGATCTGGTTCAATACACAGGCACAGATGGAGCTGCAGTGTCCGGCGCAGAAGATCCATGTCGAGCCTCCCCTGGCGCAGATGGCAGCGAATCGACCTCGGATCCCGTAACAGATCCTGTTGGCGAGGATGTGGCCATGGCAGACGCGGTTGCTGGGTCCCGCGAATCATGCACGAGGCTGGGTGCGATCCGCGTGTCGTCGCAAGAGTCGTCAGGGGCGCGCGTCGAGGCAGCAGGTGGAGACAGCGAACTGCTGCGCCGAGTTGTTGTCGTGGGGTCGGGTGACGCAGCCGATCGAGGCTGCTGCGCAGATCCCGGCGCTGATTCGCGCCAGCTCGTGATCCGAGACGGATTTGCTTCGTCTGCCACACCTGGTCGCTGTGGCTGCAGCACATGCGATGATGAACATATTTCAGCACCATTTGTCGCCGTTCTTGCGCCATTTTGCATGAGATTTTCACCTGCAGGCTCCTGTTGCTGCAAGGAACATGATGTACTAGGATTTATAGAGCCATTAGTAGTTAGTTCAGTGCAATGTTTTTCCCCTTCATGAGATGGATTTTGTAGATTCTCCGAGAGAAGTAGGATTTCTCAGCTGAGAAGGAAACCAGCGTTGGGATGAAGTTTGGAGAAAGGAAACACACTTTCATCAAAGACAACATCTCTAGAGATATAAACTCGACCAGATTTGATATCGAGACACTTGACCCCTTTGTGCATGTGACTATAGCCAAGAAACACACATTGTTTTGATCGGTAGGCAAGTTTGTGTTTGTTGTATGGTCGAAGATTGGGCCAGCAGGCGCACCCAAAAACACGAAGAGATGCATAGTTAGGTGTTTTTTTAAGGAGACGCTCCATAGGTGTATCATTATCAATGGTTTTTTAGGGCAGCATGTTGACGAGATATGTTAAAGTGAGAAAGGCTTCATCCCAGAATTTCAGTGGCATAGATGCATTGGCAAGAAGAGCAAGGCCTACTTCTACAATGTGGCGATGCTTGCGTTCAGCATAGCCATTTTGCTGATGTGCATGAGGGCAGGAAACATGATGTTCAATTCCAATTTTTTGAAAGAAAGAGTTGAGTTTCTCATATTCTCCTCCCCAATCCGATTGTATGGCAAGGATTTTTCTGTCAAATTGTCGTTCAACAAGTTGCTGAAAGTTGTGAAAGATTTGAAACACATCGGATTTTTTCTTGAGGAGATAAATCCAAACAAATTTGCTATAGTCATCAATGAAACTTACATAATATGTGTATTTCCCTACTGAACTAGGAGCATGGCCCCAAACATCTGAGAACACAAGCTGTAGGGGAGCAGTGGATACACTAGATGATCTCTCATAGGGAAGTTGATGACTCTTAGCTTTTTGACACGAATCACAAATAGACTCAACTCTAGACTCTTTAAAAAAAGGAAGTTTATGCTTTCTAAGAATTTTCTGAACCGTTCGAAAAGACGGATGTCCTAAACGACTATGCCACCGTGAAGCTGAAGGCTTGATGACACTGAAGACTTGTTTATTCTTGAGGGATGATGATGATGATATCAAGGGGTAGAGGCCACGGATGCATCGACCTTTAAGAAGAGTTCTCCCCGTTGCCCGATCCTTAACATAAAAAAGCCAAGGATGAAATTCAATATAGACATCATTGTCAAGAGTAAACTGATGAACAGAAACAAGATTTTTGGTGGCATTTGGAACGTGAAGAACACTTTTAAGATGTAGTTTTTGAGATGGGGTATTAACGATTGCATGACCAACATGACTAATGCTCATACCTTCTCCGTTTGTGGCATGAATTTGATCACGGCCGTTGTACTTCTCCTTCATGGTAAGCTTGTGAAGCTCGCCGGTGATGTGGTCGGTGGCACCGGTATCTCCATACCAGTTGGTGTCCACGCCATGGGATGCCGCATTGGCACCCTTTTCTTCTTCTTCTTCATCGTCGGAGTAGCGATGCCAGCATTTCCATGCCTCATGTCCAGGCTTGCCGCAGATCTGGCAGACAGTGGTGTCACGGTCTCTGTTGCCGCCACCCCTGCCGCCTCCACGGCGACCATTGCCGCGTCCGCCACGCTGCTGGTGACGTCCACCTTCGCCGCGTCCACCATAGCCACGGCCGCCTCTGCGTCCACCATAGTGTCCGCGCCCGCGGTTTCCTCCACGTCCGCGGGATGCAGCATTGACGGAGCCCCCGGTGTCGGAGAGGAGCTCGATGCGATTCTCGTAGGCGACGACTTGAGCGTAGAGATCGCTCACGGTGAGATCTTCAGCACCATTGACCCCGATGGCGGCGAAGAGGGGGTTGTAGGTGTCGTCGAGACCGGCGAGGAGATACTCCACGAGTTCTTCCTCGTCGATTGGCCGGCCCGCTGCTGCGAGCTCATCGGCGAGCCCCTTCATCTTGGTGAAGAACTGCGCCGAGGTCATGTTGTCCTTCTTTGTCTTGGCGAGGGCAACGCGCAGGTTTGACACCCGCGTCCTGGATTGGGTGGCGAACATGGTTTTGATCGCCATCCAGACTTCTGCCGCCGTGTCCATGCCGATGACAGAGACAGAGATGTCAGGCGTCAGAGAATTCAAAATAAACGATAGTACCTGTTGGTCTGTCGCCACCCACGCATCATACACAGGGTTTTCCTCCTTGACTTCTTTGCCATCCTTCTGGACAACGATGGTCTCAGGTGGCGCCTCCGTTTTGGGGTCGAGGAAGCTCAGTAGTCTGGCTCCGCGGATCAGTGGGAGGATCTGGGATTGCCATAGGAGGTAATTGGTTCGGGTGAGTTTTTCACCTACACTAGCGCCGGCTAAGGGATTGGTCATGGCGGCGGCAGAGGGAGGAGCTAGGCACATAGATGTGTTTTAGGAAGAAGATGGCTCTGATACCATGTGATTGTTTGGCTATTAACGATGTGGACTTCCATCGGTTTCGTGTTGCTTTATAAAGGCCAACATCGGCAGAGATAGATACACGAGAGGTTACAACTAACAGAGAAAAGGAAGGGATATGATCTTGATCTTATAGTTACGATCAGATCATCACAAGTATGGTTGAACTCCCGTACAAACCTATTTGGACTTCTGTCCAGATTCATCTGAACCTCTGTACCGTGATAGGTACTCTAACACCCTATACATCTTTGTTGTATGTTTGCTGCTCGCCAGTGATTTTTGTTTCTGATCGATCAATGTTCGTCTATTTAGAGCAAATGCATGGTTATACTTTACTTTCCAATGTGTTTGCATTTGATTGCATGGCAATGAAGCGAGCTATGGACTGACTATGCACCCTTGGGTATCATGCTTAAGCAAATTATAGATCCATTTTAAACATTGTGTGGCAAGGGCACACTGAGGGCCAATAGCTCGAATTGGTGACGAACTGCTCTCTTGAGTTTACATGCACCAATGCACTACAGATTCAGTTCTAATTCTAATAAGAAGAAACAGAGAGGCAAATTATGTAAACCATTGTAGCAAATTACTCTCTTCAGCGCACTGTTACATCCTTCATATGGAGGATACATATATTCCACTATGATGTGCATGAACCGAAGTAGTACACCCAGCGGGGATTAAATCACTCGATAGCTATCAGCACAGGGGAAAGCAACCTGACATCTTCCTAGCGCAAAATGTTAGCAAATTAATCTTGTCATCACGTTACATCCTAGTGATTAGATGTATGACCGAGTGAGTCGGAAGATTATCCAAAGTTAGTTAGTTAGCTACAGGTTAGTAGATGCCTGAGTTTGTTAGAGCATGGATCGCTGGCTAGCCATGCATGCTGGCCGGGTCGTGCGTTTCCTGGAGCGAGTCTAGGAATGAGTCGGGTCAGCTGTTAGTGGCCCATTGCATGCCTAGTTGAGTTAGTGGCCGGTGTGGCCTGGAGTTAGCTGTTAGTGGAGTCAGTGGCGTGAGTGGTAGAAGTGCCAGACCATGTGTATATATATTGCATCAAATGAATGGAGAAAGACAATCCGTGAGGGCTGAAGAGAAAACAATGTAGCCAATACGTTCACCAAGGAGAAGAGCATGTCGGCAAAGCTTTTGTGCTCTTCCTTGGCTGAGTGTGTGCGTCTGTTCTTGTGTGAGTAGACAAAAGTGAGATTGAGAGTTTGAGAGGGAGAAGAACGGGGCTGCGAGATGCAGCCCCTACATTTGGTATCAGAGCGAGAAGATCTTGGAGGCCTGCGTCGGCGAAGGTGGTGCGATGCCGCTGAAGTCGACGATGGTGGCGGCGGCTGACTCCATGCGAAGTGGAGGCCGGCGCAGCGAGGTTGAGCTCGCTGGTGGTGTGATGCCGCTAGCAGCCCGGCGTGATGCTGCCATGAGGAGACGACGGTGTGATGCCGTCACGAGCCGGTGGCGGTGCGATGCCGCTGGGTGCCGAAGGTGATGGTGTGATGCCGTTGCACGGCGACGACGACGCGGTGTCGTCATCTCGAGGAGAGTCGGCGCGATGCCGGTGACGGTGGTGTGATGCCATCGCCATCATGGAGCTTTGGCACGAAGCCAAAAAAAAAAAAAGGTTGCAGCGTGAAGCTGCGGCAAGAGGGCGTGGTGAGCTGTGCTGTGAAGGTGTCGTTCACGACGAGATGGTGGTGACCAACGCTGCAAGGGCATCATCCAATAAAGGACGGTGGTGATTGGCGCTGCGAGGGCGTCGTCCAAGAGATGAAGATCCTACGTGCAACGAGATGTTGTGGTCTGGTGCTGCCAAGGCATCGTTCAAGAAAAGTTTGTGTGCGGGTGATCTGAAAGATTAGCCGAGTTATGATGACAAGATTAAAGGGGTGAATGTTAGCAAATTAATCTTGTCATCACGTTACATCCTAGTGATTAGATGTATGACCGAGTGAGTCGGAAGATTATCCAAAATTAGTTAGTTAGCTACAGGTTAGTAGATGCCTGAGTTTGTTAGAGCATGGATCGCTGGCTAGCCATGCATGCTGGCCGGGTCGTGCGTTTCCTGGAGCGAGTCTAGGAATGAGTCGGGTCAGCTGTTAGTGGCCCATTGCATGCCTAGTTGAGTTAGTGGCCGGTGTGGCCTGGAGTTAGCTGTTAGTGGAGTCAGTGGCGTGAGTGGTAGAAGTGCCAGACCATGTGTATATATATTGCATCAAATGAATGGAGAAAGACAATCCGTGAGGGCTGAAGAGAAAACAATGTAGCCAATACGTTCACCAAGGAGAAGAGCATGTCGGCAAAGCTTTTGTGCTCTTCCTTGGCTGAGTGTGTGCGTCTGTTCTTGTGTGAGTAGACAAAAGTGAGATTGAGAGTTTGAGAGGGAGAAGAACGGGGCTGCGAGATGCAGCCCCTACATTTGGTATCAGAGCGAGAAGATCTTGGAGGCCTGCGTCGGCGACGGTGGTGCGATGCCGCTGAAGTCAAGATAGAGTTTGTTAGCTACCTGTGCGTGTTCGATGGAGTACGGACCTAGGAGAGCACACACATCATTTGGTGCTGACTACCACCAGAAGCAGCATGCACGAATCGGGGCAAGGTCAAATACCCTGGCGACGGCGGCCTGGTCTGCGGAGGGGAGCGGAGCAGCGTCGGCCGCGCAAGGGACCGCAGAAGCACCGGCGACCCGGTTGTTCGGAGGGGAACGGAGGGCCTTTGCCTCTCGGCACCAGCAACGGTCTCGTGTCCGCCTCCGGCGCCGCGATCTTGTGCTGAGTATTCCTGGCAGCTGCGTTGGATCTGTGCGGCTGGTGGGGAACGGGCAACGTGGAAACGATGCAAATCCCCTCCCTGGCAATCGATCGCTGGAGCGATCACTTTCCTTGGCGCGGCAGCGCTCGCGCCATGCGCGAAATCAATTCCCTTTTTGTCTTGTAGGGTTTAATTACGTTCACATGTAGCTTTGTGTTCACACTAACATCTCACGTTCCCACTTGCAAGTTGCATACAACCAAGAACGTTCACACTGCATGCATGCATAAAGTATCTCATAGGTTTGCATTTAATGAGCCAACTTTTCAGCACGAGGCTAGCTCTCACAAGCTGCTGCATGCATGCACAGAGCATCTCGCTCTCTTTTTTCAGCACGACGCATACTTTCAATTCTCTTTATTTGCAATTCCCTTTTGACAATTCTCTTTTTTCGCAATTCCCTTTATGTTGTTATTTCGTAAGGTAATTCATGTTTTTGGATTAATTTTTTTAATTCCCTTTTTCAGGCCAGTGGTTTTTAAGGGGGAAAATAACGGGTGGGAAGATCCACTTGCAACTCAAATGAACTACCACTTGCTACTCAAATTAAGTACTGTTTTTAAGTTGTAAGCTAACAAAACTTGCTAAAATTTCTAAATGAAATTTACTTTTTACGGTTGCTAGGTATTTATATTTACCGTTGATAAATAACGGGGCACCGGGTTGATAACTTGTAAACAAAAAAGAGTCGCTACATATTTTAAATTAAATTAAATTTTTAGGGTTGATATTTATTTATATTTACCATTGATAAATAGCGGATCGCCGGGTTAATAGCTTGTAAATTAAAAGAGAGTCGCTAAAATATTCTAAATGAAATACTTTTTAGGGTTATTATTTATTTATATTTACAGTTGATAAATAATGAGGCACCAGGTTGATAGCTTGTAAAATAAATAAAAAATGTTCGCTAAAATATTCTAAATGAAATACTTTTTAGGGTTGGTAGTTTTTTTATAATTACCATTGATAAATAACGAAGCACCGCATTGATAACTTGTAAACTAAAAAAAGACGCCAAAATATTCGAAATGAAGTTAGATTTTTAGGGTTGGTAGTTATTATATTTACTGTTGATAAATAACAGGACATCGGGTTGATAGCTTCTAAACTAAAAAATATTCGCTAAAATGTTTAAAATAAAATTAACTTTGGGGTTGATAATTTTATACATTTATCGTTGATCACTCAAGTACGGAGGGGTTGATTATTCAAAACAGAGCGGCTTGATAACTTTTAGCCCGAAAAAAAGTTTCTCGAAACATATCAACATGGGTGCTAGTTTTGAAGATCTCGTCGAGACGGATTTATTGGTGAAAGCGAATCTTAATTTGGAGTTGTCATTTGAAAGTTAAAACGTTTTGAATTTTCAAATTTGGAAAAGATTCCGCTGACATCAGCAGATTCGTCTTTTTTGTGCATGCATGCAGAACTTTCCCTCAATACCCTGCACCAGGTTGATAATTTTATACATTTACCGTTGATCACTGAAGTACAGAGGGGTTGATTATTCAAATAGAGAGGATTGATAACTTTAAGCCAGAAAAAAAGTTTCTCGAAACATATTAATATGGGTGCTAGTTTTGAAGATCTCGTCGAGACGGATTTATTGGTGAAAGCGGATCTTAATTTGGAGTTGTCGTTTGAAAGTTAAAACGTTTTGAATTTTGAAATTTGCAAAAAGATTCCGCTGACATCAGCAGATTCGTCTATTTGTGCTTGCATGCAGAACTTTCCCTCAATACCCTGCACCAGGTTGATAATTTTATACATTTACCGTTGATCACTCAAGTACGGAGGGGTTGATTATTCAAATAGAGAGGATTGATAACTTTTAGCCAAAAAAAAAGTTTCTCGAAATGTATTAACATGGGTGCTAGTTTTGAAGATCTCGTCGAGATGGATTTATTGGTGAAAGCGGATCTTAATTTGGAGTTGTCGCTCGAAAGTTAAAACGTTTTGAATTTTGAAATTTGGAAAAGATTCCGCTGACATCAGCAGATTCGTCTATTTGTGCTTGCATGGAGAACTTTCCCTCAATACCCTGCACCAGGTTGATAATTTTATACATTTACAATTGATCACTCAAGTACGGAGGTGTTGATTATTCAAATAGAGAGGCTTGATAACTTTTAGCCAGAAAAAAGTTTCTCGAAACATATTAACATGGGTGCTAGTTTTGAAGATCTCGTCGAGACGGATTTATTGGTGAAAGCGGATCTTAATTTGGAGTTGTCGTTTGAAAGTTAAAACGTTTTGAATTTTGAAATTTGGAAAAGATTCCGCTGACATCAGCAGATTCGTCTATTTGTGCTTGCATGCAGAACTTTCCCTCAATACCCTGCACCAGGTTGATAATTTTATACATTTACCATTGATCACTCAAGTACGAAGGGGTTGATTATTCGAATAGAGAGGCTTGATAACTTTTAGCCAGAAAAAAAGTTTGTCAAAAATATTAAAATGGGTGCTAGTTTTGAAGATCTCATCGAGACGGATTTATTGGTGAAAGCGAATCTTAATTTGGAGTTATCGTTTGAAAGATAAATCATTTTAAACAATGGTTTCTGCTACATATATTCGACGGGTGACCCTAAATTTGCATGCGGTGATTAGCCACGCTAATTAGGAATGCACGTGACGCGAGGAGAGAGAATAAAAGGTGGTCCATCCCTTGCATGCCTTCTACTTATTACCACGTTTTTTCATTAATTAAGTTGTCGGAAACCGATTGCGCAATAAAAACCTGGCGGTCGAGCGCCAGCTAGGGCCGCCCGAAACGATTGGTGGTTCGTTTATTTTCTTTTTCTTTATCGAAGCGAACCGATTGAACCGTTTTTAATTTAACTTACCGGTGGCAAGTGTTGTAATTTAGATAAAAATTAGGGGTAATAAAAAACGGACGACGTAAAATCTTTTTACTTTATGATTACTAGTAGAATTGCCCGTGCGTTGCAACAGGATACCTTGCTGAAATATGATTATAACACAAAAACAACAAAAAATTAAAACATGATACACATGCCCATGTTGCTACAGGTTGACTTTTATTAGTATAAAAAACTAAGCTTCTAGAATCTGAAGATACAACATGTTAACTTGAGAAACCCTATAACCTATAATAAATAGTTTTTATATCATTATTAGGCTAGATGTGACTAAAAAACAATGTCTAATTAATCCAATAGCAATACCTAATTTATTTAGAAAAAAGTTCTCAGATCCAATTGAACTAACAGCTTCAATATGAACAGCTTGGAAAATATTGTAAGACTGAACTGGGGTGATACATCTTTATTTAATGTCTGACCTAGTTTATTTACCATAAGAATAAATGATGATTGTAAGTAGCTACAATTTCGGTTCCTTTAGTAAATAATGACTTCTCTGCTTGCCCAATTCTCAATGAAAATTATTGATAACTACTGCCTCTGGTTTTCGTACCAAGTCTAACTACCAGTCTACAAATGAAGTAAAATAAATTCTTATGTAATTAGTAGCTAAATTACCTTCAAACCGGGAGGCTTTCCGCATGAGTAGTGAGAATTTCATCTAGTCGTTTGTTGTCCGTTGTTGATGATGAGAAGCTTCTTGGCGATGATGAGAATCATTTCATGGTCTCATGGAAGTTAACATCTAATCTTTTCTCAAGAGAGGGCTTAAATTGCTTCAGCAGAGACAGAGTACGAGCTTGCAGGTTGCAGCAAGGGACATTAGGCAAGTGATATCTGAAGACATTCTGCAGCTGTACAACACATGCCGTTTTACCAGAAGTGCAAAGGACAGACTTCTCAGCTAGCAAAACGTGAAGCATGTCAGGAATCTGCCGAAGCCTCATGACCTTGAACATTGGATACATCCTATTTTGCAGAACCTTTAGCTCCGAAGGCAGCGAGTCTGTCTGAACTCCTTCAAATAGACCATGGATTCTCGTCTCCGATGCCAGTGCCGACAACTCTCCGGACGTCCTCCTGCACGTCCATATGCTTCACTAAGTTTGCCATGATCCACTGAAACGCCGTGGTCACGGGCTCCATGCCGGCACCATGAAAATCTGAGCAGAGATCCACGATTTCATTCCCTGTTAGGCTTGCTTTGGTTGTGGTCATTAATCACACCTGATGCGGAGCGTCCGTGCTGCGCAGTCCATCACAACACGCCTCTGCCCCTGCTATCTGACGAGACGGCGTGACTGTTCGTCGACGGCTCCGGCGTTTTTTCATGAAGGGAATCGAATCTCCTTGTCTGCTTGTATTTGGGGCAGCCACGACTTCCGTACGTGACGATACGACGCGACTATTCGAGACTCAATGGCATGAGCGCGCCAGACGATTTCCGGCGATGACTTCAGAACGTCGAGACCACGTAAAGGTCGAGTACAGGCGACACGGATCGAGCAGCGGAACTTGCAGTAGATCTGTTCTGTCGAGGGTATCGAGTCGTTTTGGAAGATTTGGGGACAGACGGGGGCCGGTCTTCTGTAACGGAAGGGAGAGAAAAGGAGGGGAAAAGAGAGCGAGAGACAGGGCCGCTCGAGTGGATTAGTTGGACGGGAACGAAACGTTTTCTTTTGACTTACCGGTGGCAAACCTTGTAATTTCGGCTAAGTTTAGGGCTAATAAAAAATGGACCAACAAGAAGCTCTTTTGCTTTTATTATTAGGTATAGATATAGATAGGTATAGACTAGGACAATACCCGTGTCGTTGGAGCTGAATTTCACTACAAGAAGAACATTGAAATGATGTAGGCTGTCATTTGGATAGTTTGATCTTCTTAAGTATGAATATTTTATTAGAACTAAATCTAGCTACTTCAACCGTGAGCTTCTAGCTTGATGGTTTGGAGCTTGCTGTTTTCAAAATTACAAACTCACAGTTGTTTGCATTAGGGACTCCGGGACCCTTTGACATGTAATTAAACCTTCTTATTGTGACAACCTTTTTCTCCTCAAAAACGAGATTGATTTTTGTCAGACTCAGCTGTATACATAATTTTCAATTTATTCTACCGGGTAAAAACGATAAAGGCCACCAGTAAAACTACGTACATAAATCATTTCTGTTTATAATCTAGATGACACAAGAATGAAATAAGACCAAGTGTATGGAGGGAGGGGTATGCTGAATCAGTTACCGGATGACCAAGATGCATATACACACACATGATGCATGCAATTTGAACAGGTAGATTATATCATGTATGTGGAATCCATTAGGAGTGGTGAAGCTCCCAATGGCCGGACCTGATCGATTAGTTCCTGATAATAAAGCAGCTCTATTGACATATCGATCACAGTTGAGGACAGGGCCAAAGTTCAGCGCTCCAAGAGATTTCCGCTTGCTTAATAATTACTCCAGTCCGTCTCTCCATCAAATTTCACCTTGCATGAAAATTGGATCGATCAGACAATCGTGTACCACGGATCAATCTCTGTAGCACAACAGGATGTCCCTGAGCTGCATCACCGAATGCCAGAGCCCCATGTTCCAAATAAATCCTTGAGAACAGGAGGCTTTGTGCGGCCGTTGCATGGCAGTTGACCGCAACCCTCACCTGCCAGAAATTCTCGAGGAGCAAACAATCTGCAGTTTTGCCGCGCAGACACCGAACGGAAGGAAAAGGATCTCAGCTAACCACACGACATGTCGCACGGATCGAACGATCGATCACCAACAGAACTTAGGCCGCATCCGGCTTGTTGACGATCGGCGCCATGCATGTGACCTAGGACAGCATGTTGAGCACGAAGGCGGCGGTTTTAGCACAGAACGTCTGAGCGACGCCGATGAAGCCGCGGCTAGGAGGCTGAGCAGCACGGAGGCTGTTGATGACAAGGCGCAGCGCGTGCTTCTGGTAGACACCAAGGCGCAGCTTGTGCTGCTTGTGCAGGCCAAGTACCCCGTAGAGTTCCTATTCTTCCTCCTAGACCTTACACTACGGGAAAAACGCTCGTTGCCGTGCAACCACATTTTGCCGTGTGCTCGCGCACGGCAAAGAATACTTTGCCGTGCAACGTAAACAGAAAACGCACGGCAACGACCAACGCACGGCAAAGAGGACCTACGGCGCACGGCAAAGATAAAGCGCACGGCAAAGCCTCAGCAAAGCGCACGGCAATGAAAGAAGGCACGGCAAAGAGAGGAAGGCGTTGCCGTGAGATTCCCTTTGCCGTGGGCCAGCCACTGCCGCACGGCACAGGCTTCTTTGCCGTGCGCTGTGCACAGTCTCGCACGGCAAAGGCTGCTTTGCCGTGTACATTTTCCTTTGCCGTGTGCCTTGTGGTATTTTCTCCTTTTTCTTTCTATATTGTACTTATTTTAATGCTTATATTTTATTCTTGAAATATGACAAGTACCACATCTTGATTAATGAATGTTTATACTATATTTTTGCAATACGACAAGTACTCTAAGTCCTTACTCCCCCTCCAACATATCAGGGTTTCGGCGTAAACAAACCGCGTTCGGGGAATCTTCCAAGTGCTATCGCCTGAAAGAGAGGAATGCCACACAGCCTTGCACCATTTGGTGAATCACACCTTCCAACACACTTTCACACATATCCTAGGTCCACATGCAAGTGTTGGTGGCATTCCGGTGCTCCGGCGGTAGTTCCCCCCCGAAAACGGCGGTCTGCGTGCCTCGGGGGGTCTACCCCCCTAGATTTCACCGCGCGAGGTTCCACCAACATACTTTTTGATAGGTTTAGTTTTGTTTAGGCCATATACACATGTAAAGGTAGGTTTGGCACACTTTGGCACATTGTAGCCACCGGTATACCCGCAGCGGGACACTTCAGCCTACAAGTCGAGGAATCTTCCAAGTGATGTCGCCCGAAAGAGAGGAATCTCACACATGGGAGCAATGCCTTGCACCATTTGGTGAATCGCACCTTCCAACACACTTTCACACATATCCTAGGTCCACATGCAAGTGTTGGTGGCATTCCGGTGCTCCGGCGGTAGTTCCCCCCCGAAAACGGCGGTCTGCGTGCCTCGGGGGGTCTACCCCCCTAGATTTCACCGCGCGAGGTTCCACCAACATACTTTTTGATAGGTTTAGTTTTGTTTAGGCCATATACACATGTAAAGGTAGGTTTGGCAAACTTTGGCACATTGTAGCCACCGGTATACCCTTGAGCGGGACACTTCAGCCTACAAGTTGAGGAATCTTCCAAGTCTTTGTCGCCGAAAGAGAGGAATCTCACACATGGGAGCAATGCCTTGCACCATTTGGTGAATCACACCTTCCAACACACTTTCACACATATCCTAGGTCCACATGCAAGTGTTGGTGGCATTCCGGTGCTCCGGCGGTAGTTCCCCCCCGAAAACGGCGGTCTGCGTGCCTCGGGGGGTCTACCCCCCTAGATTTCACCGCGCGAGGTTCCACCAACATACTTTTTGATAGGTTTAGTTTTGTTTAGGCCATATACACATGGAAAGGTAGGTTTGGCACACTTTGGCACATTGTAGCCACCGGTATACCCGCAGCGGGACACTTCAGCCTACAAGTCGAGGAATCTTCCAAGTGCTGTCGCCCGAAAGAGAGGAATCTCACACATGGGAGCAATGCCTTGCACCATTTGGTGAATCACACCTTCCAACACACTTTCACACATATCCTAGGTCCACATGCAAGTGTTGGTGGCATTCCGGTGCTCCGGCGGTCGTTCCCCCCCCCCCCGAAAATGGCGGTATCAGGTGCATCGGAGGTCTACCCCCTAGATTTCACCGCGCGAGGTTCCACCAACATACTTTTTGATAGGTTTAGTTTTGTTTAGGCCATATACACATGTAAAGGTAGGTTTGGCACACTTTGGCACATTGTAGCCACCGGTATACCCGCAGCGGGACACTTCAGTCTACAAGTCGAGGAATCTTCCAAGTGCTGTCGCCCGAAAGAGAGGAATCTCACACATGGGAGCAATGCCTTGCACCATTTGGTGAATCACACCTTCCAACACACTTTCACACATACCCTAGGTCCACATGCAAGTGTTGGTGGCATTCCGGTGCTCCGGCGGTCGTTCCCCCCCCCCCCCCGAAAATGGCGGTATCCGTGCATCGGGGGGTCTACCCCCTAGATTTCACCGCGCGAGGTTCCACCAACATACTTTTTGATAGGTTTAGTTTTGTTTAGGCCATATACACATGTAAAGGTAGGTTTGGCACACTTTGGCACATTGTAGCCACCGGTATACTCATGACGGGACACTTCAGCCTACAAGTCGAGGAATCTTCCAAGTGCTGTCGCCCGAAAGAGAGGAATCTCACACATGGGAGCAATGCCTTGCACCATTTCGTGAATCACACCTTCCAACACACTTTCACACATATCCTAGGTCCACCTGCAAGTGTTGGTGGCATTCCGGTGCTCCGGCGGTCGTTCCCTCCCGATAACGGCGGTCTGCGTGCCTCGGGGGGTCTACCCCCCTAGATTTCTCCGCGGGAGGTTCCACCAACATACTTTTTGATAGGTTTAGTTTTGTTTAGGCCATATACACATGTAAAGGTAGGTTTGGCACACTTTGGCACATTGTAGCCACCGGTATACCCGCAGCGGGACACTTCAGCCTACAAGTCGAGGAATCTTCCAAGTGCTGTCGCCCGAAAGAGAGGAATCTCACACATGGGAGCAATGCCTTGCACCATTTGGTGAATCACACCTTCCAACACACTTTCACACATACCCTAGGTCCACATGCAAGTGTTGGTGGCATTCCGGTGCTCCGGCGGTCGTTCCCCCCCCCCCCCCCCCCGAAAATGGCGGTATGCGTGCATCCACTAGTAGGAAAAGCCTCATCAGTGGCGCACCAAAAACGGATTCTGTGGCGCATGGGAGGTGCGCCACAGAAACGTCGCCACAAAAATAAGGTTTCTGTGGCGCACCTGCCCATGCGCCACAGAACTAAGGTTTCTGTGGCGCACTTGTTCTTAGGTGCGCCACGTAAAAGGGTGCGCCACGTAATTGGTTCTAAGTGCGCCCACGAAATTTGCTTGTATTATACACGATTTTGTGCTGCTCGCTATACATATGCAGTTTATACACAGCAATACAGATACACAATACAGATACACAGGTTATATACAGCAACATTCAGATATAATATAAATATCATGTACATTGCACAGATATAACATAGACATCATCATCACATTACTTAGAGCCCGATCGAGATACATATATAGTGGCAAGTGTCAAATGTTTTGCATACAACTCTTAATTCATACAAAATTCACAATTTCGAGATACAAAGTAGTCTTCATCCGGTTCCTCCTTTGCTCCGTCATCTCTACCCACCGGGCTCGCTTGCATCGGGGTCCTTCATCCAGTTCCTACTATGATGAAAATGGAAGAAAGTGAGACCAACAAGTCCGATGCACAAGAGAAATGGAATAAATGCCTCAGACATTGTTGGTCAACACAAATATGAACATTCAGGGACTGTGTAAGTGAGACCAAGTTCGATGCACAAGAGATTGATATTTGTGCTATCTTACCAGACTCACTTACGCCGCCCCCGAGTGTACGGTGACCAAACATTTTAATCATCGGCATTTTGAAAATCTCAAAGCAAATGGAATGACAAAATGGAATAAGTGCCTCATACATTGTTGGTCAACACAAATATTAACATTTAGGGATGGCGTCAGTGAGGCCAAGTCCGATGCACAAGAGATTGATATTTGTGCTATCTTACCAGGCTCACTTACGCCACCCCCAAGTGTACGGTGACCAAACATTTTAATCATCGGCATTTTGAAAATCTCAAAGCAAATGGAATGACAAAATGGAATAAGTGCCTCATACATTGTTGGTCAACACAAATATTAACATTTAGGGATGGTGTAAGCGAGGCCGGGTAGGATGCACAAGAGATTGATATTTGTGCTATCTTACCAGGCTCACTTACGCCACCCCCAAGTGTACGGTGACCAAACATTTTAATCATCGGCATTTTGAAAATCTCAAAGCAAATGGAATGACAAAATAGAATATGTGCCTCATACATTGTTGGTCAACACAAATACTATGGTCGAAACCATAGTTGCGGTATACACCGCCGTATACTTTGCGAAGGGCCCCCTTTCCCGGTCGGCGTTCCGTCAACGGGTGCTTGACGACACAACAACGCCGATCTGCATCTCCGACGCAGAACCACGCCGGTCCCTCGCTGTCCAGTGAACGAGTCCTTGATGCAAAGACCGTGCCGGCTTTGCCCGGCATTATGCCGGGCCGTGTTGCCGCGCTTCAAGCCGTGTGTCCCGCGCCCTGCAGGAGAGTGCAGGCGCGTGATCGACACGGCCTGAAGCGCGACAACGGGGGTCGGCATGATGCTAGGGAGGCTGGCACCGTCTTGGCATTAAGGACTCGTTCACGTGCTCGGACGGCGAGAGAAGAAAAAAAGTGGTGCTGCGCCGAGAGGCATGTCGGCGTTGTTGTCTCGTCAAGGACTCGTTCACGGAACGGTGGCCGTGGAAAGGGGGCTCGTCTACAAAGTATATTGCGGCGTATAGGTGACCAAACATTCTAATCATCGGCACTAAAATGGAAGAAAGAGCCAAGTGGTATCTCAACTAGATATCATATGCCTCATACTTTGTTGGTCGAAACAAATATGAACATCCCGGGATGGCGTTAGTGAGGCCAGGTAGGATGCACAAGAGATTGATATTTGTGCCATCACACCAGGCTCACTAGCGACACCCCGGAGTGTACAGTTGACCGAACATTCTAATCATCGGCACTAAAATGGAAGAAAGAGCCAAGTGGTATCAACTAAATGGAATGCCTCATACTTTGTTGGTCGAAACAAATATTAACATCCAGGGATGGAGTAAGTGAGGCCAGGTAGGATGCACAAGATATTGATATTTGTGCCATCACACCAAGCCTCACTTGCTCCACCCCGAGTGTACGAGTGATCGACCAACCATCTAATCATCGACAAGTAAATCACTTGGGGTAATGTTAAAATGTTTGTCTCCATATTTGGGAGACATTTTTAATATTGGAGTCTAGCTAATGGAAATCAAGAACTAGTCTTGATCTCCAAATGGTGATTAGAGGGAATTTATTCATCTTAAGCAACATTAGGGACAAATGGGATCATGCAAGGGACTTGGGTCATTTGGATCATAAGGCATCAATTAAGGAGGCAACCAGGGACAAAGGGAAACATTTGATGATCCATTATCATAGGCAACAAAGCAGCAACTTTTTCCCCTCTAATCTAGCTAGAGTCCTTAAAAGAAATCCATCATAAGCATGGTCAAATACACATATATAGCATTTGGAGAGCAAACAAGCAGTAGCCATATCACTCAATCCAATAATATAGTAATTTGGATCATAAGGCATCAATTAAGGAGGCAACCAGGGACAAATTAAGGGAAACATTTGATGATACGGTTAGTGCATGACACTTTGAGCTACCCAAGAATAAAGGCCAACGGTGGATAAACATCTGCTCAACCATTTCTTGCACTAGAGGAAAAGTAACCAACATTGAAACTTGAATAGTCAAGTGACACTACAAGCAGCTCACACACACATGCAAACACATGTGTTGACAGTAACTAAACAATGAGAAGAACACCACCAGATATTCATGGGTACTTAGGATCAGTAGGGAATTGATAAAGTACGGTGAGGAGCAAGCATACCATCGAGAAGCTGTCAATTTGAGAGAAATAACATTGGGGTAATGTTAAAATGTTTGTCTCCATATTTGGGAGACATTTTTAATATTGGAGTCTAGCTAATGGATATCAAGAACTAGTCTTGATCTCCAAATGGTGATTAGAGGGAATTTATTCATCTTAATTAAGCAACATTAGGGACAAATGGGATCATGCAAGGGACTTGGATCATTTGGATCATAAGGCATCAATTAAGGAGGCAACCAGGGACAAAGGGAAACATTTGATGATCCATTATCATAGGCAACAAAGCAGCAACTTTTTCCCCTCTAATCTAGCTAGAGTCCTTAAAAGAAATCCATCATAAGCATGGTCAAATACACATATATAGCATTTGGAGAGCAAACAAGCAGTAGCCATATCACTCAATCCAATAATATAGTAATTTGGATCATAAGGCATCAATTAAGGAGGCAACCAGGGACAAATTAAGGGAAACATTTGATGATCCAGTAAGTGCATGACACTTTGAGCTACCCAAGAATAAAGGCCAACAGTGGATAAACATCTGCTCAACCATTTCTTGCACTAGAGGAAAAGTAACCAACATTGAAACTTGAATAGTCAAGTGACACTACAAGCAGCTCACACACACATGCAAACACATGTGTTGACAGTAACTAAACAGCAGAAGAACACCACCAGATATTCATGGGTACTTAGGATCAGTAGGGAATTGATAAAGTACAGTGAGGAGCAAGCATACCATCAGAACTGTCAATTTGAGAGAAATAACATTGGGGTAATGTTAAAATGTTTGTCTCCATATTTGGGAGACATTTTTAATATTGGAGTCTAGCTAATGGATATCAAGAACTAGTCTTGATCTCCAAATGGTGATTAGAGGGAATTTATTCATCTTAATTAAGCAACATTAGGGACAAATGGGATCATGCAAGGGACTTGGATCATTTGGATCATAAGGCATCAATTAAGGAGGCAACCAGGGACAAAGGGAAACATTTGATGATCCATTATCATAGGCAACAAATCAGCAATCTTTTTCCCCTCTAATCTAGCTAGAGTCCTTAAAAGAAATTCTACTTAAAATGAAGTAGCTCTCTGTTGGTATTGGTTACCAACAGGAACTCAAGCCACTACTTGATCTTACTAATTCAAAGCAGGACCAATGCAGGACCAGTGCTGATGTTGCCATCATCTCTGCCCCCAAGAACTCTCTCATGCTCTCTCTCACATGCCATGCCAACTGCTTGCTCCAAAACACAAGCATCACAGGCAGAGCATAGAAAAAATATATAGCTAACAAAGACACAGGTAAAACAAAAAGAATGTTTGACTGTTTTTATTCATGATGACCACAACAGCAATGACAACAAAGCATCCAGATCGAGCACAACATCATCCTCTCTGTAATTTTGTCCAGAGCAGCATCAACATCCAGAGAACAACAGCAGCACAAGAGCATCCAGATCGAGCACAACATCAACACATCCAGAGCAGGGGTAGAGGAAGAGGGAGGGGAGGGGAGAGGTGGAGCTCACCGACGCTAGGGGTGGATCGAGGAGGAGGTTGACGACGACGGCAGGGGTGGAGGAGGAGGGAGGGGAGGGGAGAGGTGGAGCTCACCGACGATAGGGGTGGAGGAGGAGGTTGACGACGATGGCAGGGGTGGAGGAGGAGGAAGACGCGGCGGCTCCTCCTCCTTGACGCGGCGGCCCCTCCTCCTCCATGCGGCGGCCCCTCCTCCTCCACGCCGCAGCGGCTTGTGCTGCAGGTGGCGAGGATGGGTGGAGCGTGGCGGCATGCGGCCCTCGCGGAGGAAGGAGGCGGCGGCGGCGACGGCCAGTGCGATGACCATGGCGGCGGCGGCGGGGGAGAGGGGAGGGGAGGTGAACGTACGGGCGTGGGGAGGGGAGGGGAGGGGTACGGGGATGATATAACTTACCCTAATTCTGTGGCGCACCAGCACAAGTGCGCCACGAAACCATCTTCTTCGTGGCGCACCAGAGCCAGTGCGCCACAGAAATAACTACTTCTGTGGTGCACCAGAGCCAGTGCGCCACAGAAATAGTTATTTCTGTGGCGCAGAGAGCATCGTGCGCCACAGAAATACCTACCCTAATAATTCGTGGTGGCAGAATGTGGGCCCCACATAATTTCTGTGGCGCACGGTTCAGCCTTGCGCCACAAAAATAAGCTATTTTTGTGGCGCACACTTGCTGGTGCGCCACAAAATAAGTTTCTGTGGCGCATTCAAAACGGTGCGCCACAGAACTAAGCTTTGCCTATAAGGGTTTTCCTACTAGTGATCGGGGGGTCTACCCCCTAGATTTCACCGCGCGAGGTTCCACCAACATACTTTTTGATAGGTTTAGTTTTGTTTAGGCCATATACACATGTAAAGGTAGGTTTGGCACACTTTGGCACATTGTAGCCACCGGTATACCCGCAGCGGGACACTTCAGCCTACAAGTCGAGGAATCTTCCAAGTGCTGTCGCCCAAAAGAGAGGAATCTCACACATGGGAGCAATGCCTTGCACCATTTGGTGAATCACACCTTCCAACACACTTTCACACATATCCTAGGTCCACATGCAAGTGTTGGTGGCATTCCGGTGCTCCGGCGGTCGTTCCCCCCCCCCCCCGAAAACGGCGGTATGCGTGCATCGGGGGGTCTACCCCCTAGATTTCACCGCGCGAGGTTCCACCAACATACTTTTTGATAGGTTTAGTTTTGATTAGGCCATATACACATGGAAAGCTAGGTTTGGCACACTTTGGCACATTGTAGCCACCGGTATACCGCATGACGGGACACTTCAGCCTACAAGTCGAGGAATCTTCCAAGTGTTATCGCCCGAAAGAGAGGAATCTCACACATGGGAGCAATGCCTTGCACCATTTGGTGAATCACACCTTCCACCACACTTTCACACATATCCTAGGTCCACATGCAAGTGTTGGTGGTATTCCGGTGCTCCGGCGGTCGTTCTCTCCCGATAACGGCGGTCTGCGTGCCTCGGGGGTCTACCCCCCTAGATTTCTCCGCGGGAGGTTCCACCAACATACTTTTTGATAGGTTTAGTTTTGTTTAGGCCATATACACGTGGAAAGCTAGGTTTGGCACACTTTGGCACATTGTAGCCACCGGTATACCCGCAGCGGGACACTTCAGCCTACAAGTCGAGGAATCTTCCAACTGTTATCGCCCGAAAGAGAGGAATCTCACACATGGGAGCTATGCCTTGCACCATTTGGTGAATAACACCTTCCAACACACTTTCACACATATCCTAGGTCCACTTGCAAGTTTTGGTGGCATTCCGGTGCCCCGGCGATCGTCCCCCCCCCCCCCCGAAAACGGCGGTCTGCGTGCCTCGGGGGGTCTACCCCCCTAGATTTCTCCGCGCGGGGTTCCACCAACATACTTTTTGGTAGGTTTAGTTTTGTTTAGTACATATACACATGGAAAGCCAGGTTTGGCACATTTTGTCACATTATGTGTTAAAATTTGAAAGTAGCATACAAATTCTATCCTTTCTTGCATTTCTCGGATGAAATATTTATCAAAGTCAAGAAGGAAGTTTCTAATATTATTCATATTATAGCTATCTTTAGTCCCTATGTCAAAATAAGTCAAAATAAGTAGAATATTGTAGTAGTAAAATAATTTGAATGGCCAAAAAAACATTGCCGTGCACAAACGCACGGCAAAGACCTCTGTCGTGCAAAAGCGCACGGCAAAGATCTTTGCCGTGCAAATGCGCACGGCAAAGCCTCCATTTGCACGGCAATGTCACTTTGCCGCACGGCAAAGGCACTCGCACGGCAAAGGCAGAGGATAAGGGGCCACGCGCGTCGGCCCGACCCCCTTCTCCTCCACACAACACACGCACGCACGCCCGCCCGCCCGCCGCCGCCGCCACGCCGCCGCCCTCCTCGCCCGATGCGCCGCCACCTCGCCGCCCTCCTCGCGCCACCTCGCCGCCACCTCGCCGCCCTCCTCGCGCCACCTCGCCGCCCTCCTGCCCCGACGCGCCGCCACCTCGCCGCCCTCCTGCGCCACCTCGCCGTGCCCTCCTCGCCACCCCCGCCTCGCCGCCGCGCCTCCCGGCCCCCTCCTCCCGCGCGCTCGCGTCAGACCCGCGCCCCGGTCCCGACGCGCAGCTCCCGGCCGGCCACCTCTGCCCGTCGCGCCGCCGCCGCCGCTCGGGGCCCCGCGTGGTGGGCTCCCTCCTCCCGGACGCCTCCTCCTGCGCTCGCCTGCAGGCCCCCGACGCGCCGAGCTCCCGCCTCGCTGCCCCGCGCAAGGCCCCTCCGCCGGCTCGCCGGCACAAGGTAGTCATACTCATTGTTGTGTGCTACTGGTCAGATGCTAATCGATTGGTTACACATAGAGCTAGCTAGCTAGATTATGTACCTAATCTTGTACTACATACAAATCTGCTAGTTTGACTCATGGTTATGATGTCAACCAAAATATTGAATACATACAAATCTGCTAGTTTGTCTCATGGTTAGTGTCGGATTAGTTAGTGTAGAATTTAGTCAATTTAGTGTAGGTTAGTGTAGGATTTTTAAAATTGGATTTAGTGTAGCATTTTTAAAAATTGGTTGAAAATAGGCTAATGTAAGGAAAAAATAGAATGTGCTTCGAGGTGGACACGGTGGGGGGCGGCGTCGCGAGGGTCTAAGTAAAAGTTGTGAAATAAATTTTGTTCGCCTGCATGAGTTATTCATTAGATCTTGTTTCTATGCAGGCGATGCTTCGAGGTGGACACGGGGGGCGGCGTCGCGGTGGTCTTTGAGGGGGCGTCCCGGATCTTCTTCGCCGATTCGCTCACGCGTCAAGGGTAAAAATCTCACCCCTATGTACCTAGGTTTTTTTGTGGGTCTAGATCACCAAGTCTGTCGCGATACCTAGGCGTCTCTTCCCGACCGTAAGGGTTACGCGGATAAATATGCATTAGTGGTCTCGCATATTATGAAGCGTAACTCTTACGGCATTTATCGGGACAGTCGGCGGATGCGTAGTTGGGTACGTTCTCCCTGCTCTACCCCGATCCGAGAAAGAATTTCGGCAGCGCCTCCCCGTTGTTCTCCGGATGCACACCCCTCTCGGCTTTTTGGCGAGACGTGTATCGGGAGAGCAGCGGGGAGGTGCTGCCGAAATTCTGTCTCGGATCAGGGTAGAGCAGGGAGAACGTACTCAATCTACGTATCCGGCGGCTGCTAGGAGCCCACCTAGTAGAGATTCAGGTTGATGCATGCGTAAAAAAGGAAAAATTAAAATGCGGATCATGTTTGATATAAATTCTAAGTTTGTCTGTTTTGGTGCTTGTTAGAGGATGGATAATCGTGACTGGATGTACGATGGCAGAATTGGTCCGTGGAAATATACTGAGGAATGGGGAGAAAAGACCAAGCAGTTCGTGGACAGAGCGTTTGACATCCCTAGCAGACCCAGGACAGTTTTTTGCCCTTGTAGTAAGTGCAACAACCAAAAAACACAGGACAAGGAAACTATGAGTCTTCACCTGATCAAGTCTGGGTTCAAACCGTCCTACAAGATTTGGACTTTTTATGGAGAAAAGGCGAAGAAACGTGCTAGGAAGGAGGTGCGGCAGATTCAGCCTACGAGAGAATATGATACTGGGTTTGATAGGTGCCTAGAGAACTTGGCTAATGGTAATGTGCCTGAAACCCCTCATGTAGAGGCGGAGACATCTAGGGATGCGGAGACAAGTGAGGAGCCGGAGGAAAACACAAAGAAGTATTACGAGGCTTTGTTTGCTTCGCAGAAACCCCTACACGTAAATACAGATGTTACCAAACTAGATGCCATCGCTCGCCTTTTGGCCTTTAAGTGCCACAGGAACCTGTGCAGAGATGGGTTCGATGAACTTCTGGTCCTTGTTGGCAGCATTCTGCCGAAAGGGCACCTCTTGCCGCAAAACTTCTACTATTCGAAAAAATTGCTCAGTGACCTCAAGATGTCATCTCAGCAGATACACGCTTGTCCAAAGGGATGCATGCTATTCAGAGAGGAGCATGCTAACACAAACTATTGCATCCATTGCAAAAGCTCTAGGTACTTTGAGGTTGACACCAATGGTGATGGTCAGAAGAGGCAGACCACGGTTGCCAAGAATATCCTCCGCTATCTTCCAGTCCTACCAGGGATCCGGCGGCTCTTCATGACCGAGGATACCGCCCACAGATGAGGTGGGCTGTAGAAGGGATCAGACCAGACAGTGGCAAGATGATACATCCGTCGGATGGTACCGCATGGAAGAACTTTGTCAAGAAATATCCCACGAAAGCCGGTGACCCGAGGAGCGTAGCAATTGCGATATCAACCGATGGGTTCAATCCATATGGTATGTCGGCTGCGGTATACAGTTGTTGGCCAGTGTTTGTTATTCCCCTGAACCTACCCCCTGGCGTCTGCACGAGATCAGAGTACATGTTTGTGTCGATGATAATCCCAGGACCAAAATACCCGGGTAAGAACATGAACGTGTATCTGGAACCACTGATTGATGACTTGCTTCTTGGCTGGGAAGATCGCGGGATCCGAACTTATGACGCGGCAAAGAAGGAACACTTCGATATGTATGTGCAGTACCACACGTCTGCATGACTTGCCGGCACGTGCTTTGTTCTGCATGGGTGGTGTACACATGGGAAGTGGCCTTGTCCGGAGTGCGGGCAAGCCGTGACTTTCTTACTGGCTAAACAAGGGTGGCAAGTATTCCTGCTTTGATGAAGCTCGACGGTTCCTTGAGCGAGAATCATGAATACGGGAGTGATGTAAAGAGCTTCAAAAAAGGCCGTGTTGTCCATGCACCGAAGCCAATTCCGAAGACCGGACAGGAAACCAAGGCCGAGTTAGACGCTCTCAGCCTAACCACGATGGGAATGGTTTCTTGGGATATGGGGAGACACACCAATGGACCCACAAGCCGTGCTTCACGGAAGCTTCCTTACTTTGAGTTTACGGAGCTCCCGCATAACATTGATGTAATGCACACCGAGAAGAATATCAGTGAAGTCATTTGGAGCACCATAGTGGACACTGAGAAGACGAAGGATAACATAAAGGCTCGAATTGACCAAGAAAAGTTGTGCGATAGGCCAGAGTTGAACATGAAGCCACCTCATGGTGCCAAAAAAACTTAGACTAAGCTACACGCTCCATTCTGCCTCACAAAGGCCCAAAAAAGGGAGGTCTTCCAATGGATGAAGGACTCCTTGTTTTTCCCTGATGGGTTCGCAGCCAACTGGATGAGGGGTCTTAACATTGAAACATTGCGAGTACAAGGACTGAAGAGTCATGACTACCACGTATGGATTGAGCGGATAATGCCGGTGATGATTCGAGGCTATGTCCCTGAGAAGACTTGGCGAGTGCTAGCGAGGTTGAGTTATTTCTTCCGCCAGATTTGTGCTAGGGAGTTAGATACTAAAGTGATTGAGAAGCTGGATGAACAGGCACCCATGTTGCTTTGCGATCTAGAGAAGATCTTTCCTCCAGCGTTCTTTAATCCGATGCAACATATGATCCTCCACCTCGCGAAGGAATGCTTAAAGGGGGGGCCGAATTGGGGCCGTTGGCAGTTTGGTCCCGAGAGAGAAACACAAAAGCTTCGTCAGATGACTGGCAATAAATGCAAGATCGAAGCATCCATAGCCGAGGCAGTCCTGAACGTGAAGGTGGCAAACTTCACCACTAAGCACTATGATCCCAACATTCCCACAAAGCACAACCCGGTCCTCCGTTACAATGCCGCCAACAATGAAGATGTACCCAAGCTTAGCATCTTCATAGGGCTTGGCGGCAAGTCAAGTGGCTCGAAGCCGTACACAACGAATTTACATGAGCGGGAGTTGATCCACTCATATGTCTTGAACACCATGGTGGAAGTGAAGCCGTACATCAAGTAAGTGCTAACCATTTAGTTATTCGCAAACATTCATCGTATGTTCGTGGCTAACTCTTCCTCCGTTCACTGTTGTAGACAATTCACGACTAAATATTGGAGGTATACCCACAGGGATCCTACCTCGGAAGAATCCAAGGATATTTTCGATAAGGGCGGCGGTCACGGTTTCAGTAGCTGGTTCTGTGGTTTGGTACTATCCTATCCAAATTTGTTTGTACACTGTCGACATTTCGGCCGACATTTCTTGTTCTAAACTTGTCGTCCTAATCTTGTAGGCAAGAACTGACAAAGACATGAATCCCTTGCTACGAAAAATTGCTAGGGGCTTCAACCATTCCGTCGACTCGTTCAATTCTTATGACGTGAACGGGTATCGCTTCCAGACCCATCAATACACAACAAGCCGTCCAAACAAGAAGACAATAAATAGCGGGGTGGTATGTCAAGGTGATGATGGACTCCATTACTATGGAAGAGTCGAGGGTATATACGAGCTGAATTACGGGTTTGACAAAGGGCTAAATCCCGTCGTATTCAAATGCCATTGGTTCGACCCACGCCGCGTGAGACGGGATCCTGAAATTGGATTGGTCGAAGTTGAAAGAAGCTCTGTTTATAAGGGAGAGGACGTGTACATTTTGGCCACCCAAGCCTTCCAAGTATTCTATCTCCCGTACGCGTGCCGAAACCCGACCAAACGTCTACATGGATGGGATGCTGTGATGATGGTTCCTTCACGCATTAGGCCACCCCCGCCAAACAAGGATGATTACCGCCGCGTAGACCCCTCAACAAGGAGTGTTGATTTTTATCAAGAAGAAGGGCTCCCCGGTCATTTCACTATCGACTTGTCGGCCGTTGTTGATAACATGGTCGTAGACGATGAGCAAGAAGAAGATGCGGTTATGGAGAAAGACAATGAAGAATATGAAGCTGAGGATGTGTGTGCCGTAGAAGACCTAAGTTTGCTCGAGGCGTTCAAAGCAGGCATTGACCTAGGTCCAAATGGACCACCTCCAGGTTTCATCGATGATTATTGGTTCGCTGAGCCTGATGATGATGAAACATGTGGTCCGATTACGGATGTCGACATAGGCTACTAATCTATGTAGTTGTAATTGTGAGGCTATCCTATGTAATAAACTATGTGCTATGTAGTTGTAATTGTGAGGCTATCCTATGTACTGAACTATGTGCTATTTGTAATAAACTATGTGCTATGTAGTTGTAATTGTGAGGCTATCCTATGTACTGAACTATGTGCTATTTGTAATAAACTATGATCTATGTACTGAACTATGTGCTATTTATTGTTGATTTCACTAATATTCATCTGTTTACATTGCATACTAATAAACCACTCTTTTCATTGTGTTTGCAGGTGATTGAAACATGCCGCCAAGAAAAAGAAAGGGAGGTTTCAAAAAGAAGATCAAGGCCGTGGCTGAGCTTGTGGGACTTTCGAGTGGTTCGTCGTCGCAGACACGTCCTCCTAGCGCTCCTCCTAGCCCTCCACCACGGAGGAAGAATGCCCAGCCACGGCGACTTCGTACCCCTTCTCCTAGTCCTCCCCCAGCCGAGGATGATGACGAGGAGCAGTGGGGTGGGGAGGACGAGGAGGACGGTGAGGAGCACGGTGGGCAGGATGAGGAGGATGGTGGGGAGGACGGTGGGGAGGACGGTAGGGAGGAGCTCGAGGAGGATGAGGGGTTGGGGGGTTTGCCGCAGGAGCTAAACAAAGACCTAGCTTGGTATCCGCCCGAGGAGGAGGTGTACGTTGCAGCCGAGGAGAGGCTGGAACCACGGGACAAGAAGCCGTATAAGCGCGGGATTACGAAACTCCCCAAGCTAAAAACTTGGGCCTTCCGCGATGTTGTTCTCGTGCCCGCTGGAAAGAGGTACATGCTGATTTTGGCATTCCATTATTGAAATTTTTATCATTATACAATTTTTTATCACATGCATACTGATTTTGGCAATTCGTTGTGCAGCATGTTCAAGTATGGTGACCCGAGGAGGCTCCCGACACGTGAGTACTCGAACATTCTTGGAGGCCTAATTAGGAAGCATTTCCCTGGGATTGTCAATCTCCCTAGTGGTGGCCGCGATGTGGCTTGGACTTGGAAGCACTACAGCTACGCGGAAGATCCTAGCGGCAAGTGCGCCAACATGCAAGAGCGGGTTGTCCGCCACTTCTGGGTACGTGACTTTTGGCTTCTTAGCATTCAAACACTTCTTGACTACCAATAGTTGCTCTAATTCCTCTTGTTTTACCTATGTGCATGGTTGCAGAAATACTTCACGAGGGCTGAGGGCAAGGAAATTGCGTGCGACGTTATCTTACACGAGTTGTGCAGGGTGAGGGTGACTGGCATGCACTACGAGGCACGTGTCCAGTGCGTCCGCGACTGGCACGCCGAGCGCAAAGTTTGGATGAGTAAGGCTGATTGTCGGGATACGCTCATGGCACCGTGGCAGTACCTGCAGGTATTAGCATCGATGTGTTATTTATTTCCGCATTTTCATGTAGTTTATGTTCTAATAATGGGTCTATCTTGTGTATGTAGAACCCTCCTCAGTACGTCGGGGAAGACAAGGCGTGCTTTCTTGCGATGGTCATATGGTGGACATCCCCCGAGTACGCCCGGAAGCACGAGGAGGGCAAGCAGAAGCGTTTAGAGATGGGAGGTGGATCACATGTCCTGGGCAGCAAGAACTTGGCCCTTACCTTGCAGCAAGAGGTGAGCAAATGGTTTCTTCATTCTTTCGTTTCATGTTATTGTTAGCCCCGCAAGGGTGTCCCTCTTCACTTACTTGCATGTACTCTTTTGCAGGAAGTGAAGACAGGCGTGACACCAAACTTGTTTGGCCTTTTCCAAAAGTCCAAGACCAGGAGGGAGCCGCATCCTGAAACGGGGTCCGTGTGGGTCAACGGGCTAGCGGAGGCCCAGTGTGGCGCGTACCGCTCGACGTTCAAGGCCAAGCACGGCGAAGACGCCGACCCAACCACCGAAGACTTTGATGTTGAGGTTGCGGTGCTTGCGGGACAAGGCAAGAAGGGTGGCCACCTATGGATTGCTGACGGGTTAGTCGACCCAACGACCATTCCATCTCTACGCCAGATCCGTCGTGGGCGTACGAGCGAGCAGCCTCGGGTAGAGACCCGCCCACGGGCTTCGGACCTAGCTGTGGAGAAGTTACGGGTAAGTTCTTCGTCGATCATCTACGCTTCATTACATGTTTTCCATTGCAATGTTACTGACATCGCGGCAACACAACGTAGGCGGAGATGGAAGAAAGGGAACGGAGGCACCAAGAGGAGCAGATGCAGATGCAGCAGCAGCTTAGGGAGAACATGCAGATGCCGCAGCGAGATGTTGCGACGAGATGCAACAACAGCAGCAGATGTTCCAGCAGATGTTCATGAACCAGGCCGTGCTGACTTCCCCACCGGGGAGTAGTGGTCCTAGCACGTCGTGTCCTCCTATGTTCCCACATTTTGTAAGTGGTTAACTTAATATCTCCGTCTCAATCTTGTTTGTTGTCTAACCGAACTTTGGATATTGCAGATCCCCACGCCCGATCCGGCTGTGATGGCGCTCCTCCAGCAAGCGCCAAGTCAGAGCCCGCTGACACCTGGCTTGACCGTCAACAATACGGGCATCATCCGGAGCCTGCAGCAGTTTCTAGGTGAGTTCTCCTACACTTGTAATTCTTCCATACCATGTCACTTGTGAACTTTAGCCATTCAACCATGTCAATTTTAGCCATTATGTTCAATTTTAGCTATTCCATGTTAATTTTAGCCATTCCATGTCATTCTTAGCCATTATGTTGAATTTTAGCCATTTCATGTCAATTCTAGCAATTTTAGCCATTCCATGTCAATTCTAGTTCTTCCATGTCAATTCTTGTTCTTACATGTCAATTTTAGTCATTCCATGTCATTCTTAGCCATTATGTTGAATTTTAGCCATTTCATGTCTATTCTAGCGATTATGTTCAATTTTAGCCATTCAATGTCAATTCTAGTTCTTCCATGTCAATTCTAGTTCTTACATGTCAATTTTAGCCATTGCATGTCACTTATGCATCTATATAAGAACTTGTAGGAGGACAAGGAGATGGAGGACAAGGAGGTGGAGAAGGACAAGGAAGTGGAGGACAAGGAAGTGGCGAAGGTTGACGTTGCTTGTATGAACTTTGTTGTGTGACTTGGAGCATTCTATGTATGAATTTGTTGTTGGACTACTTTGTTGTTGGTGGACTTCGTTGTTGTTGGACTATTGTATGGAACATTCTATGTATGGACTTTGTTGGACTATTAGTGGTTGAACTTTGTTGTTGATGATGTGCAAATGTCTATATATTGTGCTATATATGTATCTGGAAATATATATCTATTCTGTGAATTATATGTGCAGGAATTAAATGGAAACAGCAAAAAGCTGGAATTTTTTCAGCACCTTTGCCGTGCATATGCACACGGCAAAGAGAAAGCCGCACGGCAAAGGCTTTCTTTGCCGTGCACATGCACACGGCAAAGGGTGCCCAGCTGTGCACAGCTGCCACCTGGTGAACTCTTTACCGTGCGGGGTGAGGCTGAAGCGCACGGCAAAGCCCACCCTTTGCCATGCGGCGTGGAGGCGGAGCGCACGGCAAAGGCCTCCGCACGGCAAACGTTCCAGGCGCACGGCAAAGGAAGGCTCACGGCAAAGGGTGCCCAGCGCACGGCAAAGCAGGGTTGCACGGCAAAGGCCTTTGCCGTGCCACTTGCCCGCGGCGCACGGCAAAGCCGTCTTTGCCGGGCGGGTCGTTGTCGTGCAGTCTTTGCCGTGCAAGCCCGCACGGCAAAGGCGTTGCCGAGCTGATTTTGACCTTTGCCGTGCGTTTCGGCTGCACGGCAAAGCTCTGTTGTGCCGTAGTGTTACAGTCGATACCGCCGTGACCCAGAAGCTGTTTTGGGGGCGGACTCCATGGTCGCCCACGCGGCGAAGATCGCTGCCATCGTTTGGGTTATTCTCCTGGACGGGGAATTCGGACATGACGGCGAGTAATCAGGCAAAGGGGTCCCTTGTGATGGCGGTCAGGAGATAGGAGGCTTTAGGTCTGCGTCCGCATCGGTGCGATCTTTATTGAAGCATCGAGGACGTGGACGGACTTCGTGATGGATTCAGATTCGTGAGGTAAGAGCATATCGCGTTTTTTTTTTTTTTTGAAACAGCAAGAGCATATCATTTTAGTATGTTGTAGCAGTTTGCGTTTCGATCGAAAACTGGTGGTGCCAGGCCTGCTTTGGAAGGAGGAGGGCGTGCGTTGCGCTGATTACTCGGGAGTTGGACAGCGACGAAGAAACACATAGAAAGGAAAACAACAAAATGGCCAAGGAGGCGGGCTTATCTTTGACTAAGCAGTGGCAAAGTTCTGTAATTTTAACAGAAAAATAGGGGCAACAATAGACGGACGAACAAGAAGCCTTATTTTCTTTATTATTAGGTATAGATTGGAAAATGACCGTGGTACGTGGCCGCGTTTCGCACCTAGGCACCTCAGAAATTTACTATTGAACCAGCTATTCTTACAGTTCAGTAGTTTTTCAGTTTAGCCCCTCCGATCACTCCTCTCGAACAGTGATGGGCTTGTGCTGGCTGTCGAGACCGGGACGGAGCGGAGAAACAAGAGGCGGAGAAGGCCTTGGGGACAGTCCTCGTCGACCGGGTCGCAGCCGTCGAGGTGGAGGCGCAGCCAGGAGAACCTGAAGTCCCTCCGCTATCGGTATCATAGCCCTTTTTTCTCGCTGGTGAGAGGGGAACAAACTGCGTTCATTGGGAGAAATGGGCCGCCTAGGAGAAGGGGAAAGGAGCGCCGGCACTGCTGGAGCTAGGAGGACAGGTCGCACCACCAGGGAGAGGAGGCAGAGGAGGGGATGCCGCCGTTGCCCCGCCAAATTTTCGGCCGCGTTTGGGATACAGAGGAGCTGACGGTGGTAAGGAGCGACCTCCCCTGAAAAGAGAGGTCGTGCCAGTGGAGACAGTGAGAAATTCAGAGAGGGGGATGAATCGACTGAGAACGACAACAGATGGTGATCAGCTGCCTGCGTGGGAGCAGGCCGATAACGCCTCTGCTGCTGTTTTTTTGCAGACGCCTACGCTGCTGTGTGGGCGCTTTGCTCCGACTGAATTTGTGTGTCCTGTTCTACCTACACTGCTTCGTGTGCATGTTTTGGTAGGTGCGGGGCTACATGCCGCTAGCTTTGTGAGAACCTATTCTGCTGATGGGCACCTTATGTGATTGTAATTAAGGATTGAGTTAATGTTTATTTTCATATCACAGCTAAACAGATGTCTGCTATTACTCATCTGTAAAAAAGTTAACAGTATCCTTCCGATCAATTTGACATGATCAGACGAAAACCTTGATCTTGTTAATTTCGGTGGAGATAATCATCCGCAAAAAAAGGAAAATTATCGATGGGGGGTTGTTGAGTTGTCAACACGGCCCTAGAGCTGGATCAATCACGCTACCGGCATCGACGGCCACGGGCAGATCGTTCCCAGAAGAGCTCCTCCTCGCACAGCCCCTGCACCACCTCATCTTCGTCTTCGTGCACCCGCCACACCTCGTCGTAGGCTTCTCTCGCCGCGGCGGCTTCCCAGGCCGTGTTCCTGGCTACACTTTTGGCCCAGGCCGCTTCTCTGGCCAGCACCTTGGCGAGCCAGGCGGCTTGAGCAGCCTCCTTCTCGGCCGTCCTCGCGGCCTCGTAGGCGTCGGCCCTAGCGTTCTTGGCGGCCTCCAGCGCGTTCGCCTTGGCGCTCCTTCGCGTCGCCATGGACGCCTGCTATGCAAAATCTCTGCAATCTGAGTAGTGTCTCTGTCGGGCCGGGGTCTGTTGGTTGGTCGGTATAAATAGTAGCTCAGGTACGACACCAGCGATGACTCGGAGTCGATTTCCTAACCGACTCTGATCCTTCTCGTGGCGCTTGTACATACGTGTTGGGTACAAAGTGGAATTTCCTCTACAGATTTTATAGGGCAGATCCCCCGGACGTTCGGAATTTTTAATACTGGTCCATAGCGCGGCATAGTTTTGAATCTCACTTTTGCTCCCATATAATGTACACCCTCCTTGCCATATTATAATACGCATTGGTTTCAAACTTTAACTAAAAATTTTAAGGAAATTATCTATTTCCACAAAAAATCCACTTGCTCCCACAAAAAAAAACACGAATAAAGCAAAACCAACTGCAATTGTAGCAACTACGATTCGTCCATGAAATCCACATATCTCGCCGAAGACCTCACCGCACAGTACGGGAGACCTATATGTGAGACTTCTTACGACCATGCCTCTTCATCTACTAGATGAGAAACTGCGCAGCGCCTCTATCCTTTGTCAATTTGCCGCCGTTGTCGATCGGCTTGATCGCCAAATCTTCAAGTCGTTGAAAGACAAAACAAGGTTACCACAACAAGACCTCCAATCCGATGAGCCGCCATTTCTAATTCTGATTCTCAAAATGTAGGGCATTAGTGCCTAGGGTTTCTAATTGGTTGGGAATTGGAATATTTGGATTAATTATTCAAGGGTGGTGATCAAGGGGAGTGCTGCTGCGGCAGTCCCAAGTCACTACTCTCCGGAAAACTCTGGAAAGACGTGTTGTGGCTGTAGCTCTGGCGGATGCCGTCTCTCTCTCTTCCTCCATCTTTCTTCCTCTAATGATCTCCTCCTAATCCGTATCTACCGATCCGATTCCTCACATCTCTCGATTTGTTCAGTCTCCACCGATTAATCCCCCTTCCTGCTCTGTTCCCTTTCGTTTCACATACATCTAGAAGTGAGAAGAGAAGTCAGCGCTGCATCCTTATTGAGGCTTGGCCGCTAGATTCATCGGCGGCGACCATCAATCCGCCACTGCTAGATCTCTGTTCCTCGCTCAATCTTGGTTCCACCTTTGATTGTCTGCCAATTCTTGAGGTTCAGCTCTTCTGGAAGGCCCTTGTCCCCAAGATTATCTCCTCCACTTTCAAATAATCCCATTTCCCTAATCTTTTTCCAAATCCCTAAATTATTCAAAGTCGAGCGATCAAGCCTAATTGTGGTTGTGCCGGCGCTATCGCTAGAGCAATGAAAATCTTCAGTCTGAATTGTAGAGGTTGTGGGAAGGCCGAGACTTTCCCGGAGCTCCGCAATCTCATGGAATAGCATCGCCCTGACATCCTCTACCTCATGGAAACTAAAATGGGAAAACAGAGAATTGAAGAACTTTGGTGGCAACTGGGATTTCCTTTTGGACTTCATGTCAAATCTGAAGGTAGAAGTGGTGGATTAGCACTCTTCTGGCATAGAGGGATTAAGGTGAGACGACAAACCTTAAATAAATCCCATATTGATGCGATAGTGGTGAATGATCAAGTACCACATGAGGAGTGGAGACTCACTGGTTTTTATGGTCAACCTAAGAGGAAAAGTCATAGAGATAGTTGGTATTTACTCAAATACCTCAGAAGACAATTCAATGTGTCTTGGTTTTGTATTGGGGATTTTAATGAGATTCTTGGTGAAGAAGAACATTTTGGAACGGGCAGAGTGGTAGATGGATGGTTTTAGAGATGCTGTCAATTTTTGTGGTTTCCGGGATCTGGGTTATTGTGGGCTTCCGTATATCTGGGATAACAAACAAGAAGGTCTACGTAATGTCAAAGCACGGCTTGACAGCACTGGTTGATGAGGATTTTGCTAGTTTATTTGGATCAACAATTGTATACCATATTCAGACTACAATATCAGATCATTGTGCTATGTTGGTGGACATAAAAAATGAAGAGGCGAAGCATGGACATTCTAATCAGATGAAGCCTTTCCGCTACGAAAACATGTGGAGACAACATGAGGATTACCCGGATGTGGTGACCAATGCATGGAACCTATCTGGAGACACCATGGACTTATCCTCCCTCAAGGAAAACTGCGGAATATGCAAATTGAGCTTTCTCGATGGAGCTACACATCATTCGGCTCTGTAAAGAAAAACATTCGAAATCTGCGCCGGGATCTTGATTCGCTTCGGAAAGCCACCCTCTATAGAGGCCCTTCTACAGAGAAAAATATGATTGTAAGTAGACTCCAAGATATGCTAGCAAGAGAAGAGACCATGATGCGTCAATGTGCACGTATACAATGGCCCAAAGAAGGGGATAGGCAGCCCCGTCTCCAGGAAATGGGGGCCCGGGTGCGACTTAGAAAATGGGGCCAAAATTTTCTTTGTTCAAACTCAATAACTAGTCAAATAAAATTAGAAGTTCACTTTAGTATATAAGTTCAATATGCACTATTCCGTACAATGCTCAAACATATATCAAGTTTTCATTGTAACAGAGAACTATAGCGCTAAAAAAGCAATAAACGAACCTCATGTTCTACCGAAAAGCATCATCCGTCTTGTATTTCTTGAAATAAAATCTTCGATCATCTTTTTATAATTGATCTTCTCCAAGATATCACTCTCGAGTGCTATTGTCGCCAATGAACTGAGTCTTTCTTGTGTCATAGTAGAACGCATGTAGGATTTCAGCAACTTGAGTTTAGAAAAGCTCCTTTTCGCAGATGCAACAGTAAAAGGAACGGTTAACAAAATCATGTATGCAACATTAGCATCATTATCTTCCACACCATTATCTTCCACACCAGTATTAGCATCATTACCTTCATCATCAGTATTAGCATCATCACTTTCGTCATCAGTATAAGCATCAGCGCGTTCGTCACCATTATCACCTTCATCAAATTCTGCAGTATGAGCCTCAACTTTAGAACTTGCTTGAGACTTTTTCACGATAAATTTATCTAGAGCACCCTTTTGCGACTGAGTTACTGCATCCAATCTCTTTCTTTTCTTCTTTTTTTCAGCACCAGATAGACACTTTGTTCTTCTCGTGATCCTATTTAACAAATGAACAAAAAATATAAAATAAGGAATCATGAGTTCATGACTAGGTGTAGACTACTTGACAGGGTAGGTCGAGTTACAGGCAGCGAATCAACAATCTTACCTTGAAACTTGAACGCGTATGTCTTCAGATTCTCAAGCTGTATGGAAGCCAACTCTAATTCTCTAAACTGAAACAACTCATGGATAGGAATACAAGGTTTTTTCATCTCAAAGCCAAGATCAGGGGACATCAAAATCGTATTTGTAATCTCAGAAGAGAGGATGGCTCTATAGCCACATCCAAGGAAGATATCGCCCGGTCAGTGGTTGAATATTATAGTAACTTGTTTGCTGCACAAGATCACCTAGAGCCATCGCTGGTTACTCGATATATGCAACGCAAGATTATACCTGAAATGAATGAACTCATGTGTGCTCCTTTTACTCATGAGGAGATCACAAAGGCCTTATTCATGATGAAGCCAAATAGCTCCACGGGAATTGATGGTTTTACTGCAGGTTTCTATCAAAATCATTGGGACACCATGAAAGATTCAATATGTAATGCAGTGCTCGACTTTCTTAATGGTGGATACATGCCTATGGAAATGAACCGTACAATCCTAGTGTTAATCCCCAAGGTGAAGCATCCTCAATCGATTTCCCAGTACAGGCCGATTTCCTTGTGCAATGTTATCTATAAACTTTACTCAAAAGTGTTGGCAAATCGCTTAAGGCAAATTTTGGAGGAGGTGATATCGGAGGAGCAAAGTACGTTCGTTCCAGGAAGACAAATCTCAGACAATGTACTAATTGCTTATGAATGTATCCATTACATGAAAAGGAAAAAAAAAAGGGAAGAAAGGTGCTTGTGCAATCAAACTTGACATGGCCAAAGCCTATGACAAAGTCGAATGGGCTTATCTTGAGAAAATTATGTTGACCATGGGTTTTTCTCAAAAATGGACAGATCGTGTTATGCAATGTGTTCGCACTGTATCCTTCTCAGTCCGGATTAATGGCTCATACTCATATTTCTTTATTCCATCAAGGGGAATCAGACAAGGTGATCCAATATCTCCCTATTTATTTCTCTTATGTGCCGATGGTTTATCTTCCATGTTAAATAAATGTGGTCCAACTTATTTAAGTCGAGGCACCAGAGTAGGAATTCATGCGCCATGGATTTCTCACCTTCTTTTTGCGAATGACTCAATTATCTTCTCGGAAGCGTCCGACAAAGGAGCTGAGCGGATTCGAAATATTTTGGAGGACTATCACCATGGTTCGGGTCAGCTGCTCAACAAGCAAAAAATAGCTATCTTCTTTTGTAGCAATTGTCCAGCCACGGATAAGAACCATGTCATGCAATGTTTGGGGATCCAAACTGAAGCCCTTGGTGAAAAATACCTAGGCCTTCCTACAGCAGTGGGAAATAATTCTAAAGAAAAACATGCTTATGAAGTAACAACTAGAGGTGGTGTTTCTACCCAGGATCCACTATATCCTGAAGGACATCCCAAAAGAGTTGAACAAGATTCTCAACGAACTAAAACTAGTGCTCCATCTAAGAAAAAGAAAAAGAAACGTAAGAATGTTGTAGAATCCTCTGAACCTGTTAATGATCCTAATAGTATTTCTATTTCTGATGCTGAAACTGAAAGTGGTAATGAACATGATAAAGATAATGATAAGAATGATACTCCTGATAAAGAAGAGGTTGAAGAAGAACCTGAAAAGCATGTTAAAAACAAAAAGTATACTAAAGAAGATTTTATTGCTGAGAAACATGGTAATGAAAGAGAACCTTGGGTTCAAAAGCAAATGCCTTTTCCTGCTAAGAAATTAAAATCAAAGGAAGAAGAACACTATAATAAATTTTGTGATTGGATGAAACCTTTATTCTTGCAAATCCCTTTGACTGATGCTATTAAATTGCCTCCTTATTCAAAGTATATGAAAGATATTGTCACTAACAAAAGGAAAATTCCTAATGAGGAGATTTCCACTATGCTTGCTAATTACTCTTTCAATGGTAATGTTCCAAAGAAGCTTGGTGACCCAGGTATTCCGACTATTCCTTGTTCTATTAAGAATAATTATGTTAAAACTGCTCTATGTGACTTGGGAGCCGGTGTTAGTGTTATGCCTTTTTCTCTTTATAAGAGACTTTACTTAGATAAGTTGATACCTACTGATATATCTTTGCAAATGGCTGATAAATCTACTGCTATTCCTGTTGGTATATGTGAGGATGTTCCTGTTCAAGTTACTAATAACTGCTTGATATTAACTGATTTTGTTGTGTTGGAAATGCCTGAAGATGATAATATGTCTATTATTCTTGGGAGACCTTTTCTTAACACCGCAGGGGCTATTATTGATTGCAATAAAGGAAAAGTTACTTTCAATGTTGATGACAAGGAGCATACCGTTTATTTTCCCAAGAGGATTGAGAAAGCATGTGGAGTTAATACAATTTCAAATGTGAGAACTATCAAAGTTGGAACTATCGATTGTCCTATATATGAGCCTAAAGAAGAATATCAAACTCTTGTGATTGGATCCATATCAATACAATTCAAGAAAATGGAAGGGAGTAGGCACCAACTCAACCAACAAGAATTGGAGGTGCAACAGGTTATGAGAGTTCACCGCGAAGAAGGAGTATACCCCGCTTACTCCCCGTGCGTGGATTTTATGAGAAGTGCAGGAATCTTGCAAGATGTTCAAAGTCTAATCTCTCGTGCAGGGTTGGATGATTTTGTTGATGGTGAACCATGCCAATATGCAAAACTGACTATGTCTGTAGTGCAGGATTTTAAAATCAATTGGTCGCGATCTAACCCCATGGTTCAGTACAAAATTTATAATAAAACTGTCAACTTGCCATTCAATGATTTTTGTGCAGCAATCAGAGTGCCGCAATGGGGATCATGCGAGAAGATAAGAGGATCGCCGCAAGAGTTCTTGGACCTTTTCAAGATGATTTGTCATGGAAGAAGCTTCTCAGAGGATGGTGGTAAAATCAGTAGCATTCAACTCCCAGCTATTCGCTACTTTGCTTATTTCATCACCAAGTGCGTTCTAGCAAGAAAGAATGGAAGTAAAATATCTATCCAGGATTTAGCCTTTCTAGCTGCTGCATTACAAGGTGATAAGACTTATAACTTGGGTGCTTTGATAGCCAACACACTTGCTACTAATCGTGAGAAGGGAGGAATTTGTGGAGGTCTCATCGCCTCTCGTTTATTAGCTATGCATGGTGTGGAACCTCACCACCTTGATATTCAACTTCCCATAGAGAAACTTGATATAGTCTCCATGATTAAGCATGAATTTGTTTCTGATTCATCTAATTTGAGCAACCTGTCTTATAGAATAACATTTTACAAGAAAGCTTGGAGAATAACTAAGAAAACTGAAAAATTAGTAGGATTGCCTGCACCTGCTCTGTTTAACCTTGATTCCAGGGAGGATAGGTCAGTCACGGAAAGTGCAGTTAATGCACACATCGAGGGAGGAGGCCATCGTGCAAGAGACAACACGAAGGAGGACGAGGAACACCTCGAATCGTCATCCGATACAGCAAGTTCTTCGCATCCACAAGCTGGGCATGAGGAGCCTCCACGCTTTTCTTCTGCATCGGGACTTTATTATGACTACGCCATGTATGATCCACCGGCATGGAACCCAGACCGTCGTTGGGGTTGATCTCCACTTAGGCCAAAAGCCTAAGATTGGGGGGAGGTATACCAGCATCACTCATTCTTTGCATATTATGGTTGCTGGATACTTGTACATACTTGTTTAGTTTCTTTGAGTGGTTTTCTAATGAGAGGAAGATGATATTTGGGGAGGTGCTGCCTGAAAACAGATTCTGGACTGTTACTAGAAAAATTCGTGCGCACAGCCAGAACGTTATTTTGAGCTGCCAATTTTTGTGCATGTTACCCAGGTTGTTATCTAACTTTCATTAGTTGAACACTTTTCGATCTGAGCAACGGAACATTTTTGTAAAAATCGATTTCTGTACTATTTGATATATTATGTGGGAACATTTTGATATATTATGCGTTTTTTTTCGAGTTCGTATGCAACCAGAAATCCACTTTGATGATTTTCCCACGTAATTTTACAAAAAAAGTCGAAATTATTGTTTGTTAATTCTCAGTGGTAAAAGATGACATAATACATAGGCATCTTGAAGGGATTTATTTTTTGAAATTTTTATCTATTTTTTATATTTTTTACAGAGGTTAAAAAGGCGATCCACGGGGGGGTGGAGTTGCATGGAACTCATGTGCGCCACAGAAATAAGGCTTTCTGTGGCGCACCATCCCACGTGCGCCACAGAAAGTCTTAATTCAGTGGCGCACCAGGACCAGTGCGCCACAGAAAGTCTTAATTCAGTGGCGCACCAGGCCAGTGCGCCACAGAATGTCTTATTTCTGTGGCGCACGTGATCCTGTGCGCCACAGAAATAGTGAAACCAATGATTGGGGCTGGCCCCACCAAATTTCTGTGGCGCATGGATCCCTAGTGCGCCACAAAATTAAGCTATTTCTGTGGCGCACCGTGTCTGGTGCGCCACAAAATAACTTTCTGTGGCGCATTTTTGGTGGTGCGCCACAGAAATAAGCTCCGCCTATAAGGGTTTTCCTACTAGTGATGGAAGCCTCCTCCTTCCTCCATGGTGACGGTTAATTCTGACGGGGCGTTCTTTCCTCAAGAAAGTACTGGAGCTGGAGGGGCTGTGATTAGATATTCTAATGGAAAATTTCTACGAGCTCATGCACATTGGTATGGTCTTATAACAAGCCCGCTTGTGGCAGAAGCAATTGCTTGTATGGAGGGTTTGGAATTTGCTCTGAATCAAGGCTACTCTAGTATTGTGCTAGAAACAGATAGCCAAGAGCTTCTCAATCTTTGGCATATGCGTAGCAAAGATCTGAAATCATGGGACCTTTGGAAAGGATTAAAGAGTTGTGTGAACGAGCTGTGAAGTTCAGCTTTGTCCATGTACCGAGGCACTGTAACTCTGCTGCACATCTATGTGCAAAACAACCGAGTTCAACTCGTGTGTCATGTGTGTGGTCAGGAGTTCCTCCAAATTTTATTGTAAGCTGTCTACAACAGGACTGTTACTTCATGGTTAAATATTAATATGAAAGGATCCTTGATTCGCAAAAAAAAAAAAGGTTTTTTTCTTGGGCAACTTTTTTTACCTAGTGGTGATTAATTTGGAATATTGGCGAGGGATTCATAGCCTTTGGATTATTCCTGTACGGCTAGGTCTACATGCAATCAAACACAATGTGTCAATGTCCAGTAGGTAGAACTACCATGCAATCCATCAGCTCATATGATCTCATATTTCCTTTGCGAAGATTTAATATTATCCTAATTAAGTCACTTACAACAATGGAAAAATTGCAGGAGAAGCTGCATTTATGGAAAGATTTTAAAGGAACCTAGGACCTCAATTCAAAATGAAAATATTGGTCTTCCCAATGAACAGAATAATTCCCCATCTACTGAAGCTAGTACTTGTCTTGTCGGTTGCCACTCCTACAGTTAAGATATGTTTTTCAACCATAAGAGTAGTCAAAACATATTTGCGCAACTAATTTGAAATAAAACCTCATTTGTTATGTGGAAAAATGTGGAAAAGTATGAAATGAGGAAGGTTATTGATATGGTCATTGATCGCTTTGAGACCATAAAACAACGTAGGAAACCATCTTGAAGGTAATGGTCTTAACTTACTAATTCAGTATACAGTTTTATTCAATATGTTTCTAAGTGTGATATTTCTTTCCTTTGTAAGCAATTGAGATGTACTGAGGCATCTTGTGGCTTACATTGCCCTTTTCGATTGTGTAATCTTTGGTACTTTACTATTTATTTGTCGAATGATCAACTATTGTTTCAAGTGGGCATCCTAAATTTGAATTTTTGGTAAGCATTCTCATCATTACGTTTCATTTTGTATTGAGAAGTTGTTTTTGTAGAATCATACTCCCTCTGTTCCTAGATATAAGGTAGATATAAGGTGTATAGTTTTTGGCACCGAAATTAAGAAACACATGTGGAAAGAAAACTACACAAGGTTTTGGCGGAATTGATCCTGGACAATTAACTTGATAAAATAGAGGAGTTTTCAAAAGACAGGGAAACACAAGCAAATCCCTAAAAAAAATATCCACACAGGTTGTCCAAAATAATATACTTATATTTTGGAGACTTTTCTAAAAAAACACTTTACATCTTCTATCTAGTAACAGAGGGAGTAATATTTTTTATATATATTATTAGACATGGAACACTCGGACATTTTTGTCCTAGGTCAGTCCCTGCGTGCTATGTTAAAGGTAGGGGGCGCTGCCCCCGGCACCCAGGTATTAGTACCTGTTAGTTAGGTATGATTGGGTCAGCACCTTCGTGCTAGCCACCCTCAGTCTACCTAACGGGGCCAACGCGAACAGGGCGGTCGGACGGCGATGGTAGCATCAGCCGTCGGAGTAGCCATCGCGATGGGCTACCATCGAGGCCAGCTACACAATCGTAACCCACTTGGCAGAGAAATTTTGCGTGAATTGGGTCGATTGATATTTGTTACTACTATGGTTTATTCTCGGTCAAGGACAAATACTTACTTTCTTTCAGCGACATTTTTGTGTATTAGAATCTTTCCTACGGAAATTTGGGCAAGGTTATCCCAACTAGTTTATGTTGCTAGTGACGAGATTTAATCTCGGCAATGTCTATTGTCATGGACTTGGGTTTTTTGGGAATAGGGTGGCACTAGTGGTTTCATCGGCTGGTCAGACAAACAAGATATCTGACATATATTGATGGTGGGCAAAGTCGCAGGAACAACTAAGGTTATACTGATTGTGGTAAAAAAAAGAGTATTGGGTGCCCTCTCTGGCGGATCCTCCTATTCTTTATATAGTAGGCTAGGTCCCGAAGGCCAACTCGGGTCGGTTACAAATTACAATGTTGTTTTTACTTTACGGACTATTACTTGCCTATTTTATCTAGTTCTTCGGCTTCGGGTGTTTTGGGGCTTCATGAGCTTCGCATACTCCTTCCTGGATCCGTACCAGGGATAGCCAATCTTGAGGACTCAATATGATATCCCCATGTCAGCTAGTGATTGTAGTTCAGAGATTTCAGTAATCAACCGACAATATCCACATGCATCTTCTCTTTTGTTTGTAGTTCCCAGTATCATCAACAGACCTTTCTGGTTTTATCTCAGAATGAAAGTAAATACCAAAGTATGTGGCATTTCATTTGTTTGTGAGCGCTTATTTGTTGTATTGCACGTGTCGGGCATGTAGCCGCTCCAGTGTCATATTCTTCTAATTGATTGCAATTAAAGTTAGATACATTTTTTCTCTAAAATAGATTGTGTTGACAAAAAATATACCACGATACATTTATGAGACTCTAGAAAGATTTGTCAATTCGTTGTCTGACACAAACGATTGAATGTGGGTCATGAGTTTGGCACAATTTTTCTCTATTCTTCTAATTGATTGCAATTGAACTTTTATATATCTTTTTTCAATTATGTATTCATATTTTCTTACATTATGCAATGAGAAATATATAATGTACTAAGGTATATATAATGCAATGAACACATTCAGAATTTTCTACACCTGATTTCGTGGTTCCGCTCCCGCTCCCGCTCCACCAAGCCGAAAGGGGTGAGCTGAGTGCATCCAATTTAGAATGCATGCTAGGTTCTTTGTCGTTCCAAATTGAAAAAGAAGTTTCTTTTTCTCCTTTTTTTCCTATAGGAATATTTAGAACATCTAAACAAAGAAGGTATATGTTTATTTTTTTTCCACGGTGCTTAACCAGGCCGCTCTCACATGCCTATCCAATCAGTTTCATGTATTTGGAATGCTGTTTTTTGTTGGCATATGTTTTTTCTATCATAGCGAATAGAGCTTTTCCTTGGGCGAAAACCACTAGTTCGACTGCTGACACAATCTGCATTTGATGGTATATCTAGGTGACTAGGTTGTTTCGCCACTTTTTTTCCCTAGTGTTTCTTTGTGTGTGCATGGAGCTTGTTGTTGGCGTTCCTTTTCTCCTCTAGTGTGTGCGCATTGAGCTTCACCTGGGCTTTCCGATGGGAGGGATGGTACGTACTTTCCTTTTACCATAGTTTTAAAAACCGGACCGGTGACCGAACCGGTGAGGCTGTTGGTTCAAGTTTTTACCGGTTGAACCACTGGTTCACCGGTTCATTGTCTGGTTTTTAAATGAAGAAATATATTTTTACTTATAAATTCTGCAATAATGAAATAGTTGTGTGTGCAAATATATTTCAGACTTGCAATTTGATCGTAATACTTCACATATAGTGACATAATGAACTCGCCATGTCTAAAACTCCTAACCACATGTATGCTATTTTCATACAAAGCCCGTGTTAGGGGTCCTGTTGGTTCAGTTTTAAGTGACATTCCGTGTGTAGTAGACGATAATACAAGAAAAAACGTGTACACAAAGCAATCATAGCTCAACATTTTCCACCGTGCACTTGTGGTTAGGTGCAATGGTTCCAACGATTGTTGTAGAAAAGGTATTCATAATTTAATTTGGATGGAAAGAAGCATCAATAGAACGATTTCTGTGTACTTAGCAAAAAACGACTGTATTGCAGTTGGCTAGTGCTTAGTTTATTAGTTAACTTACCGGACCTGAGTTCGAAACCTGCTGTCACACATTATTTTTCTCAGCCTGGTTTGCAACTGGTTCAGCTGGCCTGGTTTATTATCCGGTTCCAAGGAAAACCGCCCGGTTCGATCCGGTTTTACTGGTCTAGATGCGGGAGCGGTCCAGTGAGCTTAACAAACCGACAGGGTCGCCGGTTCCGGTTTTTTCCGGTTCAACCGGTTGTCCGGTCCGGTTTTTAAGGAGTTGGCGAGGTTGTCGTGTTGCCATTTTAGACATGCATGCAAAAGTTTGGTTTTAAAGTAAAATTATCTCGTGAACCGAGGCATAGTACAGATGGTTGCTGGGTGCTGATACCTGTGTTACCTGCGAGATCGTGAGTTCGAGTGCTAGCGCCCGCTCTCTCGCCATACACACCAAATTACCATCAATTGAATTGCTTGGAGGGCTTCTTACCCCCAAGTCGCATTTTTAAAGTAAAATTATCTCAAGAAAGCTCATGAACCTTATCCATAATAAGTGCAGGTAATTTAGAATGTATGCTAGGCCCCTTCTTTGATTGCAATTAAATCACCATATTTTTCGTAGGTTTTCGTCTAAAACACTAAACTCGCACTAAGTATGAATTAATAGAAATTCTGGCCATTCGGGCCCATATGCAAGGCTGATGTGGCACAGCAGAGACTTGAGAGGAAACATCATATATAGTGGTTTTTGCCCAACCACTTATCCTCCGAAATTGAATAGCAAAATTAGAAGCTGCATTTCTAAATATGCAAAATAGAAGGAAAATGGTATTCTAGTATGATACTCCATCCGATCCATAATAATAAGTATCGGGATTTTAGTTCAAATTTATACTAAAATAAACTAAAACCCTAACACCTATTATGAATCAGAGGGGGAAGCAATTAATATTATAATGTTTCTCTAGTGCAAGATCCATCATTCTATTCTAAAAATTGAAATACAGGAAGACAACCCATAATGCAGAACAATCTAATCTTTGGCATGCATAATACCATTCTGATGTTTAAGATAGTAGTCCAAAACGCTCGCAGTCACCAAACGCTGGTTAGCAGTCACCATGAGTTATCTTCCACTTCTTGCCAGTCACAACACCTAGCTAAGGGGCCCTAAGGGCTCATTTGGACGCATGGGTAGACAAAACCAGGGAACCACACCCCCTACGGGAATTTTCCTAGGCACGAGGGAACCCCCAGTTTTCCCTCCCACTACGGTAAATTAGAGATGGCCATTTGGACAGAAAAGGAAGGGAACGGACGGGAAAATTAAGAAACAAGCAAAATTCAAAAAGAAAGCCAGAACTGTGCGTTTTTTCACAATAGATTTTAAAATTCGGGCACACAAACTAATACAGAAATTTCAAGGAACAGATTCAACCATGCCAACATAAGCATAAATTAATCTTTACACCTCCAGAAAAATAATGACTCCAATTCTCAACCGAAAATCAGAACAAGAAATTCTCAACCGAAACTTCAATTCTCAACTGAAACTTCAATTCTCAACCGAAACTGCATAGTTTCATTATGATTTTTGACTCTGATGACATTCACTATGAAGTTTCAAGATTCAAATGCTGGTACTGCAAAACAGAAGTATGAGATAGTTACAAAGTTATGTTGATCAATATAGCAGTTTTGACCGAAGTGAAATGAAGTGTAAGATAAAAGGAGACACTTGTTGGTCACTTCTATGACAATGAAAACAGCTAGTCCCTGTCAAGAATTACCATAAGCAACAGATATGTGAGCATCAACACCTCAACAACCAAGCAACATATGAATTTCATGAGAGAATAGTATTCAGCAAGCAAGCAAGATATAAAAATTTGCAGAAGGCACCTACAAACTGGCCACTAGTTTGTACAGAAAATGCTAGTCACAATACTGAACAAGGACTGCAAATGCATATTATAATGACACTCTAGATGCATTGTTGTAGATGGACTAGGACTTACACACATATGTAAGAAACAAGTCATCTATATCAACTGACCGAGCATGGTAGATTTAATGGTGCAGTTCATGCCATCAAAATTTGATTAACATTGATCTACCATAAGATCAACATACAAATGTAGAAAAACAACTTCAGATTGAAATTATAATATGCTACCAACTTCAGCTAATTAAGCAAGTCACTAGCAGTAGTGGTTATCAAGTTAATTCTAAACCAGTATGCTAGTGTAGAACAAATTCAATGTAACCCCTACTATTGTACACAATGATATTGCATAATCACCTCAGATACAAGAGCACAAAAAACATGACAAATACAAAAGTGCAATGCAAATAAGTTCTAAAATTCGCACCTTATACTTTCTCCATCGCAGAGATTTCTTCTTTCAACCAGAAAGTCTGAAGGATTGGGTCCTTTGTGTTGAGGAAAATATCTCAATTCAGCTTGCATTTGAAAATTCGTAGCAACTTTGACTTCTGGAAAGGCCCTCCATGGTTTCTAGTGCCGCCACACAACTGGCAATGGTGAACTGGTCTTTTTTTTTTTGCTTCGGTTCCTTCATTTCTTCGACAAATGTCTGACTTTGCTGCTTTTAGAAGTCCACGTAGTCTTCAAGTACTTGAGCTATCTGTCTTTGTTTCCTTTTCTTCACATGCTCATCTACTTTCTGTCTAGAGCTAGCACTTGTTGTCGGTTCTGCCTCTTCACCATGCATATTTGAGGAATGACCAGCATCATGAGTGGTAGAGAAGGGATTTAACATTTCATGTTGATTTGTAGACGAGTCAGTGGGCGAAACAACATCACTTGTTTGTGACATTATGCTCTACTAGTATCTCAGCTAAACCCCTCTCATATGAATGACTCTAAGATGCTTGTGATGTTTCTCTTACCATAGCTACAATATTCAACCAACAAATGGTACAACACAATCAAATAACACACAACTAATAACAATATATTGTCGTGTATGACACAATCAAATAATGCACAACTAATATCCAAATGTTCAGATAAAGTATAGAAATGATATTTTCCAACTAGTTGTTATAATTGGCCCACATCTGCAGCGCAATCTGATCTCTAAGATCATTTGCAGTGTTTAACTCAACTTGGTGTTGGTGGTGGGCATCATCTCCCTCCGGAACGTCAACATAGGTTGTTGGTGGAATAAGTGGTGGTTGGTGATACAACCAGTTCTCATTTCCATTCTGGCCTCTAATGATGCAACATGGATCCTAATTTGAGATTTGAAAGGATAATGATTGTCCACTTTCAAAAGAGGAAAACGCTTTCAAAACACTAATGGCCCTTTCAATGTAGTTTCGAAGAAGTGCATGTCGGTGGTTGAAGAGTTCTTCTTTGTTAGCATAACCAGTGTGATTACGCCGACGCCTCGTAAATTCGCCGAGATGGTACCAGGCTCCTGGATACGGGGCAAGAAAATAGGATGTGTTTCCATAACCACCATCTACAAGATAGAACTTCCCAGCGGGCACCTGAAACCCCTTGCTGATAGCAGATTGAAGAACTCCCGCATCTGATGCAGACCCTTCCCACCCACATGAAATAAATGTGAAGTTCAGATTGAAGTCGCATGCTACCATCATGTTTTGAGAAAGAGTTCCTTTCCTATTCCTAGAGGGAGCAGCTTTTTCTTCTCCAATGGTGATGGGGGTATGTGTTCCATCAATTGCCCCAATGCAACTCTGCATATTAAAGAACAAAAAACGTGGTATATTTAGAAATAGATCTGGACAAGTTTGGAAAAGTGATGGGGATATATGTATAGTGGTTCACCTGAAAATAATTAAGGCGAAAAGCGAGGGTTCGACATGATCTTTGGGTGAGGCTGGAGAGAACTTGGAACCTTCACAAATCTCTGGACTAGAGTTGGAATCAAGTTAAAAATCTCATTCATCTTGCTATGTTGGATTTTTTTTGTAAATCTTAATTGGTAGCATTGTGTGAGATCATTTACATGAACATTCCCAACTGCTCATCAACATCTACCCTTGTTGTGCCTTCCAGTAGATGCTCTCTTTTAAGATAATTTGAGACAGTTCTGAAAATCTCAGGCTCCATCCGGAATTCAAGCTTAGACCAACTCTCCTGTTCTTCTAATATCTCCTTAAACAGCTGAGCACCGGATAAAGATGTGTGGACTGGACGTTTTTCCTCATAAAGAGAAGAGTATATAGCAGCAAGCAAAACTAAAAAGAATTCATCGTCATCTTCCTCCTTCTTGCAACATGAACTTCCTATTTCTATCCATTCTAGAATCCATCACTAGCAAGTCGACTGTAATGTATAAAAGCATGTAATAAAGCATTACACAGTGTGTTAATTCGATCATATACCCATACTAATGTAGGTACCAGTAGTGGTTATCAAGTTAATTCTAAACCAGTGGCTTGCGCAGAAAAGGCTAATCATGTATGTGAACTAGTAAAAGCAACAATGCATGTCCGGAATCTATTTTGCAAGTTTAAGTCCACGCAAGTCGCATCAGTGTGTAGAGTAGGAGTAGGTAGTTTCTTAGTACTGACAAACAATGCTAAAACCACTGTGTAGAGTAGGAGATGAAACATTCACTAAAGCCTACTGCCACATGACAGAGAACCAATGAACACATGTTCCAGGCTGAACATTACATGACAAAGATTGATGTATAAGAAATACAAGAGCTGTATGGTTCGGCCAGCTATCAGTCAGAGTCGTGACCTTGTTTCAAAATGTACGGAACGAGGAGATTACCTAAGCCTGGAAGCAATCTCGAACACACAGTGTTGGTAACCTTCTCCTTTTGATTTCCCTTGCTCCACTTCTGCAGCAACCAAACAAATCAACCATCAGAATGATCCAAGATCATAATTATGATCAGAAGTATGACCAAAATAAATAAATTCAAGTATCATTCTTTACAACATGTTGTCAAAAATAGCTAGTAAAAGCATACTGCTGTACACAGGACAGAGAATCAACCAACACATGTTCTTGGGAAATACAAGAGCTACAGAGCTACAGAAATACAAGAGCTAACCATTGAATAATCCCTGCCTACTCTCCTAAATTAATGTTTTCTTTTTGATGTGGCCCTAAGCGCTACCCATATGTTTGATGAAATATCTTTGGCTGGGTGTTTCTTCAGAACCTCACATTGCATTTTCAGCTGCTTCGGATTGTCATGGTGATTTCATCGCAGGACAGAAAAAATATCTTGAAGATGCATTGACATGGACTAAGGGCACGTGGAAAATTCATGCCTTTTTTAGAACTTCGAATATTTTTTATTCGTAGTTATTGCTTGCGTGGGAGTAGAACAATGAACAATGTGAAGCTGAGACCATCAGCAGAAACAGGGAACTTTCTAATTCATTTTTCACCTTAGAACAACATGTTATCAACTCCAATCCAAAGAAATAGCTAGTAAAAGCATAGTGCTGTACACAGGACAGAGAATCAACGAACACATGTTCTTGGGAAATACAAGAGGTACAGAAATACAAGAGCTACAGAGCTCCAGAAATACAAGAGCTACAGAGTAAACTGATTTTTTATATGAGACAAAACACGAGGACCAAGATCATATGCAGTAAGATATATAAGTATTGAACTGATTTGTGCTTGGAAATAACTGCAGCAGCAGTACATTTTGTTAAATAGCAGAAACAAAACTTTATTCTTCTGGATCATGACAAGCTTACAAGTTTGATCCTACTGCTTGGGTAAACCATAATTCCTATACGGTTCAAGCCAGACCTTTGTACCCAAATTATTAGAAGGATATTACCATAGTTCTATCTGAACTCTTGCAACATGAAGTAACTGGATAGATGTATGAAATACATTAGAACTTCATGTTATCAATTCCAATCCAAACTAAAGCCAAAAGGTGCAATTACAGCCTAAACAGTCAAATATGACTGCAAGTCGAGAAGTAATGAGTATGCAGCGCATCAAAACATTAGTAGAAACCGCGATCTGATATACCTCGGTACGAATCCTCGCTCGTTTCTTGTTCCTCGCTATACCAAGATTCTGGATCTTGAGCAACAAAGATTATGAATACAGATCAGAGAAGAAAATGAAAAGGGAAAAGGCAAAAAAAAAAAAAGGTAGAAGGAAGAAGAGGTGAACATGATTACAGTACTCAGCGGACTACCGTCGTTGCTGCCGGAGCAGAGAAGATCTTGAAGGCGAACCGGGGGTACGATGGTGGCAGAGTACAGCTCCGGATCATCGAGGCGCTCCACTCGGCGAGGGGAGGAGCTTCGAGGCGATGCGGTTGCAGGTGTGGGGTGGGGAGGGGCTTGGGTCCAGTTGCCGGAGGTGGGGAGGGGAGGGGGTCCGGTTGCCGGAGGTGGGGAGGGGAGGGGGTCCGGTCGCCGTCGCCCTCCGAGCTGCCACCCGACGCGAGTCGCCTCGCGGAATCTCTTCCTCGCCTCATGGCTGGTGGAACAGGCTCCCCAGGTTGGACGCAGAATAGCATGCTCGCGGGCGTTCAAACGGTTAGGTGGGCTCGCCCGGGGCAATTCGGCCCGGGGTTTGTTCGTCCCGGAAAAAGTATGTGGCTACACCACTGCGCAGGGTTTGTTCGTCAATTGACCACACAGCTCCATATGTGGCTACACCACTGCGCATGCGGCGACTTCGTCAATCTTAAGAACCGTCGGGTCAGTTTCTTGGACGCAGTTTCTCAGAGGTGCTTATAGGGGTAGGGTGCATACGTTCATAGAGGTGGGTTTATGTACGTATATGTGAGCGTCTATGATTGTACTGTGTTTCGTAAAAAAAAATAACGGTAAAGTTGTACCGCGTGATATATAGATAGATGTTCCATCTAGGCACGGGCATTTTTTCTATTAGATCCTTTCAAGGCTTTTGTAGGTAAGATTTGTCAAGCCCGGTGCACCGGTGCAGCAGTACACTTAGGGCATCTCCAGCGGCGCGACGCATTTCGGATGCCCAAAAGTGGTCGCGAGCGTCCGTTTGCGTCGCCCCGCGGACATATTTTGTCCGCTCGTCCGTTTGCGTCTGGGTGTGCTCCCACCGGGGCGACCCATCTTTTTGAATTGCAACATAGTACAAACATTGAAAGTAGTACATAAAAATGCATAAAAACTATAGAAAGTAGATCTATAGGCCTAGACTACTTCCTTCCTGACGGGCCTGCACCGTCGTTGCGTTGCTTCGTCGCCTGCTTCTCCGCCGCCTCCCGCGCGGCCGCTATGGCTCGGTGCGCCGTCGCGTCTTCTTGCAGGCATTGCTCCAGCCTCGCGTTGGCGGCCTCGTCCTTGAGCGTCTCGAATGACTCGACGAGGGCCCGCTGCTCGGCCGCCTTCTCCTCCGGCGTCGGCGCATCAGGGTCATCGGAGGACCAAGATATCTCCGAGTCGGAATCCTCGGCTGCAGCGGCGGCCGCCAGCCTGCGCTATTCCAGCTCGGCGTCCAACGCCGCGTGGCCCGCCAGCTCCTCCTGTGCTTCCTTCTCCGCTTCAGCCAGGGCCGCGGCGTCCCTGACCGGGTGGAGGAGATCGGTGCTATCTTCGGAGTCGAACTCCTCGGAGGAGCTCGACGCTGGAGGAGGTGGAGTGGGAGGTGAAGGTGGAGGTGGAGGCGCGGCAGCCTGGCCGCGTCCGGCGCTGCTCATGGTGGATCTGCTTGAGAGGAAGCGGCGCTACGGCAGCGGCGGCTAGGGTTTCTGGGGAGGAGATGAGATGCTCGCGCCCCTGTATATATAGGTCGGAGGCAGGGCGACGGCCGCGCCACGCGTGGCATCGCCATTACTACGTGCGCAGAGGTAGGCGACGGCCGCGCGCCACTGATACGTCCAAAACGTATCTACTTTCCCGAACACTTTTGCTATTGTTTTGCCTCTAATTTGTGTATTTTGGATGCAACTAACACGGACTAACGCTGTTTTCAGCAGAACTGTTCTGGTGTCTCGTTTTTGTGCAGAAATCCAACTTTCAGGAAAATCCTCGGAATTTATGCAGAAGGTCCTATTTTCCCAGAATATTGGCGGAGCCAGAAGGGCAAGCCAGGTGGGGGCACGAGGGCCCCACACACTAGGCCGGCGCGGCCCAGGAGGGGCCCGCGCGGCCCTAGTGTGTGGTGGCCTCGGCTGGCCCCCGACGCCCTCCTTCGGACTACTTATTGCCTTCGACCTAAAAACGCACGGGAGGAAGTCGAAGTCGCCAGAAACCCTCCAGAACGCCGCCACATCGCGAAACTCCGTCTCAGGAGCCAGAAGTCTCCGTTCTGGCACCTCGCCGGGACGGGGAATTGGAGGAGATCATCGCCATCATCACCACCGACGCCTCTCCATCGACTAGCCATGTTTCCCCCATCCATGTGTGAGTAATTCCCCCGCTGTAGGCTGAAGGGGATGGTAGGGATTGGATGAGATTGGTCATGTAATAGTATAAGATTGTTAGGGCATAGTGTCTAGTGTCCGTAATTGGTACTTTGATGATATTGTTGCAACTTGTTATGCTTAATGTTTGTCACTAGGGCCCGAGTGCCATGATCTCAGATCTGAACATGTTATTATTTCATCATGATATTCATTGTTTATGGTCTTACCTGCAAGTTGTATACACATGTCGCTGTCCGGAACCAATGGCCCCGAAGTGACAGAAATCGGGACAACCGGAGGGGATGGTAGTGATGTGAGGATCACATGTGTTCACGGAGTGTTAATGCTTTGCTCCGGTACTCTATTAAAAGGAGTACCTTAATATCCAGTAGATTCCCTTGAGGCCCGGCTGCCACCGGCTGGTAGGATAAAAGATGTTGTGCAAGTTTCTCATTGCGAGCACGTACGACTATATATGGAACACATGCCTATTGATTGCTTTGTACTTAGACACCGTTTTATTATTATCTGCAAATGCCCTGCTTGATTGTTACATGAGTTTCTCTCATCCATGCAACGCCCGTTCATCCGTCCCCGTGCCTACAGTATTTTAATCCTGCTGTTTACTATAATCACTGCTGCTGTCTTTGTTACTCTGCTGCTGTTATTTCACTACTGCTACTGCTATAAAACTGTTACTACTGATAAACTCTTGCGAGCAAGTCTGTTTCCAGGTGCAGCTGAATTGACAACTCCGCTGTTAAGGCTTTCAAGTATTCTTTGTCTTCCCTTGTGTCGAATCAATAAATTGGGTTTTACTACCCACGAAGACTGCTGCGATCCCCTATACTTGTGGGTCATCAAGACTGTTTTCTGACGCCGTTACCGGGGAGCATAGCTTTATTTGGAAGTTCACTTGGATTGATATTGTTCGCTGCAAATTCTCCATCATGGGTAAACCTCGCGATACTAAAGTCGTCATATTACCATCCACTACAAGAAAAGGTACAACTCTGAGTACCTCTGCTGCTCTTGATTCACCATCTGTGATAAGTAAACTTGTTTCACCACCACATGCTTCAAAAGCTGATACTTCTGCTGAATCTGAAAATTCCTCTTATAATTTTGATGATGCTTCTGCTGTGCTTGATAATGATGGTTCGTTAGGATCTTTTCTAGATGCTACAATTGCTAAGTCTAGACAAATTGAAAATACTGAAACTCCTAATGAAAATGCTGCTACACCTGTTAATTCACCTGAGTCTGTTGAATATTCTAGTGATGATCTTGATGAAGATTATGTGGAACTTGATGATTATTTTATTGAAAAATGCAATGCTACTACTGATGCAAGAAAAATTAAAAAGTTGCTTGCAGAACATGCTGTTAGATATAAACTGTCTTCTGATCCTTAATTTGCCACATCTCCTATAAACATTAAGGATAAGGATTATGATTTTTCTCTTGATCTATCTCATATAGCTATTGTTGAGAAAACACCCTTTTGTGGTACTGAAAAAGAAAGTGATGTTGAACACATGATTGAGTTATCTACTCTGACTAGCTTGTTTTCTGATGATGTTAAGAAGCGTACTTACTTTGTTGCTAAAATCTTTCCATTCTCATTAAAGGATGACGCTAAAACTTGGTATAATAGTTTGCCACCTGATTCTATTAAAAGTCCAAAAGAATTGCTTGATGTTTTCTTCCGGAAATACTTTCCTGCTAGTGCTCAACATATTGCTTTGCAGAGAATTTATAATTTTGACCAGGAAGATGGAGAGAAATTGCCTGAAGCTTGGGCGAGATTTTGCTCTCTTATTAGAGCTCGGCCTGAACATGATTTGGAAAAGCATGATTTACTTGATATATTTTATAGTGGACTAACCATTGAGTCTAGGGCATACCTGGATAGTTGTGCTGGTTGTGTTTTCAGAAAAGAACTCCAGGCGATCTTTGAAGAATTATTGGCTAAAATAGGCCGGAATCATGATGATTGGTCTACACCTGAACCAACCCCGACACCGATATTGAAGAAGAGGGGTATGATTAAATTAAATGATGAAGATATGAGGGAAGCCAAGAAGTCTCTTAAGAAGAAGGGTATTAAACCTGAAGACGTGAAGAATTTACCTCCTATAGAAGATTTATGTAAGATAACTCCCCCTTCATCAATGATTGAGGTACACTCTCTTCAACGCTTTACTAGGGAAGATATTCCGTATTCGAAACCTCCTGCTCAATGCTTAGATGAGTTTGATAATTATATTGTTAAGCAAGAAAATTTTAATATGAGAGTAGAGAATCATTTAATGGAAAATTCTCGAGCTATTAGTGAATTGCATGATATTGTGGAGAGAACCTCCAATGATGTTAAGATGCTTGTTAAACATTTTCATATGGTTCAAACTCAAATTGATCAACTCACTAAAGTGCAAAATGACTTGTTGGGAAATAATTCTAAAGAAAAACATGCTTATGAAGTAACAACTAGAGGTGGTGTTTCTACCCAGGATCCACTATATCCTGAAGGACATCCCAAAAGAGTTGAACAAGATTCTCAACGAACTAAAACTAGTGCTCCATCTAAGAAAAAGAAAAAGAAACGTAAGAATGTTGTAGAATCCTCTGAACCTGTTAATGATCCTAATAGTATTTCTATTTCTGATGCTGAAACTGAAAGTGGTAATGAACATGATAAAGATAATGATAAGAATGATACTCCTGATAAAGAAGAGGTTGAAGAAGAACCTGAAAAGCATGTTAAAAACAAAAAGTATACTAAAGAAGATTTTATTGCTGAGAAACATGGTAATGAAAGAGAACCTTGGGTTCAAAAGCAAATGCCTTTTCCTGCTAAGAAATTAAAATCAAAGGAAGAAGAACACTATAATAAATTTTGTGATTGGATGAAACCTTTATTCTTGCAAATCCCTTTGACTGATGCTATTAAATTGCCTCCTTATTCAAAGTATATGAAAGATATTGTCACTAACAAAAGGAAAATTCCTAATGAGGAGATTTCCACTATGCTTGCTAATTACTCTTTCAATGGTAATGTTCCAAAGAAGCTTGGTGACCCAGGTATTCCGACTATTCCTTGTTCTATTAAGAATAATTATGTTAAAACTGCTCTATGTGACTTGGGAGCCGGTGTTAGTGTTATGCCTTTTTCTCTTTATAAGAGACTTTACTTAGATAAGTTGATACCTACTGATATATCTTTGCAAATGGCTGATAAATCTACTGCTATTCCTGTTGGTATATGTGAGGATGTTCCTGTTCAAATTACTAATAACTGCTTGATATTAACTGATTTTGTTGTGTTGGAAATGCCTGAAGATGATAATATGTCTATTATTCTTGGGAGACCTTTTCTTAACACCGCAGGGTCTATTATTGATTGCAATAAAGGAAAAGTTACTTTCAATGTTGATGACAAGGAGCATACCGTTTATTTTCCCAAGAGGATTGAGAAAGCATGTGGAGTTAATACAATTTCAAATGTGAGAACTATCAAAGTTGGAACTATCGATTGTCCTATATATGAGCCTAAAGAAGAATATCAAACTCTTGTGATTGGATCCATATCAATACAATTCAAGAAAATGGAAGGGAGTAGGCACCAACTCAACCAACAAGAATTGGAGGTGCAACAGGTTATGAGAGTTCACCGCGAAGAAGGAGTATACCCCGCTTACTCCCCGTGCGTGGATTTTATGAGAAGTGCAGGAATCTTGCAAGATGTTCAAAGTCTAATCTCTCGTGCAGGGTTGGATGATTTTGTTGATGGTGAACCATGCCAATATGCAAAACTGACTATGTCTGTAGTGCAGGATTTTAAAATCAATTGGTCGCGATCTAACCCCATGGTTCAGTACAAAATTTATAATAAAACTGTCAACTTGCCATTCAATGATTTTTGTGCAGCAATCAGAGTGCCGCAATGGGGATCATGCGAGAAGATAAGAGGATCGCCGCAAGAGTTCTTGGACCTTTTCAAGATGATTTGTCATGGAAGAAGCTTCTCAGAGGATGGTGGTAAAATCAGTAGCATTCAACTCCCAGCTATTCGCTACTTTGCTTATTTCATCACCAAGTGCGTTCTAGCAAGAAAGAATGGAAGTAAAATATCTATCCAGGATTTAGCCTTTCTAGCTGCTGCATTACAAGGTGATAAGACTTATAACTTGGGTGCTTTGATAGCCAACACACTTGCTACTAATCGTGAGAAGGGAGGAATTTGTGGAGGTCTCATCGCCTCTCGTTTATTAGCTATGCATGGTGTGGAACCTCACCACCTTGATATTCAACTTCCCATAGAGAAACTTGATATAGTCTCCATGATTAAGCATGAATTTGTTTCTGATTCATCTAATTTGAGCAACCTGTCTTATAGAATAACATTTTACAAGAAAGCTTGGAGAATAACTAAGAAAACTGAAAAATTAGTAGGATTGCCTGCACCTGCTCTGTTTAACCTTGATTCCAGGGAGGATTGGTCAGTCACGGAAAGTGCAGTTAATGCACACATCGAGGGAGGAGGCCATCGTGCAAGAGACAACACGGAGGAGGACGAGGAACACCTCGAATCGTCATCCGATACAGCAAGTTCTTCGCATCCACAAGCTGGGCATGAGGAGCCTCCACGCTTTTCTTCTGCATCGGGACTTTATTATGACTACGCCATGTATGATCCACCGGCATGGAACCCAGACCGTCGTTGGGGTTGATCTCCACTTAGGCCAAAAGCCTAAGATTGGGGGGAGGTATACCAGCATCACTCATTCTTTGCATATTATGGTTGCTGGATACTTGTACATACTTGTTTAGTTTCTTTGAGTGGTTTTCTAATGAGAGGAAGATGATATTTGGGGAGGTGCTGCCTGAAAACAGATTCTGGACTGTTACTAGAAAAATTCGTGCGCACAGCCAGAACGTTATTTTGAGCTGCCAATTTTTGTGCATGTTACCCAGGTTGTTATCTAACTTTCATTAGTTGAACACTTTTCGATCTGAGCAACGGAACATTTTTGTAAAAATCGATTTCTGTACTGCTATCAGGTTTTGGCAGATTTCTGTCATCCTGCTTTTATGTGTTTCTTCTAGTCTTCATTCTCTTGTTTTTGTTTTGTTTCTTTCCTAAAACACAAAAAGACCAATAAAAATTCTGTTGTTTCTCTTTACCATTTGTTATTTTGGTTTCTTGCTTTCATTTTGCTTTATTTGCTATCGTTGGTTTGCTATAAGAAAATCCAAAAAGATTTTGCTTTGTTTGCTTGTTTCCTTTTGTTCTTGTTTCAAATTCGAAAACACCAAAAATATTTGCTGTTCTTCTTTGGTTTTGTAAAGTTCTTTATGAGTTCAATGGTCTTCGGTGGCTGGAGCGTGGTTTTCATTCCATATTATTCAAGCTACACAAGTGAAAAGGCAATAATGACGATCTACGACAATCTGATTGTGGTGAGAGGCTGGTATGAACTCTATTTGTTTTCATTTTTGTACATATACTCATCCATGTGAGCATGCTTGGTTGGTTCATGTGAGGTATATGTCACTTAAGAAAGTCTAGTAGTTCATGATCTCTCATGTTAAGCTCCAATTTATTAATATGAGTAGCATGTCATGGATGTTTGCTTGCATTGTTTTATTCATAAATAGATATGATATTGTGGTATCCTCCTCTGAATAATTCATTTGAATTAACTTGGCACATGCTCACGCATGCATATGACTGAACAAAAGTCAATTAAGCCTCAATGATTTACATTGCTTCAGAGTCCTTGTATCACTTTTATGCCTCTGTTAATTTATTTTGCCGCAAGCATTATTATGACAGCTGCTCTCTTGATTTGTCGCTCCCTAGTCTTTTGCTAGCCTTCACTTGTACTGAGCGGGAACGCTGCTCGTGCCTCCAAACAGATGAAAACCAAGTTATTCCAGAGTGTCCACCATAAATACCTATGCATGGCATTTCAAACCATTCCAAGTAAATTCTCATGTGCTACCTTTAAAACCCTTCAAAATGCTTCTCAATTTGTGTTAACGTTTTATAGCTCATGAGGAAGTATGTGGTGTTTATCTTTCGATCTTGTCATTTACTCCGGACGGACTTTCACCAATGGACTAGTGGCACATCCACTTATCCAATAAATTTGCAAAAAGAGCTGGCAACGGGGTTCCCAGCCCCAATTAACTAACTTTCATAAATTTACAAATAGACACTCCTCCATGGTATGAGATTGTTGGCAGGCACCCGAGGATTCGGTTAGCCATGGCTTGAGAAAGCAAAGGTGGGGAGGAGTGTCATCTAAATAAAACTAAAATAAAAAGGCACTCCTTCATGGTATGAGATTGTTGGCAGGCACCCGAGGATTCGGTTAGCCATGGTTTGTGAAAGCAAGGTTGGAAGGAGTGCCACCCAAAAATAAAATTTCATGGGAGCCGCTCTTGAAAGTCTGGTTGATGAGGTAGTTAGAGTGCCCATTACCATTCGTTGACAACAACAAACACCTCTCAAAACCATTTTACTTCTGTCTTTATAAAAATGAAAAGCTCTAGCGCATGTTAATCCCTGCTTCCCTCTGCGAAGGGTCAATCTTTTACTTTTACATTGAGTCTCCATCCTTTCTTTGAGTACTTTCTTGAGAGCACAACTGCCATTCTTAGTGTAATATGCTTGTCTCAAAATATGATTGATTGTGGTATAACTTTGATGCTTTTATCTTTGACAATCACTATTTCTAGTCTTTCTATGAACTTCAGAGGTGCATGAGCATTTATGTTTTGCTGATCAAATATGGGCAAGCGAGATACCACTCTATCATACTCTTTTATGAACATTGCAATCCTGCTTATATACATGATTCATGATGCTTATTATTAATTATTGGTACCTTTCCATGATTGACATAGCTATTAGATGATCTTATTTGCATGTATCTTATTATGAACTGTCTAAGTGTTAGCCATAGCATGAGAATATTTACATCATATGAACAAATGTGTTCGTGAAAGTTCTTTTATCGCTCAGTTGTTAACTGAATTGCTTGAGGACAAGCAATAAGCTAAGCTTGGGGGGAGTTGATACGTCCAAAACGTATCTACTTTCCCGAACACTTTTGCTATTGTTTTGCCTCTAATTTGTGTATTTTGGATGCAACTAACACGGACTAACGCTGTTTTCAGCAGAACTGTTCTGGTGTCTCGTTTTTGTGCAGAAATCCAACTTTCAGGAAAATCCTCGGAATTTATGCAGAAGGTCCTATTTTCCCAGAATATTGGCGGAGCCAGAAGGGCAAGCCAGGTGGGGGCACGAGGGCCCCACACACTAGGCCGGCGCGGCCCAGGAGGGGCCCGCGCGGCCCTAGTGTGTGGTGGCCTCGGCTGGCCCCCGACGCCCTCCTTCGGACTACTTATTGCCTTCGACCTAAAAACGCACGGGAGGAAGTCGAAGTCGCCAGAAACCCTCCAGAACGCCGCCACATCGCGAAACTCCGTCTCAGGAGCCAGAAGTTTCCGTTCTGGCACCTCGCCGGAACGGGGAATTGGAGGAGATCATCGCCATCATCACCACCGACGCCTCTCCATCGACTAGCCATGTTTTCCCCCATCCATGTGTGAGTAATTCCCCCGCTGTAGGCTGAAGGGGATGGTAGGGATTAGATGAGATTGGTCATGTAATAGTATAAGATTGTTAGGGCATAGTGCCTAGTGTCCGTAATTGGTACTTTGATGATATTGTTGCAACTTGTTATGCTTAATGCTTGTCACTAGGGCCCGAGTGCCATGATCTCAGATCTGAACATGTTATTATTTCATCATGATATTCATTGTTTATGGTCTTACCTGCAAGTTGTATACACATATCGCTGTCCGGAACCAATGACTCCGAAGTGACAGAAATCGGGACAACCGGAGGGGATGGTAGTGATGTGAGGATCACATGTGTTCACGGAGTGTTAATGCTTTGCTCCGGTACTCTATTAAAAGGAGTACCTTAATATCCAGTAGATTCCCTTGAGGCCCGGCTGCCACCGGCTGGTAGGATAAAAGATGTTGTGCAAGTTTCTCATTGCGAGCACGTACGACTATATATGGAACACATGCCTATTGATTGCTTTGTACTTAGACACCGTTTTATTATTATCTGCAAATGCCCTGCTTGATTGTTACATGAGTTTCTCTCATCCATGCAACGCCCGTTCATCCGTCTCCGTGCCTACATTATTTTAATCCTGCTGTTTACTATAATCACTGTTGCTGTCTTTGTTACTCTGCTGCTGTTATTTCACTACTGCTACTGCTATAAAACTGTTACTACTGATAAACTCTTGCGAGCAAGTCTGTTTCCAGGTGCAGCTGAATTGACAACTCCGCTGTTAAGGCTTTCAAGTATTCTTTGTCTCCCCTTGTGTCGAATCAATAAATTGGGTTTTACTACCCACGAAGACTGCTGCGATCCCCTATACTTGTGGGTCATCAGCCACGCGAGGCATCGCCATTAACACGGCCGCAGACTGCTGAAGCGACGCCTCGGTGCCAGTACTGGCGGAGAAGACGCATCGACGCTGCGCACGCTCGCGGAAGCCGAGGCACGCCATTAACGCGGCCCTGCAGCACGCCGCCCGGAAGTAATGCCGCGGAAGACAAAGCAGTTGTGCCGCTGCCAGGCGGGCCCGTGCGAGGACCGAGCGGACATTTTCCGCGACCGGTTTGCGTCTCCGCGGACGGCCCGATCACTTTGCGTCGCACCGCTGGAGGAGGTGCATGATGCATTTCCGGTCACGGCGGACACAAACGATCGCTCAGCATCCGTTTGCGTCGCGCCGCTGGAGATGCCCTTAGCCACGCAGCTGATCATCATCTCGTCTCATGACTATGCTAGCCAGTGCGCACGCAATAACTTGATGATAAATTAAAACATCCTCCTGGACTACGCGGAAGGGAGGCCATGGATCGGAGCATGGTACACACGATGACACGAAACGATCGATCCTCTTTTTTTTTTTCTCCCTTCTCTCGTTGCGCGCGTGCAGCAACGGATCGCAGGCCGGCCAGGCACTCGTCGCTGCTTCACCTAGTGGGCTAGTGGTGCGTGAATAGCTGATGCTGATTTGTGCACTACAGTGGACCATCATTCTCACGATCACAAGATCTTTCTGATTTTCCTAGAGCAATTCGTTCTGTTCTTGATATGTGATTTTATTGCTTTTCCCTGAGTTTACATTGGTTACAGTTTGTACTAGCTAACTTTGGTCAGAAGGTAAGTACATGGCGTTTTTTTTCCTGATTGGCTAGCTGGCCGGCCCTAGTTAGGGTTAGGGCATCTCCAGCGGCGCGACGCATTTCGGACATCCAAATAGACTCATCGCGTCCGTTTGCGTCGGTCGAAATGGTCGAAATCGTCCGGCCGTCCGTTTACGTCGGGGTGGATCCAGCGGCACGACGCATAATTTTTTTTTCCATTCATGTGAAGCCATAATTTACATTACTAAAAAACATAAAAAAGGCATAAAGACGTGGTAAAAGTAGGTGCTGCCTACTGCTCGTCGTTGCTGACGAGGTCAATGAACTCCGGCGTCGGCCATGGAAGCTCGTACGCCGGCGGTGGAGGAGGTACCGCCGCATGCGCAGGAGGCTGTGGCCAGGGATTCCACGCCGGAGCAGCAGGCGGAGCGCGGCCGTTCGAACGCGTCGGCGTGGCTGGAGGAGTCGTCGGCCTCCCCTGCGCGAGAGCGTACTCGCGGAGCTGGATTGCGAGCCCGTCCCACAAAGCGAGCTCGTTGAGCTCGTCCTGCTCCTCCCACAGATCCGGCGGCAAGATCGCTCGGCGGCGGCGCACCTCGTCCCGCCGCTCTCGGCCCTCGCGCGGCACGGGGGGGCCGGCACGCGCCTCGAGTTGAGGTACCAGCCCCCTCCCGGCAAGTTCGTGTTCGGCCATGGTACCGGCCGGTTTTACTCCGATAGCTGCCGCGCAAGGTCGACGCGGACGTACCGGCCGACCCGTGCCTTCTTGCTGGACCGCGAGCCGCTTGCCTCGTGGTCGTTCTTGGTCTTGCAGAACGGCCAGCATTTCTTCCCCATGGCGTCGGTGGGGTGGATAGTGTGGGATCTGGCAATGGTTTGGTCGGGGAAATGGGCGCCGACAGCGTCCCTTTAAGAGGCTCGGACGCCATCTCGCCTTCAATGGCCTGCCACTGCAACGCCGCCTAGCTGCGCACGCTCGAAGCCGAGGCGCGCCATTAACGCGGCCCTGCAAAGGCTGCAGCGCGCCGCCCGCAAGTAATGCACCAGAAGACGAAGCAGTTGTGCCCCTGCCAGGCGGGCCCGTGCGAGGACCGAGCGGACACTTTGTGCGTCCGTGCAGCGTCCGCAGAGACGGAAACCTGGCGCATATTTGGGTCAGGTTTGCGTCTTCGCGGACGACCCGATCACTTTGCGTCGCCCCGCTAGAGGTGGTGACGCATTTTCGGTCACGGCGGATACAAACGGTCGCTCAACGTCTATTTCCGTCGCACCGCTGGAGATGCCCTTAGTACCAACTTCTCTGTCCTTTCGCCGTGACAGATTTCACATGCACGCGCGTGAAGGTGAGCCCTCGGCCTCGCACGTACGCAAATATAGGATCATCATCGTCATGTCCTTCTCCTTGGTGGTGCACGTACTCACTCTCCAAACCTAAACCTAAGGATCAACTAGGCATCCATCATTGTTTGTCCTCTGATTATTCTTCTTCTTGGATTTGTTTTCTCGCTGGTGTTTTCCTCTCAGGACTTGTCTTGTTCTCTCACAGGGGAGCACTAGGTTCTTTTATATCCTACTAGAGCCAGGCATGCAGGGAGATAGATGGGATGCGATGGGATGAGATGGAAGAAACAAGGCAGCAACCCGTCCTGCTTTTCATGCCTTTTTCTGTTGACGTGGCCGATGAAGAAGTGATGTGGTCAAGGAAAAAAGTAAATGCTCCTCACTCGCATGCTCCTCCTTGATCGTCGACAGACATCAGCCTAGCGCCATCATCACCCTTCTGCTACAGTAGCGTGGCCTGCTCAGAAAAATTAACACTTCAGAGATGTACTTACGGGCGTGCATGCCACTATAGCAGCAGCAATGCGCCAAAATGTACGATGCAATGCTACAGCCCTAGCGCATTAACGTTGTAGCAGTGAAAATAAGTGAGCAGAGAGGTCTCGAAAGCAAAGAAGCTGTCATTCCACAAGGAGAAGGTGGTATTCAAGCTTTCTTTCCAAATTTCCTACGGCGTCACTCGGCCCATCTCCAACGGACGGCTCGCACGCGGCCTGAAGGCGAGGTCCAATGACCACTTGCAAACGGGTCGGGCTCCACGGATCGGTTCGTTCCGGTGCATTGCTTTGCGGTCGAACGGACAAACCACATGTTCGTATCGCGTGGCCATTTGCCCTTCAGCAAGCTATATACACTCCTCCTCCACTCTCATCCAGCTGTCACCCGAGCATCCTCCTTACCCTAGTTCGATCCATAGAGGCCACGGCGCTGCCCGCCTTGCCCGAGGCTGCACCCACAGGTGCCGCGATGGCCACTTCTCCGACTGGCTCCCACATCTGCCAAAAAAATACCATGGTGCCTGGTTTGTCAAGCCAAAGAAGGAGTTCAAGCCATAGAAGTGGGCGTCAGAGTCGAGGAAGCGAGCTGGCCGCTGAGACAACATAAAGAACAAGCTTACTGTTGTTTGAAGGAATGTCGGCGTGGCCCGGTTCGCCCTCCGACTCGGTATGTATCTCTTTTCTCTCCATCTTTGCATTCCTAGATTTAGCTTGCTTGCTCCCCGACCCTAGACGTCGCCATGGATGCCATGATCAATGAAGGAGGTGGCAACGAGACCCAACGTGCGACCCAAGTTGCCTCCCAAGTTGATCGAAACAGAAACATCACCGGTGGATATCAAAGAAGAGCCATTGTTCGAGGACGAGCTCGCTCGCCAAACCGCGGGACGAACCATTACAAAAGAACCGGAGGATACATGGAACTTGTGGACATGTGTATTTGTGATGCTTGGATGAAAATTAGACAAATCCAATTTGCGATGTCTAACAAAAGGGAGGCCCATTTTTGAGAAAGCTACAGAACTACTTCCACTAGCACAAGCACTTGGGTGATCACTTGTTTTCAGAGTAATCGGGATGAGGTCTCCCTCACAAAAAGGTGGCCGTCGACCCAAGGGCAATGCACCAAATTTAACGCTTCATATGACACGATGAAGAAGCAGAAAATTAGGGGCATTAACGTTGGAGACTTGGTGTTTGAAGCTTTGGGCCACATCAAGGTTGCCAACCAATTGAAGAGCTTCACCTTGGTCCATTGTTGGACGGAAATCAAGGATAGCCCAAGTGGCAAGAACTCTATGCCCCTAGTCCGCCAACGGAGGGTCGCAATCCAATGTCATCGATCTTGATGCTAGCTCTAGTGCACCCAATGCATCAAAGAGGCCGAGGGAAGGACCATTTTCAAGGTGTACACAAAGCGCGAGGCTCACAAGCAGTCATGGAGACAATCAAGAAACCTCTAGCCGACCAGCAGGTGTCCAGTGAGAAGATGAATGAGAAAAAGTGTCGGAAATGGGAGGAAGCCGTGAAAAACTACTATTACATACAACACAATAAACTCTCTCTTGAAGAGATTAATTCCCACAAGAAGTAAAAGGAATTGGAGCTCACCCTCCTCACCGAGGATGCCAAGATCATGGCGCCCCCAATCACTGAAGCCATGAATCCTATTCACTCACACTTTCATTTGTGTCTAGTCCTTTTGAAACTTTTAATTACTTTGTAGTACTATTTAATGTGCTATCATTTTCATAAAATTTAGACTTTTGCTATTACTCTCGGTATATTTGGATTATTTTTACATGTGAAATACGTATATAAAATTAGCTAAAAAATACCCAGCCGCTAACTAAACTGGGGTGTTGTTGGATGCGTTGTCGCCCGCAAACAGACATGAACCTTCAACCGTTTCACGGATCACTATAAAGGCATAAATGGATCAAAATAGATAGTTTTGATGTCCACCAAATTCGATGCACCTCTGAAGATAGCGCTCAGCCCGTCTCTTTGCAGTCTCATCTTTTTTTCGAAAAAGGGTGCTTTATTACTTCAGCGTTTGACGTAATACACCCGATCTCTGCATAACTAGGATGCACACAGCCGTTCACGGATACAACCAAATATAAAAGGTTCAAACTCAAAGTATAACTCTCATACAAAAGTGAGCAAATCATGGTGAAGAAGCCGCTGTCCTCAGACTATACAGCCACTCATGTTGGATAATAAACTCCTTGGCCGAATTCTCCAATCGTGTAGACACCTTCATAAAGAGATCACGGTCCTCCAGACGCTGAAGCGGCGACCATAAACGGAGCATAGCCATCTCATCTATGCTCTACTTTTCTATTTGTCTGCTCATTCTCCATGGAAATATCAGCAATGCCACGTGCACTCCAACTGATCAGCACACGGAAGATCTAGAGGGACTGCTCTTCCTCCCCACTTTCTCCTCTACAGTAAAGAGAGGCGAATCCGGGGGCGAACTCTTTTCTCCTCCTTCACCGCCGGCGAGATCTTGGGGCTCTCTCCCCTCCGTCAGCCGCTTCGGCGGCGGGAGGGTAGGGGGCTCCAAGATCTTCGTCTCCGGCATGTATATAGGTGTGAGATAGGTGTGTGTGTGCCGTCGGTGTTCCGGCGGCGGCAAATAAGGTGTCCGCGGCCGGGATCCGAGATCCGGGCGTGCGGAGGAGTTTCCCGAGCGGCGACGTTGACGCAGCATCGGCGTGGTCGAGGTGGGATTTTGTTCCCCCCGATTTGCTGCTCCCGTGGCGGCGTGTCTCCGGATCCGTCCGGGATTCGGGTGGGAAGAACCCAGGAGATGGTCGGCGGCGTGCGCCGGCCTCGTCCAGAAGATTGCTGCATAGGAGCGGGAAGAGGTATGAAGGCTGTGGCCCTGTTGTTCTTCCTCGACGAGGTCGACGGGAGACGGCGGGGCTTGGCTCTGAGGAGTGACGGGATTCTTCCCCGGCCGACGAGCCCCAGAGACGACGGTGCCGCTGGTTGCAGCGGACGACTTTTGAGGTCCACAAAGGAGCAAGTCTCCGATGGTATCTCCTCTGAGCTGGGAGTGTGGTTTCTCCGTCTTTTTCTTCTCCGGCGGCGGTGCCGACGGTGGCGGCGGCGGAGATTGCGACGGGACGCGATTTGGTTGTGCTCAAGGACCTGGAGGGCTTTCTTTGTAATATTTTCTTTATCTAGGGGTCTTTGTGCAAATTCCTGTGTCTGCCGTCATCTGGATCTTTCCAGTTATGGCCACGTTTGCTGTAATCTCCATGGTTAAGTTAATGATATTATGTGGTCTTCTCAAAAAAAAAAAAAAAAAAAACTGATCAGCACACGGAGCAGCCGCAGAAAAATGGCGGCACGCTGCAGCATACGTGAGTGTGCTTCTGATGCGAATCCTCATTCCGGCCGGTATCCGGTTCTTCACCTCTGCAGGAATCCCGTCCGTCGTCGTTTAAGGCGCGATTGGTAACTGGGTGTGTCTTTTTTTTTAGCATGGATGGAAAAACAAAACGAACCGTTTGGTTGATTGGGTCCCCTCGCGTTATTGCATCGTAGGATTCTTCAAACAGTATTTTACGTGCATCCAGAGAAATGGCCGATTCGGCAGTTTCTCTAGGATAAGGCCGATCCATGCAATGTGTACATGTGGACTTAGTTGCGCTCATTCTCCCTGGTACTACTCCACACATCCTCTCTTCAAATCAACACAACCATACTCTGGATCACAATTTACATGAAAAAGATGTGTGTCGATAATACGAATCAATTCCCACAATCGGTTTCGAGTTTCGCCTGTCGTAAATCGTCAATTTCGTATATGAAGTTTTAAGTGAATTTCGCCAAATTCGTCGCACACGCTCAACCGTTTGAAATTTTCTTTCAGAAGTAGGTTCACCTTACCATTCCGCATGACTTTCATGTTGGCAAGTTTTTGTTTTGGTGTACATACACGGAAAGATAAATGACTCGCTAGTATACTATAATTTGTACGTACGTGTGAGTAAGGTTTGAGTGCTTTTGTCAACTTCTGGCTTGCCGTCTTCATGGATGGCGACGTTCTGATGATAGGTGACAAATGAGAGGTGATAATCCATGGTGATAGCGGCATGCTGGTGTTCGTCTTCATGTTCGGTGACGTGGTGATGCTTATGACCGGCGTGACCGGCGGTGTAATGGTTGTATTTAGCTTCGTGGTCAGCGACATGGTGATGCTTTGTGACAGACGTGAACGGCGGTGTCATGGTGGTGTTCGTCTTCGTGTTCGGTGACGTGGTGATGCCTGTGATCCGCGTGACCGGCGGTGTCATGGTAGTGTTGGGCGACATCGTCGGTGACACGGTAATGCGTGTGACGGGCATGAACGACGGTGTCATGGTGGTGTTCGTCTTCGATTTTGACGACGTGCTGATGCCTATGAGGGGCATGACCGGCGGTGTCATGGTGGTGATGGTTATGGTATGTGATAGGCAGTAATCCATGTCAGTAACCGTGTAGGTGTAGCCAGTGGCGTCGACGTTCTTGTTGTGATACATCGAAAGCTTTGGCCTATCATATTTTGCCCAGTATTGCGCACGCCGCCGTGGCCACCGTCGGCGAGAGTGGCATGGTGGTCTTTCGCGCACCAGCCTAGTGCCAAGCTTCGTGACAGCGGCGTGAGGCTTTGTGATAGGTGAAAATGTGAACGGTAATATCACCATGTGAATAAGTGGTGAGGCTAAACCTTAGCTCGTATGAAACCAACAAACATACGGAGTCATACGTTTTTGCGTCAAAAGCTTCGACCCAGGCTGCCAAACGAGAGGCGTTTTCTGGCTCATGATCCATTCGCAACGCAGTCAGTAGCGCAATCATCCAGAAAATCGGCCCAGCCTACCAATCGGGCCTCTTAGTAAATGCCCGTTTGGTAGACTCCTCGGCTCGCATGGGAACCTAATTTTTTGCCCATTTATTTGGTTGGGCTCTTCCACATTGTTGCATCACATGTTTCTTAAAACAGCGTTTTGAGAGTGTAACTAGGTAAAGACCAACCTTCGCGAAGGCTGTTTATACGAGCGAATGAGGGCCGGCTCGACACGTGTAGGCTCGATGCATATGCGCGAGCGCGACCGAACGCGACCGGATGTACTTCCACGCGATCGAACATGGCCGGACGCACGTACTTTCGCGCGGCCAACGACTGTGCTTCGGCGCGAGCCACGATGAATACGGACTAATCGCTACGCTACTATTTGTACGTACACATCCATGCCATTGACAACGGACTAAGCTCATGCATATGCATAGATCAGCTAGCTTCTAGCTAAGAGCATCCCCACTCGTTGGCGCTCCCCACGCCCAAATCCGGCGAAATTTTCGTCCGGATTGGATGAAGTTTTGGCGTGGGGAGCGCCGAAGTTCCAGCCGTCCCCCCGGCAGGAAACCCCCAACCTCGACCATTTGACATATTTCAAACAAATTCAACATAAAATTTAACAAGTTCGGCAAACAAGAGGACGAAAATTGCTGAAACAAATTCGGCGATAACAGTACAATGTTTAACAAGTGCTGAAACAAATGAAGCACACAAATTTCACAATTTTTCAAACAAATTAAGACAGACTAGTTGGCGTCGGCGTTGGCGTTGCCTCGGAGCCTCCATATGTGCTCCACCAGATCATCTTGCAGCAAATTTGGTGCATTGTAGAGTCTCGAATCTCCTGGCGCATAGCAATGAAGGCGGCCCATGATGGAGGCACTTGGTGATTAGGCTGTGCAAGAGGACCCTCTCTCTCATATGGTGCTTCTTGCTCAGCCAGAGGAACCGGATGCTTTCGCTCATCTTCAATAATCATGTTGTGTAGGCACACACAGCAGTTCATCACCTCCCACATCTGATCTTTGGACCAAGTCATAGCGGGGAACCGGACGACAGCAAATCTCTGTCAGAGGACACCAAATGCTCGCTCGACGTCTTTTCGGCAAGCTTCTTGTTTCTTGACAAACTCGCAAAGTTTGGGGGTGCTAGGGTTGGAGATCGTCTTCACAAATGTTGCCCACTTTGGATAGATACCGTCTGCAAGGTAGTATCCTTTGTTGTAGTGCCGACCATTGATCACATAGTCCACCGGGGGAGCATGACCCTCAACAAGCTTGGAAAAGACCGGGGAGCAGTTTAGGACGTTGATGTCATTGTTGGATCCAGGCATACCAAAGAAAGAGTGCCAAATCCAAAGATCATGGGTAGCCACTGCTTCAAGTATCACAGTGCAGCCTTTTTTGTGACCCTTGTACATTCCCTGCCACGCAAACGGACAGTTCTTCCATTGCCAATGCATGCAGTCAATGCTTCCAAGCATCCCTGGAAAACCTCTAGCTTCATTTGTTGCAAGGATCCTCTGAGTGTCTTCGACAGTGGGTGATCTCAAGAAATAGTCCCCGAACACTGCTATGACGGCCCTGCAGAACCGGTAGAAACAATCAAGGGCGGTGGACTCCGCCATCCGAAGATAGTCATCTGCAGTATCACCGGGAGCTCCATACGCCAGCATCCTCATAGCCACTGTGCACTTCTGCAGTGACGAAAATCCAACCAAACCAGTGCAATCCGCCTTGCATCTGAAGTAGGGATCAAAGTGGCGGATGGCATACACAATTTGCAGAAATAGCTTTCTGCTCATCCTGAAACGACGCCGGAAAACAGTCTCACCGTGCAATGGATTGTCGGCGAAGTAGTCGGCGTACAACATGCAGTAGCCCTCCATTCGCTGTCTCGGCTTGCACTTCCGGCGACCTCGTGCCGACCCACCACGCCGACGAGTTGCCAGTCCGGCGTACATGCTTGCCAAGCAACCAAGGATCATCATGTGCTCCTCGTCTTGGGCGGCTGCTGCCATCTCTTCTTGCATAAGCTCGACGAACATCTGCTCCTCCTCTTCGTCTGAGTCCATGGCCGGCGAGGCAAATGGACGAACACCTGACGGGCGTGGTCGAGGCAACCCGAGCCGCGAGCGACGACGAGCAAGCAGGCCGGAAAACAGGCCGGCGGAAGAGCAGCCAGATAGGCCGTCGTCCAAACACGGCGGAATATAGGCAGGTGGGGAAGGAGTGGCGGCGCAATCTGGGCAACAAGCCGGCGGGGTGGTGCCGGCGGCGAGAGAGATACGAGGGGTGGGGGAGAATTTGAGCGACGTGGCGGTGGGGTTCGTGCGTCGAGTCACCGACAGATCGGGCCCTTCCCCGCTTTTCACTCGTCCGGAGTCCCCGAGAGCTCCCCGGGGGGCCGGGGGGGCGTGGGATCGCCGGATGAATTTAGGCCCAAATCCGGACGAAAACGAGGAACCGGGGGCGCGACTGGGCCGAATTTCGCCGTCCGGATGGAAAAATCGCTCGCCGGGGGCCTCCTCGGGGGGACGAGTGGAGATGCTCTAAGCTAGTACGTACTCGAGTGCAATCGCTCTATCTGAAGACGCGTACAGTGCGGGAGACTTCCAAATATAGTTCAAACTCAGGTACCCATCTATAATCGTGCATACGAGTAGGTACAGTTGTCGAGGGTACCTCTCGGCAATGCCCTCCGTATGAGGCTTAGGGTAGATGGAATCTAGTAGACTGACACGAGACATCGGTTATTAAACCAGCGGGGAGAGCGATTTCCACAGGTTCGGGGCCTCGATAAGGTAAAACCCTTACGTTCCGCCTGTCTGATCTTGATTATGAAAATATCGGGTTACAATGGGGTGCCGAAGGTTTCGGCTATAATCTCGTCGAGAGACTAAGTTCTGTAGGGACCTAGCTCTAGACTTGCGGTGGCTATGATTACTAAGATTGTATTGTAGGGATTCGTTGCATAGAAAACAAAAAATTTCCTACCGCGAACACGCAATCCAAGCCAAGATGCAATCTAGAAGACGGTAGCAACGAGGGGATTATCGAGACTCACCCTTGAAGAGATTCCAAAGCCTACAAGATGAGGCTCTTGTTGCTGCGGTAGACGTTCACTTGCCGCTTGCAAAAGCGCGTAGAAGATCTTGATCACGGCGCCACGAACGGGCAGCACCTCCGTACTCGGTCACACGTTCGGTTGTTGATGAAGACGACATCCACCTCCCCGTTCCAGCGGGCATCAGAAGTAGTAGCTCCTCTTGAATCCGGCAGCACGACGGCGTGGTGTCGGTGGTGGTGGAGAATCCCGGCGGAGCTTCGCTAAGCGTGCGGGGAAGAAGGAGGAGTGGGGCGGCTAGGGTTTGGGGAGAGGGGGGCGCCGGCCACTATAGGGGTGCGGCCACCTTGTGGTGTTGGGGTGGCCGGCCCCCTCCCCTTGGCCCTCATTATATAGGTGGAACATCCAAGAGTTGGTCTACAAGTCTTCGAATAAGATCCCAAACCAAAACCTTCCATATCACATGAAACCTACCCAAGCTAGGACTCCCACTAGAGGTGGGTGATGCGCGTGGTTGACGTATTGTCTTTCCGTTCGACACGCGTCCGTTGGGAACCCCAAGAGGAAGGTGTGATGCGCACAGCGGCAAGTTTCCCTCAGTAAGAAACCAAGGTTTATCGAACCAGTAGGAGTCAAGAAGCACGTGAAGGTTGATGGCGGCGAAATATAGTGCGGCGCAACACCAGGGATTCCGGCGCCAACGTGGAACCTGCACAACACAAACCAAGTACTTTGCCCCAACGAAACAGTGAGGTTGTCAATCTCACCGGCTTGCTGTAACAAAGGATTAGATGTATAGTGTGGAAGATGATTGTTTGCAGAAAACAGTAGAACAAGTATTGCAGTAGATTGTATTTCAGTATAGAGAATTGGACCGGGGTCCACAGTTCACTAGAGGTGTCTCTCCCATAAGATAAACAGCATGTTGGGTGAACAAATTACAGTTGGGCAATTGACAAATAGAGAGGGCATGACCATGCACATACATATTATGATGAGTATAGTGAGATTTAATTGGGCATTACGACAAAGTACATAGACCGCTATCCAGCATGCATCTATGCCTAAAAAGTCCACCTTCAGGTTATCATCCGAACCCCTTCCAGTATTAAGTTGCTAACAACAGACAATTGCATTAAGTATTGCGCGTAATGTATTTAATAACTACATCCTCGGACATAGCATCAATGTTTTATCCCTAGTGGCAACAGCACATCCATAATCTTAGAGGTTTCTCTCACTCCCCCAGATTCACGGAGACATGAACCCACTATCGAGCATAAATACTCCCTCTTGGAGTTACTAGCATCAACTTGGCCAGAGCATCTACTAATAACGGAGAGCATGCAAGATCATAAACAACACATAGATATAAATTGATAATCAACATAACATGGTATTCTCTATTCATCGGATCCCAACAAACACAACATATAGAATTACAGATAGATGATCTTGATCATGTTCGGCAGCTCACAAGACCCGACAATTAAGCACAATGAGGAGAAGACAACCATCTAGCTACTGCTATGGACCCATAGTCCAGGGGTAGACTACTCACACATCACTCCGGAGGCGACCATGGCGGCGTAGAGTCCTCCGGGAGATGATTCCCCTCTCCGGCAGGGTGCCGGAGGCGATCTCCTGAATCCCCCGAGATGGGATTGGCGGCGGCGGCGTCTCTGGAAGGTTTTCCGTATCGTGGCTCTCGGTCTCGAGGGTTTCGCGACAGAAGGCTATTTGTAGGCGGAAGGGTAGGTCGGGGGCGTCGCGAGGGGCCCGGGAGACAGGTCGGCGCGGCCAAGGGTGGGGCCGCGCCGCCACCCCCTCCTGGCCACCTCGTGGCCCCACTTCGTTGACTCTTCGGTCTTCTGGAAGCTTCGTGGCAAAATAGGACCCTGGGCGTTGATTTCGTCCAATTCCGAGAATATTTCCTTACTAGGGTTTCTGAAACCAAAAACAGCAGAAAACAACAACTGGCACTTCGGCATCTTGTTAATAGGTTAGTTCCAGAAAATGCACGAATATGACATAAAGTGTGCATAAAACATGTAGATATCATCAATAATGTGGCATGGAACATAAGAAATTATCGATACGTCGAAGACGTATCAGCATCCCCAAGCTTAGTTTCTGCTCGTCCCGAGCAGGTAAACGATAAACAAAGATAATTTCTGGAGTGACATGCCATCATAACCTTGATCATACTATTGTAAGCATATGTAATGAATGCAGCGATCAAAACAATGTATATGACATGAGTAAACAAGTGAATCATATAGCAAAGACTTTTCATGAATAGTACTTCAAGACAAGCATCAATAAGTCTTGCATAAAAGTTAACTCATAAAGCAATAATTCATAGTAGAGGTATTGAACCAACACAAAGGAAGATGAAGTTTCAGCGGTTGCTTTCAACTTATAACATGTATATCTCATGGATAGTTGTTAACATAGAGTAATATAACAAGTGCAATATGCAAGTATGTAGGAATCAATGCACAGTTCACACAAGTGTTTGCTTCTTGAGGTGGAGAGAGATAGGTGAACTGACTCAACAATAGAAGTAAAAGAATGATCCTTCAAAGAGGAAAGCATCGATTGCTATATTTGTGCTAGAGCTTTGATTTTGAAAACAAGAAACAATTTTGTCAACGGTAGTAATAAAGCATATGTGTTATGTAAATTATATCTTACAAGTTGCAAGCCTCATGCATAGTATACTAATAGTGCCCGCACCTTGTCCTAATTAGCTTGGATTACCGGGATTATCGCAATGCACATGTTTTAACCAAGTGTCACAAAGGGGTACCTCTATGTCGCCTGTACAAAGGTCTAAGAAGAAAGCTCGCTATTGATTATTCTCAACTTAGACATCCATACCGGGACAACATAGACAACAGATAATGGACTCCTCTTTTATGCATAAGCATGTAGCAACAATAATTTTCTCATATGAGATTGAGGATATATGTCCAAAACTGAAACTTCCACCATGGATCATGGCTTTAGTTAGCGACCCAATGTTCTTCTCTAACAATATGCATGCTCTAACCATTAGGTGGTAAATCTCCCTTACTTCAGACAAGACGAACATGCATAGCAACTCACATGATATTCAATAAAGAGTAGTTGATGGCGTCCCCAGGAACATGGTTATCGCACAACAAGCAACTTAATAAGAGATAAAGTGCATAAGTACATATTCAATACCACAATAGTTTTTAGGCTATTTGTCCCATGAGCTATATATTGCAAAGGTAGAGGATAGAAATTTTAAAGGTAGCACTCAAGCAATTTACTTTGGAATGGCGGAGAAATACCATGTAGTAGGTAGGTATGGTGGACACAAATGGCATAGTGGTTGGCTCAAGTATTTGGATGCATGAGAAGTATTCCCTCTCGATACAAGGTTTAGGCTAGCAAGGCTATTTGAAACAAACACAAGGATGAAGCGGTGCAGCAAAACTCACATAAAAGACATATTGTAAACATTATAAGACTCTACACCGTCTTCCTTGTTGTTCAAACTCAATACTAGAAATTATCTAGACTTTAGAGAGACCAAATATGCAAACCAAATTTTAGCATGCTCTATGTATTTCTTCATTAATAGGTGCAAAGTATATGATGCAAGAGCTTAAACATGAGCACAACAATTGCCAAGTATCACATTATCCAAGACATATTAGCAATTACTACATGTATCATTTTCCAATTCCAACCATATAACAATTTAACGAAGAAGAAACTTTGCCATGAATATTATGAGTAAAGACTAAGGACATACTTGTCCATATGCTACAGCGGAGCATGTCTCTCTCCCACACAAAGAATGCTAGGATCCATTTTATTCAAACAAAACAAAAAACAAAAACAAACCGACGCTCCAAGCAAAGCACATAAGATGTGATGGAATAAAAATATAGTTTCAGGGGAGGAACCTGATAATGTTGTCGATGAAGAAGGGGATGCCTTGGGCATCCCCAAGCTTAGACGCTTGAGTCTTCTTGATATATGCAGGGGTGAACCACCGGGGCATCCCCAAGCTTAGAGCTTTCACTCTCCTTGATCATGTTGTATCATCTCCCTCTCTTGATCCTTGAAAACTTCCTCCACACCAAACTCAAAACAACTCATTAGAGGGTTAGTGCACAATCAAAATATACATGTTCAGAGGTGACATAATCATTTTTAACACTTCTGGATATTGCACAAAGCTACTGAAAGTCAATGGAATCGAAATATCCATCGAACATAACAAAACAGGCAATGCGAAATAAAAGGCAGAATCTGTCAAAACAGAACAGTTCGTAATGACGAATTTTATTGAGGCACCAGACTTGCTCAAATGAAAATGCTCAAATTGAATGAAAGTTGCGTACATATCTGAGGATCACTCACGTAAATTGGCATAATTTTCTGAGTTACCTACAGAGAATTTTTCCTAGATTCGTGACAGCATAGAAATCTGTTTCTGCGCAGTAATCCAAATCTAGTATGAACCTTACTATCAACGACTTTACTTGGCACAACAAAACACTAAACTAAGATAAGGAGAGGTTGCTACACTAGTAAACAACTTCCAAGACACAAAATAAAAACGAAGTACTGTAGTAAAAACATGGGTTGTCTCCCATAAGCGCTTTTCTTTAACGCCTTTCAGCTAGGCGCAGAAAGTGTGTATCAAGTGTTATCGAAGGATGGTGCATCTACAGCGGGGTGTGGAGTTTTCTCAACCATGCATAGTATATTGGATACATAAGTTTTAGCGTCTCCCTTTTCATTAGTCTTGGGCTTGCTACTCTCATCAAACAAATTTTCAGGAACAAGCCAAGCATAGTTATTTTCTAGTGCGTCATTCATCGCTAGGAGCTTACATGGTATTGGTGCTTTGATCTCCCCACCATCATTAATATTATTAGTGTACCTTATTCTCTCCATGTCCATCTTTTCAAGGAGACTAACAAAATTGGTATAAGAACCAAGCATCTTATATTTAATAAAGACCTTTCTAGCCTCTCTTGCTATACCACCAAATTCTCTAAGAAGGGTTTCTAAAACAAAATCTTTCTTTTCCCCTTCTTCCATATCACCGAGTGTAAGAAACATATGTTGGATTATAGGATTGAGATTAACAAATTTAGTTTCCAACATGCGAACTAAAGCAGCAGCAGCAATTTCATAAGTAGGAGCAAGGTCTACCAAGTGTCTATCTTCAAAATCTTCAACGGTACTAACATGATTGAAAAATTCTTCTATATTATTTCTCCCAATTATAGACCCGCGTCCTACCGTGTGGCGACCCCGGAGGTCAGGGCTAGACAAACCCAGATATCACATCTGGCATAAGCCTAACCTAGATCTCTAGGGCCTACAGGGTGAGAATCGGTAACACAACAGTGACTCTACGACTGAAAGCAAATATATTACAACTCTTAGCAGAGTTAAGATCCAAAATTATTACACGCAGAGGTCACTGACCACAATTCAACAAGCAACGGAAAGCAAATTATGTTATCTAGATAACAAGACTGCAAAGGGCCTAAGAGGCCATAACATAAGGCGACGTCCCAGCCCATAAGTCTCAGGCTGCCGCCTGAGGAACTCCGAACTACTCGTCGACGTCGAGGTAGAAGCCACCATCAGTTGGAAGGATTTCCTCTGAAACAAAACATGCAAGGCTGAGTACAGGGACTCAGCAAGACTTAGTACAACCTGTTAGCAAAGTGGGTAGGCGAGGCTTTATGTGGAGCTTATTTTGCGTAAAGCCAGTTTTCCTTTGTAAACAGGAGGGAGCAGAAGCTCGTCCATTCAGACCATTTTCAAAAGGGGTAAAAGAGCGATATCAATTCCAGCTCTAAGATCATCATGTTGAATCCATCGAATCTTCATCATCACCTGAACCTATCACCTAGGATCACCCCCTCGACACCCTGAGAAGGGATCCTTATCACACATTGACATCAAGTTTTACGATTAGGTTCAAGTTGTCTATGATCACAGAATCCATCACCAAGTCGTCCATAACCGTGGACACGGCTTTTCGAAAAGATTTACCCTGCAGGGGTGTACAACTTTACCCACACGCGCCGACCGACTCTTAGTGCCACTAGATTAACACACTTCCTTGGTGTGCCGGCAGAGGGTGGTCGACCAAAACCTTTCCCTTACTTCGCCTATTCCATGAGTCAAACTAATTGGGGAGCTCCGTCATCGTAGGTAGCCATTCTCCGAGGCGGTCCCGGTCATTGTGTGCAGGGGATCCAGTTCAATGCCTCCAGCATCCTTCACCCTAGACACGCCCTGTATGATGCACTTTGAAAACCTTTTCCACCTTTCACCCATGCGTATGGCAAATGGAACTCGCAAACTAATTGACTCATGGGTAAGCTAGGTAAGTTCGGGCCAAGGGGTTCCCATGGGCCCCGTGTGGTTGTACGCTCAGTCTTGGTTCCGAAGGCGAGAACTCAGGTCCTAGTATCGGCGAGAACGAGTCAAATCACCACATCCCCATGTGGCGGCCCATCCAAGCCTTTAGCATGTTTATTAACATCATCACTGATCTTACCACGTCATCCTGTCAAACTAGGTTCATTCGTAGCTCTGATTCATTAACCGGATGGATCAGACTTCAACAGCTAAGCATGGCTAAGCATAACACATATACGGCTCTAGCGATGCGAACAAGCTCAGACCTAGTTTTGCTGGGAGCGGTGGATCAGTAACTCTGAGCTACAAGGATGGAATATGCACACATAGGATATCTAGAACTGCCGATAAAACATATTTGAAGCGGATGCAATATGTAAGAACCAGAAGTAAAGCATTTTGAAACCATATATGAACCAGGTTAGGGCTTGCCTTGTCCCTCGTTGTTCTGGTGCTGCTCTTCGGTGGCGTTGATCTCAGGCTCGCGTTCGGTCCCTATCGAGAAGAACCAAATACCGGAAAGGAAGAGCACAATCAAGACAAGGTACAATGCAATGCACATAAAATATGATGACATGTCATATTAAAGGGGTTTGGGTAACCCTAGGTGCATCGATGGAAATTAAAGGGGTTCGGCTTCGAACCCGACATATGAGAGGGGTTGATTTAGGGTTTCTACTAAGGCTCACAATTAATTGGTTCAAGCATGTATGAAACATGGATAAACAATTAGGAAATGTTTTTCTGATCATTTTGATATATAATTTTATATTTTTCTGATTTAAAATGAATTATTTATGAATTTCCCAGGTTTAATTCATTTTAAATCAATTTCAGAAAATTATATAAATAATAATAAAATTGGACCCACATGTCATAATATTATTCTTTTCTAAAATATTTATGAAATTATTAAAATCCTGACCAGGGAACCCACATGTCATATTATTTTCTATTTAAAGAATTACAGAAAAGATTTACTGAAAATACACAAAAACATTGATGACATCACACTGACGTCATGCTGACGTCAGCGGCGCCATTGCTCTCTGTGAGCTCTGGTCGGAATTCAATCGGGCGATTCGGCCACTAATCGAGCGCGTGCGGAGGGGGAAACTGGGCTGCTCGACGAGGCGGACCGTTTGGTGGTGGCGCCGCCCCGGATTAGTCGCCGGAGCACGGCCGGCGACGATGGAACGCGGCGGCCGGGGCAGGTCCGCGTGGCGGCGGCGATAGAGGGGGTTAGGGGGCAAGGCGAGTGCAGGGAGGGGCAGCGGCTCACCCTGAGCGTGTAGGAGGGGTCGGCGATGGCCGGGGAAGCTCGCCGGCGGCGAATCGACCGGAGGCTGGCCGGTACTGTGAGCCCGAGTTAGGGTTTCCTCACGGGAGCGCGCGAGAGGGGAAAAATGGGGGTTGGCTAGGGTTCAGGCGACGGCGGGGGAGGCTTTATAGCCATCGGGGGCGGCGGCGTTCATCTTGACGGCGAGGCGGTGGATCGGGCGGCCTGCCTGCTGCCAGGCAGCTGCTTCCAGGAAGAAGAAAAGGGAAAGAAATGGCACTTTTGCAGATACCCCCCTGGAGGTGGGGTTGGGCTGTATTAGGTTTCTGTGGGCTTGCTGTCTGGGCCGAAACTGGGCCACGTAGGGAGAGGTGGGGAGACAGGAAAGTTGGGCTGCGCCCAAGGAGAGGAGAGAGGAGGTTTCTCTTTTTTTCTATTTTCTGGTTTTTTTATTTCTCATTTCAAAACCCAATTTCAAATCTGTTTTGAATCTTGTTTGAAAACTCAAATTTCCAGAGAATGTATTAAATACACATGGCCTTATTGAATGACAACAAGACCATGTTTCTTAGTATTAAAAACTTGGAAGATTTGAATGAGAAAGAGATAGAGAGGGATTTGCATAATTGGAAAATTGAGATGCAAATTTTGCTCAAATGCAAACTAAATGCATGAGATGCACATGATCACTCATTTATTTATAAACACAAGGTTGGGATGTTACAACTCTACCCCCCTTACAAGAATCTCGTCCTCGAGATTCCTAGATTTTAGAAAAGAAGGAAGGGTACTCAGATCGTAAACGATCTTCTCGTTCCCAGGTTGCTTCTTGCTCAGAATGATTAGACCACTGAACTTTCAAGAACTTGATGCTCTGACGTCGAGTTTTACGCTCGGCTTCATCAAGGATACGAACAGGATGTTCTCGATAAGTTAGATCCTCTTGAAGGTCAAGAGTCTCGTGATCAACACCACGGATAGGATCTTTGAAGCAACGCTTGAGTTGGGACACATGGAAGACATCATGAACTTCAGGAAAATTGGCAGGTAACTCCAACTTGTAGGAAACATTACCACGCTTGGCAAGGACGCGGAAAGGACCAACATATCGAGGAGCTAGTTTGCCTTTGATACCGAAACGACGAACACCCTTGAGAGGAGTGACTCGAAGATAAGTTTGATCACCAATTTCATACTTCACTTCTTGATGATGGCGATCATAATAGCTCTTTTGACGTGACTGAGCAGTTTTCAGACGCTCGCGAATGATGCGAACTTGATCTTCTGCTTCATTGATTATATCTGGTCCAAAGAACTTTCTTTCTCCAGTTTCGGACCAGTTCAAAGGAGTTCTACACCTTCTGCCATACAAAGCTTCAAAAGGTGCCATGCCCAAGCTAGATTGGAAGCTGTTGTTATAAGTGAACTCGGCAAATGGAAGGCACTTTTCCCAATCTTTACCGAAGGATATAACACAGGCCATGAGCATGTCTTCAAGAATTTGATTCACTCTTTCGGTTTGACCACCGGTTTGAGGATGATAGGCTGTGCTGAAGGAAAGACGAGTTCCCATAGCTTGTTGAAAGCTAGACCAGAACTTTGAGGTGAAAAGACTTCCACGATCAGAGACGATCTTCTTAGGAACACCATGAAGAGTGACTATCCGTGAGATATATAGATCTGCTAGTTGACTAGCTTTTATGTCTTCTTGGATAGGAAGGAAGTGAGCAACCTTGGATAGACGGTCAATGACTACCCATATAGCATCTCTTCCATTTTTGGTCTTGGGGAGACCGGTAATGAAATCCATGCCAATTTCATCCCATTTCCACTCTGGAATTGATAGAGGTTGGAGAGTGCCAGCAGGTCTTTGATGTTCAGCTTTTACGCGACGACAAACGTCGCATTCAGCAACAAACTTAGCGATCTCTTGCTTCATCCCGGACCACCAGAATCTTTTGCGAAGATCCCGATACATCTTGGTACTACCAGGATGGATGGAGAGTGGTGATTCATGAGCTTCTTTAAGGATTAGCTCTTTGAGATCCGATTTATCCGGCACGACTAGACGCTTACCGAAGTAAATGGTACCTTGATCATCGATGGAGAAACATTTAGCAACTCCGCTAGCAATGTTCTTCTTGATCTCGGTAATGCCAGAATCTTGCTTCTGAGCCTTATTGATCTGGTCTTCAAGAGAGGGCTTCACCTCTAGATTAGCAAGGAATCCACTAGGAACAATCTCAAGGTTGAGTTTTGCAAGTTCCTCATAGAGAGAAGGTTGCGCTTGCTTAACCATAAGATTGTTGCAATAGGACTTCCGACTTAGCGCATCAGCAACGACATTGACTTTGCCGGGCTTATAGTTGAGACCCAAGTCATAATCCTTGATGACTTCCAGCCATCTTCTCTGTCTGAGATTCAGATCCGGCTGGGTGAAAATATACTTCAGACTTTGATGATCTGAGTACAACTCGCAACGATTACCATAAAGGTAAGGTCGCCATTGCTTAAGAGCATGGATCACCGCTGCAAGCTCGAGATCATGAGTAGGATAATTTAGCTCATGTGGTTTCAACTGTCGAGAGGCATAGGCCACCACATGGCCATCTTGCATCAACACACATCCGAGCCCTTGGAGAGAGGCATCACAGTAGACAACGAAGTCTTTGCTTGTGTCCGGAAGGACGAGCACAGGAGCAGTAGTCAGCTTGGTTTTCAAAACCTGGAAACTCTCTTCAGCCTTTTCTGACCATTCGAACTTCTTGTCTTTCTTGAGAAGATCGGTCATTGGCTTGGCAATCTTGGAGAAATTTTCAATGAATCGGCGGTAATAACCCGCCAGACCGAGAAAACTTCGAATCTCCTTAGCTGACTTAGGTGTCTTCCAGTCAAGAACGGCTTGAACTTTATCTGGAATAACTGCAACACCTTTTTCAGAGATAACATGACCAAGGAATATGAGCTCTTTTAACCAGAACTCACATTTTGAGAATTTGGCGTAGAGACGGTGCTCACGAAGTTTGGTTAGCACCAGACGGAGATGTTCCTCATGTTCATCTTCGGTTTTGGAGTAGATCAGAATATCGTCGATGTAGACCACGACGAACTTGTCAAGATACTCCATGAAAACAGAGTTCATGAGCCGCATAAACGTGGCTGGAGCATTTGTAAGGCCAAAGGACATGACAGTGTACTCGTAAAGACCATAACGAGTTGTGAACGCTGTCTTTGGAATGTCCTCCTTGCGGATTTTGATTTGATGGTACCCTGATCTCAAATCCATCTTGGAGAAAATTGTGGCACCGGACAACTGATCAAAAAGATCATTGATTATAGGAAGAGGGTATTTGTTCTTGATTGTCACTGCGTTGAGCGGACGGTAATCAATAACCAGCCGCGGAATGTTTGTATCTCTCTTCTTGACAAAGAGAGCAGGGAAACCCCAGGAAGAAGTACTGGGTTGTATGAAGTTCTTCTCTTCTAACTCCTCTAACTGCTTCTTCAGTTCAACCAGCTCTTCCGGAGGCATACGATATGGTCTCCGGGAAACAGGGGCAGTTCCGGGAACTAACTCAATGACAAAGTCCACACTTCGATCAGGTGGCATGCCAGGTAACTCTTCAGGAAAGACATCTGGAAAGTCACGGACCACCCAGACATCGGAGATTTCTGGTTTAGGTAGGGCTTCAATGGCATACAACTCGGCTTCAGGGGTAAACCTTGCTGACGGAGGTATTGCGGATGGAGCCCAGTACAGAACACTTTTGCCATAAAGATTGGTCAATACAACAGAACTAGCTGCGCAATCAATGACAGCCTTATGCTTTACTAGCCAATCCATGCCCAAGATGACATCAATGTCAGTTGACTTGAGGGCAATGAGAGAGGTGGGGAACCACACTGACCCAATACTGATTATGACCTCACGGGTAATCCAAATGGTTTGCCAACGAGACCCGGGAGTTGTGATCTCTAGAGGGGAGGGCATTGTCTCGAAGGGTATATCATGCCTTTGTGCAAACTCTTGAGATATGAATGTATGCGATGCTCCAGAATCAAACAGAACTGTAGCTAGGATTGAGTTTATATAGAGCGTACCCATTAGGACGCTTGGATCCTCTTCAGCCTCATCAGCAGAGACATGGGTCAGACGGGCACGACCAGAGGGATATTTGTCATCCTTCTTGGGCTGAGAATATCCACGACCAGCTGGCTTATGGGGCACTCCTTTGAGTAGTGGCCAGGTTGACCACAAGAGTAGCAAGCACCACTAGGCACAGTACCCATGGCAGGACGATAGCTTGAACCACCAGAGGGTGGCTTAGAGTTATTGCCCGAAGACTTTGGTGCATAGGGAGCACGAGGTACAACACTGTAAGGGATCCAGACTCGGCGCTTCTTGTTGTGAGAGGAAGACGCACGAGAATCACCTTCTTCACGCTTCTTGGATTTTTCCATATCCTTCCTTCCGTTCTCCATCAGAAGAGCACGGTTATGCAGGTCTTGGAATGACTGGAAGGTGAAAGGCAGCATCTCATAGCGAAGCTCAGGGTTAAGCCCTTTGCGGAATAGATCTTGCTTATCAGCATCATCAACCACATCACGGGGTGCATAGCGAGACAGCTGAGTGAACTCACGTCCATATGTCTCCACATCCAGCTTGCCCTGAGAAAAGTCCAGGAATTCCTTCCTTTTGATGTCCATGACAGTCTTGGGGATATAGGCTGCACGGAAAGCTGTGATGAATTCCTCCCAGGTAACATCATGTCCTGGCGCTTGAAGAGCCAGAAAACCTTCCCACCAAGAACCAGCGGCACCTTCTAACTGGTAGGTGGCGAAGTTCACGCGTTCACCTGGTGGAACATGAAGAGCGTTGAACTTGCGCTCGATGGTGCGAAGCCAATCATCATCATCAAGAGGCTCCTTGGGGTGGGTGAAGACAGGAGGCAGTGCACGGATGAAGTCCCCAAGCGTGACACAGTTGTCGGGACGACGTTCTGTGTTTTGAGCTACACGCTCCAGAAGTTGTTCATTCCTCAGGCGGTTGGTCTCAATGTTGTTAAGAACTTGCGCCATTGTGGGAGGTGGCGGCAGTTCCGGTTCAGCATTGTTTTGTCCACGTCGGTTACGACCACGGCCACGACCAGCCATCCTGAAGAGAAAGACAAAGACCATGAGAAATAGATTCCTTGGAAAGGATTCAACGGAATGATAACATTCACTGAATGGAAGGAATAAGATTCATATTAACTGAGGTAACTTTAGGAACACTGAGCTAAGCAACCAAGTACGGAGTACTTTTAGAGAAAACAACCCAAACTCGTAGATCCTATAAGTTTGGAAATATCAGGGTAGAGGTAAAACCTTTTTTTTTTCAATCAAAACAAGGTAAGATGACTCAGCATTGGAATGACACCAGATAAGGAGTAAAAAGAATCCTATTCAGATGTTTTTGCAAATACTTTTAGCTTTCAAATAGTTTTCACAACTACTAGACTCAACATCGACCAGTCGAAAGGGTTTCCTATAGGCAGTCCTGCTCTGATACCAAAACCTGTGGCGACCCCGGAGGTCAGGGCTAGACAAACCTAGATATCACATCTGGCATAAGCCTAACCTAGATCTCTAGGGCCTACAGGGTGAGAATCGGTAACACAACAGTGACTCTACGACTGAAAGCAAATATATTACAACTCTTAGCAGAGTTAAGATCCAAAATTATTACACGCAGAGGTCACTGACCACAATTCAACAAGCAACGGAAAGCAAATTATGTTATCTAGATAACAAGACTGCAAAGGGCCTAAGAGGCCATAACATAAGGCGACGTCCCAGCCCATAAGTCTCAGGCTGCCGCCTGAGGAACTCCGAACTACTCGTCGACGTCGAGGTAGAAGCCACCATCAGTTGGAAGGATTTCATCTGAAACAAAACATGCAAGGCTGAGTACAGGGACTCAGCAAGACTTAGTACAACCTGTTAGCAAAGCGGGTAGGCGAGGCTTTATGTGGAGCTTATTTTGCGTAAAGCCAGTTTTCCTTTGTAAACAGGAGGGAGCAGAAGCTCGTCCATTCAGACCATTTTCAAAAGGGGTAAAAGAGCGATATCAATTCCAGCTCTAAGATCATCATGTTGAATCCACCGAATCTTCATCATCACCTGAACCTATCACCTAGGATCACCCCCTCGACACCCTGAGAAGGGATCCTTATCACACATTGACATCAAGTTTTACGATTAGGTTCAAGTTGTCTATGATCACAGAATCCATCACCAAGTCGTCCATAACCGTGGACACGGCTTTTCGAAAAGATTTACCCTGCAGGGGTGTACAACTTTACCCACACGCGCCGACCGACTCTTAGTGCCACTAGATTAACACACTTCCTTGGTGTGCCGGCAGAGGGTGGTCGACCAAAACCTTTCCCTTACTTCGCCTATTCCATGAGTCAAACTAACTGGGGAGCTCCATCATCGTAGGTAGCCATTCTCCGAGGCGGTCCCGGTCATTGTGTGCAGGGGATCCAGTTCAATGCCTCCAGCATCCTTCACCCTAGCCACGCCCTGTATGATGCACTTTGAAAACCTTTTCCACCTTTCACCCATGTGTATGGCAAATGGAACTCGCAAACTAATTGACTCATGGGTAAGCTAGGTAAGTTCGGGCCAAGGGGTTCCCATGGGCCCCGTGTGGTTGTACGCTCAGTCTTGGTTCCGAAGGCGAGAACTCAGGTCCTAGTATCGGCGAGAACGAGTCAAATCACCACATCCCCATGTGGCGGCCCATCCAAGCCTTTAGCATGTTTATTAACATCATCACTGATCTTACCACGTCATCCTGTCAAACTAGGTTCATTCGTAGCTCTGATTCATCAACCGGATGGATCAGACTTCAACAGCTAAGCATGGCTAAGCATAACACATATACGGCTCTAGCGATGCGAACAAGCTCAGACCTAGTTTTGCTGGGAGCGGTGGATCAGTAACTCTGAGCTACAAGGATGGAATATGCACACATAGGATATCTAGAACTGCCGATAAAACATATTTGAAGCAGATGCAATATGTAAGAACCAGAAGTAAAGCATTTCGAAACCATATATGAACCAGGTTAGGGCTTGCCTTGTCCCTCGTTGTTCTGGTGCTGCTCTTCGGTGGCGTTGATCTCAGGCTCGCGTTCGGTCCCTATCGAGAAGAACCAAATACCGGAAAGGAAGAGCACAATCAAGACAAGGTACAATGCAATGCACATAAAATATGATGACATGTCATATTAAAGGGGTTTGGGTAACCCTAGGTGCATCGATGGAAATTAAAGGGGTTCGGCTTCGAACCCGACATATGAGAGGGGTTGATTTAGGGTTTCTACTAAGGCTCACAATTAATTGGTTCAAGCATGTATGAAACATGGATAAACAATTAGGAAATGTTTTTCTGATCATTTTGATATATAATTTTATATTTTTCTGATTTAAAATGAATTATTTATGAATTTCCTAGGTTTAATTCATTTTAAATCAATTTCAGAAAATTATATAAATAATAATAAAATTGGACCCACATGTCATAATATTATTCTTTTCTAAAATATTTATGAAATTATTAAAATCCTGACCAGGGGACCCACATGTCATATTATTTTCTATTTAAAGAATTACAGAAAAGATTTACTGAAAATACACAAAAACATTGATGACATCACACTGACGTCATGCTGACGTCAGCGGCGCCATTGCTCTCTGTGAGCTCTGGTCGGAATTCAATCGGGCGATTCGGCCACTAATCGAGCACGTGCGGAGGGGGAAACTGGGCTGCTCGACGAGGCGGACCGTTTGGTGGTGGCGCCGCCCCGGATTAGTCGCCGGAGCACGGCCGGCGACGATGGAACGCGGCGGCCGGGGCAGGTCCGCGTGGCGGCGGCGATAGAGGGGGTTAGGGGGCAAGGCGAGGGTGCAGGGAGGGGCAGCGGCTCACCCTGAGCGTGTAGGAGGGGTCGGCGATGGCCGGGGAAGCTCGCCGGCGGCGAATCGACCGGAGGCCGGCCGGTACTGTGAGCCCGAGTTAGGGTTTCCTCACGGCAGCGCGCGAGAGGGGAAAAATGGGGGTTGGCTAGGGTTCAGGCGACGGCGGGGGAGGCTTTATAGCCGTCGGGGGCGGCGGCGTTCATCTTGACGGCGAGGCGGTGGATCGGGCGGCCTGCCTGCTGCCAGGCAGCTGCTTCCAGGAAGAAGAAAAGGGAAAGAAATGGCACTTTTGCAGATACCCCCCTAGAGGTGGGGTTGGGCTGTATTAGGTTTCTGTGGGCTTGCTGTCTGGGCCGAAACTGGGCCACGCAGGGAGAGGTGGGGAGACAGGAAAGTTGGGCTGCGCCCAGGGAGAGGAGAGAGGAGGTTTCTCTTTTTTTCTATTTTCTGGTTTTTTTATTTCTCATTTCAAAACCCAATTTCAAATCTGTTTTGAATCTTGTTTGAAAACTCAAATTTCCAGAGAATGTATTAAATACACATGGCCTTATTGAATGACAACAAGACCATGTTTCTTAGTATTAAAAACTTGGAAGATTTGAATGAGAAAGAGATAGAGAGGGATTTGCATAATTGGAAAATTGAGATGCAAATTTTGCTCAAATGCAAACTAAATGCATGAGATGCACATGATCACTCATTTATTTATAAACACAAGGTTGGGATGTTACATACCGGCATGTCTTTTACGGTAAAATTAAAAGGAAACATGTTGAAATAAGTAAAGCAAATACAAGTAACTAATTTTTTTTGTGTTTTTGATATAGCAAACAAGATAGCAAAATAAGTAAAACTAGCAACTAATTTTTTTGTATTTTGATTTAGTGCAGCAAACAAAGTAGTAAATAAAACTAAGCAATACAAAAACAAAGTAAAGAGATTGGGATGTGGAGACTCCCCTTGCAGCGTGTCTTGATCTCCCCGGCAACGGCGCCAGAAATTTTGCTTGATGCGCGTGGTTGACGTATTGTCTTTCCGTTCGACACGCGTCCGTTGGGAACCCCAAGAGGAAGGTGTGATGCGCACAGCGGCAAGTTTCCCTCAGTAAGAAACCAAGGTTTATCGAACCAGTAGGAGTCAAGAAGCACGTGAAGGTTGATGGCGGCGAAATGTAGTGCGGCGCAACACCAGGGATTCCGGCGCCAACGTGGAACCTGCACAACACAAACCAAGTACTTTGCCCCAACGAAACAGTGAGGTTGTCAATCTCACCGGCTTGCTGTAACAAAGGATTAGATGTATAGTGTGGAAGATGATTGTTTGCAGAAAACAGTAGAACAAGTATTGCAGTAGATTGTATTTCAGTATAGAGAATTGGACCGGGGTCCACAGTTCACTAGAGGTGTCTCTCCCATAAGATAAACAACATGTTGGGTGAACAAATTACAGTTGGGCAATTGACAAATAGAGAGGGCATGACCATGCACATACATATTATGATGAGTATAGTGAGATTTAATTGGGCATTACGACAAAGTACATAGACCGCTATCCAGCATGCATCTATGCCTAAAAAGTCCACCTTCAGGTTATCATCCGAACCCCTTCCAGTATTAAGTTGCTAACAACAGACAATTGCATTAAGTATTGCGCGTAATGTAATCAATAACTACATCCTCGGACATAGCATCAATCTTTTATCCTAGTGGCAACAGCACATCCATAATATTAGAGGTTTCTCTCACTCCCCCAGATTCACGGAGACATGAACCCACTATCGAGCATAAATACTCCCTCTTGGAGTTACTAGCATCAACTTGGCCAGAGCATCTACTAATAATGGAGAGCATGCAAGATCATAAACAACACATAGATATCTTATATTTACTAATTGGAGACTCCCAACAAGCCTCCACGTTAATCCTAGAGATTAGCTAATTTTATCCGTACGATTGTTGTATAATCAATAGCTAGCCGTCTGATAGCGGCCAAGCGAACCGGCCGTCTCGCATCGTGAAGAGACACAACTCAACACGATTCCATCTCCCGTCTTCTTCTCCTTCGTGTAGTTTCAAAAGAAAAAAACAATACATCTGCAAATCGCCGCCCTGTGCAGGATCGATCCGATGACTGTCCAGTTAGTCCGTACGTTCACCTACTGGATCCAATGCACAAGTAAAGAGAATTTCCTCCTGGCCCCTCTCCGGTTGATGCATGGCTGCAAGAACAACTTTTGCGGTGATCATATCTTCTTCTCAAGGCTCCGATCGGTGGTTTGAGCGCTTGAGTTGTTGCATTAAGTATTCCAATCGCTGATGTATTCTAACGTGTCTTCGTGTAGGCTGCCGCCGTTTTCTGATCCACCGATGCCACCACCGTATTCAACTCTTCTTATGTACATCAACGTTGTCGCCTCATACTTACACCATGCAGCCGTAGCCATGCAAGATGGGTCGATGGATGGAATTGGAATTTCAGATTTGACTTGCCTCATGCACATAGCCGGACAGTCCAAAACTAGGTAATTGCACATTAGCTTTTTTCTTTTTACTGCTCAATCTATTTCTTTACAATACAACATATATATCATGTATTGAAGGACAACTCTAGAATATTGGCATGCAGCACTGCATCAGCAATGTAGAAAAGAGACACGTATCTCTCAATATATAAGATCACACACAAATTTGTCAGCTGTGAAGTTTCGAATGTCCATGGCCAAGTTTGACGCGGAGATGGCACAGATGGAGAGCGGTTAGGGAGCAGGCATGCACACGGTTGGTCACAAATATTCAAATTAATTAGGAAGTGAAATACAAATCAGTAGTATATGTAGTTTCTAGAGTATTTTTCACTCGGTTAACTCTGCAGAGCAGTTTTGGTCTCAATGCATCAGTATATATATAATTAGTTATTTCCTTATTTATTGATAGCGGTCTAACTAATGCATGGATTAATGGGTTAATCAATTTTTTCTCAATGCCATGCTTCTGAATAACTGTCTAAATAATACTTCTATTTTCTTGATAATTTTTGGTTGCATCTGTTTGTGCACTGTTCTCCTATGAGATTTCTATTCTGCTTGCAGATTTGTTTCATGTGGGACAGTAGTATATTTTTCATGTCAAGCCTTAAATAAACATATAAAATATGTGTCATATTATTTTTCTAAATGAATAGTTCAAAGTCGGGCACAATATACTTCTCTTTTTCTTAAGGAATAGTTCGAAATCATCTTTTTTTACCACATCGATCTCTCATAAGAAAACTTTGGTTTCGAAGATTTTATATGTGTCCAGTGTCACAAGTCCCATAAGATGACACATTGGTGAGAGCTAAAGAGAAATGTTAATTACGAGCACATGACAGAGATATGTTATAGAACCAAGATGAAAGGATCAAAGGCGAGTCCAGGTACGTATCTTTTGACTGACTTCACATTTATTACAATGACTATAACTTGACGGTACTTTTTGTTTAACTATCCTGTAGTGTGATTTGTGAATTCACTTGGCTCTGCCAGAAGATATAATTAGGTAGTCAGGCCGGAAAACAGACCTTGCTTAATCAGTTCAACTAACTAGCAATATAATATCTAGAACTCCGAGTTGGTGTCTCTAAACGTAGTACCATTTTTCATGGTTGTAGGTTGAATTCTAACACTGACTAAAATGGATTAAACATAAACACCTACCATCGTTATGCACCTTAAGAACTATAAATAATAACCTTATACATACACAATACAAGTATAAAATACGTCCATGTAAAATATGTCCTTTTTGATTTAAAGTTTTAATGGAGTATTATTCCCTCAAGAATTTAATTGGTTAGCATATAACATTTAGTGATACATGTAGAAAGTCATTACCATATAAATGTAAACAAATAATGTGGATTTGCTTCTGCCGTCCTACTATATTCCAAGATTCTGGGTTCTTAATTGTGAGAATAAATAGGTCTAACCGTACATGATTTTATTTCATGGGTAACATGGATGAACAAAACTCAATAGTATAATTTACAAGAGGAGAATAATCATGGAAATTTAATGTAATCCTTATTTGCTGATATCTAATCAGATTTTTGGCATTGTAAACTAAATTAATTCATTTTATCCACCAATACTAGAAAAATAGGAAATTGCCAAACAATAACAAAAATCGGCACATGTTATAATCAATTGAAACTCAAAGAACTGTGAAACACTAACTTATTAAAAGAGTATGTTTTTTATATAGTGAAGAGAGTACACTACTAATTTTTTTTAAATGATTTTCGAAAATATTATCTTCTATATATTTCCTAAAATTCAATTCCATCAAGTATTACGTACAAAAACAATTGCAACAACCCTAAGAATTAATGTTTCTATGGTTACTAGCCCCGTGCAATGCACGGGTTGATGACTAGTAAATTGATAATCAACATAACATGGTATTCTCTATTCATCGGATCCCAACAAACACAACATATAGAATTACAGATAGATGATCTTGATCATGTTCGGCAGCTCACAAGACCCGACAATTAAGCACAATGAGGAGAAGACAACCATTTAGCTACTGCTATGGACCCATAGTCCAGGGGTAGACTACTCACACATCACTCCGGAGGCGACCATGGCGGCGTAGAGTCCTCCGGGAGATGATTCCCCTCTCCGGCAGGGTGCCGGAGGCGATCTCCTGAATCCCCCGAGATGGGATTGGCGGCGGCGGCGTCTCTGGAAGGTTTTACGTATCGTGGCTCTCGATCGGGGTTTCACGACGAAGGCTATTTGTAGGCGGAAGGGTAGGTCAGGGGGCGTCGCGAGGGGCCCAGGAGACAGGTCGGCGCGGCCAAGGGTGGGGCCGCGCCGCCTACCCTCCTGGCCACCTCGTGGCCCCACTTCGTTGACTCTTCGGTCTTCTGGAAGCTTCGTGGCAAAATAGGACCCTGGGCGTTGATTTCGTCCAATTCCGAGAATATTTCCTTACTAGGATTTCTGAAACCAAAAACAGCAGAAAACAAGAATCGGCACTTCGGCATCTTGTTAATAGGTTAGTTCCAGAAAATGCACGAATATGACATAAAGTGTGCATAAAACATGTAGATATCATCAATAATGTGGCATGGAACATAAGAAATTATCGATACGTCGGAGACGTATCAGTGGGATTCCCACCCTTCCTTGGGAGGGGGTGGCCGGCCCCCTTAGGGGAGTCCACTTGGGACTCCTCCCCCTTAGGGTTGGCCGGCCATGGGAGGTGGAGTCCCTCCAGGACTCCGCCTTCCTTAGTGGTTTCTTCCGGACTTTTCTAGAACCTTCTAGAACCTTCCGTGGAACCTTCCGGATCATTTTAAATCTTATAAAATGACTTTCTATATATGAATCTTATTCTCCGGACCATTCCGGAGCTCCTCGTGATGTCCGGGATCTCATCCGGGACTCCGAACAAATATTCGAACTCCATTCCATATTCAAGTTCTACCATTTCAACATCAAACCTTAAGTGTGTCACCCTACGGTTCGTGAACTATGCGGACATGGTTGAGTACTCTCTCCGACCAATAACCAATAGCGGGATCTGGAGATCCATAATGGCTCCCACATATTCAACGATGACTTTGCGATCGAATGAACCATTCACATACGATACCAATTCCATTTGTCACGCGATATTTTACTTGTCCGAGGTTTGATCATCGGTATCACTCTATACCTTGTTCAACCTCGTCTCCTGACAATTACTCTTTACTCGTACCGTGGTATGTGGTCTCTTATGAACTTATTCATATGCTTGCAAGACATTAGACGACATTCCACCGAGAGGGCCCAGAGTATATCTATCCGTCATCGGGATGGACAAATCCCACTGTTGATCCATACGCCTCAACTCATACTTTCCGGATACTTAATCCCACCTTTATAACCACCCATTTACGCAGTGGCGTTTGATGTAATCAAAGTACCTTTCCGGTATAAGTGATTTACATGATCTCATGGTCATAAGGACTAGGTAACTATGTATCGAAAGCTTATAGCAAATAACTTAATGACGTGATCTTATGCTACGCTTAATTGGGTGTGTCCATTACATCATTCATACAATGATATAACCTTGTTATTAATAACATCCAATGTTCATGATTATGAAACTAATCATCCATTAATCAACAAGCTAGTTAAGAGGCATACTAGGGACTCTTTGTTGTTTACATATCACACATGTATCAATGTTTCGGTTAATACAATTATAGCATGGTATATAAACATTTATCATAAACATAAAGATATATAATAACCACTTTTATTATTGCCTCTTGGGCATATCTCCTTCAGTCTCCCACTTGCACTAGAGTCAATAATCTAGATTACATTGTAAGGTACCTAACACCCATGGCATTCTGGTGTTGGTCATGCTTTGCCCTAGGGAGAGCTTTAGTCAACGGATCTGCTATATTCAGATCAGTGTGTACTTTGCAAATCTTTACTTCTCCATCTTCGATGTACTCGCGAATCGAGTGGTAACGCAGCTTGATATGCTTCAGCCTCTTGTGTGACCTTGGTTCTTGTGCATTGGCGATGGCACCCATGTTGTCACAGTAGATGACTAGTGGGTCCAATTCACTAGGAACCACACCGAGCTCTACAATGAACCTCTTCATCCATACCGCTTCTGATGAAGCCTCTGAAGCCGCTATGTACTCTGATTCTGTTAAAGACTTCGCCACCGTGCACTGCTTCGAGCTTGCCCAGCTTACTGCAGCACCATTCAATATAAACACGTACCTGCAGTGTGACTTAGAGTCATCAGGATCAGTGTTCCAACTTGCATCGGTGTAACCGCTTACAACGAGCTCTTGGTCACCTCCATAACAAAGAAACATATCCTTAGTTCTTTTCAAGTACTTCAGGATATTCTTGACCGCTATCCAGTGTTCCATTCCTGGATCACTTTGATATCTGCTAGTCAAACTAACAACATGTGCTATATCCGGTCTAGTACATAGCATGGCATACATGATAGATCCTACTGCCGAGGCATAGGGGATATTACTCATCCTTTCTCTTTCTTCTGCCGTAGCCGGTCCTTGAGTCTTAGTCAAGACCTTGCCTGGTAACATAGGTAAAAACCCTTTCTTACTTTCGTCCATTCTAAACTTCTTTAGAATCTTGTCCAGGTATGTACTCTGTGATAGCCCTATTAGGCGTCTTGATCTATCTCTATAAATCTTGATGCCTAATATATACGATGCTTCACCAAGGTCTTTCATTGAAAAACTATTATTCAAATAACCTTTTACACTGCTTAATAGTTCTATATCATTCCCAATCAATAATATGTCATCTACATATAATATCAGGAATGCTACAGAGCTCCCACTCACTTTCTTGTAAATACAGGCCTCTCCATGACACTGTATAAACCCGAAGTCTTTGATCACCTTATCAAAGCGTCGGTTCCAACTTCTTGATGCTTGCTTCAGTCCATAGATTGAACGCTGAAGTTTGCATACTTTGTCAGCATTTTTAGGATCGACAAAACCTTTGGGTTGTACCATATACAACTCTTCCTCAATGTCTCCATTAAGGAACGCCGTTTTGACATCCATCTGCCAAATCTCATAATCGAAAAATGCAGCTATTGCTAACAAAATCCTCACAGATTTTAGCTTCGCTACAGGTGAGAACGTCTCATCGTAGTCAACTCCTTGAATTTGTCGGAAACCCTTTGCGACAAGTCGAGCTTTATAGACAGTAATATTACCATCAGCATCTGTTTTTCTCTTGAAGATCCATTTATTCTCGATAGCCTTGCGGCTATCAGGTAAGTCTACCAAAGTCCACACTTTGTTATCATACATGGATCCCATTTCGGATTTCATGGCTTCTTGCCATTTTTTGGAATCTGGGCTCATCATCGCTTTTTCATACGTCGCAGGGTCCTCATCATTGTTATCCACAATCATGACATTTAGACAAGGATCATACCAATCAGGAGTGGCACGTTCCCTTGTCGATCTGCGAGGTTCAGTAGTTTCCTCGTTCGAAGTTTCATGATCATTATCATTAGCTTCCTCTGTTGCCGGTGTAGGCGGTACAGGTACAGCTTCCGGTACTGCGCTACTCTGATCAACGAGTATAGATTCATCAATCTCATCGAGTTCTACTTTTCTTCCAGTCACTTCTTTAGTGAGAAATTCTTTCTCAAGAAAGGTTCCGTTCTTAGCAACAAAGATTTTGCCTTCGGATCTGTGATAGAAAGTGTACCCTATAGTTTCCTTAGGGTATCCTATGAAGACGCATTTCTCCGCTTTGGGTTCTAGCTTGTCCGGTTGTAACTTCTTTACATAGGCTTCGCAACCCCAAACTTTAAGGAATGACAGCTTAGGTTTCTTATTAAACCATAATTCATACGGTGTCGTTTCTACGGATTTTGATGGTGCTCTATTTAAAGTGAATGCGGCTGTCTCCAATGCATAACTCCAAAATGATAACGGCAAATCAGTAAGAGACATCATAGAACGAACCATATCTAAGAGAGTTCGATTACGACGTTCGGACACACCGTTTCGTTGTGGTGTTCCCGGCGGTGTCAATTGTGAAAGTATTCCGTATTTCTTTAAATGCATGCCAAACTCATAACTCAGATATTCACCTCCACGATCGGATCGTAGAAATTTAATCTTCTTGTTACGTTGATTTTCTACTTCACTTTGGAATTCCTTAAACTTCTCGAAAGTTTCGGATTTATGTTTCATGAAATAGATATACCCATATCTACTCAGATCATCTGTGAAGGTTAGAACATAACGATAACCACCGCGCGATGCTACACTCATTGGTCCGCACACATCGGTATGTATGATTTCCAATAAGTCAGTAGCTCGCTCCATCATACCAGAAAATGGAGTCTTAGTCATTTTACCCATTAGACATGCTTCGCATCTATCAAGTGACTCAAAGTCAAGTGATTCAAGTAATCCATCAATATGGAGTTTCTTCATGCGTTTCACTCCAATATGACCAAGATGACAGTGCCACATATAAGTAGAATTATCATTCAATTTAATTCGCCTAGCATCAATGTTATGTATATGCGTATCACTACTATCGAGATCTAACAGAAATAAGCCATTCTTTTCAGGTGCTCGACCATAAAAGATATTATTCATAAAAATAGAACAACCATTATTCTGAGACTTGAATGAATAACCGTCTTGCATTAAACAAGATCCAGATATAATGTTCATGCTCAACGCGGGTACAAAATAACAATTATTTAGGCTTAAAACTAATCCCGAAGGTAGATGTAGAGGAAGTGTGCCGACATCGATCACATCGACTTTGGATCCGTTTCCAACGCGCATCGTCACTTCATCTTTCAGTAGTCTTCGTTTATTCTTTAGTTCTTATTTCGAGTTACAAATATGAGCAACCGAACCAGTATCAAATACCCAGGTGCTAGAACGAGAACCAGTGAGATAAACATCTATAACATGTATATCAGATATACCTTCTTTCTTCTTCTTGACAAGGCCGCTCTTCAGATCAGCCAGATACTTGGAGCAATTACGCTTCCAGTGTCCCTTCTCCTTGCAGTAATAGCACTCAGCATCAGGCTTAGGGCCGTTCTTAGGTTTCATAGGAGGCGTGGCAGCTTTCTTGCCACCCTTCTTGAATTTTCCCTTAGACTTGCCCTGTTTCTTGAAACTGGTGGTCTTGTTGACCATCAACACTTGGTGCTCTTTCTTGATCTCAATCTCAGCAGCTTTTAGCATGCCAAAGAGTTCAGGTAACTCCTTGTTCATGTTCTGCATATTGTAGTTCATCACAAAGTTCTTGTAACTTGGTGGCAGTGATTGAAGGACACGATTAATCCCTAGTCTGTTAGGAATCACTATTCCCAAGTCACTGAGTTTCTTCGCATGCCCGGTCATAACCAGCATGTGCTCACTAACGGAGCTGCCCTCTTCCATCATATAGCTGAAGAAATGTTTCGATGCTTTATAGCATTCCACGGCCGCATGAGTCTCAAATATAGCTTTCAGCTCATTGATCAACTCATGAGGATCGTGGTGCTCAAAACGTTTTTGAAGATCGGATTCCAGTCTGCACAGGATGGCACACTGTACTTGAGAGTACCGAGCTTTCCGAGTAGCGTAAACATTCTTTACTTCCTCGGTTTCTGTTTCTGCAGGAGGGTCACCTAGCGGTGCATCAAGCACATATTGCAGATTTCCGCCAGCGAGGAAGATCCTCACATGACGGAACCAGTCGGTGAAGTTGCTACCGTTGCTCTTAAGTTTTTCTTTCTCTAGGAACTGGTTAAAATTGATTAGGGACGCCATCTCTACAACATATATTTGCAAAAGTTTAGACTAAGTTTATGACAAATTGAGTTCAAATTTTAATTCAACATAATTAAAAAACTAGGTGAACTCCCACTCAAAACAATATCCCTCGCATTGTCTTAGTGATCACACGAACCAAATCCACCGCACCTAAGTCCGATCATCACGAGACAAGGTGTGATTTCAATGGCGAACACTCAAAGTGTTCATCATATCAACCATATGATTCATGCTCTACCTTTCGGTATCACGTGTTCCGAGACCATTTCTGTACATGCTAGGCTCGTCAAGGCCACCTTAGTATCCGCATGTGCAAAACTGTCTTGCACCCGTTGTATGCACTTGTTGATTCTATCACACCCGATCATCACAAGATGCTTCGAAACAACAAGTCTTGGCAACGGTGCTACTAAGGATGAACACTTTATTATCTTGAGATTTTAGTGAGGGATCATCTTATAATGCTACCGTTGCGATCTAAGCAAAATAAGATGCATAAAAGGATTAACATCACATGCAGTTCATATGTGATACGATATGGCCCTTTTGTCTTTGCGCCTTTGATCTTCATCTCCAAAGCACGGACATGATCTCCATCATCTTCGGGTATGATCTCCATCATCATCGGCGTAGCGTCAAGGTCAATGGCGCCGTCTTCATGATTGTCCTCCATGTAGCAACTATTACAACTACTTTGAAATACTACTCAACATGAAATTTAAAGACAACCATAAGGCTCCTGCCGGTTGCCACAATACAATAATGATCATCTCATACATATTCATCATCACATTATGGCCATATCACATCACCAAAGCCTGCAAAAACAAGTTAGACGTCTCTAATTTGGTTTGCATATTTTACGTGGTTTAGGGTTTTCGAGAGAGATCTAATCTACCTACGAATATGAACCACAACGTTGATACTAATGTTGTCAATAGAAGAGTAAATTGAATCTTCACTATAGTAGGAGAGACAGACACCCGCAAAGCCTCTTATGCAATACAAGTTGCATGTCGAACGAGGAACAAGTCTCATGAACGCGGTCATGTAAAGTTAGTCCGAGCAGCTTCATCCCACTATGCCACAAAGATGCAAAGTACTCAAACTAAAGATAACAAGAGCATCAACGCCCACAAAACCATTGTGTTCTACTCGTGCAACCATCTATGCATAGACACGGCTCTGATACCACTGTAGGGATTCGTTGCATAGAAAACAAAAAAATTCCTACCGCGAACACGCAATCCAAGCCAAGATGCAATCTAGAAGACGGTAGCAACGAGGGGATTATCGAGACTCACCCTTGAAGAGATTCCAAAGCCTACAAGATGAGGCTCTTGTTGCTGCGGTAGAAGTTCACTTGCCGCTTGCAAAAGCGCGTAGAAGATCTTGATCACGGCGCCACGAACGGGCAGCACCTCCGTACTCGGTCACACGTTCGGTTGTTGATGAAGACGACGTCCACCTCCCCGTTCCAGCGGGCAGCGTAAGTAGTAGCTCCTTTTGAATCCGGCAGCACGACGGCGTGGTGTCGGTGGTGGTGGAGAATCCCGGCGGAGCTTCGCTAAGCATGCGGGGAAGAAGGAGGAGTGGGGCGGCTAGGGTTTGGGGAGAGGGGGCGCCGGCCACTATAGGGGTGCGGCCACCTTGTGGTGTTGGGGTGGCCGGCCCCCTCCCCTTGGCCCTCATTATATAGGTGGAACACCCAAGAGTTGGTCTACAAGTCTTCGAATAAGACCCAAAACCAAAACCCTCCATATCACATGAAACCTACCCAAGCTAGGACTCCCACTAGAGGTGGGATTCCCACCCTTCCTTGGGAAGGGGTGGCCGGCCCCCTTAGGGGAGTCAACTTGGGACTCCTCCCCCTTAGGGTTGGCCGGCCATGGGAGGTGGAGTCCCTCCGGGACTCCGCCTTCCTTAGTGGTTTCTTTCGGACTTTTCTAGAACCTTCTAGAACCTTCTGTGGAACCTTCCGGATCATTTTAAATCTTATAAAATGACTTCGTATATATGAATCTTATTCTCCGGACCATTCCGGAGCTCCTCGTGATGTCCGGGATCTCATCCGGGACTCCGAACAAATATTCGAACTCCATTCCATATTCAAGTTCTACCATTTCAACATCAAACCTTAAGTGTGTCACCCTACGGTTCGTGAACTACGCGGACATGGTTGAGTACTCTCTCCGACCAATAACCAATAGCGGGATCTGGAGATCCATAATGGCTCCCACATATTCAACGATGACTTTAGCGATCGAATGAACCATTCACATACGATACCAATTCCCTTTGTCACACGATATTTTACTTGTCCGAGGTTTGATCATCGGTATCACTCTATACATTGTTCAACCTCGTCTCCTGGTTGGGCCCCTGGTTGGGCCGCAAGAGGTAGTGCAACATTCGTTACCCGTAGGGTAATGCCCACATCAACAGTCGTGCACACGAGCGAGTACAGTCGCGCACACGAGCAGATACAGCCGCGCACACAAGCGAGTATAGTCGCCCACACGAGCAGGTACAACCACGCACACGAGCGAGTACAGTCGCTCGCACGAGCGAGTACAGTCAAGCATACGAGCAGGTACTGGTACAGTCAAGCATACGAGCAGGCACGAGCGAGTACAGTCAAGCATACAGTCAAGCATACGAGCAGGTACAACCACGCACACGAGCGAGTACAGTCGCTCGCACGAGCGAGTAGAGTCACACACATGAGCAGGTACAGTCGCGCACACGAGCAGGTACGTGTACAGAAGTACAGTCACACACTCGAGCAGGTACGTGTACAGAAGTACAGTCACGCACACGAGCAGGTACAGTTACCAAGTAAAGGGAAAAACTACACCAAATACACGAAAAACAGAAGTACTTATCAGTTCATGCATGAGTACAATTAGATACACAACACGAGTACATTCGCGCAGACGAGACATGTACAGTCGCGTACATGAGCGAGTGCAGTACAGTCGCGCACAGGAGGAAATACTACTACAAAAGCACATGTACAGTAGCGCACACGAGTAAGTACAATTATTGTGTAAAAGGAAAAACTGCATCAAATACAGTAAAAACAGAAGTACTAATCAGTTGAAGCACGAGTACAGTTAGGTACACACCACGAGTACAATCACACTAGTATTGGAAGTACGAAAAAAAGTATCTCAAAACCTATCAACATGGGGATCTAGTTTTGAAGATCTCGACGCGAGGATCTCAAAAGTGAAAACGGTTCGTAATTCGAACTTACGGTTCACAAGATATTTCATTTTGAAAAAACGAATCTACAAAAATAAAGGGAAAACTGGACCATCCCCTGTCCTTCTCTCTCCTCTCCTATCCCACTTTGCTTCCCCTTGCGACACTTGGTGAGCAGGGAGACCACTTCCCACCAAAATTCTGACACCACAATGCGCCACGTGTCCCATGCGGAGAGACTTTGGGATCTTCACGAAGACCACCCTTTTTTTAGAGTTTTCGGCGTTTTGAACTGTAAGGGTATATTGCCCCTATGTGTGGTTTTGGTAATTAATAACAACCCCTATGGACTAATGTTTTCATTGAGTTTATATGAAGGAATATTCCATAGGTACTACTTGTACTCCATGTGTTGGATTCAAGTATGGATGCCATGAAGATAAAGGTATTCCTTGTGTATTGGCATCAAGATCATCGGTATGAAGATATATATATGTGATATGATCAAGAAGAAGAAATGAAGATGGAGTTCTTATGTGGAACTCAATATTAGCCATGCTCTATCTTAAGTGAGTATGAGAAGATACAAGGTTGAGTTGGGCAAGTTCAAGATGAGCATATTAAGTGGATCACATGCTTGAAGCTTGCTGTCCATTTGGTGATAATGGACATGTGAAGATGTGCATCAATGGAGCTTTCCCATCATAGTGTATGGGGGAGCATTTGTGAGTCTTCACGAAGCAACATTGATCAAGTGAGGCATTCCGGCTTGAGTGAAGCTTGAAGAGTTATCATCAAGATCAAGCGGGATGCGCAAGGCAAAGGTATGGCCTTGCTAGGTTTTCCTTTTACCGGTCTCAAGGTGGATGTTGGGAGACCGGATTATAGGATAGATAGCCGCACTATTAAGAGGGGCTTTCGGTTGAGTAACTTGATCACATCGTCTTAGGGAGCTCAATCCTTTGCATATTTCGCATATCCTTATTGCTTCTTGGTGTTTCTCTGTGTGAGGTTCTTGAGCTTGTTGCTAGCTTTACAACAAGCCCAATTTCATCGAAAACGGAATCCGCATGCATCTTCTATTGCATTTTCGAGTTTGGACGTCTTCACCGTTTCTTGACGGTGGGAGACTCCCTCTCTAAAATCATCTAAAATGTTCTGTGAGGTTCTATTCGTCGTTATCTTTCCAACAAAATTGGTTTCATGTCAATCAGAGTTCGGAAGCATTAGTTATCGCAGTTTTTGTATAAACATGTTTTCCATCTCACCCGGTCAGGGACCCGGTCGGACCGGCCCATGCGCCGGCCGGTTCCGGTCTGCCGCCCGGTCAGCCGGCCTCCCAACCGGCCTGCCCGACGTGCCGACCGGTCAACCGGGCGCCAACGAGGCGCCAACCGTGTGCCGGACTAGCTCCGGTCAGCCAGCCTCCCAACCGGCTGGCCCGGCGTGCCGACCGGTCAACCGGGCGCCAACCGGGCGCCAACCGGATGACCTCGGGATCCGGCCTACCGACCGGTTTGGACCGGCTGGTCCGGTCTGTGGCCCGGTCTGACCGGGTCCTGGACCGGACGGCCCGGCCCCAGGCCCGGTTGACCGGCCTCCTCGACGGTTTACTCAGCCCAACTTTTCCCCAACGGTTATATTTTCTCTTGGGCTATAAATAGCCCTTCTTCCACCTTGGGCTGAGTTAGTTCTTCCCATTCTCTCTCCTCCATTGTTCCATTTTGAAGAACTTGCTCTCCTCTTTGATTCCTCCAACCATTCTTGCTCATACTTGAGGATTTGAGAGAGGAGATCTAGATCTACACTTCCACCAAACTATTTCTTCTCTAAGTGAGGGAATCTCTTGGGATCTAGATCTTGAAGTCTTTGGTTGACTTTCCCCTTTGTTCTTCCTCTCCAATCTCATCCTAGCATTCGTTGCTTTGGTGGGATTTGAGTGTGAAGGACTTGAACACCTCTAGTGTTCTTGCTTTGCATCATTGCATAGTGTTGAGCTCTCTACCACGATTAGTTCGAGTGAGAGACCGTGAGCTTGTTACTCTTGGAGGGAGACCTCCTAGTTGGCTTGGTGATTGGTGCTCCGGTGATCTCTTCAAGAAGATTGTGAAGAGGCCCGAGCTTCTCCTTCGTGGAGCTTGTGAAGTGGTTGTGGAGCTTGCCATCTCCGGAGCGGAGGAAAAGCTAACCATAAGGAAAGGGCCATTATCCTTCGTGGGTGTGGTTCGGAGAATAGGGTGAGCCTTCGTGACGCGGGGAATCCTTCGTGGGAGCTCCACTCCTCCAAACGTGACGTACCTTCTTGCAAAGGAATGGAACACGGAAATACATCCTCATCTCCGCGTGCCTCGGTTATTTCTATACTCGAGCTCTCTTTCCTTGTGATAGCCATCGTGCTTGAAGTACATATATCTTGCTATCACTTGTGCTACATATATCTTGTGCCTATCTTGCTTAGCTCTAGTTGCTATTGTTACACTTAGTTGAGCTTAGCATATTTAGGGTTTGTGCTTGTAAACTAAACGATAGTTTAATTCCTCATTCTTACAAGACAAATCCGCAAGAGTTTGTAATTGCATATTCACCCCCCCACCTCTAGGCGACATCTCGATCTTTCATGAACGTTGGAAATGAGCGTTTCCAGCGGACCTGGCGCATTCTTTTCAGGCAACTTGCGTCTTCTGATTTGATAACATGCCCGGGGATTCTTCTTTTCACACCTCCGCTTTGTTCTTTGTTTCCTGCCGCCGTGGATGATGCTCGCTCTCCTTCTCGCACATGCGGCAAGTCTATCTATTCGCGGAAGCGCGGTCACTGCTTTTTTTTGGCAAAAACCGATCTATTAATAATCATCGACGGTAGTATAAATAGACTAAAACGTAAAGAAAATTACAAATTGTCACTCAGACCACCTAGCGACAACTACAGACACTAGCACGAGCCGAAGGAACGCTGTTGTCCTCACCCCTTCATCACCGAAGCCGAGCAAATCTTGTCGTAGTAGAGCTTGTTGTAGTAAACAGACGGGAAGTCGTCGAGATGAGGTCCCAAAAGACAAGCGCACCAGAGCAGCAAACATCGCCAATGATGATAACCATAGATCAAACGAGGCTGACATGAAACCACACCAATAAACACGAAAATCGACCGGATCCCACGAGATCCGACGGGCACACAACTCCACACGCCCTCTGTGACGAAGAAAGCAGAAGCACTAAGCAGGAAATTGGTTGCGGTGCCAGGTCCTAAGCCAACTCCTCATCTCCGGTGGCTGCAGCTTACGGTAGACGTCATACTCTGATTCATTGTCTGCAATGAATTCGATAGTCCTGACCAACAAGTTAGGCTGGAACAGCTACGCCTTGCACACAAACCGGGGAGTGAAGATCGTCTTCATCTGAGCTTAGTTCATGATCGGGCTGCCGACGTACTGACGGTGCTTCGGGTAGCGCTGCAATCCACAAGGAACAACTGTTAGTGCAGACGACATTGACATATATATACTTTACGATCTATGCAGGAACTCAATGAGGCTTCGTACCTGGATGTACTCGTCGGCCGTCCCTTCATCACCGCCGTAGAAGTAACATCCATCTTCGCTCCGGTCCAGAATGCGATCGGATTTCATCTTCATAATGACACTCCACTTCGTCCTCCAGTTTCTGATGTGGTTGTACAGCTGAATAGTGGTGACATATACGTCGGCGAATGCAATAACCTCCGCGGCTACCTTCTTCATCTGCTGCTCCTTGAATCACATGTTGAAGCAGATACCGCTACGAACGAGCTGAACCAACCGGTTCAACACAAACTCTGATAGCTCAGGTTTTCAAACCATGGCTGGTTTGCTTGCAATCATACATGGCTGAGCATTCACAGTTGGCGCAGATAGATAGGGGAGCCCAAAGGTATGATCGCCTACATGACAAACATTGACATCCTTAAGCACTAGCAGATCAATGAACTACCACTACCACATCAATGAACAACGAGATAAGTAAAAGCGGCCTTACAGTCAAAGGACACACACGCAACACCGAGGTCGGGGAATCAAAGGACCCTGGCGAAGATGCACCACCGTCCCAGTGGAAGAGTCAACGGCGAGAACGGTCCCCGTCGTAGAGTCAGATGGAACCTGGAAAACCTCCACCGGCGACGAAGGAATGTCCTACAATAGATTCGTTCAGACCCCACTTGTGTACTCAAAAGATCTAGATCTAAGGCTAGGGTTTGCAGAAGCTTACCACAACCAAATTCATCAACGCAGAGGAAGAAGATGACCATATGCGGCCAGTAGCGGCCGCCGTCGCCGCCGCAAGCCTCGCCGACCGTGCGGGAGAGGTAGAGCTGACCATGTCGCTAGATCGAGAACGGTGGATGAGCTTGATATGGGGGGAGATTTAAATTTGCCGGTGAGAGAGCCTCCCCTATATACGTTGGCGAAAATTCAAGTGCGGTGACCGAATTCATCCCGCCGAGATTTCGCCGTCCCGCCATCTTCCGTGGTGGCTCTGTGAGGACGTCGCATTCTCCACTTATGCGAAAACGGGGGTGGCTCGCTAGAAATGGTCGAATCGGGCGTTCCTCCAGGGCCTAGCCCGAGGATGCTTTCGGCCAGGTAACCAAAAGGACTAAAACAAGCTGAACCGATATGAGGCAAGAAGCATGCAAACTACTAAACGCGTCCGGGCGTCGTGTTCTCTTGGGGGCGGGGGAAGGGAGTGGCGCATTCAATTTTAGGCATGTGCTACGGCCGGCAAGGAGTCAGATTGTACTTGCATTTTATTTGAACATGCATGGACTCGTTTCAGTCACGCAGCACACCCAAAGTGCAGGCTAGTTGGGCCGCGGCCCATTAGATCGGGTATGTTTCTTTTCTCCTTTTTGTTGATTTTTATGTTAATATTTTTATCTTTCAAAATCTAACACTTTCTCAAAAAGAACCAAAAGATATTCGGGGAACATATTTCTGAACAATGCTCATATTCCAAAACTGTTGAAATTTGTATTGAAGGAGGAGCATATGAACCTAGGTTCGGATCTGAACTTGTTCTTTTGGCATATCATACTAGAGCTATATATAGAGTTAGAGCATCTCCAGTCGCGTCCCCCAAACCGTCCCCCAAACCGCGCCGGATTGAGCGTTTGGGGGACGTGTTTTGTTCGTGCCGCGTTTGGGGGACGTCGCTCCCCAGCCGCGTCCCCCAAACGCCGCCCCCAAACATTTAAAATAATTTTTTTAACACATAAACCATTTATATCAAATGTAGCATATGAAAAAAAATGTTTTCGAGGATTGTTTTCAAATAAATTACAACAAACAATAAAACAAGTAATCAAATATAATAAAAAGGGCTAGATGATACATCAAGGTGCCACGGTATTTCCTTTGATCCTCCACAAATTGTCGGGGGGAAGACCCCGGATAGGGCAATGGACGCGGAGCAGCCGGCTGGCCACTGGCCGGCTCGCGGCAAAAGCCGGCTGAGGAGCAGCCGGCTTGCGCTGTGGCCGGCTGGTCCGGAAGCCGGCTGGCTCTAGGTCCTAGTCGGCCTGGCTACGGCCACCAATGCTGTAGCTGGGCCGGCTTCTACAAGCCATATCCGACTGGGGTTTGTACCTCAGACCGACTCGAGGCTGGCGAGTCTTGCACTGGAAGGAACCGGGTTGGTGATCCGGGTTCCGAAAGTCCACGCTGACTCCATCTTCCGTAAAACGCGGGGCACTGTGGAGCAATAGTGCCACGCGCCGGACAGGCCGTCAGGGCTTACGATGATCCGTACTGGCTACAGTGGCTGACGGCGACAGGGACACCTCCTCTCCATACCGCTGACCGTGGCAGCCGGATGGGACAGGCCACGATGCCTCAACGGCTCCTGACGTCACCGCCTCGGGAAGGAGCAGAAGCCGAGGCCGGCCAAGCCGGCCAGTAAACTATAGGGTCTTATATGTAAAGTGCCGGCGCCTATATAAGCCGCACTATCCCCTCTCGTGCAGGGGATCGATCATTCTTACTTTACTCCACTCACAGAGCTGCCCTGAGAGAGAGACGATCATCTCCCTTAGCCTCCCAGGAGCAGCCGGACACAGCTCTAGGAGCACCATTGTATTGTGTGATCATCATATACACTCATAGCAGGAGTAGAGGTTTTACCTCCATCGGAGGGCCTCGAACCTGGGTACGTCGCCGTGTCGCTCGTGCCCATACCCGCATCCGGATACCGCCGTGAGATCCCTCAGGAACCACTTCGATTAGCCACCCTATGGCATATGCCGTGACGACACCACGACATTTGGCGCCCACCGTGGGGCCCTCAGCATCCTCGGCCGGTGTTTTCATCCGGACGGGCCTCACCATCACCACCGGCGAGCGAGTCGCTTCAGGCTTGATCTGGAGATTCGGCTCCCTCGACTGCGTCAGCGACAACGCTGGCTGCTTCGCTGACCGGCCCTTCCCAGCCGGCGGCAGCGTCATCTCCTTCGGCGGCCACGATGTCTACGTCGCTACCGTCGCACCGCCGCGCTACCCGCGGCAGGTCCTGCGCTGCGCAAGCCCTCCTCCGCGAGCCGGCAGCAGCGCACCCGCCAGCCCCGTCGTCGTGCAAGTCATGATGGCTGGCGAGGAGCTCCCCACCAAGAACCCGCGCGCCCGTGGCCCCAACCTGGAGTGTAACGTCGACCCCAACGCCTCCGGCTCGGGCCCAAAGGCGCCACCGCCACCGTCCCGGCTGGACGAAGTCCGGGCGAAGCTAAGCACCCCGCTCACGCCTGGCGGCGACCCCACCACCATCGAGGCAGATCTGGAGGCGCACCGCCAGCTCCGCCTCAACAAACCGAAGAACTGGCTGCTGCTAAGCGCCAGATGGAGATCACCCAGCGCGAGTACAACCGCGCCCACGGCCTCACTCCAGGCGGCTACGGTCCCAGCCGAGCCGGTCAGATCCGCCGCAGAGGCCGCGACCTTGGCGCTGAGATCGCCCGCGACGGCGCTCCTTCGCCGACTCTGTCCGCGGAGCTACCCGTCTACAACACCCCCGACAAGAACATGCGCGTGGCACAAGCCGCCGCAGAAGAGCTGAACCGCCTTGAAGGCGAAGAGTTACGCCGCCAAACCATGCGGGTGACTGAGCTGCTCAACGCAGCCAACAAGCAGGCGGCCGACCCTGTGTACGTCAATGCCCCTGCAGCTTCTCACGCTCGTGGCGCTGCAGGCAACGACAGGGAAGGCGCCAGGGACACGGCCGAGTCCGCCTCCCCAGCACCAAGCCGGCACCGTGACTCCCGGGCCACGCACGCAAGTTCGGGCCGGCCGAGCCACCAGCCGAGCGGCAGCAGCCGCAGCCGGCCTCCCCCGAGCCGGAACCAGGAGCAAGACTCCGAGCCCCGCCGTCAGCACCGGCCGGCTCCAGAAGCAGCCGGCACACGCCAGCCGGCACGCTCCCGGCTGGGCCCCCGTATTGAGCCCACCGACGCCAGAGACCGCCTCGATCGGCTGGTCGAATCCCGCATCGCGGAAGAGGAGGTGCCGGCTTGCCCCAAGTGCTTCGGGCCCCGCATCGCCAACGAGCCCGTACTCGACGGCTTCCAGCTCCCCCGCGACACGCCCAAGTACGACGGCACCGCCAAGCCGGAGGACTGGCTGCAGGACTACTCCACCGCAGTCGGCATCTCTCGAGGCAACAAGCGATGGGCGGTACGCTACTCCCCCCTGATGCTGGTCGGCTCCGCCCGCACCTGGCTCAACAACCTGCCAGCCGGCAGCATCAACGGCTGGCTGGATTTCGAAGAGGCTTTCGTCAGCAACTTCACCGGCACCTACCGCCGGCCGGGTCGCCCTCAGCAGCTTGAGATGTGCAAGCAGGGCCCGGACGAGACGGATCGCGCGTACCTGACGCGCTGGTGCGAGATGCGCAACTCCTGCGAGGGCGTGCACGAGATCCAGGCCATCAGCTTCTTCATGGGAGGCTGCCGGCCAAACACCATGCTGTGGCACAAGCTGCGCCGTAGTGACCCCAAGTCGATGGCCGCCTTGGTGGCCATCGCGGACAAGTACGCGCTGGCCGAAGAAGCCGGCAAGGCGCCGGCTGACCCAGCACCGGCTCCCTCCAGGCGGGACCACCACAAGCCGGCTGAGCACAAGCCGGCAGACGGCGCCTCTCATGGCAGCCGGCGGGACAACTACCGCGGCAAGCGTCCACGGTGACCAGCCGGACCGCCGGTACGGCTCCGCCCACGTAGCCGCCGTGGCAGACAACGCGGCAGGCGGCAGCCGCCGCCAGAAGCAAGACCGGCAGTGGAAGCCGAAGTACACCTTCGAGCAGATGCTCGACTCGCCGTGCAAGTACCACAGCGGCAAGAACCCCTCCAACCACACCACCCGCGACTGCCACTTCATGAAGCGGCTGACAAGCGGTGAACCTCTCCCGCCTCCACCCCCGCCCCCACCAGCCGGCGGGCCGGGTGGCGCAGCCGGCGCGGAGAACGCCAACCTCGAGCACCACGAGGCTAACCAAGTGCACCATGCCGGCCGATATCTGGCCGAAGATGCTACCTACATCATCTTCACCTCCGAGCCTGAGGACAAGACGAGCCAGCAGAGCCGTTCCCTCGAGGTCAACGCGGTCATACCGCCGGTCCCCCAGTACCTAAACTGGTCAGAGCAGGCCATCACTTTTGATCGCCGCGACACACCAGCTGTCCTGCCGAAGCCGGGAAGCTACGCCATGGTCCTCGACCCCACCATCGGCACAACCCGGCGCAGCGTGCGTTTTTCGCGCGTCCTCATCGACGGCGGCAGCAGCATCAACATCCTCTACCGCGACACCGCCCGCAAGCTGGGCATCCAGGAGGCCGAGTTGCGCCCCACCCCCACCGTCTTCCACGGCATCGTGCCAGGCCACTGCTGCCAGCCGATCGGCCGGATCACGCTGGAGGTGATGTTCGGGAAGCCGGATCACTTCCGCACCGAGAGAATCGAGTTCGAGGTGGTGGACCTCGTGAGTCCCTACCACGCGCTCCTGGGCAGGCCGGCCCTGACCAAGTTCATGGCGGTGCCCCATTATGGGTACCTGAAGATGAAGCTGCCTGGCCCCAAAGGGGTCATCACCGTAGCCGGCGACTATCGCCGCTCCATCGACTGCGCCACGCAGAGCTCCAAGATGGCCCAGACGCTGGTCATCGCCACCGAGAAGCAGCTCATCCACGACGCCGTCGCCCTCGCCAAAGCCGCGCAGACAGACATGCCGGCTGCAGGCAACCCGGCTGGGACGACTCACTTCCAGCCGGCCGACAACACCAAGAAGATCCTGCTGGACCCGGCGCAGCCGGACAAGTACGTCACCATCGGTGCCGGCTTGAGCAAGAAATAGGAAAGCGAGCTCACCAGCTTCCTCCGTGAGAATCGGGACATCTTCGCATGGACTCCAAGAGACATGCCGGGTGTGCCGAGGGAGTTGGCTGAGCACCACCTCCACGTCCGGCCTGAAGCCAAGCCGGTGAAGCAGCCTCTCAGGCGCTTCGCCGAAGAACGAAGGAAGGCCATCGGTGAAGAAATCGCCCGGCTCCTAGCTGCCGGCTTCATCATGGAAGTGCTGCACCCGGACTGGTTGGCGAACCCGGTCCTGGTTTTGAAGAAGAACGGCTCCTGGCGCATGTGTATCGACTACACCAGCCTGAACAAGGCGTGCCCGAAGGATCCCTTCCCCCTGCCGCGCATAGATCAAGTCATAGACTCGACTGCCGGCTGTGAACTGTTGTCTTTCCTAGACGCCTATTCAGGCTACCACCAGATTCCTTTGAATCCGGCTGATCAAATAAAGACTTCGTTCATTACCCCGTACGGGGCTTATTGCTACACGACTATGCCGTTCGGCTTGAAAAATGCAGGCGCCACCTACCAAAGGTGCATGCAAAAATGCTTGCAGGATCAAATCGGCAGAAACGTTCACGCATATGTGGATGATGTCGTTGTAAAGACCAAGGAGACGACTACCCTCCTTGATGACCTGAGAGAGAAACCTTCACCAATCTGAGAAGATTTCGGATGAAGCTCAACCCGGCCAAGTGCACATTCGGCGTGCCGTCTGGCCAGCTCCTTGGCTACCTCGTCTCTCAGCGAGGGATCGAAGCCAACCCGGACAAGATCAGTGCCCTGGAGAAGATGGAACTGCCGCAGTGCCTCAAGGACGTCCAGAAGTTCGCTGGCTGCCTGGCTTCCTTGAGCCGCTTCGTCAGCCGGCTGGGGGAGAAGGCACTGCCCCTGTATCAATTGATGAAGAAGGCGGACAAGTTCGTCTGGTCACCGCAGGCGGAGGAAGCTTTCCGTGACTTGAAGCGCGTGCTCTCAACCGCGCCAATCCTTGCAACGCCGGCTTCAATGGAGCCGATGCTGTTGTACATCGCAGCCACCAATCGAGTGGTTAGCGTTGTCCTAGTGGTGGAGCGCAAAGAAGACGGCAGGGAGCAGCTGGTCCAGCGTCCAGTCTACTACCTTAGCGAAGTGCTCTCCCAGTCAAAGCAAAACTACCCCCACTACCAGAAGGTCACCTACGGCGTCTACATGGCGGCCAAGAAGCTCAAGCACTACTTCCAAGAGCACCTCATCAAGGTGGTTGCCACAGCGCCCTTGGCGGAGATCATCGGCAGCAAGGATGCTAACGGCCGGGTTGCCAAGTGGGCCCTGGAGCTAGCCGCCCACACCATCCTCTACGAGCCACGCACAGCCATCAAGTCGCAGATCCTCGCGGACTTCTTCGTCGACTGGGCCGAGATGCAGTACCTGCCGCCTGTGCCGGATTCCACACACTAGAAGATGCACTTTGACGGTTCGAAGATGCGCAACGGCTTGGGAGCCGGCATCATCCTCACCTCTCCCAAGGGAGATCGGCTGGACTACGTCCTACAGATCCACTTCGCCGCATCCAACAATGTGGCGGAATATGAAGCGCTCATTCATGGGCTGAAGCTGGCCAAGGAGATTGGCGTGCGTCGCATACTTTGCTTCGGCGACTCCGACTTGGTCATACAGCAAGCATCTGGCGACTGGGACGCGAAGGACGCCAACATGGCCTCATACCGCTTCCATGTCCAGCAGCTATCCGGCTTCTTCGACGGCTGCGAATTCCACCATGTGCCACGAGCAAACAACGAGGCGGCTGACGCCTTATCCAAGATTGGTTCAACCCGGCAAGCCATTCCGCCGGGCATCGCCTTGGCGGTTCTCAAGAAGCCGTCCATCATACCGTCACCGGATTCGGATTCAATATTCGTGCCGGCTGACCCGGGGGCTGCTCAGCCGAACCCGGGGGCTTCATCGCCCAAGTCGGGGGCTAACAAGCCGAACCCGCCGGCTACCATGCCGAACCCAGGGACTTCTCAGTCCAACCCGGGGGCTTCATCGCCAAACTCGGGGGCTAGCAAGTCGAACCCGCCGGCTAGCAAGCCAAACCCGGCGACCATGCAGTCGGATCCGGAAGCTCCCACGCAGGAGGCCCTGTTGGTTAGCGTATTCGAGATAAGATGCGTACCTTCATGGGCACAAGAATTCCTCTCCTACCTCACAGACGGTGTGCTGCCTGAGGATAGAGTCCAGGCCAGGCAGATTGAGAGAAGGGCCAAGGCCTATACAATCATCAACCACCAGCTGTACAAACGCAGCGTAAGTGGGGTGTTCCAGCGGTGCGTCGAGCCGGCTGAAGGGATTGAACTCCTACGGGAAATCCATCAAGGAGAGTGCGGACATCACGCCTCATCCAGAGCCATAGTGGCCAAAGCCTTCCGGCACGGTTTTTACTGGCCGACTGCGCTCAGAGACGCAGAAGAGTTGGTGAAGAGGTGCAACGGCTGTCAGCGCTTCGCAAAGAAAAGACACCAGCCGGCTTCCGCCTTGAAAACCATCCCCATCACATGGCCATTTGCCGTATGGGGCTTGGATATGGTAGGCCCATTCAGAACGGCGCGAGGCGGCATGACACACCTCTTGGTGATGATTGACAAATTCACCAAGTGGATCGAAGCCAAGCCAATCAAGAAGCTGGATGGCTCCACAGCCGTCACATTCCTCAAGGAAATCATCGTGAGGTTCGGCTACCCCCACAGCATCATCACTGACAACGGCAGCAACTTCTCCCAAGGCATCTTCTCTCGCTATTGCGGGGAAATGGGGATCCGGATGGCCCTATCTTCTGTGGCGCACCCAGAGTCCAACGGACAAGTGGAAAAGGCTAACGGCTTAGTCCTAGCCGGCATCCGGCCCCGGCTGGTGGAGCCGCTCGAGCGAGCAGCCGGCTGCTGGATTGAAGAGCTGCCCAATGTGCTGTGGAGCCTGCGCACAACGACAAACCGCTCAGTCGGCTTCACACCATTTTTCCTCGTATACGGGGCCGAAGCCGTCCTGCCGACTGATATCGAGCACGACACGCCAAGGATCAAGCTCTACACTGAAGCCGAGGCCAAAGAAGCTCGCGAAGATGGAGTCGACCTGGTCGAAGAGGCCCGGCTGCTGGCCGCGTCTAGATCTACCATTTACCAGCAAAGCCTCCGACGCTATCACAGCCGGAAGGTCCAGCCCTTAGCATTCCGAGAAGGAGACCTAGTGCTCCGGCTGATCCAGCGGACAGCCGGACAGCATAAACTGTCATCCCCATGGGAGGGTCCCTTCATCGTGAGCAAGGCAGTAGGCAATGATTCCTACTATCTCATAGATGCCCAAGAGGCTAAGAAAAACAAGCCGGACAAGGCTGACGAGGAGACTAAACGTCCCTGGAATGTCAACTTACTCCGCCCATTTTACACATGAGAGCAGGAATGTATGTATCCCTTGTATCCCTTTTGTAAGCTATGAAAAAGCACGCGCCAAGAGCGCCGTTTCCGACAAGTTTTTCGCGTACTTTACCTCTGTTTCGCCAATTGGCTTGAATCCTCTCACGCGGTCGGCTCAGTAACGTGATCCAGTTTCCGACAGCCGGCTTCCGATCCAGCTACAGACCGCAACCCGGCTGTCCGGCTGGCGGGAGCAAGGCCTAGGGAACCGACACGCGAAAAACGACTAAGGGAAAGAGTAAAAGCGAGTTGACTTGCAACTTTTCATAAAAGTGCCGGATTGCCGAATTCAGCTCGTTCGACTGAAATACTGTCAGCCTCACCCAGCGGCCCGCTCTTGATCCGGCGACGGATCGCAAGTCGGACGTACGACCGGCAAGAGCACAGCCAAAGAGTGGGGCGGATGGGAAAAAGCGAACGAGTCGAAAGAAAGCAACTCGGCACACAAATGATTAACAAACACATTAAAGTGTGACATAATTAAAGGACGATAATACTCATACATGCGCACCCGGCATCCCGGGGATTTAATAAATTGTCTTGGCAAAAGAACAACTGGAAAGACAGGTAAAACTAAGACGCGGCTGAAGAAGGACCAGCCGGAGGAGCGTCCGCGGAGCCGGCTGCCGGGTCGTCTTCGGGCTCGTCTTCCGCCTCCTCATCTTCCATGTAGTCCTCATCGGATGGAGGAGGGTTCGGGTCCGCGACAAAGAGGGCCTTGTCGACGAAGTCGGCGATGGTGCTGGCTCGAGCAAGCCGGGCGGCCTTGTATTCGGCTGGGAGCTTGTCCTCCACGCCGGCTCGCCGGAACTCAAGCTGCCCCAGGTCCACCTCGTTGTACCAAGAGAGGACGAAGGACAGCGCCATGTCGGCGCCAGCGCGCGTGGCCGACTCCTTCCAGTCGAGGAAGCGATCCGGCGCCCGCTCCATCAGGGAGGTAAGGCTGGAGATATCTTGCGGCACCGCCTCCTCAGGCCACAGCATCGGCGCCAGCTCTTCAACCGCCTTCCGGAGCTCCCAGCCGAGCTTGGTGATGGGCTCGATGCGGGCAGCCATGGACGCCATGTGATCCTCCATGGAGAAATACTCCGAGCTGCCCTCGCCGGTCTCCTGCCTCCTGGACTCGCGCGCAACGCCAACGGCTGCCAAAGCCGCGTCCTGCGTCTCCGGGAAGGCCGCTGCAAGACGAAGCAAGTCAGAAATCATCGAAGCCGAAATAAGCTGAAAAATGCAAATTTTCGAAGTCCCAAGCCAAAAGGAAAAGCCTGGCGGCCGCCGGCAAGAACCGACCGCCACCAGCCCGAAGATGGAGATAGCAAAGACATCAGAAGTTTCTGCTGCCGGCTGCCAACGAAAGCCGGCAGCCGACAGCCGAAAGCCGGCAAAGGGAAAGGAACATTAAGGTGCACTCACCCGCCAAGCCGCGATCAAGTGCGCCAATCTCATCCGTCCAGCGCTTGGCGGTAGCCGTCAGCTCCGTGGACTTGGCGGTGACCTCCTCTTGCAGCGCAAGCCGCTGCTTCTCCACCTCCGTTAGCCGCCGGCTCAGATCGTCCACCTTCTCCTTCTCTGCCGTCCTAAGGGAGTTGAGCTCAGAGAGGTGGTTCTGCTCCAGCAGGCGCAGCCGTGCCAGCTCCTGCTCAGCTAGCTTGAGCTTGGCGGCTGAAGAACGGCCCGCCTCCTCGCTCTCGGCGCACTGGGCGCGAGCAGCCCGGAGATCCGACTCCAGCCGCGGGACCTTGGCGGCTTCAACTGCGAGGCAGCCGAAAAGAAACGTCAGCCAACGAAGATTCAAAAGAAAATAAGACATCGAGTCGAAAGAGGCAAGAGCTCACCCTTGGCGGCTCCCAGCTCGCGGGCCAAGTCGGCCCGGTCCAGCTTGGCCTTGTGGTAATGGGTAACGGCGCGATTATACAAAGTGGTGCGCCGATCCATCACGGCCTAAGGAAAAAAGAAAGTCAGTCAGCTAGGCGAAACCCGGGCCGGCTCCAAGCAGCCGGCCCATGCCTCGGAGGGCTACCAGGATGATAACCAAATCAAAAAACAGATAAAGCTTACCTTGCCGGCTTCCTCCACCTTGGCAACGCTGGCCACGGTCTCGGCAGCCCTGGCCTTGAGGTGGGCCTGCAGGCTGGAGAAGAACATCTCCACCGATGCTTGGCCAGGGTTCCCCTCCCGGCTGGTCACCTCGTAGGAGTCGGCGCGGAGCCACGCCTGCTCCATGGTGGCAGCCGAGCCAAGGCTGGAGTCGGAGGCGGACGGCACCTGAAGAAGAAGAGCGCCCTTGGCCACGTGCAGCCCCGCTGCGACGCCGATGGGGCTTCCGTCCTCACCAGTGCGCGCGAGTCGGCGCCCTCCGTGCGCGCCGGCTCATCCCTTGCCGGCTCCCGCCTGGCTGGCTCATCCCTCGTCGGCTCCGGCGGCGGCGATGCTCCGGGCGCAGCAGATGGCCCAGCCGGTGCAGCTGTCTCCGGCGCCCGAGGTGCCCCTCCGGGCTCTCATCCAGCACCACCACGCTTGGCGGGCGCCGGCTCCGGTCGCAGGCGGCGCGGCTCTGCCGGCTCCGGCTCCGGTCGCGGACGGTGCAGCCCTTCCGGCTCCGGGGTGAAGGCGGCATGCCCCGGCCGGCCCCAGCAGCGGGGTCCAGCCGGCGAGTCCGGCGCGGGAACATGTCGTCCAGCGTCGGCTGCCGAGTCGGCTCGACCCGCGTGCCGCGATCTGGCGCTGAGGCCAGCGGCACGGCGAAGGAAGGTGCCCCTGCGGAAGGCGCAGTACCCGCAGCGGCGGTGGCGTAGGAGCGCGCGATGAAGGCTGCGGCGTCGGCTCCCTCCTTTGGCGCAGCGGCGGCGACGCGACGCGCGGAGCCTGCCGGGAGCCGCCACCCTGGGTAAACTTGATGGGAGCCCTAGCCGGACAAACAAAGAGAAGATAAGCATAAAAAGTAAGGAAAGAAAAGGAATCAAACAAGAAAGAGAACTCACCCGGCCTGCTCCGGAACCCTCTTCGGCTGCTGCCGGCGGAGCTTCTTCGCCTTCGCCTCCAAGGCGGCAGTGGAGCGAGGCTCGCTGGCCCGCTTCTTCCCCTGGCGCGCCGAAGTCGCCGTGGTGCTTGGCGGCCTCGCGCGCAGAGGCACGGCCGGGATCGGCCCCATGCCGGACGTCGCCGGCTCCTCGTCCTCCTGCTGCTCTGGTGAGGGGGGCGGATTGTGCTCCCCCTGGCCGCCTAGATCAGGCGCCTGCAGCAGGTCGTCGTCGCCGGCCGGGTCACCGGCTTGGTCAGCCGGATCGACGTGATCCGGCGTCCACCTCCTCGTCGCCGTGTCGCCGTCCTCGATGTTACGGCGCTCAAAGAGCTAGAAAGAAAGAAAAAGCATGAGCAAACGACAAGCCAAAAATGGGCGAAGCAAAAGGAAGTCGGCCTCGCAGCCGCAAGCCGGCAGCCGGCGAAAAACACAAGCTTACCCGTTCGGGCGGGTGGTCCCTGTCGCGGGGCGCCAGCCCGTAGTTCCAGTCGTCCGCCATGTTTGCCTTGGTGATGTTGTTCACCCGGCTGGCCACCTGGGCCTTGGTGAGCACCGCCTTGGACGTCCGGTTCGGGTCGAACCGGCCGGACATGTGCCCGATTTTGTGGGTGCGCCTCTGGAGCGGCAGCACCCGGCGCTCAGCGATGGTGCAGAGGAGATCCTCCGCAGTCAGCCCGTTCTCGACGGCCGCCCCCAAGAAGTCCCAGAGCTGGTTCACCTCGGCGTCCGGATCCGACGTGCGGGCGTTGTAGCTCCAGTTGATCCGGCCGACGGGAGGAGCCGGGTTGAACTCCGGCAGGTTGATCCGGTCGACGAGCTGCCCCTCGTTGCGCACGTAGAAGAACGACATCTGCCAGTTCTTCACCGAGTCAACGGTGGGGATCTTGGGGAAGGGCGTACCAGGCCGGGTGTAGATCGAGGCGGCGCCGCAGGCTCGCAGGCGGCCCTCGGTGGTTTGCGCCTTCAAGTAGAACAGCCGGCTCCAGAAGTCGATGTCTGGCTACAAGCCGGCGTAGGCCTCCATGAACGCCACGTAACAGCTGAGGAGGACGCACGCGTTGGCCGGCAGGTGGTGCGGCTGCAGGCCGAAGTTGTCGAGGAACTGCCGGAAGAAGGTTGAAGCCGGCAGGCCCAGCCCGCGATCAAGGTGCGCGCCGAAGACGACGCGCTCGCCGGGCTGCGGCTCGGGCTCCGTCTCCTCGCCGGGCGCCCGCCAGACCACCGCCGACGGGATCCGGCGTAGGCGCACCAGCCGCTCGATGTCGTCCTCCCGCATGTATGAGCCTCTCCACGATCCGCTGGCGGAGGCCATTGTCGAGGTTGAGGAAGAAGATGACCAAGAGAGGCGAAACGGCGAGGAAGAGCCTTGCAACCGCGGCGGCGATAACGGCGGCTGAGGACGCTCCGTGGAGACGCGTGGCCCCGTGGCGCCGGATTGGTGGAGTGGCGGCGGCGGCCCGGCGGGAGAACGTCGGGGCAGCTGCTCGCCGGAGTTCGCCAGGAGTGTTGGCGTGCGACGGAGCGCTCGAGCGAAGAAACAAGAGAGTTTGGGCGAGAGGACGAAGAGCGCGAGGAAGAAGAAGGGCGCCTCGGTACCGCTACCGGGGGCATTTATAGCCGCCTGGCGCGCCAGTTGCGCGGCCACGTGGCGATCGTGGGCCACGATCGGGATTTACTGCGCTGTAACTCCCCCCACGACGGCAGCGGTTACCGAAAACGGCCACACCACGTCCCCCACTACCGCACCGGATCCGGAGGAACATTGATGTGACCAGACGAAGCGACCGCGGCGCCAGGCGTCAGACCGGTCAAGTCGGGCGCGGGACCCGAGGCGGCGGAGGCTCCGGCGCGCCGCAAGCCGGAGCCGGACAATAAGTTCAACCCGGACTAAAAGTCGTCAACAAGGCGGAGACGCCGCCAAAACTCGCGAGAAAGCGAAAGCTGTATAAGTGTAAAAAGCGGCCGACTAGAAGCAGTTGGCAGGAACGAGCCGGATGAGGGCGCAGCCGGCTGAATGGAAATTCTCAGTCGGCCCCTCCAAGTGCCGTCAAATATATTCGAGAAGCCAGGAAAACCTGCCTAGGTCCTTCTAGGCGCAGGACCTTGCCAGCTTCGGGGGCTAATGTCGGGGGGAAGACCCCGGATAGGGCAATGGACGCGGAGCAGCCGGCTGGCCACTGGCCGGCTCGCGGCAAAAGCCGGCTGAGGAGCAGCCGGCTTGCGCTGTGGCCGGCTGGTCCGGAAGCCGGCTGGCTCTAGGTCCTAGTCGGCCTGGCTACGGCCACCAATGCTGTAGCTGGGCCGGCTTCTACAAGCCATATCCGACTGGGGTTTGTACCTCAGACCGACTCGAGGCTGGCGAGTCTTGCACTGGAAGGAACCGGGTTGGTGATCCGGGTTCCGAAAGTCCACGCTGACTCCATCTTCCGTAAAACGCGGGGCACTGTGGAGCAATAGTGCCACGCGCCGGACAGGCCGTCAGGGCTTACGACGATCCGTACTGGCTACAGTGGCTGACGGCGACAGGGACACCTCCTCTCCATACCGCTGACCGTGGCAGCCGGATGGGACAGGCCACGATGCCTCAACGGCTCCTGACGTCACCGCCTCGGGAAGGACCAGAAGCCGAGGCCGGCCAAGCCGGCCAGTAAACTATAGGGTCTTATATGTAAAGTGCCGGCGCCTATATAAGCCGCACTACCCCCTCTCGTGCAGGGGATCGATCATTCTTACTTCACTCCACTCACAGAGCTGCCCTGAGAGAGAGACGATCATCTCCCTTAGCCTCCCAGGAGCAGCCGGACACAGCTCTAGGAGCACCATTGTATTGTGTGATCATCATATACACTCATAGCAGGAGTAGAGGTTTTACCTCCATCGGAGGGCCTCGAACCTGGGTACGTCGCCGTGTCGCTCGTGCCCATACCCGCATCCGGATACCGCCGTGAGATCCCTCAGGAACCACTTCGATTAGCCACCCTATGGCATATGCCGTGACGACACCACGACACAAATGTTCAACGAGATCAGCTTGAAGTTGCTCATGCACATTGCTGTCACGGATCTCTGCGTGCATGGCGAGAAAATCAGCAAAATCTGCAGGCAACTCATGATCAACCTCCGCGAGAGGGCCTTGACACTCATAGGGACCAACATGTGACCTAACATGATTCTTGCGGTCATCCTCGATGATCATGTTGTGCATGATCACACAAGCCTGCATCACCTCCCACATTTGGTCGTGAGACTAGCTTAGAGCAGGGTACCGGACAATGGCAAATTGTGCTTGAAGCACACCAAATGCCCGCTCGACATCCTTCCTGCAAGCCTCCTGTCGTGTAGCAAAGTGAGAATTCTTCAGACCTGATGGATTCGAGATTGTTTTGACAAAAGTGGCCCATTTTGGATATATACCATCGGCTAGATAATAGCCTTTGGTATATTGGTGGCCATTGATCTCATAGTTGCATGGTGGAGCATGCCCTTCCACTAGTCTGCTGAACACCGGAGACCGCTGCAACACGTTGATGTCATTGTGTGATCCTGCCATGCCAAAGAAAGAATGCCAAATCCACAGGTCATAATCTGCCACAGCTTCAAGCACCACACTGCAATATCCATGACGCCCTTTGTATATACCTTGCCAAGCAAACGGGCAGTTCTTCCATGCCCAGTGCATGCAATCGATGCTTCCAAGCATTCCAGGAAATCCTCTGGCAGCATTTTGTGCCATGATCCTTGCAGTCTCTTCCTCAGTTGGCCCTCTCAAGTAGTATTTGCCAAACTTTCCCACCACAGCTCGGCAAAACTTGTACATGCACTCAGTGGCAGTAGACTCACTCATGCGAAGGTAGTCGTCCTGTGTATCGGCAGGTGCTCCGTATGCAAGCATCCTCATGGCGGCGGTGCACTTCTGAATGGATGAGAACCCGAGAACGCCTACAGCGTCGACCTTGAGCTTGAAGTAGGGGTCGAACTCTCGAACGCCGTGGAGGATATTCATGAACAGGCCCTTGCTCATCCTGTACCGGCGCCGAAAATTGTCGGCATGTGTTGCCCCGTCGGCGAAGTAGTCGTTGTGCAGCATGGCATGCCCCTCCATCCTCTGCCGGGGCTTCGACTTCCTTCTTCCCGGCCTTGATCCTCCGCGGCGCGGCCTCTTCCTCTTCTCCGCCTCAGCGTCAAGCATGTCCTGGAGGGACGCGATGATCAGCAAATGCTCCCGCAGGTCGTCGTCGAACGCTTGCTCGTCCTCCAGCAGCAGGGCAACCATCTCATCGTCGCTGTCCATGGCTAAAGCAAAATCAATGGTTAAAATTGCGCCGAGGCAGACGACGCAACAAACAGCGACCAATCGCGCCTGCAGCAAGTCGTCGAGCACCTTCTGTGCGCGGAGGTGGGGCGGATTTGACGGCGCGTTCTGGGAGGCGCTGGCGACGCGGCGGCGGCGGCACGACCGGCGGGAGCCCCAGCCGCGACAACGGTGCTGACTCGCAGCACAGATCAGACGCCCAAACGGCCGGGAAATCCAGCGGCGGCGGTGGGGTGGGAGGCGCGGGAAGGAAGGAGCGACGAGAAAAGAGGCGCGAACCAACGGTTTATGCAAATAGTCGCCGACATGTGGGAGCCCGTCTCGCTTTTCGTTGTGTCCGGCGTCCCCGGAGCGTCCCCTGTGGGACGGGGACGGGCTCGGGGCGCCGGACACCGTATAGGGGCGCGCCGGACAAAAATGGGCTTGGAGGACGCGGCTGGAACGCTTTTTTTTGTCCGGCGCGCCCCAAATCCCTTTGGGGGACGCTTTGGGGGACGCGACTGGAGATGCTCTTAGCCTTGCAGGGAGATAGATGGGATGGGATGGAAGAAACAAGGCAGCAACCCGTCCTGCTTTTCATACCCTTTTCTGTTGACGTGGCCGATGAAGAAGTGACGTGGTCAATGAAAAAGTAAATGCTTCTCACTCACATGCTAGTCCCTGATCGACATCAACATCCAGCTAGTGCCATCATCATCCTCCTGCTACAGTAGCGTGGCCTGCTCAGAAAACTTAACAATCCACTACACAGCTGATGTACTTGCGGGCGTGCATGCCGCTATAGCAGCAGCAATGCGCCAAAATGTACTGTGCAATGATACAGCCCTAGCGCATTAGCGCTGTAGCCGTGAAAAAAGTGAGCAGAGGTCTCTCGAAAGCAACAAGCTGTCATGCCACAATGAGGATGTGATATTTAAGCTTTCCCTCCAAATTTCCTAGGGCGTCGCTCAGCCCGTCTCATCTACGTAGAGGTGTGCTCCCGTGTTCCTCCCTACATCACCCACAACCAAAATTGAAGGCTAAGGACATCTCCAACGCGACGACCCATTTCGCACTCGCGTGTTCGGATTGGTTTAACCGGACAAAAACGCGGCCCAGCGTGCGGATCCATCCCAGAAAAGGATGACCGCGGCATCCGGAACGACCCAAAGCCGTCCCAAATCTGGGCCGAGTTTGCGTGGCCGCGAACGCCGATGGCTGGCAGCTCGCGTCCTCCCCTTGTTCGCCACTGGCCCGCCTGTCTGCCTCCCAAAACACACCAACTCCACTCCAGTCCCAAAACCTAGAGATGGCCGACGAAGCTCCTGTCACCGCCACCGCCACCATCGGAGACGAGGCCCATCTAGCGGCCGTTGCCCCTCCTCCCGTGGAGGAGGCTCCTGAACTGGACGCTCCGATGGTCGTGGAGCCCGGGCCGGCAACGAAGAAGGCGAAGCCCGAGCTCACCGCGGAGCAGAGGGCGATCGAGAGCAAGAAGCGGGGCGACCGGCGCAGGGAGCACGAGCAACGAAAGAAGAATGCCGCTGCCGCGGAGGAGCAACAGCGGGCGGCAGAGTAGCTCCTTCAACTCCAAACGCATGTGAAGGCGAATGCCATGAAAGAGCATGCCATGCTCTTTTACGGCCACACAGCGCTCGCTCACCACATGATCGTCTCGGGCGCCGGCACGGCCTCGGGGGGGGGGGGGGGGAGCTCAGCCTCGTCCATGACCCGGCTCCTTCCTCCAAGGTCAACAACCCCGCTGACTGCCCTGTTTGGGTACACACCCGGCGCGCACGAAATGGTGGCGCCGTCGGGGCGGTACACGTACCCGTCACGGGATGGGTCACCGGAGGTGGGCGAGTCCATGACGGGGCCGTCGCCTTCGTCCATTGACCTCAACTGTGCACCGACGGTGCACGCAACCTGCTTGACGATTTGTCGGCCGAGCGCGCACCGCCATCGATGCATGCACCGTCCACCGTGCAGGCCCCTCCGTCTTACCCGTTGACAATGCCGACCACAGTGCCATATCATTCGACCGACCAGGCTCCCCAGCCACCTCCCAATGACATAGAGGAGGACACCGCTGGCCATCCCGGTAGCATGAACATCGACCATGAGCCGGTGTTCGCTGAGGAGCTCAAACAAGCCGCAGCTGCACAAGCTCTAGGTCACCGGGTTAGCAAAAGAACCACCAACTACACGGCGCAGGAGGACAAGATGCTCGTCGATGGATGGTTGACCATTGGACAAGATGCATTGATAGGTGCCGAGTAGAAGGGGACCGCATTCTGGCGACGAATCTATGAATACTTCCACTAACATCGCAAATATGGAGAGGAGGCATTTGAGAGAGACCACGGCGAGATATCCCTCCAAAAGAGGTGGGGAACAATTCAAACAGAATGCAACAAGTTCCAAGCGGCATATGATCACGTGAAGCGGATTCCCGTTAGCGGCATCGGCATAAAGGACTTGGTATAGTTCTTAACCTCAACTTGTTCTTTCGTTATTTGCACATATGTTTGTCATTATTGTCTTCTTTTGCTCTAGGTGTGGCATGCTTTCGATTTCTTCAAATTGACGAATGAAGGAAAGAGCTTTTCCTTCTCTCATTGATGGAAGGAACTCCAGGGCACTCCCAAGTTCAAGGAGGGGTACGAGGGGTACACGGATACCTTGACTGGCAACCAGACCACCAAAGATCCCACGGTCATTGACCTTGATGGTCGGAAGCCTTGCGGTAGCTCCGCTTCTCGTGCAAGTCGTCCACGAGGTCACAAGGCAACCAAAGACGACATGAAGCGTGATGCTTCAGCCATGCAATTGTTCGGCACTTTGAAGGAGATGCATGCTGACCGAGAGGTGTCCATCGACAAGAGGGATGAGAGGAGGCACCGGGAGAAATAAGAGGACAGGAAGAACTTCTTCGATGTCCAAAAGAGGAAGCTTGAGATTGAAGAGGTGAAGGCCAAGACGAAGACTAGAGAAATTGAGCTCAAAGAGAAAGAAATTGAGCTCATAGCAATGGCAAGGGCCAAAGAGGTGGAGTTGAAGGCGAAGGAAGTTGAGCTGAAACGGCAAGCCGAGGACAACCTGATCATGAAAGCCGACTTGACCACCATGAGCGAGGCCAAGAGAGCTTGGTTCGAGGAGATGTAGAAGGAGATCCTAGAGTACCCAAATTGAGTTGACACAATCTCAATTTGTAATTTTTATATTTTTTCAAACTATGGCACAATTTGTTTCTTCATCATGGTACATTTTATTTGATATTATTTTATGCTATTTGATATTATTCTATATTTGTTAGATATTATTCTATATTTTTTAATATTATTTGTAAGTATGTGTGGCTAAGTGGCTGATACGTCTCCGACGTATCGATAATTTCTTATGTTCCATGCCACATTATTGATGATATCTACATGTTTTATGCACACTTTATGTCATATTTGTGCATTTTCTAGAACTAACCTATTGACGAGATGCCGAAAAGCCAGTTCCTGTTTTCTGCTTTTTTTGGTTTCAGAAATCCTAGTAAGGAAATATTCTCGGAATCGGACGAAATCAACGCCCAGCATCTTAGAAATACACGAAGCTTCCAGAACACCCGGGAAGGACCAGAATTGGGCCACAGGGGCCCCAGGAGGGTGGCTGGCGCGGCCCAAACCCTGGCCGCGCCGCCATACCCCCTCACCACCTCTTCGACCCTCCGACTCCGCCTCTTCGCCTATATAAAGGTCCCTGACCTAAAACCTCGATACGGAAAAGCCACGGTACGAGAAACCATCCAGAGCCGCCGCCATCGCGAAGCCAAGATCTGGGGGACAGGAGTCTCTGTTCCGGCACGCCGCCGGGACGGGGAAGTGCCCCCAGAAGGCTCCTCCATCGACACCACCGCCATCTTCATCAACGCTGCTGTCTCCCACGAGGAGGGAGTAGTTCTCCATCGAGGCTCGGGGCTGTACCGGTAGCTATGTGGTTAATCTCTCTCCTATGTACTTCAATACAATGATCTCATGAGCTGCCTTACATGATTGAGATTCATATGAGTTTTGTATCACAATTCATCTATGTGCTACTCTAGTGATGTTATTAAAGTATTCTATTCCTCCTGCATGGTGTAATGTGGACAGTGTGTGCATCATGTAGTACTTGGCGTAGTTTATGATCGTGATCTCTTATGGATTGTGAAGTTAACTATTACTATGATGGTATTGATGTGATCTATTTGGTTATGTTGATCTATCTTGCACTCTAAGGTTATTTAAATATGAACATTGAATATTGTGGAGCTTGTTAACTCCGGCATTGAGGGTTCGTGTAATCCTACGCAATGGTGTTCATCATCCAACAAGAGTGTAGAGTCTAGCATTTATTTATTCTGTTATGTGATCAATGTTGAGAGTGTCCACTAGTGAAAGTATGATCCCTAGGCCTTGTTCCTAAATACTGAAATCACTGCTTGTTTACTGTTTTACTATGTTTCTACTGCCTGCAATATTACCACCACCAACTATACGCCAACAAGCACTTTTCTGGCACCGTTGCTACTACTACTATTTATTCATACCACCTGTATTTCACTATCTCTTCGCCGAACTAGTGCACCTATTAGGTGTGTTGGGGACACAAGAGACTTCTTGCTTTGTGGTTGCAGGGTTGCATGAGAGGGATATCTTTGACCTCTTCCTCCCTGAGATCGATAAACCTTGGGTGATCCACTTAAGGGAAACTTGCTGCTGTTCTACAAACCTCTGCTCTTGGAGGCCCAACACTGTCTACAAGAATAGAAGCTCCCGTAGACATCAAGCACTTTTCTGGCGCCGTTGCCGGGGAGGAAAGGTAAAAGGCACTCATACTCCGGTCCCAGGTAAAGTACTTTTCTGGCGCCATTGTATTTGTGCTCGAAGCTATTTCCTTTAGATCCTCCAATTGCATCTTTTTGTTTCTTGTTTACACTAGTTAGGCATAATGGAAAACAACAAAAATATGAGAGATCTTTATGAACTTTATCTTGAATTAGGACATGATGTGTGACAAGGTATCAACTTGTCAATGCCTATGGATTGTAGGCTAGGGTTTAGTTGGAAGTAGAGGGCAAGTAGATCTCGAAGGTTTCAGCCGAAAAGTACTCGACGATTATGAGAACTAGGGTTTGTAACAATGATTCGATGATCTCTTCGTCCCTCGACTCCCCCTTTATATAGGAGGCGGAGCCGAGGGTTTCGTTTTGTACAAGTTACAGAGTCCAGGACGGTTTCTAACTCATCCCGCCAGATTACAAATAACACTTCCTATTACAACTCTAACTTTCCTTAATATATCTTGGGCTCCCGAATCTTCTTATTCTTCGGGTAATGGGCCTTCAGTAAACCCCGGGTACTATCTTCGGCAGGCCCATTTGGGATGCCTATGTCAGTAGCCCCCGAGATTTTGCTTGAATCGTAGAATCAGGGAAAATCTCCACTGTTTATTTTTACTCGACAGCTTTAACTTTTTTATATTTCTTCACATAAAATTCTATATTGTACAGGGATAATGGTAGTTGGGGCTAGTTCATCTGGCGGATCAGGTACTAGTTAACTGCTCTCGTGGCAATCCGCAAAAACCTACTTCAAGATCACGTCCCTAGACATGACCTCGGGATACTGGTGTAAACTTCGACAGGCGCCGCTTAAGGTCTTACCATTCTGTCGAGTCCCAGTAAAATTTATCGGGTACCTAACGCGTTCGTTAGGATTTTTCTTCGTATCTGTTGATACGGATAAAAGTAGCAGAGCGCAGTCTTCGGCGATGCCACGCCCAGCAGAACGGATCTGGGGTCTTACCTTCGCAAATTTGCGGCATTCAGAAATTGATCGCAACTTTGGCGTTCTGAGAATATATTGTCGAGTGCTTTTTCGGCTGTTGGAATGGCACATTTTATCGAGTCAAAGATGACTTATATTGCTCTCCCGATGGGAGTATATGTAGAGTTAATTATAACTCGAAATATACTCTTTTACTTTTCTATCTTTCTTTTTTAATTTCATCGGGCACGCGAACAGCGTTCCCGATGGGAGTAGCCCCCGAGGCTACAGCCAAGGACTTGTGCTTGGTTGTAGGCTCAACATTTTAGTCCACCTTGTCGCTATATTGTCATTATTTCCCGATATGATCTTCTTTTCATCTCTCGGGTGCGCGAACAGCGCTCCCGATGGGAGTAGCTAAATTTTACTTTTGTCGAAGTAGCCCCCGAGCATTTGGGCAAAAACTTGTATTTGATCAAAGGCTCCCGAAGTATTCAATAACTTCTCCTGTCGCCAATCTTCTTTTATTTTCCTTGTCGGCATGCTTCCCTTAGTCAAATTTACTTCATCTCTGTTAATAGTCGTGATTTTTCTGCCTTGTGGGTCCATTGTTTCCACCACGTTGACACGTCGTGCAAGTGGGGGACACACGTCCTCCGCTTTTCCTGGCGCACGTACTGTAACGCCTGTTCTATTCCATCTCAGTAAAAATACCTTTTTACCCTTTATCTACAAGATCTTTTTTCACCACACGATTTCTTCATCCAACGGTGCATTGCTTCGCCCAATTCCTATATAAACCTTTCTTCAACCTCCGTTCGCACCTTCGTTTGCGCCGCACATCTGTTCCTCTTTGCAAAAACTTCCACTGCGCCCAACTCTCTTTGATCCTACACACGCACGAACTTTGCTTTTCCAGTGCCGTTGATGCCACCGCGCACGCGACTCACTCGCCACAATACTCCAGAGTCCAAGATGGCCGCTGAAGATCTTGAGTGGGAGAGATCTAAAATCTCCAACCAAGACGTCAACATGCTGAAGAGGCTAGGCCTGATGAAGAAAGAGGACGCCATCCGCTTTCCCAGCGAAGAAAGCTACCCAACCCCTCCAATGGAGTACCGGGTTAGTTTCGTTGATCACCTCATCCGCGGCCTTTCTGCCCCAATTCACGATTTCCTCCGCGGCCTTCTTTTTGTTTATGGGATTCAGCTGCACCAATTGACCCCCAATTCCATCCTCCATGTCTCCATTTTTATCACTCTTTGCGAGTGCTTCCTTGGAGTCCCTCCTAACTGGGCTCTGTGGAAACGCATTTTCTGCCTCCGCCGCAATGGCTCCCACAACGCCACCTATAACATAGGCGGCGTTGTTATCTGTGTCCGATCTGACGTTGATTACTTCGACGTCAAATTTCCTGATTCTGTCCAAGGGTGGCGCAAAAGGTGGCTCTACATACACGAAGAAAGTGCCAATTCTATTGAGCACAACATAGTCCCTTTCGACGGAAGTGCCAAAATTCTGCGCCGCCGCTCCTGGGATGCTGAAGCTTCCGAAGAAGAGAAAAAGGCGACAGAAACACTTATGTCTCGTATTCATCAGCTTCAAAATACTCAGGGCAAAGAGCTGTCTGGTGTTCAAATTACTGCCTACTTCCTTAGGATTAGAGTGCAGCCTCTTCAGGCTCGCAAAAATCCCCTTTGGACGTATGCTGGTGAAAATGACGCCAATAGGCTCTCCAATGATCTTTCTGTAAAGGACTTGGAGAAGCTGATTCGAAGAATTTCCTCGCTTAACAAGAAGGATCCTATTCCCTCCTCTTGCCGCGTGGAACCATACAGCTCCGCCAATCCTCTCCCTGAGGTATTTTGTCTTCTCGAATTTTTGTCTTGTTCCGAACTTTCCCTGCATCTCATTGTATTGATATCTCTCTAATTTTTCTTTTGTCGCTATTTTCCTGCAGAACCATCCTACTGTGGCTTCCCTTCCTCCTCTTCCTGAGGATGGAGAAGTCGAAGAACAAGCTATCGTCGCCGAAGACAACCAGGGTTCTTCTCTTCCTGAAAGTGAAGTCGCAGGTTCTCACAAATCTGCGGCTTCCCATGAAAAAGAAGTTGAATCTGACGCCAGCGAGTCGACGCAATCCCTTCCTCCTGCTGTTTCCCCAAGGAACAAAAGGAAAAGGAATGACGCCGAGGATTCTGGCACTTCTAAAGCCGAAGAAGTTGTTCCTTCTCATCCGAAGGCAGCTTATGATCCTTATATTGAATCCCTCGTCAGCTCGTAAGTCATTTTTATTTCTCCTTATTTCTGTACTCGAAATGTTTATCTTGTCTTGCTTTTTATGCTGTCGTCTTTTGTTCGCAGTGATGATGAGGAAGAACCACCAACTCTTGACGTGGCTGCTCGAACGAGCTCGTCACGTACTCTAGTTGTTTCAGAGACACCAGCTGAAGGAGAAAAATCCTCGCCTCCTCAACGAAACGTCGTCACCACAACTCCGCCAGCAAGCCCCCTTGCTCCTTCACCAAAAAGGACAAGGATTGAAACGATTGTTGAGCCTGCCCCTCAATTGGGCGGCTCTTCTACTTTGCTCTTGGATGATGTAAGTTTGTCGATATCTATATTTCCTCTATTTTGCTTTTCCATGCCTTCACTCTTTTTTCATGCCGATGTTTCTCTTGCTTTGTTCTTCTTTGACAGCCCATGATCAAAGATCTTATCCGCATCGGATCCCAATTCATTGGGTACCGTGAGTATGCCAGCAGAACTGAAGGTAACAACTTTTATACTTGCCGTTCTTTCTGACTTTTTGCTCCTGTTGTTTGTCGCGATTTTTGATCTTTCCTCTTTTTTTATCTCGACAGAGAAACTTGCAGAGGCCAACAAACGTGCCGACGCACTTGCTCAAAAACTGGAGCAAAGTGAGGCGGCTCGCAAGAAAGCCGAACTTGTTGCTAGCGAAGCCAAAGCCGAGGCTGATGAAGCCAAAGCAAAAGCTGCTAGTGTCGAGGAACTGCAGAAAAGACTTGAGGATGTTGAATCTGCTTTAAACGAGCATAAAGCTGCACAAGCTGCTCGTGAACAAGGGATCCTCAAGCGCCTGAAATCACAAAGTCGACGCACTCACAGTAATATTATTGATCCCTTCTATTTTTATGAGAACCGCTGTTTCTTGTTTTTGACCAACGTTTTGTTTCCTGTGGCAGACCAAACAAACCAAGAGTTTGATCTGGAGAATCCCGTCAATGACCCTCTCCTTGACGCACTTTCTTATCTGGAGCTTCATGGGTCCGAAATTCGTGAAGGCGTGGCAAATGCTAGTGCAGGATTGTCGACGCTGTTCCCCTACTTCTTCCCGAAGAAAGAGGAGCCCCCGACTTTCCTTGCCCTTGCCAAGAGCTTCAATTCATCAGAGGACCTTGGACTGAAGATGCGTCAAGAAAATATGAAGATTGCTGTCGAAAGCACTGTTGCACTGGTTGATTTGCGACAGCCAGCAATTTGTTGATTGGATGAAAGTTGGCGACACCGATCAGATAGAGCAATCAAGATGGAGGTCGCTGATTAAGGCAGCCAAGCCCAACACGAAAAAAATCTTGGCCTATCTCGGGATCAAACCAGCTTCAACTCCTAGCTCATCAAGGCCGGAGGTCTAGTTGCATGCCTCTTTGTTTTTCTTTCTCTGTTTCTTTTGCTCTTGTCGCCAAAGTAGTTATTTGGCGACACGTACTTCATTAGCTCCACTGTAAGGCCTTTGTAATTATTCCGAAAGATTAATGAAAACTCTATCTTTGCTTGTTGATTGATGTTGTCTTGTTTTATTAAATTTCAGTTGGTATTTGATAACTATACTCCATCTTCCACTCCTTCCAATGTTTCGCCTTCTTCTTCTCGCTCAAGGAGAACTCTTGCTGATGCTACACCTGTCGAAGATTCCTTGCCGCGAGAATTGGATGAACTTCGGCAGCAACTTCAGTATGCAAAGAAGCAAACACTTGTGATGATGGAAAAGTCTCGTAAGTCATCTGAAGCCAAAAAAATTGCACTTCAGCAAGCTCGCGAGGCCGTGGCTGCTAAGGCAATCGCTGCTTCCGAGGCTGAAAAGGCGACTACTCGAGAAAATTTCATGCTCGAGTTAATGAATGAAGCCAGTGCGGATATGTCGGGTATGCTTGTTTCATCCTCCGATATCTTCCGTCTTCATGCTACGTCTCTTAAAGTTTTCTGCTCCGTTGTTTTAATAGGGTCCTTTACTGATGCTGTTGCCGAAGAAGAGAGGGTAAATACTAGGACGAACCTCCTTGTTAACCTTTCCCTTGACCATGGTTCTCTGTTTTGGGCGACCCCAGAGAGGACCCGCCAGATTGTCAGATTTCAGGATCGCACCTCTCAAACTCGCGACTTCCTTGATTTCTGTACCAGGACCCTGTCTATGGTTTATAACTCCATGTTTCCTCGGAACGTTCAACCAAAAACTCTTCCCGAGTTAATGGGGAAATTTAAGGATGCCCACAAGATCCATGATTTTGTCAGAGCTCAACTAGTAGCTGGCGCCAGATTTGCTCTTATCATGCTTCAGATCTGCCACTCAAATCTTGACCTGACCCAAGTTGTTGCGAAAGTTCATGAGAAGGTAAGGCGCCGAAGAGTTGGTGTCGACCGAATTAACACGAAGGTTTCGCCTATAGCCGAAGAAATGATTGAAGACCTTCTTCGGATGGATGCCGACTTTTTTGCAGATGGTCATTATGCTGATTTTCTTGGCGCTGCTCCTGAAGAAAACAGAATTACCCTTGATGACATATTGAATCATGACTAATTATTTTCCTTTGGTAGATAACTCTTCTTTGTAACCCATGATTGTGATTATATTGTGAAGCAATCATCATATTTCTATATTTGTCTAGCCCCCGAGTGTTTCGGTGGCTATTTACTGTATTTGTGTATTGCGAGGTTTTGAACCAAGGCATTTATTCAATATGTAGTTTTGGCGAATATCAGCCCCCGAGCTTCTTTGTTGAGTACTATTTTGTATTTTTATTGACTCACGAGGTATTTTAATACCAAGGCAAGGCTTTTCTTTTTTCGAGGAACTATATTGAAATTCGTCGGGTCGGAGACTTTGAGTGTGTCGATGAAGAAAAGTTATATTGACACTATCTTTATTATATTGCAGCACCGCGAGCCCGCCTCATTAAAAACCTTTTCCGGTCCCACTCGGTGCCCCGAAAAAGGAAAAGAGTGCGTCTGAAAACTCGCGGGCGTTTCGTTACATTGAAGTTTTACAAGGACTATATTTCAGCTCTAGGCGTAGAACCGCCTGAGTTGCGCCACGTTCCAGGGGTTTTGCTCCTCCACCCCTGTCTTCTTGTCCTTTATCCTGTATGCTCCTCCTCCGATTACTTCCGTGACAATGTAAGGGCCAAGCCATGGTGACTCGAGTTTTTCATGACTTTTTTGCGTGAGCCGAAGAACTAGGTCTCCAACCTGAAAAGATCTTGGCCGCAAACGTCGACTGTGGTAATTCTTCAAGTCCTGTTGGTATTTGGTTACCCGAGACAGTACTTCATCTCTAGCTTCATCAAGTGCATCGACGTCATCTTCTAGCGCTTTTCTCGACACCTCTTCATCATATTCTACGACTCGTGGAGAGTCATGCTCTATCTCGATTGGTAATACTGCTTCTGCTCCATGAACCAAGAAGAACGGAGTTTCTTGTGTTGCTGTGTTTGGTGTTGTTCGTATGCTCCATAATACACTGGGCAACTCCTCTGGCCAGGTGTGTCGAGCTTTCTCCAGTGGCGCTAATAAGCGTTTCTTAATGCCGTTGCAGATGATTCCATTAGCTTTCTCGACTTGGCCGTTGGTCTGCGGGTGCGCAACTGACGCAAAGTGTAACTTGATACCCACTTCTTTGCAATAATCTTTGAATTCGTGGGATGTGAAGTTGCTGCGCCATTACTGCGTGACGATGCTATGGGGCACTCCAAATCTGAAGACGAGGCCTTTTATGAATTTTACTGCGGATGCTCCGTCTGGTGAATTTATCGGCTTCGCTTCTATCCACTTTGTAAATTTGTCGACAGCTACTAGCATGTACTCCTTTCCTCCTGGCCAGGATTTATGTAACTTGCCCACCATATCAAGTCCCCATTGGGCAAAGGGCCACGACAATGGTATTGGTGTTAGTTCTGCTGCTGGAGAGTGAGGTTTTGCAGCAAACCTTTGACACGCGTCGCAAGTTCTTACTATTTCCTTGGCGTCCTCGATTGCTGTCAACCAATAGAATCCTGCCCGAAAAACCTTGGCTGCAATAGCTCGACTACTCGCGTGGTGGCCACATATTCCTTCGTGTACATCCTTCAGAATTATTCTTCCTTCTTCGGGTGTAACACACCTTTGCAGGACGCCTGAAATACTTCGCTTGTACAATTCTCCTTTGATCACCGTGAAAGCTTTAGAGCGTCGAATTACTCGCCTTGCCTCAACTGGATCATCGGGTATTTCTTTCCTGAGGATGTATGATATATATGCTTGCATCCAAGGAACTTGTACCATCATTACAAGCTCTTGGTCCTCTTCATCCTCCGTGGTTTCTGCGAGGGGTGTCGAAGTTTTCTCTTCTTTTGATTTTTTCTGCACCTTTTTTGGCTTCGTGGATCTCTCCGCTATTTCTTCCCAAAATACTCCTGGCGGGATTGGAAGGCACTGCGACCCGATGTTTGCGAGGACGTCAGCTTCATCGTTGCTCAATCTACTGATGTGATTTACCTCGCATCCATCAAATAACTTCTCGAGCTCATTATACACCTCCTTGTATGCTACCATGCTATCATTGACTGCGTCACATTGGTTCATAACTTGCTGAGCCACCAATTGTTAGTCGCCAAAGATTTTTAATCGAGTTGCACCGCAAGCTTTCGCCATCTTCATCCCGTGTATGAGGCCTTCATATTCTGCTTCATTGTTAGATGCGTTAGGGAACGTCATCCGAAGGATGTACTTCAACTTGTCGCCTTCAGGTGATATAAGTATTACTCCTGCGCCAGCTCCTTCTACTCTCTTGGACCCGTCGAAATTCATGGTCCAGGTTCTCGACAAGTTCTGGGGTCTGTGTTTTGCAGCTCCATCCACTCTGCGATGAAGTACGCGAGAACTTGCGACTTGATTGCTTTTCTTTTTTCATACGTGATGTCCCGAGGAAAGTTCTATTCCCCAAAGGGAGACACGACCCGTAGCTTCTGGATTGTTTAGTATATTTGACAAGGGAGCTTCATTGACCACTATGATCGGGTGTGCCGAAAAATAGTGGCGCAATTTTCGTGCTGTTGTGAACACTCCATATGCTAGCTTTTGGTACTGAGGGTACCTTTGTTTTGAGGGCGATAAAACTTCGCTGACGAAGTATACTGGCCTCTGCACTCCGTGGAGTTTTCCTTCTTCCTCCCTTTCAACGACAGGGACTGTGCTTACTACCTGGGGTGTGGCCGCAATATACAGTAACAAAGGCTCCTTCTCTTTTGGCGCCACCAAGATGGGGGGTGTCGAGATTTTGCGTTTGAGGTCCTCAAAAGCTCTGTCCGCTTCTTTATTCCATTGGAATTTATCTCCTTGCTTTATGAGGGCATAAAATGGTAGCGCTTTTTCCCCTAGCCTGGCGACGAATCTGCTCAAGGCTGCGACTTTCCATGATTAAGCTGCTGTATTTCTTTCAACTTTGTTGGCTTCCTCATTGTTACGATAGCTTGTATTTTGTCGGGATTTGCTTCAATCCCTCTTGCTTTGAAACTAGAAACCGAAGTTCTCCTGTTTGGGACGCCGAAAGAACACTTCGTCGGGTTCAGTTTGAGGCAGAACTTGTCAAGGTTGTCGAAGGTTTCCTTGAGATCCTCGATCAGCGTTGCCCCCTTTTTTGATGTTATGACGACATCATCGATGTATACTTGCACGTTTTTCCCAATCTGTGTCGCCAAACACTTCTGCATCATCCTCTGATATGTTGCTCCCGCATTTTTTAGACCAAAAGGCATTGTTCTGTAGCAAAACACGCCGTATGGTGTAATAAACGCGGTCTTTACTTCATCTTCTTCTTTCAATCTGATCTGGTTATAACCAGAATATGCGTCCAGGAAGGAAAGACGTTCACATCCAGCCGTGGAGTCGATAATTTGATCGATCCTCGGGAGGGGAAAATGATCCTTTGGACAATGTTTATTAAGACACGTAAAGTCGACGCACATGCGAAGGACCTTAGTGTTTTTCTTCGGCACCAACACAGGATTTGCTACCCATGTGGCTTCTGTGAATATCTCTTTGATAAAACCAGCTTCTCGTAGTCGATTGATTTCTGACAGCATGGCTTTGCGGTTTGGTTCCGAAAAACGCCGCAAAGGTTGTTTGATTGGTCTCGCTAATGGATCCAAGTTTAGGTGGTGCTCGGCAAGTTCCCTGGGTACTCCTGGCATATCAGCTGGACACCATGCGAAGATTTTCCAGTTCTCACGGAGGAACTCGACGAGCGCACTTTCCTATGCGATATCCATGTCATTTGCGATAGATGTCGTCTTTTTCGGGTCTGTCGGGTGAATCTGCACCTCCTTAGAATTTTTCTCGGTATTGAAAGTTGATTCTTTATTTGGCCTTCCAACGTCTAGCAGCACGTCGTAGTCAGTCATACTTTTTGACGCCAAATACTCAGCTTGCATCCCGAAAGTTTCTGATAGCCGGTGAAAATCCTTATCACACTTATCGGCTAAGGCAAAGCTTCCTTTGACTGTGATTGGTCCCTTTGGTCCAGGCAACCTCCACAACAGGTATGTATAGTGTGGCACTGCCATAAATCTAGCATATGCTGGTCGTCCCAACAGAGCGTGGTATTGCGACGGAAAATCCACGACTTCAAATTCCAGCCTCTCGATTCTATAATTTTCTCGGGTCCCAAACTGAACGTCGAGATTGATCTTCCCCAATGGATAACTTGGTTTCTCCGGTGTGATGCCGTGGAACCTTGTGTCTGTTGGCTTCAAGTTTGCTAAGGATATGTTCATCTTCCTCAATGTATCTGCATACATAAGGTTTAGGCTGCTGCCGCCGTCTATGAACACTCGAGAGACATCAAATCCCGCGATAGCTGGCGAGAATAAGTCTTGACTGCCCTGGTCGAGGAACTTGCTGCGGATGATCTGCTATGGTGAAGCCAATATCTTGTCCTGGCCAATTAAGATACTCAACTGTTGGTGGAGGCATTTTTTCTGCCATAAACACCTGTCGTGAGATTACTTTCTGAGCTCTATTGGACGGCCTTCCCTTCTGAATCATCGACACCGCTCCGTTGGAGTTAGGATCAACATAAGGTGGTGGTGGAGGTGCTGCCGTTATTCTGAGCTGATGCCGATTGTCATCTGTAATCGCGGGAGGAGGCGGCAAGTGAATCTCGCTTCTGGGTTCTCGAGGATTTCTCTGTGTTGCCCGCGCATTAGCGTGCTCGGCATACCTTAGCATTGCCTGAAAATTTCGACAGTCTTTCTGCAGGTGCCCTGACTGTCTTTTACCGTTGTTGTCGAGGAAAAAGTGCATTTGACACGGCCCATTCATCATCTCTTCAGGGGACACGAAAGGCCTTGGGAACCTAGGCCCGCTATTTTACTTTGTTGTTGCGAGAATCATCCTGTTATCACCTCGCTGTTATTGCTTCTCTGATAATCATCTCTGTTGTTTCCTCCTGTGTTTGCCGAAAACCTGCCGAAATTTGCCCTGGAGCGTCATAGTTCGGAGATGCCGAGAAATCGTCGTCTCGGTTGATAGTTTCGACCACGGTCCTCCTCTGGCGACCTGTGCCGTTTGTTGTGGACGGCGTCTTCTCCATCTGCCCATCTGTTTGCTATCTCCATTAACGCGGATACTGTCTTTGGATTGGTCCTTCCCAAGTCCTCGACAAAATCTCCACGCCTGATTCCTGCGACAAACGCATCTATTGCTCTCTCGTCAGATATATTTTCTGCCGAGTTTTTGATGATATTCCACCTTTGGATGTACTTTCTCATTGGCTCATCTGGCTTTTGTTGACATGCTCTCAACTCCTCTAACGACGCAGGTTTTTTGCACGTGGATCTGAAGTTCTTGACGAACACGTCCTCGAAACTTTCCCAGCTGTCGATAGATCCTGGAGTGAGTTTCTTTATCCAAGATCGTGCGGCTCCACTCAAATGCACCGGGATGCTTTGCATAGCTGTTGCCCTGGTTCCTCTGTGAGCTTCACTGTCTCGAGATAATCAACTAGCCAATCCTCTGGATCTTGAAGGCCGTCGAACTTCTTGAAGTTGTCGGGTAACTTGAATCCTGAGGGGACTCGAGTTTTTCGGACTCTTCTCGTGAAGCATGGCAAGCCGCACATATCTTCGTCGTTAAGCTCCGGAGATTGCCGATGATCCCTTCTGCTTTGCTGCGCTCTGTCGACCCTTGCTTGTGCTGCTGTGTCTCTTGCTCCACTTGGTCCTTCAGGTGCTGCTGCTGTTGTTCTTCTTTGCGGAGTCGTGGACTATTTTGCCTTGCCGCTCCTTCGGGAGGCGTTGATACAAACGCTGTCCCCATAGCTCCAACTCCTGCTACCGCCATATTGTATAGTGTTTCCCTTGGATCACCTGGAGGTGGTTTAGATGCAAGGATAAAAGCATGTGTCGCCATATACCCAGCCTCTGGTGTCTTAGGGATGATATTTCCTCTTGTATCTATCGACATAAAGGACATGTCGAGGTTTTGGACCAAGTGCTCTCTTTCTGCTTCGGGTATATGTTGCAACCTTGATCTTGCTCTGTTCCGCGCCTCCCTGTGGCTATCACCCGAAGTTCTAGATTGTCGGCTTAGATCTGCCCTTCTCTGCTAGATGCGAAGCTGCCTCCTTTCTTCGTTTAACTCAATTTTGTCTGTTTTCCAATTCTCTTGCAGCTCGTGCGAGCCTATATTGATATGCTTGCAATTCCTCTGGTGTGGCTGTGGTGGCCATTGGTTCTGAACCGTTCATAGCTCTCGCGGCTCTATCCCACGCTGCTTGCGAAAGTTGAACTCTGTCTCGCGGCTGTGGCCCAACATATTTGTTGCCCAGGCCTTGTCGCAGATTGGAGGGATCGACGTATGGATTTCCCAGATCGTCGAAAGCCTCGGATGTTTCCTCTTGATCCTCAATGGCATAAATCTGATGATATTTTGTATTCAGATCTATGTTGGGTTTGGTGACATCATCGTTGAGATTGATGAAGACCTTGCCCACTGTGATAGATTTGTCGATGAAGTTGTAACTGTCGACATCGCTCGAGCCATCGCTTATATATGAGTCCGCAGATGACTCAAACGACATGTCGCTGAAGATCTTGGCGAGTTTCTCTCTTGCTCTGGTGCTGACGTAGCGTGTCGACGAAGTTTCTTCTTCTCCTGACTCGGTTGACGATGTATAGCTTGAAAAATCGGAATCGACCGCCGACGATCCCGACGAAATCGGAATTTCGACACGATACGATCCTTCCTTCTCGACGCGAAAGTGAAACCTTCCGAACGTCATCTCCATGGGCTCCTCCAGATACGCATATGCATCCAAACGGGAGGGTGGGTGAGGAACAAAATCGACAGAACCAGCAGCGATCTGTTTACCTCGATCCATTGCGTTGCTTGCGGTTGACGATGTCGAAGATCTTGAACGTGCCATCGAGATCAGATCCTTACGCCTCTAGTCCCCACGGTCGGCGCCAATTGACAAGGTATCAACTTGTCAATGCCTATGGATTGTAGGCTAGGGTTTAGTTGGAAGTAGAGGGCAAGTAGATCTCGAAGGTTTCAGCCGAAAAGTACTCGACGATTATGAGAACTAGGGTTTGTAACAATGATTCGATGATCTCTTCGTCCCTCGACTCCCCCTTTATATAGGAGGCGGAGCCGAGGGTTTCGTTTTGTACAAGTTACAGAGTCCAGGACGGTTTCTAACTCATCCCGCCAGATTACAAATAACACTTCCTATTACAACTCTAACTTTCCTTAATATATCTTGGGCTCCCGAATCTTCTTATTCTTCGGGTAATGGGCCTTCAGTAAACCCCGGGTACTATCTTCGGCAGGCCCATTTGGGATGCCTATGTCAATGTGTTTGAAGAGAGAATTAAAAAACCCATGGAACTTTATATGTATGCTAATGGGAATGTTATTGATATGAATGCTTTGAACACTATTGTTGCTAATGCTATGGAAAATTCTAAGCTTGGGGAAGCTGGTTTTGATGAGCATGATCTTTTTAGTCCCCCAAGCATTGAGGAGAAAATTTACTTTGATGATACTTTGCCTCCTATTTATGATGATTATAATGATAGTAGTCTTTTGGTACCGCTTGTTATGGAGGATAAATTTGATTATGATTACAATATGCCTCCTATATTTGATGATGAGAATAATAATGATAGATACTTTGTTCAATTTGCTCCCACTATTACTAATAAAATTGATTATGCTTATGTTGGGAGTAGTAATAATTTTATGCATGAGACTCATGATAAGCATGCTTTATGTGATAGTTATATTGTTGAGTTTGCTCATGTTGCTACTGAAAGTTATTATGAGAGAGGAAAATATGGTTGTAGAAATTTTTATGTTACTAAAACACCTCTTTATGTGCTGAAATTTTTGAAGCTACACTTGTTCTATCTTCCTATGCTTGTTACTTTGCTCTTCATGAACTTGTTTATTTACAAGATTCCTTTTCATAGGAAGCATGTTAGACTTAAATGCGTCTTGAATTTGCCTCTTGATGCTCTCTTTTGCTTTAACTACTATTTCTTGCGAGTGCATCATTAAAACTGTTGAGCCCATCTTAATGGCTATATAGAAAGAACTTCTTGGGAGATAACCCATGTGTTTATTTTGCTACAGTATTTTGTTTTATATTTGTGTCTTGGAAGTTGTTTACTACTGTAGCAACCTCTCCTTATCTTAGTTTTGTGTTTTGTTGTGCCAAGTAAAGTCGTTGATAGCAAGGTTGATACTAGATTTGGATTACTGCGCAGAAACAGATTTCTTTGCTGTCACGAATCTGGAAAAAATTATCTGTAGGTAACTCATAAAATTATGCCAATTTACGTGAGTGATCCTCAGATATGTACGCAACTTTCATTCAATTTGAGCATTTTCATTTGAGCAAGTCTGGTGCCTCAATAAAATTCGTCTTTACGGACTGTTCTGTTTTGACAGATTCTGCCTTTTATTTCGCATTGCCTCTTTTGCTATGTGGGATGGATTTCTTTGTTCCATTAACTTCCAGTAGCTTTGGGCAATATCCAGAAGTGTTAAGAATGATTGTGTCACCTCTGAACATGTGAGTTTTTGATTATGCACTAACCCTCTAATGAGTTGTTTTGAGTTTGGTGTGGAGGAAGTTTTCAAGGGTCAAGAGAGGAGGATGATATACTATGATCAAGGAGAGTGAAAGCTCTAAGCTTGGGGATGCCCCGGTGGTTCATACCTGCATATTTCAAGAAGACTCAAGCATCTTCTCCTGAAACTATATTTTTATTCGGTCACATCTTATGTACTTTACTTGGAGCATCTGTTTGTTTTTGTTTTTGTTTTTGTTTGAATAAATGCTTGTGTGGGAGAGAGACACGCTCCGCTGGTTCATATGAACACATGTGTTCTTAGCTCTTAATGTTCATGGCGAAGGTTGAAACTGCTTCGTTAATTGTTATATGGTTGGAAACAGAAAATGATACATGTAGTAATTGCTAAAATGTCTTGGATAATGTGATACTTGGCAATTGTTGTGCTCATGTTTAAGCTCTTGCATCATATACTTTGCACCTATTAATGAAGAAATACATAGAGCATGCTAAAATTTGGTTTGCATAATTGGTCTCTCTAAGGTCTAGATAATTTCTAGTAAAGAGTTTGAACAACAAGGAAGACGGTGTAGAGTCTTATAATGTTTACAATATGTCTTTTATGTGAGTTTTGTTGCACCGGTTCATCCTTGTGTTTTGTTTCAAATAAACCTTGCTAGCCTAGCCTTGTATCGAGAGGGAATACTTCTCATGCATCCAAAATACTTGAGCCAACCACTATGCCATTTGTGTCCACCATACCTACCTACTACATGGTATTTCTCCGCCATTCCAAAGTAAATTGCTTGAGTGCTACCTTTAAACAATTCAAAAGTTATTACCTCTTATTTGTGTCAATGTTTTATAGCTCATGAGGAAGTATGTGGTGTTTATCTTTCAATCTTGTTGGGCAACTTTCACCAATGGACTAGTGGCTTCATCCGCTTATCCAATAATTTTGCAAAAAGAGCTGGCAATGGGATTCCCAGTCCCAAATTAATTAACAAAAATAGACACTCCTCCATGGTATGTGATTGTTGGACGGCACCCGAAGGATTCGGTTAGCCATGGCTTGAGAAAGCAAAGGTGGGGAGGAGTGTCATCATAATAAAACTAAAATAAAAAGGCACTCCTTCATGGTATGAGATTGTTGGCAGGCACCCGAGGATTCGGTTAGCCATGGTTTGTGAAAGAAAGGTTGGAAGGAGTGCCACCCAAAAATAAAATAAAATGGGAGCCGCTCTTTGAAGGTTTGTCTGGCAAGGGGGTTAGAGTACCCGCTACCATTCGTTGACAACAACAAACACCTCTCAAAACTTTATTTTTATGCTCTTTATATGTTTTCAAAATCAAAGCTCTAGCACAAATATAGCAATCGATGCTTTCCTCTTTGAAGGACCTTTCTTTTACTTTTATGTTGAGTCAGTTCACCTATCTCTCTCCACCTCAAGAAGCAAACACTTGTGTGAACTGTGCATTGATTCCTACATACTTGCATATTGCACTTGTTATATTACTTTGCATTGACAACTATCCATGAGATATGCATGTTACAAGTTGAAAGCAACCGCTGAAACTTAATCTTCCATTGTGTTGCTTCAATACCTTTACTTTGAATTATTGCTTTATGAGTTAACTCTTATGCAAGACTTATTGATGCTTGTCTTGAAGTACTATTCATGAAAAGTCTTTGCTTTATGATTCATTTGTTTACTCATGTCATTTTCCATTGTTTTGATCGCTGCATTCATTACATGTGCTTACAATAGTATGATCAAGGTTATGATGGCATGTCACTCCAGAAATTATCTTTGTGATCGTTTACCTGCTCGGGACGAGCAGAAACTAAGCTTGGGGATGCTGATACGTCTCCGACGTATCGATAATTTCTTATGTTCCATGCCACATTATTGATGATATCTACATGTTTTATGCACACTTTATGTCATATTTGTGCATTTTCTGGAACTAACCTATTGACGAGATGTCGAAGGGCCAGTTCCTATTTTCTGCTGTTTTTGGTTTCAGAAATCCTAGTAAGGAAATATTCTCGGAATCGGACGAAATCAACGCCCAGCATCTTAGAAATACACGAAGCTTCCAGAACACCCGGGAAGGACCAGAGTTGGGCCACAGGGGCCCCAGGAGGGTGGCTGGCGCGGCCCAAGCCCTGGCCGCGCCGCCATACCCCCTCACCGCCTCTTCGACCCTCCGACTCCGCCTCTTCGCCTATATAAAGGTCCCTGACCTAAAACCTCGATACGGAAAAGCCACGGTACGAGAAACCATCCAGAGCCGCCGCCATCGCGAAGCCAAGATCTGGGGGACATGAGTCTCTGTTCCGGCACGCCGCCGGGACGGGGAAGTGCCCCCGGAAGGCTCCTCCATCGACACCACCGCCATCTTCATCAACGCTGCTATCTCCCATGAGGAGGGAGTAGTTCTCCATCGAGGCTCGGGGCTGTGCCGGTAGCTATGTGGTTAATATCTCTCCTATGTACTTCAATACAATGATCTCATGAGCTGCCTTACATGATTGAGATTCATATGAGTTTTGTATCACAATTCATCTATGTGCTACTCTAGTGATGTTATTAAAGTATTCTATTCCTCCTGCATGGTGTAATGTGGACAGTGTGTGCATCATGTAGTACTTGGCGTAGTTTATGATCGTGATCTCTTATGGATTGTGAAGTTAACTATTACTATGATGGTATTGATGTGATCTATTTGGTTATGTTGATCTATCTTGCACTCTAAGGTTATTTAAATATGAACATTGAATATTGTGGAGCTTGTTAACTCCGGCATTGAGGGTTCGTGTAATCCTACGCAATGGTGTTCATCATCCAACAAGAGTGTAGAGTCTAGCATTTATTTATTCTGTTATGTGATCAATGTTGAGAGTGTCCACTAGTGAAAGTATGATCCCTAGGCCTTGTTCCTAAATACTGAAATCACTGCTTGTTTACTGTTTTACTATGTTTCTACTGCCTGCAATATTACCACCACCAACTATACGCCAGCAAGCACTTTTCTGGCACCGTTGCTACTGCTACTATTTATTCATACCACCTGTATTTCACTATCTCTTTGCCGAACTAGTGCACCTATTAGGTGTGCTGGGGACACAAGAGACTTCTTGCTTTGTGGTTGCAGGGTTGCATGAGAGGGATATCTTTGACCTCTTCCTCCCTGAGATCGATAAACCTTGGGTGATCCACTTAAGGGAAACTTGCTGCTGTTCTACAAACCTCTGCTCTTGGAGGCCCAACACTGTCTACAAGAATAGAAGCTCCCGTAGACATCACTGGCCTACTTCCCAAAGAAATAGGTCAAATGGGCAAATGGGTGGCCGCTGCTTTGGTTGCAGCGCGTGACCCAAACGAACACGCGGACGTGGGGCTCCGTCCGCGTGTCCGCACAGCCACCCAAAACGGTCCAAAACAGATGGCCTAGCGTGTCCGTTTGGATCGCCGCGTTGGAGATACCCTAAACGCATCTTCAGAAGTCCAACATAAGTGGATTGATGTGGTATGTTTTCGTCTGCGCGGACACTCAGGAAGAAAAAGTCCAACCCACTAACTAGAGGCAAAAGGACCGAACTGTCTGTATCGACCCATTCGTAGCCTAAGAGAATTTCCACCGGCATCCTAGCGACCCCGATAGAGATTTGGGGGCTGGGAGCGAAAATAGGCTCGCACCAGCATGTCTCAAATGTCGCCGGCCAATTTTCGAACACAATAGAATCACCGGCAACCCCGTGCCGGCCCCTTCGCCAAGGGCGCGAATCGGGCGCACCGGCGCCTCGCGAAGCTGAAAATTTTGAGCGTGGGAGCCGCATGTCAGCCACACCTCCCAAAAGTCGACGCCAGCGGGGAGTGGCGGGGCCGACGCGTCAGCGGCTCATTCAATTTTAACCTAACAGTCGCCTACCTCGCGACGGGAGTTATTGTGGTGCAGCGGCGGTGCAGATTCCGCAGACGCGCAACGAACCGTCCCGTCTTGCGCGCCTTGCTCTTCGTGCCGGTGTTAATGAGTGTCACCGCTCCCCCGCCTCCCTCCGGCCTATAAAAGGGCCGCATCTCATCGTCCCTCTCACACACAAACCCTAGCGCCTCTCTCCCCAACCCTAGCCACCACCATCTAAAGAGACGACGCCATGTTTTCTCGAGGCCGTGGCCGCGGCAGAGCTGCACGCTCGTCGTCGCCTGCGACACCGTCATCTTACATCGTCTGCGACACCGTCATCTTACATCGTCGGACATGGACGAGGAGGGGCCCGTGCTGTTCGAGTTCGTCGTAGTCCTCAAGGGCGATCCACACGCCATCCACAGGCTGTCGGACACCTTCGCCGACTTCGTCGCCACGGGCGCCCGGGCTCGCTGCATTTGCGGGAGGCTGCCTGCGGGCTTATGAAGGAGCGGTGTTCCATCCCCCCTTCCCACTCCTCCGGCGACATGTTCTCCGGCTTTTCCTTCGGTGCGACAGTGCGCGGCTTCGGCGGCGGTATTCGGAAACTGGTAGTGGATAGTCCATATTATCCGACATTCATATTCGAAAATTTAAAAATGAAAGTGGTAATATCCGAATCCGAACGTCTGTAGAAAAGGATATGGTAAATATCCGGATCCATTTTACAAAAAGCAAATACAAATATGGTAGTGAATTTCGAAGCAAATGTGGATATGAAAATGGATATATCCGTATCTGAATAAGATTATGTCAGCCAATTTTAGTAATTCGACCCCAATATACCAATTATCTAACCTAGAGAAACTAACAAATGGCCAAATGTTCTTTTATGTGATTTCATTTGAAACTACTATGCATCATATAGGTATATTTATCTCTCTACCATTCTATAGTTGGCTCATTATAAGGCATAAATCTATTATTTCCTGATATTCGTATCCGCTCCGAATTGAGAAAACATTCGATCCGTATTCGTATTCGAGTAACATCCGCTCCGAATTCGTATTCGGCAATACCCGTGTCCGCATCCGTATTCATTTTGAAAATATGGAAACGGATATGGGAAGGGCACTATCTGATCCGCATCCGATCCGTTTCCACCCCTATTCATAACGGCCGTCAACAGAAGGCGCCGCCTCGTTGCTATCGATGCAGCGAAAGTGGCGTCCACTGCGGAAGTGTGCCTGAGCTTGGACGGCGGCCTCAGTAACATCACGAGCACGCCGTCGTCGCCGGGCTACCTCGCAGGGTGCAACGCAGATGGGCCGTCGATATCGCAGATGCGGCTCTCGCAGATGGACGGCCGCACCCGCTACTCCCAACGCGGACAACGACATGACCTTCGACCCCACCGTGCCGTTCTCGCCGGATTCAGCGGCGCGCGGCAGCGACGCCTTTCGCTTTCCCGTCTACCTGAACTCATCGCCTGACCTGCGCCGCACCGAAGGCCACATGACAGAGGGCACCGGCCTTCCCCGCCACTTCTTCCCCGACGAGGGCAGGAGCACCCACCAGGTGTTCGGCGGCATGTCCGGCGTGTCGATGGGCAACGAGGAGGTGAGTTTCCTTACTTTTTATGTGTTATGTGCATCGTAGACACCGGCGGTGACTGAAAGTAGGTAACTTGTTGCGTAGAATTCTGCCGGGGACAAGGTCCTCAACGGCTTCATACGCGACCAAGCCTACGAACCCCTCGTCGACGAGTATGAAGAAGAGGCCGAGGAGGACAAAGGTGAGGAGGAGGTCCAGGAGGAGCTAATCGACCCCGACACCGGCGTCACCACGATGACAACGCGCAGGCATTCCAGCGGCACTCGTGGTCTGAGGTGGAGGTCTTTGGAGGATGAATGTCTCATCGAGTCGTGGAAGTAAGTGAGCTTTTGCCCCATCACCAGCGCCAACCAAACCCGAGCCAAGTACTACAAGCGCATCCTTGATTGCTTCAACGAGAAGAAGAACTATGGTGACTACGCCACCATTAACATGAACCGGAACGAGGGTGCCATCTCCCACCGTTGGAACATGATCAAGGCGGCGTGTAACAAGTTCCATGGCTACTGTGAGAAGATTAAGAACCGGAAGGAGAGCGGCAAGACGATGGTGGATTGGGTATGATCTACACAATCTTTGTCCATATCATCTTGTTCCATATCATCTTGTTCCATATCTTTTTTTCCATATCATCTTGTTCCAAATGTTGATGATCCATCTTATTCCATATCTTGTTTTGCATCATGTATTGTTAGATTCTCCAAGCAGTCGACCTGTACAAGTTCAAAAACAAGGAAAAGGACTTCATCTTCATGCATTGCTTCAACAAGCTACAACGTTGCAAGAAATGGGATTACCTCCGCCACACTCTACACAAGGACGGGGTAGAAGGGCCGGTGGATCCTCCCGACGCCTCCACCGGGCACCCCATTGGCAACAAGAAGGAAGGCCGAGAGGAATGCGGCGCCGGTATTGGCCGGCATGGATTCCTCCCTCGAGAAGATGATCACCTCATTCTCGGTGGATAACTAGGAAGCGGCGGATAGGGCCACCATCGTGTGGAAGGCAATCCTCGACAAGCAAGACATGAACATCGAGTTGGAGAGGGAGAAGCTGGAGGCGGCGAAAATGGAAGCTCACGCCGCTACCATGAAGGCCACCAACGAAGCGACACAGCTTTCGTTGGCCAAGATGTCTCAAGAGTCCAAGATCTTGATGGCCGACATGGAGAAGATGGACCCATTGGTGCGGGCGAGGCACGAGATGTACCGCGAGCGCATCGGCCAAGATGTGCTGGCGGCGCGAGCTGCGCTAGCGTCTACCCCGGAACTCTCCACGTTCATGCCGACGCGGGCACCCTCCACGTTCATGTCTCCGCTGGCACCGTTGACGTTCATGCCTCTCCTGACGTGGGCATTACCCTTCGGGTAACCGTTATTGTCCTATCATGTACGGCCCAACTGGAGGCCCATGAAGGCACTCGATGGCAAGGTGGGTGATACGTCCAATTTGCATCACTATTTTATATCATAATTTGCTGTTATTCATTGATATATTTCATATTTGGAGACAATACTTATGTTATTTCATCTATTTTGCATGTTTCATGATTATTGGAGGATCGCGCACCGGAGTCAGGATTCTGCTGGAAAAAGCGCCATCAGAATGCAATATTTCGGAAGATCAACAGTTGACGATAATTATATGAAAAATCCTATTTTTCCAGAAGACGAAGGGAGCCAGAAGGGGGAGCCGAGGGGACCCAAGGTGGGGCCACCTCATAGGCCGGCGCGGCCCAAGGCCTGGCCGCGCCGCCCTGTGAGGAGGGGCCCACAGCCCCCTCTCACCTCCTTTTCTTCGCGTACGCCTTCATCCTGAAAACCTAAGCTCCAGAGGGTACATCGCGAAGAGACACAGCCGCCTCTGCGGGGCGGAGAACACCAGAGAGAAAAGAGCTCTCCGGCAGGCTGAGATCCGCCGGGGAAATTCCCTCCCGGAGGGGGAAATCGACGCCATCGTCACCATCATCGAGCTGGACATCATCTCCATCACCATCATCATCATCTTCATCATCATCACCGCCGTCTCCACCGCTGCACATCGCCACCGCTGTAGCAATTTGGGTTTGATCTTGATTGTTTGATAGGGGAAACTCTCCCGGTGTTGATTTCTACTAGTTATTGATGCTATTGAGTGAAACCGTTGAACCAGGGTTTATGTTCAGATTGTTATTCATTATCATATCACCTCTGATCATGTTCCATATGATGTCTCGTGAGTAGTTCGTTTAGTTCTTGAGGACATGGGTGAAGTCTAAATGTTAGTAGTGAAGTATGGTTGAGTAATATTCAATGTTATGATATTTAAGTTGTGGTGTTATTCTTCTAGTGGTGTCGTGTGAACGTCGACTATACGACACTTCACCTTTATGGGCCTAGGGGAATGCATCTTGTACTCGTTTGCCAATTGCGGGGTTGCCGGAGTGACAGAAACCTGAACCCCCGTTGGTATATCGATGCAAGAGGGATAGCAGGATCTCAGAGTTTAAGGCTGTGGTTAGATTTATCTTAATTACTTTCTTGTAGTTGCGGATGCTTGCAAGGGGTATAATCACAAGTATGTATTAGTCCTAGAAAGGGCGGTACATTAGCATAGGTTCACCCACACAACACTTATCAAAACAATGAAGATTAATTAGCCGTATGTAGCGAAAGCACTAGACTAAAATCCCGTGTGTCCGCGAGAACGTTTGGTCATTATAAGTAAACAAACCGGCTTGTCCTTTGTGCTAAAAAGGATTGGGCCACTCGCTGCAATTATTACTCTCGCACTTTACTTACTCGTACTTTATTCATTTGTTACATCGAAACCCCCTGAATACTTGTTTGTGAGCATTTACAGTGAATCTTTCATCGAAACTGCTTGTCAACACCGTCTGCTCCTCGTTGGGATCGACATTCTTACTTATCGAAGATACTACGATACACCCCCTATACTTGTGGGTCATCAAGACTATTTTCTGGCGCCGTTGCCGGGGAGTGAAGTGCTATTGGTAAGTGGAATTGGTAAGGGAAACTTCTACTGTTTGTGCTGATTTGATTTCTGCCTGCTGCTATAATTCATTATGGAGAGATCTTCTCTTGAGTTTTTATTTGGGAAATCTACTACTACTGCAAAGGTAGTGGATGAGGCGCCAGATAAGGAAGAAATACCATACAAAATACCTATGAAAATTATTGAACGTGTAGTGGGTAACCGTTATACAGGGGATGGAACTGTCCACCCTGGAGATCATTTACTGTTCTTACATGAATTATGCGGTTTATTCAAGTGTGCAGGTATTGGTATGGATGAAGTGAGGAAGAAACTATTCTCTATATCGCTGTCTGGTAAAGCGGCGCATTGGTATAAATTACTGGATAATGGGGATTCTCTTGAATGGAATAATATTGTGCCCCGGTTTTATTCTAAGTTCTATCCTCCAAGTGAAATTCACAAAGATCGGAACCGCATATATAATTTTTAGCCTCATGATGGAGAGAGTATTGCCCAAGCGTGGGGGAGATTGAAGTCTTTAATGCTCTTCATTCAGATTTTCCAGTATTCGGAGTTGCTTGGGAAAAGGTCTAGTCAGGGTCGGTTCTGTTCGGAGTTGCGGGTTGACCGGGTTGTCTGCACACACTAATTAAGACTTTGGTATAGTTTGTGTCAACCTGAGTTTGGTTAAGTGCCCGCCCGCCTAGATAGATACATAAGTGTCAGTTTGAATGAAGTCAAATGTCAACCGTGTCAACAACGAGAAATTGAAGTGTAAATCTGGATGGTTTGAAGTGGAATGGAAACCTTAACATGCAAAAGTGTCTACCTCATTAGAAAAGCAAGTATCTACCGGCGATATATTCATTCGAGTATCAACCGGCGTCAACCAGTTGTCAAACTCAAAATATTTTGGCCCCATTCATGAGCTTCCTGGTAATGTTATTATTGATAATTTCTATGCAAGACTTTCTTTTGAAGACAAGACCTTGCTGGATACTTCTTGTTCTGGATCATTCACGCGCAACAAGGAAGAGTTTAAAAGGGACCTTCTTAATCGGATCCAGGAAAATACTGAAGGATGGGAGAACGACAAAGATAGAGAATCAGGTATAAATTATGATTATAAATGCATTGAAGCTTTTATGGATACTGATAAATTTCGTAATATGAGTGCTACTTATGGTCTTGATTCTCAAGTTGCTGCAAATCTTTATAAATCTTTTGCCTCTCATTATGAATTGCCTAAGAAGAATTTTGATAAGTATCATGAACCGTATAAAGATAAAATTGATTCATCTATAAATAAATGTGTTGTAGTTGAAACTGTTGATCATGTTATTCCTGAAGCTTATATTGAAAAAACTCCTTTTCCTGCTAAAATGAAGGAGTACTCTGTTATAAATAGTGCGGTTCATAAAAGTGAAAAAAACCTATAGAACCTGAAGAACAAATAAAAGTTGAACCTGCTGTTGCAATAGTTAAAGATCTTGTGACTGAAAATGTGGAGGACCGTCATATTATTTTCTGTGAAGATGCCTCTAACATTGTTTCACATCCTAATAAGTGCAAGCAAGCTAGTGTTCCTATGCTATCTGTTAGAATTGGTGATCATTGTTATTATGGTTTATGTGATATTGGTGCAAGTATTAGTGATATTCCTTATGAGCTTTACACGGAGATTATGCACGAAATTGGTTCTTGTGAACTTGAAGATATTGATGTGGTTATTCGGCTGGCTAATAGAGAAACTATTTCTCCAATTGGTATTGTTCGAGATGTGGAAGTTCTATGTGGTAAGATTAAATATCCTGCTGACTTTTTGGTACTTGGTTCTGCTGCTAGTAAATATTGTCCTATCATTTTTGGTAGACCTTTTCTAAATACTTGTGGAGCTATTATAGATTGCAAGAAAGAGAAAATTTTGACTAAATTTTCTGGTGAATCTTATGAGTTTAACTTCTCTAAATTTACCAAAACTCATTATAAAATTGATTCGCCTAATAATGATTTTAAAGTTGAACAGTGTGCATCTATTGCTCTTGCTCCTAATAATTCTTTGCAGCAACATTTGGAGAATAATGAGAGTGAAGTTTTTAGAGAAGAAAGAGATGAGCTTGATGAAATTTTCCTTCGTCAACCTATTCTTAAGCATGATTTACCGGTGGAAGATCTGGGTACAACACCACCACCAAAGGAAGATCCTGTCTTTGATTTAAAACCATTGCCTGATAATCTTAAATATGCTCATATTGATGATAAGAAAATATATCCTGTTATTATTAGTTCTAAGCTTTCAGAGTTTGAAGAAGAAAGGTTATTGGAAATATTGAAGAAACACCGAGGTGCTATTGGCTACACTCTTGATGACTTGAAGGGGATTTCTCCTTCTATTTGCCAACACGCCATTAACACTACAACAAAAATAGCATGTAGAGACGTTTAATTTATAGGCTTGGGACGCCAAATTTCATCTTTAAGTGCCTGTAAAGACGCTACTATAAAGCATCATAGAAATGTCTTCTTATGCACCGTCTCAAATACTATAAAGACGCATTATCAGCGTCTCAAAAATGAAATGAGACATTTTAAAAAGCATGTTTATGCTAATGGAGACGCTTTGTAGATTGTTCAACATGTCGTCTCTATCAACATTGAGTCGCTTTTTTGCGTCCTTAGATAGAGATTATTTTTATATTAAAGTTAATTTATTTTTAAGATATTTGCAATCAATTAGCACACCGTTACACATCATATGACTGAAATCAGATTCCAGCAGTCAAAAGAACAAGGATCACAAAACACAAAAATATTTATTATATTTATTTGATGTGAACTCTAATTTACAAGGGAAAGGTACATCCTTATAGAGATTTCATACACGACTGAATATTTTATAAAAATCACTATAACATATACTAACTAATGGAGACTAATCTATTAGATCTTGAAATCATCTGCAATCCGATTCACTACTTCTGCAGACTTTCTTTGCTCTCATGCATGATATGCTACTTGAAAAATCTTGGCAAAACAGTATCCTGCAAAGTTACAGCTGTACGAGCAAAAACAAATCAATCAATAAAAAGAACTTAATTATTATGATCTCAAAGTAAATACCATGTTCCCCGCAAAAATAGTAATTAATACCGTGTGCATCAGAAAAAATATCCTGGAGTTCTAGATCGGTAGAAGACGTAAACACATACGGAGGAGTATAGTACTTTCTATTTACTGAGTTCAGCAAACCTGATCCTGCTTGTACGTACATCTAAAACATCGAGCATGAAGTGCACTACATAATTCAATAGTAGGTGCATTTAATATAGTAAAAAGTAAAAGTTAGTTTCTCCTAGCCGATGAAATTTGTGTCTTCCGCTGTCAATGACACCTGCAAGCGGTGGCTCCTTTAATATCATATATACCGTAATATCCAAGAGCTGTTAGCAAATAAAAGACGAGCACTGGCTGCAACATACGAAGAAAAGTTTCAGAGATCTTACAGGCGAGAGACGGAAGAAGTGCGAAGGGGCATGTCAAGGGGCATGTCGCAGTTGATGTAGTCCTGTGTGAAGGAGCTGTTCATTGAGTCTTACGGGAAGGAAGCAAGGAGCAGTTGATGTAGTCCTGCGTGAAGGAGCTGTTCATTGAGTCAAGGGGCATGTCGCAGTTGATGTAGTCCTGCGTGAAGGAGCTATTCATTGAGTCTTACGGGAAGGAAGCAAGGAGCAGTTGATCGATCCCAAAACTCCAGCGGCAAGAAACAATTAATCGAGTGGGCAACAAACTCACCAGATTCAGCGCTGATCGAATCCAGTGGCCGGATGGATCCTCATAATCATCGATCCAGTCGACTGAGTCTCTATTGGGACAAATAATCAACGGTTCCTGAGACCCCCGGAGGGGATTTTTTGACGGAGAAGAATGCCACGATTGCATCGAGGGACGGTGTGGCGGCGGGCTAGGTTTTCCATGGGTGGGAAGATAATAGGAAAACTGTGCGTGAGTGCCGCATGTGCGGGGATCTTAGTTACTCTTTCTGTGAATGTTTAAAGCCTGAATTTTAGACGATTTGTGTTGCGTCTTAACAAACGTCTCAACACAAAGCTCAACTACGGAAGTAGAGACGAAATTAATAGCGTCTCATGGAAAACGTCTCGACATGATTTTTTTGTTGTAGATGATGCGAAGCCTGTTGTTGAACCTCAGCGTCGTCTAATTCCTAAGATGAAGGATGTGGTAAGAAATGAGGTATTAAGACTTCTTGAAGCTGGTATTATATATCCTATTGCTGATAGTAGATGTGTTAGTCCTGTGCATTGTGTTCCTAAGAAAGGAGGAATGACTGTTGTGCCTAATGATAATGATGAGCTCATACCTCAAAGAGTAGTTGTAGGGTATAGAATGTGCATTGATTATCGAAAAGTTAATAAGGTTACTAAGAAAGATTATTACCCTTTGCCTTTTATTGATCAAATGTTAGAAAGGTTATCTAAAAATACTCACTTTTGCTTTTTTGATGGTTATTCTGGGTTTTCACAAATTACTGTTAAAACTAAGGATCAAGAGAAAACCACTTTTACTTATCCCTATGGAACTTATGCTTATAGACGTATGTCTTTTGGTTTATGTAATGCTCCTGCTACTTTTCAAAGATGCATGTCTGCTATTTTTCATGGCTTTTGTGAGAGTATTGTAGAGGTATTCATGGACGATTTATCCGTCTATGGGAATTCTTTTGATAATTGCTTGCGGAACCTTGATAAAGTTTTGCAGAGATGTGAAGAAACTAACCTTGTTCTTAATTGGGAGAAATGCCACTTTATGGTTAATGAAGGAATTGTATTGGGACATAAAATTTTCGAGAGAGGTATTGAAGTTGATAGAGCTAAAGTTGAAGCAATTGAGAAGATGCCCTATCCTAGGGATGTTAAAGGTATTCGTAGTGTACTTGGTCATGCTGGGTTTTATAGGAGGTTTATTAAAGACTTCTCCAAGATTTTAAAGCCTCTTACTAATCTTCTTCAAAAAGATGTACCTTTTGTTTTTGATGATGATTGTAAGGAAGCTTTTGAAACTCTAAAGAAAGCCTTAACAACTGCTCCTATAGTTGAACCTCCTGATTGGAACTTACCATTTGAAATTATGTGTGATGCTAGTGATTTTGCTGTAGGCGCTGTTCTTGGACAGCGAGTAGATAAAAAATTGAATGTTATTCATTATGCTAGTAAACTCTTGATGCTGCTCAAAGAAATTATGCTACTACTGAAAAAGAATTGTTAGCTGTAGTCTTTGCTTGTGATAAATTTAGATCTTATATTGTTGATTCAAAAGTTACTATACATACTGATCATGCTGCAATTAGATACCTTATGCAAAAGAAAGATGCTAAGCCAAGGCTTATTAGATGGGTACTTCTGTTGCAAGAATTTGACTTACATATTGTAGATAGGAAAGGTGCTGATAATCCTGTTGCTGATAATTTGTCTAGATTGGAAAATATTGCTTATGATCCTGTTCCTGTTAATGATAGTTTTCCAAATGAACAATTGGATGTAATAAAGGTGAGCTCGCGAGATAGCCCTTGATATGCTGATTATGCTAACTTTATTGTTTCCAAGTACTTGCCTCCAACCTTTTCAGCTCAGCAAAGGAGGAAATTCTTTTATGATTTAAAGCATAATTTTTGGGATGACCCACACTTATATAAAGAAGGAGTGGATGATATTCTGCGAAGATGTGTTCCCGAATATGAACAACAAGAGATATTGAGTAAATGTCATGGTAGTGCTTATGGAGGACATCACGCCGGAGAAAGAACTGCACAAAAGGTTATACAATCAGGTTTTTATTGGCCGACTCTCTTCAAAGATGCAAGGAAGTTTATTTTATCTTGTGATGAATGTCAAAGAGTTGGTAATATCTCCAGACGCAATGAAATGCCTATGAATTATACTCTTGTTATTGAACCGTTTGATTGTTGGGGATTTGACTTCATGGGACCTTTTCCCTCTTCAGAAGGTAACACTCATATACTTGTTGCTGTTGATTATGTTACTAAATGGGTGGAAGCCATACCTACAAAAAGTGCTAATGGTGAGACCTCTTTAAAAATGCTTTTAGACATTATTTTTCCTAGATTTGGAGTTCCTAGATATATTATGACTGATGGAGGTTCTCATTTTATTCATGGTGGTTTTAGAAAAACTCTTGCTAAATATGGTATTAATCATAGGATTGCTTCCGCTTATCATCCTCAAACTAGTGGGCAAGTAGAACTATCAAATAGAGAAATTAAATCTATCTTGCAAAAGACTGTTAATAAAACTAGAAAGAATTGGGCTAGTAAATTGAAGGAAGCACTATGGGCTTATAGAACTGCTTATAAAAATCCCATGGGTATATCACCTTATAAAATGATTTATGGAAAAGCTTGTCATTTACCTTTAGAACTAGAGCACAAAGCTTATTGGGGTGTTAGAGAATTAAATAAAGATCCTAAACTTGCCGGTAATAAGAGGTTGCTGCAATTGAGTTCTCTAGATGAATGGAGAAGTGAAGCTTATGAAAATGCTAAACTCTTTAAAGAGAAAGTTAAAAAATGACATGATAGAAGGATTATCAAAAGAGAGTTCAATATTGGGGATAAAGTCCTATTGTATCGGTCTCGTCTCAAATTCTTTGCAGGGAAATTACTCTCGAAATGGGAAGGACCATATGTTGTTGAGGAGGTGTATCGTTCAGGAGCAATTAAAATTAGCTCTCTCCAATGCAATGCCACGCAAGTGGTGAATGGACAAAGACTCAAGCATTATATCTCAGGTGATTCTTATAATGTAGATGTTGATATTATTCGAGTGGAAACACCGAAAGCTTTCATCAAAGGTCAAATTGACAGTTCACCAGAACTCGACTTTGAATAGGTAACAGTACATGTAATGAAAAGTTCGCGATTTACTTTCCGAACAATGTTTTTGCTGTTTTTGGAAAATATGAAAAATTACGAGATCGAAACGGAGTGGAGGAGACGCACGAGGGCGTGCCCCCATAGGCCGGCGCGGCCAGGCCTTGGCCCGCGCCGCCCTATGAGCTGGCCGCCTCGTCTCCTCTTTCCGACTCTGGTTCGACCTGGTACTTTCCTTATGACATACAAATTCTGCTATATAATCCCCCGGACCCCTGGAGGTCCGTATATCGTTTTCTCGACGTGTTTTGTTTCGAGCTGTTTCTGCCAGGATCTGTTTTCAGTCTAGAAGCACCATGGTCTCCAAGAACAAGGGAAAGGGGCTTTCGGATGAAGATATTCAAGATCCCGAGTGGAAAGAGATGGACGAGAGCGTCAAAGAAGAAGATGAAGAAGAAGTGGAAGAAGACTCGCACGCATACCTGCGTGCTACCATCGCAAGCATCGAGGTGGTGGATAACCCTTTTAGTGCAAACAGGAGCGCAAGGATTCGCACCGGAGGAAGGGTTCCATGTCATTACCTAGCTCCAAAGACATCTTCTTCAGGCACTTACCACCCCTTCCGCAATCTAATTTACAATAATCAAATTGAAAGGACTCCCAAGGCAGCATTGCCTAGCAATTGGGATATAGATCGTTCTAACACTGCAGGGAGGATGAAGCTTGAAGCTGAAGGGTGGGGAAATAACTCCAAGAATTGGGACTCGCCGTCGGACATACTTCTTAATCGCGTTGAGCATAATTCGGAGATGATCCGCAACCTCATGTACAAGATTGATGAGCTTCAGGAGCTTGTTGAGAAGCTTGTCGAGAATTCATCACCACCATCGCCAAAGGAGTAATTCATCATCGGTATTGGCATCCCCTTGGTTTGTTCCAAGCTTGGGGGAGTGCCGCGGTATCACATCATCACTACCTTTTTACTTTTTACTATCAAGTAGTGTCATATCATGAGTAGGGAAGTTATCATATAAGATGGGTTGCAATGTGGAAGTATCCCTCCTTTAGTTGGTTGTCTATGTATCCCTTGGTGTGAGTTATCGTTATGGAATATTAATGAGAAGTCTTATCACTTACATATTGCATATCTTATTTTAGTTTGCAATCTCTATTATATGATTGATCTTGATTTTAGTATTGGTATCACTTTGGGAGCATTGAGTAAATCTATTTGGTTTTGGCAAACTTAGCATTGGTCAATAGCAACAAAACTTTGAGGTTTAAGTAGAAAAGAGAAATACATGTAGTTATTTCATTGTCTTCCTTTCTTGTTAGCTCATAGCTTATTATTCTGAAGTTAAAATTGTTTGTGCTTACAAGGAAGATGCATGATTGTTTCTATTACATGTATATTTGTTTGTTTCCCTCGACTCTTATGCTTGCTAATTAACCTTGCTAGCCAAAGACCTGTACTAAGAAGGAATGCTTCTCGTGCATCCAAACCTTAACCCAAAACCTATGCCATTTGTGTCCACCATAACTACCTACTGCATGGTATTTCCTGCCATTCCAAGTAAATACTTCGTGTGCTACCTTTAAATAATTCAAAATTTATTATCTCTTATTTGTGTCAATGTTTTATAGCTCATGAGGAAGTATGTGTTGTTTTATCTTTCAATCTTGTTGGGCAACTTTCACCAATGGACTAGTGGCTTCATCCGCTTATCCAATAATTTTGCAAAAAGAGCTGGCAATGGGATTCCCAGTCCCAAATTAATTAACCTAAATAGACACTCCTCCATGGTATGTGATTGTTGGACGGCACCCGAAGGATTCGGTTAGCCATGGCTTGAGAAAGCAAAGGAGGGGAGGAGTGTCATCATAATAAAACTAAAATAAAAAGGCACTCCTTCATGGTATGAGATTGTTGGCAGGCACCCGAGGATTCGGTTAGCCATGGTTTGTGAAAGCAAAGGTTGGAAGGAGTGCCAACCCAAAATAAAACTTTATGGGAGCCGCTCTTCGAGAGTTTGTCTGGCAAGGGGGTTAGAGTACCCGCTACCAGTCGTTGACAACAACAAACACCTCTCAAAATGTTACTTTTACTCTCTTTATATGATTTCAAAACTGAAAAAGCTCTAGCACATGATTTAATCCCTGCTTCCCTCTGTGAAGGGCCTGTCTTTTACTTTATGTTGAGTCAGTAAACCTATTTCCCTCCATCTTAAGCAAGCATTTGAGTTGTTGTGATCAAACCATTATATTGTGATTTACTTCATCATGTCTTTTACTCTTCCTTGCTTAGTACAAGTTTTATCTGAATGAATATAGCTTTGCAAGTTATCAATGATCATGAGGAAACTATTATGATTGAGTATGCAAGTTGTGCCATATAAACTTTAACATGAGAGCGCTGCTTAATAGATAAGTATAACCTGTTAATTATTCACTCACCAAGAATGAAGTTTTCCATCACCAACTATGATTCCTTATGCACCTTTATTTGTGATTACCTTCTACTTGCTTCAAGTTGAATTATATGAGGAAGATGTTTACTAGAATGTCTTGTGTGAATGAATATGATGCTTCTTGTCCGTATTTGATTTATCGACTCTTCACTCCATAAACATGTGGTCTTGTTTACCGAGTTCAGTTTCGCTTGGGGACAAGCGAAGTCTAAGCTTGGGGGAGTTGATTCATCCAATTTGCATCACTATTTTATATCATAATTTACTGTTATTCATTGATATATTTCATATTTGGAGACAATACTTATGTTATTTCATCTATTTTGCATGTTTCATGATTATTGGAGGATCGCGCACCGGAGTCAGGATTCTGCTGGAAAAAGCGCCGCCAGAATGCAATATTTCGGAAGATCAACAGTTGACGGAAATTATATGAAAAATCCTATTTTTCCAGAAGACGAAGGGAGCCAGAAGGGGGAGCCGAGAGGACCCGAGGTGGGGCCACCTCATAGGCCGGCGCGGCCCAAGGCCTGGCCGCGCCGCCCTGTGAGGAGGGGGCCCACAACCCCCTCTCGCCTCCTTTTCTTCGCGTACGCCTTCGTCCCGAAAACCTAAGCTCCAGAGGGTACATCGCGAAGAGACACAGCCGCCTCTGCGGGGCGGAGAACACCAGAGAGAAAAGAGCTCTCCGGCAGGCTGAGATCCGCCGGGGAAATTCCCTCCCGGAGGGGGAAATCGACGCCATCGTCACCGTCATCGAGCTGGACATCATCTCCATCACCATCATCATCATCTTCATCATCATCACCGCCGTCTCCACTGCTGCACATCGCCACCGCTGTAGCAATTTGGGTTTGATCTTGATTGTTTGATAGGGGAAACTCTCCCGGTGTTGATTTCTACTAGTTATTGATGCTATTGAGTGAAACCGTTGAACCAGGGTTTATGTTCAGATTGTTATTCATTATCATATCACCTCTGATCATGTTCCATATGATGTCTCGTGAGTAGTTCGTTTAGTTCTTGAGGACATGGGTGAAGTCTAAATGTTAGTAGTGAAGTATGGTTGAGTAATATTCAATGTTATGATATTTAAGTTGTGGTGTTATTCTTCTAGTGGTGTCGTGTGAACGTCGACTACACGACACTTCACCTTTATGGGCCTAGGGGAATGCATCTTGTACTCGTTTGCCAATTGCGGGGTTGCCGGAGTGACGAAACACAGAACCCCGTTGGTATATCGATGCAGGATGGATAGCAGGATCTCAGAGTTTAAGGCTGTGGTTAGATTTATCTTAATTACTTTCTTGTAGTTGCGGATGCTTGCAAGGGGTATAATCACAAGTATGTATTAGTCCTAGAAAGGGCGGTACATTATCATAGGTTCACCCACACAGCACTTATCAAAACATTGAAGATTAATTAGCCGTATGTAGCGAAAGCACTAGACTAAAATCCCGTGTGTCCTCGAGAACGTTTGGTCATTATAAGTAAACAAACCGGCTTGTCCTTTGTGCTAAAAAGGATTGGGCCACTCGCTGCAATTATTACTCTCGCACTTTACTTACTCGTACTTTATTCATGTGTTACATCGAAACCCCCTGAATACTTGTTTGTGAACATTTACAGTGAATCTTTCATCGAAACTGCTTGTCAACACCTTCTGCTCCTCGTTGGGATCGACATTCTTACTTATCGAAGATACTACGATACACCCCCTATACTTGTGGGTCATCAGTGGGCCACTACGTCGGTGCCGAAGAAGATTCTAGAACTAGGACCCTTTGTAACCTAGTTGTACCTGGACAGATCTCTCGAGACCTGGCTCCCTATATAAGAGCCAGGAGAGGGGCTGCCGAGGACACACACAATCTTAGCAATTTTAGCCACCATAAGTCCAGAACTAGGTCCCCGTAGAACTTAGACCCTCGACGAGATCACAGCCGAAACCTACGGCACCCCATTGTAACCCGATATTTTCATAATCAAGATCAGACAGGCAGGACGTAAGGGTTTTACCTCATCGAGGGCCCCGAACCTGGGTAACTCGCTTTCCTCGCTTGTTCTATAACCAATGTCTCGTGTCAACCTACAGGATTTCATCTACCCTAAGCACCAAACGGAGGGCATTGCCGAGGAGTACACTCGACAATTGGCGCCTTCTGTGGGAAACCTATTGGCACAAGATCCGTCATCAGCAGATCCAGCCATGTCGTCAGCAGCTTCATCGACGCCATCAGTTTTGCCAAGTTTGGGGAGTCCGATCCGATTCAGCTCCTACGAGTTCACCCCGCACAGTGACTCTTCCCGTTCGACTTTTTCTGGTCTGCAAGGAAACATGGACATGACGTTCGGGAGCGTCCACTGCAACTTCAATGCGGAGGGAGTCCTTCGTTTGCTGGAGCCGTTCATCCCCAGATCAGCAAGGAAATCGTCCCCACCATCCGTAGGATCAATCATGTCATCGTCAATCGATCTTTCGGCTGGCCTGACAGACTCGACGAATTCGTCTCCGCCACGGTCGATGTCTTCGATGTCGGTTGGATCCGATAACCCTGTATCATCGGATATGACCTCGTACTATTGCCTGAACTGCGACACCAGGCATGGGTTGGGATCGAGTGACACACCGTTCATCTACAGTGCCAGATATTCGTCAGGAGAGGACAGTCTCGACAGCGTTGTCAAGGAGGCCACCTGGAAAATGGCGCGACATCAAGTCTATGCTGCCAATAACCGTTGATGGCCATGGGCAGCCCGGCCCGAGGCCCGGCCCGAAGCCCGGCCCGAAAAACTCGGGCCTGGGCCGGAAAATGTTGGCTTGACACCCGGGCCGGGCCGGGCCTGGGTAGCCCGAAAACGCTGATTTACACTACGGCCCGGCCCACGGCCCGACGGCCCGACGGGCTTGGTGGGTATTTGGCCGGGCCGGGCCGGGCTTGGCCCGGCTTTTTCAACGTCGGGCTTTTCTTGGCCCGGACCGAGGCCCGGCCCGGCCCGACACATGCCCAGGTATACCAATAACGCAGGAAACACGGGAAACGGGGGAGGAGGAGATCACACCCCTCGTTCCAGCCGATGATATAATTTTGAAAACAGTGCAAGTAAAAAAAACAGCGCTTACACCATCGCGGAGGAAGAATGGGCAGCAGCCCAGGCAGCCGTACTCAATAACACACCGCTTCCCGCCGGAACTTCGGTTGGAACCCTCAATGTCTATCGCTCTATCTTGGAGAAAAATCGGGAGCGAATATCGAATGAGCAGATCACCCTCGAAAGACGTCTGTTAGCAGCAGATCAATCTAGTGAACGACGGAGGGGTTCACAAGGAAGCGCGTCCCGAAGCAGCCAAGGTGTAGGGAGGCATTGGTCAAGGCTATCCAGACTTTCGGAGGACGACGCTAGAGAAATAACGTCAAACCTATCCAAGTCCTTCATGACTACGGACACGTCGGGTATGTTAAGGCCAAAAACCGTTGAAGGAGCAACTGCTAACCTTGCGGCGTACCTTATCAATCAATGGCCCGAAGGTCCTATGGCTCAAGCTCATCGGGGCGCCCTGGAAAGCCTTGCAATCTTGGGAGACAATCTGGTTCCACGAAAGGAAAAATCCACGCTTCAAGCCAGTGGCTCGAAGCACCGCTCAAGGGACGCTCGAGACGAAATCACCCAGAGTAGAATGGACAAAGCCAGGCGACAGCGAGCCGCAAGAGAAGAGTACGATAGCGACGCCTCAGAAGAAAGCCAGGAGTACGACGGCGAGATGAGGGGAGCCGATTGTTTAAGCTATAAGATCCGTGAGACAGTGCCACCTAAAAGGTTCAAACCTACTCCTACTGATGCCGCTAAGTATGATGGACAGCAGGAGCCGAGGTCTTGGATAGATGATTACTTGCAGACTGTGATCCTACACAAAGGAAATCAGATAGCAGCGATGCAGTGCTTGCAACTTTACCTGAAAGATTCAGCACAGGCCTGGTTGAGATGCATGCCGAAGGGTTCCATCAAGTCGTGGGATGACATGGTAGACGCTTTCGTCACAAACTTCGAAGCAACATACAAGAGGCCTTTTGGGATCGATGAATTACGGCATTGCCAGCAGAAGCCGAAGAAGTCGATGCGTGCATACATTGAGAGGTTCGCTAAACTCCTAAATGCCGCCGAAGATGTCTCCGTCGATAGAGCAATCGATGCCTTTAGCGATGAAATTCGATGTGAAACCTACATAGAGGAGCTTGGGCGCAAGAAACCGAAGACCATAACCAAGTTGATGGAAATCGCCAACAACTGGGCTGATGGCGAAGACAACGTGCGAAGGCCTCAACAACGCAGTGACGACGAAGACGACGATCAGCTGAGGTATGATTCGGGTGGTCGAAGGGATCGTCGTAAGAAAAGGAAAGACCGCAGTTACGATGACAGCAACTTGGCAGCCGCGGGATATTCCGACCGACGAGACGATCGGTACGATGACAGGCGAGACGATCAACAGGACGACAATCAGAGTAACTCTGGGAACCGTGGCAACTACAAACCACGGCCCCCGAGCTACCCTTTGCTGAGAAGATAAACGCCTCTTGCTACCTGGATGCGTACATCGACCCTAAAGACGGCAAGAAAAAGTCAAGTCACTTGCTCAGGGAATGTCGACAATTCATTGAGATGCAGAAGCTCATCCAGCAGCAGTAGCAACCAATTCCAACACCACCGCCACCTCAGCACCAGGTCCAACAGGTTCAGCCCCACAACTCTAACGAGTCTTTTCCGCCACCACGTGGACAAATGAGTATGATTCACAGAACTGGTGTTTCGAGAAGGGATATGAAGAAGCTCACCCAAGAAATCAACCTGGCAGAAAGCATTATGGCAAATATTCCTGAATATATCGACTGGTCATCTCACAATGTTATGTTCAGTAGAGCGAATCACCCGATGACAATTCCAAAGCCAGGGCACGCTGCATTAGTAGTCGAGGCACAAATTGGAGGGTTTAAAATGAGCAAAGTCTTCATGGATGGTGGAAGCGGATTAAACCTGATATTCCTCGACACAATCAAAAACATGGGAATTACGATGAGGATGCTAGAAGAAACAGATACTTGTTTCCACGGGATTCTCCCCACATTACCGGCGTACTCTCTTGGCAAAGTTTACTTGAACGTTGTCTTTGGAAAACCCGACAACTTCAGGAAGGAAAAGATCGAGTTTGAAGTAGTAAACTGGGAATCGCAGTACCACGCCATACTCGGGAGATTAGCTTATGCCAAGTTCATGGCTGTGCCACATTACGCGTACCTCAAGCTCAAGATGTCTAGGAACAATGGAACAAACATCACAGTCTATGGAAGTTTTTCACGCTCATATAATTATGATCGCGAGTTTCAGATGATTGCTTCCAAGTTCGGACTAAAACAGGAAACTGACGACTTCCCTTCAAAATCGTCAGCACTCGATAGTAAGGAAGATGAACGCGTCGAGAAACTGAAGAAGAAACCAGCCGATCTTGCTCTGGAAGCTTCGACAGTAAAAACCTCAGCATTTGACGGCAAGACCGTTATAGAAGAAAAAAAACTCCGACACTCGCCGCAAGAACTCCTGATGAAACCAGTGATGCTTTCAAAGATACTGGCACGTCGGACAAGCTCGAAGATAAGAAGAACCCTCCTTTTGTTTAAAAGGATGGGTAGCATTATATTTAGTTTTTCTCTTTTCAGCAGGGCTCTTTTTAGCCCTTTAGTTTTTTACTTACTCTATTAATGAAGACACAAGTTTTGTTTCTCTGATGTATTGCAGTAATTCGGGACACCCGAACTACATCATCAGGAACTTTGTTCGTATACTACAGCAAACATCGGTTTAATTGAAAATACGCCCAGAGATTGCATTCTAAAAAAGCCTCTGAAACTACGGGTGCTATGATGAAAAATCGATAGGAATCTTGCTTTTTTCCTTCGCTATAGATGCCTCAAAGAGTGCCGCAGATAGCAAGGATCATGAAACACGCACGAAAACGACCCACGTTCGGTACTTTAAACTACAGAAGTATTAAAGAGCGACGGAGTCATCGGCAGATCTAGTTCCACCGATTTATACGGGAGCTGCTATCATGTCACGCATCGGTTGAAAGCAAAGTTGCACATACAACGGGTTTAGCAAGACCCGCAACACGAGCTGATCACTCAAATAATTTGCTACCGACAAACATACGTATACATCATAATACAGACGTAAAACGAGTAACTAAGATTTACTTATTCAAAATTTGCGAATGACACTACCACAAAAGGAGGTACATATATACACCTGCCGATGAATTAGTTTAAACCTAATCATCCGAACATTCGGATGCAGCAAGTATCGGGGCATTCTCCTTACAACAGGAGCATGTTTTTGGATTACTCCTGTGGAGTCTCTATTTCTTCGGCTGCCGTTGAGGCTTCTTCAAGCCTTCCGATAACGATGCTAGCAGGAAGCTCGACCTTCGGGTAAAACGGCCCTAATTCACCTACAGCATTGGCAATTGCCATCAAGTCTGCTGAGGGATGACATACAAGAACAAGGGCAAACACAACTTTAGCTCCTGTGATAAGTTGTGCTCGAATCAAGCTCCGGATCTTCCTGGTATTACTGAATTCTGACATTAGAGTCAACAACGTGGGAGGGACCCCGTTCAAAGGGAACATTGTCTTCCAGATTATTCTCAGTCCTTTATAGCACTTGACGAAGAAACGGTGGACCTGCTGGACTCGATCTTGGAACTTCGCGACAGTGGAAGCCTTTGATTGATCTTTCCAGAAAACCTCATCTAAAGATGATAGTTGAGCCAATGCATTCACGCGCTCATGAATACGCTTGTTCTCCTCAGCTGGGTTCAGAGCTATGACTAGAAAGAGAAGCGAAGAAAGATGAGAAGATACCTTTTAGGAAAAATAAGGAGCAAGAGGACAATGACGCATACATTTCAAACTCTATGTGGTTCTATGCAACTCAGCAAGAGCGCAGCGTTCTGCGTTAACCACAAGTTCGTTCTTCTTCCGGATAATAGCAGCCAAGGCATAAGTACTGCGCATATCCTTTTCCATTTGAGCAATTTGATCCTTCATGTGTTGGATTCGATCATTCTCAGAACAAGCACCCGAAGAATCATCGGTAAACGAAGGCACAGGAAAAACATGCAAAAAGTTATTAAAAGGCATGATGGATTATATGGGTTCAACACTGGAATTTACTCCCACCGGGAGCATGCAAATAAAAGTGTTATAACAAGAGGATACTGGCAACATTGCCAGTACGGAATTTGGTACAATCACAGAAGTCTTATGACAGGAAATTGTTTCAACCGAGCTAGATTACAAAAATGAAATCAAGGGGCTTGGGTTTGGTTTGACAAGCTTGGTCCAATGGACGATTTCTTTGCCGAGACCAACTCAAAAAGCTGGCGAGCACACTTAAGCGCTGAGGTCTTAAAGGCACCCAAGTCAACAAATTGCCCATCTTGGTCTTTTGGCACTTCTTTGGACATTTTTTCAATATTGGCTTTGAAACCATGACCCATCATAAGCTGAAAACCTAGGAGGGCATCGTAGGTGCGCGAAGATATCAGTGGGATCGAATCTTCTTGGCTAAAGAGAGTGAGTCGCCGGACTTCATCAAGCAGTTCCTTCTCGGATAACTCAGCAATATTTACTCTGGTCTCATCCCTGGGGCCCGAGTACAAGCACATCGGATGGGCCCTAGACATGATTGGCTGAAATCGAAGCTTTAAGAACACGGCGGCTACCTCAGTACCTATCATGGTTTGGCCGTCGGATTCCTTGATCCGAAGGAATCTTTTGAATAACCTATCGACTGTTGGTTTTTCATCGGGTGAGAGGATATTTTTCCAAGATTTCTTGGGTTCGGCTTCCAGAACATCGGAGAATTGAGGGAGCTGGGAGTCGGCTATTGATGAGTCTCTGATATAAAACCACTTCAGCCTCCATCCTTGCACGGACTCTTTCATTGGGAAGTTGAAGTAATTAACTCCTTTACGGACAACAAACCCTACTCCACCAATGACGAAGGTCCCACCACTGCAGTTGTATCTTTTCACGAAGAAAATTTTCTTCCACAAAGCGAAGTGGGGCTCAATGCCCAGGAACGCTTCACCGAGGGTAATAAAGATGGCAAGGTGAAGGATTAAATTGGGAGTCAACTGCCATAGTTGGATCTCATACACTCGAAGGAGGCGATGGAGAAATTTGTGAGCATGGAGCGAAAGACCTCGATACAAGAAGGATAAGAACATCACAGTAAAACTGGCAGGGGGATTGGGCCGTGAAGTCGCACCTGGAAGAATAACGTTCCCCACGTCGGAAGAAATTATTTCGAGCCTTCGGGCCCTCTTCTCGTCATGCTTTGTAGTGGTAGAAACCGGCGAATCGCCGGGGATAGGCCCAACCGCAGAGCTTTCTGGCACGGGCGGCGCCGGAGCTGGGGGAGGAGCATCTGACGCGCTTCTCCTCGACGGGTTTGGAGGAGTCTTGGCGGCGGCGCCACTGCTCACAGCACTGGTGGCGAGAGTAAGGTTCTTCTTTTTCACCATTATGAGATCTGAGGAAGATCTGGAAAACGGCGGCGGTGGCGCAGTGTTTGTGAACAAGAAGGATGAATGAGGAAGAAAGGGTGCGAGGATGAAGTGTGGAAAGGGGAGAGTTTACCCTGAGAGATTATAAAGTAAAAGGAAGTTTGAGGATTGAGCGGGCACGTGTCGATTGTGTCCAGATTTTTAAAGAAATCTCTTCTCATCATCAAGCGCAGAAATCGAGGACTCACCTTGGTAACTGCACGGAAGTAGTGGTCATTTCTTAAAACAGAACCGTGCAGAAGTAGGATGGGCCCGTCAGGCCACATCCTATCAGTCAAAACTACAACAGTGATGACGTCATCAGTGATGTCATGAAATCCGCTCGGAGTATCCGAAGAAAAGTTAAAACCATCGGGTGGGCCGACTTGAGTCTACGCACGGTTGCAAGCATCCGCACCTAGACTCGTTGGCTACTTCCATCGGGAGCGCTGGACGCGCATCCGATAAATTTGGACTCGAAGACTTTCTTGCAAGGAAGGGCGTGAAAGGAATATATAAAGAAAGATTGGAATATTCGAATTGTGGGGCCCAAGTCTGCACCCGATTGCAAGCACCGGTGACCAGACTCGGGGGCTAATTCCATCGGGAGTACCGATTGCACACTCGACAAACTTTTTTGCACTCCAGGATCATGCCCGGGGACTTGATTCTGTGTAGAGTAGCGTTGTTTTGCCATCGGCAGTTAACCAGCAAAGCTGGGCACGTTACTCGATATCCTTTACGCATTAAACCTTACTTGAAAGATTGAAGCCCCGATATAAATGTATCGGTTGACTTATGAAGACCTGCAGAAAGTTTCGGCAGAAGAAGACATTCGAGTGGCACAACTTGAGTCTACGCACGGTTGCAAGCATCCGTACCTAGACTCGGGGGCTACTCCCAGGGCTGGACGCGCACCCGATAGAAGGAGATGATGTTGTTAAAAGAGGAACAAGATTTATCAAGAGATGAGAATATTTGGTGGAGGCATGCTTTAGTCTCTACCCGAAATATTTTCGGCTAGACACTCGGGGGCTACTGACGTGGGCATTACCCTTCGGATAACCGTTATTGTCCTATCCTGTACGCCCCAACTGGAGGCCCATGAAGGCACTCGATGGCAAGGTGGGCCACTACATCGGTGCTGAAGAAGATTCCTTGAAGAACAAGACGAAGAGACGAAGAATACAAGGAAAGTCTAGAACTAGGACCCTTTGTAACCTAGTCGTACCCGGACAGATCTCTCGAGACCTGGCTCCCTATATAATAGCCAGGAGAGGGGCTGCCGAGGACACTCGCAATCTTAGCAATTTTAGGCACCATAAGTCCAGAACTAGGTCCCCGTAGAACTTAGACCCTCGACGAGATCACAGCCGAAACCTTCGGCACCATATTGTAACCCGATATTTTCATAATCAAGATCAGACAGGCAGGACGTAAGGGTTTTACCTCATCGAGAGCCCCGAACCTGGGTAAATCGCTTTCCCCGCTTGTTTGATAACCGATGTCTCGTGTCAGCCTACAGGATTCCATCTACCCTAAGCCCCAAACGGAGGGCACTCTCCCGACGACTGTGGATCCTGTTGCAGCGACGGAGCTGCCGTTGGTGCTCGCCGATGATGAGGAAGTCGTCGAGGTTGAGCCGCCCCTGACCCCGTTCATCTGATCAGTTGGCTTGGAAGCCGAAGTTCCTTTTTGCAATCGGAAACAGTTGGCCGAAACTTCATATTCAAAAACCTATTCGAATGTGGTGGCCATGTGTTGGCTCAAACTTTAAATTCGTAAAATTTATTTAAATTACTATGCTTTTGTTTGAGTTTTAAATTCAAATTATCTATTGCGGCTGTCGTATGAGGCGCGCCGGTGTGGGAGAAGCTCCTCCAAATGGAAGATGTTGTGCCGGCGCGGCCCATAAGAAAATGGAAGCTTCCCTGCCGGTGACTATATGGGACGCGTCGGTGGAGATGCTCTTAGGGCATGTCCAACAGGGCGATGCATTTCGGACGCCCAAATTTTCCGCGGGCGTCCGTTTGCGTCGTCTGGCGGACGCGAAAATGACCGCGAGGCGCGAGTTGTCCGTTTGCGTCGAGGGCTACCCCCAGCGGTCCGACGCATTTTGGACACCCCACTATTTTGTTTCCCTGCTCCTTTTTCTTTTTGTTGAAGAACTCCTCAATTTGTATGAATGAGCAAGTTCAAACGCCGAAAACAAGTAATACTGATCACTCGAATCAAACAAGTTCAAACATATTTAACATACAAACTAGAGAACAAATTTAAAAAGAAAGAAACTATAAGCTAATTCTTGTCCTTCTTGTTAGAAGGCCTTGCCTCATCGTCCTCACGGACGCGCCTCTTGCTTGTCACCTCCTCCTCGGAAGAGGGACTGCCGGACGATGTGTCCGTGGAGGAGTTTTAGTCGGACGAAGTGGCGTCTTCGTCATCGTCGTCGGTGAACGAAAGACGACTCGCCGCCTGCACCCTTTCCCGGGCCCTTGCCTCCTTCCTTGCCGCCGCCTTCTCGCCTGCCGCCTCCAGCCGGGCGAAGTTGGCATCGGAGTCCTCCTCCTCCTTCTCGCCATCGCTGCCAACGGCGCCTCCGTCCTCCTCCTCCTCCTGCTCCTCCTGGCCGTTGCTGCCAACGGCGCCTCAGTCCTGCTCGACCTCCCTCGGCGTCGAACCAGGGTCGCTGGGCGTCGCAGGAGTTTCCCACCTATACGGCCATCCCGGCGGCTTGCCCTCGCTCTCCAAGTCCGATGGCAAGGACGAGTAGCTCACGGCGCCTGGCTAGCCGGTGTTGGAGAAGAAGAAGATTGGCAGGCGGTTCGACGTGAATTACAGCATGCGCAGGAGCTATATTCTGCAGGGATTAATGGCGCTACGTATAACGAAGAGGCCTATGGTTGCTCTTCCGCGGCGGTTCGGTGCTCCATTCCGATAGTTGGCGGGTTGATCGGCGTAATTGCCACTCCGGCGGTTGACATCGGCGCGCATGTTGTGCTTTAATTCGAGGCCGATTGAGCCAGGGTCACCGCCAGGCGGGCCCGTGAGGGAAACGAGCGGACGCTAGGCGCGACCGTCCGCGGAGACGCAAACGTGCCGCATATTTGCGCCGCGTTTGTGTCGCTGCGAACTCCCAGGCACGATGCATCGCTCCGCTGGAGGAAGATGTAGACATATTTCCAATCTGCACGGAGACAAAACGGTGGCAGAGCTACATCGTCCCGTTGGAGATGCCATTGTAACCGTGGCGTGGCGTGGGGTGCCAAAGGGCGTGCGCATGGCCTTTCCTGCGCGCGGGAATCAAGATGCCTCGAGCGCGAAGCGGTAATCGCCGACGGGACTATACATACGCCAAAGTTTCTTTATCTGCTGAACTGAATCGATCTCCATGGAAATATCTTGATGAAAACGTAGCGCTGCCAGTGATGAGCAGCGGCAGAGAAATGACGCCACGCTGCGGCATACGTGTGCGCTTGTCCTGATTCCCGAATCCGGTTCACCCAGGCGATAAAGCGTGGATCGTCGTACTCGTACCTCGCTCTGGCTCACTCGCTCGCACCAACACGCAAACGCTGCCGTGATTTGATTTGATCACACGGGCCCTTTCGAGTTTTTGCAATGCATGCACGCACTCGCGCGCACACCCGACCAACCTATCTATCTGTCTCTGCTTGCGTGGTCACTGCCTCATTAAACTCTCGTGCTGCTGCCGCGGAATTCAGAGCTTTTCTCTCTGGTCGTGTCTGTACGCGCGCGCGCGCGTGGATGTGTGTGATGGATAGAATGTTTGATGCAGTCGGCCTTTAATTTGTCCCAAAGTTGGGACCTCGGTTTGTAAAATTGCAATGTATATATTTCAGGAGATTACAATGATTTTATATAGGTTGAAGTCACAACCGACTTGGCCTAAACCTTAACCGCTAGCTTGTAGTATGACTCTGTTCTAACATCCCCGTAGTGTTAACGTTGGGGTTCAACAACTGTCTGCAAACTTTGGTGTAGTCACAACCAACTTAGCCTAAATCTTAATTGCTAGCTTGTAGTACAAGAATGAGAGAATTCCTTATTTGGCCCTGTCTGAAGTTTACCTTCCTTTTTTGGTCCTGACAAATTTTTTCTTCCTTTCATGACCCACAAAATTTGGTTGGTTCCTTATTTGGCCCTCTAGTACAATTTATGCATTAAGATGACCATTCTGCCCCTGCTGCAATATGTGAAAAAATTGCACTAAAAAGCTGTGATATACTAGTTGGTTATTAAAAAAACGACCCCCACCGTGGCCGGCAGCAACGCACCATTTTGCCCCTACTGCGATTTATTCCGGAAATCTTAAATTTATTCTAGAAATTACTCCGTTCTTTTTGTATTTCCACAACTCAAAAAAAATTGATATTAAATAGGCACAAACATAGAGACAATCCGCAGGCACGCCAGAAATTTCAGCCCAAAATACATTGTATTTTGGAAGATGCGAAAAAGACAAATTTTTGACAGACTATACGTACACTATACGCCTATATCAGATTTTTGTTTTCTTCACAGCCTAAAATAAAACGAGTTTGTGCCCGAAACATTGCACGTACATCCAAGCATATACATGTATTTCTGGAATAAATTTGAGATTTTTATGAAACTTAAAAAGTTACCAGCATATTGCAGCAAGGGCAAAATGGTCATCTTAGTGCTTAAATTGTACTAGAGGGCCAAATAAGGAACCAACCAAACTTTCTGGGTCATGAAAGGAAGAAAAAATTTACCAGGGCTAAAAAAGGAAGGCCAACTTCAGGCAGGGCCAAATAAGAAATTCTCTCTACACGAATATGCGAAAAGTGCTTTTGGCTCTTGAGCTCAGTGCTCTCGCCATGTTTTAAAAAAATAGTTTTTTTTATTATTTATCAAAAATTCTGAAAATTAATTATTTAGATTGTCAGTGATACATCTCACAATCATGGAAAATCTCAACCAAAAAATTATTTTTACTTTGTGCTAGACAAAAATAACAAAATCTGACATGTTTTTGGAGATTTGAAAATGACTACTCAGATCTGGACTTTTTTTTTGTAGCTTAAAATATAAAGTATTTGAAATTGATATTTTACACGTTTGTGGGATACATTATTGGCTATATGCAGATTTCTTTTCAGATTTTTTAAAACTCAAAAATATGTTTTTTGATTTATTTAAAAAACGAGATCACTGGTGCCAACGTGCACCAAATGTCTGTCCAAGAATATGACTCTATTCTAACATCCCCGTAGTGTTAATGTGGGGTTCAATAACGTTGAGACTAACACGAATATCAGTGATAGGTGAGGTACCAAGGCCCTCAGTAAAAGTGTCTGCAAACTATGATGTAGTCCGGACATGAAGAACTCGAACTTGCCCCAAAGCAACCTTCTCACGAACAAAATGAAAATCAATTTCGATGTGTTTGGTCATGCGATGTTTCACGGGGTTGCTTGACATGTAAATAGCTGAAATGTTGTCACCATAGACAATGGTAGCCTGCTGTATAGGACGATGCAACTCCGACAAGAGCCCATGGAGCCAAACTGTTTCAGCAACAGTGTGTGCAACGGCCCGGTACTCTGCTTCAGCCGACGATCGAGGAATGTAACATGTCTTTTGGAAGACCACGGAATTAAATTGTTACCTAGAAAAACACAAAATCCGAATGTGGATTGACGAGTATCTGAGCAACCAACCCAATCAGCATCGAAATATGTTGTTAAGGAAGTGGGAGGGGAAGAGTTTATGTGGAGACCATGATCTAAAGTTCCCTTGAGATAACGAAGGATGTGTTTGCCGTGATTATATTGAGAAATACGAAGATCATGCATATAGAGACATGCTTGTTGAACAACATAAGAGATTTTAGGACGTGTACGAGTGAGATATTGGAGAGCACCAATGAGATCGCGATATAAACTAGCATCGAAGAAAGGTTCACCTTCGGAATAGAGTTTGGAAGTAGTGTCTACGGAGGTGCGGGAGGGCAAGCAGTCGAGAATACCAGCCCGAGATAATTAAGAGGTCTAATATGTATTGTCATTGGGAGAGAAAGAGACAATGAGAGCCACGAGTAACAGATATAACGAGAAAGTGATGAAGAAGACCAAGGTCAGTCATAGAGAACTTAGTGTCAAGTAGAGAAATTATGTTAGTAAGAAAGCTCTAGGAAGAGGTAGTGAGAACAATGTCATCGGCATAAAGAAGTAAGTAGGAAGTGTGAGAGTCTTTGTTGTAAATAAAAAGAGAGGAATGTGACACAGAGGAAATGAATCCAATGGTTTGAATGAAGGTGGAGAAGCGCTGAAAGCCTAAAACCATGCACGTGGTGCTTGTTTTAAGCCATAGAGGGATTTTTAGGGAAGACAAACATGATTTAGGAAAGAACCTCGAAGCCTAGAGGTTATTGACAATAGACAGTTTCTTGCAAAGAACCGTGAAGAAAATCATTTTAACATCTAATTGGTGAATAGGCCAGGAAAAGGGGATGTCGATGCTAAGGACTGTACGAATGGTGCTCGGTTTGACTACGTGAGAAAAAGTTTCATCGTAGTCGATGCCATGCTGTTGAGAGGCGATTTACACAAAAATAACCCTTTTGGAAAAGAATTCCACAAAATGACCCCCCGGCCAAACTAGTTCACGCTTCTAACTCTTTTGTGTGGCTACCTTCGCAAGCGCGCCACACCCTTCTGTGTGGCTCTTTTCGCAAGGGCGTCACACATTCTGTCATACGTGACGTCTTGAGTCTGCCAGCCGATAATGTGTGACGCCGCTGCCACGGGTGCCACACAAAAACGTCACACAAAAGGGTTAGAGGCGTGAAATAGTTTGACTGGAGTGTCATTTCATGCGTTTTTTTCCCATAAAGGGTTATTTTTGCGTAAATCGCCCCTGTTGAGAGTAGCCACGATAGGCCGGCTGTGTGTATATTTCAAGGCCGGGAATCCCCATTTTTTTTTTTAAAAAAGAGGTGTTCTCTATAATCAAGTTGTGAGGTAGAGCAGACCATATTCATAGCCGTGCATGCTACTGAATTTGCTCCCCAATGTACGTAAAGGATTTACTGGTGGCTGTCTGATCCAGCCCAAAAGTGAAGAAGCAAGGCAATAAATGGTTGGAGAAAATTAGAAACTTGGTGATGGTGTTCTGATGCCAAGAACATGGGACTGATCTCTGATGCCTTGCCTTGGCAGCAACCACCATCGCTCAATCCGCAGCAGGAGCAGCACTGACACACATGGGCTGGCTGGCTGCCTCAGTTCAGCTGGGCGTTGGTTGGTTTGGCTCTCCCCTGCAGCGCGGCAGCGAGTCATGGAGCTCTCCCTCCACACGATCACTTGCAGATCGACCATGATACGGACGCAGCAGAGACGCACGATATCGCGAGCTTTGCATTGACAAAACGAGAACCATGATAATTGTACTGGCCTGCCCGGCCAAAGCCGCTCCTTTGCAGATCATTTCATCTCAGATCAGGTGAACATTAAGCCACTTTTTTTTGAAATGTACTACTTTTACCTGCTTGGATTCAAACTTTCTTTTTTGAGAGGTACCAGATATCCTCTTTTTTTTTTTTGCTTCTGTGTATGTTTTGCTAAATTGTAGCTGAAATGCTACTTAATTATGATATTCAGATGACCGACGAAACAAGCAGGAGTGCGCACACACAAAGCCGCTGGAACACAAAGCTGCAAATGCATGCATAGCGACGCCGAAATTCTGATGGGGATGAGTGAGCATTGGCAGAAACGGTGGGCTACAACACTCGAGCCAAGAAGATGACGCCAACGTGGCAGCATTTCACGAATTTGGGGTGGATCCAAAGTGACATGGCTGTACGTGCGTGGTGTGGCCTACATGGACAAGAGGATAGGTGGCATGCCGCTCCCAATTGTGTCTTGTATTATTGTGGCAGGAAGGAATGCATTTTATCTTTTGTTTCTGTGAAACAAGTAGCAGCCGGTGTTTCTTTTTTCGGAAATTTCACCAATCCATTAATATTCATCAACAGTAGTACAAGCAATCTAAAAAATAATAAAAATTACAAATAGGTACTTGATATAGCTAGCGATGACTACCAACACTAGCACGGGTCGAAGGTGCGTTACCACCATCGGTCTCCATCATCGAAGTCGGACAAAACTTATCGTGTTAGACCTTGTTGTAGTACATATACGGAAAGTCGTCGTGCTAAAACTTTAGAAAACTAGCGCACCGGTGTTACTAATGTTTTTCTACACGAAACATTCCTTACTTTTCTTTTCATCCAATCAAAAATAGTTGGTATCTTTTCAAACGAGTTTTCCAAATTTCATTGACGAAGCACGAATAGAAAAACAAGATCCAAACGTAATACCCACACGTATCTCACATGAATTCTTACAAACCCGTCTAGAGCGGAAATACCTTTTTTCCGAGCTCGATGCCTCGAGCTAAGTGGAGCATTTTAGAAAACATTTCAAAGTGTCACAAAATTTTGAAAAAAAAAGAAATCTTAGAGGCAGTACTCCACCAACGTGAAATACCTTATGTTCTAGGCTTTACAAATTTTATCAGAATTTGGAGGATTGAAATTCTGCATTATTCACTATTCTAGTTGCCAGATTTATGATGAACGCTCGCCCTGTCCCCTTGTCCTCTTCCTCCTCCGGCTGCCAACACAAACCCAATAGCTGCCACCGACGGGGGCGTCACCCGGCAAAGCTCGGGTGATGCGGTGGCGGCAGCGTTCTCCTCGGCGGTGGTTTTGTCTGAAGTGACGCCCTCTAGGGCTGATTAACGTCAAGGCGGCGGTGGAGCAGCGGCCTGGACCTAGATGGGCTTGGATGGACTGCGGTTCGCACGTTGTGTTCTTGGGCTTCACCTGCAGCTTGAGGAAGCCAATGGCTCTGTCCATGGCATGGTGGTTGTGGCTTCCTCCTCCATCGGAGGGGGTTGGCCAGCTGGTCACGACAATGATCGAGTTGGGTAGGCGCGGGTGCCGGTGAATACCGAGCCTTGACTACGTTCAAAACGGGCGATAGCGGTGTTCACGTATTGTTACCTTGTTGAATGCACTGTAGTTCGCATCTACTCACTCGTACTGCTCCGAGGGAAACCCTAGATCTAGGTATCCAGATCGGACAATGACGATGCTTTTGGCATTGTTTAACCTCTTGGGCATCGTTTTTTGAGTAGTTGTTTGATGGTGGTTGAAAATGTGGAGTAGTGTGCTTCAACCGCGTGAACGGCGACGAATCTTGGCAGCGTGGCGCAACAGGGCATCGTAGACGGATGTGATGTGATGAACACACAAAGGGTGAGGCGTTGCCTGGCGCTATGGCAGCGTCGACAGGGCAAGTGCTATGCGGATCCCTACCATGAAGATGTACCGATGTTTGATGCCAATGATGGATTCTGAAGTGTGTGCATGACGTGCAAGCCGAGGATCTGCTAAGACCGGATGATCGCTGCCATGTTGGCCATATGGTGACTGACTCGATGATATCCTCGGTATTTAGCTAGGGATGGGGAGGGGGGGTGTTGTTTCTGTTTTTATATTACAGCACAAGGTTCCTATGATATGTTTTTCACCCATTCTAAGGTTTGCATGTGTTGAGTGGTAGTTCAGGTTTGATGATGTACGCTCTTAACATGTTTTTGTTAAATAAAATCTATGCATCTCCTCGCTGCAGAGGCCTGGTTCTCATCCTCCATGTTGAAAAAAATGATTTTATTATTTTAATGCAGCCAATAATCTAGGAACTTTAAGTTCAGATTTTTTTCACGTTGATAGAGTATATTATTTTCTACGTCAACGAATATTAATCAGATTTTTGTGATACTTTAAGAAACCGATCTTGAATTGTTCGAAAAAAGAAGCTCCATGTCGCCCGTGACCCAAACCTGGGCACTCCCTCTAGGGTTTCTATTCCGAACCGGACGAAACATACACCATTTACTCGCAGGGCTACAAACGACGTAGCGACATGTACATTCGAGGGTAAATGCCCGTAGCACTCGTGAGACATAAAACGCCACTGCCATGGCAGGGGAGGCAAGCTAGGCCGTACACGCAGACACAGAGAGGGGAGACATTGGCACAGCAATAAAAGTTTGTCTGAGAATTTGATCGGCCAGAAAAGTTTGTCCCCAGCATTCCAGGTTACTGCAACTTAGCAGCACATCGATCATTTGCTGGCTCAAAACCTGTACTGGTTAACACCACCAGATTAAACACCTCAATCTCAACATTCAGTGTTCATGGACAGGAAAATTAAGGAAGAATTCCTAAGAAATCTGGTGCGGGAGCACAGGGAGCAGCGCACTATGCACCACTACAACTACGGTGTCTGTGTGTGTCGCAAATGGTTTGCTTCTTGCTGCCAAGGCAACCCAAACCAATTGTAGATCGGTTGGCCACATGCCCCCCTGCCTCCCTGCACTCCTACACGGACCCAAGAATGATTGATTGCTTGGGGCCAAGCCCATGCACAGGGCAAGCAAGGACTGTTATCTGCTCGATCCAAAGACAGAAATGTGGACACAGAAATATTGATTTTCACCTTCCTCGATCCATCACTCTCAGATTCTGAATTTTGACAAGAAACTGATCCCCTTTTCTGTTTCTTGGGGAGAGATGAATTCAGCAGATGGGGATCATCAGGCAGGCATTGCATGCAATTGCAGGCAGGCAACAGTAAGAGCACCGACAGGGGCTGCAGATTAAGCATGCAGATCATGTCATGAACAGTGAGCCTGAAAGATACAAGACCTGATCGAGGAGGAGCCATTGCATCCCATGTTCCTCATTTTTCTATGCAATTATCAGAAGCGTAGATTAGCCCACAGATGCATGCAGATGATGAAATGGAGAAGAAATACTAATAAACAAGTAAAATTTAATTTAATAGACCTCTGTCTGATTCTGATCCATGACAACAACTCAAACGCTCAGCTCATCAGGCTACTGCTAGACTTAAAGTCAGTGACACCAACCAAACCAGGGAGACGAAAGAGGAAAAAAGAATTAAGTCCAGCGGAAAATAGAAAGTAATGGGAATCGAGAGCTAGCTCAGTTCGGTTCTTCTGCCTATGCCTGCTCCCCTACCTTATGACAAGAAGATGGATGAACAACGAAAAATAATAAAACGGAGATGGTTGCAATAAACCTTGAGTTTCTCTTGGCTCTGCTTCGATCGATCGGTCTCTTCGATGGAACAGTGAAATTAATGGCAATGCGGGTTGCTACGCTAGGAGGAGAATCAAGAACGGCCATGGCGTCACTCGTCGGGTAGCTAGGATGCACCTTTGATGACACACCAGGGCGAATTCCTTCTTCTTTCCGCGGTCACTCGGGGTTGAGGCGCTGCGGGGAGCTCGCGTCGCGGTGGAAGGACGGCCCGGGCTGCTGCTGCGATGGATGCACGGCCATCGGCATCGGCACTGGCATTGGCATTGGCGGCGGTGACTGCATGGCGACTGGCATTGGGGCATGTGGCTGCTGCTGCTGCTGCGGCGGCGGCGAGGTCGGGAGCGGCCTCTTGGCGAGGCTGTGCTTGTTGTTGTGCATCCACACCTTGAGGACGCGGCGCTTGACGCCAATCTCGTGGCAGAACTGATTTACCATGGCGTCGTCCAGCTTCTGCAGACGCCACCCGACGCGCTCCGCGAAGTCCAGCATGCGCGCCTTCTGCTCGGGGCTGAACTTGGTGCGGAAGCGCTTCTGGGAAGACGAGGAGCCGCCGGCCCCGCCAGAGCCCAGCGCGTCGCCCATGCCGCCGCTGCCGTCCATCTCGTCCGACTCCGCCGTGTGGATCATGCTGAGCGGCATGATGATCTGGTGGTGCGGGTGCCCCGGCGGCGGGGGCGGCGGAGGGAGCGCGCGCGGCGCGGCGTAGGCGCCGCTGCCGTAGTGGTCGGTGGTGACGAGGAGGCCGCCCATGCTCTTGTGGTGGTGCTGCGGCACGGCGGGGCCGAGCAGGCGACGGCCGACGCGGTGGCCGTGCCCGTAGCCGCGCGTGGCGCAGCTGTCGCCGTGCAGGTCGTCCAGCTCCTTGCGGTGGAAATTGCGGTGGCAGCCGCAGGCGGAGCACTTGAGCGCCTCCAGCGAGCCCTCCTCGCCGCTCGGCATGAACTCGCCGCACCCGTCGGTGGCGTTGCCGCCGATGGCAGCCGCGTGGTTCTTGAGGCACTCCCGGTACTTGACCGCGGGTCCGGCGGAGCCGGCCACCACCAGTGCCCCCGCCGAGCGCTTCTTTCCAGAGCTCTCCTCGGACACAGCAGCAGGCGGCGAGGACGGCATCCCTTGAGCAGCCTGGGACTGCCCGTTGTGGTGGCCATGGAGCTCCATGGTCATGCTGGCCCCGTAGGGCGAGGCGGTAGTGTGCATTGGGATCGGGAGCTCGCCTCGGGCCCCTGAAAGATCCATCCTGCTTTCTCCCCCGTCTGCAGCGACGATGCTTCTTGCTGCAGCGGCTGCTTCTGTTCGTCTTCTCTGCGGCTGCACAATGGAAACCATGAGAGCAAGAAAAGGCCAATGACACCTCCAACTCTCACACACAACAAGCGATGGAAGGACGCAACAAAAATTCAGTGTCTCTTGGGACTCTCAACACAGGGCGCTAAAGAATAATAGCGAGGGAGAGCGAGTGGAGAACAAAAAGGAAGCTGAGGTGAGGTGAGAGAGAGGTGCATGGTGTGTGTGGGATCTTGGGGACCTTATCAAGAAGATACTGCCACCACTTGCAAACTCCAAGATGGAGGAAAAGCGAGTAATCTGGTAGCTAAAATGCTCAATTATACACCATAAAAATAAATACGAACAATATCCTACCCCTATCTAGATTAGCCTCTACTTTGCTGGGCTCTCCCTCTCCCCATGCAATCAAGATAGATTAGGCGAACGAAGGAGAAGCTTAGCTGCTGCTATACTCACCAGATAGATGCAAGAACGAAAAGGAAGGATGATGAACAGTGGAGCTGTTCTTGGCCAAAGGGAGGGTTACTTTGTGGAGCTTTCTGGTAGACGCAAGTTTTACTACTAGTTACTACTACACATACCAGCACTTGCCACTACAAGTACCACTAGCAAGCAAGCAAAGCTGCTAGACTATTTTCTCCGTGGACTAAATGTATGGACCAGCCTTTGACCTCTCTCCCACCTTCCTCTATCTCTCACGCACACCTTCTCCTTCCCTTGACCCAGAGGTCCCAGACACAACCAACAACAAGGACTAGAAGCTAAGCAGGAGGAGGAGGAGGCTTCATGGACAGATGTTTTGTGTTTATGTGTGTGCCATGGTTGAACAGTGGAGGGAGAGACCAAGAGACCAAAAGCAAACCAACCTTGTTTTGTCAAGGCCTAATCAAGAGGACAAAGAAGGGGCAAGGCCTCCAGCCTTTGCAGCTTCCACCATTGCAGTGAGGTGACCAGGGGCACTAGGGCCTAGGGCACAAAGTGCCAACGGAAAGAAAAGATGGAAATTCAGAGAGATGTGCTTATGGTTATGGAAGCTATTATGCTTAGCCAGAGGGAGCGAGAGAGGTGAAGTTGAAGAAGATGGCAAGGCCAGGCTGTTCTCTACCTAGTGGTCGCCTGTGGTGTAATGAAGAAAAGAAAAGAGATGAAGCGATGTGTGAGAGAGTCAGAGCGAGATGGACTGATGGAGAGGAAATAATACTGTTGTCTGGTGCTTGCTTTGCTTGCACTATCAGGAATCCCAAGCTTACTTCACACAGTGATGGAGGCTCCGGCGTCTCGTGTGTCAGAAGCAGGACGAGCAAGATGGACAGAGAAAGAAGAAGACGATGAAGGGAACATCACGAGCATCATTACTCCACTATGCCCTGTGATTTGATTTCTGCTTCTTTGTTTTAACACCCAAAAGAATCGATTGTTTTCATCGCTCTTGTCAGAAGAGAGATGAATGGATCGAGTTAGCCGCTTCCCTTAATTAATGTCCTCATGGGCTCTCTATGTACCCATTCACAAAACCCTTGTGCAGTCTAGGTATTCAAGTGTCATGCCAAAGCAACCGCAATATCAAATACCACTGTCGGGAGATATCGATTTACGACGGACAGTTTCCCCTGATCACAGGCCATAACTGCTGCCGATTGACTTGTACTTATGAATGTTGTAGTAGTAGTTTAATTTTTTTCACATGGAAAACGTTGCATTAAGTAGCTCAAATGACAAACACAAACCATAGTAATACTACCTGATGTTAACAGGATGAAAACATGACATACTTATTTAGAGTGCACGGTGTAAAATTTGCCACGTAATTAAGCAGGATGCATACGCATGTGACAAAAAAGTTGTCTTAGAAACACTCCAGCTTGTAGTGGCAGCAGTATTTAGCAGCCTCAGCCGTCAGGCTTTAGCAGAGAATATATAGTGGGTTTGTCTGTATCAACACAGGATGAATCATTGTGCCCTAAGAGTTGACTACCACACGCCCCCCCTGTCCTAATGATACCCACCATGACCAAACCACTGACCAATCATCTACTGATTCCTGGAATTGTGCATAAGAAAATTCAGCAGCATGCAGATTTGCAGGATCTGAAGAACCAACACATGACATGCAGCAGTGGACAACCCCCGGATTAGGAACACAGCAATTCTATAACACATTCCGTTTTGGGCCGACACCACTGATTAGACTGACTGTTATGTCCTAATTAAGCAAGGCCTAGAGCTGGTGGTGGTTTAGTTTACTCTGCATCACTCGCAACACACTAGCCACAAGATGCCATCAGGGAGATTCTTATCATTGGCAATTTGCCTGATGATTTGCGCTAGGACCTAGCTACTCCATGCATCACGCCTTGGGGTGCGCAAATATATTACTGTCATTAGGCCCACTAAGACATAGCCTTGGATCCTGCCACTTTATTTATTTGTTTGTTTCTCTGAATCCCTAGAGACTAGTGACTCGTGATTATGGTCTTGTCATTTTGTCCTCTAACTGAACATCATTCCCTTACCTAGAATTTTTTTTTTTTTGCTGCCAAGTCTTTGTTTAACAGCACATGAGAATCTAGCTGAACTTAGGAGGTCAGGATTAGGGCACACATGATGCATTCTCACGGTTCCAAGATTAAATTAACGATCACCTTGGAGGAATAAGATTCCCTTTCTCCTGTGGGGAGAAAGGTCCTAATCACTTCTTTTGGTGGTGAATATTATAAAGTGTGCTAAGCATGCAAAGTGCTCAGAGAATGATCGTCTTTAAGGTACAACAAGCAAGACACCTTCCTTTTCTTTTCTATCAACTGAATGTCTCCCTAGATCACGAGGAATGTTCATCCTAGATATGGCCTTTCGAATAATATAAGGCTGGATCATCCAAGAATATTTCTCTAGATCAACCGGAAAAAGATTAAAGATGCTTGGACCCTTAATTTTTTTCTCTATCTAGGGATTTATTTTCCTCTCGCTTGTTTTCATTTCCTCTTGTTTTGCCCCCTCCGAACCGCTTTATTCTTCACTATTTATATGCTTTGTAGATTCTGACTTTCATCACCGGCGTGTTCTGATACCCTTGTTGATATTTCTAATTTTCATGGTGATGGACCTTCGTAGTGGAGGATGTTAAGTCTTACTTATCAAAGAGGGTTTCTACCTCTTTTAAGCCATCAATGGAGAAGGTTGGACAATTCACCTATACTTTAACTCTCTCTCTCTCTCTCTCTCTCTCTCTCTCTCTCTCTCTCTCTCTCTCTCTCTCTCTCTCTCTCTCTCTCTCTCTCTCTCTCTCTCTCTCTCTCTCTCTCTCTCTCTCTCTCTCTCTCTCTCTCTCTCTCTCTCTCTCTCTCTCTCTCTCTCTCTCTCTCTCTCTCTCTCTCTCTCTCTCTCTCTCTCTCTCTCTCTCTCTCTCTCTCTCTCTCTCTCTCTCTCTCTCTCTCTCTCTCTCTCTCTCTCTCTCTCTCTCTCTCTCTCTCTCTCTCTCTCTCTCTCTCTCTCTCTCTCTCTCTCTCTCTCTCTCTCTCTCTCTCTCTCTCTCTCTCTCTCTCTCTCTCTCTCTCTCTCTCTCTCTCTCTCTCTCTCTCTCTCTCTCTCTCTCTCTCTCTCTCTCTCTCTCTCTCTCTCTCTCTCTCTCTCTCTCTCTCTCTCTCTCTCTCTCTCTCTCTCTCTCTCTCTCTCTCTCTCTCTCTCTCTCTCTCTCTCTCTCTCTCTCTCTCTCTCTCTCTCTCTCTCTCTCTCTCTCTCTCTCTCTCTCTCTCTCTCTCTCTCTCTCTCTCTCTCTCTCTCTCTCTCTCTCTCTCTCTCTCTCTCTCTCTCTCTCTCTCTCTCTCTCTCTCTCTCTCTCTCTCTCTCTCTCTCTCTCTCTCTCTCTCTCTCTCTCTCTCTCTCTCTCTCTCTCTGTCTCTCTCTCTCTCTCTCTCTCTCTCTCTCTCTCTCTCTCTCTCTCTCTCTCTCTCTCTCTCTCTCTCTCTCTCTCTCTCTCTCTCTCTCTCTCTCTCTCTCTCTCTGTCTGTCTGTCTGTCTGTCTCTCTCTCTCTCTCTCTCTCTCTCTCTCTCTCTCTCTCTCTCTCTCTCTCTCTCTCTCTCTCTCTCTCTCTCTCTCTCTCTCTCTCTCTCTCTCTCTCTCTCTCTCTCTCTCTCTCTCTCTGTCTCTCTCTGTCTCTCTCTCTCTCTCTCTCTCTCTCTCTCTCTCTCTCTCTCTCTCTCTCACTTTCAGTCTCTCTCTCTCTCTCTGTCTATCTCTCTCTCTCTCTCTCTCTCTCTCTCTCTCTCTCTCTCTCTCTCTCTCTCTCTCTCTCTCTCTCTCTCTCTCTCTCTCTCTCTCTCTCTCTCTCTCTCTCTCTCTCTCTCTCTCTCTCTAAGGGCAAGTTTTTTTCCTAAATGGCAGAAGCCGATACTTGAACCCAAGACCTCTACTCTAATCCATATTAAGTTTCAACTATTACCCTTCGAAAATATCATTTTCAACTATTACCTTTAGTGAATTTGAATTTATATATCATTTTGCTTCCAGATAGATATTTAACATTATCTTTATTAATTATTTACTACATTAGTGGATAAATAAACAAAACCCTTACATACGCTTGGAGCTGTATGTTATATGGTACTCCCCCCATGTCAAAATATAGTGCATAATAGTTTTTCATAGTCCAAAATTTGTAAACTTTTACCAAATCTATAGAAAAAAAGGAATATCCTGTACTACTAAATCAATAAAATTAGATCCATCATGAAACATATATTTCCCTCTCGTATCTATTTAATATTGGAGGTATTGATATGTTTTCTACTGCTCTTTTTAGATAAAAGGCCAAACAGGCCAACGTTAAAGTAATAACGTCTTCAACTGCGAAACAAATTCAAGATGCCGAACCCTAGCACGTTGGATGGGCTACATTGTTAGGCCAGTGCTAACACTAGCACGAAAGAACCAGCCAGACACCGCAACCGTCAAGACAACTGCACCGTCACAGGCACTGGCACCAGAAGCCGGCCACCCCTAGGAATCAACCATTGATGCTCGCAAACCGACGATGCAACATCATGGAAAAGCTCGAAAAAGTGTCAAGAATGAAGAGCACGAAGAATGCCTTCCCGAGGAGAGCTAAGCAAAGAGACAATGCCAAAGCACCGCCCCTCCACCACCCAGCCAGCTGGGAGCCGCACGTCGTGAACCTCCAAGGCGACATCTTCAAGAAGATCACGACAGAGGAGGAGCGCCGCTACCACCAGATGGATCTAGGGTTTTCACCCGGAGCATGCATACAAACCGAGCACCGCCACCATGACGCCTTCAAGAAGGGGATGACTCCCATGGCACCGCCATCGTGTCCCAAAGGGAAAGGGTTCCTCCCAGCGAAAGCAGTCAGATGTCCACACAAGGTAGAGGTCGTCGTCAAAGCAACAACCGTACCTCCACCACACCACGCAGGTCGCCGACACCATGTCGTCCACACAGCCGAGGAACCCGGCCAGCACCAGAGCCCATGGCACACCCGGCAACCAAACGGTTTCCCATCGTCCACAGCCACCGCCCCGGCTTCCCAACTCTGCACACCGCCAAACTGAGGGAAAACGAGGGACATTGCTGTGAGGACAGAGGACACCGACCGAGGAGCAGGCCGACTACCACACCTTGCACCACCGCAGCCAGACAAGGGGAAGCTCCTTGCCAGAATGGCTACATGCATCCCCCATGGTTTCTGGCGCTCACAGATCTGCGGCAAAGATGGGATCAAAAGGGTCCCGGGGCCCATGCGCCATCCCGAACTTGAGGCGGCCAGATCTGGTGCCGCACTTCCCACCACCTTGTTAGGATCCTTCACATGCCGGTCGGATGGCTGCGGCGCCGCTGCCGGCCAAGCAGCTCGTCGCGTTGGGCCCCATGCATGTCGGCCTCGACCTCCACCAGCACGCCATGGACCGCAGTCACGCCGCCCGCCAACATTACCTTGTGATGTCCGCGTTGTCGCCATACCGAAGCTCCGTGTTTCCTCCCGGCGCAAAGCCCTCACCGGCCGCTGGGGAGGGGGGGGGGGGGGGCAACACCGCACAAGGAGGAAGTGTGGGGGGGGGGGGGCGTCATCGCCGGCACCACGGGGGCTTTGCCCAGAGATGCCCTTTGGCGACGGCAAGGGGGAGGGGTGATGTTGGTAAGATTCGAGGAGGGGGCATCGCCAGGAGCTCTCGGTCGCTCGCAACACAAGAGCTAGGGTTTTTTTATGTCTCGCAGAAACTAATTAGTGACTCGTTTTCTACTACTCCCTCCAATAAATACTAAATGATGCTGTTTTAATTCAAATTTGCAGTGATTAAAGTTAGGATCGAGATCATATGCTATAAAATTTCAATCTTCTAGACAGCTGGAGAAACTGGTATTTATTTTACTGGAGGTACTGGTATTTATTTTACTGGAGACAGTATTTACTTTCTGCCTGCGTGACTTAAACGATACGAGTACAAATAGAATCTTTTGGGCATGGTCCACTTCAACTCATACTCGTGACCGCTTACTAGAACACATCTGCATACGCAGACTGGTGAAGGTCATGTGTTTATAATATATGTACGCCGGCCAACGTGTTCTCTGGAGTTTCATAACTATGTTGCCCCGCTACTGGAGACTCGCTACTGGACCATGGAGTCAGTGGGTAAGCATCGTCGATCATGATAAGATTAATTTAGATCAAATACCGGACCAACCGACCGATATGCCGCTGGGTGCCCTGAACAAAGCCAGGCTGGGCACCCCGGAATTAGGTGCATCATTTGCACATTCAGCGCCACTGGATAAGAGAATGCACAATATGTTTCTTCTGAGTGAGTGCAGTTGGTGTGTTGTGTACTTGTGTGAGAGAGTGATTTATTTTCATATTAAAATGGCTGATGTGCTGGAATACTACTCCTTTTTTTTTGGAAAAGTACTATTCCAATTTTTTTTGCAAGGATGTGTTCAGTAAATGCTGGTGATCAAGTGCTGCAGGTTTAGATCTTCTGAATTAATCACGTGTTGCAGCCTGCAGGTTTAAATATTCTAAATTAATTGTGTGATTCAGGTCTAAATCTACTGAATTAATCACCTCCATAAAATCTTCTAAATTAATCATCTCACAAAATCTTATAATAATCATCTCCACAAAATTTTCTCAATTAACCATGGCACGTAATCTTTTAAATTACTGTAGTGATTGAATGCGCAAATTGGGACAGCTGCCCATCATTTATGAATCAAGACTGTTTTCAACTGTATTTTTAATTTTTTTTCTTTCCTTCGTGGGTTTGGAAGGATAATGGTCTCTCGTCGCATTGTATAACCCATAGCCGAAAAATGGACTTGTGTAATGAAACAATGTATTTAACACTCCACGGTTCATTACTTGTTACGCATGTGCTCCATTTTTACTGAACTTTGCATTGGCCCCACATAAATAACCACTAAGAGCCCTTTAATGTGGATTATGTTTCTTTGTACTCCTTTGTGTTAGCAACACGAAAAATATAATTTCTTGCATATAAATAATAGATTTACTCTCTTTTTTCTATTTGTTTTCCTCCAAATCAATATAATGAAATTACGGCAAATGATAGACATTATGATCATCCAACTCTGGCCAGGAGATGGTTTACTTATGTCCTCGTTCTACTTAAGTATTAATTCCACACCAAGAAGTTTTTCTTGTAATTTGACTCATACGGGTGGTAATTGACTCTCACGTATTGACAATAAGAAATGAAACACCTAATTTTTTAATAATGATTTCGTACGGTAAATCGGTCGATATAACAGACTTAGAAAGAGTTGTCCCTGGATAGAACATGATAGTTTATCTCCCTTCTTGTTACATGCAAAATTCAGTTTATTTCATACAACAAAGAGCAAAACATATCCCGTGATATTATTTCAGGAACACTAGGAAAAATAGTCTTAAGAGGAAACAAGTATATGGAAACCATTATGTTCTTACCTCAAAACTTCGAATGAAGGTCAAAGGGACATTGCGTTCCATGACCCTACAAAATTGCGTCAACATATCACGAACGTGAGAAAACAATGAACACATACAGACAAGTTGTACTAAAATTAACAAATCCTACAACTAAGAGATCTAAACATATATATGACGTATATGAGAAGACAATAAGAACCCGTAATCTTCTTTCAAATCAATGGGAACCTTAAGATCTATACAACACTAACCTACCACTTGCAAAATAAACACGAAGGGGCTCAATAACCTTATTTCTCTATGGTTGTGGCTAATTGGAGGACAATGTTTATGCTGAAGGGGAGGCGAGGTGTACCTATATATACTAGCTAAGAGAGATCTTTGGTGAAGATTTCACCGTATCATGGGTTTCTACGAAGAAAACCCCCGCTCTAATTGCGCGTTTTTCTAGGTTGGCAAATCAATCCAAATGGGTTTCCAAATCAATACATGGCATGGTATTTGCCAGTTGTCATGCACCTGTTATATTTCCTAATGCAATTGATGATTTGGTGGACCATGTTTTGGGATGTCATTTGACACATTCCAACCGATAGAAAATCAAGTGCCACTCCATCAGAATCCACATGTTTGCATCAACATGAATATACACATTCACGCAGGATGGCCAAAATTTGTATTGATGCCTCAAAACGAGAGAGAAATTGCAATTGGTGTTTTATCAACATTTTCGAACTTAAATACCATCCAACCACTATGAAATATGGTATTTTGGTGATTCAACCTTAAGTTGTAAAGCTCATTAAACATAACTTCATCAACAATCCTCACAACAACATAAGTTCAAGACACTAAGGACTAGAAGGAGGTACTTCCACTACACTATTTCTATTTTGCTATCACCCTAAACTCAACAATGAAACCCAATGCGCGTGCCATATTTTGTGATCGTCGGAGGTTGTCTTAGGCTACTTTAGTTATGTTTATAGTAGTTTAGTTACACATGTGGGTCTGTATGGTAATAACGGATTTTGTTGTACTCTATGATAAAGAATAATTTTTGTGTGTTTGTATGGTGATATCTACTAAAAATATTATCTCTTTGTGAATCTAATCGTTAAAAGATGGACGTCTAGTGTCGGATAGATAAGAACACGCACGTCAACACACGTGATGTCTTCATCGATGATACACATGGGGTATATGTCTCATGTGTGGTGTATGCCCCGTTCCAAGTGTGCCCCTTAGTAGTATGAAGTTGTCTATCGTGTTAAAGAACTAAGGCTCATCATCAACGATATTTGGATCATCTGACCACAGATGGTCCCTTCAGTGATACTGATGGCTCCCAAGTGCAGGAAATCAATTGTAGTACTTTTCAGTAACAAAGTTTGCCAAACCCACGAGAAGCTGAAGGTATTGGTTAGTGGATTTGACAAGCAAACAATAATAATAATGCAATAGTTTTGGTGTTTTGAGTGTATAGTTTGCAATAAAATAAAGTGCAGAAAGTAAATAGCAATATGTAAATGCTCTCAATGAGAGAAAGCCCAATCCTCTATGCATCAAGAGGACAAGCTCAAGTGTGTGTGCTTATATGAGACAAGTGTTCCCAAGGGCAGCATGGATTTAGTAGCATTAGAGTTCTACACAACATGATAAATATTTTTTCAAGTTTTATTCCCTTAGGGGCGGATCCTAAATTAGGTGCAGCCATAGATATGAGAAAATACAACTCTTATGATGGGTCCTAGAGCCATTTTGATATGCAAATATAGGAATCATTAAGACATAAATGTCTCACCATAGCAATGAGATCATTGGTCCCTGACATAAACCCTCTAATGCAACTCAAACTATTGAAAAACGGTTTTTGTCATTCCATCCCTTCCAACACTCATTCGTTACATTAAAGTGTAGCCCTATGATCCCATATAGGTGAAGTAATACGCAATCGACGTTCGCATAAAACCATCCTAAAACAACATAAAAGATAAAAACTTGACCAAATACTCATTGCACATCATATAGAATCATAGCCAGATCATCATATGCCCTCAGGAACATGGTGAACTATTCACAAGTGTCAAACATGATATGGACCAGAGTCATAATAATTACAACACAATCTGAATATATAATATCTCCACCAAATAATGACAAAGTACCAATCACTAACATGCAACTAGCCCTTAAAACAATATCCAGGGTTCAATCAAACACAAACTATAAGGGGGATGAAGTCGATATCGTAGATGGTGATGGTGGTGATGATGCAGATGGAGATGTTGATGAAGATGCCTCCCCCTACGTCAGGGAGGAGTGGTGATGACAATGGCATCGATTTCCCCTTCACCGGAGGCACCAGTGCGGTAGGAGTTGCCCTCTCCCGGAGTCGGAGAGGACTTTCGCCTCCGCTGCCACCTCAATAAATCTTGGAATATGGCTTAGGTTTTTGGGCCAAACAGAGGCGTTGGTTAAAAGGGGGACCCGAGACGATGCCCGAGGGTAGGGGACTCCAAGTGCAGATGTTTGTAGAATAGCAACAAGTTTCCCTTAAGTGGATCACCCAAGGTTTATCGAACTCGGGGAGGTAGAGGTCAAAGATATCCCTCTCAACCAACCCTGCAATTACGATACAAGAAGTCTCTTGTGTCCCCAACACACCCAATAAACTTGTCAGATGTATAGGTGCACTAGTTCGGTGGAGAGATAGTAAAATGCAAGTGATATGGATGAATACGAATGGTAATAACAATCTGAAATAAATATGGCAGAAAGTAAACATGCAGTAAAACAGTAAATAAACAGTGATTCTATGCTTGGAAACAAGGTCTAGGGATCATACGTTCACTAGTGGTCACTCTGAACAATGATATCATAAAGGAATATATATATATATATATATATATATATATATATATATATATATATAAGCACTTCACTATGCTACTCTGAACTACTCTCCGATTGGATAACGAACACTAATTAACCGCGTAGGGCTGCAAAAGTAAACCTTAAAGATGTATTCTGAAATACTAATGAACACCCTACGCTGTCACTTTGAGCATTCGTAGGAGGTACTAACACACCATAATTTCATAGAGACATCCAACTCAAATCATAATTCAGTGAACAAGTATTCTGTGAAAGATAGCCTAAGAGACCCACATGGTGCACACACTGTCACCTTTACACACGTGGGACAAGGAGTCTCCGGAGATCACATAAGTAAAATCCACTTGAATAGCATAACGACATCTAGATTATAAAGCTCATGATCACATAAAGATCACACCATGGGAGAGAGAAATAAACCACATAGCTACCGGTAGAGCCCTCAGCCCCGGGGGAGAACTACTCCCTCCTCATAATCGGAGTCAGCAACGGCGATGGAGATGGCGGTGGAGTCGATGGAGATGGCTCCGGGGGCAATTCCCCATCCCGGCAGGGTGCCGGAACAGAGAATTTTGTCCCCGGATCTTGTCTGCAACGATGGCGGAGCTACAGACCTTTTCGTGGATGGAGGCCGATTGATTTAGGGTTTTTGCGTTGGGAGCTTTATATAGGCGGAAGGGCGAGGTCGGTGGAGGCATGGTAGCCCCAGACCACCCCTAGGCGTGGGCCAGGGCCAGGCTGCGCCAAGGGGTCTGGCCGCCCTGTGGCGTCTCTTCGACCCCCCCTTTGGACTTCGTCTTCGTTTCGGTAAGATATTGACTTCGGCTTTTGTTTCGTCCAATTCCGAGAATATTTCATGTACAACTTTTCTGAAATACAAAAACAGCAGAAAACAGGGAACTGACACTATGGCATCTTGTTAATAGGTTAGTGCCGGAAAATGCATAAAAGTGCCACGAAGTGTAACCAAAACATATAACAATTGGTGTAAAACAAGCATGGAGCATAAAAAATTATAGATACCTTTACGACGTATCAGCATCCCCAAGCTTAACTCCTGCTCGTCCTCGAGTAGGTAAGTGATGACAAAATAATTTTTGAGGTGACATGAAGCCAACACAATCTTGGTCAAGCATTGTAAAGCATTGTGAGGTGGGATCAAAGTACTCTAAACATAGGCATGATAGATATAATTCAATAGAACCTACCAACTATGTTATAACATGAAAGTAACTCAAACAAAAGATCATGAATAATTGTGCATTAAAAGCAACTGTTTGTTTATGAGCATAGAGAAAACATAGCAAAGTGGTGTGATACGTCTCAAACGTATCTATAATTTCTTATGTTCCATGCTACTTTTATGATGATACTCACATGTTTTACACACATTATATGTCATTATTATGCATTTTCCGGCACTAACCTATTAACGAGATGCCGAAGAGCCAGTTGCTGTTTTCTGCTGTTTTTGGTTTCAGAAATCCTAGTAAGGAAATATTCTCGGAATTGGATGAAATCAACGCCCAAGGTCCTATTTTTCCACGAAGCTTTCAGAAGACCGAGGGAGAAACGAAGTGGGGCCACGAGGTGGCCACACAACAGGGCGGCGCGGCCCAAGCCCTGGCCGCGCCGGCCTAGCGTGTGGGCCCCCCGTGACGCCCCCTGACCTACCCTTCCGCCTACTTAAGCCTTCGTCGATGATAGTTCCAGTACCGAGAGCCACGATACGGAAAACCTTCCAGAGACGCCGCCGCCGCCAATCCCATCTCGGGGGATTCAGGAGATCGCCTCCGGCACCCTGCCGGAGAGGGGAATCATCTCCCGGAGGACTCTACACCGCCATGGTCGCCTCCGGATTGATGTGTGAGTAGTTCACCCCTGGACTATGGGTCCATAGCAGTAGCTAGATGGTCGTCTTCTCCTCATTGTGCTATCATTGTCGGATCTTGTGAGCTGCCTAACATGATCAAGATCATCTATCTGTAATGCTACATGTTGCGTTTGTTGGGATCCGATGATTATGGAATACTATGCTATATTGATTATCAATCTATTATCTATGTGTTGTTTATGATCTTGCATGCTCTCCGTTGCTAGTAGAGGCTCTGGCCAAGCCGTTACTTGTAACTCCAAGAGGGAGTATTTATGCTCGATAGTGGGTTCATGCCTCCATTAAATCTGGGGGAGTGACAGCAACCTCTAAGGTTGTGGATGTGCTGTTGCCACTAGGGATAAAACATCAATGCTATATCTAAGGATGTATTTATTGATTACATTACGCACCATACTTAATGCAATTGTCTGTTGTTTGCAACTTAATACTAGAGGGGGTTCGGATGATAACCTGAAGGTGGACTTTTTAGGCATAGATGCATGCTGGATAGCGGTCTATGTATTTTGTCATAATGCCCAATTAAATCTCACACTACTCATCATAACATGTATGTGCATTGTTATGCTCTCTTTATTTGTCAATTGCCCAACTGTAATTTGTTCACCCAACATGCTATTTATCTTATGTGAGAGACACCACTAGTGAATTGTGGACCCCGGTCCATTCTTTTACATCGAATACAATCTACTGCAATACTTGTTTTACTGTTCTCTGCAAACAATCATCATCCACACTATACATCTAATCCTTTGTTACAGCAAGCCGGTGAGATTGACAACCTCACTGTCACGTTGGGGCAAAGTAATTTGGTTGTGTTGTGCAGGTTCCACGTTGGCGCTGGAATCCCTGGTGTTGCGCCGCACTACACTCCGCCGCCATCAACCTTCAACGTGCTTCTTGGCTCCTACTGGTTCGATAACCTTGGTTTCTTACTGAGGGAAAACTTGCTGCTGTGCGCATCACACCTTCCTCTTGGGGTTCCCAACGGACGTGTGTCTACACGCCATCAAGCATATTTTCTGGCGCCGTTGCCGGGGAGATCAAGACACGCTGCAAGGGGAGTCTCCACCTCCAATCTCTTTACTTTGTTTTTTTCTTGATTTATTTTTATTTATTACTTTGTTTGATGCACTAAAACAAAACACAAAAAAATTAGTTGCTAGTTTTACTTTATTTACTATCTTGTTTTCCATATTAAAAACACAAAAAAAAATTAGTTACTTGCATTTACTTTATCTAGTTTACTTTATTTACTATTGCTAAAATGAATACTCCTGAAAATACTAAGTTGTGTGACTTCACTAGCACAAATAATAATGATTTCTTATGCACACCTATTGCTCCACCTGCTACTACAACAGAATTCTTTGAAATTAAACCTGCTTTACTGAATCTTGTTATGAGAGAGCAATTTTCTGGTGTTAGTTCTGATGATGCTGCTGCCCATCTAAATAATTTTGTTGAACTATGTGAAATGCAAAAGTATAAGGATGTAGATGGTGACATTATAAAGTTAAAATTTTTTCCTTTCTCATTAAGAGGAAGAGCTAAAGATTGGTTGCTATCTTTGCCTAAGAATAGTATTGATTCATGGACTAAATGCAAGGATGCTTTCATTGGTAGATATTATCCTCCTGCTAAAATTATATCTTTGAGAAGTAGCATAATGAATTTTAAGCAATTGGATAATGAGCATGTTGCTCAAGCATGGGAAAGAATGAAATCTTTGGTTAAAAATTGCCCTACCCATGGACTGACTACTTGGATGATCATCCAAACCTTTTATGCAGGACTAAATTTTTCTTCACGGAACCTATTGGATTCAGCTGCTGGAGGTACCTTTATGTCCATCACTCTAGGCGCCGCAACAAAGCTTCTTGATGATATGATGACTAATTACTCTGAATGGCACCCGGAAAGAGCTCCGCAAGGTAAGAAGGTAAATTCTGTCGAAGAAACCTCTTCCTTGAGTGATAAGATTGATGCTATTATGTCTATGCTTGTGAGTGGTAGGACTAATTTTGATCCTAATAATGTTCCGTTAGCTTCATTGGTTGCCCAAGAAGAACATGTTGATGTGAACTTCATTAAAAATAATAATTTCAACAACAATGCTTATCGGAATAATTCTAGTAACAACTATAGGCCATATCCTTATAATAATGGTAACGGTTATGGTAATTCTTATGGGAATTCTTACAATAATAATAGGAATACACCCCCTGGACTTGAAGCCATGCTTAAAAATTTATTAGTACACAAACTGCTTTTAACAAATCTATTGAAGAAAAGCTTGGGAAAATTGATATACTTGCTTCTAAAGTTGATAGTCTTGCTGCTGATGTTGATCTTTTGAAATTGAAAGTTATGACTAATAAGGATAATGAAAATAAAATTGTTACTACAGCAAATTCCATCCAAGTTAGAATTAATGAGAATATAAGATTAATGGCTGAATTGCATGCTAGGTGGGAAAGAGAAGAAAATGAAAAACTAGCTAAAGAGAATAATGTAACTAAAGTTTGGACTATTACCACCACTAGTAATGCTAATGCTTCATATGTTGCTACACCTCCTACTATCAATGGTAAAATAATTGGTGTTGGCAATGTTTCTACTCCTAATGCAAAGCGTTCAAAACTGCCTAAAACTGCTAAAACTGCTGAAACTGCTTGTGATAAAACTGCTGAAATTTTTCCAACATTGGGGACAATGATCCCATTGCTTTAGATCATAATGGTTTAGATTTTGATGATTGTCACATTTCTGAAGTTATAAAGTTCTTACAAAAACTTGCTAAAAGTCCTAATGCTAGTGCTATAAATTTGGCCTTTACAAAACATATTACAAATGCTCTCATAAAAGCTAGAGAAGATAAATTACAACTTGAAACTTCTATTCCTAAGAAGTTAGAGGATGGTTGGGATCCCATCATTAAGATGAAGGTCAATGATTTTGATTGTAATGCTTTATGTGATCTTGGTGCAAGTATTTCTGTTATCCCCAAGAAACTCTATGATATGCTTGACTTGCCACCATTGAAAAATTGTTATTTGGATGTTAATCTTGCTGATAATTCTACAAAGAAACCTTTGGGGAGGATTGATAATTTTCGCATTACTGTTAACAATAACCTTATCCCCGTTGATTTTGTTGTCTTGGATATTGAATGCAATGCATCTTGTCCCATTATATTGGGAAGACCTTTTCTTCGAACTGTTGGTGCTATCATTGATATGAAGGAAGGTAATATTAAATATCAATTTCCTCTCAAGAAAGGTATGGAACACTTCCCTAGAAAGGAAATGAAGTTACCTTCTGATTCTATTATTAGAACAAATTATGATTTTGATGCTTCATCTCTTGATAATACTTGATACACACTTTCTGCGCCTAGCTGAAAGGCGTTAAAGAAAAGCGCTTATGGGAGACAACCCATTATTTTACTACAGTACTTTTATTTTTGAGTCTTGGAAGTTGTTACTACTGTAGCAACCTCTCCTTATCTTTATTTTATTGCATTGTTGTGCCAAGTAAAGTCTTTAATGATGAAGTTTATACTAGATTTGGATTACTGCGCAGAAACAGTTTTCTTGCTGTCACGAAATTGAGTCACTACGTCTGTAGGTAACTCATAAAAATATGCCAATTTACGTGCGTGATCCTAAGATATGTACGCAACTTTCATTAGTTTTGAGTTTTCTCATCTGAGCAAGTCTGGTGCCCCTAAAAAATTCATCTTTACGGACTGTTCTGTTTTGACAGATTCTGCCTTTTATTTCACATTGCCTGTTTTGCTATGCTTGATGGATTTCTTTGTTCCATTAACTTTCAGTAGCTTTGTGCAATGTCCAGAAGTTTTAAGAATGATTATGTCACCTCTGAACATGTGATTTTTTGATTATGCACTAACCCTCTAATGAGTTTGTTTCGAGTTTGGTGTGGAGGAAGTTTTCAAGGATCAAGAGAGGAGGATGATACAATATGATCAAGGAGAGTGAAAGCTCTAAGCTTGGGGATGCCCCCGTGGTTCATCCCTGCATATTTCAAGAAGACTCAAGCGTCTAAGCTTGGGGATGCCCAAGGCATCCCCTTCTTCATCGACAACATTATCAGGTTCCTCTAGTGAAACTATATTTTTATTCCATCACATCTTATGTGCTTTACTTGGAGCGTCTGTTTGTTTTTGTTTCCTGTTTTGTTTGAATAAAGTTGGATCCTAGCATTCATTGTGTGGGAGAGAGACACGCTCCGCTGTTGCATATGGACAAATATGTCCTTAGGCTTTACTCATAATATTCATGGCGAAGGTTGAATTGCTTCGTTAAATTGTTATATGGTTGGAAACGGGAAATGCTACATGTGGTAATTGGTATAATATCTTGAATAATGTGATACTTGGCAATTGTTGTGCTCATGTTTAAGCTCTTGCATCATATACTTGGCACCTATTAGTGAAGAAATATTGTAGAGCTTGTTAAAATTTGGTTTGCATGTTTGGTCTCTCTAAGGTCTAGATATTTTCTAGTAAGGGTCGAACAACAAGGAAGACGGTATAGAGTCTTATAATGCTTTCAATATGTATTTTATGTGAGTTTTGCTATACCGGTTCATACTTGTGTTTGCTTCAAACAACCTTGCTAGCCTAAGCCTTGTATTGAGAGGGATTACTTCTCGTGCATCCAAAATCCTTGAGCCAAACACTATGCCACTTGTGTCCACCATACCTACCTACTACATGGTATTTCTCCGCCATTCCAAAGTAAATTGCTTGAGTGCTACCTTTAAAATTTCTATTATTTATCTTTGCAATATATAGCTCATGGGACAAATAGCTTAAAAACTATTGTGGTATTGAATATGTACTTATGCATCTTATCTCTTATAAGTTGCTTGTTGAGCGATAACCATGTTCCTGGGGACGCCATCAACTATTTCTTTGTTGAATATCATGTGAGTTGCTATGCATGTTCGTCTTGTCTGAAGTAAGGGTGATTTATCATGATCAAATGGTTTGAGTATGCATATTGTTAGAGAAGAACATTGGGCCGCTAACTAAAGCCATGATCCACGGTGGAAGTTTCAGTTTGGACAACAAACCTCAATCTCTTATGAGAATATTATCTGTTGTTGAATGCTTATGCATTAAAGAGGAGTCCATTATCTGTTGTCTATGTTGTCCCGGTATGGATGTCTAAGTTGAGAATAATCAAAAGCGAGAAATCCAATGCGAGCTTTCTCCTTAGACCTTTGTACAGGCGGCATAGAGGTACCCCTTTGTGACACTTGGTTAAAACATATGTTATGCAATGATAATCCATGTAAATCCAAGCTAATTAGGACGAGGTGCGGGCACTATTGGTATACTATGCATGAGGCTTGCAACTTGTAGGATATAATATACATAACTCATATGCTTTATTACTACCGTTGACAAAATTGTTTCTTGTTTTCAAAATAAAAGCTCTAGCACAAATATAGCAATCCTTGCTTCCCTCTGCGAAGGGCCTTTCTTCTACTTTTATGTTGAGTCAGTTTACCCATTTCCTTCTATCTCAAGAAGCAAACACTTGTGTTAACTGTGCATTGATTTCTACATACTTGCATATTGCACTTGTTATATTACTTTATGTTGACAATATCCATGAGATATACATGTTACAAGTTGAAAGCAACTGCTGAAACTTAATCTTCCTTTGTGTTGCTTCAATGCTTTTACTATGAATCTATTGCTTTATGAGTTAACTCTTATGCAAGACTTATTGATGCTTGTCTTGAAAGTACTATTCATGAAAAGTCTTTGCTATATGATTCAATTGTTTACTCATTGTATTTACCATTGCTTCGAATCGCTGCATTCATTACCTGTGCTTACAATAGTATTGATCAAGATTATGATAGCATGTCACTTAAGAAATTATCTTTGTTATCGTTTACCTACTTGGGACGAGTAGGAACTAAGCTTGGGGATGCTTGATACGTCTCAAACGTATCTATAATTTCTTATGTTCCATGCTACTTTTATGATGATACTCACATGTTTTATACACATTATATGTCATTATTATGCATTTTCCGGCACTAACCTATTAACGAGATGCCGAAGAGCCAGTTGCTGTTTTTTGCTGTTTTTGGTTTCAGAAATCCTACAAAGGAAATATTCTCGGAATTGGACGAAATCAACGCCCAGGGTCCTATTTTTCCACGAAGCTTCCAGAAGACCGAGGGAGAAACGAAGTGGGGCCACGAGGTGGCCACACAACAGGGCGGTGCGGCCCAAGCCCTGGCCGCGCCGGCCTAGCGTGTGGGCCCCCCGTGACGCCCCCTGACCTACCCTTCCGCCTACTTAAGCCTTCGTCGATGATAGTTCCAGAACCAAGAGCCACGATACGGAAAACCTTCCAGAGACGCCGCCGCCGCCAATCCCATCTTGGGGGATTCACGAGATCGCCTCCGGCACCCTGCCGGAGAGGGGAATCATCTCCCGGAGGACTCTACACCGCCATGGTCGCCTCCGGATTGATGTGTGAGTAGTTCACCCCCTGGACTATGGGTCCATAGCAGTAGCTAGATGGTCGTCTTCTCCTCATTGTGCTATCATTGTCGGATCTTGTGAGCTGCCTAACATGATCAAGATCATCTATCTGTAATGCTACATGTTGCGTTTGTTGGGATCCGATGAATATGGAATACTATGCTATGTTGATTATCAATCTATTATCTATGTGTTGTTTATGATCTTGCATGCTCTCCGTTGCTAGTAGAGGCTCTGGCCAAGTCGTTACTTGTAACTCCAAGATGGAGTATTTATGCTCGATAGTGGGTTCATGCCTCCATTAAATCTGGGGGAGTGACAGCAACCTCTAAGGTTGTGGATGTGCTGTTGCCACTAGGGATAAAACATCAATGCTATATCTAAGGATGTATTTATTGATTACATTACGCACCATACTTAATGCAATTGTCTGTTGTTTGCAACTTAATACTGGAGGGGGTTCGGATGATAACCTGAAGGTGGACTTTTTAGGCATAGATGCATGCTGGATAGCGGTCTATGTACTTTGTCGTAATGCCCAATTAAATCTCACACTACTCATCATAACATGTATGTGCATTGTTATGCTCTCTTTATTTGTCAATTGCCCAACTGTAATTTGTTCACCCAACATGCTATTTATCTTATGGGAGAGACACCACTAGTGAACTGTGGACCCCGGTCCATTCTTTTACATCGAATACAATCTACTGCAATACTTGTTTTACTATTCTCTGCAAACAATCATCATCCACACTATACATCTAATCCTTTGTTACAGCAAGCCGGTGAGATTGACAACCTCACTGTCACGTTGGGGCAAAGTAATTTGATTGTGTTGTGCAGGTTCCACGTTGGCGCCGGAATCCCTGGTGTTGCGCCGCACTACACTCCGCCGCCATCAACCTTCAACGTGCTTCTTAGCTCCTACTGGTTCGATAACCTTGGTTTCTTACTGAGGGAAAACTTGCTGCTGTGCGCATCACACCTTCCTCTTGGGGTTCCCAACGGACGTGTGTCTACACGCCATCATGGTGCTCAACATGTCCTTTATGGAGTAGCAAAACATAAATGCTAGGACACCTTTAAAGTTCAGAGGGTGACTAGATACAAGTAATTTAAGAACAAGCAACAGTCATAATCATGAATAAATCAATAATAATTTTGAGACTATGCACATTGCACTAAGAATGACAACTATGCTCTCTTAATTGGTAAATAAAGAAGAAGGTGAAGACTCAACATAAAAGTAAAAGAAAGACTGTTTGCTGAGTAAGCAAGATTAACAAGTTTTATAAACCTTCCAAAAAGTATGGTACTTATTAGCTTTGAGCTCTCATTGCCCCTATCATAAGCATCTTGAATGGTTAAAGTTAATGTGAGTCAAATATGAGCTATATGCTTGCAAATCACAAGTTGAAAATCTCATGCCCCTTGAATGCGAGTACCTAAACCTCATGCTACTCAACTTAGGTCCCAAATAAGTTCTTTTCATTGAAAGTATACACGCATCATTGAGAACCACCAACGGGGTACCTCTTGCCCGATGATATGGAGGTACTCTTGTAGGAGCAATCCCATGCCAAAATGACAAGACAAACAGACAATGAGCATCTCAAAAAATTTAATTTACTATGGGTATAGCTTTTTATTGTAAATGCTTCATAGAATGCTCACTATGGTTTAGCTATAAATTTCCACCATGAATGATGCATGGCTTAGATTAGCGGCCCAAGCGTTTCCCTAACTCATATACAAATTCCATGGACTTACAAGTTTTCATTTTACATCAACTAAATATAAGTGCAATGTCGAAAGTGTACCCCATGAAAGCATGGTTCTACTAACTCCCAACTTGCAATTTGCAAACATATATAAACTTCATAAGATAGGCACAATGATCAAATTTATTAAGTGCAAGAAAGTAAATGTGCTATCTAGTAGACTCTGTATATCGAAGGAGCACACACAGCTGCACCAAAAGAGATGGACATAAGCCAGTATCTATGAGTGATACAGTGTCAAGGCCAAGGAAGAAGTCCAAGTTGCAGAAACAAACTCTGGGAAAGGAGGAAGTGCAGGTGCATGCCACTGTGTCTATTGATGTAGATGAGAGTTCTGTTGCTGTTCCACCCGAAACACCATTGCATGTAATGCAGAGTGTTGGAATTGCTCTAGGGATTGAGCCTACTTTGCTGACAGAGGAGAAGCTTAAGGCAGCTCCCAAGGGTAAGAAGAAGAAGAATCTTACCAATGATAAATAAGCATTCCAGGAAGCAAAGGGAGGGGCACCCTTTTTATACTGCTTCAGCTTTTGGTTTGTCTGTCATGAGCACAGTCTTGGTTATTCAGTTAGTTGTTGAGATCCTTGGTGCTGTACTCTGGCAGATGTTTTTTCTTTTGGCAAGCTATGTGCTTCATGATATTATATGTACTGGTCCAATTATATATGTGTACTCCTTAAGTGACTGTAAGTGAAACACCACTGCATGTAATGCAGAGTGTTGGAATTGCTCTAGGGATTGAGCCTACTTTGCTGACAGAGGAGAAGCTTAAGGCAGCTCCCAAGGATAAGAAGAAGAATCTTCCCAATGATAAATAAGCATTCCAGGAAGCAAAGGGAGGGGCACCCTGTTTATACTGCTTCAGCTTTTGGTTTGTCTGTCATGAGCACAGTCTTGGTTATTCAGTTAGTTGTTGAGATCCTTGGTGCTGTACTCTGGCAGATGGTTATACTGCTTCAGCTTTTGGTTTGTCTTCTTAAGTGATTATAAGTGTGATGAATTTTACATGGGGATTGTAGCCTGTATGTTTGTCACATTCTCTCAAACAGTTATCAATGTGTGCAAAATTGACTAGAAAATGGAGAATTATGTGCTGGAATGTTAGAGGGTTGAACTCTGATAAGCATCAAAGGGCTCTAAGGTCAAAAATTGAAGAGAGTCAATGCTCCATTATTTGTATTCAAGAAACTAAATGTGAAGTGATTGATCATAAATTAATAAGAAATTGTTGCCCAAAAAGGTTTGACAGCTTTGTGTATTCACCCTCTGTTGGTGCCTCTGGAGGTATTTTGGTGTTATGGAATTCTGCAGTGTTTAATGGAAATTTAGTTGAACTACAAAGATATGGGGTAATTGTGAATTTTACTTCTGTTCATAGTGGTGAATCTTGGAATCTGGTCTCAGTATATGGGCCTTGTCAAGGTGAACTAAGAGATAATTTTGTGAACTGGTTATATAACCTGCACATTCCAACTGGCAGTAATTGGCTACTTCTGGGAGATTTTAACTTCATTAGATCAAGTGATAATAGAAATAAGCCAGGGGGTGATGTTAATGACATGTTCTTGTTCAATAAAATCATTGGTCAGTTGGGTTTGCTTGAACTACCACTCAAGGGGAGGAAATACACATGGTATAATATGCAAAATCAACCTCTGTTGGAGCAGCTTGACTGGTTCTTTACCAGTGGTGAATGGATATCTACATATCCCAATACTGTGGTATTTCCACTAGCAAATACTGCCTCAGATCATATCTCATGTGTGGTGAACATAGACACAGTTATTCCAAAAGCAAATATTTTTCGATTTGAGAATTTTTGGACTGAACAACTAGGGTTTTTGGATTGTGTCAAAGAGGTGTGGAATAGCAGGTCAAATAAAGCTTACAGCTCCACAGTGTTGGCTGACAAATTCAAGTCTTTGAGATATGCTCTCAAGAAATGGCACACAAGTTTATCTAAGCTTAAAATCAATATACAGAACTGTAATAAAGTCATTTTGCTGTTGGACACCTTGGAGGAACAGAGACCCTTGTTCCTGACTGAATTGAATTTTAGGCAAATTGTGAAACTTCACTTGGAAAATCTTCTTTTGATTGAGTGTAATTATTGGAGGAAGTGATGCACAATCATATGGGTCAAGGTTGGGGAAGATAACACTTAGTTCTTTCATGCCATGGCCACACAGAGACACCGAAGGAATGCAATTTCTATGCTTACTGCTCCTGATGGTAGACAAGTTTCTGATCATGAGGAGATGGCTGGTTTGCTGTGGTCAAGTTATAAGGACATGATGGGAAAGACTGAAGGAATTAGTATGCAATTTGATCTTGCTAGTTTGCTGACAAGGGTCCAGGGCTTAGAGGAAATTTCTATGCCTTTTTTGGAAGAGGAAATGGATTTAGTTATTAAACAGATGCCTCCTGATAAGGCACCTGGGCCAGATGATTTTACTGGGCACTTTCTGAAAAAATGTTGGCCAATAATTAAGCAGCAATTCTTTGATCTGGTTACATAGTTTCATGAGGGTTCTCTTAACTTGCAGAATATTAATGGGTCTTATATCACTTTGGTTCCTAAAGTGCAATCACCAGAGACAATTAATGATTTTAGGCCCATATCTTTAACCAATGTTTGTATTAAGTTTTTGACAAAATTGGTGTCCAGTAGGTTCCAGCAGAAAATTATGGAGTGTATTCATAAAAATCAGTATGGCTTTATCAAATCAAGAACAATTCATGACTGTGTTGCATGGGCTTTTGAATATCTTTATCAATGCCATGTATCTAAGAAACCTATAATTGTCCTTAAGCTTGACTTTGCAAAGGCTTTTGATACAATTGAACATGAGGTGATTTTACAAGTTATGAAGCACAAAGGCTTTGATGAGAAAACAATTGGTGGGTGAAGAATATTCTCTCTTCCGGTTCTTCATCTGTTCTTTTGAATGGAGTGCCTGGGAAGAAGTTTGTTTGTAAGAGAGGTGTGAGACAAGGGGATCCACTATCACCCATCTTGTATGTCTTGGGGTCTGATTTACTTCAATCTGTGGTTAACGATATGTTGCATGAGGGAAGAATTTCATTGCCAATTCAGAATAATGACCCATATTTCCCAATTGTTCAGTATGCTGATGATACTCTGTTAATTCTGCCTGCTGATTTACCACAGATTTTGGCTTTGAAAGAAGTACTGCATAGATTTACTCTATCTACTGGCTTGAAGATTAATTATCAAAAATCCAGTATGGTGCCTATCAATGTTCCAATGGATGTTTTGAAAGAGTTATCTGAGGCTTTTGGTTGTCAGATAGCATCTCTGCCTTTTACATATCTAGGTTTGCCATTGGAGACAACAAAGCCAAAGATAAATGATCTTGCTCCTATAGTTACTAGATTGGAGAGAAGATTGACTTCTATATCTAGTTTTTTATCCCAAGGGGCAAGGTTGCAACTGGTGGATTCAGCTTTGTCTTCCATGTCTACATTTTTCTTTTGTTCCTTGGAGCTACCACCTGGTATAATTAAACAATTGGATAGAATCTTGAGACAATGCTTATGGAGAGACAATATTGATACTCCTAAACAGTCTCTTACTGATTGGGATATGCTATGTAAGCCAAAGCATAAAGGAGGAGTGGGGATAGTAAATTTTCATAAGCATAATGAGGCACTTTTGATGAAACATCTTGATAAATTTTATAATCATGCTGATGTGCCATGGGTAGGTTTGATTTGGCAAGCTTACTATGAGGATTATGTGCCTCAGTCTGAGAAGCTTTGTGGCTCTTTTTGGTGGAGGGATGTTTGCAAGTTGTTGGACAAATACAGAGGTGTTTCAAATATTCTGCCTGGTAAGGGGGATACCCTTCTTTTTTGGAGGGATTCTTGGTTGTTTGATGGTTCAGTACAACCTCTTGAGCAAAGATTTTCAAGATTACACTCTTATGCTAAAGATCCGAATTTAACAGCCAAGCAAGTGTATGACTGTCCAATCTTTGCAGATCTGTTTCACCTTCCTTTATCTGTCCAGGCATATGAGGAGTTTCAAATTGTGGCTGAGGTAATGAGAGTGTCTCCTTTGTCTATGGCTCAGGACGTTTGGCAATACAAATGGGGACATCTTTCACTGCTGCCAGATATTATCAGCATTTGTTCTCAGATATAACTGTTCTGCCAGTCTTTCAGTGGATTTGGAAATCCTCATGTATAATGAAGCATAAATTCTTTGCATGGTTGCTGCTTAATGATAGAATAAACACAAGAGATATGTTGAAGAGGAGAAATTGGAAAGTAACAGAGGATACTCATTGTGTTTTGTGTCCAGGGAGGCAGTATGAACACAGAATTCACTTGTTTTTTGAGTGTAACTTCAGTCAAAGGGTCTGGAACTATTTGCAGATTGAATGGGCTAGTGGTCAGGAGGTGCAAATGATTTTTTCAGAGGCTAAAAGAAGTTTTGGTAAACCTTTCTTCATGGAGATAGTCATTTTAGCCTGCTGGAATATTTGGAAACAAAGAAATGGTCTAATCTTTCAGGGGGAGAGGCCTAGTTTTTTTTGGCTGGAGAAGAAATTTCATGCATGATGTATCCTTGCTTGAGCATAGGATAAAGAAGAAGTATCTCAAAGCCTTTTTTATCCTGGATAGGCAGCTTACAGTAATGTACAAGGACTTGTAGTAGTTTGTACAGGTAGGGTTTTTCTTTTCTTCTTTTTTTCTCTTGTTTGTACATATGTTATAATTGGTAATAAAATTGCCGTGGGGCTTTTTGCCTCACAGTCTCCCCCTTAAAAAAAGTTCGTGAGAGCTTTACTGACTAATTTTCTCATGCCAAAATTTAATTTGGAAGATAAATAAAAACATGATGAATTACTTGGAATACCAATAATGCTAATAGGTAGATATGGTGGACACAATTGGCAAACTTTGGTTTATGGTGGTTGGATGCACGAGTAGAGTTCATACTTAGTACCGGTGAAAGCTAGCAAAAGACTGGGAGCGACCAACTAAGAGAGCAATAATGGCCATAATCATGCATTGCGACAAAACATTATCAATCAAAGAATAAAGTGATATTACAAGTCAAAGACTAAATGATCATAGAGTCTTTAGTTAACTGGTTATAGTCATAACATGGTATAAGCATGTGCCAAGTCAGCCCAATAAAGCATCAAAGGAGAATACCACAATATTATGCTTTTATGATCGAAACAACACATGATTCTTTAAATGACTCATTATGCACTCTCAGCCATTTGAGACAAGTCATGCTACAACAATAAATACTAAGCATATGAAAAGAATAACATCCAACATGACATGCCAAAGTCTATGCCACAGTCTAGACAAGCTTCCTTTTGCATCACTATAGTCATGAAACAGTTTACTCGTATCCAACATCAATCAACTTATTTGAAATAGCTCTCAGAGATGAAATACAATATGGACCAGAGAGATAATCATACACAAATAAATAATACTAACGAGCTCTGAACAAAATTCGAATGAAAGAACAAGAGCTAAACGCAGTACCAGAAAACTAGAACACTCACAGAACAATAACAACGAAAACTAGAGCATTCTATGCAATTAAAACGGAGTGGGTCTTTCTCCATACAAATGTGTCGGGATCCAACATATGCTACAGCAAACAAAACTAAACTAAACTAAAAATAAAAATAAAAATAAAGACGCTCCAAGAACAACACATAGCGTACGAAGCAATAAAAATATAGCACATAGAAAGATGACTTGTTGCTTTGTTGATGAAGAGGGCATGCCTTGGGCATCTGACAAGGTATTAACTTGTCAATGCCTACAAGTAGTAGACTAGGGTTTCGTTGGATGTAGAGGGCAAGTAGATCTCGAATGTTTCAGCCAAAAAGTACTCGACGATGTAAAAGCTAGGATTTGTTAAACAATGATTCGATCCTCTCTTTGTCCCTCGACTCCCCCTTATATACAAGTTGGAGCCGAGGGATTCGTAATACATAAGTTTACAGAGTCCGGGAGGGTTTCTGACCCGTCCCGCAAGATTACAATTTACACTTCCTATTACAACTCTATCTTTCCATAATAACATCTTGGGCTTCCGAATCTTCTTATCTTTCGGGTCGTGGGCCTTGAATAAATCCCGGGTACCATCTCTGGAAGGCCCATTGGGGATGCCTATGTCAGTAGCCCCCGAGATTTTATTTGAATCGCAGAGTCAAGGAAAATCTCCACCTTTATATTTATTCGATAACTCTGAACTTTATCACATGTCTTTGCATATGAATTTCTATATTGTACAGGGATTATGGTAGTTGGGGCTAGTTCATCTGACGGATCAGGTACTAGTTAACTGCTCTAGTGGCAATCCGCAAAAACCTACTTCAAGATCACGTCCCTGGACATGATCTCGGGATACTGGTGTAAACTTCGACAGGTGTCGCTTAAGGTCTTACCATTCTGTCGAGTCCCAGTCATATTTATCGGGTACCTAACACGTCCGTTAGGATTTTTCTTCGTATCTGTTGATACGGAAAAAAGTAGCAAACCGATGTCAGAGAGGGCGCCACGCTGCACAGAACGAATCTGGGGTCTTACCTTCGCAATGTTTTGCGGCATTCAGAATTTATTCGCAACTTTTGACGTTCTGAGAATATATTGTCGAGTGTTTATTCGGCTGTTGGAATAGCACATTTTATCGAGTCAACGGATGACATATATTGCTCTCCCGATGGGAGTATATGTAGAGTTATTCTCATAACTCGAAATACGCTCCTTTTTTCTTCTTTTTCTCTCTCTCTTTTTTTTTGTAATTTCATCGGGCACGCGAACAGTGTTCCCGATGGGAGTAGCCCCGAGGCTACAACCAAGGACTAGTGCTTGGTTGTAGGCTCAACACTTTATTGCATCATGTCGCTATATTGTCATTCTTTTTCGAACTTTTTTATCTATCGGGTGCGCGAACAGCGCTCCCGATGGGAGTAGCCCCCGAGGCTATGAACAAATGCTTGCGTTTGATCATAGGCTCCCGCAAATTCTATATTGTCATACCCAAATTTTACTTTTTTCAAAGTAGCCCCCGAGCATTTGGGCAAAAACTTGTATTTGATCAAAGGCTCCCGAAGTATTCAATAATCTTCCCCTGTCGCCAATCCTCTATTATTTTTTACTGTCGATTTTTCCTTCCTTGGTCAAAGTAACTTCATAACTGACGATAGCCACGATCTTTGCATCTGGAAAGCTTGAGAACTATTCTCTCTCTGCCTTGTGGGTCCAATATTCATACCATGTTGACACGTCGTGCAAGTGGGGGACACACGTCCTCCGCTTTTCCTGGCGCACGTACTGTAACGCCTGTTCTGTTCCATCCCAGTAAAAATACTTTTCACCCTTCCGTTAAGAATTCATTTTCCACCGCACGATTTCTCCATCCAACGGCGAATTGCTTCTCCAAATTCCTATATAAGCCCTTCTTCTACCTCCGTTCACACCTTCGCTTTCGCCGCAGCTCTGCTTCCCTCTGCATAAACTTCCATTGCGCCCAACTTCCTCTGAGCTCACCCACGCACCAACTTCGCTCCTTTGTTGCCATTGATGCCACCGCGCGCACGACTCACCCGCCACAGCACGCCCGAGTCCAGGATGGCTGCTGAAGATCTTGAGTGGGAGAGATCCAAAATCTCCAATCAAGATGTGAACATGCTGAAAAGACTGGGGTTGATGAAGAAGGAGGACGCCATCCGCTTCCCCAGCGAAGAGAGCTACCCTACTCCGCCAATCCAATATCGGGTTAGTTTTGTTGACCATCTCATCCGCGGTCTTTCCGCCCCAATCCATGATTTCCTCCGCGGCCTTCTTTTTGTCTATGGGATTCAGCTGCACCAACTGACCCCCAATTCCATCCTCCATGTCGCCATTTTCATCACACTTTGCGAGTGCTTCCTCGGAGTCCCTCCTAACTGGGCTCTGTGGAAGCACATCTTCTGCCTCCGCCGCAATGGCTCCCACAACGCCACCTACAACATAGGCGGCGTTGTTATCTGCGTCCGTACCGATGTTGAATACTTCGACGTCAAATTCCCTGACTCTGTCCAAGGGTGGCGCAAAAAATGGCTCTACATACACGAAGAAAGTGCCAATTCTGTTGAACATAACATAGTCCCTTTTGACGGAAGCGCCAAGATTCTTCGCCGCCGTTCCTGGGATGCTGAAGCTACCGAAGAAGAAAAAACGGCGACAGAGTCCCTCATGTCCCGTATTCACGAGCTTCAAAATACCCGAGGCAAGGAACTGTCGGGTATCCAGATCACAGCCTATTTCCTGAGGATTAGAGTGCAGCCTCTATAGGCTCGCAAAAATCCCCTTTGGACTTACGCTGGTGCAAACGATGCCAATAGGCTCTCCAAGGATCTTTCTGTGAAGGACTTGGAAAAGCTTATTCGAAGAATTTCCTCGCTCAGTAAGAAGGATCCTATTCCATCCTCTTGCCGTGTGGAACCATACAGCGCCACCAATCCTCCCCCCCAGGTATTTTGCCTTCTCGACTTTTTGTCTTCCCCGAACTTTTCCTGCTTTTGTCGACTGCTAAATTTTTATTGACACCTCTGTAATTTTTCTTGTCGCTATTTTTCTGTAGGACCATTCAATTCTAGCTTCCCTTCCTCCTCTTCCTGAAGATGGAGAAGTCGAGGAACAGGCTGTTGTCACTGAAGACAACCAGGGTACTTCTCTCCCTGAAAGTGAAGCTGCAGGTTCTCGCAAATCTGCAGTTTCCTCTGAAAAAGTTGAATCTGACGCCAGCGAATCAACACAATCCCTTCCTTCTGCTGTTTCCCCGCGGAACAAAAGAAAAAGGCTTGAAGTTATCGACACTGGCACCTCCAAAGCTGCCGAAGAAGTTGCTCCCACTGAAGAAGGGACAACTTTGCATCCTTATGAAGCTGCCCTTATCAGCTTGTAAGTTTCCTTTTACTATTTGCTCTCGAAATTTTTACTATATTGTCTCTTTACACTGTAACCTGCTTATTACAGCGATGAAGAAGAAGATAACCCCGCCATTGACGTGACTGCTCGAACGAGCACGTCTCGTACTTTAGTTGTCTCGGAAGCTCAACCTGATGGAGATGAAACTTCGACACCTCAACAAGGTGTCGAGCTTACTGCTCCAACTGCAAGCCCCCGAGCCCCTTCACCGAAGAGAGCAAGGGTTGAGCCAGTCGAAGAACCCACCCAATTAAGTGGTGGTTTCACGACTTCTTCTTTAAATGACGTAAGTTTCTTCCCTTCTTTTTTCTTCGCGCCTCTATTTTGGCTTGTAGCTTTCCAACCCCTTCTTTTTTTGCACTATATTTGATTTTTTTCTCTGGTTCTTTCCTCAGCCTTTGATGAACGAATTTTTTCGCCTTGGTACCCAATTCGTCGGGTACCGTGATTTTTCGAACTCACTGAAAGGTACTATCTTGCTATTTTTCTCCTGATTGCATCTTCTGTATCGTGATTGTTAATACGACAATTTGTTACTGTCGTCTGTTTTCCAGCTGACCTTGCAGAAGCCAACAAACGTGCTGATGCTCTTGCTCTAAAATTAGAGCAGAGTGAAAAGGCTCGGAAGAAGGCTGAATCCAGCGCTGCTGTTGTTGAAGATCTTCGAAAAAGACTTCACAACGCGGAAACCTCTCTGAGTGACCACATCACCCAACAAACTGCTCGAGAGAAAGAAATTATCTCTCGCTTATCGTCGCAGTGTCGCCGTTTTGTTAGTAAGTACTTCGACCTCTCTTTGTTCATTGGGTGTCGCGCTTTTCACGGAGTTCCTTTTTTTTTTACAATCTATATTTTCCGCCAACAGGGAGGACGCGTCAGCCTTATGATCTTGAGCTTCCTGAAAATGACGCCCTTCTCGATGCGCTCTCCCTCCTCGAGATTCACGGAGATGAAGCACGCCAAGGCATGGAAGATGCTGACTCAGGCTTGGCAAAGCTATTCCCGTACTTCTTCTCGAAGAAGGAGGAACCGAAGACATTCGGTGAGCTGGCCAAATGCTTCAATGCTGAAGAGGATCTTGGGCACAACCTTCGACAAGAAGGCTTGAAGGTTGGTGTCGAAGGTACTATTGCTTTGGTTGCTAGCAGCCAGCAAAATGTTGACTGGGCCAAGGTTGGAGATGTGCCGAAGATGGAGACGAAGACATGGGTGTCTTTGATCAAGGCCGCCAAGCCCAACTCGAAGAAGATCCTTGCCTTTCTTGGATTCAAACCTACTCCAGCTCCAAGTTCGTCTAAACCGGAGGTCAAGTAGACCTCTTTTATTTTGCTCTGCTGTCGCTTGTTTAAAGTTGTCGCTATAGTAGTTTTTGGCGACAACTATCCCACTTGCTTGTCAGGCATTCTCCTTGTAATAGATATTGTAGATACCTGGTCTTTATCAATGGAAAAATATCTTGCCAAATTATTGATACCGAAGTTTTTCCCTTTTCCAGTTAATTTTTGATAACTATACCGAAGTACCGCCACCAGCTATCTTGCCTTCTGCTCCTTACTCGAAAAAATCTCCTGCTGCCGAGTTCACGAAAAATTCTTCGAGTACTACACCTACCGAAGATTTGAACAAACTTCGTCAACAACTGCAGTCGATGAAGAAACAGGCTCTTATGTTGATGGAACAATCTCGAAAGTCTCTTGAAAGAGAAAAACTTGCGACTCAGCAAGCTCAAGAAGCCATGACTGCTAAGGAAGCCGCTGTTTTTGAAGCTGAAAAGGCAACCACTCGAGAAAATTTGATGCTCGAATTAATGAATGAAGCCAGTGTGGATATTTCAGGTATGTCTTTTCAAATCCAAACTTCTTCTGTCTTCTTTCTTATCCTTTTTTTTCTTTTGAAATTCTTGTGCCTACTCCAAATAGGTTCCTTCCTTGATGCTGCTGCCGAAGAGGAGAGGGTAAACACAAGGACAAATCTCCTTGTTAACCTTTCTCTTGACCATGGTTCTCTGTTCTGGGCTACCCCGGAGCGGACCCGACAAATTGTCAGGTTTCAAGACCGCGCCTCTCAAGTTCGCGATTTCCTGGATTTCTGTACCAGAACCTTGTCTCTGGTTTACAAGACGATGTTTCCCCGGAACGAAGCACCCGATACCCTTCTTGGTTTGATGGAGAAATTTCGAGATGCTCCTAAAATCCATGGATTTGTTCGAGCACAACTTTCTGCTGGTGCTAGGTTTGCTATGATGATGATCAAAATCTGCCATCCCATGTTTGACATGAGCCAAATTGTTACCAAGTGCTTGGCTAAGATGGCGAAGAAGAAAAGGGATGTTGGCAAAATTGATGATCATGTAACCCCTGTTGCCGAAGATATGATGGATGAACTTCTTCGGATGGACTCTGAATTCTTCGTGAAGGGCAGCTATGCCGAACACAGTACTCGTACTGTGAATCGGATGACCATAGATAACATACTAGGCCATAATTGATTTTTTCCTTTGAATTTTTCTCAGGACTCTCTTGTATATTGTAATCATGTTCTATATTGTAAAGCCGATAAATTATTTTTCTTCGTTAAGACCTCAAGTGTCTTGGTGGCGAATTTATTTATCGTATGCGCGAGGTTTTTAAACCAAAGCGTCTAAATTATATTGAGCATGCTATATTTGCGGGTACGAGCCCCTGTGCCTTGTTTTGTTGATTGCTATCTTGTATCTTGGTTTATTTTGCGAGGTGTTTTTACACCAAGGCAAAATACTTTCGGGAATATATATTGCAAGTCTGAGGCGTGAGCCCCCGAGCCTGTCGAAGAAATGTATATCTCAACTATCTTTATTATATTGCAGCACCGCGAGCCCGCCTCATTAAAAACCTTTCCCGGCCCCACTCGGTGCCCCGAAAAAGGAAAAGAGTGCGTCTGAAAACTCGCGGGCGTTTCAGTACATTGTATTTTTACAAGGACTATATTTCGACTCTAGACGTAGAACCGCCTGAGTTGCGCCACGTTCCAGGGGTTTTGCTCCTCCACCCATGTTTTCTTGTACTTTATCCTGTATGCTCCTCCTCCGATTACTTCTGTGACGATGTAAGGGCCAAGCCATGGTGACTCGAGCTTTTCATGACTTTTCTGCGTGAGCCGAAGAACTAGGTCTCCCACCTGAAAGGATCTCGGTCGTAAACGTCGACTGTGGTAATTCTTCAGGTCCTGCTGATATTTGGTTACTCGTGAGAGTACTTCATCTCGAGCTTCGTCGAGTGCGTCGACATCATCCTCTAGTGCTTTTCTCGACACTTCTTCATCATACTCCGTGACACGTGGAGAGTCGTGTTCTATCTCGATTGGCAATACTGCTTCCGCTCCATGGACCAAGAAGAACGGAGTTTCTTGTGTCGCTGTATTTGGTGTTGTTCGTATACTCCACAACACACTGGGCAGCTCCTCTGGCCAGGTGTGCGAGCTTTCTCCAGTGGTGCTAACAAGCGCTTCTTGATGCCATTGCAGATGATGCCATTGGCTTTCTCGACTTGGCCATTAGTTTGCGGGTGCGCAACCGATGCAAAGTGTAGCTTGATACCCACTTCTTCACAATAATCTTTGAATTCATTGGATGTGAAGTTACCACCATTGTCTGTGACGATGCTATGAGGCACTCCAAACCTGAAGACGATGCTTTTTACGAATTTAACGGTAGATGCCCCATCTGGTGAGTTTATCGGCTTTGCTTCTATCCATTTTGTGAATTTGTCGACAGCTACGAGCATGTACTCCTTTCCTCCTGGCCAGGACTTGTGTAATTTACCCACCATATCGAGGCCCCATTGAGCAAAGGGCCAGGACAATGGTATTGGCATCAGCTCTGCTGCTGGAGAGTGAGGTTTTGCGGCAAATCTTTGGCACGCGTCACAAGTTCGTACTATCTCCTTTGCATCCTCTATTGCTGTCAACCAGTAAAATCCAGCTCGAAAGACCTTGGCAGCAATAGCTCGACTGCTCGCGTGGTGACCACAAATTCTCCTCGTGTACATCTTTCAAGATCATCCTTCCTTCCTCTGGTGTGACGCACCTTTGTAATACTCCCGAAATACTTCGTTTGTATAACTCCCCTTTGACCACAGTAAAAGCTTTAGATCGTCTAATAACTCGCCTTGCTTCAACTGGATCATCGGGTATTTCTTTCTTTAGGATGTATGATATGTACGCCTGCATCCATGGTATCTGTACCATCATGACCAGGTCATGTTCCTCTTCCTCTTCTTCCTCTGGTGTTTCTTTGACAGCCCCCGAGGGTTTTTTGTCCTTCTCCTTCTTTTTTGGTTTTGTCGACTTCGTAGATCTCTCTGCTATCTCTCCCCAAAATACTCCCGGTGGAATTGTAAGGCATTGTGACCCGATGTTTGCGAGAACGTCGGCTTCATCATTGCTCAGCCTGCTGATGTGATTTACTTCGCATCCATCAAACAACTTCTCGAGCTCATTGTAAACTTCTTTGTATGCTATCATACTATCGTTGACTGCATCGCATTGGTTCATGACTTGCTGAGCTACCAACTGCGAGTCGCCAAAGATTTTTAGTCGAGTTGCGCCACAAGCTTTCGCCATCTTCATCCCGTGTATGAGGGCTTCGTATTCTGCCTCATTGTTGGACGCGTTTGGGAACGTCATCCTCAAGACGTACTTTAGCTTGTCGCCCTCAGGTGATATTAGTATCACGCCTGCTCCAGCTCCTTCAAATCTCTTGGACCCGTCGAAGTTCATAGTCCAAGTTCTCGATAAATCCGGTGGTTCTGTATTTTGCAACTCCATCCACTCTGCGATGAAGTCTGGTAGAATCTGCGACTTTATTGCCTTTCTTTTTTCGTACGTGATGTCCCGAGGGGAAAGTTCTATTCCCCAAAGGGAGACACGACCCGTAGCTTCTGGATTGTTGAGTATGTTGGATAAGGGAGCCTCATTAACCACTATTATCGGGTGTGCCAAAAAATAGTGCCGCAATTTTCTTGCGGTTGTAAATACTCCATATGCTAGCTTTTGATACGGAGGGTATCTCTGTTTTGAAGGCGATAAAACTTTGCTGACGAAGTATGCTGGCCTCTGCACTCCATGGAGTTTTCCTTCTTCCTCTCTTTCAACGACAAGTGCTGTACTTACCACCTGAGGTGTGGCTGCAATATATAACAACAGAGGTTCCTTCTCTTTCGGCGCCAGCAAGATTGGAGGTGTCGAAATTTTGTGTTTGAGATCCTCAAAGGCTCTGTCTGCCTCTTCATTCCACTGGAACTTGTCTCCCTGCTTGATCAAGGCGTAAAACGGTAACGCCTTTTCTCCTAACATGGCGACGAATCTGCTCAAAGCTGCGACTCGCCCGGTTAACTGCTGTATTTCTTTCAACTTTGCTGGCTTTCTCATTGTTACGATGGCCTGGATTTTTTCGGGATTTGCTTCAATCCCTCTTTCTGAAACTAAAAACCCGAGAAGTTCTCCTGCAGGGACGCCGAAAGAACATTTTGTCGGATTCAGCTTGAGACAGAATTTATCGAGATTGTCGAAAGTTTCCTTCAAATCCTCGATTAGTGTGTCCCCCTTTTTTGATGTTATGACGACGTCGTCGATGTATACTTGTACGTTTTTTCCAATCTGTGTTGCTAAGCACTTCTGCATCATCCGCTGATATGTTGCTCCCGCGTTTTTCAAACCAAAGGGCATTGTTCGATAGCAGAACACGCCGTAAGGTGTAATGAACGATGTTTTGACTTCGTCTTCTTCTTTCAATCTGATCTGGTTATAACCAGAGTAAGCATCCAGGAAGGAAAGACGTTCACATCCTGCCGTGGAGTCGATAATTTGATCGATCCTTGGGAGGGGAAAGTGATCCTTTGGACAATGTTTATTAAGACACGTGAAGTCGACGCACATGCGAAGGACTTTCGTGTTTTTCTTCGGCACCAAAGATCGGGTTAGCTACCCACGTGGCTTCTGTGTGTAACTCCTTGATGAAACCAGCTTCTCTGAGTCTATCAATTTCCGACAGCATAGCCTTGCGGTTTGGTTCCGAAAAACGCCGCAAAGGTTGCTTGATTGGCTTCGCTATTGGATCCAAGTTTAGGTGGTGCTCGGCAAGTTCCCTGGGTACTCCTGGCATGTCAGCTGGACACCATGCAAAGATTCTCCAGTGCTCACGGAGGAACTCGACGAGCGCGCTTTCCTATGCGAGGTCCATGTTTGTCGCAATGGACGTCGTTTTTTTCGGGTCTGTTGGGTGAATCTGCACTTCCTTGGAGTCCTTTGCGGTATTGAAAGTTGATTCTTTATTAGGCCTCCCTACATCTGGCAGCACATCGTAATCGGTTGTAAGCCTCGACTCCATATATTCTGCTTGCATCCCGAAGGTTTCTGAGAGCCGATGAAAATCCTTGTCACATTTATCGGCTAGCGCGAAGCTACCTTTGACTGTAATTGGCCCCTTAGGTCCAGGCATCCTCCACAACAAGTATGTGTAGTGTGGTACCGCCATAAACCTGGCATATGCTGGACGCCCCAGTAAAGCGTGATACTGTGATGGGAAATCCACGACTTCAAACTCCAGCCTCTCTATCCTGTAGTTCTCTCGGATACCAAACTGAACGTCGAGATTGATCTTCCCCAATGGGTAACTTGGCTTTTCTGGTGTGATGCCGTGAAAACGTGTGTCCGTTGGCTTGAGGTTTGCCAAGGATATGTTCATCTTCCTCAGCGTATCTGCGTACATAAGGTTTAAACTGCTTCCTCCGTCGATGAAAACTCGAGATACATCAAATCCTGCGATCACTGCTGGCAGGATAAGTGCTGACTGCCCTGGTCGAGGAACTTGCTGCGGGTGATCCGCAATTGTGAAGCCAATATCCTGTCCCGACCAATTGAGGTACTCAACTGTTGGTGGGGGCATCTTCTCTGCCATGAACACCTATCGCGAAATTACTTTCTGAGCTCTATTGGACGGTCTGCCTTTCTGAATCATCGAGACCGCTCCATGGGAGTTGGGATCAACATAAGGTGGTGGTGCTGGTGCTGCCGCTATTCTAAGCTGATGTCGATTTTCGTCCTTAATTGCGGGAGGAGGTGGCAGGTGGATCTCACTCCTAGGTCCTTGAGGATTTCGACTTGCTGCCTGAGCATTGGCTTGCCCAGCGAACCTCATCATTGCTTGAAAATTTCGACAGTCTTTCTGTAAATGCCCCGACTGCCTCTTCCCATTATTGTCGACATAAAAGTGCATTTGACACGGGCCGTTCATCATATCCTCGGGAGACACATATGGTCTCTGGAACCTTGGCCCACTATTTTGCCTGTTGTTTCGGGAGTCGTCTCTATTGTCACCTTGATGCTCATTGCTTCGTTGGTAGTTATCTCTATTGCTTCCTCCAGCGTTCGCCCGAAACCCAGCCGAAATTTGGCCAGGTGGGTGATACGTCTCCGACGTATCGATAATTTCTTATGTTCCATGCCACATTATTGATGATATCTACATGTTTTATGCATACTTTATGTCATATTTATGCATTTTCTGGAACTAACCTATTGACGAGATGCCGCAGTGCCAGTTCCTGTTTTCTGCTGTTTTTGGTTTCAGAAATCCTAGTAAGGAAATATTCTCGGAATCGGACGAAATCAACGCCCAGAGTCTTATAATTGGACGAAGCTTCCAGAACACCCGAGAGCCGCCAGAGGGAAGCCCTGGGGGCCCCATACGCCACCCTGGCGCGGCCAGAGGGGGGGCCGCGCCGCCCCATGGTGTGGTGGCCCCAGGCCCCCTCCGAGGCTGCCCTTCCGCCTATTTAAAGCCTCCGTCGCGAAAACCCTATGACGATCGACGAATCCCGCAAAAACCTTCCAGAGCCGCCGCCATCGCGAAGCCAAGATCTGGGGGACATGAGTCTCTGTTCCGGCACGCTGCCGGGACGGGGAAGTGCCCCCGGAAGGCTTCTCCATCGACACCACCGCCATCTTCATCAACGCTGCTGTCTCCCATGAGGAGGGAGTAGTTCTCCATCGAGGCTCGGGGCTGTACCGGTAGCTATGTGGTTAATCTCTCTCCTATGTACTTCAATACAATAATCTCATGAGCTGCCTTACATGATTCAGATTCATATGATGATGCTTGTAATCTAGATGTCATTGTGCTAGTCAAGTGGATTTTACTTATGTGATCTCCGGAGACTCCTTGTCCCACGTGTGTAAAGGTGACAGTGTGTGCACCGAGTGGGTCTCTTAGGCTATATTTCACAGAATACTTATTCACTGTTATGAAAGGCATAGTGAAGTGCTTATTTATATCTCTTTATGATTGCAATGTGTTTTGTATCACAATATATCTGTGTGCTACTCTAGTGATGTTATTAAAGTAGTTTTATTCCTCCTGCACGGTGTAATGGTGACAGTGTGTGCATCCGTGTTAGTACTTGGCGTAGGCTATGATTGTGATCTCTTGTAGATTATGAAGTTAACTATTGCTATGATGGTATTGATGTGATCTATGCCTCCTTTCGTAGTGTGATGGTGACAGTGTGCATGCTATGTTAGTACTTGGTTTGGTTATGTTGATCTGTCATGCACTCTAAGGTTATTTAAACATGAACATCGAATATTGTGGAGTTTGTTAACTCCGGCATTGAGGGTTCGTGTAATCCTACACAGTTAGTGGTGTTCATCATCCAACAAGAGGGTGTAGAGTCTAGCATCTATCTATTTATTCTGTTATGTGATCAATGTTGAGAGTGTCCACTAGTGAAAGTATGATCCCTAGGCCTTGTTCCTAAATACTGCTATCGCTGCTTGTTTACTGTTTTACTGCGTTACTACTGCTGCGTTACTACTGCTTGTTTACTCTCCTGGGCAAAGCACTTTTCTGGTGCCGTTGCTACTGCTTATTTACACCACCTGTATTTCACTATCTCTTCGCCGAACTAGTGCACCTATTAGGTGTGTTGGGGACACAAGAGACTTCTTGCTTTGTGGTTGCAGGGTTGCATGAGAGGGATATCTTTGACCTCTTCCTCCCTGAGTTCGATAAACCTTGGGTGATCCACTTAAGGGAAAACTTGCTGCTGTTCTACAAACCTCTGCTCTTGGAGGCCCAACACTGTCTACAGGAAAAGGAGGGGGCGTAGACATCAAGCTATTTTCTGGCGCCGTTGCCGGGGAGGAAAGGTAAAAGGCACTCATACTCCGGTCCTGTGTAACAAGATTTCTTTTCTGGCGCCGTTGTGTGTGTGCTCGAAGCTATTTCCTTTAGATCCTGCAATTGCATCTTTTTGTTTCTTGTTTACACTAGTAAGGCATAATGGAAAACAACAAAAATATGAGAGATCTTTATGAACTTTATCTTGAATTAGGACATGATGTGTTTGAAGAGAGAATTAAAAAACCCATGGAACTTTATATGCATGCTAATGGGAATGTTATTACTATGAATGCTTTGAACACCATTGTTGCTAATGGTATGGAAAATTCTAAGCTTGGGGAAGCTGATTTTGATGAGCATGACATTTTTAGTCCCCCAAGCATTGAGGAGAAAATTTACTTTGATGATACTTTGCCTCCTATTTATGATGATTATAATGATAGTAGCCTTTTGGTGCCACCTACTATGAAGGATAAATTTGATTATGATTACAATATGCCTCCTATATATGATAGCTACTTTGTTGAATTTGCTCCCACTACAATTAATAAGAATGACTATGCTTATGTTGGGAGTAGTAATAATTTTATGCATGAGACTCATGATAAGAATGCTTTATGTGATAGTTATATTGTTGAGTTTGCTCATGATACTACTGAAAGTTATTATGAGAGAGGAAAATATGGTTGTAGAAATTTTCATGTTACTAAAACACCTCTCTATATGCTGAAATTTTTGAAGTTACACTTGTTTTATCTTTCTACGCTTGTTGCATTATGCCTACATAACTTGTTTATTTACAAGATCCCTTTTCATAGGAAGCATGTTAGACTTAAATTTGTTTTGAATTTGCGAGTGCATCATTAAAACTGCTGAGCCTATCTTAATGGCTATAAAGAAAGAACTTCTTGGGAGATAACCCATGTATTTATTTTGCTACAGTAATTTTGTTTTATATTTGTGTCTTGGAAGTTGTTTACTACTGTAGCAACCTCTCCTTATCTTAGTTTTGTGATTTGTTGTGCCAAGTGAAGCCTCTAATCGAAGGTTGATACTAGATTTGGATTTCTGCGCTGAAACAGATTTATATCTGTCACGAATCTGGGCTGTTTTCTCTGTAGGTAACTCAGAAAAATATGACAATTTACGTGCGTGTTCCTCAGATATGTACGCAACTTTCATTAGTTTTGAGTTTTCTGATTTGAGCAACGGAAGTATTTACTAAAAATTCGTCTTTACGGACTGTTTTGTTTTGACAGATTCTGCCTTTTATTTCGCATTGCTTCTTTCGCTGTGTTGGGTGGATTTCTTTGTTCCATTACCTTCCAGTAGCTTTGAGCAATGTCCAGAAGTGTTAAGAATGATTGTGTCACCTCTGAACATGTGAGTTTTTGATTATGTACTAACCCCTCTAATGAAGTTTATGAGAAGTTTGGTGTGAAGGAAGTTTTCAAGGGTCAAGAGAGGAGGATGATATACTATGATCAAGAAGAGTGAAAGCTCTAAGCTTGGGATGCCCCGGTGGTTCATCCCTGCATATTTCAAGAAGACTCAAGCATCTAAGCTTGGGGATGCCCAAGGCATCCTCTTCTTCATCGACAACATTATCAGGTTCCTCCCCTGAAACTATATTTTTATTCGGTCACATCTTATGTGCTTTACTTGGAGCGTATGTTTGTGTTTGTTTTTGTTTTATTTGAATAAATGCTTGTGTGGGAGAGAGACACGCTCCGCTGGTTCGTATGAACACATGTGTTCTTAGCTTTTAATGTTCATGGCGAAGGTTGAAACTGCTTCGTTAATTTGTTATATGGTTGGAATCGGAAAATGATACATGTAGTAATTGCTAAAATGTCTTGGATAATGTGATACTTGGCAATTGTTGTGCTCATGTTTAAGCTCTTGCATCATATACTTTGCACCTATTAATGAAGAAATACATAGAGCTTGCTAAAATTTGGTTTGCATAATTGGTCTCTCTAAGGTCTAGATAATTTCTAGTATTGAGTTTGAACAACAGGAAGACGGTGTAAAGTCTTATAATGTTTACAATATGTCTTTTATGTGAGTCTTACTGTACCGGTTCATCCTTGTGTTTGTTTCAAATAACCTTGCTAGCCTAAACCTTGTATCGAGAGGGAATACTTCTCATGCATCCAAAATCCTTGAGCCAACCACTATGCCATTTGTGTCCACCATACCTACCTACTACATGGTATTTTCTGCCATTCCAAGTAAATACTTCATGTGCTACCTTTAAACCTTCAAAATGCTTCTCAATTTGTGTTAATGTTTTATAGCTCATGAGGAAGTATGTGCTGTTTTATCTTTCGATCTTGTCATTTACTTTTGACAGACTTTCACAATGGACTAGTGGCTTCATCCGCTTATCCAATAATTTTGCAAAAAGAGCTGGCAATAGGGTTCCCAGCTCCAATTAATTACAACTTGCATTAATAATTCTCTTCACATGTTTTGCTCTGATTCATCAGTAAGCAACTTAATTTTGCGAATAGACACTCCTTCATGGTATGTGAATGTTGGAAGGCACCCGAGGATTCGGTTAGCCATGGCTTGTGTAAGCAAAGGTTGGGAGGAGTGTCACCCATAAATAAATAAAAACTAAAGTACATGTGTAAACAAAAGAGAAGAGGGATGATCTACCTTGCTGGTAGAGATAACGTCCTTCATGGGAGCCGCTCTTGAAAGTCTGGTTGGCGAGGTAGTTAGAGTACCCATTACCATTCATTGACAACAACAAGCACCTCTCAAAACTTTACTTTTATGCTCTATATGATTTCAAAACTTAAAAAGCTCTAGCACATGATTTAATCCCTGCTTCCTCTGCGAAGGGCCATTCTTTTACTTTTATTGTTGAGTCAGTTCACCTATCTCTCTCCACCTTAAGAAGCAAACAAGTGTGTGAACTGTGCATTGATTCCTACATACTTGCATATTGCACTTGTTATATTGCTTTGCATTGACAACTATCCATGAGATATACATGTTACAAGTTGAAAGCAACCGCTGAAACTTCATCTTCCTTTATGTTGCTTCAATACCTTTACTTTGATTTATTGCTTTATGAGTTAACTCTTATGCAAGACTTATTGATGCTTGTCTTGAAGTACTATTCATGAAAAGTCTTTGCTTTATGATTCAATTGTTTACTCATGTCATTTACATTGTTTTGATCGCTGCATTCATTACATATGCTTACAATAGTATGATCAAGGTTATGATGGCATGTCACTTCAGAAATTATCTTTGTTATCGTTTACCTGCTCGGGACGAGCAGGAACTAACCTTGGGGATGCTGATACGTCTCCGACGTATCGATAATTTCTTATGTTCCATGCCACATTATTGATGATATGTACATGTTTTATGCATACTTTATGTCATATTTATGCATTTTCTGGAACTAACCTATTGACGAGATGCCGCAGTGACAGTTCCTATTTTCTACTGTTTTTGGTTTCAGAAATCCTAGTAAGGAAATATTCTCGGAATCGGACGAAATCAACGCCCAGAGTCTTATAATTGGACGAAGCTTCCAGAACACCCGAGAGCCGCCAGAGGGAAGCCCTGGGGGCCCCACACGCCACCCTGGCGCGGCCAGAGGGGGGGCCGCGCCGCCCTATGGTGTGGTGGCCCCAGGCCCCCTCCGAGGCTGCCCTTCCGCCTATTTAAAGCCTCCGTCGCGAAAACCCTATGACGATCGACGAAACCCGCAAAAACCTTCCAGAGCCGCCGCCATCGCGAAGCCAAGATCTGGGGGACAGGAGTCTCTGTTCCGGCACGCTGCCGGGACGGGGAAGTGCCCCCGGAAGGCTTCTCCATCGACACCACCGCCATCTTCATCAACGCTGCTGTCTCCCATGAGGAGGGAGTAGTTCTCCATCGAGGCTCGGGGCTGTACCGGTAGCTATGTGGTTAATCTCTCTCCTATGTACTTCAATACAATAATCTCATGAGCTGCCTTACATGATTGAGATTCATATGATGATGCTTGTAATCTAGATGTCATTGTGCTAGTCAAGTGGATTTTACTTATGTGAGCTCCGGAGACTCCTTGTCCCACGTGTGTAAAGGTGAAAGTGTGTGCACCGTGTGGGTCTCTTAGGCTATATTTCACAGAATACTTATTCACTGTTATGAAAGGCATAGTGAAGTGCTTATTTATATCTCTTTATGATTGCAATGTGTTTTGTATCACAATATATCTGTGTGCTACTCTAGTGATGTTATTAAAGTAGTTTTATTCCTCCTGCACGGTGTAATGGTGACAGTGTGTGCATCCGTGTTAGTACTTGGCGTAGGCTATGATTGTGATCTCTTGTAGATTATGAAGTTAACTATTGCTATGATGGTATTGATGTGATCTATGCCTCCTTTCGTAGTGTGATGGTGACAGTGTGCATGCTATGTTAGTACTTGGTTTGGTTATGTTGATCTGTCATGCACTCTAAGGTTATTTAAACATGAACATCGAATATTGTGGAGCTTGTTAACTCCGACATTGAGGGTTCGTGTAATCCTACACAGTTAGTGGTGTTCATCATCCAACAAGAGGGTGTAGAGTCTAGCATCTATCTATTTATTCTGTTATGTGATCAATGTTGAGAGTGTCCACTAGTGAAAGTATGATCCCTAGGCCTTGTTCCTAAATACTGATATCGCTGCTTGTTTACTGTTTTACTGCGTTACTACTGCTGCGTTACTACTGCTTGTTTACTGTCCTGGGCAAAGCACTTTTCTGGTGCCGTTGCTACTGCTTATTTACACCACCTGTATTTCACTATCTCATCGCCGAACTAGTGCACCTATTAGGTGTGTTGGGGACACAAGAGACTTCTTGCTTTGTGGTTGCAGGGTTGCATGAGAGGGATATCTTTAACCTCTTCCTCCCTGAGTTCGATAAACCTTGGGTGATCCACTTAAGGGAAAACTTGCTGCTGTTCTACAAACCTCTGCTCTTGGAGGCCCAACACTGTCTACAGGAAAAGGAGGGGGCGTAGACATCAGTGGGTCATAACTCGAGAATCGAGAAAATCGTCGTCTACTTTGAAAATTTCGACTGCGGTCCTCCTCAGGTGACCTGTGTCGTTTATTATGTACAACATCCTCGCCATCTGCCCATCTGTTTGCTATTTCCATTAATGCTGACACTGTTCTTGGGTTAGTTCTTCCTAAGTCCTCCACAAAATCTCCTCGTCGAACTCCTGCCACAAACGCGTCTATTGCTCTCTCATCAGATATGTTTTCTGCCGAGTTTTTGATGATGTTCCACCTTTGGATGTACTTCCTCATTGATTCATCATGCTTTTGTCGACATGATCTCAATTCCTCAAGTGTCGCAGGCTTTTTGCAGGTAGACCGGAAGTTCTTGACGAATATATCCTCGAAGTCAGCCCAGCTGTCGATGGAACCTGAAGAAAGCTTCTTTATCCAAGACCTCGCTGCTCCACTCAGATGTACTTGGATACTTTGCATGGCTGTAGCTCTAGTTCCGCCTATTAATTTCACTGTCTCGAGATAATCTACCAGCCAATCCTCAGGATCCTGCAGTCCGTCGAATTTTTTGAAATTATCCGGAAGCTTAAACCCCGAAGGCACCCGAGTTTTTCGGACCCTTCTTGTAAAACATGGTAGCCCGCACATATCCTCTTCGGCTATGTCTGGAGAGTGTCGATGCTCCCTTCTATGTTGCCATGCCCTGTCTACCCTTGCTTGAATTTCCGTGTCCCTTGCTTCGCCTGTTCTTTCGGGAACTGCCGCTGCGACAGCAGGACGTGGACTGTTTTGCCTTGCTGATCCTTCGGGAGGTGTCGATACAAACGCTGTTCCCATGGCTCCAACACCTGCCATGGCCATGTTCTACAATGCTTCCCTTGGATCTCCAGGAGGTGGCCTAGATGCGAGGATAAAGGCTTGTGTTGCCATATACCCAACTTCCGGTGTTTTGGGGATAATGTTCCCTCTCATGTCTATCGACATAAAAGACATGTCGAGGTTTTGAACTAGATTCTCTCTTTCTCCCTCAGGTATGTTTTGCAACCTTGATCTTGCTCTGTTCCGAGCTTCTCTGTGGCTATCTCCCGAAGTTCCTGAATGTCGACTTAACTCTGCCCTTCGCCTGCTTGACGCGGAGGCTGCCTCCCTTCTTCTGTTCAAAGCAGCTGTCTGTTTTTCCAATTCCCTTCCAGCTCGAGCGAGCCTATATTGGTAGGCCTGCAATTCTTCAGTCGTGGCGGTTGTCGCCATTGGTTCTGAACCATCCATAGCTCTTGCGGCTTTATCCCACGCTGCTTGTGGTAGTTGAACTCTCACACGTGGTGTAGGCCCGACGTATTTGTTGCCTAAACCTCGCCTTAGGTCAGAGGGATCGACATATGGATTTCCCAAATCGTCGAAAGCCTCCGACGTTTCCTCCTGATCGCGACTTGCTTCTCCAATGGCGTAAATTTGATGATATTTTGAATTCTGCACCTTGCTGGTTTTGGTGACACCATCATAGAGATTGGTGAAGACCTTTCCAACGGTGATGGATTTGTCGATGAAGTCGAAGCTGTCGACGCTGTCAGAATCGCTGCTTATATTGGAGTCCGCAGACGACTCGAAGGACAGGTCACTGAAGATCTTGGCGAGTTTTTCGCTTGCTCTGGTACTGATGAAGCATGGCGAGGAAATTTCTTCGTCGCCTGACTCGACCGATGATGTCGAGCTCGAGGATTCAGGATCAATCGCTGAGAATCCCGAGAATCTCGGAATTTCCAGACGATACGTTCCTTCCTTCCCGACGCGAAAGTGGAATCTTCCGAACGTCATCTCCATGGGCTCCTCCAGATACGTATATGCATCCAAACGGGAGGGCGGGTGAGGCAAAAAATCAACGAGACCAGTTTCGATCTGTTTACCTTTGCCCATGATGTTGCTTGCTATCGACGAAGTCGACGATCCTGAACGTGCCATCGAGATCAGCTCCTTGTCGCCTCTAAATCCCACAGACGGCGCCAATTGACAAGGTATTAACTTGTCAATGCCTACAAGTAGTAGACTAGGGTTTCGTTGGATGTAGAGGGCAAGTAGATCTCGAAGGTTTCAGCCGAAAAGTACTCAACGATGTAAAAGCTAGGATTTGTTAAACAATGATTCGATCCTCTCTTTGTCCCTCGACTCCCCCTTATATACAAGTTGGAGCCGAGGGATTCGTAATACATAAGTTTACAGAGTCCGGGAGGGTTTCTGACCCGTCCCGCAAGATTACAATTTACACTTCCTATTACAACTCTATCTTTCCATAATAACATCTTGGGCTTCCGAATCTTCTTATCTTTCGGGTCGTGGGCCTTGAATAAATCCCGGGTACCATCTCTGGCAGGCCCATTGGGGATGCCTATTTCAGCATCCCCAAGCTTTGACGCTTGTAGCTCTTGGATATTTCTTGGGGTGCAGGGAATCCTCAAGTTTGAGCTTTTGTCCATTCTTCATCTCATCACATCATTCTTTTCTCTCTACACTTGAAAACTTCCTTCATACAAAACTTCACACAATTCTTATTGCCAACATTAGTTCAATCAAAATAAAAAAATCCACATGGGTTCAGTTCTAACATATATCAAACATCTATTAAAGAATTAGATTCTGTGGCAACTCTTCATAAAGCTCTTTGATCAAAAGAACTCAAAAAGAAAGAGATTAAGTGGCTGAAAATAACATAATCATCATTGTAATCATCATATATTGGAGGCATAGTATCATCATAGCAAATTTGCTCCTCTAAAGCTGGGGAACTAAAAGATCATTTTCATTCAAACTAGCTTCCCCAAGATTATACTTTTCCATAGCATTAGCAATAATGGTGTTCAAAGCATTCATACTAATAACATTGCTACTAGCATGCAAGTATAGTTCTATAGGTTTTTTTAATTTTCTCTTCAAACACCTCATGTCCTAACTCAAGATAAATACTATAAAGCTCTCTAATTTTATTGTTGTTTTCCATTAAGCCTAACCAGTGAAAATAAAAACAAGTAACAAAAAGATGTAATTGCAGAATCTAAAGGAAATAACTTCGAGCACTCACCAACAACTAAAAGACTTAGTAGCCAGAGGATGTGAGTACTTTTTACCTTACTGCTGCTGGCGTGTGATGGGTCTTGCAACGGCGCCAGGAAGTAGCTCCTTGTGACGGTAAAGCACACGTCCGTTGGGAACCCCAAGAGGAAGGTATGATGCGTACAGCAGCAAGTTTTCCCTCAGTAAGAAACCAAGGTTATCGAACCAGTAGGAGATGAAGGCCATGTGAAGGTTGTTGGTGAAGGAGTGTAGTGCGGCGCAACACCAGGGATTCCGGTGCCAACGTGGAACCTGCACAACACAATCAAGATACTTTGCTCCAACTTAACAGTGAGGTTGTCAATCTCACCGGCTTGCTGTAAACAAAGGATTAAACGTATGGTGTGGAGAATGATGTTTGCTTGCAAAGAACAACAGAGAACAATTATTGCAGTAGGTTGTATTTCAGATGTAAAAGAATGGACCGGGGTCCACAGTTCACTAGTGGTGTTTCTCCAATAAGATAAATAGCATGTTGGGTAAACAAATTATAGTTGGGCAATTGACAAATAGAGAGGGCATAACAACGCTCATACATATCATGATGACTACTATGAGATTTACTTAGGGCATTACGACAAAGAACATAGACCGCTATCCAGCATGCATCTATGCCTAAAAAGTCCACCTTCGGGTTAGCATCCGCACCACTTCCAGTATTAAGTTGCAAATAACAGACAATCGCATTAAGTACTGTGCGTAATGTAAACAATACAAATATCCTTAGACAAAGCATTGATGTTTTATCCCTAGTGGCAACAACACATCCACAGCCTTAGGACTTTCTGCCACTGTCCCAGATTCAATGGAGGCATGAACCCACTATCGAGCATAAATACTCCCTCTTGGAGTTACAAGTATCAACTTGGCCAGAGCCTCTACTAGAAACGGAGAGCATGCAAGATCATAAACAACACATATATGATAGATCGATAATCAACTTGACATAGTATTCCATATTCATCGGATCCCAACAAACACAACATGTAGCATTACAAATAGATGATCTTGATCATGATAGGCAACTCACAAGATCTAACCATGATAGCACAAGAGGAGAAGACAACCATCTAGCTACTGCTATGGACCCATAGTCCAAGGATGGCGGGCATGGTGATGTAGAGCCCTCCGGTGATGATTCCCTCTCCGGCAGGGTGCCGGAGGTGATCTTCAGAACCCCCCGAGATGGGGTTGACGGCGGTAGCGTCTCAGTAACTTTTCTCGTATCGTGGCTCTCGGTACTAGGGTTTTCGCGACGGAAGGATTATATAGGCGAAGGGGCAGAGTCGGGGGACGCCCGAAGGGCCCACCCCATATGGCGGCGCGGCCAGGGGTGGGGCCGCGCCCCCCCTATGGTGTGGCCGCCTCGTGGCCCCTCTTCGTGTCCTCTTCGGTGTTCTGGAAGACTCCATGGAAAATAAGACCGTAGGCTTTTGTTTCATCCAATTCCGAGAATATTTCCTGTGTAGGATTTCTGAAACCAAAAACAGCAGAAACAGGAATTGGCGCTTCGGCATCTTGCTAATAGGTTAGTGCCGGAAATGCATAAAATGATATAAAATGTATATAAAACATGTGAGTATTGTCATAAAACTAGCATGGAACATAAGAAATTATAGATACGTTTGAGACGTATCAAGCATCCCCAAGCTTAGTTCCTACTCGCCCTCGAGTAGGTAAACGATAAAAAGGATAATTTTTGAAGTGACATGCTACCATCATAATCTTGATCAATACTATTGTAAAGCATATGAGATGAATGAAGTGATTCGAAGCAATGGTCTATAGTTTACTAACAAAAAGATAATGACTAAACAACTGAATCATATAGCAAAGACTTTTCATGAATAATACTTTCAAGACAAGCATAAAAAAGTCTTGCATAAGAGTTAACTCATAAAGCAATAGATTCTTAATAGAAGGTTTTGAAGCAACACAAAGGAAGATTTAAGTTTCAGCAGTTGCTTTCAACTTTCAACATGTATATCTCATGGATAATTGTCAACACAAAGTAATATGATGAGTGCAAATAAGCAAGTATGTAAGAATCAATGCACACAGTTGACACAAGTGTTTGCTTCTAAGATAGAAAGAAGTAGGTAAACTGACTCAACATAAAGTAAAAGAAAGTTCCTTCGCAGAGGGAAGCAGGGATTACTCATGTGCTAGAGCTTTTTATTTTGAAAACATGGAAACAATTTTGTCAACGGTAGTAATAATTCATATGTGTTATGCATAAAACCTCCTATAAGTTGGAAGCCTCATGCATCCAATACTAATAGTGCCCGTTCCTTGTCCTAATTAGCTCGGATTTCCATGGATTATCATTGCATTACATATGTTTCAACCAAGTGTCACAAAGGGGTACCTCTATGCCACCTGTACAAAGGTCCAAGGAGATAGATCGCATTTGATCTCTCAATTTTGATAGATCTCAACTTGAAGACATCCATACCGGGACAACATAGTAAACAGATAATGGACTCCTCTTTTATGCTTTAAGCATTCAACAACAGATAATATTCTCATAATAGATTTGAGGATTAATGTCCAAGCTGACACTTCCACCATGATACATGGCTTTAGTTGGCGGCTGATAACGCGTAAAGCACACGTCCGTTGGGAACCCCAAGAGGAAGGTGTGATGCGTACAGCAGCAAGTTTTCCCTCAGTAAGAAACAATGGTTATCGAACCAGTAGGAGATGAAGGCCACGTGAAGGTTGTTGGTGGAGGAGTGTAGTGCGGCGCAACACCAGGGATTCCGGCGCCAACGTGGAACCTGCACAACACAATCAAAATACTTTGCCCCAACTTAACAGTGAGGTTGTCAATCTCACCGGCTTGTTGTAAACAAAGGATTAATCGTATGGTGTGGAGAATGATGTTTGTTTGCAAAGAACAGTAGAGAACAATGATTGCAGTAGATTGTATTCAGATTTAAAAGAATGGATCGGGGCCCACAGTTCACTAGTGGTGTCTCTCCAATAAGAAATAGCATGTTGGGTGAACAAATTACAATTGGGAAATTGACAAATAGAGAGAGCATAACAATGCACATACTTATCATGATCACTAATATGAGATTTACTTAGGGCATTACGACAAATAACATAGACCGCCATCCAGCATGCATCTATGCCTAAAAAGTCCACCTTCGGGTTAGCATCCACACCCCTTCCAGTATTAAGTTGCAAACAACAGACAATTGCATTAAGTATGGTGCGTAATGTAATAAACACAAATATCCTTAGACAAAGCATTGATGTTTTATCCCTAGTGGCAACAGCACATCCACAACCTTATAACTTTCTGTCACTGTCCCAGATTCAATGGAGGCATGAACCCACTATCGAGCATAAATACTCCCTCTTGGAGTCACAAGTATCAACTTGTCCAGAGCCTCTACTAGCAACGGAGAGCATGCAAGATCATAAACAACACATATATGATATATTGATAATCAACTTGACATAGTATTCCATATTCATCGGATCCCAACAAACACAACATGTAGCATTACAAATAGATGATCTTGATCATGATAGGCAGCTCACAAGATCTAACATGATAGCACAAGAGGAGAAGACAACCATCTAGCTACTGCTATGGACCCATAGTCCAAGGATGAACTACTCACACATCAGTCCGGAGGCGATCATGGTGACGTAGAGTCCTCCGGGTGATGATTCCCCTCTCCGGCAGGGTGCCGGAGGCGATCTCCTGAATCCCCCGAGATGGGATTGGCGGCGGCGGCGTCTCTGGAACTTTTCTCGTATCGTGGCTCTCCGTAATAGGGTTTTCGCGACGGAGAGTATAAGTAGGCGGAAGGGCAGAGTCGGGGGGCGCTCGAGGAGCCCACACCATAGGGCAGCGCGGGTACCTCCTTGGTCGCACCGCCTTGTGGTGTCGCCACCTCGTTGCCCCACTTCGTATCTCCTTCGGTCTTCTGGAAAGCTCCGTGAAAAATAAGAACCTGGGATTTTGTTTCGTCCAATTCCGAGAATATTTCCTGTGTAGGATTTCTGAAACCAAAAACAACAGAAAACAGGAACTGGCCCTTCGGCATCTTGTTAATAGGTTAGTGCCAGAAAATGCATCAAAATGATATAAAGTGTATATAAAACTTGTGAGTATTGTCATAAAACTAGCATGGAACATAAGAAATTATAGATACGTTTGAGACGTATCAAGCATCCCCAAGCTTAGTCCTACTCGCCCTCGAGTAGGTAAACAATAACAAGGATAATTTCTGAAGTGACATGCTGCTATCAAAATCTTGATCAATACTGTTGTAAAGCATATGAGATGAATGAAGTGATTCGAAGCAATGGTAAAGACAATGACTAAACAACTGAATCATATAGCAAAGACTTTTCATGAATAGTACTTTCAAGACAAGCATCAATAAAACTTGCATAGGAGTTAACTCATAAAGCAATAAATTCTTAGTAGAAAGTTTTGAAGTATTACAAAGGAAGGTATAAGTTTCAGCAGTTGCTTTCAACTTCAACATGTATATCTCATGGATAATTGTCAACACAAAGTAATATGATGAATGCAAATAAGCAAGTATGTAGGAATCAATGCACACAGTTGACACAAGTGTTTGCTTCTAAGGTAGAAAGAAGTAGGTAAACTGAATCAACATAAAGTAAAAGAAAGGCCCTTCGCAGAGGGAAGCATGGATTACTATTTTTGTGCTAGAGCTTTTATTTTGAAAACATAGAAACAATTTTGTCAACGGTAATAATTCATATGTGTTATGCATAAGACATCCTATAAGTTGCAAGCCTCATGCATCGAATACCAATAGTGCTCGCACCTTGTCCTAATTAGCTTGGATTTCCATGGATTATCATTGCATTACATATGTTTCAACCAAGTGTCAGAAAGGGGTACCCCTATGCCGCCTGTACAAAGGTCCAAGGAGATAGATCGCATTTGATTTCTCGTTTTTGATAGATCTCAACTTGAGGACATCCGTACCGGGACAACATAGAAAACAGATAATGGACTCCTCTTTAATGCATAAGCATTCAACAACAGATAATATTCTCATAAGAGATTGAGGATTAATGTCCAGTCTGAAACTTCCACCATGATACATGGCTTTGGTTGGCGGCCCAAAGTTCTTCTCTAACAATATGCATACTCAAACCATTTAATCATGATAAATCACCCTTACTTCAGACAAGACGAACATGCATAGCAACTCACAAGATATTCAACAAAGGTGTAATAGTTGATGGCGTCCCCAGAAACATGGTTATCGCTCAACAAGCAACTTATAAGAAATAAGATACATAAGCGACACATTCTTCACCACAATAGTTTTTAAGGCTATTTTCCCATGAGCTATATATTGCAAAGACAAGGAATGAGATTTTAAAGGTAGCACGCAAGCAATTTACTTTGGAATGGCAGAGAAATACCACATAGTAGGTAGGTATGGTGGACACAAATGGCATAGGTTTTGGCTCAAGGTTTTGGATGCACGAGAAGTATTCCCTCTCAGTACAAGGCTTTGGCTAGCAAGGTTGTTTCAAGCAAACACAAGTATGAACCGGTACAGCAAAACTTACATAAGAACATATTGCAAGCATTATAAGAATCTACACTGTCTTCCTTGTTGTTCAAACACTTTACCAGAAAATATCTAGACTTTTAGAGAGACCAATCATGCAAACCAAATTTCAACAAGCTCTACAGTAGTTCTCCACTAATAGGTGCAATCTACATGATGCAAGAGCTTAAACATGATCTATTTGAGCAAAACAATTGCCAAGTATCAAATTATTCAAGACAATATACCAATTACCACATGAAGCATTTTCTGTTTCCAACCAAATAGCAATGAACGAAGCAGTTTCAACCTTCGCCATGAACATTAAAAGTAAAGCTAAGAACACCAGTGTTCATATGAAACAGCGGAGCGTGTCTCTCTCCCACACAAGGAATGTTAGGATCCGATTTTATTCAAACAAAAACAAAAATAAAAACATACAGACGCTCCAAGTAAAGCACATAAGATGTGACGGAATAAAAATATAGTTTCACTAGAGGTGACCTGATAAGTTGTCGATGAAGAAGGGGATGCCTTGGGCATCCCCAAGCTTAGATGCTTGAGTCTTCTTGAAATATGCAGGGATGAACCACGGGGGCATCCCCAAGCTTAGACTTTTCACTCTTCTTGATCATATTGTATCATCCTCCTCTCTTGACCCTTGAAAACTTCCTCCACACCAAACTCAAAACAAACTCATTAGAGGGTTAGTGCATAATCAAAAATTCACATGTTCAGAGGTAACACAATCATTCTTAACACTTCTGGACATTGCCCAAAGCTGCTGAAAGTTAATGGAACAAAGAAATCCATTCAACATAGCAAAAGAGGCAATGTGAAATAAAAGGCAGAATCTGTCAAAACAGAACAGTCCGTAAAGACGAATTTTTTTGAGGCACTTAACATGCTCAGATGAAGAAGCTCAAATTGAATGAAAGTTGCGTACATATCACATGATTTTTCGCAGATTTTTCTGAGTTACCTACACAGAGATCTACTCACATTCGTGACAGCAAGAAATCTGTTTCTGCGCAGTAATCCAAATCTAGTATCAACCTTACTATCAAAGACTTTACTTGGCACAACAATGCAATAAAATAAAGATAAGAAGAGGTTGCTACAGTAGTAACAACTTCCAAGACACAAATATAAAACAAAAATTTCTGTAGTAAAATAATGGGTTGTCTCCCATAAGCGCTTTTCTTTAACGCCTTTCAGCTAGGCGCAGAAAGTGTAACTCAAGTATTATCAAGAGATGAAGCATCAACATCATAATTGGTTCTAATAATAGAATCAAAAGGTAACCTCATTCTCTTTCTTGGGAAGTGTTCCATACCTTTCTTAAGAGGAAATCGATACTTAATATTCCCTTCCTTCATATCAATAATAGCACCAACAGTTCGAAGAAAAGGTCTTCCCAAAATAATAGGACAAGATGCATTGCATTCAATATCCAAGACAACAAAATCAACGGGGACAAGGTTATTGTTAACCGTAATGTGAACATTATCAATCCTCCCCAAAGGTTTCTTTATAAAATTATCAGCAAGATTAACTTTCAAATAACAATTTTTCAATGGTGGCAAGTCAAGCATATCATAGAGTTTCTTAGGGATAACAGAAATACTTGCACCAAGATCACATAAAGCATTACAATCAAAATCATTGACCCTCATCTTAATGATGGGCTCCCAACCATCTTCCAACTTCCTAGGAATAGAAGTTTCAAGTTTTAATTTTTCTTCTCTAGCTTTAATGAGAGCATTTGTAATATGATTTGTAAAGGCCAAGTTTATAGCACTAGCATTAGGACTTCTAGCAAGTTTTTGTAAGAACTTAATAACTTCAGAGATATGACAATCATCAAAATCTAAACCATTATGATCTAAAGCAATGGGATCATTGTCCCCAATATTCTGAAAATTTTCAGCAGTTTTATCAGAAACAATTTCAGCAGTTTTAGCAGTTTCAAGCAGTTTTGCACGCTTTGCATTAGGAGTAGAAACATTGCCAACGCCAATTATTTTACCATTGATAGTAGGAGGTTTAGCAACATGTGAAGCATCAACATTACTAGTGGTGGTAATAGTCCAAACTTTAGCTACATTATTCTCGTTAGCTAGTTTTTCTTCTCTTTCCCACCTAGCATGCAATTCAGCCATCAATCTAATATTTTCATTAATTCGAACTTGGATAGCGTTTGCTGTAGTAACAATTTTTTTATCATTATCCTCAGGTTTAGCAGCCATTTTATTAATTAAAGCAGATTGTGACTCAGACATGTATGAGATTCGTTTTTCAGCATTTGAAAGCTTAGTTTGCAAACCAGAAATTTCCATATTCAAATTTTCAAGTTGATTCCCTATATTCTTCAACAAGGCAGATTGTTCATTCATAGCTTTAGTAAACAATTGATTTTGCTCATGCTGTGATTGCATAAAGCTCTTAGTAGCTCTTTCAATTTCTAGCATCTTTTCCTCATTAGGCAAAACAGATCTACCATAAGAATTACCACTACTAGAAGGATATGGCATATAGTTGTTACCAGAATTATTCCTATAAGCATTGTTGTTGAAATTACTATTTTTAATGAAATTCACATCAACATGCTCTTCTTGAGCAACCAATGAAGCTAAAGGAACATTATTAGGATCAACATTAGATCTACCATTAACAAGCATAGACATAATAACATCAATCTTATCACTCAAGGAGGAGGTTTCTTCAACAGAATTTACCTTCTTACCTTGTGGAGTCCTTTCAGTGTGCCATTCAGAGTAGTTGATCATCATATCATCAAGAAGCTTTGTTGCAGCTCCCAAGGTGATGGACATAAAAGTACCTCCAACAGCTGAATCCAATAGGTTCCTCGAAGAAAAATTCAGTCCTGCATAAAAGGTTTGGATGATCATCCAAGTAGTCAGTCCATGGGTAGGGAAATTCTTTACCAAAGATTTCATTCTTTCCCATGCTTGGGCAACATGCTCATTATCCAATTGCTTAAAATTCATTATGCTACTTCTCAAAGATATAATTTTAGCATGAGGATAATATCTACCAATGAGAGCATCTTTACATTTAGTCCATGAATCAATACTATTCTTAGGCAAAGATAGCAACCAATCTTTAGCTCTTCCTCTTAAGGAGAAAGGAAACAATTTCAGTTTTATTATGTCACCATCTACATCCTTATACTTTTGCATTTCACAAAGTTCAACAAAATTATTAAGATGGGCAGCAGCATCATCAGAACTAACACCAGAAAATAGCTCTCTAATAACAAGATTTAGTAAAGCAGGTTTAATTTCATAAAATTTTGCTGTAGTAGCAGGTGGAGCAATAGGTGTGCATATGAAATCATTATTATTTGTGCTAGTAAAGTCACACAACTTGGTGTTCTCAGGAATATCCATTTTAACAGCAATAAAAATAAGTAAAGCAAACTAAATAAGATAAAGTAAATGCAAGTAACTAATTTTTTGTGTTTTTAATATAAAGAAAGCAAACAAAGCAGAAAATAAAGTAAAGTAAAGCAAGACAATAAAAAAGTAAAGAGATTGGATGTGGGAGACTCCCCTTGCAGCGTGTCTTGATCTCCCTGGCAACGGCGCCAGAAAAAGAGCTTGATAACGCGTAAAGCACACGTCCGTTGGGAACCCCAAGAGGAAGGTGTGATGCGTACAGCAGCAAGTTTTCCTCGAAGAAACCAAGGTTATCGAACCAGTAGGAGATGAAGGCCACGTGAAGGTTGTTGGTGGAGGAGTGTAGTGCGGCGCAACACCAGGGATTCCGGCGCCAACGTGGAACCTGCACAACACAATCAAAATACTTTGCCCCAACTTAACAGTGAGGTTGTCAATCTCACCGGCTTGCTGTAAACAAAGGATTAATCGTATGGTGTGGAGAATGATGTTTGTTTGCAAAGAACATTAGAGAACAATGATTGCAGTAGATTGTATTCAGATGTAAAAGAATGGACCGGGGTCCACAGTTCACTAGTGGTGTCTCTCCAATAAGAAATAACATGTTGGGTGAACAAATTACAGTTGGGCAATTGACAAATAGAGAGAGCATAACAATGCACATACTTATCATGATCACCAATATGAGATTTACTTAGGGCATTACGACAAATAACATAGACCGCCATCCAGCATGCATCTATGCCTAAAAAGTCCACCTTCGGGTTAGCATCCGCACCCCTTCCAGTATTAAGTTGCAAACAACAGACAATCGCATTAAGTACTGTGCGTAATGTAAACAATACAAATATCCTTAGACAAAGCATTGATGTTTTATCCCTAGTGGCAACAACACATCCACAACCTTAGGACTTTCTGCCACTGTCCCAGATTCAATGGAGGCATGAACCCACTATCGAGCATAAATACTCCCTCTTGGAGTTACAAGTATCAACTTGGCCAGAGCCTCTACTAGCAACGGAGAGCATGCAAGATCATAAACAACACATATATGATAGATCGAAAATCAACTTGACATAGTATTCCATATTCATCGGATCCCAACAAACACAACATGTAGCATTACAAATAGATGATCATGATCATGATAGGAAGCTCACAAGATCTAACATGATAGCACAAGAGGAGAGGACAACCATCTAGCTACTGCTATGGACCCATAGTCCAAGGATGAACTACTCACACATCAGTCCGGAGGCGATCATGGTGACGTAGAGTCCTCCGGGTGATGATTCCCCTCTCCGGCAGGGTGCCAGAGGCGATCTCCTGAATCCCCCGAGATGGGATTGGCGGCAACGGCGTCTCTGGAACTTTTCTCGTATCGTGGCTCTCCGTAATAGGGTTTTCTCGACGGAGAGTATAAGTAGGCGGAAGGGCAGAGTCGGGGGCGCTCGAGGGGCCCACACCATAGGGCGGAGCGTGCCCCTCCTTGGCCGCGCCGCCTTGTGGTGTCGCCACCTCGTGGCCCCACTTCGTATCTCCTTCGGTCTTCTGGAAAGATCCGTGGAAAATAAGACCCTGGGATTTGGTTTCGTCCAATTCCGAGAATATTTCCTGTGTAGGATTTCTGAAACCAAAAACAGCAGAAAATAGGAACTGGCGCTTTGGCATCTTGTTAATAGGTTAGTGCCGGAAAATGCATCAAAATGATATAAAGTGTATATAAAACATGTGAGTATTGTCATAAAACTAGCATGGAACATAAGAAATTATAGATACGTTTGAGACGTATAAGCGGCCCAATGTTCTTCTCTAACAATATGCATACTCAAACCATTTAACTCATGGCAAATCTCCCTTACTTTAGACAAGACGAACATGCATAGCAACTCACATGATATTCAACAAAGGTGTAACAGGTTGATGGCGTCCCCAGATAACATGGTTACCGCTCAACAAGCAACTTATAAGAACTAAGATACATAAATGATATATTCTTTACTACAATAGTTTTTTTGGCTACTTTCCCATGAGCTATGTATTGCAAAGACAAGGAATGAATTTTTTTAAGGTAGCACGCAAGCAATTTACTTTGGAATGGCAGAAAAATACCTCATAGTAGGTAGTTATGGTGGACACAAATGGCATAGGTTTTGGCTCAAGGTTTTGGATGCACGAGAAGCATTCCCTCTCAGTACAAGGCTTTGGCTAGCAAGGTTGTTTGAAGCAAACACAAGTATGAACTGGTACAGCAAAACTTACATAATAACATATTGCAAGCATTATAAGACTCTACACTGTCTTCCTTGTTGCTCAAACACTTTTACCAGAAAATATCTAGACGTTAGAGAGACCAATCATGCAAACCAAATTTCAACAAGCTTTACGGTAGTTCTCCACTAATAGGTTTAAACCACATGATGCAAGAGCTTAAACATGATCTATTTGAGAGCTCAAAACAATTGCCAAGTATCAAATTATGCAAGACAATATATCAATTACCACATGAAGCATTTTCTGTTTCCAACCAAATAGCAATAAATGAAGCGGCTTTCAACTTTCGCCATGAACATTAAAAGTAAAACTAAGAACACCAGTGTTCAATATGAAAAAACGGAGCGTGTCTTTCTCCCACACAAGGAATGCTAAGATCCAAATTTATTCAAACATAAACAAAAATAGAAGCACACAGACGCTCCAAATAAAGCACATAAGATGTGACGGAATAAAAATATAGTTTCACTAGAGGTGACCTGATAAGTTGTTGATGAAGAAGGGGATGCCTTGGACATCCCCAAGCTTAGATGCTTGAGAATTCTTGAAATATGCAGGGATGTGTAGGGATTTGTAGCATAGAAAACAAAAAATTCCTACCGCGAGAACGCAATCCAAGCCAAGATGCAATCTAGAAGATGGGAGCAATGAGGGGATGAACGAGACTAACCCTTGAAGATTTCCAAAGCCTAAAAGAGGAGGCTCTCGTTGCTACGGTAAACGATCACTTGCCGCTTTCAAAAGCGCGTAGAAGATCTTGACGGTGCCACAATCGGGCAGCACCTCTGTACTCGGTCACACGTTCGGTGTTGATGACGACGTCCTTCTCCCCGTTCCAGCGGGCAGCGGAAGTAGTAGATCCTCCTCGGAATCCCGGCAGCACGACGGCGTGGTGGCGGTGGTGGTGGAGATCTCCGGCAGGGCTTCGCTTAAGCGTTTGCGGGAGAGGTGGAGGAGGAGGGGCGGCTAGGGTTTGGGAGAGGGGGGCGCCGACTAGGGCAGCCTTGAGGGGTGCGGCCAACTCATGGCTTAGAGTGGCCGGCCCCTCCCCTTGGCCCTCATTATATAGGTGGAAGCCCCAAGAGTTGTAGTCCAAGTCTTCGAATAAGACCCCAACACCAAAACCTACCTTTGGTGGGAAACCTACTCAAGATGGGAGTCCCACTCAAGGTGGGATTCCCACCTTTCCTTGAGGGAGGGTGGCCGGCCACCTCAGGTGGAGCCCACCTTGGACTCCTCCCTTAGGGTTTGGCCGGCCAAGCTTGTGGAGTCCCTTCGGGACTCCACCTTCCATAGTGCCTTTCTTCCGGACTTTTCTAGAACCTTCTAGAACCTGCCATAAATGCACCGGATCATTTCCAAACTTGGAATATGACTTCCTATATATGAATCTTATTCTCCGGACCATTCCGGAACTCCTCGTGATGTCCTGGATCTCATCCGAGACTCCGAACAAAACTTCGAACTCCATTCTATATTCCATATCTACTTAAACGACATCAAACCTTAAGTGTGTCACCCTACGGTTCGCGAACTATGTAGACATGGTTGAGACTTCTCTCCGACCAATAACCAATAGCGGGATCTGGAGATCCATAATGGCTCCCACATATTCAACGATGACTTTAGTGATCGACTGAACCATTTACATACGATACCGATTCCCTTTGTCACGCGATATTTTACTTGTCCGAGGTTTGATCATCGGTATCTCTATACCTCGTTCAACCTCATCTCATGACAACTACTCTTTACTCGTACCGTGGTATGTGGTCTCTTATGAACCATTCATATGCTTGCAAGCTAATTAGACGACATTCCACCGAGAGGGCCCAGAGTATATCTATCCGTCATCGGGATGGACAAATCTCACTGTTGATCCATATGCCTCAACTCATACTTTCCAGATACTTAATCCCACCTTTATAACCACCCATTTACATAGTGGCGTTTGATGTAATCAAAGTACCCTTCCGGTATAAGTGATTTACATGATCTCATGATTGAAGGACTAGGTAACTATGTATCGAAAGCTTATAGCAAATAACTTAATGACGTGATCTTATGCTACGCTTAATTTGGTGTTTCCATTATATCATTCACATAATGACATAACCTTGTTATTAATAACATCCAATGTTCATGATCATGAAACGATGATCATCTATTACTCAACAAGCTAGTTATACAAGAGGCTTACTAGGGACTCCTTGTTGTTCACATAACACACATGTATCAATGTTTCGGTTAATACAATTATAGGATGGTATGTAAACATTATCATAAACTCAAAGATATATTATAATAACCATTTTATTATTGCCTCTTGGGCATATCTCCAACAGTCTCCCACTTGCACTAGAGTCAATAATCTAGTTTACATTTGTAAAGATATAATACCTTGGCCTTCCGGTGCTTTATCATGTATTGCTCACGGGAGAGGTTTTAGTCAACGGATCTGACACGCTCAGAAACGTATGTATTTTGCAATTCATTTGCGTCTCAACGCATCACTCATTTTCCAAATGAGTCGGCATTATTCTTATATGTTCAGTCCTCTGGTGGAACCTTAATTCCGCGGTCTGAAATATGTCACTAATATTGTCATACACAATATAGCTTCAAAGTTCTGACACTATCGGAACTACACCAAGTTCTCCAAGAACTCTTCGACTTAAACATCCTCAGTCATTGTCAAAACAATGACATACTATGCCTTCGTTTGTAGAATCCGTCACAATATTTAGAACTCTTCTAAATCTAGCATTGTGCTACCTTTTAAACAACACTTAGTCTAATTTGAGATTGAAATTTTATTTTCATATGTGACAAAACAAATATCGGTGCAACACCTTACAGCGATTTGTTTGTCATTTCTCCATACAAAACTATATATATATATATCCTTGGTTCTTCTTAAGTACTCAAGAATATTCTTACTGTTTTTCAATGATCATCACATAAATCATTCTGGTACATGCTCATAACACTTTTAAGAGCACATGACATCTGATTGTGTACATATTATTCGTGATCTATAATCACTCATGTGTTTTTACTCATTGAGTGTAAGATACACTCAAGTCTTGTTAAAACTTCACATGATAAGAACATTTTCTTAATATTTCTATATTAAACTACTTTAATATCCATTCTATGTACTTTGACTTAAACTTATAATGTATTTCAATCTATCTTCATAGATCTTGACATTAAATTTGTTTCAGTCTATATCCTTTCACTGAAATTAATTCTCAATGAAACCTTTTTAATCAAGTATATAATTACATCATTTATAACTAACTATATGTCATATACATAAGTATTATAAATATGTCTCAGCGCTCCCACTTAATTTCTTGCAAATGCAAGCCTCTTTATCGTCTCTGATGAAATCAAAAACTCTTTGACTATTTCATCTGGTGAAGATTCCAACTCCGCGATACTCATTTCATCCAATTGAAGTTTGTATACCTATCTAGTATTCCATGGACCAGCAAAACTCTTGGTTGTATATTGTATACACCTTTAATACACACTTCTGTTAAGTAATGTATTTTTCCATCCTACTATCATATCTCATAAAAGAAATATGTAGCGATTACTAGAATAATCCACATAGACTATAAGCATCGCTACGTAAGATCTAACCTTATCGTAGTCAACTCTTTGAAATTTGTTGTAAACAACTTTTCAACAAGTCAAGCTTCTTCAAGGATATTCTATCCAAGTCCATCAATTTTATAGATCCATTTACTTTCAAAAAGTATTCATCTATCTTGGATTTCATGGCGTATAGCCATTTTAATGGAGTCAGGGCCCATCATAACTTCTTTGTATGTAGTTGATTTATCATTGTTCAAAAAACAATCCTTTGTCCACAAATCATTTATTTGATCACAAAGCAAATCATACCTACAAGGTTCAATAGGTACTTTGATCTCCATGGCTAAAACACTTTGTAGTCATGGGAGCCATGATCGTCGTGGCTGCTTCCGAAACCAATTCCGATGCTGCACTACTCTGATCATTATGCTCAGGTTCATAAACCTTATCAATTTCTATTGTCCTCCCACTCAAATACTTCACTAGAAACAATTTCTTGGAAGTAAATAAGAAACATCGACAAACACTTTTGTCTTTGTATCTATAGTGAAAAGAATTCCCAATCAATACTTTGGGATAACCAACAAAGACATTCATCCGATTTTGGTTGTAAACTTATTTACTTATGCTATGCATACCAAATTTTAAGAAAGGACTATCAGGGTTCATGCCCATGCCATAACTCATATGGTGTCATTTCAACGGATCATGATGATGCCCTATTCAGTGTAAAAGCGGTAGTCACTAAAGCATAATCCACAAAAATATAATGGCGTCATAATATTTTATCTCATCATTAATCCAACAAGGTTTGGATACATCTCTCAGATACTTCATCATCAATATGATACTCCAAGAAATGTGAGTTGTAGAACAATTTCATAACTCCCTTAGATGTTCGCTAAAACTACTAATTCAAATATTTCCACTATGATCCAATCATAGATATTTGGCTTTTCTATTACGATGATTTCCACTTCATGCTGAAATTTATTTGAATCCATTCAAATGTTTCAAACTTCTTCCTTATCGAATATATCCACATATATATACTCAATTCATTGTTGGAAGTTTTCATGAAGTAGAAGAATCTCCCGCACACAACTATCCCTAGTGAACCACATATATCATAATGTATGTTTTCACTAAGTTAGTTGCCCGTTCAACTCTTGGCCTATGAACGGTATTTTAGTCATTCTCTTTAGAAAAGATTTGCAAGCGCCAAATGATTCAAAAATCAAATGACTCCGAAAATCCATTTGCATGGAGTTCCTTCATGCGTTCTTCTCTAAAATGACCTAAATGGCGGTTCCACAAATAAGTGGAATTAAAATCATTTGCCTTATGGCATTTTAGCGTCAGTGTTATGTATGTGGATTTCACCATTAAGATTTATAATAACTTATCCATCGTACATGGAGTAATGTCATAATTTCAACAACTCATTGTTTTTATTTGACCAGAGCAAAATAACAATTATTAAGTTCTTTATTATAAATTCTAAGGGCTAGATAGAATGCCAACGATGAACATAATAACACTTTATTTTTGTTCCAGACGTGCATTCCTATCATATTCCTTGTCAGTCACTTAGGCCATTGTATTCTTGTATTGCGTTATTTTTGTATGACACTTCATACCAACCAATATGGTACTAATACCCAAAAATTTCATTGTATGACCTAACTAGGAATACAACCATAACATGTATATCATTTATATACACCCGAGCTAGACTTTCTAGTCTTTTCTTTCTTTTTACCAAAATATCTTTTGTAGTTTCTCTTTTAGCTTTCCTCATTATTCAGAAAAACACTTCAACATCATTAACTTCTAGGTTTGTTGGTCAAATACCAATAACCTTGAGGTTCTTACTTTCAAGTTGATCATCATATGACAAGTGTTTCAGATTTCACTATTAGTAACCTTTTAATATGATGAACAATTTCACTCATAATTTTATCCATCATATCATGACGACTTTTCGAGACCATGTCTGTACATGCTAGGCTCGTAAAGTTTAACCTCAGTATTCGCATGTGCAAATCTGGCTTGCACCCGTTGTAAGCACACGCAGAATCTATAACACCCGATCATTACGTGATGCTTCGAAACAACGAGTCTTAGCAACGGTGCATACTAAGGACAATCACTTCATGGATATGCGAATATCGTTAGTGCCCCAATAGTTGGAGGATTGGGACGCCATGCGTCTTCAACCTTCGTACATTCCCATAAAACTTATGAGTTTATGTAGTCTCACCAAATTATATTCTATCATCTTGCAATAAGGTCTTAGATATCACATATATTTCATACCTTGATTATTTCTGAAAACTAAATTTTCAGCTCCTTACTTTTCAAACAGATTTGAACTCCAAGTTTCACGGAGACAAGATAACTTTAGGTACTAATTGAAACTACAACTCTTTGATAATGTGAGGTTTACTAAAATTTTGCAATAGGACTTAATCATTTCTTGATTCTTTAACAATACGGTACCAGTCCGTAAAGTTTCTTTTCAGACTTAACAATATTTCTATCTCAATTACAAGACTAGCGCATGGTAGAAAAACGGATACCAATACTACAAAATTAATTCAAAATACTACTCAGACTATGTTTATGAAAATTAGTTCATGTTTTAATCTAATTACTAATGAACTCCCACTTAATACAACATCCCTCATAGTTGTTAAGTGGTACACGATCCACATCCACTACACCAAAACCGATCATCACGTGAGATGATGTAGCTTCAATGGTGAACATCAACATGTTGATCATATCATCCATATGACTTGTGTTCAACCTTTCGGTTTCCGTTGTCCCGAGGCCATGTCTGTACATCCTAGGCTCGTCAAGCAAACCCAAGTATTCTGCGTGTGCAACATGGCTTACACCCGTTGTATGTTGAGTTTATCACACCCGATCATCACGAGATGCTTCAAAATGACGAACAATGCAACGGTGCATACGAGGGGAGAACACTTTATTATCTTGATATTAATGTGAGGGATCATCTTATAATGCTACCGTCGCGTTCTAAGCAAAATAAGATGCATAAAGGATTAACATCACATGCAATTCATATGTGATATGATATGGCCCTTTAGTCTTTGCGCCTTCGATCTTCATCTCCAAAGCACGGACATGATCTCCATCATCAACGGGCATGATCTACATCATTGTTGGCGTAGCGACAAGGTCCATGGCGCCGTCTTCATGGTTGTTCACCTCATGTAGCAACTATTACAACTACTTTGAAATACTACTCAACATGAAATTTAAAGATAACCATAAGGCTCCTGCCGGTTGCCACAATACAATAATGATCATCTCATACATATTCATCATCACATCATGGCCATATCACATCACCAAACCCTGCAAAAACAAGTTAGACGTCTCTAATTTGGTTTGCATATTTTACGTGGTTAAGGGTTTTCGAGTAAGATCCAATCTACCTACGAACATGAACCACAACGGTGATACTAGTGTTGTCAATAGAAAGAGTAAATTGAATCTTCACTATGGTGGGAGAGACAGACACCCGCAAAGCCACTTATGCAATACAAGTTGCATGTCGAACGTGGAGCAAGTCTCATGAACACGGTCATGTAAAGTTAGCCCGAGCCGCTTCATCCCACCATGCCACAAAGATGCAAAGTACTCGAACTAAAGACAACAAAGCATCAACGCCCACAAAACAATTGTGTTCTACTCGTGCAACCATCTATGCATAGACACGGCTCTGATACCACTGTAGGGATTCGTAGCATAGAAAACAAAAAAATTTCCTACCGCGAGAACGCAATCCAAGCCAAGATGCAATCTAGAAGATGGGAGCAACGAGGGGATGAACGAGACTAACCCTTGAAGATTTCCAAAGCCTACAAGAGGAGGCTCTCGTTGCTGTGGTAGACGATCACTTGCCGCTTTCAAAAGCGCGTAGAAGATCTTGACGGTGCCACAATCGGGCAGCACCTCCGTACTCGGCCACACGTTCGGTGTTGATGACGACATCCTTCTCCCCGTTCCAGTGGGCAGCGGAATTAGTAGATCCTCCTCGGAATCCCGACAGCACGACGGCGTGGTGGTGGTGGTGGTGGAGATCTCTGGCAGGGCTTCGCTTAAGCGTTTGCGGGAGAGGTGGAGGAGGAGGGGCGGCTAGGGTTTGGGAGAGGGGGCGCCGGCTAGGTCAGCCTTGAGGGGTGCGGCCAACTCATGGCTTAGAGTGGCCGGCCCCCTCCCCTTGGCTCTCATTATATAGGTGGAAGCCCCAAGAGTTGTAGTCGAAGTCTTCGAATAAGACCCCAACACCAAAACCTACCTTTGGTGGGAAACCTACTCAAGATGGGAGTCCCACTCAAGGTGGGATTCCCACCTTTCTTTGAGGGAGGGTGGCCGGCCACCTCAGGTGGAGCCCACCTAGGACTCCTCCCTTAGGGTTTGGCCGGCCAAGCTTGTGGAGTCCCTTCGGGACTCCACCTTCCATAGTGCCTTTCTTCCGGACTTTTCTAGAACCTTCTAGAACCTGCCATAAATGCACCGGATCATTTCCAAACTTGGAATATGACTTCCTATATATGAATCTTATTCTTCGGACCATTCTGGAACTCCTCGTGATGTCCTGGATCTCATCCGAGACTCCGAACAAAACTTCGAACTCCATTCTATATTCCATATCTACTTAAACGACATCAAACCTTAAGTGTGTCACCCTACGGTTCGCGAACTATGTAGACATGGTTGAGACTTCTCTCCAACCAATAACCAATAGCGGGATCTGGAGATCCATAATGGCTCCCACATATTCAACGATGACTTTAGTGATCGACTGAACCATTTACATACGATACCGATTCCCTTTGTCACGCGATATTTTACTTGTCCGAGGTTTGATCATCGGTATCTCTATACCTCATTCAACCTCGTCTCATGACAAGTACTCTTTACTCGTTCCGTGGTATGCGGTCTCTTATGAACCATTCATACGCTTGCAAGCTAATTAGACGACATTCCACCGAGAGGGCCCAGAGTATATCTATCCGTCATCGGGATGGACAAATCTCACTGTTGATCCATATGCCTCAACTCATACTTTCTAGATACTTAATCCCACCTTTATAACCACCCATTTACGTAGTGGCGTTTGATGTAATCAAAGTACCCTTCCAGTATAAGTGATTTACATGATCTCATGATCGAAGGACTAGGTAACTATGTATCGAAAGCTTATAGCAAATAACTTAATGACGTGATCTTATGCTACGCTTAATTTGGTGTTTCCATTATATCATTCACATAATGACATAACCTTGTTATTAATAACATCCAATGTTCATGATCATGAAACGATGATCATCTATTACTCAACAAGCTACTTATACAAGAGGCTTATTAGGGACTCCTTGTTGTTCACATAACACACATGTATCAATGTTTCGGTTAATACAATTATAGCATGGTATGTAAACATTATCATAAACTCAAAGATATATTATAATAACCATTTTATTATTGCCTCTTGGGCATATCTCCAACAGGATGAACCACGGGAGCATCCCCAAGCTAGACTTTTCACTCTTCTTGATCATATTATATCATCCTCCTCTCTTGATCCTTGAAAACTTCCTCCACACCAGACTCAAAACAATCTCATTAGAGGGTTAGTGCATAATCAAAAATTCACATGTTTAGCAAGGACACAATCATTCCCAACACTTCTGGACATTACCCAAGGCTACTGAAATTTAATGGAGCAAAGAAATCCACTCAAACACAGTAAAAGAGGCAATGTGAAATAAAAGGAAGAATCTGTCAAAACAGAACAGTCCGTAAAGACGATTTTTTCGAGGAACTTAACATGCTCAGATGAAGAAGCTCAAATTGAATGAAAGTTGCGTACCTATCTGAGGATCACTCATGAATTTTTACAGAATTTTTAGATTCTCCTACAGAGAGAACAGCTCAAATTCGTGACAGCTAAAAATCTATTTCTGCGCAGAAATCCAAATCTAGTATCAACCTTCTATCAAAGACTTTACTTGGCACAACAATGCAATAAAGTAAAGATACAAAGTTATTGCTACAGTAGTAACAAGCACCTTGATTCAAATATAAAACAAAAATTGCAGAAATAAAATAATGGGTTGTCTCCCATAAGCGATTTTCTTTAACGCCTTTCAGCTAGGCGCAGAAAGTGTAAATCAAGTAACATCAAGAGAAGAAGCAGCAATATCATAATTTGTTCTAATAATAGAATAAAAAGGAAACTTCATTCTCTTTCTAGGGAAGTGTTCCAAACCTTTCTTAAGAGGGAATTGGTGTTTAATATTTCCTTTTTTCATATCAATAATAGCACCAACGGTTCGAAGAAAGGGTCTTCCCAAAATAATAGGACAAGATTCATTGCATTCAATATCCAAAACAACAAAATCGACGGGGACAAGGTTATTGTTAACCGTAATGTGAACATTGTCAATCCTCCGCAAAGGTTTCCTTATAGAATTATCAGCAAGATTAACATCCAAATAACAATATTTCAAAGGTGGCAAGTCAAACATATCATAGAGTTTCTTAGGAATAACAGAAATACTTGCACCAAGATCACATAAAGCATTACAATCAAAATCATTGACCTTCATTTTAATGATGGGCTCCCAACCATCTTGCAACTTCCTAGGAATAGAAGCTTCAAGTTTTAATTTCGCTTCTCTAGCTTTTATGAGAGCATTTGTAATATGTTTTGTAAAGCCAAGTTTATAGCACTAGCATTAGGACTTCTAGCAAGTTTTTGCAAGAACTTAATAAGTTCAGAGATATGACAATTATCAAAATCAAAACCATTATGATCTAAAGCAATGGGATCATTGTCCCCAATACTCTGAAAAATTAAAGCACTTTTATCACAAACAGTTTCAGCAGTTTCAGGCAATTTTGCATGATTTGTATTAGAAGTAGAAACATTGCCAATACCAATTATTTTACCATTGATAGTAGGAGGTTTAGAAACATGTGAAGCATCAACATTACTAGTGGTGGTAATAGTCCAAACTTTAGCTACATTATTTACTTTAGCAAGTTTTTCTTCTGTTTCCCACCTAGCATGCAATTCAGCCATCATTCTAATATTGTCATTAATTCGAACTTGGATAGCGTTTGCTGTAGCAAATGACTACATATCTTTAGTTTCATTAGGCATAACTTTCAGTTTCAAAAGATCAACATCAGCAGCAAGACTATCAACCTTAGAAGCAAGAACATCAATTTTACCAAGCTTTTCCTCAACAGATTTGTTAAAAGCAGTTTGTGTACTAATAAATTATTTAAGCATGACTTCAAGACCAGAGGGTACACTCCTACTATTGTTGTAAGAATTACCATAAGAATTACCATAACCATTACCATTATTAGAAGGATATGGCCTATAGTTGTTGTTACCAAAATTATTCCTGTAAGCATTGTTGTTGAAATTACTATTTTTAATGAAGTTCACATCAACATGCTCTTCTTGAGCAACCAATGAAGCTAAAGGAACATTGTTAGGATCAACATTAGATCTACCATTAACAAGAATAGACATAATAACATCAATCTTATCACTCAAGGAGGAGGTTTCTTCAACAAAATTTACCTTCTTACATTGAGGAGTCCTTTCAGTGTGCCATTCAGAGTAGTTGATCATCATATCATCAAGAAGCTTTGTTGCAGCACCCAAAGTGATGGACATAAAAGTACCTCTAGCAGCTGAATCCAATAGGTTCCTTGAAGAAAAATTTAATCCTGCATAAAAGGTTTGGATGATCATCCAAGTAGTTAGTCCATGGGTAGGGCAATTATTTACCAAAGATTTCATTCTTTCCCATGCTTGGGCAACATGTTCATTATCCAATTGCTTAAAATTCATAATGCTACTTCTCAAAGATATAATTTTAGCAGGAGGATAATATCTTCCAATGAAAGCATCTTTACATTTAGTCCATGAATCAATACTATTCTTAGGCAAAGATAGCAACCAATCTTTAGCTCTTCCTCTTAAGGAGAAAGGAAACAATTTCAGTTTTATAATGTCCCCATCTACATCCTTATACATTTGCATTTCACAAAGTTCAACAAAATTATTAAGATGGGCAGCAGCATCATCAGTACTAACACCAGAAAATTACTCTCTCGTAACAAGATTTAGTAAAGCAGGTTTAATTTCATAAAATTCTGCTGTAGTAGCAGGTGGAGCAATAGGAGTGCATATGAAATCATTATTATTGGTGCTAGTGAAGTCACACAACTTAGTGTTCTCAGGAGTATTCATTTTAAAAATAATAAAAATAAGTAAAGCAAACAGAATTAAATAAAGTAAAACAAGTAACTAATTTTTTTGTGTTTTTGATATAAAGAAAGCAAACAAGACAGAAAATAAAATAAAGCAAGACAATAAACAAAGTAAAGAGATTGGATGTGAGAGACTCCCTTTGCAGCGTGTCTTGATCTCCCTGGCAACGGCGCTAGAAAAAGTTTGCTGCTGGCGTGTGACGGGTCTTGCAACGGCGCTAGGAAGTAGCTCCTTGTGACGGTAAAGCACACGTCCGTTGGGAACCCCAAGAGGAAGGTATGATGCGTACAGTAGCAAGTTTTCCCTCAGTAAGAAACCAAGGTTATCGAACCAGTAGGAGATGAAGGCCACGGGAAGGTTGTTGGTGAAGGAGTGTAGTGCGGCGCAACACCAGGGATTCCGGCGCCAACGTGGAACCTGCACAACACAATCAAGATACTTTGCCCCAACTTAACAGTGAGGTTGTCAATCTCACCGGCTTGCTGTAAACAAAGGATTAAACGTATGGTGTGGAGAATGATGTTTGCTTGCAAAGAACAACAGAGAACAATTATTACAGTAGGTTGTATTTAAGATGTAAAAGAATGGACCGGGGTGCACAGTTCACTAGTGGTGTCTCTCCAATAAGATAAATAGCATGTTGGGTAAACAAATTACAGTTGGGAAATTGACAAATAGAGAGGGCATAACAATGCACATACATATCATGATGACTACTATGAGATTTACTTAGGGCATTACGACAAAGAACATAGACCGCTATCCAGCATGCATCTATGCCTAAAAAGTCCACCTTCGGGTTAGCATCCGCACCCCTTCCAGTATTAAGTTGCAAACAACAGACAATCGCATTAAGTACTGTGCGTAATGTAAACAATACAAATATCCTTAGACAAAGCATTGATGGTTTATCCCTAGTGGCAACAGCACATCCACAACCTTAGGACTTTCTGCCACTGTCCCAGATTCAATGGAGGCATGAACCCACTATCGAGCATAAATACTCCCTCTTGGAGTTACAAGTATCAACTTGGCCAGAGCCTCTACTAGCAACGGAGAGCATGCAAGATCATAAACAACACATATATGATAGATCGATAATCAACTTGACATAGTATTTCATATTCATCGGATCCCAACAAACACAACATGTAGCATTACAAATAGATGATCTTGATCATGATAGGCAGCTCACAAGATCTAACCATGATAGCACAAGAGGAGAAGACAGCCATCTAGCTACTGCTATGGACCCATACTCCAAGGATGAACTACTCACGCATCAGTCGGGAGGCGGGCATGGTGATGTAGAGCCCTCTGATGACCCATAAGTATAGGGGATCGCAACAGTCTTCGCGGGAAGTAAAACCCAATTTATTGATTCGACACAAGGGGAGACAAAGAATACTTGAAAGCCTTAACAGCGGAGTTGTCAATTCAGCTGCACCTGGAAACAGACTTGCTCGCAAGAGTTTATCAGTAGTAACAGTTTATAGCAGTAGCAGTAGTGAAATAACAGTAGCAGAGTAACAGAGACAGCAGTAGTGATTCTAGTAAACAGCATGATTAAAATACTGTAGGCACAGTGTCGTTGCCTATTCGACGGTACCTCGGAGGAGGGATCCTCACGAGGGGGAGAAGAAGTAGGGGCCATAGGGCGGAGAGCACTCGGGACGGTGGTACGTGATTTACCCAGCTTCGGAACACCTGCTCGATGACAGGGCCTACTGCTGCTTGTCTGGTATTATCTGGGTGCTTTCGCGTTGTTACAATGAGTTGTTCTAAACGTGAACGTGAACTTGCCTCTAAGGCTCCCAGGATCCGGCTTATAAAGGCGCACGGATCTAGGGTTTACATGGAGAGTCCTAGCCGGATTACAGGTCGCCTAACTACGGTACAATGTCTTGTCGTGTACGTCAAGGATCTGCCTTCCTCCCTTCGTCGTACTGGATCCGGGTTCCATATGGGCCTCCAAGGATCCGGGTCACACATGGGCCTTCACGGATCCGACTTCCTTCGATGGTCGGTTGGGATCCGGCTCCCCTACCCTGGGCTGGACTTCATCCCTTAGGATCAACAGCAACCGGGCCGCCCGATGGGCCACATGCCACGTCACCATCTATGGGCCACCCGGGCTTGCCGGATCTAGGCACTGTCGATGGTACACCCATGAAGTATATCCACAACAGTAGCCCCCAGAGTTCTCCGAATTTCACCTGCTGTTTCCGCCTTGTTAGTCCATCATGGATTCCGTCATATTGGTAACGCGGAGAAACTTGAAGAACTCCAACTTCACATTTTTCTTCTTTTTCCAACTTAGAGCCGGAAAATGTTCCCATCCTGCGGGACTTCACCCATCGACGATTTAAAATACATTTCCGGGTTACTCCCCTGCTTACGAATGAGAACCAATTTATCTTCATGCAATTACCCGGAATCTTAAAAGACTCAAACGGTTCCGCCAATCCTGGCGCCATTTTCGCACGATTCGTGCGGTAACTTATCTCTAGCCATTTTTACCGCTTAGGGTTTAGGACACGTGTCACGCATCCAACGGCGCGACGCTTGCGTTCCGACCACAGGATGCGGAGCACGAATCTTGTCCCGGCGGCCTATAAATATCCGCCGTCGACGCCTTAACCCCCATTCACCCCCTTCTCATCTCTCAACCAAGCGCCGCCGCGAACTCTCTCTCCGCCGTGCCGGAATCTCGCCGGAACCTCGCCGGAGCCGCCTCGCCGCCGCGCTGTGTTCATCCTGTTCTTAACATCAGCGAGCCACCGCGCGGAAACCTCGTCGCCGATGACTCCGACCGCCGTAGACGCCATTACGGTGAGTCCTCAAACTTTTAATTTCGCGCCGTAGTTGGTAGGGACGATGTTGGGGAAGACGATGTTCGATCCGACTAAAGTGTGCTTTCCGCCATTCGTTGTTTCTTCAGATGTCTTCAACGACTCCTCCTCCGACTTCGGAACCAATTATGGCCACCCCAATCTCCTCTGCCCCTCCACCTTTCGGTCCAGTTAGGCTGGGTCCTCCAAAGGATTCCGGCAAGGAAACCGAGGGGACCTCCGCCAACCCGGAGCAGGCTTCCGGGGAGGATCAGGCGGGGCTTAAGGCGGAAGAGGTCGCCGCCAAAAAATCAAAAGCTCGCCAACGAGACGTTGAAGCTAAAGGAAAATGGTGGCCTTGCACCACCACCAAGATGGAGCTGACGAACCTCGAGGCGGAGGGCTTCCTGCAACCCGGAAGCTGGAGATCGGTTCCTAACGAACTAGCCCCAGCTCCGGAAGGCAACGAGATGGTGCTGACGAAGGCACTAGTGGAGCGGGGCTTTTCGTTTCCGCCCTCAGACTTCTTCCTGGAGATCCTGAAGGTCTACGAGCTCCAACCCCACAATATCTCTCCAAACAGCGTGCTCGCTATCAGCAATCACGTCGCGTTGTGCGAGGGCCATCTCCGGGTAACTCCCGAGCTTCCTCTGTTTCAATATTTCTTCAGTGTCAAGAAGGAAAGGATCCGGAACTCCACCGAGCTCGCAACATGCGGATCCATCACCTTCATGATCCGCCCAGGCCGCGTCTACCCCCACACAGACCGCCACGAATCAGCGCGGTACTGGTCCGGAGGATTTTTCTATCTGAAGGACGTTTCCGACCCGGCGAGCGCAAGGAGACTGCCGTCGTTCAAGAATTGCCCTGCCACCGAACTTCCGTCATGGACACACTGCCCCCATCTCTCCGAGTCGCCCCAACTCACTCGCGCTGTCAGGCGAATCTACAAGCTCACGGAGGAGGGGCTGTCAGGGAAAGACTTAACCCTTTCCTGGTTCACCAAGCGGATCCAGCCGCTCCAACACAGGGACCAGCTGATGTACCAGTACTCCGGGCGCGACGACCTGATGCGCGCCACAAAGGACAATCTTTCCACTGATGCCATCGACAAAAGGATCCGGCTCTTGATCAAGGTGCCGCGTGAACTTCATGTTCACGTGTGTAACAAGGACATCCACACGAATGGTTCCGGAACCGCGGTACGTCGTCTCAACTTTTTTAGTCCATTGTTCTTCGCATCCAATTTTGTCTAAAATGCGCAAAACTGCATTAGCTCGAGGCGCTCGAAGAAAGTGAACTCGGAACTCTTCTCCGGGTCCCTTCCACCGGTAACACGGATCCGGAAGCGGCATCTGAAGCGGAGGTTCGCGAAGCCCCGCGCCCTCCTAAGAGGAAAAGGCCAGCTCCTTCCAGCCCCGCCGCTAAACGCGCCCGCGAAGCGCTTAGCACTGCGGCAACTCGGAAAGCGGAGGCGGAAAAGAAACGCCTTAAGCTGATTAACACCAGCAACAGGGGACAGCCCGCCATCCAGAACTTCTTCAAGCCCTCCGGGTAAATATCCGTTCCTGAGATCCAAGTTCTAGTTTCACGAGCAATTCCTTAATTGCTTATGCTTTTTTATTTTAACTGAAGCTCCGGAAGCCAGCCCCCCAAGGCTCCAAAGGCCTTGAAGAAGAAAGCCAAGCCATCTCCGGCTTCAGTTCCTATTACTCCAGAGGTGGAGATCCCACCCAAAGCCTCATCTGCATCAAAGCCGGATCCGAAGGATATCATTGACATTGAAGATCTTCCAGAAGATCCCGCGGATCATGGCTATTCCGCCAAGGGTGCCTCCTCGTCTGCCCCTCCTCAAGATCAACCAAGCGCCACTTTCGCGGAGCCCACCGAGGAAGAATACGAGGAGAAGGTAAAACTCATTCAAGCCTCCAACACAATCCGGGTGGATCTTCGACCGACCCAGTCTCTCCAAAGGCTTTCCCTTGCCGAGCGCCATACGGAAGTTTCCGCCATGCTGAACAAGGTCTGGGAGAAGTCAGATTAAGAGATGCAGGAGTTCACCACCTTGGAGAATGATCTGAAGGATTTTTTCGCCAAGCACAAAGAAGTGCGGCAGGTAATACTAGCCCCCAAGCATTGGGTTAGACATTTCTGAGTAACGATGTGTTAGCCGATGCTTTCTCAAAAAATGTACCTTAGGCGGAGATTTAAAAATTGTTTATTCTTTCAAGAATTTGAATTCCTCGCCAGCCCCCCAGATTTTAAATATCCGGCTAACTCCTCTCTGCTTCTCAGACGACGCGGAAATTACACGAAGATCTCCGCGTTCATGTGCTGGAGCAGATCTCGGAGATCGAAGGGCTGCGCCAGAATGTGGAAAACAGCCAAAAGGCTATCCAGCTTCTTGAGTCTCGCCTGCGTGGTACGTCTTCCAAGCTTTGCATTCGTATATTGATATCTGTTCATGATCTTTGATATGTGCAATTTTCCGCCTTCAGAAGAAACTGCCAAGCACTCCTCGTTTGATGATCTTTTCGCCAAGGTCAAGGTGCTTGAGGCGGAGAACGAGTCCCTCAAAGCCTTCATCCAGAAATCCTCTGAAAAGGAAACTGAGGCGAGGAAGGAGCTCTCCGGGAAGCATGCCCGCGCCCTGGCGGAGCTGAACGACAAACTGGAGAAAAGCCAGGGTCGCGTGCTTTCCGTGATAGCCAAGAACAGACTTCTGGAGGCGGAGGCGGAAGCCATCGACAAACTTATCTTCCGTAAGCGTTTTTCCGTGTTGTTGCTCCGACTACCTCATATGCATTCTTTCTAACGGAACTGGACCTTCTTCCACAGCGAGCCTTGGCTTTGAGTGGACAAAAGAGTCGAATCTGAAGAGGACGGAGGCATATGATGAGGCGCGGATTTCTATTGACGCGTTATTTGAAGCCTGTCGCGGAATCGCCCAGACTCTGTCTCTGAAGAAAGCCAAGACTACAGTCATCGATACAATGACCAAGCTTATGCAACAAGTGTCGGACTTCATCAAGGACTGGCAAAAATCTTCCGCACGCGGAGTTGCCTCTCTGGTCTTAGCCACCTGCAAGGCTCACTTTCCTTCGCTCAACTTTGCGAATGTTGCACGCGGAGCCCCCAAGGGTTCCGACATGGGTGCCATCCTTGCGGAAACCAAGGGCTACGAACAGTTGTTTGTCAGGCGAGTGAATCACTCGTTCTGGTATAACAAATATGATCTGCCCGAGGGATTTTCCGATGCAGAGGAGGATGAAGGTGAGCCGGAGTATTATGGCGAAGGTTCCGGGTCAAGCACGGAGCATTCCGGAGAGGGCTCTGGAGAAGATTCTGAAGCCGGATCTAGTGACAGCGAAGGCGACGACTCCGTCTACCAAGAATCTGAAGAAGAGGATTCCGAGTAGAATTCCTGTTGAAACAATGAAACAAGTTGCATCATTTTGGCCCCAGAGTGGGTTTGTAATAAGACTTAAATTCTTAAGTAGCTAGGGAACGAAACGATTATGCATGGGGCGGAAACACTTATCCTGCTATCCATTAATATTATGCGCATGTTTCGTTTATGTTGGAAAGCAAGTGCTGATTTTATTGTTTTTCCGGCTTGCCCGCTTGACCTTCCGCGAGCCGGAGGACCTTAGCCGGAAACACTCGCCAGCGGCGACGAAGCCCAATGGCAATCCGTCCATAACCGCGGAAACAAGCCCCCAGGCATAGGTGCCGGAAATCGCTACTAGGAATCCACGAGTTCGCAACAGATAACAACTTAATCAGAAAACTTAAGCTTACATCCTGAAGGACGATTTTTGAAAATCACAACTTTCATACACGCCTAGGCGGAAATATCCAGCTCTGCGGTTTTAGTCGGAAAAACATACACGATCTAAAAAATGAACAAGTAAAGGAGGTAAAAGACTCAAAGAGTGAACCAGAAGCTTTATTTCATTTGATCATGTATAACTTATTACAGAGTATAATACTCGGAAAAGCATGCTAAGTGTGGAAAGGACGTAGCTGTGAAATGTTCCAGGGTCGGTCTGTCTCGTCGTATATGTCACCCGGATCCTCTCGTTTGCGTTTCCGGTGCCAGTTTGCAGGTCTGTCTCTTAATTCCCGGAAATCCACGAGGTAGTACGATCCGTTGTGTAGCACTTTGCTAACGACAAAAGGTCCTTCCCATGGAGACTGGAGCTTATGGTCTTTCACCTGTCGAAGGCGGAGGACCAGGTCTCCGGCCATAAACGAGCGATTCCGGACTCGACGGCTATGGTATCGTCGGAGCTCCTGCTGGTATATGGCGGAACGCTGGTCAGCCAAATTCCGAGCTTCTTCGATTAGGTCCACAGATAGCTGTCTGGCCTCGTCAGCAGTTTCTTCATCGTAGGCGGAAACTCGCGGTGAATCATGGATGATGTCGGAGGGGATGACAGCCTCGGATCCATATATCAGGAAGAAAGGTGTGAATCCAGTTGACCTGTTAGGGGTAGTTCGTAAACTCCACAGGACGGGATCTAACTCATCAGCCCAAGCTCCGGCTGCGCGACGCAGCGGTTCTTCAAGGCGTGGTTTAATTCCTGATAATATGAGGCCATTGGCCCTTTCAACCTGTCCGTTGGACTGTGGATGAGCCACCGAGGCGATGTCCAATCGTATCCCTACGGTATCGCAATAATCCCGCAATTCTCCCTGTGCGAAGTTAGTGCCATTATCTGTGATTATGCTGTGTGGGATGCCGAATCTCATCACGAGGCTGCAGACGAATTTTAGTGCTGTAGCACCGTCAGCCTTTCTCACTGGCTTTGCCTCGATCCACTTACTGAACTTGTCAACAACGACCAGGAGGTACTCAAAACCGCCAGGAGATGATTTCTTGAGTTTACCAACCATATCGAGCCCCCAGACCGCAAATGGCCAGGTGATAGGTATGGTCTTCAGCTCTTGGGCTGGAGCGTTTGGTTGAGTAGCGTAGTACTGGCAACCTCGGCAGGTCTTAACTAGCTTGTCAGCATCTTCTTTAGCTGTGAGCCAGTAGAATCCTAGCCGAAAGGCTTTGGCAATGAGTGACCTAGGAGCGGCATGATGCCCGCTGTCCCCTGCATGGATCTCTCTGAGGATTTCAATGCCATCTTGATTTGAGACGCATTTGAGAAATACCCCTGTTGCGCTTCGTTTGTAGAGCTGTCCATCGACAATTGTGTAGGATCTTGCTCGTCTAATGATCTGTCGCGCGAGGACCTCGTCCTCTGGCAACTTCTGATCGATGAGGTAGTCCAGGAAAGGCTGTGTCCAAGCCGGAATGATAGCCATCACTTCTCTAGCCGGAGAAACTGCCACTTCTGGGTTTTCCGGGTTAGCGCCCTTCACCGAGGGTATCCATAGATGCTCAAGGAAAATGCCAGGCGGAATTGGTTTCCTGCCAGATCCGAGCTTAGATAGCATATCTGCCGCTGTGTTGTCGTCTCTTCTGATGTACTTGACTTCGTATCCGAGGAAGCTCTTGGCGATCTCGTCAACTTCGTCTCTGTAAGCCGCCATGACGGAGTTTCTGGCGTTCCAGGTTCCGGCTACTTGCTGTGCCACCAAGTCGGAATCGCCGCAGCAGATGATGTGCTTGATTCCTATCTCTTTAGCGATGCGCAGTCCGTGTAGTAGAGCCTCGTATTCCGCCATGTTGTTTGTAGCTTGGAAGTGGATCTGCAGAACGTACTGCAGTTCTTCTCCGGTTGGGGATTTCAGGGTGACTCCGGCTCCTGAGCCTTGATGCTGCTTGGATCCGTCGAAGTGCATAACCCATGTCTCTGGTTCCGGCTCCAGGCTTATATCCGGAGCTTCTGTCCAATCTGCGACAAAATCCGCCAAGACCTGAGACTTGATCGCAGTCCTGGCTTTGTAGTTGATGTCGAAGCCTGATAGTTCGATGCCCCATTTTGCTGTGCGTCCTGTTGCGTCAACGTTATTCAGAATTGTTGCCGGCGGAGCTTTTCTCACGACTGTTACTGGGTGCTCCTGGAAGTAGTGTCTCAGCTTCCTGCTACCTAGGAATACTCCATAGGCTAGCTTTTGAAAGTGAGGGTATCTCTGTTTGGATTCCGTAAGCACTTCGCTGATGTAGTAGACTGGTCTTTGGACTCCATACTCGTGTCCTTCTTCCTGTCGCTCCACAACGATGACGAGGCTGACGACTCTGTTGGTAGCTGCCAAGTAGAGGAGCATAGGCTCTGACTCTGCTGGAGCTGCTAGAATAGGTGGGGAGGTGAGTATTTCCTTCAACCCTTGAAGCGCTGCGTCTGCTGCCTCGTCCCAGACAAATTTGTCTGCTTTCTTCAATAGCTTGTACAGGGGTAATGCCTTCTCGCCAAGACGGCTGACAAACCTGCTGATTGCTGCAACACAACCAGTTAGTCGCTGCACGTCTTTGAGACAAGTTGGCCTTTTGATGCACAGGATTGCCTTGATTTTCTCCGGGTTCACCTCAATGCCTCTATTTGAGACAATGAAGCCAAGGAGTTTTCCAGCTGGTACGCCGAAGACGCACTTGAGCGGATTCAACATCATCCTGTACCGGCGGAGGTTTTCAAAGGTTTCTGTGAGATCGCTGATCAAGTCGGATCCTTTCCTGGTCATGACCGCGATGTCGTCGACGTAGGCGTGCACATTCCAGCCAATTTGGTCCTTTAAGCACCGCTGCATCGTACGTTGGTAGGTGGCACCTGCATTTTTCAAGCCAAAAGGCATAGTGACATAGCAGTAAGTGCCAAACGGGGTGATGAAGGAAGTCGCCTTTTGGTCGGACTCCTTCATCCGGATCTGATGGTACCCGGAATATGCGTCAAGAAAACACAGAAGTTCCGCCATCGCCGTCGAATCAATGACCTGGTCAATGCGCGGCAGGGGAAACGGATCCTTCGGGCAATGTTTGTTCAAGCCGGAGTAATCGATGCACATTCTTAGTATTTCAGTGTTCTTTTTGGGTACAAGGACGGGGTTTGCGACCCAATCTGTATGGATAACTTCTATTACAAATCCTGCCTCTAGTAACTTTGCTAGTTCCATCCCTATGGCGCGGCGCTTCTTGTCTCCAAAGCGTCGCATAGCTTGCTTCACCGGTTTAGCCCCCGGATTTATGTTGAGGTAGTGCTCGGCGAGTTCCCTAGGTACTCCGGACATGTCAGAAGGCTGCCATGCGAAGATATCCATGTTAGCTCGGAGGAACTCGACGAGCGCGTCTTCCTATTTGGGGTCCATGTTGGCTCCGATCGAGACCTGCTTAGACGCATCTCCCTTCTTGAGGTCGATGTTTTTGATCTCAATCGCGGCCTTGAACGAGTTTTTCTGCTCGGAGATTTGCCTCTTCGTGGTCTGCATCTCAGTCGGATCCACCACGGCTCTGTAGCCTTTCAGCTCTTCTCCGGAAATCACAGACTCGGCGAAGGCGGCTTCGCCTAGCTCGCACTCGTGAGCTTTCTTGTAGTCTCCGGATATGGTGATCATACCATTAGGACCCGGAATCTTAAGCTTGTTGTAGATGTAGCACGCTCTTGCGTGGAACTTGTGGTAGGTGGGCCTGCCGAAGATGACGTGGTAGGAGCTCTTGAAGGGCACGACCTCAAACGTGATCATTTCTTCGCGGAAATTTTTAACATCGCCGAAGGCCACGGGAAGTCTGATGCTGCCGAGCGAGTTTGCCTTTTTACCCGGAACCACACCATGGAACTCAGTGGTGCTGTGCTTGAGCTGTTCCTTGGTAAGGTTCATCCGCTCCAGAGTCTCCAGGTACATGATGTTCAAGCTGGCTCCGCCATCCATGAGGCACTTGGAGAAGTCATAGCCGTCTATGCGGGGACTTACAACCAATGCATAGTACTCCTTCGGAACGACAGTAGGATGGTCCGTTCTGTCGAACGTACACGGAGTCTCCGACCACCTGACATGCTGCGGCACAGCCGGGACTGTGGCGTTCAGGATCCGGAGAGCTGATTTGCTGTGACGGACTGTTGGGGTTCCGAGGAAGGTGTGGTACGCGCCCACACTCTTTTTGCTAAATGGATTGGATTTAGCTGCGGTTCCTTCCTTGGGATCCGGCGAGCCTTCATCTTCATCCATTGCCTCGGAGCTGTCTTCCTCCTTGTCCTTGTTCTTGCCCTTGCCTCCTTTGCCGCGTGGGCGGTTCTTCCGGGCTCGCTTGTAGCCTGCTTCCGGGTCAGATTTGAGGTCGTTGACCCACTTGCAGTTGCGGTTAGTGTGAGTGGACTTCCCTGTAGCCGGATCCAAGTGGGCCAGGCAGGGCATGTCTCTGTACTCTTCATAGGTTTGGGGGGCGCGGGTTCCGGCAGCAGTGACCTCATCACGCTGCTGGCCCCTGCCGGCTCCGCCTCCGCGGCCGCGTCCTCTTCCGCCTCCCTGACCTCCGCGTTGAAACGCCATGGCGATCATCTCGGATCCACCACTCTTCTGGTCATCAGGGGGATTTTTTCGCTTGTTGCCGCTGCTGTTACCGTTGTCACGGTTCTTCTTCTGCTGGTGCAGGGGGACTGCTGTGGCTGCTAGGTCTCCGCCAGCGTCGTCATCGGCGGCAGTATGATCACTGGCAATGGATATCATATCATCCAAGGTCAGTTTATTTGCGTTAGCCAAGCATGTGAGCTTGTGCCGCAGTAATCCTCCTCGCTGCAGTCCTCCTATAAAGGCGTGCATAGCCGTGGTGTGATCGACGTTCTCACACTCGTTCATGCATGCCAGCCATCGGGTGAGGAAGTTTCTTGATGTTTCTCCCTTCTTCTGGATACATGCCTGTAAGTCGCTTATCGTGGCAGGCCTTTTGTAGGTGCCCCTGAAGTGCTTTTCGAAGGCGTTCTTCAGGTCAAACCAGCAAAAGATAGAGTTCTTGTCGAGGTCGCTGAGCCAGATCCGGGCTGGACCTACAAGGTACAACTGAAGCATGCGGCATGCAATATTAGGGGTTCCTCCGGCGAAGGTTACAGCATTGTAGTAATCCTCAATCCAGGTATCCGGCCTTTCAGTGCCATCATATGTCTTCAGGTTTCCGGGTAGCTTGAGGTTCATCCTTGGCATTGGTTCCTCTCGAATCATCCTGCCGAAGCACTTTGGGCCGATGTAGTCAGATCTGTATTCGTTGAGGCGTTCCCGGGCGTCGCGCGGGCCGTTGCAGGGAGACTTTGAGCGAGAGCGAGATTTCCGACCGCCGCCGCCGCCTCCACCTCCGCCTCCACCGCTAGGTGGTGGGGAGGGAGACCTGCGAGGGGGTCTGTTTGATTTTTTGCTTCCGCCCTCTGATTCTCCACGCCCTTCGCGGTGTTGACTCCGGCTCCGGTGACTGCCTTCCCTGTGGTACTGGCTGCCGCCGTCATTCCGGCTTCGGCGAGGCTCCGGCTCGCGGTCGTCGTTCCGGCTCCTTCTTGGCTCCGGCTCACGGTTGTCGTTCCGGCTCCGACGAGGCTCCGGCGTGCGCTCCCTGCTCCTCTTCCTCTCGGGTGCCACGTTGTCGCGGATATTGATTCCACCTGGCCCATGGGGTCTGGTGTTTCCGGCTGGACTACGACGACGAGGAGGTGGAGGACGCGGGTATCCCCTAGGTGGAGGTGATGGATTCCGGTACTTGTTTCTACCAGAGTACATCGCATCCTTTCCCTTGTTTGGATCTGACGGAGGTGTCTTTGATGGTACAGGGATTGGATTTGGATGCTCTCTGGCTCTCCTCCTGCGCTCCGTGGATCCGGTGCGCGACTCGTCATCCCGATGGCGATTGTCGTGGGCGTCCTTCTGCGCAGTGGACATGCAGTGATCCGGATTGGACTCCAGCTTGCGTGAAGTATCTGCCTTGCTTTGCTGCTTCATTGCTGAGGCAACCAGCGTTCGGACGCAGTCGATGTCAATCTCCTCGTCCTTCTTTTTTAAGATCTCCGCAGCCTTCTTCATGTTGTCCTTTGGAGTTGCGAGTGGCTGTTGCTCAGTGCGGGTCGCAAATGTTATCTTGCGGGGAGGTATAGCTTCCCGCCTGATTTTGTCGGCCTCCTCTTGAAGCTTGGTGACCTTATCTTTCCAGTGTTGTTGGAGCTCCCTGACTTTCACCATCTGTTCGTCGACCTCCAATTCACGCTGGCGAAAATTTTCCACAAAGTGCGTGGCTTCTTTTCTCTCGTCCAGCATTACTGCTGCGGTTCGGGCGAACTTCTGGGCTGTTGCCAGCATCTCCGGTCTTTTGGCTTCAAGAGCCTCTAGATCTGCGGCATCGTCGGGAGTTATTGGCTTGTTGAGAACATCTGAGTGTGCGATGGCCTCCATGCCTGCTTGCTCAATCATCTCTTCTGGAGATAGCACTTCCCTGTGTGGACGTACCCGCGAGAGCGGAGATCCAGCACGGGATGGCTGCGGGTCGGAATAGGTATTATCATCAGAGTGTCGTTGATCCAGCGCCGCCAGGGTTGCGAGAACCTGTTTAGGCTGGGCGGATTCAACTTCAGACTGTTCACCATACCCGAGTTCCGACACCTTGCGATCAAATTCTTCAGTGTTCATGGAGGGGGCATCCCCTGAGATTGGGCTCAGGTTACCCAGAATTGACTCTTCACCCGGAGCGTCGCTTTCTCCGACAGCCTCCTGCTGATCCGGAGCGATGCTGTTTTCCGGTGCCTCAACCTGCTCGGGACCATCTCCGACTTCAGGGGCGGTTCCGGCGGTATGGGCCAAGAAGTGTACGAAGTGACACCTTTGCTTCTCTAACACCTGGGAAACCCAGGCGGATCTGCATTGGTCTTCCACCTTTGTTTCCTGCTCAGGGGCGGATTGGGTGGGCGTTGATTTTTCCAGATTTAAGGCGGAATCTTCCCTGGGAAGTTCCTGCGTCTCAGATCGGATCTTTGCGACTGCGTGCCGCTCAGCTGCGGTCGCGTCAGCGTTACTTACCAGAGCGTTTCCGTCGGAATCGACGGTTTCGCCGATGAAGTTGTGTATGCCGCCGACTGGGACGATGGAGAGCTTGACAGGGTTTGTCTTAGCCGGAATCCAGCACTCATCCGGAGGGACGATCGGAAGGTTTCCGGCGTAAAGGACGCGCCCCACAACGATGGTGTCGTCGTAGCTTCCCATGGCGGAACCCTCCCGGTTCCGGCCTCCAGACGCCGCAGGCCCCACGGTGGATGAACGGGCGTTGCATGGATGAGAGAAACTCATGTAACAATCAAATAGGGCATTTGCAGATAATAATAAAATGGTGTCCAAGTACTAAACAATCCATAGGCATGTGTTCCATATTTAGTCGTACATGCTCGCAATGAGAAACTTGCACAACATCTTTTGTCCTACCAGCCGGTGGCAGCCGGGCCTCTAGGGAATCTACTGGAAATTAAGGCACTCCTTTTAATAGAGTACCAGAGCAAAGCATTAACACTCCGTGAACACATGTGATCCTCACATCACTGCCTTCCCCTTCGGTTGTCCCGATTTCTGTCACTTCGGGGCCTCGGGTTCCGGACAGCAACATGTGTATACAACTTGCAGGTAAGATCATAAAACAATGAATATCATCATGAAACAATAACATGTTCAGATCTGAGATCATGGCACTCGGGCCCTAGTGACAAGCATTAAGCATAACAAGTTGCAACAATATCATCAAAGTACCAATTACGGACACTAGGCACTATGCCCTAACAATCTTATGCTATTACATGACCAAGCTCATCCAATCCCTACCATCCCCTTCAGCCTACAGCGGGGGAATTACTCACACATGGATGGGGGAAACATGGCTGGTCGATGGAGAGGCATCAGTGGTGATGATGGCGATGATCTTCTCCAATTCCCCGTCCCGGCGGAGTGCCAGAATGGAGTGTCTGGTCCCGAGACGGAGTTTCGCGATGTGGCGGCGTTCTGGAGGGTTTCTGGCGACTTCGACTTCTCTCCCGTGCGTTTTTAGGTCGAAGGCGTTAAGTAGTCCAAAGGAGGGCGTCGAAGGCCGGCCGAGGGGGCCACACGCTAGGGCCGCGTGCCCCCCTCCTGGGCCGCGCCGGCCTAGTGTGTGGGGCCCTCGGGCCTCCACCTGGCTTGCCCTTCTGGCTCCGTCAATCTTCTGGAAAAATAAGACCTTTCGCATAAATTCCGAGGATTTTCCTGAAAGTTGGATTTCTGCACAACAACGAGACACCAGAACAGTTCTTCTAAAAACAGCGTTAGTCCGTGTTAGTTGTATCAAATTAGAGGCAAAACAATAGCAAAAGTGTTCGGGAAAGTAGATACGTTTTGGACGTATCAACTCCCCCCGAGCTTAGCTTATTGCTTGTCCTCAAGCAATTCAGTTAACAACTGATGCGATAAAAGAACTTTCACGAACACATTTGTTCATATGATGTAAATATTCTCATGATATGGCTAACACTTAGGTAGTTCATAATAAGATACATGCAAATAAAATCATCTAATAGCTATGTCAATCATGGAAAGGTACCAACAATTAATAATAAGCATCATGAATCATGTCTATAAGCAGGATTGCAATGTTCATAAAAGGATATGATAAAGTGGTATCTCGCTTGCCTGTATTTGAATAGCAAAACATAAATGCTCAGGCACCTCTGAAGTTCATAGAAAGACTAGAAATAGAGATTGTCAAAGATAAAAGCATCAAAGTTATACCACAATCAATCATATTTTGAGACAAGCATATTATACTAAGAATGACAGTTGTGCTCTCAAGAAAGTGCTCAAAGAAAGGATGGAGACACAACATAAAAGTAAAAGATTGACCCTTCGCAGAGGGAAGCAGGGATTAACATGCGCTAGAGCTTTTCATTTTTAAAACAGGAGTAAAATTATTTTGAGAGGTGTTTGTTGTTGTCAACGAATGGTAATGGGTACACCAACTACCTCGTCAACCAGACTTTCAAGAGCGGCTCCCATGAAGGACGTTATTTCTACCAGCAAGGTAGATCATCCCTCTTCTCTTTTGTTTACACACGCATTTTAGTTTTATTATGGATGACACTCCCCCCAACCTTTGCTTACACAAGCCATGGCTAACCGAATCCTCGGGTGCCTTCCAATCAATCTCATACCATGGAGGAGTGTCTATTTGCAAAATTAAGTTGCTTACTGATGAATCAGGGCAAAACATGTGAAGAGAATTTAGTTTGATTAATTTGGGGCTGGGCACCCCGTTGCCAGCTCTTATTATGAAAGTCTGTCAAAAGTAAATGACAAGGTCGAAAGATAAATACCACATACTTCCTCATGAGCTATAAAACATTGACACAAATTGAGAAGCATTTTGAAGGTTTAAAGGTAGCGCATGAGAATTTACTTGGAATGGTTTGAAATGCCATGCATAGGTATTTATGGTGGACACTTTGGAACAACGTGGTTTTCAGGGGTTTGGAAGCACGAGCAGCGTTCCCGCTCAGTACAAGTGAAGGCTAGCAATAGACTGGGGAGTGACAATCAAGATAGCAGTCACTGTCATAATCATGCTTGCGGCAAAATAAATTAACGAAGGCATAAAAGTGATACAAGAACTCCGAAGCAAGGTAAATCATCGAGGCTTAATTGACTTTTGTTCAGTCATATGCATGCGTGAGCATGTGCCAAGTCGATTCAAATGAATTATTCAGAGGAGTGTCATACCTATTTATGAATAAAACAATGCAAGCAAACATCCATGACATGCTACTCATATTAATAAGTTGGAGCTAATCATGAGAGATCATGAACTACTAGACTTTCTTAAATGACATATACCTCACATGAACCAACTAAGCATGCTCACATGGATGAGTATATGTACAAAAATGAAAACAAATAGAGTTCATACCAGCCTCTCACCACAGTCGATATGTCGTAGATCGTCATTATTGCCTTTCACTTGTGTAGCTTGGATAATATGAAATGAAAACCACGCTCCAGCCACCGAAGACCATTGAACTCATAATGAACTTTATAAAACCAAAGAAGAACAGCAAATATTTTTGGTGTTTTCGAATTGGAAACAAGAACAAAAGGAAACAAGCAAACAAAGTAAAATCTTTTTGGATTTTCTTATAGCAAACCAACGATAGCAAATAAAGCAAAATAAAAGCAAGAAACCAAAATAAACAAATGGTGAAGAGAAACAACAGAAATATTTTTGGTCTTTTTGTGTTTTAGGAAAGAAACAAAGCAAAAATAAGAAAATGAAAACTAGAAGAGTCACATAAACACAAAGCAGCAGGAATTCGTCAAACTTGACAGCAGTACAGTAATCGATTTTTAAGAACTTCTTCCGCTGCCCAGCTCGAAAAGTGTTCAACTAATGAAATTTAGATAACAACCTGGGGAACATGCACAAAAATTGTCTTCGCAAAATAACATTCTTGCTGTTTTTGAGAATTTTTATGGTAACAGTCCAGAATCTGTTTTCGGGCAGCACTTCCCCAAATATCATCTCCCTCTCATTAGAAAACCACTTAAAGAAACTAAACAAGTTTATACAAGTATCCAGCAACCATAATATGCAAGGAATGAGTGTTTCCGGTATACCTCTCCCCAAGCTTAGGCTTTTGACTCTTCTTGATCACATTATATCACCCTTCTCTCTTGACCCTTGAAAACTTCTGCCACACCAAACTTCTCATAAACTTCATTAGAGGGGTTAGTACTCAAAAACTTCAATCCACTTTAGTCCTGTAGTGAAACATTGCAAGAACTCAATAAAACATTAGTTACAGCTCTCCACATCTAGAAAGCCTTACTTAAAGTCCACAAGAGACAATGCAAAAAAAACAGAGATAGAATCTGCCAAAACAGGACAGCCAGTAAAGACGAATTTTTTCGAGGTACTTCCGTTGCTCAAATCAGAAAACTCAAAACTAATGAAAGTTGCATACATATCTGAGGATCACACGTAAATTTTTACAGAATTTTTAGATTCTCCTACAGAGAGAAAAACTCAAATTCGTGACAGCTAAAAATCTGTTTCTGCGCAGAAATCCAAATCTAGCATCAACTTTCTATTAGAGACTTTACTTGGCACAATAATGCAATAAAGTAAAGATACAAAGGTATTGCTACAGCGAGTAAAACAAGTGGAGAAAGAAAGAAATGTTGTTTAGCTCCTCTATGCATATAAAAAGTATTTGTTAACAAGGTTGATCAAGTCTTGCCACCAAATAAATTTTACATAGCATAAGAAGAATTAAACCTCAAATCAATCATGTTACCTTGAATTGTATTGATATGGATCCAATCATGATATTTTGATATCCTTCTTTAGGCTCATATATAGGACAATCAATAGCTCCCACTTTGATAGTTCTCACATTAGAAATTGTATTAACTCCACATACTTTATCAATCCTCTTGGGGAAATAAACGGTATGCTCCTTGTCATCAACATTGAAAGTAACTTTCCCTTTATTGCAATCAATAACAGCCCCTGCGGTGTTAAGAAAAGGTCTCCCAAGAATAATAGACATATTATCATCTTCAGGCATTTCCAACACAACAAAATCAGTTAATATCAAGCAGTTAGTAGTAACTTGAACAGGAACATCCTCACATATACCAACAGGAATAGCAGTAGATTTATCAGCCATTTGCAAAGATATATCAGTAGGTATCAACTTGTCTAAATAAAGTCTCTTGTAAAGAGAAAAAGGCATAACACTAACACCTGCTCCCAAATCACATAGAGCAGTTCTAACATAATTATTCTTAATAGAACAAGGAATAGTAGGTATACCTGGGTCGCCCAACTTTTTTGGAACTTTGTCATTGAAAGAGTAATTAGCAAGCATAGTGGAAATCTCCTCATTAGGAATTTTCCTTTTGTTAGAGACAATATCTTTCATATACTTTGAATAAGGAGGCATTTTAATAGCATCAGTCAAAGGGATTTGCAAGAATAAAGGTTTCATCCAATCGCAAAATTTATAATAGTGTTCTTCTTCCTTTGATTTTAGTTTCTTAGAAGGAAAAGGCATTTGCTTTTGAACCCACGGTTCTCTTTCATTACCATGTTTCTTAGCAATAAAATCTTCTTTAGTATACTTTTTATTTTTAGCATGCTTTTCAGGTTCGTCTTCAACCTCTTATTTATCAGAAGCATCATTCTTATCATTATCTTTATCATGTTCATTACCACTTTCAGTTTCAGCATCAGAAATAGAAATACTATTAGGATCATTAACAGGCTCAGAGGATTCTACAACATTTTTATGTTTCTTTTTCTTTTTCTTAGAAGGTGCACTAATTTCTTTAGTTCGTTGAGAATCTTGTTCTACTCTTTTGGGATGCCCCTCAGGATATAGAGGATCCTGAGTAGAAACACCGCCTCTAGTTGTTACTTCATAAGCATGTTTTTCTTTAGAATTATTTTTTAACAAGTCATTTTGCACTTTAGTGAGTTGATCAATTTGAGTTTGAATCATATGAAAATGTTTAACAATCATCTTAACATCATTGGAGGTTCTCTCCACAATATCATGCAAATTGCTAATAGCTTGAGAATTTTCCATTAGATGATTCTCTACTCTCATATTAAAATTTTCTTGCTTAACAATATAATTATCAAACTCATCTAAGCATTGAGCAGGAGGTTTTGAATACGGAATATCTTCCCTAGTAAAGCGTTGAAGGGAGTTTACCTTAATCATGGATGAAGGGGGAATTATCTCGCATAAATCTTCTATGGGAGGTAAGTTTTTCACATCTTCGGATTTAATACCTTTCTCCTTAAGAGACTTCTTGGCTTCCCTCATATCTTCATCATTTAATTTAATCAAACCCCTCTTCTTCAATATTGGTGTCGGGGTTGGTTCAGGTGTAGTCCAATCATCATGATTCCGGCCTATTTTAGCCAATAATTCTTCAGCTTCGTCTGGAGTTCTTTTCCTGAAAACACACCCAGCACAACTATCCAGATATGCTCTAGACTCAACGGTTAGTCCACTATAGAATATATCAAGTAAATCATGCTTTTCCAAATCATGTCCAGGTCGAGCTCTGATAAGAGAACAAAATCTTGCCCAAGCTTCAGGAAATTTCTCTCCATTTTCCTGGTCAAAGCTATAAATTTTCTGTAAAGCAGCATGTTGAGCACTAGCAGGAAAGTATTTCCGAAAGAAAACATTAAGCAAATCACCTGGACTTTTAATAGAACCAGGAGGCAAATTATTATACCAAGTTTTAGCATCATCCTTTAATGAGAAAGGAAAAAATTTAGCAACAAAATAAGTACGCATCTTGACATCATCAGAAAACAAGCTACTCATAGAAGAAAGTTCATTCATATGTTCTACAGCACTTTCTTTTTCAGTGCCACAAAAGGGTGCTTTCTCTACAATAGCTATATGAGATAGATCAAGAGAAAAATCATAATCTTTATCCTTAATGTTTATAGGAGATGTGGCAAATTTAGGATCAGGAGATAGCTTATATCTAACAGTATGTTGTGCGAGAAACTTTTTAATTTTTCTTGCATCAGTAATAGCATTGCATTTATCAATAAAATCATCATTAAGCTCCACATAATCCTCATCACAATCATCACTAGAATAATCAACAGACTCAGGTGAACTAACAGGTGTAGCAGCATTTTCATTAGGAGTTTCAGTATTTTCAAGTTGTCTAGACCTAGCAATTGTAGCATCTAGAAAAGATCCCAATGAACCACTATCATCAAGCACAGCAGAAACATTATCAATATTATAAGAGTTTTCAGATTCAGCAGAAGTACCAGCATGTGCAGCTTGTGGTGGAGAAACAAGTTGACTTATCACAGATGGTGAATCAAGAGCAACAGAGGTACTCAGAGTTGTACCTTTTCTTGTAGTGGATGGTAATATGGCGACTTTAGGATCGCGAGATTTACCCATGATGGAGAATTTGCATCGAACAATATCAATCCAAGTGAACTTCCAAATAAAGCTATGCTCCCCGGCAACGGTGCCAGAAAATAGTCTTGATGACCCACAAGTATAGGGGATCCCAACAGTCTTCGCGGGAAGTAAAACCCAATTTATTGATTCGACACAAGGGGAGACAAAGAATACTTGAAAGCCTTAACAGCGGAGTTGTCAATTCAGCTGCACCTGGAAACAGACTTGCTCGCAAGAGTTTATCAAGTAATGTGATTTATAGCAAAGAGCGATAGTGAAATAACAGCAGCAGCGTAACAGAGACAGCAGTAGTGATTCTAGTAAACAGCAGGATTAAAATACTGTAGGCACAGGGATGGATGAACGGGCGTTGCATGGATGAGAGAAACTCATGTAACAATCAAACAGGGCATTTGCAGATAATAATAAAACGGTGTCCAAGTACTAAACAATCCATAGGCATGTGTTCCATATTTAGTCGTACGTGCTCGCAATGAGAAACTTGCACAACATCTTTTGTCCTACCAGCCAGTGGCAGCCGGGCCTCTAGGGAATCTACTGGAAATTAAGGCACTCCTTTTAATAGAGTACCGGAGCAAAACATTAACACTCCGTGAACACATGTGATCCTCACATCACTGCCTTCCCCTTCGGTTGTCCCGATTTCTGTCACTTCGGGGCCTCGGGTTCCGGACAGCAACATGTGTATACAGCTTGCAGGTAAGATCATAAAACAATGAATATCATCATGAAACAATAACATGTTCAGATCTGAGATCATGGCACTCGGGCCCTAGTGACAAGCATTAAGCATAACAAGTTGCAACAATATCATCAAAGTACCAATTACGGACACTAGGCACTATGCCCTAACAATCTTGTGCTATTACATGACCAATCTCTATTACATGACCAATCTCATCCAATCCCTACCATCCCCTTCAGCCTACAGCGGGGGAATTACTCACACATGGATGGGGGAAACATGGCTTGTCGATGGAGAGGCGTCGGTGGTGATGATGGTGATGATCTCCTCCAATTCCCCGTCCCGGCGGAGTGCCAGAATGGAGTTTCTGGTCCCGAGACGGAGTTTCGCGATGTGGCGGCGTTCTGGAGGGTTTCTGGCGACTTCGACTTCTCTCCCGTGTGTTTTTAGGTCGAAGGCGTTAAGTAGTCCAAAGGAGGGCGTCGGAGGCCGACCGAGGGGGCCACACGCTAGGCCCGCGCGCCCCCCTCCTAGGCCGCGCCGGCCTAGTGTGTGGGGCCCTCGGGCCTCCACCTAGCTTGCCCTTCTGGCCCCGTCAATCTTCTGGAAAAATAAGACCTTTCGCATAAATTCCGAGGATTTTCCTGAAAGTTGGATTTCTGCACAACAACGAGACACCAGAACAGTTCTGCTGAAAACAGCGTTAGTCCGTGTTAGTTGTATCCAAAATACACAAATTAGAGGCAAAACAATAGCAAAAGTGTTCGGGAAAGTAGATACGTTTTGGACGTATCACCCTCCGGTGATGATTCCCCTCTCCGGCAGGGTGCCGGAGGCGATCTTCAGAACCCCCGAGATGGGGTTGATGGCGGCGGCGTCTTAGTAACTTTTCTCGTATCGTGGCTCTCGGTACTAGGGTTTTCGCAACGGAAGGATTATATAGGCGAAGGGGCAGAGTCGGGGGACGCCCGAGGGGGCCACCCCATATGGCGGCGCGGCCAGGGGTAGGGCCGCGCCCCCCTATGGTGTGGCCGCCTTGTGGCCCCTCTTCGTCTCTTCTTCGGTGTTCTGGAAGACTCCGTGGAAAATAAGACCGTGGGCTTTTGTTTCGTCCAATTCCGAGAATATTTCTTGTGTAGGATTTCTGAAACCAAAAACAGCAGAAAACAGGAACTGGCGCTTCGGCATCTTGTTAATAGGTTAGTGCCGGAAAATGCATAAAAATGATATAAAGTGTATATAAAACATGTGAGTATTGTCATAAAACTAGCCTCCCCGGCAACGGCGCCAGAAAAGAGCTTGATGTCTACACACGCTTCTATTCTTGTAGACAGTGTTGGGCCTCCAAGTGCAGAGGTTTGTAGAACAACATCAAGTTTCCCTTAAGTGGATCACCCAAGGTTTATCGAACTCAGGGAGGTAGAGGTCAAAGATATCCCTCTCAACCAACCCTGGAATTACGATACAAGAAGTCTCTTGTGTCCCCAACACACCCAATACACTTGTCATATATATAGGTGCACTAGTTCGGCGAAGATATAGTAAAATGCAAGTGATATGGATGAATACGAGTGGTAATAACAATTTGAAATAAATATGGCAGCAAGTAAACATGCAGTAAAATAGTAAATAAACGGTTGTTCGCTGCTTGGAAACAAGGCCTAGGCATCATACTTTCACTAGTGGTCACTCTCAAGAATGATATCATAAAGGAATATAAATATAAGCACTTCACTATGCTACTCTGAACTACTCTCCGGTTGGATAACGAACACTAATTCACCGCGTAGGGATGCAAAAGAAAACCTTAAAGATGTATTCTCAAGTACTAATGAACACACAACCATTTCATAGAGACATCCAACTCAAATCATAATTCAGTGAACAAGTATTCTGCGAAATATAGCCTAAGAGACCCACACGATGCACACATTGTCACCTTTACACACGTGGGACAAGGAGTCTGCAGAGATCACATAAGTAAAATCTACTTGAATAGCATAATGGCATCTAGATTACAAACCTCATGATCACATAAAGATCACACCACGGGAGAGAGAGATATAAACCACATAGCTACCAGTAGAGCTCTCAGCCCCGGGGGAGAACTACTAGCTCCTCATCATGGGAGTCAGCAACGGCGATGGAGATGGCGGTGGAGTCGATGGCTCTGGGGGCAATTCCCCGTCCCGGCAGGGTGCCGGAATAGAGACTTCTGTCCCCCGGATCTTTTCTGCGATGGTGGTGGAGCTACGGAACTTTTCGTGGATGGAGGCCGATTGATTTAGGGTTTTTGCGTCGGGAGCTTTATATAGGCGGAAGGGCGAGGTCGGTGGAGGCCTGGTGGCCCCAGACCACCCCTAGGCGCGGGCCAGGGCCAGGCCGTGCCAAGGGCAGGTCTGGCCGCCCTGTGGCGCCTCTTCGACCCCCCTCTGTACTTCATCTTTGTTTCGGTAAAATATTGACTTCGGCTTTTGTTTCGTCCAATTCCGAGAATATTTCATGTACAAATTTTCTGAAATACAAAAATAACAGAAAACGGGGAACTAGCACTGTGGCATCTTGTTAATAGGTTAGTGCCAGAAAATGCAAAGTGCCACAAAGTTTAAAAAACATATAACAGTTGGTGTAAAACAAGCATGGAGCATCAAAAATTATAGATACGTTTGCGACATATCAAGGACTTTGTAGGAAAGTCCCGGGAATCAACTAAAAATGCATAAATAATGATGTATGATGGCAAATATCAGGAGAAACTAAACATATATGTAACAATATTGACGATCTAAAATGTACGTATCAACTCCCTTAAGCTTAAACCTTTGCTCATCCTCAAGCAAATAAGGATCTAGATCATATCATGCATCAATGAGCTTATGGTTGATAAATATAAATATGAGCATTGCATCATCAACTTATTCATATTCTATTGCCTTGCAAGATCTCTGAGCTAATAACCATACAAATGTGTACTTCATATAGTAGAAAGTCTAGCAACTACCTCTTACCATTTGAACAACACTAACCATTGCATGTTGGACAATTGAACAATGTTTCATATATATCATCTCTATATGCTTGGCTTTTTCCTAGATTTTTTTCTTTTACCTTTCCTTTGTAATGAAGATAAACTCTCATAGAGCAACTAGTTACAAGAAGAGAATTTTCTAAACAACAATATAAGCATGAAGTTCGACTTTTTCAAACACTTTGCCATATTTTCAATGGAACCAGTTAATAGTCATGCCTCCTAGTAACCAGTATAAACCTTATTCATGGATCTTTCCATCATGTCATATGCTTTACATCCACCTTTTTCTTTGACTTTCCATGGCTAACCGAATCCTCGGGTGCCGATCTTTTCATTCACAGACTTGTTTAAGCATATGTATTGATGTATTCAGGACAATCATTTTACCCGTTGATTACGAAGTAGTACAAGAGTATCTCATGCCCCTTGTCATTATCTCTTCCGAACTATTTGTTCTCCAAGACCACATCTCCACCATAACTTCAAGGTAGTTCCTTTTACTTCTTCTTTTATTTCTTAGTATTGCTTTGCATGGATCTTTCCTTTGTTGCAAGCTATACTTTAAAAAGTTCTATGCTTGTCCAACTTGCTCAAGTTAATTAAGTTCAAGACAAGGTGTAATTTAAACTTCTACATACGAGGTGGACATATGCATGAGTGTTACCCATAAATCTCAAGACAAAAGAATGACACCATACTTCATATTTCATTAAAAACCACTTGACCAAAGATAGATGATAATGCTCTAAGAGATTTCCAAACTATGAGAGACTTGATACCTAGTAGATGAAAGCAAAAAACCAAACTAAAGATAATGAATGAAATGATATGATGAACTAAAAAGCATAAAAGACTTGATATAACTTCCCTAAGCTTGAGTGTTGATGTAGATCTTATTTCTTTTTCTTCTTCTTCTCCGGCTCTTTGGGATCTTGAAGATTCTGAAGCAAGAACATCATGAGGTCATAGGCTTCCTTGAATTGCCTAGAACTCTTGGCCAGATCTTCCCAAAACTTCCCTTATATATTCTCCTTGCTAGGTTTCCATTCTGGGGTTGATCCTCTCTCTCCTTTGCATTTTCCCTACGACGAAAACTAGCAGCAAGATTTTGGAGGTAAGATAGCTTCTAGGAGCTTTCCCGCCGGTACTCATGCCAGCCCTTCACCTAAGGTTATTAGGAGGCGACACCTCCCTTACTTCAACAATAGGTATAGGAAGGGGTGAAGCTTCCCCTTGTATTCAACGTTGGTGATGTGCGTGTGGTCTGCTTCTTCTTCATTTTCATCATCATCATCTTCTTCTTCTTCCTCCTCCTGTTCCACTTCCTCTTGTTCTTCCTCTTCTTCATCGGAGTAATTCTTCCTCCTTCTCCTCCTCCACATGGATGTGGGCTGATCCCATCGAGCTCATCATCATCATCTTGCATGGAGGAGCATTGGTAGGAGTCTCCCGAAGACATGGCGAAGATTTTTGGTGGAGATAAATCTGAAAGACAGGGGCAGAAAACAATGCTGCTCGAAACGACTCGATGAGAGATTAGATCGGTAGAGAGGGGTATATATTGACAGTTTTCAGGTAAAAACGAAGAGCTGGAGTCGAAACGAAGGGAAAAAAGGAAGTCCGAAGGTCAAAAGACCTCGGGTGGGCCACCTGGGGCATTTTCGCTCTCTCAACTCCGTTTCGTTCAAATGTTTCATGAAACCTTCTTATTTTACAAAAAAGTAACTATCCTAAAAATACAAAAAGATTCCAAGATTTCTATGTACCTGATCTCAACTTTCATTGGTTTCTGGTATCTGGCAGTGGATAATTCTTTGCAATTACGGCTTCACATTTCCTATGAATTTTTCACCTATAATATAATTCTTAAGACGTTGTCCATTATCAACATGAGGTTTACCTTTGTAGTCCCCGTGAAGACGGATGGCTCCAGAGCGATACACCTCTTTCACAACTAATGGACCTTGCCATCTTGATGCTAATATTTCCCGCAGAGAACATGAAACGAGAGTTGAACAATAATACTTGATCTCCTACATTGAATTCCTTCTTCTTTATCTTTTTGGTCATGCCAATTTTGAAATTTTATTTAAATAATCTAGCACTCTCATATGCTTCATTTCTACATTCATCTAGTATGTTTAAGTCTAGGATTCTTTTCTCACCCGCAGTTTTAAAATCAAAGTTGAGTTGTTTAACCACCCATCTAGCTTTTTATTCTTATTCTACATGTAGATGACATGCTTTTCCATAGACCATTCTATAAGAATACATACCCATATGATTTTTAAAAGCTGCTCTATAAGCCCATAAAGCATCATTAATTTTAGTTGACCAATCAGATCTAGCTTTTATTAACTGTCTTTTCCAATATGAGTTTTATTTACCTATTGCTTAATTCAACTTGACCACTAGTTTGTGGGTGATATGGAGATGATACTCCAAACCTAGGAAAGATGGTGTCCTTAAGCATTTTCATTGTTGTAGCATGGTCAACACTTTTTATAAGAATTGCTTCCACCCGTTTGGTAACATAGCCCACTACAACCAAAATGTGAGCATGCTTTGACGTGGAGGACGGGAATGGTCCCATAGAGTCAAATTCTCAAACATCAAATGGTTCAAGAGGCAGTGAATAATTCATAGGCATTTCATTTATCTTACCAATCTTTCCCACACGTTGACATTTATCACAAACTTTAACATAAGTAGCACAATCTATAAATAAAGTAGGCCAATGAAAACCAGATTGTAATACATTTGCAGTTGTGCGGTCTCCCGCATGGTGGCCTCCATAGGGACTATCATGCTTTAATCATGGTGGCCTTCAAACTCAGGAACACAAAGTCTAATAATACAGTCTACACTCTTCTTATAAAGAAATGGTCATCCCAGAAATAATGTCTAAGATCATAGAAGAATGTATTTCTTTGTTGATAAGTAAAATGAGGTGGTATAAGTTATCCAACAATAAAATTAGCATAATCATCGAACCATGGAGAAGCTATTCTTGCATTTGACACATTAATGTTTGCAAGTTGTTCATTAGCAAAGCTATCATTAATAGGAGTGAGATCTACCAGAATATTTTTCATTCTAGATAGATGATCAGCTACATGATTATCATCACCTTTCATATCAACAATATGCAAATCAAATTCTTGAAGTAATAAAACCCATCTAATAAGCCTAAGCTTAGCATCTTTACTATTCATAAGATAGTTAATATCCAAATGATGAGAGTGCACTATGACTTTAGAATCTACAATGTAAGGTCTAAACTTATCACATGCAAAGATCACAACTAAAAATTCCTTTTTAGTAGTTCTTTGGGCGCCATCGAGAGTTTTACTAGCATAATATATGACATTTAGCTTCTTATCAACTCTTTGTCCTAACACAACACCTACCGCATAATCACTTGCATCACAAATAATCTCAAAGGGTAAATTCCAATTTGGCGGTTGAATTATAGGAGCACTTATCAAAGCATTTTTTTAAACATTAAAAGACTCCACATAATCATCATTAAAAGAGAATGGAACATCTTTTTTCAAAATATTCGTAAGAGGCTTTGATATTTTAGAAAAGTCCTTAATGAATCTTCTATAAAAACCAACATGCCCAAGGAAACTTCTTATACCTTTAATATCCCGCGGGTATGGTAACTTCTCTATGGTTTTTATCTTCGCGCGGTCCACTTCTATGCCTCTTCCTGAAACTCGATGCCCAAAGACTACACCTTCTGTAACTATAAAATGGCACTTCTCTCTAATTAGGACTAGGTGTTGATCCTCACACCGCTGCAGAACTTTGTCAAGATTGAATATGCAATTATCGAAAGAAGTACCATACACAGAGAAATCATCCATAAATACTTCCATATTTTTTTCAATATAATCAGCAAATATAGCATTTAGACATCTTTAAAAAGTAGCAGGAGCATTGCAGAAATCAAATGGCATTCTTCTATAAGCAAATGTACCAAAGGGACAAGTAAAAGTAGTGTTTTCTTCATCATCTTTGTGCACATGAATTCGAGAAAAACCCTGAGTAACCATCAAGATAGCAAAAATGTGAATGTTTAGATAATCTTTATAGCATTTGATCAATGAATGGTAAAGGATAGTGATCTTTACGAGTAGCTTTATTTAATTTTTTAAAATCAATGTACATTCTTTAACCAGTGACAGTACACTGAGCTACAAGTTCATTTTCCTCATTTGGAACCACAATGATTCCACCTTTCTTAGGTACACAATGAACAATACTTGCCCATTTACTATCAGTTATATGGTAAATAATAATACCAGCTTCAATGAGTTTAATTGCCTCTTTTCGTACCACTTCTTTTATTTTTGGATGAAGGAGCGGCGTTGGTAATCAACAACGAGCGTTGCATCTTCTTCCAAATTAATATTATGCATGCATAAAGTGGGACTTATACCTTTTGGATCATCAAGTGAATAGTCAATATCTAGCCTATGAGCACGCAACACCTTGATACGTCCAAAACGTATCTACTTTCCCGAACACTTTTGCTATTGTTTTGCCTCTAATTTGTGTATTTTGGATACAACTAACACGGACTAACGCTGTTTTCAGCAGAATTGCACTGGTGTCTTATTTTTGTGCAGAAACTCAACTTTCAGGAAAATCCCCGGAAATAATCGCAATGGGCCTATTTTCACAGAAGATTGACGGAGCCAGAAGACGAGACGGAGGGGGGCCACAAGGCGGCCACTCCACAAGGCGGCGCGGTGGGCCCCTGGGCTGCGCCGCCCTATGGTGGCGGGGCCTCGGGCAGCCCCCGACGCTCCCCTCTGGACTACTTAAGGCTTTCGACCTAAAAACGCACGGGGGTTAGACGATATTGCCAGAAGACATCCAGAACTCCGCCGCCATCGCGAAACTCCGTCTCGGGACCAGAAACTCCGTTCTGGCACTCCGCCGGGACGGGGAATTGGAGGAGATCATCGCCATCATCACCACCGACGCCTCTCCATCGACCATCCATGTTTCCCCCATCCATGTGTGAGTAATTCCCCCGCTGTAGGCTGAAGGGTATGGTAGGGATTGGATGAGATTGGTCATGTAATAGCATAAGATTGTTAGGGTATAGTGCCTATTATCCGTAATTGGTACTTTTATGATATTGTTGCAACTTGTTATGCTTAATGCTTGTCACTAGGGCTCGAGTGCCATGATTTCAGATCTGAACATGTTATCAATTCATGATGATATTGATTGCTTTATGATCTTACCTGCAAGTTGTATACACTTTGTTGTCCGGAACCCGAGGCCCCAAAGTGACAGAAATTGGGACAACCGGAGGGGAAGGCGGTGATATGAGGATCACATGTGTTCATGGAGTGTTAATGCTTTGCTCCGGTGCTCTATTAAAAGGAGTACCTTAATTACCAGTAGATTCCCTAGAGGCCCGGCTGCCACCGGCTGGTAGGACAGAAGATGTTGTGCAAGTTTCTCATTGCGAGCACGTACGACTATATACGGAACACATGCCTATGGTTGTTTAGTACTTGGATACTGTTTTATTATTATCTGCAAACGCCCTACCTTGATTGTTACATGAGTTCTCTCATCCATGCAGCGCCCGTTCATCCATCCCTCTGCCTACAGTATTTTAATCATGTTGTTTACTATAATCACTACTGCTGTCTTTGTTACACTGCTGCTGATATTTCACTACCGCTACTGCTATAAAACTGTTGCTACTGATAAACTCTTGCGAGCAAGTCTGTTTCCAGGTGCAGCTGAATTGACAACTCCGCTGTTAAGGCTTACAAATATTCTATGGCTCCCCTTGTGTCGAATCAACAAATTGGGTTTTACTTCCCTCGAAGACTGTTGTGATCCCCTATACTTGTGGGTCATCAAGACTATTTTCTGGCGCCGTTGCCGGGGAGCATAGCTTTATTTGCAAGTTCACTTGGATTGATATTGTTCGCTGCAAATTCTCCATCATGGGTAAACCTCGCGATACTAAAGTCGCCATATTACCATCCACTACAAGAAAAGGTACAACTCTGAGTACCTCTGCTGCTCTTGATTCACCATCTGTGATAAGTCAACTTGTTTCACCACCACAAGCTTCACATGCTGGTACTTCTGCTGAATCTGAAAATTCCTCTTATAATTTTAATGATGCTTCTACTATGCTTGATGATGATGGTTCGTTAGGTCCTTTTCTAGATGCTACAATTGCTAGGTCTAGACAAATTGAAAATGCTGAAATTCCTAATGAAAATACTGTTACACCTGTTAATTCACCTGAGTCTGTTGAATACTCTAGTGATGATCTTGATGAAGATTATGTGGAACTTGATGATGATTTTATTGATAAATGCAATGCTACTACTGGTGCAAGTAATATTAAAAAGCTTCTTGCACAACATACTGTTAGATATAAACTGTCTCCTGATTCTAAATTTGCTACATCTCCTATAAACATTAAGGATAAAGATTATGATTTTTCTCTTGATTTATCTCATATATCTATTGTTGAGAAAACACCTTTTTGTGGTACTGAGAAAGAAAGTGCTGTAGAACACATGAATGAGCTTTCTACTTTGAGTAGCTTGTTTTCTGATAATATCAAGAAGCATACTTATTTTGTTGCTAAAATTTTTCCTTTCTCATTAAAGGACGATGCTAAAACTTGGTATAATAGTTTGCCTCCTGATTCTATTGATAGTCCAACTGGTTTGCTTGATGTTTTCTTTCGAAAATACTTTCCTACTAGTGCTCAACATATTGCTTTGCAGAGAATTTATAGTTTTGACCAGGAAGATGGAGAGAAATCGCCTGAAGCTTGGGCAAGGTTCTGCTCTCTTATCAGAGCTCGACCTGGGCATGATTTGGAAAAGCATGATTTACTTGATATATTTTATAGTGGACTAACCATTGAGTCTAGGGCATACCTGGATAGTTGTGCTGGTTGTGTTTTCAGGAAAAGAACTCCAGATGAAGCTGAAGAATTATTGGCTAGAATAGGCCGAAATCATGATGATTGGACTACACCTGAACCAACCCCAACGCCAATATTGAAAAAGAGGGGTATGATTAAATTAAATGATGAAGATATGAGGGAAGCCAAGAAATCTCTTAAGGAGAAAGGTATTAAATCTGAAGATGTGAAGAATTTACCTCCCATAGAAGATTTATGTAAGATAACTCCCCCTTCATCCTTGATTGAGGTACATTCTCTTCAACGCTTCGGTAAGGAAGATATTCCGTACTCAAAACCTCCTGATCAATGTTTAGATGAGTTTGATAATTATATTGTTAAGCAAGATATTTTTAATATGAGAGTAGAGAATCATTTAATGGAAAATTCTTGAGCTATTAGTGAATTGCATGATATTATGGAGAGAACCTCCAATGATGTTAAGATGCTTGTTAAACATTTTCATATGGTTCAAACTCAAATTGATCAACTCACTAAAGTGCAAAATGACTTATTAAAAAATAGTTCTAAAGAAAAACATGCTTATGAAGTAACAACTAGAGGCGGTGTTTCTACTCAGGATCCTCTATATCCTGAGGGGCATCCCAAAAGAATTGAAGAAGATTCTCAATGAACTGAAACTAGTGCTCCTTCTGAGAAAAAGAAGAAGAAACATAAAGCTGTTGTAGAATCCTCTGAGCCTGTTAATGATCCTAACAGTATTTCTATTTCTGATGCTGAAACTGAAAGTGGTAATGAACATGATAAAGATAATGATAAGAATGATGCTTCTGATAAAGAAGAAGTTGAAGATGAACCTGAAAAGCATGCTAAAAATAAAAAGTATACTAAAGAAGATTTTATTGCTAAGAAACATGGTAATGAAAGAGAACCTTGGGTCCAAAAGCAAATGCCTTTTCCTGCTAAGAAACTAAAATCAAAGGAAGAAGAACACTATAATAAATTTTGTGATTGGATAAAACCTTTGTTCCTGCAAATCCCTTTGACTGATGCTATTAAATTGCCTCCTTATTAAAAGTATAAAGATATTGTCTCTAACAAAAGGAAAATTCCTAATGAGGAGATTTCTACTATGCTTGCTAATTACTCTTTCAATGGCAAGGTTCCAAAGAAGCTGGGCGACCCAGGTATACCGACTATTCCTTGTTCTATTAAGAATAATTATGTTAGAACTGCTCTATGTGATTTGGGAGCTGGAGTTAGTGTTATGCCTTTTTCCCTTTACAAGAGACTTTATTTAGATAAGTTGATACCAACTGATATATCTTTGCAAATGGCTGATAAATCTACTGTTATTCCTGTTGGTATATGTGAGGATGTTCCTGTTCAAGTTACTAATAATTGCTTAATATTAACTGATTTTGTTGTGTTGGAAATGCCTGAAGATGATAATATGTCTATTAATCTTGGGAGACCTTTTCTTAACACTGCAGGGGCTGTTATTGATTGCAATAAAGGAAAGGTTACTTTCAGTGTTGATGACAAGGAGCACACTGTTTATTTCCCCAAGAGGATTGATAAAGTATGTGGAGTTAATACAATTTCTAATGTGAGAACTATCAAAGTGGGAGTTATTGATTGTCCTATATATGAGCCTAAAGAAGATTATCAAAATATTATGATTGGATCCATATCAATTCAGTACAAGGTAACATGATTGATTTGAGGTTTATTTCTTCTTATGTCATGTAAAATGTATTTGGTGGCAAGACTTGATCAACCTTGTTAACAAGTACATTTTATATGCATGAAAGAGCTAAACAACATTTCTTTCTTCCTCCACTTGCTTTACTTGCTGTAGTACTACTTGTTTTGCAAGATGCTTTAGTTGTTTAGAGGTTTGAAAATCTTTTTCTGCCCTGTAATAATAATTTTAACACCCAGAAATGTGCATTTTTCAAAGTTTCCAAACAATTACAAAAATTATACCGTTGGTCTTATTTTTCGAAAATCCACCTGGGAGTGCCTGGGGCTGACCAGTGGGGCACCCCAGGGCTGCACCCCACCAGCCGGCGCGGCCAAGGAGGGGGGCGCGCCACCCTGTGGTGTGGGCCCCTCCTTGCCCCACTAAGCCATCTCTTCCTCCCATTCTACTCTCTCTCCCGAAAAAACTCGTACCAACTTTCTCTCACTCGCGTTTTTGCTCAAGAGCTCAGGATTTTTCGATCACTTTGCTCAGCCCAGATTTTTGTCTGAAATTTGGCACATTTGCGCTCCGGTATGTGACTCCTGCGATTATCCAAATAGAATTTTGTTTGGTTGAGTATATCTTGAGTATTTTGCTGCTGTAGGTAACATGTTAAGTGAGCTTGCATTCTTGTTCTAAGTTGTAAAAATTAGTTTTGATGCATGATTAGTACTCTACCAAGTTCCTATAGTAGTTTCCCTCATTTATATGTCTCAAAATCAACTTTTATAATGTTTGTTGAAAAATTTCAGAAAATGGAGTGGAATAGGCACCAACTCAACCAACATGAATTGGAGGTGCATGAAGTTATGAGAGTTCACCGCGAAGAGGGAGTATACCCCTCCTACTACCCATGCACCGAATTCATGAGGAGTGCAGGAATCTTTCAAGATGTTCAAAATCTGATTTCCAATGCAGGGTTGGAAGGTTTTGTTGTTGGTGAACCTTACCAATATGCAAAACTAACCATGTCAGTGGTGCATGATTTTGAATTCCATTGGTCCCAACCTAACCCCATGGTTCGATATAAAATCTACAAAAAAACTATCAACTTGCCCTTTGATGATTTTTGTGCAGCTATTAAAGTGCCACAATGGGGATCATGTGAGAAGATTAGGGGGCTGCCGCAGGAACTATTGAGTCTATACAAGATGATCTGTCAAGGGAGAAGCTTCTCAGATGAGAGTGGTAAAATTCGTAGTATTCAACTCCCAGCTATTCGCTATTTTGTTTACTTTATCACCAAGTGCGTACTTGCTAGAAAGAATGCAAGTAAGTTATCTATCCAGGATTTGGTTTTCCTAGCTGCTGCATTGCAACGTGATAGGACTAATAATTTGGGTGCTTTGATAGCCTTTAGACTTGCCACTAACCGTGATAAAGGAGGAATTTGTGGAGGAATCATCGCCTCTCGTTTGCTAGCTATGCATGGTGTAGAACCTCACCCTCTTGATCTTCAGCTCTCCATAGAGAAACTTGATATTGTTTCCATGATAAAACATGACTTTGTTTCTGATTGGTCTAATTTGAGTAACCTGTCTTATGAGATAACCTTTTACAAGAAAACGTGGAGAACAACTAAAAAACTGAAAGGCTAGTAGGATTGCCTGCACCTGCTTTATTTAACCTTGATTCCAGGAAAAATTGGTCGGTCACAGAAGATGAACTAGATGCATACATAAAGGAAGATGGCCATCATGCAGGGGACGGCACAGAGGAGGCCGAGGAACCCCTCGACTTGTCATCCGATGCAGCGAGTTCTTCACATCAACATTTTGGGCATGTGGAGCCTTCAACCTTTTCTTCTGCACAGGGATCTTATTATGACCACGCCATGTATGATCCACCAGCGTGGAACCCTGACCCTCGCTGGGGTTGATCTCCACTTAGGCCAAAAGCCTAATCTTGGGGGGAGGTATGCCGGCATCACTCATTCATTGCATATTACAATTGCCGGATACTTGTACATACTTTTTTCACTTCTTATGGTGGCCTCTAATAAGAGGGAGATGATATTTGGGGAAGTGCTGTCTAAAAACAGATTCTGGACTGACATTAAAAAAATTTCTAAAAACAGCCATAACGTTATTTTGCGAAGCCAATTTTTGTGCATGTTCCCCAGGTTATTATCTAACTTTCATAAGTTGAGCACTTTTCGATTTGAGCAGCGGAAGATTTTCGTAAAAATTGATTACTGTACTGCTGTCAAGTTTGACGGATTTCTGCTACTTTGTGTTTATGTGACTCTTTTAGTTTTCATTCTCTTGTTTTTGCTTTGTTTCTTTCCTAAAGAACAAAAAGGCCAAAAATATTTCTGTTGTTTCTCTCTACCATTTTTTTATTTTAGTTTCTTGTTCCTATTTTGCTTTATTTGCTATCGTTGGTTTGCTATGAGAAAATCCAAAAAGATTTTGCTTTATTTGCCTGTTTCCTTTTGTTCTTATTTCCAATTCGAAAACACCAAAAATATTTGCTGTTCTTCTTTGGTTTTGTAAAGTTCATTATGGAGTTCAGCGGTCTTCGGTGGCTGGAGCTTGGTTTTCATTCCATATTATTCAAGCTACACACGTGAAAGGCAATAATGACGATCTACGACAACTTGACTGTGGTGAGAGGCTGGTATGAACTCTATTTGTTTTCATTTTTGTACATATGCTCGTCCATGTGAGCATGCTTAGTTGGTTCATGTGAGGTATATGTTATTTAAGAAAGTCTAGTAGTTCATGATCTCTCATGTTCAGCTCCAATCTATTAATATGAGTAGCATGTCATAAATATTTGCTTGCATTGTTTTATTCATAGATAGGTATGACATTGTGGTATCCTCCTCTGAATAATTCACTTGAATCAACTTGGCACATGCTCACGCATGCATATGACTGAACAAAAGTCAATTAAGCCTCGATGATTTACTTTGCCTCAGAGTTCTTATATCACTTTTATGCCTCCGTTAATTTATTTTGTCGCAAGCATGATTATGACGGTTACTGCTCTCTTGATTGTCGCTTCCCAGTCTATTGCTAGCCTTCACTTGTACTGAGCGGGAATGCTGCTCGTGCTTCCAAACCCCTGAAAACCAAGTTATTCCAAAGTGTCCACCATAAATACCTATGCATGGCATTTCAAACCATTCCAAGTAAATTCTCATGTGCTACCTTTAAACCTTCAAAATACTTCTCAGTTATTGTCGATGTTTTATAGCTCATGAGGAAGTATGTGGTGTTCATCTTTCAACCTTGTCATTTACTCCTGACAGACTTTCATCAATGGACTAGTGGCACATCCGCTTATCCAACAATTTTGCAAAAAGAGCTGGCAACGGGGTTCCCAGCCCCAATTAATTAACTTTCATCAATAATTCTCTTCACATGTTTTGCCCTGGTTTATCAGTAAGCAACTTAATTTGCAAATAGACACTCCTCCACGGTATGTGAATGTTGGAAGGCACCCGAGGATTCGGTTAGCCATGGCTTGTGTAAGCAAAGGTTGGGGGGAGTGTCATCCATAATGAAACTAAAGTACGTGTGTAAACAAAAGAGAAGAGGGATGATTTACCTTGCTGGTAGAGATAACGTCCTTCATGGGAGACGCTCTTGAAAGTCTGGTTGATGAGGTAGTTAGAGTGCCCACTACCATTCGTTGACAACAACAAACACCTCTCAAAATAATTTTACTTCTGTTTTTAAAAAAATGAAAAGCTCTAGCACATGTTGATCCCTGCTTCCCTCTGCGAAGGGCCAATCTTTTACTTTTACGTTGAGTCACCATCCTTTCTTTGAGCACCCTCTTGAGAGCACAACTATCATTATTAGTATAATATGATTGTCCCAAAATGTGATTAACTGTGGTATAACTTTGATACTTTTATCTTTGATAATCTCTACTTCCAGTCTTTCCACGAACTTCAAAGGTGCCCGAGCATTTATGTTTTGCTGTACAAATACGGGCAAGCGAGATACCACTTTATCATACCCTTTTATGAACATTGCAATCTTGCTGATAGACATGATTCATGATACTTATTATTAATTTGTTGGTACCTTTTCTATGATTGACATAGCTATTAGATGACTTTATTTGCATGTATCTTATTATGAATTGCCTAAGTACTTGTACATATCATGAGAATATTTACATCATATGAACAAATGTGTTCGTGAAAGTTCTTTTATCGCACTCAGTTGTTAACTGAATTACTTGAGGACAAGCAATAAGCTAAGCTTGGGGGGGAGTTGATAAGTCCAAAACGTATCTACTTTCCCGAACACTTTTGCTATTGTTTTGCCTCTAATTTGTGTATTTTGGATACAACTAACACAGACTAACGCTGTTTTCAGCAGAATTGCCCTGGTGTCTTATTTTTGTGCAGAAACTCAACTTCCAGGAAAATCCCCGGAAATAATCGCAATGGGCCTATTTTCACAGAAGATTGACGGAGCCAGAAGACGAGACGGAGGGGGGCCACGAGGCGGTCACCCCACAAGGCGGCGCGGTGGGCCCCTGGGCCGCGCCGCCCTATGGTGGCGGCGCCTCGGGCAGCCCCCGACGCTCCCCTCTGGACTACTTAAGGCTTTCGACCTAAAAACGCACGGGGGTTAGACGATATTGCCAGAAGACATCCAGAACTCCGCCGCCATCGCGAAACTCCGTCTCGAGACCAGAAACTCCGTTCTGGCACTCCGCCGGGACGGGGAATTGGTGGAGATCGTCGCCATCATCACCACCGACGCTTCTCCATCGACCATCCACGTTTCTCCCATCCATGTGTGAGTAATTCCCCCGCTGTAGGCTGAAGGGGATGGTAGGGATTGGATGAGATTGGTCATGTAATAGCATAAGATTGTTAGGGCACAGTGCCTAGTATCCGTAATTGGTACTTTTATGATATTGTTGCAACTTGTTATGCTTAATGCTTGTCACTAGGGCCCGAGTGCCATGATTTCAGATCTGAACATGTTATCAATTCATGATGATATTCATTGCTTTATGATCTTACCTGCAAGTTGTATACACATATTGTTGGTCGGAACCCGAGGCCCCAAAGTGACAGAAATTGGGACAACCGGAGGGGAAGGCGGTGATATGAGGATCACATGTGTTCACAGAGTGTTAATGCTTTGCTCCGGTGCTCTATTAAAAGGAGTACCTTAATTACCAGTACATTCCCTAGAGGCCCGGCTACCACCGGCTGGTAGGACAGAAGATGTTGTGCAAGTTTCTCATTGCGAGCACGTACGACTATATACGGAACACATGCCTATAGTTGTTTAGTACTTGGATACTGTTTTATTATTATCTGCAAATGCCCTACCTTGATTGTTACATGAGTTCTCTCATCCATGCAGCGCCCGTTCATCCATCCATGTGCCTACAGTATTTTAATCCTGCTGTTTACTATAATCACTACTGTTGTCTTCGTTACACTGCTGCTGATATTTCACTATCGCTACTGCTATAAAACTGTTGCTACTGATAAACTCTTGCGAGAAAGTCTGTTTACAGGTGCAGCTGAATTGACAACTCCGCTGTTAAGGCTTACAAATATTCTTTGGCTCCCCTTGTGTCGAATCAATAAATTGGGTTTTACTTCCCTCGAAGACTGTTGCGATCCCCTATACTTGTGGGTCATCACACCTCAAGTAATTTTGTTTTTTCTTCTCCTAAAAGATTGGCACTAATAATAACAAGATATATTGTCTTCTCATCAAGGAATGTGTATTTCATATCTTCCGACGAAGGTTTTAATTCAAAGCTAGGATCCTCTTTAGGTGGTGGTAATACTCCTATATTATCAGGTGGAATATGTAATTGTAATTGTGGTGGTTGTTAAGATAATATTTTTTCTAGTGCTTCTATTTTTTCATTATTAAATGGATCCTCTTGATTAAGTACATATCGTTCCACCGCATCCGATGAAGCGGCCGCCACAGAAGCAAGATTTCCACTATATCTTTTTGAAAAATTTCCTTTCTAAATGCTTATCAGTAAACTTTGAAAAATTAAATTCTAACCTTTCATCAACACATTTAATGAACACTTTCTCTTTTGGTAAACTAATTTCAGCACCCACAGTATGTAAGAAAGGTCTTCCAAATATAATAGGACGAAATGCATCTTGGGACCAACCAAGTACAATAAAATCAGCGGGGTACTTAATCTTTCCTACTAATACCTCAACATCTTTTACCATATCAAGAGGAAAAATATAATCTTTATTAGCAAGTTGAATAGTTATACCTGTTTCTTCCATGTGTATGGGATCAATGTCAAGCTTGATTTCAGGATATATAGAATATGGTATCACACTTATACTTGCTCGAATATCACAAAGACCATGATAGCATAAATTTCCAATATCACACTTATACTTGTTCCAACATGACAAAGACCATGATAGCATGAAGTTCCAATAGCACATGATATAATAGAGAATATGGTATCACACTATTTTATACCTCTTCTTGATCAAGCAATTTCCTCACTCACAAGTAGATTTGAACAATATAAGGGCTACCAAAAAATCTTTGGTTTCTTATTTACCTCTGAAAAATTGGAGTCGCTTGATATCTTCTTATGAGAATCTTGAGGCTGCCTTATAGAAGATAAAAAAAATCTGATATTGATGCCAATGATCTGTATGTTGAGCTGAAGTTTCTTTAAGAATTCATTCCAAAATAAAATATGGGGCGTGCTGAAGTTCTGAATTATTTGAAGCATCATGATTATTTTCCCAACACAAGTATTGCATATAGAATTTGGTTGATCATTCCTGTGATAGTAGCACTTGTTGTTTGCTATTATTTATTGCTCGATTTGGTCTTCTATGGCTCCTAGTAAATGGTTTTTCTTCCCAAATTGAATTAGCTGTTTATAGAACTCCACCACGCTCCAACATACTTTTTTTTTAGCATCGTTGTTGATCTTTTAAACACGTTTTTTTACGTGGGGTTTCACCTGTTTTCACAACTAATTCATGTTCTAGGTTTTGTCAAAGTTAAACCATGTAACGTTTAACTAAATATTTAGGATAAAATATCAACATCTACAATATAAAACCTATAGTGTTATTTTTGGTCAAACTTGATAAGCTTGGCTTTGACTAAACGTCTAAACCTATAATAAGGCCAAGTAAATGAAAACTGTGGGGCATGATTTAGGCTAGCCATAGTGCTAGTATCATAACTAGTATCATGCATCCCAGGCCCACCAAAAATACTGATGTAGTAGGTAATTATGGATGAGAGAGGAGATTAGAGTATCATATGTAGATACTGTATCATAGCGCATATCACGAAAAAAGTTAGTATCAAATAAATTTTGTACACAAATTTGTATTAGGATTCTATAATCAATTAATATAGCAAAATTATGATACTAATCTATGATACTATGCACTATGGATCTAGTATCATAGAAAAGTATCATATACATGATACTACTGTATGATACTACCCATTATGGCCAGCCTTAGGGGTTAAGGTCTGGCACCAGACAGTATAAATGCGCATGAGCCTCAGTTATTAGTGGCAAACCAAAACAGCAGCAGTGGCATGCATGGTGTCTTAATTACGTACTACGGCATGCCATCGTCTTCATCCTAGCTACAGATCAGCATGCAGTCAGCGTACAGGGATTCAGATTTGGATGTAATTATTAATCATGTAGGGCGTTTTGTGCTCAGATCACGGGCCAGCCCCTGTGTCGACGATCTTCAGCTCAGGCTAAGCTGTCTGCTTATCTTTGTGGACAGCAAGTCAGCAACTAACCTGGCCAGCTTTCAACTGCAGCCGGTTTCAGGCTTTCAGAGCTCCTCTGAACGGTAAAACTTTGCTGCTCAGCTCAGCTGAGAAGTGAAGATAATGCACCTAAATTTGTTTATCAGTCGATGTTACTTCCTCCACTCCATGAAAGATGTTTAGTTATCTAAATTTGAATTTAGTGTCTACATATTTCTAAATTTTTATAATAAAATATTTTTCATGGGACGGAGGGAGTAATTTTTCCTAGAAATAAAATATTTATTGCTGAATCTGCTATTCCATGTGTTCTAGTATATACCATGCAGCACATGAAAGCGTACACGTGTACGTAGGCTTCAGATGATCGAATTGGACACACTAGTAGCTAATTTTTTTTATCAGTCCATGTAACTTCTTCCATACCATGAAAGATATGGATCGCGAGCTCCGCCAAATTGCAAGGTGTTCCTTTGGCTTGCAGCAAGGAGTAGATATGTTGGACAACCGGCAGGCTGAGTCGGTGTGGACTACCACACCCGGCATCCTGCTCATCTGTGATCAAGTGGACGAGATCTTAGATTGCCTTCTGGGTTCCCTCCTGGCACGCGAGGTGGGGCAAACTTCATGCCGCAACTAGACACCAACTTGTTAGCTGGTTGCAGGAGAAACGTGGGGGGGGGCAGGGAGCAAACTGCAGGATTGATGCTCATATGTCGGTGTCTATGGCCTCATCGGAGTGATGTGATCTTCGAAGGTGCACCCCCCTACAAATTTGCAGTGGTTACGAAGATCTCCGACAATGGAGAGCTTAATTTGGCGAGCTGCTGGTCTTCGAAGCGTTCTCGCGCCAGTGGATAAATGGAGATGTCGCGAGTAGTTCGGTAGTGTGTGCGCGTTGCCTTTCTTCGAGGTAGCGCGAGTTGCGTTTCCTTGGCGTCTGTGCCATAAACGCGTTGTATCTCGGCCTCCTGGCATCTCCTTCTATGAAATCGATACATCTATCCATGACGTATCCTTGAAAAAAAAATACCATGAAAGTTGTTTAGTTGTTCAATTTAAATTTAGTGTCTAGATATATCTAAATTTAGATAATAAGACATCTTTCAAGGAACCGAAGGAGTATGTTTTTCTAGAAATTAAATATTTATTGCTGGATCTAGTATTCCAAGTGTTCCAGTATATACAATGCAACCCATGAAAGCAAACACGTACGCTTGAGATGATCGAATTGGACACGCTATAGGAGTAGTAGCTAGCCAGTAGCCCAGCTGCAGCATACTAAGTACTACGGTACTTGCTAGAGGACGCGCTGCCCATAGAGTGCCGTTCTCTGTTTGCTTTGAAATCGTCCCTTGAAACGCGCGAAAACAACACGGATGAGCCGTGCTTTCGGACCAAAACCGCCGGGACCATGCATGGGAAGCATACCCTCATCCGCCGTAAAGCACAGCAACAGTAGTTAACTACCCCCTCCTGGGCGACCTAGGGCGGAAACCCTAGCCGCCGCCGCCGTCCCCCCTCCTCCTCCCGCCCTCCTCGTCGTCCCCGGAGGTCGCCGCCGGCGAAGCCGGGCGCGGCCGGTGATGGGGGCGGCGGGGCTCCTCGCGTGATCCCTCCGTGCGGCGGAAGGAGGCTAGCCTCCGCACGGGGGATGGTCCCGGACCGTGGAGGGTGGTGGCGGAGCGGCCCCTCGCCGGGCGGCCGGTGTTGGTGGCGGCGGCATGGCCTTGATCTGGGGGCGCAGCTCTCCTCTTCCTCGTCGCGGCCTTCGGGCGGGCGGTGATGGGGGCGGCGTAGCAAACCCGGAACATGGCGACGCGATCCTCTCCTTCCGTCCTAGCCTCGGCATCGTCGGGCCAGCGATGATGGAGACAGATCTCGCACTGCTCCTCCTCAAGGTTTGGGACCACGGCACCAAGGGCAGCGGCCCTGGATGGCGGTGGCGCCGTCGACCTGGTGGCAGGTGGCGGGCGTGGTCCTAGGGTCTCTCTTGCGTGAAGAGGAAGACCTACCGGAGGCCTGGACTCGTGATCTAGCCGGAGTGTTGAGTTCCGGAAGGCTCCGCCGGCGAATGTAACAGTGCTTTGTGCCTGGAGTTTGCTGGATCGGTGGTATTCGGTCGTGCGCACCCATGCTTTTATTCCGACCGATTGGTTCTAGAGGGAGCGGCGCGAAGCTCTTTTTCTGTGTTGACATCAAGTGACTATGGATCCATGATGAAAGTCGGAAGAAGAGAAGTACATGAAGGCCGGAGGGGAGGACTAGCTAAGGGAGGTCCAAGTCTTCGCGCTGTTGAGGGACTTGCTTGGTGTTCCGGGCCTCACAACAGCGGTATGATAGTGGGGGCGACAACACATGTGAAGTTCAGAGTCCTACCTTTCAGGGTGAAATCCCAAGGTCTGGCCTTAACTGGTTGTGCCTGGCAATGACCTTGTTGGAGGCATTGTTTTGAGAGTGGGGACTATCTTCAGGGTGAAAACCTAAGATCGTTGATCGGGCGACGACGGTGTTAGAGCACTGTTCCCTTCTTGGAGGCGTCGTTTTTGGAGAGTCTGTATTTCAGGTGTTGTATTGGCGGTGGATGTATTGTTGTTGTTAGGCCCGAGATACTGTAGCGGGACTTTTATTTCTTAGTTTTGTTTTCCTTTTTTTGGCTGTATGCATCCGTAGTGCCATTAGGGTGGTGCGTTGTTGCAGAGGCTGGGTGTAATTAATATCTTTTCAATATTAATATATTCCTTTTATCGAAAAAGTAGTTAACTACCAAATGCTGCAACGCCCCCAATGCTATTCCAGGAACTATACACTGTTCGATCGCCCAACATCATATCATATCGATGGACGTACGCACGGGGAGTAATGACTGTATATCAGTATATGTACGGGGATATATACAGCATATGGTTGCTACTGCAAAACGGTAGAAAACATACGCCAAAGAGTAATGCTGGACGTACAGAAATTTGGTTACGGAAGGACCTTACGGAATGAAGTGGAAGGCCCGGGTTGGTGCAAATCTAATTCGTTTCCTTGATTTCAGGGCGTTATCCCTCTGATTTTCGTCCACCTCAGTCCGTAACTCAACTCCGTAAGAAAAACTGCCCGTAGCTGTAGCATTACTCTACGCTAAATCTGAGTATGTGATAGAGGTAAGAAGACAGACTTTCCCCCTTCCCCTCTCTCCACCCTCTACAGTAACCGGAGACTCTCCCCCGAGATCTGGCCCGACCCCGAGCCTCTCTGGCGGCGTTGCCGGCCGGAGATGGCGGAGGTGAGGTGCCAGAGTTAGTTTTCTAGGTTTAGGAGTAGTTTCCCGGCGTTTTGCCGGTTAGATTTGGAGTAGAAGCTCTGGTTCGGGGCCAGATCCAGAGCGGGCCGAGATCTGGCGGCGTCCCTCTTGCTCTGGTGGCCGGAGCCAAGGGAGCTCCTCCTCGACCGATCTCAACAATAAGGCCGACGTCATCTCCTTCGATCTTCTTGGCGCCTCTTCATCAGCTCCTGGCCGGCCTTGGTGGTGAGGGGGAGCGGTTGGAGTGGTTGACAGAGGCTTGATCTGGAGGTGGCAGAAGCTGACTGCCTCTCTGGTGCTCTGGCGCGGCACTAGGTGGCCCATCGCCGGTGACCTCCATCCAGATCCATGGTGGATCTTCGTCTGGAGCTCGTCGACGGCTACACCCTTCGATAAGGTGCCTAGGAGTCGTCAGCCGGTGAGAAGATGACCCCTTGCCTCCTTGACCGGCCATGGTGGCGAGGGAGGTGGGCAAGGAGGTGGGCTGCTTGGTCTCTTTCGGCCTGGCCGGCTGATAACCCACAAGTATAGGGGATCGCAACAGTCTTCGAGGGAAGTAAAACCCAAATTTATTGATTCGACACAAGGGGAGGTAAAGAATACGTATAAGCCTTAACAACTGAGTTGTCAATTCAGCTGCACCTGGAAAAGCACTAGTAACAGGGGTGATGTGAAAGTAGCAGTAATATGAGAGCAATAGTAACAGTAACACAACAGCAGTAACAGTAACACAGAGGCAATGGCACCAGAAAATAGTTGATACTACTTTCAATGACATATAGAAACGAGTATATGATGACGAGAGATGGACCGGGGTTCCCAGCTATCTTCACTAGTGGTAACTCTCCAATAACAAGTGACAAGTGTTGGGTGAACAAATTACAGTTGGGCAATTGATAGGATTGAAATAGCATTAAGACAGAACATCAAGATTATTAATTATGTAGGCATGTTTTCCATATATAGTTATACGTGCTCGCAATGAGAAACTTGCATAACATCTTTTGTCCTACCAGCCGGGCCTCTAGGGAATCTACTGGAAATTAAGGTACTCCTTTTAATAGAGCACCGGAGCAAAGCATTAACACTCCGTGAACACATGTGATCCTCACATCACCGCCTTCCCCTCCGGTTGTCCCAATTTCTGTCAATTTAGGGCCTCGGGTTCCGGACAACGACATGTGCAAACAACTTGTAGATACAATCTAAGCAATAAGTATAGAGCTTAAATCTAAGATCATGCCACTCGGGCCCTAGTGACAAGCATTAAACACAACAAGGTTGCAGCAACAATAACTTCACAAACTTTATAGATAGACTAATCATAATGTAACAATCCATCGGATCCCAACAAACACAACACCGGTTACATTAGATGGATCTCAATCATGTAAGGCAGCTCATGAGATCATTGTATTGAAGTACATGGGAGAGAGAGTACCAATTAGCTACAGCTAGAACTCGTAGTCCATGGGGGAACTACTCACGGAGCATGATGGAGGCGGTGGCGTTGATGGAGATGGCTTCCGGGGGCACTTCCCCGTCCCGACAGGGTGCCGGAACAGAGATTATGTCCCCCGAATTGGAGTTTCGCGATGGCGGCGGCGCCCCTGGAGTGTTTCTGGAGTTTCGTCAATCGGTATCGCGTTTTTAGGTCGAAAGGGGTCTTATAGGCGAAGAGACGGCGCAGGGAGGTGCCTGGGGCCCCCTCACCATAGGCTGGCGCGGTCAGGCCCGGGGCCGCGCCGCCTTATGGTGTGGTGGCCCTCTGGCCCGCCTCCGACTCTCCTTCGGTGTTCTGGGGTCTTCCGGGAAAAATAAGATACTGAGTCTTTGTTTCATCGAATTCCGAGAATATTGCCCGAACAGCCTTTCTGGAACCAAAAACAGCAGAAAACAGGAAATGGCACTTCGGCATCTTGTTAATAGGTTAGTTCCGGAAAACGCATAAAAACATTATAAAGTGTGAGCAAAACATGTAGGTATTGTCATAAAACAAGCATGGAACATTAGAAATTATAGATACGTTGGAGACGTATCAGCATCCCCAAGCTTAGTTCCTACTCGCCCTCGAGTAGGTAAACGATAAAAAGACTAATTTCTGTAGTGACATGCTACTTACATAACCTTGATCATACTATTGTAAAGCATATGAGATGAATGCAGTGACTCAAGGCAACGATCTATAGTTTGCTAATCAAATAGAATACATATAGCAAAACTTTTCATGAATAGTACTTTCAAGATAAGCATCAAAAGTCTTGCATAAGAGTTAACTCATAAAGCAATAGATTCAAAGTAAAGGCATCGAAGCAACACAAAGGAAGATATAAGTTTCAGCAGTTGCTTTCAACTTTCAACATGTATATCTCATGGATAATTGTCAACACAAAGTAATATGATGAATGCAAATAAGCAAATATGTAAGAATCAATGCACAGTTGACACAAGTGTTTGCTTCTAAGATGGAAGGAAGTAGGTAAACTGACTCAACATAAAATAAAAGAAAGGCCCTTCGCGGAGGGAAGCAGGGATTAAATCATGTGCTAGAGCTTTTCAAGTTTTGAAATCATATAGAGAGCATAAAAGTAAAGTTTTGAGAGGTGTTTGTTGTTGTCAACGAATGGTAGTGGGCACTCTAACCCCCTCGCCAAACAGACTTTCAAAGAGCGGCTCCCATGAAGGACGTTATCTCTACCAGCAAGGTAGATCATCCCTCTTCTCTTTTGTTTACTCATGTACTTTAGTTTTTATTTATGGGTGACACTCCTCCCAACCTTTGCTTACACAAGCCATGGCTAACCGAATCCTCGGGTGCCTTCCAACAATCTCATACCATGGAGGAGTGTCTATTTGCAAAATTAAGTTGCTTACTGATGAATCAGGGCAAAACATGTGAAGAGAATTATCGATGAAAGTTAATTAATTGGGGGCTGGGAACCCCGCGCCAGCTCTTTTTGAAAAATTATTGGATAAGCGAATGAAGCCACTAATCCATCGGTGAAAGCTGCCCAACAAGATTGAAAGATAAAACACCACATACTTCCTCATGAGCTATAAAACATTGACACAAATAAGAGATAATAACTTTTGAATTGTTTAAAGGTAGCACATGAAGTATTTACTTGGAATGGCAGAAAATACCACATAGTAGGTAGGTATGGTGGACACACATGGCATATGTTTTGGCTCAAGGTTTTGGATGCACGAGAAGCATTTCCTCTCAGTACAAGGCTTTGGCTAGCAAGGTTGTTTGAAGCAAACACAAGTATGAACCGGTACATCAAAACTTACATAAGAACATGTTGCAAGCATTATAAGACTCTACACTGTCTTCCTTGTTGCTCAAACACTTTTACCAGAAAATATCTAGACCTTAGAGAGACCAATCATGCAAACCAATTTCAACAAGTTCTACGGTAGTTCTCCACTAATAGGTTCAAACTACATGGTGCAAGAGCTTAATCATGATCTACTTGAGAGCTCAAAACAATTGCCAGGTATCAAATTATTCAGATAATATGAAGCATTTTCTGTTTCCAACCAAATAGCAATAAATGCAACAGCTTCCAACTTTTGTCATGAACATTAAAAGTAAACGAAGAACACTAGTGTTCATATGAAAAAGCGGAGTGTGTCTCTCTTCCACACAAGGATTGCTAGGATCCGATCTTATTCAAACATAAACAAAACAAAAATAAACACGCAGACGCTCCAAGTAAAGCACATAAGATGTGACCGAATAAAAATATAGTTTCACTAGAAGAAACCTGATAAATTGTTGATGAAGAGGGGATGCCTTGGGCATCCCCAAGCTTAGCTGCTTGAGTCTTCTTGAAATATGCAGGGATGAACCACGGGGGCATCCCCAAGCTTAGACTTTTCACTCTTCTTGATCATATATCATCCTCCTCTCTTGACCCTTGAAAACTTCCTCCACACCAAACTCAAAACAAACTCATTAGAGGGTTAGTGCATAATCAAAAATTCACATGTTCAGAGGTAACACAATCATTTTTAACACTTCTGGACATTGCCCCAAGCTACTGAAAGTTAATGGAACAAAAAAATCCATCAAACATAGCAAAACAGGCAATGCGAAATAAAAGGCAGAATCTATCAAAACAGAACAGTACGTAAAGACGAATTTTTCTGGGGCACTTAACTTGCTCAGATGAAAATGCTCAAATTGAATGAAAGTTGCGTACATATCTGAGGATCACGCACGTAAATTGGCAGATTTTTCTGAGTTACCTACAGACGGGGCTGCTAAATTTCGTGACAGCAAGAAATCTGTTTCTGCGCATTAATCCAAATCTAATATCAACCTTACTATCAAAGACTTTACTTAGCACAACAATGCAATAAAATAAAGATAAGGAGAGGTTTCTACAGTAGTAACAACTTCCAAGACACAACAAAACAGTAGCAAAATAAAAACATGGGTTATCTCGCAAGAAGTGCTTTCTTTATAGCCATTAAGATGGGCTCAGCAATTTTAATGATGCACTCGCAAGAAATAAGAGTTGAAGCAAAGGAGAGCATCAAAAAGCAAGTTCAAAACACATTTAAGTCTAACCCACTTCCTATGCATAGGAATCTTGTACACAAATAAATTCATGAAGGATAAAGTGACAAGCATAAGAAGATAAAACAAGAGTAACTTCAAAAGTTTCAGCATATAGAGAGGTGTTTTAGTACCATGAAAATTTATACAACCATATTTTCCTCTCTCATAATAATTTTCAGTAGCATCATGAATAAACTCAATAATATAACTATCACATGCAGCATGCTTTTCATGATTTACAAACACATAAGTTTTATCAAGCTCAAAAATAGTGGGATTAAAATCAAACCCACTTTTATCAATAATATAACAAGATGATTGATCAACCTCAAAAGATATGGGACTCCTAGATAAAGTCAAGACTTCTCCAATCCCATTTTCATTAGTAGTACAATTAATATTATCAAGTAACATAGGACCATCATCTAGAGTTTATCATAAACATTTGCCAAGCAAAACTCTTTAGTACCATGCATTTCGACATCAGGCACAAACAAAGCATTATCATAAGATTTATCAAAGTAGCATGGATTATCATAGATAACAGTAGCATAATTATTCTCACAAGTTTTACTCATAGGGAATATTTCAAGAGAATCCACAGGAACATAACATTCAACCTCCTTTGGTAAGCATGGAGGACAATCAAATAGTGTAAGAGATAAAGAGTTACTCTCATTAGAAGGTTGGCATGGGTAGCTAATCCATTCTTCCTCCTTATGTTCATCACTCTCCTCTTCTTTTTCATCCAATGAGCTTTCGGGTTCATCAATCTCCTCCTCTTTTTCATCCAATGAGCTTTCAGGTTCATCAATTTCTTCTTCCACAGGTTCCTGCAAATTGTGAGTGCATTCTTGTGCATTAATGAGTCTCTCTTTATAATCAATGATATAAGGATTATCGCTGTAACTTTCTATGCAAAAATTAAGGATAGAAGAGACATAATCTTTAAGATCCTTACAAACAACATAAGTTTCATAATTTTTAGCCATGAAGGATTCTATCTCCGAGGCTCCCATAAATAAAACAAATTGTTCTACCTCTTCGAACCCAAGATGAATATAGTTATTCCAATTGTAGTTCTTAATTAAAACTTCTTCACTAAAGCCACATTGGAATTTCAGATGTTTAGTATCCTGTTGAGAGCAACAGTTTATATCATGGCGTTTAAGCAAGATTTTAGCAATTGTATTCAATTTTTCAATCACAGCACTCATGACTTTACCCGCTCTTGATTCTCTATAATTATTATATATTTCAATAAGCTCCAAATAGGTTGTGGGTTCTCCCATAACAACAGTTTTTAATTTTTCGGTTTTTCAAATTTTTATGAATTTTTGGGTATATAAGAAAAGTAAAACAAGACAAAAAGAAACTAGACAAAAGTAAACTAAGCAAAATAATACTAGACAGAAATAAACTAAGCACAAGTAAACTAGACAAAAGAAAACTAAGCAAAACAAAATAAAATAAAATAAAACCAGAGAGAGAGGTAGAGTGTACTTCCCAGGTGAACTTATGAGTAGAGCTATGCCTCCCCGGCAACGGCGCCAGAAAATAGTCTTGATAACCCACAAGTATAGGGGATCGCAACAGTCTTCGAGGGAAGTAAAACCCAAATTTATTGATTCGACACAAGGGGAGGTAAAGAATACTTATAAGCCTTAACAACTGAGTTGTCAATTCAGCTGCACCTGGAAAAGCACTAGTAACAGGGGTGATGTGAAAGTAGCAGTAATATGAGAGCAATAGTAGCAGTAACACAGCAGCAGAACACAGAGGCAATGGGACCAAAAAATAGTTGATACTACTTCCAATGACATATAGAAACGAGTATATGATGATGAGAGATGGACCGGGGTTCCCAGCTATCTTCACTAGTGGTAACTCTCCAATAACAAGTGACAAGTGTTGGGTGAACAAATTACAGTTGGGCAATTGATAGGATTGAAATAGCATTAAGACAGAACATCAAGATTATTAATTATGTAGGCATGTTTTCCATATATAGTTATACGTGCTCGCAATGAGAAACTTGCATAACATCGTTTGTCCTACCAGCCGGTGGCAGCCGGGCCTCTAGGGAATCTACTGGAAATTAAGGTACTCCTTTTAATAGAGCACCGGAGCAAAGCATTAACACTCCGTGAACACATGTGATCCTCACATCAGCGCCTTCCCCTCCGGTTGTCCCAATTTCTGTCACTTTGGGGCATCGGGTTCCGGATAGCGACATGTGCAAACAATTGTAGATACAATCTAAGCAATAAGTATAGAGATTAAATCTAAGATCATGCCACTCGGGCCCTAGTGACAAGCATTAAACACAACAAGATTGCAGCAACAATAACTTCACAAACTTTATAGATAGACTAATCATAATGTAACAATCCATCGGATCCCAACAATCACAACACCGATTACATCAGATGGATCTCAATCATGTAAGGCAGCTCATGAGATCATTGTATTGAAGTACATGGGAGAGAGAGTACCAACTAGTGATGTCTACGCCCCCTCCTTTTCCTGTAGACAGTGTTGGGCCTCCAAGAGCAGAGGTTTGTAGAACAGCAGCAAGTTTTCCGTTAAGTGGATCACCCAAGGTTTATCGAACTCAGGGAGGAAGAGGTCAAAGATATCCCTCTCATGCAACCCTGCAACCACAAAGCAAGAAGTCTCTTGTGTCCCCAACACACCTAATAGGTGCACTAGTTTGGCGAAGAGATAGTGAAATACAGGTGGTGTAAATAAGCAGTAGCAACGGCACCAGAAAAGTGCTTTGCCCAGGACAGTAAACAAGCAGTAGTAACGCAGCAGTAGTAACGCAGTAAAACAGTAAACAAGCAGCGATAGCAGTATTTAGGAACAAGGCCTAGGGATCATACTTTCACTAGTGGACACTCTCAACATTGATCACATAACAGAATAGATAAATGCATACTCTACACTCTCTTGTTGGATGATGAACACATTGTGTAGGATTACACGAACCCTCAATGCCGGAGTTAACAAGCTCCACAATTCAATGTTCATATTTAAATAACCTTAGAGTGCACGATAGATCAACACAACTAAACCAAGTACTAACATAGCATGCACACTACTACCATCACACTATGAAAGGAGGAATAGATCACATCAATACCATCATAGTAATAGTTAACTTCATAATCTACAAGAGATCACAATCATAAACTACGCCAAGTACTACATGATGCACACACTGTCCACATTACATCATGCAGGAGGAATAGAGTACTTTAATAACATCACTAGAGTAGCACATAGATGAATTGTGATACAAAACTCATATGAATCTCAATCATGTGAGGCAGCTCATGAGATCATTGTATTGAAGTACATAGGAGAGAGATTAACCACATAGCTACCGGTACAGCCCCGAGCCTCGATGGAGAACTACTCCCTCCTCATGGGAGACAGCAGCGTTGATGAAGATGGCGGTGGTGTCGATGGAGAAGCCTTCCGGGGGCACTTCCCCATCCCGGCAGTGTGCCGGAACAAAGACTCCTGTCCCCCAGATCTTGGCTTCGCGATGGCAGCGGCTGCAGAAGGTTTCTGCGGGTTTCGTCAATCGTCGTAGGGTTTTCGCGACGGAGGCTTTAAATAGGCGGAAGGGAGGCGTCAGAGGGGGTCTGGGGGGCCCACACTATAGGGGGGCGCGGGCCCCCCCTTGGCCGCGCCGGCCTAGGGTTTGGTGGCCCTGTGCCCCCTCTCTGGCGGTTCTCGTGTGTTCTGGATGCTTCCGGGCAAAATAGGAACCTGGGCGTTGATTTCGTCCGATTCCGAGAATATTTCTTTACTAGGATTTCTGAAACCAAAAACAGCAGAAAACAGGAACTGGCACTTCGGCATCTCGTCAATAGGTTAGTTCCGGAAAACGCATAAATATGACATAAAGTATGCATAAAACATGTAGATATCATCAATAATGTGGCATGGAACATAAGAAATTATCGATACGTCGGAGACGTATCAGCATCCCCAAGCTTAGTTCCTGCTCGTCCCGAGCAGGTAAACGATAACAAAGATAATTTCTGGAGTGACATGCCATCATAGACTTGATCATAATATTGTAAACACATGTAATGAATGCAGCAATCCAAAAGAATGGTAATGACATGAGTAAACAACTGAATCATAAAGCAAAGACTTTTCATGAATAGTACTTTCAAGACAAGCATCAATAAGTCTTGCATAAAAGTTAACTCATAAAGCAATAACTCAAAGTAAAGGCATTGAAGCAACACAAAGGAAGATTAAGTTTCAGCGGTTGCTTTCAACTTATAACATGTATATCTCATGGATAGTTGTCAATGCAAAGCAATATAACAAGTGCAATATGCAAGTATGTAGGAATCAATGCACAGTTCACACAAGTATTTGCTTCTTGAGGTGGAGAGAGATAGGTGAACTGACTCAACAATAAAAGTAAAAGAAAGGTCCTTCAAAGAGGAAAGCATCGATTGCTATATTTGTGCTAGAGCTTTTATTTTGAAAACAAGAAACAATTTTGTCAACGGTAGTAATAAAGCATATGAGTTATGTAAATTATATCCTACAAGTTGCAAGTCTCATGCATAGTATACCAATAGTGCCCGCACCTTGTCCTAATTAGCTTGGATTTACATGGATTATCATAGCATAGCACATGTTTCAACCAAGTGTCACAAAGGGGTACCTCTATGCCGCCTGTACAAAGGTCTAAGGAGAAAGCTCGCATTGGATTTCTCGCTTTTGATTATTCTCAACTTAGACATCCATACCGGGACAACATAGACAACAGATAATGGACTCCTCTTTAATGCATAAGCATTCAACAACAGATAATATTCTCATAAGAGATTGAGGTTTGTTGTCCAAACTGAAACTTCCACCATGGATCATGGCTTTAGTTAGCGGCCCAATGTTCTTCTCTAACAATATGCATACTCAAACCATTTGATCATGATAAATCACTCTTACTTTAGACAAGACGAACATGCATAGCAACTCACATGATATTCAACAAAGAAATAGTTGATGGCGTCCCCAGAAACATGGTTATCGCACAACAAGCAACTTAATAAGAGATAAAGTGCATAAGTACATATTCAATACCACAATAGTTTTTAAGCTATTTGTCCCATGAGCTATATATTGCAAAGGTAGAGGATAGAAATTTTAAAGGTAGCACTCAAGCAATTTACTTTGGAATGGCGGAGAAATACCATGTAGTAGGTAGGTATGGTGGACACAAATGGCATAGTGGTTGGCTCAAGGATTTTGGATGCATGAGAAGTATTCCCTCTCGATACAAGGATTAGGCTAGCAAGGTTATTTGAAACAAACACAAGGATAAACCGGTGCAGCAAAACTCACATAAAAGACATATTGTAAACATTATAAGACTTTACACCGTCTTCCTGTTGTTCAAACTCAATACTAGAAATTATCTAGATCTTAGAGAGACCAATTATGCAAATCAGATTTTAGCAAGCTCTATGTATTTCTTCATTAATAGGTGCAAAGTATATGATGCAAGAGCTTAAACATGAGCACAACAATTGCCAAGTATCTCATTATCCAAGACATTTTAGCAATTACTACATGTATCATTTTCCGATTCCAACCATATAACAAATTAACGAAGCAGTTTCAACCTTCGCCATGAACATTAAAAGCTAAGAACACATGTGTCCATACGAACCAGTGGAGCGTGTCTCTCTCCCACACAAGCATTTATTCAAATAAAAACAAAAACAAACACAAACAGACGCTCCAAGTAAAGCACATAAGATGTGACCGAATAAAAATATAGTTTCAGGGGAGGAACCTGATAATGTTGTCGATGAAGAAGAGGATGCCTTGGGCATCCCCAGGCTTAGAGTTTTCACTCTTCTTGATCATAGTATATCATCCTCCTCTCTTGACCCTTGAAAACTTCCTTCACACCAAATTTCTCATAAACTTCATTAGAGGGGTTAGTATATAATCAAAAACTCACATGTTCAGAGGTGACACAATCATTCTTAACACTTCTGGACATTGCTCAAAGCTACTGGAAGGTAATGGAACAAAGAAATCCGCCCAACACAGCGAAAAAAGCAATGCGAAATAAAAGGCAAAATCTGTCAAAACAGAACAGTCCGTAAAGACAAATTTTTAATAAATACTTCCGTTGCTCAAATCAGAAAACTCAAAACTAATGAAAGTTGCGTACATATCTGAGGAACACGCACGTAAATTGGCATATTTTTCTGAGTTACCTACAAAGAAAACAGCCCAGATTCGTGACAGATAGAAATCTGTTTCTGCGCAGAAATCCAAATCTAGTATCAACCTTCGATTAGAGGCTTCACTTGGCACAACAAAACACAAAACTAAGATAAGGAGAGGTTGCTACAGTAGTAAACAACTTCCAAGACACAAATATAAAACAAAGTACTGTAGCAAAATAACACATGGGTAATCTCCCAAGAAGTTCTTTCTTTATAGCCATTAAGATGGGCTCAGCAGTTTTAATGATGCACTCGCAAGAAATAGTAGTTGAAGCAAAAGAGAGCATCAAGAGGCAAATTCAAAACAAATTTAAGTCTAACATGCTTCCTATGAAAAGGAATCTTGTAAATAAACAAGTTATGTAGGCATAATGCAACAAGCATAGAAAGATAAAACAAGTGTAACTTCAAAATTTTAAGCATATAGAGAGGTGTTTTAGTAACATGAAAATTTCTACAACCATATTTTCCTCTCTCATAATAACTTTCAGTAGCATCATGAGCAAACTCAACAATATAACTATCAAATGAAACATTCTTATCATGAGTCTCATGCATAAAAGTATCATTACTCTCCACATAAGCATAATCATTCTTATTAATTGTAGTGGGAGCAAATTCAACATAGTAGCTATCATCAAATATAGCAGGCATATTGTAATCATAATCAAATTTATCCTCCATAACAGGTGGTAACAAAAGACTACTATCATTATAATCATCATAAATAGGAGGCAAAGTATCATCAAAGTAAATTTTCTCATCAATGCTTGGGGGACTAAAAAGATCATGCTCATCAAAACCAGCTTCCCCAAGCTTAGAATTTTCCATAGCATTAGCAACAATAGTGTTCAAAGCATTCATATTAATAACATTCCCATTAGCATGCATATAAAGTTCCATGGGTTTTTTAATTCTCTCTTCAAACACATCATGTCCTAATTCAAGATAAAGTTCATAAAGATCTCTCATATTTTTGTTGTTTTCCATTATGCCTAACTAGTGTAAACAAGAAACAAAAAGATGCAATTGCAGGATCTAAAGGAAATAGCTTCGAGCACTTACAACGGCGCCGGAAAATAGCTTAGTAGCCGAGATCCGGAGTGTGAGTGCCTTTTACCTTTCCTCCCCGGCAACGGCGCCAGAAAATAGTTTGATGTCTACGCCCCCTCCTTTTCCTGTAGACAGTGTTGGGCCTCCAAGAGCAGAGGTTTGTAGAACAGCAGCAAGTTTTCCCTTAAGTGGATCACCCAAGGTTTATCGAACTCAGGGAGGAAGAGGTCAAAGATATCCCTCTCATGCAACCCTGCAACCACAAAGCAAGAAGTCTCTTGTGTCCCCAACACACCTAATAGGTGCACTAGTTCGGCGAAGAGATAGTGAAATACAGGTGGTGTAAATAAGCAGTAGCAACGGCACCAGAAAAGTGCTTTGCCCAGGACAGTAAACAAGCAGTAGTAACGCAGCATAGTAACGCAAAGAAACAGTAAACAAGCAGCGATAGCAGTATTTAGGAACAAGGCCTAGGGATCATACTTTCACTAGTGGACACTCTCAACATTGATCACATAACAGAATAGATAAATGCATACTCTACACTCTCTTGTTGGATGATGAACACATTGTGTAGGATTACACGAACCCTCAATGCCGGAGTTAACAAGCTCCACAATTCAATGTTCATATTTAAATAACCTTAGAGTGCACGACAGATCAACACAACTAAACCAAGTACTAACATAGCATGCACACTACTACCATCACACTATGAAAGGAGGAATAGATCACATCAATACCATCATAGTAATAGTTAACTTCATAATCTACAAGAGATCACAATCATAAACTACGCCAAGTACTACATGATGCACACACTGTCCACATTACATCATGCAGGAGGAATAGAGTACTTTAATAACATCACTAGAGTAGCACATAGATGAATTGTGATACAAAACTCATATGAATCTCAATCATGTGAGGCAGCTCATGAGATCATTGTATTGAAGTACATAGGAGAGAGATTAACCACATAGCTACCGGTACAGCCCCGAGCCTCGATGGAGAACTACTCCCTCCTCATGGGAGACAACAGCGTTGATGAAGATGGCGGTGGTGTCGATGGAGAAGCCTTCCGGGGGCACTTCCCCGTCCCGGCAGCGTGCCGGAACAGAGACTCCTGTCCCCCAGATCTTGGCTTCGCGATGGCGGCGGCTGCAGAAGGTTTCTGCGGGTTTCGTCAATCGTCGTAGGGTTTTCGCGACGGAGGCTTTAAATAGGCGGAAGGGAGGCGTCAGAGGGGGTCTGGGGGCCCACACTATAGGGGGGCGCGGGCCCCCCCTTGGCCGCGCCGGCCTAGGGTTTGGTGGCCCTGTGCCCCCTCTCTGGCGGTTCTCGTGTGTTCTGGATGCTTCCGGGCAAAATAGGAACCTGGGCGTTGATTTCGTCCGATTCCGAGAATATTTCTTTACTAGGATTTCTGAAACCAAAAACAGCAGAAAACAGGAACTGGCACTTCGGCATCTCGTCAATAGGTTAGTTCCGGAAAACGCATAAATATGACATAAAGTATGCATAAAACATGTAGATATCATCAATAATGTGGCATGGAACATAAGAAATTATCGATACGTCGGAGACATATCAACTAGCTACAGCTAGAACCCGTAGTCCATGGGGGAACTACTCACGGAGCATGATGGAGGCTGTGGCGTTGATGGAGATGGCTTCCGGGGGCACTTCCCCGTCCTGGCAGGGTGCCGGAACAGAGATTCTATCCCCCGAATTGGAGTTTCGCGATGGCGGCGGCGCCCCTGGAGTCTTTCTGGAGTTTCGTCAATCGGTATCGCGTTTTTAGGTTGAAAGGTGTCTTATAGGCGAAGAGACGGTGCAGGGAGGTGCCTGGGGCCCCCTCACCATAGGCTGGCGCGGCCAGGCCCGGGGCCGCGCCGCCTTATGGTGTGGTGGCCCTCTAGCCCACCTCCGACTCTACTTCGGTGTTCTGGGGTCTTCCGGGAAAAATAAGATACTGGGTCTTTGTTTCGTCGAATTCCGAGAATATTGCCCGAACAGCCTTTCTGGAACCAAAAACAGCAGAAAACAGGAACTGGCACTTCGGCATCTTGTTAATAGGTTAGTTCCGGAAAACGCATAAAAACATTATAAAGTGTGAGAAAAACATGTAGGTATTGTCATAAAACAAGCATGGAACATCAGAAATTATAGATACGTTGGAGACGTATCACCGGCCATGGAGGCGAGGAGGCGGAAGGTGTCGCGCAGCTCTGCTTCTTCTTCTTGCTGATGACGCTGTAATAGTCGCGGCCGGCTCTCTCTTGCTTGCTCAAGTCCCATGGTGGTGGCTTTCTTGCGGGAGTTGCTTGTCGTCGGCGGCGACTTTGTTGTGGAGCTCCTCTCCTATGTTGTTTGACGTTGGACCGAATGACAGTAGAGCTGTCGCTCCTTCACTGCTTTGCTCCGGCTGATGGAGCTCTCCTGTGCTTCGTCTCCAAGTGGTGCGTCCCCGGAGATGACGTCGCAGTCCGTCGGTCGAGCCTGATCTGGAGGAGGAAGACGGAGGACTAGATCGCGTTTTCTGGTTTTACTTAGGGTCCTCTTTGCATATCTTAGACCCCTGTGTAATTTTCTCTATCTTTCCGAGTCTCTTTGTACTCCAGTTTATTAATGCAGTTTTGTCGGGTTTACACCCGAATGAATTTCAAAAAAAAAAAATCTGAGTATGTACATAGTAGAGCAGGGATATAGATATATACTTGCCCCAGGAGGACAAAAATCTTTTGCTGTAATGAGCGAATAGGTACAACGCCAGATCTTTTTCATACGCCAAAGCTGATGTCCCAGTTTAAAGCATCGATATGATCTTGGCCGTTAACAAACGGCCCGGATTTCATTCAGAAAGCCGTGGAAGGAATTTGTAGAAATCGTCATGCATTCTTTGGTGCTCCGTACATAAATAATTTTACCATAGAGTACCAACAGTAAAAAAAATATGATAATGTAACGAGAAAAATATCAGAAGCCCTATACCATATTTTCTCAACGAATTCAGAGCGGATCGAATAATGACCAGTTGCGGATTCCACACGAATATGCGAGGCTGGAAACCGGAGCAGACTTTGAGCGGAAATAAATTTAGTCGGATATGTATGCACATAAGTAGGGTGGCAAACCATATAATATTTTTTGATAAAACAAGTTTAAATGAGCACTTATACAAATAAATAATGTCACAAGACATAATGGATAAATATAGCATAACCACATGAGCAAAGTAAGCTCATAAATGAAATAACCCAAACATAAGTGCTAGCATAACACCACTGCATGCTTTAATAGTAGCACGCTTCAATAGCTCAGTGTATACTCATTTTCTTTACTATGCAAGTGGGTTATTGTTTAATGGAACTCGAAAACTCACTAACAGTGGCGGAGCTAGCTCATTGTTACAGCCCGGGCAAAGTACAAGTAAAATTAGCTTGCTCAGTGCTTGCCTCATAAGAAATCTTGCTTAGTGCCTCACTTACCAGTAGTACTTAAGGAGAAATCACCAGCTTAGCCCGGGCAGCTGCCCGGGCATGCCGGGCCTTGGCTCCGCCCATGCTCACTAACTACTAAATATGCTATATTAGTTTCGACGTTTCGGATGAAAATCAGATTGTTCGGATAAAATCCGTCGAATAATTGTAAATAGCTTTTTGAAACGAATATCCAGGTGTTATTTGGCATACCATATCCAGTGTTAAGTTCAAAATCGAACACTCTTATTGATCAGATTTTTGAAATTTAATGTAAATTCTCTAAAACAGATTTAAAAACAAATGTGAGGCAAAAATTATTCTCTCCTTTTCCTCCCCTAGACGTCGGCCACGAACCACGAGCATAGAGTATACGCAGCACGCCTACGTTTGCTTTGGTGGATGAGAGTGCAAGGAAAAGGCCCAGCTAGGCCAGGCCTAATAAATAGGTTAGAGGAAATTAGGCCTGTTCTATTGAGCCCATGTGCAGGTGATTTAAAATTGTGCAGAAATCCAATAAAATCAAGAACCTACAAACAATGTCCGGCAACTCATATACTACTTGGATATAATTCAGAATACATAAGAACGAATCTGTAAATCGTTTTGATACATGAAAGTTGTGCTTGCTTTGAAAGTCTCTCGCTTGAGCAATTCAAATTGGTTCAATATATATTTGTATCGACTCAAGCAAAAACTACAAAGTTATTGCTACGACTACCTAAAGTAACACCATGGGCGGTATCATGTGATGTTTTATAGCATTTTGTCTCAAAAAATGGCAGGTAGGCATGTTTGCCCAGGCTTCTAGAAACTTCTAGGTCCACCCATGAGTAACACCCCATATTTGAAAACATGCGCATTTTGGTATTTCACGCTTTCTCATTACTCATGAGATACACAACACATACTTCCTCTATTTCATATACTAAATCACTAATTAGTATAAGATGGAGCAAGTATTGTACTTGCGTACACGTCCCGAGTCCCGACCGATCAATCGAATCATTTTGTACCGCAAACGTCTCGTTGGTTCTCTAAAGTGAATTTTTCAAACACGGGGTACTCCTGAATCCGATTAAACTTACTCCAGTACTGAATTACATAATTATCGGACCACCAAGTTACATGTCGGGAGGAGGGGTTTTATTTAAATTGTTCATATAAAACTTATGATTTTTTGCTTAAGCTACATACTTTTGAGTTTGGGTATAAAAATTGGCACGCACATACATGTGTGTTCTCTACCGCAAATATTTTTAATATTTTGTAAATGCTAGAAATTCGAATTCTTAGACCTGCTAGTTATAAGGTTTATGACTTATGAGTACCCGTGTCCCACTATGTATTTTCTGTTGGTACTCCCTTGCTATACGTGTCGGGTCGATTTTACTTCGAAGGATCCGCTTGTCCGTCCTCTACACTGCCGTCCAGCTCACCCACTGCAGCATCTGCTACCCCATCGTACATTTGTACTGTACCACTGATGATTGATCCGTGCACTTTTATACTCCCTTTGTTCGGAAAATAAATGACTTAGATTTATGTAGATTTTCGTATATTTATATATTATATGTGTTTAGATATATGTGAGTCTATATAAATTTAAATCACTTATTTTCGAACGGAGGAGCGTTATATATATGATCATGCACTGTCAGTGTGATCTTGAGGGGTCTGAGTACTAGTGGTGCTCCAAAATGCGTTTTCGTACACGGGGGTTTACACAGTTCCACTTGCAGACTTGCAGTGCTCGCAAAAATGCTTCTTCCTACAAGAAAGTTTACAAATCCACTTCTACGTAATGTTTGAGCATTTATATATGTGTGATATTTTTACTTTCAGAACTTTTTGTGTTTTCATCGACCAAAACGAAGTTCCGCTGACCAGTCTCTTTCCAATCGATTTCCTTTCGCAACGATCGTCTTTGGACCGGAAAGACAAGACTGTCGATCACGTTTGCCTTTTCATAATTCGTTTCAGATACGGGCGAGTGTCTGGTTTTGGGACCAAAAATAGGCTACGCGAGCAGTAGGCCTTAGCCGCATGCATGGGTCCTCAACTCCTCATCCACCTTAATTATTGACCTTATCTCACCATCATCATCTTCTCGAAATCACGTCCAAATGATGGCCATAATTACCTTTTGTTTCCGATTTCTAGATATAAGGTGTATAGCTTTTGACACGAAAAGTAAAAAAATCATGCATAAAGAAAAAATTACACCAGGTTTAGATGGGATTACCGGTGGACAATTGGCTTGAGAAAAACAAGTTTGCAAAAGATAGGAAAACACAATTAAATCCTTAAAAAAGTTGTCCGAACATGTTGTGCAGTGCAATAGACATTATATTCTAGATTTTTTTTCTCAAAAAACTATACACCTTATATCTTAGAATGGAGGAAGTATCTATTAGCTCGAAGGGTATATGATGGTTGATCCTCTATCTCTCTCGCTCTCCCCGTGGGACAACACTACCCTAATCAAAATCCACTTGTTTTTTTTCCTTTCATTTTCGGAACCATTAGTTTTCCATTATCCAAATAAGAGTTGGCTACTTGTTGGTTGATGATCTATGTAAATGGTACGAATAATTTTTGTTTCAAAGCTGTATCCTCATCTGTCTTTAAGATACGGTCTGCAATTATTCAGATCCGACGGATAGGAACACGGTTACGGATATTCGTCACGCGGATATCCGATGAATATGGTAGCGGATATGGTATTGCTATTATCTAGCGTATACAGACTATCCACCATTTTTCGTGAATTATCCAATCTTCTCAATTAGGATAATCCGGTTAGATTAACAAACTCGCGGGACCAAATACCCAATTAGTCCATTAGCCAAAGGGCTGTTTTTATATATAATGGATGTCGACACCATTTTGGGCTTGCCTCTATGAACTTGAAAAGTTGATGATTTATGGGCTTGGAATTTTGAAAAGAAGGGAGTCTTCACACCGCATGTTAGTAGAGACGAAGTATCGTCGTGAGGTTGGCTAGAGAGAAGATGAACCTCATTAGACCAAACTATAGAAAGAAGGAGCTGGACGTCTCTATGGAAGGTCAAGGTTCCCTCTTATGAAGTCGTCCTATGGAGACTTGCTAAATTGTCTCTACCTTCTGCTGACCTCTTATACATTGGAACATGGCGACCACAAGCAGGTGTCTTGTGGAAAGTTGGACTCCGAGTGTCCAATGGCCCGGTGTGTATGGGCGCAGAAGAAGATGAAGTACTGGAGCATCTGCGTGCTACTACTGAGCCAAACTCGAAAAAATTGGATCTTTGTGGAGATTGGTGTAATTTGAACAACTTTCCACTCTAGTGTTATTCTTTTGAATATTTTTTCCGTATGTTTTGTGAAATTGAAATTATGTCTCACGTATTTAACCGATAATAGGTAAGTTCTATAGGACCGAAATCAGATCGATAATGCTAGAGCAGAATGCTGGCCTATAAAAGACAACACATTCAACAAATGAGTGTTACGGAGATGCGAATGCTAGTGGATGTGTTGACTGTTGACATACAAGAAAAGACCAGATTAGAAACGAGATAATATGTGATAGGCTAGGGATGGCACCGGTCAACGAGAATTAGTTCAATATTGATTAAATTGGTTTGATCATATCCAACGAATACCTAGAGAATCACCAGTTAGGAATTCTAATGAGTATGGAAAATACGAGGGGTAGAGGACGATCAAAGTTGATATGAACGGAGATGGTAAAAAAAAGATTTAGGGGACTGGAATATTCCTAAAGATTTGGTTTCTGATAGGACCGAATGAAAATCAGCGTTCCATGTGTCAAAATCTTAGTTTATTTGTTCTTTTTTCTCTCTCTCTCTCTTTTTTTTATTTTTCTTACGTTTTTGTTAGGTTTCATATTTAGCCTACCCAAACATGGTTGGGGAAAAGACTTTAATGATGATGATGTTGTTGGTTGTCGTTGTATTTAACCGACAATCTTTGTACGGTTTCAGTTTAAATTTGCTCTATTTTCAATCCGAATCTATTGTCCGATCTAATCCTTATTTAAATTTACATCTGGTCGTTATCCGTAAAAAGTAAGGAAAAACATACAAGTACAGCATTATCCAACCCAATCAGATCTGCACACAGCACCGTAGAGAACAATCTCGTACGTCACCTACCATCCGGCTGTATACGGTACGTATTAACATATTCTCCTGACGGATGCTGTATGCGGTCCGTGTGGCACGACTCACGTGTGATCCCCACACGCAGTACCTCCGTATTATGTTCCGTGGTCCATTCCATGCCATCAAATATGCTTAGGAGTACCGCAGGCCTGTGCTACTCTACGTAGTGACAACAGTACACTAGGAAAAGTAAAAAAGCTCGATCATCTCCATGGTGTATACATTCATCAGTGCCGTAATTTGGGATTACTACCAACGAGAAAACTAATTTCACCCTCCTGAACCCGTTGTTCTGGAACGTACCGCACGTACTGAGATACTGCTTGGTGTACTGACGCTGGATTAATCAGTTCACAACTCAATACGACCTTCCAATTAACTTCCCTCATGTTGTCGACAGAATGCATATCATAAATTCAGATCCTTCTGCAGTAATAGCTGTTGAGCGTTAAAGGCCTAGGCAAACGCGTTTCCGACACTAACTTCGGTTCCAAGTGTATGCAAATGAGCTTAACTACATCTTAAGCCAAACCGTAAGTATCTTGAAACGAGCGGCAGTACACAAAATTCTATTAACAAAACGAATGAATAACAGGTGCAATGGATTTGGATGAATAGACTGTTGTTTATCATTATATTTGGATAAAAAATACTGCTGTTAGATTCCCACAAAGTTCAAATATCAGTGAACTCAGAATACACCGGTGATAAAGATAGAACAACTATACAAGATTGAACAGAATATTGTATGATAACTGCATACATTCTCAAAGGAGAGTTTTGAACGGCTTGATCAGACAAATTACTTAGTCCAGCTTCTCCAGTTCGCCCATCCTCTCTATTATTGCCTGCAAGTATGTTAGGTGCTGACAGTTACTTATTTTTGGAATACATAAGCCCGTGTCCAGCGATTTCAGTAAATCACAGAAGTTGAAAATACATAATTTGCTGACCGTACAGATCACTGCAAATGTTACTTCATCAAGAAGAAGAAAGGAAGCATTAAACATGCCGAACCAACATGTCCATAAGCATCCACTTTTTGCTCAGGGTGCTGCTCGTTGCAAGTGTTAAGAAACCGTTTGAGTTCAAACTATGAAACTGTGTGTCTTTTTATGTGCTAGCTTGATCGCTTGGTTTGCAACCAACGACAGAAATTGAACTAACCTACTTGCTTCTTGTTTAACACTCTTTAAACACACCTAACTATGATAGTTTAGGGAACACATGAACACACTTTTAAACACACTTTTAGTGGCACCACTGGGCTTCCAGAGATCGAGGCTGACACCACTAGCTCTGATCCAGAATGGTTAGGTTAAGAGGTTTAATGCACCAACATGACTTGTACTGCCTAAACAAAAGATAAAACGAAGTCTGAAATAGTGAAGGGACATGTTAGACCCCCACTGTAGCCCTAGTCCCCACCTCATTCTTTATGCAAATAAAAAAATATGAAAAAATTCAACCCAAGTGGATCTCAACTCAAGAAAGCTCATGAATTTGATCATAGCATAGTATATCGCCATGCTGTCCTTACGGAAAAGAAAAGGCTAATACCACAACAATTCTAGACAGCATAAGCTGGTCAATCATAGGTCTCCCAATGGGACTAAACTGAGTTCTGCTTCCTTCATTTCATACGGTATTAAAATGAGGAAATCGATATATACATCTATTAAATGCGATGAAAAGAAATAAATAATTACGATCAACACTATTGTGTCAGAAAAAAGAACAAAGAGATACACACCTTTTTGCTTGTCTCTTGCAGCTCTCCAGCAAGAATAAACTCATCTAATATCAAGTAAACCTACATGACAAAGTGAAATAAGAACAAGATACTTCCAAACGAACTGCAAACTACATGGTAAAGCATATTTTACACGGGTGCAAATAAATGATTAATTGTTGAAAAACATCCTGATACTACACTGATACAGAGAGAGGTTTCGTAACAGAAATGGTCAAGATGTCAGTAAAACCTATATGCTCTAAGTGGATAACTATTTCATACATCTCAGTCGCATCCACACATTATATTATTATTATTATATTATTGCATAACCTGAACCCTATCAATAATTTTATATCATGAAATTCATTAAGTTGTTGGTCAAGATGTCAGTAAAACCTATATGCTCTAAGTGGATAACTATTTCATACATCTCAGTCGCATCCACACATTATATTATTATTATTATTATTATTATACTATTGCATAACCTGAACCCTATCAATAATTTTATATCATGAAATTCATTAAGTTGTTGGTGAACATAATTGCAACATAAAGCTTAGTAAGTTTGGATCTTGAATATACAGAGGAACTTCGCTAAGCTACATTATTCTAACAAACCATATACGCATATCAAGTGAACTGGTACCCCTCAAATCAAATGTTAATTGTTACACATAATATTAATTATGGTTATGCAAAAATATATTGAGAAGAAAAGTATGAATTGGTTAGCCAAACATGTGTCTGTTCTACCACATAAAAAGGGATCAGAACAAGACCATAAGCTGAGTAGGGAAAGTGTGAGCCCGGGATGAAAAAACAGTACCTTATGAAAATTAAATACTAAATCAAGCTCACAGACGTTGCTGAAGAAATGGTCCAGTATCTCAACGAACAAGTGGATGCATTCCAAGTATGCCAACTCATTATCTGTGATATCTACACAAATTGCGAAAAATAGTCCAGCATATCTCCTGTAGATAACTTTGTGCGTGCGAAACTGCATCAGAAAAATTCCACAGTGAGACAAAAAAAAACACAAACCAAGCAAATTTAAGGTTCAAGTGCTGCTATAGATCATATGCCAGATTTTACAGTCTGGAATCAGTCAATGCACTAGGAAACTACAAAGCCAGATCTACTAACTTTAGCAATGAAATTGAATCAATGGATTCATCAGAAATCAAGTTCAGATGGAAAATATTACAAAGAGGTTCTATATTGTTACACTTCCATATATACTTTAGTTGTCAATTGCAAAATTAAATTTAGCTATGTGTAGATATCCAACAAGGAGCTAATCAGTCGACACAATATTGTCTCATATAGCAAGTCCAATAGTGAATAAAAGGTCTTATAACATGTCTATTTACATTCTTTTGAGACAAACAATAGAATAGGGTAAGTCATGTTTTCCTCACTTTCTCAAATTCTCAATCCAGATGTAACTAATACCTAAGGTTTAAGTGGGTGTAAGCAAAGGTCATAACGTGTCTATATACATTCTTTTGAGACAAACAATAGAATAGTGTAAGTCATATTGATAAGACAGTGGAAAAGTCTTGTTACTAGACGAGAAATCAATAATCGGACCGTGTATAAGCAAACATACCAGTGAATTGCAGACAACAGAATCTTGGATTACCCCAGTAGTTGAAAACAATTTGGATTCACTAAAGACTGCTGTGTGTTGATAGTAAATCATACCCCTTTTCGTATTCCTTTAGAACTAAAATGAATAAACCGCTATCCTAACTATCGTTCTTTGGAAAATTTATACTACAAGAAATCATATATCTTAATCCTTAGCAGCTGCATAATAAGCCAGCACAGAATAAAAGGAAGATATAACTAATGCACACAATTCACATCGCAATTAATAGTTTCTCGCTTCCAATCCCATCGATCAGCTCAAGAAAGTCTGCTGATTTAAGCACCCAGCCAACCAAACTGCAAATGAAACAAGAGTCCTTTCGCTGGTACTACCTAGTCTGGCAGAAGGCTACTCCTAAGCTAACTAGTCATTTTTGTGCCAAGAGAAAATTGTGCAGCCGAAAATAGCTCAGGATCGAATCAATATCAAGCAGTCGACATACCTCCACGAAGTTGGTGAACTTGGGGTCCCGATTGACCACCAGCCGGTGCACCTGTAAACCAGCGAGGAAACGGGATCAACAAAGGACAAACCGAAACTGGAATCGGGCGGAACTAATGGTGACCCGCGCAACCCTCTCACCTCGTACTCGACCTTATGCTTCTCGGAGTCCTCGAGCGGGACGTAGTACTTGGCCAGCCGCGTCTTCCCCTGCCGGTTCTGCAACAGGATGAACCGGATCTGCACCGCCAAATCCAAGAAATGGAAGAATATTTAGCCAGTCTCGATTAGATGTAAAGCTGGTTGAATTGGTGCGGAAGCGATTGGTTGCGGTACCATGGCGTAAGATCGGGTTCGTAATCGGGGATGGCTTCGGGTCGATTTGGAAATCGATTTAGGTTTGGGGAGAGAGTGGGGAATCCCCTTCTCTTCCTCTCTCTCTCCTTGACCACGTAGTCTGAAACTCTGAACTCTGAAAGACCGTTGTACCTCCAATTGGTTTCATACATTTTGGTCCACTTTGCACTATTTTTGGTAGGAAAATAATTTTATAAAACCCCGTCCACAAATTTATCCTGTAGAGTGTAGACCAACTTCAGCAATTGACACATGGACAGGAGTGAGAAAAAATATAGGATTTTGATATCTATTTTTAGCCATATATACCACTTGTCGATGAAGTTCATCAAATCATCTTAATTATACCCTACATCTTATATGTGCACATCTTATAGGTGCACGAATCACAATTTAAGTTCAAGTTTGATGGTACGCTATAGGCGCAAAAAATTTACATATAGAATATTACAGATATGCATAGAAATTTTATTTAATAACATTTTAAAAAATTGGTGGAAGAAGCATACACATACTTGTCCATCTCCAGTTCTCCACCGCTATAATTCCATATTAGGCATTCTCCAATCTGTGGATAATTTAACAAAAAGTGACTTTGGTACATGCGCATTAGTGCTTTCAGTTTTTAAAAAATATATTTATGAGATTTCAAAAAAATTGAGTTTAAATCTGCACATACTTAAAAAAATTCTGAATGTATTGTAAAAATTTCGGAAGAAAATATGTCGTATTATGAACTATATAAAAAGAAAAATTTCTAACAAAAATTATCCATATATAGCCATAAATTTGTTTTCCTGTAGCTAAAATTATAACATAATTTTTACCGAAATTTCGCACGAGTATTCATAACATAACAGAGTATGGTGTTTTGGAACATGGGAGCATATGCTCCCTCTATTTTAAAATGCATCTTACACACATTTTCAATTTTAAAAAATTGAAACAAAAAGTTTGCACGTACATTCTTCACGTGCTACGCACTCATAAAATTGTTTCATAAAAAATCGACTTGTCATATGACGTGTGTAAAAAAGATAAAACACAGTGCTAAAAATAATGTTGTTCGCAAGATAAATTTTCTCTTTTTTACATAGATCATAAAAAATATTAGTTTTTCGTGAAACTTGACGACCTCACATATATTATAGAGATGTACTCGTAAAAAATTTTGTCAAAATTTTTTGACACTTCAAAATATGATTTTTTGTAGAGGGAGCATACGCACCCGAGAGCCGAATTGAATTTCCGTATTTATTGAATAATTTTTATAATTTTTTAAAACATAAAAATATAATTTTCAAATATTTTAAAAACCGGAAGCACTGATACTCATGTGCACCAAACCTTCGCCCTTCAACATAATTTAAGAAAAACTAATATTACGAAGGAGCAATATGTAGGAAATTATCATGAAGGAGTACATGTTTTTGTGAAATTTAACTCGGCTCTCGGGTGCATATGCTCTCTCTACAAAAAAATTATATTTGAAATTGTTGAAAAAAAATTACAAAAAATTCCAAATTTCATGAAAAATCAATAATTTTTGTGATCTATATAAACAACCTTATTCTCTGCACCGATATATTTCCTTTTTACACACGCCACATGACAAATTAATTCTTCCCGGAATGACTTTCTAAGCGCGTACCATGTGAATATGTGTGTGAATTGTGCATTTTTTGTTTTAATTTTTTAAAAATTTCAAAATATATGTTAGATTCATTTTAAAACAAAGATAGGATATACTTCCATGTTCCAAAATACCACTCCGGTACCACAAAACGCAACTTTTGCTTACGAAAACAGGCGAGTACTACTACTATTGAGTATGCTGCTCCAAGAGATTAAATCAGTACAAAATTTAGCGTAGAAGTGGTAAATGTTTCGATTGATCGAAGGATCCAACATCAGCTCATAAGGGTAGAACACAAGACAACTCTCGCCACGTTAATATTGAACACAAATCCCATTTCATCGGCAATACAGAGCAACCTCACAATTTACCACACACACATAGGCAAAAGACATTTCCACATATGAACGCGTGAACAACCGATAGTTCTCCAAATCGCGATGTCCTGCACAAGTCACAAGCGCTAGCTCTGTGCTCGATCACACATCGGCCTTCGACGTCCTGACCTCCGCGCCCTTGCCACCGCTGTTGGCGTCCTCCCCGGCGATGCTGATGACGCGGGGCTCCCGCCTGCGGTGCTCGGCGACCTTGGGCACCGTGACGGTGAGCACGCCGTCCTCGAGGCGCGCGGTGACGCGGTCGACGTCGGCGCCGGCGGGCATGCGGAACCGCCGCCAGAACCTCCCCGCGGCGCGCTCGGCGCGGTGCCACCGCTCGCCCTCCTTCTCCTCGTCCGCCCTGCGCTCGCCGGAGACCCGCAGCACGCGGTTGTCCTCCACCTCCACCTTCACGTCGTCCCGCCGCACCCCGGGCACGTCGAGCGAAATGACGTGCGCGTCGGGCGTCTCCTTCCAGTCGCACCTCGCCAGCGCCACCGCCGGCGAGATTGCCCCCGCCTGGCTGCTGGCCGACGCCGGCCTGGAGGACACCGCGAGCGGCGTCTGCTCCAGCACCCGGAACGGGTCGTCGAGCATGTCCCATAGCCCACCGCTCAGGCCGTACGGCACCAGCGCGGCCACGGGCGGGGCCAGCACGGCCATCGCGACAAAAGCCGCTACGGTCAGAGCCTTCTTGGACACGGCCGCCATTGCTACACTCTCCTGTATACGAAGCTTCAACTACTGTTGGATGAACCGCTTTGTTTCGCGCTAGCTCTCGATCGTGATAATTCGTCAGCGTGTGTGTCGATTCTTTCCCTTACTCGAGATGTGGTCATGTGGCGTGAGCTCGCCGGTATTTATACAGGTTGTGACAGGTCGATTTCCATGCAAGTAGCTAGCTCGAGGACTCGAGAAGCTTCGTTCGTTTGATCCCATTTCTACGAGCTTCCGGAGATATGGAGGTTGGTGGCCAGGAATTCCCGGAGACTCGAGAGATGTCTTCTGCCTGGTTGGGCCTAGCTGTCTCACTGGGCTTAATATATGAGTCCAGTTAAGACATAGTCGACTGAGAACATTTTTTTCTCCCTCTCCGGTGAGCCCTTGCCCCCCCAAGCCACCCGCCCCCTGCCAGCCCGCGGCCGGCATGCTGCCCCTCTCTGCCCGAAGCTCCTCCTCCACCGGTCCACCGCCATCCCGGCCACCCCTCTAAGCTCCACACCCTTTTTTTTAGCACTTGTGACCTCGCACCCGCACCCTCTACTTGAGTTTCTTTCTCGCCATCGCCCTCTACGGCGCGGCAACCACATCGTCATCGGTTATGGCTCGCTGGTCTCTCCTCCTCTCCTCTCTTCATTGTTTTTGGGTAGTGTGTGCAAGGAAGAAGAGAATCTTGAGAAGATAAGGTATAGGGAATGGATAAGATAGGCCCATAGCACGAATGTAGGAGTGTTGATCTGTCGGTGTTGAGTTTGATCGAGCCCTGAGCTAAACAGTTTGCTGAAAATTAGCAAAAATGTTAATATTTATACCAATTTTACGGTCACACATGTACACAAGCTATGACCATATTGATACCAAAGTTGTGACACCCTCAGATTGTTACAAAATACTTTAACACCTTTATATGTTGTTCTGAAGGGCAAAACTAAGTTATCGGTCTAGTTTTGAAGCTCCCATCTATACAAAGCCAAGGGCAAAAATATGATGCAAATCAACTAGATGATATTGAGCAACAAATCAATTTAAATTCCAAAACCCAGCTTGTAATAGCATGAACCCACAAATTTCCCTTTCCATACTATGCATAATGAACCAAGAGAAATTAAACGGCATACATGCAAAGTACAACATTTTTCATATATATAAAATTAGAGTGTTTGTAAGAATAAAATCCTCCCATCTTGTAGAGGAGATTGAAGACCAGCCTCACCAATACTACCGAATGGCTGCCACGGTGTCGAGGACGGAAAAAATATCATCGTGGTGGCATGCCTCCACCACCTCATAGGTGGACAAGGATGTCACCGCCGCAAACATTCTGAAGTAGGGAGGTGTTTAACTGTTTGCTCTATGAGGGGGTGAGGTTGGTGAAGCCAAATAAGAGGAGGATGGCATAAGGAGGAAGATGTTGGCCACCGACAAGATTAGGAGGTGATGCATAAGGTACGACAAGAGAGCAAAAGGCTCATAAGGATGATGTGGGCGGTGAATGGACTAAGACTTAGGTATGCATGTATTTTGGAGATTGAAGATTTAGCCTATGTTAAACATATATATGTGGCTGGCTGAATGTCGTTATAATTTATTCGTGATTCATTGAAGTGAAACCTGCCATAGATGTCACAAATATGTGTACTATCTCTAAAGAAAAAAATATCGTTGGTGACATTTCTTAGCAAAAATCCCAAAAGATGCATAGATTTTCCTCATTATTTAAGAAAGTTACGTATTCTTCTCTTTTTGTGAAAGAATAGTTGCGAACAAATCACAACCGTCAATTGTTTCAGAATAGTCTCACAGAGATCTTGTACGACCCTTTCTATTCTAGTGGAGTGAACGCAGTTAGCTAGCATCGTACTCGACGATGACTGAATAGAATACCAAGAAGTATAATTAATTTTGGTTTTGTTAATTCTTAGTCGGCTGAGAATTAAGTTAGAGCTGATACATCTTTTTTTTTTTGACGTTGTATCGTGTGGGATGTAAATTGTAAGAGCAACTCTAGCAGTGACTAAAAAGGAGCTGGAACCGAAAAATTCGGGCGAGAATATGGGTACAGGCCGAAAGAGGTCCAGAACGGAGGCCGAACCCCATAAAATGAGTTCGGGAGCTGAAAAAGTGGACGGCCGCCTCGTATTTATACAGGGCGCGGGGGCGAGTTGAGTTCCAAAACCCTACTCCCGGTGACGTGGGCATTACCCTTCGGGTAACCGACATTGCCCTATCCTGTATTGATTAGTTGGAGGCCCATGAAGACACCTGGAGGCAAGATGGGCCACCTGGGCGGCGCACCAGAGGAATCCTTGGCGGGCAAGACAAGGAAGCGGCCGAACAAGGAAAGATTAGATCTAAAGTTGTTGTAAACCTAGTCGTACTTGGTTAGACCTCTTGAGACCCGGCCTCCTATATAAAGGCCAGGAGAGGGGCTGCCGAGCGAGAGAATCAATCACAACAACCATAGCCGCAAGAAAATCTAGAGCTAGGTCACCATAGCACTTAGCCTCTCGACGAGATCTCAGCCGAACTATTCAGCACCCCATTGTAATCCATTATCATCATAATCAAGAACAGACAGGTAGGACGTAAGGGTTTTACCTCATCGAGGGCCCCGAACCTGGGTAAATCGCTCTCCCCGCTTGTCTGTGAACCGATGTCTCGTGTCAGCTTGCAGGATTCCGTTAACCCTAAGCCCCAAACGGAGGGCATTGCCGAGGAGTACCCTCGACAATTGGCGCCGTCTGTGAGAACCCTGTCGGCACAAGACCAGACATCGGCGGAACCCGTCATGTCATCGGCAGCTTCATCAGCACCGTCATCGCCTCATCTGGGAAGCCCGATTCGTTTCGGATCCTACGAATTCACCCCGCACAGCGACTCGTCTCGCTCGACTTTCTCCGATCTGCAAGGCAACATGGAGATGACCTTTGGGAGCGTCCACTACAACGTCAACTCGGAAGGAATTCTTCGGCTGCTGGAATCGCCCATCTCCAGATCGACGAGCCCAAGCGCATCGTCATCACTCGACCTTTCGGCTGGCCTGACAAGCCCGTCGAGTTCGCCCGCGCCTTCGACTCCCCGTTCGGCATCCTCCATGTCGGTCGGGTCCGACGATCCCGCGTCCTCGGAGCTAACCTCGTACTACTGCATGAACTGCGACACCAGGCACGGGCTGGGATCGAGCGACACACCGTTCATCTGCAATGCCCACTATTCATCGGGAGAGGACAGCATCGACAGCATCACCCAAGGAGACACCCGAAGAGCGGCGCCCCTTCAAGTTTATGTTGCTAACAGGGGAGACGGAGATCGCACCCCCCGTTCCAGCAGGCGAGCTAGCTTTGAAAACAGCGCCAGCAATAACAACAGCGACCATACCATCGCAGAGGAGGAGCGGGCAGCAGCCAAGGCAGCCGTGCTCAACAACACGCCGCTTCCGGCAGGAACCACGGTTGGCACTCTCAATGCTTATCGCTCCATATTGGAGAAAAATCGGGAGTGACTATCCAAGGAGCAATCCACCCTCGAGAGACGCCTATCCGCGGCAGACCGATCCAGCGAGCGACGAAGGGGCTCGCAAGGAAGCGCCTCTCGAAGTACTCACGGGGGAGGCAAACATCGATCAAGAATGTCCAGGCTCTCGGAAGACGATGCTAGAGAAATAACATCAAATCTGACCAAGTCCTTCATGACCACAGACACCGCGAGCATGCCACGACCAAAGACCATCGCGGGAGCAACCGCCAATCTCGCTGCATACCTCATCAATCAGCGCCCTGAAGGTTCCATGGCTCAAGCTCACCGAGGTGCCCTAGAAAGTCTCGCGATATTGGGAGACAATCTGGTCCCAAGAAAGGACAAGACCACGTTGCAAGCCAGCGGCTCAAAACACCATGCGAGAGATGCTCGGGATGAAATTACTCAGAGAAGAATCGACAAAGCAAGGCGGCGACGCGCCGCCAGAGAGGAACACGATAGTGATTCTTCGGATGAGAGCCAGGAGAACGACGGCGAGCTTAGGGGAGCCGATTGTTTAAGCTACAAAATTCGGGAGGCGATGCCACTCAGGAAGTACAAACCCACCCCTACCGATGCTGCCAAGTACGATGGGCAGCAGGAGCCGAGATCCTGGATAGAGGATTATCTACAGACAGTGATTCTGCAAAATGGGAACCAGATAGCAGCAATGCAGTGCCTGCAGCTTTACCTAAATGACTCAGCGCGAGCCTGGTTAAGAGGTCTGCCGAAGAATTCCATCAAATCATGGGACGACCTAGTAGAAGCCTTCATCGCCAACTTCCAAGCAACATACAAAAGGCCCGTCGGGATCGAAGAGTTACGGCATTGTCAGCAAAAGCAGAAGGAGTCGATGCGCGCATACATTGGGAGATTCACCAAGCTCCTGAACGCTGCAGAAGACGTATCTATCGACAGGGCAATCGACGCCTTCAGCGATGGCATCTGACGTGAAAGCTATATAGAAGAACTCGGACGCAAGAAGCCGAAAACCATAACCAAGTTAATGGAAATCGCCAACAGCTGGGCCGATGGCGAAGACAACGTTCGAAAGCCACGACAGCGCAGCGACGACGAAGATGACGACCAGCCGAAGCATGACTCGGGTGGTCGAAGGGATCGTAACAAGAGAAGGAAGAACCGTAGCTATGATGACAGCAACTTGGTAGCTGCAGGGTACTCTGATCGGCAGGACGATCGGTACGATGACAGGCGAGATGATCGGCAGGATGGTAATCGGAACAACTCTGGGAACCGTGGCAACTATAAACCACGACAACAGAGAACCCCCGAACTACCCTACGCTGAGCAGATCAACGCCCCCTGCTACCTGCATTCGTATACCGATTCCAAGGATGGTAAATTAAAGTCCAGCCACCTGCTCAGGGACTGTCGGCAGTTCATCGATATGCATAAACTCATCCAGCAGGCGGGCTAGCAACAGCTACCACCACCCCCACCGCAACACCAGGTCTAGCAAGCTCAACCTCATCAACCCAATGAGGCATTTCCACCACCACGTGGGCAGATGAGTATGATCCACAGGACAGGTGTTCCAAGGAGAGAAATGAAGAAGCTCACCCGAGAAATCAACTTGGCAGAAAGCATCATGGCGAACATCCCTGAGTATGTCGAGTGGTCGTCTCAAAACATCACGTTCAGCCGAGCGGATCACCCGATGACTATACCAAAGCCAGGACACGCTGCCCTAGTGGTCGAAGCGCAGATAGGAGGATTCAAGATGAGCAAAGTCTTCATGGACGGAGGAAGTGGACTCAATCTGATATTCCTTGACATAATCAAGAGTATGGGGATCACCATGAGAATGCTAGAAGAATCAGACACCCGCTTCCATGGGATCCTCCCTACTTCACCAGCGTACTCTCTTGGCAAAGCGTATCTGAACGTCGTCTTTGGCAAACCCGACAATTTCAGGAAGGAAAAGATCGAGTTCGAAGTCGTGAACTAGGAGTCGCAGTATCACGCTATACTCGGGAAACCAGCTTATGCCAAGTTCATGGCTGTACCGCACTACGCATACCTCAAGCTGAAAATGCCTGGGAACAACGGGACAAACATTACAGTCTATGGAAGTTTCTCACGCTCGGACAATTGTGATCGGGACTTTCAGAGGATTGCTGCTAAGTTTGGCCTGAGGCAGGAAATTGCTGACCTTCCGCCGAAGAGTTCGTCACGCAGTATTAAGGAAGAAGAACGCGTTAGAGGAGCAAAGAAGAAGTCAGCCGACCTCGCCCTTGAAGCTCCGGCAGTACAAACTTCGGCAGCCCAAGTTTCAGCAGCAAAAGCTTCGGCAGTTGACGATGCAGAAGATATAGGAGGCAGCAAGACACTGACAATCGCAGCCCAGATCCCTGGCGAAGTCGACGACGCTTCAAAGAACACCAACACGGTGACCAAGCCAGAAGATGAGAAGAACCCCTTCAATACTTAAGCAATCTACTAGTATTTAGTTTCATTTTCCTTTCCAAACAGGGCTTCCCCTTTTTTCGCCCTTTAATCCCGCGTTTTTTACTAATAAGAACTTAAGTTTCGATTCCTTGAAAAGCTTTGTAGTTAACCGGAGCACCTAAACCGCATCTTTATAAACCACGGCAAACGATGGCCCAACACAGTACGCAGCAAAGGATCGTGCTCCGAAAAATGCCTCTACGAGTGCTACAGGATGCAAAATAAACAAGGACATTAACCCTTCCCTCTGCTATAGATTCCTCTACGAGCGCCGTAAATAGCAAGAGTCCGGAAGTACACATCAACACAACCCACGTTCGATATTTTACTTACGCAAATATCAAGGAACAACGGGTTCACCGGCAGTCATTACACCCGAATAATTCGGGAATGGCTGTCGAAGCATACATCGGTTGAAGGCAAAGTTGCGCATACAACGGGATTAGCAAAACCCGCAACACGAGCTGATCACTCAAAAGATTTGCCGACCAACGAAATACATACACGACTAAACGAGCAATTAAGATTTGCTCTTTCAAAATTTGCCAACGGCATCAACATGGTAAAAATACATATACATGTATCTACCAAACAATAAACGATCCTAACACTTGGATCAAGTAGTCAAAACATCTATACAAACAACCTTAATTCCTGAAATCACCCTTGCGGAGTGTCTTTTTCTTCAGGTGCCTTCGAATCCTTCTCCAGCTTGTCGACAATTATATTGGCAGGTAGCAAAACCTTCGGATACAGCATCTCCAAGTCACCAGTTGCATTGGCAATAGACAGTAAACTCGCTGAAGGATAATGCGCAAGTACAAGAGCAAGCGTAAACCTGGCCCCTGCAAAGACCTGAGCTCGCACCAAGTCCCGAATCTTCTTGGTATTCCCAAACTCCGACATCAGAGTTAATAGCGTGGGGGAAACTCTGTTCAAGGGAAACATTGTCCTCCAAATTACCCTCAGGGCTTTGTAGCACTTGTCGAAGAAGTGGTGAACCTGTTGGACCCGATCCTGAAACTGTGCAACAGCCGAAGCCTTCGATTGCTCCCACCAGAAAATTTCTTCGGCTGACGACAGCTGGGTCAACGCGTGTACACGCTCGTGAATCCGCTTGTTCTCCTCCGCACGATTCAAAGATATGACTGACAGAGCGATCAATAAAAGATTAGCCAGTACATTTCTGGCGGAAGAGTAATGAATACAAGGGTCAGGGAACTTACAGTTTAAACTTTCGGTGGCTTTATGAAGTTCAGTAAGGGCGTAGCGCTCTACATCAGCCGCAATTTCGCCCTTCTTCTTGATGATAGCAGCCAAGGCGTAGGTGCTGCGCAGATCCTTCTCCAACTGTGTGATCCGATCCTTCATATGTTGGATCCGATCATCTTCAGAAAGAACACCCGAAGAATCTTCGACAGATGCAGGCACGGGGAACACCTGCAAGAAACAGCGTCAAAAAGCATGACAGACCGATTCCTTGAAACATCGGAAGATACTCCCATCGGGAGAATGCAAGTGATAATATTATAACAAAGAGCGTGCTAGCAACATTGCTAGCACAGAGTTTATTACAACCGAAGATTATCCAAGCAAGACAGTGTTTCCAGAGAAGTGAATTGGGAAGCGAAGGCCTCCAAAGAGGAGATAACTCCTCGCAGGTCCTAAAAGAAAAAAGGGGGATATTCAATGAAAAATCATTAAGCAAGATACACACCAGAGAAGTTCATGTTGCAATCGACAGGGACTTACAGAAGGAGGAGTCCTGGTAGCGGCAGTTGAAGGAGCATCTTTCCCTTTAGAAAGGGAGGAAGCGGTTGATATCTGAGCTGCGGGGGCTGCTTTAGGAACCGACGCTTCAGAGGCAGCGACGTCCGGCGGAGTGGCTCCGGGTTTGGCCTTCTTGGCCGGCGGCTCGATGAAACCTTCGTCGCTGTGAAGGGAATTGATCAACGAAAAGTTATGAATGGAATGCAAGAAGTAAAAGGATGAAATACGGCTTTAGGGAAGAAGATACTTACATATCGAAGAGGTCATCTTCGTCGGCAAAGCCGCCAGTCGATCTCTTCGCGGGTGAAGACCTGGCCTCCTCCGCAGCTGCATCAATAAAGGCATCATGATCAGCGTCATCATCGCGCACTGATCCTTCTGTGTTGCAAGCATCATCGGCTGAGGAAGGAAGGTTGGCATGGGCAGCTTCCGAATCTATCGGGTTGTCACATTCATCCTCTGGATCTACATGTTCGGCAGTACGAAAATCAACAGGGACTGAGGAACCTCTTCCTTCAGAATTGTCATTTGGTGAATCTTGTAAATTTCCAGAAACTATGGGAACCTGCTGAAGAATGGAGTGAATAAGAACAATGAAAATATGTCGACTAAGCAAAAACTGTCGACTAAGCGAAAGCAGCATGATGAGGGTATAAGAAAGAAAGTTACCCCTGACAGCGGATGGTTGGCATCGAGAGGAGCATAGGAAGATATCAATGGGATCGAGTCCTCCTGACTAAAGAGAGTGAGGCGACGGACTTCATCAAGCAGCTCCTTTTCCGACAGTTCAGCGACATTGATTCTGGTTTCATCTTTTGGACCCGTATACATCCACATTGGATGAACCCTCGCCATGACTGGCTGAACCCGACGCCTCAGGAACACCGCTGCTACCTCTGTGCCAATCATGGTTTGTCCATCGGCTTCTTTGATCCAAAGGAATTTGGTGAATAATTCGTCGGCTGCTGCCTTTTCATCAGAAGAAACAATGTTCTTCCAGGAATCCCTCGGCTTAGCCTCAAGAACGTCGGCAAAGCAAGGGAGCTGGGACTCGGTTGTCACAGAATCTTTGACATAAAACCATTTCAGTCTCCATCCTTGCACGGATTCTCTCACCGGGAAACTACAATAGTTAACTGATACGTCTCAAACGTATCTATAATTTCTTATATTCCATGCTACTTTTATGATGATACTCACATGTTTTATATACATTATATGTCATTATTATGCATTTTCCGGCACTAACCTATTAACGAGATGCCGAAGAGCCAGTTGCTGTTTTCTGCTGTTTTTGGTTTCAGAAATCCTAGTAAGGAAATATTCTCGGAATTGGACGAAATCAACGCCCAGGGTCCTATTTTTGGACGAAACTTCCAGAACACCTGAGGGGAAAGGAAGTGGGGCCACGAGGCGCCGCCACGCAGGCGGCGCGGCCTAGGGCTTGGCCGCGCGGCCCTGGCGTGTGGGGCCCTCGTGTGGCCCCGCGTTGCTTCTTCCGCCTACTTAAAGCCTTCGTCGCGAAACCCCAAGAGAGCCACGATACGAGAAAACATACCGAGACGCCGCCGCCGGAAATCCCATCTCGGGGATTGAGATCACCTCCGCACCCTGCCGAGAGGGGAATCATCTCCCGGAGGACTCTACACCGCCATGGTCGCCTCCGGATTGATGAGTGAGTAGTTCACCCCTGGACTATGGGTCCATAGCTGTAGCTAGATGGTCGTCTTCTCCCCATTGTGCTTCATTGTCTGATCTTGTGAGCTGCCTATCATGATCAAGATCATCTATCTGTAATGCTACATGTGTGTTTGTTGGGATCCGATGAATAGAGAATACTATGTTATGTTGATTATCAATCTATTACCTATGTGTTGTTTATGATCTTGCATGCTCTCCGTTGCTAGTAGAGGCTCTGGCCAAGTTTTTGCTAGTAACTCCAAGAGGGAGTATTTATGCTCGATAGTGGGTTCATGCCTCCATTAAATCTGGGACAAAGGATGTAAAGTTCTAAGGTTGTGGATGTGCTGTTGCCACTAGGGATAAAACATTGATGCTATATCCGAGGATGTAGTTATTGATTACATTACGCACCATACTTAATGCAATTGTCTGTTGTTTACAACTTAATACCGGAAGGGGTTCGGATGATAACCTGAAAGTGGACTTTTTAGGCATAGATGCATGCTGGATAGCGGTCTATGTACTTTGTCGTAATGCCCAATTAAATCTCACAATACTCATCATGTCATGTATGTGCATTGTCATGCCCTCTCTATTTGTCAATTGCCCAACTGTAATTTGTTTACCCAATATTCTATTTCTTATGGGAGAGACACCTCTAGTGAACTGTGGACCCCGGTCCATTCTTTTATATCGAATACAATCTACTGCAATACTGTTTTACTGTTCTCTGCAAACAATCATCATCCACACTATACATCTAATCCTTTGTTACAGCAAGCCGGTGAGATTGACAACCTCACTGTTTCGTTGGGGCAAAGTACTTTGGTTGTGTTGTGTGATGGCGTGTAACTCACACGTTCGTTGGGAACCCCAAGAGGAAGGTATGATGTCGTATAGCAGCAGGTTTTCCCTCAGTAAGAAACCAAGGTTTATCGAACCAGTAGGAGCCAAGAAGCACGTTGAAGGTTGATGGCGGCGGGATGTAGTGCGGCGCAACACCAGAGATTCCGGCGCCAACGTGGAACCTGCACAACACAACCAAAGTACTTTGCCCCAACGAAACAGTGAGGTTGTCAATCTCACCGGCTTGCTGTAACAAAGGATTAACCGTATTGTGTGGAAGATGATTGTTTGCAGAAAACAGTAGAACAAGTATTGCAAAGAGATTGTATTTCAAGAAAGAGAATTGGACCGGGGTCCACAAGCTCACTGGAGGTGTCTCTCCCATAAGACGAACAGCATGTTGGGTGAACAAATTACAGTTGGGCAATTGACAAATAAAGAGAGCATGACCATGCACATACATATCATGATGATTATAGTGAGATTTAATTGGGCATTACGACAAAGTACATAGACCGCCATCCAATCGCATCTATGCCTAAAAAGTCCACCTTCGTGTTATCATCCGAACCCCTTCCGTATTAAGTTGCAAAGCAACAGACAATTGCATTAAGTATGGTGCGTAATGTAATCAACAACTACATCCTTAGACATAGCATCAATGTTTTATCCCTAGTGGCAACAGCACAACACAACCTTAGAACTTTCTCACATCGTCCTGTGTCAATGCAGCATGAACCCACTATCGAGCATAAGTACTCCCTCTTGGAGTTACAAGCATCTACTTGGCCAGAGCATCTACTAGTAACGGAAAGCATGCAAGATCATAAACAACACGTAGATATAACTTTGATAATCAACATAACAAGTATTCTCTATTCATCGGATCCCAACAAACGCAACATATAGAATTACAGATAGATGATCTTGATCATGTTAGGCAGCTCACAAGATCCAACAATGAAAGCACAATGGGGAGAAGACAACCATCTAGCTACTGCTATGGACCCATAGTCCAGGGGTAGACTACTCACTCATCACTCCGGAGGCGACCATGGCGGTGTAGAGTCCTCCGGGAGATGATTCCCCTCTCCGGCAGGGTGCCGGAGGCGATCTCCTGGATCCCCCGAGATGGGATCGGCGGCAGCGGCGTCTCAGTATGTTTTCTCGTATCGTGGCTCTCGGTACTGGGGGTTTCCTCACGGAGGCTTTAAGTAGGCGGAAGGGTAGGTCAAGAGGCGGCACGAGGGCCCCACACCACAGGGCCGCGCGGCCAAGGGGGGGGGGCCGCGCCGCCCTAGGGTGTGGCCCCCTCGTGGCCCCTCTTCGTCTCGTCTTCGGACTTCTGGAAGCTTCGTGGAAAAATAGGCCCCTGGGCTTTGATTTCGTCCAATTCCGAGAATATTTCGTTACTAGGATTTCTGAAACCAAAAACAGCAGAAAACAAAGAATCGGCACTTCGGCATCTTGTTAATAGGTTAGTTCCAGAAAATGCACGATTATGACATAATGTGTGCATAAAACATGTAGATAACATCTATATTGTGTCTTGGATCATAAGAAATTATCGATACGTCTGAGACGTATCAGCATCCCCAAGCTTAGTTCTGCTCGTCCCGAGCAGGTAAAACGATAACACAGATAATTTCTGGAGTGACATGCCATCATAATCTTGATCATACTATTTGTAAAGCATATGTAGTGAATGCAGCGATCAAAACAATGTGTATGACATGGGTAAACAAGTGAATCATAAAGCAAAGACTTTTCATGAATAGCACTTCAAGACAAGCATCAATAAGTCTTGCATAAGAGTTAACTCATAAAGCAACAATTCATAGTAAAAGCATTGAAGCAACACAAAAGAAGATTAAGTTTCAGCGGTTGCTTTCAACTTGTAACATGTATATCTCATGGATATTGTCAACATAGAGTAATATAATAAGTGCAATAAGCAAGTATGTAGGAATCAATGCATAGTTCACACAAGTGTTTGCTTCTTGAGGTGGAGAGAAATAGGTGAACTGACTCAACATTGAAAGTAAAAGAATGGTCCTCATAGAGGAAAAGCATCGATTGCTATATTTGTGCTAGAGCTTTGATTTTGAAAACATGAAACAATTTTGTCAACGGTAGTAATAAAGCATATGCATCATGTAAATTATATCTTATAAGTTGCAAGCCTCATGCATAGTATACTAATAGTGCCCGCACCTTGTCCTAATTAGCTTGGACTACCGGATCATCACAATGCACTGTTTTTACCAAGTGTCACAAAGGGGTACCTCTATGCCGCCTGTACAAAGGTCTAAGGAGAAAGCTCGCATTGGATTTCTCGCTATTGATTATTCTTCAACTTAGACATCCATACCGGGACAACATAGACAACAGATAATGGACTCCTCTTTTATGCATAAGCATGTAACAACAATTAATAATTTTCTCATTTGAGATTGAGGATATATGTCCAAAACTGAAACTTCCACCATGGATCATGGCTTTAGTTAGCGGCCCAATGTTCTTCTCTAACATATGCATGCTTAACCATAAGGTGGTAGATCTCTCTTACTTCAGACAAGACGAACATGCATAGCAACTCACATGAAATTCAATAATGACTAGTTGATGGCGTCCCCAGAAACATGGTTATCGCACAACAAGCAACTTAATAAGAGATAAAGTGCATAATTACATATTCAATACCACAATAGTTTTTAAGCTATTTGTCCCATGAGCTATATATTGCAAAGGTGAAGAATGGAATTTTAAAGGTAGCACTCAAGCAATTTATTTTGGAATGGCGGAAAATACCATGTAGTAGGTAGGTATGGTGGACACAAATGGCATAGTGGTTGGCTCAAGTATTTTGGATGCATGAGAAGTATTCCCTCTCGATACAAGGTTTAGGCTAGCAAGGTTTATTTGAAACAAACACAAGGATGAACCGGTGCGGCAAAACTCACATAAAAGACATATTGAAAACATTATAAGAATCTACATCGTCTTCCTTGTTGTTCAAACTCAATACTAGAAATTATCTAGACCTTAGAGAAATCAAATATGCAAACCGAATTTAAGCATGCTCTATGTATTTCTTCATTAATGGGTGCAAAGCATATGATGCAAGAGCTTAATCATGAGCACAACAATTGCCAAGTATCACATTACCCAAGACATTTATAGCAATTACTACATGTATCATTTTCCAATTCCAACCATATAACAATTTAACGAAGGAGAAACTTCGCCATGAATACTATGAGTAGAAACCAAGGACATACTTGTCCATATGCTACAGCGGAGCGTGTCTCTCTCCCATAAAGTGAATGCTAGGATCCATTTTATTCAAACAAAACAAAAAACAAAAACAAACCGACGCTCCAAGAAAAAGCACATAAGATGTGATGGAATAAAAATATAGTTTCAGGGGAGGAACCTGATAATGTTGTCGATGAAGAAGGGGATGCCTTGGGCATCCCCAAGCTTAGACGCTTGAGTCTTCTTGATATATGCAGGGGTGAACCACCGGGGCATCCCCAAGCTTAGAGCTTTCACTCTCCTTGATCATGTTGCATCATACTCCTCTCTTGATCCTTGAAAACTTCCTCCACACCAAACTCGAAACAACTCATTAGAGGGTTAGTGCACAATATAAATTGACATATTCAGAGGTGACACAATCATTCTTAACACTTCTGGACATTGCATAATGCTACTGGACATTAGTGGATCAAAGAAATTCATCCAACATAGCAAAAGAGGCAATGCGAAATAAAAGGCAGAATCTGTCAAAACAGAACAGTTCGTATTGACGAATTTTAAAATGGCACCAGACTTGCTCAAATGAAAATGCTCAAATTGAATGAAAGTTGCGTACATATCTGAGGATCACTCACGTAAATTGGCATAATTTTCTGAGTTACCTACAGAGAGGTGGACCCAGATTCGTGACAGCAAAGAAATCTGGAACTGCGCAGTAATCCAAATCTAGTACTTACTTTTCTATCAACGGCTTAACTTGGCACAACAAAACACAAAACTAAGATAAGGAGAGGTTGCTACAGTAGTAAACAACTTCCAAGACACAAAATAAAAACAAAGTACTGTAGGTAAAAACATGGGTTGTCTCCCATAAGCGCTTTTCTTTAACGCCTTTCAGCTAGGCGCAGAAAGTGTGTATCAAGTATTATCAAGAGACGAAGTGTCAACATCATAATTTGTTCTCATAATGGAATCAAAAGGTAACTTCATTCTCTTTCTAGGGAAGTGTTCCATACCTTTCTTGAGAGGAAATTGATATTTTATATTTCCTTCCTTCATATCAATGATAGCACCAACAGTTCGAAGAAAAGGTCTTCCCAATATAATGGGACAAGATGCATTGCATTCAATATCCAAGACAACAAAATCAACGGGAACAAGGTTATTGTTAACGGTAATGCGAACATTATCAACTTTACCCAAAGGTTTCTTTGTAGAATGATCAGCAAGATTAACATCCAAATAACAATTTTTCAGCGGTGGCAAGTCAAGCATATCATAAATTTTCTTAGGCATAACAGAAATACTTGCACCAAGATCACATAAAGCATTACAATCAAAATCTTTAACCTTCATCTTAATGATGGGCTCCCAACCATCCTCTAGCTTTTTAGGAATAGAGGCTTCACGCTCTAGTTCCTCTTCTCTAGCTTTTATGAGAGCATTTGTAATATGATGTGTAAAAGCCAAATTTATAGCACTAGCATTAGGACTTTTAGCAAGTTTTTGCAAGAACTTTATAACTTCAGAGATGTGGCAATCATCAAAATTCAAACCATTATAATCTAAAGCAATGGGATCATCATCCCTAATGTTGGAAAAAATTTCAGCAGCTTTATCACAGGCAGTTTCAGCAGTTTTAGCAGTAGAAGTGGAAACATTGCTATCACCAATTCTTTTATTAGTATTAGTAGGAGGTGCAGCAACATGTGTAGCATTAACATTACTAGTGGTGGTAATAGTCCAGACTTTAGCTATATTCTTCTCTTTAGCTAGTTTTTCATTTTCTTCTCTATCCCACCTAGCACGCAGTTCAGCCATTAACCTTATATTCTCATTAATTCTAACTTGAATGGAATTTGCTGTAGTAACAATCTTATTATGATGATTCTCATTAGGCAAAACTTTTGATTTCAAAAGATCAACATCAGCAGCAAGACTATCGACTTTAGAAGCAAGTATATCGATTTTCCCAAGCTTTTCTTCAACAGATTTGTTAAAAGCAGTTTGTGTACTAATAAATTCTTTAAGCATGGCTTCAAGTCCAGGGGGTGAACTCCTATTATTGTTGTAAGAATTCCCATAAGAATTACCATAGCCGTTGCCATTATTATAAGGATATGGTCTATAGTTGTTACTAGAATTGTTCCGGTAAGCATTGTTGTTGAAATTATTGTTTTTAATGAAGTTCACATCAACATGTTCTTCTTGTGCAACCAATGAAGCTAATGGAACATTATTAGGATCAATATTAGTCCTATCATTCACAAGCATAGACATAATAGCATCAATCTTATCACTCAAGGAAGAGGTTTCTTCGACAGAATTTACCTTCTTACCTTGGGGAGCTCTTTCCGTGTGCCATTCAGAGTAGTTGATCATCATATTATCAAGAAGCTTTGTTGCTTCACCAAGAGTGATGGACATAAAGGTACCTCCAGCAGCTGAATCCAATAGGTTCCGCGAAGAAAAATTTAGTCCTGCATAGAAGGTTTGGATGATCATCCAAGTAGTCAGTCCATGAGTTGGGCAATTTTTAACCAGAGATTTCATTCTTTCCCAAGCTTGAGCAACATGTTCAGTATCTAATTGTTTAAAATTCATTATACTACTCCTCAAAGATATAATTTTAGCAGGGGGATAATATCTACCAATAAAAGCATCCTTGCATTTAGTCCATGAATCAATACTATTCTTAGGCAGAGATAGCAACCAATCTTTAGCTCTTCCTCTTAATGAGAAAGGGAACAATTTTAGTTTAATAATATCACCATCTACATCTTTATATTTTTGCATTTCACATAGTTCAACAAAATTATTAAGATGGGCAGCAGCATCATCAGAACTAACACTGTAAAAATTGCTCTCGCATAACAAGATTCAAGAAAGCAGTGTTTAATTTCAAAGAATTCTGCTGTAGTAGCAGGTGGAGCAATAGGTGTGCATAAGAAATCATTATTATTTGTGCTTGTGAAGTCACACAACTTAGTATTTTCAGCGTTGGCCATTTTAGCAACAGTAAATAAAGCAAACTAGATAAAGTAAATGCAAGTAAACTAATTTTTTTTTGTGTTTTTGATATAGAGTGCAAGACAGTAAATAAAGTAAAAACTAGCAACTAATTTTTTTGTATTTTGATATAATGCAGCAAACAAAGTAGTAAATAAAATAAAGCAAGACAAAAACAAAGTAAAGAGATTGAGAAGTGGAGACTCCCCTTGCAGCGTGTCTTGATCTCCCCGGCAACGGCGCCAGAAAAACTGCTTGATGGCGTGTAACTCACACGTTCGTTGGGAACCCCAAGAGGAAGGTATGATGTCGTATAGCAGCAGGTTTTCCCTCAGTAAGAAACCAAGGTTTATCGAACCAGTAGGAGCCAAGAAGCACGTTGAAGGTTGATGGCGGCGGGATGTAGTGCGGCGCAACACCAGAGATTCCGGCGCCAACGTGGAACCTGCACAACACAACCAAAGTACTTTGCCCCAACGAAACAGTGAGGTTGTCAATCTCACCGGCTTGCTGTAACAAAGGATTAACCGTATTGTGTGGAAGATGATTGTTTGCAGAAAACAGTAGAACAAGTATTGCAGTAGATTGTATTTCAGTAAAGAGAATTGGACCGGGGTCCACAGTTCACTAGAGGTGTCTCTCCCATAAGACGAACAGCATGTTGGGTGAACAAATTACAGTTGGGCAATTGACAAATAAAGAGAGCATGACCATGCACATACATATCATGATGATTATAGTGAGATTTAATTGGGCATTACGACAAAGTACATAGACCGCCATCCAACTGCATCTATGCCTAAAAAGTCCACCTTCAAAGTTATCATCCGAACCCCTTCCAAGTATTAAGTTGCAAAGCAACCGACAATTGCATTAAGTATGGTGCGTAATGTAATCAACAACTACATCCTTAGACATAGCATCAATGTTTTATCCCTAGTGGCAACAAAGACAACACAACCTTAGAACTTTCTATCACCGTCCTGTGTCAATGCAGGCATGAACCCACTATCGAGCATAAGTACTCCCTCTTGGAGTTACAAGCATCTACTTGGCCAGAGCATCTACTAGTAACGGAAAGCATGCAAGATCATAAACAACACGTAGATATAACTTTGATAATCAACATAACAAGTATTCTCTATTCATCGGATCCCAACAAACGCAACATATAGAATTACAGATAGATGATCTTGATCATGTTAGGCAGCTCACAAGATCCAACAATGAAAGCACAATGGGGAGAAGACAACCATCTAGCTACTGCTATGAACCCATAGTCCAGGGGTAGACTACTCACTCATCACTCCGGAGGCGACCATGGCGGTGTAGAGTCCTCCGGGAGATGATTCCCCTCTCCGGCAGGGTGCCGGAGGCGATCTCCTGGATCCCCCGAGATGGGATCGGCGGCGGCGGCGTCTCAGTATGTTTTCTCGTATCGTGGCTCTCGGTACTGGGGGTTTCCTCACGGAGGCTTTAAGTAGGCGGAAGGGTAGGTCAAGAGGCGGCACGAGGGCCCCACACCACAGGGCCGCGCGGCCAAGGGGGGGGGGGCCGCGCCGCCCTAGGGTGTGGCCCCCTCGTGGCCCCTCTTCGTCTCGTCTTCGGACTTCTGGAAGCTTCGTGGAAAAATAGGCCCCTGGGCTTTGATTTCGTCCAATTCCGAGAATATTTCGTTACTAGGATTTCTGAAACCAAAAACAGCAGAAACAAAGAATCGGCACTTCGGCATCTTGTTAATAGGTTAGTTCCAGAAAATGCACGAATATGACATAAAGTGTGCATAAAACATGTAGATAACATCAATAATGTGGCATGGATCATAAGAAATTATCGATACGCCGGAGACGTATCATTGTGCAGGTTCCACGTTGGCGCCGGAATCCCTGGTGTTGCGCCGCACTACACTCCGTCACCAACAACCTTCAACGTGCTTCTTGACTCCTACTGGTTCGATTAAACCTTGGTTTCTTACTGAGGGAAAACTTGCTGCTGTAGACATCATACCTTCCTCTTGGGGTTCCCAACGGACGTGTGCTTTACCGTCACAAGGAAGCTACGACTCCCACGTCAACAGCTCTTTTTTCTGGCGCCGTTGCCGGGGAGATCAAGACACGCTGCAAGGGGAGTCTCCACATCGCAATCTCTTTACTTTGTTTTTGTCTTGCTTTATTTTATTTACTACTTTGTTTGCTGCATTATATCAAAATACAAAAAAAATTAGTTGCTAGTTTTACTTTATTTACTGTCTTGTTTGCTATATCAAAAAACCACAAAAAAAATTTAGTTACTTGCATTTTATTTTTGTTACCATGTCTAGCTCTACACCTGTTACTTCTTCGCCTGAAGAATTAGTTTTCACTTTTAAACAAGGGTATGAGGAGAGTTTTAAGGATGCTTGGTCTAGAATTTTTACTTCTTATCGCAAAACTGAACCACAAATGACTCTAAGTCTACTCCTTAGTAACTTTTATTTTGGGCTTATGATCCGCTATAGATATGCTTTGGATACTTTAGTGGGAGGAGATTTCCTTCATTGCAATAGGGATCAAGCTTTTAATGCCATAAAGAAGTTGGTTGCATCACATGATTCAGCTAATAACTTTGATTCAGCCCTAATCAGCATTTATAATAGATTAAACAATCTCGAGATAAGTACATCTCGCTTGGATGACAACTATCACCATGTTCGTAATCGTCTTGAACAAGTTTTAGTGAACTCTAAACTTTCATTATGGGATCCTACTGTTAAAATTGTTATTGGTGATCAAACTCTCCGTGCCAACTGTGATATTATGTCTGAATTTTGCCTTATACCTGAGAGCACTTATAAATCTTTGAAACTTTGGGGAGTTGATGAAGGAGGAGAAGAAATAACTCTCATTGATAACTCTGTTATAATTCCTAAGGGGATAGCCGCAGGTGTGCATACAACCATTCTTGGAAGAACCATATCCATTGATTATCTTGTTATTGAATGTGTAGGTACAGGAAAAATCACACTCGGAAGATCCCTGCTAAAACTATTGGGAGCAGTCATAGATGTGGGAGAAGGCATCCTGGAATTCACCTCTATACCGGGGGGGAATCATACATTTCCTAAATCAAAGAGAAAGAAAAACAACAAGAAAGGTAAGAGTAAAGCCCAAGGTAAGGTTGATGCTCCACCACTTGATAATACTTGATACATACTTTCTGCGCCTAGCTGAAAGGCGTTAAAAAAAAGCGCTTATGGGAGACAACCCATGTTTTTACTACAGTAATTTTGTTTTATATTTGAGTCTTGGAAGTTGTTTACTACTGTAGCAACCTATCCTTATCTTAGTTTTATTGCATTGTTGTGCCAAGTAAAGTCTCTAATAAAAGTATGATACTAGATTTGGATTACTGCGCAGAAACAGTTTTCTTTGCTGTCACGAATCTGGGGCTAATTCTCTGTAGGAAACTCAGAAAATTATGCCAATTTACGTGAGTGATCCTCAGATATGTACGCAACTTTCATTAGTTTTAAGTTTTTTCATTTGAGCAAGTCTGGTGCCTGTTAGAAATTCGTCTTTACGAACTGTTCTGTTTTGACAGATTCTGTCTTTTATTTTGCATTGCCTGTTTTGTCATGCTTGATGGATTTCTTTATTCCATTGACTTTCAGTAGCTTTGTGCAATGTCCAGAAGTATAAAGAATGATTGTGTCACCTCTGAATATGTGAATTTTAATTGTGCACTAACCCTCTAATGAGTTGCTTTAAGTTTGGTGTGGAGGAAGTTTTCAAGGATCAAGAGAGGAGGATGATATACACCATGATCAAGGAGAGTGAAAGCTCTAAGCTTGGGGATGCCCCGGTGGTTCACGCCAGCATATATCAAGAAGACTCAAGCGTCTAAGCTTGGGGATGCCCAAGGCATCCCCTTCTTCATCGACAATATTATCAGGTTCCTCCCCTGAAACTATATTTTTATTCCGTCACATCTTATGTACTTTGCTTGGAGCGTCTGTTTGTTTTTGTTTTTGTTTTGTTTGAATAAAATGGATCCTAGCATTCATTTTATGGGAGAGAGACACGCTCCGCTGTAGCATATGGACAAGTATTTCCTTAGCTTTACTCATAGTATTCATGGCGAAGTTTCTTCTTCGTTAAATTGTTATATGGTTGGAATTGGAAAATGATATATGTGGTAATTGGTATAACACCTTGAATAATGTGATACTTGGCAATTGTTGTGCTCATGTTTAAGCTATTGCATCATATACTTTGCACCTATTAATGAAGAAATACATAGAGCATGCTAAAATCTGATTTGCATGTTTGGTTTCTCTAAGGTCTAGATAATTTCTAGTATTGAGTTTGAACAACAAGGAAGACGATATAGAGTCTTATAATGTTTACAATATGTCTTTTATGTGAGTTTTGCTGTACCGCTTCATCCTTGTGTTTGTTTCAAATAACCTTGCTAGCCTAAACCTTGTATCGAGAGGGAATACTTCTCATGCATCCAAAATACTTGAGCCAACCACTATGCCATTTGTGTCCACCATACCTACCTACCACATGGTATTTCTCCGCCATTCCAAAGTATATTGCTTGAGTGCTACCTTTAAAATTTCCATTCTCTACCTTTACAATATATAGCTCATGGGACAAATAGCTTAAAAACTATTGTGGTATTGAATATGTACTTATGCACTTTATCTCTTATTAAGTTGCTTGTTGTGCGATAACCATGTTTCTGGGGACGCCATCAATTATCTTTGTTGAATATCATGTGAGTTGCTATGCATGTCCGTCTTGTCTGAAGTAAGAGAGATCTACCACCTTATGATTAAGCATGCATATTGTTAGAGAAGAACATTGGGCCGCTAACTAAAGCCATGAATCATGGTGGAAGTTTCAGTTTTGGACATATATCCTCAATCTCATATGAGAACATTAATTGTTGCTACATGCTTATGCATAAAAGAGGAGTCCATTATCTGTTGTCTATGTTGTCCCGGTATGGATGTCTAAGTTGAGAATAACCAAAAGCGAGAAATCCAATGCGAGCTTTCTCCTTAGACCTTTGTACAGGCGGCATAGAGGTACCCCATTGTGACACTTGGTTAAAACATGTGTATTGCGATGATCCGGTAGTCCAAGCTAATTAGGACAAGGTGCGGGCACTATTAGTATACTATGCATGAGGCTTGCAACTTATAAGAGATAACTTACATAACTCATATGCTTTATTACTACCGTTGACAAAATTGTTTCTTGTTTTCAAAATAAAAGCTCTAGCACAAATATAGCAATCGATGCTTTCCTCTTTGAAGGACCATTCTTTTACTTTTATTGTTGAGTCAGTTCACCTATTTCTCTCTATCTCAAGAAGCAAACACTTGTGTGAACTGTGCATTGATTCCTACATATTTGCATATTGCACTTGTTATATTACTCTATGTTGACAATATCCATGAGATATACTTGTTACAAGTTGAAAGCAACCGCTGAAACTTTTATCTTCCTTTGTGTTGCTTCAATACCTTTTACTTTGAAATTATTGCTTTATGAGTTAACTCTTATGCAAGACTTATTGATGCTTGTCTTTAAGTACTATTCATGAAAAGTCTTTGCTTTATGATTCAGTTGTTTACTCATGTCATTTATCATTGTTTTGATCGCTGCATTCATTACATGTGCTTACAATAGTATGATCAAGATTATGTTGGTAGCATTGTCACTAAGAAATTATCTTTGTTATCGTTTACCTACTCGGGACGAGTAGGAACTAAGCTTGGGGATGCTTGATACGTCTCAAACGTATCTATAATTTCTTATGTTCCATGCTACTTTTATGATGATACTCACATGTTTTATATACATTATATGTCATTATTATGCATTTTCCGGCACTAACCTATTAACGAGATGCCGAAGAGCTAGTTGTTGTTTTCTGCTGTTTTTGGTTTCAGAAATCCTAGTAAGGAAATATTCTCGGAATTGGACGAAATCAACGCCCAGGGTCCTATTTTTGGAAGAAGCTTCCAGAACACCTGAGGGGAAAGGAAGTGGGGCCACGAGGCGCCGCCACAGCAGGGCGGCGCGGCCTAGGGCTTGGCCGCGCGGCCCTGGCGTGTGGGGCCCTCGTGTGGCCCCCCGCGTTGCCCTTCCGCCTACTTAAAGCCTTTGTCGCGAAACCCCCAGTACCGAGAGCCACGATACGAGAAAACATACTGAGACGCCGCCGCCGCGAATCCCATCTCGGGGGATTCTGGAGATCACCTCCGGCACCCTGCCGGAGAGGGGAATCATCTCCCGGAGGACTCTACACCGCCATGGTCGCCTCCGGATTGATGAGTGAGTAGTTCACCCCTGGACTATGGGTCCATAGCTGTAGCTAGATGGTCGTCTTCTCCCCATTGTGCTTCATTGTCTGATCTTGTGAGCTGCCTATCATGATCAAGATCATCTATCTGTAATGCTACATGTGTGTTTGTTGGGATCCGATGAATAGAGAATACTATGTTATGTTGATTATCAATCTATTACCTATGTGTTATTTATGATCTTGCATGCTCTCCGTTGCTAGTAGAGGCTCTGGCCAAGTTTTTGCTAGTAACTCCAAGAGGGAGTATTTATGCTCGATAGTGGGTTCATGCCTCCATTAAATCTGGGACAGTGACATAAAGTTCTAAGGTTGTGGATGTGCTATTGCCACTAGGGATAAAACATTGATGCTATGTCCGAGGATGTAGTTATTGATTACATTACGCACCATACTTAATGCAATTGTCTGTTGTTTACAACTTAATACCGGAAGGGGTTCAGATGATAACCTGAAAGTGGACTTTTTAGGCATAGATGCATGCTGGATAGCGGTCTATGTACTTTGTCGTAATGCCCAATTAAATCTCACAATACTCATCATGTCATGTATGTGCATTGTCATGCCCTCTCTATTTGTCAATTGCCCAACTGTAATTTGTTTACCCAATATGCTATTTCTTATGGGAGAGACACCTCTAGTGAACTGTGGACCCCGGTCCATTCTTTTATATCGAATACAATCTACTGCAATACTGTTTTACTGTTTTCTGCAAACAATCATCATCCACACTATACATCTAATCCTTTGTTACAGCAAGCCGGTGAGATTGACAACCTCACTGTTTCGTTGGGGCAAAGTACTTTGGTTGTGTTGTGCAGGTTCCACGTTGGCGCCGGAATCTCTGGTGTTGCGCCGCACTACACTCCGTCACCAACAACCTTCAACGTGCTTCTTGACTCCTACTGGTTCGATTAAACCTTGGTTTCTTACTGAGGGAAAACTTGCTGCTGTAGACATCATACCTTTCTCTTGGGGTTCCCAACGGACGTGTGTTTTACCGTCACAAGGAAGCTACAACTCCCACGTCAACATTAACCTCTGAGCGAGCCACGAACCCCACACCTCCAATGACGAAGGATCCATTGCTACTGCTGTACCTCTTAACGTAGAAGATTTTCTTCCACAATCCAAAATGGGGCTCGATGCCCAAAAATGCCTCACAGAGGGTGATAAACACAGCAACGTGAAGGATTGAGTTGGGAGTAAGTTGCCACAGTTTGATTTCATAAGTCCGAAGAAGGCGAAGGAGGAATTCATGGGCAGGAAACGAAAGACCTCGATGTAGGAATGATAAGAACACCACGGTAAAACCAGCAAGGGGATTGGGCCGAGAGATCGCACCTGGAAGTATCACGTTCCCCTCGTCGGGGGAGACTAACCCAAGGCTTCGAGCCCTCTTTTCATCACGTTTCGTGATGGAGGACGCCAGCCAATCTCCTGGCTTGGCTAATGAGCCTGGCGGCGCTGGAGCTGCGGGAGGAGCTTCTGAAGGACTCTTCCCTGAGAGAGTGGAGGAAGATTTGGCGGCGGCCCCACCAGTCATAGAGCTGCCGGCGGCAGTAACATTCTTCTTCTTCACCATTGTCTAGATCTGGGGAAGATTGGAGAAGCGGTGGCGGCGGCGCAGCGGCTGCGGAAGGAAGAAGAAGAAAGGCAAAGACAGATGTGGGAAAAGATTAGGGATTTCTCGCCCTTTGGAGATCTTAAGAGGGTAAGAGTTGCGTGAGCACGTGTCGTTGATGCCAGTCTATCAAACGGGCCTATTTCCAATTGATGGTTGCGGGAATCGAGGAGACACCTTGGTAACTGTACGCAGAGACCGGAAAATTGCTTGAAAGCAGGACCAGACAGAGAGAGAATGGGCCCAGCGGGTCACGTCTTGTCAGTCAAAATCAAGATATCGATAAAACGTCATCAATGATGTCATAAAGGTTGCCTGAAGAACTCGAAGGAATAAAAAAACTATCGGATGGTGAACTTGAATCTAAGCACAGATTACGAAGCATCTGCGCTTAGACTCGGGGGCTACTCCCATCGGGAGCGCTGACGCGCACCCGATATGTTGAGGACTCGAAGAAAAAAGCGATGAAGAAAAAGAGGGTTGTTTAGCTCGAGTTTGCACCCAGTTGCAAGCACATGTGCCCAGACTCGCGAGCTACTCCCATCGGGAGCGCCGGAAGCGTACCCGATAAATTTTTTTGCACTCCAGGATCATGCCCGGGGACTTGATTCTGTGTAGAGTAACGTTGTTTTGCCATCGGTAGTTAACCAACAAAAGTTGGGCACGTTATTCATTATCCCTTGCAAGTGAAAAATATATCGAATGACCTATGAAGACCTGCAGAAAACTTCGGCAGAGGAGAATGCTCGAATGGTACAACTTGAGTCTACGCACGGATTGCAAGCATCCGTACCTAGACTCGGGGGCTACTCCCATCGGGAGCGCTGACGCGCACCCGATGAAAAGGATGATGCTGATTCAAGGCGAACAAGGACAATCAAGGAGAAGAACAGCAATAGAAAACATGCTTCAGTCTCTACCCGAATAATGTTCGGCTAGACACTCGGGGGCTACTGACGTGGGCATTACCCTTCGGGTAACCGACATTGCCCTATCCTGTATTGATTAGTTGGAGGCCCATGAAGACACCTGGAGGCAAGATGGGCCACCTGGACGGCGCACCAGAGGAATCCTTGGCGGACAAGACAAGGAAGCGGCCGAACAAGGAAAGATTAGATCTAAAGTTGTTGTAAACCTAGTCGTACTTGGTTAGACCTCTTGAGACCTGGCCTCCTATATAAAGGCCAGGAGAGGGGCTGCCGAGGGAGAGAATCAATCACAGCAACCATTGCCACCAGAAAATCTAGAGCTAGGTCACCATAGCACTTAGCCTCTCGACGAGATCTCAGCCGAACTATTCGGCACCCCATTGTAATCCATTATCATCATAATCAAGAACAGACAAACAGGACGTAAGGGTTTTACCTCATCGAGGGCCCCAGAACCTGGGTAAATCGCTCTCCCCGCTTGTCTGTGAACCGATGTCTCGTGTCAGCTTGCAGGATTCCGCTAACCATAAGCTCCAAACGGAGGGCATTGCCGAGGAGTACCCTCGACACCCGGGCCGCCGCTCTGCCGCGTCTCCGCTCAACCTCCGGTGACAAATTGGTTCGTCGTCTTCGGCTCTTCCGCTCCGCCGCCACCACCCCTCCCCCCGCAATGGCGCGCACCGAATCGGCGGTGGAAAATCGCCACCGCGTCCACCGGGTGTACGGTCGGAGGCGCACCGCGCGAGGCCGGCGCGCTCCGACGGAGCTTGGAAGCGGGCGGCCCGCAAGCAGCCGCGTAGGTTCGCGCGCCGGCCTGCGCGCTCGGAGGCGCGCAATGGGGAAGCCGACGCGCCGCCCGCCGGCTCGTCCAACCCGCCGCTGTCGACGCTTCCGTCGTGCGGCGACGGCAACGACGACGAGGAAGATAGGCCGCCTCTCACCTGCGGAAGCTCTACGGAGCCGGTGCTGTTCGAGGTGGCCGCGCTCGTCCTCGCATAGGCGTCGCTGGCGCGCGAAAAACCCTCCTCTGCGGCTAGTACATCCCTGTGACAATCCAGGTGGTAATTTCGTAATTTTGGGGTCAAATTAGTGAGATGAAGTAGGTTTAGTTATGCATTTTTTATTAGTATGTGTAAATTATGTTCAAATGTAGTTCGATCGAAGCAAGATTTCGTTTCATTTCGCATGGATCATCGGAGCAAAATTTTCCGCGACTTTTGATTTTCGTTTTTCAGTTCGCGTTTTCGGTTTCTATTCTGCACGGCGACTAAAAACATCAAAACTGAAAAATTCAGGAGACCGTACTGCGTGTTTTCGGTTCGAGTTTATATGCGTACTACTAGAGATGCTCTAAGTGGGTTGCAATTGTAATAAATACGTTACAATGAGAATAATTTACAATACAAAATCGTGAGATCCCATCACGTGACTAAGAATTAATTTTGGGTCGATTGAGAATTAGGCACGCCCGAATAATAGTCAGTTAACACATGTGCAGAAGTATAGCGTTACGTGGAAGCTTAGCCGTGTGCACCGCCATAAACAGCTCCGAGTCTCCGACTCTGTTCCAAACTCAAAAATAAACGCAGCTGCTTCCAAATCCGATTCCAGCTTGATCTTGGATTGCTCTACATGCACCTCGGGGCTGTATCATCAACTGATTCTTTCCAACGCCGACTCGGATCGGTCTACGTGCTAGTCCATGGTTATATAAACTACGCCGTAACCAGATACAGCATCATCCCAAATAATTTGAACCCGTGAGCGATCGATTGGCCGGGCAGACATGTCGTCGCGGAAGCGCTTCTCGCTGCCGGTGGTGCTCGCCTTCCTCCTCGCGCTAATCTTCCTCGCCGGCACAGGCTTCACGGTTCATCACAAGGATCATAGTAACCTGACATCAGGATCACGAACGGGCAAAGTTTCTGAAGATCCCGGCGCAGTCTCGCGTAAACTGCTACGCATAGTCCATGGACCGAAACAAGCCAAGAAGGAGCCGTCGGGCGGCAAGGCTTTACCGAGGGGCATCGTGCACGGCACGTCCAACCTCGAGATGGTGTCCATGGTCGGCGACCCTGAGCAGAAGCACGGCGGCGGGAAGAGCCTCCTGGCGATCCCGGTGGGCATCAAGAACAAGGCCGCTGTCGACAAGCTCGTCTCCAAGTTCCCGGCCGACAGATTCACGCTGATGGTCTTCCACTACGACGGCGCCGGGGAGGAGCAGTGGGATGACCTCGAGTGGTCGCGCCGCGCGGTGCACGTGTCGGCGCGCGGCCAGACCAAGTGGTGGTTCGCCAAGCGGTTCCTGCACCCCGACATTGTCGCCGAGTACGACTACGTCTTCCTGTGGGACGAGGACGTCGAGGTGGACGCCTTCGACCCTGTCCGGTACCTCGACATCGTCAAGAGAGAAGGGCTTGAGGTATCTCAGCCGGCGCTCGACCGCCGGTCCGAGATCCACCACGGCATCACGGCGCGTGCAACAACCAACGGAGGAGGCGACGTGCACCGGAGGTTCTACAAGGCGGCTTCGGCCTTGGGAGGAGGAGGGTGCGACGACAGCAGCACGGGGCCGCCGTGCGCGGGGTGGGTGGAGATGATGGTGCCGGTCTTCTCCCGTGCGGCGTGGCGCTGCAGCTGGGGCATGGTCCAGAACGACCTCGTGCACGCCTGGGGCCTCGACTACAAGCTTGGCTACTGCGCGCAGGGTGACAGGACGCTCAAGGTCGGCGTCGTCGACAGCGAGTACGTCCTCCACAGGGGTGTCCCTACGCTCGGCGGCACCGAGGGCAAGGCCGCGGCCTTCCGGGTCGCGGTGAGGAGGCGATCGCATGCTGAGATGCAGATTTTCGACAGGAGATGGAAGGAAGCTGCTGCCAACGACGCGTCCTGGATTGACCCGTACCAGTAGCCAGCGAAGACAACTAGAGATCAGTAACTTCAGAGTAGATAGATATATAGTAGTAGTAGTAGAATGTTTTACTGATCGATCAAGATGGCTTGAGATCTTCATATATTCTTTCTTGTACAGCATCACAAATTTGTGCCCTATATATAGCTCTTTGTTTGTTTCAGCAAAATTTGTTGGTACAATAAGCAATGGGATGTTGACCTGTTGTACTGAGATGTTGTCAAATACTCTTAGATTCAAATAAAAGCAACTTTTTTCGATAAAGAGTATATACTAATATCGCGGAGATACGAATTACACCCAGCCTCTGCAACAACGCATTGCCCTAGCAATATTACGGATGCACACAGCCCAAAACATAAAGAAGAATTACAAAAAAAGAAAAGTCCCGCTACAGCAATCTATTTTTTGAAACAACGGCACTAACACTACCAAGACAGCACTAGAAGTTAAACTTCTCCAAAAGCGACGCTTCCAATAAGGAAACAGTGCACAAGCGCCGTCGTCGCCCGATCATAGATCTTGGGTTTTTACCCTGAAGAAAATCCTCACTCTCAAAACAATGCCTTCAACAAGGACACTGCCAGGCACAACCAATTAAGGCCAGACCTTGAATTTTCACCCTGAGAAGTAAGACTTTGAACTTCTCTTGTGTAGTCGCCCCCACTTACATACCGCTGCTTCAAGTCACGAATCACCAAGCCAATACCTCATCGCCACCTAGACTCGAACCACCATAGCTAGTCCACAGATCTCGACTTCCATGGCATTCTCCGCCAGCAACACAGAACGAAAACGTGCTCCATGGTATTAACAGCCAGCTGAACTTCAAAGCGGTCCCTCTGAATCCAAACGGCCAGAAAAAAATGGATGTACACGACCGAATCTCATCCGATCCAGCAATCTCCAGGCATGAATTGCCCAATGAAGCGCCAGCGGAGTCTTCCGGAACACGACACTTCCGTCAGAACAATGGGACAGGCACCGGTAGATCTTGATCTTGGTGCGAGAAAGAATCCTAGGACCACTACCTTTTAATCAAGCCGAGCTCGTAGAGGAGAAGCCATAACAGAGCGTCGTTGCAGATCGCCTTTTTGAACAAGGCCACAACCAGATCCACAGCGCACTCTGTTTGGGATGTGTGGTGACCCGGCATACCACTGCATGGTGTAGTATGCAAGTCTGATATAACACCAATGAAACACCGTTCCACTAGTATTATATCGCTCAGAGTGGTACAACAGAAACATATGCGGGTCCAAGGTATGTCTATAGAATTACACACAGACTTTGTTACATAAGATCATCACAGCCTCCTACTTTACAATGAGGTAAAACTGCAAATAACTCCAGAAGAACGACTCGTAATCTAATCCTATCACGAACTCTATTTGTAGAGTATTTAACTAGCTATAGAGGCTATGAATAGATTCTAGCTAAATAGGAGCTAGGTTTAGGATACGAGTTCCTTTCTATTGCTAAGCTAGGTGTTATCCTTCTTGGATGTGGTGTTTGACTCTTCTGACAGGTTCCTGTCCCTTGAAGTAGTTGTTGATTCCTCGGTCTTCGAGTTGCACTGTAGATGCTCCTTCGATGCCTTCATATCTAAGCAGGGGATTTAAGAGTGGAATGAGTACGAGCGTACTCAACAAGTTCATTATAGGAAAGAGGTGTTTAATGCACTAGCTACGGCATTAGACCAGAAAGTCTAATACCAATGCAAGTTTTCATAACCATTTCTTCAAAAGGTTGCTTTTATTCAGAAGAACTATGTCCGTCAGTCTTCACCGGTTTACTAGAACTTCATGGAGTTCCTTTCCGGCAGCGTTCGCAGTTCCATATCCCGGAACAGGGAGTGACAGGTCACGGTTCTTTACACTCTGCAGAGGTGTGTTGCTTTACCCATAAGAGATCTTAACCTTGGTGCCAACTGGGCTCGAGTTTCCCGTCCACACTTCCTTTGGTGTGAGGCCCGGTGTAAGGTCTAGCCAATCATGTTCCTCCGCTACCTTGAACACCCACCCTTTGTTGCATGCCCCGACCCTGGGTCCTCGCCGGTCCCATTATTCCCATAGATTTCAAGGTGGACCCCGACCACGATGACAGTCTGGGATCGAACCAAACTCCTTCGCCGGTAGCTGCAACCCATCATAGACCGCAATACCGTGGGGACTTAAGGCTTCCCCAGCCTACCGCTTGCTCTTCGAGCGACAAGTGTCTACGGACTATGCCGTGGGGACTTAAGGCTTCCCCAGCCTACCGCTTGCCCTGACAGAAACAAGTGTCTACGGTAAAGCGCATCCGTTGATGAACGAGAGGTGGAAACACTTTTGACTACTCCGTCCCACTCCGGATCTTATGGTTAACACGGGTATTACGGCACAAGAATCACTGGCGACATTTGTTGTTTAAACCTAGATGGATATAAACCCTTGCAATGAAACCTCCACCATATCAACACAATCCATGGTTCCATTGCCCACCACATAGTCATATTCATAGTTATGAAAATAGTGGTTTTGGTTTTTATGCAATAGTGATAATCATAGTACTTTGCAAGTAATTTGATAAAGATACTCAAATGACATGAGCAAGCGATGAACTTGCCTTTCTTGACTGCAAGATTATGCAGACAAGGTCTTCGATACGCAATAACTCCAAATTCTGAAAAAGCATCATCGTCCGGTAAGGACGATGTTTAAAATATTGGCAAGGATGCAATAATGCATAAGTATGAGATGCAATCGCTTTAAGCGTGACCTAACCCCGATGATTTAGATTAGTGAGTTGAAATGATTTGTTTAGGGTGTGTTGCACTTTTAGAGTGTTTCACAAACAAGGTTCTTATTCAGGCTTGTGTTGTCTTAGAATCATAAACAAGTGGTGTAAGGCAAAGTAACAATCATACACATCAAAGGGTAGGAGTTGTATAATAAGTAAAGAGCAGTTGTCAATTTTAAGTTCTATAGTGCATGGTTGATAATTACATGTTATATATTTCAAAAGAATAACTTTTGAAGAACATGTTCTTTAATGAAGAACAAGTATGATAATTAGGTTGGTGGGGTTCTATGGTTGACTATGGTTTCATGTAGTTGCTGAAGTAAGTGTTAGATGGATCCCAACAAAGTTGGATTCATCAACACCTAGGGCTGGTAAGGTTAAGATAAGCCTAGGCATCCTAAGCAATTATTCATACAAGGTTGCTATCAAGATTGGTGCATTTTGTTGGTGATAGCTAGCTAGGGTTTATAGGTCCTTATAAGCGGGGTTGATGATGATTCTTTATTTACTTCAAAAGAATAACTTTTGAAGAACATACTTCTTAAATACTAAGAAGTAATATAATTAGGTTGAGGTTGTTTAGGTTTGCTATTTAATTCCCTAAGTAAAGAATGATTGACTTCTAAATAGGATGGTTAATAAGTATCCAACACTAGTGGGGTTTAGTGGAGTATGGTTAGGTAATGCAAGATAATAAGCATGGTTGCTATTTGGTTTCCTCACAATGGTGTGATGCTAATCATGGATAGTTAAGGATGGTGATCTTGGGAATAGGAACTAGGGTTTTACACTTGGTTGATCTTACTAGATCAACAAGTTTTATTTAGATGAGAACATGGCATAGCAATTATCTAGTGATAGGGTTTTTACATTTTATGTGGTCATGGAAATTATATAGTTGCTATTATGGTTCTATGTTTGAGAGAAGGTACCATGATTACATGATCCAACCTAGGGTTTTAGGTTTAGGACAATTTAGGATTCACATGTACTAATGGAAACTAGGGTCTAAATGGTATTAGGGTTTTAGTATCCCACATAAAAATGATGGGATTGTGTTCTTAATGCAATATGGAACTTAGGTTTTCCTAATTATTATTTAGTTCTTTGGTTAATAACTTTATTATAGTTGAAGTTATAAATAACTTTTATAAATAAAAATAATATTGAATTTGCCATTTTGTTATTTTTAAACTATTAATAATTCGAATGAAGCCCGGTGACCGGGTGTATACGTGAGCACGCGTTGCTTGCTCGACACGTGTCTAACGCCATCCGTCAATCCGTTAACACGGGCCCACTCCTGTCCTCTTCTATATGTACTTTCATACGCACCACGTCAGCTGATTTCAGAAAGTGGGAGCATATGGATTCAGGAGGCAGCGACATAGGCCTGACCGGTCAAAATCTCCAAATCATTCCCAACCTGAACGATGTACATCAACATTTATCGCCAGATTAGTACACCACGGCGTGATGTGTTCCCGGCGGAGCTCGACCACGTACACCAGGATCCCGGCAGTGTTGATTATGACGCACATCTAGGCCACGACGCTGGCGGGGCGGCCGAGCGCCTGGTGCACGAGCTCGCCGTAGGCGCCGATGAGCGGCAGCTCGTCGTGCTCCCCGCCGTTGGAGTTGGCGGCGTCGTCTTCGACCTCACCCAAGAACGAGTCCTGTTTGGTGAGCTTCTTGGCGTGGACGCCATTGGCGGCGGCGGCCGTGGCGCCAGATTTTTGTTGGGCGGGTTGCTGGATTGGAGCTCGATGGCGGCAGCGATGAAGGCCAAGCGGGCGGCGTCGATCCCCGAGGACGAAGAGAGCGCGCGGGGGAAGCGTCTGCAGCTGCACGATTCCGCCGCCGAGCAGGGACCGGGGCTGGCGGCCGCCGCGGGGGAGCTGGTGGCGGCGGCCTCCGCCGCCGAGACGCGCGGGCTGCGGCTGCTGAGGCTGCTGCTCCGGTGCGCGGAGGCGGTGGCCGCGGACCAGCTGCCGGAGGCACGGGACATGCTGCAGGAGATCGCGGAGCTGGCGTCCCCGTTCGGGTACTCCCCGGAGCGCGTCGCGGCCTACTTCGGGGACGCGCTGTGCGCGCGCGTGCTGAGCTCCTACCTGGGCGCCTACTCGCCGCTGCTGGCCGCCAGCCCGCTAGCCGCCGCGCAGAGCCGCCGCGACTCCTCGGCCTTCCAGGCCTACAACGCGCTCTCCCCGCTCGTCAAGTTCTCGCACTTCACCGCCAACAAGTCCATCCTGCAGGCGCTCGACGGCGAGGACCGCGTCCACGTCGTCGACCTCGACATCATGCAGGGGCTGCAGTGGCCGGGCCTCTTCCACATGCTCGCCTCCCGCCCCTGCAGGCCGCTCTCGCTCCGCGTCACCGGCCTCGGCGCCTCGCTCGACGTCCTCCAGCCCACCGGCCGCCGCCTCGCCAACTTCGCGGCCTCCCTCGGGCTGCCGTTCGAGTTCCACCCCATCGAGGGGAAGATCGGGAAATGAAGATGAGACTGATGGGATTGGGGAGATTGGGAAAGGAAGATGAGATGATAGAGTGTGGGGTCCACGTACAGTTTTTCCCACACAAAAAACACAAACGGGCAGCCGTGTAGTGGCCGTTAGCGAGAGGTAGAATCCAATGGTGGTGGACTAGATCTAACGGTGATGAGCGCGTGCTCACGTATACACCCGGTCACCAAATCCACTCTCTAAAATAATTAGGGCAATTATTAATTAGGGTTTAATTCCTATTAATAAAGATTTAATAAGTTCCAAATAAAGAAAATTAGTTTTAATGTTTTCTTTATTTAGTTACTGGTTTTTATTTACTTTTGGAAATTTTTACTAATTATTGAATTTTACTTGAATTTAGAATTAAAAGAAAAGGCTTAAATAACAAGTATTAAATAAATAAATTTTTATTAAAAATAAAAATTTCATTTTATATTTTTATTGGGTAGATCTTATCTTTATAAGAATTTTGATATCTCATTTATATTTTTCGGACTTAAATTGAATTTTCTATAATTATTTGAAGTTGCAGTAATTATTCAATTTGAATTTAAAACAGAAAAGCACTACAGCTACCCGGGCTTCCTACCCACGAAGACACTGACCAGTGGGTCCTGCATCCACGTTGTCAGCCACGAAGGCGTGGACCCGGTCAAATGCTCAGGAGGCCCCCGGCCACATCACCTCTCCCCGGCGGCTTGACGCCGGCGGGCAAACAGCGACGACGCCGTCGATTTGAGGCCTCCCAGGATACAAGATTAGGTGTTTCTGAACCTCCCTCGACGTGGTGAATACGATGGTGGTGGCTCCGCCACCTATTGGTCACCGGAGAGAGCTCCGGCGAGCCCTACTGCGGCGGCGCACCCGACAAGATCACGAATCGGAGCTACAAGTGGCCCTAGGACGTGATAAAAGATGCTCGAGACGCGGGGGCTCACCCTGATCCTTCCTAGAGGGTCGCCGGAGTCGATCGGAGTCGAGGTCGACGGCGATTTCCATTTTCCGGCGGAATACTGTCGAAAGGGAATGGAGGATTGGCGGCTTCTGGGATCTCCTCTTCTCGATTCCTTCCACCAGGATGCTCAACAGAGTCGGGCGCATCTCCACGACCATGCGCCGGACCGTGAGGTGGCTCCAATCGCCAGGTTCATCCTCGACACCGGCGAACGTTCACAGAGAGGTGTGAGAGATTGAGGGCTCCAGGGAGGGAATGGGAAGATGGCGATGAACAAGGGCAGCACGTCGGTTCTTCTAATGGTTATATAGTGCTGGGGGTGGTCGGAAATGCCGACACGACTGTGACGACCGGCGGAGATACACGGCCATGTCGGTGTGGTTTCTGGGCGTGAATCTTGGCGCGTCTACTGGCGATGGATGCCAGTGGCATCCACCATGGCTCTGGAATGGTGGTTGACGTCCGGTTCGTCCTTATCGGCGACGAGGACGTGGCGATGGTCGACGCCGTGGCGGCCTCGCACCGCTGCAGAAGACGAAGACGATAACGTCTTTCTCTGCGTGCGTTTTAAGTGAAGGGGTATCCTGGGCTGCGAAGTGGCGTTGGGCCAGGCCGTGGTTTGGGCTAGGTTGGGCTGCACTTGATGGGCTGCGCTGCAGGCTGCTGCTGGGCTGCTCCGGCCAGGTAAGCCTGTTTCTTCATTTTCTTTTATTTCAGTTTTCCTTTTTATGTTTTCCATTTTGTTAATTTAAATACTGTTTTGAATTCAATCATATTTTGTAAATTTGATTGATTGAATTCAAGTAATATTCATTCCAGGCACTTAAAGATTGTTGTTGTGTATTAACAAATTTAATATGGTTTTAAACATTGGTTTCTTAATTACTATGGGTATTTGGATTTAAATATTCCTATTGTCATGAATTTGAATATCATCTTGAAAGTATTCAAATTATTTTCCAATGATATTTTCTCACTTAGGGATATGTAGGTTTTAATGGCATGGTTTCATGTGCTAAAATGTCTCTAAGGATTTGACCTCTTATTAGGGAATGTTGTCACTGACACATAATTTTATGTGAGTACTTGCTGGTTAATGTCTTGTAAGCATTATTATAATCCTATTTCAAAGTTAGCACTAGTGTTATATTTTAATAGCATCTTGAAATACCTAAGGTAGATACTACTCTTATTATGGGTTAGTCTTGATTAAGTGGTTGATCACCACCATGGGTTTAATCATATAGTTTAGCTAGTGAGAAACTCTAAGGTTCTAATTATATTTACTTACTGGCAAATGGTTTGAAACTCAATTGTGAATTAGGTTTATAGTGGTGATCACCCAAGTGATGCATAACTAATGTTGGGATATAGATTAGGGTTTTACTTGTGATCACCAAGTAATTCACAAGTTAACTTGAGACATGGAGATAGGTTCTATGTGGGTTTCAACTCCATCTTACCTTGGCTAAGATAGCTCTCCCTCCCAATTAACTTCTATTGCTATCCTCAATTTATCATTAAAGTAATTAGGGTGGCTATGGTTTTTTTTATAGTTAACTTTGGTTACATTGATGAATGGTTTCTCACCATATAAATTATAGGCTTAAACTCTAAGCTTTTCTTATGTGCTTATATCTTCTACTTCCAGTTCTTAGGGTTTATAATCACTACACAAATTATAATGATCAAGGTTTGGCTTCCTAAGTATCACTAAAAGTATTTAGATATGGTTATTCCAATTACCCCTCTCACTTCACAAGGTCTTGGATTGTATTCTATGGTTCTACTCAAGGAATGATGATGTGATTAACTAAATATGTGGTTTGCCTAAGAATTCTACCTTGCTATCTTATGTAGCTTGTTCTTCAGGAAATCTGATAAACCTGCATCTTGTGGCATGCCTCCACCTCCTAGCTGCTTCATCTTGATCCTAACTATTTTATGGAGTGGCTCAATGTGTTGGTGTCCTTGCATCATGGTGCAAGATGATGAGATGAATGGAGTGTGAGGCTCCTTTTATAGGCTTGGGCATGCTCTAGTATCATGACACATATGTGGATGACTCTTGCTTTGATTTGATGAGTAAGGTGCTTGGTGTCATGCTCTCATCCATAACAATCCTTTAAGCATGAGGTGGCATAGCTTAGGATTCAAGTTATGTAGATATTTTCATCCTATGTGGTATGGGTATTATCCTCTCATGTGATTTGTTTTTGGATAGCCAAGTGGCTTTTGTTACTAAATATCTTATAAATTATTTTATGCTTGTGGGTGAGTCACTATATCATATCGGATTGTATTATATGATAATTGGGATTATAATGTAAAAGACAAGGGTTATACCCCAATTTTGAAGGGTGATGTTTGATTTCAACAAGGCATGATCATATGAGTTTCAAAATACTCATAGTTTATTTTATTCAAAAAGTTTGAACTATAATTCGTAATATAAATAAATTTAGTTTTGTGATATTCCACATATTTAATAAGTTATGATTAAAATCAAAATATGTGGCTTTTATGCACTTAGATCCTTGGGTTTTGCTATATTTGGTATTTAGTTTTAAAGTGAATTCAATTGTACCTCAAGGTAGTTGCTTAACTTTTAAGTGTTAATAATTTAGAGTTTGCTTCTTATCTCTTTGCTGGTTATATACCTCTCCCATCTCTAGGGTTCAATGATAAGCTTTTGTTGGTGTTAAGTTCAAAGGTTTGGTTCAAGAAACACCATGTTATTATCTTTAATAAGATCAAGTAGTTGATCCTTAATTAATATTTTCTTGTGTTGGTTTTAATTCCATTTGATCTAACCACTTAGATCATGTCATCTTTTCCCAAAACAAGGTTTTAACAAAGTCACATTGAGGTTTATAGCGCTTGACTTGATGAGCTACTTCAATTCCACTAAGGTCAAGTGAAACTTCAGTTACTGTGACAGTTTTACTTTAAAGCGCGAAAATTCCCCAGATTTTCTATGTATGAATGCAATGCACACATCTGTTTCCTCAATTTTTGTAACCCCAATACCTGGGATATTATAGGATGACAGTCCCAACTAGGCCCAAAGCAGCCCAGATCTCAGCCGAAGCAACCCCCTCGCCCTCCTGTAACCGCTCGATAGGAGCGAACCACCGCCGACCGGCGCCGCCCCAGGTCCCCCGCGTCGCCTCCAAGACGACAGGTCTAGGCGGGACCCTAGACCCACGACCTGCCTCCACCACCCGCCGCCGTGAAGCGAACCGGGACCGGAAAGCCACCGCCGCCTGGCCGGAATCGCCGCCCCGACCACCACCGACAACCAACAGCGCCGGCGCCGCCCCAGCCGCCCCGACGAGGAGTTCGCCGCAACCCCCATCCCCAGCACCGTTCGGCACCAGGGGCCGCCGCCACCGCGGCCCACGCCGCCGGCGGCGGCGGAGGGAGGCCGCGCGATCTGGACTATGGTGGCGGTTTGTGTCCTCCGGAGTCGCCCCTGGGGAGACGACCCGGGAGTAGGAACAATGCACAACAGACTAGCGCTGATGTTTCAGAACCCTGCTAGGTCCCTTATCCCTGCAGGCAAAGGAGTTGCAGATCTAAATTGATCAGACCGATTTACTGATTTTACGCTTTTGGCATCTACTTCCTCGGTCCCATTCAACATGTCTTAGATTTGTTTAAATTTAGACCAATCTAAGACATGTTTCGTGGGATGGAGAGAGTATAAGTTCTACTAAATAACCAATTTGCAAATCTAGAAAGCCACATTCGTGCATCAGCAAAAGAGCTTTCACGAACACAGCGAATTTACATGCACCGGTGCATACCGGTGTCACATCCACCGTCCAGTCTGCTTTGAGATTCGTGAGCCTTTTGATATTTTGTCCAATATAAAACTAGTAATTGAAATATGAGTGAAACTTTTTTAAAACTAAACGGATACATGGGTAACATTGTGAAACATTTTGGTAAAAAAGTGAAACTAGCTGCTGACATCACTACCACATGTTTCACAAAATAATCGTGTTTCAATTATGTTTCAATTTTATTTCACAATTTTATGAGAGAATTGAGTCAGCACATGGCTAATGTCATTGCTAACATCATTGTGTTAAAAAGAGGTTTTCGAAGCTTTCACGGGCAGGCCTGACTTGGTTATGAAGTACAATTCCCAAACATAACCTGAATCTGACGATTGGTAATAGTGTAGATTCTCCTCTTCCTCACGCCCCAAGCGTTAGTTATTTAGCGTGCACACAAAAGAGATAATCCCTCCGTTACATAATTCTTGCCATGTTTTAGTTGAAATTTGAAATAAAACCACAACAATAATTATGGAATAGAGGGATTAAATAATAAACGGAACTCATAACGCACGGACGTGCGATTTCCATCACCCAGCGTGATGGGACATGAACCGTTGGATAGATGCAAGCAAGGGAATGATGGCAACTTTGAGTTTTTTTCCAGGTGCCACGTGGCGAATGGCCACTGGATCACGCCCTAAGTTGCCGCGCCATATGGAGTCCATAATAAAAGTTGTGAGGTGAAAGTGTGAGATGAAGAAAAGACATGTACAGGTAGGGATTATTACCATGACTCTTTTTGAATTTTGATTTTCATTTTTTCTATCAGGCAAAAAGGCCCCGGCAAATTGGCAACCTGATTTCTCTTGAATAGGCGAACCGTATGAACTACATGCAGTTAATCTTACATAAGCCATTAGTATGCATGATAAATAGAAAAGATGCATCTCCTCCTTGAAGGTTAGTTTGGACAATCCAAAAGAAATGTGAAAGCATAAGTCACAATACCCCTCACGTAGGCCAGACGATCCAAATTACTTACAACTGTCAATTTTGCAACAAAATTCGAATGATGGACATGGTTTATTCATAAGAAGGGCAACACCGTTGACCCGTTGTTCTACGTGTATTAATTTTTTCACATGTAAAAATAGAATACAGATCCTCAATTACTCATGTGTATGGATCAAGGTCGGTGTCGTCGACAACGAGTACGTCGTCCACAAGGGAGTCCCTAGTCCCTACACTTGGCGCCACCGAAAGCAGGGCTGCGGATTTCCGGGTTGCCATGAGAAGGAGATTGTTCGTTCAGATGCAGATATTCAACTGGAGGAAGGAACCTACAGCCAAATACGCGTGCTAGACAGACCGTTACCATAGTCCTAGACCACTAGCTATCAGTCGCTTCGAAGTTACTCCCTCCGGTAGGGAGTAGATGATAAGTGTAGTTACTTAGTACATGATTTTACTGATCTAGATAGTCGCAGCACTTGTATATGATGGGGTGAAATCTTTACATGTTTATGCACAACATCACAAACTTGTGCCATATATAAGCTCTTCGTGTTCTCGTTGCTTTTTTCAACGAAAAAGGTGTGTTTACTAAAATAATGTCAAGTAGGTACATTAAAATAGAAGCAACTATGTGCAAGAAACAATGCTCTAGAAACCTAGAATAGGCTTGCTCAATCAGCTCTCTATTGTTTCCGAGCAACGCGCCTCAGCTCTGTAATTTGGCTGAGGATTACAGATGAAAGTTATTTTAGAGAGGGGGTAGCTCTGGTAAGTATATATGTACACAGCATGCAAAATATGTGAATCCAGAGGTGAAAACAATTACTCCCTCCATCCATAAAAGGATGTCTCATAATCCTTTTGTGGACAGAGGAAGTAGTTTTTTGGTCAGAAAAATTGGTGCTAATCTGCAGGAAGAAGTGTGAACTTTTTGTTTTGATGCTTTTCGTCAGAAAGTAATGGAAACAACAGAGATTCGGCGAAACATAATCTCTGGGAAGACGTAAAACAGCAGACAACGTTGCATACTGCACGAATTGCTTACTTCTCCACGAGATCTCTCATGGCACGCGACAGATCGATAATCAACCGGAAATCCTTTTTCATATGAAGAATATACATCGATTCATCGACAGGTCGGGAACAACCAAACAAGGAAAAAAAAACTAAAGGGTTCTAGCTACTGGAGCACTATTGTTGGTGATGGTGAGGACAGCCGTAGCGGCTATCTGGAAGTAGCTAGGAGGAGACGAGGGCGGAGGGGTCAGGCGTAGCCGGTACCGAACAGGACCGCATTGTTGTCCGCCTGCTGGTTGAGCAACTCGGTAAGCTGATTCTCTTGATCAATGGAGAAGATGAGCGGCAGCACGAGCACGATCACCGACGTCGCCACGATCCACGCCGCCTTCCCCGTGCTCCGCGCCAGCTTCGATGCCACCTCCGGCACCGCCTGGCGTCCCTTGTCCGCCGCGGACAGGCACGTCGCGCCGGCGGACCAAGCCGCCTTCCCCGTGCCCCGCGCGAGCTTCAGTCCCTGATCCGCCACCGCCTTCCCCGTGCCCCTCGCCAGCTCCAGCCCCTGGTCCGCCACGGACGACAGCATCGCCATGTCGGCCGCGTCCGCTGCTTGTTTCGATTAGATCTCGCGGGTTTAAGGGTTTAGACGTCTCCTTCCTTCTCCTCTTGTTAAGCCTCGGCGCGTGGTGTCTCCGGCGTATTAATATAGTAACCGTTTGCACTTTGGAAAGAACTTGGATCCGGATCCTGTCCAACTTGTGCCTGAAGAAATTGCAAGAACTAGGATCGGTGTCCTGTTCCGCGTCGTAGGATGAGTGATCTCCCGATCGTCTCATTGATAGGAGACGTAGGTGGGACCGCTGGACAGTTAAGCTTCCTTTTTTGCTTTAATTTATTTTTAAATTAAGAATAGTTAAACGTCTGTGCGGTTGCTACGGTTCTTTAATTTTTTTTCCTTGCCACTCATCTAAAGATAATAAACACGAAAATTCACCTGGATAGAAAAAGATAACCACATAAGAGTAACCCTAGCAGACTCCGGCGGATGAACACAAGCTCGCGTAGGAGGGGCATAATGGAGGATTGGAGGTTCTTTGTGCTTAGAAGTATAATAGAGACAGCGAAATGGCCAGGGCCTAGACCCGACGGTGGTGGGAATAGACTAGCGGGGCATTGGAAAGGATGGAGGTGCCGCGACGGTGGCGAAGAATATCAAAATCTCTGGACGCGCGGTGATGATTGTCCGTTTGTTGGGGAGGTTAAATTTCCTTCTCGTGACGAGGAACTCTTTTCTCAATATACTAAAACAATGTGTACCGTATATCTTGCAGCATGGCGGATTGTTTTATCGGTATAATAAAAAAATTCTACAAGATTGGATTTTTCTTACCCCTATTGTAAAAATAGAAGAGGGTACTAAATAATCTATCTCTGGACAAAGAAATCTATAATGTAGAAAATATTTTGAGGGTTATGTCGTGTGCCACCAGCTGGAGTTTCTTCTCATCGGAGTAGACAGTACCAACCAGCAGCGTCCAGGGAGTGGGAACGGCTACTGGTACCATGACCCATCCGTCAGCCTCACCCTCACAAACATCCTCGCAGGCCCTCCCTGGCACATACAATTCTCGAAATTTTCAATTACCAAATCAAATTATATTCCGTAATGAATTTACACAATAGTCTGTTGTTCTATAAGAAATGATAGCTTCTATGACTAAATAAGATTATGTTCTGTATTTTGCTTGCATGGACAACCTTGCATCTAGCGAATCAAACACCAAGATACTTCCTCATATCATCCTCCCCTTTTGTCGCTGACTACACTCACCGATTAATGTCACGGCTGATAATTCATACCTGCGCCTCCACTGCCGCCAATGCAGCCAGCCCCCTGAAGAAGGTTGTGTCGCACATCTTCACTGGCGGCCGAACTACACGAAGCAAATTTGAAATAGCAATAATGTAAAAACACAACTAATGAGGCCAATACAATGAAAAATTACTCATGAGGCGTAGCCATAGAGAGCACCCTAACACATAAGTGACACGCTGTCCAAGGTTCATCCATGTAACCAATTATAAGTTTGATGGAATAGCTGCCTCTAGCCACAACACTTCGCCTGTAGCCAAATCCGGGCAAAAGAATCTGTGAAGAAAAGAAAATATCAGTTCAAACAATTCGTGAAGGCACGTACAGGTCCAATCAAGAAGAAACATGCCTAAGAAGCAGAGAAACACAACTGACAGGACCAAATCTGCAAAGACAAAACAGGTGAATTAGGAGAGAACGGATGGAGCATAGAGGCACAACTAACAGAATCGAACCTTCCAAGGACAAAACAGGTGAATTGGGAGAAGAACACACTACCATAATAGATAATCGTGGCAACCACAGCCTTCACCTCACCCTTTGGCCCAACCAGCAGTCTTGAGTGGCACGGTTTCTTTTTGCTGCAGAAACCAAATCGGTGAGAAAAGAACAAAAATATGCAGAGGTGTGAATACACAAGTAGAACGCGAGGGCACATTGTTCACACGTAGACAGAGCGGCACTGGTGTCCCGTGGAGGGAAGGGCGGCCTGCCCTTATGTTCTTCGCCAGTGCCGGCATGGTCGGACAGAGACGAAGCAGCATCGGCGTCTAGCAGAGCGAACGGCGGTCGTAATATTCCTCGACGGCGGCACAGTCACACATGGTAGCAGTGAAGGGCGGCTTGCCATGTGGTCTTTGCCGGCGGCGGCAGACTTATGCGTCGGCCCGCAAGAAGAAAACCCTAGCACTCCGAGAAAGTAGGGAAGCGAAGAGGCGACAGTGGAACGGCCATGGAGTCTCACCACGTCTGTTTCCTCTGCCGATTTTCCGCTGCTGCGACGCCCGTGTGTGACTACTGGAGAAATCAGTGCGCCGGTCATCCTTCGCATCCAGACAACTCCTTCATGCGGCTGGCCTCCTTGAACGGCTCCCTGGTGTGTGTTGATGGTGGATCACGACCAGATGTGCACTTTTGAGATGACTATGGGGTGGGATCTTGGCTAGGGAAAATCTGCCATGGGAGGCCAGTAGAGATGGAGGTTGATCGGCTACGGATGGGAGATGGCAGTAGGGAAGAATCATGGGGAAAAGTCCAGAGAAATCGATGGTGGGGCCCAATACCGCTTTGACCAAAGCAAACTAAACACGTGAACGCAAGGGGCGGATGGAGCAGAACCGGTTTCCGGTAAACAATGAAGAGAGAAAAAAAAGTTAAATTGAAACTGACCATGACCGATGACCAGAAGATGGAGTACGTGTCAATAAACCACCAGATGGATAAGCGGATAAATAGCACATCTACAGTGTCCAAACAACCTAGGATGCTCTAAATTGATCAACTTTTATATAGTGTATAGTATGGCAAATACCCATTTTCCATTAGGTCTCCATACAAATACCTTGGCATGTTGTACCGGTAATGATCAACCCTAAAAATTGGGATGGACGTAAGAGCTCGCTATTGGTGGCCTAGTCCGGGTCGACCCACTCATCCTCGGTGAGGCGTCGCACCGCTCGTGGATCGTTAGCTAGTTTTAATATTAAATGTTATTTTGATAGAGAAATTTAATTGGAAGCGTCACCCAAATATTCGCACAAATTTAATTTTGGGCTTCTATTTTTTTCAAATTTAAATTACCAAATGTTGGCGTGCTATTCATCAATGGTGGCTTGATGAAAATCCGGCAGCAATCGTGTAAAGGTCGCCCGAACGCCACATCCGCCGCACTGGTGGCGTTGCCACACCACGCCACGTGTGCAACATGGCACCAGTTTGGTGTCGTGCTGTGACAACACCACCAATTACAAGAACGCAACGCAGTTACTTAGATATTCTCTACTAGTGTCTCGAGATGCTTTTATGAGCAACAGTATGTAGGATAGGCGCCAGTCACCGACGAGTCTCTTGCTGTCCGATCTTCAATTATGATGTTGTCAAAGAAAAGTATGATGGTGATGTGTTTTGGCGGTAGCTAATGCGGTCTGGCTATGCACAACCTGATGCTGCTGACCTCGCAAAACTGTGATGTAGTCACTGAGTACAACCTGTGCTTGCCCTCTAGATCTTCTCTGTTCAGGTGACCAGAAGCAGTTCGCTCGCGTTGCTACACCACTTGTAAACAAAGTCAGCAGCAAATCAATCGGAAAGAATCCACGAGTTCATCACATGTGTGTATGGGGTATTCTGATCTCAAATTCAGCCGCATATTCGTTTCCGAAAACGAAGCAATCAAGCGAGGAGCGGACAGGGCACCGACGCAACTTTAGGCCAGTTTCCGCAGGCATATTCTCGGGTAGAGCCGTAGAGCATCGATCCCTTGGCTCAACTCGCGGCTCTGAGGTGATGAAGCTGAGCTGATGGCAGATGCCGGTTTGCCCTAAACGGAGACCCATCATTCGGCAGCACCGGAAAGCGGGTCGGGCACACCAGGATACCGCGGTGGCCAATGAGCACATGGCAACAGTTCACAGGGGGCGGTAAGAGGGACAGTACACCTAAAACTCCAGGCCGGGCTTGCGTGCCAGGCTGGGCACAGGCCTGAATTTGAGCCCAACTGTAGGGCCGGGCAGATGTAGGTTTAGATGATACACGATTTATGCAGAGACTGGGCCGGGCTTTTCCTTGTTTAGGCTGGGCTTAGGACTGCGTTTTTAGCATCAGGCTTGGCACGAAGCCTGACTCGGTTTGAGTTTTGACCAGATATCATGCACATGATACTTGATACTTGTGTATGGTACTATCTTATAGTGGTTAGTATCATGAAGTAGTAGTATCATAATTTTGCTATATTTATTATTTTTAGAAATTTTAATACAAATTTGTGCACAAGATTTGTTTGGTATTAATTTTTCTCATGAAATGCGCTAGATATAGTATCCACCTATGTTACTCTAATCTCCTCTCTCCTCTTTAATGAGCTGCCACATTAGAATTTTTGTGGAATTAATATGCATGATACTAGCTAGGATACTAGCACTATGGCTAGCCTTAGCCATGGTTTATAGGCATCGCTAAGGAGGGAACGGTTAATGGGGTTGGCCCATATGGTTTGGTTGTTTCAACATTTCTCAAATTCGAAATTTCTTTAGATTTGAAAATTGCTTAGAATTGAAATTTTCTCCTATTCGAAAATTGCTTAGATTTCAAATTTTCCCAGATTCGAAATTTGCTTAGATTTCAAAATTTCCCAGGTTCGAAATTTGCTCAGATTAAAAGTTGCATACTTTGAATTTTTTTCGAATTTAAAATTTACTTCACTTTAAAATTTGCTTGACTTCAAAATTTGTTAAAAAGGAAAAAATTGAAAAAAGAAAAAAATTGAAAAAATCGAAGAAAAATCGAAAGAAAACCGAAACCCAAGAAAAACCAGAAAAACTCGACAAAACTTACTGGCTCCCTGCTTGTTGATGGGCTACGGCCCAAACTCTCCCCGTTAGCGGGCGTTACGCCCGCTAACGGGCGATGAATACTTTAGCGGAGTTTTATGGTAGAAGTTTGTAAAGTTTGATTTTGGGGATTCTACCTTGCAATGCTAATGAGGTAGATCATATATCCTCTTGTCGAGTAAACAGTTCTGATCCCATTCATATGAAAGGAGACTTACTTTAACTTTTGACGAGCGGAGCCACGTGCGTCGTTGGTAGGCTTGGGCCAATCATTTTTGCTACCATTGGCTCAGCTGCACTAGAAAACTTCTTATTTCCAAATCTAGGAAACCTAGTTAGCCCAATTTGAGATAGTGGTGGTGGATTATTGTTATGTTCATTGTTGTTGTTCTGGTTGTCTGCCATGAAACGAGCCATCATCTACATCAGTTGTGTCTGCGCAAACATCATTTGTTGCATCTCATTTTTACCCTTGCCATCATTGTTGTTGGCACGTCTCAGAGGCGTCAGCTAGGGCCCCATTTAAGTCTCATGTTTTCCATGTGATTATGTAGTGCATTTGGGATTTCGGGATCACTCTTTACGATTATGGTCATCACTGGTACTTGATGGATTCGATGAGGCGGATAACCTAAGGAAAGGAACGGAATATTTAAGAATGATTGTAGATTAGAGTACAGGAAAATTTAAAGGGCAACGATCAATTATATAAAATTGAAGTAATTAGACTTTGATTTCTAGGGTTTTCCTATTTCTAATATAAACCTAGGATCCCGAACTTAAGGTCAACACAATGCTCGAATACCATTTGCGGTGACCGCGCCCATTAAAGGTGCCAATCCACATGCATTTCTATGCTAGTCTCTGGATCGAATAGCTAGCACTAAGAGTTCAAGATGTAATACAATAAACAAAGGTCGTATCTATTACATCGCACGATCCAAAATAAAATAGTTTAATACAAGTTGCATTGATCAAGGCTAGCTTTTATTCAGAGTTTATCACATCAACATAAAACATAAGCATGGTGTCCTTTTTTCTTGAGCAAAGACTCATAACTCTAACATTCCTGACTCATCGTCAGAACATCCTAAAATATAATATGTTGCGGGCACGAATGGTCAATACATTAAATGTATTGGCAAATGTCACAAAGTCTAGTATGTAAAATTTCTATCTTCTATATGAATATTTTGCAAGGTGGAGCTTGCCTACTTTGCATAAAGTTACCTTTTCCCTATCTTTCTCAAAACACTTTGCTTCTAATTAAGTGGTACTATTGATAAAAACCAATGAACCATCTACCCTTGTTCACCAAACAAATTATAATTAAACAAATTTGAATGATAAGATTATCGGTCAAGCTCTTTTTCTAGACACTTCTAATTGTTTATAACCGGGGACACAACTAAGTACTTTCGATAGTTTTGCAAGGTTATACACTTTTCCCATATGACTTAGGTAGCCCCTTTTATAAATACATCCATGTGTGTGAAGATCGGAGAAAACTAAGGCGAGACCTTTCAGAAGTAATCCCCTTGACCACCAGCTGGACCCGTTCCACCTACTTCCCCCGACATATGCTTACCACACCAGGGGGTCGGGTTCTCACAAGTTAGTTTGTCAAGACAAATCCCATATGACATGTTGATGTGCATGAAGATAATAAACAAAGGTCGTGTCCAATATCTTTAAGAGTAGGTCACTTTTCATAACTGTGTGCTTCCGCTAGGGGTTGACATTGACATGCCCCCCCTAAGTTGCCACTCCGAAGTTCTATCATTCACCCAAGTAGTTCATTAAACTTAGTTGTTTTCCCCACACTCAGATACCAAAACATTTTCTGATCAGTTAAGTTTAATGGCTACAAAGGATACAAGTAAAAACATGCATACTAAAAAATATTACTTGATGAATAGAGAAAAATATGTCTTTTATGATCAGAGTGTCATTTCCCTTGGTAGAAGTTGGTGTTGGTACACCACTAGAATGTCGTTGTTATGGATCCCGAATCACCAATCAAGTTCCTCATAGATGCAAGTACTCGAACGGCCATTACTAGTCCATGGATCTAGGCGTCCATGCCATTCTTCGCCTCTGACTTCACCATGGAGCGAGAAAGACATATCCCATGATGGCAGTAGATTGCAGACCTTTGCGCCGCTGCCTCCGGAAACCAACAGAAAAATTATGCTTGCGCATGACCAAATCCCACCTGATGCAGCAATCTCCAGGCATGAGGCGCGTGAGGGAGTTCGTCGGCGGAGCCTTCTGGAGCTCGACACTCCGACCATATGAAGGAGGATAAGCATGAAGCAGATCATTTCCTTGGCCTGAGAGGAACCCTAGGACCTCCACCATTCTTCGCATGACTCGCAACCCCTCACGCGTGAAAGTGGATGGAGCCCCCATGTGTGATTTTGGTAATTAATGACAATCCCTATGGACTAATGCTTGCATTGAGTTATATTTGTAGGAGTTGTCCATAGGTAATGCTTGAAACATATGTTGGCTTCAAGATTGCAAAAGGAAGCAAATGAACAAGATCAAGTGTCAAGTATGTCTTGAAGATTAAGATGAAGTGAGCCCTCAAAGTTACCTTCAAGACATCAACATGATGAAGAATGAAGAAATGAAGAGCAAGTTCAAGATGAGTCAACTCGGAGAGATCTTATGCTTGAAGCTTGTCATCCATATGGTGTTCATGGATATGTGAAGATGCACCGAAGAAGAAGCTCTCCCATAGTGGATTATGGGGGATTAATTCGCATGACTTCATCAAGCAAGCACAATCAAGAAAGGCGTTCCATCTTGTTGCGGTCAAGACCGTCATCATCAAGCTCAAGTGGAATGCGCAAGGTTAAGGTTTGCTCTTGATAGGGTTTCTTCCTCACCGGTCTCATGATATAGTTGGAGACCGGTTTATAGTTTAGTTGCTGTACTATCAAGAGGGCTCTCGAGTGACTAACTCGATCGTATCCTTCAGAGAGCTCAAACCTTTGCATCCTTGCATCATATTTCTCAGTTGTTACTTGAATCTTATCCATGTGATGTTTTAGATCTTGTTCTTATTCTCATGAAAAGCTCTAGTTTCATCAAGAATGGTTTTTGCACGGGCAACTTGTTGCATTTTCAAGGTTGGAGGTTTTACCGGTATGTCTTGTTTAGATAGGTCAAACCTTTCATCATTTATTTATATCCTACCTTGCTGGACTATGATGGTTCCATGCATGATCTTGCAGAGCTTGTTACTAGCTTCGAAACGAGACCAAGATCATCAAAATCGGAGCTCCGTTGCTCAAGTTATGATCATTCTCGTTTTGGTGTTTCTGCAATTTTCGGGGGGGGGGGGGGGGGGGGGGATAAACCGGTCCGGATTCAAAATATCCCGGGCCCTTACTGCGAGCAGTTTCCTCAAGTCCTTAGCCATTTTTTGGGGGCCGGATTTTTGCAATAATCCGGCCTGGGAGGACCCAACGGTCATATTTCGACGCGAGGGGGTATTTAAGACCCCCTTGTTCCTCCTTGGGCAGCCACCTCTTCCCCTTTGTGTTCTCCACCATTGTTGACCTTGAGAGCGTCCCCTTTCCCTCTACTCCTCCAATGCTTCTTGAATCTTTTTGAGGGAAAAGGAAGAGGAGATCTAGATCTACATTCCTACCTATCAAATCCCTCTCTTTGTGAGGGGAATCCACTAGATCTAGATCTTGGAGAAATTTGGTGTTCCTCCTCTTATTTGTTCTTCCTCTCTTATTCCCCCAATAGCTTTTGTAGCTTTGTTGGAATTTGAGAGAGAAGGACTTGAGCATCTTTGTGGTGTTCTTGCCATTGCATTTGGTGCATCAATTTGACTTCTCCGCGGTGATACGTGGAGGTGAAATTTCGTGAGATATTCCTTCGGGAGCTTGTTCCTCTTGGGTCTTTGGACCCTAGACGGCTTAGTGGTCTTTGTGGTCTTCGTGGTGTTCTTGGGGACTCCAATTAAGTTGTGGAGATTCTTCAAGGGCAAGGCCTTTGTGGCAATGCTTAGTGGTCTTTGTGGTCTTTGTGGTGTTCTTGGGGACTCCAATTAAGTTGTGGACATTCTTCAAGGGCAAGGCCTTTGTGGCAGTTTATTGGGAGCCTCCAATTAAGTTGTGGAGATAGCCCCAAGCTTTGTGCGGGTTCGTTGACCTCCCTAAGGTTCCATAGTGGATCGAGGACATCCCTTTTGGTGGGAATTCTCGAGGAGAATACGGTGGCCCTCGTGCATTTGGAGTGACTTGTCCTCCACACCGCTCCAACAGAGAGTAGCACTCGCAAGAGTGTGAACTTCGGGATTCATCGTCGTCTCCGCGTCACTTCGGTTATTCCTATACCCGAGCTCTTTACTTATGCACTTTACTTTGTGATAGCCATCATGCTTGAGGTTATATATCTTGCTATCACCTAGTTACTTATATTGCTTAGCATAAGTTGTTGGTGCACATAGGTGAACCATAGTATATAGGCTTTGGGCTTGACAAAGTAAACGCTAGTTTTATTCCGCATTTGTTAAGCCCATCTTGTAAAAGTTTTAAACCGCCTATTCACCCCTCCTCTAGGCGACATCCATGTCCTTTCAATTGGTTTTAGAGGAAGGTCTCTCATTCTTAGGCTTCACAGCCTTGAGAGTAAAGATGTCGGCTAGGGGATTAGCGCAGAATAACTTGTTTATATTTGATGGCACAAATTATGATCCATGGAAAATTTATGTGTTTAATATTTTGCGGGGTATTTCCCCGGACATGGAGCGAATTCTTGACATGGGTTTTTCTTCTCCTAAGGATCCCCAAAATTTATCTTATAAGGAGAATAAAAACTCTTGCCTCGATGCTCTTGCTTCTCATGTGTTTTCCATTGTTGTGAGCAATGTAGTTACTTCATCAATCATGCCTTTTGGGAGCGCTCATGAATTATGGACAAAGCTTCAAGATAAATATGACGTGTCCAATATTATTGAGGATGATTGTATTGCTTCCACTTCCGGCCGTGATGAGTTCTCATCTTCATCCACTTCACCAATGTGTGGCAAGACACAACGTAATGATATGGTGAGTGGTGATGGAAATTGCAATTTTCATATTGAGCTTACTATTGATGATTCTTCATCTCTATCTCATTGCAATGCTTTATCTTTCGACGTAAACACATCTAGAACTATAAATCATCTACATGCTTGTGTTGATAGTCCTTGCATATCATCTGTAAGTTGTTTGAATAAATCTCATAATGATATGCTTACTTTGTCTTGTGTCCATGATAAAAATGCTTCGATTTCCTCTAGTTCTTGTGTGACTAACAATGTAGAGGAAACCAAAGATTCTATTGATCAGACAAGATCTTGAAAGGTGCCTCAAGTTACTCCTCATGTTTATCTCACGGTTCTCATATATGCCTTATGGCCAAGGGTTCCACGGTATCTCTTACCATGGAACCTAATATTTCTCGTGGTGATAAGGATGAGGATGAGTATGAAGAAGAGGATTGGGTTGTCTCTCTACGCGATAAGGGTAAGAGTGTATTCAAGGTTCTTTGCAAAGATAAAGTTGCTAGCTCTCACTGACAAGGTATTAACTTGTCAATGCCTACAGGTAGTAGACTAGGGTTTCGTTGGATGTAGAGGGCAAGTAGATCTCGAAGGTTTCAGCCGAAAAGTACTCGACGACGTAAAAGCTAGGGTTTGTTAAACAATGATTCGATCCTCTCTTTGTCCCTCGACTCCCCCTTATATACAAGTTGGAGCCGAGGGATTCGTAATACACAAGTTTACAGAGTCCGGGAGGGTTTCGACCTGTCCAAGATTACAATTGACACTTCCTATTACAACTCTATCTTTCCATAATAACATCTTGGGCTTCCGAATCTTCTTATTCTTCGAGTCTTGGGCCTTGAATAAATCCCGGGTACCATCTTCGGCAGGCCCATTGGGGATGCCTATGTCAGTAGCCCCCGAGATTTTGTTTGAATCGTAGAGTCAAGGAAAATCTCCACTTTTATATTTATTCGATAACTCTGAACTTTATCACATGTCTTTGCATATGAATTTCTATATTGTGCAGGGATTATGGTAGTTGGGGCTAGTTCATCTGACGGATCAGGTACTAGTTAACTGCTCTAGTGGCAATCCGCAAAAACCTACTTCAAGATCACGTCCCTGGACATGATCTCAGGATACTGGTGTAAACTTCGACAGGTGCCGCTTAAGGTCTTACCATTATGTCGAGTCCCAATCATATTTATCGGGTACCTAACGCGTCCATTAGGATTTTTCTTCGTATCTGTTGATACGGAAAAAAGCAGCAAACCGACGTCAGAGACGGCGCCACGCCGCACAGAACGGATCTGGGGTCTTACCTTTGCCATGTTTTGCGGCATTCAGAATTTATTCGCAACTTTTGGCGTTCTGAGAATATATTGTCGAGTGCTTATTCGGCTGTTGGAATAGCACATTTTATCGAGTCAACGGATGACTTTATATTGTTCTCCCGATGGGAGTATATGTAGAGTTATTTCTATAACTCGAAATATGCTCCCTTTTTTCTTCTCTTTCTTCTTTTTTCTTCTTTTTATAATTTCATCGGGCACGCGAACAGCGTTCCCGATGGGAGTAGCCCCCGAGGCTACAGCCAAGGACTTGGACTTGGTTGTAGGCTCAACACTTTATTGCATCGTGTCGCTATATTGTCATTCTTTCTCGAACTTTTTTATCTATCGGGTGCGCGAACAGCGCTCCCGATGGGAGTAGCCCCCGAGGCTATGAACAAATGCTTGCGTTTGATCATAGGCTCCCGCAAATTCTATATTGTCATACCTGAATTTTACTTTTTCAAAGTAGCCCCCGAGCATTTGGGCAAAAACTTGTATTTGATCAAAGGCTCCCGAAGTATTCAATAGTTTTCCCTGTCGCCAATCCTCTTTTATTTTTCCTGTCGAAATTTCCTTCCTTGGTCAAAGTGACCTCATAACTGACGATAGCCACGATCTTTGCATCCAGAAAACTTGAGTACTATCCTCTCTCTGCCTTGTGGGTCTTCCTTTTCTACCACGTTGACACGTCATGCAAGTGGGGGACACACGTCCTCCGCTTTTCCTAGCGCACGTACTGTAGCGCCTGTTCCGGTCCATCCCATTTACCCTTCAGTTACAAGATCATTTTCCACCGCACGATTTCTCCATCCAACGGTGCATTGCTTCGCCAAATCTCTATATAAACCTTTCTTCTACCTCCGTTCACACCTTCGCTCACGCCGCACCTCTGCTCCCCTTTGCAAAAACCTCCATTGCGCCCAATTCTCTCTGAGCTCACCCACACACAAGCTTCGCTCCTTCATTGCCGTTGATGCCACCACGCGCGCGACTTACTCGCCACAACACTCCTGAATCCAAGATGGCCGCTGAAAACCTCGAGTGGGAGAGATCTAAAATCTCCAACCAAGACGTGAACATGCTGAAGAGGCTGGGACTGATGAAGAAGGAGGACGCCATCCGCTTCCCCAGCGAAGAAAGCTACCCTGCTCCGCCATCCAATATCGGGTTAGTTTTGTCGACCATCTCATCCGCGGTCTCTCCGCCCCAATCCATGATTTCCTCCGCGGCCTTCTTTTTGTCTATGGGATTCAGCTGCACCAGCTGACCCCCAATTCCATCCTCCATGTCGCCATTTTCATCACACTTTGCGAGTGCTTCCTCGGAGTCCCTCCTAACTGGGCTCTGTGGAAGCGCATCTTCTGCCTCCGCCGCAATGGCTCCCACAACGCCACCTACAACATAGGCGGCGTTGTTATCTGCGTCCGCACTGATGTTGAATACTTCGACGTCAAATTCCCTGACTCTGTCCAAGGGTGGCGCAAAAGATGGCTCTACATACACGAAGAAAGTGCCAATTCTGTTGAGCACAACATAGCCCCTTTTGACGGAAGCGCCAAGATTCTTCGCCGCTGTTCCTGGGATGCTGAAGCTACCGAAGAAGAAAAAATGGCGACAGAGGCCCTCATGTCCCGTATTCACCAGCTTCAGAATACCCGAGGCAAGGAACTGTCGGGTATCCAGATCACCGCCTATTTCCTTGGGATTAGAGTGCAGCCTCTTCAGGCTCGCAAAAATCCCCTTTGGACGTACGCTGGTGCAAATGATGCCAATAGGCTCTCCAAGGATCTTTCTGTGAAGGACTTGGAAAAGCTTATTCGAAGAATTTCTTCACTCAGCAAGAAGGACCCTATTCCATCCTCTTGCCGTGTGGAACCATACAGCGCCACCAATCCTCTCCCCCAGGTATTTTATCTTCTCGACTTTTTGTCTTTCCCGAACTTTTCCTGCTTTTGTCGCCTGCTAAATTTTTATTGACGCCTTTGTAACTTTTCTTGTCTCTGTTTTTCTATAGAACCATCCAACTCTAGCTTCCCTTCCTCCTCTTCCTGAAGATGGAGAAGTCGAAGAACAGGCTGTTGTCACTGAAGACAACCAGGGTACTTCTCTCCCTGAGAGTGAAGCTGCAGGTTCTCGCAAATCTATAGTTTCCTCTGAAAAAGTTGAATCTGACGCCAGCGAATCGACACAATCCCTTCCTTATGCTGCTTCCCCGCGAAACAAAAGAAAAAGGATTGAAGTTATCGACACTGGCACCTCCAAAGCTGCCGAAGAAGTTGCTCCCACTGAGGAAGGGACAACTTTGAATCCTTATGAAGCTGCCCTTATCAGCTCGTAAGTTTCCTTTTACTATTTTCTCTCGAAGTTTTTACTATATTGTCTCTTTATACTATAACTTGCTTATTGCAGTGATGAAGAGGGAGATAATCCCGCCATTGATGTGACTGCTCGAACGAGCACGTCTCGCACTTTGGTCGTTTCGGAAGCACAACCAGATGGAGATGAAACTTCGACACCTCAACAAGGTATCGAACTTACTGCTCCAGCTGCAAGCCCCCGAGCCCCTTCACCGAAGAGAGCAAGGGTTGAACCAGTCGAAGAACCCACCCAACTAAGTGGTGGTTTCACGACTTCTTCATTAAATGACGTAAGTTTCTTCCCCCTCTTTTTTTCTTCGCACCTCTATTTTGGCTTGTAGCTTTCCAACCACTTCTTTTTTGCACTGTATTTGATTTTTCTTTGTCTGGTTCTCTCCTCAGCCTTTGATGAACGATTTTTTTCGCCTTGGTACCCAATTCGTCGGGTACCGTGATCTTTCGAACTCACTGAAAGGTACCATCTTGCTATTTTTTCTTGATTGTATCTTCTGTATCATGGTTGTTAACACGACAATTGTTACTGTCGACTGTTTTGCAGCTGACCTTGCAGAAGCCAACAAACATGCTGATGCTCTTGCTCTAAAACTAGAGCAGAGCGAAAATGCTCGCAAGAAGGCTGAATCCAATGCCGCTGTTGTTGAAGATCTTCGCAAAAGACTTCACAACGTGGAAACCTCTCTGAGTAACCACATCACCCAACAAACTGCTCGAGAGAAAGAAATTATCTCTCGCTTATCGTCGCAGTGTCGCCGTTTTGTTAGTAAGTACTTCGATCTCTCTTTGTTCGTTGGGTGTCTTCGCTTTTCATGTAGTTTCTTTTTTTGACAAGCTATATTTTTCGCCAATAGGGAGGACGCGTCAGCCTTATGATCTTGAGCTTCCCGAAAATGACACCCTTCTCGACACGCTCTCCCTTCTTGAGATTCACGGAGATGAAGCACGCCAAGGCATGGAAGATGCTGACTCGGCCCTGGCGAAGCTATTCCCGTACTTCTTCTTGAAGAAGGAAGAACCGAAGACATTCGGTGAGCTAGCCAAGTGGTTCAATGCTGAAGAGGATCTTGGGCGCAATCTTCGACAAGAAGGCTTGAAGGTTGGTGTCGAAGGTACTATTGCTTTGGTTGCTAGCAGCCAGCAAAACGTTGAGTGGGCCAAGGTTGGAGATGTGCCGAAAATGGAAAGGAAGACATGGGTGTCTTTGATCAAGGCTGCCAAGCCTAACTCGAAGAAAATCCTTGCCTTTCTTGGATTCAAACCTACTCCAGCTCCAAGTTCATCTAAGCCGGAGGTCAAGTAGACCACCTTTTCTTTCCTCCCCCCTTTTTTTATTTTTCCTTCTCCCTTTTGATGCTGTCGCCAAAGTAGCTATTGGCGACACTTATCCCACTAGCTCCACTGTAATGTCTTGTAATTATTCTGAAAAATCAATGGAATTTCTATCTTGCATGATGATTGATGTCGCCTCTTTTTAATTTCAGTTGATATTTGATAACTATACTCCAGCTCCTGCTCCTTCCGATATTTTTCCTACTCCTTGTCACTCGAGGAAAGTTCTTGTTAACACTGAGCTTGGTGAAGATTCCTCGAGTGCTAGTTTATCGCAAGACTTGGAAGAACTTCGGCAACAACTTCAATATGCGAAGAAGCAAACTTTATTGATGATGGAACAATCTCGCAAAGCCTCTGAGGCAGAGAAAATTGCACTTCGGCAGGCTCGAGAAGCCATGGCTGCTAAGGAAACTGCCGTTTCTGAAGCTGAAAAGGCGACCACCCGAGAAAATTTTATGCTCGAGTTGATGAATGAAGCCAACGCAGATATGTCGGGTATGCTTGCCGCATCTTCTTTTTATAGAACCACGACATCTTCTGCCTTCCTGTCGCATCTTCTCTTTATATTTTTAAAATTCCTACACCGTTTCTTAATAGGTTCCTTTCTTGACGCTGCTGCCGAAGAGGAAAGGGTAAACACTAGGACAAACCTCCTTGTTAACCTTTCCCTTGACCATGGTTCTCTGTTCTGGGCTACCCCGGAACGGACCCGACAAATTGTCAGGTTTTAAGATCGCGCCTCTCAAGTTCGCGACTTCTTGGACTTCTGCACTAGAACCTTGTCTCTTGTTTACAAGACGATGTTTCCCCGGAACGAGGCACCCGATACTCTTCTTGGTTTGATGGAGAAATTTTGAGATGCTCCTAAAATCCATGGGTTTGTTCGGGCGCAACTTTCTGTTGGCGCCAGGTTTGCTATGATGATGATCAAGATCTGCCATCCCAAGTTTGACATGAGCCAAATTGTTCCCAAGTGTTTGGCTAAGATGACGAAGAAGAAAAGGGATGTTGGCAAAATTGATGATCATGTAACCCCTATTGCAGAAGATATGATGGATGAACTTCTTCGAATGGACTCTGAATTCTTCGTAAAAGGCAGCTATGCCGAGCACAGTACTCGTACTGTGAATCGAATGACCATAGATAACATACTAGGCCATGGTTGATTTTTTCTTTGAATTTTTCTCAGGGATTTTTTTTGTATATTGTGAACATATTCTATATTGTAAAGGCGAGAAATTATTTTTCTTTGTTTGAGCCCTCGAACGCCTTGGTGTCGAATTTTTTATTGTATGCGCGAGGTTTTTAGACCAAAGCGACTAGATTATATTGATCATGCTATATTTGCGGGTACGAGCCCCCGTGCCTTGTTGTTTGATCGCTATCTTGTATCTTGCTTTGTTTCGCGAGGTGTTTTTACACCAAGGCAAAATATTTTCAAGAGTATATGTTGCAAGTTGAGGGCATAAGCCCCCGAGCCTGTCGAAGAAATATATATCTCAACTATCTTTACTATATTGCAGCACCGCGAGCTCGCCTCATTAAAAACCTTTCCCGGCCCCACTCGGTGCCCCGAAAAAGGAAAAGACTGCGTCTGAAAACTCGCGGGCGTTTCAGTACATTGTAGTTTTACAAGGAGGACTATATTTCGACTCTAGGCGTAGAACCGCCTGAGTTGCGCCACGTTCCAGGGGTTTTGCTCGACCACCCCTGTTTTCTTGTCCTTTATCCTGTATGCTCCTCCTCCAATTACTTCTGTGACGATGTAAGGGCCAAGCCATGGCGACTCGAGCTTTTCATGACTTTTTTGGGTCAGCCGAAGAACTAGGTCTCCCACCTGAAAGGATCTTGGTCGTAAACGTCGAGTATGGTAATTTTTCAGGTCCTGCTGATATTTGGTTACTCATGAGAGTACTTCATCTCGAGCCTCGTCGAGTGCATCGACGTCATCCTCTAATGCTTTTCTCGATACTTCTTCATCATACTCCGTGACACGTGGAGAATCGTGCTCTATCTCAATTGGCAATACTGCTTCCGCTCCATGGACCAAGAAGAACGGAGTTTCTTGTGTCGCTGTATTTGGTGTTGTTCGTATACTCCACAACACACTGGGAAGCTCCTCTGGCCAGGTGTGTCGAGCTTTCTCCAATGGTGCTAACAAGCGCTTCTTGATGCCATTGCAGATGATGCCATTGGCTTTCTCGACTTGGCCATTGGTTTGCGGGTGCGCAACCGACGCAAAGTGTAGCTTGATACCCACTTCTTCACAATAATCTTTGAATTCGTTGGATGTGAAGTTACTACCATTGTCTGTGACGATGCTATGAGGCACTCCAAACCCGAAGACGATGCTTTTTATGAACTTGACGGCAGAAGCCCCGTCTAGTGAGTTTATCGACTTCGCTTCTATCCATTTTGTGAATTTGTCGACAGCTACGAGCATGTACTCCTTTTCTCCTGGCCAGGACTTGTGTAATTTACCCACCATATCGAGGCCCCATTGAGCAAAGGGCCAAGACAATGGTATTGGCATCAACTCTGCTGCCGGAGAGTGTGGTTTTGCGGCAAACCTCTGGCACGCGTCGCAAGTTCGTACTATCTCCTTTGCATCCTCTATTGCTGTTAACCAGTAAAATCCAGCTCTGAAGACTTTGGCAGCGATAGCTCGACTGCTCGCGTGGTGACCACAGATTCCCTCGTGTACGTCTTTCAAGATCATCCTTCCTTCCTCCGGTGTGACGCACCTCTGTAGTACTCCCGAGATACTTTGTTTGTATAACTCTCCTTTGACCACAGTAAAAGCTTTAGATCGTCTAATAACTCGCCTTGCTTCAACTGGATCGTCGGGTATTTCTTTCTTTAGGATGTATGATATGTACACCTGCATCCATGGTATCTGTACCATCATAACCAAGTCCTGTTCTTCTTCTTCTTCTTCCTCTGGTGCTTCTTTGGTAGCCCCCGAGGGTTTCTTGTTCTTCTCCTTCTTTTTTGGCTTTGTCGACTTCGTAGATCTCTCTGCTATCTCTTCCCAGAACACGCCTGGCGGAATTGCGAGGCATTGCGACCCGATATTAGCAAGGACGTCGGCTTCATCATTGCTCAGCATGCTGATGTGGTTTACTTCGCATCCATCGAACAACTTCTCGAGCTCATTGTAAACTTCCTTGTATGCTATCATACTATCATTGACTGCATCAAATTGGTTCATGACTTGCTGAGCCACCAACTGCGAGTCGCCAAAGATTTTTAGTCGAGTTGCGCCGCAAGCTTTCGCCATCTTCATCCCGTGTATGAGGGCTTCGTATTCTGCCTCATTGTTAGATGCGTTTGGGAACGTCATCCTCATAACGCACTTCAGCTTGTCGCCCTCAGGTGATATTAGTATCACGCCTGCTCCAGCTCCTTCTAATCTCTTGGACCCGTCGAAGTTCATAGTCCAAGTTCTCGATAAATCCGGTGGTCCTGTATATTGTAGCTCCATCCACTCTGCGATGAAATCTAGCAGAATCTGCGACTTTATCGCCTTTCTTTTTTCATACGTGATGTCCCGAGGGGAAAGTTCTATTCCCCAAAGGGAGACACGACCCGTAGCTTCTGGATTGTTGAGTATATTGGACAAGGGAGCCTCATTGACCACTGATACGTCTCCGACGTATCGATAATTTCTTATGTTCCATGCCACATTATTGATGTTATCTACATGTTATATGCACACTTTATGTCATATTCGTGCATTTTCTGGAACTAACCTATTAACAAGATGCCGAAGTGCCAGTTCCTGTTTTCTGCTGTTTTTGGTTTCAGAAATCCTAGTAACGAAATATTCTCGGAATTGGACGAAATCAACGCCCAAGTTCCTATTTTCACCGGAAGCATCCAGAACACCCGGGAAGGACCAGAGGGGGCATCGCCCCCCGGACCATAGGCCGGCGCGGCCCAGGCCCTGGCCGCGCCGCCCTATGGTGTCGTCGCCCCTTCGACCCTCCTGCGCCGCCTCTTCGCCTATTTAAAGCCCCTGGATCGAAAACCCTGAGGCGTTCGACGAAAACCACAGAAACCTTCCAGAGCCGCCGCCATCGCGAAGCCAAGATCTGGGGGACAGGAGTCTCTGTTCCGGCACGCTGCCGAGCGGGAAGTGCCCCCGGAAGGCTTCTCCATCGACACCGCTGCCATCTTCACCGCCATCTTCATCACCGCTGCTGCTCCCATGAGGAGGGAGTAGTTCTCCATCGAGGCTCGGGGCTGTACCGGTAGCTATGTGGTTCATCTCTCTCCCATGTACCTCAATACAATAATCTCATGAGCTGCTTTACATGATTGAGATTCATATGAGTTTGTATCACAATTTATCTATGTGCTACTCTAGCAAAGTTATTAAAGTAGTTCTATTCCTCCTGCACGTGTGTAAAGGTGACAGTGTGTGCACCGTGTTAGTACTTGGTTTATGCTATGATCATGATCTCTTGTAGATTGCGAAGTTAACTATTGCTATGATAATATTGATGTGATCTATGCCTCCTACATATGCATGAAGGTGACAGTGTGCATGCTATGCTAGTACTTGGTTTAGTCTTTTGATCTATCTTACACTAAAGGTTACTAAAATATGAACAAATTGTGGAGCTTGTTAACTCCGGCATTGAGGGTTCGTGTAATCCTACGCAATGCGTTCATCATCCAACAAAAGTGTAGAGTATGCATTTATCTATTCTGTTATGTGATCAATGTTGAGAGTGTCCACTAGTGAAAGTCTAATCCCTAGGCCTTGTTCCTAAATACTGCTGCGTTACTCTTTGCTTGTTTCTTGTTTCAACGTGTTACTACTGCTGCAATACTACCACCATCACTACACGCCAAAGAAGCTATTTTCTGGCACCGTTGCTACTGCTACTATATATTCATACCACCTGTATTTCACTATCTCTTCGCCGAACTAGTGCACCTATTAGGTGTGTTGGGGACACAAGAGACTTCTTGCTTTGTGGTTGCAGGGTTGCATGAGAGGGATATCTTTGACCTCTTCCTCCCTGAGTTCGATAAACCTTGGGTGATCCACTTAAGGGAAAACTTGCTGCTGTTCTACAAAACCTCTGCTCTTGGAGGCCCAACACTGTCTATAGGAAAGGAGGGGGAACGTAGACATCAAGATAATTTTCTGGCGCCGTTGCCGGGGAGGAAAGGTAAAAGGTACTCACACTCTGTATCTCGGCTACTAAGCTATTTTGCGGCGTCGTAAGTACTCAAAGCTATTTCCTTTAGATCCTGCAATTGCATCTTTTTGTTTCTTGTTTACACTAGTTTGGCATAATGGACAACAATGAGCTTCTTATTCTATTTCCTGATTTAAAACATGGATGGTTTGATCCGAAAATTAAAAAACCCATGGAACATGTTAGCATGAACACTTTGAACACCATTGTTGCTAATGATATGGAAAATTCTAAGCTTGGGGAAGCTGGTTTTGATGAGCATGATCTTTTTAGTCCCCCAAGCATTGAGGAGAAAATTTTCTTTGATGATACTTTGCCTCCTATTTATGATGATTATAATGATATTGGTCTTTTAGTGCCGCCTACTATGGAGAGTAATTTTTATGATGATAATACTATGCCTCCTACACTTGATGAGAATAATAATGATAGCTACTTTGTTGAATTTGCTCCTACTACAATTAATAAGAATAACTATGCTTATGTTGGGAGTAGTAATAATTTTATGCATGAGACTCATGATAAGAATGCTTTATGTGATAGTTATATTGTTGAGTTTGCTCATGACACTACTGAAAGTTATTATGAGAGAGGAAAATATGGTTGTAGAAATTTTCATGTTACTAAAACACCTCTCTATGTGCTGAAATTTTTGAAGCTATACTTGTTTTATCTTCCTATGCTTGTTACTTTGCTTTTCATGAACTTGTTTATTTACAAGATTCCTATGCATAGGAAGCATGGTAGACTTAAATGTGTTTTGAATTTGCCTCTTGATGCTCTCTTTTGCCTCAACTACTATTTCTTGCGAGTGCATCATTAATACTGCTGAGCCCATCTTAATGGCTATAAAGAAAAGAACTTCTTGGGAGATAACCCATGTGTTATTTTGCTACAGTACTTTGTTTTATATTTATGTCTTGGAAGTTGTTTACTACTGTAGCAACCTCTCCTTATCTTAGTTTTGTGTCTTGTTGTGCCAAGTAAAGTCTTTGATAGTAAAGTCAATACTAGATTTGGATTACTGCGCAGAAACTGTTTTCTTGCTGTCACGAATCTGGGCAAAATTCTCTGTAGGTAACTCAGAAAATTATGCCAATTTACGTGAGTGATCCTCAGATATGTACGCAACTTTCATTCAATTTGAGCATTTTCATCTGAGCAAGTCTGGTGCCATTTTAAAATTCGTCTTTACGGACTGTTCTGTTTTGACAGATTCTGCCTTTTATTTCGCATTGCTTCTTTCGCTGTGTTGGGTGGATTTCTTTGTTCCATTACCTTCCAGTAGCTTTGAGCAATGTCCAGAAGTGTTAAGAATGATTGTGTCACCTCTGAACATGTGAGTTTTTGATTATGCACTAACCCTCTAATGAGTTTGTTTCGAGTTTGGTGTGAAGGAAGTTTTCAAGGGTCAAGAGAGGAGGATGATATACTATGATCAAGAAGAGTGAAAGCTCTAAGCTTGGGGATGCCCCGGTGGTTCACCCCTGCATATATCAAGAAGACTCAAGCGTCTAAGCTTGGGGATGCCCAAGGCATCCCCTTCTTCATCGACAACATTATCAGGTTCCTCCCCTGAAACTATATTTTTATTCGGTCACATCTTATGTGCTTTACTTGGAGCGTCTGTGTGCTTTTATTTTTGTTTTTGTTTGAATAAAATGGATCCTAGCATTCACTTTATGGGAGAGAGACACGCTCCGCTGTAGCATATGGACAAGTATGTCCTTAGGCTCTACTCATAGTATTCATGGCGAAGTTTCTTCTTCGTTAAATTGTTATATGGTTGGAATTGGAAAATGATACATGTAGTAATTGCTATAAATGTCTTGGGTAATGTGATACTTGGCAATTGTTGTGCTCATGTTTAAGCTCTTGCATCATATACTTTGCACCTATTAATGAAGAAATACATAGAGCATGCTAAAATTTGGTTTGCATATTTGGTTTCTCTAAGGTCTAGATAATTTCTAGTATTGAGTTTGAACAACAAGGAAGACGGTGTAAAGTCTTATAATGTTTTCAATATGTCTTTTATGTGAGTTTTTCTGTACTAGTTCATCCTTGTGTTTGTTTCAAATAAGCCTTGCTAGCCTAAACCTTGTATCGAGAGGGAATACTTCTCATGCATCCAAAATACTTGAGCCAACCACTATGCCATTTGTGTCCACCATACCTACCTACTACATGGTATTTTCCGCCATTCCAAAGTATATTGCTTGAGTGCTACCTTTAAAATTCCATTCTCTACCTTTACAATATATAGCTCATGGGACAACTAGCTTAAAAACTATTGTGGTATTGAATATGTACTTATGCACTTTATCTCTTATTAAGTTGCTTGTTGTGCGATAACCATGTTTCTGGGGACGCCATCAACTATTTCTTTGTTGAATATCATGTGAGTTGCTATGCATGTTCGTCTTGTCTGAAGTAATAGTGATTTATCATGATCAAATGGTTTGAGTATGCATATTGTTAGAGAAGAACATTGGGCCGCTAACTAAAGCCATGATCCATGGTGGAAGTTTCAGTTTGGACAACAAACCTCAATCTCTTATGAGAATATTATTTGTTGTTGAATGCTTATGCATTAAAGAGGAGTCCATTATCTGTTGTCTATGTTGTCCCGGTATGGATGTCTAAGTTGAGAATAATCAAAAGCGAGAAATCCAATGCGAGCTTTCTCCTTAGACCTTTGTACAGGCGGCATAGAGGTACCCCTTTGTGACACTTGGTTGAAACATGTGCTATGCTATGATAATCCATGTAAATCCAAGCTAATTAGGACAAGGTGCGGGCACTATTAGTATACTATGCATGAGGCTTGCAACTTGTAGGATATAATTTACATAACTCATATGCTTTATTACTACCGTTGACAAAATTGTTTCTTGTTTTGAAAATAAAAGCTCTAGCACAAATATAGCAATCGATGCTTTCCTCTTTGGAGGACCATTCTTTTACTTTTATTGTTGAGTCAGTTCACCTATTTCTCTCCACCTCAAGAAGCAAACACTTGTGTGAACTGTGCATTGATTCCTACATATTTGCATATTGCACTTGTTATATTACTTTGCATTGACAACTATCCATGAGATATACATGTTACAAGTTGAAAGCAACCGCTGAAACTTCATCTTCTTTTGTGTTGCTTCAATACCTTTACTTTGAATTATTGCTTTATGAGTTAACTTTTATGCAAGACTTATTGATGCTTGTCTTGAAGTGCTATTCATGAAAAGTCTTTGCTATATGATTCACTTGTTTACTCATGTCATTACCATTGTTTTGATCGCTGCATTCACTACATATGCTTTACAAATAGTATGATCAAGGTTATGATGGCATGTCACTCCAGAAATTATCTGTGTTATCGTTTTACCTGCTCGGGACGAGCAGAACTAAGCTTGGGGATGCTGATACGTCTCCGACGTATCGATAATTTCTTATGTTCCATGCCACATTATTGATGTTATCTACATGTTATATGCACACTTTATGTCATATTCGTGCATTTTCTGGAACTAACCTATTAACAAGATGCCGAAGTGCCAGTTCCTGTTTTCTGCTGTTTTTGGTTTCAGAAATCCTAGTAACGAAATATTCTCGGAATTGGACGAAATCAACGCCCAAGTTCCTATTTTCACCGGAAGCATCCGTAACACCCGGAAGGACCAGAGGGGGGCATCGGGCCCCGGACCATAGGCCGGCGCGGCCCAGGCCCTGGCCGCGCCGCCCTATGGTGTCGTCGCCCCTTCGACCCTCCTGCGCCGCCTCTTCGCCTATTTAAAGCCCCTGGATCGAAAACCCTGAGGCGTTCGACGAAAACCACAGAAACCTTCCAGAGCCGCCGCCATCGCGAAGCCAAGATCTGGGGGACAGGATCTCTGTTCCGGCACGCTGCCGGAGCGGGGAAGTGCCCCCGGAAGGCTTCTCCATCGACACCGCTGCCATCTTCACCGCCATCTTCATCACCGCTGCTGCTCCCATGAGGAGGGAGTAGTTCTCCATCGAGGCTCGGGGCTGTACCGGTAGCTATGTGGTTCATCTCTCTCCCATGTACCTCAATACAATAATCTCATGAGCTGCTTTACATGATTGAGATTCATATGAGTTTGTATCACAATTTATCTATGTGCTACTCTAGCAAAGTTATTAAAGTAGTTCTATTCCTCCTGCACGTGTGTAAAGGTGACAGTGTGTGCACCGTGTTAGTACTTGGTTTATGCTATGATCATGATCTCTTGTAGATTGCGAAGTTAACTATTGCTATGATAATATTGATGTGATCTATGCCTCCTACATATGCATGAAGGTGACAGTGTGCATGCTATGCTAGTACTTGGTTTAGTCTTTTGATCTATCTTACACTAAAGGTTACTAAAATATGAACAAATTGTGGAGCTTGTTAACTCCGGCATTGAGGGTTCGTGTAATCCTACGCAATGCGTTCATCATCCAACAAAAGTGTAGAGTATGCATTTATCTATTCTGTTATGTGATCAATGTTGAGAGTGTCCACTAGTGAAAGTCTAATCCCTAGGCCTTGTTCCTAAATACTGCTGCGTTACTACTGCTTGTTTACTGTTTCACTGTGTTACTACTGCTGCAATACTACCACCATCACTACACGCCAGCAAGCTATTTTCTGGCACCGTTGCTACTGCTACTATATATTCATACCACCAGTATTTCACTATCTCTTCGCCGAACTAGTGCACCTATTAGGTGTGTTGGGGACACAAGAGACTTCTTGCTTTGTGGTTGCAGGGTTGCATGAGAGGGATATCTTTGACCTCTTCCTCCCTGAGTTCGATAAACCTTGGGTGATCCACTTAAGGGAAAACTTGCTGCTGTTCTACAAAACCTCTGCTCTTGGAGGCCCAACACTGTCTACAGGAAAGGAGGGGGAACGTAGACATCAACCACTATTATCGGATGTGGCGAAAAATAGTGTCGCAATTTTCTTGTGGTTGTAAACACTCCGTATGCTAGCTTTTGGTACTGAGGGTATCTATGTTTTGAAGGCGATAAAACTTCGCTGACGAAGTATACTGGCCTTTGTACTCCATGGAGTTTTCCTTCTTCCTCTCTTTCAACGACAAGTACTGTGCTTACCACCTGAGGTGTGGCCGCAATATATAACAACAGAGGTTCCTTCTCTTTCGGCGCCACCAAGATTGGCGGTGTCGAGATTTTACGCTTGAGATCCTCAAAGGCTCTGTCTGCCTCTTCGTTCCACTGGAACTTCTCGCCCTGTTTAATCAAGGCGTAGAACAGTAACGCCTTTTCTCCCAACCTGGCGACGAATCTGCTTAAAGCTGCGACTCGCCCGGTTAACTGCTGTATTTCTTTCAACTTTGTTGGCTTCCTCATCGTTACGATGGCCTGGATTTTTTCGGGATTTGCTTCAATCCCTCTTGCTGAAACTAGGAACCCCAGAAGTTCTCCTGCAGGGACACCGAAAGAACATTTTGTCGGGTTCAGCTTGAGACAGAACTTATCGAGATTATCGAAGGTTTCCTTCAAATCCTCGATTAGTGTATCCCCCTTTTTTGATGTTATGACGATGTCGTCGATGTATACTTGTACGTTTTTTCCAATCTGTGTTGCTAAGCACTTCTGCATCATCCGTTGATATGTTGCTCCCGCGTTTTTCAAACCAAAGGGCATTGTTCGATAGCAGGACACGCCCTAAGGTGTGATGAACGCTGTTTTGACCTCGTCTTCTTCTTTTAATCTGATCTGGTTATAACCAGAGTAAGCATCCAGGAAGGAAAGACGTTCACATCCTGCCGTGGAGTCGATAATTTGATCGATCCTCGGGAGGGGAAAGTGATCCTTTGGACAATGTTTGTTGAGACACGTGAAGTCGACGCACATGCGAAGGACTTTTGTGTTTTTCTTCGGCACCAGCACTGGGTTAGCTACCCACGTGACTTCTATTTGTAACTCCTTGATGAAACCAGTTTCTCCGAGTCTATCGATTTCCGACAGCATGGCCTTGCGGTTCGGTTCCGAAAAACGCCGCAAAGGTTGCTTGATTGGCTTCGCTATTGGATCCAAGTTTAGGTGGTGCTCGGCAAGTTCCCTGGGTACTCCTGGCATGTCAGCTGGACACCATGCGAAGATTCTCCAGTGCTCACGGAGGAACTCGACGAGCGCGCTTTCCTATGCGAGGTCCATATTTGTCGCGATGGACGTCGTCTTCTTCGGATCTGTTGGATGGATCTGTACTTCTTTTGAATCCTTTGCAGTATTAAAAGTTGACTCCTTGTTAGGTCGCCCTATATCTGGCAACACATCGTAATCGGTTGTAAGCCTTGACGCCATATATTCTGCTTGCATCCCGAAAGTTTCTGAGAGTCGATGAAAATCCTTGTCGCATTTATCAGCTACCGTGAAGCTACCTTTGACTGTAATTGGCCCCTTAGGTCCAGGCATCCTCCACAACAAGTATGTGTAGTGTGGTACCGCCATAAACCTGGCATATGCTGGACGCCCCAGTAAAGCGTGATATTGTGATGGGAAACCCACGACTTCAAACTCCAGCCTCTCTATCCTGTAATTCTCTCGGGTACCAAACTGAACGTCGAGATTGATCTTCCCCAATGGGTAACTTGGCTTTTCTGGTGTGATACCGTGAAAACGTGTGTCCGTTGGCTTGAGGTTTGCCATGGATATGTTCATCTTCCTTAGTGTATCTGCGTACATAAGGTTTAAAATGCTTCCTCCGTCGATGAAAACTCGAGATACATCAAATCCTGCGATCACTGCTGGTAGAATAAGTGCTGACTGCCCTGGTCGAGGCACTTGCTGCGGATGATCCGCAATTGTGAAGCCGATATCTTGTCCTGACCAATTGAGGTACTCGACTGTTGGTGGAGGCATCTTTTCTGCCATGAACACCTGTCGCGAGATTACTTTCTGAGCTCTATTGGACGATCTGCCTTTCTGAATCATCGAGACCGCTCCATGGGAGTTGGGATCAACATAAGGTGGTGGTGCTGGTGCTGCCGCTATTCTGAGCTGATGTCGATTCTCGTCCGTAATTGCGGGAGGAGGTGGCAGGTGGATCTCACTCCTAGGTCCCTGAGGATTTCGACTTGCTGCCTGAGCATTGGCTTGCCCAGCGAACCTCATCATTGCTTGGAAATTTCGACAGTCTTTCTGTAAATGCCCCGACTGCCTCTTCCCATTATTGTCGACATAAAAGTGCATTTTACACGGCCCGTTCATCATATCCTCGGGAGACACATATGGTCTCTGGAACCTAGGCCCACTATTTTGCCTGTTGTTTCGGGTGTCGTCTCTATTGTCACCTTGATGCTCATTGCTTCGTTGGTAGTTATCTCTATTGCTTCCTCCAGCGCTCGCCCGAAACCCAGCCGAAATTTGGCCAGGTGGATCATAACTCGAGAATCGAAAAAATCGTTGTCTACTTTGAAAATTTCGACTGCGGTCCTCCTCAGGTGACCTGTGTCGCTTGTTATGTACAGCATCCTCGCCATCTGCCCACCTGTTTGCTATTTCCATTAATGCTGATACTGTTCTTGGGTTGGTTCTTCCCAAGTCCTCCACGAAATCTCCTCGTCGAACTCCTGCTACGAACGCATCTATCGCTCTTTCATCAGATATGTTTTCTGCTGAATTTTTGATGATGTTCCACCTTTGGATGTACTTCCTCATTGATTCATCATGCTTTTGTCCACATGATCTTAATTCCTCAAGTGTCGCAGGCTTTTTGCAAGTGGAGCGGAAATTCTTGACGAATATATCCTCGAAGTCAGCCCAGCTGTCGATGGAACCTGAAGGAAGCTTCTTTATCCAGGACCTCGCGGCTCCACTCAAGTGTACTTGGATACTTTGCATAGCTGTAGCTCTGGTTCCGCCTATTAATTTCACCGTCTCGAGATAATCTACCAGCCAATCCTCAGGATCTTGCAGTCCGTCGAATTTCTTGAAATTATCAGGAAGCTTAAACCCCGAAGGCACCCGAGTTTTTCGGACCCTTCTTGTAAAACATGGTAGCCCGCACATATCCTCTTCGGCTATCTCTGGAGAGTGTCGATGCTCCCTTCTATGTTGTCGTGCCCTGTCTACCCTTGCTTGAATTTCCGTGTCCCTTGCTTTGCCTGTTCTCTCGGGAACTACCGCTGCGACAGCAGGACGTGGACTGTTTTGCCTTGCTGATCCTTCGGGAGGTGTCGATACAAACGCTGTTCCCATGGCTCCAACACCTGCCATGGCCATGTTGTACAATGCTTCCCTTGGATCTCCAGGAGGTGGCCTGGATGCGAGGATAAAGGCTTGTGTCGCCATATACCCAGCTTCCGGTGTTTTGGGAATAATGTTCCCTCTCGTGTCTGTCGACATAAAAGACATGTCGAGGTTTTGCACTAGATTCTCTCTTTCACCCTCAGGTATGTTTTGCAACCTTGATCTTGCTCTGTTCCGAGCTTCTCTGTGGCTATCTCCCGAAGTTCCTGAATGTCGACTTAACTCTGCCCTTCGCCTGCTTGATGCGGAGGCTGCCTCCTGATGTCTACGTTCCCCCTCCTTTCCTGTAGACAGTGTTGGGCCTCCAAGAGCAGAGGTTTGTAGAACAGCAGCAAGTTTTCCCTTAAGTGGATCACCCAAGGTTTATCGAACTCAGGGAGGAAGAGGTCAAAGATATCCCTCTCATGCAACCCTGCAACCACAAAGCAAGAAGTCTCTTGTGTCCCCAACACACCTAATAGGTGCACTAGTTCGGCGAAGAGATAGTGAAATACAGGTGGTATGAATATATAGTAGCAGTAGCAACGGTGCCAGAAAATAGCTTGCTTAACATCTCTTGATCATTATCAAAAATTTGGTTTTGGGTGACATAATTTTTTTTGGGTACTTTGTGCCATCATAAAAAGTGTCGAGGGTTTGGTTTATTTGTTGGAACCTTGCTCTCTTGGGACTTGGTTATCTCATTCCTTTGTGTTTAGGTTTAATTAGCTTCTTATAATGAGATAAGTCTTTGGAGTCAATCTTGTGTTGATTTGATTCTTTGATATAATTTGGACAACCATTGTCTCTTGATTTATTCGGTGTTTTGTCCAAATTGTATCTTCCTTTGGTTTTTGAAAGTATTGTGCATGCATATTTAATATATGTATATCTTATGGCATGTGTTACTTTCTTTGATCCAATATATAGGGTAAACTCCATCAAATCCTAATTTGATTAAGATGTGCATGAAATTCTATTTCATATCTATATGCACATAATTTTGTGGAGTTTGTCCTATATGTTGTAGTGTACCTAACTACTTTGGACCCAATTAGTCTGGGAACCATTTTGTGCTTAATTTTGTTTTAGGTACAAGGAGATACATTGGATGCTTATCTCACACTTAGGAAGAAGTGGTGACTCAATGGTAATTTGAGGCAAGCTAGGATGATCAACAAACTCATATCTAATACATCCACACTAATGCTATCTCGGTAAAAGTATCTTCTCATGCATATTTTTCTAGCATCCAACCATGTGGTTGCATCTTGGCATGAATCTCTTGATTTGCAAATTTTATGCTTCTTGCAAATGTTTTAATGAAACCACTTTATTGCAAATGTGAGAGTATATAAAATCATGCTCATGGTTCATCCATCCAAACTATTCCTATCTAGCAATTTTATTGCATCATAAATTCCTCAAGCCTCTCACATGTGCAATATCGATGGAAGTGCAAATTGAGTTATTTCTTTTGGTATCCTTATTTGTGATACTTGTTGCCTTTCTCAAAGCATCCCAACTATCTTCTATCTCTTGTTGATACGTGTGATGTTTTATGTTTTTGTGGTTGAAGTTCATGAATGTACAATAAGATAAAATTGAGCCTTTGGCCATGCTATTAAGCAAAAATTCTTATTGGTATATTGCATGACTTCGTCTTGGATATCATGCTATATTTCGTGTGTATCTATTTTGTGTGTGCATGTTTCTTTGTGGATAAACATCTTCGTGATATTGCCCACTTAGAGAAACTTATACACTTAAGAGATGATACATCTCCATTTGATATCTTATTTATTTGTTGTGTGTTGATTGGTCATGCTAAGCAATATAATTCATTGAAGACTATGATGATGTTTTTTTCTCATCCTTGTAATAGTCTTATAATATGCTTTGTCATGCTATTCACATATCCTCTTGGTTGAGCCCTTTATTATGGTGCCTCTTACTTGTTGCTCAACCATTTGTTTATTGCAAGTGTTAAGCTTAATTTTCTATCTATGATCTATTGCAAATGTGTGTGTTTTAAATGGTAATGAGGGAGTGAGGATTCCATGTTATGCATATTGTACTCAAATGCAACATTTTAATTTATTCATGTACCTTGGGGAGCTTCCTCATTTTATTTAAAGCAGTATTTTGTGGTGATCACTAGAGTTTGATTCACTTGGTATCTTTTGTTTTGAATGATATTATGGGAGTGATTATTCCATGTTTGTGCACTTTATACTCCAATGCAAATTTTCTTGTTTTGTGCACAAACCTTGGGGAGCTTCCTCATATTATTTAGAGCAATCTTCTTGATCTTATCATGATATCTATCTTTTTTGGTATCTTCTTTATGGTTCATTTGGTTGCTTGTTTCATTTTTTGAAGCTTCTTGATCTTGCTATCTTTTTGCCATCTTTGATCCTCTATATAGTGTGATTCCTTCTGAATATTTGTCATTGGATACGTGCATTTGATTCCACTCAAATTATGAGAAATCCATGCGGTATGGAGGAACTCTCACTATATTAGCCTTCTAAATTTTTCACCCATTTCGACAATTGGTGCCAATGGGGGAGAAATTTGGAGGGTTTAAGGGAATTTGGTTATGTCTTTGCTTTGTGATTAAGCATGTGCCTTTATTGCATTGCATCTTGTTTCTTTGCATAGTTGAATATTTAGAGAAAACTCCACTAGGCTTTGAATGTCAATGTATGCTCTTGTATATAGTATGGGGGATTTTGCTCTATGTATTCAACTTGTTTGTTTCTTAAATTCCTTATATAAACCCTCTCAAAGAGCTTGTCATCAATTACCAAATGGGGGAGATTGAAAGTGCATGGAACCCCATGTGTGGTTTTGGTAATTAATGACAATCCCTATGGACTAATGCTTGCATTGAGTTATATTTGTAGGAGTTGTCCATAGGCAATGTTTGAAACATATGTTGGCTTCAAGATTGCAATAAGAAGCAAATGAACAAGATCAAGTGTCAAGTATGTCTTGAAGATTAAGATGAAGTGAGCCCTCAAAGTTAACTTCAAGACATCAACATGGTGAAGAATGAAGAAATGAAGAGCAAGTTCAAGATGAGTCAACTCGGAGAGATCTTATGCTTGAAGCTTGTCATCCATATGGTGTTCATGGAAATGTGAAGATGCGCCGAAAAAGAAGCTCTCCCATAGTGGAGTATGGGGGAGCAATTCACATGACTTCATCAAGCAAGCACAATCAAGAAAGGCGTTTGTGACGCCCCGGAACCGGTACCTTGAGGATTCCAGCGATCCCGCTGAAATCCGCACGATATCGATTCAGAGACGCCCTCCGACACGACGTGCGCGACGAATCACACACGTGATGCCAGAGGAATTAACACGAGCGGTAACATTACAACAGGATTACAATAGAGCCCACAAGAAACATATATTACAACAACGACTCCAAAGAGTCAAGATACAAATAGATACATACAAAGATCTGAATCATACAAAAGATCGAATGCGTCCGAGTACGGACAAGATACAAATTGGACTAAGAGTCCTGAAGATAACCAGTGGCGTCCATAACCCTGCCCAGGCCAAGCCGGAAGGGTAACCTTGCTAACGTCGTCATCTCGTACCTGTCAAAGTCGGGCCATCGGTTGCCGACAAAAGGGAGGAAGCAAAAGAGAAAGGGAAAAGGCGAGAGTAAGTACCAAGGAACGAACTCCGGCACGTACTTAGCGAGACTAGAAATGGCTATGCTCACCGGGCGAGTATATATATATATCGCTGGGGGCTATATGGTAGGTTTAGCGGCGGCAAAACTATAACCAATAGAGACACACTACAACATCCGTCTACTCAGATAAGATAAGAGAGCGCATAAGGTAATAGGTAAAATACTACACAAACATAACCCAACCAAATACACATATCCCCTTCAAAAATTGCGAAGAGGCAATGTAAAAGGCACTCAACGGTGGACAAGTTTTATTAGGTATCGGTTGTAGTAAAGCTATATTACTACGCAAGTTATTATCAGATTATTAGCAACAAGATAACGGTGTAAGTTGTTCTATGATCAAGCTATACAATTCCAAGTCGTCCATAACCGCGGACACGGCTTATCGATAAGATGTACACCCTGCAGGGGTTGCCCAAATGTAACCATACGCATGCTCGACCCACTTACGACAGGTGGATGTCTCACAACAAGACCGTTCCCAGTTCAACAAGAAAGTCTAGGGGGGCCACCCGACTAAGCTACCCGTGACGAAGTCCGGCCGTACTCCGAGACGGACTCAGGGTTTGCGTCGGCGGCTAGGCGTGCAAACCACACGCTTCGCTAAACGTCCTGCGGGTAAGACAGAATATAAACACCCGAAGGCAACATGAAGTAAACACCCGAAGGCAACAGTAAGTAAAGCATGGCATACATGGCATAGGCAAATAAAACCAAGGTTGTGGCCCCCTTTTCAACTGACTTGAGAAAAGGTAATGGGTGAGGGGGGGTCCCGATAATCATCCCCACGTACGGGTAGAGCGCTCAATCTCGGAACAGATAACAAGAACTCGGGTCCTAGGGGACATTAGCGAGTCAAAGTTCCGATGCTTTCGCAAAGGGGCTCACAGATGCCTCTGCTTACAATTTTAGTTGTTAACAAATAAGTAAAGCATGTGTATCTCCAACAAACTAATATAGCATGTGATAACCTCCCAACAACCCAACATATCCCGATAACAGATCGAGATAAACAACAGAGCCTAAACACGCCTACGACTCGCAAGGCTCAAACATCAAGCAACGGCTATGGATAAGGAATGGTGCATATAGGATTATTATGGTAAACAAGTAGGATAGGACACATGACTCGATAAAGAAGCGCAACATAAGGATAGCAGTGCGAGGGAGAGAGTAAAATAGGTGAAGAGAGAGGGCTCGCCTGTGGAAAGCTGCAGAAGAACTTGTCGGAGAACTCGTCGTATCTCACATCAACACTTCGTGATCCTATCCGGGAAGAAGCAAATGCTGGAACACACACAAAGTATGCAAGTCTTACTACTATGGATAAAGAACCGGCATGAGCAAGATGCAGGCATGCATGACATGGCAACGATGATGCGATGCAACTTATCCAATTTAAGCGGAGTCGGAACCCCGGACAAACAATTAAGGTTGAAATTGCATATCTACCGGCAAAGTTAAGTGTTCATTAGCATGGCATAAACATGGCAGGGGTGCGCTACTTCAAAGTTAAACGGAGCGGGAAAACCTTAGTCGGTGTCCGAAATACTCCGCAGTTCAATATTAGGTGATATGCACAATCCACACGTCACGACATGATACGAGATGCAAACAAATGTATGGATGACATATTCATGTTGTTTGCATTTTTCTAATAAATTTTCATATATAATACCTTTCCATTTGAATTTGTATAAAACAAGGTACAAAACTTTTTAGTAAACGATTATTTAGCTAGTCAAGCAAACAAGCAGGCTGCTGGAAGGATTGAGGATTTGCATGATGTGCTAGCTGAAAGAAAAGAACAAACGTTCAAAGAGTGGTGCAGCGACTTGTGTGTAGCACGACGGCGATGCAAGAAAAGCAAAAGGCGGAGCTGTACTGCTGTTGGCAAGGAAACAAGTGGCAGAGAAACTAGCCATGGCGACTTCGATCTGGGATGCAGCGATGAATTGTAAGAAAGGTACTGAAATTTGTGGCCGCCAGGATAAAGCTAATGATTGACTGGTTGCAGTCCTGGAATCAGACCAACATGCTAAGCTGTATTTGTTGTACAAGGAGGTGCCCAGAATTCTATGAAATAGGAATACAGGAATTGCATGATGCAGGATAAGGAACAAACCATCTGGGAATTTGGGAATTTTAACGACATCCAAGATGCAGACTAGACCTGCACAAGGTGCGGAGGAACACGAACTGACGAAGAAGACTTCAGCTGGACAGGGAAACAAACAGCAAAAGTATGGTCATTTTGCCACAAACGGGAATTGATCCCAGAATCTCATCTCGATGTTTGATACAAGGAATAGAGCCAGATGTGCTGCTGCACGTATGATGCCGAGGTACATGCGTGGAGATAGAAAAAGAAAACGTAGAGGGAGGGCTCGCTCACCATGAGGTCGCTTGTGAAGCGGTGGAGCTCGGGGACGACGCAGACAACGCAGAGGAAGAACTCGCGACGGCGACCGGAACGACCACGACGGCGTGTTGGACCGCTGTGATCACCGCTGCAGGCGGCGCCGAGGAACGGCGACGGGGCGGCCGCCAAGTTGCAGAAAAAAAAACCGGCGGCGGAAACATCCGTCAGTTCGTCAGAGTTAGACACCGGCGTAAATTGGTCGGATGCCACGGGAAAAAGGTGGAGAAGACGGAGGACCTTACCGGGAAGACTATGGTGGTTTCAGATAGTGCGGGGGAGGTCGGAGATGGCCGGAAATAATGATTTCCTCGCCGGAGTCGGGGAAGAGGACAGGGTCGTTGGTGTCGATTGCGTGCTCGATTCGAGGAGTTCTTGGGTCGAGGATGGACAGCGTGATGAGGGAAAGCTCTTGGTGGCCTTGGTTCGGCGAAAGGTGGTCGGAGGCGGCGGGGCGACGGCGATGCTGCGGCGGAAGTGTGCGGTGTTTTTCTCTGAAACTTTTGTCCCTTTCTTCTGCGTGGTCAAGGGGAAAGAAGGGGCGGCGGCACAAGGATGGAGAGGGAGCGGTCTAGGGTTTGCTGCGGTTTAGGAGGGGACGCGGCGGTTGGCTTGGTCCAGCTAGGGAAGGATCAGGTGAGCGCTCGGCTCACCTTTTATGCCTGGAAGAAGAAGGCTCACGTTTTCTGCCTGGAAGAAGAAGACAAACATTGGAGCTAGCTCCAGGAAAGGAACGAGCGTGAAGATGTGCTTGGTCTTTTGCAAATTTTCTGGGAAAGTTGCAAATGAATTTGCAAAAAGGCAAGAGAGAAACTTCTGAAATTTAGAGAGACTAAGATGAGGAAAAGAAAACGAGAAGATGATCCAAAACACACTTTGAAAATATTTATTAATGACTAAAACAATTTGCAAGAATTTAATATTTGGTTTTGGGGTTTTGTTAAAAGGGAAGAAGAGCGGGTTCTATTAGGGAACCATATAAGAGGGAAAATATTGAAATAGGGTTTAAAAAATAGTTTTATCTGTGAAAAACATGGGTATGATATATGCATGATGCCATGATGATCCATAAAAGAAAACTAGTAGGGCTATTTCCGGGGCCGTTACAGCGTTCAATCTTGTTGCGGTCAAGACCGTCATCATCAAGCTCAAGTGGAATGCGCAAGGTTAAGGTTTGCTCTTGATAGGGTTTCTTCCTCACCGGTCTCATGGTATAGTTGGAGACCGGTTTATAGTTTAGTTGCCGTACTATCAAGAGGGCTCTCGAGTGAGTAACTCGATCGTATCCTTCGGAGAGCTCAAACCTTTGCATCCTTGCATCATGTTTCATGGTTGTTAGTTGAATCTTATCCATGTGATGTTTTAGAGCTTGTGCTTATTCTCATGACAAGCTCTAGTTCATCAAGAATGGTTTTTGCACGGGCAACTTGTTGCATTTTCAAAGTTGGAGGTTTTACCGGTATGTCTTTTTTAGATAGGTCAAACAGTTCATCATTTATTTCTATCCTACCTTGCTGGACTATGATGGTTCCCCGCATGATCTTGTAGAGCTTATTACTAGCTTCGAAACGAGCCCAAGATCATGAAAATCGGAGTTCAGATGTTCAAGTTATGATCATTCTCGTTTTGGTGTTTCTGCAGTTTGGGGGGGGGGGGGGGATAATCCGGCCTGGATTCAAAATATCCGGGCCCCTTATAGCGAGCAGTTTCCTCAAGTCCTTAGCCATTTTTCGGGGGCCGGATTTTTGCAATAATCTGGCCTGGGAGGACCCAACGGTCATATTTCGACGGGAGGGGGTATTTAAGACCCCCTTGTTCCTCCTTGGGCAGCCACCTCTTCCCGTTTGTGCTCTCCACCATTGTTGACCTTGAGAGCGTCCCCTTTCCCTCTACTCCTCCAATGCTTCTTGAATCTTTTTGAGGGAAAAGGAAGAGGAGATCTAGATCTACATTCCTACCCATCAAATCTCTCTCTTTGTGAGGGGAATCCACTAGATCTAGATCTTGGAGAAATTTGGTGTTCCTCCTCTTATTTGTTCTTCCTCTCTTATTCCCCAATAGCTTTTGTAGCTTTGTTGGAATTTGAGAGAAGGACTTGAGCATCGTTGTGGTGTTCTTGCCATTGCATTTGGTGTATCAGTTTGACTTCTCGCGGTGATACGTGGAGGTGAAAGTTTGTGAGATATTCCTTCAGGAGCTTGTTCCCGGAGCTTGTTCTTGGGTCTTTGGACCCTACACGGCTTAGTGATCTTTGTGGTCTTTGTGGTGTTCTTGGGGACTCCAATTAAGTTGTGGAGATTCTTCAAGGGCAAGGCCTTTGTGGCAATGCTTAGTGGTCTTTTTGGTCTTTGTGGTGTTCTTGGGGAATTCAATTCAGTTGTGGAGATTCTTCAAGGGCAAGGCCTTTGTGGCGATTTATTGGGAGCCTCCAATTAAGTTGTGGAGATAGCCCCAAGATTTGTGCGGGTTCGGTGACCTTCCTAAGGTTCCATAGTGGATCGAGGACATCCCTTTTGGTGGGAATTTTCGAGGAGAATACGGTGGACCTCGTGCATTTGGAGTGACTTGTCCTCCACACCGCTCCAACGGAGAGTAGCACTCGCAAGAGTGTGAACTTCGGGATTCATCTTGTCTCCGCGTCACTTCGGTTATTCCTATACCCGAGCTCTTTACTTATGCACTTTACTTTGTGATAGCCATCGTGCTTGAGGTTATATATCTTGCTATCACCTAGTTGCTTATATTGCTTAGCATAAGTTGTTGGTGCACATAGGTGAACCATAGTATATAGGTTTTGGGCTTGACAAAGTAAACACTAGTTTTATTCCGCATTTGTTAAGCCCATCTCGTAAAAGTTTTAAACCGCCTATTCACCCCCCTCTAGGCGACATACGTGTCCTTTCAACGCGGCCAGCCAACTTCCAACAGGAGGGGCAGAAAAGGAGATCAACTTAGCGCGTTGATGCAGAGCGTCACCAGCGTGGCTGTAATATCCCAGATAATGGGGTTACAAAAATAGAGGAAACAGATGTGTGCATTGCATTCATGCATAGAAAATCCGGGGAATTTTCGCGCTTCAACCAAACACAAAGTGATCGAGGTTTCTCTTGTGTCAATGGAATTGATTTATGTCATCGACACAAGTGCGATAAATTTCGACATGACCTTTGTTGATTTATTATGTTTTCGAGGGAAATGGTTTGAATTCAAATTCAAATATGAGAGACATAATTTCAAATAAGAATTTGAATTAGAATTAGAATTCTAAACAATTATATAAATACAAAGTAAATATAAATAATAAATGAGAATCAAATATTATAAATAACAATTCACATAAGAATTATTACAACACTTATTGAAATATTACAAGTTACACAAGAAGTATGAGATTGCAAAATGGAACTAAAAGAATTCCTAAACTAAATCTTCCTAACATTTCTTGTTCTTCTTTCCCTGCAAAAAGAAACAACAAAGACAAAAGGAAAGTAAATTGTGTTATGGTTAAAATGTCGCCATCATCAAGGATGAGGCATTTTGATATTGGAACTCAACTTTAGGACATTAGACACTTGTTCTAATGTTCGAATGCGATTAGAGGGAATTGTTTATCTTAGGCAACAAATGGGACTTCGGAACCAATTAGGATCATTAGGCAACCATCAGCAAGTAGGCAACAAAAGGATATTGGGCCACAAAATCTGATCCATATGAATAGGCAACAAAAGCAATAAATTATTTTCCCTCTAATCTAGTTAAGTCCCTATTTAAACCAAACCCACAAATGCATATAAATGAACCATGTCTGACATGGATGAGTCAGCATGATCCTAAGCTCAACCTGAGTAGTTTCCACTTGGCAGTACCAAAAGTAAAGCTCAAGTTGTGAGATAAGAGCAACCTGACGTTGCTTGCTCAAGGAGGAAGAGAAAGGAATGTTGTCCTCTTACACTAGATAGTGAGGCACCCACACAAGCAGCACAGTCACAGAATACAGGGCAGTGTGTTGTCAACTGCACAGCAACTGTCTGGTAATACAAAAGCAAGCCACTACATCCAGCCGCACCATACACCAGCAAGCCCTAGAACAACAGTTCATTTCACATGCCAGAACAAGTAGCTCTTCATTCAGATTCCTAGAACAGCCAAGATATCAAGATTCAAGAACAGCATCAACAGCTAAAGTACAGTAGCTAGAAAAGAAGAAACCCATTTTATATCCACCAGCTCAAACAAGAACAATAGCTATTCCAACAAATATCTCCACTAGCCAAACCACTAGATCATACCAGCAATACATAGCCATCACCTATTTAGTAGCCAGATCTTAGGAAGAAATCGAAGCAGCAAGGGGTGCATGCTAACCACAAGGAGGTGGTGTTTCAGTATCTAGGAGACCAAGCTACCAAGAGCAACAGGTAGAAATTCATAGGCTTGATCATATATATGTTCTTAGATTTGCATAATCACATGAGAAGAAATAAAGAAGAAAATACCAAGCAAGTAGATCCATCTACCCTTCCACTAGATTTTTATCTAGGGGATTGGAGGGATCTATTTCTCTCAGAATGGCATAGAAGTGCTATGCCAATATCATCACCGAGAAATAAAAAGACAAATAAAAGCATCTGTTCTTATCACAGGTTTGTACCTCAGCCTTTGCATCATTGGCAAGGCTACAAGATCAAGCCAAATCTGTTCTTATTAGTTATAGCTATTCAAAAAGGGAACATCAAGATCCACCAATAAAATCCAACCATGCAAAAATCATCTCTAGTTGATAAACAACAACTAGATCATATTTAAGAGCTCAGGAAAGGCATCAGTTTGTGCATTCCAACACAGCTACTGTCCAATATCGTTGATGCACAATTTAGTCATCACCATAAGCCGACAGTTAATAACCAACATACTACATGAATCTACTTAGGGTCCAGGACATTCATCCCAGGCCAACCAAGTAGTACCATAGTTGCAGCACAGATATAAGTATATATCTAAGCCCATAAGCAAGCCACCAAACAAAGCAACAATCTGCAAGCAAATATGGATGCATCTCACATTTCCCCAAATTCAGTAATAAGATACACAGGGGTATAGCTGAATTACTTCAGTTAACTGAACTGCCCAAGTTCAATTTCTTCAAATATGGGATGAACAAATCATCCAAGTTGAGGCACCAAATTAAGCCTAGTATACACATCAGGGAATCACTTGTTTGATTAACATAATCCAATGGTAATGATCACTGGAATCCAAGCACCACAATCCTCACCTTCACTACCAGAACATGAATAAACTAGACAATTGCATAGCCTCAACCAGGGACATTAGATTGCCATGCAGCACTAGCCACTTTAACCAACCTCAACTCAAATGCATAGGCCAATCACACTACATATGTCTTATTAGGGGATATATATCAGAAATGGTATAACCAACATATCAGCAAGATTATAACTGAGCCAACAGCACCACTTGGATTAACACAAAATCATAGTCAGAGTGGGAGAGGAGTGGAATATAGCTCATAATGACCTGTAGAGGAGGCGGGCGAGGCCGAGGACGCCGTGGTTGCATCGCAGCACCGTCCTGTCGGCGTCAAGGCAGAGACAAAGTAGGCGGCACAATAGCATGACCACCAAACCACCAGACACCACCGAGATGGCGAGCTCGAGCTGGGGCTCGTGGTCGACGAGGAGGCGGGGTCGCCAATGGGGAGCAGCAGCGGCTTGCAGCATCACACCGGCGAACCTAGGGTTCGGCCAAGCGCGCGTGGTGGCGCTTGGAGGCGTGGTGGCGGCGGTATAAGGTGGAGCCCCGCCGGGCAGACATCAGAGACGCCGAAGGCGGCCATCAATGGCCGAGAGAAGATGGCGGCGGAGCCACACCAGGGAGCGTTGGGCGTCAACAGCAGCAGGGCGGCGCAAGCGCGTGCAGGATGGCGTCGTGGTGAAGGTTAGCAGGTGGGGGAGACCATGGAGAATCCGTGTCGGGGAGCATCGGCGTATGGCGGCGCTGGAATCGGTCGGCGATAGCCGTAATTGGAGGCGGACTAGGGTTAGTCTTAGGCGCGACCGTGGGTGTCAAGGACGTCGCGGCAAGGGGGATTTGGTGGAGAAGAAGGATGAGAGGGCGGCCAAGCCTCATGGGCGAGCGGCGGCGCCGGAGTCGACCAGCAGCTGGACGGGCGGTGACGGCGTGAACGGCATCGACGCCATCGCCAGGAGGGGAACGAGCAAGCCCGTCCTCGCGTACGAGTGCGGATGAGAGAAGGGTGGGGATCGGGCCTGGGTCTTGACCCAACCAGACCAGGCCGACCCAACCGGTTGGGCCAGGTCCAGTTAGACCAGATCTGGTTAAGCCAATTTGGGCTCAAGCCAGTTTCCACCATTTTTTCTATTTTTTTTAATAATAATCTTAAAAGGTAAAAGAATACACAATTTAACCACACCATTTTTATTTGATATAGTCCACTCCTAAACAGAAGTAAAAGAAAAAGAAAACAATACTTTCAAGTCCAAAGAACAATAATTTGATGACCCTATGATTCTCGAAGATAAACTCTTATGTCTAAAATAATTAAAGATTTAAACTCTAAAAAGATATTTTCCTAATTATTCAAAAAAAATAAAAAGAATAAAAAAATTACAATCAAGATTTAACAAGTTCCTCAATTCATGTATTAGCTTTAATATTCAAACAATTACCACTTAAAACTCATATAGAATAGTAATATAAAACCCTAATTCCATATTGAATAAAGATTACAACCTCATAATTGTATGTGAAACCCAAAACCCTAATTCAATTAGAAACCCGAGCTCCACTATTTCATTTGAACCTTAAATGGTTTCTCAAACCCAAACCTCTAGTTTATAACATGTGATCATGGACTTTCTTTTCTATTATAGAATCATAATAGCAACTTAATGCTGGTTCATAATCACATAGGATACAAGAACTCTATCACTAAGAATTTAATATTCCATGTATGCATACCATCAAACCTAGATGATCAAATAGGATCAACCCTAGTCCTTATTACCAAGAATCTTATCCTTATTCATCCTTAATTAGCATCACACCATTGTGATGAACCCTAATAGCAACCCTACTTACTATTCTGCACTACATAACCCTGTTCCACTAAAGCCTACTAGTATTAGATAATTATGAATCATCCTATTCAGGAACCAACCATTCTTTACTTAGTGAATTCAAAGGTAAACCCTAGGCAACCTCAACCTTAATTGTAATACTTCTTAAGAAGTATGTTCTTCAAAAGTTATTCTTTTGAAGAAAATAACAAATCATAATCAACCCTACCTAACAGGACCTATAAACTCTAGCTAGCTATTACCAGCAAGATGAAATCACCATGATAGCAACCATTAATTTCTTAGGATACTTAGGCTTCACTAAATCCATACAAGCCTAGTTATTAATGAATCCAACCCTGTTTGGATCCATTTAATACTTACTGTAGAAACTAGATGAAACCATAGACAACCATAGAACCCCACCAACCTAATTATCATACTTGTTCTTTATCAAAGAACATGTTCTTCAAAAGTTATTCTTTTAAAGTATATGATAATCAATCATTAACCATGCCATATAGTACTAAAACTGACAACTGTTCTTTACATGCTAACATTATGCCAATTATCATTCTTTGTGTGCTCAATTGATTACTGTACTTTATTATCTACCTGTTCATGATACCAAGTAATCACACCTGAATAAGAACCTTGCTTGTGGATCACTCTAAAAGTGCAACACACCCTAAACCAATCATTAGAACTCACTGATCCTAAATCATCGGGGTTAGATTACGTTTAAAACGATTGCATCTCATACTTATGCATTATTGCATTCTTGCCAATCTTTTAAACATCGTCCTTACCGGACGATGATGCTATTTCAGAAGTTGGAGTTACTACGTATCGAAGACCTTGTCTGCATAATCTTGCAGTCAAGAAAGGCAAGTTCATCACTTGCTCATGTCATTTGAGTATTTCTATCAAATTACTTGCAAAGTACTATGGTTATCACTATTGCATAAAAACCAAAACCACTACTTTCATAACTATGAATATGACTATGTGGTGGGCAATGGAACCATGGATTGTGTTGATATGGTGGAGGTTCCATTGCAAGGGTTTATATCCATCTAGGATTAAACAACAAATGTCGCCAGTGATTCTTGTGCCGTAATACCCGTGTTAACCATAAGATCCGAGTGGGACGGAATAGTCAATTGTATTTCCACCTCTTGTACATCAACGGATGCGCTTTACCGTAGACCCTTGATCCAAGAGAGGACAAGTGGTACCCTTGATCCAAGAGAGGACAAGTGGTAGGGTGGGGGTCCCGATGAAGTCCCCACGGTAATTGCGGTCTATGATGGGTTGCATTTGCCGGCGAAGGAGTTCATGGTAGAGACCTGAACTGTTGTCGTGGTCGGGGCCGCCCTTAATCGGTATAAGAGCACCGGCGAGGACCCAGGGTCGGAGTTTGCATCAACGGGTGGGTGTATGAGGTAGCGGAGGAATATGATTGGCTATGACCTTATACCGGGCCTCACACCAAAGGAAGTGTGGACGAGAACATGACTCGGTTGGCACCAAGGTTAAGATCTCTTATGGGTAAAGCAACACACCTCTGCAGAGTGTAAAGAACCGTGACCTGTCACTCCCTGTTCCGGGATATGGAACTGCGAACGCGGCCGGAAAGGAGCTCCATGAAGTTCTAGTAAACCGGTGAAGGCCGACGGACATAGTTCTTGAATAAAAGCAACCTTTTGAAGAAATGGTTATGAAAACTTGCATTGGTATTAGACTTTCTGGTCTAATGCTGTAGCTAGTGCATTAAACACCTCTTTCCTATAATGAACTTGTTGAGTACGCTCGTACTCATCCCACTCTTAAATCCCCTGCTTAGATATGGAAGCATCGAAGGAGGATCTACAGTGCAACTCGAAGGCCGAGGAGTCAACAACTACTTCAAGAGACAGGACCCTGTCAGAGGAGTCAGATACCACATCCAACAAGGAGAAAACCTAGTTTAGCCATAGAAGGGAACTAGCTTCCTAAACTTAGCTCCTATTTAGCTAGAATCTATTCATAGCCTCTCTAGATAGTTAAATACTCTACAAATAGAGTTCGTGATAGGATTAGACTACGAGTCGTTCTTCTGGAGTTTATTTGCAGATTTACCTCATTGTAAAGTAGGAGGCTGTGATGATCTTATGTAACAGAGTCAATATTGTAATTCTATAGACATGCCTTGGACCCGCATATGTTTCTGTTGTACCACTCTGAGCGATATAATACTAGTGGAACGGTGTTTCATTGGTGTTATATCAGACTTGCATACTACACCATGCAGTGGTATGCCGGGTCACCACAGTTGGTATCAGAGCAAATGCTTTGACCCTAGGATTAAAACCCTTTAAAGGAGACCTATAGGATTGGTAGTATCTATAGGAAGATGTCCTAGGTGAACCAAATCTTCTGATGACTTGAGATGGATATTCACTTGAGAATAATCCTGACACACTTGAGTCAACCTTTTCAATCTATCTTTTCTAAGTAAAGATAGTCAGCTAATCCCAAATATGTAGTACACCATTAAGTTCTTAAAACAATAGATGAGTAGATCACAGTTGGTATACAATACATGGTAGTCCAAAGAGAGGATACAACCATAAGGAAGATATCCTATTGGAAGATGTGTACCAACACATGTTATAGTTAAATAAGAGATATCCAGACCTGTAATAGGAGTAATATCAAGTGATGAAGATAATTGAGATATCCTAATAGAAGATGTAGACCAAGATAAGTAATGAGTAAGTAAAATTATCTAGACATGTGAAATAATTGATGAGAAGTGATAAATGTAAGTCATATAAGGTAGTATGTACCATGATGAGTCAATCATGGGAGGTAAGGAAGAATGATAGGAATATTATATGTTTACCTACATAGTAGAGTAGCTAATCATATATGATTCACCTGAGAATCATTATGTGATGGAATAGAACATCATAGACATTTAGGAGGAGAACAATAAGAAGCAAGACAATAGTGCAAGAACTGTGTTCCAAAAATATGGGAAGTGTGCCAAGCACATCAGGACCATAGCCTTATGGTACAATAACTTGGAAGTATAGGAGTTATATTCCAATAGTTATGTGTCTAGAATAATGATGTTAGAAACAGACATATCATGCGAAGTAGTCCTCAATAAAATAGAAGTCAAGTTAATACTTCCAAAGAACTTTAGGTCAACCACAACTATTCCATGCCACTTTGTGTCAAGTTTATCTCATTGCAATTGTGCAATTAAGGTAAAGGTTGAGACAAATAGTAGACTTCCATATATTCGTGCTTAGTATCACGATACAAACCTATCGTATGTGGTGTTATATACTACACATCTCAGCCTGATGTTAAGAGATGTCTTACTCAACTATCATTATTCAGGCTTATGATGGTGTGTATTATAAGCACAAAGCTGAATCTTCTTGGATTTTATTGGATTTTCTTTGTTTGACTAGATCCATACATGAAGTTTGACTTCGATATGCAAATGCATGTTGCAATATCAAGTTCTTACTTGATGCTAAGGATCTAGAGGGTAATAGTATTCGTGTGAGGAAGCGACGAATTCTGGAAGATTCCAAAGACAAGATGAAGGTTCATCAGAGAAAGGAAGCAAAGTTGTGGGAAGTAACCACAATACTCTGAAGATAGTACCAATCAAAACTCATGCTTTGCCTCAACGGAGGAGTACTTTAGTACGAAAGAAGCATGAAGGTGAGAAATCTTGTGATTATGGTGAAGCTAAAGCTGATCCATAGTCAACATAGGAGAGAGAATGCATGGGAAATCACTTAGGATACTATAATCATAGTGTCAGCTAGTGGTTTTCTTGCAACATTAAACCCTGAAGATCGAAAGGAAGATGACTTATGAAACCGTAACAGATATTAGAAGACCATCGTTGATATCAGAAGACCACAATTGGTATAGTATCAATGCTACGAGATAAAGTAGAAGATGTCTTGTCCAGTTGATCAGAACCTATAATAGAATTCATTTTTAGATAACAAATAGCCACAATTGGTATCAAGTAGTCCATCATTGGATTATTTGTACCAAGAAGTTGTGAACAAATAAAATTTTGTTAGCCAAATAACAATGACCTATAATCATTTAGTCAAAGGATTCACATTGGATGTCCACAATTGAGTGGATACACCACAAGGATTCTTCACAAGACCTTAGAAGAATATAAACCATAAGCTACACCAAGACCAATATTCTAACCATCAATTCAATGGTTGGAATAAAAGGAGTGGAAGACCATAAGAAAACTCAAAGGGGTAGAGTAAAGACTGAGATAGATGTACAATAACTCAATACTTTAAGCTAGATAGAAGAAGAAGGTCTGAACTGAGAGGAAGTTCGATCTTATTTTCATAAGATTGTTGAACACTACTTTCAGAAGGATTTCAGACCAGAAGCCGAGGTTCATACCTCGAGGAAGTAAGAAGTGGACTATAACTTGAGAAAGTGAGTAATATTTACTCAGAAGTACGATAGCTCAAGTAAACTAAAGTTAATGAAGTTGGACGAAGAAAATACCGTAGATAAAATACAGCCCAAGAAGGCTAAAGACCGAAGGAGTTTGACCATACCAAAACTAAAGTCTATTTGAATGATTCCTTTCATGGAACCTAAATAACCAACAATAGTTATAGGTATCAACTATAAACCATGATTGGATAGACTAAATGAGTCTAATCCATTCTTAGAGGAATAAACCATCATGATCATATCCATTTTAAGTACCTTACTAGTACCATTATTGCAGTTTTGGTAGTAAGGGAAAACAAAGACCTAATCTACCAATTAGGAGTATGTTATCAAATTAGTCCTCAGTTAAGACAAGCAGCACCAGAAGAAGTCCCATCCTTGATTCTTCAATGAGAGAGGAAACAAGATTATAGAGTTGAAAGAAATGAAATAATTAAAGTTAGTAGCCATGGCTCAGAGACAGGTATTATTAGATTCCAGGAAGAAAACCATAGAACTGGAGTTAGAAACTTATGTTCAGAGACAAACCCTAATGGATTCCAGGAAGAATCTGGACAAGGGATATATTCAATTATATCCAGTGAGATCACCACGGAGTTCGAGAGAAGTCAAAGTCTGCATAAGTTAGAACCACACTTCGGAAACGTGAGAGAGTTCAAACTTCGAGGACGAAGTTTAGTTTAAGGGGTAGAGACTGTAATATCCCAGATAATGGGGTTACAAAAATAGAGGAAACAGATGTGTGCATTGCATTCATGCATAGAAAATCCGGGGAATTTTCGCGCTTCAACCAAACACAAAGTGATCGAGGTTTCTCTTGTGTCAATGGAATTGATTTATGTCATCGACACAAGTGCGATAAATTTCGACATGACCTTTGTTGATTTATTATGTTTTCGAGGGAAATGGTTTGAATTCAAATTCAAATATGAGAGACATAATTTCAAATAAGAATTTGAATTAGAATTAGAATTCTAAACAATTATATAAATACAAAGTAAATATAAATAATAAATGAGAATCAAATATTATAAATAACAATTCACATAAGAATTATTACAACACTTATTGAAATATTACAAGTTACACAAGAAGTATGAGATTGCAAAATGGAACTAAAAGAATTCCTAAACTAAATCTTCCTAACATTTCTTGTTCTTCTTTCCCTGCAAAAAGAAACAACAAAGACAAAAGGAAAGTAAATTGTGTTATGGTTAAAATGTCGCCATCATCAAGGATGAGGCATTTTGATATTGGAACTCAACTTTAGGACATTAGACACTTGTTCTAATGTTCGAATGCGATTAGAGGGAATTGTTTATCTTAGGCAACAAATGGGACTTCGGAACCAATTAGGATCATTAGGCAACCATCAGCAAGTAGGCAACAAAAGGATATTGGGCCACAAAATCTGATCCATATGAATAGGCAACAAAAGCAATAAATTATTTTCCCTCTAATCTAGTTAAGTCCCTATTTAAACCAAACCCACAAATGCATATAAATGAACCATGTCTCGACATGGATGAGTCAAAGATGATCCTAAGCTCAACCTGAGTAGTTTCCACTTGGCAGTACCAAAAGTAAAGCTCAAGTTGTGAGATAAGAGCAACCTGACGTTGCTTGCTCAAGGAGGAAGAGAAAGGAATGTTGTCCTCTTACACTAGATAGTGAGGCACCCACACAAGCAAAGACAACACAGAATACGGAAGCAGTGTGTTGTCAATCGCACAAAGAATCGTCTAGTAATACAAAAGCAAGCCACTACATCCAAACCGCACCATACACCAAGAAGCCCTAGAACAACAGTTCATTTCACATGCCAGAACAAGTAGCTCTTCATTCAGATTCCTAGAACAGCCAAGATATCAAGATTCAAGAACAGCATCAACAGCTAAAGTACAGTAGCTAGAAAAGAAGAAACCCATTTTATATCCACCAGCTCAAACAAGAACAATAGCTATTCCAACAAATATCTCCACTAGCCAAACCACTAGATCATACCAGCAATACATAGCCATCACCTATTTAGTAGCCAGATCTTAGGAAGAAATCGAAGCAGCAAGGGGTGCATGCTAACCACAAGGAGGTGGTGTTTCAGTATCTAGGAGACCAAGCTACCAAGAGCAACAGGTAGAAATTCATAGGCTTGATCATATATATGTTCTTAGATTTGCATAATCACATGAGAAGAAATAAAGAAGAAAATACCAAGCAAGTAGATCCATCTACCCTTCCACTAGATTTTTATCTAGGGGATTGGAGGGATCTATTTCTCTCAGAATGGCATAGAAGTGCTATGCCAATATCATCACCGAGAAATAAAAAGACAAATAAAAGCATCTGTTCTTATCACAGGTTTGTACCTCAGCCTTTGCATCATTGGCAAGGCTACAAGATCAAGCCAAATCTGTTCTTATTAGTTATAGCTATTCAAAAAGGGAACATCAAGATCCACCAATAAAATCCAACCATGCAAAAATCATCTCTAGTTGATAAACAACAACTAGATCATATTTAAGAGCTCAGGAAAGGCATCAGTTTGTGCATTCCAACACAGCTACTGTCCAATATCGTTGATGCACAATTTAGTCATCACCATAAGCCGACAGTTAATAACCAACATACTACATGAATCTACTTAGGGTCCAGGACATTCATCCCAGGCCAACCAAGTAGTACCATAGTTGCAGCACAGATATAAGTATATATCTAAGCCCATAAGCAAGCCACCAAACAAAGCAACAATCTGCAAGCAAATATGGATGCATCTCACATTTCCCAAATTCAGTAATAAGATACACAGGGGTATAGCTGAATTACTTCAGTTAACTGAACTGCCCAAGTTCAATTTCTTCAAATATGGGATGAACAAATCATCCAAGTTGAGGCACCAAATTAAGCCTAGTATACACATCAGGGAATCACTTGTTTGATTAACATAATCCAATGGTAATGATCACTGGAATCCAAGCACCACAATCCTCACCTTCACTACCAGAACATGAATAAACTAGACAATTGCATAGCCTCAACCAGGGACATTAGATTGCCATGCAACACTAGCCACTTTAACCAACCTCAACTCAAATGCATAGGCCAATCACACTACATATGTCTTATTAGGGGATATATATCAGAAATGGTATAACCAACATATCAGCAAGATTATAACTGAGCCAACAGCACCACTTGGATTAACACAAAATCATAGTCAGAGTGGGAGAGGAGTGGAATATAGCTCATAATGACCTGTAGAGGAGGCGGGCGAGGCCGAGGACGCCGTGGTTGCATCGCAGCACCGTCCTGTCGGCATCAAGGCAGAGACAAAGTAGGCGGCACAATAGCATGACCACCAAACCACCAGACACCACCGAGATGGCGAGCTCGAGCTGGGGCTCGTGGTCGACGAGGAGGCGGGGTCGCCAATGGGGAGCAGCAGCGGCTTGCAGCATCACACCGGCGAACCTAGGGTTCGGCCAAGCGCACGTGGTGGCGCTTGGAGGCGTGGTGGCGGCGGTATAAGGTGGAGCCCCGCCGGGCAGACATCAGAGACGCCGAAGGCGGCCATCAATGGCCGAGAGAAGATGGCGGCGGAGCCACACCAGGGAGCGTTGGGCGTCAACGGCAGCAGGGCGGCGCAAGCGCGTGCAGGATGGCGTCGTGGTGAAGGTTAGCAGGTGGGGGAGACCATGGAGAATCCGTGTCGGGGAGCATCGGCGTATGGCGGCGCTGGAATCGGTCGGCGATAGCCGTAATTGGAGGCGGACTAGGGTTAGTCTTAGGCGCGACCGTGGGTGTCAAGGACGTCGCGGCAAGGGGGATTTGGTGGAGAAGAAGGATGAGAGGGCGGCCAAGCCTCATGGGCGAGCGGCGGCGCCAGAGTCGACCAGCAGCTGGACGGGCGGTGACGGCGTGAACGGCATCGACGCCATCGCCAGGAGGGGAACGAGCAAGCCCGTCCTCGCGTACGAGTGCGGATGAGAGAAGGGTGGGGATCGGGCCTGGGTCTTGACCCAACCAGACCAGGCCGACCCAACCGGTTGGGCCAGGTCCAGTTAGACCAGATCTGGTTAAGCCAATTTGGGCTCAAGCCAGTTTCCACCATTTTTTCTATTTTTTTTAATAATAATCTTAAAAGGTAAAAGAATACACAATTTAACCACACCATTTTTATTTGATATAGTCCACTCCTAAACAGAAGTAAAAGAAAAAGAAAACAATACTTTCAAGTCCAAAGAACAATAATTTGATGACCCTATGATTCTCGAAGATAAACTCTTATGTCTAAAATAATTAAAGATTTAAACTCTAAAAAGATATTTTCCTAATTATTCAAAAAAAATAAAAAGAATAAAAAAATTACAATCAAGATTTAACAAGTTCCTCAATTCATGTATTAGCTTTAATATTCAAACAATTACCACTTAAAACTCATATAGAATAGTAATATAAAACCCTAATTCCATATTGAATAAAGATTACAACCTCATAATTGTATGTGAAACCCAAAACCCTAATTCAATTAGAAACCCGAGCTCCACTATTTCATGTGAACCTTAAATGGTTTCTCAAACCCAAACCTCTAGTTTATAACATGTGATCATGGACTTTCTTTTCTATTATAGAATCATAATAGCAACTTAATGCTGGTTCATAATCACATAGGATACAAGAACTCTATCACTAAGAATTTAATATTCCATGTATGCATACCATCAAACCTAGATGATCAAATAGGATCAACCCTAGTCCTTATTACCAAGAATCTTATCCTTATTCATCCTTAATTAGCATCACACCATTGTGATGAACCCTAATAGCAACCCTACTTACTATTCTGCACTACATAACCCTGTTCCACTAAAGCCTACTAGTATTAGATAATTATGAATCATCCTATTCAGGAACCAACCATTCTTTACTTAGTGAATTCAAAGGTAAACCCTAGGCAACCTCAACTTTAATTGTAATACTTCTTAAGAAGTATGTTCTTCAAAAGTTATTCTTTTGAAGAAAATAACAAATCATAATCAACCCTACCTAACAGGACCTATAAACTCTAGCTAGCTATTACCAGCAAGATGAAATCACCATGATAGCAACCATTAATTTCTTAGGATACTTAGGCTTCACTAAATCCATACAAGCCTAGTTATTAATGAATCCAACCCTGTTTGGATCCATTTAATACTTACTGTAGAAACTAGATGAAACCATAGACAACCATAGAACCCCACCAACCTAATTATCATACTTGTTCTTTATCAAAGAACATGTTCTTCAAAAGTTATTCTTTTTAAAGTATATGATAATCAATCATTAACCATGCCATATAGTACTAAAACTGACAACTGTTCTTTACATGCTAACATTATGCCAATTATCATTCTTTGTGTGCTCAATTGATTACTGTACTTTATTATCTACCTGTTCATGATACCAAGTAATCACACCTGAATAAGAACCTTGCTTGTGGATCACTCTAAAAGTGCAACACACCCTAAACCAATCATTAGAACTCACTGATCCTAAATCATCGGGGTTAGATTACGTTTAAAACGATTGCATCTCATACTTATGCATTATTGCATTCTTGCCAATCTTTTAAACATCGTCCTTACCGGACGATGATGCTATTTCAGAAGTTGGAGTTACTACGTATCGAAGACCTTGTCTGCATAATCTTGCAGTCAAGAAAGGCAAGTTCATCACTTGCTCATGTCATTTGAGTATTTCTATCAAATTACTTGCAAAGTACTATGGTTATCACTATTGCATAAAAACCAAAACCACTACTTTCATAACTATGAATATGACTATGTGGTGGGCAATGGAACCATGGATTGTGTTGATATGGTGGAGGTTCCATTGCAAGGGTTTATATCCATCTAGGATTAAACAACAAATGTCGCCAGTGATTCTTGTGCCGTAATACCCGTGTTAACCATAAGATCTGGAGTGGGACGGAATAGTCAATTGTATTTCCACCTCTTGTACATCAACGGATGCGCTTTACCGTAGACCCTTGATCCAAGAGAGGACAAGTGGTACCCTTGATCCAAGAGAGGACAAGTGGTAGGGTGGGGGTCCCGATGAAGTCCCCACGGTAATTGCGGTCTATGATGGGTTGCAGCTGCCGGCGAAGGAGTTCATGGTAGAGACCTGAACTGTTGTCGTGGTCGGGGGCCGTCCTTAACTGGTATAAGAGCACCGGCGAGGACCCAGGGTCGGAGTTTGCATCAACGGGTGGGTGTATGAGGTAGCGGAGGAATATGATTGGCTATGACCTTATACCGGGCCTCACACCAAAGGAAGTGTGGACGAGAACATGACTCGGTTGGCACCAAGGTTAAGATCTCTTATGGGTAAAGCAACACACCTCTGCAGAGTGTAAAGAACCGTGACTGTCACTCCCTGTTCGGGATATGGAATCGCTGAACGCGGCCGGAAAGGAGCTCCATGAAGTTCTAGTAAACCGGTGAAGGCCGACGGACATAGTTCTTCCGAATAAAAGCAACCTTTTGAAGAAATGGTTATGAAAACTTGCATTGGTATTAGCCTTTCTGGTCTAATGCTGTAGCGAGTGCATTAAACACCTCTTTCCTATACTGAACTTGTTGAGTACGCTCGGCCTCATCCCACTCTTAAATCCCCTGCTTAGATATGGAGGCATCGAAGGAGGATCTACAGTGCAACTCGAAGGCCGAGGAGTCAACAACTACTTCAAGAGACAGGACCCTGTCAGAGGAGTCAGATACCACATCCAACAAGGAGAAAACCTAGTTTAGCCATAGAAGGGAACTAGCTTCCTAAACTTAGCTCCTATTTAGCTAGAATCTATTCATAGCCTCTCTAGATAGTTAAATACTCTACAAATAGAGTTCGTGATAGGATTAGACTACGAGTCGTTCTTCTGGAGTTTATTTGCAGATTTACCTCATTGTAAAGTAGGAGGCTGTGATGATCTTATGTAACAGAGTCAATATTGTAATTCTATAGACATGCCTTGGACCCGCATATGTTTCTGCTGTACCACTCTGAGCGATATAATACTAGTGGAACGGTGTTTCATTGGTGTTATATCAGACTTGCATACTACACCATGCAGTGATATGCCGGGTCACCACAGTTGGTATCAGAGCAAATGCTTTGACCACAGTCGACAAGCAAATTGTTGGAGGGAATCAGGGAGCGAAACTGCCAAGCGAAACTGACAGTGGAGTCTATGTGCTGTGATTAGGAATTGAGCTACACCAAAGGTTCGTCTGTTTTATGATAATGATTATGATTAAGAATTAAGCTTGTCGACTGTGGAGTCTACGGTTCACAAGAGTCGCAAGAGACGTGTGTCGCATAGCCGCTCCCTCCGGCCCTCCCGCGCATCTGTCTGGCGCCATGACACCACACGCCGCATCGCTTTCAAATTGAGAATAGCCGCTGAACACACAAACAAGACAAGATTGTGCAATTGATTAATCGTAATCCTGTGACGTATCACACAAAGCTGGCACCTGACAAAATACTCGTAGATACTATGCTGAGTTGTGACTTGTGAGTGTAGAAGATCGGCACAACTTGGCAGCCGAAATAAAATCGGCAATTAAGCAGGGAGGGAGGATATGCCAGGCATATTATATCGTGGATACGTGTGCCAATGGCAGCTCCGCCCAAGAGCCGTCGCAGTCGCCACCGGGCAGGCCATATCATATCTTCCCTCTTCGCTTTATTCCCCTCCTCCCGTCGCTCCAACGGGATAGATCGACGGATAACCGCCGTAGAATCCCCGAAACAAAAAAGCGCGTATACAAAGAAAGAATTTTTTATTCGCATCACAGAAACAAAAGCAAATACGAATCCGAATACGAATACGAAAAGTAGCACAGAAAATAGTTGAAGAAGAGCACGGAAAAGAGGCTCCGTTGGGAGATATAATAATACCCGGCTTCCAATCTTCTCCCCCCAGCACCACACCTCGACACCGCGAAAGCACACCACACGCGCACACGTATATAAGCCGATCTTTATCAAGTTGGGATCTTTAGCGCCGGAGGAGCGGAGTAGCAGCCACCTCGCCGGCGAGGGTAACTAGCGCAGGAGGAGCGGAGCAGCCTGCTCGCCGTCGAGATGGCGGCGGGGAACGAGTGGATCAACGGGTACCTGGAGGCGATCCTCGACGCGGGGTCGAAGCTGCGGCCGCAGGGCGTGCAGCTGCCGCCGCTGGAGACGGCGCCGGCGCTCGCGGCCGAGGAGTCCAGCGCCGCCTACAACCCGACCAGGTACTTCGTGGAGGAGGTCGTGAGGAGCTTCGACGAGCAGGCCCTACACAAGACATGGACAAAGGTAAGGCCTTGGTAAATCGACGGATCATCCTTGGTTATCTGCAGCGATTGATCAATCGGTGGTAACTGCTCCTTTTGTTCGTTCTTGATTGATTGTCTGTAACCGCAGGTGGTTGCGATGCGGAACAGCCAGGAGCGCAGCAACCGGCTGGAGAACCTGTGCTGGAGGATCTGGAACGTCTCCAGGCAGAAGAAGCAGGTACGTCCCTCCCGCCTCCCCGCCGCCGTGCGCCATGGACGGCGGCGATGCCGTCTGTCCGTGGCTCGGATGGCCTCCACATGCTCTGCTTTTCCTTGCGTTCACGACCCGGTTTCTCCTTTTTCGCTTCATCAAAACGGAAAAGGAAAGGAGCTCGTGTTCAATGTCGGCGGCCCGCTTAGCCTGGCCCATACGGCACTGCCCACGTCTCGTTTAATTCTAAGCGCGTTTAGGGGAGGAATTATTGGGCTGGGTCGTTTACGAGTTTTACTGTTGGGTTGCGGTGAGCCCATGGCTCGGTCCATGGGAGGTACTTTTTTCTTTTGTAAGTACCTACCTCTACACAAAAGTGATTAAATTTCACACAAATTCGAACTTTCCTGCAGAATATAAAAAGGACCAGGACTTTATTTTTCAAATAGGTTACTGTAACACTTTTGATAATTGGTCCCACACAACCAGACGTATTGTGACCAAAGTTCCTTTCCAGTTTGCTCTGCCAAACAGGACCCACTGCTCATGAACACACTCCTTTGCTCGTTGCAACTGTTTCTGAAAAGTATAATCTGCTAGTAACATGCAGTTGTTAGTTGCTACTGCTCATGGCCTCCTAGTCGGTTGATTAATTCGTTAATTCAAACATAGGCTCATTTCGAGCTTTCGGTCTTAAAAAGTTGCTATTCCTCCCTAGTAGAAGAAAGAGTAAAAGTCATGAAAATGGATGAGCTTCACAGGGCGCTATTCCATTTCGGTGGAACAAACTTGCTCAATTTCTCATTTAAAAAACTTGCCGTTGCTAAAAGGGGAACCGTTATCCCAGCTCACGCCAACAGATTCTCGCTCTTCCTTTTTTAGACATTGCGTCTGATTTGTTCTAGTAGGAAAATGACGCCTCTGAATTTTCAGTTCAGTTCTAGCTTCATCCTTGCGAAATCACGCAACCTCAACATGCAAGTATCACATAGATAGAACACAGTAAGAAATGAGGGCGTGTCTATGTCTAAGTTGACTGAGATTTTTTTAAGTTTCAGTCATCTCAGAAAAGTGCAACTCAGGTTTTTTTTTTGTAAGTGACTTAAACTTAAGAAAATCTAGTTAACTGAGACATAACAAAACTGAAGAAATGAGACCTCAGTTCCAAAAGAGGGGGGAATTGGAAGACGTCGCCTCTTTTTCTTTTTTTTTTGATAGGAAGACGTCGCCTCTGAATATTGAGTTCAGCAAATTCAGTTGTTCTGTATCTTCTTGCGTTGATGAACTTTTGTGAATGGATGTGTAGGTGGAGTGGGATTACACGAAAGAGGTGGCCCGGCGGAAGCTTGAGCAGGAGCTGGGTAGCCGGGAGGCCGCCGAGGACCTCTCCGAGCTCTCCGAGGGCGAGAAGGACTCAATCACCACCGCCAAGCCCGACGCCGCCCCTGCTGTCCCGTCCGCTGACGATGGCGAGCACCAGCAGCCACAGCCACGCACCCGGCTCGCGAGGATCAACTCCGAGGTGCGGCTCGTCTCCGACGACGAGGAGGAGCAGACCAAGAAGAGGAACCTCTACATCGTACTCATCAGGTAACACGACCCACTGCTAATGAAATTGACACGAAATAATTTTTGCGATTGGTCTGTGCTGTGATGTGTTACTGACTTGCTGTGGTTTTGTTTGTACATTTTTAGCATCCATGGACTGGTGCGTGGAGAGAACATGGAGCTCGGGCGAGACTCCGACACCGGAGGCCAGGTCGGCCAAGTTCACCTGTCCAAACGTCGACACGTGTCGTGGACCTGCGCTGACCTGTTATTGTTTGCTGTTGGTTCAGGTGAAGTACGTGGTGGAGCTGGCGCGTGCGCTGGCGGCGACGGCGGGGGTGCACCGCGTGGACCTGCTGACGCGGCAGATCTCCTGCCCCGACGTGGACTGGACCTACGGCGAGCCCGTGGAAATGCTGGAGCGCCTGTCCTCGGCGGACGCCGACGAGGACGACGGCGAGCAGTCCGGCGGCGGAGCCTACATCGTGCGGCTGCCGTGCGGGCCGAGGGACCAGTACATCCCCAAGGAGGAGCTGTGGCCGCACATCCCGGAGTTCGTGGACCGCGCGCTCTCGCACGTCACCGAGGTCGCGCGCGCGCTCGGCGACCAGCTCCAGCCCCCTCCTTCTCCGGCCGACGGCGCGGTGGCGGCACCCATCTGGCCGTACGTGATCCACGGCCACTACGCGGACGCGGCGGAGGTGGCGGCGAACCTGGCGAGCGCGCTGAACGTGCCCATGGTCATGACGGGCCACTCGCTGGGGCGCAACAAGCTGGAGCAGCTGCTCAAGCTCGGCCGCATGCCCGGCCCCGAGATCCAGGGCACCTACAAGATCGCGCGCCGGATCGAGGCCGAGGAGACGGGGCTCGACACCGCGGAGATGGTGGTCACCAGCACCAAGCAGGAGATCGAGGAGCAGTGGGGCCTCTACGACGGCTTCGACCTCATGGTGGAGCGCAAGCTCAGGGTAAGGCAGCGTCGCGGCGTCAGCAGCCTCGGACGGTACATGCCGCGCATGGCGGTCATCCCGCCCGGCATGGACTTCAGCTTCGTCGAGACACAGGACACGGCTGAGGGGGATGGCGCCGACCTGCAGATGCTCATTGCTCCCGACAAGGCCAAGAAGGCTCTGCCTCCCATTTGGTCAGACGTACGTACTCGACCTAAAAACTCGCTCAAGCTCTTTCAGTGATCTTGCTTTTCTTGTTTATAATTGCTGATTAGAATGTTTTTTTCTTTCCGCCAGGTGCTGAGGTTCTTCACCAACCCCCACAAGCCGATGATCCTGGCGCTGTCACGGCCGGACCCGAAGAAGAACGTCACCACGCTGCTCAAGGCCTACGGCGAGAGCCGCCAGCTCCGGGAGCTCGCAAACCTGGTACGTTTTCAGGCCACAATATAGTACTCCAAACCTGGGAGTATTAGGAACAAATCTTGACCCAAACACTGAGCGACTGATGGCCTCTGTTCTTCTGCACTGAAAATGGATGCAGACGCTGATACTAGGGAACAGGGATGACATCGAGGACATGGCCGGCGGCGGCGGCGCGGTGCTCACGGCCGTGCTCAAGCTCATCGACCGATACGACCTCTACGGCCAGGTGGCCTACCCAAAGCACCACAAGCAGACGGACGTGCCTCACATCTACCGCCTCGCCGCCAAGACCAAGGTACAAAGTCTGAAAAATCCCATCATATGCCTCTGTATTCCCCTATTCCTCTGCATGAATTTGACATGTTTGATTCGGCCATTCGCAGGGAGTATTCATCAACCCAGCTCTTGTAGAGCCGTTCGGCCTCACAATCATCGAGGTAAGCTCCACAACTTTTTTGTGAGGTCGATGCAACCTTTTCATCATCATCATTTACTAATTTGGATCGACAATCTTATGTTCTTGTTGCGTGTGATCCGTGTGTAGGCCGCTGCTTATGGTTTGCCGGTGGTGGCGACCAAGAACGGCGGGCCGGTGGACATCCTGAAGGCGCTCCACAACGGGCTGCTGGTGGACCCGCACTCGGCGGAGGCGATCACCGGCGCGCTGCTGAGCCTGCTGGCGGAGAAGTCGCGGTGGGTGGAGTGCCGCCGCAACGGCCTCCGCAACATCCACCGCTTCTCGTGGCCGCACCACTGCCGCCTCTACCTCTCCCACGTCTCCACCTACTGCGACCAGCCCTCGCCGCACCAGCCGCTCCGCGTGCCCCTCGCCCTGGGCTCCTCCACCAGCTTCGGCGCCGACGACTCGCTCTCCGACTCGCTCCGCGGCCTCTCGCTCCAGATATCCGTGGACGCCTCCAGCGACCTCAACGCCGCCGACTCCGCGGCCGCCATCATGGACGCGCTCCGCCGGCGCCCGGCCTCCGAGAAGCCGGCGAGCTCCGGTGCCAGGGCGCTGGGCTTCGCGCCCGGCCGGCGGGAGAGCCTCCTGGTGGTCGCCGTCGACTGCTACGGCGACGACGGCAAGCCGGACGTCGAGCAGCTGAAGAAGGCCATCGACGCGGCGGTGTCGGTTGGTGAATGCGCGGGAGCGAAGCAGGGGTACGTGCTGTCGACCGGCATGACCATCCCCGAGGCCGCCGAGGCGATCAAGGCGTGCGGCGCCGACGTAGCCAGCTTCGACGCGCTGATATGCAGCAGCGGCGCCGAGCTATGCTACCCGTGGAAGGAGCTCGCGGCCGACGAGGAGTACTCCGGGCACGTCGCGTTCCGGTGGCCCGGTGACCACGTGAAGTCCGCCGTGCCCAGGCTCGGGAGCGTGGAGGAGGTCGCCCTCGCCATCGATCGCCCCGCCTGCTCCGTGCACTGCCACGCCTATGCCGCCACGGACGCATCCAAGGTAAGCAGAGCAGAGCATGGTGGTGAAGAAGGTGGATTCCTCATGGGCACGCTCCTGATGCTTGGGGTTTTGTGCAGGTGAAGAAGGTGGATTCGATCAGGCAGGCGCTGCGGATGCGCGGCTTCCGGTGCAACCTCGTCTACACGCGCGCGTGCAAGCGCCTCAACGTCATCCCTCTCTCCGCTTCCCGGCCGCGCGCTCTCAGGTGATCGGAGTTCAGATCATTCAAACTCTCATACGATCCGGTGGCAGCGACACTAGTGTTCTCAACATGTTACTTTTGTGTTGTGTCTGATCAACCAACTGCATGTTGGATGTGCAGGTACCTGTCGATACAGTGGGGGATCGATCTCGCCAAGGTGGCGGTGCTCGTCGGCGAGACCGGCGACACCGACCGCGAGAGGCTGCTCCCGGGAGTGCACAGGACGCTCATCCTGCCGGGGATGGTCGCCCGCGGCAGCGAGGAGCTCCTCCGGGGAGACGACGGGTACACCATGGCGGACGTCGTGGCCATGGACTCCCCCAACATTGTCACGCTCGCGGAAGGTCAGTCTGCATCCGAGATCCTCAAGGCCATCTGAGAGCGTGCTCTGCTCTGCTCTGCTGCTTCTGTCTTCCACATCCGGGACGTGGTAGCTCCACTTCGATTATTTCGCCTGTGATTTTGGCAGGAAGATGACTGCAGAATTGCATTTGCATATACCGTATACCTGTGCAAGCATGAGCAAAACATGTCAGCTAATAATTCTTTAATGTTTTGGCCATGCCTCCGTGAGGTATGCTTCTGTACATACTATAAAGAAACAGAGAGAGAAACGCAAGAATGAAAGAGAGAAATATTTTCAATGTAAGTTGATGTTTCTTCCTGACGGATTCTTACTTGGATTGTCTACATTCATTGTTTCAAGAAAATAGAAGGATCCCCCCTCTCCAAGTCTGTGTAAATCGATTTATCCAAACAACCTTCAAAAACTCGACGCCAAACAAATTACATACTCTCCCCATCCTCACGTAAATAGATGCTACTTTTAAAATTTATTCACATAAGAGTCTACTTCCATCTTCCCAACCCATTCAGATGTAGGAAAATTCGCGTCTCTTTTATCATGCGGGAATCAAACCCAATAACATTCACGACACATTGTTTTCTCATTTTCGACATGCATACACTTAGTTCACTGGATCTAGAAAAATTAAAGAGTAGAGATGTTGGCTTGCATCTTCCAAACGCATTTTCTATTTCACTCCATAATTTTTCTTAAAAGAATTATATGCCCACCTATTTTGTGGATGGAGGTTGTATATGCATTGTGGTGGCTAAAATCAAAGAACCTGCCCATCAAGCAGCTGGTTCACCGAGACAACATTCGCAAGAAAGATGTAACACTTGTTGTGAGACAATGCTGCCAAACTACGAAGTAAAGGCTAGGATATATGTTTTCACCCCGAGGTCACTCCGGGTTCCATGAGAACATCTTCTCAGAGGACATGACGTGCAAATGTTTTTGGTGTGGTGCATGCAATTAAACATAACCATAACAAGGCTTTTGCGATAAAGAGCAATATATTAGTATCAAAAAGATATCAAAGCAGACATAGCCTCTTCAACAACTTAATATCAGGAACAAGTCGAGAAATCGAGAATGCACACAACTAAATTATTAAAAAGAAAGGAAAAAGGAAAGAAGGTTAACGTAACAACAATGACGACAACCATCGCACTAGACAACGCACGGATTACAGGAATGATTCTCCAAAAGCAATGCCTTCAGGAAGTGAACACACTGTCTTTATTGTCGCCCGATCTAGTCATAAAAGGCCGGATCGTGGGTTTTCATCCTGGAGAGAAGTTATAAGGAACTCCATGCAATGCCTTCAAAAAGGTAGCGATGCACCGATACTCAAGTACAAGAGCAACCAATAATGGTGGTTTGTTGTTGTGTTCAATTGTCAAGTTAGTATTCTTTCAATGTTTGCAAACCACATATGAATCAATGGACCGAGGACCTTACTGGGTTGGTATGTTTTCTAAACTATGATGGTTATAATCTTGGTGAAGCAACCAACATGTTATAGACTTCTATAGTTCAACTACAATAAAATGTAAATCATGCATGCTTCGGGTCAGTGCAGTAAATCATATTCAAGCACTCCCTTTTAAAGGCAATTCAAGCACTCCCAAATTACTGATGATATTTCTAAAAAGATATATATCATTCATATCAGCTACAGGTTTATTTCTGTTTTCCTCTGACATTATAAAATTAAAATCCCCTAAGAGAAGACAATTTTCACACTAGAGGATATTTTTAATTAGAACTACAATTTAGAATTTTTTATGTTTTATTCATTTGCAAGGCCCATAGATAGACACCACAGTTCAGAAGTGTGGATTGAAGTGAAAATGATTATAATGGTAGATCTATAAATTTCCAAAACTTGACCAACAAAAATAGCATTTTTCCATAACACAGTAATAACACCAAATGCACCCACCAAGGGAGAAAAAGTAAATTGATCAAATTTCTTGGAACAAAAGCTTCTTATGAAGGAGTGATCAAAAGATTTCCATTTAGTCTCTTGTAAGCAAATCAAAGCTGCACCACTTTCCCCAGTTTTATTGAAAACATCAATTATCTTATCTTTGTCATTTAAACCCTAATACTCCAACCCAGTGCCAACCAATCAAGAAGACTAGCACATGAATTATCCATTAAAACTATAAGGGTGAAAGAGAATATATTGCTCAATGCAATTAAGCAATTTATCAGACAAATCAGCAACATGGACAAGCCATAACAAAAGGAACACAAGATTATCCTAACCCAAGCACACTGAAATGAAACAAATGAACAACCCATTACAAGGCACACTCAAGGCCTTACTATTCGTTCAACCTATATGAATCATGGCCTTCTGTAGGAGCAGCCATATGCTTCTCCTTCGACAAAGAGGACTCATGAATCCTGAGAAAGCTACCATCATGTTGCAACACACAAATCGGGGCCACCTCATCTTCAACAGCACCTTGAAGGAACCAAACAAAAATTCGTGGGGAGTCTGAACTTCGCTTAAGGGAGGCAGACAAAATGACATGTTTGACAGAAAACATAGGCACTATGCCAGAGCATTGTTGCTTATGAACATAAACCTTCTTTACAATACTCCTTGCTAGAGCTAGTTTAGAGGCAACAACTTTTCATCGATCATTGCACTCCTTTTGCCAGAGATTAAATTCATGCAACCAATTTTGACCACCAACCCCCCCCCCCCCCCCCCCCCCCATAAATGGAAGAAACACTTGAAATTAAAGAACTCTAAAGATCTCAAGTGAAGAATGTGTGAAAGCTCACCGATTTAGATGAAACCGTGGAAGATAAAACCCAATATTTGAACAAAGAGATCTTAGGCTCTCCAAAATAACCACCTATGGACGACATAAGGGCCAACACAACTACGTCCTCATCCATGCAAAAAGAAGCACGACAAAATAATATTACCAAAGTAAAATATGTTAATCCAATGAATGTGTGGACAGATGATTGTAATAAAGAACACACCTCTTCCTCAAATGAAATCCCATGGAAAAAAATCTAGATAGAAACATGAGAAGCATGAACTGCCATTGTGGTTGGATTAATAGGAACCTTCTCAAGGAGCTGATCTTGATTGGATGAAAGCGACACCTCAAATAGGGAATGACCAACCAAAAGCTTGTTGTCTCTCACAATCAACCGATCTTGATCCTTGACACACTGACGTGCAAATCGGATCTCAGATCCAGGTCTGATGCATTCAAAGGCAGAAAACTCACATGCATCCACAATGATCCCATCCAAGACAACAAGTTGGATCTTGAGATCATTGGGAGAAACCATCAGAAAGATAGCCGAGATGTGATCTTGCAGATGACTCAAATGAGAGGAGAAAATATCCACCCATCTCCAACATGATGGGTCCTTGAGGTTGGCTAGAAACATGTGGAAGGAGAAGGGGCGGGAAATGTGTGTGAACGCCGGTGCTAGGGAGAGTGGAAACCCTAGATCGCCATGGTGTTGCCTAAGGGGAGTGTTCCGATGGATGAAAACAAACTTAATAATGATGATTTTGGGTTAATGATAGTTTAGTGAATATACATGGTTGATATCCTTGTTGCCTACAACGAAGTGTAAACCATGCTTTTGATTGGTCCGATAGCCATGCATTTTTGTAACCAAAGGATCTTCGATGAATACGCTTATGAGGAATAGAGGTGACAAAAGCTACCTTTCACCTTAGTACAGTTTTTATACAAAATTTGTGAAGACCCACTTGTTTTGTGCCCCATCCACGAGGAGACTCTTAACTATTATTGTATGCCAACTGAATGCTAGTCGGGACAGAATTGGTTGCACGTGATATGTCACTAAGCATTATTTACACACACATTGCTTTGGCTTCACTCTTATAAACACATTATAACCATAATCGCGAAATATACTCTTATGCAGGTTGTTTGTTTCTTTCAATTGCTATTATTTTGCTTTATTCACTTAAGTACAACATATTGTTTGGGTTTGAAAAACCTTTTGCAGACAAGAGCGACGGAACTGAGCAATGGACTGTTAAAGTAGTTGCCTAGCTGTATATGTATAGGTCTCTATACCTTGTATTGTATCCGGAATACACCTCTGTATAGGTGGACCGGCCCCTGTATGTCTCCCATATATAATGCCATGATGCGGCCCGTGTTAGGGTAACGCTGCCCATACTTTTGATACAGTATCAGAGAACGGTTCTTCCAATCACATCTAGATCGCCGCCACCGAGGTCTCCCCAGACCGTCGCCCGTCGAGATCGCCCCAGTTCATCGTCGTCGCAAGCTTGCAGGCGTCATGTCATCCTCAGCATCTTCCTCTTCATCGACAGGCGCGGCGGCTCTCAACATTGCCATCTCGAAGAAGCTGACCCGAGATGATTTCCCGAGATAATTTCCTTTTGTGGCAAACTCAGGTTCTCCCTGAGATTCGTGTTGCTCAGTTATTCGGGTTCCTGGATGGTTCTTCGGCGGAGCCAGAGAAGACGATCAAGACCAAGGACAACGATGGGGTTGAGGTGACAATTCCCAATCCCGAACACATGCGCTGGGCCGCGCAAGACCAAACCGTTCTAGGGTTTCTGGTTAGGAATATGGCAAAGGAAGTCCTCACGCAGATGGTTGGACTCCCAACGTCCGCAGCGGTCTGGAAAGCTGTGGTGGAGATGTTTACAGCCCAATCTCAGTCCAGAGTGGTGCACCTCCGCACCAAACTCAACCAATGTCACAAGGAAGACAAGACTGTACAGGCATACCTGGATGAGATCAAGGGTCTCTTCGATGAGATGGCTGCTGCTGGTAAACCTATGGATACCGTGGATGTGATTTCATACATCCTTGCTGGACTCGACAATGAGTATGATGGTTTTGTTGCTGCCATTAATGCCTTTCTTAAGGCGCAGAAAGATGTGAGTTTGAGTGATGTTTACTCACAGTTTATGATATATGAGTCTCGGGTGGAGGCTCGAACAGCTGGTGATGGAGCTTCTGTCAATGCCGCGACTCGTGGTGGTCGCAATGGTGGCCGAGGACGCAGACACTATCAGGATCAGTATCGTGATCAGGAGCAGTACCAGTATCGTGATCAGAGTGGTGGATATGATCAGCGCAATAACAATTACTGTGGTGGGTATAGAGGTGGCCGTGGCAATGGCGGTGGCCGCAACCCACAGGGAAATCGCTCCTTCGGAGGAGGAGGACGGAGTGATGAAATCTGTCAGGTGTGTGGCAAACAGGGACATACTGCCTTGAACTGCTTGAAGATGTTTCAGAAAAACTACAGGGTCCCGACAAATCGGCAGGTGCAGCCTATGGTTCTGGATCATATGGTGTTGACACCAATTGGTACAGCTACACCGGGGCGACTGACCATGTCACTAGTGAGCTAGAAAAATTGCATGCGAGGGATAGCTACAATGGCAATGAGAAGATACACACGGCTAGTGGTGCAGGTATGGATATACGTCACATTTTCCATTCTATATTTCATATCCCGAATCATGATTTTCATCTTAAAAATATCCTACATGTTCCAACAGCCACAAAGAGTCTCTTATCTACTAGTTGTCTAGCCACAGATAATCATGCTTTTGTTGAGTATTGGCCTGATTCTTTCTTTGTTAAGGACCAGGACACGAGGGAAATCCTTCTTCAAGGTAAATGCGTTGGAGGTCTCTACCCAATGCCAAAGTCCTCATCCTCTCTTCCTGGCCGGCAAGCTCATGGAGTCACCAAGTCCTCCTCTTCGATTTGACATAAGCGTCTAGGTCATCCAGCTTCAAGTGTAGTTCATCAAATTCTTCGAGACAATAATATTCCGTTTAGTGAGTCCAAGGAATTAGTTTGTGATGCCTGTCAAAAGGCTAAGAGTCATCAGAGACGTCAAGTGTGTCTACTTTTCCTTTTGAACTTGTATTTTCTGATGTCTAGGGTCCTGCCCCGGCTTCTGTTGGAAGATTTAAATACTATGTTAGTTTTATTAATGATTATAGCAAGTTCACCTGGATATATCTCTTGAAAAATAAATCTGATGTGTTTCAGAAATTTCGTGATTTTCAACAGCTTGTTGAGAGACACTTTGATAAGAAGATTCTTTCTATGCAAACTGACTGGGGTGGTGAGTATCAGAAGTTGAATTCTTTCTTTCAGCAAGTTGGAATATCTCATCTTGTGTCATGTCCCCATGCTCATCAGCAGAATGGCCCAGCTGAGCGCAACCATAGACATATTGTTGAGGTTGGTTTGTCTCTTCTTGCCAATGCATCTATGCCACTTAAATTTTGGGACGAGGCTTTTCTTACGGCGGTTTATCTTATCAATCGTCTTCCTAGTAAAGTCATTAATTCTGATACTCCCTTTGAGCGCCTCTTTGGTTACAAAGCGGACTACACTTTCCTACGGATTTTTGGTTGTTCTTGTTGGCCAAACCTTTGCCCATACAATAGGCGAAAATTCGAGTTTCGCTCCAAGCAATGTGCTTTTCTTGGGTATAGTAATCAGCACAAAGGCTACAAGTGCCTTGACATATCTTCTGGTCGAGTGTATATCTCTCGCGATGTTGTGTTTGATGAATCTATTTTCCGTTTGCCTCCCTTCATTCCAATGCCGGTGCCCAATTAAAATCAGAAATTATTCTTCTACCAGCTTCTTTGCAACCTATTCATATGCATGATCATGAGGGGAATGATATACAGTTTGATGCTGACGCTAATCCTGCTAACCATGTTCCTGGTAAGTCTATTGTGCAGGAATCAGCGCAAAATTCTGCTCCAGGGAACTCTTTTGGTGATTTTTCTCCGTCTGGCACGGATCCCAATGAAGATTCTGCCCAATCATTGGGCTCAGACGGCCAGACACGATCTCCTTCGGGATGAACGACGCAATCTAAGTCGGATCGCGCCCCGCCCGCGCCAGGCGTGGCCCCATCCCAGGTGGCGGCCTCCCGTTCTCCTGCTCCACCGGCGGTTGGACCCCACGCGGAGATTCTCCCGCTCAATGTCCCCTCTCCCAGATCTTCTACGGCCACCAGCACGGACACACGGTCGTCTATAGGATCGTCTGCGGCTGGTTTGTCCGGGTCCCCTGTCTCCTCTGGATCGTCTGCGAATGTTGTGCCCGTTGCTCCTACTGTTTCTGCTCCTGGTCGTCCTCATACACGGATTCAAAGTGGTATTTCTCAGTCGAAAATTGTTACCGATGGTCGTGTTCGGTATGATCGTGTTTGGTTTGCGAATTATAGCAGTACTGGAGAACCAAATGATATTCGTGAAGCCCTTGCGGATCCTAAGTGGAAGGCTGCTATGGATGAGGTGTATCTGGCGTTGAAAAGCAACCGCACTTGGCACTTGGTTCCATCTGGTGCTGGTAAGAATGTAATTGACTATAAATGGTTCTATAAAGTGAAGCATCGAGCTGATGGATCAGTTTATCGTTATAAGGCTCGTCTAGTTGCTGAAGTTTTTAAGCAGCGATATGGCATTGACTATGAGGACACTTTTAGTCCTGTGGTGAAGGCGGCGACTATTCGCTTGGTGCCCTCTCTTGCAGTATCTCGTAATTGGCACCTTCGACAACTAGATGTGAAGAACGCGTTTCTCCATGGTGTTCTGGAAGAAGAGGTCTACATGCGGCAGCCTCGTGGTTATGAGGAGAAATTGGGATATATTTGCAAATTAGATAAGGCTTTATATGGGTTGAAGCAGGCACCTCGAGCTTGGTATTCTCGTCTCAGCTCCAAGCTTCAGTGTCTTGGTTTTTCTGCTTCTAAGGCTGATACTTCTGTGTTTTTCTACAACAAAGGGGGAGTGTCTATATTTATGCTTATCTATGTGGATGATATTGTTGTTGCTAGTTCATCAGAGGAGGCTGTTGATGCTCCTTCATGATCTTGGCCTTGCCTTTGCTTTGAAGAATTTGGGGCCGTTGCATTATTTTCTGGGTATTGAGATGAATAAAGTACATGATGGTATAGTTCTCTCTCAAGAAAAATATGCAAATGATTTGCTTAATCGTGTGAACATGAAGATCTGCAAGCCTATTGATACTCCCTTGTCAGTGTCTGAAAAATTGTCAGTGGTTGATGGTGAGCCATTGAGCAGTGAAGATTCTACTCGCTACAGAAGTATTGTTGGTGCATTGCAGTATATTACTTTGACTAGACCTGATATTGCTTTCTCTGTCAATAAGGTCTGCAATTTTCTTCATGCACCAACTACTGTTCACTGGATATCTATGAAGCGCATATTGAGATATCTTCAAGGTACTACATCTCTAGGCTTGCGGTTGAGTAAGTCATCGTCTACTTCTGTCAGTGCTTTCTCGGATGCTGATTGGGCCGGGTGTCCTGATGATAGAAGATCCACATGCGGTTTTGCTGTGTTTTTGGGATCAAAATTGATCTCATGGAGTGCTAGAAAACAGGCTACGGTGTCTAGATCAAGTACTGAAGCTGAGTACAAGGCAGGGCTAATGCTACAACTGAAGTTATATGGGTGCAAAGTTTGCTTGCTGAATTGGGTGTGTCACAGGATCGAGTAGCATGTGTTATGGTGTGATAATATCGGAGCTGCATACCTCTCTACTAGTCTGGTGTTTCATGCTCGGACTAAACATATTGAAGTGGATTGTCACTTTGTTCGTGAGAGGGTGGCTCGGAAACTTTTGGACATACAGTTTATTCCTTCTAGAGATCAGGTGGCTGATGGTTTACCAAATCACTGTCCGTGTCGCAGCTAGCAACGTTTTGTCGCAATTTTAACTTAGATAAGTGATACGTCCAAAACGTATCTACTTTCCTGAACACTTTTGCTATTGTTTTGCCTCTAATTTGTGTATTTTGGATGCAACTAACACGGACTAACGCTGTTTTCAGCAGAACTGTTCTGGTGTCTCGTTTTTGTGCAGAAATCCAACTTTCGGGAAAATCCTCGGAATTTATGCAGAAGGCCCTATTTTCCCGCAGAACCGACGAGCAGGAAGGACAAACCAGGTGGAGGCCGAGGGCCCCACACCATAGGGCGGCGCGGCCCAGGGGGGGCCCGCGCGGCCCTGTGGTGTGGCCCCCTCGGCCGGCCTCCGACGCCCTCCTTCGGACTATTTATCGGCCTCGACCTAAAAACGCACGGGGAGAAGTCGAAGTCGCCAGAAACCCTCCAGAACGCCGCCACATCGCGAAACTCCGTCGCGGGAGCCAGAAGTCTCCGTTCTGGCACTCCGCCGGGACGGGGAATTGGAGGAGATCATCGCCATCATCACCGCCAACGCCTCTACATCAACCAGACATGTTTCCCCCATCCATGTGTGAGTAATTCCCCCGCTGTAGGCCGAATGGGATGGTAGGGATTGGATGAGATTGGTCATGTAATAGCATAAGATTGTTAGGGCATAGTGCCTAGTGTCCGTAATTGGTACTTTGATGATATTGTTGCAACTTGTTATGCTTAATGCTTGTCACTAGGGCCCGAGTGCCATGATCTCAGATCTGAACATGTTATTGTTTCATCAAGATAATCATTGTTTATGGTCTTACCTATAAGTTGTATACACATGTCGCTGTCCGGAACCGATGGCCTCGAAGTGACAGAAATCGGGACAACCGGAGGGAATGGTAGCGATGTGAGGATCACATGTTTTCAATGTGTGTTAATGCTTTGCTCCGGTACTCTATTAAAAGGAGTACCTTAATATCCAGTAGTTTCCCTTGAGGCCCGGCTGCCACCGGCTGGTAGGACAAAAGATGTTGTGCAAGTTTCTCATTGCGAGCACGCACGACTATATATGGAACACATGCCTATTGATTGCTTTGTACTTGGACACCGTTTTATTATTATCTGCAAATGCCCTGCTATGATTGTTACATGAGTTTCTCTTATCCATGTAACGCCCGTCATCCGTCCCCGTGCCTACAGTATTTTAATCCTGCTGTTTACTATAATCACTATCATTGTCTGTGTTACTCTGCTGCTATTATTTCACTCATCTCTTTGCTATAAAACTGCATTACTCGATAAACTCTTGCGAGCAAGTCTGTTTCCAGTGCAGCTGAATTGACAACTCATTTGTTAAGGCTTCCAAGTGTTCTTTGTCTCCCCTTGTGTCGAATCAATAAATTGGGTTTTACTTCCCTCGAAGACTGTTGCGATCCCCTATACTTGTGGGTCATCAAGACTATTTTCTGGCGCCGTTGCCGGGGAGCATAGCTTTATTTGGAAGTTTACTTGGATTAATATTGTTCGCTGCAAATTCTCCATCATGGGTAAACCTCGCGATACTAAGATCGCCATATTACCATCCACCACAAGAAAAGGTACAATTCTGAGTACCTCCGCTACACTTGATTCACCATCTGTGATTGATAAACTTGTTTCACCGCCGCATGCTTCAAATGCGGGTACTTCTGCTGAATCTGAAAACTCTCATAATATTGATAATATTTCTGCTGTGCTTGATGATAGTGGTTCTTTGGGATCCTTTCTAGATGCTACAATTGCTAGGTCTAGACAAATTGAAAATACTGAAACTCCTAATGCTACTACACCTGTTAATTCACCTGAACTTGATTATTTTAGTGATGATCCTGATGAAGATTATGTGGAGCTTAATGATGATTTTATTGAAAAATGCAATGCTACTACTGATGCAAGAAAAATTAAAAAGTTGCTTGCGAACATGCCGTTAGATATAAACCGTCTCTGATCCTAAGTTTGCCACATCTCCTATAAACATTAAGGATAAAGATTATGATTTTTCTCTTGATCTATCTCATATAGCTATTGTTGAGAAAACACCCTTTTGTGGTACTGAAAAAGAAAGTGCTGTTGAACACATGACTGAGTTATCACTCTAAGTAGCTTGTTTTCTGATGATGTCAAGATGCGTACTTACTTTGTTGCTAAAATCTTTCCATTCTCATTAAAGGATGACGCTAAAACTTGGTATAATAATTTGCCACCTAATTCTATTAAAAGTCCGAAAGAATTGCTTGATGTTTTCTTCCGTAAATACTTTCACTGCTAGTGCTCAACATATTGCTTTGCAGAGAATTTATAATTTTGACCAGGAGATGAAGAGAAATTGCACGAGGCTTGGGCGAGATTTTGCTCTCTTATTAGAGCTCGGCTTGATCATGATTTGGAAAAGCATGATTTACTTGATATATTTTATAGCGGACTAACCATTGAGTCTAGGGCATACCTGGATAGTTGTGCTGGTTGTGTTTTCAGAAAAGAACTCCAGACGATTTGAAGAATTATTGGCTAAAATAAGCCGGAATCATGATGATTGGACTACGCCTGAACCAACTCCAACGCCAATATTGAAGAAGAGGGGTTTAATTAAATTGAATGATGAAGATATGAGGGAAGCCAAGAAGTCTCTCAAGGAGAAAGGTATTAAATCTGAAGATGTGAAGAATCTTCCTCCCATAGAAGATATATGTGAGATAATTCCCCCTTCATCCATGATTGAGGTAAACTCCCTTCAACGATTTACTAAGGAAGATATTCCGTATTCGAAACCTCCTGCACAATGCTTAGATGAGTTTGATAATTATATTGTTAAGCAAGAAAATTTTAATATGAGAGTAGAGAATCATTTAATGGAAAATTCTCGAGCTATTAGTGAATTGCATGATATTGTAGAGAGAACCTCCAATGATGTTAAGATGCTTGTTAAACATTTTCATATGATTCAAACGCAAATTGATCAACTCACTAAAGTGCAAAATGACTTGTTAGGGAATAATTCTAAAGAGAAACATGCTTATGAAGTAACAACTAGAGGTGGTGTCTCTACCCAGGATCCTCTATATCCTGAAGGGCATCCCAAAAGAATTGAACAAGATTCTCAACGCATTGAACCTAGTGCTCCTTCTAAGAAGAAAAAGAAGAAGAAACATAAAAATGTTGTAGAATCCTCTGAACCTGCTAATGATCCTAATAGTATTTCTATTTCTGATGCTGAAACTGAAAGTGGTAATGAACATGATAAAGATAATGATAATAATGATGCTCCTGGTAAAGAAGAGGTTGAAGAAGAACCTGAAAAGCATGCTAAAAATAAAAAGTACACTAAAGAAGACTTTATTGCTGAGAAATATGGTAATGAAAGGGAACCTTGGGTGCAAAAGCAAATGCCTTTTCCTGCTAAGAAACTAAAATCAAAGGAAGAAGAACACTATAATAAATTTTGCGATTGGATGAAACCTTTATTCTTGCAAATTCCTTTGACTGATGCTATTAAATTGCCTCCTTATTCAAAGTATATGAAAGATATTGTTACTAACAAGAGGAAAATCCCCAATGAGGAAATTTCCACTATGCTTGCTAATTACTCTTTCAATGGCAAAGTTCCAAAGAAGTTGGGCGACCCAGGTATACCTACTATTCCTTGTTCTATTAAGAATAATTATGTTAAAACTGCTCTATGTGACTTGGGAGCCGGTGTTAGTGTTATGCCTTTTTCTCTTTATAAGAGACTTTACTTAGATAAGTTGATACCTACTGATATATCTTTGCAAATGGCTGATAAATCTACTGCTATTCCTGTTGGTATATGTGAGGATGTTCCTGTTCAAGTTACTACTAATTGCTTGATATTAACTGATTTTGTTGTGTTGGAAATGCCTGAAGATGATAATATGTCTATTATTCTTGGGAGACCTTTTCTTAACACCGCAGGGGCTGTTATTGATTGCAATAAAGGAAAGGTTACTTTCAATGTTGATGATAGGGAGCATACCGTTTATTTTCCCAAGAGGATTGAGAAAGCGTGTGGAGTTAATACTATTTCTAATGTGAGAACTATCAAAGTGGGAACTATTGATTGTCCTATATATGAGCCTAAGGAAGAATATCAAACTCTCGTGATTGGATCCATATCAATACAATTCAAGGTAACATGATTGATTTGAGGTTTATTTCTTCTTATGCTATGTAAAATTTATTTGGTGACAAGACTTGATCAACCTTGTTAACAAATACTTTTTATATGCATAGAGGAGGTAAACAACATCTTTTTCTTCCTCCACTTGCTCTAGTTGCTGTAGCATTTTTTTTAATTTGCAAAGTTCCTTAGTTATTTGGAGATTTCAAAATTTTTCCTGGCCAGTAATAATAAATTAAATACCCAGAAATGTGCATTTTTCAAAGTTTTCAAAAATTCACAAAAATTATAACGTTGGTCCTATTTTTCGACGAGGCACCTGGGAGCATCAGAGGATGACCTGTGGGGCACCAGAGGGTGCCACACCACAGGCCGGCGCGGCCAAGGTGGTGGGCGCGCCACCATGTGGTGTGGGCCCCTCCTTGCCCCACTTTGCCATCTCTTTCTCCCAGCACCTTCTCTCTCCCGAAAAAACTCGTACCAGGTTCCTCTCACTCGCGTTTTTGCTCCAGAGCTCCAGATTTTTTGATCTCTTTGCTCAGCCCAGATTTCTTGCTGAAATTTGGCACATTTGCTCCTTGGTATGTGACTCCTCCACCCATCCAGGTAGAATTTTGTTTGGTTGAGTATATCTTGAATATTTTGCTGCTGTAGGTAACATGTTTAGTGAGCTTGCATGCTTGTTCTAAGTGGTGGAAACTAGTTTTGATGCATGATTAGTACTCTAGCAAGTTCCTATGGTAGTTTCCCTCAATTATATGTCACCAAATCAAATTTTTATATCATTTGTTGAAAATTTCAGAGAAGGGATGAAGAAGTTCAACTTTGGAGAGTTGTTCAAGAAAGGAACAACCAGCACCGGGAGGCCTTCTAGGGCCGCCACCCGGATTAGGCGATCGTACAACGAGGATATCATCGCGCCTAGCTTCGCGCCCGAAGAGGACAACGGGGCTCCTAATGCTTCGTCTTTTTCATGCTATGATTTTCTGAGGAATGCAGGGATATTGGAGGATTTCTCCACCCTTGTCAACAGGGCAGGCTTAACCACCTATGTGGGTGATGAAAGGGAGCAATACTACATGCTCACCAAAATCTTCGTCGAGAGCTTCAAGTTCCACAACAAGCAATATGAGCCGACAGTTGCATTCAAGATCTATGGTAATCCTGTTACTATGGGATTGGAAGATTTTTGTCGTGCATTGGATATTGCCCTTGTAGGTACAGCAAGTAGGATTGATGACAACCCCCGGGACTTGTTGGAGCTTTATCGAGGGATCACCGATGATGATTGTCGCACCATTCAGCGTGGCAAGATAAGGAACATTCAACTCCCCGCCATTAAGTATTTTGCGTATTACATTGCTACTAGCATTCTTGGTAGGGAGAACACTAGCAATATTTCTAGTTACCATCTTGCTTTCTTGAATATTGCACTTACTGGTCAGACATCTTATCATCTTGGTTCTCTTATTGCTCGCCGCCTGACTAACAGGGGGCCTATTTTTGGAGGAACTATTGCACTGCGTGTTTTAACTTATTTAAGGCTTTCTATTGATCCTAATGATGTACCATTGGCCCCTAGGAAACTTGATATTGCTGCTATGAAGAGTCATCATTTTGTTACCGCTGATTCTACTGTAGATAATATGGTCTATAGAATGTTGTTTTCTGACGGGGATGAGAAGGAAATCCCTCTTCCCCAACCAGGTTTGTTCAGTATTGACAGGCAATCATGGTCGTGCACTAAGGAGGAGGTGGATGAACATATGAAGATACAAGACTTCCACCAGCAGCATGACTCCGAGGACGCCGAGGCCTCCCACGACTACACCGTCACGTATCCGGGTGCTTCTTCCAGCACATACCCGGAATACGATCCATCTTCGTCATACTACGGAGATATTACCTTATGGGATCGATGGGATTGAACTCCACTTAGGCCAAAAGCCTAAGCTTGGGGGGAGGTATACCGGCATCACTCATTCTTTACATATTATGGTTGCTGGATACTTGCACATACTTGTTTTGTTCGTTTGAGTGGTTTTCTAATGAGAGGAAGATGATATTTGGGGAAGCGCTGCCTGAAAACAGATTCTGGACTGTTACTAGAAAAATTCGTACGCACAGCCAGAGCGTTATTTTGAGCTGCCAATTTTTGTGCAGGTTCCCCAGGTTGTTATCTAACTTTCATTAGTTGAACACTTTTCAAGCTGAGCAACGTAAGATTTTTGTAAAAATCGATTTCTGTACTGCTGTCAGGTTTTGGCAGATTTCTGCCATCTCGCTTTTCTGTGTTTCTTTTAGTTTGCTATTTCTTGTTTTTGCTTTGTTTCCTTCCCAAAACACAAAAAGACCAAAAATATTCTGTTGTTTCTCTTCACCATTTGTTTGCTTTGGTTTCTTGCATTTGTTTCGCTTTATTTGCTATTGCTAGTTTGCTATAAGAAAACCCAAAAAGATTTTGCTTTGTTTGCTTGTTTCCTTTTGTTCTTGTTTCTAATTTGAAAACACCAAAAATATTTGCTGTTCTTCTTTGATTTTGTAAAAGTTCTTTATGATTTCAATGGTCTTCGGTGGCTGGAGCGTGGTTTTCATTTCATATTATCCAAGCTACACAAGTGAAAAGGCAATAATGACGATCTACGACAATCTGATTGTGGTGAGAGGCTGGTATGAACTCTATTTGTTTTCATTTTTTTACATATACTCATCCATGTGAGCATGCTTAGTTGGTTCATGTGAGGTATATGTTATTTGAGAAAGTCTAGTAGTTTATGATCTCTCATGTTCAGCTCCAATTTATTAATATGAGTAGCATGTCATGGATGTTTGCTTGCATTGTTTTATTCATAAGTAAGTATGGCATTGTGGTATCCTCCTCTGAATAATTCATTTATATCGACTTGGCACATGCTCACGCATGCATATGACTGAACAAAAAGTCAATTAAGCCTCGATGATCTATATTGCTTCAGAGTTCTTGTATCACTTTTATGTCTCCGTTAATTTATTTTGCCGCAAGCATGATTATGACAAGCGATTCTTTGCTCTCTTGATTTGTCGCTCCCTAGTCTATTGCTAGCCTTCACTTGTACTGAGCGGGAACGCTGTTCGTGCTTCCAAACACATGAAAACCAAGTTATTCCAGAGTGTCCACCATAAATACCTATGCATGGCATTTCAAACCATTCCAAGTAAATTCTCATGCGCTACCTTTAAAACCTTCAAAATGCTTCTCAATTTGTGTTTATGTTTCATAGCTCATGAGGAAGTATGTGGTGTTTAGCTTTCAACCTTGTCATTTACTTTTGACGGACTCTCATATGGACTAGTGGCACATCCGCTTATCCAATAATTTTGCAAGAAGAGCTGGCAATGGGATTCCCAGTCCCGAATTAATTAACTTAAATAGACACTCCTCCATGGTTTGTGATTGTTGGACGGCACCCGAAGGATTCGGTTAGCCATGGCTTGTGTAAGCAAAGGTTGGGGGGAGTGTCATCATCATAATAAAAATAAAATAAAAAGGCACTCCTTCATGGTATGAGATTGTTGGCAGGCACCCGAGGATTCGGTTAGCCATGGTTTGTGAAAGAAAGGTTGGAAGGAGTGCCACATAGATATGCAATAATTCATGGGAGCCGCTCTTGAAAGTCCGGTTGGCGAGGTAGTTGGTGTACCCATTACCATTCGTTGACAACAACAAACACCTCTCAAAATAATTTTACTCCTGTCTTTATAAAAATGAAAAGCTCTAGCGCATGTTAATCCACAACTTCCCTCTGCGAAGGGTCAATCTTTTACTTTTATGTTGTGTCTCCATTATTTCTTTGAGCACTATCTTGAGAGCACAACTGTCATTCTTAGTATAATATGCTTGTCTCAAAATATGATTGATTGTGGTATAACTTTGATGCATTTATCTTTTGACAATCACTACTTCTAGTCTTTCTATGAACTCCAGAGGTGCCCGGGCATTTATGTTTTGCCAACCAAATACAGGCAAGCGAGATACCACTTTATCATACTCTCTTATGAACATTGCAATCCTGCTTATACACATGATTCATGATGCTTATTATTAATTGTTGGTACCTCTCCATGATTGACATAGCTGTTAGATGATCTTATTTGCATGTATCTCGTTATGAATTGCTTAAGTATTAGCCATAGCATGAGAATATATACATCATATGAGCAAATGTGTTCGTGAAAGTTCTTTTATCGCTCAGTTGTTAACTGAATTGCTTGAGGACAAGCAATAAGCTAAGCTTGGGGGGAGTTGATACGTCCAAAACGTATCTACTTTCCCGAACACTTTTGCTATTGTTTTGCCTCTAATTTGTGTATTTTGGATGCAACTAACACGGACTAACGCTGTTTTCAGCAGAATCTGTTTCAGTGTCTCGTTTTTGTGCAGAAATCCAACTTTCGGGAAAATCCTCGGAATTTATGCGAAGGCCCTATTTTCCAGAACCGACGGAGCGGAAGGACAAACCAGGTGGAGGCCCGAGGGCCCCACACCATAGGGCGGCGCGGCCCAGGGGGGGCCCGCGCGGCCCTGTGGTGTGGCCCCCTCGGCCGGCCTCCGACGCCCTCCTTCGGACTATTTATCGGCCTCGACCTAAAAACGCACGGGGAGAAGTCGAAGTCGCCAGAAACCCTCCAGAACGCCGCCACATCGCGAAACTCCGTCGCGGGAGCCAGAAGTCTCCGTTCTGGCACTCCGCCGGGACGGGGAATTGGAGGAGATCATCGCCATCATCACCGCCAACGCCTCTACATCAACCAGCCATGTTTCCCCCATCCATGTGTGAGTAATTCCCCCGCTGTAGGCCGAATGGGATGGTAGGGATTGGATGAGATTGGTCATGTAATAGCATAAGATTGTTAGGGCATAGTGCCTAGTGTCCGTAATTGGTACTTTGATGATATTGTTGCAACTTGTTATGCTTAATGCTTGTCACTAAGGCCCGAGTGCCATGATCTCAGATCTGAACATGTTATTGTTTCATCAAGATAATCATTGTTTATGGTCTTACCTATAAGTTGTATACACATGTCGCTGTCCGGAACCGATGGCCTCGAAGTGACAGAAATCGGGACAACCGGAGGGAATGGTAGCGATGTGAGGATCACATGTGTTCACGGAGTGTTAATGCTTTGCTCCGGTACTCTATTAAAAGGAGTACCTTAATATCCAGTACTTTCCCTTGAGGCCCGGCTGCCACCGGCTGGTAGGACAAAAGATGTTGTGCAAGTTTCTCATTGCGAGCACGCACGACTATATATGGAACACATGCCTATTGATTGCTTTGTACTTGGACACCGTTTTATTATTATCTGCAAATGCCCTGCTATGATTGTTACATGAGTTTCTCTTATCCATGCAACGCCCGTCATCCGTCCCCGTGCCTACAGTATTTTAATCCTGCTGTTTACTATAATCACTACTGCTGTCTGTGTTACTCGTCGTTGTTATTTCACTCTGCTATCGCTATAAAACTGTTACTACTGATAAACTCTTGCGAGCAAGTCTGTTTCCAGGTGCAGCTGAATTGACAACTCCGCTGTTAAGGCTTCCAAGTGTTCTTTGTCTCCCCTTGTGTCGAATCAATAAATTGGGTTTTACTTCCCTCGAAGACTGTTGCGATCCCCTATACTTGTGGGTCATATCAATTGCTAGAACCCTCGATAAAAGAAAGGGATGCTGTGTATGAATCACTTACCTATTCTTCCGAATTATATGTATCCGCGAGATTAATTTTCGGTTTCGATGTGCAAAAGCAAACCATTTCTATTGGAAACATTCCTATAATGAATTCCTTAGGAACCTTTATTATAAATGGAATATACCGAATTGTGATCAATCAAATATTGCTAAGTCCTGGTATTTACTACCGCTCGGAATTAGATCATAAGGGAATTTCTATCTACACCGGGACTATAATATCAGATTGGGGAGGAAGATCAGAATTAGCAATTGATAAAAAAGAAAGGATATGGGCTCGCGTGAGTAGAAAACAAAAGATATCTATTCTAGTTCTATCATCAGCTATGGGTTCGAATCTAAGAGAAATTCTAGATAATGTTTCCTACCCTGAAATTTTTTTGTCTTTCCCGAATGCTAAGGAAAAGAAGAGGATTGAGTCTCTGACCGCGTGCCTGTTGAAGAATGAGCCGGCGACTCATAGGCAGTGGCTTGGTTAAGGGAACGGAACCCACCGGAGCCGTAGCGAAAGCGAGTCTTCATAGGGCGATTGTCACTGCTTATGGACCCGAACCTGGGTGATCTATCCATGACCAGGATGAAGCTTGGACAATAAGTTATGATTGAGGGGGAGTGTTAAAGTAGTTGCCTAGCTGTATATGTATAGGTCTCTATACCTTGTATTGTATCCGGAATACACCTCTGTATAGGTGGACCGGCCCTTGTTTGTCTCCCATATATAATGCCATGATGCGCCCGTGTTAGGGTAACGCTGCCCATACTTTTGATATGGACACATGTCTACCTCCTTAGATACTCACCGGATTTGATATTCTTACATCATAAATTGGCTATAAATTACACTCTGGGGTTCTGTGATACTTGTTATTTCTAATACTTAATGATTATGTAAGGGTTTATGACTTCATATGGTTTGAGTATTTCTATATGAATTTTGGAGGATTTAAATCCTTATATACTTTCCTTAAAGACAAGGGATCACAGATATAGAATCATGTTACAATCGCTTTATGGAATGCATTACTATGACATAAATTGAACATGAATCTCAACATGAGTTGTGATCTCATTTTACTGTTTTTAAAGAAAAAATCACTGCAATTTCTATCTGTCTCTACTTTGTTTCAAAATTTTAGAAATTTACATGTTCTTTTCTGAAGCATCTGTTTGACACGAGAAATAATAAAAGGTGGACTAAATATTATCTCTCTACGCGCCAGGGAAAAATGAATATGCGGACGTGCCAGTGTACATAAGTACACAAATTTGTAGCCGATATGCTAGCCATTTTGATTGCTAGGGCTAAAGAGGAGGGTCATGTTGGTGGTCTTATTCCAGATTTAGTTGAGGGTGGAGTATCTGTCTTACAGTATGCTGATGATACAATTCTCTTCATGGAACATGATTTAGCGAAGGCCATTAATATGAAACTCATCCTATGTATTTTTGAACAGTTGTCTGGCCTTAAGATAAATTTTCACAAGAGTGAGATATTTTGCTTTGGAAAAGCCATAGAAATGGAACACCAATATAAACATATTTTTGGGTGTACATCTGGGGCTTTACCATTTCGTTACCTTGGAATTCCCATCCATTACCGAATGCATCGCAATTCTGAGTGGAATCCAGTGGAGAATCGTTTTGCGTCGAAACTAGGATGTTGGAAGGGTAAAATGTTATCCTATGGGGACCGTCTTGTGCTCATAAACTCGGTCCTTACAAGCTTACCTATGTTCATGTTATCTTTTCTTGAAATTCCTAAGGTGGTAAGAAAGAGGCTTGATTATTATCGTTCTCGGTTTTTTTGGCAGTCCGATGATGATAAAAAGAAATATAGATTGTCTAGGTGGAATATAATTTGTAGACCCAAAGATCAAGGGGGTTTGGGAATCGAGGTACTTGAACTGAAAAATATGTGCTTATTAAGTAAATGGTTATTCAAGTTATTACATGAAGATGGGGTGTGGCAACAGATATTACATAATAAATATATCAAGAATAAAACTTTAGCACAAATTGAGGCCAAACCCACAGATTCTCCTTTTTGGAAGGGACTCATGCGGGTTAAACATGAATTTTTCAAAAGAGGAGCCTTTAAGGTTGGTAACGGAACGAGAGTACGCTTCTGGGAAGATAGTTGGCTAGGTGATCTTCCACTTTCTCTCCAATATCCGTCGTTATACAATATAGTCCAACGGAAAAATGTGTTAGTATCTACAGTTTTGGCCGAGCATCCTCTTAATATTGGTTTTAGGAGAACGCTTAATGAATATAAATATAATCTATGGTTACACTTATGTCAACGGTTGATGAATATTCAGTTAACAAATGAATCTGATAAATTTATCTGGAATTTAACTGATAGTGGATTATTCTCTGTTAAATCTATGTATATGGACCTTATGAATGGTCATACTAGATTCTTACGGAAATATCTTTGGAAGATTAAAATTCCTCTTAAAATTAAGATATTCATGTGGTTTCTTAGTAATAAAGTTTTGCTTACAAAGGACAATTTGGTGAAGAGAAAATGGACAGGGAGTCAAACATGTTGTTTCTGTAACAATAATGAAACTGTGGATCATTTATTTCTTTATTGCCCTTTTGCAAAAATTGTTTGGCGGATGATATATTTTGCTTATAACATTCCACCACCGGCTAATGTAACAAATATGTTTGGTAATTGGTTAAATGGTGTTAAAAAAGAGGATAAGGCTCATATTCGGATTGGTATTTCGGCAATATGTTGGTCAATTTGGACTAGCCGAAATGATATTATTTTTAACAGACAGAAGGGAAATTTTTTTTTGCAGGTTATTCTTCGTGTGGCGCAATGGATACAGCTATGGGCGTATATGCTTTCGGAGGACCAGCGGGGTATTATGGATACTGGATGCAACCGTCTACTCAAGGTCACGCAGGAGTGTTATTTCCAGGCTACTGGATGGCTGTCATATTAGTAGGATTCGAGATGGCTAGTTTTTGTACTTTTCATCTTTAGCTGGTTCGTAGTGTTGCTTCAATGGCACACTTTCATGTGTAATAAACACTGTTGTTTACAGTACTATTTTAAATAAATGACTGTGTGCATCGATTGATGCAGAGGCCGGGGCATCGCTCCCATATCGAAAAAAAACATAAGTACACAAATAAAACATAGAGAAACATGTATTTTTTTATTAATTTCTTAATGGAGAAATGAAATTACAAGATCCCTTTATATATGCAATCCGTGGCCTGCTAGCGCGGCCGATATGACTTGGCGACTGTGTGTTTAGGTTCACGGGACCTCGTAAGGCTCCCGGTTAATTACGTCCACGAGTCAACGCCACGGACCACCTCCGATTAAACTGCTGCAATGGTCATCGTCTTCAAGTCTCATCTTCTCCATGCACTTGGCGTAGACGATGATGATGTGATGGTGAGGTGAAAAGCGGGACGGTACGTCCGTTGCCCTGGCGATGCTTAGCCATACTCTCCGGCTTGTCGATGTCCGATGATGAAGATGTCTGGCCTCGTCAGCTCGGACAGATGGGCGGCCTTCGCCTCGTCAGTGCCAGGCCTGGTGGTGTCCACCTCGTCGGTGTCGGACTTGATGTCTTGCTTTTGCCTCATCGGTGCCCGGCAAGAAATGGTTCGCTTCATCGAAGAAATGACAAGTCGGTGGAGTGGCTTCGCCTCGTCAGTGCTAGGCCGACGTTGGGGAAGAGGGTCGATGTGGTAGTAAGAGCAGGGCCGGTCCTGAGCTTTCGTGGGCCTGGGGCGAAACTATAATTTTGGGCCCTTACTATAATTTTTTTTAAATATGCATGTATAAGATATCCACACTAACCGGTTCCTCATCTAGATGAAAAGTAATATTTTATCCTCTAATAGCCCCTTCTCCACTAATGTATCTCTTTTGCTTTGTTATCAAGACTATCCCAATTTATTGAGTCATAAATATCCACACTAACCGATTTCTCATCAACGCTAGGAGATTCTGTATGAAATGAATTGAATACGTGCTCATGATCACTCACATTGTTATCATCCGGATTGATGTTAATGTTGTCTTCATAGACCTTATTTTCTAGATCAACTTTATCTTGATCCCCGCAAGAACTGGTGCCAACCCTTCTGGATTTGTTAAAGTGCTCGTGTTACTCTTTAAAAAAAAATTGAATAGATCTTCTATGTGATTCCATCAACTTGTTTTTTTCCTCTCTCATCTTTCTTTTGACACAATCCCGTCTAAGCCACATAACCTAGCTGAAAAAAAGAAAAACAAGTTGTAACTGAAATTAGGGCATATAGCCATAGACTAAGTACGGAAGAACATCAGGAATTCAAAGATCGCTTGTAAAAAAAGAATTCAAAGATCAGGTCACTATACCTGTGTTAGATTCTTTCAAGTTTCGGATCTCTGTCCTGCTCGTGCCGCCGGCTGCAGTGGGTTATTTCACCCGACGAATGGAACGGATTGGCGGCGACTTGAGTTTTTGACAGAGGGTCAGAGGCTGAGATGCGAAGCGTTCCTTTCCTGATAACCTGATCGCTGATCGGGACTTAATTTACACAAGTATGGGCGCAGGTAAACCTGTTCGTGGAGGGCCCCCGGACGGCCGGACGCGGAAAGTGATCCGTGCGTGAAAAAGAAAGGCCCGCTTGTTCTCCCACCCCCCCCCCCCCCCCCCCCCCGGGCCGGGCCTGAGTAAGAGTAGACTTAAATGTCGCCGCGTGGCTTGATGACGATGGCATATGAACTTGGCGATGTAGATCTTGTGAAGTCGGAGGTGTGCATGCGCCCATGGAGGCTTGATATGCGTGGTCGTGTGACTTGACTAGAGTAGTCGCTCGACGTAGAAGGATGGCAGCATGCCCATGTAGTTGGCGTTCTTGCCGCCTTGCCGGCGAGTCACTGAAGACAATCTTCCCGGAGGGGTTGATGAAGATGTGCTGACATGTCGATGTGGCCTCCGGCAGAAACTCCGTTGCAGGCGCTCAGTGTGCGTGGATGTGGACCTTGCAGCAGGCGCGACGGACATGACCCCTCGGCGTCCATGGTGAGGCGATCTCCAGACATTGGCGTGGTGACCTCGTCGGGTCATGTCCATTTGCATGGATCCATTCGTACCTGATACCAGAACACACACATGCACGTAATAAAATAATGGTTAGTTAGTTTAAACTTGATCGGTGTGATTATTAGAGAGGGTCATGGCGTGTATGCATAGACTCCTTCTTCACATCTATACGTGGGCATTTCTAGCCAGATGGAATGCGCTGGTTCTTTTCATCTGGCGATGTCAATCTCTCCTCGAGCCGGTGATGAACATGGGCACGCAGGTGCCGCGCGCCGCCCTCGGCGTCAGAGTTTTAGACGGGCATGAGGAGGAGCATTGAGATGATGATGACGATGAGCATTGATATGTCCACCTAGCTCCGAGAAGGTGTACATTGAGCCGGCGTGCCCAGGTCAAGGGCCAGGTTGCAGATGCGCGAAGGATCTCCATCACCCGACACCTTCTTCACGTGCTTGGGGGCAGCACATACGCACGCATGCGAGCACGTTTCTGGTATCGAAGACATGTCGATCTGTACCAAACACGTACATAAAGCTACTAGATGCAGCCATGTTAGTGCTAGGTAATAGAAGTGTGTCAACGTCCATGCCAGGCACATCGTGTGGGCTTCCTATCGCCAGCGTTGTGGCCGACGGCGTGGAGCTCCATCGGTTGTTCTTCTCCATCCCGGCTCAGCGTCGAGGCCGTCGGTGTCGGTCTCCGTGAGCTTGCCGACCTCCATCTTCAAGTTCCGGGATGCGATCCGCGTCATGGCTCCACGGCGTGTGTTCCGAGTGTCGCCCGCCGCCTCTGGGTGCGAGTGGCACAGCTGCCGCCGTTGGGCGCGTGTGTACTTCGACGCTGCCGTTGATGAGCCGTCATCCCTGCTGCCTTGAGTTTCTTGTGCGTGTTGTCCGCGGCGTGGCCCTGTATTTCTACGTCTGCGGGCATCACCGGTGCACGTCAACGGGCTGCCTACGGGAGGTTCCGGTGGTGGCTTCCTTGTCGGCGGAGATGATCTTGTTCATCGCGCAGCTGGTGGCGTCGCCATGGTCGGCGTCGTCAGCGCTATGGCTTCTCGTCTTCGGTGTCGCAGCGAGCTCCATAAGGGCTCTGCATTGCGCCACCCTCCTGCGTATGTGTCCGGAACGTCGTCGCTGTACGTGGCTGCCGCCGTTGAGCCGAGGTCCGCTGCCTCCGATCTCTTCTCTTGTTAGGCGTGTCTCGTCCGCTGCCCTTTGTTTCTTGCGTCTGTCCCCTGGTGGACTGCACCATGTACGTACTTGCAGCTCTCAACGACACTATGGCGCCACCACATGAGGTCCATTTGGAAGGCGATGGAGTTAAGATGATTGAGCATGGGAATTTCCCTTCAACCAAGGAGGCACATGGAGATAATAAATTCGAGCCTACTCCTAGATGCTTGAATGATGTGATGGTACCAATCCCATGTGAGCATGAGAGCCACTTAGCCCACTTGAGTGAGAGTGATAGTGAGTTGAGTGACTCCCACCACATATGTGAGGTTGAGTGCTTCCATTTGTAGGACATGAGTGATGCACCGAGTGAGTTGAGAGAGGTAGTTGATAGGTTAATGGAGGCCATTTCATTTTCTAACACCTTAACCTCTCCCTCTATTGTGTCTTCTCATGTTGCACTAGGTTCCATGGATGATGAAGTGCCGATCACAGAGAAGAAGATCTACATGGTGGATGAACATAATACCACACCATACTTACATGAAGATGAAGAAGTCGGCCACATGGAGCCTACCACTACCACAACACCCACATCATATGAGAAGACTACAAAGTTACAAAGAAGAGAATGTCAACCTCGATTGAGCACAAGTTGACGAAACAAGCTCTAGAGAGCACACCGGCATCCTGCTAAGGTGACCTCTCGATGAGATCGAGCACACCGGCATCTTGCTGAGGTGACCTCCTTCTACTTGCGCTCCCTTGCTAAACCGGTGGAACTTTGGCTATTCTTTGAGTGTTTCTTTTCTTTTCTTTTCTTGTGCTATTGATAGGGCTCATGACTAATGAAGGCCCATTCAAGAGTTGTTTTCATCTACCTCTTCTACACATTCATGATGAGTTATCGTCGAGGACGAATCTTTTTCAAGTGGGGGAGATGATGCAGCCCGACCTTCGGTCTTCACTGCATCATGTGCTTCATCGCCAACACGTCAACTAAAGGTGAACTCAATCCTCTTTGTGACTCCATTGCTTACCCTTGAGGATGGTATACTACTTGATAATCTGTCTCGTGTCAATGGTAGGGATACATCGTCACGGATGGAGAGAATAGAGGGAAGCACGAAAGATCGAGGAGGGAAGGACGACATCACATAAGCGTGGAAGAGAAGGAGGAAGAGGAGCTGGAACCTCTAGGGCTGGCACTACCGCCCCTTGCTGGCCGGCACTGCCGCCCGACATAGTCCGACACTGCCGCTCAGTGCTGGCCAGCACTACCGCCGCAACCGTGACCACTTACAATATGAACCATTTAATGCCACATGTATGACTATGCTGTATATTGTGTTCTGCCTAAACTACCCCTCCTTAGTGGCTCCCTATATATAGGCTCCCACCTCCCCCTTCATTAGGTTAGAGCTGATGAACTAGAATTAGGCTCATGCCTCCACCATCCCTTTGGGATTAGGGAAACCCCCTCCTTAGATTACCAAATCTATTGTATCAAGACACTCCTCATATGATCGATATTTCATACATGTGATTCTACCTCGGTCTTTCACTCGTGTGACTCTATCGATCGTATACCGGTCTTTCTCTCGGGGATTCAACCTTGCGTCTTTCCCTCGAGAGATTCTATCGGGATAGTGGTTCGGGCTATCGATGTTGGGAAGTGTATATGTGGATTGCCTAGCCCTTTCCATCAGTTCGGACTTTTGGTTCAAGTGGCTAGTGCATGAAGCTTAACATGGTATCAGAGCCCCAGGTCTCGAGTTCAAATCCTGGCTTTCACATGGTTTTCGCAATTAAGCCTAAAAATTGCTGTTGCCCCCCTCTTTAGCCACTGCTGTTTCGGTGTGCTCTTCTTCTTTCACGTGTTGACTTTCTGTTCTCCCATCACACGCGAGTGGGGTGTTGTGAAGTGTATATGTGGATTGCCTAGCCCTTTCCATCAGTTCAGACTTTTGGTTCAAGTGGCTAGTGCATGAAGCTTAACAATCGAGAGTTAACCGGAATTGTATCGGGTTGTGTTGTGTGTGTTCATCATGTTCTTCGCCGTGTTCATCGTGTTCATCCCTCACACCCTTGTGTTTTTGGTCAAAATCGTGAGATCGGGTAACCCACGTGGCCTCAGGTTGCATCACTTTGGTGATGGAACACACTAACAAAGTGACCTTTTAGTCTTCGTAGACAAAAGAATTGTCCACAAGGTTTCAGCTACAAGCATAATGGCCATGAAAACTCGCCGGCAGGACCAAGTGGCAATGCGAAACAATTACTAGACGGGGGGAGAAACTTTACCATCTTCGTCTCCGACGGGAGCTCGCTAGTCATTCCGTCGAACGGGTTTGCTGGCAGGGGCGGACAAAGATTCGTCAGTGCTTCTTATGCCTGCCAATGATGATTGCCTGGCCGAGGGAGTGCGGTTGAGGTAAATTCCTTTGCCAGACATGGCGCGCGGATTACCTAGCCGGGATAGCGCGCATCCAGCCCTACTGTGGCCGCTGCCTTCGGATGGCGTATGCGGCCTTGGTTGAAGAGGAGACCGACCGCTCGGCGTCGACATGACGGAGCTCATCGACGACGCACCGGCCACGGCATGGCCTTGGCCGGCGAGAGGGATAATCATGCCATGACCGGACGCCACGTTCAGCGCCTCCTGCTTCATCATCATGACGGCATGCTGGTCGGCTTTCTGAGCCGGCAGCTCGCCATTGGCGTGCTGTTGCTGGACGATGATGTGGTCGTTCGCCTTGAGCTGCTCTTCTTCCAGCTCGGCGGTAGCCGCTCGAGCTTTGGCGGCTACTCTCTGGCCTGCGCGCTTCTAGACCCGGTGCTACTCCGCCATCATATCTTTGGTGGCCTTCTTCGCCTTCGCCTGCTTCTTCCTGGCGGTGGGCGAGGCAGGCGTGGCGGTGGCCGTGGCATGCATGGCGGCGGAATCCATCGCTTCCGCTAGCTTTTCCACATGCTGAATTTATGTGGAAGGGTTTTTGGAAGGAATGTGCACGCCACTGGTGGGAGGGACCATGGTCTTCTAGAGAGGACAAGGGAGGACGCGCGAATTGTCTGGCCTGACGCATCGGCGTCCAAAATTTGTGGAGCGGATGGTTCGGTCCCGCAAGTTGGTTCGTTTGCGTTCCCCGTTGGAGCATGCGCGGCCTATCCATCTGTCCGTGCGGACCATTTCGGACAGCCACTTGTGAACATATGCAACATTCTCTTCTCGAGCTAAAAAAAATCTCACTAGTGGCTGTTGACCTTGGTCAACATCAAGGCCAGGCATGCTCTCCAACCCTAGTCTACTCGACTCGGTCCTTATTTTACAGCATTAGCTTGAAACCAAAAATAGCCGTTCTTCCAAAAGGAGGAAATTGCAAGGACCAACATCTCTTGAGGAGGATGTTGCACAAACAAGTGACTTAGAATTTTCGTTGCCCAAACCAGTGATTCTTGGGGAGAATATTGCAAGACATCTCTAACGACCACTTAACAGGACATCCGACTATTGGGGTTCACTTTATCGGCTGACCTAACGTGAGCCTAATCCTAATAGGGTAGGGAATTTTGACTCTAAAACTCCCATGCTCACTTTATTAAAGAAGATGAAAATCATTTCATGAGTATTATGAATTGAAAATAGGTGACCTCTCCCAAGCGATGACGTCGCCTGAGTCGGAGCGGCTGCCCCTGCTCCGTGCGGTGCTGCTGTCTGGCCATCTCCTCCGTGAGCCACATCTCCAGCCTTCTGCTGAAGCTCCCGCCTCCTCCAGGCTCCAGCTCAACTGACGCAACGAAATGGGAGCAGGGAAAACGAGGGGACTGCAGCAGTAATGGGGGAGGCCCAACCAGCCGCTCCCGATGAAGGTGGAGCTCGACACAGACTCCATCAATGACACGGACCCTGCCTACTCCGTGGACTCGCCAATGTGGGCGAGGTGGTTTGAGGCCAAACACGAGGAGCGGCGCGCTGGCATTGAGGCGCACCTCCTGGACCTCGACAACGAGAACGTGGACTAAGGGGCGTAGGAGGAGGCTTACTGCCATGATCGTCTCCGAGGCGGAGGAGCAGGCCAAATGGGTTGGCCTCGAGGATGCCATCCAACTCTCGCAGCAGGCGGTCGCACAACCGTCACCACCTCCACCGCCAACAGTTGAACAACTGCCTCCTCCTCCTCCCGTGGCAAATGTGTCGCCGCCACCGCAGGTCTTCATTAACCTCGGCTTAGAAGCCGCTGACGAGCAGGACCAGAAGCTCCCAGCTATAGCTGGGCATGGGCAGCGAGTCCTAGCCCGGACAACCCAAAAATACTAGGCTGGGCCAAGTTTGCACGTCGGGCCAGGCTCGGCGTGAATTCTTGGCCTGACAGCCGGGACTGGCCTACGAAGTACACGTTTTACCGAAGATCAGGGCGGGCCGCTCGGGACAGGCTTTTTTGGTTTCGGGCCGGGCCTGGGCCTAAATTCATGGCCCAATGGTTGGGCCAGGCTCAGGCCTAGACTTTTAGCTTTGGCATTTTTTGTCCCGGCCTGAAAAATGCCCGGGCGGATTTATCTTTCAGTTTCTTTTTTAGTTCTAAAATTGTCCCTTTGTCGACCCATATATATGTGCAAATTATATTTTAATTTTATTCTAGGTTTTTTTACGACTTTAGATGTTAGGGCCGCTACCACCCGCAAACAGACCGCGACCTATTTCCTGTCCGCGGGCCGCCGCATCCGGACACAAACAATCCGAAAAGTGGTCCGTTCTGCGGGAGATAGCCTAATAAAGTAGGCTTTTGTTTTTTATCATATACTCTATTAACCATATTTTTTTAATAAAGGAATTATATTAATATCAAAAGATACCAATTACACTCAGCTTCTGCAACAACGCAACGCCCTAATGGCAGTACAGATATGCACATAGCCAAAAAGAGAAAAGAAAAACTAAGAAATAAAAATCCCGCTACAGTATCCCAGGCCTAGCAACAATAATACATCCACCACCAAGACAACACATGAAATACAGACTCTCCAAAAGCGACACCTCCAAGAAGGGAACAGTGCATTGGCACCATCATCGACCGATCAAAGATCTTAGGTTTTTACCATGAAGATAGTCCCCGCTCTCAACAAGGCCATTGCAAGGCATAACCAGTTAAGGCCAGACCTTGGGCTTTCACACTGAAAGGTAGGGCTCTGAACTTCACCTGTGCTGCCGCCCCCACTTTCATACCACTACTGCGAATCCCAGAACACCAAGCAAGTTCCGCAATATCGCGGAGACTTGAACCTTCTTTAGCTATTCCCCCAATCCCGCCTTCATGATATTCTCTGCTTCTGGCTTCACCATGGACCAAAAGTCTCTTGATGTCAACACAGAATAGAGCTTCACTCTGCTCCTCCGGAACCAAACGATCGGAATAAAAGCATGGGTGTGCGTGACCGAATACTACCTGATCATGTGAACTCCAGGCAAAAGATGCACTGTTCCATTCGCTGTCGGGGCCTTCTGGAACTCATCACTCCGGCTAGATGAAGAAAGATCGGCATCCGAAACGTCTTCATCTTCACGAAAGAAGAACCCTAGGACCACCATCATGAAAGCCGGAAAGGTCGGCCCCCACGCCACCGCCATGGCTGGGAACCGCGTTCCATCTTTCTCCTCCAACCCGGCCGGTAGAGGCCAGCAGCCATCGGGATAGCGGCTACGCACGCCCACGACGCGGAGATGGCCGACTGCTGCCTGCCAGGAAAGCCTGGCCGAGCCTCATTGCCGCCGCCTCGCGACCATGTACCTTGCCACCGCCACCTGATCCCGCTGCGCCCTTCATCCCCGCCGAGTTTCTCCACACCACTGCGTCCCCCGCCATGATCCAGGTGACGTACCTGAAGGCCACCACCACCAGACCCGCCCTCCACCATCGCCGCCCCTAAAAGACCCCGCCTCCGCGCGAAGGGGAGTCCATGGGCATGCCACCACCGCCCCTGCCTTTGGCAACCGGGAGCGGCCGCCACCGCCGACCTCGACGGCGGTAGCGGCCAGGAGGAGGGAGATCAGCCGCCTTATTTCTAGGGTTTGGGTCGTCGCCCGGAGCCGCCTCGCGCGAGACGACATGGCGCGAAGGTCGGGTGAGGAGGGAGGAGAGGGGGTGGGAGGGGTCGGTGGTGGAGGGTGAAGGGGCGGCGGCGCGGGGAGGGTGGAGGGTGGAGGGGCGGCGGCAGTGCTTGGATAGATCTGAGTGTGGAGGGGTGGCGGCGGCGGTGGAGGGTGGATCCTCTATTAACCATATAACGTGATCAGTAGAGCTGCTTGCAACGAGTTAGAACTAGAGTCGCTGGTCTACGCGAAAATCAACTTGAGTCAGTGGTTTGCGCAAAGTCGGCTCCAAGGGTTACTCTGGTATACGCAATTTTCTCTTCCAAAACAAAGTCAAAACTAGCAAGGAGCAAACTTTATAGAAAGAAAAACGAAACAAAAACATCCATTAAATCAGTTCAAAAAAAATATGCATTAAAATTTGCCTCTTTCGCCCTAACAGCTAGCGGGCTAATTCTCTTATCCCACCGGCGTTTCTTTCCTTCCTAGTCGCACTCCTCATTTACAAATTCCACCCGAGGAGAGGAGGAGCCCTGTGTTTGAGCAAAGCTGGACGCCCCGCTCTCTATCTCTCCCTGCCTCCAATCCTCCATTGCCAAGGTCAGTTAGTTTCTGCTCTCTACGTATACGTCTACCTGTTGTTCGTTCCTTTGCTTACAGAGAAATGTTCTTGCTTCTTTACATGATTACCTAGGTTTTATCTTTCATGTAGTATCCTCTACCTGCCCGTGTGATTTTCTCGTTTAGCGAGATGCTCGAGATACCACGATCTGGTCTGAATGGCCAACACATTTCTATAGATCTCACAGGTCATTCTATGCACGTGGTATAAGACACAACATGTAGGCGCACACAACGATTGGTGTACTTTTGATCTGAGGTGCTCTGGTGGAGTTCCTTTGTTGTGTTTTCTTCCAACCTCCATAAATCTGGTCTGACGTCCATTTTTGCTATCTTGGTTTTGTGTATAGTATGGCCAAGTTTCAGGACCAGATCGATCATGGGGTGAATGAGACACCAGTAGGTTTTTAAACCTTTGAATGCCAACATGTACACGTTTTAAGAAAGAAGTATCAATAGATTTTAATTCTACCGTTTGGTTAAAGCTACAGATCGATAGCATTAGTTTAAGTGTAGATCTTTCCCTTTTGCATCAAGTTAAGTGTAGATCTAACTCACATAGTTGATCGATGTGTTAGCACAAATACGATCTAAACCTATCCAAAAAAAAGCACTTTTAACCATGGAAAAATTTGACCAGTCAATCTGATTCACAAAGTCACTTAATGAACAAAAGGAGAAGATATATGAAAATACTAGCTTAGACATACTTTCACTACACGATGTGAAATGGTTGACAGGATTTACATATGTACGTATGTGTCTACTGTAGTAATCGAACCAATTCAATTTTTTGCATCCAAATGGAAGGGATTGCATCTCAATTAAATCCTAACAGTGTGTTTTATTGCAAAAATCCGAATAAGAATCCCAGTGTCAGAGTGAAATTGTTAAAAGTGTTCCACCCATTTCTGTTGGTCGGCTGGTGCACAATACATTTGTAGTGTAGCACATGCTCGAACAAAACCTTTAGGGCTTGCCTACACAATTGATTTATTGTCATTTTCTGTTGCACACTTCACATCGACGAAGTTTCAATTGGATATATTTACTTAATCATAAAATAGCATGTTATATCATTTCTAGTGTAGATTCCTATATCCATTGTGTATGAATCACTTATGTCATTATTTTATGATACACTGTGGATCTTTTCTAGAAACATATATTTAGTTGATCATGAAAATAGTGTAAATTTTTGTGTAGGTTCTTTTATCCATTGTGTATGAATTACTTATGTTATTATTTGGCATCTCGATCCAACTGGAGTTCATGCTGCCCTAATCGTATTTGAAGTAATGTTTTCTGTCTTTTATTTTCGTGTAGTCTAGAAATAATTAACATGTACCTTCTCCACTGATGCTTAAGAGTTTAACCTAATCATTATCATGGATTACCTACAATTGCAATTTGGTTAATCCTCACACGATCACATCTCATTGCATATGCATCGCATGCAGATGAGTGATCACTTGATCCGCCTCACACTAAAACTTACAATATCCTCTCAATTCATGCAGTCTTTCCCGTGGAGTGCGAGCTCGTACGTCGCCACCATGGACCGCACCCCCTCGCCACCACCGTCTCCCCAGGTGTCCCCAAAGGCCCAGCCATCCATGGCATACGTGTACGAAAACCCGGAGTGGTTCATGGAGATGATACGCCGTTTCACCGGTCAGACGATGGCCAGTAACGCTACTACGTCGGCTGACCATGGTGCCATCGTAACCATGTCGGCGGTGGAGCCGGTGCAGCAGCACCAGCCAATGGTGGCAACTGCCACGGCGCCAGGCCCAAGAGCGTCTGGCTCCGGCTCCGGCCTCGGGTCGCTACTGACCATGTCTCTGCCATTGTCGTCGGAGAATCCTGGCCCGTGTATCGTCAACATGGCGCCAGATATACGGTCGCTGGAGACGTCGTCTGAGGAGGAGGGGGAGATGGAGAACGCTGAGGAGGTTCCACCTGAGGAGGTCGAAGCTGAGGACGTGGAGAATGAAGACACCGAGGTGGAGAGGGCCATCCAAGAGGGGATCTTCTATCTGCTGTCGTCACCGCCACCAGCGAAACGCCGCCGCCTCTGAAGGAAACGGAGACATAGATGCATGAAGCCAAGCTCCCCATGAAGCGTCTGTCCATTAGTAGGACTATATGGAACACATATATGTGTATGTGCTGCGTCCAGTTATCTCCTGGGATTCGTTTGTCATCCATCAGAGATAAGGCTTAATCAGAGATGCGTCGTTTTTCATTTTTGAACCGAGAGAAGCAAGTGCTGGACTAAGTTTTGTTATCTTTTTCTAGAATGAATGCTGGATTTAAGTTCAAACGATATTTTGTGATTATTAAAATTATTATTAGTATTGTTATTCATTTATTCACCAGAGAGCGTGAATGTGCCATCTGAAATGAAACAAAACATAGCATCTGATCTGGGTTAGATTGGTTGTCATGGTTGATTGGTCAACTGGCAGAAGAATAGAGTTAGTGAGGATTGAAGGGGCTAAAGTTGCTGGTGTATATCATCCTTTGATCAATGGGAAGCTCATGAAGACCATGCACAGGCAGTGTCTCTTCTTTTCGAAATTAGGCAATGGAACTAGTCTGACACCTAACTGAGCTGCTGGGTTTTGAAACAGAAATGATCGAAAAGTTTATGCATGGACTGTTGACGATAGCGACTCCATGAAGAGGATGCTGTATGAGCAGGTTGATGCAATTGTGACAAGCAACCCTTCACTCCTGCAGCAGCTGATGCAGGAGATGAGAACATAATGCATGGAAGATGGCATTGCCTTTGCATAGTGACGGCTGTAAGCCTCATCGCATTTCCACAGTGACTGCTTATGTCTGCATCATACAAGACTAGAACTGGAAGGTGTCTGCATGATGTAAGAGTAGAACTGGAAGGTGATTTTTCTCCATGGAGATTGACCAGTAGCATAGATGATTTTTAACTCATTTTTATGATTCAAATGTTATGCCGTTCATCTCTACACTTGAATCCAATGGCAGAAACATACCATGATGACATTTTTTTATGTAACGACTGGAAGATAGTAGTTTATGACCTACTTGTAATTTGTAAAGGAAGATAATCTTCTCGCCGTCATGTTATGTTATCTACACATAATGGAATCATGCCTTTATCACTGATGCATCCATATGTCATATGTGCGGAGAGCCATTGATCCACCTAGACTGGGACTTTTTTTTTTGATAAAGGGAATATATTAATATCAAAAGATACCAATTACACCCAGCCTCTGCAACAACGCAACACACAGTCAAAAAAGAGAAAAGAAAACTAAGAAATACAAGTCCCGCTACAGGCCTAGCAACAGCAATACATCCACCACCAAGATAACACCTGAATTAACTCTCCAAAAATGACGCCTCCAAGAAGGGAACAGTGCAGCGCTGTCATCGCCCGATCAAAGATCTTAGGTTTTCACCCTGAAGATAGTCCCCACTATCAAAACAATGCCTCCAATAAGGTCATTGCCAGACACAACCAGTTAAGGCCAGACCTTAGGTTTTCACCCTGAAAGGTAGGACTCTGAACTTCACCTGTGCTGTCGCCCCCACTTTCATACCACTGCTGCGAATCCCAGAACACCAAGCAAGTTCCTCAATATCACGGAGACTTAAACCTTCTTTAGCTAATCCCCCAATCCCGCCTTCATGATATTCTCTGCTTCTGACTTCACCATGGACCAAAAGTCTCTTGATGTTAACACAAAGCAGAGCTTCACGCCGCTCCCTGCGGAACCAAATGGTCGGAATAAAAGAATGGATGTGCGCGACCGAATACCACCCAAGCCTGTGAACTCCGGGCAAAATATGCACTATTCCATTCGCTATTGGAGCCTTCCGGAACTCATCACTCCGGCAAGATGAAGAAAGATCGGCATCCGGAACATCTTCATCTTCGCGAAAGAAGAACCCTAGGACCACCACCATGAAAGCCGGAAAGGCCAGCCCCCACGCCGCTGCCATGGCTAGGAACCGCGGTCCATATTCCTCCTCCAACCCGGCTGGTGGAGGCCAGCAGCCGTCGGGATAGCGGCTACGCACGCCCACGACGCGGAGACGACCAGCTGCTGCCAGCCAGGAAAGCCTGGCCGAGCCTCATTGCCATTGCCTCGCGACCATGTGCCTTGCCACCGCCGCCCGATCCCGCTGCCGCCCTTCATCCCCGCCGATTTTCACCACACCACCGCGTCCCCCGCCATGATCCAGGTGATGTAGCCGAAGGCCACCACCACCAGACCCGCCGTCCACTGTCGCCGCCCCTGAAAGACCCCGCCTCCGCGCGAAGGGGAGTCCATGGGCGCGCCACCACCGCCCCTGCCTTATGCAACCGGGCGTGACCGCTACCGCCGACCCCGACGGCGGCAGCGGCCAGGAGGAGGGAGATCGGCCGCCTTCTTCTAAGGTTTGGGTCGTCACCCAGAGCCGCCTCGCGCGAGATGACCCGGGGCAAAGGTCGGGTGGAGAGGGAGGAGAGGGGGTGGGAGGGGTCGGTGGTGGAGGGTGGAGGGGCAGCAGAACAGGGAGAGCGGGCGCCGGCGTTGGGAGGATGGAGGGTGGAGGGGCGGCGGCGCGTGGAGGGTGTCACGCGCGTCTGGCAGAATCCTCTTCCGATGATCTGATGGAGCTAAAAGTATCCACACCTGCCTGTGGTTGAAATACTGCAAAACCAAATGCACACCTCGAAAAATATATATTCAAAAACCACTTGTAAATACGAGCAGACATGCTACCAGCCTACCACCAATTGTAAATAGAGCAGACATGCTACCAGAAATCCCGTATGAAATTGCTTCCTGGATGAGCCCACAAACACCCCATCAGAACTCAAACCTAATGAATGCTACCCAGTTGTGAACATATGCAGCATTCTTTTCGTGAGCAAAGAAAAAAGAAATAAAAACCAAGCAATAATATCCTCACTTGCGCCAGTTGTCCTTGGTCAACATCAAGGCCATGCATTAGCTTGAAACCAAAAACAGCCCTCTCTCTACGTTCTTCCAAACCAGAGTCAAAGCTACCAAGGAACAAACTTTTATAGAAAGAAAAACAAAACAAAAACATCCATTAAATCAGTTCAAAAAACATGCATTCAAATTTGCCTCTTTCGCCAGCTAGCGGGCATTAATTCTCTTATATCCCACCGTCGTTTCTTTCCTTCCTAGTCGCACTTCTCATGTACAAATTCCACCCGAGGAGAGGAAGAGGAGGAGCCGTGGAGTCTGGACACCCCGCTCTCTATCTCTCCCTGCCTCCAATCCTCCATTGCCAAGGTCAGTTAGTTTCTGCTCTCTGCTTATACATCTACCTGTTGTTCCTTCCTTTGCTTAGAGAGAAATGTTCTCGCTTGTTTACATGATTAGCTAGGTTTTATCTTTCTGTTTTCTCTACCTGCCCGTGTGATTTTCTCGTTTAGCGAGATGCTTGAAATAATGCGATCTAGTCTAGTCCGAATGGCCGATACATTTCAGTAGATCTCACAGGTCGTCCTATGCACTTGGTATAAGTACACAACATGTAGGCGCACATAACGGTAGGTGTAGTTTTCATCTCAGGTGCTCTGATCGAGTTCCTTTTTGTTGTGTTTTTTTCAACCTCCACATATCTGGTCTGACATCTGATTTTACGATATTGGTTTTGTGTATAGTAAGGCCAAGTTTCAGGATTAGATCGATCATGGGACAATAGAGACACCAGCAGGTTTTTGAAACTTTGCACGCCAAGAACATGTATACACGTTTTAAGAAAGAAATGTCAGTAGATCTTAGCCTACCCTTCGGTTAAAGCTACAGATCAATGGCATTAGTTCAAGTGTAGATCTTTCCTTTTTTCGTAGAGTTCAAGTGTAGATCTAACTCACATACCCGATGTGTTAGCACAAATACGATTTAAACCTATCCAAGAAAAAGCAATTTTAACCGTGGAAAATTTTGGCCAGACAAGATAAAGCACTAGCTTACACATACTTTCACTACATGATTTCATGAAGTCACTTAATGAACAAAAGGACAAGATAAAGCACTAGCTTACACATACTTTCACTACATGATGTGAAATGGTTGACCAGATATACATATGTACGTATGTTTCTTACTGTAGTAATCGAACCAATGCAAAAAAATTGCATCCAAATGGAATGGTTGCATCTCAATTAAATCCTAACAGTGTGTTCTATTGCAAAAATGCGCATTAAAATCCTAGTGTTAGAGCGAAATTGTTAAAAAGTGTTGCGCCCATTTATATTTGTTGGCCGGTGTACAATACATTAGTAGTGTAGCACATGCTCGAATAAAACCTTAAGGATTTCCTTACGCAATTGATATATTGTCGTTTTCTGTTGCACACTTCACATCGACAAAGTTTCAATTGGATATACTTACTTAATCAGAAAATAGCATGTCATACCATTTCTAGTGTAGATTCCTATATCCATTGTGTATGAATCAATTAATTATGTCATTATGTAAGGTACAGTGTGCAACTTTTCTAGAAACATATATTATACTTGATCATGAAAATAGTGTAATTTTTTGTGTAGATTCTTTTATCCATTCTGTATGAATTACTTATGTTACTATTTGACATCTCGCTCCAACTGGAGTCCATATGCTGCCCTAATCGTATTTGATGTACTAATGTTTTCTGGTTAACCGTCTTTTCAAGTAGTCAAGAAATAATTAACATGTGCCTTCTCCACTCATGCTTAAGAGTTTACCCTAGTCATTATCATGGATTACTTACAACTGGAATTTAGTTAATAACCACATCACATTGCATGTGCATCGCTTGCAGATGAGTGATCACTTGATCCGACTCACACTAAACCTTAGAATATCTTTTATTTGATGCAGTCTTGCCCGTGGAGTGCGAGCTCGTACGTCGTCACCATGGACCGCACCCCCTCGCCGCCACCGGCTCCGCAGGTGTCCCCGAATGCCCAGCCATCCATGGCATACGTGTACGAAAACCCGGAGTGGTTCATGGAGATGATACGTCGTTTCACTGGCCAGGCGGCGCCCACTAGCGATGCTGCTGCGGCTGACCGTGGTGCCATCGTGCCCACATTGGCGGTGGAGCCGGTGCAGCAGCACCAGCTAATGGTGGCAACTGCCACGGCTCCAGACCCAAGAGCGTCTGGCTCCGGCTCCGGCTCCGGCCTCGGGTCGCTACTGACGTTGTCGATGTCACTGTCGTCGGAGAATCCTGGCCCGTGTATCCTCAACATGGCGCCGGATATACGGTCGCTGGAGACGTCGTCTGAGGAGGTGGAGATGGAGAACGCTGAGGAGGTGGAGAATGACACCGAGGAGGAGAGGGCCATTACAGAGGGGAGGTTCTATCTGCTGTCGCCGTCGCCACCGGCGAAACGACGCCGGCTATGAAGGAAACGATGCATGAAACTAAGCCTCCATGAAGCATCCGTCCGTTTGGAGAACTATATGGAACACACAAATGCGTATGTGGTGCCTCCAGTTATCTCCTGAGATTCATTTATCATCCATCATAGACGAAGCGGTATTTTTTTTTTCTTTTTCAACGTTTTGTTTTCTTTTTTCTAGAATGAATGCTGGATTTAAGTTCAAACGAGATTTTGCGATCAGTAAATTATTATTATTGTTATTGTTACTTTTTTTTTCTGAGCACACCACCCCTTATAGCTTTATTCAATCAAAATGTTATTACAAACTCCTGCGGGTGGGTCATTAAGCCAAACATGCCGCCCCTCGCCAGAATACAAGGAGCCTCTAGCTAGATCATGTGCATCTCCATTGGATCTCCGACCTTCATGAACAAAATCAAAATGCTCGAACTCCACCCTGGTTGTCCTGATCTCCCTCACCACCTGGCCATATGCTATGAGAACATCATTGTTGTTAATGCTCTTGATCACATTGGCACAGTCACTCACTAGCTTGACTCGGCGCAAATATAAGTCAGCAGCCAAAGCCATGCCTTCTCTGCACGCCATCGCCTCCAAAACCTCTGGATTGTCCACACCTGCCATCACCATAGTCGAGGCTCCCAGAAACGCTCCCGCCTCGTTCCTCGCTATGGCTGCTAGAGATGCCCTCTTGCTGTTCTTTGACAAGGCTGCGTCGACATTTATTTTCGTGACCCCTGGTGGTGGAGGAAACCACCTCGGCGCCGCCGGCCGTGCCCCCTTCGCTGGCTCGTCCGCCCCCCTCTGCACCTCCAGGTCTGCACAGAAGCGATTGATGAAACTCAAAGTGGACATGGGGCTTTGATACACCTCCTCATACACCGCCTTCCTCCTCGCATACCAGATCGCCCATAAGCTCACCGCCGTAAGAGTAAACTCTTCATGCGATAACGCCTCAATTGCCGCAGCCAACCATCCTCGAGCATCAGGCTCCTGAATGTTGACCACCACCTCTACCATAACATCTGGTAGCAAGGCCCAAACACTTCTCGACATATTACATTCAAGAAGAGCATGCCGCCATGAATCTTGTGCACCACACAGTCTGCATGAGTCGCTAGGCGCCATATGCCTGTGATGGAGAAGATCCATCGAGGGGAGAGTCTGTTTAGCGAGTCTCCAAAGAAAAACACGCAGTTTTGAGGGGCTCTGACATTCCACAACGATGTCCAGTCCTTCTCCTCCCCCTTAGTATCGGATTTGCCTGCATTTTCTTCCAACCATGCAGTCCTCCTTTCCTTCGCATCTACCAGCATCCTATACGTTGATCGCACCGTGAAAACTCCCCTCTTCTCATAATGCCACGCCCACCAGTCATCTTGTTGGCGCGTCGGAAGTGGTATATTTAGCACTAGTTCGGCGTCCATAGGTACAAACGCTTCCTGAACTCTATCAGTGTTCCACGTCCTTGTGTGATCATCAACCAGCTCACTCACCATCTGGGGCGGCTCCACAAGTGGACAGCAAACCGGCCTCAGCATGCAATCACGCGGCAGCCAGTTCGTGTTCCAAATGTTAGTACTCACTCCATTGCCAATACGACGGATCAGACCTTGCTTGAGAATTTCCTTCCCTTCTCTGATTGCTCTCCATACCCGAGACGGCGACGATCCAACTTCCGCCTCCAGAAGATCACAGGATGGAAAGTAGACTGCCTTTAGGATCCTAGCGCTTAAACTCTGAGGATCCTACAAGACACGCCATGCTTGGCTTGCGAGGAGAGCCAAATTAAAAAGCTCTATATCTCGGAACCCAAGTCCTCCAAGCCCTTTTGGTTTGGTCATAGCTTCCCATGCCACCCAACAGGTCTTCCTCTTGCCCTCTTTGCTACCCCACCAGAAGTTCCGAATCAATCCATTGATATGCTCGCATAAACCCCTTGGTAGCTTGAAGCAGGACATACAATATGTTGTTAGCGCCTGGACTACTGATTTTATCAGAACCTCCTTCCCTCCCGAGGATAGTAACATCTCCAACCAGCCCTGGATTTTCTTCCAAACTCGGTCCTTCAAATATTTAGAGGCTCCATTAGTTGAGGCACCCACCTCTGTAGGCATCCCTAAATATTTCGTGCTCAAAGCTTCGCTGTGAACATCCAACAAATCCATGATCTCATCCCTGATAGTCTGACTACAGCCCTTGGCAAAATGAATGGACGATTTATCCATATTCACCAGTTGGCCTGAAGCCCGACAGTAAATCTCCAACACCTCCTTAATCTCCTCCGCGTTTTCCCTATCAGCTCTGAAGAACAGCAGGCTGTCATCAGCGAAGAGTAAGTGTCCTACCACCGGGGCGGATGTGGCCACTTTAATTCCACTTAAGATCGATGACTCACTTCTTGATTTTAAGAGGCACGAAAGGCCCTCTGTTGGAAAAGATAGGGGGAGATTGGATCTCCCTGCCGAATCCCCCTAGAAGGGGTAAAACTCTCTGTAGCTTCTCCATTAAACAGTACTGAGAAGGATACAGAGGTAACCAAACACATGATCATCTCCACCCAAAGCCTATGAAACCCCAGCTTAAGCATGATGGCCCGTAAATAGCTCCACTCTACTCGGTCATAGGCTTTCTTCATATCCAACTTCAAGGCACGGCATCGAAGCCTCTTGGCTCGCTTCTTCTTCATGAAATGTAAACATTTATACGCTGGTGATGATGTTGTCCGTAATTAGTCTGCCAGGTACAAATGCAGACTGCTCCTCTGAGATGATCTCTGGTAAAATCACCTTCAGTCTATTTGCTGCCACCTTCGACGCTATCTTGTAAATAACATTGCACAAGCTTATTGGTCGAAACTGGCCCAACTCTTCCGGGCTCGCCACCTTTGGTATCAGCACTACCAGAGTCTTATTAATTACTGCCGGATCATCCTCTCCTTTCAGCACCCTCATCACCACTGTAGTCACCTCCGCGCCACATAACTCCCAATACCGCTGGAAGAAATGAGCAGGGAAGCCATCTAGCCCCAGCGCCTTAGTAGGGAACATCTGAAACATCGGTTCCTTCACTTCGCTCTCCGTAAACGGAGCCAACAGTGAGTCATTCATCCTTGGTGTAACCTTGGTAGGCACTGTATCCAGTACCCCCTCCATGCCTATCGTTTCCTCCGAAGTGTACAGATTTTTGTAAAAAGCCGTGGTCATATTCTTCATCTCCACTTCGTCACTCGTTACCTGACCGCTGGGCGTCGTCAGCTTTGTAATGCGGTTCTTTTTTCTTCTCTGGCTCGCTCTCAAATGGAAGAAACGAGTATTTTTGTCTCTCGCAGCTAGCCACTGTACCCTTGATCGTTGCTGCCACATAATTTCCTCCCTATGGTTCAATTCCACAAGACGATCCGTAACTTTGATTTCAGCATGTGTTGGCCCTTGTCTGCCGGGTACTGATTGCAACCTCTCGAGCTCATCCTTGAGCTTACCCAACTCAAGTCGCACATTCCCGAATGTGGTCTTCCCCTAGTTCTTGAGGTCACCCGCAAATGATGCGAGTTTGCCCTGCAAGGATTGCAAGTCCCTTGCCTCGCCGGCTGCCCTCCATGCATCAGAGACCATCGGCGAAAAATCCTTGTGTTCCTCCCACATCAGTTCGTATTTAAAGCCCAAAGGCTTCCTCCGGCGATTCTCCACGTAACGCCAACTGAGTAAGATCGGTCCGTGATCTGATGATGCCGCCGTCAGGTTTTAGACAAAAGCTCCCGCAAAACGGTCACACCACTCCTGTGTAGCTAGCGCCCTATCGAGACGCACCCGACAGAAGGTGCCCCCTGCTACTTTCTTCTCGAAGGTCCAACTCCGGCCCTCAAATCCAAGATCTCTGAGGCCACATACATCCACCATCTCTCGGAACCCTGCCATCTGAGCGTGACTCCTTTCTTGCACACCTACATGTTCCGATCGATGTAAAACTTCATTAAAATCCCCTAAGCAAACCCAGGGTAAATCTGAAGACGACTTGATGAACTTCAACATATCCCCAGTCTTATATCTTTCTCTTGTCTATGCTTCCCCGTATACACACGTTAGTCTCCACAGTTACTGTTATTACACTAGTAGAAAGAGGCATTCCATCTCAACCCATTAGTCTCCAAATTTTTTGGCCCGAGACTAATGAGGTCTTTAGTCCCGGTTCTACTGGGGAACCGGGACTAAAGCTCCGGGCCCAAGGGCCTCCATCGCAGCGGGTGTACGGCCGAACCGGGACTAAAGGTTCTCAGGTCTGGCCCGAGCACCTTTAGTCCCAGTTGGCCATACCAACCGGGACTAAAGATGCACCACTATAAATACTGCTTGCAACACACTTGGCTTGTGTGTGAGCCACTTGGTATTTCACTTCTATTCACAAGAGGTGGTGTGTTTGGCTTTTATCTTTTTATGCACAAGAGGTGTTCGATGAACATGATGCCACTTGTGTTCACACAAAACAAACATGATATGAAGTGTCCGAGCCACACTTAAGTTTCTCATTTCTTTTTCTTCCTCGATCGCGGTTAGCAACTTGAACCTGTCATGTGTCATTGATAATATGCATGTGTAGTTCATAGTTTAATTTCTATTATTTCTAGTTAGTTTAACAAATGCATGATGGTTAATTATATACTTTATATAATAATAATGCAGATGAACCGGCAATGGATGTACGGTAACCGACTCTGTGACGAGTTCATTACGGGTTTGAATGATTTCCTCGTTGTGGCTAATGCGAACAAGCAGCGGGGTTTTATTCTTCGTCCATGTGATGTCTGTAAGAATAAGAAGGGTTACTCTTCCTCAAGAACCGTTCACGTCCACTTGATTCAGCACGGTTTCATGCCAAGCTATAATTGTTGGACCAAGCATGGAGAAAGAGCGGTTAGAATGGAAAATAATGAAGAAGGGGATGATGACAACTATCCTGATTTTGGTGATACTTTCAGGGAGGATGCTGAAGGGGAAGGTGAAGGGGAAGATGAAGAAGAGGCACGTGATGAGTCCGTTGATGATCTTGGTCGGACCATTTCTGATCCACAGAGAGACTGCGAAACTGAAAAGGATAGGGAGAATTTGGATCGCATGTTAGAGGATCACAAAATGTCGCTGTACCCAGGATGCGATAATGGTCTGAAAAAACTGGGCTGCACACTAAATTTGCTGAAATGGAAGGCACAGGAAGGTCTATCCTACTCAGGATTTGAAAAATTGTTGAAAATGATGAAGATTATGTTTCCAAAGAATAACGAGTTGCCCGCCAGTACATACGAAGCAAAGAAGGTTGTTTGCCCTCTAGGTTTAGAGGTTCAGAAGATACATGCATGCACTAACGACTGCATCCTTTACCGCGGTGAATACGAGAATTTGAATGAATGGCCAGTATGCACTGCATTGCGTTATAAGATCAGAGGAGATGACCCTGGTGACGACGTTGAGGGCGAGAAACCCAGGAAGAGGGTTCCCGCCAAGGTGATGTGGTATGCTCCTATAATACCACGGTTGAAACGTCTGTTCAGGAACAAAGAGCATGCCAAGTTGTTGCAATGGCACAAAGAGGACCGTAAGTCGGACGGGGAGTTGAGACACCCCGCTGATGGAACGCAATGGAGAAAGATCGACAGAGAGTTCAAGATTTTGCAGGTAACGCAAGGAACTTAAGATTTGGTCTAAGTATAGATGGCATGAATCCTTTTGGCGATCAGAGCTCCAGTCATAGCACCTGGCCCATGACTCTATGCATCTACAACCTTCCTCCTTGGTTGTGCATGAAGCGGAAGTTCATTATGATGCCATTGCTCATCTAAGGCCCGGGGCAACTCGGCAACGACATCGATGTGTACCTAAGGCCATTAGTTGATGAACTTTTACAGTTGTGGGGGCAGACCTGGTGTACGTGTGTGGGATGAGCATAAAGAAGAGGAATTTGACCTACGAGCGTTGCTTTCCGTAACCATCAATGATTTGCCCGCTCTTAGTAACCTTTCAGGATAAACAAATAAGGGATACAAGGCATGCACGCACTGGTTACATGAGACTGAAAGTATATATTTGAATAATTGTAAGAAGAATGTGTACCTGGGGCATCATCGATTTCTTGCCCGACATCATAACTTAAGAAAGAAAGGCAAGCATTTTAACGGCAAGGCAGATCACCGTCCGAAGCCTACAGAATGTACTGGTGCTGATGTATTTGACATGGTCAAGGATTTGAAAGTCATCTTTGAAAAGGGTCGACAATCAGTTCCGCGGGGAGCTGACGGGCCCACACCCATGTGGAAGAAGAAATCTATATTTTAGGAGCTAGACTATTGGAAAGTCCTAGATGTCCGCTCTGCAATCAATGTGATGCATGTTACAAAGAATATCTGTGTGAACCTTCTAAGCTTCTTGGGCGTGTATGGGAAGAAAAATGATACAAAGGAAGCACGGCAGGACTAGCAACGTTTGAAAGACCCAGAAGACTGGCATCCAAAACGGTTTCAAGGTCGTGCCAGCTACACTCTTACCAAAGAAGAGAAGGTCATCTTTTTTGAATGCTAGAGCAGTATCAAGGTCCCGTCTGGCTTCTCATCAAATATAAAGGGAATAATAAATATGGCGGAGAAAAAGTTCCAAAACCTGAAGTCTCACGACTGCCACGTGATTATGACGCAATTGCTTCCGATTGCTTTGAGGGGGCTCCTACCGGAAAATGTTCAAGTAGCCATTGTGAAGCTATGTGCATTCCTCAATGTAATCTCTCAGAAGGTAATCAATCCAGAAGATCTACCACAGTTACAGAACGATGTGGTCCAATGTATTGACAGTTTCGAGTTGGTGTTCCCACCATCCTTCTTCAATATTATGACGCACCTCCTGGTTCACCTAGTCGAAGAGATTTCCATTCTCGGTCCTGTATTTCTACACAATATATTCCCCGTTGAGAGGTTCATGGGAGTATTAAAGAAATATGTTCGTAAGTGCTAGCCAGAAGGAAGCATCGCCAAGGGCTATGAAATAGAGGAGGTAATTGAGTTTTGTGTTGACTTTGTTCCTGAACTTAAGCCGATAGGTCTTCCTCAATCGCGGCACGAGGGGAGACTAAGTGGAAAAGGCACGATCAGAAGGAAATCAACGATATGTATGGACGGCCATTCTATGACTAAATCACACCACACAGTTCTACTAAATTCCAGCTTGGTGGCTCCGTACTTCAAGGAACACAAGAATATTTTACGCTCAAACAACCCGGGGAAGCCTGAATCCTGGATTACAAAGGCCCACATGGAGACTTTCGGCAGTCGGTTGCGAAAACATTTAATGAGTGACAATGATGTTGAAGATCAGCTGTACATGTTGGCCAAGTCACCATCTTCGACTATATAAACTTTCCAAGGGTACGAGATAAATGGGAATACATTTTACACGATCGTCCAAAATAAAAAGAGCACCAACCAAAACAGTTGTGTCCGCTTTGATGCAGCAGCCGACAATGGGCAAAAGGTCACATATTATGGTTAAATACAGGAGATATGTGAACTTGACTATGGACCCTCCTTTAAGGTCCCTTTGTTTCGGTACAAATGGTTGATGTCTACGCACGTTTCTATTCTTGTAGACAGTGTTGGGCCTCCAAGTGCAGAGGTTTGTAGAACAGCAACAAGTTTCCCTTAAGTGGATCACCCAAGGTTTATCGAACTCAGGGAGGTAGAGGTCAAAGGTATCCCTCTTAAGTGACCCTGCAATAATGATACAAGAAGTCCCTTGTGTCCCCAACACACCCAATACACTTGTCAGATGTATAGGTGCATTAGTTCGGCGTAGAGATAGTAAAATGCAAGTGATATAGATGAATATGAGTGGTAATAACAATCTGAAATAAATTTGGCAGCAAGTAGACATGCAGTAAAACAGTAAATAAATGGTGATTCGATGTTTGGAAACAAAGCCTAGGGATCATACTTTCACTAGTGGTCACTCTCAACAATGATATCATAAAGGAATATAAATATAAGCACTTCACTATGCTACTCTGAAAGTCTCTCCGGTTGTATAACGAACACTAATTCACCGTGTAGGTCTGCAAAAGCAAACCTTAAAAATGTATTCCCAAGTACTAATGAACACCCCGCGCTGCACTTTGAGGATTCATGCACGGTACTAACACACCACAATTTCATAGAGACATCCAACTCAAATCATAATTCAGTGAACAAGTATTCTGTGAAATATAGCCTAAGAGACCCACACGGTGCACAAACTCAACCTTTACACACGTGGGACAAGGAGTCTCCGGAGATCACATAAGTGAAGTTCACTTGAATAGCATAACGACATCTAGATTACAAAGCTCGTGATCACATAAAGATCACACCATGCGAGAGAGAGAGACAGATAAACCACATAGGTACCGGTAGAGCCCTCAGCCCCGGGGGAGAACTACTCACTCCTCATCATGGGAGTCAGCAATGGCGATGGAGATGGCAGTAGATTCGATGGAGATGGCTCAGGGGGCAATTCTCTCCGTCCCGGCACGGTGCCGGAACAGAGACTTTTGTCCCCTGGATTTTGTTTGCGACGGCAGCGGAGCTATGGAACTTTTCGTGGGCGGAGGCTAGTATATTTAGGGTTTTTGAGTCGGGAGCTTTATATAGGCGGAAGGGCAAGGTCGATGGAGTCCTGGTGGCCCAAGACCACCCCTAGGCGCGTGCTAGGTCCAGGCCGCGCCGAGGGTAGGTCTGGCCACCATGTGGCCCTCCTCCGCCTCTGCTCTGGACTCCTTCTTCGCTCCGGGAAAAATAGGAACTTTGGCTTTTGTTTCGTCCAATTCCGAGAATATTTCCTGTACAACTTTTCTGAAATACAAAAACATCAGAAAATAGGAAACTGGCACAGTGGCATCTTGTCAATAGGTTAGTTTCGGAATATTCGTAAAAGTGCCACGGAAGTGTAAACAAAACATATAGAAATTGTAAAACAAGCATGGAGCATCAAAAATTATAGATACGTTTGCGACATATCAATGGTTCAAGATGACAGGAGGTGGGGTAAAGGTGGACGGGCAATACAGAATGACAATGGTGGATTTCAACAATCTTGGTTACCTTGACAAACCATACGTCCTAGCCAAAGATATCGCTCAGGTTTTCTATGAGAAGGACATGAGTAGCAAACCGAGAAAAAGGAAAGATAAGAAACGAGTACATCATGCGATGAACCAAAGCGCTACATAGTTCTTTCAGGGAAAAGAAACATTGTGGGAGTGGAAGACAAGACAGACATGTCAGAAGATTATAATAATTTTGGTGTAATTCCGCCCTTTAAAGTGAACACTGACCCAAGCATGAAGTTAAATGATGATGATGCTCTATGGTTACGGCACAATTGTAAGCAAGGGACACAAGCGAAGAAATGATGTGTAATAATTTATTCAACCAAACTTTGTTGAGAATTTTTTGTATGGATCATGTGAATTATATTATCTGTGATGTGTTTTGTGTCCATTTTCGAATGATTCGATTGATTCGAGATACCACTGACGATACATGAAATTTGAACTACAACCAATGATGTGAAACACATGTCTAGGCCTACGAGTACATCTTGGAATGTTTGAGTGATTTAGTCATACTCCTTCCTAGACCTATAATATGCATACTCATAGTCTTCGTAGTCGCCGCCATCGTACTCGTAGTCGTCGTCATCGCTGTCGTCGCTATCGTCGGGCGGCGCTCGTGGCTTGAACCTCGACTGATAGTGAGGGTAGCACAGGTGGGGGATATCGCCGGCCGGATGTAGTCCATGACGCTCTGTAGAGTCCGACCTCCCCACCATAGCCGACGGCCGGCCTCGTGGAAGTTCCCAGGAGGCAGACCGTCCTCCTCATACCTGGCGAGCGCCCTCTCACACCGATTGACGAAGAAGGAATTCCAAGTCTGCTGGTTGTTGGGATGCCAGATGGGATTCATCTGCTGCTCTGGCGTGAGTTTGAGGTAGTAGTGGTTCGTGATGGCAGCCCGACGCGCAGTACCCTGAGGGACGAGAGGGACCGGCATGCCTCCGGCGCTTAGGCTCTAGCCGGCGGGGACGCGGTAGCCCGATGGGCAAGGGTAGTTCGAGGCGCAAAGCTCCTCCGCCTGATGATACGGTAGCCATCGAAGTATGTGTTGATTGCCTGTGAGGAGTATTCTTCCGGAGAAGAAGAAGATGACAACGACGACTCAAGAAGTGAGGTGGCCGCCATTGCTATCACCTCTACACCTTCATCATCTCTCTTTGAATCTCCCAATGAGGACTCCTCCAAAAATGCAAGATGTCTCATGGCCAAGGCCTCTCATGCTCTCACTTCCGGAGATGAAGAAGATGTTCACGAAGACACATTAAGTGAAAAGGCCACTAGTGCCTCTACCCCTATGACATCTCTCTTCCAATCTCCCAATGAGGACCTCTCGTCCAACCTCAACAAGTGCCTCATGGCCAAGACTTCCGAGGTAATTAACTACTTCATCCAAACCCACCTCCAAGACTATTGTTTCGGAATGTGATGTTGAGAGTCTCAAGATAAAGAGAGAAATTATTAGCTTGGATGAATTTATCTCTAACTTGCAAGGTGAACCCAAAAAACATGTCCAAGTTATCTTGGATTGGCTTGCACATGCCAATGGTCTCCTTGATCTCAAGGAGAGATTTGAGAGAGAAAATGCCGATGAGATTGGTGCATTATCTCAAGCTCTTGGGGAAGAACAAGAGCTTAGAGAAGCTCTAGAGGAAAAGTTGTCTTCCATTGAGGAAATTCACAATGAAACCTTATCCAACCTCACTAAAGAGCGTGATCATGCTATTGACTTATCTAATGTGCTTAAAAAGGAAAAAAGTTGAATCTGGTGTTGGTCATGCTAAACTAACTAAGGAGTTAGAGAAACTTGAAAAGACTCACAAGGCCTTGGAAAGTGAATTCTCTACCCTTACCAAGTCTCATGATCAACTTCAAATTCAATTAACTAAAAATGATATGCCTAGTTCTTCTACTTCTTCTTGTGATCATATGAATGTTATTAAGGAGAACAATAGGTTGAAGGCCAAGCTTGCTATGTCCTTTCCTCTCCAAGGTGAGAAAATTTTGGATGATCTTTTGAGCAATCAAAGATCAAACAATGGGAAGGACGGGATTGGATATAAGCCGAACACAAACAAGAACAAGAAGGCCAAAACCGCACAAGCAAAGGAGAAGAATGTTGTGGGTGGTGATGTCACTAGGAACAATACCACTCATAATAATTTTGCGGGAAAATATAACCCTCATTATGTGCTATTCCGTGATTACTATGGAGATGTCTATGCTAAATATGTTGGTCCATATGATGGTTACATTGCTTGTTCTATTTGGGTTCCTAAGATCCTTGTTACTAACAAAAGAGGACCCATTGCGAAATGGGGACCTAAAACAAAGACTTGATCTCATGTAGGACTATGCCGCCGGAGGATCAAAATGGGTGCTTGATAGTGGATGCACAAGTCATATGACCGGCGGCAAGGACCTCGTTACGGAGTTGAGGCCTAACTTGGACATGTCGACCGTTACCTTCGGCGACAACTCCAAATCCGAGGTATTGGGTCTTCGCAAGGTTGTGGTTGCACACAACATTACTCTTGTGGACGTCATGCTTGTCAAGACTCTTGGTTACAATTTATTGTTCGTTCATGCCCTAGGCAAGATGGGTTTCGCCGTCTTCATTGATATTGATATTGTGGTTCTCTTGTGGAGCAAGACTCTAAAATTCGCTTTCGCTGGGTACGTCGAAAACAACTTGTATGTGGTTGACTTTTAGGGGAAAACCACTACAATGTGATGTGCTTATTCGGAAAGGCGGACATGGGTTGGTTGTGGCATCGCCGCTTGGCCCATGTCAACATGAGGACTTTGCAAAGTCTCCACAAGGGAAACCATATTGTGGGACTAAAGGACAATGTTTGTTTTGCAAAACATCGTGTTTGTAGGGCTTGTGTTGAAGGTAAAATGCATGATTCTACGCATCCAAGCAAGACCATCATCTCTTCCAAGAGAATATTGGAACTCCTTCATGTGGACCTTTTTGGTCCCACTACTCATGCAAGTCTTGGTGCTAAGAAACATTGTTTGGTTATTGTTGATGATTATTCAAGATATACTTGGGTTTTCTTTCTGAAGAAGAAGGGTGAGACTCAACAAATCTTCATCGACTTTGCCACCGAAGTCCAACGTCAACAAAACCTCACTATATTGACAATAAGAAGGGACAACGGCTCTGAGTTAAAGAACCACACACTCAATGAATTCCTTAGTGATGAGGGGATAAGACATCAATATTCCGCTTCATACACCCCTCAACAAAATGGTGTTGCGGAGAGGAAGAACCGGACTCTCATGGATAGGCAAGGTCTATGTTGTCGGAGTATAAATCTCGCTATGATTTTTGGGCCGAAGCCATCTGCACGGCATGTCATTCCTCAAACCGGCTTTATCTCCGGCAAGGGCTTGAACAAGACTCCTTATGAAATCCTCACGGGAAACAAGCCCAATATCTCCTACTTCTGAGTTTTTGGTTGTAAGTGTTTCTATAAAATCAAAGGAGTTCGTTTGTCTAAATTTGCACCTAAAGCTTTGGAGGGCATTTTTGTTGGTTACGGTGCCGAATCTCACACTTATAGAGTCTCTGACAAAGTATTGGCTATTGTCATTGAATCTTGTAGTGTGACATTCGAAGAAAATGATGGCTCCCAAGTGGGGCAAGTTGATGTTTGTGCAGATGATGAAATACCTCAAGACGCCATAGTAAGAATGGGGACGGGAATTCACCTCCCCATTGAGGGACACGATGTGGAGCCTCGGGAAGTACTATGCTCTACTCAAGTGGAGCCCTCATCCTCACAAGCTCAGCAAGCTCCGAATCTTGTGGACAATGTTACACCAACCGAAGAACAAGCTCAAGACCCTCCCTCTCATGAGCAAGATCAAGGACAAGATCAACCTAATAAGATTGATGGAGAAGCGCCAAGTGTTGATCAAGAACAACCCAATGATGATGGTGCAACCCCAAGTGATGTCCAAGATCAACCTAATGATGAAGAGCAAACTCCAGCAATTGAGCAAGCTCAAATTAATGGTCAAGACGGGGATCAAAATAGTCAAGGAGACCAAGTGATGTCTCAAAGCTCCTTTGAAGACATTGAAGCCCGTCGCAAAATAAGAGTTGCAATAACTTTGGAACTTTGAGGTCACACTATTGACAAAGTTGTTGGTGACTTGAGGAAGCAAATGACCACCCGGAGACAACTAGCCAACTTTAGTGATCACCAAGCTTACATTTCCATGGTGGAACCAAAGAAAGTCTTTGAGGCACTTGAAGATCCGGATTGGTTGGATGCTATGCATGAAGAACTCAATAACTTCAATCGCAACAATGTATGGAGATTAGTAGAGAAGCCCAAGGATTGTCGCAATGTTATTGGCACGAAGTGGATATTCAAGAACAAGCAAGATGAACATGGCATTGTCATTCGGAACAAGGCAAGATTGGTTGCTCAAGGTTTCTCTCAAGTGGAAGGCATTGACTTTGGTGAAACCTATGCTCCCGTGGCTCGCCTTGAGTCCATCCGTAACCTTCTTGCATATGCTTCTCACCATAACTTTAAATTGCAACAAATGGATGTTAAAAGTGCATTTCTTAATGGACCTCTAAAAGAGTTGGTCTTTGTTAAGCAACCTCCCGGGTTCGAGGATCCCGAGTTCCCTAACCATGTCTATCAACTCGAAAAGGCGCTCTATGGCCTTAAGCAAGCCCCACGAGCGTGGTATGAGCACCTTAAAGAGTTGTTACTAGACCGTGGATTTCAACTCGGGCTAATCGACCCCACTCTTTTTACTAAGAGGTTTGACGGGGAGCTTTTCATTTGCCAAATATATGTTGATGACATTATCTTTGGCTCTACTAATAAAGCTTTTAATGAAGAATTTTCAAAGCTTATGACCAACAAGTTTGAGATGTCCATGATGGGTGAATTGAGGTTCTTTCTTGGATTTGAGATCAAGCAATTGAGAGAAGGAACATTCATTTGCCAAGCCAAGTACATTCAAGACATGCTCAAGAGATTCAATATGAAGGACTTGAATGGTGCAAAGACTCCAATGGCTACCAATTGCCATCTCGCACTTGATCCCGGTGGTAAGGACGTGGATCCAAAGGTATATCGCTCCATGATAGGCTCCTTGCTTTACCTTTGAGCATCTAGACCGGATATTGTGTTGAGTGTAGGTGTATGTGCAAGGTATCAAGCCGCTCCTAAAGAAAGCCACTTAGTGGCGGTCAAAAGAATCTTTAGATATTTGGTTCATTCCCCAAGACTTGGTTTATGGTACCCAAAGGGTTATGGATTCTCACTTGTTGGCTATACGGACTCGGATTGGGCGGGAGATAAGGATGATAGGAAATCAACCTCCGGGGCATGCCAATTTCTTGGTAGGTCCTTGGTGTGTTGGTCTTCTAAGAAGCAAAATTGTATAGCTCTCTCTACCGCCGAATCCGAGTACGTGGCGGCCGCTAGTGGATGCACACAACTCTTATGGATGAGGCAAACTTTAAAGGATTACGGTGTCACTTGTGACAAAGTGCCTCTTTTATGTGACAACCAAAGTGCCATCAAGATTGCATACAACCCTGTACAACACACAACAACGAATCATATTGAGATTCGAAATCACTTCATTCGAGATCATGTCTCTCGGGGTGATATTGAGTTGTCATTCATTGGTACCCATGACCAACTTGAGGATATATTCGCGAAGCCTCTTGATGAAGCAAGATTTTGTTACTTGAGGAATGAGCTAAATATCATAGATTCGAGTAGCTTGGCTTGAACACTTTGCATACATAACTATTCCTCAACTTCTATTTGGTTTAGGTGTGGGCATGAAAATAGGGGGAGTGTGGTTTAAATTGTTGAGCTATCCCTCCCCCCATAATGCCAACATTAAGAAATCATTCTCTTTATATCAATCAATGATATGTGAGCATCAATGATGAGTATTGGTTTTGGGCCCAAGATATATCTTCGTGGTGCCATACCTTATCACTCATATATGGTGGCCTAGGCCACCGACCTCTTCTTGTGAAGAGTTGTTATTAGTTCGATCTTGAAGAGTTGTTCTTCATTGGTCTTTCATGTTCCTATGGGAATTGGCTCAATGTTTGGCTTTTTCTTGATTTGATCCTTGCAAAATTGAGTCCATAGTACCATACCTCTCTTATAGGGTCCATCCTAAGCCATTCTCTCACCTCTAAAACCTTCTATCTCTTGCACAAGCTCATTTCAAAAAAAAATTGCATATCAAAAATCTTGTTTGTCAAAATCAAAATTGGATGAGGAGGTGTCCTCCTCAAAACCATTTTTTTAAAACAGCCCAAGTGTTAAAAAAATCAGGGGAGCCTGGCCGACCGGGGCCTGGCCAGGCCGGTAGTACCACCGGGGCCTGGACGGTACTACCGCCGGCCTCCGGCAGGTAGCTCTACACGGGGAGGCTGGGTCGAACCCAGCACTCACCCCTCCGCTCTTCCCCAACCCCCACACGCACGCATGCTTCACACACTGCCCGCCCAGTTGCCTTCGCCGTCCGCCGGCTCTCCGGCCACCTCCGGCCAGATCGGCTCCGTGGGAGCCTTCCCCATCCTCTCCTCCTCCATGGCCTCCGGTATTGGCCCCTCTCCCTGCATATTTTGGCCGTATTTTAGGCTCATACATGTGTTGGTTATAGGTACTACATGCTTAGATTTTTGGCTAAATCTTGCACTAGAGCTTGTATCACTTGTTGATCTATGTCTCCTCTAGTATGTAGTACCCTTAACCTCTAAATGTGTGGCAATTTTTTTATCATCCTCATGCATGTTTGTTTTGGGTCAAAGAAATTTTTGTTTTCTCATATAAATGAGCTTGTGCACTTATCCCATATGTCCCTCTACGTTGTTCATCTACTTCAAAGGTGCTAGTGGATCATGTTCGGCGAGACCACAAAATAGAAGAGGGGTTCCGTCCGTTGAGGACGAGATTGTTGCACAAGATGAAGTTTTACCCTGTGCCACTACTGCTCGTGGTGCTTATTTGGCCAATAGGATGAAGGGTAAGAATGCGATTGCGTCCTATGGCAACGTACGTCTTCATGAGTACATGGCTCTTCGCTCAACTAACCCTTATGAGGGGTCTCGGGCTTCTCGTGTCCGCAACCATCACTTCTACACCGAGGTTCAAGAGCGAATATTCAATGAAGTCTATGCTCCCAAGGTAAAAGTGGTTGATCAACGGTATATCAACATTGACCATTTGAAGAAGAATGCATACTTCCATGAAGCACTCGAGATTTGCCAGGAGTTTGGTTTGCTTCCCATTATGTCCTTCCAATGCAACTATGATCCTTATCTTGTGACTCAGTTTTATGCCACAGTCTATTTTCGTGATGATAAAGCTCGCTCAATTTCTTGGATGACTCGTGATGAGGTACTCACGACCACTTGGAGCAACTTTGGACAGATTCATGGCTATCCCATTCCGGAAAATTGTGATGACGACCGTGATAGTGGTTGGAGGTTTCACGGGAGCTCTAATGCAAGCACCAACGATGTTCTTGAGCAACTCTATATGCCCGGTAGATGCAAGCTTGGGTTCACTTCCGGTCTTCAACCCGTCAATGATATCATGCTTCGCATCTACCGTGAGACCGTTGCCGTCAAAGTAGGTAACGTTGATGAGATTCACTCTTTTGTCATTGACTTGATGCTTCAGACACACCTCCGGAGGGGCAATGGTGTTAAGATGGATGTCATGGATTGCCTGTGGCCTATATCATGAAGCTTATTTCTGAGGTATGGCATCAGGAATTTGATGGTGCAATTCTGGAACCAATTTCATCACTTACCGAGCATCCTTGCAAGAACCTCCTTATGAAAGATCATGGGCTCCCAGCTTCTGCCTTAGCCACAGCAGCTCCTACAGTACTTCAGATCCTTCCACTGCTCCCGCTCACAAGATCGATGGATTTACTGCTCATATGGCCCTTGGGGGGCCTCCAGCCGAATACATATATGACCCTATGCTCGAGCCTTCCTGGTACACCAAGCTCAAGATCAAGGTAAAGAAGACCTTCTGCCTCCAACTGGATATCCAGGAGCATATGTATGACTCCTATGTGGCCGAGAAGAAAGCTCGGCGCCGCCAGAAGAGCATTATGAGAAAACTTGGTATGGAAGTGTCTCCTCCAGGATCTGAAGAAAATATCATTCCGAAGCCTCAGTGGATTTCTGCTCATAGCTAGTGGTCTGATGGTGAAGACGGACCCTCCTACAGTGTCGACTCCGATATTGGCGGGGACTTACTTTGAGTCTCTCGGGATGATACCATCGCTCTTAAACCTTTTTGGCATCTTGATGTCAAAGGGGGAGAAGAGTTCTATTAGGTTCGGGATTTGCATGGGAAGTCACAAGCTTGCAATTTCTTTGACTCTTTATGCTTGTGACTTATGGTTATTAGTTGTTGTGATCTATTTTTTATGTTTTATGGACCTTATCTATGTGTGTGAGACATAGGGGCTATCTATTTATGTATGAGACATTTGCTATCTATCTAGCTATCTATGGTAAAGACTAAGTGGACTACTTGTGGTATGATCTCTAAACTCAACACTTGTCTTTACACACATATGCTTTGTCTATTCTCAAGTGCAAGTGATGAATTTGTTTGCTTACCCTTTACCCTTGCACTTGTTGGTTAATCTAAATTGCTAGAGTATATTGATCCTAGATGATGTGCTTCTTATTCAAATGCAATGTTAATTGGTTGCACATGTTTAGGGGGAGCTTATTATATCCTCTTATAATTTCTTTGCTCAAATACTCAACTCCTATGAAAATCTTATGTTGTCATCAAGAAACCAAAAAGGGGGAGATTGAAAGAACATATCTCCTTTAGTAAGTGGTTTTGGTGTTGATGACAATAACTATATATGACTAATTTGGTTATATAAGATTTGAAGGATGTAACATGATCGGTGTGCCCAAAAGTTGAAGAGCTTGCAGGATATATTATGTTATTCTTGTGTGGTTCTTGTTGGAAGAAAGAATAGAAGAACAAGGAAGAAAAGAAGAAGAAAAGAAGAAGAAGAAAAGAAGAAGAACAAGGAAGAAAAGAAGAAGAAAAGAAGAAGAAGAGAAGAAGTAGAGAAAAGGAGAGGAGGGGTTGCGCGGCCGGAGGCGCGGGCGGTACTGCCGACCTGGCCATGGCCGGAGGCTCTGGGAGTGGTACCGCCCACGGTAATGAAAAATGGCTTTGTGCCACAGAAGGTGTTCAGGGCTTTTGGGCGTGTTGACGCGTAAAGCACACGCCCGTTGGGAACCCCTAGTGGAAGGTGTGATGCGTACAGCAGCAAGTTTCCCTCAGTAAGAAACCAAGGTTTATCGAACCAGTAGGAGTCAAGGGCCACGTGAAGGTTGTTGGTGGAGGAGTGTAGTGCGGCGCAACACCAGGGATTCCGGCGCCAACGTGGAACCTGCACAACACAATCAAAATACTTGGCCCCAACTTAACAGTGAGGTGGTTGATACGTCTCAAATGTATCTATAATTTCTTATGTTCCATGCTACTTTATTGATGATACCTACATGTTTTATACATACTTTATGTCATATTTATGCATTTTCCGGCACTAACCTATTAATGAGATGCCGAAGAGCCAGTTGCTGTTTTCTGCTGTTTTTGGTTTCAGAAATCCTAGTAAGGAAATATTCTCGGAATTGGACGAAATCAACGCCCAGGATCTTATTTTTCCACGAAGCTTCCAGAACACCGAAAGGGAAACGAAGTGGGGCGACGAGGCGACACCACGCTAGGGTGGCGCGGCCCAGGTCCTGGCCGCGTGGCCCTACTGTGTGGGTCCCTCGCGTCTCCCCTAAACCTACCTCTTCGCCTATAAGAAGCCTTCGTCGATAATAGTTACAGTACCGAGAGCCACGATACGAAAAACCTTCCAGAGACGCCGCCGCCGCCAATCCCATCTCGGGGGATTCAGGAGATCGCCTCCAGCACCCTGCCGGAGAGGGGAATCGTCTCCCGGAGGACTCTTCACCGCCATGGTCGCCTCCGGAGTGATGTGTGAGTAGTTCACCCCTGGACTATGGGTCCATAGCAGTAGCTAGATGGTCGTCTTCTCCTAATTGTGCTATCATTGTTGGATCTTGTGAGCTGCCTGACATGATCAAGATCATCTATTTGTAATGCTACATGTTGCGTTTGTTGGGATCTGATGAATAATGAATGCTATGCTATGTTGATTATCAATCTATCATCTATGTGTTGTTTATGATCTTGCATGCTCTCCGTTATTAGTAGAGGCTCTGGCCAAGTCATTACTTGTAACTCCAAGAGGGAGTATTTATGCTCGATAGTGGGTTCATGCCTCCATTAAATGCGGGACAAAGGAGAAAGTTCTAAGGTTGTGGATGTGCTGTTTCCACTAGGGATAAAACATCAATGCTATGTCTAAGGATGTATTTGTTGATTACATTACACACCATACTTAATGCAATTGTCTGTTGTTTGCAACTTAATACTGGAGGGGGTTCGGATGATAACCTGAAGGTGGACTTTTTAGGCATAGATGCATGCTGGATAGCGGTCTATGTACTTTGTCGTAATGCCCAATTGAATTTCACACTACTCATCATAACATGTATGTGCATTGTCATGCCATCTTTATTTGTCAATTGCCCAACTGTAATTTGTTCACCCAACATGCTATTTCTTATGGGAGAGACACCACTAGTGAACTGTGGACCCCGGTCCATTCTTTTACATCGAATACAATCTACTGCAATACTTGTTCTACTGTTTTCTGCAAACATCATCATCCACACTATACATCTAATCCTTTGTTACAGCAAGTCGGTGAGATTGACAACCTCACTGTTAAGTTGGGGCAAAGTATCTTGGTTGTGTTGTGCAGGTTCCACGTTGGCGCCGGAATCCTTAGTGTTGCGCCGCACTACACTCCGCCGCCATCAACCTTCAACGTGCTTCTTGACTCCTACTGGTTCGATAACCTTGGTTTCATACTGATACGTCCAAAACGTATCTACTTTCCCGAACACTTTTGCTATTGTTTTGCCTCTAATTTGTGTGTTTTGGATACAACTAACGCGGACTAACGCTGTTTTCAGCAGAACTGTTCTGGTGTCTCGTTTTTGTGCAGAAATCCAACTTTCAGGAAAATCCCCGGAATTTATGCAGAAGGTCCTATTTTCCCAGAATATTGGCGGAGCCAGAAGGGCAAGCCAGGTGGGGGCCCGAGGGCCCCACACGCTAGGCCGGCGCGGCCCAGGAGGGGCCCGCGCGGCCCTGCCGTGTGGCGGCCTCGGTCAGCCCCCGACGCCCTCCTTCGGACTATTTATTGCCTTCGACCTAAAAACGCACGGGGAGAAGTCGAAGTCGCCAAAAAGCCTCTAGAACGCCGCCACATCGCGAAACTCCGTCTCGGGAGCCAGAAGTCTCCGTTCTGGCACTCCGCCAGGACGGGGAATTGGAGGAGATCATCGCCATCATCACCACCGACGCCTCTTCATCAACCAGCCATGTTTCCCCCATCCATGAGTGAGTAATTCCCCCGCTGTAGGCCGAAGGGGATGGTAGGGATTGGATGAGATTGGTCATGTAATAGCATAAGATTGTTAGGGCATAGTGCCTAGTGTCCGTAATTGGTACTTTGATGATATTGTTGCAACTTGCTATGCTTAATGCTTGTCACTAGGGCCCGAGTGCCATGATCTCAGATTTGAACATGTTATTGATTCATCATGATATTCATTGTTTATGGTCTTACCTGCAAGTTGTATACACATGTCGCTGTCCGGAACCAATGGCCCCGAAGTGACAAGAATCGGGACAACCGGAGGGGATGGTAGTGATGTGAGGATCACATGTGTTCACGGAGTGTTAATGCTTTGCTCGGGTACTCTATTAAAAGGAGTACCTTAATATCTAGTAGATTCCCTTGAGGCCCGGCTGCCACCGGCTGGTGGGACAAAAGATGTTGTGCAAGTTTCTCATTGCGAGCACGTACGACTATAATTGGAACACATGCCTATTGATTGCTTTGTACTTGGACACCGTTTTATTATTATCTGCAAATGCCCTGCTATGATTGTTACATGAGTTTCTCTCATCCATGCAACGCCCGTCATCCGTCCCCGTGTCTACAGTATTTTAATCCTGCTGTTTACTAAAATCACTACTGCTGTCTCTGTTACTCTGCTGCTGTTATTTCACTATCGCATCGTTATAAAACTGTTACTACTGATAAACTTTTGCGAGCAAGTCTGTTTCCAGGTGCAGCTGAATTGACAACTCCGCTGTTAAGGCTTCCAAGTGTTCTTTGTCTCCCCTTGTGTCGAATCAATAAATTGGGTTATACTACCCGCGAAGACTGCTGCGATCCCCTATACTTGTGGGTCATCAAGACTATTTTCTGGCGCCGTTGCCGGGGAGCATAGCTTTATTTGGAAGTTCACTTGGATTGATATTGTTCGCTGCAAATTCTCCATCATGGGTAAACCTCGCGATTCTAAAGTCGCCATATTACCATCCACTACAAGAAAAGGTACAACTCTGAGTACCTCTGCTACTCTTGATTCACCATCTGTGATAAGTCAACTTGTTTCACCGCCACAAGATTCACTTGCTGGTACTTCTGTTGAATCTGAAAATTCTCATAATATTGATAATGTTTCTGCTGTGCTTGATGATAGTGGTTCATTGGGATCCTTTCTAGATGCTACAATTGCTGGGTCTAGACAAATTGAAAATGCTGAAACTCCTAATGAAAATGCCACTACAACTGTTAATTCACCTGAACTTGATTATTCTAGTGATGATCCGGATGAAGATTATGTGGAGCTTAATGATGATTTTATTAATAGATGCAATGCTACTGCTAATGCAAGAAAAATTAAAAAGTTTCTCACACAATATACTGTTAGACATAAGCTATCTCCTGATCCTAAATTTGCCACATCTCCTATATGTATTAAGGATAAAGATTATGATTTTTCTCTTGATCTATCTCATATAGCTATTGTAGAGAAAGCACCCTTTTGTGGTACTGAAAAAGTAAGTGCTGTAGAGCACATGATTGAACTTTCTTCTATGAGTAGCTTGTTTTCTGATGATGTCAAGATGCGTACTTACTTTGTCGCTAAAATTTTTCCTTTCTCATTAAAGGATGATGCTAAAACTTGGTATAATAATTTGCCTCCTGGTTCTATTAAAAGTCCAACTGAGCTGCGTGATATTTTCTTTCGAAAATACTTTCCTGCTAGTGCTCAACATGTTGCTTTACAGAAAATTTATAGGTTTGACCAGGGAGATGAAGAGAAATTGCCTGAGGCATGGGCAAGATTTTGTTCTCTTATCAGAGCTCGACCTGGACATGATTTAGAGAAGAATGATCTACTTGATATTTTATAGTGGACTAACCATTGAATCTAGAGCATATTTGGATAATTGTGCTGGTTGTGTTTTCAGGAAAAGAACTCCAGACGAAGCTGAAGAATTATTGGCTAAAATAAGCCGGAATCATGATGATTGGAATACACCTGAACCAACTCCAACGCCAATATTGAAGAAGAGGGGTTTAATTGAATTGAATGATGAAGATATGAGGGAAGCCAAGAAGTCTCTCAAGGAGAAAGGTATTAAATCCGAAGATGTGAAGAATCTACCTCCCATAGAGGATATATGTGAGATAATTCCCCCTTCACCCATGATTGAGGTAAACTCTCTTCAACGCTTTACTAGGGAAGATATTCCGTATTCGAAACCTCCTGCGCAATGCTTAGATGAGTTTGATAATTATATTGTTAAGCAAGAAAATTTTAATATGAGAGTAGAGAATCATCTAATGGAAAATTCTCAAGCTATTAGCAATTTGCATGATATTGTGGAGAGAACCTCCAATGATGTTAAGATGCTTGTTAGACATTTTCAAATGATTCAAACTCAAATTGATCAACTCACTAAAGTGCAAAATGACTTGCTAAATAATAATTCTAAAGAGAAACATGCTTATGAAGTAACAACTAGAGGTGGTGTCTCTACCCAGGATCCTCTATATCCTGAAGGGCATCCCAAAAGAATTGAACAAGATTCTCAACGCATTGAACCTAGTGCTCCTTCTAAGAAGAAAAAGAAGAAGAAACATAAAAATGTTGTAGAATCCTCTGAACCTGTTAATGATCCTAATAGTATTTCTATTTCCGATGCTGAAACTGAAAGTGGTAATGAACATGATAATGATAATGATAATGATAAGAATGATGCTTCTGATAAAGAAGAAGTTGAAGATGAACCTGAAAAGCATGCTAAAAATAAAAAGTATACTAAAGAAGATTTTATTGCTAAGAAACATGGTAATGAAAGGGAACCTTGGGTACAAAAGCAAATGCCTTTTCCTGCTAAGAAACTAAAATCAAAGGAAGAAGAACACTATAATAAATTCTGTGATTGGATGAAACCTTTATTCTTGCAAATCCCTTTGACTGATGCTATTAAATTGCCTCCTTATTCAAAGTATATGAAAGATATTGTTACTAACAAAAGGAAAATCCCCAATGAGGAAATTTCCACTATGCTTGCTAATTACTCTTTCAATGGCAAAGTGCCAAAGAAGTTGGGCGACCCAGGTATACCTACTATTCCTTGTTCTATTAAGAATAATTATGTTGAAACTGCTCTATGTGACTTGGGAGCCGGTGTTAGTGTTATGCCTTTTTCTCTTTATAAGAGACTTTACTTAGATAAGTTGATACCTACTGATATATCTTTGCAAATGGCTGATAAATCTACTGCTATTCCTGTTGGTATATGTGAGGATGTACCTGTTCAAGTTACTAATAACTGCTTGATATTAACTGATTTTGTTGTGTTGGAAATGCCTGAAGATGATAATATGTCTATTATTCTTGGGAGACCTTTTCTTAACACCGCAGGGGCTGTTATTGATTGCAATAAAGGAAAGGTTACTTTCAATGTTGATGATAAGGAGCATACCGTCTATTTTCCCAAGAGGATTGATAAAGTATGTGGAGTTAATACTATTTCTAATGTGAGAACTATCAAAATTGGAACTATTGATTGTCCTATATATGAGCCTAAAGAAGGATATCAAAGCCTTATGATTGGATCCATATCAATACAATTCAAGGTAACATGATTGATTTGAGGTTTATTTCTTCTTATGCTATGTAAAATTTATTTGGTGGCAAGACTTGATCAACTTTGTTAACAAATACTTTTTATATGCATAGAGGAGGTAAACAACATCTCTTTCTTCCTCCACTTGTCTTACTTGCTGTAGCATTTTTAATTTGCAAAGTTCCTTAGCTAATTAGAGATTTCAAAAAATTTCCTGGCCAGTAATAATAAACTTAATGCCCAGAAATGTGCATTTTTCAAAGTTTTCAAAAATTCACAAAAATTATACCGTTGGTCCTATTTTTCGAAAATGCACCTGGGAGCACCTGGGGATGACCAGTGGGGCACCCCAGGGTGGCACCCCACAGGCTGGCGCGGCCAGCAAGAGGGGCGCGCCACCCTGGTGTGTGGGCCCCCCTTTACCCCACTTTAGCATCTCTTCCTCCCAGACTCTTCTCTCTCCCGAAAAATCGACACCAGCTTCCTCTCACTCGCGTTTTTGCTCAAGTGCTCAGGATTTTTCGATCTCTTTGCTCAGCCCAGATTTCTGTCTGAAATTTGGCACATTTGCTCTCCGGTATGTGACTCCTCCGTCTATCCAAGTAGAATTTTGTTTGGTTGAGTATATCTTGAATATTTTGCTGCTGTAGGTAACATGTTTAGTGAGCTTGCATGCTTGTTCTAAGTTGTATAAACTAGTTTTGATGCATGATTAGTGCTCTATCAAGTTCCTATAGTAGTTCCACTTGATTATATGTCACCAAATCAAATTTTATATTGTTTGTTGAAAAATTTCAGAAAATGGAGTGGAATAGATATCAACTTAACCAACAAGAATTGGAGGTGCAACAAGTCATGAGAGTGAACCGCGAAGAGGGAGTATACCCCTCTTACTACCCGTGCATAGATTTCATGAGAAGCGCAGGAATATTGGAAGATGTTCAGAATCTAATTTCTCGTGCAGGGTTGAATGATTTTGTTGATGGAGAACCATGCCAATATGCAAAATTGACTATGTCTGTTGTGCAGGATTTTAAGTTCAATTGGCCGCAATCTAACCCCATGGTTCAGTATAAGATTTATAATAAAACTGTCAACTTGCCATTCAATGATTTTTGTACAGCAATTAGAGTACCACAATGGGGGTCATGCGAGAAGATAAGGGGATCACCGCAAGAGCTCTTAAGCCTCTTCGAGATGATTTGTCATGGAAGGAGTTTCTCAGAGGATGGTGGTAAAATCACTAGCATTCAACTCCCAGCTATCCGCTACTTTGCTTATCTCATTACTAAATGCGTTCTTGCTAGAAAGAATGGTTGTAAACTATCTATCCAGGATTTAGCTTTTCTAGCTGCTGCACTGCAAGGTAGTAAGACTTATAATTTGGGGGCATTGATAGCTTATAGACTTGCTACTAACCGTGAGAAGGGCGGAATTTGTGGAGGTCTCATCGCCTCTCGTTTACTAGCTTTGCATGGTGTAGAACCTCATCATCTTGATATTCAACTTTCCATAGAAAAACTTGACATAGTCTCTATGATCCGACATGAATTTATTTCTGATTCATCTAATTTGGGTAACCTGTCTTACAAGATAACATTTTACAATAAGTCTTGGAGAACAACTAAGAAAACTGAAAAACTAGTGAGATTGCCTGCACCTGTTCTATTTAACCTTGATTCCAGGGAGGATTGGTCAGTCACAGAAAGTGCACTGAATGCACACATAGAGGGAGGAGGCCATCATGCAAGAGGCAACACGGAGGAGGTCGAGGAACACCTCGACTCATCATCCGATGCAGCAAGTTCCTCGCATCAACATTTTGGGCATGTGGAGCCTCCATGCTTTTCTTCTGCACAGGAACCTTACTATGACTGCGCCATGCATTATCCACCGGCGAGGAACAGCGACCCTCGCTGGGGTTGAACTCCACTTAGGCCAAAAGCCTAAGCTTGGGGGGAGGTATACCGGCATCACTCATTCTTTGCATATTATGATTGCTGGATACTTCTATATACTTGTTTAGCTTGTTTAAGTGGTTTTCTAATGAGAGGGAGATGACATTTGGGGAAGTGCTGCCTGAAAACAGATTCTGGACTGTTACCGAAAAAATTCTCAAAAATATCCGGAACAGTATTTTGCGAAGCCAATTTTTTTGCATGTTACCCAGGTTGTTATCTAACTTTAATTAGTTGAACACTTTTCGATTTGAGCAGTGGAAGAATTTCTTAAAAATCGAGTACTGTACTGCTGTTAAGTTTGACGAATTTCTGCTGCTTTGTGTTTATGTGACTTTTCTAGTTTGCCATTTCTTGTTTTTGCTTTTTTTCTTTCCCAAAACACAAAAAGACCAAAAATATTTTTGTTGTTTCTCTTCACCATTTGTTTGTTTTGGTTTCTAGCATTTATTTCGCTTTATTTTCTATCGTTGGTTTGCTATAAGAAAACCCAAAAAGATTTTGCTTTGTTTGCTTGTTTCCTTTTGTTCTTGTTTCCAATTCGAAAACACCAAAAATATTTGATGTTCTTCTTTGGTTTGTAAAGTTCATCTTGAGTTCAATGGTCTTCGGTGGCTGGAGCGTGGTTTTCATTTCATATTATCCAAGCTACACAAGTGAAAGGCAATAATGACGATCTACGACAATTGAATTGTGGTGAGAGGCTGGTATGAACTCTATTTGTTTTCATTTTTGTACATATACTCATCCATGTGAGCATGCTTAGTTGGTTCATGTGAGGTATATGTCATTTGAGAAAGTCTAGTAGTTCATGATCTCTCATGTTTAGCTCCAATTTATTAATATGAGTAGCATGTCATGGATGTTTGCTTGCATTGTTTTATTCATAAGTAGGTATGGTATTGTGGTATCCTTCTCTGAATAATTCATTTATATCGACTTGGCACATGCTCACGCATGCATATGACTGAACAAAAGTCAATTAAGCCTCGATGATTTATATTGCTTCAGAGTTCTTGTATCACTTTTATGCCTCCGTTAATTTATTTTGCCGCAAGCATGATTATGACGATTCTTTGCTCTCTTGATTTGTCGCTCCCCAGTCTATTGCTAGCCTTCACTTGTACTGAGCGGGAACGCTGCTCGTGCTTCCAAACACCTGAAAACCAAGTTGTTCCAAAGTGTCCACCATAAATACCTATGCATGGCATTTCAAACCATTCCAAGTAAATTCTCATGCGCTACCTTTAAAACCTTCAAAATGCTTCTCAATTTGTGTTAATGTTTCATAGCTCATGAGGAAGTATGTGGTGTTTAACTTTCAACCTTGTCATTTACTTTTGACGGATTTTCATTATGGACTAGTGGCACATCCGCTTATCCAATAATTTTGCTAAAAGAGCTGGCAATGGGATTCCCAGTCCCAAATTAATTGACCTAAATAGACACTCCTCCATGGTATGTGATTGTTGGACGACACCCGAAGGATTCGGTTAGCCATGGCTTGTGTAAGCAAAGGTTGGGGGGAGTGTCATCATAATAAAACTAAAATAAAAGGCACTCCTTTAAGGTATGAGATTGTTGGCAGGCACCCGAGGATTCGGTTAGCCATGGTTTGTGAAAGAAAGGTTGGAAGGAGTGCCACATAAACATAAAAATAATTCATGGGAGCCGCTCTTGGAAGTCCGGTTGGCGAGGTAGTTGGTGTACCCATTACCATTCGTTGACAACAACAAACACCTCTCAAAATAATTTTACTCCTGTTTTAGAAATGAAAAGCTCTAGCGCATGTTAATCCCTGCTTCCCTCTGCGAAGGGTCAATCTTTTACTTTTATGTTGTGTCTCCATTCTTTCTTTGAACACTATCTTGAGAGCACAACTGTCATTCTTAGTATAATATGCTTGTCTCAAAATATGATTGATTGTGGTATAACTTTGATGCTTTTATCTTTGACAATCACTACTTCTAGTCTTTCTATGAACTTCAGAGGTGCCTGAGCATTTATGTTTTGCTGATCAAACATGGGCAAGCGAGATACCACTTTATCATACTCTCTTATGAACATTGCAATCCTGCTTATATACATGATTCATGATGCTTATTATTAATTGTTGGTACCTCTCCATGATTGACATAGCTGTTAGATGATCTTATTTGTATGCATCTCGTTATGAACTGCCTAAGTGTTAGCCATAGCATGAGAATATATACATCATATGAGCAAATGTGTTTGTGAAAGTTCTTTTATCGCTCAGTTGTTAACTGAATTGCTTGAGGACAAGCAATAAGCTAAGCTTGGGGGGAGTTGATACGTCCAAAACGTATCTACTTTCCCGAACACTTTTGCTATTGTTTTGCCTCTAATTTGTGTGTTTTGGATACAACTAACGCGGACTAACGCTGTTTTCAGCAGAACTGTTCCGGTGTCTCGTTTTTGTGCAGAAATCCAACTTTTAGGAAAATCCTCGGAATTTATGCAGAAGGTCCTATTTTCCCAGAATATTGGCGGAGCCAGAAGGGCAAGCCAGGTGGGGGCCCGAGGGCCCCACACGCTAGGCCGGCGCGGCCCAGGAGGGGCCCGCGCGGCCCTGCCGTGTGGCGGCCTCGGTCAGCCCCCGACGCCCTCCTTCGGACTATTTATTGCCTTCGACCTAAAAACGCACGGGGAGAAGTCGAAGTCGCCAAAAAGCCTCTAGAACGCCGCCACTAGGGCCCGAGTGCCATGATCTCAGATCTGAACATGTTATTGATTCATCATGATATTCATTGTTTATGGTCTTACCTGCAAGTTGTATACACATGTCGCTATCCGGAACCAATGGCCCCGAAGTGACAAGAATCGGGACAACCGGAGGGGATGGTAGTGATGTGAGGATCACATGTGTTCACGGAGTGTTAATGCTTTGCTCCGGTACTCTATTAAAAGGAGTACCTTAATATCCAGTAGATTCCCTTGAGGCCCGGCTGCCACCGGCTGGTAGGACAAAAGATGTTGTGCAAGTTTCTCATTGCGAGCACGTACGACTATAATTGGAACACGTGCCTATTGATTGCTTTGTACTTGGACACCGTTTTATTATTATCTGCAAATGCCCTGCTATGATTGTTACATGAGTTTCTCTCATCCATGCAACGCCCTTCATCCGTCCCCGTGCCTAAAGTATTTTAATCCTGCTGTTTACTAAAATCACTACTGCTGTCTCTGTTACTCTGCTTTGTTATTTCACCATCGCATCGTTATAAAACTGACCTCTTGATAAACTTTTGCGAGCAAGTCTGTTTCCAGGTGCAGCTGAATTGACAACTCCGCTGTTAAGGCTTCTAAGTGTTCTTTGTCTCCCCTTGTGTCGAATCAATAAATTGGGTTATACTACCCGCGAAGACTGCTGCGATCCCCTATACTTGTGGGTCATCACATACTGAGGGAAAACTTGCCGCTGTACGCATCATACCTTCCTCTTGGGGTTCCCAACGGACGTGTGCTTTACCGTCACAAGCAGCAAAGCTTTTTCTGGTGCCGTTGCCGGGGAGATCAAGACACGCTGCAAGGGGAGTCTCCATTTACAATCTCTTTACTTTGTTTTTTGTCTTGCTTTATTTTATTTACTACTTTGTTTGCTGCATTATATTAAAATACAAAAAAATTAGTTGATAGCTTTACCTTATTTACTATCTTGTTTGCGTTCTCCATATTAAAAACACAAAAATTAGTTATTAGCATTTACCTTATTTTTGTTACCATGACTAGTCCTGTAGTTGTTACTCTATCACCCGAGGAATCGATCTTCACTTTTAAATAAGGTGGTGAAGAGGGTTTTAAAGAAGCTTGGTCTAGAATTTTTGATTCTTATAATAAAACTGAACCTAAAATGACACTAAGTTTGCTTCTTAGTAATTTTTATTTTGGGCTTATTCTTCGCTATAGATATGCCTTAGATGCTGTAGTGGGAGGAGATTTCATTCACTGTGATGGGGATCAAGCTTTTAATGCCATAAAAAAATTGGTTGCATCATCTAGCTCCACTAATAATTATGATCCATCCCTTGTTAGTGTTTATAGTAGATTGAATACTCTTGAGACACATGTATCTTGCTTGAAAGAAGGGTATGGTCGGATTCGTGAGCATTTTGATTATGTTCCAATAAACTCTGAACCATCAATGTGGGACCCCACTATTAAAGTTACTATTGATGGTAAAAAATTTGATGCTCGTTGTGATATTATGACTGAATTTTGCCTTATGCCTGAAAGTATTTATAAATCTTTGACACTCTGGGGACTTACTGAAGGAGGAGAAGGAATAACTCTCACTGATAACTCTATTATAATTCCTAAGGGAATAGCTGAAGGAGTATTCACAACCCTTCTTGGAAAAACGGTATCCACTGATTATCTCGTTATTGAATGTGTAGGTACAGGACAAATCACACTTGGAAGATCCCTGCTGAAGCTCTTCGGAGTAACCATAGATGTGGAAAAAGGCACTCTAAATTCCTCCATACCTGGATGCAATCATATATTCCCTAAACCAAAGAGTAAGAATAAGAGTAAGAAGGGTAGGCGCAGAGCCTCTGGTAAGAATGCCAATGCTTCATCTCTTGATACTACTTGATACACACTTTCTGCGCCTAGCTGAAAGGCGTCAAAGAAAAGCGCTTATGGGAGACAACCCATGATTTTACTACAGCAGTTTTGTTTTATATTTGAGTCTTCGAAGTTGTTACTACTGTAGCAACCTCTCCTTATCTTAATTTTGTTGCATTGTTGTGCCAAGTTAAGTCTTTGATAGTAAGGTTCATACTAGATTTGGATTACTGCGCAGAAACAGATTTCTTGCTGTCACGAATTTGAGCAGTAGTCTCTGTAGGTAACTCAGAAAATTCTGCGAATTTATGTGAGTGATCCTCAGATATGTACGCAACTTTCATTCAATTTGAGAATTTTCATCTGAGCAAGTCTGGTGCACCTAAGAAATTCGTCTTTACGGACTGTTCTGTTTTGACAGATTCTGCCTTTTATTTCGCATTGCCTGTTTTGCTATGCTTGATGGATTTCTTTATTCCATTAACTTTCAGTAGCTTTGTGCAATGTCCAGAAGTGTTAAGAATGATTATGTCACCTCTGAACATGTGAATTTTGATTATGCACTAACCCTCTAATGAGTTGTTTTGAGTTTGGTGTGGAGGAAGTTTTCAAGGATCAAGAGAGGAGGATGATACAATATGATCAAGGAGAGTGAAAGCTCTAAGCTTGGGGATGCCCCCGTGGTTCATCCCTGCATATTTCAAGAAGACTCAAGCATCTAAGCTTGGGGATGCCCAAGGCATCCCCTTCTTCATCGACAACATTATCAGGTTCCTCTAGTGAAACTATATTTTTATTCCGTCACATCTTATGTGCTTTGCTTGGAGCGTCTGTATGTTTTTGTTTTTGTTTTGTTTGAATAAAGTTGGATCCTAGGGCATCCCCTTCTTCATCGACAACATTATCAGGTTCCTCTAGTGAAACTATATTTTTATTCCGTCACATCTTATGTGCTTTGCTTGGAGCGTCTGTATGTTTTTGTTTTTGTTTTGTTTGAATAAAGTTGGATCCTAGCATTCATTGTGTGGGAGAGAGACACGCTCCGCTGTTGCATATGGACAAATATGTCCTTAGCTTTACTCATAATGTTCATGGCGAAGGTTGAAACTGCTTCGTTAACTGTTATATGGTTGTAAACGGGAAATGCTACATGTGGTAATTGGTAGAATGTCTTGAATAATTTGATACTTGGAAATTGTTGTGCTCATAAGGATCATGTTTAAGCTCTTGCATCATATACTTTGCACCTATTAGTGAAGAAATACATAGAGCTTGCTAAAATTTGGTTTGCATGATTGGTCTCTCTAAGGTCTAGATACTTTCTAGTAAGGGTTTGAACAACAAGGAAGACAGTGTAGAGTCTTATAATGCTTGCAATATGTTTTTATGTGAGTTTTGCTGTACCGGTTCATACTTGTGTTTGCTTCAAATAACCTTGCTAGCCTAAGCCTTGTATTGAGAGGGATTACTTCTCGTGCATCCAAATCCTTGAGCCAATAACTATGCCATTTGTGTCCACCATACCTACCTACTACATGGTGTTTCTCCGCCATTCCAAAGTAAATTGCTTGAGTGCTACCTTTAAAATTCCATTCTTTGTCTTTGCAATATATAGCTCATGGGACAAATAGCCTAAAAACTATTGTGGTATTGAATATGTACTTATGTATCTTATTTCTTATTAAGTTGCTTGTTGAGCGATAACCATGTTCCTGGGGACGCCATCAACTATCTTTGTTGAATATCATGTGAGTTGCTATGCATGTTCGTCGTGTCTGAAGTAAGGGTGATTTATCATGAGTTGAATGGTTTGAGCATGCATATTGTTAGAGAAGAACATTGGGCCGCTAACTAAAGCCATGATCCATGGTGGAAGTTTCAGTTTTGGACAACAATCCTCAATCTCTTATGAGAATATTATTTGTTGTTGAATGCTTATGCATTAAAGAGGAGTCCATTATCTGTTGTCTATGTTGTCCCGGTATGGATGTCTAAGTTGAGAATAATCAAAAGCGAGAAATCCAATGCGAGCTTTCTCCTTAGACCTTTGTACAAAGTGCATAGAGGTACCCCTTTGTGATACTTGGTTAAAACATATGTATTGCGATGATAATCCATGTAAATCCGAGCTAATTAGGACAAGGTGCGGGCACTATTGGTAATCTATGCATGAGGCTTGCAACTTGTAGGATATCTTTTACATAATGCATATGCTTTATTACTACCGTTGACAAAATTGTTTCTTGTTTTCAAAATAAAAGCTCTAGCACAAACATAGCAATCAATGCTTCCCTCTTCGAAGGGCCATTCTTCTACTTTTATGTTGAGTCAGTTTACCTACTTCCTTCCATCTTAAGAAGCAAACACTTGTGTTAACTGTGCATTGATTCTTACATGTTTACCTATTGCACTTATTATATTACTTTGTATTGACAATATCCATGAGATATACATGTTACAAGTTGAAAGCAACCGTTGAAACTTAATCTTCCTTTGTGTTGCTTCAATGCCTTTACTATGAATTTATTGCTTTATGAGTTAACTCTTATGCAAGACTTATTGATGCTTGTCTTGAAAGTACTATTCATGAAATGTCTTTGCTATATGATTCAATTGTTTACTCATTGTCTTTACCATTGCTTCGAATCGCTGCATTCATTACATGTGCTTACAATAGTATTGATCAAGATTATGATAGCATGTCACTTCAGAAATTATCTTTGTTATCGTTTACCTACTCGGGACGAGTAGGAACTAAGCTTGGGGATGCATGATACGTCTCAAACGTATCTATAATTTCTTATGTTCCATGCTACTTTATTGATGATACCTACATGTTTTATACATACTTTATGTCATATTTATGCATTTTCCGGCACTAACCTATTAACGAGATGCCGAAGAGCCAGTTGTTGTTTTCTGCTGTTTTTGGTTTCAGAAATCCTAGTAAGGAAATATTCTCGGAATTGGACGAAATCAACGCCCAGGATCTTATTTTTCCACGAAGCTTCCAGAACACCGAAAGGGAAACGAAGTGGGGCGACGAGGCGACGCCACGCTAGGGTGGCGCAGCCCAGGTCCTGGCCGCGCGGCCCTACTGTGTGGGTCCCTCGCGTCGCCCCTAAACCTACCTCTTCGCCTATAAGAAGCCTTCGTCGATAATAGTTCCAGTACCGAGAGCCACGATACGGAAAACCTTCCAGAGACGCCGCCGCCGCCAATCCCATCTCGGGGGATTCAGGAGATCGCCTCCGGCACCCTGCCGGAGAGGGGAATCATCTCCCGGAGGACTCTTCACCGCCATGGTCGCCTCCGGAGTGATGTGTGAGTAGTTCACCCCTAGACTATGGGTCCATAGCAGTAGCTAGATGGTCATCTTCTCCTAATTGTGCTATCATTGTTGGATCTTGTGAGCTGCCTAACATGATCAAGATCATCTATTTGTAATGCTACATGTTGCGTTTGTTGGGATCCGATGAATAATGAATGCTATGTTATGTTGATTATCAATCTATCATCTATGTGTTGTTTATGATCTTGCATGCTCTCCGTTATTAGTAGAGGCTCTGGCCAAGTCATTACTTGTAACTCCAAGAGGGAGTATTTATGCTCGATAGTGGGTTCATGCCTCCATTAAATCTGGGACAGTGACAGAAAGTTCTAAGGTTGTGGATGTGCTGTTGCCACTAGGGATAAAACATCAATGCTATGTGTAAGGATGTATTTGTTGATTACATTACGCACCATACTTAATGCAATTGTCTGTTGTTTGCAACTTCATACTGGAGGGGGTTCGGATGATAACCTGAAGGTGGACTTTTTAGGCATAGATGCATGCTGGATAGTGGTCTATGTACTTTGTCGTAATGCCCAATTGAATTTCACACTACTCATCATAACATGTATGTGCATTGTCATGCCATCTTTATTTGTCAATTGCCCAACTGTAATTTGTTCACCCAACATGCTAGTTCTTATGGGAGAGACACCACTAGTGAACTGTGGACCCCGGTCCATTCTTTACATCGAATACAATCTACTGCAATACTCGTTCTACTGTTTTATGCAAACATCATCATCCACACTATACATCTAATCCTTTGTTACTGCAAGCCGGTGAGATTGACAACCTCACTGTTAAGTTGGGGCAAAGTATCTTGGTTGTGTTGTGCAGGTTCCACGTTGGCGCCGGCATCCCTGGTGTTGCGCCGCACTACACTCCGCCGCCATCAACCGTCAATGTGCTTCTTGACTCCTACTGGTTCGATAACCTTGGTTTCTTACTGAGGGAAAAACTTGCCGCTGTACGCATCATACCTTCCTCTTGGGGTTCCCAACGGACGTGTGCTTTACCGTCACAAGCAGCAGTTGTCAATCTCACCGGCTTGCTGTAAACAAAGGATTAAATGTATGGTGTGGAAAATGATGTTTGTTTGCGAAGAACAGTAGAGAACAATGATTGCAATAGATTGTATTCAGATGTAAAAGAATGGACCGGGGTCCACAGTTCACTAGTGGTGTCTCTCCAATAAGAAATAGCATGTTGGGTGAACAAATTACAGTTGGGCAATTGACAAATAGAGAGGGCATAACAATGCACATACATATCATGATGAGTAATATGAGATTTACTTAGGGCATTACGACAAAGTACATAGACCGCTATCCAGCATGCATCTATGCCTAAAAAGTCCACCTTCGGGTTAGCATCTGCACCCCTTCCAGTATTAAGTTGCAAACAACAGAAAATTGCATTAAGTATGGTGCGTAATGTAATCAACACAAATATCCTTAGACAAAGCATCGATGTTTTATCCCTAGTGGCAACAGCACATCCACAACCTTAGAACTTTCAGTCACTGTCCTGCATTCAATGGAGGCATGAACCCACTATCGAGCATAAATACTCCCTCTTGGAGTTACAAGTATCAACTTGGCCAGAGCCTCTACTAGCAACGGAGAGCATGCAAGATCATAAACAACACATATATGATATATTGATAATCAACTTGACATAGTATTCCATATTCATCGGATCCCAACAAACACAACATGTAGCATTACAAATAGATGATCTTGATCATGATGGGCAGCTCACAAGATCTAACATGATAGCACAATGAGGAGAAGACAACCATCTAGCTACTGCTATGGACCCATAGTCCAAGGATGAACTACTCACACATCAGTCCGGAGGCGATCATGGTGATGTAGAGTCCTCCGGGAGATGATTCCCCTCTCCGGCAGGGTGCCGGAGGCGATCTCCTGAATCCTCCGAGATGGGATTGGCGGCGGCGGCGTCTCTGGAACTTTTTCCGTATCGTGGCTCTCTGTAATAGGGTTTTCGCGACGGAGAGTTTAAGTAGGAGGAAAGGCAGAGTCGGAGGCGGCGTAGGGGCCCCACACCATAGGCCGGCGCGGGCCCCATGCTGGCCGCGCTGCCGTATGGTCTGGGCGCCTCGTGGCCCCACTTCGTATGCTCTTCGGTCTTCTGGAAGCTCCGTGGAAAAATAAGACCCTGGGCGTTGATTTCGTCCAATTCCGAGAATATTTCCTTTGTAGGATTTCTGAAACCAAAAACAGCAGAAAACAGAACTGGCGCTTCGGCATCTCGTTAATAGGTTAGTGCCGGAAAATGCGTATAAATGATGTAAAGTGTATATAAAACATGTGAGTATTGTCATAAAACTAGCATGGAACATAAGAAATTATAGATACGTTTGAGACGTATCAGGGCGGTTCGGGGGTACCCCGGCCGGTACCTCGGCCGGAGGCTCCGACCTCCCCCCTCCCGGTGTCAACACCCGGATTTTTAAGTCCAGATGCCTATTATGCCATACATCGCAATCCCAAGAATATTGTTTTTGCGAGACATAATAGATTGATATCACAGAACATCATTCATTACAAACCATAATAGTCTTACAACAAAGGATCACATGATCCAGTCTTAATACAACAATTGATCTAAAGATCAAGTACATAGCACATAGCGGAAGAAACGTAGTAGCGGTCCATCTATTCCACATGCAACGCTTGACGTCAGGAAGTAGTCCTAGTTATCATAGACGTCCTGCTGTCCATCATCCTGACACTGTGATACGTCTCCGACGTATCGATAATTTCTTATGTTCCATGCTTGTTTTATGATAATACCTACATGTTTTGTTCACACTTTATGATGATTTTATGCATTTTCCGGAACTAACCTATTGACAAGATGCCGAAGTGCCAGTTCTTGTTTTCTGCTGTTTTTGGTTTCAGAAATCCTAGTAAGGAAATATTCTCGGAATTGGACGAAATCAACGCCCAACATCTTAGAATCCCACGAAGCTTCCAGAACACCCGAGAGCCACCAGAGGAGGGCCCTGTGGGCCCCAGATGATAGGCTGGCGCGGCCAGGGTGTGGGCCGCGCCCCCCTACTGTGTCGCCGCCTCGTCGACCTTTCGACTCCGCCTCTTCGCCTATATAAAGGTCCCTGACCTAAAACTTCGATACGGAAAAGCCACGGTACGAGAAACCATCCAGAGCCGCCGCCATCGCGAAGACAAGATCTGGGGGACAGAACTCTTTGTTCCGGCACGCCGCCGGGACGGGGAAGTGCCCCCGGAAGGCTTCTCCATCGACACCACCGCCATCTTCATCAACGCTTCTGTCTCCCATGAGGAGGGAGTAGTTCTCCATCGAGGCTAAGGGCTGTACCGGTAGCTATGTGGTTAATCTCTCTCCCTATGTACTTCAATACAATGATCTCATGAGCTGCCTTACATGATTGAGATTCATATGAGTTTTGTATCACTATTCATCTATGTGTTACTCTAGTGATGTTATTAAAGTACTCTATTCCTCCTGCACGGTGTAATGGTGACAGTGTGTGCATCGTGTAGTACTTGGCATAGGTTATGATTGTAATCTCTTGTAGATTATGAAGTTAATTATTGCTATGATAGTATTGATGTGATCTATGCCTCCTTCATAGTGTGATGGTGACAGTGTGCATGCTATGTTAGTACTTGGTGTAATTGCAAAGATCTATCATGCACTCTAAGGTTATTTAAACATGAATATCGAATATTGTGGAGCTTGTTAACTCCGGCATTGAGGGTTCGTGTAATCCTACACAATTAGTGGTGTTCATCATCCAACAAGAGAGTGTAGAGTATAGCATTTATCTATTTTGTTATGTGATCAATGTTGAGAGTGTCCACTAGTGAAAGTATAATCCCTAGGCCTTGTTCCTAAATACTGCAATCATCGCTGCTTGGTTACTGTTTTACTGTATCTGTACTGCCTGCCATATTACCACCATCAACCACACGCCAGTTGTAGCATCAAGCTATTTTCTGGTGCCGTTACTACTGCTCATATACATTCATACCACCTGTATTTCACTATCTCTTCGCCGAACTAGTGCACTATACATCTGACAAATGTATTAGGTGTGTTGGGGACACAAGAGACTTCTTGCTTTGTGGTTGCAGGGTTGCATGAGAGGGATATCTTTGACCTCTTCCTCCCTGAGTTCGATAAACCTTGGGTGATCCACTTAAGGGAAACTTGTTGCTGTTCTACAAACCTCTGCTCTTGGAGGCCCAACACTGTCTACAGGAAAAGGATTGTGCGTAGACATCAAGCACTTTTCTGGCGCCGTTGCCAGGGAGGAAAGGTAAAAGGTACTCACACTCCGGATCTCGGCTACTAAGCTATTTTCCGGCGCCGTTGTAAGTACTCGAAGCTATTTCCTTTAGATCCTGCAATTACATCTTTTTGTTTCTTGTTTTACACTAGTTTGGCATAATGGAAAGCAACATGGAGCTTTTTATTCTTTTTCCTGAGTTAAGACATGGATGGTTTGATGTGAAAATTAAAAAACCCATGGAACATATTAGTATGAACACTTTGAACACCATTGTTGCTAATGATATGGAAAATTCTAAGCTTGGGGAAGCTGGTTTTGATGAGCATGATCTTTTTAGTCCCCCAAGCATTGAGGAGAAAATTTACTTTGATGATACTTTGCCTCCTATTTATGATGATTATAATGATAGTAGTCTTTTAGTACCGCCTGTTATGGAGGATAAATTTGATTATGATTACAATATGCCTCCTATATTTGATGATGAGAATAATAATGATAGCTACTTTGTTGAATTTGCTCCCACTATTACTAATAAAATTGATTATGCTTATGTTGGGAGTAGTAATAATTTTATGCATGAGACTCATGATAAGAATGCTTTATGTGATAGTTATATTGTTGAGTTTGCACATGTTGCTACTGAAAGTTATTATGAGAGAGGAAAATATGGTTGTAGAAATTTTCATGTTACTAAAATGCCTCTCTATGTGCTGAAATTTTTGAAGCTACACTTGTTTTATCTTCCTATGCTTGTTACTTTGCTCTTCACGAACTTGTTTATTTACAAGATTCCTTTTCATAGGAAGCATGTTAGGCTTAAATTTGTTTCACATTTGCTTCTTGATGCTCTCTTTTGCTTCAACTACTATTTCTTGCGAGTGCATCATTAAAACTGCTGAGCCCATCTTAATGGCTATAAAGAAAGCACTTCTTAGGAGATAACCCATGTGTTTATTTTACTACAGTACTTTTATTTTATATTTGAGTCTTGGAAGTTGTTACTACTGTAGCAACCTCTCCTTATCTTAGTTTTGTTGCATTGTTGTACCAAGTAAAGTCTTTTATAGTAAGGTTCATACTAGATTTGGATTACTGCGCAGAAACAGATTTCTTGCTGTCACGAATCTGGGCCTAATTCTCTGTAGGTAACTCAGAAAATTATGCCAATTTACGTGAGTGATCCTCAGATATGTACACAACTTTCATTTAATTTGAGCATTTTCATTTGAGGAAGTCTGGTGCCTCTTAGAAATTCATCTTTACAGACTGTTCTGTTTTTGACAGATTCTGCCTTTTATTTCGCATTGCCTCTTTTGCTATGTTAGATGGATTTCTTTGTTCCATTAACTTTCAGAAGCTTTGTGCAATGTCCAGAAGTGTTAAGGATGATTGTGTCACCTCTGAACATGCGAATTTTTATCATGCACTAACCCTCTAATGAGTTGTTTTGAGTTTGGTGTGGAGGAAGTTTTCAAGGGTCAAGAGAGGAGGATGATACAATATGATCAAGAAGAGTGAAAGCTCTAAGCTTGGGGATGCCCCCGTGGTTCATCCCTGCATATTTCAAGAAGACTCAAGCATCTAAGCTTGGGAATGCCCAAGGCATCCCCTTCTTCATCGACAACATTATCAGGTTCCTCTAGTGAAACTATATTTTTATTCCGTCACATCTTATGTGCTTTACTTGGAGCGTCTGTGTGCTTTTATTTTCGTTTTGTTATTTTCATTCCCTGAATAAATTCATGCTTGTGTGGGAGAGAGACACGCTCCGCTGGTTCATATGAACACATGTGTTCTTAGCTTTACTTTTAATGTTCATGGCGAAGGTTGAAACTGCTTCCTTAATTGTTATATGGTTGGAAATAGAAAATGCTACATGTGGTAAATGGTATGATGTCTTGAATAATTTGATACTTGGCAATTTTTGTGCTCATGTTTAAGCTCTTGCATCATATACTTTGCACCTATTAGTGAAGAAATACATAGAGCTTGCTAAATTTGGTTTGCATAATTGGTCTCTCTAAGGTCTAGATATTTTCTAGTCAGGGTCGAACAACAAGGAAGACGGTATAGAGTCTTATAATGCTTACAATATGTCTTTTATGTGAGTTTTGCTGTACCGGTTCATACTTGTGTTTGTTTCAAATAGCCTTGCTAGCCTAAACCTTGTATCGAGAGAGAATACTTCTCGTGCATCCAAAATCCTTGAGCCAAACACTATGCCACTTGTGTCCACCATACCTACCTACTACATGGTATTTCTCCGCCATTCCAAAGTAAATTGCTTGAGTGCTACCTTTAAATTTCCATTTTTCATCTTTACAATATATAGCTCATGGGACAAATAGCCTAAAAACTATTGTGGTATTGAATATGTACTTATGCACTTTATCTCTTATTAAGTTGCTTGTTGTGCGATAACCATGTTCCTAGGGACGCCATCAACTACTCTTTGTTGAATATCATGTGAGTTGCTATGCATGTTCGTCTTGTCTGAAGTAAGGGCGATTTACCATGAGTTGAATGGTTTGAGCATGCATACTATTAGAGAAGAACATTGGGCCGCTAACTAAAGCCATGATCCATGGTGGAAGTTTCAGTTTTGGACAACAATCCTCAATCTCTTATGAGAATATTATTTGTTATTGAATGCTTATGCATTAAAGAGGAGTCCATTATTTGTTGTCTATGTTGTCCCGGTATGGATGTCTAAGTTGAGAATAATCAAAAGCGAGAAATCCAATGCGAGCTTTCTCCTTAGACCTTTGTACAGGCGGCATACAGGTACCCCTTTGTGACACTTGGTTAAAACATATGTATTGCGGTGATAATCCAGGTAATCCGAGCTAATTAGGACAAGGTGCGGGCACTATTGGTAATCTATGCATGAGGCTTGCAACTTGTAGGATATAATTTACATGATGCATATGCTTTATTACTACCGTTGACAAAATTGTTTCTTGTTTTCAAAACCAAAGCTCTAGCACAAATATAGCAATCAATGCTTCCCTCTGCGAAGGGCCTAGTTATCATAGACGTCCTGCTGTCCATCATCCTGACACTGTGATACGTCTCCGACGTATCGAAAATTTCTTATGTTCCATGCTTGTTTTATGACAATACCTACATGTTTTGTCCACACTTTATGATGAGTTTATGCGTTTTCCGGAACTAACCTATTGACGAGATGCCGAAGTGCCAGTTCCTGTTTTCTGCTGTTTTTGGTTTCAGAAATCCTAGTAAGGAAATATTCTCGGAATTGGACGAAATCAACGCCCAGCATCTTAGAATCCCACGAAACTTCCAGAACACCCGAGAGCCACCAGAGGAGGGCCCTGTGGGCCCCAGATGATAGGCTGGCGTGGCCAGGGTGTGGGCCGCGCCCCCCTACTATGTCGCCGCCTTGTCGACCTTCCGACTCCGCCTCTTCGCCTATATAAAGGTCCCTGACCTAAAACTTCGATACGGAAAAGCCACGGTACGAGAAACCATCCAGAGCCGCCGCCATCGCGAAGCCAAGATCTGGGGGATAGAACTCTCTGTTCCGGCACGCCGCCGGGACGGGGAAGTGCCCCCGGAAGGCTTCTCCATCGACACCACCGCCATCTTCATCAATGCTGCTGTCTCCCATGAGGAGGGAGTAGTTCTCCATCGAGGCTAAGGGCTGTACCGGTAGCTATGTGGTTAATCTCTCTCCCTATGTACTTCAATACAATGATCTCATGAGCTGCCTTACATGATTGAGATGCATATGAGTTTTGTATCACTATTCATCTATGTGTTACTCTAGTGATGTTATTAAAGTACTCTATTCGTCCTGCACGGTGTAATGGTGACAGTGTGTGCATCGTGTAGTACTTGGCGTAGGTTATGATTGTAATCTCTTGTAGATTATGAAGTTAATTATTGCTATGATAGTATTGATGTGATCTATGCCTCCTTCATAGTGTGATGGTGACAGTATGCATGCTATGTTAGTACTTGGTGTAATTGCAAAGATCTATCATGCACTCTAAGGTTATTTAAACATGAATATCGAATATTGTGGAACTTGTTAACTCCGGCATTGAGGGTTCGTGTAATCCTACACAATTAGTGGTGTTCATCATCCAACAAGAGAGTGTAGAGTATAGCATTTATCTATTTTGTTATGTGATCAATGTTGAGAGTGTCCACTAGTGAAAGTATAATCCCTAGGCCTTGTTCCTAAATACTGCAATCATCGCTGCTTGTTTACTGTTTTACTGTATCTGTACTGCCTGCCATATTACCACCATCAACCACACGCCAGTTGTAGCATCAAGCTATTTTCTGGTGCCGTTACTACTGCTCATATACATTCATACCACCTGTATTTCACTATCTCTTCGCCGAACTAGTGCACCTATACATCTGACAAGTGTATTAGGTGTGTTGGGGACACAAGAGACTTCTTGCTTTGTGGTTGCAGGGTTGCATGAGAGGGATATCTTTGACCTCTTCATCCCTGAGTTCGATAAACCTTGGGTGATCCACTTAAGGGAAACTTGCTGCTGTTCTACAAACCTCTGCTCTTGGAGGCCCAACACTGTCTACAGGAAAAGGAGTGTGCGTAGACATCACACTTCTGCTCTTCTTCATAGTCTGGCCATTTGAATAGCCAGGGACAAAGCCATGAGAACTTTTAAAGTACTCGCAAACTAGTACTAATAGAAGTACTAATATATCTATGGATTCTAAGCTCTAGGTTCATTTGCACAAAGCTAGTTTTATTTCATAAGAACTTATTAGCCAAAAACTCTTTCTTTGCCCAAAATTACTCAAGTGGGAACATTAGTGTCATTCCCACAACTCTGTTGTGATTCAAGTCAAAGTCACAATTCAAGTTCAAGTCACAAGTCCCCAGTCACATGTCATATTTTGAAAAGTTCTGGTGACGGAACAGTATGGCCTTTCCAACTGTCCATGACCGCGGACGCGGCTATTCGAATAATTTTACACTCTGCAGAGGTCGTACACTTGTGCCATAATAATTGCAATAATCCGTCAGGGGTAACTAGCCCTGATTTATCACACTCAGTGTGCGGACTACTGATGGCGCGTGAAGCACACGTCCGTTGGGAACCCCAAGAGGAAGGTGTGATGCGCACAGCAGTAAGTTTTCCCTCAGGAAGAAAGCAAGGTTATCGAACCAGTAGGAGATGAAGGCCACGTGAAGGTTGTTGGTGGAGGAGTGTAGTGCGGCGCAACACCAGAGATTCCGGCGCCAACGTGGAACCTGCACAACTGATACGTCTCTGACGTATCGGTAATTTCTTATGTTCCATGCCACATTATTGATGATATCTACATGTTTTATGCATACTTTATGTCATATTTATGCATTTTCAGGCACTAACCTATTAACGAGATGCCGAAGAGCCAGTTGTTGTTTTCTGCTGTTTTTGGTTTCAGAAATCCTAGTAAGAAAATATTCTCGGAATTGGACGAAATCAACGCCCAGGGGCCTATTTTTCCACGAAGCTTCCAGAAGACCGAAGAGGATACGAAGAGGGGCCACGAGGTGGCCAGACACCAGGGCGGCGCGGCCCAAGCCCTGGCCGCGCCGACCTGTCGTGTGGGGCCCTCGTGTGGCCTGATGGCGTGTAACTCACACGTTCGTTGGGAACCCCAAGAGGAAGGTATGATGCGCACAGCAGCAAGTTTTCCCTCAGAAAGAAACCAAGGTTTATCGAACCAGGAGGAGCCAAGAAGCACGTTGAAGGTTGATGGCAGCGGGATGTAGTGCGGCGCAACACCAGGGATTCCGGCGCCAACGTGGAACCTGCACAACACAACCAAAGTACTTTGCCCCAACGAAACAGTGAGGTTGTCAATCTCACCGGCTTGCTGTAACAAAGGATTAACCGTATTGTGTGGAAGATGATTGTTTGCGTAAAACAAGAGAACAAGATGGCAAAGAGATTGTATTTCAGTAAAGAGAATTGGACCGGGGTCCACAGTTCACTAGAGGTGTCTCTCCCATAAGACAAACAGCATGTTGGGTGAACAAATTACAGTTGGGCAATTGACAAATAAAGAGGGCATGACCATGCACATACATATTATGATGAGTATAGTGAGATTTAATTGGGCATTACGACAAAGTACATAGACCGCCATCCAACTGCATCTATGCCTAAAAAGTCCACCTTCAGGTTATCATCCGAACCCCCTCCAGTATTAAGTTGCTAACAACAGACAATTGCATTAAGTATTGCGCGTAATGTAATCAATAACTACATCCTTGAACATAGCACCAATGTTTTATCCCTAGTGGCAACAGCACATCCATAACCTTAGAGGTTCTTGTCACCCCTCCAGATTCACGGAGACATGAACCCACTATCGAGCATAAATACTCCCTCTTGGAGTTACTAGCATCAACTTGGCCAGAGCATCTACTAATAACGGAGAGCATGCAAGATCATAAACAACTCATAGACATAGCTTTGATAATCAACATAACAAGTATTCTCTATTCATCGGATCCCAACAAACGCAACATATAGAATTACAGATAGATGATCTTGATCATGTTAGGCAGCTCACAAGATCCGACAATGATAGCACAATGGGGAGAAGACAACCATCTAGCTACTGCTATGGACCCATAGTCCAGGGGTAGACTACTCACACATCACTCCGGAGGCGACCATGGCGGCGTAGAGTCCTCCGGGAGATGATTCCCCTCTCCGGCAGGGTGCCGGAGGCGATCTCCTGGATCCCCCGAGATGGGATCGGCGGCGGCGGCGTCTCTGGAAGGTTTTCCGTATCGTGGCTCTCGGTACTGGGGGTTTCGTCACGGAGGCTTTAAGTAGGCGGAAGGGCAAGTCAGGAGGGGGCACGAGGGCCCCAGACCACAGGCCGGCGCGGCCAAGGGGGGGCCGCACCGCCCTAGGGTTTGGGCACCCCGTGGCCCCACTTCGTTTCGTCTTCGGACTTCTGGAAGCTTCGTGGCAAAATAGGACCCTGGGCGTTGATTTCGTCCAATTCCGAGAATATTTCGTTACTAGGATTTCTGAAACCAAAAACAGCAGAAACAAAGAATCGGCACTTCGGCATCTTGTTAATAGGTTAGTTCCAGAAAATGCACGAATATGACATAAAGTGTGCATAAAACATGTAGATAACATCAATAATGTGGCATGGAACATAAGAAATTATCGATACGTCGGAGACGTATCAGCATCCCCAAGCTTAGTTCTGCTCGTCCCGAGCAGGTAAAACGATAACACAGATAATTTCTGGAGTGACATGCCATCATAATCTTGATCATACTATTTGTAAAGCATATGTAGTGAATGCAGCGATCAAAACAATGTATATGACATGAGTAAACAAGTGAATCATAAAGCAAAGACTTTTCATGAATAGCACTTCAAGACAAGCATCAATAAGTCTTGCATAAGAGTTAACTCATAAAGCAATAATTCATAGTAGAAGCATTGAAGCAACACAAAAGAAGATTAAGTTTCAGCGGTTGCTTTCAACTCATAACATGTATATCTCATGGATATTGTCAACATAGAGTAATATAATAAGTGCAATAAGCAAGTATGTAGGAATCAATGCACAGTTCACACAAGTGTTTGCTTCTTGAGGTGGAGAGAAATAGGTGAACTGACTCAACATGAAAGTAAAAGAATGGTCCTCCATAGAGGAAAAGCATCGATTGCTATATTTGTGCTAGAGCTTTGATTTTGAAAACATGAAACAATTTTGTCAACGGTAGTAATAAAGCATATGTATCATGTAAATTATATCTTATAAGTTGCAAGCCTCATGCATAGTGTACTAATAGTGCCCGCACCTTGTCCAAATTAGCTTGGACTACCGGATCATCACAATGCACATGTTTTTACCAAGTGTCACAAAGGGGTACCTCTATGCCGCCTGTACAAAGGTCTAAGGAGAAAGCTCGCATTGGATTTCTCGCTATTGATATTCTTCAACTTAGACATCCATACCGGGACAACATAGACAACAGATAATGGACTCCTCTTTTATGCATAAGCATGTAACAACAATTAATAATTTTCTCATTTGAGATTGAGGATATATGTCCAAAACTGAAACTTCCACCATGGATCATGGCTTTAGTTAGCGGCCCAATGTTCTTCTCTAACAATATGCATGCTTAACCATAGGGTGGTAGATCGCTCTTACTTCAGACAAGACGAACATGCATAGCAACTCACATGAAATTCAACAATGAATAGTTGATGGCGTCCCCAGTGAACATGGTTATCGCACAACAAGCAACTTAATAAGAGATAAAGTGCATAATTACATATTCAATACCACAATAGTTTTTAAGCTATTTGTCCCATGAGCTATATATTGCAAAGGTGAATGGTGGAATTTTAAAGGTAGCACTCAAGCAATTTACTTTGGAATGGCGGAAAATACCATGTAGTAGGTAGGTATGGTGGACACAAATGGCATAGTGGTTGGCTCAAGTATTTTGGATGCATGAGAAGTATTCCCTCTCGATACAAGGTTTAGGCTAGCAAGGCTTATTTGAAACAAACACAAGGATGAACCGGTGCAGCAAAACTCACATAAAAGACATATTGAAAACATTATAAAACTCTACACCGTCTTCCTTGTTGTTCAAACTCAATACTAGAAATTATCTAGACCTTAGAGAAACCAAATATGCAAACCAAATTTTAGCATGCTCTATGTATTTCTTCATTAATGGGTGCAAAGCATATGATGCAAGAGCTTAATCATGAGGACAACAATTGCCAAGTATCACATTACCCAAGACATTTATAGCAATTACTACATGTATCATTTTCCAATTCCAACCATATAACAATTTAACGAAGGAGAAACTTCGCCATGAATACTATGAGTAGAAACCAAGGACATACTTGTCCATATGCTATAGCAGAGCGTGTCTCTCTCCCATAAAGTGAATGCTAGGATCCATTTTATTCAAACAAAACAAAAAACAAAAACAAACCGACGCTCCAAGCAAAGCACATAAGATGTGATGGAATAAAAATATAGTTTCAGGGGAGGAACCTGATAATGTTGTCGATGAAGAAGGGGATGCCTTGGGCATCCCCAAGCTTAGACGCTTGAGTCTTCTTGATATATGCAGGGGTGAACCACCGGGGCATCCCCAAGCTTAGAGCTTTCACTCTCCTTGATCATGTTGCATCATACTCCTCTCTTGATCCTTGAAAACTTCCTCCACACCAAACTCGAAACAACTCATTAGAGGGTTAGTGCACAATAAAAATTAACATATTCAGAGGTGACACAATCATTCTTAACACTTCTGGACATTGCATAAAGCTACTGGACATTAATGGATCAAAGAAATTCATCCAACATGGCAAAAGAGGCAATGCGAAATAAAAGGCAGAATCTGTCAAAACAGAACAGTTCGTATTGACGAATTTTAAAATAGCACCAGACTTGCTCAAATGAAAATGCTCAAATTGAATGAAAGTTGCGTACATATCTGAGGATCATGCACGTAAATTGGCTTAATTTTCTGAGCTACCTACAGGGAGGTGGACCCAGATTCGTGACAGCAAAGAAATCTGGAACTGCGCAGTAATCCAAATCTAGTACTTACTTTTCTATCAAAGACTTTACTTGGCACAACAAAACACTAAACTAAGATAAGGAGAGGTTGCTACAGTAGTAAACAACTCCAAGACACAAAATAAAAACAAAGTACTGTAGGTAAAAACATGGGTTGTCTCCCATAAGCGCTTTTCTTTAACGCCTTTCAGCTAGGCGCAGAAAGTGTGTATCAAGTATTATCAAGAGACGAAGTGTCAACATCATAATTTGTTCTCATAATAGAATCAAAAGGTACCTTCATTCTCTTTCTAGGGAAGTGTTCCATACCTTTCTTGAGAGGAAATTGATATTTTATATTACCTTCCTTCATATCAATGATAGCACCAACAGTTCGAAGAAAAGGTCTTCCCAATATAATGGGACAAGATGCATTGCATTCAATATCCAAGACAACAAAATCAACGGGGACAAGGTTATTGTTAACGGTAATGCGAACATTATCAACTTTCCCCAAAGGTTTCTTTGTAGAATGATCAGCAAGATTAACATCTAAATAACAATTTTTCAGCGGTGGCAAGTCAAGCATATCATAAATTTTCTTAGGCATAACAGAAATACTTGCACCAAGATCACATAGAGCATTACAATCAAAATCCTTAACCTTCATCTTGATGATGGGCTCCCAACCATCCTCTAGCTTTTTAGGAATAGAGGCTTCACGCTCTAGTTTCTCTTCTCTAGCTTTTATGAGAGCATTTGTAATATGTTGCGTGAAAGCCAAATTTATAGCACTAGCATTAGGACTTTTAGCAAGTTTTTGCAAAAACTTTATAACTTCAGAGATGTGGCAATCATCAAAATTCAAACCATTATAATCTAAAGCAATGGGATCATCATCCCCAATGTTGGAAAAAATTTCAGCAGCTTTATCACAGTGATTTCAAAGTAGCTTTAGCAGCTTTGTGCAGTTTCTCGCGCTTTGCATTAGAAGTGGAAACATTGCTAACACCAATTCTTTTATTAGTATTAGTAGGAGGTGCAGCAACATGTGTAGCATTAGGATTACTAGTGGTGGTAATAGTCCAAACTTTAGCTACATTCTTCTCTTTAGCTAGTTTTTCATTTTCTTCTCTATCCCACCTAGCACGCAATTCAGCCATTAATCTTATATTCTCATTAATTCTAACTTGAATGGCATTTGCTGTAGTAACAATTTTATTATGATGATTCTCATTAGGCATAACTTTCGATTTCAAAAGATCAACATCAGCAGCAAGACTATCGACTTTAGAAGCAAGTATATCAATTTTCCCAAGCTTTTCTTCAACAGATTTGTTAAAAGCAGTTTGTGTACTAATAAATTCTTTAAGCATGGCTTCAAGTCCAGGGGGTGAACTCCTATTATTGTTGTAAGAATTCCCATAAGAATTAGCATAGCCGTTGCCATTATTATAAGTTTATGGCCTATAGTTGTTACTAGAATTGTTCCGGTAAGCATTGTTGTTGGAATTATTATTTTTAATGAAGTTCACATCAACATGTTCTTCTTGTGCAACCAATGAAGCTAATGGAACATTATTAGGATCAATATTAGTCCTATCATTCACAAGCATAGACATAATAGCATCAATCTTATCACTCAAGGAAGAGGTTTCTTCGACAGAATTTACCTTCTTACCTTGTGGAGCTCTTTTCGTGTGCCATTCAGAGTAGTTGATCATCATATTATCAAGAAGCTTTGTTGCTTCACCAAGAGTGATGGACATAAAGGTACCTCCAGCAGCTGAATCCAATAAATTCCGTGAAGAAAAATTTAGTCCTGCATAGAAGGTTTGGATGATCATCCAAGTAGTCAGTCCATGGGTTGGGCAATTTTTAACCAGAGATTTCATTCTTTCCCAAGCTTGAGCAACATGTTCAGTGTCTAATTGTTTAAAATTCATTATGCTACTCCTCAAAGATATAATTTTAGCAGGGGGATAATATCTACCAATAAAAGCATCCTTGCATTTAGTCCATGAATCAATACTATTCTTAGGCAGAGATAGCAACCAATCTTTAGCTCTTCCTCTTAATGAGAAAGGGAACAATTTTAGTTTTATAATGTCACCATCTACATCTTTACATTTTTGCATTTCACACAATTCAACAAAATTATTAAGATGGGCAGCAGCATCATCAGAACTAACACCAGAAAATTGCTCTCGCATAACAAGATTCAGTAAAGCAGGTTTAATTTCAAAGAATTCTGCTGTAGTAGCAGGTGGAGCAATAGGTGTGCATAAGAAATCATTATTATTTGTGGTTGTGAAGTCACACAACTTAGTATTTTCAGGGTTGGCCATTTTAGCAACAGTAAATAAAGCAAACTAGATAAAGTAAATGCAAGTAACTAAATTTTTTTTTGTGTTTTTGATATAGCAAACAAGATAGCAAATAAAGTAAAACTAGCAACTAATTTTTTTGTATTTTTGATTTAGTGCAGCAAACAAAGTAGTAAATAAAACTAAGCAAGACAAAAACAAAGTAAAGAGATTGAGAAGTGGAGACTCCCCTTGCAGCGTGTCTTGATCTCCCCGGCAACGGAGCCAGAAATTTAGCTTGATGGCGTGTAACTCACACGTTCGTTGGGAACCCCAAGAGGAAGGAATGATGCGCACAGCAGCAAGTTTTCCCTCAGAAAGAAACCAAGGTTTATCGAACCAGGAGGAGCCAAGAAGCACGTTGAAGGTTGATGGCAGCGGGATGTAGTGCGGCGCAACACCAGGGATTCCGGCGCCAACGTGGAACCTGCACAACACAACCAAAGTACTTTGCCCCAACGAAACAGTGAGGTTGTCAATCTCACCGGCTTGCTGTAACAAAGGATTAACCGTATTGTGTGGAAGATGATTGTTTGCAGAAAACAGTAGAACAAGATATTGCAAGAGATTGTATTTCAGTAAAGAGAATTGGACCGGGGTCCACAGTTCACTAGAGGTGTCTCTCCCATAAGACAAACAGCATGTTGGGTGAACAAATTACAGTTGGGCAATTGACAAATAAAGAGGGCATGACCATGCACATACATATTATGATGAGTATAGTGAGATTTAATTGGGCATTACGACAAAGTACATAGACCGCCATCCAACTGCATCTATGCCTAAAAAGTCCACCTTCAGGTTATCATCCGAACCCCTCCGCATTAAGTTGCTAACAACAGACAATTGCATTAAGTATTGCGCGTAATGTAACTAGTGACTACATCCTTGAACATAGCACCAATGTTTTATCCCTAGTGGCAACAGCACATCCATAACCTTAGAGGTTCTTGTCACCCCTCCAGATTCACGGAGACATGAACCCACTATCGAGCATAAATACTCCCTCTTGGAGTTACTAGCATTAACTTGGCCAGAGCATCTACTAATAACGGAGAGCATGCAAGATCATAAACAACTCATAGACATAGCTTTGATAATCAACATAACAAGTATTCTCTATTAATCGGATCCCAACAAACGCAACATATAGAATTACAGATAGATGATCTTGATCATGTTAGGCAGCTCACAAGATCCGACAATGATAGCACAATGGGGAGAAGACAACCATCTAGCTACTGCTATGGACCCATAGTCCAGGGGTAGACTACTCACACATCTCTCCGGAGGCGACCATGGCGGCGTAGAGTCCTCCGGGAGATGATTCCCCTCTTCGGCAGGGTGCCGGAGGCGATCTCCTGGATCCCCCGAGATGGGATCGGCGGCGGCGGCGTCTCTGGAAGGTTTTCCGTATCGTGGCTCTCGTGACCGGGGTTTCGTCACGGAGGCTTTAAGTAGGCGGAAGGGCAAGTCAGGAGGGGGCACGAGGGCCCCAGACCACAGGCCGGCGCGGCCAAGGGGGGGGCCGCGCCGCCCTAGGGTTTGGGCACCCCGTGGCCCCACTTCGTTTCGTCTTCGGACTTCTGGAAGCTTTGTGGCAAAATAGGACCCTGGGCGTTGATTTCGTCCAATTCCGAGAATATTTCATTACTAGGATTTCTGAAACCAAAAACAGCAGAAAACAAAGAATCGGCACTTCGGCATCTTGTTAATAGGTTAGTTCCAGAAAATGCACGAATATGACATAAAGTGTGCATAAAACATGTAGATAACATCAATAATGTGGCATGGAACATAAGAAATTATCGATACGTCGGAGACGTATCATGGCCCCCTGACCTATCTCCTCCGCCTACTTAAAGCCTTCGTCGCGAAACCCCCAGTACCGAGAGCCACGATACGGAAAACCTTCCAGAGACGCCGCCGCCGCCAATCCCATCTCGGGGGATTCAGGAGATCGCCTCCGGCACCCTGCCGGAGAGGGGAATCATCTCCCGGAGGACTCTTCACCGCCATGGTCACCTCCGGAGTGATGAGTGAGTAGTTCACCCCTGGACTATGGGTCCATAGTAGTAGCTAGATGGTCGTCTTCTCCTAATTGTGCTTCATTGTCGGGTCTTGTGAGCTGCCTAACATGATCAAGATCGTCTATCTGTAATGCTATATGTTGTGTTTGTTGGGATCCGATGGATAGAGAATACTATGCTATGTTGATTATCAATCTATTACCTATGTGTTGTTTATGATCTTGCATGCTCTCCGTTATTAGTAGAGGCTCTGGCCAAGTTTTTACTCTTAAATCCAAGAGGGAGTATTTATGCTCGATAGTGGGTTCATGCCTCCATTAAATCTGGGACAGTGACAGAAAGTTCTAAGGTTGTGGATGTGATGTTGCCACTAGGGATAAAACATTGATGCTATGTCCGAGGATGTAGTTATTGATTACATTACGCACCATACTTAATGCAATTGTCTGTTGCTTGCAACTTAATACTGGAAGGGGTTCGGATGATAACCTGAAGGTGGACTTTTTAGGCATAGATGCATGCTGGATAGCGGTCTATGTACTTTGTCGTAATGCCCAATTAAATCTCACAATACTCATCATATCATGTATGTGCATTGTCATGCCCTCTCTATTTGTCAATTGCCCAACTGTAATTTGTTCACCCAACATGCTATTTATCTTATGGGAGAGACACCTCTAGTGAACTGTGGACCCCGGTCCATTCTTTTAATCGCATACAATCTACTGCAATACTTATTCTACTGTTTTCTGCAAACAATCATCATCCACACTATACGTCTAATCCTTTGTTACAGCAAGCCGGTGAGATTGACAACCTCACTGTTTCGTTGGGGCAAAGTACTTTGGTTGTGTTGTGCAGGTTCCACGTTGACGCCGGAATCCCTGGTGTTGCGCCGCACTACATCTCGCCGCCATCAACCTTCAACGTGCTTCTTGGCTCCTACTGGTTCGATAAACCTTGGTTTCTTACTGAGGGAAAACTTGTCGCTGTACGCATCACACCTTCCTCTTGGGGTTCCCAACGGACGCGTGCTGTACGCGTATCAACAACACAATCAAAATACTTTGCCCCAACTTAACAGTGAGGTTGTCAATCTTGCTGTAAACAAAGGATTAAACGTATGGTGTGGAAAATGATGTTTGTTTGCAAAGAACAGAAGAGAACAATGATTGCAGTAGATTGTATTCAGATGTAAAAGAATGGACCGGGGTCCACAGTTCGCTAGTGGTGTCTCTCCAATAAGAAATAGCATGTTGGGCGAACAAATTACAGTTGGTAAATTGACAAATAGAGAGGGCATAACAATGCACATACATATCATGATGACTAATATGAGACTTACTTAGGGCATTACGACAAATAACATAGACCGCTATCCAGCATGCATCTATGCCTAAAAAGTCTACCTTCGGGTTAGCATCCGCACCCCGTCCACTATTAAGTTGCAAACAACAGACAATTGCATTAAATATGGTGCGTAATGTAATCAACACAAATATCCTGAGACAAAGCATTGATGTTTTATCCCTATTGGCAACAGCACATCCACAACCTTAGAACTTTCATCACACCGTCCTGCATTCAATGGAGGCATGAACCCACTATCGAGCATAAATACTCCCTCTTGGAGTCATAAGTATCAACTTGGCCAGAGCCTCTACTAGCAACGGAGAGCATGCAAGATCATAAACAACACATATATGATAGATTGATAATCAACTTGACATAGTATTCCATATTCATCGGATCCCAACAAACACAACATGTAGCATTACAATAAGATGATCTTGATCATGATAGGCAGCTCACAAGATCTAACATGATAGCACAAGAGGAGAATACAACCATCTAGCTACTGTTATGGACCCATAGTCCAAGGATGAACTACTCACACATCAGTCCGGAGGCGATCATGGTGATGTAGAGTCCTCTGGGTGATGATTCCCCTCTCCGGCAGGGTGCCAGAGGCGATCTCCTGAATCCTTAGATGGGATTGGCGGCGGCGGCGTCTCTGGAACTTTTCTCGTATCGTGGCTCTCGGTGATAGGGTTTTCGCGGGCCCCTTCCTGGCCGCACCGCCTGGTGGTGTGGCCACCTCGTGGCCCCACTCCGTATCTCCTTCCGTCTTCTGGAAAGCTCCGTGGAAAATAAGACCCTGGGCTTTTGTTTCGTCCAATTCCGAGAATATTTCCTGTGTAGGATTTCTGAAACCAAAAACAGCAGAAAACAGGAACTGGTGCTTCGGTATCTTGTTAATAGGTTAGTTTCGGAAAATGCATATAAATGATATAAAGTGTATATAAAACATGTGAGTATTGTCATAAAACTAGCATGGAACATAAGAAATTATAGATACGTTTGAGACGTATCAAGCATCCCAAGCTTAGTTCCTACTCGCCCTCGAGTAGGTAAACGATAACAAGGATAATTTCTGAAGTGACATGCTACTATCATAATCTTGATCAATACTATTGTAAAGCATATGAGATGAATGAAGTGATTCGAAGCAATGGTAAAGACAATGACTAAACAACTGAATCATATAGCAAAGACTTTTCATGAATAGTACTTTAAAGCAAGCATCAATAAGACTTGCATAGGAGTTAACTCATAAAGCAATAAATTCTTAATAGAATGTTTTGAAGCAATACAAAGGAAGATATAAGTTTCAGCAGTTGCTTTCAACTTCAACATGTATATCTCATGGATAATTGTCAACACAAAGTAATATGATGAATGCAAATAAGCAAGTATGTAGGAATCAATGCACACAGTTGACACAAGTGTTTGCTTCTAAGATAGAAAGAAGTAGGTAAACTGACTCAACATAAAGTAAAAGAAAGGCCCTTCGCAGAGGGAAGCATGGATTACTATTTTTGTGCTAGAGCTTCTATTTTGAAAACATAGAAACAATTTTGTCAACGGTAGTAATAATTCATATGTGTTATGCATAAGACATCCTATAAGTTGCAAGCCTCATGCATCGAATACCAATAATGCTCGCACCTTGTCCTAATTAGCTTGGATTTCCATGGATTATCATTGCATTACATATGTTTCAACCAAGTGTCACAAAGGGGTACCTCTATGCCGCCTGTACAAAGGTCCAAGGAGATAGATCGCATTTGATTTCTCGTTTTTGATAGATCTCAACTTGAGGACATCCATACCGGGACAACATAGAAAACACATAATGGACTCCTCTTTAATGCATAAGCATTCAACAACAGATAATATTCTCATAAGAGATTGAGGATTAATGTCCAAACTGAAACTTCCACCATGATTCATGGCTTTGGTTGGCGGCCCAATGTTCTTCTCTAACAATATGCATACTCAAACCATTTAATCATGATAAATCACCCTTACTTCAGACAAGACGAACATGCATAGAAACTCACATGATATTCAACAAAGGTGTAATAGTTGATGGCGTCCCCAGAAACATGGTTACCGCTCAACAAGCAACTTATAAGAAATAAGATACATAAGCTACATATTCTTTACCACAATAGTTCTTAAGCTATTTTGCCATGAGCTATATATTGCAAAGACAAGGAATGCAATTTTAAAGGTAGCACGCAAGCAATTTACTTTGGAATGGCAGAGAAATACCACATAGTAGGTAGTTATGGTGGACACAAATGGCATAGTTTTTGGCTCAAGGTTTTGGATGCACGAGAAGCATTCCCTCTCAGTACAAGGCTTTGGCTAGCAAGGTTGTTTGAAGCAAACACAAGTATGAACCGGTACAGCAAAACTTACATAAGAACATATTGCAACCATTATAAGACTCTACACTGTCTTCCCTGTTGTTCAAACACTTTACCAGAAAATATCTAGACTTTTAGAGAGACCAATCATGCAAACCAAATTTCAACAAGCTCTACTCATGTTGAGATCTATCAAAAACGAGAAATCAAATGCGATCTATCTCCTTGGACCTTTGTACAGGCGGCATAGAGGTACTCAAAAGTAGAGTCCTCCGGGTGATGATTCCCCTCTCCGCCAACGTGGAACCTGCACAACACAATCAAAATACTTTGCCCCAACTTAACAGTGAGGTTGTCAATCTCACCGGCTTGATGTAAACAAAGGATTAAACGTATGGTGTGGAAAATGATGTTTGTTTGCAAAGAACAGCAGAGAACAATGATTGCATTAGATTGTATTCAGATGTAAAAGAATGGACCGGGATCCACAGTTCACTAGTGGTGTCTCTCCAATAAGAAATAGCATGTTGGGTGAACAAATTACAGTTGGGCAATTGACAAATAGAGAGGGCATAACAATGCACATACATATCATGATGAGTAATATGAGATTTACTTAGGGCATTACGACAAATAAGATAGACTGCTATCCAGCATGCATCTATGCCTAAAAAGTCCACCTCCGGGTTAGCATCCGCACCCCTTCCAGTATTAAGTCGCAAACAACAGACAATTGCATTAAGTATGGTGCGTAATGTAATCAACACAAATATCCTTAGACAAAGCATTGATGTTTTATCCCTAGTGGCAACAGCACATCCACAACCTTAGAACTTTCTCATCGTCCTGATTCAGTGGAGGCATGAACCCACTATCGAGCATAAATACTCCCTCTTGGAGTCACAAGTATCAACTTGGCCAGAGCCTCTACTAGCAACGGAGAGCATGCAAGATGATAAACAACACATATATGATAGATTGATAATCAACTTGACATAGTATTCCATATTCATTGGATCCCAACAAACACAATATGTAGCATTACAATAAGATGATCTTGATCATGATAGGCAGCTCACAAGATCTAACATGATAGCACAAGAGGATAAGACAACCATCTAGCTACTGCTATGGACCCATAGTCCAAGGATGAACTACTCACACATCAGTCCGGAGGCGATCATGGTGATGTAGAGTCCTCCGGGTGATGATTCCCCTCTCCGGCAGGGTGCCGGAGGCGATCTCCTGAATCCCCCGAGATGGGATTGGCGGCGGCGGCGTCTCTGGAACTTTTCTCGTATCGTGGCTCTCGGTGATAGGTTTTCGCGACGGAGAGTTTAAGTAGGCGAAGGGGCAGAGTCGGAAGAGGCACGAGGGGCCCTCACCATAGGCCGGCGCGGGCCCCTTCCTGGCCGCGCCGCCTGGTGGTGTGGCCACCTCATGGCCCCACTCCGTATCTCCTTCGGTCTTCTTGAAAGCTCTGTGGAAAATAAGGCCCTGGGCTTTTGTTTCGTCCAATTCCGAGAATATTTCCTGTGTAGGATTTCTGAAACCACAGCAGAAAACAGGAACTGGCGCTTCGGCATCTTGTTAATAGGTTAGTGCCGGAAAATGCATATAAATGATATAAAGTGTATATAAAACATGTGAGTATTGTCATAAAACTAGCATGGAACATAAGAAATTATAGATATGTTTGAGACTTATCAACTACCAATCATAACCTTTCATTTACATACACTAGTACAGGCACCTCTCCCTATGAGTTTGGCCTCCCAGCCATGGCAAACCGTCATCCTGGGAACTGCAAAGGGCTTGGGTCGGACATTCACCTCATTTCACGTCATTTCACTTTCAACGGAGGCAGCCTCGGCATAACCCCTATGACGCTTGTTCACAGGGAACCCGTACTAACATACATAAGTTTCCAGTTAAGCCCTACCCAGATTCAGGTATTGTGGGGGTACTTTGAAATTGGAATGGTATCGCATCCGAACCCAACCATCAGTTTTTTTCAAAGAGTCACCTTGTCACTTCAAAGTCATATTCACCTTCAAAACTTTCAATAGAATGAATCATCATTCCAAGGTTTTCAAAATCATTTGCTTCACAAGTTCCCATCTAGAGTATTCAATTTTAGTTTTACACTAGCAACAAATTATGAGGGGTGCTAACTAAGTGTTAGCTCTCTAGGCTAAGTTTGAAGCTCTTGTAGTATTCTACCTCTAGACCAATATCAATTATAAGAAAAAGCTTTGGTAAACAAAGCAAATGATTGCAAGATAAAAACTTGGGTTTGGACAAAATTCTTAAACAAAAGAATATTGCAAGAGTATCTTGCAAAGGTATAGCTTGTAGTATGGGAGCTTGTATTGGTAATAGCTTGCCTTGAGTGGTATAGTTGTCAAAGTGTTCCTCTTCTTCTTCGTAGAAGACCTCCTCCTCCTCCTCGTAGCCTTCGGTACTAGCATCTATAAACGGATACGAGGTATACAATCACCAAACAATGCTTAAGTACTAGACTTAACACTCAAAGGGATCACACAAGCTAATCTAGCACCACAACATTATTAACATGGTGGTTGGCTTTGTTTTCTTTTAAGAAAAATAATTTCCTCTCATTGAAATATTTATTAGAGTTTCTATTTATTTCCTTTGAGTAATAATTTCCTCTCATTGAATATTACTAAGGTTTAATATCCTTAAATAATAAGTATGAGATCATGTTGACCTAAGTCACCACTTCATATTTACCATTTGGGAAAATGATTTAAATGAGATACCACATTGATACGTCTCCAACGTATCGATTATTTATTATGTTCCATGCCACTTTATTGATGATACCTACATGTTTTATGCATACTTTATGTCATACTAGCAAAAGTGCCCGTGCGTTGCACAGGGAAGAAAAATCTACCTTGCGGTTAAGCACTCCTTTAACGCATGCTCTACCCGCTGCTGTGTTGAAGCCACGCGGTACAAGTGCGTCATCGCACGATAGCCATTAACCGTCATCACCATCTCACCCCGTTACGCTAAGGCCTTCGCCTCCATCTGATCAGAGTGTAGAGGAAGCAGGAGAAGACGGATAACTCAGCGTAGGCGATGCGGAAGTGTGACGCTTGTTCGACCATCTAACGGCACGTATACCCGTGCGTTGCACCGGGATTATTCATCACATGCACGGATAGCCCAACCCAAGACGTGACATTTGAGCCGAACTCGTCCCTCGGTTTTGCGCCTAAAGCCTGGCCCAAAAAAAATTGAAGTTAGCGATTTTCCATATTTTTATACTAAATATCCTAAAATGATTTATTTAATATATTTATAGCGCAACATATGAATTTGTTCGAGCCAAGTTGGGCCCGACTTTTTCAGGTCAGGCTTCACCAAGCCCGACTTTTATCCCAAGCCATCACGAGGTTTGCTAAGCGTAACCGCATGTATGATATGCTTTTAATTAGGTTTTCCCCTCAATCATTCACTAAGATTACATGTGATTTACACTATATGATACTATGCACAAAATCATCATATATACTTAATATCTAATTTCTTGAAATAAACATTACTTGTATCTACTAAGCAGATTGTGAAAAACTGCAGAGGGAGATGTCGATGTGTTTGTTTCCGTCTCTTGCGCCTCCGATGGCAGCTAGTCGAATTCCCTGGAAGCACAGCTAGTAGTCATTCCCAAAATTTACTGCAAACACATGAACATCCAATCTGTTCAGCTCAGTTCTACACATGTAAATAGCAACTGGAATTCGTATTCAGTCACAAGTCATAACATCCAATGCTCAGTGTTCTCAATCTTTCCTGCAGTTCTAAATTCAATTATTAATTTTTAACAATAACTTAGGATGGACGTTTCCTGCATTTTGCAATTTCTTGCAGGATGTTTACGCTCAGCTGCTGAGTTCCACATCCAGTTAGGCCCCGTTCGGTATGGAGGAAAACTGCAGGATTTTCGAAGGAATACTGTTCACGCAGGAATTTTTTCCTTACTACCATTCGGGATGCAGGAAACATCTACAGTTTTCCAAAGGAAAATCTCATCTACAGTGGCAATTTCACGGGATTGAAAACATGCGCCCAGACCCCATGTTTTGGTGGAAGACCGAGGCAAGGTGCTGTGAATCAAATTAAAAAATGCCACCGTGTTTGCCTCGATGAGGTAGGAGCCATTCAGTCCAATAAAAAACTGAACAACCTGGTTGCGACCAAATAAACTACTGCTGAATGTACTATTCACACAAGCTGAAATAGTACGGACTCTTTAGCATTTTTACCGAACCAATTTTCCTACGTTTTCCTATGGTCTTTTGATCCTATGTTTTGCATCGACCTTCCTTTGCCATTCCTATGTTTTCTGGTTTCCCTGCATTTTCTATCCCTCCGTTCCGAACGGGCCCTTAACCATGAACGGTGGCCGAACCAGAGTATCAGCACGGCGGCCACGAAATCAGACTCGTGCTCCTCCTCTTGGAGGACGCGGCCGGCGTGCTCCAATGCAGCATGAGCGTAGAGGTCCGGCACGGCGACACAGGCTCCCTGTGTCCCTCCTGGTTTAGCTCAGCTCCTTGTTCCTCTTCACAGTTCGACAGACTTGGGGCAGAAAAAAAAACCTGCCCCGAAATAGAACTGCAGGTGGGTCTCGAGCGGTTGCGGAGGCGCTCCCTTCCACAGACGAAGAGGCGAAAGGATTCCCGTGACCGCTGGCTGCGGCGGCCAAATCTTGTCGGTCCGCCCGAAGCTTCCCCGCCACCTCCTCCACTCCTGTTCCCAGCTTGATCTTCGCGAATCCAGCAGCCGACCGTCATCATGTACGAAGGTGAGCTCCACATCGGTTGGCTGCCGATTCCGCGGCCTAGAGCCCACCATGGCGATGGGGACACTGCGGACGGGGTGGGGATTCAGGGCAACGCGTTTCCTTCCCCTGGCCGGAGGAGAGCTAGAAGACGAATCCCACAGCGCCGTCGCTGCTGTCGGCCGGTGGTCGCCGCAGCATCCAAGCGCGCGGGAAGGCCCTATCCCAAACCGCGACGAGCCAGATTTGTGACTCGCCCAGATAATCAAAAGGGCAGGCCATCGAGGGATGGATCGGGGCACGTAGGGAGTTGGCGACGAACGGGTCGTGGCGGAGCTTCCCGACGACCAGTAACGTGCTCGGGTGGCGCGGTCGGCAAGAACTATCACGCGGAGGCCAGATCGACGCGAGGGCGAGGCAGCGGCTTCGGCAGCGAGCTTGTCTCAGGCTCTCAGCACCGCTGCTTCCTTTTTTTTTTCGAGTGGAGCACCGCTGCTTCCTTTTTTTTTCGAGTCAGGCGCGTCCGCAGGGTAGAGCGAGCCATACTGTGACTCGGGTAAAGAAGAGAACGTTTCAGAGTTTTGTTGGGCCTCGGCCCATATGAGCTCGCGGGAAGGATGGAACACGCTGAACAGCCACGACCTACGCGTACGAACAAGCAATTTAATAGTAAAGATTTATGCATTTTCCGGCACTAACCTATTAACGAGATGCCGAAGAGCCAGTTGCTGTTTTCTGCTATTTTTTGTTTCAGAAATCCTAGTAAGGAAATATTCTCGGAATTGGACGAAATCAACGCCCAGGATCTTATTTTCCATGAAGCTTCCAGAATACCGGGGGAGATACGAAGTGGGGCGACGAGGCGGCGACACGCCAGGGCGGCACGGCCCACCCCCTGGCCGCGCGGCCCTGTTGTGTGGGCCCCTCGCGTCGCCCCTAAACCTACCTCCTCCGCCTACTTAAGCCTTCGTCGATAATAACTCCAGTACCGAGAGCCACGATACGGAAAACCTTCCAGAGACGCCGCCGCCGCCAATCCCATCTCGGGGGATTCAGGAGATCGCCTCTGGCACCCTGCCGGAGAGGGGAATCATCTCCCGGAGGACTCTTCACCACCATGGTCGCCTCCGGAGTGATGAGTGAGTAGTTCACCGCTGGACTATGGGTCCATAGCAGTAGCTAGATGGTCGTCTTCTCCTAATTGTGCTATCATTGTTGGATCTTGTGAGCTTCCTAACATGATCAAGATCATCTATCTGTAATGCTACATGTTGTGTTTGTTGGGATCCGATGAATAGAGAATGCTATGTTATGTTGATTATCAATCTATTATCAATCTATTATCTATGTGTTGTTTATGATCTTGCATGCTCTCCGTTACTAGTAGGGGCTCTGGACAAGTTTTTGCTTGTAACTCCAAGAGGGAGTATTTATGCTCGATAGTGGGTTCATGTCTCCATTAAATCTGGGGGAGTGACAGAAACCTCTAAGGTTGTGGATGTGCTGTTGCCACTAGGGATGAAACATCAATGCTATATCTAAGGATGTATTTGTTGATTACATTACGCACCATACTTAATGCAATTGTCTGTTGTTTGCAACTTAATACTGGAGGGGGTTCGGATGATAACCTGAAGGTGGACTTTTTAGGCATAGATGCATGCTGGATAGCGGTCTATGTACTTTGTCGTAATGCCCAATTAAATCTCACAATACTCATCATATCATGTATGTGCATGGTCATGCCCTCTTTATTTTTCAATTGCCCAACTGTAATTTGTTCACCCAACATGTTTATTCTTATGGGAGAGACGCCTCTAGTGAACTGTGGACCCCGGCCCATTCTTAACATCGAATACAATCTACTGTAATACTCGTTCTACTGTTTTCTGCAAACAATCATCATCCACACTATACATCTAATCCTTTGTTACAGCAAGCCGGTGAGATTGACAACCTCACTGTTACGTTGGGACAAAGTACTTTGGTTGTGTTGTGCAGGTTCCATGTTGGCGCCGGAATCCCTGGTGTTGCGCCGCACTACACTCCGCCGCCATCAACCTTCAACGTGCTTCTTGGCTCCTACTGGTTCGATAAACCTTGGTTTCGTACTGAGGGAAAACTTGCCGCTGTACGCATCACACCTTCCTCTTGGGGTTCCCAACGGTCGCGTGCTGTACGCGTATCACACATCTCATACAATTTAAATACTACTTTTTGGAAAATGATTTAATATTCTCAAGTAATAACATATGGGGTCATGAGGACTAATGTCATCACCTCACCTTGAATTACTTGAGAAAGTGATTTAAATGAGATGCTACACCTCATAGATTTGAAATACTAAATTTGAAATAATTTAAATGAGCTAGAAATGACTACATAGCCATTATTTGATTCTAGCCCATGATCATATGAAACACCTATGTCATATTTTTGCACAAACAATTAGAGTTTTTGAAATGTGATTTATGAGAATTTGAATCACCTAAAAATTCATTATGGTTGATTTTTAATAATTGTTTGAAATTTGAAAACCTATTGCCTTGTTATTTTTATTGCAAGTGAGCTATAATGAAACAAAGGTGTGGAGACCAGTGGGGTTGGTTAGGGAATTTCATAAGCTTTCCAGAGATATGAAATTCATCAACTTTGGCTCAGTAGATTTGGTTTTATTGAATTTTGAATCAAGCACCAGTATGGAATTTTAGCTAAATCGAAATAATTCAAATTTGAATTCGTGGGTTGCGCGGGAAAACGAATTGGGCCAGAGAGGGGGGTTTAGCAGGCCGGCCCAGCAGTGCGTCTCACGCAGCAGGCCGCCTGACAGTGGGACCCAGGCGTCAGCGTCACTTAACACCCGAAACGGTATGGATCAAAGAGGGCCGTTAGATTAGAGTGAGATCGAGCGGCTGAGGGTAGTCGTCGTCGATGACGAGATGGAACCCTGGCCGCGGCGGAGAAAGGGGGTCGGAGGCTCACCGGGGCTCCGACGATGGTCGGCGTTGACGTAGAGTGAGGTTGTCGATGATGGCGAGGCAGAGGGTAGTCGCGGCAGCTCCTGAGGTGGACGAAATTGACGGCGCCTTCTGCGACGGCTCCGGCGAACTCTGGCAAGCAATTGGCGAGCTACTGGCTAAATTGAGTGGTGGCTATGCTCGAGGAGGCTTAAGGAGATGAGAGGAGGCGAGTGGTGTGAGGAATTTGTGCCGGGGTTGCCTCTATTTATAGCGGCGAGAGGGGCAGGGGGTGCACGGGCATGGCGATGGTGGCGACAACGCTACAAAGGCTCAGTGACGTTGGTGAGGGTGCGGTGCTGTTCACGGTGTTACGGCGATCACGACGCGCTTGACTGCACAGGAAAAGGTGGAAGGTGGCGTCGGCTTCATTCTCGTGTACTGGCAGTACCGCGGCGGACGACGTCGACGAGGACGACAGCGACAGGGCTTACGCAAGCAGGTGAGCGTGTCTGGGAGGTTGCTGATGACGTGCTGAGTGTGTGGGAGAAAAGAGAGGGCGAGGGGAGGTCAGGTGCATCCGGCGAGTCCACGCTTTGGCGTGTCCAGGGACGTGGCCGTGCACGCTCTGGCACGCCTGGATGTCACTGGGCACGTCCTGGCCTGGCTGTTGCCTTGCTCTCCTTGGTCGACGGTGGTGTCCAGCGTGTTCAGCAGAGAGAGAGGAAGGTCAAGGACATGGTGAGATCAGCTAGATGGGAGAGGAGAAGGGTTGGCATGGTGAAGTGGCATGATGCCACGGCATGGCTTGGTACTGGCCATGATCATGCATGGTCAGTGTCTCTGATGCTTGGCATTGCTCACTGGGTGCAAGAGGGTGCTGAGGAAGGTCAGAGATGCGAGAGTTTAGGTCAAAAACCACTGGATAAAAGAGAGTATGGAGTTGGCAGATTTGTGCACACAAGGTGCTCGACACAATGGCCGCATGAACTTCAACTTTGAATTTAGGAAAAAAAATTATAGGATGTGATTCAAATACTATTTGGCACTTAGTGATGGTGTTGGTTTGCAAAATGGAGCTGGTTTGATGAAAATCGAAAATGGGTATGATCTATAGTCTGACTCAATGTTGCCACTTGGCAGGCTTATAATAAGCAATTGAAAAAGAATTGGCAAGGTTGGTCAACACCAAAGATGATCAACTTGATGAGGTCTTGGATAAGGTGTAAAGAGTTGAGAAGGTTTAGTTTAGAAATCTCTTAAAACAGGGGCTCAAAGTGGACATCATGTTAATTTTGGCAGATTTGACCATTATCATATGTCACTTAGGGTTTTTCATTTACTTCCCTTTTCTTTGATCCCAAAGGTGTGGTGTTGTGTTCTTATGTATTATTTTGTGTTTAGGATTGTGTTTCAACAAATCCAACAAAGAGAGTAGGGCATATGCTCAAATTTGCAATCTATGTGTATTTTCATTTTCTTTTTGTTTCACTTTTGATTTGGCTTGGTGAGTACTAGGTTGGGTTTGTTGAGGTTTTCAAACCATCTAAACAAGGTAGAACATGGCATAGGCCTATATTTACAAATATGGCCATAGGCTCACATATGCCTCACCTTGTATTTTTTATTTCTTTTCTTTGTTCCTCTTTGATTTTGAAAAGGGGTAGGGTTTAGGGTTTTGAACTTGTTCAATTCTTCAAACAAACAAACATGGCAAGGACCACCACGTACATGCATGCACATTATGCACATAGGGTAATGCAATTCAAATTTTTTGTTGGCTCCAAATTTTGGAAATAGGGAAATTGAGTTATTTTTGTTTTGAAATTTTGGGGTGTTACAAACCTTCCCCCCTTAAACAAAGTCTCGTCCCGAGATTTAAGAAAAGTTATGATCCTAAGAGAGATTGGGCAAATGGGTTAACAGGAAAACATACTCTGCATGGCATTGAGTGCTTCCTGGGCTTCTGTTGCATTCATGTGGTAGAAACGACCGTTGCGGTTGTTCGGGTTCCTTCTAGTGGAGACACGGCGTTGCTGCTGAGCAGGTGCAGCGGTATTGGGGGCAGTCTTGGCAAGCTTCTTGGGGCACTCATTGGAGTAGTGACCCACAACTCCACATTCATAACAAGTCACAGTTGACTTGTCCTTTGGGGTGACCGGGACAGCATTGCTTCCAGTCCTTGGGGCAGTATTAGGGTTGTTGTTGTTGTTGTTGTTGTTGTGGTGGTGGTTGTTGTTGTTGCCTCCGGGCTTCGGGTGTCCTCCATTGTTGTTGGTGTAGTTTGGACGGAACGTCTGAGCAGGTGGCTTGTTCTGTCTTGGGGCAAATCCTCCAGGTGAATTGATGCGGTACTTCTGTGCATTGTTGGGTCCATTCTGTTGCATCATACGGTGCTTGCGGTTCTCATTGGCTTGATGGAGCTTTCCTTCCATCTGGATGGCAGAGTCCACAAGGGCTTCCAGGTCAGCAAATGGGATGTTCACAAGTACAGTCTGCATCTCATCATGCTGTCCATTCAGAAATCTTTCCTTCTTCTTCTCGTTGGTCTCGGTTTCATCCGGGGCGTACCTAGACAGAGTGAGGAATCTGTCACGGTATTCCACCACAGGCATCCTTCCTTGTTTGAGTTCCCTGAACTCATCCCTCATCTTCTTGATTAGACACGGGGGCACATGGTACTTGCTGAACTTGAGTTTGAAATCCTCCCAAGTCATCATCTGTCCTGCATTCATTGCACGGGTACTAGTCCACTAGGCTCTGGCAGGTCCTGACAGGTAGTGGGTGGCAAACAGTACTTTCTCAGCAGCTTCTACTCCTGCAACTTCCAGGTAGTTCTCCATTGTTTGGAGCCAGTCATCTGCATCTAACGGCTCTTCAGTCTTGCTGAACATGGGAGGGTTAGCGTTCTGGAAATTCTTCAGCTTGGATCCAGGATGGTCCTGATTTCCATGGCCTTGGTTGTTCTGGGCTAGCTGCTGCAGTACGACAAGGTTGGCTTGCCACTCAGCTCTTTCTACTTCTCTATCTGCCATCATCATATGTAGCATCTGCAGCATTGCATCTTGGTTGGTGCTGCGGGTTGGAGGGGCCATCTGAACATTTGAGGTACATCATAAGATAAGAGGGATTTTTCAATGATTTGTTTGGTTTTAAGTTTAAAAAGTTTCAAAACTTGAGTAGTGTTGAGGGGGTAACAACCAACAACACTTTTTCATTCATACCAAACATCACACATTACAAAACTAACACACCGTTGGTTTTAAGAACCATTCATTCGTTCTACGATACAAGGGATCCTGATACCAACTCACACCTACGCAAGTGCTCAAGTGATACTACTCTTCATCCGGAAAGGTAGGTTCTTCGTCTTCATGGGTAATGTGCTTGGCGAAAGGCGCGGGCGTTGTCCAACTCCTTGCGGGTCTTGTACAGCATGAAGTCTAGGTATGCAACATAGTGGTTCATCTCCGGGTGTGGTGGCATGGTTATTGGCCTTCCTATGGGATCATGTCTTGGGTAGTAAGCAAAGCGAGTGTTCTTGATCTTGTTCACATTCTGTCCACACAGACGGGCAAGTGCTTCTTGCATGGCTTTGGCTATCCCTTCCTTCCAAGTGTTTCCCCTTACAGAAAACCATATGGTTTCCCGAATTGGGGCTCCCGGCTTTCCTCTTAGATCTGCAGTAACTTCCCACTGAGGTTGTCTTCCCGACTGATTTTTGAGTGGCACTCCAAAGAACCCTGGATACGGGCGTCCTAAATATTCAACTAGTCGCTCGAAATCCTTCTTGAACATTAGGTCTCCTCCATGGCCAAGCTGATAGAACTCGTAGTTGTACTCCATCTCTGAACAATTAGGATGAGTAGGTTAGTGAAGTGATCAGGTGTGAATTTTTTTATGTAGAATTAGTAGGAAAAGTAGAGCATGGATTTCTCTTTTTGAAAAGATCTCAAGGGTAAGAGTGAGAATAAGTTTTCATAAATATTTCCATTCATTGGTTTTAAAACTATGTTTTTCAGACGTCCATTCTAACTAGGGTCTCCTAAGGTCAAACAATGGCTCTGATACCAAGTCGTCAACACCCTGATTTTTAAGTCCAGATGCCTATTATAACATCCCAAAAATTTCAAAAAAACAAAGAAATAAATTTCAATATTTCCAAATTTTGGAACCAACAAAAACTTTGAATAAATTAAGTTTGATACATAGTGATCATGCTTATATGTTGTGATATTGCCATGATTGTTTGTTGAAGTATTTTGAAAGGATCTTAAACCCTAAACCCTATCCTTTTCACCATCCAAGTTAAAACAAAATAAAAAGAAATTAAATAAGAAAAGGGCCTATGTGCCAATGGCAATTTTTGGTAAAACTTTTACCTGGGCTTTTCTACCTTGTTTAGATGTTTTGAAAACATCAACAAACCTAACCTAGTACTTGCCAACTAATTCAAGTGAGAAACAAAAATAAAATAAACATATGCATAGAGGCATATGTGACACATAGCCATATTACCAAATCTTGCCCTATGCCCTCATACTGTACCCAAATGGTTTGAAAGCATCTCTAAACCTAATCTAACCCTAAATAGACCCTAACCCATGCCCAATTGGACCAAGTGAACCAACATAGAAAAATAATAAAAATCCAATTCACCACATACATGTGTTTATGGACATTTGCAAAATTTTGACCTAGGCCAATTTGGCTTGTGCCATTACTTGTAGAATGTCACTAAACACTTAATAACACTTTTTGAACCAAAGAAACCTAAATCAAATCAAGAGAAAATCAAAAACCAAGTCACATATGATAATGGTCATATGTGACACTTTTAACATCTTACCCACTTTGAGCCTCTTCATTAAGAGTTTTCTAAACTAAACTTTGTCACCTCTTTGCACCTCATCCAAGACCACATCAAGGTGAACAACTTTGCTCAAAACAACCCCTGCAAATTCTTGCTCAATTTCAAATGAGGATCAAGCAAAGTTGCAACCATGAAACCCAACTAAGATCATACCCATTTTGAGATTTTGCAAACCAACTCAATCTTGAGCACCACCACCACAATTATACTTCAAATATTATATGATTACAACCCACCAAAATTCACTGAAAATTTTCAAAATTTTGTTCTTGCGGCCATATGGTCGAACAGGTTGTGTGCATTATGCTATCAACCCTATACATTGCAAAAACCAGTGGACAAAAGACTAAACCATCGACCCTAGGTCAGCCTAAGTACTCTCATGTACCTCTCCCCTCATGACAAGCACCAGAGACAAGCTGCCATGCACAAAATCATCACAAACCAACCATGCCATGGCATGCATGACACACACCCATGCCACCCTCCTCTCTGGTCCACTTCAGCGTGCACGACCATGTCCTGGCCCTTCCCCTCACCCTCCTGAACGTGCCAGACATGATGCTCGACGCATTGATGCACCACACACGCCGGCACAAACGCGCCCAGACACGCACGCGCACGCCAGAGCGTGCACGGACGTGCACCGGAGCGCGCCAGAACGTCAACGTTCCCCGTCGCTGCTGACCTCTCCATGACCCCTCCTTTCACCCACCTGCTCTCCTCGACATCAGCTACCTCCCAGACACCGCCATTGGACCGCGGAAGCCCTGTGGACGACGCCACCGTCGCCGACCATCCGCCAGTACGTGACGTCGCCCCAACGCCTCAGTCCATCCCCGTCCTCGCCATGACGCGCGCTAGCACCGCCTTGACGTCGCCTACAGTTCTATGACATCGCCCTGCCCTTTCGCCGCCCGTAGCGTCGTCTCCATGATCAACTGCCCCGCTCCGCCTCGGCCACCTCTTGAACCTATAAAAGGGAGCCTCCCCTTCATCATCTGAGCACACCACTCCACTCCCCTCTCCTCTCTGAGCTTCCTCGACACCTCTCCACTCCACATTATCCAATCCGCCGCCGCAATTTAGCCAGAGACCGCCGCCACAGTAGCTCAACGCCGGAGAAGATCCCGACCACCTCCGCTCCTCCCACTACCACCACTCGACTCGCCGTCGGCAACAACGCCGCCCTGCACCGATGCCTAGCCTCGCCGACCGCCGGTGAGCTCGCCGACCCTCTCCCTCCGCCGTGCCAGGGTTTCTTCTCGCAGGAGACGACGACGCCTCGCGTCCGTCCGATCCATCCCTGATCGTGCGTCCCAGGATGAAACATACCGTTTCGGTGTTATAACTCACCGACGCGTGGGTCCCACGCTGTCAGTTGGCCCGCGTGCACCATGGGCATAGCTGGGCCGGCCCAGTCCTTTTCCCCTCTCGCTGGCCCAATTCTTTTCCCGCGCAGGCCCACAAATTCAAATTCCGTTTAAATATTTTCACTGAAAAACCCTGCAGATGCCTTGTTAAAAATTAAAAATAAGAAAATCTACTTTACCAAATTTGACAAATTTTATATATTTGGAAAGCTTATGAAAAGCTCTGTCCAACCACACTGGATTCAAATCAATATCTGTTGTAGAATTTGAATAGTAAAAATAACAAGACAGAGAGTTTTAAGAATACAAACAAATTTATAAAATCAACCATAATGAGTTTTGAGGTGATTCAAATTCTCATAATTCACATTTCAGCAACTGTAATTGATTATGCAAAAATATGATATGGGTACTATATATGATCATGGGCTAGAATCAAAAATTGGCTATGTAGTCAATACTAGCCCATTTAAATTATTTTCAAACTTAGGATTTCAAATCTATGAGGTGTAGCACCTCATTTAAATCATCTTCCCAAGTGTTATTAAGTAATGTGATGACCCTTGTTGCATGGTCTCATATGGCTCACTTGAGGATATTAAATCAAATAGGATTTAAATTGCATGAGGCATAGAACCTCATTTAAATCATGTTTCTCAAATGATAAGTGTGAAGTGTTGACCTTGGTCAACATGTGACCATGCATTGTTATTTGAGGAGAGTAAATCTTAACAAGATTCAATGAGAGGAAATTATTTCTCCAAACTAAAGAGAAACCCTAATTCTCATTTCAAGGAGAGGAAATTATTTTCCTAACACTAAGTAAGAAAACCCTAGCTTAATGTTGAGTAATGTTAGGTGATGATGCTAGATCATTTGTGTGAGCCATTAAGGCTAATTAAGTCTACTTAAGTATTGTTTGGTGATTGTATCCTCGTATTCGTTTATAGACGCTTGTACCGGAGACTATCAAGAGGAGGAGGTATTCTACCAAGAAGAAGAAGAGAACTTTGATCACTACCCCAATCAAGGCAAGCTAGACTAATGCAAGCTATTTTGTTGCAAGATAATATTCTTGCAAGTTGCCCTTGTGCAAAGCTCTACAAGAGCAAGGCACCATTACATCTTACTTTATGCTTAATGATCCTATCCCAAGTTTTTACCTTACCAGCTTTTACCTTTGGTTTATCAAAGTTTACTTTTTGATTCATGATTCACTTGGTCTAGTTATGGAGTAATAGAAGAGCATCACACTTAGCCTAAAGAGCTGCAAGTTAGTTAGCACCCCTCATGACTAGCTGCTAGTGCTAAAAACTAAAAGTGACTACTTTAGATGGGAACTTGTGAAAACCAATGACTTTGAAAACCTTGGAATGATGAGTCATTCTTTTGAAAGATTTTGAAGGTGAATATGACTTATGAATGACTTGGTGAAATTTACCAAAAACTGATGGTTGGGTTCGGATGCGATACCATTCCAATTTTACAAGTATCCCCACAATACCTGAATCTGGGTAAGGCTTGATTAGAAACTTATGTATTTTAGTATGGGTTCCCTCTGAACAAGCATCATAGGGGTTATGACAAGGCTGCCTCCCCATTGAACAGTGAAATGACGTGAAATGAGGTGAATGTCAGACCCAAGCCATGTGCAGTTCCCAGGTTGACGGTTGGTCTTCACTGGGAGGCCAAGCTCATGGGGAGAGGTGCCTATACTAGGGTATGTAAATGAAAGGTTATGATTGGTAGTTCGCGCACTGCGTGCGATAAATCAGGGCCAGTTACCCCTGACGGATTATTGCAATTATTGTGGCACAAGTGTACGACCTCTGCAGAGTTTAAACTATTCGAATAGCCGCGTCCGCGGTCATGGACAGTTGGAAAGGCCATACTGTTCCGTCATCAACAGTTGCCTGTGGAACAGATGGACCACAACCGCTACTTTGCTTCCGCTATGTGTTTTGTAATTGATCAATAGATCAACTATTATTGTAATGAGACTCGATCATGTGATCCTTTTATTTGGAAGACTATTATGATGTTGTAATGAATGATGTTCTGTGATATCAATCTATTATGTCTCGCAAAAATCCGGGTGTTGACACCTATTATGCCATACATCGCAATCCCAGGAATATTGTTTTTGCGAGACATAATAGATTGATATCAGAGAACATCATTCATTACAAACCATAATAGTCGGGATCAAATGATCCAGTCTTAATACAACAATTGATCTGAAGATCAAATACACAGCACATAGCGGAAGAAACGTAGTAGCGGTCCATCTGTTCCACAGGAAACGCTTGACGTCAGGAAGTAGTCCTAGTTATCATAGACGTCCTGCTGTCCATCATCCTGACACTGCTGCTATTCTTCATAGTCTGGCCATTTGAATAGCCTGTGACAAAGCCATGAGTACTTTTAAAGTACTCGCAAACTACTACTAATAGAAGTACTAATATCTCTATGGATTCTAAGCTCTAGGTTCATTTGCACAAAGCTAGTTTTGTTTCATAAGCACTTATTAGCCAAAAACTCTATCTTTGACCAAAATTACTCAAGTGGGAACATTAGTGTCATTCCCACAACTCTGTTTTGATTCAAGTCAAAGTCACAATTCAAGTTCAAGTCACAAGTCACAAGTCACCAGTCACATTTCATATTTTGAAAAGTTCTGATGACGGAACAGTATGGCCTTTCCAACTGTCCATGACCGCGGACGCGGCTATTCGAATAGTTTTACACTCTGCAGAGGTCATACACTTAAGCCACAATAATTGCAATAATCCGTCAGGGGTAACTGGCCCTGATTTATCACACTCAGTGTGCGGACTACCAATCATAACCTTTCATTTACATACCCTAGTACATGCACCTCTTCCTATGAGTTTGGCCTCCCAGCCATGGCAAACCGCCATCCTGGGAACTGCAAAGGACTTGGGTCGGACATTCACCTCATTTCACGTCATTTCACTTTCAATGGAGGCAGCCTCGGCATAACCCCTATGACGTTGTTCAGAGGGAACCCGTACTAACATACATAAGTTTACAGTTAAGCCCTACCCAGATTCAGGTATTGTGGGGGTACTTTGAAATTGGAATGGTATCGCATCCGAACCCAACCATCAGTTTTTGTCAAAGAGTCACCTTGTCACTTCAAAGTCATATTCACCTTCAAAACTTTCAATAGAATGAATCATCATTCCAAGGTTTTCAAAATCATTTGCTTCACAAGTTCCCATCTAGAGTATTCAATTTTAGTTTTAGCACTAGCAACTAATCATGAGGGGTGCTAACTAAGTGTTAGCTCTCTAGGCTAAGTTTGAAGCTCTTGTAGTATTCTACCTCTAGACCAATATAAATTATAATAAGAAGCTTTGGTAAACAAATTAAATGATTGCAAGATAAAAACTTGGGTTTGGACAAAACACTTAAACAAAAGAATATTGCAAGAGTATCTTGCAAACGTATAGCTTGTAGTATGGGAGCTTGTATTGGTAATAGCTTGCCTTGAGTGGTATAGTTGTCAAAGTGTTCCTCTTCTTCGTAGAAGACCTCCTCCTCCTCGTAGCCTTCGGTACTAGCATCTATAAACGGATACGAGGTATACAATCACCAAACAATGCTTAAGTACTAGACTTAACACTCAAAGGGATCACACAAGCTAATCTAGCACCACAACATTATTAACATGGTGGTTGGCTTTGTTTTCTTTTAAGAAAAATAATTTCCTCTCATTGAAATATTTATTAGGGTTTCTATTTATTTCCTTTGAGTAATAATTTCCTCTCATTGAATATTTCTAAGGTTTAATATCCACAAATAATAAGTATGAGATCATGTTGACCTAAGTCACCAATTTATATTTAACATTTGGGAAAATGGTTTAAATGAGATACCACATCTCATACAATTTAAATACTACTTTTTGGAAAATGATTTAATATTCTCAAGTAATAACATATGGGGTCATGAGGACTAATGCCATCACCTCACCTTGAATTACTTGAGAAAGTGATTTAAATGAGATGCTACACCTCGTAGATTTGAAATACTAAATTTGAAATAATTTAAATGATCTAGAAATGACTACATAGCCATTATTTGATTCTAGCCCATGATCATATGAAAAAACTATGTCATATTTTTGCATAAACAATTAGAGTTTTTGAAATGTGATTTATGAGAATTTGAATCACCTCAAAATTCATTATGGTTGATTTTTAATAATTGTTTGAAATTTGAAAACCTATTGCCTCGTTGTTTTTATTGCAAGTGAGCTATAATGAAACAAAGGTCGAGACCAGTGGGGTTGGTTAGGGAATTTCATAAGCTTTCCAGAGATATGAAATTCATCAATTTTTGCTCAGTAGATTTGGTTTTATTGAATTTTGAATCAAGCACCAGTATGGAATTTCAGCTAAATCGAAATAATTCAAATTTGAATTCGTGGGCTACGCGGGAAAACGAATTGGGCCAGAGAGGGGGGGGTTAGCGGGCTAGCCCAGCAGCGCGTCTCACGCAGCAGGCCGCCTGACAGTGGGACCCAGGCGTCAGCGTCGCTTAACACCCGAAACGGTATGGATCAAAGAGGGCCGTTAGATTAGAGTGAGATCGAGCGGTTGAGTGTAGTCGTCGTCGACAACGAGATGGAACCCTGGCCGCGACGGAGCAAGGGGGTCGGCGGCTCACCGGGGCTCCGACGATGGTCCGCGTTGACATAGAGTAAGGTTGTCGATGACGGCGAGGCAGAGGGTAGTCGTGGCAGCTCCTGAGGTGGACGAAATCGACGACGCCTTCTTCGACGGCTCCGGCGAACTCCGGCAAGCAATTGGAGAGCTACTGGATAAATTGAGTGGTCGGAAAAGGTGGACGGTGTCAGTGCTTTTCACGGTGTCACGGCGATCACTTCGCGCTTGACTGCACGGGAAAAGGTGGACGGTGGCGTCGGCTTCATGCTCGTGTACTGGCAGTACCACGGCGGACGACGTCAACGAGGACGACGGCGACAGGGCTTACGCGAGTAGGTGAGTGTTTCTGGGAGGTTGCTGATGACGTGCTGAGTGCGTGGGAGAAAAGAGAGGGCGAGGGGAGATCAGCTGCGTCCGGCGAGTCCACGCTTTGGCGTGTCCAGGGACGTGGCCGTGCACGCTCTGGCACGCCTGGATGTCACTAGGCACGTCCTGGCCTGGCTGTTGCCTTGCTCTCCTTGGTCGACGGCGGTGTCCAGCGTGTTCAGCAGAGAGAGGAAGGTCAAGGACATGGTGAGATCAGCTAGATGGGAGAGGAGAAGGGTTGGCATGGTGAAGTGGCATGATGCCACGGCATGGCTTGGTACTGGCCATGATCATGCATGGTCAGTGTCTCTGATGCTTGGCATTGCTCACTGGGTGCAAGAGGGTGCTGAGGAAGGTCACAGAGGTGAGAGTTTAGGTCAAAAACCACTGGATAAAAGAGAGTATGGAGTTGGCAGATTTGTGCACACAAGGTGCTCGACACAATGGCCGCATGAACTTCAACTTTGAATTTTGGCAAAAAATTTCTGGGATGTGATTCAAATACTATTTGGCACTTAGTGATGGTATTGGTTTGCAAAATGGAGCTGGTTTGATGAAAATCCAAAATGGGTATGATCTATAGTCTGATTCAATGTTGCCACTTAGCAGCCTTATAATAAGCAATTGGAAAAGAATTGGCAAGGTTGGTCAACACCAAAGATGATCACCTTGATGAGGTCTTGGATGAGGTGTAAAGAGTTGAGAAGGTTTAGTTTAGAAATCTCTTAAAACAGGGGCTCAAAGTGGGCATCATGTTAATTTTGGCAGATTTGACCATTATCATATGTCACTTAGGGTTTTTCATTTTCTTCCCTTTTCTTTGATCCCAAAGGTGTGGTGTTGTGTTTTTTTTTTTTGGAACCCAGGACTGTGAGGCAAAGAGCCCCACAGCATTTTCTTTTATTAAAATAAAAAAGACAGAACAAAAAAGTCCAAGACCTATGTACAACTAACTAAGGAAAGAAAGCAAAATAATATACAACAAGACAGGAAGAGGACACTAAGGTAGAGACCTAATCCAACTCATGAGATTGTCTTTGTATTTGGCCTTGATTCTATATTGCAGTAAAGTCATGTCATGGATAAACTGACCCTTCCACTTAGTGAATGAGCTTCTCTCCCGCCTAAAAATCTTGGCATTTCTGATAAGCCAGATATTCCAACATGCAGTAATAAGCACTTCCATAAAGAAAGGCTGCCGAAAACTCCTCCTTGCATGATGTACTATGGACTGTATATCTCCCAAAGGCTGCCAATCAATCTACAGGTATGTCCAGATCCGGGCACTGAAATTGCATTCAAAAAAACAAATGCACTCTATCTTCATATGCTCTCAAGAAACAGAGCTCACAATGTTTGTCATCAGTGACATGCCAATTCCTCCTTTGTAATAGGTCCCTAGTATTTAGCCTATCCGACAGCAACAGCCAAGCAAATACCTTGGTTTTCATTATACAACAAGATTTCCACAGCCACTGATACACATTAGGCACCTGAATATGTGAATGTATATGATCATAAAACCTTTTCACAGAATAACTTTTACCCCAACAATAGGTCCACTCTTCCTTCTGCTGCAACAAAGGATTATCCTCCATAAGGATCTCCAGAGTTTGAAACTCTTGGTGGGCTGGCTGAGACATTGGCAAATAAAATAAGGAATGCAAATTCTCCAACTGATATACTGCCGAAACCGAAATGTCTTTTTGTAAGGCATACAAATGCAATCTTGGGAACCTGATACTCATTGGTAGTACAGATTGTGAAACATCCCAATTATCATTCCAAAAAGAAATAGTATCCCCCTGTCCATGTGTCACCAAAGCCACCCCTCTAAAATTGTCAACTTGTCTCAGTACATCTTTCCACCAAAAAGATCCAACCATGCTTTCCTCATGAGGCAATTTCCCTTGATAGTGAGCATTCCAAATCAATTGGATCCAAGGAATATCCCTTTTGTTGTAAAACTTATCCAGAAACTTGATTAACAGAGTTGCATTCTGTTTCTGAAAATTAATTATCCCTAATCCTCCCTTTTTCTTTGGTTTACAGACCATTTCCCAAGCAGCTAGAGACTGTTTTGGTACTCCATCTTTGTCCCTCCACAAACACTGTCTAAGAATTCTATCAAGTTGATTTGTAAGTCCTGGTGGCAATTGCAATGTGCATAAGAAATGTAGTGGCATAAAGGATAGAGCTGAATTTATGAGCTGCAATCTGGCACCTTGAGACAAAAAACTAGAGCTTGAGGTAAGTTTCCTTTCAAGCCTACACACTAGGGGAGAAAGTTCAGCAATCGTCGGCCTTGTAGTCCCCAAGGGTAATCCAAGATAGGTAAACAGCATCTGACCTATCTGACAGCCAAACTCAGCTGCCAACTCCTTCAACAAATCATCCTCAACATTAACAGGAACCATTTGGGATTTATCAAAATTAATTCTCAATCCAGTAGACAGTGAAAATTTCCTGAGGGTTTCTTTGAGTGCCATTAACTGCAGTTTATCAGCTGGCATGATCAGCAATGTATCATCAGCATATTGGATTATTGGAAAATCCACTTCATTTGTGATAATTGGCATAGAAAGAGTCCCTTGGACCACCATATCATTGACTGCAGACTGCAACAAATCTGACCCAAACAGATAAAAGAGAGGAGAGATTGGATCTCCTTGTCTCACTCCTCTCTTACATTCAAACTGCTTCCCAGGAATACCATTCAGTAAAATTGATGAAGTGCCAGTAGACAGTATAATCCTTGCACAATGAATCCATTTATCATTAAACCCCTTATGTCTCATTACTTGCAGTATTGCTTCATGCTCAATAGTATCAAAGGCCTTAGCAAAGTCCAATTTAAGAATAATAATTGGCTTTTTTGATTGCTGACAAAGAAACAGGTACTCAAAAGCCCAAGCCAAACAATCTTGTATGGTCCTACCTCTCAAGAAACCATACTGATTTTTGTGAATACAGGACAAAATTTTCCTTTGAAGTCTATTAGCAGCCAATTTTGTCAGAAATGTGACACACACATTAGTCAAAGATATTGGCCGAAAATCATTCACATAAACTGGACTTTGCTTTTTAGGCACCAGGGTTATATAAGATCCATTTATGTTCTTTAACTTAATAGTCTCACTGTGAAAATCAGCAGCCAATTGATAAAAATCATACTTTATGATGGACCAACATTTTTTAACAAAGAGTCCATTAAACCCATCAGGCCCAGGAGCTCTGTCCACAGGCATCTCTTTTATTACCTCATCCATCTCCTTGCTCTCAAATGGCCTAGTAAGATCATCAAGCCCATCAACCCTTTGCAGAATTCTAGACAAATCAAACTGCATATGAATGGGCTCAGAACAACCCATCCTATCCTTATATTCCTTCAAAAGCATACCTGCCATTAATTGGTGATCAGTAACATCATTGCCATCCACATCTCTAAGCAATGCAATAGAGTTTCTCCTAAATCTCTCAGTAGCCATAGCATGGAATTTTTTTGTATTATCCTCCCCTTGTTGGATCCATCTAATGGTACGCCTTTTCCTCCAATAATTACACTCAGCCAATAACAAATCAGCTAAATGCAACTTAACAATACTTCTGAAGTTAAACTCCACCCTATAAAGGGGTCTTTGCTCTTCCAAGGTATCCAGGACCAGGATGACTTCATTACTGCTTTTTATTAGGCCCTTTAATCTTGCCAAACTGAGATGCCATTTTTTAAGTTCAAACCTTAATTTCTTAAATTTATCAGCAATGACAGCAGTACTATAATTCTTACTAGAGCCTTTCTCCCAAGATTTGGTCACACACTCTTTAAAGCCATGCATATCTACCCAATAATTGTCAAATCTGAAATTTTTTGCTCTAGGAATATTAGTATCAATATTAATGACACAGGGCACATGATCAGACCCAATCTTTGCCAGAGGTAACACCATTGTGTTAGGAAAATCTGTTATCCAGTTCATACTGGTAAAAAACCAATCAAGCTGCTGAAGCAATGGATCTTTCTGCATATTAGACCAAGTATAAGCTCTTCCTTTGATTGGCAATTCCAGTAATCCCAAATGTCCAATAATCTCATTAAATAAAAACATATCATTGATATCCCCTCCTGGTTTGTTCCTATTCTCATGTGATCTGACAAAGTTAAAATCACCCAAAAGCAGCCAATTGGCCCATCCAGGTATTTGCAAGTTATATAGCCAGGAAACAAAATTATCTCTTTCAATACCATGACAAGGACCATAAACACACACCAAGGTCCAAGTTGCATTATTATGTTTAGAGGTGAAATTAACTATCAACCCAAATCTTTCAATTTGCTGCAACACCCCTTGGAAAACTGAAGAATTCCAGACCACCAAAATCCCCCCAGAGGCACCTACTGATGGGGAGTAAGCAAAAGAATCAAACCTCTTGGGGCAAAATTTTCGGATAAGTTTCCAGTAAAAAGATTCACACTTGGTTTCTTGCAAACAAATAATATCACATTCACTCTCATCAATTTTGGACCTGACCTCTCTTTGTCGCCCCTCAGCATTAATACCACGCACATTCCAACACATGACACACCATTTTCTTATAGATAATCGACTCATGACACACATAATAATAGAGGGAAGGTCTCACACTGACATATAATATCAGTGCCCACAAACCAGAACATAAAACAATAGACTAAAGCAACATCCACCCTAATGAGAAGAAGACACCTGACACACACCACAGACACAGAGAATTCACGCCAAGTATGCTCCATAAGCTGACACCAGCATGCTTTCTGACCACCCTTACAAGCCAAAAGAAGAGGAGCAAGAACTCCTCTGATCAACAAAGTAGATTTACTTATCATTGGAACCCTCCTTGTGTTTAGCTTCCATTGGATCAGCTTCAAGCTGCTCCCTAGTCAACTTTGCTGGTGGTATGCCCAAAGCAGTCCCCACTCTCTGCATCACATGTATATGAGTGACTGGAATCTGAGGCTCTGCATGATCTGTACTTCCATCTTCCTCCTTATCTGACACATCATCAGGCTTCTCTGATGAGCTATTAACCAACAATAGTTTTGCTCTGCTTTTCTTCTTGATTTTTGGCTGAATTGTCAACATAGGCTGAGGCCTATATCCTTCCATCTTGAGACAGCTTCTAGTGAACCTCCTCTCAGACAATTGTACCACTGGAGTAGCAACCTTCCTAGCCTTCCTTTTCTTTGGTGTGGAAAAGGATACAGACACATCCACTGAGTGCACCATCTCTACACCATCACCTGTTTTCTGCTCATCCTCCTGCAGTAGTACACTACAGTTCCCACCCATCTTGCTCTTTTCCCAAACAGATTTATCAATGAAAGCAAACAAAGATCCTTGCAATGGAGCAGCAATAAATTTATACATCATGACTGGCAGAACCTTGCTCCTCAGCCTATTCCATTGCATCACAGGTGGCAGCTCAGGCCCAATGAAGCAGAGAGAAAGTTCACAATGCATAATCTGGATATTAATATTACCATGCTGCTGCTGCTGAGGTATGTCCATGGCTAACATGTTGACTGATGAACCAGAAGAATCAGACAAATTGACCACCATGGACTCCTGCTCCTGTTGCTGCAAATCATCCACCTGTTCAGGCAGGTTCTCATGATCTTGTGCTTGTTCATTATCAGGGAAATTCTGCACTTCATCTCACCCTAACTCAGGGTACTGAGGATTCACAAATAAATTCTGATTAGGCACCAATTCACCAGGGAAAGGATGAGGATTACCATCCAGGGGCATGGGGTCTTCATCAGTAGGCAAAACCTCTGCAAAGTCAGCTGAGAGAATGTATACAGGTGCAGTCCAAGATTCCTTCACACCACCAATGGTTGCAAATTTTCCAAACACCACATCTCTGGGAACCAATTGAGGGGAAGGGAAAGAAGCATAAACAAGCACTCTATCCTTCACTGGATCATTGCTATTCCAGGTGTGGTACTGACCAAAGGTTGAGACAGGATTAGCAATGTCGAGGTTATTTCTATAATCTGGGTGTACCCCCAAGAACATAAGCCAGCCCCTTCTAAATCCTATCGTTGCACAGTGATTCTGGGGAGCTTCACCAACATGCAAGAAACGCAACGATCTGTTGTGAATCTGATACTCTCCATGCTGCACCAATGCATTAACAGAATTGGGGCTACTGATCTCATACATCCCAACCCCAAACAAACTAGGCTGCATAGAAATAACATGTCTCTGCAGAGGACCAACCAAGAAAGCATTCACCTGTTCCCTCCAAAACTCTTCCCCCTGAGGCGGCGGCGGAGGATCAACTGTGGCAATGCAGTAGTTCTGGTGCTGCTGCGGCGGATCTTGCGCGGCGTAGTAGAAGGTGCGAGGAAGCCGAGTTGGGCCGCCGTCAATGATCTGGTGTCCCCACGGTAGCCATGGCAGAGGGTCGACTTCGAAATTCGCCATAGGAGTAGTCGGAGCAACAAGGGAAGGAGGAGGTGATGAACTGCGTGGACTCTTGTCGTTGGCTAGAGTATTCGGCAAATTTAATGCCAACTCCCCTGTCTTGGAATACGAACCGACTAGCTCTTCTGTCGGCCCATTAGCAGTAACCTTGTCCGAGCCCAATCCAGCTTGCCTTGCTATTTTAGGAACCCAACACTTACCCAAAGAAGCCTTAGTAGACAAACAATTCCTTTTGATATGTCCATAATTAAAGCAACCACGACAGCGAATATTATTGAGACAATCTTTTGTTATATGGCTCATACTAAGACATCTTTGACACTTCCAAACTTTAAACACCATATCATCCACCATCTGATTGAAGAGGTCTTCCTCCTCCTCAATATGATCAGAACTCCCTCCGACATTATGTGTTTCCGTGACAATGGGTGGAGCTTCTACCTCCCTTATCTCTTCAGATGTCTCAGCAGCAAAACCCTTTATATGATCAGAACTCCCTCTGACATCATGTTTTTCAGTGACAATGGGTGGAGCTTCAACCTCCCTTATCTGTTCTTGATGAATTGGTGCAGTAGTACCAAAAGAAATAATCGGAGTAGACTGAGTTTCATAACAATGTAAAACAACTTTACTAGATGTCTCAGCAGCATATCCCTTTTTTGCTTCATAATGGATTTCTTCCGCAAAAACAAGCTTTTTATTAACTGGAACCGTATGCTTAAGAGCAGATTTAGGAACTGGAAGATTGAGAGCATTCATACCCAATTTTACCCTTCTCCTGGATGTACTAACTAGAGTCCATTGCTGATGATTATCATGTTGCCAATGGGCAAACTCCCTCTTCCAATTTGGGCCTCCATCACTCCACAAGTGAAAATAGCATTTAAATTTCTCAGAAGTAAAAATCCTCTTTTGAATAATATAAAAGCCAACTGCTTTACTAGCCACTCTGAAAGAAAAAACTCTGTCTCTCAACTGCATCACATTAAGAGATCCACAAAAACCTCCCAAAGCTGCCTCCAATGCTAAGGCAACTGTTTCTTCTGCCATTCTGAAAGATGCTCTCCCAAAAGACACCACCAAGGAGAAAAAATTATTCCCATTTAAAGGGTGAACAGTACTTGAGAACTTGCGCAAAACCTCCTTAGCAAAGTTTTCTCCCGCCTTAAAATCTAGCCCCAAGGTAATAGCAGTATGCATGGCAAAGGAAGGACTAGGTATCATAGGTTCAGAAGCAGGCATAACAGTGCAAGGAGCATCATCCAGAACTTCTACAGGTGTCAGAACCTTCATCCCTGGCATATCAGGCAAGATATCTCCAGGAACCTTCTGATGTATCATATGGCCATTCATAACACCAGAGACTATAACCGAATGAATCCTAACCACATGATGCTGCAAACTCACCTTAGAACCAGTCTTGTAGTGAGGTTCCAACCGAAGCGCTTGAACCGCAATCGGCTCATCTCTTGCATTAATCAGAACAAGCCATCCATTGGAAGACCAGAATTTCAGAGAACCATCATAGGACTTCATACGGCCACGATCTAGATCCTTCCTCATAGAGTAAGTAACCTTCCAGATCGAAGTTGCATCATCACTCCGACTTTCACGCGGACTAGGTTTGGCAGATCGTAAAACCTCCAAATAGGAACGATCAGTGGCACTCAGGCATGAGATCTGCTCCACCACATTTACCAGATGGCAGGGAAATTCCAACGACATATCCATCGAGATAGAAAAATCAGGAGGTACGATCTTGGCGTTGACAGTAGTACCCTCTGCATCTAGGAGAACTAGACGGCGACGATCGACGTGGAGGAGAATGTTACCCGAATGAATGGACTTACACTTTTTTTGCAGTATGGTGGAATACTTCACAACCCATCTCTCACCTATCAGATCCATCTTGTCGTCGTCCAATTGACCTAGGGTTGAATCGTCAGACACCATCTTCGAAGAGATCACCGGGGCAGACATGAGATCTGGGCGGAGAATCGTGAAAAGGGTATGGATGTGCGGAGGGAGGAACACCGGAAAAGATGACTGGATTGGAAATGGAGAAACACCAGAGATCAAAGAGATCACCGGTGCAAAGGGCTCTAGGGTTTAGGAGGTGGCGTGGGAGACACCATCGTCTTGGTGGTTTGTTGTTCTGTTACTTGTGATTTGGTGTGGTGTTGTGTTCTTATGTATTATTTTTAGTTTAGGATTGTATTTCAGAAAATCAAACAAAGATAGTAGGGCATATGCTCAAATTTGCAATTTGGCCATATACCCACATATGCGTTTATGTGTATTTTCATTTTCTTTTTGTTTCACTTTTCATTTGGCTTGGTGAGTACTAGGTTGGGTTTGTTGAGGTTTTCAAACCATCTAAACAAGGTAGAACATGGCATAGGCCTACATTTACAAATATGGCCATAGGATCACATGTGCCTCACCTTGTATTTTATTTTTCTTTTCTTTGTTCCTCTTTGATTTTGAAAAGGGGTAGGGTTTAGGGTTTTGAACTTGTTCAATTCTTCAAACAAACAAACATGGCAAGGATCACCACATACATGCATGCACATTATGCACATAGGGTAATGCAATTCAAAAAATTTGTTGCCTCCAAATTTTGGAAATAGGGAAATTGAGTTTTCTTTGTTTTGAAATTTTGGGTTGTTACACCCGTCTCGCAGCTACTCATCTGCCTCGGCCACGTGGCTGGCTCTCACTGGCGCGCCTCCTCGACTTCGGCCGGTAGTACCGGCCCAACCTGGCCGATACTACCGGTCAGACCCCTCCAACGGCTGGATCCCCTTCGGGGGGTATTTATACTTCTTCTTCTCCAACGGTTCTAGCTCTCACGTTTTCCCCCAAATCTGAGACCACCATTGCTGAGCTCCATTTGCCTAGATCTCTCTACTCCTCCACTCAAACTTCACCATATTTGAGGATTTGCTAGAGATGACCTAGATCTACTCTTCCACCAAAGGGATTTGTGTTTCATCAACATTCTTAGTGGATCTTTGTGAGGTGGCCTCGAAGCTACTCTTCGTGTAAAGCTTCGTGGTTACATCTTGGGAGCCTCCAATTTGGTTGTGGATGTTTGCCCCAAGCTTCGTGTAAAGGTACCGGTTGCGACCTCAAGGCAACCGCTTAGTGGAGTGTGGGCTAGGCCTTTGTGGCGTTGCTCAGAGGAGGATAGGGTGAGCCTTCGTGGTGTTGGTTGGCCTTCGTGGCACCACACCCCTCCGAACGTAGACGTACTTCCCTTTACAAGGAAGGAACTACGGGAATCATATCATCGTCTCTCCGTGTGCTCCACCTCGGTTACCTCTATCCTCTCACCGCCTTTACTACGTGTATCTTGTATTGTTGCTTGCTATCTTGTCATATAGGTGAATTCACTTAGTTGCATATCTAGAGAATTTATCTTTGTGTCGAGCCTAATTTGAAAAAGTATTAAAATTTGAGTTTACACCTATTCACCCCCCTCTAGGTGTCATACGATCCTTTCACCGGTTCGTAAGCAACCGGGACTAAAGGGGTGGGCTTTAGTCCCGGTTATTTAGTCCCGGTTGCACATCCGGGACTAAAGCCCCTTATGAACCGGGACTAAAGGCCTTTTTTCTACCAATGTTATTCATTTATTCACCTAGAGAAATGTGCCCATTAAATTTTGGATACCGCTGTCTAGAGGCTTGCTTTAATCCATAAATGAATTTCTTTAGGGGGAATCACATGTATTCCTTTCCCTCCATGATAAAACTTTTGGGTTATTTCATGTAGATATTTTCTTCTAAATCCTCGTTTAGAAATACCGTCTTTACATCCAAATGATGTAGCTCTAAATCAAAATGTGCAACTAATGCAATTATGATTCTGAAGGAATCCTAACATGAGACCGGAGAAAATGTCTCATTGTAATCCATCCCTTCTTGATAACGCGTGAAGCACACGTCTGTTGGGAACCCCAAGAGGAAGGTGTGATGCGTACAGCAGCAAGTTTTCCCTCAGTAAGAAACCAAGGTTATCAAACCAGTAGGAGTCAAAGGCCACGTGAAGGTTGTTGGCGGAGTAGTGTAGTGCGGCGCAACACCAGGGATTCCGGCGCCAACGTGGAACCTGCAAAACACAATCAAAATACTTTGCCCCAACTTAACAGTGAGGTTCTCAATCTCACCGGCTTGCTATAAACAAAGGATTAAATGTATGGTGTGGAAAATGATGTTTGTTTGCGAAGAACAGTAGAGAACAATGATTGCAGTAGATTGTATTCAGATGTAAAAGAATGGACTGGGGTCCACGGTTCACTAGTGGTGTCTCTCCAATAAGAAATAGCATGTTGGGTGAACAAATTACAGTTGGGCAATTGACAAATAGAGAGGGCATAACCATGCACATACATATCATGATGACTAATATGAGATTTACTTAGGGCATTACGACAAAGTACATAGACCGCTATCCAGCATGCATCTATGCCTAAAAAGTCCACCTTCGGGTTAGCATCCGCACCCCTTCCAGTATTAAGTTGCAAACAAAAAACAATTGCATTAAGTATGGTGCGTAATGTAATCAACACAAATATCCTTAGACAAAGCATTGATGTTTTATCCCTAGTGGCAACAGCACATCCACAACCTTAGAACTTTCTGTCACTGTCCCAGATTCAATGGAGGCATGAACCAAATATCGAGCATAAATACTCCCTCTTGGAGTCACAAGTATCAACTTGGCCAGAGCCTCTACTAGCAACGGAGAGCATGCAAGATCATAAACAACACATATATGATAGATTGATAATCAACTTGAAAAAGTATTCCATATTCATCGGATCCCAACAAACACAACATGTAGCATTACAAATAGATGATCTTGATCATGATAGGCAGCTCACAAGATCTAACATGATAGCACAAGAGGAGAAGAAAACCATCTAGCTACTGCTATGGACCCATAGTCCAAGGATGAACTACCCACACATCAGTCCGGAGGCGATCATGGTGATGTAGAGCCCTCCGGGAGATGATTCCCCTCTCCGGCAGGGTGCCGAAGGCGATCTCCTGAATCCCCCGAGATGGGATTGGCGGCGGCGGCATCTCGGTAATAGGGTTTTCGCGACGGAGAGTTTAAGTAGGCGGAAGGGTAGAGTCGGAGGGCTGACGAGGGGCCCACACCACAGGCCGGCGCGGGCCCCTCCTTGGTCGCGCCGCCCTATGGTTTGGCCGCCTCGTGGCCCCACTTCGTATGCTCTTCGGTCTTCTGGAAGCTCCGTGGAAAAATAAGACCCTGGGCGTTGATTTCGTCCAATTCCGAGAATATTTCCTCTGTAGGATTTCTGAAACCAAAAATAGCACAAAACAGGAATTGGCCCTTCGGCATCTTGTCAATAGGTTAGTGCCGGAAAATGCATATAAATGATGTAAAGTGTGTATAAAACATGTGAGTATTGTCATAAAACTAGCATGGAACATAAGAAATTATAGATACGTTTGAGACGTATCAAGCATCCCCAAGCTTAGTTCCTACTCGCCCTCGAGTAGGTAAACGATAACAAGGATAATTTCTAAAGTGACATGCTATCATAATCCATATCAATACTGTTGTAAAGCATATGAGATGAATGAAGTGATTCGAAGCAATGGTAAAGACAATGAATAAACAACTGAATCATATAGCAAAGACTTTTCATGAATAGTACTTTCAAGACAAGCATCAATAAGTCTTGCATAGGAGTTAACTCATAAAGCAATAAATTCTTAGTAGAAAGTTTTGAAGCAACGCAAAGGAAGATATAAGTTTCAGCAGTTGCTTTCAACTTCAACATGTATATCTCATGGATAATTGTCAACACAAAGTAATATGATGAATGCAAAGCAAGTATGTAGGAATCAATGCACACAGTTGACACAAGTGTTTGCTTCTTAAGACAGAAAGAAGTTGGTAAACTGACTCAACATAAAGTAGAAGAAAGGCCCTTCGCAGAGGGAAGCATGGATTACTATTTTTGTGCTAGAGCTTTTCATTTTGAAAACATAGAAACAATTTTGTCAACGGTAGTAATAATTCATATGTGTTATGCATAAGACATCCTATAAGTTGCAAGCCTTATGCATAGAATACCAATAGTGCTCGCACCTTGTCCTAATTTGCTTGGAATTACATGGATTATCATTGCATAACATATGTTTCAACCAAGTGTCACAAAGGGGTACCTCTATGCCGCATATACAAAGGTCCAAGGAGATAGATCGCATTTGATTTCTCGTTTTGGATAGATCTCAACTTAGGACATCCATACCGGGACAACATAGAAAACAGATAATGGACTCCTCTTTAATGCATAAGCATTCAACAACAGATAATATTCTCATAAGAGATTGAGCATTAATGTCCAGACTGAAACTTCCACCATGATACATGGCTTTAGTTAGCGGCCCAATGTTCTTCTCTAACAATATGCATACTCAAACCATTTGATCATGATAAATCACCCTTACTTCAGACAAGACGAACATGCATAGCAACTGACATGATATTCAACAAAGGTGTAATAGTTGATGGCGTCCCCAGAAACATGGTTACCGCTCAACAAGCAACTTATAAGAAATAAGATACATAAGCTACATATTCTTTACCACAATAGTTTTTAAGCTATTTTCCCATGAGATATATATTGCAAAGACAAGGAATGAAATTTTAAAGGTAGCACTCAAGTAATTTACTTTGGAATGGCAGAGAAATACCATGTAGTAGGTAGGTATGGTGGACACATATGGCATAGTTTTGGCTCAAGGATTTGGATGCACGAGAAGCATTCCCTCTCAGTACAAGGCTTTGGCTAGCAAGGTTGTTTGAAGCAAACACAAGTATGAACCAGTACAGCAAAACTTACATAAGAACATATTGCAAGCATTATAAGACTCTACACTGTCTTCCTTGTTGTTCAAAGACCTCACCAGAAAATATCTAGACTTTAGAGAGACCAATCATGCAAACCAAATTTCAACAAACTCTATGGTAGTTCTTCATTAATAGGTGCAAAGTACATGATGCAAGAGCTTAAATATGATCTATTTGATCAAAACAATTGCCAAGTATCTAATTATTCAAGACAATATACCAATTACGACATGAAGCATTTTCTGTTTCCAACCAAATAACAATGAACGAAGCAGTTTCAACCTTCGCCATGAACATTAAAAGTAAAGCTAAGAACACAAGTGTTCATATGCAACAGCGGAGCGTGTCTCTCTCCAAAACAAAGAATGCTAGGATCCGATTTTATTCAAACACAAACAAAAATAAAAACATACAGACGCTCCAAGTAAAGCACATAAGATGTGACGGAATAAAAATATAGTTTCACTAGAGGTGACCTGATAAGTTGTCAATGAAAAGGGGATGCCTTGGGCATCCCCAAGCTTAGATGCTTGAGTCTTCTTCAAATATGCAGGGATGAACCACGGGGGCATCCCCAAGCTTAGAGTTTTCACTCTTCTTGATCATATTGTATCATCCTCCTCTCTTGATCCTTGAAAACTTCCTCCACACCAAACTCAAAACAAACTCATTAGAGGGTTAGTGCATAATCGAAAATTCATATATTCAGAGGTGACATAATCATTCTTAACACTTCTGGACATTGCACAAAGCTACTGAAAGTTAATGGAACAAAGAAATACATACAACATAGCAAAACAGGCAATGCGAAATAAAAGGCAGAATCTGTCAAAACAGAGCAGTCCGTAAAGACGAATTTTTTAGAGGCACTTAACTTGCTCAGATGAAAAAGCTCAAATTGAATGAAAGTTGCGTACATATCTGAGGATCACTATGGTAAATTGGCAGAATTTTCTGAGTTACCTACAGAGGGGGCTACTAAATTTCGTGACAGCAAGAAATCTGTTTCTGCGCAGTAATCTGATACGTCTCAAATGTATCTATAATTTCTTATGTTCCATGCTACTTTTATGATGATACTCACATGTTTTATACACACTTTATGTCATTATTATGCATTTTCCGGCACTAACCTATTGACGAGATGCCGAAGAGCCAGTTGCTGTTTTCTGCTGTTTTTGGTTTCAGAAATCCTACAAAGGAAATATTCTCGGAATTGGACGAAATCAACGCCCAGGGTCTTATTTTTCCACGAAGCTTCCAGAAGACCGAAGAGGATACGAGGTGGGGCGACGAGGCACCCAGACCACAGGGCTGCGCGGCCTGGGTGGGGCCCGCGCCGCCCTATGGTGTGGGCCCTCGTGCCTCCACCGACGCTGCCCTTCCGCCTACTTATAGCCTTCATCGCAAAAACCCCTGTACCGAGAGCCACGATACGGAAAACCTTCCAGAGACGCCGCCGCCGCCAATCCCATCTCGGGGGATTCAGGAGATCGCCTCCGGCACCCTGCCGAAGAGGGGAATCATCTCCCGGAGGACTCTACATCACCATGATCGCCTCCGAATTGATGTGTGAGTAGTTCACCCCTGGACTATGGGTCCATAGCAGTAGCTAGATGGTTGTCTTCTCCTCATTGTGCTATCATGTTAGATCTTGTGAGCTGCCTATCATGATCAAGATCATCTATTTGTAATGCTACATGTTGTGTTTGTTGGGATCCGATGAATATGGAATACTATGTCAAGTTGATTATCAATCTATCATATATGTGTTGTTTATGATCTTGCATGCTCTCCGTTGCTAGTAGAGGCTCTGGCCAAGTTGATACTTGTGACTCCAAGAGGGAGTATTTATGCTCGACAGTGGGTTCATGCCTCCATTAAATCTGGGACAGTGACAGAAAGTTCTAAGGTTGTGGATGTGCTGTTGCCACTAGGGATAAAACATCAATGCTTTGTCTAAAGATATTTGTGTTGATTACATTATGCACCATAGTTAATGCAATTGTCTGTTGTTTGCAACTTAATACTGGAAGGGGTGCGGATGCTAACCCGAAGGTGGACTTTTTAGGCATTGATGCATGCTGGATAGCGGTCTATGTACTTTGTCGTAATGCCCGATTAAATCTCACTCTACTCATCATGATATGTATGTGCATTGTTATGCCCTCTTTATTTGTCAATTGCCCAACTGTAATTTGTTCACCCAACATGCTATTTCTTATTGGAGAGACACCACTAGTGAACTGTGGACCCCGGTCCATTCTTTTACATCTGAATACAATCTACTGCAAACATTGTTCTTTACTGTTCTTCGTAAACAAACATCATTTTCCACACCATACATTTAATCCTTTGTTTACAGCAAGCCGGTGAGATTGACAACATCACTCTGTTAAGTTGGGGCAAAGTATTTGGATTGTGTTGTGCAGGTTCCATGTTGGCGTCGGAATCCCTGGTGTTGCGCCGCACTACACTCCGTCACCAACAACCTTCGCGTGCTCCTTGACTCCTACTGGTTCGATAAACCTTGGTTTCTTACTGAGGGAAACTTTCTGCTGTACGCATCACACCTTCCACTTGGGGTTCCCAACGGGCGTGTGCTTTACGCGTCAACAAGCTAAATTTCTAGCGCCGTTGCCGGGGAGATCAAGACACGCTGCAAGGGGAGTCTCCCACTTCCAATCTCTTTACTTGTTTTTGTCTTGCTTACTTTATTTTATCTACTGCTTTGTTTGCTTTCTTATATCAAAATACAAAAAAAAAATAGTTACTCACTTACTTTATTTACTGTCTTGTTTGCGTTCTCTATATTAAAAACACACAAAAATTAGTTACTTGCATTTACTTTATTTTGTTATCATGACTAGTCCCGTAGCTGTTACTCTATCACCTGAGGAATCGATCTTTACTTTTAAACAAGGGGGTGAGGAGAGTTTTAAAGAATCTTGGTCTAGAATTTTTGATTCTTATAGTAAAACTGAACCTAAAATGACTCTAAGTTTGCTTCTTAGTAACTTTTATTTTGGGCTTATTCTTCGCTATAGATATGCCTTAGATGCTGTAGTGGGAGGAGATTTCCTTCATTGTGATGGGGATCAAGCTTTTAATGCCATAAAAAAATTGGTTACATCATCTAGCTCCGCTAATAATTTTGATTCGTCTCTTGCTAGCATTCATAATAGATTAAACACTCTCGAAACAAATATATCTTGTTTAAAAGAGGGGTACAACCAGATTCGCGAATATTATGATTATGTTCCATTAAGCTTTGAACCTTCAATGTGGGTGCCTACCATTAAAGTTGCTATTTGTGGTGAAACTTTTCATGCTCGTTGTGATATTATGTCTGAGTTTTGCCTTATGCCTAAAAATATTTATGAATCTTTGACACTTTGGAAACTTACTGAAGGAGGAGAAGGAATAACTCTTATTGATAACTCTGTTATAATTCCTAAGGGAATAGCTGAAGGTGTGTTCACAACCTTTCTTGGAAGGACGGTATCCACTGATTATCTCGTTGTTGAATGTGTAGGGACAGGACAAATCACACTTGGAAGATCCCTGCAGAAACTCGTGGGAGCAATCATAGATGTGGGGAAAGGAACTCTAAATTTTGCCTCTACGCCCGGATGCGGTCATATATTCCCTAAACCAAATAGTAAAAATAAGAGTAAGAAGGGTAGGCGCAACACCCCTGGTAAGAATGTTAATGCTTCATCTCTTGATAATACTTGATTCACACTTTCTGCGCCTAGCTGAAAGGCGTTAAAGAAAAGCGCTTATGGGAGACAACCCATTATTTTACTTCTGCACTTTTGTTTTATATTTGAGTCTTGGAAGTTTTTACTACTGTAGCAACCTCTCCTTATCTTTATTTTATTGCATTGTTGTGCCAAGTAAAGTCTTTGGTAGTAAAGATGATACTAGATTTGGATTACTACACAGAAACAGATTTCTTACTGTCACAAAATTGAGCCGCCCCCTCTGTAGGTAACTCATAAAAATCTGCCAATTTACATGCGTGATCCTCAGATATGTATGCAACTTTCATTCAATTTGAGCATTTTCATCTGAGTAAGTTAAGTGCCCCAGAAAAATTTGTCTTTACGGACTGTTCTGTTTTGACAGATTCTGCCTTTTATTTCGCATTGCCTGTTTTGCTATGTTTGATGGATTTCTTTGTTCCATTAACTTTCAGTAGCTTTGTGCAATGTCCAGAAGTGTTAAGAATGATTATGTCACCTCTGAATATGTGAATTTTTGATTATGCACTAACCCTCTAATGAGTTTGTTTTGAGTTTGGTGTGGAGGAAGTTTTTAAGGATCAAGAGAGGAGGATGATACAATAGGATCAAGAAGAGTGAAAACTCTAAGCTTGGGGATGCCCCCGTGGTTCATCCCTGCATATTTCAAGAAGACTCAAGCATTTAAGCTTGGGGATGCCCAAGGCATCCCCTTCTTCATCGACAACTTATCAGGTCACCTCTAGTGAAACTATATTTTTATTCCGTCACATCTTATGTGCTTTACTTGGAGCGTCTTTATGTTTTTATTTTCGTTTGTGTTTGAATAAAATCGGATCCTAGTATTCCTTGTGTGGGAGAGAGACACGCTCCGCTGTTGCATATGAACACATATGTTCTTAGCTTTACTCTTAATGTTCATGGCGAAGGTTGAAACTGCTCCGTTCATTGCTATTTGGTTGGGAACAGAAAATGCTTCATGTGGTAATTGGTATAATGTCTTGAATAATTTGATACTTGGCAATTGTTGTGCTCAAATAGATCATGTTTAAGCTCTTGCATCATGTACTTTGCACCTATTAATGAAGAAATACCATAGAGCTTGTTGAAATTTGGTTTGCATGATTGGTCTCTCTAAAGTCTAGATATTTTCTTGTGAGGGTTTGAACAACAAGGAAGACAGTGTAGAGTCTTATAATGCTTGCAATATGTTCTTATGTAAGTTTTGCTGCACCGGTTCATACTTGTGTTTGCTTCAAACAACCTTGCTAGCCCAAAGCCTTGTATTGAGAGGGAATACTTCTCGTGCATCCAAATCCTTGAGCCAAAAACTATGTCATTTGTGTCCACCATACCTACCTACTACATGGTATTTTTCTGCCATTCCAAGTAAATACTTCATGTGCTACCTTTAAACAATTCAAAAGTTATTATCTCTTATTTGTGTCAATGTTTTATAGCTCATGAGGAAGTATGTGGTGTTTTATCTTTCAATCTTGTTGGGCAGACTTTCACCAATGGACTAGTGGTTTCATCCGCTTATCCAATAATTTTGCAAAAAGAGCTAGCAGCGGGGTTCCCAGCCCCCAATTAATTAAATTTCATTAATAATTCTCTTCACATGTTTTGCTCTGATTCATCAGTAAGCAACTTAATTTTGCAAATAGACACTCCTCCATGGAATGAGATTGTTGGAAGGCACCCGAGGATTCGGTTAGCCATGGCTTGTGAAAGAAAAGGTTGGGAGGAGTGTCATCCATAAATAAAAAAAACTAAACTAAAGTACATGTGTAAACAAAAGAGAAGAGGGATGATCTACCTTGCTGGTAGAGATAACGTCCTTCATGGGAGCCGCTCTTTGAAAGTCTGTTTGATGAGGGGGTTAGAGTGCCCACTACCATTCGTTGACAACAACAAACACCTCTCAAAACATTACTTTTATGCTCTCTATATCTATACCTAATAATAAAGGGAGAAGTGTTTCCGTGGTTCGGTCCGTTTGATTTGGTCGTCCGTCCGTGCTTTCTTGGTCCGTCGTTGAGAAATCGCGCCTGGTCTCCTGGGTTGGCACGAACCGTAAGATCGAGACCATGTCAAGAACGGCCCAATGTCGTTTCGTCCACGTTCAAGAACCGGAAGAACGAGGCGCAGTCAAGAACGGCCCAAGGTCCGTCCTACGTGCTAGGTTTGGTCTTCACGTCTCCCTCGGAAAAGAGTCCAGGTTGAGGTGCATATAGATGTTTGTGTATATAAACGGCTCGATCTAGCTACCCGTCGATCAGCACAATCGTCTCTGGCGAGTCGCAGATCAATCGAATTTTCTGAAGATTTCATCCTCGACGGTTTCTGTCGATTAGTTAATCCAACATCCCCTGTCGAATCGAGAGCAGGCGGTCTTAGCCGAGAATCCCCAGACCAAGCGATCGATCGATGACCGGCGCCGGTGTATCTTCGCTGTTGGTGCAGAAGGTCTCAAAGGAGCGGCGGCGGTGTCCAACAACCTGGATGACGGAGCATCGCCCGGCTGTTCCAGTGCACGACGTACGGTTGTAGAATTCAGCCGGCGAGCACGGAGACGGAGGCATTAGCAAGGGCAGAGGCAGACACGAAGGACTCAAGGATATCGTTCTCCACGCGGTCTTCGTCGGCGACGGCGTGACGCCTGCTCCAGATCGTTTCCACCACCGCTGAATCGCAGACTCGGACGACATGATTAGACCGAGTCAGCTCCGCTTCGTCGACGACTAGATTAAGATCAGCACCGTGCTATCGAGCGCAACCGTTCCACGTCATCCAAGCCCCGACGGGCGCCTAATGATCCGTGCTGGTGAACAATGAGGGCGACAGCGAGCAGATGAGGAAGATCACGGCGTCGTAGTACTGCTGCATGATGGTTGATCCACGTCTGTTGGAAAGCTTCTGATGTGCACGTATGTGGTGGTCAGCTCCTTCTATGGCTATGGTAAGCGCCGTCCATGAAAACCGGTACGTGACACGACCCAAGCAGTCCAACGGCAAGGTGCTGCTGTAGTACGCAGCCGCTGAGCCGCACGTCGTACAGTGCGGCGACATTGGTCAGGCGTCACCACATCAGCGCTGTCACTCAAACCCAAGAACACCACCTTCCGCTCTGATTGTGGTAGCACACCGCCTCCATGTGGTTTATGTAGATTCATCTTGCATATTGCCTTGCCTATCTACTTCTGATATAGGTGCACATCACGGTGCGCGGTCAGGTTAAAATAAGTTCTAGCTAGCAATGAGAATTCTTCTTGAGGTCAAGCTTCCTGTCCGGAACAATGCAATACTATGATTATCTTTTATCTTGAAAAGATATGCAATAAATATCAATCTAACTTTATTTAAATAAACTATTGAAATTGTTATAATTATATGTTACGAGGATTTGGTGCACACATATTTCCAAGATTTACATAGATGTCCATGTAGAACACAAAGAGGCTAAAAAAAGATGAAACTTACAATTAAATTTGAATGGCTGAAAAAATATTTAATACTCCCTTCATCCTCCAAAAGTGTCTTAACTTTATCAAAATTTGGATGTATACATACAAGATATTATCTAGATACATCAAAATTTTGAAAAAGTTGAGATACTATTGGTGAGACGGAGGGAGTATTAACAGCCAACCCGCTGCAACGCACGGGCATTTTTACTAGTGATTTCAAAAACTTGAAAAGCTCTAGCACATGATTTTATCCCTGCTTCCCTCTGCGAAGGGCCATTCTTTTACTTTATGTTGAGTTAGTTTACCTACTTCTTTCTGTCTTAGAAGCAAACACTTGTGTCAACTGTGTGCATTGATTCCTACGTACTTGCTTATTCGCATTCATCATATTACTTTGTGTTGACAATTATCCATGAGATAAACATGTTGAAGTTGAAAGCAACCGCTGAAACTTATATCTTCCTTTCTGTTGCTTCAAAACTTTCTACTAAGAATCTATTGCTTTATGAGTTAACTCCTATGCAAGTCTTATCGATGCTTGTCTTGAAAGTACTATTCATGAAAAGTCTTTGCTATATGATTTAGTTGTTTATTCATTGTCTTTACCATTGCTTCGAATCACTTCATTCATCTCATATGCTTTACAATAGTATTGATCAAGATTATGATAGCATGTCACTTCAGAAATTATCCTTGTTATCATTTACCTACTCGAGGGCGAGTAGGAACTAAGCTTGGGGATGCTTGATACGTCTCAAACGTATCTATAATTTCTTATGTTCCATGCTACTTTTATGATGATACTCACATGTTTTATACACACTTTATGTCATTATTATGCATTTTCCGGCACTAACCTATGGACAAGATGCCGAAGAGCCAGTTGCTGTTTTCTGCTATTTTTGGTTTCAGAAATCCTACAAAGGAAATATTCTCGGAATTGGACGAAATCAACGCCCAGGGTCTTATTTTTCCACGAAGCTTCGAGAAGACCGAAGAGGATACGAGGTGGGGCGACGAGGCGCCCAGACCACAGGGTCGCGCGGCCTGGGTGGGGCCCGCGCCGCCCTATGGTGTGGGGCCCTCGTGCCTCCACCGACGCTGCCCTTCCTCCTACTTATAGCCTTCGTCGCGAAAACCCCTGTACCGAGAGCCACGATACGAAAAACCTTCCAGAGACACCGCCGCCGCCAATCCCATCTCGGGGGATTCAGGAGATCGCCTCCGGCACCCTGCCGGAGAGGGGAATCATCTCCCGGAGGACTCTACATCACCATGATCGCCTCCGGATTGATGTGTGAGTAGTTCACCCCTGGACTATGGGTCCATAGCAGTAGCTAGATGGTTGTCTTCTCCTCATTGTGCTATCATGTTAGATCTTGTGAGCTGCCTATCATGATCAAGATCATCTATTTGTAATGCTATATGTTGTGTTTGTTGGGATCCGATGAATATGGAATACTATGTCAAGTTGATTATCAATCTATCATATATGTGTTGTTTATGATCTTGCATGCTCTCCGTTGCTAGTAGAGGCTCTGGCCAAGTTGATACTTGTGACTCCAAGAGGGAGTATTTATGCTCGATAGTGGGTTCATGCCTCCATTAAATCTGGGACGATGTGAAAGTTCTAAGGTTTTGGATGTGCTGTTGCCACTAGGGATAAAACATCAATGCTTTGTCTAAGGATATTTGTGTTGATTACATTACGCACCATACTTAATGCAATTGTCTGTTGTTTGCAACTTAATACTGGAAGGGGTGCGGATGCTAACCCGAAGGTGGACTTTTTAGGCATAGATGCATGCTGGAGAGCGGTCTATGTACTTTGTCGTAATGCCCGATTAAATCTCACTCTACTCATCATGATATGTATGTGCATTGTTATGCCCTCTTTATTTGTCAATTGCCCAACTGTAATTTGTTCACCCAACATGCTATTTCTTATTGGAGAGACACCACTAGTGAACTGTGGACCCCGGTCCATTCTTTTACATCTGAATACAATCTACTGCAAACATTGTTCTTTACTGTTCTTCGCAAACAAACATCATTTTCCACACCATACATTTAATCCTTTTTTACAGCAAGCCGGTGAGATTGACAACCTCACTGTTAAGTTGGGGCAAAGTATTTGGATTGTGTTGTGCAGGTTCCACGTTGGCGCCGGAATCCCTGGTGTTGCGCCGCACTACACTCCGTCACCAACAACCTTCACGTGCTCCTCTACTCCTACTGGTTCGATAAATCTTGGTTTCTTACTGAGGGTAACTTTCTGCTGTACGCATCACACCTTCCACTTGGGGTTCCCAACGGGCGTGTGCTTTACGCGTCAACATAATCCAAATCTAGTATCAACCTTACTATCAAAGACTTTACTTGGCACAACAATGCAATAAAATAAAGATAAGGAGAGGTTGCTACAGTAGTAACAACTTCCAAGACTCAAATATAAAACAAAAGTGCAGAAGTAAAATAATGGGTTATCTCCCATAAGCGCTTTTCTTTAACGCCTTTCAGCTAGGCGCAGAAAGTGTGAATCAAGTATTATCAAGAGATGAAGCATTAACATCATAATTTGTTCTAATAATAGAATCATAAGGTAACTTCATTCTCTTCCTAGGGAAGTGTTCCATACCTTTCTTAAGAGGAAATTGATACTTAATATTCCCTTCCTTCATATCAATAATAGCACCAACATTTCGAAGAAAAGGTCTTCCCAAAATAATGGGACAAGATGCATTGCATTCAGTATCCAAGACAACAAAATCAATGGGGACAAGGTTATTGTTAGCCGTAATGCGAACATTATCAATCCTCCCCAAAGGTTTCTTGATAGAACTATCAGCAAGATTAACATCCAAATAACAATTTTTCAATGGTGGCAAATCAAGCATATCATAGAATTTCTTAGGCATAACAGAAATACTTGCACCAAGATCACTGATACGTGTACAGCACGCGTCCGTTGGGAACCCCAAGAGGAAGGTGTGATGCGTACAGCGGCAAGTTTTCCCTCAGTAAAAAACCAAGGTTTATCGAACCAGTAGGAGCCAAGAAGCACGTTGAAGGTTGATGGCGGCGAGATGTAGTGCGGCGCAACACCAGGGATTCCGGCGCCAACGTGGAACCTGCACAACACAACCAAAGTACTTTACCCCAACGAAACAGTGAGGTTGTCAATCTCACCGGCTTGCTGTAACAAAGGATTAGATGTATAGTGTGGATGATGATTGTTTGCAGAAAACAGTAGAATATGTATTGCAGTAGATTGTATGCGATTAAAAGAATGAACCGGGGTCCATAGTTCACTAGTGGTGTCTCTCCCATAAGAATAAGCATGTTGGGTGAACAAATTACAGTTGGGCAATTGACAAATAGAGAGGGCATGACAATGCACATACATGATATGATGAGTATTGTGAGATTTAATTGGGCATTACGACAAAGTACATAGACCGCTATCCAGCATGCATCTATGCCTAAAAATTCCACCTTCAGGTTATCATCCGAACCCCTTCCAGTATTAAGTTGCAAGCAACAGACAATTGCATTAAGTATGGTGAGTAATGTAATCAATAACTACATCCTCGGACATAGCATCAATGTTTTATCCCTAGTGGCAACAGCACATCCACAACCTTAGAACTTTCTCACACTTGTCCTGCATTTAATGGAGGCATGAACCCACTATCGAGCATAAATACTCCCTCTTGGAGTTAAGAGTAAAAACTTGGCCAGAGCCTCTACTAATAACGGAGAGCATGCAAGATCATAAACAACACATAGGTAATAGATTGATAATCAACATAACATAGTATTCTCTATCCATCGGATCCCAACAAACACAACATATAGCATTACAGATAGATGATCTTGATCATGTTAGGCAGCTCACAAGATCCAACAATGAAGCACAATTAGGAGAAGACGACCATCTAGCTACTGCCATGGACCCATAGTCCAGGGGTGAACTACTCACTCATCACTCCGGAGGCGACCATGGCGGTGAAGAGTCCTCCGGGAGATGATTCCCCTCTCCGGCAGGGTGCCGGAGGTGATCTCCTGAATCCCCCGAGATGGGATTGGCGACGGCGGCGTCTCTGGAAGGTTTTCCGTATCGTGGCTCTCGGTACTGGGGGTTTCGCGATGAAGGCTATAAGTAGGCGGAGGAGATAGGTCAGGGGGCCACACGAGGGCCCCACACGCTAGGCCGACGCGGCCAGGGCTTGGGCCGCGCCGCCCTGCTGTGTGGCCACCTCGTGGCCCCACTTCGTATCATCTTCGGTCTTCTGGAAGCTTCGTGTGAAAATAGGCCCCTGGGCGTTGATTTCGTCCAATTCCGAGAATATTTCCTTACTAGGATTTCTGAAACCAAAAACAGCAGAAAACAACAACTGGCTCTTCGGCATCTCGTTAATAGGTTAGTGCCGGAAAATGCATAAATATGACATAAAGTATGCATAAAACATGTAGATATCATCAATAATGTGGCATGGAACATAAGAAATTATCGATACGTCGGAGACGTATCAGCATCCCCAAGCTTAGTTTCTGCTCGTCCCGAGCAGGTAAACGATAACAAAGATAATTTCTGGAGTGACATGCCATCATAACCTTGATCATACTATTGTAAGCATATGTAATGAATGCAGTGATCAAAACAATGGTAATGCAATGAGTAAACAAATGAATCATATAGCAAAGACTTTTCATGAATAGTACTTCAAGACAAGCACCAATAAGTCTTGCATAAGAGTTAACTCATAAAGCAATAATTCAAAGTAAAGGTATTGAAGCAACACAAAGGAAGATTAAGTTTCAGAGGTTGCTTTCAACTTGTAACATGTATATCTCATGGATAGTTTTCAATGTAAAGTAATATAACAAGTACAATATGCAAATATGTAGGAATCAATGCACAGTTCACACAAGTGTTTGCTTCTTGAGGTGGAGAGAAATAGGTGAACTGACTCAACATAAAAGTAAAAGAAAGGCCCTTCGCAGAGGGAAGCATTGATTGCTATGTTTGTGCTAGAGCTTTGATTTTGAAAACATATAGAGAGCAATAAAGTAAAATTTTGAGAGGTGTTTGTTGTTGTCAACGAATGGTAGTGGGCACTCTAACCCCCATGCCAGACAAACCTTCAAAGAGCGGCTCCCATTTTATTTTATTTTTGTGTGGCACTCCTTCCAACCTTTCTTTCACAAACCATGGCTAACCGAATCCTCGGGTGCCTGCCAACAATCTCATACCATGAAGGAGTGCCTTTTTATTTTAGTTTTATTATGATGACACTCCTCCCCACCTTTGCTTTCTCAAGCCATGGCTAACCGAATCCTTCGGGTGCCGTCCAACAATCACATACCATGGAGGAGTGTCTATTTTTTTGTTAATTAATTTGGGACTGGGAATCCCATTGCCAGCTCTTTTTGCAAAATTATTGGATAAGCGGATGAAGCCACTAGTCCATTGGTGAAAGTTGCCCAACAAGATTGAAAGATAAACACCACATACTTCCTCATGAGCTATAAAACATTGACACAAATCAGAGGTGATAAATTTTGAATTGTTTATAGGTAGCACTCAAGCAATTTACTTTGGAATGGCGGAGAAATACCATGTAGTAGGTAGGTATGGTGGACACAGATGGCATAGTGGTTGGCTCAAGGATTTGGATGCATGAGAAGTATTCCCTCTCGATACAAGGCTTAGGCTAGCAAGGTTATTTGAAACAAACACAAGGATGAAGCGGTGTAGCAAAACTCACATAAAAGACATATTGTAAACATTATAAGACTCTACACCATCTTTCTTGTTGTTCAACCCAATACTAGAAATTATCTAGACCTTAGAGAGTCCAATTATGCAAACCAAATTTTAGCAAGCTCTATGTATTTCTTCATTAATAGGTGCAAAGTATATGATGCAAGAGCTTAAACATGAGCACAACAATTGCCAAGTATCACATTATTCAAGACATTATAGCAATTACTACATGTAGCATTTCCCGATTCCAACCATATAACAATTTAACGAAGAAGATTCAACCTTCTCCATGAATATTATGAGTAAAGCCTAAGAACATACTTGTCCATATGCAACATCAGAGCGTGTCTCTCTCCCACACAATGAATGCTAGGATCCAACTTTATTCAAACAAAACAAAAACAAAAACAAACCGACGCTCCAAGCAAAGTGCATAAGATGTGATGGAATAAAAATATAGTTTCACTAGAGGAACCTGATAATGTTGTCGATGAAGAAGGGGATGCCTTGGGCATCCCCAAGCTTAGACGCTTGAGTCTTCTTGATATATGCAGGGGTGAACCACCGGGGCATCCCCAAGCTTAGAGCTTTCGCTCTCCTTGATCATATTGTATCATCCTCCTCTCTTGATCCTTGAAAACTTCCTCCACACCAAACTCAAAACAACTCATTAGAGGGTTAGTGCACAATTAAAATTCACATGTTCAGAGGTGACATAATCATTCTTAAAACTTCTGGACATTGCACAAAGCTACTGAAAGTTAATGGAATCGAAAAATCCATCAAGCATAGCAAAACAGACAATGCGAAATAAAAGGCAGAATCTGTCAAAACAGAACAGTTCGTAAAGATGAATTTCTAAGAGGCACCAGACTTGCTCAAATGAAAATGCTCAAATTGAATGAAAGTTGCGTACATATATGAGGATCACTCACGTAAATTGGCATAATTGTCTGAGTTACCTAAAGAGAATTAGGCCCAGATTTGTGACAGCAAAGAAATCTGTTTCTGCGCAGTAATCCAAATCTAGTATGAACCTTACTATCAACGACTTTACTTGGCACAACAATGCACAAAACTAAGATAAGGAGAGGTTGCTACAGTAGTAAAAACTTCCAAGACTCAAATATAAAATAAAAGTGCAGTAGTAAAATCATGGGTTGTCTCCCATAAGCGCTTTTCTTTAACGCCTTACAGCTAGGCGCAGAAAGTGTGTATCAAGTATTATCAAGAGACGAAGTGTCAACATCATAACTTGTTCTAATAATAGAATCAAAAGGTAAATTCATTCTCTTTCTAGGGAAGTGTTCCATACCTTTCTTGAGAGGAAATTGATATTTAATATTACCTTCCTTCATATCAATGATAGCACCAACAGTTCGAAGAAAAGGTCTTCCCAATATAATGGGACAAGATGCATTGCATTCAATATCCAAGACAACAAAATCAATGGCGACAAGGTTATTGTTAACGGTAATGCGAACATTATCAACTCTTCCCAAAGGTCTTTTTGTAGAGTTATCAGTAAGATTAACATCGAAATAACAATTTTGCAATGGTGGCAAGTCAAGCATATTATAGATTTTCTTAGGCATAACGGAAATACTTGCACCAAGATCACATAAAGCATTACAATCAAAGTCATTGACCTTCATCTTAATGATGGGCTCCCAACCATCCTCTAGCTTCCTAGGAATAGAAGTTTCGCGATTTAATTTCTCTTCTCTAGCTTTTATGAGAGCATTTGTAATATGTTTCGTGAAAGCCAAATTTATAGCACTAGCATTAGGACTTTTTGCAAGTTTTTGTAAGAACTTTATAACTTCAGAGATATGGCAATCATCAAAATCCAAACCATTATAATCTAAAGCAATGGGATCATTGTCCCCAATGTTGGAAAAAATTTCAGCAGTTTTATCACAGGCAGTTTAATGATTTTAGCAGTTTCAGGCAGTTTTTCACGCTTTGCATTAGAAGTGGAAACATTGCCAACACCAATTATTTTACCATTAATAGTAGGAGGTGCAACAACATGTGGAGCATTAGCATTACTAGTGGTGGTAATAGTCCAAACTTTAGCTATATTGTTATCTTTTTCATTTTCTTCTTTCTCCCACCTAGCACGCAATTCGGCCATCAATCTTATATTCTCATTAATTCTAACTTGGATGGAATTTTCTGTAGTAACAATTTAATTATTATGATTGTCATTAGGCATAACTTTCGATTTCAAAAGATCAACATCAGCAGCAAGACTATCGACTTTAGAAGCAAGTATATCGATTTTCCCAAGCTTTTCTTCAACAGATTTGTTAAAAGCAGTTTGTGTACTAATAAATTCCTTAAGCATAGCTTCAAGTCCAGGGGGTGTGTTCCTATTATTGTTGTAAGAATTCCCATAAGAATTACCATAGCCGTTGCCATTATTATAAGGATATGGCCTATAGTTGTTACTAGAATTGTTCCGGTAAGCATTGTTGTTGAAGTTGTTATTTTTAATGAAGTTTACATCAACATGTTCTTCTTGGGCAACCAATGAAGCTAACGGAACATTATTAGGATCAATATTTGTCCTATCATTCACAAGCATAGACATAATAGCATCAATCTTATCACTCAAGGAAGAGGTTTCTTCAACAGAATTTACCTTCTTACCTTGTGGAGCTCTTTCCGTGTGCCATTGATACGTCTCCGACGTATCGATAATTTCTTATGTTCCATGCCACATTATTGATGATATCTACATGTTATATGCACATTTTATGTCATATTCGTGCATTTTCTGGAACTAACCTATTAACAAGATGCCGAAGTGCCAGTTCCTGTTTTCTGCTGTTTTTGGTTTCAGAAATCCTAGTAACGAAATATTCTCGGAATTGGACGAAATCAACGCCCAGGTTCCTATTTTGCCTGGAAGCATCCAGAACACCCGAGAACCGCCAGAGGAGGGGCACAGGCCCACCAAACCCTAGGCCGGCGCGGCCAAGGGGGGGCCCGCGCCCCCCTATAGTGTCGTCGCCCCGTTGACCTTCTGACGCCGCCTCTTCGCCTATATAAAGCCCCTCGACCTAAAACCTCGACACGAAAAAGCCACGGTACGAGAAACCTTCCAGAGCCGCCGCCATCGCGAAGCCAAGATCTGGGGGACAGGAGTCTCTGTTCCGGCACGCCGCCGGGACGGGGAAGTGCCCCCGGAAGGCTTCTCCATCGACACCACCGCCATCTTCATCACCGCTGCTGTCTCCCATGAGGAGGGAGTAGTTCTCCATCGAGGCTCGGGGCTGTACCGGTAGCTATGTGGTTCATCTCTCTCCCATGTACTTCAATACAATAATCTCATGAGCTGCCTTACATGATTGAGATTCATATGATGATGCTTGTAATCTAGATGTCGTTATGCTAGTCAAGTGAATTTTACTTATGTGATCTCCGGAGACTCCTTGTCCCACGTGTGTAAAGGTGACAGTGTGTGCACCGTGTGGGTCTCTTAGGCTATATTTCACAGAATACTTATTCACTGTTATGAATGGCATAGTGAAGTGCTTATTTATATCTCTTTATGATTGCAATGTGTTTTGTATCACAATTTATCTATGTGCTACTCTAGTGATGTTATTAAAGTAGTTTTATTCCTCCTGCACGGTGTAATGGTGACAGTGTGTGCATCCGTGTTAGTACTTGGCGTAGGCTATGATTATGATCTCTTGTAGATTATGAAGTTAACTATTGCTATGATGGTATTGATGTGATCTATTCCTCCTACATAGTGTGAAGGTGACAGTGTGCATGCTATGCTAGTACTTGGTTTAGTCGTGTTGATCTTTCATGCACTCTAAGGTTATTTAAATATGAACATTGAATTGTGGAGCTTGTTAACTCCGGTATTGAGGGTTCGTGTAATCCTACGCAATGGTGTTCATCATCCAACAAAAGAGTGTAGAGTATGCATTTATCTATTCTGTTATGTGATCAATGTTGAGAGTGTCCACTAGTGAAAGTATGATCCCTAGGCCTTGTTCCTAAATACTGCTATCGCTGCTTGTTTCTTGTTTCTGCGTTACTATCGCTTGTTTATTGTCTGGGCAAAGCACTTTTCTGGTGCCGTTGCTACTGCTCATACTTATTCATACCACCTGTATTTCACTATCTCTTCGCCGAACTAGTGCACCTATTAGGTGTGTTGGGGACACAAGAGACTTCTTGCTTTGTGGTTGCAGGGTTGCATGAGAGGGATATCTTTGACCTCTTCCTCCCTGAGTTCGATAAACCTTGGGTGATCCACTTAAGGGAAACTTGCTGCTGTTCTACAAACCTCTGCTCTTGGAGGCCCAACACTGTCTACAGGAAAAGGAGGGGGCGTAGACATCAAGCTATTTTCTGGCGCCGTTGCCGGGGAGGAAAAGTAAAAGGCACTCATACTTCGGTTCCAGGTAACAGTACTTTTCTGGCGCCATTGTATTTGTGCTCGAAGCTATTTCCTTTAGATCCTGCAATTGCATCTTTTTGTTTCTTGTTTACACTAGTAAGGCATAATGGACAACAATGAGCTTCTTATTCTATTTCCTGATTTAAGACATGGATGGTTTGATCCGAAAATTAAAAAACCCATGGAACATATTAGTATGAACACTTTGAACACCATTGTTGCTAATGATATGGAAAATTCTAAGCTTGGGGAAGCTGGCTTTGATGAGCATGATCTTTTTAGTCCCCCGGGCATTGAGGAGAAAATTTACTTTGATGATACTTTACCTCCTATTTATGATGATTATAATGATAGTAGTCTTTTGGTACCGCCTACCATGGAGAGTAAATTTGATTATGATTACAATATGCCTCCTATATTTGATAGCTACTTTGTTGAATTTGCTCCCACTACAACTAATAAAATTGATTATGCTTATGTGGAGAGTAATAATTTTATGCATGAGACTCATGATAAGAATGCTTTATGTGATAGTTATATTGTTGAGTTTGCTCATGATGCTACTGAAAGTTATTATGAGAGAGGAAAATATGGTTGTAGAAATTTTCATGTTACTAAAACACCTCTCTATGTGCTGAAATTTTTGAAGCTATACTTGTTTTATCTTCCTATGCTTGTCACTTTGCTATTCATGAACTTGTTTATTTACAAGATTCCTTTTCATAGGAAGTGGGTTAGACTTAAATTTGTTTTGAATTTGCCTCTTGATGCTCTCTTTTGCTTCAAATACTATTTCTTGCGAGTGCATCATTAAAACTGCTGAGCCCATCTTAATGGCTATAAAGAAAGAACTTCTTGGGAGATAACCCATGTGTTATTTTGCTACAGTACTTTGTTTTATATTTGTGTATTGGAAGTTGTTTACTACTGTAGCAACCTCTCCTTATCTTAGTTTTGTGTTTTGTTGTGCCAAGTAAAGTTGTTGATAGCAAGGTTGATACTAGATTTGGATTACTGCACAGAAACAGATTTCTTTGCTGTCACGAATCTGGGCAAAATTCTCTGTAGGTAACTCAGAAAATTATGCCAATTTACGTGAGTGATCCTCAGATATGTACGCAACTTTCATTCAATTTGAGCATTTTCATTTGAGCAAGTCTGGTGCCTCAATAAAATTCGTTTTTACGGACTGTTCTATTTTGACAGATTCTGCCTTTTATTTCGCATTGTCTCTTTTGCTATGTGGGATGGATTTCTTTGTTCCATTAACTTCCAGTAGCTTTGGGCAATGTCCAGAAGTGTTAAGAATGATTGTGTCACCTCTGAACATGTGAATTTTGATTATGCACTAACCCTCTAATGAGTTGTTTCGAGTTTGGTGTGGAGGAAGTTTTCAAGGGTCAAGAGAGGAGGATGATATACTACGATCAAGAAGAGTGAAAAGTCTAAGCTTGGGGATGCCCCGGTGGTTCACCCCTGCATATTTCAAGAAGACTCAAGCATCTAAGCTTGGGGATACCCAAGGCATCCCCTTCTTCATCGACAAATTATCAGGTTCCTTCTCTTGAAACTATATTTTTATTCCATCACATCTTATGTACTTTATTTGGAGCGTCTGTGTGCTTTTGTTTTCATTTTTGTTTGGTTTGAATAAATTCATGCTTGTGTGGGAGAGAGACATGCTCCGCTGGTTCGTATGAACACATGTGTTCTTAGCTTTTAATGTTCATGGCGAAGGTTGAATCTTCTTCGTTAAATTGTTATATGGTTGGAAACGGAAAATGATACATGTAGTAATTGCTAAAATGTCTTGGATAATGTGATACTTGGCAATTGTTGTGCTCATGTTTAAGCTCTTGCATCATATACTTTGCACCTATTAATGAAGAAATACATAGAGCTTGCTAAAATTTGGTTTGCATAATTGGTCTCTCTAAGGTCTAGATAATTTCTAGTAAAGAGTTTGAACAACAAGGAAGACGGTGTAGAGTCTTATAATGTTTACAATATGTCTTTTATGTAAGTTTTGCTGCACCGCTTCATACTTGGGTTTGTTTCAAATAACCTTGCTAGCCTAGCCTTGTATCGAGAGGGAATACTTCTCATGCATCCAAAATCCTTGAGCCAACCACTATGCCACTTGCGTCCACCATACCTACCTACTACATGGTATTTCTCTGCCATTCCAAAGTAAATTGCTTGAGTGCTACCTTTAAACAATTCAAAATTTATTACCTCTGATTTGTGTCAATGTTTTATAGCTCATGAGGAAGTATGTGGTGTTTATCTTTCAATCTTGTTGGGCAACTTTCACCAATGGACTAGTGGCTTCATCCGCTTATCCAATAATTTTGCAAAAAGAGCCGGCAATGGGATTCCCAGTCCCAAATTAATTAACAAAAATAGACACTCCTCCATGGTATGTGATTGTTGGACGGCACCCGAAGGATTCGGTTAGCCATGGCTTGAGAAAGCAAAGGTGGGGAGGAGTGTCAACATAATAAAACTAAAATAAAAAGGCACTCCTTCATGGTATGAGATTGTTGGCAGGCACCCGAGGATTCGGTTAGCCATGGTTTGTGAAAGAAAGGTTGGAAGGAGTGCCACCCAAAAATAAAATAAAATGGGAGCCGCTCTTTGAAGGATTGTCTGGCAAGGGGGTTAGAGTGCCCACTACCATTCGTTGACAACAACAAACACCTCTCAAAATTTTACTTTTATGCTCTCTTTAAGTTTTCAAAAATCAAAGCTCTATCACAAATATAGCAATCGATGCTTTCCTCTTTGAAGGACCATTCTTTTACTTTTATTGTTGAGTCAGTTCACCTATTTCTCTCCATCTCAAGAAGCAAACACTTGTGTGAACTGTGCATTGATTCCTACATACTTGCATATTGCACTTGTTATATTACTTTACATTGACAAATATCCATGAGATATACATGTTATAAGTTGAAAGCAACCGCTGAAACTTCATCTTCCTTTGTGTTGCTTCAATACCTTTACTTTGAATTATTGCTTTATGAGTTAACTCTTATGCAAGACTTATTGATGCTTGTCTTGAAGTACTATTCATGAAAAGTCTTTGCTATATGATTCATTTGTTTACTCATGTCATTTACATTGTCTTGATCGCTGCATTCATTACATATGCTTACAATAGTATGATCAAGGTTATGATGGCATGTCACTCCAGAAATTATCTTTGTTATCGTTTACCTGCTCGGGACGAGCAGAAACTAAGCTTGGGGATGCTGATACGTCTCCGACGTATCGATAATTTCTTATGTTCCATGCCACATTATTGATGATATCTACATGTTATATGCACATTTTATGTCATATTCGTGCATTTTCTGGAACTAACCTATTAACAAGATGCCGAAGTGCCAGTTCCTGTTTTCTGCTGTTTTTGGTTTCAGAAATCCTAGTAACGAAATATTCTCGGAATTGGACGAAATCAACGCCCAGGTTCCTATTTTGCCTGGAAGCATCCAGAACACCCGAGAACCGCCAGAGGAGGGGCACAGGCCCACCAAACCCTAGGCCGGCGCGGCCAAGGGGGGGCCCGCGCCCCCCTATAGTGTCGTCGCCCCGTTGACCTTCTGACGCCGCCTCTTCGCCTATATAAAGCCCCTCGACCTAAAACCTCGACACGAAAAAGCCACGGTACGAGAAACCTTCCAGAGCCGCCGCCATCGCGAAGCCAAGATCTGGGGGACAGGAGTCTCTGTTCCGGCACGCCGCCGGGACGGGGAAGTGCCCCCGGAAGGCTTCTCCATCGACACCACCGCCATCTTCATCACCGCTGCTGTCTCCCATGAGGAGGGAGTAGTTCTCCATCGAGGCTCGGGGCTGTACCGGTAGCTATGTGGTTCATCTCTCTCCCATGTACTTCAATACAATAATCTCATGAGCTGCCTTACATGATTGAGATTCATATGATGATGCTTGTAATCTAGATGTCGTTATGCTAGTCAAGTGAATTTTACTTATGTGATCTCCGGAGACTCCTTGTCCCACGTGTGTAAAGGTGACAGTGTGTGCACCGTGTGGGTCTCTTAGGCTATATTTCACAGAATACTTATTCACTGTTATGAATGGCATAGTGAAGTGCTTATTTATATCTCTTTATGATTGCAATGTGTTTTGTATCACAATTTATCTATGTGCTACTCTAGTGATGTTATTAAAGTAGTTTTATTCCTCCTGCACGGTGTAATGGTGACAGTGTGTGCATCCGTGTTAGTACTTGGCGTAGGCTATGATTATGATCTCTTGTAGATTATGAAGTTAACTATTGCTATGATGGTATTGATGTGATCTATTCCTCCTACATAGTGTGAAGGTGACAGTGTGCATGCTATGCTAGTACTTGGTTTAGTCGTGTTGATCTTTCATGCACTCTAAGGTTATTTAAATATGAACATTGAATTGTGGAGCTTGTTAACTCCGGCATTCAGGGTTCGTGTAATCCTATGCAATGGTGTTCATCATCCAACAAAAGAGTGTAGAGTATGCATTTATCTATTCTGTTATGTGATCAATGTTGAGAGTGTCCACTAGTGAAAGTATGATCCCTAGGCCTTGTTCCTAAATACTGCTATCGCTGCTTGTTTACTGTTTTACTGCGTTACTACGCTCGTTTCTTGTCTGGGCAAAGCACTTTTTCTCGGTGCCGTTACTCTGCTCATACTTATTCATACCACCTGTATTTCACTATCTCTTCGCCGAACTAGTGCACCTATTAGGTGTGTTGGGGACACAAGAGACTTCTTGCTTTGTGGTTGCAGGGTTGCATGAGAGGGATATCTTTGACCTCTTCCTCCCTGAGTTCGATAAACCTTGGGTGATCCACTTAAGGGAAACTTGCTGCTATTCTACAAACCTCTGCTCTTGGAGGCCCAACACTGTCTACAGGAAAAGGAGGGGGCGTAGACATCAGCCATTCAGAGTAATTAATCATCATATTATCAAGAAGCTTTGTTGCTTCGCCAAGAGTGATGGACATAAAGGTACCTCCAGCAGCTGAATCCAATAGGTTCCGCGAAGAAAAATTCAGTCCTGCATAAAAGGTTTGGATGATCATCCAAGTAGTCAGTCCATGGGTTGGGCAATTTTTAACCAAAGATTTCATTCTTTCCCAAGCTTGTGCAACATGCTCATTATCCAATTGTTTAAAATTCATTATGCTACTCCTTAAAGATATAATTTTAGCAGGGGATAATATCTACCAATAAAAGCATCCTTGCATTTACTCCATGAATCAATACTATTCTTAGGCAGAGATAGCAACCAATCTTTAGCTCTTCCTCTTAATGAGAAAGGAAACAATTTTAATTTTATAATGTCACCATCTACATCCTTATACTTTTGCATTTCACATAATTCAACAAAATTATTAAGATGGGCAGCAGCATCATCAGAACTAACACCAGAAAATTGCTCTCTCATAACAAGATTCAGTAAAGCAGGTTTAATTTCAAACAATTCTGCTGTAGTAGCAGGTGGAGCAATAGGTGTGCATAAGAAATCATTATTATTTGTGGTTGTGAAGTCACACAACTTAGTATTTTCAGGAGTACCCATTTTAGCAACAATAAATAAAGCAAACTAGATAAAATAAATGCAAGTAACTAATTTTTTTGTGTTTTTGATATGGCAAACAAGATAGCAAGTAAAGTAAAACTAGCAACTAATTTTTTTGTATTTTGATTTAGTGCAGCAAACAAAGTAGTAAATAAAAGAAAGCAAGACAAAAACAAAGTAAAGAGATTGGAATGTGGAGACTCCCCTTGCAGCGTGTCTTGATCTCCCCGGCAACGGCGCATGAAAAAGAGCTTGATACGCGTACAGCACGCGTCCGTTGGGAACCCCAAGAGGAAGGTGTGATGCGTACAGCGGCAAGTTTTCCCTCAGTAAGAAACCAAGGTTTATCGAACCAGTAGGAGCCAAGAAGCACGTTGAAGGTTGATGGCGGCGAGATGTAGTGCGGCGCAACACCAGGGATTCCGGCGCCAACATGGAACCTGCACAACACAACCAAAGTACTTTGCCCCAACGAAACAGTGAGGTTGTCAATCTCACCGGCTTGCTGTAACAAAGGATTAGATGTATAGTGTGGATGATGATTGTTTGCAGAAAACAGTAGAATAAGTATTGCAGTAGATTGTATGCGATTAAAAGAATGGACCGGGGTCCACAGTTCACTAGTGGTGTCTCTCCCATAAGAATAAGCATGTTTGGTGAACAAATTACAGTTGGGCAATTGACAAATAGAGAGGGCATGACAATGCACATACATGATATGATGAGTATTGTGAGATTTAATTGGGCATTACGACAAAATACATAGACCGCTATCCAGCATGCATCTATGCCTAAAAAGTCCACCTTCAGGTTATCATCCGAACCCCTTCCAGTATTAAGTTGCAAGCAACAGACAATTGCATTAAGTATGGTGCGTAATGTAATCAATAACTACATCCTCGGACATAGCATCAATGTTTTATCCCTAGTGGCAACAGCACATCCACAACCTTAGAACTTTCTATCACTGTCCCAGATTTAATGGAGGCATGAACCCACTATCGAGCATAAATACTCCCTCTTGGAGTTAAGAGTAAAAACTTGGCCAGAGCCTCTACTAATAACGGAGAGCATGCAAGATCATAAACAACACATAGGTAATAGATTGATAATCAACATAACACAGTATTCTCTATCCATCGGATCCCAACAAACACAACATATAGCATTACAGATAGATGATCTTGATCATGTTAGGCAGCTCACAAGATCCAACAATGAAGCACAATTAGGAGAAGACGATCATCTAGCTACTGCTATGGACCCATAGTCCAGGGGTGAACTACTCACTCATCACTCCGGAGGCGACCATGGCGGTGAAGAGTCCTCCGGGAGATGATTCCCCTCTCCGGCAGGGTGCCGGAGGCGATCTCCTGAATCCCCCGAGATGGGATTGGCGGCGGCGGCATCTCTGGAAGGTTTTCCGTATCGTGGCTCTCGGTACTGGGGGTTTCGCGACGAAGGCTATAAGTAGGCGGAGGAGATAGGTCAGGGGGCCACACGAGGGCCCCACACGCTAGGCCGGCGCGGCCAGGGCTTGGGCCGTGCCGCCCTACTGTGTGGCCACCTCGTGGCCCCACTTCGTATCATCTTCGTTCTTCTAGAAGCTTCGTGTGAAAATAGGCCCCTGGGCGTTGATTTCGTCCAATTCCGAGAATATTTCCTTACTAGGATTTCTGAAACCAAAAACAGCAGAAAACAACAACTGGCTCTTCGGCATCTCGTTAATAGGTTAGTGACGGAAAATGCATAAATATGACATAAAGTATGCATAAAACATGTAGATATCATCAATAATGTGGCATGGAACATAAGAAATTATCGATACGTCGGAGACGTATCAATCACATAAAGCATTACAATCAAAATCATTGACCTTCATCTTAATGATGGGCTCCCAACCATCTTCCAACTTCCTAGGAATAGAAGTTTCAAGTTTTAATTTCTCTTCTCTAGCTTTAATGAGAGCATTTGTAATATGTTTTGTAAAGGCCAAATTTATAGCACTAGCATTAGGACTTCTAGCAAGTTTTTGCAAGAACTTTATAACTTCAGAGATATGATAATCATCAAAATCTAAACCATTATGATCTAAGGCAATGGGATCATTGTCCCCAATATTTTGAAAAATTTCAGCAGTTTTATCACAAGTAGTTTCAGCAGTTTTAGCAGTTTCAGGCAGTTTTGCACGCTTTGCATTAGGAGTAGAAACATTGCTAACACCAATTATTTTACCATTGATAGTAGGAGGTTTAGCAACATGTGAAGCATCAACATTACTAGGTGTGGTAATAGTCCAAACTTTAGCTACATTATTCTCTTTAGCAAATTTTTCTTCTCTTTCCCACCTAGCTTGCAATTCAGCCATCAATCTAATATTTTCATTAATTCGAACTTGGATAGCATTTGCTGTAGCAAATGAATTAATATCTTTAGTTTCATTAGGCATAGCTTTCAATTTTAAAAGATCAACATCAGCAGCAAGACTATCAACCTTAGAAGCAAGAACATCAATTTTACCAAGCTTTTCTTCAACAGATTTGTTAAAAGCAGTTTGTGTACTAATAAATTCTTTAAGCATGGCTTCAAGGCCAGGGGGTACACTCCTATTATTATTGTAAGAATTCCCATAAGAATTACCATAACCATTACCATTATTAGTAGGATATGGCCTATAGTTGTTACCAGAATTATTCCTATAAGCATTGTTGTTGAAATTTTTTTTAATGAAGTTCACATCAACATGCTCTTCTTGAGCAACCAATGAAGCTAAAGGAACATTATTAGGATCAACATTAGATCTACCAGACACAAGCAGAGACATAATAGCATCAATCGTATCATTCGAGGAGGAGGTTTCTTCAACATAATTTACCTTCTTACCTTGTGGAGTCCTTTCAGTGTGCCATTCAGAGTAGTTTATCATCATATCATCAAGAAGCTTTGTTGCAGCGCCTAAGGTGATGGACATAAAAGTACCTCCAGCAGCTGAATCCAATAGGTTCCGCGAAGAAAAATTCAGTCCTGCATAAAAGGTTTGGATGATCATCCAAGTAGTCAGTCCATGGGTAGGGCAATTCTTGACCAAAAAGATTTCATTCTTTCCCATGCTTGGGCAACATGCTCATTATCCAATTTCTTAAAATTCATTATGCTACTTCTCAAAGATATAATTTTAGCAAGAGGATAATATCTACCAATGAAAGCATCCTTACATTTAGTCCATGAATCAATACTATTCTTAGGCAAAGATAGCAACCAATCTTTAGCTCTTCCTCTTAAGGAGAAAGGAAACAATTTCAATTTTATAATGTCACCATCTACATCCTTATACTTTTGCATTTCACAAAGTTCAACAAAATTATTAAGATGGGTAGCAGCATCATCAGAACTAACACCAGAAAATTGCTCTCTCATAACAAGATTCAGTAAAGCAGGTTTAATTTCATAAAATTCGGTTGTAGTAGCAGGTGGAGCAATAGGTGTGCATAGGAAATCATTATTATTTGTGCTTGTGTAGTCACACAAGTTAGTGTTCTCAGGTGTACCCATTTTAGCAATAGTAAATAAAGCAAACTAAATAAAGTAGATGCAAGTAACTAATTTTTTTGTGTTTTAAATATAGAGAACACAAACAAGACAGTAAATAAAGTAAAGTAAATGCAAGTAACTAATTTTTTTTGTATTTTTGATATAAAGAAAGCAAACAAAGAAGAAAATAAAATAAAGTAAAGCAAGACAAAAACAAAGTAAAGAGATTGGATGTGGGAGACTCCCCTTGCAGCGTGTCTTGATCTTCCCGGCAACGGCGCCAGAAAAAGAGCTTGATAATGCGTGAAGCACACGTCCGTTGGGAACCCCAAGAGGAAGGTGTGATGCGTACAACAGAAAGTTTTCCCTCAGTAAGAAACCAAGGTTATCGAACCAGTAGGAGTCAAAGGCCACGTGAAGGTTGTTGGCGGAGGAGTGTAGTGCGGCGCAACACCAGGGATTCCGGCGCCAACGTGGAACCTGCACAACACAATCAAAATACTTTGCCCCAACTTAACAGTGAGGTTGTCAATCTCACCGGCTTGCTGTAAACAAAGGATTAAATGTATGGTGTGGAAAATGATGTTTGTTTGCGAAGAACAGTAGAGAACAATGATTGCAGTAGATTGTATTCAGATGTAAAAGAAAGGACCGGGGTCCACAGTTCACTAGTGGTGTCTCTCCAATAAGAAATAGCATGTTGGGTGAACAAATTACAGTTGGGCAATTGACAAATAGAGAGGGCATAACAACGCACATACATATCATGATGACTAATATGAGATTTACTTAGGGCATTATGACAAAGTACATAGACCGCTATCCAGCATGCATCTATGCCTAAAAAGTCCACCTTCGGGTTAGCATCCGCACCCCTTCCAGTATTAAGTTGCAAACAACAGACAATTGCATTAAGTATGGTGCGTAATGTAATCAACACAAATATCCTTAGACAAAGCATTGATGTTTTATCCCTAGTGGCAACAACACATCCACAACCTTAAAACTTTACACATCGCCTGCATTCAATGGAGGCATGAACCCACTATCGAGCATAAATACTCCCTCTTGGAGTCACAAGTATCAACTTGGCCAGAGCCTCTACTAGGAACGGAGAGCATGCAAGATCATAAACAACACATATATGATAGATTGATAATCAACTTGACATAGTATTCCATATTCATCGGATCCCAACAAACACAACATGTAGCATTAAAATAGATGATCTTGATCATGATAGGCAGCTCACAAGATCTAACATGATAGCACAAGAGGAGAAGACAACCATCTAGCTACTGCTATGGACCCATAGTCCAAGGATGAACTACTCACACATCAGTCCGGAGGCGATCATGGTGATGTAGAGTCCTCCGGGAGATGATTCCCCTCTCCGGCAGGGTGCCGGAGGTGATCTCCTGAATCCCCCGAGATGGGATTGGCGGCGGCGGTGTCTCTGGAACTTTTTCCGTATCATGGCTCTCGGTAATAGGGTTTTCGCGACGGAGAGTTTAAGTAGGCGGAAGGGCAGAGTCGGAGGGCTGACAAGGGGCCCACACCACAGGCCAGCGAGGTCCCCTCTTTGGCCGCGCCGCCCTGTGGTTTGGCCGCCTCGTGGCCCCACTTCGTATGCTCTACGGTCTTCTGGAAGCTCCGTGGAAAAATAAGACCCTGGGCGTTGATTTCGTCCAATTCCGAGAATATTTCCTTTGTAGGATTTCTGAAACCAAAAACAGCACAAACAAGAACTGGCGCTTCGACATCTTGTCAATAGGTTAGTGCCGGAAAATGCATATAAATGATGTAAAGTGTGTATAAAACATGTGAGTATTGTCATAAAACTAGCATGGAACATAAGAAATTATAGATACGTTTGAGACGTATCACTTCTCTCTGTGGAAATACTTTTGCCACAAGTCGTGTTTCGTACTTTTCTACATTCCCTTTGGACTCATGCTTTGTTTTGTAGACCCATTTGCAGCCTAATGTTTTGGCTCCTTTAAGAATGTCTTCTAAGTCCCAAACATCGTTGGAACTCATCTATTTAATCTCGTCTTCCATGGCCTCCACCCACTTCAATAAGTAAGCGATTCTCATGGCTTCTTCATATGAAGTGGGATCACCTTCCATATGAACTATTTATGTATTATAAACTTTATAATAAGTAGAAAAGGCTGATTTTGAAAATTCTTTTAGGCCTTCTAAGGGCCTCATTCTCTGGCACATTCTGTTCCTCAACTTGAGGCTCATCTTCTGGATGTGGCTGTTGCTGCTTCCTTTCATGCTCAACAAATGGTTCAGTCGGCTCCTGACGGACAGGTTCCGAATGTGCACCCATTGTTTTCACAGGTGGAGTCGCAACAGGCACTTGCACCACAACCTCAGGGATTATCGGTGAAGGTGCAGCAAGTAGTGCGAAAATGGCTCCTGAGTCATCGGATTAGGTGCATGTATCCTCTTCTCCTCAAGATCAATTTTCTGAGCTACCATGGTCCCCCTCATCATTTATTCCTCTAATAAGACCGCATGTCTTGTTTATATAAACTTTGTGTATTTGTTTGGACAATAGAAACAAAAACCTTTTGACTTTTCACGATAGCCAATGAAATGGAAGCTCACTATTTTTGGATCTAGCTTTGAAATATTTGGATTAATCACTTTGGCTTCAGCTGGGCTCCCCCACACCCTCAAGTGGTTTAGAGAAGGTACTCTTCCTGTCCACAACTCATACGGTGTTTTGGGCACTGACTTTCTTGGTACTATGTTGAGAATGTGAATGACGGTTTTTAACACCTCGATCCACAATCATATCCATAAGAGTATGGTTGCGTCTTTCAGTTACTCCATTTTGCCGAGGCTTGTCCGGCATTGAATACTGGGCCACTATCAGTCTCGTGTAAGGACCTTGCAAAAGGTCCAGGGACTTGGCCATATGGAGTGTGCCGACCGTAGTACTCCCCCCACGGTCAGATCTCACTATCTTTACTTTTATCATGCTGATTTTCAACTTCAGCTTTGAATATCTTGAATTTATCCAACACTTCCGATCTTTCTCCGATTGGATAAATATAACCATAGCCATCCACACTTTTCATAGGAAATGGTCCACAAATGTTGGTGTGAATTATTTCTAGTGTTCGTGTTCTTCGTTTTGCACCTTTTTTTGATTTGCTTTACATACTTTCCTTTAATGCAATCTATGGATTGTTCGGTTTCTGAGAACTCTAATGGAGGAAGAATTTCATTTTTAACGAGTCTTTCTATTCTCCCCCTCGAAATATGGCTTAAGAGACAGTGCCATAATTTCCACGGTGAGTTCTCATGAGTTCTCTTTCTTTTCTTTTGTTATGTATCCGATGCGGAAACAAGCTCATTCACATTATACACATAATACACTTTTTCATGTAGGAATAACAAATAAAGCTTATTGTGAAGGAAAGCAACACCCACTTAAGTATTATTAAACCATATGGAACACTTTCCATGTCCAAAATAACATTCATAATGATGTATGTCCAAACGGAAAAACTTATTAATTTTCTGTGTAATGAAGGAACATATAAAACATCTCTAAGTAGAATTGTGAATTCATCAGCTAACTTCAGGGAGATGTCGCCAACAACTTCAACATCTGCTTGAACTCCATTATTTGCAACTTCAATGCATCTTTCGCTTCTTTGCATAGTCCGTGTCGAATGGAATCCCTGTAAAGAATTTGCAACATGAACAGTTTCAGCTGAGTCAATCCACCAAGTAGATTTTGATCGAATGAACCATAAACATTCGTTACCAATTCCCTTTGTCGCGCGATACTTTACTTATCCAAGATTCGATCATCTGTATCTTCATACCTAGTTCAATCTCGTTACTGATATGTACTCTTTAATTGTTTCGTGAGATGACATCTCTTGTGACCTAGTCACATGCTTGCAAGCCAATTGGATGCCATGTCACGAGAGGTCCCAGAATATATCTCTCCTTCATTTAGATGGATAAATCCCACTCTTGATCCATACGCTTTAAGTCATACTTTCAGAACACCCAGCTACAAAGTGGCGTTTGATGTCATCAAATTATTCTTCTGGTATTGGTGATTAACATGATTTCATGGTCGAAGGATTATGTTACTATGCATTTGATGGCTACATCAAAACGAACTTAATTACTTGATCTTATTGCTATGCTTATTTTGGGTGTGTGTCCACCATATCATTCTCCTAATGACGTGATCTTGTTATTAACAACATCCAATGCTTATGATTATAAAACATTGATCATCGGTTAATCAACAAGCTAGTTAAACAAGAGGCTTACTAGTGACTCCGATTTATTTACAAAACACACATGTATTAAAGTTTCTGGTTAATACAATTATAGCATGAGATGTTATATTTATCACACGAAGATATAATAATAACCACTTTATTATCACCTCTTAGGTATATCTCCAACACGCGTGGAGGTCGTTATAAAAGTTGTGGACCATGCACGGGTGCACGAGGCGGAGGCCGGGCATGAAGGAGGAGTCCATGACGATGTCTGGCTGGTTGCCGCGATGCCCGGAGACTCCACTGGGTACGCCAGCGCCGGGTCATAGCGCTCCAGATGACGGAGAAGATGGGGGGAGGGTGGGGTGGCCCGTCTCGGTCTCGCTGGCCGTCGCCGCATTGGCGGCATTGCTGGCTGGGCTCCTGGCCTCCTGCTTGCCAGCGCTGTGTTCCTTTCGGATGCCCAACAACCGCACCGGGCGAAGACCGCCTGGACGTGGCGTTGCTGCCCCGGAAGATTTGCGCAACCGATGATATCGACCGCGATCTGGATGCCCTTCTTCAGAGACAAAGGCGGTGCTCTTACTCAGCACGAAAACGTGAGTTGAGGCGGCATCCAGAGAGCGAGAGCATGTGTGAGGGTTTGATGCTTGGATCGATATGCCATATGTGATATGATTTCGGCTAGTTTGTTGAAGTTGACATTCGTTTGGTTTCTTTATGGTTCCACTTTCCCGCAAACTGTTATGCATGTCCATTTAATCTCTTGGGTTGAGTTTTTAGTAGAGTCGGTAAACCACTGCGGTAGCATTTTTTCTGTAATTTTTTGGATGTGTGGCACCACCAGGCACTCACATGTTTCACCTTAATATTAAAGATTTACATGTTCTTTTTTTTGCGCATCATAGAAAGAATTTTCCATATTCAAAAAAAGATTAGGTCCTTAATCTATACTACTACCAAATGGAGCAAAAGATAACAAGCCCTAAAAGAAAGGCGGTCCTAACTTTCGTAGTGAAGAGGACAACGCAAAGTCCTTTTGTCTTCCGAGCTCTAATGCTCCTTTCCTGTTGAAAAATATCGAAAATTATATTAACATATTTCAAAAAATTATGAAACAAAAATCCTTAAAGTATTTGATGAAAATTATAAATTTGAATGTTTTTTATTCTAAGCTACACAAAAATAACAAAGTCTGATTTTTTTGGAGATTTGAAATCACTATATTTAGATCCACATCCTTTGTAATTTTATTGGAGAATTGAGATTTTCCATAGTTTGTGAGATACATCATTATCTACTTTTAGGGTTTTATTTCACGATTTTTTGAAACTTGTAAATGTTATTTTCGATTTTTTAGTATGCAGGGAATACCAGAGCTTGGAAGCCAAAAATCTCCATTACAATTTACAAACACACAGGGTCAAGAGAAAAAAAAGAGAGAAAGTGAGGACGAGAGCACCGAACCGGCGAGAGAGAGGGAGCATGAGAGGGCTCCTCGGGCTCGGCCGGCAGCCGCCGCCGCTCCCCCTTTTCCCCGCCGCCAAGAAGGCCTCGCCGTACGCCACCCTCCTCCGCAGCCTCCGCCGCTTCCTACCGGCCAGCCGCCTGCTCCTCCTCCTCGCCGCCCTCTCGCTCGTCGCGCCGGTCTTCTTCCACCTCCGCCTCCGCCGCTTCCACCGCGTGCGTCCCCGCAGCAGTCCACCCTTCGAGATCTCTTTCCCTTCCGGATGCGTTCATCTGTCACGCGTCGGTTCTAACTTTTCTGTCGCGCCTTGCGTCTCACAGATGCGCGAGAGGACTTGCGGGTGGATCGCGAGCCCGCCGATGGTGTGCGCGCACGGCGGCGACTCCACAAACGCATTCCCTAACTCGGTGGGTGGTAGATCGCCGCGATCCTGGATTCTCGGGGAACTTGTTACCGGGTGATTTTTATCTATCTATCTATTTGGCTGGAGGAATGTGCTGACGAGTTCTTGGTTTCAGATGGACGCCTTAAGGATGGCTTTGGATGTGTCGAGGTCCTCGGATGGCACACTCTTCGCCCTCCATGACAGGTAATTTGAATTGCTGCCTGGCTGTAGCAGCAGAATCTACCCGAAACATTGCAGTTCATGTGGCACCTGAACTGCCAACAGGACTGTTGATTGGTTTATTAGGTGCAGTAGCTGAACTCTTAAGAACTGTTGCATTTGTTGTATGTATAACGTAATGGAACTCACGAAAGCGGTTATGAATTCTAATACTAATAGATGTGCTAGATAGATGTTTTTTATACCATTTGATATGGCATAGTTTGCTTGATTTGTTATCCACAGACTGTACTCGAGGTTGGATCCATTATATTTTACCATTTTTTCATGCATTGTACTGTCGCTTAGTTGCTGATTGGCAGCTAACTGGAAAATGGACCACTACTTAAGTGGTTTATCCCTCTAGTGTGTACTGGATGGGAAACTAGGCACCTTATATCTGCACTTGGATGTTTGGTCACACTCACACATTATTTATGTGTTGACACTTCGGAGATCATCTACTCCAACTATTATCTTCAGTTGTTATAAGAAAACTCTACTTCGCACTAAATGTCATATGACTGCTTTCTTTCCTAAATGCTAGTATATTTTTCCTATTATCTTCCATAACCATCAAAGGGTTTTGCCTTCTGGTATTGGGCCTGTTAACATTCATTTCCAGAAGACACGGAAACCCAAAATATATTCTTGTTGTAAGGTTTATCATTATTGATGCTGGCATCCACAAACACTAGTCACTAGTCAATGTAACACAAATAAATGATAACTTATAAATAAAAGCAAAAAATTTCAAACAGAAGTGCAGTAGTTTGCATGGTACTAATTCTCTTTTGTTGTAATAATATATCATGGACTTGATTCGAAATTGACACAGTCAGGGATCTGCAAAGAATGTCTGGTAATTCTACAGCAAAAGTTGGCCACTAGAGCGCTCATGAGGTGAGTTTATTTATTTGTTTAGTCTATCTGCCAACTACGAAATTGTTTGTCCCGGTTCATAAATTGCAAGTGGTGTTTCATTATTGTAGCTCTGCTAAACGAAGCCAGTCAAATGATAGTTTCAACTTGTGAAGTAGCTGCATTTATTATATTCAGTCCTAGTTTCCTGAAGCACATCATGATCATCGGCTGACTTTGGTGATGGAACACACTAACAAAGTGACCTTTTAGTCTTCGTAGATAAAAGCATTGTCCACAAAGTTTCAGCTATCAAGAACAGTTCAAAACCAGGAAGTTCCCAAAGCAGAAGATGCTCTAGCAGTAAGCATCTGTCTAATGAGTTTGTGTTGTTGGAATTATTTATTAGTAATCCTTGTAATCCGCTTAACCTTCAAATGACTCATGTAAATCTTGCTATTGGTGTGTTTGAAACACACGAGTATGAATTAATTGATATGTGTGGCACTGAGTGTTTCACCTCTTGTAGTTGATATCACAATCTGCAAGACAAGTGATTCTGGATGTCAAAGTTGGGCCTCCTTCATTTGAGAAAGGTTTGGCTGAAGATGTACTGTCCATTGTAAGTGCTATGTAGATCATTTTTCACTTGTCATTAAATAGGTGGTTCAAATAGCATAAGCTATTCCCTTTATCTGCAAGTCTTGGTTCATCACATGTTCGTATCATATCTGTATCATTGGTTTCTACAGGTTAAATGGAAAGGAGCCTGCTAATTTTAGTACGTATGTGACTTGTGTATTGGTGGAAGTGGTTACAGTAGTTTGATATTTTCTACCTGGTCGCATTTGCTTCTCAAAATTAAAATTAGCATTTTCATCCATGGCAAAATTGTCTATTGTTCTATCCATCTAACTAAAGTTGTGCAGTTCTTTATTTTCTTATTAATTTCATTTGTTTATCATTTCACCATAGTTGCCCAAAATATCGCAGATTTTCAGCATGTTTGCTAAATCATGTTCCCATCATCATTTACATTCTTTGCAAATCAAGAGAACAAACTGCAAAAATTGTGTAATCTGGTCAAAAAGTGACAACATAGGAAGAGATGTCGTCAACCTGTCAAAAGATGTTGTGGTCAGTTTTTCTCTATTTTCCATAGAAAATACAATAACCCACATCCCAGTCTTTTATCCATGCCTACATGGCTGCAACTAAGGGTGTGCAAAATTTAAACCGTTGCAAACCGGTTAGTGGGAGTAGTTCATTTCCTTTCACAAATTAAATCTCCACTTCCACTTTAGAGCGAAAAAATGAACTAAGCTAAAACCGGTCAAACCTTGTTTGCCCACCCCTAGCTGCAACCAGCGCTGTTGCGTAACTCACCCATACTATTTATCTGTTACAGGTTGGCTATATTGTCATGGTTGATTGGTCAACTGGCAGAAGAACAGAGTTAGTGAGGATTGAAGGGGCTAAAGTTGCTGGTGTATATCACTCTTTGATCAATGGGAGGCTTATGAAGACCATGCACAGGTAATGTTTTTTCTTCTCCAAATTAAGACAATGGAATTAGTCTGACAACTAACTGAGCTGTTGGGTTTTGAAACAGAAATGATCGAAAGTTTATGCATGGACTGTTGACGATATCGACTCCATGAAGAGGATGATGTATGAGCAGGTTGATGCAATTGTGACAAGCAACCCTTCACTCCTACAGCAGCTGATGCAGGAGATGAGAACAAAATGCATGGAAGATGGCAGTGCCTTTGCATAGTGACGGCTATAAGCTTCATCGCATTTCCACAGTGACTGCTTTTGTCTGCATGATACGAGAGTAGAACTTGAAGGACTTTTTTCTCCTATGGAGATTGACCAGTAGCATAGATGATTTTAACTCATTTTTACGATTCAAGTGTTATGCCATTCATCTCACCATGATGACGTTTGCTCTTACATCTTTTTCCCTGTAACGGCTGGACGGTATTTTTTAGGTTATGACAATGCTACCATGTAATGGAAGATAACCTTCTAGCCCTCATGTAATGTTAGCTATACATAATGGAATCATGCCTTTGTCATTGATGCATCAATATGTAGACTAGGATAAATAAAAATATTTCGTTAATTTTGTACTGAGCACACCTGCATGTGCATGTGCAAATGAGAGCAGTAGTATACATGGAAATACTGAAATCCAAATGGACACCCCGAAAAAATATGCAAAAACCACTTGCAAATACCAGCAGACATGCTACCATGAAATCCTGAATGAAATCGCCTTCCCGGCTGGGCACCTACAGGCCTACACACCCATAAGAACTCAGGGCATCTCCAACCGCGCGACCCAAACCGCGCCCGCGCGTCCGTTTGGGTCGAGCCGGACAAAAACGCGGCCCAGTGCGCGGACCTATCCCTAAAACGGATGGCCGCGGCGTCCGGGACGACCCAAACCCGGCCCAAATCTGGGACGAGTTTGCGTGGCCGCGGACGCCGGATGCTGGTCGCTCGCGTCCTCCCCTTGTCCGCCCAGCCCGCCCGTCTCGTCTCCCAAAACACACCCAGTCCACTCCACTCCCAAAACCTAGAGATGGCCGACGAAGCGACTGCCGCCGCCACCGCCACCATCGGAGACGAGGCACAGGTCGCGGCCGTTGCCGGTCCTCCCTTGGCGGAGGCTCCTCAACTGGCTGGGCCGGTGGTCGTGGAGCCCGGGCCGGCGACGAAGAAGGCGAAGGCCGACCTCACCACGGAGCAGAGGAAGATCGAGAGCAAGAAGAGGGCCGACCGCCGCAGGGCGCTCGACCAAAGGAAGAGGGATATCGCTGCCGCGGAGGAGCGGCAGCGGGCGGCGGAGCAGCTTCTCCAACTCAAGACGGAGGCCAAGGCGGACGTCTTGCAAGAGCATGCCATGCTCTTTTATGGCCACCAAGCGCTCGCTCAGCACTTGATCCTCCCTGCCGGCGGCACGGCCTCGGGGGGGAGCTCGTCCTCGTCCGTGACCCGGCCCCTTCCTCCAAGGTCAACATCCCTGCCGGTAGCCCCGTTTGGGTACACGCCCGGCGCGCACGAATTGGGGGCGCAGTCGGCGCGGTACGCGTACCCGTCACGGGATGGGTCACCGGAGGTGGGCGAGTCGTTCACGGGGCCGTCTCCTTCGTCCATTGACCTGAACCGTGCGCCGGCGAACTCCAAAGGCCCCAAGAACATGGGAGCAGCAGCGATGGCCGGCGCACGGAACCTGCTCGACGATTTGTCCACCGTGCAGGCCCCTCCGGTGTACACGCAGCCAATGCCGACCACCATGCCCTCTGCTTCGACCGAGCAGGCTCCCCAGCCGCCTGCCGTTGACACACATCAGGACAGCACTGCCTGTCCCGGCAGCATTAACATCGAGGAGGAGCCGTTGTTCGCTCAGGAGTTGACGCAAGCCGCAGCTGCACAAGCTCGAGCTCGCCGCGTAAGCAAACGAACCAGCAACTACACGGAGAAGGAGGACAAGGTGCTGGTCGAAGGATGGTTGACCATCGGGCAAGATGCATTTCTTCATCATGCAACATTTTATTTGATATTGTTTTATGCTATTTGATATTATTCTATAATTGTTAGATATTATTTCTATATTTGCTACATACTATTTATAACTATGTGTGGCCAGATGGCCTATTTCCAAAAGAAATAGGCCAAATGGCCAAATGGGTGGCCGCTGCGTTGGGCGCAGCGTGCGACCCAAACGGACACGCGGACGCGGGGCGCTGTCCGCGTGTCCGGCCGGCCACGCAAACGGCCCAAAACGGACGGCCCAGCGCGTCCGTTTGGGTCAGCCGGTTGGAGATGCCCTCAACCTAATGCATGCTATCCACTTGTGAACATATGGAACATTCTCTTCTCCAAAAAAAAAAAGCAACATTCTCACTTGTGCCCGTTGACCTTGGTCAACATCAAGGCCAGGCAGGCTCAACAACCTTAGTCTACTCGACTCCGTCCTTATTTTACAGTATTAGCTTGAAACCGAAAATAGCCGTTCTTCCAAAACAGAGTCAAAGCTAGCAAGGAGAAAACTTATATATATATAGAAAGAAAAACAAAACAAAAACATTCATTAAATTAGTTCGAAAAATAAACCTCCATTAATATTTGCCTCTTTCTCCTAACAGCTGGCGAGAAATAATTCTCTTATCCTGCCGGCGTTTCTTTCCTTCCTAGTAGCCCTCCTCATGTACAAATTCCACCCAAGGATAGGAGGAGCCGTGTGTTTGAGCAAAGTCTGGACACTCCGTTCTCCATCTCTCCCTGCCTCCAATCCTCCATTGCCAAGGTCAGTTAGTTTCTGCTCTCTACGTATTACCTGTTGTTCCTCCCTTTGCTTAGAGAGAAATGTTCTTGCTTGTTTACATGATTAGCTAGGTTTTATCTTTCATGTTTTCTCTACTTGCCCATGTGATTTTCTCGTCTATCGAGATGCTCGAGATAATGCGATCTAGCCTAGTCCGAATGACGACACATTTCTGTAGATCTCACAGGTCGTCCTATGCATGTAGGCGCACACAACGATTGGTTTAGTTTTGATCTCAGGTGCTCTGATGGTTTTCTTTGTTGTGTTTTCTTCCAACCTCCACAAATCTGGTCTGACGTCCGATTTTACTATCTTTGTTTTGTGTATAGTAAGGCTAAGTTTCACGACTAGATCAACCATGCGGCTATAGAGACACCAGTAGGTTTTTAAACCTTTGCATGCCAAGAACATGTACACGTTTTAAGAAAGAAGTATGAATAGATCTTAAGTCTACCGTTTGGTTGAAGCTACAGATAAATGGCATTAGTTTCAGTGTAGATCTTTCCCTTTTGCATCAAGTTCAAGTTTAGATCTAAGTCACATAGCCGATCGATGTGTTAGCACAAATACAATTTAAACCTCTCTAAGAAAAGAAATTTTAACCGTGCAAAAATTTGACCAGTCAATCTGTTTTCACAAAGTCACTTAATGAACGAAAGGACAAGATATATGAAAGTACTAGCTTACACATACTTTCACTACATGATGTGAAATGGTTGACCAGATTTACATGTACCTATGTGTCCTACTGTAATAATCGAACCAATGCAATTTTATTACAAAAATGCGCATTAGAATCCCAGTGCTAAGTGTTGCGCCCATTTCCATCTGTCGGCCATTGTACAATATATTAGTAGTGTAGCACATGCTCGAACAAAACCTTTAGGGTTTGCCTAAGCAATTGATTTATTGTCGTTTTCTGTTGCACACTTCACATCGACGAAGTTTCAATTGGATATATTTACTTAATCAGAAAATAGCATGTTATGTCATTTCTAGTACGTGTAGATTCCTATATCCATTGTGTATGAATCAATTATGTCATTATTTAAGATATAGTGTGCAAGTTTTCTTGAAACATATATTTTACTTGATCATGACAACAGTGTATTTTTTTGTGTGTAGATTCTTTTATCCATTGTGTATGAATTACTTACGTTATTATTTGGCATCTCGCTCCAACTGGAGTCCATGCTGCCCTAACCGTATTTGATGTAATATTTTCTGGTTAACTGTCTTTTCTCTGCGTGTAGTCAAGAAACAATTAACATATGCCTTCTCCACTTATGCTTAAGAGTTTATCCTAGTTATTATCATGGATTACTTACAACTGCAATTTAGTTAATCCTCACAAGATAACATCTCATTGCATGTGCATCGCTTGCAGATGAGTCATCACTTGATCCGCCTCACACTAAAACTTACATTATCTTCTCAATTGATGCAGTCTTGTCAGTGCCCAGTGGAGTGCGAGCTTGTACGTCGCTACCATGGACCGCACCCCCTCGCTGCCACCGGCTCCCCAGGTGTCCCCGAAGGCCCAGCCGTCCATGGCATACGTGTACGAAAACCCGGAGTGGTTCATGGAGATGATACGTCGTTTCACCGGCCAGACGGCGCCCTCTAACGCTGCCGCGGCCGCTGACCGTGGTGCCATCGTGCCCATGTTGGCGGTGGAGTCGGTGAAGAAGCATCAACCAATGGTGGCAACTGCCTCGCCGCCAGGCCCAGGAGCGTCCGGCTCTAGCCTCGGCTCGCTACTGACTATGTCACTGCCATTATCGTCGGAGAATCCTGGCACATGTATCGTCAACATGGCGCCGGATATACGGTCGCTGGAGACATCGTCAGAGGAGGAGGGAGAGATGGAGAACGCTGAGGAGGTTGAAGATGAGGACACCGAGGAAGAGAGGGCCATCACAGAGGGGATGTTTTATCTGCTGTCGTCGCCGCCACCGGCGAAACGGCGCAAGCTCTGAAGAAAATACAGACACATAGATGCATGAAGCCAAATCTCCATGAAGCGTCTGTCCGTTAGAGGACTATATATATATGGAACACACATACGCGTATGTGGTGCGTCCAGTTATTTCCTGAGATTCGTTTGTCATTTGTCATCCGTCAGAGAAGAGTTGTTTTTCATTTTTTTTAACTCAGAGAAGCAAATGCTGGACTAAGTTTTGTTTCCTTTTTCTAGAATGAATGTTGGATTAAAGTTCAAACGAGATTTTACAATTAGTAAAGTATTATTATTAATATTTATTTATTCACCAGAGAGCGTGAATGTGCCATATGAAATGAAACAAAACATAGCATCTGATCTGGGGTTAGATTGGTTCTCATCTGTGTTCGTCGAGACTCCTCGTCGAACTTAGATTTACCAGCCAAGTAGCCCGCTACGTTTCACTCTCTTTGGCATCAAGACTGTTGAGTAACATATTGTACTAGGTATAGGTCCCCGTGTTTTGTCAGGGTTGTACATGTAATTGTACATGTGTCCGCCTATATATATATGAGCAGCCGGCCCTATTGGTGCTGTGTGATACGTCCAAAACGTATCACTTTCCCGAACACTTTTGCTATTGTTTTGCCTCTAATTTGTGTATTTTGGATACAACTAACACGGACTAACGTTGTTTTCAGCAGCCCTGGTGTCTTATTTTTGTGCAGAAAATCAACTTTCAGGAAAATCCCCGGAAATAATTGCAATGGGCCTATTTTCACAGAAGATTGACGGAGCCATAAGACGAGACGGAGGGGGGCCACGAGGCGCCCACACCACCAGGCGGCGCGGTGGGCCCCTGGGCCGCGCCGCCCTATGGTGGCGTCGCCTCGGCCAGCCCCCGACGCTCCCCTCTGGACTACTTAAAGCCATTGACCTAAAAACGCACGGGGGTTCGACCAATTTGCTAGAAGACATCCAGAACTCCGCCGCCATCGCGAAACTCCGTCTCGGGACCAGAAACTCCGTTCTGGCACCCTGCCGGGACGGGGAATTGGAGGAGATCATCGCCATCATCACCACCGACGCCTCTCCATCAACCATCCATGCTTCCCCCATCCATGTGTGAGTAATTCCCCCGCTGTAGGCTGAAGGGGATGGTAGAGGATTGGATGAGATTGTTCATGTAATAGCATAAGATTGTTAGGGCATAGTGCCTAGTATCCGTAGTTGGTATTTTTATGATATTATTGCAACTTGTTATGCTTAATGCTTGTCACTAGCACTACTAGCACTAGTGGAAAACGGGGCAATAGGCCCGGTCCATTTGGGCCTTTAGACCCGGTTCCTGAACCGGGACCAACTAGGCGGGACTAAAGGGGGTACCCTTTAGTCCCGGTTCAAAGATAAACCGGGCCTAAAGGCCTCAACACGTGGTGCGACCAGGGAGCTCGCGCTGGAAGGGCTTTGGTCCCGGTTCGTGGTACGAACCGGGCCTATGTTTCTCTGCCGCGGCAGAGAATTGCTATTTCTCTGCCGCGGCACAGATTTAGGCTGTACCAGCGTTTCTCTGCCGCGGCAGAGAAACAGGGCGTTTCTCTGCCGCGGCAGAGTTTCAGCAATGCATATATATCATTCAAGAAACCACAAAAAATCGTCATGAATATATATAGACATCGTCAACAGTACACGACATAGTCAACACAGTACACGTAATGCATGCATATTTACAATACAACTTTTCCTGAACGAATATCCTCCGCCGTCACGATCTTCCGATAGTGCTCTCCACCTGGGGTAAGGACCTCGGTAATAAAGAATCCCGCGATTTCCTCTTGAATTGCTTTTATTTGATCCGCTGTTATGAGAGTGTCCCGCAGGCGTGTCATCTATATTTAAAAAAGGAGATCAATATATGAATGGAACTCAATACAATAGATGGTACTAATTAAGATTAATTGTGAAAATTTGTTATCGTACACGAGTGTGGTGTATTTGGGCATCCCCACCCTTGGGACAGGACATGTCACGCATGAAGGTGCAGACGTAGTATCCACATAAGTTATTCCCTTTTTCCTGCCTCATACACTTTACGAAAAAATAGTTCGATCAAACTAATAATCAAGCATCGTATTGAAAGTAAATATCATATATAAAGTTTCACGGACATAGCTATATATATAGTACTACTTACAGGGTAATCTCTAAATGTAAGCTCCGGTTTCCATTCACCCGGAACAGTATTGATGAACCGTTTCCAAGCCCTGCCCGGCAAAAAATAATGAGTAAATGAGTAATTGATTAGTTGATGATATCTTCGAATTAGAGCAGATGAAGATGCCAATACGAAATTGATTGAAACTACCTCTGGAGGATGGCAGCCATGTCCGTCCATTCCGCATATTCTTTACGTTTCGAGTCCATGACGTTTACGACTCCAAGGTGAAGATCAATGATTAGGAGAATAAAATGGAAACTGCACAAGCATAGCTCAATGATTACGAGAATAAAGTGGAAGGTGCACAAGCATAATGTATGTTATATATAACACTCACTTGAAGTTGTAGGGAAAGAATATATCCTCTTTGTCTGCTTGCTTCTCTAAAAACATTACGATGTTGTCCTCTCGTGTCCTTGGCGAACTCTCGAACCGTAACTTCATGAACTGTGTTTGGGTCTATGAACCCCAGCGGTAGGAGCTTGCCTCTTTTGTATTCCAGCTTCTTCATTCTGCATAATTAAATGTATAGCGTACACAAAGAATATAATGAGGATAATTGTTAGTGCAAATGAATGAGCTACAAACTTAATTACACAAATAAATCACTTACGAGTGCAGTAGCAATCGATGACAGCTTTGTCGAGGGCGTCTTGATTGAATAAGCTGAAACAGTTCTTCTAACTCAATGTTTATCTCTGTCTTCCCCGGAAGTAATGCTCATCTCTAAGATACACCGTGATGTAGGTTTCACATCTTCGACAGGCTTTCAGGTACCAGGTCATGCAACCTTCGCATCCGAGTCCCTAGACGCGCGAGCTCGCCAGTTTGACGAGATCAGATCCGTATCTATACTTGTTTACCACTTGAGCCGTTGGATAGTAATCTTCGTACTCAACTGATGCTCCACTGAGCTCTAGCCGCCCGTTCGATCATCGATGCCGTCTCCGGATCATGATATGGCTCCACGATGAAGTGGGGTGCGGCACGAATGTCCTCTGTCCAAGCTGGGCGACTTTTTGCTTCTTTCATCGCTCTAGAGGACTGTCCAAGAGAGCGGTCATAATCAGCTCTCAGCTCAGGTCTCTTCATTCTCGTCTCGGCAAAGTGCTTCACTGTCTGCGGTGGAATAAACATCTTCTTCGGCGCAGTTGCAAGAAACGCCTTTTGCTCTTGATCTGCTCATGTGGCAACAACTCGGAGTCTGTTCCTCATTGGAGTTGATGATCTCTTCGGAGCTGTAGGAGGTGCCGCGGACCGCTTCCTCTTTTGCTTAGGTGGAAGCGGCGGAGTCTCCTGACGAGGAGGAGGAGGCGGCGGAGTATTTTCACGCGGAGGAGACTGGTCATGGATAGGGGAATCATCATCGCGCAGAGGAGAATCATCACGCGGAGGAGACTGCACAGGTGGCGGAGGAGGCGGAGGTGGCCTGCTTGTTGGCTTCTCACCTGGAAACACAATGTTCTCCTTCCGCCATTGCACGGTGGTTCTACGGGCTTCTCCAGTTCTTTGATTTCCCCATCTTCACCTGCAGGGTCTGAAGCACCAACCCCTCATACTCTCTCAACACTTCATCCACCATCACAACAAAGAAAGTCGTCTTGGACCGGACGGCAATGGTAAGACCTTGTAGGTAAGAGGATGCCGACCGCCGCCTTGAAGGATAGGTTGAAAACTTTAACATGCAGCTCACAAGGACGGCTCTCAGTGAGATCATCCACGGGGGGGTAGCGAGGAGGCTCGACCACCTGGTCATCATCATCATCATTATCCACCTGCTGAGAGGAAGCCACGCTGCTTTTCCGGTGTGGTTGAGATTGCAGCGGGGCGATGGCATTGAGCAGTGCAGGATCTACAGCCTGCCCCCGAGCCATCTGAGATGTAAGTACTTGGGTTACCATGGTTAATTGGGCTTGCATGGTGCTCATACCCTCCTCTAAGTTAGCCAGGCGGTCTGTTTCCCTTGCCTTCCTCCTCTCATGGCTTTTATCAGGAAATCTCTTCCTTTCCGCAGGAAAGCCATATTTCCACGGAACGGAGCCTGCTGTGCCTCGTGTTCGTCCGCCGTGTTCTTTGTTCCCAAGGGCGCGTGTCAGCTCATCGTTCTCTCTTTCGGGCTGGAACAACCCCGCCTCCACGTCCCTATGTGCCTTTTCCAGGGCATCAATGGGAACCTTCGATGAGCTTTCTTATAGATGCACTTCCCCATTTACGGATCCAACGTTCCCCCAATCCTGTAGAACCACTCCTTGCACCGTTCGATCCAACCGTGTGTCCCTAATCTGATCCCTTTCTTGGTCGGTTCCGCCTCAGCTGCCTGCCACTTAGGACGGTTAGCCACTGTATCCACCTGGACCCAGAATTTGGTGATATAGCTTCAACGCAGCATTTGCCTTATTTATTTCCGACCTTCTCTTAAATTCTTCGACTCCGTCTTGTACTTCACGAATTCGTCCCAGTGATTTTTACCTTCTCACTGTCCAGGAGTCTTCTATAACTTGATAAGGCGGCGCAATCTCTTCTTGTGGCTCTTGAATAGTTCGGCCATCTTCTTCTTGCCAAACTCGCGGAGGGCCTGCTCCATCTTGGCCTTCTCAGCGTCACCCCCCTCTTCGGGTACTATGTTGAAATGTGACATGAGCTTGTTCATAATGCTGTTTTTGGCTACATCATCGATATAAAGACCTTGAGCTTCTTCCTCTGCAGACAGCACTAGTCCCTTCGGCTTGTGCCATTCTCGAACGGTGATCGGGACGTGGTCCCTAACAAGCACTCCGCATTGAGCTATAAATGCCTTTGCACCTTTCTCTGGAGCAATCGGTTTACCATCCTTCTCGATGTGGGTGATGTCGTGCCTAACACCGTCATCCAACTTTTTGGCCGGGCCTCGCTTCCTCGACTTTACAGAAGAAGTGCTCGATCCGGAGGGCTAAAAAAGAAATAGTTCATAGTCAGTACAATTTCATTAGTTAATGCATCTAGTCGATCAACAGCGGCTTAATTAATTTATATACCTCGGTGATAACTACAGTTCGGGAGCCATTATGATGATCTTGTTCCTCACCGGCGCCACTAGGATCTTCTTCCTCAATATCCTCCGCTCCCTCACCGGAGTCATTCAAATAAGTTGCGGTGACATCGTCACCGCCATCATCCAGAGTACCGTTTGCTATGAGTTCCTCCATGAAATTTTCTTGAATTTCATCTCTCTCCATGCTTTCTACAACGACCTGCAAGCTATACATAGGAACCATCATATGATCAAATTAAGGATAATGCAGAAAACTGAAAATTTAGTTACATATATGAAGTACTTAACTAAGGATCCATAATATAGTGCTGAAAGCAGAATCTGCAGATTACATGCATACATAGATCGGGTTCATGTTTATTTAACCCTAATACATATCAATCACTACTACAACCACTCAACCGCGAGACCGGGTCCTAGAGGGCGCCGACCGGGTCTGAGCCGCGCTGGGTGTGCCCCAAAGCCACGGAACAACAACGGGAGCATAGCTAACATGAGATCCCCGCATAACGCTCCATCCGGTCCTATACATGTTGTCTAACGCGTACATGTAACGGCGAACGTGCTGGTCCTCCGCTTCAATGCGCTGAGCTACCTCCTCACGGCGGGGCCGCTCCTCTGAAACGACCGTGGCCCATAAGACCTCCACCAAAGAATATCCGGGTCGACAACGGGACCCGGATTCCGCACCAAGGTGCGCGACCCGGAAGCTAAGACCTCCCGGTGCCACCCGGCGGAGCCCGGTCCCGGACCTCCCCCATCTGTTCCATCTCCTCGGTGAGAGTCAGACCACGGCGCGGCGGCTGTCGCGGCATCGTAGCTACGAAAACAAATCATATATATATAATATGTACCAACGTTAACATAAATTAAAAAATAACTTCACTACTTTTATGTTAGTCGGCGCCGGCACTACCATTTGGGGGGCGCCGGCACTACATACTCTATTTTGGGGGCGCCGGCAGGGGCGTCGGCACTACCGTATTTGGGGGGCGCCATCGCGAGCGTAGCGGTTACCGGCGCGGCGGCACTACATACTCTATTTTGGGGGCTCCGGCAGGGTCGTCGGCACTACCTTATTTGGGGGGAGCCATCGCGAGCGTAGCGGTTACCGGCGCCGGCACTACATACTCTATTTTGGGGGCGCCGGCGGGGCGTCGGCACTACCGTATTTGGGGGCGCCATCGCGAGCGTAGCGGTTACCGGCGCGGCGGCCCTCATAACTATTTTTGTAACAGTAACACTAACTAAATTTCTAACTATTTTAACTAAATTTTACTAACTTTTTTTCTAAATTTCTAACTATTTTAACTAAATTTCTAACTATTGTTTTAACTAAATTTCTAACTATTTTACTAACTAATTTTACTAACTTTTTTTCTAACTATTGTTTTAACTAATTTTCTAACTAAATTTCTAACTAATTTTACTAACTTTTTTTCTAACTAAATTTCTAACTAATTGTACTAACTTTTTTTCTAACTATTGTTTCTATATAATTAACCTAACAAATTAACTAATCTAACAAATAAAAATAAATAAAAAAAAAGAGAAGACGGCGGCGCGCGCTTACCGCGGCGGAGGTGGGCGTGGCCGGCAGCCGGCAGGTGGCGGGGGCGCGGCGGACGTCGAGGAGGCGGCCGCGGGCGGTGGGCGGCGCGGGCGACGCGGTGGCGGACGGCGCGCGGTGGCGGACGGCGCGGGCGACGCGGTGGCGGGCGGTGGGCGCGCGGGCTCGGGCGGCGCGCGGTCGGCGGGCTTGATGGCGGAGGCGCCCGGCAGCGGCGGAGACGGCGGCGGAGGCGGTGGCGCGAGGCGACGGCGACGCAGCGCGCGGGAGGGCGGCGGCGATGACGAAGCGGCGGCCGGAGGCGATTTCGGCAGCCTGGCGGCACAACTGCTTCGTCTCCGCGGGATTGATCTCCGCGGAGACGAAGTGTTTTCTTTTATACTGCCCCCCCCCTTTGGACCAGGTTCGAGTTACAAACCGGGACCAAAGGCCCCCCTTTGGACCCGGTTTGTAATACAAACCGGGACTAAAGGTCTTTTTTTGCTGCGTTTTCGCTGCGCGCGCAAAAAAGGCCTTTAGTCCAAAGGCCAATTTTTTTAAAAAATTTCATTCCCGCCTTATTTCAAATGAAAAAAAGCCACCGCACCGCCACCGCCTGCCCACCACCGCCACCGCCGTGTACTGGCCACCGTCGGCACCGCCGTGTACTGCCCACCACCGCCTGGCCACCACCGTCACCGCCATGTACGGGCCACCGCCGTGTACTGCCCACCACCGCCACCGCCACACGTGTCCCTTCCCCGTGCCACGTGTCGCCGCCGCTTCCACGTGCCTCGCCCCGCCGCCACCGCCATGTACGGGCCACCGCCGTGTACTGCCCACCACCGCCACCGCCGTGTACTGGCCACCGTCGGCACCGCCGTGTACTGCCCACCACCGCCACCGCCTGGCCAGCACCGTCACCGCCATGTACGGGCCACCGCCGTGTACTGCCCACCACCGCCACCGCCACACGTGTCCCTTCCCCGTGCCACGTGTCGCCGCCGCTTCCACGTGCCTCGCCCCGCCGCCACCGCCATGTACGGGCCACGGCCGTGTACTGCCCACCACCACCACCGCCGTGTACTGGCCACCGTCGGCACCGCCGTGTACTGCCCACCACCGCCACCGCCACCGCCTGGCCAGCACCGTCACCGCCATGTACGGGCCACCGCCGTGTACTGCCCACCACCGCCACCGCCACACGTGTCCCTTCCCCGGAGCCATGGAGCATCTTCATCATTTAATTAATCTTCTTCGGCCGTAACCATGGAGCATCTTCATCATTTAACTTGATGCTTGGATCAATGTTCACTCTGAAGGGTGGAATTTCATCAAACTGATTATAATCTTCTGACATGTCTGTCTTGTCCTCCACTCCCACGATGTTTCTTTTTCCAGAAAGAACTATGTGGCGCTTTGGCTCATCGTTTGATGTATTTGTTTCCTTATGTTTCCTTTTTCTTGGTTTGGTAGACATATCCTTCACATAGAAAACCTGGGCCACATCCTTGGCTAGGACGAATGGTTCGTCTCTATACCCAAGATTGTTGAGATCCACTGTTGTCATTCCATACAACTTGTCTACCTGAACCCCGCCTCCTGTTTTGTTGACCCATTTGCACCTAAACAAAGGGACCTTAAAAGAAGGTCCATACTCTAGTTCCCATATATCCTCTATGTAACCATAATATGTGTCATTTGGGCCTTCATTCATTATTGCATCAAAGCGGACACCACTGTTTTGGTTGGTGCTCTTTTTATCTTGGGCGATCGTGTAAAATGTATTCCCATTTATCTCGTACCCTTGGAAAGTCACTACAGTCGAAGATGGTGTCTGGGCCAGCAAGTACAACTGATCTTCAATATGTTTGTTATTCAGGAGATGTTTTTGCAACCAACCGCCGAAAGTCGACATGTGCTCACGTCTAATCCAATCGTTCGACTGCCCCGGGTTCTGGGAGCGTAGAAAGTTCTTGTGGTCACCGATATACGGAGCCACCAAGGTGGAACTTTGTAGGACTGTGTAGTGTGCTTGAGTCAAAGAAATCCCGTCCCTACATATCATTGATTTCCTTCCTAGCGTGCCTTTTCCACTTAGTCTCCCTTCATGCCGCGATTCAGGAACACCAATTGGCTTAAGGTCAGGAATAAAGTCAACACAGAATTCAATGACCTCCTCTGTTCCATAGCCCTTGGAGATGCTTCCTTCTGGCCTAGCACGGTTATGAACATATTTCTTCAAGACTCCCATGAACCTCTCGAAGGGGAACATATTGTGTAGAAACACAGACCGAGAATGGAAATCTCATCGACCGGGTGAACGAGGAGATGTGTCATAATATTGAAGAAGGATGGTGGGAACACCAGCTCAAAACTAACGAGACATTGGACCACATCATTACGCAACCTCGGTAGAATTTCTGGATTTATTACCTTCTGAGAAATTGCATTGAGGAATGCACATAGCTTCACAATGGGCAGTCGAACATTTTTCGGTAGAAGCCCCCTCAATGCAATCGGAAGCAACTGTGTCATTATCACGTGACAGTCATGAGACTTCATGTAATGGAATGTTTTCTTCTCCATATTTATTATTCCATTTATATTGGAGGAGAAGCCGGACGGGACCTTGATATCGCTAAGACATTCAAAAATATTTCCTTCTCTCGCTTTTGTACGTGCGTAGCTGGATAAATGACGTGGTTTATGTCTCTCATGCAGCTTTTTGGGGTCTTTGCAACGTTGCTGGTCGTCCCGTGCTTCGGTGTATCTTTTGTCTTCCGTACACACCCAGAAAGCCTAGCAGATTCACGCAAAGATTCTTCGTCACGTGCATCACATCGATTGAAGAGCGGACCTCTAAGACTTCCCAATAGGGTAGATCCCAAAATATAGATTTCTTCTTCCACATGGGCGCGTGTCCGGCATCGTCATTCGGAACAGACCGTCCGCCAGGACCCTTTCCAAATATTACATCCAGATCCTTGACCATACCAAATATATCAACACCATCACGATGGGGAGGCTTCCTCCGGTGATCAGCCTCACCGTTGTAATGCTTGCCTTTCTTTCTTACGGGATGGGTAAGCCTAAGAAATCGACGATGCCCCAGGTACACGACCTTCTGACCTTTTTCCAAATAATCACCTTCGAGCTCATGTAAACAGTGTGTGCATGCATTGTATCCCTTGTTTGACTGTCCTGAAATGTTACCAAGAGCAGGCCAGTCATTGATGGTTACGAAAAGCATCGCTCTTAGGTCAAATTCCTCCTGCTTGTGCTCGTCCCACACACGTACACCTGCTAGGGACCACAGCTGTAGAAGTTCTTCGACTAATGGCTTCAGGTACACATCAATGTCGTTCCCGGGTTGCTTCGGGCCTTGTATGAGCACTGGCATCATAATGAACTTCCGCTTCATGCACAACCAAGGAGGAAGGTTATATATACAAAGAGTCACAGGCCAGGTGCTATGGCTGCAGCTCTGCTCTCCAAAAGGATTCATGCCATCTGTACTGAGACCAAACCGTAAGTTCCTTGCATCTGTGCAAAGTTTGGGAACTCTCTATCGATTTTTCTCCATTGGGAGCCATCAGCAGGTGCCTCAACATCACGTCTTTCTTACGGTCTTCTTTGTGCCATCGCAACAACCTAGCATGCTCTTTATTTCGAACAATCGTTTAAGCCGTTGTATTATAGGAGCATACCACATAACCTTGGCGGGAACCCTCTTCTGGGCGCTCGCCCTCAACATCACCAGGGTCATCTCGTCGATCTTATACCGCAATGCGGTGCACACCGGACATGCATCCAAATTCTCGTACTCATCGCGGTAGAGGATGCGGTCATTAATGCATGCATGTATCTTTTGCACATCTAATCCTAGAGGGCAGACAATCTTCTTCGCTTCGTACGTCTTTGGCGGGCAATTCGTTACCCCTTGGAAGCTTCCTCTTAATTATTGTCGACAACTTTCCAAATCTGAGTCGGTGACACCGTTCTACGCCTTCCATTGCAACAATTCCGGTGTGCTGCCCTAGCTTTTTATGGCCATCTTCGCAAGTTGGGTATAACAATTTGTTGTGATCTTCTATCATCTTGTCGAAGGCCAACCTTTCCTTTTCAGTTTCACATTCTCTCCTTGCATCAGCAATGGCCCGGCCAAGATCATCATCAGCAGGCTCATCTGGTGCCTCTTGATCTTCTACTTCATTGTCTTCATTGCCTTCTGCAGTATCATTGTATTCAGGGAAATTGGGATAACCGTCATCATCCTCTTCCTCTTCGTCATTGTCTTCCATCATAACCCCTCTTTCTCTGTGCTTGGTCCAACAATAGTAACTGGGCATGAAACCGGATCGCAGAAGGTGGCTGTGAATGAGACTCGAGCGAGCGTAATTTACGGTATTCTTGCAGTCCACACATGGACAATACATGAAGCCACCATGTTTGTTTGCCTCCGCCACGTCCATCAAATTATACAGGCCCGCATGATGAACTCGTCAAACCGTCGGTCAATGTACATCCATTGCCGATTCATCTGCATGATATAATTAAGCTGATCAAAACCATTACAGAACATCACGATGTATATATACACATGCATTTTATCAATTGCAGATGAAAAGGATAAAGTTGTTAACCTCGATGAAGAAGAAAAAAGCAAGTTAAGTGTGGCTTGATTTGTGTAAACTCAAGTGGCAAATCCTCTTAAGCATTTCATCAAACACCTCTTGTGCATGTGAAGAAGAGAGGAGAGCAATACACCCTCTTGTGAAGATAGTGAAAAAATGGCTAAGTGTGGCTCACACTTGGGCAGGGGCAAGGTTATATAGCCAGAGGGGGCCTTTGGACCCGGTTTGTCATACAAACCGGGACTAAAGGGTTCCCCGGAGCTGACACGGCCTGCCGTGCCCTGCGGGTGGACCCTTTGGTCCCGGTTTGTATGACAAACCGGGTCCAAAGGCCGCTTCTGAGACAGCGCCAGCGGGTGGGGTCGTCTGGCGAGAACGAACCGGGTCCAATGGGGGCATTGGACCCGGTTTGGTTCAGCAGTGGGTCATTTGCTTGGGACCAAAGGCCTCTTCTCCACTAGTGTAGGAAATGCCTTACCGCCGGCGTCCCAAAATGCCTTACCGCCGGCGTTTTCGCATTCGCCGGCGATCACCTCGCCGGTGGTAATGTCTTATCGCCGGCGTTTTCCAAATCGTCGGTGGTAACTGCCGTTATCCCCGGCGCTTTCCCCGAATCGCCGGCGGTAAAGACTTAGCACAGGCGGTTTGCAAATTCGCCGGGGGTAATCTGCTGCAGCGCTGGCGATTTCAATTTCGCCAGGGGTACAGTTTAGGGGCGTCGGTGGTATTGATTACAGGATTAAAAAATAAAACTCAAAATATACACCAGAATACACACAGAATACACAGTATACACCAAAATACACAGAATACACAGAATACACAGAATACACAGTTATATAGAAAGTCCCAAATGTTCATAACATGCATGCATTAATAACACAAGTTTAGATACTAGATAGTTGACCATATGGTTCAAACTCGAAGTAGCACATGATATACAAATACATATAAGTCCAGTGTCGATGACCTAGCTAAACAACAATGACATAATAAACTAGAGAGACGGTGGCGGCAAGCAGCATCACGATGAAAGGGGTCCTCCACATCTCCCTCCTCTGTCCCGCTCGAAAGTTGGCGTATCAAGTTTCCGCCTCCTCCAAAGTGGTGTACCCCTTGTAGCTGTTGCCGCTGAAACGGTGGACCTGCCTCCTACAGTCTTCCCAGTCCTCGTAGACTCCAGGAACCCTGCCGTGGTAGACGACATAGTACGTCATCTATGCAAACACAGAAAAAAGAAATGAAAGTTGTTAGTACATTAGTAGAGAGAGATATAACATAGAGTAGTGCAAAGAAAAAGCATGGAAATTACTTAAGTAATTTTATGACTAACATTTGCAAAGGACAAAAGTGTTTGAGTCAAGTCGGCTTCGGCGGGAAGGGACGGATGCCCTCGAGCGTGTTGAATGTTCTGTCGTCACATCCATCTTCTAATCGGCCTTCTATCTCGGCCTTAGAAAGTGCGGGACCATAGTGGAACAAGCCACCATTACCGCAGACATCCCTCCAGAGTATTGTGCAAATGGTCCGCTGGATGGCACGGAACTCGGCTCTCACGTTTTCATCGGTGGTGTCCGCCATGTTCACGAACATCCGTTGAAGACTGGATGGCAACAAGAGATCGTTCTGAGACCTTACAATCGACCTCATCTGTAGGATGGCAAACCAGGCCTCCATCCCATTGTCATGCGCCGATTGCTTGAGGCAGGGGAACTTGGTTATGTGGTTGCACACATAGCAACCTTTCACTTTCTACTCATGCCTGATTTTGTCGATGCCAACCTCGGCTATGAAGCCGCTGAGGGCTTTATCAAGTGTAGACTTAAGGTCGGTGAAGTCCTTGTCCGGATCAAGCCCGGAGTCGAGGTAACTGACATGTGAATGATACGGGTGAAAGAGGAGGAGGGTGCAGTACTTGAATCTGCGCAAAATGGAAATAAACCATCATACTCGATCAACTATGAAGGAAATTCATGAAAGAATGTAATAGAGGGTACTCTAGTAACCAAATACTTACTCGCGGAAATATGGTATGGCAAAGCATTTCTTATACTTGTTTAACACCAAGAAATCCTTGATGTACTTCGCTAGAAACGCTTGTTCGTTCTGGACGACAGTTGGAGTCATGTAGAAGGGGTCCATGATAGCGATGTCCGCTGTGTTCTCCATGGCGATATCGTGCGCCATGCTGAGCGATAGGAGGCGGACCAAGTTTCGGTCGAGCTATTGCATGTTCAAGAGCCTGAAGATGTCTTCATATCGAATGAACATCAAGTCCGCAGGGTATGTGGTGACAAGGCCAAAGCCACTGGGCACCTTGGCCGTCAAAACCGGGTACGAGGGATTTCTATCTTGAAGAAGTAGGTCCTCCTTCATTAGAACAGCATCATGCAAGCTCCTCATATCGGGCGTCACCTGCTGGACAATGTGTGCCGGCAGCATAGGCTGGCCTAGGTGATGCATCTTCCTCCACGGGGTCGGCAACTTGTCATTAACCACTTTCTTGCTTGCGGCAACATCTTCGGACTTCTTCCGCTTCCTGGCCTTCTTCTTACTGCAACTGGGAGTGGCGTTTTGTTTCATACCCTCCGTGGTCGCACCAAGGAGTGTCCTCGGGGTAAGCCCAACTCGGGGTGGAGCGGTGAAGGCGGTAGTGTCTTCCTGCTCGGGAGTTTCTTGTGAAAGGAACAACTTCTTCTTTAGCGTACGATCGGCGGGTGGCTTGTAAGGAGAAACCCCATCGCCCTCCATCTCAGCGATGAACGTATCGATTGGAGCTTGATCGATGTCCAACGCGTTGCCGTGCTGACTCTCAGGCTGACTGTCGGGCTAGCTATCGGGCCCAAAAGGACCACCAGCCGGTGGAGGACTCGGGGCAGCCGTCGCATCCTGACGAGTGACCATGCCATAGCTTGCCTCCGAACCTGAGGCGGCGGTGTTCAGCCGAATTAGGGCTTTCGGCCATAGAAGGATGTGATTCTTGAGGTCCCCGAGAGTGAGCGGGATTTCCGTTTCCGGGGGTTGATAAGGAGGATGGAGGTCTTGGCATCCCGGTAACGACCGGTTCACGTGAACCCGGCTCACGCTATCATCCATCCTGATTGAAAGGATCGTATGCCGCACCTAGAGGGGGGGTGAATAGGTGCTAACCAATTTTTAGTTCTTTTTCAATTTAGGCTTGACACAAAAGGTAAATTCTCTAGATATGCAACTAAGTGAATTTACCTATATGACAAGGCTAACAACTAAGCAAGATATAGCTAGGCAATATAAGAGATAGAATAGGATAGAGGTAACCGAGAGTGGAGCACGCGATGACACGGAGATGATTCCCGTAGTTCCCTTCCTTTGCAAGAAGGTACGTCTACGTTTGGAGGAGTGTGGTTGCTACGAAAGCCAAACCAACAGCCACGAAGGCTTCACTCAAATCTCCGGTGAGCAACGCCACGAAGGCCTAGCCCACTTCCACTAAGGGATTTCCTCGAGACGGAAACCGGGCCTTTACAAGGTTCTTGGGGCACACATCCACAACCAAATTGGAGGCTCCCAAATCCGTTACAACACAACAATCAACAACAATACATCAACACAAATCAACTAGGGAACCAAATAGGAACACTAGCATGAGATCCCTCAAACAAGAGAGGGGGAAATGAAGAACGCTTCGGTGAGGATGTAGATCGGTGTCTTCTCCTTCGAATCCCCAAAGATCAAGAGCTTTGGTTGGGGGAGGAAGGAGATCTTGCAAATCTTGTGTTCTTGAGGTGGCTCTAATGGTGGTGAAGCTTGGCAGATTTTTCTTGCAATGATTGAGCCACTTGTCCCTTTGGAGAAGAAAGCTATTTATATGGGTGGAGCTTTCAGATCTGACCGTTGGGGACGAATCCCACTTACACCGGAAGTTCCGGCCAGGATGGCCGGAAGTTCCGGCTTCCACCGGAAGTACCGGCCGTTCGGGCCGGAACTTCCGCCTTTGATAAATTTCCTGCAAAGCAAAAGAAGGGGCGGAACTTGGGCGGAACTTCCGGTGGCCGGAAGTTCCGGCCAAGTTCCGGCCAAGTTCCGGAAACTTGCGAAAACCTTACTGGACTATACTGAGCCACAAACTTGGAATTCCGGAACTTGCCCGGAAGTTGGGCGGAAGTTCCGCTGACCGGAACTTCCGGCCAACTCCACCGGAACTTCCGGTCCTGAAGAGAAAACCTGAGCACAGACGGCGCTGAGAAGCTTCACTGAAAAGTCGGGCCGGAACTTCCGCCAGATTAGGCCGGAACTTCCGCTGCATACGTAAAACCTGAGAACTTGAACAGCTAAACCAATACACCGATCCAACATAATTTTTGATGGCTTGTACCTGTCTACATCAACACACATAAAAATATACATAGTGTTGACGTCAAACACACAAAACCCAAAAGGGCGGGAAATGTTCTTTCAATCTCCCCCTTTTTGGTGTTTGATGACAACACAAGTATTTGCAAGGAATGGATAATGTAAACAACAATGTGAGAGATATAGAGGAGCTCCCCCTAGATATGAGCAATGGTACATAAGAAGCTCCCCCTATATCTTGCATCCGTCTTCCAAGGGTTAGCAATACAACATAGTGATAAGCATATGAGTAATAAGATCATGCACACATAGATAACCAAGGAAGACTCACATACGGAGTTTACCATACACAAATAAGGTTCCAAGCACATAGATAGAGTTTACAAACCAAATAGCTAAGACATAGTTCGACACCATAAAGATAAATAGAATCACAAGCAATAAAAACCAAAGCCAACACGAGCTTGTGACTCCCCCATGCAAATACCCACCGAGGAGCAACCTAATAAGGTCTCACTCTCCCCCTTTGGCACCAAAGCACCAAAAAGGAAAAGGAGAATCTACGCGCCCCAAGGGTCGGCGTTAGCCCAGCCGGGAGGGAGGTTCGATGAAGCGCCGGGGTAGGGAGGAGTGTGAGGAGGAGACTCGATCTCAAGGCCATCCGGAGGAAGAGGGACACCAAAACGAGAGACCCACTCAGCTTCCGGAGTGACATTCTCCTCGGATCCGGGGGGAGATACTTCCACCTCAAGGGCCCTCATGATGCTCTTCTGACGAACCCTTGACTTCTTGGCTTCAACATGCTGCTGATACTGACGGTGGTTGACTGCAGAGGTGAGGCAAAAGATCTGTCTCATGCGTCGTGCTAGCTTGGAAGACCAACTAGGTGGCTTCTCATCCATGGGGTTAACATCTTCAAGAGGAGAGTTGTGGCGCTTGGCCCTCAATGACTTCACTTCATGGGATGTGAGAGTGAGTGGAATGGATTGAACGAGTCTAGCATTGCAAGAATCAACCCAAGTGTCCTCAATGAGCTTCATAATGTACGGAGCAAAGGCGGGAAGCTTCTTCTCCATCACACATGACCACATCTCATGATAGATGTAGTCCATCACATCAAGCTTCTCACCGGTGCCCTTCTTAGCAAAAGAGTTTGCCATTAGATCCACTTCATAAAGATGTAGCTCATCAAGGTTGCCACCCTTTGGTCCAATGGTTTCCCGGTAGACTCTAAGCATGATATCCCAAGTAGGGAGAAGATCCGCACTCTTGCCCGGAACACCCCAACCGGGGATGTAGAGGTGCTCCAAGACTTCCCTTGTTTGAGCCCATGAGCTATCATGGCACCTCCAACCATTTGCATCAACACCCGGGTAGCGAGGGTATCCAAGGGCGGCTCCAAACTTTGCCAAGTTAGACTCAAGGAGCCTCTCATGAGTCATCCACCGAAATGTTCTTGCTTCATCTTGCTCAAAGTGGACGGTGGCATAGAATTGTTGAATCAACCCAACATCATAGTCCTTGTTGAGCTCCATAATGGGATAGAGCCCAAACTCTCCACACATGGCATAGGCTTCTTCAAAGTACTTGTTAGCGGCCATCTTCCCGGTGTCAATAGCATGTTGAGGGGCTACCCCCTTCTTGAATGGTATGTAGATCTCATAGAATATCTCCTCTTGGGTCTTGTTGTGGAACCGCTTATCCCCAACCCTATTGTTCCGAGGGGTGAGGTAAGGGTTCATGTCACGGAGCTCCTTGTACTCATTATATTGCATGCCCTTCACGGATATATGTATGTTCTTCCCACGAACAGCCGGTGACTTGAGCCTCTGAGCAGCTGCAGCTTGCTGGCGAGCGGTGAGCTTGGATGGTCGGGTTTGCTCAAGCTCTTCCTCAACCTCATCCACATGATCCTTGCCTCTCTTCTTGGAACCACCTGATAACGGAATCAATATGATAGGAAAGATGAATGAGTGCACATAAGCAAGGAGGCCAAACACCAGAGCATTTACAGGATATCGGGTAACATCAGAAAAAATCGCCAGGCCTGAAGTTCCGGTGAGAACCGGCGGAAGTTCCGCCCCGGGCGGAAGTTCCGGCGTGAAGGGCCGGAACTTCCGGCTGTTCGAAAACAGCGGCAGTTTCTCACCAGATCTGAGGCAATGGCTAAGAGAACCGCATTACCACGACATCCTAAGCACGATCTAGTAGAGGAAAGGCATCTAGAGGATTTCTACCATAGCTTTGCCTAGAGTATGCCCTATATTTCATCTAGTGAGGTCTACCCACACATAGAGAGGGAGAGGGCACAAACCGGGGGGAGCCATGGAGGAGAAGAGGGAGAGGATGCCGATCCACGGAGACGATCCGGCGGGGAGCGCCGGAGGAGGGAGATCCGGCCGGAGGAGCAGCAGCCGTCACAGGGGAGGAGCACCACCAAATAGATCTTGGAAAGGGGAAAAGTGAGGAAGATGGAACTGCTCACCCGTTCGGCCCAGTTATATAGTGGCCACTTAAGGCCGGAAGTTCCGCTCGTTGGAGCCGGAACTTCCGGTCTCGCAGGAACCACCCAGGCTGGACACGAACAGGGCTGAACTGGCGAAAAGGATACCGGCCGGAAGTACCGGTCGAAACGACCGGAACTTCCGGTGGAACAGGAAACTGTGCCCAAAAACAGGATTTTGACACGAACAAGGTGCACTTGGAGAAAGGTGAAGGATATGTCTTAGATGAGATAGGCTTAGGACAGATACGCCAAACTGTGAGATGGTACATGATCACTCATTTTTGCAAATAATGCAAATGAAGGCCAAAAATGAGTGATTTCCCATAAACAAGGAGATGTCAATAAAATCCAATGAAGATCCAAACAACTCCAACTCTTCACGAAGAAGAGTGCGGTGGCCTAGGCCACCATATATGAGTGTTATGATATGGCACCGCGAAGATATATCTTGGGTCCAAACCAATACTCATCATTTAAGCTCACATATCAACATATGATATAACGCGAATGAAATCTTTAATGTTGGCATTATGGGGGGAGGGATAGCTCAATAATTTAAACCGCACTCCCCCTATTTCCATGCCTACATCTAAACCAAATAAAGTTTTGAGACGAAGGTGTGTTTGCAAGATGGTCAAGCTATACTCCTTGAATCAATGATATTTAGCTCATTCCTCAAATAAGTGAACCTTGCTTCATCAAGAGGCTTCGTGAATATATCGGCAAGTTGATCCTTGGTAGGAACATAGATAAGCTCAATATCACCACGGGCAACATGATCCCTAATGAAATGATTCCGGATCTCAATATGCTTCATTCTTGAATGTTGCACCGGATTATAGGCAATCTTGATGGCACTTTCATTGTCACATAAAAGCGGCACTTTGTCACAAATGACACCGTATTCTTTTAAAGTTTGCCTCATCCATAACAATTGAGTGCATCCACTTGCGGCGGCAACATATTCGGCTTCGGCGGTGGAGAGAGATATACAATTTTGCTTCTTAGATGACCAACACACCAAGGACCTACCAAGAAATTGGCAAGCCCCGGAGGTTGATTTCCTATCATCCTTGTCTCCCGCCCAATCCGCATCGGTGTACCCATTGAGAATAAAACTTGAGCCTTTGGGGTACCAAATACCATATCTTGGGGTATCAACCAAATATTGAAAGATTCTCTTGAGAGCTATCATGTGGCTCTCCTTAGGAGAAGCTTGATACCTTGCACACACACCAACACTCAACACTATGTCCGGTCTAGATGCACAAAGGTAAAGCAAGGATCCAATCATGGAGCGATATACCTTTTGATCCACCTCTTTACCATTGGGATCAAGTGCAAGATGACATTTGGTAACCATAGGAGTGGCAACACCTTTCATCTCGGTCATCTTGAACCTCTTGAGCATGTCTTGGAGATATTTTGCTTGGTTGATGAAGGTTCCTCCTCTCAATTGCTTGATCTCAAAACCAAGGAAGAACTTCATCTCTCCCATCATAGACATCTCAAACCTATCGGTCATAAGCTTTGAGAATTCATCATTGAAAGCTTTGTTAGTAGAGCCAAAGATAATATCATCAACATATAATTGGCAAACGAAAAGCTCCCCATTGACCCTCTTAGTAAAAAGAGTGGGATCGATTAGCCCAACATCAAACCCACGGTCTGCCAATAATTCCTTAAGGTGCTCATACCAAGCTCTAGGAGCTTGTTTGAGACCATAAAGAGCTTTATCGAGCTTGTAGACATGGTTAGGGAAGTTGAGATCCTCGAACCCCGGGGGTTGCTTAACATAAACCTCTTCATGCAAAGGACCATTAAGAAATGCACTTTTCACATCCATTTGTTGTAACTTAAAGTTATGATGCGATGCATAAGCAAGAAGGATACGGATGGACTCAAGGTGAGCCACGGGAGCATAGGTTTCTCCAAAGTCAATTCCCTCAACTTGAGAGAACCCATGAGCTACCAATCTTGCCTTGTTCCTCACAACATTGCCAAACTCATCTTGCTTGTTCTTGAATATCCATTTAGTGCCAATAACATTGCAGCACTCCTTTGGCTTCTCTACTAAGGTCCACACTTTGTTGCGCTTGAAGTTGTTGAGTTCTTCGTGCATAGCTTCCATCCAATCCGAATCTTCAAGGGCCTCAAATACTTTCTTGGGTTCCACTAAGGAGATATAAGCATGATGGTTGCTAAAATTAGCCAATTGCCTTCTTGTGGAAACCTTTGCCCTTACATCACCAAGAACCTTGTCATGTGTGTGTTCAAGACGCTCAAGTTGCCTTTCTCTTCTTGCTAGACGACGGGCCTCGATCTCCTCCTTGGTTCTTCTTGGCCTTGGAGGTGTCACTTGATCAACTTGATCATTTGGGTCCCCGTCTTGACCTTCAACTTGAGCAACTACAATTTCTTGTGAGTGCTCAACATCATGTGCTTGATCTTGGACGTCATTTGGTGCGGAGCAAATATCAAATGGATACTCGTCGGAACCATCATGAATTCTTGGTTGATCTTGACCTTGATCTTGTCCTTGATCTTGTCCTTGATCTTGCCCTTGATCTTGTCCTTGATCTTGCACACTAGAGGGAGGGTTTTGTTCTTGTTCTTGGGTTGGTGCATCATTTGCTTCACTTGATGGGGTTTGTTGATGTTGAGAAGATGAGGGCTCCACCGTGGTAGAGCATAGTCCTTCCCGAGACGCCACACCGTGTCCCTCAATGGGGCGGAAAAATCCCACACCCATTCTTACTATGGCATCTTGAGGTATTTCATCACCTGCACAAACATCAACTTGCCCCACTTGGGAGCCATCATTTTCTTCGAACCTCACACTACAAGATTCAATGATAATCCCGGAGGCTATATCAAAGATTCTATAAGTGTGAGACTCGGCACCGTAACCAACAAATATACCCTCCAAAGCTTTAGGAGCAAATTTAGATAAACGAACTCCTTTGATTTTGTAGAAACACTTACACCCGAACACCTTGAAGTATGAGATATTAGGCTTGTTCCCGGTGAGTATTTCATATGGAGTCTTGTTCAAGCCCTTGCGGAGATAGAGCCGGTTGGAGGAGTGACAAGCGGTGGAGATGGCTTCGGCCCAAAAGTTATAGCGGGATTTATACTCCGCCATCATAGACCTTGCCATATCCATAAGAGTCCGGTTCTTCCTCTCCGCAACACCATTTTGTTGAGGGGTGTAAGCAGCGGAATATTGATGACGAATCCCCTCATCACTAAGAAAATCATTGAGTGTGTAGTTCTTGAACTCGGAGCCGTTGTCACTTCTTATTGCCATAATGAGGAGGTTGTGTTGGCGTTGCACCTCGGTAGCAAAGTCAATGAATATTTGTTGAGTCTCATCTTTCGTCTTGAGAAAGTAGACCCAAGTGTATCTTGAGTAGTCATCGACAATCACCAAGCAATGTTTCTTCGCACCAAGGCTTGCATGAGTAACGGGACCAAAGAGATCCACATGAAGGAGCTCCAAGATCCTCTTGGAAGAGATGATGGTCTTGCTTGGGTGCGGAGAGTCATGCATTTTGCCTTCAACACAAGCCCTACAAACACGATCTTTGGCAAAAGACACATTTTCCATTAGTCCCACAATATGGTTCCCCTTGTGAAGACTTTGCAAAGTTCTCATGTTGACATGGGCTAGGCGGCGATGCCACAACCAACCCACGTCCGCCTTTCCGAACAGGCACATCGCACTTGACGTGGTGGTCCCCGAAAAGTCCACCACATACAAGTTGTGTTCGCGATACCCAACGAATGCGACTTTTAGAGTCTTGCTCCACAAGAGGACCACAATATCTTTATCAATAAAGACGGCGAAACCCATCTTGCCAAGGGTGGAAACGGAAAGCAAATTGTAACCAAGGGTTTTGACAAGCATGACATCCACAAGAGTAATGTTGTGTGCAACCACAACCTTGCCAAAACCCAATACCTCGGATGTAGAATTATCGCCAAAGGAGACGGTGATATTATTTATGTTGGGCCTCAACTCCTTGACGAGGTTCTTGCCGCCGGTCATATGACTTGTACATCCACTATCAAGTACCCATTTTGAACCTCCGGCGGCATAGTCCTACATGAGATCAATTCTTGGATTTAGGTACCCATTTTTCAATGGGTCCTCTTTTGTTAGCAACAAGGGTCTTTGGAACCCAAATAGACCAAGCAACATAACCATCATATGGACCAACATATTTAGCATAGACATCACCATAATAATCTTTAAAGAGAACATAGTGAGGGTTATCTATTCCCGCACCATCATCATTAATGGTATTGCCCTTTCGGGTTTCACCATTAGCTTTTTCATGTGCGGGCTTGGTCTTTTTCTTGTTTGCCTTTTTAGCCTTGGTATTATAACCAAGTCCCTCCTTCCCATTGTTTGACCTTTGCTTACTCAAAAGGTCATCCAAGGAAAGTTTACTTTGGGGAGAGGAGGCCTTAGCAAGTTCATCCTTCAACCTAGCATTTTCCTCAATAATATTTGCATGATCACATGAAGGAGTAGAAGTACTAGGTATGTCATATGAAGCTAGCCTAATTTGAAGTTGCTCATAAGACTCGGAGAGGAGAGAGTATTCACTCTTCAAGGCTTTGTGAGCCTTGTCTAGTTCATCTAGATCCTTCACAAGTTTCTCATGATCAACACCAAATTTGGCCTTTTCCTTTATAAGCACTTTAGTCTTAGCTCTAGCAAGATCTCTAGCTTTAGTGAGCTTGTTAAGTTTATCTTGAGGTTCTTCAAGACTTTCTAGCTTCTCTTCAAGAGATGCTATAGTTTCTTGACATTCCTCAAGAGAATTTTTAAGAGCATGTATTTCTAGAGAGTCTTCTCTCTCTATTTGGCACTTTTTCTCAAGAGTATCATTTAGTTGAGCCATACGAACCATGAGACTTGAAACATGCTTCTTAGTGTTACCTTGTAGGTTTCTAATGAAATCATCAAACTCTAGCATTTCTTGTTTCACTTTTAGACTAGCGGGATCAACCCCAAGATCATTAGCAATGTTAGGCATAGAGGGGTTAGGAGATGATACCTCGGAAGATTTAGCCATGAGGCAACTTTCTTCCTCCATATGAATGACCTCATTGGGAGATTCACTTGTTGATGAAGAGTTAGTAGCGAGGGAGGCAAGGGCAACCAATCCATTTGAGGTTGCATCTTCTTCATCATCAACATCTTCATCTCCGGAGGTATACTCTTCTTGAGTTGATAGCACAATAGATGTGTCCAAGGTGGACCTTGCCATGAAGCAATGTGCATTCTTGCGTTGAGGGTTCTCATTGGGTGAATCAAAGAGAGATGAAGAGGGAATGTTGGTGGTGACAATGGCGGCCACTTCTCTTGAGCTTTCCTCTTCATCATCACTAGCACTTGCAATCTCATCGGAAGAGTATTCTTCATTAGCCACTAGCACAATCCTTGAGGGCCTCTTGCCCTTCTTGTTCTTGTTATAGAATTTCTTGTTGGGGGGCTTTGAATATTTGCCCTTTGAGTCTTTGCTCTTGTCCTTGGGGATGAGCCTTCCACCATTAGTCTCCCTATTCTCATAGGGACATTCGGCGATGAAATGGCGCTTGTCATTGCAATTGTAGCAAGATCTTGTTCTTGGGCCCAAGCTTGAGGGGCCCCTTGAGTTGTTTCTCTTGATGTTGTCCTCCTTGGCCTTGGAAGGATCAATCCAAAAGGTGTTTGCATGGAATGCCATGTGGTCATGGTAGTGGTGTTCCAAGTCTTCCGGATAGGTCATGCTCCAAGATGCCCTATAAGATTCTTGAGGAATCACTTCTTGCACGGGGTTGACCACCAAGGCAAGGTTGGACCCTTTTGTCATCCCAATGGCACGATTGCGAGAATCATGAGAGTTTTGCTCAAGCACCTTGAGAGCTTGCATCTCGTGCACGGCTTGTTGAGAGGTGAGAGAGGCATAGCATTCTCTTCCGACAAGTGTCTTGACATCAATAGGCTCGAACGACATCATGCGCTCAATGTACTTCTCCTTGATCCAAGAGTCATTAATGTGAGAGGCACCAACAATCCGGAAGGCGTCGGCAACGGTGAGAAGTCTTCCATACATGTCTTCATGATCTTCATCCGGAAGCCTCATGAATCCTTCGGCTTTATTCCGAAGAGCATTATACTTGTTCCTTCTTGTGCTCTCGCTTCCAATGCAACTCGCGGCCAAAGCATCCCAAGCATCCTTGGCGGTGGTGAAATGCCGAACACGAGTCAACTCCTTAGTCCCCACGGCGGTTTGAATCATGTGCAAGACGGTGTTGTTGAGTTGACTATCAACCGCTTCTCTTCTAGTCAACTTCTTGGGGTTGTAAGGATTGAAGCCTTCCTCGATGATTCTCCAAAGTTCATTGGAGGCACTGCGAACATGAGAGCTAAACTCAAATTGCCAAGTATCGTAATCATTAACGGAAAACTTTGGTGGGTCGCCCCGGATGTTTATATGAGGATGGGGAACCGGTATATCGGGTGATTGGAAAGGTGGAGGTACTCGATTGTAGCTCTCACTTCCACTAGTTCCCTTGGGAGATGCAATGGGGGGGTTTGTCAGTGTTTGAGTTATCACCATCCATGGGTGTGGTAGCGGAGGGTAATACCGAAGTATCACCCTCTACAACCGCATCCGTGATATTAACCTCTATGGTGGGAGCCACGGGACGGGGAGGAGCCAAAAGCTCGGAAATCATTTTTCTCATGCTTTCCATTTGAGCATCCATGGATGATTTCAACGAGTTGATATCCTCCATGGTGACCGGCCTAGTCTCCCCTTCCGATGGTCCATCGTCCGGCATACTCTTAGGCGGTTAAGCCCGAAATAAGAGCCGAGGCTCTGATACCAATTGAAAGGATCGTATGCCGCACCTAGAGGGGGGGTGAATAGGTGCTAACCAATTTTTAGTTCTTTTTCAATTTAGGCTTGACACAAAAGGTAAATTCTCTAGATATGCAACTAAGTGAATTTACCTATATGACAAGGCTAACAACTAAGCAAGATATAGCTAGGCAATATAAGAGATAGAATAGGATAGAGGTAACCGAGAGTGGAGCACGCGATGACACGGAGATGATTCCTGTAGTTCCCTTCCTTTGCAAGAAGGTACGTCTACGTTTGGAGGAGTGTGGTTGCTACGAAAGCCAAACCAACAGCCACGAAGGCTTCACTCAAATCTCCGGTGAGCAACGCCACGAAGGCCTAGCCCACTTCCACTAAGGGATTTCCTCGAGGCGGAAACCGGGCCTTTACAAGGTTCTTGGGGCACACATCCACAACCAAATTGGAGGCTCCCAAATCTGTTACAACACAACAATCAACAACAATACATCAACACAAATCAACTAGGGAACCAAATAGGAACACTAGCATGAGATCCCTCAAACAAGAGAGGGGGAAATGAAGAACGCTTCGGTGAGGATGTAGATCGGTGTCTTCTCCTTCGAATCCCCAAAGATCAAGAGCTTTGGTTGGGGGAGGAAGGAGATCTTGCAAATCTTGTGTTCTTGAGGTGGCTCTAATGGTGGTGAAGCTTGGCAGATTTTTCTTGCAATGATTGAGCCACTTGTCCCTTTGGAGAAGAAAGCTATTTATATGGGTGGAGCTTTCAGATCTGACCGTTGGGGACGAATCCCACTTACACCGGAAGTTCCGGCCAGGATGGCCGGAAGTTCTGGCTTCCACCGGAAGTACCGGCCGTTCGGGCCGGAACTTCCGCCTTTGATAAATTTCCTGCAAAGCAAAAGAAGGGGCGGAACTTGGGCGGAACTTCCGGTGGCCGGAAGTTCCGGCCAAGTTCCGGCCAAGTTCCGAAAACTTGCGAAAACCTTACTGGACTATACTGAGCCACAAACTTGGAATTCCGGAACTTGCCCGGAAGTTGGGTGGAAGTTCCGCTGACCGGAACTTCCGGCCAACTCGACCGGAACTTCCGGTCCTGAAGAGAAAACCTGAGCACAGACGGCGCTGAGAAGCTTCTGCTGAAAAAGTCAGGCCGGAACTTCCGCCAGATTAGGCCGGAACTTCCGCCAGACACAGAAAACCTGCAGAACTTCAGAACAGCTAAACCAATACACCGATCCAACATAATTTTTGATGGCTTGTACCTATCTATATCAACACACATAAAAATATACTCCGCGAAACAGTGGAAAATCCCAAAAGGGCGGGAAATGTTCTTTCACTGACACAGTGGAAAATCCGCTGTGTTGGCAGGATGACACTGCCGCTCGCTACAGCCTTCAACTTGTTGTCCACATTCAGTAGCAAGGTGCAAGGATTCGCGTTCTCCTGTGAAAACATGTGTAGGTCAGAGAGGGGCGACGACAGAGTAACTAATTTGTAGAGCTTGAGAGACTAAATTAATTACCGTGAGGGCGTCGAGCTCGGCTCGCGTTGAAGGACCGAGGCCAGGCGTGCAGGTGACTGAGGGGCTAGTACTGTGGCGCCCCAGGTCCGGCGAATCCTCTCTAGCGCCGACATTGCCGGCGGGTGGAGTCACCAAGTTGGGTGTGCATTGAGCGTGTCTAGTTGGAGGCCGGTTGTCCGAGTTGCTGGCGCCTAGGCTGATAACCGGCATCGGTCCCTTTTGGCCGCCGGCGAAGTAATTCTTCATCGACAGCACAAGATCAGGGATGATTTCATTGACCCTGGTGGCCACCGCGTCATCGACCTTGCTAGCAACCTCAGATCGACGCGTTGCTGAACCTCGACCGACTCGTTGCTCGAACCTCAGACCGACGCGTTGCTCCATGGTTGTTTCCAAGTCGGCCACCTTTTTCAGAAGAGCCTCGTGCTCCCGGTCCTTCTGCGCCTGCCGCGACTCCTTAGTGCTTGCGGGCACGTCCAAGCCATAGTCGGCAAGCTTGCGACCTCCGCCGGCGCCGGGGACACGGTGGGGCTTGTCCAAAAGCGGCCGCGCCTTCACGGTGTTCAGACCCCTGATAAAAGGCGTGTCCCATGGGACTTTGCCCGTCGACGTCTGGGACGAGGAGCCAGCTGATTCGGCGGCTGCTTGTTCCGTCAATCGCCGAAGTAACATGAACAATTTTAGAATGTAATGGACTTGGTGAGCAGTATCAAATTAATAAGCTGGTAAATTGCTTACCATCGCTTTCTCTAGTGCCATCACCTTCGTCGGCGACCAACTCAACTCCCACCACCACATCAGGTTTCGTGACACGTTTCCCAGCCAATTCTCTATGGTATCGGGACCTGAGATATGCCCTGAAGAGTGGGTCTTTGTACTTGGCAAAAGGGGGCTCGAGGCCAGCCTTTATGTAGGCCTGGTCCTCCTTGTCCCATACCGGCTGCTTGCCTTCGAAGTCACGGCAACCGAGATTGTGGTGACCGATGTTCTTATCCGCCGACTCCTTCCCCCTGTGTCGATTGTCGTTTGGTGTACTCGAGCTCCTCGTTTTCCAAGAATTTATTATACTGCTCCAGCGTCATCCGCGGGAAGTGGCGCTGGATCTCTTCCCAAGTCTCATTGTCACCAAGCATCCCCCTCAGCATGGTTTTATAACCGCTGAGGTTCTTGGAGAACTTAGAGAGGGCTCGTCTGTTCACGATGTTATCCTTGGGATCCTCGTTCCTGTATTCCACAGGGAACTCATACCGTGCGTGCAGCCGCGCAAGGAGTTGGGCATGCAGATGCTGCTTCTTCTTGGTTCGGAGTTTCGTCTCGTTGACGTCGACGACGTCCCGAAGGATTGCTCCCAGTTGGAGGCCGTACCCCTTCGCCACGTGCTTGGGCTCAGTAGGAAGACCGGTCTTGGCGTCCACCGCGGTGATTATGTCGCGAGTGGTGCCGACCCTGTTTGGGCGCCGCTGCTTCCGTTTCCTCTTGGCCTCGGTAGTAGTATCCGAGCTACCCCCGGCAACGCCACTATCGGTGGTCTCGTCGGCAGCGGCCCTCTCATCCTCACCATCGTTGTCCATCTCATCATCCCCCTCCTCCGAGGACCCGTCATCGCTGCCTGGAAGTTCCTCCAGCTGATCCGAGACCATGAGCCTGTAGTGCTCATCCAACTTCCGCTGAGAAGACCCGTCAACGTCTTCGTTGGGGTCTGCAGAAGACGACATCGCTAGCTACGTGCTTCTGCCATGTATTTGGAATTACTATTAGTCAAAGAAAGAAAACAGGTAGTGTTTTAGGAACATGCTAACAAAGGTAGATGTGACAGCATTAGGCAGCATACACATGCAGATGAAGCAGTATCTTATTAAACTATACCAACAGGTGACACATTTTTTGTCTGGAGATCAGAGAGTCAATTGGATCATACTTCAAAAGCCTTCAACTATACCAACAAAAAATTCGGCATGACCTTTGCTAAAAAATGGTCAAGAGAATACCAGAGGCCTTAGGATCAAGAGAATACTTCAAAAGCCTTCAAGAGAATACCAGAGGCCAGAGAATACCAGAGGCCAGAGAATACTTCAAAAGCCTTCAAGAGAATACCAGAGGCCGGAGAATACTTCAAAAGCCTTCAACTATGCCAAACGAGGCCTTAGGATTTTTTTGAAACTTGTAAATGTTATTTTCGAGTTTTTAGTATGAAGGGAATACCAGAGCTTGGGAGTTGGGAGCCAGAAAAACTCCATTACGACACACAGGGTCAAGAGAAAGTGAGGACGAGAGCAGCGAACCGGCGAGAGAGGGAGAGGGAGAAAGAGAGGTAGCATGAGAGGGCTCCTCGGGCTCGGCCGGCAGCCGCCGCCGCTCCCCCTTTTCCCCGCCGCCAAGAGGGCCTCGCCATACGCCACCCTCCTCCGCAGCCTCCGCCGCTTCCTACCGGCCAGCCGCCTCCTCCGCCTGCTCCTCCTCCTCGCCGCCCTCTCGCTCGTCGCCCCGGTCTTCTTCCACCTCCGCCTCCGCCGCTTCCACCGCGTGCGTCCCCGCACCAGTCCACCCTTCGAGATCTCTTTCCCTTCCGGATGCGTTCATCTGTCACGCGTCGGTTCTAACTTTTCTATCGCGCCTTGCGTCTCACAGATGCGCGAGAGGACTTGCGGGTGGATCGCGAGCCCGCCGATGGTGTGCGCGCACGGCGGCGACTCGGCAAACGCATTCCCTAACTCGGTGGGTGGTAGATCGCCGCGATCCCTGATTCTCGGCGAACTTGTTACCGGATGATAATTATCTAGTATCTATTTGGGTGGAGAAATGTGCCGACGGGTTCTTGGTTTCAGATGGACGCCTTCAGGATGGCTTTGGACGCTCGCGTAGACTGCGTGGAGGTGGATGTGTCGAGGTCCTCAGATGGCACGCTCTTCGCCATCCATGACAGGTAATCTGAATTGCTGCCTGGCTGTAGCGGCAGAATCTACCTGAAGCATTGCAGTTTATGTGGAACCTGAACTGCAAACAGGACTGTTGATTGGTTTCAGTAGCTGAACTCAGTAAGAACTGTTGCATTTGTTGAATGTATCCGTGAACGTAGATAACGTAATGGAACTGATGAAAGCGGTTATAAATTCCAATACTAATAGATGCGCTATATAGATGTTTTTATAGCATTTGATATGGCATAGTTTGCTTGATTTGTTATTCACAGACTGTACTCGAGGTTGGATCCATTATATTTTACCATTTTTTCATGCATTGTACTGTCGCTTAGTTGCGGAACAGCTAACTGGAAAATGGACCACTACTTTAGTGGTTTAACCCTTTAGTGTACTGGATGGAAAACTAGACACCTTATCTCTGCACTTGGATGTTTGGTCACACTCACATATTATTGATGTGTTGACACTTCGGAGGTCATCTAGTGCAACTATTATTTTCAGTTGTTGTTACAAGAAAACTCTACTTCGTACTAAATTTCATATGACTGCTTTCTTTCCGAAATGCTAGTATATTTTTCCTATTATCTTCCATAACCATCAAAGGGTTTCACCTTCTGGTAATGGGCCTGTTAACAGTCATTTACAGAAGACATGGGAACCCAAAATATATTCTTGTTGTAAGGTTTATCATTATTGATGCTTCCATCCACAAACACTAGTCACTATTTGTTAATGTAACACAAATAAATGATAACTTATAAATAAAAGCAAAAAATTTCAAACAGAAGTGCAGTAGCTTGCATGGTACTAATTCTCTTTTGTTGTAATAATATATCATGGACTTGATTCGAAATTGACACAGTCAGGGATCTGCAAAGAATGTCTGGTAATTCTACAGCAAAAGTTGGCCACTGGAGCGCTCATGAGGTGAGTTTATTTATTTGTTTAGTCTATCTGTCAAGTACAAAATTTGTTTGTCTCGGTTCATAAATTGCAAGTGGTGTTTCATTATTGTAGCTGTGCTAAACGAAGCCAGTCAAGTGATAGTTTCAACTTGAAGTGTGTGTTGTGAAGTAGCTGCATTTATTATATTCAGTCCTAGTTTCCTGAAGCACATCATGATCATCGGCTGACTTTGGTGATGGAACACACTAACAAAGTGACCTTTTAGTCTTCGTAGATAAAAGCATTGTCCACAAAGTTTCAGCTATCAAGAACAGTTCAAAACCAGGAAGTTCCCAAAGTAGAAGATGCTCTTGCAGTAAGCATCTGTCTAATGAGTTTGTGTTGTTGGAATTATTCATTAGTAATCCTTGTAATCCGTTTAACCTTCAAATTGCTCATGTAAATGTTGCTATTGGTGGATTGTGTTTGAAACACACGAGTATGAATTCATTGATATGTGTGGTACTGAGTCTTTCACCTCTTGTAGTTGATAGCGCAATCTGCAAGACAAGTGATTCTGGATATCAAAGTTGGGCCTCCTTCATTTGACAAAGGTTTGGCTGAAGATGTACTGTCCATTGTAAGTGCTATGTAGATCATTTCTCACTTGTCCTTAAATAGGTGGTTCAAATAGCATAAGCTATTCCCTTTATCTGCAAGTCTTGGTTCATCACATGTTCTATCATATCTGTATCATCGGTTTCTACAGGTTAAATGGAAAGGATCCTGTTAATTTAGTATGTGTTTTATGTAATGGTGGAAGTGCTTAGAGTAGTTTGATATTTTCTACCTGGTCACATTTTTTTTTCTCAAAATTAGCATTTTCATCCGTGGCAAAATTCTCTCTTGTTCTATCCATCGTACTAAAGTTGTGCATATCATTTGACCATAGTTGCCCAAAATATCGCAGTTTTTCAGCATGTTTGCTAAATGATGTTTTCATCAACATCATTTACATGATAAATAAATGCAAGTCTTGGTTCATCACATGTTCATATCATATCTGTATCATCGGTTTCTACAGGTTAAATGGAAAGGAGCCTGTTAATTTTAGTATGTGATTTGTGCAATGGTGGAAGTGCTACAGTAGTTTGATATTTTCTACCTGGTCACATCTTCTCAAAATTAGCATTTTCATCCATGGCAAAATTGTCTATTGTTCTATTCATCTAACTAAAGTTGTGCACTTCTTTATTTGCTTATTAGTTTCATTTATTTATCATTTCACCATAGTTGCCCAAAATATCGTAGTTTTTCAGCATGTTTGCTAAAACATGTTTCATCAATATCATTTACATTCTTTGCAGATCAAGAGAACAAACTGCACAAATTGTGTAATCTGGTCAAAAAGTGACAACATAGGAAGAGATGTCATCAACCTGTCAAAAGATGTTATGGTGAGTTTTTCTGTATTTTCCATAGAAAATACAATAAACCGCATCCTAGTCTTTTATCCATGCCTACATGGCTGCAACTAGGGGTGTGCAAAATTGAAACCGGTGGAAACCGTTTCAAACCGGTTAGTGGGAGTAGTTCATTTCCTTTCACAAATTAAATCTCCACTTCCACTTTAGAGCGGGAAAATTAAAGCTAAAACCGGTCAAACCGTGAAACCTCGTTTGCCCACCCCTAGCTGCAACCAGCACTGTTATATAAGGGCATCTCCAATGCGGCGACCCATCCCGCGCCCGCCCGTCCGAATGGGTCAAAACAGACAAAAACGCGGCCCAACGCGGCCACGCATCGCAAATGCGGATGGCCGCTGTGTCTGGGATGACCCAAACCCGGCCCAAATCTGGGTCAGGTTTGCGTGGCCGCGGATGGCACGCGGCGTCCTCGTACGTGTGCTCGCCTCCCTGGGCCAGCTGTCGGCGGGGGGCGCGATTATTATTAAATGTAGACTGGGAGGGGACTGTCTCTGTCCAGTCCACTTCCCCACTTCCAGTCCACCTCCCCACGCGCTCGCAACTGCCGCCATGGGCCCGAAGAGGATTTTTGCTCCCGGTGCCAATGACGGCGAGGCCAGCAGCAGCCGCCGTCTTGCGCCGGCGTTGAGGGCTGCCGGACACCGCGGCGGTCTCTACATCAGAGAGGCCGGCCGCGTCGGCGCGGCATTGGCGCAACCCGCGCCGCTGGTGCCGAAGCCGGAGGAGGACGACGACCCGGACATGCGCGCCGCTCAAAGGAGGAGGCCAAGTGCCCGCATCTCGCGGCGGTGATCCGCACCTCCGCGATGGAGGAGGCCCGGCCGGCGGTCGAGGACGCCGAGGCCTAGGTGTTGCTCGGCCAGGCCTGCCGGGAGGAGGAGGCCTTGGGGCAGCGCGACGAGGCCAGGCTCCGGTAGGAGGAGGCCAGGCGCGAGGAGGCCAGGCGCCGGCGCGAGGAGGACAGGCGCCGGCGCGAGGAGGACAAGCGCCAGGAGGCCAGGCACCTGGCGGAGCAAGAGAGGCATCTCCGCCTCAGGGAGGAGGCGGAGTTACGGGCTGCTGCGGTGGAGCAGCGGGTGGCTCCGGACCCCCACTCGGCCTGGGAAGAGGCCCCGTGGTCGCCGTGGCCGGAGTCCCCGGCGCGCTCGAGCCACAATAGCGCATCGCCGCCTAGGGACGTCATCGACGCCCACGGCGATGAGGTCCACAGGGACTAGGCGGCGCACCGGCGGCCACCTCGTCCTCCTCAAACCCTAGGCTAGGGTTTTATATATATTTTTAGTTTAAAGCCCATATAAAGGGCTTTCTTTTGTAGTTTAAATTTGTCCAAAATAAGGCATATGTATAAATTTGCCCAAAATATGGCATATGTTTAATGAAATATGTTTTAGGTTTAATTGTTTTCATTTTTTTTTTGTTGTATTTGACTTTTGCGGTGCGTCCGTGTGTTGGGCGCAGTGCGCGACCCGAACGGATCGATGGCCAGGTCCGTGTGTCCGCGCGGCCACCCAAACGGCCCATCCGGATGGGCCAACGCGTCCGGTTTGGGTCGCCGTGTTGGAGATGCCCTAACTCACCCATGCTATTTATCTGTTACAGGTTGGCTATATTGTCATGGTTGATTGGTCAACTGGCAGAAGAACAGAGTTAGTGAGGATTGAAGGGGCTAAAGTTGCTGGTGTATATCATACTTTGATCAATGGGAAGCTCATGAAGACCATGCACAGGTAATGTCTCTTCTTTTCGAAATTAGATAATGGAATTAGTCTGACAACTAACTGAGCTGCTGGGTTTTGAAACAGAAATGATCGAAAAGTTTATGCATGGACTGTTGACGATAGCGACTCCATGAAGAGGATGCTGTATGAGCAGGTTGATGCAATTGTGACAAGCAACCCTTCACTCCTGCAGCAGCTGATGCAGGAGATGAGAACAGAATGCATGGAAGATGGCATTGCCTTCGCATAGTGACGGCCATAAGCCTCATCGCATTTCCAGTGACTGCTTTTATCTGCATGATACGAGAGTAGAACTGAAAGGAGTTTTTTCTCCCATGGAGATTGACCAGTAGCATAGATGATTTTAACTCATTTTTACGATTCAAGTGTTACGCCATTCATCTCACCATGATGACGTTTGCTCTTCCTTTTCCCTGTAACCGCTGGAAGATATTCTTTAGGATATGACAATGCTAACATGTAATGGAAGATAACCTTCTCGCCCTCATGTAATGTTAGCTATACATAATGGAATCATGCTTTTGTCATTGACGCATCAATATGTAGACTAGAATAAATATAAATATTTCGTTAATTTTGTACTGAGCACACCTGCATGTGCATGTGCAAATGAGAGCACTAGGATACATGGAAATATTGCAAATCCAAATGGACACCCCGGAAAAATCGGCTGGGCACCTACACACCTCATAAGAACTCAACCAAATGCATGCCATCCACTTGTGAATGCAAGATTCTCTTCTCGAGGAAAAAAAAGCAACATTTTCACTTGTGCCCGTTGACCTTGGTCAACATCAAGGCCAGGCAGGCTCTCCAACCTTAGTCTACTCGACTCAGTCCTTATTTTACAGCATTAGCTTGAAACCAAAAATAGCCTTTCTTCCAAATAAAGTCAAAGCTAGCAAGCAGAAAACTTTTATAGAAAGAAAAACAAAACAAAAATATCCATTAAATTAGTTCAAAAAATAAACATCCATTAAAAGTTGCCGCTTTCGCCTAACAGCTAGCGGGAAATAATTCTCATCCCACCTGCTTTTCTTTCCTTCCTAGTAGCGCTCCTCATGTACAAATTCCACCCGAGGAGAGGAGGAGCCGTGTGTTTGAGCAAAGTCTGGATACTCCGCTCTCCATCTCTCCCTGCCTCCAATCCTCCATTGCCAAGGTCAGTTAGTTTCTGCTCTCTACGTATTACCTGTTGTTCCTTCCTATGCTTAGAGAGAAACGTTCTTACTTGTTTACATGATTAGCTAGGTTTTATCTTTCATGTTTTCTCTACCTGCCCATGTGATTTTCTCGTTTAGCGAGATGCTCGAGATAATGCGATCTAGTCTAGTCCGGATGACCGACACATTTCTGTAGATCTCACAGGTCGTCCTATGCACTTGGTATAAGTACACAACATGTAGGCGCACACAACCGATTGGTTTAGTTTTGATCTTAGGTGCTCTGATGGTTTCCTTTGTTGTGTTTTCTTCCAAGTTCCAACCTCCACAAATCTGGTCTGACGTCCCATTTTACTATGTTAGTTTTATGTATAGTAAGGCCAAGTTTCAGGACTAGATCAACCATGGGGTGACAGAGACACCAGTAGATTTTTAAAACTTTGCATGCCAAGAACATGCACACGTTTTAAGAAAGAAGTATGAATAGATCTTAAGTCTACCGTTTGGTTAAAGCTACAGATAAATGGCATCAGTTTCAGTGTAGATCTTTCCCTTTTGCATCAAGTTCAAGTTTAGATCTAACTCACACAGCCGATCGATGTGTTAGCACAAATACGATTTAAACCTCTCTAAGAAAAGAAATTTTAACCGTGCAAAAATTTGACCAGTCAATCTGTTTTCACAAAGTCACTTAATGAACAAAAGGACAAGATATATGAAAGTACTAGCTTACACATACTTTCACTACATGATGTGAAATGGTTGACCAGATTTACATGTACGTATTTGTCTTACTGTAGTAATTGAACCAATGCAAATTTTTTTTGCATCCAAAGGGATTGCATCTCAATTAAATCCTAACAGTGTGTTTTATTGTAAAAATGCGCATTAGAATCCCAGTGATAAATGTTGCGCCCATTCCTATTTGTTGGCCGGTGTACAATATATTAGTAGTGTAGCACATGCTCGAACAAAACCTTTAGGATTTGCCTAAGCAATTGATTTATTGTCGTTTTTTGTTGCACACTTCGCATCGACCAAGTTTCAATTGGATATATTTACTTAATCAGAAAATAGCATGTTATATCATTTCTAGTGTAGATTCCTATATCCATTGTGTATGAATTATTTATGTTATTACTTGACATCTCGCTCCAACTGGAGTCCATGCTGCACTAACCGTATTTGATGCTCAAGAGTTTATCCTAGTCATTATCATGGATTACTTGCAATTGCAATTTAGTTAATCCTCACAGGATCACATCTCATTGCATGTGCATCGCTTGCAGATGAGTCATCACATGATCCGCCTCACACTAAAGCTTACATTATCTTCTCAATTGATGCAGTCTTGCCCGTGGAGTGCGAGCTCGTACGTCGCCACCATGGACCGCACCCCCTCGCCGCCACCGGCTCCCCAGGTGTCCCCGAAGGCCCAGCCATCCATGGCATACGTGTATGAAAACCCGGAGTTGTTCATGGAGATGATACGCCGTTTCACCGGCCAGACGGCACCCTCTACGGTGGAGCCGGTGCAGAAGCACCAGCCAATGGTGACAACTACCACGGCGCCAGGCCCAGGAACGTCTGGCTCCAGCCTCGGGTCGCTACTGACGATGTCGCTGCCATTGTCATCGGAGAATCCTGGGCTCCTGGCCCGTGTACCCTCAACATGGCGCCAGATATACGGTCGCTGGAGACGTCGTCAGAGGAGGAGGGGGAGATGGAGAACGCTGATGAGGTTGAAGATGAAGAAACCGAGGAAGACAGGGCCATCACAGAGGGGATGTTCTATCTGCTGTCATCGCCGCCACCGGCGAAACGGCGCAGGCTCTGAAGGAAACATGGAGACATAGATGCATGAAGCCAAGCCTTCATGAAGCGCCTATCCGATAGAGGACTATATGGAACACACATACGCGTATGTGGTGTGTCCAGTTATTTCCGGAGATTTGTTTGTCATCCATAAGAGAAGCGTTGTTTTTCATTTTTGAACTGAGAAGCAAGTGCTGGACTAAGTTCTGTTTTCTTTTTTCTAGAATGAATGCTGGATTAAAGTTCAAACGAGATTTTGCGATTAGTAAACTATTATTATTAATATTCATTTATTCACCAGAGAGCGGGAATGTGCCATCTGAAATAAAACAAAACATAGCATCTGATCTGGGTTAGATTGGTTGTCATCTGTGTTCGTCGAGACTCCTCGTTGAACATAGATTTACCAGACAAGCAGCGCGTTAAGTTTCACTCTCTTCAGCGTCAAGACAATGCCGTTCTGACGCAACCGTTGGATCATAATCTACGGCGAGAACATACCGCATGTGTATCAGGCCATTTCGATCAAAGAATTCATGATGCTGTATACACTCTCATGGGTAGGGCTGGCAGCCAGGGCAGGCGCCCTCTTTTGCGACCAGAGAAACAGATCCTCGGTGTGTGACCACATTACTTATCGCAGTCGTTCTCTACCAGATTTATGGTCTTGGCATTATGAAAAAAGGGTAGGGTTTCCATTCGATCTGCATACATGATGTTAGTCTTGGCTGAATTGGTCATCCAGTGGTCCAAACTTAGAAGCTGAATCTATTCCAGTTTCAATCGAATTGCAGGTTTCCCAAAAACTATTTACAGAGTGCTAAACGCTAGCTCACGAGGCGGCATGAGTTAGCCAAAAAAAGGAGCCATATACAAGCACAATATGATATAGCAATTTTTCAGGAATGATCTGTATGAGTAATTGAGTATGGTTATGTGTTCTGGCCATACACGTTGGAGAGCAGATAGCTACACTGAAAACTCAAGAGGTTCAGGAATCCCAGTCCTGAAGTCTTGATGGTAAAGTATTACCTGTTGTTTCTATCTGCAAATCACACTAACTGTAACTTTGTTCCAGTTTTGCTATTGTGTAGCTGAATACCATCTACTTACTAGAATTCGTCAATATTGTAAGGGTGAAGTGATCGCATTGCCGTTTATTACCGGAAGTACAAAGATTTTTTTTCCTATTTGCGGGCTCTCTCTGCTTTCTTTCTTGGTGGGAGGTCCTAGGGGGTGACCCTTTATTGCTCTTAGTAGTAAAACAAAAAATATGATGTTTGCAGGTCGTTCTAATCATCCATTAGCATTTCTGTGTGTAGAATTATGGCAATGGACTTGGAAAAACATTCTTATATACTTTTATGTACGGAGCAGAATACTGCCAAATACTTCGACAAATGTATGAATGAACAATATCCAGATACTTCGACAAATGTATGTCTGAAAAGTATCACATCTTACTTATCTCCTCTCTTTCGGGGACTTTCTAATAATCGGAGAAGTACATTTATCAAGTAAGAACTTATGAGTGCAGATGTTCTACACATTCAACTCATGTAACAAGATCCACATGTTGATATTCTATTTCTAATAAATTCACATATAATCCGATGGCTTCATCAAAACCTTATTGCCCTTTCTGATTACTGAAGAACTCCTTTGAGGTAGCTCAAGTTGTATGCTCCTTCTTTGTTCCATTATATATTTTCAGAATCCATGAATGCATACCTTTGGTGTTGCACTACAGGTTATTGTTTGCTGCAAGTTTTATCTTTCACAGCTATGGCAGGTTCATCGAAATTTAGTAGTACATTTTCACATCAAACATTCCTTGGCCACAAAATAATTGTCTTATTTTCCTTCTACCTGATTACCAATAAATAAATCTATAGTAAAAGTAATAATATATTTTCAACACATGCTTCTTATTAAGTAACTTGGTGCTATTCTCTCACTTAATAGTCAAACTGATATTTGGTAAATTATAGAGTAGTTTTTCAAACAGAATACGCTTGCATATTAATCTTGGTAGATAATGTATTAAAATTTTGTGTGTGTCTATGTTCGGTGTTTGATGGACATAGATAAAATTGACGAACTACAGCTTGAGGACGTGTTCCTTTGCAAGGCATGGATGGAAGTTTGACAAAATCCAATATGTGGTGCCCAACAAAGGGGTGGCGCATTTTGGAAGAAGATCCACAACTGCTTCCATGAGGACAAGAATTTGGGCGATCTTTATCGAAAAAAAGAATTTGGGCGATACCCCTTTTGTGAGCGACCGGAGTGAGGACTCGCTCATGAAAAGGTTTGCGTGGATCCAAGAGCAAACCACCAAGTTGAATGCCCCCTACGACAAGATAAAGAATCGTAAGGTGGGTGTCCTTGGTGTTGCCGACATGATGACCTAATCTTTGGCCGAAGACGACCAACGAGAAAAATAACTTCAACTTGGTCCACTGTTGGAGGGTTCTCAAGTATTTCCCCAAGTGGCACTGCCTATATGCGTCCTATGTTGCCAACAACCCTGGCGAGTCCAATGTCATTGATGTGATGGCGAGGCTCCAAGTGCACTGCTGAAGAAGCCGAGGGGGCAGACCAGCTCAAAGGTGGAGGCCAAGTGAGATGCCTCCTCGCTAGCGATGATGGAGTCGATCAAGACGCTTCTTGCCGTCAAGAACTACTACGAGATATAAACCAAGAAGCGCAAGATTAAAAAGATCAATGACCGTGCGGCCGCAAAGGAGGTGGATAACAAGTAAAAGGAGTTGGAGATCTCCCTGCTCAGCGAGAGGAGGCTAGGATCATGATGCCCCCTTGACAGACGATATGGATCCATCTCACTGTGCATGGCTCAAGAAGAAGAAGATCATTTTAGCTCGGGAAATATGATTTAGCTGCTTGTGTTTTAACTATGATTTTTATCATTCCGAGTGAATTATTTACTATATTTTATCCATGGAGGCAATGTTAAATATGGGGGGGGGGGGGGGGGTGGGACACCCGCATACGAAACGAGGCCTATTTCAGGTCCATGGGACGCCGCATCTGGACCCAAATGGACCTAAAAACGGTCCGTTATGCGGGAGGTCGTTGGAGATGGCCTGTCGGCTATTAGCCTTATCGCATTTTCACAGTATGTGCTTTTGTCTGCATTATACGAGAGTAGAATTAAAAGGAGTTTTTTTTATCCCATGCAGATTGACCAGTAGCATAGATGATTTTAACTAACTTTTACGATTCAAGTGTTATGCCATTCATCCCACCATGATGACGTTTTCTCTTACCTTTTATTCCCTTGTAACGGCTGGAAGATAGTTTTTAGGATATGACAATGGTACCATGTAATGTGATGAGGACATCCCTACCTCACTACTACCTCCGTCATGGCAAGTTGAAGATGATCCTGCTGTGAAGCTCAAGTCCAATGAAGTTAGGATTGGACCAATGATACGAGCTCGTGCGAAGCTACTTAAACAACAGGTGAACATGTTCCTAAACGATATTGTGATTGATGAGAACTTTATACTGCCTAAGTGCTATTATTTATGTATGATCAGGTACGAGGAGGGAGCAAGCATCGCACGAGGAGGAGAGGAGCAGCTGGACCAGAAGATGGACGTGAAGCTGGACATGGAACTGGACATGAAGACATCCCATGGACGCGCGAGGAAGGAGCGGGAGGCATGCGCGAGAGGGAAAGCTGAAGTTTAGGACGGTGCCAGATCCGGTCCGACCGGCCGTGCCGCCGGACCATCCGGTCCCAGGCCCGGTCCGACCGGATCCTGAGCCGGGTCATCCCGGTTTCCAACCGGGCGCAGCGCTTGTGCCATCCGGGCACTATCCAGTATGTCAGGGAGCATCGCCCGGTCACCACACGGTGCCAGGTCCGGTTTGAACCGGATCGGCCGGTCCCAGACCCGGTTGACCGGCCGCCAGACCGGCCGACTCTGAGTCTGTCTCGACCAGATCTATTCTGGGTCGGTTATTTTCGTACTTTTTCGACCTGAGGTCGTCCTGGACGCCTATATAAGTCCATAGGACGCCCCCAAAGTTGCTTTAGACCACGTTTAAGACACTAGTTCTTAGTTGTTTGCTCTGCAAAACTATTGAATTCCCTACACCATATTGCTTAATATTGTGTAGATCCTGATAAAGTCTTGTGTGATCTGCTGTTCCATTGAGAATTATACGGTTGCAACTTACCGCTTCATGGTCGGCGGCTACGTGCGCAAGTGTGTGGAGTTGCGAATATTTTGCAGGGTTGAGAGCTGTTGCATTGGCGACAGGGACCAATCGAGAGATCTCGTTGCGTCATACAAGTTATCATCCACTACATCGTCGTGTTTCTCCGCTGCTATCACCCCGTGGTCATCATCACCACCGTTGCTTACTGAGAAGATCGGGCCACCCCTTATCATCTTGGTATCAGATTTCCAGTTTTTCTCGGTAAGCCATCCACAATCCACCCCATAGTTGAGTTGTGAGTGTTTTCCTATCCAGAAAAAGCCAAAAATATTAGGGTTAGGGTTTGCCATAGCTTTAGATTGCATTAATTTCAAGTTTTAGTTGCTTTTCATAGTTGTTTTTGCGTATCCTTTTCTTGCATCTAGTATTGTTAGGGTTTGAGTCTCTACTATCATCTAGTTGTCGTTATTGTTACTCCGAGTCCACATAGCGTACAGTGTGCTTTTCCCAACCATAGCCACAGCCTATCGATATACGTGACTAGGAACTTCCCCAGAAGAGACTAGTTTTACCGCTCGACAGGCTGCTCATTAGGGTTTTGGTGCTTTGCATATCTTGTTGGCCGTGTTATCTAGGAGTGTGTCATAAAATCAAAAAAAAAAAAAATAGAAAATTGAAAAGAAGCAAAAAGAGCTACATAGCTGCGTTACAAAAGAAAATACAAAAAGACAAAGTGAAGTGCTAGAAGAATCAAGTGAAGCCCTAAGTTTACTTTACTGCACCCGTAGTTGAGCAATCTTGTGCCTGTTTCGTTGAGCTTTGATAGCGTCTCTCTAGTGCATTGCAACTTTTCCTCCATATAGTTGCATTGCCCCATCATATCGCCTTGTGTGAGTATCATTGGTTGTCTACGGTCAGCGCTAGAGCTTATTATTGGTGCAAATAGGTAGCCTACCTACCCCCACATATACCCTGCTTTGTCGTGTGATTTGTTCTTATACCCTTGATATTCGCTTCGCTACATCCGTGCACTAGTTGTTTCTACAAGTGGTAAGCAATACTAATTTACTTTGGAACGGTAAGATCTCCTTTTCTTATCAGTTTTGAGTGAGTTGTGAGAGTACCACCATATATATATTTTGATTTAGTGCACTAATCTACTAATCATGTCTGCTAGTGATCATAAAATTGTTAACCAGGAAAACAAGAGTGCTGCAGACCTCATCACATGGAGGGAGTTTGAGGCTCTTCATAATGAGATGCGACGTGAATTCCGCGCTCAGGACGATGTGCTTAATGGGAAGGTTGAGGAGATCAACCAAAAGTTGGATGCTACTAATGCGACCGTCACCACAATGGCTGATCAAGTGATGGATATACAACGCAATATTGCCGATATGCGCTTAGCTATTGAGAATTTGACCGCACAACAACAACAAGACGAATATGAAGATCCTGAGCTTCAAGATGACGCACACAATGCTCGTGGTGCGCCTCGTGGTAATCGTGCTCGAGGATGGGCTCCGCTTTACCGCCATGGTCGTGGACATGATGAGGAAGATGGTTTGGGTAAGCCTAAGTTTTCCATACCCAAGTTTGAAGGAGGAGCTGATGTTGAAGAATACCTCACTTGGGAGCTCAAGATTGAGAAGTTATGGAACTTACATCCGAACTACACTGAAGATAGGAAGATCAAGCTTGCTTCTTCTGAATTTGATGGCTATGCATTGCGTTGGTGGGATGCTTTTGTTCGTAACCGCGCTGAGGATGGTGAGCAACCTATACGCACATGGCGTGCCATGAAGGAAGCAATGACTTCTCTCTTTGTGCCTACAAATTACTTGCGGAATATATACGATAAGTTGACTCTATTGAGGCAAGGTGTGAAGACTGTGGATGAATATTACATGGAGATGGAGATGCTTATGCAGCGTGGCCGTGTCCGTGAGTCTCTCGAGATGACAATGCAGCGTTTCCTCAACGGTTTGAAGTATGATATCAAAGGCATTGTTCGTCACTACAGTTACACCAATATGAATCAATTGTTACATCATGCAAGAGAAGCTGAATCACAGTTGGCTGACGAAACAAAGATTAAAGGTCGAGCTTCAGGAGCTGGGCGTTTCACACCCCGCGCGGCCCCATCTACGGTGCCGGCGCCTTCGACGCGCTCCGCCCCTTACTCTACTCCGACTAGCAAGCCGGTCTCCAATGTGTCTAACACAAAGAAGTCCGAATCTGCTGCAAGTACGAGTGGCTCTAATGTGTCTACTGCGCGTAACCGTGATATGGCTTGTCATACATGTGGTGGCAAATGTCACTTCAAGAGAGATTGTCCTAACCGCAAAGTCATGATTATCAATGAGGACAATGAGTATGAGACTGGAGATGATGTTGATCCTAATGCTCTAGAAGATGATGACTATGACACTGATGGTGAAGATGCATATCCGTCTGATGCTCGCACCATTGTTGTGTCGCAGCGTGCTCTTAATGTATTGCCTAGTGCATCTACTCAGCGCTGCAATTTGTTCCAAACAAAGGCTTTACTTGGTCCCGACAAGGCTTGCAAGGTCATTATTGATGGCGGGAGTTGCCGCAATTTAGCAAGCAAGGAGTTGTGTACCAAGCTGAAGTTGAAGTATCTACCGCATCCGCATCCATACTATATTCAGTGGTTGAGCGACAATGGAGAGATGAAGGTCAACCACATGGTGCGTGTTGAGTTTGCTATTGGACCGTATAAGGATTGCATTGACTTTGATGTGGTTCCTATGACGGTGTGTCACTTATTATTGGGTCGGCCTTGGCTCTATGATCGTTCTGTGCAACACAATGGCCGTGCCAATACATATCACTTGGAGTTCAAGGGCAAGAAAATCAACTTACAACCTATGACACCACAGCAAATTGTCAATGAGCCTCGTCAGAAAGTTGAAGTAAACTTGGAGGATACTTCTTTAGATAGGCGAGAGAATTGTAATGTTGTGAGTGATATAACGAAAAGTGAGAGAGTGAATTCCTTAGTCTCATTAGCCACCAAAGAAGACATGAGAGAATTTAGTGAGGATCCTACAGCCATGCCTCTTGTACTCTTGTACAGGGGTACGGTTTTGGTTTCTAATGACATGACCCCTCTTCCTCTTGGTGTTTCTAATGTTTTGCAGGAATTTGGCGACGTGTTTCCGGATGAGGTACCCGCGGGACTACCACCATTGCGAGGTATTGAGCATCAAATCGACTTGATTCCCGGAGCTTCGCTACCCAATCGGGCACCATATAGAATAAATCCCGAAGAGACGAAGGAGATACAGAAGAAAGTACAAGCGCTACTCGACAAAGGTTATATCCGCATAAGCCTTAGTCCTTGTGCTGTTCCTATTATTCTTGTTCCTAAAAAAGATGGTACATGGCGTATGTGCATAGATTGTAGAGCTATAAACAACATTACTATTCGATATCGTCATCCTATTCCCCGTTTAGAGGATATGCTAGATGAACTGAGTGGTGCTGCTGTGTTCTCTAAAATTGATTTGCGCAGTGGTTATCATCAAATTAGGATGAAAGAAGGGGATGAGTGGAAAACAACCTTTAAAACAAAATTTGGTTTATATGAGTGGTTAGTAATGCCTTTTGGTTTAACTAATGCACCTAGCACTTTCATGAGACTGATGAACCATGTTTTGCGTGAATTTATTGGCAAGTTTGTGGTTGTGTATTTTGATGATATATTAATTTACAGCCGCAATGAATCTGATCATACTATACATATTCAACATGTTTTGCAAGTGTTGCGTGATAATAAACTCTATGGTAATCTTGAGAAGTGCACATTTTGCAAAGATAAGGTCATATTTCTTTGTTATGTTGTCTCTAAGCATGGAGTCGAAGTAGATGTGTCTAAAATTGAAGCTATTCAAAATTTGCCTACTCCCATGAATGTGAGTCAAGTAAGACGTTTTCATGGTCTAGCTGGGTTTTATAGAAGATTTGTGCCCAACTTTAGTACTATTGTTGCACCTTTGAATGACTTGACTAAAAAGGGTGTTATATTTGAGTGGGGCGCAGCCCAAGATCATGCTTTTGATGAACTTAAGAGATTGTTAACTTCTGCACCGTTGCTTGCACTTCCTGATTTCAATAAGCAATTTGAGATTGAATGTGATGCTAGTGGTATTGGAATTGGTGGTGTGTTGATGTAAGAGGGTCGCCCAATTGCATATTTTTCTGAGAAACTTTCTGGTGCTAACTTGAACTATCATATATATGATAAAGAATTGTATGCTTTAATTAGAGTTCTTGAGGTTTGCCAACATTACTTGTGGCCAAAAGAATTTATCATACATTCTGATCATGAAACTTTGAAATATCTGAAAGCCCAATCTACTTTGCATAAGCGTATTGCTAAGTGGGTTGAGTTCATTGAGTCTTTTCCATACATTATTAAGCATAAGAAGGGAAAAGATAATATTGTTGCTGATGCTCTATCTAGGAAGAATATGCTATTAACTCAACTTGATGTTAAAATTCCTGGATTAGAAGTGCTATGTGATTTGTATGCTACTGATCATGATTTGCTGAACCATATCGCTTATGTGCTCTTGGTAAAGCATGGGAAAAATATCACATACATGATGGGTTCTTGTTTCGAGCTAACAAACTATGTGTTCCAGAATCGTCTGTGCGTTTGCTCTTATTGCAGGAATCTCATGCTGGAGGTTTGATGGGTCACTTTGGGCGTGAGAAGACGCTACTCATACTAGCTGACCACTTTTATTGGCCAAAGATGAGGCGGGATGTGGACAGGTATGTGAAGAGGTTCATTACTTGCAACAAGTCCAAGTCCAAGCTGAAGCCTCACGGTTTGTATACTCCTTTACCGGTGATGTCTACGGGTGCTTCTATTCTTGTAGACAGTGTTGGGTCTCCAAGAGCAGAGGTTTGTAGAACAGCAGCAAGTTTTCCTTAAGTGGATCACCCAAGGTTTATCGATCTCAGGGAGGAAGAGGTCAAAGATATCCCTCTCATGCAACCCTGCAACCACAAAGCAAGAAGTCTCTTGTGTCCCCAACACACCTAATAGGTGCACTAATTCGGCGAAGAGATAGTGAAATACATGTGGTATGAATAAATATGAGCAGTAGTAACAGCGCCAGAAAAGTGCTTGCTGGCGTGTAGTTGATGGTGGTAATATTGCGGACAGTACAGATGCAGTAGAACAGTAAACAAGCAGCGATAACAGTATTGGAAACAAGGCCTAGGGATTATACTTTCACTAGTGGACACTCTCAACATTGATCACATAACAGAATAAATAAATAGATGCTAGACTCTACACTCTCTTGTTGGATGATGAACACCACTAACTGTGTAGGATTACACGAACCCTCAATGCCGGAGTTAACAAGCTCCACAATATTCGATGTTCATATTTAAATAACCTTAGAGTGCATGACAGATCAACATAACCAAACCAAGTACTAACATAGCATGCACACTGTCACCTTCACGCTACGAAAGGAGGCATAGATCACATCAATACCATCATAGTAATAGTTAACTTCATAATCTACAAGAGATCACAATCATAGCCTACGCCAAGTACTACACGATGCACACACTGTCACCATTACACCGTGCAGGAGGAATAAACTACTTTAATAACATCACTAGAGTAACACATAGATAAATTGTGATACAAAACTCATATGAATCTCAATCATGTAAGGCAGCTCATGCGATCATTGTATTGAAGTACATAGGAGAGAAATTAACCACATAGCTACCGGTACAGCCCCGAGCCTCGATGGAGAACTACTCCCTCCTCATGGGAGACAGCAGCATTGATGAAGATGGCGGTGGTGTCGATGGAGAAGCCTTCCGGGGGCACTTCCCCGTCCCGGCGGTGTGCCGGAACAGAGACTCCTGTCCCCCAGATCTTGGCTTCGAGATGGCGGCGGCTCTGGATGGTTTCTCGTACCGTGGCTTTTCCGTCTCGAGGTTTTAGGTCGAGGGGGCTTAAATAGGCGAAGAGGCGGCGTCGGAGGGTCAACGAGGCGACGACACCACAGGGGGGCGCGGGCCACCCCTGGGCCGCACCGGCCTACCTCCTGGGGGGCCTGTGTCCCCTCTCTGGCGGCTCTCGGGTGTTCTGGATGCTTCCGGGGATTCTAAGATGCTGGGCGTTGATTTCGTCCGATTCGAGAATATTTCCTTACTAGGATTTCTGAAACCAAAAACAGCAGAAAACAGCAACTGGCCCTTCGGCATCTCGTCAATAGGTTAGTTCCGGAAAACGCATAAATATGACATAAAGTGTGCATAAAACATGTAGATATCATCAATAATGTGGCATGGAACATAAGAAATTATCGATACGTCGGAGACGTATCAGCATCCCCAAGCTTAGTTTCTGCTCGTCCCGAGCAGGTAAACGATAACAAAGATAATTTCTAGAGTGACATGCCATCATAAACTTGATCATACTATTGTAAGCATATGTAATGAATGCAGCGATCAAAACAATGGTAAATGACATGAGTAAACAAATGAATCATATAGCAAAGACTTTTCATGAATAGTACTTCAAGACAAGCATCAATAAGTCTTGCATAAAAGTTAACTCATAAAGCAATAATTCAAAGTAAAGGTATTGAAGCAACACAAAGGAAGATCAAGTTTCAGCGGTTGCTTTCAACTTGTAACATGTATATCTCATGGATAGTTGTCAATGTAAAGTAATATAACAAGTGCAATATGCAAGTATGTAGGAATCAATGCACAGTTCACACAAGTGTTTGCTCCTTGAGATGGAGAGAAATAGGTGAACTGACTCAACATAAAAGTAAAAGAAAGGCCCTTCACAGAGGGAAGCATCGATTGCTATATTTGTGCTAGAGCTTTGGTTTTGAAAACAAGAAACAATTTTGTCAACGGTAGTAATAAAGCATATGTGTTATGTAAATTATATCCTACAAGTTGCAAGCCTCATGCATAGTATACTAATAGTGCCCGCACCTTGTCCTAATTAGCTCGGATTACCTGGATTATCATCGCAATGCACATATTTTAACCAAGTGTCACAAAGGGGTACCTCTATGCCACCTGTACAAAGGTCTAAGGAGAAAGCTCGCATCGGATTTCTCGCTATTGATTATTCTCAACGTAGACATCTATACCGGGACAACATAGACAACAGATAATGGACTCCTCTTTAATGCATAAGCATGTAGCAACAGTTAATTTTCTCATATGAGATTGAGGATATTTGTCCAAAACTGAAACTTCCACCATGGATCATGGCTTTAGTTAGCGGCCAAATGTTCTTCTCTAACATTATGCAATGCTCTAACCATTCTAGCGGTAAATCTCCCTTACTTCAGACAAGACGAACATGCATAGCAACTCACATGATATTCAACAAAGAGTAGTTGATGGCGTCCCCAGGAACATGGTTATCGCACAACAAGCAACTTAATAAGAGATAAAGTGCATAAGTACATATTCAATACCACAATAGTTTTTAGGCTATTTGTCCCATGAGCTATATATTGTAAAGATGAAGAATAGAAATTTTAAAGGTAGCACTCAAGCAATTTACTTTGGAATGGCGGAGAAATACCATGTAGTAGGTAGGTATGGTGGACACAAATGGCATAGTGGTTGGCTCAAGGATTTTGGATGCATGAGAAGTATTCCCTCTCGATACAAGGCTTAGGCTAGCAAGGTTATTTGAAACAAACACAAGTATGAAGCGGTGCAGCAAAACTCACATAAAAGACATATTGAAAATATTGTAAGACTCTACACCGTCTTCCTTGTTGTTCAACCCAATACTAGAAATTATCTAGACCTTAGAGAGACCAATTATGCAAACCAAATTTTAGCAAGATCTATGTATTCTTCACTAGTAGGTGCAAAGTATATGATGCAAGAGCTTAAACATGAGCACAACAATTGCCAAGTATCACATTATCCAAGACATTTTACCAATTACTACATGTAGCATTTCCCGTTTCCAACCATATAACAATTAACGAAGCAGTTTCAACCTTCGCCATGAAAATTAAAAGCTAAGAACACATGTGTTCATATGAACCAGCGGAGCGTGTCTCTCTCCCACACAAACATTTATTCAAACAAAAAAAAAACAAAAACAAACCGACGCTCCAAGCAAAGCACATAAGATGTGATGAAATAAAAATATAGTTTCAGGGGAGGAACCTGATAATGTTGTCGATGAAGAAGGGGATGCCTTGGGCATCCCCAAGCTTAGATGCTTGAGTCTTCTTGAAATATGCAGGGGTGAACCACCGGGTCATCCCCAAGCTTAGAGCTTTCACTCTTCTTGATCACAGTATATCATCCTCCTCTCTTGACCCTTGAAAACTTCCTCCACACCAAACTCAAAACAACTCATTAGAGGGTTAGTGCATAATCAAAAACTCACATGTTCAGAGGTTATACAATCATTCTTAACACTTCTGGACATTGCCCAAAGCTACTGGAAGTCAATGGAACAAAGAAATCCATCCCACATAGCAAAAGAGGCAATACGAAATAAAAGGCAGAATCTGTCAAAACAGAACAGTCCGTAAAGACGAATTTTATTGAGGCACCAGACTTGCTCAAATGAAAATGCTCAAATTGAATGAAAGTTGCGTACATATCTGAGGATCACTCACGTAAATTGTCATAATTTTCTGAGTTACCTACAGAGAATTCAACCCAGATTCGTGACAGACAGAAATCTGTTTCTGCGCAGTAATCCAAATCTAGTATCAACCTTGCTATCAAAGACTTTACTTGGCACAACAATGCAACAAAACTAAGATAAGGAGAGGTTGCTACAGTAGCAACAACTTCCAAGACACAAATATAAAACAAAGTACTGTAGCAAAATAAACACATGGGTTATCTCGCAAGAAGTTCTTTCTTTATAGCCATTAAGATGGGCTCAGCAGTTTTAATGATGCACTCGCAAGAAATAGTATTTGAAGCAAAAGAGAGCATCAAAAAGCAAATTCAAAACACATTTAAGTCTAACATGCTTCCTATGCATAGGAATCTTGTAAATAAACAAGTTCATGAAGAGCAAAGTGACAAGCATAGGAAGATAAAACAAGTGTAGCTTCAAAAATTTCAGCATATAGAGAGGCATTTTAGTAACATGAAAATTTCTACAACCATATTTTCCTCTCTCATAATAACTTTCAGTAGCATCATGAGCAAACTCAACAATATAACTATCACATAAAGCATTCTTATCATGAGTCTCATGCATAAAATTATTACTACCCACATAAGCATAATCAATTTTGTTAGTAACAGTGGGAGCAAATTCAACAAAGTAGCTATCATTATTATTATCATCATCAAATATAGGAGGCATATTGTAATCATAATCAAATTTATCCTCCATAACAGGCGGAACCAAAAGACTACTATCATTATAATCATCATAAATAGAAGGCAAGGTATCATCAAAGTAAATTTTCTCCTCCATGCCCGGGGGACTAAATAGATCATGCTCATCAAAGCCAGCTTCCCCAAGCTTAGAATTTTCCATATCATAAGCAACAATGGTGTTCAAAGTGTTCATACTAATATGTTCCATGGGTTTTTTTAATTTTCGGATCAAACCATCCATGTCTTAAATCAGGAAATAGAATAAGAAGCTCATTGTTGTCCATTATGCTTAACTAGTGTAAACAAGAAACAAAAAGATGCAATTGCAGGATCTAAAGGAAATAGCTTCGAGCACAAACACAATGGCGCTTTAAAAGCATGTTACTGAACCGGAGTATGAGTGCGTTTTACCTTTCCTCCCCGGCAACGGCGCCAGAAAAGTGCTTGATGTCTACGGGTGCTTCTATTCTTGTAGACAGTGTTGGGCCTCCAAGAGCAGAGGTTTGTAGAACAGCAGCAAGTTTCCCTTAAGTGGATCACCCAAGGTTTATCGATCTCAGGGAGGAAGAGGTCAAATATATCCCTCTCATGCAACCCTGCAACCACAAAGCAAGAAGTCTCTTGTGTCCCCAACACACCTAATAGGTGCACTAGTTCGGCGAAGAGATAGTGAAATACAGGTGGTATGAATAAATATGAGCAGTAGTAACAGCGCCAGAAAAGTGCTTGCTGGCATGTAGTTGATGGTGGTAATATTGCGGACAGTACAGATGCAGTAGAACAGTAAACAAGCAGCGATAACAGTATTGGAAACAAGGCCTAGGGATTATACTTTCACTAGTGGACACTCTCAACATTGATCACATAACAGAATAAATAAATAGATGCTAGACTCTACACTCTCTTGTTGGATGATGAACACCACTAACTGTGTAGGATTACACGAACCCTCAATGCCGGAGTTAACAAGCTCCACAATATTCGATGTTCATATTTAAATAACCTTAGAGTGCATGACAGATCAACATAACCAAACCAAGTACTAACATAGCATGCACACTGTCACCTTCACGCTACGAAAGGAGGCATAGATCACATCAATACCATCATAGTAATAGTTAACTTCATAATCTACAAGAGATCACAATCATAGCCTACGCCAAGTACTACACGATGCACACACTGTCACCATTACACCGTGCAGGAGGAATAAACTACTTTAATAACATCACTAGAGTAGCACATAGATAAATTGTGATACAAAACTCATATGAATCTCAATCATGTAAGGCAGCTCATGAGATCATTGTATTGAAGTACATAGGAGAGAGATTAACCACATAGCTACCGGTACAGCCCCGAGCCTCGATGGAGAACTACTCCCTCCTCATGGGAGACATCAGCGTTGATGAAGATGGCGGTGGTGTCGATGGAGAAGCCTTCCGGGGGCACTTCCCCGTCCCGGCGGCGTGCCGGAACAGAGACTCCTGTCCCCCAGATCTTGGCTTCGCGATGGCGGCGGCTCTGGATGGTTTCTCGTACCGTGGCTTTTCCGTCTCGAGGTTTTAGGTCGAGCGGGCTTAAATAGGCGAAGAGGCGGCGTCGGAGGGTCAACGAGGCGACGACACCACAGGGGGGCGCGGGCCACCCCTGGGCCGCGCCGGCCTACCTCCTGGGGGGCCTGTGTCCCCTCTCTGGCGGCTCTCGGGTGTTCTGGATGCTTCCGGGGATTCTAAGATGTTGGGCGTTGATTTCGTCCGATTCCGAGAATATTTCCTTACTAGGATTTCTGAAACCAAAAACAGCAGAAAACAGCAACTGGCCCTTCGGCATCTCGTCAATAGGTTAGTTCCGGAAAACGCATAAATATGACATAAAGTGTGCATAAAACATGTAGATATCATCAATAATGTGGCATGGAACATAAGAAATTATCGATACGTCGGAGACGTATCAACCGGCCCCTACTACACCTTGGGAGGATATTAGTATGGATTTTGTGTTGGATTTGCCGCGTACTAAGAGAGGCCATGATTCTATATTTTTGGTAGTGGACAGATTTTCTAAGATGTCACACTTTATTGCCTGCCACAAAAGCGACGATGCGTCGCATATTGCTAACCTGTTTTTCAGGGAGGTCGTGCGACTACATGGAGTCCCGAAGACTATTATTTCTGATCGTGACGTGAAGTTTATGAGCTACTTCTGGAAGACGCTTTGGAGGAAGCTGGGGACGAAGGTACTGTTCAGTACAACTTGTCATCCCCAAACTGATGGTCAAACTGAAGTGGTGAATCGAACATTGTCACAACTATTGAGATCCATGATCAAGAAGAACCTGAAAGAGTGGGAAGAGTGTTTGCCGCATGTGGAGTTTTTCTTATAACAGGGCGGTACATTCTACCACAGAATTGTGTCTCTTTGAGGTGGTGTATGGTTTCAAACCCATTACTCCACTTGATTTGTTGCCATTGCCCATACATGAGAGAGTTAATATGGAGGCATCAAAGAGGGTGGATTTTGTACGGAAGATACGTGTGAAGACTAAATAGTTGATCGAGAAGAAAGGCAAGAGCAATGCTGCAAGGATGAACAAGAAGCGTAAGGAGATGTTGTTCAAGCCTGGTGATATGGTCTGGGTACATTTTCGCAAGGATAGGTTCCCGAAGCTGCGAAAGTCTAAGTTGAAGCCTCGTGGTGCTGGTCCTTACAAAGTGCTTGCCAAGATTAATGATAATGCATACTCGATAGATCTTCCAGTTGATGAGTTTGGTGTCTGTAATTCTTTCAATGTTGCTGATTTGACACCATATGACGGAGAAGACCTTGGAGCGTCGAGGACGACGCCTTTTGAAGGGGGGGGGGAGATGATGAGGACATCCCTACCTCACTACTACCTCCGTCATGGCAAGTTGAAGATGATCCTGCTGTGAAGCTCAAGTCCAATGAAGATAGGATTGGACCAATGACACGAGCTCGTGCGAAGCTACTTAAACAATATGTGAACTTGTTCCTAAACGATACTGTGATTGATGAGAACTTTATACTGCCTAAGTGCTATTATTTATGTATGATCAGGTACGAGGAGGGAGCAAGCATCGCACGAGGAGGAGAGGAGCAGCTGGACCAGAAGATGGACGTGAAGCTGGACATGGAACTGGACATGAAGACATCCCATGGACGCGCGAGGGAGGAGCGGGAGGCATGCGCGAGAGGGAAAGCTGAAGTTCAGGCCGGTGCCAGATCCGGTCCGACCGGCCGTGCCGCCGGACCATCCGGTCCCAGGCCCGGTCCGACCGGATCCTGAGCCGGGTCAGCCCGGTTTGCAACCGGGCGCAGCGCTTGTGCCATCCGGGCACTATCCAGTATGCCCGGGAGCATCGCCCGGTCACCACCCGGTGCCAGGTCCGGTTTGAACCAGACCGGCCGGTCCCAGACCCGGTCGATCGGCCGCCAGACCGGCCGACTCCGAGTCTGTCTCGACCAGATCTATTCTGAGTCGGTTATTTTCGTACTTTTTCGACCTGAGGTCCTCCTGGATGCCTATATAAGTCCATAGGACGCCCTCAAAGTTTCTTTAGACCATGTTTAAGATAAACCCTAGTTCTTAGTTGTTTGCTCTGCAAAACTATTGAATTCCCTACACCATATTGCTTGATATTGTGTAGATCCTGATAAAGTCTTGTGTGATCTGCTGTTCTATTGGGAATTAGACGGTTGCAACTTACCGCTTCGTGGTCGGCGGCTACGTGCGCAAGTGTGTGGAGTTGCGAATATCTTGCAGGGTTGAGAGCTGTTGCATTGGCGACAGGGACCAATCGAGAGATCTCGTTGCGTCATACAAGTTATCATCCACTACATCGTCGTGTTCCTCCGCTGCTATCACCCCGTGATCATCATCACCACTGCTGCTTACTGAGAAGATCGGGCCACCCCTTATCATAATGGAAGATAACCTTCTCACCCTCATGTAATGTTAGCTAATGGAATCATGTCTTTGTCATTGACGCATCAATGTGTAGACTAGGATAAATATAAGAGTAAATTCCATTTTTTACTCTATAGTTTGAAATTTTTGATACTAATTACCCCATTTAACAGTTTTTCATCCGTGTTACCCCATTTGGTGAAATTTTTGCCAGAGTTTACCCCTTTTAAAAGTTCGTGAGTGATTTGCTAGGTGATTCCCAATTGCCAGGTACACGACGCATGTGATATCTGAGCTATGATCGACATTTTACTCAATTTCGTTAGGTGTATGTATGCACTGCTTCGACACAGTAATCGTTGATGGCAGGGTACTCGTCGAGATATTAGGACGGAGGCAGTGATCCCGGACTATGTGAGATACATTCTTCATGTAAGACGGTGTGTTTACCAGGGAAATGTGGAACTCCACAAAATTGTTGTGTTGGCTCAGCTGAAATATTGCGAACACATGGATACAACATGAATTGATTGACCACAGATAGTAGCGTGTGTGCTTCTTACTTAATATTTCCTGCGAGGTATCAAGACATATTACGTGAGCGTTACACTTGATTATATACTTACAAGGCAAAGCCGAGGCACCATACAACTTGGTGATGCATCTAATTCAACTCGGGGCAAAGACCTCGGGGCGTGGCGGCGGCGGGGGCCTTCCCTCATGACGCGACGGGGACGGCGGCCATGGAGTTTCTCACCGCGGCGGCGGCCCTCCCGCCTCCCGGGGCGGCGGCGGCTTGACGAGGATGGAGGGCGATGGTGGCCCTCCCGCCTCCCGCATGGATGGACGGGGGCGGTGGCCAGAACCCGTGCTGCGGCCTCCCTGCCTCCCATCGGCGGAACGCCGGTGGTGGCTGGTGGTGGCGGACAGCGCCATTCCCTCCTCCTCTCGCCGGTGAGGGGCGATGATCTTGGGCTTCTCCCGCGGTACGAGGTCACCCGGGGCAGCAGCCTTGGGTTCGACGGTGGAGGCGGCCATCTTCTTCGCCGGAGGGGTTCGGCCGGTTGCTGGGGTGGAGGATCACGAGATCCCTCTACCCCGGCGATGAAGATCTAGTCGACGACGAGCGAGCGGCGAAGGGGCCACCGGTGAATACAGAGCCTTGATTTCGTTCTTGGCGGATGATGGCGGCGGCTTTTGGCGTCGTTCCCCTGTGACGGCATCATCTTTGCTGGCCTCTCAGTTTGCTCTCGCCGAGTTGGGAACTCGCGACTGTGGGTGAAAACCGTGTCAAGATTGGCGGGCGATGGCGGCGTTAAGCGTCGCTTCCTTCTTGAAGGCATCGTCATCGCAGTCCGCAGGAACGCACTCGTGCTGCTCCGGGGGAAACCTTAGATCCAGCCAGGATCGGACGATGATGGCGCTTCCTGCGTCGTGTTACCTCTTTGAGGCATTGTTTTTGGAGCAGCGGCTGGATGGAGGTGGTTTTTGGTGGAGTGGTGTTCATCTACCACGTTGTCGTCGATGATTCTCAGCGGCGTGGAGCTGCTGGGTATCGAAGACGGGCGAGGATTGCTGGACGCGGCGCGGGCAGGATGGTGGAGCTGTTTGGTGTATGGTGACATTGACGGCAGGCCTGGCACGGTTAATACGTTGATCTCGTTTGGAGATAGGTTCGAGATAGATGGCGGTTGCGAACTCTGCGACGTGTGCAATGGCACACCCTCAGAGTTTTGCTCTTTGGATGATGTGTGTTGGTGTACCATCAGGGAGTATGACCTTGTTCATGGTCTCCCCTTCATCGTAGGTATAGCAAGTTGTCGCTAGGAAGGAGGCTTCGAGATTGATCTTTATATTCCCCTTGTAAGGCATTGCGAATAATTTAATAAAGAAGAAAGTTGTGTGCATCCTTTGGATGCAGAGGCTGGAGCTATGCTCCTTGATCGAAAAAATATCAAGCTCAACTGGGACACACGTACACGGACATGCATGCACCTAGCTGATGTGATGATTATTTCCCAAAAGATGGTAGTTACCGACAGATTTTGTTTCGATTCAAGTTTTTTTTGGGTTCAAAGTTTTTTTTTGGGTGCTGAAAGAAATCTGGAGGATAATTATCGATTGGAACCCTTATGCCATATCACGTGTAAAATCTTAATGAGGGTAAAAAATGGCAAAACTTTTACTAAAGGGGTAATATGAATAGAAATTTGTTAAATAGGGTAATTAGTGTCAAAAATGTCAAACCAGAGGGTAAAAACTAGAACTCACTCTAAATATAAATATTTCGTTAATTTTGTACTGAGCACACCTACATGTGCATGTGCAAATGAGAGCACTAGGATACATGGAAATACTGTAAATCCAAATGGACACCCCGAAAAAATATGCAAAAACCACTTGCAAATACGAGCAGACATGCTACCATGAAATTCTGAATGAAATAGCCTTCCCCGCTGGGCACCTACATACCTTATAAGAGCATCGCCAGCCACGTCCCACAAAGCGTTCCCAAACGGCGCCAGATTGAGCGTTTGGGGGATGCGTTTTCTTCGTATCGCTTGGGGACGCCGCTCTCCAGCCGCGTCCCTCAAACGCGGTCCATAGACTCGGGGGCTACTCCCATCGGGAGCGCTTCGCGCACCCGACAGAAAGCAACTTCGACTCTACATCAAGCACAAGATTCAACAGATGATCAAGACATTCGATGAAGACAACTTTAGTCCCTGCCCGAAGCTTCACTTCGGCCAGACACTCGGGGGCTACTGACGTGGGCATAACCCTTCGGGTACTCGACATTGCCATACCCGGTGCAAACTATGAAGCTGGACCAGCACAAGGACTCGACGAGCTGGACCTGCACGCGCCTCAACTTGGACTACAAGGAAAGAAGACTCCAACACGAATCCTACTAGGACTCTTGTAAACCCTAGCTTGGCTGATATATAAAGCCAGACAGGGCACCCCTTAGGGACACGCATATTCAGAAACATAATTATAGGCGCGACACGCCTAGAAACCGCAACCCGCGGATTAGAACTAGACTACCCAGTTCTTTTCGGCTGAGGCTTGTGCAGAAACGGCTTAAGCTTAGCTGCCCTAGCGAAACTGCAGTGAAAATAAGCTCTAGAGAAACTTCCCTCTAGTTCTTTTCAGCTTATGTCGTCTGAGCTTATTTTACAAGTTGTATGACAAAATGTCTGTAATGCTCCTAAAATGTGATAGTGTGATATAAAACTTATGCTGCTACATATGTACCTATCTATTGTGTTTACCAATTATGCAACCAGCAAAATAATTTACGTACATCGTAATATACCGAATATTACAAGGAAAATAAGGTTTTGTACTTGAGAATAAAGTGTCGTACTTCAGAATCATATCAAACAATAGCAAGGTGGCCAACTTATTAAAAGTTTGACCATTTTCTGGAACATACATCTCACGCAACTTTTTTTGAGCTGTACATCTACCATGCCATTTGTCGAGAACAATTCAGTTATCACAATCAATCTTTGCAATCATCAAAACTCACTAACTAACAATATCAATCAACAAGAATCATCTACGGAGTACTATCAACTTTCTGGACAGAGAAAAAAAGACACAGAAACACATGCACGTAGTACTACTTCATAGCAGTGGGGGGCTATCTTGGATCTTCCAAACAGGATGACGACCGTATACAGCAGCGGCCTACAAGATTCGAGGTCCAGAAGGTAGGTGCTGTTTCGAGGTCAGGGATGGCGGCGCTCATGGGTGTGAAGTCGGCGGAGGCGTCGCTGCACGTTTCGAGGTCGGGGGAGGTGGCTCTGGTGCCGGGTCGGGGAAGATGTCTCCGGGGCGGCGCGGGGCGGGAGAGTTCCGGTGAGAAACGTTGGCGGAGTCGCGGCCGGAGAGCGGCGGCGGGCTGGTCTGGAACCCTAGCCCCATCGAGCCGGGACTCCGGATGCGTTCTGTTTTTGACGAACACAGCGATTCGTTTCCTCAAGGAGAGATACGTGAGAGAGGAGATACAGGAGGATGTGGAGGGGCATTTTCTCAGTAATAACGATTCGTGTCAGGGCTAGTTTCGGAAACGAAGAATTCACATTAGAAAATAAGCTCGGGCAGCTGCGGGAAGCTGGCCTCTGACCGCTTCTCCCAACTACACAGAAAGAGGCGGTGGCTGATAAGCTAAGCTGAGCTTAAAAATCCAGTTCTTTTCAGTTTAGGCTTAATTTTGCAGTTAAGCTCTTTGGGAAGCTGAAAAGAACTAGGCCCAGATCCAACAACTCCACCTATGGCGGCCCCCTTACACATATATTCATATACTGGATTGCTAGCAGGGCGTAGCGATCATCCACCACGGGGACGTGAACCTGGGTACGTCGTGTACCGCCTCGCTCCCGGAACTTCCGTCGTTGTCTTTCTCTAAAACCCAAGCCCCTCATGGTGGGCATTGCCGAGGAACCGCCTCGTCAATTGGCGCCGTCTGTGGGAATCGTGGCGATTGGATTTCGTCATCCGGGCGAGATCTCTCGTCATCAACTTCTAGATTGCATCGGGTACGGCTAAACAATGGTGGCTGCATCTAACCCGGCAACTTTGGATTGCGCGGACTTCATCGCTAACGGCACCTTGAGGCCTGGCTGATCGGATGTAAGAAATATTGGTGTGGCCAGCGCCCAAATCAATGAAGCTGTTTCGTCGACAGCAGGCGTAGCGTCGGCTCACATGAACCAGAGTAGACAGCCATTGGGATCAGGTCCCAAGAAACCGCGATGGCAGCATAATCAATACAAAATCCATCAAAGAAAATAGATCTGAAGAGGAGGAGGAGCTCCCGACCCCTCCCCAACCCTCTCCTCTCCTCTCCCGACCCCTCCCCAACCCTAACCGCCGCCGCCGCCGCCGGTAGCGCCGCCGGGGCAAAGACCCACGGGGCGTGGCGGCGGCGGGGGCCTTTCCTCGCCGGCGTGGGGGACGGCGGACGGGATCTCCCTTCCTCGACGCTCGCGGCTGCGGCCGGCGCGGATGGTGATGGGGCGGCGGCGGCTCTTGCGCTTCGTTCTCCCCTCCTCTCTCGTAGGCTTCCATCCGCAGCACACCGGCAGGGGCTGGTGGTGGGCGGCGGCCAGGCCCTCGGTCTACGCCATGCCCTCCTCCCCGCCTCTAGTCGGTCGTGGAGGTGATCTCGGGCTTCTTCTGCGTCACGAGGGCACCCGGGGCAGCAACCTTGGGTTCGACGGAGGTGGTGGCTCTCTTCTGCGCCGGAGAGGGTCGGCCTGCGGTTGGTGGTGGTGGATCTTTTGATCTATCACCGCGATCCGGCAGAGAGATGGAGGAGCATGGAAGCCGGCGATGGTGTCGCCGGTGGAGGGCTGGATTGGCCAGCCCGGGATGGTCGCCGACGTGGGGGTCCGACCTGTATAAAGGTGGCGGTCCTAGGGCCTCTCTTGCGTGAAGAGGTGGACCTACCGGAGGCTTGGACTCGTGATCTGGCCGGAGGTTTGAGTTCCGGAAGGCTCCGCCAGCGAATGTAACAGTGCTTTGCCTGGAGTTTGCTGGATCGGAGGTATTCGGTCGTGCGCACCCATGCTTTTATTCCGATCGTTTGGTTCTGGAGGGAGCGGCGCGAAGCTCTTTTTCTGTGTTGACATCAAGTGACTATGGATCCATGATGAAAGTCGGAAGAAGAGAATTTCATGAAGGCCGGAGGGGAGGACTAGCTAAGGGAGGGTCAAGTCTCCGCGCTGTTGAGAGACTGGCTTGGTGTTCCGGGCTTCACAGCAGCGGTATGAAAGTGGAGGCGACAACACAGGTGAAGCGCAGAGTCCTACCTTTCAGGGTGAAAACCCAAGGTCTGGCCTTAACTGGTTGTGCTTGGCAATGGCCTTGGTGGACGCATTGTTTTGAGAGCGGGGACTATCTTCAGGGTGAAAACCTAAGATCTTTGATCGGGCGACGATGGTGTTTGAGCACTGTTCCCTTCTTGGAGGCGTCGTTTTTTGGAGAGTCTGTAATTCAGGTGTTGTCTTGGCGGTGGATGTACTGCTGTTGTTAGGCCCGAGATACTGTAGCGGGACTTTTGTTTCTTAGTTTTCTTTTCCTTTTTTTGGCTGTGTGCATCCATAGTGCCATTAGGGTGGTGCGTTGTTGCAGAGTCTGAGTGTAATTAGTATCTTCTTGATATTAATATATTGCCTTTATCGAAAAAAAAAAGATCTAAAGAGGAGAAATAAGCAGTATGAAGATCAGATCATCGCATCAAGAAGAGATGCTAATCGTGATTTGGAGATGCATTAATCACTGGATAGATGCATAAGGCACTCGCATCGTTCAATATGGTAGCTTATTATGTACGGGCCTATATGCTTTTTCAAGAATCATGAAGCGTGAAGACCAAGTCAGCGTATATTCTACAAAGCGCTCCTAGCAGTATATTGCAACGGCAAGTTGTAGGGTTGCACGCGCAATTTCGAAGGATACATTAACAAGTACCATGGCTGCTCTCGAATAAAGCTTCGACTACTCCGTCGTTCCTGTTTCTCCTGGCTAGACGCCGGGTGACTACTTCAAGATACGTCCACCTAATCGGCTACTACTATCCAACATGGATTAAGAGCGATGAACATCCGATACAAATTACCGGATTGAAGCAAAACTTCGATTAGTCTGCTCGGTGGACCGCGCCCGCTATAGCGCACTCGTCTTACTCGGGGGCTCGCCTGCTGCAGACCCGACATTACGGACCCGATATATTCAGATGTTCACCCGCAGCGGATTGGCTATGTCAACCACTTCCTCTTCATCGGCCACATCAGTTAGGCGCTGCGTGGATTATCTTGGATGGTGCAACTATTTCGACTGCGCCTGCAGAGCTAAATGTTCCTCTTCCTTTCGCCACACCCGATGATTAGGGAGGCGCCATTACATCGTTACCTCCAGTACTCTTGGTGGATTTATTTTCCCCGAATCGGTAGATTTATTTTCTTCATCATCTATGACTATTCGATGGACTTATCTTCTTCGGCTCTGGATATATCTTCTCCCGATGCACTCTCGGGTTGGTGGATTCATCATCTGGAATATTCAATGGATATCATCTTATTTAATATCGATCCGATGCGATCCCATCGGGAGCGCTGGAATTACTCGGGGGCTCCTGGAATATCTTCGAGCTATTGCGGTTACTCCCGTCGGGAGCGCTGGTTCGTTGAAATTCAAGAAGATTTGAAGACTATTACTCCCATCGGGAGTGCCGGTTCTCTGGGCGCTGGTTCACTGGAACCCAAGAAGATATGAAGACTATTACTCCCATCGGGAGCGCCGGCTCACTGGAACCCAAGAAGATATGAAGACTCAAGTTTTGAAGAATTGCAGTAATTCGGGACACCCGAACTACATCGTTAGGAACCTTGTTCGTATATTACAACGAACATCGGTGCGATGGAAAATACGCCCAGAGATTGCACTCTAAAAAAGCCTCTGAAACTACGAGCGCTATGATGCAAAATCAACGGGAACCTTGCTCTTTTCCTTTGCTATAGATGCCTCAAAGAGTGCCGCAGATAGCAAGGATCATGAGAAAGCCTCTGAAATTACGAGTGCTATGATGCAAAATCAACGGGAACCTTGCTCTTTTCCTTTGCTATAGATGCCTCAAAGAGTGCCGCAGATAGCAAGGATCATGAAATAACGGGGACCTTGCTCTTTTCCTTTGTTATAGATGCCTCAAAGAGTGCCGCAGATAGCAAGGATCATGAAATAACGGGGACCTTGCTCTTTTCCCTCTGCTACAAATGCCTCTACGAGCGCCGTAAATAGCAACAGTCTGGAAATACATATAAAACAACCCACGTTCGATATTTTATTTATGGAAATATAAAAGAACAACGGGCTCATCGGCCGAGTTAGTGCTTTTGATACATTCGGGAGCTGCTGTCAGGACATACATCGGTTGAAAGCAAAGTTGCACATACAACGGGTTTAGCAAGACCCGCAATACGAGCTGATCAGTCAAATGATTTGCTGCCGATAAACTTACGAACAATGGCATCAATGATGCTCAAGGTGCATTAAGAATTGCCCCTTGAAATAAACAACAATGTGTCAACGGCACCTGAAATACTATAAACATCGGGTTGCTCGACTTGAGTCTACTCACGGTTGCAAGCATCAGTGCCCAGACTCGGGGGCGACTTCCATCGGGTGCGCTGGACGCGCACCCGATAAAATCATCGGCTCCTCTGGGCCATCATCCAAATCATCGGCTCCTCTGGGCCATCATCCAAATCATCGGCTCCTCTGGGTCATCATCCAAATCATCGGCTACTATGGGTCATCATCCAAATCGTCGGCTCCTCTGGGCCATCATCCAAATCATCGGCTCCTCTAGGATATCATCCAAATCGTCAACTCCTCTATCAGTGAAATCATCAGAGTTATCGACATCATGTTCTCGGAACGCGAGGACATGTACGGTATTTGACTTAGCATTTTTTACACCCTATACATAACTATTTCATATTTATCTACAGGCTCTGGGGCTACTCCCATCGGGAGCACTTGTCGCGCACCCGATAAAAAATATGGCGACCTCGCCAACAAAGAAGAATAAACTTGAAGACGTCGGCATCAACAATCAAGATCTTCGAGTAGTACAACTTGAGTCTATGCGTGGCTGAAAGCACCCGCCCATAGACTCGGGGGATACTCCCATCGGGAGCGCTTTGTGCACCCGACAGAAATCAACTTCGACTCTACATCAAGCACAAGATTCAACAGATGATCAAGACATTCGACGAAGACAACTTTAGTCCCTGCCTGAAGCTTCACTTCGGCCAGACACTCGGGGGCTACTGACGTGGGCATAACCCTTAGGGTACTCGACATTGCCATACCCGGTGCAAACTATGAAGCTGGACCAGCACAAGGACTCGACGAGCTGGACCTGCACGCGCCTCAACTTGGACTACAAGAAAAGAAGACTCCAACACGAATCCTACTAGGACTCTTGTAAACCCTAGCTTGGCTGATATATAAAGCCAGACAGGGGCACCCCTTAGGGACACACATATTCAGAAACATAATTATAGACGAGACACGCCTAGAAACCGCAACCCGTGGATTAGAACTAGACTAGATCCAATAACTCCGCCTATGGCGGCCCCCTGTACACATATATTCACATACTGGATTGCTAGCTGGACGTAGCGATCCTCAACCGCGGGGACGTGAACCTGGGTACGTCGTGTACCGCCTCGCTCCCGGAACTTCCGTCGTCGCCTTTCTCTAAAACCCAAGCCCCTCATGGTGGGCATTGCCGAGGAACCGCCTCGTCACTAGGCCTGTCGAGCATGACGACCTCGTGTGCCCGTTCTGCATGCTCCGTCGCCGACGCCGACGACAACGTCGATGCAGATGCCGACACGGATGCCGATGCCGCCGACGCAGGTGTACTAGCAGACGCTGTCGCCGGCGCGCCTGCTGGTGCCAACTCTGGCTCCCGGGGTGGGGTTACTGCCACTGCCTCGGCCGCCGCCATTTTGGCTTCGATGTCGATGAGGATCATGCCTTTGTAGAAGTTGTGTGCCGCCAGCGTCTCGGGAGACATTCCAGCTGTCGACTTGGTCAATAGGGACAAGTCCCCCTTGCGTTTCTTGAGCTCCATCTTCTCTTCTAGCCTCTTGAGCAGCGCCGCCCACCTCTCATCGCTCCTTTTGTCGCGGAAGAGCAGGGTCGTGGAGACCTCGGCGAGGCACTGTGTGATCGACGCCTGCATCTTCTCGGTTGCCGCTGCATCGGCCAAGGCGGCCTTGGCAGCCTTGTTGCCAATAGGGTGCCATGCTGATGTTGCGAGCGGCGCATCTAGATCAATGACATCCTTCCCCTTCGACAAGGAAATATGCGACAACCGCCACTTCTCGCTTTTTTGAGCTTTCTATAGCAATTGCAGCAGCACGAAAGGCCTAAACCCTTCCGAGTTCTTCCAGTAAATCCCCATGGCGCGATTGAACTAATCAAAGGAAGCGCAATGGACTATCAGATCGTGATTAAACGAGGCGCTAAATTGTGATATAAAAAGGTGTACCATATCGCAGTCGTTTGTGTCGTTGTCGCCTCTGTTCTCGAGCTCGCTATGGTACCCATGGAACTGATGGGTTTGTTGCATGGAAAACAAAAATTTTCTACCGTGAACATGAACAAAAACCAAGATCCAATCTAGGAAGAAGCAAGATTTAATCTACCAAGATCGAAGCAACGAGAAGATTGCGAGACTAACCCTCGAAGAGTCAAAAGTCTACGAGATTAGATCTCGTTGTTGATGTAGTCGATCGTCCGTGCGGCAATCCGGCAGCACTTCCGTACTCGGTCGTGCGTACGGTGTCGATGAAGCCCGTCCTCTCCCCGTTCCAGCGGGCAGCGGAGGTGTGGTAGATCTCCTCGGAATCCCAGCAGCACGACGGCGTGGTGGTGGAGGAGAAAAGCTGCAGGGCTTCGCCTAAGCCGGAGCAACGTATCGGTGGGAGAGAGAGGCGGCCAGAGGACAAGGGATGAAGGAGGCCTGCGCCCCCTGCCCCTGCCCTCTTTATATAGGGGGGTGCGGCCAGGGATGGCTTGGCCCCTCCTCCAAGCCCTAGGCCTGCGGCCAAGATGGGGAAAGGGGGGAAACTTCCCCCCCCCCCCCCCCAAGTTGATCCCCCCTAGGGTTTTGGGGAAACCCTAGGGGTTTGTCCGGCTGGGCCTTGGAGGGCATGTGCCCCTGGCCCATTAGGCTAGGGATCATCCCCTTGGCCCATGCTAGGCCTCCTAGGGTCGTGGGCCCACTGGTGGGACCCTCGAAACCTTCTAGAACCTTCCCGGTCTTCCACCAAAAAAATCCCGAACTTTTCCGAAACCTAGAAATCAACTTCCCTTGTATGAATCTTATTCTCCGGACCATTCCGGACCTCCTCGTGTTGTCCTGGATCCCATCCGAGACTCCGAACAAACTTCGGTCTCCATCTCATATTCCAAATCTACTTATGCGACATCGAACCTTAAGCGCGTCACCCTACGGTTCGTGAACTATGCAGACATGGTCGAGACTCCTCTCCGACCAATAACCAATAGTGGGATCTGGAGATCCATAATGGCTCCCACACATTCAACGATAACTTAGTGATCGATTGAACCATTTACATACGATACCAATTCCCTTTGTCACGCGATACTTTACTTGTCCGAGGTTCGATCATAGGCAGATGTTGTGGGGTTGAAGTCCGTATGTGTCGAGGATAGAAAGGAAGAATTCCGAACAGGGGAGCGATAGACCGCGCTCAACCCAAGCTTTGGTCATGACTCTCTCGTCCGCATCAGGCTTGGGGACGTCAGAGTCGCGCATGAAACTCCAATTGGTGGAGATCATGCCCTCGTTCTGGAGCTCCCTAAGCTCCGCATAGGTAGTTTCACAGGGCCACCACTGACCCCTCACGCCTTCACGGATCCGGGCCTTGGAGGCTTTCTTGTTTTCCGCCTCCTGTACCTTGGCTGCCATCCTGGCTTGTCCCTCGAGTTCTTCTTGAAATTCTTGGGGAGTAGGGATCCGGCCTAGTGTAGTGCTGGAAGAGGCGGAGAACGGTTGAGCTAACCTGATGTCGGAAACAAATGGTGGAAAGAATGCAATGGGATCCGGGCAGATTGGTTCTAATGTACTGGGTTCCGGGCTATTCGGAGAACTACCAGTACAGTTTGGTGAACCATGTGACATGCTTCCGGCTGCACCCATGCAAAGCTAATTTGAGTAACCGGATCTACGCTAAGTCTTCTTCTACAAGGCTGGCGCACGTACCGTTAATGGCGCGGTGGTCCGATGAGGTTCCGGTGAAGTAGAGGTCGCCGGACTTGGAGCAAACCTCGCTTTTTGACCACGAATCGGCGGCGGGAAAGATTTCCCGATCAACCGTGGTGATCTTGGTGTGAAGAGAGGCTCGGAGTGGCGGCGTGCGAAGCTTTCCGTGGAGAGGCTCGCCGGAGTTGAGATCGGACTGGCGGCGCGGCACGAGGAAGAAGATGAAGTGGGTAAGGAGGTGAAAGAATGAGAAAGTTACCGCGGGTGGGGGTATGTATAGACCTCGCGCGGAGATTCGTGTTTTGGATCCGACGGTGGAAACTGAACAGTCGCACCGTTGGATGCGTGACACGTGTCTTAGGTTAAAAACGGTGAAACGACGTGGAGGTAACTTGACTGCGCGCTCCCGAAATTTCCGGCTATAGATTCGCATCTCCGAAAATTTAGTGCGGGAAAAGAGGAAGTTGTGCGCGGGAAAAGAGGAACATCTGTTACATTGCCGTTACTGAAGAAAGGAACATTTCCGAGAAGATGACATCGGAAACGAGTAAAAGTTTTGAAGCTCTTCAAGATTCTCTTCGGATCCGAGCTGGTTGAATTCGGAGGAATGATGAATCTCGGAAAACTTCGGGGGCTACTGTTGTGGGTATACTTTATGGGTATATCAACGGCATGGCCTAGATCCGGCAAGCCCGGGTGGCCCATAGACGGTGATGTGGCGTGTGGCCCATCGGGCGGCCCAGTTGCTGTAGATCCTGAAGGATGAAGTCCAGCCCAGGAACAGGAAGCCGGATCCCAACTGACCTACGAAGGAGGCCAGATCCGTGAAGGCCCATGAAGTATCCGGATCCAGCACGGTCCTGATGGAAGGCGGATCCTTGACTTGCACGACAAGATATTGTACCGTAGTTAGGCAACTTGTATTCCGGCTAGGACTCTCCATGTAAACCCTAGATCTGTGCGCCTTTATAAGCCGGATCCCGGGAGCCCTAGAGGCACAACCACAACCATTGTAACAACGCGAAAGCGCCCAGATAATTCCAGACAAGCAGCAGTAGGCCCTGTCATCGTGCAGGTGTTCCGAAGCTGGGTAAATCGCGTACCACCGTCCCGTGTGCACTCCGCCCTATGGCCCCTACTTCTTCTCCCCCTCGTGAGGATCCCTCCTCCGAGGCACCATCGAATAGGCAACGACATCCATACCTTGTTCAACCTCGTTACCGACAAGTACTCTTTACTCGTACCGTGGTATGCCATCTCTTGTGACCCAGTCACATGCTTGCAAGCTAATTAGATGACATTCCACCGAGAGGGCCCAGAGTATATCTATCGGTCATCGAGATGGACAAATCCCACTATTGATCCATATGCCTCAACTCACACTTTCCAAATACTTAATCCCATCTTTATAACCACCCATTTACGCAATGGCGTTTGATGTAATCAAAGCATCCTTCCGGTGTAAGTGATTTAGAGCATCTCCACTCGTCTCCGCGAACAGGCCCCCGACGTGCCATTTTTTCCTCCGGACGGCGAAAAAGGGCCCAGCCACGCCCCCCGGTTCCTCGTTTTTCGCCGGATTTGGGCTTTCATCCATCCGGCGAGCCCACGCCAACCCCGGCCTACCGGGGAGCGCTCGGGGGACTCCGGAGGAAGTGAAAGCACGCGAAACGCCGAGATATTTCTCCCGCGCTTTTTTGCTTCATCTTCGCCGCAGAGGTGGACCCGACCGGTCACCGACACACGCATCGTCTTCCGCGCGCACTAAAAGCCTGCCGCCGGTCAGCTCGCCGTGGACGCGTCGCATTCCACGCGTCATTTAATCGCCGGCACCAGCCGCGCCTATATACCCCGCTCAACTCGCCGCGACGCGTATCCCCGCTCCACTCTCCCTCCACTCTCCCGATCCATGGCGTTCTACGACGAAGACGGTGCAGCCAACAACGGCTTCCCCCGCCGATCGCTCCACGCGTGGGAGGGGCACCTCCTCCACCAGGCGGGGTACCCCTGCCCGCCGGACACGAGGCCTCCCGGCGGCGGGTGGCGGCTAAGTGCTGGCGGCTTACCAATCCTGCCGCCGCCCCGGGGCCACACCCTTGACGTCGCCATCGAGGAGGCTCGGATGACGATGACGGATGAAGAGCGCGCCGACCCGCGCCACCACCCCGACAACTACACGAGTTGGAACTCGTTCTTCCTCCGGCGGTGGGAGCGGGAGCTGGCGGCCTACGACGTCACGCCGCCTCCGCCTCCGCGCAACAACGCCATGGGTCGCCGACGTTGGTGGAGCACGCCGAATAGGACGCTGCAGAACGTCCTCGAGCACATCGAGGGCAGCAACTTCCCGGTGCTGACGATGCCCCCTCCATCGAGGGCATCGGCCAGCCGCCGCCGGGGAAACATCTGGCAGCCACGGCGCATGGCTGCCAGCTCGTCGTCTTCCGGATCGGCGTCGAGGCCATCCTTGGCACCGGTGAAAAAGGAGGTGGCGTCTCCGTCGACACCGGCGCGCGTCAAGAAGGAGCCGGCGTCTCCACCGCCGAGCAGAGGGCGCAGCAGCGGCGCCCTCATCATCCGCGACCAACCCTCCTCTCCGCAGCGCGGGCGGAAGAGGAAGTCGGCGAAGAAGGAGGACGCCGCGGCCGCCGCGAACCAGCTCACCGAGGAAGAGGCGAAGCGCGCAGAGGACGCCGCGGTGGCGGAGGCGATCGCCAAGTCGCTGAAGGACCTGGTGCCCGCCGACAACAGCCTCCCATCGACGCCGCACTGGAGTGGTCCAGGCGCGACTGGGAGCGCCAGGAGGCGGAGCAGCAGCGGTGGATGCTGGATCTGGCCGCCGCGCGTGCAATGTTCCAGGTTTAGAGACGATCGAGGGGTAGATTTTAGAAAGGGATGTGCATTGCATAGTAAATTCTGGGAAAATTTCGCGCTTTTAAACAAAAACTGCATCGAAGGGGGACAAGTTTCTCTCTCGACACCTTACAGGGTTAGGGTTTCGAGAGTGCGACAAACTTGTTTCTCATCTAAATAGTTTAGGGTTTTGTGAAGAGAGGGGAGAGTTTGCATGATTGAATTATTTATAAAGTGACATGGTTGAATTCAAACCAATGTTGAATTTGAATTTCAAATTCAAACATTAAATAATTACCCTAAATAATTCAATTGTGAGGAAATTCATTAAGTATATAATCAATAATAAACAATATGAACAATTATAATAAAGTAAAGCTCATTAGGGAAAACTTTGAGCTTTATTGATCATCACACAATTTACATTGTCATTACAATATTCAAAAGAGTAAATAAATGAATTACAACACATTACAAGAATTGGTGAAATTGAAAAATAAAAGAAAATAAAAAGAAAAGTACAAGGATGTATCCTAGTCTAAATACTACAAGATCATCTTCACTTGATCTTGGATTGGATGACCTCCATGTCTATTTTGATCAATTGTTGATCCCTGCACATAATCAAAACAAAAAGAAGTTATGCCAAGTGGCATAGCCACTTGGCAGGTTAGAAGAATAATGAAAAATGAGGGGATATGGATCAGCTCTGCCGAGCTGATCATCTCTCAGCCAAGTGCAAAGTATCAGGTGCACACACACACACACACAGGCAGCACACACTGCATGTGTGCATGCTGTACAACACACCAGCCAGAGAAGAGTCACCAAAGTGACCAAGCAAGAGCTGTCGACCAGGGATGCAATGGCTGGCCACATATAACCTTTTCCCAGCCAAAACCCTAGTCATATGCTTCATCCATCGACAGGCAGCAGTGGTAAGCCACCAAGAACAGCAAGAATAGCTCAAGAACACCAAGAACAGATGAACAGCTAAAGCTGCTTTATCCACTCCACAATCACCAGAAATTAAACCAAGACCACAAGCTTGCTAGGAGGAGCAGGGCAAGCAAAAGATCATCACTGAAGCAAATCCTCTACACCAACAAATCATCTAGGAGCTGGAGTGAGGTATAAACAAGATCAACCTGAGCAAAACTCTGTTTTGCTCATAAATAAGCATGTGCATAACATATACACAAGCCAGAGGGTGTGGTTACACTGTGTGCATCATCCTTTGGTGATCAAACCATTTGATGCTGGCAAAAAGGGAATTAAGCCAGAAGAAATCATCCCAGGGAAGAAATGGTTAAGCCCATTGTGTTAACACTGGGGTAAACCAAAGAATCCAGCAAGGGAAAGATTCACAGCTAGCCTACCCAACTCACCTAGCACTACATGGTTTGCTAACCATCAGATAGATAGGCACTTGTGCCTATTCTAGTTTGTCAACAGCAAAGAGCACTGGAAAACCAACATGGTTTCTTCCAGTGAGATATTCACCAAATCACAGCCAGCCAACAAAGGTGGGAGCTACTCTAACAGCAAAGCTTTGCTGTCAGGGCCACCTCAACCACTTCACCAAATCCCACAGAGAAGCCATGCACAAATATCATCACCCAGATGGGTTCAAAAAGGAGCTAGGGTTCCCAATAGATGTTGGCATCCCTCTAGCTCAATCTTATTAATATTAAGATGATCATTACTGATAAACAGCTCACATCATTTATCCATTTAGCCAAGCAAAGAATTACAGATAAATGAAACAGACCAGTAACCAAGCACCAACTCCTTGTCAGTGAACCAATGGCTCACTGCAAGCACCATATGATGCTTGAGCAAGCATTACCATTCACTAGCACAAGTGTATGCATCACACAGACACTAGGAGAGCACAAGCTTAACATAAGCATGAAACATCAGTCAGTCACCAAGCATCTGATGATTATAAGGTCATCAGAGCTTGGCAGAGCATGCTAGAGCCAAGCCTAGCATCAACACATGCACACTATAAATTAATTGGTCACAGAACAGGAATAATGGCCTAAGCAGACAATCAAATACATGTTATATAAATATATACAGAAGCAAATCATCAAGGGATGGTGTGGTTTAGCCACAGGCATGCTCAAGTGAGCAAGACTATGAATGATAGCACACTGAAGAGCACCCATGTGCACTGGTTCTTGCAAATTTGCAAGAAATTGTACAATATAATCAAGCCAGGGACAGAATTAAGCACACACAGTATGCCCAAGTGACAGTAAAAATAATAGGAGCCAGCCAGAAAGCCATGAGCATCACTGGATGCTCATGAGCAATCACAGGAGGGCCACAGCCGGAGATTACCATGAACAGAAATAGCTAGGAAGCACAGAAGCATGGTAGTAACAGCACAGTAAGCAGCATACGCATAGCTGTAGAGCAAGCACACTAGCTAGGAGCCATGGCGCATGTAGGCAGCAGCCGTGAGCAGATCCACAGAGCAGCACAGGCACAAGGAACAGCAAGCAGTGGCCAGAGCTAGCTTAGAAGGAAAGGAAGAGAGGAAGAACAAGCAATAGAGCAGTAGGGAGGCGGTGCGAGCTTACCAGTTAGACGGAGAAGGGCACGGCCATGGCGGCATGGCGGCACACGCCGGTCGAACGGCGGCGCCAGGCCATGGTCACGCCAAGCCAGCTCGTTGCCAGGCGCACGGGTCCTCAGCAGCATCACGACGAGGCACCCGGCCGCGCCAAGTCACCAAGAGCAACGGCGGCGACGAGGTCGCCGTGGATCCACCGACTGGATCACAGAGGGCTTGGGGTAGGACAGCAGCGGCGAGGAAAAGCAGATCGACGCGGATCAATCGAAGCGCCGTCGAACGGCGGTTCGATTGATACCCATCTCACCGCCGGCGATGGCCGGAGTTGGCCGGAGAAAATCGGCGAAGGCGGCGGCGACGCGGGAGTCGCCAGAGCTCAGAGGGGTTAGGGTTAACCCGCTGGGCCACCCTGACAGGTGGGCCCAGGGGCAAAAAGGACTTTTCACAATTCAATAAAAACATGAAACTTTGATATTCAATAGAAAATTATTAAAAGCTCTTAAAAATAACTTAAAAATATGAAAAAGGATCAGCATAAAATTCTCTATTTAAATAAAATATCAAAGAGAATTTTTGAAGACAATTAAGAATAAGTCCTACTTTAAGGATTTAAATAATCATTGAAATCACACATATAATTTCCTATGATAAAACTAAGTCCATTAATGTATTTGGATTTTAAAAACACCTTGACAACATTTCAAGGTTGTATTTTACTTTAAATCAAGTATCCTCAAATTATTCTTAGTATTAACCTCTTACATGAAATAATAACGACATCGGAAGGGGGGAACAAACCCTAAAAATGGAATCATGCATAATTGCTTCTTTAACCATTGCCCTTATCGGACAATGATGCTATTTTTCAGAGACAGAGGACAAGGGTCAGTCCACACCTTCCAACTGCAAAACTTTGCAGTGTTCAGGCAAGTTCATCACTTGCTCATGACATTTGAGTATTTTTATCAAATTACTTGCAAAGTATTATGGTTATCACTATTGCACAAAAATCAAAACCACTACTTTCATAACTATGAATATGACTATGTGGTGGGCAATGGAACCATGGATTGTGTTGATATGGTGGAGGTTCCATTGCACGGGTTTATATCCATCTAGGATTAAACAACAAATGTCGCCAGTGATTCTTGTGCCGTAATACCCGTGTTAACCATAAGATCCGGAGTGGGACGGAGTAGTCAAAAGTGTTTCCACCTCTCGTTCATCAACGGATGCGCTTACCGTAGCAGTTGTGTCTGGCGGAACAACCGGAGGGTGGGGATCCCATTCTAATTCCCCACGGTAAAGCATTGCTTACCGTAGCAGTTGTGTCTTGCGGAACAACCGGAGGGTGGGGATCCCATTCTAATTCCCCACGGTAATGCGGTCTATGATGGGTTGCAGCTACCGGCGTAGGAGTGTATGGTAGAGCCCAGCACTGTCGTCGTGGTCGGGGTCCACCCTGAAATTACGGGAATAATGGGACCGGCGTGGACCCAGGGTCGGGGCATGCAACAAAGGGTGGGTGTTCGAGGTAGCGGAGGAACATGATTGGCTAGACCTTATACCGGGCCTCACACCAAAGGAAGTGTGGACGGGAAAGCTGCCCGGTTGGCACCAAGGTTAAGATCTCTTATGGGTAAAGCAACACACCTCTGCAGAGTGTAAAGAACTGTGACCTGTCACTCCCTGTTCCGGGATTGAGGAACTGCGAACGCGGCCGGAAAGGAGCTCCATGAAGTTCTAGTAAACCGGTGAAGGCTGACGGACATAGCTCTTTGAAATAAAATCAATCTCTTGAAGAAATGTTTAACAAAACTTGCATTGGTATTAGACTTTCTGGTCTAATATCGTAGCTAGTGCATTAAACACCTCTTACCTATAATGAACTTGTTGAGTACGCTCGTACTCATACCACTCTTAAATACCATGCTTAGATTGTCTGAATCGTCTGGAGGAGGACTACGACGGCAATGAAGGAGCCGAGATTATCGGCTACGATGAACCTGACCTCTCAGAAGGAGTTGAAGGCGTAGACTACCTCATCGTCTACGGATCCGGGGAGGCTTCCGGAGGAGAACAAGCCTAGAGATATCCGATAGTAGTAGTAACCGAGCAGCCCGAACTCTTAGTATTTAGCTGCTTGAGGAAATAAATGTTTAGCTTAATGAGACACTTATATTGTAAGTTAAGTTGGGTTCGCCTCGAACCCAGGAGTACTCCTCTTAGGACCCAAGAGGAGCTCCGAGACGACATGTGTATGTTAATTGTAAAAATATGTGAATGAGTTATGAACCTGCTATGTTCTGTTGTACTACTCTGAGGGATGTAACATTTGCGGAATGGTACTTCGTGGATGTTATATCAACGACTGGCATACTACAACATGCAGTGGTATGCAGGGTCACCACAGTTGGTATCAGAGCAAAAGCTTTGACCTTAGGTTGGAACCTAGTAAATGGGACCAAACGTTAGGAGTCAAATAGGACTAGTAAAGAATTCTCTAAAAATATGGTGTATATTCAATTGAGAATATAACAATCATATCTTTTAGTGCGATAATTCTTTATTATCTCTATTATGATGCATTATTACTAATCTTATAATCTTTCTATTTGTACAGCCAACATGGCAAGTTCACGACCGGGAAGGTACGTGAAAGTTATGGATTCCACACTAAGTGAATACCAAGGAGGACTTGCAGACATCTTACGAGCCATGTTACTTGAATTTGGGTGCGATCCCCAAATTCCAGTAAAGAAATACATGTTCTATGATGGTCCTGTATTGGCCAAGTGCAGGGTAGGACTGCGACTTCCCGAATCTTTGGGAATGAGCGTAGTCATGCCAGCAGGAGAAGCTAGGACAACCAACACAGCCTATCATATAGCTGTTATGAGAGCCATAACCAACATACGGGAACATAAGACGAAGGAGCTTATGGATTCCGAGTTCTCCCATATTCCTCATAATCAGGAGGAAGAAGATCCCATGCTCAACCACTACAAATATGCCAAACGCAAACCCATAGCAGCGGCAAAATATATGGATAATAGTCGCAACTTCATATCATTACTCTTTCAGTTGAACCATCATCTGATAGGAGCTATTGATACGATGCTAGAGGAATTTACTGAACCCAAGGAGGAGAGTAGGGGAAAAGAACCTATGGAGAATGTGGTGCACACACCAGTTTATTCAGCTGGTGACTACATCAGTATTGATCCACTTGAGCGTGAACCTACACCTGTTACACCTGGGAACTACCTGGGTAGTTCCTATGGGGGATACGAGGGCGGAGAGGAATCCGGAAACAACCATCGTTCCGAGACTCCTATCGAGAATTCCACGGGTTGGCGTTGGGGATCGGATACTGGAACTCATAGTACTTCTGTGTATTATGATGGGGAGATGAATGATGACGCAACAACCCAGAACCAGAGCTATCCTAGTAATGAAGTAGTGGATGGAGGGTATCCGACACAGGTTGAGTCGGGTATGAGTTTTGGTAACCCTAATGGTGGGGCTACAGGGGAGTACACCCGATGGGTGGACTATGATGCACTCAACGATCAGTTTGTGAACACTGATTTCTCCTTAGGATCATCATCGGATTCGAATTTCCAGCCAACGGGGAGACCTTATGTTCCAGGGTCTATCAGGAGGACGACACGTTCGACCGGATGGAAGCCTGGAATGTACCGGGAGTGAAGATCGACTAGAGTCCACCAAGGGAGGCGAGGCTATAATACACAAGTACCACGTGTATTATAGTATGTAATATTTGTATAAATTTGTACATATACTTTAATAAGTGAGTTTGCATACTCACATCGACTTGAGTATTGTAATAAGACCACTTAAGTATGTATATACAGGGTATCTGTTTTGTATGATTTGGATTTGCTTCTTGATTTCCATTGCGTGACTAGTTCTGTGCACAAAGTTGAGCTCAGAAAACTTGCGCATGGAGTAATTATGAGTATCATCTTGTGTTGCAGAACTAGGGGGTTATGTCGGGAATGCTAGGAGATGAGACCGAAGCGCAGCGCATGGAGCGCGAAGCAAAACAAAAGGAAGAGGCTGAGGGTGCAGCCAGAGATCAGTTTCCACCACCACCACCACCCATGACGTAGCAAAATTTTATCCAGTACATGCAGCTGGTGGAGGAGCGACAGCGTGTAACACTGGAGCAGCAGAACAAATTCTTTCAGGATTTGTTGCAGCAAAACAGGGTGGAGAGACCTGAGAACCCGGGAGTCACATTAGCGGACTTCCAAAACACCAAGCCTATATCTTTCGCATACGCGCCCGAGCCAATGGACGCGGAAGATTGGCTGATGGATACTGAGCGAAAGCTCAACACCGTTGGATGTAACGACCAAGAGAAGGTTCGTTATGCTACCCATCTGCTATGTGGACCTGCCGCATCATGGTGGGACAATATTGTAGCCGTTTATCCGGCTGGAAAGGTATTTACCTGGGAGGAATTCACGAGGAAGTTCAGGGAATCCAATGTCCCTGAAAGTATTGTGGAGCTGAAGCGTCGAGAATTTGGAAGTCTCGAGCAGAAGGACAAGGCAATCCTGACCTATGTCAGGGAGTTCTCTAAATTGTCCCGGTACGCTGTTGAAGAAGTCAACACCGAGGACAAGAAGAAAAAGAGATTTCTGAGGGGGTTAAGTCCCCAGTTCAAGGTTCAGCTCCGTATGATGAGAGCGACGGAGTTTCAAGAGTTGGTGGATGCAGCCATCACTCTGGAAGATGATTTCAAGCAATTGCAGGAGGAGAAGCGGAAAAAGCCAAGTTTGAGCCTAAGAGATTTGTCAGTAACAAGCCTAATACTGGTTTGAGTTTCAAACTAAGGTACAACAACAACAACAACAACAACAACAGCTACAAAAACAGGAGGAACCAAGGAAACCAAGCCGCAAACCAAATTGTTTGCCGCATTTGTGGGTTTAAAGGGCATCTTTCACAAGATTGCCGGAAACCCAAGATCATATGTTTTGGGTGTCGTCAGGAGGGGCACATGCTGAAGGACTGCCCCAAGAAAAATAGTGGAGGAGGTCAGTCAGGAGGAGGAGGAGGTCGAGGAGGAAACACCGGAGGCAACTGGAAGAATAAGAAGCCCTTCGGCAAGCTGAATTGTACCAGTCTGGAGGAGGTGGTCAACTCTGACCAGGCGGTGATAGGTACGCTCCAGATACTCACTCATCCTGGCAAAGTACTTTTTGATACTGGTGCAACTACATCATTCATTTCTCAACAATTCATCACCAAACATGGGATTAGTTGCACTAAGTTAGATACACCCATAACTATACTTTCTGCGGGGGGAACGATAGTAGTAACCCATACCAAACAAAAACAAGTCATCATGATCAATAAGTGCGCGTTTGACGCGGACCTGTTCATTTTATCGATGAAGGACATTGATGTCATTCTTGGTATGAACTGGTTGGAAGCTAATGGAACATTGATCGACTGTGTGAACAAAACGGTGTCTTTGAAAAGCCCCGATGGAAGTAGAATGATCTACCAAGGCGACAAACATACACAAATTGAAGTTGAGCTATAGCTAAATAGCATGAAGGAGGTGAAGTTAGAAGATATACCTGTAGTAAACGAATTCCAGGATGTGTTTCCTGCGGAATTACCCGGTATGCCACCAGATAGGGAGATAGAATTCACTATCGACCTAATTCCAGGAACAGCTCCGATTGCTAAGGCACCATACAAGATGGGGCCCAAGGAGTTGAAAGAACTTAAGGAGCAACTGGATGACTTGGAACAAAAGGGATTCATTCAAGAGAGTGTTTCACCATGGGGATCACCTGTGATCTTCGTGGATAAAAGAGATGGAGGAAGAAGGATGTGCGGAGACTACAGGAATCTGAACAACGTCACAATCAAGAACAAGTATCCACTTCCAAGAATACAAGATCTATTTGATCAAGTAAGAGGCGCGGGAGTCTTTTCCAAGATTGATCTAAGATCCGGTTATCACCAGATAAAGATCAAGAAGGAAGACGTTAGAAACTGCCTTTGTCTCAAGGTATGGACACCATGAATACCTTGTAGTACCTTTTGGATTGACCAATGCCCCAGCAATATTCATGAATCTCATGAATAAGATCTTCATGCCATATCTAGACAAGTTTGTCATCGTATTTATCGATGATATTCTGATATATTCCAAGAACAAGGCTGAACATGCTGAACATTTGAGGTTAGTGTTGCAAACACTAAGGGAACATCAACTCTATGCCAAGCTTAGTAAGTGTGAATTTTGGCTAGATCAAGTGGAATTTCTTGGTCATGTCATTAGTAAAGATGGAATAGCTGTTAACCCGAGTAAGGTAGCAGCAGTTCTAGAATGGGAAGCACCCAAGACTGTCAAGGAAATCCGAGGATTCCTAGGAATGGCAGGATATTATCGGAGATTCATTGAAGGATTCTCTAAGATAGCAGGACCAATGACAAAGCTGTTAAGGAAGAACACACCATTCGTGTGGTCAGAGGAGTGTGAGAAGAGTTTTCAAACTCTGAAGGAGAAACTCACCACGGCACCGGTGTTAGCAGTTCCAGAAGTTGGCAAGGATTACACCGTGTACTGTGACGCATCCAAGCATGGATTGGGTTGCGTACTCATGCAAGATCGGAAAGTGATATCTTATGGATCAAGGCAACTCAGACCTCATGAAGTGAATTATCCAACACATGACATGGAATTAGCAGCAGTCGTATTTGCACTCAAAACTTGGAGACATTTTCTCTATGGAGCTAAGTATGAGCTCTATACAGATCATAAAAGCCTCAAATATTTCTTCACTCAGAAGGAACTCAACATGAGGCAGAAAAGATGGCTAGAATTGATCAAGGATTATGACCTGACAATCAATTACACACCAGGGAAGGCTAATGTTGTAGCAGATGCCCTGAGTAGGAAGAGTACCGGAGGAGTGGAACAAGAAATATCACCGGAATTGAGGAAGGAAATAAGTCAAGCCCAAATACAACTTTGGGAGAAGGAAGCTCATGAAGGACTATCAGCGTTACAAGTAGCCGATGAGCTAAATGTCAACCTGAAGAATGAGATAATGATGGGTCAGCTGGACGATCCATTCATCGTGGAGGAGATGAGAAGAATAGATGAGGGAAGACCATCAGAATTTCACCGCGGAGAATCTGGATCATTATGGTTCCAGAAAAGAATTTGTGTTCCGGATATTGCTGAAATTAAGGAAGTAATACTCCGGGAAGCTCATCAAACACCATATTCCATACATCTGGGAAGTACAAAGATGTACATGGACCTAAAGGAACTATTCTGGTGGAATAACATGAAGAGGGAGATAGCACAATATGTGGCAGAATGCCATACCTGCCAGAGAGTGAAGGCTGAACACCAGAGTCCGGCAGGAAAGTTACAACCTTTACCTATTCCAGAGTGGAAATGGGAGGAAATAGGGATGGATTTCATCACCAGACTACCCATGACCAATAAAAAGAAGGACATGATATGGGTAATCGTGGACCGGTTGACGAAGAGCGCCTACTTCTTAGCAGTAAACCAGCAGGATAAAGGAGAGAAACTTATCGATCTTTACATCAAAGAGATCGTGAGTAAGCATGGAGTGCCTAAGAAGATTGTGTCGGATCGAGGATCCGTGTTCACATCAGCATTCTGGAAGCAACTACACGAAGCTTTAGGATCCAAGTTGGACTATAGTACCGCTTATCATCCCCAGACAGGTGGACAAACCGAGAGAACCAACCAGATCTTAGAGGATATGCTTAGGGCTTGTGCCCTAGACTTCGGAGGATCATGGGAAGAGCACTTACCACTAGCAGAGTTTTCATATAACAATAGCTACCAAAGCAGCATCAAGATGGCACCATTTGAAGATCTGTATGGAAGGAAGTGTAGATCACCGATATGTTGGTACGAAGCCGGAGCAAGCAAGGAGTTCAACCCTGATTATGTCAAGGAAAAACAACAAATCATTGACATTATCAGAGATAGGCTCAAGATAGCCCAAAGTCGGCAAAAGAGTTATGCCGATCAGAAGAGGAGAACATGGGAGCCACGAGTTGGAGACATGGTTTATCTTAAGGTAAGCCCGATGAAAGGACTCCAGAGGTTTGGAGTAAAAGGAAAGCTCAGTCCTAGATATATAGGACCTTTCAAGATACTGAGTCAGAACCGAGGTTTAGCCTTTGAATTGGATCTACCGGGAAGGCTAGCTCAGGTTCACAATGTATTCCATGTGTCACAACTCCGGAAGTGTTTGAAGACCCCAGATGAACCAATATCACATGATGAGCTCGAGTTACAACCAGATTTGACATACATCGAGAAGCCAGCCAAGATTCTCGAGGAGAGCTGGAAACAACTCAGAAATAAAGCTATCAAGTATTGCAAAATACAATGGAAGCATCACCCCGAGAGGGAAGCCACCTGGGAAAAAGAGGAAGACCTGAGGAAAACATACCCCGAGCTGTTCAGGTATTACAACCACAACTTCGGGACGAAGTTTTCTTTAAGGGGGAAAGGCTGTAATGTTCCAGGTTTAGAGACGATCGAGGGGTAGATTTTAGAAAGGGATGTGCATTGCATAGTAAATTCTGGGAAAATTTCGCGCTTTTAAACAAAAACTGCATCGAAGGGGGACAAGTTTCTCTCTCGACATCTTACAGGGTTAGGGTTTCGAGAGTGCGACAAACTTGTTTCTCATCTAAATAGTTTAGGGTTTTGTGAAGAGAGGGGAGAGTTTGCATGATTGAATTATTTATAAAGTGACATGGTTGAATTCAAACCAATGTTGAATTTGAATTTCAAATTCAAACATTAAATAATTACCCTAAATAATTCAATTGTGAGGAAATTCATTAAGTATATAATCAATAATAAACAATATGAACAATTATAATAAAGTAAAGCTCATTAGGGAAAACTTTGAGCTTTATTGATCATCACACAATTTACATTGTCATTACAATATTCAAAAGAGTAAATAAATGAATTACAACACATTACAAGAATTGGTGAAATTGAAAAATAAAAGAAAATAAAAAGAAAAGTACAAGGATGTATCCTAGTCTAAATACTACAAGATCATCTTCACTTGATCTTGGATTGGATGACCTCCATGTCTATTTTGATCAATTGTTGATCCCTGCACATAATCAAAACAAAAAGAAGTTATGCCAAGTGGCATAGCCACTTGGCAGGTTAGAAGAATAATGAAAAATGAGGGGATATGGATCAGCTCTGCCGAGCTGATCATCTCTCAGCCAAGTGCAAAGTATCAGGTGCACACACACACACACAGGCAGCACACACTGCATGTGTGCATGCTGTACAACACACCAGCCAGAGAAGAGTCACCAAAGTGACCAAGCAAGAGCTGTCGACCAGGGATGCAATGGCTGGCCACATATAACCTTTTCCCAGCCAAAACCCTAGTCATATGCTTCATCCATCGACAGGCAGCAGTGGTAAGCCACCAAGAACAGCAAGAATAGCTCAAGAACACCAAGAACAGATGAACAGCTAAAGCTGTTTTATCCACTCCACAATCACCAGAAATTAAACCAAGACCACAAGCTTGCTAGGAGGAGCAGGGCAAGCAAAAGATCATCACTGAAGCAAATCCTCTACACCAACAAATCATCTAGGAGCTGGAGTGAGGTATAAACAAGATCAACCTGATCAAAACTCTATTTTGCTCATAAATAAGCATGTGCATAACATATACACAAGCCAGAGGGTGTGGTTACCCTGTGTGCATCATCCTTTGGTGATCAAACCATTTGATGCTGGCAAAAAGGGAATTAAGCCAGAAGAAATCATCCCAGGGAAGAAATGGTTAAGCCCATTGTGTTAACACTGGGGTAAACCAAAGAATCCAGCAAGGGAAAGATTCACAGCTAGCCTACCCAACTCACCTAGCACTACATGGTTTGCTAACCATCAGATAGATAGGCACTTGTGCCTATTCTAGTTTGTCAACAGCAAAGAGCACTGGAAAACCAACATGGTTTCTTCCAGTGAGATATTCACCAAATCACAGCCAGCCAACAAAGGTGGGAGCTACTCTAACAGCAAAGCTTTGCTGTCAGGGCCACCTCAACCACTTCACCAAATCCCACAGAGAAGCCATGCACAAATATCATCACCCAGATGGGTTCAAAAAGGAGCTAGGGTTCCCAATAGATGTTGGCATCCCTCTAGCTCAATCTTATTAATATTAAGATGATCATTACTGATAAACAGCTCACATCATTTATCCATTTAGCCAAGCAAAGAATTACAGATAAATGAAACAGACCAGTAACCAAGCACCAACTCCTTGTCAGTGAACCAATGGCTCACTGCAAGCACCATATGATGCTTGAGCAAGCATTACCATTCACTAGCACAAGTGTATGCATCACACAGACACTAGGAGAGCACAAGCTTAACATAAGCATGAAACATCAGTCAGTCACCAAGCATCTGATGATTATAAGGTCATCAGAGCTTGGCAGAGCATGCTAGAGCCAAGCCTAGCATCAACACATGCACACTATAAATTAATTGGTCACAGAACAGGAATAATGGCCTAAGCAGACAATCAAATACATGTTATATAAATATATACAGAAGCAAATCATCAAGGGATGGTGTGGTTTAGCCACAGGCATGCTCAAGTGAGCAAGACTATGAATGATAGCACACTGAAGAGCACCCATGTGCACTGGTTCTTGCAAATTTGCAAGAAATTGTACAATATAATCAAGCCAGGGACAGAATTAAGCACACACAGTATGCCCAAGTGACAGTAAAAATAATAGGAGCCAGCCAGTAAGCCATGAGCATCACTGGATGCTCATGAGCAATCACAGGAGGGCCACAGCCGGAGATTACCATGAACAGAAATAGCTAGGAAGCACAGAAGCATGGTAGTAACAGCACAGTAAGCAGCATACGCATAGCTGTAGAGCAAGCACACTAGCTAGGAGCCATGGCGCATGTAGGCAGCAGCCGTGAGCACATCCACAGAGCAGCACAGGCACAAGGAACAGCAAGCAGTGGCCAGAGCTAGCTTAGAAGGAAAGGAAGAGAGGAAGAACAATCAATAGAGCAGTAGGGAGGCGGTGCGAGCTTACCAGTTAGACGGAGAAGGGCACGGCCATGGCGGCATGGCGGCACACGCCGGTCGAACGGCGGCGCCAGGCCATGGTCACACCAAGCCAGCTCGTTGCCAGGCGCACGGGTCCTCAGCAGCATCACGACGAGGCACCCGGCCGCGCCAAGTCACCAAGAGCAACGGCGGCGACGAGGTCGCCGTGGATCCACCGACTAGATCACAGAGGGCTTGGGGTAGGACAGCAGCGGCGAGGAAAAGCAGATCAACGCGGATCAATCGAAGCGCCGTCGAACGGCGGTTCGATTGATACCCATCTCACCGCCGGCGATGGCCGGAGAAAATCGGCGAAGGCGGCGGCGACGCGGGAGTCGCCAGAGCTCAGAGGGGTTAGGGTTAACCCGCTGGGCCACCCTGACAGGTGGGCCCAGGGGCAAAAAGGACTTTTCACAATTCAATAAAAACATGAAACTTTGAAATTCAATAGAAAATTATTAAAAGCTCTTAAAAATAACTTAAAAATATGAAAAAGGATCAGCATAAAATTCTCTATTTAAATAAAATATCAAAGAGAATTTTTGAAGACAATTAAGAATAAGTCCTACTTTAAGGATTTAAATAATCATTGAAATCACACATATAATTTCCTATGATAAAACTAAGTCCATTAATGTATTTGGATTTTAAAAACACCTTGACAACATTTCAAGGTTGTATTTTAGTTTAAATCAAGTATCCTCAAATTATTCTTAGTATTAACCTCTTACATGAAATAATAACGACATCGGAAGGGGGGAACAAACCCTAAAAATGGAATCATGCATAATTGCTTCTTTAACCATTGCCCTTATCGGACAATGATGCTATTTTTCAGAGACAGAGGACAAGGGTCAGTCCACACCTTCCAACTGCAAAACTTTGCAGTGTTCAGGCAAGTTCATCACTTGCTCATGACATTTGAGTATTTTTATCAAATTACTTGCAAAGTATTATGGTTATCACTATTGCACAAAAATCAAAACCACTACTTTCATAACTATGAATATGACTATGTGGTGGGCAATGGAACCATGGATTGTGTTGATATGGTGGAGGTTCCATTGCACGGGTTTATATCCATCTAGGATTAAACAACAAATGTCGCCAGTGATTCTTGTGCCGTAATACCCGTGTTAACCATAAGATCCGGAGTGGGACGGAGTAGTCAAAAGTGTTTCCACCTCTCGTTCATCAACGGATGCGCTTACCGTAGCAGTTGTGTCTGGCGGAACAACCGGAGGGTGGGGATCCCATTCTAATTCCCCACGGTAAAGCATTGCTTACCGTAGCAGTTGTGTCTTGCGGAACAACCGGAGGGTGGGGATCCCATTCTAATTCCCCACGGTAATGCGGTCTATGATGGGTTGCAGCTACCGGCGTAGGAGTGTATGGTAGAGCCCAGCACTGTCGTCGTGGTCGGGGTCCACCCTGAAATTACGGGAATAATGGGACCGGCGTGGACCCAGGGTCGGGGCATGCAACTGATAGGGCAAAGGTGGCCGATCTTTCGATGAGACGAGGATAATTCGATTTGTTGGTGGAGTTCGTGCTTGACGATCCGACTACACGTGCAAAGCTCGTGCGCCAATGCAATCGCTAGGACAATCTCCGGGAGTTACTGATCTTGCGGGAGCACGATCAGCCTGACCAGCAAGGGTCTTAATTCCTACCTGAAATCGAGAACAAGTAAGAACTAAAGATGCAATCAGAATATTGCGGATATAGATGAAAGCTTGATTGATAATGGTGGGATTCCGAATAGTCGGTCTTGTTCTGGGCGTTGGCCTCAAAAGAAGAACACGTAGTTGCAGCAATTGGCTAACTTTTAATCTAATCAAAATCCAAGTTCTAATGACGGCTACGGAGGGATATATATGGGGGAAGTCAAGGGATTTTCGTCCAACCAGCTAGGGTTGGCCAAAAACACCCCTAAATGGGCCTTCCTCCACTTATATGGCCTCTTAAAATCCCCTAAAATACCTAATCCGAAAATACATGGGCCTGGCCCATTAAATAAGGTGACGCAGCACCAATAATAACTCTTGGACGAATTTTATGATGGGGAAACTTGTAGAATTCGTCCAATCATCGTTGCTCCATTATAATGGCTTCAAAGTTCTGAAATCTCCACTTGCGGCGTCATCTTCAATCCTCAAACGCTTGCTGCCATCTCCTCCATGCGTGATCATGCTCCAATGCTTGTCCTCCTCATCCATGCTTGGTCCATCATTCCTAAGAGTAACAAACATATCTGATTTAGGCAGCATCATATTCTCATGTATGTGAGGAATAGTTCCAAGAAACGAAAGTACCTGATAGTTAAGTTGTTTGGCACGAGCTCGAGTGATTGGTCCTTGTATTTGTGTGGCTGTAGGTACAGCGGTTGTATCAAGAGATGGGATGTCCTCATCATGCCCCCCTTCTTGAATTGAAGTCGTCCTCGACGAAAACTCCTCTTCTTCCCCAAAGTAAGGCTTCAAATCTGCAATGTTAAATGTAGGACTAACCGGACCCAATTCTGCAGGAAGGTCAAGTTTATATGCATTATCATTTATTTTCTCTAACACCTTAAAAGGACCAGCAGCGCGGGGCATTAGTTTAGACTTGCGCAATTCAGGAAAACGATCTTTGCGCAAATGCAACCAAACAAGATCACCAACATCAAACACAACATGCTTTCTTCCTCTATCCCCAGCAATTTTATACTTAGCATTCATGCGTGCTATGTTGTCTTTAGTAGTCTCATGCAATTTTAGTATCAATTCAGCACGGTCTGTAGCATCCAAATTATTTTGCCTGAGAAGATGGTAAAGGCAACAAATCAATAGGTGCACGTGGTACAAAACCATAAACAATCTCAAATGGGCACATCTTAGTGGTAGAATGCAGCGAACGATTGTAAGCAAATTCAACATGAGGTAAACATTTTTCCCACAATTTTAAGTTCTTTTTCAAAACAGCCCGCAGCATAGTAGACAAAGTTCTATTTACTACTTCAGTTTGTCCATCAGTTTGGGGATGACATGTAGTACTAAACAGCAATTTAGTCCCCAACTTAGCCCATAAACATCTCCAAAAGTGGCTAAGAAATTTAGTATCACGATCAGAAACAATAGTATTTGGCACACCATGTAAACGCACAATTTCGCGAAAGAATAAATCAGCAACATGTGTAGCATCATCAGTTTTGTGACATGGAATAAAGTGTGCCATCTTAGAAAACCTATCCACAACAACAAAGATACTATCCCTCCCCTTCTGTGTACGAGGCAAACCCAAAACGAAATCCATAGAAATATCCTCCCACGGTACACTAGGAACAGGAAGAGGCATATATAAACCATGTGGATTAAGTCGAGACTTAGCTTTTTGACATGTAGTGCAGCGTGCCACAAATCTCTCAACATCTCGACGCATACGTGGCCAAAAGAAGTGTGCAGCAAGTACATCCTCCGTCTTCTTCACACCGAAATGACCCATCAATCCTCCTCCATGCGCCTCCTGTAACAACAAAAGACGAACGGAACCATCTGGGATGCATAGCTTGTTAGCACGGAACACAAATCCATCATTGAGGACGAATTTGTTCCATGTTCTACCATCTTTACAATTCAGCAACACATCGTTAAAATCAGCATCAAGCAAGTATTGTTCCTTTATGGTTTCTAATCCAAAAATCTTGAAGTCAAGTTGAGATAGCATAGTATAACGGCGCGACAAAGCATCAGCAATAACATTATCTTTACCCTTTTTGTGTTTGATAACATAAGGAAAAGACTCTATAAACTCAACCCACTTTGCATGGCGACGATTCAACTTAGCTTGACTACGAATATGCTTCAAAGATTCATGATCAGAATGTATAACAAATTCTTTAGGCCATAAATAATGTTGCCAAGTTTCTAATGTCCGAACCAGCGCATATAATTCTTTATCATAAGTAGAATAGTTCAGACTAGGCCCACTCAATTTTTCACTAAAATATGCAACAGGTTTGCCCTCTTGTAATAACACACCTCCCAAACCAATTCCACTAGCATCACATTCAAGCTCAAAAGTCTTATTGAAATCAGGAAGTTGGAGTAATGGAGCATGTGTTAACTTATCTTTCAGAATCATGAAGGCGTCTTGTTGTGCATCGCCCCACACAAAGGGCACATCCTTCTTTGTAAGCTCATTCAGCGGCGCAGCAATGGATCCAAAATCTTTCACAAAGCGCCTATAGAAGCCAGCGAGGCCAAGAAAACTCCTCACTTGTGTGACCGTCTTTGGCTGCGGCCAACTCTCAATTGCCTCAATCTTGGCTGGATCAACTTCAATTCCCTGCGCAGTAACAACATAGCCAAGAAACGCAACTCGATTGGTGCAAAAGGTGCACTTCTCAAGATTACCATACAAACGTGCATCACGTAACGCATTGAAAACAGCACGTAAATGATCCAAATGTTCCTCCAAAGATTTGCTATAAATCAGAATATCATCAAAGTATACCACCACAAAACGTCCAATAAAAGCACGTAAAACTTCGTTCATCAGTCTCATGAAAGTACTAGGTGCATTAGTTAAACCAAAGGGCATTACTAACCACTCATATAAGCCGAACTTAGTTTTAAACGCTGTTTTCCATTCATCTCCTAATTTCATACGAATCTGGTGGTAACCACTACGCAAATCAACTTTAGAGAACATAACAGAACCACTCAATTCATCAAGCATATCATCTAAACGAGGTATTGGATGACGGTATCGAATGGTAATATTATTAATAGTTCTACAATCAGTACACATGCGTGAAGAACCATCCTTCTTAGGTACCAAGATAATAGGAACAGCACATGGGCTAAGAGACTCACGAATGTAACCTTTATCTTGGAGAACCTGAATTTGTCGCTGAATCTCTTTCGTCTCTTCAGGATTGGTACGGTATGGTGCACGGTTGGGCAGCGACGCTCCTGGAATCAAGTCAATCTGGTGTTCTATGCCACGGATAGGTGGTAGTCCAGGGGGAACATCTTGTGGGAACACATCAATGAATTCCTGCAAAAGGTTAGCAACCGCAGTGGAAAAGAAGGAGGCATATCCTCAAATGAAAACAGAACTTCTTTGCAAATGATAGCATAGCATTGAGTAGTGTCCACATCAAGTTCAGCAATATCAGATTTGCTAGCAAGCAAACAAGGATTTTTCAAACGAATTTCAGTAGCATGGTTCGAATCAGATTTAGTATTAGTCTTATGTGGAACAAAATCTGCAGCAACAATCTGATTCTCACTCTTAAGTTTCTCCTCGTTTTTTACTCTACTAGCTCTAGCAAGATCATCTTTTAGTATTTGTTCAGGAGTCATAGGTTTGAGACCAATTTTCTTTCCATCATGCATAAGAGAATATTGATTAGTTTTACCATTATGAACAGATTCTCTATCAAATTGCCAAGGTCTACCAAGTAACAAAGAACAAGCTTGCATAGGTACAACATCACAATCCACAAAATCAGAATATGTACCAATAGTAAAATGCACACGTGTAGTTCTTGTTACCTTGAGCTTCCGAGAGCTCTCAAACCATTGAATGTAGTATGGATGTGTGCGCTGTCTTGTAGGGAGAGAAAGCTTCTCTACCATATCAACGCTAGCCAGATTATTGCAGCTCCCTCCATCAATGATGATCCTTATAGCTCGCTCTTTTACAACGCCTCTTGTTTGGAACAGATTGTGGCGTTGATCATGCTCAGCTTTGCTCAATTGCACGCTCAACACACGCTGTGCAACTAAGCTCTGTACCGATCAGCAGTGTCGCCTTCCATTACCTCCATCTCTCTCTAGAATCAGAGTTGGCACCATCACGTGCAGCAATAAGGGCCAATGTATCTTCATCAAAGTCACTTGCAGAATCATATTCTCCATCTTCTCGCACCAACATCACACGCTTGGTTCTGCATTCTCGCTCTATGTGACCAAATCCCAAGCATTTGCGACATTGAACGTCGCGCGTCTTCCCGTGGAGGCCATGGAAGATGAACTCCGAGGAGGACCAGCCGATGGTGTTGGTGTAGTGGCAGGAGGTGCTCGTGAGGCAGGCGCGGTGTACTTGGAGGTAGTAGGTGCTGGTGCAGTACCACGAGATTGTGGCGCTGATTGTCGCGGAGACCATGACGATGTACGACCTGCAGAAACATTAGCTCTTCTCCATGGTGGTTGACGATCCTGCACTTCACGTTCAGCTTTGCAAGCAAGATGAAACAAGCGAGTAATAGTGTTGTACTCCTTATAATCTAAAATATGCTGAATCTCTTTATTCAAACCACCAAAGAAACGTGCAAGCATAGCCTCATTATCCTCTACAATACCACAGCGAATCATGCCAGTTTGCAATTCTTGATAATAGTCTTCTACAGAATTTTTTCCTTGTTCTAAGCGAGAAAATTTTTTCAGCAAATCACGTTGATAATGTGGAGGAACAAAACGAGTACGCATAGCAAGTTTTAACCCAGTCCAAGTAGCAGGAATATTTGCTGCATGTGTTCTACAATATTCAGACCACCAAATAGATGCAAAATCTGTGAACTCACAAGTAGCAGCACTAACACGCAAGTGATCAGGGTATTTTAAACATGCAAAGCGTTGTTCTACTTCCAATTCCCATGTAAGATATGCATCAGGATTATATCTACCCTCAAATGGCGGAATGTTCAGTTTCAGTTTAGCAACATGATCATCATCATTACGTGCCGGGCGAGGAGGTGGTCGAGCGTTGCGGTTCAGCTGCCGTGGACGACCAGGTGCAGGTTGTTGGACTTCCTCGCCGTCCAGTATGTTCTCATCTACCTGCTCGTCCGCGTCCCCTTCATAGTCTTCGTATCCCTCATCAGAAGGCGCGTCATGTGCGGCTGCTGCAGCAGGAGCGGTACCCGCAGGAACGTCCGCACGAGGAACGCGGCGTGCGCGGCGTTGCACGTTGGCGCGAGGCGGCGGTAACCGAGTCAAAAGCTCCTGGAACTTGGCGTCGAGCTTGGAGTTGAAAGCTGCCTCGAGGCCATCCAGCTTGTCCAGCGCGTCGGTGAGTTTGGCATCCACGTCACCAATGCGCGCATCGGTGTCACGTGCATGCCCGCCCAAAAGGTGGGTGAAGTGAGCATGCAACTGCTCAGGCGTCATCTTGGCCGGGTCAACAGCGGTCGGATCAACTGGTCCTGACATGGTTAGTACACGAAAAGCACAAATGTATATGCCTACAAACTACGAAATATGGTGGTTCACGCGCAATTCGTCAAGCAAAATACAAAGCTCTTACAAGTTCTTACCAAACAGGAGGAAGGTGATGTAACAACCAGCAAGGATCAGCGTCTCCCAAGATTGCCAAAGCGATTACCAGGTGTCGACACAGTGCACGTGGAGACAATATGTAGAGCTCTGGGAAGGCAAAGTATAGTGATATGGTGGCACAATAATCAAATCAGCGATGCAAATTGAGTAAACGCTCAACGAAGGTACTTGTCTTTGGTCCTAGGCTAGATCGTATTAGAGACGCGAGCCTAAATCACCAACGAGGTCACGATGCGGCACAAGATGCAAAGGACAATGAATCGGCGCTGAAGGATAGAGCAACCTATGGGAAGGAATTTTTTTTTTTTTTTTTTTTTTGGGGGGGGGGGAATCTACTGTGGCGCTAGACCACAGAGGTCTCTATGGTCGGGCGACCGGAAATTTTTTTTTTTTTTTTTTTTTTTTTTTTTTCGGGGGAATCTACTGTGGCGCTAGACCACAGAGGTCTCTATGGTCGGGCGACCGGGAATTTTTTTTTTTTTTTTTTTTTTTTTTTTTTTTGGGAATCTAAGGTTGCGCTAGACCACAGAGGTCTCTATGGTCGGGCGACCGGAAATTTTTTTTTTTTTTTTTTTTTTTTTTTTTTTTTGCAGCTAGATTGCTTTCTGGATTCCGACGGAAAACGCGAAATTGACCAAGAAAACGGATCTAAAACCCGGAAAAACTCAGAAACAAAGATCAAGAAAGACCCTACGATGATGGGAATCAAAGGGGAACAACAAAGAGTTGATGGCAGATGTGGCGGAAGTGTATGGTGGCGGTGATATGGCGAGGACTGCAAGCGGAGATGGTGCGGCGGCGACGCGACTACTATGATCAGATCTCGAAACTCTAACGACTCTAGACGCTAAGACCAGCACGCGACACAACGATTGCAGACAAAGACTCAAAAAGCAAAAACTGAAAAGATCATGCAATGGCTTGGCAGGGGCTATGGGACGGATGATCTAATCTAACTTCTTTTTGTGGGGCTTTTTCTGGGTTATAGGTAAAACAAATCTACACTAGGAAAACTGTAAATCTCACCGAGCAACCTGAAATCTGATACCACTTGATAGGGCAAAGGTGGCCGATCTTTCGATGAGACGAGGATAATTCGATTTGTTGGTGGAGTTCGTGCTTGACGATCCGACTACACGTGCAAAGCTCGTGCGCCAATGCAATCGCTAGGACAATCTCCGGGAGTTACTGATCTTGCGGGAGCACGATCAGCCTGACCAGCAAGGGTCTTAATTCCTACCTGAAATCGAGAACAAGTAAGAACTAAAGATGCAATCAGAATATTGCGGATATAGATGAAAGCTTGATTGATAATGGTGGGATTCCGAATAGTCGGTCTTGTTCTGGGCGTTGGCCTCAAAAGAAGAACACGTAGTTGCAGCAATTGGCTAACTTTTAATCTAATCAAAATCCAAGTTCTAATGACGGCTACGGAGGGATATATATGGGGGAAGTCAAGGGATTTTCGTCCAACCAGCTAGGGTTGGCCAAAAACACCCCTAAATGGGCCTTCCTCCACTTATATGGCCTCTTAAAATCCCCTAAAATACCTAATCCGAAAATACATGGGCCTGGCCCATTAAATAAGGTGACGCAGCACCAATAATAACTCTTGGACGAATTTTATGATGGGGAAACTTGTAGAATTCGTCCAATCATCGTTGCTCCATTATAATGGCTTCAAAGTTCTGAAATCTCCACTTGCGGCGTCATCTTCAATCCTCAAACGCTTGCTGCCATCTCCTCCATGCGTGATCATGCTCCAATGCTTGTCCTCCTCATCCATGCTTGGTCCATCATTCCTAAGAGTAACAAACATATCTGATTTAGGCAGCATCATATTCTCATGTATGTGAGGAATAGTTCCAAGAAACGAAAGTACCTGATAGTTAAGTTGTTTGGCACGACCTCGAGTGATTGGTCCTTGTATTTGTGTGGCTGTAGGTACAGCGGTTGTATCAAGAGATGGGATGTCCTCATCAGCAACAAAGGGTGGGTGTTCGAGGTAGCGGAGGAACATGATTGGCTAGACCTTATACCGGGCCTCACACCAAAGGAAGTGTGGACGGGAAAGCTGCCCGGTTGGCACCAAGGTTAAGATCTCTTATGGGTAAAGCAACACACCTCTGCAGAGTGTAAAGAACTGTGACCTGTCACTCCCTGTTCCGGGATTGAGGAACTGCGAACGCGGCCGGAAAGGAGCTCCATGAAGTTCTAGTAAACCGGTGAAGGCTGACGGACATAGCTCTTTGAAATAAAATCAATCTCTTGAAGAAATGTTTAACAAAACTTGCATTGGTATTAGACTTTCTGGTCTAATATCGTAGCTAGTGCATTAAACACCTCTTACCTATAATGAACTTGTTGAGTACGCTCGTACTCATACCACTCTTAAATCCCATGCTTAGATTGTCTGAATCGTCTGGAGGAGGACTACGACAGCAATGAAGGAGCCGAGATTATCGGCTACGATGAACCTGACCTCTCAGGAGGAGTTGAAGGCGTAGACTACCTCATCGTCTACGGATCCGGGGAGGCTTCCGGAGGAGAACAAGCCTAGAGATATCCGATAGTAGTAGTAACCGAGCAGCCCGAACTCTTAGTATTTAGCTGCTCGAGGAAATAAATGTTTAGCTTAATGAGACACTTATATTGTAAGTTAAGTTGGGTTCGCCTCGAACCCAGGAGTACTCCTCTTAGGACCCAAGAGGAGCTCCGAGACGACATGTGTATGTTAATTGTAAAAATATGTGAATGAGTTATGGACCTGCTATGTTCTGTTGTACTACTCTGAGGGATGTAACATTTGCGGAATGGTACTTCGTGGATGTTATATCAACGACTGGCATACTACAACATGCAGTGGTATGCAGGGTCACCACAGCGCGTCAACTCGCCGCCCGCGCCCCGCACCGTCCTCCGCGCGAAACACCGCGCCCAGGGAGGTGATCAAGCTCGAGGAGAGCAGCGACGACGACATCTACCGGCCGTCGCCGCCACGCGCCGGCGATGCTGGCCAGGGTACGAGCCGCTTGTACGAGGCGCCGCCGCCCCAGGATGACGCCGGCTCGAGCGACGACGATGAAGGCGGCGACTACACGTCCTTCTACTGCCATTTCGGCATGTAGGAGGACATTTTTTAGTTTAAGTTTTAGTTTGTCAATCGCTGAATTCAAATATATGTACGAATTCGGCCTATTTATGTGCAAACTCGCCTCTATATGTTAAATATCATTAAATTTTGCTTATATTTGAACGAACTCGCCAATTTTATCTGAATTCGCCGTATCATCCTGGGATCGCGGCTGGGAAGCTGGCCCTCCCCACGCCATTTTTTCGTCCAATCCGGACGAAATTAACCCCGGATTTCGGCGTGGGGAGTCCAAACGAGTGGAGATGCTCTTACATGATCTCATGGTCGAAGGACTAGGTAACTATGTATCGAAAGCTTATAGCAAGTTGAACTTAACGACTTCATCTCATGCTACGCTTATTTGGGTGTGTGTCCATTATATCATTCAACCAATGACATAACCTTGTTATTAATAACATCCAATGTTCATGATCACGAAACCATAATCATCTATTAATCAACAAGCTAGTTATACAAGAGGCTTACTAGGGACTCCTTGTTGTTTACATAACACACATGTATCAATGTTTCAGTTAATAAAATTATAGCATGGTATGCAAACATTTATCATAAACACAAAGATATTATAATAACCACTTTATTATTGCCTCTTGGGCATATCTCCAACAGGAACATGTTCACCGACGCCTGGATGATGGCCCAGCGCGTCGACATTGCCTTTTGGCTCCTCTTCATTGTCATAGTCCTTGTTGACTAGCTTGCGCTCATCAAACTCCGTGTTGATCCTCATCCTGTACTTCCCGTACTTTCGGTTGGCGCCGATGACCTAGTCATGGCTCACTGTCAACCACGACTCGTAGAGGCATTCATCTTCCAGAACCTTCCACTTGGGTCCTCGTGAGCCCTAGGCCGCCTTCTTCTTCCACTTCTTCCTCACGCCGGCTTCGTCAACTTCCACGAGATCCTCTGCATCCTCCGCGTCATCCTCGTCCTCATTGTCCTCATCATCGCCGCCCTCTTTGTCATCACCGTCGTTGTGCTCCACTACTCGTCCTCCTCCTCCTCCTCCTCCTCCTCCCCAAACGAACCACCGACGCCCTCGAATTCGAGCGGACCCCTGTGGCCAGTGAACGGGACGCCGATCACACCGGGGCCTGGCTGGCGCTGGGGCGCGTCATACGCCGGAGTAGAACACGGCGTTGGGGTTGAAGCCGCCATGCGGCAGCGCATCCTCGTACCGCGACAAAAAGTTTGGTGTCACGCACCCGTGTGTCGCAGATGGGCCATCGTTGAAGAAATCGGGTGTCGACGGGGACACCACTCCCGGAATGTACGCGATGGCCGACGTACTCCATGGGCTCGCGTTGGAAGCAACGAGACATGCGGCCAGCGCGGCCTTCTAGTGCGCACGCGCCGCCTCCGACTTCTTCTCCTGCTCCACCACCGTCGTTCCCTCCACTACGCCGTCGACAGCTTGCGCCGCAGGCAGTCTTGCTCCCACCTTTCGTCGTTCCAGCCTTCCAGCTTCTTCCTCGGTGCCGGCTCCTTTCGCGGCTTCGCGAAGGGTGCCTTCGGCCCTTTTGTCGCTGCCTCATTGCCTGGCGGCTTGGTGGCCGCTTTCTTGGCCAGTTTTTTGGGGCCTATCGGCGGCGCCATGGATGGGAGAGGGTAGCGGCAGCGGGAGGGAGAGAGAAGCGATGGCGGGAGGGAGAAATGAATCGGCTGGAGAGGCGGTGAAATCTTTTTGGGGGGCAGAAATGTGCGGCTGGAGGACGGGTTGTGGCGGCAAGAGGTGAATTTTATATGTGTCAGTGACGCGACATGCCCGCCACTCCCGCCTCTCTTCTCGATGTGTCCGGCGCGCCCGGAGTGTACCCTGTGGACCGGGGACGGGCTCGGGCACCGAACACCGTATTGGGCCGCACCGGATGGAAGGAGGCTTTGAGACGCACGACTAGGCACGAAAAATTGTCCGGCGCGCCCCAAAAACCTTTGGGGGACGCGGCTGGAGATGCTCTAAGAACTCAACCTAATGCATGCCATCCACTTGTGAACATATTCGACATTGTCTTCTCGAGAAACAAAAAAACAACATTCTCACTTGTGCCCGTTGACCTTGGTGAACATCAAGGCCAGGCAGGCTCTCCAACCTAGTCTACTCGACTCGGTCCTTATTTTACATCATTAGCTTGAAACCAAAAATAGCTGTTGTTCTAAAACAGAGTCAAAGCTGGCAAGTAGAAAACTTTTATAGAAAGAAAAACAAAACAAAAACATCCATTAAATTAGTTCAAAAAATAAACATCCATTAAAATTTTCCTTTTTCGCCTTACAGCTAGCGGGAAATAATTCTCTTATCCCACTGGCGTTTCTTTCCTTCCTAGTAGCACTCCTCATGTACAAATTCCACCCGAGGAGAGAAGGAGCCGTGTGTTTGAGCAAAGTCTGGACACACCGCTCTCCATCTCTCCCTGCCTCCAATTCTCCATTGCCAAGGTCAGTTAGTTTCTGCTCTCTACGTATTTGTTCCTTCCTTTGTTTAGAGAGAAACGTTTTTGCTTGTTTACATGATTAGCTAGGTTTTATCTTTCATGTTTTCTGTACCTGCCCATGTGATTTTCTCGTTTAGCGAGATGCTCGAGATAATGTGATCTAGTCTAGTCCGAGTGACCGACACATTTCTGTAGATCTCACAGGTCATCCTATGCACTTGGTATAAGTAGACAACATGTAGGCGCACACAACGATTGGTTTAGTTTTGATCTCAGGGCTCTGATGGTTTCCTTTGTTTTGTTTTCTTCCAACCTCCACAAATCTGGTCTGACGTCCGATTTTACTATGTTTGTTTTGTGTATAGTAAGGCCAAGTTTCAGGACTAGATCAATCATAGGGAGATAGAGACACCAGTAGGTTTTTACAACTTTGCATGCCAAGATCATGTACACGTTTTAAGTAAGAAGTATGAATAGATCTTAAGTCTACCGTTTGGTTAAAGCTACAGATAAATGGCAATAGTTTCCGTGCAGATCTTTCCCTTTTGCATCAAGTTCAAGTTTAGATCTAACTCACATAGCCGATTGATGTGTTAGCACAAATACGATTTAAACCTCTCTAAGAAAAGAAATTTTAACCATGCAAAAATTTGACCAGTGACTCTGTTTTCACAAAGTAACTTAATGAACAAAAGGGCAAGATATATGAAAGTACTAGCTTACACATACTTTCACTACATGATGTGAAATGGTTGACCAGATTTACATGTACCTATGTGTCTTACTGTAGTAATCGAGCCAATGCAAAAAAATTGCATCCAAAGGGATTGCATCTCAATTCAATCGTAATAGTGTGTTTTATTGCAAAACTACGCATTAGAATCCCAGTGCTAAGTGTTGCGCCCATTTCTATTTGTCGGCCGGTGTAAAATATATTAGTACTGTAGCACATGCTCGAACAAAACCTTTAGGGTTCCTATGCAATTGATTTATTGTCGTTTTCTGTTGCACACTTCCCATCGACGAAGTTTCAATTGGATGTATTTAGTTAATCAGAAAATAGCATGTTATCATTTCTAGTGTAGATTCCTATATCCATTGTGTATGAATCACTTATGTCTTTATTTAAGATACAGTGTGCAACTTTTCTAGAATCATATATTTTACTTGATCATGAAAACAGTGTAATTTTTTGTGTAGATTCTTTATCCATTGCGTATGAATTACTTATGTTATTATTTGGCATCTCGCTCCAACTGGAGTCCATGCTGCCCCAATCGTATTTGGTTAACTGTCATTTCTCTGTGTGTAGTCAAGACACAATTAACATGTGCCTTCTCCACTGATGCTTAAGAGTTTATCCTAGTCTCATGGATTACTTACAACTGCAATTTAGTTAATCTTCACAGGATCACATCTCATTGCATGTGCATCGCTTGCAGATGAGTCATCACTTGATCCGCCTCACACTAAAACATACATTATCTTCTCAATTGATGCAGTATTGCACGTGGAGTGTGAGATCGTACGTCACCACCATGGACCGCACCCCCTCGCCGCCACCGGCTCCCCAGGTGTCCCCGAAGGCCCAGCCATCCATGGCATACGTGTACGAAAACCCGGAGTGCTTCATGGAGATGATACGCCGTTTCACCGGCCAGACGGCGCCCTCTAACGCTGCTGCGGGCGTTGACCGTGGTGCCATTGTGCCCATGTTGGCGGTGGAGCCGGTGCAGAAGCACCAACCAATGGTGGCAACTGCCACGGCGCCAGGCCCAGGAGCGTCCGGTTCCAGCCTCGGCTCGCTACTGACAATGTCGCTGCCATTGTCGTCCGAGAATCCCGGCCCATGTATCCTCAACATGGCGCCGGATATACGGTCGCTGGAGACGTCGTCAGAGGAGGAGGTGGAGATGGAGAATGCTGAGGAGGTTGAAGTTGAGGGGGTTGAAGCTGAGGACACCGAGGAAGAGAGGGCCATCACAGAGGGGATGTTTTATCTGCTGTCGTCGCCGCCACCGGCGAAACGGCGCAGGCTCTAAAGGAAACACGCGGAGACATTGATGCATGAAGCCAAGCCTCCATGAAGCCATCTTCCGTACAAGACTATATGGAACACATACGCGTATGTGGTGCGTCCAGTTATTTCCTAAGATTCATTTGTCATCCGTCAGAAGCGTTATTTTTCATTTTTTAACTCAGAGAAGCATGTGTTGAACTAAGTTCTGTTTTCTTTTTCTGGAATGAATGCTGGATTAAAGTTCAAACGATATTTTGCGATTAGTAAATTATTATTATTATTATTCTTTTATTCACCAGAGAGCGTGAATGTGCCATCTGAAATGAAACAAAACATAGCATCTGATGTGGGTTAGATTGGTTCTCATCTGTGTTCGTCCAGACTCCTCGTCGAACCTAGATTTACCAGCCAAGCAGCCCGCTACGTTTCACTCTCTTCGGCGTCAAGACAAAGCCGTTCTGAGGCAACCGTTGGATCATCTACCGCGAGAACGTACCGCATGTGTATCAGGCCATCTCGATCAAAGAATTCATGATGCAGTATACACTCTCATGGGTCGGGCTGGCAGCCAGGGCAGGCGTTCTCTTTTGCGACCAGAGAAACAGATCCTCGGCGTGTGACCAGATTTCTTATCGCATTTCTCTACCAGATTTATGGTCTTGGCATTATGAGAAAAGGGTAGGGTTTCCATTCGATCTGCATACAGGATGTTAGTGGATACAAACAAAAGAGGGGGTCTTGGCTGAATCGGTCATCCAGTGGTCCAAACTTAGAAGCTGAATCTAAATGCTGGACAAAGATGTTGATTCCAGTTTCAATCGAACTGCAGGTTTCCCAAAAAATATTTACATAGTGCTAAACGCTAGCCCACGAGGCGGCATGAGTTAGTCAAAAAAAAAGGAGCCATATACAAGCACAATATGATATAGCAATTTTTCAGGAATGGTCTGTATGAGTAATTGAGTATGGTTATGTGTTCTGGCCAAACACGTTGGAGAGCAGAAAGCTACACTGAAAACTCATTTTTTTTCGATCAAGGAGCATAAGCAGCTGTGGTTAGACAGACCTCCCGGGTCGCTCGCGTGGGCGGCTCCGGAGGCGACCGAAACCCTAGGAAACCACCGCCCCGCGTGCCCCCCTCAGCCGCCGCCGCTGCCAGGCCGGTGGCGGCGGCGGCGGCGCCCGGCCGCCCGGCCATCAAAGATGGAGGGTGCGCGCTACCACACCCTGGTCCCTCGTCTTCGCGCGGAGGCGGGCTACTGCGGGCTGTGCGAGGTGGGGCTGCGGCGACGCACGGCGGTGCGGCCACCCGAGCTTGGTGGTGCGGCGGCGCGGGCTGCGCGCGTCGCTCTGGTTGCTTGGCCTCTGGTGCTGCGGCATTGCTGCCTTGCGTCGGCGGCAAGGCCCGATCTGGGCCCATCCGGGCCCGATCTTGGCCACCCGCCGGAGGTCGGAGCGATGGGAGGTGCTGGTGCAGAGATGCGGAAGGTGCTGCAAGATGGGAGGTTGCCGCCGACGTCGCGGGCGTGGCTCGATCGAGTTTTCGGGCCCGATCTGGGCCTTCCCAGGGCTGCAGCGGCAGCCGTGCTCAGCGCATGGGATTCACCTGTGCCTGCTCCCTCGGCGTCTGTGCTCTCTGTGTTCCCAGCGGGTTGTGGTTGTTGGGCCGGCAACGTTCAAGGGTTGTCCGGGGTGAAGCTGGAGGTGGTCGCCGTTTCCCTCGCCGGTGGCGAGTGCTGGCCTCTTGTGGGCGGAGTCCGGTTGTTGGTCTCCTTGCCGCATCTATGGATTGCGGGGCTGACGGATGGGTTGGGAGAAATCCCTATGCTGTTGCAGGACGACGGCGATGCCTGTGGGCGCCGTTACCTTCTTGGAGGCGTCGTTTAAGCCCTTCCATCATGCCTCCTCCCGAGCAACGGGGGAAACCCTAGTACCAGCGGCGCTATGGCGTCGTCCCCTTCTTGGAGGCGCTGTTCGGGTTGCTCGTGGAGTCCCATGTTGGCGTTTGGAGTCAAGGTCGGTCGCTGCACGAAGCGTGGGCATCTTGGGCGCACGGTACACGGGCATCACCATTCCTTGGACGACGCTATCCTCAGGGCAGGCCATGTTCTGCTGTCCACTCGCCGACTTCTTCTAGGCACTTTGGGTGGGCGGTACGTTGACGTGTGCCACCCTGGAGCTAGGGTTTGCTTCAAGCGGTTTTGCCTCCAGTTGTGATGCGGTCTCGAGGTCATGTGTCCCAATCTGGTGCCTTCTTGGCCGATGGTTGGGCAAGGCGTGTGTGCTTGTCGTGTGTTTTCGCGTGCGTGTGGCTCACCGTTTGGCTTCATGTGTAAGGGTTTTGGGTCCGGTTTACCTCATAAGCTGGATCGATGTTGCTCCTTTTAAGTTTAATACAATGACGCGCAGCTCTCCTGTGGGTTCTCAAAAGGAGCATAGCCCCAGCCTCTGCATCCAAAGGATGCACACAACTTTCTTCTTTATTAAATTATTCGGAATGTATTATAAGGGGAATACAAAGATCAACCCCGAAGCCTCCTTCGTAGCGACAACTCGCTGTACCTACGATGAAGGGGGACCATGAACAAGGCCATACTCCCTGACGGTACACCAGCACACATCATCCAAAAAGCAAAACTCTAAGGGTGTGCCATTGCACATGTCGCAGAGTTCGCAACCGTCATCTATCTCGAACATATCTCCAAGCGAGATCAACGTATTAACCATGCCAGGCCTGCCGTCGATGTCACCATAACACCAAACAGCTCAACATCCTGCCTGCATCCAGCAATCCTCGCCCATCTTCGATACCCCGCAGCTCCACGCCGCTGAGAATCATCGACGACAACGTGGTAGATGAACACCACTCCACCAAAAACCACCTCCATCCAGCCGCTGCTCCAAAAACGATGCCCCAAGAAGTAACACGACGCGGGAACTGTCGTCATCGTCCGATCCTGGCTGGATCTAAGGTTTCCCCGGAGAAGCACGAGTGCGTTCCCGCGGACTGCGACGACGATGCCTCCAAGAAGGAAGCGACGCTTAACGCCGCCATCGCCCGCCAATCTTGACACGGTTTTCACCGACAGCAGCGAGTTCCCAACTCGGCGAGATCAAATGGAGAGGCCAGCAAAGATGATGCCATCACAGGCGAACGCCGCCAAAAGCCGCCGCCATCATCCGCCAAGAACGAAGTCAAGGCTCGGTGTTCACCGGTGGCCCCTTCACCGCTCGCTCGTCGTCGACTAGATCTTCATCGCCGGGGTAGAGGGATCTCGTGATCCTCCATCCTAGCAACCAGCCGACCTCCTCCGGCGAAGAAGAAGGCCGCCTCCACCGTCGAACCCAAGGCTGCTGCCCCGGGCGACCTCGTACCGCGGGACAAGCCAAAGATCATCGCCCATCACCGGCGAGAGGCGGAGGGAATGGCGCAGTCCGCCACCACCAGCCACCACCAGCGTGCCGCCGATGGGAGGCGGGGAGGCCGCAGCACGGGCTCTGGCCATCTTCCCCGTCAATCCATGCGGGAGGTGGGAGGGCCGCCGTCACCCCTCCATCCTCGCCAGACTGCCGCCGCCCCGGGAGGCGTGAGGGCCGCCACCGCGCATGATAAACTCCCTAGCCGCCGTCCCCGTCGCGTCACGAGGGAAGGCCCCCGCCGCCGCCACGCCCCGAGGTCTTTGCCCCGGCGGCGCTGCCGGCGGCGGCGGGAGGGTTGGGGGAGGCGGCTAGGGTTGGTGAAAATGTATGCAACTAGATAAATAACTTTAATTACCTGTTGTTTTTGTCTGCAAACCACACTAATTGTAACTTTGTTCCAGTTTTGCTATTGTGTAGCTGACTACCATCTACTTGTTAGAATTCGTTAATATTGTAAGGGTGAAGTGATCGCATTGCCGTTTATTACCGGAAGTACAAAGATTTTTTTTTTCTTATTTTGCAGTCTCTCTCTGCTTTCTTTCTTGGTGGGAGCCTGGGAGGTCCTAGGGGATGACCCTTTATCGCTCTTAGTAGTAAAACAATAAATATGATGTTTGCAGGTCGTTCTAATCATGCATTAGCATTTCTGTGTGAAGAATTACGGCAATGGACTTGGAAAAAGATTCTTATATACTTTTAGTTTTGATATGTACCCTGGAGCAGAATACTGTCAAATACTTGGACAAATGTATGAATGAACAATATCCAGATACTTGGACAAATGTATGTCTGAAAAGCATCAAATCTTACTTACCTCTTCTCTTTCGTGGACTTTCTAATAATCGAAGAAGTACATTTATCAAGTAAGAACTTATGAGTGCGGGGGTTCTACACATTGAACTCATGTAACAAGTTCCACATGTTGATATTATATTTCTAATAAATTCACCAGTTCAGTAAGATAATCCGATGGCTTCATCAAAATGCTCTTTCTGATTATTGAAGAACTCCTTTGAGGTAGCTCAAATTGTATGCTCGTTCTTTGTTCCATTATATATTGTCAGAATCCATGAATGCATACCTTTGGTGTTGCACTACGGGTTAATGTTTGCTGCAAGTTTGATCTTTCTCAGCGAAGGCAGGTTCATCAAAATGTAATAGTACATTTTCGCATCACACATTCCTTGGACACAAAAAAATTGTCTTCTTTTCCTTCTACCTGATTACGCATAAATAGATCTATAGTAAAAGTAATAATATATTTTCAACACATGCTTCTTATTAAGTAACTTGGTGGTATCCTCCCACTTAATAGTCAAACTGATATTAGGTAAATTATCGAATAGTTTTTCAAACAGAATACACATGCATATTAATCTTGGTAGGTAATGTATTAAAATTAATATGTATGTCTATGTTCGGTGTTTAATGGACATAGATATAATTGACGAACTACAACTTGAGGACGTGTGCCTTTGCGAGGCATGGATGGAAGTTCGACAAGATCCAATACGTGGCTCCCAACAAAGGGGTGGCACATTTTGGAAGAAGATCCACAACTACTTCCATGAGGACAAGAATCTGGGCGATCTTTATCGAAAAATAGAATTGGGGCGATACCCCTTTTGTGAGCGACCGGAGTGAGGACTCGCTCATGAAAAAGTCTGCGGGGATCCAAGAGCAAACCACCAAGTTCAATGCCGCCTACGACAAGATAAAGAAGCGTAATGTGATTTTCCTTGGTGTTGCTGACATGATGACCCAATCTTTGCGCTTATTCAAGACGGCCAACAAGCCAAATAACTTCAACTTGGTCCATTGTTGGAGGGCGCTCAAGTATTTCCCCAAGTGGCATGGTCTATATGCATCCTATGACGCCGACAACCCCGGAGAGTCCAATGTAATTGATGTGATGCTGAGGCTCCAAGTGCACCGCTGAAGAGGCTGAGGGGGCGGACCAGCTCAAAGGCGGATGCCAAGTGAGATGCCTCCCCGCTAGCGATGATGGAGTCGATCAAGACGCTTCTTGCCATCAAGAACTACTACGAGACACAAACCAAGAAGTTTGAGATTGAAAAGATCAATGCCCCTGCGGCCGCGAAGGAGGTGGATAACAAGTAAAAGGAGTTGGAGATTTCCCTGCTCAACGAGGAGTCTAGGATCATGACGCCCCCTTGACCAAAGATGTGGATCCATCTCACTGGGCATGGCTCAAGAAGAAGAAAATCATTTTAGCTTAGAAAATGTGATTTAGATGCTTGTGTTTTAACTATGATTTTTATCATTTTGAGTGTATTATTTGCTATATTTTATCCATGGAGGCAATGTTAAATATGGTATTTAAAAAAAATCGGCGTTGGAGATGGCCTGTCGGTTATAAGCCTTATCGCGTTTCCACGGTATGTGCTTTTGTCTGCATTATACGAGAGTAGAACAGCAATGAGTTTTATCTTCTCCCATGGAGATTGACCAGTAGATGATTTTAACTCATTTTTACGATTTGTGTTATGCCATTCATCTCACCATGATGACGTTTTCTCTTACATTTTTTTCCATAACGGGGAAGATATTTTTTAGTTTATGACAATGCTACATGTAAATTGTAATGAAAGATAACCTTTTCGTCCCCATGTTATGTTAGCTACACATTGTGGAAGCATGCCTTTGTCATTGACGCGTCAATATGTAGATTAGGATAAATATAGATATTTTCGTTAATTATGTCGTGAGCATACCTGCATGTATGCAAATGAGAGCACTAGGATACATGAAATACTGCAAATCCAAATGCACACCCCGAAAAAAATATGCAAAAACCACATGCAAATACGAGCAGACATGCTACCACGAAATCCTGAATGAAATCACCTTCCCGTCTGGGCCCCAACACACCCCCTTAAGAACTCAACCTATGCAACATTCTCTTCTCGAGCAAAAACTTGTACCTATTGACATTGGTCAACATCAAGGCCAGGCAAGCTCTCCAAAGTCAGTGCTACTCTGGTGCTCCTCCCCTAATTTTTTTTAGGCACGTCAAACAAAACAACGGTGGAGATCTTTCCGTACTTGTTTGTAAGCGGGCACATAATCGTAATTTCAGTATAGGTCCACCGTCCGTACATCCGTACAGGTCCGCATGGTCCGTATTGTGTTGTACCTTATTTTTGTACGTATCTACGGTTTGTTCAAAACAAGGCATGCACGACGTGGAGCGGTATTTAGGCGGATGAGATCATTAACTTGTCATGTGATTTCTTTCTTTTCTTATATGACGTACACATGCCGTACCAATACAAATTGGTATATATGTGGTGGATATATGTTTTGGCGGACCCAACACACAGGAAAAAAACCAACTATGACCCTTCAACTTTGTTTAGGGGGGAGCACCGGAGCAGGCCTCCTCCAACCTTAGTCTACTCGACTCGGTCCTTATTTTACGTCATTAGCTTGAAACCAAAAATAGCCGTTCTTCCAAAACAGAGTCAAAGCTAGCAAGGAGAAAACTATTATAGAAAGAAAAACAAAACAAAAACATCTACGAAATCAGTTAAAAAAACATCCATTAAAACCCTGCCTCTTTCGCCCTAACAGCTAAGCGGGAAATAATTCTCTTATCCCGCCGGCATTTCTTTCCTTCCTAGTTGCACTCCTCATGTACAAATTCCACCAGAGGAGAGGAGGCTGTGTGTTTGAGCAAAGTCTGGACAACCCGCTCTCTATCTCTCCCTGCCTCCAATCCTCCATTGCCAAGGTCAGTTAGTTTCTGCTCTCTGCCTATACGTCTACCTGTTGTTCCTTCCTTTGCTTACAGAGAAATGTTCTTGCTTGTTTACATGATTAGCTAGGTTTTATTTTTCATGTTTTCTCTACCTGCCCGTGTGATTTTCTCGTTTAGCGATATGCTCGAGATAATGCGATCCAGTCTAGTCCGAATGGCCGACACATTTCTGTAGATCTCACATGTCGTCCTATGCACTTGGTATAAGTACAGACCATGTAGGCACACACGATTCGATTGGTGTAGTTTCCATCTCAGGTGCTCTGATCGAGTTCCTTTTGTTGTGTTTCCTTCCAACCTCCACAAATGTGGTCTGACGTCCGATTTTTACTATGTTGGTTTTGTGTATTATAACTTGTAAGGCCAAGTTTCAGGACTAGATCGAACATGGGGCGATAGAGACACCAGTAGGTTTTTAAACCTTTGCATGCCAAGAACATGTACACGTTTTAAGACAGAAGTATCAATAGATCTTAAGTCTATCGTTTAGTTAAAGCTACAGATCAATGGCATTAGCTTAAGTGTACATCTTTCCCTTTTGCATCAAGTTCAAGTGTAGATCTAACTCACATAGCCAATCGATGTGTTAGCACAAATACAATTTAAACCTATCTAAAAAAACAATTTTAACCGTGGAAAACTTTGACCAGTCAATCTGATTTCACTAAAGTCACTTAACGAACAAAAGGTCAAGATATATGAAAGCAGTAGCTTATCCATACTTTCACTACGTGATGTGAAATGGTTGACCAGATTTACATATATATGTCCGTATGTGTGTTACTTAGTAATCGAACCAATGCATTTTTTTGCATCCAAATGGAAGGGATTGCATCTCAATTAAATCCTAACAGTGTGTTTTATTGCAAAAATCCGCATGAGAATCCCAGTGTTCGAGTGAAACTGTTAAAAGTGTTGCGTCCATTTCAGTTTGTTGGCTGGTGTACAATACATTAGTAGTGTAGCACATGCTCGAAAAAAAATCTTTAGGGTTTGCCTAGCAAGAAACAATTAACATTTACCTTCTCCACTGATGCGTAAGAGTTTAAGCTAGTCATTATCATGGATTATCTACAATTGCATTTAGTTCTCACGTCGGATTACATATGCATCACCTGCAGATCAGTGATCACTTGCGCCGCCTCACACTAAAACTTACATACGCATCGCTTGCAGGTGGTTCGTACGTCCCCATCATGGACCGCACCCCCTCGCCGCCACCGGCTCCCAGGTTGTCCATGGCATACGTGTACGAAAACCCAGAGTGGTTCATGGAGATGATACGCCGTTTCACCGGCCAGACAGCGCCCACTAACGCTACTGCTGCGGCTGACCGTAGTGCCATCGTGCCCACATTGGCGGTGGAGCCGGTGCAGCACCAGCCAATGGTGGCAACTGCCACGGTGCCAGGCCCAAGAGCGTCCGGCTCCGGTTCCGGCCTCGGGTCGCTACTGACGCTGTCGCTGCCAATGTCGCCGGAGAATCCCGGCCCATGTATCCTCAACATGGCGCCGGATATACGATCGCTGGAGACGTCCTCTGAGGAGGAGGGGGAGATGCAGAACACTGAGGAGGTTCAAGCTGAGGAGGTCGAAGCTGAGGAGGTGGAGAATGAAGACACTGAGGAGGAGACGGCCATCGAGGAGGGGAGGTTCTACCTGTTGCCGTCGGCACCACCAGCGAAACGACGCCGGCTCTGAAGGAAATGAGGTCATAGATGCATGAAGCCAAAGCCTCCATGACCGCCTGTCCGTTAGGAGGACTATATGGAACACACATATGTCGTATGTTGTAATATCCCAGGTATTGGGGTTACAAAATTAGAGAAAAAAGATGTGTGCATTGCATTCATGCATAGAAAATCTGGGGAATTTTCGCGCTTTAAAGTAAAACAGTCACAGTAACTGAAGTTTCACTTGACCTTGGTGGAATTGAAGTAGCTCATCAAGTCAAGCGCTATAAACCTCAATGTGACTTTGTTAAAACTTTGTTTTGGGTAGAGATAATTTGATCTAAGGGGTTAGATCAAATGGAACTATTAATCAACACAACAACACTTTACTCAATGATCAACTACCTGATCTTATTAAATATCACAACATGATATTCCTAGCCATAACATGTGAACATCCATGTAATTGGAAATCAAGTAACAATAATTGAAGAAACTATTCTCCACTTATCTTCTCCATGTCTTAAACTAATCCATGATCCTACCATGAACCTCATGGTATTCATTCCACTTCAATATTGGAATTATCACAAGGAGATCCAACTAAGGAATATAATTCTTCTCTATTCCAAATAGTTCTACATCAAACCTAGAGAGGTGAGAGTTATACTATAATTATTAGAGAAGCATTAACAAACCTTGATCTAAACCTTGGATATACATCCAAGTATTCAAATCATCATCTTTAAGAGGAACCCTAGGATCTTATTCAAGATAGTGGAGTTTTAGACTTGATATTTATTGAGATATGATGAATACACCATAAACTCTAGAATGAACCATACCTTTGTAAGAGAGCTCAAGCTAAGGTGTTACACTCAAGAAAGTTAAGCCAACAATTGAATGTGAGGAAGAGAACTATCCATATAACTAGATAATAATATCAACATTGTTTAAATAGAACCCTAAACAGAATATCTCAGGCATTCTCCTGGGATATAATTTATGGAGACAACCATAGCCATGTCCACTCAAGATAGTATGGAAGAAGTACTATACCTAGTTGATAAAGACAATGCTTGATCATGGTAGTGAGAAACCTATTTAATGAGAGATACCTTAGGAAGCCACACCTGGATCATTATAAAATGAGTGATGATCATAAACCCTAAGAACTTGAGGTAATGATATTAAGAACAAGTTGATCATGCATAATCCATGATCATGCTCTTGAGAAATGTGAGGATAAGTTAAATCCTAATAGGATAAGCAGATATCATTCATCACATGAAATTATAGGGAGGTAACTAGTAATCAACCATAGGCTTATATCCCAACCTTAACTTGTGAACCACTTGGTGATCATAAGTAGAATCCTACCATATCCATACTTCTGAAATTAAACAACCTAAGAAAACATTAGAGTTAAATTCTATACTTTATATGGAGAGAAACCATATATCCATATGACCAAAGTTAACTATAAAAAGAACTATAACCAATGTAGTTACTTAAATGATAAATTGAGGTTAAACAATAGAAGCCAATTGGTAGAAGATAAAACTAATTCTCAATACCATAGTAACCAGAGGAGAACATAAAATGTTAAGCAAACAACCACCTTATCATGGTTAGGGGAGATTAAACCCTAGCACATGCAATATGGTGTCATCTCAACTCTATAACCCAGAATTATACCTCCAACCTAGTTGGGAATAACTTGGGTGATTACAATTATAAAACCAGACCATAATTGAGATTCAAACCAATTGCTCATTAGATAAATTCTATGCTTCACTAATTAACCTTAAGAATTATCTAGTGCTTAAACTCATAATTAAAACCATAGGTAGTGATCAACCATTTATCTTAATAACCAAGAACCAACTATGAGGAGAGTAATACTTACTCAAAGTATTTCAAGATGCTATTAAAATACAATAATAGTGCTATCTGGAAATAGGGTTATAATCCAAACTACAAGATCTTAATAAATTAAGGTTCACATAAAATCATATACATGGGGCTAAATTCTCAATTGAGATACCAAGTCCTAATGATACCTTGTAAAACTCTTAGAGTATAAATTATAAATTCTAACCATTCCAAAAGGAAGTGGCAATCCAAATAAAAAGGCACATTAAAATCAATACCTAAATACTTGTCCAATTGAAAATTATGACAATGCTCACATACACTTAATAATTATTAAACAAAACAATGTAGTAATACAAAGCCCTTGTAATAGACCTCATGAAAGCCAAATTGTTAAACATCTGCAAAACAAACCAGAATTCAAATGTGAATTAAAACAGATTACCAAAATAGAAAATGAAAATAGAAAATAAAACAATAAAAGAAATAAGAGAGGGGAGAGAAGCTTACCTGGACTCACCTAGCCGTGCAGTCCATCAAGTGAAGCCCAACACGAGCCCAGCAACGCCAATCCAGCCCGACCCAGTTAACGTTTCGTTGGAAAAAAAAATTAAAAGAAGAAGCGAAGCTACTTCTTCTTCTCCCCAGAGATCGACACGGAGGAGGAGCTCGCCGGCCACGTCCTGGACGCCGATATGGATGATCTGGACGCCAAGATCATGTCCAGAATTCGATTCAAGTTGCTCCGCGTCCGTGGCTATCTCTAACGCGCCAAGATATGTGCCAAAACGTGCTCGTCGACATCGTTGCATCCCGGCCGTCTCCGTCGATGTGCCGTCGCTGCAGGCCTCGCCTCGACCCATAAATACTCGGAGACGATCACCAGAACCCTAGCTACCCCAAACGCCACTCCATTCTCTCCAAATCCTTCTCCATCTCTCGCCATCCTCGGTTACTGTCCGCCGGCCTCGAGCAAGGATTCGATGATTGGAGCTATGCCGGAGCCCAGGTTTGGTCGAGGAGGTGCGCCTTGACGTCTTCTCTATTCTGGCCAAGCCACGCATCCGGGGAACCTCGGAATCGACCCAATTGGAAGTTTTTCCCCCACCGTAGTTCGTCGGAAATGGCGGTTGTGTGGTCTCCTCCGTCGCCAATCCTCCTCGTCGAGCAGCCTATCAACTCCAGGGTGAGTGTGCGCTCCCAGAGACCCCTTAATTGTGCATTTCCATCAATCATAATCTATGATTCGAGATTCGGCCGGAGTTGCTCCGCCGCGGCCTTGATCTCCGGCAAGGCTCCGGTGGCCATTTGGAAAAACCAACACCACCGCTGTACTCAGCGTGTCGAGGGGGACCAGTAGAGCCTAGCCGCGCGTCCTGGGGCGCCAAAAATTGGCGGCGCCACCGCACGCAAACACGCCGGCGTTTAACCGCCGGTGGGTCAAACGCCCTGGTCAAATTTTGACCGGTCGCTACTCGCGTGGCAGTCCACGTGGACCACTGGCCCACCTGTCTGTGACTATGGGTAGCACTGCCCGGGTAGATTTAGCTTTTCTTGTGTTTTATTTCAATTCAATAATTACTGAAACTTTAAATAAATCTACAAAATTCATATTAACTCAAAAAAATACAAATGAGTTATCAAAATTCATAGAAAAATAAACTCTATCCAATAAAAATATAAAATGAAATTTTTATTTTTAATAAAAATTTAAGTATTTAATACTTGTTATTTAAGCCTTATTTATAAATTCTAAATTCAATTAAATTCGATAAATAAGGAAAACTTTAAAAATTAAATTGAAACCAGTAAATAAATAAAGAAAACTTTAAAACTAATTTTTCTTTATTGTTTTATTAAATCCTTATCAAAAGGATTTAAAACCCTGATTAGTAATTACCCTAATTATTAATTCATTTAAAAATAATAAAATGCCAAACCCAACATTATTTTATTTCTAAGTTATTAATAACTTCAACTTTACTAATGAAGTTATTAATCCAAGAATTATAGGGCAATTAGGAAACCCTAGTTCCATAGGATAGAAAACTAGGAACTCATCATTTCATGGGTAATCCCAAAACCCTAATACCAGTTAGAACCTAGCTCCACTGTTTCAATTGAACCCTAATTTACTTCTAAAACATAAACCCTAGATCCTCACATGTAATCATGGTGTTCTATTTTCATCCACAGAACCATAATTAGCAAATTAATACTTGCCATGTTCACATAAAATGTAGAACCCTATCACTACCAATTTAGCATTCCATGTATGCATACCATTAAACCAAGTTGATCAAGTAGGATCAAACCTAGTCTCTATCACCAAGGATATAATCCTTTATGAACCTTAATTAGCATCACACCCTTGTGATGAGCCATAATAGCAACCATACCCAATAGTGTGCATCATATACTATACACACTAAACCCTACTAGTGTGAGATATTTACGAACCATCTTATTTAGGAACCAAGTGTTCATTACCTAGTGAAACCCCTAGTAAACCCTAGACAACCCAACTCTAATTGAAATACTTCTTATTACTTAAGAAGTATGTTCTTCGAAAGTTATTCTTTTGAAGAAAATAAGAATCACCATCAACCCTGCTTATAAGAACCTATAAACCCTAGCTAACAATCACCAGCCAGCTGAATCAACCTTGATAGCAACCATGTATAAATACTTGCTTGGGATGCCTAAGCTTAACTCAGCCTTACCAGCCTTAGGTATTGATGAATCCAACCTTGTTTGGATCCATCTAAACCTTACTCCAGAAACTAAATGAAACCATAGTCAACCATAGAACTCCACAAGCCTAATTATCATACTTGTTCTTTATTAAAGAACATGTTCTTCAAAAGTTATTCTTTTGAATTATATGATAAATAATCATTAACCATGTCATATAGTGCTAACCCAAACCACTATTCATTACATGTCAGGATTATACAAAATGTTATTGTTGTGTGCTATTAATGCTATTGTTATGATATGTTGCAACACCTGTTTATGATACCATGTAACCACACCTGAATAAGAACCTTGTTTGTGAATCACTCTAAAAGTGCAACACACCCTGAATTAATCATCACAACTCACTAATCCTAAATCATCGGGGTTAGGTCACGCTTAGAGCGATTGCATCTCATACTTATGCATTACTGCATCCTTGCCAATCTTTTAAACATCGTCCTTACCGGACAATGATGTTATTTCAGAATTTGGAGTTACTACGTATCGAAGACCTTGCCTGCATAATCTTGCAGTCAAGAAAGGCAAGTTCATCACTTGCTCATGTCATTTGAGTATTTCTATCAAATTACTTGCAAAGTATTATGGTTATCACTATTGCATAAAAATCAAAACCACTACTTTCATAACTATGAATATGACTATGTGGTGGGCAATGGAACCATGGATTGTGTTGATATGGTGGAGGTTCCATTGCACGGGTTTATATCCATCTAGGATTAAACAACAAATGTCGCCAGTGATTCTTGTGCCGTAATACCCGTGTTAACCATAAGATCCGGAGTGGGACGGAGTAGTCAAAAGTGTTTCCACCTCTCGTTCATCAACGGATGCGCTTTACCGTAGACACTTGTATCTGTCGGCGGCAAGCGGTAGGCTGGGGAAGCCTTAAGTCCCCACGGCACAGTCCGTAGACACTTGTCGTTCGAAGAACAAGCGGTAGGCTGGGGAAGCCTTAAGTCCCCACGGTATTGCGGTCTATGATGGGTTGCAGCTACCGGCGTAGGAGTGTATGGTAGAGCCCAGCACTGTCGTCGTGGTCGGGGTCCACCCTGAAATTACGGGAATAATGGGACCGGCGTGGACCCAGGGTCGGGGCATGCAACAAAGGGTGGGTGTTCGAGGTAGCGGAGGAACATGATTGGCTAGACCTTATACCGGGCCTCACACCATAGGAAGTGTGGACAGGAATGTACACCTGGTTGGCACCAAGGTTAAGATCTCTTATGGGTAAAGCAACACACCTCTGCAGAGTGTAAAGAACCGTGACCTGTCACTCCCTGTTCCGGGATATGGAACTGCGAACGCTGCCGGAAAGGAGCTCCATGAAGTTCTAGTAAACCGGTGAAGGCTGACGGACATAGTTCTTCTGAATAAAAGCAACCTTTTGAAGAAATGATTATGAAAACTTGCATTGGTATTAGACTTTCTGGTCTAATGCTGTAGCTAGTGCATTAAACACCTCTTTCCTATAATGAACTTGTTGAGTACGCTCGTACTCATCCCACTCTTAAATCCCCTGCTTAGATATGGAGGCATCAAAGGAGGAGCTACAGTGCAACTCGAAGACCGAGGAGTCAACAACTACTTCAAGAGACAGGACCATGTCAGAGGAGTCAGATACCACGTCCAACAAGGAGAAAACCTAGTTTAGCCATAGAAAGGAACTAGCTTCCTAAACCTAGCTCTTATTTAGCTAGAATCTATTCATAGCCCCTACAGCTAGTCAAATACTCTACAAATAGAGTTCGTGATAGGATTAGACTACGAGTCGTTCTTCTGGAGTTTATTTGCAGATTTACCTCATTGTAAAGTAGGAGGCTGTGATGATCTTATGTAACAGAGTAAATGTTGTAATTCTATAGACATGCCTTGGACCCGCATATGTTTCTGTTGTACCACTCTGAGCGATATAATACGAGTGGAACTGTGTTTCATTGGTGTTATATCAGACTTGCATATTACACCATGCAGTGGTATGTCGGGTCACCACAGTTGGTATCAGAGCAAATGCTTTGACCTTAGGATTAAAACCCTTTAAAAGAGACCTATAGGATTGGTAGTGTCTATAGGAAGTGTCCTAGGTAAACCAAAGACTTCTTATGACTTGAGATGGATATTCACTTGAGAATAATCCTGACACACTTGAGTCAACCCTTTATACCTACCTTTCATAAGTAAAGCTAGTTAGCTAATTCCAAACATGTAGGACACCATTAAGTCCTTAAAACAATAGATGGGTAGATCACAGTTGGTATACAATACATGGTAGTCCAAAGAGAGGATACAACCATAAGGAAGATGTCCTATTGGAAGATGTATACCAACACATGCTATGGATAAGTAAGAGTTATCCAGACCTGTAATAGGAGTAATATTAAGTGACGAAGATAATTAAGATATCCTAATAGAAAATGTATACCAAGTTAAGTAATGGGTAAGTAAAAATCTATCCCAACTGGTGAAACAGTTGATAGTAAGTGATAATAATGAGATGTATGAAGTAGTATAGACCATGATGGGTCAATCATGGGAGGTAAGGAAGAGAGATAGGAATAAAATATGCCTACTTACATGGTAAGGATAGTAATCAAATAAGATTCACCTGAGAATCATTATGTGATGGAATAGAACATCATAAATATCTTAGGAGAAGTACAATAAGAAGTCAGGTGTTCACTACTAGTGCAAGAATTGTTTTCCAAAACCATGGGAAGTGTGCCAAGCACATCATGACCATAGTCTTACAATAGAAACACTTGGAAGAATAGGAGCTATAGTCCAATAGTTATGTGTTTAGAATAGCAATGTTAGAACCTAGTCATATCATGTGAGATAGTCCTCAATAAAATGAAAGTTAAGTAGTACTTCCAAAGAAAATTAGGTTAACCTTAACTATTCTAGACCACTATGTTTCAAGTTTATCTCATTGCAAATGTGCAATTAAGGTAAATGTTGAGACAAATAGTAGAGTCCCAGATATTCATGCTAAGTATCACGATATAAACCTATCTTATGTGGTGTTTTATACTACACATCTCAGCCTGATGTTTAGAGATGTCTTACTCAAATATTATTATTCAGGCCTATGATGGTGTGTATTATAAACACAAAGCTGAATCTTCTTGGATTTAAATTGGATTTTCATTGTTTGACTAGATCCATACATGCAGTTTGACTTTGATATGCAAATGCATGTTGCAATATCAAGTCTTTACTTGGTGCTATAGATCTAGAGGGTAATGGTAAACGTGTGAGGAAGTGATGAACTCTGAAAATCTTAAGGACAAGATGAAGGTTCATAAGAAAAAGGAAGTAAAATTGTGGGAAGTAACCACAATACTCTGAAGGAAGTACAATCAGAAACTCATGCTTTTCCTCAACAGAGGAGTACTTTAGTACGAAAGAAGCATGAAGGTGAGAAATCTAGAGATTATGGTGAAGCTCAAGCAGATCCATAATTAAAATAGAAGAGGGAATGCATGGGAAATCACTTAGGATACTATAATCATAGTGTCAGCTAGTGGTTTTCTTGCAAAATAAACCCTGAAGGAAGGAAGATGATATATGAAACCATAGTAAATATAAGCAGACCATAGTTGATATCAGAAGACCACAATTAATATAAGATCGATACTGCGAGATAAAGTAGAAGATGTCTCATCCAGTTGATCAGAACCTATATTAGAATCCATTTTTAGATAACAAATTGCCACAATTGGTATCAAGTAGTCCACCATTGGATTATTTGTATCAAGAAGTTTTGAACTAATAAAATTTTGTTAGCCAAATAATTATTACTTATAAACATTTAGTCGAAGGATTCATACTGGATGTCCACGAATTGAGTGGATACACCACAAACCTTCTTCACAAGACCTTATAAAAATATAAACCATAAGCTACACCAGGACCCATATTCTAACCATCAATTCAATGGTTGGAATAAAAGGAGTTGAAGAACATAAGAAAACTCAAAGGGGTAGAGTAAAGATTGAGTTGGATGTACCACGACTCAATACTTTGAGTAAGATATAAGAAGAAGATCTGAACTGAGAGGAAGTTCGATCTTATTTTTATAAGATTAATGAACACTACTTTCAGAAAGATGTCAGACCAGAAGCCGAGGTTCATACCTCGAGGAAGTAAGAAGTAGACTATAACTTGAGAAAGTGAGTAGTATTTACTCAGATGTACCAAACCTCAAGTAAGTCAAGCATAAAGAAGTTGGACGAAGAAAATAACATAGACCAATTACAGCTCAAGAAGGCCAAAGACTGAAGTAGATTGACCATACCAAAACTAAAGTCTATTTGAAAGATTCCTTTCATGGAACCTAAATAACCCAAAATAGTTATAGGTATCAACTATAAGCCATGATTGGATGGACTAAATGAGTCTAATCCATTCTTAGAGGAATAAACCACCATGATCAATTCCATAGTAAGTACCTTACCAAGTACCATTATTGCAGTTTTGGTAGCAAGGGAAAAACAAAAGACCTATTTTATCAAATAGGAGAATGTTATCCAACTAGCCTTCAATTAAGGCTAGTAGCACCAGAAGAAGTCCCATCATTGATTCTTCAATGAAAAAGGGAACAAGCATATAGAGTTGAAAGAAATCAAATAATTAAAGTTAGAAGTCATGGCTCAGAGACAGGTATTATTAGATTCCACTAAGAAAATCATAGAACTGGAATAAGAAACTAATGTTCAGAGACAAATCCCAAATGGATTCCAGGAAGAATCTAGACAAGGGATATATTCAATTATATCCAGTGAGATCACTACGGAGTTCTAGAAAAGTTTAAGTCTGCATAAGTCAGAACCACACTTCGGAAACGTGAGAGAGATCAAACTTCGAGGACGAAGTTTAGTTTAAGGGGTAGAGACTGTAATATCCCAGGTATTGGGGTTACAAAATTAGAGGAAAAAGATGTGTGCATTGCATTCATGCATAGAAAATCTGGGGAATTTTCGCGCTTTAAAGTAAAACAGTCACAGTAACTGAAGTTTCACTTGACCTTGGTGGAATTGAAGTAGCTCATCAAGTCAAGCGCTATAAACCTCAATGTGACTTTGTTAAAACTTTGTTTTGGGTAGAGATAATTTGATCTAAGGGGTTAGATCAAATGGAACTATTAATCAACACAACAACACTTTACTCAATGATCAACTACCTGATCTTATTAAATATCACAACATGATATTCCTAGCCATAACATGTGAACATCCATGTAATTGGAAATCAAGTAACAATAATTGAAGAAACTATTCTCCACTTATCTTCTCCATGTCTTAAACTAATCCATGATCCTACCATGAACCTCATGGTATTCATTCCACTTCAATATTGGAATTATCACAAGGAGATCCAACTAAGGAATATAATTCTTCTCTATTCCAAATAGTTCTACATCAAACCTAGAGAGGTGAGAGTTATACTATAATTATTAGAGAAGCATTAACAAACCTTGATCTAAACCTTGGATATACATCCAAGTATTCAAATCATCATCTTTAAGAGGAACCCTAGGATCTTATTCAAGATAGTGGAGTTTTAGACTTGATATTTATTGAGATATGATGAATACACCATAAACTCTAGAATGAACCATACCTTTGTAAGAGAGCTCAAGCTAAGGTGTTACACTCAAGAAAGTTAAGCCAACAATTGAATGTGAGGAAGAGAACTATCCATATAACCAGATAATAATATCAACATTGTTTAAATAGAACCCTAAACAGAATATCTCAGGCATTCTCCTGGGATATAATTTATGGAGACAACCATAGCCATGTCCACTCAAGATAGTATGGAAGAAGTACTATACCTAGTTGATAAAGACAATGCTTGATCATGGTAGTGAGAAACCTATTTAATGAGAGATACCTTAGGAAGCCACACCTGGATCATTATAAAATGAGTGATGATCATAAACCCTAAGAACTTGAGGTAATGATATTAAGAACAAGTTGATCATGCCTAATCCATGATCATGCTCTTGAGAAATGTGAGGATAAGTTAAATCCTAATAGGATAAGCAGATATCATTCATCACATGAAATTATAGGGAGGTAACTAGTAATCAACCATAGGCCTATATCCCAACCTTAACTTGTGAACCACTTGGTGATCATAAGTAGAATCCTACCATATCCATACTTCAGAAATTAAACAACCTAAGAAAACTTTAGAGTTAAATTCTATACTTTATATGGAGAGAAACCATATATCCATATGACCAAAGTTAACTATAAAAAGAACTATAACCAATGTAGTTACTTAAATGATAAATTGAGGTTAAACAATAGAAGCCAATTGGTAGAAGATAAAACTAATTCTCAATACCATAGTAACCAGAGGAGAACATAAAATGTTAAGCAAACAACCACCTTATCATGGTTAGGGGAGATTAAACCCTAGCACATGCAATATGGTGTCATCTCAACTCTATAACCCAGAATTATACCTCCAACCTAGTTGGGAATAACTTGGGTGATTACAATTATAAAACCAGACCATAATTGAGATTCAAACCAATTGCTCATTAGATAAATTCTATGCTTCACTAATTAACCTTAAGAATTATCTAGTGCTTAAACTCATAATTAAAACCATAGGTAGTGATCAACCATTTATCTTAATAACCAAGAACCAACTATGAGGAGAGTAATACTTACTCAAAGTATTTCAAGATGCTATTAAAATACAATAATAGTGCTATCTGGAAATAGGGTTATAATCCAAACTACAAGATCTTAATAAATTAAGGTTCACATAAAATCATATACATGGGGCTAAATTCTCAATTGAGATACCAAGTCCTAATGATACCTTGTAAAACTCTTAGAGTATAAATTATAAATTCTAACCATTCCAAAAGGAAGTGGCAATCCAAATAAAAAGGCACATTAAAATCAATACCTAAATACTTGTCCAATTGAAAATTATGACAATGCTCACATACACTTAATAATTATTAAACAAAACAATGTAGTAATACAAAGCCCTTGTAATAGACCTCATGAAAGCCAAATTGTTAAACATCTGCAAAACAAACCAGAATTCAAATGTGAATTAAAACAGATTACCAAAATAGAAAATGAAAATAGAAAATAAAACAATAAAAGAAATAAGAGAGGGGAGAGAAGCTTACCTGGACTCACCTAGCCGTGCAGTCCATCAAGTGAAGCCCAACACGAGCCCAGCAACGCCAATCCAGCCCGACCCAGTTAATGTTTCGCTGGAAAAAAAATTAAAAGAAGAAGCGAAGCTACTTCTTCTTCTCCCCAGAGATCGACACGGAGGAGGAGCTCGCCGGCCACGTCCTAGACGCCGATATGGATGATCTGGACGCCAAGATCATGTCCAGAATTCGATTCAAGTTGCTCCGCGTCCGTGGCTATCTCTAACGTGCCAAGATATGTGCCAAAACGTGCTCGTCGACATCATTGCATCCCGGCCGTCTCCGTCGATGTGCCGTTGCTGCAGGCCTCGCCTCGACCCATAAATACTCGGAGACGATCACCAGAACCCTAGCTACCCCAAACGCCACTCCATTCTCTCCAAATCCTTCTCCATCTCTCGCCATCCTCGGTTACTGTCCGCCGGCCTCGAGCAAGGATTCGATGATTGGAGCTATGCCGGAGCCCAGGGTTGGTCGAGGAGGTGCGCCTTGACGTCTTCTCTATTCTGGCCAAGCCACGCATCCGGGGAACCTCGGAATCGACCCAATTGGAAGTTTTTCCCCCACCGTAGTTCGTCGGAAATGGCGGTTGTGTGGTCTCCTCCGTCGCCAATCCTCCTCGTCGAGCAGCCTATCAACTCCAGGGTGAGTGTGCGCTCCCAGAGACCCCTTAATTGTGCATTTCCATCAATCATAATCTATGATTCGAGATTCGGCCAGAGTTGCTCCGCCGCGCCCTTGATCTCCGGCAAGGCTCCGGTGGCCATTTGGAAAAACCAACACCACCGCTGTACTCAGCGTGTCGAGGGGGACCAGTAGAGCCTAGCCGCGCGTCCTGGGGCGCCAAAAATTGGCGGCGCCGCCGCACGCAAACACGCCGGCGTTTAACCGCCGGTGGGTCAAACGCCCTGGTCAAATTTTGACCGGTCGCTACTCGCGTGGCAGTCCACGTGGACCACTGGCCCACCTGTCTGTGACTATGGGTAGCACTGCCCGGGTAGATTTAGCTTTTCTTGTGTTTTATTTCAATTCAATAATTACTGAAACTTTAAATAAATCTACAAAATTCATATTAACTCAAAAAAATACAAATGAGTTATCAAAATTCATAGAAAAATAAACTCTATCCAATAAAAATATAAAATGAAATTTTTATTTTTAATAAAAATTTAAGTATTTAATACTTGTTATTTAAGCCTTATTTATTAATTCTAAATTCAATTAAATTCGATAAATAAGGAAAACTTTAAAAATTAAATTGAAACTAGTAAATAAATAAAGAAAACTTTAAAACTAATTTTTCTTTATTGTTTTATTAAATCCTTATCAAAAGGATTTAAAACCCTTATTAGTAATTACCCTAATTATTAATTCATTTAAAAATAATAAAATGCCAAACCCAACATTATTTTATTTCTAAGTTATTAATAACTTCAACTTTACTAATGAAGTTATTAATCCAAGAATTATAGGGCAATTAGGAAACCCTAGTTCCATAGGATAGAAAACTAGGAACTCATCATTTCATGGGTAATCCCAAAACCCTAATACCAGTTAGAACCTAGCTCCACTGTTTCAATTGAACCCTAATTTACTTCTAAAACATAAACCCTAGATCCTCACATGTAATCATGGTGTTCTATTTTCATCCACAGAACCATAATTAGCAAATTAATACTTGCCATGTTCACATAAAATGTAGAACCCTATCACTACCAATTTAGCATTCCATGTATGCATACCATTAAACCAAGTTGATCAAGTAGGATCAAACCTAGTCTCTATCACCAAGGATATAATCCTTTATGAACCTTAATTAGCATCACACCCTTGTGATGAACCATAATAGCAACCATACCCAATAGTGTGCATCATATACTATACACACTAAACCCTACTAGTGTGAGATATTTACGAACCATCTTATTTAGGAACCAAGTGTTCATTACCTAGTGAAACCCCTAGTAAACCCTAGACAACCCAACTCTAATTGAAATACTTCTTATTACTTAAGAAGTATGTTCTTCGAAAGTTATTCTTTTGAAGAAAATAAGAATCACCATCAACCCTGCTTATAAGAACCTATAAACCCTAGCTAACAATCACCGGCCAAATTTGAATCAACCTTGATAGCAACCATGTATAAATACTTGCTTGGGATGCCTAAGCTTAACTCAGCCTTACCAGCCTTAGGTATTGATGAATCCAACCTTGTTTGGATCCATCTAAACCTTACTCCAGAAACTAAATGAAACCATAGTCAACCATAGAACTCCACAAGCCTAATTATCATACTTGTTCTTTATTAAAGAACATGTTCTTCAAAAGTTATTCTTTTGAATTATATGATAAATAATCATTAACCATGTCATATAGTGCTAACCCAAACCACTATTCATTACATGTCGATTATACAAAATGTTATTGTTGTGTGCTATTAATGCTATTGTTATGATATGTTGCAACACCTGTTTATGATACCATGTAACCACACCTGAATAAGAACCTTGTTTGTGAATCACTCTAAAAGTGCAACACACCCTGAATTAATCATCACAACTCACTAATCCTAAATCATCGGGGTTAGGTTACGCTTAGAGCGATTGCATCTCATACTTATGCATTACTGCATCCTTGCCAATCTTTTAAACATCGTCCTTACCGGACAATGATGTTATTTCAGAATTTGGAGTTACTACGTATCGAAGACCTTGCCTGCATAATCTTGCAGTCAAGAAAGGCAAGTTCATCACTTGCTCATGTCATTTGAGTATTTCTATCAAATTACTTGCAAAGTATTATGGTTATCACTATTGCATAAAAATCAAAACCACTACTTTCATAACTATGAATATGACTATGTGGTGGGCAATGGAACCATGGATTGTGTTGATATGGTGGAGGTTCCATTGCACGGGTTTATATCCATCTAGGATTAAACAACAAATGTCGCTTGATGATTCTTGTGCCGTAATACCCGTGTTAACCATAAGATCCGGAGTGGGACGGAGTAGTCAAAAGTGTTTCCACCTCTCGTTCATCAACGGATGCGCTTTACCGTAGACACTTGTATCTGTCGGCGGCAAGCGGTAGGCTGGGGAAGCCTTAAGTCCCCACGGCACAGTCCGTAGACACTTGTCGTTCGAAGAACAAGCGGTAGGCTGGGGAAGCCTTAAGTCCCCACGGTATTGCGGTCTATGATGGGTTGCAGCTACCGGCGTAGGAGTGTATGGTAGAGCCCAGCACTGTCGTCGTGGTCGGGGTCCACCCTGAAATTACGGGAATAATGGAACCGGCGTGGACCCAGGGTCGGGGCATGCAACAAAGGGTGGGTGTTCGAGGTAGCGGAGGAACATGATTGGCTAGACCTTATACCGGGCCTCACACCATAGGAAGTGTGGACAGGAATGTACACCTGGTTGGCACCAAGGTTAAGATCTCTTATGGGTAAAGCAACACACCTCTGCAGAGTGTAAAGAACCGTGACCTGTCACTCCCTGTTCCGGGATATGGAACTGCGAACGCTGCCGGAAAGGAGCTCCATGAAGTTCTAGTAAACCGGTGAAGGCTGACGGACATAGTTCTTCTGAATAAAAGCAACCTTTTGAAGAAATGATTATGAAAACTTGCATTGGTATTAGACTTTCTGGTCTAATGCTGTAGCTAGTGCATTAAACACCTCTTTCCTATAATGAACTTGTTGAGTACGCTCGTACTCATCCCACTCTTAAATCCCCTGCTTAGATATGGAGGCATCAAAGGAGGAGCTACAGTGCAACTCGAAGACCGAGGAGTCAACAACTACTTCAAGAGACAGGACCATGTCAGAGGAGTCAGATACCACGTCCAACAAGGAGAAAACCTAGTTTAGCCATAGAAAGGAACTAGCTTCCTAAACCTAGCTCCTATTTAGCTAGAATCTATTCATAGCCCCTACAGCTAGTCAAATACTCTACAAATAGAGTTCGTGATAGGATTAGACTACGAGTCGTTCTTCTGGAGTTTATTTGCAGATTTACCTCATTATAAAGTAGGAGGCTGTGATGATCTTATGTAACAGAGTAAATGTTGTAATTCTATAGACATGCCTTGGACCCGCATATGTTTCTGTTGTACCACTCTGAGCGATATAATACGAGTGGAATTGTGTTTCATTGGTGTTATATCAGACTTGCATACTACACCATGCAGTGGTATGTCGGGTCACCACATATGTCGTGCGTGAGATTCGTTTGTCATCCGCCAGAGAAGCGTTGTTATTCATTTATGAACTGAGAGAAGCAAGTGTTGGACTAAGTTTTGTTTTCTTTTTCTAGAATGAATGCTTGATTTAAGTTCAAACGATATTTTGTGATTAGGAAATTATAATTATGATTATTATTTATATATTCACCAGAGAGTGTGAATGTGCCAGCTAAAATGAAACAAAACATAGCATCTGATCTGGGTTAGATTGGTTGTCATCTCTTTCACAAGAAAAGAAAGATTGGTTGCCATCTGTGTTCGTTGAGACTCCTCGTCGGACTTAGATTTACCAGCCAAGCAGCCCGCTACATTTAACTCTCTTCGACGTCAAGACAAAACCGTTCTGAGGCAACTACCACTAGTAGAAAATCTCTCATCAGTACTGGTTCCAGAGGGGCATTAGTACTGGTTGAGCAACCGGTATTAATTATCCGGCACTAAAGCCCCCCCCCTTTCGTACCGGTTGCTTACGAACCGGTATAAAAGGGGCCTCCACGTGGGCTACCAGGAGAGCTCAGGGCCAAGGAGCTTTGGTACCGGTTGGTAATACGAACCGGTACCAAAGGTTCCCACCCGCGGCAGGGAATTTGCCCAAATCTCTGCCGCGGTAGAGAATTGGTTTTTTAGGGTTTTTGGAGGGGTTTAGGGATATCGGTTTGTTTCATATCGCGTCGATGCACCAGAAACGCGTTTGGGTTTAGGTAGTACATGAAGATCAAGATGATGCATAGCAAGTTGGTGCATATAATATAACACACATGTTATTGCATAAGATCGCAAATTAAGTAGCACTATGCATGAAGATCGATCTTCATGCATAGTGGTACTCTCCGAGGCGTACTCTATATATGTCTATTACATGTAGCATAGTGTTACTCTTCGAGTCAACTATATATGTAACATGTACATCTTCATTCATAGTGGTACTCTGCGAATGGTGGTATGACGTCCCGAAGGAAAAATCCCGCCAATTCCTCGCCTATTGCTATGAAGCGGTCATCGATTGAGAGCTTGTTCCGCTTTCTTGCCAACTATAAAAGAATAAGATACAAATGAATACATGAAACAACTATTACTGAAACTCAGCACAACTTATGATAAGAAAACAAATTTGTGAAGATTGTTTTTGTACCTCTTTATTTCTTTCTTTATTCGTTCTCTCGCTGACAATTCTGCGGATGTACTCGCAAACGAAGAATCCACAGAGATCGGTCCCTTCTGGTTGTTGCGGGCATTTCTTTACAAGAATATAATTCAATCAAACAATAGTCAAGTATGATAATTAAAAGGTGTGTGGACCTAGGTAGTACTACTTACTTTCGCACGCCATCGCAGCTTCGGTGTCCATTCACGGGACGTATCTTCCTTGATGAAAGTTTGCCATACGCTGCTCGACAAAAGAAAATGCATAAAAGAGTCATCAATTAGTTCAAAGCAGGAAATTAACGAAACAAACCGATAAGAATTAAAATTACCTTCTGAGCATTAAAAAACAAGACACGTATAGTTCCGATTTTTTGCTTAGTGAGTCAAAGACTTCAACTTCTCCAATTTCCATATTGATGACGAGAAGAATAAAGTGAAACCTATGCACGTTTCAATATGTAGTGTCATATATATAAGTCATTAGTTAAAATTTTGACATACGGTGAGCAAAATATAATGTGTTATAAGACAGTAAGACTCACTCGAAGTTGTAAGGCCAAATTATTAGCTTTTTGTCACGTTGTCGCTTCAAAAACCTTAGCAAAGTCTGCGGTGTATCCTTGTTATAGAGGGGATTCTCTATGGTTTTAACATGCATTGTGTGCGGGTCAATGAACCCAATGTCTATGATATCGCCCCTTTTGCATTCGAGCATCTTCGATCTGCATAATATAGCGCACAAAAGATTATAATCTGCAGACAATGAACGAGCTGAGCTAAAGACTTCTCAAATTAAATAAATAAATCACTTACAGACAATAGCAACTGATGATTGATTTGTCGAGGGCCCGGAGATTGTATAACTGAAAGAGTTCGGCGAAGTCAACGTTCACACGATACTCCGGAAGTAGTGCTCTTCCCTAACTCGCACCATGATAGTCTCGATCCCTTCCTTTGAGGCCTTAAGGTACCACGAATGCAAGTTACGCATACATGTTGGTACCTTCCTGAGATTCTCGACCAAATCTTTCCCTTGAACAAATTGATATGCTCGTTCAGCGAAGGCGTAATCAGTTGCGTCTTGTCGAGAACTTTGAACGGTCTTCCCGTCAAACACCTTGAGAGGGGCGACCGATTGAACGGGTTGTTGTCCGAGCTGGTAGACACTGTGTATCCCTTTTATCTCCCTGATACCCGATTGAACGGGTTTTGTCGCCTCGATCATCTTGTCATACGACCTTTCAATAGAACGCGCATAGTCAGATGGCGGCGATGGTACAGGGTCATATAGATTCTCAACGGTACGCACTACTTTCACCGGATCTAGTGTCTTCTCGAAAGGTATCTCTGGCACTTTCGGTGCAAAAAATTTCTTCAACTCCTTCTGAACGGCCTCCGCGTTTTCCTCGGGAGTTTTTTCCCAAGGTAACTTCTCAGTAGGCGGCAGTTGTTTCTCCTTTCTAGCTTTCTTCCTAGGCGGCGTACCGTTCCGCTTAACGGACGCTGTCTTACGTCGCGGAGGATCTCGAGATGGTGGACTCACGTTGGGGTCCATCTCAGGTAGGTGTGGACTTGGCTTCTCACCAGGACTGCCACCAGGAGGAGTCGATGGCATTTGCTGCTCATGTGTAGGAGTCGGTGGCCTTTGCAAAAGGACGACGTACTTCTTCGGCCATAGGGCGAAACCGTGCTTGACATCGGCCAGTGTCCTCTCATCTTCACCTCTAGGAATATCAAGCTCCACTGTTTCAAAACCCGGAACAACTTCATCCACCCCGACACGAACACAGCCAGGTGGAATGGGCATATGATGGTGCATTGCTCCATCTTCACTTGGGTACACATAGCCGACCGCCACCTTAACGGACGCGGTCCTGAATAACACATGTAGCTCGCAATCTGTCTTCTCCGTGACATAATCCACGGGGTAGCTTCCTCCACATCCGTCAAGATGCGAGGAACCGACACTGCTTCTTCGCTGAGATGGGGCAGCATCGGCTTGTGGATCCTGTAGAAACAGCGGCTGATCAGGTGCCCTCTGATTTCTCTCAAGAGCCTCCACCCTAGTCAACAATTCCGTTACAATGTCGGCGTCCTTCTTCTTCTTTCGCGAACGGCTTCTATAAGTGTGAGCGCTGTCCGGCCACGCTTCCTTCATGGTGAGACCTGGGCGAGCTCGTACCCGTCCAACGTGTTCAGGGTTCCCCAGATCGAGTGTCAGCTCGTCATTCTCTCGATCGGGAATGTACTCTCCCTTTCTGACCTTTTCAATTGCATCTACAAGCTTCGGTACAATTGCCTCAATTTTTTCCTTCCATTTTCCCTTCGCAACGATCAGCCCTGTCTTTGGGTCCAACCCTTCCCCATGAGCGAACAACCAGAACTTGGACCGTTCGGGCCAGTCCCATGTCTGTGGAGTGATTCCATCATCCATCAGTTTATTCTCAAACACTGTCCACTTCGGAATGGCACTCTTGTAGCCACTTGACCCCAAATGATGCGGAAGTTTCTTCTTTGCAGCATTTTCGGTATTTTTCTTCGATCGGGACACAAAAGTAGACGATTTCTTATACTCCTTAAATGCGGCCCAGTGATCTTTTATCTTCACTAGATTATCGTCGAATACTGGATCTTCATTCTTATATTTGTCCCATAAATTTTTCTTGAAGCTCTGGAATTGTATGGCCATCTTCTTCAATGTCCATTCCTTGACTTCATTCTTCTGGCCTTCCGTCATGTCTTCCGGTAGGCTGAACTTTGTCAGTAGCGTGTCCCAAAGAAAATTTTCCATCGTGTCGTTGACATAACTAGCACCACTCTCCGGGTTCTTCGGCTTATGCCACTCTTGAATGCTGATCGGTACATGGTCCCTAACAATAACTCCGGCTTGACTTGTAAATTTGCGGCAAAACTCCTTGGGATGAACTGGTTCACCATTATCCTTGAATGCCGTGAGGGCTAACCTGCCCTCGCCCTTTAGCACCCACGTCGGGCCTCGTTTTGTTCTAACAGACTTGCTCGATGATCCAGAAGGCTAAAACAAAAAATTATTCGTTAATAAGTGCAATACAAATAAATGAATGCATCTAGGGATGAACACAGACTAATTGATACATAGATATACACCTCGCCGGAGTTTGTGATGGACACTTCATTCTCTTTTCTAACTTGTTCAGACTCAAGTCCCTCGCCAAAATCATTCAGAAAGTCTTGGAACTCGTTGTCATCTCCATCGTCGGGTTCCGGACCACGGGCACTCTCATAGATCAATTTCTGCACCGCTTCTTCCCCCTCCTCATCTCGGACGAAGGTGCCGTCCTCCATACCTCAATGTCACTACAAAATTAAGAAAGAAATTGTATTTCATTCATCATGTCATGATCATATATATAACAGATTAGAAGAGTGTGCAAGGGTTCACTAAACTTCCCAATATAAATACAGAAGAAATATAAAGGAAACGGCAGTAGTATAAAACCTAATCTAGCTCCTAGGTTAGTTGCCATGTATGACGTCCACTATGGAAAACCTCCCTAGAAACCCTGGCTCCATGGTCTCTAGCGATGCCGGGGAAAGGATCAGACCTACCCCTCCTCCGCCATCTCCTCTCACCCACCTCTCCTTCAACTCCGACGGGTCCTGCATCGTCATCGCCGGCCCCTCGGCTGCCCAGTGGATCTGCTGCGACACCTTCCAGCTACGGGGCCTCTCGGTCCCCGTCAACTACTACGTCGTGGTACGTAGTATCTATCTCCTGGTGCCATCGTTCGTATTAGTATGTGTAGTATTGTCTCGTATGTACTAATTCTCTACTTACTAGCTAATAAAGTCATAATTAGCCAAACTCATCATCAACTCCATGGCCCCAACAAGGATGAGGCCAGCACAGGCCGAGGCCAGCGAGGTCGAGGCTGAGCGTCGCCGCTACGGGCCAGCTAGTGACGGCCATGAGAGGAAGTAGGCGAAGATGGGTTGGCCATATTCCTTGCCACGTTTGGTCGACAGCCGCTCTATGTTGCCGGTGTCCATATGGAAGGAGAAGCGGCGGAATCCCCACGTCTTGATGAACACCTTCCCAGTGCGGCCAGCGTCCATGTCGCTGGGCCAGACGACGTGCGTCCTGTACGTCGGGTCGCTGGGCAGGTCAGGAACACCGGCGTCGTCGCAGAACACGGCCAGAACCCAGCCATTGTCGCTGCCCCTGCCGTCCCCGCGCACCCAGAGCTGCAGCCCCTCCTCGGCGTCGGTCACCATGCAGAGCCGCGCGCCCGTCCGGCGTCTCCCCGACGCGATACTTGTGCCAGTAGATCTTTCCGGCGGCGTGCACGACGCGTCCCTCGAACCAATATGGGTCGAAATCGACCAGGACGCCCTCTTCTCGCGGGAGCGCACGCCAGCTGCACTTGCCGTCGTCCACGGACGCGATCCAGGCGCGAGGGTGCCCTCCGTCGATGGCGAAGCAGACGGCCTCGAAGCAGAGCTTGGTCGGGTGCGTGCGGGAGAGCAGCGCGGAGCCGACGTAGTACCTTGAGCTGCGCCAGCGGCGGTCATCGGGCACCGTGTCGCGCGGGGGCGGCGGGGGGAGCACGCGGCGGCGGCCACGCCGTGCCCTTCAGCGGCGTCCGCATTTGACCGAACACCCTAAGGGCGTCGGCGTTCAGCAGGTGGCAACGGCGAGGCGGCGTCGCGTCTGGTCGTTCCGGGCGTCTAGCTGGGCGTCGCGTCTGCGGCGAGGCGGCGTCGGCGAGGCTCGGCGAGGCGGCGTCGGCAAAGTGGCCTCGGTGAGGGCGCGCGTCGGCGAGGGCGGCATCGGCGAGCGGAGGGAGCGGAGTAAAAGGCCGGGGGCGGAGGACTTACCTGCGGCGGCGACGGCGGCTGCGACGGCGGCTGCGATGGCGGCTGCGACGGCGAGGCTGCGAACGGCGAGGTCGCGCGCGAGGCTACGGCTGTGCGAACGGCGAGGTGGCGCGCGGAAGAAGAAGAAGAATGGGGGAAATTTTGCCCCGCGCCGCTAAGTCCTACTAGGATAGCCCTTTGGTACCGGTTGGTACCACCAACTGGTACGAAAGGCCTTTCGTACCGGTTGGTGATACCAACCGGTACCAAAGGTATTTTTTTTGTTTTCTTTTTCTTTTGTTGTTTTCTTTTTTTTTTTGCTGTTTTCTTTTCTGTTTCTTTTTTACTTTTCTGTTTCTTTTTACTTTTACTTTTCTGTTTCTTTTTCTTTTCTTTTCTTTTCTTTTCTATTTTTATCTTTCCTTTTCTTTTCTATTTCTTTTTTACTTTTCTGTTTCTTTTTACTTTTCTGTTTCTTTTTCTTTTATTTTCTATTTCTTTTCTTTTTATTATTTTCTATTGCTTTTCTTTTTCTTTTCTATTTTTTTCTTTCCTTTTCTTTTCTGTTTCTTTTTTACTTTTCTGTTTCTTTTCTATTTCTTTTCTTTCCTTTTCTTTTATATTTCTTTTCTATTTGTTTTCTTTACTCCCGCCACGACGCCGTCCGCGCCACGACGACGCACGTGGGCGAAAAAAGGCGGGAAAGAAAGGGCGGGAATAAAATTTTATTACGAGTGAACTCGAATTAAAAGTTGTTGATCGCCAAAACCCACCGGCGGGCAGCGGCCTGTCAACACGGTAGAGCCGGGAAGAGCCTAGAGCTGCGGCTGGCTGAGACCCCTCCGAGCGACGGCCCGCAATGCTCTTCTGGTCACACGCGGCGATGCGAAGTGCAAGGGCGTGCCACCTGACCTATACCTGGTCAGGAAGGTGATGGGGATGCCTCGCTTAGTTCCTGCATGGCATACACGTAAACATTAAATACGAGCCTCGATCGGCTCTCAGGTTATCCTGTGAATCGGCTCAAAGAGCCGATCCACCCATGATTCGTACGGGGTGCACGAATACTTGGTGATCCTGCTTGATCAAGATAAAGCTAATGAGATCTACGACGATTTAGGGTTTTCACCGCATAATCGGATCATCCTACTCCAGGTTGGGCCTCGCGGCCACGCACGGTGCTCATAAGCCGATCCTAAACAAGGCCAAAGAACCAACAATGATGTTGATCCGCGGAACATCCTGTTTAGGACTTGCGAACGCCACCCTACGTGCCACTGGATCCTCCCCCCCTTTGTAAGGCCTAACTATTGCAGATATTAAACTAATCCTTGCATAACAAGGAGCAATCGTAACGGATCAGATCTACTAAATAAAGAACAAGCAGGGTGCCGCCCACACTGAGATAGGCGTGAGGGCGGCTAGACATGCAAGGGTTGCACTACGTAAGCATGTTATACGAAGAACTATGCTAACCCTAACACATCTATGATAACTACGTTGCCCGCCATCAAAGACGCTTCAGTACGGGCAACGCATGAACAACGTGGAGCTTGTGCTGCCTAGATCGCAAGATGCGATCTAGGCAGCATGTCGCTTACCTGATTGAAACCCTCGAGACGAAGGAGTTGGCGATGCGCCGAGATTGGTTTGTTTTTGGGGTGAACGTTGTGTTGTTGTTTATTCCATAAACCCTAGATACATATTTATAGTCCAGCGGACTTTCTAATTCGGACGTGCACCTAACCGTACACGAGTAAAACTCTAACTTTTAATCTAAAGATACGATCTACTATATTACAGATACAATGGGCAATTCAGCCCAATTTCGTGTATAAGGCCAATTCTTGTTTTTCCCTTCCATGTATATCTTCAAGTCTTTCTCAATCGTGGCCCACCTCTGACTCGGTCAAATTCTGGTGATAACACATGCCCCCTGGTTTTGGAATTGGTAATTCCAAAATCACTCGTTTTCCTTCGTCGGGTCATGTCGTGGCGGAACCGTTGCGGTATCATGATGCCTTGCCTTCTCAACTTCTCCGCGTGGCACCACTTCCTCGGAAACTGCCGTGGCATTGAATTTCCACTATATCCCCTTTTATTTAACCGCCACGAACAGTTCTCCTCTCGCATCCCCTTCGCATTAGCACTCCAAGAGCCCTCCTGCGCCACCATGTCTTCCTCCTCCTCTGCCCCATCGGATCTTGCCAGCCAGTCCTCCACGTCCCGCAAGCCGACGCCGGAGTACAACCCGGCGGAGAACCACGCGGCCAACACCCGCCGCGCCATTGCAGCCGGGGAGGAGTCTAGCCACGACTTCTCCATCTGGTCCGAGGACGACAAGTCCCTGACCGACGGGGAGAGCGACCTCCGCTTCCTCGCCGTTGGGGAAACGGAGGAGGAGAGCGATGACGACAGCTTCTCCGACGACTTCACCTCTTCCGCGGAGGAGGAGGAGCAGGAAGAGGAGGAGGAGGACGACGACGAGAGAGCTCCTCCGACGAGCCGCCGGCCAAGCGGTTCTGCCCTTGGCCGGGCAATCGAAGCGACCGACAGCGACGAGGACGACGCTGACGAAGAAGATGAAGACAACGAGGGCCCGGTCGGCGGCCATTGGAGCGACGACGAGCCCGCCGGGAGCAGCGCCGATAGCGGCGACGACGGCGACGACGAGAGTAGTGATGGCCCATAGATAGGACCTCTAGAATAGGGCCAGTAGTAGTAGATGGGGCAATGTATCCCCTGGTGTTTCCTTTTGAGAGCAATCAGCTCTTCATGTAAGAAATCTTGCCTATTAATGAAGATCTCTTCCCCAATTTGATTTTGCCGATTTCTTCTTAGTTCAATTTAGCCGATTCCCTCTTCTACCGACCTTGCCGATTCGCCCCCTTTGCCAATGCGTAATAAACCGATAACAACGCATCGGTCCTTGAAATTCGTCCCTTCCTTCTTCAATCGATGATTTTTTTCTAATTACGCGGATAATGCAGAATCTTCAGGAAAACCTTGGAATTCTTCCAACCAAAACCAATGGTCCTTTTTAATACTCATCATCTGTGAAGGAGGCTGCAATGAAAAATCAGCCGATGGCATCCCCATCGGCTCTTTAAACAGAGTATCCACTAGGCCTGTTGCCCCCCGAGTCTTACTCGAGCCTGCTGCCCCCCGAGCCTTACTCGGGGCGAGAATGTCAGAGAATGCGCCACAGCCGATCCTCTTTCTTCCTCCAACAGCCGATAATCTTCCATTTCAGCTGAACTAGCCCCAAAGATTGGAAATCCTTGACAAAGAGGTTCAGAACCCGGATCGGCTCGAAGTAGTGAAGAAGTTTCCATTGTTTTACTCACTCGAGGCAACAGAAGGTACCACCGTTAGCCTGGATCTGGTGGAGACTCGATAAAAATTGCATAAATCCACTAAAGTCGATGGCTGCGCATCGGCTGCCTCTCAATTCTAAAGTCTCAATTCTAAAGTCGATGCCCTTGCATCGGCTGTAAATTTTTTTTTTTTACTGGCCGATTTTCTCCTATCAGCCCCCAGTATTCATTGCACACATGTACCCCTGCATCTTGTTCATGTACCCCTGCATCTGTTCCCGTATTTAGGTGCCCCCCGAGCCGAATCTGTTAAAGAATGGCAGATATCGGCTACGTAATTCGCACGTCGGCTCTTGATAGGGTCAAAGGTGAACACAAGCGTAACATGTGGTGAGGATAATTTTGGCCGATTGCTGGGATCGGCCTCCATAATGATTGGAGCGCTGACTGAAGGTTCCGTAATGTCCCTTCATAGACCTTTGGGGCCGATCACAAGGATCAGCCTCACCAAGTTGCACGTCGCTTTGCTTCGACTACATGGTCAGGCCAGTGGATAAAACCAGCTTAACCCTTCCCTTTGTCACATCAATACGCTCGCAATCGTCCAAGTTGATGCCTGAGAGGGGTTCTTGGCCTGCTGCTTCCCATGCGTTCATGCCAGCCGTTGAAACTTCGGCTGAGTCGTCAGCTTGGACGACCTCTACCTCATCTCCATCCCACTGTATTATGCATTGGTGCATCGTGGAGGGAATACAGCGATTGGCGTGGATCCAATCTCTTCCCAGCAAAGACAAAGCATAACTGCTCGTGCTATCGACGATGAAGAACGTTGTAGGGATAGTTTTCCTTCCTACGGTCAGATCCACGTTCAGAACTCCTTGTGCCTCAGACGCTTGGCCGTTGAAATCGCTCAATGTTACGTTGGTCTTGATTAGATCCGAGCTAGAGCGTCCTAGCCGACGTAGCATAGAGTACGGCATGATGTTAACTGCCGCTCCGGTGTCCACTAGCATCTTATTCACAGGCCTCCCATCGATATATCCTCGTAAGTATAGGGCCTTCAGATGCCTGTAGCTCTTATCTCGTGGCTTCTCAAAGATAACCGGCCGTGGGCACAGCCAAGTTGTGCCACGGATGTCTCATCTAACCCCGGGGCACCGAACTCGAAGGGAGGATGAACACCATGTTCGTTCCAGCCGATGTTTCATCATCGGCTCTCCTTTGTTTGGGGCGCCACTCCATTTTCCGTGGACGACCCTCTTCATCCAGGGCTCGCTGAACCTTCGCAGCCAGATCAGGCCGTGCCTTCCTTAGCGTATGCAGGTATAACCTTTCGGCTTCCTCCAGGCCGCGCAAACGTTGAACCTGCGCTTTTGTGAACGGCTGAGTCCGTCGTGGCACCACCTTGGACGGTGGCACTGTCTTCTTCTTCTTCTAGTCCTTCGTCTTCGGAATCCTCAAGATCTGCCCAACGAAGTGACTCAAAGCACGTTTGCTTGGTGGTGGGAGAGGCCCTAAGCGCTCAAACACAGACACGTTGGCTGCCTCCTTCTTCTTCTTGTTGCATTACAGGCAATTGCCGATTGTGGGCAATCGGCTCATTCCCGAATCCCAGCGATGTCCGAAGAAAGGGCAGTCCCAGTGTCCGGCGTTGTCATCATGCTCCCTAGATGTGTCCGTGCCACGGCGCGCGTCCACCTCCTCATCGCGATCCTGCCGACGATGTCTTCTGGCTTCTCTAGCCAGACGATCTCCTTCATCATCATAGTTGGACCGTCGGCGTTGGTCATACTGTCTCACATATTTGTTGAGGAGGTGATCAGAGAGAGGTCGTTGATATCTTATGTTCTTCACTTCGCCCTCCGTGACGTAGCGCTTGCCATCATGATGGAGCCGATCGCGTGGAGCGGCCTCCTCTGTGTCCTTGCTATGAGAGCAGCTGCCCTCATCTCCATCTTTGCCAGAGTGGTTCCCAGGTCCTACCATGTTGATGCTGAACGTGGGACCTGGCTGGCAACCCCTGTGGTAGATGACTTCTACCATGTTAACGGCGGGGAAGGGCTGGGTGTCTACCTTCATGGCGTACTGGTTGAAAATTAAACGCCCCTTCTCTATCGCCGCTTGGATGTGCTGACGCCACACCCTGCAGTCGTTGGTGGCATGGGAAAACGAGTTGTGGAACTTGCAGTATGGCTTTCCGTTTAGCTCTTGCGCCGTAGGGAACTTGAGACCTTCAGGAATCGTCAACTGTTTCTCCTTGAGCAGGAGGTCGAAGATTTGTTCAGTCTTGGTCACGTCAAAATCAAATCCCCTGGGCGGCCCTGGTGGCTTTACCCATTTGCAGGACACAGGGGTTCCTCCCCGAGTCCATTCAGCCACTGCTACTTCTTGGTCTCCCGCAGGCACTTCACCTTCCTCTGTATCGACCATGACTACTGCACGCTTGAACTTGTCTTGGTACAGGTCTGGGTGGCGCTGTTCATATGCTGATAGTTTCTGAACCATGTGCGCCAGCGAGGGATAATCTGCTTGGGAGGCCATGTCCTTGAGCTGTGTTGCAAGGCCAGCTACTGCCAACTCGACTGCTTCCTTTTCAGTTATACGAACCGAATAACATCGGTTCCTAAGATTCCTGAAGCGCTGGATGTACTCTATCACCGTTTCCCCGCGCTTCTGGCGTAGTTGTGCTAGATCGGCAATGCTAGACTCGGAAGCTTCTGAATGATATTGCATATGGAACTGTTCTTCCAATTGCTTCCAAGACTAGATGGAGTTTGCTGGCAAAGAGGTATACCAATCCAAAAGCCGATCCCGTGAGGGACTGTGAAAAGAGCCTCACGCGTAGCTGATCCGACACTGAAGCCGGTCCTAGTTGCGCCAAATATCGGCCGATGTGCTCGATGGAGCTGGAGCCATCTGATCCACTGAATTTGGAGAAGTCAGGGAGCCGATATTTAGGTGGCAGCGGGATCATCTCGTACTCGTCGGGGTACGGCTTGGAATAGCCGATTGCCCTCCTTTTCGGCATAATGCCGAACTGGTCTCTCAGTATGGTACTGATCTGATCCGCCGTGCTGGCTGCAGGAGATGCACTCTGAAGATTCGCCGGGGTGGCGTACTTAGCCAGCCATGTTTGCTTTTCCAGCTCTGAGCCAACTGCAGGAGCTGGGCTCTGGAGTTTCGTCGGGGTGGCGTACTTAGTTAGCCACGTCTGCTTCTCAAGCTCTGTCGCTGACGTCCCTCCTGTCTGCGCCGGAGTCCCTGACGCTGTGGCCTGGTTTGAGAGTGCCCAGTTGCCACAATCTGGCACATACGTGCACGCGTATCCTTGAGGGATCTCCTTAGGCGCCTCAGCCAAGAACTGGTAGTCACTAGGGTCACCACCGATCTTGTAGACGACGAATGCCGGTGTAGCCGGCACTTCAGGTGGTGCTGCCAATGCATATGGCAGCGGTGGACGGGACTGGAGTGGCAACTCTCCTTGATGCGTCCCGAGAGCTAGTCCTGACGGCGAGTACTGGTGGCTCATGATCTCCTGGATCACGCGCAGAGCAAGACGCTCCAACACGTTGACCAAGTTTTCAGAGTGGCGGTGTAGCGAGTGAGCCACCAAGTAGTTGATCTCCTGCCGTAGGCCCCTGGTGCGTTCCTCCGACGGGGCAGAGAGATCTATCCCATCGAGTGCACCTTGCGGTGAGAATCCCTTCCATCTGATGCCATGGGAACGGGTTCTCTGAAAAGAGCCGATGAGGTCGGCTTCGAGGGTGACCTTGATCTCGTCATATCTCTTCTTGAGCTCGTCAGGCAGCTCCTCGTAGGTGACTGGCGTGCCGTCCGCCGCCATCTCAGATGTAGATGGCGATGTGGTTGATGTAGATGATAGTCCCACCGGGCGTGCCAGAATGTGTTGATCGCCAAAACCCACCGGCGGGCAGCGGCCTGTCAACACGGTAGAGCCGGGAAGAGCCTAGAGCTGCGGCTGGCTGAGACCCCTCCGAGCGACGGCCCGCAATGCTCTTCTGGTCACACGCGGCGATGCGAAGTGCAAGGGCGTGCCACCTGACCTATACCTGGTCAGGAAGGTGATGGGGATGCCTCGCTTAGTTCCTGCATGGCATACACGTAAACATTAAATACGAGCCTCGATCGGCTCTCAGGTTATCCTGTGAATCGGCTCAAAGAGCCGATCCACCCATGATTCGTACGGGGTGCACGAATACTTGGTGATCCTGCTTGATCAAGATAAAGCTAATGAGATCTACGACGATTTAGGGTTTTCACCGCATAATCGGATCATCCTACTCCAGGTTGGGCCTCGCGGCCACGCACGGTGCTCATAAGCCGATCCTAAACAAGGCCAAAGAACCAACAATGATGTTGATCCGCGGAACATCCTGTTTAGGACTTGCGAACGCCACCCTACGTGCCACTGGATCCTCCCCCCCTTTGTAAGGCCTAACTATTGCAGATATTAAACTAATCCTTGCATAACAAGGAGCAATCGTAACGGATCAGATCTACTAAATAAAGAACAAGCAGGGTGCCGCCCCCACACCTGAGATAGGCGTGAGGGCGGCTAGACATGCAAGGGTTGCACTACGTAAGCATGTTATACGAAGAACTATGCTAACCCTAACACATCTATGATAACTACGTTGCCCGCCATCAAAGACGCTTCAGTACGGGCAACGCATGAACAACGTGGAGCTTGTGCTGCCTAGATCGCAAGATGCGATCTAGGCAGCATGTCGCTTACCTGATTGAAACCCTCGAGACGAAGGAGTTGGCGATGCGCCGAGATTGGTTTGTTTTTGGGGTGAACGTTGTGTTGTTGTTTATTCCATAAACCCTAGATACATATTTATAGTCCAGCGGACTTTCTAATTCGGACGTGCACCTAACCGTACACGAGTAAAACTCTAACTTTTAATCTAAAGATACAATCTACTATATTACAGATACAATGGGCAATTCAGCCCAATTTCGTGTATAAGGCCAATTCTTGTTTTTCCCTTCCATGTATATCTTCAAGTCTTTCTCAATCGTGGCCCACCTCTGACTCGGTCAAATTCTGGTGATAACAAAAGTACATAGCTTAACTGAAAATTAAAGATACATGGCCAAATTCTACTGTTGGAGTCATTCAGTCATACTCGTGCCTAGCCCTGTAGTAGTCGCCACTGTAGTCGTCGTAGTCACCATCATCATCGTCGCTGGCATCGGGGTTGCGGTACTCGAACGTCGGCGGGTGAGCACGCGTGGGTTGGGACTGAGGGTAGCGCAGGCGGGGGCCACGGTAGGCCATGACGCCCTGGAGAGTCCGGCCGCACCACCACAGCCGACGGCCAGCCTCGTTGAAGTTCGGAGGAGGCGGGCCGCCCTCCTCGTGCCTGGCAAGCGCCCTCTCACGCCGATTGATGAAGAAGCTTTCCCAAGTCGGGCTGTAGTCGGGATGCCACTGGGGATTCCTCCGCTGCTCTGGCGTGAGCTCAAAGTAGTAGTGGTTCGTGATGGCCATCTCGCGCGCCACACCTAGAGGGACTGGAGGGACCGGTACGCCTCCGACGCTTAGCAACCAGCCGGTCGGGACGCGGTAGCCCGGCGGGCAGGGGTAGTTCGAGGCGCAAAGCGCCTCCGCCTCCTGGGGGGTTAGAGATGCGATGGAAGCCATGGGAGAGAATGATGTGGTTTGCAGATATGAGTCTAGATGTGATATGTAAATGGTGGCCAAGCCTACATATATATAGTGAAAAAATGGCGGGAAGACAGAGGCGGGAACCGGTGGAAAGCGCGGGAAGAAAATAGGCGGGAAGACAGAGGCAAACCTTTAGTACCGGATGGTGGGTGCAACTGGTACTAAAGCTGTCGGCAGGATAAGGACGCCCTGCTCGATGAGATAAAGTATGTAGCGCACGACGCCCTATCGGTGGGATAAGGACGCGTGGGTAACCTTTAGTACCGGTTGGTGGGTGCACCCGGTACTAAAGCTGTCGGCAGGATAAGGACGCCCTGCTCGATGAGATAAAGTATGTAGCGCACGATGCCCTGTCGGTGGGATAAGGACGCCTCGGAAAAATTTCCCTGCAAGCCCGTGGAAGACTCCATCTCCTCTAACAATGTTGGGAAAGGGTTGGGAAATCTCCCGTGGCGGAACTTGTCGAAGATGCCCTTGGTGCACACGCCCTATGGCATCTTCGGAAGTTCCGCCTCGGAATTTTTTTCCTGCAAGCCCGTGGAAGACTCCATCTCCTCTAACAATGTTGCGGAAAGGGTTGGGAAATCTCCCGTGGCGGAACTTCTCGAATATGCCCTTGGTGCACATGCCCTATATATGGCATATTCGGAAGTTCCGCCTCGGAAAAATTTCCCTGCAAGCCCGTGAAAGCTACTTAACTAGTAAAACAAGCCAACCATCTCCATTGTTAATATCTTACATACAGTAACATCATTACACAAAAGTGATTTCCATATTGAGATACACAAGTTATGATCCCTATATGTAGCTAGCTAGTCTTCTTAGTTTTATTCGTCCGTTTCCCTTTCTTCTTGCTGCGACGCAACCATGGACAATCTTCATTGTTTAAGATGATGCTTGGGTCAATTTTTACCTTGAAGGGTGGAATATCGTCAAACTTATTATAATCTTCTGACATGTCTGTCTTGTCCTCTACTCCCACGATGTTTCTTTTTCCTGAAAGAACTATGTGCCGCTTTGGCTCATCGTATGATGTGTCCTCTTGCCTTTCTTTTCTTTTCTTCGGTTTGCTAGACATATCCTTCACATAAAAAACCTGAGCCACTTCACTGGCTAGGACGAATGGTTCGGTGTCGTACCCTAGATTCTTGAAATCCACTGTAGTCATTCCGCATCGCGGGTCTACTCGTACCCCGTCTTTCAGGTTGAACCATTTGCACCGGAACAAAGGGACCTTGAAATTAGGTCCATAGTCAAGTTCCCATATCTCCTCTATGTACCCATAATATGTGACCTTGTTCCCATTGCCATCTTCTGCATCAAAGCGGACACCACTGTTTTGGTTGGTGCTCTTTTTGTCTTGGGCGAAAGTGTAAAATGTGTTCCCATTAATCTCGTACCCTTGAAAAGTCGATATAGTAGAAGATGGTTGCTTGGCCAACAAGTACAGCTGCTCGTCATCGGTGACATTCATGAGACGTGTTTGCAACCAACCGCCGAAAGTCTTCATGTGTTCTCCATCAATCCAATCTTCACGTTGCTCCGGGTATTTAGAGCGTAAGATCTCCTTGTGTTCCTCTTTGTACGGAGCCACCAAGATGGAATTATGTAGAACTGTGTAGTGTGCTTGAGTGAAAGAATGTCCGTCCATACACGTTGCTGATTTCTTTCCTAGCGTGCCTTTTCCACGCAGTCTCCCCTCATAGCGCGATTCAGGAACACCGATCGGCTTAAGGTCAGGAATAAAGTCAACACAAAACTCAATGACCTCCTCTGTTCCATAGCCCTTGGAGATGCTTCCTTCTGGCCTAGCACGATTATGAACGTACTTCTTTAAGACTCCCATGAATCTCTCAAAGGGGAACATGTTGTGTAGAAATACAGGACCGAGAACGCCAATCTCTTCGACCAGGTGAACTAGGAGATGTGTCATAATATTGAAGAAGGATGGTGGGAACACCAACTCGAAGCTGACTAGACATTGGACCACATCCTTCTGTAAATTTTGTAGAGTAAGTGGATTGATCACCTTCTGAGAAATTGCATTGAGGAACGCACATAGCTTCACAATGGGTACTCGAACATTTTCCGGCAGAAGCCCCCTCAATGCAACCGGAAGTAATTGTGTCATAATCACGTGGCAGTCATGAGACTTTTGGTTTTGAAACTTTTTCTACGACATGTTTATTATTCCCTTTATATTCGACGAGAAGCCAGACGGGACCTTGATGCTACTCAGGACTTCAAAAAAGATCTCCTTCTCCTCTTTGGTAAGAGCGTAGCTGGCAGGACCTTGATACTTCTCTGGATTCAGGTTGTTTCCTTCGTGGATACTTTGCTGGTCCTGCCGTGCGTCCGGTGTATCTTTTGTCTTCCCATACACGCCCAAGAAGTTTAGCAGGTTCACGCAAAGATTTTTCGTCACGTGCATCACGTCGATTGCAGAGTGAACCTCTAAGAATTTCCAGTAGGGTAGCTCCCAAAATATCGACTTCTTCTTCCACATGGGTACGTGTCCGTCAACATCATGCGGAACAGATTGTCCGCCGGGACCCTTTCCAAAGATCACTTTTAAATCCTTGAGCATATCATATATAACTTCCCCGAGGGCGGGTAGGCTTCGTTCGGTTATCCGCCTCACCTCCGAAATGCTTTCCTCTCTTTCTTACGTGATGTTGTTTTGGAAGAAATCGACGATGCCCTGTACACATTCTTGTTTCCCAAATAATTACCGCTGGTCTCACCTAAACAGTGTGTGCATGCATTGTATCCCTTGTTTGACTGCCCTGAAATGTTACCAAGAGCAGGCCAATCATTGATGGTTACAAATAACAACGCTCGTAGGTTAAATTCCTTTTATTCGTGCTCATCCCACACAGGTACACCTTCGTCACGCCACAACTCTAAAAGTTCTTCAACCAATGGCCTCAGGTACACATCAATGTCGTTGCCGGGTTGCTTCGGGCCCTAGATGAGCACTGGCATCATAATGAACTTCCGCTTCATGCACAACCAAGGAGGAAGGTTATAGATACATAGAGTCACTGGCCAGGTGCTATGACTGGAGCTCTGCTCCCCGAAAGGATTAAAGCCATATGTACTTAGACCAAATCTTAAGTTCCTTGCGTCATCTGAAAATGACTTGAACTCTCTGTCGATTTTTCTCCACTGCGACCCGTCAGCGGGGTGTCTCAGCATCACATCTTTCTTACGGTCCTCTTTGTGCCATCGCAACAACTTGGCATGCTCTTTGTTCTGGAACAAACGTTTCAACCGTGGTATTATAGGAGCATACCACATCACCTTCGCAGGAACCCTCTTCCTGGGGGTGGACTCACCCTCAACATCGCCAGGGTCATCTCGCCTGATCTTATACCTCAATGCACTACATACCGGGCATGCATTCAAATTCTTGTACTCCCCGCGGTAGAGGATGCAGTCATTGATGCATGCATGTATCTTCTGCACCTCTAATCCTAGAGGGCAGACAACCTTCTTTGCTTCGTACGTGCTAGAGGGCAACACGTTCTCCCCTGGAAGCATCTTCTTTATTATTTTCAGCAACTTTTCAAATCCCTTGTCAGAAGTACCATTCTCTGCCTTCCACTGCAGCAATTCCAGCGTGGTACCCAGCTTTTTCTGACCATTTTCGCAATTTGGGTACAACAGTTTGTTGTGATCCTCTAACATTTTCTCCAACTTCAACCTCTCCTTTTCATTTCCGCAGTTCATCTTCGCATCAAGAATGGCCCGACCCAAATCGTCATCCGGGTCATCAAAAATCGGCTCATCGAAAATGTGCTCTTCTTCAGCTTCGTCTTCCCCCATTCTACTACCACCATCTTCAGTGAATAAGGGATAGTTGTCACTATCCTCTTCTTCTTCGTTGTCTTCCAATATAACCTCTTTTTCTCCGTGCTTGGTCCAACAATTATAGCTGGGCATGAAACCGTTCTCCAGCAGGTGGACGTGAAGGGTCTTCGAGGTAGAGTAATCCTTCATATTCTTACAGGAACTACATGGACAATACATGAAACCATTCGACCTCCTGTTTGCCTCAGCCACGTTGAGAAAATAATGCATGCCATTAATGAACTCGGGATGGCACTGGTCACCGTACATCCATTGTCGACTCATCTGCATTTTATATGTATATCAAAAATCATTAAATACACAACATCATGGATATATGAGTGACCAACTTAATTAATATTCAAGTTCATCACATAAAACTAATTGTTTTTTATAAAAAAGAAGAGGGGCTCACCGAGGTGGTACCGTGCCGGCTAGGGGACGACGCTGGCGATCGACAGCGGTAAGGACGGGGATGATACTAATTAAAACCTACAAAACATACCATAATTTCTGCTCAAATTGCATATAAAAAAATAAAACCACTAACTTAGGCATTTCATCGAACACCTTGCTTGCACTACAAAAGTAGTACGAGTTAAAACTACCAAAGAACTGAGCTAAATTAGGAACGCCGGAAGGAAGGATGATATTGCTAACCCTTGGATAGATGTATGCCATTAATCTTGTTAAAATGGTGGAGAAAAATGAAGATTATTGGAGTGTGAGAAGTGCAAAATATTTGGAAATGTGAGAGGAGGAGAAGGGAGAATGAGATATGCAGGGGGTCGGGCGCGCGGCTGCGCGCTGATATAGGGCACAGACCCTTTAGTACCGGTTCCTTACACGAACCGGTACTAAAGGTGCAACCCTGGCCCCACCACCGCCTGGAAACCGGGCTCAAACCCTTTAATACCGGTTCGTGTTACGAACCGGTATTAAAGGTCCATAACGAACCGGTATTGATGTCCCACGCACGGAACCGGTATTAATGCCGCCTTTAGTACCGGTTCGTAAGGGAACCGGTACTAAAGACTTAGATGGATGAGAGGTTTTCTACTTCCATGAGGACAAGAATCTGGGCGATCTTTATCGAAAAATAGAATTGGGGCGATACCCCTTTTGTGAGCGACCGGAGTGAGGACTCGCTGACGAAAAAGTCTGCGGGGATCCAAGAGCAAACCACCAAGTTTAATGCCGCCTACGACAAGATAAAGAAGCGTAATGTGATTTTCCTTGGTGTTGCTGACATGATGACCCAATCTTTGCGCTTATTCAAGACGGCCAACAAGCCAAATAACTTCAACTTGGTCCATTGTTGGAGGGCGCTCAAGTATTTCCCCAAGTGGCATGGTCTATATGCATCCTATGACGCCGACAACCCCGGAGAGTCCAATGTAATTGATGTGATGCTGAGGCTCCAAGTGCACCGCTGAAGAGGCTGAGGGGGCGGACCAGCTCAAAGGCGGATGCCAAGTGAGATGCCTCCCCGCTAGCGATGATGGAGTCGATCAAGACGCTTCTTGCCATCAAGAACTACTACGAGACACAAACCAAGAAGTTTGAGATTGAAAAGATCAATGCCCCTGCGGCCGCGAAGGAGGTGGATAACAAGTGAAAGGAGTTGGAGATTTCCCTGCTCAACGAGGAGTCTAGGATCATGATGCCCCCTTGACCAAAGATGTGGATCCATCTCACTGGGCATGGCTCAAGAAGAAGAAAATCATTTTAGCTTAGAAAATGTGATTTAGATGCTTGTGTTTTAACTATGATTTTTATCATTTTGAGTGTATTATTTGCTATATTTTATCCATGGAGGCAATGCTAAATATGGTATTTAAAAAAATCGGCGTTGGAGATGGCCTGTCGGTTATAAGCCTTATCGCGTTTTCACGGTATGTGCTTTTGTCTGCATTATACGAGAGTAGAACAACAATGAGTTTTTTCTTCTCCCATGGAGATTGGCCAGTAGATGATTTTAACTCATTTTACGATTTGTGTTATGCCATTCATCTCACCATGATGACGTTTTCTCTTACATTTTTTTCCATAACGGGGAAGATATTTTTTAGTTTATGACAATGCTACATGTAAATTGTAATGAAAGATAACCTTTTCGTCCCCATGTTATGTTAGCTACACATTGTGGAAGTATGCCTTTGTCATTGACGCGTCAATATGTAGATTAGGATAAATATAGATATTTTCGTTAATTATGTAGTGAGCATACCTGCATCTGCATGTATGCAAATGAGAGCACTAGGATACATGAAATACTGCAAATCCAAATGCACACCCCGAAAAAAATATGCAAAAACCACATGCAAATACGAGCAGACATGCTACCACGAAATCCTGAATGAAATCGCCTTCCCGTCTGGGCCCCTACACACCCCCTTAAGAACTCAACCTATGCAACATTCTCTTCTCGAGCAAAAACTTGTACCTGTTGACATTGGTCAACATCAAGGCCAGGCAAGCTCTCCAAAGTCAGTGCTACTCTGGTGCTCCTCCCCTAATTTTTTTTAGGCACGTCAAACAAAACAACGGTGGAGATCTTTCCGTACTTGTTTGTAAGCGGGCACATAATCGTAATTTCAGTATAGGTCCACCGTCCGTACATCCGTACAGGTCCGCATGGTCCGTATTGTGTTGTACCTTATTTTTGTACGTATCTACGGTTTGTTCAAAACAAGGCATGCACGACGTGGAGCGGTATTTAGGCGGATGAGATCATTAACTTGTCATGTGATTTCTTTCTTTTCTTATATGACGTACACATGCCGTACCAATACAAATTGGTATATATGTGGTGGATATATGTTTTGGCGGACCCAACACACAGGAAAAAAACCAACTATGACCCTTCAACTTTGTTTAGGGGGGAGCACCGGAGCAGGCCTCCTCCAACCTTAGTCTACTCGACTCGGTCCTTATTTTACGTCATTAGCTTGAAACCAAAAATAGCCGTTCTTCCAAAACAGAGTCAAAGCTAGCAAGGAGAAAACTATTATAGAAAGAAAAACAAAACAAAAACATCTACGAAATCAGTTAAAAAAACATCCATTAAAACCCTGCCTCTTTCGCCCTAACAGCTAAGCGGGAAATAATTCTCTTATCCCGCCGGCATTTCTTTCCTTCCTAGTTGCACTCCTCATGTACAAATTCCACCAGAGGAGAGGAGGCTGTGTGTTTGAGCAAAGTCTGGACAACCCGCTCTCTATCTCTCCCTGCCTCCAATCCTCCATTGCCAAGGTCAGTTAGTTTCTGCTCTCTGCCTATACGTCTACCTGTTGTTCCTTCCTTTGCTTACAGAGAAATGTTCTTGCTTGTTTACATGATTAGCTAGGTTTTATTTTTCATGTTTTCTCTACCTGCCCGTGTGATTTTCTCGTTTAGCGATATGCTCGAGATAATGCGATCCAGTCTACTCCGAATGGCCGACACATTTCTGTAGATCTCACATGTCGTCCTATGCACTTGGTATAAGTACAGACCATGTAGGCACACACGATTCGATTGGTGTAGTTTCCATCTCAGGTGCTCTGATCGAGTTCCTTTTGTTGTGTTTCCTTCCAACCTCCACCAATGTGGTCTGACGTCCGATTTTTACTATGTTGGTTTTGTGTATTATAATTTATAAGGCCAAGTTTCAGGACTAGATCGAACATGGGGCGATAGAGACACCAGTAGGTTTTTAAACCTTTGCATGCCAAGAACATGTACACGTTTTAAGACAGAAGTATCAATAGATCTTAAGTCTATCGTTTAGTTAAAGCTACAGATCAATGGCATTAGCTTAAGTGTACATCTTTCCCTTTTGCATCAAGTTCAAGTGTAGATCTAACTCACATAGCCAATCGATGTGTTAGCACAAATACAATTTAAATCTATCTAAAAAAACAATTTTAACCGTGGAAAACTTTGACCAGTCAATCTGATTTCACTAAAGTCACTTAACGAACAAAAGGTCAAGATATATGAAAGCAGTAGCTTATGCATACTTTCACTACGTGATGTGAAATGGTTTACCAGATTTACATATATATGTCCGTATGTGTGCTACTTAGTAATCGAACCAATGCATTTTTTTGCATCCAAATGGAAGGGATTGCATCTCAATTAAATCCTAACAGTGTGTTTTATTGCAAAAATCCGCATGAGAATCCCAGTGTTCGAGTGAAACTGTTAAAAGTGTTGCGTCCATTTCAGTTTGTTGGCTGGTGTACAATACATTAGTAGTGTAGCACATGCTCGAAAAAAAATCTTTAGGGTTTGCCTAGCAAGAAACAATTAACATTTACCTTCTCCACTGATGCGTAAGAGTTTAAGCTAGTCATTATCATGGATTATCTACAATTGCATTTAGTTCTCACGTCGGATTACATATGCATCACCTGCAGATCAGTGATCACTTGCGCCGCCTCACACTAAAACTTACATATGCATCGCTTGCAGGTGGTTCGTACGTCCCCATCATGGACCGCACCCCCTCGCCGCCACCGGCTCCCAGGTTGTCCATGGCATACGTGTACGAAAACCCAGAGTGGTTCATATGGAGATGATACGCCGTTTCACCGGCCAGACAGCGCCCACTAACGCTACTGCTGCGGCTGACCGTAGTGCCATCGTGCCCACGTTGGCGGTGGAGCCGGTGCAGCACCAGCCAATGGTGGCAACTGCCACGGTGCCAGGCCCAAGAGCGTCCGGCTCCGGTTCCGGCCTCGGGTCGCTACTGACGCTGTCGCTGCCAATGTCGCCGGAGAATCCCGGCCCATGTATCCTCAACATGGCGCCGGATATACGATCGCTGGAGACGTCCTCTGAGGAGGAGGGGGAGATGCAGAACACTGAGGAGGTTCAAGCTGAGGAGGTCGAAGCTGAGGAGGTGGAGAATGAAGACACTGAGGAGGAGACGGCCATCGAGGAGGGGAGGTTCTACCTGTTGCCGTCGGCACCACCAGCGAAACGACGCCGGCTCTGAAGGAAATGGGGTCATAGATGCATGAAGCCAAAGCCTCCATGACTGCCTGTCCGTTAGGAGGACTATATGGAACACACATATGTCGTATGTCGTGCGTGAGATTCGTTTGTCATCCGCCAGAGAAGCGTTGTTATTCATTTATGAACTGAGAGAAGCAAGTGTTGGACTAAGTTTTGTTTTCTTTTTCTAGAATGAATGCTTGATTTAAGTTCAAACGATATTTTGTGATTAGGAAATTATAATTATGATTATTATTTATATATTCACCAGAGAGTGTGAATGTGCCAGCTAAAATGAAGCAAAACATAGCATCTGATCTGGGTTAGATTGGTTGTCATCTCTTTCACAAAAAAAGAAAGATTGGTTGCCATCTGTGTTCGTTGAGACTCCTCGTCGGACTTAGATTTACCAGCCAAGCAGCCCGCTACATTTAACTCTCTTCGACGTCAAGACAAAACCGTTCTGAGGCAACTACTGGATCAGCTACCGCGAGAACCGCATGGGTATATCAGGCCATTTCGATCAAAGAATTCATGATGTTTCCAAATTAATGCCGGATAAAAGGATTTTGGGTATAGTTTTTCTTGTGATGGCCCAGGGCGCGGTATACACTCTCATGGGTGGGGCTGGCAGCCAGAGGCAGACACCCTCTTTCGCGACCGGAGAAGCTGATCTTCGACTCCTGTGACCGGATTACTTATCACACTCGTTCTCTACCAGATTTCTTGTTTTGGCATTATGAGAAAAGGGGAGGGTTCCATTCGATCTCATACGATAAAGGGAATATATTAATATCAAGAAGATACCAATTACACCCAGCCTCTGCAACAATACACCACCCTAATGGCACTACGGATGCACACAGCCAAAAAACAAGAAAAGAAAACTAAGAAAAAAAGTCCCGCTACAGTATCTCGGGCCTAACAACAGCAATACATCCACCGCCAAGACAACACCTGAATTACAGACTCTCCAAAAACGACGCCTCCAAGAAGGGAACAGTGCTCAGACACCGTCGTCGCTCGATCAAAGATCTTAGATTTTCACCCTGAAGATAGTCCCCGCTCTCAAAACAATGCCTCCACCAAGGACATTGCCAGACACAACCAATTAAGGCCAGATCTTGGGTTTTCACCCTGAAAGGTAGGACTCTGCACTTCACCTGTGTTGTCGCCTCCACTTTCATACCGGTGCTGTGAAGCCCGGAACACCAAGCAAGTCCCTCAACAACGCAGAGACTTGAACCTCCCTTAGCTAGTCCTCCCCTCCGGCCTTCATGAAATTCTCTTCTTCCGACTTTCATCATGGATCCATAGTCACTTGATGTCAACAAAGAATAAGAACTTCGCGCCGCTCCCTCCAGAACCAATCGGTCGGAATAAAAACAAGGGTGCGCACGACCGAATACCTCCGATCAAACAAACTCCAGGCAAAAGCACTGTTACATTCACCGGCGGAGCCTTCCGGAACTCAACACTCCGGCCAGATCACGAGTCCAGGCCTCCGGTAGGTCCTCCTCTTCACGCAAGAGAGGCCCTAGGACCGCCGCCTTTATTCAGGTCGGACCCCCACGTCGGCGACCATCCTGGGCTGGCCACTCCAACCCTCCACCGGGGCGACACCATCGCCGGTTTCCAAGCTCCTCCATCTCGCCGCCGGAACGAGTAGGTTAGCGATAGTTGCTTGACGATGCCTTCAACAAGATAATGACGCAGACGCCGCCATCGCCCGCCATGACCGGAGTTGGCTTGGTTTTCACCGGCTACTATGCCTCCCCGTCTCGCTGCCAGCGCTGAAAGTGGGATCAAAAATCCAACACAGCCAGCCTGGCCGACTGCCTTCGGTGGATGAAGTCAGCCACCACCACCATGCCCGGGCCGAAGACCCGGACGTCCTCAAGCCGCGAAGAAGACCCAGCGAAGCCTCCTCGTGCGATTGGCGAGATGCAGCCGCGATGGATCGCGATCCGAACCTCGGGCCTAGATCCGACCACACCGCAGCCAACATCCGTCGCCGGCCGCCGGAGATCCGCCGGCCACCGCCATCCCGCTGCGTTCAGTCAACGGAGGAGGGTGTAGGCCGCCGCCCCCACACGCTCCCGCGGGCCGCACTGCGCTCTGCCGACGGAGGACCGAGCCGCCACCGCCGCCTCACCACAGGGGCTTTGCCCCGAGGCGTACTCGGCGACGGCGGCGGAGGAGGGGGGCCCGTAGGGGAGGGGAGGTGGGCGGTGTGGAGGGGAACTCCCCGGGGACGGCGGGCGGCGCCGCCGCCTTGGGGGAGAGAGAGGTTAGGTCAGATGGTGGAGAGAGAGGTTAGCACTTGTTTAGGCTGATAGAGGCCGTGTCCATTCGATCTCATATAGGATGTTAGTGGATACAAAACAAAGGATGGAGGCTTGGCTGAATTGGTCATCCACTGGTCCAAACTCAGAAGTTGAATCTAAAGGCTGGACAAATATGTTCATTCCAGTTTCAATCGAAGTGCAGCTTTCAGAAAGAAAATATTTACTGAGTGTTAAACGCTAGATCACGAGGGGGTATGAGTTAGCCAGAAAAAAGGAAGCCATATACAAGCACAATATGACATAGCAATTTTTCTGGAATGGTCTGTATGAGTAATTGAGTATGGTTATTTGTTCTGGCCATACACGTTGGAGAGCAAATAGCTTGTCAACACCCGGATTTTTAAGTCCACATGCCTATTATGCCATACATCGCAATCCCAGAAAGATTGTTGTTGCGAGACATAACAGTTGATATCATAAGTCATCATTCATTACAAACCATAGTCGTCTTACAAATATAGATCACATGATCCAATATTACACAAATAGTTGATCTAATGATCAACGAACACATTACATAGCGGAAGCGTAGTCGAAGTGGACTATCTAATCCACAGGCCAACGCTTGACGTCAGAAGATACTCCTAGTTGTCGTAGATGTCCTGCTAGCCGTCATCTTGGTACTGCTGCTCCTCTTCATAGTCTGGCCATTTGAATATCCAGGGACACAGCCGTGAGTACTTTTAAAGTACTCGCAAACTAATACTAGTGTAAGTACCATCAATTTTATTTAAAGGGTCCTAAGCTCTAGGTTTATTTGCATAAAGCATATTTTACTGCACAAGAATTTAATAAAAGACTCTTCATATGCTAACTAACTTACGTGGGAACATTAGTGTTATTCCCACAAATCAGTTGTGATTCAAGTCAAGTCACCATTCAAATCATTATTTCTTTTTGAGAAAACATCTGACAATGGAACATGATGGCCTTTCCAATCGTCCGTAACCGTGGACACGGCTATTCGAATAGTTTTACACTCTGCAGAGGTTGTACACTTGTGCCACAACTTTTGATTACAACCGTCAGGGATAACCCTGAATAATCGTAACTCAGTACGCGGATCATCAACCATAACCTTTCACTTACATACCCTAGTATAGGCACCTCTCCCCATGAGCTTGGCCTCCAAGTGAAGACAAACCGTCAGCCTAGGAACTGCACAGGGCTTGGGTCGGACATTCACCTCATTTCACATCATTTCACTTTCAACGGAGGCAGCCTCGGCATAACCCCTATGACGCTTGTTTAGAGGGAACCCATACTAGAATGCATAAACTTCCAGTTAAGCCCTACCCATAATCAGGTATTGTGGGGGTACTAAATAATTGGAAAGGTATCGCATGCAAACCCAACCATCAGTTTTTGTCAAATTCACCATGTCATTCAAGTCACATTCACCTTCAAAATCTTTCAAAATCATTTCCTTTCACAAGTCCCCATCTAGAGTAGCCAAGTGTCAACACCCGGATTTTTAAGTCCAGATGCCTATTATGCCATACATCGCAATCCCAGGAATATTGTTTTCGCAAGACATAATAGATTGATATCACAGAACATCATTCATTACAACTCATAATTGTCTTACATCAAAGGATCACATGATCCAGTCTTAATACAACATAGTGGATCTAAGGATCCGATACAAAACACACAGCATAAGCAAAGTAGCGATTGTGGTCCATATGTTCCACAGGCAACTGTTGACGTCAGGAGTAGTCCTAGTTATCGTAGACGTCTTACTGTCCATCTTCCTGGTTCTGGTACTCCTCTTCATAGTCTGGCCATTTGAATAGCCAGGGACAAAGCTATGAGTACTTTAAAGTACTCGCAAACTAATACTAATGTAAGCACTATCAAATATAGGAAGGGGGTGCTAAGCTCTAAGTTTATTTGCATAAAGCCAATTTTAGTTCACAAACATTTAGTAAAAGCCTCTTCATTTGCTAACTAACTCAAGTGGGAACATTAGTGTCATTCCCACAACTCTGTGGCGATTCAAGTCAAAATTCACCTTTTCAAGTTCAAGTCACAAGTCACCCTTCACATGTCACCTTTTTGAAATTGATCTGATGACGGAACAGTATGGCCTTTCCAACCGTCCATGACCGCAGACGCGGCTATTCGAATAGGTTAAACACTGAAGAGGTTGTACACTTGTGCCACAATAATTGCAATAGTCCGTCAGGGGTAACTGGCCCTGATTTATCGCACTCAGTGCGCGAAATATCAATCATAACCTTTCATTTACATACCCTAGTATAGGCACCTCTCCCCATGAGCTTGGCCTCCCGGTGAGAGCAAACCGCCAACCCGGGAACTGCACAGGGCTTGGGTAGGACAGTCATCTCATTTCACGTCATTTCACTTTCAATGGAGGCAGCCTCGGCATAACCCCTATGACGCTTGTTCAGAGGGAACCCATACTAAAATACATAAATTTCCAGTTAAGCCTTACCCAGATTTAGGTATCGTGGGGGTACTTGTAAAATTGGAATGGTATCGCATCCGAACCCAACCATCAGTTTTTGGTAAAATTCACCATGTTATTCACAAGTCATATTCACCTTCAAAATCTTTCAATAGAATGACTCATCATTCCAAGGTTTTCAATGTCATTGGTTTTCACAGGTTCCCATCTAGAGCAGTCACTTTTAAATTTTAGCACTAGCAACTAGTCATGGGGGGTGCTAATCCACTTGTATTGCTCTAGGCTAAGTTTGATGCTCTTGTACTACTCCATATCTAGACCAAGTGAATCATGAATCAAAATAAAATTTTATAAACCAAAGTCAAAAACTTTAAGGTAAAAACTTGGGATAGGATCATTAAGCATAAAGTAATATGTAATGGTGCCTTGCTCTTGTAGAGCTTTGCACTTTGGGTATCTTGCAAGAATATTAGCTTGCCTTGATTGGGGTAGTGATCAAAGTTTTCTTCTTCTTCCTCTTGGTAGAAAACATCCTCCTCTTGATAGTCTCCGGTACTAGCGTCTATAAACGAATACGAGTATACAACCACCAAACAATACTTAAGTAGACTTAATTAGCCTTAATGGCTCACACAAATGATCTAGCATCATCACTTAACATTGCTCCCCAAAATTAGGCTAGGGTTTTCTTACTTAGTGTTACGAAAATAATTTCCTCTCATTGAAATGTGGATTAGGGTTTCTCTTTAGTTTGGAGAAATAATTTCCTCTCATTGAACCTTGTTAAGATTTAATTTCCTCAAATACTAAGTATGAGATCATGTTGACCAAGGTCAACACTTTATATTTACTATTTGGGGAAAATGGTTTAAATGAGATTTATTATCTCATGCAATTTAAGTAACTATGTGTTTTAAGATCCTCAAGTGACCAAGTATGAGACCTTGCAACTAAGGTCATCACATTACTTCATAACACTTGGGGAAGATGATTTAAATGAGGTGCTACACCTCATAGATTTGAATCCCTAATTTTGAAATAATTTAAATGGGCTAGAATTTGACTACATAGCCAATATTTTGCTCTAGCCCATGATCATATACAGTACCCATATCATATTTTTGCATAATCAATTAGAGACTTGGAAATGTGAATCATAGCAACTGGATTCACTTCAAAATTCATTATGGTTGATTTTCTAAATTTATTTGAATCTTGGAAACCTTCTGACTTGTTATTTTTACTATTCAAAACCTACAACAGATATGAGGTTGAATCCAATGTGGTTGGATAGAGAATTTGACAAGCTTTCCAACATTATATAATTGGTCAATTTTGGTTCAGTGGAGTTGAAGTTATTTAAATTTGAATTTGACATCAGTATGCCATTTAACTGAAAAGATTTAAATCAAATTCAAAGGTTGTGCTTAGGCGGGAAACGAATTGGGCCAGAACGAGGGAGAAAGGGTTGGGCTGGCCCAATTGCGCGTGTGACTCGAGCGGGCCGCCTGACAGGTGGGGCAAGGCTGTCAGCGACTCTTTTAACCCGAATCGGTACGCGGTGATGCGATGCGTTGGATTAAAAGAGAGATCGACGGTCGTGGTTCGTCGTCGTCTCCGACGAGAACCCGAGCTAATGGCGGCGAGGGTTTGGTCCGGCGGCTCACCTGAGCTCCGGCGAGGGGCGGCGACGAGGTAGGACGGGGTTGTCGATGATGAGGAAGGCAGCGGTGGTCGTGGGAGCGCCGGAGGTGGCCGGGATCTTTTCCTTCGTCGAGCTTCTGCGGCGGTGGTCGTCGGCGCAATTGGAGCTGGCTAGATCGTAATGTGGACGGGCGAGAGGTCGAGGATGCTCAGGAGGAAGAGGGGAAGCGAGGGGTGTGAAGAATTGAGGCGCGGGGGCTCTCCTTTTATAGGGTCGGTAAGAGGCCGAGGCGGAGCAGGGCAGGTGATGGCGACGGCGCTAGGGGTCGCGAAAGGGCAAGGGAGTGGGCGTGGACGGTGCAGCAGGGCTCAGTGATCATCACGCGCGTGATGGCGAGGATGGGGGTGGACAGGAGCAGGCAGGCGATGTCGTCGTCTCCGCAGTACTGTGGCGGAAGGACGGTGACGATGGCGACGATGACAGGTCGAGTGCGGGCCAGTGATCATGTCCAAGCGCTAGCTGGTGGTGAGGTGAAGCTGCAGGCGAGAGGGGAAAGCTAGGGGTGGACGACACCGATGAGGCGATGCAGCGCACTGGCGCACTCTGCGTCGTGACCATGCGCGTCATGGCATGTACTGGGCGTGGTCCGGGCACGTCTGGGCTGGCCAATGCCACACGTGTCTCTGGTCATGGAGGGTACAGGCATGCGTAGGGGAGTGTAGGGAAGCTCGTTGACATGGTGGAGGTGACCAGAGAGGGCAGGGGAGAAAATTGGCATGATGATGTCAATGATGGCCGGCATGGTTTAATATTGATCATTTCTTGCTCTGGTCCTTGTCTCGAAAGCCTGGCATGAGGTACTGGGGGTAAGAGGAGGTCAATGGTGGCTAGAGTAAAGTTGGTTTAGTCTAAAACCTAGTGGGTAAAAGCATGTATGAGCAAAGTAATTTGATGCCTACCAAGTGTTTGATGTAATGGCCGAAAGAAATATATTTTTGAATTTTGCCAATCTTTTTGGTGAGGTTGAGTCAAATAATGTTTGGGGTAGAATGGTGGTGGTGGTGTGCAAAATGGTGCTGGTTTGTGAAATCACAAAATGGGTATGATCTTCTCTCTATTTCAAAGTTGCCACTTGTCAACCTTATACTAAGCAATGGAGGCAGAGTCAACCATGGTGGTCAACACAAAACTTGTTCACCTTGATGTGGTCTTGGATGAGGTGCAAAGGTTTGAGCAAGTTTAGTTTGGAAAACTCTTAATACAAGGGCTCAAAGTGGGTAGGATGTTAAAAGTGTCACATATGACCATTATCATATGTGACTTGGTTTTTGATTTTCTCTTTTTTTGATTTGCTTTTTCTTGAGTCAAAAGTGATTCTTATTAGTTTAGGAACATTTCCAAACCAGTGAAACAATTCCAAAAGGCCTAGTTCAAAGATTTTCAAAAATGGCCATAAACACATAAGAGGTGATATTCCAATTTTCCTTATTCTTCTATTTTGTTCCTCTTGCTTTACTTGGGCATGGTCTAGGGTCCACTTAGGGTTAGATTAGGTTTAGAGATGGTTTAAAACCATTTGGGTAGAGTATGAAGGCATAGGGCAGGATTTGGTAATATGGCTAAGTGCCACATATGCTTCTATGCATATTTTTATTTCCTTTTTGTTTCTCATTTGATTGAGTTGGTAAGTACTTGGTTAGGTTTATTTAGGCCTTTCAAATCATCCTACAAGGTAGAACATGGCCTAGTTTATTATTTGCAAATATTAGCCATAGGCTTACATAGGCCTTTTCTTTTTAATTTACTTTCTTTTTTATTTTGTTTTATCTTGGAAGGTGAAAAGAGGGGTGAGGTTTAGGGTTTAGTGGGGTCTAACAATGGTTCACCATCATTTAGAAAAGTAAGAAGGGTATTGGTCAAGATTTGCATACTAGGGCTATATGCCCACATATGTCTTTTTATTTTATTTTCGTTTCTTCATATTTGATCCTATTTGGTTTTGAGAAGGTTAGGGTTTAGGGTTTTGGAAATATGTTCAATGTAATAAACAAACAATCATGGAAATAACACAAGTATTAGGTATGAGCACTATGCATAGCATCATATGTAATAAAAGTTTTTTTTTGGTTCTCATTTTTGGAAAAAGGAAATTCATTTTCTTCTTGGTTTGAAAAGTTGGGATCTTACACCAAGTTTATTTGTTAGCACTAGCAACTAGTTATAAGGGGTGCTATCTAGCTTATAAAGCTTTTAGGCTAAATTTGATACTCTTGTAACACTCTAAACTTAGACCAAAGTTAACTATAAAAGTAAGATTTGATAATCAAAGTAAAAGTTGGTAAGGGAAAAAAACTTGGGATTGGATCATTGAACATAAAGTAAAAGTGTAATGGTTCCTTGCTCTAGTAGATCTTTGCACTTGCAAGAATATTAGCTTGGCTTGGTTGGTGTACTGATCAAAGTGGTCTTCTTCTTCCTGGAAGTAGACCTCCTCCTTGATACGCGTACAGCACGCGTCCGTTGGGAACCCCAAGAGGAAGGTGTGATGCGTACAGCGGCAAGTTTTCCCTCAGTATGAAACCAAGGTTTATCGAACCAGTAGGAGCCAAGAAGCACGTTGAAGGTTGATGGCGGCGAGATGTAGTGCGGCGCAACACCAGGGATTCCGGCGCCAACGTGGAACCTGCACAACACAAACCAAGTACTTTGCCCCAACGAAACAGCGAGGTTGTCAATCTCACCGGCTTGCTGTAACAAAGGATTAGATGTATAGTGTGGATGATGATTGTTTGCAGAAAACAGTAGAACAGGTATTGCAGTAGATTGTATTTCAGTATAGAGAATTGGACCGGGGTCCACAGTTCACTAGATGTGTCTCTCCCATAAGATAAACAGCATCTTGGGTGAACAAATTACAGTTGGGCAATTGACAAATAAAGAGGGCATGACCATGCACATACATATTATGATGAGTATAGTGAGATTTAATTGGGCATTACGACAAAGTACATAGACCGCTATCCAGCATGCATCTATGCCTAAAAAGTCCACCTTCAGGTTATCATCCGAACCCCTTCCAGTATTAAGTTGCTAACAACAGACAATTGCATTAAGTATTGCGCGTAATGTAATCAGTAACTACATCCTCGAACATAGCACCAATGTTTTATCCCTAGTGGCAACAGCACATCCATAATCTTAGAGATTTCTGTCACTTCCCCAGATTCACGGAGACATGAACCCACTATCGAGCATAAATACTCCCTCTTGGAGTTACAAGCATCTACTTGGCCAGAGCATCTACTAGTAACGGAGAGCATGCAAGATCATAAACAACACATAGATATAAATTGATAATCAACATAACATGGTATTCTCTATTCATCGGATCCCAACAAACACAACATATAGAATTACAGATAGATGATCTTGATCATGTTCGGCAGCTCACAAGACCCGACAATTAAGCACAATGAGGAGAAGACAACCATCTAGCTACTGCTATGGACCCATAGTCCAGGGGTAGACTACTCACACATCACTCCGGAGGCGACCATGGCGGCGTAGAGTCCTCCGGGAGATGATTCCCCTCTCCGGCAGGGTGCCGGAGGCGATCTCCTGAATCCCCCGAGATGGGATTGGCGGCGGCGGCGTCTCTGGAAGGTTTTCCGTATCGTGGCTCTCGGTATTGGGGGTTTCGTGACGAAGGCTATTTGTAGGCGGAAGGGCAGGTCAAGGGGCATCATGAGGGGCCCAGATGACAGGGCCGCGCGGCCAAGACCTGGGCCGCGCCGCCCTATAGTCTGGCCGCCTCGTGGCCCCACTTCGTTGACTCTTCGGTCTTCTGGAAGCTTCGTGGCAAAATAGGACCCTGGGCGTTGATTTCATCTAGTTCCGAGAATATTTCCTTACTAGGATTTCTGAAACCAAAAATAGCAGAAAACAGCAACTGGCACTTCGGCATCTTGTTAATAGGTTAGTTCCAGAAAATGCACGAATATGACATAAAGTGTGCATAAAACATGTAGATATCATCAATAATGTGGCATGGAACATAAGAAATTATCGATACGTCGGAGACGTATCAGCATCCCCAAGCTTAGTTCCTGCTCGTCCCGAGGAGGTAAACGATAAACAAAGATAATTTCTGGAGTGACATGCCATCATAAACTTGATCATACTATTTGTAAGCATATGTAATGAATGCAGCGATAAAAAACAATGTCAATGACATGAGTAAACAAATGAATCATATAGCAAAGACTTTTCATGAATAGTACTTCAAGACAAGCATCAATAAGTCTTGCATAAGAGTTAACTCATAAAGCAATAATTCATAGTAGAAGCATTGAAGCAACACAAAGGAAGATTAAGTTTCAGCGGTTGCTTTCAACTTGTAACATGTATATCTCATGGATATTGTCAACATAGAGTAATATAATAAGTGCAATATGCAAATATGTAGGAATCAATGCACAGTTCACACAAGTGTTTGCTTCTTGAGATGGAGAGAAATAGGTGAACTGACTCAACAATAAAAGTAAAAGAATGGTCCTTCAAAGAGGAAAGCATCGATTGCTATATTTGTGCTAGAGCTTTGATTTTGAAAACAAGAAACAATTTTGTCAACGGTAGTAATAAAGCATATGTGTTATGTAGATTATATGTTACAAGTTGCAAGCCTCATGCATAGTATACTAATAGTGCCCGCACCTTGTCCTAATTAGCTTGGACTACCGGGATTATCGCAATGCACATGTTTTAACCAAGCGTCACAAAGGGGTACCTCTATGCCGCCTGTACAAAGGTCTAAGGAGAAAGCTCGCATTGGATTTCTCGCTATTGATTATTCTCAACTTAGACATCCATACCGGGACAACATAGACAACAGATAATGGACTCCTCTTTTATGCATAAGCATGTAGCAACAATTAATTTTCTCATATGAGATTGAGGATCTATGTCCAAAACTGAAACTTCCACCATGGATCATAGCTTTAGTTAGCGTCCCAATGTTCTTCTCTAACAATATGCACACTCTAACCATAAGGTGGTAGATCGCCCTTACTTCAGACAAGACGAACATGCATAGCAACTCACATGATATTCAACAAAGAGTAGTTGATGGCGTCCCCAGGAACATGGTTATCGCACAACAAGCAACTTAATAAGAGATAAAGTGCATAAGTACATATTCAATACCACAATAGTTTTTAAGCTATTTGTCCCATGAGCTATATATTGTAAAGGTGGAGAATGGAAATTTAAAGGTAGCACTCAAGCAATTTACTTTGGAATGGCGGAGAAATACCATGTAGTAGGTAGGTATGGTGGACACAAATGGCATAGTGGTTGGCTCAAGTATTTTGGATGCATGAGAAGTATTCCCTCTCGATACAAGGTTTAGGCTAGCAAGGCTATTTGAAACAAACACAAGGATGAACCGGTGCAGCAAAACTCACATAAAATACATATTGTAAACATTATAAGACTCTACACCGTCTTCCTTGTTGTTCAAACTCAATACTAGAAATTATCTAGACCTTAGAGAGACCAAATATGCAAACCAAATTTTAGCATGCTCTATGTATTTCTTCATTAATAAGTGCAAAGTATATGATGCAAGAGCTTAAACATGAGCACAACAATTGCCAAGTATCACATTATCCAAGACATTTTAGCAAATACTACATGTATCAATTCCAACCATATAACAATTTAACGAAGAAGAAACTTCGCCATGAATATTATGAGTAGAGCCTAAGGACATACTTGTCCATATGCTACAGTGGAGCGTGTCTCTCTCCCACACAAAGAATGCTAGGATCCATTTTATTCAAACAAAAACAAAAAACAAAAACAAACCGACGCTCCAAGAAAAGCACATAAGATGTGATGGAATAAAAATATAGTTTCAGGGGAGGAACCTGATAATGTTGTCGATGAAGAAGGGGATGCCTTGGGCATCCCCAAGCTTAGACGATTGAGTCTTCTTGATATATGCAGGGGTGAACCACTGGGGCATTGATGTCTACTTCCCCCTCCTTTTCCTGTAGACAGTGTTGGGCCTCCAAGAGCAGAGGTTTGTAGAACAGCAGCAAGTTTTCCCTTAAGTGGATCACCCAAGGTTTATCGAACTCAGGGAGGAAGAGGTCAAAGATATCCCTCTCATGCAACCCTGCAACCACAAAGCAAGAAGTCTCTTGTGTCCCCAACAGACCTAATAGGTGCACTAGTTCGGCGAAGAGATAGTGAAATACAGGTGGTATAAATAAGTATGAGCAGTAGCAACGGTGCCAGAAAATAGCTTGCTGGCGTGTAGTTGATGGTGGTAGTATTGCAGCAGTAGTAACACAGTGAAACAGTAAACAAGCAGTAGTAACGCAGCAGTATTTAGGAACAAGGCCTAGGGATTACACCTTCACTAGTGGACACTCTCAACATTGATCACATAACAGAATAGATAAATGCATACTCTACACTTTTGTTGGATGATAAACACATTGCGTAGGATTACACGAACCCTCAATGCCGGAGTTAACAAGCTCCACAATTAATGTTCATATTTTAGTAACCTTATAGTGTAAGATAGATCAAAAAGACTAAACCAAGTACTAACATAGCATGCACACTGTCACCTTCATGCATATGTAGGAGGAATAGTACACATCAATACTATCATAGCAATAGTTAACTTCATAATCTACAAGAGATCATGATCATAGCATAAACCAAGTACTAACACAGATGCACACACTGTCACCATTACATCGTGCAGGAGGAATAGAACTACTTTAATAACATTGCTAGAGTAGCACATAGATAAATTGTGATACAAACACATTGCAATCATAAAGAGATATAAATAAGCACCTCACTATGCCATTCAACAGTGAATAAGTATTCTGTGAAATATAGCCTAAGAGACCCACACGGTGCACACACTGTCACCTTTACACACGTGGGACAAGGAGTCTCCGGAGATCACATAAGTAAAACTCACTTGACTAGCATAACGACATCTAGATTACAAGCATCATCATATGAATCTCAATCATGTAAGGCAGCTCATGAGATTATTGTATTGAAGTACATAGGAGAGAGATGAACCACATAGCTACCGGTACAGCCCCGAGCCTCGATGGAGAACTACTCCCTCCTCATGGGAGCAGCAGTGGTGATGAAGATGGCGGTGGAGATGGCAGCGGTGTCGATGGAGAAGCCTTCCGGGGGCACTTCCCCGTTCCGGCAGCGTGCCGGAACAGAGATTCCTGTCCCCCAGATCTTGGCCTCGCGATGGCGGCGGCTCTGGAAGGTTTCTGTGGGTTTCGTCGAACGTATCAGGGTTTTCGATCCAGGGGCATTAAATAGGCGAAGAGGCGGCGCAGGAGGGCTTCTGGGGGGCCCACACTATAGGGGGGCGCGGCCCACCCCCCTGGCCGCGCCGGGGTGTGGTTTGGTGGCCCTGTCCCCCTTCTCTGGTGGTTCTCGTGTGTTCTGGATGCTTCCGGTGAAAATAGGAACTTGGGCGTTGATTTCGTCCGATTCCGAGAATATTTCGTTACAAGGATTTCTGAAACCAAAAACAGCAGAAAAATAGGAACTGGCACTTCGGCATCTTGTTAATAGGTTAGTTCCAGAAAATGCACGAATATGACATAAAGTGTGCATAAAACATGTAGATAACATCAATAATGTGGCATGGAACATAAGAAATTATCGATACGTCGGAGACGTATCAGCATCCCCAAGCTTAGTTCTGCTCGTCCCGAGCAGGTAAAACGATAACACAGATAATTTCTGGAGTGACATGCCATCATAATCTTGATCATACTATTTGTAAAGCATATGTAGTGAATGCAGCGATCAAAACAATGTATATGACATGAGTAAACAAGTGAATCATAAAGCAAAGACTTTTCATGAATAGCACTTCAAGACAAGCATCAATAAGTCTTGCATAAGAGTTAACTCATAAAGCAATAATTCAAAGTAGAGGCATTGAAACAACACAAAGGAAGATGAAGTTTCAGCGGTTGCTTTCAACTTGTAACATGTATATCTCATGGATATTGTCAACATAGAGTAATATAACAAGTGCAATATGCAAGTATGTAGGAATCAATGCACAGTTCACACAAGTGTTTGCTTCTTGAGGTGGAGAGAAATAGGTGAACTGACTTAACATTGAAAGTAAAAGAATGGTCCTCCATAGAGGAAAAGCATCGATTGCTATATTTGTGCTAGAGCTTTGATTTTGAAAACATGAAACAATTTTGTCAACGGTAGTAATAAAGCATATGTATCATGTAAATTATATCTTACAAGTTGCAAGCCTCATGCATAGTGTACTAATAGTGCTCGCACCTTGTCCTAATTAGCTTGGACTACCGGGTCATCGCAATGCACATGTTTTAACCAAGTGTCACAATGGGGTACCTCTATGCCGCCTGTACAAAGGTCTAAGGAGAAAGCTCGCATTGGATTTCTCGCTATTGATTATTCTCAACTTAGACATCCATACCGGGACAACATAGACAACAGATAATGGACTCCTCTTTTATGCATAAGCATGTAACAACAATTAATAATTTTCTCATATGAGATTGAGGATGTATGTCCAAAACTGAAACTTCCACCATGGATCATGGCTTTAGTTAGCGGCCCAATGCTCTTCTCTAACAATATGCATGCTTAACCATAAGGTGGTAGATCTCTCTTACTTCAGACAAGACGGACATGCATAGCAACTCACATGAAATTCAACAAAGAGTAGTTGATGGCGTCCCCAGTGAACATGGTTATCGCACAACAAGCAACTTAATAAGAGATAAAGTGCATAATTACATATTCAATACCACAATAGTTTTTAAGCTATTTGTCCCATGAGCTATATATTGCAAAGGTGAATGATGGAATTTTAAAGGTAGTACTCAAGCAATTTACTTTGGAATGGCGGAAAATACCATGTAGTAGGTAGGTATGGTGGACACAAATGGCATAGTGGTTGGCTCAAGTATTTTGGATGCATGAGAAGTATTCCCTCTCGATACAAGGTTTAGGCTAGCAAGGCTTATTTGAAACAAACACAAGGATGAACCGGTGCAGCAAAACTCACATAAAAGACATATTGAAAACATTATAAGACTCTACACCGTCTTCCTTGTTGTTCAAACTCAATACTAGAAATTATCTAGACCTTAGAGAAACCAAATATGCAAACCAAATTTTAGCATGCTCTATGTATTTATTCATTAATGGGTGCAAAGCATATGATGCAAGAGCTTAATCATGAGCACAACAATTGCCAAGTATCACATTACCCAAGACATTATAGCAATTTACTACATGTATCATTTTCCAATTCCAACCATATAACAATTTAACGAAGAAGAAACTTCGCCATGAATACTATGAGTAGAAACTAAGGACATACTTGTCCATATGCTACAGCGGAGCGTGTCTCTCTCCCATAAAGTGAATGCTAGGATCCATTTTATTCAAACAAAACAAAAACAAAAACAAACCGATGCTCCAAGCAAAGCGCATAAGATGTGACCGAATAAAAATATAGTTTCAAGAGAAGGAACCTGATAATTTGTCGATGAAGAAGGGGATGCCTTGGGCATCCCCAAGCTTAGACGCTTGAGTCTTCTTGATATATGCAGGGGTGAACCACCGGGGCATCCCCAAGCTTAGAGCTTTCACTCTTCTTGATCATAGTATATCATCCTCCTCTCTTGACCCTTGAAAACTTCCTTCACACCAAACTTAGAACAACTCATTAGAGGGTTAGTGACAATAAAAATTAACATATTCAGAGGTGACACAATCATTCTTAACACTTCTGGACATTGCATAAAGCTACTGGACATTAGTGGATCAAAGAAATTCATCCAACATAGCAAAAGAGGCAATGCGAAATAAAAGGCAGAATCTGTCAAAACAGAACAGTTCGTATTGACGAATTTTATTAGGCCACCAGACTTGCTCAAATGAAAATGCTCAAATTGAATGAAAGTTGCGTACATATCTGAGGATCATGCACGTAAATTGACTTAATTTTCTGAGCTACCTACAGGGAGGTAGACCCAGATTCGTGACAGCAAAGAAATCTGGAACTGCGCAGTAATCCAAATCTAGTACTTACTTTTCTATCAACGGCTTTACTTGGCACAATAAAACACAAAACTAAGATAAGGAGAGGTTGCTACAGTAGTAAACAACTTCCAAGATACAAATATAAAATAAAGTACTGTAGCAAAATAACACATGGGTTATCTCTCAAGAAGTTCTTTTCTTTATAGCCATTAAGATGGGCTCAGCAGTTTTAATGATGCACTCGCAAGAAATAGTATTTGAAGCAAAAGAGAGCATCAAGAGGCAAATTCAAAACACATTTAAGTCTAACATGCTTCCTATGCAGAGGAATCTTGTAAATAAACAAGTTCATGAAGAGCAAAGTAACAGGCATAGGAAGATAAAACAAGTGTAGCTTGAAAAATTTCAGCACATAGAGAGGTGTTTTAGTAACATGAAAATTTCCACCACCATATTTTCCTCTCTCGTAATAACTTTCAGTAGCAACATGAGCAAACTCAACAATATAACTATCACATAAAGCATTCTTATCATGAGTCCAATGCATAAAATTATTACTACTCCCAACATAAGCATAGTCAATTTTATTAGTTGTAGTGGGAGCAAATTCAACAAAGTAGCTATCATTATTATTCTCATCAAGTGTAGGAGGCATAGTATAATCATAACAAAATTCACTCTCCATAGTAGGTGGCACCAAAAGACCACTATCATTATAATCATCATATATGGGAGGCAAAGTATCATCAAAGAAAATTTTCTCCTCAATGCTTGGGGGACTAAAAAGATCATGAAAACCAGCTTCCCCAAGCTTAGAACTTTCTATATCATTATCAATAATGGTGTTCAAAGCGTTCATACTAATATTACTACCAGCATGCAAATAAGATTCCATAGGTTTTTTAATTTTCGCATCAAACAATCCATGTTTTAAATCAGGAAATAGCAATAGAAGCTCATTTTTGTCCATTATGCCAAACTAGTGTAAACAAGAAACAAAAAGATGCAATTGCAGGATCTAAAGGAAATAGCTTCGAGTACTTACAACAACGGAAAATAGCTTGGTAGCCGAGGTCCGGAGTGTGAGTACCTTTTACCTTTCCTCCCCGGCAACGGCGCCAGAAAATAGCTTGATGTCTACTTCCCCCTCCTTTTCCTGTAGACAGTGTTGGGCCTCCGAGAGCAGAGGTTTGTAGAACAGCAGCAAGTTTTCCCTTAAGTGGATCACCCAAGGTTTATCGAACTCAGGGAGGAAGAGGTCAAAGATATCCCTCTCATGCAACCCTGCAACCACAAAGCAAGAAGTCTCTTGTGTCCCCAACACACCTAATAGGTGCACTAGTTCGGCGAAGAGATAGTGAAATACAGGTGGTATAAATAAGTATGAGCAGTAGCAACGGTGCCAGAAAATAGCTTGCTGGCGTGTAGTTGATGGTGGTAGTATTGCAGCAGTAGTAACACAGTGAAACAGTAAACAAGCAGTAGTAACGCAGCAGTATTTAGGAACAAGGCCTAGGGATTACACCTTCACTAGTGGACACTCTCAACATTGATCACATAACAGAATAGATAAATGCATACTCTACACTTTTGTTGGATGATGAACACATTGCGTAGGATTACACGAACCCTCAATGCCGGAGTTAACAAGCTCCACAATTAATGTTCATATTTTAGTAACCTTATAGTGTAAGATAGATCAAAAAGACTAAACCAAGTACTAACATAGCATGCACACTGTCACCTTCATGCATATGTAGGAGGAATAGTACACATCAATACTATCATAGCAATAGTTAACTTCATAATCTACAAGAGATCATGATCATAGCATAAACCAAGTACTAACACGGATGCACACACTGTCACCATTACATCGTGCAGGAGGAATAGAACTACTTTAATAACATTGCTAGAGTAGCACATAGATAAATTGTGATACAAACACATTGCAATCATAAAGAGATATAAATAAGCACCTCACTATGCCATTCAACAGTGAATAAGTATTCTGTGAAATATAGCCTAAGAGACCCACACGGTGCACACACTGTCACCTTTACACACGTGGGACAAGGAGTCTCCGGAGATCACATAAGTAAAACTCACTTGACTAGCATAACGACATCTAGATTACAAGCATCATCATATGAATCTCAATCATGTAAGGCAGCTCATGAGATTATTGTATTGAAGTACATAGGAGAGAGATGAACCACATAGCTACCGGTACAGCCCCGAGCCTCGATGGAGAACTACTCCCTCCTCATGGGAGCAGCAGCGGTGATGAAGATGGCGGTGGAGATGGCAGCGGTGTCGATGGAGAAGCCTTCCGGGGGCACTTCCCCGTTCCGGCAGCGTGCCGGAACAGAGATTCCTGTCCCCCAGATCTTGGCCTCGCGATGGCGGCGGCTCTGGAAGGTTTCTGTGGGTTTCGTCGAACGTATCAGGGTTTTCGATCCAGGGGCATTAAATAGGCGAAGAGGCGGCGCAGGAGGGCTTCTGGGGGGGCCCACACTATAGGGGGGCGCGGCCCCCCCCTGGCCGCACTGGGGTGTGGTTTGGTGGCCCTGTCCCCCTTCTCTGGCGGTTCTCGTGTGTTCTGGATGCTTCCGGTGAAAATAGGAACTTGGCGTTGATTTCGTCCGATTCCGAGAATATTTCGTTACTAGGATTTCTGAAACCAAAAACAGCAGAAAACAGGAACTGGCACTTCGGCATCTTGTTAATAGGTTAGTTCCAGAAAATGCACGAATATGACATAAAGTGTGCATAAAACATGTAGATAACATCAATAATGTGGCATGGAACATAAGAAATTATCGATACGTCGGAGACGTATCAGGCATCCCCAAGCTTAGAGCTTTAACTCTCCTTGATCATGTTGTATCATCTCCCTCTCTTGATCCTTGAAAACTTCCTCCACACCAAACTCAGAACAACTCATTAGAGGGTTAGTGCACAATCAAAATATACATGTTCAAAGGTGACATAATCATTCTTAACACTTCTGGACATTGCACAAAGCTACTGAAAGTCAATGGAATCGAAATATCCATCGAACATAACAAAACAGGCAATGCGAAATAAAAGGCAGAATCTGTCAAAACAAAACAGTTCGTATTGACGAATTTTATTGAGGCACCAGACTTGCTCCAATGAAAATGCTCAAATTGAATTAAAGTTGCGTACATATCTGAGGATCACTCACGTAAATTGGCATAATTTTCTGAGTTACCTACAGAGAATTTTGCCCAGATTCGTGATAGCAAAGAAATCTGTTTCTGTGCAGTAATCCAAATCTAGTATGAACTTTACTATCAACGACTTTACTTGGCACAACAAAACACTAAACTAAGATAAGGAGAGGTTGCTACAGTAGTAAACAACTTCCAAGACACAAAATAAAAACAAAGTACTGTAGTAAAAACATGGGTTGTCTCCCATAAGCGCTTTTCTTTAACGCCTTTCAGCTAGGCGCAGAAAGTGTATATCAAGTATTATCAAGAGACGAAGTATCAACATCATAATTTGTTCTAATAATAGAATCAAAAGGTAACTTCATTCTCTTTCTAGGGAAGTGTTCCATACCTTTTTCTTGAGAGGAAATTGATATTTTATATTACCTTCCTTCATATCAATGATAGCACCAACAGTTCGAAGAAAAGGTCTTCCCAATATAATGGGACAAGATGCATTGCATTCAATATCCAAGACAACAAAATCAATGGGGACAAGGTTATTGTTAACGGTAATGCGAACATTATCAACTTTCCCCAAAGGTTTCTTTGTAGAATGATCAGCAAGATTAACATCCAAATAACAATTTTTCAGTGGTGGCAAGTCAAGCATATTATAAATTTTCTTAGGCATAACAGAAATACTTGCACCAAGATCATATAAAGCATTACAATCAAAATCATTGACCTTCATCTTAATGATGGGCTCCCAACCATCCTCTAGCTTTCTAGGAATAGAAGCTTCGCGCTCTAATTTCTCTTCTCTAGCTTTTATGAGAGCATTTGTAATATGTTTCGTGAAAGCCAAATTTATAGCACTAGCATTAGGACTTTTAGCAAGTTTTTGCAAGAACTTTATAACTTCAGAGATGTGGCAATCATCAAAATTCAAACCATTCTAATCTAAAGCAATGGGATCATCATCCCCAATGTTGGAAAAAATTTCAGCAGTTTTATCACAGGCAGTTTCAGCAGTTTTAGCAGTTTCAGGCAGTTTTTCGCGCTTTGCATTAGAAGTGGAAACATTGCTAACACCAATTCTTTTATTAGTAATAGTGGGAGGTGCAGCAACATGTGTAGAATTAGCATTACTAGTGGTGGTAATAGTCCAAACTTTAGCTATATTCTCTTCTTTTTCATTTTCTTCTCTTTCCCACCTAGCACGCAATTCGGCCATCAATCTTATATTCTCATTAATTCTAACTTGGATGGCATTTGCTGTAGTAACAATTTTATTATGATGATTTTCATTAGGCATAACTTTCGATTTCAAAAGATCAACATCAGCAGCAAGACTATCGACTTTAGAAGCAAGTATATCAATTTTCCCAAACTTTTCTTCAACAGATTTGTTAAAAGCAGTTTGTGTACTAATAAATTCTTTAAGCATGGCTTCAAGTCCAGGGGGTGTGTTCCTATTATTGTTGTAAGAATTCCCATAAGAATTACCATAGCTGTTGCCATTATTATAAGGATATGGCCTATAGTTGTTACTAGAATTGTTCCGGTAAGCATTGTTGTTGAAATTATTATTTTTAATGAAGTTTACATCAACATGTTCTTCTTGTGCAACCAATGAAGCTAACGGAACATTATTAGGATCAACATTTGTCCTATCATTCACAAGCATAGACATAATAGCATCAATCTTATCACTCAAGGAAGAGGTTTCTTTGATAGAATTTACCTTCTTACCTTGTGGAGCTCTTTCCGTGTGCCATTCAGAGTAGTTGATCATCATATTATCAAGAAGCTTTGTTGCTTCACCAAGAGTGATGGACATAAAGGTACCTCCAGCAGCTGAATCCAATAGGTTCCGCGAAGAAAAATTCAGTCCTGCATAAAAGGTTTGGATGATCATCCAAGTAGTCAGTCCATGGGTTGGACAATTTTTAACCAAAGATTTCATTCTTTCCCATGCTTGTGCAACATGTTCAGTATCCAATTGTTTAAAATTCATTATGCTACTCCTCAAAGATATAATTTTAGCAGGGGGATAATATCTACCAATAAAAGCATCCTTGCATTTAGTCCATGAATCAATACTATTCTTAGGCAGAGATAGCAACCAATCTTTAGCTCTTCCTCTTAATGAGAAAGGGAACAATTTTAATTTTATAATGTCACCATCTACATCTTTATACTTTTGCATTTCACACAATTCAACAAAATAATTGAGATGGGAAGCAGCATCATTAGAACTAACACCAGAAAATTGCTCTCGCATAACAAGATTTAGTAAAGCAGGTTTAATTTCAAAGAATTCTGCTGTAGTAGCAGGTGGAGCAATAGGTGTGCATAAGAAATCATTATTATTTGTGGTTCTGAAGTCACACAACTTAGTATTTTCAGGAGTACCCATTTTAGCAACAGTAAATAAAACAAACTAGATAAAGTAAATGCAAGTAACTAATTTTTTTGTGTTTTTGATATAGCAAACAAGATAGTAAATAAAGTAAAACTAGCAACTAATTTTTTTGTATTTTGATTTAGTGCAGCAAACAAAGTAGTAAATAAAACTAAGCAAGACAAAAACAAAGTAAAGAGATTGCGATGTGGAGACTCCCCTTGCAGCGTGTCTTGATCTCCCTGCAACGGCGCCGAGAAAAGAGCTTGATACGCGTACAGCACGCGTCCGTTGGGAACCCCAAGAGGAAGGTGTGATGCGTACAGCGGCAAGTTTTCCCTCAGTATGAAACCAAGGTTTATCGAACCAGTAGGAGCCAAGAAGCACGTTGAAGGTTGATGGCGGCGAGATGTAGTGCGGCGCAACACCAGGGATTCCGGCGCCAACGTGGAACCTGCACAACACAAACCAAGTACTTTGCCCCAACGAAACAAATGAGGTTGTCAATCTCACCGGCTTGCTGTAACAAAGGATTAGATGTATAGTGTGGATGATGATTGTTTGCAGAAAACAGTAGAACGGGTATTGCAGTAGATTGTATTTCAGTATAGAGAATTGGACCGGGGTCCACAGTTCACTAGAGGTGTCTCTCCCATAAGATAAATAGCATGCTGGGTGAACAAATTACAGTTGGGCAATTGACAAATAAAGAGGGCATGACCATGCACATACATATTATGATGAGTATAGTGAGATTTAATTGGGCATTACGACAAAGTACATAGACCGCTATCCAGCATGCATCTATGCCTAAAAAGTCCACCTTCAGGTTATCATCCGAACCCCTTCCAGTATTAAGTTGCTAACAACAGACAATTGCATTAAGTATTGCGCGTAATGTAATCAGTAACTACATCCTCGAACATAGCACCAATGTTTTATCCCTAGTGGCAATAGCACATCCATAATCTTAGAGATTTCTGTCACTTCCCCAGATTCACGGAGACATGAACCCACTATCGAGCATAAATACTCCCTCTTGGAGTTACAAGCATCTACTTGGCTAGAGCATCTACTAGTAACGGAGAGCATGCAAGATCATAAACAACACATAGATATAAATTGATAATCAACATAACATGGTATTCTCTATTCATCGGATCCCAACAAACACAACATATAGAATTACAGATAGATGATCTTGATCATGTTCGGCAGCTCACAAGATCCGACAATTAAGCTCAATGAGGAGAAGACAACCATCTAGCTACTGCTATGGACCCATAGTCCAGGGGTAGACTACTCACACATCACTCCGGAGGCGACCATGGCGGCGTAGAGTCCTCCGGGAGATGATTCCCCTCTCCGGCAGGGTGCCGGAGGCGATCTCCTGAATCCCCCGAGATGGGATTGACGGCGGCGGCGTCTCTGGAAGGTTTTCCGTATCGTGGCTCTCGGTACTGGGGGTTTCGCGACGAAGGCTATTTGTAGGCGGAAGGTCAGGTCAAGGGGTGTCACGAGGGGCCCAGATGACAGGGCCGCGCGGCCAAGACCTGGGCCGCGCCGCCCTGTAGTCTGGCCGCCTCGTGGCCCCACTTCGTTGACTCTTCGGTCTTCTGGAAGCTTCGTGGCAAAATAGGACCCTGGGCGTTGATTTCGTCCAATTCCGAGAATATTTCCTTACTAGGATTTCTGAAACCAAAAACAGCAGAAACAAAGAATCTGGCACTTCGGCATCTTGTTAATAGGTTAGTTCCAGAAAATGCACGAATATGACATAAAGTGTGCATAAAACATGTAGATATCATCAATAATGTGGCATGGAACATAAGAAATTATCGATACGTCGGAGACGTATCACTCCTCCTGGTACTCCTCGGTACTAGAGTCCAAAAACGGATAGGAGGTAACAATCACCAACAAGGCTTAAGAGCTAGACTAAGCACTGATGTCTACGGGTGCTTCTATTCTTGTAGACAGTGTTGGGCCTCCAAGAGCAGAGGTTTGTAGAACAGCAGCAAGTTTCCCTTAAGTGGATCACCCAAGGTTTATCGAACTCAGGGAGGAAGAGGTCAAAGATATCCCTCTCATGCAACCCTGCAACCACAAAGCAAGAAGTCTCTTGTGTCCCCAACACACCTAATACACTTGTCAGATGTATAGGTGCACTAGTTCGGCCAAGAGATAGTGAAATACAGGTGGTATGAATATATATGTGCAGTAGTAACGGCACCAGAAAATAGCTTGATGCTACAACTGGCGTGTGGTTGATGGTGGAAATATTGCAGGCAGTACAGATGCAGTAAAACAGTAAACAAGCAGCGATAGCAGTATTTGGAAACAAGGCCTAGGGATCATACTTTCACTAGTGGACACTCTCAATATTGATCACATAACAGAATAAATAGATATATGCTATACTCTACACTCTCTTGTTGGATGATGAACACCACTAATTGTGTAGGATTACACGAACCCTCAATGCCGGAGTTAACAAGCTCCACAATATTCGATATTCATGTTTAAATAACCTTAGAGTGCACGATAGATCAACACAACTAAACCAAGTACTAACATAGCGTGCACACTGTCACCTTCACACTATGAAAGGAGGAATAGATCACATCAATACTATCATAGCAATAGTTAACTTCATAATCTACAAGAGATTACAATCATAACCTACGCCAAGTACTACACGATGCACACACTATCACCATTACACCGTGGAGGAGGAATAGACTACTTTAATAACATCACTAGAGTAGCACATAGATGAATTGTGATACAAAACTCATATGAATCTCAATCATGTAAGGCATCTCATGAGATCATTGTATTGAAGTACATAGGAGAGAGATTAACCACATAGCTACCGGTACAGCCCTTAGCCTCGATGGAGAACTACTCCCTCCTCATGGGAGATAGCAGCGGTGATGAAGATGGCGGTGGAGATGGCAGCGGTGTCGATGGAGAAGCCTTCCGGGGGCACTTCCCCATCCCGGCGGCGTGCCAGAAGAGAGACTCCTGTCCCCCAGATCTTGGCTTCGCGATGGCGGCGGCTCTGGAAGGTTTCTCGTACCGTGGCTTTTCCGTATCGAAGATTTAGGTCCGGGACCTTTATATAGGCGAAGAGGCGCAGTCGGAGGGCTGACGAGGTAACGACACAGTAGGGGGGCGCGGCCCACCCCCTGGCCGCGCCAGCCTATCATCTGGGGCCCACAGGGCCCTCCTCTGGTGGCTCTCGGGTGTTCTGGAAGTTTCGTGGGATTCTAAGATGCTGGGCGTTGATTTCGTCCAATTCCGAGAATATTTCCTTACTAGGATTTCTGAAACCAAAAACAGCAGGAAACAGGAACTGGCACTTCGGCATCTCGTCAATAGGTTAGTTCCGGAAAACGCATAAAATCATCATAAAGTGTGAACAAAACATGTAGGTATTGTCATAAAACAAGCATGGAACATAAGAAATTATCGATACGTCGGAGACGTATCAGCATCCCAAAGCTTAGTTCCTACTCGTCCTCGAGTAGGTAAACGATAACAAAGATAATTTCTGAAGTGACATGCTACCAACATAATCTTGATCATACTATTGTAAAGTATATGAGATGAATGCAACGATTCAAGACAATGGTAATGCAATGAGTAAACAACTGAATCATAGAGCAAAGACTTTTCATGAATAGTACTTTCAAGACAAGCATCAATAAGTCTTGCATAAGAGTTAACTCATAAAGCAATAAATTCATAGTAAAGGCATTGAAGCAACACAAAGGAAGATTAAGTTTCAGCGGTTGCTTTCAACTTGTAACATGTATATATCATGGATAGTTGTCAATGCAAAGTAATATGATGAATGCAAATATGCAAGTATGTAAGAATCAATGCACAAACACAAGTGTTTGCTTCTAAGGTGGAAGGAAATGGGTAAACTGACTCAACATAAAAGTAAAAGAAAGGCCCTTCGCAGAGGGAAGCATTGATTGCTATATTTGTGCTAGAGCTTTGGTTTTGAAAACAATAAAGAGAGCATAAAAGTAAAGTTTTGAGAGGTGTTTGTTGTTGTCAACGAATGGTAGTGGGCACTCTAACCCCCTTGCCAGACAAACCTTCAAAGAGCGGCTCCCATGAATTATTTTTATTGTTGGGTGGCACTCCTTCCAACCTTTGCTTTCACAAACCATGGCTAACCGAATCCTCGGGTGCCTGCCAACAATCTCATACCATGAAGGAGTGCCTTTTTATTTTAGTTTTATTATGATGACACTCCTCCCCACCTTTGCTTTCTCAAGCCATGGCTAACCGAATCCTTTGGTTGCCGTCCAACAATCACATACCATGGAGGAGTGTCTATTTTTGTAACATTATGATGGTTAATTAACTTGGGACTGGGAATCCCATTGCCAGCTCTTTTTGCAAAATTATTGGATAAGCGGATGAAGCCACTAGTCCATTTGTGAAAGTTGCCCAACAAGATTGAAAGAGAAACACCACATACTTCCTCATGAGCTATAAAACATTGACACAAATCAGAGGTAATAAATTTTGAATTGTTTAAAGGTAGCACTCAAGCAATTTACTTTGGAATGGCGGAGAAATACCATGTAGTAGGTAGGTATGGTGGACACAAATGGCATAGTGGTTGGCTCAAGAATTTTGGATGCATGAGAAGTATTCCCTCTCGATACAAGGCTTAGGCTAGCAAGGCTATTTGAAACAAACACAAGTATGAAGCGGTACAGCAAAACTCACATAAGAACATATTGCAAGCATTATAAGACTATACATTGTCTTCCTTGTTGTTCAAACACTTTACTAGAAAATATCTAGACCTTAGAGAGACCAATCATGCAAACCAAATTTTAGCAAGCTCTATGTATTTCTTCACTAATAGGTGCAAAGTATATGATGCAAGAGCTTAATCATGAGCACAACAATTGCCAAGTATCAAGTTATTCAAGACATCATACCAATTACTACATGTAGCATTTCCCGTTTCCAACCATATAACAATTAATGAAGCAGTTTCAACCTTCGCCATGAACATTAGAAGCTAAGAACACATATGTTCATATGAACCAGCGGAGCGTGTCTCTCTCCCACACAAGAATGAATTTATTCAAACCAAACAAAAATGAAAACAAAAGCACACAGACGTTCCAAGTAAAGTACATAAGATGTGACCGAATAAAAATATAGTTTCAAGAGAAGGAACCTGATAATTTGTCGATGAAGAAGGGGATGCCTTGGGCATCCCCAAGCTTAGATGCTTGAGTCTTCTTGAAATATGCAGGGATGAACCACCGGGGCATCCCCAAGCTTAGAGCTTTCACTCTTCTTGATCATATTGTATCATCCTCCTCTCTTGACCCTTGAAAACTTCCTCCACACCAAACTCGAAACAAACTCATTAGAGGGTTAGTGCATAATCAAAAATCCACATGTTCAGAGGTGACACATTCATTATTAACACTTCTGGACATTGCATAAAGCTTCTGAAAGTTAATGGAACAAAGAAATCCATCCAACATAGCAAAAGAGGCAATGCGAAATAAAAGGCAGAATCTGTCAAAACAGAACAGTCCGTAAAGACGAATTTTATTGAGGCACCAGACTTGCTCAAATGAAAATTCTCAAATTGAATGAAAGTTGCGTACATATCTGAGGATCACTCACGTAAATTGACATAATTTTCTGAGTTACCTACAGAGAATTAGGCCCAGATTCGTGACAGCAAGAAATCTGTTTCTGTGCAGTAATCCAAATCTAGTATGAACCTTACTATCAAAGACTTTACTTGGCACAACAATGCAACAAAACTAAGATAAGGAGAGGTTGCTACAGTATTAACAACTTCCAAGACACAAATATAAAACAAAATTGCTGTAGTAAAATAAACACATGGGTTATCTCCCAAGAAGTGCTTTCTTTATAGCCATTAAGATGGGCTCAGTAATTTTAATGATGCACTCGCAAGAAATAAGAGTTGAAACAAAAGAGAGCATCAAAAAGCAAATTCAAAACATATTTAAGTCTAACATGCTTCCTATGCATAGGAATCTTGTAAATAAACAAATTCATGAAGAGCAAAGTAACAAGCATAGGAAGATAGAACAAGTGTAGCTTCAAAAATTCAGCACATAGAGAGGTGTTTTAGTAACATGAAAATTTCTACAACCATATTTTCCTCTCTCATAATAATATCCAGTAGTATCATGAGAAAACTCAACAATATAACTATCACATAAAGCATTCTTATCAGGAGTCTCATGCATAAAATTATTACTCTCCACATAAGCATAATCAATTTTATTAGTTGTAGTGGGAGCAAATTCAACAAAGTAGATATCATTATTATTCTCATCATCAAATATAGGAGGCATATTGTAATCATAATCAAATTTATCCTCCATAACAGGTGGCACCAAAAGACTACTATCATTATAATCATCATAAATAGGAGGCAAAGTATCATCAAAGTAGATTTCCTCCTCAATGCTTGGGTGACTAAAAAGATCATGCTCATCAAAATGAGCTTCCCCAAGCTTAGAATTTTCCATATCATTAGCAACAATGGTGTTCAAAGTATTCATACTAATATGTTCCATGGGTTTTTTAATTTGCGCATCAAACCATCCATGTCTTAATTCAGGAAATAGAATAAAAAGCTCCATGTTGCTTTCCATTATGCCAAACTAGTGTAAAACAAGAAACAAAAAGATGCAATTGCAGGATCTAAAGGAAATAGCTTCGAGTACCTACAACGGTGCCGGAAAATAGCTTAATAGCCGAGATCCGGAGTGTGAGTACCTTTTACCTTTCCTCCCCGGCAACGGCGCCAGAAAAGTGCTTGATGTCTACGGGTGCTTCTATTCTTGTAGACAGTGTTGGGCCTCCAAGAGCAGAGGTTTGTAGAACAGCAGCAAGTTTCCCTGAAGTGGATCACCCAAGGTTTATCGAACTCAGGGAGGAAGAGGTCAAAGATATCCCTCTCATGCAACCCTGCAACCACAAAGCAAGAAGTCTCTTGTGTCCCCAACACACCTAATACACTTGTCAGATGTATAGGTGCACTAGTTCGGCGAAGAGATAGTGAAATACAGGTGGTATGAATATATATGAGCAGAAATAACGGCACCAGAAAATAGCTTGACACTACAACTGGCGTGTGGTTGATGGTGGAAATATTGCAGGCAGTACAGATGCAGTAAAACAGTAAACAAGCAGCGATAGCAGTATTTGGAAACAAGGCCTAGGGATCATACTTTCACTAGTGGACACTCTCAACATTGATCACATAACAGAATAAATAGATATATGCTATACTCTACACTCTCTTGTTGGATGATGAACACCACTAATTGTGTAGGATTACACGAACCCTCAATGCCGGAGTTAACAAGCTCCACAATATTCGATATTCATGTTTAAATAACCTTAGAGTGCACGATAGATCAACACAACTAAACCAAGTACTAACATAGCATGCACACTGTCACCTTCACACTATGAAAGGAGGAATAGATCACATCAATACTATCATAGCAATAGTTAACTTCATAATCTACAAGAGATTACAATCATAACCTACGCCAAGTACTACACGATGCACACACTGTCACCATTACACCGTGGAGGAGGAATAGACTACTTTAATAACATCACTAGAGTAACACATAGATGAATTGTGATACAAAACTCATATGAATCTCAATCATGTAAGGCAGCTCATGCGATCATTGTATTGAAGTACATAGGAGAGAGATTAACCACATAGCTACCGGTACAGCCCTTAGCCTCGATGGAGAACTACTCCCTCCTCATGGGAGACAGCAGCGGTGATGAAGATGGCGGTGGAAATGGCAGCGGTGTCGATGGAGAAGCCTTCCGGGGCACTTCCCCGTCCCGGCGGCGTGCCGGAACAGAGACTCCTGTCCCCCAGATCTTGGCTTCGCGATGGCGGCGGCTCTGGAAGGTTTCTCGTATCGTGGCTTTTCCGTATCGAAGACTTAGGTCCGGGACCTTTATATAGGCGAAGAGGCGGAGTCGGAGGGCTGACGAGGCGATGACACAGTAGGGGGGTGCGGCCCACCCCCTGGCCGTGCCAGCCTATCATCTGGGGCCCACAGGGCCCTCCTCTGGTGGCTCTCGGGTGTTCTGGAAGCTTCGTGGGATTCTAAGATGCTGGGCGTTGATTTCGTCCAATTCCGAGAATATTTCCTTACTAGGATTTCTGAAAACAAAAACAGCAGAAAATAGGAACTGGCACTTCGGCATCTCGTCAATAGGTTAGTTCCGGAAAACGCATAAAATCATCATAAAGTGTGAACAAAACATGTAGGTATTGTCATAAAACAAGCATGGAACATAAGAAATTATCGATACGTCGGAGACGTATCAAGCACACAATTGGTTTATACAAGCTATTCTGGTATCACAATACTAGTAACATGTTGGTTGACTTTGTTTCCTTTTTAAGAAAAATAATTTCCTCTTATTACAAATATTGATTAGGGTTTCTATTTAGTTCCTTGAGGAAATAATTTCCACTCATTGAATCTTGTTAAGATTTAATCTCCTCAAATAAATAATGTATGAACCCATGTTGACCAAGGTCAACCATTCATAAGCATCATTTGGGAAAATGATTTAAATGAGGTAAAGTACCTCATGCAATTTAACACTACCATAACCATAATTTAATATCACCAAATAATTCAATATGAGATTATGTAGACCATGGTCACTACCTCATGTTGAGTTACTTGAGACAAGATTTAAATGAGGGAAAATCTCTCATAAGATTTAATAAATAGTTTTGGATAATTTAAATGGACTAGAAATAGTCATAGAGCCATTACTTATTCTAGCCCACGATCATATGAAGTAACTATGTCATATGTTTACATATTCAGATAGACAATATGAATTGTGATTTTTGAGAGTTGGAAACAACTCAAAAGCATTTTTGGTTGATTTTTAATAAAAGTTTGAAGTTTGAAAAGGCCCTGCCTTTTTATTTTTTCACATTAATTCTACAAAGAATCTTGGGTTGAGACCACTGTAGTTATGTAGGGAATTTCATAAGCTTTCCAAATATATGAAATTCATAAAATTTGGTTTAGCCGATTTGATTCTATTCAAATTTAAACAAAGCATCTGTGAGCAAATTGAACTAAATCGAATTAATTGAATTTGAATTTCTGGGCCAGCGCGGGAAACGAAACTGGGCCGCAGAGGGAAAATGGACTGGGCCGGCCCAGCAGTGCATCTAGCACACGCGGTCCGCCTGACAGTGGGCTCCACTGTCAGCGCCACTTAACCAGCGAAGCGGTACGCGCGGTGTGGGGCGCACGATCAGACGACGATCCAACAGCTCACAGCCATCGTCGTCGACGGCTAGAGAAGGGTACTGGCGCGGCGAGAGCAGGGGGTCGGCGGCTCACTGGCGGCACGACGATCATCGGAGAGGTGCTACGGTGGCGTTGTGGACGACGGCGAGGCTCCTGGAACAAACGGCAGCTCCGGGGGTGGCTTCTGGTGTATCCTCCTTCCCCGGCAGCGTCACGGACTCCGGCGGTGAAATTGAGTGGCTCTGGTGAACAATAGAGGAGGGGAGGTGGTCGAGGAGGTCGAGGGAGAAGAGTGGAGCGAGGTGGTGTGGAGAAATGAGGCGCAGACGTGATCCTTTTATAGCGGCTGGAGGTGCCGCGGCTCTGTGGGGAGGGGCGACCATGGCGACGCGGTTACAGCGGTGGAGGGGTGTAGGCGAGGGCGCGGCGCTGTTTAGCGTGTCTTGGCGGTCCTCCTGGTGCTCTTGGCGCGGCTGGGCGGTGCCTAACGCGGTCGGAAATAGGCGAGGGTCTGCGCGGCCGTGGCGGCTTTCGTTCCCTTCTCCGGCGACGACGGGCCACGGTCGGGGACAAGAGGTTGTCTCACGTGATCCTGGTACTGTGGCGATGCTCAGGGCAGACGCGGTGGTCCAGGCGAGGTCGTGGTCGACGGGGCGGGCGCGTGTCCTGGCGTGCCCGTGGGTGGCGTCCATGCCAACCCTGGCATTACTGGGCGTCGTGGGCACGGCACGTTCCAGGTGCTGCGGTGCTCCTCTCCGACCAAGGTTAGCGTCGGCATGTTCAGTGAAGCAAGGGGAAGCAAGGGGACATGGTTGGCAAGGCTAGAGAAGAGAGGGGCTAGGGATGGCATGGTGTATGCATGGCATGACCGGCATGGGCATGGCATTGCCATGTGGCCATGTCTAGGGTTGCAAAGTAGGGGCATTGTGTTGGAGGGGACCAAAGGACAGTGCAGGATTAGATGGAGATCAAAATTTGCCCAGAGCACTATTTGAAATAGTGATTTGTGTCTTGTGTGAATTCTGCCCACCAAGTGTTTGACACAATGGCCGTAAGAGAGAAACTTTCAAAATTTGAAATGAATTTTGGTGGAGTTGATTCATATAATATTTGGCACACAATGGTGGTGGTGGTGTGCAAAGTTGAGTTGGTTTGTGAAATTTCAGAAAGTGTAAGATCTTGTTTTTGTTTCAATGTTGCCACTTGGCTTGATGATGATTTGAAATGGGGAAAGAATTTGCAGGGGTGTGTTTTACCAAAGTTGTTCACCTTGATGAGGTCTTGGATGAGGTGCAAAGAATTGGAATTATTTGGTTTACAAATCTCTTAATACAGAGGCTCAAAGTGGGCATCATGAGATAAGTGGCAGATTTGACCATTATCTCATGTGAGCTCAATTTGATTTCAAATTTGATTTGGTTTGAGTTTCTTTGATTCAGGAGGTGTTCTTAAGTGTTTAGTAACATTCTCCAACCAATGGCACACGTCAAATTGGCCTAGGTTAAAGATTTTCAAAAATGGCCATAACCATATGTGAGGGTTTTTGTGATTTTTTGTATTTTCTTTCTTTCCTTCTTCTTTGTGCTTCTTTGTGATCTTCCAAGGATCAAAGGTAGGGTTTGAGATTTTAGCACATGGCACAAGGTTGCAAACACTCATCATGGCAATCATACAAAGAATTAAGTATGAGCACTATGCATGGCACACATTTAAATAAAAGTTTTTGTTGGTTCTAAATTTTGAATATTGGAAACTCCTTTTCTTTATTTATTGAAATCTTGGGATGTTACATAGCTACACTGAAAACTCATGAAGTTTAGGCAATTCCAGTCCTGAATCCTGATGTCTTGATGGTAAAGTATTACCTGTTGTTTCTGTCTGCAAATCACACTAATTGTAACTTTGTTCCAGTTTTGCTATTGTGTAGCTGAATACCATCTACTTGCTAGAATTCGTCAATATTGTAAGAGTGAAGTGATGGCATTGCCGTTTATTACAGGAAGTACAATAAAAGATTTGTGTCTTATTTTGAGGGATCTCTGCTTTTTTTCTTTGTGGGAGGTCCTGAGGGGTGACCCTTTATTGATCTTAGTAGTAAAACAAGATATATGATGCTTGCAGGTCGTTGTAATCATCCATTAGCCTTTTTGTGTTTAGAATTGTGAGAATGGACTTGGAAAAACATTGTTATATACTTTTAATTTTCATATGCTGCCAAATACTTGGACAAATGTATGCCTGAAAAGTATCACATCTTAGTTACATTCTCTCTTTCATGGGCTTCTCTAATAATCTGAGAAGTATATTTACCAAGTAAGAACTTATGATTGCAAATATTTTTCTCATTCAATTCATGTAACAAGTTACACACATTGATATTTTATTTCTAATAAATTCACCAGTTCAGCAACATAATCTGATGTAGTACAATGAATTTGGGAAAGCCGTTTGGGCGTAGTGAAAACGCCGGAGATTCGGGCTCGAAGAAGGTGAATAAGCGCTTTCGTGTTGAGGGGAATACTTTGAAGGGTGCCCTCGACAAGCACTACAAGAGGGCCAGTTCTCGCCCCGTGCTGCCCACGAAGTGGGTATGTGGATAATCTCTCTCGTGCAATGGGCTGCAAGAGGACTTCGTCACCATGGTACACTAGTTGGAAAAGTCTTATATGTGGGATTCTATTTCTGTGGCGCACTAGCTTTCCATGCGTCACAGAAATAATTTCTGTGGCGCATCAGACTAGGTGCGCCACAAAAATTGGTGCAGCAAAATTTCATGCGCCACAGAAATAGTGTGGGGCCCACACTCTAACAGCCACTAGTGGAGAAGAGGCCTTTCATCCAAGCCTCTGGGAGCAAATATCCACGTTTTGAACCAAAACGGGTCCAATGGGGGGCACTGGTCCCGGTTTGAGATACAAACCGGGTCTAAAGGCCCATCGGCAGGGCATGGCAGGCTATGTCAGGGCTCAGATGTCTTTAGTCCCGATTTGTATCTCAAACCGGGACCAAAGGCCCACCCTTTGGACCCGGTTTGGATTACCAACCGGGACAAAATCCCCATATGCCTTTATAACCTTGCCCCTGCCCAGGTGTGAGCCACACTTAGCCATTTTTTTTACTTCTTATCACAAGAGGGGTGTATTGCTTTGCTCTCTTCACATGCACAAGAGGTGTTCGATGAAATGATTAAGAGGTTTTTCCACTTGAGTTCACACAAATCAAGCCACACTTAACTTGCTTTTTTCTTCTCCATCGAGGTTAACAACTTTATCCTTTCATTTGTAATTGATAAAATGGATGTGTATATATATACATCGTTTCACTAATCGTGATCTTCTGTAATGGTTTTTGATTAGCTTAATTATATCATGCAGATGAATCGGCAATGGATGTACATTGACCGACGCTTTGACGAGTTCACTTCGGGCCTAAGTAATTTTATGGACGTGGCTAAGGCAAACAAACATGGTGGCTTCATGTATTTTCCATGTGTTAACTGTAAGAATATCGTAAATTACGCTCACTTGAGTACCATTCACGGCCACCTTCTGCGGGACAGTTTCATGCCCAGCTACTATTGTTGGACCAAGCATGGAGAAAGATGGGTTATGATGGAAAAAAATTAAGAAGAGGAAGAGGATGATGACATCTATCCCATGTTCCCTGAATACGGTGATACTGCAGAAGGCAATGAAGACAATGAAGCAGAAGATCAAGAGGCACCAGATGAGTCTGTTGATGATGATCTTGGCCATGCCATTACTGATGCAAGGAGAGAATGTGAAACTGAAAAGGAAAGGTTGGACTTCGACCAGATGATACAAGATCACAACAAATTGTTATACCCAACTTGCGAAGGTGGCCATAAAAAGCTAGGCAGCACACTGGAATTGTTGCAATGGAAGGCAGAGAACATTGTCACTGACTCATGATTTCGAAAGTTGCTGACAATAATTAAGAGGAAGCTTCCAAGGGGTAACGAATTGCCCGCCAGTACGTATGAAGAGAAGAAGGTTGTCTGCCCTCTAGGATTAGATGTGCAAAAGATGCATGCATGCATTAATGACTGCATTCTCTACCGCGATGAGTACGAGAATTTGGATGCATGCCCGGTGTGCACTGCATTGCGGTATAAGATCAGACGAGATGACCCGGGTAATGTTGAGGGCGAGAGCCCCAGGAAGAGGGTTCCTGCCAAGGTTATGTTGTATGCTCCTATAATACCACGGCTGAAACGCTTGTTCAGAAATAAATAGCACACTAGATTGTTGCGATGGCACAAAGAAGACCGTAGGAAAGACGAGATGTTGATACACCCTGCTGATGGGTCCCAATGGAGAAAAATCGATAGAGAGTTCCCGTAATTTCCAGAGGATCCAAGGAACTTAAGGTTTGGTCTAAGTACATATGGCAAGAATCCTTTTGGAGAGCAGAGCTGCAGCCATAGCACCTGGCATGTGACTCTTTGTATATATAACTTTCCTCCTTGGTTGTGCATGAAGCGGAAGTTCATTATGATGCCAGTGCTCATACAAGGCCCGAAGCAACCCGACAACGACATTGATGTGTACCTGAAGCCATTAGTCCAAGAACTTCTACAGCTGTGGTCCATAGCAGGTGTACCTGTGTGGGACGAGCACAAGCAAGAGGAATTTGACCTACGAGCGCTGCTTTTCGTAACCATCAATGAATGGCCTGCTCTTGGTAACATTTCAGGACAGTCAAACAAGGGATACAATGCATGCACGCACTGTTTAGATGAGCTCGAAGGTGATTATTTGGATAAATGTAAGAAGGTCGTGTACCTGGGGCATCGTCGATTTCTTAGGCACACCCATCAAGAATGGCAAGTATTACAACGGTGAGGCTGATCACCGGAAGAAGCCTCCCCATCGTGTTGGTGTTGCTATATTTAGTGTGGTCAAGGATCTAGAAGTAATATTTGGAAAGGGTCCTAGTGGACGGTCTGTTCCGAATGACGCAGCCGGACACGCGGCCATGTGGAAGAAGAAATCTATATTTTGGGATCTACCATATTGGAAAGTCTTAGAGGTCTGCTCTTCAAACGATGTGATGCACATGACGAAGAATCTTTGCGTGAACCTGCTAGGCTTCCTGGGCGTGTACGGGAAGACAAAAGATACACCAGAAGCATGGGAGGACCAGCAACGTATGAAAGACCCCAAAAAACTGCATGATACATATAAAGGACGTCATTACTCCAGCTACGCTCTTACAAAAGTAGAGAAGGAAATATTTTTTGAATGTCTGAGCAGTATCAAGGTCCCATCTGGCTTCTCCTCCAATATAAAGGGAATAACAAATATGGAGAAGAAACCATTCCAGAACCTGAAGTCTCATGACTGCCACGTGATAATGACGCAGTTGCTTCCGATCGCATTGAGGGGGCTTCTACCGGAAAATGTTCAACTGCCCATTGTGAAGCTATGTGCATTCCTCAATGCAATTTTTCAGAAGGTAATAAATCCAGAAATTCTATCGAGGTTGCAGAATGATGTGGTCCAATGTCTTGTTAGTTTCGAGCTGATGTTCCCACCATCCTTCTTCAATATTATGACGCATCTCCTCGTTCACCTGGTCGAGGAGATTTCCATTCTCGGTCCTGTGTTTCTACACAATATGTTCCCCTTCGAGAGGTTCATGGGAGTCTTAAAGAAATATGTTCATAACCGTGCTAGGCCAGGAGGAAGCATCTCCAAGGGCTATGGAATAGAGTATGTCATTGAGTTCTGTGTTGACTTTATTCCTGGCCTTAAGCCGATTGGTGTTCCTAAATCTCGGCATGAGGGGAGACTGAGTGGAAAAGGCACGCTAGGAAGGAAATCAATGATATGTAGGGACGGGATTTCTTTCACCCAAGCACACTACACAGTTCTACAAAGTTCCACCTTGGTGGATCCGTATATTAGTGTACACAAGAATTTTGTACGCTCCCAGAACCCGGGGCAGTCGAACGATTGGATTAGACGTGAACACATGTCGACCTTCGACGGTTGGTTGCAAAAACATCTCCTGAATAACAACACTATTGAAGATCAGCTGTACTTGTTGGCCCAGACACCATCTTCGACTGTATTGACTCTCCAAGGGTATGAGATAAATGGGAATACATTTTACACGATCACCCAAGATAAAAAGAGCACCAACCAAAACAGTGGTGTCCGCTTTGATGCAATTAACAACGAAGGCCCAAATGACACATATTATGGTTACATAGAGGACATATGGGAACTTGGCTATGGACCTTCTTTTAAGGTCCCTTTGTTTAGGTACAAATGGGTCAAGAAAACAGGAGGCGGGGTTCAGATAGACAAGTTGTATGGAATGACAACAGTGGATCTCAACAATCTTGGGTATAGAGACGAACCATTCGTTCTAGCCAAGGATGTGGCCCAGGTTTTCTATGTGAAGGATATGTCTAGCAAACCAAGAAAAAGGAAACATAAGGAAACGAATACATCAAACGATGAGCCAAAGCGCCACATAGTTCTTTCTGGAAAAAGAAATATCGTGGGAGTGGAGGACAAGACAGACATGTCAGAAGATTATAATAAGTTTGTTGAAATTCCACCCTTCACAGTGAACATTGACCCAAGCATCAAGTTAAATGATGAAGATGCTCCATGGTTACGGCCGAAGAAGGTTAAATGATGAAGATGATCCATCATCATGTTAATTGAAGAATGTTCATGGCACAAATGAGTATCGCAACATGGCAATCAATTTCCCATTTATTTTTGTGTAATCATGTAACTCTATGCATGTAAGATATTAAAAGTGGACATGGTTGGATGTTTGTACCATATATATAGAGGAGATGTAGTCGTTCACGGGCTTGCAGGAAAAAAATTCCGAGGCGCAACTTCCGAAGATGTCGTAGGACGTGTGCACCAACGACATCTTCGAGAAGCTGTGCCACGGGAAATTTCCCAACCCTTTCCCCAACACTGTTAGAGGAGGTTCAAGGGCTTGCAGGAAATTTTTTCCGAGGCGCCGTTTCCGAAGATGCCGTAGGGCGAGTGCACCAACGACATCTTCGAGAAACTGCGCCACGGGAGATTTTCCAACCTTTTCCCCAACACTGTTAGAGGAGATGCAGTCGTTCATGGGCTTGCAGGAAAAAATTTCCGCGACGCAGTTTCCGAAGATGCCGTAGGGCGTGTGCACCAACGACATCTTTGAGAAACTGCGCCACGGGAGATTTTCCAACCCTTTCCTTCATTCATGGGAATGAAACTCTGCTTCGCTTGTTGATCTGCTTGGCAAGGCGTATCGATGCTCCTTTTATAGGCACATCACTGATACGCGTACAGCACGCGTCCGTTGGGAACCCCAAGAGGAAGGTGTGATGCGTACAACGGCAAGTTTTCCCTCAGTAAGAAACCAAGGTTTATCGAACCAGTAGGAGCCAAGAAGCACGTTGAAGGTTGATGGTGGCGGAGTGTAGTGCGGCGCAACACCAGGGATTCCGGCGCCAACGTGGAACCTGCACAACACAACCAAATTACTTTGCCCCAACGTGACAGTGAGGTTGTCAATCTCACCGGCATGCTGTAACAAAGGATTAGATGTATAGTGTGGATGATGATGTTTGCAGAGAACAGTAGAACGAGTATTGCAGTGGATTGTATTCGATGTAAAAGAATGGATCGGGGTCCACAGTTCACTAGTGGTGTCTCTCCCATAAGAATAAGCATGTTGGGTGAACAAATTACAGTTGGGCAATTGACAAATAAAGAGGGCATGACCATGCACATACATATTATGATGAGTAGTGTGAGATTTAATTGGGCATTACGACAAAGTACATAGACCGCTATCCAGCATGCATCTATGCCTAAAAAGTCCACCTTCAGGTTATCATCCGAACCCCCCCCAGTATTAAGTTGCAAACAACAGACAATTGCATTAAGTATGGTGCGTAATGTAATCAATAAATACATCCTTAGACATAGCATTGATGTTTTATCCCTAGTGGCAACAGCACATCCACAACCTTAGAACTTTCTGTCACTGTCCCAGATTTAATGGAGGCATGAACCCACTATCGAGCATAAATACTCCCTCTTGGAGTTACAAGTAACGACTTGGCTAGAGCCTCTACGAGCAACGGAGAGCATGCAAGGTCATAAACAACACATAGATGATAGATTGATAATCAACATAACATAGCATTCATTATTCATTGGATCCCAACAAACGCAACATATAGCATTACAGATAGATGATCTTGATCATGTTAGGCAGCTCACAAGATCCAACAATGATAGCACAATTAGGAGAAGACGACCATCTAGCTACTGCTATGGACCCATAGTCCAGGGGTGAACTACTCACACATCACTCCGGAGGCGACCATGGCGGTGAAGAGTCCTCCGGGAGATGATTCCCCTCTCCGGCAGGGTGCCGGAGGCGATCTCCTGAATTCCCCGAGATGGGATTGGCGGCGGCGGCATCTCTGGAAGGTTTTCCGTATCGTGGCTCTCGGTACTGGAACTATTATCGACGAAGGCTTAAGTAGGCGGAAGGGTAGGTCAGGGGGCGCCACGAGGGCCCCACACGCCAGGGCCGCGCGGCCAAGGCCTGGGCCGCGCCGCCCTGTTGTGTGGGCGCCTCTTCGCCCCACTTCTTATCTCCTCCGGACTTCTAGAAGCTTCGTGGAAAAATAAGATCCTGGGCGTTGATTTCGTCCAATTCCGAGAATATTTCCTTACTAGGATTTCTGAAACCAAAAACAGCAGAAAACAGCAACTGGCTCTTCGGCATCTTGTTAATAGTTTAGTGCCGGAAAATGCATAAATATGACATAAAGTATGTATAAAACATGTAGGTATCATCAATAAAGTAGCATGGAACATAAGAAATTATCGATACGTTGGAGACGTATCAGCATCCCCAAGCTTAGTTCCTACTCGTCCCGAGTAGGTAAACGATAACAAAGATAATTTCTGAAGTGACATGCCATCATAATCTTGATCAATACTATTGTAAGCACATGTAATGAATGCAGCGATCCAAAGCAATGGTAAAGATAATGGTTAAACAACTGAACCATATAGCAAAGACTTTTCATGAATAGTACTTTCAAGACAATCATCAATAAGTCTTGCATAAGAGTTAACTCATAAAGCAATAAATTCATAGTAAAGGCACTGAAGCAACACAAAGGAAGATTAAGTTTCAGCGGTTGCTTTCAACTTGTAACATGTATATCTCATGGATAGTTGTCAACATAAAGTAATATGATGAATGCAAATATGCAAGTATGCAAGAATCAATGCACAGTTAACACAAGTGTTTGCTTCTAAGGTGGAAGGAAATAGGTAATCTGACTCAACATAAAAGTAAAAGAATGGCCCTTCAAAGAGGGAAGCATTGATTGCTGTATTTGTGCTAGAGCTTTTATTTTGAAAACAAGAAACAATTTTGTCGATGGTAGTAATAAAGCATATGTGTTATGTAAATTATATCCTACAAGTTGCAAGCCTCATGCATAGTATACCAATAGTGCCCGCACCTTGTCCTAATTAGCTCGGATTACCTGGATTATCACCGCAATACATATGTTTTAACCAAGTATCACAAAGGGGTACCTCTATTCCGCCTGTACAAAGGTCTAAGGAGAAAGCTCGCATTGGATTTCTCGCTTTTGATTATTCTCAACTTAGACATCCATACCGGGACAACATAGACAACAGATAATGGACTCCTCTTTAATGCTTAAGCATTCAACAACAAATAATATTCTCATAAAAGATTGAGGATTGTTGTCCAAAACTGAAACTTCCACCATGGATCATGGCTTTAGTTAGCGGCCCAATGTTCTTCTCTAACAATATGCATGCCCAAACCATTCAACTCATGGTAAATCGCCCTTACTTCAGACAAGACGAACATGCATAGCAACTCACATGATATTCAACAAAGGTAGTTGATGGCGTCCCCAGGAACATGGTTATCGCACAACAAGCAACTTAATAAGAAATAAAATACATAAGTACGTATTCAATACCACAATAGTTTTTAGGCTATTTGTCCCATGAGCTATATATTGCAAAGATAAAGGATAGAAATTTAAAGGTAGCACTCAAGCAATTTACTTTAAAATGGCGGAGAAATACCATGTAGTAGGTAGGTATGGTGGACACAAATGGCATAGTTATTGGCTCAAGGATTTGGATGCACGAGAAGTAATCCCTCTCAATATAAGGCTTAGGCTAGCAGGGTTATTTGAAGCAAACACAAGTATGAACCGGTACAGCAAAACTCACATAAAAACATATTGCAAGCATTATAAGACTCTACACTGTCATCCTTGTTGCTCAAACCCTTACTAGAAAATATCTAGACTTTAGAGAGACCAATCATGCAAACCAAATTTCAACAAGCTATATGTATTTATTCACTAATAGGTGCAAAGTATATGATGCAAGAGCTTAAACATGATCCTTATGAGCATAACAATTTCCAAGTATCAAATTATTCAAGACATTCTACCAATTACCACATGTAGCATTTCCCGTTTCCAACCATGTAACAATTAACGAAACAGTTTCAACCTTCGCCATGAACATTATGAGTAAAGCCAAGGACATATTTGTCCATATGCAACAGCGGAGCGTGTCTCTCTCCCACACAATGAATGCTAGGATCCAACTTTATTCAAACAAAACAAAACAAAAATATACAGACGCTCCAAGCAAAGTACATAAGATGTGACGGAATAAAAATATAGTTTCACTAGAGGAACCTGATAATGTTGTTGATGAAGAAGGGGATGCCTTGGGAATCCCCAAGCTTAGATGCTTGAGTCTTCTTGAAATATGCAGGGATGAACCACGGGGGCATCCCCAAGCTTAGAGCTTTCACTCTCCTTGATCATATTGTATCATCCTCCTCTCTTGATCCTTGAAAACTTCCTCCACACCAAACTCAAAACAACTCATTAGAGGGTTAGTGCATAATCAAAATTCACATGTTCAGAGGTGACATAATCATTCTTAACACTTCTGGACATTACACAAAGCTACTGAAAGTTAATGGAACAAAGAAATCCATCAAGCATAGCAAAATAGGCAATGTGAAATAAAAGGCAGAATCTGTCAAAACATAACAGTCCGTAAAGACGAATTTTTAAGAGGCACCAGACTTGCTCAAATGAAAATGCTCAAATAGAATGAAAGTTGCGTACATATCTGAGGATCACTCAGGTAAATTGGCAGAATTTTCTGAGTTACCTACAGAGAATTCAACCCAGATTCGTGACAGCAAGAAATCTGTTTCTGCGCAGTAATTCAAATCTAGTATGAACCTTACTATCAAAGACTTTACTTGGCACAACACTGCAACAAAATTAAGATAAGGAGAGGTTGCTACAGTAGTAACAACTTCCAAGTCTCAAATGTAAAACAAAAGTGCTGTAGTAAAATCATGGGTTGTCTCCCATAAGCGCTTTTCTTTAACGCCTTTCAGCTAGGCGCAGAAAGTGTGTATCAAGTATTATCAAGAGACGAAGCATCAACATCATAATTTGTTCTAATGATAGAATCAAAAGGTAACTTCATTCTCTTTCTAGGGAAGTGTTCCATACCTTTCTTGAGAGGAAATTGATATTTAATATTACCTTCCTTCATATCAATAATAGCACCAACAATTCGCAGAAAAGGTCTTCCCAATATAATGGTACAAGATGCATTGCATTCAATATCCAAAAAAAAAAAAAATCAACGGGGACAAGGTTATTGTTAACCGTAATGCGAACATTATCAACCCTCCCCAAAGGTTTCTTTGTAGAATTATCAGCAAGATTAACATCCAAATAACAATTTTTCCATGGTGGCAAGTCAAGCATATTATAGATTTTCCTAGGCATAACGGAAATACTTGCACCAAGATCACATAAAGCATTACAATCAAAGTCATTGACCTTCATCTTAATGATGGGCTCCCAACCATCCTCTAACTTCATAGGAATAGAAGCTTCACGATTTAATTTCTCTTCTCTAGCTTTTATGAGAGCATTTGTAATATGTTTTGTAAAGGCCAAATTGATAGCACTAGCATTGGGACTTTTAGCAAGTTTTTGTAAGAACTTTATAACTTCAGAGATGTGGCAATCATCAAAATCTAAACCATTATGATCTAAAGCAATGGGATCATTATCCCCAACATTAGAAAAAATTTCAGCAGTTTTATCACAGGCAGTTTCAGCAGTTTTATCAGTTTCAGGCAGTTTTTCACGCTTTGCATTAGAAGTGGAAATATTGCCAACACCAATTCTTTTACCATTAATAGTAGGAGGTGCAGCAACATGTGAAGCATTAGCATTACTAGTGGTGGTAATAGTCCAAACTTTAGCTACATTATCTTTAGCATCTTCTTCTTTTTCCCACCTAGCACGCAATTTGGCCATCAATCTTATATTCTCATTAATTCTAACTTGGATGGCGTTTGCTATAGAAAATGACTTAATATCTTTATTTTCATTAGGCATAACTTTCGATTTCAAAAGATCAACATCAGCAGCAAGACTATCAACTTTAGAAGCAAGTATATCAATTTTCCCAAGCTTTTCTTCAACAGATTTGTTAAAAGAAGTTTGTGTACTAATAAATTCTTTAAGCATGGCTTCAAGTCCAGGGGGTGTATTCCTATTATTGTTGTAAGAATTCCCATAAGAATTACCATAACTGTTACCATTATTATAAGGATATGGCCTATAGTTGTTACTAGAATTGTTCCGATAAGCATTGTTGTTGAAATTATTATTTTTAATGAAGTTCACATCAACATGTTCTTCTTGGGCAACCAATGAAGCTAACGGAACATTATTAGGATCAACATTTGTCCTACCTTTCACAAGCATAGACATAATAGCATCAATCTTATCACTCAAGGAGGAGGTTTCTTCGACAGAATTTACCTTCTTACCTTGTGGAGCTCTTTCCGTGTGCCATTCAGAGTAATTAATCATCATATTATCAAGAAGCTTTGTTGCGTCGCCTAGAGTGATGGACATAAAGGTACCTCCAGCAGCTGAATCCAATAGGTTCCGCGAAGAAAAATTCAGTCCTGCATAAAAGGTTTGGATGATCATCCAAGTAGTCAGTCCATGGGTTGGGCAATTTTTAACCAAAGATTTCATTCTTTCCCATGCTTGGGCAATATGCTCATTATCCAATTGTTTAAAATTCATTATGCTACTTCTCAAAGATATAATTTTAGCAGGAGGATAATATCCACCAATGAAAGCATCCTTGCATTTAGTCCATGAATCAATGCTATTCTTAGGCAAAGATAGCAACCAATCTTTAGCTCTTCCTCTTAATGAGAAAGGAAACAATTTTAATTTTATAATGTCACCATCTACATCCTTATACTTTTGCATTTCACATAATTCAACAAAATTATTAAGATGGGCAGCAGCATCATCAGAACTAGCACCAGAAAATTGCTCTCTTATAACAAGATTCAGTAAAGCAGGTTTAATTTCAAAGAATTCTGCTACAGTAGCAAGTGGAGCAATAGGTGTGCATAAGAAATCATTATTATTTGTGGTTGTGAAGTCACACAACTTAGTATTTTCAGGAGTACACAGTTTAGCAATAGTAAATAAAGCAAACTAGATAAAGTAAATGCAAGTAACTAATTTTTTGTGTTTTTAATATGGAGAACGCAAACAAGATAGTAAATAAAGTAAAGCTAGCAACTAATTTTTTTGTGTTTTGATATAATGCAGCAAACAAAGTAGTAAATAAAATAAAGCAAGACAAAAACAAACTAAAGAGATTGGAAGTGGAGACTCCCCTTGCAGCGTGTCTTGATCTCCCCGGCAACGGCGCCAGAAAAAGAGCTGCTGGCGTGCAGTTGATGTGGGAGTTAGAAATCTCTATGGTGTAATTTTCCTTCACGTCCCCGGCAACGGCGCCAGAAAAAGAGCTTGATACGCGTACAGCATGCATCCGTTGGGAACCCCAAGAGGAAGGTGTGATGCGTACAGCGGCAAGTTTTCCCTCAGTAAGAAACCAAGGTTTATCGAACCAGTAGGAGCCAAGAAGCACGTTGAAGGTTGATGGTGGCGGAGTGTAGTGCGGCGCAACACCAAGGATTCCGGCGCCAATGTGGAACCTGCACAACACAACCAAATTACTTTGCCCCAACGTGACAGTGAGGTTGTCAATCTCACCGGCTTGCTGTAACAAAGGATTAGATGTATAGTGTGGATGATGATGTTTGCAGAGAATAGTAGAACGAGTATTGCAGTGGATTGTATTCGATGTAAAAGAATGGACCGGGGTCCACAGTTCACTAGTGGTGTCTCTCCCATAAGAATAAGCATGTTGGGTGAACAAATTACAGTTGGGCAATTGACAAATAAAGAGGGCATGATCATGCACATACATATTATGATGAGTAGTGTGAGATTTAATTGGGTATTACGACAAAGTACATAGACCGCTATCCAGCATGCATCTATGCCTAAAAAGTCCACCTTCAGGTTATCATCCGAACCCCCTCCAGTATTAAGTTGCAAACAATAGACAATTGAATTAAGTATGTTGCGTAATGTAATCAATAAATACATCCTTAGACATAGCATTGATGTTTTATCCCTAGTGGCAACAGCACATCCACAACCTTAGAACTTTCTGTCACTGTCCCAGATTTAATGGAGGAATGAACCCACTATCGAGCATAAATACTCCCTCTTGGAGTTACAAGTAACGACTTGGCCAGAGCCTCTACTAGCAACGGAGAGCATGCAAGATCATAAACAACACATAGATGATAGATTGATAATCAACATAACATAGCATTCATTATTCATCGGATCCCAACAAACGCAACATATAGCATTACAGATAGATGATCTTGATCATGTTAGGCAGCTCACAAGATCCAACAATGATAGCACAATTAGGAGAAGATGACCATCTAGCTACTGCTATGGACCCATAGTCCAGGGGTGAACTACTCACACATCACTCTAGAGGCGACCATGGCGGTGAAGAGTCCTCCGGGAGATGATTCCCCTCTCCGACAGGGTGCCGGAGGCGATCTCTTGAATCCCCCGAGATGGGATTGGCGGCGGCGGCGTCTCTGGAAGGTTTTCCATATCGTGGCTCTCGGTACTGGAACTATTATCGACGAAGGCTTAAGTAGGCGGAAGGGTAGGTCAGGGGGCGCCACGAGGTCCCCACACGCCAGGGCCGCGCGGCCAAGGCCTGGGCCGCACCTCCCTGTTGTGTGGGCGCCTCGTCGCCCCACTTCGTATCTCCTCCGGACTTCTGGAAGCTTCGTGGAAAAATAAGATCCTGGGAGTTGATTTCGTCCAATTCTGAGAATATTTCCTTACTAGGATTTCTGAAACCAAAAACAGCAGAAAACAACAACTGGCTCTTCGTCATCTTGTTAATAGGTTAGTGCCGGAAAATGCATAAATATGACATAAAGTATGTATAAAACATGTAGGTATCATCAATAAAGTAGCATGGAACATAAGAAATTATCGATACGTTGGAGACGTATCAATCACCGCTTCTAGTTTGTCTTGTTTCTTCGACCGGGCGTCGTGCGCTACATGCTTTATCTCATCGAGCTGTGCGTCCACCCGTGCGTTCTTATCCTGCCGACATCTTTAGTCCCGGTTGCACCAACCAACCGAGACTAAAGGTTACACACACATCCTTATCCCACCGACAGTTTTGTTAGATGACAAAAAAACCATCTTTAGTCCCGGTTGTACCCACCAGCCGGGACTAATGTTTGCCTGACTAATCCTCCCTCCCCAGATAATGCAAAAACCAGATAAGCCTGCCCCAGACCACTACTAGGGAAAAGCCTATAGGTGGAGGCAAGTGGTGCCGGCGCACCACCATAGGCATGCGCCGGTGGAACTTGTTGCCGGCGCACCAGAAAACCGCCGCGCCGGCGATGCCTTCCCACTGCCGGCGCACCAGCCGACACGACGCGCCGACGCTATTTCCTGGCAACACCTCCCCCCAACTCGGCCAGGCCCACGAAGCATTGCCGGCGCACCAGCCCAGGAGCGCGCCGGCGGTAATTTTCTATTACCGGCGCGCTCTTGGGCTGGTGCGCCGGCAATGCTTCATGGGCCTGGTCTGGAGCAGATATAGCCGGATGGGCTATACACTGCCGGCGCACCCAGGTCCTGGTGCGCCAGCCGTAACCTGGGACTTATTACAGCCACCAACCAGCACTCACAAGCCACTACACTCACTCCTCATCCACACAACCCGACCCTTCTCCCAACCCACCTAATTTTTGCCCATTTCTACCCCAACTTTAGCCAATTTGACCAAACAAAGTCATATTTTTTGAGCAAATCTTCCCTTCCTACATGCATCTCCCACATCCCTATGTAGATCTAGATCTATCTATCACGCATTGACCGTTCAATCTAGATCTAGATCTAGAAAGTTGGCTTCCATACGCCGTGGTAGCGGCGCGACGTCTCGATCTCGTTGACGAATATATCAAACAAATAGGTGATTAATGAACAAATTGAGGAATGAAATCGACTTATGTTGGACATTTGAAGCAAAGCTCTCGTGTGTGGCATATATATATGTTGTGCTTGTGCTTGTGTGTGTTGGCGTTGAAAATGAGTTGCCAACGTTGCGCCGAAATGTTGATTCTTTAAGTTTCCGTTTTGGCACATTTCTGGCGCTCCTATGTCCTACCGTGTAGGAAGGTCATGCCGAAATTTTCCGTGAAAACTACCGACGGATGCATGGTTCTAATGAATTATGTAATCTTACCATGCAGGCGATAATGGTTATCGAGATGAGTGAAAGCATCGTGATGAGATATCTGAAACACGCGATCATCGACATGTATGAAAATAACCGCACGGAGGTATTGTGTCCGTGCCGGAGATGCAAACGAGGGAAATGGTTTGACCCGTATTCAGGCAAATTGCAGGGGCACCTGCTCACTAATGGTTTCATGCATGGACACACTCAATGGATGAGTGATGATGGCGCGGAGGTCAATGGGGCGACAGCGGCAGGTGGTAAAAATGGCCGGCAAGAAGGAGGGCATCATGATATTGATGACGATGAAGAGTTTGTTGCACAGGACGATAACCTTGACGACGACAATAACCTTGACGACGATAATAACCTTGACGACGACGAAGAGGTGCCGCTAGCTTCAGTCGTGCGGGACCCTCATCTTCAAGATCTGCTTCTCGAAAAGACGAAAGGCGCCAAGCGGAAATCAAAGCTTGAGCAACTCGAGATAGACTCGAATACTCCGTTGTACGACTCAGGTCGCGGGTTGGGGGAGTCTCGCTTGAGAGTAGCTCTCGATGTGCTGCAGATGAAGGCGAAACACGGATGGACGGACACAAGCGTCGACGACATCCTGGAATACGTGAAAGATCTCCTTCCTGCCGGGAACACGTGTCCTGGTAGTCTAGCCGAGGCCAAGAGAATCACGTGCCCTCTCGACTTACCCCACGAAAAGTATCACGCCTGCATCAACGACTGTATCATGTATCGCAAGGAGCACATGGACAAGACCAAATGTCCTGTGTGTGAAGCTGAACGGTACAAGAAAGGGAAGAAGAAAGCTCCTCGGAAAGTTGTGTGGTACTTCCCGCTCGCCCCCCGGCTTCAACGGTTCTACGCGGACCACAAGGAAGCAAAGCTCGCTGGCACGCAGAAAGAAAGGAGGCAGTGTTGAATGATAAAGAGCGGATTGAGCACCCAGTGCTGACGCACCCTTCGGATGCAAGCCAGTGGAAAGCATTAGAAAATGAATTCGGAAGTTTTGGGGCAGATCCCAGAAACATCAGGTTGGGTGCGAGCACGGACGGATTCAATCCGTTCGGAAACCAGAGCAGCACACATAGCACATGGCCCGTGTTTGTATGGATCTACAACCTCCTGCCCTGGCTGTGCATGAAGAGGAAGTACATACAGATGAGTATGCTAATTCAAGGGCCGACACAGCCAGGAAACGATATCAACATGTATCTCGAACTATTAAAGGAGGAGCTTGAAACGTTGTGGGCGGAGGAAGGGGTAGATACATGGGACGCCGTCGCGGAAGAATATTTCCCTTTGAGAGCCGCGTTGATCACGACGGTGCAGGACTACCTCGGATACGGTTACATTTCGTGCCAGGTGTGCCATGGACACAAGGCATGTGTCAGGTGCATGGAAGAGACGATGTTTTTGCAGCTTGGTAAGGATCCCGGCTCTTCGAAAACAGTTTACATGGGGCATCGAAGGTGGCTACAGAAAACTGACCCGTGGAGAAAGCGTGGAGATCTGTTCGATGGTACAAATGAACCCCGAGGACCTCCACGTAAGAAGAGCGGCGAAGAGATCGATACATTACTGAAAGGTTGGAAGGAGTGCCCTGCGCCGGGAAAGATTCGTCAAAAGCCTGGAGAGAAGAAGAAGAAAAAGGAAACGACGCCGCTCATTGGTGTATGGAAAAGGAGGTCCGTGTTTTGGGACTTGCCGCATCGGAAAATTCTCGATACACCTCACGGCCTTGATGTCATGCATATTACAAAGAACGTGTGCGAGAGCTTGCTTGGCACTCTTCTCAACATGCCGGACCGGACCAAAGATGGGCCGAAAGCAAGACAGGACCTGAAAGTTTTGGGCATCAGGGAAGAGCTTCAGATCCCGCCGGCCCAAGAGGGACAGTCGGAGGAGGAGGCGGACGGCGGTCAGAAGCGCAAAAGGATTAAGCAGCCAGACTATTACTGTCCCCCCTCCTGCTTCACTTTTAGTCCGGCCGTGGTCGATCAATTTTTCAATTGCCTTGTAGGAGTCAGAGTGCCCTTCGGTTACTCCGGGCTAATAAGCAGATACATGGACCCCAAGAAACGAAACTTCAGCGGCATGAAGTCTCATGACTGTCACGTGATGATGACGCAGATTCTTCCGGTTGCAATCCGAGGTATAATGGATGACCATGTCCGTGCAACGCTGATCGGGCCTCTCGTAACTTCTTCGACGTCATAACTCGGAAGTCGATAAGCGTGAAGAAACTCGCAAGGCTCCAGGAAGAGATCGTGGTGATCCTATGTGAGATGGAGATGTACTTCCCGCCTGCATTCTTTGACGTGATGGTCCATCTGTTGGTCCATATCATGGATGATATCGTCAGTCTAGGGCCGGCATTCTTACACAACATGATGTCGTTTGAAAGAATGAATGGGGTCATTAAAGGATACGTTCGTAACAGGTCACATCCGGATGGAAGCATCGTACATGGCTGGCTCACCGAAGAGTGCATCTCTTTCTGCACGAATTATCTAGACATCGAGGACCCTGTTGGTTTGCCTCAAAACAAGCACCTCCGCAGGTTCGAGGGAGTAGGCCACAAAAATGGAAGGAAGGAACTGCACGTGCACATGTCTGGTCGGAGTTCCGACTTTGACAGGGCCAACTTAGTAGCGCTACAACACATTGACTTGATCGATCCTTGGTTGAAAGAGCACAAAACCATGATAGAGAACAGTGGCAAGCCGATGATGACGGAAGCGTAAATATACAGAGAGCACAACTCCTCTTTCGCGCTGGTTCAAAGACCACATTGATGCTAATCCCCCACCAATGGATTCTGACAAGGATAAACTAGTATTGGCCTTGTCACATGGCCCCGCGCCCAGCATCATGACTTACCAAGCGTACGATATCAACGGGTACACATTCTACACGGAAGAAAAAGACAAGAACAGTGTTTACCAGAACTCAGGGGTAACGATGGATTCCTGGACGGGTGACGTAAAGACTAGATACTACGGAAGAATCGAGGAAATCTGGGAGCTTAGCTACGCTGGGGAGAAAGTGCCGATGTTCCGTATCAGATGGGCTAAGAGCGTCAGAAAAGAAGACTGGTATTTCACCACCATGTTTCTACCCGAAGCCAACAAATCAAAGTCCACGAACGCCACCGTGCAGAATGAGCCATGGGTACTGGCAGAACACGTGCACCAATGCTTCTTCATAACCGACCCATCCAGGCCTAGCCGTGTTATCGTGAGGAGAGGCAAGAGGACCATCGTCGGAATGGATGGAGTCGCCAACGAGGAAGACTTCGAAGGACAAGTCGGAGACCCAATGATGGAAGAATCCGAGGACGAAGACACAACATACACCACAAGAAGAAGCAGGACCACGCAACCGAGGTCAGGTCGACCCTTCAAAAGAAGAAGTCACGACACAGGGCTAAATTATTCAACGACGAGCAAGAAAAGCAAGAAGAAAGCGAAACACTCTTCTCAATCGATGATGTAAAACTTTATTTGCAATCTATAACTCATATTTTGTGTAATTCATAACTACTCATATGGTCATGGCCAATATTTTATGTATGACTAATTAATATTGTGTTGGTCAATATTTTGTGTATGTATATATAACTCATATATATATCTTCATGTTTTTACATAACTCATGCATATTGCTTCATTATTATCTTGAAAAGATAAGAAAAATAAAATACTACAGTATTTGGGGTAAAAGAAAAGAAACATACAATAAAGAGAAAAGAAATAAATAAACATGTCCCACAATACCATGCTAAACACATGTCCAGGTTACAGCTGTGCTAGCCTTATTGCCGGCGCACCAGGCTTATTAATTCGCCGGGGGTATACTTGTCCCCGGCGAACCAGGTATGTGGTGCGCCGGCAATAACCCTGGATCAGCTGTAATTAGGACTTAACCTTTTTTCCCCTTCTTCCTTCTCCCCACACAGCCACATCTCCAACCCCCACCGTCGATCGAGCGCCGCCGTTCTGTCGCCACCTCAACTCCCCCTCTCGAGCGCCGCCGTTCTGCGCCCCGCCACCGCCCTCCACCATCCCCTCGACCATCCCCCACCACCTGCCCCGTACGCCGCCGCGGAAGACCCGTGGAGAAGGAGGTGCCGCGCGCCATTGGAGAAGAAGGTTGCCCGCGCGAGGGGACGTCGGCGCCGCCGTTGGAGAAGAAGGAGCCGCGCGCCATTGGTGAGCTTCCCTCTCCCCTTCCCTCTCCCCTTCCCTCCCCCTTCCCTCTCTGTTTAGGGTTCTTCCTCATCTCCGGTGACCCAAGCCGGTTAGGGTTCTTCCTCGTCTCCGGTTAATTGCTAGGGTTAAAGAATGGCATCAGTAAAATTTAATTCGTGTTTAATACCCTGGTTCATTTAGCTAAAATGCAAGAATGGCATCAGTAAAATTTAATTCGTAGTTCATACCCTGGTTCATGGATGATTACCTTTGGTTAACATTGCAAGAAATGCAAATTTTAGCAATTCTCTGGTTTAAAATGAATGATGAAATGATGTTAGCAATTCTCTGGTTCATAAAAAGAACAAGTGTTCTCTGGTTTGAAAAAATAAAAGAAAATGAATTTGTTATCTGGTTTGAAATTTAGTTCATTTAGCTAGGCTCCTATTGTTTTATATATTGATCAAAATAAAAATGACCCCGGGCAGAGAGCTTCACTATGAGGATTACAATGTAAATGCTACTAGTGGTATTTAGTTCATATAGTTTTGCATTGCATTGCATTCATATGTAAAATGACCCCTGGTTGCATTGCATTGCATTCATATAGTTCTCTGGTTTAAAAATGCTACTGCATTTATTCTCTGGATCAATGGATCAAAAAAGAAAGAATGAAATGCTAATATACAAAATGAATTGCTGCCAGTGTAGGTGTTGCATGCTCATGCTCATAACATGAATGAAATGCAAAATTGATTGCTCATGCTCATGCTCCTAACAAGAATGAAATGCAAAAATGCTGCCATAAATTGCTACTGGTTAAAAATGCTCAATTGTTTGGTTCAAAATGCTCTCCATCTCTGACCACCTGGTTCATTCTCAACCAGTAGGCACTTAGGCTGTAGCTCTTTGATACTCGAGCTGTATGCAAGATATTAGAAATGAGGTAGACAATTTGGTGAATTTAGAAAATGATTTTAGTTGCAGGTTGCTAGGGTTTAAAAAATTGTTCATTTAAAAAATTGTTGCTACTACTATTGTCTCTGGTTATATTACTTGAGTTATGTAATTTTTTTAGCAAATGTATGATGTGTTTTTGCAAATATATGATGTGCTGTTGCAAATGGACAGTAGCTAGCTAGGTTCATTTAGTTGATTTATAATTGGAGCTTTCTGATAATCCACAAATGAGAAATGACACATGAGCTTCTCTGGTTCATTTAAAAGAAAATGAAAATTGGTGCTATGTTCCTTATCTGGTTCATTTAAAACAAAATGATAAGGTACCTAGTGTATTTTGTATAAGTGGGTACAAGCTCTCTATGTTGATGTAAAATGGTTATGGTGTAAAATGCTAAAGATGGTTTGAATTCTGGTTTTTATTTTACTGTTTGAATTCTGGTTTTTATTTTAGTGTTTGAATTCTGGTTATGGTGTAAAATGCTAAATAATACAGAGAACATAGTCAGTAGCTACTGTAATGCTACTGTAATGCATGCTACTGATCCAGGGGTTTACTAGCAGTAGCTAATATGCAAGGTTCTCAGTAGGTGTCAGGGATTTAAAGTGTTAAGTTGCAAATATTTCATTTGTTTAAGTAAATAAGCAGTAATGCTAAGTTGCTAGCTACTGCTATGCTAGCAGTAATGGGATTTAAAGTGTTAAGTTGCAAATATTTCCTTTTCTGGTTTTAAATGGATGCTGTCAAGTGTTATTTTTATGCTGATGTAAAATGCCACTGTAATGTATATGCTGAAATGCTACTATAATTTATATGGTGATGGTTATGGTGATGGCATGGTTATGGAGATGTTTATGGTTATGGTTATGGCATTTATATGTTTGCATTTCTGTTACAGGGATTGAGTTGCTATTGAGTGCCGGAATGTCGATTCATTTCCGTTCCGGCAATTCTAGCACTCGGCATGACCAATTTTTAGCAAAGGTCATGCCGAATTTTTTCGTGAATTCTAACTCTTTTTCATCTTCTATTAGTGCAAGCCACCATGTCGTCTCAAGAAGAGTTAGAGGAGCACTACAATAGGCGCTTCTTTAGGACGGAGGAGGATGCCGAGGCCGCTGGTGTTGGCGGCGACGAGGACCATGAGATGGAGGATGCCGCTGGGGGTAGTGCCGACGAGCCGAGCGGCAACGAGGCAAGCGCCGCCGCCGGGGGTAGTACCTACGAGCCTAGCGGCGATGAGGCAACCGGCGCCGCCGGGGGTGGCGGCGAGACAAGCGGCGACGATCCTAGCGGCGCCTCCGGGAGTAGTGGCACCGGGACAAGTGGAGCCAAGAGGCCGTGGAAGACAAGGCGCCAAAACACGGTCGGCACCGGCAGAGACACAGTCAAAGAGGTGGACCCCGCCAGTGGTTTGCCGGTGGAGCCTAAGGATGTTGCCAAGGGGTACGGCAACCAACTGGCATGTATCCTCCGAGAGGTCGTCAATCTCAACGAGACGGACCTCCGAGCTGAGAGCAAAGCGCCTTTGCGAGCCCAGCTCATTGCGAGGTTGCACGCACGATACAAGTTCCTAGGCGACTACGCCTCCAGTCATCAAACCAACAACATTGTGAACTCACAAGCCCTCCTGAAGTTCACCAAACACCTCAGCAGCTATAAGTACATGGTGCGGAAGCTGATTGCTGAGGGCAAAGGTTTCGAAGAGGTCCACTCCGCCTTTCCGCATGTCACCCAGGCGGACTTTGATGCTTTTGTGGCCAATGAAGAGCTACAAGCAACCAAGAATCGCAAGTTGTGGGGGAAGGAAATGCGGGAGCTTAACATCGGCAACCACAACCTTGGGAGCCGTGGGTACGAGGGAAAGGAGCCCTATTGGGCGAAGGAGGACGAGGCGTATGTAAATGCCGGCATTGAGAACCCCTGGCTCAAGTACAAGGACCCGCTTGAAAGAAGATTCATCAGGTCCCGGTACCATAAGAAGAAACTAACCGGGGAACTTGTCACGGATCCGAAGGTCGTAACCGACATAATTTGGTTCACGAACGACCAGAAGGTCCTGGCGTTGGAGAAAAAACTGGTAAGCAATTTACCGGTTTAATTAGATCAAGTATCGTTCATATAATAGTAGCAACATTTCTAAATGGTTCGCGTTTCTTCCGCAGGAAGAAGAAAGACAAAGACTTTCTCAAGGTGACGAAGGCTCCTCGTCCCAGGCGTCGACGGGCAGGGTAGCATGGGACAAGCCTCTCGTACGGGCGCTAAACATCGTTAATGAGCATTCACCGACGAGAAGGCCGCATAGAGGCCGTGTGGCTGGCGCCGGTACAGGCTACAAGCATGGTCACTATGGCTTGTCGTCTGCGGCCGATAAAAATGCGCGTAATGAGAGGAAGCAGCGGGAGGCGGAGGAAATGAGGGAGTCAATCCTAGCCCAAGTCCAAGCTGGTTTGGTACCACAACTGGTACCGCAACTCAAAGCTACACTCGTACCTGAAGTCAAAGCTGAAGTCGCCGCTTCAGTCCAAGCAGATTTCAACGCTCTACAAGCGTGGTATGAGGGTGGCAAACAAGGCCCCCCCCCCCCGAAAATGCAAGTGGTTAGCTTCAACGGCAGCAACTCGATGGTGCCGCCGTCCGCCGGCAATGACAACGTTATAATGGAGACTCCTCCGGCCGCCGGCAATGTCGCTGGTGCTAGGGATTCACCGTCCATGCCGGGTAGCAGCCCCTCCGTCACTTGCACGCCCGCCGCCGCATGTGCTGGCCCGTCGACATTAGCCGAGCTCAACGCCCTCACGGTAATTAACTAATGTGTACATCAAGTTAATATATTAGTTTCGTCATCCTTGCCCTCTCTCTAACGCCATACACATGTTCTCGCAGGCGCTCTCGACGCCATGCACCTTCTTGATGAGAGTAAACGACGAACTCAAAGACGTCGCGAGGGTGTCCATCCTTCGGCCCCTGGATAAGAAGTGGCACACACGAGATATGGCGGATGACGTTTACTGGGTTGAAGTGGATCGGGCGTTACCGGGCTATGAGGATTTGTTTCCTCCTAATCAACCGCATGGTGCCGATGACGATAGCCCCTTGAATCTGGCATCACTGAAGGGTTGGGTACTGCTATGGCCGAAGACCCTAATTCGGATCAACACCTACTCGGGGTCGACGGCAAGCAAAGACAAGCACCTTGCAGCGCCACATGTCAGCGTCCCTCCACGACAGCCAGCGGCGCCCGTGGTCATTGCCCCACCAGAACGGCCAGCTGCGCCAGAGGTCAGCGCCCCACCACAACAGCCAGCTGCGCCAGAGGCCGAGGAATATGAACGTGACAACTTCCAATGGGATATTCCTACGTCTTCACAAGTTGTCCATGAGGATGCGCCGGGCTTGAAATATGTGTGCTCCAAGAAGCTCTTCGATTCTCAAGAAACGGCTGATGAGGAGGAAAATCCTGAGGAGGTCGCCACCGCCGCCGTCAAAAATATGTTGAGCCCAAACACACTCCGTGCTACGGCCACTACGGCGATGGAGGGTCCATCAGTACAACCCAAGAAGAGGAAGAGGCAAAATAAGAAGGACGCCCAAGACAAGGCGGCGGCGGCCAAATCCAAGGACAAGGTCCCACTCCTTGACAAGTTGCCAAACAATTGGCGACCTCTGCATCACTTGGGTCAACCGATGCTGCCGGAGCATGTCGTGAAGAAACTCACCCCGGATATGAGGAGCTTGCATGAGACTGTCTTGCATGTGGAGAACCTTCTTCTCAAATCAAAAGATCCTGGTTACCCTCTCTTGGTGGCGAAGGTGCCAACTGGCATGAACTTCGTCGAGAAGTACCCCGCGGACTTGTGCTTCATCCGGTTCAACGACATCTTCAGCATCTATCGCATGCAAGCGCTCCACTTTAGTGTGGTTCGCCTAGTTGCTCTTAGCTTGTCTGCCCAGATTGTTAAGGAGGAGACGCCGACCATCGCGATAATGGACCCCTTCTATATGCGGGAGAGCATCATCTGCAACGCTGGGGATCGGGTGATTGCCACCCAGCAGGTCGAGGATTTCATGCTGGCGAACATTAAAAAGGGCGCCATTCTCATCCCTTACTTCCCCGAGTAAGTAATCACTCGCTAGTCCCCCATTACCATTCTATCCTATATCTCCATTTGCATTTCCAAAGGTTAATCCGTGTGTTTTCCGCAGAGACAAGTTCTGCACCCTCATCGTCGTGCACCCGCAACACTCGCATGCAGTCTATCTCGACTCGGGTAGGGACCACAAGAAAGACTACACCCACATCAAGGCCCTTCTCAATGATGCTCTCACCGGCTTCGCCAACAAGGCAGGCCCCTCAAAGTAGAGAGGAAATCCCGAGGAGGCTTGGTCTTAACCCACACAATCAACTTCCCCTGCCTCAGGGCGATCGACGCCCGACAATGGGATGGACGCGTGGTACGCCATCCTTCAGATGCAGGAGTACATAAAGTACGCGAGATGACATGTTGCTGCGAGAGAATCTCAGAAACAGGTTTGCAAACATGGCGGATGTCCCCGATAGAGAGATTAGAAAGAGCGGGGTCGCATCCAGCGGTTCATTTGCACGATAATCCTGCGCAGGATGTCAACAATAGGTCTAGCGAGTTCTTCTACGGCTACGGTCTACCACCTAATGACGAGATAGAACTCCGCTTGGAGATGTCGCGTGATGAGAGGCCGTTCAACTCGCTTGAGGGCTGCCGTCCATTCCCCCCTAGGCGTACAACCTGATCCTACGACGGGAACACTTGTTAAAGCTTGAACGATATGTCCTTGAACTTCCGTTCTGTAATAATTGCTATATATTCCCATAGAATCGACTAGTTGCTTTTATTTAGTTGTATGAATGTGCATGTGAACATGTGTCTATAGTTTCATTTACTTTGCTATATATTTCAAGATTATGGCGTACATAGCTTAATAATTATTTGCATTTACTCGACCACTACTTGCCTCGTATTTGGAGTTCGCCGATGATTTGAATGTTCGGTCACTCGTACACTCGGGGGTGGAGCCAGTGAGCCTTGGTGCGACGGCCACAAGTATCAATCTATTGTGCATCCTACCTAGCCTCACTGACTCCATCCCTGGATGTTAATATTTGTTTCGACCGACAAAGTATGAGGCACGCTATTTAATTCGTACTACTTGTCTTCTATTTGAGTTCGCACTTCTTAATTGCATTGGCCGATGATTAAAATGTTCGGTCACTTGTACACTCCGGGGTGGGGCTAGTGAGGCTTGGTGTGATGGCCACAAATATCAATCTATTGTGCATCCTACCTAGCCTCACTGACCCCATCCCTGTATGTTATTATTTATTTCGACCAACAAAGTATGAGGCACATGCTATTTAGTTCATACTACTTGTCTCTTATTTAAGTTGGCACTTGTTCATTGCATTGGTACTAACGTTTTACTTGTCTTATGAATGGAGATGCCGACGACATATGTCGTGTACAAGGGGAGGGTTCCTGGAGTCTACGACGACTGGGAGGACTGTCGGAGACAGGTGCACCGTTTCAGCGGCAACAGCTACAAGGGATACCCCACTAGGGTGGAGGCGGAAGGAAGATACGCCCGTTATCTAGCGGGAGAGATGAGGGACATGAGGAGGAACCGGATGAAGACCATGGCCTTCGTGATGATGGTCATCATGACCATGTTGGTCATGTTCTATGTGATTGTAGTTTAGGTTAGGACCTACATTGTGAGGTGTATGACGATACTTGTGACGACTATGTACCGAGACTTCTAACTTTGTGAAACTTCGTCGTTCGGTGTTGCATATGCACATGTGTTGTATGAATCAACACATTCCGGAACGAGACTTGCGTAATTGTGTATTGATACCGAAATGAAACTTGGCTCTCTATGTGCTTCTCATATTGCATGTAATGCTGTCTAAATATGAACTGCGTTGTAAATATATACCGCTGTCAAATATGTATTGTAATATGCTAGAAAAAAAGTTGTAAAATGAATTTTCGAATATAATTACCGGCGCACCTAAATGCCCTACTACCGGCGCACGTGGCATGCGCCAGTGCTGGAAGACATACTGCCGGCGCAGCTGCACGTGCGCCGGTGGAATTTCGCTTTGCCGGCGAAGCTTGGGTGGTGCGCCAGCAGTAGCTGACATATCGCCGGCGCACTGCCTGGTGCGCCGGCAGTGGCCATTTATCACCGGCGCGTTCGCACCGGCGGGCTCGTGGTGCGCCGGCAATGGGCCTTTTAGGTTCGCCGGCGGTAGGCCTTTTCCTAGTAGTGGATTAATCCTCCCATCTATTGTCCCGGTTTGAGTCCCCACCCGGGATGAAAGTTTCCGGCATCACTGCGTTCCCGCCTATTTTTCTTCCCGCCCCGAAAAGGAACTGCAGTAATCTTGAATAGGGATCCTACAGCGATAAAAAGAATCCCCATAAAAATACCACTAGATCGAGCACCAGTGATTTCGTATCCGGTCAAAATCTTGGCTAATTGAGCTTTTTTTTATGGAAAACAGTTTGAAAGGGTCGACATAGCCTATCTTTGACCAGCTACCTCATATGAGATTGCGCTTTCCACCGCTTCCCGCCTGTCTTCCCGTCTATTTTTCTTCCGCGCTTCCCGCCTCCGTCTTTCCTGCCATTTTTTCACTATATATATGTAGGCTTGGCCTCCATTTACAGATATATCACATCTAGACTCATATATGCAAACCTCTCATCACTCTGTCCCATGGCTTCCATCGTATCTCTGACCCCCCGGGAGGCGGAGGCGCTTTGAGCCTCGAACTACCCGTGCCCGCCGGGCTACCACGTCCCGAGCGGCTGGTTGCTGAGCGTTGGAGGCGTACCGGTCCCTCATGTTCCTCTAGGTGTGGCACGCGAGATGGCCATCACGAACCACTACTACTTCGAGCTCACGCCAGAGCAGCAGAGGAATCCCCAGTGGCATCCCGACTACAGCCCGACTTGGGAAAGCTTCTTCATCAATCAGCGAGAGTGCGCTTGCCAGGCACGAGGAGGGCGGCCCGCCTCGTTCGAACTTCAAAGAGGCCGGCCGTCGGCTGTGGTGGCGCGGCCGGACTCTCTAGAGCATCATGGCCTACCGTGGCCCCCGCCTGCGCTACCCTTAGTCCCAGCCCACGCGTGCTCGCCCGCCGAGGTTCGACTACCGTGACCCCGATGCCAGCAACGACGATGTCGACGACTACGATGACTACAGTGGCGAATACTATAGGGTTAGGCACGAGTATGACTGAATGACTCCAACAATCGAATCTGGCCATGTATCTTAATTTTCAGTTTAGCTCTATATTTTAATTCCAGTTCAATCGTAATAATTTTTTTATTCCTGCCCTTTTCCTCCTGTGCGCCGTCGTGGCGGGAAACTTTCTCATCATCATCGTCAACCACGATGAAGCCACTAGCTCTGGGATAAAATGGGTATATAAACTAAATTTAAACTAAAACAATCGATAACGACTGATACGTCCCCGACGTATCGATAATTTCTTATGTTCCATGCCACATTATTGATGATATCTACATGTTTTATGCACACTTTATGTCATATTCGTGCATTTTCTGGAACTAACCTATTAACAAGATGCCGAAGAGCCAGTTGCTGTTTTCTGCTGTTTTTGGTTTCAGAAATCCTAGTAAGGAAATATTCTCAGAATCGGACGAAATCAACGCCCAACATCTTAGAATCTCCGGAAGCATCCAGAACACCCGAGAGTCGCCAGAGGGGGGCCACAGGCCCACCAGACCATAGGCTGGCGCGGCCTAGGGGTGGCCCGCGCCCCCCTATGGTGTCGTCGCCTCGTTGACCTTCTGGCGCCGCCTCTTCGCCTATAAGAAGCCCCTCGACCTAAAACCTCGATACGGAAAAGCCACGGTACGAGAAACCATCCAGAGCCGCCGCCATCGCGAAGCCAAGATCTGGGGGATAGGAGTCTCTGTTCCGGCACGCCGCCGGGACGGGGAAGTGCCCCCGGAAGGCTCCTCCATCGACACCACCGCCATCTCCATCAACGCTGCTGTCTCCCATGAGGAGGGAGTAGTTCTCCATCGAGGCTCGGGGCTGTACCGGTAGCTATGTGGTTCATCTCTCTCCTATGTACTTCAATACAATAATCTCATGAGCTGCCTTACATGATTGAGATTCATATGATGATGCTTGTAATCTAGATGTCGTTGTGCTAGTCAAGTGGGTTTTACTTATGTGATCTCCAGAGACTCCTTGTCCCACGTGTGTAAAGGTGACAGTGTGTGCACCGTGTGGGTCTCTTAGGCTATATTTCACAGAATACTTATTCACTGTTATGAATGGCATAGTGAAGTGCTTATTTATATCTCTTTATGATTGCAATGTGTTTTGTATCACAATTTAACTATGTGCTACTCTAGTGATGTTATTAAAGTAGTTTTACTCCTCCTGCACGGTGTAATGGTGACAGTGTGTGCATCCGTGTTACTACTTGGCGTAGGCTATGATTGTGATCTCTTGTAGATTACAAAGTTAACTATTGCTATGATGGTATTGATGTGATCTATTCCTCCTACATAGTGTGAAGGTGACAGTGTGCATGCTATGTTAGTACTTGGTTTAGTTGTGTTGATCTGTCATGCACTCTAAGGTTATTTAAATATGAACATTGAATTGTGGAGCTTGTTAACTCCGGCATTGAGGGTTCGTGTAATCCTACGCAATGGTGTTCATCATCCAACAAGAGAGTGTAGAGTATGCATTTATCTATTCTGTTATGTGATCAAAGTTGAGAGTGTCCACTAGTGAAAGTATGATCCCTAGGCCTTGTTCCTAAATACTGCTATCGCTGCTTGTTTATTGTTTTACTGCGTTACTACTGCTGCGTTACTACTGCTTGTTTACTGTCCTGGGCAAAGCACTTTTCTGGTGCCGTTGCTACTACTTATTCATACCACCTGTATTTCACTATCTCTTCACCGAACTAGTGCACCTATTAGGTGTGTTGGGGACACAAGAGACTTCTTGCTTTGTGGTTGCAGGGTTGCATGAGAGGGATATCTTTGACCTCTTCCTCCCTGAGTTCGATAAACCTTGGGTGATCCACTTAAGGGAAACTTGCTGCTGTTCTACAAACCTCTGCTCTTGGAGGCCCAACACTGTCTACAGGAAAAGGAGGGGGCGTAGACATCAAGCTATTTTCTGGCGCCGTTGCCGGGGAGGAAAGGTAAAAGGCACTCATACTCCGGTTCCAGGTAAAGTACTTTTCTGGCGCCATTGTGTTTGTGCTCGAAGCTATTTCCTTTAGATCCTGCAATTGCATCTTTTTGTTTCTTGTTTACACTAGTAAGGCATAATGGAAAACAACAAAAATATGAGAGATCTTTATGAACTTTATCTTGAATTAGGACATGATGTGTTTGAAGAGAGAATTAAAAAACCCATGGAACTTTATATGCATGCTAATGGGAATGTTATTAATATGAATGCTTTGAACACTATTGTTGCTAATGCTATGGAAAATTCTAAGCTTGGGGAAGCTGGTTTTGATGAGCATGATCTTTTTAGTCCCCCGGGCATGGAGGAGAAAATTTACTTTGATGATACTTTGCCTCCTATTTATGATGATTATAATGATAGTAGCCTTTTGGTACCGCCTGTTATGGAGGATAAATTTGATTATGATTACAATATGCCTCCTATATTTGATGATAGCTACTCTGTTGAATTTGTTCCCACTACAATTAATAATATTGATTATGCTCATGTGGGTAGTAATAATTTTATGCATGAGACTCATGATAAGAATGCTTTATGTGATAGTTATATTGTTGAGTTTGCTCATGATGCTACTGAAAGTTATTATGAGAGAGGAAAATATGGTTGTAAAAATTTTCATGTTACTAAAACACCTCTCTATGTGCTGAAATTTTTGAAGCTACACTTGTTTTATCTTCCTATGCTTGTTACTTTGCTCTTCATGAACTTGTTTATTTACAAGATTCCTATGCATAGGAAGCATGTTAGACTTAAATGTGTTTTGAATTTGCTTCTTGATGCTCTCTTTTGCTTCAAATACTATTTCTTGCGAGTGCATCATTAAAACTGCTGAGCCCATCTTAATGGCTATAAAGAAAAGAACTTCTTGGGAGATAACCCATGTGTTATTTTGCTACAGTACTTTGTTTTATATTTGTGTCTTGGAAGTTGTTTACTACTGTAGCAACCTCTCCTTATGTTAGTTTAGTGTTTTGTTGTGCCAAGTAAAGTCGTTGATAGTAAGGTTCATACTAGATTTGGATTACTGCGCAGAAACAGATCTCTTTGCTGTCACGAATCTGGGCAAAATTCTCTGTAGGTAACTCAGAAAATTATTCCAATTTACGTGAGTGATCCCCAGGTATGTATGCAACTTTCATTCAATTTGAGCATTTTCATTTGAGCAAGTCTGGTGCCTCAATAAAATTCGTCTTTACGGACTGTTCTGTTTTGACAGATTCTGCCTTTTATTTCGCATTGCCTCTTTTGCTATGTTGGATGGATTTCTTTGTTTCATTAACTTTCAGTAGCTTTGTGCAATGTCCAGAAGTGTTAAGAATGATTGTGTCACCTCTGAACACGTGAATTTTTGATTATGCACTAACCCTCTAATGAGTTGTTTTGAGTTTGGTGTGGAGGAAGTTTTCAAGGGTCAAGAGAGGAGGATGATATAATATGATCAAGAAGAGTGAAAGCTCTAAGCTTGGGGATGCCCCGGTGGTTCACCCCTGCATATATCAAGAAGACTCAAGCGTCTAAGCTTGGGGATGCCCAAGGCATCCCCTTCTTCATCGACAACATTATCAGGTTACTCCCCTGAAACTATATTTTTATTGCATCACATCTTATGTGCTTTTCTTGGAGCGTCGGTTTGTTTTTGTTTTTGTTTTGTTTGAATAAAATGGATCCTAGCATTCTTTGTGTGGGAGAGAGACACGCTCCGCTGTTGCATATGGACAAGTATGTCCTTAGGCTTTACTCATAATATTCATGGTGAAGTTTCTCCTTCGTTAAATTGTTGTATGGTTGGAATTGGAAAATGATACATGTAGTAATTTGCTAAAATGTCTTGGATAATGTGATACTTGGCAATTGTTGTGCTCATGTTTAAGCTCTTGCATCATATACTTTGCACCTATTAATGAAGAAATACATAGAGCATGCTAAAATTTGGTTTGCATATTTGGTCTCTCTAAGGTCTAGATAATTTCTAGTAAAGAGTTTGAACAACAAGGAAGATGGTGTAGAGTCTTATAATGTTTACAATATGTATTTTATGTGAGTTTTGCTGCACCGGTTCATCCTTGTGTTTGCTTCAAACAACCTTGCTAGCCTAAGCCTTGTATCGAGAGGGAATACTTCTCATGCATCCAAAATACTTGAGCCAACCACTATGCCATTTGTGTCCACCATACCTACCTACTACATGGTATTTCTCCGCCATTCCAAAGTAAATTGCTTGAGTGCTACCTTTAAACAATTCAAAATTTATCACCTCTGATTTGTGTCAATGTTTTATAGCTCATGAGGAAGTATGTGGTGTTTATCTTTCAATCTTGTTGGGCAACTTTCACCAATGGACTAGTGGCTTCATCCGCTTATCCAATAATTTTGCAAAAAGAGCTGGCAATGGGATTCCTAGTCCCGAATTAATCAAACTAAATAGACACTCCTCCATGGTATGTGATTGTTGGACGGCACCCGAAGGATTCGGTTAGCCATGGCTTGTGTAAGCAAAGGTTGGGAGGAGTGTCATCATAATAAAACTAAAATAAAAAGGCACTCCTTCATGGTATGAGATTGTTGGCAGGCACCCGAGGATTCGATTAGCCATGGTTTGTGAAAGAAAGGTTGGAAAGAGTGCCACACAAAAATAAAAATAAAATGGGAGCCGCTCTTTGAAGGTTTGTCTGGCAAGGGGGTTAGAGTGCCCACTACCATTCGTTGACAACAACAAACACCTCTCAAAATTTTACTTTTATTGCTCTCTATATGTTTTCAAAATCAAAGCTCTAGCACAAATATAGCAATCGATGCTTTCCTCTTAGAAGGACCATTCTTTTACTTTTATTGTTGAGTCAGTTCACCTATTTCTCTCCATCTCAAGAAGCAAACACTTGTGTGAACTGTGCATTGATTCCTACATACTTGCATATTGCACTTGTTATATTACTCTATGTTGACAACTATCCATGAGATATACATGTTACAAGTTGAAAGCAACCACTGAAACTTAATCTTCCTTTGTGTTGCTTCAATACCTTTACTTTGAATTATTGCTTTATGAGTTAACTATTATGCAAGACTTATTGATGCTTGTCTTGAAGTACTATTCATGAAAAGTCTTTGTTATATGATTCACTTGTTTACTCATGTCATTTACATTGTTTTGATTGCTGCATTCACTACATATGCTTACAAATACTATGATCAAGGTTATGATGGCATGTCACTCCAGAAATTATCTTTGTTTATCGTTTACCTGCTCGGGACGAGCAGAAACTAAGCTTGGGGATGCTGATACGTCTCCGACGTATCGATAATTTCTTATGTTCCATGCCACATTATTGACGATATCTACATGTTTTATGCACACTTTATGTCATATTCGTGCATTTTCTGGAACTAACCTATTAACAAGATGCCGAAGAGCCAGTTGCTGTTTTCTGCTGTTTTTGGTTTCAGAAATCCTAGTAAGGAAATATTCTCGGAATCGGACGAAATCAACGCCCAACATCTTAGAATCTCCGGAAGCATCCAGAACACCCGAGAGTCGCCAGAGGGGGTCCACAGGCCCACCAGACCATAGGCTGGCGCGGCCTAGGGGTGGCCCGCGCCCCCCTATGGTGTCGTCGCCTCGTTGACCTTCTGGCGCCGCCTCTTCGCCTATAAGAAGCCCCTCGACCTAAAACCTCGATACGGAAAAGCCACGGTACGAGAAACCATCCAGAGACGCCGCCATCGCGAAGCCAAGATCTGGGGGACAGGAGTCTCTGTTCCGGCACGCCGCCGGGACGGGGAAGTGCCCCCGGAAGGCTCCTCCATCGACACCACCGCCATCTCCATCAACGCTGTTGTCTCCCATGAGGAGGGAGTAGTTCTCCATCAAGGCTCGGGGCTGTACCGGTAGCTATGTGGTTCATCTCTCTCCTATGTACTTCAATACAATAATCTCATGAGATGCCTTACATGATTGAGATTCATATGATGATGCTTGTAATCTAGATGTCGTTATGCTAGTCAAGTGGGTTTTACTTATGTGATCTCCGGAGACTCCTTGTCCCACGTGTGTAAAGGTGACAGTGTGTGCACCGTGTGGGTCTCTTAACCGTGTGGGTCTCTTAGGCTATATTTCACAGAATACTTATTCACTGTTATGAATGGCATAGTGAAGTGCTTATTTATATCTCTTTATGATTGCAATGTGTTTTGTATCACAATTTAACTATGTGCTACTCTAGTGATGTTATTAAAGTAGTTTTACTCCTCCTGCACGGTGTAATGGTGACTGTGTGTGCATCCGTGTTAGTACTTGGCGTAGGCTATGATTGTGATCTCTTGTAGATTACGAAGTTAACTATTGCTATGATGGTATTGATGTGATCTATTCCTCCTACATAGTGTGAAGGTGATAGTGTGCATGCTATGTTAGTACTTGGTTTAGTTGTGTTGATCTGTCATGCACTCTAAGGTTATTTAAATATGAACATTGAATTGTGGAGCTTGTTAACTCCGGCATTGAGGGTTCGTGTAATCCTACGCAATGGTGTTCATCATCCAACAAGAGAGTGTAGAGTATGCATTTATCTATTCTGTTATGTGATCAAAGTTGAGAGTGTCCACTAGTGAAAGTATGATCCCTAGGCCTTGTTCCTAAATACTGCTATCGCTGCTTGTTTACTGTTTTACTGCGTTACTACTGCTTGTTTACTGTCCTGGGCAAAGCACTTTTCTGGTGCCGTTGCTACTACTTATTCATACCACCTGTATTTCACTATCTCTTCGCCGAACTAGTGCACCTATTAGGTGTGTTGGGGACACAAGAGACTTCTTGCTTTGTGGTTGCAGGGTTGCATGAGAGGGATATCTTTGACCTCTTCCTCCCTGAGTTCGATAAACCTTGGGTGATCCACTTAAGGGAAACTTGCTGCTGTTCTACAAACCTCTGCTCTTGGAGGCCCAACACTGTCTACAGGAAAAGGAGGGGGCGTAGACATCAACGACTTTATTGAAAATACAATTAAAATAGATAAACAACTAGTCTAGTCGATCTACCCGAGGGTCGTTCTCGGCCCAAGTTGTATTCGGGTTGTCGAGCTCGAACTCGGTGACGGCCCGCCGATGGCGCCTGTCGGACCTGCGCTGTGCCCTGAGGTCAGCGAAGAATGCGTCGGTGTTGTCGACGTCGTTGGGGAACTGCGCCCTCCACTGGCGCATCAACTCCTCGTCGTACTCGGCGATGGCGATCCAGCACTACACTTGGTGGTGGCGGCGACGGTCCTCGTCGTCGACGAGGCACGGCGTTGGCACGAGGAACTCCGCCTCCTATACGATTCGACGTCTGGGAAGTTCATATGTCACGTCGTGGCCGCCGAAATCGCCACGCGGCAGCGTAGTAAGCGCGCATCCCTGATACGTCTCCAACGTATCGATAATTTCTTATGTTCCATGCTACTTTTATGATGATACACACATGTTTTATACACACTTTATGTCATATTTATGCATTTTCCGACACTAACCTATTAACAAGATGCCGAAGAGCGAGTTGCTGTTTTGTGTTATTTTTGGTTTCAGAAATCCTAGTAAGGAAATATTCTCGGAATTGGACGAAATCAACGCCCAGGGTTTTATTTTTCCACGAAGCTTCCAGAAGTCCGAAAGGGAAACGAAGTGGGGCGACGAGGCGGCCACACAACAGGGCGGCGCGGCCCACCCCCTGGCCGCGCGGCCCTAGCGTGTGGAGCCCTCGTGACGCCTCCTGACCTACCCTTCCGCCTACATATAGCCTTCGTCGAGATAACCCCAGTACCGAGAGCCACGATACGGAAAACCTTCCAGAGATGCCGCCGCCGCCAATCGCATCTCGGGGGATTCAGGAGATCGCCTCCGGCACCCTGCCGGAGAGGGGAATCATCTCCCGGAGGACTCTTCATCGCCATGATCGCCTCCGGATTGATGTGTGAGTAGTTCACCCCTGGACTATGGGTCCATAGCAGTAGCTAGATGGTCGTCTTCTCCTCATGTGCTATCATTGTTGGATCTTGTGAGCTGCCTAACATGATCAAGATCATCTATTTGTATTGCTACATGTTGCGTTTGTTGGGATCCGATGAATATGGAATACTATGTTATGTTGATTATCAATCTATCATCTATTTGTTGTTTATGATCTTGCATGCTCTCCGTTATTAGTAGAGGCTCTGGCCAAGTCGTTACTTGTAACTCCAAGAGGGAGTATTTATGCTCGATAGTCGGTTCATGCCTCCATTAAATCTGGGACAGTGACAGAAAGTTCTAAGGTTGTGGATGTGTTGTTGCCACTAGGGATAAAACATCAATGCTTTGTCTAAGGATATTTGTGTTGATTACATTACGCACCATACTTAATGCAATTGTCTGTTGTTTGCAACTTATTACTGGAAGGGGTGCGGATGCTAACCTGAAGGTGGACTTTTTAGGCATAGATGCATGCTGGATAGCGGTCTATGTACTTTGTCGTAATGCCCAATTAAATCTCACACTACTCATCATAATATGTATGTGCATTGTCATGCCATCTTTATTTGTCAATTGCCCAACTGTAATTTGTTCACCCAACATGCTATTTCTTATCGGAGAGACACCACTAGTGAAATGTGGACCCCGGTCCATTCTCTACATCAAATACAATCTACTGCAATACATGTTCTTACTGTTCTCTGCAAACATCATCATCCACACTATACATCTAATCCTTTGTTACAGCAAACCGGTGAGAATGACAACCTCACTATCCCGTTGGGGCAAAGTAATTTGGTTGTGTTGTGCAGGTTCCACGTTGGCGCCGGAATCCCTGGTGTTGTGCCGCACTACACTCCGCCGCCATCAACCTTCAACGTGCTTCTTGGCTCCTACTGGTTCGATAAACCTTGGTTTCTTACGGAGGGAAAACTTGCTGCTGTACGCATCACACCTTCCTCTTGGGGTTCCCAACGGATGCGTGCTGTCCGCGTATCAGCCCCCAGCTCCGGCGTGTTGTACGTGCCGGGGGTGAGGCGGAAGCCACCGGCGCGCATCTCGGCGTAGAACCTACCATTTGGATGCGCTCGGACGCCACGGAAACCGGACGAGCCGCGACGGCGCGACGACATCCCGAAGACGAACGAGCGGAGGCGACGATGACGTGTGGTTGCGCGCGCATGCGGTGCTTTATAGCACGCGAAGCGACCCAGCAAGTTTGGCGACGGGTGGCGTGGGGAAGCGGTGGGGCATGGCACGTGGAAGCGGCGTCTACACGTGACACGGGGAACAGACACGTGTGGCACGGCGGCGGCGGTGGCACGTGGAAGCGGCGTTGACACGTGGCACGTGGAAGCGGCGTTTACACGTGGCGCGTGGAAGCGGCGGGGCATGGCACGTGGCAGCGGCGTCTACACGTCGCACGCCGGCGGCGGGGGAGGGGCGCGACACGTGGAAGCGGCGGCGACACGTGGCACGGGGAAGGGACACGTGTGGCACGGCGGCGGCGGCCAGTACATGGCGGTGGCGGTGGCGGCGGCGGTGGACACGTGTGGCACGGTGGTGGCGGTGGCCAGTACATGGCGCTGGCACGACGGCGGCGGTGGCGGTGGCGGTACGTGGACACGTGTGGCACGACGGTGGCGGTGGCGATGGGACGGCGGCGGTGGCCAGTAAGTGGCCTTTTTTTGATATGATATAAGGCGGGAACGAAAAAAGTTTAAAAAAATGGCCTTTGGTCCCGGTTTGTAATAAAAACCTGGACTAAAGACCTATTTTGCGCGCGCACCGAAAAACGTAGCAAAATAGGCCTTTGGTCCCGGTTTGTATTACAAACCGGGACCAAAGGAGGCAGTTAACACTTCGTCTCCGCGGAGATCAATCCCGCGGAGACGAAGTGCACAACGCCGCCAGGCTGCCGCACTCGCGCCCGCGCCGTTGCCACCGCCTCGCGCCACCATCTCCGCCGCCGCCTTTGCCACCGCCCCTTCCTGCCGCCGCCCCCTCCGTCCGCATCTCCCGCACGGCCGCGCACGCGCCTGCGTGTCCAGCCGCCGCCCGCCGCCGCGGACGTCGCCTCCTCCGTCGCGCTCGTCGCCTCCACCGCCGCGCACGTCGCCTCCCGCCGCCGCCCGCCACCGTGCCTCCTCTGCAAGTATGGCACGTGCCCCTCCATCTCCCTCCTCGGTCGGCCGGCCAAGTTCATCTTTTTTGTTTATTTTTTATTTTTTTGTTAGATTAATTAGTTTAGTTAGAAATGTAGTTAGAAATATTTATATGTTAGAAATAGTTAGAAAAGTAGTTAGAAAAATAGTTAGATTTAATTAGTGTAGTTAGAAAAAAGTTACAAAATAGTTAGATTAATTTGTGTCGACGCCGCCCCCCGCGCGCGCCGACGACTTAGACCGTGGCGGTGCCGAGTCCGTGGTGGTGCCGCCGCGACATAGAGTTAGGGTCGAGAAATAGAGAGAAGAGCGAGAGGAGGAGCGCCGAGTCCGTGGCGGTGCCGGTAGTACCGGCGCCACCAAAATACGGTTGTTCAATTCCCGCTACCGCTCCCGCTCTCGTTCCCGACCCGGGGTCGTGGAACGCAGCGTCGACTCCGACCCCGAACGCGGTCGTGAAATTATATGTTAGAAATAGTTGTTAGTACAAAAGTAGTGAAGTTATTTTATTTAGCACAATATTATGATTTTATATTTAAGTTAGTACATATATATATATATATATATATATATGATTTGGTTTCGTAGCTACGATGCCGCGACAGCCGCCGCGTCATGGTGTGACTATTCTAGAGCAGATGCAGCAGATGGGGGAGGTCCGGGACTGGGCTCCGCCAGGGTGGCACTGGGAGGTCTTAGCTTCCGGGTGCGCACCTTGGTGCAGAATCCGGGTCCCGTCGTCGACCTGGATCTTCTCTGGTGGGCCATAGTCGTTTCAGAGGGAGCCGGCCCCGCAGGAGGTGGTAGCTCAGCGCATTACAGAGGAGGACGAGCACGTTCGCCGTTACATGTATGCGTTACACACCATATCTAGGGGGGTGGTCAGTTATGAGGGGATCTAACATTAGCTATGATCCTGTTATTGTTCCGTGGCTTTGGGTGTTCAGCCAGCGCGGCTCAGCAGGTCGGCGCCGTTGAGAGGTTCTAGTAGTGATGTATTAGCGTTAAATTATAAATGTGGACCCCAGCTATGTATGCATGTAACTGCACTATTTACTTTTAGCAATCCTTAATTAATAACTAGTATGTAACTCCAATTTCAGATTTCTGCATTATTCTTAATTTGATCATATAACTTACGACACTACAGAGACGAGGCCCAAGATAATTCATGGCTAACTGATACGTCTCCGACGTATCGATAATTTCTTATGTTCCATGCCGCATTATTGATGTTATCTACATGTTTTATGCACACTTTATGTCATATTCATGCATTTTCTGGAACTAACCTATTAACAAGATACCGAAGTGCCAGTTGCTGTTTTCTGCTGTTTTTGGTTTCAGAAATCCTAGTAACGAAATATTCTCGGAATTGGACGAAATCAACGCCCAGGGTCCTATTTTGCCACGAAGCTTCCAGAAGTCCGAAGACGAAACGAAGTGGGGCCACGGGGTGCCCAAACCCTAGGGCGGCGCGGCTCCCCCCTTGGCCGCGCCGGCCTGTGGTCTGGGGCCCTCGTGCCCCCTCCTGATGTTGTGGGTATACTTTATGGGTATATCAACGGCATGGCCTAGATCCGGCAAGCCCGGGTGGCCCATAGTTGGTGGTGAGGCATGTGGCCCATCAGGCGGCCCAGTTGCTGTAGATCATGAAGGATGAAGTCCAGCCCAGGAACGAGGAGCCGGATCCTAACCGACCTACGAAGGAGGCCGGATCCGTGAAGGCCCATGAAGTATCCGGATCCAGCGTGACCTAGAAGGAAGGCGGATCCTTGACGTACACGGCAAGGCTTTGTACCGTAGTTAGGCAACTTGTATTCCGGCTAGGACTCTCCGTGTAAACCCTAGATCCGTGCGCCTTTATAAGCCGGATCCCGGGAGCCCTAGAGGCACAACCACAACTCATTGTAACAACGCGAAAGCGCCCAGATAATTCCAGACAAGCAGCAGTAGGCCCTGTCATCGTGCAGGTGTTCCGAAGCTGGGTAACTCGCGTACCACCGTCCCGAGAGCACTCCGCCCTATGGCCCCTACTTCTTCTCCCCCTCGTGAGGATACCTCCTCCGGGGTACCGTCGATTAGGCAACGACACCTGACTTGCCCTTCCGCCTACTTAAAGCCTCCGTGACGAAACCCCCAGTACCGAGAGCCACGATACGGAAAACCTTCCAGAGACGCCGCCGCCGCCGATCCCATCTCGGGGGATCCAGGAGATCGCCTCCGGCACCCTGCCGGAGAGGGGAATCATCTCCCGGAGGACTCTACGCCGCCATGGTCGCCTCCGGAGTGATGTGTGAGTAGTCTACCCCTGGACTATGGGTCCATAGCAGTAGCTAGATGGTTGTCTTCTCCCCATTGTGCTATCATTGTCGGATCTTGTGAGCTGCCTAACATGATCAAGATCATATATCTGTAATTCTATATGTTGCGTTTGTTGGGATCCGATGAATAGAGAATACTTGTTATGTTGATTATCAAAGCTATGTCTATGTGTTGTTTATGATCTTGCATGCTCTCCGTTATTAGTAGATGCTCTGGCCAAGTTGATGCTAGTAACTCCAAGAGGGAGTATTTATGCTCGATAGTGGGTTCATGTCTCCGTGAATCTGGAGGGGTGACAAGAACCTCTAAGGTTATGGATGTGCTGTTGCCACTAGGGATAAAACATTGGTGCTATGTTCAAGGATGTAGTCACTAGTTACATTACGCGCAATACTTAATGCAATTGTCTGTTGTTAGCAACTTAATACTGGAGGGGGTTCGGATGATAACCTGAAGGTGGACTTTTTAGGCATAGATGCAGTTGGATGGCGGTCTATGTACTTTGTCGTAATGCCCAATTAAATCTCACTATACTCATCATAATATGTATGTGCATGGTCATGCCCTCTTTATTTGTCAATTGCCCAACTGTAATTTGTTCACCCAACATGCTGTTTGTCTTATGGGAGAGACACCTCTAGTGAACTGTGGACCCCGGTCCAATTCTCTATACTGAAATACAATCTACTGCAATACTGTTCTACTGTTTTCTGCAAACAATCATATTCCACACAATACGGTTAATCCTTTGTTACAGCAAGCCGGTGAGATTGACAACCTCACTGTTTCGTTGGGGCAAAGTACTTTGGTTGTGTTGTGCAGGTTCCACGTTGGCGCCGGAATCCCTGGTGTTGCGCCGCACTACATCTCGCCGCCATCAACCTTCAACGTGCTTCTTGGCTCCTCCTGGTTCGATAAACCTTGGTTTCTTTCTGAGGGAAAACTTGCTGCTGTGCGCATCATACCTTCCTCTTGGGGTTCCCAACGAACGTGTGAGTTACACGCCATCAAGCTAAATTTCTGGCGCCGTTGCCGGGGAGATCAAGACACGCTGCAAGGGGAGTCTCCACTTCTCAATCTCTTTACTTTGTTTTTGTCTTGCTTAGTTTTATTTACTACTTTGTTTGCTGCACTAAATCAAAATACAAAAAAATTAGTTGCTAGTTTTACTTTATTTATTATCTTGTTTGCTATATCAAAAACACAAAAAAATTAGTTACTTGCATTTACTTTATCTAGTTTGCTTTATTTACTGTTGCTAAAATGGCCAACCCTGAAAATACTAAGTTGTGTGACTTCACAACCACAAATAATAATGATTTCTTATGCACACCTATTGCTCCACCTGCTACTACAGCAGAATTCTTTGAAATTAAACCTGCTTTTCTTGAATCTTGTTATGCGAGAGCAATTTTCTGGTGTTAGTTCTGATGATGCTGCTGCCCATCTTAATAATTTTGTTGAATTGTGTGAAATGCAAAAATATAAAGATGTAGATGGTGACATTATAAAACTAAAATTGTTCCCTTTCTCATTAAGAGGAAGAGCTAAAGATTGGTTGCTATCTCTGCCTAAGAATAGTATTGATTCATGGACTAAATGCAAGGATGCTTTTATTGGTAGATATTATCCCCCTGCTAAAATTATATCTTTGAGGAGTAGCATAATGAATTTTAAACAATTAGATACTGAACATGTTGCTCAAGCTTGGGAAAGAATAAAATCTCTGGTTAAAAATTGCCCAACCCATGGACTGACTACTTGGATGATCATCCAAACCTTCTATGCAGGACTAAATTTTTCTTCGCGGAATTTATTGGATTCAGCTGCTGGAGGTACCTTTATGTCCATCACTCTTGGTGAAGCAACAAAGCTTCTTGATAATATGATGATCAACTACTCTGAATGGCACACGGAAAGAGCTCCACAAGGTAAGAAGGTAAATTATGTCGAAGAAACCTCTTCCTTGAGTGATAAGATTGATGCTATTATGTCTATGCTTGTGAATGATAGGACTAATATTGATCCTAATAATGTTCCATTAGCTTCATTGGTTGCACAAGAAGAACATGTTGATGTGAACTTCATTAAAAATAATAATTTCAACAACAATGCTTACCGGAACAATTCTAGTAACAACTATAGGCCATATCCTTATAATAATGGCAACGGCTATGCTAATTCTTATGGGAATTCTTACAACAATAATAGGAGTTCACCCCCTGGACTTGAAGCCATGCTTAAAGAATTTATTAGTACACAAACTGCTTTTAACAAATCTGTTGAAGAAAAGCTTGGGAAAATTGATATACTTGCTTCTAAAGTTGATAGTCTTGCTGCTGATGTTGATCTTTTGAAATCGAAAGTTATGCCTAATGAGAATCATCATAATAAAATTGTTACTACAGCAAATGCCATTCAAGTTAGAATTAATGAGAATATAAGATTAATGGCTGAATTGCGTGCTAGGTGGGATAGAGAAGAAAATGAAAAACTAGCTAAAGAGAAGAATGTAGCTAAAGTTTGGACTATTACCACCACTAGTAATGCTAATGCTACACATGTTGCTGCACCTCCTACTAATACTAATAAAAGAATTGGTGTTAGCAATGTTTCCACTTCTAATGCAAAGCGAGAAACTGAAAGCGCTAAAACTGCTGAAACTGCCTGTGATAAAGCTGCTGAAATTTTTTCCAACATTGGGGATGATGATCCCATTGCTTTAGATTATAATGGTTTGAATTTTGATGATTGCCACATCTCTGAAGTTATAAATTTTTTGCAAAAACTTGCTAAAAGTCCTAATGCTAGTGCTATAAATTTGGCTTTCACGCAACATATTACAAATGCTCTCATAAAAGCTAGAGAAGAGAAACTAGAGCGTGAAGCCTCTATTCCTAGAAAGCTAGAGGATGGTTGGGAGCCCATCATTAAGATGAAGGTTAAAGATTTTGATTGTAATGCTTTATGTGATCTTGGTGCAAGTATTTCTGTTATGCCTAAGAAAATTTATAATATGCTTGACTTGCCACCACTGAAAAATTGTTATTTGGATGTTAATCTTGCTGATCATTCTACAAAGAAACCTTTGGGGAAAGTTGATAATGTTCGCATTACCGTTAACAATAACCTTGTCCCCGTTGATTTTATTGTCTTGTATATTGAATGCAATGCATCTTGTCCCATTATATTGGGAAGACCTTTTCTTCGAACTGTTGGTGCTATCATTGATATGAAGGAAGGTAATATAAAATATCAATTTCCTCTCAAGAAAGGTATGGAACACTTCCCTAGAAAGAGAATGAAGTTACCTTTTGATTCTATTATGAGAACAAATTATGATGTTGACACTTCGTCTCTTGATAATACTTGATACACACTTTCTGCGCCTAGCTGAAAGGCGTTAAAGAAAAGCGCTTATGGGAGACAACCCATGTTTTTACCTACAGTACTTTGTTTTTATTTTGTGTCTTGGAAGTTGTTTACTACTGTAGCAACCTCTCCTTATCTTAGTTTAGTGTTTTGTTGTGCCAAGTAAAGTCTTTGATAAGAAAGTAAGTACTAGATTTGGATTACTGCGCAGTTCCAGATTTCTTTGCTGTCACGAATCTGGGTCCACCTCCCTGTAGGTAGCTCATAAAATTAAACCAATTTACGTGCATGATCCTCAGATATGTACGCAACTTTCATTAAATTTGAGCATTTTCATTTGAGCAAGTCTGGTGCCATTTTAAAATTCGTTAATACGAACTGTTCTGTTTTGACAGATTCTGCCTTTTATTTCGCATTGCCTCTTTTGCTATGTTGGATGAATTTCTTTGATCCACTAATGTCCAGTAGCTTCATGCAATGTCCAGAAGTGTTAAGAATGATTGTGTCACCTCTGAATATGTTAATTTTTATTGTGCACTAACCCTCTAATGAGTTGTTTCGAGTTTGGTGTGGAGGAAGTTTTCAAGGATCAAGAGAGGAGTATGATGCAACATGATCAAGGAGAGTGAAAGCTCTAAGCTTGGGGATGCCCCGGTGGTTCACCCCTGCATATATCAAGAAGACCCAAGCGTCTAAGCTTGGGGATGCCCAAGGCATCCCCTTCTTCATCGACAACATTATCAGGTTCCTCCCCTGAAACTATATTTTTATTCCATCACATCTTATGTGCTTTGCTTGGAGCGTCGGTTTGTTTTTGTTTTTTGTTTTGTTTGAATAAAATGGATCCTAGCATTCACTTTATGGGAGAGAGACACGCTCCGCTGTAGCATATGGACAAGTATGTCCTTGGTTTCTACTCATAGTATTCATGGCGAAGTTTCTCCTTCGTTAAATTGTTATATGGTTGGAATTGGAAAATGATACATGTAGTAATTGATATAAATGTCTTGGGTAATGTGATATTTGGCAATTGTTGTGCTCATGATTAAGCTCTTGCATCATATGCTTTGCACCCATTAATGAAGAAATACATAGAGCATGCTAAAATTTGGTTTGCATATTTGGTTTCTCTAAGGTCTAGATAATTTCTAGTATTGAGTTTGAACAACAAGGAAGACGGTGTAGAGTCTTATAATGTTTTCAATATGTCTTTTATGTGAGTTTTGCTGCACCGGTTCATCCTTGTGTTTGTTTCAAATAAGCCTTGCTAGCCTAAACCTTGTATCGAGAGGGAATACTTCTCATGCATCCAAAATACTTGAGCCAACCACTATGCCATTTGTGTCCACCATACCTACCTACTACATGGTATTTTCCGCCATTCCAAAGTAAATTGCTTGAGTGCTACCTTTAAAATTCCACCATTCACCTTTGCAATATATAGCTCATGGGACAAATAGCTTAAAAACTATTGTGGTATTGAATATGTAATTATGCACTTTATCTCTTATTAAGTTGCTTGTTGTGCGATAACCATGTTTACTGGGGACGCCATCAACTATTCATTGTTGAATTTCATGTGAGTTGCTATGCATGTTCGTCTTGTCTGAAGTAAGAGCGATCTACCACCCTATGGTTAAGCATGCATATTGTTAGAGAAGAACATTGGGCCGCTAACTAAAGCCATGATCCATGGTGGAAGTTTCAGTTTTGGACATATATCCTCAATCTCAAATGAGAAAATTATTAATTGTTGTTACATGCTAATGCATAAAAGAGGAGTCCATTATCTGTTGTCTATGTTGTCCCGGTATGGATGTCTAAGTTGAAGAATAATCAATAGCGAGAAATCCAATGCGAGCTTTCTCCTTAGACCTTTGTACAGGCGGCATAGAGGTACCCCTTTGTGACACTTGGTAAAAACATGTGCATTGTGATGATCCGGTAGTCCAAGCTAATTAGGACAAGGTGCGGGCACTATTAGTACACTATGCATGAGGCTTGCAACTTATAAGATATAATTTACATGATACATATGCTTTATTACTACCGTTGACAAAATTGTTTCATGTTTTCAAAATCAAAGCTCTAGCACAAATATAGCAATCGATGCTTTTCCTCTATGGAGGACCATTCTTTTACTTTCAATGTTGAGTCAGTTCACCTATTTCTCTCCACCTCAAGAAGCAAACACTTGTGTGAACTGTGCATTGATTCCTACATACTTGCTTATTGCACTTATTATATTACTCTATGTTGACAATATCCATGAGATATACATGTTATAAGTTGAAAGCAACCGCTGAAACTTAATCTTCCTTTGTGTTGCTTCAATGCTTCTACTATGAATTATTGCTTTATGAGTTAACTCTTATGCAAGACTTATTGATGCTTGTCTTGAAGTGCTATTCATGAAAAGTCTTTGCTTTATGATTCACTTGTTTACTCATGTCATATACATTGTTTTGATCGCTGCATTCACTACATATGCTTTACAAATAGTATGATCAAGATTATGATGGCATGTCACTCCAGAAATTATCTGTGTTATCGTTTTACCTGCTCGGGACGAGCAGAACTAAGCTTGGGGATGCTGATACGTCTCCGACGTATCGATAATTTCTTATGTTCCATGCCACATTATTGATGTTATCTACATGTTTTATGCACACTTTATGTCATATTCGTGCATTTTCTGGAACTAACCTAGTAACAAGATGCCGAAGTGCCGATTCTTTGTTTTCTGCTGTTTTTGGTTTCAGAAATCCTAGTAACGAAATATTCTCGGAATTGGACGAAATCAACGCCCAGGGTCCTATTTTGCCACGAAGCTTCCAGAAGTCCGAAGACGAAACGAAGTGGGGCCACGGGGTGCCCAAACCCTAGGGCGGCGCGGCCCCCCCCCTTGGCCACGCTGGCCTGTGGTCTGGGGCCCTCGTGCCCCCTCCTGACTTGCCCTTCCGCCTACTTAAAGCCTCCGTGACGAAACCCCCAGTACCGAGAGCCACGATACGGAAAACCTTCCAGAGACGCCACCGCCGCCGATCCCATCTCGGGGGATCCAGGAGATCGCCTCCGGCACCCTGCCGGAGAGGGGAATCATCTCCCGGAGGACTCTACGCCGCCATGGTCGCCTCCGGAGTGATGTGTGAGTAGTCTACCCCTGGACTATGGGTCCATAGCAGTAGCTAGATGGTTGTCTTCTCCCCATTGTGCTATCATTGTCGGATCTTGTGAGCTGCCTAACATGATCAAGATCATCTATCTGTAATTCTATATGTTGCGTTTGTTGGGATCCGATGAATAGAGAATACTTGTTATGTTGATTATCAAAGCTATGTCTATGTGTTGTTTATGATCTTGCATGCTCTCCGTTATTAGTAGATGCTCTGGCCAAGTTGATGCTAGTAACTCCAAGAGGGAGTATTTATGCTCGATACTGGTTCATGTCTCCGTGAATCTGGAGGGGTGACAAGAACCTCTAAGGTTATGGATGTGCTGTTGCCACTAGGGATAAAACATTGGTGCTATGTTCAAGGATGTAGTCACTAGTTACATTACGCGCAATACTTAATGCAATTGTCTGTTGTTAGCAACTTAATACTGGAGGGGGTTCGGATGATAACCTGAAGGTGGACTTTTTAGGCATAGATGCAGTTGGATGGCGGTCTATGTACTTTGTCGTAATGCCCAATTAAATCTCACTATACTCATCATAATATGTATGTGCATGGTCATGCCCTCTTTATTTGTCAATTGCCCAACTGTAATTTGTTCACCCAACATGCTGTTTGTCTTATGGGAGAGACACCTCTAGTGAACTGTGGACCCCGGTCCAATTCTCTATACTGAAATACAATCTACTGCAATACTGTTCTACTATTTTCAGCAAACAATCATCTTCCACACAATACGGTTAATCCTTTGTTACAGCAAGCCGGTGAGATTGACAACCTCACTGTTTCGTTGAGGCAAAGTACTTTGGTTGTGTTGTGCAGGTTCCACGTTGGCGCCGGAATCCCTGGTGTTGCGCCGCACTACATCTCGCCGCCATCAACCTTCAACGTGCTTCTTGGCTCCTCCTGGTTCGATAAACCTTGGTTTCTTTCTGAGGGAAAACTTGCTGCTGTGCGCATCATACCTTCCTCTTGGGTTTCCCAACGAACGTGTGAGTTACACGCCATCACTAACCTCATAGCCAATGGTACTCTGGATGATGGCGACGACGATATTCCGGATGATGCGGTGACGATGATGTCACCGCAACTTTTTTGAATGACTCCGGTGAGGGAGCGGAGAATATTGACCGAAGAGAAGATGGCTCCGGTGAGGAAGAACATCATAATGTCGCCGGTGACGAAGAAGATCTTAATGGCTCAGGTGATGGAACCGTAGTTATCACTGAGGTATATAAATTAAGCAACTGCTGACTAGAAGCATTAACTAAATATATATATTGACGATGAATTATTTCTTTTTAGCCCTCCGGATCGAGCAATTCTTCTGTAAGGTCGAAGCGAGGCCCGGCCAAATCGTTGGCCGACGGTGTTAGGCATGGGTCTTTGAAACCAATCGGAGTGGCCGATCGATTGCTCCCGAAAAGTCTGCAAAAAAATTATAAGTCAATGCGGAGTGCTTGTTAGGGACTACGTCCCGATCACCGTTCGAGAATGGCACAAGCCTAAGGGACGACAGCTGTCTGCATAGGAAGCAGCTCAAGGTCTTTATATCGATGATGTAGCCAAACGCATCATTCTGAACAAGCTTATGTCATATTTCAACATAGTACCTCTAGAGGAGGATGCCAATGAAAAGGCAAGGATGGAGAAGGCAGTCCATGACTTTGCTTTGAAGAAGATGGCCGAACTATTTAAGAACCATAAGAAAAGATCGCGCGACCTTATCAAGAAAAAGAAGACTCCAGACAGTGAGAAGGTAAAAGATCACTGGGGCGAATTCGTGAAGTACAGCACAGAGTCAGAAGAATTTAAGAAAAGGTCGGCAACAAATAAGGAAAATGCTGCGTTGAAGAAATATCACCAAATTTTGGGTCCAGGTGGATACAGGGCTAACCGTCCTAAGTGGCAGGCAGCTGAGGCGGAACTGATCGGGAAATGGATCCGATTAGGGACACACGGTTGGATCGAACGATCGAAGGAGTGGTTCTATGGGATTTGGGGAAGGTTGCATCCAGAAACAGGGAAGTGTATCAATGAGAAAGCACATCTGAAGTACCCCATTGAAGCCCTGGAACAAGCACATAAGGACATGGAGGAGGGGAGGTTCCAGCCCGAAAGAGAGAATGATGATCTGACACGCGCCCTTGGAAACAAAGAACACAGCAGACGAACACGGGGCACAGAAGGCTCCGTTCCGTGGAAGTATGGCTTTCCTGCGGAAAGGAAGAGATTTCCTGATAGAAGCCATGAGAGGAGAAAGGCAAGGGAAACAGACCGCATAGCGTCCCTAGAGGAGTCTATGAGCACCATGAAATCCCAATTTGCCCTAGTAACCCAAGCACTTACATCCTAGATGGCTCAGGGGCAGCATGTAGATCCTACATTGGTCGATGCTATCGTCCCGCTGCAATCTCAACACCGAAAAAGCAGTGTGGTTTCCACTCAGTAGGATAATGATGATGACCATGTGGTCGAGCCTCCTCGTTACCCCCCCCCCCCCCCCCCCCCCCCGTGGATGATCTCACTGAGAGCCATCCTTGTGAGTTGTATGTTAAATGTTTCAACCTGTCCTTCAAGGCAGCGGTCGGCATTCTCTTACCTACAAGGACTTACCATTGTCGTCCGGTCCAACACGACTTTGTTGTTGTGATGGTGGATGAACTGATGAGAGATTATGAGCACTTGGTCCTTGAGCAACCTGCAGGTGAAGATGGGGAAATCAAAGAACTGGGAGAAGCCCGTAGAACCACCATGCAATGGCGGAAGGAGAACATTGTGTTTCCAGGTGAGAAGCCACGAAGCAGGCCGCCTCCTCCGCCTCCTCCTCCGCCTCCGCAGTCTCCTCCGCGTGATGATTCTCCTATGCGTGATGATGATTCCCCGTCGTCTATTTTGATTGTTGTTTCTATGGCGGTCATCCTCGTGTGACCTTTGCCTCTTCTTGTGGACAGTATCTTCTCCATCGGCCCAGCGATTTGCTACCTCCATGAGATCTGCTATCGTTCTTGGGTTGGAGTTTCAAAAATCTTTGATTAGGTATCTCATTTGAATCCCTGCAATGAATGCGTCTATTGCTCTTTCATCATATACGTTTTCAGCCGAATTTTTGATGATACTCCAGCGCTGGATGTATGCTCTTATCGTTTCATCCGGCTTTTGCTTGCACGTCCTTAGCTGCTCTATTGATCCTGGTTTTTTGCATGTTGATCTGAAGTTCTTCATGAACAAGTCCTCAAAAGTTTCCCAGCTGTCGATGGATCCTTCTGGCAGCTTCTTCATCCATGATCTTGCGGCTCCGCTGACGTGAACTTGGATGCTTTGCATGGTTGTTGCTTTTGTTCCACCCGCCAGTTTTACTGTCTCCAGATAATCTACTAACTAGTCCTCTAGCTCTTGTAGCCCGTCGAACTTTTTATATTTGTCGGGTAACTTGAAGGTGGACAGCGCTCGGGTTTTTCGAACCCTTCGGGTAAAGCAAGGGAGCCCGCATATGGCATCGTTGCTATCTTCTGGTGTACGTCGACATTCTTGTGCTCTGGTTTTGAGATCTCTTTCCTCGTGTGCCCTGTCCACTCGAGCTTGAGCTACAATGTTTCTTGCGTCGACTTCCCTTAGAGCGTCTCACGGGTCTCGCATTGCTGCCACAGTTCATCGAGGACTATTTTGCCTTGGACTATTTCTTCGTGTTGTACTTTTAGGTTGCGGTGTTGCCTCCCTTCCTGCTAGTGCTGCCCCCATGATGCCTACACCTGTCATGGCCATCTGATACAATGACTCGCGAGGATCCCCTGGCTGAGGTTTGGATGCTAGTATGAAAGCTTGTGCCGCCATATATCCTGCCTCTAGAGTTTTTGGTATGATGTTTCCTCTTGTGTCTATCGACATAAATGACACGTCGAGGTTCCAAGTTTTCCTGTTCTCCTTCGGGTATGTTTTCCAATCTTGACCTTGCTCTTCTTCGATGACCTTCTCCGTTGTTTACCGAACTTCCTGAGCGGCGGCTCAGGTTGTTTCTGCGCTCGATAGACATGTCTACCACAGCTTTTCTTTCATCCAACTTCTGCCGCATCTTCTCTAGCTCACGCCCGGTGCGCGCGAGTCTATAATGGTACGCTTGCAAAGCTTCGGGTGTGGCCTGTATAGTCATCGGCTCAGCACCGCTCATGGCCCTTGCAGCCCTGTCCCATGCTTCTTGCAGCAGCCGAACTTTTTCTCGTGGCGTAGTCCCGATATATTTATTTCCAGTTCCTCGAGTGAGATCCGCGGGATCGATGTAGGGGTTACCCAAATCATCGAAAGCCTCAGATTCCTCATCTCCTTCACGATTTTCTCCTGTGATGGCGTAGATTTGATGTATTGCCACCATGAAATTCTCATCAAACTCAGGAGCGGTGACACCGTCATAGCGATCGACGAAGACCCGCTTGCTGTAAGTAGAATTGTTGCTGACAGAGTCGTAGTTGTTGCAGCTTTCCGAGTCACTGTTCAGATCGGATCCCGTGAATGACCCGAACGTCATGTTCTCGAACAGATCCTCGAGAGATCCGTTGTGCGTGAGCTTGGTGCAACTTGACTGCGAAACTTCAATGCTTGCCTCAACAGATGTTGCCGGCGATCTTGAGAAGTTGGACTTGGCCGCAGACGGTCCCGAAAAAATCGTTGCCAAAATATGGTGCGATCCCTCCTTCCCGACGAGGAAGCGAAATCTCCCGAACGTCATCTCCATCGAATTCTCCAAATAAGCGTATGCATGCACACGAGCAGGATCATGAGGACCAAAATCGACGAGATCAGGTTGCGCTTATTTACCTCCTTCCATGATGTTGCTTGCTGTTGACAACGATGTTGACGATGTTGAACGTGCCATCGAGATCAGGACCTTGTCGCCTCAAATCCCCACGGTCAGCGCCAATTGACAAGGGATTAACTTGTCAATGCCTCCATATTGTAGACTTAGGGTTTCGTGGAAAGTAGAGGGCAAGTAGATCTCGAGAGTTTCAGCCGAAAAGGTGCTCGACTAAAAGTTACGGTGGTTCTGTTGACAATAGATTCGATCCCTTCTTTCTCCCTTGGCTCCCCTTTATATAGTAGGTGGAGCCAAGGCTCTCCGTATCGTACAAGATACAAATTACAAGATGCTTATGGGCCTTTCCTATTTTTCTATCGTATTCCTATTACATCTCGACTTTCCTTGTACAGACTTCTTTGGGCTTCCAAGCTTCTCGATCTTCGGGTCCATGGGCTTCTCGTCCTTTACAGATAATCTGGATACCTTATACGGCATGCCTATTAGGTATACCTATGTCACAAACCAACTGAGGTAAACTTTTAGTTTTTTTCATTTTCATGCTAATGATTTCATCCGATATGTTTTGCCTTGTCTTATTGAGTCTTTGCTTAACCTTTCAGATTCCCCTGACTGCTGAATACTTTCCAATTGTGTCTGAGGATGAAGAAAATCATGAAGAAGGTCATTCTACCACCAACGTAGAATCTGTTCGTCAAGAATCCTTCTTCATATGTGTCTCCATTTCTGGCACGGACGCGTAGGCCCACCTTGGATGTTGGGAAATCTTCATGGGCCCCTAGTTGGGCCGGAGGAGGCAGTCTAATGTTGGTTACCCAAAGGGTAATGCCCACATCAAAAAGATACATTGTATTTTAGTCCCAGAATGTGGCCTCCCTTGTGAATACTTTGCAAAGTTCTCATGTTTACATGAGCTAGCCGGCGATGCCAAAGCCAACCCATATCACCTTTGGCGAATAGGAAAATAGTGGGAGAAGTGGTATTTCCAGAGAAATTGACCAAATATAACCCACTCTCTACATACCCAAGAAAGGCTACACGTAGTGACTTGCTCCACAAGAGGACCACCTTATGTTCATCGAAAAAGGTACAAAGACCCATGCGTGCAATTTGATGAACGGAGAGTAGATTGTAACCAAGGGTCTCGACTAGGAGAACATTTACGAGTGAAATGTCCGGTGTTACCACCACCTTACCGAGACCCAATACCTTAGAGCGAGTGTTGTCACCATATGATACGGTGGAGAGTGATGGAACAAGGTCGGCAACAATGTTCTTGCTTCCGGTCATATGACTTGTGGCTCCACTATCCACCACCCATTTTGACCCACCGGAAGCGTAGTCCTACAATAAATCAAGTCTTGGATTTAGGTACCTATTTTCAATGGGTCCTATCATGTTAGTAACAAGGAGTTTGGGAACCCAAATAATCCAATCAATGTTTTACTCATAAGGACCAATGAAACGAGCACAAACATGACCATAGTAATCAACAAAAAGAACATGTGATGGGTTGTTAGAACCGGCATAGCCCCTTGTTGTGGGATCGGGGACTCCACCCCTCCTTGGGATAGAGTCACGATCCTCATAGGCAATACCCATGTCCTTCTTGTTCTTCTTCTTATTGGTCCTCTTCTTCTCTTTCTCTTTGGTTTGGTAGCCATGCCTCCTTCATTGCTAGAGCCCTCCTTGGCTCCATCTTTAGCTTCTAGAACTCCTTGTAAGTGGCTTCGATTTGGAGCCTATCAATCTTGGCCTTCAAGCGATTGACTTCGTCTTCATCCTCCGGGAAAGGATGAGTGATATCAAACACTTATATCACCTTTTCCTTGTTCACCCAGAAATGCTATTTCAATGCATCTTCTTGGAGAGAGTTCATCTTGAAGAGTAAGCGCTTGTGCCTCTCCAAAGAGGCGATATCATCTTCATGGTTGCAACAAGCTCGATCCTTGCTCAAGGGGAAGCACTCCTTCAAGGCTTCTTCTTGCATGGCATTGATTTCCATGAGCTTGGCCTTGCTCCTCTTCAAGGTGGCAATCTCCTCCTCATGATCACAACAAGTGACCTTCTCTTTTCTCATGCGGGGGCACTCCATCGAGGACTCATTTTGCACGCCATTCAACTCCAAGAGCTTGTCCTTAGTCTTCTCTAGAGCTGCGTTCTCTTCATCATGATTGCAACACGATACCTTCTCCTTGCTCAAACGACAGTACTCATCCAAGGCTTCTTCTTTGAGAGAATTGACCTCCAAGAGTAGTGCATTGTGCCTTTTCAAGGAGGCAACTTGATCTCCTATGATACCTTTTCCATAAGGCAATGTGAGTGGTTGGTGAAGCGGTTCTCACTTGGAGAATCGAAGATGGAGTTGGAGGGGGTGGAAATGGCAATGGCGGCCACTCCCTCGTCCTCCTTGTTCGAGCTCTTGTCATCATGTTCTCCACCTTCATCAGAGGAGTACTCCTCATGAATGATAAAATGTTTAGGCTTCTGGGTGAAGGAGACCTTGGCATCACCGTGCTTGGAGGAGAACTTGGAGAATCCCTTGGAGAAGGTTTTGGACTTGTCCTTGCGAACGAGCCTCCCACCATTGTCTTCCCTTCTCTCAAAGAGACAATCCACGATGAAGTGACTTTTGTCGCCTTGTAGCAAGTCCTCCCCCTTTTTCCTTCCCTAGGGATCTTGGAGAAACTTCTTGGAGAGTCACGAGGCGAGTATCTTGAGCTTCCTCTTGGCCTTGAACTTCTAGTCTTGTTCCCATCGCAAAAGTTCTTGGCGGCGAGCGCCATGTACTCATGGTAGTTGGTCTTGAGATCACCCGGGCCCCATTCAATGGGGTCCTCATCACTTTCACTTGCTTCATGCTCCTACATCTTCAATGCGAGGTTGGGCTTACGATGTGAGCACGTGCAACAAGATTCTCCGTGTTCTTCTTTGAGATATCCAAAGCGATGACTTTGCTAACGAATTCATCGGATGTCATGGAGCGGAAGGAGGAATTTTGGTGGATGGCCGTCAACTTGAATTCCTCATAAGGGAGGAGAGCGTTGTAGATCTTTCTCTTTATCCATTGGTCTTCCACGAAAGTTGCTCCTAGATCTTGCATTTGTATGGCGAGAGCGATGAGGCTCCGATACATCTCTTCGGGAGTCTCTCCTTCAATCATGACAAAGTTGTCGGCCATATTGTTCACTTCATCGAAACGAGAGCTTTGGATGCTCGCATTTCCGAGGAAGAGCTTGTCGAGTTTATCCCATGCTTCTTTAGCGGTCTTGAGGGAGCGGATATGAGCGCGGTCCTTGGGTGTGATAGCCATGTGGATCATGTGGATGGCGGTGGTTTTGAGCTGGTCATCCACCACGTCTCTTCTTATCAAATTTCTTGGATCACGTGGTGAGTAACCTTCCTTGATGATGCGCCATAGCTCGGTGGAAGCGATGCGCAAATGGGAACACATTAAGAATTGCCAATTTTCAAAATTGTTAGATTCAAGCTGCGGTGGTGAACCATGAGACACTATATGAGGCATTGAAATTGGAACATTTACGGTGTAATCATTTGGTGGTGGCACCGCATGATTACCCCCTAAACGTCCCTCAACCGGTGGATCATCCTTCTCTTTTGATGAAGTGCCGACATTCCCTAGCTCCTCCAGTTGAGGGACTTTGGCCTTTTCAGGGACAAAGTGAATAAGAGGAAATGGATTAGCTTTTGGTGTAGAGACATCGGAACTTGCCTTAGGATCTACGGTGGGGTTTGGTTTTGGACACCGTGTACCTGCAAATCTTTTCAAAGCAACTATGCACACAGTTAAATTCGTTCAAGTGTTGTTATCAAGCACACAAAACACTAGGGCTAGATTTTTATGTTTCGTAGGACCCGCGACCAACGATGCGGATCCAACGGTGATTTAGTAGGGGACAACTAAGGTTGACCATAGCCGGAGATGGCAGGTCATATAAGCGAGGTGAAGGTGAATGTTCTACGAGATTTATGCCGAACCCCTAGAAACCGTAGATATTGTGTATGCTCATGATAGTTTTTTTCGGACAGGAAACTCATATTGGGCCAATAGCAGCAGTTCAGACCTATATGCGGTACCTCATAGAGTTGCTCTATGCCCTTGATTTACAACATTAGTTTGAAACAAAATGGGCCTCCCTATGTTCTTCCAAAACAGAGTCAAAACTAGCAAGAAATATACTTATCCCACCCGCGTATGTTTTAGTGTAGTACTTATATAGAAAGAAAAGCAAAACAAGAAACACCCATTAAAATTTGCCTCTTCCGTTTGGCAGCTATAGAGGGAATTAACTCTCTTATCGCACCCGCATTTCTTTCCTTCCCCGTCACATTTCTCGACTACAAATTCCGTTGCCGAGGACAGAAGGAGCTGTGCATGTGGTTTGAACAAATTGTGGAAACCCCGCTCTCGATCTCTGCCTCCATAGCCAAGGTCAGTTTGTACTCTGCGCATATACGCTAGCTGTTGTTCATTCCTTTGTTTAGAGAGAAACGTTATTACTTGTTTACATGATTAGCTATTTTTTATCTTTTATGATCATGGTGCGGTAGAAGCATCGTTAGGTTTGCACGCCAAGAACATGTACAAGTTCTAAGAATAAGTATCAATCTATCTTCAGTCTACCGTTTGGTTAAAGGTATAGATCGACGGCTTTAGTTTAATTGTAGATCTTTCATTTCGATTTTGTGGGGAGTTCAAGTGTAGATCTAACAAACATAGCCCATAAGTTAGCACAATTACAATTTATACATCTCTAAAAAAGCAAATTTAACCATGGAAAAATTTAACCAGTCAATCTGATTTAACAAAGTCACTTATGAACAAGAGGACAAGATATATGAAACTACCACGAGCTTACACAATCTTCAATAAGTATGGTGTGAAATGGTTGACCATATTTACTTTGTACGCGTGTCTCTTGCTGTACTCACCAAATCAATGCAATTTTGCATCTCAATGGAAGGGATTAGACATGGACCTCAATTAAATTCAGGCATTGCGTTTATTGCGAAAATCCGCATTATAAATGTTATGTTAGAATGAAACCGTTAAAATTGTGGTGCCCATTTGCGTTTGTCGGCTGGTGTACAATACATAGCATCTTAGCACATTCTCGAAGAAGACCGTTATGGTTCTCCTATGTCGCCGCATGTGAACTAGTACCGACGAAAGGCTTCACCCAGGCTTTGTATATAAACTATAAAGCCCCAAAACAGCCTTCGTTGATTCATTTAAGTTCTATTGTGTATAGTCAAGTACTAGTAACAAATGCATGTCATAATTCACTCATATATTGTTTTCTGCTGCACACATAGTTATAGTTTCACACACTAATGGACAAAGGTTTTATTGCATAGTTATTCGATAGAGAATAGTAGTATGTTATATCATTTGTAGTGTTGATTCCTTTAAGATCCACAGTGGATGAATCATGTAAGTCCATATTTGAAATACATAGTGCAACATTTTTCACAAACATATATTGCATAGAAGAAAAAAATACTGTCAAGGTGTCCACTTAATAGGGGACACAAGAACCTTAATCTGGGACAAAGATTTAGTGCACATAAGCACCAGTGATCTCATTTTTAAATAAATAAAAAATCATATTTTTGAGTTATAAAAAAGTCTGAAAAAATCTGCATATAGACACTAATATGTCCCACAAACGTGTAAAATATAAATTTCAAATACTTTATATTTTAAGCTACACAAAAAACACAAAAATGAAGATCTGAGTAGTTATTTTCAAATCTCCAAAAAATATGTTAGATTTTGTTATTTTCGTATAGCACAAAGTAAAACGAATTTTGGGTTGATATTTTCTATGATTGTGAGATGTATTATTGACAATCTACAGAATAATTTTTCAATTTTTTGATAAGTAATAAACATTAAAAAAAATGGCGAGAGTAGTGGAGCTCAGGAGCCAAAAGCATTTTTCGCTTAATCTGCTCTTTCTTTCTTCTACTCTTTCCTTCTTTTGGGCATATAATCCCTCCGTGCTAAATTGTAAGATGTTTAAGAGTAGTAAAACAGTGTGTTACAACATTTTATATTTTCATACAGGGAGTACTTGTCTCCTGCCGGCTGCCCTCAACGAAGACGAAAGCTAGTCAAAATTGGTTAACTAGCAAACAAATAAGCAACTTAGCTCTTGACAAGTACATTCATCTATCAGATTTGGCATCTCTCTCCAACTGTAGTCCATATTGCCGTAACCGTATTTGATGATGTCTTCATCGGAAAAAAAACTGTATTTGATGTGATGTTTTCTGGTTAGTCCCTTCGAGCTTGCCTCCAACGCGGCAACGAAGACATCGCGCGTAAGCATGAAAGAGTTAACATGTGCCTTCTTCACTGGTGTTTAAGAGTTTAACCTAGTCATTATCATGGATTACCGACAACTGCATTTAGTTCTCACGAAAGACATATGCATCGCCCGCAGATCAGTGATCACTTGCGCTGGCTCACACTGAACCTTGACAAAACCTTCTCAGTTGGTGCAGGCTTACCCGTGTGCGAGCTTAACTTGGTCGTACGCCGCGACCATGGACCGCACCCCCTCTTCGCCACCAGCTCCCCGGGTGTCCACGGAGGCCCAGCAGTCCGCTATATCCGTGTACGAAGACCCGGCGAAGTTCATGGAGATGGTGCGGCGTTTCATCAGCCAGACGGCGCCCACTAACGCTGCTGCTGCCGCTGACCGGGGTGCCATCATGCCCACGTTGGCGTTGGAGCCGGTGCAGCAGCACCAGCCAATGGTGGCAACTGCCACGCCACCAGCCCCAGGAGCGTCTGGCCTCGGGTCGCTACTCACGCTATCGCTGCCATTGTCGTCGGAGAATCCCGGCCCGTGCATCCTCAACATGGCGCCCGATCCTCGATCACTGCCGAAGTCGTCTGAGGAGGTGGAGGTGGAGATGGAGGACGATGAGGAGGTTGAGATGGAGGTCGAAGCTGAGGAGGTGGAGATGGAAGACAGCGAGGAGGAGAGGGCCATCAAAGAGGGGAGGTTCTCTCTGCTGGCGTCGCCGCCACCGGCGAAACGCCGCCGGCTCTGACGAGCCGAAGCTGCTGATGTTATTCCCGCTGGCTCCTTCCTCCTGATCAGAGATAGATGCATGAAACCAGGCCTGCATGAAGCGTCTGTCCGCTGAGGAGGACTAGATGGAAACACATATATGCGTATGTGATGCGTTCAGCTATCTCCTATAATCAGTTTGTCATTCATCAGAGAAACTAGAAGTGAACTAAGTTTTGTTTTTGTTTCTGGAGAACGAATGTTGGATCTAAGTTCAAAGGAGATTTTGCTATCGTCAGTAAACCTAAGGAGATAATTAGTGTATTATTCATTTCTTCACATTTTAGTATTCCTCTTTGATGAAAAAAATGCAATATAATTGTCACACATCAATAAAAAATATTGAGAAAAAAATGATAGTAAAAGTTCGAAAAGTCTGACCAATTATGTTTTTTTACTTGAGAGTGTGAATGTGCCATCTTTCAAGTGAAACAAAGCATAACATCAGAAATAGATGGGTCATCAGCAAGAGTCTGGGGGCTAAACCCCAATGGCCATCTGTTCTCGTCGAGACTTCTGGGCCGATAGTGATGCACGTGGTCCATCATCAGGATACCCTTCTATCTATTATAAACTAAAAGCAAAATACGAAGATTTAAAATAGAGACATGAGGTTAATCCACATTACTTAAATTATCTAATCCGTCTGATTTTGATGGGACCTAATTATAACGGCTGAGATTAAAAGAATTTCGTTCACGTAAATATGCACAAAAACATTGTTTGTCACGTATACATATTTATAGCATGCATATTTCTACCTAGCCATACCTCACGTGTAATTGACTAGACCTACTTAAATCTAAACCAATAGAAAGTTCAATTCCACCCACGAACTGTCCCATGTGAAAACACCAATGCCCTAGCCTTGGCGCTGATTGCCTGAGAGAAACGACCACCATGGCCAGCATCAGGACGTGGCGGAGACCGGAGAGGAGGCGATGCGTCGGGTTCGTGGAGGTCCAGCTGGGCGCCGTGGTTGAAGACGAGCTCGGGAAGGAAAGACCAAAAAGGATCGTGAAGCTGCGGCGCCGGACTAGCTCGACGAGTGCGTTTTTTACGCGGTAGCGTCGGGAGGAAGCGATGTGCGGGAACGGAGGCTTCGGCGCGCGCGAGACGAAGATGGCGGGAGTCGGTGGCGGCGGCATCCGCTCGTGCGCAAAGGGAAGCGGCGGCCGGCGGAGTCAGGGGCGAGGCGCTCAGGGAAGGGATGAGCTCACAGAGGGGCTCGCGCGGCGCTGTGCGCGACGAGGACGGCTCGGCCAGAGAGGAGACAGGGTGAGGAGGCACTAGTAGAAAAAGAGGCTTCCGTTCACCCCCATTAGTCCCGGAAATATTCGAACCGCGACTAAAGGGGGCTTTAGTCGCGGTTCGGGAGGCGACCCGCGACTAATGCTCCATCCGCGACGAAAGGGTACCCCTTTAGTCGCGGTTGGTAACACCAACCGGGACTAAAGGGCTATGGAGGGATGCGGCCGGCGGAAAAACCTTTAGTCGCGGTTGGGGACACCAACCGCGACTAAAGGGTACCCCTTTAGTCGCGGTTTGTGTCCCCAACCGCGACTAAACGTTTTTCCGAGTTTTTCTACTCCCACGCCCCCTGCACCCCCCCTGTGGATCGCCTTTTTTTGGTTTGTAAAATACAAAAGAAAATGATAGAAAATTCAAATAAAAAAATTGGTTTCAGATTCTTTTATGTTATGCAACCGACTAGTCGGAGAAATTAAGAAATTCAATTTCCACTTTTTTTGCAAAAAAAGTTTAAAAAATGGTAAAACCGCAATAACTTTTGCATACGACGTCGGAAAAAACGTATAATATATCAAAAAAATCCTGGGAAAAAGTTACATCCGATTTCACCAGGGTTTACCCGTTAGCCAATTTTTAGATTCTCAAAATTCCAAATGGAAATACAAAAGCAGGAAGATTTTAGTTTTTACGTAAATTATGGATTTTATATTTTTTTAATTTTTTAAAACCTAAAATTAATAATTTCATTCTGCATAAAGATTACTATCATTTTTACCCAATTTTTAGATTTTCAAATTTTTAGATTTTAGGTTTGGCAAAAAAATAATTAATTAATTAATAAAATTAAAAATAATACAAATTAAAAAGTTAATGTTTATTTATTTATTCAATATTATTATTACATCATTACTTTTGTTTATTAAAATAATTATTTGAAATTCAAACAATAAAGAAATATGAGATCGATCAACATGTTAATAGGATTGATATGATACTACTATCACATACATGCGCGCGAAGCACTTGGATGCGGAACGGAATGGAACTTGGAAGTTAAGCGTGCTAGAGGTGGAGTAGTGGGAGGATGGGTGACCGAGCGGGAAGTTTGACCACGAGTAAGTAATTTGACTAGAGATAAGTGTAGTTAGAGATAGAGACTAAGCTATGCAAATAACTGAAATGAGAGAAATTCTGAAAAAAAAAAGAAAAAAAAACGGAGTGAAAAGAAATTAGAAATCCAAATGAATTTAAAATTTTTAACGAAATAGCCTTTAGTCCCGGTTGGGGACACCAACCGCGACTAAAGGTCCTTCGCCCAGGCGCACGGTAGCCGCCCACGTGGACGGGCCTTTAGTCGCGGTTCGTAAGCAACCGCGACTAAAGGGGGGGGCCTTTAGTCGCGCTTAATTAGTCGCGGTTGCGCAACCGCGACTAATGGCAGTTGCGAACCGCGACTAAAGGCCATTTTTCTACCAGTGAGGGGAAAGTGAAGAACGACAGATCGCCGGATCGAAAAAGTAAAGAGCGACCGCCGATGGCCGCGGGCGATAGTGGCATGATTGTTTGAACGAAGGCGGTGGCAGATCGGTAGGATAGTAAGGAGCGACGGTCGATGGCTACAAAGGTGACGTGATTGTGTAAGACAAGACGAATTTTTGCCCAAACTATTAGAGGTTCAAGGTCATGCAGGCATACGAGAGCTGAGCTGCCTAACGCGTCAAACTAGAGTTGGGGTAAGTGTTTTTGATTGCATGATATCACGATATAATAATGATCGACTTCCTATATCGAAATAGCTCACGCCTCAACCATAATGTATGGTCATACAAAATATTTTTGCAGCGGAGCCTGTGTTGATCTACCACCGAAATTTACTGAACTACTGAACCAGTGGTTGTGAACCACCAACTGTATGTTCCAATCCATTGACCTGAGAGCTGCATCAGGCATCAAGCACTGCAGCAATACTGTCACCAACTACAAGTGCACGGTCTGTTAGATTTAGAACAAAATGTCTTCATAATCTTAGTAAAGTATGCAGAGATGTTCTTAGTCAAGGTGCGTTGGTAATGTCAGTATTGACACCGTGCATGTTCATATATTCTGAAAATAGTTTTGGCTCTACAAAATTAATATTTGATATTAATGTAGGTCTGTGGTCTTATGATTAGTAATGCATAATTATTTCCCCTTTATGATTTTAGGTAATTCGTTCAGTCTGCCCAGATACCATTGACCACTTCACTTCAGAAGTTATAGAAAATAATAAAGGGGAACATCTAAAAATCCCGAGACATCCTCCGAATACTGTTTGATACGGTTGTAACAAAGACTGAACACTGTTTGTATGGAAAAAAATAAGGAGCATGAAAATTCTCCTCTGGTTAGCACATAAAACTGAGATATGTTTTCTAGTGGTGTTCTCTGAATACCGAAATACTTTAAGTTCACATTTGTTCTTTTGCTAGTACATTTGGCAATTTATTCTTGCAGAGAAGAACAAAAAGAGTAAGGTTAGATCTGTGATGTCTACCTTATGTTAATTTAAATATATACCCATGTACGGAGTAGAAAATTATATCCATGGGATGGTAATGGAGGCAGGAAGTTGCACAATTCGCCTCAACCCTTCATCCTTGATATTCACCATCGTCTTCCCTGTGGTTCCATCATACATTGCAGCATCATGGGAGCACATATGAACTTCAACACCTCACGAACTGTTCAGGGCATGTATACATGTATATTATCACAGGAATTTTGAATGTATTCACTAGTAGAAAAAGAGGCTTCCGTTCACCCCCATTAGTCCCGGAAATATTCGAACCGCGACTAAAGGGGGCTTTAGTCGCGGTTCGGGAGGCGACCCGCGACTAATGCTCCATCCGCGACGAAAGGGTACCCCTTTAGTCGCGGTTGGTAACACCAACCGGGACTAAAGGGCTATGGAGGGATGCGGCCGGCGGAAAAACCTTTAGTCGCGGTTGGGGACACCAACCGCGACTAAAGGGTACCCCTTTAGTCGCGGTTGGTGTCCCCAACCGCGACTAAACGTTTTTCCGAGTTTTTCTACTCCCACGCACCCTGCACCCCCCCCCCCCCGGGATCGCCTTTTTTTGGTTTGTAAAATACAAAAGAAAATGATAGAAAATTCAAAAAAAAAATTGTTTTCAGATTCTTGTATGTTATGCAACCTACTATTCGGAGAAATTAAGAAATTCGAATTTCCACTTTTTTTGCAAAAAAAGTTTAAAAAATGGTAAAACCGCAATAACTTTTGCATACGACGTCGGAAAAAAACGTATAATATATCAAAAAAATCCTGGGAAAAAGTTACATCCGATTTCACCAGGGTTTACCCGGTTAGCCAATTTTTAGATTCTCAAAATTCCAAATGGAAATACAAAAGCAGGAAGATTTTAGTTTTTTCTGTAAATTATGGATTTTATATTTTTTAAATTTTTTAAAACCTAAAATTAATAATTTCATTCTGCATAAAGATTACTATCATTTTTACCCAATTTTTAGATTTTCAAATTTTTAGATTTTAGGTTTGGCAAAAAAATAATTAATTAATTAATAAAATTAAAAATAATACAAATTAAAAAGTTAATGTTTATTTATTTATTCAATATTATTATTACATCATTACTTTTGTTTATTAAAATAATTATTTGAAATTCAAACAATAAAGAAATATGAGATCGATCAACATGTTAATAGGATTGATATGATACTACTATCACATACATGCGCGAAGCACTTGGATGCGGAACGGAATGGAACTTGGAAGTTAAGCGTGCTAGAGGTGGAGTAGTGGGAGGATGGGTGACCGAGCGGGAAGTTTGACCACGAGTAAGTAATTTGACTAGAGATAAGTGTAGTTAGAGATAGAGACTAAGCTATGCAAATAACTGAAATGAGAGAAATTCTGAAAAAAAAAAGAAAAAAAAACGGAGTGAAAAGAAATTAGAAATCCAAATGAATTTAAAATTTTTAACGAAATAGCCTTTAGTCCCGGTTGGGGACACCAACCGCGACTAAAGGTCCTTCGCCCAGGCGCACGGTAGCCGCCCACGTGGACGGGCCTTTAGTCGCGGTTCGTAAGCAACCGCGACTAAAGGGGAGCCTTTAGTCGCGACAATTAGTCGCGGTTGCGCAACCGCGACTAATGGCAGTTGCGAACCGCGACTAAAGGCCATTTTTCTACCAGTGAGGGGAAAGTGAAGAACGACAGATCGCCGGATCGAAAAAGTAAAGAGCGACCGCCGATGGCCGCGGGCGATAGTGGCATGATTGTTTGAACGAAGGCGGTGGCAGATCGGTAGGATAGTAAGGAGCGACGGTCGATGGCTACAAAGGTGACGTGATTGTGTAAGACAAGACGAATTTTTGCCCAAACTATTAGAGGTTCAAGGTCATGCAGGCATACGAGAGCTGAGCTGCCTAACGCGTCAAACTAGAGTTGGGGTAAGTGTTTTTGATTGCATGATATCACGATATAATAATGATCGACTTCCTATATCGAAATAGCTCACGCCTCAACCATAATGTATGGTCATACAAAATATTTTTGCAGCGGAGCCTGTGTTGATCTACCACCGAAATTTACTGAACTACTGAACCAGTGGTTGTGAACCACCAACTGTATGTTCCAATCCATTGACCTGAGAGCTGCATCAGGCATCAAGCACTGCAGCAATACTGTCACCAACTACAAGTGCACGGTCTGTTAGATTTAGAACAAAATGTCTTCATAATCTTAGTAAAGTATGCAGAGATGTTCTTAGTCAAGGTGCGTTGGTAATGTCAGTATTGACACCGTGCATGTTCATATATTCTGAAAATAGTTTTGGCTCTACAAAATTAATATTTGATATTAATGTAGGTCTGTGGTCTTATGATTAGTAATGCATAATTATTTCCCCTTTATGATTTTAGGTAATTCGTTCAGTCTGCCCAGATACCATTGACCACTTCACTTCAGAAGTTATAGAAAATAATAAAGGGGAACATCTAAAAATCCCGAGACATCCTCCGAATACTGTTTGATACGGTTGTAACAAAGACTGAACACTGTTTGTATGGAAAAAAATAAGGAGCATGAAAATTCTCCTCTGGTTAGCACATAAAACTGAGATATGTTTTCTAGTGGTGTTCTCTGAATACCGAAATACTTTAAGTTCACATTTGTTCTTTTGCTAGTACATTTGGCAATTTATTCTTGCAGAGAAGAACAAAAAGAGTAAGGTTAGATCTGTGATGTCTACCTTATGTTAATTTAAATATATACCCATGTACGGAGTAGAAAATTATATCCATGGGATGGTAATGGAGGCGGAAGTTGCACAATTCGCCTCAACCCTTCATCCTTGATATTCACCATCGTCTTCCCTGTGGTTCCATCATACATTGCAGCATCATGGGAGCACATATGAACTTCAACACCTCACGAACTGTTCAGGGCATGTATACATGTATATTATCACAGGAATTTTGAATGTATTCACTAGTAGAAAAAGAGGCTTCCGTTCACCCCCATTAGTCCCGGAAATATTCGAACCGCGACTAAAGGGGGCTTTAGTCGCGGTTCGGGAGGCGACCCGCGACTAATGCTCCATCCGCGACGAAAGGGTACCCCTTTAGTCGCGGTTGGTAACACCAACCGGGACTAAAGGGCTATGGAGGGATGCGGCCGGCGGAAAAACCTTTAGTCGCGGTTGGGGACACCAACCGCGACTAAAGGGTACCCCTTTAGTCGCGGTTGGTGTCCCCAACCGCGACTAAACGTTTTTCCGAGTTTTTCTACTCCCACGCACCCTGCACCCCCTGGATCGCCTTTTTTTGGTTTGTAAAATACAAAAGAAAATGATAGAAAATTCAAAAAAAAAATTGTTTTCAGATTCTTGTATGTTATGCAACCTACTATTCGGAGAAATTAAGAAATTCGAATTTCCACTTTTTTTGCAAAAAAAGTTTAAAAAATGGTAAAACCGCAATAACTTTTGCATACGACGTCGGAAAAAAACGTATAATATATCAAAAAAATCCTGGGAAAAAGTTACATCCGATTTCACCAGGGTTTACCCGGTTAGCCAATTTTTAGATTCTCAAAATTCCAAATGGAAATACAAAAGCAGGAAGATTTTAGTTTTTTCTGTAAATTATGGATTTTATATTTTTTAAATTTTTTAAAACCTAAAATTAATAATTTCATTCTGCATAAAGATTACTATCATTTTTACCCAATTTTTAGATTTTCAAATTTTTAGATTTTAGGTTTGGCAAAAAAATAATTAATTAATTAATAAAATTAAAAATAATACAAATTAAAAAGTTAATGTTTATTTATTTATTCAATATTATTATTACATCATTACTTTTGTTTATTAAAATAATTATTTGAAATTCAAACAATAAAGAAATATGAGATCGATCAACATGTTAATAGGATTGATATGATACTACTATCACATACATGCGCGCGAAGCACTTGGATGCGGAACGGAATGGAACTTGGAAGTTAAGCGTGCTAGAGGTGGAGTAGTGGGAGGATGGGTGACCGAGCGGGAAGTTTGACCACGAGTAAGTAATTTGACTAGAGATAAGTGTAGTTAGAGATAGAGACTAAGCTATGCAAATAACTGAAATGAGAGAAATTCTGAAAAAAAAAAGAAAAAAAAACGGAGTGAAAAGAAATTAGAAATCCAAATGAATTTAAAATTTTTAACGAAATAGCCTTTAGTCCCGGTTGGGGACACCAACCGCGACTAAAGGTCCTTCGCCCAGGCGCACGGTAGCCGCCCACGTGGACGGGCCTTTAGTCGCGGTTCGTAAGCAACCGCGACTAAAGGGGGGGGCCTTTAGTCGCGCTTAATTAGTCGCGGTTGCGCAACCGCGACTAATGGCAGTTGCGAACCGCGACTAAAGGCCATTTTTCTACCAGTGAGTAGAAATATCTCATTGGTGAATCTTAGCAACACAAGCATATAAAAACTAATGTTCAAAGTAACACATTTATTAGATATTTATCCATGTATAAAACGTTGTATATTTGCAATGAATATAGTATAAGTAGGAGTAGAAAAAAAGGCTACTTAAGAATAAAAACTTCATACTTTGGACAATCTCAGATGATGCCCTCGCATTTGCGAGGGCCACTTTGCTAGTTTATCTAAAAAAGTCAACTAACTTTTACTCATGATATTATCATCAGGATACCTTTTTATCTAAAAAATCAACTAACTTTTACTCATGATATTATATAGTTCGTTTTTGAGCTAAAGAGGGTAGAGAGTACCCTATCAATGGACCTCTTGTATCTATATCGACTGACTTGTTTTTTACCAGCCATGCGGCAGGCTCTCGGGCGTCATAGCATTTTTTTAACAGCCTCCGACGTCATAGCGAAAGTGTGGTGCGGTGCAACCACCGAAATACCAGATCAGCATGCAGATCAGCATGGGGATCGGGCCAAGAGGCCACGATGCTCTATTGGAACTAGAGGAACACCTCACACATGGGTTGCCTTTTTCCGCAAAAGAAATATATTGATATCACGAAGGTACCAATTACATTTAGTCAAGCAGTGCCTTAATAGCAATTCGGATGCACACAATAAAAAAATATTATAGAAAAGAAAATTTTCGCTACAATTATCTATTCCTTGTAACAGCGGACTAAACACCACCAAGACAGCACCATAAATCAATCATCTCCAAAAGCGATACCTCAAAGAAGGAAACAATGTACAAGCGCTGTCATCGGCTTGATCATAGATCTTCTCACCTAGGAGGGAGTCCCTGCTAATAAAACAATGCCTTCAACAAGGCCATTGCCAGGCACCAATTAGGGCTAGACCTTAGGTTTTCTGCCTGCAAGTTGAGACTCTGAATTTCTACTATGTTGTTGCTCACACTTGCCGATGCTGCTGCAATCACCAAGCCAAAACCTCATTGTCACTAGGACTCAAACAATTATTACTAGTACGCCATATCTTGCCTTCTATGCCATTCTCCGCAACTGCTTGGGGTTCCTATTGCAACAACACCGTTTCCGGGTCTACTGCTGGGCCGAAGCGTAGATTTTCAGTACTATTAAAACAACAATAGATTAGGTACTAGTTTTTTGTTGCCATCAACGGGCGGTATATGAAGGCGCTCGACGAATGTAGATCAACTAGAAGCCGACTAGACCCTAGGGAGATGGTATGTGATGACCTTGCCATCAGGCCACTAGTCACCTCGACGTCTGGGTGGCGTATCGCAACACTGTTGTCTAGTCTACTACTGGCAATTTAGCCATCTAGCTGATGGCTACTGCAAAGGCAGTAGATTTTGTACTAGTATTTTGTTGCCATCATCGGGCAATATGTTGGCGCTCGGTGCGTGCAGATCGCTAGAAGCCGACCAGACCGTGGGGAGACGGTTTGGGACGACCTTGCCCTCAGGCCGCTAGTCATCTCGATGCCTGGGCTGCTTATCGCAACAACTCCGTTGCCAAGTCTACTGGTGGACCATGGAGCTCAATTGGTGGGTTGATATATTCAACAAGCGTGTGGTCAATTGGTTTTAAAAGGAGGACGGCTAGCCGGTCTACTAGCCTGTTTTTAGCTAGGCTATCCTTCCTCTGCCCGGGCAGGGAAATGCAAAATGGATATAGTATCGACTCTTGAGAGATTGATCGACCCTTTCTCTCGGAGGAGAGGGCAAGGTATTTATATTTGTTGTAACCACTTTGGGGGTCACATCCTGGTGTGACCCTTTGTCTGGCCCCCGATGGCAGGTGCCAGTTTCGCGAAAGCTCCTTTAATACCTCATTTGATCGTAGCCAGTGTTCGCTAGCAAAAGGGGGATATGAGCTTTCTTGGGGCTTACTCCGATGCTAGCCCCAATCTAGGCCCTGGTAACCCACGTGTTTGATAGTTTGTCTTAGGGATAGAGCTCGTGAATTCTCCTACCGCGTTTCCTGCTGGAGTAGTAATGGGTTTTCCACAACCCTGTCAGTAAGTGTGTCAAGTGTGGCCTGTCAGTAAACTATCAATATGTCCTTTAAACCCCCATCAGTCATAGTCCACACTATTGCACTATTTTCCTTGCTAATCAGAGACGACTTTTTGAAACCAAATCTGGCGTCTACTGATGCAATCATTGATCGGTGTCTTAGGGACGGTCAACGATGTTAGGTCAGTCTTGCATAAGAGTTAACTCATAAAGCAATAAATTCTTAATAAAAGGTTTTGAAACAACACAAAGGAAGATATAAGTTTCAGTAGTTGCTTTCAACTTTGAACATTTATATCTCACTAGTAGGAAAAGCCTCATCAGTGGCGCACGAAAATGGGCTTCTGTGGCGCACGGGAGGTGCGCCACAGAAACGTCGCCACAAAAATAAGGTTTCTGTGGCGCATCTGGCAGTGCGCCACAAAATTAAGGTTTATGTGGCGCACTAGGTCCTGTGTGCCACTGAAATAAGTAGTTCTGTGGCGCATGAGATGTAGCTGCGCCACAGAAATAGGTGCGCCACAGAACTATGTTTTGGTGCGCCTGCTGCGCGTGGTTGACGTATGTCTTTTCCGTTCAACACGCGTCCGTTGGGAACCCCAAGAGGAAGGTGTGATGCGTACAGCAGTAAGTTTTCCCTCAGTAAGAAACCAAGGTTTATCGAACCAGTAGGAGCCAAGAAGCACGTTGAAGGTTGATGGCGGCGAGATGTAGTGCGGCGCAACACCAGGGATTCCGGCGCCAACGTGGAACCTGCACAACACAACGAAAGTACTTTGCCCTAACGAAACAGCGAGGTTGTCAATCTCACCGGCTTGCTGTAACAAAGGATTAGATGTATAGTGTGGATGATGATTGTTTGCAGAAAACAGTAGAACAAGTATTGCAGTAGATTGTATTCGATGTAAAAGAATGGACCGGGGTCCATAGTTCACTAGTGGTGTCTCTCCCATAAGATAAATAGCATGTTGGGTGAACAAATTACAGCTGGGCAATTGACAAATAGAGAGGACATGACAATGCACATACATGATATGATGAGTATAGTGAGATTTAATTGGGCATTACGACAAAGTACATAGACCGCTATCCAGCATGCATCTATGCCTAAAAAGTCCACCTTCAGGTTATCATCCGAACCCCTTCCAGTATTAAGTTGCAAACAACAGACAATTGCATTAAGTATGATGCGTAATGTAATCAATAACTACATCCTCGGACATAGCATCAATGTTTTATCCCTACTGGCAACAGCACATCCACAACCTTGAACTTTTTGTCACTGTCCGAGATTTAATGGAGGCATGAACCCACTATCGAGCATAAATACTCCCTCTTGGAATTAAGAGTAAAAACTTGGCCAGAGCCTCTACTAATAACGGAGAGCATGCAAGATCATAAACAACACATAGGTAATAGATTGATAATCAACATAACATAGTATTCTCTATCCATCGGATCCCAACAAACACAACATATAGCATTACAGATAGATGATCTTGATCATGTTAGGCAGCTCACAAGACCCGACAATGAAGCATAATGAGGAGAAGACAACCATCTAGATACTGCTATGGACCCATAGTCCAGGGGTGAACTACTCACTCATCACTCCGGAGGCGACCATGGCGATGAAGAGTCCTCCGGGAGATGATTCCCCTCTCCGCCAGGGTGCCGGAGGCAATCTCCTGAATCCCCCGAGATGGGATTGGCGGCGGCGGCGTCTCTGGAAGGTTTTCCGTATCGTGGCTCTCGGTACTGGGGGTTTCGCGACGAAGACTATTTGTAGGCGGAAGGGCAGGTCAGGAGGCGTCACAGGGGCCCCACACGCTAGGGCCGCGCGGGCCCCCTGTGGGCCGCGCCGCCCTAGTGTGGCGGCACCCCGTGGCCCCACTTCGTCTTCCCTTCGGTCTTCTGGAAGCTTCGTGTGAAAATAGGCCCCTGGGCGTTGATTTCGTCCAATTCCGAGAATATTTCCTTACTAGGATTTCTGAAACCAAAAAAGCAGAAAACAGCAACTGGCTCTTCGGCATCTCGTTAATAGGTTAGTGCCGGAAAATGCATAAATATGACATAAAGTATGCATAAAACATGTAGATATCATCAATAATGTGGCATGAAACATAAGAAATTATCGATACGTCGGAGACGTATCAGCATCCCCAAGCTTAGTTTCTGCTCGTCCCGAGCAGGTAAACGATAACAAAGATAATTTCTGGAGTGACATGCCATCATAACCTTGATCATACTATTGTAAACATATGTAATGAATGCAGCGATCCAAACAATGGTAATGCAATGAGTAAACAAATGAATCATATAGCAAAGACTTTTCATGAATAGTACTTCAAGACAAGCATCAATAAGTCTTGCATAAGAGTTAACTCATAAAGCAATAATTCAAAGTAAAGGTATTGAAACAACATAAAGGAAGATGAAGTTTCAGCGGTTGCTTTCAACTTGTAACATGTATATCTCATGGATAGTTATCAATGCAAAGTAATATAACAAGTGCAATATGCAATTATGTAGGAATCAATGCACAGTTCACACAAGTGTTTGCTTCTTGAGGTGGAGAGAAATAGGTGAACTGACTCAACATAAAAGTAAAAGAAAGGCCCTTCGCAGAGGGAAGCATTGATTGCTATATTTGTGCTAGAGCTTTGGTTTTGAAAACAAAAAACAATTTTGTCAACGGTAGTAATAAAGCATATGTGTTATGTAAATTATATCCTACAAGTTGCAAGCCTCATGCATAGTATACTAATAGTGCCCGCACCTTGTCCTAATTAGCTCGGATTACCGGGATTATCATCGCAATACATATGTTTTAACCAAGTGTCACAAAGGGGTACCTCTATGCCGCCTGTACAAAGGTCTAAGGAGAAAGCTCGCATCGGATTTCTCGCTATTGATTATTCTCAACTTAGACATCCATACCGGGACAACGTAGACAACAGATAATGGACTCCTCTTTTATGCATAAGCATTCAACAACAATTAATTTTCTCATATGAGATTGAGGATATTTGTCCAAAACTGAAACTTCCACCATGGATCATGGCTTTAGTTAGCGGTCCAATGTTCTTCTCTAACATTATGCATGCTCTAACCATTAAATGAGTGGTAAATCTCCCTTACTTCAGACAAGACGGACATGCATAGCAACTCACATGATATTCAACAAAGAGTAGTTGATGGCGTCCCCAGGAACATGGTTATCGCACAACAAGCAACTTAATAAGAGATAAAGTGCATAAGTACATATTCAATACCACAATAGTTTTTTAGGCTATTTGTCCCATGAGCTATATATTGTAAAGTTAGAGGATAGAAATTTAAAGGTAGCACTCAAGCAATTTACTTTCGAATGGCGGAGAAATACCATGTAGTAGGTAGGTATGGTGGACACAAATAGCATAGTGGTTGGCTCAAGGATTTTGGATACATGAGAAGTATTCCCTCTCGATACAAGGTTTAGGCTAGCAAAGTTTATTTGAAACAAACACAAGGATGAACCGGTGCAGCAAAACTCACATAAAAGACATATTGTAAACATTATAAGACTCTACACCGTCTTCCTTATTGTTCAAACTCAATACTAGAAATTATCTAGACCTTAGAGAGACCAATTATGCAAACCAAATTTTAGCAAGCTCTACGTATTTCTTCATTAATGGGTACAAAGTATATGATGCAAGAGCTTAAACATGAGCACAACAATTGCCAATTATCACATTATCCAAGACATTTTAGCAATTACTACATGTATCATTTTCCGTTTCCAACCATATAACAATTTAACGAAGAAGATTCAACCTTCGCCATGAATACTATGAGTAAAGCCTAAGGACATATTTGTCCATATGCAACAGAGGAGCGTGTCTCTCTCCCACACAAAGAATGCTAGGATCCATTTTATTCAAACAAAACAAAAATAAAAACAAACTGACGCTCCAAGCAAAGTACATAAGATGTGATGGAATAAAAATATAGTTTCACTAGAGGAACCTGATAATGTTGTCGATGAAGAAGGGGATGCCTTGGGCATCCCCAAGCTTAGACTCTTGAGTCTTCTTGAAATATGCGGGGGTGAACCACCGGGGCATCCCCAAGCTTAGAGCTTTCACTCTCCTTGATCATATTGTATCATCTCCCTCTCTTGATCCTTGAAAACTTCCTCCACACCAAACTCAAAACAACTCATTAGAGGGTTAGTGCACAATTAAAATTTACATGTTCAGAGGTGACATAATCATTCTTAACACTTCTGGACATTGCACAAAGCTACTGGAAGTTAATGGAATCGAAAAATCCATCAAGCATAGCAAAACAGGCAATGCGAAATAAAAGGCAGAATCTGTCAAAACAGAACAGTTCGTAAAGACGAATTTCTAAGAGGCACCAGACTTGCTCAAATGAAAATTCTCAAATTGAATGAAAGTTGCGTACATATCGGTGGATCACTCACGTAAATTGGCATAATTTTCTGAGTTACCTACAGAGAATTAGGCCCAGATTCGTGACAGCAAAGAAATCTGTTTCTGCGCAGTAATCCAAATCTAGTATGAACCTTACTATCAAACACTTTACTTGGCACAACAATGCACGAAACTAAGATAAGGAGAGGTTGCTACAGTAGTAACAACTTCCAAGACTCAAATATAAAATAAAGGTACTGTAGTAAAAACATGGGTTGTCTCCCATAAGCGCTTTTCTTTAACGCCTTTCAGCTAGGCGCAGAAAGTGTATATCAAGTATTATCAAGAGATGGAGCATCAACATTACCTTGGGCTTTGCCCTTACCTTTCTTGTTCTTTTTCTTACCCTTTGATTTAGGGAATACATGTCTACCCCCCGGTGTAGAGGTGAATTTTAGGGTGCCTTCTCCCATATCTATGACTGCTCCCAATAGTTTCAGCAGGGATCTTCCGAGTGTGATTTGTCCTGTTCCTACAGATTCAATAACAAGATAATCAATGGATATTGTTCTTCCAAGAATGGTTGTATGCACACCTGCGGCTATTCCCTTAGGGATTATAACAGAGTTATCAATAAGAGTTATTCCTTCTCCCCCTTCGACGAATCCCCAAAGTTTCAAAGATTCATGAATACTCTTAGGCATAAGGCAAAATTCAGACATAATATCACAATTGGCATGAAGAGTTTGATCACCGATAACAATTTTAATAGTAGGATCCCATAATGAAGGTTCAGAGTTCACTAAAACTTGTTCAAGACGGTTACGAACATAGCGATAGTTGTCATTCAAGCGAGATGCACTTGTCTCAAGAGTGTTTAATCTATTATAAATGCTAATAAGGGCTGAATCAAAGTTATTAGCTGAATCATGTGATGCAACCAACTTCTTTATGGCATTAAAAGTTTGATCCCCATTGCAATGAAGGAAATCTCCTCCCACTAAAGCATCCAAGGCATATCTATAGCGAATCATAAGACCAAAATAAAAGTTACTAAGGAGCAAACTTAGAGTCATTTGAGGTTCAGCTTTACGATAAGAAGTAAAAATTCTGGACCAAGCATCTTTAAAGCTCTCCTCATCCCCTTGTTTAAAAGTGAAGACTAATTCTTCAGGTGAAGAAGTAACAAGTGCAGAACTAGACATGGTAACAAAAGTAAAATGCAAGTAAATAATTTTTTTGTGTTTTTAATATAGAGTATGCAAACAAGACAGTAAGTAAAGTAAAACTAGCAACTAATTTTTTTGTGTTTTGATTTAGTGCAGCAAACAAAGTAGTAAATAAAACAAAGCAAGACAAAAACAAAGTAAAGAGATTGGACTGTGGAGACTCCCCTTGCAGCGTGTCTTGATCTCCCCGGCAACGGCGCCAGAAAATCTTCTTGCTACGCGTGGTTGACGTATGTCTTTTCCGTTCAACACGCGTCCGTTGGGAACCCCAAGAGGAAGGTGTGATGCGTACAGCAGTAAGTTTTCCCTCAGTAAGAAACCAAGGTTTATCGAACCAGTAGGAGCCAAGAAGCACGTTGAAGGTTGATGACGGCGAGATGTAGTGCGGCGCAACACCAGGGAATCCGCGCGCCAACGTGGAACCTGCACAACACAACCAAAGTACTTTGCCCCAACGAAACAGCGAGGTTGTCAATCTCACCGGCTTGCTGTAACAAAGGATTAGATGTATAGTGTGGATGATGATTGTTTGCAGAAAACATTTGAACAAGTATTGCAGTAGATTGTATTCGATGTAAAAGAATGGACCGGGGTCCACAGTTCACTAGTGGTGTCTCTCCCATAAGATAAATAGCATGTTGGGTGAACAAATTACAGCTGGGCAATTGATAAATATAGAGGGCATGACAATGCACATACATGATATGATGAGTATAGTGAGATTTAATTGGGCATTACGACAAAGTACATAGACCGCTATCCAGCATGCATCTATGCCTAAAAAGTCCACCTTCAGGTTATCATCCGAACCCCTTCCAGTATTAAGTTGCAAACAACAGACAATTGCATTAAGTATGGTGCGTAATGTAATCAATAACTAAATCCTCGGACATAGCATCAATGTTTTATCCCTAGTGGTAACAGCACATCCACAACCTTAGAACTTTCTGTCACTGTCCCAGATTTAATGGAGGCATGAACCCACTATCGAGCATAAATACTCCCTCTTGGAGTTAAGAGTAAAAACTTGGCCAGAGCCTCTACTAATAACGGAGAGCATGCAAGATCATAAACAACACATAGGTAATAGATTGATAATCAACATAACATAGTATTCTCTATCCATCGGATCCCAACAAACACAACATATAGCATTACAGATAGATGATCTTGATCATGTTAGGCAGCTCACAAGACCCGACAATGAAGCATAATGAGGAGAAGACAACCATCTAGCTACTGCTATGGACCCATAGTCCAGGGGTGAACTACTCACTCATCACTCCGGAGGCGACCATGGCGGTGAAGAGTCCTCCGGGAGATGATTCCCCTCTCCGGCAGGGTGCCGGAGGCGATCTCCTGAATCCCCCTAGATGGGATTGGCGGCGGCGTCTCTGGAAGGTTTTCCGTATCGTGGCTCTCGGTACTGGGGGTTTCGCGACGAAGACTATATGTAGGCGGAAGGGCAGGTCAGGAGGCGTCACGGGGGCCCCACACGCTAGGGCCGCGCGGGCCCCCTGTGGGCCGCGCCGCCCTAGTGTGGCGGCGCCCCGTGGCCCCACTTCGTCTTCCCTTCGGTCTTCTGGAAGCTTCGTGTGAAAATAGGCCCCTGGGCGTTGATTTCGTCCAATTCCGAGAATATTTCCTTACTAGGATTTCTGAAACCAAAAACAGCAGAAAACAGCAACAGGCTCTTCGGCATCTCGTTAATAGGTTAGTGCCGGAAAATGCATAAATATGACATAAAGTATGCCTAAAACATGTAGATATCATCAATAAAGTGGCATGGAACATAAGAAATTATCGATACGTCGGAGACGTATCAGCACCACAGAATAATCTACATGTATACTCGATTTTGTGCTCCCTGGTGTATTATACAGGTTTTATACTGGTTTTATACACCGTATATAGGTTATATACTGATATAATATAGACAGATATAATATGGACATATATAATCATCACATCATCATCACATTACTTAGAGCCCGATCGAGTTATACATATAGCTCCATACAACTCATAATCCATGCAAATTAATTAAGTTCTCATCATCTCTAGATACAAACGAAGTGACACCGGCCGCCGCCTACACTAGGATGAAATAGAGTACCGCCGCGACGATGGTGAGCAAGAGCGAGAGCACAAGGAAGGTCTTCATCTTGCTCTTGTTCGCTTGGTGCGCCCTCCACTTGGCAACCGCCTCGTGTCTAGTCGGGTACCCTTTGTAGCAGTTGCCGCTGAACTTGTGCACCTGTTTCTTGCACTCCTCCCACTCCTCGTACACTCCTGGAACCCGCCCCTCGAACACGACGTAGTACATCATCTCTATGGACACAAGGCATATTAGTATATAACGCAATGGAAAGAGTTAGAGGGTTTACATGCATACATATTCACAAGAATTAAAGCAAGGAAATAATAATAAACCTAAAAGACATATAGCATCGGTATCACAAAAGTAATATGGTTCAACGATAATGACTACAATAGTAATTGAAGTCCAACAACGACGACCACCGTTTCGAGCAAATTAAGCAAGTTTAGTTTACAACACGGTACAAATTGTCCATCGATTCAAAGTAATGCTAGGCACACCGGCCTCGGTCAACGAGACGTCTTCTTGAGCGGCTCCGGGAACGGCTTGTACAAGTCCTTCGTCGTCCACTTCCTTCCATCACCCTGCCTATGTAGGCGTTCTTCGATATCCCTCTTAGACAACCCTCTGAGTTGGTGTAATAGCCCCGATGCGTTGGATACATCTTGTAAGATAATTTCCGAGAGCTTTACTTGGATGCGATGGAAGTCATCTCTAAGATCATCATCATTGATTTGCCTCGACATTTTAATGGGGTCTCGCTTACTAGGTGGCAAAGACATCATCTCTGCATCCTCTACAAACCCTTTAAGGTGATGGAGGACATAGAAGGCCTCCTTAATGCTGCCAGCTGGCTGCTTGACACAAGGGAAGTCGATCACGTGCTTGAACCCGGGCTTTTTAGTGTCCGGCCTGATATGTTGCTCATTCTTGTCGAAGGTGCCTCCATTTTTGGAGTAGCCAAGGATAGCCTCATCGAGAACACCCCTTATTGTCTTGTAGTCTTTCTTCGTCGTCGTACTCGACGAGTCGAAATACTGGGATAGTGACCACTTCGGATCTAGGATGATGAGTGTGCAGTATTTGTCCCTGCTCAACACATGCAATTGAAATGGAATGTTGGAAATGATCGGCAATGGAAGAAATATATAATAAAGCATAAGTTACGACGGCCGTGAGCGGATGTGTACTTACTCGGGAAAGACAGGCAGAAGAATGGTGTTGCTCTCTTTGTACATGAGCATGAAGTTCTGGAGGTATCGCACCGCCTTGGTCCTTGTCCTTGAGCCGTCCTGGAGCTGGCTATCGCGCATGTAGTAGGGATCCCCTACCGCGATGTGGCGGGGTCTCTCTCTGTTGATCTTCATCTGAAGATTGATCGTGTATAGGCGGACCAAGTTATAGTCGAGCCGTTTCGAGTGAAATAGGTTGAAGACGTCCTCGAACGCTATGAAGAAGATATCCGCGGGGTCTTCATTGACGAAGTTCTGGTCGGACGGCACCTTGACCGAGAACACCGGGTAATTTGGATCCTTTTCTTTAAGAAGGACGCTCTCTAGATAAGTAATAGTGTTCTGCAAAGGGAGCATTGGTCCACTTGCGAGGTGTTCCATGTCCGGAGCCAGTATCGATTTACCAGCTTCATGACACCGGGGCAAGCCATCCGGTGTAGGTGGTACCATGTCGTCGGCACGGATCCTCTTAGGAGCAGGCTGGCTCGAAGATGCGCCCTTCTTGGCTCCTCTCTTCCTTGCCTTCTTCACCTGACCTACTGGGGGTGCTGGTGGTGCTGATGGTGGTGCTTCGGGTGCTGGTGGTGCTTCTGAGGTCGCTGGGGTTGATTTGGGTGGCTCCCCGATGATCGTCTTACGCAGCGTGTTAGGGCTGAAAATGGTAGCAGGCTTGACTTGAGCTGGATTGCCAGCCTCCGGAGGAGTGTCTTGAGAAAGACCCGTGAAGACCAGGCGCTGCTTCATCACTGTAGGGGGACGACCAAGTTGATCGCCGTGTGTGCGGAAGGCTTGTTCATCCATAGGAGGCATGTACATATCTTGGCTGCAGGCGCCAGTGTTGATGTAGGCATCGATGTCATCATCATCATCTGCATCGTTGCCATCAAGTGGCGCCATGTCCTGGACCTTAGGTGGTGGCGGTTGCGATGCCGCCGCTTGGCGTACCGTGCGTCTAGTTGACGGTCGTTGCGGTAGCGCTCCCAACAACTGTTTGTGGAGTGTGGTGGTGGCGGCGATCGTCGGTTCCTTCCGGGTGGAGGCGGCGACCGCCGGTTCCTTAAGGGTAGTGGGGGCGGCGACCGCCGGTTCCTTAAGGGTGTCGTCGGCGCTGGCGATCTTGGGCCGGATGATAGGGAGGTGGCGCCGGTGCTTTTCTTAGCACTCGAAAGACCCCCCCAGACGAATCTGGTTCTTCGGCCATTTCATAACCCATGAGGTGCAATCCCCAAGGGGCAAGACGTCGCCTTCGTCTGTGCCCGGAGGTTGAAAGGGGGGCATGGCGTAGCGGTACTCCGGCACTACCATTACCAACTTGACCTTCGCCACGTGTTCCGCCAATCTAGCGCCGTGCATAGTGCGGGAAGCCATGACATGGCCGCTAGCAACTTCCACCAACTTGCCGCCGGGCTCCACCGCTTGCAGAAATATGCATTGTTCATCCTGAGTCAGGGGCGCCATGTTGGGCATCGTGAGATGGCAGTCACGAAAGGCATATATAGTTAAAGAAGATGACGCGAAGGAGTAACTAATGAGTTTACCTCCTTGATGGCGTCGATCTCGGCTACTGTCGATACAAGGGCGGCGGTTGGGGGCGTCGATGCGACCAGTTGGAGCTGCGGCGGCGGTTGGAGCTGCGGCGTCGGGTGGAGCGGCGGCGTCTGGTGGAGCCCCGACGCCGGCGTCGGGTGGAGCGGTACCGTCGGCGACACGTGGAAGCTTGAGTTGCTGCCGCTGATGCTGGGCACATGTATCGGCCCCACTTGACCTCCCGCATTCCAAGCAGCTAACCCCTCCATCAACCCAGGGGGGATGATCTGCCGGATCTTCTCGTCCAATAACTTGTTCATCATCTCCGTGTTCTCCACAGGCTTTTCGGCCACCAGCTTCTCTAGTGACTCCACCTTCTTCTTCAGCTCCTGAACCTCGGATTTATCCTTAGCCGACGACCTCCTCTCCAGCTTTCTCGTCTTGGCATAGGATCTGTAGTACTCGGATAGCTTCATACTTGTGCCGAAGCCGGACACACGGCCACCCGACGTCGGTGGCTTGTCCAGCTCCCTCTCCTTGTATTTGTTCATCGCCCTGTTGAAAGGTGTGTCCCACGGTTCCGTCGACCCCTGGGACGACGGGCCAGCCTTCGTCAACTCTTCATCCTTCAGACAAAGGAACTTAAGGTTAGCCCATTTGGCTTCATTGCCTGATAAGATGAGCGAAATAATATAGAACTATCCTTACCAGGTACTTCTCGAAATCCCTCACGTCTTCGTGATCTGTAATAAATTCCCCTGTCTTCCAGTCTAAGTAGTAGCAGGACCGGACAAAGTTCCTAGCCTGTTCATCCTGGATTTTGTGCCAGGGGTTTTCTTTCCCCAGACGTACCATCTCGGCATCCTCCTTGTCCCAAGTGGGCTGTTTTCCTCGGTAACCGCCGCTTCCGCAATGGTGGGTCCCTAAGTTCAAGTCCCGCATTTTCTTCCCCCAGGCGGTCCATTTTTTAACATTGTCAGTCTCTAAGTAAGACTTGAATGCATTAAAGTCTTCTAAGGAGATCGACCGGTCTTTGGTACTTATCCTCTCCCAGCTTTCACCGGCATCGATCTTTTTCTTCAGCCGGTTCTTCCAGCTGCTCAAGTCGGTGCTCATCTTCGTGAGAGCTAAAGAGTCCACCTTCTTATTGAACGGCTCCGGGAACGTGTATCGTTGGTGAAGCTTCTGGAGGAGGGATTGGGCGAGAGCCTCGTTCTCCTTGCTTCTGAGGTCCTGAGTTAGGATCGGCACGGTTTCACGGACGATGCACCCTAGTTGCATGCCGTACCCTTTGGCAACCCACGAAGGCTCCAAGGGTAGGCCACTTTCGGAGACTACCGTGAAATGATCGGTGACGTTGGCGAGCACTTGCGGCCTCCGATCCCTCCTTGGCCCCCTCGCCGTCCTCTTCTTCTTACCCTCCTGAGGGTTGCGGCCGCTATCACCTTCCGTGCGGTTGGCCGCGTTCTCTTCACCGGTCGTCTCTTCACCGGTCTCGGCGGCGGCGTCCCAGGTATCGTCATCGTCGCCGGTGTCGGCGGTGCCCCCCCGGCCCTCTCCCTCGGAGGCGGCGTCCCGGCCCTCGTCGGTGTCGTCGGCGGCCTCCTGGCCCTCTCCCTCGGAGGCGGCATCCCGGCCCTCTTCCTCATCGCCGGGCGACTCGGCGGCGGCCTTCCGGGGCTGCTCGTAGCCCTCCCAGAAGTCCTTGTTGGCCTCTCTCGCTTCTTCGTTCTGGCTCCTGGGCTTAGAAGTGCTGCCCGACATGTTTATTTGCACTTCATTAAAAAGAGGCAACAAGTTAGTACAAAAGTCAACCAAAAAATTCGGCATGACTTTTGCTAATTTTTCTACGTAGGAGTGCCGATTTCTCAATCGAAACGGAAGTTAATCAACGCTTCGGGAGAAATGGGCAACTCAATGAAATCCCTGCAAAAATATCCACCATATACACCATATATCCAACATATCCACCATATATCGACCATACAAAGTTGCCCATCTACAATACATCAAACAAAATCCAACATAAACCTGGAGCATCTATTTCAGCATATTTTTTAACCTGGAGCAGTACAACAACAATGACTTTCTTAACCTGGAGCATCTACCACCTGGAGCACTACCACCTGGAGCACTACACAATCTGGAGCACTACACAACCTGGAGCACTACAAAAACCAGAGTACATTAAAGCTAGCACTTCAAGTTTTTAGCTAACATTAATTCATTATATATGGGCAGTACCATTGGTACAGCATATAGAGAACTGCACAAAAGAATATACAAGATAATGAGCATGAGCATGAGCATGATCATTTCATAAATGAATTCAAATAGTAGCATTTCATGTAATAGTAGCATTATATGCTTCTTCATAACCAATAGCTATGCAACTTGGTTATAGAGCATAAACAAGCATACAAGCTTATAGAGCAAGCCAACCAGTAGCTACTGCCAACATGTGACTTCAAATGAAAATGCTATTATTCCAGATATAATTAAATAGCAGAAGCTTGAGCATCATATGGAAATGCTAGTGACTTCAAATGAAAATGCTATTACTCATAAATATACATTACAAAAGGCAGTAGCTAGTGACTTAAATTTTTTATAAATTCAAAGAGAATTATACCAATAGCTAATCAAATTTTAGTAGACAATTACTTAAATTTAAAAAGGTAGTATAGAGCAAGCCAACCAGTAGCTACTGCCAACATTTGAGCATGAGCATCATTTAACCTTACATTACATACATTATTTCCTACCATCTGCATAGAAGCATTACATAAACCCTTTTATTCATCATTGCATGGAAGCATTACATCAACCCTTACATTACATAATTATTCAGACAACCTAGGACACACTAAAACTAGATGGCTGAAACTACAACTAACTACAACAAACTAGGATACCAAATCTTTGATTTTTTTCATGCCCTTCCTCAGCCAGCACAAGATAATTCCAGCTTTAACCTTTTCTTCAAGATTTGGTTCGACATAGTAGGGCAACACCTCTGTGGGTCCTCCTTCCCTCAACTGATGCTTATACTTTTTCAGTTTGATCATGCCCTTAGGTCTGGATTTTGGAACTGGGAGAACTTGTGTAGTGTATGTGAACACACCTAGCTGGTTCAAGCCATCTGCTGCTTCTTCTTCCCTGAACCTGGCAGCAGAAGCTTCCCTCTCTTGCACACTTCTCCTACGATACACTAGCAACTCCTTGTCTGCCCTACCCATAGAAAAAGTCTTGGAAAGAGTGGCATCCCTAGAGCCAGAGGCACCAAGGGAGCCAGTGCTCCTCCTCTTTACACTCCAGGACAGGTTGTCCATGTTTGGTGTGGTTATCAGGTTCACTACACTAGGCATTTATATAGGATGGAGGGCATGCACAGAGGGTATGAGAACACAAGCTGAACAGTTGTGTTACATAGGACAATGCCATCAGTTTCTTTTTTTGAATTGTGATGTCAATCCACAAGAGGGAGAATATTCTCCAAAATGGGTCAGAGACAAGCCATTGGGAATATTCCCCAAAATGGGTCAGGAGAGCCTGTCCATTCTTGCTAGGCAGAGGCATTTTTGGTTCAGAGGAATATTCTTGCTAGGGCAGAGGTGGCCAGAGGTGAATTAACCCAAGCATTTTCATTTTCTAAACCTAGGCAGTAGCATTTCTATTTATTAACAAATCCTAGGCAGTAGCATTTCATTTTCTAAACCTAAATTTTCTACTGCCAACAAAATAGCAAGAACTTTATTAGCTCTAGTGCAAGCAATGAATTAAAAAAAATAGCAACCAATGAATTAAAAAAAATAGCAAGCAATAAATTAAATAGCATTTGACTGCATCATTTGCATTTACATTTAAACCAGTAGCATCATTTGCATGAACAAGAGAACCTAAATCAATTTCTAGCTTGTACATTTCATCATTTCATCATAGCATCATAGCATCATTTCATCATTTCCATTTAAACCAGTAGCATCATTAGCTTTCACCAAGAATTGCTAACAAATCCTAGCAATAACATATACATACTACACTACAGCATGCCACCAAAGTAGATATAGGTCATTTGTTTCTACATTTATTTTGCTACAACATTATTCTTGATAGCAAGTAGCTTTTTATCTGCTAAGTTTCTACTGCATTCATTTGCTACAACATTAGCTTGTTCATTTTTATTTGCTACTACATTCATACTAACCCTCTTTTGACTCTCTCTTACAATGCAAATTGAGGTGTTCTTGAAATTCTATTTGACTACAGCAGCACTACAACCTAGTTTTTTTTTGTTTTGCTACAACCTATTTGACTACAGCAGCACTACAACCTAGTTTTTCTTGAAATTCTATTTGACTACAGAAGCACTACTGCATTCATTTGCTACTGATGCATTTTATTGAACCAACCAAACTACTAATGGAGATGCACATTTGAGCAAGCTCAAACCATCTCTAGAACACTAGAAATACCAACACAGCTTGGTACTGCAAGCAATCCATAGCAACTAGGCTAGCCAGAGGGGGAATTTGAAGCAGCATTGCAAGGAGAGCATTCACTGGGGAGGTGAGAGGGGAAGGGGACAGTGGAGTGGGGAGGACAGGGGAAAGGAGCTCTCACCGAACGGGTGGCGGTGGCGGGGATCAAGCGGTGGTGGTGGCGCTATCCTCCTCCTCCTCCTCGGCGACGGCGGCTCGGGTGTCCTCCTCCTCCTCGGTGGCGGCGGCGGCTCGGGCGTCCTCCTCCTCCTCGGTGGCGGCGGCGGCTCGGGTGTCCTCCTCCTCCTCGGTGGCGGCGGCGGCTCGGGCGTCCTCCTCCTCAGCAGCGGCGGCGCTAGGCGGTGGCTCTAGGCGGTGGCGACGGCGCTAGGCGGTGGTGGCGGCTGCGTGAGAGCAGTGTGGCGCTAGGGTTGCGAGTGACTGAGTGGGGAAGAAACTGCTGTTGATCGAGTTATTTCACCAAGTGTCCAAATTCTGTGACGCTTCCCTCTCAGTGCGCCACAGAATTAAGCTTTCTGTGGCGCATCAGCACTGACATGCGCCACATAATTCCTTAGTTCTGTGGCGCACCTAATGGGGAGTGGGCCACAGAATTTAGACACTTAGCAAAACAAAACGGTTCACTGCTGTGTCCTGATAGATACATAGCACTAGTCTAGTGGTTAAGGCCAATGTTAGGCAGTTAGTAGCCAGGTTCGAACCCTGGCTGCCACACAATTTTTATTCCTTTTTTCATATTTTAGTTACATCTATTATGTACTAAAAGCAAAATACAGAGGTTTAAAATAGAGGTTTAAAATAGAGACACTACGTTAATCCACATCATCCTAATTATTTTTAATGGTTAGATTTAAAATTTGTGGTCAGGATTTAATAAGAGAATAATAATTACGTAACTATATAATATTGTTTGACACGTTCAACTATGTACAAAAGAAAAGTACCGTGCCATGTAGGACCAGATAAGATGCAAGGAGACTTGATATTTTTGGCAAAATTGCACATCGTATCTGCCGAGGGCTCCACCCGTGTCTGATAAAAAAAGAGTTGCACGATGGTTATTCTGTGTCTGATTAAAAAGGCTGCATGGTTCTAGGGTGCCGGATCAAAAAGATTGTGTGATCCTTACCATAATCCAGTGTACAACCACGACTACCCACCTTTAACGTGTTGTGTAACAATTCGTTCTCTATCCAAAATGATTTCCAGAAAAGTATATGTACTACTATATAAGTCTGGCCATTTGCCGATGTCGCAGCCATGATGCAAGAAAAAATTACACTTTGTAAAAAGAATTTCCTAAAATTTCCGTCACCTTATCCTCAGCACTTCTTGGATTTTGTTTAAAAAACTCGATCATGTGATCAGTTCGGCACGATTTATGTTGAGGTGATCACGTCTCGAACGTGAACATGGTAATTAAGCGATAACACAGATGCGTCCTCTAAAAACCGACCGTGTATAGCTTTTCTTCATGGACCATGGTAGGTATTAATGAAAAAAAAAATCTCAATACGCCATAAGAAGTATGGCTATTTGCCGATGCCGCAGCCGTGATGCAAAAGAAAATTCTTTTACTCTTCGTAAAAAAAACTTCTCAAAATTTCTGGCACCTTATCCTTGACGCTGCTTGTATTTAATAAAATATTAATTATGAAACCGGTTTGACAACGATTTATGTTAGGATGGTCACATCTCGACATGGACTCGGTAATTAAGAGATCCACGTCAGCACATACATCCATAGGACCGTAAAAATAAATGATGTGTCTTCTAAAAACCATCGGTGTATAGCTTTTCCTTGCAGGATTATTGTATTTGTTAAAAAAATTCTCTTAATAAGACATAGGATTTGGCTGTGATTTACGTGGAGAACACAAGCCATAAATCATCTACCTCTAAGTCACAGGATCATGTTCTAAGAGATTTGCTTGTAAAAATATCAATCATGCAAGTTCTCAAAGAGGTTAGAGACCCCCGCCAAAAATGGGAACCTGAGATATTCGAGAACACAATGTCCATAGCCACTCTCTCATAAATTCATTAGGATGAAGCTTTTTTTTGCGAATAGGACTTTAGCATTAAAAGAAACAACGAACAGTACAAAGCACCCCAAGAAAAACGAAAATTACAACGAGATTCTTGAGAAAGCCCTTCATTTTCAACCTCCAGACCGTGTCGACGGCACGCCGCCGCTGCCGCTCCTCCCTGAGTTGGCCTGGCGTTGTTGGTTGCGGACGGGTAATAACCGAACGGATCAAAAAGGCCACATCCGTCCCAGAAACGAAGAAGAAGGAAGAACTTCCATTGAAGCTCCTTGACGACCTGAAGATCCCCACAGCCAGACAAAATCCTCGAAGACCACACCACTCCCACAAGTCTCTCGATGTTGCCTCCGAGATGGGGTTGAAGCCAGGGAGACCTTATTGCACGAGACGCCTCCACCACCACTTGAGTGCCGCCCCTACAAACCTTGACCCTAAAAACGAAGAACGAAGCCCTCAAAATAGGGAGCAGATCACCACGCCTCCATGGCCCGAAAGCCACAAAAACAAGGCGATTAGCAGCGGCGCCGACAGGAGGCACGATGACGAAGCTCATTTGTTACATCAAAAACAAGGGCGAACAAAAACATTCCTGCTAAATCTTCATTGTCCCCTCATATCTTATATTCTTTTGTTTCACCAGAAAAATATAGGCACAAAATCAAATCTCTGAAGATTAGACTAAGATGGGAACCTAAGACCTTTGACTTAAGATTATATTTATCAATTGGATTTGATATCGGTCATTCATAACCACATAGAAAGTTAGTACTGTCAACCAAAAATTAGAAATCAACTGCAAGAGGTGCACGGAGAATAGTTTCAAAATCGACAATTGGAGAGAAAGTCGTTGCCACTATAGAAGTATTCATGTGATTGATGTGATAGCAAGTCATCATGAGGTCTCAACTAGGTGTAGACAATGTACGTCTATTGGCATTATGAACAAAGTAGTTTCAAAATGATTTTGGAGAATATTTGTTCATAGGAAAGTTTTCTATTGAGAGTGTTCGCCGCATCAGGATAATTCTTAAGAATGATCTCTACGGATCACACATGTACTAAAATTAAAAGCTCTCTTTAGGTGTAAATTTTAAAATGATAATACACTTTTTGTCACATACAAATTTGAAATATTTAAGAGTTTTTGTGGTTCCATGGACATATGATTGGAAATAAAGTTCTTAAAGTTTTGTTTGACTTTTGCTCATATAGACATGTGAGTTAGATAATTGTCCTAAGTAATTGGGGCATAATTATGACGCCACCAAGGTATGTACATGTGAGTAAGGTCTACATTAACAAACAAATTTGACATGCTTTTTTTTTTTGAAAATATTGCAGTTATTATTATGTAAAAAATTAAATTTGTTCTAACAATTTTTCAAATAGGTATTGTATTATTTTACTTATTATTTTTAACAAGTTTAGTGGTTATATAACTATGTTCAATATGCTAAAGATGATGCCCTCGCACTTGCGAGGGCCTGCTTGCTAGTTTCAATAAATAACACAACATTATTTAGTAATTAGTAGGGAATTATAAATTACTTGTCTCATACAAACATGTTCTTGTTTCTCTCACACACACATGCATGTACTTGTCTAACACACACACTCACACACATGTGATAGACCAAAAAAAGATCTTCTTCGTCCCGGCTCCGAGCTCTAGCGTCTCTTCGCAATCTTCTTGCCCTTTCGGTTGTTGGCGGTTGAATACTTTATGCCGGCCACCTTGAGATTTCTTCGCGTGAACGGACAACCTTTAGAGGGTAGGGAGGTCTTCCTTCTTACTTTACTAGTAGTAGGCATGTCGAAGTGCCTGTCGAATTCCTCCTCCATCTTCGGGTCACCGTTCTTGTCCAAGTCTTCCTCGTTGGCGTCTCCTTGCATTCCTATGATGCTCCTCTTGCCCCTCCTCACGACAACACGGCTAGGCCTCGACGGATCGGTGATGAAGAAGCATTGGTCAACTTGGCTACCGAGTACCCATGGCTCATTTTTCGCGGATGCGTTCTTCGATTTTGCATCGGGTATAACCATGGTTGTGAAATATCGGCCTTCTTTTCCGACCTTCTTGGCCCATCTCACACGAAACATTGGCACCGTCTCTCCACAGTAATTGAGCTCCCATATCTCCTCGATCCTTCCAAAAAATCTTTCCTTGACATTAGTCTCGTCATCGGCGTATGACAGCATAGTTAGGCCTGAGTTTTGATTTTCACTATTTCTGTCCTTTTCCTCGGTGTAGAATCTGTAACCGTTGATGTCGTACCCCTGATAGGTCCTTACGTTATGCGCGGGTCCCTGTGATAAGGTGTATATGAGTTTTTCATCTTTGGTAGAAGGCCTTTTTCTCTGTGCTTCAACCAGTTGAGTTTGCTTGAACCAATGCGTGAAGCTGGAGTTGTGCTTTTTGGTTACGTCTCCCATCTTCCTCGGCCGGCCCATATCGATGTAATTCTGCTCGACCATGCTTTTGTGCTCTTGCACGAAAGGTTCGATCAGTTTTAAGTGTTGTAGCGCGACCCGGTGAGCCCTGTCAAAGTCGTCGCGTCGATTTTCAATGCCGATATGGACTGAGCGGTAGCCCTCGCGGTGACCGACTCCAGCGAGCGTCCTGGGGGGTAGACCAACATGATCCTCGTCGTCCTCGGTGATTAGATAATTCTGGCAGAAGGAGATGCACTCGTAGGTTAGAAACCCCTTGGCCATGCTTGCGTCTGGACGGGCCCCATTGCGAACGTATCCTTTCATGACACCGTTCTGCCTTTCGAAAGGCATCATGTTGTGGAGGAACGTTGGGCCGAGCTGCTTGATGTCTTCAACGACATGGAGAAGGAGATGTATGCATATATCACAGAATGCAGGCGGGAAGTAAATCTCGAGCTCACATAGTATCACCACGATCTCATCCTGTAGCATCTTGAGCTGCCTCACGCCGATCGACTTCCTGGTGATAACGTCAAAAAAGTTGCAAAGGCCAAACAGCGTATCACGGACGTGCTCGTCCATTATGCCTCGGATCGCAACGGGAAGTATCTACGTCATTAGCACGTGGCAATCGTGAGACTTCATCCCGGTGAACCTCTTCTTCGCTACGTCCAGATATCTGCTTATATTCCCCGAGTAACCGTGAGGAACTTTCACTCCTAGGAGGCACCTGAAAAACTGCTCGAGCTCCTCCGGACTCGTTGTGAAGCAGGCAGCGGGAAGCTGCACCGCGTTCTTCTTAGCCCTTTTGCGGAGACGTTGAGTCCCTTCCGTTTGATCATCATCATCATCATCATCATCGTCGTCGTCAGTATCGGGGGCTTGAAGATCTTTCCTGATGCCAAAATGTTTAAGATCGTATCATGCTTTCGGTCCATCCTTGGACTTTTCCGAGTTGCAAAGAGTGCCAAGCAGACTCTCGGTAACGTTCTTCGTAATGTGCATGACATCGAGGCTGTGGGGCGTGTGGAGGACCTTCCAGTACTCCAAGTCGTGGAAAACAGACCTCGCTTTCCATACACCGAGCAGCGGCTCTGGCTTCGGTCGCTTCTTTCCCGGTGCTGGGCACTCCTTCCAATTTTTCAGAAGATCATCGATTTCCGCGCCGCTCCTCGAGCGTGGGGGTCCATCGGGCTCATCTTTACCATTGAACAGATCACCGCGTTTTCTCCACGGGTGATCCAAGCGAAGCCACCTTCGAGCACCTGGGTAGACGGTTTTCGAGGACCCGGGATCCCTTGGTAGTTGTAGATGCGGGGTCTCGTCCATGCACTTCACACAACCGTTGAATCCGTGGCCGACCTGGGCAGATACATATGCGTAACCAGGATAGTCCGTGACCGTCGTGATCAACGCGGCTCTCATATCGAAATAAGTTCTAGTGTAGGCGTCCCACGTACGGGGTGGCGTCTTCCACAACGTGTCTAACTCCTCTTTCAGCAGCCCGAGATACAAATGCATGTCGACACCTGGTTGTTTCGGCCCCTGAATGAGAATACTCAGGTGTATGTACCTTTGCTTGGTGCACAGCCACGGGGGTAGGTTGTAAGGCCATACAAACACAGGCCAGGTGCTATGCGTGCTACTCTGGTTGCCGAACGGATTGAGTCCATCGGTGCTCATACCCAGCCTGATGTTCCTTGCGTCGCCCCCGAACCTAGGGAAGGCGATGTCCAATGCTTGCCACTGTCCAGCGTCTGAAGGGTGTGTCAGCATATAGACCATCTCCGGATCTTCTTCGGGCTTCTGCCTTTCCGCGTGCCATTGCATGAGCTTTGCTTCCTTAGGGTCCACGAAATACCGCTGCAGACGGGGAGTGATAGGAAAGTACCATACCACTTTTCGAGGTACCTTATTGTTCCCAACCTTGTACCGTCCGTGGCCACACACCGGACATGTGGTTCTGTCCTTGTACTCGCACCTATAAATCACACAATCATTAATGCAAGCGTGGTATTTTTCGTGCGGTAGGTCAAGGGGACACACGACTTTCTTGGCCTCCTCGGTACTACTTGGCAATGTGTTCCCCTCCGGGAGACGATCGTGCCAGAATTTTAAGGTCTTCTTGTTTGGAATCGGTCCACTTGTTCTGCGTCTTCATCTGCAGGTAATCAAGCGTTACATGCAAGCGCGTATCCTGCGGACGACACCCAGGAAAGATCGGAGTCATCCCGTCTTTCTCCATTTGCGACAGCTTGGCTCTCTCTCTAGCTGCAACTCTATCGTTGCTCGTCTCCTGGAGGAGAAGATCTTGAACATGAGAGTCCCGCAAGGCTGAAATTAGCGGGGTCGCGCCGGAATCTTCTTCTTCATCATGATGATCTTCTCCGCTGGCATCTTCTTCTTCATGATGATCTTCTCCGCCGACTTCTTCTTCATGATGATAGTCCCCGTCGGCATGATGATAGTCTTCTTCATGATGATAGTCATCTCGCTCGACATGGTCTTCATGCGCACCATTTGATGGGGCCGGCCGCGCCTGGTTGTCTTGCATGAAACCGCGCCTCAGCAGGTGCTCCTCCAGTTGTCCGGAATCAGGGTTGATCCAGCGCTCGAGTTTGCATGATCGACACGGACATCTTATCTGGCGCCTATTTTTCCGAATCATGTCCTCCTTCACGTCTATCTTGTATCTAGAGATTCGAGCGAAACTCATCGAGAGGACCATGCTTGCCTGCAAATGGTATACATAGAACAGGAAATTAGAACCGCAAAAAATGCACACACATGCATGGGCCGTACCTCTCCTCAAGGTATTACATGGAGCGGAAAAATCCTGTATGACCTCTCCTCAAAGTAGGACATATGGGTAGTGCAAAATTTGCCGAAACGGAAATGAATCAACATTTCGGCAAACATCCATGCACCACACCGGCACACACACAAGCGCTTCACCTGCAACAAGCATCCATACACACGACGGCCACACAAGATCTACAAGCATATGCATGTCTCCTCCAAGCATATGTATGTCTCCTCCAACTACTCACCTTCTAGATTCGATACCGAGACGAGACCGCGATCGATGAGTTCAAGAGGAGGAGAGAGTATGGAGAGCCTTCTCCTCAACTCCAATTAAGTATCAACCAAAGTAAGTGCAATAAATACCCAAGCAAGTGAAAAGTAGAGCCAAAATGGTATGAGAGAGAAGGGGGGACGAGCTAGATGGAGGAAGAAGAATGGCGTGTGTAGTGTGGTAGGTGGGAGGTTGGCTCACTTTTGTATATCTGGTTCGCTAATTCTGTGGCGCACCGAACACAATGCGCCACAGAATACCTTATTTATGTGGCGCACCAGGCAAACTGCGCCATAGAATAGCTTATTTTTGTGGCGCACTGTTGCCGTGCGCCACAGAATAGCTTATTTTTGTGGCGCACTGGGGTACGTGCGTCATAGAAATAGTAAAACCAATGATTGGGGGTGAAAGGTTGTGGGGCCCACCAAGTTTTTGTGGCGCACGGTTCGCTGGTGCGCCACAAAATTAAGCTATTTCCGTGGCGCACCTTGCCTGGTGCGCCACAAAATAAATTTCTGTGGCGCATTTTTCGAGGTGCGCCACAGAACTAAGCTCCGCCTATAAGGGTTTTCCTACTAGTGTCTCATGGATAATTGTCAACACAAAGTAATATGATGAGTGCAAATAAGCAAGTATGTAAGAATCAATGCACACAGTTGACACAAGTGTTTGCTTCTAAGATAGAAAGAAGTAGGTAAACTGACTCAACATAAAGTAAAAGAAAGACCCTTCGTAGAGGGAAGCAGGGATTACTCATGTGCTAGAGCTTTTTATTTTGAAAACATGGAAACAATTTTGTCAACGGTAGTAATAATTCATATGTGTTATGCATAAAACATCCTATAAGTTGCAAGCCTCATGCATCGAATACCAATAGTGCTCGCACCTTGTCCTAATTATCTCGGATTTTCATGGATTATCATTGCATTACATATGTTTCAACCAAGTGTCACAAAGGGGTACCTCTATGCCACCTGTACAAAGGTCCAAGGAGATAGATCGCATTTGATTTCTCGTTTTTGATAAATCTCAACTTGAGGACATCCATACCGGGACAACATAGAAAACAGATAATGGACTCCTCTTTAATGCTTAAGCATTCAACAACAGATAATATTCTCATAAGAGATTGAGGATTAATGTCCAAGCTGAAACTTCCACCATGATACATGGCTTTTGTTGGCGGCCCAATGTTTTTCTCTAACAATATGCATACCCAAACCATTCAACTCATGGCAAATCACCCTTACTTCAGACAAGACGAACATGCATAGCAACTCACATGATATTAAACAAAAGTGTAACAGTTGATGGCGTCCCCAGAAACATGGTTACCGCTCAACAAGCAACTTACAAGAAATAAGATACATAAGGGACATATTCTTTACTACAATAGTTTTTTAGGCAACTTTCCCATGAGCTATGTATTGCAAAGACAAGGAATGAATTTTTTAAGGTAGCACGCAAGCAATTTACTTGGAATGGCAGAAAAATACCACATGATAGGTAGTTATGGTGGACACAAATGGCATAAGTTTTGGCTCAAGATTTTGGATGCACGAGAAGCATTCCCTCTCAGTACAAGGCTTTGGCTAGCAAGGTTGTTTGAAGCAAACACAAGTATGAACTGGTATATTAAAAGTTACATAAGAACATATTGCAAGCATTATAAGACTCTACACTGTCTTCCTTGTTGCTCAAACACTTTTACCAAAAAATATCTAGACCTTAGAGAGACGAATCATGCAAACCAAATTTCAACAAGCTCTACGGTAGTTCTCCACTAATAGGTTTAAACTACATGATGCAAGAGCTTAAACATGACCTACTTGAGAGCTCAAAACAATTGCCAAGCATCAAATTATTCAAGACAATATACCAACTATCACATGAAGCATTTTCTGTTTCCAACCAAATAGCAAGAAACTCTCAAAACAAATATAAGTGAAGTAAGAGAGTACTTTCTATAAAATAACTAATAGCTCTGAACAATAGATTCACGAAAACCAAGAGCTAGAAGCAATAAAGTGCGAAAACTGAATACTCAACAAGTATAAGTGAAGAATAGAATTATTCAAATGAAAAAGCGGAGCGTGTCTCTCTCCCAAACAAGATAGATAGGATCCGAATTTATTCAAACACAAACAAAAATAAAAACATACAGACGCTCCAAGTAAAGCACATAAGATGTGACGGAATAAAAATATAGTTTCACTAGAGGTGACCTGATAAGTTGTTGATGAAGAAGGGGATGCCTTGGGCATCCCCAAGCTTAGATGCTTGAGTCTTCTTCAAATATGCAGGGATGAACTACGGGGGCATCCCCAAGATTAGACTTTTCACTCTTCTTGATCACATTATATCATTCTCCTCTCTTGATCCTTGAAAACTTCCTCCACACCAAACTCAAAACAATTTCATTAGAGGGTCAGTGCATAATCAAAAATTCACATGTTCAGAGAGGACACAATCATTCCAAACACTTCTGGACATTACCCAAGGTTACTGAAATTCAATGGAGCAAAGAAATCCACTCAAACACAGTAAAAGAGGCAATGTTAAATAAAAGGCATAATCTGTCAAAATAGAACAGTCCGTAAATACGAAGTTTTTAGAGGCACTTAACATGCCCAGATGAAGAAGATCAAATTGAATGAAAGTTGCGTACATATCTGAGGATCACTCATAAATTTTCACTGATTTTTCTGAGTTACCTACAGAGAGACCTACTCAAATTCGTGACAGCAAGAAATCTGTTTCTGCGCAGTAATCAAAATCTAGTATCAACCTTACTATCAAAGACTTTACTTGGCACAACAATGCAATAAAGTAAAGATAAGGAGAGGTAGCTACAGTAGTAACAACTTCCAAGACACAACAAAACAGTAGCAAAATAAAAACAAGGGTTATCTCCCAAGAAGTGCTTTCTTTATAGCCATTAAGATGGGCTCAGTAATTTTAATGATGCTCTCGCAAGAAATAAGAGTTGAAGCAAAAGAGAGCATCAAAAGTAAATAAGATACACTTTTAACTCTAACCCACTTCCTATGAAAAGGATAATACAACAAGCATAGAAAGGCAACACAAGCGCAACTTCAAGATTCTCAACATAAAGAGGGGAAACTTAATATTATTAAGATGCATATAACCATATTTCCCTCTCTCATAATAACTTTCAGTAGCATCATGAACAAACTCAACAATATAACTATCACATAAAGCATTCTTATCATGAGTCTCATGCATAAAATAATTACTACTCCCAACATAAGCATAGTCATTTTTATTAATTGTAGTGGGAGCAAATTCAACAAAGTAGCTATCATTATTATTCTCATCACCATAATCATCAAATGTAGGAGGCATATTGTAATCATAATAAACTTTATCCTCCATAGTAGGTGGCACCAAAATACCACTATCATTATAATCATCATAAATGGGAGGCAAAGTATCATCAAAGTAAATTTTCTCCTCAAAACTTGGGGGACTAAAAATATCATGCTCATCAAAACCAGCTTCCCCAAGCTTAAAATTTTCCATAGCATTAGCAACAATGGTGTTCAAAGCGTTCATACTAATAACATTGCCATTAGCATGCATATAAAGTTCCATAGGTTTTTTAATTTTCTCTTCAAACACCTCATGTCCTAACTCAAGATAAATACTATAAAGATCTCTAATATTTTTGTTGTTTTCTATTAAGCCTAACTAGTAAAAATAAAAACAAGAAACAAAATGATATAATTGCAGGATCTAAAGGAAATAGCTTCGAGCACTCACACACCGGCAACAGTGCTAGGAAATATCTTAGTAGTCGGAGGATGTGAATACCTTTTACCTTACCTCCCCGGCAACGGCGCCAGAAAATAGCTTGATGTCTACGCACGCTTCTATTTCTGTAGACAGTGTTGGGCATCCAAGAGCAGAGGTTTGTAGAACAGCAGCAAGTTTCCCTTAAGTGAATCACCCAAGGTTTATCGAACTCAGGGAGGTAGAGGTCAAAGATATCCCTCTCAAGCAACCCTGCAATTAAGATACAAGAAGTCTCTTGTGTCCCCAACACACCTAATACACTTGTCAGATGTATAGGTGTACTAGTTCGGCGAAGAGATAGTGAAATACAAGTAATATGGATGATTGTAAATAGTAATTGCAATCTGAAATAAAAATGGCAGCAAGCAAACATGTAGCAGAACTTGTTAGAAACGGTGTTTCAATGCTTAGAAATAAGGCCTAGGGATCATACTTTCACTAGTGGACACTCTCAACAATGATCACATAACTGAACAAATAAATGCTACTCTCAAACACTCTCTTGTTGGATAAAAAAACACCATTCATTGTGTAGGGCTACAAAAGCACACCTCAAGCCGGAGTAAACAAGCTCCACAACTTCTGGAGTTCATATTAAAGTAACCTCTAGAGTGCATAATAGACCGTTGCAATTTAGACCGAGTACTAACATATCATACACACTGTCACCAATAGCTATGAAAGGGGGAATAGATCACATCAATACTATCATAGTAATAGTTAACTTCATAATCTACAAGAGATTACAATCATAACCTACGCCAAGTACTACATGATGCACACACTGTAAACTTTACATCATGGGGGAGGAATATACTACTTTAATAACATCACTAGAGTAGCACATAGATTAATAGTGATACAAAGCTCATGATCTCACATAAAGATCACACCATGGGAGAGAGAGATGAACCACATAGCTACCGGTAGAGTCCTCAGCCTCGGGGGAGAACTACTCCCTCCTCATCATGGGAGACAGCAATGGCGATGAAGATGGCGGTGGTGTCGATGGAGATGACTCCGGGGGCAATTTCCCGTCCCGGCGGCGTGCCGGAACAGAGACTTATGTCCCCCGAAACTTGTCTTCGCGATGGCGGCGGCTACGGAACTCTTCGTGGAATATCGTCGGTTGTTATAGGGTTTTCGCTTCTGGAAGAATATATAGGCGGAAGGGCGGCGTCGGAGGGGCCCCAGGGTGCCCTCCCCACCTGGTGGCGCGGCCAGGAGTGGGCCCGCGCCCAGGTATGGTGTGGGGGCCCCCTGGCCCATCTTCGTCTCCCCTTCGGACTTCTGGAACCTTCCGTGAAAAATAAGATCCTGGGCTTTTGTTTCCTCCAATTCCGAGAATATTTCCTGTGAAGGATTTCTGAAACCAAAAATAGCAGAAAACAGGAACTGACACTTCGGCATCTTGTTAATTGGTTAGTTCCGGAAAATGCATCAAAATGATATAAAGTATGAATAAAACATGTAGGTATTGTCATAAAACTAGCATGGAACATAAGAAATTATAGATACATTGGATACGTATCAGGTAGCAGCGGATGAAATCGATGATGATGAGGAGGATAACTTGTATGACGCGATGAAGTCTCTCGATTGATTCCTGATGACAATGCAACAGCTCTCAACCCTTCAAGATATTCGCAACTCCACACACTTGCGCACGTAGCCGCCGACCACGAAGCGGTAGATTGCAATCTTCTAATCCCCAATGGAACAACAGATCACATAAACTTTCAGTAGCATAAAACTACAGATCACAACGAATTGGAGAGTTGGGGAACAATAGTTTCGCTTAGCAAACAACTATGAACTAGGGTTTATCTTAAACGTGGTCTAAAGCAGCTAGGTGGTCGTCCAAGGCACTTATATAGGCGTCCAGGACGAGTTCTGGTCGAAAAATACAAGTAAAACCGACCCAGAATAGATCTGGTCGAGACAGACTCGGACTGGTCCGGTCTGGAATCCGGTTGACCGGGCCAGGGACCGGGCTGGCCGGTCTAAACCGGGCCAGGGACCGGGCGGCAATCACTCACGGCATTACAATTCTCTCGCCTATATATGGATGCATCCTCCAAGTTTACTTCAATCTTCTGACGAGACTCATTGACAATTTGCTGTGGTGACATAGGCTGTAAGTTAATTTTCTTGCCCTTGAACTCCAACTGATATGTATTGGCGCGGGCATTGTGTTGCACAGAACGGGCATAGAGCCATGGCCGGCCCAACATCAGGTGACAAACCGTCATAGGAACCACATCAAAATCAATGGAATCCTTATACGGTCCAATCTCAAAATCAACTCGCACCATGTGGCTCACCTTCATCTCACCATTATTGCTCAACCACTGAATATAATATGGATGTGGGTGCGGTAGATACTTCAGTTTCAGCTTGGCACATAACTCTTTGCTTGCTAGATTGCGACAACTCCCGCCATCAATAATGACCTTGCAAGCTTTATCAGGACCAACTAGTGCCTTTGTTTGGAACAAAATACAGCGATGTGTAGATGCACTTGGCTGCACATTAAGAACACGCTGCGAGACAACAATAGTTTGAGCTTCAGAAGGGAAAGCATCAAACCCATCACTGTCATAATCATCCTCATCTGGAGCATTTGGATCAACATCATCTCCAGTTTCATACTCATTGTCCTCATTAATGATCATAACTTTGCGGTTAGGACAATCTCGCTTGATGTGACCCTTGCCACCACATGTATGACAAGCTATATCGCGATTGCGCGCTGTCGACATGTTAGAACTAGTTCCACTTGCTGCAGGAGCGGGCTTCTTTGTGTTGGTGACACTAGAGACCGGCTTGCTAGACGAAGTAGGAACATCTGCAGGGCGCGGAAATGTCGCCATGGAGGGCGGCGTCCGGGGTGTATAACGCCCAGCGCCTGTACCACGGCCCTTCATTTGCAGTTCTTCAGCCAACTGTGACTCAGCTTCTCTTGCATGATGTAGCAGCTCATTCATAGTAGCGTAGCTGTGATGACGCACAATGCCCTTGATATTAAACCGCAGACCATTCAGAAAACGTTGTAGTGTCATCTCAAGAGACTCACGGACACGGGCACGCTGCATAAGCATCTCCATCTCCATGTAGTAAGCATCAGCCGTCAACACACCTTGCTTCAATTGGGTCAACTTGTCAAAGACGGAACGCAAGTAATTGGTAGGCACAAAACGAGCTCTCAATGACGCCTTCATAGCACGCCATGTGATAATAGGCAGCTCACCATCTTCTTCTCGAGCACGAACAAGTCCATCCCACCAACGCAAAGCATAGTCATCAAATTCAGAGGAAGCAAGCTTGATCTTCCTATCTTCAGTATAGTCAGGATGTAAACGCCATAATCTATCAATCTTCAGCTCCCATGTAAGATATTCTTCAACATCAGTACCTCCTTCAAATCTGGGAATTGAGAACTTGGGTTTACCCAAACCATCTTCTTGTTTTGTGGAACACGTTGGGCTCCGATGGGGACAAAACCACAACCACGGAACGCTTCACCAACGCCACGTCCAAGAACACGACCAACACCACGCCCTTGAGCATTAGCAGCATCGGCATTGTCACCTTGCACACTGCCATCTTCATCAAGTGGTGGTTGTTGTTGCACCATTGTACGTATCTCACCAACGGCGGTTGTCAGATTTTGTATCGATGCTTGAAGAGTCGTCATGGATATTTGAACAGTGTTAACCGCCGTAGTAGCCTCATCGACCTTCAAGTGAACACTCTGAATATCCTTGTCCAACGCTTCATTGGCAACACGGATTTCACGTTGTAGGTGATCACATAGTGCCTCATACTCCAGCCAAGTAACTGTCGCTGCTGGATCCTTTTTCTACATCACATCAACATCCTCAGTAGACATGATTAGTAGGTTAGTGCACTAAACAAAAATATGTGGTGGTACTCTCACAACTCACTCAAAACTGATAAGAAAGGTAAATCTTACCGCTCCAAAGTGAATTAGTATTGCTTACCAACTTGGATTGACGGACTAGTGCACGGATGTAGCGAAGCGAATATCAAGGGTATAAGAACAATCACACGACAAAGCAGGATATATATGGGGCTGTAGGTGGGCTACCTATTTGCACCAATAACAAGCTCTAGCGCTGACCGTAGACAACCAATGATACTCACACAAGGCGATATAATGGGGAAATGCAACTATATGTTGAAAAGGTTGCAATGCAGTAGAGAGATGCTAGTAAAGCTCAACGAGACAGGCACAAGATTGCTCAACTACGGGTGCAGTAAAGTAAACTTAGGCCATCACTTGATTCAACTAGCACTTCATTTTTGTTTTGGATTTTTCTTTTTGTATAACACACGCAGCTATGTAGCTCCTTTTGCTTCTTTTCAAAAAAAAAATTGGATATAGGACACAACTCCTTGATAACACGGCCAACAGAAATATGCAAAGCACCGATAACCTAACGAGCAGCCTGTCGAGCGGTAAAACTAGTCTCTTCTGGGGAAGTTCCTAGTCACTTTATATCGAAAAGCTCTGTCTATGGTTGGGAACAAGCACACAGTACGCTATGTGGACTCGGAGTAACAAAAACTGATACTAGACGACAAAGTAACACAAGATGATAGAGTAAACTCAAACCCTAAAATGCTAGATGGAAAGAAAAGATACGCAAAAACAATTACGAAAAGCAACTAAAACTTGAAATTAGTGCAATCTAAGACTATGGCAAACCCTAACCCTAACTTTTTATGGCTTTTTCTGGATAAGAAAACACTCACAACTCAACTATGGGGTGGATTGTGGATGGCGTACCGAGGAAAACTGGAAATCTGATACCAAGATGATAAGGGGTGGCCCGATCTTCTCAGTAAGCGACGGGTGGTGATGAACACGTGATGGTAGCAGCGGATGAAATCGATGATGATGAGGAGGATAACTTGTATGACACGACAAAGTCTCTCGATTGATTCCTGATGCCAATGCAAAAGCTCTCAACCCTGCAAGATATTCGCAACTCCATACACTTGCGCACGTAGCCACCGACCACGAAGCGGTAGATTGCTATCTTCTAATCCCCAATGGAACAACATATCACATAAACTTTCAGTAGCATAAAACTCCAGATCGCAACGAATTGGAGAGTTGGGGAACAATAGTTTTGCTTAGCAAACAACTATGAACTAGGGTTTATCTTAAACGTGGTCTAAAGCAGCTAGGGGGTCGTCCAAGGCACTTATATTGATGCCCGGGACGAGTTCTGGTCGAAAAATACAAGTAAAACCGACCCAGAATAGATCTGGTCGAGACAGACTCGGACTGGACCGGTCTGGAATCCGGTTGACCGGGCCTGGGACCGGGCTGGCCGGTCTAAACCGGGCCAGGGACAGGGCGGCAACCGGAAAGGTCGCAAAACTCCGTCCGGTTGGCCTCGTACGATGCCCGGTTGGCGCCAGGGGGAAACCGGTCTGCCGCCCGGTCAACCGGGCCAGGGACCGGGCGCGCCGGTCTGGAGGCCGGTCTGACCGGGCGCTGGGCCGGCCTGGACGTCGACTTCTCCTCTCGCGCATGCCTCCCGCTCCTTCCTCGCGCCTCCATGAGATATCTTCATGTCCAGCTCCATGTCCAGCTTCACGTTCATCTTGACGTCCGTCTTCATGTCCAGCTGCTCCTCTACTCCTCGTGCGATGCTCGTCTCCTCTTGATACCTGATGATATATAAGTAATAGGACTTAGGCAGTATAAAGTTCTCATCAATCAAAGTATCGTTTAGAAACAAGTTCACCTGTTGTTTAAGTAGCTTCGCACAAGCCCTTATAATTGGTCCAATCCGAACTTCATTGGACTTGAGCTTCATAGCAGGTTCATCTTCATTTATCAATGACGGAGGTAGTGGTGTAGTAGGGATGTCCTCATCACTATGCAATTGATGGAGGCTACGCCCGTGAACATGAATACGAACAGTGACTAATGTAGAAAGTATGAATAGCTCATAACTGGCAAAACAGATGTCAGCTAAAATATATTTTTCTTTCGCATTGATGGTCCGTGTGCATATATGAGCATGCAAAAACCAGTTAAACTAATGCCACCGTGGAATAACATAAAGGAAACACGCGATACAATAGATATTGTGTTCAGATCTAATCCAAGATCCCGTGCGAACATGTGAACACAACCTCGGCAAAAAACTCAATTCCGCCTCAGATCTAATTATCCAGGATATCAGAAAAGATGAGATTGATCCACAGTTAGAGACAACGGTAACACCAAGGAAGCATTTATTGTCTTAGAAAATCAATTAGAAGTCTTAAGTATCTGAAATATATGTAAAAGTCATACTGTATTATTTTCATATTATTTTGCAGTTTTATTTCAAATATTAATTCCTCTGTTCACTTATATAGACGTTTTGCCAAGCTAGTAGTGAAGGAAGGAAGTATACAAGACTTGTATTTCTTCAGCCCTTTCTTTTCTTCCTTATTGTAACTTTAGCTAAGTGGGTTTTAGACTGCTTTGATATATTGAGTGAAATTAAGTAGACCATCAACAATATACTAGTAATTCTTTTATTTTTCGTTCACCTGATATCACAAATGGAAAATGCCCCGTTTCGTCCGGAGGATCGCGCGCTGCCAGCCTCCGGGTTCCGTGGCGTCCGTTTCATCCATCTTGTGGTTCACGTGAGGCCACGTCATGTTCGATGCGAAGTGTACAACATGGCTGGGGCCCACTCTTTCTCTCTCCCCTATCCTCACGTCGTCTTGCTCCCTTCCGCAGAGATTTTTTCCTCACAATCCATTGGAGCTCGCCCCAGACCGTCTGCCGGCCCCGATTTCATTCAATCCTACGACGACTAATGGCATATTAGTGTGCGCTAACACCCTCTTCCACCCGGCGACTACCGGCGCCGGCGTTTTCAACGAATTCCTCGTCCTCGGGCCTCTATTAAGCCATGGCCATGCGCGGCCGTCGTCGCAGTGCCGACCGGTCCAGACGGAGATGCAGCAGCGCCATCCCGACGACATCGCCCAAGCAACCGGGTCGTCCCTGGCTCCTCTACCGATGCCCGCGCGCCCCGGCTTGCTCTTCCGCTGATGCATTCTCCTCCCCCTCCCCCCCGTGCTGCTCCTCCTTCGGCGTTCTGCTGCATACGAACGGCGGTGGATCTGCAAAGGGTGGGCCGCATTGCTGCATGGGGTTGATGGTGGAGCTGCAAACAGTCACCAGCGGTGCTACCAAACCATCTGCAGTTGTGCTGCAAACAGTTATCAGAGGTGCTGCAAACAGTAACCAACGGTGCTACAAACAGGTACTGATGGTGCTGCAAGAAGCAACTGATGGTGCTTCTAGCCGGAGTTGGTACGCTGCCGGTGGTGCGCCGACAGCTAGTTAACGATGTGACGATAGTATACACCTTTTGCTGCAAATGTTTTGCTATTTTGATACTTTAGTACAAAATTTTTTTTACTAGATCTGCAGCAAGGTCTCCAGCGAGATCTGTTTAGCTTCAATAGCACAAAGTTTTTGCTACTAGATCTCCGGGGAGGTCTCCAACGAGTCGCCAGCGATTTCTCTGCGAGTTCTCTAGCGAGGTCTACGCCCGACTAGTCTTTTCTGTTTTATTTCGAGTCAAACCTGTTTTTTGCTTCAATGAAGCAAAACCGATTTTTTTGCTGCCAAGCAAATCTAGGATTTTGGTAGAAATTGGACATGTGTCGCGTTGTACACTAGGAGTCTGGGAAGAAATTATCCTCCGGAGGATTGCTAGAACTACCCATCACAAATCCGTACCGTACGTATGGGTAGTTCCACTGGCCAGCGTGCCGTCTCAGAACAGCTTCCGAATTAACTTTTGCCTTCAGAGCTAAATTGTGATTTCTTTTGAGTATATATGCAAGCCTGCAACGTATCTAAGCCGTTCCTTTTGTGTAAGTTATGTTATTACTCGCAAATATAAGCCGTGCCGTATAGTAATGCGTTATCTCTAAGCCGTTCTTGCTCTCCAGATCGAGCTATATGTATGAGGCTAGACGGCCTTCAGTTACATCATCCCACATCGAGCGGCTTGATAAGCAAACACAATCAACAAACATCATCCCAGAGGCCACAGATAATTCCGCTTTGATATCACAAGCACCAGCCATGGCAAATAACAACCTGGTCCTCCTCCTCCTCCTCATTGTCGCCGCCTCCTTCGCGGCGGCTTCTGCCTCCCGCACCAAGATCAGCAGCTCGAGGGCCACTCCAACGGTATACGAGATGCTGGCGGACTACGACTTCCCGCCGGGCATCCTCCCCGAGGGCGTGCAGAACTACACCCTCCACGCAGACGGCTCCTTCGACGTGTTCCTCCCGAGCGCGTGCGAGATCGACGTCTCCAGCTTCAAGCTCCAGTACGAGAGCACGATCCACGGGAGCATCAAGAACATGGTGATCGACGAGCTGCAGGGGGTGAGCGTGAACGTCGCGGTAACACGGGTAGGCATCACGGGAGTCGACCGGGACGGCGACGACCTCAAGTTCGACGCCGGCGTGATATCCAAGTCGTTCCCCGTCGGCACCTTCGCCGTCAGCCCGTACTGCAGCTGATCGCTGTCGGAAGTGAACGAATGCATGCAGGAGAACGTCGTCCGTGGTGGGCGCGCGTGGCCTACTGATATGTGTGGCGTGTGTTCATTTACCTTTCATGTACTGTATATATGGCTTGTTGTATCCTTTTGCATTCTTCGAAATTATTATCAATAAAAATCGTAAATGTTTCTTACATAAGGGGATTCAGTTATGCGGAATATGCCATACATGATGTACGGGCGTGTTATATGTACTTACTAGGTATAGATCGTGCGCCGAAACCCGTGTCGCACTGGTAGAAAAAGGTCATTTAATCCCGGTTCGCAACCTCCATTAATACCGGTTGCGCAACCGGGATTAAATATGCGCGACTAAGCCCCCCCCCCCCCCCCCCCTAGTCGCGGTTCGGGCCCGTCCACGTGGGCGGCAGGCGAGCGTCAGGGTGGAGGACCTTTAGTCGCGGTTCTCCTGGCCAACCGCGACAAAAGCCCCCCTAAATCTGGTTTCTTTTTAATTTATATTGTTTTATTGCTTTTATATTTTATTTTGTGTTTTATTTTAATTTTGAAGAAGTTTCAGTACACATATTCTACGGTACTATATACATGCATATGAATGTACAATTTCAAACAATTTGAAATTAGAACCAAGAAGAATTCAAGAAGAATATACAATATATTCAATATATCGGATGATCATATACAATTTTGAACAAGTTTCCATACATAATTTACGGCATCAGAAGTTCTATGTTCTCGTAATAGTGTTCTCCTTTACGATGGAGGACTTCCCTCATGAAAAATCCTGCTAGTTCCTCTTGAATTGGTCACAAGCGAGCTTCTGGACTAGGCGTCTTTCGGAAGTTATTCCTCAGCACGTTGGTTTCCGACGGCTTCCGCTCAGAGGTGTATCTCCGGATGAACTCACAAATATAGTATATATCCACATAGATTGGTCCCCGGTGGCTGAATATTCCCATTCAGTGACTTTCTAAAGTCTAGCTCTTTTTGGAATTCACCGACCGTTTCATCTGTGAACCATCTCCAAACCCTACGAGGCAAAGAAAATTAAATGAACAAGAGAGTTATTAGTTACTTGATATTAGGAAATGAACGAAAGAGGCCGATCGATATAGAGCGCAAATGAATGAAAATAATTACTTTTGCAGCATTTTTCTCATGTTGGTCCAAAGCTTTGGATCCATATTCATAGAGTCTAGGATGAGAACTCTGGAGGTGTGAAATTCAATTACTAGCAGAATCTAGTGGAACCTGTGGACACGATACATGCACAGTCATGCATAACTCATCGATTAGACATACCATGCATGGAGGAAACAAAAAAGAATGTGCTCAAGACAGAAACACTCACCCAAAATGGTAAGGAAATAGAATTTGACTTTTGAGTTGCTGCTTTGTAAGAAAAAGCCACAGGTCTTGCTCCGCGTCGGCGGGGTGTTGTTCTAACACATATCCATTAACGATTTGTGGGTCAATGAACCTAACATCATGGATGTTCCTTATTCGCATTTCCCGAATCTTCATTCTGCATAATAGCGTACACAACAATATAGTTAGGACAATATATATAGTGCAGGCAATGAACGATATGAGGTAGAAATAAATCACTTACAGAACGTAGCAACTGATGATAGATTTGTCGAGCTCGCGCAGATTGAACAGCTGGAACAATTCACTCATATGAACTATTACATAGTAATGTTTGAAGTGATGCTCATGTATAACTTCCGCATAAATATATTCTTTGCCGGCGTTAGTTTTTATGTAACCCTTGTACCAATGTAGCAGATTTTTCATTTGTGGAGGTAGATCCTCTTCCTGCGCAGGCTCGACGAGAGGCCCATTCGGCACATATGTAATTACTACCTCACTCATTGGCGCCTCCTCAAGGCCTAACACTGCACAAAGAGTCATACCGATCTGGGCCGCTTGTTCTCTGGCACCCGTTACAGTCATTCCCTGTGCTACCGCAGCTGCTATGATAGCGGGGTCCATTAGTTCAGCATCCGGACCTGCGGCTTTCACTATGAGCGGGGCTATCGATTGTTTACTTTGTTTCCCGAGCTGGGCAACTTGTTTCCCGCCTTTTTTACTTTCTTCTTTATCGGCCTCCTCCAAGCAGGCTTTCTTCTCCTGCTTCTCCGCCAAGTCTTTCTTTTCCTTCAATATGCATGCTTGCCTACGAAGTTCACATCCATAGTCATCATGCATATTCTTCTCAGCTTGGGACGGTGTGCTCAAAAATGACTTAGCCCACTTCTTTTCCTTCTCAGAAAATAATGGCTTGGGCTCAGGCTCTCTTTTCTTCTTCATTTCCGCCCTCCATTTCTCTTTGTGAGCAGCCGCGGCCGCGTCGACTTCCTCGGCACTACGTTCCCAAGGCCTTGTGGGGAGAGGCTTTAGTGATGGCTCCGGTACCTTTGTGGTTTTAGGTACATAAGGGTCCGGGTTAATAGTCCAGGACTACTTCTGCTTCTTCGCCGGAGGTGTATTAGGGGGCGGCGTTGGCTTACCCGCCGGAGGCGGACTGGGGGGCGGCGTCTGCTTACCCGCCGGGGGTGGATTGGGGGCGGCGTCGACTGACGTGAAGGAGGTGTAGGTGAACCACCACCACCACCACCACCACCACTGCCACCACCACCACCAGAGGGGGGTGGACTTGTTGGCCTTGGCGCCTCGCCTGGAAACTTGATAAACTTCTTCTTCCATAGAATGAACTGGCGCTTGACATCTCCAAGTCTTCTCTCCCCTTCGGGTGTAGCAATGTCAATCTCTGGGTCCTCAAACTCTTTGACTATTTCTTCCACCGTGACACGAGCATAGCCATCTTCAATGGGGTTGTTGTGGTGGAGTGCTCCAGGTAAACATGGTAAAGCACTGCCGATGGCTACCTTCATGGAAATGTTCCCCACTGGATAATGCAGATGACATTCTTTCATCTCCTTTACATCGTCCACGGGGTAGCGAGGACGCTCCGGTGCAGTAATATCGATCGTCGGTGCATTAGCACCAGCCGACGGGGCCTCCATGGAAGCCACGCTGCTTCTCCGCTGCTGGCTTCCGACATCCGCTGGATGATCTTCATGCGTCCCAGCTGCCGATCTTTCTTGTACTAGTACATTCAGGGTTTTCTTCATCTCATCGAATTCTGATGCCAACCGCGCCACAACATCTGCATCCCGATCCGCCTTTCTCTTACGGAGTCTGTAACTGTAGGGGTCATTTTCCTGGGAAAACCCTACTTTCCACGGAATGGCCCCCATGCCTCGTACACGTCCTTGATACGCGTACAACACGCGTCCGTTGGGAACCCCAAGAGGAAGGTGTGATGCGTACATCGGCAAGTTTTCCCTCAGTAAGAAACCAAGGTTTATCGAACCAGTAGGAGCCAAGAAGCACGTTGAAGGTTGATGGCGGCGGAGTGTAGTGCGGCGCAATGATACGTCCCCGACGTATCCATAATTTCTGTCGTTCCATGCTTGTTTTATGACAATACTTACATGTTTTGCTTGCACTTTATAACGTTTTTATGCGTTTTCCGGAACTAACCTATTAACGAGATGCCACAGTGCCAGTTCCTGTTTTCTGCTGTTTTTGGTTCCAGAAAGGCTGTTCGGGCAATATTCTCGGAATTGGACGAAATCAACGCCAAACCTCCTATTTTTCCCAGAAGGCTCCAGAACACCGAAGAAGAGTCGGAGAGGGGCCAGAGGGCCACCAGACCATAGGGCGGCGCGGCCAGGCCTGGGCCCGCGCCACCCTATGGTGTGGAGCCCCCAGGTGCCCCCCTGCGCCGCCTCTTCGCCTATAAAATCCCTTTCGACCTAAAAACACCGTACCAATTGACGAAACTCCAGAAAGACTCCAGGGGCGCCGCCGCCATCGCGAAACTCCAATTCGTGGGACAGAACTCTGTTCCGGCACCCTGCCGGAACGGGGAAGTGCCCCGGAAGCCATCTCCATCAACGCCATCGCCTCCATCATGCTCCGTGAGTAGTTCCCCCATGGACTACGGGTTCTAGCAGTAGCTATGTCGGTATACTCTCCCCCATGTACTTCAATACAATGGTCTCATGAGCTGCCTTACATGATTGAGATTCATCTGATGTAATCGGTGTTGTGTTTGTTGGGATCCGATGGATGATACATTATGATTAGTCTATCTATAAAGTTTGTGAAGTTATTGTTGCTGCAATCTTGTTATGCTTAATGCTTGTCACTAGGGCCCGAGTGGCATGATCTTAGATTTGAGCTCTATATTGTTGCTTAGATTGTATCTACAAGTTGTATGCACATGTCACTGTCCGGAACCAATGGCCCCGAAGTGACAGAAATCGGGACAACCGGAGGGGATGGTAGTGATGTGAGGATCACATGTTTTCACGGTGTGTTAATGCTTTGCTCCGGTACTCTATTAAAAGGAGTATCTTAATATCCAGTAGTTTCCCTTGAGGCCCGGCTGCCACCGGCTGGTAGGACAAAAGATGTTGTGCAAGTTTCTCATTGCGAGCACGTACGACTATATACGGAAAACATGCCTACATAATTAATAATCTTGATGTTCTAGCTTAATGCTTTGATTCCTATCAATTGCCCAACTATAATTTGTTCACCCAACACTTGTCACTTATTGGAGAGTTACCACTAGTGTAGATCGCTGGGAACCCCGGTCCATCTCTCATCATAATATACTTGTTCTACATGTCATTGGAAGTAGTATCAACTATCTTCTGGTGCCATCGCTCTCCTATTGCTATTACTGCTGCTGTGTTACTGTTACTATTGCTCTCATATTACTGCTACTTTCACATCACCACTGTTGCTAGTGCTTTTCCAGGTGCAGCTGAATTGACAACTCAGTTGTTAAGGCTTATAAGTATTCTTTACCTCCCCTTGTGTCGAATCAATAAATTTGGGTTATACTACCCTCGAAGACTATCGCGATCCCCTATACTTGTGGGTCATCAAGACTGTTTTCTGGCGCCGTTGCCGGGGAGGCATAGCTCTACTCATAAGTTCACCTGGGGAGTACACTCTACCTCTCTCTCTGCTTTTATTTTGTTTTATTTTGTTTTGCTTAGTTTACTTTTGTCTAGTTTATTTGTGCTTAGTTTATTTCTGTCTAGTATTAGTTTGCGTAGTTTACTTTTGCTTAGTTTATTTTTGTCTTGTTTTATTTGTCTCATATACCCAAAAATCCATAAAAATTTGAAAAACCGAAAAAATTAAAAACTGTTGTCATGGGAGAACCTACAACCTACTTGGAGCTTATAGAATGTTATAATAATTATAGAGAATCAAGAACTGGTAAAATAATGAGTGCTATGATAGAAAAATTGAATACAATGGCTAGAATCTTGCTTAGACGCCATGATATAAACTGTTGCTCTAAAGAGGACACTAAACATCTTAAATTTCAATGTGGCTTTAGTGAGGAATTTTTAATTAAGAGCTATAATCGGAATTGCTATATTCATTATGGGTTCGAAGAGGTAGAACAATTTGTCTTATTTATGGGAGCCTCCGAGATAGAATCCTTCATGGTTGAGAATTATGAAACTTGTGCTATTTGTAAGGACCTTAAAGATTATGTCTCTACTATCCTTAATTCTTGCATAGAATGCTACAGTAGGAATCCTTATATCCTTGATTATAAAGAGAGACACATTAATGCACAAGAATGCACTCACAATTTGCAGGAACCTGTGGAAGAAGAAACTGATGAACCTGAAAGCTCATTGGATGAAAAAGAGGAGGAAATTGATGAACCTGAAAGCTCATTGGATGAAAAAGAAGAGGAGAGTGATGAACAAAAGGAGGAAGAATGGATTAGCTACCCATGCCAACCTTCTAATGAGAGTAACTCTTCATCTCTTACACTATTTGATTGTCCTCCATGCTTACCGAAAGAGGTTGAATGTTATGTTCCTGTGGATTCTCTTGAAATAGTACCTATGAGTAATACTTATGAGAATAATTATGCTACTGTTATATATGATAATCCATGCTACTTTGATAAATCTTATGATAATGCTTTGTTTGTGCCTGATGTCGAAATGCATGGTACTAAAGAATTTTGTTTAGCAAATGTTTATGATAAAGCTCTAGATGATGGTCCTATGTTACTTGAGAATATTAATTGTACTACTAATGAAAATGGGATTGGAGAGTCCTTGACTTATTCTATGAGTCCCATAACTCTTGAGATTGATCAACTACCTTGTTATATTATTAATAAAAGTAAGTTTGAAAGTTTTAATTCCACTATTCTTGAACTTGATAAAAATTATATGTTTGTGGATCATGAAAAGTATGCTGCATGTGATAGTTATATTGTTGAGTTTATTCATGAAGCTACTGAAAATTATTATGAGAGAGGAAAATATGGTTGTAGAAATTTGCATGGTACTAAAACACCTCTCTATATGCTTAAAATTTTGAAGCTACGCTTGTTTTATCTTCCTATGCTTGTTACTTTGAACTTGTTTATTTACAAGATTCCTTTGCATAGGAAGCATGTTAGACTTAAATGTGTTATGGATTTGCCTCTTGATGCTCTCTTTTGTTTCAAATACTATTTTTTGCGAGTGCATCATTAAAACTGCTGAGCCCATCTTAATGGCTATAAAGAAAGCAACTTCTTGGGAGATAACCCATGTGTTATTTTGCTACAGTACTTTGTTTTATATTTGTGTCTTGGAAGTTGTTTACTACTGTAGCAACCTCTCCTTATCTTAGTTTTGTGTTTTGTTGTGCCAAGTGAAGCCTCTAATCGAAGGTTGATACTAGATTTGGATTTCTGCGCAGAAACAGATTTCTATCTGTCACGAATCTTGGTCTAATTCTCTGTAGGAAACTCAGAAAATTATGCCAATTTACGTGCATGTTCCTCACATATGTACGCAACTTTCATTAGTTTTGAGTTTTCTGATTTGAGCAACGGAAGTATTTTATTAAAATTCGTCTTTACTGGCTGTTCTGTTTTGGCAGATTCTGTCTCTGTTTTTTTGCATTGTCTCTTGTGGACTTTAAGCGAGGTTTTCTAGACGTAGAGAGCTGTAGCTAATGTTTTATTGAGTTCTTGCAATGTGCCACTACAGGACCAAGGTGGATTCAAATTTTTTTTAGTACTAACCCCTCTAATGAAGTTTATGAGAAGTTTGTTGTGAAGGAAGTTTTCAAGGGTCAAGAGAGGAGGATGATATATGATCAAGAAGAGTGAAAAGTCTAAGCTTGGGGATGCCCCCGTGGTTCATCCCTGCATATTTCAAGGAGACTCAAGCGTCTAAGCTTGGGGATGTCCAAGGCATCCCCTTCTTCATCAACTTATCAGGTTCCTCCCCTGAAACTATATTTTTATTCAGTCACATCATATGTGCTTTACTTGGAGCGTCTGTGTGTTTTTATTTTTGTTTGTGTTTGAATAAATTCGGATCCTAGCAATCCTTGTTTGGGAGAGAGACACGCTCCGCTTTTTCATATGAACACTTGTTCTTCGTTTTACTTTTAATGTTCAATGATAAAAGTTGGAAGCTACAATACTTATGGTTATTTGGTTGGAAGAAGAAAATGCCTCATATGTCTTGGATAATTTGACACTTGGCAATTGTTTTGAGCTTTCAAGTAGATCATGTTTAAGTTTTTTTTTTCATGTAGTTTAAACCTATTAGTGGAGAACTACCGTAAAGCTTGTTGAAATTGGTTGCATAATTGATCTCTCTTAAGGTCTAGATATTTTCTGGTAAAAGTGTTTGAGCAACAAGGAAGACAGTGTAGAGTATTATAATGCTTGCGATATGTTCTTATGTAAGTTTTGCTGTACCGGTTCATACTTGTGTTTGCTTCAAACAACCTTGCTAGCCTAAACCTTGTATCGAGAGGGAATACTTCTCATGCATCCAAAATACTTGAGCCAACCACTATGCCATTTGTGTCCACCATACCTACCTACTATGTGGTATTTCCTGCCATTCCAAAGTAAATTGCTTGAGTGCTACCTTTAAACAATTCAAAATGCTTCTCAATTTGTGTTAATGTTTTATAGCTCATGAGGAAGTATGTGGTGTTTAGCTTTCAACCTTGTCATTTACTTTTGACGGACTCTCATATGGACTAGTGGCACATCAGCTTATCCAATAATTTTGCAAAAAGAGCTGGCAACGGGATTCCCAGTCCCAAATTAATTAACCTAAATAGACACTCCTCCATGGTTTGTGATTGTTGGACGGCACCCGAAGGATTCGGTTAGCCATGGCTTGTGTAAGCAAAGGTTGGGGGGAGTGTCATCATCATAATAAAACTAAAATAAAAAGGCACTCCTTCATGGTATGAGATTGTTGGCAGGCACCCGAGGATTCGGTTAGCCATGGTTTGTGAAAGAAAGGTTGGAAGGAGTGCCACCCAAAAATAAAAATAAATCATGGGAGCCGCTCTTGAAAGTCCGGTTGGCGAGGTAGTTAGTGTACCCATTACCATTCGTTGACAACAACAAACACCTCTCAAAATTTTACTTTTATTGCTCTCTATATGTTTTCAAAACCAAAGCTCTAGCACAAATATAGCAATCGATGCTTTCCTCTTTGAAGGACCATTCTTTTACTTTTAATGTTGAGTCAGTTCACCTATTTCTCTCCACCTCAAGAAGCAAACACTTGTGTTAACTGTGCATTGATTCTTACATACTTGCATATTTGCATTCATCATATTACTCTATGTTGACAATATCCATGAGATATACATGTTGAAAGTTGAAAGCAACCGCTGAAACTTATATCCTCCTTTGTGTTGCTTCGATGCCTTTACTATGAACTTATTGCTTTATGAGTTAACTCTTGTGCAAGAATTTTGATGCTTGTCTTGAAAGTACTGTTCATGAAAAGTTTTGCTATATGTTATCTATTTGTTAGCAACTATAGATCATTGCCTTGAGTCACTTCATTCATTTCATATGCTTTGTAATAGTATGATCAAGGTTATGTAAGTAGCATGTCACTACAGAAATTATTCTTTTTATCGTTTACCTGCTCGGGACGAGCAGGAACTAAGCTTGGGGATGCTGATACGTCCCCGACGTATCCATAATTTCTGTCGTTCCATGCTTGTTTTATGACAATACTTACATGTTTTGCTTGCACTTTATAACGTTTTTATGCGTTTTCCGGAACTAACCTATTAACGAGATGCCACAGTGCCAGTTCCTGTTTTCTGCTGTTTTTGGTTCCAGAAAGGCTGTTCGGGCAATATTCTCGGAATTGGACGAAATCAACGCCAAACCTCCTATTTTTCCCGGAAGGCTCCAGAACACCGAAGAAGAGTCGGAGAGGGGCCAGGGGGCCACCAGACCATAGGGCGGCGCGGCCAGGCCTGGGCCCGCGCCACCCTATGGTGTGGAGCCCCCAGGTGCCCCCCTGCGCCGCCTCTTCGCCTATAAAATCCCTTTCGACCTAAAAACACCGTACCAATTGTGAAACTCGAGAAAGACTCCAGGGGCGCCGCCGCCATCGCGAAACTCCAATTCGGGGGACAGAACTCTGTTCCGGCACCCTGCCGGAACGGGGAAGTGCCCCCGGAAGCCATCTCCATCAACGCCATCGCCTCCATCATGCTCCGTGAGTAGTTCCCCCATGGACTACGGGTTCTAGCAGTAGCTATGTCGGTATACTCTCCCCCATGTACTTCAATACAATGGTCTCATGAGCTGCCTTATATGATTGAGATTCATCTGATGTAATCGGTGTTGTGTTTGTTGGGATCCGATGGATGATACATTATGATTAGTCTATCTATAAAGTTTGTGAAGTTATTGTTGCTGCAATCTTGTTATGCTTAATGCTTGTCACTAGGGCCCGAGTGGCATGATCTTAGATTTGAGCTCTATATTGTTGCTTAGATTGTATCTACAAGTTGTATGCACATGTCACTGTCAGGAACCAATGGCCCCGAAGTGACAGAAATCGGGACAACCGGAGGGGATGGTAGTGATGTGAGGATCACATGTTTTCACGGTGTGTTAATGCTTTGCTCCGGTACTCTATTAAAAGGAGTATCTTAATATCCAGTAGTTTCCCTTGAGGCCCGGCTGCCACCGGCTGGTAGGACAAAAGATGTTGTGCAAGTTTCTCATTGCGAGCACGTACGACTATATACGGAAAACATGCCTACATAATTAATAATCTTGATGTTCTAGCTTAATGCTTTGATTCCTATCAATTGCCCAACTGTAATTTGTTCACCCAACACTTGTCACTTATTGGAGAGTTACCACTAGTGTAGATCGCTGGGAACCCCGGTCCATCTCTCATCATAATATACTTGTTCTACATGTCATTGGAAGTAGTATCAACTATCTTCTGGTGCCATCGCTCTCCTATTGCTATTACTGCTGCTGTGTTACTGTTACTATTGCTCTCATATTACTGCTACTTTCACATCACCACTGTTGCTAGTGCTTTTCCAGGTGCAGCTGAATTGACAACTCAGTTGTTAAGGCTTATAAGTATTCTTTACCTCCCCTTGTGTCGAATCAATAAATTTGGGTTATACTACCCTCGAAGACTATCGCGATCCCCTATACTTGTGGGTCATCACGCAACACCAGGGATTCCAGTGCCAACGTGGAACCTGCACAACACAACCAAATTACTTTGCCCCAACGTGACAGTGAGGTTGTCAATCTCACCGGCTTGCTGTAACAAAGGATTAGATGTATAGTGTGGATGATGATGTTTGCAGAAAACAGTAGAACGAGTATTGCAATAGATTGTATTCAATGTAAAAGAATGGACCGGGGTCCACAGTTCACTAGTGGTGTCTCTCCCATAAGATAAATAGCATGTTGGGTGAACAAATTACAGCTGGGCAATTGACAAATATAGAGGGCATGACAATGCACATACATGATATGATGAGTATAGTGAGATTTAATTGGGCATTACGACAAAGTACATAGACCGCTATCCAGCATGCATCTATGCCTAAAAAGTCCACCTTCAGGTTATCATCCGAACCCCTTCCAGTATTAAGTTGCAAACAACAGACAATTTCATTAAGTATGGTGCGTAATGTAATCAACACAAATATCCTTAGACATAGCATTGATGTTTTATCCCTAGTGGCAACAGCACATCCACAACCTTAGAACTTTCTGTCACTGTCCCAGATTTAATGGAGGCATGAACCCACTATCGAGCATAAATACTCCCTCTTGGAGTTACAAGTAACGACTTGTCCAGAGCCTCTACTAATAACGGAGAGCATGCAATATCATAAACAACACATAGATGATAGATTGATAATCAACATAACATAGCATTCCATAGTCATCGGATCCCAACAAACGCAACATGTAGCATTACAAATAGATGATCTTGATCATGTTAGGCAGCTCACAAGATCCGACAATGATAGCACAATGAGGAGAAGACAACCATCTAGCTACTGCTATGGACCAATAGTCCAGGGGTGAACTACTCACACATCACTCCGGAGGCGACCATGGCGGTGAAGAGTCCTCCGGGAGATGATTCCCCTCTCCGGCAGGGTGCCGGAGGCGATCTCCTGAATCCCCCGAGATGGGATTAGCGGCGGCGGCGTCTCTGGAAGGTTTTCCGTATCGTGGCTCTCGGTTTTGGAGTTATTATCGACGAAGGCTTCTTATAGACGGAGAGGTAGGTTTAGGGGCAACGCGAGGGGCCCACACAACAGGGCCGCGCGGCCAGGGCTTGGGCCGCGCCGCCCTGGCGTGTCACTGCCTCGTCGCCCCACTTCGTTTCCCTTTCGGACTTCTAGAAGCTTCGTGGAAAAAAAAGATCCTAGGCGTTGATTTTGTCCAATTCCGAGAATATTTCCTTACTAGGATTTCTGAAACCAAAAATAGCAGAAAACAGCAATTGGCTCTCCGGCATCTTGTTAATAGGTTAGTGCCGGAAAATGCATAAATATGACATAAAGTATGTATAAAACATGTGTGTATCATCATAAAACAAGCATGGAACATAAGAAATTGTCGATACATTGGAGACGTACCAGTCCTCCGTGTTCAGGATTCCTGAGGGCTTTTGTCAGCGCGTCATTCTCTCTGTTGAACTTGATCTTCCCCTCTTGAGCATCCTTCATTGCGTCAATAAGGTCTTGGGTGAGTTTAAACGTTGTGTCTCGGTGAACACACTCCCCTGTCACCGGGTCTAGCGTTCCCCCATGCCCGTACCACCAGCTTTTGGCCCTTGGGTCCCATCCCTCTATACCTAGAGGGATTCCTCGCGCCCTTAGGTCATCCTCCATCTTCTACCACTTAGGCTCCGAAAGGCGGTATCCTCCTGGCCCCATAATATGATTGTACACTTTCTTAGCCGCATTTGCCTTATTTTTTCCGATATGGCCTTGAATTGATCTGATTTCTTTTGCCTCACAAATTCGGGCCAATCATTTTTCAGCAACTCATACTATCCAGTGAAATCCAGAGTTTTCCCCTTCTCGACATATTGAGCCGCTAAATTTTTCTTGTAGGTCTGGAATGCTGTGGCCATCTTCTGAAGAGCGAACTCTTTGAGCAGCCTCCTCCTCTGACGTCCGTCCGGATTCTCGTTACCGAATTAATATTTTTTGTTGTATTCCGGAGGTAGAACGAAATGCTCCATAAGCTTTCTCCAGCATTCCTTTTTCGTTCTCTTGCTGATGAAACTGAAACCAACACGGGACTTCACTGGCTCATGCCATTCCTGGACGGTGATCGGGATGCTGTCTCTAACAACGACTCCACATTGGTTGATGAACTTGGTGTACACCGCTTCGGGCTCCAGCGGCTTGCCGGTAGGACTGATAACATCGTTGTTATATGTTACTCCTTGTTTCAGCGTCTTGGTTTTGCCACGCTTTGTCTTCACCGATTTTTTCGACGATCCGGCGGCCGAGGGCTAAAATAAGAAAGAGAGTCTAATTAATACACATATTTATTCAAATCGGTAAATTTGTATCAACAGAGGCTCAATGTATATATATACCTCGCCGGAGGTGGTTGCTAATTGCTTATCTCCATCGCCGGAGGTGTTTGTCGACAGTTGACCTCCATCGACAGTGCCCGTTCCTTCGTCATCACCTTGTTGACGACCTTCACCATCACGGTCAAGGTTCAGATAAGAAGAAACATCCTCTTCTTCATCTTCTTTGGCCGACACATAAGGAATGTCGCCGGCTATGATGCCGAAAATATGTGCCTCAGCTTCCGCATTATAGTTTTCCCTTATCGGGTCGGCTCTATCGTCCGCCATATGTGTCACTCCTGAAAACATGTAGTAATTAAAAAATAATTATATTAAGTAATGAAGGAGGCGGTGGCGGTGGAGAAAGGGGGGCGGTGGTGAAAGGGCGGTGGCGCCGGTGGTGAAAAGGGCGCGGTGGCGGTGGCGGTGGCGAAAGGGCGGTGGCGCCGGTGGTAAAAGGGCGCGGTGGCGGTGGCGGTGGTGAAAGGGCGGTGGGGCCGGTGGTGAAAGGGCGCGGTGGCGGTGGCGAAAGGGCGGTAGTGCACCGCCCCCTTGCCGCCCCCTCCGATCGTCTCTCTCTCGTAAAAAAAAAACCCCGGCCAACGCGTATACGGAGGGGGCGGCGAGGGGGCCTAACTGCCCAGGACTGGCGCGTAGTTGACGAGGGAGGAAATGGTGTAGCTTTCCTTCGTTCCCCGGCAAAGGCGCCAGAAAATAGCTTGATGTCTACGCACACTCCTTTTCCTGTAGACAGTGTTGGGCCTCCAAGAGCAGAGGTTTGTAGAACAGCAGCAAGTTTTTCCTTAAGTGGATCACCCAAGGTTTATCGAACTCAGGGAGGAAGAGGTCAAAGATATCCCTCTCAAGCAACCCTGCAACCACAAAGCAAGAAGTCTCTTGTGTCCCCAACACACCTAATAGGTGCACTAGTTCGGCGAAGAGATAGTGAAGTACAGGTGGTATGAATAAATATGAGCAGTAGTAACGGCGCCAGAAAATACTTGATGCTACAACTGGCGTGTGGTTTATGGTGGGAATATTGCAGGCAGTAGAGATGCAGTAAAACAGTAAACAAGCAGTGATAGCAGTATTTGGAAACAAGGCCTAGGGATCATACTTTCACTAGTGGACACTCTCAACATTGATCACATAACAGAATAAATAAATGCTATACTCTAAACTCTCTTGTTGGATGATGAATACCACTAATTGTGTAGGATTACACGAACCCTCAATGCCGGAGTTAACAAGCTCCACAATATTCGATATTCATGTTTAAATAACCTTAGAGTGCACGATAGATCAACACAACTAAACCAAGTACTAACATAGCATGCACACTGTCACCTTCACACTATGAAAGGAGGAATAGATCACATCAAAACTATCATAGCAATAGTTAACTTCATAATCTACAAGAGACTACAATCATAACCTACGCCAAGTACTACACGATGCACACACTGTCACCATTACACCGTGCAGGAGGAATAGAGTACTTTAATAACATCACTAGAGTAACATAGATGAATAGTGATACAAAACTCATATGAATCTCAATCATGTAAGGCAGCTCATGAGATCATTGTATTGAAGTACATAGGAGAGAGATTAACCACATAGCTACCGGTACAGCCCTTAGCCTCGATGGAGAACTACTCCCTCCTCATGGGAGACAGCAGCGTTGATGAAGATGGCGGTGGAGATGGCAGCGGTGTCGATGGAGAAGCCTTCCGGGGGCACTTCCCCGTCCCGGTGGCGTGCCAGAACAGAGACTCATGTCCCCCAGATCTTGGCTTCGTGATGGCGGTGGCTCTGGAAGGTTTCTCGTACCGTGGCTTTTCCGTCTCGAAAATTTAGGTCAGGGACCTTTAAATAGGCGAAGATGCGGAGTCGGAAGGCTGACGAGGCGAAGACACAATAGGGGGGCGCGGCCCACCCCCTGGCCCCGCCGCCCTGTCATCTGGGGCCCACAGGGCCCTCCTCTGGTGGCTCTCGGGTGTTCTGGAAGCTTCATGCAATTCTAAGATGTTGGGCGTTGATTTCGTCCAATTCCGAGAATATTTCCTTACTAGGTTTTCTGAAACCAAAAACAGCAGAAAATAGGAACTGGCACTTCGGCATCTCGTCAATAGGTTAGTGCCGGAAAACGCATAAAATCATCATAAAGTGTGAACAAAACATGTAGGTATTGTCATAAAACAAGCATGGAACATAAGAAATTATCGATACGTCGGAGACGTATCAGCATCCCCAAGCTTAGTTCCTACTCGTCCTCGAGTAGGTAAACGATAACAAAGATAATTTCTGAAGTGACATGCTACGAACATGATCTTAATCATACTATTGTAAAGCATATAAGATGAATGAAGCGATTCAAAGCAATGGTAAAGACAATGATTAAACAACTGAATCATATAGCAAAGACTTTTCATGAATAGTACTTTCAAGACAAGCATCAATAAGTCTTGCATAAGAGTTAACTCATAAAGCAATAAATTCATAGTAAAGGCATTGAAGCAACACAAAGGAAGATTAAGTTTCAGCGGTTGCTTTCAACTTATAACATGTATATCTCATGGATAGTTGTCAATGCAAAGTAATATAATAAGTGCAATATGCAAGTATGTAGGAATCAATGCACAGTTCACACAAGTGTTTGCTTCTTGAGATGGAGAGAAATAGGTGAACTAACTCAACATAAAAGTAGAAGAATGGCCCTTCGCAGAGGGAAGCAGGGATTAAATCATGTGCTAGAGCTTTTTAAGTTTTGAAATCATATAGAGAGCATAAAAGTAAAATTTTGAGAGGTGTTTGTTGTTGTCAACGAATGGTAGTGGGTACTCCAACTACCTCGCCAACCAGACTTTCAAGAGCGGCTCCCATGAAGGACGTTATTTATACCAGCAAGGTAGATCATCCCTCTTCTCTTTTGTTTACACATGTATTTTAGTTTTATTATGGGTGACACTCCCCCCAACCTTTGCTTACACAAGCCATGGCTAACCGAATCCTCGGGTGCCTTCCATCAATCTCATACCATGGAGGAGTGTCTATTTGCAAAATTAAGTTGCTTACTGATGAATCAGAGCAAAACATGTGAAGAGAATTATTAATGAAGTTTGATTAATCGGGGCTGGGAACCCCGTTGCCAGCTCTTTTTGCAAAATTATTGGATAAGCGGATGTGCCACTAGTCCATTATGAAAGTCTGTCAAGAGTAAATGACAAGGTTGAAAGATAAACACCACATACTTCCTCATGAGCTATAAAACACTGATACAAATTGAGAAGCATTTTGAAGGTTTAAAGGTAGCACATGAAGTATTTACTTGGAATGGCAGAGAAATACCATGTAGTAGGTAGGTATGGTGGACACAAATGGCATAGTGTTTGGCTCAAGGATTTGGATGCACGAGAAGTATTCCCTCTCAATACAAGGTTTAGTCTAGCAAGGCTATTTGAAACAATCACAAGTATGAACCGGTACAGCAAAACTCACATAAGAACATATTGCAAGCATTATAAGACTCTACACTGTCTTCCTTGTTGTTCAAACCCTTACTAGAAAATATCTAGACCTTAGAGAGACTAATCATGCAAACCAAATTTTAGCAAGCTCTATGTATTTCTTCATTAATAAGTGCAAAGTATATGATGCAAGAGCTTAAACATGAGCACAACAATTGCCAAGTATCACATTATTCAAGACATCATACCAATTACTACATGTAGCATTTCCCGTTTCCAACCATATAACAATTAACGAAGCAGTTTCAACCTTCGCTATGAACATTAAAAGCTAAGAACACATGTGTTCATATGAACCAGCGGAGCGTGTATCTCTCCCACACAAGCATGCATTTATTCAAACAAAAACAAAAATAGAAACAAACATACAGACGCTCCAAATAAAGTACATAAGATGTGACCGAATAAAAATATAGTTTCAAGAGAAGGAACCTGATAATTTGTCGATAAAGAAGGGGATGCCTTGGGCATCCCCAAGCTTAGATGCTTGAGTCTTCTTGAAATATGCAGGGATGAACCACCGGGGCATCCCCAAGCTTAGAGCTTTCACTCTTCTTGATCACATTGTATCATCCTCCTCTCTTGACCCTTGAAAACTTCCTCCACACCAAACTCAAAACAACCCATTAGAGGGTTAGTGCATAATCAAAATTCACATGTTCAGAGGTGACACAATCATTCTTAACACTTCTGGACATTGCCCAAAGCTACTGGAAATTAATGGAACAAAGAAATCCATCCCACATAGCAAAAGAGGCAATGCGAAATAAAAGGCAGAATCTGTCAAAACAGAACAGTCCGTAAAAACGAATTTCTAAGAGGCACCAGACTTGCTCAAATGAAAATGCTCAAATTGAATGAAAGTTGCGTACATATCTGAGGATCATTCACGTAAATTGGCATAATTTTCTGAGTTATCTACAGAGAATTAGGCCCAGATTCGTGACAGACAGAAATCTGTTTCTGCGCAGTAATCCAAACCTAGTATCAACCTTTCTATCAAAGACTTTACTTGGCACAACAATGCAACAAAACTAAGATAAGGAGAGGTTGCTACAGTAGTAACAACTTCCAAGACTCAAATATAAAACAAAGTAATGTAGTAAAATAAACACATGGGTTATCTCCCAAGAAGTTATTTCTTTATAGCCGTTAAGATGGGCTCAGCAGTTTTAATGATGCACTCGCGAGAAATAGTAGTTGAAGCAAAAGAGAGCATCAAGAGGCAAATTCAAAACACATTTAAGTCTAACATGCTTCCTATGCATAGGAATCTTGTAAATAAACATGTTCATGAAGAGCAAAGTAACAAGCATAGGAAGATAGAACAAGTGTAGCTTCAAAAATTTCAGCACATAGAGAGGTGTTTTTGTAACATGAAAATTTCTACAACCATATTTTCCTCTCTCATAATAATATCCAGTAGCATCATGAGCAAACTCAACAATATAACTATCACATAAAGCATTCTTATCATGAGTCTCATGCATAAAATTATTACTCTCCACATAAGCATAATCAATTTTATTAGTAATAGTGGGAGCAAATTCAACAAAGTAGCTATCATTATTATTATCATCATCAAATATAGGAGGCATATTGTAATCATAATCAAATGTATCCTCCATAACAGGCGGCACCAAAAGACTACTATCATTATAATCATCATAAATAGGAGGCAAAGTATCATCAAAGAAAATTTTCTCCTCAATGCTTGGGGGACTAAAAATATCATGCTCATCAAAACCAGCTACCCCAAGCTTAGAATTTTCCATATCATTAGCAACAATGGTGTTCAAAGTGTTCATACTAATATGTTCCATGGGTTTTTCAATTTTTTCATCAAACCATCCATGTCTTAACTCAGGAAATAATTTTAAAAGCTCACTATTGCTTTCCATTATGCCAAACTAGTGTAAAACAAGAAACAAAAAGATGCAATTGCAGGATCTAAAGGAAATAGCTTCGAGTACTTACAACGGTGCCGGAAAATAGCTTGGTAGCCGAGATCCGGAGTGTGAGTACCTTTTACCTTTCCTCCTCGGCAACGGCCCCAGAAAATACTTGACTGCCCAGGACTGGCGCGTAGTTGACGAGGGAGGAAATGGTGTAGCTTTCCTTCGTTCCCCGGCAACGGCGCCAGAATATAGCTTGATGTCTACGCACACTCCTTTTCCTGTAGACAGTGTTGGGCCTCCAAGAGCAGAGGTTTGTAGAACAGCAGCAAGTTTTCCCTTAAGTGGATCACCCAAGGTTTATCGAACTCAGGGAGGAAGAGGTCAAATATATCCCTCTCAAGCAACCCTGCAACCACAAAGCAAGAAGTCTCTTGTGTCCCCAACACACCTAATAGGTGCACTAGTTCGGCGAAGAGATAGTGAAGTACAGGTGGTATGAATAAATATGAGCAGTAGTAACGGCGCCAGAAAATACTTGATGCTACAACTGGCGTGTGGTTGATGGTGGGAATATTGCAGGCAGTAGAGATGCAGTAAAACAGTAAACAAGCAGTGATAGCAGTATTTGGAAACAAGGCCTAGGGATCATACTTTCACTAGTGGACACTCTCAACATTGATCACATATCAGAATAAATAAATGCTATACTCTACACTCTCTTGTTGGATGATGAACACCACTAATTGTGTAGGATTACACAAACCCTTAATGCCGGAGTTAACAAGCTCCACAATATTCGATATTCATGTTTAAATAACCTTAGAGTGCACGATAGATCAACACAACTAAACCAAGTACTAACATAGCATGCACACTGTCACCTTCACACTATGAAAGGAGGAATAGATCACATCAAAACTATCATAGCAATAGTTAACTTCATAATCTACAAGAGATTACAATCATAACCTACGCCAAGTACTACACGATGCACACACTGTCACCATTACACCGTGCAGGAGGAATAGAGTATTTTAATAACATCACTATAGTAACATAGATGAATAGTGATACAAAACTCATATGAATCTCAATCATGTAAGGCAGCTCATGAGATCATTGTATTGAAGTACACAGGAGAGAGATTAACCACATAGCTACCGGTACAGCCCTTAGCCTCGATGGAGAACTACTCCCTCCTCATGGGAGACAACAGCGTTGATGAAGATGGCGGTGGAGATGGCAGCGGTGTCGATGGAGAAGCCTTCCGGGGGCACTTCCCCGTCCCGGCGGTGTGCCGGAACAGAGACTCCTGCCCCCCAGATCTTGGCTTCGCGATGGCGGCGGCTCTGGAAGGTTTCTAGTACCGTGGCTTTTCCGTCTCGAAGATTTAGGTCAGGGACCTTTAAATAGGCGAAGAGGCGGAGTCGGAAGGCTGACGAGGCGAAGACACAATAGGGGGGCGCGGCCCACCCCCTGGCCGCGCCGCCCTGTCATCTGGGGCCCACAGGGCCCTCCTCTGGTGGCTCTCGGGTGTTCTGTAAGCTTCATGCAATTCTAAGATGCTGGGCGTTGATTTCGTCCAATTCCGAGAATATTTCCTTACTAGATTTTCTGAAACCAAAAACAGCAGAAAACAGGAACTGGCACTTCGGCATCTCGTCAATAGGTTAGTTCCGGAAAACGCATAAAATCATCATAAAGTGTGAACAAAACATGTAGGTATTGTCATAAAACAAGCATGGAACATTAGAATTTATCGATACGTCAGAGACGTATCAGGGCCCCCTCTCGCCGCCCCCTCAGTATACACGCGGGGTCGATCGGTGCCCCCTCCTTAACATAGTTTTGTTAATAGCGTAATTATAATTAACATATATAGCTCACATCAAGTTTTACATTTTTTGTTAATTATCAAGTTTTACTTTTTTTTTGTTATTTACCGTTTTTGTTAAACTAATTAACTAGTTAAAATTAAAAAGAACAAAAAAAACACAAAAAAAGAAAAAAAAGAAAAAAAAATCCGGCCCTCGATCTCTCTCCTTTCTCATCTCTGTGGCCCGGCGGCCGGCGCCCCCTCTCCCGTGCGGACGCGCGTCTGGCGGCGCGTGCGGGCGGCGTCTGGCGGCGCAGGGAAGAACACACACGGCGGGCGGCGCCAGCCGGCGCGCGCGCGGCGAGAGAGACGACGACGTACGAGGCGGCGAATATCGCCGGCGACAGACGGCGGCAAGGCGAGGCAACGCGGCGATAGACGACGGCAGCGAGGCGAGGCGAGCGCGGCGGTTTCGAGATAGGATCGAGGAAGAAGAAGTGAAAAACGCGCCAGGGCCGCGCGCGAAATTTATAGCCAGGGGCCTTTAGTCGCGGTTGGTGTGGCCAACCGCGACTAAAGGTACCCCTTAGCCGGGGGCCTTTAGTCGCGAATTCCAGCGGTTCCCGCCGAGACACCCTTTAGTCGCGGTTGGCCAGGCCAACCGCAACTAAAGGTACTTTTTAAAATTCTTTTAATTTCTGAATCTTGAAAATACAAATAATATATGAAAAAATTCAGAAAAATAAAACTAATTCATTTCTGAATCATAAAAATACAAATAATATATGAAAAAAATCAGAAAATAAAACTAATTCATTTCAAAATCTTAAAAATACAAATAATATATCAAAAAATTCAGAAAAAGAAAACTAATTCATTTCAAAATCTTAAAAATACAAATAATATATCAAAAAATTCAGAAAAATAAAACTAATTCATTTCAAAATCTAAAAATACAAATAATATATCAAAAATTTCAGAAAAATAAAACTAATTCATTTTAAAATCTTAAAAATACAAATAATATATCAAAAAATTCAGAAAAAATAAAACTAATTCATTTTGCACCCACCAGACGGGACTAAAGATTAGATGACCAGCTCTGGATTCCTCTTCTTCCCGCCATTTCTTCCCGCCTCTTTCTTCCCACCACTTTCTTCCCGCCTCTTTCTCCCCGCCTCTTTCTTTCCGCCTCTTTCTTCCCGCCTCTTTCTTCCCGCCACTTTCTTCCCGCCTCCTCTCTTCCCGCTCCCAGTTTTCCCGCCATTTCTCACTACATATATGTAGCCTGGCTTGGCCAGCATTATCACATCTCTACAATCTCTCATCAGTGTCTCATGGCTTCCACCATACCCACTCTAACGTACCAGCAGGTGGAGGAGATTTGCGCCTCGAACTACCCTTGCCCACCGGGCTACCGCGTCCCCGCCGGCTGGAGCCTAAGCGCCGGAGGCGTGCCGGTCCCTCCCGTCCCTCAGGGTACTGCGCGCCGGGCGGCCATCACGAACCACTACTACCTCGACCTCACGCCGGAGCAGCGGATGAATCCCCGATGGCATCCCGATAACCAGCATACTTGGGACGCCTTCTTCATCAATCGGTGTGAGAGGGTGATATCCCACAAGTATAGGGGATCGTTTGTACCCTTTTCGATAAGTAAGAGTGTCGAACCCAACGAGGAGCTAAAGGTAGGATAAACATTCTCTCAAGTTCTATCAACCACTTATACAACTCTACGCACACTAAGCGTTTGCAATATCTAGGAAATAAAACTAGAGCGATAACGGGTATGAGAGGTGACTTTGCAGAACAATAAAAGACACGGAATAAATGTTAATGCTGCAGCAATAAAACAAACTAAACTAACAGTACCATGAGTGTGGAAAGGCGGTGGTAATAGTGGTGGCTTTGTCCAAGATCAATTAGTGAGGATCTTGGGTTCAATGTCTTCGATGCAGCTTTCTATGTAGGAGAGGCTAAATATACATGCTCTCCCTCCGGGATTACAAGTACTATATGATTGGCTTGCTAGCAAACATCCGTAAATACTAGCAAGCATTAAGGTTTCCCCAACCATAGTCTTAAGTAAATGGTCCTCTTACTCCCATACATGCAACTAGCCGGTTCGCGTCCTCAGGTTTCTGTCACTGCGGCAGAACTTCCCCCTTCTAGTATACAAGTACTACCAACCCTATGATGCTTGATCCATGCGCGCACAAATATAATGGGCACCAAGGACGGTAACATGTCAACATGCAACTCTAATGAACCAAAGAGAAACAACCAATCAATCAAAGAACAAATAAACTATGGCAACATGACATAGATCATAGGATTATAACTTATAGCATCAAACACCATGTTTACATAGGGCGGTACAGAGGTTTGTGAGAGGATGGACCACTGAATACAATGAGGAGTTGGTGATGGAGATGGCGGTGAAGACGTCGGAGAGGGGCTCAGCGAGGAGCGCCGGGAGGCGGAGGCGTGGTCGGTGCCGGCGTCCGCGCGGGGGACTCCTTCCCCGCCGCCGGCATCATGGGGGAGCGCCGCCCCTTAGCCTTCTTCCTCCTTGAGTTGGTGCTGGTGTAGATGAGTGTTTCCCCCTCCTTGGCTGGAGGATTTTCGTGACAATGCTTGGGGGCCTCCAAAAATAGGGTTTCCCGTCAATATATATTGTTGGAGATGCAATCTAGGCCATGGGATGGATGCCCCTTTGATCCAAGGGCTCTTAGGCACCTCTAGAACCTTATTAGGACTCCCCTCTGTCCTTCATCAGCCTCACAACTCGTGGCTGGGCTGAAATATCCAGGTATGGAAAGAGTTTGTGTCAAATACGTCACCAACTTTCGGAGTTCCGAGACTGCACGAACCTCTGCAGTAATTATGCTATGCCGGATGCATCCGTTGTCCGTTCTGGACGAATAAGATGTCCAAATTGTTCGGTTTGAAATTCTCTACAACTTTGAAGTTTACTAAATTTCCATTGGACGTCGTTTTGATGGAGTTTCGAAGAGATCTTTGAAAAGTGTTCAGCAGGGACAGATTTCGGGAAATTCCAGATTTCACCATAATGAGCTATTTACTTCCATATTTGCCTATTTCCTACACAAAAAAGTTGAAACCAAGAACTTATGCACTTTTGCAAATATTAATAGGTTATTCCCTTAAAACATATAGTAACTGGTGTAAAACAAGCATGAAACATCAAAAATTATAGATACGTTTGCGACGTATCAACATCTTCAAGCTTAACTCCTACTCGTCCTCGAGTAGGTAAGTGATAAAAAGAATAATTTTTTAGGTGACATGCACCTTCAAAGTTCAAATGATGACTAGATACAAATAATTTAATAACAATTAATAACACAGTCATGATTCAATCAATAATAATTTTGGGACCATGCACATAGAACTAAGAATGACAACTATGCTCTCATAAGACGGTTCATATAACTTAGAAGATGAAGACTCAACATAAAAGTAAAAAATGGCCCTTCGCAGAGGGAAGCAGAGATTAAACATGTGCTAGTGCTTTTTATTTTGAAAACATAGAGATATAAAATTTTAAGAGAGGCAATTGTTTCAATGGTAGTAATAAGTAATATAGGTTATGTATAAAACTTCCTATAAGTTGCAAGCCTCATGCATCGAATACTAATAGTGCTCGCACCTTGTCCTAATTAGCTCGGATTTCCATGGATTATCATCGCACTACATATGTTTCAACCAAGTTTCACAAAGGGGTACCTCCATGCCACCTGTACAAAGGTCTAAGGAGAAAGTTCGCATTGGATTTCTCGCTTTTGATTATTCTCAACTTAGACATCCATACCGGGACAACATGAACAACAGACAAATGGACTCCTCTTTAAGCTTAAAGCTTTTGGCAACATAAATTTCTCATAAGAGATTTTTGAGGTTTTAATGTCCATGCTCAAACTTCCACCATGTAAACATGGCTTTGGTTAGCGGCCCAATGTTCTTCTCTAACAATATGCACACTCTAACCTTTTATCATGGTTATCTCCTTTACTTCAGACAAGACGGACATGCATAGTAACTCACATGATATTTATCAAAAATATGATGATGGTGTCCCCATGTCAGCATGGTTGCCACACAACAAGCAGCTTATAAGAACTAAGATACATAAGTGACATATTCCTCACCACAATATTTTTTTAGGCTACTTTCCCATGAGCTATGTATTGCAAAAACAAGGAATTATTTTGAATGTTTTAAAGGTAGCACATGTAAATTTACTTGGAGTGGCGGCGAAGTACCACATATAGGTAGGTATGGTGGACACTTTTGGAATATTTTGGTTTTTGGTGGTTGGATGCACGAGTAGAGATCATACTCAGTACAGAATGAAGGCTAGCAAAAAGAAAGATAGCGACCAACTAAGAGAGCAATAATGGTCATAATCATGCATAAAGACAAAACTTATTAATTAAAGCATATGGTGATATTAAAAGTCTAAACTAAATGATCAATTCAACCTAATTGAAACATCAGAGGAGATCTTCCATTTGCATCACTATTAATATGAAACCTTTTTACTCGTATCCAACACCAATCAACTTATTTGGAACAACTCTCATTTATAATATTCATTAAAGATCAGAGAGCTAATCATATATAACTGAAGCATACTAACAAGCTCTGAACAAAATAGGAGTAAAAAACAGAGCTAAACGCAGTACTAGCAAAAATAAAACGCTCGTTGAACAATAAGAGTGAAAACTAGAGCGTTCATACAATTAAAACGGAGCGTGTCTCTCTCCCAAACAAACATGGTATGATGGTGCCCACTTTATTGAAAATAAAATACACAACAGAAATTAAAGACGCTCCAAGAATAACACATAGTATATGAAGCAATAAAAATATAGTGAACAAAAACAGGACCTGATATTTTTATTGATGAAGAAGGGGATGCCTTGGGCATCCCCAAGCTTTGACGCTTGTACTTCTTGAATATATCTTGGGGTGACATTGGCATCCCCAAGCTTGAGCTTTTGTCCATTCTTCATCTCATCTCATCATTCTTCTTTCCTACACTTGAAAACTTCCTTCATACAAAACTCATCACAAATCTCATTAGCAGCGTTAGTGCAATGATAATATTAATCAAATCTACAAAGTTTAGTATGACATATGAAAAGCATTTTAATAAGAATTAGCTACTGTAGCACAACTTTAATAAGGTTCTTTGATCAAGAGAACTCAAAAAGGTGGGCAAAAAGATGCAAATGCAAAATAGTGCAACAATCTGTCAAAACAGAACAGTTCGTAAAAATTGATTTTTGAAAAATAGTTATGCTGCGTAACTCGAAAAACTCTGAACTAATGAAAGTTAGATAAATACCTGGGGAAGATGCTCGTAAATTGGCAGCTCAAACTTACGTTCTGGTGAGTTTTGGCGATTTTTTTCGTGACGAACCAGAAACAGTAAACAAGATTGCAAATCCCCCAAATACCACTTTCTTACCATTAGAGACAATTATGTGGATGGGTAATATTGAGTTTGAAGGAGACAACCTCATGTTGGTTGATGAATAGGGGGATGACTTGGGCATCCCCAAGCTTAGATATTTGCATCTTCTTGAATATTCTCTTGGGATCAATCTACACATCCCCAAGCTTGAGATCTTGCATCCTCTTGCTCATCTCATATCACCATATTGATTGGAACTTAAAAACTGCATCCACATAAAGCTTCACAAAACTCATTAGTAGGTTAGTACTCATTAAATAAAATCCACAAGTGTTCAAGTATCCCTAATTTCTATAAAATCTATCAAATATTTAGCCACTGTAATACTGAGGTTTCTTATTATTTCAATCGTACGTCAAAAACGAAGGAAACTTTTGAATCCTAAGTACAATATTTAAACAAAGAGAATAGAAATCTGTCAAATCTGAACACTCTGTAAAGATGTCACTCAATGAGATAGTTACGTAACTCAAATCGAAAAACTCATGATTAATGAAAGACAGATCATAACCTCAGGTCTATGCACACAAAATTTCAGATCAAAATGCCCTAGTGAGATTTTTCACGAATTTTTGCAGCACAACACAGGAAATTTGTCTCAACAGAATCAGTCCGTAAAGATTGAATTATTAGATCTGTCTACGTACCTCAAATCAGAAAAGTCAGAACTAACGAAAGTTAGATAACAAGCACTACTATGCACTCAAGAAATTTCAGATCACGTTCACGTTCTGGTGATTTTTAATATTTTCTACAGTGGAGCACAGGAAATCTATTTTCTAGGCAGCATAGTGACATTCTTGCATAACAAACTAGGGGTTGTCTATACATTCTATTTACAGCGGGATATGTACACTATATACACTATTTACAAGTTTTTAATTAAAAGCTTCCATGGAAATAATTGTTTTGGTTTCGCAGGCATGAACACAAGTGTTCAAGGTCGACCCCCACTTCACCATTACTCTTCTTTCCAATCACTTTTCTTTTCTGAAAACATTTTTTATTTTTTTATATAAGAAGTACAACTAATTTTTTTTTGTAATTCGCATTCCCTATCCATACAAGATATAGAGAACAACTAGGTACAGGAAGTAAAACTACTTAGAGATAAAGCAAACAAGTGCACACGAAAATATTCACCTACGCTATGGCTCCCCGGCAACGGCGCCAGAAAAGGTCTTTATATCCCACAAGTATAGGGGATCGTTTGTACCCTTTTCGACAAGTAAGAGTGTCGAACCCAACGAGGAGCTAAAGGTAGGATAAACATTCTCTCAAGTTCTATCAACCACTGATACAACTCTACGCACACTAAGAGTTTGCAATATCTAGGAAATAAAACTAGAGCGATAACGGGTATGAGAGGTGACTTTGCAGAACAATAAAAGACATGGAATAAATGTTAATGCTGCAGCAATAAAACAAACTAAACTAACAGTACCATGAGTGTGGAAAGGCGGTGGTAATAGTGGTGGCTTTGTCCAAGATCAATTAGTGAGGATCTTGGGTTCAATGTCTTCGATGCAGCTTTCTATGTAGGAGAGGCTAAATATACATGCTCTCCCTCCGGGATTACAAGTACTATATGATTGGCTTGCTAGCAAACATCCGTAAATACTAACAATCATTAAGGTTTCCCCAACCATAGCCTTAAGTAAATGGTCCTCTTACTCCCATACATGCAACTATCCGGTTCGCGTCCTCAGGTTTCTGTCACTCCGGCAGAACTTCCCCCTTCTAGTATACAAGTACTACCAACCCTATAGTGCTTGATCCATGCGCGCACAAATATAATGGGCACCAAGGACGGTAACATATCAACATACAACTCTAATGAACCAAAGAGAAACAACCAATCAATCAAAGTACAAATAAACTATGGCAACATGACATAGATCATAGGATTATAACTTATAGCATCAAACACCATGTGAGAGGATGGACCACTGAATACAATGAGGAGTTGGTGATGGAGATGGCGGTGAAGACGTCGGAGAGGGGCTTGATACGTCTCCAACGTATCGATAATTTCTTATGTTCCATGCTACTTTATTGATGATACCTACATGTTTTATGCATACTTTATGTCGTATTTATGCATTTTCCGGCACTAACCTATTAACGAGATGCCGAAGAGCCAGTTGTTGTTTTCTACTGTTTTTGGTTTCAGAAATCCTAGTAAGGAAATATTCTCGGAATTGGACGAAATCAACGCCCATGATCTTATTTTTCCACGAAGCTTCCATAACACCGGGGGAGATACGAAGTGGGGCGACGAGGCGGCGACACGCCAGGGCGGCGCGGCCCACCCCCTGGCCGCGCGGCCCTGCTGTGTGGGCCCCTCGCGTCGCCCCTAAACCTACCTCTCCGACTATAAGAAGCCTTCGTCGATAATAACTCCAGTACCGAGAGCCACGATACGGAAAACCTTCCAGAGACGTCGCCGCCGCCAATCCCATCTCGGGGGATTCAGGAGATCGCCTCCGGCACCCTGCCGGAGAGGGGAATCATCTCCCGGAGGACTTTTCACCGCCATGGTCGCCTCCGGAGTGAAGAGTGAGTAGTTCACCCCTGGACTATGGGTCCATAGCAGTAGCTAGATGGCCGTCTTCTCCTAATTGTGCTTCATTGTTGGATCTTGTGAGCTGCCTAACATGATCAAGATCATCTATCTGTAATGCTACATGTTGTGTTTGTTGGGATCCGATGAATAGAGAATACTATGCTATGTTGATAATCAATCTATTATCTATGTGTTGTTTATGATCTTGCATGCTCTCCGTTACTAGTAGAGGCTCTAGCCAAGTTTTTGCTTGTAACTCCAAGAGGGAGTATTTATGCTCGATAGTGGGTTCATGCCTCCATTAAATCTGGGACAGTGACAGAAAGTTCTAAGGTTGTGGATGTGTTGTTGCCACTAGGGATAAAACATCGATGCTATGTCTAAGGATGTATGTGTTGATTACATTATGCACCATACTTAATGCAATTGTCTGTTGTTTGCAACTTAATACTGGAAGGGGTTCGGATGATAACCTGAAGGTGGACTTTTTAGGCATAGATGCATGCTGGATAGCGGTCTATGTACTTTGTCGTAATGCCCAATTAAATCTCACAATACTCATCATAACATGTATGTGCATGGTCATGCCCTCTTTATTTGTCAATTGCCCAACTGTAATTTGTTCACCCAACATGCTTATTCTAATGGGAGAGACACCTCTAGTGGACTGTGGACACCGGTCCATTCTTTACATCGAATACAATCTACTGCAATACTTGTTCTACTGTTTTCTGCAAACATCATCATCCACACTATACATCTAATCCTTTGTTACAGCAAGACCGGTGAGATTGACAACCTCACTATCACGTTGGGGCAAAGTAATTTGGTTGTGTTGTGCAGGTTCCACGTTGGCGCCGGAATCCCGGGAGTTGCGCCGCACTACACTCCGCCGCCATCAACCTTCAACGTGCTTCTTGGCTCCTACTGGTTCGATAAACCTTGGTTTCTTACTGAGGGAAAACTTGCCGCTGTACGCATCACACCTTCCTCTTGGGGTTCCCAACGGACGCGTGCTGTACGCGTATCAGGGCTTAGCGAGGAGCGCCGGGAGGTGGAGGCGTGGGCGGCGCCGGCGCCGGCGCGGGGGACTCCTTCCCCACCGCCGGCATCATGGGGGAGCGCCGCCCCTTAGCCTTCTTCCTCCTTGAGTTGGTGCTGGTGTAGATGAGTGTTTCCCCCTCCTTGGCTGCTGCCAAGCAGGAGGATTTTCGTGACAATGCTTGGGGCCTCCAAAAATAGGGTTTCTCGTCAATATATATTGTTGGAGATGCAATCTAGGCCATGGGATGGATGCCCCTTTGATCCAAGAGCTCTTGGGCACCTCTACAACCTTCTTAGGACTCCCCTCTGTCCTTCATCAGCCTCACAACTCGTGGCTGGGCCGAAATATCCAGGTATGGAAAGAGTTTGTGTCAAATACGTCACCAACTTTCGGAGTCCCGAGACTGCACGAACCTCTGCAGTAATTCTGCTCTGCCGGATGCATCCGTTGTCCGTTCTAGACAAATAAGATGTCCAAATTTTTCGGTTTGAAATTATCTACAACTTTGTAGTTTACGACTTTTCCATTGGACGTCGTTTTGATGGAGTTTCGAAGCGATCTTTGAAAAGTGTTTAGCAGGGACAGATACGGGAAATTCCAGATTTTACCATAATGAGCTATTTACTTCCATATTTGCCTATTTCCTGCACAACAAAGTTTAAACCAACAACTTGTGCACTTTTGCAAATATTAATAGGTTATTCCCTTAAAACATATAGTAATTGGTGTAAAACAAGCATGAAACATCAAAAATTATAGATACGTTTGCGACGTATCAGAGGGCGCTCGCCAGGTATCAGGAGGACGGTATGCCTCCTGGGAACTTCCACGAGGCCGGCCGTCGGCTATGGTGGTACGGATAATATAATTCACATGATCCATTCAACAAAGTTTGGTACAATAAATTATTACACATCATTTCTTCCCTTGTGTCCCTGCTTGCTTACGATTTTGCCGTATCCATGGAGCATCCTCATCATTTAACTTAATGCTTGGGTCAGTGTTCACTTTGAAGGGCGGAATTTCACCAAACATATTATAATCTTCTGACATGTCTGTCTTGTCCTCCACTCCCACGATGTTTCTTTTCCCTGAAAGAAAATGTGGCACTTTGGATCATCGCATGATATACTGATCGTTTTCTTATCTTTCTGTTTCCTCGGTTTGCTACTCATGTCCTTCACATAGAAAACCTGAGCGACATCTTTGGCTAGGACGAATGGTTCGTCAAGGTAACCAAGATTGTTGAAATCCACCATTGTCATTCCGTATTGCTGGTCCACCTTTACCCCACCTCCTGTTAGATTGAACTATTTGCACCGGAACAAAGGGACCTTAAAGGAGGTTCCATAGTCATGGTCCCATATCTTCTCTATGTAACCATAACATGTTACCTTTTGCCCATTCTCGGTTGCTGCATCAAAGCGGACACCACTGTTTTGGTTGGTGCTCTTTTTATCTTGGGCGATCGTGTAAAATGTATTCCCATTTATCTCGTACCCTTGGAAAGTCGTTATAGTCGAAGATGGTGTCTTGGCCAACAAGTATAGCTGATCTACAACATCATTGTCATTCATTAAATGTTTTCTCAACCAACTGCCGAAAGTCTCCATGTGGGCCTGTCTAATCCAGAATTCAGGCATCCCTGGGTTGTCTGAGCGTAAAATATTCTTGTGTTTCTCGAAGTACGGAGCCACCAAGCTGGAATTGGTCAGAACTGTGTGGTGTGCTTCAGTCATAGAATGGCCGTCCATACATATCGTTGATTTCCTTCCGATCGTGCCTTTTCCACTTAGTCTCCCCTCGTTCCGCGATCGAGGAAGACCAATCGGCTTAAGGTCAGGAACAAAGTCAACACAAAACTCAATTACCTCCTCATTTCCATAGCCCTTGGCGATGCTTCCTTCTGGCCTAGCACGGTTATGAACATATTTCTTTAATACTCCCATGAACCTCTAGAAGGGGAACATATTGTGTAGAAATACAGGACCGAGAATGGAAATCTCTTCGACTAGGTGAACCAGGAGGTGCGTCATTGTCAACACCCTGATTTTTAAGTCCGGATGCCTATTATGTCATACATCGCAATCCCAGGAAATTGTTGTTGCGAGGCATAATAGTTATGTATCATAGTCATCATTCATTACAAACCATAATGTCTTACAATTTGAAATCACCTGATCCATATTACACGAATAGTTGATCTATTGATCAACGAACAAACACAAGATCATAGCGGAAGCGTAAGATACAAGGACTCTCTAGTCCACAGGCCAACGCTTGACGTGAGAATCTCCTAGTTGTGGTAGATGTCCTGCTGATCGTCATCCTCGTACTGCTGCTCGGCTTCATAGTCTGGCCATTTGAATAGCCAGGGACAAAGCCGTGAGTACTTTAAGTACTCGCAATCTAATACTAATGTAAGTACTAACATTGCTATTGAGAGTGTTCTAAGCTCTAAGGTTATTTGCATAAAGCCAATTTTAGTTTAGAAACATTTTAATAAACAACTCCTCATGTGCTAACTAACTCAAGTGGGAACATTAGTGTCATTCCCACAACTCTGTCGTGATTCAAATTCAAAGTCACCGTTCAAGTTCAAGTTCAAATTCATCAGTCACAAAGATATAAATTCTGATGACGGAAACAGTATGGCCTTTCCAATTGTCCATATCCGCGGACGCGGCTATTCGAATAGGTTTACACTCTGCAGAGGTTGCACACTTGTGCCACAACATTTGATTACATCCGTCAGGGGTAAACCCCGAATAAGCGTAACTCAGTACGCGGATCATCAACCGTTAACCTTTCACTTACACACCCTAGTATAGGCACCTCTCCCCATGAGCTTGGCCTCCCGGTGAAAACCAACTGTTAACCCGGGAACTGCACAGGGCTTGGCCGTACAATTCACCTCAATTCACATCATTTCTCAACAACGGAGGCAGCCTCAAGCATAACCCCTATGACATGTGTTCATAGGGAACCCATACTAAGACACATAAATTTCCAGCTAAGCCTTACCCATAATCAGGTATTGTGGGGGTACCCAAGAACTGGAATGGTATCACATCCAACTCAATCATCAGTTTTAGTCATTTCACCAGGTCAAATTCATGTCACATTCACCTTCAAAATCTTTCAATGGAAATGACTCATCATTCCAAGGTTTTCAACATCATCATTTCATAAACACATGTTCCCATCTAGAGTAGTCATTTTTAATTTAGCACTAGCATCTAGGTATGAGGGGTGCTAAATACTTTGCTTTGCTTCTAGGCTAACCTTGATACTCTTGTACTAATCCAATACTAACCAAGTGAATCAGAAATCAAAAGTACTTTGATAAAACAAAAGTAAGTAAAGCTTGGAAAGTAAAACTGGGAATTAGGATCATAAGCATAAAGTAAATGGGGTAATGCCTTGCTCATGGTGAGCTTTGCACTTTGCAAGAGTATTATCTTGCCTTGGTTGGGGAATTGGTCAAAGTGGTCTTCTTCTCCTTGGAAGTAGACCTCCTCCTCCTCTTGATACTCCTCGGTACTAGCGTCTAAAATACGAATACGGGGTACACAATCATCATACCAAACTTATTTACTAAACTAGGCACACTCATGATGCACACAACAAAATCTAGCATCACACATTATTATTAAGTTGGTGGATGTGTTTTTCTTATTATTTAAGAAAAATAATTTCCTCTCATACAAATTTAGATGTTACTTTTAATTACTTGGAGAAATAATTTCCTCTCATTATCTTATTAAGATTTAATTTCTCTCATGAATAATATGTGACCTAGGTTGACCAAAGTCAACCTCTTCACAGTTATCATTTAAGAAAATGATTTAAATGAGATAGGCACCTCATACCATTTAATCCTAGCATGGTAAAGATTTAATATCACCAACAATTCATATGAGATCTAAATGACCAGAGTCTCTACCTCATTTTGAATTGGTGGTGACAAGATTTAAATGAGAGAAACACTCCCATATGATTTCTTAATAGTTTTGGACAATATCTTTGACTAGAAATAGCCATAAAGTCCTTTAATTCAACTAGGCCATGGTCATTCAAAGTAAGCATGGAATATTTTTGCAGAAACAATTACTACAAGTGATATGGGAATTATAGGAGTTGGAATTAACTTAAAAACATTTATGGTTGATTTTTAATAATTATTCTAAGGCAGAAAAGTCCCTGCCTTGTTTATTTTCTCACTTTAATTCTATAATAGATCTAGGGTTCAGTCCAGTGGCATTGTGTAGATAATTTCCTAAGGTGCTTCAGTGATTCGTCGTGCGTCGACTGGCGCTGAGAGGAAGGGTCGAGGCGGAGCGAGGCAGTGGGCGTCGTCACGCTCCGGCGCGTCCAGGGTTGGCGCCATGCGCGCTCTGGCGCGGCATGGGCGAGTTCTGGGCGCCACTGGGCGCTCGTGTTCTGGCGTCTCCGATGCATGGCTTCGTCGAGTCATAGGCTGGGCAGTGTCAGGTGAGTGTGAGGAAGAGGAATGGCATGGTGGTGCAGTCCAGAGGTGACCAGAGAGGGGGCTAGCCGTTGAGTGGCATGCTATGCCACGGCATGGCATGGTCTGCTCGATTTGGTCAAGCAAGGGTCAGTGCAAGTGGTGGTACAGGTGTTGTGAAGTGAGAGGAGGGTCCAGGGGTTGCTGTGGTGGCTCAGGTTGGACCAAGTCCTCTCCAATTTCCAGCATGGGCACATTTATATACCCTGCCCTAAAGGTGTTTGATGTAATGCCCGCAAGAAAAATATTTTTGAATTTTGCAATTCTTTTTGGTGGGGTGTAATCATATATTAAAAGGAGTAGAAAGGTGTTGGTTTGGGTCAATTTGGAATTGGTTTGCAAAATCTCAAAATGGCATATGATCTTAGTTTTGTTTCAATGTCTCCACTTGGCTTGCTTCTAGTTTGAAATTGAGACAGAGTTTGAGGTGAGTGTTTTGAGCAAAGTTGTTGTCCTTGATGTTTTCTTGGAAGAGGTGCAAAGAGTTGGCCAAGTGTAGAAAGAAAAAGTTAAAAACCAGGGGCTCAAAGTGGGTACCATGCTGAAATTGTCACACATGACCATAATCACATGTGAGCACAAATTTGATTCAAATTTGATTTGAATTGAGTTTGAGTGTTTCCAAAAGTGTTAATAAGTGTTTAGTATCCATTTACAACTAATGGTGCAAACCAAAATGGTCTAGGTTAAAGTTTTGCAAAAATGGCATAGGCCATATGTGTGTGTGGAATTGATTTTTATGATTTCTTTTCCAATTTCTTTTTCTTTGACTTTGGATGATCAAGTGATCATTGCTAGGATTTTGGAGTAAGAGATAACACATAAGCAAGCATCATGGCAAAATCACACTTAAATAATTAAAAAGGTGAGCTATATGCATAGTCCTATATGATGAGAAAAAGTTTTTGTTGGCTCTGATTTTTGGATTCTTGAAATCTCTCTCTTGTTCCTTTTGTTGAAAACTTGGGATGTTACAAACCCTTCCCCCTTACAAAAGATCTCGTCCCAAGATCTAAAGAAAACTAGGTACTAAAGAGATCTGGGTATTCCTTCTTCATATCTTCTTCACGTTCCCAAGTGGCCTCTTTTTCGGTGTGATTACTCCATTGTATCTTCAGGAACTTGATACTTCTGGTGCGGGTGGTCCTGAATGCTTCTTCAAGGATGCGAATAGGCACTTCACGGTATGTGAGATCCTTGTTGATATCAATGGCTCTGTGGTCGATGTTCTTGAACACTTCGGTCTTCTCCGGCACTTCTAGGCACTTCCGAAGCAGTGAGATGTGAAACACATTGTGCACGGCGGACATTTCTTCAGGTAGTTCAAGCTGATATGAAACTTCTCCTCGGCGACTCAGAACTTTGAATGGTCCAACATATCTGGGGGCGAGCTTTCCTTTGAGTTGGAATCTCTGCATTCCTTTGAGGGGTGAGACTTTGAGATACACAAAATCTTCGATCTCGAAGGTCATCTATCGGCGTCTCTTGTCGGCGTAGCTCTTCTGTCTTGATTGGGCGGTCTTGAGGTATTCGCGGATCTTGTGCACCTTCTCTTCGGCTTCACGGAGAATATTGGGGCCGAAGACTTGACTATCTCCGACTTCTGACCAGTTCAGAGGGGTACGGCATTTCCTTCCGTACAGGGCTTCAAAGGGGGCCATCTGTAAGCTGGCTTGATAGCTGTTGTTGTAGTAGAATTCTGCGTATGGTAGGCAGTCTTCCCATTTGGATCCGTACTCTAGCACACAGGCTCTCAACATATCTTCCAGTATCTGGTTGACTCTCTCGGTCTGTCCGTTAGTCTGCGGGTGATAAGCTGTGCTGAAATTCAGACGGGTTCCTAGTCCTTCATGCACTTTCTGCCAGAATCTTGAGGTGAATTGAGATCCTTTATCTGACACAATTGACTTCGGGGTTCCATGCAGGCTGACTATTCTGGAGATGTATAACTCTGCTAGCTTTGGGCCTTGGTATGTGGTCTTAACGGGGATGAAATGTGCAACCTTGGTCAACCTATCGATGACTACCCAAATGGAGTCATTTCCTCTGCTAGATTTGGGCAATCCTGTGATGAAGTCCATACCGACAGAATCCCATTTCCACTCAGGAATCTGTAAGGGTTGCAACAGTCCTGCGGGTCGTTGATGTTCTGCTTTGACGCGTTGACAGATATCACACTTGGCGATGTAGCTTCCTATCTCTCTCTTCATTCCGTGCCACCAGAATTGTTCCTTCGGGTCTTGGTACATCTTGGTTCCTCCGGGGTGAATGGAATACAGTGTATCATGAGCTTCCTTCAGAATGACTTGCTTCAACTCTAAATCTGACGGTACACACAGGCGTCCATTGTACCAAAGAACTCCTTCTTCATCTACGGTGAATCCTGGTGCCTTTCCTACAGCTATCTGATTCTTGATTCCGTCAATGCTGGCATTTCCCTTCTGGGCTTCTTTTATCTGGCTCATCAAGGTGGGTTGGAGCTCAATGCTGGCTAAGAATCCTTCGCTCACTAGCTCTAGTCTGAACTGTTCAAACTCTTGATACAGGCTGGGTTGCTCTATTGCGATCATGGAGTTCAACTGACACGGCAGTCTGCTCAAGGCATCCGCTACCACATTGGCCTTACCGGGGTGGTAGTGAATTTCCATGTCGTAATCTTTGATTAATTCTATCCATCTGCGCTGTCTCATGTTCAGCTCCTTCTGGGTGAAAATGTACCTCAAGTTCTTGTGGTCTGAGTATATCTCGCATCGATTACCCATGAGGTAATGACGCCAAACCTTCAGGGCTAAGACTACGGCGGCTAACTCCAAGTCATGAATTGGATAGTTCTGTTCATGTTGCTTCAGTTGCCTTGACAGGTATGATATCACCTTGCCTCCTTGCATCAACACACATCCAAGACCAATCTTGGATGCATCACAATAGACATCGACTGGCTTGGTGACAACGGACATGATCAGTATTGGGGCTGTGGTTAATCTGAGCTTGAGCTGCTGAAAGCTTTCTTCACATTTGTCATTCCAGTCAAACTTCTTGTCCTTCTTCAGCAGTTGAGTCATTGGTCTTGCGATGCTGGAAAATCCTTCAACGAATCTGCGGTAATATCCCGCTAATCCCAGAAATGCTCGGACTTTAGTCTGGGTGGTTGGGGCTTTCCATTCCTCAACGGTTTTGATTTTAGCGGGATCTACAGCAATTCCTCCTACAGGCAAGATGTGTCCCAGGAATCCTACTTCCTTCAACCAAAACTCGCACTTGCTAAACTTGGCGTACAACTTGTGCTGCCTCAGGGTTTCTGGGACCACTTTCAAATGTTGCTCATGTTCTTCTTCTGATTTGGAGTAGATAAGAATGTCGTCGATGAAAACAACGACAAACTTATCCAGGAATTCCATAAAGATCTTATTCATGAGATTCATGAAGTAAGCGGGGGCATTGGTCAGTCCAAAGGAAATAACATTGTACTCATACAGTCCATATCTGGTGGTAAAGGAAGTCTTCGGAATATCTGTTGCTCGGATCTTCAGTTGGTGGTAACCTGTCCTCAGATCAATTTTTAAGAATACTTGGGCACCGGTCAGCTGGTCAAACAGGTCTTCTATCTTTGGCAAGGGGTATTTGTTCTTGATGGTGACATCGTTAAGCTTACGATAATCCGTAACCAAACGAGTGGCACCGTCCTTCTTATCCACAAACAAAACTGGTGATCTCCAAGGCGACGCACTTGGTTGAATCAGACCTTTGTACAGCATATCATCCAGTTGCTTCTTCAGTTCCACTAGCTCTGCGGGGTTCATGCTATAGGCTCTCTGGGCTATAGGTCCCGTTCCAGGGATTAACTCGATGATGAACTCGATATCCCGATCCGGGGGCATACCGGGTAGATCATCCGGAAACACATCAGGGTATCGACAAACGACCCTGATTTGTCCAGAGTTGGCTTGGCTACACTTTGGTTGCAGGTGAAATTTCTGGGTAGTTTTTCAGACATGTGTTCTATTATTATTCCGGTGCTACTAGTCATGGTGATGGCCTTCTTGGCGCAGTCTATCAATCCATGATGTTTCGCCATCCAATCCATACCCAGGACTACTTCCAATCCTTTTGTTCCCAGAACAATCAAGTTTGCATAAAAGTCTATTTCACGAATTCTGATGGGTACATCTTTGCAAAATTTTCTAGCCTTAGTTGTTGATCCAGGTATTTGAACTATCATGACATGTTTCAAGCTGATTGGTTGAATCTTACTAGTGCAAACAAAATCTTCGGTAACAAAAGAATGCGATGCTCCAGAATCAAACAACACTCTGGCTGGTATTGAGTTAACAGAGAACATACCCAGCACCACGTCAGGTGCTTCCTGGGCTTCCTCGGCGTTCATGTGGTAGAGGCGACATCCACGGATGTTCGGGTTGTTGGGGGCGAACTTCTTGCCGGTGGAGACACGGCGTTGCTGCTGAGCTGGTGGTGCGGGGTTGCCTGCGAGCTTGGCGAGCCTATTGGGACACTCATTGGAGTAATGCCCCACTACACCACACTCATAGCAAGTGATGGTGGCCTTGTCCTTGGTCGCAAAGGGGATGGCGTTGCTCCCAGTCCTTGGTGCGGTGTTGGTGTTGTTGTTGCTGTTGTTGTGGTTGGGGGCTCTCGGCGGAGCGCGGTTGAAGTTGTTGTTGTTGTTGTTGTTGTAGTTGCTGTTGTTGTTGTTGTAGTGGCCTCCTGGCCTCGAGTTTCCTCCACTCCGGTTCTGATAACCCGGACGTGACATCTATGCATTGGGCTTGTTGTTCCGGAAGCCTCCGCTTGAGTTGGGGCGATACTTTGGGGCATTGCTAGGCCAACTCTGGTTCATCATGCGGCGCTTGCGGTTCTCGCTGGCTTGGTGCAGTTTGCCCTCCATTTGGATGGCGGAGTCAACAAGGGATTCGAGGTCGGCGAAGGGGATGTTGATCAACATAGTCTGCATCTCATCATGTAGTCCATTCAGAAACCTTTCCTTCCTCTTCTCAGTAGTGTCGGTCTCATCCGGGGCGTACCTTGACAGTGTTAGAAACTTGTCGCGGTATTCCACCACGGACATCCGGCCTTGCTTCAGTTCACAGAATTCATCTCCCATCTTCTTTCTCAGACCCGGGGGCACATGGTACTTGCTGAACTTGAGCTTGAAATCAGTCCAAGTCATAAAGTGTCCTGCGTTCATGGCACGGGTGCTTGTCCACCAAGCTCTTGCTGGTCCTGCTAAGTAGTGCGTGGCAAACAGCACTTTCTCATTTTCCTCAACTCCAGCTACTTCTAGATTGTTCTCCATAGTTTGGAGCCAATCATCTGCATCAAGTGGTTCCTCGGTCTTGCTGAAAACTGGCGGGTTGGTATTCTGGAAGTTCTTGAGCTTTGATCCGGGGTGATTATGATGGCCTTGATTGTTGTTGGCAAGCTGTTGAAGTGCTGCAATGTTGGCTTGCCTTTCAGCTCTTTCTGCTTCTCTAACTTCCAGCATAGCTTGCAACATCTGCATCATTGCGTCTTGAGTCGCGTTGCGAGTTGGAGGGGCCATCTGAGCATTGAGATAGATCATGAGATAAGAGGGAAATTCTCTATGGCTTGTTTTTTGTTTAAGTTCAAAAGTTAAAACTTGAAGTCTTTTCATGGTGACACAAACATTCATTCATGACAAACAACACACATTACAAGCTAACACACTAAGGGTTTTAAGAACCCTTCTTCTCCAAGCTACGATACATGGGGCGGGATACAACTCACACCTACGATAGTGCACAAGTGAACTACTCATCATCTATGGCGATGTGGTCATCCTCTCCAGCATCGAGGAACTCGTAGTCTTCCTCCTCGGTGTTCTCGTCCTCCTCGAAGTCGTCGTCGTCACTCAGGAAGGCACTTCCTCCCTGAATGTCGTCTCCATCTTCCTCCATCTTCTTCATCTGCTCCTCCTGGTTCTTGATGGTGGCCTCAAGTGCTGCTATCTTCTCGCGGAGGCGAGTGATGGTAGCATCCTTCTTCGTCCTCTGCAGGCGAAGAGTCCTGCGGTCCCTGGCGAGCAGCTTGATGGCCTCGCCTTGCTCGATGATGTGGGCATGAGTCTGGTTGGCGTACTCACGGGCGTGGTCGAGATCCTGCTGAGTGTGGTACAGGATGAAGTCGAGATGCTCCACATGGTGCTTCAGCTCCGGGTGGGGCGACATGTCCATGGGCTCTCCAGCAGAGTTACGCCTCGCGAGGTGAGAAAAGCGAGGGTCCTTGAGTGCCTCCCCGCTTATCCCGCACAAGCGTGCGAGTCCCTCCTGAAGTGCGCGGGCAAGCCCATCCAGCCAGTTGCTCTCCCTGAAGGAGAAGAGGATCCTCTCAGAAGTGGGAGGCTCCATCTTGCCCCTCAAGTCAGCGGTGATGATCCACTGCAACTCGCCTCCTGGCTGGTCCGTGACCTGAACTCCGTGGAACTCCGGGTGCAGGCGATCAAGGTGATCGGAAAGGGCGTTGAGGTCGTGCTCGAAGACCAAGCTTCACCCATTCCCGAGCTGGTAAAACATCGTGTTCACGGGCTCCATCTGAAAGTGAAGGATTAAGTTAGAGAAGTGAACAAGTGTGGCAAAATTTTAGTTATATTTCTAAGGAAGAGCATGACTTCTTATTTTTCCAAAGAACTCAAGGAGAAGACAAAGACTAAGTTTTTCAGAAATACTCCATTCATTTTTGAAACTAATCTTTCAGAACGTCCATTTATAACAAGGGTCTCCTAAGGTCAAACAATGGCTCTGATACCAACTTGTCAACACCCGGATTTTTAAGTCCGGATGCCTATTATGTCATACATCGCAATCCCAGGAAATTGTTGTTGCGAGGCATAATAGTTAAGTATCACAGTCATCATTCATTACAAACCATAATGTCTTACAATTTGGAATCACCTGATCCATATTACACGAATAGTTGATCTATTGATCAACGAACAAACACAAGTTCATAGCGGAAGCGTAAGATACAAGGACTCTCTAGTCCACTGGCCAATGCTTGACGTTAGAAGCTCCTAGTTGTGGTAGACGTCCTGCTGATCGTCATCCTCGTACTGCTGCTCGGCTTCATAGTCTGGCCATTTGAATAGCCAGGGACAAAGCCGTGAGTACTTTAAGTACTCGCAATCTAATACTAATGTAAGTACTAACATTGCTATAGAGAGTGTTCTAAGCTCTAAGGTTATTTTCATAAAGCCAATTTTAGTTTAGAAACATTTTAATAAACAACTCCTCATGTGCTAACTCAAGTGGGAACATTAGTGTCATTCCCACAACTCTGTCGTGATTCAAATTCAAAGTCACCGTTCAAGTTCAAGTTCAAATTCATCAGTCACAAAGATATAAATTCTGATGATGGAAACAGTATGGCCTTTCCAATTGTCCATATCTGCGGACGCGGCTATTCGAATAGGTTTACACTCTGCAGAGGTTGCACACTTGTGCCACAACATTTGATTACATCCGTCAGGGGTAAACCCCGAATAATTGTAACTCAGTACGTGGATCATCAACCGTTAACCTTTCACTTATACACCCTAGTATAGGCACCTCTCCCCATGAGCTTGGCCTCCCGGTGAAAACCAACTGTTAACCCGGGACTGCACAGGGCTTGGCCGTACAATTCACCTCAATTCACATCATTTCTCAACAACGGAGGCAGCCTCAAGCATAATCCCTACGACGTGTGTTCAGAGGGAACCCATACTAAGACACATAAATTTCCATCTAAGCCTTACCCATAATCAGGTATTGTGGGGGTACCCAAGAATTGGAATGGTATCGCATCCAACTCAATCATCAGTTTTAGTCATTTCACCAGGTCAAATTCATGTCACATTCACCTTCAAAATCTTTCAATGGAAATGACTCATCATTCCAAGGTTTTCAACATCATCATTTCATAAACACATGTTCCCATCTAGAGTAGTCATTTTTAATTTAGCACTAGCATCTAGGTATGAGGGGTGCTAAATACTTTGCTTTGCTTCTAGGCTAACCTTGATACTCTTGTACTAATCCAATACTAACCAAGTGAATCAGAAATCAAAGTACTTTGATAAAACAAAAGTATGTAAAGCTTGGAAAGTAAAACTGGGAATTAGGATCATAAGCATAAAGTAAATGGGGTAATGCCTTGCTCATGGTGAGCTTTGCACTTTGGAAGAGTATTATCTTGCCTTGGTTGGGGAATTGGTCAAAGTGGTCTTCTTCTCCTTGGAAGTAGACCTCCTCCTCCTCTTGATACTCCTCGGTACTTGACATAGGCATCCCAAATGGGCCTGCCGAAGATGGTACCCGGGGTTTACTGGAGGCCCAATACCCGAAGAATAAGAAGATTCGGGAGCCCAAGATTTACTAAGGAAAGATAGAGTTGTAATAGGAAGTGTTGTTTGTAATCTGGCGGGATGAGTTAGAAACCGTCCCGGACTCTGTAAACTTGTATAGCACGAATCCCTCGGCTTCACCTCATATATAAGGGGGAGTCGAGGGACAAAGAATCAACCGAATCATTGTCTGCAAACCCTAGTTTTCACAATCGTCGAGTACTTTTCGGCTGAAACCTTCGAGATCTACTTACCCTCTACTTCTAACTAAACCCTAGCCTACAATCTATAGGCATTGACAAGTTAATCCCTTGTCAATTGGCGCCGTCTGTGGGAATTAGAGGCGTAAGGAGCTGATCTCGATGGCACGCTCAAGATCTTCGACATCGTCAACCGCAAGCAACACAATGGATCGAGGTAAACAGATCGCTACTGGTCTTGTCGATTTTGTTCCTCACCCACCCTCCCGTTTGGATGCATATGCGTATCTGGCGGAGCCCATGGAGATGACGTTCGGAAGGTTCCACTTTCGCGTCGAGAAGGAAGGATCGTATCGTGTCGAGATTCCGATTTCGTCGGGATCATCAGTGGCCGATTCCGATTTTTCAAGCTATGCATCGTCAAACGAGTCAGGAGAAGAAGAAACCTCGGCGACACGCTACGTCAGTATCAGAGCAAGAGAGAAACTCGCCAAGATCTTCAACGACATATCGTTTGAGTCATCTGCGGACTCGTATATAAGCGATGGCTCAAGCGATGTCGACAGTCATGACTTCATCGACAAATCTCTCACAGTGGGCAAGGTCTTCATCAATCTCAACGATGATGTCACCAAACCCAACATAGATCTGAGTACAAGGTATCATCAGATTTACGCCATTGAAGGTCAAGAGGAGACATCTGAGGCTTTCGACAGTTTGGGAAATCCATACGTCGATCCCTCCAATCTGCGACAAGGCTTGGGCAACAAATACGTCGGGCCAGAGCCGCGAGATAGAGTTCAACTTTCACAAGCAGCGTGGGACAGAGCTGCGAGAGCTATGAACGGCACAGAACCAATGGCTACCACAGCCACACCAGAAGAATTGCAAGCATATCAATATAGGCTCGCACGAGCTGCCAGGGAATTGGAAAAACAGACAGCTGAGTTGAACAGGAGAAAGGAGGCAGCTTCTGCATCCAGCAGGAGAAGGGCAGATTTAAGTCGACAATCTAGAACTACGGGTGATAGCCATCGGGAGGCGCGGAACAGAGCAAGATCAAGGCTGCAACACATACCCGAGGCAGAAAGAGAACACTTGGTTCAAAACCTCGACATGTCCTTTATGTCGATAGATACAAGAGGAAACATCATCCCTAAGACACCAGAGGCTGGGTATATGGCGACACATGCTTTTATCCTTGCATCTAAACCACCTCCGGGTGACCCAAGGGAAACACTGTACAATATGGCGGTAGCAGGAGTTGGAGCTATGGGGACAGCGTTTATATCAACGCCTCCCGAAGGAGTGGCAAGGCAAAACAGTCCGCGACCCGCAAAGACAACAGCGGCAGCACTGAAGGGCCATGTTGAGCTATAGACACAGCAGCACAAGCAAGAGTCGACAGAGCGCGGCAAAGCAGAAGGGATCATCGGCAATCCCCAGAACTTAACGACGAAGATATGTGCGGCTTACCATGCTTCACGAGGAGAGTCCGAAAAAACGCGAGTCCCCTCAGGATTCAAGTTACCCGATAATTTCAAGAAATTCGACGGCCTTCAAGATCCAGAGGATTGGCTAGTCGACTATCTGGAGACGGTGAAGCTGACAGGAGGAACTAGGGCAACAGCCATGCAAAGCATCCAGGTGCACCTGAGTGGTGCCGCACGATCATGGATAAAGAAACTCGCTCCAGGATCCATCGACAGCTGGGAAAGTTTCGAGGACGTGTTCGTCAAGAACTTCAGATCCACGTGCAAAAAACCCGCATCGTTAGAGGAGTTGAGAGCGTGTCGACAAAAGCCAGATGAGCCAATGAGAAAGTACATCCAGAGGTGGAATATCATCAAAAACTCGGCAGAAAACATATCTGACGAGAGAGCAATAGATGCGTTTGTCGCAGGAGTCAGGCGTGGAGACTTTGTCGAGGATTTGGGAAGGACCAATCCAAGGACAGTATCCGCGTTGATGGAGATAGCAAATAAATGGGCAGATGGAGAAGACGCTGTCCACAACAAACGACACAGGTCGCCAGAGGAGGACCGTGGTCGAAACTATCAACCGAGGCGAAGATTTCCTCGGACGTACCAGAACTACGACGCCCCAGGACAAATTTCGGCAGGTTTTCGGACAAATACAGGAGGCAACAGAGATGATTACCAGAGAAGCAGTGAACAGCGAGGTGATAATAGGGATGATTCACGCAACAGGCAAAATAGTGGGCCGAGGTTTCCAAGACCTTTCGTGTCCCCCGAGGAAATGCTGAACGGACCGTGCCAGATGCACTTCTTCCTCGACAGCAACGGGAAAAGACAGTCAGGGCACTGCAGAAAGACTGTCGAAATTTTCAGGCAATGTTCAGATACGCAGAAAATGCTCACGCTCGAGCAGCACAGAGAAACCCTCGGGAGCCTAGGAGCGAGGTTCATCTACCGCCACCTCCCGCGATTACAGAGGACAATCGACACCAGCTAAGAATAGCGGCAGCACCTGCACCACCACCCTATGTTGATCCTAACTCCAACGGAGCAGTGTTGATGATTCAGAAGGGAAGGCCGTCCAATAGAGCTCAAAAAGTAATCTCACGACAGGTGTTTATGGCAGAGAAAATGCCTCCACCAACAGTTGAGTACCTTAATTGGTCAGGACAAGATATCGGCTTCACAATAGCAGATCATCCGCAGCAAGTTCCTCGACCAGGGCAGTCAGCACTTATTCTGCCAGCAGTTATCGCAGGATTTGATGTCTCTCGAGTGTTCATAGACGGCGGCAGCAGCTTGAACCTCATGTATGCAGATACATTGAGGAAGATGAACATATCCTTAGCAAATTTGAAACCAACAGACACAAGATTCCACGGCATCACACCAGAGAAACCAAGTTATCCATTGGGAAAAATCAATCTCGATGTTCAATTTGGGACCCGAGAAAATTATAGAATCGAGAAGCTCGAATTTGAAGTCGTGGATTTTCCATCACAATACCACGCTCTGTTGGGACGACCAGCATATGCTAGATTTATGGCAGTACCACACTATACATACCTGTTGTGGAGGTTGCCCGGACCAAGAGGACCAATCACAGTCAAGGGAAGCTTTGCCTTAGCCGATAAGTGCGACAAGGATTTTCACAGGTTGGCAGAAACTTTCGGGATGCAAGCCGAGTACTTGGCGTCAAAAAGCATGACTGATTACGACGTACTGCCAGACGCTGGAAGGGCAAATAAAGAATCAACTTTCAACACAGAGAAAAATTCTAAGGAGGTGCAGATTCACCCGACAGATCCAAAAAAGACGACATCTATCGCAAACGATATGGATATCGCATAGGAAAGCGCGCTCGTCAAGTTCCTCCGTGAGAACTGGAAAATCTTTGCATGGTGTCCAGCTGACATGCCGGGAGTACCAGGGAACTTGCCGAGCACCACCTAAATTTGGATCCAACAAGAAACCAATCGAGACAACCTTTGCGGCGTTTTTCGGAACCAAACCGCAAAGCCATGCTTTCGAAATAAATCGACTCGAAGAAGCTGGTTTTATCGAGAAATATCTACAGAAGCCACATGGGTAGCTAACCCGGTGATGGTGCCGAAGAAAACACGACAGTCCTTCGCATGTGCGTCGACTTTACGTGTCTCAATAAACATTGTCCTAAGGATCACTTTCCCCTCCCAAGGATCGATCAAATTATCGACTCCACGGCAGGTTGCGAACGTCTTTCCTTCTTGGATGCATACTCTGGTTATAACCAGATCAGATTAAAAGAAGATGATGAAGCCAAGACAGCGTTTATTACACCTTACGGCGTGTTTTGCTACAAGACAATGCCCTTTGGTCTAAAAAATGCGGGAGCAACATATCAGAGGATGATGCAGAAGTGTTTAGCAACACAGATCGGGAAAAACGTGCAAGTATACATCGATGATGTCGTCATAACATCAAAAAAGGGGACAACATTGATCGAGGATCTCAAAGAAACTTTTGACAACCTCGACAAATTCTGCCTCAAACTGAACCCGACGAAGTGTTCTTTTGGCGTCCCAATGAGGAGAACTTGGGGTTTCTAGTTTCGGCAAGAGGGATTGAAGCAAATCCCGACAAAATACAAGCCATAGTAACAATGAGAAAGCCAACAAAGTGGAAAGAAATACAGAAGAAAACGGCGCGAGTCGCAGCTTTGAGCAGGTTCGTCGCCAGGTTAGGAGAAAAAGCGTTACCATTTTATGCGCTGATAAAACAAGGAGATAAATTCCAGTGGAACGAAGAGGCCGACAGAGCTTTCGAGGATCTGAAGCGAAAAATCTCGACACCACCAATCCTGGTGGCTCCAAAGGAAAAGGAACCTCTCCTGCTATATATTGCAGCCACGCCCCAAGTGGTTAGCACGGTATTAGTTGTCGAAAGAGAAGAAGAAGGGAAAATCCATGGAGTGCAGCGGCCAGTATACTTCGTGAGCGAAGTCTTGTCACCTTCAAAACAAAGGTACCCTCAGTACCAAAAACTAGCATATGGAGTGTTCACGACAGCACGAAAATTGCGCCACTATTTTTCGGCACACCCGATCATAGTGGTCAATGAAGCTCCCTTATCAAATATAGTGAATAACCCGAAGCTACGGGTCGTGTCTCCCTTTGGGGAATAGAACTTTCCCTCGGGACATCACGTATGAAAAAGAAAAGCAATAAAGTCGCAAATACTGCCGGACTTCATCGCAGAATGGATGGAGTTGCAAAATACAGGACCTCCAGATTTATCGAGAACTTGGACCATGAACTTTGATGGGTCCAAGAGACTAGAAGGAGCTGGCGCAGGAGTAGTACTCATATCACCTGAAGGCGACAAATTGAAGTACATCCTCCGGATGACGTTCCTTAACGCATCTAACAATGAAGCAGAATATGAGGCTCTCATACACGGGATGAAGATGGCAAAAGCCTGCGGAGCAACTCGATTAAAAATCTTTGGCGACTCACAGTTGGTGGCTCAGCAAGTTATGAACCAATGTGATGCAATCAATGATAGCATGATGGCATACAAGGAGGTGTACAACGAGCTTGAGAAGTTATTCGATGGATGCGAAGTAAATCATATTAGCAGGTTGAGCAACGACGAAGCCGACGTTCTTGCAAACATCGGGTCACAGTGCCTTCCAGTCCCGCCAGGTGTATTCTGGGAAGAGATAACAGAGAGATCCACTAAGCCAACAAAGTCAAAAAAGAAGGAGAAGAAACCCTCGGGAGCTGCCAAGGAAAAGCAAGAGGACGAAGAAGAGGATCAGGACTTGGTCATGGTGATACAGATACCGTGGATGCAGCCGTACATATCATACATCATGAGGAAAGAAATACCCGATGATCCAGTTGAAGCAAGGCGAGTAATTCGACGCTCCAAAGCTTTTACGGTGGTCAAGGGAGAATTGTATAAGCGAAGTATTTCAGGCGTTTTGCAAAGGTGCGTTACACCCGAAGAAGGAAGAATAATCCTGAAGGATGTACACGAAGGAATATGTGGCCACCACGCAAGTAGTCGAGCTATCGCAGCCAAGGTTTTTCGGGCAGGATTCTCCTGGTTGACAGCCCTCGAGGACGCCAAGGTCATAGTAAGACCTTGCGACGCATGTCAAAGGTTCGCCGCAAAACCTCACTCTCCAGCAGCGAGCTAGCACCAATACCATTGTCTTGGCCCTTTGCTCAATGGGGACTTGATATGGTGGGTAAGTTACACAAATCCTGGCCAGGAGGAAAGGAGTACATGCTAGTAGCTGTCGATAAGTTTACAAAGTGGATAGAAGCGAAGCCGATAAATTCACCAGATGGAGCATCCGCAGTAAAATTTGTAAAAGGCCTCGTCTTCAGATTTGGAGTGCCCCACAGCATCGTCACAGACAACGGCAGCAACTTCACATCCCATGAATTCAAAGATTATTGCGAAGAGGTGGGTATTAAGCTGAACTTTGCGTCAGTTGCACATCCTCAAACCAATGGGCAAGTCGAGAAAGCCAATGGCATCATCTGCAATGGTATCAAGAAGCGCTTGTTAGGACCACTGGAAAAAGCTCGACATACCTGGCCAGAAGAACTACCAAGCGTGTTGTGGAGCATCCGAACAACACCAAACACAGCAACGCAGGAAACTCCGTTTTTCCTGGTTCATGGAGCAGAGGCAGTACTACCAATCGAGATAGAGCACAACTCTCCACGTGTCGCTGAATATGATGAAGAAACGTCGAGAAGAGTGCTAGAAGACGACGTCGACGCACTTGATGAAGCTCGAGATGAAGTATTATCTCGGGTAACCAAATATCAACCGGACTTGAAGACTTACCACGATCGACGTTTGCGGCCAAGATCTTTTCAGGTGGGAGACCTAGTTCTTCGGCTCACGCAAAAAGTCATGAAAAACTCGAGTCACCATGGCTTGGCCCTTACATTGTCACGGAAGTAATTGGAGGAGGAGCATACAGAATAAAGGACAAGAAGACAGGGGTGGAGGAGCCAAACCCCTGGAACGTGGCGCAACTTAGGCGTTTTTACGCCTAGAGTCAAAATATAGTCTTTGTAAAGCTTCAATGTCTTTGAAACGCCCGCGAGTTTTCAGACGCACTCTTTTCCTTTTTCGGGGCACCGAGTGGGGCCGGAGAAGGTTTTTAATGAGGCGGGCTCGCGGTGCTGCAATATAATAAAGGTAGTGACAATATAACTTTTCTTCTTTATCGACATGACCAAAGTCTTCGCTCCGACGAATTTCAATATAGTTCATCGACAAAAGGAAAAACTTGCCTTGGTATTCAAATACCTCGTGAGTCAACAAAAATACAAAATAGTGCTCAATAAAAAGCTTAGGGGGCTCATATTCGCCTTAAATATATAAATGCCCTGGTTCAAAACCTCGCAAGTATACAAATATAGTAAAGAGTCACCGAAACACTCGGGGGCTAAACAAACAGAGAAATATAATGATTGCTTTACAATATAGTCATGGATTACAAAGAAGAAATATCTACAAGAAGAAACTAACTAGTCTTGATTCAATATGTCATCAAGAGTAACCCTGTTTTCATCAGGAGCAGCACCAAGAAAATCGGCATAATGGCCATCGGCAAAAAAGTCGGCATCCATCCGAAGTAGGTCCTCAATCATTTCTTCGGCTATAGGCGTAACCTTCGTGTTAATCCTGTCAACACCAACTCTCCGCCGTTTTACTTTTTGGTGAACCTTCTCGACAACCTGGGTAAGGTCAAGCTTCGAGTGGCAGATTTGGAGCATGATAAGAGCAAATCTGGCGCCAGCTACTAGTTGAGCTTTGACAAAATCATGGATACTGCGAGCATCCTTGAACCTTTCCATCAATTCAGGAAGAGTTTTTGGTTGGACGTTGCGAGGAAACATGGAGTTGTAAACCATGGACAAGGTCTTGGTACAGAAGTCGAGGAAATCGCGAGTTTGAGAGGCGCGATCTTGAAATCTGACAATTTGGCGGGTCCTTTCCGGGGTAGCCCAAAACAAAGAACCATGGTCCAAGGAGAGATTAACAAGGAGGGTTGTCCTAGCATTCACCCTTTCTTCCTCGGCAGCAGCATCAGTAAAGGCACCTATCAAAACAAAAAGCGGAAACCTTCAAAGAAACAATAGTATGCAGATAAAGGATATCAGCGGATGAAACAGGCATACCCGACATATCTGCACTGGCTTCATTCATTAATTCGAGCATGAAATTTTCTCGAATAGTCGCCTTTTCAGCCTCGGAAGCAGCAATTTCCTTAGCAGCTACGGCCTCGCGAGCTTGTTGAAGAGCAATTTTTTCGGCTTCAGATGACTTACGAAATTGCTCCATCATCACAAGTGTTTGCTTCTTCGCATACTGAAGTTGTTGCCGAAGTTCATCCAGTTCTTGCGACAAGGTATCGTCGACAGGAGCGGCATCACCAAAAGCTTTCCTCGCGCGGGAAGAAGAAGGCGAAACATTGGAAGGAGCAGAAGATGGAGTATAGTTATCAAATATCAACTGAAAAATAAACAAGACAACATCAAATAACAAGCAAAGATAGAAGTCTTCATTAATCTCTTGGAATAATTACAAGGGCATTACAGTGGAGTTAAGAAAGTACGTGTCGCCAAATGACTACTTTGGCGACAGAAGCAAAAAGAAACAGAAGAAAAACAGAGGCATGCAACTAGACCTCCGGCCTCGAGGAGCTAGGAGTTGAAGCTGGCTTGATCCCCAGATACGCCAAGATCTTCTTCGTGTTGGGCTTGGCCGCCTTGATCAGCGACCTCCATCTTGATTGCTCTATCGGATCGGTGTCGCCAACCTTCATCCAATCAAGCGTCACATTGGCTATCAGCAACCAGGGCAACGGTACTCTCGGCAAAGCAACCTTCATATTCTCCTGACGCATCTTCAATCCCAGGTCTTCCGAAGCATTAAACATCTTGGCGAGGTTAAGGAAAGTTGCGGGTTCCTCTTTCTTCGGGAAGAAATAAGGGAACAACGTTGACAATCCTGCATTAGCATTTGCCACGCCTTCACGAATTTCGCGCCCGTGAAACTCCAGAAGAGAAAGTGCGTCAAGGAGAGGATCGTTGACAGGATTATCCAGATCAAAATCCTGGTTTGTTTGGGCTGCCACACGAGACAAGACATCAGTCAACAACCAAGAAACAGGAAGTGCAGTAAAATAAAAGGGATTGATAATATTACTCAGAGTACGTCGACTTTGCGACTTCAAACGCTTGAGGATTCCTTCGTCACGAGAAGCTTGTGCAGCTTTGTGCTCATCCAAGGCAGCTGTCGCATCCTCAAGTTTCTTCTGCAGTTCCTCGACACCAGCAGCTTTCGCCTTAGCTTCATCAGCTTCGACCTTGGCTTTGCTAGCAGCGAGTTCGGCTTTCTTGCGAGCCGCCTCACTTTGCTCAAGTTTTTGAGCCAGTGCGTCGGCGCGTTCGTTAGCCTCTGCAAGTTTCTCTGTCGAGATATGGAAAAAAGAGAGAAGAAAGATCAAAAAATCGCGGCAAGTAACAGGAGTGACAAATTAAGGAAAAACGACAAGTATGAAAGTTGTTACCTTCGGCTCTATTAGCATATTCACGGTACCCAATAAATTGGGAACCGATGCGGAGAAGATCCTTGATCATAGGCTGTTCAACGTGAACACAGTAAGAGAAACATCGGCATAAAAAAAAAAAAAAAAAAAATAATAAAAAAAAAAGATGTGAAGAAACAAAATAAAGAAAATATAGATGTCGACAAACTTACATCATCTAGGAGCGGGGGCGACGAACTGCCCAAGCGAGGGCGGGATCAACAATCTTTTCAACCCGTGCCCTTTTTGGTGAAGGGGCACGGGGGCTCGAAAAGGAGTAGATGTATCAACATTTTGTTGAGGAGGCGACGATTCCTCCCCTTCAAGCTGGTTTTTAAAATAACTAAAGTATGTGACGTGCTCGTTCGAGCAGCCACATCTAAAGTTGGTGTTTCTTCATCATCACTGTGACAAAGTAGTGGCAGCATAAAAGCAAGGCAAAATAAAATTCTTCAAATAAAAAAGGAAAAAGAGCAAGGAACCTACGAGCTGATGATACTCTCGATGTATGGATCATAAGCTGCTTTTCGAGGTGCAGGAGCAGTTTCTTCGGGTTTCGAGGTCCCGGAATCTTCGGCATTGCTCCTTTTCCTTTTGCTCTTCGGAGAAACAGCAGGAGGAGGAGATTGCGCTGATGTTGTATCTTCAGAGGCAGCATCCTTCTCAGTAGATCCCGCAGATTTTCGAGAATCTGCGGGTTCATTCACAAAAGAGGGTCTCTGGTTGACATCATCGACAACGGCTCTTTCTTCGACCTCTCCATCCTCGGGAAGAGGAGGAAGGAAGCCATAGTAGGATGATTCTACAAAGAAATAGTGACAAAAGAGAATAAGTGAGATACCACTGCAAATAAGATACGAGGAACAGTTCAAAACAAGATAAAACTTCGAGAAGACAAAATACCTCGGGAAGAGGATTGGAAGCACTGTATGGTTCCACTCGACAGGAGGAGGGAATAGGATCCTTCTTGCCTAATCGAGAAATTCTTCGAACCAATTTTTCCAAGTCCTTTACAGAAAGATCACTGGAGATTCTGTTGGCGTCATTTTCACCAGAATACGTCCAAAGGGGATTTTTGCGAGCACTGAAGAGGCTGCACTCTAATCCTAAGGAAGTAGGCGATAATTTGAACACCAGATAGCTCTTTGCCTCGAGTGTTTTGAAGATGACGGATACGAGCCATGAGCGCCTCTGTCGCTTTTTTCTCTTCTTCGAAGCTTCGGCATCCCGAGAACGGCGACGCTGAATCACAGCACTTCCGTCGAAAGGAACTATGTTGTGCTCCACAGAATTGGCGCTTTCTTCGTGGATGTAGAGCCACTTTTTGCGCCATCCTTGGACAGAATCAGGAAACTTGACGTCGAAATAATCGACATCAGTCCGAACACAGATAACAACGCCACCTATGTTATAAGTGACGTTGTGGGAGCCATTACGGCGGAGGCAGAAAATGCGCTTCCACAAAGCCCAATTGGGAGTGATTCCGAGGAAGCATTCGCAAAGTGTGATAAAAATAGAAATGTGAAGGATGGAATTGGGAGTCAACTGGTGCAGTTGAATCCCATAAACAAAAAGAAGGCCGCGGAGGAAATCGTGGATTGGGGTTGAAAGGCCGCGGATCAGGTGATCAACAAAACTAACCCGATACTCCATTGGAGGCTTGGGGTAGCTTTCTTCGCTAGGAAAGCGGATGGCGTCCTCCTTCGTCATGAGGCCGAGCCTCTTCAGCGTGTTGATGTCTTGATTGGAGATTTTGGATCTCTCCCACTCAAGATCCTCGGCGGCCATCTTGGATTCCGGCGTGCTGTGGCGAGTCAGACGCGTGCGCGGTGGCATCAACGGCAGTGGGCAGAGCAATGTATGTGCGTACGGAAGATTGGAGAGAGTTGGGCGCGGGGAAGTTTTGCGAAGAGGAACAATTGAGCGGCGCAAGCGAGGGGATGAACGAAGGTTGAAGAAGGGTTTATATAAGATTCGGGTGAAGCAGTGTGCCGTTGGATGAAGAAATCGTGTGGTGAGGATGGATCTTCTAGACACAAGGGCAAAAGAGTATTTTTACTGAAATAGGCGTTACCGTACGTGCGCCAGGAAAAGCGGAGGACGTGTGTCCACTACTTGCACGACGTGTCAACGTAGTCGAAGCAATGGACCCACAGGGCAGAAAAGTCACGACTATTCGAGGAGGATGAAGTAAATTTGATTAAGGGAAGTATGTCGACAAGAAAAACGGCGACAGAAAGAATTATTCAATACCTCGGGAACCTTTGGTCAAATACAAGTTTTTGCCCAAATGCTCGGGGGCTACTTCAGAAAAAAGTAAATTTTCGAGTATGATAAATATAGAAATTGCGGGAGCCTACAACCAAGCACAAGTCCTTGGCTGTAGCCTCGGGGGCTACTCCCATCGAGAACGCTGTTCGCGCACCCGAGAGATAAAAAAAAGAGAAGAAGAAAGAGATCATATTGGGAAGTAATGAAAATATAGCGACAAGGTGGACTAAAATGTTGAGCCTACAACCAAGCACAAGTTCTTGGTTGTAGCCTCGGGGGCTACTCCCATCGGGAACGCTGTTCGCGTGCCCGATGAAATTAACAAAAATAGAAAAACAAGAGAGTATATTTCGAGTTATAATTAACTCTACATATACTCCCATCGGGAGAACAATATAAGTCATATATGACTCGATAAAAAGTGCCATTCCAACAGCCGGAAAAGCACTCGACAATATATTCTCAGAACGCCGAAGTTGCGATCAATTTCTGAATGCCGCAAATTTGCGAAGGTAAGACCCCAGATCCGTTCTGCTGGGCGTGGCATCGCCAAAGACTGCGCTCTGCTACTTTTATCCGTATCAACAGATACGAAGAAAAATCCTAACGGACGCGTTAGGTACCCGATAAATTTGGCGGGACTCGACGAATGGTAAGACCTTAAGCGGCACCTGTCGACGTTTACACCAAAGATCCCGAGATCATGTCCGGGGACGTGATTTTGAAGTAGGTTTTTGCGGATTGCCACTAGAGCAGTTAACTAGTACCTGATCCGTCGGATGAACTAGCCCCAATTACCGGTATCCTGTACAATATAGAATTTTATGTGAAGAAATATAAAAGGTTAAAGCTTTCGAGTAAAAATAAACAATGGAGATTTTCCACGACTCTACGATTCAAGCAAAATCTCGGGAGACTCTGACATAGGCATCCCAAATGGGCCTGCCGAAGATGGTACCCGGGGTTTACTGGAGGCCCAATACCCGAAGAATAAGAAGATTCGGGAGCCCAAGATTTACTAAGGAAAGATAGAGTTGTAATAGGAAGTGTTGTTTGTAATCTGGCGGGATGAGTTAGAAACCGTCCCGGACTCTGTAAACTTGTATAGCACGAATCCCTCGGCTTCACCTCATATATAAGGGGGAGTCGAGGGACAAAGAATCAACCGAATCATTGTCTGCAAACCCTAGTTTTCACAATCGTCGAGTACTTTTCGGCTGAAACCTTCGAGATCTACTTACCCTCTACTTCTAACTAAACCCTAGCCTACAATCTATAGGCATTGACAAGTTAATCCCTTGTCAGTACTAGCGTCTAAAATACGAATACGGGGTACACAATCATCATACCAAACTTATTTACTAAACTAGGCACACTCATGATGCACACAACTAAATCTAGCATCACACATTATTATTAAGTTGGTGGATGTGTTTTTCTTATTATTTAAGAAAAATAATTTCCTCTCATACAAATTTAGATGTTACTTTTAATTACTTGGAGAAATAATTTCCTCTCATTATCTTATTCAGATTTAATTTCTCTCATGAATAATATGTGACCTAGGTTGACCAAAGTCAACCTCTTCACACTTATCATTTAAGAAAATGATTTAAATGAGGTAGGCACCTCATACCATTTAATCCTAGCATGGTAAAGATTTAATATCACCAACAATTCATATGAGATCTAAATGACCAGAGTCTCTACCTCATTTTGAATTGGTGGTGACAAGATTTAAATGAGAGAAACACTCCCATATGATTTCTTAATAGTTTTGGACAATATCTTTGACTAGAAATAGCCATAAAGTCCTTTAATTCAACTAGGCCATGATCATTCAAAGTAAGCATGGCATATTTTTGCAGAAACAATTAGTACAAGTGATATGGGAATTATAGGAGTTGGAATTAACTTAAAAACATTTATGGTTGATTTTTAATAATTATTCTAAGGCATAAAAGTCCCTGCCTTGTTTATTTTCTCACTTTAATTTTATAATAGATCTAGGGTTCAATCCAACGGCATTGTGTAGATAATTTCCTAAGGTTTCCAAATATATAAAATTTGTAAAATTTGGCCCAGTAGATTGGTCCCTATTTAATTTCAAAGTTGACATCAGATTGTAATATTTTCCTATTTTTCATTTTGGATTTGAATCGTGGGCTGGCGGGAAAACTAACGGGCTGGGCAGTGCGGGAAGGAAATGGGTCGGCCCAGCTTCGCAGCGAGCCAGCTGACATGGTGGGGGCCACCTGTCATTGAGATTTTTCCAGCGAAACGGTATGAGAGAGGATGGCCGTGCGATTAGAAAGGAGATTGACGGCCGAGGTGCTTCGTCGTCGCCGGCGAGAGGTGGACTTACTGGCGACGGCGGTAGGGGGTCGGCAAGCTCGTCGGACCTCCGGCGGTCGTCGGAGATGTGCGCAGGGACCATGTCGTCGATGAGGAAGCCAACGGTAGCAGTGGCGTCGCCTGGGGTGGTCTCCTTCTCCGGCGAACTCCGTGTACTGGCGGCGGCGACGATCTTGCGATTGAGGCAGAGGAGTGGCTAATCGAACAAATTGAGGTGTCGAGGAGAGCTATGGTGAGGAGGGGAAGAGATTGGTGTGCTCAATTCGGTGGGAGGAGCCTGATACGTCTCCGACGTATCGATAATTTCTTATGTTCCATGCCACATTATTGATGATATCTACATGTTTTATGCACACTTTATGTCATTTTTATGCGTTTTCTGGAACTAACCTATTGACGAGATGCCGAAGGGCCAGTTGCTGTTTTCTGCTGTTTTTGGTTTCAGAAATCCTAGTAAGGAAATATTCTCGGAATCGGACGAAATCAACGCCGAAGATCTTAGAATCCCCGGAAGCATCCAGAACACCCGAGAGTCGCCAGAGGGGGGCCACAGGCCCACCAGACCATAGGCCGGCGCGGCCTGGGGGTGGCCCGTGCCCCCCTATGGTGTCGTCGCCTCGTTGACCTTCTGACGCCGCCTCTTCGCCTATAAGAAGCCCCTCGACCTAAAACCACGATACGAAAGAGCCACGGTACGAGAAACCATCCAGAGCCGCCGCCATCGTGAAGCCAAGATCTGGGGGACAGGAGTCTCTGTTCCGGCACGCCGCCGGGACGCGGAAGTGCCCCTGGAAGGCTTCTCCATCGACACCACCGCCATCTTCATCAACGCTGCTGTCTCCCATGAGGAGGGAGTAGTTCTCCATCGAGGCTCGGGGCTGTACCGGTAGCTATGTGGTTCATCTCTCTCCCTATGTACTTCAATACAATAATCTCATGAGCTGCCTTACATGATTGAGATTCATATGATGATGCTTGTAATCTAGATGTCGTTATGCTAGTCAAGTGAATTTTACTTATGTGATCTCCGGAGACTCCTTGTCCCACGTGTGTAAAGGTGACAGTGTGTGCACCGTGTGGGTCTCTTAGGCTATATTTCACAGAATACTTATTCACTGTTATGAATGGCATAGTGAAGTGCTTATTTATATCTCTTTATGATTGCAATGTGTTTTGTATCACAATTTATCTATGTGCTACTCTAGTGATGTTATTAAAGTAGTTTTATTCCTCACACTTTGGTGTAATGGTGACAGTGTGTGCATCCGTGTTAGTACTTGGCGTAGGCTATGATTATGATCTCTTGTAGATTATGAAGTTAACTATTGCTATGATGGTATTGATGTGATCTATTCCCCCTACATAGTGTGAAGGTGACAGTGTGCATGCTATGTTAGTACTTGGTTTAGTCATGTCGATCTTTCATGCACTCTAAGGTTATTTAAATATGAACATTGAATTGTGGAGCTTGTTAACTCCGGCATTGAGGGTTCGTGTAATCCTACGCAATGGTGTTCATCATCCAACAAAAGAGTGTAGAGTATGCATTTATCTATTCTGTTATGTGATCAATGTTGAGAGTGTCCACTAGTGAAAGTATGATCCCTAGGCCTTGTTCCTAAATACTGCTATCACTGCTTGTTTACTGTTTTACTGCGTTACTACTGCTGCGTTACTACTGCTTGTTTACTGTCCTGGGCAAAGCACTTTTCTGGTGCTGTTGCTACTGCTTATACTTATTCATACCACCTGTATTTCACTATCTCTTCGCCGAACTAGTGCACCTATTAGGTGTGTTGGGGACACAAGAGACTTCTTGCTTTGTGGTTGCAGGGTTGCATGAGAGGGATATCTTTGACCTCTTCCTCCCTGAGTTCGATAAACCTTGGGTGATCCACTTAAGGGAATCTTGCTGCTGTTCTACAAACCTCTGCTCTTGGAGGCCCAACACTGTCTACAGGAAAAGGGGGGGGTGTAGACATCAAGCACTTTTCTGGCGCCGTTGCCGGGGAGGAAAGGTAAAAGGCACTCATACTCCGGTTCCAGGTAACAGTACTTTTCTGGCGCCATTGTGTTTGTGCTCGAAGCTATTTCCTTTAGATCCTGCAATTGCAACTTTTTGTTTCTTGTTTACACTAGTTAGGCATAATGGAAAACAACAAAAATATGAGAGATCTTTATGAACTTTATCTTGAATTAGGACATGATGTGTTTGAAGAGAGAATTAAAAAACCCATGGAACTCTATATGCATGCTAATGGGAATGTTATTAATATGAATGCTTTGAACACTATTGTTGCTAATGCTATGGAAAATTCTAAGCTTGGGGAAGCTTGTTTTGATGAGCATGATCTTTTTAGTCCCCCGGGCATTGAGGAGGAAATTTACTTTGATGATACTTTGCCTCCTATTTATGATGATTATAATGATAGTAGTCTTTTGTTGCCACCTGTTATGGAGGATAAATTTGATTATGATTACAATATGCCTCCTATATTTGATGATGAGAATAATAATGATAGCTACTTTGTTGAATTTGCTCCCACTACAACTAATAAAATTGACTATGCCTATGTGGAGAGTAATAATTTTATGCATGAGACTCATGATAAGAATGCTTTATGTGATAGTTATATTGTTGAGTTTGCTCATGACACTACTGAAAATCTTTATGAGAGAGGAAAATATGGTTGTAGAAATTTTCATGTTACTAAAATGCCTCTCTATATGCTGAAATTTTTGAAGCTACACTTGTTTTATCTTCCTATGCTTGTCACTTTGCTCTTCATGAACTTGTTTATTTACAAGATTCCTATGCATAGGAAGCATGTTAGACTTAAATGTGTTTTGAATTTGCCTCTTGATGCTCTCTTTTGCTTCAAATACTATTTCTTGCGAGTGCATCATTAAAACTGCTGAGCCCTTCTTAATGGCTATAAAGAAAGAACTTCTTGGGAGATAACCCATGTGTTATTTTGCTACAGTACTTTGTTTTATATTTGTGTCTTGGAAGTTGTTTACTACTGTAGCAACCTATCCTTATCTTAGTTTAGTGTTTTGTTGTGCCAAGTAAAGTCGTTGATAGTAAGGTTCATACTAGATTTGGATTACTGCACAGAAACAGATTTCTTTGCTGTCACGAATCTGGGCAAAATTCTCTGTAGGTAACTCAGAAAATTATGCCAATTTACGTGAGTGATCCTCAGATATGTACGCAACTTTCATTCAATTTGAGCATTTTCATTTGATCAAGTCTGGTGCCTCAATAAAATTCGTCTTTACGGACTGTTCTGTTTTGACAGATTCTGCCTTTTATTTCGCATTGCTTCTTTTGCTATGTGGGATGGATTTCTTTGTTCCAATAACTTCCAGTAGCTTTGAGCAATGTCCAGAAGTGTTAAGAATGATTGTGTCACCTCTGAACATGTGAATTTTTGATTATGCACTAACCCTCTAATGAGTTTGTTTCGAGTTTGGTGTGGAGGAAGTTTTCAAGGGTCAAGAGAGGAGGATGATATACTACGATCAAGAAGAGTGAAAAGTCTAAGCTTGGGGATGCCCCGGTGGTTCATCCCTGCATATTTCAAGAAGACTCAAGCATCTAAGCTTGGGGATGCCCAAGGCATCCCCTTCTTCATCGACAAATTATCAGGTTCCTTCTCTTGAAACTATATTTTTATTCGGTCACATCTTATGTACTTTACTTGGAGCGTCTGTGTGTTTTTGTTTTTGTTTTTGTTTGAATAAATTCTTGTGTGGGAGAGAGACACGCTCCGCTGGTTCGTATGAACACATGTGTTAGCTTTTAGTATTCATGGCGAAGGTTGAAATTGCTTCGTTAATTGTTATATGGTTGGAATTGGAAAATGATACATGTAGTAATTGCTATAATGTTTTGGATAATGTGATACTTGGCAATTGTTGTGCTCATGTTTAAGCTCTTGCATCATATACTTTGCACCTATTAATGAAGAAATACATAGAGCTTGCTAAAATTTGGTTTGCATAATTGGTCTCTCTAAGGTCTAGATAATTTCTAGTATTGAGTTTGAACAACAAGGAAGACGGTGTAGAGTCTTATAATGTTTACAATATGTCTTTTATGTGAGTTTTGCTGCATCGGTTCATCCTTGTGTTTGTTTCAAATAACCTTGCTATCCTAAACCTTGTATCGAGAGGGAATACTTCTCATGCATCCAAAATACTTGAGCCAACCACTATGCCATTTGTGTCCACCATACCTACCTACTACATGGTATTTCTCCGCCATTCCAAAGTAAATTGCTTGAGTGCTACCTTTAAACAATTCAAAATTTATCACCTCTGATTTGTGTCAATGTTTTATAGCTCATGAGGAAGTATGTGGTGTTTATCTTTCAATCTTGTTGGGCAACTTTCACCAATGGACTAGTGGCCTCATCCGCTTATCCAATAATTTTGCAAAAAGAGCTGGTAATGGGATTCCCAGTCCCAAATTAATCAAACTAAATAGACACTCCTCCATGGTATGTGATTGTTGGACGGCACCCGAAGGATTCTGTTAGCCATGGCTTGAGAAAGCAAAGGTGGGGAGGAGTGTCATCATAATAAAACTAAAATAAAAAGGCACTCCTTCATGGTATGAGATTGTTGGCAGGCACCCGAGGATTCGGTTAGCCATGGTTTGTGAAAGAAAGGTTGGAAGGAGTTCCACCCAAAAATAAAAATAATTCATGGGAGCCGCTCTTTGAAGGTTTGTCTGGCAAGGGGGTTAGAGTGCCCATTACCATTTGTTGACAACAACATACACCTCTCAATACTTTATTTTTATGCTCTCTATATGTTTTCAAAATCAAAGCTCTAGCACAAATATAGCAATCGATGCTTTCCTCTTTGAAGGACCTTTCTTCTACTTTTATGTTGAGTCAGTTCACCTATTTCTCTCCACCTCAAGAAGCAAACACTTGTGTGAACTGTGCATTGATTCCTACATACTTGCATATTGCACTTGTTATATTGCTTTGCATTGACAACTATCCATGAGATATACATGTTACAAGTTGAAAGTAACCACTGAAACTTCATCTTCCTTTGTGTTGCTTCAATACCTCTACTATGAATTATTGCTTTATGAGTTAACTTTTATGCAAGACTTATTGATGCTTGTCTTGAAGTACTATTCATGAAAAGTCTTTGCTATATGATTTAGTTGTTTACTCATGTCATTTACATTGTTTTGATCGCTGCATTCACTACATATGCTGTACAAATAGTATGATCAAGGTTATGATGGCATGTCACTCCAAAAATTATCTTTGTTTATCGTTTACCTGCTCGGGACGAGCAGGAACTAAGCTTGGGGATGCTGATACGTCTCCGACGTATCGATAATTTCTTATGTTCCATGCCACATTATTGATGATATCTACATGTTTTATGCACACTTTATGTCATTTTTATGCGTTTTCCGGAACTAACCTATTGACGAGATGCCGAAGGGCCAGTTGCTGTTTTCTGCTGTTTTTGGTTTCAGAAATCCTAGTAAGGAAATATTCTCGGAATCGGACGAAATCAACGCCGAAGATCTTAGAATCCCTGGAAGCATCCAGAACACCCGAGAGTCGCCAGAGGGGGGCCACAGGCCCACCAGACCATAGGCCGGCGCGGCCTGGGGGTGGCCCGCGCCCCCCTATGGTGTCATCGCCTCGTTGACCTTCTGACGCCGCCTCTTCGCCTATAAGAAGCCCCTCGACCTAAAACCACGATACGAAAGAGCCACGGTACGAGAAACCATCCAGAGCCGCCGCCATCGCGAAGCCAAGATCTGGGGGACAGGAGTCTCTGTTCCGGCACGCCGCCGGGACGGGGAAGTGCCCCCGGAAGGCTTCTCCATCGACACCACCACCATCTTCATCAACGCTGCTGTCTCCCATGAGGAGGGAGTAGTTCTCCATCGAGGCTCGGGGCTGTACCGGTAGCTATGTGGTTCATCTCTCTCCCTATGTACTTCAATACAATAATCTCATGAGCTGCCTTACATGATTGAGATTCATATGATGATGCTTGTAATCTAGATGTCGTTATGCTAGTCAAGTGAATTTTACTTATGTGATCTCCGGAGACTCCTTGTCCCACGTGTGTAAAGGTGACAGTGTGTGCACCGTGTGGGTCTCTTAGGCTATATTTCACAGAATACTTATTCACTGTTATGAATGGCATAGTGAAGTGCTTATTTATATCTCTTTATGATTGCAATGTGTTTTGTATCACAATTTATCTATGTGCTACTCTAGTGATGTTATTAAAGTAGTTTTATTCCTCCTGCACGGTGTAATGGTGACAGTGTGTGCATCCGTGTTAGTACTTGGCGTAGGCTATGATTATGATCTCTTGTAGATTATGAAGTTAACTATTGCTATGATGGTATTGATGTGATCTATTCCCCCTACATAGTGTGAAGGTGACAGTGTGCATGCTATGTTAGTACTTGGTTTAGTCATGTTGATCTTTCATGCACTCTAAGGTTATTTAAATATGAACATTGAATTGTGGAGCTTGTTAACTCCGGCATTGAGGGTTCGTGTAATCCTACGCAATGGTGTTAATCATCCAACAAAAGAGTGTAGAGTATGCATTTATCTATTCTGTTATGTGATCAATGTTGAGAGTGTCCACTAGTGAAAGTATGATCCCTAGGCCTTGTTCCTAAATACTGCTATCGCTGCTTGTTTCTTGTTTCTTACTGCGTTACTACTGCTTGTTTACTGTCCTGGGCAAAGCACTTTTCTGGTGCTGTTGCTACTGCTTATACTTATTCATACCACCTGTATTTCACTATCTCTTCGCCGAACTAGTGCACCTATTAGGTGTGTTGGGGACACAAGAGACTTCTTGCTTTGTGGTTGCAGGGTTGCATGAGAGGGATATCTTTGACCTCTTCCTCCCTGAGTTCGATAAACCTTGGGTGATCCACTTAAGGGAAACTTGCTGCTGTTCTACAAACCTCTGCTCTTGGAGGCCCAACACTGTCTACAGGAAAAGGAGGGGGCGTAGACATCAGAGCCCTCCTTTTATAGGAGCGGGAGGTGGCCGTAGGGCGGAGCTGGGGTAGTCGTCATCGTCGTCGTTCCAGGGTCGCGAAGGGGCAAGTCATGGGCGCATCGGGTTGCTGCTGCACTGGTGGTGATGACGCGCTTGATCGTGGCGCGGCAGGGGCTCTGTGGCGATGGCGCGTTTGATGGGAAGGTTCAATGTCGCGGCGGGTGATCGGAGTCGTGGTCGTCGACTGCGGCGTTCCCGCGGGCAGGTGGCCGTGTCCAGGCGCTTCAGTGATTCGTCGTGCGTCGACTGGCGCTGAGAGGAAGGGTCGAGGCGGAGCGAGGCAGTGGGTGTCGTCACGCTCCGGCGTGTCCAGGGTTGGTGCCATGCGCGCTCTGGCGCGGCATGGGCGAGTTCTGGGCGCCACTGGGCGCTCGTGTTCTGGCGTCTCCGATGCATGGCTTCGTCGAGTCATAGGCTGGGCAGTGTCAGGTGAGTGTGAGGAAGAGGAATGGCATGGTGGTGCAGTCCATAGGTGACCAGAGAGGGGGCTAGCCGTTGAGTGGCATGCCATGCCACGGCATGGCATGGTCTGCTCGATTTGGTCAAGCAAGGGTCAGTGCAAGTGGTGGTACTAGTGTTGTGAAGTGAGAGGAGGGTCCAGGGGTTGCTGTGGTGGCTCAGGTTGGACCAAGTCCTCTCCAATTTCCAGCATGGGCACATTTATATACTCTGCCCTAAAGGTGTTTGATGTAATGCCCGCAAGAAAAATATTTTCGAATTTTGCAATTCTTTTTGGTGGGTTGTAATCATATATTAAAAGGAGTAGAAAGGTGTTGGTTTGGGTCAATTTGGAATTGGTTTGCAAAATCTCAAAATGGCATATGATCTTAGTTTTGTTTCAATGTCTCCACTTGGCTTGCTTCTAGTTTGAAATTGAGACAGAGTTTGAGGTGAGTGTTATGAGCAAAGTTGTTGTCCTTGATGTTGTCTTGGAAGAGGTGCAAAGAGTTGGCCAAGTGTAGAAAGAAAAAGTTAAAAACCAGGGGCTCAAAGTGGGTACCATGCTGAAATTGTCACACATGACCATAATCACATGTGAGCACAAATTTGATTCAAATTTGATTTGAATTGAGTTTGAGTGTTTCCAAAAGTGTTAATAAGTGTTTAGTATCCATTTACAACTAATGGTGCAAACCAAAATGGTCTAGGTTAAATTTTTGCAAAAATGGCATAGGCCATATGTGTGTGTGGAATTGATTTTTATGATTTCTTTTTCTTTGACTTTGGATGATCAAGTGATCATTGCTAGGGTTTTGGAGTAAGAGAGAACACGTAAGCACGCATCATGGCAAAGTTTTTGTTGGCTCTGATTTTTGGATTCTTGAAATCTCTCTCTTGTTCCTTTTATTGAAAACTTGGGATGTTACAGTCATAATATTGAAGAAGGATGGCGGGAACACCAACTCGAAACTGACAAGACATTGGACCACATCGTTCTGTAACCGTGGTAGATCTTCTGGATTGATTACCTTCTGAGAGATTGCATTGAGGAATGCACATAGCTTCACAATGGCTACTCGAACATTTTCCGGCAGGAGCCCCCTCAAAGCAATCGGAATCAATTGCGTCATAATCACGTGGCAGTCGTGAGACTTCAGGTTTTGGAACTTTTTGTCCGCCATGTTTATTATTCCCTTTATATTGGACGAGAATCCAGACGGGACCTTCGTACTCCTCAGGCATTCAAAAAAGATGACCTTCTCTTCTTTGGTAAGAGCGTAGATGGCACGACCTTGAAACCATTCCGGATGCCGGTCATCAGGGTCTTTCAAACGTTGCTGGTCCTGTCGTGCTTCCTTTGTATCACTTGTCTTCCCATACACGCCCAAGAAGCTTAGCAGGTTCACGCAAATATTCTTCGTAACATGCATCACGTCGATTGCAGAGCGGACATCTAGGACTTTCCAATATTCTAGCTCCCAAAGTATAGATTTCTTTTTCCACATGGGTGCGTGCCCGTCAGCTCCCTTCGGAACTGATTGTCCGGCAGGACCCTTTCCAAAGATGACTTTCAAATCCTTGACCATATAAAATACCTCAGCACCAGTGCGTTCCGCAGGCTTCGGCCGGTGATCTGCCTTGCCGTTGTAATGCTTGCCTTTATTTCTTACGTTATAATTTTTGGGAAGAAATCGATGATGCCCCAGGTACACGTTCTTCTTACAATTTGGCAAATGTACACTTTCAGTCTCATGTAAGCAGTGCGTGCATGCATTGTATCCCATATTTGTCTGCCCGAAAGGTTACTAAGAGCAGGCCAATCGTTGATGGTTACGAAAAGCAACGCCCGTAGGTCAAATTCCTCTTCTTTGTGCTCATCCCACACACGGACACCAGGTCTGCCCCACAACTGTAAAAGTTCATCAACTAATGGCCTTAGGTACACATCGATGTCGTTGCCGGGTTGCTTCAGACCTTGGATGAGCACTGGCATCATAATAAACTTCCGCTTCACGCACAACCAAGGAGGAAGGTTGTAGATGCATAGAGTCACGGGCCAGGTGCTATGGCTGGAGCTCTGCTTGCCAAAAGGATTCATATCATCTGTACTTAGACCAAATCTTATGTTCCTTGCGTCAGCTGCAAAATCTTTGAACTCTCTGTCGATGTTTCTCCACTGTGTTCCATCTGCGGGGTGTCTCAACTCCCCGTCCGACTTACGGTCCTCTTTGTGCCATCGCAACAACTTGGCATGCTCTTTGTTCCTAAACAGACGTTTCAACCGTGGTATTATAGGAGCATATCACATCACCTTGGCGGGAACCCTCTTCCTGGGTTTCTGTCCCTCAACATCGTCACCAGGGTCATCGCCTCTGATCTTATAACGCAATGCAGTGTATACCGGACATTCATTCAAATTCTCGTATTCACCGTGGTAGAGGATGCAGTCGTTAATGCATGCATGTATCTTCAGAACCTCTAAAGCTAGAGGGCAGACAACCTTCTTTGCTTCGTACGTACTGGCGGGCAACTCGTTATTCTTTGGAAATATATTCTTCAATATTTTCAGCAAGTTTTCAAATGCTGAGTCAGCTACACCTTCCTGTGCCTTCCATTTCACCAAATCCAGTGTGCAGCCCAGCTTTTTCAGATCATTATCGCATCCTGGGTACAGCGACTTTTTGTGATCCTCTAACATGCGATCCAAATTCTCCCTCTCCTTTTCAGTTTCGCAGCGTCTCCGTGCATCAGCAATGGTCCGACCAAGATCATCAGCGGGCTCATCACGTGCCTCTTCTTCATCTTCCCCTTCACCTTCTCCTTCACCTTCCCCATCTTCAGCATCCTCCATGAAAGTATCACCGAAATGATCAAGATAGTTGTCATCGATGAAATCATCCCCTTCTTCATCTTCTTCCATTATAACCCCTCTTTCTCCATGCTTGGTCCAACAATTATAGCTTGGCACGAAACCGTTCCGAAGCAGGTGCAGGTGAACTTCTCTTGAGGAAGAGTAACCCTTCTGATTCTTACAGCCAACACATGGACACATAACAAAACCCCACTGCTTGTTCGCATTAGCCACTACGAGGAAATCTTTCAAACCCATAGTGAACTCGCCGGAGAGTCGGTTCCCGTACATCCATTGCCGATTCATTTACATTATTATTATATAAAGTATATAATTAACCATCATGCATTTGTTAAACTAACTAGCTAGAAATAATAGAAATTAAACAATGAACTACACACATGCATATTTTATCAATGACACATGAAAGGTTCAAGTTGCTAACCGCGAAAAATAAATGAGAAAGCTCAAGTGTGGCTCGGACACTTTATATCATGCTTCTTTCAATCTCTCGGGCATTTCATCGAACACCTTGTGTGCATAAGAGGAACCAAAATCAAACCCACCACCCACTTGTGAAGATTGTGAAGAAAGTGGCACCAAATGGCTAAGTGAGTGTGCTGAACGAGTATATATAGGGGAGGGGCTTTAGTCGCGGTTGGCCTGGCCAACCGCGACTAAAGCCCCTCCCGTGCACCAGCTGGCCACCGAGCGCCCTGGACCCAGGCCTTTGGTCGCGGTTCGCCTCCCGAACCGCGACTAAAGACCCCATTAGTCACGGTTCGTATATTTTGGGGGCGGATGGAAGGCTCTTTTTCTACTAGTGTTGATTTACATTTTGTATAACAACGATAAAACTCAATTGGAAAAATAAATAACATTTGTAAATTTGAATTACTCAGTGCAAAGTCATTAGCTCGTGAAGTTGAGCACAGAACTAACCATTATGTGATACAATGGAACCATATGCATACATGTTTAGATTTGCATAACGTAAGTCACAATCTGTTTCTCACGAGTACAAATGGAATACTTTCATATTGAGTAAGTATATGTTACAAAATTTACAAAACTAACCTTAATTTTTTTTTGTGGTACAAAAAGATATTCAGTGTCCAAAACATTTGAGTCACTCCAATAATTGTGCTTGGAATATATTGAGGTATTTTCACAAAAAAAAGAATATCTTGAGGTAAATAGCTGAAATTGAATGATAATTGGAGTCTGGTGACACCACACAGAAATGTTACAGGTAAAAGAAATGTTATAGCAATATTGCAATAAGAGCAGAGTATTGTAAATCGGCAACAATATTTCACTTGGATATAGCATAACATGAAACTCCATCTGATTGACACCATCTAAGTCTCACATTCAGGCTTTGTCACTGACAAAAGTAAGAGCTTGTGAACAAAGTAAAAGCTCAACATCACAATAGGCAAAGCCTACACTGCATCCTTTTAGGCTTAAGACTAAAAAGAACACCTTATCTCAGTGTGATGTATGTATCCATCTTCCTCAATTTTATACTTCTCATCTCGACCAAACTATTCTTGAATACAGCGGAGAAACTCTGGTCTGGCCATATCTCTAGGTCACAAAACATAGCAGTACAAAGGTAAAAGGAACACTTGGCAAAAATTCTGCAATGTAATCTTAATCAAATTCCGCAAACTCCGACAGCTCTTTTACATCTCCTTTAAAAAGAGCCAACGAAAAATGGAGGCATCTTCCACGTTGGTGTTTTGTTACTGACTAAGTGGACACCAGAGACACACAACAAACTCAACATCAATGACAACCTTCCTCTTTGTATGAGTGCGGAATCCATCGACCACCTTCTTGTTCATTGTCGATTCACCCAAAGACTTTGGGGCCTCCTCAAAGATTGGCTCGGGTTATATTTCCTTGACCTCCACACATGGCATGCGATGTCTCTTCAAGATTGGTTGAGCCTCATGACCGGTGCCTCCACGCCTAACCAGAAAGCGCTCACATCCGTTGTTCTCCTCACCTGTTGGGAAGTTTGGAACGAGCGGAATGCTAGGATTTTTAGACACAAACATGCACCACCTTGGGTGATCTTTGGGAACATACAAAATGAGTTAAACTATGGGTCGCCGCGGGGCAAAACGTGTCTTTTGATGCCGCGAGAGTAGGCATATTGTAAAGTATCCATTTGCTCCTTTGTAAAACTTCGCCTTAATCAATAGAATGAGGCAAAGCTTTTGCCTCCGTTTCAAAAAAAAAAAGAAACCATCAACAACAAGTGACTTCAGTTCGCGGTTGCTGAAAGGGACTCTTGCAAGTGGTGTGATTGATGTTGGGGAATCACACAAGTTCATCGCAACACAAAATCCCTCACCATCCATAGTATGTCTTGTCTAGTTGTATGAAAAATAAAATGGAGAGCATCAGATAGGAGGAGGAAAAGAGATTTCAAGAAGTATAACACAGAACAGACAATGATAGAATGCTAGCAAATTTAGTGGAGAGCGTCAGATAGGAGGAGGAACAGAGATTTCAAGCAGTATAATACAGTACAGGCAATGATAGCATGCTAGCAAATTTAGTGATCATGTGCAACAAGAAACAAGGCATATAAATTGAGCAGCCATTTTTGCTTTGGCCAATATAACATATGTATCATCTGATAGGATAAAACCACAGAATAATCATATACACGAGACAGAAACTTACGAGAACTGCAAGTGAATATTCAAACAATGTGGATTCCCCTCGCTTGGGGAGATCATCACAGAGCCTTCTATAATTTGATCATGTGTCACCTCTATAGGATCTGCAAAGACGAAGAGCATATTACTCAAAAAGGGCACGGGAAAATAAAGAAGTGAACTGTTTTACTGAGTAAAAGGCCATTCTTCAGAAATCAGAACCTGGTACCAATGTGTTGGCTCATCTTCGGGAGCTGTGGATAGCACAACTGTGGTATCTAAGATCTTTCTGCTCCCTCTCTTCTATCCTGTTGCAGTCCCAGAGCTCTTTCTATCACTCTAATCTTTCATGAATTTTGTCTCACTCTAGAGGCTGGGATAAGACAAAAAGGTAATACACATATTATTCTAGCTCCATATTTGCAATAATAAATATTCCATGAGCACAATGTAATGCATGTTTACTGGACACATTCTTTTTTCCCCCTCAAATCTGGATACAAGCTAGAGGGCATCTGAAAATTACTTGCAAGTGTATGTTAATTTTGGGTCCTCAGATTCAGTTACTCAATCGAGAAAAAATTTTAAGTGCATGTCTACTCCCATGACTAACAATAGCATGAGTATGCTATTTTCTTATTTAGACAAGCACGGAACAACATGATTCAAATATAGCACTCTAACTTCAGAATAGGCGCAACTGTAGTTTTAGAGATGGGAAAATTTAGCACTCAGAAGCTTTGCTATCAATAAGAATAATTGGTAGTGACCACCTGAGCCTTGTGCTACATTAATTTCTAGATTGAAAAATTAGCAGCCAGCAAAAATTCAATCAAATAACCAATTTAGATAGGTAAGTGTAAAAACAAATGTAGTCAAACAGAAACCTGAATCTTATTGAATCCAAGACCCTCTACATCTGTGCTCAATCTAAATATTAAAAGTGTGAACAACATGCTTGGACTTTTGTTAGCAACATGGTGGAGAAGGGCTGGTGGATGCTCACCTCACCTCGTCACTGTCATTAGGTAGAAGAAAAGGTGCGGCTTAAACTCCTAGCTCAGCATGTCTTCTGCCAGGTATTTCGTTCGTAATTTTTTGCTTGCACCTTATGCAGTACACTGCACTAAATCAAGGCAATCAAGAATCAAATAGAGCAAACCTAGAGACAGAAATTTGGGGAGTTACCAACAATTCTTGCATCCAATGGTGGCATCCACCACGCCACTGGTTTCATGGGGTGTCACAGCTGCTTAGCAGCACGAGCTCATGGAGGGAACAATGGCCCGGCCCTGGGGCAGGGCGAGCGGGGCGGCCGCCCTGGGGCCGTGAAACCAAGGGACCCTCCAGGTGTGCTCTGTAATGTACTAGGATACGTTGGAGGCGGCCCAAATAAGCAGAGCTCGAACGCAGGCCTAGGATGCTGCGACGGAAGACGGCCAGACGGCTTGCCGTCACTCTCAGGCGTTTCCACGTCGAGTCTAGTCGCTGAGACACGAGCTTTGCTAGATCGGATGGACTGAAAAAAATAAGATCGCCAGATCCGGCCTTGACAGCTCTGCTACGGTTGATGATCTCATCTGCGCGGCGGCGCCGGCCAGAAGCCGTGGATGCTGCCCCCGACGAAGGCCCCCCCAGCGGCGTTCTCTGGTGAATTGGTGAGCATCCTTCCTCTCTCTCTCTCTCTCTCTCTGACAATTCGACATGATCCTGCTCTGTCGCCTAAGCTAACGGTATGATGTTTGGGCGTTTGGCCTTGCACACCATGAATGGATGGAAAGGTCGGGGCATTACACTGTACGCAGGATTCATTGGTGGTTCAATTGGGTTCGCGCTCTTTTAAAAAGAAAGGGCCTCGATTGATTTTATCTGGTTGGTTTGCTTTCATTTTGGGAACCCTCTTTGATCGGCAGGATTTCTAAAGAGAAGATGAGAAATAAAATTATACAAATTGGGTGTCATGACAGTTGTTTTCTGCATGAATTGTAAACGTCATGGATTTTCAGGAGTTCCACTTAATGCAATTTTATTCCCTTGAAATAAAATGTGAAATAACACAACGGTATTTTACAATCCTATAGTAAATCAAACAATTTCAAAAGGAAAACTGCAAGCGATCAAAGCCCTATGGATATGGTATATATGCATTCATAGAGATGAGTATATGCACATATTTGTAAGGTCTATGTTTATACCGTGTTTGTCAAAAAATCCAACTGGTTGAAATGTTATTTCCCTTTTGACTCAAAGAGAACTTTTGTCTGTCTCAAAAAAAGAGACCTTCTGTGACTTAACATATAAAATGTAACAAGAAAACAATAAAGTTAATATGTATAAAAATGTATTGATTATTATCCGTATTTTTATATAGTAAGGGCCCTCGGGCTCTAGTTTCGCCCCGGGCCCCTGAAATCTCAGGACCGGCCCTCGGAACATGCCGTCCATTGCTAGGAACCACAACATGCATGCAATCCAAAAAAGAGTAAAAATAAAAGCATATGGAAAGAAGATAAATGTTGATTTGCCAGAACATGATTTGATCCCAAATGCAAGTAAACATAATGTTGAATATTTTACCAATTGTTTTATTGAAGGATGTTTTTTGTAAAATACAAAAACACTAAGGATTTAGTGACTCAACTTGGTACTGTTCTTTATCAGCTCTTATTTATCTTCCCTGCATGTCCGTGAAGTTGCCATTAGTTTGAAAATGTACAACTCTAACATTAACCATATTAGATATAAGGTGAAATGGTTACGATCACTGGTGGAAAAAAGGGCTTTGGTCGCGGTTGGCAACTGCCATTAGTCGCGGTGGCGCAACCGCGACCAAAGCTGCGCGACTAAAGGCCCCCCCCTTTAGTCGCGGTTCCTTACGAACCGCGACTAAAGGCCCGTCCACGTGGGCCGCAGGCGAGCGCCAGGGCGGAGGACCTTTAGTCGCGGTTCTTCTGGCCAGCCGCGACTAAAGGCCTCCGCAGGGTTTAGGGTTTTAGCCCCCCTCCCCCTAAATCTGGTTTCTTTTTAATTTGTATTATTTTATTTCTTTTGGGTTTTAATTTTGAAGGAGTTTCACATATTCTACGGTACTGTATACATACATGCATATGAATGTACAATTTCAAACAAATTTGAAATTAGAACCAAAAAGAATTCAAGAGGAATATACAATATATATTCAATATCGGATGACCATATACAATATATATTCAATATCGGATGACCATATACAATTTTGAACAAGTTAGTTACAAATTCTGGTGCATATAAAGTTCTACGTCATCGTAATAGTGTTCTCCTTTAGGATCGATGACTTCCCTCGCCAACCATCCAGCTAGTTCCTCTTGAAGTGGTCGGAAGCGAGCTTCTGGACTAAGCGTCTTCCGGAGGTTATTCCTCAGGATGTTGTTCTCACACGTCTGGTCCCGCTCATTGCAGTATCTCCGGATCCTCTCACAAACATAGTATCCACATAGATTGGTCCCCGGTGGCTGAGTATCCCCAGTCGTCCGCACTGCCATTTTAAAAGATAGCTCTTTTTTGAATTCACCGACCTTGGTATCTACGAACCGTCTCCAAACCCTACGAGGCAAAGAAAATTAAATAAACAAGAGAGTTATTAATTAGTTACTTGATATTAGGAAATGATGAACGAAATAGGCCGATCGATATAGAGCGCAAATGAATGAAAATAATTACTTTTGCAACATTTTTCTCATGTCGCCCCAAAGCGCCGGATCCATATTCAGAGAGTCGTGGACGAGGCGAGGAGGTCTGAACTTTAATTACCATAAGAATCCGGTGGAACCTGCGGACACGATACATGCACGATCATGCATAACTCATCGATTAGCCACATACCATGCATGGAGTAAACAAAAGAGAATGTGCTCAAGACAGAAACACTCACCCAAAATGGTAAGGAAATAGAATATCACTTTTCTGTTGCTGTTTTCTAATAAACCGCCACAGGTCATCCTCCACGTCGGCGGGGTGGTGTTCTAACACATGTGAATTAACGATGTGTGGGTCAATGAACCCAACATCATGGATGTTCCTTATTCGCATTTCCCGCTTCTTCATTCTGCATAATAGCGTACACAACAAGATAGTTAGGACGGTGCGAGGCAATGAACGAGATGGGGTAGAAATTAATAAATCACTTACGTAACGTAGCAACTGATGATAGATTTGTCGAGGTCGCGCAGATTGAACAGCTGGAACAATTCACTCAGAGGAATTTGTACCCAGTAATGTTTGAAGTGATGCTCATATCTAACTTCCGCATAGATATAGTCTTTGGCGTTTTTATGTTTTATGTAACCCTTGTACCAATTTAGCAGACCTAGCATTTGTCGAGGTAGATCCCTTCTGCGCAGGCTCGACGAGAGGGCCATTCTTCACATATGTAAATACTACGTCCTTCATTGGCGCCTCATCAAGGCCTAGCGGTGCACGAAGAGTGATACCTAACTCGGCCGCTTGTTCTACGGCACTCGTTACGGTCAATCCATGTGCTGCCGCAGCTGCTATGATATCGGGGGCATCCGGATCGGCGGCTTGCACTATGAGCGGGCGATCGATTGTTTACTTTGTTCCCGAGCTGGGCAACTTCTTTCCCCCTTTCTAATTTTGACTCGGCCTCGTCCTTCACGGCTTTCTTCTCCGCCAACTCTTTCCTGTTCTTGAACGCGAGTGCTTGCCTACGAAGTTCACGTAAATAGTCGTCAGGCAGATTCTTCGCGGCTTGGGACGGTGTGTTCAAAAATGACTTAGCCCACCGCTTTTCCTTGTCGAATATACCGGCTTGGGCTCGCCCTCTATTTTCCTCTTGACGCTCGCCTTCCATTTCTCTAAATCAGCAGCCGCGCCCGCCTCGACTTCCTCGGCACTACTTTCCCAAGGCCTCGTGGGGAGAGGCTTCAGTGATACCTCCGGTACCTTTGTTTTCTTAGGTACGTAAGGGTCCGGGTTAATAACCCAGGACTGCTTCTGCTTCTTCGCCGGAGGTGGATTGGGGGGCGGTACCGGTGTCTGATCACCCGCCGGACGAGGACTGGGGGGCGGCGGCGTGGGCTGACGTGAATGAGGTGTATTAGGTGAAGCACCACCGCCACCGTCACCGCCACCGCCACCGTCACCGCCACCGCCACCGCCACCGTCACCGCCACCGCCACCACCACCACCGTACGGGGTGGACTTGTTGGCGCCTCGCCTGGAAACTTGATAAATTTCTTCTGCCATAGAATGAACTGGCGCTTGACATCTCCAAGTCTTTTCACCCCTTCAGGTGTAGCAATGTCAATGTCCAGGTTCTCAAACCCTTGGACTATCTCCTCCACCGTCACACGAGCATAGCCATCTTGAATGGGGTTGTTGTGGTGGAGTGCTCCAGGTGGTAAAGCACTGCCGATGGCTACCTTCATGGACATGTTCCCGATAGGATAATACAGATGACATGCTTTCATCTCCTTTATATCGTCCACGGGGTAGCGAGGAGGCTCCGGTGCAGTAATTTCGACCACCGAGGCTCCGGTGCAGTAATTTCTATCGTCGGTGCACCAGCCGGTGAGGCCTCCGTGGAAGCCACGCTGCTTCTTCTGCTGGCTTCCGAGATCCATTGGATGATCTTCAGCATGCTGCGCCCGAGCTGCATCTCTTTCGGCGACTAGTACACTCACGGTTTTCTTCATCACATCCATTTCAGTTACCAACTTCGCCACAACATCTGCATCCCGATCCATCTTTCTCTTACGGCTTCTGTAACCGTACGGGTCATCGTTCCGGGGGAACCCTATTTTCCACGGAATGGGCCCCATGCCTCGTATACGTCCTCCGTGTTCAGGATTCCCGAGGGCTTTTGTCAGGGCGTCGTTCTCTCTGTTGAACCTGATCCTCCCCTCTTGAGCCTCCCTCATTGCCTCAATAAGCTTTTGGGTGGGTGTAATTATTTTGCCCTGATAAACACACTCCCTGTCTCCGGGTTCAGCGATCCCCCATGCCCGTACCACCAGCTTTTGGCCCTTGGGTCCCATCCCTCCGTACCTGGACGGATTCCTCGCGCCCTCAGCTCGTTCTCCATCTTCTCCCACTTAGGCTGCCAAAAGCGATACCCTCCTGGCCCCATTTTATGATTGTACTCCTTCTTGGCCGCATTTTCCTTATTTTTTCTCGATAGTTCAAGGAACTGCTCCGATTTCTTTTGCTTCACAAATTCTGGCCAATCATGTTGCAGTTTCTCATATTGTCCTATGAAATCCGGAGTCTTGCCCTGGTTGACAAAGTCATGGGCTAGATTTTGCTTGTATTTCCGGAATGCGTTGGCCATCCTAGAAAGAGCGAACTGTTTGACTAGCTTGCGCCTCTCCTTGTTTTCCGCAATCTTGTTACCCTCCTCATCGTATTTGCGGTATTCCGGAGGTAGAACGAAATGTTCCATAAGCTTGTTGAAGCAATCTTTTTTTTCTCTCTTATCGACAAAAGTGAAACCAACACGTGCCTTCTTTGGCTCATTCCACTCCTGGCGGGTGATCGAGACGTTGTCTCTAACAACGGCTCCGCATTGGCTGACAAACTTGGTGGCGTTCTTGCTGGGCTCCAGCGGCCTGCCGGTTGCTTCATCGACAACATCGATGGTGCATGTTTCTCCTGCTTTCATCGTCTTGGTTGCGCCACGCTTTGACGACGTACTCGATTTTTTCGACGATCCGGCCGAGGGCTAAAATAAGAAAGAGAGTCGCGCGCGTTAGTACACACACATTTATTCAAATCAGTTAGTTGTATCACCAGACGCTCAATATGTATATATATATATATACCTCGGCGCCGGAGGTGGTTGCTACTTCCAATTGAAGATCGTCGTTTATCGACGTTTCTTCGGCATCATCTGCTTGCTGACGGCGCCCTTCATCTTCACACTCAAGGTTCAGATAAGAAGAGATATCATCTTCTTCTTCTCCGGTCGGCACATATGGAATATCGCCTTTTATGATGCCGAACATATGGTCTTCAGCGTCCGGATCATAGTTGTCCAGAATCGGGTCAGCTCTATCGTCCGCCATATGTCAGTCCTGAAAACATGTAGTCAAAACAAATTAATTGTGTATATGTCAGCATTATCACATCTCTTCTACATATAAAGAGAGAGGGCGACGAGGGAGAGGCGAGAGGGGGGACGCGTATTAGACGGTGGCGGTGGCGAAAGGGCGGTGGCGGTGACAAAAAAAATACCCCGCGCGTATACGGAGGGGGCGGCGAGGCCCTCGCCGCCCCCTCCGTACACGCGCGGGGTCGGTGGCGAAAGGGCGGTGGCGAAAGGGGGACGGTGGCGAAAGGGCGGAATGCATTAAAATCTTGCGCGGGATCGAAGTGAGAAGGGGGGAGACGCGCGCGGCGGCGGACGACGGCGACGTACGAACTGAGGCGGAATGCATTAAAATCTTGCGCGGGATCGAAGTGAGAAGGGGGGAGAGGCGCGCGGCGGCGGACGACGGCGACGTACGAACTAGGCGGAATAATGCATTAAAATCTTGCGCGGGATCGAAGTGAGAAGGGGGGAGAGGCGCGCGGCGGCGGATGACGGCAACGTACGAGCTGAGGCGGTCAAGGGCTAGGCGGCGGGCCGGCCGGCGTCGATTTTTAGTTTTTTTTAAGTCAAATTTTAGTCTTTTTAAATTAAATTTTAGTTTTTTTTCTTATGTACTTAGTTACAAATTTTAAAAAACAAAAAAAAAACAAAAAAAAATGGGACGGCCAGGCGCCCCTGGCGCGCCCTTCTCCTTTCTCTTTCTCCCCTCTCTGTCACGGGCGCGCGGCGGCGCGCGGCGGCGCGCGGCGGTCACGGCCGGTGCGTGAGCGGCCGGCGGCGCGGTCACGGTGGCACACGGGCGGTGCGGTGCGCGGCGGCGGTCACGGGCGGGCGCGCGGGCGGCACACGCGCGCGTACGCGCGCGGCGGTCACGGCGGACGGCGGCCGGGATGCGCAGGCGGCGGCGCGGCGAGACTCACGGGCGACGAAGAGGAGGGTGCGCGGCGGCGGCGGTCACGGGCGGCGCGGCGAGACGTCTCGTTGGCGGCGTCGTCGAGCGCGCGCGGCAGCGTGACGGCGACGAAGAGGAGCTCCTGTGCGCGCGGATGAAGACGAAGTGAACCGCCTGCGCGCGACGCGCAGGTATTTAAAGGGAGGGACCTTTAGTCGCGGTTGGGGTCCCCAACCGCGACTAAAGGGGCACCTTTAGTCGCGGTTAGGGACCCCAACCGCGACTAAAGGGTATTTTCGCCGCGTTTTAGTTTCCCGCGGAAAAATGCCCTTTAGTCGCGGTTGGTGAGGCCAACCGCGACTAAAGCCACCTTTTCAAATTTCTTTTCTTTTTCAGAAATATATCAATAAAAATAAAACTAATTCAATTCAAAATTTTAAAAATACAAATAATATATCAAAAAATTTAGAAAAATAAAACTAATTCAATTCAAAATGCTAACAATACAAATAATATATCAAAAAATTCAGAAAAATAAAACTAATTCAATTCAAAATGTTAAAAATACAAATAATATATCAAAAAATTCTGAAAAAATAAAACTAATTCATTTCAAAATCATAAAATACAAATAATATATCAAAAAAATTAGAAAAATAAAACTAATTCAATTCAAAATCTTAAAAATACAAATAATATATCAAAAAATTCATAAAAATAAAACTAATTCAATTCAAAATCTTAAAAATACAAATAATATATCAAAAAATTCAGAAAAATAAAACTAATTCAATTCAAAAATTTAAAAATACAAATTATCAAAAATTCATAAAAATAAAACTAATTCAATTCAAAAGTTCGTTGGCCCCCTCTTCCCGCCTCTTTCCGCCGACCCCCTCTTCCCTCCTCGTCTTCCCGCCATTTCTTCCCTGTCTTCCCGCCTCTTTCTTCCCGCCAATTGTTTCCCGCCAATTTCTTCCGGCCTCTTTCTTCCCGCCAAATTTTTTCCCGCCAATTTCTTCCCGCCAATTTTTTTCCCGCCTCTTTCTTCCCGCCTCCTGTCTTCCCGCTCCCATTTTCCCGCCATTTGTCACTACATATAGGTAGCCCGGCTTGGCCAGCATCACATCTCTACAATCTCTCATCACTCTCTCATGGCTTCCACCGCACCCACTCTAACCTACCAGCAGGTGGAGGAGCTTTGCGCCTCGAACTACCCTTGCCCTCCGGCTACCGCGTCCCTCGGGCCGGAGCCTAAGCGCCGGCGGCGTGCCGGTCCCTCCCGTCCCTCGAGTACTGCGCGCCGGGCGGCCATCACGAACCACTACTACCTCGACCTCACGCCGGAGCAGCGGATGAATCCCCGCTGGCATCCCGATAACCAGCATACTTGGGACGCCTTCTTCATCAATCGGCGTGAGAGGGCGCTCGCCGGTATGAGGAGGACGGTCCGCCTCCCGGAAACTTCCACGAGGCCGGCCGTCGGCTATGGTGGTACGGCCGGACTCTGCAGAGCGTCATGGACTACATCACGGCCGGCGATATCCCCCGCTGCGCTACCCTCGATTCGAGCCACGAGCGCCGCCCCGACGACGCAGCTGACGACAAAGAGCGACGACGACGCCGGCAACTTAGAAGGCGACGACTACCGGTACAATGGCGGCGGCTATGAAGACTACGAGTATGCATATTATACGCCTAGGCAGGAGTATGACTAAATCACTCCAAATTTCATGTATGTAGGAGTATGACTTAGTCACTCCAAATTTCCTATATGCAGGAGTATGACTTAGTCACTCCAAATTTCATGTATGCAGGAGTATGACTTAGTCACTCCAAATTTCATGTATCATCAGTGCTATCTCGAGTCAATTGAATCATTCGAAAATGGACACCAAACACATCACGGGTAATATAATTCACATGATTCATTCAACAAAGTTTGGTACAATAAATTATTACACATCATTTCTTCCCTTGTGTTCCTGCTTGCTTACGATTGTGCCGTATCCATGGAGCATCCTCATCATTTAACTTAATGCTTGGGTCGGTGTTCACTTTGAAGGGCGGAATTTCAGCAAACATATTATAATCTTCTGACATGTCTGTCTTGTCCTCCACTCCCACGATGTTTCTTTTCCCTGAAAGAACAATGTGGCGCTTTGGATCCTCGAACGAGGTACTGATCGTGTTCTTATCTTTCCGTTTCCTCGGTTTGCTACTCATGTCCTTCACATAGAAAACCTGAGCGACATCTTTCGCTAGGACGAATGGTTCGTCAAGATAACCAAGATTGTTGAAATCCACCATTGTCATTCCGTATTGCTGGTCCACCTTTACCCCACCTCCTGTTAGCTTGAACCATTTGCACCGGAACAAAGGGACCCTAAAGGAGGGTCCATAGTCAAGTTCCCATATCTCCTCTATGTAACCATAATATGTGACCTTTTGCCCATTCTCGGTTGCTGCATCAAAGCGGACACCACTGTTTTGGTTGGTGCTCTTTTTATCTTGGGCGATCGTGTAAAATGTATTCCCATTTATCTCGTACCCTTGGAAAGTCGTTATAGTCGAAGATGGTGTCTTGGCCAACATGTACAGCTGATCTACAACCTTATTGTCACTCATTAAATGTTTTCTCAACCAACTGCCGAAAGTCTCCATGTGGGCCTTCCTAATCCAGGATTCAGGCTTCCCAGGGTTGTCCGAGCGTAAAATATTCTTGTGTTTCTCAAAGTACGGAGCCACCAAGCTGGAATTGGTCGAATCGTGTGGTGTGCTTCGGTCGAGAATGGCCGTCCATACATATCATTGATTTCCTTCCGATCGTGCCTTTTCCACTTAGTCTCCCCTCGTGCCGCGATTGAGGAAGACCAATCGGCTTAAGGTCAGGAACAAAGTCAACACAAAACTCAATTACCTCCTCATTTCCATAGCCCTTGGCGATGCTTCCTTACAGCCTAGCACGGTTACGAACATATTTCTTTAATACTCCCATGAACCTCTCGAAGGGGAACATATTGTGTAGAAATACAGGACCGAGAATGGAAATCTCATCGACTAGGTGAACCAGGAGGTGCGTCATAATATTGAAGAAGGATGGCGGGAACACCAACTCGAAGCGACAAGACATTGGATCACATCGTTCAGAACCGTGGTAGAACTTCTGGATTGATTACCTTCGAGAGATTGCATTGAGGAATGCACATAGCTTCACAATGGCTACTCGAACATTTTCCGGCAGGAGCCCCTCAAAGCAATCGGAAGCAATTGCGTCATAATCACGTGGCGGTCGTGAGACTTCAGGTTTTGGAACTTTTTCTCCGCCATGTTTATTATTCCCTTTATATTGGACGAGAATCCTGACGGGACCTTCATACCGCTCAGGCATTCAAAAAAGATGACCTTCTCTTCTTTGGTCGAGCGTAGTCGGCACGACCTTGAAACCGTTCCGGATGCCGGTCATCGGGGTCTTTCAAACTTTGCTGGTCTGCCGTGCTTCCTTTGTATCATTTGACTTCCCATACACGCCCAAGAAGCTTAGGATGTTCACGCAAATATTCTTCGTAACGTGCATCACGTCGATTGCAGAGCGGACTTCTAGGACTTTCCAATATTCTAGCTCCCGAATATAGATTTCTTCTTCCACATGGCTACGTGCCCGTCAGCTCCCTTCGGAACTGATTGTCCGCAGGACCCTTTCCAAAGATGACTTTCAAACCCTTGACCATATCAAATACCTCAGCACCGGTGTGTTCCGCAGGCTTCGGCCGGTGATCTGCCTTGCCGTTGTAATGCTTGCCTTTCTTTCTTCTTTGGATGACCTTTCGGAAGAAATCGACGATGCCCAAGGTACACGTTCTTCTTACAATTTGGCAAATGTACACTTTCAGTCTCATGTAAGCAGTGCGTGCATGCATTGTATCCCTTATTTGACAGTCCCGAAAGGTTACTAAGAGCAGGCCAATCGTTGATGGTTACGAAAAGCAACGCTCGTAGGTCAAATTCCTCTTCTTTGTGCTCATCCCACACACGGACACCAGGTCTGCCCCACAGCTGTAAAAGTTCATCAACTAATGGCCTTAGGTACACATCGATGTCGTTGCCGGGTTGCTTCGGACCTTGGATGAGCACTGGCATCATAATGAACTTCCGCTTCATGCACAACCAAGGAGGAAGGTTGTAGATGCATAGAGTCACGGGCCAGGTACTATGGCTGGAGCTACTGCTCGCCAAAAGGATTCATGCCATCCGTAGTTAGACCAAATCTTATGTTCCTTGCGTCAACTGCAAAATCTTTGAACTCTCTGTCGATCTTTCTCCATTGCGTTCCATCTGCGGGGTGTCTCAACTCCCCGTCCGACTTACGGTCCTCTTTGTGCCATCGCAACAACTTGGCATGCTCTTTGTTCCTGAACAGACGTTTCAACCGTGGTATTATAGGAGCATACCACATCACCTTGGCGGGAACCCTCTTCCTGGGTTTACGGCCCTCAACATCGTCACCAGGGTCATCGCCTCGATCTTATAACGCAATGCGGTGCATACCGGGCATTCATTCAAATTCTCGTATTCACCGCGGTAGAGGATGCGATCGTTGATGCATGCATGTATCTTCGAACCTCTAAACCTAGAGGGCAGACAACCTTCTTTGCTTCGTACGTAGTGGCGGGCAACTCGTTATTCTTTGGAAACATATTCTTCAACATTTTCAGCAAGTTTTCAAATGCCGAGTCAGCTACACCTGCTGTGCCTTCCATCTCAGCAAATCCAGTGTGCAGCCCAGCTTTTTCAGACCATCATCGCATCCGGGTACCGCGCCTTCCAGTGGTCCGCGAAAATGCGATCCAAATTCTCCCTCTCTTTTTCAGTTTCGCAGCGTCTCCGTGCATCAGCAATGGTCCGACCAAGATCATCAACGGGATCATCACGTGCCTCTTCTTCACCTTCCCCTTCACCTTCCCCTTCACCTTCAGCATCCTCCATGAAAGTATCACCGAAATGAGCAAGATAGCTTTCATCGATGAAATCATCCCCTTCTTCATCTTCTTCCATTATAACCCCTCTTTCTCCATGCTTGGTCCAACAATTATAGCTTGGCATGAAACCGTGCCGAAGCAGGTGCATGTGAACATCTCTTGAGGAAGAGTAACCCTTCTGATTCTTACATTTAACACATGGACAGATAACAAAACCCTCCTGCTTGTTCGCATTAGCCACTACGAGGAAATCTTTCAAACCCGCACTGAACTCGCCGGAGAGTCGGTTACCGTACATCCATTGTCGATTCATCTGCATTATTATAATATAAAATATATAATTAACCATCATGCATTTGTTAAACTAACTAGCTACAAACAATATAAATTAAACAATGAACTACACACACATGCACATTTTATCAACGACACATCAAAGGTTCAAGTTGCTAACCGCGATCGAGGAGGAAAAAATAAATGAGAAAGCTCAAGTGTGGCTCCAACACTTCATATCATGTTTGTTTCATGCTCTTGGGGCATTTCATCAAACACCTTATGTGCATAAGAGGAACCAAAAGCAAACCTAACACCCACTTGTGAGCTTGTGAAGAGAATGGCACCAAATGGCTAAGTGTTGGCTGCTGGATGGGTATATATAGGGGAGGGGCTTTAGTCCCGGTTGGCCTGGCCAACCGCGACTAAAGGCCTTCGAGCATTTTAGTCGCGGTTGGCCTGGCCAACCGCGACTAAAGACCCCCCACGTGCACCGGCTGGCCACCGAGCGCCCTGGGCCCAGGCCTTTGGTCGCGGTTCTCCTCCCGAACCGCGACTAAAGGTACCATTTGTCGCGGATCCTGCAGCATCGCGACTTATGGGGCTCACCCGAAGCCTGTTTTTCCACCAGTGGATGCTAGGATTAGTAAATATGAAATTAGTTTTTTGCAAATTTCAAATGTATTATTACCTAATCTAGTGCACTCCCATGTTTTATTCTCACCTGAATAATTTATCCACAGGTTCTCAAGTCCTCCAAGTTCCTCCCACGGACTGCCCACAAGCTGGGTCGCCCCTGTTTGTCTGTTCTAGCCAAGCTATCTTGTTGTTAGAAGTAGAACGGAGATGGGTTTCAATATCAATATGTTTCACACTTTGCTATATATTTGCCAAGCTTTGAGCAGATGATATTATTTGATACAGGTTCAGTAAAAAAGGGTATGTTTTGCAGGAGATATTATTTGATATGATCAATTTATGTTGCACAAGCATCTCAGTAATATAACAGATGTTCTAAAAATAGAATCACACGCATGAATATAGCCATTTGTATCATCTCTGAAGAAAGATCCATGCAACAGGGAACTACAAAATGATCCAAACCTGCAAAATATCAGAAGTTCATTAATAAGTTAATTTAGAATGATGTATTTCTTTAAGGAACCAAAGATGATACTGCATGTTAAAGAAAATTAATCCAAAGACATACGAAACCTAATACCACAGATTTTAGCATAGCTTCTTGAACACCATTTCCCTAATTCTATGCATACGAGTCACGGTGGAATGCAATTGTGGTCAAGGGATTTAAAAGCCTATGTAGAGAAAATCTAGGATTCATGAGTTTCTTACCAAGCTGATAAATCAGAAGAACCTTCCATCTGCGGCATCCACCATGCCGTAGGGTTCATGTGGTGTTGATCAGCACCTCCTGCACCAGTATGCACTATAAGTGATGGAATTCAGCATTCTGTATGAAAAGAGGAGTATAAATAAGCAATAGAGTTTGGATGTGTATGTGTCATCACAGATCAATCCTGACAATGAAACCACATGACCAAAGGCAATAGATTTTTTTTAAAGGCCAAACCACAAAAGGAAAATATCTTCTGTTGCACACATTGATGGATTGAGAAGGTTTTGTGGGAAATATCAACTATGAGCATTGTATCTGATTCTGCTGGATATCATGTGGCCGGGTCAGGAATTGGAACCCATCAACCAACTTCCCATTTAATGATGTAATTTAGTGGCCTAATAACACCTGCTCACTAAACTACATTGATGTTACATACGTATGCTACTGCATATGACCATGGTAAAAATATATGTAAATACTAACTGACAAAATTTAGAGGATATAATATTCATTAGTTTAAATAGAGTGCATGAAAAATAAGATGGCATGCATCTTGTCCTCTTAATTTCTACACAAAAAACAATTAGTAACACGCTAACAAAAGGAAAGCTCCCAGAAGCGGATGGTCAGAGACAAACCTCAATCCAGTTAAAAAAAGATGGTGAATAAGGCTTCGAAGCTCTGCGCTGCAATTGATAATGGCCCCCATAACGGAGCACCTAACCCGAGTAGCCAACACCCTGCAAGCCGAAGAAGAATGTAACATCCCAAGATTCAACAATAATAAAATCAAGAAAGAACATTTTCCCAAACTCAAATTTTGCAACAAACAAAAACTTTTTTCTATGCATATAGTGCCACATATAGTTTCATGCATATGAGTGATTTTCTTTTGTGCAATTGCCATGATGAGTGTTGGTATGTTGATCAATTGCTATTAAACCCTAAACCAAGATCATCTAACTCTCATTTGAGAAAAATAGAAGAAATGGAAAACAACTCTCTTCTCACTCACATACACACTTGGCCAAATTGCAAATCTTCATCAAAGGCCATAATTGCTTGCTCTCTTGCTTGTAGAATACTTAGATATGATAAACAAACACAATTGTATCAAAGAAACAAGAATAAAACTCAAGGAAATCTCAAAACTTACACACATATGATAATGGTCATATGTCACTTTTATATTTTCTTTACCACTTTGCACCTCCTTATATTTTTATTCTTAAACTAAACTTGGTCAACCAATGCAATGTCATCCAAGACCATGTCAAGGTGATTAACTTTCATGTTGACCACCAGGGCTAGAGTTGACTAGGTTGAGCAGAAAGGATGTGCCAAAATGGAACCCGAAAATGATAACAAGATAACCTCAAATTTGAAACTTTGCATTTCAACTCCAAAATGAATACCACCACCACCAATCTTTCACATTAATTATATAAATAAGATGTACCAAAAAGATTTCCAAAATTCATCAAAAAAGTTCATGCGGCCATATGATCGAACACTTGGCAGGCATAGTTTCAGAATTGTGTTACACACCATTGTCCACTGGATATTAGCCTAAACCAACTTTCTCTGGTGATCATTAGCTCCCTCTATGATCCCTGCATCGAGCCTAGCCTTTGTCTCCATCGATTAAAGTAGAAAAGAGAGGAGAGAAGCACCATGCCATGCACACCCGGCCACCTTTGGCCAATCCTTCTCTGGCCTCCCTCTCAACTTTCCTCCATGTCCTGGAGCATCTCTTCAGCTCAAGGACACCGATGGTACACCGCCCCAGCTCGCCAAGGCTTGGCATTGGCCAGCACACGCGCGTCCAAACCCTGCCAGGACATGCCAGCCAACGCGGTGACCGCGCTCTGGCCGCGCCAGGACGCCACGCGCTCGAGCGCCCTACTCCACCTCTGCAAAGACTACGCCTGCGTCGAGCATCGTCTCCACGCCCTCTAGCCACTAGACATGCTCAATCGCGCGCAGGAGCCTTGTCGCCATCGTCCTCGTCGGAATCTTGCCGCACGCTCTGCCGCACTCCCTGCAAGCTCGTGAACGATCCCGTCGCCCTTTTCTCTGCGCCGCTGCACGTTGAGCATCGCCAGGACACTGCCTATCTCTAGCCGTCCTCGCCTTGCCCCTTCGATCGCTAGAAGCGCCGCGCCATGGACGCTCCTCCACAGCACCCCACGGCCATCTCCTCCCGCTATAAATAGAGGACCTCAGCCCTCCATTTCTTCACACACCTTGCTCCCCTCTCATCACTGATCCTTCTCCCCCAGTCAATTTCACCCCACCTCGCCGGAGTAGCTTGAATCGAGAGCTCGAAGCCGCCGGAGCCCGCGGAAGCTCTGCATCGACTGGGGCCTCGCCGAGCTCCGCCGCTGCACCAGGCGCTTCCCCATCTTCTTCCACTTCACCGAGCAGCCTGCCCACCCTCTCCGATGGCCTGGTACTCCCTCCAACCCCCTAGGCTCAACGCCAGTGCGCCCGTCGCTCGTCGGAAACGACGACGATCATACGTCGTTTGATTCTGTTCTAATCCTACGGCTCACTTCACTCGTACCGATTCGCTTGTTTAAAAGCCACTGACGGGTGGCCCCCACCTCGTCAGGGCGGCCCAAACGCACCAGTTGCTAGATGGGCTGCACAGTATAATTTAAACCCGTTTCGGCCCAGTAGCATTTCCCGCCTAGCCCACGATTTCAAAATTTGATTTAATAATTATTCAAATGTGCTGCAGATGGTTTAGTAAATTTCGAATATTTTGCAATCTACCAATCCAAATCTAGCAAACTTTATATCGTTGGAAAGCTAATGAAATTATCTAACTAATTCCACTGGTCCCACCTCCAAATTCAAAGTAGAATTAATCTGAGAAAAATAACAAGATAGGGACTTTTGCAAATTGAAACTTTATTTAAATTTTAACCATAATTGATTTTGAATTGATTCCAACTCTAATAAATCACAAATGATGTTCTCTAATTGATTATGCAATAATATAGACAGGTTGTTTGTATGATCATGGACTAGATCAAATTAATGGCTATGTAGTCAATTCTAGTGCAATTAAATTGTGGAATTCAAATTCTATAAATAGTATGAGAGCTACTCTCTCATTTAAATTTGGATCCTAAGTGATAGAACCAGAGGGAATGACCTTAGGCTAATGAACCTCTGATTATTATTACTTAGAGATTTTAAATCATTTAATTGTTAGTCTTAAATTGTGTGAAGTGTAGCACTTCATTTAAATTATACTCCCATATAATAGATATGGAATGTTGACCTTGGTCAACCTATATTTCATACCTGATTATTATTTGAGGAGATTAAATCTTAATAAGATTTAATGAGAGAAAATTAATTTCTCTAAAGATCTAAATAACAAATTAAGGAAATAAGAATAATGAGAGGAAATTATTTTTCTCTTAACTAAAAACCAACCAAGTAATCCACCATGCCATGATTGATATGATGCAAGGATTAGAGTGTGAATCTTTGAGTGATTTAGCTTAGTATGTGAGCTTGGTTTAGTATTTATACCTCGTATTCGTATATAGACGCTAGTAACGAGGAGTATCAAGAGGAGGAAGCCTACTCCCAGGAAGAAGAGGAGAACTTTGACAACTACCCTGCTCAAGGCAAGCTAACCCTTGCTAAACACCAAGTGCATGGCTCTACAAGAGCAGGGCACCATTACACTTTACTTTTATGTCTTACCTATCCCATGTTTTACCTTACATTTACTTTTGCTTATTTGTTTCAAAGTACTCTTTGATTTATGATTCACTTGGTCTAGAGTAAAACAATATTTAAAGTTAGCTTAGCACAAATAAAAGCTAGATAGCACCCCTCATGAAATAGTTCCTAGTGCTAATCAATTAAAATTGACTACTCTAGATGGGACCATGGTGAAGTGAAATGACATTGAAAGAATGTAAAGTTGAAGGTGAATATGACCAAGAGAAGATGGTGATTTTTGATAAAATTGATGATTGGGTTTGAATGCGATACCCTTCCAATTATACAAGTACCCCCACAATACCTGATTATGGGTAGGGCTTAACTAGAAACTTGTGTATTTTAGTATGGATTCCCTCTAAACAAGCATCATAGGGGTTACGCCGAGGCTGCCTCCGTTAAGTGTGGAACGATATTAATATGAGGTGAATGTACGGCCCAAGCCCTGTGCAGTTCCCGGGTTAACTGTGGTTTTTACCGGGAGGCCAAGCTCATGGGGAGAGGTGCTCATACTAGCATATATAAGTGAAAGGTTATGGTTGATGATCCGCGTACTGTGTTACGATGATTCGGGGTTATCCTCGACGGATGTAATCAAAAGTTGTGGCGCAAGAGTACAACCTCTGCAGAGTGTTAAACCTATTCGAATAGCCGTGTCCACGGTTACGGACGATTGGAAAGGCCATACTATCTCCGTTATCAGATTTTGATCTTAAAAAGGAATGATGAATTGAAAGGTGATATTGAGGTGAATCATAATGAGTGGTGGGAATGACACTAATGTTCCCACTTGAGTTAGTCTAGCAAATGATAAGGCTTACTAAATGTTTATCAAATAAAACTTGGCTTTATGCAAATAAACCTAGAGCTTAGCACCCTTTACTACACTCAATAAGTAATTACTTTAGTGCTAGTTTGCGAGTACTTTAAAAGTACTCATGGCTTTGCCCTAGCTATTCAAATGCCAGACTTTGAAGGAGATCAGGATGACGGACAGCAGGACGTCTACGATAACTAGGATCGTCTTCTAACATCAAGCGTTGCCTGTGGAATAGATAGTCCACTACTACTTCGCTTCCGCTACTATTTGTGTTGTTGAACAATATATTTGTGTAATATTGGATCATGTGATCTATGGTTGTAAGACAATATGTGTTGTAATAAATGATGACTCTATGCTACTTACTATTATGTCTCGCAAAAACATTATTCCTGGGATTGCGATGTACGGCATAATAGGCATCTGGACTTAAAAACCCGGGTGTTGATAAAGAATGAGGTTTAAAAAAATAGGGAACAAACTTCCATAATATGTCAATAAAATAAAATATAATTAACCGGATGGAAGGAAATTCAAGTGGTAGAAAATAGTGACATAACTACCGATGAGATTTGAACTCAGTATACCTTGTGACATGATTCATACAAAAAAATATTCGCAGGGCGCCGTGCATTCTACAGGTCGTCCTAGGATCAATCTCACGTCGATCAAGCCGAAAAGCAACTGTTGCTGAGATATGGAATGTCAGACTCACATGATGCGCATCTGGCGATCTGTGTCTGCTCCACTCTCGTCACCTTAAATAGTACATATAGTAATATTAGCTAGGATTTTCATCAAACACCCTATTAGCATAGATAAAATCGGATCTGTGCAAACCAAGATGATATTTTTTGTGTGTTCAAAGTTCGAACGATTTTACCTCAGCCTCGAGGAGGGAGAGAAGACGCACCAGTGCGAGTGACGAAGTTCTCCCCAAAGTTCCTATGTGAGAGAGAGATAAAGGGAGCGTGTTAAGACGAGATATCGGGTGGTGGTCAATGTACTGCTGGATGACGTACCTGAGAAAGATGAGACGGAGGAAAGCTGGATGGTGCGCTGCTGAATGGGTTGGAGGAGCCCAGAAATTTGTCCTGCTGGCCGATGTATTCCTTGAGGAATCGGAGCGAGCACATCGCGTCCTCCAGCGTTGCAGCTCCGCTCTTTTGCCGATGGCCAACATCGCGACCGTCGGCAGCAACTCCCGCCCTGCCTCGATGTCTTCGCCCGTGGAGAAGCCTCTTCCCTGGAGTTGGCCGTCAGATTTTGGTGGATAGAGAAGCCGGGGCGACGGAAGCACGAAATCTAGGGCGGGCGGCGTGATGGATTGGATGAGGAGGAGGAAGCCAGGAGGGGAAAAACCGGGTGAATTGGGATTACTCCTTCCCAACCTCGCGTTGATGTCGTCGGCTCCGTTCCTAGGCAGAGGCTTGCGACGTCGCTGACGGGCGGTTCGTGCGGCAGGCTCGCCGTCCTCCAGCCGCCCATCAAATACTTGCGGTTCATGCAGGACGGGCGGAGCTCCACCAGCCGCTCCTCCCACCGACGGCATGACCACCAGCCGCTCCTCCCACCGACGGCATGACGCGCAGCGGTGGTGCGGGTGAAGGGCTGCGCCCCTGCGCTACTCCTGCCGGACTCCAACAGCTCCTCCCGGCGAGCGGGAGAGGCGGCGCGGAGAAGAGAGCCCAAACGAGCGGGCGCGGATTCTCTAATTTGCAACTAGCAAGTCAGACGCTGCCCAGCCTCTGCCCGATGCCGTCCGTCCAAGATCATACGGCCGCTGCTCTCCACCCCGCCTGGCCCCTGCGTTCCTCTCCTCTCTCAACACAAAGCAACCAATCTATACCTAATAATAAAGGAGCTAACGTTTCCGCGGTTTGGTCCGCCTAAATACGTTTTCGTCCGCCCACCTATACGTCTTCCTAAGTCGCTGCTTTGTGCTTTGTCTTGCAGCGGTTTGTTTCCTCCGTCAATTTCCTATTTGACCTACCATACTAGATGAGTTAGCGTATCAGGTCTGGTCTCCGCTGCTTGCTCCCCAAAACAGTCGACTTATGGTATCGTTAGCGGATCCGGCCACCAATTTGAGTTATGTTAGACTTCCCCAAAGCACGTCGACACCCATATATATTTGGTAAAATTGATGATAACCCCCCAGTTGACGCGCCTTTGATCATAACCCCCCCTTTGTGTCGCTGACATGTGGGGTCCGGCCCCACATGTCAGTCACACAAGGGGGGTTATATATTTCCAGGCCAGGCCGGCTCCTCTCGAAATCAGATCCAATCCTATCAAAGACGACGTGTTCTGAAAGATCATCGTGGAGGGTGATCTGCGCGTTCAACCCCGGGAACTTACCAACGCCGGGCACGACGAGACGCTGTGGAGCGCTAGGTACTTCTACTGAGCGGAGATCACGGTGACGCCGCAGGTCACGCCGCCACACTACCGGTGCCGAGAGACAGCGCAGGGGGAGATTGCGTTTCGCCCGCAGGCCGATAACTTTTGGGCGTCAAGCACGTCACGCCGCCACACTACCGTTGCCGAGAGACAGCGCGGGGTGAGATCACGTTTCGCGCGGGAGCAGGAACTTCAAGCATGCCATGGATATGTAATTAGAGGGATGGCGCGATTCCTTTATTTATTGTCAGGTTTCGTCGGCGTATGTCGATGGTGTGCAATTGTGCATAGCGCAAGTATAGCTGGCTGACGGCCGGCCCAGGCGTCGTGGGAGACGAGGAAGTCAGGGATGCCTCGGTTCTGAGAGCGCCTCACGCGCAAACAAGGAGGGGCAGTGCCATATTGGCGGCCAAGAGGACATGGAGGAGCTGGCAGACGGACGGCCTCCCTGGCGTCATTTTTTCCCTTCTTATTCTGGCTACAACAGGCGTTGTGTTCTTCGGTCTGAGGCGTGATCTTCGATCTGATCCTAATGTACCCTTGCCGCCAATGTTTGTCTCCCTGTTCCGATGATGATGTGTGCCTCCTGCTGTGTCGCCGAGTTGCTTCTTCGCCGGCTGATGCAGTGCCACACCTTTTGCTTGGCGACCGGCATGAGCCATGGCCAGCGCCGGCCCTCCGCTGCCCTCGGCCATCTACGTCAACAAGAAGGATCGCAGCTGCGCCAGTCTGCCGTACTAGGAATTTACGAGGAATTGGTTAACTCTGCTGAGAGCATTAATCATGTCGAGACAATTTTCCGCCTGAGCGCACCTGTCTCCGTCGACTACGAAGGTGGTGGCATCGCGGGTGAAGTACAGATTCCCTAAGCCATGCTCAGACTCTCAGTCGCAGGTCTTGAGAGCTTGCATGCAGTGATGATATTTGTATGTATTCTGAAGAGAAAACTCAGCTTCTACAAATCTCAGATTCATTAGTTCCTTAAACGTGTAACCTGAATGGACCTACTACGCCATCGACAACATGCATCGAAGATAGAAGCTGCAGAAGTTGTGTAGGAGACGCCCTGCCTCCGAAATGGCTTCAACGCCTGGAGAAAGAACATGAGCTGGCATCGATATTATATGGATCACGAGTTAACAAAAGACAATGGTTAAAAAAATAATCAAAACACATAGTCCCCGACGCCATTACGTCGGAGCGGTGCTGCAAGAGCCTCGCAATCATGTCCATCATGAATAGGTGAAAATGTGGCCACCAACGTCAATGATGGCACATAGAAGAAGTGTCATCACGGATGATTCATTGGAGCCTTCATGTTTCTTTCCTTCTTTCGGTGCAACGCACGGGCACTTTTGCTAGTCTAGCTCATGTAAGACCCAGTTCGGTGATGTTCTGGACCCAGGTCGAGACATAGAAGAAAATAGACAGTTAACTGAAAACATAGGTACAATTTTTTGAAAACAAGCGTCCTCTAAATTTTGCGCCGCAGAATCGGTCCCCAATAACATAGAAGACGAAAAATTTCTTTTTTGCAAATCAACCATCTTAATCTTAATCTTATCTTATTATTATCGGTGGTGTCCGTACGTAAATTAACCGTCGTCCGTCAGAAAAAACCGTGTCGTTCGCCCTCCGCATCGGGAGCAAAACCGGCTGAAAACCGTGTGCGCCCTTACTCCTGCGACGTAAAAAAACGTTGACCAGAAATATAAAACCTCCAGCTGAGACCCCCGCGCACGCCTTTTCCCTTGGCCGAAGTGCTATCCTGGGACCGAGGAAGAAGGGGACGGGGTCACGGGTAAAGGTGGGGTGAGGTATCCCGGGCAGATTGCAGCTGATGCTGAGGTAGACGGGCTTGCTCTCCCTGATTGCCGTCGCGATCGCCGTGTTGATCTGCTCGTGCGCGTCGTCCAGATTGGTCACCACTGCCTGGTGGCACGTGATGGTCTGGAAGCAGCGGAGCTCCTGCGAGAAGTCGGGGACGCCGATGGTGTGGTGGAGGATGCGGTTGGTGCCGTAGTCGTTGAAGTTGGGCCCGCCGGTGATGCAGATGACGGGGAGGTTCTCGCTGTAGGCCCCCGTGATGGCGTTGAGCACGCTGAGCCCGTCGACGGTGAAGGTGACGGCGCAGGCCCCCAAGCCGCGGACGCTCGCGTAGCCGTCAGCGGTGTACCCGGCCGGCGTTGACCTCGTTGCAGCAGCCGACGAGGCGCAGGCCGGGCTCGGCCACGAGGTGGTCGAGCAGCATCAGGTTGAAGTCCCCGGGGACGGCGAAGACGTCGCCGACGCCCACCTGCACGAGGCGGCGCGCCAGGTGCCGCCCCAGCGACGCCGCGCCGGCCGCCAGCGGCGCGGGGTGGGAGGACATGATCGGGCACCCTGGCGCCGACGCCGGGCAGCCCACCGCGCCGTTCACCGCCGCCGGCGACGGCCTATCGACGGAGCCGATGCGGGCGTCCATCACGAGTGGTGGCGGCGGTGGAGTGGCAGGCGGAGCGGCGGAGTAGAGACGGTGTGGGGGTTTGGGGAATATTCTAGGACTCGCTGGAGATTTGGTTTGACGTGTGTTGGGTTGCTGGTGCTGCTTATTGAGGAGGAGGATAGCACTTCAGTTAACTTGAGATTTTCCCTGGTGATGCAAGCAGTAAGCCACCAGGATCAGCCAGGCTGCCGATACAAGCGTCTGCTCGCTGGGTTATTAGCCAAATCTGACATTGCCGGTATTCTTTGCTTGCACATCCTTTCAAAACAATTTAGGAACCGGTGCAGCTAATAAAATTACAGTGGGCTGGACTAAACATGTGTACAAGTTATTTACTGCCTTTTCCTTTTATATGCAAGTCTATGTAGTCCTGATGATATACTTGGTGTCATGCTTTACAATAGTATATATGTTCCCCTTTTTTATAGTTTAGAAAACCATCTTAAACAGGATAACCTTGTTCTCCAAATATTATGTTGCTTATTTGATTAATTTTTTACTAATTTAAAAGAATTTTTATGTGTATTATGTCTACTACTGCACATGAATGAAATTATTTGAGAGAGACGCAGCATCGCGCGGGCATTCTGCTAGTTTATTTAACTATTAAACGGCAATGGGTGGTGTCCGTTGGTTAAAAAACCATGGTACGTCAAATAAACCAGCCCAGCCCAGCCCATCCAGCTTGCTCGGTAAAAAACCGTCTTTGGAGCTTCGTCCGTCCGACGTTTTAAGCTGAAAAACTGCTCCCGTAAGAGGTTTCAATCGCTAAAAAACCGGCCCGTTGTTAGTTTGCGTTCGTCTTTCGTATTTACCCTGGACTTCGTAAGAATTTACTGGCACTGCCACCGCGAAGTGAAATAACGTTTCGTTTTTCGCTTCCTTTTTCTCATCAGACGCAAGGCACCCAACTCTCCCCATACCCCGTCTTCGCAAGTCGCCCCCAAATCAATCTCAAAAAAAAAATTCGCCTCCAAATCGCTAGGCGACGACTCGATCTCCTTCTCCGGCGAGTAGGGTAGGCTGAGGCGGCGAACCTTCATGTTGTTGATTGACGGGGCGCAGTGCTCGTGGACAGAGGAGTTGGCTCCGGGGCTGCTTCCACCCACATCGGCGATTGGACCAGGCCAACTCTTCGTGGGCGCCTGCACGGCTGGAGTTCGATGGGGACGCAATGCTCGCGGACGGAGAAGCCGGCTCCGGGGCTGCTGCCAACAGCGGAATCGGTCAGAGGAGACGCTCACGCGCGCAGCGCTCGCGGACGCAGGAGGCGGCACCGGGGCTGCTGCGAACATCGGCGACACAGGGTTGTGGCAGAGGAGCAACTCAGGCGTGTGGAGGGGAGCACGGACGGAGGAAGCCAGGACGAGCAGAGCTCCCGAAAGCCATCGGGCACAGCAGTGCTAGCGGGCAACAAGCTCGTGCGGGGAGAGGTGAGATGAGAGATGAGTAGGGCTCCAGCAAGAGACGAGGGCAGTCGACGGCAGGGTGGCTGCAGAGCAAGGAAGAGGAGGGAGCGGGCAAGGCAACAAGGGAGACGCACCTGCTCCCGGGCGGACGCCGCCTCTGAGGGAAGGCCCATTGCCGCGGGGAGTCCCGGTTCTTCAGAGGTCGCTTGCATCGGGAGCCTTCGACAAAGATGTGTGTTGGTGGCCGGTGTATCCTGGCGATGGTACCCTGTGAACTGTGATGGCAGCAACCAAAATACGCGATTGCCAGTTGACCAATTGACCAGCTAGATTCAGAATTAGCAAATATCTCTTGCTGAATGCAAAATTCAGAATAATGTGAATTTTAATTTGCAAGTCTGGTATGCTGGTGGTAAATTATTGAACCTGATTTTTGCACTGAAGAATCGATTATCACGCTTCTTATACAATTGAATAAATGGTGAGCTGACCTGATAAATGCTTATAGAATCGAATTGCATGTGAGGTTCATCTGTTGAGCATGCATTTCTACTAGGTGCTACCAACTGTTACCGTCCTAAAATAAATTCAGAGTATGCTTCAGGTTCAACCATCGGATTTAAAATCTAAGTTTATACTCTTCCCCTGCCACTCTGCCAGCTTGAGTAGAAAGGTTCATATCTTGGAGGCATGCACTTTAGGAAAAGACATCCGGTGCCTCACATATACAACGTATATAAGGATTTAAGTTTTCTTATGCATTACTTGAAGAGCGTACTGAAGTACAGTTCGTGTTCTGCATTGCTTAAATCTTGGAGACGGGAGGAAAAAGGAGATGGTTCTCCGGCCGGCTAGATAAAAATGCCAAATTAGTATCGGGTCATAATCTGAAAGAAAGAAGGGCAGTCAGGTTACTTAATTGTGCACCAACAACATTTGTGATCCATAACCGCGGCTCGGTCAAAGGCTCAAAGCATATGGCACGAGCAGGTTTTGGCAGCCACACTACAGGATTCGGGACTTCGAAATCGGTCTAGGCTGTGGCATTCTCCACAAACTTTCACCAACGAGTAAGTAAAAATAAAATCATCGGAAAGTGCACATATGTTCATATCCGAGAAATAACCGGTCTCTCCTGAAAGTGCAGAAAAGTAAATAGAAGTTATCAACTGGGATTGCATTAGATGTCATCTTGTATCTCACACACTCGCCTATGATGTTGATGAAGCTATGCAACATGGGATGAGATCACTGATAAGAACCGTGCACTAACAATGGAGTCTGGGACGATGCACAAGGAAAAGGAAGAAGAACTAAACCATACTCCAAAGACAAGAGCGAAGGCGGCTTGGCCAAAGTCAGGTGGAGCCAAGATGCATGGGAGGAAAATGGTTCTTTGAAAAAAGAGAGGAAGATGACACATATATTTCATCTATAAATTGTAACCAAACTATGGTGGAGCTTTTGAGGTAGGGAAAATGAGGAAAAGGTTTGGAGAAACGCAATATTTTGTGTTCTAACAAATACCAATAATTAAGATCTATGCTAATGTATTGACTTATCACTACCAATCACGAAATACCTTTTTAAGATTCAAGCATATCACATGTTACAATGCACCTATAACATAGTACACCTAGAGTCGAGAAAGAGGGAACACCGAGAGAAAATCATCCATCCATCTTTTATTTTTCTAAAATCCGTAGCAACGCATTGGTATTCTAATGCACGGGTATTCTGCTAGTATGAACCAAACTAGCAATATTACAAACCAAATTAAATTTAATAAATCAAATTATTCATTATTACAAACCGAATTAATGAGTGTAATAAATTGTTTCAAATCAAACAAGTGAAAACATAACTACTCGCCCATTTCAAGCTCGTCGGACCGAGGGCTACATAAAGCTCGTCCTGTTGAGCCACGTAAAGCTCGTCGGGCCGAGGGCTGCATCGGTTGTCAGCCGATTTTGGTCCACGATGGTCCGTCTAACACCTCCCCATGCTCCGATGGCCATTTTCCCGAAAGAATCGACCTCGCCGATGCCGGAATCGACCTTAAATCTACGGCTCGATGCGGCGGCTCTCGGGGCCGATTCCGGCAACGGCTAGCACCGACTAGTGGGTCGAACGGAGGAGAAAATTTATTCCAAAATATGCGCGCGCTAAATTAACCGCCGAAATACAGTGCGGGAGAGGGCGCGCGAACCTCCTGCGGACGCGCGAAATAGCGGCACGCGCGTGCAGCCGAACGACACCTTCTACGCCGAGATCCAGAGCGGCGTCGAGCGCATCGGGCTCGGGACATTCGAGACCACGCACAAGGCGGCGCACGCGTACGACGTGGTCGCCTGGCGCCTCGGCCGCTCCCGCCGCTCGATGAACTCGACGACGTTTGGAAGCGGCAGTAGGCGGAAGCCCTCGCGTCGCCGATGGTGGCCGTCACGCGCGAGGTGAGGTAGCGCTAGCGCGAGCTCGAGCAGCGCCTCATCATCACGGAACGCGACGAGCGCATGAGCCTCGAGTGGGCGCGCCAGTTCCCGGAGGAAGTCGCCGCGATGGAAGCCTTCTACACCGAGAAAGAAGAGGCCAATGCGGCGGTCGAGGCAGCGAAGAAGTCGGACCGGGAAGAGTGGAGTGCGAAGCAGGCGGCGAGGAAGGAGAGGGAGGAGAAGGCCTCAAGGAGGGTGGAGGAGAAGAAAAATGGCGCCGACCCGTCGACGATCATCCGGATCGAGTGTGCTGCAAATGACTTTTACAGCATCAAGTTTTACAGCCTCTGTTGGAAATGCTCTTAGATGACTAGGCGTTGCTAATATGCGTTTAGAGAGGGTAGGAAAGGGATCCCTTAGATGGGAAACGAACGACATCCGCACGAGGCTCCGACTTGCTTCAAGCAAGGTAGAGAATCCACGTTGGAGGAGGAGCCAGAGCATGGGTGGCGGTGGGATGTGGAGGGTGGGTGCGCGACAGGAGAGGAGGAATGGGTAGGTTTTGTCCTGGGAGACTCCGGTTTTGTCTCATTTTTCCTTAGCTGGGCCAATCGTATTGCGCCACGTGGCTCAACAGGTGGAGCCAAAACGAGGCCAACGCCCAGGCATCGCGCACCACACTTACCAATCGTGGATAGCGTCTCCATGCTCCATGGGGGTTCAACTATGGGGGTTCAACGTTTATACCTTTAGATATTCTCAAAAGGGTGCTCCTGGCACTTGCGCCTCCATGCTTAATTTCGCGATGAGAATACCCTCGCCTCTCCCCTGTTGGGATTTAACTTGCTCACACTGCTAGAAAAACAGGCTTCCGTCCAGCCCCATAAGTCGCGAAGCTATAGGAACCGCGACTAATGGGACCTTTAGTCGCGGTTCGGGAGGCGAACCGCGACCAAAGGCCTGGGCCCAGGGCGCTCGGTGGCCAGCTGGTGCACGTGGGGGGCTTTAGTCGCGGTTGGCCTGGCCAACCGCGACTAAAGGTGCCCGAAGGCCTTTAGTCGCGGTTGGCCCCTCCCCTATATATACCCATCCAGCAGCCAACACTTAGCCATTTGGAGCCATTCTCTTCACAAACTTCACAAGTGGGTGTTAGGTTTGCTTTTGGTTCCTCTTATGCACATAAGGTGTTTGATGAAATGCCCCAAGAGCATGAAACAAACATGATATAAAGTGTTGGAGCCACACTTGAGCTTTCTCATTTATTTTTTCCTCCTCGATCGCGGTTAGCAACTTGAACCTTTGATGTGTCATTGATAAAATATGCATGTGTGTAGTTCATTGTTTAATTTATATTGTTTGTAGCTAGTTAGTTTAACAAATGCATGATGGTTAATTATATATTTTATATTATAATAATGCAGATGAATCGGCAATGGATGTACGGTAACCGACTCTCCGGCGAGTTCACTACGGGTTTGAAAGATTTCCTCGTAGTGGCTAATGCGAACAAGCAGGGGGGTTTTGTTATCTGTCCATGTGTTAACTGTAAGAATCAGAAGGGTTACTCTTCTTCAAGAGATGTTCACATGCACCTGCTTCGGCACGGTTTCATGCCAAGCTATAATTGTTGGACCAGGCATGGAGAAAGAGGGGTTATAATGGAAGAAGATGAAGAAGGGGATGATTTCATCGATGAAAGCTATCTTGCTCATTTCGGTGATACTTTCATGGAGGATGCTGAAGGTGAAGGGGAAGGTGAAGGGGAAGGTGAAGAAGAGGCACGTGATGATCCCGTTGATGATCTTGGTCGGACCATTGCTGATGCACGCAGACGCTGCGAAACTGAAAAGGAGAGGGATAATTTGGATCGCATGTTAGAGGATCACAGGAAGGCGCTGTACCCCGGATGCGATGATGGTCTGAAAAAGCTGGGCTGCACACTGGATTTGCTGAAATGGAAGGCACAGGCAGGTGTAGCTGACTCGGCATTTGAAAACTTGCTGAAAATGTTGAAGAATATGTTTCCAAAGAATAACGAGTTGCCCGCCAGTACGTACGAAGCAAAGAAGGTTGTCTGCCCTCTAGGTTTAGAGGTTCTGAAGATACATGCATGCATCAACGACTGCATCCTCTACCGCGGTGAATACGAGAATTTGAATGAATGCCCGGTATGCACTGCATTGCGTTATAAGATCAGAGGCGATGACCCTGGTGACGATGTTGAGGGCCCGAAACCCAGGAAGAGGGTTCCCGCCAAGGTGATGTGGTATGCTCCTATAATACCACGGTTGAAACGTCTGTTCAGGAACAAAGAGCATGCCAAGTTGTTGCGATGGCACAAAGAGGACCGTAAGTCGGACGGGGAGTTGAGACACCCCGCAGATGGAACGCAATGGAGAAAGATCGACAGAGAGTTCAAAGATTTTGCAGCTGACGCAAGGAACATAAGATTTGGTCTAAGTACGGATGGCATGAATCCTTTTGGCGAGCAAAGCTCCAGCCATAGCACCTGGCCCGTGACTCTATGCATCTACAACCTTCCTCCTTGGTTGTGCATGAAGCGGAAGTTCATTATGATGCCAGTGCTCATCCAAGGTCCGAAGCAACCCGGCAACGACATCGATGTGTACCTAAGGCCATTAGTTGATGAACTTTTACAGCTGTGGGGCAGACCTGGTGTCCGTGTGTGGGATGAGCACAAAGAAGAGGAATTTGACCTACGAGCGTTGCTTTTCGTAACCATCAACGATTGGCCTGCTCTTAGTAACCTTTCGGGACTGTCAAATAAGGGATACAATGCATGCACGCACTGCTTACATGAGACTGAAAGTGTACATTTGCCAAATTGTAAGAAGAACGTGTACCTTGGGCATCGTCGATTTCTTCCGAAAGGTTATCCAGTAAGAAAGAAAGGCAAGCATTACAACGGCAAGGCAGATCACCGGCCGAAGCCTGCGGAACACACTGGTGCTGAGGTATTTGATATGGTCAAGGATTTGAACGTCATCTTTGGAAAGGGTCCTGGCGGACAATCAGTTCCGAAGGGAGCTGACGGGCACGTAGCCATGTGGAAGAAGAAATCTATATTCTGGGAGCTAGAATATTGGAAAGTCCTAGAAGTCCGCTCTGCAATCGACGTGATGCACGTTACGAAGAATATTTGCGTGAACCTCCTAAGCTTCTTGGGCGTGTATGGGAAGTCAAATGATACAAAGGAAGCACGGCAGGACCAGCATAGTTTGAAAGACCCTGATGACCGGCATCCGGAATGGTTTCAAGGTCGTGCCAGCTACGCTCTGACCAAAGAAGAGAAGGTCATCTTTTTTGAATGCCTGAGCAGTATGAAGGTCCCGTCTGGATTCTCGTCCAATATAAAGGGAATAATAAACATGGCGGAGAAAAAGTTCCAAAACCTGAAGTCTCACGACTGCCACGTGATTATGGCGCAATTGCTTCCGATTGCTTTGAGGGGGCTCCTGCCGGAAAATGTTCGAGTAGCCATTGTGAAGCTATGTGCATTCCTCAATGCAATCTCTCAGAAGGTAATCAATCCAGAAGTTCTACCACGGTTCTGTAACGATGTGATCCAATGTCTTGTCAGTTTCGAGTTGGTGTTCCCGCCATCCTTCTTCAATATTATGACGCACCTCCTGGTTCACCTAGTCGATGAGATTTCCATTCTCGGTCCTGTATTTCTACACAATATGTTCCCCTTCGAGAGGTTCATGGGAATATTAAAGAAATATGTTCGTAACCGTTCTAGGCCAGAAGGAAGCATCGCCAAGGGCTATGGAAATGAGGAGGTAATTGAGTTTTATGTTGACTTTGTTCCTGACCTTAAGCCGATTGGTCTTCCTCGATCGCGGCACGAGGGGAGACTAAGTGGAAAAGGCATGATCGGAAGGAAATTAAAGATATGTATGGACGGCCATTCTCTGACTGAAGCACACCACACAGTTCTGACCAATTCCAGCTTAGTGGCTCCGTACTTTGAGAAACACAAGAATATTTTACGCTCGGACAACCCTGGGAAGCCTGAATCCTGGATTAGGAAGGCCCACATGGAGACTTTCGGCAGTTGGTTGAGAAAACATTTAATGAATGACGATCATGTTGTAGATCAGCTGTACATGTTGGCCAAGACACCATCTTCGACTATAACGACTTTCCAAGGGTACGAGATAAATGGGAATACATTTTACACGATTGCCCAAGATAAAAAGAGCACCAACCAAAACAGTGGTGTCCGCTTTGATGCAGCAACCGAGAATGGGCAAAAGGTCACATATTATGGTTACATAGAGGAGATATGGGAACTTGACTATGGACCCTCCTTTAGGGTCCCTTTGTTCCGGTGCAAATGGTTCAAGCTAACAGGAGGTGGGGTAAAGGTGGACCAGCAATACGGAATGACAATGGTGGATTTCAACAATCTTGGTTACCTTGACGAACCATTCGTCCTAGCGAAAGATGTCGCTCAGGTTTTCTATGTGAAGGACATGAGTAGCAAACCGAGGAAACGGAAAGATAAGAAAACGATCAGTACATCATGCGATGATCCAAAGCGCCACATTGTTCTTTTAGGGAAAAGAAACATCGTGGGAGTGGAGGACAAGACAGACATGTCAGAAGATTATAATATGTTTGCTGAAATTCCGCCCTTCAAAGTGAACACCGACCCAAGCATTAAGTTAAATCATGAGGATGCTCCATGGATACGGCACAATCGTAAGCAAGCAGGGACACAAGGAAAGAAATGATGTGTAATAATTTATTGTACCAAACTTTGTTGAATGGATCATGTGAATTATATTACCCGTGATGTGTTTGGTGTCCATTTTCGAATGATTCAATTGACTCGAGATAGCACTGATGATACATGAAATTTGGAGTGATTCAGTCATACTCCTGCCTAGGCGTATAATATGCATACTCGTAGTCTTCATAGCCGCCGCCGTTGTACTGGTAGTCGTCGCCTTCTAAGTTGCCGCCGTCGTCGTCGCTGCTGTCGTCGCTGTCGTCGGGCGGCGCTCGTGGCTCGAACTGAGGGACCCTAAAGGAGGGTCCATAGTCAAGTTCCCTGGATCCTCCTTAGTTGATGCCCGATCTTTCACAGCGAGAACCTGGGGTAGTAAATCCTCCCAACAACGCGATGAACGCAGCCTGGAGAAGAGGGAACGAATCCAGCAAGCAACGGATCGATAAACGAAACGCCTCAAACCAAGAGCTAGACAATCCTTGATGAACACAAGAACCTTCGCAGCGGATAATATAGATAACGGCAGCGCCGTACCCCCGGAGGGATGATACACGTGATCACACGCTATAGGGAAACCCTAAACTTTTAGACTAAACTTGTTCTCCCATTCTTCGTACTGCTCAATTGTCGCGTCATGGCATAAATACCACTTAAGTTCTGATACGGAACGCGTTACTCCCTTCCGGATGTCAAGGAAATCATTGAATATATCACCGGATTTCGTGCCACGCGAACACCGAATGCCATGTACATCGTCGGAAAACGAAGCAACAACAGTAGTAGCATCAAGTAGCATCGCCGGAGATGAAACAGGAGCAACAGGAGAAACCGCCGGAGGAAAAACCGCAGCAGTCGGAGCACGCCCGGCCCAGGGCCCGGTTAGACCGGCCTCCTGACCGGCCAGCCCGGTCCCTGGCCCGGTTGACCGGGCGCCAACCGGATGCGTCGTACCGGGGCCAAACCGGACGAAATTTTGCGAACTTCCCGGTTTGGCACCCGGTTGACCGGATGCCACGCCGGCCGGCCCGGTCACTGGCCCGGTTGACCGGAATCCAGACCGGATTTTTCCTGGACGCGAAATTTCGTCTTCTTCCCGATTCTGGTCACGATTTTTCGCGATTTTGACCTCCGAAACAGCCATGGATGACCTCCAAACTACACCAAACAACGCCAAACTTCCTCCAACCAACCTCCTTCGACCGAGAGCCAAACTCCTCCGATCTTAGAGCCAATCTTCGCCGATGCAAACCGATCAAAGAGATCGATCAACAAAACCTCGCCGTGAGCAACCCAGAACTCTGATACCAGATGATAAGGGAGCGACCCACTGGATCCTCCTTAGTTGATGCCCGATCTTTCACAGCGAGAACCTGGGGTAGTAAATCCTCCCAACAACGCGATGAACGCAGCCTGGAGAAGAGGGAACGAATCCAGCAAGCAACAGATCGATAAACGAAACGCCTCAAACCAAGAGCTAGACAATCCTTGATGAACACAAGAACCTTCGCAGCGGATAATATAGATAACGGCAGTGCCGTACCCCCGGAGGGATGATACACGTGATCACACGCTATAGGGAAACCCTAAACTTTTAGACTAAACTTGTTCTCCCCTAAACCCTAGCCGTGCCATCTCCTTATATGAGAGGGAGAGCTGGCCGGCCGGCCCCCTTATTGGGCCTAACCTAGTTCGACTTGGACAGGCCCAAGTCAAACAGACTCTATTAATACCCTAGATGGCCCACAGCATGACCTGGCTACATTATTTCCTAACATAGAATGAATGACACAACCTTACACTTAATTATTACATGGCGTAGGTCGTCCTAGCGTGTCACTCCTGAATCCTCGATGGCGTTCCACCTAGGTTGGTGGAGTCCTGAAATTGGGCTCCACATAGGCCTCCGTGCCCATATCAAATAATCAAGCATGGTATTCAAACAAAATATCAAAGAGATTGATGACCCACAAGTATAGGGGATCGCAGCACTCTTCGCGGGTAGTATAACCCAATTTATTGATTCGACACAAGGGGAGACAAAGAACACTTGGAAGCCTTAACAACGGAGTTGTCAATTCAGCTGCACCTGGAAACAGACTTGCTCGCAAGAGTTTATCAGTAGTAACAGTTTTATAGCAGTAGCAGTAGTGAAATAACAGCAGCAGAGTAACAAAGACAGCAGTAGTGATTATAGTAAACAGCAGGATTAAAATACTGTAGGCACGGGGACGGATGACGGGCGTTGCATGGATGAGAGAAACTCATGTAACAATCATAGCAGGGCATTTGCAGATAATAATAAAACGGTGTCCAAGTACAAAGCAATCAATAGGCATGTGTTCCAATTATAGTCGTACGTGCTCGCAATGAGAAACTTGCACAACATCTTTTGTCCTACCAGCCGGTAGCAGCCGGGCCTCAAGGGAAACTACTGGATATTAAGGTACTCCTTTTAATAGAGTACCGGAGCAAAGCATTAACACTCCGTGAACACATGTGATCCTCACATCACTACCATCCCCTCCGGTTGTCCCGATTCTTGTCACTTCGGGGCCATTGGTTCTGGACAGCGACATGTGTATACAACTTGCAGGTAAGATCATAAAACAATAAATATCATGATGAAACAATAACATGTTCAGATCTGAGATCATGGCACTCGGGCCTTAGTGACAAGCATTAAGCATAGCAAGTTGCAACAATATCATCAAAGTACCAATTACGGACACTAGGCACTATGCCCTAACATTCTTATGCTATTACATGACCAATCTCATCCAATCCCTACCATCCCCTTCGGCCTACAGTGGGGGAATTACTCACACATGGATGGGGGAAACATGGCTGGTTGATGTAGAGGCGTTGGCGGTGATGATGGCGATGATCTCCTCCAATTCCCCGTCCCGGCGGAGTGCCAGAACGGAGACTTCTGGCTCCCGCGACGGAGTTTCGCGATGTGGCGGCGTTCTGGAGGGTTTATGGCGACTTCGACTTCTCCCCGTGCATTTTTAGGTCGAGGCCGATAAGTAGTCCGAAGGAGGGCGTCGGAGGCCGGCCGAGGGGGCCACACCATAGGGCCGCGCGGCCCCCCCTAGGCCGCGCCGCCTTATGGTGTGGGGCCCTCGGGCCTCCACCTTACTTGACCTTCTGGCTCCGTCAGTATTCTGGAAAAATAGGGCCTTCTGCATAAATTCCGAGGATTTTCCCGAAAGTTGGATTTCTGCACAAAAACGAGACACTGAGAACGATTCTGAAAACAGCGTTAGTCCGTGTTAGTTGTATCCAAAATACACAAATTAGAGGCAAAACAATAGCAAAAGTGTTCGGGAAAGTAGATACGTTTTGGACGTATCAACTCCCCCCAAGCTTAGCTTATTGCTTGTCCTCAAGCAATTCAGTTAACAACTGAGCGATAAAAGAACTTTCACGAACACATTTGCTCATATGATGTATATATTCTCATGCTATGGCTAATACTTAAGTAGTTCACAGTGAGATACATGCAAATAAGATCATCTAACAGCTTTGTCAATCATGAAGAGATACCAACAATTAATAATAAGCATCATGAATCATGTATGTAAGCAGGATTGCAATGTTCATAAGAGAGTATGATAAAGTGGTATCTCGCTTGCCCGTATTTGATCGGCAAAACATAAATGCCCAGGCACCTCTGGAGTTCATAGAAAGACTAGAAGTAGTGATTGTCAAAGATAAAAGCATCAAAGTTATACCACAATCAATCATATTTTGAGACAAGCATATTATACTAAGAATGACAGTTGTGCTCTCAAGATAGTGCTCAAAGAAATAATGGAGACACAACATAAAAGTAAAAGATTGACCCTTCGCAGAGGGAAGCAGGGATTAACATGCGCTAGAGCTTTTCATTTTTGAAATCAGGAGTAAAATCATTTTGACAGGTGTTTGTTGTTGTCAACGAATGGTAATGGGTACACTAACTACCTCACCAACCGGATTCTCAAGAGCGGCTCCCATGAATTATTTGCTTATTTATGTGGCACTCCTTCCAACCTTTCTTACACAAACCATGGCTAACCGAATCCTCGGGTGCCTGCCAACAATCTCATACCATGAAGGAGTGCCTTTTTATTTTAGTTTTATTATGATGATGACACTCCCCCCAACCTTTGCTTACACAAGCCATGGCTAACCGAATCCTTCGGGTGCCGTCCATCAATCACAAACCATGGAGGAGTGTCTATTTAAGTTAATTAATTTGGGACTGGGAATCCCATTGCCAGCTCTTTTTGCAAAATTATTGGATAAGCGGATGTGCCACTAGTCCATGTGAGAGTCCGTCAAAAGTAAATGACAAGGTTGAAAGCTAAACACCACATACTTCCTCATGAGCTATGAAACATAAACACAAATTGAGAAGCATTTTGATGGTTTTAAAGGTAGCGCATGAGAATTTACTTGGAATGGTTTGAAATGCCATGCATAGGTATTTATGGTGGACACTCTGGAATAACTTGGTTTTCATGTGTTTGGAAGCACGAGCAGCGTTCCCGCTCAGTACAAGTGAGGGCTAGCAAAAGACTAGGGAGCGACAAATCAAGAGAGCAGTAACTGTCATAATCATGCTTGCGGCAAAATAAATTAACAGAGGCATAAAAGTGATACAAGAACTCTGAAGCAATATAAATCATCGAGGCTTAATTGACTTTTTGTTCAGTCATATGCATGCGTGAGCATGTGCCAAGTCGATATAAATGAATTATTCAGAGGAGGATACCACAATGTCATACTTACTTATGAATAAAACAATGCAAGCAAACATCCATGACATGCTACTCATATTAATAAATTGGAGCTAAACATGAGAGATCATGAACTACTAGACTTTCTCAAATAACATATACCTCACATGAACCAACTAAGCATGCTCACATGGATGAGTATATGTACAAAAATGAAAACAAATAGAGTTCATACCAGCCTCTCACCACAATCAGATTGTCGTAGATCGTCATTATTGCCTTTTCACTTGTGTAGCTTGGATAATATGAAATGAAAACCACGCTCCAGCCACCGAAAACCATTGAACTCATAAAGAACTTTACAAAACCAAAGAAGAACAGCAAATATTTTTGGTGTTTTCGAATTTGAGAACGAGAACAAAAGGAAACAAACAAACAAAGCAAAATCTTTTTGGGTTTTCTTGTAGCAAACTAGCAATAGCAAATAAAGCGAAACAAATGCAAGAAACTAAAGCAAACAAATTATGAAGAGAAACAACAGAAATATTTTTGGTCTTTTTGTGTTTTGGAAAGGAAACAAAGCAAAAACAAGAAATAGCAAACTAGAAGAAACACAGAAAAGCGAGATGGCAGAAATCTGCCAAAACCTGACAGCAGTACAGAAATCGATTTTTACAAAAATGTTACGTTGCTCAGCTCGGAAAGTGTTCAACTAATGAAAGTTAGATAACAACCTGGGAAACCTGCACAAAAATTGGCAGCTCAAAATAACGTTCTGGCTATGCGCACGAATTTTTCTAGTAACAGTCCAGAATCTGTTTTCAGGCAGCACTTCCCCAAATATCATCTCCCTCTCATTAGTAAACCACTCAAAGAGACTAAACAAGTATGTACAAGTATCCAGCAACCATAATATGCAAAGAATGAGTGATGCCGGTATACCTCCCCCCAAGCTTAGGCTTTTGGCCTAAGTGGAGTTCAATCCCATCGAGATCATGAGGTAGTATCTCCGTAGTACGACGAAGATGGATCATATTCCGGGCATGTGCTAGAAGAAGCACCCGGATACGTGATGGTGTAGTCGTGGGAGGCCTCGGCGTCCTCGGAGTCATGCTGCTGGTGGAAGTCTTGTATCTTCATATGTTCATCCACCTCCTCCTTAGTGCACGACCATGATTGCCTGTCAATACTGAACAAACCTGGTTGGGTAAGAGGGATTTCCTTCTCATCCCCGTCAGCAAACAACATTCTATAGACCATATTATCTAAAGTAGAATCAGTGGTAATAAAATGATGACTCTTCATAGCAACAATATCGAGTCTCCTAGGGGTCAATGGCACATCATTAGGATCAAGAGGAAGTCTTAAATATGTTAAAACGCGCAGTGCAATAGTTCCTCCAAAAATAGGCCCCCTATTAGACAGGCGGCGAGCAATAAGAGAACCAAGGTGATAAGATGTCCGACCAGTAAGTGCAATATTCAAGAAAGCAAGATGGTAACTAGAAATATTGCTAGTGTTCTCCCTACCAAGAATGCTAGTAGCAATGTAATATGCAAAATACTTAATGCTGCAAAATACTTAATGGCGGGGAGTTGAATGTTCCTTATCTTGCCACGCTGAATGGTGCGACAATCATCATCGGTGATCCCTCGATAGAGCTCCAACAAGTCCCGGGGGTTGTCATCAATCCTACTTGCTGTACCTACAGGGGCAATATCCAATGCACGACAAAAATCTTCCAATTCCATAGTAACAGGATTACCATAGATCTTGAATGCAACTGTCGGCTCGTATTGCGTGTTGTTGAACCTGAAGCTCTCGACGAAAATTTTGGTGAGCATATAGTATTGCTCCCTTTTGTCTTCCACGTAGGAGGTTAAGCCCGCCCTATTGACAAGGGTGAAGAAATCATCCAATATCCCTGCATTTCTCAGAAAATCATAGCATGGAAAAGATGAAGCATTAGGAACCCCGTTGTCCTCTTCGGGCGCGAAGCTAGGCGCGATGATATCCTCATTGTACGATCGCCTAAGCCGGGTGGCGGCCCTAGAAGGCCTCCCGGTGCTGGTTGTTCCTTTCTTGAACAAGTCTCCAAAGTTGAACTTCTTCATCTCTTCTCTGAAATTTTCAACAAGTGATATAAAATTTGATTTGGTGACATATAATCAAGGGGAACTACTATAGGAACTTGCTAGAGCACTAATCATGCATCAAAACTAGTTTATACAACTTAGAACAAGCATGCAAGCTCACTAAACATGTTACCTACAGCAGCAAAATATTCAAGATATACTCAACCAAACAAAATTCTACTTGGATAGGTGGAGGAGTCACATACCGGAGAGCAAATGTGCCAAATTTCAGACAGAAATCTGGGCTGAGCAAAGAGATCGAAAAATCCTGAGCTCTTGAGCAAAAACGCGAGTGAGAGAAACCTGGTGCGAGTTTTTTCGGGAGAGAGAAGATGCTGGGAGAAAGAGATCAGATAGTGGGGCAAGGAGGGGCCCACACCACAGGGTGGCGCGCCCCCCTCCTTGGTCGCGCCGGCCTGTGGTGTGGCACCCTGGGGTGCCCCACAGGTCATCCTCTGGTGCTCCCAGGTGCCTCGTCGAAAAATAGGACCAACGGTATAATTTTTGTGAATTTTTGAAAACTTTGAAAAATGCACATTTCTGGGTATTAAGTTTATTATTACTGGCCAGGAAAAATTTTGAAATCTCCAATTAACTAAGGAACTTTGCAAATTAAAAGTGCTACAGCAACTAGAGCAAGTGGAGGAAGAAAGAAATGTTGTTTACCTCCTCTATGCATATAAAAAGTATTTGTTAACAAGGTTGATCAAGTCTTGCCACCAAAAAAAATTTACATAGCATAAGAAGAAATAAACCTCAAATCAATCATGTTACCTTGAATTGTATTGATATGGATCCAATCACGAGAGTTTGATATTCTTCTTTAGGTTCATATATAGGACAATCAATAGTTCCCACTTTGATAGTTCTCACATTAGAAATAGTATTAACTCCACACGCTTTCTCAATCCTCTTGGGAAAATAAACGGTATGCTCTCTATCATCAACATTGAAAGTAACCTTTCCTTTATTGCAATCAATAACAGCCCCTGCGGTGTTAAGAAAAGGTCTCCCAAGAATAATAGACATATTATCATCTTTAGGCATTTTCAACACAACAAAATCAGTTAATATCAAGCAGTTAGTAGTAACTTAAACAGGAACATCCTGTTATCACCAGAATTTGACCAAGTCAGAGGTGGGCCACGATCAAGGTGGGCTTGAAGATTATATGCAAAGAAAATACGTAGATCGGCCTTATATGCAAAGTTGGGCTAGATTGCCCATATATCTGTAATATAGTAGATCGTATCTTAGATAGAGTTTTACCCGTGCACGGTTAGGTGCACGCCTAAATTAGAAAGTCCGCTGGACTATAAATATGTATCTAGGGTTTATGGAATAAACAACAACAAACGTTCAACCAAACAAATCAATCTCGGCGCATCGCCAACTCCTTCGTCTCGAGGGTTTCTATCGGTAAGCGACATGCTGCCTAGATCGCATCTTGCGATCTAGGCAGCACAAGCTCCACGTTGTTCATGCGTTGCTCGTACTGAAGCCTTGTTGATGGCGAGCAACGTAGTTATCATAGATATGTTAGGGTTAGCATAGTTCTTCGCGTAACATGCTATCATAGTGCAACCCTTGCATGTCTAGCCGCCCTCACACCTATCTTAGGTGTGGGGGCGGCACCCCGCTTGATCATTATTTAGTAGATCTGATCCGTTACGGTTGCTCCTTGTTCTACAAGGATTAGTTTAATATCTGCAATAGTTAGGCCTTACAAAGGGGGGAGGATCCAGCGGCACGTAGGGTGTCGTTCGCTAGTCCTAAACAGGATGTTCCGGGGATCAACTTCGTGTTGGTTTTTAGGCCTTGTTTAGGATCGGCTTACGATCACCGTGCGTGGCCGCGAGGCCCAACCTGGAGTAGGATGATCCGATCATGCGGTGAAAACCCTAAATCATCGTAGATCTCATTAGCTTTACTTGATCAAGCAGGACCACCATATATTCGTGCACCCCGTACGAATCATGGGTGGATCGGCTCCTTGAGCCGATTCACAGGACAACCTGAGAGCCGATCGAGGCTCGTATTTAATGTTTACGTGTATGCCATGCAGGAAACTAAGCGAGGCATCTCCATCACCTTCCTGACCAGGTATAGGTCAGGTGGCACGCCCTTGCATCAGCATCGGACGTGTGACCAGAAGGCTTTGCGGGCCGTCGCTCGGAGGGACCTCAGCCAGCCGCAGCTCTAGGTTGTTCCCGGCTCTACGGTGTTGCCTGTCGCTGCCCGCCGGTGGGTTTCTGACGACAACACATTCTGGCACGCCCGGTGGGACCCAAGTGCATCGACGTGATGAAGGCCGTGTAGTAATAACATTGGGGTTAACCCCCGAAGATCCATGTAAGGATATTACAAAGCCTTCAGGGAGCGCTTCGATCCAGCGAATCGGCTAAAATCATCCTCACCACACGGTCGGCTTGGGTTCAACGGTGATCTAATGAACGGCGGCCACGTCGGCTGCACGAATCCCAACGGAGCCAACGTGCAAATACAGTGCCTTGGCATGATACAGAGCCGATATCTGCAGTCACCTGACAGATTCGGCTCGGGGGAGACACATGATCAGCAGACAGACGCAAGAGCAAGGAATGTCAGGAGCCGATGGAAAATCAGCCAATAAAAAAGGGGCTCCGCATGGGCAAGTAATGTCAGGAGCCGATGGAAAATCGGCCAGTAAAAAAAAAATACGCCAGAAACATTCCAGCGAAAGATCCATTCCAGCGAAACATCATCTGTCTCTGAAGGCCCTACTGAAGAAATACGCCGAGGGCGAGAAGGGCGTCAACGTGGATGCGATCCGCCTCAGCGATCTCAGCCTCGTCATCCTCGTCCTTACCCGTCACCAGCTGGTTGCTCAGGGTACGAATTTCAGCCAGATCGGTCTTCAGATCGGCTGTGAGGCCTTTTGCTTCGTCTTGAGAACGGGCAATGAGGGCTTCCTTGTCCTGGATGAGCTGTTTGGTCACCCTTACCCTTTCTTCAAGAATCTCCAGCTCCTCGCGCAGGGTCTCGAGTTCGGCGCGATTGGCAGAAGTGTCCGTCTTGGCGTCCAGAGCAGCCTTCTTTTCATTGAGCCGTCGACACTTTTCGGCAATATCGGCTCTCAGCGAAAGCTGGGAGCGGCGGAGAGTAATCCTTTGTCGAGCCGATTGCACCCTTGACTTAAAGACCGACAGGGTAACAGCGGGCCAGAGCTTCACTTGCAGGGTCATAGGGAGATGAGGCTGGATGTCCTCGAGGATGCCTTTGGCTTCCTCGGAATTTTCAATCAGAGTCTCAGTTGAGGCAGAAAGCAAGTCTTTGAGACGCTGGAGCGGACCATGGACCGTACTAGGACTCGGCTCTCCGCTTGCCTTGGGAGGAGTGGGTTCGATGGATTCTGGATCAAACGTCAGCAAGCTCGAGAGATCACAACCCTGATAGGGCAAACAAAGTGAGTTAGCATGTAATGAAGAAATTGATGGAGCCAAAGAAGAGGGGCATACCTCTCCCAATGTAGGAGGAACAGCCGATGTTGTGACGATCGGCTTTTCTGTGGACTGAGATGGGTCAGCCACTTGGGCAGCCGCGATCGCCGAGGTGGCTAGGTCCAGGGTGGCGGACGGCATCGGTATCTCCTCAACGTCGCCGCTAGAAGTTTCTTCGGCCTGCAAGAGGAAGTGATTAGCCGATCCACCCATGACGACGGGAAGCATGAAGTATGACCGGGGAGATGATTACGTTTGAGACCTCCTGGCTTGATGGAGAGGCTCGTGGGTTCTTACGAGCCCTTTTGACACAGCGGCGCTTCGTGCGTGACCCCGATCTGGTCGGGGCTTGGGGAGCAGGAGGTTCAGTGATCGACCTTTTCTTAGAAGCCGGCGCTGGTGAAGCCGTCTGGCTTTGGGTGGTGGACCTCTCAGAATTGCCCGAGCTCGAGTCCCCCTGACTGGAATCTTCGGCCCTGCTGGAGGTTTCTTCGGTGGAAGTCTGTAGAAAAGGAATACGAGCGCATTGTAAAAATTTCTTGAAGGCAGATAAATATGGACAGGGTCTGAGCCAACTTACACGTAGGCTTTCTTGGGCAGGAGCCTTACGCTTCAGGGTTTTCCTGGCAGCCACCTTCCTCACTGCCGTCCTCGCCTGAATCGAGGCTCGGGGGGCAACTGGCCCCGAAGATGCTTTACTCTTGGGAGCCGATTTCGGTGAAATCGGCTGACTCTGCATTATGACTTTCTTCAGGGGTGGCGAACTCTGGCAGAAGAGAACCACTGGTGCCGGAGGAAGGAATACGAAAGGGGAACCGTCGGCTTGTGTGGGAGCCGGACCATCTTGTTGCTGCCAGGAGAAAGAGTCAGGTCACAGACGATCACCGTGGTGCGGTTACAAGAAATGCTTAAGTGATGGTACCTGGTCTGCAGGGATGTCATATTCGGCGTCAAGCTCTCTCAGCAGCGGTCCTAGAGCCCTCCTGAAGACGTGGGTCTTCCACATAGACCACCAAGTTTCAAAACCATCGGTAGTGAAGGAGAAACGGAGGTTGTGGGGAATTGGGATGGCCAAAGCGTCAAAGAAGGTATAACACCTTTGGGCAGTAAGGATGTCAGGCAGTTCAGCTCTACTTGCTGTCAGGTGGTGTAAGAAGAAGTGTGGAGGCACCTGTCCGAGACCAAGCTGTCGAGCTGCTACTACTGGTTGATAACACTCATAACCGGGCTTGATGATCCGGTTCGAGGTGCTCATACCAACAGGGAGGAAGCAAGGACGAATCATGAGGGAGTACAAATGCTGTGTGCTGGCGTCATCGGCAAAGTCATCCAATCGGAAAGAGACTGGGTTTTCAAAATTTGCCGATTCAGTATAAGGGTGGAACAGGGGGTTGTCCAAACCTTGGAAGAAAATCTTAAACCACCCTGCTGCTTCTTTGGGGATCAGCCTGCTGCCCGGGAGACCATACAGGGCTTGGCCGTAGCTGGTGCATCGAATTTCCTTTCCATTTACATCCGGAAAGGTGCAGGTGGTCAGCGATGGGAAGTCTGGGATTTGGTTTTGGAAGTATAGTTGGGCCCACAACTGAATGAACCACCAGGGGCCGCCAGTTTTAACTGTCTTTCGAGAGAACAGTTTGACAGACATCAGTTGAAGGGATCGGTAAATCTCTCCAAGAAATAGTTTGCCTAGGCCGAGTTGGGTGCCTTTAGCAAGTTCATAGGCCAGGGAGAGGTAATTCTTGGTGGGAGCAAGTGATGGGCCGCAGAATATGAAGTGCTCCAGCCAGAAATTCAGGAAGGCTGTGTGCTCCCTCTCTGTCACGGGGCCTTTGGTTTTCATATAACGATTGAGATAGGCGCCCCAGCTGGTACACTCTTTTTTAGAGGAGAGAGTGAAAGGGACTTTTGGCAGTTTGAATGCAGAAGGGCTGGGGGATGCAATGTCTAGCCCTGTGATCATGGCCACATCCAGCAGGGTCGGTGTCATAGGGCCATGACCAAACATGAAGCAGTTCAGTGCATCAGACCAGAAGTAGCCGATGGTTTTCAGGATGTTCTCATTCTTCTCTAGAGGAGATAATGATAATGACAGGGCATCGGTTATCCCTATGGTTTCCCAAGTGGCATAGTGGGATTTTGATACTCTATTGTACCATGCCACCCAACCCTCAGGAGGATTAGGCCAGGCTCGCAGGCAGTCGGCCCAAGAAGTTAGATCTAGGTTCTGGCTCACAAAGGGGATTCTGTTAGCTTCGCACGAAATTAACAGGGCAGGACTCTCAGAAGAACGAGGACCGAGGCACATCGAATTTGCGAGAGAAGGGTGTGGCAGAAGGATGTCTGAAACCTAAATTAGTAGCGGAGCGAGACATTAATTCAGGTGTTTGCCATTAATCCCATGTCAAGTCGAACGGCGAGAGGAGGTTGAGGATTACCTTCAGTCCGGAAGCCGTGGTATCGGTATTGGATGATTCCGCCATGGGATACGTTGAAGGAGCCGGGGGCGGTGTGGTCGAGATCTGTGTAGGTGGTTGTGGGTTGGAACTGCTCAGGCGGCGATTTGGGGATCTGAGTTTGCCTTTTCAGATGGAGGTCGCAGGTTACCGTTTGGAAGGGCGGCTAGGTCGACGATACTCGTGTTTTTATGATGAAGACCGATGCGACGCCATCGGCTCTTTTTGGAGATTGTGTGACTTTGACTATCGGCAAAACAATTGACTGGAAAATGCTTCTTCATTAACAGAGGAGGGTTTTTTTTTTACAATGAAGAGCCGATTGCTCAAAGGGGAACAAAAGAAGAGCCGATTGCTCGCATACTACTGATGCTATGTCACTAATCCTCGCTGCCCTCGTCGTCAGCATCGTAGCTGTCACCGGCGCTGCTTCCGGAGAACTCCTCGTCACTGCTGCCCCAGCCCTCGACCGGAGCTTCTTCCTCTGCGTTGTCATCGTCATCTTCACTATCTGCCCAAAAACGGAGGCGCTTCGCCGGCGGGTATCCAGTGGAGGAGGAGGAGTCATCCTCCTCCTCTTCTTCCCCCGTATCTTCGTCTTCCTCTTCCTTGTCGTAGGAAGTGGGATTCCTCCAGGAGGAGAGGTCATCCTCGTTTTCGCTCTCCAGTTCCCCTTCAACGAGGAGGTGGAGGTCGCCCTCCTCATCGGTCAGGGGCATGTCGCCGTCTGACATGAGATCGAAGTCCCACTCGAGCTTCGACATTGGCTCGCTTGGGGTAGAAGATTGGAAAGAAAGGCCGGAGGAGACGGAGGGAGAAGAAGACATTGCTACAGGGAAAGAGGTTTTTTTTTAGTGCTGATAGCGAGAACAGAGGAAGGGGATGAAGGAGGCTAGTCAATCGGCACAGTTTAATAAGGAGAAGCCTAATGGGGGATTTAAAGCCATTGCGGTTTCCAAGGAAATGGTGCTAAAGTTATCAAGTTTTGCAAGAAGTTGAGGAGACAAGACACCATGGTAAAGGATACTACAACGGTTCTGCCATGACATGACCCGACGAAGAAAAAACGGAGTGATTTTGGAATTGATAATTCCAAAACCAGGGGGGCATGTGTTATCACCAGAATTTGACCAAGTCAGAGGTGGGCCACGATCAAGGTGGGCTTGAAGATTATATGCAAAGAAAATATGTAGATCGGCCTTATATGCAAAGTTGGGCTAGATTGCCCATATATCTGTAATATAGTAGATCGTATCTTAGATAGAGTTTTACCCGTGCACGGTTAGGTGCACGCCTAAATTAGAAAGTCCGCTGGACTATAAATATGTATCTAGGGTTTATGGAATAAACAACAACAAACGTTCAACCAAACAAATCAATCTCGGCGCATCGCCAACTCCTTCGTCTCGAGGGTTTCTATCGGTAAGCGACATGCTGCCTAGATCGCATCTTGCGATCTAGGCAGCACAAGCTCCACGTTGTTCATGCGTTGCTCGTACTGAAGCCTTGTTGATGGCGAGCAACGTAGTTATCATAGATATGTTAGGGTTAGCATAGTTCTTCGCGTAACATGCTATCGTAGTGCAACCCTTGCATGTCTAGCCGCCCTCACACCTATCTTAGGTGTGGGGGCGGCACCCCGCTTGATCATTATTTAGTAGATCTGATCCGTTACGGTTGCTCCTTGTTCTACAAGGATTAGTTTAATATCTGCAATAGTTAGGCCTTACAAAGGGGGGAGGATCCAGCGGCACGTAGGGTGTCGTTCGCTAGTCCTAAACAGGATGTTCCGGGGATCAACTTCGTGTTGGTTTTTAGGCCTTGTTTAGGATCGGCTTACGATCACCGTGCGTGGCCGCGAGGCCCAACCTGGAGTAGGATGATCCGATCATGCGGTGAAAACCCTAAATCATCGTAGATCTCATTAGCTTTATCTTGATCAAGCAGGACCACCATATATTCGTGCACCCCGTACGAATCATGGGTGGATCGGCTCCTTGAGCCGATTCACAGGACAACCTGAGAGCCGATCGAGGCTCGTATTTAATGTTTACGTGTATGCCATGCAGGAAACTAAGCGAGGCATCTCCATCACCTTCCTGACCAGGTATAGGTCAGGTGGCACGCCCTTGCATCAGCATCGGACGTGTGACCAGAAGGCTTTGCGGGCCGTCGCTCGGAGGGACCTCAGCCAGCCGCAGCTCTAGGTTGTTCCCGGCTCTACGGTGTTGCCTGTCGCTGCCCGCCGGTGGGTTTCTGACGACAACACATCCTCACATATACCAACAGGAATAGCAGTAGATTTATCAGCCATTTGCAAAGATATGTCAGTAGGTATCAACTTGTCTAACTAAAGTCTCTTATAAAGAGAAAAAGGCATAACACTAACACCGGCTCCCAAGTCACATAGAGCAGTTTTAACATAATTATTCTTAATAGAACAAGGAATAGTAGGTATACCTGGATCGCCCAACTTCTTTGGAACTTTGCCATTGAAAGAGTAATTAGCAAGCATAGTGGAAATTTCCTCATTGGGGATTTTCCTTTTGTTAGTAACAATATCTTTCATATACTTTGAATAAGGAGGCAATTTAATAGCATCAGTCAAAGGGATTTGCAAGAATAAAGGTTTCATCCAATCACAATATTTATTATAATGTTCTTCTTCCTTTGATTTTAGTTTCTTAGCAGGAAAAGGCATTTGCTTTTGAACCCAAGGTTCTCTTTCATTACCATGTTTCTCAGCAATAAAATCTTCTTTAGTGTACTTTTTATTTTTAGCATGCTTTTCAGGTTCTTCTTCAACCTCTTCTTTATCAGAAGCATCCTTCTTATCATTATCTTTATCATGTTCATTACCACTTTCAGTTTCAGCATCAGAAATAGAAATACTATTAGGATCATTAGCAGGTTCAGAGGATTCTACAACATTTTTATGTTTCTTCTTCTTTTTCTTCTTAGAATGAGCACTAGGTTCAATGCGTTGAGAATCTTGTTCAATTCTTTTGGGATGCCCTGCAGGATATAGAGGATCCTGGGTAGAGACACCACCTCTGGTTGTTACTTCATAAGCATGTTTCTCTTTAGAATTATTCCCCAACAAGTCATTTTGCACTTTAATGAGTTGATCGATTTGAATTTGAACCATATGAAAATGTTTAACAAGCATCTTAACATCATTGGAGGTTCTCTCTACAATATCATGCAATTCACTAATAGCTCGAGAATTTTCCATTAAATGATTCTCTACTCTCTTATTAAAATTTTCTTGCTTAACAATATAATTATCAAACTCATCTAAGCATTGTGCAGGAGGTTTCGAATACGGAATATCTTCCCTAGTAAAGCGTTGAAGGGAGTTTACCTCAATCATGGATGAAGGGGGAATTATCTCACATATATCTTCTATGGGAGGAAGATTCTTCACATCTTCAGATTTAATACCCTTCTCCTTGAGAGACTTCTTGGCTTCCCTCATATCCTCATCATTCAATTTAATTAAACCCCTCTTCTTTAATATTGGTGTTGGAGTTGGTTCAGGCGTAGTCCAATCATCATGATTCCGGCCTATTTTAGCCAATAATTCTTCAAATAAATGCCCTGGAGTTCTTTTCCTGAAAACACAACCAGCACAACTATCCAGGTATGCCCTAGACTCAATGGTTAGTCCACTATAAAATATATGAAGTAAATCATGCTTTTTCAAATCATGGTCAGGCCGAGCTCTAATAAGAGAGCAAAATCTCGCCCAAGCCTCAGGCAATTTCTCTCCATCTTCCTGGTCAAAATTATAAATTCTCTGCAAAGCAATATGTTGAGCACTAGCAGGAAAGTATTTACGGAAGAAAACATCAAGCAATTCTTTTGGACTTTTAATAGAATCAGGTGGCAAACTATTATACCAAGTTTTAGCGTCATCCTTTAATGAGAATGGAAAGATTTTAGCAACAAAGTAAGTACGCATCTTGACATCATCAGAAAACAAGCTACTTAGAGTAGATAACTCAATCATGTGTTCAACAGCAATTTCTTTTTCAGTACCACAAATGGGTGTTTTCTCAACAATAGCTATATGAGATAGATCAAGAGAAAAATCATAATCTTTATCCTTAATGTTTATAGGAGATGTGGCAAACTTAGGATCAGGAGACAGTTTATATCTAACAGCATGTTCTGCAAGCAACTTTTTAATTTTTCTTGCATCAGTAGTAGCATTGCATTTTTCAATAAAATCATCATTAAGCTCCACATAATCTTCATCAGGATCATCACTAAAATAATCAAGTTCAGGTGAATTAACAGGTGTAGTAGCATTTTCATTAGGAGTTTCAGTATTTTCAATTTGTCTAGACCTAGCAATTGTAGCATCTAGAAAAGATCCCAATGAACCACTATCATCAAGCACAGCAGAAATATTATCAATATTATGAGAGTTTTCAGATTCAGCAGAAGTACCCGCATGTGAAGCATGTGGCGGTGAAACAAGTTTATCAATCACAGATGGTGAATCAAGTGTAGCAGAGGTACTCAGAATTGTACCTTTTCTTGTAGTGGATGGTAATATGGCGACCTTAGTATCGCGAGTTTACCCATGATGGAGAATTTGCAGCGAACAATATCAATCCAAGTGAACTTCCAAATAAAGCTATGCTCCCCGGCAACGGCGCCAGAAAATAGTCTTGATGACCCACAAGTATAGGGAATCGCAGCAGTCTTCGCGGGTAGTATAACCCAATTTATTGATTCGACACAAGGGGAGACAAAGAACACTTGGAAGCCTTAACAGCGGAGTTGTCAATTTAGCTGCACCTGGAAACAGACTTGCTCGCAAGAGTTTATCAGTAGTAACAGTTTTATAGCAGTAGATAGTGAAATAACAGCAGAGTAACAAAGACAGCAGTAGTGATTATAGTAAACAGCAGGATTAAAATACTGTAGGCACGGGGACGGATGACGGGCGTTGCATGGATGAGAGAAACTCATGTAACAATCATAGCAGGGCATTTGCAGATAATAATAAAACGGTGTCCAAGTACAAAGCAATCAATAGGCATGTGTTCCAATTATAGTCGTACGTGCTCGCAATGAGAAACTTGCACAACATCTTTTGTCCTACCAGCCGGTGGCAGCCGGGCCTCAAGGGAAACTACTGGATATTAAGGTACTCCTTTTAATAGAGTACCGGAGCAAAGCATTAACACTCCGTGAACACATGTGATCCTCACATCACTACCATCCCCTCCGGTTGTCCCGATTCCTGTCACTTCGGGGCCATTGGTTTCGGACAGCGACATGTGTATACAACTTGCAGGTAAGATCATAAAACAATGAATATCATGATGAAACAATAACATGTTCAGATCTGAGATCATGGCACTCGGGCCCTAGTGACAAGCATTAAGCATAGCAAGTTGCAACAATATCATCAAAGTACCAATTACGGACACTAGGCACTATGCCCTAACATTCTTATGCTATTACATGACCAATCTCATTCAATCCCTACCATCCCCTTCGGCCTACAGCGGGGGAATTACTCACACATGGATGGGGGAAACATGGCTGGTTGATGTAGAGGCGTTGGCGGTGATGATGGCGATGATCTCCTCCAATTCCCCGTCCCGGCGGAGTGCCAGAACGGAGACTTCTGGCTCCCGCGACGGAGTTTCGCGATGTGGCGGCGTTCTGGAGGGTTTCTGGCGACTTCGACTTCTCCCCGTGTGTTTTTAGGTCGAGGCCGATAAGTAGTCCGAAGGAGGGCGTCGGAGGCCGGCCGAGGGGGCCACACCATAGGGCCGCGCGGGCCCCCCCCTAGGCCGCGCCGCCTTATGGTGTGGGGCCCTCGGGCCTCCACCTTACTTGACCTTCTGGCTCCGTCAGTATTCTGGAAAAATAGGGCCTTCTGCATAAATTCCGAGGATTTTCCCGAAAGTTGGATTTCTGCACAAAAACGAGACACTGAAACGATTCTGAAACAGCGTTAGTCCGTGTTAGTTGTATCCAAAATACACAAATTAGAGGCAAAACAATAGCAAAAGTGTTCGGGAAAGTAGATACGTTTTGGACGTATCAGAGATTCACGGAAATAGCTATGTAGTACTACTTACAGGGCGATCTTGAAATATAGGCTTCGGTTTCCATCGACCCGGAGCAGTATTGATGAAACGTTTCCAAGCCCTGCCGGCAAAGAAAAAATGAGTTATTGATTCAAATGAGAAGAGATGAAGATGCCGATACAATATTGATTGAAATTACCTCTGGAGCATGTAAACCATGTTTTCCCATTGCCCATGGTCTTCACGTTTCGATTCCATGATAAGTACTACTCCTTTGTTAAGCTGAATGATTAGGAGAATATAGGCAAAGCTGCACACGCATAACTCGCCGTATTATTTTCACTTCACATCGAGTAAGCGAAATCGAATGTATGTAAGACAGTTATAACACTCAGTCGAAGTTGTAAGGAAAGAATATTTCCTATTTGTTTGATTTCTTCTGTAAAAACCTTAGCAAGTTGTCCTCTGTGTCCTTGGCATACTCTCGAACCGTAACTTCATGAACAGTGTTTGGGTCAATGAACCCAATGTCATAGAGCCTGCCTCTTCTGCATTCGAGCATCTTCATTCTACAAATATATAGCATACAAAAAGAATATAGTGAGGATAATTGTTAGTGCAAATGAATGAGCTAAGCTACATACTTAATTACATAAATAAATCACTTATAGGTAGTAGCAACCGATGAGAGATTTGTCGAGGGCGTATTGATTGAATAACTGAAATAGTTCTTCAAACTCAATGTTTATCTCCTCCTCCCCCGGAAGTAATGCTCATATCTAACTCTCACTGTGAGGTAGAGATCCGAGTTCCAACAGGCTTGCAGGTATCATTCATGCAACTTTCGTATCTAAGTCCCTTGATGCGGGAGCTGTCCAGGTCTGACGAGAGTCTTCCCGTATGTGTATGTGTATTTTACTTCAGCCATTGGAAAGTAACCTTCGTACTGAAAATCTTCTCCAAGATCTCTAGCCTTCCTTTCGATCATCGATGCCGCCACCGGATCATCAAAGGAGTGCACGACCAAGGGGGTAACGATTGATTTTTCTGTTGTCCGAGTTGGGCAATTGTTTTCGCTTTTCTCGCTCTAGAGAACTGTCCAAGAGAGTAGTCATAATGAGTTGCCAACTGAGCTTTCTTTGCTCTCGTCTTGGAAAAGTGCTTCATTGTATTTGGTGCTATAAACAGATTTGGCGGAGGCTTCTTCGGCGCAAAATGCGCCTTCAGCTGGGTGTTTGCGATTTTGTCGTTTTGCTCATCTGTCCTCTCGTATGGTAAAAACTCAGGAGTCTTAGACCTCTTAGGAGTTGATGATCTCTTCGGAGCTGTAGTACTTGCCGCGGTACTCTTCCTCTTTGGCTTAGGTCGTAGACTCGGCGGAGTCTCCTGATGAGGAGGAGGCGACGAAGTATGCTCACGCGGAGGAGAATCATCACGCAGAGGAGAATCATCACGCGGAGGAGACTGCAGAGGCGGTGGAGGTGTCGGAGAATGAGATCGAGGTGGCCTACTTGGGTTCGAATCTGGAAACACAATGTTTTCCTTCCGCCATAGAACGGTGGTTCTAAGGGCTTCTCCCAGTTCAGTGATTTTCCCATCTTCACCTGCAGGGTGGTCAAGCATCAACGTCTCATATCCTACCGTCACTTTATCCACCACCACAAGAGCATAGCCATCTTGGACCGGACGACAATGGTAAGTTCTTGTAAGTAAGACATAGCCGACCGCCGCCTTCATGGATATGTTCACAACTTTTACATGCAGCTCACAAGGACGCCTCTCTGTGAGATCATCCACGAGGTAGCGAGGAGGCACCATCACCTGATCATCATTATCGAGCTGAGTGGAAGCCACGCTGCTTTTCTGGTGCTGAGATTTCTGCGGGTCAATAGCATCGAATGCAGTATCTTCATTGTGCACCTGAGATCGCTGGGTTGTAAGTACTTCGTTAATTTGGGCTTTAAGGACGCTCAGAGATTCCTCTAAGGACGATATGCAGTCTGCTTCCCTTGCCTTTCTCCTCGCATGGCTTTTATGAGGAAATCTCTTCCTTTTCCCGGGAAAGCCATACTTTCACGGAACGAAGCGTTCTTTGCCTCGTGTTCGTCCGTCGTGTTCTTTGTTCCCAAGGGTGCGTGTGTCAGCTCGTCGTTCTCTCTTTCGGGACGGAACCTCCCCTCCCGCACGTCCCTATGTGCAGCTATAGGGGCTTCACAAGGGTTTTTGAGATGTTCTTTATTATAAATACACTTCCCGGTTTATGGGTCCAACCTTCCCCCATTCCCGTAGAACCACTCCTTCGACCGTTCGGTCCAATCGAATGTCCCTATTTGGATCCCTTCGCTGACCAGTTCCGCCTCATCTACCTGCCACTTAGGCCTATTGGCCCTATAGCCACCTGGACTCGTAATTTGGTGATATTTCTTCAACGCAAAAATTTCCTTATTTGTTGCCGACCTTTTATCTTCTCATACACTCCAGTGAAGTCCAGAGTCTTCTTTTGCTTTACAAATTCCTGGTGCAATTTTTCTTGTAGTTCTTGAATAGTTCGGCTATCTTCTTTAGAGCAAACTCCTTGGCTGTCTCCTCCATCTGTCCGGCTCTATCGACATTCTCATCTAGAGGTACGTTGAAATGTGCCATGAGCCGACGCCAAAGGTTGTCTTTGGATACATCATCGAAATAATGACCTGCTTTAGCCTCTCCCTTTGGCTTGTGCCATTCTCGAACGGTGATCGGGATGCAGTCCCTAACAATCACTCCGCATTGACATATAATAATTTTGCAGCCTTGTCGGGAGAAGTCGGTCGGCCACTCTGATTGATTTTGACGATGTCGAAGCTAACACCTTCGGATAACTTTTTGGCCGGGCCTCGCTTCGACTTTATAGAAGAATTGCTCGATCCGCTGGGCTAAAAAAGAAAGAGTTCATCGTCAATATATATACAAATTAGTTAATGTATCTAGTCAGCAACGACTTAATTTATATACCTCGGTGGACTTTGTAATAACTAAGGTTCCATCAGCGGAGCCATTATGATCTTATTCTTGACTAGATAAACTTCGCTCAAGATCCTCCGCTTCCTCACCGGAGTCATTGAAATACGTGTCGGGGAATTTTCATTAAGATCATTTTCTAGCGCTGTTGTCGGGGAATTGCAAGAGAGCTACATCATAGTGGTTGCGGTGTGGTGAAACACAAGTCTAGTGTAGTATTTCAAATAAAATTAGCTTTTATGCAAATGAACCTACATCCTTCCTTTGAAGTCTCATGTAGATATATTAGGTCTTGCACGAGGATTTATGTTGAGTACTCAATGTACTCATGGCAAAACTTTTGCTGATATTTAGACTACTTTAACAATGGTGAAGTCTATGGAGACTGGTGATGCTAACGAGTGAGGTCTTGTGGACTATATCGACAACATGTGGCTGAGATGGAGTCACCACATTTTTTTTCAATCCGTTTTGCTATCAAGTTGAAATAAATGTAAAATTATATTTCACTTTCTATCTTAAAATTTGTAATAATTACTTTTTGCATGTTCTGCAAAGATATTCATTTTGTTGTGTCATCAAGTTAATCCAAGCATTGTCTAGTACCACAGGGGGTCGGAAATTTACGTTCCGGTCCTCACACTCGGTCACTGCCTCACGCTAAAACTTGATAAAATCTTCGCAATTATTATAATTTCATAATGTAAATCATATCCGGAATGCTTAAGACGTTTAAGTCGTTCATATGTTGACCAGCATTTGGCTCTAGCATAGTTTGAAGCAAATTCAGTACATTTTCGTATCTTTAGTAAGGTTACAGTTTCTTCAGTAACTTCAGTATTTTTATTATATTTTATAGTTTGTCTAGTATAGTTGGTGGCATGATCAGTTTGTGATCTATGGATTTTAGGTGAAGGACCAAATGAATTGTGTTATGCCGTAGGCGACCTTCTAACAACTGTGGTAGGGTACATATGAAAACAACAAGTTGCGTTATCGTGGTTGATGGATTCCTACATGGTGTGTTAAGTTTATATTCTAGTTTCATTTACTACTTTCTCTCAGTTTTGCAGTTGCATAACTCATAATTTCTCTTAATGTTGACATTGAAAAACACTTCTCTTTTGTAGATAACTAGTACTTGTATTAATGTATTTGACAATTAAATACATACTTTTTTAAATATTAACTGGATATTAGAGTATGTGATATTACATGTGGTTTTAAAATGTGTTCACTAGTTATATGAATTAATATTAAATAGTTATTAGGGTTTTATTTCCTTGTGATACAATAGTCAATCTTATTTGTTAGTAGTTACTAGTTTATAGGTTTTATCAAAGAGTATATTTAACCGGACTTTGTTCTTTATGTACAAAATGTTCCTTGTGCATTTAGAGAAATGTTGAACAAATTACCTTGTAACTGGCTAGTTGCCAGGAGCCTTAGATTCCACACATTTTATTTGTTCATGAGGAAGGATAGGTTAACTACATAAGTTTGTGGTCCTTATTGGAAATCTTTAGTCAGACCTTATGATATAGGGTTGGGAGATGTGCTGCATTTTGAATATAAGTCCATTTTGAGTCTTTAGACAACTTATTCAATGTAACAATTTACATGAATAATGTTGAGGAAAATGTAGTTGAAGATACTGGTATGTGCTGGCAAAAATTGTTTAATTCAATGTTTTGCTTCTTCTATTATTGTTTTTGTATATTACTTAACTTGTACTACGCTTCTTTGATCAGTTGTTGACGATCTGCCTTCTACCATAAGAAGCATTCTCTACATACCAATCTTCTCCGACCTCAATTCCATCATTGAGCAGGATATGGATGAAATATTATTTGGCATCTACAAAGATGTTTATGTCACAGAACATGAATTATATGAAGCAAATGGTGAGAAAAAAATTTGGGTGCACAAGATGGATGAAGACAATCAACATTTCAATGCAGTGGTTAGTTTCCACATCTATCATGTTTGTAGATTACTTTTAATATTTCTCCTATGTTTGTGTCACTACTAGGAAAAGAATTATATGCCCCGAGTTACTGTTGGCGTGCCAAAAACAGGTCAGCCGGTACTATATTACCGGCGGCGCACCAAATATTGGTGCGCCGGTGATGCCCAAATACCGTTGGTCCACCAAATATTTTGAGTGTCGGGGGTAAGCCGCGCCCTAGTCAGGGCCATGTCACCATCGTTCCCTACACAATATACCAGTGCACCACTATTGGTGCAGGCAGAATCTACCCCACCCCCTAGTGAATTACTTTTTCAGTTTGTTTAAAGATAATGATACAAACAACATAATTCAAAATCATTCGATATGTTCATAAGTTATGTCATCTATTTCTTAGAAAAAAATAAGAAAATTTAATTTTGATATAGTTTGCAAAATGGCGTCATGTTTCGGTAAAACGGCTCAGATTTTGCATACAACCACCGAGGAAAAAGTTTTTTATATAAAAATTCATCTACAGAACAAGTAACATCCGATTTCAAGGGCCCAAGGAAATTACCGATTTTTTAGAATCGTAAAATTCAAAAAGGAAAATAGAGTTTTCAGGTGTTTCAAATTTTGGCACATTTTTTTTCAAAAGGGATCATTTACCGCCGGTGCACCACCATATTGGTCCACTGACGGTAATTAACCTTCACTTTAATTTGAAATCAGCTGGCGTGACCAGCTTTTCCTTTCCCCTCCCCCCTTTTCCTCTTCCCCTTCTCCACCTTCTCCCTCCTCATCTTCCACTTCTCCACCTTCTTTCCCTCCTTTTAACATCCTTCCTCTCCCTCCCTCCAGCGACCACCTCCTCAAGCTACTGGATCCCTCTATCGATGGAGTCGCATGTTCTACCGAGTCACATATAATGATTTATTGGATTTGCATTTGTTTAATGTTATTTACATATGTTGATGTTACAACTTAAGTATGTATCTATCAAGTTTGCTCGGATCTGCGCTGTAATATGTATTTTAATGTATTTCCCATACTTATGTTTGGGTTACTTTCATGAAATGCCCCTAAATATGATATTTCAGGGGCTATTCGTGAAAAATGTACCTAAAATATTATTTGCTATTTTTGGAGGTACTTTTTAAAGTGTCTCTAAAAATAACATTTCTTCACATATTAGTCTTCCTCATTGATGAGAAAATGGTATCGTCACTAAATCTTTCAAATGAAACAAAACATAGCATCTGGACTATATGGGTTTGCCAACCCAACTGTACCATCAAGTGGCAGGAGGCTGATCCGTAATAGCCATCTGTTGGCGTCGAGACTTCTCGACGGACTTGGATTTAACAGTCATCGGCGTGCTCCGTCGCAAGCTCTCCCGCCACAATGCTGTAAGAGGCGTGCGCTCTCTATTGGCACGAGACGAACACCTCGACGTCTGGGGTGCCTATCGCAGCAACACCGTTGCCTGGTCTACTGGACCACCGAGAAATTTAGCCTTCCAGTTGCGACTTGGCGTCACAACCTAGTAGCATCAGGTGTTGCAGTTTCAATCCAACAGCAAGTTTTAGAGAAATATTTACTGCAGAGTGTTAAACTGCTAGCTACCATGACTTCCTCTGCACGGCGCTAGGTCAACTATTTCATGAGGCCTTCGGGTAATATACATGATACTACACAGGATATAAGACAGTAACTGAATATATAAGCATACGGGCTTAACTGGACCTTAGGGCATCCACAACGCCCGTATCTAAATCAGCGTAAGATGCACTGGTGGAAAAAGGGCCTTTGGCCGCGGTTCGCAACTGTCATTAGTCGTGGTTGCGCAACCGCGACCAAATTAGCGCGACTAAAGGCCCCCCCCCCCCCTTTAGTCGCGGTTGCTTACGAACCACGACTAAAGGCCCGTCCACGTGGGCGCCAGGCGACCGTCGGGGCGGAGGACCTTTAGTCGCGGTTCTTCTGGCCAACCGCGACTAAAGGCCGCCGCAGGTTTAGGGTTTTAGGCCCCCCCTAAACCTGCCCCCCCCCCCCCCTAAACATGTTTTCTGTTTAATTTGTATTGTTTTATTTCTTTTGTGCTTTATTGTAATTTTGAAGGAGTTTCACATATTCTACGGTACTACATACATGCATATGAATGTACAATTTCAAATAAATTTGAAATTAGAACCAAAAAGAATTCAAGAGGAATATACAATATATATTCAATATCATCGGATGACCATATACAAGTTTGAACAAGTTTCCATACATAATTTAATGCATGTATAGTTCTACGTCCTCGTAATGGTGTTCTCCTTTAGGATCGAGGACTTCCCTCCTGAACCATCCAGCTAGTTCCTCTTGAAGTGGTCGGAAGCGAGCTTCTGGACTAAGCATCATCCGGAGGTTATTCCTCTGAGCATTGGTATCACTCGGAACGCGCTCAGAGGTGTATCTCCGGATCATCTCACAGACATAGTATCCACATAGATTGGTCCCCAGTGGCTGAATATCGCTACCATTCTTAGCCTTTGACCGCATGAAATGTAGCTCTTTTTTGAATTCACCGACCTTTGTATCTGAGAACCGTCTCCAAACCCTACGAGGCAAAGAAAATTAAATGAACAAGAGAGTTATTAGTTAATTACTTGAAGCTTAATTAGGAAATGAACGAAATAGGCCGATCGATATAGAGCGCAAATGAATGAAAACAATTACTTTTGAATCATTTTTCTCATGTCGGCCCAACGCGCCGAATCCATATTCAGAGAGTCGTGGACGAGACATTCTTATTTGTCAACTTTAATTACTAGCAGAATCCAGTGGAACCTGCGGACACGATACATGCACAGTACGTCATGCATAACTCATCGATTAGCCGGCCACATACCATGCATGGAGTAAACAAAAGAGAATGTGCTCAAGACATAAACACTCACCCAAAATGGTAAGGAAATAGAATATCACTTTTGAGTTCCTGCTTTGTAAGAAACTGCCACAGGTCTGCCTCCACATCGGCGGGGTGATGCTGTAACGTATATCCATTAACGATGTGTGGGTCAATGAACCCAACATCATGGATGTTCCTTACTCTGCATTCCTTAATCTTCATTCTGCATGTATAATAGCGGACACAACAATATAGTTAGGACATATATATATATAGTGCAGGCAATATGAACGAGATGGGGAAGAAATAAATCACTTACAGAACGTAGCAACTGATGATAGATTTGTCGAGCTCGCGCAGATTGAAAAGCTGGAACAATTCACTCAGATGAATTTGTACAGAGTACTGTTTGAAGTGATGCTCATATCCAACTTCCGCATAAATATATTCTTTGGCGTTTTTATTTTCTATGTAACCCTTGTACCATTTCAGCAGACCTTTCATTTGTGGAGGTAGATCCTCTTCCTGCGCAGGCTCGACGAGAGGCCCATTCTTCACATATGTAAGTACTACCTCCTTCACTGGCGCCTCATCAAGGCCTAACAGTTCACGAAGAGTAATACCTAAGTTGGCCGCTTGTTCTCTGGCACTCGTTACAGTCAATCCCTATCCTGCCGCAGCTTCTATGATATCGGGGGCATCCGGACCGGCGGCTGGTACTATAAGCGGGGCAATCGATTGTTTACTTTGTTCCCCGAGCTGGGCAACTCGTTTCCCGCTTTTTTTACTTTCTAATTCCGCTTTCTCGGCCTCCTCTTTCTTCTCCTTGAACATGCGTGCCTGAATACGAAGTTCACATGCATAGTCGTCAGGGCAGATTCTTCGCGGCTTGGGACGGTGTGTTCAAAAATGACTTAGCCCACTTCTTTTGCTCATCAGAAAATACTGGCTTGGGCTCGGGCTCTCTTTTCTTCTTGCAGTCCGCCTTCCATTTCTCATATTCAGCAGTCGCGGCCGCCTCGACTTCCTCGGCACTACGTTCCCAAGGCCTCGTGGGGAGAGGCTTCAGTGATGGCTCCGGTACCTTTGTTATCTTAGGTACATAAGGGTCCGGGTTAATACTCCAGGACTGCTGCTTCTGCTTCTTCGCCGGAGGTGGATTGGGGGGCGGCGTCAGCTTACCCGCCCGGGGCGGACTAGGGGGCGGCGGCTGCTTACCCGCCGGAGGTGAATTGGGGGGCGGCGTCGACTGACGTGAAGGAGGTGTAGGTGAAGCACCACCACCACCACCGCCACCGCCACCACCACCACCGTAGGGGGGTGGACTTGTTGGTGCCTCGCCTGGAAACTTGATAAACTTCTTTTGCCATAGAATGAACTGGCGCTTGACATCTCCAAGTCTTCTCGCCCCTTCAGGTGTAGCAATGTCAATGTCCAGGTCCTCAAACCCTTGGACTATGTCCTCCACCATGACACGAGCATAGCCATCTTGAATGGGGTTGTTGTGGTGGAGTGCTCCAGGTAAACATGGTAAAGCACTGCCGATGGCTACCTTCATGGACATGTTCCCGATAGGATAATACAGATGACATTCTTTCATCTCCTTTATATCGTCCACGGGGTAGCGAGGAGGCTCCGGTGCAGTAATTTCGACCACCAGAGGCTCCGGTGCAGTAATTTTGATCGTCGGTGCACCAGCCGGTGGGGCCTCCGTGGAAGCCACGCTGCTTCTCCGCTGCTGGCTTCCGAGATCCAATGGATGATCTTCATGCTGTGCCCGAGCTGCATCTCTTTCGGCTACTAGTACACTCACAGTTTTCTTCATCACATCCATTTCCGATGCCAACCGTGCCACAACATCTGCTTCCCGATCCATCTTTCTCTTACGGCTTCTGTAACCGTACGGGTCATCGTTCTGGGGGAACCCTATTTTCCACGGAATGTGCCCCATGCCTCGTACACGTCCTCCGTGTTCAGGATTCCCGAGGGCTTTTGTCAGCGCGTCGTTCTCTCTGTTGAACTTGATCCTCCCCTCTTGAGCATCCCTCATTGCCTCAATAAGATTTTGGGTGGGTTTAATTATTTTGCCCCGGTAAACACACTCCCATGTCTCCGGGTTCAGCGATCCCCCATGCCCGTACCACCAGCTTTTGGCCCTTGGGTCCCATCCCTCCGTACCTGGACGGATTCCTCGCGCCCTCAGCTCGTTCTCCATCTTCTCCCACCTAGGCTCCCAAAGGCGATACCCTCCTGGCCCCATAATATGATTGTACTCCTTCTTAGCCGCATTTTCCTTATTTTTTTCGATATTTGAATGAACTGCTCCGATTTCTTTTGCTTCACAAATTCTGGCCAATCATGTTGCAGTTTCTCATATTGTCCTTTGAAATCCGGAGTCTTGTTCTGCTTGACAAAGTCATGGGTTAGATTTTGCTTGTATTTCCGGAATGCGTCGGACATCTTATGAAGAGCGAACTGTTTGACTAGCCTCCTCCTCTCCTTGTTTTCCTCAATCTTGTTACCCTCCTCATCGTATTTGTTGTATTCCGGAGGTAGAACGAAATGTTCCATAAGCTTCTTGAAGCAATCTTTTTTTGTTCTCTTATCGACAAAAGTGAAACCAAGACGTGCCTTCTTTGGCTGATTCCACTCCTGGACGGTGATCGGGACGTTGTCTCTAACAACGGCTCCGCATTGGCTGACAAACTTGTTGGCGTTCTTGCGGGGCTCCAGCGGCCTGCCGGTTGCTTCCTCGACAACCTCGATGGTGCATGTTTCTCCTTGTTTCATCGTCTTGGTTGCGCCACGCTTTGACGACGTACTCGATTGTTTCGACGATCCGGCCGAGGGCTAAAATAAGAAAGAGAGTCGCGCACGTTAGTACACACATATTTATTCAAATCAGTTAGTTTGTATCACCAGAGGCTCAATGTATATATATACCTCGGCGCCGGAGGTGGTTGCTACTTCCAATTGAAGATCGTCGTTTATCGACGTTTCTTCGGCATCATCTTGCTGACGGCGCCCTTCATCTTCACCGTCAAAGTTCAGATAAGAAGAGATATCATCTTCTTCTTGTCCGGTCGGCACATATAGAATATCGCCGTTTATGATGCCGAAAATATGGTCTTCAGCGTCCGGATCATAGTTGTCCATAATCGGGTCAGCTCTATCGTCCGCCATATGTCAGTCCTGAAAACATGTAGTCAAAACAAATTAATTAAGTGCAGAAGGGGGGCGGTGGCGGTGGCGAAAGGGCGGTGCCAAAAGGAGGGGGCCGGCGAGCTGGAAGGGGTGGGAGAGGGTGTCGCGGAAGAGCGCGAGACGGGGCGGTAGACGACGGCGTCACGGAGAGGGAGGCGAGGACAACACACACACATAACCCTCGCCGCCCCCTCTCGATCCCAAAAAAAACACCGCGCGTATACGGAGGGGCGACGAGGGGCTCGCTCCCCCCTGAGTATACGCGCGCGGTGGCGGTGGTGAAAGGGTGGTGGCGAAAGGGCGGTGGAGGTGCCGAGGACACATAACCCTCGCCGCCCCCTCTCAATCCCAAAAAAAACACCGCACGTATACGGAGGGGCGACGAGCTAGCGCTGCCCCCTCCGTATACGCGCGATGGTTAAGTTATGTGTCCTCGGCGCCCTAGTGCGTGTGTGTGGTTAAGTACGTCAAAATTATTAAGTCAAAAAAAGTAAAAATTTTAAGTCAAAATTGTTAAGTTTTAATTTTATTAAGTCAAGATTTTAGTTAATTAAGTAAATTTGTTGTTCAGTAAACAAAAAAGTGTAATTAAATTTGTAACTCCATTTTAGTTTTGTTTTTTGAATTTGTAACTAAGTTTTTTTTTAGTTTTTTGAATTGTTACTAAGTTCTTCACATATAATACACGTTTAAAATTTAATTAAGTTACAATTTTAATTTAAAAAACTTAGTTACGATTTTAAAAAAAACAAAAAAAAACCAAAAAACTTCTCCCTCTCCTCTCTGTACTGGTTCTCTGCCGAGCGGGGCGCACCCCGCGCGCGCGGCGAGGGCGCGCCGGCGGCAAGCTGTGCCCTGCAGAACGATGACCGGGAGAGGGCGCGCGGCAGCGGTCGCGGGGCAGCGGCGAGGGCGGCAGCGGTGCCGTCGTCTCCATCGTCGATGCGGCGGCGGCGGCGCGGCAGGAGATCGAGCGGCGGCCGGGGAGGGGGCTCGATTAGCGCGCGCGCGGATGGGAAGGGCTACGGCGGCGCGTGTTCAGCGACGGACGTGCGGTGTGTGGCGGCGGCGGTCGTGCGGCGGTCAGAGCGTAGCTGGCACGACCTTGAAACCATTCCGGATGCCGGTCATCAGGGTCTTTCAAACGTTGCTGGTCCTGCCGTGCTTCCTTTGTATCATTTGTCTTCCCATACACGCCCAAGAAGCTTAGGAGGTTCACGCAAATATTCTTCGTAACGTGCATCACGTCGATTGCAGAGCGGACTTCTAGGACTTTCCAATATTCTAGCTCCCAGAATGTAGATTTCTTCTTCCACATGGCTGCGTGCCCGTCAGCTCCCTTCGGAACTGATTGTCCGCCAGGACCCTTTCCAAAGATGACTTTCAAATCCTTGACCATATCAAATACCTCAGCACCAGTGTGTTCCGCAGGCTTCGGCCGGTGATCTGCCTTGCCGTTGTAATGCTTGCCTTTCTTTCTTACTGGATGAATTTTCGGAAGAAATCGACGATGCCCAAGGTACACGTTCTTCTTACAATTTGGCAAATGTACACTTTCAGTCTCATGTAAGCAGTGCGTGCATACATTGTATCCCTTATTTGACAGTCCCGAAAGGTTACTAAGAGCAGGCGAATCGTTGATGGTTACGAAAAGCAACGCTCGTATGTCAAATTCCTCTTCTTTGTGCTCATCCCACACACGGACACCAGGTCTGCCCCACAGCTGTAAAAGTTCATCAACTAATGGCCTTAGGTACACATCGATGTCGTTGCCGGGTTGCTTTGGACCTTGGATGAGCACTGGCATCATAATGAACTTCCGCTTCATGCACAATCAAGGAGGAAGGTTGTAGATGCATAGAGTCACGGGCCAGGTGCTATGGCTGGAGCTCTGCTCTCCAAAAGGATTCATGCCATCTGTACTTAGACCAAATCTTATGTTCCTTGCGTCAGCTGCAAAATCTTTGAACTCTCTGTCGATCTTTCTCCATTGCGTTCCATCTGCGGGGTGTCTCAACTCCCCGTCCAACTTACGGTCATCTTTGTGCCATCGCAACAACTTGGCATGCTCTTTGTTCCTGAACAGACGTTTCAACCGTGGTATTATAGGAGCATACCACATCACCTTGGCGGGAACCCTCTTCCTGGGTTTCTGGCCCTCAACATCGTCACCAGGGTCATCGCCTCTGATCTTATAACGCAATGCAGTGCATACCGGGCATTCATTCAAATTCTCGTATTCACCGCGGTAGAGGATGTAGTCGTTGATGCATGCATGTATCTTCAGAACCTCTAAACCTAGAGGGAAGACAACATTCTTTGCTTCGTACGTACTGGCGGGCAACTCGTTATTCTTTGGAAACATATTCTTCAACATTTTCAGCAAGTTTTCAAATGCCGAGTCAGCTACACCTGCCTGTGCCTTCCATTTCAGCAAATCCAGTGTGCAGCCCAGCTTTTTCAGACCATCATCGCATCCGGGGTACAGCGCCTTTCTGTGATCCTCTAACATGCGATCCAAATTCTCCCTCTCCTTTTCAGTTTCGCAACGTCTCCATGCATCAGCAATGGTCCGACCAAGATCATCAACGGGATCATCACGTGCCTCTTCTTCACCTTCCCCTTCACCTTCCCCTTCACCTTCAGCATCCTCCATGAAAGTATCACCGAAATGAGCAAGATAGTTTTCATCGATGAAATCATCCCCTTCTTCATCTTCTTCCATTATAACCCCTCTTTCTCCATGCTTGGTCAAACAATTATAGCTTGGCATGAAACCGTGCCGAAGCAGGTGCATGTGAACATCTCTTGAGGAAGAGTAACCCTTCTGATTCTTACAGTTAACACATGGACAGATAACAAAACCCCCCTGCTTGTTCGCATTAGCCACTACGAGGAAATCTTTCAAACCCGTAGTGAACTCGCCGGAGAGTCGGTTACCGTACATCCATTGCCGATTCATCTGCATTATTATAATATAAAATATATAATTAACCATCATGCATTTGTTAAACTAACTAGCTACACACATGCATATTTTATCAATGACACATATGAAAGGTTCAAGTTGCTAACCGCGACCGAGGAGGAAAAAATAAATGAGGAAGCTCAAGTGTGGCTCCGACACTTCATATCATGTGTGTTTCATGCTCTTGGGGCATTTCATCAAACACCTTGTGTGCATAAGAGGAGCCAAAAGCAAACCTACACCCCCTTGTGAAGTTTGTGAAGAGAAGTGGCACCAAATGGCTAAGTGCTGTGGGCTGAACGGTATATATAGGGGTGGGGCTTTAGTCGCGGTTGGCCTGGCCAATCGCGACTAAAGGCATTCGGGCACCTTTAGTCGCGGTTGGCCAGGCCAACCGCGACTAAAGCTCCTCCCGTCCACCAGCTGGCCAGCGAGCGCTCTGGGTCCAGGCCTTTAGTCGCGGTTCGCCTCCCGAACCGCGACTAAAGACTCCGTTAGTCGCGGTTCCTATACTTTCGCGACTATTGGGGCTGGACGGAATCCTCTTTTTCTACCAGTGATGTCTTCCACCTCAGCTAAGTGCAACGCTACCACAGTGGATTGTATCTAATTTCATTAATGCATGGGCCCGGTAAACAACCAATCAAACGAGGCTTGTGTGGTTTTGCTGTGCGCTCGCTGAGAGCGGATGAATGAATTTGCATCGGGTTCAATGATAGGAGTCGTATCGAAAATAAGATACGGTAACTCTCTCTCTCGTCTTTGATTAGGCTGCCACGTTGGATTTGATCCTAGCTGGCATATATTAGATACGATCTGACTAGGTGCGTTGGGGTTGCACTTACAGTGCTTGACAACTTCAGTCTACGTGTTCTCTATCTGGTCATAAAATCAGTAGCTCTGATGCTAGGATATGATGCATCGTTATCTTGAAAAGACAGGGACGGAGATTTATTGATTACCTCTGCAACTTATCCCAAAATTATGGAACACTACACGATGTTCTAGAGGCGCAATGGAGAACATTATGCATGCCCCTGCGACATATATTCCAAGACATAATCATTAATCACCCGCTGAGTTATCTCTCAACAAGAAAAGGCTTTTGATTGACACGACCGTGTTGCAGTTGCGGAACTACACGGAAAAATGTGGGCGGGCCACTTTGAAGAAGAGCCAAATAATATACAATGAATCAGACTTATGTAGGGCTAGGCTTTGGTATTTTGCTCCAAAACTGGGCGTTTGCTCCTACATAGGTCCGCCACTGCCGTGTTGGGAAAATGGGGTGGCATTTGGTGGTTTGGTCACATGACGTGCTGCCACTCTCCAAGCGCATCCACGGAACCCTAGTGCCGACCGTAGAGTTCGTCCTGATCGCCTTGTTTCGTTGCCTAATTAATCATGCTAGCTAGTTCTTCACAAGCTCCGGACACGTGGGCATCCACCTCTCTAGCCTACCATGCATCCACGAATTCACTGCTTCTACTTTGCGGGACAGTTCACAAGGCTATCATGCACTCTTGCTTCGTGCTAAGAAAACCAATAATTGATGCAGTCCTCACGAACATTTGTTCCTCACACATGCATGGAAGATGGCGACATGGGGCTAAAAGAAGTTGGTAAATCAAACTTGAACGTAAGCGGGACCAGGGAATATATATTCCATGTTTATTAATTTGAGATATATTGAGCAACCTCAGTTGTCAATTCAGATAGACATATACTCCCTAGTTACCCCACATTCTGGGTTAAGTCAAAGCCAATATTCGTAAAGGTTAATCAAGTATATGGGAAAATTACTAACATCAAGGATATAAAACAAATATTGTTAGAGTCCCCTTACAACATTGTAATGAGGAAAATTGTACTGAGGAAGGTCGATTATTTTCCACCTAAAATTTTGGTCAACCTATTTTTCCCTTTAGATGGCTGCCTTGGTCAGTTGTGCTTGGCATGGGAGTGGACCGGCCATGCCATGCATTTGCATGTGTGTGCAATATCTCTCCATTACTCTCATATCTTGCCCAACCAGTCAGATTCTCTGGAACTGGACCTTACCACACACCAACACGACCACTGATAGCTCTTAGATCTACGACGTGCACCACAACGCAGTTCTTCCCCTTCTATCCATGGTGACCACGTCACCCTTTGCACACCCCTGTGCTGCACACCATCTCCTTTCCTTGTCCTTTTAGACCATGATCCCGCACAGAGCGCTGCAGTAGCCCCTCCCTCTCTTTCACTCCCCCGTTCAGCCATACGCCCTCAGACCGCCGCCCAGGACCTAGCCTTGCCACGAATTTTCGTCAAACATCTCGGGGTTCACATCTCCACATGCAAAGCCAGGCAACAGCTAGCCTCCAAAACCGCTATCCACACGCAGAGACGCTCACGGCCAATGGTGAGGCCATGAACCTGTGCACCCCCCGCCCCTTTCCCGATCACGGTGCACCGACGACGTTCGGTTTATAGATCAAGCAAGAGCTCTCACTCACCCTCTTCATTGCATCCCCCTCACTTTCTGAGACCTCCAATAGCGGTCCAGGGCGTTGTTGTCCTCCCTCTGTCTTGGAGAACGTGCAAACGGACACCTTGGTTCCGATGTTGAAGGAAGAGGTTGAGCATGTCCATGTCGCACTCCGCCCTCCATCTCTAATTCTATGCCTTTTTACCCCTCTCTAGAAGCCTCAACTCTGACTCTTCATTGCCAGATGCTTTCCAGGAGGACGTCCCCGTTGAGTTCGTCAATGGTGTTCCCGGTCATATCGTGAAGCTCGCCCTTGGCCTTGTCGTCATCCTGGAGCCCGGCGACACGTCCAAGTCGTCATGGGGATCCACCCTAGACCGAAGGACTCCCGAGATCTGGCTTATAAAGGTGCGAAGATCTAGGTTTATAAGGAGTAGGCTAGATCAGACTCTACTAGCACTATTCTAATTGGTACAACATGCCTTACACGCAAAGATTCGACTTGCCAAGTGTCTACACCCGGATTTTTAAGCCCAGATGCCTATTATGCCATACCTCGCAATCCCAGGAATATTGTTTTTGCGAGACATAATAGATTGATATCACAACACATCATTCATTACATACCATAATCGTCTTACAAATAGAGGATCACATGATCCAGTCTTACAAAATAGTGGATCTAAAGATCCAAATACAAAACACATAGCGGAAGCGAAGTAGCGCGTGCGGTCCATCTGTTCCGCAGGCAACTTTTGACGTCAGGAGTAGTCCTAGTTATCGTAGACATCCTGCTGTCCATCTTCATGGTACTGGTTCTCCTCTTCATAGTCTGGCCATTTGAATAGCCAGGGACAAAGCCATGAGTACTTTATAGTACTCGCAAACTAATACTAAGGTAAGTACTATCAACTATGGTAAGGGGGTGCTAAGCTCTAGGTTTATTTGCATAAAGCCAATTTTATTTCATAAGCACTTTAGTAATAAAAGACTCTTCATTCGCTTAACTTACTCAAGTGGGAACATTAGTGTCATTCCCACAACTATGTTGTGATTCAAGTCAAAATTCACCTTTCAAGTTCAAGTCACAAGTCACCAGTCACATGTAATATTTTTGGAAAGTTCTGATGACGGAACAATATGGCCTTTCCAACCGTCCATAACCGTGGACATGGCTATTCAAATAGGTTTACACTCTGCAGAGGTTGTACACTTGTGCCACAATATTTGATTACATCCGTCAGGGATAGCCCTGAATAATCATACTCAGTATGCGGATCATCAACCATAACCTTTCACTTACATATCCTAGTATAGGCACCTCTCCCCATGAGCTTGGCCTCCCAGTGAAGACAAACCGTCAGCCTGGGAACTGCACAGGGCTTGGGCCGGACATTCACCTCATTTCACGTCATTTCACATCATTTCACTTTCAACGGAGGCAGCCTCAGCATAACCCCTATGACTCTTGTTTAGAGGGAACCCATAACAAGACACATAAACTTCCAGTTAAGCCCTACCCATAATCAGGTATTGTGGGGGTACTCAAAAATTGGAATGGTATCGCATCCGAACCCAACCATCAGTTTTTATCAAATTTACCAGGTCATTCACAAGTCGTATTCACCTTCAAAATCTTTCAATAGAATGACTCCTCATTCCAAGGTTTTCAAATTCATTGGTTTTCACTTGTTCCCATCTAGAGTAGTCACTTTTAGTTTTAGCACTAGCAACTAGTCATGAGGGGTGCTAACTAGCTTATAGCTTTCTAGGCTAAGTGTGATGCTATTGTACTACTCCATAGCTAAACCAAGTGAATCATGACTCAAAAAGTAAACTTTGATAAACCAAAATCAAAACTTGCAAGGTAAAAACTTGGGATGGGATCATTAAGCATAAGTATTAGGTAATGGTGCCTTGCTCTTGTAGATCTTTACGTTTGCAAGAATATTAACTTGCCTTCAGTGGTGTATTGATCAAAGTGGTCTTCTTCTTCCTGGAAGTAGGCCTCCTCCTCCTGGTACTCCTCGGTACTAGCGTCTAAAAACGGATACGAGGTAACAATCACCAAACAAAGCTTAAGAGCTAGACTAAGCACACAATTGGTTCATACAAGCTATTCTAACATCACCATAATATTAACACGTTGGTTGACTTTGTTTTCTTTTTAAGAAAAATAATTTCCTTTCATTACAAATATGGATTAGGGTTTCTATTTAGTTCTTTGGAGAAATATTTTCCTCTCATTGAATCTTGTTAAGATTTAATCTCCTCAAATAGTGATGTATGAACCCATGTTGACCAAGCTCAACCATTCATAATTATCATTTGGGAAAATGATTTAAATGAGGTATCACACCTCATACAATTTAACACTACTATACTTATAATTTAAAATTCAATATGAGATAATATATACCAAGGTCACTACTTCATGTGGGATTACTTGAGACCATGATTTAAATGAGAGAAATACCTCTTATATGATTTAATAAATAGTTTTGGATAATTTAAATAGACTAGAAATAGCCATAGAGCCATTATTTAATCTGGACCATGATTATGGGGTTCGTTGCATAGAAAATAAAAAATTTCCTACCGCAAAGACGAATAAATCCAAGATCTATTCTATGGAACACCCAAGATCTAATCTACAAGATCGAAGTAACGAGATGGAGATGAGACTAACCCTAGAAGATTCCAAAGCTTACGAGATTAATCTCGTTGTTGGTGTAGACGATCGTCCCCGGTGCTGCAATCCGACGGCACTTCCGTACTCGGTCGCGCGTACGGTGTCGATGAAGGCCCTTCCTCTCCCCGTTCCAGCGGGCAGCGGAGGTGTGGTAGATCTCCACGGAATCCCAGCAGCACGACGGCGTGGTGGTGGTGGTGGAGAAGAATTGCTGGAGGGCTTCACCTAAGCCTGCACAGCGTATGGAGGAGGAAGAGAGGGGGCGGCTAGGGTTGGATCAGGGGTGTGGTGGCCGGTGATAACCCACAAGTATAGGGGATCGCGGCAGTCTTCGAGGGAAGTAAAACCCAAATTTATTGATTCGACACAAGGGGAGGTAAAGAATACTTATAAGCCTTAACAACTGAGTTGTCAATTCAGCTGCACCTGGAAAAGCACTAGTAACAGGGGTGATGTGAAAGTAGCAGTAATATGAGAGCAGTAGTAACAGTAACACAGCAGCAGTAATAGCAATATGAGAGCAATGGCACCGGAAAATAGTTGATACTACTTCCAATGACATGTAGAACGAGTATATAATGATGAGAGATGGACCGGGGTTCCCAGCGATCTACACTAGTGGTAACTCTCCAATAAGTGACAAGTGTTGGGTGAACAAATTACAGTTGGGCAATTGATAGGATTCAAAGCATTAAGACAGAACATCCAGATTATTAATTATGTAGGCATGTTTTCCAATTATAGTCGTACGTGCTCCCAATGATAAACTTGCACAACATCTTTTGTCCTACCAGCCGGTGGCAGCCGGGCCTCAAGGGAATCTACTGGATATTAAGGTACTCCTTTTAATAGAGTACCGGAGCAAAGCATTAACACTCCGTGAAAACATGTGTCCCTCACATCACCGCCATCCCCTCCGGTTGTCCCAATTTCTGTCACTTCGGGGCCTTTGGTTCCGGACAGCGACATGTGCATACAACTTGTAGATACAATCTAAGAAATTCATATAGAGCTTAAATCTAAGATCATGCCACTCGGGCCCTAGTGACAAGCATTAAGAATAACAAGATTGCAGCAACAATAACTTCACAAACTTTATAGATAGACTAATCATAATGTATCATCCATCGGATCCCAACAAACACAACACCGATTACATCAGATGAATCTCAATCATGTAAGGCAGCTCATGAGATCATTGTATTGAAGTACATGGAGGAGAGAATACCAACTAGCTACTGCTAGAACCCGTAGTCCCTGGGGGAACTACTCACGGAGCATGATGGAGGCGGTGGCGTCGATGGAGATGGCTTCCGGGGGCACTTCCCCGTCCCGGCAGGGTGCCGGAACAGAGACTTCTGCCCCCCGAATTGAAGTTTCGCGATGGCGGCGGCGCCCCTGGAGTCTTTCTGGAGTTTCGTCAATTGGTACTGTGTTTTTAGGTCGAAAGGGATTATATAGGCGAAGAGGCCGCGCAGGAGGGTCGACAGGGTGGCCTCCCCATAGGGGGGCGCGGCCAGGGTCTGGCCCGCGCGGCCCACCCTCCTGGTGGCCCCCTGGCTCTCCTCCGACTCTCCTTCGGTGTTCTGGAGCCTTCCGGGAAAAATAAGATCTTTGGCGTTGATTTCGTCCAATTCCGAGAATATTGCCCGAACAGCCTTTCTGAAACCAAAAACAGCAGAAAACAGGAACTGGCACTGTGGCATCTTGTTAATAGGTTAGTTCCGGAAAACGCATAAAAACATTATAAAGTGCAAGCAAAACATGTAAGTATTGTCATAAAACAAGCATGGAACATCAGAAATTATGGATACGTTGGAGACGTATCAGCATCCCCAAGCTTAGTTCCTGCTCGTCCCGAGCAGGTAAACGATAAAAAGAATAATTTATGTAGTGACATGCTACTTACATAACCGTGATCATACTATTACAAAGCATATGAAATGAATGAAGTGACTCAAGGCAATGATCTATAGTTGCTAACAAATAGATAACATATAGCAAAACTTTTCATGAAGAGTACTTTCAAGACAAGCATCAAAAGTCTTGCACAAGAGTTAACTCATAAAGCAATAAATTTAAAGTAAAGGCATCGAAGCAACACAAAGGAAGATTTAAGTTTCAGCGGTTGCTTTCAACTTTCAACATGTATATCTCATGGATATTGTCAACATAGAGTAATATGATGAATGCAAATATGCAAGTATGTAAGAATCAATGCACAGTTGACACAAGTGTTTGCTTCTAAGATGGAAGGAAGTAGGTAAACTGACTCAACATAAAGTAAAAGAAAGGCCCTTCGCAGAGGGAAGCATTGATTGCTATATTTGTGCTAGAGCTTTGGTTTTGAAAACATAAAGAGAGCATAAAAAGTAAAATTTTGAGAGGTGCTTGTTGTTGTCAACGAATGGTAGTGGGCACTCTAACCCCCTTGCCATACAAACCTTCAAAGAGCGGCTCCCATTTTATTTTATTTTTGTGTGGCACTCCTTCCAACCTTTCTTTCACAAACCATGGCTAACCGAATCCTCGGGTGCCTGCCAACAATCTCATACCATGAAGGAGTGCCTTTTTATTTCAGTTTTATTATGATGACACTCCTCCCCACCTTTGCTTTCTCAAGCCATGGCTAACCGAATCCTTCGGGTGCCGTCCAACAATCACATACCATGGAGGAGTGTCTATTTTTGTTAATTAATTTGGGACTGGGAATCCCATTGCCAGCTCTTTTTGCAAAATTATTGGATAAGCGGATGAAGCCACTAGTCCATTGGTGAAAGTTGCCCAACAAGATTGAAAGATAAACACCACATACTTCCTCATGAGCTATAAAACATTGACACAAATTGAGAAGCATTTTGAATTGTTTAAAGGTAGCACTCAAGCAATTTACTTTGGAATGGCAGGAAATACCACATAGTAGGTAGGTATGGTGGACACAAATGGCATAGTGGTTGGCTCAAGTATTTGGATGCATGAGAAGTATTCCCTCTCAGTACAAGGTTTAGGCTAGCAAGGTTGTTTGAAGCAAACACAAGTATGAACCAGTTCAGCAAAACTTACATAAACACATATTGCAAGCATTATAATACTCTACACTGTCTTCCTTGTTGCTCAAACACTTTTACCAGAAAATATCTAGACCTTAAGAGAGACCAATCATGCAAACCAATTTCAACAAGCTCTACAGTAGTTCTCCACTAATATGTTTAAACTACATGAAAAAACTTAATCATGATCTACTTGAGAGCTCAAAACAATTGCCAAGTATCAAATTATCCAAGACATTATGAGGCATTTTCTGTTTCCAACCAAATAACCATAAGTATTGTAGCTTCCAACTTTTATCATTGAACATTAAAAGTAAAACGAAGAACAAGTGTTCATATGAAAAAGTGGAGCGTGTCTCTCTCCCAAACAAGGATTGCTAGGATCCGAATTTATTCAAACACAAACAAAAATAAAAGCACACAGACGCTCCAAGTAAAGCACATATGATGTGACCGAATATAAATATAGTTTCAATAGAAGAAACCTGATAAGTTGATGAAGAAGGGGATGCCTTGGGCATCCCCAAGCTTAGACGCTTGAGTCTTCTTGAAATATGCAGGGATGAACCACGGGGGCATCCCCAAGCTTAGACTTTTCGCTCTTCTTGATCATATATCATCCTCCTCTCTTGACCCTTGAAAACTTCCTTCACACCAAACTTCTCATAAACTTTATTAGAGGGGTTAGTACTCAAAAAACTTGAATCCACCTTGGTCTTGTAGTGGCACATTGCAAGAACTCAATAAAACATTAGCTACAGCTCTCCACGTGTAGAAAGCCTTGCTTAAAGTCCACAAGAGACAATACAAAAAACAGAGACAGAATCTGCCAAAACAGAACAGCCAGTAAAGACGAATTTTAAATAAATACTTCCGTTGCTCAAATCAGAAAACTTAAAACTAACGAAAGTTGCGTACATATCTGAGGAACATGCACGTAAATTGGCGTATTTTTCTGAGTTACCTACAGAGAAAACAGCCCAGATTCGTGACAGATAGAAATCTGTTTCTGCGCAGAAATCCAAATCTAGTATCAACCTTCGATTAGAGGCTTCACTTGGCACAACAAAACACAAAACTAAGATAAGGAGAGGTTGCTACAGTAGTAAACAACTTCCAAGACACAAATATAAAACAAAGTACTGTAGCAAAATAACACATGGGTTATCTCCCAAGAAGTTCTTTCTTTATAGCCATTAAGATGGGCTCAGTAGTTTTGATGATGCACTCGCAAGAAATAGTATTTGAAACAAAAGAGAGCATCAAGAGGCAAATCCATAACACATTTAAGTCTAACCCACTTCCTATGCAAAGAAATCTTGTACACAAATAAATTCATGAAGAACAAAATGACAAGCATAAGAAGATAAAACAAGAGTAACTTTGAAATTTTAGGCATATAGAGAGGTGTTTTAGTACCATGCAAATTTCTACAACCATATTTTCCTCTCTCATAATAATTTTCTGTAGCTTCATGAATAAACTCAACAATATAACTATCACATGCAGCATACTTTTCATGATTTCCAAACACACAATTTTTATCAAATTCAAGAATAGTGGAATTAAAACTTTCAAACTTACTTTTATTAATAATATAACAAGGTAGTTGATCAATCTCAAGAGATATGGGACTCATAGAATAAGTCAAGAATTCACCAATCCCATTTTCATTAGTAGTACAATTAATATTATCAAGTAACATAGGACCATCATCTAGAGCTTTATCATAAACATTTGCTACGCAAAACTCTTTAGTACCATGCATTTCGACATCAGGCACAAACAAAGCATTATCATAAGATTTATCAAAGTAGCATGGATTATCATAAATAACAGTAGCATAATTATTCTCGCAAGTTTTACTCATAGGGAATATTTCAAGAGAATCCACAGGAACATAACATTCAACCTCTTTCGGTAAGCATGGAGGACAATCAAATAGTGTAAGAGATAAAGAGTTACTCTCATTAGAAGGTTGGCATGGGTAGCTAATCCATTCTTCCTCCTTTTGTTCATCACTCTCCTCTTCTTTTTCATCCAATGAGCTTTCAGGTTCATCAATTTCCTCGTCTTTTTCATCCAATGAGCTTTCAGGTTCATCAATTTCTTCTTCCACAGGTTCCTGCAAATTGTGAGTGCATTCTTGTGCATTAATGAGTCTCTCTTTATAATCAATGATATAAGGATTATCACTGTAGCATTCTATGCAACAATTAAGGATAGAAGAGACATAATCTTTAAGGTCCTTACAAGCAACACAAGTTTCATAATTCTTAACCATGAAGGATTGTATCTCGGAGGCTCCCATAAATAAGACAAATTGTTCTACCTCTTCGAACCCATAATGAATATAGCAATTCCGATTATAGTTCTTAATTAAAAATTCCTCACTAAAGCCACATTGAAATTTAAGATGTTTAGTATCCTGTTGAGAGCAACAGTTTATATCATGGCGTTTAAGCAAGATTTTAGCCATTGTATTCAATTTTTCTATCATAGCACTCATTACTTTACCAGTTCTTGATTCTCTATAATTATTATAACATTCTATAAGCTCCAAGTAGGTTGTTGGCTCTCCCATAACAGCAGTTTTTAATTTTTAGGTTTTTCAAATTTTTATGGATTTTTGGGTATATGAGATAAATAAAACAAGACAAAAGGAAACTAAGCAAAAGTAAACTAGGCAAAATAATACTAGACAGAAATAAACTAAGCACAAATAAACTAGACAAAAGTAAACTAAGTAAGACAAAATAAAATAAAACAGAGAGAGAGGTAGAGTGTACTCCCCAGGTGAACTTATGAGTAGAGCTATGCCTCCCCGGCAACGGCGCCAGAAAACAGTCTTGATAACCCACAAGTATAGGGGATCGCGGCAGTCTTCGAGGGAAGTAAAACCCAAATTTATTGATTCGACACAAGGGGAGGTAAAGAATACTTATAAGCCTTAACAACTGAGTTGTCAATTCAGCTGCACCTGGAAAAGCACTAGTAACAGGGGTGATGTGAAAGTAGCAGTAATATGAGAGCAGTAGTAACAGTAACACAGCAGCAGTAATAGCAATATGAGAGCAATGGCACCGGAAAATAGTTGATACTACTTCCAATGACATGTAGAACGAGTATATAATGATGAGAGATGGACCGGGGTTCCCAGCGATCTACACTAGTGGTAACTCTCCAATAAGTGACAAGTGTTGGGTGAACAAATTACAGTTGGGCAATTGATAGGATTCAAAGCATTAAGACAGAACATCCAGATTATTAATTATGTAGGCATGTTTTCCAATTATAGTCGTACGTGCTCGCAATGAGAAACTTGCACAACATCTTTTGTCCTACCAGCCGGTGGCAGCCGGGCCTCAAGGGAATCTACTGGATATTAAGGTACTCCTTTTAATAGAGTACCGGAGCAAAGCATTAACACTCCGTGAAAACATGTGTCCCTCACATCACCGCCATCCCCTCCGGTTGTCCCGATTTCTGTCACTTCGGGGCCTTTGGTTCCGGACAGCGACATGTGCATACAACTTGTAGATACAATCTAAGCAATTCATATAGAGCTTAAATCTAAGATCATACCACTCGGGCCCTAGTGACAAGCATTAAGAATAACAAGAATGCAGCAACAATAACTTCACAAACTTTATAGATAGACTAATCATAATGTATCATCCATCGGATCCCAACAAACACAACACCGATTACATCAGATGAATCTCAATCATGTAAGGCAGCTCATGAGATCATTGTATTGAAGTACATGGAGGAGAGAATACCAACTAGCTACTGCTAGAACCCTTAGTCCATGGGGGAACTACTCACGGAGCATGATGGAGGCGGTGGCGTCGATGGAGATGGCTTCTGGGGGCACTTCCCCGTCCCGGCAGGGTGCCGGAACAGAGACTTCTGTCCCCCGAATTGGAGTTTCGCGATGGCGGCGGCGTCCCTGGAGTCTTTCTGGAGTTTCGTCAATTGGTACTGTGTTTTTAGGTCGAAAGGGATTATATAGGCGAAGAGGCGGCGCAGGAGGGTCGACAGGGTGGCCTCCCCATAGGGGGGCGCGGCCAGGGTCTGGCCCGCGCGGCCCACCCTCCTGGTGGCCCCCTGGCTCTCCTCCGACTCTCCTTCGGTGTTCTGGAGCCTTCCGGGAAAAATAAGATCTTTGGCGTTGATTTCGTCCAATTCCGAGAATATTGCCCGAACAGCCTTTCTGGAACCAAAAACAGCAGAAAACAGGAACTGGCACTGTGGCATCTTGTTAATAGGTTAGTTCCGGAAAACGCATAAAAACATTATAAAGTGCAAGCAAAACATGTAAGTATTGTCATAAAACAAGCATGGAACATCAGAAATTATGGATACGTTGGAGACGTATCAGCCGGCCACCCCCTCCCCTCTTTATATAGGGGGAGGGGCCAGCCTAGGGTTTCCTTGGCCGGCGCCTGAGGGGGGGAAATCTCCCCCCCCCCCCCCAATTCTTCCCCTTTATCTCTTCATTTAAACACTTTAATCTTGAGATAGATTCTATCTCTAAATTTAAACCATTTAAATTAGAGATAGATTCTATCTCTAGGGGTGGGCCGGCCTGGGCCCACATGTCATAGTGGGCAGGACCCACCATGCAATGTGGCGCCTATGTGGCCTCTCCCGGGGTGGTGGGCCCACTGGTGGCCCTCTAGATCCTTCTAGAAGCTCCGGTCAAAACACCGAACTTTTTCCCGAACCCCGGAAAATGACTTTCCTTATATGAATCCTATTCTCCGGACCATTCCGGACCTCCTCGTGATGTCCTGGATCCCATCCGAGACTCCGAACAAAACTTTGGACTCCATCTCATATTCCGAATCTACTTATGCGACATCGAACCTTAAGCGCGTCACCCTATGGTTCGCGAACTATGCAGACATGGTCGAGACTCCTCTCCGAGCAATAACCAATAGCGGGATCTGGAGATCCATAATGGTTCCCACATATTCAACGATGACTTAGAGATCGATTGAACCATTTACATACGATGCCAATTCCCTTTGTCACACGATATTTTACGTGTCCGAGGTTTGATTACAGGTATCTCCATACCTTGTTCAACCTCGTTACCGACAAGTACTCTTTACTCGTACCGTGGTATGTCATCTCTTATGATCCAATCATATGCTTGCAAGCTAATCAGACGACATTCCACCGAGAGGGCCTAGAGTATATCTATTCGTCATCAGGATGGACAAATCCCACTATTGATCCATATGACTCAACTCACACTTTCCGAATACTTAATCCCATCTTTATAACCACCCATTTACGCAATGGTGTTTGATGTAATCAAAGTACCCTTCAGGTGTAAGTGATTTACATGATCTCATGGTCGAAGGACTAAGGCAACTATGTATCAAAAGCTTATAGCAATTTGAACTTAATGACTTGATCTTATGCTACACTCATTTTGGTGTGTGTCCATTATATCATTCAACTAATGACATAACCTTGTTATTAATAACATCCAATGTTCATGATCATGAAACCATGATCATCCATTAATAAACAAGCTAGTTATACAAGAGGCTTACTAGGGACTCCTTGTTGTTTACATAACACACATGTATCAATGTTTCGGTTAATACAATTATAGCATGGTATGCAAACATTTATCATAAACACAAAGATATTATAATAACCACTTTATTATTGCCTCTTGGGCATATATCCAACACATGATCCTATGAAGCAACCATGTCATATTTTTACATATTCAGAAAGACAATAGGAATTGTGATTTTTGAGAGTTGGAATCAACTCAAAAGCATTTTTGGTTGATTTTTAATAAATGTTTGAAGCTTAAAAAGGCCCTGCATTGTTATTTTTATCACATTAATTCTACAATGAATCTAGGGTTGGGACTAGTGTAGTTCTTTAGATAATTTTCTAAGCTTTCCAAATATATAAAATTTATTAAATTTGGTTGAGTGGATTTATTTCTATTTAGTTTTGAATAGAGCATCAGTATTGAGTTTGAATTTAAAAGGAATAAACGAATTCAAATTTTGGGCTCAGGCGGGAAACCGAAATGGGCCACAGAGAGGAAAAAGAACTGGGCCGGCCCACTTTGCGTCCAGCGCGAGCAGGCCGCCTGATGAGGTGGGCTCCACCTATCAGCGATACATAAACACCGAACCAGTATGTTTTGATTTGGACCGTAGGATTAGATGACGATCGAGCAACGCAGAGACGTCGTCGTCTCCGGCGAGAGGGGACTACTAGCGCGGCGAGGGTTGGGGTCCGGCGAGGTTGCGTGGCGGCGTTGTCGAGGGTGGCGAAGCTCCTTGTGCAGATGGTGTTACCTGATGTGGCATCTATCTCCGGCGAGCTTCTGCGGCAGCTCACGGGCTCCGGTGATGCAATTGGAGGGCTCTGGTGGCTAATGTCGAACAGAGAGGGGTCAAGGAGAGCAAGTGAGAGGAGGGGAAGCTTGCAGTGTGAAGGATTTGAGAGGGGAGGGGCTCCTTTTATAGCGGCGAGGCGAGGCCGTGGTGCTGCGGAGAGGGCGGTCATGGTGACGCGTCTACAGGGGCGCAGAGGGGCTGGCGATGACGCGAGCGTGTTGGCGACGTCACGACGGCCACGCTGCGCTTGATTGTGGGGAAAATGAGGCGGTGAAGAGGGCGAGCGAGTGTTGTCTCTGTCGCGGGTACTGACGGATGTCGTCGACGGTGTCGTCGTCTACAGGGTTCCCGCGGGCCAGTGGGCATGTCTATGGCGTAGCTGGTGGCGTGGCAGAGCTGGTGGCGAGCGGAGAGAGCACGGGGTGGCCAGAGGCAGTGGGGGAGCGTCACGCTCTAGCACTCTCCGGTGCATGTCCTTGCGCACTCTGGCGTGCGCGGTGCGTCACTGGGCGTCCTCGTGCCGGCTCGTGGCGTGCTCCGTTTGGTCGACCAAGATGTCTAGCACGTGTAGGAGAGTGAGAGGAGATTGTTTGACAAGGTTTGGCACGGTGGAGTTGACCAGAGAGAAGAGTGGCATGGGTGAGTGGTGTCATGCCACGGCATGAACCAATGGTGATGAAATCTTGTACCCCTTTGTGTCTCTGAGGCTTGGCATCGTGCAAGGAGTAGATAGGGGTACTCAAGGTGACATAGGCTCGATGGTTTAGTCAATGGTCCACTGGATTTTAGGATGTATAGGGTTGGCAGCAAGGTGCACACAAGGTGCTCGGTCAAATGGCCGCAAGAGATAAAGTTTGTAATTTTGAAATGAATTTTGGTGGAGTTGATTCATATTTTATTTGGCACACAATGCTCGTGGTGGTGTGCAAAGTTGAGTTGATTTACAAAAATTCAAAATGTGTATGATCTTGTTTTTGTTTCAATGTTGCTACTTTGCTTGCTCATAATTTGAAATTGGGAAAGAATTTGGAGGGGTGGTTTTGAACAAAGTTGTTCACCTTGATGTGGTCTTGGATGAGGTGCAAAGAGTTGGGAGGTTTTAGTTTAGAAAACTCTTAATCCAGGGGCTCAAAGTGGGCATCATGAGATAAGTGGCAGATTTGACCATTATCTCATGTGAGCTCAATTTGAATTCAAATTTGACTTGATTTGAGTTTGTTTGATTCAAAAAGTGTTCTTAAGTGTTTAGTGACATTCTACAACCAATGGCACAAGCCAAATTGGCCTAGGTCAAGGTTTTGCAAAATGGCCTAGTGACATGTATGTGTTGATTTGGATTTTTCTCATTTTCTTTTTCTTTGACTTTCTTTGAACCCAAAAGGTGTGGTGTTGTGTTCCTTTTTATTATTTGAGTTTAGGATTGTGTTTCATCATTGCAAACAAAGGAGTAGGGCTTAGGCTCAAAATTTGCAACTTGGCCATATACCCACATATGACCCTATGTATATTTTTATTTCCTTTCTGTTTCACCTTTGATTTAGTTGATGATTACTAGGTTGGGTTTGTTGAGGTTTTTCAAGCCATCTAAACAAGGTAGAATATGGCATAGTTGATTATTTGCAAGAATAGCCATAGGCTTACATAGGCCCTTTCTTTTTAATTTAATTTCTTTTTATTTTGTTTTATCTTGGATGGTGAAAAGAAAAGTAAGGTTTAAGGTTTTCGGAACATTTGATAAGCATACCAACAATCATCATGGCAATAACACAAGGATCAAGAATGAGCACTATGAATAGTACCTCATTTAATAAAAGTTTTTGTTGGTTCTCATTTTTGGAAAAAAGGAAATTCATTTTCTTCTTATTTTGAAAATTTGGGATGTTACAAACCCTTCCCCCTTAAAAAAATCTCGTCCCGAAATTTTAAGAAAAGTTAGGTTCCTAAGAGAGATTGGGCAATTGGATTAACATGAAAACATACTTGGCATGACCTGAGGTGCTTCCTGTGCTTCTGTTGCATTCATGTGGTAGAGGCGGCCGTTGCGGTTGTTCGGGTTCCTTCTAGCTGCAAAGCGGTGCTGTTGCTGGGCAGGTGCAGCGGTATTGGGGGCGTTCTTTGCAAACCCTTTGGGGCTCTCATTGGAGTAGTGACCCACAATTCCACATTCATAACAAGTTATGGTTGACTTGTCTTTTGGGGTGACGGGAACAGCGTTGCTTCCAGTCCTTGGGGCAGTATTGAGGTTGTTGTTGTTGCCATTGGGGTGGTTGTTGTTGTTGTTGTGGTTGTTGTGGTTGTTGTGGTTGTTGTTGTTGTTGTTGTTGTTGTTGTGGCCTCCATTGTTGTTGTTGTTGTTGTTTGGACGGTAAGTCTAAGCAGGTGGCTTGTTGTTTCTTGGGGAAAATCCCCCAGATGAATTGTTGCGGTACTTCTGTGTATGGTGGGGTCCATTCTGTTTCATCATTCTTCTCTTGCGGTTCTTGTTGGCTTGGTGCAGTTTTCCTTCCATCTGGATGGCTGATTCCACCAGGGCTTCGAGGTCAGCAAACGGAATGTTCACTAACACAGTTTGCATCTCGTCATGCAGTCCGTTCAGAAATCTCTCCTTCCTTTTCTCGTTGGTGTCGGTCTCATCGGGGGCGTACGTTGACAGAGTGAGGAATCTGTCGCGGTATTCCACCACGGACATCCTTCCTTGCTTGAGTTCGCGGAACTCGTCTCTCATCTTCTTGATTAATCCCTGGGGCACATGATACTTTCTGAATTTGAGCTTGAAGTCTTCCCAGGTCATCATTTGTCCCGCATTCATTGCGCGGGCACTTGTCCACCAGGCTCTGGCAGGTCCTGACAGGTAGTGGGTGGCGAACAGTACTTTTTCTGCGGCTTCTACTCCCGCTACTTCCAAGCTGTTCTCCATGGTCTGGAGCTAGTCATCAGCATCTAGGGGTTCTTCTGTCTTGTTAAACATAGGAGGGTTGGTGTTCTGAAAGTTCTTGAGTTTTGATCCAGGGTGATCATGGTTTCCATGGCCTTGATTGTTCTGGGATATCTGCTGTAGTGCGGCAATATTGGCTTGTCGTTCAGCTCTCTCGGCTTCTCTATCTGCCATCATCATTTGGAGCATCTGCATCATTGCATCTTGGTTGGTGCTGCGGGTTGGTGGGGCCATCTGAATATTGAGGTAGATCATGAGATAAGAGGGAAATTTCTATGGTTTGTTTGGTTTAAGGTTCAAAAAGTTTCAAAACTTGAGTAGTGTTGAGGGGGTAAAACCAACAACACTTTTTCATTCATACCAAACATCACACATTACAAAGCTAACACACCGTTGGTTTTAAGAACCATTCATTCGCTCTACGATACAAGGGGACCGATACAAACTCACACCTACAGAAGTGATCAAGTGAAACTACTACTCATCATCCACATCTATCGGGATGCAGTCATCCTCTCTGGCCTCCAGAAACTCATAGTCTTCCATATCAGTGTTCTCATCTTCCTCGAAATCCTCATCATAACTTAGGAAGGCCGCTCCTCCCTGAATGTCTCCACCTTCTTCTGCTAGCTCCATCAGCTGGTCCTCTTGGGCCTTGCCCAGTTGCCTCCAAGGATACTATCTTTGCGCGGAGGCGCGCAATGGTAGCGTCCTTCTTGGCACGTGATACGTCTCCGACGTATCGATAATTTCTTATGTTCCATGCCACATTATTGATGATATCTACATGTTTTATGCATACTTTATGTCATATTTATGCATTTTCTGGCACTAACCTATTAACGAGATGCCGAAGAGCCAGTTGTTGTTTTCTGCTATTTTTGGTTTCAGAAATCCTAGTAAGGAAATATTCTCGAAATTGGACGAAATCAACGCCCAGGGGCCTATTTTGCCACGAAGCTTCCAGAAGACCGAAGGGAAGACGAAGTGGGGCCACGGGGCGCCGCCACACTAGGGCGGCGCGGCCTACAGGGGGCCCGCGCGTCCCTAGCGTGTGGGGCCCCCGTGTGGCCCCCTGACCTGCCCTTCCGCCTACATATAGTCTTCGTCGCGAAACCCCCAGTACCGAGAGCCACGATACGGAAAACCTTCCAGAGACGCCGCCGCCGCCAACCCATCTCGGGGGATTCAGGAGATCGCCTCCGGCACCCTGCCGGAGAGGGGATTCATCTCCCGGAGGACTCTTCACCGCCATGGTCGCCTCCGGAGTGATGAGTGAGTAGTTCACCCCTGGACTATGGGTCCATATCAGTAGCTAGATGGTTGTCTTCTCCTTATGTGCTTCATTGTCGGGTCTTGTGAGCTGCCTAACATGATCAAGATCATCTATCTGTAAAGCTATATGTTGTGTTTGTTGGGATCCGATGGATAGAGAATACTATGTTATGTTGATTATCAATCTATTACCTATGTGTTGTTTATGATCTTGCATGCTCTCCGTTATTAGTAGAGGCTCTGGCCAAGTTTTTACTCTTAACTCCAAGAGGGAGTATTTATGCTCGATAGTGGGTTCATGCCTCCATTAAATCTGGGACAGTGACAGAAAGTTCTAAGGTTGTGGATGTGCTGTTGCCTCTAGGGATAAAACATTGATGCTATGTCCGAGGATGTAGTTATTGATTACATTACGCACCATACTTAATGCAATTGTCTGTTGTTTTCAACTTAATACTGGAAGGGGTTCGGATGATAACCTGAAAGTGGACTTTTTAGGCATAGATGCATGTTGGATAGCGGTCTATGTACTTTGTCGTAATGCCCAATTAAATCTCACAATACTCATCATATCATGTATGTGCATTGTCATGCCCTCTCTATTTGTCAATTGCCCAAATGTAATTTGTTCACCCAACATGCTATTTATCTTATGGGAGAGACACTTCTAGTGAACTGTGGACCTCGGTCCATTCTTTTAATTGAATACAATCTACTGCAATACTTGTTCTACTGTTTTCTGCAAACAATCATCATCCACACTATACATCTAATCCTTTGTTACACCAAGCCGGTGAGATTGACAACCTCACTGTTTCGTTGGGGCAAAGTACTTTGGTTGTGTTGTGCAGGTTCCACATTGGCGCCGGAATCCCTGGTGTTGCGCCGCACTACATCTCGCCGCCTTCAACCTTCAACGTGCTTCTTGGCTCCTACTGGTTCGATAAACCTTGGTTTCTTACTGAGGGAAAACTTGCCGCTGTACGCATCACACCTTCCTCTTGGGGTTCCCTATCAAGACTATTTTCTGGCGCCGTTGCCGGGGAGATCAAGACACGCTGCAAGGGGAGTCTCCACAATCCAATCTCTTTACTTTGTTTTTGTCTTGCTTTATTTTATTTACTACTTTGTTTGCTGCACTAAATCAAAATACAAAAAAATTAGTTGCTAGCTTTACTTTATTTACTGTTTTGCACCCTATATCAAAAACACAAAAAAATTAGTTACTTGCATTTGCTTTACTTATTTCAACATGTTTCCTTTTAATTTCACTGTAAAAGATATACCGGTGGGACAAGGGTCTATAATTGGAAGAGATAATATAGAAGAATTTTTCACCCACGTTAGTATGCATGAAGATCTTAAAGATATACCCCTTGCAAAAGCTGTCCCTACTTATGAAGATGCTTCTGTTTGTTTGGTACGCATGATGGAAGCTAGATTTATTAGTCTCAACCCCATGATACAACACATGTTTCTTACACTTTCTGATATGGAGAGGGGAGAGAAGAGAGATTTTGTTCTAAAGGACTTAGTGCGAGAATTTGCGGATATAGCTAAAGAAGCTAGAAAAGTTTTTAGTAAGCATGATAGGCTTGGCATGATCACCGATTTTAAAAGAACACTTGAAAAAATGGATATGGATAGAATCAAGTACACTAATAATGTTAATGATGGTGGGGAGATTAAAGCGCCAATACCCTGTAAGCTCCTAGCAATGCATGAGGCACTAGAAAATAACTATGCTTGGCTTGTTCCTGAAAATTTGTTTGATGAGAGTAGCAAGCCCAAGACTAATGAAAAGGGAGCCGCTGAAAGTTATGTATCCAAAATACTATGCATGGTTGAGAAAACTCCACAGCCCGCTGTGGATGCACCATCTTTTGATAACACTTGATATACACTTTCTGCGCCTAGCTGAAAGGCGTTAAAGAAAAGCGCTTATGGGAGACAACCCATGTTTTTACTACAGTATTTTTATTTTATATTTGAGTCTTGGAAGTTGTTACTACTGTAGCAACCTCTCCTTATCTTAGTTTTGTGCATTGTTGTGCCAAGTAAAGTCGTTGATAGTAAGGTTCATACTAGATTTGGATTACTGCGCAGAAACAGATTTCTTTGCTGTCACGAATCTGGGCCTAATTCTCTGTAGGTAACCCAGAAAATTATGCCAATTTACGTGAGTGATCCTCAGATATGTACGCAACTTTCATTCAATTTGAGCATTTTCATTTGAGCAAGTCTGTTGCCTCTTAGAAATTCGTCTTTACGAACTATTCTGTTTTGACAGATTCTGCCTTTTATTTCGCATTGCCTGTTTTGCTATGGTTGATGGATTTTTCGATTCCATTGACTTTCAGTAGCTTTGTGCAATATCCAGAAGTATTAAGAATGATTATGTCACCTCTGAACATGTAAATTTTAATTGTGCACTAACCCTCTAATGAGTTGTTTTGAGTTTGGTGGAGGATCAAGAGAGGGAGATGATACAATATGATCAAGGAGAGTGAAAGCTCTAAGCTTGGGGATGCCCCGGTGGTTCACCCATGCATATATCAAGAAGACTCAAGCGTCTAAGCTTGGGGATGCCTTCATCGACAACATTATCAGGTTCCTCTAGTGAAACTATATTTTTATTCCATCACATCTTATGTGCTTTGCTTGGAGCGTCGGTTTGTTTTTGTTTTTGTTTTGTTTGAATAAAATGGATCCTAGCATTCTTTGTGTGGGAGAGAGACACGCTCCGCTGTTGCATATGGACAAATATGTCCTTAGGCTTTACTCATAATATTCATGGCGAAGGTTGAATCTTCTTCGTTAAATTGTTATATGGTTGGAATTGGAAAATGATACATGTAGTAATTGCTAAAATGTCTTGGATAATGTGATACTTGGCAATTGTTGTGCTCATGTTGAAGCTCTTGCATCATATACTTTGCACCCATTAATGAAGAAATACATAGAGCTCGCTAAAATTTGGTTTGCATAATTGGTCTCACTAAGGTCTAGATAATTTCTAGTATTGAGTTTGAACAACAAGGAAGACGGTGTAGAGTCTTATAATGTTTACAATATGTCTTTTATGTGAGTTTTGCTGCACCGGTTCATCCTTGTGTTTGTTTCAAATAAACCTTCCTAGCCTAAAATCTTGTATCGAGAGGGAATACTTCTCATGCATCCAAATCCTTGAGCCAACCACTATGCCATTCGTGTCCACCATACCTACCTACTACATGGTATTTCTCCACCATTCCAAAGTAAATTGCTTGAGTGCTACCTTTAAAATTTCCATTCTTTATCTTTACAATATATAGCTCATGGGACAAATAGCCTAAAAACTATTGTGGTATTGAATATGTACTTATGCACTTTATCTCTTATTAAGTTGCTTGTTGTGCGATAACCATGTTCCTGGGGACGCCATCAACTACTCTTTGTTGAATATCATGTGAGTTGCTATGCATGTTCGTCTTGTCTGAAGTAAGGGAGATTTACCACTAAAATGGTTAGAGCATGCATAATGTTAGAGAAGAACATTGGGCCGCTAACTAAAGCCATGATCCATGGTGGAAGTTTCAGTTTTGGACAAATATCCTTAATCTCATATGAGAAAATTAATTGTTGCTACATGCTTATGCATAAAAGAGGAGTCCATTATCTGTTGTCTATGTTGTCCCGGTATGGATGTCTAAGTTGAGAATAATCAATAGCGAGAAATCCGATGCGAGCTTTCTCCTTAGACCTTTGTACAGTCGGCATAGAGGTACCCCTTTGTGACACTTGGTTAAAACATGTGCATTGCGATGATAATCCAGGTAATCCGAGCTAATTAGGACAAGGTGCGGGCACTATTAGTATACTATGCATGAGGCTTGCAACTTGTAAGATATAATTTACATGACACATATGCTTTATTACTACCGTTGACAAAATTGTTTCTTGTTTTCAAAATCAAAGCTCTAGCACAAATATAGCAATCGATGCTTCCCTCTGCGAAGGACCTTTCTTCTACTTTTATTGTTGAGTCAGTTCACATATTTCTCTCTACCTCAAGAAGCAAACACTTGTGTGAACTGTGCATTGATTCCTACATACTTGCATATTGCACTTGTTATATTACTTTGCATTGACAACTATCCATGAGATATACATGTTACAAGTTGAAAGCAACCGCTGAAACTTAATCTTCCTTTGTGTTGCTTCAGTACCTCTACTATGAATTATTGCTTTATGAGTTAACTCTTATGCAAGACTTACTGATGCTTGTCTTGAAGTACTATTCATGAAAAGTCTTTGCTTTATGATTCATTTGTTTACTCATGTCATTTACATTGTTTTGATCGCTGCATTCATTACATATTCTTACAATAGTATGATCAAGGTTATGATGGCATGTCACTCCAGAAATTATCTTTGTTATCGTTTACCTGCTCGGGACGAGCAGAAACTAAGCTTGGGGATGCTGATACGTCTCCGACGTATCGATAATTTCTTATGTTCCATGCCACATTATTGATGATATCTACATGTTTTATGCATATTTTATGTCATATTTATGCATTTTCCGGCACTAACCTATTAACGAGATGCCGAAGAGCCAGTTGCTGTTTTCTGCTGTTTTTGGTTTCAGAAATCCTAGTAAGGAAATATTCTCGGAATTGGACGAAATCAACGCCCAGGGGCCTATTTTGCCACGAAGCTACCAGAAGACCGAAGGGAAGACGAAGTGGGGCCACGGGGCGCCGCCACACTAGGGCGGCGTGGCCTACAGGGGGCCCGCGCGGCCCTAGCGTGTGGGGCCCCCGTGTGGCCCCCTGACCTGCCCTTCCGCCTACATATAGTCTTCGTCGCGAAACCCCCAGTACCGAGAGCCACGATACGGAAAACCTTCCAGAGACGCCGCCGCCGCCAATCCCATCTCGGGGGATTCAGGAGATCGCCTTCGGCACCCTCCCGGAGAGGGGATTCATCTCCCGGAGGACTCTTCACCGCCATGGTCGCCTCCGGAGTGATGAGTGAGTAGTTCACCCCTGGACTATGGGTCCATAGCAGTAGCTAGATGGTTGTCTTCTCCTTATGTGCTTCATTGTCGGGTCTTGTGAGCTGCCTAACATGATCAAGATCATCTATCTGTAATGCTATATGTTGTGTTTGTTGGGATCCGATGGATAGAGACTACTATGTTATGTTGATTATCAATCTATTACCTATGTGTTGTTTATGATCTTGCATGCTCTCCGTTATTAGTAGAGGCTCTGGCCAAGTTTTTACTATTAACTCCAAGAGGGAGTATTTATGCTCGATAGTGGGTTCATGCCTCCATTAAATCTGGGACAGTGACAGAAAGTTCTAAGGTTGTGGATGTGTTGTTGCCACTAGGGATAAAACATTGATGCTATGTCCGAGGATGTAGTTATTGATTACATTACGCACCATACTTAATGCAATTGCCTGTTGTTTGCAACTTAATACTGGAAGGGGTTCGGATGATAACCTGAAGGTGGACTTTTTAGGCATAGATGCATGCTGGATAGCGGTCTATGTACTTTGTCGTAATGCCCAATTAAATCTCACAATACTCATCATATCATGTATGTGCATTGTCATGGCCTCTCTATTTGTCAATTGCCCAACTGTAATTTGTTCACCCAACATGCTATTTATCTTATGGGAGAGACACCTCTAGTGAACTGTGGACCCCGGTCCATTCTTTTAATTGAATACAATCTACTGCAATACTTGTTCTACTGTTTTCTGCAAACAATCATCATCCACACTATACATCTAATCCTTTGTTACAGCAAGCCGGTGAGATTGACAACCTCACTGTTTCGTTGGGGCAAAGTACTTTGGTTGTGTTGTGCAGGTTCCACGTTGGCGCCGGAATCCCTGGTGTTGCGCCGCACTACATCTCGCCGCCTTCAACCTTCAACGTGCTTCTTGGCTCCTACTGGTTCGATAAACCTTGGTTTCTTACTGAGGGAAAACTTGCCGCTGTACGCATCACACCTTCCTCTTGGGGTTCCCAACGGTCGCGTGCTGTACGCGTATCAGCACGCTGCTGGCGGAGTGTCTTGCGCTCATGGGCAAGGATCATGATGGTGTCGGTCTGCTGCACTATGTGGGCGTGAGTCTGGTTGGCGTAGACGCGACAGTTGTCCAGCTCCTTCTGGGGCTCGTGCAGCATAAAGTCCACGTGCTCCATGTGATACTTCAGCTTCGGGTGGGGTGACAGTGCCCTGGGTCCTCCGATGGAGTCATGCCTTGCAAAGTGAGCAAAGCGAGTCCCATAAATCTCAGTCACATGCTGCCCACACAGACGGGCAAGTGCTTCCTGCATGGCTCTAGCTAGTCCATCTAGCCAGTTGCTTTCCATGACAGAGAAATGGATCCTCTCAGAAATAGGAGGCTCCCTCTTGCCACTCAGGTCCGCAGTGATAACCCACTGAAGTTCCCTTCCGGGCTGGTCGTCCACTTGAGTTCCAAGGAACTCCAGGTGCGGGCGTCCGAGATGCTCAGACAAAGCGTCTAAGTCCCTCTCGAAGATCAAGTTCCCACCATTCCCCAACTGGTAAAACTTGGTGTTGTGGGGCAACGCCATCTGAAAGAGAATTGGGTGAGTAAGTTAGAGAAGTGCAAGTGTGTCAAATTTTATGTATAATTTCAAGAAAAGTATAGCATGAGTTTCTCTTTTGAAAAAGATCTCAAAGGTAAGAGTGTGAATAAGTTTTCATAAATTTTCACTTCATTGGGTACGGAAGCAAGCTGGCGGCGAACGAGAGCGGGCAGCGGGAGTGGGAGGACTACCTGTTCCACCTCGTGCACCCCGACCACGCCGCGAACCACGAGAGGTGGCCGGCGCATCCGCCGGAGTACGTCCCCGTGACACGGTAGTTCGGGGAGCTCGTCAGCGGGCTCGCCTCCAGGCTCCTCGCCATCCTCTCGCTCGGCCTCGGCGTCCCCGCCCCCACTCTTGAGCACCACCTCCGCCTAGTCGAGCCCACCCAAGACAAAGTCGCAGACGACGACTGATAACCCACATGTATAGGGGATCGCGGCAGTCTTCGCGGGAAGTAAAACCCAATTTATTGATTCGACACAAGGGGAGACAAAGAATATTTGAAAGCCTTAACAGCGGAGTTGTCAATTCAGCTGCACCTGGAAACAGACTTGCTCGCAAGAGTTTATCAGTAGTAACAGTTTTATAGCAGTAGCAGTAGTGAAATAACAGCAGCAGAGTAACAGAGACAGCAGTAGTAATTATAGTAAACAGCAGGATTAAAATACTGTAGGCACAGGGATGGATGACGGGCATTGCATGGATGAGAGAAACTCATGTAACAATCAAAGCAGGGCATTTGCAGATAATAATAAAACGGTGTCCAAGTACAAAGCAATACATAGGCATGTGTTCCATATATAGTCGTACGTGCTCGCAATTAGAAACTTGCACAACATCTTTTGTCCTACCAGCCGGTGGCAGCCGGGCCTCTAGGGAATCTACTGGAGATTAAGGTACTCCTTTTAATAGAGTACCGGAGCAAAGCATTAACACTCCGTGAACACATGTGATCCTCACATCACTACCATCCCCTCCGGTTGTCCCGATTTCTGTCACTTCGGGGCCTTTGGTTCCGGACAGCGACATGTGTATACAACTTGCAGGTAAGATCATAAAACAATGCATATCATGATGAAACAATAACATGTTCAGATCTGAGATCATGGCACTCGGGCCCTAGTGACAAGCATTAAGCATAACAAGTTGCAACAATATCATCAAAGTACCAATTACGGACACTAGGCACTATGCCCTAACAATCTTATGCTATTACATGACCAATCTCATCCAATCCCTACCATCCCCTTCAGCCTACAGCGGGGGAATTACTCACACATGGATGGGGGAAACATGGATGGTCGATGGAGAGGCGTCGGTGATGATGATGGCAATGATCTCCTCCAATTCCCCGTCCCGGCGGAGTGCCAGGACGGAGTTTCTGGTCCCAGAGACGGAGTTTCGCGATGTGGCGGCGTACTGGAGGGTTTCTGGTGACTTTGACTTCTCTTTCACGATTTTTAGATCGAACCCCTTAAGTAGTCCAGTGGGGGGCGTCGGAGGCCAGCCGAGGGGGCCACACACTAGGGCGGCGCGCCCCCCCTGGGTCGCGCCGGCCTGGTGTGTGGGGCCCTCGGGCCTCCACCTGGCTTGCCCTTCTGGCTCCCTGAGTCTTCTGGTAAAATAGGCCCATTGATATAAATTCCGAGGATTTTCCCGAAAGTTGAATTTCTGCACAAAACAAGACACCAGAGCAATTCTGCTGAAAACAGCGTTAGTCCGTGTTAGTATCCAAAATACACAAATTAGAGGCAAAACAATAGCAAAAGTGTTCGGGAAAGTAGATACGTTTTGGACGTATCAGCTCCCCCCAAGCTTAGCTTATTGCTTGTCCTCAAGCAATTCAGTTAACAACTGAGTGCGATAAAAGAACTTTCACGAACACATTTTCTCAGATGATGTAAATATTCTCAGGATATGGCTAACACTTAGGCAATTCATAATAAGGTACATGCAAATAAGATCATCTAACAGCTATGTCAATCATGGAAAGGTACCAACAATTAATAATAAGCATCATGAATCATGTCTATAAGCAGGATTGCAATGTTCATAAAAGAGTATGATAAAGTGGTATCTCGCTTGCCCGAATTTGAAAAGCAAAACATAAATGCCCAGGCACCTCTGAGGTTCATAGAAAGACTAGAAATAGAGATTGTCAAAGATAAAAGCATCAAGGTTATACCACAGTCAATCATATTTTGGGACAAGCATATTATACTAAGAATGACAGTTGTGCTCTCAAGAAAGTGCTCAAAGAAAGGATGGAGACACAACATAAAAGTAAAAGATTGACCCTTCGCAGAGGGAAGCAGGGATTAACATGCACTAGAGCTTTTCATTTTTAAAACAGGAGTAAAATCATTTTGAGAGGTGTTTGTTGTTGTTAACGAATGGTAATGGGTACACCAACTACCTCGTCAACCAGACTTTCAAGAGCGGCTCCCATGAAGGACGTTATTTCTACCAGCAAGGTAGATCATCCCTCTTCTCTTTTGTTTACACATGTACTTTAGTTTTATTATGGGTGACACTCCCCCCAACCTTTGCTTACACAAGCCATGGCTAACCGAATTCTCGGGTGCCTTCCATCAATCTCATACCATGGAGGAGTGTCTATTTGCAAAATTAAGTTGCTTACTGATGAATCAGAGCAAAACATGTGAAGAGAATTATTAATGAAGTTATTAGTTGGGGCTGGGCACCCCGTTGCCAGCTCTTTTTGCAAAATTATTGGATAAGCGGATGTGCCACTAGTCCATTATGAAAGTCCGTCAAGAGTAAATGACAAGGTTGAAAGATAAACACGACATACTTCCTCATGAGCTATAAAACATTAACACAAATTGAGAAGCATTTTGAACGTTTTAAAGGTAGCGCATGAGAATTTACTTGGAATGGTTTGAAATGCCATGCATAGGTATTTATGGTGGACACTTTGGAACAACTTGGTTTTCAGGTGTTTGGAAGCACGAGCAGCGTTCCCTCTCAGTACAAGTGAAGGCTAGCAATAGACTGGGGAGCGACAAATCAAGAGAGTAGTTACTGTCATAATTATGCTTGCGGCAAAATAAATTAACGGAGGCATAAAAGTGATACAAGAACTCTGAGGCAAAGTAAATCATCGAGGCTTAATTGACTTTTGTTCAGTCATATGCATGCGTGAGCATGTGCCAAGTCGATTCAAATGAATTATTCAGAGGAGGATACCACAATGTCATACCTATTTATGAATAAAACAATGCAAGCAAACATCCATGACATGCTACTCATATTAATAAATTGGAGCTAAACATGAGAGATCATGAACTACTAGACTTTCTTAAATGACATATACCTCACATGAACCAACTAAGCATGCTCACATAGATGAGTATATGTACAAAAATGAAAACAAATAGAGTTCATACCAGCCTCTCACCATAGTCGAATTGTCGTAGATCGTCATTATTGCCTTTCACTTGTGTAGCTTGTATAATATGAAATGAAAACCACGCTCCAGCCACCGAAGACCATTGAACTCATAGTGAATTTTACAAACCAAAGAAGAACAACAAATATTTTTGGTGTTTTCGAATTGGAAACAAGAACAAAAGAAACAAGCCAATAAAGCAAAATCTTTTTGGATTTTCTTATAGCAAACCAACGATAGCAAATAAAGCAAAATAAAAGCAAGAAACCAAAATAAACAAATGGTGAAGAGAAACAACTGAAATGTTTTTGGTCTTTTTGTGTTTTAGGAAAGAAACAAAGCAAAAAACAAGAAATGATAAACTAGAAAAGTCACATAAACACAAAGCAGCAGAAATTCATCAAACTTGACAGCAGTACAGTACTTGATTTTTAAGAAATTCTTCCACTGCTCAAATCGAAAAGTGTTCAACTAATGAAAGTTAGATAACAACCTGCGGAACATGCAAAAAAATTGGCTTCGCAAAATATCGTTCTGGCTATTTTTGAGAATTTTTTTTGGTAACAGTCCAGAATCTGTTTTCAGGCAGCACTTCCCCAAATATCATCTCCCTCTCATTAGAAAACCACTTAAAGAAACAAAACAAGTATATACAAGTATCCAGCAACCATAATATGCAAAGAATGAGTGATGCCGGTATACCTCCCCCCAAGCTTAGGCTTTTGGCCTAAGTGGAGTTCAACCCCAGCGAGGGTCGCTGTTCCACGCCGGTGGATCATACATGGCGTAGTCATAGTGAGGTCCCTGTGCAGAAGAAAATCGTGGAGGCTCCACATGTCCAAAATGTTGATGCGAAGAACTTGCTGCATCGGATGACGAGTCGAGGTGTTCCTCGGCCTCCTCTGTGTTGTCTCTTACATGATGGCCTCCTCCCTCTATGTGTGCATTCAGTGCACCTTCTGTGACTGACCAATCCTCCCTGGAATCAAGGTTAAATAGAACAGGCGCAGGAAATCTTACTAGTTTTTCAGTTTTCTTAGTTATTCTTCAAGCTTTCTTATAAAATGTCATCTTGTAAAATAGGTTACCCAAATTAGATGAATCAGAAACAAATTCATGTTTAATCATGGAGACTATGTCAAATTTTTCCATGGGAAGTTGAATATCAAGATGGTGAGGTTCTACTCCATGCAAAGCTAGTAAACGAGAGGCGATGAGACCTCCACAAATTCCACCCTTCTCACGGTTAGTAGCAAGTCTATAAGCTATCAATGCACCCAAATTATTAGCCCTATTGCTTTGCAGTGCAGCAGCTAGAAAAGCTAAATCCTGGATAGATAATTTACTACCATTCTTTCTAGCAAGTACGCACTTGGTAATGAAATAAGCAAAGTAGCGGATAGCTGGGAGTTGAATGCTACTGATTTTACCACCATCCTCTGAGAAGCTCCTTCCATGACAAATCCTCTTGAAAAGGTTTAAGAGCTCTCGCGGCGATCCCCTTATCTTCTCGCATGATCCACATTGCGGTACTCTAATTGATGTACAAAAATCATTGAATGGCAAGTTGACAGTTTTATTATAAATTTTATACTGAACCATGGGGTTAGATTGCGACCAATTGAACTTAAAATCATGCACAACAGACATAGTCAATTTTGCATATTGGCATGGTTCTCCGTCAACAAAATCATTCAACCCTGCACGAGAAATTAGATTATGAATATCTCCCAAGATTCCTGCACTTCTCATGAAATCTGTGCACGGGTAGTAAGAGGGGTATACTCCTTCGCGGTTCACTCTCATGACTTGTTGCACCTCCAATTCTTGTTGGTTTAGTTGATGTCTATTCCACTCCATTTTCTGAAATTTTCAACAAACATTATAAAATTTGATTTGGTGACATATAATTGAGGGAAACTACTATAGGAACTTGCTAGAGTACTAATCATGCATCAAAACTAGTTTATACAACTCAGAACAAGCATGCAAGCTCACTAAACATGTTACCTATAGCAGCAAAATATTCAAGATATAATCAACCAAACAAAATTCTACTTGGATAATCGGAGGAGTCACATACCGGAGAGCAAATGTGCCAAATTTCAGACATAAATCTGGGCTGAGCAAAGAGATCGAGAAATCGTGAGCTCTTGAGCAGAAACACGAGTGAGAGAAAGCTGGTGTTGATTTTTTCGGGAGAGAGAAGAGTGTGGGAGGAAGAGATGCTAAAGTGGGGCAAGGGGGAGCCCACACACCAGGGTGGCGCGCCCCCTTTCCAGGCCGCGCCGGCCTGTGGGGTGCCACCATGGGGTGCCCCATTAGTCATCCCCAGGTGCTCCCGGGTGCATTTTCGAAAAATAGGACCAACGGTATAATTTTTGTAAATTTTTAAAAACTTTGAAAAATGCACATTTCTGGGTATTAAGTTTATTATTACTGGCCAGAATTTTTTTTGAAATCTCTAATTAGCTAAGGAACTTTGCAAATCAAAAGTGCTACAGCAAGTAGAACAAGTGGAGGAAGAAAGAGATGTTGTTTACCTCCTCTATGCATATAAAAAGTATTTGTTAACAAGGTTGATCAGGTCTTGCCACCAAATAAATTTTACATAGCATAAGAAGAAATAAACCTCAAATCAATCATGTTACCTTGAATTGTATTGATATGGATCCAATCATAAGATTTTGATATCCTTCTTTAGGCTCATATATAGGACAATCAATAGTTCCAACTTTGATAGTTCTCACATTAGAAATGGTATTAACTCCACATACTTTATCAATCCTCTTGGGGAAATAGACGGTATGCTCCTTATCATCAACATTGAAAGTACTTTTCCTTTATTGCAATCAATAACAGCCCCTGCGGTGTTAAGAAAAAGGTCTCCCAAGAATAATAGACATATTATCATCTTCAGGCATTTCCAACACAACAAAATCAGTTAATATGAAGCAGTTATTAGTAACTTGAACAGGTACATCCTCACATATACCAACAGGAATAGCAGTAGATTTATCATCCATTTGCAAAGATATATCAGTAGGTATCAACTTATCTAAGTAAAGTCTCTTATAAAGAGAAAAAGGCATAACACTAACACCGGCTCCCAAATCACATAGAGCAGTTCTAACATAATTATTCTTAATAGAACAAGGAATAGTAGGTATACCTGGGTCGCCCAACTTCTTTGGAACTTTGCCATTGAAATAGTAATTAACAAGCATAGTGGAAATCTCCTCATTAGAGATTTTCCTTTTGTTAGTGACAATATCTTTGATATACTTTGAATAAGGAGGCAATTTAATAGCATCGGTCAAAGGGATTTGCAAGAATAAAGGTTTCATCCAATCACAAAATTTATTATAGTGTTCTTCTTCCTTTGATTTTAGTTTCTTAGCAGGAAAAGGCATTTGCTTTTGCACCCAAGGTTCCCTTTCATTACCATGTTTCTTAGCAATAGAATCTTCTTTAGTATACTTTTTATTTTTAGCATGCTTTTCAGGTTCATCTTCAACCTCTTCTTTATCAGAAGCATCATTCTTATCCTTATCATTATCATTATCATGTTCATTACCACTTTCAGTTTCAGCATCAGAAATAGAAATACTATTAGGATCATTAACAGGTTCAGAGGATTCTACAACATTTTTATGTTTCTTCTTCTTTTTCTTAGAAGGAGCACTAGGTTCAATTCGTTGAGAATCTTGTTCGACTCTTTTGGGATGCCCTTCAGGATATAAAGGATCCTGGGTAGAAACACCGCCTCTAGTTGTTACTTCATAAGCATGTTTCTCTTTAGAATTATTTTTTAACAAGTCATTTTGCACTTTAGTGAGTTGATCAATTTGAGTTTGAACCATTTGAAAATGTTTAACAAGCATCTTAATGTCATTGGAGGTTCTCTCCACAATATCATGCAAATTGCTAATAGCTTGAGAATTTTCCATTAGATGATTCTCTACTCTCATATTAAAATTTTCTTGCTTAACAATATAATTATCAAACTCATCTAAGCATTGAGCAGGAGGTTTCGAATACGGAATATCTTTCCTAGTAAAGCGTTGAAGGGAGTTTACCTCTATCATGGATGAAGGGGGATTATCTCACATATATCTTCTATGGGAGGTAAATTCTTCACATCTTCGGATTTAATACATTTCTCCTTGAGAGACTTCTTGGCTTCCCTCATATCTTCATCATTCAATTTAATTAAACCCCTCTTCTTCAATATTGGTGTCGGAGTTGGTTCAGGTGTAGTCCAATCATCATAATTCCGGCCTATCTTAGCCAATAATTCTTCAGCTTCGCCTGGAGTTCTTTTCCTGAAAACACAACCAGCACAACTATCCAAATATGCCCTAGACTCAACGGTTAGTCCACTATAGAATATATCAAGTAAATCATGCTTTTCCAATTCATGTCTAGGTCGAGCCCTGATAAAAGAGCAAAATCTTGCCCATGCTTCAGGCAATTTCTCTCCATCTTCCTGGTCAAAGCTATAAATTTTCTGTAAAGCAGCATGTTGAGCACTAGCAGGAAAGTATTTCCGAAAGAAAACATCAAGCAAATCACCTGGACTTTTAATAGAACCAGGAGGCAAATTATTGTACCAAGTTTTAGCGTCATCCTTTAATGAGAAAGGAAAAAATTTAGCAACAAAATAAGTACGCATCTTGACATCATCAGAAAACAAGCTACTCATAGAAGAGAGTTCATTCATGTGTTCTACAGAACTTTCTTTTTCAGTACCACAAAAAGGTGTTTTCTCAACAATAGCTATATGAGATAGATCAAGAGAAAAATCATAATCTTTATCCTTAATGCATATAGGAGATGTGGCAAATTTAGGATCAGGAGATAGCTTATGTCTAACAGTATATTGTGCGAGAAACTTTTTAATTTTTCTTGCATCAGCAGTAGCATTGCATCTATTAATAAAATCATCATTAAGCTCCACATAATCCTCATCAGGATCATCACTAGAATAATCAAGTTCAGGTGAATTAACAGGTGTAGCAGCATTAGGAGTTTCAGTATTTTCAATTTGTCTAGACCTAGCAATTGTAGCATCTAGAAAGGATCCCAATGAACCACTATCATCAAGCACAGCAGAAATATTATCAATATTATGAGAGTTTTCAGATTCAGCAGAAGTACCAGCAAGTGAAGCTTGCGGCGGTGAAACAAGTTGACTTATCACAGATGGTGAATCAAGAGTAGCAGAGGTACTCAGAGTTGTACCTTTTCTTGTAGTGGATGGTAATATGGCGACTTTAGGATCGCGAGGTTTACCCATTATGGAGAATTTGCAGCAAACAATATCAATCCAAGTGAACTTCCAAATAAAGCTATGCTCCCCGGCAACGGCGCCAGAAAACAGTCTTGATAACCCACAAGTATAGGGGATCGCGGCAGTCTTCGCGGGAAGTAAAACCCAATTTATTGATTCGACACAAGGGGAGACAAAGAATACTTGAAAGCCTTAACAGCGGAGTTGTCAATTCAGCTGCACCTGGAAACAGACTTGCTCGCAAGAGTTTATCAGTAGTAACAGTTTTATAGCAGTAGCAGTAGTGAAATAACAGCAGCAGAGTAACAGAGACAGCAGTAGTAATTATAGTAAACAGCAGGATTAAAATACTGTAGGCACGGGGATGGATGACGGGCGTTGCATGGATGAGAGAAACTCACGTAACAATCAAAGCAGGGCATTTTCAGATAATAATAAAACGGTGTCCAAGTACAAAGCAATCCATAGGCATGTGTTCCATATATAGTCGTTCGTGCTCGCAATGAGAAACTTGCACAACATCTTTTGTCCTACCAGCCGGTGGCAGCCGGGCCTCTAGGAAATCTACTGGATATTAAGGTACTCCTTTTAATAGAGTACCGGAGCAAAGCATTAACACTCCGTGAACACATGTGATCCTCACATCACTACCATCCCCTCCGGTTGTCCCGATTTCTGTCACTTCGGGGCCTTTGGTTCCGGACAGCGACATGTGTATACAACTTGCAGGAAAGATCATAAAACAATGCATATCATGATGAAACAATAACATGTTCAGATCTGAGATCATGGCACTCGGGCCCTAGTGACAAGCATTAAGTATAACAAGTTGCAACAATATCATCAAAGTACCAATTACGGACACTAGGCACTATGCCCTAACAATCTTATGCTATTACATGACCAATCTCATCCAATCCCTACCATCCCCTTCAGCCTACAGCGGGGGAATTACTCACACATGGATGGGGGAAACATGGATGGTCGATGGAGAGGCATCGGTGATGATGATGGCGATGATCTCCTCCAATTCCCCGTCCCGGTGGAGTGCCAGAACGGAGTTTCTGGTCCCCGAGACGGAGTTTCGCGATGTGGCGGCGTACTGGAGGGTTTCTGGTGACTTCGACTTCTCTTTCGCGATTTTTAGATCGAACCCCTTAAGTAGTCCAGAGGGGGGCGTCGGAGGCCAGCCGAGGGGGCCACACACTAGGGCGGCGCCCCCCCCCCCCCCTGGGCCGCGCCGGCCTGGTGTGTGGGGCCCTCGGGCCTCCACCTGGCTTGCCCTTCTGGCTCCCTGAGTCTTCTGGTAAAATAGGCCCATTGATATAAATTCCGAGGATTTTCCCGAAATATGAATTTCTGCACAAAACAAGACACCAGAGCAATTCTGCTGAAAACAGCGTTAGTCCGTGTTAGTTGTATCCAAAATACACAAATTGGAGGCAAAACAATAGCAAAAGTGTTCGGGAAAGTAGATACGTTTTCGACGTATCAACGACCAGGACAAGGAGCAAGAGGAAGAACTCCTCGACCTCTTGCTGAAGCTTAAGATCAACTACTACCCGGTATGCCCGCAGCCGGACCTGGCCGTGGGCGTCGAAGGGCACACCGACGTCAGCGCGCTCTCCTTCATCCTCATCAACGGCGTGCCCGGCCTACAAGTCAAGCGCGCCGGCCGCGACGACGAAGGGTGGGTGATGGCGCGCGACGAGCTGGGAACGCTGGTGGTGCACGTCGGCGACGCGCTCGAGATCCTCAGCGACAGGCGCTACACCAGCGTGCTCCACCGCGGCCTCGTCAACCGCGTCGCCACGCGCGTCTCCTGGGTCATCTTCGCCGAGCCACCGCCGGACCGGGTGCTCCTGCAGCCCCTGCCCGAGCTCCTCGCCGACGGCCAGGAGCAGCCGTGGTTCCATTATCCTCCTCGTCTTCCAGTTCCAGTTCCCGTCCTCGTCTTCTCATCCACCACCATGCCACCGAAGGCGAGGAAGCCGCGGGCGAAGAAGGAGCGGCCGCCGGGTATGTCGAACGCATAGTGGGTGGCGGACGAGATCCGGCGCCAGGTCGAAACAAGTGGCAGGGTGGAGAGGGAGAAAAAAGCCGCTGCCAAGAGGGCGGCGGCGGCCCAGGACGAACAAGCGAGGAAGATCAGCATGGCCATGAGCATGGGCCATGCTCACGGCGGCGGCGGCGCCATTTTCCCCGGCCAATGGCCGGCGCAAGGTACAAGCAGTTGCCCATCGACTTTCTCCCCTTCGATCTACTCGCCGTCGCCGCCTGCCATGTTCCAAGAGGACGCCTACGTCCAACCGTCCAGCGACGAGGGCCGCTCCCGTTCGGTGCGATGGCGGCGCCGAACGATGAGGAGATCCACGAGATGATCACCTCCGGCTCCATGGCCGCCGCTGCGAGCCCGGGGTTCTTCATGGCCGCCGCCGCTGCGAGCCAGGGGTTCTTCACGCAAGAGGAGGCGAGGGCGACGACAACTGTCGCGGCGCGCAACGAGTATGTGGAGGATGTGGCCGACAGAAGCCAAGCCATCGAAGAAGAAGACGAAGAAGAAGAGCAGCCAACTAAAGTCGCCGCCAACCTGAGCCACGGTGCTTAGATCTGAAGATGTCGAGTTTGTACTTCCCCGACTCCCTTCTGAAAGCGGCCAATACGAAGTCCGCTCCGCCATTGACACCGTCAGGCAAGACACCGACAAGGTCTGGGTCGATGCTCCATCTAGCGAAGTGGGAGCTGACTTCGGGAAGCGGATCGAGTGAGGGCTGGCGCCCACGCCCGCCGGCCCTGTAGATGAAGTAGTGTGGCAACGGGTAAGGGGAGATGTTCAAGCTGAGGAGGGCGAGGTTTCCGGTCGACCAAACAATCTTGGGCTCGCTGTGGAAGGGGCTGGCGGAGAGGTCGATGCAGCGCACGTAGAAGTAGGAGAGGCCCGGGAGATCGGCGATAACGAAGGTCACGCTGATAGTTCCTGCTTCCTTGGTGAAGGTCTGCGCGGTCGTGTGGTTATCGGCTCCGCCCAGCAACCCATATCCGGCGGCGTCTTTGGCGTCCCCGGCCAGGAACACGTACCCATACGAGTCGAGGAGGGCACAGATGGGACGGCCGGGGAAGGGGCGACGGCTCGATCCGGACATCGAAGGGCAGGCTGTTCCCAGAGGAGAGGGGCGGCCGGAGGGTAGGCTCCGAGAGGAGCAGCAGAGCGGCGGCTGGATCTTGGATGGTAGGCCTCGCTTGGATTGTTGATCAATTAGGCGCTTTTGTTGTGCCCCCGGAATTTGAGCAGAGCCTCAACCGTTCCGTATAGGGAGCGACCACGAACCAAGTGCAGGTCTCCCAAACAGATACGGACCTGTACGTATCTTAAACTCCTCAAAAAAAAAAAAAAACTCCCGTCAAAAGAAAAAACTGTATCTTAAACTCAGGAGCCTGTGGATCGTTGGAATTTTCTAGCGCCTCTAATTTTCTTTTTCTTTTTGTACCCCTTACATCTCATAAAGCTTGTCTTAACTTTATTCAAATTTCGGTGTATCTAAATAGTATCTAGATGGGATGCGGTACTTTGATGGTGTCCACTGTTGAGCACTTTATTCATTCCTCTTTGATGAAGATAAATACAATATTATTTTGACATATCAACCAAAAATATTAAAAACAATTGGTAGTCAAAGTTTTAAAAGTTTAAGCAGTTATGTTTTTACCAGAGTGTGTGAATGTGCCATCTTTCAAATGAAACAAAACGTAGCATCTGGACTAGATGGGTTTGCTAACCGAACTGCTCCATCATCATCAAGAGGCAGTAGGCTGTGCTGCAATTGCCATCTGTTGGCGTCTAGACTTTTTGACGGACTTGGATTTACCAGCCATCAGCCCGCTCCGTCGCAAGCTCTGCGAGGCGTGCGCTCTCTATCAGCACTGGACGAGCACCTCGACGTCTGGGCTGCCTATCGCAGCAACACCGTTGCATGGTCTCTAGACCATTACAAACTAGTAGGTTTCAATTCAGCTGCAGATTTCGGAAAAATATTTACAGAGTGGTAAATCTGTTTTTGCGAAAAGAACTACCATTAAGAGTACAAAGCACCTCTAATAAAAGAAAATTACAATAAAATCTTTGAGATGTCCTGCGTATTCAACCTTCAGACCATGCATGTTGACAGCGCACCGTCACTGCTGCTTCTCCATGAGTTGGCCTGACGTTGTTGGTTGGAGACGTGAAGTTGACAAACGGGTCAAGAATGTCGAGAGAGATGCAATGCTCGATGTATTGATTGGATGCATATGATGGCGGTACATATATAGGCCACGTCCTCGACTATACAAGGAAGGAGGCGGGCCCAATAGTAAATACAAAGATATGTATCGCTATACAATAACTACAGAGGATTCACATCCGGATATACAAAGATATGTATCTCAACACACCCCCCCCCCCCCCCCCGCAGTCGAAGCATCGCCTGCTCGAACGCATAGACTGGTCCGGAACTCCTCAAAAGATGCCGTAGGAAAACCCTTTGTCATGATATCCGCAAATTGTTGGGAAGTGGGCACATGAAGAACTCGAATGTGTCCAAGGGCCACCTGTTCCCGAACAAAATGGATGTCCAGCTCAATATGCTTGGTGCGGCGATGGTGGACCGGGTTGGCGGAGAGGTAGACAGCGGAGACGTTGTCGCAGTAGACCACGGTGGCTTTGGCGACAGGACATGAGAGCTCAACGAGGAGTTGCCGCAGCCAGGAGACCTCAGCAACCGCGTTAGCAACAGCCCGGTACTCCGCTTCGGCGCTGGAGCGAGAGACCGTGGGCTGTCGCTTAGATGACCAGGAGATGAGCGAAGGTCCGAAGTAGACGCAGTAGCCAGACGTGGAGCGACGCGTGTCTGAGCAGCCGGCCCAATCGGCGTCCGAGTAGGCGACGATGTCCGTGGCGGTGGAGGCGTGGAGAGAGAGAGACCGAAGTCCATGGTACCACAAATGTAGCGGAGGATCCGCTTGACCGCAGCCCAATGAGGATCCCGTGGAGCGTGCATGTGAAGGCACACCTGCTGAACAGCATACTGCAGCTCTGGGCGAGTCAAGGTGACGTACTGCAGGGCACCGACGATGGAGCGATAAGATGACGCATATGTGGCCAAGGAACTGTCTGTGGCGGAGAGCTTGGACTTCGTGTCGACCGGCGTGGCCGCGGGTTTGCAATTAAGCATACCGGCGCGGTCCAGGAGCTCATGGGCGTACTTGCGCTGATGAAGGAAGAAGCCGTCGGTGCGACGTAGGACCTCGATGCCGAGGAAGTAGTGCAGGGGCCCCAAGTCCTTGAGGGAAAACTCAGCGCGAAGACGCTCTGTGAGCTGTCGCAGGAGGTCCGTGGAGCTGGCCGTTAAGATGATGTCGTCGACGTAGAGCAGCAGGTACGCGGTGGTGGCGCCGTTGTTGTACACGAACAGCGATGCATCAGAGCGGGTGGAGCGGAAGCCGAGTTGGTGAAGAAACGTTGCGATGCGCTGGTACCAGGCGCGTGGGGCCTGCTTGAGACCGTATAACGAGCGCGAGAGCAGGCACACATGGTCGGGGTGGGCGCTGTCGACGAAACCAGTGGGCTGCTGGCAGAAGACCTGTTCCTCTAGATGGCCATGAAGGAAGGCGTTGGAGACGTCCATCTGATGCACGGGCCATGCACGGGAGACCGCGAGCTGAAGAACAGTGCGGATCGTCCCGGGTTTGACAACCGGGACGAAGGTGTCGGTGAAGTCGACGCCGGCGCGCTGGCGAAAACCACGAACCACCCACCGCTCCTTGTGGCGGTCGAGAGTACCGTCCGGATGGAACTTGTGCTTGAAGACCCACTTCCCGGTGATGATGTTGGCGTGAGGGGGGCGGGGAACAAGCGTCCATGTCTGGTTCCGCTGCAGGGCGTCTCGTCATGCATGGCCGCAAACCACTGTGGGTCGCGGAGAGCAGCCCGGGCAGAGGCGGGCAGGGGCGACGGTGTGGCTGGTGAAGGCGCGGAAGTCGACGCGGTGCAGACATACTCGTCTGAGGGGTACCGCGTGCTCGGGACGCGAATCCCCGCACGGGCGTGCGTGAGGGGGCCCATCGCCGGCGGCGGAGGAGGCGGAGACGGGGCCAGAGGCGAGGCATCGCCCGAGCTGGGGCTCGAGGGCAACGTGGTAGAAGGCGCAGATGAAACGGCGGTGCCCGAGGCAGTGCTCGAGGGCGACGCGGGCGGTGTCGAGGGCGAGGCAGTGGCGCCCGAGGCGGGGCTCGAGGGCGCCACGTGTGAGCCCGAGGCAGTGCTCGAGGGCGTCACGGGAGGCGTCGCAGCTGGAGTAGAGAGAGAGCGCGGGGGCGCTGCCGAGCCAGGGACCTCCACCAAGGTAGGGCCGCGACGCCGCGGACTGTCAGTCGCGGGAGAAGTCCTCACCTGTTCCTGCGCAAATGGAAAACAATGCTCATCAAAGTACACGTGTCGGGACTTCTAAAGAAAAACACACGGAATGGAGCGAGGTTCGAGTTTATGAGGGGTGGTGGCAGCGGTGCTAGGGAAACAACGACAACCAAAAATGCGGAGACCGTCGTATGAAGGGGGTGAGCCAAACAGGAGGTTATGGGGTGTGTAATTCCAGCGAGGGCTACACAGGCGTAGGTTGACTAGGAGGGTGGCGGTGGAGAGGGCGTCCGGCCAGAACTGGGGGGGCATGTGGGCGTGGAACAAGAGGGTACGGACGCAGTCATTTAGAGTGCGGAGGACGCGCTCGGCGCGACCGTTCTGCTGGGAGGTGTATGGGCAGGTTAGGCGAAAGATGGTGCCGTGGGTGGAGAGGAGGGTGCGGATGGTGGTGTTGTCGAACTCCTTGCCGTTGTTAGTTTGGAGGGCGAGGATGGGACGACCGAACTGCGTAGACACATAATAATAAAAGGCGGTGAGTGTCGAGGTGACGTCAGATTTCTTACGAAGAGGAAAAGTCCAGACAAAGTGAGAAAATTCATCGAGAATAACAAGATAATAAAGAAAACCAGAATGACTCGGTATAGGGGACGTCCATACATCACTATGAAGTAATTGAAAGGGAAAAGATGCAACTGTGGATGAAGTACTAAAAGGAAGCCGAACATGTTTGCCTAGTCGGCAGGCGTCACATGAGTGAGCCGCCATTTTATTACATGAAAAAGAAAAGCCTCTCATTATTTGATGGAGCGAGGTGGAGCTGGGATGGCCAAGACGAGCGTGCCAAAGGTCGACGCCGGCAGAGAGCGCCCGAGGTGCATCGTGAGTGGAGGGAGACGGCTGAACGGGGTACAGGTCGTCGGGACTCTCACAGCGGTGCAAAACCATCCGGGTATGGGCGTCCTTTACAGAAAAACCAAACTCGTCAAATTCCACAGTTACAGAGTTATCACGAGAGAGAGTTTTGAAGGAAACTAGGTTCTGAACAATTTGTGGTGAAACTAAGACATTATTAAGAGACAATGGTGTAGTGTTAGAAGGAAAAGGAGTGGAGCAAATATGAGAGATGGGAAGACCAGCACCGTTACCGACGATGATGCGAGAGGAAGTGGAAGTCGGAGATGAAGTGGAAAGGTTACCCGGGTGAGCAGCCATGTGTGCGGAGGCTCCGGTGTCCATGAACCAGTCGCCACCGCCAGAGTAAGCGCCCGGCGAGGGGGCGTGCTGAAGGACAGCTAGTGTACAGCGCGGGGTCCCAGTGGGCTGTCGGGGCCGGGGTTGGAGGAGTCGGCGAAGGGGTTGGAGCTAGGGGTTGACATGATGGGGAAGGGGAGGCGGCGCGCGGCTAGAGAGGGAGGAGAGGCGGCGCTGCTAGGGTTTAGGGGTGGGGGGGTGCGGCGCGCGGGGAAGAGAGGCGGCGCGCGGCTAGGGTTTAGGATCTAGGAGGTGTCTGATACCATGTAGAGAGAGATGCAATGCTCGATGTATTGATCGGATGCATATGGCGGTACATATATAGGCCACGTCCTCGACTATACAAGGAAGGAGGCGGGCCTAATAGTAAATACAAAGATATGTATCGCTATACAATAACTACAGAGGATACACATCCGGATAAAAGATATGTTTCTCAACAAAGAAGACCACATTTATCCCAGAGACGAAGAAGAAGAACCGGAGAGACCCCCCCCCCCCCCCCCCCAAGCCAGAAGAAATTATCAAGAAAACACCACTTCCACAAACTTCTCGACGTCGCCACCGAGATGGGCTTGAAGCTAGGGAGACATAATTGGATAAGACGTCGCCGCCACCACCCGAGCGCCGCCCCACCAGACCTTAACTCTAAATCTAGGAAAACACAGCCCTCCCGCCGACGGGGGCCGAGATCCACCCTGCCTCTATGGCCCGAAGGCCACAAAAGCGAGGCAGAACGGCGACGCCAACAGCAGGCGGCCGGAAAGCTCTAATCACCTTGTGATCGTCCGTCATGTGTGTACCGGTGTATTAACGGAAAATTTTAGATTACAGAGTGCTAAATTGCTAGCTCATGAGGAGACATGATTTCCCCTCGTGGCTAGGCAAACTATTTCATACATGGGACAGAGAACAGTCACTGAATATAAGCACACAGGCTTATCGGGAAATTAAAATTCTTGACAACTTCAGTCTACGTGTTATGTATCTGATAATAAAATTAATTAGTAGCTCTGATGCTACGATATGATGCATCATTATCTTGAAAAAGAGAGGGACGAACATTTGCTGATTACCTCTGCTACTTATTCCAAGAATATGGAACTCTACACACAATGCTCTAGAGGCAAAGTGGAGCACATGATGCATGCCCCTGCGACATATATTCAAGGACATAATCATTAATAGCCCGCTGAGTTATCTTTTATCAACAAAAGGCTTTTGATTGATACGACCGTGTTGGGAAAATGGGGTGGTATTTGGTGGTTTGGTCGCATGACGTGCTGCCACTCTCCAACCCTAGTGCCGACCGTAGAGTTTGTCCTGATCACCTTGTTTCGTTGCTTAATCATGGTAGCTAGTTCTTCACTAGCTCCGGACACGTGGGCACGCAACTAGACTACCATGCATGCAGCCACGTCTACTTTCCGGGACAGTTTACAAGGTTATCATTCACTCTTGCTTCGTGCTGAAAAAAACCAATAATTGATGCAATCCCGACAAACATTGTTCCTCACACATGCATGGAAGATGATGACATGGGGCTAAAAGAAGTTGGTAAATCAAACTTGAATATAAGCGGGATCAGGGTATTCCATGTGTCGTGTAGAAATTGAACTCGATCTTTTGCGGGATGTAATCACTATGGGACAAGTCAAGGTGCCACGGTCAAATGATGTGCCGGTAGCTTTTTTTGTGGGATGTACAAAAAAAAAAGGCCGTCAACACAGGCTCGGTCAGACCATCGGCACAGGGGACTCCGCCGTGTTGGCGAGGCGATGCAGTTATTTTTTTGCCCTCTAGCCCTATGCCAACGGCCAGGCCATCGGCACAAGACCAGATTTCTTGTCTCTCCATGCACCCCTCACAGTGGATCGTCTTTTTAAGTTTTAACTCAATGGCAAAAAATGATATAAAATTCAAAAATAAAATCCTTTGAGATGACCATGTGTTATGTTATCTAGTTGCAAGAGAATTTAACAAAAATGAATTTCGACCTTTTTTTGCAAAATTGCGTCATGTATCGGTAAAATGGCATTGCATACGATGTTTGACAAATATCAGAATAATCGTGGGAAAAAGTTACATCCGAATTCACCTGGGTTTAACCGGTTGCCATTTTTTAGATTCTCCAATTTTCAAATCAAAATATGAAAGCAGGAAGATTTTAGTTTTTGCTAGAAATTCAGGATTATCTATTTTTTATAAAAAATTAAATTAATAATTTCATCCTGCATAAAGATTATTATTACTTAATCATCGATTTAAATAATTTTTAAAAATTCAAAATTATAAAGAGTTGAGATATCACAGTTTAAGGGTTAATACGATTAATACGGTAGTATTATCAACAAGGTGTCATTTCTTTGTTGGAAGCTCAACCGGAAGAAATGGAGAAGTTAAGCGTGATAGAGTTGGAGTAATGTGAGGATGGATAACCAATTGGGAAGTTAGATCATTAGTGTAATTTGACTTAAGATTAAGTGTAGTTAGAGTTAAAAATTATCCATGTGAGAGATTAAAAAATTTGAAAAAAAAGCATTTGGAAAAAAATGAAAAAATTTGAGACAGAATTCCCAAATGGTCGTTAGTTCTATGACGATGGCTAAGTTGTTGTGCTGACGGCCATCCTGTGCCGACGGAAAATGGGTCTACGCCGATGCCATATTGTGCCAACGGTAAGGTGCCGACAGTTTCTGGCCGTCGGCACCTTGACTGATTCCCGTAGTGAATTATTTTTTGAAATGGAGAAAAATCCCATGCTTGTTCCTTAAAGGGATGCATACGACAATTATGTAGATTTATTCAACAAAGATGCATATATCACAATACCTGAAGCCATCACTTAACACCTAGAAACCAGATAATGGATGAAGTGACATGACAGCACAGCCTCATTCCCGAAAAAACACGAACAACCACGCCAGGTAATAACCGGGGACATTTCTGAGTCACCCTGTGGCGACAATAGGGCACACAACCGGTCTAGCACACCCTTGGAGAGTGACTTACACTCTTTCTTTAGAAGTCCTCGCCACCATCACCCGCTGGTCCATCTTATCCACATAGCCTTTGCCAGGCATGTCGTCGACGCCAGCATGGCGCACGACAACACTTCCACCCAGCACGAGTCCATCACATTGCCTCTGACACCGAGATCCCACTGCACCATGCCGCGAAGACTAACCACTGTCGACGCGGTAGATGCACACTACTCCACCCCAGCACCACCTCCACCTAGTGTCTGCTCCAAAAATGATGCCTCGGGCAGGGAGAAAGGTGACGCGCGCCGCCTTCGTCCGATCCAGGAGACCCAAGTGTTAGGTTTTCCTCGGAGCAACCCAAGCAAGAACCACACTGCAGGAACGACGCCTTCAATAAGGCATCGATGAATAGGTGCTACCATCGGACGTCGTGATCAAAGTCGGGGCCGGTTTTCACCGAAAGCAACGCCTCACTATCGGGGACTAGATGTCGGATCGCGAAACCGTCAAACTAGCCACAAGACTAGTCGATCTCCTCTTGCGAAAAAGGAGACCACCACTTCCATGGCTTCCTCATGAATCATGATGCACACCCAACTCAGGAAAATGCTTCGGATGCCAACATCGAAGTTGCCCAGATGCAATTCATGGCCCAACGAAGCCACCGAGGCCCCTAGGGCGCCTCCATTGCCTGAACCACTACCGCAAATGGCCGAAGCGAGCGTCGTCGGTGTGCCTCCATGGCGGCCAAGGAGCTCCACCACCGCTGGCACACTACATGGGCTTTTCCCGGCAACGCCTCCGACGCGGTGGGTGGAGATGCGCCCGGCGGAGGGGTGAAGGGAGGCTGGCGGACGACACCCCGGTGCGGTTTGGGGCACCGCCGCACAGGGGTGGATGGCAAGGGTTAGGTAGGGAGGGTCGGGTCCTATTCTCAGTTAGCGGGAATATAGCTGAGAAGATATTTGCTGAATTTGTGATTTATACTCCTGTTGCGGTCAGAAACCCACCGGCGAGCAGCGACGGGCAACACAGTAGAGCCGGGAGGCTCCTAGGACTGCGGCTGGCCCTGGTCCCTCCGAGCGACGGCCCACAAAGACTCGGCACGCACGTCCGATGCTGGTGCAAGGGCGTGCCACCTGACCTATACCTGGTCAGGAAGGTGATGGAGATGCCTCGCTTAGTTTCCTGCATGGCATACACGTAAACATTAAATACGAGCCTCGATCGGCTCTCAGGTTGTCCTGTGAATCGGCTCAAAGAGCCGATCCACCCATGATTCGCACGAGGTGCACGAATATATGGTGGTCCTGCTTGATCAATATAAAGCTAAAACGATCTACTACGATTTAGGGTTTTCACCACATAATCGGAACGTCCTACTCGTGATTGAGCCTGGCGGCCACGCACGGTGATCGTAAACCGTCCCTAGACAAGGCCTAAAAACCAACACGAGGTTGATCCCCGGAACATCCTGTCTAGGGCTAGCAAACTACACCCTACGCGCCACTGGATCCTTCAATCCGTTTGTAAGGCCTAACTATGCAGATATTAAACTAATCTTTGAAGAACAAGGAGCAATCATAACGGGTTGGATCTACTAAATAATGATCAAGCGGGGTGCCGCCCCTACACCTAAGATAGGTGTAAGGGCGGCTAGATGTCTCAGGGTTGCACGACGACAGCATATGATACGATGAACAATGCTAACCCTAACACATCTAAGATAACTACGTTGCTCTCCATCAAAAAGGCTTCAGTACGAGCAACGCATGAACAACGAATAAACTTGTACTGCCTAGATCGCAAGATGCGATCTAGGCAGCATGATGCTTACCCGGAAGAAACCCTCGAGACAAGGGAGTTGGCGATGCGCCTAGATTGGTTTGTGGTGAACGTGATTGTTGTTTATTTCATAAACCCTAGATACATATTTATAGTCCGTAGACTTTCTAACGTGGGAATAATCCCAACCGTGCACGAGCCAAACTCTAACTAACCGACACGTATCCTACTATATTACAGATACACGGGCAAACTAGCCCAAACTTTGCATATAAGGCCGATTCACGTATGTTCTTCCATGTATATTCTTCAAGCCCATCTTGATCGCGGCCCACCTCTGATTCGGTCAAATTCTGGTGATAACACATGCCCCCCTGGTTTTGGAATTGATAATTCCAAAATCACTCTGCTTTCCTCCGTCGGGTCATGTCGTGGCAGAACCGTCGCAGTATCCATCATCATGATGCCCTGCCTTCCCAACTTCTCCGCGTGACCTGGCAGTTTTTTTTTTCGTTGGGCACCACTTCCTCGGAAACTGCTGTGGCATTGAATTTCCACTATATCCCCTTTTATTTAACCGCTCCAAACAGTTTGCTTCTCCATCCCCTTTGCATTAGCACTCCAAAAGCCCTCCTGCGCCACCATGTCTTCTTCCTCCTCTGCCTCATCGGGTTCTTCCGCCCAATCCTCCTCCTCCCGCGAGCCGACGCCAGAGTGGAACCCGGAGGAGGCCCATGCGGCCAACATCCGCCGCGCCATCGAAGCCGGGGAGGAATCCAGTCACGATTTCTCCGTCTGGTCTGAGGACGACAAGTCCTTGACCGACGGGGAAAGTGACCTCCGCTTCCTCGCCGACGGGGAAACGGAGGAGGAGAGCGATGACGATCGCTTCTCCTGTGATGACTTCACCTCCCCCGAGGAGGAGGAGGAGGAAGACGACAACTCCTCCGACGAGCCGCCGGCCAAGCGCTTCTGCCCCTGCCCCTGCCCGGGGAACCTCAGCGACTTCGACAGCGACGACGACGACGCTGACGAGGAGGACGAGGACAACGAGGGCCCGGCCGGCGGCCGCTGCAGCAGCGACGACGAGCCCACCGGGAGTAGCGCCGACAGCGGCGACGACAGCGACGACGAGGGCAGCGACGGCCCGTAGATAGGACCCTTAGCATAGGATCAGCAGTAGTAGATGGGGCAATGTACCCCCTAGTATTTCCTTTTGAGAGCAATCAGCTCTTTATGTAAGAAATCCTATTTATCAATGAAGAATTTCCCCCAGTTTGATCTTGCCGATTTCTTTTAAGCTAATTTAGCCGATTCCCCTTCATACTGACTTTGCCGATTGTTCACTTGGCCAATGCTCAATGAGCCGATAGCAACGCATCGGTTCTTCACAACCATCCTACAATTCTCTAACTGATGACTTTGAGATCTGGTGGATAATGTGGAGTCTTCAAGAGAGCCCTCAAATTCCTCCCACCAGGTCCAGTGATCCTCTTCTGCAAGAACTCACCATTTTGAAGAAGGTTGCGACGAAGGGTCAGCCGATGACACCCCAATCGGCTTCTAAAACAGAGCATCTACCAGGCCAGCTGCCCCCCGAGCCTCAATCAAGGCGAGAATATCGGTGAGGATGCACAGATCAGTCAAAGGGCTTTGAACTCAGGTAATTCTGAGACAGCCACCATGCCGAGCTAGCCAAACTTGCCCCCATCGATCGCCTCTTCTTCCGTTGAAAGCCGATATTGCGGACGAAACACCGACGGCCTAATGAGTAAAAGGTTGGAGGTTGGCCTTGAGGCTGAACTGAAAACCGACCTGGCCGAAATCCGTGTCTTGAACACGCAGCTGGTAGATCTTGTATAATTGTACTAGAGTCGATGGCTGTGCATCGGCTTTGTTTCTTAGCTCTAAAGTCGATGTCCGTGCATCGGCTGTATACCCATGAGAATTTTTTTTTACTGGCCGATTTTTCTATCGGCCCCCAATATTTCACTGCACACATCTGCACATGTTCGTCTGACTAAGTGCCCCCCGAGCCGAATCTGCCAGGTAACTGCAGATATCGGCTCTGTAGTAGTCAAGGCACTGTATTTGAACGTCGGCTCCAGTAGGACCAATGCTGATTTTTTAGCTCATTAGCCGACGTAAAACCGCTGCCCATTAGATAGACGTTGAACACAGGCAGAATGTGTGGTGAGGATAATTTTGGCCGATTGCTGGAATCGGCCTCCACGTTGATCGGAGTGCTCAATGAAGGTTTTGCAATGTTCCTGCATAGATCTTTGGGGGCCGATCCCAAGGATCGGCCTCGCCACGTTTGTCCATAGGTTTGTTCTTGCTATACGGTCAGGCCGGTGGATAAGACCAGCCTAACCCCATCCTTTGTCACGTCGATGCGCTCGCAGTCGTCCAAATTGATGCCTGAGAGTGGCTCTTGGCCTGCTGTTTTCCAAGCGTTCATGCCAGCCGTTGAAATCTCGGCTGAGTCATCTGCATGGACGACCTCTACCTCATCTCCATCCCACTGTATTACGCATTGGTGCATCGTGGATGGAATGCAACAGTTGACGTGGATCCAATCTCTTCCCAGCAGGACAGCATAGGTGCTCTTGCTATCGACAATAAAGAACGTCGTAGGGATGGTTTTCCTTCCTACGGTCAGATCCACGTTCAGAACATCTTGTGCGTCAGACGCTTGGCCGTTGAAATCGCTCAGCGTCACGTTGGTCTTGATCAGATCCGAGCTAGAGCGTCCCAACCGACGTAGCATGGAGTATGGCATAATGTTGACTGCCGCTCCGGTGTCCACCAGCATCTTGTTGACAGGCTGCCCATTGATATAACCTCGCAAGTACAGGGCCTTCAGATGTCTGTAGCTTCTTTCTCGTGGCTTCTCAAAGATAACCGGCCGTGGGCCGCAGTCAAGTTGTGCCACGGGTGCCTCGTCTAATCCTGGAGCACTAAACTCCGTCGGAAGGATGAACACCATGTTTGTGCCAACCGATGTTTCATCATCGGCTTTCCTTTGCTTGGGGCGCCACTCCATTTTTTGTGGTCGACCCTCTTCATCCAGGGTTCGCTGAATTTTCGGGGCCAGATCAGGCCGCGCCTTCCTTAGCGTGTGCAGGTATAACCTTTCGGCTTCCTCCAAGCCACACAGTCGCTGAACCCTACGCTTTTGGGAACGGCTGAGTCCATCAGGGCACCACCTTGGCCGGTGGTACCTGTCTTCTTCTTCTTCATCATCGTCTTCCAAATCCTCGAGATCTTCCACCCGAGGGGACTCAGCGTGCTTGTTCCGAGGTGGGAGAGGCCCTAGATGTTTGAACACGGACACGTTAGCTGCATCCTTCCTCTTCTGTCTACATTCTGGGCAGTTGCCGATTGTAGGCAATCGGCTCATTCCTGAATCCCAGCAGTGTCTGAAGAAGGGGCAGTCCCAGTGCCTATCCTCGTCGTCTTGCTCTCTTAACCTTTCCTTGGCGTGGCGCTCATATCTCTCCTTGTCGCGATCATGCCGACGACTTCTCCTGGCGTCCCTAGCCAGACGATCTCTTTCATCATCGTCGTTGGGTCGTCGGCGTTGGTCATATTGACTCACATACTTGTTGAGGAGGTGATCAGAGAGAGGTCGCTGATATCTCACGTTCCTCACTTCTCCCTCTGTGATGTAGCGCTTGCCATCGTGACGGAGCCGATCGCGTGGAACGGCTTCCTCTGTGTCCTTGCTACGAGAGGAGCTGCCCTCGTCTCCGTCCTTACCAGAGTGGTGTCCAGGTCCTACAATGTTGATGTTGAACGAGAATCTTGGCTGGCATCCTCCAGGGTAAGTGCACTCCACCATGTTAACGGCGGGGAAGGGGTGAGTGTCGACTTTCATGGCGTAGTGGTTGAAAATTAGACGTCCTTGTTCTATCGCCATTTGGATCTGCTGACGCCACACCCTGCAGTCGTTGGTGGTATGGGAGAACGAGTTATGCCATTTGCAGTATGGCTTTCCGTTCAGCTCCTGTACCGTGGGGATTTTGAGGCCTTCAGGTATCTTCAGCTGCTTCTCCTTGAGTAAGAGGTCGAAGATTTGCTCAGTTTTAGTCACGTCAAAATCAAACCCTCTGGGCGGACCTGGTGGCTTAACCCATTTGCAGGACACGGGGGTTGCCTCCCGAGTCCATTCAGCCACTGCTACCTCTTGATCTCCCGCCGAGCCTTCGCCTTCATCCGCCTCAACCAGGACTACCGCACGCTTGAATTTGTCCTGGTACAAGTCTGGGTGGCGCTGTTCATATAACGACAGTTTCTGAACCATGTGCGCCAGTGAAGGGTAGTCTGCTTGGGAGGCCATATCCTTGATTGGTGATGCAAAGCCCACCACTGCCAACTCGACTGCTTCTTTTTCAGTCACACGAGCCGAATAACACCGGTTCCTAACAGTTCTGAAGCGCTGGACGTATTTTGCCACAGTTTCTCCACGCTTCTGACGTACTTGTGCTAGATCGGCAATGCCGGCCTCGGAAGCCTCTGAGTGATACTGCATGTGGAACTGCTCTTCCAACTGTTTCCACGTCCGGATTGAGTCTGGTGGCAGCAATGTGTACCACCCGAAAGCCGATCCTGTGAGGGACTGTGCGAAGAACCTCACACGCAGCTCATCTGCTGCTGATATCATGCCCAGCTGTGCCAAATATCGGCTCACATGCTCGATGGAGCTGGAACCATCTGATCCATTAAACTTGGAGAAATCAGGGAGCCGATATTTGGGTGGTAGCGGGATCAACTCGTACTCGTTGGGGTACGGCTTGGAATAGCCGATTGTCCTCCTTTTCGGCACCATGCCGAACTGGTCTCTCAGGATGGTACTGATCTGATCCGCGGTGCTGGCTGCAGGAGTCGAACTCTGAAGATTCGCCGGAGTGGCATACTTAGCCAGCCATGCTTGCTTTTCCAGCTCTGAGCCAACTGCAGGAGCTGAGCTCTGGAGGTTTGTCGGAGTAGCATACTTAGCTAGCCACGTCTGCTTCTCAAGATCTGTTCCCGAAGTTCCTCCTGTTGTTCCAGAGGTCCCTGCTGTTGCAGTCTGGTTTGTGAGTGTCCAATTCTGCGATGCGGCACGTATGTGCACGTGTACCCGTGAGGGATCTCCTTCGGCGCCTCATGCAAGAACTGGTAGTCACTAGGGTCACCACCGATCTTGTAGACGACGTATGCCGGTGAACTCGGCACTTCCGGTGCTGCCAACGCGAATGGCAGAGGTGGACGGGACTGGAGTGGCATCTCTCCTTGGTAAGTCCCGAGAGCTGGTCCTGATGGAGAGTACTGATGCCTCATGATTTCCTGGATCACCCGCAGAGCGACACGCTCCAAAGTGTTCACCAGGCTCTCAGAATGGCGGTGTAGCGAATGAGCCACCATGAAGTTAACCTCCTGACGCAGGGACCTGGTGCGTTCTTCTGACGGGGCGGACAGGTCCACCCCATCGAGCGCGCCTTCAGGTGAGAACCCTTTCCACCGGATGCCGTGTGAGCGGGTTCTGTGAAAAGAGCCGATGAGGTCGGCTTCGAGGATCGCTTTGACCTCGTCATACTTCTTCTTGAGCTCCTCGGTCAGATCCTCGTACGTGACTGGGGTGCCGTCCGCCATCTCAGATGTAGATGGCGATGCGGTTGATGTCGAAGACGGTCCCACCGGGCGTGCCAGAATGTGTTGCGGTCAGAAACCCACCGGCGAGCAGCGACGGGCAACACAGTAGAGCCGGGAGGCTCCCAGGACTGCGGCTGGTCCTGGTCCCTCCGAGCGACGGCCCCAAAGACTCGGCACGCACGTCCGATGCTGGTGCAAGGGCGTGCCACCTGACCTATACCTGGTCAGGAAGGTGATGGAGATGCCTCGCTTAGTTTCCTGCATGGCATACACGTAAACATTAAATACGAGCCTCGATCGGCTCTCAGGTTGTCCTGTGAATCGGCTCAAAGAGCCGATCCACCCATGATTCGCACGAGGTGCACGAATATATGGTGGTCCTGCTTGATCAATATAAAGCTAAAACAATCTACTACGATTTAGGGTTTTCACCACATAATCGGAACGTCCTACTCGTGATTGAGCCTGGCGGCCACGCACGGTGATCGTAAACCGTCCCTAGACAAGGCCTAAAAACCAACACGAGGTTGATCTCCGGAACATCCTGTCTAGGGCTAGCAAACTACACCATATGCGCCACTGGATCCTTCAATCCGTTTGTAAGGCCTAACTATGCAGATATTAAACTAATCCTTGAATAACAAGGAGCAATCATAACGGGTCGGATCTACTAAATAATGATCAAGCGGGGTGCCGCCCCTACACCTAAGATAGGTGTAAGGGCGGCTAGATGTCTCAGGGTTGCACGACGACAGCATATGATACGATGAACAATGCTAACCCTAACACATCTAAGATAACTACGTTGTTCGCCATCAAAAAGGCTTCAGTACGAGCAACGCATGAACAACGAATAAACTTGTACTGCCTAGATCGCAAGATGCGATCTAGGCAGCATGATGCTTACCCGGAAGAAACCCTCGAGACAAGGGAGTTGGCGATGCGCCTAGATTGGTTTGTGGTGAACGTGATTGTTGTTTATTTCATAAACCCTAGATACATATTTATAGTCCGTAGACTTTCTAACGTGGGAATAATCCCAATCGTGCACGAGCCAAACTCTAACTAACCGACACGTATCCTACTATATTACAGATACACGGGCAAACTAGCCCAAACTTTGCATATAAGGCCGATTCACGTATGTTCTTCCATGTATATTCTTCAAGCCCATCTTGATCGCGGCCCACCTCTGATTCGGTCAAATTCTGGTGATAACAACTCCCTAGTTACCCCACACTCTGGGTTAAGTTAAAAAAAACAATATTCGTAAATGTTGATCAAGTATATGGGAAAATTACTAACATCTACGAGTTCTATTATAATCTTTTGGATGCGAGGCTGGGAGTCTCATATAAATATTATTAGAATCACCATACACATATTTTCACATTATATGCATTTGGTAGTATAGATATTGATATTTTTTCTATATACTTGGTCAAACTTTATAATGTCTGAATGATATTAAACCCAAAATGCAGGGTAAATAATACTCCTTTGTTCTATGAAACACGTATTAACTCAGTGTTCAGATATAATCCATATTTAGACAAACGTAGGACATATTTCATAGAACCGAGGAAGTACATAGATGAATTATGAAGGGAACATTGTAATGAGGGGTGCATTATTTTCCACCCAAACTCACTGGTAAACGGAGGGGACTGTGTAATTATACAAAATATCACATTTGAGAGTGGCAGCTTTCAAGTTAACCATAATATTTTATAAATACTACAAAGCTCCACTGGTACAATAGTCCGTCATTGCAAATTATATCATTGACGAGTTGGATGCTTCCGCCCAGTTCTTCCGCATCCAGGCATCCAAGCGGCAGCAGCGGAACCACATCGCCTCGCTGCGCAATGGCGATCGCGCTCCGTTCGAGCAGGTTGATAAGGAGGACCTGGCCGCAGAATTCTTCCCGGACCTGCTGGGCCAGCCCCGGGCTCGGGCCCATGACCTCTCCCTGGATGCTATGGGTTTGGCCCCTGTAAATCTTTCGGAGTTGCAGACCCTCTTCTCTGAGGTCGAGGTCTAGGCCGCGGTCAAGTCCATGCCAGCAAAGAAATCGCCGGGGCCCGACGGCCTCTCGTGGGAGTTCTTCCGTGCGTGCTGGGCAACCGTCAAGGAGGATGTCCTCGTTGATGTGACGGCTGTGTCCCTTGGCTGAGATCAGGGCCTCGGGCAGCTGAACTCCACGTTTATCACTTTGATCCCCAAGCGGGAGGGTGCTGCGGACCTCAAGGACTTCCGCCGATCAGCCTTGTCCACAGTTTTGCTAAGCTCATCGCCAAGATCATGGCTCTGCGGCTTGCGTCCAGGATGGCGGAGCTTGTCGGCTGCAAACAGAGCGCCTTTATCCGTGGTAGATGCATCCAGGACAACTTCGTCTTGGTGCACCAATCCACGAGGCTGCTCCACCGGAGGAAGGTGCCTGCCCTACTCCTCAAGCTGGAAGTGGCGTGCGCTTTTGACAGCGTCTCCTGGTTCTTCCTCCTCAGCATTCTGCAGCAGCGGGGCTTTGGCCCCAACTCCCCAAGTGGATCCGGTGGCTCCTCATACTTTTACGGACGGCATCAACGCATGTCCTCGTTAATGGATGCGCGAGTTCGGCCTTCCTTCACGGGAGAGGGTTACGGCAGAGAGACCCCCTCTACCCCTGCTATTTGTCCTCGTCATGGACGTGCTTGACGCCATGTTCTGAGCGGCTGAGCAGGCTTCCGTGTTGGTCGACCTCGGGGCAAATGGGTTGAAGCACCGCGTCTCCCTCTATGCGGATGATATTTGGTGTTCGCTAGGCCGGACCGGCAGGAACTCCTAGCGGTCAAGGAGATCATCCACTGCTTTGGGGAAGCTTCAGGCTTAGAAGTCAACTTTCTGAAAAACTCGGCGGCCCCGATCAGATGCGACAAAGACACCAGGTTGGCAGGGGCACCGCTGTTGGCTTGCCTGTTCAGTGACCTCCCCATGTCGTATTTGGGGCTCCCGTTGTCTTTGCGCAAGGCGAGCAAGGAGGACTTGCAGCTTGTCCTCGACAACCTGGCCAACAAGCTCCCCTTCTGGAAGGCTCGCCTCATGTCCAGGGATGGGCTGGTGGCTTATGTCAGGGTTGTCATGGCTGTTTCGGTTAAGTACCAGCTCATGGCGATGGATGTGGATTTGTGGTTCCTGCAAGGGGTGAATAAGCTTCGCAGCGCGTTCTTGTGGGTGGGTAAGAACGAGGCCAACGGAGGCAACTGTCTTGTGGCTTGGGACGTGTTGTGCGCTCCAAAATGTCTGGGTGGGCTTGGGCTCCCCAACCTTCGTTGGATGCATGTCGCTCTGCGCGCCCGCTGGATTTGCTTGCAGCGCACTGACCGCACGAGGACTTGGCCAGGTCTTCAGTTCGCTGTCAACAAGGACGCTTCAGCACTGTTCAACGCCTCTGTGGACATCAAGGTCGGATCAGGCGCTCGGCTTCTCTTCTGGGAGGACCCGTGGCTGAACGGCCTCTCGGTTGCAGTGGTGGCTCCCGCCGTGCTCAAGCTTGTCCGACCCGGCATCATCAAGAGGCGCTCAGTCAGAGATGGGGTCCTACTTAACGCATGGGCCCTAGATATCTCCGGCGAGCTAATGGTGGATGCTACCGTGCAGTACCTCAAGCTTTGGAGCGCGGTTGTTGCTATGCAGCTTGCGGGCAGCGACGATGAGTTCATCCGGCTAAGTCCCGGCCTGCCGTCACATGTGCTCTGCCCATTATGCGATGCAGCCAATGAGACAGCGGATCACCTCTCGCTGCAATTCCCATTTGCTCGCTCGATCTGGGTAGGGTTCGGCTGGCGAGCGGGGCTAGACCTTTCCCCACCGAACGCGGACAACCACTTGCCTATTTGGTGGCCTGGCGCGGTGGATCACCTCCCTCGGAAGGACGTCAAAGTTGTTAACTAATATGCGGTCATGCTTGTTCTTAAGGCTATCTGGGTCGAGCGGAACACTAGGGTTTTCGAGGAGGATGCCTCCACCGCCGGGGTAGTGCTAGACAGGGCTATGGAGGAATGGAACCTCTGGATTTCATGTAGGTGTGGGTTTTTGAGAGGTGTACATTAGGTTTTGGCCACCGGTGTGGTCTAGTCATGGTGGTGTTGGCGCCTTCGGGTATGTAAAGATTGCTTCCTCATAAGCTTAATAAAGTGACGCGCGAATCTCCTGTGACTTCTCGAGAAAAAAAAAGACAATTCATTAAATGTTGGCCGTGAATCTGACAGAGGTGTGGCACACGCACATCATAGTAGTCAACCCAGAGTAGATAGGGAGAGACTATTTGGGTGTTCAAATATATTGCCAGCCTTCTTCATCAGTTCGTACACTTAGGTGGGCAAGTTGGCAGTCGACTTCGAAACTATCAGATTGCATGCATTGCGATTTGTCTTGGCATGAGTTGTAATTCAACAACAACAAAAATGCTGACCGTTGAATTGCCTCGTGATTTCGGCTAGTCACGAGTTGCAACTGCTTGAACCGTTACATTGCTTCATGATTCATTATACTCTGAGTTCCAAGATCGATTGCAACGAAGATTCAGGATAACATCACCTGACTGAGAATTAATTCTCAGTAGACCGAGAATTAGTCACACCGTTGAATTTGAAATTTCTTATGGGCCATGAAATCTTTTGCTATTTCCATTTTTGGTTTCAATTGCACATTCCTCCATCCTGCACATTTTCATTTCATTATTTTTGGGATCCTGCAAAAGAAACTCCAAAGGAAGGAAATAACTCCACATATTGCCAAATTTTGGACTGCTGAGAGACCAAAGGCTGGATTGCCACGGACAGTGACCGAAGCAAAATCTATAGATTGTTTCCAGAGTGCTCACGCGGGACTCACACGGTCATTGTCGGCAACAATTTATTGTTTCCCCATAACTTTCTCTACGGGAGTGATGTTTTGGCTCATGGGTGCATATGCTTCCTTTAGTTTGAACTGCGATTTTGATACATTTTGAAATGTCAAAAAATTCTAAATAAAAAATTCATGTGTACATATTCACATGGTAAGTACGCACAAAGTCTTTCCATGAAAAATCAACTTGTAGTTTGAGCTATGTAAAAAGACAAAATTTAGTGCTGAAAATAAGGCTTCTTGTGAGACTTATTTTATCTTTTTTAGATCGATCATAAAAAATATCCTTTTTTCGCGAAACTGCACAAACGCACATAGATTGTCGAGATGTACATGCAAAAAAATTTGTTAATTTTTTTACAATTAAAAATATGTTTTTTGGGTGGAGGGAGCATATGCATCCAAGAGCCGAATTGAATTTTCGGGAGTGATGTTTTGGCTCTGGATGCATATGCTCCCTTTAGTTTGAACCGTGACTTTGATACATTTTGAAATGTCAAAAAATAATTAAACGAAAAATTCATGTGTACATCTTCACATGGTAAGTGCGCATAAAGTCTTTCCATGAAAAAAATCAACTTGTAGTTTGAGCTATGTAAAAAAGACAAAATTTAGTGGTGAAAATAAGGCTTTTTGTGAGACTTATTTTATCTTTTTTAGATCGATCATAAAAAATATTGTTTTTTCGTGAAACTGCACAAACGCACATAGGTTGTCCAGATGTACATGCGAATTTTTTTGTTAAATTTATTTAACAATTAAAAATATGTTTTTTGAATGGAGGGAGCATAGGCACCCAAGAGCCGAATTGAATTTCCGCTTTCTCTCTACCTCCTTTTTGCATTTCTTCTATTTTCCTGCTGGTTAGCTAAGTGCATTGGGTCGTACGTCCTATAAACTTTCATGCCCTAGCATGTAGTATTTTTGTTTTCTTAAGAGAACTCAAACTGTGGTTTACTCGAACGAGCTGTATGCAATGATGTACCCCGGATAGGCACAATGCACAGGTAAAAGTAAGAGCCCCACCATTAATTTGGGCTCATCTTTATCCTATTTAATGCAACTAGAGACAACGGATATGTGCAACTCTTTAAGCCTAACAGTCTTGGTCAAATGCTGTTTGATTGGAGCCTCTCTATTGTATCATCTTTTCGCTGATTATTACAGGCGTAAACAAAGTGCTTTCGTGGGTGTAGCTGGCCTCTAGTGTGCATGCCACTTGATCAATTCGGTAGAACATGCCAATAATCAAAACAACTATGATTTTTTTAGCTATAACAATAATGATCTAGTTTTGTCGCTACACTAATACAGAGTAGTATTTATTAATTTTATTGTTTTCAACGTACTCCTTTAGTTCTAAATAAAGATTTTAGGGCATCTATTCGACACAGAGGTCGAGGGTTTCAGCCTTCTTTTCAAAAGAAAAAATCTTAATATTTTAGTCATTTGATTTTCCCACAGATTTACAAATTCCCATATTTTGTTTCATAAGGTTTCCAAGAGTATTTCCCGTTTTTCTTTTTTATTTTATTTCTATTTTTTCAAACTTCTCTAAACGTCTTCGTCTTTTCTTTTAATGGTTCACCGGTTTCTCCGATTTTCTGACTATTTTTTATAATTTTTCATCATTGATTGCTAATTGGGTTGCGGTGACCGTCTGCCAAAACTGTACCACTGCACCAAGGCCTCCTTGTGGGCTGTGGCCGTCTTTTGGATTGAAGTTTAAATTATTTCGAGAGTGGATGAGGGACAATGTTTGATTGAGGAGTGTAAGCACTAAACCTCAAAATGTACTGGTAGTTGATGGACACAATAACAGAATATATTTGAAGATCGCATTGTAGCATAAAAAATTAGTATTTTTTATTCCCAACAATTGTTAGCGTTAAATTGGAGAACTTCAAGGGGGTTGCAGATCAACTAGTGAGTGGTGGTAATCATATGATTCCTATGTTAGGCACTCAAACATACTTTGGTTAACATGACGGCATTATCATCTTCTAAAGCAGTTTTTGGCTTGCCCATCATGGATTTGGTCAGATCAAGAGAGTAGAGGCAGGAAGCAGGCATCTGAATCTGGGGAACAGAGCTAACAAGGACAATCATAAGCTATCGGAATAAGCTTCTACAGTTAGACAAATAACAAGCCAGGGTGATGGAACTGAACATTGACAAGAAGGTGCCTGTGTGTTTGGTATTGAGAATATTCCAAGGCATGATTGTGTCTTCATGCTAGGTTAATCATGCTTTTCCGGTGCTTGTTTCTATTTATCTAGACACATACAATTAACTGACCACGTCCATTTATTTTACCATTTGATTATTGTGCAGTTTTTTTTAATTTTACGATCATGGCAGGCAGGAATATTTTTCATCAACGTGCATTGATGTTTTTAGTAGATTCCTTGCTTAGTAGGGGGTTGCGAAGGACAGAAATAATTTGAGGTATGGCGAACTCTAAAAAAATAATGAAAATAACAAAATAGTATGGAGGCATTAATGATATATATGAGTCAAACACAATCACCTATACAATAAAAATAGAAAAACATATGATTATAAGTAGAACCTACAAATCTGCCAATAATGTAAGCTCAACCGCAAAGCTGTACCTTTCTAAAAAAATATTTTGTAATTTTATGGATCAAGACTTTTAAATATCTCTTGGTCGGTTTGCAACTCGGTCTTGATGATATTTGTCGCCGAGAAATCGTTTTTAGTTGTTGTCTTCGCCACTGTTAAAAGCAAAGACATCTCAATGAGGTGATAATATCGTTGGAGAAACATGATGTGCCTTTCAAACATTAAGATATCTTTAAGTCTCCATTTCTCCACGTACGAATAATGAATAGTTCAAAGTTATCTTTTATGTAGTAAGAGATATGATAAATATATGTAAGAGAAACAGTCTTATTCACATTGAACCTAAAAAATTAGTCTTGTTGTTGGTATGTAGTCTTTGTTTTTGGTTTCAAGTCAAATTTGTGTAGTGTTAACTAAAATAAGCATAACTTTATCATACGGAATTCGTTTTCGACGTATGACCACTCAAACTGTTCAAAACAAACATGTGCATCTCATTGTATTCACCAAAAATCAAGGTAGCGCACCTGCCATACCTTGACCTAAGGGGATCTTCGCCCCATGTCATCTTTCTGACATTTTCGTACAAGATAAAAATTTATATATGCTAGCTTGCGTAAAGTGGAAAAATATATAGAATACTTAGGTAGTATGGTGGAATTTTTTCAAGAATAATAAATGATAGCCATAATGCTTAGAAAGGTATTCATGTGCCAACTTGAGTCAACTCAGACATGTGTTACATATAATCGAATAAGGTACTAAATAATCGATAACAACAAACATGGCCATAAAATACATATTTCATACACACGCACACGCACACATACACACACAAACACATGATTGTTGACACTAAGATAAAAATAAATGCATTATAACTCTTGAACTTGATTGGCATCTATGATAGAAAAACTGATGATGTGTAAATAGTTTTAATGCATCCATTTCCTTCCTAAACAAGGCAAGAATCAACTCAAACGATCGTCAGTCCCCGTCGAACACGTGGTAGAAGGAATGGAAATTAATATAAGGATGATTTAATGCAATCTCGAGCTGTGTTTTATTTTCGATAGTGCTAGGAATCCTCTGGAGGATATTTTCGTCCGACCCTCCTAGTCCATAGCGTGACACATATTTAATTTCTGCCAAAATCCAGAATTTCTTCGTCGCAGCAAAAAAAATGCCCACTTTTTCTTCATCGAAGCAAAATAATGGTTCACCTAGAAATAAAATAGAATAGACCAGTCGAACGCAGACCTCGCCGGAGACCCCGCGCAGGCGACCCGCTGGAGTCCTGGTAGCAAAACAAATTGTGCTATTGAAGCTAAACTGACCTCGGTGGATACCTTGTAGCAACAATTTTGTACTAAAGTAGCAGAACATCAGAACACTTGCAGCAAAAAGCTCATACTATCATAACAATGTCAACTACTCCTTGTCGGCGCACTGTCGGCAGCATCCCAACTCCAGCTAGTAGCATCGTCACTTGCTTCTTGCAGCACCGCCACTGATAGTTCACAACACCGTTGGTGATTATTTATAGCATCGCCGCTGAAACTTTGCAACACTACACCTCAACAGTTACAACTCCCTCCTGCTCTGTCGTCCATGCATGGAAGCACCGCTTTTATACATTCACAACTATGTGGCTGACGCATCGCAACACCAAAGACCAGCGTATGCAGGTCCCGCTTGCCTTGCATCATCGGTTTGTGTCCTCTTCCTCAACCACGATGGAGACATGTGATACGCGTACAGCATGCGTCCGTTGGGAACCCCAAGAGGAAGGTGTGATGCGTACAGCAGCAAGTTTTCTCTCAGTAAGAAACCAAGGTTATCGAACCAGTAGGATCAAGAAGCACGTGAAGGTTGTTGGTGGCGGAGTGTAGTGCGGCGCAACACCAGGGATTCCGGCGCCAACGTGGAACCTGCACAACACAATCAAAGTACTTTGCCCCAACGTAACAGTGAGGTTGTCAATCTCACCGGCTTGCTGTAACAAAGGATTAAATGTATAGTGTGAAAGATGATGTTTGCGAAGAACAGTAAGAACAAGTATTGCAGTAGATTGTATTCGATGTAAAAGAATGGACCGGGGTCCACAGTTCACTAGTGGTGTCTCTCCAATAAGATAAATAGCATGTTGGGTGAACAAATTACAGTTGGGCAATTGACAAATAAAGAGGGCATGACAATGCACATACATATCATTATGAGTATTGTGAAATTCAATTGGGCATTACGACAAAGTACATAGACCGCTTTCCAGCATGCATCTATGCCTAAAAAGTCCACCTTCGGGTTAGCATCCACACCCCTTCCAGTATTAAATTGCAAACAATAGACAATTGCATTAAGTATGGTGCGTAATGTAATCAACACAAATATCCTTAGATAAAGCATTGATGTTTTATCCCTAGTGGCAACAGCACATCCACAACCTTAGAACTTTCTGTCACTGTCCCAGATTAAATGGAGGCATGAACCCACTATCGAGCATAAATACTCCCTCTTGGAGTTACAAGTATCAACTGTTGGAGATATGCCCAAGAGGCAATAATAAAATGGTTATTATAATATATCTTTGAATTTATGATAATGTTTACATATCATGCTATAATTGTATTAACCGAAACATTGATACATGTGTGTTATGTGAACAACAAGGAGTCCAAGCCTCTTGTATAACTAGCTTGTTGATTAATAGATGATCATCGTTTCATGATCATGAACATTGGATGTTATTAATAACAAGGTTATGTCATTATGTGAATGATATAATGGACACACCCAATTAAGCGTAGCGTAAGATCACGTCATTAAGTTATTTGCTATAAGATTTCGATACATAGTTACCTAGTCCTTATGACCATGAGATCATATAAATCACTTATACCGGAAAGGTACTTTCATTACATCAAACGCCACTGCGTAAATGGGTGGTTATAAAGGTGGGATTAAGTATCCAGGAAAGTATGAGTTGAGGCATATGGATCAACAGTGGGATTTGTCCATCCCGATGACGGATAGATATACTCTGGGCCCTCTCGGTGGAATGTCGTCTAATGTCTTGCAAGCATATGAATAAGTTCATAAGAGACCACATACCACGGTACGAGTAAAGAGTACTTGTCAGGAGACGAGGTTGAACAAGGTATAGAGTGATACCGATGATCAAACCTCAGACAAGTAAAATATCGCGTGACAAAGGGAATTGGTATCGTATGTGAATGGTTCATTCGATCACTAAGTCATCGTTGAATATGTGGGAGCCATTATGGATCTCCAGATCCCGCTATTGGTTATTGGTCGGAGAGAAGTCTCAACCATGTCTACATAGTTCACGAACCGTAGGGTGACACACTTAAGGTTTGATGTCATTTAAGTAGATATGGAATATGGAATGGAGTTCGAAGTTTTGTTCGGAGTCTCGGATGGGATCCAGGATATCACGAGGAGGTCCGGAATGGTCCGGAGAATAAGATTCATATATAGGAAGTCATATTCCAAGTTTGGAAATGATCCGGTGCATTTATGGTAGGTTCTAGAAGGTTCTAGAAAAGTCTGGAAGAACGACACTATGGAAGGTGGAGTCCCGGAGGGACTCCACTAGCATGGCCGGCCAAACCCTAAGGGGGAGGAGTCCCAGGTGGGCTCCACCTTGGTGGCCGGCCAGCCTCACCTCAAGGAAAGGTGGGAGTCCCACCTTGGGTAGGACTCCCCCCTTGAGTAGGTTTCCCACCTTTGGGTAGTTTTTGTGTTGGGGTCTTATTCGAATACTTGGACCACAACTCTTGAGGCTTCCACCTATATAATGAGGGGCAAGGGGAGGGTGGCCGGCCACTCTTGGCTCAGCCTTGGCCGCACCCCTTTGAGGGCCGGCGCCCAAGCCCCCTCTCCCCAAACCCTAGCTACCTTTCCTCCACCACCTCTCTCGCATATGCTTAGCGAAGCTCCGCCGGAGATCTCCATCGACACCGTCACCACGCCGTCGTGCTATCGGGATTCCAAGGAGGATCTACTACTTCCGCTGCCCGCTGGAACGGGGAGAAGGACGTCGTCATCAACACCGAACGTGTGACCGAGTACGGAGGTGCTGCCCGATCATGGCACCGTGATCAAGATCTTCTACGCGCTTTTGCAAGCGGAAAGTGATCGTCTACTGCAGCAATAAGAGCCTACTCTTATAGGCTTTGGAAATCTTCAAGGGTTAGTCTCGTTCATCCCCTCGTTGCTCCCATCTTCTAGATTGCATCTTGGCTTGGATTGCGTTCTCGCGGTAGGAAATTTTTTGTTTTTCTATGCTACGAATCCCTACAGTGGTATCAGAGCCGTGTCTATGCATAGATGGTTGCACGAGTAGAACACAATTGTTTTGTGGGCATTGATGCTTATGTTGTCTTTAGTTTGAGTACTTTGCATCTTTGTGGCATGGTGGGATGAAGCGGCTCGGGCTAACTTTACATGACCGCGTTCATGAGACTTGCTCCACGTTCGACATGCAACTTGTATTGCATAAGTGGCTTTGCGGGTGTCTGTCTCTCCCACCATAGTGAAGATTCAATTTACTCTTTCTATTGACAACACTAGTATCACCGTTGTGGTTCATGTTCGTAGGTAGATTAGATCTCTCTCGAAAACCCTAAACCACGTAAAATATGCAAACCAAATTAGAGACGTCTAACTTGTTTTTGCAGGGTTTGGTGATGTGATATGGCCATAATGTGATGATGAATATGTATGAGATGATCATTATTGTATTGTGGCAACCGGCAGGAGCCTTATGGTTGTCTTTAAATTTCATGTTGAGTAGTATTTCAAAGTAGTTGTAATAGTTGCTACATGAGGTGAACAACAATGAAGACGGCGCCATGGACCTTGACGCTACGCCGACGATGATGGAGATCATGCCCGTTGATGATGGAGATCATGTCCGTGCTTTGGTGATGAAGATCGAAGGCGCAAAGACTAAAGGGCCATATCATATCACATATGAATTGCATGTGATGTTAATCCTTTATGCATCTTATTTTGCTTAGAACGCGACGGTAGCATTATAAGATGATCCCTCACATTAATATCAAGATAATAAAGTGTTCTCCCCTCGTATGCACCGTTGTACAGTTCGTCGTTTCGAAGCATCTCGTGATGATCGGATGTGATAGACTCAACGTTCACATACAACGGGTGTAAGGCATGTTGCACACGCGGAATACTTGGGTTTGCTTGACGAGCCTAGCATGTACAGACATGGCCTCGGGACAACGGAAACCGAAAGGTTGAACATGAGTCATATGGATGATATGATCAACATGTTGATGTTCACCATTGAAGCTACATCATCTCACGTGATGATCGGTTTTGGTGTAGTGGATTTGGATCATGTACCACTTAACAACTATGAGGGATTTTGTATTAAGTGGGAGTTCATTAGTAATTAGATTAAAACATGAACTAATTATCATAAACATAGTCTGAGTAGTATTTTGAATTAATTTTGTAGTATTGGCATCCGTTTTCTACCATGCGCTAGTCTTGTTATTGAGATAGAAATACAGTTAAAATCTGACAAGAAACTTTACGGACTGGTACCGTATTGTTAAAGAATCAAGAATTGTTTAAGTCCTATTGCAAACTTTTAGTAAACCTCACATTGTTGATTCAAAGAGCTATGTTTCCAATTAGTACCTAAAGTTATCTTGTCTCCGTTCAAATCTGTTTGAAAAGTAAGGAGCTGAAAAATTTAGTTTTTAGAAATAATCAAGGTATGAGATATGTGTGATATCTAAGACCTTATTGCAAGATGATAGAATATAATTTGGTGAGACTACATAAACTCATAAGTTTTATGGGAATGTACGAAGGTTGAAGACGCAAGGCGTCCCAATCCTCCAACTATTGGGGCACTAACAATATTCGCATATCCATGAAGTAATCGTCCTTAGTATGCACCGTTGCTAAGACTCGTCGTATCGAAGCATCACGTGTTGATCGGGTGTTATAGATTCTACGAGTGCATACAACGGGTGCAAGCCAGATTTGCACATGCGAATACTAAATATTACTTTGTGAGCCTAGCATGTACAGACATGGTCTCAGAAAGTCATCATGATACAATGGATAAAATTATGAGTGAAATTGTTCATCATATTACAAGGTTACTAATAGTGAAATCCGGAACACTTGTCATATGATGATCAACTTCAAAGTAAGAACCTCAAGGTTATTGGTATTTGACCAAAAAACCTAGAAGTTATTGATGTTGAAGTGTTTTTCTGAATAATGAGGAAAGCTAAAAGAGAAACTACAAAAGATTATTGGCAGAAAGAAAGAAAAGACTAGAAAGTCTAGCTCAGGTGTATATAAATGATATACATGTTATGGATGTATTCCTCGTTTGGTCACACAATGAAATTCTTGGGTATTTGTACCATATTGGTTGGTATGAAGTGTCATACAAAACAACGCAATACAAGAATACAATGGCCTAAGTGACTGACAAGGAATATGATAGGAATACACGTCTGGAACAAAATAAAGTGTTATTATGTTCGTCGTTGGCATTCTATCTAGCCTTTAGGATTTATAATAAAGAACTTAATAATTGTTATTTTGCTCTGGTCAAATGAAAACAATGAGTTGTTCAAATTATGACATTACTCCATGTACGATGGATAAGTTATTATAAATCTTAATGGTGAAACACACACACATAATACTGACGCTAAAATGCCATAAGGCAAGTGATTTGAATTCCACTTATTTGTGGAACCGCCATTTAGGTCATGTTAGAAAGGAAAACATGAAGGAACTCCATGCAAATGGATTTTTGAAGTCATTTGATTTTTTGAATCATTTGGCGCTTGCAAATCTTTTCTAAAAGAGAATGACTAAAAAAAAACCGTTCATAGGCCAAGAGTTGAACGGGCAACTAACTTAGTGAAAACATACATAATGATATATGTGGTTCACTGGGCATAGTTGTGTGCGGGAGATTCTTCTACTTCATGAAAACTTTCAACAATGATTGAGTATATATGTGGATATATTCGATAAGGAAGAAGTTTGAAACATTTGAATGGATTCAAATAAATTTCAGCATAAAGTGGAAATCATCGTAATAGAAAAGTCAAATATCTATGATTGGATCATGGTGAAAATATTTGAATTACGAGTTTTAGCGAACATCTAAGAGAGTCATGAAATTGTTCTACAACTCACATTTCTTGGAGTATCATAATGATGATATAGTATCCGAGAGATGTATCCAAACCTTGTTGGATTAATGATGAGATAAAATATTATGACGCCATTATATTTTTGTGAATTATGCTTTAGAGACTACCGCTTTTTAGAGCATCATCATGATCCGTTGAAATGACACCATACAAGTTATGGCATGGGTATAAACCCTAATAGTCCTTTCTTTAAATTTTGGTTTAAAAATTTACAACCGAAATCGGATAAATGTCTTTGTTGGTTATCTCAAAAGAATTGTTTGGGAATTCTTTCCACTATGAAGTAAAAGACAAAAATGTTTGTTAATGTTATTTGCTTATTTCCAAGAAATTGTTTTGTAGCGAAGTTTTTGAGTGGGAGGACAATAGAACTTGATAAGGTTTATGAACCTGATCATAATGATCAGAGTAGCACAGCATCGGAATTGGTTCCGGAAGCGGCCACGACGATCATGTCTCCCATGACTACAAATTGTTTTAGCCATGGAGATCAAAGTACATATTGAACCATGTAGGTATGGTTTACTTTGTGATCAAATAAATGATTTGTGGACAAAGGATTGATTTTGAACAATGATAAACCAACTACAAACAAAGAAGTTATGATGGGCCCTGACTCCGTTAAAATGGCTATACGCCATGAAATCCAAAATAGATGAATACTTTTTGAAAGTAAATGGATCTATAAAAATTGATGAAGCTTGACTTGTTGAAAAGTTGTTTACGACAAAGTTCAAAGAGTTGACTACGATAAGATTAGATCTTCCGTAGCAATGCTTATAGTCTATGTGGATTATTCTATTAATCACTACATATTTTTTTTATGGGATATGCTAGTAGGATGGCAAAATACATTACTTATAAGAAGTGTGTATTAAAGGTGTATACAAGATACAACCAAAAGTTTTGCTAGTCCGTGTAATACTAGATAGATATACAAACTTCAATTGGATGAAGTAAGTATCACGGAGTTGAAATCTTCACCATATGAAATAATCAAAGAGTTTTTGATTTCATCAGAGACGATGAAGAGGCTTGCATTTGCAAGAAATTAAGTGGGAGCGCTGAGACATATTTATAATACTTTATATAGATGACATATAGTTGGTTATAAATGATGTAATTATATACTTGATTAAAAAGGTTTCATTGAAAATTAATTTCAGTGAAAGGATATGGACTGAAACAAATTTAGTGTCAAGATCTATGAAGATAGATTGAAACACATAAATAAGTTTAAGTCAAAGTACATAGGATGGATATTGAAGTAGTTCAATATAGAAATATTGAGAAAATGTTCTTGTCATGTGAAGGTTTAACTAGAATTGAGTGTATCTGACACTAAATGAGTAAAAACACATGAGTGATTATAGATCACAAATAATATGTACACAATCAGATGTCATGTACTCTTAAAAATGTTATGAGCATGTACCAGAATAATTCATGTGATGATCATTGAAAAACAGTAAGAATATTCTTGAGTACTTAAGAAGAACCAAGGATATATATAGTTTTGTATGGAGAAATGACAAACAAATCGCTGTAAGGTGTTGCATCGATATTTGTTTTTGTCACATATAAAAATAAAATTTCAATCTCAAATTAGACTAAGTGTTGTTTAAAAGGTAGCACAATGAGCTAGAAGTTGTCTATGCTAGATTTAGAAGAGTTCTAAATATTATGATGGATTCTACAAAAGAAGGCAGAGTATGTCATTGTTTTGACAATGACAAAGGATGTTAAAGTCAAGAGGTTCTTTGAGAACTTGGTGTAGTTCCGACAGAGTCAGAACTTTGAAGCTATATTGTGTGTGACAATATTAGTGACATATTTTAGACCGCGGAATTAAGGTTCCACTAGAAGACCAAACATATTTAATGCCGACTCATTTGGAAATGAGTGATGCGTTGAGACGCAAATAAATTACAAAATACATACGTTTCTGAGCGTGTCAGATCCGTTGACTAAAACCTCTCCCTTGAGCAATACATGATAAAGCACCGGAAGGCCAAGGTGTTATATCTTTACAAATGTAAACTAGATTATTGACTCTAGTGCAAGTGGGAGACTATTGGAGATATGCCCAAGAGGCAATAATAAAATGGTTATTATAATATATCTTTGAATTTATGATAATGTTTACATATCATGCTATAATTGTATTAACCGAAACATTGATACATGTGTGTTATGTGAACAACAAGGAGTCCCTAGTAAGCCTCTTGTATAACTAGCTTGTTGATTAATAGATGATCATCGTTTCATGATCATGAACATTGGATGTTATTAATAACAAGATTATGTCATTATGTGAATGATATAATGGACACACCCAATTAAGCGTAGCATAAGATCACGTCATTAAGTTATTTGCTATAAGATTTCGATACATAGTTACCTAGTCCTTATGACCATGAGATCATATAAATCACTTATACCGGAAAGGTACTTTGATTACATCAAACGCCACTGCGTAAATGGGTGGTTATAAAGGTGGGATTAAGTATCCAGGAAAGTATGAGTTGAGGCATATGGATCAACAGTGGGATTTGTCCATCCCGATGACGGATAGATATACTCTGGGCCCTCTCGGTGGAATGTCGTCTAATGTCTTGCAAGCATATGAATAAGTTCATAAGAGACCACATACCACGGTACGAGTAAAGAGTACTTGTCAGGAGACGAGGTTGAACAAGATATAGAGTGATACCGATGATCAAACCTCGGACAAGTAAAATATCGCGTGACAAAGGGAATTGGTATCGTATGTGAATGGTTCATTCGATCACTAAGTCATCGTTGAATATGTGGGAGCCATTATGGATCTCCAGATCCCGCTATTGGTTATTGGTCGGAGAGAAGTCTCAACCATGTCTACATAGTTCACGAACCGTAGGGTGACACACTTAAGGTTTGATGTCGTTTAAGTAGATATGGAATATGGAATGGAGTTCGAAGTTTTGTTCGGAGTCTCGGATGGGATCCAGGATATCACGAGGAGGTCCGGAATGGTCCGGAGAATAAGATTCATATATAGGAAGTCATATTCCAAGTTTGGAAATGATCCGGTGCATTTATGGCAGGTTCTAGAAGGTTCTAGAAAAGTCCGGAAGAACGGCACTATGGAAGGTGGAGCTCCGGAGGGACTCCACTAGCATGGCCGGCCAAACCCTAAGGGGGGGGAGTCTCAGGTGGGCTCCACCTTGCTGGCCGGCCAGCCTCACCTCAAGGAAAGGTGGGAGTCCCACCTTGGGTAGGACTCCCCCCTTGAGTAGGTTTCCCACCTTTGGGTAGTTTTTGTGTTGGGGTCTTATTCGAAGACTTGGACCACAACTCTTGAGGCTTCCACCTATATAATGAGGGGCAAGGGGAGGGTGGCCGGCCACTCTTGGCTCAGCCTTGGCCGCACCCCTTTGAGGGCCGGCGCCCAAGCCCCCTCTCCCCAAACCCTAGCTACCTTTCCTCCACCACCTCTCTCTTATATGCTTAGCAAAGCTCCGCCGGAGATCTTGTCAACACCCGGATTTTTAAGTCCGGATGCCTATTATGTCATACATCGCAATCCCAGGAAATTGTTGTTGCGAGGCATAATAGTTAAGTATCACAGTCATCATTCATTACAAACCATAATGTCTTACAACTTGGAATCACATGATCCATATTACACAAATAGTTGATCTAATGATCAACGAACAAACACAAGTTCATAGCGGAAGCGTAAGATACAAGGACTCTCTAGTCCACAGGCCAACGCTTGACGTTAGAAGCTCCTAGTTGTGGTAGACGTCCTGCTGATCGTCCTCCTCGTACTGCTGCTCGGCTTCATATTCTGGCCATTTGAATAGCCAGGGACAAAGCCGTGAGTACTTTAAGTACTCGCAATCTAATACTAAAGTAAGTACTAGCATTGACATAAAGGTGTTCTAAGCTCTAAGTTTATTTGCATAAAGCCAATTTTATTTCCTAAACACTTTTGTAAACAACTCCTCAAGTGCTAACTAACTCAAGTGGGAACATTAGTGTCATTCCCACAACTCAGTTGTGATTCAAAGTCAAAGTCACCTTTCAAGTTCAAGTTCAAAAACATCTGTCACAAAGATATAAATTCTGATGACGGAAACAGAATGGCCTTTCCAATTGTCCATATCCGCGGACGCGGCTATTCGAATAGTTCTACACTCTGCAGAGGTCGCACACTTGTGCCACAACATTTGATTACATCCGTCAGGGGTAAAACCCTGAATAATCGTAACTCAGTACGCGGATCATCAACCATTAACCTTTCACTTACACACCCTAGTATAGGCACCTCTCCCCATGAGCTTGGCCTCCCGGTGAAAACCAACTGTTAACCCGGGAACTGCACAGGGCTTGGGCCGGACATTCACCTCATATCACGTCATATCACATCATCTCTTTTGTTGTAGAGGCAGCTTTCGGCATAACCCCGATGACGCTTGTTTAGAGGGAACCCATACTAAGACACATAAATTTCCAGCTAAGCCCTACCCATAATCAGGTATTGTGGGGGTACTCAAAAATTGGAATGGTATCGCATCCAATCAATCATCAGTTTTTAGCCAAAGTCACCAAGTCAACTTCAGGGTCATATTCACCTTCAAAATCTTTCAATGGAAATGACTAATCATTCCAAGGTTTTCACCATCATCATTTCACCAACACATGTTCCCATCTAGAGTAGTCATTTTAAATTTAGCACTAGCCACTAGGTGTGAGGGGTGCTAAGTATTTGCTTTGCTTCTAGGCTAAGTTTGATACTCTTGTACTAACTCCAAACTAACCCAGTAAATCATAAATCAACAAGTACTTTGATAAAACAAAGGTAAATAAAGCTTGTAGAGTAAAACTGGGAAATAGGATTATAAGCATAAAGTAAATGGGGTAATGCCTTGCTCATGGTGAGCTTTGCACTTTGCAAGAGTATTATCTTGCCTTGGTTGGGAAACTGGTCAAAGTGGTCTTCTTCTTCCTGGAAGTAGACCTCCTCCTCCTCCTGGTACTCCTCGGTACTAGCGTCTAAAATACGAATACGGGGTACACAATCATCACACCAAACTAATCTACTAAACTATGCACAAACATGGTTCACACACTTAAACTAGCATCACATATTACTATTAAGTTGGTGGATGGGTTCTTCTTATTACTTAAGAAAAATAATTTCCTCTCATACTAAACTTAAATGTTACTTTGAATTATTTAGAGAAATAATTTCCTCTCATTATCTTATTAAGATTTAATTTCTCTTATGCATAATATGTGACCTAGGTTGACCCAAGTCAACCTCTTCACACTTAGCATTTGGAGAAAAAGGTTTAAATGAGGTGAGCACCTCATACAATTTAATTCTAGCATAACAAGGATTTAATATCACCAACAATTCCTATGGGACCTAAATAACCAGAGTCTCCACTTCACTTGGAATTGGTGGTGACAAGATTTAAATGAGGGAAACTCCCACATAAGATTTATTAATAGTTTTGGACAATATCTTTGACTAGAAAATAGCCATAAGGCATTTAAATCAACTAAACTATGATCATCCAAAGTAGGCATGGCATATTTTTGTAGAAACAAATAGTATAAGTGAAAAGTGAATTATTGGAGGTGGAATTAATTGAAAAGCATTTATGGTTGATTTTTAAGAATTATTACAAGGCAGAAAAGTCCCTGCTTTGTTTATTTTGTCATTTCATTTCTACAAAAGATCTAGGGTTCTAGCCAGTGGCAAAGTGTAGACAATTTCATAAGGTTTCCAAAAATATAAAGTTTGTAAAATTTGGCCGAGTAGATTTGTCACAATTGAAATTCAAAGTTTGCATCAGATTGTATATTTTATCTAATTTCCAAATTTGAATTCAAAAAGGTGGGCTTGCGCGGGAAGGGAACTTGGGCCGGCCCAGTACTGCGTCCAGCGCAGCGGGCCGCCTGACAGTGTGGGGACCACACGTCAGTGTGCTTTAAAACACCGAAACGGTACGGGGGAGGTGGACCGTAGGATTAGAGTGGGATCGCACGGTCGAGGATGGCCTTCGTCTCCGGCGAGAGGGGGAACTCACCGCGACGGCGGCAGGGGGTCGGCGAGCTCGTCGGAGCTCCGGCGGTCGAGGGCGAGGTGCACGGCAACGTTGTCGACGACGGTGAAGCAGAGGGAAGCAGCGGCGTCTCCAATGGCGGCCTCCTGCTCCGGCGGCCTCCGTGTACTGGCGGCGGCGTCGATCTTGCGATTGGCGGTCTCCGGCGGCGTATCTATGAAATTGAGGTGGCAGGGGGAGTTCTGAGGATGTGTGGAGTCGATTGGCGTGCTCAGTTTGGACGGAGGAGTCCTCCTTTTATAGCGGCTCCGAGCCAGGGCGGGCGGTCATGGTGACGGTGGCTCTGGCGCGCTCCCGTCGATCAACGGCGTGGGCGAGGGCATGGTCGTGTCCAGGCAGACTCAGGGAGCGTCACGATGTACTCGAAACAGCTTTCGGTGGTCAAGCACAGTGGCGCGCGTCACGCGTCCGTGGGCACTGTGGCGGACGGTCGTCGACGCGGTCGTCGTCCACGGCGTTCCCGCGGCCTCGTGCGCGTGTCCAGGCGATGCAGGGCGCCGTGGTGCGTCTACTGGCGGTGAGCGTGAAGGCGGAGGTGACGCAGGGGCGCGGGGCGGCTGACGCTCTGGCGCGTCCAGCGCTGGCGCCATGCGCGCTCGGCGCGGCATGGGCGTGCCTGGGCGCGTACGGGCGCGACGTTTCTACCCGTTGCGGTAACATTTTTCGTCGAGGCAGGGTTGGGTCTTGCTCGGGTGAGTGTGAAGGAGCTAGTGGACATGGTGGTGTAGTCCAGAGGTGACCAGGTGAGGAGATGGCATGAAGTGGCCATGCCATGCCACGGCATGGCATGTTTTTGTTGATTTAACCAAACCCTGGTCAGTGCAAGTGGTGGTGATGGTGTGGTGAGGTGAGAGGGAGGCTCCAGGGTGCAGAGAGGTCAAAGTTGGACCAAGTCCAAGTAGAAAATGCAGTATGGGCTCCAATTGATACCCTGCCTGCCAAGTGTTTGTGGAAATGCCCGAAAGAAAATTATTTTTGAATTTTGAAATTCTTTTTGGTGGGTTGGAATCATATATTAAGTGGAGCATTTTGGTGGTGGTGGTGGTCAAAATGGATTTGATATGCAAAATCACATTTTGCATATGATCTTAAATTTGTTTCAAAGTCCTGACTTTGCTTGCTTGCCATTTGAAAAAGGTGATGAATTTGGGGTGGTGGTTTTGGGCAAAGTTGTAGTGCTTGATGTTGTCTTGGATGAGGTGAAAAGAGTTGACAAAGTTTAGAAGTGGAAAGAAGAGAACCAGGGGCTCAAAGTGGCCATCAGACTAAAAATGGCACAAGTGACCATATTGCATGTGACTTGGAAAATTGAGTTTGATTTTGGTTTGAATTGAGTTGGCTTGATTCCAAAGGTGTTAATAAGTGTTTATTAACCATTTACAAGTAATGGTGCCAACCAATTTGGCCTAGATTAAGTATTTGCAAAAATGGCATAGGCCTTATGTGAGGGTGAAATGGATTTTTGGGATTTCTTTTATATTTCAATTTTAATTGGCCAAGGGTGATCAAGTGATCATTGCTAGGGTTGTAAAGTGGGAGAGAACACATAAGCAAACATCATGGCAATTGCACACTCAAAATAATTAATAAGGTGATCTATATGCATAAACCTATATGATGAGAAAAAGTTTTTGTTGGCCTCAATTTTTGGATTCTTGAAATCTCTCGTGTTCATTTTGTTGAAACTTGGGATGTTACAAACCCTTCCCCCTTACAAAAGATCTCGTCCCGAGATCTAGAGAAAACTAGGTACGAAAGAGATCTGGGTATTCCTTCTTCATATCTTCCTCGCGTTCCCAAGTTGCTTCTTCTTCAGTGTGGTTACTCCATTGTATCTTCAGGAACTTGATACTTCTGGTGCGGGTGGTCCTGAATGCTTCTTCAAGGATGCGAATAGGCACTTCGCGGTAGGTTAGGTCCGTGTTGATATCAATGGCTCTATGGTCGATGTTCTTGAATACTTCGGTCTTCTCAGGCACTTCTAGGCACTTCCTAAGTAGTGAGATGTGAAACACATTGTGTACGGCAGACATCTCTTCCGGTAGTTCCAACTGATATGAGACTTCTCCTCGGCGATCCAGAATCTTGAATGGTCCGACATATCTGGGGGCGAGCTTTCCTTTAAGTTGGAATCTCTGCATTCCTTTGAGGGGTGAGACCTTGAGATACACAAAATCTCCGATCTCGAATGTCATCTCTCGGCGTCTCTTGTCGGCGTAGCTCTTTTGTCTTGACTGGGCGGTCTTGAGGTACTCGCGGATCTTGTGCACCTTCTCTTCGGCTTCGCGGAGAACATCGGGGCCGAAGACTTGACTATCTCCGACTTCCGACCAGTTCAGAGGGGTACGGCATTTCCTTCCGTACAGGGCTTCAAAGGGGGCCATCTGTAAGCTGGCTTGATAGCTATTGTTGTAGGAGAATTCTGCGTATGGTAGGCAGTCTTCCCATTTGGATCCGTACTCTAGCACACAGGCTCTCAACATATCTTCTAGGATCTGGTTGACTCTCTCTGTCTGTCCGTCAGTCTGTGGGTGGTATGCTGTGCTGAAATTCAGACGGGTTCCTAGTCCTTCATGCACTTTCTGCCAGAATCTTGAGGTGAATTGTGATCCTCTATCTGACACAATGGTCTTCGGGGTTCCGTGCAGGCTGACTATTCTGGATATGTATAGCTCAGCTAGCTTTGGGCCTTGGTATGTGGTCTTGACAGGGATGAAATGTGCAACCTTGGTTAATCTATCGATGACTACCCAAATGGAGTCATTTCCTCTGCTAGATTTGGGCAATCCTGTGATAAAGTCCATACCGACAGAATCCCATTTCCACTCAGGAATCTGTAAAGGTTGCAACAGTCCTGCGGGTCGTTGATGTTCTGCTTTGACTCGGCCGAGATATCACACTTGGCGATGTAGCTTCCTATCTCTCGCTTCATTCCGTGCCACCAGAATTGTTCCTTCAGGTCTTGGTACATCTTGGTACCTCCGGGGTGGATTGAGTAAAGGGTGTCATGGGCTTCTTGCAGAATGACTTGTTTCAAGTCAGAGTCCGATGGTACGCAGAGACGTTCTTTGTACCAAAGAACTCCGGCTTCGTCTACGGTGAATCCTGGTGCCTTTCCTGCAGCTATCTGACTCTTTATTCCGTCCATGCTGGCATTTCCCTTCTGGGCTTCTTTTATCTGGCTCATCAAAGTGGGTTGGAGTTCAATGCTGGCGAGGAATCCTTCGCTCACTAGCTCTAGTCTGAATTGTTCAAACTCTTGGTACAGGCTTGGTTGCTCTATTGCGATCATGGAGTTTAACTGACACGGCAGTCTGCTCAAGGCATCCGCTACCACATTGGCTTTGCCGGGGTGGTAGTGAATTTCCATGTCGTAATCCTTGATTAACTCTATCCATCTGCGCTGTCTCATGTTCAGCTCTTTCTGGGTGAAAATGTACTTCAGGCTCTTGTGATCAGAATATATCTCGCATCGATTACCCATGAGGTAATGACGCCAAACCTTCAGGGCTAACACTACGGCTGCTAACTCCAAGTCATGGGTTGGATAGTTCTGTTCATGTTGCTTCAGTTGCCTTGATAGGTAGGATATCACTTTGCCTTCTTGCATCAGCACACATCCAAGGCCAGTCTTGGATGCATCACAATAGACATCAAATGGCTTGGTGACATCGGGCATGATCAGTATTGGGGCTGTGGTTAATTTGAGCTTGAGTAGCTGAAAGCTTTCTTCACACTTGTCATTCCAGTCAAATTTCCGGTCCTTCTTCAACAGTGTAGTCATTGGTCTTGCGATGCTTGAAAATCCTTCAACGAATCGGCGGTAATATCCCGCCAATCCTAGAAAGGCTCTGACTTCAGTCTGGGTGGTTGGGGCCTTCCATTCCTCAACAGTTTTGATTTTTGCGGGATCTACAGCAATTCCTCCTGCAGACAAGATGTGTCCCAGGAATCCCACTTCTCTCAACCAAAACTCACATTTGCTAAACTTGGCGTACAACTGATGTTGCCTAAGGGTTTCTAGAACCACTTCCAAATGTTGCTCATGTTCTTCTTCTGATTTGGAGTAGATAAGGATGTCGTCGATGAAGACAACGACAAACTTATCCAGGAATTCCATAAAGATCTTGTTCATGAGGTTCATGAAGTAAGCGGGGGCATTGGTCAGTCCAAAGGACATGACATTGTACTCATACAGTCCATATCTGGTGGTAAAGGCAGTCTTTGGAATATCTGTTGCTCGGATCTTCAGTTGATGGTAACCTGTCCTCAGATCAATCTTTGAGAAAACTTGGGCACCGGTCAGCTGGTCAAACAGGTCTTCTATCTTTGGCAAGGGATATTTGTTCTTGATGGTGACATCGTTAAGCTTACGATAATCCGTAACCAAACGAGTGGCACCGTCCTTTTTATCCACAAACAAAACTGGTGATCTCCAAGGCGACGCACTTGGTCGAATCAGACCTTTGTACAGCATATCATCCAGTTGCTTTTTCAGTTCCATCAGTTCTGCGGGGTTCATGCTATAGGCTCTCTGGGCTATAGGTCCTGTTCCAGGGATTAACTCGATGATAAACTCGATATCCCGGTCCGGGGGCATACCGGGTAGATCATCCGGAAACACATCAGGGTATCGACAAACGACCCTGATTTGATCCAGAGTTGGCTTTGCTACACTTTGATTGCAGGTGAATTTTCTGGGTAGTTTTTCAGATAAGTGTTCTATTATTATTCCGGTGCTACTTGTCATGGTGATGGCCTTCTTGGCGCAGTCTATCAATCCATGATGTTTCGCCATCCAGTCCATACCCAGGACTACTTCCAATCCTTTTGTTCCCAGAACAATCAAGTTTGCATAAAAGTCTATTTCATGGATTCTGATGGGTACATCTTTGCAAAATTTTCTAGCTTTAGTTGTTGATCCAGGTATTTGAACTACCATGACATGTTTCAAGCTGATTGGTTGAATCTTACTAGTGCACACAAAATCTTACAGAACGAACGAATGCGATGCTCCGAATCAAACAACACTCTTGCTGGTATTGAGTTAACAGAGAACATACCCAGCACCACGTCAGGTGCTTCCTGGGCTTCCTCAGCATTCATGTGGTAGAGGCGACCTCCGCGGTTGCTCGGGTTGTTGGGGGCGAACTTCTTGCCGGTGGAGACACGGCGTTGCTGCTGAGCAGGTGGTGCGGGGTTGCCTGCGAGCTTGGCGAGCCTCTTGGGACACTCATTGGAGTAGTGCCCCACTACACCACACTCATAACAAGTGATGGTGGTCTTGTCCTGCTTGTTCGCGACGGGGATTGCATTGCTCCCGGTCCTTGGTGCGGTGTTGGAGTTGTTGTTGTTGTTGTTGTTGTTGGGGGCTCTCGGCGGAGCGCGGTTGAAGTTGTTGTTGGTGTTGTAGTTGCTGTTGTTGTGGTGGCCTCCTGGCCTGGGGTTTCCTCCACTCCGGTTCGGATAAACCGGACGTGACATCTGTGCATTGGGCTTGTTGGTTCTGAAACCTCCGCCTGAGTTGGGGCGGTACCTTGGGGCATTGCTGGGCCCACTCTGATTCATCATGCGGCGCTTGCGGTTCTCGCTGGCTTGGTGCAGTTTGCCTTCCATCTGGATGGCGGAGTCAACGAGGGCTTCGAGGTCGGCAAAGGGGATGTTGATCAACACAGTCTGCATCTCATCATGCAGTCCATTCAGGAACCTTTCCTTCCTCTTCTCAGTAGTGTCGGTCTCATCCGGGGCGTACCTTGACAGTGTGAGAAACTTGTCGCGGTATTCCACCACGGACATCCGGCCTTGCTTCAGTTCACGGAATTCATCTCTCATCTTCTTTATCAGACCCGGGGGCACATGGTACTTGCTGAACTTGAGCTTGAAATCAGTCCAAGTCATGAACTGTCCCGCGTTCATGGCACGGGTGCTTGTCCACCAAGCTCTTGCTGGTCCTGCTAAGTAGTGCGTGGCAAACAGCACTTTCTCATTCTCTTCCACTCCAGCTACTTCTAGATTGTTCTCCATAGTTTGGAGCCAATCATCTGCATCAAGTGGTTCCTCAGTCTTGCTGAAAAGCGGCGGGTTGGTGATTCGGAAGTTCTTGAGCTTAGATCCTGGATGATCATGGTGGCCTTGATTGTTGTTGACAAGCTGTTGAAGTGCTGCAATGTTGGCTTGCCTTTCAGCTCTTTCTGCTTCTCTATCTTCCAGCATAACTTGCAACATCTGCATCATAGCGTCTTGGTTCGGGTTGCGATTTGGAGGGGCCATCTGAGTATTGAGATTGATCATGAGAAAAGAGGGAAATTTCTATGGCTTGTTTTGGTGTTTTAAGTTCAAAGCTTAAAACTTGAAGTCTTTTCATGATGACACAACCATACATTCATTCATAGCAAACAACACACATTACAAGCTAACACACTAAGGGTTTTAAGAACCCTTCTTCTCCAAACTACGATACATGGGGCGGGATACAACTCACACCTACGATAGTGCCTAAGTGAACTACTCCTCCTCATCAACATCGATGGGGGTGTGGTCATCATCCTCGTCGTCCAGGAAGTCGTAGTCTTCCCCCTCGGTGTTCTCATCCTCCTCGAAGTCGTTGTCGTCACTCAGGTAGTTGCTTCCTCCCTGAATGTCTTCTCCATCTTCCTCCATCTTCTTCATCTGCTCTTCCTGGGCCTTGACAGTGGCCTCGAGTGCGGCTATCTTCGCGCGGAGGCGGATGATAGTGGCATCCCTCTTCGCGCGCTGCTGGCGGAGGGTCCTGCGGTCCTTGGCGAGCAGCTTGATGCAGTCACCTTGCTCGATGATGCGGGCGTGAGTCTGGTTGGCGTACTCACGGGAGTGGTCGAGATCCTGCTGAGTGTGGTACAGCATGAAGTCGAGATGCTCCACATGGTGCTTCAGCTCCGGGTGAGAGGTCATGTCCATGGGCTCTCCAGCAGAGTTACGCCTCGCGAGGTGCGAAAAGCGAGGGTGCTTGAGTGCCTCCCCGCTCATCCCGCACAGGCGTGCGAGTCCCTCCTGAAGTCCGCGAGCAAGTCCGTCCAGCCAGTTGCTCTCCATGAAGGAGAAGAGGATCCTCTCAGAAGTGGGAGGCTCCATCTTGCCCCTCAAGTCAGCGGTGATGATCCACTGCAGCTCGCCTCCTGGCTGGTTCGCGATCTGCGATCCGTGGAACTCCGGGTGCGGGCGACCAAGGTGGTCGGACAGGGCGTTGAGGTCGTGCTCGAAGATCAAGCTTCCCCCATTCCCAAGCTGGTAAAACTTCGTGTTCACGGGCTCCATCTGAAAGTGAAGTAAAGGATTAAGTTAGATAAGTGAACAAGTGTGGCAAAATTTTAGTTATATTTCTAAGGAAGAGCATGACTTCTTGTTTTTCCAAAGAGCTCAAGGAGAAGACAAAGATTTAAAATTTTCAGAAATACTTCATTCCTTTTTGAAACTCAATTTTTTTCAGAACGTCCATTTCTAACTAGGGTCTCCTAAGGTCAAACAATGGCTCTGATACCAACTTGTCAACACCCGGATTTTTAAGTCCGGATGCCTATTATGTCATACATCGCAATCCCAGGAAATTGTTGTTGCGAGGCATAATAGTTAAGTATCACAGTCATCATTCATTACAAACCATAATGTCTTACAACTTGGAATCACATGATCCATATTACACAAATAGTTGATCTAATGATCAACGAACAAACACAAGTTCATAGCGGAAGCGTAAGATACAAGGACTCTCTAGTCCACAGGCCAACGCTTGACGTTAGAAGCTCCTAGTTGTGGTAGACGTCCTGCTGATCGTCCTCCTAAATCGCTGCTCGGCTTCATATTCTGGCCATTTGAATAGCCAGGGACAAAGCCGTGAGTACTTTAAGTACTCGCAATCTAATACTAAAGTAAGTACTAGCATTGACATAAAGGTGTTCTAAGCTCTAAGTTTATTTGCATAAAGCCAATTTTATTTCCTAAACACTTTTGTAAACAACTCCTCAAGTGCTAACTAACTCAAGTGGGAACATTAGTGTCATTCCCACAACTCAGTTGTGATTCAAAGTCAAAGTCACCTTTCAAGTTCAAGTTCAAAAACATCTGTCACAAAGATATAAATTCTGATGACGGAAACAGAATGGCCTTTCCAATTGTCCATATCCGCGGACGCGGCTATTCGAATAGTTCTACACTCTGCAGAGGTCGCACACTTGTGCCACAACATTTGATTACATCCGTCAGGGGTAAAACCCTGAATAATCGTAACTCAGTACGCGGATCATCAACCATTAACCTTTCACTTACACACCCTAGTATAGGCACCTCTCCCCATGAGCTTGGCCTCCCGGTGAAAACCAACTGTTAACCCGGAATCGCACAGGCTTGGGCCGGACATTCACCTCATATCACGTCATATCACATCATCTCTTTTGTTGTAGAGGCAGCTTTCGGCATAACCCCGATGACGCTTGTTTAGAGGGAACCCATACTAAGACACATAAATTTCCAGCTAAGCCCTACCCATAATCAGGTATTGTGGGGGTACTCAAAAATTGGAATGGTATCGCATCCAATCAATCATCAGTTTTTAGCCAAAGTCACCAAGTCAACTTCAGGGTCATATTCACCTTCAAAATCTTTCAATGGAAATGACTAATCATTCCAAGGTTTTCACCATCATCATTTCACCAACACATGTTCCCATCTAGAGTAGTCATTTTAAATTTAGCACTAGCCACTAGGTGTGAGGGGTGCTAAGTATTTGCTTTGCTTCTGGGCTAAGTTTGATACTCTTGTACTAACTCCAAACTAACCCAGTAAATCATAAATCAACAAGTACTTTGATAAAACAAAGGTAAATAAAGCTTGTAGAGTAAAACTGGGAAATAGGATTATAAGCATAAAGTAAATGGGGTAATGCCTTGCTCATGGTGAGCTTTGCACTTTGCAAGAGTATTATCTTGCCTTGGTTGGGAAACTGGTCAAAGTGGTCTTCTTCTTCCTGGAAGTAGACCTCCTCCTCCTCCTGGTACTCCTCGGTACTAGCGTCTAAAATACGAATACGGGGTACACAATCATCACACCAAACTAATCTACTAAACTATGCACAAACATGGTTCACACACTTAAACTAGCATCACATATTACTATTAAGTTGGTGGATGGGTTCTTCTTATTACTTAAGAAAAATAATTTCCTCTCATACTAAACTTAAATGTTACTTTGAATTATTTAGAGAAATAATTTCCTCTCATTATCTTATTAAGATTTAATTTCTCTTATGCATAATATGTGACCTAGGTTGACCCAAGTCAACCTCTTCACACTTAGCATTTGGAGAAAAAGGTTTAAATGAGGTGAGCACCTCATACAATTTAATTCTAGCATAACAAGGATTTAATATCACCAACAATTCCTATGGGACCTAAATAACCAGAGTCTCCACTTCACTTGGAATTGGTGGTGACAAGATTTAAATGAGGGAAACTCCCACATAAGATTTATTAATAGTTTTGGACAATATCTTTGACTAGAAAATAGCCATAAGGCATTTAAATCAACTAAACTATGATCATCCAAAGTAGGCATGGCATATTTTTGTAGAAACAAATAGTATAAGTGAAAAGTGAATTATTGGAGGTGGAATTAATTGAAAAGCATTTATGGTTGATTTTTAAGAATTATTACAAGGCAGAAAAGTCCCTGCTTTGTTTATTTTGTCATTTCATTTCTACAAAAGATCTAGGGTTCTAGCCAGTGGCAAAGTGTAGACAATTTCATAAGGTTTCCAAAAATATAAAGTTTGTAAAATTTGGCCGAGTAGATTTGTCACAATTGAAATTCAAAGTTTGCATCAGATTGTATATTTTATCTAATTTCCAAATTTGAATTCAAAAAGGTGGGCTTGCGCGGGAAGGGAACTTGGGCCGGCCCAGTACTGCGTCCAGCGCAGCGGGCCGCCTGACAGTGTGGGGACCACACGTCAGTGTGCTTTAAAACACCGAAACGGTACGGGGGAGGTGGACCGTAGGATTAGAGTGGGATCGCACGGTCGAGGATGGCCTTCGTCTCCGGCGAGAGGGGGAACTCACCGCGACGGCGGCAGGGGGTCGGCGAGCTCGTCGGAGCTCCGGCGGTCGAGGGCGAGGTGCACGGCAACGTTGTCGACGACGGTGAAGCAGAGGGAAGCAGCGGCGTCTCCAATGGCGGCCTCCTGCTCCGGCGGCCTCCGTGTACTGGCGGCGGCGTCGATCTTGCGATTGGCGGTCTCCGGCGGCGTATCTATGAAATTGAGGTGGTGGGGAGTTCGAGGATGTGTGGAGTCGATTGGCGTGCTCGGTTTGGACGGAGGAGTCCTCCTTTTATAGCGGCTCCGAGCCAGGGCGGGCGGTCATGGTGACGGTGGCTCGGCGCGCTCCCCGTCGATCAACGGCGTGGGCGAGGGCATGGTCGTGTCCAGGCAGACTCAGGGAGCGTCACGATGTACTCGAAACAGCTTTCGGTGGTCAAGCACAGTGGCGCGCGTCACGCGTCCGTGGGCACTGTGGCGGACGGTCGTCGACGCGGTCGTCGTCCACGGCGTTCCCGCGGCCTCGTGCGCGTGTCCAGGCGATGCAGGGCGCCGTGGTGCGTCTACTGGCGGTGAGAGTGAAGGCGGAGGTGACGCAGGGGCGCGGGGCGGCTGACGCTCTGGCGCGTCCAGCGCTGGCGCCATGCGCGCTCTGGCGCGGCATGGGCGTGCCTGGGCGCGTCTGGGCGCGACGTTTTCTACCCGTTGCGGTAACATTTTTCGTCGAGGCAGGGTTGGGTCTTGCTCAGGTGAGTGTGAAGGAGCTAGTGGACATGGTGGTGTAGTCCAGAGGTGACCAGGTGAGGAGATGGCATGAAGTGGCCATGCCATGCCACGGCATGGCATGTTTTTGTTGATTTAACCAAACCCTGGTCAGTGCAAGTGGTGGTGATGGTGTGGTGAGGTGAGAGGGAGGCTCCGAGTGCGAGAGAGGTCAAAGTTGGACCAAGTCCAAGTAGAAAATGCAGTATGGGCTCCAATTGATACCCTGCCTGCCAAGTGTTTGTGGAAATGCCCGAAAGAAAATTATTTTTGAATTTTGAAATTCTTTTTGGTGGGTTGGAATCATATATTAAGTGGAGCATTTTGGTGGTGGTGGTGGTCAAAATGGATTTGATATGCAAAATCACATTTTGCATATGATCTTAAATTTGTTTCAAAGTCCTGACTTTGCTTGCTTGCCATTTGAAAAAGGTGATGAATTTGGGGTGGTGGTTTTGGGCAAAGTTGTAGTGCTTGATGTTGTCTTGGATGAGGTGAAAAGAGTTGACAAAGTTTAGAAGTGGAAAGAAGAGAACCAGGGGCTCAAAGTGGCCATCAGACTAAAAATGGCACAAGTGACCATATTGCATGTGACTTGGAAAATTGAGTTTGATTTTGGTTTGAATTGAGTTGGCTTGATTCCAAAGGTGTTAATAAGTGTTTATTAACCATTTACAAGTAATGGTGCCAACCAATTTGGCCTAGATTAAGTATTTGCAAAAATGGCATAGGCCTTATGTGAGGGTGAAATGGATTTTTGGGATTTCTTTTATATTTCAATTTTAATTGGCCAAGGGTGATCAAGTGATCATTGCTAGGGTTGTAAAGTGGGAGAGAACACATAAGCAAACATCATGGCAATTGCACACTCAAAATAATTAATAAGGTGATCTATATGCATAAACCTATATGATGAGAAAAAGTTTTTGTTGGCCTCAATTTTTGGATTCTTGAAATCTCTCGTGTTCATTTTGTTGAAACTTGGGATGTTACAGATCTCCATCGACACCGTCACCACGCCGTCGTGTTGTCGGGATTCCAAGGAGGATCTACTACTTCCGCTGCCCGCTGGAACGGGAGAAGGACGTCGTCATCAACACCGAACGTGTGACCGAGTACGGAGGTGCTGCCCGATCGTGGCACCGTGATCAAGATCTTCTACGCGCTTTTGCAAGCGGCAAGTGATCGTCTACCGCAGAAATAAGAGCCTACTCTTATAGGCTTTGGAAATCTTAAAGGGTTAGTCTCGTTCATCCCCTCGTTGCTCCCATCTTCTAGATTGCATCTTGGCTTGGATTGCGTTCTCGCGGTAGAAATTTTTTTTTTCTATGCTACGAATCCCTACATCAACTTGGCCAGAGCCTCTACTAGCAACAAGATCATAAACAACACATATATGATAGATTGATAATCAACATAACATAGTATTCCATATTCATCGGTTCCCAACAAACGCAACATGTAGCATTACAAATAGATGATCTTGATCATGATAGGCAGCTCACAAGATCCAACAATGATAGCACAATGAGGAGAAGACAACCATCTAGCTACTGCTATGGACCCATAGTCCAGGGGTGAACTACTCACACATCAATCCGGAGGCGATCATGGCGATGAAGAGTCCTCCGGGAGATGATACCCCTCTCCGGTAACGTGCCGGAGGCGATCTCCTGAATCCCCCGAGATGGGATTGGCGGCGGCGGCGTCTCTGGAAGGTTTTCCGTATCGTGGCTCTCGGTACTGGGGTATTCGCAACGAAGACTTTTTATAGGCGGAAGGGTAGGTTTAGGGGCGTCACGAGGGGCCCACACAACAGGGCGGCACGGACCCCCTGGGCCGCGCGGCCCTAGTGTGGCATCGTCCCGTCGCCCCACTTCGTATCTCCTTTGGTCTTCTGGAAGCTTCGTGGAAAAATAAGACCATGGGCGTTGATTTCGTCCAATTCCGAGAATATTTCCTTTGTAGGATTTCTGAAACCAAAAACAGCAGAAAACAGCAACTGGCTCTTCGGCATCTTGTCAATAGGTTAGTGCCAGAAAATGCATAAATATGACATAAAGTATATATAAAACATGTGAGTATCATCAATAAAGTAGTATGGAACATAAGAAATTATAGATACGTTTGAGACGTATCAACATGCCACAGTAGAGGTGGAGACCTCATCGGAAACTCCGGCAGTGCATTCCCACGATGGCCAAGCTGCCTTAATTGATGCATGCCATGAGGCAACATCCACGGCGTTGTAGAAGTGGTTGACGGAGGATGCGCCGCGTGGGATGGAGCCATGGAGTACTGCAGCCATCAAAGGGGAAGGGTGCAACGGTGCACTTAGTTGATACTTGCCCATCGAGGGAGAAGGAGCCGGCGACGCCATCCGTTGACACCAATCGTCGCGGGGGACAGTGGCGCACTCAGTCGAGAATGGCCGTTGAAGGAGGAGGTGGTGGTGCGATCCATCGATGATGGACGTCACGGGGGACGGAGGCGGCGGCGCGCACCATTGAGAGATTGGCCAGCGAGCTTCCCTTCTCTTCCATGGCGTGCGATTTGGGGGGAGTTTTTCGTGGAGGGGAATTACTAGAGAAGGGGTTGTTGGGCCCCATGTGCAAGTAAAGGGATGCGCGCTTCCACACGATCTCGAACGATGCTCCACCCGGAAGTTGCAAAGAGACGCAACCTTCGCTGGAAATAAATCATTTTCGTTTTATTTTCCTGTTGCGGTTATTCTAATTGACTAATTTTGGGTTTGCTTTATTTACGTTATGAACATCTACACCCAGGTTTGTGTTAGGACCCTCATTTCATGGTACGTCTCTAGGATATAATAAACTTAACCAAGCTCAAGATATGGCTATTCGTGTCTATTAAATTTCCGAGAGAATTTCAAAGATATTTGGTACATTCTACTCGTAATTTCATGTGTAAGTATATGCGGGCGTGTAGACAAATAAATTACTCAAACATTCGACTAATGTTTTAAGAATATATTCTTAACTTTAATAATTTTATGTTTATCCTATGTTCCCTACTTTTCTAACAAAAGCTATATAACATAATATTTTTTCTACCATAGCTTATGTTCCCTACATACATTATTGATATATGTTCCCTAGCTACTTTATTTCTTTTTATTTAGCATATAAGTTCCTACTTTTGGATATATAAGGTATCCACGTTAACTGGTCTTAAACATCTTGATACTACGAGGATTTAGAAGTATATACACAACTAGGTTTTCTTTTTATTCTATTGATATAGTTATTTTTTACACTTCAGAAAAAGTAACTTAACACTAGAAAAATAGTAAAGGAAAATCATTTCAAACAAATATGAAATGTGAACCGTGTTAACAATGGACGAATTAAAAATTCATTGCATTGATCTATTCATTTCAACATTATTAAAAAAATTACAGTCCATTGCATTAATCTATTTAAAATGGAAGAATAAAGCTTGAAAAATTATCCTCACTTACAGCTACTCATACGGAATGAGAATTTGATCTATACTAGTTTGGGATTTATGTTGGAGGTATTGAAGGCTTTTCCCTCAAACATGAGAGCTTCATATCATTTTTTCTTCGTATATGTCATTCTTACCGGCTACTTTCTATTTATTATGTAAATTAAAATCAAATGTAAATGCATTTAAACCTGAACTAACAGATTTGTTGCTTATTGAAACTTGAACCCTCCAGCGTCCGATAAAATATAAAGTATCCACTGTCAAACACTATGCCCCAGTTGGATATGCCCAATCACATAGGGTTAATTAGTGAGTAAACCTGGTGGATTGTTCTCACCCTTTGTCAACTTCTTCTCCCATGTGTGACTCTTTTGTTGAACCCATAAGGACAGACAGAAGACCATAGAGTGGAGCACGTGAAATGGCAACACTATAGAGCGTCATCAGAAGTAGCGGTGGTGAAGTCGTGCGGCATGCAGAGCGGTAATATTCAAGAGCACCTAAGACGGTGGTGGTGAAATAAAGGTAAACAAAGGTAAACAAGGAGCACAAAAATTGACAAGCAACCAACCGACAGCCAGAAAGAAAAGAGGATACACTACACATATCCTATGCTCTAGTGGTAGAAAGTAAAAAAAACAATCAATAGCCATTTCTTCCTCTTACCATTGGTAGCCAAAGCTTGCAGGAGACAACTACTATAATGGACATGCACTTCACTCCATTTGTAAATGGCATATGGATATATATGGTGTCGAGCTATAGCTACACTCTTGGCAGCACTTCCCCAATACACCAAGCAACCACACCCACTACCGGCGCTATTTGTAGCAACACGAGGATGATGTCGCAAGCCTTCTGAAAGCGTTCGGCACTCGTGCGCGTACGTGAAAAAGATGATACGGTCATGCAGCTAGTCTTTGGACTTTGATTTCTTTAATAATAGGTAAGGTTTGATTGTTAGGTTGTACAAGCTCTCGGCATGGCAGCTGAGACTTGAGAGTAGCTTATGTGCGTGTTAATGATTTTTTTTTTTCGAAAAGTAAGAAGGCCAGCTTCTTCTACATCAAGTAATTAATGCACTCATCCCTTAATTTCTGTATTTATCATTCAGTTACACCGAACACGCAGGAAATAGATAGCAGCAAAATAAGCAATATAACTCATGTATTGTCATATTTTATTTCTAACACGTCATGCAAACCAAGTGCATATATCCCATGCATGCGATCATCACCAACCTATTGAACCCACTAGTCACCAAGGTTTTTTTTCTCGACCGGAATTTCCGAGGTTTCGGCGAAAACCGGTTGTACCGGTTACCACCGAGAAAAGAAATACCGAACGAAATTCTCCGGTATTTAAATCACTAGCTACTCCTTCGTTCCGATTAAATCGACACGGAGTGATGGCGGAGTAGCATGCAGGTCCGTCGTTTGTGGTTGATTAAATCAGAAAAGGAGGTAGCATGTTGCGGTGGCAATCAGGTACAAATCCGAAGACGTCGATTTGGATATATTTTGGTTATTACGTGAACTAGTGCATGTCTTGTCTGTTTGTCTGCTGAATAGACGGTGCACGTACGTGTTTGCATGCTGTATGCTCTAGTGCGGTGTCATGGCTAATCAACACGAGACTTAATTACTTTACATTCGCAAATCTCTCATCATGAACTAATGATTCATTGCTAGATTATCTAATTGGTTGAACAGTATTAGGTAGTCTTGAACAAAGCATGAAACATTCTAGAGTTTAATCAATAATGCAGACATAATTAGGACCTAAGTTTATCGAAGAAGACCAGGGCAGCACGATTGCATGCACTCAGTGAGGTTCTTCAAATGCCTGGCAAGAGGACAAGAGAGCAAGCAAAATAAATCCGTGCGTAGAGCTCTCTTTTTTCATGGTCAGTCTCCTGCATAATCATACTTGTCTAAAGGCACGTTACTCTTGTGGACACAATAATCTATTCGGATATTATTAGCAATAGAGCATATTTCAACTATGAGATAAGGCAAATAGATGTCAAAGCGGTGTTACTGAACAGAATGCTGACCAAGGATGTATATATGATACAACCCGAAGGTTTTGTCAATCCAGCAAATGTTAATATTGTGTGCAAACTTTAGTGTTTCATGGACTGAAACAAGTATTACGGAGTTGGAATCTTCGGTTTGATGAAGTAGTCAAGATTTTTGGCTTCAACAAGAACACAGGAGGCTTGTGTTTACAAGGAGCGTACTATCATATCTAGTTGTGGATGACATATTGTTAATTTGAAATAATATACATTTTCTTAACACCTCAAAGAATCATTGAAGAATATTTTTTGATTAAAGAATTAGGTGAAGCTGCATGCGTATTAGGCATAAAGATCTATAGAGATGGATCCTAACACCAAATAGGGCATATCCAAACTACATATCTAGATAAAGTTTTGAAGAGATTCAAGTTGGAAGATTTCAAGAAATGATCCCTTCTAGTAGTGAGTGGAAAATCACTTAATAAGAAGCAATGTCCTTGATATGTACATGACCAGATGTGTCATATGCTCTAAGTGTTACGAGCCAGTAGTGAAAATAATCATGAAGTACTTACAAAGAACTAAGGACATGTTTCTAGTCTATGGAGGTGATGAAGAGCTCGTTGCAAAGGATTACATCGATGCTAGCTTCACCACTGATCCTGACGATTTCAAAACTCAATTGGGCTCTATGTTTACTTCAGTCGGAGGTGCGGTAAGTTGGAAAAGTTCTAAACAAGATATACTTGTTAATTCTATAACAGAAGCAGAGTACATAGCGGCAGCTGATACCGCTAAGGGGGCGCTTGAATGAACAAGTTTGTTACAGAACTTCATGTGGTCCCAAGTGCGCTTGGACCAATGGAGATATATTGTGACAACAATGGTGCAATAGCTCAAGCCAAAGAACGAAGGTCCCAACCACTAGTAGGAAATAGGCTAATAGTAGCATGGCAAAATTGTTATTAGTGCCGTTATTTTCCCACACCACCAACTTATCGCCACTACTAACTTATAATGGTGGCATTGGGCAGTACACGCTAGCGATAAAATGTAGTACTGGCGTTTATGATCGACCACGCTACTATTACATAGTTACGGGTCCAAAAAAGTGGGTCGAACCCTATTCTAGTGAGTGTCGCCTATGTACTAGCGCCTCACCAAACATGTTGACCGGCGTTGCTCCCGTGGCACCGGTGCCGTCGCTCGCGTGCTGGCCGAAGGCAGAAGCAATAGGCATTGCTCGCGTGCAGAAGCAGTGCAAGCTGGCCCGTGATGGAAGCAATAGGTGCCAGAGCTTCTCCTCGGTGAAAAACTGTAGATGACGATGTGGCTGCCTCCTAACCTCCTGACCAAGGTGTCGTCGTGGACGCGAGACTGAGTTCGCGAGGGACATTTCACAATCGACCACGCAGACGAAGGACGACGGAAAATGGTCGTCGCCGATGTTGCTCCTGTTATCGAGGCCCTATGGTTGGGACCTCGCCGCCGCATATGTCTCCCTCTGGTGTAGGGGACCCTCTCCTGCCATCCCAACTCTGCTTGTTCACCGTGCTCCTCGCTCCGTTGCATGCCTCGGGAGGGTCGATGGATACCATCCATCTAGACCTTCATGGTTCCACTTCTCCTTGAGCTGGACCTCGTCGTTGATCTTGACCCCGAGTTGGACCTCATTGTTTGAGGGGGATGGCCACCGCGCACCCGTGGGAGTGATCCCGCCACCGTGTATGCATGGGAGGGGCCCGACACCATGTACCCGGGGAACCGCCTCCATGGTCCCGTGGCAGAGACCCGGTCGATCTGGAAGAGTGAGTACCGACCGAGGGAGAATACCAGTGCCATGGGAGAGGAATGACCGACTGCCACCACCACCGTTCAAGATTGAGTGGGGAATTGGGGAAAGATAGGATCGATGTGGAGTTGGTATGGAGAGGGCCGGGAGATACAGAGAGAGAGAGAGAGAGAGAGGGGAGGGAGGAGAGAATGGGGTCATTGTGTGTCGTGTCACTATTTCTTTCAATCACATGGATGGACAAATCCAATTCTTGATTCATGCAACCCAACAAGCACCTTCCGAAGTACCTGAAAGACACCTTTGTGATCACCCTGTTACGGTATGACGATTGATGCCCCCAAAGTAATCTTTTGATGCCTGAGAGTGAAACGATCTCATGGTCTAAGGAATAGGTTACTTGACATGAGAATAACTTTGCCAATTAAAATTGTGACATAATCTAATTGCTTTGCTTAATTGAATATGTCTATCACATCATTCTCCTAATGATATGATCATATTATTAGTTTGACAACTCATGTCCATGGTTAGGCCATGACCATCATTAATCAACGGGCTAGCCAAGTAGAGACTTACTAAGAAAAAAGTGTTGTTTATGAAACTACACATGTAATATGTTTCCGGTTAATACAATCGGTTTTGCTATGTCTCGGTTAACTGAGATTTCTTAAGTCTAAGTCACTTACAAAAATGTGCTTTCAGTTGCACTTTTCTGTTAAAAAAGTGCAATTGCACTTTTCTGACAGAAATGTGCAACTGAACTGAGTCGCACTTTTCTTTAAACTATAGTTGCACTTTTCTAAGTTGACTGAGACTTAAAAAAATCTCAGTCAACTGAGACATAGGCACACCCTAATACAATTCTAGCATTAAATATAAACATGAATCATGAACAACAAATCTATACCTACCTAATAATAAAGAAAGTAAGGTTTCTTGTTGGTCCGTTTTTTTGTTGCCCCTAAAGTTGGCCGAAATTACACCACTCCGCCACCTCCACATCAATTAAGAGGGAGATTTTATAATTTGCCACACTTTTTTTGCTTCCTTAAATTTTTTTGCTTTCGTCCGTACGCTAGAGCTCCTTCGTCTCCCTACCGCGCCCGTTCACCCAATCCACTCGTGTTCGTGAAGGATACCGGTTGGTGCTACCCCTGATTCCCTATATACACACATCAGGAGGCCACCACTGCACCCAGATCAACATAGGCCGATCGATCCACGGCGAGCACGATAGCCCGCAGCAGCCTGGGAGCGGCGTTACCGCGCGCGCCCGCTCGGGTATTTATGAACTCTTTGGGGAGAACAATCTACAATCGCAAGAAGCAGTCTATTGAACAGCTCAATCGATCAAGGAGCTCAATGGATCGGTCCGAATTCCCTGCACAACTACACGTGATGATGCTCTCGCCGCCCATGGCGTCGGCGTGAGAGTCTACAATGCCGGAAGCCGGTGGCCGGCTCCGTCACAGAGGGTCAAGAGGAGGCGGCTACTTCAGAAGAAGAGGAGGTGCTCTGCGCCTCGCATGACTGCCGAGGGAGCGACCGAGGATGGTCGTGGTGACCAACATGATCAATTACATCAGGTTTCAGGAGTGCATCAGGGATAGGGGATCAAAAGAAAGTACTGTAGTTTGCTTCTCCGTCAAAAGCTGGGTGTTCCTACGGGACGCCTCCTTGAGTTTCAGAGGACACGAGTTCTACTACCGCTTTTACATGTTGTTGATGCACGGGTCAGCAGCCATATAGCTTCTAAATAATGTCCTCTCGAGAAAACATGTTGGCAGAGTGCATGAATTAATGATCAGCTCTAGCTGTCTGTAGCGAAAACTGACGCATCGCGACATCCCGGTAGACAAACCGCACACACGAACCCAGAGCACCATTGTTTCAATATGTTCTTTGAAATTTATTTATTAGGTCTGAAAAGTGAAAACTGGATAATTCTAGCTGTGCTTTTTCACATTATATGAGAGCAAACACGAAGCAATCAACACGCCACGCCACGAGATTATCTTGTGGGTCAGTTTCCAAGCATCGCAACTATACAAGCACGCGCACAAGTTTCTTCATGTAATTACAGAGATCAACCAATTAGGTGCCGATACTCCTCTTTAGATCAGCAAATGCATATGCAGGCACTGTCTATGCCACTATCATAGATACTACAGATTGTAGTTGTGAGTATAATGCCTACTGCTCATACTTGAATAAATTAACATTGTGTCATTGTTGTATCTTTTAACTAGCAGAAATGAATAACCTTTACGATAGATGCAGGTAATTTGACAATTTGTCAATTTCACCATCTGCTAAGAAATTTACTCTTATAATTTTTTTAGCATGAAGTATAGATGATGTCAAGTTGTCAGCACAAAGAGTGCTAGCTATGTACCTATGAAAATTATTACAGCAAGGAGGGGTTGTCCAGTGGCCTGCGACTGTTCCACCACCGACATATCCGATGAAGAAAAATCATTACAACAATGAGGGGTTGTCCAGTGGCCCGCGACTATTCCACTACCAGACATATCCGACGAAGACGACATGTTTCCATCCATCATCGAAATACTCTAGGTAGGGATATTTAGTTTCTTATTCGTTTTTGTTCCACTGAATTGCTTGCGATGGTATAAATTTGGAGAGGATAAGAAATGCGAGCAGACCATGTGTGTTGGTGGAGCGAGATGATATGCAAAGGGAGAAAGATAGAAGAAAATCCTGATTTATGCTATATTATTCAGATGATTTAACCTATTACAACGAACGAGCGGGAAGACGACCGGGAAGACGTGGACGATGGGCTGCGCGTAGCGAGGTCAACTATCACAAAATCTTGCACCAAGAATTTGCAGGAAGAACCAATATTGTTTATTAAGCTGCTCATCATATGCTCGAATCCAGGATGTTGACGAGATTGAAGCATATGACCTTTGAAGTACCAGAAGTTCCCTGTCTATGAATTGAATTAAAATGTTAAGCTAATCGTTAATTCTGGAGTTGTACCCATTGCACTCATATGGTCCTTTTATTTTGTATCTTTGGTACTAAAGTACGAGATGAATGATTTGTTATACTATTTGTAATTTTGCCGGTTCAACCACTACCAATATCTAACATTTTGGTATGATAAATGAGTTTATATATTTTTGATGGAAATGCATGTTTTTATTGGAAAACTAAATTACATGTTGTTTTATAATTAGATGTACTACTTTTCCGACCTTGTTTATATTGGTACAATTATTTAGAACACTACACAGTAGCTTGTGTAACACGAGATATACAAAGTAATAAGACTAAGAACAGTTAGTTTTGAATCATATCCCAAAAGTTGATGTTTTTCTATCCCGGTGCAACGCACGGGCATTTTTACTAGTATGATAATAAAAATAATATTATTTCCTCTTAGGCATATTTCCAACAAGCCTGAGTCCCCCCTCTCCTCCCAAGCTCCGGGCGGTGGCCACCACCACCTCGCTCCAGTCTATAGTTGTCACCAAGAGATCGTCGTAACCTCTTTCTCATCTTGTACACCAAAGCAATGTCGGAATCTACCCGTCATCTATCTCCAGTCTAGCTGGCGATCGCAGAAGCACTATCGGATCTTCATCGACATGTTCCCGCTTTTGACGGTGTGCTTGAACACACTTCGATGTGACAACAATGATCTAGTGTGTGTGGCTGACATAGGTATAACTAACAGGCATGCCGAATAAAGTACTCTGGATCTATAAGAAAGCATGGAGCCCATGAACCCGAAGCTTTGGAGGCCTAGAAAGTCAAGGTTCTTCAGGTTAGGAAAGTAGAGTTATAGTAGGAAACTTGTATCAATATAGGAAAGTTCCAACACGGCTCGGGTAGTTTGTAACTTGTACGGCATGGCATGCCTCAGCTTTGCCTCCTCTATAAAGGAGAAGCCGAGGAAGAAAGAAGGGATCAAAATCATTGTAACCCTAGCCGCCGTAATATTGAGTTGAGCACCTTTGTTCGGCTGAACCTTCGAGATCTACTTGCCCGCTACTTCTTACGAAACCCTAAGTCTACATTCTGTAGGCATTGACGAGTTAATCCCTCATCAATTGGTGCCGTCTATGGGAATTGGAGGTTGCAGGGTCCTAATCTCGATGGCATCTTCAACATCATCGTCAACAGCAAGCAACGCATTAGACGGAGGTAATGAGTCCAACCTGATCTCTTCAATTTTGTTCCTCACCCTCCCGCCTGTTTGCATGCATATGTCGATCTGTAGGAGTCGACGGAGATGACGTTCGGGAGCTTCCGCTTCCTCGTCGGGAAAGAAGGATCACATCGTCTCGCGACACCGGTTTTTTCGGGACTATTGGTGGTCGAGCCCGATTTCTCGGGGTCATCAACATCATCTATCGAGTCAGGCGACGAAGAAGTTTCGCCGCCACGCTTCACTAAGCCCGCCGATGGCGGGGCACTCGCCGATCTGTTCGGTGACATGACTTTCTGGTCATTCGAAAAAACCGATCTGGACAGCGACTCGGAAAGCTTCAACAACTTCGGCTTCACCAACTTCGAATTCACCAACACCAACAACTCTGCTGCTAGTAGGGAGGTCTTCCCCGATCTATACGATTGTGTCACCGACCCTGAGGATGATGAAAACACAACTGCAACATATCACCAGATCTGTGTAATCACGGCAGTAGGTCGTCAAGAGGATGAGGAATCTGGGGCTTTCGACGATTTGGGAAGCCCCTACGTCGTTCCCGCAGATTTCACGCGAGGACGGGAAACAAATATATCGGCTCTGAGCCACGAGAAAAAGTACAGCTACCACAGGAAGGGTGGGATAGAGCTGCAAGAGCCATGAATGGCACCGGAGCCAATGGCCACTACAGCTACGCCGCAAACATTGAAAGCATATCAGTATAAAATAGCTCGCTCCAGACGAGAGTTAGAAAAGTTGCAGCGGAAACTCTACGAAAGAAAAGCTGCAGCTGATGCATCAAGCGAGCGTAGGGCCAACCTGAGTCCACACAAGAGGACCTCAGGATATAGTCACACGGACACCCACGCAAGAGCAAGATTTCGGTTGGCAGGTATACCCGAGGAAAAACAGCAGAACCTGATCCAAAACCTCGACATCTCCTTCATGTCAATAGACACGATAGGACACATCATCCCAAAAACACCAGAAGGAGGATATATAGCGACACATGAATTCCTAATGGCATCCAGGCCACCTCAAGGAGATCCTAGGTCATCACTATACCTGATGGCTATGGCAGGAGTCAGTGTTATCGGTGCAGTAATAGCAGGAAGAGGAATCGCACCACAACCCGAAAGTGCCCCACGCCGGAACAGTCCAAGGTAAAATAGTCCACGACGCACTGTGGCAGCAGCGCGAGATGTTCCAAGAGAAGGCGATGCAAGGAACACAGTTGCTCAGGCTCGGCCGCTCGGGTCGACAGAGCACGTGAGGAAATGAGTCGCGAAAACAGAACACGTGAACATCGGCATACACCAGAAGATAGTGATGAGGACTTCTGCAGACTCCCTTGCTTTACCCGAAGGGTTGGCAAAACTCAAGTACCCACTAGCTTCAAGTTACTCGACAACTATAAAAAGTTTGACGGGCTGCAAGATCCAGAGGATTGGTTAGTCGATTATCTGGAGACAGTAAAGTTGATGGGTGGAACAAGAGCAACAGCTATACAGAGCATTTAGGTCCACCTTAGTGGAGCCGCAAGATCTTGGATGAAGAAGCTACCGGAAGGATCCATAGATAGCTGGGAAACTTTCGAAGATTTGTTCGTAAGGAATTTCTGATCCACTTGCAAAAAATCAGCATCGATTGAGCAGCTAAGAACTTTCAAGCAAAAGTCGGATGAATCGACGAGAACATACATTCAGCGGTGGAGTATCATTAAAAACTCGGCTGAGCACGTGTCCGATGAAAGAGCAATCGAGGCGTGTGTTGTAGGGATCCGAAGGAGAGACCTACTCGAAGAGTTGGGGAGCTCCAACCCTAGGACAATAGCACAACTCATGGAAATAGCGAATCGCTGGGCCGATGGAGAGCATGCTTTCCATAATAAATGACAAAGGTCACCCGAAGAAGATCGCAATAGAAACAACAACCAGAACAGGCGACGTTTCCGCAAATTTGCGGAATATGATGGTCCCAGCCAAATAGCGGCTGGCTTCCGAGGAAACAGTGGAGGAAATCATCGTGATGACTATCATAGGAGCAATGACCAATGAAGTGATCACAGAGATGCACCGAGTTCCAGCAGGCAAAATAATCAGCCGAGGTTCCCAAGGCCATACAATGTGTCAACCCGAAGATTTGCTGAACGGGCCATGCCAGGTGCACTTCTACGTCGACAATGATGGAAGGTGACAGTTGGATCACCTCCAGAAGGACTGCCGAACTTTTCAAGCTTTGCGAAGGGAGACAGAGAGCACAAACGTGAAAGCAGTAAACAGAGGGTATGTGTAAGGACCAGGAACGGAGTACATGTACCTCTGCAAACCAGCATCAATTGCAAATTGCGGGGCCTTCGGGTGCCAATGATGACTTCACAAGCACAAGAGGAGCAGTGTCAATGATACAAAAAGGTAGAACTTCGAATAGGTCGCAGAAGTAAATTTCTCGACAGGTGTATATGGCAGAAAAGGCGCCTCCACCAACTACTGAGTACCTCAATTGGTCGGGACAGACAATAGGATTCACTATAGAAGATCACCCACCTCAAGTTCCACGGCCAGGGCATTCAGCGATGATACTACTAGAGGTTATCGAAGGATATGATGTCTCCCGCATATTCATAGATGGAGGAAGCAGTTTATATCTCATATACGTGGATACGCCGCGGAAGATGAATATCTCGCTGGCCAACTTGGCACCAATGGACACGCATTTTCACGGCATCGCACCCAAAAAACCAAATTATCCTTTGCGCAAGATCGCACTTGACATGCAGTTTGGAAAAAGAGAGAATTTGAGAAAGGAGAATCTGGAGTTTGAAGTTATCGACTGGCCATTGCAATATCGCGCCCTCTTGGGACGACCCGCATATGCTAGGTTCATGGTTGTGCCGCATTACACATATCTGTTGTGGAGGATCCCCGGACCCAAGGGCCCAATAACAGTCAAAGAAAGTTTTGCCCTGGCGAATAAATGCGACAAGGACTTTCACAAGCTTTCCGAAACATTCGTATTGCAAGCTGAATATGAGGCATCCAGGCTTACCACCAACTATGATGTGTTACCAGACGGAGGTAGATCCTTGCAGGAGCAAGCTTTCGACATCTCCAAGGATTCCAAGGAAGTGCAGATCCACCCGACTGATCCTAAAAAGACGACATCCATCGCCTCCAACTTGGATAGAGCGTAGAAAAGCGTGCTCATCAAGTTCCTCCGTGAGCGCCGAGAAATCTTCGCATGGTGCCCATCTGACATACCAGGAGTACCCAGGGAACTTGCCGAGCACCCTCTTAATCTAGATCCAAGAGCCAAACCAATTCAACAACCTTTGCGGCGTTTCTCCGAGCCGAACCACAAAGCTATCTGAGATTCGGTGACTCAAAGAAGTGGGTTTCATCAAAGAGCTACACACCGAGGCCACGTGGGTCGCTAACCCAGTGCTGGTCCCGAAGAAAAATACTAAAGTCCTTCGCATGTGCGTCGATTTCACATGTCTCAATAAACATTGTCCAAAGAATCACTTTCCCCTCCCGAGAATCGATCAAATCATTGATTCCACGGCAGGATGCGAACGTCTTTCCTTCCTTGACGCGTACTCTTGTTACAATCAGACCCGTCTAAAAGAAGAAGATGAAGCCAAAACAGCTTTCATAACTCCATATGGTGTATTCTATTACATGACAATGTCTTTCAAGTTGAAAAACGCAGGAGCTACGTATCAAAGAATGATGCAGAAGTGTCTCGCCACGCAAATTGGCAAAAACGTCCAAGTATACATTGACGACGTAGTCATCACAACAAAGCAAGGGTCATCCCTCATTGATGATCTTCGGGAAACTTTTTACAACCTCGACAAGCTCCGTCTCAAGCTAAACCCAACAAAATGTTCTTTTGGCGTTCCTGCGGGAGAACTCCTCGGATACTTGTATCGGCTAGAGGAATCGAGGCTAATCCAGAAAAAATACAAATCATCTTTACGATGCGCAAACTAACCAAGCTTAATGAAATACAACAGTTAACTGGATGAGTCGCAGCTTTGAGCAGATTCGTCGCAAGGTTGGGAGAGAAAGCGTTGCCCTTTTACGCGCTTATCAAGCAACGAGAAAAGTTCGAGTGGAACGAGGAAGCAGACAAGGCCTTTGAGCATCTGAAGCGTACAATTTTTACACCTCCAGTATTGGTGGCGCCACGAGAAAATGAACGTTTGCTGTTATACATCGTGGCCACACCTCAGGTGGTCAGTACAGTCCTTGTGGTAGAGTGAGAAGAAGAAGGAAAAATCCATGGAGTCCAGCGACCAGTATATTTTCTTAGCGAAGTCTTATCACCGTCCAAGCAGCGCTACCCGCATTATCAGAAGTTGGCATATGGAGTGTTCATGTCAGCAAGGAAGCTAAGACACTATTTTTCGGCACACCCGATAATAGTGGTAAATGAGGCGCCTCTCTCGAACATCCTAAACAATCCAGAAGCTACAGGACGTGTCTCCCCTTTGGGGAATCGATCTTTCCCCTCGGGTCATCACATATGAAAAAAGAAAAGCAATCAAGTCGCAAATTTTGCCGGACTTTGTTACAGAGTGGATAGACTCCAAAACACTAGACCCCCAGATTTGTCGAGTACCTGGCATATGAACTTCGCCGGGTTCAAGAGACTAGAAGGATCTGGAGCAGGCGTAGTACTTGTATCACCACAAGGTGCCAAGATGAAGTATATATTACGGATGACCTTCCCCAACGCATCAAACAATGAAGCAGAATATGAAGCTCTTATTCATGGGATGAAGATGGCGAAAGCATGTGGCGCTACTCGCCTCAAAATCTTCGGCGACTCTCTGTTGAATTGGTTGCCCAACAGGTGATGAACAAGTGGGATGTAGTCAATGATAGCATGATAGCATACAAAGAGGCATACAATGAACTCGAGAAAACCTTCGACGGTTGCGAAGTAAATCATGTGAGTAGACTCAGCAATGTTGAAGCCGACGTTTTGGCAAACATCGGGTCGCACTGTTTTCCCATACCACCTGGAGTTTTTTGGGAGAAGATTAGTGAGAGATCAACCAACCCAAAGAAAACGATAATGCCGAAGCAACCGAAGAAGAAGGACAAACCTAAGAAAGACTCGGGGGCTCCAGTAGCCCCAGAGTCACATATTTTGGATGAAGAGGAAAATCCAGAAGAGTTAATGATGATACAAATCACTTGGATGCAAGTATACTTGGCATATATCACAAAGAAAGAAATACCCGAAGATCCAGTAGAAGCACAAAGAGTTATTCGCGGTCCAAAGCATTTACAGTGGTCAAGGGAGAATTATACAAGCGAAGTATATCGGGTGTGCTGTAGAGATGTGTTACACCTGAAGAAGGACGAGTCATACTCAAAGGATATACATGAAGGAATATGTGGACATCACGCAAGCAGTCGAGCAATAGCAGCCAAGCTTTTCGAGCTGGATTTTACTGGTTAACAACCATAGAGGATGCGAAGGAAATCGTGCAAACGTGCGAAGCTTGCCAAAGATTCTCGTCCAAACCTCACTCTCCAGCAGCAGAATTAATGCCAATACCTCTGGCATGGCCTTTTGCGCAATGGGGACTAGATATGGTGTGAAAGTTACACAAGTCCTGGCTAGGAGGACACGCATATCTGCTTGTAGCAGTCGACAGGTTCACTAAGTGGATTGAGGCAATACCAGTAACCTCGGCAGATGTAATATCAGCAGTAAACTTCATCAAAGGGATAGTTTTTCGGTTCGGCGTCCATAACAGCATAGTCACGGACAACGGTAGCAACTTCACCTCCCGAGAATTTAAGGATTATTGTGAAGGCGTAGGCATCACGCTGCAGTTTGCGTCTACTGCACATCCTCAAACCAACGGCCAAGTCGAAAAAGCAAAAGGTCTCATATGCAATGGCATCAAGAAATGTCTGCTTACACCACTCGAAAAAGCGAGACATACTTGGGTCGGTGAATTATCCTACGTGTTGTGGAGCTTACGAACAACACCTAATGCAGCAATGCAAGAAACTCCGTTTTTCTTAGGCCATGGTGCTGAAGCATTGTTCCCGATAGAAATAGAGCATAACTCTCCCAGAGTTGCAGAATACGATGAAGAGGCTTCGCAGAAGGCACTCGAAGATGATGTCGACTCAATTAATGAAGCAAGAGATGTGGTGCTATTAAGAGTAAGTCCATATCAGCAGAACCTTAAAAATTATCACAATCGACGTTTGCGGCCAAGATCCTTTGAAGTCGGCGATTTAGATCTTCAGCTCAAGCAAGACTGGCATGAGAAGTTGGAATCACCATGGTTGGGGCCATACATCGTTACCGAAGTTATTCCAGGAGAAGCGTACCGATTAAAGGACCAGAAGACATGCAAGGATGAAGGGAACCCTGCGACGTTTTTACGCCTATAAGGAAGTCAATATAGTATCAACTATGCAAAAAAAAACATTGTGCCTGAACAGCTCGCAAGTTTTCAGATGCACTATTTTCCTTTCAGTGCACCGAGTGGGGCTGAAAGGTTTTTAATGAGGCGGTCTTGCGACTCTGCAATATAGCATGGTTGGGATAAAAAATAGTGATGACATATGTTCTTTTCTTTACAAGAAATGCTCGGGGGCTCGAATCCGCAAATTTACAATATAGTCGATTTCGACAATATACACGCTTTGGTCTCACAAAAACCTCGCGAAAAAAAGAGTATCGTTATGTCACCCGAGATACTCGGGGGCTAAACAGGAACTTACTATACAACCAGAGGAATCTGCTTTGACTCTATAGGTGTCTCGCAACATTTTACAACAAGACATGACAATATAGCACACAAAGAATTATCCGCACAAGGTCCCGACATTTAAAAAACAAGATATATGACAAGTACATGTACACAACATTGCGTCTTGGCTCAGACCTCACACATTGATAAATATAAAGAACTCCTATATCCACCTATCTATATTCTCTCTTGCAGCACGTATATTTTGTGTCGAATCATCGCATTGGTATTCTTTGAAGAAAGTGGTGTCTACCTTGATGACTCATCAATCATCTTCTCGGCGACAGGTGACATGATCGCATTATGCAGATCAATGTTCACTTTCATCTTTGACATCTTGAGAAGAAAACTCTCGAAGACCTTGTCAAGATCCAATTTCGAGTGGAAAATCTTCAGCCAAATCAAACCAAACTTGGCACCAGCCACCATCCGAGCCTTCACAAAGTCATGGATATTGCGCACATCCTTGAACTTGTCCATGAGTTTAGTAAGATTCTAGGGTTGAGGGTTGCGAGGAAACATGGCATTATATACCATGGCCAAGGTACTGTTGCAGAACTCGAGAAACTCTCGAGTCTGGGTAGCTCGATCCTAAAACTGGACTATACGGCAACAACGAGTCTCATCTGCCCAAAAATCAATGTCGTTGGCCCTGGCAAGACGAAGAAGGCTCTCGACCCGCAAGTTTACCCTCTGCTCTTCGACAGCCGTATCCAGAAATGCACGTACGAGAGACAAAGGAAAAAATCAATATAGCACAGGGATAGACACAAAAGAACAATGAGAAAAAGTTGAGACAAACGTAACGTACCAGACATACCTAACTTGCATCAGTCATGAGGTCGAGCATATAATTTTCATGCTGAGAAGATCGAGCGGCGTTGGCAGTCGCAGTTTCTTTTAGCTCAAGAGATTCTTTCGCCTGACGAAGAGCCATTTGTTCCGGATCCGAAGATTTCCACGATTGCTCCAGAGCAGTCATAGTTTGCTTTTTCATCAACTGAAGCTGCTATCGCAAATCGTCTACCTTCTTTTTGATCGAGCCAGGTGTTGGGGGGATGACGCCCGGTATGCTAAAGGCATGCCAAACCGGATGGTTTGAACTATCAAGATACCGGTTTAAAGGTTGTTCCGGTCTGAGAAGCTAAGCTTTTGGCTAAGTGAATCTATACCGGTATCCCAGGAGGGGTATACCGGAATAAGCTAAGAAGGTACCGGATTACCGGTACAGGCTACACTATAGCACGTCGGAAAGACTGGTCAAATATTCTCTAAGGAGCTAGAGGACAAAGATGAGTGAAGCACTTCAGCTTTAATCGAAGCTCTGAGGAAAAAAGCAGATGATGACGTAAAAGGTACCGGAGGATGTCACCGCTCATGATTAAAGACATACCGGTGTCATCCGGGCCAAAGAGGCTTTGTAAAGTAGTTTGTCTAGTCAAAGATACCATTAGGGTTTCCTAGGGTTTCTTCTCCTGTAAGCCACCCTCTCCCCTATATAAGGAGAGGGGGCATACCCTATCACGGGCGCGATCTATGTATGTACGTCTACCTGGTATCTGAAAACCTGTAACCTTGTTCAAGCATGGAATAGAGAGATTCCTAGTTGAGATAATCCTTGTGTTCTTCTTCTTTGTCAACACCCGGATTTTTAAGTCCGAATGCCTATTATGTCATACATCGCAATCCCAGGAATATTGTTGTTGCGAGGCATAATAGTTAAGTATCACAGTCATCATTCATTACAACCCATAAGTCTTACAAATTGGAATCACATGATCCATATTACACGAATAGTTGATCTATTGATCAATCGAACAAACACAAGTTCATAGTTCAACATAGCGGAAGCGTAAGATACAAGGACTCTCTAGTCCACAGGCCAACGCTTGACGTCGGAAAGCGCTTAGTTGTTGTAGGCGTCCTGCTGGTCATCTCCTTGTTCATCTTCATACTCTGGCCATTTGAATAGCCAGGGACAAAGCCGTGAGTACGTTGAGTACTCGCAAACTAATTCAAGAAAAAGTGCTAGACATTCTAGTAGGGTTTGCTAAGCTCTAGTTTATTTGCATAAAGCTAGTTTTGGTTCACAAAGTTTTGAGAAAAACTTATTCAAGTGCTAACTAACCCAAGGGGGAACATTAGTGTCATCCCCACCATTCAAGTGGTGATTTCAATTCAATTCACCACAAGTCAATTCACCATCACCTTTCAACATCATTTTCAAAGATATGACATCGGAAACTGTATGGCCTTTCCAACCGTCCGTAACCGTGGACGCGGCTATTCGAATAGGTTTACACTCTGCAGAGGTTGCACACTTGTGCCACAACATTTGATTTCATCCGTCGGGATTTCCCCGAATAATCGTAACACAGTACGCGGATCATCAACCATAACCTTTCACTTACGAATCCTAGTATGAGCACCTCTCCCCATGAGCTTGGCCTCCCAGTGAAGACAGTCAGTCAGCCTGGGAACTGCACAGGGCTTGGGCCGGACATTCACCTCATTTCGCATCATATCATATTGTTTCTTTTGTGGTAGAGGCAGCTTTCGGCATAACCCCGATGACGCTTGTTTAGAGGGAACCCATACTAAGACGCATAAACTTCCAGTTAAGCCCTACCCATAATCAGGTATTGTGGGGGTACTTGAGAATTGGAAAGGTATCGCATTCAAACCCACATCATGTTTTATCAAAAATCACCATCTTCTCTTGGTCATATTCACCTTCAAAACTCATTCAATGGAATGCATCTTCATTCCAAGGTTTAAAAATCCTTTCAAAATCACAAAGTTCCCATCTAGAGTAGTTAAGGTTAGTTCATTAGCACTAGCTCTAATTCATGAGAGGTGCTACCTTGCTTTGCTTGGAAAGGCTAACTCCTTACTCTAAAAACCACTTGTATTTTGACCAAAGTTAACTATAAAAGGAAAATCATTTGGAAAACAAGTAAAAACTTGGGATGGGTTCACATAAGAAAAGGTACGACATGGTGCCTTGCCCCAAGGGGCTTTGCACTTGGCAAGAATAAAAGCTTGCATAGTAATTTAGCTTGCCTTGGTAGTTCTCAAACTGTTCCTCTTCCTCCTCCTGGTAGCAACCTTCTTCTTCGGCGTACTCTCCGGTGCTACCGTCTAAATTTGAATACGAGTATAATTACTCACTAATTCAATGGCTATTCCACACATCACAAATAAACACACAAACTACTCTATGCACACACATAAATAAACTAGGGTGCATGGGTTGTGGGATTTAAATAGGATTTGTATTCTATATGTAAATGATAGTTTCCATAGGGTTCTTGAGAAATAATTTCCTCTCATTGAAATCTTCTTAAGATTTAATTTCTCCAACAATCATGGATGAACTCATCTTGACCTAGATCAAATGTTCATCATCATCATCATTTGGGAGAATGATTTAAATGAGGTGGATCACCTCATACCATTTAAATAACTCTACCTTTGATTTAAAACTCAAGTAATTCATATAAGAGAGTTTGGAACCAGGGGTCCAAACATCCCATGAATTCATGTGAGACAAGTTTAAATGAAGTGTAAGACTTCACACAATTTAAATCTAATAGTTTTGGATAATATCAACTAGTTAAACTAGTCAACATATCCATTCATTAAACCATGGCATGATCATGCAAAGTGACCACACCATTTTATTGCATAAACAATTAGTGTAAGTCAAAAGTGAGCTATTAGAGTTGGAATTAACTTAATATCTATTTTGGTTGATTTTTAAGAATTATTTGAATAGGGAAAAGTCCCTGGCTTGTTATTTTTGTCACATTAATTCTACAAAGAATTTGACCCTGAGGCCAGTGGCATTGGATAGAGAATTTCAGTGGCTTTCCAACAATATCAAATTCACTAAATTTGGTTTAGCCAATTGGAAACTATTTAATTTCAAAGTTTGGGCAGTATTGAAAATGTTTGGAAAATGTTTAAAACGAATTTGAATTAAACAGGCCGGCGGGAAAAGCTAACGGGCTGAAATGGTTTAAACAGGCCCAAGGCCAGCCCACCACGCGTACGTGCCCGCGTGGGCTGCCTGACAGGGGTCCCGCATGTCAGCGGCGTTTAAACGCCCGAAGCGGTACGGGGCGACGTGGAGCGTAGGATTAGAGAGGGATCTAACGGCTGAGGTGCATCGTCTCGCCGGCGAGAGAGAGGTTCGCCGGCGGCTCGGGCAGGGGGTGGGAGAGCTAACCAGGGCTCCCGCGGTGGCTGGCAGTGTGCGTGATGTCGATGTGGACGACGGCGAAGCTCCTGGCACCGGCGGCGTCTCCTGGATCGGCTCCAATCGACGGCGGCGAGGTGCGGTACTGGCGGGCTCCGGGCTTCAAATTGGAGCAACTCCGGCAAGAATCGAGCGAGTGGTTGGGTGGAGGAGAAGCAGTGGAGGGTGGTGAACGTGGTGGTGTGCTCAGCTTCGTCCAGGGAACGCGGTATTTATAGATGGCCAAGGGTGCGGCTTGGCCGTGAAGAAGTCGACCATGGCGCGGCGTCTACGGTGAGCGGTCGAGCTAGGCGAGGGTGCTACGGGGTTCTCCTCGTCCAGGCGAATCTGTAGGTGGTGATGGCACGGTCGGGCGGCGTCTGTGGGCGAAGCATTGCTTCCGTGTCTGCCGTGCTGGTCGCGGGATCGCGTTGTCGTCTCCGGCAACGGCGGCCACGGGTCGGGGTCGAGAGCATGTCTGGTGGTTGCGTGGCGACGCGGCGATGCTCAACGGCTGGTCAGCGAGTCCAGGGCGTGCTTGTGGTGACGGCGCGGCGCGTGGCCAGTGTGTGCCCGCGGCGTGCACACGCGCAACGTGCGCGGCGTCCAGGGCGCCATGGACGCGAGCTGGTCTCGGCGTTGTCGAGCTCCTCCTCGACCAGGGCTGTGCTAGGCGAGGCTAGGCAGTGTGGTGGCGTGCTGTGGCGAGGGGGCCAAGGTTGGCAAGCAATGGAGAGAGGGGGAGGCTCGGCATGGTGATGCCATGGCCGGCATGGCCATGCCATGCAATCTAGCTCCTCCTCATTAGCTCCACTATGCTTCCCTTAGGGTTAGAGGGGGCAGGGGAACAATGTAGTGTAGCTTTGGTTTGAAAAATGTGAGGTAGATCACTATTTGCAATAGTGTGTGAATAGGGTTCAAAATTGGAAAATACAAAAATATCAAAAATGGAAATAATGCAAAAGGTGAATGTTTGTGAAATGTGAGTGTTGAGATAAGTTGTATTTGACCAGAGATGAGTTGAGGTGGTGGTGGAAAAATTGGATTTCAAAAATGGCCCAAAATGGTTAAGTGAAGATTGTTGAACTCATTATAAAGTTGCCACTTTGGGTGAGCATAGCTAGTGATCAAAGATGAATTTGGCAGGGTGGTCTTCATCAAAGTTGTTCACCTTGATGTTGACTTTGAAATGGTGCAAGGAGTTAGCAAAGAATGGTTTGGGAAAATTGAATTGCAGGGGCTCAAAGTGGTGATCAGACTGAAATGGGCAGATTTGGTCATCATCACATGTGAGTGGGAAAAGTGTTGGAAAATTATTTGAAAAGTGAAACCTTGGTTCCAAAAGTTGTGATCAGTGTTTAGTAACATTATTCAACTAATGGTGAAGACCAAATAGGTCTAGGGTCAAAATTTATAAAAATGCCATAGGGCATATGTGAGGGTTTTTAGGGTTTTTCAATTATGGGAATTTCTTCCACTTTGATTTATTTGGTTGGTGATCTTCACATGATCACTCTAGGGTTTTAGAGCATCACAAATACAAGTAATAACAATCATCATGGCATATCACTCAAATGCACAAGTCCTATGCATGGTACTATATGCAAAAGAAAAGTTTTTGTTGGTTTGAAATTTTGTATTTCTGGAATTCTCTAACTTTCTTTTTCATTGAAATTTGGGGTGTTACAAACCCTTCCCCCTTACAAAAGATCTCGTCCCGAGATCAAAAAGAAAGTTAGGTACTAAAGAGATCTGGGTACTCCTTCTTCATGAAGTCTTCGCGTTCCCAGGTGGCTTCATCCTTGGTATGATTGCTCCATTGGATCTTTAGAAACTTGATGCTTCGGGTGCGGGTGGTTCTGTATGCTTCTTCGAGGATGCGAATCGGCACTTCGCGGTAAGTCAGATCCTTGTTGATATCCACCGATCGGTGATCGATGTTCTTGAACACTTCGGTCTTCTCAGGGACTTCAAGACATTTCCGGAGAAGTGAGATGTGAAAAACGTCGTGCACAGCCGACATTTCTTCAGGCAACTCCAGTTGATAAGATACTTCACCTCGGCGGCTGAGGACTTGGAAAGGTCCCACGTAGCGAGGTGCAAGCTTTCCTTTCAGCTGAAACCTTTGCATCCCTTTCAAGGGGGATACTTTGAGATAGACAAAATCTCCGATCTCAAAGGTCATCTCCCGACGTCTCTTGTCGGCGTAGCTCTTACATGCGGATTGCGCAGTCTTGAGGTACTCACGGATCTGGTGAACCTTCTCTTCGGCTTCACGAAGAACGTCTGGGCCGAAAACTTGACTCTCTCCGACTTCTGACCAGTTCAGGGGGGTACGGCACTTCCTTCCGTACAAGGCTTCAAAGGGGGCCATACTCGTAGGCTGGCTTGATAACTATTGTTGTATGAGAATTCTGCGTAAGGTAGGCGGTCTTCCCACTTGGATCCGTATTCCAAGTACGCATGCCCTAAGCATGTCTTCCGATATCTGGTTTACTCTCTCGATCTGTCCGTCGGTGCGAGGGTGATAGGCGGTGCTGAAATTTAGGCGAGTGCCACGTCCTTCATGCACTGTCTGCCAGAACCTGGAGGTGAACTGTGATCCTCTATCTGACACTATCGATTTGGGGGTTCCATGCAAAGCGACTATTCGGGAGATGTAGAGTTCAGCTAACTTGGGGCCTTGATAGGTGGTTTTGACGGCGATGAAATGGGCGACTTTGGTCAATCTATCGACCACTACCCATATGGAATCATTGCCTTTGCTGGATTTGGGCAGTCCGGTGATAAAGTCCATTCCTACGGAGTCCCATTTCCATTACGGAATCTGAAGGGGTTGCAACGATCCGGCGGGTCTGCGGTGTTCTGCCTTAACTCGCCGGCAGATGTCACACTTAGCGATATAGCTACCGATCTCTCTCTTCATTCCGGGCCACCAAAATTGTTCTTTCTGGTCCTGGTGCATGTTGGTACCTCCGGGGGGGATTGAGTAGAGGGGGGCATGGGCTTCGTGCGGGATGACTTGTTTCGGTCGAGTCCGATGGTACGCAGAGGCGTTCTTTGTACCAAAGCACTCCGGCCGTCAATGGTGAATCCGGGGCTTTTCCTGCGGCTATCTGTTTCTTGATTCCATCAATGCTAGCGTTGTCCTTACGGGCTTCCTTGATCTGACCAATCAAGGTGGGTTGCGGTTCGATGCTGGCTAGGAATCCTTCACTTACAAGTTCAAGTCTGAACTGTTCAAACTCTTGGTGCAAACTAGGCTGTTCGGTTGCGAGCATGGAGTTCAAGCGGCACGGCGATCGACTCAAAGCATCCGCTACCACATTGGCCTTGCCGGGGTGGTAGTGAATCTCCATGTCGTAATCCTTGATCAATTCGATCCATCGGCGTTGTCTCATGTTTAACTCCTTCTGGGTGAAAATGTATTTGAGGCTTTTGTGGTCGGAGTAAATCTCGCATCGATTACCCATGAGGTAATGACGCCAAACTTTCAAGGCTAAGACCACGGCTGCAAGCTCGAGGTCGTGGGTTGGGTAGTTCTGCTCATGTTGCTTGAGTTGTCTAGAAAGGTAGGATACAACCTTTCCTTCTTGCATAAGCACGCATCCAAGTCCGATCTTGGAGGCGTCGCAATATACGTCAAAGGGCTTTGCGATATACGGCATGATCAGGATTGGGGCTGTTGTCAGATCTACTCTTGAGCCGTTGAAAGCTCTCTTCACACTTGTCGGTCCACTCAAACTTTCTGTCCTTTTTCAGCAGTTGGGTCATTGGTCGAGCGATGCTCGAAAAACCTTCTACAAATCTGCGGTAATATCCGGCTAATCCAAGAAAAGCACGGACCTCAGTTTGTGTGGTCGGAGCTTTCCATTCCATAACAGTTTTGATCTTGGCGGGATCTACGGCAATTCCTCCTGCAGACAAGATGTGTCCCAGGAATCCAACTTCTTCCAGCCAAAACTCACACTTGCTAAACTTGGCGTACAACGGGTGCTGTCTCAGGGTTTCTAGAACAATCTCCAGATGCTGTTCATGTTCTTCTTCGGACTTGGAGTAGACCAAAATGTCGTCGATGAAAACAACGACAAATTTGTCCAAGAAGTTCATGAAGATCTTATTCATGAGATTCATGAAATAAGCGGGAGCATTGGTCAGTCCAAATGACATGACGTTGTACTCATACAACCCATATCTGGTGGTAAAGGCAGTTTTTGGAATATCGGTGGCTCGGATCTTCAGTTGGTGGTATCCAGTTCTAAGATCAATTTTCGAGAAAACTCGGGATCCGGTGAGTTGGTCGAACAAGTCTTCGATCTTGGGTAAGGGGTATTTGTTTTTGATGGTGACATCGTTAAGCTTACGATAGTCGGTGCATAAACGATTTGCACCATCCTTCTTGTCGACAAACAAGACGGGGGATCTCCAGGGGGATGCACTTGGTCTGATCAAACCTTTGGCTAACATGTCATCTATTTGCTTCTTCAGCTCCACAAGCTCGGCTGCGTTCATGTTGTAGGCTCTCTGGGCGATGGGTCCAGTTCCAGGGATTAACTCGATGATAAACTCGATATCCCGGTCCGGGGGCATACCGGGTAGATCATCCGGAAACACATCAGGGTAGCGACAAACGACCCTGATTTGATCCAGAGTAGGCTTGGATACACTTTGGTTGCAGGTAAATTTTCGGGGTAGTTTTTCAGAGACGTGCTCAACTACGATTCCGGTGCTGCTAGTCATGGTTATGGCTTTCTTGGCGCAGTCTATCAATCCATTGTGTTTGGACATCCAGTCCATTCCTAGGACAACTTCCAAACCTTTGGTTCCAAGTATGATGAGATTTGCAAAGAAATCAACATCATGGATTTTGATTGGCACATTTTTACAAAATTTTCTGGCTTTGGTGGTTGATCCGGGGATTTGAACTATCATAACATGCTTCAAACTGAGGGGTTGAATTTTACTTGTTGATGCAAAATCTTCGGTGACAAAGGAATGCGATGCTCCGGAATCAAACAACACTCTAGCAGGGGTGTGGTTGACAGAAAACATACCCAGTACCACATCTGGGGCTTTCTGGGCTTCTTCGGCGTTCATGTGGTAGAGGCGGCCGTTGCGGTTGTTGGGGTTGTTGGGGGCGAACTTCTTGCCGGTGGAGACACGGCGTTGCTGCTGAGCAGGAGCAGCGGTGTTGCCGGCGAGCTTGGCAAGACGCTTGGGACACTCGTTGGAGTAGTGCCCCACTACACCACACTCATAACAAGTGATAGTGCTCTTGTCCTGCTTGTTCGCAACGGGAATGGCATTGCTCCCGGTTCTGGGGTTGGTGTTGGTGTTGGTGTTGTTGGTGTTCGGGGCTCGAGGTGGAGCGCGGTTGTAGTTGTTGTTGTTGTAGTTGGGGTTGTAGCCTCCTGGCTTGGAGTTTCCTCCACTTCGGTTACGATAACCGGGCGAGAGTTCTGCATCGGGGGTTTGTTATGTCTCGGATTGAAACCTCCGCTTGAGCTAGGGCGAAACTTTTGGGGGTGGCTTGATCCACTCTGATTTGCCATGCGGCGCTTGCGGTTCTCATTGGCTTGGTTCAACTTGCCCTCCATCTGGATGGCGGAGTCAACAAGGGCTTCGAGGTCGGCGAAGGGGATGTTGACGAGGACAGTCTGCATCTCATCATGCAGCCCGTTCAGGAATCTCTCCTTCCTCTTTTCAACGGTGTCCGTCTCATCAGGGGCATACCTTGACAAGGTGAGAAACTTGTCGCGGTACTCAACCACCGTCATGCGACCTTGTTTCAGTTCACGGAACTCATCCCTCATCTTCTTGATAAGACCCGGGGTACATGGTACTTGCTGAACTTGAGTTTGAAATCCTCCCAAGTCATGAATTGACCTCCGTTCATGGCACGGGTACTTGTCCACCAAGCGCGAGCTGGTCCAGCGAGGTAGTGAGTGGCGAACAACACCTTCTCGTTGGCTTCCACTCCAGCTACTTCCAGATTGTTCTCCATAGTCTGGAGCCAATCGTCGGCGTCGAGGGGCTCCTCGGTCTTGCTAAACACCGGAGGGTTGGTGTTCTGGAAGTTCTTGAGCTTGGATCCGGGGTGGTCATGATTTCCATGGCCTTGGGCGATGTTCTGCAAGGCGATGATGTTGGCTTGGCGCTCGGCTCTCTCGGTTTCCCGGTCTGCAAGCAGGGTTTGCAGAAGCTGCATCATCGCGTCGTTGGTGCGATTCGGAGGGGCCATCTGAAGGTATAGAAGATCATGAGATAAGAGGGAACATTCTATGGTTCATTTAAGTTTGAAAAACATTTGAAAACTTGTAATCTTTTCATGACAAACATAACATTCATTCATTCATGCAACACATAGTACAAACTACACACATACTCCAATGGTTTTAAGAACCATTCTCATGCTACGATACAAAGGACGGGATACAACTCACACCTACTATAAGTGAAACTAGTGCAACTACTCCTCATCGTCGATATCAATCGGGACGTAGTCATCCTGTCCGGCCTCCAGGAACTCGTAGTCCTCCTCCTCGGTGTTCTCGTCCTCCTCAAAGTTATCGTCATCGCTCAGAAAGGCGTCTCCTCCCTGAATATCGATGCCTTCATCGTCCTCCTCCATGTGACGAATCTGATCCTCCTGGGCCGTGACAGTGGCCTCAAGTGACGCGATTCGGTCGCGAAGGCGGCGAATCGTAGCGTCCTTCTTGGCACGCTGCTGGCGAAGGTTCCTGCGGTCGTTGTTGAGTAGCTTGATCGCCTCACCCTGCTCGATGATGTGAGCATGGGTCTGGTTCGCGTAAGCGCGAGAGGCGTCGAGGTCCCTGCGAGTCCGGTAGAGCATGAAGTCCAAGTGATCCACATGGTGCCTCAACTGGGGTGGAGTGGCACATCCATGGGTCTTCCGTCGAGTTACGCCGTGCGAGATGCGCAAAGCGTTCCTCACGAAGGGCTTCGGTATTCTGTCCGCACGTACGAGCAAGTGCTTCTGAAGAGCACGTGCAAGCCCGTCGAGCCAGTTGCTTTCCCTGAAAGAGAAAAGGATCCTCTCCGAGGTGGGAGGCTCCAGCTTGCCCCTCAAGTCGGCAGTGATAATCCACTGCAGTTCCCCTCCCGGCTGGTCGTCCACCTGAATCCCGTGAAACTCGGGGTGTGGGCGGCCAAGGTGATCCGACAGGGAGTCGAGGTCATGCTCGAAGATCAAGCTTCCTCCGTTTCCAAGCTGATAGAACTTGGTGTTGAGGGGTTCATTCGGCTCCATCTGAAAGAGAATTGGATGAGTAAGTTAGAGAGTGCAAAGTGTGGCAAGGTTTTAAGTTGATTTAAATAAGATAGACATGATCAAATTTTGGCAAAGTCTCGAAGGCAAGGGTGTAGTAAATTTTCACAAATAAGTCCTTTCATTTGATTTCAAAGTTAAATTTTTCAGAACGCCCATTCTAACTAAGGTCTTCTAAGGTCAAACAATGGCTCTGATACCAACTTGTCAACACCCGGATTTTTAAGTCCGAATGCCTATTATGTCATACATCGCAATCCCAGGAATATTGTTGTTGCGAGGCATAATAGTTAAGTATCACAGTCATCATTCATTACAACCCATAAGTCTTACAAATTGGAATCACATGATCCATATTACACGAATAGTTGATCTATTGATCAATCGAACAAACACAAGTTCATAGTTCAACATAGCGGAAGCGTAAGATACAAGGACTCTCTAGTCCACAGGCCAACGCTTGACGTCGGAAAGCGCTTAGTTGTTGTAGGCGTCCTGCTGGTCATCTCCTTGTTCATCTTCATACTCTGGCCATTTGAATAGCCAGGGACAAAGCCGTGAGTACGTTGAGTACTCGCAAACTAATTCAAGAAAAAGTGCTAGACATTCTAGTAGGGTTTGCTAAGCTCTAGTTTATTTGCATAAAGCTAGTTTTGGTTCACAAAGTTTTGAGAAAAACTTATTCAAGTGCTAACTAACCCAAGGGGGAACATTAGTGTCATCCCCACCATTCAAGTGGTGATTTCAATTCAATTCACCACAAGTCAATTCACCATCACCTTTCAACATCATTTTCAAAGATATGACATCGGAAACTGTATGGCCTTTCCAACCGTCCGTAACCGTGGACGCGGCTATTCGAATAGGTTTACACTCTGCAGAGGTTGCACACTTGTGCCACAACATTTGATTTCATCCGTCGGGAGTTCCCGAATAATCGTAACACGATGCGCGGATCATCAACCATAACCTTTCACTTACGAATCCTAGTATGAGCACCTCTCCCCATGAGCTTGGCCTCCCGGTGAAGACGATCAGTCAGCACTGGGAACCGCACAGGCTTGGGCCGGACATTCACCTCATTTCGCATCATATCATATTGTTTCTTTTGTGGTAGAGGCAGCTTTCGGCATAACCCCGATGACGCTTGTTTAGAGGGAACCCATACTAAGACGCATAAACTTCCAGTTAAGCCCTACCCATAATCAGGTATTGTGGGGGTACTTGAGAATTGGAAAGGTATCGCATTCAAACCCACATCATGTTTTATCAAAAATCACCATCTTCTCTTGGTCATATTCACCTTCAAAACTCATTCAATGGAATGCATCTTCATTCCAAGGTTTAAAAATCCTTTCAAAATCACAAAGTTCCCATCTAGAGTAGTTAAGGTTAGTTCATTAGCACTAGCTCTAATTCATGAGAGGTGCTACCTTGCTTTGCTTGGAAAGGCTAACTCCTTACTCTAAAAACCACTTGTATTTTGACCAAAGTTAACTATAAAAGGAAAATCATTTGGAAAACAAGTAAAAACTTGGGATGGGTTCACATAAGAAAAGGTACGACATGGTGCCTTGCCCCAAGGGGCTTTGCACTTGGCAAGAATAAAAGCTTGCATAGTAATTTAGCTTGCCTTGGTAGTTCTCAAACTGTTCCTCTTCCTCCTCCTGGTAGCAACCTTCTTCTTCGGCGTACTCTCCGGTGCTACCGTCTAAATTTGAATACGAGTATAATTACTCACTAATTCAATGGCTATTCCACACATCACAAATAAACACACAAACTACTCTATGCACACACATAAATAAACTAGGGTGCATGGGTTGTGGGATTTAAATAGGATTTGTATTCTATATGTAAATGATAGTTTCCATAGGGTTCTTGAGAAATAATTTCCTCTCATTGAAATCTTCTTAAGATTTAATTTCTCCAACAATCATGGATGAACTCATCTTGACCTAGATCAAATGTTCATCATCATCATCATTTGGGAGAATGATTTAAATGAGGTGGATCACCTCATACCATTTAAATAACTCTACCTTTGATTTAAAACTCAAGTAATTCATATAAGAGAGTTTGGAACCAGGGGTCCAAACATCCCATGAATTCATGTGAGACAAGTTTAAATGAAGTGTAAGACTTCACACAATTTAAATCTAATAGTTTTGGATAATATCAACTAGTTAAACTAGTCAACATATCCATTCATTAAACCATGGCATGATCATGCAAAGTGACCACACCATTTTATTGCATAAACAATTAGTGTAAGTCAAAAGTGAGCTATTAGAGTTGGAATTAACTTAATATCTATTTTGGTTGATTTTTAAGAATTATTTGAATAGGGAAAAGTCCCTGGCTTGTTATTTTTGTCACATTAATTCTACAAAGAATTTGACCCTGAGGCCAGTGGCATTGGATAGAGAATTTCAGTGGCTTTCCAACAATATCAAATTCACTAAATTTGGTTTAGCCAATTGGAAACTATTTAATTTCAAAGTTTGGGCAGTATTGAAAATGTTTGGAAAATGTTTAAAACGAATTTGAATTAAACAGGCCGGCGGGAAAAGCTAACGGGCTGAAATGGTTTAAACAGGCCCAAGGCCAGCCCACCACGCGTCTGTGCCCGCGTGGGCTGCCTGACAGGGGGTCCCGCATGTCAGCGGCGTTTAAACGCCGAAGCGGTACGGGGCGACGTGGAGCGTAGGATTAGAGAGGGATCTAACGGCTGAGGTGCATCGTCTCGCCGGCGAGAGAGAGGTTCGCCGGCGGCTCGGGCAGGGGGTGGGAGAGCTAACCAGGGCTCCCGCGGTGGCTGGCAGTGTGCGTGATGTCGATGTGGACGACGGCGAAGCTCCTGGCACCGGCGGCGTCTCCTGGATCGGCTCCAATCGACGGCGGCGAGGTGCGGTGCGGCGGGCTCCGGGCTTCAAATTGGAGCAACTCCGGCAAGAATCGAGCGAGTGGTTGGGTGGAGGAGAAGCAGTGGAGGGTGGTGAACGTGGTGGTGTGCTCAGCTTCGTCCAGGGAACGCGGTATTTATAGATGGCCAAGGGTGCGGCTTGGCCGTGAAGAAGTCGACCATGGCGCGGCGTCTACGGTGAGCGGTCGAGCTAGGCGAGGGTGCTACGGGGTTCTCCTCGTCCAGGCGAATCTGTAGGTGGTGATGGCACGGTCGGGCGGCGTCTGTGGGCGAAGCATTGCTTCCGTGTCTGCCGTGCTGGTCGCGGGATCGCGTTGTCGTCTCCGGCGACGGCGGCCACGGGTCGGGGTCGAGAGCATGTCTGGTGGTTGCGTGGCGACGCGGCGATGCTCAACGGCTGGTCAGCGAGTCCAGGGCGTGCTTGTGGTGACGGCGCGGCGCGTGGCCAGTGTGTGCCCGCGGCGTGCACACGCGCGACGTGCGCGGCGTCCAGGGCGCCATGGACGCGAGCTGGTCTCGGCGTTGTCGAGCTCCTCCTCGACCAGGGCTGTGCTAGGCGAGGCTAGGCAGTGTGGTGGCGTGCTGTGGCGAGGGGGCCAAGGTTGGCAAGCAATGGAGAGAGGGGGAGGCTCGGCATGGTGATGCCATGGCCGGCATGGCCATGCCATGCAATCTAGCTCCTCCTCATTAGCTCCACTATGCTTCCCTTAGGGTTAGAGGGGGCAGGGGAACAATGTAGTGTAGCTTTGGTTTGAAAAATGTGAGGTAGATCACTATTTGCAATAGTGTGTGAATAGGGTTCAAAATTGGAAAATACAAAAATATCAAAAATGGAAATAATGCAAAAGGTGAATGTTTGTGAAATGTGAGTGTTGAGATAAGTTGTATTTGACCAGAGATGAGTTGAGGTGGTGGTGGAAAAATTGGATTTCAAAAATGGCCCAAAATGGTTAAGTGAAGATTGTTGAACTCATTATAAAGTTGCCACTTTGGGTGAGCATAGCTAGTGATCAAAGATGAATTTGGCAGGGTGGTCTTCATCAAAGTTGTTCACCTTGATGTTGACTTTGAAATGGTGCAAGGAGTTAGCAAAGAATGGTTTGGGAAAATTGAATTGCAGGGGCTCAAAGTGGTGATCAGACTGAAATGGGCAGATTTGGTCATCATCACATGTGAGTGGGAAAAGTGTTGGAAAATTATTTGAAAAGTGAAACCTTGGTTCCAAAAGTTGTGATCAGTGTTTAGTAACATTATTCAACTAATGGTGAAGACCAAATAGGTCTAGGGTCAAAATTTATAAAAATGCCATAGGGCATATGTGAGGGTTTTTAGGGTTTTTCAATTATGGGAATTTCTTCCACTTTGATTTATTTGGTTGGTGATCTTCACATGATCACTCTAGGGTTTTAGAGCATCACAAATACAAGTAATAACAATCATCATGGCATATCACTCAAATGCACAAGTCCTATGCATGGTACTATATGCAAAAGAAAAGTTTTTGTTGGTTTGAAATTTTGTATTTCTGGAATTCTCTAACTTTCTTTTTCATTGAAATTTGGGGTGTTACATTCTTCTTCTACCTCTGGCCAAGGCCAAGTTCATTAGGAATCCATCCGGAATTGATCCACATATAACCAAAACCCTCCCCCGAATCCTCTAGCGCACATTCGGCCCCAACTTAAGCCATTGATATGTCCAAAACGTATCTACTTTCCCAAACACTTTTGCTATTGTTTTACCTCTAATTTGTGTATTTTGGATACAACTAACACGGACTAACGTTGTTTTCAGCAGAATTGCCCTTGTGTCCTATTTTTGTGCAGAAACTCAACTTTCAGGAAAATCCCCGGAAATAATCGCAATGGGCCTATTTTCACAGAATATTGACGGAGCCAGAAGACGAGACGGACGGGGGCCACGAGGCGCCCACACCACCAGGCGGCGCGGTGGGCCCCTGGGCCGTGCCGCCCTAAGGTGGCGTCGCCTCGGGCAGCCCCCGACGCTCCCCTCTGGACTACTTAAGGCCTCTGACTTAAAAACGCGAGGGGGTTCGACCAATTTGCCAGAAGACATCCAGAACTCTGCCGCCATCGCGAAACTCCGTCTTGGGACTAGAAACTCCGTTCAGGCACCCTGCCGGGACGGGGAATTGGAGGAGATCATCGCCATCATCAACACCGACGCCTCTCCATCAACCATCCATGCTTCCCCCATCCATGTGTGAGTAATTCCCCCGCTGTAGGCTGAAGGGGATGGTAGGGATTGGATGAGATTGTTCATGTAATAGCATAAGATTGTTAGGGCATGGTGCCTAGTATCCGTTGTTGGTACTTTTATGATATTGTTGCAACTTGTTATGCTTAATGCTTGTCACTAGGGCCCGAGTGCCATGATTTTAGATCTGAACATGTTATTGATTCATGATGATATTCATTGTTTTATGATCTTACCTGCAAGTTGTATACACATATTGTTGTCCGGAACCCGAGGCCTCAAAGTGACAGAAATTGGGACAACCGGAGGGGAAGGCTGTGATATGAGGATCACATGTGTTCACGGAGTGTTAATGCTTGATGACGCGTAAATCACACGCCCGTTGGGAACCCCAAGTGGAAGGTGTGATGCGTACATCAGCAAGTTTCCCTCAGTAAGAAACCAAGGTTATCGAACCAGTAGGAGATGAAGGCCACGTGAATGTTGTTGGTGGAGGAGTATAGTGCGGCGCAACACCAGGGATTCCGGCGCCAACGTGGAACATGCACAACACAATCAAAATACTTTGCCCCAACTTAACAGTGAGGTTGTCAATCTCACCGGCTTGCTGTAAACAAAGGATTAAACGTATGGTGTGGAGAATGAAGTTTGTTTGCAAAGAACATCAGAGAACAATGATTGCAGTAGGTTGTATTTCAGATGTAAAAGAATGGACCGGGGTCCACAGTTCACTAGTGGTGTCTCTCCAATAAGAAATAGCATGTTGGGTGAACAAATTACAGTTGGGCAATTGACAAATAGAGAGGGCATAACAATGCACATACATATCATGATGACTAATATGAGATTTACTTAGGGCATTACGACAAATAACATAGACCGCTATCCAGCATGCATCTATGCCTAAAAAGTCCACCTTCGGGTTAGCATCCGCACCCCTTCCAGTATTAAGTTGCAAACAATAGACAATTGCATTAAGTACGGTGCGTAATGTAAACAATACAAATATCCTTAGACAAATCATTGTTGTTTTATCCCTAGTGGCAACAACACATCCATAACCTTAGAACTTTCTGTCACTGTCCCAGATTCAATGGAGGCATGAACCCACTATCAAGCATAAATACTCCCTCTTGGAGTCACAAGTATCAACTTGGCCAGAGCCTCTACTAGCAACGGAGAGCATGCAAGATCATAAACAACACATATATGATAGATTGATAATCAACTTGACATAGTATTCCATATTCATTGGATCCCAACAAACACAACATGTCGCATTACAAATAGACGATCTTGATCATGATAGGCAGCTCACAAGATCTAAACATGATAGCACAAGAGGAGAAGACAACCATCTAGCTACTTCTATGGACCCATAGTCCAAGGATGAACCACTCACACATCAGTCCGGAGGCGATCATGGTGATGTAGAGTCCTCCGGGTGATGATTCCCCTCTCCGGCAGGGTGCCGGAGGCGATCTCCTGAATCCCCCGAGATGGGATTGGCTGCAGCGGCGTCTATGAAACTTTTCTCGTATCGTGGCTCTCGGTAATAGGGTTTTCACGACGGAGGGAATAAATAGGCGAAGAGGCAGAGTCGGGAGAGGCTCGAGGGCCCCACCCCACAGGCCGGCGCGGCCAGGGGCCCCACCGCGCCGCCCTAGGGTGTGGGCGCCTCGCGTCCCCTCTTCGTCTCCCCTTCGGACTTCTGGAAGGCTCCGTGCAAAATAAGACCGTGGGCTTTTGTTTCATCCAATTCCGAGAATATTTCCTGTGTAGGATTTCTGAAACCAAAAACAGCAGAAAACAGAAACTGGCGCTTCGGCATCTTGTTAATAGGTTAGTGCCGGAAAATGCATAATAATGATATAAAGTGTATATAAAACATGTGAGTATTGTCATAAAACTAGCATGGAACATAAGAAATTATAGATACGTTTGAGACGTATCAATGCTTTACTCCGGTGCTCTATTAAAAGGAGTACCTTAATTACCAGTAGATTCCCTAGAGGCCCGGCTGCCACTGGCTGGTAGGACAAAAGATGTTGTGCAAGTTTCTCATTGCGAGCACGTACGACTATATACGGAACACATGCCTATGGTTGTTTAGTACTTGGATACTGTTTTACTACTATCTGCAAATGCCCTGCCTTGATTGTTACATGAGTTCTCTTATCCATGCAGCGCCCGTTCATCCATCCCTGTGCCTACAGTATTTTAATCCTGCTGTTTACTATAATCACTAATGTTGTCTTTATTACACTGCTGCTTATATTTCACTACTGCTACTGCTATAAAACTGTTGCTACTGATAAACTCTTGCGAGCAAGTCTGTTTCCAGGTGCAGCTGAATTGACAACTCCGCTGTTGCGATCCCCTATTCTTTGGCTCCCCTTGTGTCGAATCAATAAATTGGGTTTTACTTTCCTCGAAGACTGTTGCGATCCCCTATACTTGTGGGTCATCAAGACTATTTTCTGGCGGGATAGGGGATCGCAACAGTCTTCGAGGGAAGTAAAACCCAATTTATTGATCCGACACAAGGGGAGCCAAAGAATATTTGTAAGCCTTAACAGCGGAGTTGTCAATTCAGCTGCACCTAGAAACAGACTTGCTCGCAAGAGTTTATCAGTAGCAACAGTTTTATAGCAGTAGCAGTAGTGAAATATAAGCAGCAGTGTAATAAAGACAGCAGTAGTAATTATAGTAAACAGTAGGATTAAAATACTGTAGGCACAGGGATGGATGAACGGGCGCCGCATGGATAAGAGAACTCATGTAACAATCAAAGCAGGGCATTTGCAGATAATAATAAAACAGTATCCAAGTACTAAACAACCATAGGCATGTGTTCCGTATATAGTCGTACGTGCTCGCAATGAGAAACTTGCACAACATCTTTTGTCCTACCAGTCGGTGGCAGCCGGGCCTCTAGGGAATCTAATGGTAATTAAGGTACTCCTTTTAATAGAGCACCGGAGCAAAGCATTAACACTCCGTGAACACATGTGATCCTCATATCACAGCCTTCCCCTCCGGTTGTCCCATTTTCTGTCACTTTGGGGCCTCGGGTTCCGGTCAGCAATATGTGTATACAACTTGCAGGTAAGATCATAAAGCAATGAATATCATCATGAATTGATAACATGTTCAGATCTGAAATCATGGCACTCGGGCCCTAGTGACAAGCATTAAGCATAATAAGTTGCAACAATATCATAAAAGTACCAACAACGGAAACTAGGCACCATGCCCTAACAATATTATGCTATTACATGAACAATCTCATCCAATCCCTACCATCCCCTTCAGCCTACATCGGGGGAATTACTCACACATGGATGGGGGGAGCATGGATGGTTGATGGAGAGGCGTCGGTGTTGATGATGGCGATGATCTCCTCCAATTCCCCGTCCCGGCAGGGTGCAAGAACGGAGTTTCTGGTCCCGAGACGGAGTTTCGCGATGGCGGCGGAGTTCTGGATGTCTTCTGGCAATTCCGCCCAACCCCCTCGCGTTTTTAGGTCAGAGGCCTTAAGTAGTCCAGAGGGGAGCGTCGGAGGTTGGCCGAGGCGCCGCCACCATAGGCCGGCGCGGACCAGGGGCCCACCGCGCCGCCTTGTGGCGTGGGCGCCTCGTGGTCCCCCTCTGTCTCGTCTTCTGGCTCCGTCAATCTTCTATGAAAATAGGCCCATTGCAATTATTCCCGGGGATTTTCCGGAAAGTTGAGTTTCTGCACAAAAATAGGACACCAGGGCAATTCTGCTGAAAACAGCGTTAGTCCGTGTTAGTTGTATCCAAAATACACAAATTAGAGGCAAAACAATAGCAAAAGTGTTCGGGAAAGTAGATACATTTTGGACGTATCAACTCCCCCCAAGCTTAGCTTATTGCTTGTCCTCAAGCAATTCAGTTAACAACTGAGTGCGATAAAAGAACTTTCACGAAAACATTTGTTCATATGATGTAAATATTCTCATGATATGGACAAGTACTCAGGACATTCATAATAACTTACATGCAAATAAAGTCATCTAATAGCTATGTCAATCATGGAAAAGGTACCAACAATTAATAATAAGCATCATGAATCATGTCTATCACCAGGATTGCAATATTCATAAAAAGATATGATAAAGTGGTATCTCGCTTGCCCGTATTTGTACAGCAAAACATAAATGCCCAGGCACCTCTAGAATTCATGGAAAGACTAGAAGTAGAGATTATCAAAGATAAAAGCATCAAAGTTATACTACAGCTAATCATATTTTGGGACAAGCATATTATACTAAGAATGACAGTTATGCTCTCAAGAAGGTGCTCAAAGAAAGGATGGTGACTCAACATAAAAGTAAAAGATTGGCCCTTCGCAGAGGGAAGCAGGGATTAACATGTGCTAGAGCTTTTCATTTTTAAAACAGAAGTAAAATTATTTTGAGAGGTGTTTGTTGTTGTCAACGAATGGTAGTGGGCACTCTAACTACCTCGTCAACCAGACTTTCAAGAGTGGCTCCCATGAAGGACGTTATCTCTACCACCAAGGTAAATCATCCCTCTTCTCTTTTGTTTACACATGTACTTTAGTTTCATTATGGATGACACTCCCCCCAACCTTTGCTTACACAAGCCATGGCTAACCGAATCCTCGGGTGCCTTCCAACATTCACATACCATGGAGGAGTGTCTATTTGCAAATTAAGTTGCTTACTGATAAAACAGGGCAAACATGTGAAGAGAATTATTGATGAAAGTTAATTAATTGGGGCTGGGAACCCCGTTGCCAACTATTTTTGTAAAATTATTGGATAAGCGGATGTGCCACTAGTCCATTGGTGAAAATCTGTCAGGAGTAAATGACAAGGTTGAAAGATAAAACATCACATACTTCCTCATGAGCTATAAAACATCGACACAAATTGAGAAGTATTTTGAAGGTTTAAAGTTAGCACATGAGAATTTACTTGGAATGGTTTGAAATGCCATGCATAGGTATTTATGGTGGACACTTTGGAATAACTTGGTTTTCAGGGGTTTGGAAGCACGAGCAGCATTCCCGCTCAGTAGAAGTGAAGGCTAGCAATAGACTGGGAAGCGACAATCAAGAGAGCAATAACTTTCACAATCATGCTTGCAACAAAATAAATTAACGGAGGCATAAAAGTGATACAAGAACTCTGAGGCAAAGTAAATCATCGAGGCTTAATTGATTTTCGTTCAGTCATATGCATGCGTGAGCATGTGCCAAGTCGATTCAAATGAATTATTCAGAGGAGGATACCACAATGTCATACCTATCTATGAATAAAACAATGCAAGCAAATATTTATGACATGCTACTCATATTAATACATTGGAGCTAAACATGAGAGATCATGAACTACTAGACTTTTATTAAATGACATATACCTCACATGAACCAACTAAGCATGCTCACATGGATGAGTGTATGTACAAAAATGAAAACAAATAGAGTTCATACCAGCCTCTCACCACAGTCGAGTTGTCGTAGATCGTCATTATTGCCTTTCACTTGTGTAGCTTGAATAATATGAAATGAAAACCAAGCTCCAACCACCGGAGACCACTGAACTCCATAATAAAATTTACAAAATCAAAGAAGAACAACAAATATTTTTGGTGTTTTTGAATTGGAAACAAGAACGAAAGGAAACAGGCAAACAAAGCAAAATCTTTTTGGATTTTCTCATAGCAAACCAACGATAGAAAATAAAGCAAAATAGGAACAAGAAACCAAAATAAACAAATGGTAAAGAGAAACAATAGAAATATTTTTGGTCTTTTTTTGTTTTAGGAAAGAAACAAAGCAAAAACAAAAGAATGAAAACTAAAAGAGTCACATAAACACAAAGTAACAGAAATCCGTCAAACTTGACAGCAGTACAACAATCATTTTTTACAAAAATCTTCCGCTGTTCAACTCGAAAAGTGCTAAACTAATGAAAGTTAGATAATAAATAACCTGGGGAACATGCACAAAAATTGGCTTCTCAAAATAACGTTCTGGCTGTTTTTAGGAATTTTTTTAGTGTCAGTCCAGAATCTGTTTTTAGATAGCACTTCCCCAAACATCATCTCCTTCATATTAGAGGCCACCTTAATATGCGAAACAAGTATGTACAAGTATCCGGCAATTGTAATATGCAATGAATGAGTGATGCCGGCATACCTCCCCCCCAAGCTTAGGCTCTTGGCCTAAGTGGAGATCAATCCCACGGTGCCCATGAGGTGGCACCTCCGTAGTATGATGAAGAATGATCCTGTTCTTGGTATGTGCTGGAAGATGCACCAGGATACGTGACAGTGTACCTGTCGGAGGGCTCGGCATCCTCTGAGTCATGCTGCTGGTGGAAACCTCATATCCTCAGCTACTCATCCACCTCCTCCTTGGAGCGCGACCACGGTCTCCTACGAACACTGAACAAATCGGCATGCGGCAAAGGGATTTCCCTCTCATCCCCGTCAATAAACAACATTTTATAGACAATATTTTCTAAACTAGAGTCAGTTGTGACAAATTGGTGACTCTTCATAGCACTAATATCAAGCTTAATAGGAGTTAGTTTCTCATCACTAGGATCAAAAGGAAGACCTAGATATGCAATAATACGTGAGGTAACAATTCCTCCAAAAATAGGTCCCTTATTGGATAAACGACGAGCAATGAGAGCACCAAGATGATAAGGTGTACTTCCAGTAGGTGCAGCAACTAGAAAAGCAAGATGATAACTAGAAATATTGCTAGTGTTCTTCCTACCAAGAATGCTAGTAGCAAGATAGTAAGTGAAATATCTAATGGCAGGGAGTTGAATGTTCCTTATCTTGCCGCGCTGAATGGTGCGGCTATCATCGTTGGTAACTTCTCGATAGAGTTCCGTCAAAGCTTTGGGACTGTTCTCGATTTTCTTCGCTGTACCTATAGGAGTAATATCCAATGCAGCACAAAAATCCTTCAACTTCATAGTAACAGGCCTGTCATAAATCCTAAATTTAACTGATGGTGAGAAGGGTGAGTTGTTGAATTTAAAGCTTTCAACAAATATTTTAGTTAGCCTATAAAATTGATCACTCTCATCTTCCATATAGGTAGATAAGCCCACACTATTGATGAGAAACAAGAAGTCATCAAGTAGCCCTGCATGACGCAAAAAGTCATAGCGTGGAAAGGATGAAGCATTAGGAACTCCATTATCCTCTTCAGCTTCAAAGCTAGGTGCAATGACATCCTCATCATAGGATCGCCTAACTCGAGTGGCTGCCCTTGAGGGCCCTCCCGCTCTTGTCGTATTCCTTTCGAACACTTCTCCAAAGGTGTGGTTATGCATCTTCCTTTTCTGAAATTTTTCAACAATCATTATAAAAGTTGATTTTGAGACATATAAATGAGGGAAACCACTATAGGAACTTGGTAGAGTACTAAAACATGCATCAAAACTAATTTTTACAACTTAGAACAAGCATGCAAGCTCAATTAACATGTCACCTACAGCAGCAAAATATTCAAGATATACTCAACCAAACAAAATTCTATTTGGATAATCGGAGGAGTCATATACCGGAGAGCAAATGTGCCAAATTTCAGACAGAAATCTGGGCTGAGCAAAGAGATCGAGAAATCCTGAGCTCTTGGGCGAAAATGCAAGTGAGAGAAAACTGGTACGAGTTTTTTTGGGAGAGAGAGTAGAATGAGTGGAAGGGATGATTAAGTGGGGCCAGGAGGGGCCCTCACCACAGGGTGGCGCGCCCCCCTCCTTGGTTGCGCCGGCACATGGGGGAAGCCCTGGGGTGCCCCACTGGTCAGCCCCAGGCACTCCTAGGTTGCATTTCAAAAAATAGGACCAACAGTATAATTTTTGTAAATTTTTGAAAACTTTGAAAAATGCACATTTCTGGGTGTTAAAATTACTATTACATGGCAGAAAAAGATTTTCAAACCTCTAAACAACTAAAGCATCTTGCAAAACAAGTAGTACTACAGCAAGTAAACAGGTGTGGAGAAAGAAAGAAATGTTGTTTAGCTCTTCTATGCATATAAAATGTACTTGTTAACAAGGTTGATCAAGTCTTGCCACCAAATAATTTTTACATGACATAAGAAGAAATAAACCTCAAATCAATCATGTTACCTTATATTGTATTGATATGGATCCAATCATAATATTTTGATATCCTTGTTTAGACTCATATATAGGACAATCAATAACTCCCACTTTGATAGTTCTCACATTAGAAATTGTATTAACTCCACATACTTTATCAATCCTCTTGGGAAAATAAACAGTATGCTCCTTGTCATCAACATTGAAAGTAACTTTTCCTTTATTGCAATCAGTAACAGCCCCTGCAGTGTTAAGAAAAAGTTATCCAAGAATAATAATAAACATATTATCATCTTCAGGCATTTCCAACACAACAAAATCAGTTAATATTAAGCAATTATTAGTAACTTGAACAGGAACATCCTCACATATACCAACAGGAATAGCAGTAGATTTATCAGCCATTTGCAAAGATATATCAGTTGGTATTAACTTATCTAAATAAAGTCTCTTGTAAAGAGAAAAAGGCATAACACTAACTCCTGCTCCCAAATCACATAGATCAGTTCTAACATAATTATTCTTGATGGAACATGGGATAGTCGTATACCTGGGTCTCCCAGCTTCTTTCGAACTTTGCCATTGAAAGAGTAATTAGCAAGCATAGTGGAAATCTCCTCATTAGGAATTTTCCTTTTTTTAGAGACAATATCTTTCATATACTTTGAATAAGGAGGCAATTTAATAGCATCAGTCAAAGGGATTTGCAGAAACAAAGTTTTCATCCAATCACAAAATTTATTATAGTGTTCTTCTTCCTTTGATTTTAGTTTCTTAACAGGAAAAGGCATTTGCTTTTGAACCCAAGGTTCTCTTTCATTACCATGTTTCTTAGCAATAAAATATTCTTTAGTATACTTTTTATTTTTAGCATGCTTTTCAGGATCATCTTCAACCTCTTCTTTATCAGAAGCATCATTCTTATCATTATCTTTATCATGTTCATTACCACTTTCAGTTTCAGCATCAGAAATAGAAATACTATTAGGATCATTAACAGGCTTAGAGGATTCTACAACAGTTTTATGTTTCTTCTTCTTTTTCTTAAAAGGAGCACTAGTTTTTTTAGTTCGTTGAGAATCTTGTTCAACTCTTTTGGGATGCCCCTCAGGATATAGAGGATCCTGAGTAGAAACACCACCTCTAGTTGTTACTTCATAAGCATGTTTTTCTTTAGAAGTGTTTTTTAACAAGTCATTTTGCACTTTAGTGAGTTGATCAATTTGAGTTTGAACCATATGAAAATGTTTAACAAGCATCTTAACATCATTGGAGGTTCTCTCCACAATATCATGCAATTTACTAATAGCGTGAGAATTTTCCATTAAATGATTCTCTACTCTCATATTAAAATTATCTTGCTTAACAACATAATTATCAGACTCATCTAAACATTGATCAGGAGGTTTTGAGTAAGGAATATCTTCTTTACCAAAGCGTTGAAGAGAATGTACCTCAATCGTGGATGAAGGGGGAGTTATCTTACATAAATCTTCTATGGGAGGTAAATTCTTCACATCTTCAGATTTAATACCTTTCTCTTTAAGAGATTTCTTGGCTTCCCTCATATCTTCATAATTTTATTTAATCATACCCCTCTTCTTCAATATAGGCGTTGGGGTTGGTTCAGGTGTAGTCCAATCATCATAATTTTGGCTTATTCTAGCCATTAATTCTTCAGCTTCGTCTGGAGTTCTTTTCCTGAAAACACAACCAGCACAACTATCCAGGTATGCCCTAGACTCAATGGTTAGTCCACTATAAAATATATCAAGTAAGTCATGCTTCTCCAAATCATGTCTAGGCCGAGCTCTCATAAGAGAGCAAAACCTTTCCCAATCTTCAGGCAATTTCTCTCCATCTTCCTGGTCAAAACTATAAATTTTCTGCTAAGCAATATGTTGAGCACTAGCAGGAAAATATTTTCGAAAGAAAACATCAAGCAAACCACTTGTACTATCAATAGAATCAGGAGGCAAACTATTATACCAAGTTTTAGCATCATCCTTTAATGAGAAAGGAAAAAATTTAGCAACAAAATAAGTATGCTTCTTGATATCATCAGAAAACAAGCTACTCAAAGTAGAAAGCTCATTTATGTGCTCTACAGCACTTTCTTTTTCAGTACCACAAAAAGGTGTTTTCTCAACAATAGATATATGAGATAAATCAAGAGAAAAATCATAATCCTTATCCTTAATGTTTATAGGAGATGTAGCAAATTTAGGATCAGGAGACAGTTTATATCTAACAGCACGTTGTGCAAGAAGCTTTTTAATGTTACTTGCATCAGTAGTAGCATTACATTTATCAATAAAATCATCATCAAGTTCCACATAATCTTCATCAAGATCATCACTAGAGAATTCAACAGACTCAGGTGAATTAACAGGTGTAAGAGTATTTTCATTAGGAATTTAAGCATTTTCAATTTGTCTAGACCTAGCAATTGTAGCATGTAGAAAAGGACCTAACGAACCATCATCATCAAGAACAGTAGAAGCATCATTAAAATTATAAGAAGAATTTTCAGATTCAGCAGAAGTACCAGCATGTGAAGCTTGTGGTGGTGAAACAAGTTGACCTATCACAGATGGTGAATCAAGAGCAGCAGAGGTACTCAGAGTTGTACCTTTTCTTGTAGTGGATGGTAATATGACGACTTTAGTATCGCGAGGTTTACCCATGATGGAGTATTTGCAGCGAACAATATCAATTCAGGTGAACTTGCAAATAAAGCTATGCTCCCCGGCAACGGCGCCAGAAAATAGTCTTGATGACCCACAAGTATAGGGGATCGCAACAGTCTTCGAGGGAAGTAAAACCCAATTTATTGATTCGACACAAGGGGAGCCAAAGAATATTTTTAAGCCTTAACAGCGGAGTTGTCAATTCAGCTGCACCTAGAAACAGACTTGCTCGCAAGAGTTTATCAGTAGTAACCATTTTATAGCAGTAGCAGTAGTGAAATATAAGCAGCAGTGTAATAAAGACAGCAGTAGTGATTATAGTAAACATCAGGATTAAAATACTGTAGGCACAGGGATGGATGAACGGGCGCTGCATGGATAAGAGAACTCATGTAACAATCAAAGCAGGGCATTTGCAGATAATAATAAAACAGTATCCAAGTAGTAAACAACCATAGGCATGTGTTCCGTATATAGTCGTACGTGCTCGCAATTAGAAACTTGCACAACATCTTTTGTCCTACCAGCCGGTGGCAGCTGGGCCTCTAGGGAATCTACTGGTAATTAAGGTACTCCTTTTAATAGAGAACCGGAGCAAAGCATTAACACTCCGTGAACACATGTGATCCTCATATCACAGCCTTCCCCTCCGGTTGTCCCAATTTCTGTCACTTTGGGCCCTCGGGTTCCGGACAGCAATATGGTATACAACTTGCAGGTAAGATCGTAAAACAATGAATATCATCATGAATTGATAACATGTTCAGATCTAAAATCATGGCACTCGGGCCCTAGTGACAAGCATTAAGCATAACAAGTTGCAACAATATCATAAAAGTACCAACAACGGATACTAGGCACTATGCCCTAACAATCTTATGCTATTACATGAACAATCTCATCCAATCCCTACCATCCCCTTCAGACTACAGCGGGGAAATTACTCACACATGGATGGGGAAGCATGGATGGTTGATGGAGAGGCGTCGGTGTTGATGATGGCGATGATCTCCTCCAATTCCCCATCCCGGCAGGGTACCAAAACGGAGTTTCTGGTCCCGAGACAGAGTTTCGCGATGGCGGCGGAGTTCTGGATGTCTTATGGCAATTCCGTCCAACCCCCTCGCGTTTTTAGGTCAGGGGCCTTAAGTAGTCCAGAGGGGAGCGTCGAGGCTGGCCGAGGCGCCGCCACCATAGGCCGGTGCGGCCCAAGGGCCCACCGCGCCGCCTTGTGGTGTGGGCGCCTCGTGGCCCCCCTCCGTCTCGTCTTCTGGCTCCGTCAATCTTCTATGAAAATAGGCCCATTGCAATTATTCCCGGGGATTTTCCTGAAAGTTGAGTTTCTGCACAAAAATAGGACACCAGGGAAATTCTGCTGAAAACAGCGTTAGTCCGTGTTAGTTGTATCCAAAATACACAAATTAGAGGCAAAACAATAGCAAAAGTGTTCGGAAAAGTAGATACATTTTGGACATATCATGGGGCACCCCAGGGCTGCACCCCATGTGTCGGCGCGGCCAGCAAGGGGGCGTGCCATCCTGTGGTGAGGGCCCCTCCTGGCCCCACTCAGTCATCCCTTCCACTCACTCCACTCTCTCTCCCGAAAAAACTCGTACCAGTTCGTTCTCACTCGCGTTTTCGCTCAAGAGCTCAGGATTTCTCGATCTCTTTGCTCAGCCCAGATTTCTGTCTGAAATTTGGCACATTTGCTCTCCGGTATGTGACTCCTCCGATTATCCAAGTAGAATTTTGTTTGGTTGAGTAGATCTTGAGTATTTTGCTGCTGTAGGTGACATGTTAAGTGAGCTTGCATGCTTGTTCTAAGTTGCAAAAATTAGTTTTGATGCATGTTTAGTACTCTATCAAGTTCCTATAGTAGTTGCCCTCATTTATATGTCTCAAAACCAACTTTTATAATGATTGTTGAAAAATTTCAGAAAATGGAGTGGAATAGACACCAACTCAACCAACATGAATTGGAGGTGCATGAAGTTATGAGAATCCACCGCGAAGAGGGAGTATACCCCTCCTACTAACCATGCACCGATTTCATGAAGAGTGCAGGAATTTTTCAGGATGTTCAAAATCTAATTTCTAATGCAGGGTTAGAAGATTTTGTTGTTGGTGAACCTTACCAATATGCCAAACTAACCATGTCGGTGGTGCAGGATTTTGAATTCCATTGGTCCCAACCTAACCCCATGGTTCGATATAAGATCTATAATAAAACTATCAACTTGCCCTTTGATGATTTTTGTGCAGCTATTAAAGTGCCACAATGGGGATTATGTGAGAAGGTTAGGGAACTGCCGCAGGAACTCTTGGGTCTATACAAGATGATCTGTCAAGGGAGAAGTTTCTCAGATGAGAGTGGTAAAATTCGTAGTATTCAACTCCCAGCTATTCGCTATTTTGCTTACTTTATCACCAAGTGTGTACTTGCTAGAAAGAATGCAAATAAGTTATCCATCCATGATTTGGTTTTCCTAGCTGCTGCATTGCAACATGATAGGACTTATAATTTGGGTGCTTTGATAGCTTTTAGGCTTTCTACTAACCGTGATAAAGGAGGAATTTGTGGAGGTCTCATCGCCTCTCGTGTGCTAGCTATGCATGGTGTAGAACCTCACCCTCTTGATGTTCAGCTCTCTACAGAGAAACTTGATATTGTTTCCATGATAAAACATGACTTTGTTTTTAATTGGTCTAATTTGAATAACCTGTCCTATGAGATAACCTTTTTTCAAGAAAAAGTGGAGAAAAACTAAAACTGAAAGGCTAGTTGGATTGCCTGCACCTACTTTGTTTAACCTTGATTCCAGGTAAAATTGGTCGGTCACAGAAGATGAACTTGATGCATACATAGAGGGGGGCGGCCATCATGCAGGGGACGACCCGGAGGAGGCCGAAGAACCCCTCGACTTGTCATCCGACGCAGCGAGTTCTTCACATCAACATTTTGGGCATGTGGAGCCTTCATCCTTTTCATCTGCACAGGGACCTTATTATGACCACGCCATGTATGATCCACCGGCGTGGAACCCTGACCCTCGCTGGGGTTGATCTCCACTTAGGCCAAAAGCCTAAGCTTGGGGGGAGGTATGCCGGCATCACTCATTCATTGCATATTACAATTTCCGGATACTTGTACATACTTGTTTCGCCTCTTATGGTTGTTTCTAATATGAGGAAGATAATATTTGGGGAAGTGCTGTCTAAAAACAGATTCTGGACTGATACTAAAAAAATTCCTAAAAACTTCCAGAGCGTTATTTTGAGAAGCCAATTTTTTTGCATGTTCCCCATGTTGTTATCTAACTTTCATTAGTTGATCACTTTTCGAGTTGAACAGAGGAAGATTTTCGTAAAAAATGATTACTGTACTGCTGTCAAGTTTGACGGATTTCTGCTACTTTGTGTTTATGTGACTCTTTTAGTTTTCATTTTCTTGTTTTTGCTTTGTTTCTTTCCTAAAACACAAAAAGACCAAAAATATTTCTGTTGTTTCTCTTTACCATTTGTTTATTTTGGTTTCTCATTCCTATTTTTCTTTATTTGCTATCGTTGGTTTGCTATGAGAAAATCCAAAAAGATTTTGCTTTGTTTACCTGTTTCCTTTTGTTCTAGTTTCCAATTCGAAAACACCAAAAATATTTGTTGTTCTTCTTTGGTTTTGTAAAGTTCACTATGGAGTTCAGCGGTCTTCGGTGGTTGGAGCTTGGTTTTCATTTCATATTATTCAAGCTACACAAGTGAAAGACAATAATGACGATCTACGACAACTCGACTGTGGTGAGAGGCTGGTATGAACTCTATTTGTTTTTATTTTTGTACATATACTCATCCATGTGAGCATGATTAGTTGGTTCATGTGAGGTATATGTCATTTAATGAAAGTCTAGTAGTTCATGATCTCTCATGCTTAGCTCCAATTTATTAATATGAGTAACATGTCATAAATATTTGCTTGCATTGCTTTATTCATAGATAGGTATGATATTGTGGTATCCTCCTCTGAATAATTCATTTGAATCGACTTGGCACATGCTCAAGCATGCATATGACTGAAAAACAAAAGTCAATTAAGCCTCGATGATTTACTTTGCCTCAAAGTTCTTGTATCACTCTTACGCCTCCGTTAATTTATTTTGTCGCAAGCATGATTATGACAGTTATTGCTCTCTTGATTGTCGCTTCCCAATCTATTGCTAGCCTTCACTTGTACTGAGCGGGAATGTTGCTCGTGCTTCCAAATCCCTGAAAACCAAGTTATTCCAAAGTGTCCACCATAAATACCTATGCATGGCATTTCAAACCATTCCAAGTAAATTCTCATGTGCTACCTTTAAACCTTCAAAATACTTCTCAATTTGTGTCGATGTTTTATAGCTCACGAGGAAGTATGTGGTGTTTTATCTTTCAACCTTGTCATTTACTCCTGACAGACTTTCACCAATGGACTAGTGGCTTCATCCGTTTATCCAATAATTTTGCAAAAATAGTTGGCAACGGGGTTCCCAGCCCCAATTAATATACTTTCATCAATAATTCTCTTCACATGTTTTGCCCTGATTTATCAGTAAGCAACTTAATTTGCAAATAGACACACCTCCATGGTATGTGAATATTGGAAGGCACCCGAGGATTCGGTTAGCCATGGCTTGTGTAAGCAAAGGTTGGGGGAGTGTCATCCATACTGAAACTAAAGTACATGTGTAAACAAAAGAGAAGAGGGATGATTTACCTTGCTGGTAGAGATAACGTCCTTCATGGGAGCCACTCTTGAAATTCTGGTTGACGAGGTAGTTAGAGTGCCCACTACCATTCGTTGACAACAACAAACACCTCTCAAAACAATTTTACTTCTGTTTCTAAAAATGAAAAGCTCTAGCACATGTTAATCCCTGCTTCCCTCTATGAAGGGTCAATCTGTTACTTTTATGTTGAGTCATCATCCTTTATTTGACCACCTTCTTGAGAGCATAATTGTCATTCTTAGTGTAATATGCTTGTCCCAAAATATAGTTAACTGTGGTATAGCTTTGATGCTTTTATCTTTGATAATCTTTACTTCTAGTCTTTCTATGAATTTTAGAGGTGCCTGGGCATTTATGTTTTGCTGTACAAATACAGGCAAGCGAGATACCACTTTATCATATCTTTTTATGAACATTGCAATCCTTCTGATAGACATGATTCATGATGCTTATTATTAGTTTGTTGGTATCTTTTCCATGATTGACACAACTATTAGACGACTTTATTTGCATGTATCTTATTATGGATTGCCTAAGTACTTTTCCATATCATGAGAATATTTACATCATATGAACAAATGTGTTCGTGAAAGTTCTTTTATCGCACTCAGTTGTTAACTGAATTGCTTGAGGACAAGCAATAAGCTAAGCTTGGGGGAGTTGATACGTCCAAAACGTATCTACTTTCCCGAACACTTTTGCTATTGTTTTGCCTCTAATTTGTGTATTTTCGATACAACTAACACGGACTAACGCTGTTTTCAGCAGAATTGCCCTGGTGTCCTATTTTTGTGCAGAAACTCAACTTTCAGGAAAATCCACGGAAATAATCGCAATGGGCCTATTTTCACAGAAGATTGACGGGGCCAGAAGACGAGACGGAGGGGGGCCACGAGGCGCCCACACCACCAGGCGGCGCGGTGGGCCCCTGGGCCGCGCCGCCCTATGGTGGCATCGCCTCGGGCAGCCCCCGACGCTCCTCTCTGGACTACTTAAGGCCTCTGACCTAAAAACGCGAGGGGGTTCGACCAATTTGCCAGAAGACATCCAGAACTCCGCCGCCATCGCGAAACTCCGTCTCGGTACCAGAAAATCCGTTCTGGCACCCTGCCGGGACGGGGAATTGGAGGAGATCATCGCCATCATCAACACCGACGCCTCTCCATCAACCATCCATGCTTCCCCCATCCATGTGTGAGTAATTCCCTCGCTGTAGGTTGAAGGGGATGGTAGGGATTGGATGAGATTGTTCATGTAATAGCAAAAGATTGTTAGGGCATGGTGCCTAGTATCCATTGTTGGTACTTTTATGATATTGTTGCAACTTGTTATGCTTAATGCTTGTCACTAGGGCCCGAGTGCCATGATTTCAGATCTGAACATGTTATTGATTCATGATGATATTCATTGTTTTATGATCTTACCTGCAAGTTGTATACACATATTGCTGTCCGGAACCCGAGGCCCCAATGTGACAGAAATTGGGACAACCGTAGGGGAATGCTGTGATATGAGGATCACATGTGTTCACGGAGTGTTAATGCTTTGCTCCGGCGCTCTATTAAAAGGAGTACCTTAATTGCCAGTAGATTCCCTAGAGGCCCGACTGCCACCGGCTGGTAGGACAAAAGATGTTGTGCAAGTTTCTCATTGCGAGCACGTACGACTATATACAGAACACATGCCTATGGTTGTTTAGTACTTGGATACTGTTTTATTACTATCTGCAAATGCCCTGCCTTGATTGTTACATGAGTTCTCTTATCCATGCAGCGCCCGTTCATCCATCGCTGTGCCTACAGTATTTTAATCCTGCTGTTTACTATAATCACTAATGCTGTCTTTATTACACTGCTGCTTCTATTTCACTACTGCTACTGCTATAAAACTGTTGCTAATGATAAACTCTTGCGAGCAAGTCTGTTTCCAGGTGCAGCTGAATTGACAACTCCGCTGTTAAGGCTTACAAATATTCTTTGGCTCCCCTTGTATCGAATCAATAAATTGGGTTTTACTTCCCTCGAAGACTGTTGCGATCCCCTATACTTGTGGGTCATCAGCCATCCCATGGCATCTGTTTGTTCACCACGACGACACCAGGACACGACGAAATATCCAAGGAAGCACTTCCAGTTACTTTCGTGGAGTGTGAAGCAGCAGGGGAGCTTTCGGGGTATCCAGCCCTGGTATAGTTGTCAAAAATTAACTAGAAAGCAAAAATTATCGACATCAATCATTCGGCGAGGAAAATTTTCCATTCATGGTCATAGCACATTACATAAAGGGGTATTTGATAATATACGGCTCATAAGGCGCTTACAGAAATGGTCGGGAGCACCAAAAAGCGAAAAAATCTACAAAAGAAAGGGAGTACAAGTTCGTCTACTTGACCTCCGTTTGGGCAGTGCTAGCAGAAGCTGAAGACCTCGGGTCAAGGACGGCGATGAGTCTCTTCGCGAAAATCTTGGCATCCTTCACCGGAATGTTCCACTTTTCAGTGTTCAGGCCCCTGAAAGCAGCAACTTTTGCCTAGTCGACCTTTTTGCCACTAGCCGCCACGAGAGTGAGAGTCCCTTTGACTCCAATCTTCAATCTTGCTTGGCGATGCGCCAAGGCTGGATCATCATTTGCATGGAAGGGCTTGACGAGCTGGTCAAATCTCTCGGGCTGTGTGGTCTGCGAGAAAAAGTGAGGGAAGATGTGTCCAAACGCAGTCTGTGTAGACGCCAAGCACGCGCGCGCCAGCTTGCAGTTCAACTTGAGGATAGTGAGAGTATCCAAGAGACAATCTTCGTCCAAGCTCTGGTCCTGGTATAGTGCTCACCAATTTTCTCTGCTGAAGAGAGGAAAGACTTTATCAATATAGATACAAATTCAGCACTAAAAACGCAAGTAAAAAGACAGAGGAAGAGATGGGATTACTCGAAAATCGGGAGGATTGCGTCTCGAAGCGCGCAATTATGTCATTCTCGCGTTGGACGAGCTTGGCCTATTTACCGCTCAAGGTATTTTCAGCGGCTTGAAGTCTTTGATGAAGATCTTCGACATCAACAGCTTCTTTTTCAGCCTTTTTGCAACCTTTCTCGCTAGCCTTAAGCTTTTTCTCCAGATCATCGGCGCGTTCTTTGGCACGACGCAACACCTCTGAAAGAAAGAACAAATGAAGGCACAAAAACAGGGAAGGAACATCAAAAGCATTGGGTACAGTAAAAATGTACCTCTCAGAGACTCAGCCTCGTCGCGGAACCCGATAAAACGGGAGCATATATCAATCATCTCCTTCATCAAGGGATGCAAAAAAGTTGACAGACAGAAATATAGTACCGGGAAGTCGAAGATTGTGCGAGTAAACAAATAATGTGACAAACAAGAGAATATATCTTACATTGTCAAGGACAGGAGTTAACAGACTCCCAGTGGCTATTTCCTGCTTACCAGCAGCACCCGTCCTAGCCTTTTTCTTCTTCGGTGCTTGGCGGCTGGGCGCTGGAGTCGACGCTTCTGGATCAACGTGTGCTGGAAGCGAAGTTTCTGGCGCGACATGATGATGCTCAGAAAGGATCAACATATGGGATGCGCTCGTCTTGGCTGGCCCATGAGTTTCGGGTTCCAACTCCTCTTCGTCGTCCATGTCAATATAGCAACAATTTCAATACATGGAAGTCAAAAAACAAGATAGTTGGAACTAAAGAAGGAACAACTTACGAGCTAACGTTGCCAGTAGCAGTGAAGGTGTTGAAGATTTCTTGTTCTTTGGGAGAAGATTCTTCGGCGGCTGGTTCGGAAATTGATGCGCCGAAATCTTCTTCATTAGGGTTTCTCTTCCTCTTGCGCTTATCGGGAGAAGTAGTAGGAGGAGGAGAGATCAAATGAGCAGAGTCTGAAGCTTGTACTGACTCCAAGCCTTTGTTAGAGGAACCTGCACTCTTATCAGATTCTGCGGGTTCGCTCTCGCTAACAGAAGTTTCTTCCGAGTCGTCAATAACTACGGATCGCTCAGATACATCTCCACCTTCAGGTAGTGGAATGGAAGAAACAGTTTTGTGGTCCTGGAGGAAGAAAGAGCGAGACAATACGGCAAAAACCATTAGACCCGAAGAAAAACCAGTTACAGTTAGAAAGCAGGAGTAAAACTCGGAGGAAAACACTTACAGTTGGAAGTGCATGGACACCACTGAATGGTTCCACGTGGAAGTAAGAAGGGACTTCACTCTATTTGCTCAAAGAGGTGAAGCGGCGGACTAGCTTCTCCAAATCCTTCAAGGGAAGATCTTCGGAAAGCATGTTAGAGTCGTCAATGCCTGAATACAACCAAAGGGGATTCTTGCGAGCCTGAAGAGGTTGCACTCGAATCCACAGAAAGTGTGCAATGATCTGCACACCCGATAGTTCTTCCCCTTCATTATTCTGGAGCTCTTGGATGCAAGCAATTAGCGACTCAATGGCTGCTTTTTCTTCGGCTGTGGCCTTTGCGTCCCAGGATTTGCTCCTCTGAATGTCTTTCGAAGAATCAAAGGGAGCAAGAACATATTCTTAGGTATCCAAAGATTCGTCCTTAACATAGAGCCACTTCTTGCGCCAGCCTTGGACGGAGTCGGCAAACTTCAAGTCAAAATATCTGACTTCTGGCCAAACGCAAATGCAAACACCACCTACATTGTAGATGGTGTTCTTCGAGTTGTTGCGGCGGACGTAAAAAGGCGTTTCCATAGGCCCCAGTGAGGGTGGATGCCCAGGAAGCACTCGCATGGAGTGAAAAAGATGGAGATGTGGAGGAGAAAATTAGGGGTCAGCTGGTGAAGCTGAATCTCATAGATTAAGAGGAGGCCGCGGAGAAACTCATGCACATGAACATAAAACCCGCGAATGAGGAAGTCAACAAAGGGCGAGGGGAACTTTCATCCCCTGGCATCTGCATCGCTTCCTTGTTGAACAGACCCAATTTCTTGAGCAGCCGTTTGTCATGCGATGAGATCTTGGATCTCTCCCATCCAGAGATCATTTCCTTCTCCACACGCTCACCGGTGCCAGGAGCGATGTGCTTGGTGAGCTTGGTTCACGGAGGCATGGTGACGAAGTGGCGGAGCGGAGAGAGGAAGAGGAAGATGAGCACAGGAGGTGCTCGAGGTGGAAGAAGAACAGGGGCAGGAGCGAATGAATGTGCGGCGCAGTGAAGGGGAAAAATGAGGCGTAGGGTAAAAACTTATAGATGAAAGACGATGAGGCTCAACCGTTGGATGAAAATGAGAGGATCCTAGACCTTACGCGTGCGTGTGCGATAAATATTTTTTGCACTTTATTTTTGATGAGAGGAAGTTACTGCGCGCGTGCCGGGAATATCGGAGGACGTGCGTGTTAGAGTACAGTCTGTCACGCAGAAGTTCAGATGAACCTAGACAGAAGTTCAGTTAGAGATAGATGGTAGTTCAGATATATTTGTTGTAGATCTGATCGAACTATAAGATCATGATCAATCCCTGTTTATCTCCTTCTGTATTAACCTACCATGTACTTATCTCTACCATTGTTTGGCATACATATATATATATATATATATATATATATATATATATATATATATAGGGTCGCACTATTTTAAAACCGGTGCTCAGACTAATATTCTGAGCACTACCGGTTCATATAAGGGCCGATGGGCGGAGAAAGAAGTCAACCGATGTAATTCCAACAACCATCTCCCACCTCCCCCGTTCCCATCAACCAGCACCCACCACTGCCAGCTCTCAGGTCCGGGAACCGCGGCCGCCTCCTACCCCGGCCTCGGGAAGCGCCGCCGCCGCCTTCCCCGCCCCCGCCGACCTGTGCCGCCGCCTAGACTGCCCCCGGCAACCTCTGCTGCCGCCCTCCCCGACCCCGGCTGCCCCCGCGTCGCCGCACCGGGATGCCCTGCACGCCGCCGTTCCCTGCTGCTCCGGGAAGCCTGGCCCCAGGATACTCTTCGCGCCGTCCCGTTCCCCGTCGAGCTCCGCCGAGTCGGGTTGCTCTGCGCGCCGCCCTCGGTTCCTCACCGCGCCGCCGTTCGCTGCTGCTCCCGGCAGCCTGCCATCCCGTTCCCGTCGAACTCCGCTGCCGTCTTGCTCTCTCTTATGGAGCTCCGCCGCCGTGGTGCGCCTACCGGCGCTGGGCCGACTCCCTTGGCCAGACCCCGCCGCATCCGGCGTCTCCCTTGCCAGCAGTTGCCTCAGCCAGTAGCGCCACCACAGCCGCCTGGAGCTGCTCCCCCTGACGTCGTTCCCTTTCTCTTCCTCGGTGTGAGGCCCTGCCTCGGCCACGACACCGCCAAAACTGGCCTGCCGCGCCGCCGGCGCTGTACTTCTTCGATGTGGCGTCTTGTACTTCGTACACGCCACAATGTGTTTCTTTGTGATGGCAGTCTCCCGCACAGATGGTAGTGGAAGGAAGAGGAACAGGTCTGCTGCATCCCTTGACGCCGATGACGGCACAGCGTAGAGGAGGACAGTCCTCATGGTCGTGAAGGAGGAACATGGCTCTGCCTGTAGCCTCCCACAGCTCCGCTCGAACTGTCCCGCTCCTACGTCTTTACTTTGGCATCATATCTGAATTTCTTAGGCGCCTTGTCTGAACTTCGCACTGGTCTGAACGTCGGGTGTATGGTCGACCTGCTGGATCTACTGGCCCTTCACGATGGCGCCAGGAAAGGAACAACCTCAATCCTATCTCTGAAATTTACTGTCATTGTGAGCATAGCGCATGGTTGATTAAATTTTTTATGTTCTGAACTTCAGTTCATCTTCCGTGAAGTTCTCCTTTTCCTCGAGTTTGTCAGTTTATCTGGGAAGTTTAGGTCATTCATGCTTGAAATTCAACTTTCTCCGTATGAAGTTCAAGACTGGTTTGTTGTCGGGTTGGTGCTAGAGTGAAATTCCTGGTTGAAATTCATTTTTCTCTATTCCTGCCGCATCCTCTAAGTGCGCTGCTACTTTGTTTTTTCGTCGCCCGGCCGCATGGCCGTGTGCTTCTGCTACCTACGCTGCTGCTAGCTGCTCTGTGGCAAGTGGCAATCAACGCTGCTACTCCCTCTCTATCTATCTTCCTAATATTGCTCTACGTACCCTGCCATGCGTTGCTGCTCATATATCTCTCCACTCCCAGCCCGTGGATGAAGCCCATGCAGATTGCCACTTGTGTGTATATTCACTAGATTTGGGAATGGCAACTGCTCTGATGAAAACGAGCAGGCCATGGGTTCCGGCACCAGGAGCTTACTAGCCTTGACTTCAGGCCCGTCGCCACCGGGATTATCCCCGCAATGGCCAGCGCTTGCCCCCGGACAGCAAAGAATCGCCTCGTCGGCTTCATCGCCAAATGCTGCAGCGGGACAGCTGAACGGAAAGTACAAGTCTCGGAGACGGGCAGTACACTGCCCCTGCGTTTCGTGGTTCCTGTTCGCGGAGAGGGGCAGTACACTGAATCCAAAATGATGGCTGCACGAGGATGACTCTTGGACTGGGAAAGCACCTCGAAACATCCAGTCATCCACCCTCACATAGTCACATTCTCCATTTTTTTACCTGCACATTCTCCCTTTCTCTCACGGATGTTCCTTTTCTTCTTATTATGCTGCATAAATGAACGAGAATGGCCAAGCAATAAATACATCTTTTGACATGATACCGTCAGTCTATTCGATGATATGTTCATAAGACCACACGTGCATACAAACTACAGCAGCAGTTCTGAGATTTTTGCTTGGTACTTTTTTGGACATATTAGTTCAATATAGAGCTCTATTTTATATTTTCGTCTGGAAAAAATAAAAAAATACAGGTGTACTTGTTAGCATAATGGGCAGTACATGCGTTTCTCGACGGCAGTACAAGAGCTTCTCGCCAGGCAGTACAATGTTTCATAGTGGGTAGCACAGGCGAGAAAATACCAAAGTTAACATAATCGTGAAGTCCACATACTTTCAGGGTATACACCCCATGCAGAGAAGTGCAAGATTTAGATTTCAGGAAGTACACGTTCCCCATCGTGAAGTGGAGAGAAAAGTAATAAAATTATCCACAAAATGGTTATCAGGTAGGAAGTAGAAGGGTTACATTTAAAGAAGTACATGTGTGTCACACTGGCAACGCGATAGTGAAGTTGCATGGTAGGTTTGTAAAACACAGCCACGAGCATTGCACTTAGTGCTGCTAGTAAGTACAAAATTTCAATATTGTGAAGTACAGGACAACGGGTTTAGTAAGTACTCAAACCACCCTAAAGTATGAGAAAAAATTATCTGAGAAAACTCTCCCATTTTGAAGTGCTTCCAAAAGTACAAAACACTTTCGCTGAGAAGTACAATCACTTAATATAGGAAAAACTATTAAACCGACAAAATCCAATTGTACAAAAAACAAAATAATCATGTCATCCACGAGGATGTTAAAATACTTGACGCTAAGAAGTACAACCATTCGACACGAGCAACATACCCACTTAATATAGAAAGTACGAGAAAACCAACAAAATCCAAATGTGGAAAAAATAAAATAATCCCGTCATCCGTGAGGAACTTCAAATACTTAACGCTGAGAAGTACAACCATTCGACACGAGCAGTACATGCACTTACTATATGAAGTACTGGAAAACCGACAATTTAAAAACATAGATAAAACAAAATAATTGCATCACCAGTGAGGAAGTTCAAATACTTCACTACGAGAAGCACAACCAATTGACATGAGAAGTACACCCACTTATTATAGGAAGTATAAAGCGTTGTTTTTTGAAGTGCAAGACAAAAAAAATCCCGTCATCCGTGAGGAAGTTCAAATAATCGGCGATGAGAAGTACAACCATTCGACAAAATCCAAATGTAGCACTACAACTATTCGAAACGAGCAGCACAAGCACTTATTATAAGAAGTACAAGGAAACCGACAAAATCCAGATGTAGAAAAACAAAGTAATCCCGTCATCCGTGAGGAAGTACAAGGAGTTATTCCGAGAAGTGCAAGCGGAGATTACAGGAAGTACAAGCAGTAATTACAGGAACTGCAAATTGTACAAAGAAAATACTCACACATAAATTCACATATCAATGTTGGGAAGTTCATATATTAAGATCTAGGAAGTGAAAAATCTCTTAAATAGAGGCTAGGGAAAATCTAAAACTATCATTCCGAAACACATGTTTAATTATTGTAAAACACACTAGTATCGAAACATTTCTGGAAGTACAACGACTAAGGCCAAGAAGTACAAGGACTTGTTGCGAGAAGTTCAGGTGCGCGTAGTTGTGCTGCACATGTTGTGTGGTGAAAATTATAGCACTGTTTTACTGAACACTTTCATGAAACCGCACCAAGAAGTACAACCACATTTCCCCGATAAGTACAAGTTCATGTCCAGCGAAGTTCAGTGCTCTGTTTTTACGGGGCGAAAATCTATTGTCCAAACCTCATCGATTTGATCACCAACGACTCCAATAATTGCCACCAAAAGCTTTATATGATAGAGTATATGTATAATTTCATTACCTACAACATTTTCCAACAAACAAATGGATATAATCCACCAAATTCAAATCGTTATCCCATAAAATATACCGGGAACATGATTCTAAAACTTCCAAAATTAGTTTCAAACCATTCGGATTTGGCAAAATTGGTAGATACGAAAAAGATGTGCCATTTTAACACCTTTCCAACCGTATATCATTTGCATTGTTTAAATATACCGCATGGAAATCGCGGGGAAAACCATTCGGTGCCCGTCACATAAAACGGGCGGACAGTAATTCAAAATATTCTCTTAAACTATAAGGAATTAGAGAAAACAATTGGAATAAGAAAGTTGCGCCTAGTCCATAGCTTTCCAACGCCATATCATTTGCATCATTCCGACAAACGGTTGAAACAAAGCCTCCAAATTATTGTCCGCTTGTTTTTAAGTACGTCCGAATTTCGGTATTTTCAAAATTGTTCAAAAACTGTGAGGATTTTGAAAAAATGTAAAACATGAAGAAGTTGTGCAATTTCATTATCTATCCAACGGTATATCATTTGAACATTTTGGATAAGTGAATCGAAAATTGAACTAAAAGTTCGTTTTCTGTCCATATAGAAGCGTTTTCGTATTTTCAAAATTAAATTTAAACCGTGCATAATCTGCGAAAGTTGTGAACATGAAAAAGTTGCGGTTTTTCATTATCTATCCAACGGTATATCATTTGCACATTTCCGCCAAATGGTTGAGAAATCATTGTATAATCAGTAGCTCTGAAGAAAATGGGAAGTTCAGGTAAGTTCCGATAGAAAGGTCAACCCTCTTATCCAGGAAGTTCAACCTTGTGTCCAGAGAAGTTCAAGTCGGTGCTCAGAATATTATTCTGCAACCGGTTGCAGAATAGTGCTGGTGTATATATATATATATATATATGAACATGAAATCGATGGAAGTCCCCATTGTTCCCAAAAACCTCTACGATCATATGGTATCAGAGCCGACTTCCTAAAACCAATCTATGTGCCTCGCTCCTCCTTACCTCGCCACCATGACAAACGCCCTAGCCGGCATCACCGTGAGCAAGAAGTTGACGAGAGCCAACCACCTCCTATGGTAGTCCCGGATCGTGCCTCCGATCCGCGGTGCTCGCCTATTGAGTTTCCTTGACAGCAAGACCAAGCCGCCGCCGGAAACCATCACCGTCGAGAAGGACGGGAAATCAAGCAGAGAGCCAAACCCTGCCTATGATGCGTGGGTGGCCACGGACCAGCAGGTCCTTACCTTTCTGCTTGGCTCGCTCACGCCGGACATCCTCGTCTCCGTCATTGGGATGGACACGGCAGCGGGCGTCTGGGAGGCAATCAAGGCGATGTTCGCCTCCCAGTCTTGGATGCGGGTCTCTAACCTGCGCGTCGCCCTCGCTAAAACAAAGAAAGAGAACATGACGACTGCAGCCTTCTTCGCCAAGATGAAAGGCTTCGCCGACGAGCTCGCCGCAGCGGGCCGGCCCATCGACGATGATGAACTCGTCGAGTACCTCCTCGCCGGCCTGGACGACACCTACAACCCACTCTTCGCTGCCATAGGGGTCAACGGCAGAGATGATATGACCGTGAGCGAGTTGTACGCTCGGGTCTGTGCCTACGACAGCCGCATGGATCTCCTCACCGACGGTGCCTATGGCAGCGCCTCTGTCAATTCCGGTCAGCGTGGGCACGGAGGGCCATGAGGACGTGGCAAAAATGGAGGACGCTGCAGCGGCCGCGGTCGTAACCGTGGTCAGGGCCGCGGACAACGTGGCGGCACTGCGGCAACGCACGTCGCAGGCGTGGAGGCAGGGGGATGGCAAGGACCGTGACTCTGTCTCCTGTCAGATCTGCGGAAAGCCCGGACATGAAGGCGAATAAGAGGTGGACAAGGGCGCCAATGCGGTGTCCTATGGAGTGGACACTAACTGCCTAACTGGTATTGATACCGGTGCTACCGATCATATCACCGGTGAGCTCAACAAGCTCACCATGAAGGAGAAGTACCATGGTCGCGAGCAAATCCATGCGGCCAATGGACAAGGTATGAGCATTAGTCATGTTGGTCATGCAATTGTTAATACCCCCTCACAAAACTTACACCCTAAAAATGTCCTTCATGTTCCACATGCCACAAAAATCTTGTTTCTATTCATCGATTTACTCTTGACAATTATGTTTTTATTGAATTTCATCCTTGGTGTTTTTTTGTTAAGGATCAAGCCACGAAGAGGGTTCTTCTTAAGGGTAGATGCACACGAGGCCTCTATCCCTTGATATCATCATCGCCAGTCAAGAATAAACAAGTTTTTAGTGCTACCAAGCCTTCAGCTTCACGGTGGCATAGTCGCTTAGGTCATGCTTCTTTTCGAATAGTTCAACAAGTTCTTAGCAAGTATGAGCTTCCATGCTCAAGTAAGCCTAGTCTTGAGTCGGTTTGTGATTCCTGTCAAAGAGCAAAAAGTCATCAACTCCCATATGAAAGATCTACTAGTGTATCCACTGCCCCTCTCCAACTTGTGTTCTGCGATGTCTGGGGACCTGCACCTAGTTTAGTAGGGCCATACAACTATTATGTAAGCTTCATTTATGTTTTTAGCAAATTTGTATGGATTTATCTCCTTAAGAAAATGTCTGATGTGTTCCAAAATTTTCACAATTTCCAACAACTTGTTGAACGACAATTCAATACAAAAATTCTTGCTCTACAATCTGATTGGGGTGGTAAGTATGAGAAGCTCAACTCCTTTTTTCAAAAAATTGGCATTGAACATCATGTATCTTGTCCACATGCTCATCAACAAAATGGATCAGCTGAACGCAAGCACCGTCACATTGTATAAGTAGGGCTTGCTCTCCTTTCCAATGCATCCATGCCTTTAAAATTCTGGAATGAAGCTTTCCTAACTGCAACATATCTCATCAATATGCTTCCCTCTAAAATCATTGATCATGACACACCAGTCAAAAAACTATTCCACAAGACACCTGACTATGCCTCTCTTCGCACCTTTGGCTGTGCTTGTTGGCCTAATCTTAGACCATACAACAAACGCAAACTTGCTTTTCGATCAAAACAATGCGTCTTTCTTGGGTATAGTCCAATGCATAAAATTGCAAATGTCTAGATGTCACCTCTGGTAGGGTCTACATTTCACGTGATGTAGTTTTCGATGAGACAGTCTTCCCTTTTGCTCACCTTCATCCCAATGCTGGTTCTCTACTTTGTCAAGACATTCTTCTCCTGCCTGAGCATCTTCAAAATCCATCGGTGTCATCTCATGAGGGGGAAAAACATTGCAATTATCTAACACCTAATGACTCTAATATGCCTGGTATTTTAAGTTCACAGGCACAGCAAACTGCAGGAGAAAATCGCATGCAAAACGATGCAGAAATCAGCTCAAATGGAGTTGTACAAGTTCATGTACAAGAAGCTGCAGCTGGCACTAGACACGAGGCGGATCAGCCTCGGATCACGGAAGAACATTCCGCTGACACCGAATCCTCGCCGGGATTTGTGGGCGCGTCAGGCATGTCAGGCCACCGGTCGGCGAATTCCCGCTCTCCTCCGCGCCAATCCAGCCGCTCCACGTCGCATGGCCCCGCCACTACCGAACGCTGGTCCCCTGCATCCTCCTCCACTCACGCATCTAGCCACCAGGAGACTGCCACGTAGGGGACAGGCGGGACCAGCTCTGCACAAAATGATGAGGCTCCGATAGCAGGATCTTCTCCACCTGGACGTGCATGCCGATCTGGAGCAGGATCCAGAGCAGATGAATCCTCTGTGCCAACACTTCCTGCAGCACAACCTGCAGCTACCTACAGAATAAGATAAAAAAACCGGTGACAAGGGATTAACTTGTCAATGCCTATGGATTGTAGGCTAGGGTTTAGTTAGAAGTAGAGGGTAAGTAGATCTCGAAGGTTTCAGCCGAAAAGTACTCGACGATTGTGAAAACTAGGATTTGCAGACAATGATTCGATCGATTCTTCGTCCCTCGACTCCCCCTTTATATAGGAGGTGGAGTCGAAGGATTCGTGTTGTACAAGTTTACAGAGTTCGGGACGGTTTCTAACTCATCCCGCCAGATTACAACACTTCCTATTACAACTCTATTTCTTCCTTAAACGCATCTTGGGCTCCCGAATCTTCTTATTCTTCGGGTAGTGGGCCTTCAATAAACCCCGGGTACTATATTCGGCAGGCCCATTTGGGATGCCTATGTCAGTAGCCCCCGAGATTTTGCTTGAATTGTAAAGTCAGGGAAAATCTCCACTGTTTATTTTTACCCGAAAGCCTTAATCTTTCTATATTTCTTCTCATAAAATTCTATATTGTACAGGGATATTGGTAATTGGGGCTAGTTCATCTGACGGATCAGGTACTAGTTAACTGCTCTAGTGGCAATCCGCAAAAACCTACTTCAAAATCACGTCCCTGGACATGATCTCGGGATACTGGTGTAAACTTCGACAGGTGCCGCTTAAGGTCTTACCATTCTGTCGAGTCCCAGTCAAATTTATCGGGTACCTAACGCGTCCGTTAGGATTTTTCTTCGTATCTGTTGATACGGATAAAAGTAGCAGAGCGCAGTCTTTGGCGATGCCACGCCCAGCAGAATGGATTCTGGGGTCTTACCTTCGCAAATTTGCGGCATTCAGAAATTGATCGCAACTTTGGCGTTCTGAGAATATATTGTCGAGTGCTTTTCCGGCTGTTGGAATGGCACATTTTATTGAGTCAAATATGACTTATATTGTTCTCCCGATGGGAGTATATGTAGAGTTAATTATAACTCGAAATATACTCTCTTGCTCTTCTATTTTTCCTTTGTTAATTTCATCGGGCACGCGAACAGCGTTCCCGATGGGAGTAGCCCCCGAGGCTACAGCCAAGAACTTGTGCTTGGTTGTAGGCTCAACATTTTATTCCACCTTGTCACTATTTTGTCATTATTTCGCAATATGAACTCTTTCCTCTTCTTCTTCTCTCTCTTTATTTTTATATTTCTCGGGTGCGCGAACAGCGCTCCCGATGGGAGTAGCCCCCGAGGCTACAGCCAAGAACTTGTGCTTGGTTGTAGGCTCAACATTTTCTATATTGTCATACTCGAAATTTTACTTTTTGTCGGAGTAGCCCCCGAGCATTTGGGCAAAAACTTGTATTTGATCAAAGGCTCCCGAAGTATTGAATATTTCATCCTGTCGCCAATCTCTGAATACTTCCTTGTCGACATTCTTCACTTAATCAAATTTACTTCATCCTTGACAAGTAGTCGTGAATTTTCTGTCCTGTGGGTCCATTGCTTCCACCACGTTGGACACGTCGTGCAAGTGGGGGACACACGTCCTCCGCTTTTTCGGCGCACGTACGGTAACGCCTATCTCAGTAAAAATACTTTGTTGCCCTTGTATCTAGAAGATCTATTCTCACCCCACGATTTTTTCATCCAACGGTGCACTGCTTCACCCGATTCTTATATAAACCCTTCTTCAACCTCCGTTCATCCCCTTGCTTGCGCCGCTCGTCTGTTCCTCTTTGCAAAACTTCTCCTGCGCCCAAATCTCTCCGAGCTTCCGCATTTACGAACATTGCTTTGCCCATTGCCGTTGATGCCACCGCGCACGCGACTCACTCGCCACAGCACTCCCGAATCCAAGATGGCCACCGAAGATCTTGAGTGGGAAAGATCCAAAATCTCCAACCAGGACATCAACACGCTGAAAAGGCTTGGCCTCATGAAGAAGGAGGACGCCATCCGCTTCCCCAGCGAAGAAAGCTACCCCAACCCTCCAATGGAGTATCGGGTTAGTTTTGTTGATCATCTCATCCGTGGCCTCTCTACCCCAATTCATGATTTTCTCCGCGGTCTTCTCTTTGTTTATGGGATTCAGCTGCACCAACTGACTCCCAATTCCATCCTCCACATTTCTATTTTTATCACCCTTTGCGAATGCTTCCTCGGAGTCCCTCCTAATTGGGCTCTGTGGAAGCGTATTTTCTGCCTTCGCCGCAATGGCTCTCACAACGTCACCTATAACATAGGTGGCGTTGTTATCTGTGTCCGCACTGATGTCGATTACTTCGACGTCAAGTTTCCTGACTCTGTCCAAGGATGGCGCAAGAGATGGCTCTACATTCACGAAGAAAGCGCCAACTCCGTTGAACACAACATAGTTCCTTTCGACGGAAGTGCCAGAATCCAACGCCGCCGCTCCTGGGATGCCGAAGTTTCTGAAGAAGAGAAAAAGGCGACAGAGGCACTCATGTCTCGTATCCATCAGCTGCAAAACATTCGAGGCAAAGAACTGTCTGGTGTTCAAATCACTGCCTACTTCCTTAGGATTAGGGTGCAGCCTCTTCGAGCTCGCAAAAATCCCCTACGGACGTATTCTGGTGAAAACGACGCCAATAGAATCTCCGACGATCTTTCTGCAAAGGACTTGGAGAAGTTGATCCGAAGAGTTTCCCGCTTGGCAAAAAAGGATCCTATTCCTTCCGCTTGTCGCGTGGAACCATACAGCTCCGCCAATCCTCTCCCCAAGGTATTTTGCCTTCTCGAGTTTCTATCTTGTTCCGAATTTGCCCTGCATCTCATTGTATTTGTGTTACTCTAATTTTTCTTTTGTCGCTGTTTTCTTGCAGAACCATCCTACTATGACTTCCCTTCCTCCTCTTCCTGAGGATGGAGAAGTCGAAGAACGGGGCATCGTTGCCGAAGATACCCCAGGTTCTTCTATTCCTGAAAGTGAAGTCGCGGGTTCCCACAAATCTGCGGCTTCCCATGAAAAGGAAGTTGAATCTGAGGCCAGTGAATCGACGCAATCCCTTCCTCCTGCAGTTTCCCCAAAGAACAAAAGGAAAAGGCATGATGCCGAGGATTCTGGCACTTCTAAGGCTGAAGAAGCTGGTCCTTCTAATCCGAGGGCAGCTTACGATCCTTATGTTGAATCCCTCATCAGCTCGTAAGTCACCTATCTCGCTATATTTTTGTACTCGAAATATTTATCTTGTCGTGCTTTTTATATCGCTGATTTTTTGATCAATCAGTGATGAGGAGGAAGAAGTACCAGTTACTGACGTGGCTCCTCGAACAAGCACATCACGTACTGTACTTGCCTCAGACACGCTAGTTGAAGGAGAAGAAACGTCGCCTCCTCAACAAGACGTCGTCACCACTACTCCGCCATCAAGCCCCCGTGTCCCTTCACCAAAAAGGGCAAGGGTTGAAAAGATTGTTGATTCTGCCCCTCAGTTGGGCAGTTCGTCGACTCTGCTTTTAGATGATGTAAGTCTGTCGACATCTATATTTTCCTTATTTTATTTTTCCACACCTTTTCTCTTTTTCATGCCGATGTTTCTCTTACTGTGTTCACGCTGAACAGCCTATGATCAAGGATCTTCTCCGCATCGGGTCCCAATTTATTGGGTACCGTGAATATGCCGCCAGAGCCGAAGGTAACGACTTTTATACTTGCTATTTTGCACTGACTTTCTATTCCTGTTGCTCGTCGCTATTTTTTGATCTTTCTTTTCTTTCTTTTTCATATCTCGACAGAAAAACTTTCAGAGGCCAACGAACGTATCGACGCATTTGCTCAAAAACTCGAGCAAAGTGAGGCGGCTCGCAAGAAAGCTGAACTTGCTGCTAGCAAAGCCAGGGCCGAGGTTGATGAAGCCAAGGTGAAAGCTGCTAGTGTCGAGGAACTGCAGAGAAGGCTCAAAGATGCCGAATCTGCCTTAGATGAGCAGAAAACTGCACAAACTGTGCGTGAACAAGAGATCATCAAGCGTCTGAAGTCGCAAAGTCGACGTACGCTGAGTAATATCATCAACCCCTTCTATTGTACTTCCTGTTTCTTGGTTGTTGACTGATGTCTTGTCTCGTGTGGCAGCCCAAACAAACCAGGATTTTGATCTGGATAATCCTGTCAATGACCCTCTCCTTGATGCACTTTCTCTTCTGGAGTTCCATGGGCGCGAAATTCGTGAAGGCGTGGCCAATGCCAGTGCGAGTTTGTCGGCGTTGTTCCCCTACTTCTTCCCGAAGAAAGAGGAACCTTCGACTTTCCTTGCCCTTGCCAAGCTTTTCAATTCGTCGGAAGACCTGGGATTGAAGATGCGTCAGGAGAATATGAAGGTTCTTTGTCGAGAGTACTGTTGCCCTGGTTCTGGTTGCTGACAGCCAACAGACGCTTGATTGGATGAAGGTTGGCGACACCAGCCAGATAGAGCATTCGAGATGGAGGTCGCTGATCAAGGCAGCCAAGCCCAACAGGAAGAAGATCTTGGCGTATCTGGGGATCAAGCCAGCTTCGACTCCTAGCTCCTCGAGGCCGGAGGTCTAGTTGCATGCCTCTGTTTTTCTTTCTGTTTCTTTTGCTTCTGTCGCCAAAGTAGTCATTTGGCGACACGTACTTTCTTAACTCCACTGTAATGCCCTTGTAATTATTCCCAGAGATTAATGAAGACTTCTATCTTTGCTTGTTATTTGATGTTGTCTTGTTTATTTTTCAGTTGATATTTGATAACTATACTCCATCTTCTGCTCCTTCCAATGTTTCGCCTTCTTCTTCCCGCGCGAGGAAAGCTTTTGGTGATACCGCTCCTGTCGACGATACCTTGTCGCAAGAACTGGATGAACTTCGGCAACAACTTCAGTATGCGAAGAAGCAAACACTTGTGATGATGGAGCAATCTCGTAAGTCATCTGAAGCCGAGAAAATTGCTCTTCAACAAGCTCGCGAGGCCGTAGCTGCTAAGGAAATTGCTGCTTCCGAGGCTGAAAAGGCGACTATTCGAGAAAATTTCATGCTCGAATTAATGAATGAAGCCAGTGCAGATATGTCGGGTATGCCTGTTTCATCCGCTGATATCCTTTATCTGCATACTATTGTTTCTTTGAAGGTTTCCGCTTTTTTGTTTTGATAGGTGCCTTTACTGATGTTGCTGCCGAGGAAGAAAGGGTGAATGCTAGGACAACCCTCCTTGTTAATCTCTCCTTGGACCATGGTTCTTTGTTTTGGGCTACCCCGGAAAGGACCCGCCAAATTGTCAGATTTCAAGATCGCGCTTCTCAAACTCGCGATTTCCTCGACTTCTGTACCAAGACCTTGTCCATGGTTTACAACTCCATGTTTCCTCGCAACGTCCAACCAAAAACTCTTCTGAATTGATGGAAAGGTTCAAGGATGCTCGCAGATCCATGATTTTGTCAAAGCTCAACTAGTAGCCGGCGCCGCATTTGCTCTTATCATGCTCCAAATCTGCCACTCGAAGCTTGACCTTACCCAGGTTGTCGAGAAGGTTCACCAAAAAGTAAAACGGCGGAGGGTTGGTGTTGACAGGATTAACACGAAGGTTACGCCTATAGCCGAAGAAATGATTGAGGACCTGCTTCGGATGGATGCCGACTTTTTTGCCGATGGCCATTATGCCGATTTTCTTGGTGCTGCCCCTGAGGAAAACAGAGTTACTCTTGATGACATATTGAATCAAGACTAGTTAGTTTCTTCTTGTAGATATTTCTTCTTTGTAATCCATGACTATATTGTAAAGCAATCATTATATTTCTCTGTTTGTTTAGCCCCCGAGTGTTTCGGTGACTCTTTACTATATTTGTATACTTGCGAGGTTTTGAACCAAGGCATTTATATATTTAAGGCGAATATGAGCCCCCAAGCTTTTTATTGAGCACTATTTTGTATTTTTGTTGACTCACGAGGTATTTGAATACCAAGGCAAGTTTTTTCTTTTGTCGATGAACTATATTGATATTCGTCGGAGCGAAGACTTTGGTCATGTCGATAAAGAAGAAAAGTTATATTGTCACTATCTTTATTATATTGCAGCACCGCGAGCCCGCCTCATTAAAAACCTTCTCCGGCCCCACTCGGTGCCCCGAAAAAGGAAAAGAGTGCGTCTGAAAACTCGCGGGCGTTTCAGTACATTGAAGCTTTACAAAGACTATATTTTTGACTCTAGGCGTAAAACGCCTAAGTTGCGCCACGTTCCAGGGGTTTGGCTCCTCCACCCCTGTCTTCTTGTCCTTTATTCTGTATGCTCCTCCTCCAATTACTTCCGTGACAATGTACGGGCCAAGCCATGGTGACTCGAGTTTTTCATGACTTTTTTGCGTGAGCCGAAGAACTAGGTCTCCCACCTGAAAAGATCTTGGCCGCAAACGTCGACTGTGGTAATTCTTCAAGTCCTGTTGATATTTGGTTACCCGAGATAATACTTCATCTCGAGCTTCATCAAGTGCGTCGATGTCGTCTTCTAGCACTCTTCTCGACGTTTCTTCATCATATTCAGCGACACGTGGAGAGTTGTGCTCTATCTCGATTGGTAGTACTGCCTCTGCTCCATGAACCAGGAAAAACGGAGTTTCCTGCGTTGCTGTGTTTGGTGTTGTTCGGATGCTCCACAACACGCTTGGTAGTTCTTATGGACAGGTATGTCGAGCTTTTTCCGGTGGTCCTAACAAGCGCTTCTTGATACCATTGCAGATGATGCCATTGGCTTTCTCGACTTGCCCATTGGTTTGAGGATGTGCAAGCGACGCAAAGTTCAGCTTAATACCCACCTCTTCGCAATAATCTTTGAATTCATGGGATGTGAAGTTGCTGCCGTTGTCTGTGACGATGCTGTGGGGCACTCCAAATCTGAAGACGAGGCCTTTTACGAATTTTACTGCGGATGCTCCATCTGATGAATTTATCGGCTTCGCTTCTATCCACTTTGTAAACTTATCGACAGCTACTAGCATGTACTCCTTTCCTCCTGGCCAAGATTTGTGTAACTTACCCACCATATCAAGTCCCCATTGAGCAAAGGGCCATGACAATGGTATTGGTGCTAGCTCGGGCCGGAGAGTGGGGTTTTGCGGCAAACCTTTGACACACGTCGCAAGTTCTTACTATGTCCTTGGCGTCCTCGATTGCTGTCAACCAGTAGAATCCTGCCCGAAAAACCTTGGCTGCAATAGCTCGACTACTTGCGTGGTGGCCACATATTCCTTCGTGTACATCCTTCAGAATTATTCTTCCTTCTTCGGGTGTGACGCACCTTTGCAAGACGCCCGAAATACTTCGTTTATACAATTCTCCCTTGACCACCGTGAAAGCTTTGGAGCGTCGAATTACTCGCCTTGCTTCAACTGGATCGTCAGGTATTTCTTTCCGAAGGATATATGATATGTACGGCTGCATCCACGGTATCTGTATCATCATGACCAAGTCCTGATCTTCTTCGTCCTCTTGCTTTTCTTTGGCAGCCCCCGAGGGTTTCTTCTCCTTCTTTTTTGACTTTGTTGGCTTAGTGGATCTCTCTGTTATCTCTTCCCAGAATACACCTGGCGGGACTGGAAGGCACTGTGACCCGATGTTTGCAAGAACGTCGGCTTCGTCGTTGCTCAACCTGCTAATATGATTTACTTCGCATCCATCGAATAACTTCTCAAGCTCGTTGTATACCTCCTTGTATGCCATCATGCTATCATTGACTGCATCACATTGGTTCATAACTTGCTTTGAGCCACCAAGCGTGAGTCGCCAAAGATTTTTAATCGAGTTGCTCCGCAGGCTTTTGCCATCTTCATCCCGTGTATGAGAGCCTCATATTCTGCTTCATTGTTAGATGCGTTAAGGAACGTCATCCGGAGGATGTACTTCAATTTGTCGCCTTCGGGTGATATGAGTACTACTCCTGCGCCAGCTCCTTCTAGTCTCTTGGACCCATCAAAGTTCATGGTCCAAGTTCTCGATAAATCTGGAGGTCTGTATTTTGCAACTCCATCCATTCTGCGATGAAGTCCGGCAGTATTTGCGACTTTATTGCTTTTCTTTTTCATACGTGATGTCCCGAGGGGAAAGTTCTATTCCCCAAAGGGAGACACGACCCGTAGCTTCTGGGTTATTCAGTATATTTGATAAGGGAGCTTCATTGACCACTATGATCGGGTGTGCCGAAAAATAGTGGCGCAATTTTCGTGCTGTCGTGAACACTCCATATGCTAGTTTTTGGTACTGAGGGTACCTTTGTTTTGAAGGTGACAAGACTTCGCTCACGAAGTATACTGGCCGCTGCACTCCATGGATTTTCCCTTCTTCTTCTCTTTCGACAACTAATACCGTGCTAACCACTTGGGGCGTGGCTGCAATATATAGCAGGAGAGGTTCCTTTTCCTTTGGAGCCACCAGGATTGGTGGTGTCGAGATTTTTCGCTTCAGATCCTCGAAAGCTACGTCGGCCTCTTCGTTCCACCGGAATTTATCTCCTTGTTTTATCGCGCATAAAATGGTAACGCTTTTCTCCTAACCTCGGCGACGAACCTGCTCAAAGCTGCGACTCGCCCGATTAGCTGCTGTATTTCTTTCAACTTTGTTGGCTTTCTCATTGTTACTATGGCTTGTATTTTGTCGGGATTTGCTTCAATCCCTCTTGCCGAAACTAGAAACCCCGTAAGTTCTCCTATTTGGGACGCCGAAAGAACACTTCGTCGGGTTCAGTTTGAGGCAGAATTTGTCGAGGTTGTCAAAAGTTTCTTTGAGATCCTCGATCAACGTTGTCCCCTTTTTTGATGTTATGACGACATCATCGATGTATACTTGTACGTTTTTCCCGATCTGTGTTGCTAAGCACTTCTGCATCATCCTCTGATATGTTGCTCCCGCATTTTTTAGACCAAAGGGCATTGTCTTGTAGCAAAACACGCCGTAAGGTGTAATAAACGCTGTCTTGGCTTCATCATCTTCTTTTAATCTGATCTGGTTATAACCAGAGTATGCATCCAAGAAGGAAAGACGTTCGCAACCTGCCGTGGAGTCGATAATTTGATCGATCCTTGGGAGGGGAAAGTGATCCTTAGGACAATGTTTATTGAGACACGTAAAGTCGACGCACATGCGAAGGACTGTCGTGTTTTTCTTCGGCACCATCACTGGGTTAGCTACCCATGTGGCTTCTGTAGATATTTCTCTGATAAAACCAGCTTCTTCGAGTCGATTTATTTCTGAAAGCATGGCTTTGCGGTTTGGTTCCGAAAAACGCCGCAAAGGTTGTCTGATTGGTTTCGCTGTTGGATCCAAATTTAGGTGGTGCTCGGCAAGTTCCCTGGGTACTCCTGGCATGTCAGCTGGACACCATGCAAAGATTTTCCAGTTCTCACGGAGGAACTTGACGAGCGCGCTTTCCTATGCGATATCCATATCGTTTGCGATAGATGTCGTCTTTTTTGGATCTGTCGGGTGAATCTGCACCTCCTTAGAATTTTTCTCTGTGTTGAAAGTTGATTCTTTATTTGCCCTTCCAACGTCTGGCAATACGTCGTAATCAGTCATGCTTTTTGACGCCAAGTACTCGGCTTGCATCCCGAAAGTTTACGCCAACTTTGTGAAAATCCTTGTCGCACTTATCGGCTAAGGCAAAGCTTCCCTTGACTGTGATTGGTCCTCTTGGTCCGGGCAACCTCCACAACAGGTATGTATAGTGTGGTACTGCCATAAATCTAGCATATGCTGGTCGTCCCAACAGAGCATGATATTGTGATGGAAAATCGACAACCTCGAACTCGAGCCTTTCGATTCTATAATTTTCTCGGGTCCCAAACTGAACGTCAAGATTGATCTTTCCCAATGGATAACTTGGTTTCTCCGGTGTGATGCCGTGGAACCTTGTGTCTGTTGGTTTCAAGTTTGCTAAGGATATGTTCATCTTCCTCAATGTATCTGCATACATGAGGTTCAAGCTGCTGCCGCCGTCTATGAACACTCGAGAGACATCAAATCCTGCGATAACTGCTTTGGCGAGAATAAGTCTTGGCTTGCCCGGTCGAGGAACTTGCTGCGGATGATCTGCTATTGTGAAGCCGATATCTTGTCCAGACCAATTAAGGTACTCAACTGTTGGTGGAGGCATTTTCTCTGCCATAAACACCTGTCGTGAGATTACTTTTTGAGCTCTATTGGACGGCCTTCCCTTCTGAATCATCAACACTGCTCCGTTGGAGTTAGGATCAACATAGGGTGGTGGTGCAGGTGCTGCCGCTATTCTTAGCTGGTGTCGATTGTCCTCTGTAATCGCGGGAGGTGGCGGTAGATGAACCTCGCTCCTAGGCTCCCGAGGGTTTCTTCCGTGCTGCTCGAGCGTGAGCATTTTCTCGCGTATCCGAACATTGCACGAAAATTTCGACAGTCTTTCTGCAGGTGCCCCGACTGTCTTTTCCCGTTCTTTGTCGAGGAAGAAGTGCATCTGGCACGGTCCGTTCAGCATGTCCTCGGGGGACACGAAAGGTCTTGGAAACCTCGGCCCACTATTTTGCCTGTTGCGTGAATCATCCCTATTATCACCTCGCTGTTCACTGCTTCTCTGGTAATCATCTCTGTTGCCTCCTGTATTTGTCCGAAAACCTGCCGAAATTTGTCCTGAGCGTCGTAGTTTTGGTACGTCCGAGGAAATCTTCGCCTCGGTTGATAGTTTCGACCACGGTCCTCCTCTGGCGACCTGTGTCGTTTGTTGTGGACAGCGTCTTCTCCATCTGCCCATTTATTTGCTATCTCCATCAACGCGGATACTGTCCTTGGATTGGTCCTTCCCAAATCCTCGACAAAGTCTCCACGCCTCGACTCTGCGACAAACGCATCTATTGCTCTCTCATCGATATGTTTTCTGCCGAGTTTTTGATGATATTCCACCTCTGGATGTACTTTCTCATTGGCTCATCTGGCTTTTGTCGACACGCTCTCAACTCCTCTAACGATGCGGGTTTTGCACGTGGATCTGAAGTTCTTGACGAACACGTCCTCGAAACTTTCCCACCTGTCGATGGATCCCGGAGCGAGTTTCTTTATCCATGATCGTGCGGCACCACTCAGGTGCACCTGGATGCTTTGCATGGCTGTTGCCCTAGTTCCTCTGTCGGCTTCACCGTCTCCGGATAGTCGACTAGCCAATCCTCCGGATCTTGAAGGCCGTCGAATTTCTTGAAATTATCGGGTAACTTGAATCCCGAGGGGACTCGCGTTTTCGGACTCTCCTCGTGAAGCATGGTAAGCCGCACATATCTTCGTCGTTAAGTTCGGGGATTGCCGATGATCCCTTCTGCTTTGCCGCGCTCGTCGACTCTTGCTTGTGCTGCTGTGTCTCTTGCTCTACTTGGCCCTTCGAGTCTTTGCCGCCGTTGCCGCTGCGGGTCGCGGACTATTTTGCCTTGCCACTCCTTCGGGAGGCGTTGATATAAACGCTGTCCCCATAGCTCCAACTCCTGCTACCGCCATATTGTACAGTTGTTTCCCTTGGGTCACCCGGAGGTGGTTTAGATGCAAGGATAAAAGCATGTGTCGCCATATACCCAGCCTCTGGTGTCTTAGGGATGATGTTTCCTCTTGTATCTATCGACATAAAGGACATGTCGAGGTTTTGAAACAAGTGTTCTCTTTACGCCTCGGGTATGTGTTGCAGCCTTGATCTTGCTCTGTTCCGCGCCTCCCGATGGCTATCACCCGTAGTTCTAGATTGTCGACTTAGATCTGCCCTTCTCCCCGCCGGGATGCGTAAGCTGCCTCCTTTCTCTGTTTAACTCAGGTGTCTGTTTTTCCAATTCCCTGGCAGCTCGTGCGAGCCTATATTGATATGCTTGCAATTCTTACGGTGTGGCTGTGGTAGCCATTGGTTCTCGTGCCGTTCATAGCTCTCGCAGCTCGTCCCCACGCTGCTTGTGAAAGTTGAACTCTATCTCGCGGCTCTGGCCCGACGTATTTGTTGCCCAAGCCTTGTCGCAGATTGGAGGGATCGACGTATGGATTTCCCAAACTGTCGAAAGCCTCAGATGTCTCCTCTTGACCTTCAATGGCGTAAATCTGATGATACCTTGTACTCAGATCTATGTTGGGTTTGGTGACATCATCGTTGAGATTGATGAAGACCTTGCCCACTGTGAGAGATTTGTCGATGAAGTCATGACTGTCGACATCGCTTGAGCCATCGCTATATACGAGTCCGAGATGACTCAAACGATATGTCGTTGAAGATCTTGGCGAGTTTCTCTCTTGCTCGATGCGACGTAGCGTGTCGCCGAGGTTTCTTCTTCTCCTGACTCGTTTGACGATGCATAGCTTGAAAAATCGGAATCGGCCACTGATGATCCCGACGAAATCGGAATTTCGACACGATACGATCCTTCCTTCTCGACGCGAAAGTGGAACCTTCCGAACGTCATCTCCATGGGCTCCGCCAGATACGCATATGCATCCAAACGGGAGGGTGGGTGAGGTACAAAATCGACAAGACCAGTAGCGATCTGTTTACCTCGATCCATTGTGTTGCTTGCGGTTGACGATGTCGAAGATCTTGAGCGTGCCATCGAGATCAGCTCCTTACGCCTCTAATTCCCACAGACGGCGCCAATTGACAAGGGATTAACTTGTCAATGCCTATGGATTGTAGGCTAGGGTTTAGTTAGAAGTAGAGGGTAAGTAGATCTCGAAGGTTTCAGCCGAAAAGTACTCGACGATTGTGAAAACTAGGATTTGCAGACAATGATTCGATCGATTCTTCGTCCCTCGACTCCCCCTTTATATAGGAGGTGGAGTCGAAGGATTCGTGTTGTACAAGTTTACAGAGTTCGGGACGGTTTCTAACTCATCCCGCCAGATTACAACACTTCCTATTACAACTCTATTTCTTCCTTAAACGCATCTTGGGCTCCCGAATCTTCTTATTCTTCGGGTAGTGGGCCTTCAATAAACCCCGGGTACTATATTCGGCAGGCCCATTTGGGATGCCTATGTCAACCGGTAATATCAAACCAAAACTTTACACGATGGTACTGTTCGTTATGGATTATCCTGCTCATCTAGTGAACCTGAAAGCCTGCAAGCAGCATTCGCAAATAAAAATTGAAAGCAAGTTATGGATGATGAGTACAAAGCTCTCATGGATAATAAAACATGGCATCTAGTACCACATAAAAAGGGTAGCAATTTAATAGACAGTAAATGTGTGTACAGAATTAAAAAGAAAGCTAATAGAACTGTTGATAGATATAAAGCTAGGCTAGTAGCAAAAGGTTTTAAACATCGTTATGGTATATATTATGAAGATACTTTTAGTCCTGTTGTAAAAGCTGCTGCTATTATACTTGTTCTATCTATTTTAGTGTCTAAAGGATGGAGTTTGAGGCAACTAGATGTAAAGAATGTGTTTCTTCATGGCGTTCTGGAAGAAGAGGTTTATATGAAGCAGCCACCTGGCTATGAGAATCCCAATGCACCTTATCATGTGTGCAGACTTGACAAGGCACTATATGGGCTCAAACAAGCACCAAGAGCTTGGTTTTCCAAGCTGAGTTCAAAACTGCAAGAACTTGATTTCCTGGCATCAAAGACAGATACATCACTATTTATATATAATAAGTCAAGTCTAATTATCTTTGTGCTAGTTTATGTTGATGACATTATTGTTACTAGCTCCTCCAACAAGGCCATCGCGTCACTCGTTTAAGACCTAGGCTCAACTTTTGCACTAAAGGATCTTGGTGACTTACATTTCTTCTTGGGAATTGAGGTAAAGAAATTTAATCAAGGCATTACATTAACCCAAGAGAAGTATGCTTCTGATTTGCTTAACAGAGTTGGACTGAGGGGGTGCAAGGCATTGCCAACGCCATTGTCAGCATCGGAAAAACATTCTGTCACTGAAGGAGAACTTCTAGGATCAGAAGATAGCACAAGGTACATAAGTATTGTTGGAGCACTACAGTACTTGACTCTCACCAGGCCAGATATTGCCTTTTATGTTAACAAAGTATGCCAATTTCTTCATGCACCCACTACTGTTCATTGGACAGCAGTAGAGAGAATATTGAGATATGTCAGTTGAACAGTAAGTTTGGGACTAACATTCAGAACATCATCCTCTACATTGGTGAGTGCCTTCTCAGATGCTGATTGGGTAGGTTGTGTAGATGATAGGAGATCTACGGAGGGTTTGCTGTTTATTTTGGGCCCAATCTAATTTCATGGAGTGCTAGGAAACAGGCAACATTATCAAGATCAAGTACAGAAGCTGAATACAAATCTCTAGAAAATGCTACAACTGAAATTATATGGGTTGAGTCTCTATTGGGAGAACTTGGAATCCAAAGAAAGCAAACATCATGTTTGTGGTGTGATAATATGGGTGCTACCTATCTTTCTACCAATCCTATATTTCATGCCAGAACTAAACATATTAAAACAGATTTTCATTTTGTAAGAGAAAGAGTATCAAACAAACGGCTAGAGATTAGATTAATTCCATCTAGAGATCAGGTGGCAGATGGCTTCACCAAAGCATTACCAACTCGGCAGTTTGAAGAATTCAAGTACAATCTCAACCTGAAGAGAGTTGTGATTCAGGAGGGGTGTTAGATTACAATCTGTCACGCAGAAGTTCAGATGAACCTAGACAGAAGTTTAGTTAGAGATAGATGGTAGTTCAGATATATTTGTTGTAGATCTGATCGAACTATAATATCAAGATCAATCCTTGTTTATCTCCTTCTGTTGTAACCTTCCATGTACTTATCTCTGCCGTTGTTTGGCATATATATATGAATATGAAATCGATGGAAGTCCCCATCGTTCCCAAAAACCTCTACGATCATAGTGCGTACCCCACTTGCGCAACGTGGAGGATGAGCAGAAGCTTTGGACCCACAAAACAGTGGTCTACCAGCAGTCGTGTCTTCACAAGGTGGCTACACATGGCATTCATCACCAATGACGTCATGGTGCTGAAAAATCTTCGAGTACTGGAGCAATACATAGTTGGAAGAGCTTATGTCCAGATGCAAGCACCTGTTCGTATGCTCGGGGGCTACTCTTATCAGAAGTACTGCATATACTTCTGATAAGATAACGTGATGATGATAAAAATACAGAGTTGATCAAATAACAGAAGTTGAGCCTACAACCAAGTGCAAACACTCGGCTGTAGCCTCGGGGGCTACTCCCATCGGGAGCGCTGGTCGTGCACCTGATAAAATATAGAGGGAAAATAAGGAGAAGCAAAATAACATGTCAATATAAAGTTGAAGTCGAAGAAATTTTGGGTACATCTTCGAGTTACATATAACTCGTCATGCACTCCCATCGGGAGGTCAAGATATTGTTTAACATGACAACTCGGAAAAATAAAGAATTCTAGCAGCCGCACAAAGACACTCAACAATATATTCTAAGAGAGTGCGTTTGCCGCGGTAAAAACTCTGAATGCCGTGACTCGAAAAAGAGTACGCGAAGGTAAGACCCCAGGATCCGTCATGTGTGGCGTGGTATCATACATGAATGTACTCTCCCACTTTATCCACATCAGCAGATGTGAAGAAAAATCCCGACAGACGCATTGGGTACTCGATAAAATGAGACTGGAATTCGATTCACGATAAGTCCTGAAACGACACGTGTTGAATTATGCCAGTATTCCAGGTTCGAGTCCAGAGACTTGAGCTTGAAGTAGGTTTATGCGGGTTTGCCACGAGAGCAATTAACTGGTACCTGATCCGTCAGATGAACTAGCCTCATTTACCAGTATCCCTGTACAAAAGAGACATTAAGTAAAAATTCAGTATGACTCGAAAGTTTTAAATGGACATACGATGAATATTTTACTCGACTTTACGATGGAGATTTTACTCGACTCTACGATTCAAGCAAAATCTCGGGGGCTACTGATATAGGTATGCCTAACAGGCATGCCGAATAAAGTACCCTGGATCTATAAGAAAGCATGGAGCCCATGGATCCGAAGCTTTGGAGGCCCAGAAAGTCAAGGTTCTTCGGGTTAGAAAAGTAGAGTTATAGTAGGAAACTTGTATCAATATAGGAAAGACCCAACACGACTCGGATAGTTTGTAACTTGTACGGCACAAAAAGCCTCGTCTTCGCCTCCTATATAAAGGAGAAGCCGAGGAAGAAAGAAGGGATCGAAATCATTGTAACCCTAGCCAACGTAATATTGAGTTGAGCACCTTTGTTCGGCTGAACCTTCAAGATCTACTTGCCCTCTACTTCTTACGAAACCCTAAGTCTACAATCTGTAGGCATTGATGAGTTAATCCCTCGTCAGTGGCTGTATGACGTGGTGGTGTTTCATGTGAGACCCATGTTCGTGGGAGAGGTTCGTGGTGCGAGGGATAGTATATCTCTTCACGACTAGACTAGTCTAGTTGCGCAGGTCGACTCACGACTTCATCAAACTCGTCATCGAAAACTTTTGATAGTTCTATCTACAAGTAAATTCCGGACACAAAATTTCATGTCCTTGCGGGATACTAGTTCTATCTACATTTATCTCTAAGTGTAGTGGCGCTCTGCCAAGTGTCACATAAGTGCCACCACAACTGCCTTGCTACGACCGAAAGATACATGTAGAATTTCTTCACACGTCATAAGAAATTTCATAGAACCATTCTATATATTCTAAGACTTTATTAAAGACAATATATTATATCTTTATATTGTAGCATAGAGAAGCATATTACAGAAAAATGTTTAAAGTAGTCTTCGAACTCTTGAGACCTTTAGGTAAACTTCATACTCATCTAACAAATCCACTCACACAACACCTTATCAATACTCACAATCAAAGTCACATTAGCAGTATGTTACATGCATCGGTTATAGAGACTGTAATATCCCAGGTATTGGGGTTACAAAAATAGAGGAAACAGATGTGTGCATTGCATTCATGCATAGAAAATCTGGGGAATTTTCGCGCTTTAAAGTAAAACAGTCACAGTAACTGAAGTTTCACTTGACCTTGGTGGAATTGAAGTAGCTCATCAAGTCAAGCACTACAAACCTCAATGTGACTTTGCTAAAACCTTGTTTTTGGTAGAGATGATTTGATCTAAGGGGTTAGATCAAATGGAATTAAAACCAACACAAGAACATATGAAACAAGGAGCAACTACTGGATCTTATTAAGATCATAACATGGTAATCTTTGCCATAACATATGAACATCTATTTAACTATAAATCAAGTAACAATAAAATGGAGAACTATTCTAGACTTATCTTTTCCATGTCTTAAACTAATCCTTGATTCTACCATGAACCTCATGGTATTCATATTACTTCATTCTTGGAAACATAACAAGGAGATCCACTCTAGAAATATATATATTCCTCTCTATTCCATATTATTGTACATCAAACCTAGAGAGGTGAGAGTTCTATAATAATTATTAGAGAAGCAATAACAAACCTTGAGCTAAACCGTGGATATACATCCAAGTATTCAAGTCATCATCTCTAAGAGGAACCCTAGGATATTATTCAAGACATTTCCTAGAGAGAGAACCCATTTATGTTAACCATAGATATTGGTGACCACATCATTATCTTTGGAGAATAACTTTAGATTAGCATTGAAGTCCTTCCCAAATGAGAGAGAACATTCATACTAATCCAAGATTTACCTACTTAAGAATAAAGGACAACATTTGAACTAAAGTATTAGGAGTTAAACCATTTCATCTTGGAGTGGTGAGATACCCTATTATCACATGGAATAATACCATGTCCATGAATTGATAAAGGTGAGGAAGAGACTAACCCAATTAAGCTAGAAAAATGGAACCTTAGCCTAGACACCTAAGGAGATATTAGGAGTACACCATAAACCCTTGATTAAACTATTCCTATGAAAGAGAGCTCAAGATATAGTGTTACACTCAAGTTAGTTGAGGAAACACTTGGATTTAAGGGAGAGACCTATTATATATATCCAAATGGTTATATCATCATTCATGAGAAGAACTCTAAGTGAATATCTGAGGCATTCTCCTGGGATATAAACTATTGAGACAACCATAGTATGCCTATCATAGAAAGTAAAATAGAAGTGCTACACCTTAATTGATCAAGACAATGCTTGATCATGGGAGTGAGAAACATAATTCTTAAGAGATAACTTAGGAAGCCAAACCTTGATCATTATAAATTGAGTAATGATCATAAACCCTAAGAACTTGAGGTAAGGATATTAAGAACAAGTGGATCATGCCTAATCCATGATCATGCTCTTGAGGTATGTAAGGATAAGTTAAATCCTAATAGGATTAGTAGATTTTATTCACCGCATAAAATCATAGGGAGGTAACTAGTAATCAACCATAGGCTTATGTCCTAACCTTCACTTGTGAATCACTTGGTGATCATAAGAAGAACCCTATCACATCTGTATTCCTTTTATTCCTCAATTAAAGGACCTAAGAAAACCTTAGAGTCAAACTCCATACTTTATATGGTGAGAAACAAATCACCCATATAACCAAAGTTAACTATAAAAAGAACCATAACCACTTTAGTTACTTTAATGATAAATTGAGAATAGTAATAGAAGTTAATTGGGAGAAGACAAAACTAATTCTCAAGTCCTTAGTAACTAAAGGAGAACCTCAACTATTAAGCAAGTAACCATCTTATAATGGATAGGGAGACTAAACCCTAGTTGGTGCATCACTTGGGTGATCACAACTATAAACCTAGTTCACCTTTAAATTCCAAACCAAATGCTATTAGGTGAATATAACTAGAATACTAGAATCCACAAGATTGAGAGTATGAGTTATCAACATAATAACACTTATTGAACACAAAACCTAGTCATCCTCACAATACAAGTATGTAAGTCACATAATTAACATGTTACCATGTTCTAACAAACAAACCATGTTGTCTCTGGAAAGAAACCAAAAAGTTAATTGAGACAAACATGTATGAGAAAATAAAGAAATAAAAAATCATCTCCATAAAGATTTATACCCAGTTGGAATATCAAGTTATTATCTAAATAAATAAAAAGGAAGTAAATATCCCTGAAAGATATTAATACAACATATTCCAGAAACATATTAAGTTCAATCAAAGGGGTCTATATATTCAAATACCTGCAAAATAGAAAAGAGTTAAACTATGAATTCAAATCTGAATTCAAATAGAAAAACAAAATAGAAAATCAAACAGAAAAAGAAAAGAGGAGAAAAGGACTTACCAGGCTTACCTGGCCGTGCAGCCCGTAGAGAAGCCCACCATCTCAGCCCAGTAGCCAGCCCAGCCCAGACCAATACCGATTCAACCCACCTGGGCGTCTTCTTTCTCCTTCTCTACATGGTCGCCACCGAGACACCGTGATGGAGTTCGCCGGCCACCTCACCGTCGTCGATCAGGACGAGTGCGGACGCCAGAGACCAAGCCAAAGCTGCTCATAATTCCTCCCGCGTCCACCTTATCTAATATCGCTAAGATTTGTGCCCGAATCAAGCAGCAACACCGTCGAGCATCCCGGCCAGTCGCCGCCGTCGTGCCGCCACCTCAACGAACGCCTAGAACTATAAATAGGCCAGAATGATCTCTGTGAACTCCTTGTTCTTCAAAGCCACTCCATTCTCTCTAAATCCCTTTCTACCGCTCACATTCATCCAGATTATGTCGCCGGTGTTGGAGAAGAACCCGACGATTGGAGCCGTTCCAGCAACCGAGAGGTGGTCGAGGAGGTGCGCCTCGACGAGTACATCAACCTGGTGGAGCAGAGCATCCCGGGGAGCTAGGAGGTGGGCTAATTTTGAAGTTCCCTTCTGCTCGAGTTCGCCGGAGATCCCTTAATCGCCATCGTTTCCAACCTTCCCCAACCTCGCTGACCATCTCGACCGAACCACGGTGAGCTTGCACTTCTCCGGAACCTTAAATCACGTTGTTTCATCAACCGTAGCCCTAGATAGCCATTTGGCCGGAGTTGCTCCGCCGCGGAGAAGTTTTCCTGCGATGCTCCGGTGATTCGTTGGGAAAACCAACACCGCCACCGCACTCAGCGTGTCGCGGGGGTTCAGGAGGACCTATCCGCGCGTCCTGGGGTGCCAGAAATCGGCGGCGCCGCTGCACACGGACTCGCCGGCGTTTAGCCGTCGGCGGGGTCAATCACTCGGTCAAATTTGACCAGTCATCGCTTGCGTGGCAGCCGACGTGTCACTGACCCCACAGGTCAGTGACTAGGGTTAGGATCTGCCACGGTACCAAACCGTTTTCTTATTTTTTATTCCAATTCAATAATTACTGAAACTTTATAAATATGTAGAAAATTCATTATAACTCAGAATAAAGTAAATAAGATATCAACATACTCCTAAAAATAAACTCTATCCAATAAAAATATAAAGTGAAATTTTTATTTTTAACAAAAATTAAATTATTTAATAATTATTAATTAAGCCTTTTCTTTAATTTTAATTCTAAATTCAATTAAAATTCAATAATTACTAAAAATTTCCAAAATTAAATAAAAACCAGTAAATAAATAAAGAAAACATTAAAACTAATTTTCTTTATTTGTTACTTGGTTAAATCATTATTAGAGTGATTTAAACCCTAATTAATAATTACCCTAATTATTAATTGTTTAAAATAATAAAATGCCTAATTCAATATTATTTTTATTTCCAAGTTACTAATAACTTCAACTTTAAATTGAAGTTATTAATCATAGATCTATATAGTAAATAACAAACCCTAGTTCCATTATAAATAAAGTGATAACCTCATCATTTTATGTGTAATTCCAAAACCTTAATTCAATTAGGAACCCTAGCTCCAATAATCAATATGAAACTTAAATTGCTTCTAACCTAAACCCTAGGTTAGAACATGTGACCATGGTACCTTCTTTCAAATCATAGAACGATAGTAGCAAATAAATACTTGTCTTGGCCACATAAAATGTAGAAGACCTATCACTAATATATGGGTATCCCATGTGTTCATCCTCATCAGACCTAAATAATCAAGTAGGGTCAACCAAGTGTAAACCCTAGATCCTATTACCAAAGCCATCATCCTTATTTATCCCTATTTAGCATCACACCATTGTGATGAACCCTAACAACAACCATACCTACTATTTTACATTACATAACCCCGTTCCACTAAACCCTACTAGTGTGAGATACTTATGAACCATCGTATTTAGGAACCAACCATTCTCTACTTAGAGATCCAATGGCTAATACAAGAAAACCTCAACCTTAATTGTAATACTTTTTATTATTTAAGAAGTATGTTCTTCAAAAGTTATTCTTTTGAAGTAAATAGGAAGTAGACATCAACTTTGCCTAACAGGACCTATCAACCCTAGCTATCTATTACCACTAAGATATATCACCATGATAGAAACCATTAATTGCTTAAGATACTTATGCTCCACTAAAACCATACAAGCCCTAGTTATTAACGAATCCAACTTTGTTGAAATCCATCTAATATCTACTCAAGAACTAGTTGAAACCATAGTAAACCATAGAACCCCACAACCCTAATTATCATACTTGTTCTTTATTAAAGAACATGTTCTTCAAAAGTTATTCTTTTGAAGTATATGATAATTAATCATTAACCATGCTATATAGGGCTAAAACCAACCACTATTCATTACATGTTAGGATTATACCAAATGTTATTGTTGTGTGCTATTAGTATTATTGTTATGATATATTGCAGCACCTGTTTATGATACCAAGCAACCAATCCTTAATAAGAACCTTGTTTGTGAACCACTCTAAAAGTGCAACACACTCTAAACAAATCATTTCAACTCACTAATCCTAAATCATCGGGGTTAGCTCACGCTTAGAACGATTGCATCGCATACTTATGCATTATTGCATCGCATACTTATGCATTATTGCGTATCGAAGACCTTGACTGCATAATCTTGCAGTCAAGAAAGGCAAGTTCATCACTTGCTCATGTCATTTGAGTATTTTTACCAAATTACTTGCAAAGTACTATGTTATCACTATTGCATAAAAAGCAAAACCACTATTTTCATAACTATGAATATGAATATGTGGTGGGCAATGGAACCATGGATTGTGTTGATATGGTGGAGGTTCCATTGCAAGGGTTTATATCCATCTAGGATTAAACAACAAATTGTTATCACCAGAATTTGACCGAGTCAGAGGTGGGCCGCGATCAAGATTGGGCTTGAAGAATATACATAGAAGAAATACGTGAACCGGCCTTATACACGAAGATTGGGTAGTTTGCCCTTGTATCTGTAAATATAGTAGGATACGTGTCGGTTAGATAAAACTTGACTCGTGCACGGTTGGGATTATTCCCACGTTAGAAAGTCTACGGACTATAAATATGTATCTAGGGTTATCGAGATAAACAACAATCACGTTCATCACAAACCAATCTTGGCGCATCGCCGACCCCTTGTTTTGAGGGTTTCTTCCGGGTAAGCATCATGCTGCCTAGATCGCATCTTGCGATCTAGGCAGTATACGTTTATTCGTTATTCATGCGTTGCTCGTGCTGAAGCCTTTTTGATGGCGAGCAACGTAGTTATCATAGATGTGTTAGGGTTAGCATCGTTTTACCTTGCTACATGATTTCGTTCATGCAACCCTTAGACGTCTAGCCGTCCTTACACCTTTCTTAGGCGTAAGGGCGGCACCTTGCTTGATCATTATTTAGTAGATCCGATCCGTTATAATTGTTCCTTGTTCTTCAAGGATTAGTTTAATATCTGCATAGTTAGGCCTTGCAAACGGGTTGAAGGATCCGGTGGTACGTAGGGTGCAGTTTGCTAACCCTAGATAAGATGTTCCGGGGATCAACTTCATGTTGGTTTTTAGGCCTTATATAGGGTTGGTTTATTGACACCGTGCGTGGCTGCTAGGCTCAATCACGAGTAGGATGTTCCGATTATGCGGTGAAAACCCTAAATCGTTGTAGATCGTTTTAGCTTTATGTTGATCAAGCAGGACCACCATGCTATCGTAAACCCTTTACGAATCATGGGTGGATCGGCTCCTTGAGCCGATTCACGGGAAAACCCGAGAGCCGATCGAGGCTCGTATTTAATGTTTACGTGTATGCCATGCAGGAAACCTAAGCGAAGCAAATCCATCACCTTCCTGACCAGGTATAGGTCAGGTGGCACGCCCTTGCACCAGCATCGGACGTGTGTGCAGAGTCTTTGCGGGCCGTCGCGCGAGGGACCAGGGCCAGCCGCAGCTCTGAGTTGTTCCCGGCTCTTCGTGTTGCCAGCCGTTGCTCGCCGGTGGGTTTCGGACACCAACACATTCTGGCACGCCCGGTGGGACAGTCTTCGACATCAACTGCATCGCTATCTACATCTGAGATGGCGGAAGGTACTCCAGTCACGTACGAGGATCTGCCAGAGGAGCTCAAGAAGAAGTATGACGATGTCAAAGCTCTCCTCGAGGCCGACCTCATCGGCTCTTTCCACAGGACCCGCTCACACGGCATCGTGGAGAGGGTTCTCACCTGAAGGCGCGCTCGATGGAGTGGACCTGTCCACCCCTTCAGAAGAACGCACCACGTCCTTGCGTCAGGAGATCAATTTCATGGTAGCTCATTCGCTACACCGCCACTCTGAGAGCCTGGTGAACACTTTGGAGCGGGTCGCTCTTCGAGTGCTCCATGAAATCTTGAATCATCGGTACTCTCCGTCAGGACCAGCTCTAGGAACTCATCAAGGGGAGCTACCACTCCAGAGCCGACCACCGCTGCCGTTCGCACTGGCAGCACCAGAGGTGCCGAATACACCGGCATTCGTCGTCTACAAGATCGGGGGCGATCCTAGTGATTAGCAGTTCTTGTACGAGGCGCCCAAGGAGATCCCTCACGGATACACGTGCACATACGTGCCGCAGCGAATCGGGCACTCATGAACCGGCCGCAACAAAGCAGGGACTTCGGAACAACAGGAGGAGTTTCTGGATCAGATCTTGAGAAGCAGACGTGGCTGGCTAAGTATGCCGCTCCGACGAACCTCCAGAGCTCAACTCCTGTGGCTAGCTCAGATCTCGAGAAGCAAGCGTGGCTAGCTAAGTACGCCACCCCAGCAAATCTTCAGAGTTCAACTCCTGCAGCTAGCACGGCGGATCAGATCAGCACGATCCTAAGAGACCAGTTCGGCATGGTGCCGAAAAGGAGGGCAATCGGCTATTCCAAGCCATATCCCAACGACTACGATTTGATCCCACTACCACCCAAATATCGGCTCCCTGAATTCTCCAAGTTTAGTGGGGCAGATGGCTCCAGCTCAATCGAGCATGTAAGCCGGTATTTGGCGCAGCTGGGCACGATCTCAGCTGCAGATCCACTACGCGTGAGGTTCTTCGCACAGTCCCTCACAGGATCGGCTTTCGGGTGGTACACCTCATTGCCACCAGACTCGATCCGGACTTGGAAGCAGTTGGAAGAACAGTTCCACATGCAGTATCACTCAGAGGCTTCCGAGTCTGGCATTGCCGATCTAGCACAAGTACGTCAGAAGCGTGGGGAAACTGTGGCAGAATACGTCCAGCGCTTCAGAACTGTTAGGAACCGATGTTATTCGGCTCGTGTGACTGAAAAAGAAGCAGTCGAGTTGGCGTGGTGGGCCTTGCATCACCAATCAAGGATATGGCCTCCCAAGCAGACTACCCTTCACTGGCGCACATGGTTCAGAAACTGTCGTTATATGAACAGCGCCACCCAGACTTGTACCAGGACAAATTCAAGCGTGCGGTAGTCTTGGTTGAAGCAGATGAAGATGAAGGGTCCGCGGGAGATCAAGAGGTAGCAGTAGCTGAATGGACTCGGGGGGGCAACCCCCGTGTCCTGCAAATGGGTGAAGCCACAAGGTCCTCCTAGAGGGTTTGACTTCGACGTGACCAAAGCCGAGCAAATTTTCGATCTCTTACTCAAGGAAAAGCAGCTGAAGTTACCCGACGGTCTCAAACTCCCCACAGCACAGGAGCTGAATGGAAAGCCATATTGCAAATGGCATTACACGTTCAGCCATAACACTAACGACTGCAGGGTGTGGCGTCAGCAGATCCAAATGGCAATAGAGCAAGGGCGTCTAATCTTCAACCAGTACGCCATGAAAGTCGACACACACCCCTTCCCCACCGTTAACACGGTGGAGTACGCTTACCCCGAGGGGTGCCAGCCAGGTTTTTCGTTAAGCATCAACATGGTCGAGCCTGGGCACCACTCTGGAAAGGACAAAGGCGAGGGCAGCCGCTCTCGTAGCAAGGACAAAGAGGAAGCCGCTCCACGCGAGCGGCTCCGACACGATGGCAAACGCTACATCACAGAGGGAGAAGTAAAGAATGTGCGATATCAACGACCTCTCTCTTATCGTCTCCTCAACAAATATGTAAGTCAGTACGACCAGCGCCGGCGGTACAATAGCGACGATGAAAGGGATCGTCTAGCTAGCAGGAACGCCAGGAGACATCGTCGGCATGATCGCGACGAGGAGGGATACGAGCGCTACGCCAAGGAGAAGTCGAGAGAACAGGACAACGTGGACAAGCACTGGGACTGCCCTTTCTTCAAACACTGCTGGGATTCAGGAATGAGCCGATTGCCTACAATCGGCAACTACCCAGAATGTAGACAGAAGAAGAAGGGTGCAACAGACGTGTCAGTGTTCAAACGTCTTGGGCCTCTCCCATCTAGGAACAAGCCAACTGAGTCCTCTCGGGGAGAAGACCTCGAGGAGTTGGAAGATGACTATGAAGAAGAAGAGGACAAGTACCACCGGCCAAGGTGGTGCCCTGATGGATTCAGCCGTTCCCAAAAGCGTAGGGTTCAGCGACTGCGCGGTTTGGAGGAAGCCGAAAGGTTATACCTGCGCACGCTAAGGAAGGCGCGGCCCGATCTGGCCGCGAAAATTCAACGAACCCTAGACGAAGAGGGTCGACCACAAAAGATGGAGTGGCGCCCCAAGCAAAGGAAAGCCGATGATGAGACATCGGCTAGTACAAACATGGTTTTCATCCTTCCAGCGGAGTTTTGCGCTCCAGGATTAGACGAAGCACCTGTGGCACAACTTGACTGCGGCCCACGGCCGGTTATCTTTGAGAAGCCACGTGAAAGAAGTTACAGACACCTGAAGGCCCTGTACTTACGAGATTATATCAATGGGCAGCCTGTCAATAGGATGCTGGTGGACACCGGAGCGGCAGTCAACATCATGCCATACTCCATGCTACGTCGGTTGGGACGCTCTAGCTCGGATCTGATCAAGACCAACGTGACACCGAGTGATTTCAACGGCCAAGCATCTCGATGCACAAGGTGTTACGAACGTGGATCCGACCGTAGGAAGGAAAACCATCCCTACGACGTTCTTTCATTGTCGATGCAAGAGCACTTACGCTGTCCTGCTAGGGAGAGATTGGATCCACGCCAACTGTTGCATTCCATCTACGATGCACCAATGCTTAATACAGTGGGATGGAGATGAAGTAGAAGTCGTCCATGCAGACGATACAGCCGAGGTTTCAACGGCTGGCATGAACGTTTGGGAGACAGAAGGCCAAGAGCCACTCTCAGGCATCACTTTGGACGACTGCGAGTACATCGATGTGTCAAAAAACGGGTGAGGCTGGTCTTATCCACTGGCCTGACCGTGTAACAGGAGCAAAGTCTATGAAGGTACATGGGCAGGCCGATCCTTGTGATCGGCCCCCAAAAAATGAAAAGTAAAGATCTTGTCTCAAGCATGTCACGTAGTCATAATGAAGCACGAACATTGCAAAACCTTCATTGAGCGATTTAATCAACATGGAGGCCGATTCCAGCAATCGGCCAAAATTATCCTCACCATACGTTCTGCCTGTGTTCAACATCGATCGAACGGGCAACGGATTTACGTCGGCTGATGAGCTGGAAGAAGTCAACATTGGTCCTAACAGAGCCGACGTTCAAATAGAGTGCCTTGGATAACTGCAGAGCCGATATCTGCAGTAACCTGACAGATTCGGCTCGGGGGGCACATAATCAGAGGAACATGTGAGATACATGGGCAGTGAAATTTGAGTGGCCGATAGAAAAATCGGCCAGTAAAAAAAAATTCTCATGATGAACAGCCGATGCACAGCCATCGACTCTAGTACAAATTACACAGGATCTACCAGCCGCGTGTTCAAGACGCGTTTTTTCGACCAAGTCGGTCTTCAGTTCAGCCCCGAGGCCTTCTGCTTCCTCGAGGGAGTGAACGATGAGAGCTTCCTCAGCTTCAATGAGCTGTTGCCCGAACCTTCTCTTCGAGGACCTCCAACCCTTTGTGCAAGGTCGCCAGTTCAGCAGTGCTGTTAGAGGTGTCATCAGTTGCAGAGGAAGAGGTTAGCCGATAAGAATGACAAGGGGTCAGCATGCAACATGAGCCGAGGAGAGGATGGAGCTGCCCTGCCCTTTTTTGGTGGGAGTTTGGGAAACGGCAGGTTCAGGGGCTGACCTTTTCTTGAAGCCGACGGTGGCAAGTCTGGCTGGCTCTGCGTGGTGACTGTCTCAGAATTGCCTGAGTTCGAGGCCCTTCGACTGAACTGTGCGTCCTCGCCGCTGTGCTCGCCTTAACTGAGGCTCGGGGGGCAGCTGATCTGGTAGACCCTCTGTTTTTAGAGCCGATTGGAGTGTTGTCGGCTGGCTCTGCATCATAACCTTCTTCAGAAGCGGTGAATTGTTGCAGGAGAAGACCACCAGAGCTATTGAAAGGAATCTGAAAGGGGATCCATCATCATTGACAGGCTCTGGGCCATCTTGTTGCTGCAAAGAAATAAAGCAGGGTTATAAAGCATCACTGGAAACTATCGCGGGGAGATTCGCGAGCAGGTGGCACCTGTTCTGCAGAGTATCAGCTTCAGCGTCAAGTTGTTTCAGCAACGGTCCTAGGGCTCTCCTGAAGGCGTGGGTCTCCCACATTTATACACCAGCTCTCAGTGTCGACAGTCGAAGAGTTGAAGGATAGATTGCGAGGGACCGATGCGTTACCATCGGCTCATTGGGCATTGATTAAGTTGACAATCGGCAAAGGCAGTATGAGGGGAAATCGGCTAAATTAGCATAAAGGAAATCGACAAAATCAAATTAAAGGAGATTCTTCATTGATAACGGGATTCCTTACATAAAAAACTGAGCGCTCTCAAAAGGAAGTACCAGGGGATACATTGCCCCGTTTACTACTGCTAATCCTATACTAAGGGTCCTATCTATGGGCCGTCGCTGCCCTCGTCGTCGCCGTCGTCGCCGCTGTCGGCGCTACTCCCGGCTGACTCGTCGTCGCTGCTGCCGCGGCCGCCAGTAGGGCCCTCGTTGTCCTCGTCCTCCTCGTCAGCATCGTCGTCGCTGTCGAAGTCGCTGAGGTTCCCCGGCCAGGGGCAGAAGTGCTTGGCTGGCGGTTCATCGGAGGAGGTGTCGTCCTCCTCCTCTTCCTCTTCCTCCTCCTCCTCCTCCTCGAAGGAGGAGAAGTCGTCCCAGGAGAAGCGATTGTCGTCGCTCTCCTCTTCCGTTTCCCCGTCAGCAAGGAAGCGGAGGTCACTTTCTCCGTCGGTCGAGGACTGGTCGTCCTCAGACCAGACAGAGAAGTCGTGACTGGACTCGTCCCCGTCTTCTATGGCGCGGCGAATGTGGGCCTCGTGGGCCTTCTTTGGGTCCCACTCCGGCGTCGGCTCGCGGGAGGACTGGGTGGAAAGACCCGACGAGGCAGAGGAGGAAGAAGACATGGTGGCAGAGGAGGGCTTTTGGAGTGCTAATGCGAAGGGGATGAAGAAGTGAACTGTTCAGAGCGGTTAAAATAGAGGCGATATAGTGGAGATTCAATGCCACAGCAGTTTCCGAGGAGGTGGTGCCCAAAGAAAAGAAAAACTGCCAAGTCACGCGGAGAAGTTGAGAAGGCAAGGCATCGTGATGAAGGATACTGCGATGGTTCTGCTCTGCTACGACATGACCCGACGAAGAAAAGACAGAGTGATTTTGGAATTATCAATTCCAAAACCAGGGGGGGCATGTGTTATCACCAGAATTTGACCGAGTCAGAGGTGGGCCGCGATCAAGATTGGGCTTGAAGAATATACATAGAAGAAATACGTGAACCGGCCTTATACACGAAGATTGGGCAGTTTGCCCTTGTATCTGTAAATATAGTAGGATACGTGTCGGTTAGATAAAACTTGACTCGTGCACGGTTGGGATTATTTCCACGTTAGAAAGTCTACGGACTATAAATATGTATCTAGGGTTATCGAGATAAACAACAATCACGTTCATCACAAACCAATCTTGGCGCATCGCCGACCCCTTGTTTTGAGGGTTTCTTCCGGGTAAGCATCATGCTGCCTAGATCGCATCTTGCGATCTAGGCAGTATACGTTTATTCGTTATTCATGCGTTGCTCGTGCTGAAGCCTTTTTGATGGCGAGCAACGTAGTTATCATAGATGTGTTAGGGTTAGCATCGTTTTACCTTGCTACATGCTTTCGTTCATGCAACCCTTAGACGTCTAGCCGTCCTTACACCTTTCTTAGGCGTAAGGGCGGCACCTTGCTTGATCATTATTTAGTAGATCCAATCCGTTATGATTGTTCCTTGTTCTTCAAGGATTAGTTTAATATCTGCATAGTTAGGCCTTGCAAACGGGTTGAAGGATCCGGTGGTACGTAGGGTGCAGTTTGCTAACCCTAGATAAGATGTTCCGGGAATCAACTTCATGTTGGTTTTTAGGCCTTATATAGGGTTGGTTTATTGACACCGTGCGTGGCTGCTAGGCTCAATCACGAGTAGGATGTTCCGATTATGCGGTGAAAACCCTAAATCGTTGTTGATCGTTTTAGCTTTATGTTGATCAAGCAGGACCACCATGCTATCGTAAACCCTTTACGAATCATGGGTGGATCGGCTCCTTGAGCCGATTCACGGGAAAACCTGAGAGCCGATCGAGGCTCGTATTTAATGTTTACGTGTATGCCATGCAGGAAACCTAAGCGAAGCAAATCCATCACCTTCCTGACCAGGTATAGGTCAGGTGGCACGCCCTTGCACCAGCATCAGACGTGTGTGCAGAGTCTTTGCGGGCCGTCGCGCGAGGGACCAGGGCCAGCCGCAGCTCTGAGTTGTTCCCGGCTCTTCGTGTTGCCAGCCGTTGCTCGCCGGTGGGTTTCGGACGCCAAGTCGTCCAGTGATTCTTGTGCCGTAAAACTCGTGTTAACCATAAGATTTGGAATGGGACAGACTAGTCAATTGTATTTCCACCTCTTGTACATCAACGGATGCGCTTACCGTAGCGGTTGTATCTTGCGGAGCAACTTGAGGGTGGGGATCCCACTCTAATTCCCCACGGTTATGCTGTGCATACCGTAGCAGTTGCGGCTTGCAGAACAACTTGAGGGTGGGGATCCCACTCTAATTCCCCACGGTATTGCGGTCTATGATGGGTTGTAGCTACCGGCGAAGGAGTTTGGTTCGATCCCAGACTGTCATTGTGGTCGGGGTCCATCCTTAATTGGTGTAAGAGGACCGGCGAGGACCCAGGGTCGGGGTATGCAACAAAGGGTGGGTGTGCGAGGTAGCGGAGGAATATAATTGGCTATGACCTTACTCCTGACCTCACACCAAAGGAAGTGTGGACGAGCCTGCAGCTCGGTTGGCAACAAGGATAAGATCTCTTATGGGTAAAGCAACACACATCTGCAGAGTGTAATGAATCGTGACCTGTCACTCCCTCTTCCGGGTTTGGAACTGCGAACGCTGCCGGAAAGGAACTCCATGAAGTTCTAGTAAACCGGTGAAGGCTGACGGACATAGTTCTTCTGAATAAAAGCAACCTTTTGAAGAAATGGTTATGAAAACCTGCATTGGTATTAGACTTTCTGGTCTAATGCTGTAGCTAGTGCATTAAACACCTCTTTCCTATAATGAACTTGTTGAGTAGGCTCGTACTCATCCCACTCTTAAATGCCCTGCTTAGATATGGAGGCATCGAAGGAGGATCTATAGTGCAACTCAAAGGCCGAGGAGTCAACAACTACTTCAAGAGACAGGACCCTGTCAGAGGAGTCAGTTACCATATCCAACAAGGAGAAAACCTAATTTATCCATAGAAGGGAACTAGCTTCCTAAATCTAGCTCCTATTTAGCTAGAATCTATTCTTAGCCTCTATAATTAGTTAAATACTCTACAAATAGAGTTCGTGATAAGACTAGACTACGAGTCGTTCTTCTGGAGTTTATTTGCAGTTTTACCTCATTGTAAAGTAGGAGGTTGTGATGATCTTATGTAACAGAGTCAATGTTGTAATTCTATAGACATGCCTTGGACCCGCATATGTTTCTGTTGTACCACTCTAAGCGATATAATACTAGTGGAACGGTGTTTCATTGGTGTTATATCAGACTTGCATACTACACCATTTCTCTAGCTATAATGTTAGGTCAGTGTATGAAATGTCTCCCTACATGTCTCTACATGTTTTGGTGTGGCGATTTGTAAAGTGCCTCATGGAATTTTTCGATAAAGGGAATATATTAATATCAAGAGATACCAATCACACCTAGCCTCTGCAACAACGCACCACCCTAATGGCACTACGGATGCACACAGCCTAAAAAAGGAAAAGAAAACTAAGAAACAAAAGTCCCGCTACAGTATCTCAGACCTAGCAACCGCAATACATCCACCGCCATGACAACACTTGAATTACAGACTCTGCAAAAAACGACGCCTCTAAGAAGGGAACAGTGCTCAAAAACCGTCGTCACCCGATCAAAGATCTTAGGTTTTCACCCTGAAGATAGTTCCCACTCTCAAAACAATGCCTCCACCAAGGTCACTGCCAGGCACAACCAGTTAAGGCCAGAACTTGGGTTTCACCCTGAAAGGTAGGACTCTGCGCTTCACCTGTGTTGTCGCCGCCACTTTCATACCGCTGCTGTGAAGCCCGGACACCAAGCAAGCCCCTCAACAGCGCGGAGACTTGAACCTCCCTTAGCTAGTCCTCCCCTCCGGCCTTCATTAAATTCTCTTCTTCCGACTTTCATCATGGATCCATAGTCACTTGATGTCAACACAGAAAAAGAGCTTCGCGCCGCTCCCTCCAGAACCAAACGGTCGGAATAAACGCATGGCTGCGCACGACCAAATACCTCCGATCCAGCAAACTCTGTTACATTCGCCGGTGGAGCCTTCCGGAACTCAACCCTCCGGCCAGATCACGAGTCCAGGCCTCCGGTAGGTCCTCCTCTTCATGCAAGAGAGGCCCTAGGACCGCCGCCTTTATGGAATGAATCTATAGTTCTATACCTATTTCATATTAATGAAATAAAAATGTCTCAACTAACACCCATATGCCATTTCTGTCTAAAATAGATTTAGCTACCATAAGAAAAGTGCCTAACATGATTATATGACAGACGGAAGCAATACGTAAAATGTCTCTAGAAAAGTGCTACAAATTGTGTTGTATTTCCTTGGGTGTATGATAGTTCTAGTCTCAAGTAACAACGTCGCATGACCTGGTAAAACCTCTCTAAAGCATACTCACGTGAACACCATCAAGCTTCTTGAAGGCTCGGTTATCAAGGGAATTAACCCAATTATATGCCTATTACATGTAAGAATACCAGGATACTCATTCTTCAAAAAAAAAAAAAATCAGCATACTAGAAATAAATCCAGTCTGACTAAATACCTACTTAACAAACCTGTATGTGTAAATCTGAAGAGTAGGACTTGAACGCTGGTGGGCAAAAACAACCAAACAATAATTATGAACATAAATAAAAAAAATCGATAAAGGATGCTTTATTACTTTTGGGAAAGCAATTACATCCAGCCTCTGCATAACCAGGATGCACACAGCCGTTCACAATGTGTGGATTCAAAAAATATTAAACTAGGCGGAATACATATCGGAACGATGAATCATATAACGCCTATGGTGTGGGTGGTGCTGCAATCCGTAGACTATGTTGCCACCCATGTAGGGAAAAAGTATCTCTCGTCGTAGCCTCCAACCGTGTACAGACCTCCGTAAATAGGTCTCGGTTCTCCATCCGCTGAAGAGCTAACCACGAACGGAGAATACCTGTACATCTGTAGATGACCTGCAACAAAGAACATTTTTTATCGTTAAAAATCTTGTCATTTCTACTTAGCCAGAGTGCCTAGATAACTGCTAGCGCCCCCACCCTAAGAAGCAACTTAAACCTTGAATCGATACCGTGAAGCCAGTTGCCAAAGACATTGGCTACACTAGTCGGGGGATACAGGGTAGATGCGACTTGGATGACTGACCAAATAGATCTCGCAAAATGGCACTGGAAAAAAAAGTGTTTAATAGTTTCATCTTGGTGACAAAAAACACACCTAGCACTTCCATGCCAATTCCGCTTGACAAGATTATCTTTGGTAAGAATAACTCCGCGATGAAGATACCATCCAAAAAAATTATTTTTAATGGTATTTTCATCTTCCAGATTTTCTTATTATTATCAACCAGTATATCACAATGAAGAATCGCATTGTATAAAGATTTGACTGAGAAAGTGCCATCTACATGAAGATTCCATCTAAATTCATCCGGTTCAGGTGATAGTTGAATATCTCCCAGCCGTTGAATTAAAGCATTCCATGCCAATAGCCTTTGTCCAAGTAAAACCCGTCTGAATGTCACATTCGGAGGTGAGGTAGCCATTACTGTGGCAATGGTATCACATTTGCGACGAACAATACTATACAAGGCAGGATACTGTTCACTCAAGGATACTGTTCATAAATAATTAAAACATGCTTTAATTTTTTTGATAATAGACGCTTTATTACTTTGACAAGTAATTACACTCGGCCTCTGCATAGCCAAGATGCACACAACGTCTGAAATATCTCAACGTGAAACACACTTTAATACACTTTAATAACTAAAAATATCGATCTAATGTATTTGACATCACATAATTTTAGTCATGGCGCCACCACATCACTGTATAGGCTCGCGCTCTGATAAGTCCATCACCCCATGAGAGAAAGGTGGTTCTGAAAACTACTTCTGATGCTTTAACTATAGATATTTCAGATAAATTCTCCGCACCGACGAGTGACTAGCTGGCTGCTAGAGTTAATATTGTTTTGTACAGGCGGCGGTGAATGCTGATCATATCATACACATGGATCCAGATACTGGCTGCCAGTTGCTTTGGGGTGTCTAAATCAAGATCTGTTGTTTGGATCCTGATCAGTCTGGACATAGCATGCACCATCCCATAATCGTCAAAGTGATCAGGAAAAGGATACAACATTGAACCAGTTAATTAAGATAGTATGAGTTTGTGGGCTGTGACCATCTAATATATATCATTACTTTGCTAACATGTATGTCATTGTACCTAAGATTCGTTCTGTAGTGTGATAATATGACAACTGCGGACAAATGTCAGAACTTCAGTAACAGCGTTTTTTTTTCTCATTTTTTTTTGTTCTTACTGTGAACATTGCACACAAATATAGGTTTTTTGGACGGGATATGTTTTACATAAATCTAATTTGGGGTGCTCATTTTTCATTCAGACATCAGTTTTAGTGGCTTGACCTTTTGCAGAAGCGATTAAGGATATGATTTGAGATTACTACTTCAAGACTTTGTTTACCTTTAACAATGCCAACGGTAATCACTAATTCCTAAACAAGCAGCAGAAGCAAAGATCTCGCAATCTTCGGACAGCAACACATGCTGGATCTAGATAACATTCCGAATATCCTATTCAGGTTATGTCGGGAATAATTAAACGATTACCGTATCTTCGACATAAAAAAGCAAACCAGGAAGATTAACTAGTGATGCTCTGGTACCAATCTAAGCAACGCTAGCCCGATCTCTCTGCATCACAAGCCCTGTACCACCTGCGCAAGGACATATGCCATTAGAATAACCCATGTTCATTAGCGCATAAAAATGAAACTCTGTTTATTGAGAATATATGTGTGCAGTGAACTAGTGCAGCGTGTGTCCAGCATCAGTGGCAAAGCTGCATGATTGGAAATGCTAGATCGGAATAGATTTTAAACAGATCTGCCCACTTCCCATCGGAAAGTTGTGCGTATGGCCAGTGTTGGTTTCAGGCCCATGCTCCTGCCAATGCATCCCCACATTGCACTGATCTCCAAAGCAGAGTACAAGATTTGGCCCTCTAACAGAGACCTTCAACTAGCCAGCTCATTGGCAGCACACCACAACTACATCTTGTAGAATTAGGTATGGTTGTGTGCATCCCAGGATGCAGGGACCGGGAGGCTGTCTTCTTTTTCGGATTTTTTTTTATAGAATTGGATAAGCATATTAATTTCCCTGCAAGCGATTATTCTGGGTAACATGATGCAATTATTGAAATTCTAGTAGCAGTATGTATTAACAGGAGTTCCAGCTGCAACTGCAATATTTAATTGCTTAATAACTCAACGGCAACTAGAGTCTTTCCTAGGTCGCTTTTTCTTCTAGTTGTTCTAGACTGATAAGAAAGAAAGGGCAAAAGGAAGATGCTCCCTCATCGAAGAAGATTCATCCTCCAAATTAAAGAGACGGCACTTCTATTTTCACAGCGCATTTTTAAGACTACCCAAAATTGGAGTATCATAGGTATTATCATGCGTATCATGCATGCAAAATACTGATGTGGCACTGCATTTAAGGATGAGAGAGAGGATACTAGTATTATAGGTAGATACTGTATCATAGCACATACTACTAGAAAAATTAATGTCAAGTAAATCTTGTACATATATTTGCATTGAGATTCTACAAAATAATTAATATATGGAGACTATGATACTAGTATATGATACCATGCATTGTGGAGATAGTAACATGTAGTATCATATGCATGATACTTCTATATGATACTATGCATTGTGACTAGTCTAATCAGGTGGTCTCCTCAAGCAGTGACAGAAAAAATGGTAACAATCAATGCTTTCCATCATTTTTTTTTGAAACTAGGCAAGAGGCTTGCCATTCATTGATATAGGAGAAGAGAATGGCCAGTTTATGAGGGAAACTAGCCGAAAACCGATACAACACAACACAACACGCCGGCCCCGAGGCCGCGCACCACACGAGCCGACGGCCTAGCCACCCAGTGGCCAAGGCCGACACCCTAAAACACCTCAAAACGCCACAAGACGGAGGCAAAAACACGGAGCCGCCGCTCCGACAACCACGCCGACCCCCGGGGCCGCGCACCACCTAGCCGAAGACAAGCCGATGACGAAACCGACATGACAGACAACACGAACAACAAACTTGCAGTGAAGGGCCTCCACAGTGATGCCTCCAACGGGGAGCGACGTCCGAGAGCGCCGCCATCACCGGCATCGGCCGAGGCCGGTGCAGGGTTTTCACCTGGAGCACACCGAAACCGAAGACGCGTTCGCCTGACCGCCAAGTCGAGGAAGCCAAACCGCTCGTCGACGCCGACAACCAACCCGCTCCACAGCTCCCTCCGGCCGACGGAGCAACCAAGGCGAGGACCCCAGCAGGCAAAACGACACAGGAAAGTGTCGCCCTCGTCCGATCCCACGAGGAATCAGGGTTTCCCCCGAAGCACCCGGGCGGAGGCGCAAGAACACCACCACGACGACGCCTCCAAGGAGGTCACGACGCCAAAAAAGGCGCCGCCGCCGTCCGTTCCAGCCGCAGCCAGAAACAAGACTTTCGCCCGGCAGAGAGTCGCAACCTCACACCCGCCGCAAAGGGCCGGCCAGACCACCAACACCACCCGGCGCGCCGACTCCGCGCCACAGCCACCACCACCATCAATCCAGAGAGCTTTGCGAGCACGACCGACACCCACCGCACCTCGCGGAGATGAGAGGCCGGGCTGCGCATCATGCGGACGACAGAGCACCGCCAAGGAGCACCGCGGGCGCCGCCGGAATTCCACGAAGGAGGGGGCGCCGAACAACACCGAAGCGGAGACTCGAAGACGAACGCCAAACGCCCGCAGACTTGAGCACCCAGGACCAGCCGCCGCGCTGCCCACGCGGCCACCGCGGCCGCCCACGCGGCCACCGCGGCCGCCGCACAGCCGAAGAACCCGGGGCCGCCGCCCCTGCGCCCATCTCCGCCGGAACGCCGCGCCAAACCAGGGTCGCCACGCCGATCTGGCCGGAGCTCCCATCGTTTGAAGGGGAGAGGCCCCTGCCCAACACCGCCCGCGCGAGAGGAGGAGGACCCGCCGCCACCGTCAGCCGCGCGGCCTTCGCCCGGCGGCGTTCTCCGGCGGCGGCTAGAGGAGGTGGAAGGGGAGGAGGCGGCGGCTGGGCTAGGGTAAAGAGTCGCCCTAGCCGCCCCCCTGGGAGCGACGCGGGGACGGTTCGTTTCCCCCTCCCGCCTTTGGGCGTCCCTTCCATCATTTTCTTGACTAGTTTCCACATTTCAACAAGTAAACACAGCAAACTACACAACAATTGAACCAGAACAATTGTCATGGGAATCAGGGAAATTTGCCGCCAACCAAAGAGACCTGATGCCGGCGTTGGCTTTATTAATTTAAAGCTCGGCTCCCCCTCGAGCCTTTCGTCTAAAACAAACAAAGAGGCCTGAAACTTGCATTTCTTTGAACGATCTGAATGTCTTGTTTGGAGGACGTCCAAGTGTTTATATGCAGGAAACCACATTTGAAAAGGAAAAGGGCAACTGCAAGTAAGAGTAGATTGGTGCATCACTGTAAGTCACAGCTGTACATCAAGATTTCAGTACTTGAACTCAATCAGAGTTAGATTCCTTTCTACACACTGTGTCAGCTATGCAGATAAAAAAATTAAGAAGATAAGTAAAAAAGGTAGTAAATGCTTTCTCGTATTGTCAGACATGGCATTTGGTATATCCCTCATCAAAGATGAAAAATACTTTAATTTCACCTCAGATTCCTAATAAAGCGGTCTCCTCAAGTAGTGCAAAAAACATGGCGGCCATTCACTATGTTTTAATGGGTTTGCCGACAATTATTCGCATTTCTACAGGTAAAAATAAGACAGAAAGAAAAGAAAGATGCTTACTGATATAATCAGAAATGGCCTTCGGTATATCTTCTGAGACTGCCGGTGATCAGAGCTCTCATCGAATTAAATGTGCCCTCCAGTTGAACAAAAAACATAGCCATACCACATCAGAATGTCTCCTCGAGCGCTTACAGTAGTCAATGATTATGTTTTATCTATTTGTCCGTTTGCAAACACAACACCAGGATGATCGGCTTCCCGCCCCGGGGGCTTATAAATAACCGACCAAGCTACCTAGAATTTACCAAGACACTCTTAGGAGGTGATCAGACAGCACACTCTTCAGAGCTTCACAGTGAGTGTGCTCTGTCCTAGCTAGCGAGACCACCACGAAAGCCTCTCACCATACAAAACTAGTGCGTACTGTAACAACAGATCAGAGAAAGAATATAAATTCTTTGCAGGGAGAGGGTAACAGTAGGAGAAATGGACGTGGAGTCGTCGAGGCAACAAGGTCCTAAGGGGGACTCCAACTCCATTGCTGCGGCCTCCGAGGTCTTTGTTGACTGGAGGGGCAGGCCTTGCGAGCCTCAAAAGCATGGAGGCATGAAAGCTGCTGTGTTTGTCCTAGGTGTGCATCCATCCCTGCTCATGTCTCCCTTCTTTTGACTTTGATGTGCTCTGTTCTTGTCCTTGGTTTCTCTGGTTAATGATGGAGAGTACGTGTGATTCGTGTAGGGATCCAGGCATTTGAGATCATGGCGATCGCGGCAGTGGGGAATAACCTCATCACCTACGTGTTCAACGAGATGCACTTCCCGCTGTCCAAGTCGGCCAACATCGTCACAAACTTCATCGGCACCGTGTTCCTCCTCTCCCTCCTCGGCGGCTTCCTCTCCGACTCCTACCTCGGCAGCTTCTGGACCATGCTCATCTTTGGCTTCGTTGAGCTCTCTGTAAGCCCTCCGATAACCCAAACTTTAACAATCGGTGCAACCAAAAACCTTTTATGTTTTGTATTAAAACTATATAAAAGGCACGGAAAAAGATTCAGAGAAAGGCCAGTGCATGCCGCTTTAACCGCCTGAAAAACGAAAAGATTGTGAAGAGACGGATGGGTTTGTCATGTAAGATGGTAACAAAAATGCTGAGAAGATAAGCAAGTAAAGGTGAAAGAACATGGTGCCATTGTGGGAGCAAATCATCGCCTGCACCTGTAATTGCTGTCTAGTGCGCCTTCAGTGCGCGCGGCCGGCCGAAAACATCAATCCACATCTTCTTTTCTTGCAGGTTCAATGCATCAATGCGGCCATGCCTATTGGCTACCATCAGGTCACTAAAAGAGATTGTACTTTATGTTGCAGGGGTTTATACTGCTGGCGGTGCAGGCGCACCTGCCGCAGCTCCGGCCGCCAGCGTGCAACATGATGGCGGCGGCGAGCAGCAGTGCGGAGCAGTGCGAGGAGGTGGGCGGGGTGAAGGCGGGTATCTTCTTCGCGGCACTGTACCTGGTGGCGCTGGGCAGCGGGTGCCTGAAACCCAACATCATCGCGCATGGCGCCGACCAGTTTCGTCGCCGGGGCGGCGACGACGGCAAGCGGCTCTCCAGCTACTTCAACGCGGCCTACTTCAGCTTCTGCGTGGGCGAGATGGTGGCGCTCACCCTGCTCGTCTGGGTGCAGACGCGGTCTGGAATGGACGTCGGCTTCGGGGTCTCCGCCGGTGCCATGGGGATCGGCCTCGTCAGCCTCGTCGCCGGCGTCTTTTTCTACCGGAACAAGCCGCCTCAGGGCAGCATCTGCACGCCCATAGCAAAGGTACGTTTACATGTGGCAAGTCCAAACATATGGAATCAGGTGCCGTTCTCATAGAGCAATATCTTAACTGAAAATTGCAATCATTTCGGAAAATCTGGAAAACTATTTTTTTTTTAGAAAATCAGGAAAACTATTGTTGATGTACACTGTGGAGTGATGTCCGCCTTCATGGCAAATGTCAAGAAAAGGACAATTTTCTCCAAAGAAAAAATGACTTTTTTTTGCTACACAAGAATGACAATTGATGAGATTTTTCTAAAAAAAGCAAAGAAACAATCCATGAGGTCCAAAAGTAATATTGCTACCCTAAAATAATAGATGTGATGTTTTTTTGCTAACTATAATAGACTTGGTACAATATGGAAACTCTGTGGGAAGACAAAAAGTTCAACATCAAGATCATATTGCACAAGTAAGTAATGCTAGTCCAAAAGACTACTTCAAACAAGAAATGTTATTAAGGGTAAACACGATTTAAAAAATTGAAGGATCAAATAGGGTGTGTATGACTTCACTATCATAATTGAGGTCTTGGTGTGACAGAATGTCGTCCCGTTTGAAAAATGAGAGGTCGCCAGATCCATTTCCCTCCGCCTCAGAAGATTTTGCAGCAATCGACAAGGACATAGTACCAGACTTAATGCTATTTCATCTAGTGTACCAATCTTTTCTACTATATCGTAAGAAAAATTGGATTATATTGTTTAAATTTTTCGGGCTGTAACATTTGGTAACTGGACTTATTGTTACCCCTGGTAGAAAAAAAAAGAAGGGTTTGATATCAACAAAGCATATCTGTGGTATATTTAGTTTTTCCAAAAATAAATCTTCATGTTGGGATCCTACAAAAGTACCACTTTCCAAGCATGGGTTTTTTTTTCGGGGATGCAAGCATGGGTTTTTAGTGGGTTTTAAGTAAAGTCAAATGGAACGGCCGCCCGACCTACCCTACCTATGCATATGTGCACTAGCTGCAGGTACATATAATATGTGAATTCCAATAATGGGATACACTTTGGCACACCATAATTTTATGAACATGTGGGTGAACAGGCATGTGTGTAAGCACCATGTTAAACAAAAAAGTTTGACCATATACGAATCATCATCATGATTCCTTGTTTAGAAAGCACTCATGAATCAAGATATGGTGTTTTAGGAGCAAAGAACCCCAGGGCTGATATTTAATCTGCAAAACCTTGACCCGAAAGGCATACAAAAAATTAAAGTTGTTGATGAATGTAATAAAGGAATTTTTATTTGCAAAAACAATTTGTTAAAAAAAGGTGCTACATCTCAAATGAAATATATAGTTTGAGTGTTGACACATACAGCTAGTTAATTTAGGAACTTATTGTTCTTGTGGGACAAGTTGACAAGGGCTAGTGGCACTTCTTTTGAGTGGGTCAACAACAACACTTGCCCATATGATCTCCTATTGGAAGGTGTCTGCGATTATTAATCACAGGACCGTAGGCCCATATTCTGTTATGCTTGTGATGCATCAATCAGCATATGTGGGGAGGCAAGTGACGTGCCTGCCCAAATGGGCACCACCTACCCACCTAGCCTTGTTATTCTTGGAACCAAGATAAAGTTGCACTTACTTAACAATATGCAAGCTATATTTCCACCTTAATCTCATATGGCTAATCTCATGAAAATTAATGCACCATTGATGCACCTAGGTCTTGGTCGCCGCGGTAACACAGAGGAAGCAAGTGTGCCCAGCGTCGACATCCACCGTGCAGCCCTTCACCGGTACCTGTGCCCGTGAGATCCTTCTCGACACCCCTAGCATCCGCCGCATCAACAAGTTCATGTAAGGATTCGGTTTCACATATGTCAAAATTTAAATTTCCACACCAAATTTATTTCCAAATCTCACTTTGAATTCAAAACATAACCCAAAAAATATATATATATATATATCGATGAAAAATCTAGAAGATCTACAATGATACAATACATTTGGGTCTGAAATTATTTTCTCAAATTCATTTGGTTCCCTTGTGTGCACATTTTAATTAGGTTCTTAGACAAGGCCTGCGTCAAACCGCAGGACGGTGGCAGTAGCAAGGAGAGCGCGTGGGGGCTGTGCACGGCGGCCGAGGTGGAGCAGGTGAAGGTGCTGCTGTGCGTTGTGCCCATCTTCGCCTGCACCATCGTCTTCAACACCATCCTCGCGCAGCTGCAGACCTTCTCGGTGCAGCAGGGTAGCGCCATGGACACCCGCCTGGCCGGCTCCTTCCACGTCCCGCCAGCGTCGCTCCAGGCCATCCCCTACATCATGCTCATCGCGCTCGTGCCGGCGTACGAGGCGGTCTTCGTGCCTGCCGTACGCCGCCTAACGGGAGTCAGCACCGGCATCACACCGCTCCAGCGGATCGGGGTCGGCCTCTTCAGCGTCACCTTCTCCATGGTGGCCGCCGCGCTCGTCGAGGCCCGCCGCCGCCACACGTCCGTCTCTGCAGACGGGAGAGCGCTCTCCATCTTCTGGATCGCGCCGCAGTTCCTGGTGTTCGGGTTGTCGGAGATGTTCACAGCCGTGGGGCTCATCGAGTTCTTCTACAAGCAATCGCTCTCCGGCATGCAGGCCTTCCTTACCTCCATGACCTACTGCTCCTACTCTTTCGGCTTCTACCTCAGCTCCGTGCTGGTGTCGCTCGTCAACACGGTGACGTCGAGGAACGGCGGCGATGGCTGGCTCAGCAACAATGACCTCGACAAGGACAGGCTCGACCTATTCTACTGGCTCCTCGCTGGGCTCAGTATCCTTAACTTCTTCAACTTCCTCTTTTGGTCGAGGTGGTACACCAACAGCGTCGAGACGGTGCAGGTAGCCGGCGTTGGAGCCGATGGTGGTGAAGAGCGGGATTAGAAGGATTCTGCGTGCTGAGATCAATTAGCTAGTATCCATGGGTCTCCAAAAAGTGGGCCCGGGAAGAAAGGACTTCAGTGGATTAATCCTTTAACCTTAGCCTTTAACTTTTTTGTTACATATATTTCTATGGTTTTGCCTAGTATCGAAGAAGTGTGTTGATGTCGATGTGTGTATGCATATGGCTATCGTCAAACGTCAATTAACTAAACCTGGAAGTGTTGTATAGTACTCCAGCTAATTAACCACATCCTTATAAAGATGACAATTTCGCCCACCAGTAGCCGATTCGAATGGGCAGAGTTTAGGTATCTTTTTTACCTATGGGTACCACTCAAACTCTACCCGAGTAGTCGGTTCACAACGGGCTTTAGTCCCGATTGTGCAACCGGGACTAAAGGGTCGCGACTAAAGGCCCCCCCCCCCCCCCCCCCCCCCCCCCCCCGCACCTAGTCCCGGTTGCTTACGAATCGGGACTAAAGGTCCGTCCGCGCGGGTTCTGTGCGTCGGGGCGAAAATGTATCCTCAGGTGAATTTTCTAATTTTATTTTTTCAAAAAATTTTCCACTCTATTTTTTCTATTTTTTCATAATTTCTATTATTTCAGTTATTTGCATAGTTTAGTCTCTATCACTTACTCGTGGTCAAACTTCTCGCTCGGTCACCCGTCCTCTCACTACTCTAGCACTAGCACGCTTAACTTCCGAGTTTCATCCCGTCCCGCATCCAAGTGCTTCGCGCGCATTTATGTGATACTAGTATCATATCAATCATATTAACATGTTGGTCGATCTCACATTTCTTTATTGTTTGAATTTCAAATAATTCTTTTAATAAACACAAGTAATAATGTAATAATAATCTTGAATAAATAAATAAACATTAACTTTTAAATTTGTATTATTTTTTAATTTTTTTAATTTTGTTTGCCAAACCTAACAATTTAAAAATCTAAAAACGGGTAAAAGTAATAGTAATATTTATGCATGATGCAATTATTAATTTTATTTTTAAAAAAATATAAAATCCGTAATTTATAGCAAAAACTAAAATCTTCCTGCTTTCGTATTTTCATTTGGAATTTTGAGAATCTTAAATTTGGCTAACGGGGTAAACCCCGTGAATTCGGATGTAACTTTTTCCCACGATGATTTTGATATATTATACGTTTTTTTCGACGTCGTATGCAAAAGTTAATGCGGTTTTACCATTTTTCAAACCTTTTTTGCAAAAAAAGTGAAAATTCAAATTTGTTAATTTTCCCTAATAGTAGGTTGCATAATATACAACAATCTGAAAACATTTTATTTTTTGAATTTTCTATCATTTTATTTTCTATTTTAAGTGTTAAAAAAGGCGATCCACAGGGGTGAAGGGTGCGTGGGGAGTAAAAAACCTGGAAAAAGCTTTAGTCTCGGTTGGGGACACCAACCGGGACTAAAGGGTACCCTTTAGTCCCCAACCGGGACTCAAGCTTCCTGCCCTAGCCGTAGCCCACCGTAGCCCTTTAGTCCCGGTTGCCCGAGCATTAGTCTCGGTTCACCAGCAGAACCGGAACTAAAGACCCCATTAGTACTCCCGGGTCAAAGTATTTGGGGACTAATGGGTTAGGATGGAAGGCCTTTTTTCTACTAGTGGTACAACATATGTATATTTATGTACATGTGGGTATACCTAAACCATCTCGATAAGATGATGTGGGGGGTCTTTATATTAGTGTAATTATTACTTCCCTAGCCATTATCTCATTTTCATTCCATGTTCGACTGATCCCTCGCGTTTGCAAGAGACCGAATTGCAAATCCTCTTGGGTCCTCCCCTTGCCTCCCACAAAAACCATGGACTTTCCACATATGGAGCAGCGAGAGGGTCATTGGGTTATGTCTTCTTTGTCTCCACCTATATATGAATATGAAGTATTGTGTAGGGTACCCATCAGGTATGGGTATGGGTACAGTTTTATACCCGTGGATAAGTGTGTTGGTCGAATATGGTAACCATAAATAAGGTATGGATAAGGTATTTTACTACCCACATTGTTATCGTATCCATTGTCATCCTCACATGCATGTCGCAAAGTTTACTAGTTACTCCTGGTTAGCTAAGGGTGTGTTCGGTTTCAGAATGAGGAGGAATGGGATGGAACGGTTCCACACCTAGACCCCATTCCAGTGTTCGGTTGTGCGGAGGAACGGAACCAACTAGTTCCACAAAAAGGAATATTCCCTCTATATGCGGAACCAACCCATTCCACCAAATCGGTGGAATGTGGAGGAACGGCTGGCTAAACAACTTTGTCAACCCACTGTCAACAAGAAAACGACATAATCTCTCCCTTGCCCCTCGTCTCTCCCTTGCCTGAGCGGCAGCGGCGGCTTCAGGCGCGGCGGCGGCGGTTCCTGCGGGCGGCGGCGGGGCTGCTGTGGCGGCGGCGGCGGTTCCTGCGGGGCGCGGCGGCGGCGGTTCCTGCAGGTCGCGGTGGCGGCGATTCCTGCGAGCGGCGGCGGCGGTTCCTGTGGGGCGCGGCGGCGACGATTCCTGCGAGCGGCTGCGGAGGTTCCCGCGGGGCGCGGCGGCGGCGATTCCAGCGGGCGGCGGCGACGATTCCAGCGGGCAACGGCGGTGGTTTCTGCGAACTATTGCTCGCGGCGGGCGGGCAAATCTCGGCCTGGTGCTGGACAAAACTAGTTTAGCACAAAGTAAATTCAATTTAGGCTCAAAATTAAGCTTAGATGGAGACATTCCATTCTACCTATTTTCCTCCCAACCGAACACGCGAATGGAGTGGAATGGAACCGTTCCGTTCCAGTGGAATGGAACCATTCCATTCCATTCTATCTCATCCTACAACCGAACACACCCTAAGTCAAGTTGAAGGGAGTGTAGTGATTTGAAGTTTGTCTCCTCCACGTGAACTAGGAAGTAGCTAGACTTGCATGGGATCAAGCTTAACAAACTTCAATTTTTAACTAAATTTGAAGACCTTATATTTTGAAATGGGCGTAGTAATGCTATGTAAATGGCATGACATTTTTATGACAAACCACTGCAATAGCCCACTACAAGATATTGTGGGTACCCTAATCATATTAATTGCTTCTGAGATGCAACTTTGACCGTAGCTCTCTTCATGGACTAACCAAAGTGTTGTCACTAGCATCGTTCAACTAAGATAACCCAGTGCAACTTTGACCGTAGCTCGCTTCATGGACTAACCAAAGTGTTGTGGAGACAAAGAAGACATAACCACGTTATTTGGAGGGACAAGTGTTGTGGTATGTGTGCATTGCATAAATAATGATGATGTTTTCAAGCTTTTTTTTGTACGATCGAAACTTCAAAATGTTTTACGTTCGGAACCGAAAATGTGATTAGCGATCAAAATTTATTTTCAAATTGTTCCAGTGAGATCTTTGAAACTATATATCACCCCCGACCCCCCCCCCCCCCCCCCCCCCTCACCACCACCCCCAACACGATGACCCTCCCCTTGGTATGTTCAGATTTTTCAACTTTAAAGTTTCCAGCCGACAACTGGTGAAATTCCCATGATTCATGTACTAAGTTGGCGCAACCATAAATAATGATGATGTTTTCAAAATTGGTTTCAAGTATATATAATTATTCTTGTGGCGGAATATACTAATGCATGAAGCTCATACAAAACACACACTAGGTTTCTTGCAACAGTCCATGTGCATGGTAAATTAAGAAAAAAAAATCAATAAAAAGGAGTCCCCATGACTTCCAACTTTATCACTCCCTCCGTCTCAAAATGTGTTGCACAAAAGTTATAAAGTTTTATAAATATAAACATATTAATCCTTGCAATGTCTAATGCATACAGCATGAAAATATATCTCATGATGGTTCTTGTAATGTAAGTTGTAGATGTTGATGCATTTTCGTATATATATCTGATCAACCTTTGAAAAACGAACTTCGACTAAAAAATTATATACAACATAATGTGGGACGTAGGGGTGCGAAATTGTGCATGTCTTATGATAAATAGTGTGTATTTTGTTAATGAAAGACCAGATGCTCATATTCATTAATTGTTTGTCTAGATATGGAGCTGGAAAGCAGCTATGCAGGGGCGGAGACAGGGGGGCGAGCAGGGGCTAGACCCCCCCAACGATCGGCCCCCCTCAACATATTGTAGCTCATACTGCTGGTAGTATGTATTAGTATATGCGCTGATTGCTGTATAAAATCAGTGTTTAAGCCCAAAGTCAGTGCTAATTCATATTGTATACGCATCAGAGCCCAATCCGCAAGACCACAACAAAAGTAGCCCATCTGCTGATGCCTACCATCGGTCCTGGGATCGAAGCCCAAATGGAAGCAACTATTCCGTAGTCTGTTCCCCAATCAGATGGATCCATCGACCTACCTAGCAGCGAAATTGCTATGCTGCCATACCCTAAAAGAAATGGCGGCGGCGGCGCTTGCAGCCTCGCTGCTCCAGCTCGCCAGCTGCCGGCTGGGCGCTAGAAGACCCAGATCATCGCACGGGCGCGCCTCCATGGCATGGGCCACGGTCCACGGAGCTGCGTCGTACAGTCGCCGATCATCCCATCTTATATCTGATCAAGCATGCACTTACAGTTTTAAAGGTACACCGATATGGACATGCTACCAGTAGCTTTGTTTTAAGGGATTACGGCCTAGAATCTTGTTAATTATTACACTGTACGCACTTCATATGACAATGGATCTTCAGCTAGGTTAATATTTTACAAGATAACTACTTTGTCAAGTTAGTAGTATTAGACTCTACATGATTGTTAACTGTGTGCGTATAATAGTGCAACAAAATTACTCTATCCGTAAACATTTTAATTAGCAGAAGTAACTTTGATTATAATTGATTGCCCAATGTATGAGTTTATTTGTATTCCGTTGTCACTTTCTATGGGTACATCATTCTAAAAAATCGAATTTGGTATTTCTTGTTCATTAGCCTCTAAATATAGAGACATCGAAAAATTTCACATTAAACCACAGAAAAAATTGACTAGGATTATTTACTTATTTAGTATGTGCCAAAGGCTTTTCAAAAAAAATTCAACTCGCCCCCCTATGTTCAAATCCTGGCTCCGCCCCTGCAGCTATGGATACAGCACTCCGGATGCCAAACCTGTCTTTCAATCTAACAGCTCCAACTAGGTACTCCTGGTGCAAAGAAAGCAAAGGTAGGTGTGATAGGCTGATAGCATCATCGCCTTCTTGCCACCTCTTTAGCCAGATATTTGTTGCAGCACCCTATGAAAACGTCAACATCAATTGTAGCTAGTTAGTTAGAATGCTTAAATGCGGACAGGAAAATCATAAGCTCTACAAGCTATGTGCTTGGATCTATATGAGAAGTTTTGTTTTTTGAACAAATATGAGAAGTTATATTACCTTTGTCTCTAAACAATGTCACAAGTTTGTCTAAATTTAGATATATCTAGATACTTGTTTGTGCATAGATACATCCAAATTTAGGCTAATCTTCGATATTTTTTATGGACGAAAGGATTACATGTTTTGGACACACATATGTACCTCGCTCTATCCCAGAAAAAAGGTTAAACTTTGCCGATCGACGTTGTTGTGGCAAGTAATGGAATATCTCCATGCCTTCTGAAAAAAAAAATCTCAGCATAATTATTAATCGAGTTGAGACTTGAGACTGAGAGTTAGAAAATGATGTGGAGAAAGTTTGTATGTACGCTCGTGCGTGCGTGTACTTTGCTTCCAACAATTCTTTCAAGGGTAACATGCTAAAAGCGGAACATTATTTGGCACGGTTGATTTGACATCAAAGCATGGTTTGTGGGCAGCAGGAGCAGATAATATTACAAAGCATGGATTTTCTGTCCCTACAAAGCAAATATGGTTATGTTTTTACAATGTGAAATCCTTAGGGGTCATATCACTTATACGGTAGAAATTTTACCTCATCCCCGTGTTCTTTATATTGTTGATTCTTAGGGCAGGTTCGGTCTTCTTTGGCCTTCGTGAACTAACGAAGTAAGACGCTCAATGAAGAGTGCAGCGATATGACTCTTGGCTGTCATGTAGCCCATTATTTTTAGAAATTGAAAATGGTAATTATAAATTTGAAACAAACCTGAACTTCTTCCCAGTGTATGTATATATGTATTCTTCTCATCTGCAATGTTTTAATCATTAATTCATTACATTTTTTCACACAAAAAGACAAAATCCCAGCTCTAAAAACAAAATAAAAATCTCCTATTTGCTCCACAATTATTAATGGAGTTGTGACAAAGAAAGACATTGTAGCCTCAACTTTCCTGCTCCCGCGCTGCCCTGCCCTGCGCCGCCTGCCCTCGCCGCGCCACCCAATCGTCGCATGGAGCTCCCCTTGCCGCTGCCCGCCGTCGGTTCCGAGGTTGTGCAGCCATAATCGTAGCCTCATGTCGCTCGAGTGCCTCCCTCTATAGAGCTCCTCATCATGCCGCCCGTGCCTTCCGCTGCCACGCCCAAATGCAAGCGGTAGGGAATCAAATCGTCAAGGGAGCTGCTCCCCTAGCGTCCTCGTCCTCTGGTCTCCCTCCCGCCGTGGTTGTGTCGGCATCCATACTACACACGCTGGTACCATCTTAGGTGCAGCCAAAAACTGCGACCTCCAACACGAAGAAGGTGAAGAATTTGGCGGCTTGAGGACTAGTGTCTCCTCCAACATCTCCGTCATCTAGGATGTCCGCCTCGACTATCAACTATGATGACGCCCGCCATGTGTTTGACGAAAAAGAGGTAAATTTTCTCCCTCTCTCCTAATGTGTGTCAAATGGGGTGATATTGCTTAGTTTTTTTGTTTTCCTATTTGCATTCAATTCCTACATCGTATTTGAACATATTGGAGAATAGTGTGGTCAGCATTCATACATTAATAGAGAAAAGCCTATTGGTGGCATGCCAAAAATAGTCTTAGTGGTGTGTAGGTGGCACCCCCACCGGTATATTATCACTGGTGGCATGCCAAAAATAGCCTTAGCGGCATGCAAGTTGCATGCCACCGGTATATAGTCACTGATGACATGCCAAAAACTGCCTTACTTACGTGCGAGTAGTGATGTAAGTTTGATAGTACTAATAGCAACCTCAAAAAGACCCACCAAATCACTGCATTGACAAGTTGGTTCACCACGTCAAAACAAGCTAACAAGAACAAACAAAGAAACAAGAGTATAACTCTGCACAATCATTGATGATGTAGATGACGAACATCATGTGCAGGTTCCTTCACATAGTGGTCCTGGAAGTCATGAGCACGGCTTGTCCAAGCTATAGATATGTGCTCTGGATTAAATTCTTCCACCCCTCAATGCTAAAGGATAGGTGGGCATCATAATCTGTCTTGTATGTGATGGTGCTGACCCTGCCACTGGTCCAATACTTACTCCAACCAAGCCTTCATCAGGCATGTTAAGGTGGTTAGCCACCATCATAGGTAATTTATACAATGCAGAAAAAGAAAGAAAGGAAAAAAGATAGTTTACTTGAATTCATACAGTTTTCCTACAAAACATGGACCCAAAAAAATATAAGAAAGATAGGTAACTTAAAAGAAATGTAAAATAGTGTGTTTCTTAACATGGTCAATCGCGTCAAAAATGGCACAGCCTGTGATGGTATTAGTAGGAGGTTTGAATTGTGTGAGGTGTTCTTCCTCACCCTCGGCAAGGGTGCATATTTGGGTGACAATGATAGATTCGAAGGGGGTCTTCCTTGCTTTTCTCACCATCCTCGCTACTACAAAAGAAATAACACATAGCGTCATTATTTTTGTCTTCTAGAGACATTATCTCTGCATCTACATTACAATAGATATGTTTCTTAAGTGTCACATAAGTTCCACTACAGGAAGTGTCTCTACGACTGAAGACACTTATAGAATGTCTTTACATATTGTAAGATATTTCCTAGAGGCACTGCATATTATCCATACCGTCTATAAGACAATAGAAATGACATTTCATTATGTCTTTATTCTCTAGCATAGGGGAAAATAAAAGTTAAAAACATTCGAAGCAATCCTTGGACTCAAAATCTTCAGGAAACATTTATACTCATGAGATAGGGCTAATGTTTTGGTGCAAGAGGCGGCGACACGGTGCTAGGTGGCGTCAATGGCTAGGGTTTTGGGTGTCGGGGTGGTGCGGCCAAGGAGAAGGAGGGTTTGCGACTTGGATGCACTTGGAGATCCCCTCTCCCCTCTTTATATAAGCGACTAGACCCTAGGTTGGCCATCCCAAGGGAGGAAAGATTCCTGCCCTAATTCGGCAAAGGGGGGAGGAAGAGTCCACCTGGAACTCAGATTCATCCCTCCCTTTCCTAGTCAGCCAAGGGGGGACCCTGGCCCCCCCAAGGCAACATGGTGTGGCCAGATATTGGTCCTTCCGAACTCCACTAAAATATTCTGGAACCCTCTGGTCATTCCGGATCCTTTCGCAACATTCTAGAACCTCCTGATACCTTATATGATTGAAACCATTTCTAGCACCCCCCAGATCATTCTAGACACTTTTGGGATCATCCGAGAGCTCCCGGAACCATTCTGAAACCATCTGAGACACACTCGGAACCCATCTATCTTACCTTCATATATAACTCACATTCCTAAATGTCGCTAAACCATTAAGTGTGTGACGCTATGGGATCGGATATATGTGGACACATTTGGAACACCTTCCACAACAATGATTTATGTCGAGAGCTTGATAACTGCATCAATCCCCACATATAACACGAAGAACTTTAATGTGTGAACCTTCCATATTATTTTCGATACATGTCGAATTGCTTTTCAATACTTTACGTAGCCCGAGGTGAAACTCTAGGTTATCCACGTTACCTGGCATGTACTCCTTTACTCATCCCGCACTATCGATGTTCTTGTGAAATAAAAACTTAGTAATGTGTCTGTCCAGATGATGACGAACATCATGATGCATGAGTGGGCGACCACAGAGTGTATCTCTCCCGTGTCACTCAGTTACGAGATGACAGTTGGGAGATCTCATGATATCCATATCATATCCTAGTTCGTAATAGCATCATGGTCTAACAATCTTTTGTAATGGTAATATGTAGGCTTTGAGAAACTATCGTTAACTATATAGACAATGTGTTTCATGGTATATCATTTGGGGTATATCCATCATTATTGTTCCACTAACAATCTTGATCTCATATGATACTGACAACCTCGTAACAACCTTTACTAATTGCCCTATAGTCAGTAAAATGAGACAATCAATATAACGTGTGTTAGTCATAGAGGCATAACTAGGGATATCTTATTTGGTGTTTATAATTCCGCACATGTATTAGGTTTTCATACGATATCAAGAATATCCAGAAATAATACAGTTATAGCATAGAGCCATAAACTAAATTATGAAATGGGAAATATAAAATAATGCAACTTTATTATTTCCTCTAGGGAATATTTACATCGGTGTTGGGTCACCGCAGGCTATCACAAGTGCTTCATATTCATCTCACTAATTAAGGTACTCCACATCTCTGTTGTCTCAATTTATCACACTTTTGTGTTTTTGCACTCAAATGACTTATGTCCCTAGGAACCTTACCTGAAGCATGTGATATTGCTTGATTTGGTGGAAGCTTTGGATGACATGGTTGATGGGGACTGCTTTGAGCTTGTTGCCTTCATGGAAATTTGAGTTTTGTTCGTTGAGCCTTTGGGATATGTATCAAATGTGGCCTTGTTCTTTCTCATGAACTAGTTTTTGCTCTTTTCGAAGACAACCTTGTTCATGAAGCAGTTCTTGTTCTTTTTTAAGTTTAGCATCTACCCCTATCATGCGTAAGAAGTTCTTATTCCTCCTCATGAGCTTGGCATTGGAGAGTTTGATCATCCATGTTATGGTGACCTGGGTCTTCATTGCACCTATAATGTGATGTGGAAGGAGCTCAGCATATTAAGCTATGAGTATGGGAAGACCTTGATGATCTTGATAGTGTTGAGAATGTCGCGGACATCTTTTCCTTGTTGGTCTATCTTATCATCCAACTGTTGATGGTTGTCTTTAATGTCTTGCACTTGTACATTGAAGTCCCTTCTTTGTACTTGAATTCTTTATTTATAGTGGTTAAAGGTGTCGTCCATCCTTGCTTCAAGGCGGTTGAAGTTTATCTTAGCGCGCGGCTTGAGTTGCTAGTCAATGCTTACATTGTCTTATATGCTCATGATTATCTTCTCCACGAGACATTATCACAATAAAACTAAACTATATGGTGGAGGTGAGGAAATTATCTGTTAGTTCAGTAACTCGCAAACAATATTGAAAAGGTGGTACAAGTCGGAGAGCAGCCGGTATGGACGCACACAAGAACACACACAAAAGGATAGAACTCTATATGTGAATGGGTATGGAACATGGAAAGCTAAATGGAAAGAACAAAATAAAAGTCTATTGTCAAATGTCGGCAAAATCCAAAAAAAAAAATCACTAGTCAAAATGGTGACAATTGTTTTTAGGAAACTAAAGGAACACACACGAGCGATAAATGTGGTTAGTGCGACCAAACCAAAATGAGTGAGGAAGCAAAATTGAGCAAACAAAGTATAAAGCTCAACGTCATGGTAACACAAGAAGAGACTGTGGTTCACTTACAAAAATGCATAAGCAACAATATTTGCACTAGTGTCTCTTTACTTTCATCTCTCTTAAAATATTTAGTAACTCTTTTGTATTGGTGGCACGCAGTCTTTTTGTATTTTTCTTTGTAAGGACGTCACTCCTTATTTTACTTTTTATTTACTCACTGAGCTTTACCTTTTCTCAACACAAACACACCCTATCATGGTCGGGTAAAAATTGCAATGCTTCGCAACACTCAACAAGACACTCTCAATGGGATAGATTCACAAAAATCAAGATAGGGGTTACAAGTTTAAAAAGGCAAGCTATACTGCTTGGATGTTAGGTGAGGACGAACTCAAACTTGTGGTGGTTGATGATGTCAACGGAGTTGCTTGAAGTTTGTGCTGCCGTCATAATCGTAGCAAGGTCGATGTGGAAGCCTTGATGTTAGACGAGGAGAAATCAAGATGAAAACAAAACACAAAAGAAAAGTTAGTCAAAAAAATCTAGTCGATGTAGAAACCGGTGGAACCGGAAACCAGGCCTGGTTTTCGGGTTGCAAGTCAGTAGACCAAACTATGGACCTGTTCGGTCGGTCGCGACCAGACCTAGCGCCATATTTTACCCGAGATATATTTTTAATGATTTTTCTAAAAGTCGATTGATGGATTCACGGGGGAAATGACCAAATCAAGGTTAGGGGACGCAAAAGGGGGGTAGACAAGTTTATTTTGGACCAAAACCACAAGAAAAAACTCAACAAATCTAGATATCTATCCAAGGAAAATTTAGGGGGTATTTTCAAAAATATATTGGAGGTCCAATCTGTGGGTACCTAGAGCTCGATCTGATACAATATGATGTGGTCTGATCCACTTGTTGTTGCTCGATTGTAACATCTCAAATTTTAAAACAAAGAAGAAAATGAATTTCACTTATTTCAAATATTGGAGCCAACAAAAACTTTAATTGAACCACTTGATATGCATAGTATTCAAGTATGTATGATGTGATTTTGCCATGATAGTTTGTTTGATGTATTGAACATGTTTCTAAACCCTAAACCCTACCCTTTTCAACACCAAAGAGGAACAAATAAAAAGAAAACAAAAGAAAAGGAAAAGCATATGTGGGCATATAGCTATAATTACAAATCTTGACCTATGCCATTTTTACTTTAGCTAAATGGTTGTGAACCATTCTTAAACCCAACCTAACACTAACTAAACCCTAAATCATGATTATTTGGATCAAAGAGAGACAAAGAAAAAGGGAAGACAATCAAAATAGTTTCACATATGAGGCTATGGCTATTTTTGCAAATCTTTAACCTAGACCATATTAACTTGTGCCAATGGTTTGGAAACATAATTAAACTCAAAAGAATACCCTTTTAATCAAAGAAACCCAAATCAAATCAAAAGAAAATTCAAAACCATGCAACATGTGATAATGGTCAAATCTGGTTTTTATATCAGGGTACCCACTTTGAGCCCCTATATTAAGAAATATTTAATCTAAAACCTCTCAACACTTTGCACCTCATCCAAGACGTCATCAAGGTGAACACTTTTGTTGTTGACCACTTTGACTGGTTCCTTTTCAATTGCTTGTTATAAGGTTGCAAAGTGGCAACATCCAAACAGAATCAAGATCATACCTATTTTGGATTTCCTCAGATCCCCTCTATTTTTCGCACCACCATCACCAACAGAAGCCAAACAATATTTGAATCACACCCCTGCAAAGGTTTGGCAAAATTCAAATTTTACATCTCTTGCGGCCATATCATCGAACACCTTGTGTGCCAAATTCTGCCAACTCCCTACACCCTTTTATCCATCAAGTTTTTGCATCAACCATCAAGCTTAGGTCATCATCAACACCCTCTTGCACCCAGTAGACTTTGCCAAGCCTCGGAGACTTTGATCTTGCACGAATTCTTCAAGTACAAGGCCATGTCGTGGCATGATGCCACTCACCCAAGTCACTCTCCTCTCCTCTCACTTCTGGCTGAGCTCACCTTGTCCTTGAGCCTCTCCACACTCTTCTGAGCACGATAGACATAGCCGTTGGCCAAGGAGACGTCGGCATTTTCCAGAACACGACGTGCCCAGACGCGCCCAGACACGCCAGAGCGCACGTGGACACGCCCTGGACGCGCCAGTACCCGACGTCGCCTCGTCGCGTCAGCCCTCCGTTTGACCCCAGCTTATGCCAAGAGACGCGCCACGCCACCAGCTAGCTGCCAGACACACTCCCTCTCGCCCCCGTGCCCTGTCGCCATCGCCATCATCGCCGATCTCCGCCGTAGTACTGCCCAGACCTTGACGTCGCCCGAGCCACCCCGTCCCCCTCTTGCTGCGCCATGATGCGCCCTGGGACCGCCATGACACCAGGAACAGCGCTGCACCTCGCCCATGCCCCTCCACCACTGTAGCCTCGTCGACGACGATGAGCCGCCATGCCGTGCCGCAGCACCCTCGCCCGCTATAAATAGAGGCCTTCCCCTCTCAAATTATTCACACCATCCTCCTCGCCTCTCCTCACTGATCCTCCTCGAGCACAGCCACCACTCAATTTAGCCAGTAGCTCGTCAATTCGTCGTCGGAGCGCCGCCAGTACCGCAGCAAGCACGCCGTCGATTGGAGCCACCTCAGGCGACGCCGCCAGTACCAGGAGCTCCGCCATCCTCGACAACCTCGCCCTGCGTCAACGCCGATGGCCGCCGGACCTCCGGTGAGCCGCCGACCCCCTAGCCTCGCCGCCAGTAGCGCGTGATCTCGTCGAAGACGATGATGATCCACTGATACGTCTCAAACGTATCTATAATTTCTTATGTTCCATGCTAGTTTTATGACAATACTCACATGTTTTATATACACTTTGTATCATTATTATTCATTTTCCAGCACTAACCTATTAACAAGATGCCGAAGCGCCAGTTCCTGTTTTCTGCTGTTTTTGGTTTCAGAAATCTTACACACGAAATATTCTCGGAATTGGACGAAACAAAATCCCAGGGTCTTATTTTCCACAGAGCCTTCCAGAAGTCCGAAGAGGAGACGAAGACGAGCCGAGGTGGCCCCACACCACCTGGCGGCGCGGCCAGGAAGGGGGCGCTCCGCCCTAGGGTGTGGGCCCCTCGAGCGCCTCCCGACTCTGCCCCTTCGCCTATTTATTCCCTCCATCTCGAAAACCCTATTACCGAGAGCCACGATACGAGAAAAGTTACTGTGACGCCGCCACCGCCAATCCCATCTCGGGGGATTCAGGAGATCGCCTCCGGCACCCTTCCGGAGAGGGGAATCATCACCGGAGGGCTCTACACCACCGTGCCCGCCTCCGGACTGATGCGTGAGTAGTTCATCCTTGGACTATGGGTCCATAGCAGTAGCTAGATGGTTGTCTTCTCCTCTTGTGCTATCATGTTTAGATCTTGTGAGCCTCCTATCATGATCAAGATCATCTATTTGTAATGCTACATGTTGTGTTTGTTGGGATCCGATGAATATGGAATACTATGTCAAGTTGATTATCGATCTATCATATATGTGTTGTTTATGATCTTGCATGCTCTCCGTTGCTAGTAGAGGCTCTGGCCAAGTTGATACCTGTGACTCCAAGAGGGGGTATTTATGCTCGATAGTGGGTTCATGCCTCCATTGAATCTGGGACAGTGACAGAAAGTTCTAAGGTTATGGATGTGCTGTTGCCACTAGGGATAAAACAACAATGATTTGTCTAAGGATATTTGTATTGTTTACATTACGCACAGTACTTAATGCAATTGTCTGTTGTTTGCAACTTAATACTGGAAGGGGTGCGGATGCTAACCCGAAGGTGGACTTTTTAGGCATAGATGCATGCTGGATAGCGGTCTATGTTCTTTGTCGTAATGCCCTAAGTAAATCTCATATTAGTCATCATGATATGTATGTGCATTGTTATGCCCTCTCTATTTGTCAATTGCCCAACAGTAATTTGTTCACCCAACATGCTATTTCTTATTGGAGAGACACCACTAGTGAACTGTGGACCCCGGTCCATTCTTTTACATCTGAATACAATCTACTGCAATCATTGTTCTCTGTTGTTCTTTGCAAACAAACATCATTCTCCACACCATACGTTTAATCCTTTGTTTACAGCAAGCCGGTGAGATTGACAACCTCACTATTAAGTTGGGGCAAAGTATTTTGATTGTGTTGTGCAGGTTCCACGTTGGCGCCGGAATCCGTGGTGTTGCGCCGCACTACACTCCTCCACCAACAACCTTCACGTGGCCTTTATCTCCTACTGGTTCGATAACCTTGGTTTCTTTCTGAGGGAAAACTTACTGTTGTGCGCATCACACCTTCCTCTTGGGGTTCCCAACGGACGTGTGCATCACGCGCCATCAAGACTGCTTTCTGGCGCCGTTGCCTGGGAGATCAAGACACGCTGCAAGGGGAGTCTCTCACACCCAATCTCTTTACTTTGTTTATTTTCTTACTTTACTTTATTTTATTTTCTGTTTTGTTTGCTTTCTTTATATCAAAAACACAAAAAATATAGTTACTTGCATTTACTTTATTTTGTTATCGTGACTAGTCCTGTAGCTGTTACTCTGTCACCTGAGGAATTGATCTTTACTTTTAAACAAGGGGATGAGGAGAGTTTTAAGGGAGCTTGGTCTAGAATTTTTGATTCTTATGGTAAAACTGAACCTAAAATGACTCTAAGTCTGCTTCTTAGTAACTTTTATTTTGGGCTTATTCTTCGCTATAGATATGCCTTGGATGCTGTAGTGGGAGGAGATTTCCTTCATAGCGATGGGGATCAAGCTTTTAATGCCATAAAAAAATTGGTTGCATCATCTAGCTCAGCTAATAATTTTGATCCATCTCTTGCTAGTATTTATAATAGATTAAACACTCTCGAGACAAATATATCTTGTTTAAAAGAAGTGTATAGTAAGATTCGTGAGCATTTTGATTATGTCCCAGTAAACTTTGAACCTTCAATGTGGGACCCTACTATTAAAGTTGCTATTTGTGGTGAAACTTTTTATGCCCATTGTGATATTATGTCTGAGTTTTGCCTTATGCCTAAAAGTATTTATGAATCTTTGACACTTTGGGGACTTACTGAAGGAGGAGAATGAATAACTCTTACTGATAACTCTATTATAATTCCCAAGGGAATAGCTGAAGGTGTATTCACAACCTTTCTTGGAAGAACGGTATCCACTGATTATCTCGTTATTGAATGCGTAGGGACAGGACAAATCACACTTGGAAGATCCCTGCTGAAACTCGTGGGAGCAACCATAGATGTGGGGAAAGGCACTCTAAATTTTACCTCTACACCCAGATGCGGCCATATATTCTCTAAACCAAAGAGTAAGAATAAGAGTAAGAAGGGTAGGCGCAAAGCTCCTGGTAATAATGTTAATGCTTCATCTCCTGATAATACTTGATTTACACTTTCTGGGCCTAGCTGAAAGGCGTTAAAGAAAAGCGCTTATGGAAGACAACCCATTATTTTACTTCTGCAATTTTTGTTTTATATTTGTGTCTTGGAAGTTGTTACTACTGTAGCAACCTCTCCTTATCTTTACTTTATTGCATTGTTGTGCCAAGTAAAGTCTTTGATAGTAAGGTTGATACTAGATTTGGATTTCTGCGCAGAAACAGATTTCTTGCTGTCACGAATTTGAGTAGATCTCTCTGTAGGAAACTCAGAAAAATCTGCGAAAAATCATGAGTAATCCTCAGATATGTACGCAACTTTCATTCAATTTGAGCTTCTTCATCTGAGCATGTTAAGTGCGTCTTAAAATTCGTCTTTACGGACTGTTCTGTTTTGACAGATTCTGCCCTTTATTTCACATTGCCTCTTTTACTGTGTTTGAATGGATTTCTTTACTCCATTAACTTTCGGTAGCTTTGGGTAATGTCCAGAAGTGTTAGGAATGATTGTGTCCTCTCTCAACATGTGAATTTTTGATTATGCACTAACCCTCTAATGAGATTGTTTTGAGTTTGCTGTGGAGGAAGTTTTCAAGGGTCAAGAGAGGAGGATGATATAATATGATCAAGAAGAGTGAAAAGTCCAAGCTTGGGGATGCCCCCGTGGTTCATCCCTGCATATTTCAAGAAGACTCAAGCATCTAAGCTTGGGGATGCCCAAGGCATCCCCTTCTTCATCGACAACTTATCAGGTCACCTCTAGTGAAACTATATTTTTATCCCGTCACATCGTATGTGCTTTACTTGGAGCGTCTGTATGTTTTTATTTTTGTTTGTGTTTGAATAAAATCGGATCCTAGCATTCATTGTGTGGGAGAAAGACACGCTCTGCTTGTTCATAAGAACACTGGTGTTCTTTGCTTTACTTTTAATGTTCATGGCGAAGGTTGAAAACCGCTTCGTTCATTGCTATTTGGTTGGAAACAGAAAATGCTTCATGTGGTAATTGGTATATTATCTTGAATAATTTGATACTTGGCAATTGTTTTGAGCTCTCAAATAGATCATGTTTAAGCTCTTGCATCATGTAGTTTGCACCTATTAGCGGAGAATTACTGTAGAGCTTGTTGAAATTTGGTTTGCATGATTGGTCTCTATAAAGTCTAGATATTTTCTGGTAAAAGTGTTTGAACAACAAGGAAGACAGTGTAGAGACTTATAATGCTTGCAATATGTCTTATGTAAGTTTTGTTGTACCGGTTCATACTTGTGTTTGCTTCAAACAAACTTGCTAGCCAAAGCCTTGTACTGAGAGGGAATGCTTCTCGTGCATCCAAAACCTTGAGCCAAAACCTATGCCATTTGTGTCCACCATAACTACCTACTATGTGGTATTTCTCTGCCATTCCAAGTAAATTGCTTGCGTGCTACCTTTAAAATTTCATTCCTTGTCTTTGCAATATATAGCTCATGGGAAAATAGCTTAAAAACTATTGTGGTAAAGAATATGTAGCTTATGTATCTTATTTCTTATAAGTTGCTTGTTGAGCGGTAACCATGTTTCTGGGGACGCCATCAACTATCACACTTTTGTTGAATATCATGTGAGTTGCTATGCATGTTCGTCTTATCTGAAGTAAGGGTGATTTGTCATGATTAAATGGTTTGAGTATGCATATTGTTAGAGAAGAACATTGGGCCGCCAACCAAAGCCATGTATCATGGTGGAAGTTTCAGTTTGGACATTAATCCTCAATCTCTTATGAGAATATTATCTGTTGTTGAATGCTTAAAGCATTAAAGAGGAGTCCATTATCTATTTTCTATGTTGTCCCGGTATGGATGTCCTTGAGTTGAGATCTATCAAAAATGAGAAATCAAACGCGATCTATCTCCTTGGACCTTTGTACAGGCGGCATAGAGGTACCCCTTTGTGACACTTGGTTGAAACATATGTAATGCAATGATAATCCATGGAAATCCAAGCTAATTAGGACAAGGTGCGAGCACTATTGGTATTCGATGCATGAGGCTTGCAACTTATAGGATGTTTTATGCATAACACATATGAATTATTACTACCGTTGAAAAAATTGTTTCCATGTTTTCAAAATAAAAAGCTCTAGCACAAAGAGTAATCCCTGCTTCCCTCTGCGAAGGGCCTTTCTTTTACTTTATGTTGAGTCAGTTTACCTACTTCTTTCTATCTTAGAAGCAAACACTTGTGTCAACTGTTGCATTGATTCTTACATACTTGCTTATTTGCACTCATCATATTACTTTGTGTTGACAATTAGCCATGAGATATACATGTTGAAGTTGAAAGCAACTGCTGAAACTTATATCTTCCTTTGTATTGCTTCAAAACCTTCTATTAAGAATTTATTGCTTTATAAGTTAACTCCTATGCAAGACATATTGATGCTTGTCTTGAAAGTACTATTCATGAAAAGTCTTTGCTATATGATTCAGTTGTTTAGTCATTGTCTTTACCATTGCTTTGAATCACTTCATTCATCCCATATGCTTTACAATAGTATTGATCAAGATTATGATAGTAGCATGTCACTTCAGAAATTATCCTTGTTATCGTTTACCTACTCGAGGGCGAGTAGGAACTAAGCTTGGGGATGCTTGATACGTCTCAAACGTATCTATAATTTCTTATGTTCCATGCTAGTTTTATGACAATACTCACATGTTTTATATACACTTTATATCATTATTATGCATTTTACGGCACTGACCTATTAACAAGATGCCGAAGCGCCAGTTCTTGTTTTCTGTTGTTTTCGGTTCCAGAAATCTTACACAGGAAATATTCTCGAAATTGGACGAAACAACATCCCAGGGTCTTATTTTCCACGGAACCTACCAGAAGTCCGAAGAGGAGACGAAGACGAGCCGAGCTGGCCCCACACCACCTGGCGGCGCGGCCAGGAAGGGGGCGCGCCGCCCTAGGGTGTGGGCCCCTCGAGCGCCTCCCGACTCTGCCCCTTCGCCTATTTATTCCCTCCGTCGCGAAAACCCTATTACCAAGAGCCACGATACGAGAAAAGTGACTGTGACGCCGCCGCCGCCAATCCCATCTCAGGGGATTCAGGAGATCGCCTCCGGCACCCTGCCGGAGAGGGGAATCATCACCGGAGGGCTCTACACCACCATGCCCGCCTCCGGACTGATGCGTGAGTAGTTCATCCTTGGACTATGGGTCCATAGCAGTAGCTAGATGGTTGTCTTCTCCTCTTGTGCTATCATGTTTAGATCTTGTGAGCTGCCTATCATGATCAAGATCATCTATTTGTAATTCTACATGTTGTGTTTGTTGGGATCCGATGAATATAGAATACTATGTCAAGTTGATTATCGATCTATCATATATGTGTTGTTTATGATCTTGCATGCTCTCCGTTGCTAGTAGAGGCTTTCGCCAAGTTGATACTTGTGACTCCAAGAGGGAGTATTTATGCCCGATAGTGGGTTCATGCCTCCATTGAATCTGGGACAGTGACAGAAAGTTCTAAGGTTATGGATGTGCTTTTGCCACTAGGGATAAAACAACAATGATTTGTCTAAGGATATTTGTATTGTTTATATTACGCATAGTACTTAATGCAATTGTCTGTTGTTTGCAACTTAATACTGGAACGGGTGCGGATGCTAACCCGAAGGTGGACTTTTTAGGCATAGATGCATGCTGGATAGCGGTCTATGTTCTTTGTCGTAATGCCCTAAGTAAATCTCATATTAGTCATCATGATATGTATGTACATTGTTATGCCCTCTCTATTTGTCAATTGTCCAACTGTAATTTGTTCACTCAACATGCTATTTTTTATTGGAGAGACACCACTAGTGAACTGTGGACCCCGGTCCATTCTTTTACATCTGAATACAATCTACTGCAATCATTGTTCTCTGCTGTTCTTTGCAAACAAACATCATTCTCCACACCATACGTTTAATCCTTTGTTTACAGCAAGACGGTGAGATTGACAACCTCACTGTTAAGTTGGGGCAAAGTATTTGATTGTGTTGTGCAGGTTCCACGTTGGCGTCGGAATCCCTGGTGTTGCGCCGCACTACACTCCTCCACCAACAACCTTCACGTGGCCTTCATCTCCTACTGGTTCGATAACCTTGGTTTCTTTCTGAGGGAAAACTTACTGCTGTGCGCATCACACCTTCCTCTTGGGGTTCCCAACGGACGTGTGCATCACGCGCCATCATCCACCGCCGTCGGATCTTGTTCTAATCTTGCGGCCCACGTTAGAGCATACCGCTTCGGGTTTGAATAGCCGCTGACAGGTGGGGTCCGCTGTCAGGCAGCCCACACGTGCGAGATGCGCAGTTGGGCTGGCCCATTTTATTTTTCTTCTCTGGCCCAAGTAGTTTCCCGCCAGAGCCCATCTATTTGAATTCGGTAGTTTCGTTTAATTCAAATTTCAACACTGGTCCTTTACTAGAAATTGAATAACTTCAAATCTACACTTCCAAATGGAGTGATTCGAATTGTGTGTGAAAGTAGATGAAAGTGTCTAGCAAACCCCACTGGTCTCAAACCTTAGTTCACTGTACATCAAGTGCAAAAAAAATAGCAAGTCAATAACCTTTCCAAATTCAAACAATTATTAAAAATCAACCATAATGAATTTTGAGGTGATTTCAATTCTCATAATTCACATTTCAAAAACTCTAATTGTTTATAAAAAAATATGATATAGTTGTTTCAGATGATCATGGGCTAGATTCAAATAATGGCTATGTAGTCATTTCTAGCTCATTTAAATTATTTCAAAAATAGTATTTAAATTCTATGAGATGTAGCATATCATTTAAATCACATTTCCAAGTAATTCAATGTGAGGTGATGACATTAGTCTTCATGACCTCATATGTTATTACTTGAGAATATTAAATCATTTCCATAGTATTGTTTAAATTGCATGAGATGTAGTATCTCATTTAAATCATTTGCCCAAATTGTAAATATGAAGTATTGACCTTGGTCAACATGATCTCATACTTATTATTTGAGGATATTAAACCTTAGTAATTTTCTATGAGAGGAAATTATTTCTCAAAGGAAATAAATAGAAACCCTAATAAATATTTCAATGAGAGGAAATTATTTTTCTTACAAGAAACCAAAGCCACGCACCATGTTAATAATGTTGTGATGCTAGATTATCTTGTGTGATCCCTTTGAGTGATTAAGTCTAGTACTTAAGTATTGTTTGGTGATTGTTACCTCGTATCCGTTTATAGACACTAGTACCGAAGGCTACGAGGAAGAGGAAGTCTTCTACGAAGAAGAAGAACACTTTGATCAGTACACCAAACAAGGCAAGCTATACTCTTGCAAGCTACCCTAATGCAAAGCTTTACTAGAGCAAGGCACCATTGCACTATTACTTTATATTTAATGATCCAATCCCAAGTTTTTATCCTTGCAATCTTTTACTTTGATTATCAAAGCTTACTTTTATAGTTAACTTTGGTCTAAGTATAGAGTACTATAAGAGTATCAAATTTAGCCTAGAGAGCTACAAGTTAGCTAGCACCCCTCATGAATAGTTGCTAGTGCTAAAACTAAAATTGACTACTCTAAGATGGGAACATGTGAATCAAATGACTTTGAAAACCTTGGAATGATGAGTCATTCTATTGAAAGATTTTGAAGGTGAATATGACTTGAATGACATGGTGAATTTGACAAAAACTGATGATTGGGTTCGGATGCGATACCATTCCAATTTTAGAGTACCCCCACAATACCTGATTGGGATTTCTATTTTCGTGCCCCCGGTTCCTTAGTTGTGCTCAGTTTTCCCCAGCTCCTTAATTTTTCCTCAGTTTTCCCCAAGACCTTGTCTGAAACCATCACAGGTGCTGTAACGGCCGGTTGCCCGACGGTTGACCATTATCTTCTGACTAGTGGGGCCACGTAGAGCCCGCAAAGACACGTCAGACCATCCATCTTTATTTGACCGTAAGCATCGCTGTATCCCTGACCAAAACGCGCACGAGTGGGGCTTCGGTATATCGAATGACAAGTGGGCCATGGCGCTGATACAAGGGGCAATACACGGGCAGGAATAGATTTTTAAACGGAGCTCTACAGCGATGGCACGGAGGAGGTGGCCTGCGGGGTGCCGAGATGAGATCGACGTCCACGAAGAACTGCATGAGGCGAGACCAGACGCATTAGATAGATATGAACTAGACGCGTTTAACCATGCAAAGAAGAGAAGAAATGGTCGACGACATCGACGACTACCTCAAAACTTTGACTGACCGTGTCCGACACGAACGCGAGCAATGTAGAGAAAACTAGTGTCTCTCCTTTCTGGCGTGTATAGATGGGTGCTAGAAGAGTGTGGTGGCGAAGGGAAAGACCTCACGGTGGTCTGTGGCGTCCAGCATAGCGGGGCGGCGTGGCCGTGCCCACATCGGCGTGGATGCATGTTCGGCATTGGCATCAGCATGTACGTTCGGCATTGGCCTCGGTGGTATCTCTGGTGTGTCAGTGATCGAATGAGGGGACGGGATTGAGGGTGCATCCCGACGGTGACCTAGCAGTGGCGGCGAGCATAGCCGTTCTGACCATGCCGATATTGGCATCGGCAAAGTTTGGAGGCCGTGGTGCTCGAATCAAGGAGGGATTTGTTTCTTGTACGCCAAAAGTGATTTGAAACAAGTTTCGTGTTGAAGGTTAGGTAACAAAAGTTTGTAACTAAGCCCAAAATTATACTAGCGCCATGGTGAGGTTCTTTTTGAGAGAGCTATACGGTTGGGCGAACTTTTTTGACACTTTTTAGATAGGGTTCCTTGTTGTTACACGTATGGCATCATGTATGGCAAATTTGGGGTCATTTGGAGATGTTCGAAAAAATCACTTTGCTTAAACGCATGTCGTTTCGTCTCACTGAAACCAGCTTTTCTAACAAGGTGATTTATTCTACCTTCTCTAAATGAACTCAAATTTCATACAGCTGATCTTCTATACATAGATAGATATATTGTTTCGTTTTTATATTTTTCGAACTTTTTATTTCCCTTTATAATAACCAATTGATTTTCAGGTCAAAACCTCGAAAAACAGCATCATGTATGGCATCATTTTCGCCATAAACTTCAAATTTTGTGAAACTTTCCCTTTTAGATATTCCTTGTTGTTATAGATATGGCATAATGTATGCCAAATTTGGTTAGGTCTCACTGAAACCAGCTTTTGTAACAAGTTAGGTTTTTTCGACCTTCTCAAAAGGGATTTTTTTCTACCTTCTCTAAATGACCTCAAAAATCATACAGACGATCTTCTATACAAAGATAGGTAGATTGTTTCGTTTTTACATTTTTTTGAACTTTTATTTCCCTTTATAATACCCATTTGTTTTCAGGTCAAAACCTCGAAAGTTAACATAACTAGATGGTGAACCCTTCCAAACTTCAAATACAGAGATAGATAGATTGGTTCGTTTATCATTTTTTGCGTGAAAATTAATGGCTACAACAAATCGGTGATGGTTTATCATTTTTTCGTGAAAATTAATGGCTACAACAAATCGGTGATGGTTTATCATTTTTTTCGTGAAAATTAATGGCTACAACAAATCGGTGATGGTTTATCATTTTTTGCGTGAAAATTAATGGCTACAACAAATCGGTGATGGTTTATCATTTTTTTGCGTGAAAAGTAATGCCTAAAAGAGTTTATAATTTTTAGCGCGTGAAAATGAATACAGAAAACCGCCCTTTAGCATACTTAGAGAGTGGAAGGTAACCACCGACAGAGAGAGAGAGGGGTTATCCTGCCCGTTAGATCATACGATCAACGGTCGGCGGGCACGATCCACGTGACATGGGCTAGACCAATCAGGGCAATGTTGCACGTGTGAGAGAATTTGTGGAGGGAGAGGGCAAAACTGAGTAGTATCAAGAAACCAATGGCACCTATGTAATAAACAGACTAAGGGATTCAAATATGAGATTTAAAAAATGGAAAATGCGTGTTTTGTACAATAAAACCCATCTTGGCCTATCTCAAACTATTTGCAATACAAATATACATGAGTGTGAGAATTTTGGTCTCATTTAGACAAAGTATGTTTTGTGGAAAGCTGTTTTGGGAAGGGCTTATTGTGGAAAACCATGCACCTTCATAGCTACTAGGTGATTTGAGAAGGCCTTTGAGAAGTGGAAATTTGTGGTAAAACTTGATTTATCTATGACTTATCTATATTTTGAGAACTGGCAATTTGTGGTAAAGACTCCATGAGTATGTGCCACTATTTTTCAGAATTTTTTGCACATTAAATAACTCATTTAACTAGTTAATCCCATTTGTTGACTGTCTGTTGACCAACTACTTGAGGGTAAAACTGAGCATATTGCACTAGCCAGTATTAGCACTCAAGGGGAAAACTGAGCACACACAAAATGCTAGTATAATACTCGAGGTTATACCTGAGTATATCTAACTTTCTAGGGTTAGACTCGAGGACACGTGTTGCGGTGCAGAAATGGAAGACGTGCAGTGGACGCGTGTCGCATTGCAGAAGTCCAAGACGTGCAGCGGTGGACGCGTACGACGCGGGTCGCATTAACCACCCCTTGCCTTTATAGACGCCCCCTCCCACTATCTCTGTCACTCTCACTCGCCTACGCAACGCCGCCTCTCTCACGTCCCATCATCTTCTCCAAAGCAAAAAACCCTCTCCCTCTCCCTCTCCTCTGCCAGCGAGATGGACAAGGAGAATGCCAATCCCATCGTCCACGGCGCCGTCGGCTCCAAGCGCGACGCCTCCCTCTTCGACGCCGTCCCCTCAACAGACGTCGCCGCCGTCCCCTCAACGTACGTCGCCGCCGCCTCCACCGGTGCATCGGAGGCTGCTGCCGCCGGTGGCGGTCAGATCCCGCCGGGATATGACCCCTACGAGCCGGTGTCGTATGTCCCGCCCCTGAACCCCTACGACACCTCCATGGAGGACCCATGGAACGAGGTAACTACGGTTTGCTTCCTTTTTTGTTCCCCATTCCTTTTTGAACCCTATTTGTGCTGGTGTAGATGGATCTGTGGATGGATGAGTATTGGGCTAATATTTGCGCCGATTTTATTCCATTTTGCTTTGATCCCTCCTTGATTTCGTTTAAGATTTGGGGTTTGGCCGTTCGGTTAATTTATGCAAGTAATAATGGGATCTCAATCAGTTAATTTATGCAAGTAATCATAGGATCTCAATCAGTTATTTTATGCACGAATCAAAAGATATCAACCGTTTAATTTTGCAAATAATCTGGAATGTGTTCAAGTTCAGATTTGGAATCTGTTTCTTTGCCTATGATGAATCGGTGGGCACAGATTTTTATAGGGAGGGTTCAGCGAACCATTTTTGTGTACAAATCTGTTGTGCATGAGCTTTGGTTCGCTTACACCGTCCCTGTAGACATATAATCGTGTCCACTCTAACTGAGGCTGCCTCTGTTTTTCCTAACTTTGTTATCATGCACGTTAGTCATCGTTGCAACTCATTCACTAATAGTTCCCGTTTGATATGGATCAGCTGTCTGGCAGCGACGTCGGCAGCGACGACGAGCACCATGACGTCAAGACTCGCCAGGTGCTGCGGAGGCTGCAGGTCGGCAAGTACGTCTCCTACTTCGCCGTCGACAAGGGTGTCTACAGGTGCCCCTTCTGCACTAGGAGGCTCGGCGGCACTGACTTCAACTGCCTCCTCACGCAAATCGAGAACATCGGCAACACCAACCCCAAGGTCGGCGCGTCGGTGAACCCCCACTCCTTCCGCGCCAAGAACTTGGCGCTCGGCATGCACCTCCGCAGCATCCAGCGGGTGGAGATCTCCGACGGGCGCATGCCTCCGCTCAAGCCCAAGGCTCCCAAGGGGACAAACAAGTGGAGGCAGAGGCAGATGGGGTAGCATTCATATGAACAAGCGGAGCGTGTCTTTCTCCCACACAAAGAATACTAGGATCCGATTTTATTCAAACACAAACAAAAATAAAAACATACAGACGCTCTAAGTAAAGCACATAAGATGTGACGGAATAAAAATATAGTTTCACTAGAGGTGACCTGATAAGTTGTCGATGAAGAAGGGGATGCCTTGGGAATCCCCAAGCTTAGATGCTTGAGTCTTCTTGAAATATGCAGGGTTGAACCACGGGGGCATCCCCAAGATTATACTTTTCACTCTTCTTGATCATATCATATCATCCTCCTCTTTTGACCCTTGAAAACTTCCTCCACACCAAACTCAAAACAATCTTATTAGAGGGTTAGTGCATAATCAAAAATTCACATGTTCAGAGAGGACACAATCATTCCTAACACTTCTGGACATTACCCAACGCTACTGAAAGTTAGTGGAACAAAGAAATCCATTCAACACAGTAAAAGATGCAATGTGAAATAAAAGGCAGAATCTGTCAAAACAGAACAGTCCGTAAAAACGAATTTTTTAGGGGCACTTAACATGCTCAGATGAAGAAGCTCAAATTGAATGAAAGTTGCATACATATCTGAGGATTACTCATGATTTTTCGCAGATTTTTCTGAGTTGCTTACAGAGAGATCTACTCAAATTCGTGACAGCAAGAAATCTGTTTCTGCGCAGAAATCCAAATCTAGTATCAACCTTACTATCAAAGACTTCACTTGGCACAACAATGCAATAAAGTAAAGATAAGGAGAGGTTGCTACAGTAGTAACAACTTCCAAGACACAACAAAACAGTAGCAAAATAAAACATGGGTTATCTCCCAAGAAGTGCTTTCTTTGTAGCCATTAAAATGGACTCGGTAATTTTAATGATGCTCTCGCAAAAAATAAGAGTTAAAGCAAAAGAGAGCATCAAAAGCAAATAAGAAACACTTTTAAGTCTAACCCACTTCCTATGAAAAGGAATCTTGTAAATAAACAAGTCATGTAAGCATAATGCAATAAGCATAGGAAAACAAGACAAGCGCAACTTCAAGATTTTCAGCGAAAAGAGAGGTGTTTTAGTAACAAGAAAGTTCCTACAACCATATTGTCCTCTCTCATAAAGATTTCCAGTAGCATCATGAACAAACTCAACAATATAACTATCACATGAAACATTCTTATCATGAGCTACATGCATAAAATTATTACTCTCCACATAAGCATAATCATTACTATTAATTGTAGTGGGAGCAAATTCAATAAAATAGCTATCATTATTATTCTCATCGCCATAATAATCATATATAGGAGGTAAAGTATCATCAAAGTAAATTTTCTCCTCCATGCTTGGGGGACTAAAAATATCATGCTCATCAAAATGAGCTTCCCCAAGCTTAGAATTTTCCATAGCATTAGCAACAATGGTGTTCAAAGCATTCATACTAATAACATTGCTATTAGCATGCATATAAAGTTCCATAGGTTTTTTAATTTTCTCTTCAAACACCTCATGTCCTAACTCAAGATAAATACTATAAAGATCTCTAATATTTTTGCTGTTTTCCATTAAGCCTAACTAGTGAAATCACACAACTTAGTGTTCTCAGGAGTACTCATTTTAACAATAATAAAAATAAATTAAGCAAAACCAAATTAAGTAAAGTAAAACAAGTAACTAATTTTTTTGTGTTTTTGATATAAAGAAAGCAAACAAGACAGAAAATAAAATAAAGTAAAGCAAGACAATAAACAAAGTAAAGAGATTGGATGTGAGAGACTCCCCTTGCAGCGTGTCTTGATCTCCCCGGCAACGGCGCCAGAAAACAGCCTTGATGGCGTGTGATGCACACATCCATTGGGAACCCCAAGAGGAAGGTGTGATGCGCACAGCAGTAAGTTTTCCCTCAGAAAGAAACCAAGGTTATCGAACCAGTAGGAGATGAAGGCCACGTGAAGGTTGTTGGTGGAGGAGTGTAGTGCGGCGCAACACCAGGAATTCCGGCGCCAACGTGGAACCTGCACAACACAATCAAAATACTTTGCCCCAACTTAATAGTGAGGTTGTCAATCTCACCGGCTTGCTGTAAACAAAGGATTAAACGTATGGTGTGGAGAATATTGTTTGTTTGCAAAGAACAGCAGAGAACAATGATTGCAGTAGATTGTATTCAGATGTAAAAGAATGGACCGGGGTCCACAGTTCACTAGTGGTGTCTCTCCAATAAGATGAATAGCATGTTGGGTGAACAAAATACAGTTGGGCAATTGACAAATAGAGAGGGCATAACAATGCACATACATATCATGATGACTAATATGAGATTTACTTAGGGCATTACGACAAAGAACATAGACCGCTATCCAGCATGCATCTATGCCTAAAAAGTCCACCTTCGGGTTAGCATCAGCACCCCTTCCAGTATTAAGTTGCAAACAACGGACAATTGCATTAAGTACTATGCGTAATGTAAACAATACAAATATCCTTAGACAAAGCATTGTTGTTTTATCCCTAGTGGCAACAGCACATCCATAACCTTAGAACTTTCTCACATCGTCCTGCATTCAATGGAGGCATGAACCCACTATCGAGCATAAATACTCCCTCTTGGAGTCACAAGTATCAACTTGGCCAGAGCCTCTACTAGCAACGGAGAGCATGCAAGATCATAAACAACACATATATGATAGATCGATAATCAACTTGACATAGTATTCCATATTCATCGGATCCCAACAAACACAACATGTAGCATTACAAATAGATGATCTTGATCATGATAGGCAGCTCACAAGATCTAAACATGATAGCACAAGAGGAGAAGACAACCATCTAGCTACTGCTATGGACCCATAGTCCAAGGATGAACTACTCACGCATCAGTCCGGAGGCGATCATAGTGATGTAGAGTCCTCCGGGTGATGATTCCCCTCTCCGGCAGGGTGCCGGAGGCGATCTCCTGAATCCCCCGAGATGGGATTGGCGGCGGCGACGTCTCTGGAACTTTTCTCGTATCGTGGCTCTCGGTAATAGGGTTTTCGCGACGGAGAGAATAAATAGGCGAAGAGGCAGTGTCGGGAGGCGCTCGAGGGGCCCACACCCTAGGGCGGCGCGCCCCCCTCTTGGTCGCGCCGCCAGGTGGTGTGGGGCCACCTCGGCTCTTCTTCATCTCCTCTTCGGACTTCTGGAAGACTCCGTGGAAAATAAGACCGTGGGCTTTTGTTTCATCCAATTCCGAGAATATTTCCTGTGTAGGATTTCTGAAACCAAAAACAACAGAAAACAGGAACTGGCGCTTCGGTATCTTGTTAATAGGTTAGTGCCGGAAAATGCATAATAATGATATAAAGTGTATATAAAACATGTGAGTATTGTCATAAAACTAGCATGGAACATAAGAAATTATAGATACGTTTGAGACGTATCATGGAGGTGTTGTCAAATGTTCTACACCTATGGCTGTGCGAGATTAGGGATGCTACGGTGTGTACTTTTTTTCAGTTCAACTAGGAAGGAACTCAACTGAATTTTTATTAAGAAGAAAAGTGAGCACCAGGAATTCAACCCGAACCCTAGTGGCATGCCAGTGCATGCCTCCCTACTAGTGGGCTATTGTCCATACTTGGGTGGTGTGTACTTGATCATGAAATGGGTGCGAAATTAGGGCTTTGAAAATTATCTTTACCTTAGGGATAAAAAAGCTTGAAAGTGTCCTTTTAAATGAAGGGTTAGATTTTATCGGCACTCCCATCCATTGCCATTGAGTATCAATGAACCGTAAAGGTGCTCAAAGTGATAACAGATCAACGTAAGATGTCATTGAAGGTTTTCCTCCCTGGGCATATTAAATACGAGTGTTAATCTTATAGTATATGTATATAGATTATACTCTCTTCATTCTGGGAATATATAGCATTTTAGATACATACATATGGTCTTTGAAATACAAGGTTTACCATTATTCTTACATAACTATGTTAGTAAAAAAACTAAGAGCAAAGAAGAACACGGAGGAAAATCTCAATACCCGAGTTTAGTTAGATAGTGATAGTCTTGATTTTGTGGGTTCTATTTATTACACTCTCGTGGATTTCGTAATGTTTTCCTTCAAAAGACAAATTTAATTAAGGCTGTATGCGATTTCTCCGACGCAGAGGCCTTAAGTGCCAACCTACTTTAAAGGAAATATATTTTCTATGGAAAAGAGAGTGAATTTTGTTTACACATAAAGTTAATTATCTTTTTATACATGGATGTTTAAGCAAGGTTAGAGAAGCTTTTCTTATATGTTCCTTTGCATGTCATCTACTGTGGTAGCTCTTGTGTTACACTCGCTTCGTTTGGAATTGTAAGATGTTGAAGCACTTTCTTTGGTTCGGTATGTAGGTTCACTCACTTTAGGTTGTATCTAGTCTACTTTATAAGTAGCTAAAATATCTTACATTTACAAACAGATAGAGTATCTATTATTATTATTATATACTGCAAAATAAGGGATTTTTAATAGAGACACCAGGTTAAACCACATCATCCTAATTATTTTGATTAGTTAGATCTAAATTTGACAGCCACGATTTAATGAAACAGCCGTGTACACAAAAAGTCCTACATCCGTACAAAAAATAGTCCTACCTGCACGTATGGATGTGGGTCAAATAATGACATATTATGATTGAAGTCATAGATTAGATCCAAATTTGACAGCCACGATTTAATGACACATCTGTCTAAAAAAAGAATCCAACAGCCGTACAAAAAAAGTCCAAGCTGCACGTATGGATGTGGGTTCAAGAACGGCATAGTATGATTTAACTCCTAGACAATAAGCATATCTGCCATGGTAAACAAGCCCTCTATTCTTCTAGAAAATAAATGACGGCATGTTAGGGTTGTCTAGCTCTTCTTGCCGCACCTGCCGAGCCATATAGATTGACCCCGTTGCTGCACGCGTCATGGTCAGCTAACCTGTCTGGCTGTGGGTTTCAGAAGTTCATTGTACTACAGTAGCTAGACAGCCAAGGACAAGCCTAATCGGTGACCGATCGGTACCTCCAGAATCTACGTACACTCCTAATGAGGGATTAATTGATACGTCTAGGGTAGGTTCTTAGGATTTATCAAGTATTAAGTTCATTATACTACAGTAGCTAGAGAGCCGAGGACAGGCCTAATCGATGACCGATCGATACGTCCAGAATCTACGTACACTCCTGATGAGGGATTAATCGATACGTCTAGCGTAGGTTCTTAGGATTTATCAAGTATTCGTATGGTGTTCCGGAAGTTCGGCTATTTGCCCATGCAGCAGTGGCAAGCTCTATGTGGTGGTTTCCCACTTCATCTTCCGCCTACTAACGACATTGACCATCTTCCAGTTTTTCTTTCTATCGAAGCGTTGATATTGTGAACAGTCTATAGACAAGATATACACCAACTCAAGCACGCACTTTCATCAAGGTGATATTTGCACCACGCGAGCTTGAATCCAACTGCCTGTATATGTATATGTTTTCCAGCTTCCATGTGTCACCCAGATCTTTTCTAAAAAATATCATATATCGATATATGTTCACGTGACATTCCAATTCAGCTAACGGGTGCATATAAACCCATGGTGTAAAAACACATTTCAAAATATCAAAAATTAGAAACAAAATTCCGCATGTAAATCTAGACATTATATGTTCGTACACAACATTTTAAGAAAAATAAATATTTTTGTGTCACCGATAAAAAAGATAAATTTGGATGCTCCAACATGACTATATATGCACGTAACATTTTTTTCTATTTTACACAGGCCACATAAAATGTTTATTTTCCCGAAAACTTGTGTCTTAACATGGAATGTTCGGACGTATACGCGAAATTTTATTTTACTATGGTTTTAAAAAAACTATTATGTATTTTTCATAATAGGTTCATATGTACCTATGAGCCAAAACATCATTATTGAGAAAAATATTGTACTCTCCACGCAAATTAGATTTGATACGTTGAATCGTTTTTACATTTGATCTTCTGAATCCTCTCATACGTATATTATCTATACGAAATCGTAACGAGTCTGTATTCTTCATCATGTACATTTTACATTCACGCGCTGATCTAACGTTACATTATTGGAAAAAAAAACACTGTACTCTCCATGCAAATTAGATTTGATATGTTGAATCGTTTTTACATTTGATCTTCTGAATCCTCAAATAGGTATATTATCTATACGAAATCGTAAGGAGTCTGTATTCTTCGAATTTTTGACAAAAAAGACCACCTGGACGAGTGAATTATCAAAAAGGACCACCTCCGAAAATTATTGTCAAAAAGGACCACCTGCCTCGTGGCGGCACGCCTACCAGGCGACACGTGTCGCCTGCCGCCACAGCCGGAGGCGGCAGGGCTTGCCGTCGTTGCCCGTGGCGGCATGTCCACATTGATCAATGAATAGTGTCCTGATCGATGAACAGTGCACGTTAGCTACAAAATTTGTTGAATTTGTCTTTTTTGCTGAGCCCAAAATACAACATATTTTACAGTGATTTTTTGCACGATTGTAGTGCATAGAGTTAGCTACATGTAGGTGTTTTTTCGAATATTTTGAGATGTTTTAAAAAAAGTTTAAAACGGGCTACTATTTATAGATCAGGACAATGTGGACATGCCACCGTTGGCTGTGGCGGCAGGCCCTGCCGCCTTTGCCTGTGGCGGCAGGCGACACGTGTCGCTTGGCACCCGTGCCGCCACGACGTAGGTGGTCCTTTTTGACAATAATTTTCGAAGGTGGTTCTTTTTGACAATTCACTCGCACAAGTGGTCTATTTTGTCAAAAATTCATATTCTTCATCATGTAAATTTTACATAGAGAAATATCTCACGCGCTGATCTAACGTTACCTACATATGACCGGCCAGCTTGATTTTTGTTAGATTAAGGAATTAAGCGGGTGCCCATGGGGGCATGCATTTGCCCATCAACCGTCAGATGGACAGGCTCACAATGCACGACTAAGAGCAAAGCAGACCAAACAGTTGTATTTCTCAATACACTACTTATAACTTTTGTCAAATTAAAACTTTGTAAAGTCAAACTAAGTTTATACTACCTCCATACCGGATTAAAGGGCAATTACACATTTCGAGAAATAAGTTTGACTACTAATTTGGTCAATAAAATATAAGATATATATTACAAAAATTATATTATTAAAAACATTTTTTGAATACGAATCCAATGGTATAATTTTTGTGACATATATCTCATATTTTGTTGACCAAATTTGTAGTTAAACTTGTTTCTCGAAATGCGTAATTACCCATTAATCGGGTATGGAGGTAGTAGAAATTATCAATATCTAGACTACCAAACCTTATGTATGGTTGTTGATATGCTTTTTTGGAACGAAAAAATAGTAACTTGGGCAAAGCTTAAACGTAAAGAAAAATCCCACACAAGTGAATTCCATAATTTCATACTATGTAATGTAAATATCTTTAAAACTATAAAGTGTTAAACATACAATTCGAACGCACACTAAAAGTGATGCCCTCGCATTTGCGAGGGCAACTCTGCTAGTTAACATGATAATATGAAAAGAGAATCGGAATTAGCAACTATTTCCTAGGTCCAAAATATGTGTGCCAAACTTGTCAAGATTCACATGTATCTATACACTAAAAATACATCTAGATACATGGAAATCTGGACAGACCTGCAACATTTATTTTGAAACGAGTATACTTTTATCTTTGGCCACGAGTGTAAGAGCATGTCTAGTAGAACCCTTAAAACTGTAAAAGTTTTCTAGGATTTACAGGCCGAGATTTGCAAGTTTTGGACACATTTACAGGTTGAAAAACAGGGGCAAAGAATAGAACCCCTAAACCCAACCCGTGTAACAGAATATTCCGTTTTAGGGGTTTGATGTCCACCTCCACCTCATTGAGCATGTCCATGAAGGACACGGCGGCCGGGGCGGGCGAGCGGCGGCGGCGGGGCGGCGGCGGCACGGCGGCGGCCATCGCGCCGCCGGGGCCTCCTCTTGGCCACGGCCTTCCTCGGCGCCGGGAGGAAGCCGCCTTGGCCTTGGCAGCACGAGGACCACCGGAGGACACCTTCGTCCGTGCCCGGGGACGTGCGGGTGGTGCGGCCGGTGCGGGGCGGGGCGGGAGCGACGGCCGGTGCGGGGGCGACGGCCGGCACGAGGTGATGCCCCGCACGCCGCCGCTTCGCGCCGACGTGGGTCGCAGCGACCACGGCGGCGACGTGCGGGTGGGCGGCCGGTGCGGGGTGGGGGCGGGAGCGACGGGCGGCGGGGCGGGCGGCGGGCGGGCGGCGGCGGCGGGGCGGGGGCGGGCGGCGGGCGGGAGGGAGCGACGGGCGGCGGGGCGGGCGGCGCGGCCACGGGCGGCACGGGCGGGGCGGGGAGGCGGCCATGGCGGCGGGGGGTGCGCGGGGGCGGGGGCGGGGCGACGGGCGGCGGTGGCGGGTGGGTGGGATTGGGAAATTTCCCTCCCGCCCGAAATGCAGTTTAGAGGGTCAACCCCTCTCCAACCCGTTTTTGTACAGGCCAAGAATAGATTCCCAGGTCGGACCTGGGAAATTTTTTACAGTTTTACAGTTTTAGGGGCTCTAGTCTTTGCGATTTTTTCGTCAAAAACTGTAAAAAAACGGTTATTTTTACAGATTTAGGGGTTTAGGGGCTCTACTAGACATGCTCTAACTATTCCACAACGTACTCCTGATCACCCCTAGCCTGCAAAGCTACAAGATGGTGGCTGATTCGTCTTGGCCTCGTGTTGGCACCACCTGACGTGACACGCCGCGAATGGTTCGACGACGCCGAGGCAGCGAGCCAGCGAACGACGCCGTGACAACGAGCAGACCTCGGTTCGATTGGCATCATCCAGCAGGGAAGGGAATAATAGCCCACATGCTCTCGCTTACGAGCAAAAGAGCAGAGGTAGAGGCCAGGTACCGATCCGTCACCGTCAGGATCGATCATGCTGACAACTTGGACCGATGTCGATCGATCGGCAGCATACATAAAGAACGGCGATCGCCACGGTGATGCCCGGCAATTCGCGGGATCAGACGGGGCATCGTGAACCTTGGTTCCAAAGCTGCAAAGCCAACGCCGATCGAGCAGAACCGTCATATCAGACGAGAGGATTGGAATATATGCAGACGGAGACGATCGTGCTGTTCAGCTAAGGTGGAGATGGGCCCTGGGGAGCGCAAATGGCGACAGGCAGACACTAAGTTTGGACTTGTGTGCTGGAAGCTGGGTGTGAGATACTATGATGTGCTGGGTCTATTTTGTGTTGTGTATGCCTGAGCAAGGGCTAGATGCTATTCTCTTTTCTTCGTCTTCCATGAGGGCATATATACTTATTTTCAAACCGGATTATTCCCGTTTTTCATTACTCGAGCAGAAATGGCAGTCTTTTGTTTTAAAACTGAGGCAGAAGTTTTGCTCCATCTAATTAATAAAGAGGAACATAATGTTCAGTTAACTAAAAGATAATCAAACGAAAACCGTGAGGGACGTCCATAGACTCCCGTCATGGAATGTATGACCGGGGCAAACCCAACCAACCTGATTATCCATACAAAGAACAGCACGCACTCGAAAAGAATGACCATCGTTGAGGTTGCCTTTGAGCGCCATCACAATCTTTTCTCAAGCCAGCAACTCCAAATACACCTTTCACACCCACCACCACCAGCAGAGCCCGGTCACAACAAATATTGTTAGCAAACATCGTGTTATTACAATGAATGTTGGTAAAGGGCTTGCATATTTGAAAAACAGAAACGGCTACAACAAAAACACAGGACATGAGGAGCGGGCGACGCGGGGGGTGATTCAAATCTTGAACCCGCCTCGCCGGAGCGCCCGGCGGCGAGCCCGGCAGGAAGGATGGTCGCGTCTCGCAGGTGGGCGACCGCGGCGGAGGCGACGAAGGCACCGGAAGGAGGAGGCACGAGCGGTCTGGTCGAGCAGGGCGTCCGGGGAGGTGATTCGATCTCTGAATCCCTCCGGCCGACGCGGCTGGCGGCGAATCCTATGGCGGGCGGCGGGGAGCTGACGCCGGCGCCGTCCCTGGGGGAGGGGATGCGTGGCGGCAAGTCTTGGGAGGAGGTGCCACTAGTGGAGGAGTGGGTGTCGGAAGAAGAGGAGGACCCGGAGGTGGGGTTGGCACAGGAGAGTTTGGTGATAGGCACGGCGGTGAAGGCTACGATAGGCGCTCGGAGGAGGCCGGGCGTGTCGGCGGGGGCCGCTTCGGCGGTAGTGGCTGACCGGAGGGAGGCTCTGGGGGCTACCGGTATGCCGTTGACCTCGGCCATCGTGGGGGCTTGCGTGGTCGGGATATGTGGAGCTCACCGCCGCCACGGTGGCGCGAGCAACAGCGTTGGGACGAAGAGTTGCGCGACCGTCTCCGGCTAGGGGAGGCTGGGGCCGCGCAGGGAGTCCGCGTGCTGGCTGGTGGTCAGGGAGACCAAGGCCAACGCTAGGTGCCGAGGCACCGCGGCATGAAGTTGGGGGGGCGCGGCAGGGCCGTCGCAGCCGAAGAGCAAGGCCAAGGCTAGCGGCGAGTGTTTGAAGTGTGGAAGGGGTGGACACCACCAATTTGAGTGCACGTATGAGCCTTTGTGCGTGTTGTGCAGCGGCGAGGGGCACTCCTCGGCTTGCTGCCCGACCAGGGGTAGGTCGTTCAAGCTCCTGACCATGGGACATGGCATTACCGGGGGAGGCTTCTTCAACATTGACGTTGAGCCGCTGAGGTCTGGGCAAAGGAAAGGCGAAGTCTTCTCGGCGGTGATCAAGTTTAACACGGTACCACTCTCGGAGGAACAATTGTCAGATGAACTCAAGCACTTGGTTGATGAGCTTTGGGATTGGCAAGTCAAGAGGGTCTCAGAGACAGAGTTCTCGGTGGTGTTCCCAACTAGGCAGACTCTCAGGTTGGGCACGGGCAGCGGCAAGCTCTACCTGCCACTATGCAAGATCGAGACTGAGATCCGGGAGGCCTTCTGTGCTCCGAAGCCGTACCTGGTGCTGCCGTCGGCGTGGGTCCAGCTGACGGGGGTCCCAGAGGATCTTCTCGAGCGAGAGAGGCTCATGGCTGCCTTCACGATGGTAGGGCGAGCCATTGATGTCGATGACCTTTCGTTGCAGAAGTGGGAGACGGAGCCGGTCAGGGTGCGGTTCCAGTGGCGGTACCCTGAGAGGATAAAGGGTTCCGTACAAGTCTTCGTCAATGGTGAGGGTTTCACCGTTGGTGTGCAGGCTGAGAGAGGCCCGAGGGGTGGGTTGGGTGGAGGGCCGGGTGCGCCGCTGATAACCCACAAGTATAGGGGATCGCAACAGTCTTCGCGGGAAGTAAAACCCAATTTATTGATTCGACACAAGGGGAGACAAAGAATACTTGAAAGCCTTAACAGCGGAGTTGTCAATTCAGCTGCACCTGGAAACAGACTTGCTCGCAAGAGTTTATCAGTAGTAACAGTTTTATAGCAGTAGCAGTAGTAAAATAACAGCAGCAGAGTAACAAAGACAGCAGTAGTAAAATAACAGCAGCAGAGTAACAAAGACAGCAGTAGTGATTATAGTAAACACCAGGATTAAAATACTGTAGGCACAGGGATGGATGACGGGCGTTACATGGATGAGAGAAACTCATGTAACAATTAAAGCAGGGCATTTGCAGATAATAATAAAACGGTGTCCAAGTACAAAGTAATCCATAGGCATGTGTTCCATATATAGTCGTACGTGCTCGCAATGAGAAACTTGCACAACATCTTTTGTCCTACCAGCCGGTGGCAGCCGGGCCTCTAGGGAATCTACTGGATATTAAGGTACTCCTTTTAATAGAGTACCGGAGCAAAGCATTAACACTCCGTGAACACATGTGATCCTCACATCACCGCCATCCCCTCCGGTTGTCCCGATTTCTGTCACTTCGGGGCCTTTGGTTCCGGACAGCGACGTGTGTATACAACTTGCAGGTAAGATCATAAAACAATGCATATCATGATGAAATAATAACATATTCAGATCTGAGATCATGGCACTCGGGCCCTAGTAGACAAGCATTAAGCATAACAAGTTGCAACAATATCATCAAAGTACCAATTACGGACACTAGGCACTACGCCCTAACAATCTTATGCTATTACATGACCAATCTCATCCAATCCATACCATCCCCTTCAGCCTACAGCGGGGGAATTACTCACACATGGATGGGGGAAGCATTGCTGGCCGATGGAGAGGCGTCGGTGGTGATGATGGCGATGATCTCCTCCAATTCCCCGTCCCGGCGGAGTGCCAGAACAGAGTTTCTGGCCCCCGAGACGGAGTTTCGCGATGTGGCGGCGTACTGGCCCCCGAGACGGACTTCGACTTCTCTCCTCGGGTTTTTAGATCGAAACCTTTAAGTAGTCCAGAGGAGGGCGTCGGAGGCCAGCCGAGGGGGCCACACACTAGGGCGGCGCCCCCCCCCCCTGGGCCGCGCCGGCCTGGTGTGTGGGGCCCTCGGGCCTCCACCTGGCTTGCCCTTCTGGCTCCGTGAGTCTTCTGGTAAAATAGGCCCTTTGGTATAAATTCCGAGGATTTTCCCGAAAGTTGAATTTCTGCACAAAAATAAGACACCAGAGCAATTCTGCTGAAAACAGCGTTAGTCCGTGTTAGTTGTATCGAAAATACACAAATTAGAGGCAAAATAATAGCAAAAGTGTTCGGGAAAGTAGATACGTTTTGGACGTATCAACTCCCCCCAAGCTTAGCTTATTGCTTGTCCTCAAGCAATTCAGTTAACAACTGAGTGCGATAAAAGAACTTTCACGAACACATTTGCTCATATGATGTAAATATTCTCATGATATGGCCAACACTTAGGCAGTTCATAATAAGATACATGCAAATAAGATCATCTAATAGCTATGTCAATCATGGAAAGGTACCAACAATTAATAATAAGCATCATGAATCATGTCTATAAGCAGGATTGCAATGTTCATAAAAGGGTATGATAAAGTGGTATCTCGCTTGCCCGAATTTGAACAGCAAAACATAAATGCCCAGGCACCTCTGAGGTTCATAGAAAGACTAGAAATAGAGATTGTCAAAGATAAAAGCATCAAAGTTATACCATAGTTAATCATATTTTGGGACAAGCATATTATACTAAGAATGACAGTTGTGCTCTCAAGAAAGTGCTCAAAGAAAGGATGGAGACACAACATAAAAGTAAAAGATTGACCCTTCGCAGAGGGAAGCAGGGATTAACATGCGCTAGAGCTTTTCATTTTTAAAACAGGAGTAAAATCATTTTGAGAGGTGTTTGTTGTTGTCAACGAATGGTAATGGGTACACCAACTACCTCGCCAACCAGACTTTCAAGAGCGGCTCCCATGAAGGACGTTATTTCTACCAGCAAGGTAGATCATCCCTCTTCTCTTTTGTTTACACACGTATTTTAGTTTTATTATGGGTGACACTCCCCCCAACCTTTGCTTACACAAGCCATGGATAACCGAATCCTCGGGTGCCTTCCATCAATCTCATACCATGGAGGCGTGTCTATTTGCAAAATTAAGTTGCTTACTGATGAATCAGAGCAAAACATGTGAAGAAATTTATTAATGAAGTTATTAGTTGGGGCTGGGCACCCCGTTGCCAGCTCTTATTATGAAAGTCCATCAAAAATAAATGACAAGGTCGAAAGATAAACACCACATACTTCCTCATGAGCTATAAAACATTAACACAAATTGAGAAGCATTTTGAAAGTTTAAAGGTAGCGCATGAGAATTTACTTGGAATGGTTTGAAATACCATGCATAGGTATTTATGGTGGACACTTTGGAACAACTTGGTTTTCAGGGGTTTGGAAGCACGAGCAGCGTTCCCGCTCAGTACAAGTGAAGGCTAGCAATAGAGTGGGGAGCGACAAATCAAGAGAGCAGTCACTGTCATAATCATGCTTGCGGCAAAATAAATTAACGGAGGCATAAAAGTGATACAAGAACTCTGAAGCAATGTAAATCATAAAGGCTTAATTGACTTTTGTTCAGTCATATGCATGTGTGAGCATGTGCCAAGTCGATTCAAATGAATTATTCAGAGGAGGATACCACAATGTCATACCTACTTATGAATAAAACAATGCAAGCAAACATCCATGACATGCTACTCATATTAATAAATTGGAACTAAGCATGAGAGATCATGAACTACTAGACTTTCTTAAATGACATATACCTCACATGAACCAACTAAGCATGCTCACATGGATGAGTATATGTACAAAAATGAAAAGAAATAGAGTTCATACCAGCCTCTCACCACATTCGAATTGTCGTAGATCGTCATTATTGCCTTTCACTTGTGTAGCTTGGATAATATGAAATGAAAACCACGCTCCAGCCACCGAAGACCATTGAACTCAAAATGAACTTTACAAAACTAAAGAAGAACATCAAATATTTTTGGTGTTTTCGACTTGGAAACAAGAACAAAAGAAAACAAGCAAACAAAGCAAAATCTTTTTGGATTTTCTTATAGCAAACCAACGATAGCAAATAAAGCAAAATAAATGCAAGAAACCAAAATAAACAAATGGTGAAGAGAAACAACAGAAATATTTTTGGTATTTTTTGTGTTTTAGGAAAGAAACAAAACAAAAAAACAAGAAAATGGAAACTAGAAGAGTCACATAAACACAAAGCAGCAGAATTTCGTCAAACTTGACAAAAGTACAGTAATCGATTTTTAAGAAATTCTTCCACTGCCCAAATCGAAAAGTGTTCAACTAATTAAAGTTAGATAACAACCTGGGGAACATGCAAAAAAATTGGCTTCGTAAAATATCATTCTGGCTATTTTTGAGAATTTTTTTGGTAACAGTCCAGAATCTGTTTTCAGGCAGCACTTCCCCAAATATCATCTTTCTCTAAATAGAAAACCACTCAAAGAAACTAAACAAGTATATACAAGTATCCAGCAACCATAATATGCAAAGAATGAGTGATGCCGGTATACCTCCTCCCAAGCTTAGGCTTTTGGCCTAAGTGGAGTTCAACCCCAGCGAGGGTCGCTGTTCCACGTCGGTGGATCATACATGGCGTAGTCATAGTGAGGTCCCTGTGCAGAAGAAAAGCGTGGAGGCTCCACATGTCCAAAATGTTGATGCGAAGAACTTGCTGCATCGGATGACGAGTCGAGGTGTTCCTCGGCCTCCTCCGTGTTGTCTCTTGCATGATGGCCTCCTCCCTCTATGTGTGCATTCAGTGCACCTTCTGTGACTGACCAATCCTCCCTGGAATCAAGGTTAAATAGAACAAAGCAGGCAATCTTACTAGTTTTTCAGTTTTCTTAGTTATTCTCCAAGCTTTCTTATAAAATGTCATCTTGTAAAACAGGTTACCCAAATTAGATGAATCAGAAACAAATTCATGTTTAATCATGGAGACTATGTCAAGTTTTTCTATGGAAAGTTGAATATCAAGATGGTGAGGTTCTACACCATGCAAAGCTAGTAAACGAGAGGCGATGAGACCTCCACAAATTCCGCCCTTCTCACGGTTAGTAGCAAGTCTATAGGCTATCAATGCACCCAAATTATAAGTCCTATTACTTTGCAGTGCAGCAGCTAGAAAAGCTAAATCCTGGATAGATAATTTACTACCATTCTTTCTAGCAAGAACGCACTTAGTAATGAAATAAGCAAAGTAGCGGATAGCTGGGAGTTGAATGCTACTGATTTTACCACCATCCTCTGAGAAGCTCCTTCCATGACAAATCATCTCGAAGAGGTTTAAGAGCTCTCGCGGCGATCCCCTTATCTTCTCGCATGATCCCCATTGCGGTACTCTAATTGCTGTACAAAAATCATTGAATGACAAGTTGACAGTTTTATTATAAATTTTGTACTGAACCATGGGGTTAGATTGCGACCAATTGAACTTAAAATCCTGCACAACAGACATAGTCAATTTTGCATATTGGCATGGTTCTCCGTCAACAAAATCATTCAACCCTGCACAAGAAATTAGATTCTGAACATCCCCCAAGATTCCTGCACTTCTCATGAAATCTGTGCACGGGTAGTAAGAGGGGTATACTCCCTCTTCACGGTTCACTCCCATGACTTGTTGCACCTCCAATTCTTTTTGGTTTAGTCGATGTCTATTCCACTCCATTTTCTGAAATTTTCAGCAATTATTATAAAACTTAATTTGGTGACATATAATTGAGGGAAACTACTATAGGAACTTGCTAGAGTACTAATCATGCATCAAAACTAGTTTATACAACTTAGAACAGGCATGCAAGCTCACTAAACATGTTACCTAAAGCAGCAAAAATATTCAAAATATACTCAACCAAACAAAATTCTACTTGGATAATCGGAGGAAAAACATACCGGAGAGCAAATGTGCCAAATTTCAGACAGAAATCTGGGCTGAGCAAAGAGATCGAGAAATCTTGAGCTCTTGAGCAGAAACACGAGTGAGACAAAGCTGATGCTGGTTTTTTCGGGAGAGAAAAGAGTGTGGGAGGAAGAGATAAAGAAGTGGGGCAAGGGGGAGCCCACACACGAGGGTGGCGCGCCCCCCTTCCAGGCCGCGCCGGCCTGTGGGGTGCCACCCTGGGGTGCCCCACTGGTCATCCCCAGGTGCTCCCAGGTGCGTCTTCGAAAAATAGGACCAACGGTATAATTTTTGTGAATTTTTGAAAACTTTGAAAAATGCACATTTCTGGGTATTAAATTTATTATTACTGGACAGAAAAAGATTTTGAAATTTCTATACAACTAAGGAACTTTGCAAATCAAAAGTGCTACAGCAAGTAGAACAAGTGGGGGGAAGAAAGAAATGTTGTTTACCTCCTCTATGCATATAAAAAGTATTTGTTAACAAGGTTGGTCAAGTCTTGCCACCAAATAAATTTTACATAGCATAAGAAGAAATAAACCTCAAATCAATCATGTTACCTTGAATTGTATTGATATGGATCCAATCATAAGATTTTGATATCCTTCTTTAGGCTCATATATAGGACAATCAATAGTTCCAACTTTGATAGTTCTCACCTTAGAAATGGTATTAACTCCACATACTTTATCAATCCTCTTGGGGAAATAGACGGTATGCTCCTTATCATCAACATTGAAAGTAACTTTTCCTTTATTGCAATCAATAACAGCCCCTGCGGTGTTAAGAAAAGGTCTCCCAAGAATAATAGACATATTATCATCTTCAGGCATTTCCAACACAACAAAATCAATTAATATCAAGCAGTTATTAGTAACTTGAACAGGAACATCCTCACATATACCAACAGGAATAGCAGTAGATTTATCAGCCATTTGCAAAGATATATCAGTAGGTATCAACTTATCTAAATAAAGTCTCTTATAAAGAGAAAAAGGCATAACACTAACACCGGCTCCCAAATCACATAGAGCAGTTCTAACATAATTATTCTTAATAGAACAAGGAATAGTAGGTATACCTGGGTCGCCCAACTTCTTTGGAACCTTGCCATTGAAAGAGTAATTAGCAAGCATAGTGGAAATCTCCTCATTAGGGATTTTCCTTTTGTTAGTGACAATATCTTTCATATACTTTGAATAAGGAGGCAATTTAATAGCATCAGTCAAAGGGATTTGCAAGAATAAAGGTTTCATCCAATCACAAAATTTATTATAGTGTTCTTCTTCCTTTGATTTTAGTTTCTTAGCAGGAAAAGGCATTTGCTTTTGTACCCAAGGTTCCCTTTCATTACCATGTTTCTTAGCAATAAAATCTTCTTTAGTATACTTTTTATTTTTAGCATGCTTTTCAGGTTCATCTTCTACCTCTTCTTTATCAGAAGCATCATTCTTATTATTATCATTATCATTATCATGTTCATTACCACTTTCAGTTTCAGCATCGGAAATAGAAATACTATTAGGATCATTAACAGGTTCAGAGGATTCTACAACATTTTTATGTTTCTTCTTCTTTTTCTTAGAAGGGGCACTAGTTTCAACTCGTTGAGAATCTTGTTCAACTCTTTTGGGATGCCCTTCAGGATATAGAGGATCCTGGGTAGAAACACCACCTCTAGTTGTTACTTCATAAGCATGTTTATCTTTAGAATTATTTTTTAACAAGTTATTTTGCACTTTAGTGAGTTGATCAATTTGAGTTTGAACCATTTGAAAATGTTTAACAAGCATCTTAACATCATTGGAGGTTCTCTCCACAATATCATGCAAATTGCTAATAGCTTGAGAATTTTCCATTAGATGGTTCTCTACTCTCATATTAAAATTTTCTTGCTTAACAATATAATTATCAAACTCATCTAAGCATTGAGCAGGAGGTTTTGAATACGGAATATCTTCCCTAGTAAAGCGTTGAAGGGAGTTTACCTCAATCATGGATGAAGGGGGAATTATCTCACATATATCTTCTATGGGAGGTAGATTATTCACATCTTCGGATCTAATACCTTTCTCCTTAAGAGACTTCTTGGCTTCCCTCATATCTTCATCATTTAATTTAATTAAACCCCTCTTCTTCAATATTGGTGTTGGAGTTGGTTCAGGTGTAGTCCAATCATCATGATTCCGGCCTATTTTAGCCAATAATTCTTCAGCTTCGTCTGGAGTTCTTTTCCTGAAAACACAACCAGCACAACTATCCAAATATGCTCTAGACTCAACGGTTAGTCCACTATAGAATATATCAAGTAAATCATGCTTTTCCAAATCATGTCTAGGTCGAGCCCTGATAAGAGAGCAAAATATTGCCCATGCTTCAGGCAATTTCTCTCCATCTTCCTGGTCAAAGCTATAAATTTTCTGTAAAGCAGCATGTTGAGCACTAGCGGGAAAGTATTTCCGAAAGAAAACATCAAGCAAATCACCTGGACTTTTAATAGAACCAGGAGGCAAATTATTATACCAAGTTTTAGCATCATCCTTTAATGAGAAAGGAAAAAAAATTAGCAACAAAATAAGTACGCATCTTGACATCATCAGAAAACAAGCTACTCATAGAAGAAAGTTCATTCATGTGTTCTACAACACTTTCTTTTTCAGTACCACAAAAGGGTGTTTTCTCAACAATAGCTATATGAGATAGATCAAGAGAAAAATCATAATCTTTATCCTTAATGCATATAGGAGATGTGGCAAATTTAGGATCAGGAGATAGCTTATGTCTAACAGTATATTGTGCGAGAAACTTTTTAATTTTTCTTGCATCCGCAGTAGCATTGCATCTATTAATAAAATCATCATTAAGCTCCACATAATCCTCATCAGGATCATCACTAGAATAATCAAGTTCAGGTGAATTAACAGGTGTAGCAGCATTAGGAGTTTCAGTATTTTCAATTTGTCTAGACCTAGCAATTGTAGCATCTAGAAAAGATCCCAATGAACCACTATCATCAAGCACAGCAGAAACATTATCAATATTATGAGAGTTTGCAGATTCAGCAGAAGTACCAGCAAGTGAAGCTTGTGGCGGTGAAACAAGTTGACTTATCACAGATGGTGAATCAAGAGTAGCAGAGGTACTCAGAGTTGTACCTTTTCTTGTAGTGGATGGCAATATGGCGACTTTAGGATCGCGAGATTTACCCATGATGGAGAATTTGCAGCGAACAATATCAATCCAAGTGAACCTCCAAATAAAGCTATGCTCCCCGGCAACGGCACCAGAAAACAGTCTTGATAACCCACAAGTATAGGGGATCGCAACAGTCTTCGCGGGAAGTAAAACCCAATTTATTGATTCGACACAAGGGGAGACAAAGAATACTTGAAAGCCTTAACAGCGGAGTTGTCAATTCAGCTGCACCTGGAAACAGACTTGCTCGCAAGAGTTTATCAGTAGTAACAGTTTTATAGCAGTAGCAGTAGTAAAATAACAGCAGCAGAGTAACAAAGACAGCAGTAGTGATTATAGTAAACAGCGGGATTAAAATACTGTAAGCACAGGGATGGATGACGGGCGTTGCATAGATGAGAGAAACTCATGTAACAATTAAAGCAGGGCATTTGCAGATAATAATAAAACGGTGTCCAAGTACAAAGTAATCCATAGGCATGTGTTCCATATATAGTCGTACGTGCTCGCAATGAGAAACTTGCACAACATCTTTTGTCCTACCAGCCGGTGGCAGCCGGGCCTCTAGGGAATCTACTGGATATTAAGGTACTCTTTTTAATAGAGTACCGGAGCAAAGCATTAACACTCCGTGAACACATGTGATCCTCACATCACCGCCATCCACTCCGGTTGTCCCGATTTCTGTCACTTCGGGGCCTTTGGTTCCAGACAGCGACGTGTGTATACAACTTGCAGGTAAGATCATAAAATAATGCATATCATGATGAAATAATAACATGTTCAGATCTGAGATCATGGCACTCGGGCCCTAGTGACAAGCATTAAGCATAACAAGTTGCAACAATATCATCAAAGTACCAATTACGGACACTAGGCACTACGCCCTAACAATCTTATGCTATTACATGACCAATCTCATCCAATCCCTACCATCCCCTTCAGCCTACAGCGGGGGAATTACTCACACATGGATGGGGGAAGCATTGCTGGTCGATGGAGAGGCGTCGGTGGTGATGATGGCGATGATCTCCTCCAATTCCCCGTCCCGGCGGAGTGCCAGAATAGAGTTTCTGGCCCCCGAGACGGAGTTTCGCGATGTGGCGGCGTACTGGAGGGTTTCTGGCGACTTCGACTTCTCTCCTCGGGTTTTTAAATCGAAACCTTTAAGTAGTTCAGAGGAGGGCGTCGGAGGCCAGCCGAGGGGGCCACACACTAGGGCGGCGCCCCCCCCCCCCCCCCTGGGCCGCGCCGGCCTGGTGTGTGGGGCCCTCGGGCCTCCACCTGGCTTGCCCTTCTGGCTCCGTGAGTCTTCGGGTAAAATAGGCCCTTTGGTATAAATTCCGAGGATTTTCCCGAAAGTTGAATTTCTGCACAAAAACAAGACACCAGAGCAATTCTGCTGAAAACAGCGTTAGTCCGTGTTAGTTGTATCGAAAATACACAAATTAGAGGCAAAACAATAGCAAAAGTGTTCGGGAAAGTAGATACGTTTTGGACGTATCAGCCGCATTCCCCACCGCCGAGGCAAGACAAGGACGATGAGGATGAGGATTTCTCGGACGAGGGATCCACAGACAATGAGTGGAAGAAACACGGGAGAATGAAGAAGGGGGACCAGCATGAGGCTCCGGACAAAGGGCGCATGGGGACGATCGAGGTTGAGGGAGCCAAGTCCACCGGGAAGCAGGCGGCTGGGACGAAGAGCGCTCCGATAGCGGGGTGGGTTAGGGAGGTACCCAACCTGCCGATTTCCGTCAACCAGTACAGCTCCAACCTGGAGATGCAGCTGGGTCTATCCAAGACCTTGGCGATGCCAGCAGCGGTCGTGCTTGGGGCGGACCAGGAGGGGGCGCTGGCGGAGGAGTCCCTCATCTCGACGGAGGATGGCTCCCAGGTGACAGACCCGCTGGCGACTTGGGTGGCGGACAGCCAGCCGCCGGTGGGGCCACCTGCCAAGGTAGCGAGGTTGAGTGTGAGTCTGACGGGGCCGGAGGGGCAGCCTCTGGAAGTGATGGAGGAGGTGCAGTCGGTGGTGTGTGAGGGGGAGAGGTCGGTTGTGTTCCCGGACCTGCGGAAGGTGGTCACCCAGGAGGCCCCGATTCCGCAGGCTAAGCGCACGCCGACGATCCCGTATGCATGGAAGAAGAAGGGGGTTAGGGTCACGGGGACACGCAAGAGCGCGAGATGCAAGGGTACGACGCCGGTCTTGGAGAAGGCGCAGAGGAGGGCGAGCAAGAAGAACCTCGAGGTTGTCACCATCAACGACAAACCGTAGGAGCTGGAGGGCACTGGCCAGACAGGCGCAGAGGAACTTGCTGACGCGGCTCTGGACGAGGCTAGAAGGCTATACGCGAGGAAGAGGACCTGGAGGGCCCATCCATTCTAGTCTTCTAGCTTGTATCGGTGTTTTTCGCAAAAAAAAAAAAAGCTTGTATCGGTGTTTGTTTGGGGGGTGGGTTGCCCCGTTGTGGTGTGATCTGGGTATTGGTATAGTAGGCCTCAGTCTTGTAGCGGACGGTGGGTGGTGCTGCTTATGTGTGTCAGGTCTCAAACTCGGTTGTATGGTTATCTGTTGTGGCTTTATTAATTTAAAGTTGGGCTTAGGCCTTATGTTTAAAAAGGGCTTGCATACAAAATGAAAAATGCCTTACAATTTAGAAAACAGCGAGTATATTTTCAACTTCGGAAATTTGATAGTAATTTTGTCTTTTCCTCATTTTTGTTTTGTACTTAGCTGTAATTACGGAAAATATACAACCTCCCAGGCACACAATAAATATATGTCAAATAAGAAATGCATTTTCTCCATTTAGTTATGTGTGGTGCATTTTGACAGCCCAAGTTCAACTTCGTTTTCTCCATTCAGTTATGTGGCTATGCGCATACACAACGCGATATGTTTTCGCATAGAGTTACTTAAAACGCAGTCTAGGAACTAGTTATGTATGCATGTAGGATATTTGTCTTTTGTTGAAAGGATCAACTCGTAGGTGCATGGCTTAATGGTCATATGCATAACGTGTATTTCCATGTATTGATGCTTTTAGCATCTTGTACGTTCTACGTGGCTAGAAGAAATTATGTTAAACATGCATATCTGCAAGTCACACTGTTCTTTTTTTTTTTTTGATATGAAGTCACACTATTCTAAGTGATCATGGATAGTTGTTTATATTTTTATGAGCTATCTTTGGTCTGGACATTGGTGGACCTGATGGCACTTGCATTACTTCCTATACAAACAGCCCAACTGACCAAGCTAGGCCATCAGGCAGCCCAAGCCCAATATCTTGAGAGCTTTGCTAAATGCTCTCTGATTTTTTCATGGTTTTATTATTTTGTCGGATTAGGATTTGTTTTCTGGTTTTGTTTATAGACAACTCTTTAATTTTGCATGCATTTAAAAGTTGCAAGTTAAAATATATTTACATGTTATATACAGGACAATGTAACTAAAAGATAACACAACTACAGAAGTACAACAAACAATTAGGGCGACAAACACTACACACAAGTCAGAAAAATAATAATTAGAGCACTAAACCGCTACAAAAAGAAGTTGTACACCTAAGATAATACAAAATAAAACATAGAGTAATATGCCCATGAGAGACGCGGTAATAAATGAAAATTTTGACATAAGAGGAAGGCAATTAAAAAAAGTAATTACGACACCTACAAGATAGAATGAAGTACGAAAACGATATTAGAGCAGTACACATGCAACCATAAGGAAAATTCAACATAACACATCAACATGGGATCTAATAACTCATGGGAAACCAACTCACAATTTATACAATATCTTCAAAATTTATCGCATTTCTGCAAATAAAAAACGATGCTATTATTGGCGCCACTTGTCACGTAAGAAAGCTCCAACAGGCCAGGGGCGCATGCTTCTGGGGGCACGACAAGACTTTCATAATTGACCTCTCTCTAGGTTTATTCAAAAATACGATCAACTTCTTATATGTTGTTCTCTTAAATTTATAATTTTGGTGGCCATTATTACATCGGTTGCATTCCTTCGTGTACCTTTCTTTTTTTTACTTTCATGGAGACAACCATTGGAATCATCAAAGGTCGAGGACTCTCGCTTGGCGTCGTTACCTTGTCAAAGGAATCATCTTTGCTTGTTTTGTCATTCCACTTGGGCTGCTTCGGAGAAAATCCTAAATTTGGGTCTCTTGGATCGGACGATAGGGATGCCTGGCATTGTGACCCCCTCTTTAGGGCATCGTTTTTGGAGCAGCAGGCGATTGGAGTGGTATGGGGTGGACTGATAGAGCAGTGTGTTTCTATTGCATCGACGATGATGGGTCTTGGCAGCGTGGTGCAGCTGGTCCCGGTGCCGGATGCGGCTGATGTACGTGCGCAGGGCGGGAGTGTTGATACATGTAAAATGCATACATGAACTTTTTTCCTTTATCATACTGAATTCCCACATATTCACAACATATATGATGATAATACCATGTTTTACATTGATTTATGAGGATTGACCAATGATTCCCTTCATTTGGTTTATAACTCCGCAGAACAGGAAAACTCTGTTTTGTGTATTTTTCACTTTCAGAGACCTATACGGAGTCAAATTGACCTGAGATTTTTGGAGCGTCACTTTTTCATCGGGATAAGTACCCTGGAGCTTTGGAGAACACCTGGATGGGCCAGAGGTCCAAAAGACCTCAGGTGGCGCGCCCAAACACTTAGGATGCTCCACATGTGCTCTTTTGGCCGTCGATCGTCCAATCGACCTGATTCTTTCGCCCACCAACGTATTTTGACCTAAAATCACTATATATATGGCCCCATAGAGTTCTCGGGAGGAGGGCGCCAACGGAGGTTGCAACAGAGAAGATTGGAGGGTGAAACTCCGTCGGGATAACCGCCGGAGGGATCTCCACCTTCTCCAACGTCTTCATCATCATCACCATGATCAAGGGAGAGTAGTCCACCTCTGAACTACGGGTTCGTGGCAGTAGCTTGATCCATTTCTCTCATGCTCTTCATAGTTTTTAGTGTCATATGAGCTGTCTCACATGATTATGGCCATATTTGTAATACCTATGTGGTGGATCCTTATTCTATCATATTGTTTTATGAGATCTGATCTTATTATGTGTAAGATGTATTGATAGATGCATATTATGTACCTGTACTTAAGTATTTGTTGTGATCCAACATCTATGCAAGAGCGTGTGTGGGGTGATGTGTGTATTAGATGGAGTAGCATGGTTTTAGTGATTGGATAGTGACAATATTTTCATGATCTATTATGGCTTTGCCTTTTCTTTTGCTACCTCACTAGGGATAAAGTAAATGCATCTGTTATGTTCGTCACTTGATAGTAGTGATGATCTTGTTTGTTCAAAGTAGCATATTTGATATTCAAACATCATGTCAAAGTACTTATGGCTACGCTCTGTTAATTCTTAATACTAGATTGCATGGAGTTTTTCCTTTCTTGTGGAGTATAAAAGAGATGTGTTGCATCGTCTCTATGTTAGGACGTGATACCCATAGAAATTCTGAACTTACACATACTATTATTTGCATCCTCATATCTCATTGCTGAATTACTATTTTTCCACCACAACTTAAAGAGAGAATAGTCAAGTGAACTCATGAACCCCGGTCCACTTTTTATCATAAGAAACACATTTATATTGCTTTTATCTTGTTTTCTATTTTCTGCACTATTTTAATCCGAAAATACAAAAATATTTACTTTTCTTATTTGCATCCGAAATACCAAAAACAATCAACCCTTTACAGTTTTTACTTAGTTACTATATTTTATCTAGTTTTACTCGCTTTAGTTTTACTTGTGTTTTATTTACTTACACGAAACCTTGTGCTTGACAACCACACGGTGGAGTTGGGGACACAAGGCTTTATTTTACTTTGCAGGATTGCTAGAAGAAGAGAGAAGAGAATACTCTTTGCTCGGTTCCCCGAGAGCTCGATATAAACCCTCGAGTCACCCTTATGGGGAAAATACTCTGCTGACACAACACTCTGCACTTGGAGTCCCAACATCATCAAGTGTCTAGCATCGTGATGATATCGTCGTCAGTTTCAGCGAAGTTTATGCGGATCTTAGCCAATTGCTCGAAGGTTCGACGGCTTCTGTGGCGTGTACATCAAGATTTCGCCTAAAGAGTGTCTTGGGGTCCCGGTTCCTAGCTGATGGAGTTATTTTGTTGTATTTCTAGGATAAAAGTGGGCTTGTTGACACGATTTTAGTCCATTGTCGAGTCTGTAGGTGTTGTGCGGTGGCTTCAGATTTTGTGACATATGTTGTTTGCCATTCCTTTCACTAGTAGAGAACAGGGCTTTCACCCAAAACCCCTGGGAGCTTTAGTCATGGTTTAAAAATGAACCGGGACTAATGGACCGCATTGGTCACGGTTCGACCGGCGCGGGGCGACACCACCCTCTATTCCCGGTTCGTTTGGGGCCTTTCGTCCTGGTTTGTAATACAAACCGGGACTAAAGGTCTTGCGGCAGGGCGTGCCACGACCCGTGCACCTTTAGTCCCAATTTGTCTTACCAATCGGGACTAAAGGCGCATCTCTATATATACCCTGTCCTACCTAAGTGTGAGCCACACTTAGCTTTTTCCACTTCTTAGCACAAGAGGTGTGTGTTGCTTTGCTCTCTCTTCTTATGCATAAGAGGTGTTCGATGCAATTCCTAAGAGATTTTTCCACTTGAGTTCACACAAAACAAACCACACTTCAGCTTTCTCCTCTCTTTTTTTCCTTCTCGATCGAGGTTAAAAACTTTATCCTTTCATCCGTCATTGATAAAATGCATGTGTGTATATATACATCGCTTCACTAATCATGATGTTCTGTAATGGTTTTTGATAAGCTTAATTATATCATGCAGATGAATCGGCAATGGATGTACAATGGCCGACGCCTTCACGAGTTCACTACGGGCCTGAATTTTTTTATCCGTGTGGCTGAAGAAAACAAACAAGATGGTTTTATATATTATCCATGTGTTAACTTTCAGAATAACATAAATTACCCTTCCTCGAAAACCCTTCACACCCACCTGATGCAGTCCGGTTTCATGCCCAACTATAATTGTTCGACCAAGCACGGAGAAAGAGGGGTTATGATGGAAGACACTGAAGAAGAACAGGATGATGACAACTATCCCATGTTCCCTGAATATGGTGATACTTGTGGTGACCCGGCATACCACTGCATGGTGTAGTATGCAAGTCTGATATAACACCAATGAAACACAGTTCCACGGGTATTATATCGCTCAGAGTGGTACAACAGAAACATATGCGGGTCCAAGGCATGTCTATAGAATTACAACATCGACTCTGTTACATAAGATCATCACAGCCTCCTACATTACAATAAGGTAAAACTGCAAATAAACTTCAGAAGAACGACTCTTAGTCTAGTCTTATCACGAACTCTATTTGTAGAGTATTTCACTAACTACAGAGGCTAAGAATAGATTCTAGCTAAATAGGAGCTAGGTTTAGGAAGCTAGTTCCCTTCTATGGCTAAACTAGGTTTTCTCCTTGTTGGATGTGGTATCTGAGATTTAAGAGTGGGATGAGTACGAGCGTACTCAACAAGTTCATTATAGGAAAGAGGTGTTTAATGCACTTGCTACGGCATTAGACCAGAAAGTCTAATACCAATGCAAGTTTTCATAACCATTTCTTCAAAAGGTTGCTTTTATTCAGAAGAACTATGTCCGTCAGCCTTCACTGGTTTACTAGAACTTCATGGAGGCTCCTTTCCGGCAGCGTTCGCAGTTCCATATCCCGGAACAGGGAGTGACAGGTCACGATTCATTACACTCTACAGAGGTGTGTTGCTTTACCCATAAGAGATCTTAACCTTGGTGCCAACCGGGGGCGACCCGTCCACACTTCCTATGGTGTGAGGCCCGGTATAAGGTCATAGCCAATCATATTCCTCCGCTACCTCATACACCCACCCTTTGCTGCATCCCCGACCCTGGGTCCTCGTCGGTCCCATTATTCCCGTATTAGGGTGGACCCCGACCACGACGACAGTCTGGGATCGAACCAAACTCCTTCGCCGGCAGATGCAACCCCTCATAGACCGCAATACCGTGGGGACTTAGATGGCTTCCCCAACCTACCGCTTGCACTTCGGCGACAAGTGTGCTACGGACAAAGCCGTGGGGACTTAATTGGCTTCCCCAGCCTACCGCTTGCCCCGACAGATGACAAGTGTGCTACGGTAAAGCGCGTCCGTTGATGTACAAGAGGTGGAAATACGATTGACTATTCCGTCCCACTCCAGATCTTATGGTTAACACGGGTATTACGGCACAAGAATCACTGGACGACATTTGTTGTTTAATCCTAGATGGATATAAACCCTTGCAATGGAACCTCCACCATATCAACACAATCCATGGTTCCATTGCCCACCACATAGTCATATTCATAGTTATGAAAATAGTGGTTTTGGTTTTTATGCAATAGTGATAAACATAGTACTTTGCAAGTAATTTGATAAAAATACTCGAATGACATGAGCAAGTGGTGAACTTGCCTTTCTTGACTGCAAGATTATGCAGGCAAGGTCTTCAATATGCAATAACTCCAAATTCTGAAATAGCATCATTGTCCGGTAAGGACGTTGTTTAAAAGATTGGCAAGGATGCAATAATGCATAAGTATGAGATGCAATCGCTCTAAGCGTGTCCTAACCCCGATGATTTAGGATTAGTTAGTTGAAATGATTTGCTTAGGGTGTGTTGCACTTTTAGAGTGATTCACAAACAAGTTCTTATTAAGGATTGGTTGCTTGGTATCATAAATAGGTGCTGCAATATATCATAACAATAATACTAATAGCACACAACAATAACATTTGGTATAATCCTAACATGTAATGAGTAGTGGTTGGTTTTAGCCCTATATGGCATAGTTAATGATTAATTATCATATACTTCAAAAGAATAACTTTTGAAGAACATGTTCTTTAATAAAGAACAAGTATGATAATTAGGGTTGTGGGGTTCTATGGTTTACTATGTTTTCAACTAGTTCTTGAGTAGATATTAGATGGATCTCAACAAAGTTGGATTCATTAATAACTAGGGCTTGTATGGTTTCAGTGGAGCATAAGTATCTTAAGCAATTAATGGTTGCTATCATGGTGATATATCTTAGTGGTAATAGATAGCTAGGGTTGATAGGTCCTGTTAGGCAAGGTTGATGACTACTTCCTATTTACTTCAAAAGAATAACTTTTGAAGAACATACTTCTAAAATAATAAGAAGTATAACAATTAAGGTTGAGGTTGTCTTGTATTAGCCATTGGATCTCTAAGTAGAGAATGGTTGGTTCCGAAATAGGATGGTTCATAAGTATCTCACACTAGTAGGGTTTAGTGGAACAGGGTTATGTAATGTAAAATAGTAGGTATGGTTGCTATTAGGGCTCATCTCAATGGTATGATGCTAAATAGGGATAAATAAAGATGATGGCTTTGGTAATAGGATCTAGGGTTTACACTTGGTTGACCCTACTTGATCATTTAGGTCTGATGAGGATGAACACATGGGATACCCATGTATTAGTGATAGGTCTTCTACATTTTATGTGGCCAAGACAAGTATTTATTTGCTACTATGGTTCTATGATTTGAGAGAAGGTATCATGATCACATGTTCTAACCTAGGGTTTAGGTTAGAAGCAATTTAAGTTTCATATTGATTATTGAAGCTAGGGTTCCTAATTGAATTAGGGTTTTGGGATTACACATAAAATGATGAGGTTATCATTTTATTTATAATGGAACTAGGGTTTAATATTTACCATATAGTTCTATGATTAATAACTTCATTTTAAATTTGAAGTTATTAATAACTTCAAAATAATAATGAATATGGCATTTATTATCTTTAAACAATTAATAATTAAGGTAATTATTAATTAGGGTTTAAATCTCTAATAAGGATTTAACAAAAATACCAAATAAAGAAAATTAGTTTTCATGTTTTCTTTATTTGCTTACTGGTTTTATTTATTTTAGAAATGTTTTCTTAATTTCTGAATTTTAATTGCATTTAGAATTAAAAGAAAAGGCTTAAATTAACAAGTATTAAATAATTGAATTTTTATTAAAAATAAAATTTCATATTATATTTTTATTGGATAGAGTTTATTTTTATGATCATTTTGATATCATATTTGGTATTTTTCAGAATTGAAATGAATTTTATATGAATTTACAAAGTTGCAGTAATTATTGAATTGAATTAAAACGAAAATAACTAAAGTCACCCGGTTAATCTACCCACCCAGTCACTGACTGGTGGGCCAATGGTCCACGTCGGATTTTGACCAAGTCAAAATTCGAGTTCATGACCAGAGAGCTACTGGGCGGCGGGGGAATCGGCATTCGCCGACGATTCCAGTCACGCGCGGTTGGGAGGTGATATGGGTGTGACTCAGGGCATCGTGGGGAACATTTTGAGGGTGGCGCCGCCGTTGTTGGGTCGCCGGAGCTTGGCCGGCGACGACATGCCGCGGCGGCGGTTACGGGTACACGGCGTTAGGAGGCTACGGTCGTCGAATCGATGCACTAGGAAGCTCAGGAGGAACCCCAGCTTACCACGAGCGCGATGGTGTGCTTCGTTGGTGCAGAGGTGGCCAGACGGCGACGATGTCGTCCATGGCCATGGCGGCAGTAGTCGGAGAAGAGGGCCAAATTCTTCATCCCCAGACCCTCCCCGAAAGCACGCGACGACGAGAAGAACGAGGGGAATACGGTGGTGATGGGAGTATCCACGGCGAGGCACGGGGCTGCCTCAATCGCCGGTGAGAGATGGAGGTCCGGGAGCTAGGGTTTCGGCTTTTTGGTCGATTGAGACGAAGGGGAAGGAAATTGAGGACTTCCTCGCCTTTTATACGACCTCCGGCGTGTGCTGGCGGTCCACAATACCGGCGGCGACCGCGGGACGTGGCCCTAGGCGTCGCGGTGTCGACCTCCTGTGCGCGTAGTGGAGAAGACGAAGACGATGACCTTCGTCTCGTCGTTATCCCTGGCGAAACGGTACGTGGGTTGGATTCTGGCGGTGGATTGGGCCGCGCTGATGGGCTCGTGTTGGGCTGCTGCTGAGCTGCACCATGGGCTTCTCCACGGGCTACACGGCCAGGTGAGCCTGGTAATGTTTTTCTCCCCTTTTCTTTTTCTGCTTTTAATTTTCTATTATTGTATTTGCCCAATTGAATTCATATTTGAATTCTGTTATTTTTGCAGGTGTCTTAATTATGTTAATTTACTGAATACCTAGTGCAATGACTATTACACCACTCTCTCGATTGAAGAAAGTATTTTATAGTTGATTAAATTTCATATATGTTGGCGTATTCAAAATAGCAATTTAAACATGAGTTTGTATTCTCATTTTAATTTCTTTTTCTATATGAATCAAATCTATTTGGAATTAATATAGTTGATAATTTCAACTCATAGTATTTCAGAGGTTGTTATTAGGATTTGGTTTCTATTTGAGGGGTGGATGACTTACATATGATTTTATGTGAGCCCAACTTATTAGGGTTTATGGTTTCTATCATAATCCCTCTTATGAAGGGTAATATTATCATTATATTTGAAAGTATCTAAGTATGTGTTGTTTCCATCATGTTTTATCTTGGTTACAAGGTTAAATGGTTGTTAACCACACATGGGTTTAATTGTAGGACTTAGCATTAGGTGGCTCTTTTGTTTTATAATTGAAGCATAGGATTTGATTAATGAACCATTAGGGTTCAAATGCTAATTACCTAATGACACATGGGTTGAATCTCAATGATGGCCTGATTTTATATTATGATTACCATGGTGATGTATAAACTAGGGTTGAGATATAATGCTAGGTTGTAGATATGAGATGACACCATGTTGCATTGGCTAGGTTTACTCTCCCCAATGCCTGATAAAGTGGTTACTTGCTTATTATTTCATGTGCTCCTTTAGTTACTAAGGATATTAGAATTGGTGTTTTCTTCTACTAATAGACTTCCATTATTATCCTTAATCTATTGTTGAAGTAACTAAAGTAGCTATATTTATTTTTATAGTTAACTTTGGTTATATTGATGAATGGTTTCTCACCATATAAAGTATAGAGTTTACTCTAAGGTTTTCTTATGTTATTTTATTGAGGAGTAGGTGGAATTTAGATGTGATAAGATTCTATTTATAATCACCAAGTGGTTCACAAGTTAAGGTTGGGATATAAGCCTATGGTTGCTTATTAGTTACCACTCTAAGATTTCATGTGGTGAATAATATCTACTTATCCTATTAGGATTTAACTTATCCTCACATGCCTCAAGAGTATGATCATGGATTATGCATGATCAACTTGTTCTTAATATCTCTACCTCAAGTTCTTAGGGTTTATGATCATCACTCAATTTATAATGATCAAGGTTTGGCTTCCTAATTATCTCTCAAGAATTAAGTTTCTCACTCCCAAGATTAAGTGTTGTCTTGATCAACTAAGTATAGCACTTCTAATTTATCTTCTTGAATGGGACTACTATAGTTGCCTCATTAGTTTATATCCCAGGAGATTCCCTGAGATAATTACTTAGAGTTCTTCTCATGAATGATGATATAACCATTTGGATATATATAATAGGTCTCTCCCTTAAATCTAAGTGTTTCCTCAACTAACTTGAGTGTAACACTATATCTTGAACTCTCTTATATAGGAATGGATTATTCTAGGGTTTATGGTATGTTCACAATATCTCAATAAGTATTTAGTCTAAAACTCCACTTGGCTATCTTGGTTGAATTAATCTCCTCCTTACTTTATCAGTTCATGGATATGGTAGTATTCCATGTGATGTTAGGTTATCCCACCACTCCAAGGGAAATGGTTTACAACCTAATACTTTAGTTCAAAGGTTGTCCTTTATTCTAGAATAGACAGAGCAAGGATTAGTATGAATGATCTCTCTCATTTGGGAAGGACATTGATACTAACCTAAGGTTAGGCTCCATAGAGAATGATGTGGTCACCAATATCTATGGTTAACATAAATGGATTCTCTCTCTAGGAAACATAGTTAAATGAGATCCTAGGGTTCCTCTTAAAGATGATGATTTGAATACTTGGATGTATATCCAAGGTTTAGCTCAAGGTTTGTTAATGCTTCTCTAATAATTATAATAGAACTCTCACCTCTCTAGGTTTGATGCTTAACTATCTGGAATAGAGAAGAATATATATTTCTAGAGTTGATCTCCATGTCATGTTTCCAAGAATGAAGTAAAATGACTACCATGAGGTTCATGGTAGGATCATGGATTAGTTTAAGACATGGAAAAGAAAAGTCAGGAATGGTTTCTCTATTTTATGGTTACTTGGTTTGTAATTGAACAGATGCATATGTGTTATGGCAATGATTACCATATTCTGATTTGTTATAAGATCAAGTAATTGTTCATTGAGTAAAGTGTTGTTGTGTGGATTATTAGTTCCATTTGATCTAACCCCTTAGATCAAATCATCTCTACCTAAAAAAAGGTTTTAACAAAGTCACATTGAGGTTTATAGCGCTTGACTTGATGAGCTACTTCAATTCCACCAAGGTCAAGTGAAACTTCAGTTACTGTGACTGTTTTACTTTAAAGCGCGAAAATTCCCCAGATTTTCTATGCATGAATGCAATGCACACATCTGCTTTCTCTATTTTTGTAACCCCAATACCTGGGATATTACAGTCTCTACCCCTTAAACTAAACTCCGTCCTCGAAGTTTGAACTCTCTCACGTTTCCCGAAGTGTGGTTCTGACTTATGCAGACTTAAACTTTTCTCGAACTTCGTAATGATCTTACTGGATATAATTGAATATATCCCTTATCCAGATTATTCCTGGAATCCATTAGGGTTTGTCTCTTAACCGTGACTTCTTCTTTCCATTCCATGATTTCTTTTAATACTATAGTCATGTTTCCTTTCTTCATTGAAGATTTAATGATTGGGCCTTCTTCTGGTGTTGCTAGTCTTAACTGAAGACTAATCTGATAACATACTCCTACTTGGTAAAATAGGTCTTTGTTTTCACTTACTACCAAAACTGCAATAATGGTATTTAGTAAAGTACTTAACATGGAAATGATCATGATGGTTTATTCCTCTAAGAATGGATTAGACTCATTTAGTCCATCCAATCATGGTTTATAATTGATACCTATAACTATTTTGGGTTATTTAGGTTCCATGAAAGGAATCATTCTATTAGACTTTAGTTTTGTATAGTCAAACTCCTTCGGTCTTTGGCATTCCAAAGCTTTACTTGGTCTACGATATTTCTTCGTCCAACTTCATTTACCTAAGTTTACTTGAGCTATCGTACTTCTGAGTAAATATTACTCACTTTCTCCAGTTATAGTCCACTTCTTACTTCCTCGAGGTATAAACCTCGGCTTCTGGTCTGACATCCATCTGAAAGTAATGTTCAACAACCTTATGAAAATAAGATCGAACTTCCTCTCAGTTCAGACCTTCTGCTTCTATCAAGCTTAAAGTATTGAGTTATTGTATATCCAACTCAATCTTTACTCTACCCCTTAGAGTTTTCTTATGGTCTTCAACTCCTTTTTCTTCCAACCATTTGACTTATGGTTAGAATATTGGTCTGGTTCTAACTTATGGTTTATATTCCTCTAAGGTTTTGCGAAGAATCTATGTGGTGTATCTACTCGATTGTGGATATCCAATGTGAATCCTTCGACTAAATGATTATATGTCATTGTTATTTGGCTGACAAAGTTTATTGGTTAACCACCTCTTGGTACAATTAATCTAGTTATGGACTACTTGATACCAGTTGTGGCTACTCGTTATCTAAAAATGGATTCTATCATAGGTTTTGACCAATTGGTCGGGACATCTTCTACTTTATCTCGTGGTATTGATCCTATACCACAACTGTGGTCTTCTGATATCAACTATGGTCTTCTTATATCTGCTATGGTTTCATATATCATCTTCCTTCATTCAGGGTTTATTTTGCAGAAAAATCACTAGCTGACACTATGAATATAGTATCCTAAGTGACTTTCCATGCATTTCCTCTTCTATATTGATTATGGTTCTACTTCTTCATAATCACCATATTTCTCACCTTCATGCTTCTTATGTACTAAAGTACTCCTCTGTTGAGGTAAAGCATGAGTTTTGATTGGTACTTCCTTCTGAATATTGTGTTTACTTCCCACAACTTTACTCCTTTCTTCTGATGGACCTTCATCTTGTCTTTGGAATCTTCCAGAATTTGTCGCTTCCTCACACGAATACTATTACCCTCTAGATCTATAGCATCAAGTAAAGACTTGATATTGCAACATGCATTTGCATATCAACGTCAAACTTCATGTATGGATCTAGTCAAACAATGAAAATTCCAATAAAATCCAAGAAGATTCAGCTTTGTGCTTATAATACACATCATCATAAGCCTGAATATCATAGTTGAGTAAGACATCTCTAAACATCAGGCTCTGATGTGTAGTATATCACACCACATAAGATCGGTTTATATCATGATACTTAGCATGAGTATATGGCAGACTACTATTTGTCTCAACCTTTACCATAATTGCACATTTGCAATGAGATAAACTTGAAACAAAGTGGTCTAGGATAGCTAAGGTTAACCTAATTTCCTTTGGAAGTACTAACTTAGCTTCCATTTTGTTGAGGACTATTTCACATGGTATATCTGGGTTCTAACATTGCTACTCTAAACACATAACAGTTGGAATATTGCTCCGATACTTCCAAGTGTTTCTACCATAAACATATGGTCTTGATGTGCTTGGCACACTTCTTATTGTTTTGGAACACAATTCTTGCACTATTTGTTTAGCACTTGACTTCTTATTGTTCTCCTCCTAAATGTTTATGATGTTCTATTCCATCACATAATGAATCTCAAGTGAATCATATGTGATTACTATTTCTACCATGTAAGTAGACATATATTATTCCTATCACTCTTCCTTATTTCCCATGATCGACTCATCATGGTCTATACTACCTCATATCACTTGTTTTTATCACTTACTATCAGTTGTTTTACAAGTTTGGATAATTTACTTACTCATTACTTAACTTGGCCTATATTTTCTATTAGGATATCTTAATTATCTTCATCACTTGATATTACTTCTATTACAGGTCTGAATACTTTTATTTGATTATAATAGGTGTTGGTACACATCTTCCAATAGGATATCTTCCTTATGGTTGTATCCTCTCTTTGGACTACCATGTATTGTATACCAACTGTGATCTACCCATCTATTGTTTAGGAACTTAATTGTGTACTACATGTTTGGGATTAGCTGACTAACTTTACTTTATCTTGGTAAGTTAGGTAAGAAATGTTGACTCAAGTGTGTCAGGATTATTCTCAAGTGAATATCCATCTCAAGTCATAAGAAGTATTTGGTTTACCTAGGACAACTTCCGATAGACACTACCAATCCTATAGGTCTCCTTTAAAGGGTTTTAATCCTAAGGTCAAAGCATTTGCTCTGATACCAACTGTGGTGACCCGGCATACCACTGCATGGTGTAGTATGCAAGTCTGATATAACACCAATGAAACACAGTTCCACGGGTATTATATCGCTCAGAGTGGTACAACAGAAACATATGCGGGTCCAAGGCATGTCTATAGAATTACAACATCGACTCTATTACATAAGATCATCACAGCCTCCTACTTTACAATGAGGTAAAACTGCAAATAAACTTCAGAAGAACGACTCGTAGTCTAGTCTTATCATGAACTCTATTTGTAGAGTATTTCACTAACTACAGAGGCTAAGAATAGATTCTAGCTAAATAGGAGCTAGGTTTAGGAAGCTAGTTCCCTTCTATGGCTAAACTAGGTTTTCTCCTTGTTGGATGTGGTATCTGACTCCTCTGACAGGGTCCTGTCTCTTGACGTAGTTGTTGACTCCTCGGTCTTCGAGTTGCACTGTAGATCCTCCTTCGATGCCTCCATATCTAAGCAGGGGATTTAAGAGTGGGATGAGTACGAGCGTACTCAACAAGTTCATTATAGGAAAGAGGTGTTTAATGCACTAGCTACGGCATTAGACCAGAAAGTCTAATACCAATGCAAGTTTTCATAACCATTTCTTCAAAAGGTTGCTTTTATTCAGAAGAACTATGTCCGTCAGCCTTCACCGGTTTACTAGAACTTCATGGAGCTCCTTTCCTAAGCGCTTCGCGATTCCATATCCCGGAACAGGGAGTGACAGGTCACGATTCATTACACTCTACAGAGGTGTGTTGCTTTACCCATAAGAGATCTTAACCTTGGTGCCAACCGGGGGCGACCCGTCCACACTTCCTATGGTGTGAGGCCCGGTATAAGGTCATAGCCAATCATATTCCTCCGCTACCTCATACACCCACCCTTTGCTGCATCCCCGACCCTGGGTCCTCGTCGGTCCCATTATTCCCGTATTAGGGTGGACCCCGACCACGACGACAGTCTGGGATCAAACCAAACTCCTTCGCCGGCAGATGCAACCCCTCATAGACCGCAATACCGTGGGGACTTAGATGGCTTCCCCAACCTACCGCTTGCACTTCGGCGACAAGTGTGCTACGGACAAAGCCGTGGGGACTTAATTGGCTTCCCCAGCCTACCGCTTGCCCCGACAGATGACAAGTGTGCTACGGTAAAGCGTGTCCGTTGATGTACAAGAGGTGGAAATACGATTGACTATTCCGTCCCACTCCAGATCTTATGGTTAACACGGGTATTACGGCACAAGAATCACTGGACGACATTTGTTGTTTAATTCTAGATGGATATAAACCCTTGCAATGGAACCTCCACCATATCAACACAATCCATGGTTCCATTGCCCACCACATAGTCATATTCATAGTTATGAAAATAGTGGTTTTGGTTTTTATGCAATAGTGATAAACATAGTACTTTGCAAGTAATTTGATAAAAATACTCGAATGACATGAGCAAGTGGTGAACTTGCCTTTCTTGACTGCAAGATTATGCAGGCAAGGTCTTCAATACGCAATAACTCCAAATTCTGAAATAGCATCATCGTCCGGTAAGGACGATGTTTAAAAGATTGGCAAGGATGCAATAATGCATAAGTATGAGATGCAATCGCTCTAAGCGTGTCCTAACCCCGATGATTTAGGATTAGTTAGTTGAAATGATTTGCTTAGGGTGTGTTGCACTTTTAGAGTGATTCACAAACAAGTTCTTATTAAGGATTGGTTGCTTGGTATCATAAATAGGTGCTGCAATATATCATAACAATAATACTAATAGCACACAACAATAACATTTGGTATAATCCTAACATGTAATGAGTAGTGGTTGGTTTTAGCCCTATATGGCATAGTTAATGATTAATTATCATATACTTCAAAAGAATAACTTTTGAAGAACATGTTCTTTAATAAAGAACAAGTATGATAATTAGGGTTGTGGGGTTCTATGGTTTACTATGTTTTCAACTAGTTCTTGAGTAGATATTAGATGGATCTCAACAAAGTTGGATTCATTAATAACTAGGGCTTGTATGGTTTCATTGGAGCATAAGTATCTTAAGCAATTAATGGTTGCTATCATGGTGATATATCTTAGTGGTAATAGATAGCTAGGGTTGATAGGTCCTGTTAGGCAAGGTTGATGACTACTTCCTATTTACTTCAAAAGAATAACTTTTGAAGAACATACTTCTTAAATAATAAGAAGTATAACAATTAAGGTTGAGGTTGTCTTGTATTAGCCATTGGATCTCTAAGTAGAGAATGGTTGGTTCCGAAATAGGATGGTTCATAAGTATCTCACACTAGTAGGGTTTAGTGGAACAGGGTTATGTAATGTAAAATAGTAGGTATGGTTGCTATTAGGGCTCATCTCAATGGTATGATGCTAAATAGGGATAAATAAAGATGATGGCTTTGGTAATAGGATCTAGGGTTTACACTTGGTTGACCCTACTTGATCATTTAGGTCTGATGAGGATGAACACATGGGATACCCATGTATTAGTGATAGGTCTTCTACATTTTATGTGGCCAAGACAAGTATTTATTTGCTACTATGGTTCTATGATTTGAGAGAAGGTATCATGATCACATGTTCTAACCTAGGGTTTAGGTTAGAAGCAATTTAAGTTTCATATTGATTATTGAAGCTAGGGTTCCTAATTGAATTAGGGTTTTGGGATTACACATAAAATGATGAGGTTATCATTTTATTTATAATGGAACTAGGGTTTACTATTTACCATATAGTTCTATGATTAATAACTTCATTTTAAATTTGAAGTTATTAATAACTTCAAAATAATAATGAATATGGCATTTATTATCTTTAAACAATTAATAATTAAGGTAATTATTAATTAGGGTTTAAATCTCTAATAAGGATTTAACAAAAATACCAAATAATGAAAATTAGTTTTCATGTTTTCTTTATTTGCTTACTGGTTTTATTTATTTTATAAATGTTTTCTTAATTTCTGAATTTTAATTGCATTTAGAATTAAAAGAAAAGGCTTAAATTAACAAGTATTAAATAATTGAATTTTTATTAAAAATAAAAATTTCATATTATAATTTTATTGGATAGAGTTTATTTTTATGATCATTTTGATATCATATTTGGTATTTTTCAAAATTGAAATGAATTTTATATGAATTTGCAAAGTTGCAGTAATTATTGAATTGAATTAAAACGAAAATAACTAAAGTCACCCGGTTAATCTACCCACCCAGTCACTGACTGGTGGGCCAATGGTCCACGTCGGATTTTGACCAAGTCAAAATTCGAGTTCATGACCAGAGAGCTACTAGGCGGCGGGGGAATCGGCATTCGCCGACGATTCCAGTCACGCGCGGTTGGGAGGTGATATGGGTGTGACTCAGGGCATCGTGGGGAACATTTTGAGGGTGGCGCCGCCGTTGTTGGGTCGCCGGAGCTTGGCCGGCGACGACATGCCGCGGCGGCGGTTACGGGTACACGGCGTTAGGAGGCTACGGTCGTCGAATCGATGCACTAGGAAGCTCAGGAAGAACCCCAGCTTACCACGAGCGCGATGGTGTGCTCCGTTGGTGCAGAGGTGGCCGGACGGTGACGATGTCGTCCATGGCCGTGGCGGTAGTTGATACGTCTCCGACGTATCGATAATTTCTTATGTTCCATGCCACATTATTGATGATATCTACATGTTTTATGCATACTTTATGTCATATTTATGCATTTTCCGGAACTAACCTATTAACGAGATGCCGAAGAGCCGATTCTTGTCGGTCATTGCTTTTGGTTTCAGAAATCCTAGTAAGGAAATATTCTCGGAATTGGACGAAATCAACGCCCAGGGGCCTATTTTCACACGAAGCTTCCAGAAGACCGAAGGGAAGATGAAGTGGGGCCACGGGGCGCCGCCACACTAGGGCGGCGCGGCCCAGGGGGGCCCGCGCGGCCCTAGCGTGTGGGGCCCCCGTGACGCCTCCTGACCTGCCCTTCTGCCTACATATAGCCTTCGTCGCGAATACCCCAGTACCGAGAGCCACGATACGGAAAACCTTCCAGAGACGCCGCCGCCGCCAATCCCATCTCGGGGGATTCAGGAGATCGCCTCCGCACCTGTCGGAGAGGGGAATCATCTCCCGGAGGACTCTTCACCGCCATGGTCGCCTCCGGAGTGATGTGTGAGTAGTTCACCCCTGGACTATGGGTCCATAGCAGTAGCTAGATGGTTGTCTTCTCCTCATTATGCTTCATTGTCGGGTCTTGTGAGCTGCCTAACATGATCAAGATCATCTATCTGTAATGCTATATGTTGTGTTTGTTGGGATCCGATGGATAGAGAATACTATGTTATGTTGATTATCAATTTATCTATGTGTTGTTTAAGATCTTGCATGCTCTCCGTTACTAGTAGAGGCTTTGGCCAAGTTGATGCTTGTAACTCCAAGAGGGAGTATTTATGCTCGATAGTGGGTTCATGTCTCTATTGAATCTGGGGGAGTGACAGAAACCCCTAAGGTTGTGGATGTGCTGTTGCCACTAGGGATAAAACATTGATGCTATGTCCGAGGATGTAGTTATTGATTACATTACGCACCATACTTAATGCAATTGTCTGTTGTTTTCAACTTAATACTGGAAGGGGTTCGGATGATAACCTGAAGGTGGACTTTTTAGGCATAGATGCATGCTGGATAGCGGTCTATGTACTTTGTCGTAATGCCCAATTAAATCTTACTATACTCATCATATCATGTATGTGCATTGTCATGCCCTCTCTATTTGTCAATTGCCCAACTGTAATTTGTTCACCCAACATGCTATTTATCTTATGGGAGAGACACCTCTAGTGAACTGTGGACCCCGGTCCATTCTTTAACATCGAATACAATCTACTGCAATACTTGTTCTACTGTTTTCTGCAAACAATCATCATCCACACTATACATCTAATCCTTTGTTACAGCAAGCCGGTGAGATTGACAACCTCACTGTTTCGTTGGGGCAAAGTACTTTGGTTGTGTTGTGCAGGTTCCACGTTGGCGCCGGAATCCCTGGTGTTGCGCCGCACTACATCTCGCCGCCATCAACCTTCAACGTGCTTCTTGACTCCTACTAGTTCGATAAACCTTGGTTTCTAACTGACGGAAACTTACTGCTGTACGCATCACACCTTCCACTTGGGGTTCCCAACGGTCGCGTGCTGTACGCGTGTCAGTAGTAGTCGGAGAAGAGGGCCAAATTCTTCATCCCCAGACCCTCCCCGAAAGCACGTGACGACGAGAAGAACGAGGGGAATACGGTGGTGATGGGAGTATCCACGGCGAGGCACGGGGCTGCCTCAATCGCCGACGAGAGATGGAGGTCCGGGAGCCAGGGTTTCGGCTTTTTGGTCGATTGAGACGAAGGGGAAGGAAATTGAGGACTTCCTCGCCTTTTATACGACCTCCGGTGTGTGCTGGCAGTCCACAATACAGGCGGCGACCGCGGGACGTGGCCCTGGGCATCGCGGTGTCGACCTCCTGTGCGCGCAGTGGAGAAGACGAAGACGATGACCTTCGTCTCGTCGTTATCCCTGGCGAAACGGTACGTTGGTTGGATTCTGGCGGTGGATTGGGCCGCGCTGATGGGCTCGTGTTGGGCTGCTGCTGAGCTGCACCATGGGCTGCTCCACGGGCTACACGGCCAGGTGAGCCTGGTAATGTTTTTCTTCCCTTTTCTTTTTCTGCTTTTAATTTTCTGTTATTGTATTTGCCCAATTGAATTCATATTTGAATTATGTTATTTTTGCAGGTGTCTTAATTATGTTAATTTACTGAATACCTAGTGCAATGACTATTACACCACTCTCCCGATTGAAGAAAGTATTTTATAGTTGATTAAATTTCATATATGTGGGCTTATTCAAAATAGCAATTTAAACATGAGTTTGTATTCTCATTTTAATTTCTTTTTCTATATGAATCAAATCTATTTGGAATTAATATAGTTGATAATTTCAACTCATAGTATTTCAGAGGTTGTTATTAGGATTTGGTTTCTATTTGAGGGGTGGATGACTTACATATGATTTTATGTGAGCCCAACTTATTAGGGTTTATGGTTTCTATCATAATCCCTCTTATGAAGGGTAATATTATCATTATATTTGAAAGTATCTAAGTATGTGTTGTTTCCATCATGTTTTATCTTGGTTACAAGGTTAAATGGTTGTTAACCACACATGGGTTTAATTATAGGACTTAGCATTAGGTGGCTCTTTTGTTTTATAATTGAAGCATAGGATTTGATTAATGAACCATTAGGGTTCAAATGCTAATTACCTAATGACACATGGGTTGAATCTCAATGATGGCCTGATTTTATATTATGATTACCATGGTGATGTATAAACTAGGGTTGAGATATAATGCTAGGTTGTAGATATGAGATGACACCATGTTGCATTGGCTAGGTTTACTCTCCCCAATGCCTGATAAAGTGGTTACTTTCTTATTATTTCATGTGCTCCTTTAGTTACTAAGGATATTAGAATTGGTGTTTTCTTCTACTAATAGACTTCTATTATTATCCTTAATCTATTGTTGAAGTAACTAAACTAGCTATATTTATTTTTATAGTTAACTTTGGTTATATTGATGAATGGTTTCTCACCATATAAAGTATAGAGTTTACTCTAAGGTTTTCTTATGTTATTTTATTGAGGAGTAGGTGGAATTTAGATGTGATAAGATTCTATTTATAATCACCAAGTGGTTCACAAGTTAAGGTTGGGATATAAGCCTATGGTTGCTTATTAGTTACCACCCTAAGATTTCATGTGGTGAATAATATCTACTTATCCTATTAGAATTTAACTTATCCTCACATACCTCAAGAGTATGATCATGGATTATGCATGATCAACTTGTTCTTAATATCTCTACCTCAAGTTCTTAGGGTTTATGATCATCACTCAATTTATAATGATCAAGGTTTGGCTTCCTAATTATCTCTCAAGAATTAAGTTTCTCACTCCCAAGATTAAGTGTTGTCTTGATCAACTAAGTATAGCACTTCTAATTTATCTTCTTGAATGGGACTACTATAGTTGCCTCATTAGTTTATATCCCAGGAGATTCCCTGAGATAATTACTTAGAGTTCTTCTCATGAATGATGATATAACCATTTGGATATATATAATAGGTCTCTCCCTTAAATCTAAGTGTTTCCTCAACTAACTTGAGTGTAACACTATATCTTGAACTCTCTTATATAGGAATGGATTATTCTAGGGTTTATGGTATGTTCACAATATCTCAATAAGTATTTAGTCTAAAACTCCACTTGGCTATCATTGTTGAATTAATCTCCTCCTTACTTTATCAGTTCATGGATATGGTAGTATTCCATGTGATGTTAGGTTATCCCACCACTCCAAGGGAAATGGTTTACAACCTAATACTTTAGTTCAAAGGTTGTCCTTTATTCTAGAATAGACAGAGCAAGGATTAGTATGAATGATCTCTCTCATTTGGGAAGGACATTGATACTAACCTAAGGTTAGGCTCCATAGAGAATGATGTGGTCACCAATATCTATGGTTAACATAAATGGATTCTCTCTCTAGGAAACATAGTTAAATGAGATCCTAGGGTTCCTCTTAAAGATGATGATTTGAATACTTGGATGTATATCCAAGGTTTAGCTCAAGGTTTGTTAATGCTTCTCTAATAATTATAATAGAACTCTCACCTCTCTAGGTTTGATGCTTAACTATCTGGAATAGAGAAGAATATATATTTCTAGAGTTGATCTCCTTGTCATGTTTCCAAGAATGAAGTAAAATGACTACCATGAGGTTCATGGTAGGATCATGGATTAGTTTAAGACATGGAAAAGATAAGTCAGGAATGGTTTCTCCATTTTATGGTTACTTGGTTTGTAATTGAACAGATGCATATGTGTTATGGCAATGATTACCATATTCTGATTTGTTATAAGATCAAGTAATTGTTCATTGAGTAAAGTGTTGTTGTGTGGATTATTAGTTCCATTTGATCTAACCCCTTAGATCAAATCATCTCTACCTAAAAAAAGGTTTTAACAAAGTCACATTGAGGTTTATAGCGCTTGACTTGATGAGCTACTTCAATTCCACCAAGGTCAAGTGAAACTTCAGTTACTGTGACTGTTTTACTTTAAAGCGCGAAAATTCCCCAGATTTTCTATGCATGAATGCAATGCACACATCTGCTTTCTCTATTTTTGTAACCCCAATACCTGGGATATTACAGTCTCTACCCCTTAAACTAAACTCCGTCCTCGAAGTTTGAACTCTCTCACGTTTCCCGAAGTGTGGTTCTGACTTATGCAGACTTAAACTTTTCTCGAACTTCGTAATGATCTTACTGGATATAATTGAATATATCCCTTATCCAGATTATTCCTGGAATCCATTAGGGTTTGTCTCTTAACCGTGACTTCTTCTTTCCATTCCATGATTTCTTTTAATACTATAGTCATGTTTCCTTTCTTCATTGAAGATTTAATGATTGGGCCTTCTTCTGGTGTTGCTAGTCTTAACTGAAGACTAATCTGATAACATACTCCTACTTGGTAAAATAGGTCTTTGTTTTCACTTACTACCAAAACTGCAATAATGGTATTTAGTAAAGTACTTAACATGGAAATGATCATGATGGTTTATTCCTCTAAGAATGGATTAGACTCATTTAGTCCATCCAATCATGGTTTATAATTGATACCTATAACTATTTTGGGTTATTTAGGTTCCATGAAAGAATCATTCTATTAGACTTTAGTTTTGTATAGTCAAACTCCTTCGGTCTTTGGCATTCCAAAGCTTTATTTGGTCTACGATATTTCTTCGTCCAACTTCATTTACCTAAGTTTACTTGAGCTATCGTACTTCTGAGTAAATATTACTCACTTTCTCCAGTTATAGTCCACTTCTTACTTCCTCGAGGTATAAACCTCGGCTTCTGGTCTGACATCCATCTGAAAGTAATGTTCAACAACCTTATGAAAATAAGATCGAACTTCCTCTCAGTTCAGACCTTCTGCTTCTATCAAGCTTAAAGTATTGAGTTATTGTATATCTCATTTCCTGATATCAAGTAATTACTAACTCATTTACTCATTTTTTCTTTCCCGAGAAGGGCTTGGAAACGGTTCATCAAGATTGCTCCGGGTGAATGAAAACCGGAGCTTACATTTCAAGATCGCCCTGTAAGTAGTACTATAGCTATGTCCGCGAATCTCTTTGATTTTTTGTTTCAATACCATGCATTATCATGCTTGATTATTAGTTTGATCGAAATATTTTTTCGTAAAGTATTTGAAGCAGGAACCCGGAAAATAACTTATGTGGATACTATGTTTGCGAGTTCATTCGCGAGATGGCTTGTCGCCTGGAGGCGGAGACGGCTATACATGCCCTTCATGTACGTGAACAACATTTCACAATCTTATTTTATTACCATCAATTGTATCGAGTTCCATTCATATATATTGATCTCCTTTTTAAAAAATTAGATGGAACGTGTGTAGGACTCTCTCCTAACGGTGGATCACATACGAGCAATTCAAGAGGAATTTGCGGGATTCTTAGTTAGGGAGGTCGTAGGTCCAACTGAGGCATATCATCGGGAGTTCATATATGACATTAGGGATATAAAATAGATATTGTAAAGAGGATCGACTTTATATTGTAAACATGCATTACGTGTACTGTATTTCATGACGATGTCTATATATTCATGACAATGTTGTGGTTCCTTGAATGATGTATGTATTGCAGATTTGCATGAATAACATAAAATTCTGAAACTCTGCCGCGGCAGGGAAACGACCATTTTCTCTGCCGCGGCAGATGTTTAGGGCTAACCTCTGATGCGGCAGAGAAACGACCAATATCTCTGCCGCGGGAGAGACCCTTTAGTCCCGGACTAAAGCCCCTCCACCGCGAGCCCCCTGGCTGCACCACATGGAGGTCCCTTTAGTCCTAGTTTATATTTAAACCGAGACTAAAGGTATATTCCTTTAATCCCGATTGTGCAACTGGAACTAATGCCCCATTTTCCACTAGTGTTTGTTGAATGTTGTAATAAAATACAATAAAAGGTTGTATGCATCCATTCAATGTAGAGGCAAGGGGTCACTCCCTCTATTTTTAAAAATGGTCCCAAGCTTAGTTTATAAACGTGTTAAAAAAGGGAGAGATACAATCTTGTTACCACCAAACAACAAAGCATTCCAAATTCAACGGCCATTGGTAGTACTGTACTAGGAAGTATCCTTCCAAATCCAATCAAGCGCGATACTCTGGTCTATCTTCGTATCCGCTTCAGCCTTTCCATCCGTTCCGCAGCCCAGCCCGATTGCAACCCAAGCCCAGATGCCCCCAAAACACGTCAAAATCATGGTAGGTCCCGCCTCCCACGCCCCGAAATTGCCCCCGACTTTCCCGCTCCAATCCTTCCATCATTAACGCCGCTGACGTGTTCGCTCGCGACTCCTCGAAGTCCCCGAGGGGCAAATCCGTAATTCTCCCCCACAAAACCGACCTATACACACACACACAATACAACTCCGGGCCCGATATAAATATCCCAGCCCCCGACCTTATCAACAACCCATCCACCATGATCTGATCTCATCTCCGAAAATTTATTCGAATCTCTCCTCGGCGCGATCCCAAAATCCCCCGACTCCCCGCGCTGCCAAAACCCAAACCGCCAGTTCAAAATTTCCCCAACCCGATCGGATCTACCCCACCCCGAGCGCGCCATTCGTCCCCGGATCTGCCTCTCCCCCTCCTCCCCGCCGGCGTCGAGCGATGGCGGTGCACGGGCGGCCGACGAAGCGGGCGCGGCGGGCGCGGGTGACGGCGGAGCCCTGCCTCCTCGACATGCGGGCCTTCCCCGGCGCCACGGAGCGGGCGGGCGCCGCCACGTTCCGCGCCAACGTGCGCGGGTTCCTGGCCCGCCACGCGGCCCCGGCGCCGCCGCCCGCGCCCGCCGAGTGGGGGCAGGACCAGGAGGCCGTGCTGGGCGACGCCGGCGCCGTGTGGCAGGTGGGGTTCCGCGTGGGCGGGGACGCCGAGGCGGCGGTCGTGGTCATGGATGTCGTCGAGGAGGACGTGCCCAGGGCCAGGCGCGTCCACTGTGACCACTGTACTGTTGCCGGTAAGTGTGTGTCGTCTTTGAGTCTTTGCGGCGTGCTCTAGTATGTTTGATGTTTCAGCATGCTCGTCGGATTAGTCTAGCAGACCGTGTCGTGTTTTTTTTTTTAAATTTGATTTGTGTATAGCTAGACTGTTAGGAGGATTAGCTGTAGATTTGAGATTTATGAGAGTGTTTCTCTGTAGTGTGTGAAGAGTATTCAGGTTTATAGATTTTCTTGGGATGCTGTATATATGTATAAATGCATGCCCACATGAGTGAAATACTAGATTTGGCAATCTCGACAGAGTAAACACTTTCGTACCTCCGCATCTCTCGTTTTTAAATCTACCTGCACCGCAATTGTTGCCTTATTGGCTGATTATAAATGGCTGCCTATGACTAAATTATGTATGCTTTTGGAGGCATATTATTCATGAGAATGGGATACAAAGGACGGAAAAGAAACAAGAAATTAAAACACAGGAAATACAATACCGAGGCTGGACAGTAAAAAATGTCCAACAGCCTATTCCCACCTCATATTGATACACCAACTCGCCTAATTATAGAGCATAGCAGCTCTTTCAAGCCATATCTGCTGATGAATTACAACTAAATATCCTCATAAACTTGTTCTAAATTGATCTGAAATCTACTGTGTTTGCTTCGGAGATTAAAGCCATATCTGCTGATGAGATGGACAGTCATTTCTGTTCATGACATGAATTTTCCACATGTGAATACCTGATGCCTGATGGTGTCAATGGCTGATAAAATGTACAACTTGAGATGAAAATTGACGTCACCTCATTTGTTCAACTTTGATAGGCTGGAGCAGGCACCCTGTTTGTGCAAAGAAGTACCACTTCATAATTCGGAATGACAACATGCCCAGATGCAAAACCTGCCGGCGTTGTGGTCTCATGGTTGAATTGTTCCAAACAAGGTTGGTTCTATCACCAAGGCTCAGTATTCACAATTTAATAAAGCAACCAAACAATATCACTGCAAATTAATGTGACAGTAATATCATTGCAAAAAGGCTGCAACAGTAATTACGATGGCAAATAAAACTACAGTATCAACTGCGATGGTATCTTCAGATATCACAATAGTTTAATCTTGTCATGCAAATATCAGGTGTCCCTCATGCAGTCATGGTTCAGGGTTCGCCCCAGATGAATCAGAAGACTGGGACTATGTGCAGATTGACAATCCGAGCCATTTGCTGCATGGCATAGTTCATGAAAATGGGTTTGGACACCTTGTACGGATTAACGGTCATCAAGGTGGCTCCAGCTTATTGACAGGATACCAACTGATGGACTTTTGGGATCGTCTTTGCAGATACCTCCGAGTAAGGTAATGAAAGGCAAATTTACCTGTACCTGTGTATGGTTAAAAAACAATATGAGCTCTATTTTTTCTCTACTTTTTTCCTGGGAAGTGATACTAACAGGTACATGATAAATTTCAGGAAGGTCTCAGTGATGGATGTCTCAAAAAAGTTTGAAGTCGACTACCGGGTTTTACATGCTGTTGCCACTGGCTGTTCTTGGTATGGGCAGTGGGGATTCAAACTTGGCAGTGGGAGCTTTGGAATCACGTCTGAAACCTACTGCAAAGCCATTGAAAACCTCTCGTCGGTGCCACTGTCCCACTTCTTCCCTCACTCTCGGTCTCCTCGAAACCAATTGCAGGATACCATTGCTTTCTATCAATCCCTCTCAAAGTGCCCCCTCACCACATTCCGTGATTTGTTCCTCTATGTTTTGGGGCTTGTTGCTAACAAAAGTGTGCACAACCACCTTGTAACAATGCACAAAAAGGAGATAGTATATGATGTCGATTTGAGAGAGGGAAACTGGACTGATGAGGAAATAAAACGAGCAGTAGATGTTGCTCTGAAAGTTCTCCGTGCTGCAGATAGTTGGGTGGCTATGCGAAGCCTAAAGGCAGCAACAGCCCATCCAATTGGTTCACCAGAGCTGGTTGAGTACTGCCTCAAGACCATTAGTGGTACAAGAACCTTTGATGGGATGGTTGTAGTAGTTCGTTGCAACAGCAAGACAAACACAATAGAGTACAGGTTGATGACTGATATTTTGTTGTCACTCGCATAGTATACTAGTTCTTGTTTTATGATCAAAAGGCTAACTATTTTTTTCTCACTGCAGGCTCACAAATGAAACCATGTTGCCACCAAAGAATGCGAGCTTGCCAAACCAGGAACACCTTCTGCGTGACATCAAGTTTCTCTATGATGCTCTCCTCTGCCCTCATACAATGCACCCTTACAAGCCAGAACAAATTCATGATCAGGCCAAGAGATCTGCCATGGTCCTTTTGGACTGCAAGCAATTCTTGAATCATTATGACTTGGAAGAGGATTTCTTGCCTCAAAACCAATCTGCGTTGCACATCTGGTGCCAAGTGGAGCTATTGGATCAGGTTGATGATCCACCCAGCCTCCCAGCAGAGCTTCTAACACTTCCTCAAACAGCTACTATTGCTGATCTGAAGATGGAGGCTATGAGGACATTTCGAGATGTGTATTTGATGTTACAGAGCTTTGTACCAAACCAGCTTCTTGATTGTCCAACTGCAGGGGACACAACTCAAGTCAAGCTCTTATTTGGAGCAAAAGGGACTGTTCACATCCAAGGGAAGTGTGTAGGAGGTGAGCGTAGAGTTGCAATATATCGGATGGAGAGGGGTGTTGACAAATGGACAGTTAATTGTTCATGTGGAGCCATGGATGATGACGGCGAGAGAATGCTATCTTGTGACTCGTGCCAGGTGTGGCAGCACACTAGGTGCGCTGGGATTAGTGATTTTGATCAGGTGCCAAAGAGATATGTGTGTTCATCATGTAAATTACTCCACAAGCCCAAAATGTATAGTAGTTTCTCTAACAATAGATGTAAGACTGCTGGCTCTTTTAGTCATGCCAGTGGTGGCTTGTGGAGGTCTCACATCCGTTAACATGTACATATTGACATGGAAGTGTTCCTAAAGTGAAATATGCAAGTTTTTGGTGACTACTATGTGAAATGCTAGTTTTATTTTTCTGGCTCATTACTAATGAGAAACTAACCAGCATGTAAAGCAGCCCTTGAGCATGAGTAGATTTGCTTTGTCCTCCACCAACCAACATTGTCCACATTAGCAGCATCACAACAGTTTGTCAAGATGATACTGAAAATAAGTAGAAACTGTTTAGAAACATGAATTTGGCATGAATCTACAACAAAGTTATTGCAGAAAAACAAGACAACTATAACCAATATCTAGCTGTTACACAGTACTGTCTTGCAGGTTCACATGCCAATGGATATCTAGAAAGCTTCTGTGTTCTTGTTGGAAAAGCAAAATACTACCAAAGATAACCTCTACCCTTGATCTCAAATGCAATATGAACAAAACGAAATGAATGAACACAATACCGCAGTTGCAAGTTCAGCAAGTAATGCAGATAATAATTCAAATGTCAGATGGCAGAGCATTGCACTTGGGTATGTTTGCAACAGTTGTATTTTGCTGTGCAGTACAAGCTAAATGTTTTATCACACGGGACAAACGAGAAAGGACACATCCAGATCAACATTTGGAGAGAGGAAGAATATTGAATATTCCATAGCCCTATTTCAAAATAAGAGAAAATAAAACCTGACCAATCTGTGACGTTGTAAAACAATATAAACCTGACCTTGCACATAATACTCTGTTAGTTGAGTTAAATTTAGTGAAGAGCATACTGCAACAAAATGCCAAGCTGCTGTAACACTTACTGACTAAAACTACAGTAGCCTAAGAAATGGTGAATTAATAGGTTTGATACTGGGAAAAAATCTTAAATAGGTCATTATTAGAAACAGTTGCGATGCTAAAACGTGGACAAATTCGGATTTGAGTCATCATGTAAATTACTCCACAAGCCAGCTCAGATATCGAGTATTACATTTGAAGGAAACCTCTCCTCGGTCATTTGAAGACAGTTTGGTCTTCATACGAGGCATGTCTCAGAACTTAGCTAAGGTGTATAGTAGTTTTCCTAACCAAAGATGCAAGACTGCTAGCTCTTTTAGTCATGCCAGTGGCGGGTTATGGAGATCACACATCAGTTAGCATGTACGTATTGACAAGAATGAGTCCTAATACGAAAAATGCAAAATCTTGATGACCACTATACTGAAATACTAGTTTTATCATTCTGGTTCATGACTCATGAGAAACTTACCAGCATGCTGTGTCAGTGTAAGTTCCAGCAAAGCTAGCCCTTGAGAATGGATTCAGTGACTTGCTTCGTCCTTCAGCAACCAACATTGTCTACATTAGTATCAGAGCAGTGTGTAGAATTGGTACTGAAAAATAAAAAAGAACTCTACTCTAAGTCAAAAAGAAAAAAAAACAAGACAACATGACAGTACTACCTTGCAGTTTCACATGCCAATGAAGAATGAACATCTAGAAAGCTTTTGTGTTTTTTTGATTTAGAACATAATTTTTTTTTACCTCGGCTGAACCTCTACCTTGATCACAAATGGAATATGAACAAGAAAGATGAATGAATATGTAGTTGCAAGTTCAGTAGGTGATGAAGATAGCAATTCATCAAATCTCCAATGGCAGTTAGGTATGTTTGCACAGTAGTATTTTCATGTGCATATTACAAGATAAATGTTTTACACACAGGACAAAAGAGGAAGAACGTATCCAGTTCATAATTTGAACATAGAAAGATAGAATGACAACTGAATATGCAGTTGCAAGTTCAGTAGGTGATGAAGATAACAATTCAAATTTCAAATGACAGAGCATTGCAGTTAGGTATGTTTGCGCAGTAGTAGTATTTTGATGTGCATATTACAAGATAAATGTTTTATCACACAGGACAAAAGAGAAAGGACGTATCCAGTTCAGAATCGAACAGAAAAAGATAGAACGACAACTGAATATCCCATAACCCTGTTCGAAATAAGAGAATAAAATCCGAACAATCCGTAATGTTGTACATCACTATAAACTTGACCTGACACATACTATGTTAGGTCAGCGCAATCCGTAATGTTGTACATCACTATAAACTTGACCTCACACGTACTCTGTTAGTTCAACGAGTTAAATTTATTGAAAGAGCATATTGCAACCAAATTCCAAGCTGTGGCAGCACTTCTAACGTCACTTACTGAACTAAGACTACTTAATCATTAGCGAAATAATAGGGTAGGGTACTGAGAAATATTCCTAAATAGTTCATTATTACAAACAATATGATGCTAATGTGGACAAACTCATGTTGAGTCATGATATATAGGTGAAGAAAGAATATCAATTCTACTTGTAAGAAGGATAAACCATTTCTTTATATACTAGCAAATATGAAGTGAAGAAATAATATCAATTCTAATTGTAAGAAGGATAAAGGAAGCACAGTAAATTAAGAACCCCGGGCGCTAAATTCTAGAAACTAAATAGTTCATAATAGACAAAATGAAGCATACTAAGGCTGCATTTGCCATTGTAGTGATTTTGAGAATCCCCTTTTGGCTGAACCCGCTTTTCCCTTTTTTAGTGATTAGTTGACCTGCTTTTACTTAAGTTGTGGCTAATTTTCCACAAAAGACTATTAAACAACCACAGTTCAGCAACCACAAACTGCGGTTAGCACTTGGACAGGTTAGAGAAGAACTATTTCATAATAGATAAACTGATGGGTTGGGTTCTAAGGGAAGACTTAGCCAGATAGAGAAATACAGATTGGAAACTGCACATGGAAGAATCGGTGCAAATATTGACAGTAGAAAACAACTGAACAAATATACTTTTCTTTATGAAGTCAGATGGCACTAACTTATCTTGAAGATGATAGTGTTGAAAATAGGAACCAAAATAGTACCAATAATGATTAAAAAGAAGTGATTTTGAGTATACATAAGAATATATATGGAGCAGAAAACACGAAGATACATATAATTCCAAGCATAAAAAAATCTAAGCATACTTATCTGTAAAAGACTATTAAACTCTGTGATGCTTCCAGCTGATATATTCAGAGAAAATGGGGCATGACAAAAAGTAACAGATATGTTATTTAAGTGGTTTGAAGAGATAAAAGTCGTAAAGTTCTTTCTTGTGTGATTTTTTTATGTGAACAGCAGGAGCTCTGTTTTGTTTGTTTGCAATGATAAAGAGGAATCGAAGTTGTGGATGTTCTGAAATTATAAGGAAGGAGAGATATTGCATGTTCATCTTACTGATCAGGAGAATTACATCCTACTTTTTTCAATGGGGAACAGTAGGAATAACAGAGTCTCATTATTGTTACTGTCCCAGTGGAGAACTTTTTTTTAGATAAAAGGCAAGACTTGCCCGACTTTAAATTAATAAAACCCTTACGGATCCCAGTGGAGAACTTGTGGTACCCAACCGATAAGTGAATCATTAAGTAGGAAAATATATTCTTCGAACAGAAACTGCTGGACTATAACATGAGGGTAATACCTCCCAAATTGAATGAGGAATGTTATGCAATTCTATCAAATGCACTGTCAAACAGGTTTTCCTCAAGGTGATCGTCTTTTGAAAAATAAAAGCACAAATAAAAAAAAAACCTGTGACAGAAGTTCTCATACAAAAATGTTCCTCCAGAGTCCACAAGTGAGTTTGAGAGCCAGAATGTTGAATTAGACACGAACAGACGAGAATGAGATAGCACCATGAACTTTGTTGGGCAACAAAGAGAGCTCCAGAGAACCCAGTTGAAAACAAAAACAATACAAGTGAAGAATTTGCACAGCTGTATGTTTATAGGTTGAAATATGACAGATTGAATACATCATTCTGCTCGAGGTGAGACACAGCTTATTGAATTATTGACTTGTCTTCCGACAACTAGAGACCTTAAGCACTGATCTTTGGCATCGGATCTGACCGGTACAAATGCCCTAATTTATAACCAACATGAGCACACCAGCATGATCAGTGCTTCATTTTCAAAACGCAACCCAAGAACTTCGGGTTTTGAACCATGTCTAAACCACTACTGCAAAAACTCTGTAACTTTAGCTCAAGAGCTGAACTCATCAACATGAATTTAAGAAAACCTAGAGAATAAAATGTCAAGCCACAACAAACAATCATAAAACAAGGTAATAAGCCTAAAGTCTCATTCTGCATCACTGTCCAGAGAAAACAGAACACTAAAGCAGTTGGTAAAGAAGAAAACTAGCAAATAATACGTAGCTAATCACAAGGAAGAAGTAATCAAGGATGAGAATATAAAGTAATACACATCTCCATGGCATGATGTACACATAGTGGGGACGCAGCTGTAGACCTGTAGTTCATGCAAGGAAACTGGGATCTTAAACTAGCATAGGTTTTAAGGCAATTGCCGGTTGAACAATATGATAGTACAACCATAGCCAAAAGAAATCCGCGCGTTCCAGATAGGGCTTAAACTACTGGCTTATCTTCCAATGACTAGAGCACTAATTTCGGCATCAAATTCGACCAGTACAAATGACCTAATTTATCACCAACATGAACACAATAGCAGGATTAATCGGCTACTTGAGGCTCAGCGCAATTAACTAGAGGACTACAATCCTGGTACTAACAACAACACAATATCAACTGAGTAAACCAAAAATCTTACGCATTCCATTGGGATTATCGAGTAGCGGAGACAAGAACAACTGAAAGGGAACGAAGAATCGCAGGAAAACCTAACCTTAGAAGCACGTCATCCTCCGCACGAGATGATCAGTGAGCGGCTTGATGGAGAAGGGGGAGAGGACCCGGGGCCTTTCATGAGGTGTCGATCGCTTATGGCGGAGGTGGGAGGAGAGGAAATTGGGAGGGGATTTCGAGTCTCTTCTTCGTTTCTTTGCTCGTGGCTTGAGTTGGCCTCCGCCAAAGGGCAATGCTGAGCTGAGGATATTCGGCGCTGTGTTTCTGCCCAAGTCGGACTTGTCTCAAAAAGATTTCCGGACAATTTTATTTCGATATTTCCGCAGTCGGCAGGGGAAAAACCCGAGCACCTGCGTAAAGTATACTCTGGCGTGGTTATTTCAGATGAGATGGGCAGATGCCAGATGGCATTGTACTCTGTCTGCATACAGGTAAAACTTTGACCAAGCCGACTGAAATGTATCTTTTCTCAATGATTTGTTAAGTTTGTACTCACACGATTAATCCACTGTGGATTTACCAAACTAAATATCAACCAATAGAACCGAAAGTAGACTTTGGTAACTGAAGACAATTTTTTTTTCTGAATGAACTGAAGATAAATTAGCTTATAACACACTAAAATCTAAACATACTTGGACTAAGTGGATTTACAAATCGATGTGTAAAATAGGTTATCGTGATCTCCCTTCGAGCTAAAATTCTTAATTTCAAAGGTAAATACGTCATGTCTCAAAGTAAAATGGACGGCGAAACATCCACACTTACGAGTGTAAGTACAAAAGTATTTTCCTTTAACTATTTAGAATAAAACAACATTATAATAAAATAATATAATATTGTTCCAACTAAAAATTTTGGACGTAAATTTCTTCAAATTAACTTAGTTTATTTCTCTCATTGTCTCAAGACTTTCTTTTGTAGATAAAAGACATAAAGGGCCAACGTTAAATTAATAATGCCCTTACCAGCGAAATGATATAAGATGAGCTTACAATTACAAATTTAATAACATACCCACACGAACTACCAAAAAAACTATAAATGAAAGCGGACCGTAGGCATAATCATTACAATGACTACGTAGAATCAAAGCAAAAACTTGACAGTAGCACTAACAAAACACACTAGCCCATCCGGAGAACAAGCGTCAACAGAACTTCAACTCTACTATAGAACGACCACCACCAAGATCCGATCTAGCTGCCCACAAACCAACAAACAACATCCGAGTAGGGAGTAGCTCAATGAGGGAGTAAGAGCATCTTTAATCACTGGGGCTCCTCGGGTCGAAATCCGGCGCTGCTATTTAGCGGCGAATTGATGTAAAGTTTGTCTAGAGAGGCTCATTTTCCCATCGGCGAGCTTAGGATGGATGAAAATTTTGGACAAATGTAGGGGAATTCAGACAAAACAAGACGAAATGCATTCAAACATAGTCAAAATTTAGAATTAACATATATATGCGAGTTCGTACATATATAGAACGAATTCGTAATATATTTGAATTCGGCTAGAGGGAAACATAAACTAAGCTAGAACACGACGATCTTCTACATGCCGAAATGGCGGTAGAACGCCGTGTAGTCGCCACCGTCGTCGTCGCTGGAGTTGCCGGCGTCCTAGGGCGGCGGCGCCTGCTGGCTGCTCTGGCCGGCGTCTCCGTACCAACGACTGCGTCGGCCGATACATCTCGTCGTCGATGCTCTCCTCGAGCTTGATGCGCAGCACGGGGGCGACGGGTGCGGTGGGTTCGACCGGTGTGGCTCGGGCAGCGCGTCCCCGCGCGGCCACCAGGTCGAGCAGCCGCCTCTGCTGCTCCGCCTCCTGCCTCTCCCAGTCACGCCTAGACCAGGCGAGCGGGGCGTCCATTGGGAGGGCGTTGTCGGGGGGGACGAGGTCGGACAGCGACCTTGCGATCGCCTCGGCCACCGCGGCGTCCTCGGCCCACTTGGCCTCCTCTTCGGCGAGCTGGGACACGGCAGCGGCTGTTGCGGCGTCCTTCTTGGACGTCTTCCTCTTGCGGTCGCACGAAGGAGATGATGACCGGTGCCCTCCCTCGCGGATGATGAGGGCGCCGCTGCTGCGCCCTCTCGTCGACGGTGGAGACGCCGACTCCTTCTTGCTGACCCTCGGCATCGCTGGTGGAGGAGCCGACCCGCCGAACATGGACGCCGACCAGACGACGAGGACGACGTCGCCATCTGTTGCCCAAGAGCTCCCGTGCCGGCGCGACACGGTCGGTGCCACCTGCGGCGGCATCCCCAGTATGGGGGAGTTGTCGCCCTCGATGTGCGCGAGCACGTACTCGAGGGTGCGGCCAGACCTGCTCCACCAGCGGTGGCGGCCGGCAGCGTTGTTTCGCGCGGGAGGAAGGGGAGGGCCGTCGTAGGATGCGAGTTATCGCTCGTACCTTTGCCGGAAGAACTCCATCCAGGCCTCGTGGTTGTCGGGGAAGAATCGCTCCTCCGCGCGCTGCTCGTCACTGAGGGTGACGAGCACCGCATCCCGCCTCGAGGGCGGTGCATCCCATTGGCGGCGGTGGGATCGGGACGCCCCCCGCGCTCATGCGCCAGCCTCCGGGCGCGCGGAAGTCCGGCGGCGCGGGGTAGCCCCTGCGGGGTAGCCTCCCCTCCCATTGGTGAAGAGAACGACGGCCGAAGCCGTTGTTCGCCGCGCCATCGCCGAAGTTCGCCATTGTTCGCTCGATGAGATTGGGGAGAGAGGTGGTGAATAGGGAGACGGGGTGATAAATGCGTCCAGACGCGGTAGTTCAGCGATAAATAGAAATCGACGCGTGTGAAACCGAGGCGATAGCATTAACTCGCCGCGTGGAAGCTACACGTCCGGCGAAGACTGACCGGCGGCAGACTTTTACAGCACGCGGAAAACGATGCGATGAGGACGATGATCGACCACCAGCCGCGCGGGAAGTTTTGTCGACGTTTCCCGCGCTTTCATTTCTTCCAGACTCTCTGAGCGCTCCCCGGAGGGTTGGGGATGACCTGGACTCCCCGGATGGATGAAAGCCCAAATCCGGGCGAAAACAAGGATCCAGGGACGCGACTGAACCATTTTCGTCCATCCGGAAGAAAAAATGGTCCTAGGGACCTTCCCGAGGAGATGGGTGGAGATGCTCTACGGGCATCTCCAACGCGGCGACCCAAACCGCGCCCGCGCGTCCGGATCGGTTGAACCGGACAAATCCGTGGCCCAACGCGGCCACGCATCGCAAATGCGGATGGCCGCTGATGTCTACTCACGCTTCTTTTCATGTAGACAGTGTTGGGCCTCCAAGAGCAGAGGTTTGTAGAACAGCAGCAAGTTTTCCCTTAAGTGGATCACCCAAGGTTTATCGAACTCAGGGAGGAAGAGGTCAAAGATATCCCTCTCAAGCAACCCTGCGATCACAATGCAAGAAGTCTCTTGTGTCCCCAACACACCTAATACACTTGTCAGATGTATAGGTGCACTAGTTCGGCGAAGAGATAGTAAAATACAAGTAATATGGATGAATATGAGTGGTAATAGCAATCTGAATAAAATATGGCAGCGAGTAAACATGCAGTGGAATAGTAAACAAACAGTGACAACGGCGCCAGAAAAATGCTTGTCAAGGCGTGCGATTGACGTGGGAGATAGGAATCTTTGTGATGTGACTTTTCTATTCGGAAACAAGGCCTAGGGATCATACTTTCACTAGTGGACACTCTCAACATTGATCACATAATAAAACCACTCTACACTCTCTTGTTGGATGATGAACACCACTAATTGCATAGGGCTACAAGAGCAACTCAATGCCGGAGTTAACAAGCTCCACAATATTCGATATTCATATTTAAATAACCTTAGAGTGCATGATAGATCATTGCAATTATACCAAGTACTAACATAGCATGCACACTGCCACCATCATACTATGAAAGGAGGAATAGATCACATCAATACCATCATAGTAATAGTTAACTTCATAATCTACAAGAGATCATAATCATAAACTACGCCAAGCACTACATGATGCACACACTGTCACCATTACATCATGGAGGAGGAATAGAGTACTTTAATAACATCACTAGAGTAGCAAATAGATTAATAGTGATACAAAACTCATATGAATCTCAATCATGTAAGGCAGCTCATGAGATCATTGTATTGAAGTACATGGGAGAGAGATTAACCACATAGCTACCGGTACAGCCCTTAGCCTCGAGGGAGAACTACTCCCTCCTCATGGGAGACAGCAACATTGATGAAGATGGCGGTGGTGTCGATGGAGATGCCTTCCGGGGGCACTTCCCCGTCCCGGCGGCGTGCCGGAACAGAGACTTCTGTCCCCCAGATCTTGGCTTCGCGATGGCGGCGGCTCTGGAAGGTTTCTCGTACCGTGGCTTATTCGTATCGAAGATTTAGGTCAGGGACCTTTAAATAGGCGAAGAGGCGGAGTCGGAAGGCTGACGGAGCCGCCACACAATAGGGGGGCGCGCCTGGTGAAGGAGATATGCCCTAGAGGCAATAATAAAGTGGTTATTATTTATATCTCTATGTTTATGATAAATGTTTATATGTCATGCTATAATTGTATTAACCGAAACATTAGTACATGTGTGATATATAGACAAACAAAGAAGTCCCTAGTATGCCTCTTAACTAGCTTGTTGATTAATGGATGATTAGTTTCATAATCATGAACATTGGATGTTATTAATAACAAGGTTATATCATTATATGAATGATGTAATGGACACACCCAATTAAGCGTAGCATAAGATCTCGTCATTAAGTTATTTGCTATATGCTTTCGATACATAGTTACCTAGTCCTTATGACCATGAGATCATGTAAATCACTTATACCGGAAAGGTACTTTGATTACACCAAACGCCACTGCGTAAATGGGTGGTTATAAAGGTGGGATTAAGTATCCGGAAAGTATGAGTTGAGGCATATGGATCAACAGTGGGATTTGTCCATCCCGATGACGGATAGATATACTCTGGGCCCTCTCGGTGGAATGTCGTCTAATGTCTTGCAAGCATATGAATAAGTTCATAAGAGACCACATACCACGGTACGAGTAAAGAGTACTTGTCAGGAGACGAGGTTGAACAAGGTATAGAGTGATACCGAAGATCAAACCTCGGACAAGTAAAATATCGCGTGACAAAGGGAATTGGTATCGTATGTGAATGGTTCATTCGATCACTAAAGTCATCGTTGAATATGTGGGAGCCATTATGGATCTCCAGATCCCGCTATTGGTTATTGGTCGGAGTGAGTACTCAACCATGTCCGCATAGTTCACGAACCGTAGGGTGACACACTTAAAGTTGGATGTTGAAATGGTAGAACTTGAATATGGAATGGAGTTCGAATATTTGTTCGGAGTCCCGGATGAGATCCCGGACATCACGAGGAGTTCCGGAATGGTCCGGAGAATAAGATTCATATATAGGATGTCATTTTATGTGAATTAAAATGATGCGGAAGATTCTATGGAAGGTTCTAGAAGGTTCTAGAAAAGTCCGGAAGAAACCACCAAGGAAGGTGGAGTCCCGGTGGGACTCCACCACCATGGCCGGCCAACCCTAGTGGGGAAGGAGTCCCAAGTGGACTCCCCCATAGGGGGCCGGCCACCCCCTCCATGGAAGGTGGAACTCCCACCTCAAGTGGGAGTCCTAGCTTGGGTAGGTTTCCCTATTCTATGGAAGGTTTTGGGTTCGGGTCTTATTCGAAGACTTGGAGTCCAACACTTGGGGTTCCACCTATATAATGAGGGGCCAAGGGAGGGGGCCGGCTACCCCAAGACCACAAGCTGGCCGCCCCCCTTGAAGTGGCCGGCCACCCCCTCCCAAACCCTAGCCGCCCCCTCTCCTCCATATCTCCCGCGTAGCTTTAGCGAAGCTCCGCCGGAGTTCTCCACCGCCACCGACACCACGCCGTCGTGCTGTCGGATTCAAGAGGAGCTACTACTTCCGCTGCCCGCTGGAACGGGAGGTGGACGTCGTCTTCATCAACAACCGAACGTGTGACCGAGTACGGAGGTGCTGCCCGTTCGTGGCGCCGGAGCGATCGTGATTAAGATCTTCTACGCGCTTTTGCAAGCGGCAAGTGAACGTCTACCGCAGCAACAAGAGCCTCATCTTGTAGGCTTTGGAATCTCTTCAAGGGTGAGACTCGATACCCCCTCGTTGCTACCGTCTTCTAGATTGCATCTTGGCTTGGATTGCGTGTTCGCGGTAGGAAATTTTTTGTTTTCTATGCAACGTTATCCTACAAAGGTGGTATCGCAGCCGTGTCTATGCATAGATGGTTGCACGAGTAGAACACAATGGTTTTGTGGGCGTTGATGCTCTTGTTATCTTTAGTTTGAGTACTTTGCATCTTTGTGGCATAGTGGGATGAAGCGGCTCGGACTAACTTTACATGACCGCGTTCATGAGACTTGTTCCTCGTTCGACATGCAACTTGTATTGCATAAGAGGCTTTGCGGGTGTCTGTCTCTCCTACTATAGTGAAGATTCAATTTACTCTTCTATTGAAAACATTAGTATCAACGTTGTGGTTCATGTTCGTAGGTAGATTAGATCTCTCTCGAAAACCCTAAACCACGTAAAATATGCAAACCAAATTAGAGACGTCTAACTTGTTTTTGCAGGGTTTGGTGATGTGATATGGCCATAATGTGATGATGAATATGTATGAGATGATCATTATTGTATTGTGGCAACCGGCAGGAGCCTTATGGTTGTCTTTAAATTTCATGTTGAGTAGTATTTCAAAGTAGTTGTAATAGTTGCTACATGGAGGACAATCATGAAGACGGCGCCATTGACCTTGACGCTACGCCGACGATGATGGAGATCATGCCCGAAGATGATGGAGATCATGTCCGTGCTTTGGAGATGAAGATCAAAGGCGCAAAGACAAAAGGGTCATATCATATCACATATGAACTGCATGTGATGTTAATCCTTTTATGCATCTTATTTTGCTTAGATCGTGACGGTAGCATTATAAGATGATCCCTCACTAAAATCTCAAGATAATAAAGTGTTCATCCTTAGTAGCACCGTTGCCAAGACTTGTCGTTTCGAAGCATCTCGTGATGATCGGGTGTGATAGAATCAACAAGTGCATACAACGGGTGCACGACCGATTAGCACATGCGGCTACTAAGGTGGCCGTGACGAGCCTAGCATGTATGAGACATGGTCTCGGAACACGTGATACCGAAAGGTAGAGCATGAATCATATGGTTGATATGATGAACACTTTGAGTGTTCGCCATTGAAATCACACCTTGTCTCGTGATGATCGGACATAGGTGCGGTGGTTTTGGTTCGTGTGATCACTAAGACAATGCGAGGGATATTGTTTTGAGTGGGAGTTCATCTAGATTTTTAATTATGTTGAATTAAAATTTGAACTCAATTTGTCATAAACTTAGTCTAAACTTTTGCAAATATATGTTGTAGAGTTGGCGTCCCCAATCAATTTTAACCAGTTCCTAGAGAAAGAAAAACTTAAGAGCAACGGTAGCAACTTCACCGACTGGTTCCGTCATGTGAGGATCTTCCTCTCTGGCGGAAATCTGCAATATGTGCTTGATGCACCGCTAGGTGACCCTCCTGCAGAAACTGAAACCGATGAAGTAAAAGCTGTTTACGAGACTCGGAAAACTCGGTACTCTCAAGTTCAGTGTGCCATCCTGTGCAGTCTGGAATCCGATCTTCAAAAACGTTTTGAGCACCACGATCCTCATGAGTTGATGAATGAGCTGAAAGCTATTTTTGAGACTCATGCGGCCGTGGAATGCTATGAAGCATCGAAACAATTCTTCAGCTGCATGATGGAAGAAGGTAGCTCCATTAGTGAGCACATGCTCGCCATGACCGGGCATGCAAAGAAACTCAGTGACTTGGGAATAGTGATTCCTAACAGACTGGGGATTAATCGTGTCCTTCAATCACTGCCACCAAGTTACAAGAATTTTGTGATGAACTACAATATGCAGAACATGAACAAGGAGTTACCTGAACTCTTTGGCATGCTAAAAGCTACTGAGATTGAGATCAAGAAAGAGCACCAAGTGTTGATGGTCAACAAGACCACCAGTTTCAAGAAACAGGGCAAGTCTAAGGGAAAATTCAAGAAGGGTGGCAAGAAAGCTGCCACGCCTCCTATGAAACCTAAGAACGGCCCTAAGCCTGATGCTGAGTGCTATTACTGCAAGGAGAAGGGACACTGGAAGCGTAATTGCTCCAAGTATCTGGCTGATCTGAAGAGCGGCCTTGTCAAGAAGAAGAAAGAAGGTATATCTGATATACATGTTATAGATGTTTATCTCACTGGTTCTCGTTCTAGTACCTGGGTATTTGATACTGGTTCGGTTGCTCATATTTGTAACTCGAAACAGGAACTAAAGAATAAACGAAGACTACTGAAAGATGAAGTAACGATGCGCGTTGGAAATGGATCCAAAGTCGATGTGATCGCTGTCGGCACACTTCCTCTACATCTACCTTCGGGATTAGTTTTAAGCCTAAATAATTGTTATTTTGTACCCGCGTTGAGCATGAACATTATATCTGGATCTTGTTTAATGCAAGACGGTTATTCATTCAAGTCTGAGAATAATGGTTGTTCTATTTTTATGAATAATATCTTTTATGGTCGAGCACTACAAAAGAATGGCTTATTTCTGTTAGATCTCGATAGTAGTGATACGCATATACATAACATTGATGCTAAGCGAATTAAATTGAATGATAATTCTACTTATATGTGGCACTGTCGTCTTGGTCATATTGGAGTGAAACGCATGAAGAAACTCCATACTGATGGATTACTTGAATCACTTGACTTTGAGTCACTTGATAGATGCGAAGCATGTCTAATGGGAAAAATGACTAAGACTCCATTTTCTGGTATGATGGAGCGAGCTACTGACTTATTGGAAATCATACATACCGATGTGTGCGGACCAATGAGCGTAGCATCGCGCGGTGGTTATCGTTATGTTCTAACCTTCACAGATGATCTGAGTAGATATGGGTATATCTATTTCATGAAACATAAATCCGAAACTTTCGAGAAGTTTAAGGAATTTCAAAGTGAAGTAGAAAATCAACGTAACAAGAAGATTAAATTTCTACGATCTGATCGTGGAGGTGAATATCCGAGTTATGAGTTTGGCATGCATTTAAAGAAATGTGGAATACTTTCACAATTGACACCGCCGGGAACACCTTAACGAAACGGTGTGTCCGAACGTCGTAATCGAACTCTCTTAGATATGGTTCGTTCTATGATGTCTCTTACCGATTTACCCTTATCATTTTGGAGTTCTGCAGTAGAGACAGCCGCATTCACTTTAAATAGAGCACCATCAAAATCCGTAGAAACGACACCGTATGAATTATGGTTTAATAAGAAACCTAAGCTGTCGTTCCTGAAAGTTTGGGGTTGCGAAGCCTATGTAAAGAAGTTACAACCGGACAAACTAGAACCCAAAGCGGAGAAATGCGTCTTCATAGGATACCCTAAGGAAACTATAGGGTACACTTTCTATCACAAGTCCGAAGGCAAAATCTTTGTTGCTAAGAACGGAACCTTTCTTGAGAAAGAATTTCTCACTAAAGAAGTGACTGGAAGAAAAGTAGAACTCGATGAGATTGATGAATCTATACTTGTTGATCAGAGTAGCACAAAGATCGAAGTTGTACTGCATGCCGCCTACACCGGCCACAGAGGAAACTAATCAGAATGAGCATGAAACTTCGACCGAGGAAACCATCAACCTCGCAGATCGACAAGGGAGCGTACCACTCCTGATTGGTATGATCCTTGTCTAAATGTCATGATTGTGGATAATAATGATGAGGACCCTGCGACGTATGAAGAAGCAATGATGAGCCCAGATTCCAACAAATGGCAAGAAGCCATGAAATCCGAAATGGGATCCATGTATGATAACAAAGTATGGACTTTGGTAGACTTACCTGATAACTGAAAGGCTGTCGAAAATAAATGGATCTTCAAGAGAAAAACAGATGCTGATGGTAATATTACTGTCTATAAAGCTCGACTTGTCGCAAAGGGTTTCCGACAAATTCAAGGAGTTGACTACGATGAGACTTTCTCACCTGTAGCGAAGCTAAAATCTGTGAGGATTTTGTTAGCAATAGCTGCATTTTTCGATTATGAGATTTGGCAGATGGATGTCAAAACGGCGTTCCTTAATGGAGACATTGAGGAAGAGTTGTATATGGTACAACCCAAAGGTTTTGTCGATCCTAAAAATGCTGACAAAGTATGCAAACTTCAGCGTTCAATCTATGGACTGAAGCAAGCATCAAGAAGTTGGAACCGACGCTTTGATAAGGTGATCAAAGACTTCGGGTTTATACAAAGGTCATGGAGAGGCCTGTATTTACAAGAAAGTGAGTGGGAGCTCTGTAGCATTCCTGATATTATATGTAGATGATATATTATTGATCGGGAATGATATAGAACTATTAAGCAGTGTTAAAGGTTATTTGAATAATAGTTTTTCAATGAAAGACCTTGGTGAAGCATCGTATATATTAGGCATCAAGATTTATAGAGATATATCAAGACGCCTAATAGGGCTATCACAGAGTACATATCTGGATAAGATTCTAAAGAAGTTTAGAATGGACGAAAGTAAGAAAGGGTTCTTACCTATGTTACCAGGCAAGGTCTTGAGTAAGACTCAAGGACCGGCTACGGCAGAAGAAAGAGAAAGGATGAGTAATATCCCCTATGCCTCGGCAGTAGGATCTATCATGTATGCCATGCTATGTACTAGACCGGATATAGCACATGTTGTTAGTTTGACTAGCAGATATCAAAGTGATCCAGGAATGGAACACTGGACAGCGGTCAAGAATATCCTGAAGTACTTGAAAAGAACTAAGGATATGTTTCTTTGTTATGGAGGTGACCAAGAGCTCGTTGTAAGTGGTTACACCGATGCAAGTTGGAACACTGATCCTGATGACTCTAAGTCACGGCTGGGTACGTGTTTATATTGAATGGTGCTGCGAAGAAGTCGGGCAAGCTCGAAGCAGTGCACGGTGGCGAAGTCTTCAACAGAATCAGAGTACATAGCGGCTTCAGAGGCTTCATCAGAAGCGGTATGGATGAAGAGGTTCATTGTAGAGCTCGGTGTGGTTCCTAGTGCATTGGACCCATTAATCATTTACTGTGATAACATGGGTGCCATCGCCAATGCACAAGAGCCAAGGTCACACAAGAGGCTGAAGCATATCAAGCTGCGTTACCACTCGATTCGCGAGTACATCGAAGATGGAGAAGTAAAGATTTGCAAAGTACACACTGATCTGAATGTAGCAGATCCGTTGACTAAAGCTCTCCCTAGGGCAAATCATGACCAACACCAGAATGCCATGGGTGTTAGGTATATTACAATGTAATCTAGATTATTGACTCTAGTGCAAGTGGGAGACTGAAGGAGATATGCCCTAGAGGCAATAATAAAGTGGTTATTATTTATATCTCTATGTTTATGATAAATGTTTATATGTCATGCTATAATTGTATTAACCGAAACATTAGTACATGTGTGATATATAGACAAACAAAGAAGTCCCTAGTATGCCTCTTAACTAGCTTGTTGATTAATGGATGATTAGTTTCATAATCATGAACATTGGATGTTATTAATAACAAGGTTATATCATTATATGAATGATGTAATGGACACACCCAATTAAGCGTAGCATAAGATCTCGTCATTAAGTTATTTGCTATATGCTTTCGATACATAGTTACCTAGTCCTTATGACCATGAGATCATGTAAATCACTTATACTGGAAAGGTACTTTGATTACACCAAACGCCACTGCGTAAATGGGTGGTTATAAAGGTGGGATTAAGTATCCGGAAAGTATGAGTTGAGGCATATGGATCAACAGTGGGATTTGTCCATCCCGATGACAGATAGATATACTCTGGGCCCTCTCGGTGGAATGTCGTCTAATGTCTTGCAAGCATATGAATAAGTTCATAAGAGACCACATACCACGGTACGAGTAAAGAGTACTTGTCAGGAGACGAGGTTGAACAAGGTATAGAGTGATACCGAAGATCAAACCTCGGACAAGTAAAATATCGCGTGACAAAGGGAATTGGTATCGTATGTGAATGGTTCATTCGATCACTAAAGTCATCGTTGAATATGTGGGAGCCATTATGGATCTCCAGATCCCGCTATTGGTTATTGGTCGGAGTGAGTACTCAACCATGTCCGCATAGTTCACGAACCGTAGGGTGACACACTTAAAGTTGGATGTTGAAATGGTAGAACTTGAATATGGAATGGAGTTCGAATATTTGTTCGGAGTCCCGGATGAGATCCCGGACATCACGAGGAGTTCCGGAATGGTCCGGAGAATAAGATTCATATATAGGATGTCATTTTATGTGAATTAAAATGATGCGGAAGGTTCTATGGAAGGTTCTAGAAGGTTCTAGAAAAGTCCGGAAGAAACCACCAAGGAAGGTGGAGTCCCGGTGGGACTCCACCACCATGGCCGGCCAACCCTAGTGGGGGAGGAGTCCCAAGTGGACTCCCCCATAGGGGGCCGGCCACCCCCTCCATGGAAGGTGGAACTCCCACCTCAAGTGGGAGTCCTAGCTTGGGTAGGTTTCCCTATTCTATGGAAGGTTTTGGGTTCGGGTCTTATTCGAAGACTTGGAGTCCAACACTTGGGGTTCCACCTATATAATGAGGGGCCAAGGGAGGGGGCCGGCTACCCCAAGACCACAAGCTGGCCGCCCCCCTTGAAGTGGCCGGCCACCTCCTCCCAAACCCTAGCCGCCCCCCTCTCCTCCATATCTCCCGCGTAGCTTTAGCGAAGCTCCGCCGGAGTTCTCCACCGCCACCGACACCACGCCGTCGTGCTGTCGGATTCAAGAGGTGCTACTACTTCCGCTGGCCGCTGGAACGGGAGGTGGACGTCGTCTTCATCAACAACCGAACGTGTGACCGAGTACGGAGGTGCTGCCCGTTCGTGGCGCCGGAGCGATCGTGATCAAGATCTTCTACGCGCTTTTGCAAGCGGCAAGTGAACGTCTACCGCAGCAACAAGAGCCTCATCTTGTAGGCTTTGGAATCTCTTCAAGGGTGAGACTCGATACCCCCTCGTTGCTACCGTCTTCTAGATTGCATCTTGGCTTGGATTGCGTGTTCGCGGTAGGAAAATTTTTGTTTTCTATGCAATGTTATCCTACACCTGGCTCCTTGGCCGCGCCGCCCACACGTGTGGGCCCCCTGTGGCCCTCCTCTGGTCCCTCTCGGGTGTTCTGGAAGCTTCGTGGAATTATAAGATACTGGACGTTGATTTCGTCCAATTCCGAGAATATTTTCTTACTAGGATTTCTGAAACCAAAAACAGCAGAAAACGGGAACTGGCACTTCGGCATCTCGTCAATAGGTTAGTTCCGGAAAACGCATAAATATGACATAAAGTATGTATAAAACATGTAGGTATTGTCATAAAACAAGCATGGAACATCAGAAATTATAGATACGTTGGAGACGTATCAGCATCCCCAAGCTTAGTTCCTACTCGTCCTCGAGTAGGTAAACGATAACAAAGATAATTTCTGAAGTGACATGCTACCAACATGATCTTAATCATACTATTGCAAATCATATGAGATGAATGCAGCGATTCAAAGCAATGATAAAGACAATGAGTAAACAACTGAACCATATGACAAAGACTTTTCATGAATAGTACTTTCGAGACAAGCATCGATAAGTCTTGCATAAGAGTTAACTCATAAAGCAATAAATTCAAAGTAAAGGCATTGAAGCAACACAAAGGAAGATTAAGTTTCAGCGGTTGCTTTAAACTTGTAACATGTATATCTCATGGATAGTTGTCAATGCAAAGCAATATAACAAGTGCAATAAGCAAGCATGTAAGAATCAATGCACAGTTAACACAAGTGTTTGCTTCTAAGATAGAGAGAAATGGGTAAACTGACTCAACATAAAAGTAGAAGAAAGGCCCTTCGCAGAGGGAAGCATTGATTGCTATATTTGTGCTAAAGCTTTTATTTTGAAAACAAAGAGAGCATAAAAGTAAAGTTTTGAGAGGTGTTTGTTGTTGTCAACAAATGGTAATGGGCACTCTAACCCCCTTGCCAGACAAACCTTCGAAGAGTGGCTCCCATGAAACATTTTTATTTTTGGGTGGCACTCCTTCCAACCTTGCTTTCACAAACCATGGCTAACCGAATCCTCGGGTGCCTGCCAACAATCTCATACCATGAAGGAGTGCCTTTTTATTTTAGTTTTATTTAGATGACACTCCTCCCCACCTTTGCTTTCTCAAGCCATGGCTAACCGAATCCTCGGGTGCCGTCCAACAATCACATACCATGGAGGAGTGTCTATTTTTTTGCAAAGTTATGAAAGTTAATTAATTGGGGCTGGGAACCCCATTGCCAGCTCTTTTTGCAAAATTATTGGATAAGTGGATGAAGCCACTAGTCCATTGGTGAAAGTTGCCCAACAAGATTGAAAGATAAACACCACATACTTCCTCATGAGCTATAAAACATTGACACAAATAAGGGGTAATAACTTTTGAAGTGTTTAAAGATAGCACTCAAGCAATTTACTTTGGAATGGCGGAGAAATACCATGTAGTAGGTAGGTATGGTGGACACAAATGGCATAGTTATTGGCTCAAGTATTTTGGATGCACGAGAAGTAATCCCTCTCAATACAAGGCTTAGGCTAGCAAGGTTATTTGAAGCAAACACAAGCATGAACCGGTACAGCAAAACTCACATAAAAACATATTGCAAGCATTATAAGACTCTACACTGTCATCCTTGTTGCTCAAACCCTTACTAGAAAATATCTAGACTTTAGAGAGACCAATCATGCAAACCAAATTTCAACAAGCTCTATGTATTTCTTCACTAATAGGTGCAAAGTATATGATGCAAGAGCTTAAACATGATCTATAACAATTGCCAAGTATCAAATTATTCAAGACATTCTACCAATTACCACATGTAGCATTTCCCGTTTCCAACCATATAACAATTAACGAAGCAGTTTAACCTTCACCATGAATATTATGAGTAAAGCCTAAGGACATATTTGTCCATATGCAACAGCGGAGCGTGTCTCTCTCCCACACAATGAATGCTAGGATCCATCTTTATTCAAACAAAATAAAAACAAAAAACATACAGACGCTCCAAGCAAAGTACATAAGATGTGACGAAATAAAAATATAGTTTGACTAGAGGAACCTGATAATGTTGTCGATGAAGAAGGGGATGCCTTGGGTATCCCCAAGCTTAGATGCTTGAGTCTTCTTGAAATATGCAGGGATGAACCGCCGGGGCATCCCCAAGCTTAGAGCTTTCACTCTCCTTGATCATATTGTATCATCCTCCTCTATTGATCCTTGAAAACTTCCTCCACACCAAACTCAAAACAACTCATTAGAGGGTTAGTGCATAATCAAAATTCACATGTTCAGAGGTGACATAATCATTCTTAACACTTCTGGACATTGCACAAAGCTACTGAAAGTTAATGGAACAAAGAAATCCATCAAGCAAAGCAAAACAGGCAATGTGAAATAAAAGGCAGAATCTGTCAAAACAGAACAGTCCGTAAAGACGAATTTTTAAGAGGCACCAGACTTGCTCAGATGAAAATGCTCAAATTGAATGAAAGTTGCGTACATATCTGAGGATCACTCACGTAAATTGGCAGAATTTTCTGAGTTACCTACAGAGAATTCAACCTAGATTCATGATAGCAAGAAATCTATTTCTGCGCAGTAATCCAAATCTAGTATGAACCTTACTATCAAAGACTTTACTTGGCACAACAATGCAACAAAATTAAGATAAGGAGAGGTTGCTACAGTAGTAACAACTGCAAGACACAAATATAAAACAAAAGTACTGTAGCAAAATAACACATGGGTTATCTCCCAAGAAGTGTTTTCTTTATAGCCATTAATATGGGCTCAGTAATTTTAATGATGCACTCGCAAAAAATAAGAGTTGAAGCAAAAGAGAGCATCAAGAAGCAAATTTGAAACACATTTAAGTCTAACCCACTTCCTATGCATAGGAATCTTGTAAATAAACAAGTTCATGAAGAGCAAAGTGACAAGCATAGGAAGATAAAACAAGTGTAACTTCAAGATTTTAAGCATATAGAGATGTGTTTTAGTAACATGAAAATTTCTACAACCATATTTCTCTCTCTCATAATAATATCCAGTAGCATCATGAGCAAACTCAACAATATAACTATCACATAAAGCATTCTTATCATGAGTCTCATGCATAAGATTATTACTACTCCCAACATAAGCATAGTCAATTTTATTAGTAATTGTGGGAGCGGATTCAACAAAGTAGCTATCATTATTATTCTCATCATCAAATATAGGAGGCATATTGTAATCATAATCAAATTTATCCTCCATAACAGGCGGCACCAAAAGACTACTATCATTATAATCATCATAAATAGGAGGCAAAGTATCATCAAAGAAAATTTTCTCCTCAATGCTTGGGGGACTAAAAATATCATGCTCATCAAAACCAGCTTCCCCAAGCTTAGAATTTTCCATATCATTAGCAACAATGGTGTTCAAAGCGTTCATACTAATATGTTCCATAGGGTTTTTAATTTTTGCATCAAACCATCCATGTCTTAACTCAGGAAATAGATTAAAAAGCTCCATGTTGCTTTCCATTATGCCTAACTAGTGTAATAAAAACAAGAAACAAAAAGATGCAATTGCAGGATCTAAAGGAAATAGCTTCGAGCACTTACAACTGTACTAGAAAATAACTTAGTTACCTGGGACCAGAGTGTGAGTGCCTTTTACCTTTCCTCCCCGGCAACGGCGCCAGAAAATACTTGACTGTCTACACCTGGCGCGTGGTTGACGAGGGAGGAAATCTCTATGGTGAAGCTTTTCATTCCCCGGCAACGGCGCCAGAAAATAGCTTGATGTCTACTCACGCTTCTTTTCCTGTAGACAGTGTTGGGCCTCCAAGAGCAGAGGTTTGTAGAACAGCAGCAAGTTTTCCCTTAAGTGGATCACCCAAGGTTTATCGAACTCAGGGAGGAAGAGGTCAAAGATATCCCTCTCAAGCAACCCTGCGATCACAATGCAAGAAGTCTCTTGTGTCCCCAACACACCTAATACACTTGTCAGATGTATAGGTGCACTAGTTCGGCGAAGAGATAGTAAAATACAAGTAATATGGATGAATATGAGTGGTAATAGCAATCTGAATAAAATATGGCAGCGAGTAAACATGCAGTGGAACAGTAAACAAACAGTGACAACGGCGCCAGAAAATGCTTGCTGGCGTGCAGTTGACGTGGGAGATAGGAATCTTTGTGGTGCGACTTTTCTATTCGGAAACAAGGCCTAGGGATCATACTTTCACTAGTGGACACTCTCAACATTGATCACATAATAAAACCACTCTACACTCTCTTGTTGGATGATGAACACCACTAATTGCGTAGGGCTACAAGAGCACCTCAATGCCGGAGTTAACAAGCTCCACAATATTCGATATTCATATTTAAATAACCTTAGAGTGCATGATAGATCATTGCAATTATACCAAGTACTAACATAGCATGCACACTGTCACCATCATACTATGAAAGGAGGAATAGATCACATCAATACCATCACAGTAATAGTTAACTTCATAATCTACAAGAGATCATAATCATAAACTACGCCAAGTACTACATGATGCACACACTGTCACCATTACATCATGGAGGAGGAATAGAGTACTTTAATAACATCACTAGAGTAGCACATAGATTAATAGTGATACAAAACTCATATGAATCTCAATCATGTAAGGCAGCTCATGAGATCATTGTATTGAAGTACATGGGAGAGAGATTAACCACATAGCTACCGGTACAGCCCTTAGCCTCGAGGGAGAACTACTCCCTCCTCATGGGAGACATCAGCGTTGATGAAGATGGCGGTGGTGTCGATGGAGATGCCTTCCGGGGGCACTTCCCCGTCCCGGCGGCGTGCCGGAACAGAGACTTCTGTCCCCCAGATCTTGGCTTCGCGATGGCGGCGGCTCTGGAAGGTTTCTCGTACCGTGGCTTATTCGTATCGAAGATTTAGGTCAGGGACCTTTAAATAGGCGAAGAGGCGGAGTTGGAAGGCTGACGGAGCCGCCACACAATAGGAGGGCGCGCCTGGCTCCTTGGCCGCGCCGCCCACACGTGTGGGCCCCCTGTGGCCCTCCTCTGGTCCCTCTCGGGTGTTCTGGAAGCTTCGTGGAATTATAAGATACTGGGCGTTGATTTCGTCCAATTCCGAGAATATTTCCTTACTAGGATTTCTGAAACCAAAAACAACAGAAAATAGGAACTGACACTTCGGCATCTCGTCAATAGGTTAGTTCCGGAAAACGCATAAATATGACATAAAGTATGTATAAAACATGTAGGTATTGTCATAAAATAAGCATGGAACATCAGAAATTATAGATACGTTGGAGACGTATCAGCCGCGGGTGTCCGAGACAACCCAAACCCGGCTCAAATGTGGGCCAGGTTTGCGTGGCGCGGATGGCACGCAGCGTCCTCGCGTGTCCGCCTAGTCCGCGTGGCTGGCCCACTTATGCCCCACTTTCCACTCCGGCCGCACGCATGAGCTCGACCTTCCGCGCTGCCATGGCCACGAAGCGGTAGTTCGAGCCGTCCGCCAACGACCACGAGGCCGACAACAGCCGGCGAACCGCGCCGGCGGCATTCGAGATGGGATGCCGGCGCCCCAATGCCGCGGGGCGACGTGCACCTCCCCCACGGCTGGCACCTGAGCCCAGATCGGGTTCCGGCGCTGCCGATCCCGGGCTCCGGCTGCGCCCGCATCGTCGAGATCCGAAGGCGCCGCGCGCAGCTGCCGGCGGACCTCCGGGAGCACCCCGCCTACGGCGACACAAGTCCCAACTGGGATTTGTGGTTTGAGGTGGAGCACGATGCGCGCCGGCGCACATGCTTCACCTCAGCGACGGCGCGGCCTCGCGCGCAGCCGCACACGGCTTCTAGGCGGGCTGGCTGCCACCCCGGCGGCCTATACATCAAAGAGCCCGTGGAGGCGCCCCAACCCCAGGAGGAGGAGGACGACCCCGAGCTGCAGGCGGCGCTGGCGGCGTCCCGCGAGCTCAACGACCTCGAGGAGCTGGCCAAATGGTCGCACCTCGCCGAGACGTTGCGCGTCTCCGCGCTGGAGGAGATGGCCAGGAATGCCCAAGAGGACGCCCAGTCGGAGGCGTGGGCCTTCCTCGCCATGGCGCGCCGACAGGAGGAGGACATGCGCCAGGCCGCGCTCCGGGCGGAGGAGGAGCGCCAGGTCGCGCTGAGGCGGAGCTGCAGGCCGCTGCGGCGGAAGGAGGCCGCACGGCTAGCACGCATGCGCAGGCCGGCGAGTCCTCCGGAACCGCACTCCGTCTGGGAAAGGGCGCAGTGGTCGCCTTGGCCGGAGTCCCCGGCGCCCTCCGGCGTGTCCAGCCGGAACATCGCGTCGCCGCCGAGGGGCGTCGTCCTCATCGACGACAACGACGATGAGTACTACTGGGAGTAGGCCAATAGGGTGGCGCACCGGTGGCCACCGCGTCCCAAACCTAGGGTTCTTTTTTTTGTTTAAAGCCCATATAGAGCTTTCTTTTGTGTAAATTTTTTCCAAAATAGGGCTAAGTTTAATGAAATTTAGTTTAAATTTACTTTTTTTGTTGTTTTCCTTTTTTATGTTTTTTTTTCTGACATTTGCGCTGCGTCCGCGCATTGGGCGCAACGTGCGACCTAAACGGACACGCGGATGCGGGGCGCTGTTCGGGTGTTCCACCTAAACAACATAAAACGGACGGCCCAGCGCGTCTATTTGGATCGCAGGGTTGGAGATGGCCTAAGGCACGAAGCAAGCTTGCCAAAGATCGCCACACGAAGAGCCCGCCATCTGAAGACAGTGTGAAGATTTCGGTAAAGAACTTTGTCCAAAACAATAGTAAAAAGTATGTACTGTAGTGTATGTGTAGACCAGGTATCATGTTAACGTCTACATTTACACCGCACTTAATTAAGCTACTGGTTTTCATTGCACATATAAGGAAGAAAAATCTTATCCACCACATATAAGGTAACAAATTATCATATTTCATCCGTATTAAAATAAGTGTTTCGATTTTGTCTAGATGCAAGTGTAACTAGATACATTTTTATTGCCCATACATCTGTATCTAGAAAATATTGGGACACTTATTTTAGAACAAATGGAGTATATTTTATATCACATGATTGACATCTTAATACATTTTTATACTACATATGATTCATAATAATTGTTAGGTTTAGTTTAAATTCCAGTTGATTTAAACTAAAACCTGACACTTATTTGGAGGGGTAACATAATTTGACGATGTGTGCGTGAAAACAGGGGTTACACGAAGCTTAGAGTATCTCCAGCCACATCCCCTAAAGGGATTTATACGGCGCCGGACGAAAACCCCTTTCAGTCAGACATGGTTTAATTCGGTGTCCAGTGCCCAAGTCTATCTTCGCTACTCAGGGGACGCTTCGAGGACGCCGAACAGAATGAAAACCCGAGTCAGCGAGTAGCGGCCCCGTTTCGTCAGCCACACAGGAAACTGAAGGGCTGCAGCTTTGCCTTAATGGCAACAACAGTTTACTAGGTGGAGCAGGCGAGACATCCCGTCGACGCTGCGCCGCCTCCACGCATCGCAGCCGTTCGCATTTCAGTGTATGTTCGCGCGTCTTCTCCACCGCTTCCCGCGCTTTTTCCCCACCTCTTCCCGCGTCGCCATCGGCTATAAAAGGCCGCCCCCACTCACCATCACCACCACAACCGCCGGCAATCCATCCCTTCGCCTCCATGACACCATGCCTCGCCACTTAGGCACCACATACGCAATGATGAGCCGTACCGGTGGCGACCAGGCACCTCTGCCTCCGCCTACACCACCACCACCTCCTCCGCCTCCACCTCTCCCGGTCGACATGTCTGATTTCGACTACACTGACGACGAGGACAACGACATCGAGGAGGACCCGGAGCTCGTGACGATGGATGCGCAGTTCATGGTTGACACGCTGCGGGAGGTGGCGGAGGAGGAGGTGGCTCACGCGGCCTTCGACGAGAAACATCAACAGCGGCGGGAGGCGGTGGCTGCGGAGGAGGAGGAGTACAACGACGACGACTGGAGCGGGCCTGACCCGAAGGAGAAGGCGATGAATTAGAGGGCCATCCTCGTGTCCTTCCAGATGCTGAAGAAGACCGATGATGATGCCTATGCCCGCGAGTACACCAACCAGGAGCGGTTGCGCTGCGTCATCGACGCCTCCATCGAGTGGGCGCAGATAGAGGTGTCGGCCCGCCGAGCTCTGGCGAGCGCGCAACGAAGGGAGCGGCGTGCGGCAGCGGAGAAGCGGAGGAGGGAGGGAGGCGACGATGGGGCGGGCTGTGGAGCGCACCGAAGGACGGCGAGTAGGCTAGGCTAGCTGTTTTTATTAAAAATTGTAAACCATAATCAAATTTGAATGAAAATGGACATTCCCAAAAGCGGCAACTCCTCGCGGCTTCCTCTAAGAGCAACTCTAACAGAGCCCGTAAACGGGCCAAAACCGAAAAATAACCGCCGTTTTACGGGTTCGGGGCGAAAAACGGCGCCGATTAGTGACCGTAAAAGGGGCAAAACCGAAAAACTTTTCTCGGGCCGAGACCGAAAACTCAAAACGGCCTGTATTTGTAGGGGTCGATCGAGCGAACCGAACGCTCGATCCCTATCTAGGGCGCGCTGAAGTTTCAGCTGACGCAACCGCCCGCTCGCTCCTTCCCCCACGCTCCCCGCGCCGCCACCACACTCCGCCGCCGCCGCCCCGCCCAATTCGCCCGAGCCCCGCAACCCGGAGGTAGCGCCAGTCGCCCCGCACCCCGCCCGCTGTTCCTCGCCCAACTCCGGCTGCCGCCCCCACCGCTGTAGGATAACGTTGCATAGAAAACAAAAATTTTCCTACCGCGAACACGCAATCCAAGCCAAGATGCAATCTAGAAGACGGTAGCAACGAGGGGTTTATCGAGTCTCACCCTTGAAGAGATTCCAAAGCCTACAAGAGGAGGCTCTTGTTGCTGCGGTAGACGTTCACTTGCCGCTTGCAAAAGCGCGTAGAAGATCTTGATCACGATCGGTTCCGGCGCCACGAACGGGCAGCACCTCCGTACTCGGTCACACGTTCGGTTGTTGATGAAGACGACGTCCACCTCCCGTTCCAGCGGGCAGCGGAAGTAATAGCTCCTCTTGAATCCGACAGCACGACGGCGTGGTGTCGGTGGCGGTGGAGAACTCCGGCGGAGCTTCGCTAAAGCTACGCGGCAGATATGGAGGAGAGGGGGCGGCTAGGGTTTGGGAGGGGGTGGCCGGCCACTTCAAGGGGGGCGGCCAGCTTGTGGTCTTGGGGTGGCCGGCCCCCTCCCTTGGCCCCTCATTATATAGGTGGATCCCCAAGAGTTGGTCTCCAAGTCTTCGAATAAGACCCGAACCAAAAACCTTCCATATGGAGGGGAAACCTAGCCAAGCTAGGACTCCCACTAGAGGTGGGAGTTCCACCTCCCATATGGGGGGGTGGCCGGCCCCCTAAGGGGGAGTCCACTTGGGACTCCTCTCCCACTAGGGTTGGCCGGCCATGGAGGTGGAGTCCCATGTGGACTCCACCTTCCTTGGTGGTTTCTTCCGGACTTTTCTAGAACCTTCTAGAACCTTCCATAGAACCTTCCGCGACATTTTAATTCACATAAAATGACATCCTATATATGAATCTTATTCTCCGGACCATTCCGGAACTCCTCGTGATGTCCGGGATCTTATCCGGGACTCCGAACAAATATTCGAACTCCATTCCATATTCAAGTTCTACCATTTCAACATCCAACTTTAAGTGTGTCACCCTACGGTTCGTGAACTATGCGGACATGGTTGAGTACTCACTCCGACCAATAACCAATAGCGGGATCTGGAGATCCATAATGGCTCCCACATATTCAACGATGACTTTTAGTGATCGAATGAACCATTCACATACAATACCAATTCCCTTTGTCACGCGATATTTTACTTGTCCGAGGTTTGATCTTCGGTATCACTCTATACCTTGTTCAACCTCGTCTCGACAAGTACTCTTTACTCGTACCGTGGTAGGGGGTCTCTTATGAACTCATTCATATGCTTGCAAGACATTCGACGACATTCCACCGAGAGGGCCCAGAGTATATCTATCCGTCATCGGGATGGACAAATCCCACTGTTGATCCATATGCCTCAACTCATACTTTCCGGATACTTAATCCCACCTTTATAGCCACCCATTTACGCAGTGGTGTTTGGTGTAATCAAAGTACCTTTCCGGTATAAGTGATTTACATGATCTCATGGTCATAAGGACTAGGTAACTATGTATCGAAAGCTTATAGCAAATAACTTAATGACGAGATCTTATGCTACGCTTATTGGGTGTGTCCATTACATCATTCATATAATGATATAACCTTGTTATTAATAACATCCAATGTTCATGATTATGAAACTAATCATCCATTAATCAACAAGCTAGTTTAAGAGGCATACTAGGGACTTCTTGTTGTCTACATATCACACATGTACTAATGTTTCGGTTAATACAATTATAGCATGATATATAAACATTTATCATAAACATAAAGATATAAATAATAACCACTTTATTATTGCCTCTAGGGCATATCTCCTTGATCTCCCACTTGCACTAGAGTCAATAATCTAGATTACATTGTAATATACCTAACACCCATGGCATTCTGGTGTTGGTCATGCTTTGCCCTAGGGAGAGCTTTAGTCAACGGATCTGCTACATTCAGATCAGTGTGTACTTTGCAAATCTTTACTTCTCCATCTTCGATGTACTCGCGAATCGAGTGGTAACGCAGCTTGATATGCTTCAGCCTCTTGTGTGACCTTGGCTCTTGTGCATTGGCGATGGCACCCATGTTATCACAATAAATGATTAATGGGTCCAATGCACTAGGAACCACACCGAGCTCTACAATGAACCTCTTCATCCATACCGCTTCTGATGAAGCCTCTGAAGCCGCTATGTACTCCGATTCTGTTGAAGACTTCGCCACCGTGCACTGCTTCGAGCTTGCCCAGCTTATCGCAGCACCATTCAATATAAACACGTACCTGCATTGTGACTTAGAGTCATCAGGATCAGTGTTCCAACTTGCATCGGTGTAACCATTTACAACGAGCTCTTGGTCACCTCCATAACAAAGAAACATATCCTTAGTTCTTTTCAAGTACTTCAGGATATTCTTGACCGTTGTCCAGTGTTCCATTCCTGGATCACTTTGATATCTGCTAGTCAAACTAACAGCATGTGCTATATCCGGTCTAGTACATAGCATGGCATACATGATAGATCCTACTGCCGAGGCATAGGGGATTTTACTCATCCTTTCTCTTTCTTCTGCCGTAGCCGGTCCTTGAGTCTTACTCAAGACTTTGCCTGGTAACATAGGTAAGAACCCTTTCTTACTTTCGTCCATTCTAAACTTCTTTAGAATCTTGTCCAGATATGTACTCTGTGATAGCCCTATTAGGCGTCTTGATCTATCTCTATAGATCTTGGTGCCTAATATATATGATGCTTCACCAAGGTCTTTCATTGAAAAACTATTATTCAAATAACCTTTAACACTGCTTAATAGTTCTATATCATTCCCGATCAATAATATGTCATCTACATATAATATCAGGAATGCTACAGAGCTCCCACTCACTTTCTTGTAAATACAGGCCTCTCCATGACACTGTATAAACCCGAAGTCTTTGATCACCTTATCAAAGCGTCGGTTCCAACTTCTCGATGCTTGCTTCAGTCCATAGATTGAACGCTGAAGTTTGCATACTTTGTCAGCATTTTTAGGATCGACAAAACCTTTGGGTTGTACCATATACAACTCTTCCTCAATGTCTCCATTAAGGAATGCCGTTTTGACATCCATCTGCCAAATCTCATAATCGAAAAATGCAGCTATTGCTAACAAAATCCTCACAGATTTTAGCTTCGCTACAGGTGAGAAAGTCTCATCGTAGTCAACTCCTTGAATTTGTCGGAAACCCTTTGCGACAAGTCGAGCTTTATAGACAGTAATATTACCATCGCATCTGCTTTTTCTCTTGAAGATCCATTTATTTTCGACAGCCTTTCGGCTATCGGGTAAGTCTACCAAAGTCCATACTTTGTTATCATACATGGATCCCATTTCGGATTGCATGGCTTCTTGCCATTTGGTGGAATACGGGCTCATCATCGCTTCTTCATACGTCAGGGTCCTCATCATTGTTATCCACAATCATGACATTTAGACAAGGATCATACCAATCAGGAGTGGTACGTTCCCTTGTCGATCTGCGAGGTTCAGTAGTTTCCTCGTTCGAAGTTTCATGATCATTATCATTAGCTTCCTCTTGTTGCCGGTGTAGGCGATGCGGTACAACTTCCGGATCTGCGCTACTCTGATCAACAAGTATAGATTCATCAATCTCATCGAGTTCTACTTTTCTTCTAGTCACTTCTTTAGTGAGAAATTCTTTCTCAAGAAAGGTTCCGTTCTTAGCAACAAAGATTTTGCCTTCGGATCTGTGATAGAAAGTGTACCCTATAGTTTCCTTAGGGTATCCTATGAAGACGCATTTCTCCGCTTTGGGTTCTAGCTTGTCCGATTGTAACTTCTTTACATAGGCTTCGCAACCCCAATCTTTCAGGAACGACAGCTTAGGTTTCTTATTAAACCATAATTCATACGGTGTCGTTTCTACGGATTTTGATGGTGCTCTATTTAAAGTGAATGCGGCTGTCTCTAATGCATAACTCCAAAATGATAATGGCAAATTAGTAAGAGACATCATAGAACGAACCATATCTAAGAGAGTTCGATTACGACGTTCGGACACACCGTTACGTTGAGGTGTTCCCGGCGGTGTCAATTGTGAAAGTATTCCGCATTTCTTTAAATGCATGCCAAACTCATAACTCAGATATTCACCTCCACGATCAGATCGTAGAAATTTAATCTTCTTGTTACGTTGATTTTCTACTTCACTTTGAAATTCCTTAAACTTCTCGAAAGTTTCGGATTTATGTTTCATGAAATAGATATACCCATATCTACTCAGATCATCTGTGAAGGTTAGAACATAACGATAACCACCGCGCGATGCTACGCTCATTGGTCCGCATACATCGGTATATATGATTTCCAATAAGTCAGTAGCTCGCTCCATCATACCAGAAAATGGAGTCTTAGTCATTTTACCCATTAGACATGCTTCGCATCTATCAAGTGACTCAAAGTCAAGTGATTCAAGTAATCCATCAGTATGGAGTTTCTTCATGCGTTTCACTCCAATATGACCAAGACGACAGTGCCACATATAAGTAGAATTATCATTCAATTTAATTCGCTTAGCATCAATGTTATGTATATGCGTATCACTACTATCGAGATCTAACAGAAATAAGCCATTCTTTTGTGGTGCTCGACCATAAAAGATATTATTCATAAAAATAGAACAACCATTATTCTCAGATTTGAATGAATAACCGTCTTGCATTAAACAAGATCCAGATATAATGTTCATGCTCAACGCAGGTACATAATAGCAATTATTTAGGCTTAAAACTAATCCCGAAGGTAGATGTAGAGGAAGTGTGCCGACAGCGATCACATCGACTTTGGATCCGTTTCCAACGCGCATCGTCACTTCATCTTTCAGCAGTTGTCGTTTATTCTTTAGTTCCTGTTTCGAGTTACAAATATGAGCAACCGAACCAGTATCAAATACCCAGGTACTAGAACGAGAACTAGTGAAATGAACATCTATAACATGTATATCAGATATACCTTCTTTCTTCTTCTTGACAAGGCCGCTCTTCAGATCAGCCAGATACTTGGAGCAATTACGCTTCCAGTGTCCCTTCTCCTTGCAGTAATAGCACTCAGCATCAGGCTTAGGGCCGTTCTTAGGTTTCACAGGAGGTGTGGCAGCTTTCTTACCACCCTTCTTGAATTTTTCCCTTAGACTTGCCCTGTTTCTTGAAACTGGTGGTCTTGTTGACCATCAACACTTGGTGCTCTTTCTTGATCTCAATCTCAGCAGCTTTTAGCATGCCAAAGAGTTCAGGTAACTCCTTGTTCATGTTCTGCATATTGTAGTTCATCACGAAGTTCTTGTAACTTGGTGGCAGTGATTGAAGGACACGATTAATCCCCAGTCTGTTAGGAATCACTATTCCCAAGTCACTGAGTTTCTTCGCATGCCCGGTCATGGCGAGCATGTGCTCACTAACGGAGCTGCCTTCTTCCATCATGCAGCTGAAGAATTGTTTCGATTCTTCATAGCATTCCACGGCCGCATGAGTCTCAAAAATAGCTTTCAGCTCTTTCATCAACTCATGAGGATCGTGGTGCTCAAAACGTTTTTGAAGATCGGATTCCAGACTGCATAGGATGGCACACCGAACTTGAGAGTACCGTATTTTCCGAGTCTCGTAAACAGCTTTTACTTCATCGGTTTCAGTTTCTGCAGGAGGGTCACCTAGCGGTGCATCAAGCACATATTGCAGATTTCCGCCAGAGAGGAAGATCCTCACATGACGGAACCAGTCGGTGAAGTTGCTACCGTTGCTCTTAAGTTTCTCTTTCTCTAGGAACTGATTAAAATTGATTGGGGACGCCATCTCTACAACATATATTTGCAAAAGTTTAGACTAAGTTTATGACAGATTGAGTTCAAATTTTAATTCAACATAATTAAAAAAATTAGGTGAACTCCCACTCAAAACAATATCCCTCGCATTGTCTTAGTGATCACACGAACCAAATCTACCGCACCTAAACCCGATCATCACGAGAAAAGGTGTGATTTCAATGGCGAACACTCAAAATGTTCATCATATCAACCATATGATTCATGCTCTACCTTTCGGTATCACGTGTTCCGAGACCATGTCTGTACATGCTAGGCTCGTCAAGGCCACCTTAGTATCCGCATGTGCAAAACTGTCTTGCACCCGTTGTATGTACTTATTGAATCTATCACACCCGATCATCACGAGATGCTTCGAAACGACAAGACTTGGTAACGGTGCTACTAAGGATGAACACTTTATTATCTTGAGATTTTAGTGAGGGATCATCTTATAATGCTACCGTCGCGATCTAAGCAAAATAAGATGCATAAAAGGATTAACATCACATGCAGTTCATATGTGATATGATATGGCCCTTTTGTCTTTGCGCCTTTGATCTTCATCTCCAAAGCACGGACATGATCTCCATCATCTTCGGGCATGATCTCCATCATCGTCGGCGTAGCGTCAAGGTCAATGGCGCCGTCTTCATGATTGTCCTCCATGTAGCAACTATTACAACTACTTTGAAATACTACTCAACATGAAATTTAAAGACAACCATAAGGCTCCTGCCGGTTGCCACAATACAATAATGATCATCTCATACATATTCATCATCACATTATGGCCATATCACATCACCAAACCCTGCAAAAACAAGTTAGACGTCTCTAATTTGGTTTGCATATTTTACGTGGTTTAGGGTTTTCGAGAGAGATCTAATCTACCTACGAACATGAACCACAACGTTGATACTAATGTTTTCAATAGAAGAGTAAATTGAATCTTCACTATAGTAGGAGAGACAGACACCCGCAAAGCCTCTTATGCAATACAAGTTGCATGTCGAACGAGGAACAAGTCTCATGAACGCGGTCATGTAAAGTTAGTCCGAGCCGCTTCATCCCACTATGCCACAAAGATGCAAAGTACTCAAACTAAAGATAACAAGAGCATCAACGCCCACAAAACCATTGTGTTCTACTCGTGCAACCATCTATGCATAGACACGGCTCTGATACCACTGTAGGATAACGTTGCATAGAAAACAAAAATTTTCCTACCGCGAACACGCAATCCAAGCCAAGATGCAATCTAGAAGACGGTAGCAACGAGGGGTTTATCGAGTCTCACCCTTGAAGAGATTCCAAAGCCTACAAGAGGAGGCTCTTGTTGCTGCGGTAGACGTTCACTTGCCGCTTGCAAAAGCGCGTAGAAGATCTTGATCACGATCGGTTCCGGCGCCACGAACGGGCAGCACCTCCGTACTCGGTCACACGTTCGGTTGTTGATGAAGACGATGTCCACCTCCCGTTCCAGCGGGCAGCGGAAGTAGTAGCTCCTCTTGAATCCGACAGCACGACGGCGTGGTGTCGGTGGCGGTGGAGAACTCTGGCGGAGCTTCGCTAAAGCTACGCGGGAGATATGGAGGAGAGGGGGCGGCTAGGGTTTGGGAGGGGGTGGCCGGCCACTTCAAGGGGGGCGGCCAGCTTGTGGTCTTGGGGTGGCCGGCCCCCTCCCTTGGCCCCTCATTATATAGGTGGATCCCCAAGAGTTGGTCTCCAAGTCTTCGAATAAGACCCGAACCAAAAACCTTCCATATGGAGGGGAAACCTAGCCAAGCTAGGACTCCCACTAGGGCCTCGTTTACTTCTCTGGTTTTTGTTGGGTTTGGCGAGTTTTTTCCCGGCCCACCCCACAATCCCCAAAGTTCCCGGAAAGGCCGTTTACTTCTCTTGTATTTTCGAGTTTAATCCCGGCCCATCCCGGAACTTCCACCCGCAGGCCGCTCCCAACTCGTGTATTCTCACACACGAGCCCTACCTCGTGTATCGTCGAGGAACGAAGCTCCCAGCTCGTGCATGTCATGGACGGAGGCGGAAGGGACCAAGGGCGACGGCGCGGACGCCGACCTGGGAACGCCGCCAACCGACGCCTCCTCTGCATACGCCGTGGACTTTTCTCTGGTGATTTACCATGCCATCTCATTTCCTCCCCTCCCTTCGACCCCGTCGTCCGCCTCAGGTCTGGTTGAGTACTCAATCTGGTTCTTCCGAAGCTGGGTAGAGGAGAGAGGTACCAGAGACAAACGGCAGGGTGGAGGTGGAACGGAGGGACCTGGGTCGGCCAAGCTCCTGGCTGGAGCAGCACGAGATCCCGTGGTCAATATCTAAACTGCCTAAGTTGCCATGTCGATTTCCAGATGCAACTTTAATTGATCAAAGCTTAGTTTACAAGATTTGTTAGTACGAGTGTAACTAATTATTTGTTTGAACTGAGTGAAGTGTGCAAATAGAAAGAACTAAACTGGGAGTACTGACTTGGGAGTTTAGCAGCTGGTATACAAATGACTAGTAAGTGCTCTGATCTGTTCATGTAGAACTCTATATTTGACATTCATAAATAAAGCTACTGATCCACACTTGCAGATTTATTCACATCAATGCTATTTTCTTGTTTGCAACAACAAATACCGAATGCTCTGCTCAGCTTTGCAAGAACTACTTTTATGCTTTAGTTTTTGTTTTGGCTAATGTTGCTATTGGATTATCTTGCTATACTTTCGAACTTAAACTGTGCTACTTGTTCCTATTGTAAACACAGAGCAACATTGGTCTATATTGTTCCTATTGTAAACAAAGAGCAACCTTTATCTATATTGTTCCTTAAGCAAACTAAGAGCAACCTTGATCTATATTGGGTGCACCAATACTGCGCATTCTTCCCATGTTTCTGGCTCTCCATCTCTAGCATTTTAGAACTGAATCAAGCTCTGCTGATGGGCAGCTTGTCCCCAAATCCAAAATGTGCGATGACCTGACTCTTCAAAATGATTCAACTGGTTCAAATACTGAGGGATATTTCTCACATTATGTTTAGTGAAACAAGTATTTTCTTACTTGTAGTTCTGGTTTGCGTACAATTGCAGCTGGCAGAATGATGTAACTGTAGTTTCTGAACCAGAGGAATTTGCACACAGGTTTCTGCAGTGTGCCAAAACAAGCTTTTGCATCTCCTCTTATCCTGGCTTTAGCTTCGGTCTGCAACTTTGCTAATTACTTTCTGATGAATAGCAGAATAGGAACATACTATCTGAACCCTCAGCTTCAGTAACTAGGAATAGGTCTACTATTTTTGCTCTTAGATATTAGCTCCAAATTAATTTGCATTGGCATTTAGTTCTCTAGTATTTTTCTTTACAAGATTTAGTTTCTGCAAGATCGTGTTCCCTCTAGTATTCTGCTTTACAAGATTTAGTTTCTCTAGTGTTCTCTAGTATTGATATCCAATGGCTTGCCAACTGCATAAACTGCTCTGTGTGTGTGACAGTCTGTAATTTCATTCACCTGTTGTCATAGCCATGAGAAATTGAGACAACTAGTTCATGACTTTGGCACATTAGCTATGGAATGAAAACATGATTTTATAGATTTCATTCATGTTGCCATCACTGCATTAAACTAGGTGGACATGGGGATACCTCAGTGCGAAGACTGGCAGCTGAGACCTTGCCAAAAGATGGCACCAGATCGTTTTTGTTGACAACAGTGGCAACAGTGCTATGCTTTTTTGGGTTGACACTTGCCTGTATGACATACTTAACCTTGATGAATAAGTATGCCTATCTAGCCATATATGAATCCTGGGATGCAAAGATTAAGTTTTTAATATCTGATCTCAATCCTGTCATATCCCCTCTCATCCCGAAAAGCAAAGTAACTAGATGTTGTGGGGAAGGGTGTGGGGAAATGAGGGGAAATTAGGGGGAAAATGGGGATTGGGTGAAAGGGGGGTTTTCACCCAACCCCCTCTCATCCCCAAACCCCTAGGGGGTGGAAATACCCTAGAAGTAAACAAGGCCTAGAGGTGGGAGTTCCACCTCCCATATGGGGGGGTGGCCGGCCCCCTAAGGGGAAGTCCACTTGGGACTCCTCTCCCACTAGGGTTGGCCGGCCATGGAGGTGGAGTCCCATGTGGACTCCACCTTCCTTGGTGGTTTCTTCTGGACTTTTCTAGAACCTTCTAGAACCTTCCATAGAACCTTCCGCGACATTTTAATTCACATAAAATGACATCCTATATATGAATCTTATTCTCCGGACCATTCCGGAACTCCTCGTGATGTCCGGGATCTTATCCGGGACTCCGAACAAATATTCGAACTCCATTCCATATTCAAGTTCTACCATTTCAACATCCAACTTTAAGTGTGTCACCCTACGGTTCGTGAACTATGCGGATATGGTTGAGTACTCACTCCGACCAATAACCAATAGCAGGATCTGGAGATCCATAATGGCTCCCACATATTCAACGATGACTTTTAGTGATCGAATGAACCATTCACATACAATACCAATTCCCTTTGTCACGCGATATTTTACTTGTCCGAGGTTTGATCTTCGGTATCACTCTATACCTTGTTCAACCTCGTCTCCTGACAAGTACTCTTTACTCGTACCGTGGTATGTGGTCTCTTATGAACTCATTCATATGCTTGCAAGACATTAGACGACATTCCACCGAGAGGGCCCAGAGTATATCTATCCGTCATCGGGATGGACAAATCCCACTGTTGATCCATATGCCTCAACTCATACTTTCCGGATACTTAATCCCACCTTTATAGCCACCCATTTACGCAGTGGTGTTTGGTGTAATCAAAGTACCTTTCCGGTATAAGTGATTTACATGATCTCATGGTCATAAGGACTAGGTAACTATGTATCGAAAGCTTATAGCAAATAACTTAATGACGAGATCTTATGCTACGCTTATTGGGTGTGTCCATTACATCATTCATATAATGATATAACCTTGTTATTAATAACATCCAATGTTCATGATTATGAAACTAATCATCCATTAATCAACAAGCTAGTTTAAGAGGCATACTAGGGACTTCTTGTTGTCTACATATCACACATGTACTAATGTTTCGGTTAATACAATTATAGCATGATATATAAACATTTATCATAAACATAAAGATATAAATAATAACCACTTTATTATTGCCTCTAGGGCATATCTCCTTCAACCGCCGCCGCCGCCGCTCCGTCGGAATCGAGGATGATGCTCCTCCTCGCCGTCAAGGACCTGGAGGACCGCGCGAAGCTGGCCGGAACCACATCCAGCGGAATCGCCTCCTCGGCCACGAGCAGCTGATGGAGGACTACTTCGCCGAGGTACCTACCTATCCTGCCCATCTGTTCCGTAGGAGGTATCTCATGCGGCGTAGCTTGTTCGTGCGAATCGTCAAGGACTGCAAATTGCATTCGAATTACTGCAACGTAGGAATGCCGCCGGGGTGATGGGTTTCAGCGCTTTCCAAAAGATCTCTGCTGCCATGAGGGTAATTGCGTATGACATCCCTGCGGATTACACCGACGAGTATCTTCGAATTGGCGAAGATACTACCACGGAGTCAGTCCGCAGGTTTGCTCGCATGATTATCAAGTTGTACGGGCCTACGTATCTCCGAGCTCCCAACGAGGATGACACCAAACGGTTGATGGAGATAAATGAGAAAAGAGGTTGGCCTGGCATGCTTGGTAGTCTCGATTGTATGCATTGGATATGGAAGAATTGTCCAAAAGTATGGCATGGACAGTACTGTGGCAAGAGCAAAGATGCAACCATTGTCCTTGAGGCCGTAGCATCACAAGATTTGTGGATTTGGCACTGTTTTTTTGGTTTGCCGGGGACACTCAATGACATCAATGTCCTACTTGTCACATGTATCATTGTTGAGACATTTGTGCATTTGTCCAATTTTCCCGAAGTTGTTGTAATTTGGTTGAGACATTTTACATTTGTTCAATTTTCCCAAAACTGTTGTAATAATTTGGTTTAGACAATTATTTATGTGTTGTAATAATTTAGATGATTATTTGATTAATTAAGATACATTGTTGTATGTGTTGCATATGAAAAACCCTGCTTTTACGGGTTCGGAAGTTTTAAATTACGGGCTGCATTACTGCGCTTTGCCATTTAGGCCCGTAAACACGAGTTCGGTGCACTGAACTCGGGTTTTTCGGTTCGCGTTTTTACGGGCTCTGTTAGCACAGATGCTCTAAACACTGTAATCCGGCGCTTTTTTGGACGCCATTAGGGGCACCACATGCTCTTACCCGTTGGCTGGATTTGAAATTTTGACGAAAAGGACCACTTCCTCCACTGAAATGAAAAAGACCAGACCACTTCGTCCATGGCGGCAGGCTGGCCAGCCGACGCGTGGTACCTGCCGCCGGCGGGGGTGGCGGCAGGGCCTGCCGCCGTCGAGCGTGGCGGCACGTTTGCTGGCTAGGACCGCCGTCAGCTGGCACCGTCAGGGTGGTGGGGCATGCCGCCTTTGCCTATGGCGGCAGGTCAGCATGCCGCCGATCCGGCACCGCGTTGTCTCACCGGTCCAGACGTACGGGCGCGCCCTGGGCGCGGAGTATGGCGGCGGGAGCAGCGCTGGCGTGGGACGGACGTCGTCGGACGAGCGCGGAGACACGTACGGCGAGTGGGGTAGGTGCCGCCGCACAAGCAGCTCATGTGCCGGGAGCACGCAGCGACATCCTTCTCCATGCGCGAGGGCCGCCGGGCGCATGCTCAAGTCTCTGCTTTTGGCAGTTTTCCCGTGGAAGTCTCTATGTACTACTACGCCAACCACCGAATCGATGGCTCCTTAATAAGATGTTCAGTACTTGTACGTACTAGCAATTGTCGTAGCTCTAATCATGGTTGTGCAGCCCGTGACCGAATTAGTAGAACAACTCCATCAGTTGCGCGTGCTTGCACTGGCGGCCTGCCTTCTTGAGCTCGAGACATCCAGCGAACCAATCGAATTTTTGGCCGATGGGGTGGAGGCGGCGCTGCGTGCTGATGGTCGCGAGCTTGGAGCGCTCATCTCATACAGGTTGAGGCGCAGGTGGACGACTCGTCCAGCTTCAGAGCCAGGTGCGCATCAACTTGCCGCCACCAGCAAAGGCGGCATGCCCCACCATCCGACGCTGGACGGCGCTAGCTGACGGCGGTCCTGGCCGGCAAACATGCCGCCACACTCGCCGGCGGCAGGCCCTGCCGGCGGCAGATACCACGTGTCGGCTGGCCTGCCTGCCGCCATGGACGAAGTGGTCCTTTTTGACAATTATTTTGGAAGGTGGTCTTTTTTGACATTTCGGTGGGGGAAGTGGTCCTTTTCGTCAAAAATTCGCTGGATTTGAGTAAAGAAAATTGGACGGACGAGATGAGTGCTAACTGCTAAGACAGCGTTTGCCTCCTCCTCCCCTCACCCAAACCCAATATTCCTCTTCAGCCCGACTCAGCGCCGCCGCCACCTGATTCCTCCACCCGAAGCCGCCGCTGATTTCCTTCCTCCCAGCAGCGCCGCCTCCTCTCGGACCTCGCCACTCCGGCCCCGTGCTTTGCCACCTTTCGTCTTCGTCCTTCCTCTCCGCGTCGTCTTCTCCCGCATCTCGCAAGGTACCTTCTGAAGGCAAGTGTGCTTCTAAACTTCAACTCATCGGCTCCTGCCGCCTTCCGTGCAAATGGATGATTTTGAGCTTAATCTGACACCTATTTAGTTGATGATCAGCCTGAATTCAGGAAGGAAGAAGGTCCATGGCATGTGCTGCTTACAGTATCAGGGGCCATCTCAAGCTTGCCGCAGGACATGGCCCCTACGCCCTTGCCAATAATCACCTGTGCGGAGGCTTGAAGCCTTCGGTATCTTATCCTATTTCTCAGTCGTGGAGTACTCTCACTAGTAATGCAGGGCGACACGCCGCCAGCCGTTCTCACTTGACTGTCGGCAATTCAGAAAGATGGCGCTCAAGCTTGAAAGCTTCACCGGAGGATGGTACCATCGTTGCTGGTAAACTACTTTTGGATCGGTTGGGTGTGAATTCTTTAGGAACTGCGCTTTGAGACAAAATTCAAGCCAAAACCTTTCTTGTAGTTAGTATCAGCTGCCAGTTAAATGCAAAGTGTAACACTAGCTAGAGTTTAATACATGTCTGTTTTGCTATCAGAAGGGAAGATAACTGTACTGGTCATTGGTGGTGGAGGAAGGGAGCATGCACTTTGTTTTGCTTTGAACCGTTCACCTTCTTGTGAGGCGGTTTTATGCGCCCCTGGTAATGTTGGTATTGCTCAATCTGGAGATGCAGTTTGTATATCGGACTTAGACATCTCCAATAGTGATGCTGTTATATCGTTCTGCCACAAGAGGGGAGTGGGAATGGTGGTAGTGGGTCCTGAAGGTCCTCTTGTTGCGGGTCTTGCGAATGACCTTGTGAAAGCTGGGATACCAACCTTTGGTCCATCATCGGAGGCTGCAGCATTAGAGGGATCAAAGGACTTTATGAAGAAACTGTGTTATAAGTATAATATCCCAACTGCTCAGGTACTTCGTTTTACATTTGTGTTAAGTAGTGCAGTCTTCCAGGGACTATGGGGGTTTGATTCCATTAGATGCATGCATATGGTTGATGCTATTGCTATCCATGTTTAAGAAAGGTTACATCATGTTAGGCCTAAGCATATTTCCTTCGTCCTGAGGTGGTGTTGCTAACCATGCTCATTTTATACTGAATTGCTATTACCAACTACAGAGGCTAGAAGTATTGCAGCCAGCTTTGACTTTCTCCCGGGATAACTTTCACTGTATGACTGCATTATTTTTAAACATTGTTCATGGTTGTCTTATTCTCCTAAGGGTAATTGCTTTTTGAAATGAAGTTATCTTATTACTGCTGAAAGAGATTGTAAAATTACCTGAGCAAAAAACAGGCGAAGATACTCCTCTTTATATGATAGTTATTTGCAGTTTCAGTCTTTCAGATGTTAAGACATACAAATGAAGCTAATACGAGTACTTTTACCTCTCTGATGTAGTATCGCACATTCACGGATCCCGCGGAAGCTAAACAATACGTCCAAGATCAAGGGGCGCCTATTGTTGTTAAAGCCGATGGATTGGCTGCTGGAAAGGGTGTCGTCGTTGCGATGACTTTGGATGAGGCATTAGAAGCAATAGACTCTATGCTGGTTGAAGAGTCATTTGGTTCTGCTGGTTCACGGATCATCGTTGAGGAGTATTTAGAGGGTGAAGAAGCCTCTTTCTTTGCATTAGTAGATGGTGAATATGCTTTGCCACTTGAATCAGCACAAGATCACAAAAGAGTTGGTGATGGTGATGTTGGCCCAAACACGGGTGGTATGGGTGCATACTCCCCTGCTCCAGTAGTGACGGAAGAGCTTAAGAGCACGATCATGCAAAGTATAATAATTCCAACTGTTAAAGGCATGGCTGCTGAAGGATGCAAGTTTGTTGGTGTATTATATGCTGGGCTTATGATAGAGAAGAAATCTGGGCTGCCTAAGCTTATTGAATACAACGTGCGATTTGGGGACCCTGAATGCCAGGTTAGTGGTTATCTGACATCTTCCTCTTAAGATATCCACATCTCCCAATTCAAGCATTGCAAGTGTCGTTTTGGTTTCGTAGTTAATTTATGATCTAAGGATTTTTTTTATGAAGTTGCACTACAGAATGCAATGTATATGAATTCCTTCCCAACAGTGTTTAACCTCATACTTTAGCGACCCCCCAATGAAGTTTTCTTAATAGTTTTTTAGTGATGCCTTGATGAAGTTCTCATGCTTTAGTGATCCCCTAGTGAAGCTCTTAACAGCTCACTTTACCTTATGAGAATTCTAGTCCTTTTCCAGCTCAATCTTCCAGTGCAGAAAAGTGACTGGTTCTTGTGCTACAATGACAATGGTGCATTTGGGTGTTAAAGGTGGAAAACTAAGCCTGGGCCTCTATGTACTGGAAAGATGATGTGCTAGGAAAGCAAAGAAAGCAACTGAGGAGACATGTGAACGCCTAGATGCCTATATGTAACGTAGTTGCCCTGGCCCCTGGGTCCTCCTCTTGAGAACCACTCCACTCCAATTCAAACATTGTAGCCTGTCGGCATTACCATTTTTATAGTTTGAGTATAGATAAGATAAAATATTTGATACTAGCAAAATGAAAGTAAAACTAGGCTGGTTTTAACACAGTATTGTGATGGTTTAACTAGCAGATTATAAAACCATCACAATACTGTGTTTTCATAACATTATAGTACCATATTGTGATAGAAATTGGCGATCTAAAACTCTACATTTGTAACAGAGTGAGTGCCTTACAAATGCCATCTGAAATTTGTGTCTTATTCTCATCTACATTTACTTGTGACACAGAAGAGGCGCATCCTGCTTTTGTTCATTGCTCAAGCTTTCTATTGTTCCATGTAATTCCAGAAGCGCTTGACATTTGTGGGATTTCCAATTGTTAGATGTCTGCTTAAAGGCATCTGAACCTAAAATTAATTATCCAGATTTAAACTGATAGTTCAGTCCAAAGTGCCCTTGTTAAGCTTGGTTGGATTTCATAAATATGTGGTAGCTGGTTTGATTTTTGTTGCTTATCAAATATGTCATCATGCTTCTGTAGTATCACACAGAGTCTTACTGAGGACATTTTTAATACTACCTCTGTCCATAAAAGGATGTCTTGATTTATCTAAATTTAAATGTATTTATACACTATTTAGTGTATATAAACATCCAAATTTAGACAAACCTAAGGCATCCTTTTATGGATGGAGGGAGTATCTTTCTTAATTCGGCCAGTTGACCTGTCACATGTTTTTTGCCCATCAAATTCTGATTGCGCATTGCTCTATTAATACATTTCCTTCCGCTCAGGTTCTGATGATGAGATTAGAATCTGATCTCGCCCAAGTTCTGCTATCTGCATGCAGAGGGGAACTGGGCACGGTTTCGCTAACCTGGTCACCCGAAATCGCGATGGTGGTTGTGATGGCAAGTGAAGGATACCCTGGCTCTTATAAGAAGGGAACTGTAATAAAGAATATCGACAAGGCCGAGCTGGTTTCTCCAGCCGTTAAGATATTCCATGCTGGAACAGCTTTGCATGGAGATGGCAACCTTGTAGCTGTCGGAGGCCGGGTTCTTGGTGTCACTGCAAAGGGCAAGGACATTGAAGAAGCAAGGTCTAGAGCATACAGTGCAGTTGATGTTGTTGACTGGCCAGAAGGATTCTTCAGGCGGGATATTGGTTGGAGGGCGTTGAAACAGGAGCAGACTGTTAACTACTGATGAGGTTTCCAAAAAAAATTTGGTGAGCTTCTAGTGTCAAAGTGAAATGAAGACAGAATAGTCAATAGTCTTGTGGTTGCGAAATGACAAAAGCAAACATTAGCGTGTTCAAGCTTGAGCATCCTTTTGACCATTGGTTTCTTCTCAACCATTTGTGGCAGTTTTATGTTTCTCCTTGCAATATGTCAAGTGCAATTACCTCTTCTTTTCTGAGAGTGAAGTGCAATTACCTATTGAGGTGCAATCATACTATCAACTTTTTTTTTTTTGCGAATGAATCATACTATCAACTAACTATTCTACTGAACTTTGCTGTGGGATAACTACAAATTTTGCTGTGGGATATTTGATTCACTGTGGTAGTGACAAATCTAGTATGATCCTAGTTGTAGTCTGTAGAGGAGGGGATGATACCTAAATCCAATAGATGTGCTCTAAAGGGGAACAACTGAGGCTGCCGTAGCCATCTATATTACTCTTGGGCATTCAACACCACTGAGATGAACTGAGTGCTATACATATGGAGCTTTGCTACAAACTGCTGCTACAACAGTTTGCTAACATCTAGAGCATCCTAGTATGCATTTTTTGCCCTGCTACCACAATTTGCTAGTAACATGTAGAGCATCCTAGCATGCATCTTTGCCATGTTCTATCCTCTGATGATTAAAGCTATATGCGAGCAGCGTAATGGTACTTGCATAGCTTGTAGTCACTGACATGGCACTGTAACCACTGGAACCAAGCATCATCGACCCATGATGGGAGGAACTGTTGAAAAATCTTTTCCACCATGTTTTCGACCCTCCTTTATTTGGATATAAAGCTGTGCAATTCAAGTCCCTATCTGAATGCTTTAAGCTTTGGTAATTGAAACGTTTTCAAAGACTGCCAAGCACCTTTTGTTTTATCTTTGTTCTTCTCACTTTCCCTGAAACCAAAGATCCAGTCAAGAATCTTCGAAGAGATGATTATACTAGACCTCCTGATGACAAAATTTGCCCGAGTAATACAAAAAGCTCCTGGTAGTACAGAGTTGGGCATAAACAAGAAGTGGTTTAAAAGGAGACGGACAAGGGGTGGTGGCTGAAGATTACCAGGAGATTACAAAGGGCCAAAGCTATGATGGGAAAAAAAAGGACTATTACATTGGACATCACAAACCCCTAGACGGTAGCATATGATCATCAAACCCTATACACCTTTGATGACAGGTAAAAAAATGTAGAAAGGGAGACGAGAAGAGAAAACACAGAGTTACATGTTATTTGCTCCTCTCCATCACTATCGAACAAACTGTAGAAGAATGCTCCAATTAGTAGTAGTAGTAGTACTGTGGTTCAGTTCAGCCCCTGATCGACGCTGAGTCTGCAGTAGCAACGGCATTTTTGCTGCTTAAATTTGCCTTAGGTGAGCAGGTCCGGGAAGAGCTTGTAGCAGTTGGGCTCCTTCTGCTGGGGCGCCGACGAGGATGAGGTTGACGACGACGACGGCGAGGTGTGGGCGGACGCGTGTCGCTGGTACTCGGAGAGCATCTGCACGACCTCCCTCATGGTGGGCCGCTCGACGCTGTTTTCCTGGACGCAGAGCATGGAGACGAAGAAGAGGTGCGCCACCTCGTCCATGGGCACGGTGCCCAGCCGTCGGTCGACGACCTTGGGCACGTTCTCCCGCCGGCCGTCGGTGACCCGCTTCGCCCACTGCACGATGTCAACGCCCTCGCCGAAGTCCCCCACGGGGCGCCGGCCCGTGACGAGCTCTAGGAGGACGACCCCAAAGCTGTACACATCGCTCTTCTCGTCCACTCTCAGGGTGTAGGCGTACTCTGCCAAAAAAAGAACACCATCACAGTTAGTTTGCGTGCAAATCATGTTAGTAACTGAGGGAGCAATTCAATCAGTAGAGTACATTTTTTTCTTTCTTTTTGTGTGAGGAACAGAATGATGATGTTGTAGGGCTAAACCTATGAACCACTACAACCTAGGAGGACTGTTCTCAACGTGCATGAATGCACTGATCATCAAATTGTAAGATACACTAATATCGTGATAGGTGCTCTCCTAGCGCGAACAAATCTAAGTGCGTCCTACTTTTAAACAAGCGTGTGCTATGGTATTTGAGCTTACCATGCTAGTAAAGCGAGCTTGTGTTACCTTGGAAATCTGAATAGTGCATAAACAGGCTACTGCTCCTATTCGTCTACTGCATGACAGAGAGAAGTGCCTACAACATTCTTGGACGAATCCCGAGAGAAACAACCCTACCAGTGCCACCATACCAATTGTAAAATCCATGGGAATCTTTCCCATACACATTTACGAATAGTGTATGCTACCAAGGTTCGTCAAACCCAAGGAAAATTCTTTGGCATGATCAAGAGATGTTTGTTTGTCAGATAAGCTAAGCAAGCCCATCCCATGCCTGCCCTAAGATCTTGCCAAATCCGCAATACGAAAGAGCTATAGCAAAAGAGAAAGGAGAGACGACAAAAAAATAAAAATAAAGTGCATGACCGTAACAGTGAAGGCGCCCGTGCCGTTCGAAAGCAGTAGTAGCCGTAACAGCACGCCGTCCCGTTGGCGTTGGGTCGCTTTGGCTTTGGCGACGGAACGGCAGCAAAGGCGGCGAGCCGCTTTGGCGACGCCCCAGGCGGAGGAGGAGGATGATGCGGCTTTTTTACGTACCGAAGCATGGCCCATGCCGGTCAAAGATACAGCAGCGCAACCCAACTGATACGATCCTGACCTAAAGTTTGGGACCAGCGGCCAGTTGGGGCTGCAACCCGATGAGCAGCATATCGTATGATACGGGATCCGTATGATTTGGTTCAAAATGTTCAACAGGATGGCAGAAATTCGTAATCTTTGGCTGGCTATGGATTCGCTGCGCCTGCGCTAGTGAGTGAGATGTGAATCAGATTGGGCTGGTGGGCTGAATCCCCCTTTTGCGAAGCCCGATGCTGCTCCTCTGCTCTGGCGGTGGCGGACATGCTCCGGCCGCCCAGTTGTTCACCTGTCAGGCTGGCTGACACGACGCAGTCCACCCACCGCCCGCCGACGTACGCGCACACTGATGCGCCGCGTTACACGGGAGGCAGGGTCGGGACCGTCCGAGCACGCCGGCGGCGAGGTCGGCCTCAGAGGTGCGACGGTGGGCGCGCATCTGATCTTGTTTGTTTCGTAGAATGCATGATGAACGTGTCGGGTTCGTGACTTGTGTTGGCTAGCGACTGTGCGCCCCGCCGGCCGGATCGTGTGGTCGCTATCGCGCCGGGCTTTGGGTCCCCGCTCCCTCCCTGCCACAAATAATTGGGTGCTCGAGTGCGAGGCCTGACCGGAGGACCCCTTTTCGGCCGCTTTCGTTTGGGACCCAACTCGCAGAGTGCTGATGTGGTGCTGTAAAGCAAGTCTGGATCCATCGGATGGCAATGTACTGCTACTGCTACTGGGCATAGAGCCCCGGGCGACAACCCTTGCTGCCATGCCCTCCACTCCAGTGTTGCCAATTCAAAACGGAGCTACACAAGTGATATGCTCCCCCCCATTTCTAAGAGCATCCCCACTCGTTGGCGCTCCCCACGCCCAAATCCGGCGAAATTTTTGTCCGGATTGGAGGAAGATTTGGCGTGGGGGGCAGTATATTTCCAGTCGTGTGCTCCCCAAGCGGCGTTTCTCGGGGAAAAAGAGGACGGCTCGGGGAATCCGGACGAAAGAGGAGACACGTGGGCGTGGGCGGTTGGTTTAGCTTCATCCGGAGTCCCCGAGCGCTCCCCGGGGGGCCGGGGATGGCATGGGGAGTCCGGACGAAAATAGGCTCAAATCCGGATCAAAACGAGGAACCGGGGGCCTGACTGGGCCGTTTTTCGCCGTCCGGATGAAAAAAAGTGGCCGTGGGGGGCTCTGCGGGGAGACGAGTGGAGATGCTCTAAGGAACAACCGGAGAGCAGATTTGGTGCACATGTCTGGGTTTTTGAAATATTTAAAAATTATATTTCTATCTTTTAAAAAAATCGTAAAATTTATTCCATAAATAAATGCACATGTCCCGAATGCTCGTGCAAAATTTTGATAGAAATTGTGTTTTATTTTTAGCTACATGAAAAAAAAGCTCTCTATTTAGATAGTTTTTTTTGTCAAAAATTTATCTTTTCTATATACTACAAAATATAACATATTTTACTTCTGAATTTCTACCGTAACTTCAGAAGATTTCAATCTATATGCTTATTTAAGCTTGGATTTTTTGGAATCCGAAAAATATGTGCTTTCAACAACCGAGAGGACCGGTGGTCTGGTGCTTATGTGCCAAAGGCAATTTTCAAACAAAGCGAACCATCACAAGCATGATGCTATCAATTTCTTGCATTTCCTCCATCGCCCCACCAAATCCACCGCGCCAAGCCCTTCCCCACCATTCCATGTTGTAATCGTGGCATCGTGTATGTTCGACCAGCCGTGTTCGTAGCACGATTCCCCCAAGTGGAAGTGGTTGGAGTTCCTCGCACCTGAGGTGGGGGTGCTCACCCGCCAAAATAAGAGGGAGAATGGCAGCTTCGGACCAACAGGGCGGCCATGGCCGGCGAGGTTCTTTGCCAGCACCCACAGCTTACAACTAGAGTTATACATGCCCGTCCGCCATCATCGTCTCGTCCAACTCTAAGTTGCGCTCTCACTTCTAGAATGAGCTAATCGCCTTTGACAACAACAACAACGATGATTGTGGGGTAGGGTCTGTATTGTGTCAGAGTCAACCTATGTTAACCGATGCCAGCCTCTATATTTCGTCGGAATAGGTGTCAAAGTCTCCAATTCGAAGTTTGAACAACTAAGAGCATCTCCAGTCGCGTCGAGGTTTGGGGGACCGCGGACAAGAAATGGAGCAAAAAACTGTCCAGTCGCGTCCCCCAAAGCTAATTAGCGCCCCATTTTGTGTCCGGCGTCCCCGGTAGAGTCTATAGAGTCTCTACCGGGGACGCCGGACACAAAAACAGCGTCCACATGCATGCATGCAGCCCCTAGTCCCCACATGCTAGTCTCTTTCCCCACACTTTCTCTCACCTAATTTTCCCACATGGGGTGGTCCCCTCTATTAAAATGCATGCATCCGGACGCTGTTTGAGGGACGCGGCTGGGAAGGGCCTCTTTTTTGTGCAGATTTTTGGTCTCTTTTTGTCCGGCGCGGTCCCAGACGTGCCCCAAATCATTTATGCCGGACGCTTTTTGAGGGACGCGACTGGAGATGCTCTAAAGATGCCTTATTTCGCATCACCTTGTATGGCGGAACTGTTTGGTCCCTAGAAGTCAAGCAGAGGCGCCCTATTTTATGTTTTTATTTTGGGTTGCCCTATTTTACATCGTTTGTTGAACGTGCTCTGATTCACTCTTCACTCACAAATGAAGCTCGTACCAGTACTACGAACGTGGAAAAACCTAGCTGAAACAGTAGAATACACTCATACAGTACTAATAAACCAAGGACCATCTACGTTTCTGAAATACACGTTAGTACTGTGCCTACGGTATGGAGCGCAGAGCACCATCACTATCTGCTTGCATGTGGTATACGTAAGCGACGTGAAGTTCTTTGACTTGGTACCATATCATACGCTCCCTTGCATTGCATGGTGGCGTACTATACTGTAGGCACTAGCTATTGACTTTGGACGGTGGGTCCCAGGCCCCAGACGCCGTGTCCAGTGTACCGTGGAGGCAGGATCGCGACAAGCAGATGAGCTCAAGAAATCCGATGGCTCCTACCCAAATCCGACTGACCCCTCCTAGGCAGGCAAGCCGAGAACAACAGACAAAAACCAACACGTGTACTAGTACGTGCAACCAAATGCAAAATCAAATTCGTACGCACGCACCTGGGGCGATGTAGCCGTACGATCCGGCGACGGCGGACATGCACTCGGACGCCCCGGCGGCGTTGGCGGCGCCGGAGCCGGAGCCGGAGCGGAGGAACTTTGCGAGTCCGAAGTCGGCGACGTGGGCCTCGAGGTTGTCGCCGAGGAGGATGTTGTTGGACTTGACGTCGCGGTGGACGATCATGGGCGTGCAGTCGTGGTGCAGGTAGCACAGCCCGCGCGCCGCCTCCAGCGCGATCCGGTACCGGCGCTCCCACGCCAGGAACCCGCCGCCCTTGCCGTGGAGCACCGACCCCAGGCTGCCGTTCGACATGTACTCGTACACCAGCACGTTCGCGCCGCCGTCGTCCCGGCTGCTGCAGAAGGCCAGCAGACGCACGATGTTCCGGTGCCGGATGCTGCCCAGCGTCCGGATCTCCGCCCGGAACCCGTGGTCGTGCCCGCGTCCTGCCGCCGCCCCCGGACCGCCGCCGTTCAGACGCTTCACCGCGATCATCTCGCCGCCGGACCGCGTCCGCCCCGCGTACACCACGCCAGCGCCGCCGCGGCCCACCACGTTCCCGTCCTTCATGCACTCGATCACCTCCGCGATCCCGAACTCCACCTTGTGGAACGCCGTGAACCGCCACGCGCCGTCGGGCCCGCCGGGGTGGTACGACGACCGCGCGCGCCACACCGCCGCCACCGCGAACGCCACCGAGCACGCCAGCAGCCCCAGCGCGAACGCCAGCTTGTAGTCGCCCCACCTCGCCCGCCTCCGCCCCGTTACCACCGCCTCCCCGCCGCTGCACGGCCGGCTCAGCAGCGGCCCGCACAGCCGCGGGTTCCCCGCGAACGCCGTCGCGTTCAGGTACCCTAGCTGGCCAGTGTCGGGCAGCTGCCCGGACAGGTCGTTGAACGAGAAGTCCGCCGCCGTGAGGCTGCTCATCGCGCCCACCGCCGCCGGGATCGACTCCTCCAGCCGGTTCCGCGACAGGTTCAGGTAGTTCAGCACCCTGATCCCGGCGATCGCCTCGGGGATCGGCCCCGACAGCCTGTTCCTGCTCAGGTCCATGTACGTCAGCTGCCCGCACCGCCCGACGGCGTCCGGGATCGGCCCGGACAGCTCGTTCCCGCTCAGGTCCAGCTTCACCAGCAGCCGCAGCTCCCCGACCTCCGGCGGCACGGCGCCGCCCAGCCGGTTGTTGCTCGCCAGCAGCGTCTGCAGCGCCGAGAGGGTCCCCAGCGCGCCGGGCAGCGGGCCGGACAGTAGGTTGTTGGACAGGTTCAGCTGCGCCAGCTGCGAGCCGGTCTCCGGAGTCGGGTTCGGCGGGACCGGGCCGGTGAGCAGGTTGTTCTGGAGCTCCAGCAGGTTCAGCCGCGGCAGGTACAGCAGGCCGGCGGGGATGCTGCCGTTGAGGTAGTTCTGCCCGAGCCGGACGCGGGTGAGGCTCGCGCACGACCCCAGCGACGCCGGGATGGGCCCGAACAGGAAGTTGTTCATCAGGATGGCCGTGCGCAGCTCGCCGGACGCGCACAGCATCTCCGGGATCATCCCGGTGAGCCGGTTCGTGGACAGGTCGACCAGCCGGAGCGCCGCGTTCGCGCCCAGCCCCGCCGGCACGCGGCCGGTGAAGTTGTTCATGAAGAGCTGCACCGTCTCCAGCCGTGGCAGCGCTGCGATGAAGTCTGGCACCGGGCCGTGGAGGCGGTTCAGGAACAGGTTGAGCAGACGGAGCGAGGTCAGTGACGCCAGAGAGGCCGGGACCTCGCCGGTGAGCACGTTGTTGGATAGGTCCAGCGCGGTGAGCGCCGTGAGCCTGCCGAGCTCCGGCGGGATGGTGCCGGTTAGCTGGTTGGTGTGGAGGAACAGCGTCACGAGGGAGGTGAGCTCGCCCAGCTCCGATGGGATGCTCCCGCTGAGGCCGCAGTTGGACACGTCCAGGACGGTCAGGTTGGTCAGCTGGCCGAGCTCTGGCGGGATGCCGCCGTCGAACGCGTTGTAGTACCCGAGGTACAGCTCCGTGAGGCTCGTGAGCTTGCCGAGCTCCGGCGGGATGGCGCCCTGCAGGTTGTTGCCGTTGAGGGACAGGTACTCGAGCGCCGCCATCCCGCCGTACGACGCGGGTATCGCCCCGGAGAAGTAATTGCCGCCAAGGTCGAGGTGCCGGAGACGTGGCAGCGCCGCGACGCCGGCCGGGAGCGGGGAGGAGAAGTTGTTGTCGTAGGCGTCCAACACCTCCAGGCTCGGGAGGGACGGGAAGTCCCAGCCTTCGAGGCCGCCGCCGAGCTGGTTGCCGGAGACATTGACGTAGCGGAGCGCCGGGAGCGCGGACACGGCCACCGCGCCAACGATGCCGTTCCCGGCGAGGGAGAGGTTCCTGAGCGCGTCGAGCCCGGTCACCTCGGCTGTCACGGGCTCGCCGGTGGATACGTTCATGTTGGCAATGTAGATGGAGACCACCCGGCCATCGTCGCAGCGGACGCCGGTCCACTCGCACACCGAGGCGACATTGCCCGGCGACCATGAGCGCAACACGTGGGGGCGGCAGCTCAGGGAGGCCTTGAGGGAGAGCAAGGCCAGAGCGTCTCCACGCAACGCACTGGCATCTCCATTGCCATTGGCACCGATGGTGGATAATAGATGAAAAATCAAGAACGAGAACAAGATAAGAGGATTAGGAGCCCTCATCGATCTGGCTTACAATTCTTTGGGGCTTGTGAATTGTGGTGAGGATTAGCTAGATTGAATATGCAACCACTGGCATTGGCATTGCTGCTGTTTCAGTAGTAGGTTTACAGAGAGACGAGTGTATGAATGTAGAGATAGAGATGTAGATGTAGATGGATATAGAGGGAACGGCAAAGGCATGCAAGAATCTTGAGAAGCTTCACATGAAAATGGAGGCGAGAGAGGCTAGCTTCACACTGAAGATGAGGGGAATATGTTCTCTCTGTGCCAAGAATGGCTTTGTCTTTTGAGCTATTTATGCCTTGTGGGAGAAGAGTGTCTAGTAGCGCATTGGGCTCTCTGCTTTCAGTGTTTTTGTGTTCTCCGCTCTCCTCTCTCCGGTGCTGTTCATCTCTGTCTTCTCCTTTTGCTTTATCTTTGGGAGCAGAGAAGCTAACTGTTAAAGGCTTTGTAGTGGGCGAGGAAGCAGCCATGGCAAGTGATAGGGGAGTTTCTGGCTTTGGCATTGTTTTATCTACAAACTGGCCCATTGGGTTTTGGGGAGTATTTAGAAAGGCTTCTTGTAATTATTACATGGCGCCCGACAGAAAAAGTGACATGCACTCTGGTCACTATCCAAGTACAGGGCCTGTGATTGAATTTTCAGCAATGATGAAAGAGAGCAAGCAAACTAATCAATGTGCTCAATATGTGTATGTGTGCCATTCGGTAGCTTTGGGAGTACAATCGAAAACAGGCTTTGGCCATGTCTTTTGGCATGTATTTGATGTGTTGATCATGTGTTGGAAACTTGGATCTAGCAAAATGGACCCTTACTGGTTAATAGTACAAAAAGGAAGTACATAACTACACAAAGTTTCACCATTTGTATACTCCACCCCCTCAAATATGAAATCAAATGTCCTACTCTCCTATCTAATACTCCATGTGGATTTTGCCCCTTACGGTGAAGTGATACTTACGCGTTTTTTAAGACAGTCTTTTACCAAAAATTAACCCATATGGAATACTTGATATCGAACTAGTATCGTTAGAAAGTTTTTTTTAGTATGAATGTAACAATATCAATTGTATACTATACAATCAGGATATTGTTACTTAAATCTTTGGATTAAAGTTTATTATAAAATGTGTGTATGAGTTATGTTTTCCAACAAAAGGATCTTAATTGTCACCAATCCGTTGTTCCATCAACTCAACAGGACTATGCAGTCACACAAGATCTATATCCGGTCTCTGCTTATGAAATTTTATACAACCACACAAGATCGAAGCAAAAAAATTTGACAGACCAAGTTCAACCCTATATAAGGGAGAAAAACTGAACTCATGTAGGGTAGCATCACCTAAGATGAAGTCAATGTGTACACGCATATACATAATTTTCTCATGTAACACGATATCATTTTTTTATACAGGCATATCGATCAACAAAGACCTCATTTTCATACCAATCCCCCATAGCTAGTTCTCAAACATGTGTCTAACACTACACCGAGGGTATAATTAAGTTGTTGGAAATATGACCTAGATGCAATCATGGATGATGTATTTTCTAATGTATTCATAAAGTAAGTTTGTCCTTATATGAACTCTTGCATATATCATCGAATACGTGATTCGGTCGTGAAACTATATGCTTATGTTGTTCATGCTATTTTGTCCTTAGCCATCGAGGTTATGTTGGACACATGACTTAGGCTAATGTGTAAGTTGGCTGATGACTTTGTTCCACTTGCCATGGGCATGATGATGCTAATCCGACTTACACGGACTCGGCTAAGCTGTTTAGCGAGTCAGACTGACCCATAGTGAGACGCAACGAGCAAAGTCGTCATTTGCATGCCTCTATCAATGTAATCCTTAGACCTAAAGTTATTGCATGATCGGAGTTGTGGATCGATCAACTTAGGTTGTTTCAAAAGCTTTTTTATAATAAGGCAGCTATAAAGGCATAGTTCAGGTCGACTGAGAAACAAGCTACGTGGTATGGATAACCAAGACGTGCTTTTACCCCTCCACTTGGAGAGATATTCTCTAGGCCCCCTTGGATGATATGTTTCAGAAAGCATGGCAATACGCGGCTCGGTTAAGTGTTAACTGAGGCGATCGACTAAGGGTTAGTCGGGTGAATCACATATCACAGATCGAGAAGAGAGTTGAGCTATTAAAGGGATGACGACAACTCGCTTGACAAGGTATATCGTGAGGCAAAAAGGACTTACACATAAGTCACATTGAAAGGTTAGTCGCCATGAATTTACGTTATTTGGGAGCTGGCACGCTCTCCTAGGAGCCACTACCAGTTATCGACTTGAGACCAAGTGTTCATGAAAGCGAGTGAGACTCGAAGCCACGACGAGATACTTTGAAGGGTAGTTCTAGTCGTGTCTAAGTGGCCGTGAACATGCAGGGCACACACTTAGGAGCAAGGAGCCAATTAGATGTGATCTAAGTGAAATGGAGTAGGTTCGAGTTGGATTTGAACTGGACTAGGACTGAGTTAGTGAGTTGGACTCACAGTGACCAAGATAGGGCCCAAGTGAGCGGGCTGCAAGTGTTGTGAATCCCACACTCACTCCTTATATAAAGTGGGGCGGATGCTGCCAAAGGGCACGGTTAGTGCATTCCATGAGTTGGAAACCCTAGCCCCCACTCAGTCCAGATGGCGTACTAGATCTAGCACTCCACTATTGGTGCTCCTCCTCATACGTGTGGATACCGGTAGAGGCGTTGCACATGTGACGCTTCAAGGCGAAGGAGTTTGCGAATCTTGGGAGCTGTTCTTGGGATCGGCTTGGAACAGATCGAGGACTGCACTGCCCCGACACACTTCATCAAGTTTCGCACCTGCACGTCTAGTTGTAATCGCCGTGACCTTCTTCCTGAGGTAGATCATGGGAGTACCGCCTAGGGAAAAAGTTTTATTTTCTACTGTGTGGCCCAACATAAGTTGGGTGTGTGTGTGGGGGGGGGGGGGGTTCATCCCATGTTCCAGTCTTTTCATTTTATGCACCCATTTGTTGGAGATGGGGGGCTCAAAGCACCCATTACGTCTTTTCATTTTATGCCCTTTTTGGAGTCCCAAAGCTCCCTAAAAGTCAAAAATACAGTAGAAGGTTTTTCTACCAAACTAAGTTAGAACCAAAATAAAAAAGAATCTTCTGGAAAAACCTCTAAGTCATTGTAAATCAAGATAATAACTCATAATATGAAGCAAATATGATAGAAATATCACAATAAATTACAAAGAACATAGATGCATTTTACATGCATCAATATCTCCAAGCTTAGCCTATGGTCGTAGTCAAGCATAAAGGTGATAACTAAATGGTTTTTTGTTTGTTGTCAATAGATACATAGAGTTCATGACCATTTCTACTTAAAATATGATAGTTCATCAATAAGGTAAATAACAACAAGCAATCGTTATAGGGAGTAAAAGAAAACATTTCTACTTAAAATATGATAACTTCAAGTATGCAGAAGAATAAACACATCTTGCATAATAGTAAGTGGAAACGTAATATAGACAATTAAGCAACCTATTTTTTTGCAAGATATAGTTCATAACTTTTGGTCTTTAGAATATAGTTTTTTTCTTTCTTTGACTCACAAAGAAGTAGAAAGTAAGTAGGCATTCAACATTACTAAAGCATCAATATTCCAAATATTTATACTTGAGGGCATGCTTAAGATCATAGTTCATCATAGTGTTGAATTCCACTGCCCATATCATAGGAATATTTAATTGTCGAAAAAAGGTTAAATTTATGAGTCACAAGTATAGTATTTTTGTATACAAATTTGATATGTTTCATGTCCTCGTAAGATGATTAATTTGATATCTTTACCATAGATCTTAGATGCTTCAACTATTTCAATTATTTCAGAATCAATATTAAACTCATGGTCTTTATCTTTAATGTAGATTCCAGGTGCATATGATTTACTAGCAACATGGACTAATTCTCCAAGTGAAGTACTTATACAAGCACCAAAGTTGTCTAAATCATCTAAATCAATATTCATAAAATATTTAGTGAAAGAAATATCTTCTTCAGAAGGTGTTGATTTAGAACTAGTTACAATATCATTTTCATCATCAAGTTCACCTTCATCATATTCAGATTCTATATCATTATTGGACAAAGAGTTAGATAAATTATATGTCCTCTCTTTATTTGCGCCATCATCCAACAATTAATTTTCATTATTAGTATAAATATTGATAATGGTGAACTTAATAGGATAGTATCTTTCTTTCTAGTACCAGGAGTAGTCGTAACAACATTAGGTAAAAAAATGTGGCCTAGTAGGTAAGGTCGTACCTCTTCGAGTAGTGAAAGGCATCAGAACCTTCCTAGAAACATCATTATCCTTTACCATGATGAGAAATAAGTAAGTACATTAAGTAAATGATAACAAGTGGTCTTACCAATAAAGCTGCATTTTCCGGCAATGGCGCTAGAAAATGTCTTGACGTCCACAAGTATAGGAGATCGTTGAAATCTTCGATGGGAAATATTACCCAAATTTATAGTTCGACTCAAGGGGAAAACAATAATACGAGTAAGACTTAGCAATTGAGGCGTCACTCTCAACCACACACATGTATCAATATTTTCAAAAAGTCATTGGTGATTGCAGAAGTTGAATTAAAACAATAAAATAAAACAGTAAATAATAGTAGCGATTTTCAGTTTTCATCGGAAGTAGTGAACTTGTAACTTCAGTTGCTAAAGCGTAGACATGAGGTGATAGCGGGGTGTTTCATGAATAAGATTAATAATATAATTTAATATAAATAATATAGTGTTTATCACTAACTCTTTTGTGTGTAGGTATGTATTTAAATATAATTATGCTTACTAACCAAGAGAATTTGCACAATATCTATTATCATACCTGGCCATTTCCCTAGAGCTAACTTGGAGTTACATGTAATTAAGCTCCACCCTTTCAAATTGCACAGAACAAAGCATTAACACTTCGTGAACACACAATATCCTCAAAGTACCACATTTCCCCTTTTTTCCCTAACTGACGAGGCATCACCTCGCCAATACCTATAGATTGTAGACTTGGGTTTCAGGAAAGAGCGACGATGAAGATTACGGGAGAGAGATTGGACCCACGATATACCCAACTTCGGTTACCCTCGGTGGAGGATCCCTACGTGCTACTAGCAATGTAGTATATGATCATAAGTATGTTTACAGGTTGCCGCCGTAGCAGAGCTATGTTGTCTATCTGTCCTCCCCCCTATCGGCCTTAGCTAGCTTTATATATGCAACCAGCCTAGGGTTTTACAAGAGTGATAGTCAACTACTTCTTCGGGTTGCCTTCTTGGACCTTCTCCATATTGGGCCTAGCCAGTATACTAATAATGGGTACCCGAAGGGTATGCCCATGATAGTAGCCCCCGAGTGTCTAGGGAAGTCGAAGACTTGCGTAGAGACTTCAATCATAATCATCTCCGAAGTCCAAAAAATACAAGGCGAGGCCATTGACCCGAAAATATACCAGGTCAATGTCGTAGATCATGTGTAGCATAGATGATGTTGATGATTCTCAAAGTTATTTTTCTATCGGGTGCGTGACCAGCGCTCCCGATGAAAGTAGCTCCGAGTCTATGGGCAGGTGTTTGCACCTGGGCATAGACTCAAGTTGTACTACTCGATGAAGAACTTGAATATATTCCTAAGCGCAGCCTCTCTTTTTATCGACTCTTGCTGGAGAACTTGATGAAATCCATTTTCTCCCGATGGGAGTAGACTACACTTGAGTCGCGGAGTCGAATTAAGTCTACAAACGTTTATATATTTACCTGCAAGATAAAACACGAAACTCGGGTCGAGCAAACTAGTTTACTATCTTGTCTATTTTGATAGATTTTTTATAAACCCGAAACTTTGGGTAACCAACTTTGCTATATTTATTCGACTCATAAAATCGAACGAAATCTCCGTGCTCTATTTTTCAAATTCTTCGAGTCCAAGAAGTCGCTGCATTTTCTTTGACAACTATATTGTACATGGATATTGGTAAATGCGGCTGGTTCATCTGACGGATCAAGTAACAGTTAATTGCTCTAGTGGAAAATCCGAATAAACCTACTTCAAACTTTCGTCCCCGGACACGAATTCGGGATACTGGCGACGTGCCACCTTAGGACTTACCGAAACTGAATTCCAGCAAATTATCGGATCCACATCACGTCCACCGGGATTTTTCTTCACATCTTTTGATGTGGATAGAGTGGGAGAGCGCATTCGTGTGTGATGCCACGCCACACTGGACGGATCCTGGGGTCTTACCTTCGTGACCTTTTTACGAGTCACGGCATTCGGAGTTTTTACCGTGGCAGAGGCGCTCCGAGAATATGTTGTCTAGCGCCTTGTTCGGCTGATGTAATGACCCATTTTTTGGGTTCTTCTATATTTTCGCGGGCGTGATGGGATAGTCGAATATATTGAGTTTCTCTATATTGTCGTCGAGTACACCGCCAGTGCTCTCGATCAGAATAAATGACAAGTCAATGGACCTGAAGATTTTTCCACCTTTCTTTTTCTCGTTTTTTTTGGGTTCCTCGAAGAAAATTTCGTCGGGTTCCTCCTTGAAGAAAATTTCGTCGGGTTCCTCCTTGAATAATTTTTTGTCAGGTTCCTCCTTGAAGAAATTTTCTCGAGTTCCTCGAAGAAAATTTCGTCGAGTTCCTCCTTGAAATTTTTTTCATTGAGTTCCTCCTTGAAGAAATTTTTTTGAGTTCCTTGCAGATGTTTTTTTATCAAGTTCTTCATTGATGTAGTTTTTCCGAGGCGCAGTTCTTCTTTTGTCGACCTGAGAAGTAGAGTGAATTTATAGAACGCAACCCCCGAGTGTCGGATACGGTGAAAGTAAATGATAATCAACTTTTTGTAAATTAAAGGACCACTTAGCTTATTGGGTATGAGTGAGTCGACGCGGAGGCAGGTCGTGCAGCTGAGTCGATGAAGTCTTCGAGTGCAACGAAAAATTCAAACCGAAGTAGAAACCACCAAATAGCGAAAGTGAATGCCGCCAAATTATTGATGAAGAAATAGCCGAGCCCTCGATCGTTGCTGGGGTGATGTCATGATTGTTGCTTAGAAGCTGTGTCGCAATTGTGACCTGGGGCAAAGTCATTGTCGAGCCCCCGAGTGCTGCTGAGAACGTTGTGTTGAAGTACTGATCGTCTGAAATATTATGTTGTAGCTACACTCAAGAGCGAAGTCGTTGTCGAGCCCCCGAGTGTTGGATCCATGGATACGTGACCCTGAGAACCGTGACCACACACGCCTGGATAACGACAAAAGTTGCGATATCTTCTGTTCATTTTTTACTTCCGCTAGAGAAGTCGATGAAATTGTCAACCCATTGAAGCTAAAGCCATTTGAATATCAAGCCATTGAAGATTACGCCATGAGAAATAAAGCATTGAAGATGAATCCAAGATGAAGTATTTGAGATGAATCAATATTGAAGATTACGCCATTAAATATGAAGCATATGTTGAAGATGAATCCGCTGATATCATAGAGGATGAATCCATTGAGCCGAAGAAAATAAATCCAGTAATAGCCATAAAAGATGAATCCATTGACCCGAAAATGCTTTGGGTAGTATTGTATAAGAGTAAACAAGTAATATCTATATAGATGAATCCGAATAAAATAAATTCACTGACCCAAAGAAAATAAATCCAGTAATAATCATCGATGATAAATCCACTGACCCGGAAATGCGTCAGTATTATACTAGAGGAAACCAATGATAACCCAAAGAAGACAAATCCAGTAAGCGGAAGAAGATAAATCCACTGAGCCGAAAAATATAAATCGACTAAATCGAAAATAAATCCACTGAGCCGAGGGAGATATATCTAGAGCCGAAGGAAATAAATCCACCGGTGTATTTGCGGTAACGATGTAATGGCGCAACCCCAAATGTAGGGTGTATTTGCTGTAATATTGTGATGGCACTGCCCCCAAGTATTAGGGTGTGGCAAAAGTAAATAATAATTGACTCTCGGAAGGGAAGCACTTAGCCTTTTTATCGGCTACGGCGGAGCCTACGTGCAAGTAGGTTGTGCGACAGTCGCACGGTGGCTGCCCAGAAGTAGTCGATGAAGAGGACGCAGTTGATGCGGTGGATCCGCGACGGGAAAGCCCCTGAGTGCGGCGACTGTACGCGGCGAAGTATCCGGAGCTTATTTCAATCTGATGTCTCTTTCTCGGATGACGAGATCACACGTTCATGTCCACGGCAAGCTGAGTCCGTGATGCATGAGTAAGTGTTGTCGAGTGCGCGACGGCAGGCGCGTGATGGCGAACGGAGTCCTCACAACAAAGTAGTTGAACTTTTTTCCCGATCTGCAGTTATATTACGTTAGAAAAACTGTACGCAAATAATAGCACGAACCAAGAAATATTTGGCGAAATAAATTTTGCGTAATTGAAAATATAGCACCTGATTATTTTTGTTCGCTCGAAGTGCGAACGACGAAAGCCTGATATTTTTGGATGCATGAAACCTTCGGTTGATTTTTCCGTGTATGTTTCCGAATCTTTTTCTTTCTCTCTTGTTTTTCGTGAACTCCTATGAGTCTTGAATCCCATCTTGTACCAATAGATCAATCCTCCAAACGATGGACACAAGAAAATAAAATATGATTAGATCCAAATAAAATACTCCAATCGATTGCATGAGTGAGAAAGAGATAAGTAGCTGGCCGTGGAGTTCTGTCCATTGCAGAATTACCTGGACGAGGACGTGACGCTTCCATGGCCTGACGGTGACCGAGGCAGACCCGAAAGATCCACTTTTCTGATCATGAATTGATTAGGTATTCGTCAAAGTAAATACATCTTCGCCTGCGGATCGGCGATGCTGCAGAGTTTGGACGACTGTGTTGCTGCCGTGAAGTCGCCGACGAAGTCAATTATGTTGAAGAAAACGAGTGAACCAGATGTTATCTGGTCACCATTATTGATGATGAATTCCGAGAAGTTGAAGTAGACTGTTTGCCCGGATGCGATTTGGATGTTGTTGATGACGAACTCGACGGATCCCACCCGGATGACAAAATCCAGTCGTCGCAATTTCCACAGACAGCACCAATTGATGAAGCATCACCTTGCCAATGCATACAAATTGTAAACTTGGGTTTAGGAAAAGAGCGACGATGGAGATTCCGGGAGCGAGATTGAGCACACGATATACCCACCTTCGGGTCTCCTCGGTGGAGGATCCATACGTACTGCTAGAAATCTAGTATATGATCAGGGGGGCCGCTGTGCTGGAGCTATGTTGTCTATCTGTGCCCCCCCCTATCGGGTGCCCTGACTAGCTTTATATATGCAACTATCCCACTAGTAGAAAAAGGGGCTTTAGTCCCGATTCGCAAGGGCCATTAATCCCGGTTGCGCAACCGGGACTAATTATGCGCGACTAAAGGCCCCCCTTTAGTCCCGGTTGCTTACGAACCGGGACTAAAAGCTATTTCGAGTTAATTTTTTTAATTCATTTGGGTTTCTAACTATTTTTCACTCCCTCTTTTTTTTTCTATTTTTCAGAATTTCTACTATTTCAGTTATTTGCATAGTTTAGTCTCTATCTCTAACTACACTTATCTCTACTCAAATTACATACTCGTGGTCAAACTTCCCGCTCGGTCACCCATCCTCCCACTACTCTAGCACTAGCACGCTTAACTTCTGAGTTCCATCCCGTTCCGCATCCAAGTGCTTCGCGCGCATGTATGTGATAATAGTATCATATCAATCATATTAACATGTTGATCGATGTCACATTTCTTTATTGTTTGAATTTCAAATAATTCTTTTAATAAACAAAAGTAATGATGTAATAATAATCTTGAATAAATAAATAAACATTAACTTTTTTAATTTGTATTATTTTTAATTTTATTAATTAATTAAATATTTTTTTTGCCAAACCTAAAACCTAAAAATGTGAAAATCTAAAAATTGGGTAAAAATGATAGTAATCTTTATGCAGGATGCAATTATTAATTTTAGGTTTTAAAAAAATAAAAAATATATATAATCCGGAATTTATAGCAAAAACTAAAATCTTCCTGCTTTTGTATTTCCATTTGGAATTTTGAGAATCTAAAAATTGGCTAACCGGGTAAACCCAGGATTTTTTGATATATTATACGTTTTTTTCCGACGTCGTATGCAAAACTTATTGCGGTTTTACAATTTTTTAAACTTTTTTTGCAAAAAAAATGAAAATTCAAATTTGTTAATTTTCCCTAATACTAGGTTGCATAACATACAAGAATCTGAAAACATTTTATTTTTTGAATTTTCTATCATTTTATTTTCTATTTTACAGTGCTAAAAAAGGCGATCCATGGGGGGGGGGGGGTGGAGGTGCGTGGGGAGCCAAAAATCAGAAAAAAAAAACCTTTAATCCCGGTTGGGGACACCAACCGGGACTAAAGGGTACCGGGATTAAAGGTTCTTGCCCTGGCCGCAGCGCACCGTAGCCCTTTAGTCCCGGTTGCCCCGAGCATTAGTCTCGGTTCACCAGCAGAACCGGGACTAAAGACCCATTAGTTCCGGGTCAAAGTATTTGGGGACTAATGGGTTGGGATGGAAGGCCTTTTTTCTACTAGTGGCCTAGGGTTTTACAAAAGTCCTAGTCGACTACTTCTCCGGGTTGCCTTCTTGGACCTTCTCCATATTGGGCCTAGCCAGTATACTAATAATGGGTACCTGAAGGGTATTCCCATGACACTAACTACCACCTTAGGGTTCGTAGACAGTGTTGGCTTCTTTTCCTGTAGACAGTGTTGGGCCTCCAAGAGCAGAGGTTTGTAGAACAGCAGCAAGTTTTCCCTTAAGTGGATCACCCAAGGTTTATCGAACTCAGGGAGGAAGAGGTCAAAGATATCCCTCTCAAACAACCCTGTAATCACGATACAAGAAGTCTCTTGTGTCCCCAACACACCTAATACACTTGTCAGATGTATAGGTGCACCAGTTCGGTGAAGAGATAGTGAGATGCAAGTAATATGGATGAATATGAGTGGTAATAGCAATCTGAAATAAATATGGCAGCGAGTAAACATGCAACAAAACAGTAAACAAACGGAGATTCGATGTTCGGAAACTAGGCCTAGGGATCATACTTTCACTAGTGGACACTCTCAACATTGATCACATAATAAAACCACTCTACACTCTCTTGTTGGATGACAAACACCATTAATTGTGTAGGGCTACAAGAGCACCTCAATGCCGGAGTTAACAAGCTCCACAACATTCGATGTTCATATTTAAGTAACCTTAGAGTGCATGATAGACCAACGCAATTATACCGAGTACTAACATAGCATGCAGACCGTCACCGTCAGACTATGAAAGGAGGAATAGATCACATCAATACTATCATAGTAATAGTTAACTTCATAATCTACAAGAGATCACAATCATAGCTTATACCAAGTACTACATGATGCACACACTGTCAACATTACATCATGGAGGAGGAATAGACTACTTTAATAACATCACTAGAGTAGCACATAGATGATATTCAACTAGATCACAAAGAGAGAGATGAACCACATAGCTACGGTAGAGCCCTCAGCCCCGGGGGATAACTACTCCCTCCTCATCATGGGAGACAGCGATGGCGATGAAGATGGCGGTGATGTCGTTGGAGATGACTCCGGGGGCAATTCCCCGTCCCGGCAGGGTGCCGAAACAGAGACTTCTGCCCCCCCCGAATTGGAGTTTCGCGATGGCGGCGGCTCTGGAAGGTTTTCTGGAGTTTCGTCAATCCGTGTCGAAGTTTTCGGTCACGAGGCATCTTATAGGCGAAGAGGCGGAGTCGGAGGGGCCACGGGGGTCCCACACACTAGGGGGCGCCCCCCCCCTTGGCCGCGCCGCCCTGTGGGGTGTGCCCCCCTGGCTCCCCTCTGGCCCCTCTTCAGTGCTCTGGAAGGTTCCGGGAAAAATAAGATATTGGGCATTGATTTCGTCCGATTCGGAGAATATTTCCTTTTTAGGATTTCTGAAACCAAAAACAGCAGAAAACAGGAACTAGCACTTCGGCATCTCGTCAATAGGTTAGTTCCGGAAAACGCATAAAATCATCATAAAGTGTGAGCAAAACATGTAGGTATTGTCATAAAACAAGCATGGAACATCAGAAATTATGGATACGTTGGAGACGTATCAGCATCCCCAAGCTTAGTTCCTACTCGCCCTCGAGTAGGTAAATGATAAAAAGAATAATTTCTGTAGTGACATGCTACTTACATAACCTTGATCATACTATTACAAAGCATATGAGATGAATGCAGTGACTCAAGGCAATGATCTATAGTTGCTAACAAATAGATAACATATAGCAAAACTTTACATGAATAATACTTTCAAGACAAGCATCAAAAGTATTGCATAAGAGTTAACCCATAAAGCAATAAATTCAAAGTAAAAGCATCGAAGCAACACAAAGGAAGATATAAGTTTCAGCGGTTGCTTTCAACTTCAACATGTTTATCTCATGGATAATTGTCAACACAAAGTAATATGATGAATGCAAATAAGCAAGTATGTAAGAATCAATGCACAGTTGACACGAGTATTTGCTTCTAAGATGGAAGGAAGTAGGTAAACTGACTCAACATAAAAGTAGAAGAAAGGCCCTTCGTAGAGGGAAACATGGGTTGCTATATTTGTGCTAGAGCTTTTATTTTGAAAACATAGAAACAATTTTGTCAACGGTAGTAATAAAGCATATGTGTTATGTATAAGATATCCTATAAGTTGCAAGCCTCATGCATAGATCACCAATAGTTCCCGCACCTTGTCCTAATTAGCTTGGATTTACATGGATTATCATTGCATAACATATGTTTTAACCAAGTGTCACAAAGGGGTACCTCTATACCGCCTGTACAAAGGTCTAAGGAGAAAGCTCGCATTGGATTTCTCGCTTTTGATTATTCTCAACTTAGACATCCATACCGGGACAACATAGACAACAGATAATGGACTCCTCTTTAATGCATAAGCATTCAACAACAAATAATATTCTCATAAGAGATTGAGGATTGTTGTCCAAACTGAAACTTCCACCATGGATCATGGCTTTAGTTAGCGGCCCAATGTTCTTCTCTAACAATATGCATACTCAAACCATTCAACTCATGATAAATCACCCTTACTTCAGACAAGACGAACATGCATAGCAACTCACATGATATTCAACAATGGTGAAATAGTTGATGGCGTCCCCAGGAACATGGTTATCGCTCAACAAGCAACTTATAAGAAATAAGATACATAAGTACATATTCAATACCACAATAGTTTTTAAGCTATTTTTACCATGAGCTATATATTGCAAAGACGAAGAATGGAATTTTAAAGGTAGCACTCAAGCAATTTACTTTGGAATGGCAGAAAAATACCATGTAGTAGGTAGGTATGGTGGACACGAATGGCATAGTTTTTGGCTCAAGGATTTGGATGCACGAGAAGTAATCTCTCTCAATACAAGGCTTAGGCTAGCAAGGTTGTTTGAAGCAAACACAAGTATGAACCAGTACAGCAAAACTTACATAAGAACATACTGCAAGCATTATAAGACTCTACATTGTCTTCCTTGTTGCTCAAACACTTTTACCAGAAAATATCTAGACCTTAGAGAGACCAATCATGCAAACCAATTTCAACAAGCTCTACGGTAGTTCTCCACTAATAGGTTTAAACTACATGATGCATGAGCTTAATCATGATCTACTTGAGAGCTCAAAATAATTGCCAAGTATCAAATTATTCAAGACAATATGAGGCATTTTCTGTTTCCAACCATATAACAATTAACGAAGCAGTTTCAACCTTCGCCATGAACATTAAGAGTAAAGCTAAGAACACCAGTGTTCATATGAACGAGCGGAGCGTGTCTCTCTACCACATAAGCATGAATTTATTTAGAGAATAACAAAACGAAAATAAAAGCACACAGACGCTCCAAGTAAAGTACATAAGATGTGACGGAATAAAAATATAGTTTCAATAGAAGAAACCTGATAAATTGTTGATGAAGAAGGGGATGCCTTGGGCATCCCCAAGCTTAGACGCTTGAGTCTTCTTGAAATATGCAGGGATGAACCACGGGGGCATCCCCAAGCTTAGACTTTTCACTCTTCTTAATCATATATCATCCTCCTCTCTTGACCCTTGAAAACTTCCTCCACATCAAACTCAAAACAAACTCATTAGAGGGTTAGTGCATAATCAAAAATTCACATGTTCAGAGGTGACACAATCATTCTTAACACTTCTGGACATTGCGCAAGTCTACTGAAAGTTAACGGAACAAAGAAATCCATCCAACACAGCAAAAGAGCAATGCGAAATAAAAGGCAGAATCTGTCAAAACAGAACAGTCCGTAAAGATGAATTTTTCTGGGGCACTAAACTTGCTCAGATGAGAAAACTCAAAACTAATTAAAGTTACGTACATATCTGAGGATCACTCACGTAATTTGGCAGATTTTTCTGAGTTACCTACAGAGAACCCTGCCCAAATTCGTGACAGCAAGAAATCTGTTTCTGCGCAGAAATCCAAATCTAGTATCAACCTTCTATTAGAGACTTCACTTGGCACAACAATGCAATAAAATAAAGATAAGGAGAGGTTGCTACAGTAGTAACAACTTCCAAGACACAACAAAACAGTAGCAAAATAAAAACATGGGTTATTTCCCAAGAAGTGCTTTCTTTTTAGCCATTAAGATGGGCCCAGTAATTTTAATGATGCACTCGCAAGAAATAAGAGTTGAAGCAAAAGAGAGCATCAAAAAGCAAATTCAAAACAAATTTAAGCCTAACCCACTTCCTATGAAAAGGAATCTTGTACACAAATGAATTCATGAAGAACAAAGTGACAAGCATAGGAAGATAAAACACGAGTAACTTCAAGATTCTCAACATAAAGAGGGGAAACTTAATATTATAAGATGCATATAACCATGTTTCCCTCTCTCATAATAACTTTCAGTAGCATCATTGATGAAATCCACAATATACCCATCACTTAAAACATTCTTATCATGGTTCATATGCATAAAAGTATCATTAATTTTGGCATTAGAAGAGTTCTTCTCATTAATAGTAATTGGAGCAAGATTATTATCAAGAATTTGAACATGGTAAACAAGTTGCATACTAAGGGAATTGTTTTTGGCAATCCAATCATAACTATGAAAAGTTTCATAAGGATAGTTATAACCTATATCATAGCATTCTTTATAATAATCATCAAAGATTGGAGGCATAGTGTCATCATAAGAAATAGAATAGTTATCTTTCACAGTATGTTCATCTGTGACCATACCATCATTGTTACTAGAAGGAGATGTATCAAACATATAATGATCAGTAGCAAAAGGATTTTCAAACACCTCATCCCCAAGCTTAGAGCTTTCTATATCATTATGGGAGGAAGCATGGATAGTACTGATACTATGGCAATTATTAACATCATCATTTTCAGAATTAGTTTCCCAGAGATTTTCAATATCAAAAGTAGTGTGCTCTTTCAAATCATGATCACTAATGTAGGTAAAGGGCATAGGAAGATCATTGTACTCAGATTCATTATCATAATAATCATCAGGAGCAACATACTTACGGTTACCTATCGTTATCTCATACACGCGGGGATATGCCGTTACCTCTTTCTCTTTATTCCCCTTCTTCTTCTTCTTCGTTCCCTTCTTCTTCTTCTCTTCCTTCTCCTCGTTCCATTCTTTAGGAGGAAGAGGCTTGAAGGGAGGCTTCTCCACATAACCTGATTTATTTCCAGAAACAATAGAAGAAACTTGGGAGGATTCATCCTTTTCATTAATAAGTTCAAAACACACAGCGGTCCTATCATATTTTGGCAAAGTGTCATCTTCTAAAATATTTTGTATGTAATTATTTGTATGGCAATTATTAATGCAATAAGAAAGACACCCATGCAGGACATCATCAATATCAAGATCGTTAATATCTAACAAAGAAATTTTTCTTGATAACTCTTCACACCACAAAAATAAAGTAAGTTCATCATGCTGATTAGGAGTAATTTTATCATCACAATACAAATTTGCAGTACTCCTGGGGTTCGAATTATCATTGGAGGAGCATTGAAAATTAAAATGACCCACTCTATGGCAAAGTACACAAATAAAAGGATAGAGGGCACAAATTTTTTCACCAAGATCATCTAGAGCCCTAGACCACTTTCTAGTTTTTTCATTAATATGATGGATACAATATTCATCTTCGATTTGATTAATTCCACAGGGTCTATGCATTCCAGAAAAAATAACATGCTTATAAGAAATAGCATTTTCAGAAGTTTGGGCATGTTTATTGCAATCATTAACAACAATTCCATTTTCCATGCAAGTGTCTTTAAAAGGTTCATGATACTTATCAAAATTCTTCCTAGGCAATTCAAAATGAGAGGCAAAAGCTTTATAAAGATTTGCAGCAATTTGAGAGTCAAGACCATAAGTAGCACTCATATTTCGAAATTTACCAGTATCCATAAAAGTTTCAATGCATGCATTCATAATCATAATTTATACCTGACTCTCTACCTTTGTCGTTCTCCCAATCTTCATATTATCCTGAATTCTTTCAAGAAGATCCCACCTAGCTTCAATCTCTTTGCTTGTGAAAGATCCCTCCAAACAGGCATCTAGATAGTCCTTGTGATGTCCTGAAAGTCTTGCATAAAAATTATTAATAATAACATTACGGGGGAGCTCATGAATGGGACATTTGAGCATTAGTGACTTCAATCTCCCCCATGCTTGGGAAATACTCTCTCCATCACGAGGATAAAAGTTATAAATGTAATTCCTATCAATATGCACTTCATGAGGAGGATAAAATTTAGAATAAAAGAGAGATACAATTTCCTCCCAACCAAGAGAATGCCTATTCTTCAGCAATTTATACCAATGCGCCGCTTTACCAGACAGCGAAATAGAGAATAGTTTCTTCCTCACTTCATCCATAGAGATACCTGCACACTTGAATAACCCGCATAATTCATGCAAAAACAGTAAATGATCTCCAGGATGGACAGTTCCATCCCCTTCATAGCGGTTATCCATAACACGTTCAATAATTTTCATGGGTATCTTGAAAGGAATACTTTCAGTAGGTGGATTTAAAATATCGCAAGCATCACTAGAGTTATCGCATATGGGAGATAAAGTATTATCAGAGCAAATTTTATCCCCTAAAGATGGGAAGCTAAAAAGATCATAAAAACTAGCTTCCCCAAGCTTAGACTTCTCCATAGCATTAGCAGTGATTGCCCCGAGCATTAGTCTCGGTTCACCAGCAGAACCGGGACTAAAGACCCATTAGTTCCGGGTCAAAGTATTTGGGGACTAATGGGTTGGGATGGAAGGCCTTTTTTCTACTAGTGGCCTAGGGTTTTACAAAAGTCCTAGTCGACTACTTCTTCGGGTTGCCTTCTTGGACCTTCTCCATATTGGGCCTAGCCAGTATACTAATAATGGGTACTTGAAGGGTATGCCCATGACACTAACTACCACCTTAGGGTTCGTAGACAGTGTTGGCTTCTTTTCCTGTAGACAGTGTTGGGCCTCCAAGAGCAGAGGTTTGTAGAACAGCAGCAAGTTTTCCCTTAAGTGGATCACCCAAGGTTTATCGAACTCAGGGAGGAAGAGGTCAAAGATATCCCTCTCAAGCAACCCTGTAATCACGATACAAGAAGTCTCTTGTGTCCCCAACACACCTAATACACTTGTCAGATGTATAGGTGCACTAGTTCGGCGAAGAGATAGTGAGATGCAAGTAATATGGATGAATATGAGTGGTAATAGCAATCTGAAATAAATATGGCAGCGAGTAAACATGCAACAGAACAGTAAACAAATGGAGATTCGATGTTCGGAAACTAGGCCTAGGGATCATACTTTCACTAGTGGACACTCTCAACATTGATCACATAATAAAACCACTCTACACTCTCTTTTTGGATGACAAACACCATTAATTGTGTAGGGCTACAAGAGCACCTCAATGCCGGAGTTAACAAGCTCCACAACATTCGATGTTCATATTTAAGTAACCTTAGAGTGCATGATAGACCAACGCAATTATACCGAGTACTAACATAGCATGCACACCGTCACCGACAGACTATGAAAGGAGGAATAGATCACATCAATACTATTATAGTAATAGTTAACTTCATAATCTACAAGAGATCACAATCATAGCTTATACCAAGTACTACATGATGCACACACTGTCAACATTACATCATGGAGGAGGAATAGACTACTTTAATAACATCACTAGAGTAGCACATAGATGATATTCAACTAGATCACAAAGAGAGAGATGAACCACATAGCTACGGTAGAGCCCTCAGCCCCGGGGGATAACTACTCCCTCCTCATCATGGGAGACAGCGATGGCGATGAAGATGGCGGTGATGTCGATGGAGATGACTCCGGGGGCAATTCCCCGTCCCGGCAGGGTGCCGGAACAGAGACTTCTGCCCCCCCCCCCCCCCCGAATTGGAGTTTCACGATGGCGGCGGCTCTGGAAGGTTTTCTGGAGTTTCGTCAATCCGTGTTGAAGTTTTAGGTCACGAGGCATTGATGTCTACGCACGCTTCTATTCCTGTAGACAGTGTTGGGCCTCCAAGAGCAGAGGTTTGTAGAACAACAACAAGTTTCCCTTAAGTGAATCACCCAAGGTTTATCGAACTCAGGGAGGAAGAGGTCAAAGATATCCCTCTCAAGCAACCCTGCAATCACGATACAAGAAGTCTCTTGTGTCCCCAACACACCTAATACACTTGTCAGATGTATAGGTGCACTAGTTCGGCGAAGAGATAGTGAAATACAAGTAGTATGAATGTATATGAGTGGTAATAGCAATCTGAATAAAATATGGCGGCGAGTAAACATGCAGTAGAACAGTAAATAAACGGAGATTCGATGTTCGGAAACAAGGCCTAGGGATCATACTTTCACTAGTGGACACTCTCAACATTGCAATCATAAAGGAATATAAATATAAGCACTTCACTATGCTATTCTGAATTACTCTCTGGCAAGATAACGAACACTAATTCATCATGTAGGCAAACCTTAAAGATGTATTCCCAAGTACTCATAAACACCCCACGCTGTCACTGTGAGCATTCATAGGAGGTACTAACACACCACAATTTCATAGAGACATCCAACTCAAATCATAATTCAGTGAACAAGTATTCTGTGAAATATAGCCTAAGAGACCCACACGGTGCACACACTGTCACCTTTACACACGTGGGACAAGGAGTCTCCGGAGATCACATAAGTAAAATCCAGTTGAATAGCATAATGACATCTAGACTACAAAACTCATCATATGGATCTCAATCATGTAAGGCAGCTCATGAGATCATTGTATTGAAGTACATGGGAGAGAGATTAACCACATAGCTACCGGTACAGCCCTTAGCCTCGAAGGAGAACTACTCCCTCCTCATGGGAGACAACAGCGGTGATGAAGATGGCGGTGGTGTCAATGGAGATGCCTTCCGGGGGAAATTCCCCGTCCCGGCGGCGTGCCGGAACAGAGACTTCTGTCCCCCAGATCTTGGCTTCGCGATGGCGGCGGCTCTGGAAGGTTTCTCGTACCGTGGCTTATTCGTATCGAAGATTTAGGTCATGGAGGCTTATATAGGTGAAGAGTCGGAGTCGGAAGGGCCACGGGGGCGCCACACACCAGGGGGCGCGCCCCCTTGGCCGCGGCGCCACCATGTGTGGGGCCCACCTGGCTCTCCTCTGGCCCCTCTTCGGTGCTCTGGAAGCTTCCTTGAAATATAAGATACTGGGCGTTGATTTCGTCCAATTCCGAGAATATTTCCTTACTAGGATTTCTGAAACCAAAGACAGCAGAAAACAGGAACTGGCACTTCGGCATCTCGTCAATAGGTTAGTTCCGGAAAATGCATCAAAACGATATAAAGTGTGAACAAAACATGTAGGTATTATCATAAAACAAGCATGTAACATAAGAAATTATAGATACGTTGGAGACGTATCAGCATCCCCAAGCTTAGTTCCTACTCGCCCTCGAGTAGGTAAACGATAACAAAGATAATTTCTGAAGTGACATGCTACCAACATAATCTTGATCCAATAATGATGTAAAGCATATGAGCTGAGATCAAATCAAATGTCTATATTGATATAAGAGATGATAATGCAAGAGTTAAACAAGCTAGAAGTTTTCATGAACTATTGCTTTAAAGACATGAAACCGTACAAAGTTCATTAAAGATGTTTTAAGTATCCAGTGTAGAAGTTCTATCCTTCATTCCAAGCATCAAGTAAATTTTCACAACATAAGAAGGATTCAGTCAAGTAAAAATAAACATGAACGTCATGAATCAACTGTTTCAAAGTCTACTCAACCGGTGAGCGCAAGAATTTGGTATTGGCACCAGGATGTTATGGCATAAAGAACGTTAATGGGGTTTGGAAGGCCAAATGGAAGAAAGTCTTACAAAGCTATAAGTGATTATTAGACAAGAGGAAGTCTTATAATCGAAGCTATGCAAGGAGTAGTGATTGCCATGCAACGGATGCACATAGAGCTATATGTGTATGAAAGCTCTCCAATGGAACTAGTGGGGGTGCATCCAACTTGGTTGCTCACGAAGACCTAGAGCACTTTTGAGGAAGCTCGTCATTGGAATATACAACCCAAGTTCTATAGTGTAAATTCCCCACATAGTTATAATAGTAAAACTTGAAAACTCTCTCATATGGAGTGTAGGTGCTAAACATGAGCACAAATGATGACTATGAATACTGCAGGTGCTAAAACATGAGCACAAGTGTGGATAAAAGATAGTGATGTTGCCCCCTTTTCTTTATTTTTTTCTTTTTCTTTTTTCTTTTCTTTCTATTTTTTTTCTTTCTTTTCTTTTTCTGTTTCTCTTTTTGATGGCCTCCATGGCTCTTTTCACTTTTAGGGGCAACATCCTAATATGACAACACACTTTTTGGTACAAATAACTCATAATGAATAAAACATGATGTATAAAACTGTATGCCTCTGCCAGTGTAGCAAGATGTGCAATGATCTAGCGTAACATGGGTAAACCACACATCAGCTGTATAGAATCATGCAAAGCAATATATAAATAATGAATGACAACAAGTCATGTAATGTAAAATGGAAGTTGCATGGCAATATATCTCGGAACAGCTATGGAAATGTTGTGGTAGGTAGGTATGGTGGCTGTTTTGAGGAAGATGTATGGGCTTATGTGTAGGAGAACAAGAGAAAGTCCTCCCACGGGTTTGGATGTACTGGCGAAGTATGCACAATTCTCAATGTGAGCAAAAGGCAATGCACAAGATCAAGAGGCTAGCAAATTTGGATGGTGGAAGTGCCAAAAACCGTAGCTTAACATTAGTCAAAAAGAACTCACAAGCTTATTGCAAACATCTAGCAGGTTCAACATTAAGAGCATGATTAAAATTTACTCCAAGGAGGGCCGTTCACGGTGGCACAAGTACCCCGTTAGCTCCCTCGACCTTCAGCACAACTTAGTTATTACGATGAACTCTCAGACATGGAAAGCTATCAAGTCCAACTACACCTTCAACTATTTAAATAGAGTTTGTAGTACGGCACAAGCTTAAAGACAACAATCCACTACTAATTTTAACTTATTTATCTAGCAAGCCTTACCATCTAAATACCTCAAAACATTTGCAAAGAATCAAGTTATAAAAGCTCAATGATCTACAAGATTATGCAAGTGTTTCATTATACCACTACCACATGCAACATTTTTTGTTTCCAACCTTCGCCATGAACATTAAAAGTAAAGCTAAGAACACTAGTGTTCATATGAACAAGCGGAGAGTGTCTCTCTCCCACACAAGCATTTATTCAGAGAATGAAAATAACAAAAACGAAAATAAAAGCACACAGACGCTCCAAGTAAAGTACATAAGATGTGACGGAATAAAAATATAGTTTCAATAGCTTAGATGCTTGAGTCTTCTTGAAATATGCAGGGATGAACCACGGGGGTATCCCCAAGCTTAGGCTTTTCACTCTTCTTAATCATATATCATCCTCCTCTCTTGACCCTTGAAAACTTCCTCCACACCAAACTCAAAACAAACTCATTAGAGAGTTAGTGCATAATCAAAAATTCACATGTTCAGAGGTAACACAATCATTCTTAACACTTCTGGACATTGCCCAAAACTTCTGAAAGTTAATGGAACAAAGAAATCCATTCAACACAGCAAAACAGGCAATGCGAAATAAAAGGCAGAATCTGTCAAAACAGAACAGTCCGTAAAGACGAATTTTTTAGAGGCACTTAACTTGCTCAGATGAGAAAACTCAAAACTAATGAAAGTTGCGTACATATCTGAGGATCACGTACGTAAATTGGCAGATTTTTCTGAGTTACCTACAGAGAACCCTGCCCAAATTCGTGACAGCAAGAAATCTGTTTCTGCGCAGAAATCCAAATCTAGTATCAACCTTCTATTAGAGACTTCACTTGGAACAACAATGCAATAAAATAAAGATAAGGAGAGGTTGCTATAGTAGTAACAACTTCCAAGACTCAAATATAAAACAAAAGTGCTGTAGTAAAATAAAAACATGGGTTATCTCCCAAGAAGTGCTTTCTTTATAGCCATTAAGATGGGCTCAGCAGTTTTAATGATGCACTTCCAAGAAATAAGAGTTGAAGCAAAAGAGAGCATCAAGAAGCAAATTTGAAACACATTTAAGTCTAACCCACTTCCTATAAAAAGGAATCTTGTAAATAAACAAATTCATGAAGCATAATGCAACAAGCATAGAAAGATAAAACAAGTGTAACTTCAAAAATTTCAGCGTATAGAGAGGTGTTTTAGTAACATGAAAATTTCTACAACCATATTTTCCTCTCTCATAATAATATCCAGTAGCATCATGAGCAAACTCAACAATATAACTATCACATAAAGCATTCTTATCATGAGTCTCATGCATAAAATTATTGCTCTCCACATAAGCATAATCAATTTTATTAGTAATAGTGGGAGCAAATTCATCACCATAATCATCAAATATAGGAGGCATAGTGTAATCATAATAACCTTTATCCTCCATAGTAGGTGGCACCAAAATACCACTATCATTATAATCATCATAAATAGGAGGCAAAGTATCATCAAAGTAAATTTTCTCCTCCATGCTTGGGGGACTAAAAATATCATGCTCATCAAAACCAGCTTCCCCAAGCTTAGAATTTTCCATATCATTAACAACAATGGTGTTCAAAGCATTCATACTAATAACATTGCCATTAGCATGCAAATAAGGTTCCATAGATTTTTTTAATTTTTGCAACACACCATTTATGTCTTAACTCAGGAAATAGATTAAAAAGCTCACTAAATTTTTTGTTGTTTTCCATTAAGCCTAACTAGTGAATATAAAAACAAGAAACAAAAAGATGCAATTGCAGGATCTAAAGGAAATAGCTTCGAGCACTCACACACCGGCAACAATGCTAGGAAATAGCTTAGTAGTCAGAGGATGTGAATACCTTTTATCTTACCTCCCCGGCAACGGCGCCAGAAAATAGCTTAGTTGCCGGGGACCGGAGTGTGAGTGCCTTTTACCTTACCTCCCCGGCAACGGCGCCAGAAAATAGCTTGATGTCTACGCACGCTTCTATTCATGTAGACAGTGTTGGGCCTCCAAGAGCAGAGGTTTGTAGAACAACAGCAAGTTTCCCTTAAGTGAATCACCCAAGGTTTATCGAACTCAGGGAGGAAGAGGTCAAATATATCCCTCTCAAGCAACCCTGCAATCACGATACAAGAAGTTTCTTGTGTCCCCAACACACCTAATACACTTGTCAGATGTATAGGTGCACTAGTTCGGCGAAGAGATAGTGAAATACAAGTAGTATGAATGTATATGAGTGGTAATAGCAATCTGAATAAAATATGGCAGCGAGTAAACATGCAGTAGAACAGTAAATAAACGGAGATTCGATGTTCGGAAACAAGGCCTAGGGATCATACTTTCACTAGTGGACACTCTCAACATTGCAATCATAAAGGAATATAAATATAAGCACTTCACTATGCTATTCTGAATTACTCTCTGGCAAGATAACGAACACTAATTCATCATGTAGGGAAACCTTAAAGATGTATTCCCAAGTACTAATAAACACCCCACGCTGTCACTGTGAGCATTCATAGGAGGTACTAACACACCACAATTTCATAGAGACATCCAACTCAAATCATAATTCAGTGAACAAGTATTCTGTGAAATATAGCCTAAGAGACCCACACGGTGCACACACTGTCACCTTTACACACGTGGGTGATACGTCTCCGACGTATCGATAATTTCTTATGTTCCATGCCACATTATTGATGTTATCTACATGTTTTATGCACACTTTATGTCATATTCGTGCATTTTCTGGAACTAACCTATTAACAAGATGCCGAAGTGCCAGTTGCTGTTTTCTGCTGTTTTTGGTTTCAGAAATCCTAGTAACGAAATATTCTCGAAATCGGACGAAATCAACGCCCAAGTTCCTATTTTACCCGGAAGCATCCAGAACACACGAGAACCGCCAGAGAAGGGGGACAGGGCCACCAAACCACACCCCGGCGCGGCCAGGGGGGGGGGGGGGCGCCCCCCTATGGTGTGGCCACCCCAGAAGCCCTCCTGCGCCGCCTCTTCGCCTATTTAAAGCCTCCATCACGAAAACCCTGAGACGTTCGACGAAACCAGAGAAAACCTTCCAGAGCCGCCGCCATCGCGAGGCCAAGATCTGGGGGACAGGAGTCTCTGTTCCGGCACGCCGCCGGGATGGGGAAGTGCCCCCGGAAGGCTTCTCCATCGACACCGCTGCCATCTCCACCGCCATCTTCATCACCGCTGCTGCTCCCATGAGGAGGGAGTAGTTCTCCATCGAGGCTCGGGGCTGTACCGGTATTTATGTGGTTCATCTCTCTCCCATGTACCTCAGTACAATGATCTCATGAGCTGCTTTACATGATTGAGATTCATATGAGTTTGTATCACAATTTATCTATGTGCTACTCTAGCAAAGTTATTAAAGTAGTTCTATTCCTCCTGCATGTGTGTAAAGGTGACAGTGTGTGCACCGTGTTAGTACTTGGTTTATGCTATGATCATGATCTCTTGTAGATTGCGAAGTTAACTATTGCTATGATAATGTTGATGTGATCTATTCCTCCTACATATGCATGAAGGTGACAGTGTGCATGCTATGTTAGTACTTGGTTTAGTCTATTGATCTATCTTACACTATAAGGTTACTTAAACATGAGCATTATTGTGGAGCTTGTTAACTCCGGCATTGAGGGTTCGTGTAATCCTACGCAATGTGTTCATCATCCAACAAAAGTGTAGAGTATGCATTTATCTATTCTGTTATGTGATCAATGTTGAGAGTGTCCACTAGTGAAAGTGTAATCCCTAGGCCTTGTTCCTAAATATCGCTTATCGCTGCTTGTTTCATCGTTTCTTGTGTTACTACTGCTTTGCAATACTACCACCATCAACTACACGCCAGCAAGCTATTTTCTGGCACCGTTGCTACTGCTCATATATATTCATACCACCTGTATTTCACTATCTCTTCGCCGAACTAGTGCACCTATTAGGTGTGTTGGGGACACAAGAGACTTCTTGCTTTGTGGTTGCAGGGTTGCATGAGAGGGATATCTTTGACCTCTTCCTCCCTGAGTTCGATAAACCTTGGGTGATCCACTTAAGGGAAAACTTGCTGCTGTTCTACAAACCTCTGCTCTTGGAGGCCCAACACTGTCTACAGGAAAAGGAGGGGGAAGTAGACATCAAGCTATTTTCTGGCGCCGTTGCCGGGGACCAGAAAGCTACACAACAGGAATTTCCTCCCTCGTCAACCACGCGCCAGTCCTGGACAGCATCAAGCTATTTTCTGGCGCCGTTGCCGGGGAGGAAAGGTAAAAGGTACTCACACTCCGGACCTCGGCTACCAAGCTATTTTCCGGCGCTGTAAGTACTCGAAGCTATTTCCTTTAGATCCTGCAATTGCAACTTTTTGTTTCTTGTTTACACTAGTTTGGCATAATGGACAAGAATGAGCTTCTATTTCTGTTTCCTGATTTAAAACATGGATTGTTTGATGCGAAAATTAAAAAACCTATGGAATCTTATTTGCATGCTGGTAGTAATATTAGTATGAACGCTTTGAACACCATTGTTGATAATAACATAGAAAGTTCTAAGCTTGGGGAAGCTGGTTTTCATGATCTTTTTAGTCCCCCAAGCATTGAGGAGAAAATTTTCTTTGATGATACTTTGCCTCCTATTTATGATGATTATAATGATAGTGGTCTTTTGGTACCACCTACTATGGAGAGTAAATTTTGTTGTGATTATACTATGCCTCCTACACTTGATGAGAATAATAATGATAGCTACTTTGTTGAATTTGCTCCCACTATTACTAATAAAATTGATTATGCCTATGTGGAGAGTAATAATTTTATGCATGAGACTCATGATAAGAATGCTTTATGTGATGGTTATATTGTTGAGTTTGCTCATGTTGCTACTAAAAGTTATTATGAGAGAGGAAAATATGGTTGTAGAAATTTTCATGTTACTAAAATACCTCTCTATGTGCTGAAATTTTTGAAGCTATGCTTGTTTTATCTTCCTAATCTTGTCACTTTGCTCTTCATGAATTTATTTGTGTACAAGATTCCTCTTCATAGGAAGCATGTTAGACTTAAATGTGTTTTGTATTTGCCTCTTGATGCTCTCTTTTGCTTCAAATACTATTTCTTGCGAGTGCATCATTAAAACTGCTGAGCCCATCTTAATGGCTATAAAGAAAAGAACTTCTTGGGAGATAACCCATGTGTTATTTTGCTACAGTACTTTGTTTTTATTTTGTGTCTTGGAAGTTGTTTACTACTGTAGCAACCTCTCCTTATCTTAGTTTTGTGTTTTGTTTTTCCAAGTTAAGCCGTTGATAGAAAAGTAAGTACTAGATTTGGATTACTGCGCAGTTCCAGATTTCTTTGCTGTCACGAATCTGGGTCCACCTCCCTGTAGGTAGCTCAGAAAATTAAGCCAATTTACGTGCATGATCCTAAGATATGTACGCAACTTTCATTCAATTTGAGCATTTTCATTTGAGCAAGTCTGGTGCCATTTTAAAATTCGTCAATACGAACTGTTCTGTTTTGACAGATTCTGCCTTTTATTTCGCATTGCCTCTTTTGCTATGTTGGATGAATTTCTTTGATCCACTAATGTCCAGTAGCATTATGCAATGTCCAGAAGTGTTAAGAATGATTGTGTCACCTCTGAATATGTTAATTTTTATTGTGCACTAACCCTCTAATGAGTTGTTTCGAGTTTGGTGTGGAGGAAGTTTTCAAGGATCAAGAGAGGAGTATGATGCAACATGATCAAGGAGAGTGAAAGCTCTAAGCTTGGGGATGCCCCGGTGGTTCACCCCTGCATATATCAAGAAGACTCAAGCGTCTAAGCTTGGGGATGCCCAAGGCATCCCCTTCTTCATCGACAACATTATCAGGTTCCTCCCCTGAAACTATATTTTTATTCCATCACATCTTATGTGCTTTTCTTGGAGCGTCGGTTTGTTTTTGTTTTTGTTTTGTTTGAATAAAATGGATCCTAGCATTTACTTTGTGGGAGAGAGACACGCTCCGCTGTAGCATATGGACAAGTATGTCCTTAGGCTCTACTCATAGTATTCATGGCGAAGTTTCTTCTTCGTTAAATTGTTATATGGTTGGAATTGGAAAATGATACATGTAGTAATTTGCTATAATGTCTTGGGTAATGTGATACTTGGCAATTGTTGTGCTCATGATTAAGCTCTTGCATCATATGCTTTGCACCCATTAATGAAGAAATACATAGAGCATGCTAAAATTTGGTTTGCATATTTGGTTTCTCTAAGGTCTAGATAATTTCTAGTATTGAGTTTGAACAACAAGGAAGACGGTGTAGAGTCTTATAATGTTTACAATATGTCTTTTATGTGAGTTTTGCTGCACCGGTTCATCCTTGTGTTTGTTTCAAATAACCTTGCTAGCCTAAACCTTGTATCGAGAGGGAATACTTCTCATGCATCCAAAATACTTGAGCCAACCACTATGCCATTTGTGTCCACCATACCTACCTACTACATGGTATTTCTCCGCCATTCCAAAGTAAATTGCTTGAGTGCTACCTTTAAACAATTCAAAATTTATCACTTCTGATTTGTGTCAATGTTTTATAGCTCATGAGGAAGTATGTGGTGTTTATCTTTCAATCTTGTTGGGCAACTTTCACCAATGGACTAGTGGCTTCATCCGCTTATCCAATAATTTTGCAAAAAGAGCTGGCAATGGGATTCCCAGTCCCAAATTAATTAACAAAAATAGACACTCCTCCATGGTATGTGATTGTTGGATGGCACCCGAAGGATTCGGTTAGCCATGGCTTGTGTAAGCAAAGGTTGGGAGGAGTGTCATCATAATAAAACTAAAATAAAAAGGCACTCCTTCATGGTATGAGATTGTTGGCAGGCACCCGAGGATTCGGTTAGCCATGGTTTGTGAAAGAAAGGTTGGAAGGAGTGCCATCCAAAAATAAAATAAAATGGGAGCCGCTCTTTGAAGGTTTGCCTGGCAAGGGGGTTAGAGTACCCGCTACCATTCGTTGACAACAACATACACCTCTCAAAACTTTATTTTTATGCTCTCTTTATGTTTTTAAAATAAAAGCTCTAGCACAAATATAGCAATCGATGCTTTCCTCTTTGAAGGACCATTCTTTTACTTCAATGTTGAGTCAGTTCACCTATTTCTCTCCACCTCAAGAAGCAAACACTTGTGTGAACTGTGCATTGATTCCTACATACTTGCTTATTGCACTTGTTATATTACTCTATGTTGACAATATCCATGAGATATACATGTTATGAGTTGAAAGCAACCGCTGAAACTTAATCTTCTTTTGTGTTGCTTCAATGCCTTTACTTTGAATTATTGCTTTATGAGTTAACTCTTATGCAAGACTCATTGATGCTTGTCTTGAAGTGCTATTCATGAAAAGTCTTTGCTTTATGATTCACTTGTTTACTCATGTCATTACCATTGTTTTGATCGCTGCATTCATTACATATGTTTACAAATAGTATGATCAAGATTATGATGGCATGTCACTCCAGAAATTATCTGTGTTATTGTTTTACCTGCTCGGGACGAGCAGAACTAAGCTTGGGGATGCTGATACATCTCCGACGTATCGATAATTTCTTATGTTCCATGCCACATTATTGATGTTATCTACATGTTTTATGCACACTTTATGTCATATTCGTGCATTTTCTGGAACTAACCTATTAACAAGATGCCGAAGTGCCAGTTGCTGTTTTCTGCTATTTTTGGTTTCAGAAATCCTAGTAACGAAATATTCTCGGAATCGGACGAAATCAACGCCCAAGTTCCTATTTTACCCGGAAGCATCCAGAACACACGAGAACCGCCAGAGAAGGGGGACAGGGCCACCAAACCACACCCCGGCGCGGCCAGGGGGGGGGGGGGCGCCCCCCTATGGTGTGGCCACCCCAGAAGCCCTCCTGCGCCGCCTCTTCGCCTATTTAAAGCCTCCATCGCGAAAACCCTGAGACGTTCGACGAAACCAGAGAAAACCTTCCAGAGCCGCCGCTATCGCGAGGCCAAGATCTGGGGGACAGGAGTCTCTGTTCCGGCACGCCGCCGGGACGGGGAAGTGCCCCCGGAAGGCTTCTCCATCGACACCGCTGCCATCTCCACCGCCATCTTCATCACCGCTGCTGCTCCCATGAGGAGGGAGTAGTTCTCCATCGAGGCTCGGGGCTGTACCGGTAGCTATGTGGTTCATCTCTCTCCCATGTACCTCAGTACAATGATCTCATGAGCTGCTTTACATGATTGAGATTCATATGAGTTTGTATCACAATTTATCTATGTGCTACTCTAGCAAAGTTATTAAAATAGTTCTATTCCTCCTGCACGTGTGTAAAGGTGACAGTGTGTGCACCGTGTTAGTACTTGGTTTATGCTATGATCATGATCTCTTGTAGATTGCGAAGTTAACTATTGCTATGATAATATTGATGTGATCTATTCCTCCTACATATGCATGAAGGTGACAGTGTGCATGCTATGTTAGTACTTGGTTTAGTCTATTGATCTATCTTACACTATAAGGTTACTTAAACATGAGCATTATTGTGGAGCTTGTTAACTCCGGCATTGAGGGTTCGTGTAATCCTACGCAATGTGTTCATCATCCAACAAAAGTGTAGAGTATGCATTTATCTATTCTGTTATGTGATTAATGTTGAGAGTGTCCACTAGTGAAAGTGTAATCCCTAGGCCTTGTTCCTAAATACTGCTATCGCTGCTTGTTTCATCGTTTTACCGTGTTACTATCACTGCAATACTACCACCATCAACTACACGCCAGCAAGCTATTTTCTGGCACCGTTGCTACTGCTCATATATATTTATACCACCTGTATTTCACTATCTCTTCGCCGAACTAGTGCACCTATTAGGTGTGTTGGGGACACAAGAGACTTCTTGCTTTGTGGTTGCAGGGTTGCATGAGAGGGATATCTTTGACCTCTTCCTCCCTGAGTTCGATAAACCTTGGGTGATCCACTTAAGGGAAAACTTGCTGCTGTTCTACAAACCTCTGCTCTTGGAGGCCCAACACTGTCTACAGGAAAAGGAGGGGGAAGTAGACATCAGTGGGACAAGGAGTCTCCGGAGATCACATAAGTAAAATCCACTTGAATAGCATAATGACATCTAGACTACAAAGCTCATCATATGGATCTCAATCATGTAAGGCAGATCATGAGATCATTGTATTGAAGTACATGGGAGAGAGATTAACCACATAGCTACCGGTACAGCCCTTAGCCTCGAAGGAGAACTACTCCCTCCTCATGGGAGACAGCAGCGGTGATGAAGATGGCGGTGGTGTCGATGGAGATGCCTTCCGGGGGCAATTCCCCGTCCCGGCGGCATGCCGGAACAGAGACTTCTGTCCCCCAGATCTTGGCTTCACGATGGCGGCGGCTCTGGAAGGTTTCTCGTACCGTGGCTTATTCGTATCGAAGATTTAGGTCAGGGAGGCTTATATAGGCGAAGAGTCGGAGTCGGAAGGGCCACGGGGGCGCCACACACCAGGGGGGCGCTCCCCCTTGGCCGCGCCGCCACCATGTGTGGGGCCCACCTGGCTCTCCTCTGGCCCCTCTTCGGTGCTCTGGAAGCTTCCTTGAAATATAAGATACTGGGCGTTGATTTCGTCCAATTCCGAGAATATTTCCTTACTAGGATTTCTGAAACCAAAGACAGCAGAAAACAGGAACTGGCACTTCGGCATCTCGTCAATAGGTTAGTTCCGGAAAATGCATCAAAACGATATAAAGTGTGAACAAAACATGTAGGTATTGTCATAAAACAAGCATGGAACATAAGAAATTATAGATACGTTGGAGACGTATCAGGCATCTTATAGGCGAAGAGGCGGAGTCGGAGGGGCCACGGGGGTCCCAGACACTAGGTGGGCGCCCCCCCCCTTGGCCGCGCCGCCCTGTGGGGTGGGGCCCCCTGGCTCCCCTCTGGCCCCTCTTCGGTGCTCTGGAAGCTTCCGGGGAAAATAAGATATTGAGCATTGATTTCGTCCGATTCCGAGAATATTTCCTTTGTAGGATTTCTGAAACCAAAAACAGCAGAAAACAGGAACTGGCACTTCGGCATCTCGTCAATAGGTTAGTTCCGGAAAACGCATAAAATCATCATAGAGTGTGAGCAAAACATGTAGGTATTGTCATAAAACAAGCATGGAACATCAGAAATTATAGATACGTTGGAGACGTATCAATCATACAAGAATATCCTCAAGATAAACACCTCAAATCTCAATGCATATGCATGATTACATGTTCAATCTCATCCAATCCCCATCTACCTCACATACCTACAGAGAACTACTCACTCGTGGTGATGGAGAGTGAGCACATGGTTCATGGAGAAGATATTGATGACGATGGTGGTGAAGGTAGCGTCGAAGTCCCCCTCTCCGGCATGGAGAACATGATCAATATGCCCCCCCCCCCCCCCCCGAAATGATGATCGTGGTGGTGTCAGTACTCTATTTTACGAAAATCTCCATCCTCCTAGAAGTATAGGTTTCAGGGTATATAAGGAGGTAGGCGAAAGGAGGAGACGAGGTGATGTCCGAGGGTAGAAGGGGCCTCGTTCCACCTGTGCTCTTTTGAGCCTCATGGCTCCTCTCGTGACGTTCCAAAGCCCATTGTCCTTCATCTAATGAAAAACCAGCGTGGCATTTTGTTCCCAGTTTTATTTCCAGCGAAAAGAGACAAAAATAAGACTTTTTCTAAAAACAATTCAACAATTTTATTCAAGTTTTTTTATTCAGGAGCAAATCATCGAGAAAAGTATTTGGACAATTAGATACATTCAGGATGTATCAGCCGCCCGGTTGGGCCATTAGCCATCCACCATCTTTGGGCCACCCGAACTTGCTAGAATATAACGTGGGTATACCCATTTAGTATTTCCCCAACAATCATCCCTCTCGATGCAGATAGTTCAATGTACCGTTAATTGCCCCGGCCATTGCAATGTTGCGTTGGCTGTCCTTCTCGCCGCACCTCTTTACTCGCAACGACCTCGCACCCTAGCTTGCACGCAAGATGCTCAGTTCTTTTCCCCCAGAGGCTTCATTGCGAGATATTTTTGTTCTGGCCGACATTTAGTCGACTCACTTGATCCATGAGCACGGAGATCTGACAACAATGATAACCAGGGTCCTCTTGCAATTATCGATCACAAGCACAAGCTGTATGCGGAGTTTGCCGATTTCCTCTCAATGCACGAGGAGATCTGTGACGAAGTTGTTCATTAGCAGCTGCAAAATGATTTGCTAGAGCACATGTGAGTGCTCAAAGGAGTAGACGCACGAGTCTCAATTTTATTTAGATTATATGAATTATTGCGCTTTATTTATTTGGATTGTATGAATTATTGTACTTTTATTTGAATTATTGTAGAACTTAATTTTACTTCATTTTGTATTGAAACTTTGCAAAATATCAAGGTTTTTTTTAAAAAAGGATCAAAAACCCTTTTGTGGGCGCCGTACTGAGAGCGCGGCTAGGAGACCCAAACACACCTGTTCATGCAAATGCCTCCCATACCCCTGACTCGGCACTATTGTCTAGGCTATCTTTTGGGGGTGCGACTGGAGCTGCTCTCACGTGCCAATCTCCATGACCACTCATGAAGACGAGCTAAGCCTTCCTTGCAAGCTCTGTGAAGCACTCCCATAGCCATCCTCGGCTCTTTTTTATTTAATGCAAAACATCGTTCTTTTCTTCGAGTAGTTCATACTAGTTTTGTGTGTAGAGTGCCCCCATTTTGATCGCAATGTGTCGGTGGCAACTAGTCCCTACAATAGGAATATTTGGCCATCGTAGGCATGTCGAGTCCTACTAGGATCCAGATGCCAAGGCTACACCACGATCATTGCGAAACGGCTTTGCCTAGTTTATAAGGAATGGATAGTTTGTTAATCCATTAATGTATCTGTACTTTAGCAGGAACGCAAACAGTGGATTAAATTTTTTTTTTGAAAGTGGGGGCAAAAGATTTGCCACCATTCATTAATTAAGGAGAAAGTGTCTTGACAAGACAAAGTTTTGGACCAAATAAACACAAAAGGATTACTCTTCCGTTATTACAAAACTCAAGCACTTTGCTCCCGCGGCTACCCAAAGTTTAGCCTCGGCTTTAATGATGTCAAGGAGGATGGTAGGGGGGCGGACTTGTGGTTGAAAATTCTAGCATTTCGCTCCTTCCAAATGGTCCAAGTAATGAGCATGGTAAGGGAGGCCATAGCCTTCAGGTTTGCCATTGCATCCTTTAACATCTTCGCCCACCAATCCAAAAGGGTGAGATCGTCCGTCCATTCATGGGTGCAAATGGAGGGGATGCCAATCCAACACTTCACTAAACCCCAAAGGCGTTTGGAGTAGCGGCAATGGGAGAAGAGGTGAGCCGCCGTTTCTTGAGTTTGCTTACATAGTGGGCACAAACCGCAATTTGTCCTACCCCTCCTCTCGAGACGGTCTGCCGTCCAAATCCTATTTTGGAGAGCCAACCAAGCGAAGAACTTAATTTTGGGAGGGGCCCAAACCTTCCAAACAATCTTGTTCATGTTGGTAGTCATGGCGCCAAAGAATTGCGCATTGTAAGCCGCGGTAGAGGAGTATTCTCCGTTCGAAGTGGTGTTCCAAATTATGCTATCGTCAATATGCTCAACGAGTTGGATTAATTAGGGACTAATGATGACAAATATTCCGTAGATACGTAATTTACGCGACTGAAGCAAGGAATAACTTGGAACATATATTTGTCAAACACAAAGGGAAAAGCAGAAAAGGTATGAGGAGGAGCAAATGGGCCAAGGAAGGGATGGGGTTCCATGACCATGAGGTGGGACGCAGCAGGCGAGAGTGAGGTGGCTAACCAAAGGGAGCGCACAGACCCAAAGCCAGCACTCAGCCACAGCCGGGGCATGGACAGGGACAGACTAAAAATGGGGAAAAAGAAGAAAGAAAGAGGCGAAAAGTGTGTGTAGCTGATGAGAGAGGCGCCGGCCGGCTGCCAAAGGTCGGTCGGGCTTGACTGATGACTGGCTCGCCTCACCTCGGCGACGACCGCTTTGGCTCCTGCTCAAATCCGGCAAAGCGACGCGACGCGCCAGGGCAACAGTGCGTGCTGCGCCATGGCCTGGAGCTTGGATTGGACTCGACGCCTGCATGCGGCAGCGGCTCGAGCGAATCACATACCGCAGCATATCAATCGCTCCGTGGATCGGTGGACGGTTCATGTGTCGACCAGAGTACAACAGAGCGGAGACCTTTCATTCGAATCACATGGATCAGCTAGCTCACAAACTATTTTCTCAACTGACTTGTGTGTTCTTCTGACAAATCTGGTCTTTGGTGAAACTAATTCCTCATATAACCTGACCCAGTGAAACTGTTTCAGAATCTAACCCTTAAATTTAGCGTGCTGTGAGTTGTGCAGGTCTCGCCAAAGGACATTGGCATAAAATGGCTCAGCATGTTGGGTGCCAAACTCATCGGCGCCACCCTGCCATCTAGCTTGGCGCCGACTGACCTTGCTTCGGCGCCGGAAATAGGGCGTCTTTAGCGGCATGATCTATTTCAATTACTAGAAATATGCGTTTAGGTTTGTTCGGACTGGGCCACATCTACAAAATTGTTTGTCCCACTGCTCTTGTCTGTTTAGATTAGCCCAGTGGCCCAACGCATTTTTGTTCGCCTCGACTATTCCGATTTATTTTTCCACTTATTTCAATCACTTGGTTCATACAAACGGGAAACAATAATGTTGTAACCAAATTAATTTAAACAAATAACATAGCTGACAGTCAATGTAATCCAGTAAATGAATACCATAATTCACAAGAAAACCAATAAATGATATGAGATGACTACTCGTTTCCTGTCAATGTTCATTAATGCTCAATCAAATCCACTTGAAGTCGATCGTAAATGCGGTGGTCACACATCTCACGATGCACATGGAGGGACTCCTCAAATGTTGATGGTCCAATTCACCCTTAAACTTCCACTCTTGGTCATGGAGGCCATCAACACGCTAATCATCAACGATCGTATTGTACATGATCACACAAGCGGTCACCACCTCCCACATTGTCGCAATGCTCTATGTTCTAGCAGTGTGCCGAACAATAGCCCACCGAGATTGAAGCACACCCAATATCCGCTCCACATCTTTCCTACAAGGCCTTTGATGTTTGACAAACCTCTTTTTTTTCCCTCTTCTTTAGGAGCACATATTGTCTTCACAAGTGCGGACCAGCGTGCCCACTATATTAGAATAATTCTTTCACTCCCAATGCATACAATATATGCTTCCAATCATCACCGGAAACCCCTTTGCCTTGTTGATCAACAACAGCCGGGCAGTGTCGTCAACAGTTGGCTCTCTCAGGTAAACCCCGCCAAACACCTCAATCACGGCTTTGCAGAACTTATACATCGAGCCAAGTCATATGGTCTCGCTCACACAGAAGTACTCATCAACAAGATCACCAAAAATTTCATATACAAGCATGCGAATAGCTAAGAAGGGAAGCTGAGCTACCGGAAGCATGGGCTTTGCATCTGAATTACGAGTCGTAGTACCTCATGCCTTCCAGAATAGCAAGAATAGATTTCTTGACCTCTCATAACATCACCGAGTATGTGCTCTGAATATATTTTTTTTTCGAAATGGGGGGTATCACCCTATCTTCTGCATCATGATGATTCACATGGCCATTTATTAAAAAAATCCAAGTTTAGTATTGTGTTACAACTCAAGCATCGCCTAGAATTGATACAAAAATCAACCAGCGAAAAAAGCACAAACTACTCCGAATAGCCATCAAAGTAATCTCCTAGTATGACGCCAGCCAGCCTGACACCAGATATCCTGAGCGACCATCTGGAGCCGTTTGCATCCAGTAACCATAGCATCCCGCTGTCCCACCGGCGACATGAAGGCCCATAGCTGAACCCAATGTGACACCAAATGGATAACCTGCAAGAAATGAAAATATTGTTTTTTTTTGTTAAAGATAATATCATTTCTGACCCTCCATATAGACCAACATAAAGCAGAAACCCCAATCTGGATAAAAGCCTTAGATTGTCTGTCTAATCCATTCAATCAATTACCAAACATATTAGTAGCATTGGTTGGTTGGAGGTGGAAGATCATAAGTGAAATTCACTGTACGCCAAAGAAACTTAGCTAAAGGACACTCGAAGAATAGGTGTTGGATCGATTCCTCTTCTCCACAGAAGACACATTTCGTACATCCATTCCAATATCGTTTGGCTAGATTATTTTTAGTTGACAGAATCTTATTACTCAAAAACCACATGAATATTTTTATGTTGAGAGGAATTTTAACCTTCCATAAGTACTTCCTCAAAAAAGGGGTATGATCACTCATAATATCCTCATACATCGACTTTACCGTAAACAAGCCATTAGTTGTGAGATTCCATACAAAACAGTCACTTTGTTCATTCAAGTTTACCATCATCAGTTTACGACACAATTGTAACCAAGAAGTCCATTTGTTACCATTCAACACCCGTCGGAAACTAATATTCAGAGAAGTTTGGGCTAACACATGGACTACTGTTACATTTTTGTGATGAAGACGGATATTGCTGAGCTAAAGACACTTTTCCTAACCATATATCTTTCCAAAAACGTGTTCCCGTGCCATTTCCCACTTTAAAATATCCTCTAGAAAAAAATCTTTCTTAACCCCCATCAACCCCTTCCAGAAAGAAGAATCGGTTGGTTTAACCTGTACCTCAGCTAAGGTCTTTTGTCTTAAGTACTTAACTTGTAACAATTCTTGTCACACACCCCGTTCATAAGTTTAAAAAGCCATGTGCTCTGAATAGATTGGATTGCCCAAGAAAGTAGCCTCTGTGGAGCCGATAATCGTTGGCTTCTCAATTGCGTTCGAGATGACGCCTATGTGTCTTTTATGTCGGGTAGCTAGAGATGATCTTAGTTGACAACGGCACGCGGATTGCATGTCTTGCTTGAAGATTATGAAGTGGTCGGTCGCCGCCCTGCTGCGATAATGTTTCCATGTACATCCACATTACATTATGGTATACAGTTCCATGCACGTACAGGAAGACTGAAGGCAGGGCTGTCAGGTATGATCAGTTGCAAGCTAGGGTCGGCCGGCCAATGCTGCCCGCGCCATCACTCTGCAACAGTGGTAGAATCTGATCTCGGTCTGTTGCTGCAGGGGCATGCCGGACGGCCGGAGTGGCAACAAACAAACACATCCCAACGCGCGGAGAACAGGACCAAGACCAGGACCAGGACGTAACGATCCCCTGCCCTCCTGCCTGCATGCCATTGCCGTGCACGTATTTTCAAGTGCCTCTGGATATGCATTGCTGAATGATTGTGTCCCAGGTAGGGCGTACACGCGATACTGCCGGAGACGAACGGGAGGGAAGCAAGGGCGCCGGGATGTGCGCCGATCCTATGATTCTTTTGACCATCTTCTTCCTTCGGTCGAATTTATTTATAAATTGAAATGTTCATACATCTGTGAAAAGTGTTTGAGGGAATCGTACTTGGATCTCGTACGGGTTGCGTGTTAGTATATAGAGACATAGGAATACATGGTTCGTATCCAATACACATCTATGTATGGTATACGTATTACATGCTATAACCGGTATTACAACTCTAACAACCCCCCTTAATCTAAACCTGTAGATAGGTTAAGATTATGCTTGAACTCATCAAGTTTCTTGACCGGAAGAACTTTTGTAAAACCATCTACCACTTGATCATTGCTTGAGACAAACCGAATAGCCAGTTGATTTCTAGCAACTCGCTCTCTTACAAAATGGAAATCAATCTCAATATGTTTGGTGCGAGCATGAAATACTGGATTAACAGACAGAAAAGTAGCTCCCAGATTATCACACCAAAGAGTTGGCTTCTGCCGCAATTTAACTCCAAGTTCCATAAGAAGAGCCTCTACCCAAATCATTTCTGCTGTAGCATTTGCTAATGCTTTGTACTCAGCCTCAGTGCTAGACCTGGACACAGTAGCTTGCTTCCTGGCACTCCATGAAACCAAATTTGGACCCACAAAAATAGCAAAACCACCTGTGAAACGTCTGTCATCAACATCACCTGCCCAATCCGCATCAGAGAAGGCACTGAGAAAAGTAGAAGTCGATGAAGTAAATGTAATCCCCAGTTTGACTGTACTCTTGACATATCTAAGAATGCGTTTTGCAACTGTCCAATGTTCAGTAGTTGGAGCATGAAGATATTGACAAATTTTGTTAACAGAAAATGCCAAATCCGGACGAGTCAGGGTCAAGTATTGTAGTGCGCCAACAATACTCCTAAACTGTGTGCAATCTTCAGTGCCAAGGGGTGTACCACTTGCAAGAGACAATTGTTCTGATGTGGACAACGGTGTAGGAGCTGATTTACAAAGTCGCATACCAACCTTCTCAAGCAATTCTGTAGCATATTTTTCTTGTGTCAAAAGAAGACCATCATTCACCCTTTTAACCTCAATACCAAGGAAGAAATGCAAGTCACCAAGATCCTTGATAGCAAAGTTCTTGTTCAAATCTTTGAGAAGAGCAGATATGACATAGCTAGAGGAACTAGTAACTATAATGTCATCAACATAAACCAGAACAAATATAGTGATACCTCACTTGTGAAACATGAACAATGAAGTATCTGCCTTTGAGGGTGTAAAACCAAGAGCACATAGCTTAGAACTCAACTTTGCATACCAGGCACGAGGAGCTTGCTTCAGCCCATGTAGCGCCTTATCCAGCTTGCAGACATAATGTGGTGTGCTGGAATCCTCAAAACCAGGTGGCTGCCTCATATAGACTTCCTCTTCCAGAACACCATGAAGGAACGCGTTCTTGACATCTAGCTGCCTAAGATGCCAGCCTCTAGAAACAGCAATAGATAACACAATCCTGATAGTAGCAATTTTAACTACAGGACTGAAAGTATCCTCATAATCGATGCCATACCTTTGCTTGAACCCTTTAGCAACTAATCTTGCTTTGTATCTGTCAATGGTGCCATCAGCTCTCTTTTTAACACGATATACCCATTTACAGTCAATCAAATTTTTGCTGTTGCTTGGGGGAACAAGATGCCATGTTTGATTTTCTAACAATGCATTGTATTCCTCCTTCATAGCTCGATGCCATTTTGAATCACCAAGAGCTTCAGATAGAGATGATGTTTCACCTGTAGCTGAAAACATGCCATACCGAACTGTGCCATCAATATATTTTTTGGGTTGTCTAATACCTTGCTGAAGTCTAGTGCGAACACCAGAAGGAGGCGCAGCAGGAATTTCCCAACCACGACCAGGAACAGAAGATCCACCCGGCGCGGACAGCCCGCCAGATGGTGCACTGGTATTGGGCGACGGCATGTGGTCACCATTAGGGGAACCAGCAGCTGTCCCAGGCGGGGACATGCCGCTAGATGGCGCGCCAGCATGAGGCGACAGCGTGTGCTCGCCATGCGAGGAGCCTGCAGAGCCGCGGCTCCCGAGGGCGGGAGAATCTGCCTCGAACGGAGGCGTCTCGGGATCGGTATGAGCAGGGGAATGTTCCCCGGAAGGTGTCTCGGGATCGGCGTGAGCAGGGGAATGTTCCCCGGAATCTGCCACCGAATCTGCATCAGTTTCCGCGCCATTTTCGTCGTGTTCTGACTGAGAGACATTGTCATTTTCTAGAGGATCTTGTTCAGCAACCTGTGTGTAATATCCCAGGTATTGGGGTTACAAAAATAGAGGAAACAGATGTGTGCATTGCATTCATGCATAGAAAATCTGGGGAATTTTTGCGCTTTAAAGTAAAACAGTCACAGTAACTGAAGTTTCACTTGACCTTGGTGGAATTGAAGTAGCTCATCAAGTCAAGCGCTACAAACCTCAATGTGACTTTGCTAAAACCTTGTTTTGGGAAGAGATGATTTGATCTAAGGGGTTAGATCAAATGGAACTAATAATCAACACAACAACACCTTACTCAATGATCAACTAATTGATCTTATAACAGATCATAATATGGTAATCATTGCTATAACATAAGAACATCTGTTTAAGTGCAAACCAAGTAACAATAAAATGGAGAAACCATTCTTGATTATCTTCTCCATATCTTAAACTAATCCATGCCCTTATCATAAACCCTATGATATCCATTCTACTATAATCTTGGAAACAAGACAAGGAGATCCAACTAAGGAATATAATTCTTCTCTATTCCAAGTATTATACATCAAACCTAAAGAGGTAAAAGTCCTATTTTATTTAGGGAAGCAATGACAAACCTTGGAGATAAATATCCATATGATCACAACATCATTTTCAAGAGGAACCCTAGAGTATTATTCAAGTCATTCCCAAATGAGAGAGACCATTCATATCAATCCAAGCAACTTAATCCATCATTCAAACCATGCCTGTGTAGGTGCAACTAACTAGTGTTTCCAAATAAATAGAAGTCTTGGATTCACCTTAGCCATATTAAACTAAGGGTTTAGAAGGTGACAATAATACTTTAAAATTGCCTTAAACAACTATCCAACTCCATAACAACCATGAGCACATAGAATAATGTCATCACATTCTTAAATAAGAAACTAAATAATGAGCTATGCCTTGTAAATTGCTTCCTGCAAGGTAACAAAAACTTAACTATCAATAGGTACCTGGAAGGGCCTATTGAGAAATAGTTGGACCACCATAAATTGATATTGGAAATTATGACTATATAGATGCCAATTCCAAACTCTAATAGCATTTAATAAACAAAGTGTCAATACACTTATAAAATATTTTTAAGATCTTATGTTAATTACATTAGTATCTTTATGCACTTCAAAAGGATCCACATATTTAAAATCCTGCAAAACAGAATGGAAATTCAAATCAGACTTATATAGAAAAAGAAAACAGAAAATTGAAAATTGAAAACAAATTAGAAAAGAGAAGAGAAGACTCACCTGGCCGCAGCAGCCCACCATCACTAGCCCAGGGAGCAGCCCAGGACCAGCCCAGTCCAGCCACAGCCCAGCACCACCTCACGTTGGCCCAACCCCACCGTACCCCTTCCTGTGGATAATTACGAAGAAGCAAATCGTCTTCCTCCTCTCGCCTCGGGTCGACACCGCAACGTCGACGAAGCTCCACGTCCCGGCCACCAGAGTCGAATCCCACTAGCACTGACGATCGAGGGGAGCAGTATAAATACCTGGACGAGATCTTGCTTCATTTTCTCTTTTCTCTCCTCCCCAATTCGAAACCCTAGCTCATCCCGGCCTCAGTCACCGCCGTCGATTGGGGAAGCCCCAAGCCCCGCCGTGGCCACCATCATCCTCACCACCCTCGACATACCCAACATGCGCAAGGAATCGACTCAATAAGCTCTCAGACGCCGGTGATTGCTCATTTCCTTCCGCCGGTGTTCCACAGGAAACCGAGTAATGGCGTCGCCACCGTCGGCAATCGCCGCCGTCGAGCCATCCGGGAGCATCACTGTGAGCCTATACTTCTCTGGAGCCACTTATTTTTCCCTAGCATCCATCGTAGCGCGCCCGCATCGCTCACCGCCGTGCACCGCCGCAGTAGGAGCTCGTCGGAGCTTCTCCGACGAACTTTTCGAGGGGGCGCCGCCACCATATGGCTCAGCGCGTCGCCCTGCGTCGAGCCAACCTACGCGCACGCCCGCGGGAGTAGCGTAGCGCCGACGCCGTCGCCAGTTGACCGCCGGTCAGGAATTCCGTGGCCATGTAGTCGATTTGGACTTAGTCCACGCCCACGTGGTGGCTGATGTGGCATAGGCCCACCAATCAGTGACTACGGGTAGGTTTAGTCCGGGTGTAGTTAACATTTTTTGTTTTAATTCAAATCCTATTAAATTGCTGCAACTTTACATGAATTGATAAAATTCATTTTTAACTCAGAAAATTACAAATAAGATATCAAAATGTTTCTAAAAATAAAATCTATCCAATAAAAATATAATATGAAATTTTTATTTTTAATAAAAATTTGATTATTTAATACTTATTAATTAAGCCTTTTCTTTTAATGCAAAATGCAATTAAAATTTAAAAATTAGGAAAACTTTCCAAATTAAATAAAAACCAGTAAATAAATATAGAAAACATTAAAACTAATTTTCTTTATTTGTTAAATTGTTAAATCCTTATTAGAGAGATTTAAACCCTAATTAATAATTACCCTAATTAGTAAATTATTTAAAAATAATAAAAAGCCAAATTGAATATTAATTTTATTTCAAAGTTATTAATAACTTCATCATCATAGAATTAAATTGTAAATAGCAAACCCTAAATTCCACATGGAATGATATTATAACCCTATCATTTCATGTGACTCCTAAAACCCTAAATTAATTAGGAACCCTAGTTCCATTATTACATGTGAACCCTAATTTGCTTCTAACCTAAACCCAAGGTTAGAACAGGTGATCATGGTACTTTAATTCAAACCATAGAGCCACCATTAGCAACTAAAAGACATACCTATGTCCACATAAAATGTAGAACCCTATCACTAGCAATTTAGTATTCCATGTATGCATATCACTAAACCTAGTTGATCAAGTAGGATCAACCAAATTTAAACCCTAGCTTCTACTGTCAAAACCATCATCCTTATTCATCCATGCTTAGCATCACACCATTGTGATGAACCCCAATAGCATCTAGGCCCAATATTTATCATTACATAACCCTAATCCACTGAACCCTACAAATACTTCATAATTATGAACCATCCTATTTAGGAGCCAATCATTCCTTACTTAGTGGATCCAGTAGCAAAACCTAGACAACCTCAACCCTAACTGATATACTTCTTATTACTTAAGAAGTATGTTCTTCAAAAGTTATTCTTTTGAAGTAAATAAAGAATCATCATCAAACCTGCTTATAAGGACCTATAAACCCTAGTCAGCTATCACCAACAAGGTATACCACCTTGATAGCAACTATTGGTAATTAAGATGTTTAGGCTTAATTCAACAGTACAAGCCTAGTAGCTGATGAATCCAACTAGGTTGTGATCCATTTACCACTTACTCCAGAAGCCAATTAGAACCATAGAAAACCATAGAACCCCACAAATCTAATAACCATACTTGTTCTTTATTAAATAACATGTTCTTCAAAAGTTATTCTTTTAAAGAATATAACAAGTAATCATCAACCATGCCTTATAGGACTTAAAAATTGACAACTGCTCTTTACTTATTATACAATTACTATTCCTGGGTGTATATGATTGTTACTATGCATTTTACCACTTGCTTATGATACTAAAACAACACAACCCTGAATAAGAACTTTGTTTGTGAACCACTCTAAAAGTGCAACACAACCTAAACCAATCATTACAACTCACTGATCCTAAATCATCGGGGTTAGTTCACGCTTAGAGCGATTGCATCTCATTCTTATGCATTATTGCATCCTTGCCAATCTTTTAAACATCGTCCTTTCCAGACGATGATGCTATTTCAGAATTTGGAGTTATTGCGTAATGAAGACCTTGTCTGCATAATCTTGCAGCCAAGAAAGGCAAGTTCATCACTTGCTCATGTCATTTGAGTATCTTTATCAAATTACTTGCAAAGTACTATGATTATCACTATTGCATAAAAACCAAAACCACTATTTTCATAACTATGAATATGACTATGTGGTGGGCAATGGAACCATGGATTGTGTTGATATGGTGGAGGTTCCATTGCAAGGGTTTACATCCATCTAGGATTAAACAACAAATGTCGTCCAGTGATTCTTGTGCCGTAAAACTCGTGTTAACCATAAGATCTGGAATGGGACGGACTAGTCAATTGTATTTCCACCTCTCGTACATCAACGGATGCGCTTACCGTAGCAGTTGTGTCTCGCGGAACAACCGGAGGGTGGGGATCCCACTCTAATTCCCCACGGTAATGCAATGCTTACCTAGCAGTTGTGTCTTGCGGAACAACCGGAGGGTGGGGATCCCACTCTAATTCCCCACGGTAATGCGGTCTATGATGGGTTGCAGCTGCCAGCGAAGGAGTTTATGGTAGAGCCTAGAACTGTTGTCGTGGTCGGGGTCCACCCTGAAATTACGGGAATAATGGGACCGGCGAGGACCCAGGGTCGGGGTTTGCAACAAAGGGTGGGTGTGCGAGGTAGCGGAGGAATATGATTGGCTATGACCTTATACCGGGCCTCACACCAAAGGAAGTGTGGACGGGTCATTCCCGGTTGGCACCAAGGTTAAGATCTCTTATGGGTAAAGCAACACACCTCTGCAGAGTGTGAAGAACCGTGACCTGTCACTCCCTGTTCCGGGACATGGAACTGCGAACGCGGCCGGAAAGGAGCTCCATGAAGTTCTAGTAAACCGGTGAAGGCTGACGGACATAGTTCTTCTGAATAAAAGCAACCTTATGAAGAAATGGTTATGAAAACTTGCATTGGTATTAGACTTTCAGGTCTAATGCCGTCGCTAGTGCATTAAACACCTCTTTCCTATAATGAACTTGTTGAGTACGCTCGTACTCATCCCACTCTTAAATCCCCTGCTTAGATATCAAGGCATCGAAGGAGGATCTACAGTGCAACTCGAAGACCGAGGAGTCAACCACTACTTCAAGAGACAGGACCCTGTCAGAGGAGTCAGATACCACATCCAACAAGGAGAAAACCTAGTATAGCCATAGAAGGGAACTAGTTTCCTAAACCTAGCTCCTATTTAGCTAGAATCTATTCTTAGCCTCTATAGCTAGTTAAATACTCTACAAATAGACACTACAAGGATTCCAGTCTATTGCAACAAAATTTATTACTACGGCTGTCTTTCGTTGCAATAAAATGCGATATTACCACAAAAATCCTGGTCATGGTAATAGGTTCTACATATTGCCACAATTTAACTTTGTTGTGCTAAGTACCCTTTTTGTTGCAATAGAAGTCATGTATTGCCACAAGCTAAATCGGCGTTGTAATATGGTAGCAATATTGCAACAGCTACATCGTGTTGCGTGAACTAGTCATTTTGTTGCAATATAGACTAGGTATTGCAACAAAGTAAATCTATGTGGTAATATTCGGACATATATTGCAAAACTTTTGGCACGTGCTGTTAGGCGCATAGATTGTTGCAAAAGGTTGGCTACATGCTGCGACAATATACATATTCGTTGTAGTAGGGCATATTTTGTTCCCTCAACTTCTAATATGTACAATATATTGCCACAATTTCCTACCGTCTAAAAAGTAACAAGATATTGCAAGGATATTCTCTACAGTGTCCTATTCACTGGAAGAGATCTCATATACCATGACGAAAATCCACATGATGGTGGTTTGTAACACCATGGCATATCATGACCAGGTGGGTCGGTTCGAAGGGAACCTAAAAAGAAAAATGACATTTCGATACTAAAAAGTACCTTGCATAGAAGGAGAAGAAATAAAAAAGCATAAGATGGTGGAGAGCTAGTATTTAAAATGAACTTGTCAAAAGTTCGCAATTAGCGTAAGATTGGCGAGCTACGTAAGAAGGAGAAGAAATAAGAAAGTTTTGCTACATGCCAAACTTTGTATTGACACATGTCAATTGCAATCCACATTTCTGTGTGATTTCGTTCCAATCAGTAAGTATAATATCTAGGAGTAACAAATTTACTCCCTCTGCTTCTTGATATATAAGGAGTATTGTTTTCTTACACTAATATTAAGGCACGAGTAGAGAGGGATAATTCCGTTGCTGCTGCAAATTTGTACCCCTGGTGATCAACGTGAGGCTAGTATAGAAAGAAAATAGGAAAATACTGGCGTCCTCAGGCCTGCTGAAATCTTGGATGTTATTGCTGCTTCCTTGTATGAGTAACTACCAAATAAGAGTGAACATATCCCAGAAATCTCTCTAGGACTTAATCACCCCGATCGGTATCCCCTCCCTTCCACGAGCAAGTTTTCCGCGAGTGAATGTCCCGCGCTTCTTTCTCTCTCCCACGCGGCATCTAGTCAAAACCTTGGCCAATTTCAAGAACGCGAAAGATCTCCGTCTCCTCGAAAATTTTCAGCAAAAGAGGGAATCATATTGGCGGCAATGACCGAAATTTTTCGTTTTCAGATTACCGACGATGGAGCTATAAATTCATCCCCTCCCACTCGACATCTCAACAGTATCCCGCTCCAGAACTCTCTCCACTGCTCGTGGCTTGTTCTCTCCGGATTGCCCATCTCTCATTCTGATCGCCATCTCCCTTGACTGGTCGCCGCTCAGGGTGGATCAACTCGGATGCCATCGTCGATGAGGCGGAGGAGGATGCAGGCGAGTTGAATTACGAGTACGAGTGGATCGTATCCAAACCAGGTTTATCAACATTGATTCATTAGTTTTCGCATTCGTTTTCTCAATCCATATATGATTCGATTCTCTGCCTTGTTGCATGGTAGACGAAGAAGCGCCCGAGAGTTCCGATCAGCGTCCTATAGGAAGGCTCGGCGTGGCAGGTGGCGTGAGAGCTCCGGGTGCATTCAATTGTGGACCGAGCAGTCGCGGGTGGAAACGGATCGAGACCTAGCACTCGGCAGCAGTGATCAGCCACGCGGTCGTTGACGTCTTGGACTATCAGGTTCAAGGCGTGGCCCTAATCTGTGACAAGGTGGCCTGCACTACCTCCAACTCAAGGTAACCTAAGCTCATGTGTCGTTCATCATTTGTAGTCTCAGGCAGTAGTTCATCACGTATTCCATGGAGTAGCTGCGTTGGTGATGGCATGGTATCTGTTAAGCCTCATCTATTTTGCATGTGATGAATATACATCCATGTCGATAGTTTTGTACGCATCTTATTTTTAACTTCTCAACTTGTACTACGGAGTACGTACATGCAGCATGGTGCTCTTTCCTCATTTTTTTTTCCGGATTGACAGTGATGCAGCTTGCCTCTCTGCTAAACAATTACTCGGCTCCCCAGTCTCCGGGATTTTGCACACGGAAGGGATTTGTGTGCGGAAAGGGATCTACGATGGCAAAAATTTCGGTACTAGCATAAGATCGTGATTGTTTCTCTCCCATATTTCAGTTTGCATTTTCATCCGTATGTAACCACTATGATTTGTATGTCTGACAAGCTATTTAAAATGCATAGGATGGCAAAAATTTCTTGAGTGCTGACATAGATTTAGCGTGCGACCAAATTGAGTATACGCATTACATAGTAGAATTCACTGTACCACTGCCTTTGAACACTTTTTTTCTGAACACTTTGACATCGATAACGATTTTTTTTGCAGGTCCCATAGATCAGCAAGACTTGCTATATTCGGGTATCAGCTCTGGACATGTTGGACAAAATATTGCAAGGAATACATAGGATTAGGTAGAATATTATATTTTCACGCAAGATTGTAAATTATCTATTGTTCAAAACAATTTACATGTATCGGATGGTATTCCAGTAATAAATACTGAATTATTTATCACTACATTCATATTGTATTCTATCATTTGTGTGTACTGCGCTATGGTTCTCTCGCAAAGAAAAATATTCGAATTATCCTGCCACAAGCGTAGTGGTTCGTGGCAAAATGACTAGTGCCACAAAAATAAAGATTGTTGCCATAGTTTCTTGCCACGATTGACTATTGCCACGGAAGAGTATGGACCACAAAATGAGCGTTGTTGGCATAGGTTATTGCCACACATGTCTATCGCAATGAGCTATTAGTTGCAACGATTCGTTACATATTGCATTAAGCTATTTCTACAAACTAAACTGTGGCATCAAGTGAGTTCTGCAACGAGAAAAAATGTGGCAACTTCCCGCATAATTGTTGCAATAGCACTCTTTATTGCCACAATTGTTGTTTTGTGGCAATAACCTATTACCATGTGTCTAGTTGCAACGACTGCCAACAAATGTCATTTTGTGGTAATAGACATATATTGCCACGATTCATCACGTATTGCAACGAATGATTTCGTTGCAATAGACCTGAATCCTTGTAGTGAGAGTTCGTGATAAGACTAGATTACGAGTCGTTCTTCTGGAGTTTATTTGCAATTTTACCTCATTGTAAAGTAGGAGGCTGTGATGATCTTATGTAACAGAGTCAATGTTGTAATTCTATAGACATGCCTTGGACCCGCATATGTTTCTGTTGTACCACTCTGAGCGATATAATACTAGTGGAACTGTGTTTCATTGGTGTTATATCAGACTTGCATACTACACCATGCAGTGGTATGCCGGGTCACCACAGTTGGTATCAGAGCAAATGCTTTGACCCTAGGATTTAAAACCCTTTAAAGGAGACCTATAGTATTGGTAGTGTCTATAGGAAGTTGTCCTAGGTAAACCAAATAATTCTTATGACTTGAGATGGATATTCACTTGAGAATAATCCTGACACACTTGAGTCAACATTTCTTAAATATATTCCCTAAGTGAAGTTAGTTAGCTAATCCCAAACTTGTAGTATACCATTAAGTCCTTAAAATAATAGATGTGTAGATCACAGTTGGTATACAATACATGGTAGTCCAAAGAGAGGATACAACCATAAGGAAGCTATCCTATTGGAAGATGTGTACCAACATATGTTATGATTAAGTAAGAGTTATCCAGACCTGTAATAGGAGTAATATCAAGTGATGAAGATAATTAAGAAATCCTAATAGAAGATGTAGACCAAGTTAAGTAATGAGTAATTAAAATTATCTAGACATGTGAAACAATTGATAGTAAGTGATAACTCTGAGTTATATGAGGTAGTATAGACCATGATGAGTCAATCATGGGAGGTAAGGAGGAGAGATAGGAATAAAATATGCCTACTTACAGGTTAGAGATAGAAATCATATATGATTCACCTGAGAATAATTATGTGATGGACTAGAACCTCATAATTAATTAAGAGGAGTACGATAAGAAGCCAAGTGCAAAACAATAGTGTAAGAATTGTGCTTCAAAACAATGGGAAGTGTGCCAAGCACATCAAGACCATATGTTTATGGTAGAAACACTTGAAAGTATAGGAGCTATATTCCAATAGTTATGTGTTTAGATGAGCCATGTTAGAACCTAGACATATCATGGGAGATAGTCCTCAATAAAAATGAAGGTTAAGTAGTACTTCCAAAGAAAATTAGGTTAACCGTAACCATCCCAAACCACTTTGTTTCCAGTTTATATCATTGCAAATGTGCAATTACGGTAAATGTTGAGATAAATAGTAGAATTCCATATATTTGTGCTAAGTATCACGATATAAACCTATCTTATGTGGTGTTATATACTACACATCAGAGCCTGATGTTTAGAGATGTCTTACTCAACTATTATATTCAGGCTTATGATGGTGTGTATTATATGCACAAAGCTGAATCTTCTTGGATTTTATTGGATTTTCATTGTTTGACTAGATCCATATATGAAGTTTGACTTTGATATGCAAATGCATGTTGCAATATTAAGTCCTTACTTGATGCTATAGATCTAGAGGGTAATAGTATTCATGTGAGGAAGCGACGAATTCTGGAAGATTCCAAAGACAAGATGAAGGTTCACCAGATAAAGGAAACAAAGTTGTGGGAAGCAACCACAATATTCAGAAGGAAGTACCAATCAAAACTCATGCTTTACGTCAACAGAGGAGTACTTTAGTACGGAAGAAGCAGGAAAGTGAGAAATATGATGATTATGGTGAAGCTGAAGCAGATCCATAATCCACATGGAAGAGGGAATGCATGGGAAATCACTTCGAATACTATAATCATAGTGTTAGCTAGTGGTTCTCTTGCAAAATAAACCCTGACAGAAGGAAGATGACCTATGAAACCATAGCAGAGATAAGAAGATCATAGTTGGTATCAGAAGACCACTGTTGTGGTATGGGATAAAAACTGCGAGATAAAGTCGAAGATGTCTCGTCCAGTTGATCAGAACCTATAATAGAATCCATTTTTAAATAACAAATAGCCATAATTGGTATCAAGTAGTCCATCATTGGATGAATTGTACCAAGAAGTTGTAAACAAATAAATTTTGCCAGTCAAATAACAATGACCTATAATCATTTAGTCGAAGGATTCACAATGGATGTCCACAATTGAGTGGATACACCACAAGGATTCTTCACAAGACCTTTAGAAAAGTATAAACCATAAGCTAGACCCAGACCAACATTCTAACCATAAGTCCAATGGTTGAAAGAAAAGGAGTGGAAGACCATAAGAAAACTCTAAGGGGTAGAGTAATGATTGAGTTGGATACACAATAACTCAAGATTTTGAGCCAGATTGATGATGAAGGTCTGAACTGAGAGGAAGTCTATCTTATTTTCATAAGATTGTTAGACATTACTTTCAGAAGGATGTCAGACCAGAAGCCGAGATTTATACCTCGAGGAAGTAATAAGTAAATTATAACTTGAGAAAGTGAGTAATATTTACTCAGAAGTACGATAGCTCAAGTCAGCTAAGTTTAATGAAGTTGGACGAAGAAAATACCATAGACAAAATACAGCTCAAAAAGGCCAAAGACTGAAGTAGATTGACCATACCAAAACTAAAGTCTATTTGAAAGATTCCTTTCATGGAACCTAAATAACCCAAAATAGTTATAGGTATCAATTACAAACCCTGATTGGATGGACTAAATGAGCCTAATCCATTTTTAGAGGAATAAACCATAATGATCATTCCATGGTAAGTACCTTACTTAGTAACATTATTGCAGTTTTGGTAGTAAGGGAAAACAAAGACCTATTTAAAATCACCTGTTAGTTAGGAGTATGTTACCTAATTAGTCTTCAGTTAAGACTAGCAGCACCAGAAGAAGTTCTATCATTGAATCTTCAATGAGAAAGGAAACAAGATTATAATATTGAAAGAAATCATGGAATTGAAGTAAGAAGCCATGGTTCAGAGACAAACCCTAATGGATTCCAGGAAGAATCTGGACAAGGGATATATTCAATTATATCTAGTGAGATCACCACGGAGTTCGAGAGAAGTCGAAGTCTGCATAAGTCAGAACCACACTCCGGAAACGTGAGAGAGTTCAAACTTCGAGGACGAAGTTTAGTTTAAGGGGTAGAGACTGTAATATCCCATGTATTGGGGTTACAAAAATAGAGGAAACAGATGTGTGCATTGCATTCATGCATAGAAAATCTGGGGAATTTTCGCGCTTTAAAGTAAAACAACACAAGAATCAAGTTTCACTTGACCTTGGTGGAATTGAAGTAGCTCATCAAGTCAAGCGCTACAAACCTCAATGTGACTTTGCTAAAACCTTGTTTTGGGAAGAGATGATTTGATCTAAGGGGTTAGATCAAATGGAACTAATAATCAACACAACAACACCTTACTCAATGATCAACTAATTGATCTTATAACAGATCATAATATGGTAATCATTGCTATAACATAAGAACATCTGTTTAAGTGCAAACCAAGTAACAATAAAATGGAGAAACCATTCTTGATTATCTTATCCATATCTTAAACTAATCCATGCCCTTATCATAAACCCTATGATATCCATTCTACTATAATCTTGGAAACAAGACAAGGAGATCCAACTAAGGAATATAATTCTTCTCTATTCCAAGTATTATACATCAAACCTAAAGAGGTAAAAGTCCTATTTTATTTAGGGAAGCAATGACAAACCTTGGAGATAAATATCCATATGATCACAACATCATTTTCAAGAGGAACCCTAGAGTATTATTCAAGTCATTCCCAAATGAGAGAGACCATTCATATCAATCCAAGCTTTATCTATTTAGGAATAAAGGAAAATCTTTGAATTAAAGTATTAGGTTGTAAACCATTTCCCTTGGAGTGGTGAGATAACCTAATACCACATGGAATAAAACCATATCCATGAATTGATAAAGTAAGGAGGAGATTAATTCAACCAAGATAGCCAAGTGGAGTTTTAGACTAGATACCTATTGAGATATTGTGAATACACCATAAACCCTAGAATAACTATTCATATGAAAGAGAGCTCAAGCTATCGTGCTACACTCAAGTTAATGAGGCAACACTTGGACTTGAGGAAGAGAACTATCCATATAACCAGATGAATATATCATCATTGATTAAGTAGAACCATAACATAATATCTCAGGCATTCTCCTGGGATATAAATCTATAGAGACAACCATAGCCATGTCCACCCAAGAAACTATAAGAAAGATATTATACCCTAGTTGATCAAGACAACACTTGATCTTAGAAGTGAGAACCCTAATTCTTGAGAGATAACTTGGGAAGCCAAACCTTGATCATTATAAATTGGGTAATGATCATAAACCCTTAGAACTTGGGGTAGAAGACATTAAGAACCAGTTGATCATGTCTAACCCATGACCATGCTTTGGAGATATATAATTACCAATTAAACCTTAGTGGGTTAAGCAAGTATAATCCCTCACATAAAATCATAAGGGAATCACTAGCAACCCTAAAACCATTCCCAAAATTCTAATTTGAGAAACCAATAAAAGGTAACAACCCTTTGTGTAGTCAAGCCTCTATATAACTCTAAGTGATCCTTGAAGAAACCATCTTATGAGTGGTGAGGAAGAGCAACCCTAGATAATTAAACAAGAGTTCCACTTACACTTAGAACCAATGCCTATCCCAACTTTAATTTATGTATCACATGGGGATCACAAGTATAATCCTAAAACCATGCTTAAGCTCAAATATGAGCAAGGGAATTATTTTACCAACCCTGAAATGAATCAAGATAGCAACTTAATCCATCATTCAAACCATGCCTGTGTAGGTGCAACTAACTAGTGTTTCCAAATAAATAGAAGTCTTATGAGAGGAATGAGATTCACCTTAGCCATATTAAACTAAGGGTTTAGAAGGTGACAATAATACTTTAAAATTGCCTTAAACAACTATCCAACTCCATAACAACCATGAGCACATAGAATAATGTCATCACATTCTTAAATAAGAAACTAAATAATGAGCTATGCCTTGTAAATTGCTTCCTGCAAGGTAACAAAAACTTAACTATCAATAGGTACCTGGAAGGGCCTATTGAGAAATAGTTGGACCACCATAAATTGATATTGGAAATTATGACTATATAGATGCCAATTCCAAACTCTAATAGCATTTAATAAACAAAGTGTCAATACACTTATAAAATATTTTTAAGATCTTATGTTAATTACATTAGTATCTTTATGCACTTCAAAAGGATCCACAGATTTAAAATCCTGCAAAACAGAATGGAAATTCAAATCAGACTTATATAGAAAAAGAAAACAGAAAATTGAAAATTGAAAACAAATTAGAAAAGAGGAGAGAAGACTCACCTGGCCGTAGCAGCCCACCATCACTAGCCCAGGGAGCAGCCCAGGACCAGCCCAGTCCAGCCACAGCCCAGCACCACCTCACGTTGGCCCAACCCCACCGTACCCCTTCCTGTGGATAATTACGAAGAAGCAAATCGTCTTCCTCCTCTCGCCTCGGGTCGACACCGCAATGTCGACGAAGCTCCACGTCCCGGCCACCAGAGTCGAATCCCACTAGCACTGACGATCGAGGGGAGCAGTATAAATACCTGGACGAGATCTTGCTTCATTTTCTCTTTTCTCTCCTCCCCAATTCGAAACCCTAGCTCATCCCGGCCTCAGTCACCGCCGTCGATTGGGGAAGCCCCAAGCCCCGCCGTGGCCACCATCATCCTCACCACCCTCGACATACCCAACATGCGCAAGGAATCGAGTCAATAAGCTCTCAGACGCCGGTGATTGCTCATTTCCTTCCGCCGGTGTTCCACAGGAAACCGAGTAATGGCGTCGCCACCGTCGGCAATCGCCGCCGTCGAGCCATCCGGGAGCATCACTGTGAGCCTATACTTCTCTGGAGCCACTTATTTTTCCCTAGCATCCACCGTAGCGCGCCCGCATCGCTCACCGCCGTGCACCGCCGCAGTAGGAGCTCGTCGGAGCTTCTCCGACGACCTTTTCGAGGGGGCGCCGCCACCATATGGCTCAGCGCGTCGCCCTGCGTCGAGCCAACCTACGCGCACGCCCGCGGGAGTAGCGTAGCGCCGATGCCGTCGCCAGTTGACCGCCGGTCAGGAATTCCGTGGCCATGTAGTCGATTTGGACTTAGTCCACACCCACGTGGTGGCTGATGTGGCATAGGCCCACCAATCAGTGACTACGGGTAGGTTTAGTCCGGGTGTAGTTAACATTTTTTGTTTTAATTCAAATCCTATTAAATTGCTGCAACTTTACATGAATTGATAAAATTCATTTTTAACTCAGAAAATTACAAATAAGATATCAAAATGTTTCTAAAAATAAAATCTATCCAATAAAAATATAATATGAAATTTTTATTTTTAATAAAAATTCGATTATTTAATACTTATTAATTAAGCCTTTTCTTTTAATGCAAAATGCAATTAAAATTCAAAAATTAGGAAAACTTTCCAAATTAAATAAAAACCAGTAAATAAATATAGAAAACATTAAAACTAATTTTCTTTATTTGTTAAATTGTTAAATCCTTATTAGAGAGATTTAAACCCTAATTAATAATTACCCTAATTAGTAAATTATTTAAAAATAATAAAAAGCCAAATTGAATATTAATTTTATTTCAAAGTTATTAATAACTTCAACTTTAACATGAAGTTATTATTCATAGAATTAAATTGTAAATAGCAAACCCTAAATTCCACATGGAATGATATTATAACCCTATCATTTCATGTGACTCCTAAAACCCTAAATTAATTAGGAACCCTAGTTCCATTATTACATGTGAACCCTAATTTGCTTCTAACCTAAACCCAAGGTTAGAACAGGTGATCATGGTACTTTAATTCAAACCATAGAGCTACCATTAGCAACTAAAAGACATACCTATGTCCACATAAAATGTAGAACCCTATCACTAGCAATTTAGTATTCCATGTATGCATATCACTAAACCTAGTTGATCAAGTAGGATCAACCAAATTTAAACCCTAGCTTCTACTGTCAAAACCATCATCCTTATTCATCCATGCTTAGCATCACACCATTGTGATAAACCCCAGTAGCATCTAGGCCCAATATTTATCATTACATAACCCTAGTCCACTGAACCCTACAAATACTTCATAATTATGAACCATCCTATTTAGGAGCCCATCATTCCTTACTTAGTGGATCCAGTAGCAAAACCTAGACAAACTCAACCCTAACTGATATACTTCTTATTACTTAAGAAGTATGTTCTTAAAAAGTTATTCTTTTGAAGTAAATAAAGAATCATCATCAAACCTGCTTATAAGGACCTATAAACCCTAGTCAGCTATCACCAACAAGGTATACCACCTTGATAGCAACTATTGGTAATTAAGATGTTTAGGCTTAATTCAACAGTACAAGCCTAGTAGCTGATGAATCCAAGTAGGTTGTGATCCATTTACCACTTACTCGAGAAGCCAATTAGAACCATAGAAAACCATAGAACCCCACAAATCTAATAACCATACTTGTTCTTTATTAAATAACATGTTCTTCAAAAGTTATTCTTTTAAAGAATATAACAAGTAATCATCAACCATGCCTTATAGGACTTAAAAATTGACAACTGCTCTTTACTTATTATACAATTACTATTCCTGGGTGTATATGATTGTTACTATGCATTTTACCACTTGCTTATGATACTAAAACAACACAACCCTGAATAAGAACTTTGTTTGTGAACCACTCTAAAAGTACAACACAACCTAAACCAATCATTACAACTCACTGATCCTAAATCATCGGGGTTAGTTCACGCTTAGAGCGATTGCATCTCATTCTTATGCATTATTGCATCCTTGCCAATCTTTTAAACATCGTCCTTACCGGACGATGATGCTATTTCAGAATTTGGAGTTATTGCGTAATGAAGACCTTGTCTGCATAATCTTGCAGCCAAGAAAGGCAAGTTCATCACTTGCTCATGTCATTTGAGTATCTTTATCAAATTACTTGCAAAGTACTATGATTATCACTATTACATGAAAACCAAAACCACTATTTTCATAACTATGAATATGACTATGTGGTGGGCAATGGAACCATGGATTGTGTTGATATGGTGGAGGTTCCATTGCAAGGGTTTACATCCATCTAGGATTAAACAACAAATGTCGTCCAGTGATTCTTGTGCCGTAAAACTCGTGTTAACCATAAGATCTGGAATGGGACGGACTAGTCAATTGTATTTCCACCTCTCGTACATCAACGGATGCGCTTACCGTAGCAGTTGTGTCTGGCGGAACAACCGGAGGGTGGGGATCCCACTCTAATTCCCCACGGTAATGCAATGCTTACCGTAGCAGTTGTGTCTTGCGGAACAACCGGAGGGTGGGGATCCCACTCTAATTCCCCACGGTAATGCGGTCTATGATGGGTTGCAGCTGCCGGCGAAGGAGTTTATGGTAGAGCCCAGAACTGTTGTCGTGATCGGGGTCCACCCTGAAATTACGGGAATAATGGGACCGGCGAGGACCCAGGGTCAGGGTTTGCAACAAAGGGTGGATGTGCGAGGTAGCGGAGGAATATGATTGGCTATGAACTTATACCGGGCCTCACACCAAAGGAAGTGTGGACGGGTCATTCCCAGTTGGCACCAAGGTTAAGATCTCTTATGGGCAAAGCAACACACCTCTGCAGAGTGTAAAGAACCGTGACCTGTCACTCCCTGTTCCGGGATATGGAACTGCGAACGCGGCCGGAAAGGAGCTCCATGAAGTTCTAGTAAACCGGTGAAGGCTGACGGACATAGTTCTTCTGAATAAAAGCAACCTTATGAAGAAATGGTTATGAAAACTTGCATTGGTATTAGACTTTCAGGTCTAATGCTGTCGCTAGTGCATTAAACACCTCTTTCCTATAATGAACTTGTTGAGTACGCTCGTACTCATCCCACTCTTAAATCCCCTGCTTAGATATCAAGGCATCGAAGGAGGATCTACAGTGCAACTCGAAGACCGAGGAGTCAACCACTACTTCAAGAGACAGGACCCTGTCAGAGGAGTCAGATACGACATCCAACAAGGAGAAAACCTAGTATAGCCATAGAAGGGAACTAGTTTCCTAAACCTAGCTCCTATTTAGCTAGAATCTATTCTTAGCCTCTATAGCTAGTTAAATACTCTACAAATAGAGTTCGTGATAAGACTAGATTACGAGTCGTTCTTCTGGAGTTTATTTGCAATTTTACCTCATTGTAAAGTAGGAGGTTGTGATGATCTTATGTAACAGAGTCAATGTTGTAATTCTATGGACATGCCTTGGACCCGCATATGTTTCTGTTGTACCACTCTGAGCGATATAATACTAGTGGATCTGTGTTTCATTGGTGTTATATCAGACTTGCATACTACACCAGGCAGTGGTATGCCAGGTCACCACACTGTGGAGCATTAGTGATAGGCACAATAGACACATGATCATTAACATTAGAGGCACCCTCATGAGGAGATGTCGTGGATGGTGGAACAAGGAGTAATTCTTTGCGAAGGAGGGGACCAGCATTGGTGTGGAGGGATGCAAAGGGAAAAACGTTTTCATCAAAGACGACATCACGAGAAATATATACCCGGCCAGTGGCCATGTCAAGACATTTAACACCTTTGTGGCGAGGACTATAGCCAAGAAACACACATCGTGTAGAGCGGAAAGCTAGCTTCCTAGTGTTATATGGGCGAAGATTAGGCCAGCACGCACACCCAAAAACACGAAGAGCATCATAGTTAGGTTTGATATGAAGAAGACGTTCAGCTGGTGTTTCAAGATCAATAACCTTACTAGGAAGCAAATTTATGAGGAATGTGGCAGTGAGGAAGGCTTCATCCCAGTATTTGAGTGGCATGGAGGCATTGGCAAGAAGAGCTAAGCCGACTTCAACTATGTGGCGGCGTTTTCGTTCTGCAGAGCCATTTTGCTGATGAGCATGAGGACAAGAGACATGATGGGTGATGCCAATTTTTTGAAACAAGGCATTAAGCTTCTCATACTCACCCCCCCAATCAGTTTTCATAGTAACAATTTTCCTATCAAACTTACGTTCAACATAGTTCTGAAAGTTAAGGAAGACTTGATAAACATCTGCACGGCTCTTAAGCAAATAAATCCAAGTAAATTTGCTAAAATCATCAATAAAGCTTACATAATATGAATGTTTCCCAGCAGAGAGAGGAGCAGGACCCCATACATCAGAGAATATTTGTTCCAAGGGAACAGTGGATCGACTACTAGAAGTAGGGTATGGTAGCTGATGACTCTTGGCCAACTGACAAGAATCACATACATATGGGGTACTCTCTGGGATGTAAGCTATTTTATTTTTCCTAACAACTTGTTGAACCACAAATGAAGAGGGATGTCCTAAGCGGCGATGCCATGTAGAGAATGACGGCTTTATTGTGATGTATGCATGCTTGGAAGACGCACTGGATGTGGGCATCAAGGGATAGATGCCACCATAGCAGGGACCTCTAAACAAAACGCGTCGAGTTGCCTGGTCCTTGATCACAAAAAAGAAAGGATGGAACTCAATGAAAACATGATTATCAAGAGTGAATCTATGAACGGATAGAAGATTTTTTGATGCACTGGGAACATGCAAAATGGCATTGAGATTAAAAGATGCATGAGGGGTGCACAATTGTGAATGACCAATGTGACTTATGTGCATACCTGTGCCTTCAGTAGTGCGAACTTGATCTTGTCCAGTGTAGTTGTCATGAGTAGAGAGCTTGTTCAGCTCCCCAGTTATGTGATCTATGGCGCCTGTATCATAATACCAATTTGTGTCCACACCATGAGATGCAAAGTTTTCATCCTTGCTTGCATCCTTGCTTGCATTGCGGTCTCCATTGTCACGGTCACGACGATCATCACCATAACGCCACCAGCACTCCTTGGCTAGATGTCCATGTATGTCACAAATTTGGCACGTGGTATCCACGTAGCGTGTAGGCTGGCGACGGGGGCGCCCATTGTCACGGCGATCTTGATAGCCACCCTGATAGCCACCACGGTGGCCACTGATACGTCTCCGACGTATCGATAATTTCTTATGTTCCATGCCACATTATTGATGATATCTACATGTTTCATGCATACTTTATGTCATTATTATGCGTTTTCCGGAACTAACCTATTGACGAGATGCCGAAGGGCCAGTTCCTGTTTTCTGCTGTTTTTGGTTTCAGAAATCCTAGTAAGGAAATATTCTCGGAATCGGACGAAATCAACGCCCAGCATCCTATTTTTCCACGAAGCTTCCAGAACACCTGAGAGTCGCCAGAGGGGAGCCCTGGTGGGCCCAGGAGGTAGGCCGGCGCGGCCCAGGCCCTGGCCGCGCCGCCTTACCCTCTCACCGCCTCTTCGCCCCTCCGACTCCGCATCTTCGCCTATTTAAGGGTCCTCGACCTAAAACCTCGATACGGAAAAGCCACGGTACGAGAAACCATCCAGAGCCGCCGCCATCGCGAAGCCAAGATCTGGGGGACAGGAGTCTCTGTTCCGGCACGCCGCCGGGACGGGGAAGTGCCCCCGGAAGGCTTCTCCATCGACACCACCGCCATCTTCATCAACGCTACTGTCTCCCATGAGGAGGGAGTAGTTCTCCATCGAGGCTAAGGGCTGTACCGGTAGCTGAGTGGTTCATCTCTCTCCCTATGTACTTCAATACAATAATCTCATGAGCTGCCTTACATGATTGAGATTCATATGATGATGCTTGTAATCTAGATGTCATTATGCTAGTCAAGTGGATTTTACTTATGTGATCTCCGGAGACTCCTTGTCCCACGTGTGTAAAGGTGACAGTGTGTGCACCGTGTGGGTCTCTTAGGCTATATTTCACAGAATACTTATTCACTGTTATGAATGGCATAGTGAAGTGCTTATTTATATCTCTTTATGATTGCAATGTGTTTTGTATCACAATTTATCTATGTGCTACTCTAGTGATGTTATTAAAGTAGTTTATTCCTCCTGCACGGTGTATTGGTGACAGTGTGTGCATCGTGTTAGTACTTGGCGTAGGCTATGATTGTAATCTCTTGTAGATTATGAAGTTAACTATTGCTATGATAGTATTGATGTGATCTATGCCTCCTCTCGTAGCGTGAAGGTGACAGTGTGCATGCTATGTTAGTAATTGGTTTGGTTATGTTGATCTGTCATGCACTCTAAGGTTATTTAAACATGAATATCGAATACTGTGGAGCTTGTTAACTCCGGCATTGAGGGTTCGTGTAATCCTACACAGTTAGTGGTGTTCATCATCCAACAAGAGAGTGTAGAGTCCAGCATCTATTTATTTATTCTGTTATGTGATCAATGTTGAGAGTGTCCACTAGTGAAAGTATGATCCCTAGGCCTTGTTTACAATACTGCTATCGCTGCTTGTTTACTGTTTTGCTGCATCTGTACTTCCTGCAATATCACCACCATCAACCACACGCCAGTCCTGGACAGCAAAGCACTTTTCTGGCGCCGTTACTACTGCTCATATATATTCATACCACCTGTATTTCACTATCTCTTCGCCGAACTAGTGCACCTATTAGGTGTGTTGGGGACACAAGAGACTTCTTGCTTTGTGGTTGCAGGGTTGCATGAGAGGGATATCTTTGACCTCTTACACCCTGAGTTCGATAAACCTTGGGGGATCCACTTAAGGGAAACTTGCTGCTGTTCTACAAACCTCTCCTCTTGGTGGCCCAACACTGTCTACAAGAATAGAAGCTCCCGTAGACAGCAAGCACTTTTCTGGCGCCGTTGCCGGGGAGGAAAGGTAAAAGGCACTCATACTCCGGTTCCAGGTAACAGTACTTTTCTGGCGCCATTGTGTTTGTACTCGAAGCTATTTCCTTTAGATCCTGCAATTGCATCTTTTTGTTTCTTGTTTACACTAGTAAGGCATAATGGAAAACAACAAAAATATGAGAGATCTTTATGAACTTTATCTTGAATTAGGACATGATGTGTTTGAAGAGAGAATTAAAAAACCAATGGAACTTTATATGCATGCTAATGGGAATGTTATTAATATGAATGCTTTGAACACTATTGTTTCTAATTGTTGGCATCCGAAACCCACCGGCGAGCAACGACTGTCAACACGAAGAGCCGGGAACAACCTAGAGCTGCGGCTGGCCCTGGTCCCTCCGAGCGACGGCCCGCAAAGCTCCTGGTACGCACGTCCCGATGCTGGTGCAAGGGCGTGCCACCTGACCTATACCTGGTCAGGAAGGTGATGGATTTGCTTCGCTTAGTTTCCTGCATGGCATACACGTAAACATTAAATACGAGCCTCGATCGGCTCTCAGGTTGTCCTGTGAATCGGCCCAAGGAGCCGATCCACCCATGGTTCGTATGAGGTCTACGATCACATGGTGGTCCTGCTTGATCGATATATAGCTAAAACGACCTACGACGATTTAGGGTTTTCACCACATAATCGGAACATCCTACGCGTGATTGAGCCTGGCAGCCACGCACGGTGATAATAAACCAACCCTAGACAAGGCCTAAAAACCAACATGAAGTTGATCCCCGGAACATCTTATCTAGGGCTAGCAAACTACACCCTACGTGCTACTGGATCCTTCAACCCGTTTGCAAGGCCTAACTATGCAGATATTAAACTAATCCTTGAAGAACAAGGAGCAATCATAACGGATCGGATCTACTAAATAATGATCAAGCAAGGTGCCGCCCTTACACCTAAGATAGGTGTAAGGGCGGCTAGACGTCTAAGGGTTGCATGGACAAAAGCATGTGACACGATAAAACAATGCTAACCCTAACACATCTATGATAACTACGTTGCTCGCCATCAACAAGGCTTCAGCACGAGCAACGCATGAAAGACGAATAAACGTGTACTGCCTAGACCGCAAGATGCGATCTAGGCAGCATGATGCTTACCCGGAAGAAACCCTCGAAACAAAGGGGTTGGCGATGCGCCTAGATTGGTTCGTGATGAACGTGATTGTTGTTTATCTCAATAACCCTAGATACATATTTATAGTCCGTAGACTTTCTAACGTGGGAATAATCCCAACCGTGAACGAGCCAAATTCTATCTAACCGACACGTATCCTACTATATTTACAGATACAAGGGCAAACTAGCCCAAACTTCGTGTACAAGGCCGGTTCATGTATTTCTTCCATGTATATTCTTCAGGCCCAATCTTGATCGCGGCCCACCTCTAATCCGGTCAAATTCGGGTGATAACACATGCCCCCCTGGTTTTGGAATTGATAATTCCAAAATCACTCTGCTTTTTCCTTCGTTGGGTCATGTCGTGGCAGAGCAAAACCGTTGCAGTATCCTTCATCATGATGCCTCGCCTTCTCAACTTCTCCGCGTGATTTGACCGTTGTTTTTTTTTCTTTGGGCACCACTTCCTCGGAAACTGCTGTGGCATTGAATCTCCACTATATCCCCTTTTATTTAAACGCTCCAAACAATTTCGCCACTTCATCCCCTTGCTCCGTTCTGGCCATCGGCACCAAGAAACCCCAATCTCAGAGCAATGTCTTCCTCCTCTTCCTCCTCCGCCTCGTCGGATCTCTCCTCCCAGTCCTTCTCCTCTTCGTCCTCCTCCACCTCGTCAGCTCTCTTCTCCGATTCTTCCTCATCTCGTGAGCCGATGCCGGAGTGGGGCTCGCTGGCGGCGCACGACATCCTCGCCGCATCGGAGTGGGACAACGAGGACCACGAGCCCTACGTCTGGTCCGAGGACGACAAGTCCTTGACCAGTGGAGACGACGACCTTCAGTTCCTCGCCGATGGGGAGCTGGAAGCGACGAGCGAGGACGATTCGTTCTCCTGGGATGGCTACACTTCCTCCGAGGAGGAGGAAGAAGAAGACGACGACTCCCTCGAGGACTATCTGCCGGCGAAGCGCTTCCGCGCCGGATCGGATGATGACGACGACGACGACGAGGAGGAGGAGGAGGCTCCCATAGAGGGCTATGGGAGCAGCGACGAGGAGCTCGCCGGCAGCAGCGCCGACAAGAGCTCCGACGACGAGGGCAGCGACGGCCCATAGAGTAGGGTCTACTAGTATAGGTCTAGTAGTAGTAGCAGATTGGTCAATAGACCTTCTTTTGCTCTTCCGCCCTTGAGCAATCGGCTCTCTCTTTGTAAGAAATCTCCTTTATTAATGAAGAAAATATTCCTCTATTAATTTTGTCTTCTTGCCCAATTTGCCGACTGTCAAACGAAGTCATCGCTCAAAGAGCCGATGGTAGAGCATCGGCTCCTACCACAACACGCATCTTAAGGCCAAATCGGTTGCCTATTCACGCAGTCAAACAGATCCAATATCTATCCAAGCCATCCTCCAATCTCAAACGCGCAGATTCATCTCCTCAGCAAATCCAATGAGAAAATCATCTCAGATGCCATGATCTTCTGGCCTGAAACCGATCTGTTAACCTGCTCAATTTGAGCTTGTTCCTCCAGAGTCGATGGCTATGCATCGGCTTTTTCATTATTCTAAAGTCGATGTTCTTGCATCGGTTGTACTTGTATGCTGTTGTCTTCGCATATTTCCTCAAGTCGATGTCTGTGCATCGGCTATGCCTTGCATGTACAAATTTTTTTTTACTGGCCGATTTTTCTATCGGCCCCTCACATTTCACTGCCCACGTATCGCATTTCACTGCCCACGTATCGCACATGTTCCTCTGATTAGGTGCCCCCCGAGCCGAATCTGTCAGGTTACTGCAGATATCGGCTCTGCAGTCATCCAAAGAACTATACATGAACATCGGCTCTGCAGACATGACCAATGCTGATTTCTTCGAGCCCACAAGCCGATGTAAACCTATACCCTAGTTTTCCGTCACCTGTTAGATCGATACTGAACACAGGGAAAACGTGTGGAAAGGATAATATGGGCCGATTGCTGGAATCGGCCCCCACTTTGATTGCATTGCTCAATGAAGGTTTACATCGTGGTCTGGCTTTACTATGACTACGTGACATGCTTGAGACCAGATCATCACTTTTTATTTTTTGGGGCCGATCACAAGGATCGGCCTTGCCACGTACATCCATAGCTTTTGCTCTTGTTACACGGTTAGGCCGGTGGATAAGACCAGCCTCACCCCGTTTTTTGTCACGTCGATGCGCTCGCAGTCGTCCAAAGTGATGCCTGAGAGTGGCTCTTGGCCTGCCGTCTCCCAAACGTTCATGCCAGCTGTTGAAATCTCGGCTGAGTCATCTGCGTGGACGACCTCTACTTCATCTCCATCCCACTGAATTAGACATTGGTGCATCGTGGATGGAATGCAACAGTTGGCGTGGATCCAATCTCTTCCTAGCAGGACAGCATAGGTGCTCTTGCTATCGATGATGAAGAATGTCGTAGGGATGGTTTTCCTCCCTACGGTCAGATCCACGTTCAGAACACCTTGTGCTTCAGATGCTTGGCCGTTGAAATCGCTCAGTGTAACGTTGGTCTTGATCAGATCCGAGCTAGAGCGTCCCAACCGACGTAGCATGGAGTATGGCATGATGTTGACTGCCGCTCCGGTGTCCACCAGCATCTTGTTGACAGGCTGCCCATTGATGTAACCTCGTACGTACAGGGCCTTCAGGTGCCTGTAGCTTCTTTCTCGTGGCCTCTCGAAGATAACTGGCCGTGGGCCGCAGTCGAGTTGTGCCACAGGTGCTTCATCTAATCCTGGAGCACAAAACTCCGCTGGAAGGATGAACACCATGTTTGTACCAGCCGATGTCTCATCATCGGCTTTCCTTTGCTTGGGGCGCCACTCCATCTTTTGTGGTCGACCCTCTTCGTCCAGGGTTCGTTGAATTTTCGCGGCCAGATCGGGCCGCGCCTTCCTTAACGTGTGCAGGTATAACCTTTCGGCTTCCTCCAGGCCACGTAGTCGCTGAACCCTACGCTTTTGGGAACGGCTGAGTCCATCAGGGCACCACCTTGGCCGGTGGTACTTATCTTCTTCTTCTTCATCGTCATCTTCTAACTCCTCGAGATCTTCTACCCGAGAGGACTCAGCTTGCTTGTTCCGAGATGGGAGAGGTCCCAGACGCTTGAACACTGACACGTCTCCTGTGCTCTTCTTCTTCTGTCTACATTCTGGGCAGTTGCCGATTGTAGGCAATCGGCTCATTCCTGAATCCCAGCAGTGTTTGAAGAAGGGACAGTCCCAGTGCTTGTCCACGTTGTCTTGCTCTCTCGACTTGTCCTTGGCATGACACTCATATCTCTCCTCGTCTCGATCGTGCCGACGATGTCTCCTGGCGTCCCTGCTAGCCAGACGATCTCTTTCGTCGTCGTCGCTGTATCGTCGGCGTTGGTCGTACTGACTCACATATTTGTTGAGGAGATGATCAGAGAGAGGTCGTTGATATCGCACATTCTTCACTTCTCCCTCTGTGATGTAGCGCTTGCCATCGTGTCGGAGCCGATCGCGCGGAACGGCTTCTTCCTTGTCCTTGCTACGAGAGCGGTTGCCATCGTCTCTGTCCTTACCAGAGTGGTGCCCAGGCCCTACCATGTTGATGCTGAACGAGAAACCTGGCTGGCACCTCCCAGGGTAAGCGCACTCCACCATGTTAACGGCGGGGAAGGGGTGCGTGTCGACTTTCATGGCGTACTGGCTAAAGATTAGACGCCCTTGCTCTATCGCCATTTGGATCTGCTGACGCCACACCCTGCAGTCGTTGGTGGTATGGGTGAACGTGTTATGCCATTTGCAGTATGGCTTTCCGTTCAACTCCTGTGCCGTGGGGGTTTTGAGGCCTTCGGGTAACTTTAGCTGCTTCTCCTTGAGCAAGAGGTCGAAAATTTGCTCAGCTTTGGTCACGTCGAAGTCAAACCCTTTTGGAGGCCCTTGTGGCTTGACCCACTTGCAGGACACGGGGCTTGCCCCCCGAGTCCATTCAGCCACTGCTACCTCTTGATCTCCCGCAGAGCCTTCATCTTCTTCTGTCTCAACCAGGACTACCGCACGCTTGAACTTGTCCTGGTACAACTCTGGATGGCGCTGTTCATATAATGATAGTTTTTGAACCATATGCGCCAGTGAAGGGTAATCTGCTTGGGAAGCCATGTCCTTGATCGGCGATGCGAGACCCACCACCGCCAACTCGACTGCTTCTTTTTCAGTCAAACGAGCCGAATAGCATCGGTTCCTGATGGTCCTGAAGCGCTGGATGTATTCTGACACTGTTTCTCCGCGCTTCTGCCGTACTTGTGCTAGATCGGCAATGCCAGCCTCGGAAGCCTCTGAGTGATACTGCATGTGGAACTGCTCTTCCATCTGCTTCCAAGTCCGGATTGAGTCTGGTGGCAGCGAGGTGTACCACCCGAAAGCCGATCCTGTGAGGGACTGTGCGAAGAACCTCACACGTAGTTCATCTGATGCTGAGATCGTGCCCAGCTGCGCCAAATATCGGCTCACATGCTCGATTGAACTGGAGCCATCCGACCCACTAAACTTGGAGAATTCAGGGAGCCGATATTTGGGTGGTAGTGGGATCAAATCGTACTCGTTGGGGTACGGCTTGGAATAGCCGATTGCCCTCCTTTTCGGCACCATGCCGAACTGGTCTCTCAAGATTGTACTGATCTGATCCGCGGTGCTGGCTGCAGGAGTCGAGCTCTGAAGATTTGCTGGAGTGGCGTACTTAGCCAGCCACGCTTGCTTCTCAAGCTCTGAGCTAGCTGCAGGAGTTGAGCTTTGGAGGTTTGTTGGCGTGGCATACTTAGCTAGCCACGTCTGCTTCTCACGATCTGAGCCAGCTGCAGGAGTTGAGTTCTGGAGGTTCGTCGGAGTGGCGTACTTAGCTAGCCACGTCTGCTTCTCAAGATCTGATCCAGAAGCTCCTCCTGCTGTCCCAGAAGTCCCTGCTGTTGTAGTCTGGTTCGTGAGTGCCCAGTTACTGCAGTCTGGCACGTATGTGCACGTGTATCCGTGAGGGATCTCCTTGGGCGCCTCATACAAGAACTGGTAATCACTAGGGTCACCACCGATCTTGTGGACGACGAATGCCGGTGAGCTCGGCACTTCTGGTGCTGCCAACGCGAACGGCAGCGGTGGTCGGGACTGGAGTGGTATCTCTCCTTGGTGAGTCCCTAGAACAGGTCCTGACGGAGAGTACTGATGCCTCATGATTTCCTGGATCACCCGAAGGGCGACACGCTCCAAAGTGTTCACCAGGCTCTCAGAATGGCGGTGTAGCGAATGCGCTACCATGAAATTAATCTCCTGACGCAGAGACCTGGTGCGTTCTTCTGAAGGGGTGGACAGGTCCACTCCATCGAGCGCGCCTTCAGGCGAGAACCCTTTCCACCTGATGCCGTGTGAGTGGGTCCTCTGGAAAGAGCCGATGAGGTCGGCTTCGAGGATAGCTTTGACCTCGTCATACTTCTTCTTGAGCTCCTCAGTCAGATCCTCGTACGTGACTGGAGTACCTTCCGCCATCTCAGATGTAGATGGCGATGCAGTTGATGTCGAAGACGGTCCCACTGGGCGTGCCAGAATGTGTTGGCATCCGAAACCCACCGGCGAGCAACGGCTGGCAACACGAAGAGCCGGGAACAACCTAGAGCTGCGGCTGGCCCTGGTCCCTCCGAGCGACGGCCTGCAAAGCTCCTGGTACGCACGTCCCGATGCTGGTGCAAGGGCGTGCCACCTGACCTATACCTGGTCAGGAAGGTGATGGATTTGCTTCGCTTAGTTTCCTGCATGGCATACACGTAAACATTAAATACGAGCCTCGATCGGCTCTCAGGTTGTCCTGTGAATCGGCCCAAGGAGCCGATCCACCCATGGTTCGTATGAGGTCTACGATCACATGGTGGTCCTGCTTGATCGATATATAGCTAAAACGACCTACGACGATTTAGGGTTTTCACCACATAATCGGAACATCCTACGCGTGATTGAGCCTGGCAGCCACGCACGGTGATAATAAACCAACCCTAGACAAGGCCTAAAAACCAACATGAAGTTGATCCCCGGAACATCTTATCTAGGGCTAGCAAACAACACCCTACGTGCTACTGGATCCTTCAACCCGTTTGCAAGGCCTAACTATGCAGATATTAAACTAATCCTTGAAGAACAAGGAGCAATCATAACGGATCGGATCTACTAAACATGGATCAAGCAAGGTGCCGCCCTTACACCTAAGATAGGTGTAAGGGCGGCTAGACGTCTAAGGGTTGCATGGATGAAAGCATGTGACACGATAAAACAATGCTAACCCTAACACATCTATGATAACTACGTTGCTCGCCATCAACAAGGCTTCAGCACGAGCAACGCATGAGCAACGAATAAACGTATACTGCCTAGATCGCAAGATGCGATCTAGGCAGCATGATGCTTACCCGGAAGGAACCCTCGAAACAAAGGGGTTGGCGATGCGCCTAGATTGGTTTGTGATGAACGAGATTGTTGTTTATCTCAATAACCCTAGATACATATTTATAGTCCGTAGACTTTCTAACGTGGGAATAATCCCAACCGTGCACGAGCCAAATTCTATCTAACCGACACGTATCCTACTATATTTACAGATACAAGGGCAAACTAGCCCAAACTTCGTGTACAAGGCCGGTTCACGTATTTCTTCCATGTATATTCTTCAAGCCCAATCTTGATCGCGGCCCACCTCTAATCCGGTCAAATTCGGGTGATAACATGTAATGTCCCAGGTTTAGAGACGATCGAGGGGTAGATTTTAGAAAGGGATGTGCATTTCCTAGTAAATTCTGGGGAAATTTCGCGCTTTTAATCAAAAACTGCATCGAAGGGGAACAAGTTTCTCTCTCGACACCTTACAGGGTTAGGGTTTCGAGAGTGCGACAAACTTGCAACTCACCTAACTAAATTAGGGTTTTGAGAAGAGAGGAGAGTATTGCATTACAACTTAAGTTGCATGATTGAATTCAAACACAAGAACTTTTGAATTTCAAATTTAAACATCATATGAATATCTCATAATTCAAAATTGAGGTAATTCATTAAACAAATATTAATAATCAAGAATATAAACATTACATTTATTTAGTAAAGCCCATTAAGGAAACTTTGAGCTTTATTAATAATCACACAAGATACATTGTCTTTACAATATCCAGAATTGAAATCTAAAATATTACAACACATCACAAGAATTGAATAAATAAAAAAATAGAAAATGAAAATTACAAAGATATTGTAAATGGCTAAACTAGATAAGAAAATCTTCATGATTTTCTTGGACATCACTTGATTGAACTTCTTGAACATTTCCTTAAACCTGCATAGTAAGACAACAAAGACAAGAAAATAGGGATTATGCCAAGTGGTAAAACCACTTGGCAAAGTTAGCAAATATGATCAAATTGAGAGGATAACTCAAACACTGCCGGGTGTCAAGCCAAAGGACCAAGTCCCAACCTATGAAGCACACAGCAGCTCACAGGGATAGCCGCATGTCTCACAACACACACAGATCAGTGGGAGAGTCACCTAAGTGACATGGTTGTCTTGTCGACCAATGAAGCAGTCTTGGATGGTATAAAAGCTTTTCCACCAGCAAACCCTAGCTGATCATCGGCAGAATCTCCTGTGGTAAGAACTCAAGAACAGGAAGAACACATAGCTAGCCAAAACTCCACCGTGAGACAGTTCCACCAAGAACTCGCCATCGCTAAGCAACAAATCATGGAATAGATCAAGCATCGGCTAGCCAGGAGGAGCAGGGCAAGCAACTCAACCAGCAGATCAACACTGAAGAAAAACCTCTACACCAACATCAAAATCTAGGAGCTGGAGTGAGGTATACAACTCAACATGAACAAACCAGATGGTTTTGTTCATAAATAAGCATGTGCATCAAACACACAGAAGCAAAAGGGTGTGAGTACCCTGTTTGTGTCATCATCTGGCTACTAAGCCATATGGTGCAAGCTAGAGTAGAGAGGCCACCGGTTAATCATCTAAAGGGAACAACAGCTATGACACTTATTGCATAACCGAAGGAATCCAGAAGAGATGAGAGCACAAGTTAGCCTAGATACACACTTAGCACCTACATGCTATTCAGGCCATCGACTTAGACAAATCATTGTCTAATTTTGATTTCAACATCAAGAGCTACTGGTAATAATCCACTAAATGGATCACCCGTAAAGCATTTGGTGAGCCACAAAGAAGCCAACAAGAGGGGAGCTACTGGGCAGCACATGACTACCGCCAGGTCACCTCAAACCCTAATACAGCCAAACCATCAAGTCAAGCACAAATATCATCACCCAGAATGGGTTCAAAGTGGAGATAGGGTCCCCAACTAATGTTGGCATCCCTCTAGCTCAATTAAACAAATTATAAGAGTCATCATCATAGTTAGTTCATCTCATTTATCCAATAAACAAGGATAAGCTTTACAGATAAATGAAAGAGATAGATCACCAAGAATCGAACACTTACTCATGATCCAATAGATCACCTGAAGCAACAACAATTGCTTGAGCCAACCACAGCACACACCAGCACAAGGCCTGGTGATGCACAGTCACCAGACTAAGCCAGACAGGCAGAGGCAGTAAATAAAGCAAGCATTGATCAAGCAGCTGTTGATCACTGGATCACCAGAGCTTGCTAAAGCATGCTAGAACCCAATTCTAAGCATTATATTGACCATATAAAATAAACAGACACATTGCCTAAGGAATTGCATCACAGATAATCAATCAATACCCTGATAATTGTATCCGAAGCACATCAAAGGTTTGATGAACTAATGGATCATAATAAACAAATAAACCACTTAGTGCTCATCCTTTAATCATACCAAGAAGCCAACAAAGAATGCTCAGGATGAGTATGCTCATGAATTTGAGCACAAGAATTAGCCACAAGAGGCTCAGGCACTTGCAATTATGCAAGAACTATACACTATAATCAAGCCATAGCAATTGAAATTAACACACTTGAGGATCTGGCAAGATTATCAACAAGAACAGAGGCACAAGAATGGAATTAAGCAAGCAGTACTAGCACAGCAAGTGCTTAGGCTAGAAATTCTTACACAGAGATAGCAGTAGCACTTAGCAAAGATGTGCATCGCAACAAAGAAGCACAGCTAGCTAGGCGCAGCAGCAGAAGAAGAAGACGGGCAGCATCTCCACGAGATGGAGTAGCCATGGCCAGAGCTAGAGGATGGAGAAGAAGGACAGTAGAGAGAGAAAGATAGAGAGAGAGAGAGAGTGGCGCACGTACCCGAGGCGAGCAGACAATAGTCGCGGCCATGGCGGCCACGGCGGCGCGTGCCGAGTGCACGGTAGCACCTGGCCAGGCCAGGCCACGCTCAGACAAGCGCCGCAGCACCCCGCACCACTGCGGCGAGGCCCACGGCGGCGCCATCACGCCTGGAACCTCTGGAAGCAGCGAGATCGCCACGGAGCCCGTAACCCTAGCCACGGCGAGGGGGTCGGGGACGAGCTGGAGCAACGCCAGTTCCAGATCGACGCGGATGAGAAAGACCGGCGTCACGAGGCGGTTCGATTGCGCCCCATGGCGAGGGCCATGACGGTCGGAGTTCGCCGAATCAGCCCGGCGACGGCGAGGGCGACATGTGTCGCCAGAGAGAAGGGGATTAGGGTTCGTCGAGGCGGCGTGGTGGGAAAGGGAGTGAGCGACCGCTCGGGTCGGTTGGACCCGAGCTGGTCGAACCCAACCCACTGGGCTCCACTGACAGGTGGGCCCAGGGGCAAATTTGGTATTTCACAAATTCTATAAATACTGAAACTTTGAAAATTCATACTAAATGTTTAAAAGCTCCAAAAAATAATTAAAAATATGAAAACCACTCAGTATAAAAATCTCTATCATAATAAAATATGAAATAGAATTTTTGAAGTTAAACAAGAATAAGTTCAAATTTGATGATTTAAATAATCATTTAAATCACACCTTTTATTTTCAATAATGAAAATAAGTACATAAAGTATTTTGGACTAGAAAAACACCTTGACAACATTTCAAGGTTGTATTTACTCTAAATATAATATCTCCAAATTATTCTTAGTATTAACCTCTCACATGAAATAATAACGACATCGGAAGGGGGGAACAAACCCTAAAAATGGAATCATGCATAATTGCTTCTTTAACCATTGCCCTTATCGGACAATGATGCTATTTTTCAGAACAAGAGGACAAGGGTCAGTCCATACCTTCCAACTGCAGAACTTTGTGTTGTTCGTGCAAGTTCATCACTTGCTCATGTCATTTGAGTATTTTTATCAAATTACTTGCAAAGTATTATGGTTATCACTATTGCACAAAAATCAAAACCACTACTTTCATAACTATGAATATGACTATGTGGTGGGCAATGGAACCATGGATTGTGTTGATATGGTGGAGGTTCCATTGCATGGGCTTATATCCATCTAGGATTAAACAACAAATGTCGCCAAAGTGATTCTTGTGCCGTAATATCCGTGTTAACCATAAGATCCGGAGTGGGACGGAGTAGTCAAAAGTGTTTCCACCTCTCGTTCATCAACGGATGCGCTTTACCGTAGACACTTGTATCTGTCGGGGGCAAGCGGTAGGCTGGGAAGCCTTAAGTCCCCACGGCATAGTCCGTAGACACTTGTCGCTCGAAGTACAAGCGGTGGGCTGGGAAGCCTTAAGTCCCCACGGTATTGCGGTCTATGATGGGTTGCAGCTACCGGCGAAGGAGTTTGGTTAACGAGTCCCAAATCGTTGTCGTGGTCGGGGTCCATCCTTAAGTGGTATAAGAGGACCGACGAGGACCCAGGGTCGGGGTATGCAACAAAGGGTGGGTGTTCGAGGTAGCGGAGGAACATGATTGGCTAGACCTTATACCGGGCCTCACACCTAAGGAAGTGTGGACGGGAAAGCTGCCCGGTTGGCACCAAGGTTAAGATCTCTTATGGGTAAAGCAACACACCTACGAAGAGCGTAAGAATCGTGACTGTCACTCCCTGTTCCGGGATTAAGGAACTGCGAACGCGGCCGGAAAGGAGCTCCATGAAGTTCTAGTAAACCGGTGAAGGCTGACGGACATAGCTCTTTGAAATAAAAGCAATCTCTTGAAGAAATGTTTATCAAAATTTGCATTGGTATTAGACTTTCTGGTTTAATATCGTAGCTAGTGCATAAAACACCTCTTATCTATAATGAACTTGTTGAGTACGCTTGTACTCATACCACTCTTAAATCCCATGCTTAGATTGTCTGAACCATCTGGAGGAGGACAATGACAACCATGATGGAGTCGAGATCATCGGCTACGAGGAACCAGACCTCTCAGGAGGTGTTGAAGGCGTAGACTACATCATAGTCTACGGATCCGGGAGGCTTAGGAGGAGAACAAGCCTAAGGATATCAGGAGGAGTAGTAGTAGCCGAGCAGCGCGAACTCTTACTATTTAGCTGCTCGTTTAAATAAATGTTTAGTTTAATGAGACAATGGTATTGTAAGTTAAGTTGGGTTCGCCTCGAACCCAGGAGTTATCCTCTCAGAACCCAAGAGGAGCTCCGAGACGACTTGTGTATGATGATTGTAATAATATGTGAATGAGTTATGGACCCTGCTATGTTCTGTTGTACTACTCTGAGGGATGTATTATTTGCGGAATGGTACTTCGCGAATGTTATATCAACGACTGGCATACTACAACATGCAGTGGTATGCAGGGTCACCACAGTTGGTATCAGAGCAAAAGCTTTGACCTTAGGTTGGAACCTAGTAAATGGGACTAAACGTTAGGAGTCAAATAGGATTAGTAAAGAATTCTCTAAAAATATGGTGTATATTCAATTGAGAATACAACAATCATATCTTTTAGTGCGATAATTCTTTATTATCTCTATTATGATGCATTATTACTAATCTTATAATCTTTCTATCTCTACAGCCAACATGGCAAGTGCACGACCGGGAAGAAACGTGAAAGTTATGGATTCCACACTGAACGAATACCAAGGAGGACTTGCTGATATCCTACGAGCCATGTTGCTGGAATTTGGGTGTGATCCCCAGATTCCAGTAAAGAAGTACATGTTCTATGATGGACCGGTGTTGGCCAAGTGCAGAGTAGGACTGCGACTTCCCGAATCTTTGGGAATGAGCGTAGTCATGCCAGCTGGAGAAGCTAGGACAACCAACACAGCCTATCATATAGCTGTTATGAGAGCCATAACCGACATACGGGAACATAAGACAAAAGAGCTTATGGATTCCGAGTTCTCCCATATTCCCCATAATCAGGAGGAAGAAGATCCCATGCTCAACCACTACAAATACGCCAAACGCAAACCCATAGCAGCGGCAAAATATATGGATAATAGCCGTAACTTCATATCACTACTCTTTCAGCTGAACCATCATCTGATAGGAGCTATTGATACGATGCTAGAGGAATTTACCGAACCCAAGGAGGAGAGTAGGGGGAAAGAACCTATGGAGAATGTAGTGCACACACCAGTTTATTCAGCTGGTGACTACATCAGCTTTGATCCACTTGCACGTGAACCTACACCTGCTACACACGGGAACTACCTCGAATAGTTCCTATGGGGATACGAAGGCGGAGCGGAATCCGGAAACAACCAGCATTCCGAGACTCCGATCGAGAATTCTAGGGGTTGGCGTTGGGGTAGTGATACTGGAACCCATAGTACTACTGAGTACTATGATGGAGAGATGAACGATGATGCAACAACCCAGAACCAGAGCTACCCTAGTAATGAAGGAGTGGATGGAGGATATCCGACACAGGTTGAGTCGGGTATGGGTTTTGGTAACCCTTATGGTGGGGCTACAGGAGAGTACACCCGATGGGTGGACTATGATGCACTCAACGATCAGTTTGTGAATACTGATTTCTCCTTAGGGTCATCATCGGATTCGGACTACAAGCCAACGGGGAGACCCTATGTTCCAGGGTCTATCAGGAGGACGACACGTTCGACCGGATGGAAGCCTGGAATGTATCGGGAGTGAAGACCGATTAGAAGTCCACCAAGGGAGGCGTAGCTATAATACACAAGTACCACGTGTATTATAGTTTGTAATATCTGTATAAATTTGTACATATACTTTAATAAGTGAGTTTGCATACTCACATCGACTCGAGTATTGTAACAAGACCACTTATGTATGTATATACAGGGTATATGTTTTGTATGATTTGGATTTGCTTCTTGATTTCCATTGCGTGACTAGTTCTGTGCACAAAGTTGAGCTCAGAAAACTTGCGCATGGAGTAATTATGAGAATCATCTTGTGTTGCAGAACTAGGGGGATTATGTCGGGAACGTTAGGAAACGAGACGGAAGCACAGCGCATGGAGCGCGAAGCAAAGGAAAAGGAAGAGGCTGAGGGTGCAGCCAGAGATCAGTTTCCACCACCACCACCCCCCATGACGCAGCAAAATTTTATCCAGTACATGCAACTTGCGGAAGAGAGGCAGCGTGTAACACTGGAGCTGCAGAACAAATTCCTTCAGGATCTGATGCAGCAGAATAGGGTGGAGAGACCTGAGAACCAGGGAGTCACATTAGCAGACTTCTAAAACACCAAGCCGATATCTTTCGCATACGCGCCCGAGCCGATGGACGCGGAAGATTGGTTGATGGATACTGAGCGCAAGCTCAACACTGTTGGATGCAATGACCAAGAGAAGGTCCGATATGCTACCCATCTGCTATGTGGACCTGCCGCATCATGGTGGGACAACATTGTAGCCGTGTATCCGGCAGAAAGGTATTCACCCGGGAGGAGTTTGCAAGGAAGTTCAGGGAATCCAATGTCCCCGAAAGTATTGTGGAACTGAAGCGTCGAGAGTTTGAGAGTCTCGAGCGAAGGATAAGGCAATCCCGACTTATGTCGTGAGTTTTCAAAGCTGTCCCGGTATGCAGTTGAGGAAGGCAATACCGAGCACAAGAAGAAGAAGAGTTTTCAGAGGGGGTTAAGTCCCCAGTTTAAGGAGCAGCTACGGATGATGAGAGCAACGGAATTCCAAGAGTTGGTGGATGCAGCCATCACTCTTGAAGATGACTTTAAACAACTGCAAGAAGAGAAGAGGAAGAAGGCCAAGTATGAGCCTAAGAGGTTTGTTAGTAACAAGCCCAATACCAGCTTGAGTTTCAAGCCACGGTATAACAACAACAACAACAACAACAACAGCAATCAGAGGAGGAACCAAGGATATCAGTCTGCAAATCAGATTATATGCCATTCCTGTGGTTTAAAAGGACATGTCATGAAGGATTGTAAGAAACCCAAGATCATATGCTTTGGGTGTCGTCAGGAGGGGCACATGCTGAAGGACTGCCCCAAGAAGAATAGTGGAGGAGGAGGAAATCGAGGAAACACCGGAGGGAATTGGAAGAATAAGAAGCCCTTCGGCAAGCTGAACTGTACCAGTCTGGAGGAGGTGGTCAACTCTGACCAGGCGGTGATAGGTACGCTCCAGATACTCACTCATCCTGGCAAAGTACTTTTTGATACTGGTGCAACCACATCATTCATTTCTCAACAATTCATCATCAAACATGGGATTAGTTGCACTAAGTTAGATACACCCATAACCATACTTTCTGCGGGGGGAACGATATTAGTAACCCATGCCAAACAAAAACAAGTCATTATGATCAATAAGTGCGCGTTTGACGCGGACCTGTTCATTTTACCGATGAAGGACATTGATGTCATTCTTGGTATGAACTGGTTAGAAGCTAATGGAGCATTGATCGACTGTGTAAACAAGACGGTGTCATTAAAAAGTCCCGATGGAAGTAGAATGATCTACCAAGGCGACAAACATACACAGATTGAAGTGGAGCTACAGCTGAATAGCATGAAGGAGGTGAAGTTAGAAGATATACCTGTAGTAAATGAATTCGGGATGTGTTTCTGGAATTACCGGGTATGCCACCAGATAGGGAGATAGAATTCACTATCGACCTAATCCCAGGAACAGCTCCGATTGCTAAAGCACCATATAAAATGGGGCCTAAGGAACTGAAGGAACTTAAGGAGCAATTGGATGACTTAGAACAAAAGGGATTCATTCAGGAGAGTGTTTCACCATGGGGATCACCTGTGATCTTCGTAGATAAAAGGGATGGAGGAAGAAGGATGTGCGGAGACTACAGGAATCTAAACAACGTCACAATCAAGAACAAGTATCCACTTCCAAGGATACAAGATCTATTTGATCAGGTTAGAGGAGCGGGAGTCTTTTCCAAGATTGATCTAAGATCGGGTTATCACCAGATAAAGATCAAGAAGGAGGACGTTCCGAAAACTGCCTTTGTCTCAAGGTATGGACACCATGAATACCTTGTAGTACCTTTTGGATTGACCAATGCCCCAAAGAATATTCATGAATCTCATGAATAAGATTTTCATGCCATATCTAGACAAGTTTGTCATCGTATTCATCGATGATATCTTGATATATTCCAAGAACAAGGCAGAACATGCCGATCATTTGAGGTTAGTATTGCAAACACTAAGGGAACACCAACTTTATGCCAAACTCAGTAAGTGTGAATTTTGGCTAGATCAAGTGGAATTTCTTGGTCATGTCATTAGTAAAGATGGAATCGCTGTCAACCCGAGCAAGGTAGCAGCAGTTTTAGAATGGGAAGCACCCAAGACTGTCAAGGAAATCCGAGGATTCCTTGGAATGGCAGGATATTATCGGAGATTCATTGAAGGATTCTCCAAGATAGCAGGACCAATGACAAAGCTGTTAAGAAAGAACACACCATTCGTGTGGTCAGAGGAATGTGAGAAGAGTTTTCAAACTCTGAAGGAGAAACTCACTACGGCACCGGTGTTAGCGATTCCGGAAGTTGGCAAGGATTACACCGTGTACTGTGACGCATCCAAACATGGATTGGGTTGCGTACTCATGCAAGATCGGAAAGTGATATCCTATGGATCGAGGCAACTCAGACCTCATGAAGTGAACTATCCAACACATAACTTGGAATTAGCAGCGGTCGTGTTTGCATTAAAAACTTGGAGACATTTTCTCTATGGAGCTAAGTGTGAGCTCTATACAGATCATAAAAGCCTCAAATATTTCTTCACTCAGAAGGAACTCAACATGAGGCAGAAAAGATGGCTAGAATTGATCAAGGATTATGATCTGACAATCAATTACACACCAGGGAAGGCTAATGTAGTAGCAGATGCCCTGAGTAGGAAGAGTACCGGAGGAGTGGAACAAGAAATATCACCGGAGCTGAGGAAGGAAATAAGCCAAGCCCAAATACAACTTTGGGAGAAGGAAGCCCATGAAGGATTATCGGCGTTGCAAGTAGCCGATGAACTTAATGTTAACTTGAAGAATGAGATAATGATGGGTCAGATGGACGATCCATTCATTGTAGAAGAGATGAGGAGAATAGATGAGGGAAGACCATCAGAATTTCACCGTGGAGAATCTGGATCTTTGTGGTTCCAGAAGAGGATTTGCGTTCCGGATATTGCTGAAATTAAGGAAGTAATACTCCGGGAAGCTCATCAAACACCCTATTCCATACATCCGGGAAGTACAAAGATGTACATGGATTTAAAGGAACTATTTTGGTGGAATAACATGAAGAGGGAGATAGCACAATATGTGGCAGAATGCCATACACCATCGAGAGTGAAAGCAGAACACCGTAGTCCGGCAGGGAAGTTACAACCTTTACCTATTCCAGAGTGGAAATGGGAAGAGATAGGGATGGATTTCATCACCGGACTACCCATGACTAATAAAAAGAAGGACATGATATGGGTAATCGTGGACCGGTTGACGAAAAGTGCACACTTTTTAGCGGTAAACCAGCAGGATAAAGGAGAGAAACTTATCGATCTTTACATCAAAGAGATCGTGAGTAAGCATGGAGTGCCTAAGAAGATAGTGTCGGATCGAGGATCCGTGTTCACATCAGCATTCTGGAAGCAACTTCACGAAGCTTTAGGATCCAAGTTGGATTATAGTACCGCGTATCATCCACAAACAGTGGACAAACCGAGAGAACCAATCAGATCTTAGAAGATATGCTTAGGGCTTGTGCCCTAGACTTCGGAGGATCATGGGAGGAGCATCTACCTTTAGCAAGAGTTTTCATACAACAATAGTTACCAAAGCAGCATCAAGATGGCACCATTTGAAGCTCGTATGGGAGGAAGTGTAGATCACCAAGATCGTCGTATCAATCCGGATCAAGCAAAGAGTTCAACCCTGATTCTGTCACGGAAACACTACAAATCATTGACATTATCAGAGACAGGCTCAAGATAGCCCAGAGTCGGCAAAAGAGTTATGCCGATCAGAAGAGAAGGACATGGGAGCCACAAGTTGGAGACATGGTTTATCTTAAGGTAAGCCCGATGAAAGGACTCCAGAGGTTTGGAGTAAAAGGAAAGCTCAGTCCTAGATATATAGGACCTTTCAAGATACTGAGTCAGAATCGAGGTTTAGCCTTTGAATTGGATTTACCCGGAAGGCTAGATCAAGTTCATAATGTATTCCATGTGTCACAACTTCGGAAATGTTTGAAGACCCCAGATGAACCAATATCACATGAGGAGCTCGAGTTACAACCAGACTTGACATACATCGAGAAGCCAGCCAAGATTCTCGAGGAAAGCTGGAAACAACTCAGAAATAAGGCGATCAAGTATTGCAAGATACAATGGAAGCACCACCCCGAGAGGGAAGCCACCTGGGAAAAAGAGGAAGACCTGAGGAAAACATACCCCGAACTGTTCAGGTATTACAACCACAACTTCGGGACGAAGTTTTCTTTAAGGGGGAAAGGCTGTAATGTCCCAGGTTTAGAGACGATCGAGGGGTAGATTTTAGAAAGGGATGTGCATTTCCTAGTAAATTCTGGGGAAATTTCGCGCTTTTAATCAAAAACTGCATCGAAGGGGAACAAGTTTCTCTCTCGACACCTTACAGGGTTAGGGTTTCGAGAGTGCGACAAACTTGCAACTCACCTAACTAAATTAGGGTTTTGAGAAGAGAGGAGAGTATTGCATTACAACTTAAGTTGCATGATTGAATTCAAACACAAGAACTTTTGAATTTCAAATTTAAACATCATATGAATATCTCATAATTCAAAATTGAGGTAATTCATTAAACAAATATTAATAATCAAGAATATAAACATTACATTTATTTAGTAAAGCCCATTAAGGAAACTTTGAGCTTTATTAATAATCACACAAGATACATTGTCTTTACAATATCCAGAATTGAAATCTAAAATATTACAACACATCACAAGAATTGAATAAATAAAAAAATAGAAAATGAAAATTACAAAGATATTGTAAATGGCTAAACTAGATAAGAAAATCTTCATGATTTTCTTGGACATCACTTGATTGAACTTCTTGAACATTTCCTTAAACCTGCATAGTAAGACAACAAAGACAAGAAAATAGGGATTATGCCAAGTGGTAAAACCACTTGGCAGGTTAGCAAATATGATCAAATTGAGAGGATAACTCAAACACTGCCGGGGTGTCAAGCCAAAGGACCAAGTCCCAACCTATGAAGCACACAGGCAGCTCACAGGGATAGCTGCATGTCTCACAACACACACAGACCAGGGGAGAGTCACCTAAGTGACATGGTTGTGCTGTCGACCAATGAAGCAGGGTACTGGATAGTATAAAAGCTTTTCCACCAGCAAACCCTAGCTGATCATCGGCAGAATCTCCTGTGGTAAGAACTCAAGAAGCAGGGAAGAACACATAGCTAGCCAAAACCCACCAGAGACAGTTCCACCAAGAACTGCTTACTGCTAAGCAACAAATCATGGAATAGATCAAGCATCAGCTAGCCAGGAGGAGCAGGGCAAGCAACTCAACCAGCAGATCAACACTGAAGAAAAACCTCTACACCAACATCAAAATCTAGGAGCTGGAGTGAGGTATACAACTCAACATGAACAAACCAGATGGTTTTGTTCATAAATAAGCATGTGCATCAAACACACAGAAGCAAAAGGGTGTGAGTACCCTGTTTGTGTCATCATCTGGCTACTAAGCCATATGGTGCAAGCTAGAGTAGAGAGGCCACTGGTTAATCATCTAAAGGGAACAACAGCTATGACACTTATTGCATAACTGAAGGAATCCAGCAAGAGATGAGAGCACAAGTTAGCCTAGATACACACTTAGCACCTACAGCTATTCAAAGCCATCAGACTTAGACAAATCATTGTCTAATTTTGATTTCAACATCAAGAGCTACTGGTAATAATCCACTAAATGGATCACCCGTAAAGCATTTGGTGAGCCACGGCAAGCCAACAAGAGGGGAGCTACCTGGGCAGCACATGACTACCGCCAGGGTCACCTCAAACCCTAAAACAGCCAAACCATCAAGTCAAGCACAAATATCATCACCCGAATGGGTTCAAAGTGGAGCTAGGGTCCCCAACTAATGTGGGCATCCCTAGCTCAATTAAACAAATTATAAGAGTCATCACTGCAAGCAGTTCATCTCATTTATCCAATAAACAAGGATAAGCTTTACAGATAAATGAAAGAGATAGATCACCAGTAACTGGAACACTTACTCATGATCCAATAGATCACTGGAAGCAACAACAATTGCTTGAGCCAACCACAAAGACACACCAAAGACAAGGCCTGGTGATGCACAGTCACCAGACTAAGCCAGACAGGCAGAGGCAGTAAATAAAGCAAGCATTGATCAAGCAGCTGTTGATCACTGGATCACCAGAGCTTGCTAAAGCATGCTAGAACCCAATTCTAAGCATTATATTGACCATATAAAATAAACAGACACATTGCCTAAGGAATTGCATCACAGATAATCAATCAATAACCTTATAATTGTATCCAGAAGCACATCAAAGGTTTGATGAACCACTGGATCATAATAAACAAATAAACCACTTAGTGCTCATCCTTTAATCATACCAGTAAGCCAACAGCAATGCCCAGATGAGTATGCTCATGAATTTGAGCACAAGAATTAGCCACAGTAGCTCAGGCACTTGCAATTATGCAAGAACTATACACTATAATCAAGCCATAGCAATTGAAATTAACACACTTGAGGATCTGGCAAGATTATCAACAAGAACAGAGGCACAAGAATGGAATTAAGCAAGCAGTACTAGCACAGCAAGTGCTTAGGCTAGAAATTCTTACACAGAGATAGCAGTAGCACTTAGCAGCATGTGCATCGCAACAGCAAGCACAGCTAGCTAGGCGCAGCAGCAGCGCAGCAGCACGGCAGGCATCTCCACGAGATGGAGTAGCCGTGGCCAGAGCTAGAGGATGGAGAAGAAGGACAGTAGAGAGAGAAAGATAGAGAGAGAGAGAGAGTGGCGCACGTACCCGAGGCGAGCAGACAATAGTCGCGGCCATGGCGGCCACGGCGGCACATGCCGAGTGCACGGTAGCACCTGGCCAGGCCAGGCCACGCTCAGACAAGCGCCGCAGCACCCCGCACCACTGCGGCGAGGCCCACAGCGGCGCCATCACGCCTGGAACCTCTGGAAGCAGCGAGATCGCCACGGAGCCCGTAACCCTAGCCACGGCGAGGGGGTCGGGGACGAGCTGGAGCAACGCCAGTTCCAGATCGACGCGGATGAGAAAGACCGGCGTCACGAGGCGGTTCGATTGCGCCCCATGGCGAGGGCCATGACGGTCGGAGTTCGCCGGAATCAGCCGGCGACGGCGAGGGCGACACAGGTCGCCAGAGAGAAGGGGATTAGGGTTCGTCGAGGCGGCGTGGTGGGAAAGGGAGTGAGCGACCGCCGGGTCGGTTGGACCCGAGATGGTCGAACCCAACGCACTGGGCTCCACTGACAGGTGGGCCCAGGGGCAAATTTGGTATTTCACAAATTCTATAAATACTGAAACTTTGAAAATTCATACTAAATGTTTAAAAGCTCCAAAAAATAATTAAAAATATGAAAACCACTCAGTATAAAAATCTCTATCATAATAAAATATGAAATAGAATTTTTGAAGTTAAACAAGAATAAGTTCAAATTTGATGATTTAAATAATCATTTAAATCACACCTTTTATTTTCAATAATGAAAATAAGTACATAAAGTATTTTGGACTAGAAAAACACCTTGACAACATTTCAAGGTTGTATTTACTCTAAATATAATATCTCCAAATTATTCTTAGTATTAACCTCTCACATGAAATAATAACGACATCGGAAGGGGGGAACAAACCCTAAAAATGGAATCATGCATAATTGCTTCTTTAACCATTGCCCTTATCGGACAATGATGCTATTTTTCAGAACAAGAGGACAAGGGTCAGTCCATACCTTCCAACTGCAGAACTTTGCAGGTGTTCGTGCAAGTTCATCACTTGCTCATGTCATTTGAGTATTTTTATCAAATTACTTGCAAAGTATTATGGTTATCACTATTGCACAAAAATCAAAACCACTACTTTCATAACTATGAATATGACTATGTGGTGGGCAATGGAACCATGGATTGTGTTGATATGGTGGAGGTTCCATTGCATGGGCTTATATCCATCTAGGATTAAACAACAAATGTCGCCAGTGATTCTTGTGCCGTAATATCCGTGTTAACCATAAGATCCGGAGTGGGACGGAGTAGTCAAAAGTGTTTCCACCTCTCGTTCATCAACGGATGCGCTTTACCGTAGACACTTGTATCTGTCAGGGCAAGCGGTAGGCTGGGGAAGCCTTAAGTCCCCACGGCATAGTCCGTAGACACTTGTCGCTCGAAGTACAAGCGGTGGGCTGGGGAAGCCTTAAGTCCCCACGGTATTGCGGTCTATGATGGGTTGCAGCTACCGGCGAAGGAGTTTGGTTAACGAGTCCCAAACTGTTGTCGTGGTCGGGGTCCATCCTTAAGTGGTATAAGAGGACCGACGAGGACCCAGGGTCGGGGTATGCAACAAAGGGTGGGTGTTCGAGGTAGCGGAGGAACATGATTGGCTAGACCTTATACCGGGCCTCACACCTAAGGAAGTGTGGACGGGAAAGCTGCCCGGTTGGCACCAAGGTTAAGATCTCTTATGGGTAAAGCAACACACCTCTGAAGAGCGTAAGAACTGTGACCTGTCACTCCCTGTTCCGGGATTAAGGAACTGCGAACGCGGCCGGAAAGGAGCTCCATGAAGTTCTAGTAAACCGGTGAAGGCTGACGGACATAGCTCTTTGAAATAAAAGCAATCTCTTGAAGAAATGTTTATCAAAATTTGCATTGGTATTAGACTTTCTGGTTTAATATCGTAGCTAGTGCATAAAACACCTCTTATCTATAATGAACTTGTTGAGTACGCTCGTACTCATACCACTCTTAAATCCCATGCTTAGATTGTCTGAACCATCTGGAGGAGGACAACGACAACCATGATGGAGTCAAGATCATCGGCTACGAGGAACCAGACCTCTCAGGAGGTGTTGAAGGCGTAGACTACATCATAGTCTACAGATCCGGGGAGGCTTCCGGAGGAGAACAAGCCTAAGGATATCAGGAGGAGTAGTAGTAGCCGAGCAGCGCGAACTCTTACTATTTAGCTGCTCGTTTAAATAAATGTTTACTTTAATGAGACAATGGTATTGTAAGTTAAGTTGGGTTCGCCTCGAACCCAGGAGTTATCCTCTCAGAACCCAAGAGGAGCTCCGAGACGACTTGTGTATGATGATTGTAATAATATGTGAATGAGTTATGGACCCTGCTATGTTCTGTTGTACTACTCTGAGGGATGTATTATTTGCGGAATGGTACTTCGCGAATGTTATATCAACGACTGGCATACTACAACATGCAGTGGTATGCAGGGTCACCACATAACACTAATGCTATGGAAAATTCTAAGCTTGGGGAAGCTGGTTTTGATGAGCATGATCTTTTTAGTCCCCCGGGCAATGAGGAGGAAATTTACTTTGATGATACTTTGCCTCCTATTTATGATGATTATAATGATAGTAGTCTTTTAGTGCCGCCTGTTATGGAGGATAAATTTGATTATGATTACAATATGCCTCCTATATTTGATGATGAGAATAATAATGATAGCTACTTTGTTGAATTTGCTCCCACTACAACTAATAAAATTGATTATGCTTATGTGGAGAGTAATAATTTTATGCATGAGACTCATGATAAGAATGCTTCATTTGATAGTTATATTGTTGATTTTGCTCATGATACTACTGGATATTATTATGAGAGAGGAAAATATGGTTGTAGAAATTTTCATGTTATTAAAATGCCTCTCTATGTGCTGAAAATCTTGAAGCTGCACTTGTTTTATCTTTCTATGCTTGTTGCATTATGCTTCATGAACTTGTTTATTTACAAGATTCCTATGCATAGGAAGCATGTTAGACTTAAATGTGTTTTGAATTTGCTTCTTGATGCTCTCTTTTTGCTTCAAATACTATTTCTTGCGAGTGCATCATTAAAAACTGCTGAGCCCATCTTAATGGCTATAAAGAAAGAACTTCTTGGGAGATAACCCATGTGTTTATTTTGCTACAGTACTTTTGTTTTATATTTGTGTCTTGGAAGTTGTTATTACTGTAGCAACCTCTCCTTATCTTAGTTTTGTTGTATCGTTGTGCCAAGTAAAGTCTTTGATAGTAAGGTTCATACTAGATTTGGATTACTGCGCAGAAACAGATTTCTTGCTGTCACGAATCTGGGCAAAATTCTCTGTAGGTAACTCAGAAAATTATGCCAATTTACGTGAGTGATCCTCAGATATGTACGCAACTTTCATTCAATTTGAGCATTTTCATTTGAGCAAGTCTGGTGCCTCAATAAAATTCGTAATTACGAACCGTTCTGTTTTGATAGATTCTGCCTTTTATTTCGCATTGCCTATTTTGCTATGTTCGATGGATATTTCGATTCCATTGACTTTCAGTAGCTTTGTGCAATGTCCAGAAGTGTTAAGAATGATTATGTCACCTCTGAACATGTATATTTTGATTGTGCACTAACTCTCTAATGAGTTGTTTTGAGTTTGGTGTGGAGGAAGTTTTCAAGGATCAAGAGAGGGAGATGATACAACATGATCAAGGAGAGTGAAAGCTCTAAGCTTGGGGATGCCCCGGTGGTTCACCCCTGCATATATCAAGAAGACTCAAGCGTCTAAGCTTGGGGATGCCCAAGGCATCCCCTTCTTCATCGACAACATTATCAGGTTCCTCCCCTGAAACTATATTTTTATCCCATCACATCTTATGTGCTTTGCTTGGAGCGTCGGTTTGTTTTTGTTTTTGTTTTGTTTGAATAAAATGGATCCTAGCCTTCTTTGTGTGGGAGAGAGACACGCTCCGCTATTGTATATGGACAAATATGTCCTTAGGCTTTACTCATAATATTCATGGCGAAGTATCTTCTTCGTTAAATTGTTGTATGGTTGGGAACGGGAAATGTTGCATGTGGTAGTGTATAATAAAATACTTGTAGAACATTGAGCTTTGATAACTTGATTCTTTGCAAATGTTTTGAGGTATTTAGATGGTAAGGCTTGCTGGATAAATAAGTTAAAATTAGTAGTGGATTGTTGTCTTTAAGCTTGTGCCGTACTACAAACTCTATTTAAATAGTTGAAGGCGTAGTTGGACTTGATAGCTTTCCATGTCTGAGAGTTCATCGTAATAACTAAGTTGTGCTGAAGGTCGAGGGAGCTAGCGGGGTACTTGTGCCACCGTGAACGGCCCTCCTTGGAGTAAATTTTAATCATGCTCTTAATGATGAACCTGCTAGTTGTCTGCAATAAGCTTGTGAGTTCTTTTTGACTAATGTTAAGCTACGGTTTTTGGCACTTCCACCATCCAAATTTGCTAGCCTCTTCGGTACTGTGCATTGCCTTTTGCTCACATTGAGAATTGTGCATACTTCGCCGGTACATCCAAACCCGTGGGAGAACTTTCTCTTGTTCTCCTACACATAAGCCCATACATCTCCTCAAAACAGCCACCATACCTACCTACCACAGCATTTCCATAGCTGTTCCGAGATATATTGCCATGCAACATCCATTTTACATTACATGCCATGTTGTCATTTATCATTTATATATTGCTTTGCATGATCATATACAGCTGATGTGTGGTTTACCCATGTTACGCTAGATCATTGCACATCCTGCTACATTGGCAGAGGCATACAGTTTCATATATCATGTTTCATTCATTATGAGTTATTTGTACCAAAAAGTGTGTTGTCATATTAGGATGTTGCCCCTAAAAATGAAAAGAGCCGTGGAGGCCATCAAAAAGAAAAAAAAGAAAAAAAAAAGAGAAGAAAGGAAAAAAAATGAAAAGAAAGAAAAAAAAGAAAAAAAAGAAAAAAAGAAAAAAGAGAATAAAGAAAAAGGGGGCAGCATTACTATCTTTTATCCACACTTGTGCTCATGTTTTAGCACCCGCATTATTCATAGTCATCATTTGTGCTCATGTTTAGCACCTACATTCATATGAGAGAGTTTTCATGTTTTACTAGTATAACTATGTGGGGAATTTACACTATAGAACTTGGGTTGTATATTCCAATGATGAGCCTCCTCAAAAGTGCTCTAGGTCTTCGTGAGCAACCAAGTTGGATGCACCCCCACTAGTTCTATTGGAGAGCTTTCATACACATATAGCTCTATGTGCATCCGTTGCATGGCAATCACTACTCCTTGCATAGTTTCGATCATAAGGCTTCCTCTTGTCTAATGGTCATTTACAGCTTTGCAAGCCTTTCTTCCATTTGGCCTTCCAAACCCCCATTAACGTTCTTTATGCCATAACATCCTGGTGCTAATACCAAATGCTTGCGCTCACCGGTTGAGTAGACTTCGAAACAGTTGATTCATGACGTTCATGTTTATGTTTACTTGACTGAATCCTTCTTATGTTGTGAAAATTTACTTGATGCTTGGAATGAAGGATAGAACTTCTATGCTGAATAATTAATTCATCTTTAATGAACTTTGTACGGTTGCATGTCTTTAAAGCAATAGTTCATGAAAACTTCTAGCTTGTCTAACTCTTGCATTATCATCTCTTATATCAATATAGATACTTGCTTTGAATGATTTGATCTCAGCTCATATGCTTTACAATAGTATGATCAAGGTTATGATGGCATGTCACTCCAGAAATTATCTTTGTTATCGTTTACCTGCTCGGGACGAGCAGAAACTAAGCTTGGGGATGCTGATACGTCTCCGACGTATCGATAATTTCTTATGTTCCATGCCACATTATTGATGATATCTACATGTTTTATGCATACTTTATGTCATTATTATGCGTTTTCCGGAACTAACCTATTGACGAGATGCCGAAGGGCCAGTTCCTGTTTTCTGCTGTTTTTGGTTTCAGAAATCCTAGTAAGGAAATATTCTCGGAATCGGACGAAATCAACGCCCAGGGGCCTATTTTGCCACGAAGCTTCCAGAACACCCGAGAGTCGCCAGAGGGGAGACCTGGTGGGCCCAGGAGGTAGGCCGGCGCGGCCCAGGCCCTGGCCGCGCCGCCTTACCCTCTCACCGCCTCTTCGCCCCTCCGACTCCGCCTCTTCGCCTATTTAAGGGTCCTCGACCTAAAACCTCGATACGGAAAAGCCACGGTACGAGAAACCATCCAGAGCCGCCGCCATCGCGAAGCCAAGATCTGGGGGACAGGAGTCTCTGTTCCGGCACGCCGCCGGGACGGGGAAGTGCCCCCGAAAGGCTTCTCCATCGACACCACCGCCATCTTCATCAATGCTGCTGTCTCCCATGAGGAGGGAGTAGTTCTCCATCGAGGCTAAGGGCTGTACCGGTAGCTATGTGGTTCATCTCTCTCCCTATGTACTTCAATACAATAATCTCATGAGCTGCCTTACATGATTGAGATTCATATGATGATGCTTGTAATCTAGATGTCATTATGCTAGTCAAGTGGATTTTACTTATGTGATCTCCGGAGACTCCTTGTCCCACGTGTGTAAAGGTGACAGTGTGTGCACCGTGTGGGTCTCTTAGGCTATATTTCACAGAATACTTATTCACTGTTATGGATGGCATAGTGAAGTGCTTATTTATATCTCTTTATGATTGCAATGTGTTTTGTATCACAATTTATCTGTGTGCTACTCTAGTGATGTTATTAAAGTAGTTTATTCCTCCTGCACGGTGTAATGGTGACAGTGTGTGCATTGTGTTAGTACTTGGCGTAGGCTATGATTGTGATCTCTTGTAGATTATGAAGTTAACTATTGCTATGATAGTATTGATGTGATCTATGCCTCCTCTCGTAGCGTGAAGGTGACAGTGTGGATGCTATGTTAGTACTTGGTTTGGTTATGTTGATCTGTCATGCACTCTAAGGTTATTTAAACATGAATATCGAATACTGTGGAGCTTGTTAACTCCGGCATTGAGGGTTCGTGTAATCCTACACAGTTAGTGGTGTTCATCATCCAACTAGAGAGTGTAGAGTCTAGCATCTATTTATTTATTCTGTTATGTGATCAATGTTGAGAGTGTCCACTAGTGAAAGTATGATCCCTAGGCCTTGTTTCCAATACTGCTATCGCTGCTTGTTTACTGTTTTACTGCATCTGTACTTCCTGCAATATCACCACCATCAACCACACGCTAGTCCTGGACAGCAAAGCACTTTTCTGGCGCCGTTACTACTGCTCATATATATTCATACCACCTGTATTTCACTATCTCTTCGCCGAACTAGTGCACCTATTAGGTGTGTTGGGGACACAAGAGACTTCTTGCTTTGTGGTTGCAGGGTTGCATGAGAGGGATATCTTTGACCTCTTCCTCCCTGAGTTCGATAAACCTTGGGTGATCCACTTAAGGGAAACTTGCTGCTGTTCTACAAACCTCTGCTCTTGGAGGCCCAACACTGTCTACAAGAATAGAAGCTCCCGTAGACAGCAGCCACCACCGCCACCACGGCGGTCTCCATTATCACGGCCACACCCATCATCAGTACGGCGAGGAGGGCGATCATCACGCCAACGGTCCTGGCCACGGTCATCGCGCCAGCGGTCCTGGCCACGATCATCACGCCAGCGATCATCACGTCCACGGGAGGGAGCGCCACCTCGACGACGGGCCAGATTTGCAGACGATGTGAAGCTAGTGTTGTCTTCATCTTTGTGCAGGCGATCTGTAATGTCCCAGGTTTAGAGACGATCGAGGGGTAGATTTTAGAAAGGGATGTGCATTTCCTAGTAAATTCTGGGGAAATTTCGCGCTTTTAAACAAAAACTGCATCGAAGGGGAACAAGTTTCTCTCTCGACACCTTACAGGGTTAGGGTTTCGAGAGTGCGACAAACTTGCAACTCACCTAACTAAATTAGGGTTTTGAGAAGAGAGGAGAGTATTGCATTACAACTTAAGTTGCATGATTGAATTCAAACACAAGAACTTTTGAATTTCAAATTTAAACATCATATGAATATCTCATAATTCAAAATTGAGGTAATTCATTAAACAAATATTAATAATCAAGAATATAAACATTACATTTATTTAGTAAAGCCCATTAAGGAAACTTTGAGCTTTATTAATAATCACACAAGATACATTGTCTTTACAATATCTAGAATTGAAATCTAAAATATTACAACACATCACAAGAATTGAATAAATAAAAAAATAGAAAATGAAAATTACAAAGATATTGTAAATGGCTAAACTAGATAAGAAAATCTTCATGATTTTCTTGGACATCACTTGATTGAACTTCTTGAACATTTCCTTAAACCTGCATAGTAAGACAACAAAGATAAGAAAATAGGGATTATGCCAAGTGGTAAAACCACTTGGCAGGTTAGCAAATATGATCAAATTGAGAGGATAACTCAAACACTGCCGGGGTGTCAAGCCAAAGGACCAAGTCCCAACCTATGAAGCACAGGCAGCTGTGAGGATAGCTGCATGTCTCACAACACACACAGCATCAGGAGAGTCACCTAAGTGACATGGTTGTCTTGTCGACCAATGAAGCAGGTCTTGGATGGTATAAAAGCTTTTCCACCAGCAAACCCTAGCTGATCATCGGCAGAATCTCCTGTGGTAAGAACTCAAGAACAGGAAGAACACATAGCTAGCCAAAACCCACCAGAGACAGTTCCACCAAGAACCGCCATCGCTAAGCAACAAATCATGGAATAGATCAAGCATCGCCTAGCCAGGAGGAGCAGGCAAGCAACTCAACCAGCAGATCAACATCGAAGAAAAACCTCTACACCAACATCAAAATCTAGGAGCTGGAGTGAGGTATACAACTCAACATGAACAAACCAGATGGTTTTGTTCATAAATAAGCATGTGCATCAAACACACGAAGCAAAAGGGTGTGAGTACCTGTTTGTGTCATCATCGGCTACTAAGCCATATGGTGCATGCTAGGGTCGAGAGGCCACTGGTTCATCTTCTACAGGGAAGAACTGCTTTGAGACTGATTGCATAAGCTGAAGGAATCCAAAGAAGAGATGAGAGCACAAGTTAGCCTAGATACACACTTAGCACCTACAACTATTCAAAGCCATCGACTTAGACAAATCATTGTCTAATTTTGATTTCAACATCAAGAGCTACCGGTAATAATCCACTAAATGGATCACCCAAAAGCATTTGGTGAGCCACAAGAAGCCAACAAGAGGGGAGCTACCCTGGGCAGCACATGACTACTGCCAGGGTCACCTCAAACCCTAAAACAGCCAAACCATCAAGTCAAGCACAAATATCATCACCCAGAATGGGTTCAAAGTGGAGCTAGGGTCCCCAACTAATGTTGGCATCCCTCTAGCTCAATTAAACAAATTATAAGAGTCATCACCGCAGCGCTTCATCTCATTTATCCAATAAACAAGGATAAGCTTTACTGAGATAAATGAAAGAGATAGATCACCAAGAATAGAACACTTACTCATGATCCAATAGATCACCTGGAAGCAACAACAATTGCTTGAGCCAACCACAAGACACACCAAAGACAAGGCCTGGTGATGCACAAATACCAGACTAAGCCGCATGTGCAGAGGCAGTAAATAAAGCAAGCATTGATCAAGCAGCTGTTGATCACTGGATCACCAGAGCTTGCTAAAGCATGCTAGAACCCAATTCTAAGCATTATATTGACCATATAAAATAAACAGACACATTGCCTAAGGAATTGCATCACAGATAATCAATCAATAACCTTATAATTGTATCCAGAAGCACATCAAAGGTTTGATGAACCACTGGATCATAATAAACAAATAAACCACTTAGTGCTCATCCTTTAATCATACCAGTAAGCCAACAGCAATGCCCAGATGAGTATGCTCATGAATTTGAGCACAAGAATTAGCCACAGTAGCTCAGGCACTTGCAATTATGCAAGAACTATACACTATAATCAAGCCATAGCAATTGAAATTAACACACTTGAGGATCTGGCAAGATTATCAACAAGAACAGAGGCACAAGAATGGAATTAAGCAAGCAGTACTAGCACAGCAAGTGCTTAGGCTAGAAATTCTTACACAGAGATAGCAGTAGCACTTAGCAGCATGTGCATCGCAACAGCAAGCACAGCTAGCTAGGCGCAGCAGCAGCGCAGCAGCACGGCAGGCATCTCCACGAGATGGAGTAGCCGTGGCCAGAGCTAGAGGATGGAGAAGAAGGACAGTAGAGAGAGAAAGATAGAGAGAGAGAGAGAGTGGCGCACGTACCCGAGGCGAGCAGACAATAGTCGCGGCCATGGCGGCCACGGCGGCGCGTGCCGAGTGCACGGTAGCACCTGGCCAGGCCAGGCCACGCTCAGACAAGCGCCGCAGCACCCCGCACCACTGCGGCGAGGCCCACGGCGGCGCCATCACGCCTGTTAGCTCGGGTAGCAGCGAGATCGCCACGGAGCCCGTAACCCTAGCCACGGCGAGGGGGTCGGGGACGAGCTGGAGCAACGCCAGTTCCAGATCGACGCGGATGAGAAAGACCGGCGTCACGAGGCGGTTCGATTGCGCCCCATGGCGAGGGCCATGACGGTCGGAGTTCGCCGGAATCAGCCGGCGACGGCGAGGGCGACACAGGTCGCCAGAGAGAAGGGGATTAGGGTTCGTCGAGGCGGCGTGGTGGGAAAGGGAGTGAGCGACCGCTCGGGTCGGTTGGACCCGAGCTGGTCGAACCCAACCCACTGGGCTCCACTGACAGGTGGGCCCAGGGGCAAATTTGGTATTTCACAAATTCTATAAATACTGAAACTTTGAAAATTCATACTAAATGTTTAAAAGCTCCAAAAAAATAATTAAAAATATGAAAACCACTCAGTATAAAAATCTCTATCATAATAAAATATGAAATAGAATTTTTGAAGTTAAACAAGAATAAGTTCAAATTTGATGATTTAAATAATCATTTAAATCACACCTTTTATTTTCAATAATGAAAATAAGTACATAAAGTATTTTGGACTAGAAAAACACCTTGACAACATTTCAAGGTTGTATTTACTCTAAATATAATATCTCCAAATTATTCTTAGTATTAACCTCTCACATGAAATAATAACGACATCGGAAGGGGGGAACAAACCCTAAAAATGGAATCATGCATAATTGCTTCTTTAACCATTGCCCTTATCGGACAATGATGCTATTTTTCAGAACAAGAGGACAAGGGTCAGTCCATACCTTCCAAGCTGCAGAACTTTGTTGTTCAGCAAGTTCATCACTTGCTCATGTCATTTGAGTATTTTTATCAAATTACTTGCAAAGTATTATGGTTATCACTATTGCACAAAAATCAAAACCACTACTTTCATAACTATGAATATGACTATGTGGTGGGCAATGGAACCATGGATTGTGTTGATATGGTGGAGGTTCCATTGCATGGGCTTATATCCATCTAGGATTAAACAACAAATGTCGCCATGATTCTTGTGCCGTAATATCCGTGTTAACCATAAGATCCGGAGTGGGACGGAGTAGTCAAAAGTGTTTCCACCTCTCGTTCATCAACGGATGCGCTTTACCGTAGACACTTGTATCTGTCAGGGCAAGCGGTAGGCTGGGGAAGCCTTAAGTCCCCACGGCATAGTCCGTAGACACTTGTCGCTCGAAGTACAAGCGGTGGGCTGGGGAAGCCTTAAGTCCCCACGGTATTGCGGTCTATGATGGGTTGCAGCTACCGGCGAAGGAGTTTGGTTAACGAGTCCCAAACTGTTGTCGTGGTCGGGGTCCATCCTTAAGTGGTATAAGAGGACCGACGAGGACCCAGGGTCGGGGTATGCAACAAAGGGTGGGTGTTCGAGGTAGCGGAGGAACATGATTGGCTAGACCTTATACCGGGCCTCACACCTAAGGAAGTGTGGACGGGAAAGCTGCCCGGTTGGCACCAAGGTTAAGATCTCTTATGGGTAAAGCAACACACCTCTGAAGAGCGTAAGAACTGTGACCTGTCACTCCCTGTTCCGGGATTAAGGAACTGCGAACGCGGCCGGAAAGGAGCTCCATGAAGTTCTAGTAAACCGGTGAAGGCTGACGGACATAGCTCTTTGAAATAAAAGCAATCTCTTGAAGAAATGTTTATCAAAATTTGCATTGGTATTAGACTTTCTGGTTTAATATCGTAGCTAGTGCATAAAACACCTCTTATCTATAATGAACTTGTTGAGTACGCTCGTACTCATACCACTCTTAAATCCCATGCTTAGATTGTCTGAACCATCTGGAGGAGGACAACGACAACCATGATGGAGTCGAGATCATCGGCTACGAGGAACCAGACCTCTCAGGAGGTGTTGAAGGCGTAGACTACATCATAGTCTACGGATCCGGGGAGGCTTCCGGAGGAGAACAAGCCTAAGGATATCAGGAGGAGTAGTAGTAGCCGAGCAGCGCGAACTCTTACTATTTAGCTGCTCGTTTAAATAAATGTTTAGTTTAATGAGACAATGGTATTGTAAGTTAAGTTGGGTTCGCCTCGAACCCAGGAGTTATCCTCTCAGAACCCAAGAGGAGCTCCGAGACGACTTGTGTATGATGATTGTAATAATATGTGAATGAGTTATGGACCCTGCTATGTTCTGTTGTACTACTCTGAGGGATGTATTATTTGCGGAATGGTACTTCGCGAATGTTATATCAACGACTGGCATACTACAACATGCAGTGGTATGCAGGGTCACCACACGATCAAAAGCCTGAACTTGATTGAATAGGTCGGACATGGTGGTTTTGGGGTTGGCGCGAACGGCAGTGATCAAGTTGCGATAGGCACTACCCAGATTGGTCAGGACATACCCGACTAGCTCATCATCATCAAGTGGTTTGCCCGCAGCAGCGAGTTCCTGGGCAATGCCTTTCATCTTGGAGAAATACTTGTCGGCGGACATGTCATTTTTCTTGGTTTCAACAAGAGCAGTCCGCAGGTGTTGGATCCGTGACTTCGAGGAGACAGACACATGTGAATTGAGTGCTTCCCAAACCTCAGCAGATGACTCCAATCCAACGACATGCGCCAGAACGTCCGGAGATAGGGAATTGAGGAGCCAACGAAGGACTTGCTGGTCGCGAGCGATCCAGTTCATGTATGCAGGGTTCGTCATTGTGACCGTCTTGTTATTCTCATCTTCAGTCTCGAGCATCTTGGCAGGAGCCTTGTCCTTGCCTTCGACAATATCGAGGACGCACGCGCCACTGAGGGCGGGAATGACCAATGCCTTCCAGATAAGGGCGTTTTCTCGAGTCAGGAGTTGTGTGGGAGGAGCCCCAAGGGCTGCAGCGAGCGTTGTGGCAGAGGACGAGGACACCATCTGCAGATCGTGATCGCGACGGTGGCACAGGAGGTGTGCGACGGCGACGGCTTGACGTAGATCGTAGATGCGGCGGCGGCACAATAGGTGCGGCGGCGGTGGCTTGATGTAGGTCGTAGGTTTTGTTTGTTAGGGTTTTGTTTGGCGGCGGCTACAGAAGCAGCGGCGGCGAGGTGTCTTGGGCTTCTTGTGTGGGACGTGTATAGGCGGCGACGGCAGATAATCTGCAGTGGCGGCAAGGCTTGATGTAGCGGCGGCGGCGGCTGATCTTCAGCGGCGGCGGCGGCGGTGTCTTGGCAGCTAGGTCATGGAAGAGGTGGCTCTGATACCATGTGAAAAGTGTTTGAGGGAACCGTACTTGGATCTCGTACGGGTTGCGTGTTATATAGAGACATAGGAGTACATGGTTCGTATCTAATACACATCTATGTATGGTATACGTATTACATGCTATAACCGGTATTACAACTCTAACAACATCAACTAATTTGGAACAGAGGTAATAATTCCGTGTTTGTTTAAGATAATAACTTGTCTTTCTAAAGCAGTCCATCATACTAATAATTTGTCTAACATTCTTTCATATAGCAAACTTTAAAGTTGGACGCCACAAAGACTTTTAAATGTGCAATCGAGTAGTTGCATATTTATCCCCCGAAGTTAACCTTAGTCGGGTAGATATGACAATTTCTTAGACTAGACCGCCTAGAAACACATTATGGGTTCGTATAAGTCTACATCGACTGAGAATTTCTGAAGTCTCAAGAAATTTTGAAAAGTGCAACTACCGTTCAATGAGAACTATAACTTGCAATTTTCACCTAATTATACTTTTCTTTAAAAAGTGTAAGTTACAATATTCACCAAACAAAAGTTATATTTTTTCTAAGCTGATTGAGACATAGCACAATTATGTGGCTAATGAAAATATATGTTTTCTTTTTTCGGCAAATATGGTTTTCTCTCCAACGTATATCTTTTAGCAAAACATCCCCTATCAGCACAATCGGCCTGCTTAGCAAATGAACCGATCGGTTGTTCAGCACACGAATTCCACCTTCTCTTTGCTAGTTAAAAATGAAATATCATTTCTCCTTCCACCTCCGCACACCACATCACTCATGTACTCCAAGTTTGTTTTCACTCCCTACACCGAGTCCCCATCTTATCCTCTCAATGCATCCATGCTTTTCTCCGCCCGGCCCTTACCATCTTCCCATACTACTATAGATTGAAGAGATCATTGAGCTCGATTTGGGGGTTGAAACAGAGGTTCTTCGTAGTACCGAGGTCGAGACGAAGATGATGGACCAAATGGGAATTGTCACGGGATCACTTGATTCCGATTCGATGGGGCTTTGACGAGCTGATTTTGTCCAAGGCAAGCCTGAATTGATGAAGCTGGTTCCTAGGATGTTTACAGTGTGAGGTTACTGAATGATGTCTACGTACGCTTCTATTCCTGTAGACAGTGTTGGGCCTCCAAGAGCAGAGGTTTGTAGAACAGCAGCAAGTTTCCCTTAAGTGAATCACCCAAGGTTTATCGAACTCAGGGAGGTAGAGGTCAAAGATATCCCTCTCAAGCAACCCTGCAATTACGATACAAGAAGTCTCTTAGCCTCGAGGGAGAACTACTCCCTCCTCATCATAGGAGACAGCAGCGGCGATGAAGATGGCGGTGGTGTCGATGGAGATGCCTTCCAGGGGCACTTCCCCGTCCCGGCGGCGTGCCGGAACAGAGACTTCTGTCCCCCGAATCTTGGCTTCGTGATGGCGGCGGCTCTGGAACTTTTCTCGTATCGTGGCTTATTCTTTTAGGGTTTTCGCGACGGAGGCTTTAAATAGGCGGAAGGGCAGCCTCGGAGGAGTCCTGGTGGACCCACACCATAGGGGGCGCCCCCCCTTGGCCGCGCCGCCTTGTGGGGTGTAACATCCCAAAATTTCAAAACAAAACAAATGAATTTCACTAGTTCCAAATTTTGGAACCAACAAAAACTTTTATAAATTAAGTATGATCCATAGTGACCTTGCTTAATTCTTGTGCTATTGCCATGTTTGCTTGTTATAGTAGTTTGAAATAATCTTAAACCCAATACCCTACCTCTCTTTTCACCATCCTAGTTAAAATAAAATAAAAAGAAATTAAATAAGAAAAAAGGCATATGTGCCTATGGCTATTTTTACAAAACTTTACCCTAAGCTTTTCTACTTTGCTTAGAGGTTTGGAAAACCTTCATACACCTTACCTAGTACTTATCAAACCAAATCCAAGTGGTTTCCAAAGAAATTAAAAAGAAACTAAAAATGACATAGAGGCATATGAGAGTAAAATAGCAAATATGTGAATTTAAGAATATTGACACTAATACATGTTGTGAATGGTGGGATCACTCCTATATACCATTTCAACACTCAACCACACCATTTGGGTCAAGCCAAGTCAAATTGAAAATCAAATGCAACATATGGATAGAGGCATATGTGACACATAGCCATTTCACCAAACTTTGACCTATGACTTTAAACCTTGACCAAATGATGTGAAACCATCTCTCAACCTAATATAACACTAAATTGACCCCAACCCCTGTCCAAGTAAAGCAAGGTCAACAATTTACAAGAATAATGAAAAGTGACACATCACCTCTTATGTGTTATGGCCATTTTTGCAAATCTTTGAACAAGACCATTTGAATTGGTTTCAATGGTCTTAAAATGTTTCTAAACTAATAAGAATCACATTAGAGTCAACAAAAGTCAACTCAAATGGAGAGAAATCAAATAGGGAGAAAATCCCCAAAATTCACTCACATACACTTAGCCAAATTTGCAAATCTTCAACCAAGGCCACCATTGCTTGATCTATTGTTTGTAAAACTCTTATATATGATAAACAAACACAATTGCATCAAAGAAACCAAAATCAAATCAAAGCAAATCTCAAAATCAACATACATGTGATAATGGTCGTTTGGCCATTTTATAAAATGTTCCTCACTTTACCCCTCTGGCTTTGACTTTTCTTCAACCAAACTTGGTCAACTATTGCCATGTCATCCAAGACCATGTCAAGGTGAACAACTTTCATGTTGACCACCATACCTAATGTTGACCAGGTTGACCAGAATGAATTTGACAAGTGGAGACTTTGAAACTATGTGAAGATGACCCACTTTTTGAATTGTTGCAAATCTTCACCAAATTGACCACCACCATCACCATTCTTTCTCTTTAATTATATGTTTGAAGTTCACCAAAAAGAATTTCAAAATTCAAAACTTTTTCTCATGCGGCCATTGTGTCGAACACCGCAGCAGCATATAGCTTTTGTGTTACATCTCATTATCCAGTGGTTCTTAGCCTAAACCTCTTTTAGCTTGTGATGATCACACTCCCCTGCAACCCCTGCATCAATGCCATGTACTTGCACCACCGTTTAAAGTGAGAAAAAGACCTAAACTAACCATGCCGTGCACCATGCCGGCCACCCATGCCATCCCTCTCTCTGGCCTTCCCCTCTCACTTTCACCATGTCACAGAGCTTCCTCTACACACAAGGACGACGCCAGTACCAAGCCACAGCTCGCCGAGCCACGGCATTGGCCAGCACCAACACGCCCAGCACCATGCCAATACGTGCCAAGCACGCGGTGACCACGCTCTGGAGAGCGCCAGAGCATCTCGCGCCCTATCAACGTCGTCCTCCCCCTGCATCCCTAGGCCTGTGACGAGAACCGCCACCCGCACCTCTACCTCGTAGACGCACTCGATCGACTGTGGCTGCCTCGTCACCGTCGTCCTCGCCGGAGAAGTACCGCGGGTACTGCAATGATCACCGCACGCGCCCGAGCAATCCTATCGCGCCCTGGCCGCGCTAGCTGTACCTTGAGCATCGCCGTGATGCTGCCTACCCGTAGCTGTCCTCGCCTCGCCCTTTGGCACGCCAGAATGGCCGCGCCATGGCCGCCCCTTCGCAGCACCAACGGAACCCTCGCCCTCCTATAAAAGGAGCACTCCCTCGACCCCATCTCTCACACCACCTTGCTCCCCTCTCACCACTGAGTCTTCCCACACCACTAGCTCATCCAATTAACGCCAGAGCCGCCGCAATTTGACGCTCAGAGCCGCCGGAGTCCGCAGATCATCGCCATCGATCCGCGCCTCCTCAAGCTCCGCCACTGTACCAGGAGCCTCTTCAACCTCGCCAACGTCGCCTCGAACCTCTCCATCGACCGCCGGCGGCCTACAGCGCCCTCCGACCCCCTAGGTACGCCGCCATCACGCCGGGATCTCGTCGGAGACGACGAGGCTCCACGGCCGTTCGATCGAGTTCTGATCTAACGGATCACATAACGCGTACCGCTTCGCTCGGTTATTAGTCACTGACGGGTGGAGCCCGCAACGTCAGGCGGCCCGCGTGTGCTAGTCACACTGCTGGGCCGGCCCAAGTCTGTTTCGCCCGTTTAGCCCATTTAGAGTTCCCGCCAAGCCCAGTAATTCAAAAATGGAATTTCTGTTTAATTTCGAATTCCCTGCTGATGCCTAATTCAAAATTGAATAGTTTTAAATCTACAAATCCAAATCTGGTGATTTAAAATGCTATAGAAAGCTTATGAAATTTTCTAACTAACCTCACTGGTCTTAACCCCATACCTTGTGTAGTTTTTGAATAGCAAAAATAACAAAACAGATACTTTTCAGTATTCAAATAAATCTAGAAAATCAACCAATTTGAATTTTGAAGTGAATCCAATTGCAATAATTCACATTTAACACACCCTAATTTAATATGTAAAAATATGATATGGGTTCTGTACATGATCATGGGCTAGAATCAAAATATTGGCTATGTAGTCAATACTAGCCCATTCAAACTATTTCAAATTTTAGGAATTTAAACCAATGAGGTGTAGCACCTCATTTAAATCATTCTCACAAGTGATATGAATTAATGTGCTGACCTTTAAATGCTTAGGCTCATACTTGCTCACTTGCAGAATTTAAATCAACATAGTATTTAAATTGCACTAGTTATTTAAATCACATGAGATGATGAATCTCATTTAAATCACTTTTCTCAAATACTAAGTGTGAAGTGTTGACCTTGGTCAACATGTGATCACCCCTGGTTATTTGAAAAGATTAAATCTTAAGAAGAATTCAATGAGAGGAAATTATTCCTCCAAACCAAAGAGAAACCCTAACTTCAATGTTCAATAAGAGGAAATTATTCTCCTATTATTAAATAAGGAAACCCTAGCTTAATGTGTGAATAGATGTTAAGTAATGATGCTAGATCCATTGTGTGAGCCATTAAGGCTAATTAAGACTACTTGAGTGTTGTTTGGTGATTGTATCCTCGTATTCGTTTATAGACGCTAGTACCGGAGACTATCAAGAAGAAGAGGTCTTCTACCAAGAGGAAGGGCAAGAAAACTTTGATCACATCACCAATCAAGGCAAGCTATTACCAACGCAAGCTAGACTAATGCAAACTATTTTGGTTACAAGTTTATATTCTTGCAAAGTGCAAAGCTCTACAAGAGCAAGGCACCATTACATTTTACTTTATGAACCTATCCCAAGTTTTTACTTTACAAGCTTTACTTGATTTTATTTATCAAAGTTAGTTTTTGAATTATGATTCACTTGGTTGAATTATAGAGTAGTACAAGAGAATCACACTTAGCCTAGCAAGCTCCAAGCTACTTAGCACCCCTCATAACTAGTGGCTAGTGCTCAATATTAAAAGTGACTACTCTAGTTAGGAACTTGTGAATTGAAATGACTTTGAAAACCTTGGAATGATGAGTCATTCTATTGAGAGATTTTGAAGGTGAATATAACTGGTGAATGACTTGGTGAATTTTACAAAAAACTGATGGTTGGGTTCGGATGCGATACCATTCCAATTTTACAATTACCCCCACAATACCTGAATCTGGGTAAGGCTTAGCTGGAAACTTATGTATTTTAGTATGGGTTCCCTCTGAACAAGCGTCATCGGGGTTATGCTGGAGGCTGCCTCTACAAAAGGAATGATGTGAAATGACGTGAAATGAGGTGAATGTCCGGCCCAAGCCCTGTGCAGTTCCCATGCTGACCGCGTGTCTTCACTGGGAGGCCAAGCTCATGGGGAGAGGTGCCTATACTAGAGTATGTAAATGAAAGGTTAGGATTGGTAGTTCGCGTACTGCGTACGATAAATCAGGGCCAGTTACCCCTGACGAACTATTGCAATTGTTGTGGCACAAGTGTACAACCTCTGCAGAGTTTAAACCTATTCGAATAGCCGCGTCCGCGGTTATGGACAGTTGGAAAGGCCATACTGTTCCGTCATCAGAACTTTTCTAAAAATATGAATGGTGACTTATGACTTGAATTGAAAGGTGACTTTGACTTTGAATCACAACTGAGTTGTGGGAATGACACTAATGTTCCCACTTGAGTTAGTTAATTGATAAGGGCTTTTGATTATTAAAAGTGCTTATGAAATAAAACTAGCTTTATGCAAATGAAACTAGAGCTTAGAACCCCCTTACTATAGTTGATAGTGTTTACCTTAGTATTAGTTTGCGAGTACTTTAAAGTACTCATGGCTGTGTCCCTGGCTATTCAAATGGCCAGACTATGAAGACGAGTACCAGAACCCGGAAGAAGGACTGCAGGACGTCTACGACAACTAGGATCACTCCTGACGTCAACAGTTGCCTGTGGAATAGATGGACTACTACTACGCTACTTTCGCTTCCGCTATGTGTTATGTAATGAATAAATAGAACCTCTATTATTGTAATGAGACTGGATCATGTGATCCTTTATTTGTAAGACGATTATGGTATGTAATGAATGATGTGTTGTGATATCAATCTATTATGTCTCGCAAAAACAATATTCCTGGGATTGCGATGAATGGCATAATAGGCATCTGGACGTAAAAATCCGGGTGTTGACAAGTTGGTATCAGAGCCATTGTTGACCTTAGGAGACCCTAGTTAGAATGGACGTCTGAAAAATTTAGTTTCAAAACAAAATGAAGTGACTATTTATGAAAACTTATTCTCCCTCTTATCATTGAAATCTTTTTCAAAATAAGAAAGTTATGCTCTATTCTTCTTATACTATTACCTAAAATTTTGACACACTTCTCTAACTTACTCATCATAATTCTTCATAGATGGAGTACAAATGGGAGTTCTATCAGCTTGGTCACGGAGGAAACCTGATGTTCGAGAAAGACTTGAAGCAACTAGTGGACTATCTAGGACGCCCGTACCCCGAATTCTTCGGAACACCCCTCAACAATCACTCCGGCGGACCACCTCGGTGGGAAGTTTCTGTAGGATAACGTTGCATAGAAAACAAAAAATTTTCCTACCGCGAACACGCAATCCAAGCCAAGATGCAATCTAGAAGACGGTAGCAACGAGGGGATGATCAAGACTAACCCTTGAAGAGATTCCAAAGCCTATAAGAGTAGGCTCTTATTGCTGCGGTAGACGATCACTTGCCGCTTGCAAAAGCGCGTAGAAGATCTTGATCACGATCGGTTCCGGCGCCACGAACGGGCAGCACCTCCGTACTCGGTCACACGTTCGGTTGTTGATGAAGACGACGTCCACCTCCCCGTTCCAGCGGGCAGCGGAAGTAGTAGCTCCTCTTGAATCCGACAGCACGACGGCGTGGTGTCGGTGGTGGTGGAGAAGTCCGGCGGAGCTTCGCTAAGCGTGCGGGAACTATAGAGGAGAGAGGGGGCGGCTAGGGTTTGGGAGGGGGGCGCCGGCCATCTAGTGGTGCGGCCACCTTGTGGTGCTTAGGGTGGCCGGCCCCCTCCCTTGGCCCCTCATTATATAGGTGGATCCCCAAGTGTTGGTGTCCAAGTCTTCGAATAAGACCCGAACCAAAACCTTCCATAAGAGGGGAAACCTAGCCCAACTAGGACTCCCACCAAAAGGTGGGATTTCCACCTCCCATGTGGGGGGTGGCCGGCCCCCTATGGAGGAGTCCACTTGGGACTCCTCCCCATCTAGGGTTGGCCGGCCATGGAGGTGGAGTCCCATGTGGACTCCACCTTCCTTGGTGGTTTCTTCCGGACTTTTCTAGAACCTTCTAGAACCTTCCATAGAACCTTCCGCGACATTTTATTTCACATAAAATGACATCCTATATATGAATCTTATTCTCAGGACCATTCCGAACTCCTCGTGATGTCCGGGATCTCATCCGGGACTCTGAACAAATATTCGAACTCCATTCCATATTCAAGTACTACCATTTCAACATCCAACTTTAAGTGTGTCACCCTACGGTTCGTGAACTATGCGGACATGGTTGAGTACTCACTCCGACCAATAACCAATAGCGGGATCTGGAGATCCATAATGGCTCCCACATATTCAACGATGACTTTAGTGATCGAATGAACCATTCACATACATTACCAATTCCCTTTGTCTCGCGATATTTTACTTGTCCGAGGTTTGATCTTCGGTATCACTCTATACCTTGTTCAACCTCGTCTCCTGACAAGTACTCTTTACTCGTACCGTGGTATGTGGTCTCTTATGAACTCATTCATATGCTTGCAAGACATTAGACGACATTCCACCGAGAGGGCCCAGAGTATATCTATCCGTCATCGGGATGGACAAATCCCACTGTTGATCCATATGCCTCAACTCATACTTTAGGATACTTAATCCCACCTTTATAGCCACCCATTTACGCAGTGGTGTTTGGTGTAATCAAAGTACCTTTCCGGTATAAGTGATTTACATGATCTCATGGTCATAAGGACTAGGTAACTATGTATTGAAAGCTTATAGCAAATAACTTAATGACGAGATCTTATGCTACGCTTAATTGGGTGTGTCCATTACATCATTCATATAATGATATAACCTTGTTATTAATAACATCCAATGTTCATGATTATGAAACTAATCATCCATTAATCAACAAGCTAGTTTAAGAGGCATACTAGGGACTTCTTGTTTGTCTACATATCACACATGTACTAATGTTTCGGTTAATACAATTCTAGCATGATATATAAACATTTATCATAAACATAAAGATATAAATAATAACCACTTTATTATTGCCTCTAGGGCATATCTCCTTTAGTCTCCCACTTGCACTAGAGTCAATAATCTAGTTTACATTTGTAAAGATATAACACCTTGGCCTTCTGGTGCTTTATCATGTTTTTGCTCACGGGAGAGGTTTTAGTCAACGGATCTGACACGCTCAGAAACGTATGTATTTTGTATTTCATTTGCGTCTCAATCGCATCACTCATTTCCAAATGAGTCGGCATTAAATATGTTTGATCTTCTGGTGGAACCTTAATTCCGCTGTCTGAAATATGTCACTAATATTGTCACACACAATATAGCTTCAAAGTTCTGACTATTAACTACACCAAGTTCTCAAAGAACCTCTTGACTTAACATCCTTTGTCATTGTCAAAATAATGACATACTCTGCCTTCTTTTGTAGAATCCGTCACAATATTTAGAACTCTTCTAAATCTAGCATAGACAACTTCTAGCTCATTGTGCTACCTTTTAAACAACACTTAGTCTAATTTGAGATTGAAATTATATTTTATATGTGACAAAATCAATATCGGTGTAACACCTTACAGCGATTTGTTTGTCATTTCTTCACACAAAAAAATATATATATATATCCTTAGTTCTTCTAAAGTACTCAAGGATATTCTTACTGTCATCCAATGATCATCATATGAATCATTTTGGTATATGCTCATAACACTTTATAGCACATGACATCTGATTGTGTACATATTATTCGTGATCTATAATCACTCATGTGTTTTTACTTATTGAGTATCAGATACACTCAAGTCTTGTTAAAACTTCACATGACAAGAACATTTTCTTAATATTTCTATATTGAACTATTTCAATATCCATTCTATGTACTTTGACTTAAACTTATTTTGTGTTTCAATCTATCTTCATAGATCTTGACACTATATATGTTTCAGTCCATATCCTTTCATTGAAATTAATTTCTCAATGAAACCTTTTAATCAAGTATATAATTACATCATTTATAACCAACTATATGTCACCTACATAAAGTATTATAAATATGTCTTAGCGCTCCCACTTAATTTCTTGCAAATGCAAGCCTCTTCATCGTCTCTGATGAAATCAAAAACTCTTTGACTATTTCATCCAGTGAAGATTCAAACTCCGCTATACTTACTTCATCAAATTGAAGTTTGTATACCTATCTAGTATTCCACGGACCAGCAAAACTCTTGGTTGTATCTTGTATACACCTTTTAATACATACTTCTGATAAGTAATGTATTTTGCCATCCTACTAGCATATCTCATATGTAGTGATTACTAGAATAATCCACATAGACTATAAGCATTGCTACAGAAGATCTAATCTTATCGTAGTCAACTCTTTGAACTTTGTCGTAAACAATTTTTCGACAAGTCAAGCTTCTTCAAGGATATTTCATCCAATTCCATCAATTTTATAGATCCATTTACTTTCAAAAAGTATTTATCTATCTTGGATTTCATGGCATATAGCCATTTTAACGGAGTTAGGGCCCATCATAACTTCTTTGTTTGTAGTTGGTTTATCATTGTTCAAAATCAATCCTTTGTTCACAAATCATTTATTTGATCACAAAGTAAACCATACCTACAAGGTTCAACATGTACTTTGATCTCCATGTCTAAAACACTTTGTAGTCATGGGAGTCATGATCGTCGTGGCCGCTTCCGAAACCAATTCCGATGCTGCGCTACTCTGATCATTATGCTCAGGTTCATAAACCTTATCAAATTATATTGTCCTCCCACTCAAATACTTCACTCGAAACAATTTCTCGGAAATAAGAAACATTGACAAACACTTAAATTTAAAGAAAAGACTATTAGGGTTTATACCCATACCATAACTTGTATGGTGTCATTTCAACGGATCATGATGATGCTCTATTCAGTGTAAAAGCGGTAGTCACTAAAGCATAATCCACAAAAATATAATGGCGTCATAATATTTTATCTCATCATTAATCCAACAAGGTTTGGATACATCTCTCGGATATTATATCATCATTATGATGCTCCAAGAAATGTGAGTTTGTAGAACAATTTCATGACTCTCTTAGATGTTCGCTAAAATTCGTAATTCAAATATTTTCACCATGATCCAATCACAGATATTTGACTTTTCTATTACGATGATTTCCACTTCATGCTGAAATTTATTTGAATCCATTCAAATGTTTCAAACTTCTTCCTTATTGAATATATCCACATATATACTCAATTCATTGTTGAAAGTTTTCATGAAGTATAAGAATCTCCCGCACACAACTATGTCTAGTGAACCACATACATCATCATGTATTTTTCCACTAAGTTAGTTGCCCGTTCAACTCTTGGCCTATGAACGGTATTTTAATCATTCTCTTTAGAAAAGATTTGCAAGCGCCAAATGATTCAAAAATCAAATGACTCCAAAAATCCATTTACATGGAGTTCCTTCATGCGTTCCTTTCTAACATGACCTAAATAGCGGTTCCACAAATAAGTGGAATTCAAATCATTTGCCTTATGGCATTTTAGCGTCAGTGTTATGTATGTGTGTTTCACCATTAAGATTTATAATAACTTATCCATCATACATGGAGTAATGTCATAATTTGAACAACTCATTGTTTTCATTTGACCAGAGCAAAATAACAATTATTAAGTTCTTTATTATAAATTCTAAGGGCTAGATAGAATGCCAACGACGAACATAATAACACTTTATTTTGTTCCAGACGTGCATTCCTATCATATTCCTTGTCAGTCACTTAGGCCATTGTATTCTTGTATTGTGTTGTTTTGTATGACACTTCATACCAACCAATATAGTACTAATACCCAAGAATTTCATAGTGTGACCTAACTAGGAATACAACCATAACATGTATATCATTTATATACACATGAGCTAGACTTTCTAGTCTTTTCTTTCTTTCTGCCAAAATATCTTTTGCAGTTTCTCTTTTAGCTTTCCTCATTATTCAGAAAAACACTTCAACATCAATAACTTCTAGGTTTGTTGGTCAAATACCAATAACCTTGAGGTTCTTACTTTAAGTTGATCATCATATGACAAGTGTTTCAGATTTCACTATTAGTAATATTGTAATATGATGAACAATTTCACTCATAATTTTATCCATTATATCATGACGACTTTCCGAGACCATGTTTGTACATGCTAGGCTTGTAAAGTTTTAACCTTGGTATTCGCATGTGCAAATCTGGCTTGCACCCGCTGTATGCACACGTAGAATCTATCACACCCGATCATCACGTGATGCTTCGAAACGACGAGTCTTAGCAACGGTGCATACTAAGGATGATAACTTCATGGATATGCGAATATTATTAGTGCCCCAATAGTTGGAGGATTGTGACGCCTGGCGTCTTCAACCTTCATACATTCCCATAAAACTTATGAGTTTATGTAGTCTCACCAAATTTATATTCTATCATCTTGCAATAAGGTCTTAGATATCACATATATCTCATACCTTGATTATTTCTGAAAACTAAATTTTCAGCTCCTTACTTTTCAAACAAATTTGAACTTCAAGTTTCACGGAGACAAGATAACTTTAGGTACTAATTGAAACCATAGTTCTTTGAATCAACAATGTGAGGTTTACTAAAAATTTGCAATAGGACTTAATCAATTCTTGATTCTTTAACAATACGGTACCAATCCGTAAAGTTTCTTGTCAGATTTTAACAGATTTCTATCTCAATAACAAGACTAACGCATGGTAGAAAACGGATGCCAACACTACAAAATTAATTCAAAATACTACTCAGACTATGTTTATGATAATTAGTTCATGTTTTAATCTAATTACTAATGAACTCCCACTTAATACAACATCCCTCATAGTTGTTAAGTGGTACACGATCCAAATCCACTACACCAAAACCGATCATCACGTGAGATGATGTAGCTTCAATGGTGAACATCAACATGTTGATCATATCATCCATATGACTCGTGTTCAACCTTTCGGTTTCCGTTGTCCCGAGGCCATGTCTGTACATGCTAGGCTCGTCAAGCAAACCCAAGTATTCCGCGTGTGCAACATGGCTTACACCCGTTGTATATGAACGTTGAATCTATCACATCCGATCATCACGAGATGCTTCGAAACGACGAACTTTGGCAACGGTGCATACGAGGGGAGAACACTTTATTATCTTGATATTAATGTGAGGGATCATCTTATAATGCTACCGTCGCGATCTAAGCAAAATAAGATGCATAAAAGGATTAACATCACATGCAGTTCATATGTGATATGATATGGCCCTTTTGTCTTTGCGCCTTTGATCTTCATCTCCAAAGCACGGACATGATCTCCATCATCAACGGGCATGATCTCCATCATCGTCGGCGTAGCGTCAAGGTCCATGGCGCCGTCTTCATGGTTGTTCACCTCATGTAGCAACTATTACAACTACTTTGAAATACTACTCAACATGAAAATTAAAGACAACCATAAGGCTCCTGCCGGTTGCCACAATACAATAATGATCATCTCATACATATTCATCATCACATTATGGCCATATCACATCACCAAACCCTGCAAAAACAAGTTAGACGTCTCTAATTTGGTTTGCATATTTTACGTGGTTTAGGGTTTTCGAGTAAGATCTAATCTACCTACGAACATGAACCACAACGGTGATACTAGTGTTGTCAATAGAAGAGTAAGTTGAATCTTCACTATAGTAGGAGAGACAGACACCCGCAAAGCCTCTTATGCAATACAAGTTGCATGTCGAACGAGGAACAAGTCTCATGAACGCGGTCATGTAAAGTTAGTCCGGGCCGCTTCATCCCACTATGCCACAAAGATGCAAAGTACTCAAACTAAAGACAACAAGAGAATCAACGCCCACAAAACCATTGTGTTCTACTCGTGCAACCATCTATGCATAGACACGGCTCTGATACCACTGTAGGATAACGTTGCATAGAAAACAAAAAAAAATTCTTACCGCGAACACGCAATCCAAGCCAAGATGCAATCTAGAAGACGGTAGCAACGAGGGGATGATCAAGACTAACCCTTGAAGAGATTCCAAAGCCTATAAGAGTAGGCTCTTATTGCTGCGGTAGACGATCACTTGCCGCTTGCAAAAGCGCGTAGAAGATCTTGATCACGATCGGTTCCGGCGCCACGAACGGGCAGCACCTCCGTACTCGGTCACACGTTCGGTTGTTGATGAAGACGACGTCCACCTCCCCGTTCCAGCGGGCAGCGGAAGTAGTAGCTCCTCTTGAATCCGACAGCACGACGGCGTGGTGTCGGTGGTGGTGGAGAAGTCCGGCGGAGCTTCGCTAAGCGTGCGGGAACTATAGAGGAGAGAGGGGGCGGCTAGGGTTTGGGAGGGGGGCGCCGGCCATCTAGTGGTGCGGCCACCTTGTGGTGCTTAGGGTGGCCGGCCCCCTCCCTTGGCCCCTCATTATATAGGTGGATCCCCAAGTGTTGGTGTCCAAGTCTTCGAATAAGACCCGAACCAAAACCTTCCATAAGAGGGGAAACCTAGCCCAACTAGGACTCCCACCAAAAGGTGGGATTTCCACCTCCCATGTGGGGGGTGGCCGGCCCCCTATGGAGGAGTCCACTTGGGACTCCTCCCCATCTAGGGTTGGCCGGCCATGGAGGTGGAGTCCCATGTGGACTCCACCTTCCTTGGTGGTTTCTTCCGGACTTTTCTAGAACCTTCTAGAACCTTCCATAGAACCTTCCGCGACATTTTATTTCACATAAAATGACATCCTATATATGAATCTTATTCTCCGGACCATTCCGGAACTCCTCGTGATGTCCGGGATCTCATCCGGGACTCCGAACAAATATTCGAACTCCATTCCATATTCAAGTACTACCATTTCAACATCCAACTTTAAGTGTGTCACCCTACGGTTCGTGAACTATGCGGACATGGTTGAGTACTCACTCCGACCAATAACCAATAGCGGGATCTGGAGATCCATAATGGCTCCCACATATTCAACGATGACTTTAGTGATCGAATGAACCATTCACATACATTACCAATTCCCTTTGTCTCGCGATATTTTACTTGTCCGAGGTTTGATCTTCGGTATCACTCTATACCTTGTTCAACCTCGTCTCCTGACAAGTACTCTTTACTCGTACCGTGGTATGTGGTCTCTTATGAACTCATTCATATGCTTGCAAGACATTAGACGACATTCCACCGAGAGGGCCCAGAGTATATCTATCCGTCATCGGGATGGACAAATCCCACTGTTGATCCATATGCCTCAACTCATACTTTCCGGATACTTAATCCCACCTTTATAGCCACCCATTTACGCAGTGGTGTTTGGTGTAATCAAAGTACCTTTCCGGTATAAGTGATTTACATGATCTCATGGTCATAAGGACTAGGTAACTATGTATTGAAAGCTTATAGCAAATAACTTAATGACGAGATCTTATGCTACGCTTAATTGGGTGTGTCCATTACATCATTCATATAATGATATAACCTTGTTATTAATAACATCCAATGTTCATGATTATGAAACTAATCATCCATTAATCAACAAGCTAGTTTAAGAGGCATACTAGGGACTTCTTGTTTGTCTACATATCACACATGTACTAATGTTTCGGTTAATACAATTCTAGCATGATATATAAACATTTATCATAAACATAAAGATATAAATAATAACCACTTTATTATTGCCTCTAGGGCATATCTCCTTCAGTTTCTGCCGATCTACGAAGGAAGCCTGGAACCCCAATATGGGAAACCATATGGTTTTCTGTAACGGGAAACACTTGGAAGGAAGGACTAGTCAGAGCTATGCAAGAAGCAATTTCTCGTCTGTGTGGACAAAATGAGAACCAGATTAAGAACATTCGCTTCATCTACTACCCAAGACATGACCCCACCGGAAGACCGATGACCATGCCCCCGCACATGGAGATGAACCACTATGTAGCACACCTCGACTTCATGCTGTACAAGACCCGCAAGGAGTTGGACAACGCCCTCGCCTTTCGCCAAGCACATTACCCGTGAAGACGAAGAATCCCCCCCTGAAGAGTAGTTTCATTTAAAACACTTTCGTATGTGTGAGTTGTATCAGGATCCCCTTGTATCGTAGAGCGATGAATGGTTCTTCAAACCAACGGTGTGTTAGATTTGTAATGTATGATGCTTGGTATGAATGAAAAAGTGTTGTTGGTTTTTACCCCTGCAGCACTACTCAAGTTTTCAATATTATGAACTTTTTAAAACTTCAACCAAACAAACCATAGAAATTTCCCTCTTATCTTATCATCTACATCAATATTCAGATGGCCTCACCAACCCGCAACGCCACCCAAGATGCCATGATGCAACTGCTGCAGACGATGATGGCAGACCGCGAAGTCGAGAGAGCTGAACGCCAAGCCAACATTACCGCACTGCAACAGATAGCTCAGAACAATCAAGGCCATGGAAACCACGATCACCCTGGATCGAAGCTGAAGAACTTTCAGCACACCAACCCTCCGGTATTCAACAAGACTGAAGAGCCCCTCGATGCTAATGACTGGCTCCAGACCATGGAGAACAACCTCGAAGTTGCGGGAGTTGAAGCCGCAGAAAAAGTACTGTTTGCCACCCACTATCTGTCAGGACCTGCCAGAGCCTGGTGGACAAGTGCCCGTGCAATGAATGCGGGACAGATGATGACATGGGAAGACTTCAAGCTGAAATTCAGCAAGTACCATGTGCCCCAAGGACTAATCAAGAAGATGAGAGACGAGTTCCGTGAACTCAAGCAAGGAAGGATGTCCGTGGTGGAATACCGCGACAGGTTTCTCACTCTGTCAAGGTACGCCCCGGATGAGACCGACACCAATGAGAAAAGGAAGGAGAGATTTCTGAACGGACTGCATGACGAGATGCAAACTGTGTTGGTGAACATTCCGTTCGCTGACTTAGAAGCCCTCGTGGACTCAGCCATACAGATGGAAGGAAAGCTGCATCAGGCCAGCGAGAACCGCAAGCGCAGAATGATGAACCAGAATGGACCCCACCATACCCAGAAGTACCGCAACAACTCCTCTGGAGGATTTACCCCAAGATACAACAAGCCCCCTGCCCAGAATTATCGCCCCAACAACCACAACAACAACGGAGGACCCCCGAAGCCCGGAGGCAACAACAACAACAACAACAACAACCACCACAACAACCACAACCACCCCAACAACAGCAACAACAATGGAAACAACAACAACACCAATACTGCCCCAAGGACTGGGAGCAACGCTACCCCCGTAATCCCCAAAGACAAGTCCACCGTCAACTGCTACGAATGTGGAGTTGTGGGTCACTTCTCCAATGAGTGCCCCAAAAAGCTTGCCAGGATTGCCGCCAATACCGCAGCACCTGCTCAGCAACAGCGTCGCTTCGCAGGTAGAAGGAACCAGAACAACAACAACGGTCGCCTCTACCACATGACTGCCACTGAAGCTCAGGAAGAACCCCAGACCATGCCAAGTATGTCTTCCTGATAATCAGAATGCTCAATCTCTCGTAGGAACCTAACTTTTCTTAAAATCTCGGGACGAGATTTGTTTAAGGGGGAAGGGTTTGTAACATCCCAAAATTTCAAAACAAAACAAATGAATTTCAGTAGTTCCAAATTTTGGAACCAACAAAAACTTTTATAAATTAAGTATGATCCATAGTGACCTTGCTTAATTCTTGTGCTATTGCCATGTTTGCTTGTTATAGTAGTTTGAAATAATCTTAAACCCAATACCCTACCTCTCTTTTCACCATCCTAGTTAAAATAAAATAAAAAGAAATTAAATAAGAAAAAAGGCATATGTGCCTATGGCTATTTTTACAAAACTTTACCCTAAGCTTTTCTACTTTGCTTAGAGGTTTGGAAAACCTTCATACACCTTACCTAGTACTTATCAAACCAAATCCAAGTGGTTTCCAAAGAAATTAAAAAGAAACTAAAAATGACATAGAGGCATATGAGAGTAAAATAGCAAATATGTGAATTTAAGAATATTGACCCTAATACATGTTGTGAATGGTGGGATCACTCCTATATACCATTTCAACACTCAACCACACCATTTGGGTCAAGCCAAGTCAAATTGAAAATCAAATGCAACATATGGATAGAGGCATATGTGACACATAGCCATTTCACCAAACTTTGACCTATGACTTTAAACCTTGACCAAATGATGTGAAACCATCTCTCAACCTAATATAACACTAAATTGACCCCAACCCCTGTCCAAGTAAAGCAAGGTCAACAATTTACAAGAATAATGAAAAGTGACACATCACCTCTTATGTGTTATGGCCATTTTTGCAAATCTTTGAACAAGACCATTTGAATTGGTTTCAATGGTCTTAAAATGTTTCTAAACTAATAAGAATCACATTAGAGTCAACAAAAGTCAACTCAAATGGAGAGAAATCAAATAGGGAGAAAATCCCCAAAATTCACTCACATACACTTAGCCAAATTTGCAAATCTTCAACCAAGGCCACCATTGCTTGATCTATTGTTTGTAAAACTCTTATATATGATAAACAAACACAATTGCATCAAAGAAACCAAAATCAAATCAAAGCAAATCTCAAAATCAACATACATGTGATAATGGTCGTTTGGCCATTTTATAAAATGTTCCTCACTTTACCCCTCTGGCTTTGACTTTTCTTCAACCAAACTTGGTCAACTATTGCCATGTCATCCAAGACCATGTCAAGGTGAACAACTTTCATGTTGACCACCATACCTAATGTTGACCAGGTTGACCAGAATGAATTTGACAAGTGGAGACTTTGAAACTATGTGAAGATGACCCACTTTTTGAATTGTTGCAAATCTTCACCAAATTGACCACCACCATCACCATTCTTTCTCTTTAATTATATGTTTGAAGTTCACCAAAAAGAATTTCAAAATTCAAAACTTTTTCTCATGCGGCCATTGTGTCGAACACCTGGCAGGCAGCATATAGCTTTTGTGTTACATCTCATTATCCAGTGGTTCTTAGCCTAAACCTCTTTTAGCTTGTGATGATCACACTCCCCTGCAACCCCTGCATCAATGCCATGTACTTGCACCACCGTTTAAAGTGAGAAAAAGACCTAAACTAACCATGCCGTGCACCATGCCGGCCACCCATGCCATCCCCCTCTCTGGCCTTCCCCTCTCACTTTCACCATGTCACAGAGCTTCCTCTACACACAAGGACGACGCCAGTACCAAGCCACAGCTCGCCGAGCCACGGCATTGGCCAGCAACAACACGCCCAGCACCATGCCAGGACGTGCCAAGCACGCGGTGACCACGCTCTGGAGAGCGCCAGAGCATCTCGCGCCCTATCAACGTCGTCCTCCCCCTGCATCCCTAGGCCTGTGACAAGAACCGCCACCCGCACCTCTACCTCGTAGACGCACTCGATCGACTGCGGCTGCCTCGTCACCGTCGTCCTCGCCGGAGAAGTACCGCGGGTACTGCAATGATCACCGCACGCGCCCGAGCAATCCTATCGCGCCCTGGCCGCGCTAGCTGTACCTTGAGCATCGCCGTGATGCTGCCTACCCGTAGCTGTCCTCGCCTCGCCCTTTGGCACGCTAGAACGGCCGCGCCATGGCCGCCCTTTCGTAGCACCCACGGAACCCTCGCCCTCCTATAAAAGGAGCACTCCCTCGACCCCATCTCTCACACCACCTTGCTCCCCTCTCACCACTGAGTCTTCCCACACCACTAGCTCATCCAATTAACGCCGGAGCCGCCGCAATTTGACGCTCAGAGCCGCCGGAGTCCGCAGATCATCGCCATCGATCTGCGCCTCCTCAAGCTCCGCCACTGTATGAGGAGCCTCTTCAACCTCGCCAACGTCGCCTCGAACCTCTCCATCGACCGCCGGCGGCCTACAGCGCCCTCCGACCCCCTAGGTACGCCGCCATCACGCCAGGATCTCGTCGGAGACGACGAGGCTCCACGGCCGTTCGATCGAGTTCTGATCTAACGGATCACATAACGCGTACCGCTTCGCTCGGTTATTAGTCACTGACGGGTGGAGCCCGCAACGTCAGGCGGCCCGCGTGTGCTAGTCACACTGCTGGGCCGGCCCAAGTCTGTTTCGCCCGTTTAGCCCATTTAGAGTTCCCGCCAAGCCCAGTAATTCAAAAATGGAATTTCTGTTTAATTTCGAATTCCCTGCTGATGCCTAATTCAAAATTGAATAGTTTTAAATCTACAAATCCAAATCTGGTGATTTAAAATGCTATAGAAAGCTTATGAAATTTTCTAACTAACCTCACTGGTCTCAGCCCCATACCTTGTGTAGTTTTTGAATAGCAAAAATAACAAAACAGATACTTTTCAGTATTCAAATAATCTAGAAAATCAACCAATTTGAATTTTGAAGTGAATCCAATTGCAATAATTCACATTTAACAAACCCTAATTTACTATGTAAAAATATGATATGGGTTCTGTACATGATCATGGGCTAGAATCAAAATATTGGCTATGTAGTCAATACTAGCCCATTCAAACTATTTCAAATTTTAGGAATTTAAACCAATGAGGTGTAGCACCTCATTTAAATCATTCTCACAAGTGATATGAATTAATGTGCTGACCTTTAAATGCTTAGGCTCATACTTGCTCACTTGCAGAATTTAAATCAACATAGTATTTAAATTGCACTAGTTATTTAAATCACATGAGATGATGAATCTCATTTAAATCACTTTTCTCAAATACTAAGTGTGAAGTGTTGACCTTGGTCAACATGTGATCACCCCTGGTTATTTGAAAAGATTAAATCTTAAGAAGAATTCAATGAGAGGAAATTATTCCTCCAAACCAAAGAGAAACCCTAACTTCAATGTTCAATAAGAGGAAATTATTCTCCTATTATTAAATAAGGAAACCCTAGCTTAATGTGTGAATAGATGTTAAGTAATGATGCTAGATCCATTGCGTGAGCCATTAAGGCTAATTAAGACTACTTAAGTGTTGTTTGGTGATTGTATCCTCGTATTCGTTTATAGACGCTAGTACCGGAGACTATCAAGAAGAAGAGGTCTTCTACCAAGAGGAAGGGCAAGAAAACTTTGATCACATCACCAATCAAGGCAAGCTATTACCAACGCAAGCTAGACTAATGCAAACTATTTTGGTTACAAGTTTATATTCTTGCAAAGTGCAAAGCTCTACAAGAGCAAGGCACCATTACATCTTACTTTATGAACCTATCCCAAGTTTTTACTTTACAAGCTTTACTTGATTTTATTTATCAAAGTTAGTTTTTGAATTATGATTCACTTGGTTGAATTATAGAGTAGTACAAGAGAATCACACTTAGCCTAGCAAGCTCCAAGCTACTTAGCACCCCTCATAACTAGTGGCTAGTGCTCAATATTAAAAGTGACTACTCTAGTTAGGAACTTGTGAATTGAAATGACTTTGAAAACCTTGGAATGATGAGTCATTCTATTGAGAGATTTTGAAGGTGAATATAACTTGTGAATGACTTGGTGAATTTTACAAAAACTGATGGTTGGGTTCGGATGCGATATCATTCCAATTTTACAAGTACCCCCACAATACCTGAATCTGGGTAAGGCTTAGCTGGAAACTTATGTATTTTAGTATGGGTTCCCTCTGAACAAGCGTCATCGGGGTTATGCTGGAGGCTGCCTCTACAAAAGGAATGATGTGAAATGACGTGAAATGAGGTGAATGTCCGGCCCAAGCCCTGTGCAGTTCCCAGGCTGACCGCGTGTCTTCACTGGGAGGCCAAGCTCATGGGGAGAGGTGCCTATACTAGAGTATGTAAATGAAAGGTTAGGATTGGTAGTTCGCGTACTGCGTACGATAAATCAGGGCCGATTACCTCGACGAATTATTGCAATTGTTGTGGCACAAGTGTACAACCTCTGCAGAGTTTAAACCTATTCGAATAGCCGCGTCCGCGGTTATGGACAGTTGGAAAGGCCATACTGTTCCGTCATCAGAACTTTTCTAAAAATATGAATGGTGACTTATGACTTGAATTGAAAGGTGACTTTGACTTTGAATCACAACTGAGTTGTGGGAATGACACTAATGTTCCCACTTGAGTTAGTTAATTGAAAAGGGCTTTTGATTATTAAAAGTGCTTATGAAATAAAACTGGCTTTATGCAAATGAAACTAGAGCTTAGAACCCCCTTACTATAGTTGATAGTGTTTACCTTAGTATTAGTTTGCGAGTACTTTAAAGTACTCATGGCTGTGTCCCTGGCTATTCAAATGGCCAGACTATGAAGACGAGTACCAGAACCCGGAAGAAGGACCGCAGGACGTCTACGACAACTAGGATCACTCCTGACGTCAACAGTTGCCTGTGGAATAGATGGACTACTACTACGCTACTTTCGCTTCCGCTATGTGTTATGTAATGAATAAATAGAACCTCTATTATTGTAATGAGACTGGATCATGTGATCCTTTATTTGTAAGAAGATTATGGTATGTAATGAATGATGTGTTGTGATATCAATCTATTATGTCTCGCAAAAACAATATTCCTGGGATTGCGATGAATGGCATAATAGGCATCTGGACGTAAAAATCCGGGTGTTGACATGGGGTGGGGCCCCTGGCTCCCCTCTGGTCCCTCTTCGGTGCTCTGAAGCTTCGTGGAAAAATAAGACCCTGGGCGTTGATTTCGTCCAATTCCGAGAATATTTCCTTTGTAGGATTTCTGAAACCAAAAACAGCAGAAAACAGGAACTGGCACTTCGGCATCTTGTTAATAGGTTAGTTCCGAAAAATGCATCAAAACGATATAAAGTGTGAACAAAACATGTAGGTATTGTCATAAAATAAGCATGGAACATCAGAAATTATAGATACGTTGGAGACGTATCAGCATCCCCAAGCTTAGTTCCTACTCGCCCTCGAGTAGGTTAACGATAACAAGGATAATTTCTGAAGTGACATGCTATCATAATCTTGATCAATACTATTGTAAAGCATATGAGATGAATGAAGTGATTCGAAGCAATGGTAAAGACAATGAATAAACAACTGAATCATATAACAAAGACTTTTCATGAATAGTACTTTCAAGACAAGCATCAATAAGACTTGCATAGAAGTTAACTCATAAAGCAATAGATTCATAGTAGAAAGCTTTGAAGCAACACAAAGGAAGATATAAGTTTCAGCGGTTGCTTTCAACTTCAACATGTTTATCTCATGGATAATTGTCAACACAAAGTAATATGATGAATGCAAATAAGCAAGTATGTAAGAATCAATGCACAGTTAACACAAGTGTTTGCTTCTAAGATAGAAAGAAGTAGGTAAACTGACTCAACATAAAAGTAAAAGAATGACCCTTTGCAGAGGGAAGCATGGATTGCTATATTTGTGCTAGAGCTTTTATTTTGAAAACATAGACACAATTTTGTCAACGGTAGTAATAAAGCATATGTGTTATGTATAAGATATCCTATAAGTTGCAAGCCTCATGCATAGATTACCAATAGTGCCCGCACCTTGTCCTAATTAGCTTGGATTTACATGGATTATCATTGCATAACATATGTTTTAACCAAGTGTCACAAAGGGGTACCTCTATGCCGTCTGTACAAAGGTCTAAGGAGAAAGCTCGCATTGGATTTCTCACTTTTGATTATTCTCAACTTAGACATCCATACCGGGACAACATAGACAATAGATAATGGACTCCTCTTTAATGCATAAGCATTCAACAACAGATAATATTCTCATAAGAGATTGAGGATTGTTGTCCAAACTGAAACTTCCACCATGGATCATGGCTTTAGTTAGCGGCCCAATGTTCTTCTCTAACAATATGCATACTCAAACCATTTGATCATGATAAATCACCCTTACTTCAGACAAGACGAACATGCATAGCAACTCACATGATATTCAACAAAGGTGAAATAGTTGATGGCGTTCCCAGGAACATGGTTACCGCTCAACAAGCAACTTATTAAGAAATAAGATACATAAGTACATATTCAATACCACAATAGTTTTTTAAGCTATTTTTCCCATGAGCTATATATTGCAAAGACAAAGGAGTGAAATTTTAAAGGTAGCACTCAAGCAATTTACTTTGGAATGGCAGAGAAATACCATGTAGTAGGTAGGTATGGTGGACACAAATGGCATAGTTTTTGGCTCAAGGATTTTGGATGCACGAGAAGTAATCCCTCTCAATACAAGGCTTAGGCTAGCAAGGTTGTTTGAAGCAAACACAAGGTACAGCAAAACTTACATAAGAATATATTGCAAGCATTATAAGACTCTACACTGTCTTCCTTATTGTTCAAACCCTCACCAGAAAATATCTAGACTTTAGAGAGACCAATCATGCAAACCAAATGTCAACAAGCTCTACAGCATTTCTTCATTAATAGGTGCAAAGTACATGATGCAAGAGCTTAAACATGATCTATATGAGCACAACAATTGCCAAGTACCAAATTATTCAAGACATTATACCAATTACCACATGTAGCATTTTCTGTTTCCAACCATATAACAATTAACGAAGCAGTTTCAACCTTCGCCATGAACACTAAGAATAAAGCTAAGAACATATGTGTTCATATGCAACAGCGGAGCGTGTCTCTCTCCCACACAAAGAATGCTAGGATCCAATTTTATTCAAACAAAACAAAAATAAAAACATAAAGGCGCTCCAAGTAAAGCACATAAGATGTGACGAAATAAAAATATAGTTTCACTAGAGGTGACCTGATAATTTGTTGATGAAGAAGGGGATGCCTTGGGCATCCCTAAGCCTAGATGCTTGAGTCTTCTTGAAATATGAATGGATGAACCACAGGGGCATCCCCAAGCTTAGAGTTTTCACTCTCCTTGATCATATTGTATCATCCTCCTCTCTTGATCCTTGAAAACTTCCTTCACACCAAACTCAAAACAAACTCATTAGAGGGTTAGTGCATAATCAAAAGTTCACATATTCAGAGGTGACATAATCATTCTTAACACTTCTGGACATTTCACAAAGCTACTGAAAGTTAATGGAATAAAGAAATCCATCAAACATTGCAAAACAGGCAATGCGAAATAAAAGGCAGAATCTGTCAAAACAGAACAGTCCGTAAAGACGAATTTTTCTGGGGCACTTAACTTGCTCGGATGAAAATGCTCAAATTGAATGAAAGTTGCATACATATCTGAGGATCACGCATGTAAATTGGCAGATTTTTCTGAGTTACCTACAGAGAATAATACTCAAATTCGTGACAGCAAAAAATCTGTTTCTGCGCAGAAATCCAAATCTAGTATCAACCTTACTATCAAAGACTTTACTTGGCACAACAATGCAATAAAATAAAGATAAGAAGAGGTTGCTACAGTAGTAACATCCTCCAAGACTCAAATATAAAACAAAAATTGCTGTAGTAAAATAATGGGTTGTCTCCCATAAGCGCTTTCTTTATAGCCATTAAGATGGGCTCAGTAATTTCAATGATGCTCTCGCAAGAAATAAGAGATGAAGCAAGAGAGAGCATCAAAAAGCAAATTCAAAACATATTTAAGTCTAACCCACTTCCTATGCATAGGAATCTTGTAAATAAACAAGTCATGTAAGCATAATGCAACAAGCATAGGAAAACTAGACAAGCGCAACTTCAAGATTTTCAGCAAAAAGATAGGTGTTTTAGTAACATGAAAATTTCTACAACCATATTTTCCTCTCTCATAAAGATTTTCAGTAGCATCATGAACAAACTCAACAATATAACTATCACATAAAGCATTCTTATCATGAGTCTCATGCATAAAATAATTACTACTCCCAACATAAGCATAGTCATTCTTATTAATTATAGTGGGAGCAAATTCAACAAAGTAGCTATCATTTTTATTCTCATCACCATAATCATCATATATAGGAGGCATATTGTAATCATAATTAATTTTCTCCTCAATAGTAGGTGGGCCGAAAATATGAGAGTCATCATTGCAATCATCATATATAGGAGGTAAAGTATCATCAAAGTAAATTTTCTCCTCCATGCTTGGGGGACTAAAAATATCATGCTCATCAAAACCAGCTTCCCCAAGCTTAGAATTTTCCATAGCATTAGCAACAATGGTGTTCAAAGCGTTCATACTAATATCATTGCTACTAGCATGCAAATAAGGTTCCATAGGTTTTTTAATTTTCGCATCAAATAATCCATGTCTTAACTCAGGAAGTAGATTAAAAAGCTCACTGTTATTTTCCATTATGCCTAACTAGTGAAAAATAAAAACAAGAAACAAAATGATGCAATTGTAGGATCTAAAGGAAATAGCTTCGAGCACTCACACACCGGCAACAGTGCTAGGAAATAGCTTAGTAGTCGGAGGATATGAATACCTTTTACCTTACCTCCCCGGCAACGGTGCTAGAAAATAGCTTGATGTCTACACACGCTTCTATTCCTGTAGACAGTGTTGGGCCTCCAAGAGCAGAGGTTTGTAGAACAGCAGCAAGTTTCCCTTAAGTGAATCACCCAAGGTTTATCGAACTCAGGGAGGTAGAGGTCAAAGATATCCCTCTCAAGCAACCCTGCAATTACGATACAAGAAGTCTCTTGTGTCCCCAACACACCTAATACACTTGTCAGATGTATAGGTGCACTAGTTCGGCAAAGAGATAGTGAGATGCAAGTGATATGGATGAATATGAGTGGTAATAACAATCTGAAATAAATATGGCAGCAAGTAAACATGCAGTAGAACAATAAATAAACGGTGATTCGATATTTGGAAACAAGGCCTAGGGATCATACTTTCACTAGTGGACACTCTCAACAATGATAACATAATAAAACTACTCTACACTCTCTTGTTGGATAACAAACACCATTCATTGTGGAGGGCTACAAAAGCACACCTCAAGCCGGAGTAAACAAGCTCCACAACATCCGGAGTTCATATTTAAGTAACCTTTAGAGTGCATAAAAGACCGTTGCAATTTAGACCGAGTACTAACATAGCATACACATTGTCAACAATAGCTATGAAAGGGGGAATAGATCGCATCAATACTATCACAGTAATAGTTAACTTCATAATCTACAAGAGATTACAATCATAACCTATGCCAAGTACTACATGATGCACACACTATCAACATTACATCATGGAGGAGGAATAGAGTACTTTAATAACATCACTAGAGTAGCACATAGATTAATAGTGATACAAAGCTCATCATATGGATCTCAATCATGTAAGGCAGCTCATGAGATCATTGTATTGAAGTACATGGGAGAGAGATGAACCACATAGCTACCGGTAGAGCCCTTAGCCTCGAGGGAGAACTACTCCCTCCTCATCATAGGAGAAAGCAGCGGCGATGAAGATGGCGGTGGTGTCAATGGAGATGCCTTCCGGGGGCACTTCCCCGTCCCGGCGGCGTGCCGGAACAGAGACTTCTGTCCCCCGAATCTTGGCTTCGCGATGGCGGCGGCTCTGGAACTTTTCTCGTATCGTGGCTTATTCTTTTAGGGTTTTCGCGACGGAGGCTTTAAGTAGGCGGAAGGGCAGCCTCGGAGGAGTCCTGGTGGACCCACACCATAGGGGGGCGCCCCCCCCCCCCCCCCCTTGGTCGCGCCGCCTTGTGGGGTGGGGCTCCCTGGCTCCCCTCTGGTCCCTCTTCGGTTCTCTGGAAGCTTCGTGGAAAAATAAGACTCTGGACGTTGATTTCGTCCAATTCCGAGAATATTTCCTTTGTAGGATTTCTGAAACCAAAAACAGCAGAAAACAGGAACTGACACTTCGTCATCTTGTTAATAGGTTAGTTCCGGAAAATGCATCAAAACGATATAAAGTGTGAACAAAACATGTAGGTATTGTCATAAAATAAGCATGAAACATCAGAAATTATAGATACGTTGGAGACGTATCACTGAACTTAACCACAATCACTTATGTTGTTCGTTGCATACTTGCATACACACGGACATTGAGTTACAATCATGTTGAAATGTGCTTTTCTATTGTTGCACATTGAGCTTCTTAATGTTCCTTATATCAAAATTTTATGTTGCATATGTTGCGACACATTTTTCAACGCTTTATTGTCATTCATTATAGTGTTTGCTTTTGCATGTGGGTGTTTAAAATATTGCAACATCTGTGCTTGATTTTGACAAACAATGAACAAAGTTGTTACAACTGTTTATCTATACATACCCACTTACTGCCTGTGAGGCTCCCTATGATCTTAAGTCCACTCTATGGCATATTTCAAATGTCTAAGGTGCGCGCTAGAGCAAAACATTTTTTTATAGATAGTTGAGCTTCTAAAAAAATGGTATATGTAGCTTTCCCATTTTGGATGAAGCATGGTGCTCCTTCGGAGTTGAGAGACCGATGATAGCGGATCGACGATGCATGGGGGTAGATGATGAGGGCCTTGTATATATAGGAATGGAAGGGAATCATTGGGGCTTTGCGAATTGTGATTGCTTGCCTGCACGCTTTATTTCCAGCATGGTGCATGCCATGCATGATCCTGAAAAAAGCACATCTGCCATGAAAAGAGATAGATAAGGGATTGAGAGAGAGAGAGAGAGAGAGAGAGGATAGTGTGAGAGAGCTAATAGACTTGGTAATTATCTGCGCCGAAATTGGTTTGGGGTTTAATCCCAGGGAACCTTCGATTGGACTGTACTTGATCTACTTGTCATTGCCTCTCGCCTGATTTTTGTTTGGCAGATTGAAGACTTGGATAAAAGGTAAACAGAGAATATCATTCACATTAATTTGCATCAAGCAATTTTGCATCTTGATCGAAACTGCCCTAGATCCTCGTTGGATTCAAACGATAGGTACGTTACATATTGTGCGCGGGCCGCTTTACATCTAACTTTTTTTAAGAAGTTTCCGGCATGCAGCTTCATGCCATGAGTAGTGCACATGCACGTAAAAGTGTGAGCTCAAACAAAACAAAAAGGAATCTTTGGGGAGCGTAATTTTGTTTGTCAAAACTAGCGCCATGTCAAGACAAGTATGTACACAAGATACTGATCGAGGGAAATAACAAAGTTCATTCGACATAATGTCAATCAAAACGTTATGTATGAACATTGTGTGATACACAGGTCTGTAAACATTATTGTCAAAACCTCGACTCTAATTCTCTAACTAGTGATGCGATATATATATGACGAGTCGACGCCTCGTGTGGTTGCTCGGCATCCTCTACACCTAGCTAAACTACAAAGTAACCATGCGCTCTACCTAGTTAACCCAAAGTGAGGATGCTAAAGCAGCAGGGGTAAAGATCTTGGTTAATTAACAATACAGCCTATACAAGTTCGGATCGATCCCACTTGATCGAAAGGAAAGCGTAAATCTGTAAAGAGACATGTTCTTGTACGCGCGTACTGGGACCGGTTAATTTGCAGAGCCCCCACACAGACACAGCTAGCACATGCATGGGAAAGCGTGCATTTGGTATCATATGGGCTCCTCCTGATCTCTCGTATCCGCCCCTCCGGCCTCTCTCTTCCCCTTTATAGTTTTTGATGTTTTCTGCTTTTGCAAAGCTCTCTCTTGCCCCACTCCCTCCCTCTCTCGTATGTATGTATGCACACTTTTTCCTAGGGCATGTCTCCACCCTGAGCTATAGCTAGCTAGCTAGTCCAATTAAGGGGGCGATCGGAGACGAAGGCGCCGCTTTGCAGAAGCTCGATCGTTTTCGACTCAGCCGAAGGTCCCTTCCTTCAAGAGTTGTTAACCTTTTTGTGTTTTACCGTGCATGGCTCAGAGATCACATGCGGTTTTAGTGTTTTAGATAAGGTCGATCAAGCTCAAAACATCTCAACTTGACTCAGGGTTCAAAGTTTTGAGGAAATTTCCAAAAAAAATCGGTAGTGTTTGGAGTGGGCAGGGTAATATATTTTTAACTCATGCATTTTAAATAGATTCAAACCAAATCACATGTTCTCGAATTAATGCAAAATAGTTCCGAAGTAATTTCCAAACCCTTGGATGCTCCGACGGATCCAAAATAGCTCTTTGTATCGAATTTTTTCACCCTCGAATGTTCATTCGTGGAAAACTTGTGCGTCGCCATATCCATAATTTTTCCGAAATTCTTGAATTTTGGTTGTTTCAACCAACAAATTATGTTTTCGGTTAATTTGGTCTACAACTGAAGCTAAAAAAAATCCAATTTGGGTTGGAAGATAGTGCTTTCTTTTATAGTGCTAGAGATGAACCATTAGATCCGCTTATTTTAGTGAATTTTCAAATAAAAATAATAATAAAAGACTTCGGCCATAGAACAACGGAATCATCTACCTACATTTGGTAAAAACCCTAAAACCATTTTTTATTACTTTGGTCGAATAAACATAAACTGTAGTACAGTGGTAAAGGCAGACATGCGAGACATTTTGGGTCATTTCAGATATTCGGAAGTTACAACAATCAAATTTTGGTCGAAAGAGAGAATGTATATTATGCTACATTAGGATCCACGCACCCTCCCTAGCTGCTCGTTTTGTTCATCTCCCATAGCAGAAATGTGAGCTCACCCCCCTCGCTTCTTCCCACTCCTTGCTCTGCTTGGTACTCGTCTTCCCCTTTTCACACCCCATCTACTGCTCGCCTCCATGTTCTTAGTTCTTATCGTTGTAACCCTAGTGGCCGCTATCCATTAGCAAGACGATCAGTTGTACGTGTCTCTAAACCCTCTAGTGTACCCATTGAGGACTCCTTTGATTCGTAGGATAGAAAAAGTATATGAATAGAAAAAACATAGTATTAGGATGTCATGTCTAGTTGAATCCATTGTGTCAAAAGAAACAATTAAAAAAGAGCACAATACAAGAAAATTAAAAACTGTATAGACGCCTATGGTGATGGGGGACCATTTCTTAGATTACGCCCTCGGTCTGCGTCATGCCATCCACCCCCGCCTCTCGTTGGTGCGTGGAGGCGATCTCGGGCATCTTCCGCGACACGACGGCGCCCGGGGCAGCAGCCTTGGGTTTGACGGAGGAGGTGGCCTCTTCTTCGCCGGAGAGGGTCGGCCTGCGGTTGGTGGTGGTGGATTTTTGATCTATCATCGCCAGCCGGCGGTGAGATGGAGGTGCATGGAAGCCGGCGATGGTGTCGCCGGTGGAGGGCTGGGTTGGCCAGCCCGGGATGGTCGCCGACGTGGGGGTCTGGCCTGAATAAAGGCGGCGGTCCTAGGGCCTCTCTTGCGTGAAGAGGAGGACCTACCGGAGGCCTGGACTCGTGATCTGGCCGGAGGGTTGAGTTCCGGAAGGCTCCGCCGGCGAATGTAACAGTGCTTTGCCTGGAGTTTGCTGGATCAGAGGTATTCGGTCGTGCGCACCCATGCGTTTATTCCGACCGTTTGGTTCTAGAGGGAGCGGCGCGAAGCTCTTTTTCTGTGTTGACATCAAGTGACTGTGGATCCATGATGAAAGTTGGAAGAAGAGAATTTCATGAAGGCCGGAGGGGAGGACTAGCTAAGGGAGGTTCAAGTCTCCGCGCTGTTGAGGGGCTTGCTTGGTGTCCGGGCTTCACAGCAGCGGTATGAAAGTGGGGGCGACAACACATGTGAAGCGCAGAGTCCTACCTTTCAGGGTGAAAATCCAAGGTCTGGCCTTAACTGGTTGTGCCTTGCAGTGACCTTGGTGGAGGCATTGTTTTGAGAGTGGGGACTATCTTCAGGGTGAAAACCTAAGATCTTTGATCGGGCGACGATGATGTTGGAGCACTGTTCCCTTCTTGGAGGCGTTGTTTTTTGGAGAGTCTGCAATTCAGGTGTTGTCATGGTGGTGGATATTGCTGTTGTTAGGTCCGTGATACTGTAGCGGGACTTTTGTTTCTTAGTTTTCTTTTCGTTTTTTTTTTGGCTGTGTGCATCCGTAGTGCCATTACGGTGGTGCGTTGTTGCAGAGGCTGGGTGTAATTGGTATCTCTCGATATTAATATATTCCCTTTATCGAAAAATTTCTTAGATTACGCTTCCATCAATGTTGGATTAAAAATCTCTCATCGTGTCCTCCAACTGAGTAGACATCTCCATAAATAGATCGCGGTTCTTCACAAGTTGTAGAGATGACTATGAGCGAAGCAAAACTAACCTGCATTACAGAAGGATTTCTCTGGCTTCCCGTTTCTTCTCCTTTCTCCTCCCGTCGTCCTTGTTCCCACCAATGATGATCAACATTGCACTTCTTTAATTTCTCAACCACTCATTCCCCTCATTGCTCATTCCCTTTCTCCCTTCTTATTGCGAGCCTTGTGCTTTAAGCCCAACTCGTTGAATTTTTCAAAATAAATAGTTTAAATTTGAATAAATTTTTGGAAACTGATGCTTTGTATCAGGGTTTGTAGGTATTTGATCAATCTTTTAGGCTATATTTAGCCGACTTGAGTTCAAATATAGTCTTCGATTAGTCGAAACAACGTAGGTGTGGCGTGCAATGATGCGTTATCGATGTTAATATCAGTATATTTTTACAGTACATGTATTTTATTATGCTAAAGGCATGCATGTTCGTAGCCTAGGATCGATCAGGATTCAGGATCTCAGTAAATATATTTCCATGCGATGCATATATATTCACGTACGGTCCCTACCATCTTTTAACTGCTTCTGCTGTGGGTCAAGTGGCATGTGATGCCAACTCTCAAAGATACCTAGGTTATGCCAAGTTTTACATGCCAGTCATGATCACACAGCTAGCCCGTGTGCATGTTGTCAATCGGCATGTGTCGCCATGAGAATGAAACATCCATTTGCTGCCCCGGTTACCAATGACAACGTTTGGCGATGGCCAACCCTCTGCTGTTGAAGACTTGAAGTGTTGATTGGACTGGATGGCGGCCAATTCATGAGCATGCCATCTCTAGCTGCCTGCACCTCAATTAACTGTATTGTCGTACCACCTACGTATCGGGTGGCGGAAAACCGTGGCTCCGCAAAATATAGAGCATGTTTGGTTTTTAACTGCAATTTGCCATGTTAAAATTTAGCAGCCATAGTTTATTTAGCATTTGTTTGATTTTTTCCACACTTTATTGCATCTATGATCTAATTGTCATAGATTTAAATTTTTTACCAACTTTTATCAAAGTTTGGCTTCGCTATTTTAAGCCACAATTTGGCTTGGAAAATTGTGGCTAGAAACTAAACAGCCCATAGCCTGAATGATTGACCAACTCCCTAGAAAAAGCAACACCAGCAAAGAGGATGACGCGTAGTCCTCCCGTAATCAAGTAAGTGTATGTTTGAACTTGTCTTATGTCAAAGTTTATTAGCCGTTAACGTTTGATCCAAACAATTAGATTGGTTTCTACCAGCATGTGATCATCGAGCTCGACTGCGCCGCGGTGGCCAAGGCGTTGCAGTCCCCTGTGAACAGATCAAAGCAGTGGGCCTTGTATGATGAGGCAAAAACACTTCTGATGATGTTTGAGGACCACAAGGTAGTTCATGTTAACAGAGAGAGCAACATGGTCGCTGATGCACTAGCTAAAATTGGTAGATCTGCAGGTAGCTGTATCTGGTTTGATTCTTTCCCTGACCATATCTGGGACGTTGTAACACAAGACACCGCTTTGTGTGATCCAGAATAAATATAAGGCTCTCTTTCCTCAAAAAAAAATACTAGCGTTTAGGTTCAGGGTGCGAAAGATGAGGTTCTCCTGCCGTCCTCGCGCAGCCTCCAGGATCCTCACTGTCGTCGGTCGTCACCAACTGATCCAGCCCTCCCTCGCCTCGGCACCTGCCCCTAACCAGCAGTCCCAGTAGGTCACGGTGGTGGCGGGCCCCATCCCCCTGGTGGGCGGGGATCCTCTAGCCGCGTGATGCAGTGGAGGCCGGATGCCGGGGCAGCAACCCCGGGCGCGCAGATGGCGGCGCGGCACACTCTGCTGGCTGCGGTGGTGCGAGGTGGAGTGGCAGTTGGGTTGCTTGCGGAGGAGAATGCGGGGTGGGCGGCGTTGGTGCTCGGCGATGTCATCTGAAGCGCCGCTGCAATGGCGTGAGGACGTTGTAGGCCCATCCTGGGTGAAATCTCGGCATGTGGGTTGCGGCGGCCACTGCCCGCATCGGGTAGATGGTTTGTTGTCCCTGGATAGCGGTCGCGCGAGCCTTATTGGGTCCGATCTATGTCGGTTGCAGCGAGGTCGGCGAAGACCTTATCTTCATCCAGTGAGGCTTCATGATAGCGTAGCGTGAAGCTTCACATTTTGGTTGGTGCCATGGGAAATTCCTTAATACATGTTCCCATGGTATTGATAGTGGTGAATAAAGTCATGGTCGATTCGATCTGAGGCTTGTAATTATGGAGAGGAGTTTTGGTTGCGATGAAGACTTGCTGCATATGTTTTCTATATGTATGGTGTTGAGGACTTGCAGCAGCGGCCTTGGCAGGCTGGGACATCAGCACAAGTGTACATCATTTTTGGTGGTGCTTCTCGAGTACCAATCCGTGATTTCTAGGATGAAAAGCCCAAGGTCTGGCCTTCACGGGTTGTACCTGGCAATGGCTTTGCTGAAGACATTATTTTGGGAACTCGGTCTTATTCCAGGTGTTTGAATTTTCTTTGACTGGGCGACGACAACGCTTGTGCATTGTTTTCTTTTTAGATGCGTTGCTTTTAGAGAACCTCTTTTGCAGTCCGAGTGTTGTCTTTCGTGGTGTTCAGAGAGTTGTTGTTGCAAGTCTTTGTTATTCCTCTCCTTTTTATTTTGTTCTTGGCTATGTGCATTCTTGATGTCTTCAATATCTTATCAGCGTAGATGCCAGATGTTATTAGTACCTTCATGATATTACTTTATTCATTTTATCAAGAAATTAAAAGTTTATTAACTTTAACCAACTTCTAGAAAAAAGTAGCAACATTTATGACACTAAATTAATATTTCTAGATTCATCTTGATATGTAGTTCAATAATATAGTAGTAATTTAGTGTTACATATATTGCTAATTTGTGTAAAAAAAGTCAACTTTGAAAATATTTAACTTCTAAAAAAAGAAAAATGTACGCTTATTGATTGACGGAGGTAGTAGTCCACAATAGTAGTTCCATGGTACAAAACACTTGGCTTGAGGCCACGTTTTACCACAACTTGCTTAAGAATGTCCTTCTTTTTTTTTTGCTTTATTGTAACAAATGTGCTTTGCTAGATGTTTTGAGCTTCATGCTTCATGCATTGTCACATATAGTTCTTTACTATACATTTCACACTTTTGAGTGACTAATTTTTTCCTTCACACAAATCAGGCAAGATAGTTCAGAAGTTTGGTATGCTTAGACACAAGGCTTCAATCAAACGTGCCTTGTTTTCCTGTAATTCATCTCTAACGGTGTAGCTTCTTGCAAGATAGTAAGATACTAGTTCAGAAATCAGTGTGAACTGTGAAGTAACATAAAAGAAAAAAAGGAGATCTGTGTGAAGACCCTTTACTAGGAAAGGAAGATGCCGAACAGCAAAAGGTGGAGATTGACAGTGTTCAGCCTGACATGCTATGCATCTTTTCCTCTTGCGAGTTCCAGACCACTTTCACATGAATTACTTTCAAGACAAGTATGGAACTGCATAGGCACGAAACCGAATCATATTATTTACGGATCAGAAATGATTGATGAGTAAGTACTTGCTTTATTTCCACTTTTTAGGGTTCACAGATATATATAGATGATCTTCGCTCAGTGTCCTTGCTCGTCAGCTCAATGCTCCGAAATTATTGTGCAATCAGCGGGGAAGATTGGAGCATTTTTGACGCGAAATAGGAGGAGCTCTCCTTTCGCATTTATATAAGGGGGGAAACTGTACGAAGAGATTGGAGCATTTGAAGTGAGATTTTCCTTTAAGCAAGGTGCTGAAGTGAGTGACCGATGGAAAGGAAAAGAAAAAAAGGGGCTAGGTGATATAAAGAGCACCAAGCCATGCTAAAGCAAAACATGGGCATATATATGTTTGCCTTTGGCCTCTCTTTAGACCAAGTAAGAACCATTCACTTTGTAACAGAAATTTTCAGCAGGAGGCTTCTAGTAAGGACAAGCATCTTTGGTTGGAAGCTGCATGCCATTGCCACCTCCGTCTCTCACTAGACGGGTCGATAAAACAACTTTGTAGATGCGAGGTAACTGCATGTTGTCAGTGGAACACGTACGGTTCCATGGACGTTTCTTTTCTTTTGTTTGCGGGTATGGAGGTCTATGCTTGAGAAACACTCGGGTCGCTCTAGGGGTGGCTTGGACGGAACCTTAGCTGCTACTGGCTCCCACCCCCCGTCCTCCACATCTCCCTACCGCTACCTGAGGTAGCCCGCGGGTAAAGCCCCTCTTGTTGAACGGTGGTGGTGGTGCTCATCTCCGAGCGCATATGGCGGTGCCAGGGGCCTCCTCCTCCTCCTCCTCCTCCTCCTCGTGTGGTGGGATCTCCGGCTAGAGCTTCACGGTGGCCCCCACTCGATCCCCACTCACACGACTCACACAACCTGGTTTCTTTTCTATTTCATAGGAAATCTACTCTATCTGCGCGTTTATTTTTTATACATTCTTTTTGTGTCAACATTTACATATTGCTTGTAGTTGAGTTAAACAATATTTCTGTTGTAGATATACACTACTCATCCTGAAGTTTGAAATTAAAGTTAGGTTCAATGACATGATTAGAAGGTGAGATATGGTAACAAATAGTCACATCAAACTTTCAACAAATCATCAACACATGTCCAAAATTTCCAAAGTGTACACCCCATCTTTAGGTAAGAAAATATGTGATTTACACATGGACACCATGTATATTTTGTTTTGGATACACGCCTATTCACTATTCATTGGGATACAACATCCGCATAACATATACAAAGTTTCCTAATCCTACTCCCTCCTTTTCCTAGTACGCCACACATTAGGTTTGGTTAAAGTCCAATTTGAATTGTTTGACTAAATATATAACCTAAAATATAACATCGACCATATGAAATGCACATAATATAACAATATATTAAATTATGATTGCAATAAAAAATATTTGAATATTTTAGGGATACATATTATTTTCTATATAATTAGCTAAACTAAATATATAGACTAATATGAAACAGATGGAGAACATATATTTGAATGAGTATAAAAATGAGTTTAGCAAGAATTTTAAAATCTCACGGGAAACAGTTGAGAAACTAATGGCATGTCAGAAACACGATATTTATGATCTAGCATGTTTCCATGAATGAATGAAAGAACTGCAAAACCTTTAAAAGGGATTTTGTGGAAAAAAAAGTATTATGCAGACACTAATAAAACCTAAAAGGCCTGGAAACTAAGTTTGTTGTCGAAGAGTTCTCTCTTTGTGATGCTGCCCGAACAGCCCACTAAACGAATAAACTTTCGGATCAGTTTGCCCAATTGGAAATATTTCTTGCAGGCCCGTCAGCCGTTGGGCACTATTGGCCCAATCTCCTGGAGTGTAGCCCAAATTTAGTGTCGATACATTTCTCTAGCAGTCATGTTTAGTTTGAATATATAGTAGTGGATACCAATTCATTTTTAAAACGCTATCAATATGTACATCTTTTTCTTTTTTTGCGAGAAATCCACCGATCCATTAATAATCATCAACAGTAGTACAAATAATCCAAAATATAAAGAAAATTACAAATTGGTACTCGAACCACCTAGCGACGACTACAAACACTAGCACGAGCCGAAGGCGCGCCGCTGTCCTCGCCCCTCCATCGCTGGAGTCAGACAAAGCTTGTCATAGTAGAGCTTGTTGTAGTAGACAGACGGAAAGTCGTCGTGCTAAGGTCCCAAAGGACCAGCGCACCAGAGCAGCAACCATCGCCAATGATGACAACCGTAGATCGGAAGAGACTGACATGAAACCACACCAACAAAGACGAAAACCGACCAGATCCCAGGAGATCCGACGGGCACACAACTCCACACGCCCTCCGTCAGCGCTAAATGCACCACCGGAGCGAGGATAGGGCGGGGAGGACCTTATTCTGACTTCAGGATGTAGCCGCGCCGCCTCACCATCCAAAAAAAAAGACCGAAAACCAAACTAAATTAAGAACGGAAACTCCCCGCCGGCGAGGAACCGTGGTCCGCCATACCTCCAAGGCCCCAAGGCCACTGGAGGCGGAGCGGACCGGCGGTATCACCGGCGAGGAGGACGGAACCCTAGATGGGTTTGTGTTTTTTCCGCCGCCTGGGTTGTCTCTCACGTACCGGTTGGATTTCTTGTGATTATCTCTATAGCTTGACACTCGTTGATTTGATTTGCTACTGGTTTACATAGTCATAGAAAAAATGTCGAAGATCTTGCTCCCACATAAATTGATCTAGTTCTCACATGATTAAACTTTTGAGCTGTCACCCGTCACACCTTGTCATCGAGCACCATCTCTTCTGATTAGGCATAAACAAATTCACTCTCTGATAAGCATGCAAGTACTTTTCCATTCATTAATTAAGTGCAGGACATGAGCTAGCTAGATAACAAGCCTGACAACACTGGAATATGTATCTGGATCACAATGAGCATATTATGTCATGCAAGGATTGTGATTAGCTTGTTCCTTTCATCCTTTTGGACACAAAAGACATGCAAATAAGCATGGTATCGTAATCATTTTATTTCTTATGCATACATGTTGTTATCCCTCTTTGTGTCTTCCCCACGGAGCTTTTGATGGACACAAAGTTTCCATTGTGAAATTAAGTGATCTAATGGATGCATAGGGTCCCATTTGGATTCCAGGGTCTTTCAGTTATCTGTCCCTAAACATTTTTCTTACCTTCTCAACAAACATAATGCTCTTACCTTTTTACTCGTTGATGCTTTTGATTTACAGGTCATGGGTCCATTTTGCAATGGGAGCCTTGATTGGGCTTTTTTTTTCGATATGGGAGCGATGCCCCGGCCTCTGCATCAATCGATGCACACAGCCATTTATTTAAAATAGTACTGTAAACAAGAGAGTTTATTACACATGAAAGTGTGCCATTGAAGCAACACTACCAACCAGCTAAAGATGAAAAGTACAAAAACTAGCCATCTCGAATCCTACTAATATGACGCCATCCAGTAGCCTGGAAATAACAGTCCTGCGTGACCTTGAGTAGACGGCTGCATCCAGTATCCATAATACCCCGCTGGTCCTCCGGAAACATATACGCCCATAGCTGTATCCATTGCGCCGCACGAAGAATAACCTGCAAAAACTTTGTTCCCTTATGTCTGTTAAAAATAATATCATTTCGGCTAGTCCAAATTGACCAACATATTGCCGAAATACCAATCCGGATATGAGCCTTATCCTCTTTTTTAACACCATTTAACCAATTACCAAACATATTTGTTACATTAGCCGGTGGTGGAATGTTATAAGCAAAATATATCATCCGCCAAACAATTTTTGCAAAAGGGCAATGAAGAAACAAATGATCCACAGTTTCATTATTGTTACAGAAACAACATGTTTGACTCCCTGTCCATTTTCTCTTCACCAAATTGTCCTTTGTAAGCAAAACTTTATTACTAAGAAACCACATGAATATCTTAATTTTAAGAGGAATTTTAATCTTCCAAAGATATTTCCGTAAGAATCTAGTATGACCATTCATAAGGTCCATGTACATAGATTTAACAGAGAATAATCCACTATCAGTTAATTTCCAGATAAATTTATCAGGTTCATTTGTTAACTGAATATTCATCAGCCGTTGACATAAGTGTAGCCATAGATTATATTTATATTCATTAAGCGTTCTCCTAAAACCAATATTAAGAGGATGCTCAGCCAGAACTGTAGATACTAACACATTTTCCGTTGGACTATATTGTATAAAGACGGATATTGGAGAGAAAGTGGAAGATCACCTAGCCAACTATCTTCCCAGAAGCGTACTCTCGTTCCGTTGCCAACCTTAAAGGCTCCTCTTTTGAAAAATTCATGTTTAACCCGCATGAGTCCCTTCCAAAAAGGAGAATCTGTGGGTTTGGCCTCAATTTGTGCTAAAGTTTTATTCTTGATATATTTATTATGTAATATCTGTTGCCACACCCCATCTTCATGTAATAACTTGAATAACCATTTACTTAATAAGCACATATTTTTCAGTTCAAGTACCTCGATTCCCAAACCCCCTTGATCTTTGGGTCTACAAATTATATTCCACCTAGACAATCTATATTTCTTTTTATCATCATCGGACTGCCAAAAAAACCGAGAACGATAATAATCAAGCCTCTTTCTTACTCCCTTAGGAATTTCAAGAAAAGATAACATGAACATAGGTAAGCTTGTAAGGACCGAGTTTATGAGCACAAGACGGTCCCCATAGGATAACATTTTACCCTTCCAACATCCTAGTTTCGACGCAAAACGATTCTCCACTGGATTCCACTCAGAATTGCGAAGCATTCGGTAATGGATGGGAATTCCAAGGTAACGAAATGGTAAAGCCCCAGATGTATACCCAAAAATATGTTTATATTGGTGTTCCATTTCTATGGCTTTTCCAAAGCAAAATATCTCACTCTGGTGAAAATTAATCATAAGGCCAGACAACTGTTCAAAAATACATAGGATGAGTTTCATATTAATGGCCTTCGCTAAATCATGTTCCATGAAGAGAATTGTATCATCAACATACTGTAAGACAGATACCCCACCCTCAACTAAATCTGGAATAAGACCACCAACATGACCCTCCTCTTTGGCCCTAGCAATCAAAATGGCTAGCATATCGGCTACAATATTAAAGAGAATAGGTGACAAAGGGTCTCCTTGCCTTAACCCCTTTCTAGTCTGGAAATTATGACCAACATCATCATTAACCTTAATTCCCACACTTCCCCCTTCTACAAAGCTTCGAATACGATCACACCACATTTGGTTAAAACCTTTCATACGAAGCACCTGCTGGAGGAAAGGCCACTTCACCTTATCATATGCCTTTTCAAAATCGATTTTAAAAAGAACTCCATCTATCTTTTTACGGTGTAATTCATGAATCGTCTCATGTAAAACGACAACCCCCTCTAAAATGTGTCTACCCGGCATAAATGCTGTCTGTGTAGGTCTCACCACCTTATGCGCTACAGACGACACTCGGTTAGTGGAGACTTTCGTAAAGATTTTGAAACTGACATTCAACAAACAAATTGGCCTGTACTGCTGAATTTACATTGCGTTTTCTTTTTTAGGAAGCAAAGTAATTAGCCTTGATTGGGCTAATTGCCAGAAATGCAACTGAACGTGACCCATGAGAGCAACCTCACCTCCTTAATGCGGCAAAGTTAATATGCACCCATGGCTCCTTAAAAAGGTTTGTACAGCTGTGTGGTGGTGCTTTGAGCAACTATGGCTGAAACATGCAGGCCACTATCCCCAGCTGATCATGCACAGCCGGCCAGATGGCAGCAAGTGCAACCACATCTATGCAAGTCCTTATCCGGCGCATGGCTGATTTCAGTCAACAATATGCACCTAGCTGCATGATGAATTGTGGCCATACGTAGCATTTTACTGTAAAGTTCGGCGCTAAATTTGTTTCTGAAAAATTGTATCAAATATTCAAGCGCGTTCGAGTTTCGCAAAAATGGCGAGCTCTTTTCAGGTAACAACGACAGTGTTTAGTTAATAATAAAAAAGTTTCTACCATTTGATTCGTCACAGGTTTAATTCTGAAACAAATAATTTTCTGACAAGACAGTTACTCAAAGGGCTTTCTATTTTCGTGCTCTCAGATCCTTAGTTGTACTCAGTTTTTTCCAGATCTTTAGTTTTTCCTCAGTTTTTTCCAAGCTCTTGTTTGAAACCGAAGGAGCTCAGATGGGAGGATTCCCGTTTAGTTAACCATTCCGTGCTGACGTGTGGGCCGCGTCATGTGGGGCTGGTAGATAGGGACCACGTGACACAGGACGAGACTGCGTTTAGTTGTACGTGAGAGCTGGGGTTTTGTCTCTCTCGGCCCAAATTGGGATTTTTCAGAGCGCCTTTTTCCTTTTTCTCTCTCTGTCTTTTTCACCAAATTAGTATCAAATCTAGAGAAGCTTCTATTTCTATCTTATTTCAATTATTTGTGCCTTTTGGTCCTCGTTTTATGCCCAATATGGAAGCAAATCTAGTAGCAAATCTAGAAGCTAGTATATGATAAATTCACAGCAGCATAATAAATTTAGAAAAACTAAGTATAATACATAAACTGCATACATCAGCCAAAAGCAGTCAATAATGATGTTAATGTTCACGACAAACTAAGCTGAAAATAATACAAGACGCACGTAATGTATGGCTAACATGAAGAATAGGATACCCCATGATGAATGAGTCTATTCTTCTTTCATCATATATTTATTCGTCGCTATAATCTCTGATCTGAAATAAATATTCACTGAACTCCTTCTGTCTGCAGTGTGTAGCCAATACATCTTCCAAACGGTATGATATTTGTTTATTTCTCAGACTGTAGTTTCCTAATCTATCCACACGTAGTGGCCACTCATTCCAAGCCTTTATATCATCAAAGTACTCATTGATATAACCCAAATCCGCGTAGTAGATGCATCCAAGTCGAATTGTCGGGTGCACTCTGGTGTCGACGGAGATACACCGAATATAATAAACGAAGAAGGAACGACTGCGAATGTTACTGACGGCTTGGAGAGAGCGTCTCTCAGTGTCCACACGGTACACCAATGGTTGATCTTCCTCCAAATGCATGTTGTCCAACAACACAAGCAGAAGACCACCATCCGACTTCACAAAGTAGAACTTGTCATTTCCAAGTTCTGGAAATGAAATTAGTGTCTCTATGTTGACAGTGCTCGCGCGCTGCTCCAATTGGACATCGTTTGTGCACACTAATTTTTCGAACTCAAAATTGTTCACAGCTATTGCATACAATTCACCATTGAATGCGGTAATGCAACACAGAGAATGGTGCTTGATCGAAAATTTCCTTCTCCCCAATCTTCATCTATATCCTTAGTTGGAGTGCTCTCATCGACCAAAGTAATTTCCCACCGGGTAATGTGTGGAAACGAAGACCGTAATCGGGAACTTCATTACTGCGAATGACTCCAGAATAACAGATGGCATCTGCACCTCAAACATAGTGTTCAATGTCTTTGTGAGTGGGTTCAGAAGCCGTATCTTGTGCGGCTGGTTCTTCTGCGCAAGCACGATGACGCCACGGCAAAAGCCATCGAAGTAGTATCTAAAATATATTGATGAAGATAACATTCAACACTAAGATGTTTACGATTGAAAATAAAAATGGATTAAATCTATAGATATGGATGAATTTGAACATTGCATGAACTTCTGTTAGATCGATGGTGACGTAGCGGGATGTGCGGAGTTGGAGGAAGGTGAACTCATCGACGCATGGAAGGGCGTGTTCTACCATGATCCATTCGTGCAGGTGCACATCGGCTCAGTGATGATGGATCACCTCGCCAATGCCTACGTATTGTAGACTTGGGTTTCGGGAGAGAGCAACGATGGAGATTCCGGGAGCGAGATTAGGCACACGACGTACCCAGCTTCAGGTCCCCTCGGTGGAGGATCCCTACGTGCTGCTAGCAATCCAGTATATGAGCATAAGTATGTTTACAGGGTGCCTCCATAGGCGGAACTATGTTGTCTATCTATTGGCCTCTCTATTTCGGGTGCCCTGGCTAGCTTTATATATGTGATGTCTACGGGTGCTTCTATTCTTGTAGACAGTGTTGGGCCTTCAAGAGCAGAGGTTTGTAGAACAGCAGCAAGTTTCCCTTAAGTGGATCACCCAAGGTTTATCGAACTCAGGGAGGAAGAGGTCAAAGATATCCCTCTCATGCAACCCTGCAACCACAAAGCAAGAAGTCTCTTGTGTCCCCAACACACCTAATACACTTGTCAGATGTATAGGTGCACTAGTTCGGCGAAGAGATAGTGAAATACAGGTGGTATGAATATATATGAGCAGTAGTAACGGCACCAGAAAATAGCTTGATGCTACAACTGGTGTGTGGTTGATGGTGGTAATATTGCAGGCAGTACAGATACAGTAGAACAGTAAACAAGCAGCGATAGCAGTATTTGGAAACAAGGCCTAGGGATTGTACTTTCACTAGTGGACTCTCTCAACATTGATCACATAACAGAATAGATAAATGCTATACTCTACACTCTCTTGTTGGATGATGAACACCACTAATTGCGTAGGATTACACGAACCCTCAATGCCGGAGTTAACAAGCTCCACAATATTCGATATTCATATTTAAATAACCTTAGAGTGCATGATAGATCAACACAACTACACCAAGTACTAACATAGCATGCACACTGTCACCATCACACTATGAAGGAGGCATAGATCACATCAATACTATCATAGCAATAATTAACTTCATAATCTACAAGAGATTACAATCATAACCTACGCCAAGTACTACACGATGCACACACTGTCACCATTACACCGTGCAGGAGGAATAGACTACTTTAATAACATCACTAGAGTAGCACATAGATAAATAGTGATACAAAACTCATATGAATCTCAATCATGTAAGGCAGCTCATGAGATCATTGTATTGAAGTACATAGGGAGAGAGATTAACCACATAGCTACCGGTACAGCCCTTAGCCTCGATGGAGAACTACTCCCTCCTCATGGGAGACAGCAGCGGTGATGAAGATGGCGGTGAAGATGGCAGCGGTGTCGATGGAGAAGCCTTCCGGGGGCACTTCCCCGTCTCGGCGGCGTGCCGGAACAGAGACTCCTGTCCCCCAGATCTTGGCTTCGCGATGGCGGCGGCTCTGGAAGGTTTCTCGTACCGTGGTTTTTCCGTCTCGAAGATTTAGGTCAGGGACCTTTATATAGGCGAAGAGGCGGAGTCGGAAGGTCGACGAGGCGACGACACAGTAAGGCGGCGCGGCCAAGGCCTGGGCCGCGCCAGCCTATCATCTGGTGGGCCTGTGGCCCCCCTCTGGCGACTCTCGGGTGTTCTGGAAGCTTCGTCCAATTCTAAGACTCTGGGCGTTGATTTCGTCCAATTCCGAGAATATTTCCTTACTAGGATTTCTGAAACCAAAAACAGCAGAAAACAGGAACTGACACTTTGGCATCTCGTCAATAGGTTAGTTCCGGAAAACGCATAAAAACGATATAAAGTGTGAACAAAACATGTAGGTATTGTCATAAAACAAGCATGGAACATAAGAAATTATCGATACGTCGGAGACGTATCAGCATCCCCAAGCTTAGTTCCTACTCGTCCTCGAGTAGGTAAACGATAACAAAGATAATTTCTGAAGTGACATGCTACCAACATGATCATAATCATACTATTGTAAAGCATATGAGATGAATGCAGCGATTCAAAGCAATGGTAAAGGCAATGATTAAACAACTGAATCATATAGCAAAGACTTTTCATGAATAGTACTTTCAAGACAAGCATCAATAAGTCTTGCATAAGAGTTAACTCATAAAGCAATAAATTCAAAGTAAAGGCATTGAAGCAACACAAAGGAAGATTAAGTTTCAGCGGTTGCTTTTAACTTATAACATGTATATCTCATGGATATTGTCAATGTAAAGTAATATAACAAGTGCAATATGCAAGTATGTAGGAATCAATGCACAGTTCACACAAGTGTTTGCTTCTTGAGATGGAGAGAAATAGGTGAACTGACTCAACATAAAAGGTAAAAGAAAGGGCCTTCGCAGAGGGAAGCATCGATTGCTATATTTGTGCTAGAGTTTTGGTTTTGAAAACATAAAGAGAGCATAAAAGTAAAATTTTGAGAGGTGTTTGTTGTTGTCAACGAATGGTAGTGGGCAATCTAACCCCCTTGCCAGACAAACCTTCAAAGAGCGGCTCCCATGAATTATTTTTATTTTTGGGTGGCACTCCTTCCAACCTTTCTTTCACAAACCATGGCTAACCGAATCCTCGGGTGCCTGCCAACAATCTCATACCATGAAGGAGTGCCTTTTTATTTTAGTTTTATTATGATGACACTCCTCCCCACCTTTGCTTTCTCAAGCCATGGCTAACCGAATCCTTCGGGTGCCATCCAACAATCACATACCATGGAGGAGTGTCTATTTAGGTTAATTAATTTGGGACTGGGAATCCCATTGCCAGCTCTTTTTTGCAAAATTATTGGATAAGCGGATGAAGCCACTAGTCCATTGGTGAAAGTTGCGCAACAAGATTGAAAGATAAACACCACATACTTCCTCATGAGCTATAAAACATTGACACAAATCAGGGGTGATAAATTTTGAATTGTTTAAAGGTAGCACTCAAGCAATTTACTTTGGAATGGCGGAGAAATATCATGTAGTAGGTAGGTATGGTGGACACAAATGGCATAGTTTTTGGCTCAAGGATTTTGGATGCATGAGAAGTATTCCCTCTCAATACAAGGTTTATGCTAGCAAGGTTATTTGAAACAAACACAAGTATGAAGCGGTACAGCAAAACTCACATAAAAGATATATTGTAAACATTATAAGACTCTACACCGTCTTCCTTGTTGTTCAAACTCTTACTAGAAATTATCTAGACCTTAGAGAGACCAATTACGCAAACCAAATTTTAGCAAGCTCTATGTATTTCTTCACTAATAGGTGCAAAGTATATGATGCAAGAGCTTAAACATGAGCACAACAATTGCCAAGTATCAAGTTATTCAAGACATCATACCAATTACTACATGTAGCATTTCCCGTTTCCAACCATATAACAATTAACGAAGCAGTTTCAACCTTCGCCATGAACGTTAAAAGCTAAGAACACATGTGTTCATATGAACCAGCAGAGCGTGTCTCTCTCCCACACAAACATTTATTCAAACAAAAACAAAAATGAAAACATACAGACGCTCCAAGCAAAGTACATAAGATGTGATGGAATAAAAATATAGTTTCACTAGAGGAACCTGATAATGTTGTCGATGAAGAAGGGGATGCCTTGGGCATCCCCAAGCTTAGAAGCTTGAGTCTTCTTGAAATATGCAGGGGTGAACCACCGGGGCATCCCCAAGCTTAGAGCTTTCACTCTCCTTGATCATATTGTATCATCCTCCTCTCTTGACCCTTGAAAACTTCCTCCACACCAAACTCGAAACAAACTCATTAGAGGGTTAGTGCATAATAAAAATTCACATGTTCAGAGGTGACACAATCATCCTTAACACTTCTGGACATTGCACAAAGCTTTTGAAAGTTAATGGAACAAAGAAATCCATCCAACATAGCAAAAGAGGCAATGCGAAATAAAAGGCAGAATCTGTCAAAACAGAATAGTCCGTAAAGACGAATTTTAAATAGGCAACAGACTTGCTCAAATGAAAATGCTCAAATTGAATGAAAGTTGAGTACATATCTGAGGATCACGCACGTAAATTGGCATAATTTTCTGAGTTACCTACAGAGAATTAGGCCCAGATTCGTGACAGCAAGAAATCTGTTTCTGCGCAGTAATCCAAATCTAGTATGAACCTTACTATCAAAGACTTTACTTGGCACAACAATGCAACAAAACTAAGATAAGGAGAGGTTGCTACAGAAGTAACAACTTCCAAGACACAAATATAAAACAAAATTGCTGTAGTAAAATAAACACATGGGTTATCTCCCAAGAAGTTCTTTCTTTATAGCCATTAAGATGGGCTCAGCAGTTTTAATGATGCACTCGCAAGAAATAGTAGTTGAAGCAAAAGAGAGCATCAAGAAGCAAATTCAAAACACATTTAAGTCTAACATGCTTCCTATGAAAAGGAATCTTGTAAATAAACAAGTTCATGAAGAGCAAAGTAACAAGCATAAGAAGATAGAACAACTGTAGCTTCAAAAATTTCAGCACATAGAGAGGTGTTTTAGTAACATGAAAATTTCTACAACCATATTTTTCTCTCTCATAATAATATCCAGTAGCATCATGAGCAAATTCAACAATATAACTATCAAATGAAGCATTCTTATCATGAGTCTCATGCATAAAATAATTACTCTCCACATAAGCATAATCAATTTTAGTAGTTGTAGTGGGAGCAAATTCAACAAAGTAGCCATCATTATTATTCTCATCATCAAATATAGGAGGCATATTGTAATCATAATCAAATTTATCCTCCATAACAGGCGGCACCAAAAGACTACTATCATTATAATCATCATAAATAGGAGGCAAGGTATCATCAAAGTAAATTTTCTCCTGAATGCTTGGGGGACTAAAAAGATCATGCTCATCAAAACCAGCTTCCCCAAGCTTAGAATTTTCCATATCATTAGCAACAATGGTATTCAAAGTGTTCATACTAATATGTTCAATGGGTTTTTTAATTTTCGCATCAAACCATCCATGTCTTAACTCAGGAAATAGAATAAAAAGCTCCATGTTGCTTTCCATTATGCCAAACTACTGTAAAACAAGAAACAAAAAGATGCGATTGCAGTATCTAAAGGAAATAGCTTCGAGTACTTACAACGGTGCCGGAAAATAGCTTAGTAGCCGAGATCCGGAGTGTGAGTACCTTTTACCTTTCCTCCCCGGCAACGGCGCCAGAAAATACTTGATGCTGTCCAGGACTGACGCACTGTTGACGAGGGAGGAAATGGTGTAGCTTTCCTTAGTTCCCCGGCAACGGCGCCAGAAAAGTGCTTGATGTCTACGGGTGCTTCTATTCTTGTAGACAGTGTTGGGCCTCCAAGAGCAGAGGTCTGTAGAACAGCAGCAAGTTTCCCTTAAGTGGATCACCCAAGGTTTATCGAACTCAGGGAGGAAGAGGTCAAAGATATCCCTCTCATGCAACCCTGCAACCACAAAGCAAGAAGTCTCTTATGTCCCCAACACACCTAATACACTTGTCAGATGTATAGGTGCACTAGTTCGGCGAAGAGATAGTGAAATACATGTGGTATGAATATATATGAGCAGTAGTAACGGCACCAGAAAATAGCTTGATGCTACAACTGGCGTGTGGTTGATGGTGGTAATATTGCAGGCAGTACAGATACAGTAGAACAGTAAACAAGCAGCGATAGCAGTATTTGGAAACAAGGCCTAGGGATTGTACTTTCACTAGTGGACTCTCTCAACATTGATCACATAACAGAATAGATAAATGCTATACTCTACACTCTCTTGTTGGATGATGAACACCACTAATTGCGTAGGATTACACGAACACTCAATGCCGGAGTTAACAAGCTCCACAATATTCGATATTCATATTTAAATAACCTTAGAGTGCATGATAGATCAACACAACTACACCAAGTACTAACATAGCATGCACACTGTCACCATCACACTATGAAGGAGGCATAGATCACATCAATACTATCATAGCAATAATTAACATCATAATCTACAAGAGATTACAATCATAACCTACGCCAAGTACTACACGATGCACACACTGTCACCATTACACCGTGCAGGAGGAATAGACTACTTTAATAACATCACTAGAGTAGCACATAGATAAATAGTGAAACAAAACTCATATGAATCTCAATCATGTAAGGCAGCTCATGAGATCATTGTATTGAAGTACATAGGGAGAGAGATTAACCACATAGCTACCGGTACATGTTGGAGATATGCCCAAGAGGCAATAATAAAATGGTTATTATAATATCTTTGAGTTTATGATAATGTTTACATACCATGCTATAATTGTATTAACCGAAACATTGATACATGTGTGTTATGTGAACAACAAGGAGTCCCTAGTAAAGCCTCTTGTATAACTAGCTTGTTGATTAATAGATGATCATCGTTTCATGATCATGAACATTGGATGTTATTAATAACAAGGTTATGTCATTATGTGAATGATATAATGGACACACCCAATTAAGCGTAGCATAAGATCACGTCATTAAGTTATTTGCTATAAGCTTTCGATACATAGTTACCTAGTCCTTATGACCATGAGATCGTGTAAATCACTTATACCGGAAAGGTACTTTGATTACATCAAACGCCACTGCGTAAATGGGTGGTAATAAAGATGGGATTAAGTATCCGGAAACTATGAGTTGAGGCATATGGATCAACAGTGGGATTTGTCCATCCCGATGACGGATAGATATACTCTGGGCCCTCTCGGTGGAATGTCATCTAATGTCTTGCAAGCATATGAATAAGTTCATAAGAGACCACATACCACGGTACGAGTAAAGAGTACTTGTCAGGAGACGAGGTTGAACAAGGTATAGAGTGATACCGATGATCAAACCTCGGACAAGTAAAATATCGTGTGACAAAGGGAATTGGTATCGTATGTGAATGGTTCATTCGATCACTGAAGTCATCGTTGAATATGTGGGAGCCATTATGGATCTCCAGATCCCGCTATTGGTTATTGGTTGGAGAGAGTACTCAACCATGTCCACATAGTTCGCGAACCGTAGGGTGACACACTTAAGGTTTGATGTTGAAATGGTAGGACTTGAATATGGAATGGAGTTCGAAGTTTTGTTCGAAGTCCCAGATGGGATCCCGGACATCACGAGGAGTTCCGGAATGGTCCAGAGAATAAGATTCATATATAGGAAGTCATATTCTATGTTTGGAAATGATCCGGTGCATTTATGGCAGGTTCTAGAAGGTTCTAGAAAAGTCCGGAAGAATGGCACTATGGAAGGTGGAGTCCCGGAGGGACTCCACTAGCATGGTCGGCCAGCCCTAAGGGGAAGGAATCCCAGGTGGATTCCACCCATGGTGGCCGGCCACCCCACCTAAGGAAAAGGTGGGAGTCCCACCTTGGGTAGGACTCCCTCCTTGAGTAGGTTTCCCACTTTTGGGAAGTTTTGGTGTTGGGGTCTTATTCGAAGACTTGGACTACAACTCTTGGGGCTTCCACCTATATAATGAGGGGCCAAGGGGAGGGGGCCAGCCACCCAAGAACCACCAAGGTGGCCGCACCCCTTAGTGGCCGGCGCCCCCCTCTCCCAAACCCTAGCGGCCTCTCTCCTCCACCACATCCCGCACGCTTAGCGAAGCTCCGCCGGATTTCTCCACCACCACCGACACCACGCCGTCGTGCTGTCGGATTCAAGAGGAGCTACTACTTCCGCTGCCCGCTGGAACGGGAGGTGGACGTCGTCTTCATCAACAACCGAACGTGTGACCGAGTACGGAGGTGCTGCCCGATTGTGGCACCGTGATCAAGATCTTCTACGCGCTTTTGCAAGCGGCAAGTGATCGTCTACCGCAGCAATAAGAGCCTACTCTTATAGGCTTTGGAAATCTTCAAGGGTTAGTCTCGTTCATCCCCTCGTTGCTCCCATCTTCTAGATTGCATCTTGGCTTGGATTGCGTTCTCGCGGTAGGAAAATTTTTGTTTTCTATGCAACGTTATCCTACAGTGGTATCAGAGCCGTGTCTATGCATAGATGGTTGCACGAGTAGAACACAATGGTTTTGTGGGCGTTGATGCTCTTGTTATCTTTAGTTTGAGTACTTTGCATCTTTGTGGCATAGTGGGATGAAGCGGCCCGGACTAACTTTACATGACCGCGTTCATGAGACTTGTTCCTCGTTCGACATGCAACTTGTATTGCATAAGAGGCTTTGCGGGTGTCTGTCTCTCCTACTATAGTGAAGATTCAATTTACTCTTCTATTGACAACACTAGTATCACCGTTGTGGTTCATGTTCGTAGGTAGATTAGATCTTTATCGAAAACCCTAAACCACGTAAAATATGCAAACCAAATTAGAGACGTCTAACTTGTTTTTGCAGGGTTTGGTGATGTGATATGGCCATAATGTGATAATGAATATGTATGAGATGATCATTATTGTATTGTGGTAACCGGCAGGAGCCTTATGGTTGTCTTTAATTTTCATGTTGAGTAGTATTTCAAAGTAGTTGTAATAGTTGCTACATGAGGTGAACAACCATGAAGACGGCGCCATGGACCTTGACGCTACGCCGACGATGATGGAGATCATGCCCGTTGATGATGGAGATCATGTCCGTGCTTTGGAGATGAAGATCAAAGGCGCAAAGACAAAAGGGCCATATCATATCACATATGAATTGCATGTGATGTTAATCATTTATGCATCTTATTTTGCTTAGATCGCGACGGTAGCATTATAAGATGATCCCTCACATTAATATCAAGATAATAAAGTGTTCTCCCCTCGTATGCACCGTTGTACAGTTCGTCGTTTCGAAGCATCTCGTGATGATCGGATGTGATAGACTCAACGTTCACATACAACGGGTGTAAGCCATGTTGCACACGCGGAATACTTGGGTTTGCTTGACGAGCCTAGCATGTACAGACATGGCCTCGGGACAATGGAAACCGAAAGGTTGAACACGAGTCATATGGATGATATGATCAACATGTTGATGTTCACCATTGAAGCTACATCATCTCACGTGATGATCGGTTTTGGTGTAGTGGATGTGGATCGTGTACCACTTAACAACTATGAGGGATGTTGTATTAAGTGGGAGTTCATTAGTAATTAGATTAAAACATGAACTAATTATCATAAACATAGTCTGAGTAGTATTTTGAATTAATTTTGTAGTATTGGCATCCGTTTTCTACCATGCGCTAGTCTTGTTATTGAGATAGAAATACTGTTAAAATCTGACAAGAAACTTTACGGATTGGTACCGTATTGTTAAAGAATCAAGAATTGATTAAGTCCTATTGCAAACTTTTAGTAAACCTCACATTGATGATTCAAAGAGCTATGGTTTCAATTAGTACCTAAAGTTATCTTGTCTCCGTGAAACTTGAAGATCAAATCTGTTTGAAAAGTAAGGAGCTGAAAATTTAGTTTTCAGAAATAATCAAGGTATGAGATATATGTGATATCTAAGACCTTATTGCAAGATGATAGAATATAATTTAGTGAGACTACATAAACTCATAAGTTTTATGGGAATGTATGAAGGTTGAAGACGCCAGGCGTCACAATCCTCCAACTATTGGGGCACTAATAATATTCGCATATCCATGAAGTTATCGTCCTTAGTATGCATCGTTGCTAAGACTCATCACGTGATGATCGGGTGTTATAGATTCTACGTGTGCATACAACGGGTGCAAGCTAGATTTGCACATGCGAATACTAAGGTTAAACTTTATGAGCCTAGCATGTACAGACATGGTCTCAGAAAGTCATCATGATACAATGGATAAAATTATGAGTGAAATTGTTCATCATATTACAAAGTTACTAATAGTGAAATCTGAAACACTTGTCATATGATGATTAACTTAAAGTAAGAACCTCAAGGTTATTGGTATTTGACCAACAAACCTAGAAGTTAATAATGTTAAAGTGTTTTCTGAATAATGAGGAAAGCTAAAAGAGAAACTGCAAAAGATATTTTGGCAAAAAGAAAAGAAAAGACTAGAAAGTCTAGCTCAGGTGTACATAAATGATATACATGTTATGGTTGTATTCCTAGTTAAGTCACACTATGAAATTCTTGGGTATTAGTACTATATTGGTTGGTATGAAGTGTCATACAAAACAACGCAATACAAGAATACAATGGCCTAAGTGACTGACAAGGAATATGATAGGAATGCACGTCTGGAACAAAATAAAGTGTTATTATGTTCGTCGTTAGCATTCTATCTAGCCCTTAGAATTTATAATAAATAACTTAATAATTGTTATTTTGCTCTGGTCAAATGAAAACAATGAATTGTTTAAATTATGACATTACTCCATGTACGATTGATAAGTTATTATAAATCTTAATGGTGAAACACACATACATAACACTGACGCTAAAATGCCATAAGGCAAATGATTTGAATTCCACTTATTTGTGGAACCGCCATTTAGGTCATGTTAGAAAGGAACGCATGAAGGAACTCCATGCAAATGGATTTTTGGAGTCATTTGATTTTTGAATCATTTGGCGCTTGCAAATCTTTTCTAAAGAGAATGACTAAAATACCGTTTATAGGCCAAGAGTTGAACGGGCAACTAACTTAGTGAAAACATACATGATGATGTATGTGGTTCACTGGACATAGTTGTGTGCGGGAGATTCTTCTACTTCATGAAAACTTCAAATAATGAATTGAATATATATATGTGGATATATTCGATAAGGAAGAAGTTTGAAACATTTGAATAGATTCAAATAAATTTCAGCATGAAGTGGAAATCATCGTAATAGAAAAGTCAAATATCTATGATTGGATCATGGTGGAAATATTTGAATTACGAGTTTTAGCGAACATCTAAGAGAGTTATGAAGTTGTTCTACAACTCACGTTTCTTGGAGTATCATAGTGATGATGAAGTATCCAAAAGACGTATCCAAACCTTGTTGGATCAATGATGAGATAAAATATTGATGCCATTATATTTTTTGTGGATTATGCTTTAGAGACTACCGCTTTTACACTGAATAGAGCATCATCATGATCCGTAGAAAAGACACCATACGAGTTATGGCATGGGTATGAACCCTAATAGTCCTTTCTTAAATTTTGGTATGCATAGCATAAGTAAATAAGTTTACAACCAAAATCGGATGAATGTCTTTGTTGGTTATCCCAGAGATTTAATTGGGAATTCTTCCCATGAGACAAAGACAAAAGTGTTTGTCAATGTTTCTTATTTCCGAGAAATTGTTTCTAGTGAAGTATTTGAGTGGGAGGACAATATAATTTGATAAGGTTTATGAACCTGAGCATAATGATCAGAGTAGCGCAGCATCGGAATTGGTTTCGGAAGCGGCCACGACGATCATGGCTCCCATGACTACAAAGTGTTTTAGCCATGGAGATCGAAGTACATATTGAACCTTGTAGGTATGGTTTACTTTGTGATCAAATAAATGATTTGTGGACAAAGGATTGATTTTGAACAATGATAAACCAACTACAAACAAAGAAGTTATGATGGGCCCTGACTCCGTTAAAATGGCTATACGCCATGAAATCCAAGATAGATGAATACTTTTTGAAAGTAAATGGATCTACAAAATTGATGGACTTGGATGAAATATCCTTGAAGAAGTTCAACTTGTCGAAAAGTTGTTTACGACAAAGTTCAAAGAGTTGACTACGATAAGATTAGATCTTCCGTAGCAATGCTTATAGTCTATGTGGATTATTCTAGTAATCACTACATATTTCTTTTATGAAATATGTTAGTAGGATGGCAAAATACATTACTTATCAGAAGTGTGTATTAAAGGTGTATACAAGATACAACCAAGAGTTTTGCTGGTCCATGGAATACTAGATAGGTATACGAACTTCAATTAGGTGAAGTAAGTATCGCGGAGTTGGAATCTTCACCAGATGAAATAGTCAAAGAGTTTTTGATTTCATCAGAGACGATGAAGAGGCTTGCATTTGCAAGAAATTAAGTGGGAGCGCTAAGACATATTTATAATACTTTATGTAGGTGACATATAGTTGGTTATAAATGATGTAATTATATACTTGATTAAAAAGGTTTCATTGAGAAATTAACTTCAATGAAAGGATATGGACTGAAACAAATTTAGTGTCAAGATCTATGAAGATAGATTGAAACACATAATAATTTTAAGTCAAAGTACATAGAATGGATATTGAAGTAGTTCAATATAGAAATATTAAGAAGATGTTCTTGTCATGTGAAGGTTTAACAAGACTTGAGTGTATCTGACACTCGATGAGTAAAAACACATGAGTGATTTTAGATCATGAATAATATGTACATAATCAGATATCTTGTGCTCTAAAAGGTTAGGAGCATATACCAGATTGATTCATGTGATGATCATTGAAAAACAGTAAGAATATTCTTGAGTACTTAAGAAGAACCAAGAATATATATATATAAGTTTGTGTATGAAGAAATGACAAACAAATCGCTGTAAAGTGTTGCACCGATATTTGTTTTATCACATATGAAAATAAAACTTCAATTTCAATTTAGACTAAGTGTTGTTTAAAAGGTAGCACAATGAGCTAGAAGTTGTCTATGCTAGATTTAGAAGAGTTCTAAATATTGTGATGGATTCTACAAAAGAAGGCGGAGTATGTCATTGTTTTGACAATGACAAAGGATGTTAAGTCAAGAGGTTCTTTTAGAACTTGGTGTAGTTCCGACAGAGTCAGAACTTTGAAGCTATATTGTGTGTGACAATATTAGTGACATATTTCAGACCGCGGAATTAAGGTTCCACCAGAAGACCAAACATATTTAATGCCGACTCATTTGAAAATGAGTGATGCGTTGAGACGCAAATGAATTACAAAATACATACGGTTCTGAGCATGTCAGATCCGTTGACTAAAACCTCTCCCGTGAGCAAAACATGATAAAGCACCGGAAGGCCAAGGTGTTATATCTTTACAAATGTAAACTAGATTATTGACTCTAGTGCAAGTGGGAGACTGTTGGAGATATGCCCAAGAGGCAATAATAAAATGGTTATTATAATATCTTTGAGTTTATGATAATGTTTACATACCATGCTATAATTGTATTAACCGAAACATTGATACATGTGTGTTATGTGAACAACAAGGAGTCCCTAGTAAAGCCTCTTGTATAACTAGCTTGTTGATTAATAGATGATCATCGTTTCATGATCATGAACATTGGATGTTATTAATAACAAGGTTATGTCATTATGTGAATGATATAATGGACACACCCAATTAAGCGTAGCATAAGATCACGTCATTAAGTTATTTGCTATAAGCTTTCGATACATAGTTACCTAGTCCTTATGACCATGAGATCGTGTAAATCACTTATACCGGAAAGGTACTTTGATTACATCAAACGCCACTGCGTAAATGGGTGGTTATAAAGATGGGATTAAGTATCCGGAAAGTATGAGTTGAGGCATATGGATCAACAGTGGGATTTGTCCATCCCGATGACAGATAGATATACTCTGGGCCCTCTCGGTGGAATGTTGTCTAATGTCTTGCAAGCATATGAATAAGTTCATAAGAGACCACATACCACGGTACGAGTAAAGAGTACTTGTCAGGAGACGAGGTTGAACAAGGTATAGAGTGATACCGATGATCAAACCTCGGACAAGTAAAATATCGCGTGACAAAGGGAATTGGTATCGTATGTGAATGGTTCATTCGATCACTGAAGTCATCGTTGAATATGTGGGAGCCATTATGGATCTCCAGATCCCGCTATTGGTTATTGGTTGGAGAGAGTACTCAACCATGTCCACATAGTTCGCGAACCGTAGGGTGACACACTTAAGGTTTGATGTTGAAATGGTAGGACTTGAATATGGAATGGAGTTCGAAGTTTTGTTCGAAGTCCCGGATGGGATCCCGGACATCACGAGGAGTTCCGGAATGGTCCGGAGAATAAGATTCATATATAGGAAGTCATATTCCAAGTTTGGAAATGATCCGGTGCATTTATGGCGGGTTCTAGAAGGTTCTAGAAAAGTCCGGAAGAATGGCACTATGGAAGGTGGAGTCCCGGAGGGACTCCACTAGCATGGTCGGCCAGCCCTAAGGGGAAGGAATCCCAGGTGGATTCCACCCATGGTGGCCGGCCACCCCACCTAAGGAAAAGGTGGGAGTCCCACCTTGGGTAGGACTCCCTCCTTGAGTAGGTTTCCCACTTTTGGGAAGTTTTGGTGTTGGGGTCTTATTCGAAGACTTGGACTACAACTCTTGGGGCTTCCACCTATATAATGAGGGGCCAAGGGGAGGGGGCCAGCCACCCAAGAACCACCAAGGTGGCCGCACCCCTTAGTGGACGGCACCCCCCTCTCCCAAACCCTAGCGGCCTCTCTCCTCCACCACATCCCGCACGCTTAGCGAAGCTCCGCCGGATTTCTCCACCACCACCGACACCACGCCGTCGTGCTGTCGGATTCAAGAGGAGCTACTACTTCCGCTGCCCGCTGGAACGGGAGGTGGACGTCGTCTTCATCAACAACCGAACGTGTGACCGAGTACGGAGGTGCTGCCCGATTGTGGCACCGTGATCAAGATCTTCTACGCGCTTTTGCAAGCGGCAAGTGATCGTCTACCGCAGCAATAAGAGCCTACTCTTATAGGCTTTGGAAATCTTCAAGGGTTAGTCTCGTTCATCCCCTCGTTGCTCCCATCTTCTAGATTGCATCTTGGCTTGGATTGCGTTCTCGCGGTAGGAAATTTTTTGTTTTCTATGCAATGTTATCCTACAGTACAGCCCTTAGCCTCGATGGAGAACTACTCCCTCCTCATGGGAGACAGCAGCGGTGATGAAGATGGCGGTGGAGATGGCAGCTGTGTCGATGGAGAAGCCTTCCGGGTGCACTTCCCCGTCCCGGCGGCGTGCCGGAACAGAGACTCCTGTCCCCCAGATCTTGGCTTCGCGATGGCGGCGGCTCTGGAAGGTTTCTCGTACCGTGGTTTTTCCGTCTCGAAGATTTAGGTCAGGGACCTTTATATAGGCGAAGAGGCGGAGTCAGAAGGTCGACGAGGCGACGACACAGTAAGGCGGCGCGGCCAAGACCTGGGCCGCGCCAGCCTATCATCTGGTGGGCCTGTGGCCCCCCTCTGGCGACTCTCGGGTGTTCTGGAAGCTTCGTCCAATTCTAAGACTCTAGGCGTTGATTTCGTCCAATTCCGAGAATATTTCCTTACTAGGATTTCTGAAACCAAAAACAGCAGATAACAGGAACTGGCACTTCGGCATCTCGTCAATAGGTTAGTTCCGGAAAACGCATAAAAACGATATGAAGTGTGAACAAAACATGTAGGTATTGTCATAAAACAAGCATGGAACATAAGAAATTATCGATACGTCGGAGACGTATCAATATGCAACCAGCCTAGGGTTTACAAGAGTCCTAGTCGACTACTTCTTCGGGTTGCCTTGTTGGGCCTTCTCCATATTGGGTCTTCTCCATATTGGGCCGAGCCAGGTATACTAATAATGGGTACCCGAAGGGTATACCCATGTCAGTAGCCCCCGAGTATCTAGGGAAGTCGAAGACTTGCGTAGAGACTCCAAGCATTATCATCTCCGACGTCGAAGAAATACAAGGCGAGGTCCATATCGTAGATCATGTGTAGCGTAGATGATGTCTCGAAATTATTTTCTATCGGGTGCGCGGCAGCGCTCCCGATGGGAGTAGCCCCCGAGTCTATGGGCAAGTGCTTGCACTTGGGCATAGACTCAAGTTGTACTACTCAATGAAGAACTTAACTATATTACTGGAGGACTTGATGAAATCCATGGGCTCCCGATGGGACTAGGCTCCACTCGAATCGTAGAATCGAGTTGAGTCTTCAAACCATGATTGTCGTAGATGCTATCGAAGTTATTTTTCTATCGGGTGCGCGACCAGCGCTCCCGATGGGAGTAGCCCCTGAGGCTACAACCAAGTGTTTGCACTTGGGTGTAGGCTCAACTTGCTTTTAATCGACTCCACAATTTTTCCTCTTTCTTGTATCTTATTGAGAGGGTGAACAATGCTCTTGATAAGAGTAGCCCCCGAGCCTATGGGCAGGTGCTTGCACCTGGGCATAGACTCAAGTTGTACTACTCAATAACGAACTTAACCATATTTCTGGGCGCAACCCCTCTTTTTATCGACTCCAGGCCGTTGTTATTTATGTTGTTCAGGGATAATGGTAAATGGGGCTGGTTCATCTGACGGGTCAGGTACCAGTTAACTGCTCTTGTGGCAATCCCGCAAGAACCTACTTCAAGATCACGTCCCTGGACATGATCTCGGGACCTGGCGTAATTCGTCACGTGCCGCTTAAGGACTTACCATGATCCGAATTCCAGTAATGTTATCGGGTCCACAGCGCGTCCGCCGGGATATTTCTTTATATCTGTTGATGTGGAAAAAAGTAGCAGAGCGCAGTCTTTGGTGATGCCACGCCACACAGGACGGATCCCGGGGTCTTACCTTCGCAAAGTTTTGCGGCATTCAGAGATTATTCGCGACTTTGGCGCTCTGAGAATATTTTGTCAAGTGCCTTGTTCGGCTGATACAATGACCCATTTTGCGGGTTCTTCTATTTTTCTCTCGGGCTTGATGAGACAGCCGAATATATTGGTTATTCTATATTGTCGGGTACATCACCGATGCTCTTGCTCGGAACAATATGACGAGTCAATGAACCCGAAGATTTGTCCACCTTTTTTTTTGGTGCTCCTTGATGAAAATTTCGTCGAGTTCCTCCTTCAGGAAAATTTCATCGGGTCCTCCTTGAGGACAATTCTTCGGGACCTCCTTGAGGACAATTCTTCGGGACCTCCTTGAGGATAATTCTTCGGGTCCTTTTTGAAGACAATTCTTCGGGTCCTCTTTGAAGATAATTTTTCGGGTCCTCTTTGAAGATAATTTTCGTCGGGTCCTGTTTTTTCTTGAAGACAATTTTGTCGAGTTCTCCCTGTAGACAATTTCGTCGGATTCTCTCTTATATACTTTGAAATTTGCTATCTCCTGCACAAATAAACAAACTTTTTCTATCTTTTCCTTGACTCTCTTTTTCACATGCGGTGTTAGATGCTCTGATTCGATGATATGTAAAGTGAATATATGCCGTGCAACCCTCGAGAGTCGGGTGCGATGAAAGTAAATGATAATCAACTTTGTACAAAATAAAAGAACACTTAGCTTTTTGGATATGACGAAGTCGATGCATGATGAAGTCTTCGAGTGTAGATAAGAAATCTAGCCAAAGTAGAAACCACCAAATAACAAAAGTGGATGCCGCGAAATTGTTGATGAAGAAATAGCCGAGCCCCCGAGCGTTGCTGAGGTGATGTCATGATTGTTGTGTCACAGTTGTGACCCGAGGCGAAATCGTTGTCGAGCCCCCGAGTGTTAGGCGTGACGTCGAAATAAGTTGATGGAGTCGCAGCGTCATATTTGGTGAAGCCATTTAAGATGAAGCCATAGACAATAATATACGAAGATGAATTCCAGATGAAGTATTTGAGATGAATCCATATTGAAGATTATGCCATTAAATATAGAGCATATATTGAAGATAAATCCGTTGATATCATAGAGGATGAATCCATTGGCCCGAAGAATCCAGTAATAATCATAGAAGATGAATCCGCTGATATCATAGAAGATGAATCCATTTATCCAAAGAAAATAGTTCTAGTAATAACCATAGAAGATGAATCCATTGTCCCGGAAACGCATCGGGTAATATTGTATAAGAGTGAACCAATAATAAACTGAAGAGAAACAATCCAGCAAGCCGAAGAAGATAAATCCACTGTTCCGAAGAAGATAAATCCACTAAGTCGAAGAAAATAATTCCACTCAGCCGAAGAAAATAATTCCACTGAGCCGGAGAAGATACATCTAGAGCCGAAGAAAATAAATCCACTGAGCCGAAGAAAATAAATCCACCGGTGTATTCGTGGTAACGATGTAATGGCACAGCCCCGAATGTCAGGTGTATTTGTTGTAATATTGTAATGACACAACCCTCGAGTATTCGGGTATGATGAAAGTAAATAATAATTGTCTCTCAGAAGAGTAACACTTAGCTTTATATCGAGTGCGATGGAGTATCGCTGAAGCAGGTCGTGCAACGGACACAGTCGATGTAGGTGCGCGGCGTCTGGCTGGGAGTAATCGATGAAGAGGACGCAGTCGATTTGACGGGCATAGTGGATCGATGAGTTTACGACGGGCGAACGCGCGTTGTCGGGTGCGACGGGTGAGCCCCCGAGCATGATGTATTCTTCATGGCGAGTAAAGTGCATCAATCTGTATGCAGAAAAATAGACAAACTCCAAACAAGTGCACGTATACTTGGTTGTAGTACAGAACAAATAGCTTAAAAATAACTATAGCATCTAATATTCTTTTTTTTTCTTAGTAAAGCGAAAAATTTCGGAAGATTGTATATAATTTGCGGAACGGAGAAAATAATTTAGAGTAATCGGAAGAATAGCACCTGAGATTTTGCGAGCATGAAGTAATAATACTTTCGTGCCTTCATGAGGTACTAGTATATATATGTTGCTTAGATGGCGCGAGGATTGCATGTAGATGCACCAGCAGCGTAGCCTGATTGCCGAGTGGCCGTGACGGGTGATAAAGCCACGCCTGTACGGCTGTACGTTCCCTTTTTTTTTGCGAAGCAATGCTAGCAATTCTATAGAACGATGAAACATTGAAGATTGCATGATGATTGACTTCATGCAGCGGCCTCACGCTTGTGCTTCTTTACGCGGATCGGATCGCTATTCTGCGTATACGCGCGGTGCGCAGCCGCCGTTTTCCACCATAGGCGGAATCTGGAGCGCACAACAGGGTTGACGTCTCCCGCTCGCGAGCAAGATAGCCATGTCGACAACGATTGCACTTGTGGAAGAAGACGAATTAGCCAGATGCGACTTGGCCGCCGATGTTGATGAGAGATCCCGCCCGAATAACAAAATCCAGTCGTCGCGATTCCCACAGACGGCGCCAATTGACGAGGGATCACCTCGCCAATGCCTACGTATTGTAGACTTGGGTTTCGGGAGAGAGCGACGATGGAAATTCCGGGAGCGAGATTAGGCACACGACGTACCCAGCTTCGGGTCCCCTCGGTGGAGGATCCCTACGTGCTGCTAGCAATCCAGTATATGAGCATAAGTATGTTTACAGGGTGCCGCCATAGGCGGAACTATGTTGTCTATCTATTGGCCTCTCTATTTCGGGTGGCCTGGCTAGCTTTATATATGCAACCAGCCTAGGGTTTTACAAGAGTCCTAGTCGACTACTTCTTCGGGTTGCTTTGTTGGGCCTTCTCCATATTGGGTCTTCTCCATATTGGGCCGAGCCAGGTATACTAATAATGGGTACCCGAAGGGTATACCCATGTCACTCAGGTAAACCTGAGCGCTAATTTCTACAAACTTGCCTCAAAGTAGAGTAGGTGTCCACATACTCCTCTTTCGCCAGTAAGCATTCACCGATCTTGTGAAAGTGGTCCGTCAGCCATGAGAGAGGCCCAGTTCACGGAGGCGCCGTGCTTGGATGTGCCACCCTCGGAGGCGACGGGCTCGGATGCGCAGGCACGGCGGCGACGGGCTCGGATGCGATGGGCTCGGAGGCGATGGGCTCGGAGGCGACGGGCTCGGGAGCGACGGCCGCCGACGCATTCTTCTTCTCCATCGCCGGCAGGGGAGCGCACGTACGGCGGTTGTGGTTTTTTCCTTCTATTTGGAGAAGTTGATGGGACGTGAGAGGCGTGGTTCCAACCATATAACAAATTACTTCATGTAGCATTTCCCGTTTCCAACCATATAACAAATTAACGAAGAAGATTCAACCTTCGCCATGAACACTATGAGTAAAGCCTAAGGACATATTTGTCCATATGCAACAGCGGAGCGTGTCTCTCTCCCACACAATGAATGCTAGGATAAATCTTTATTCAAACAAAACAAAAACAAAAACAAACAGACGCTCCAAGCAAAGTACATAAGATGTGATGGAATAAAAATATAGTTTCACTAGAGGAACCTGATAAATGTTGTCGATGAAGAAGGGGATGCCTTGGGCATCCCCAAGCTTAGACGCTTGAGTCTTCTTGAAATATGCAGGGGTGAACCACCGGGGCATCCCCAAGCTTAGAGCTTTCACTCTCCTTGATCATATTGTATCATCTCCCTCTCTTGATCTTTGAAAACTTCCTCCACACCAAACTCAAAACAACTCATTAGAGGGTTAGTACACAATCAAAATTCACATGTTCAGAGGTCACATAATCATTCTTAACACTTCTGGATATTGCACAAAGCTACTGAAAGTTAATGGAATAGAAAAATCCATCAAGCATAGCAAAACAGGCAATGCGAAATAAAAGGCAGAATCTGTCAAAACAGAACAGTTCGTGAAGACGAATTTCTAAGAGGCACCAGACTTGCTCAAATGAAAATGCTCAAATTGAATGAAAGTTGCGTACATATCTGGGGATCACTCACGTAAATTGGCATAATTTTCTGAGTTACCTACAGAGAATTAGGCCCAGATTCGTTACAGCAAGAAATCTGTTTCTGCGCAGTAATCCAAATCTAGTATGAACCTTACTATCAAAGACTTTACTTGGCACAACAATGCAACAAAACTAAGATAAGGAGAGGTTGCTACAGTAGTAACAACTTCCAAGACTCAAATATAAAATAAAAGTGCAGTAGTAAAATCATGGGTTGTCTCCCATAAGCTCTTTTCTTTAACGCCTTTCAGCTAGGCGCAGAAAGTGTGTATCAAGTATTATCAAGAGACGAAGCATCAACATCATAATTTGTTCTAATGATAGAATCAAAAGGTAACTTCATTCTCTTTCTAGGGAAGTGTTCCATACCTTTCTTGAGAGGAAATTGATATTTAATATTACCTTCCTTCATATCAATGATAGCATCAACAGTTCGAAGAAAAGGTCTTCCCAATATAATGGGACAAGATGCATTGCATTCAATATCCAAGACAACAAAATCAATGGGGACAGGGTTATTGTTAACGGTAATGCAAACATTACCAACTCTCCCCAAAGGTTTCTTTGTAGAGTTATCAGCAAGATTAACATCCAAATAACAATTTTTCAATGGTGGCAAGTCAAGCATGTTATAGATTTTCCTAGGCATAACGGAAATACTTGCACCAAGATCACATAAAGCATTACAATCAAAATCATTGACCTTCATCTTAATGATGGGCTCCCAACTATCCTCTAACTTCCTAGGAATAGAAGTTTCACGATTTAATTTCTCTTCTCTAGCTTTTATGAGAGCACTTGTAATATGTTTTGTAAAGGCCAAGTTTATAGAACTAGCATTAGGACTCTTAGCAAGTTTTTGTAAGAACTTTATAACTTCAGAGATGTGACAATCATCAAAGTCTAAACCATTATGATCTAAAGCAATGGGATTATTGTCCCCAATGTTGGAAAAAATTTCAGCAGTTTTATCACAGGCAGTTTCAGCAATTTTAGCAGTTTCAGGCAGTTTTTCACGCTTTGCATTGGAATTGGAAACATTGCCAACACCAATTATTTTACCATTAATACTAGGAGGTGCAGCAACATGTGGAGCATTAGCATTACTAGTGGTGGTAATAGTCCAAACTTTAGCTATATTATCTTCTTTAGCATTTTCTTCTTTTTCCCACCTAGCGCGCAATTCGGCCATCAATCTTATATTCTCATTAATTCTAACTTGGATGGCGTTTGCTGTAGCAAATGGCTTAATATCATTATTTTCATTAGGCATAACTTTCGATTTCAAAAGATCAACATCAGCAGCAAGACTATCGACTTTAGAAGCAAGTATATCAATTTTCCCAAGCTTTTCTTCAACAGATTTGTTAAAAGCAGTTTGTGTACTAATAAATTCTTTAAGCATGGCTTCAAGTACAGGGGATGTATTCCTATTATTGTTGTAAGAATTCCCATAAGAATTACCATAGCCGTTGCCATTATTATAAGGATATGGCCTATAGTCGTTACTAGAATTGTTCCGATAAGCATTGTTGTTGAAATTATTATTTTTAATGAAGTTTACATCGACATGTTCTTCTTGAGCAACCAATGAAGCTAACGAAACATTATTAGGATCAACATTTGTCCTACCATTCACAAGCATAGACATAATAGCATCAATCTTATCACTCGAGGAAGAGGTTTCTTCGACAGAATTTACCTTCTTAACTTGTGGAGCTCTTTCCGTGTGCCATTCAGAGTAATTAATCATCATATTATCAAGAAGCTTTGTTGCGTCGCCTAGAGTGATGGACATAAACGTACCTCCAGCAGCTGAATCCAATAGGTTCCGCGAAGAAAAATTCAGTCCTGCATAAAAGGTTTAGATGATCATCCAAGTAGTCAGTCCATGGGTTGGGAAATTTTTAACCAAAGATTTCATTCTTTCCCATGCTTGTGCAACATGCTCATTATCCAATTGTTTAAAATTCATTATGCTACTTCTCAAAGATATAATTTTAGCAGGAGGATAATATCTACCAATAAAAGCATCCTTGCATTTAGTCCATGAATCAATACTATTCTTAGGCAGAGATAGCAACCAATCTTTAACTCTTCCTCTTAATGAGAAAGGAAACAATTTTAATTTTATAATGTCACCATCTACATCCTTATACTTTTGCATTTCACATAGTTCAACAAAATTATTAAGATGGGCAGCAACATCATCAGAACTAACACCAGAAAATTTCTCTCGCATAACAAGATTTAGTAAAGCAGGTTTAATTTCAAAGAATTCTGCTGTAGTAGCAGTTGGAGCAATAGGTGTGCATAAGAAATCATTATTATTTGTGGTTGTGAAGTCACACAACTTGGTATTTTCAGGAGTACCCATTTTAGCAATAGTAAATAAAACAAACTAGATAAAGTAAATGCAAGTAACTAATTTTTTTTGTGTTTTTAATATGGAGAACAAGATAGCAAATAAAGTAAAACTAGCAACTAATTTTTTTGTATTTTGTTTTAGTGCAGCAAACAAAGTAGTAAATAAAATAAAGCAAGACAAAAACAAAGTAAAGAGATTGGAGGTGGAGACTCCCCTTGCAGCGTGTCTTGATCTCCCCGGCAACGGCGCCAGAAAACAGTCTTGATACACGTACAACACGCGACCGTTGGGAACCCCAAGAGGAAGGTGTGATGCGTACAGCGGCAAGTTTTCCCTCAGTAAAAAACCAAGGTTTATCGAACTAGTAGGAGCCAAGAAGCACGTTGAAGGTTGATGGCGACGGAGTGTAGTGCGGCGCAACACCAGGGATTCCGGCGCCAACGTGGAACCTGCACAAGACAACCAAAGTACTTTGTCCCAACGTAACAGTGAGGTTGTCAATCTCACCGGCTTGCTGTAACAAAGGATTAGATGTATAGTGTGGATGATGATTGTTTGGAGAAAACAGTAGAACGAGTATTGCAGTTGATTGTATTCGATTAAAAGAATGGACCGGGGTCCACAGTTCACTAGAGGCATCTCTGCCATAAGAATAAGCATGTTGGGTGAACAAATTACAGTTGGGCAATTGACAAATAAAGAGGGCACGACCATGCACATACATGTTATGATAGTAGTGTGAGATTTAATTGGGCATTACGACAAAGTACATAGACCGCTATCCAGCATGCATCTATGCCTAAAAAGTCCACCTTCAGGTTATCATCTGAACCCTTCCAGTATTAAGTTGCAAACAATAGACAATTGCATTAAGTATGGTGCGTAATGTAATCAACACATACATCCTTAGACATAGCACCGATGTTTTATCCCTAGTTGCAACAGCACATCCACAACCTTAGAACTTTCTGTCACTGTCCCAGATTTAATGGAGGCATGAACCCACTATCGAGCATAAATACTCCCTCTTGGAGTTACAAGCAAAAACTTGGCCAGAGCCTCTACTAGTAACGGAGAGCATGCAAGATCATAAACAACACATAGATAATAGATTGATAATCAACATAACATAGCATTCACTATTCATCTGATCCCAACAAACACAACATGTAGCATTACAGATAGATGATCTTGATCATGTTAGGCAGCTCACAAGATCCAACAATGATAGCACAATTAGGAGAAGACGACCATCTAGCTACTGCTATGGACCCATAGTCCAGGGGTAGACTACTCACTCATCACTCCGGAGGCGACGATGGCGGTGAAGAGTCCTCCGGGAGATGATTCCCCTCTCCGGCAGGGTGCCGGAGGCGATCTCCTGAATCCCCCGAGATGGGATTGGCGGCGGCGTCTCTGGAAGGTTTTCCGTATCGTGGCTCTCGGTACTGGAGTTATTATCGACGAAGGCTTAAGTAGGCGGAGGAGGTAGGTTTAGGGGCGACGCGAGGGGCCCACACAGCAGGCCGGCACGGCCAGGGCTTGGGCCGCGCCGCCCTGTTGTGTGGCCGCCTCGTCGCCCCACTTCGTATCTCCCCCGGTGTTCTGGAAGCTTCGTGGAAAAATAAGATCCTGAGCGTTGATTTCGTCCAATTCCGAGAATATTTCCTTACTAGGATTTCTGAAACCAAAAATAGCAGAAAACAGCAACTGGCTCTTCGGCATCTCGTTAATAGGTTAGTGCAGGAAAATGCATAAATATGACATAAAGTATGCATAAAACATGTAGGTATCATCAATAAAGTAGCATGGAACATAAGAAATTATCGATACGTTGGAGACGTATCAGCGTCCTCGAGTCTAACCCTGAAAATTTAGATATATTTTTTTGTATGCTCAGTTTTCTCCTTGAGTGCTAATACTGGCTAGTGCAATATACTCAGTTTTACCCTCAAGTGGCTGGTCAACAGAGAGTCAAAAAATGAGATTAAACTAGTTAAATAAGTCATTTAGTGTGCAAAAAATGTCAAAAAAAACCCATAGTGGCACTTACTCATGGAGTCTTCTTACGCGACCTGCCACGTTGGGAACCCTAACAATCATAGATAAATAAATTTTTACCACAAATTGCCACTTCTCAAATCACCTAGTAGCTATAAAGGTGTATGGCTTTCCAAAATAAGCCCTTCCCAAAACAGCTTTCCTCAAAACATAATTTGTCGGAATGAGACCACAATTTTCACACTCACGTATATTTGTATTGCAAATAGTTTGAGGTAGGCCAAGATGGGTTTCATTGTACAAAACACATATTTTCTATTTTTTAAATCTCATATTTGAATCTCTTAGTCTGTTTACTACTCACGTGCCCTTGGTTTCTTGATACTACTCAGGTTTGCCCTATCCCTTCACAAATTCTGACAGACGCTCAACATTTCCCTGATTGGTCTAGCCCATGTCACGCGGATCGTGTCCGCTGACCGTTGATCGTATGATCTAACGGGCAGGATAATCTCTCTCTCTCTCTCTGATCGGGGCCACCATCCTCTCTCTCTTTTTGTCGGCGGCTAGCTTCCACCCTCTATGTATGCTAAAGGGCTAAATACCCAGTTTGCCACCAGATTCAGCAAGTTTGGTTTTCTGTATTATTTTTCACGCGCTAAAAATTATAAACTCTTTTAGGCATTACTTCTCACGCAAAAATGATAAATCATCACCGATTTCCTGTAGCCATTACTTTTCACACAAAAATGATAAACCATTACCGATTTTTCGTAGCCATTAATTTTCACGCAAAAAATGATAAACCATCGCCGATTTCTTGTAGCCATTACTTTCCACGCAAAAATGATAAATCATCACTGATTTGTTGTAGCCATTACTTTTCACGCAAAAAATGATAAACCATCACCGATTTGTTGTAGCCATTAATTTTCACGCAAAAATGATGAACCATCACTGATTTCTTGTAGTCATCCCTCCGGTCTTATTTAATTGACTCGGATTTAGTATAAAGTTGTACTGAATCCGAGTCAATTAAAAGAGACCGGAGGGAGTAGTTTTCACGCTAAAAATGATAAACCATCACCGATTTCTTGTAGCCATTATTTTTCATGCTAAACATGATAAACCATCGGCGAATTCTTGTATCCATTACTTTTCACGATAAAAAATAATAAACGAAACAATTTATCTATCTCTGTATTTGAAGTTTGGGAGGGTTCACCATCTACTTATGTTAACTTTCGAGGTTTTGACCTGAAAATCAACTAGGTATTATAAAGGGAAATAAAAGTTCATAAAAAAGTAAAAACGAAACAATCTACCTATCTTTGTATAGAAGATCATCTGTATGATTTTTGAGGTCATTTAGAGTAGGTCGAAAAAACCTAACTTGTTACAAAATCTGGTTTCAGTGAGACCTAACCAAGTTTGGCATACATGATGCCATACCTGTAACAACAAGGAATATCTAAAAAGTTTCACAAAATTTGAAATTTAGGGTGAAAATGATGGCATACATGATGCTATTTTTCGAGGTTTTGACCTGAAAATCAACTGGGTAATATAAAAGGAAATAAAAAGTTCGAAAAAATGTAAAAACGAAACAATCTATCTATCTCGAAGATCATCTGTATGAAATTTGAGATCATTTAGAGAAGGTAGAAAAATTCACCTTGTTACAGAAGCTGGTTTCTGCGAGACGAAACGGCATGCGCTTAAGCAAAGTGATCTTTTCGAACATCTCCAAATGACCCCAAATTTTTCATACATGATGTCATACGTGTAACAACAATGAATATCTAAAAAGTGTCAAAAAAAATTGCCGAACCGTATAGCTCTATCAAAAACAACCTCACCATGGTGCAAGTTAACTTTTTAGTTACAAACTTTCGTATTTTACCTAACCTTCAATAGGAAATTTGTTTCAAATTCATTTTGGCATACAAGAAACAAATCTTACCTTGATTCGAGCACCACAGCCTCCAAACAATGCCGATGCCGATATCGGATGGGTCAAAACGGCAATGCTCGCCGCCACTGCTAGGTCACCGTCGGGATGCACCCTCAATCCTGCCCCTCATTCGATCACTGACACACCAGAGATACCGCTGAGGCCAATGTCGAACGTACATGCTGATGCCAATGCCGAACATGCACGCCGATGTGGGCACGGCCACACCGTCGAACTATGCTGGACGCCACAGACCACCACGAGGTCTTTCCCTTCGCCACCACACTCCCCTAGCACCCATCTATACACGCCAGAAAAGAGAGACACTAGTTTTCTCTACAATACTCGCGTTCGTGTCCGACACCGTCAGTCAAAGTGTTGAGGTAGTCGTCGATGTCCTTGACCATTTCTTCTCTTCTTTGCATGGTTAAACGGATCTAGTTCATATCTATCTAATGTGTCTGGTCTCGCCTCATGCAGTTCTTTGTGGACGTCGATCTCATCTCGGCACCCCGCAGGCCACCTCCTCCGTACCATCACTGTAGAGATCCATTTAAAAATCTAATCCTACCCACGTATTTCCCCTTGTATCAGCGTCATGGCCCCGCTTGTCATTCGACATACCGAAGCCCCACTCGTCCGTGTTTTGGTCAGGGATACGGCGATGCTTACCGTCAAACAAATATGGATGGTCTGACGTGTCTTTGCGGGCTCTACGTGGCCCCACTAGTCAGGAGATAACGGTCAAAGTTGTTGACCCGTCGGGCAACCGGCCGTTCCAGCACTTGTGAGGGTTTCAGACAAGGGTTTGGGAAAAACTGAGGAAAAACTAAGCGGCTGGGGAAAACTGAGCACAACTAGGACCCGAGGGTACGAAAATAGAAACTCAAAACAATGAAAGCTCAGACTCATTTTTCATGTCCAATTATCAGAGAAGGTGGTGCACTCTATTATGGCACTTGTCAGTCTCTTGATGATCATAGTAGCGACTCACAAATGTTTTGCCCATCTTAGCAACTTACAAGTCATCAGTAACAAGAGTTCAACCATGCATGTTGGTAAACAACTAGTTTGTAAACCTGTTTAAACACTAAGAAAGCTCTATTCTGATAACAAACTTTTCGTTTTTGACGTGAATTGAAATATTTTATTTCTCTTCTGCATTATATATGCAATTAATACCTAAATAGTTTAACAAATGATTCAACACTTTGACTTATGGTGAATCATGCAGTTCCAACATGTCATAAGTATTTACTTTTTCATAAATCACTACTGCAAAAAAGGATGGATGTGATTATAACACCGATGTCTAATGGATATCCACTTCACTCTCCAAAGTTGAGTGCTACTACAGGTTGTTTGACAACATCAACAAACATATTTTTAATTAACCATTCATCTTAATAATGGCGCACTATATCTGCTGAGCCGCATTTTGTTGACGAGATGGAAATATAGTGACATATGAATACACCAAGAAATATCAAGCAAAGTTTTTGCTGTAGACAATGTAACTTCAGCTAAGACCTTTTTAATATTGTTACTTTTTGTTCTATATATCGATACTAAAGCGACATAGACGAGATGGATATTAAATGGTAATGAAATAATATACAAGGAGCATGGGTGAAACTGAAAAGGCATAGATGCCGCATAGAGGAGAAGGCGTGAAATGAGTTTAAAATAATTCCAGATTTGGATTAATTGTAGCGAAGAATATTTAAATTACTTTGTTTTTTCAAGCATAATTATGCTAGGCTCACCAAGTGCACCAACAACCTATGCCTACAAGATAGAAATGTTATACACAAAGCTACCACCTTATCTGTATATGGTCCTATTTTCACCGTGTTGAGGCATGGGAGTTGATAGACTTCATGTACAATCACTTGGAGATGGTACCACGTGATATGTTCAGCCAATTCATGGGTCTATCAATACGGTACGTTTATGCTGAATAAGTGCATCATGTGATACCTCTATTGTTTTGACGTAGTTTTGTATAAGTTTATTTTGTTATTTTTGTAAGACAGTCAATTAAAACTTTCCAATAACAATAGCTGCGCAGATCAACCTATGCAGATCCCAGGGTTTTCCCCTTTTGAAAAAAAATATAACTATATGCTCCTCTCTAGAATCATGCAGCTGTCATGCGGGTCCAAACGGGTCTATTTCTTCAGCAACCCTCCGAAAACACTCATCATTTGAATAATACCAAACAAATGGCAGCTAGCAAGCTAGGTAACGATTTCGTATCTGTCATGTTGATCCATCAACATTGCAATATGATTCCTCCTAATCATGCATATCACAACTCTACTATTCAGACTGCCCACTTGAATGATCACAATATCCTATTTATTCACTTGTACATATATACCCATGGCTGCCCACGGATCAGATGATGCTGTGAGGCCTATCATTTTCGACTTCGTTCGCTAGCTACTTTGCTTGCCGACCAGGCACAACAAGTCACCATCTCCTCTAGTCTTAAATAGGGAAGAGAACGTTTGCATGCACCTGCAATTTGTATACAGGCATATGCATGCTTCCAATTAATTATGCAAATGTTAATGTGCATTGACATGTTGGGGCAGGAGGATCATTGCAACCCACTTGTGCTTTTGAATTGTCACGGGTGGACTGTGTCGTGTTTTAATGGGGAAGACCTGGTTCACTTGACCACTAGGTGTCACAGCTTAACGCTTAACTGGCGATGCCTTCTATGCACTATGTTTATATTTGAAGGGCTATTTAATTTAAAGGATTTTTATATGAACTTAAGAGATCGGATTTCTTAGAATCTTTTTTATAAGAACTGTTAGATTCGTAGGATTTCATCCTACATTTATATTTTCCTAATGATTCTTGTCACTTGTTTGAAATAAATTATTGCGTCTACTCTCAGACCTCTCGGGAATACATTTCGTTTTTCCTATGATGCAGCCAGACAAAATATAACTAGTAAGCCTTATATCCTTGTGAAATCTAGTAAGCCTTGAATTAGCATGACATTGCAATGTTGCGGTTTTTTCCGTGTGTTTCTGCATTTTGCGAATCAAAGAAGACCCAACGTCGAATTAGTGAAATCTACGATTGCAAGCTGCTTCATTTCTTTTTTGGGATATAAATCAAGTGTAGTTGCCTTGGTGCCATTGGCACAATTTGTGCCGGGACGATGTTTAGGCGACTGTTGTGCCGCCGTCAGCTGCATCATCAGCGAAAGAAGCCGTTATATCGAATTTCATGGGGACCTATTTCCTCCTCTCGCCCCCGCGTGGCGATGGGGAGAAACATTAGATAGCTGCCGCTGCCACCCCCACCCCTCCTTCCTCCTCCCACCGCCGCCATGGGGTGCGTCCAGGCTCTGCCTGGTCGTTGTCGGAAGCAACGGGGCCTACTCGTCCCCTGGCATGGTGGATCGATGCGGGAATGTTCCTCCTCGGTTGGGTGTGGTGCGCTTGCCTGGCACCACGGCGTGATGGCTGCTCGATTCGCGGCGGAGTGAGCGGCGGCGCACCTAGGGCAACAGCGGCGCGCCGGACAAGGACCTGGGCGCCGGTCTAGGCGGCGTCCTGGTGATGGTGGTGGTGGACGCTGGCGGTGGGCCATGCTGGCGGTGGAGGTGCGAGGTGGGATGGACCAGATGGGTGTAAGCCCTAGGTCGGTCTTCTCCTTTCCCTCTCCGTGATCTTGGTTGTCGCCGGTGGAGGGTCGGCCGGTTGCAAGGCGTCTCGCCGGGTTGCCTCGGTCGGCCTGGGATGGTCGGCGGCGCTGGGCCCGACCTAAATAATGGTGGCGGTCCTCGGGTCTCTCTTATGCGAAGATGATGACCTACCTGAGGCCTGTCCGTCTTGATCTGGCTGGAGTGATGAGTTCCGGAAAGATCCGCCAGCGAATGGAACAGTGCATCTTTTGCCTGGAGTTTGTTGGATCGGGTGGTATTCGGTCGTGCGCACCCATGCTTTTATTCCGGCCGTTAGGTTCTGGAGGGAGCGACACGAAGGTCTATTCTGTGTTGGCATGAGATGGCATTTTGGTACATGGTGAAATCAGAGGCGGGTAATATCATGAATGCCGGATTGGAGGACTAACAATAGAGGTTCGAGTCTCTGTATTGTTGATGGGCTTGCTTGGTAATCTGAGTTTCGCAGCAGCAGAATGCAAGTGGGGGCGGCGACAAAGGTGAAATTCAGAGTCTTACCTTTCAGGGTGAAAATCCAAGGACTGTCCTTAACTGGTTGTGCCTAGTAATGACCTTGTTGAAGGCATTGTTTTGAGAGTGGGGACTATCTTTAGGATGAAAATTAAAATCCTTTGATCGGACGACAGCGATGCTTGTGCACTATTTCCTTCTTGGAGGCGTCGCGTTTTGGAGAGTCTCAGGTGTTGTCATGGTGGTGAATGTATTGTTGCTTAGCGGGTTTTTTTTTTTATTTTTTAGCTGGGTGCATCCGAACTACCATTAGGGTATTACGTAGTTGCAGAGGCTGGTGTAATTGCTATCTTCTTGATATTAATATATTTTTTTTATCGAAAAAATCGAATTTCATTCTACACAATCTAAGCATCCAAAGAAAAAATATGAATTATTGTTGTTATTCACGGTGGAGTTTGACTTTTTCAGATGCCGTGCTTCCCTACATCCTGAAGTTGCATGACACCGTGGCAGAGATTTTATCATGCGGCAGCGGTAGCCAATGGGAGAGAACCCCAAGCCTCCGGGCAGGATAGAGGTCCACTAGTAATACGTGGCGGTTACCCATACGAGCATCGCCACCCTTGTTGCACCTAAATCAGTTCCAACCATAAAAAATCCGAGGTTTTTTAGTGGGGAACAAAGAACAGAGAACACTATTCCTGAATTGAGATTAAGTGCTTGCTGTGTTGCGTGTTGATGAAGTGCTTTTCTCCTAAGTAGCAGTCATCACGAGTGCTGTTTAACCCTGTACTCAGATGATGTTGATGCCGTTATGGACGAATGATAGTTTCTTGCTGCATCATGCCTTGCAATGATGCCCTTTTTAGGAGCATTGATTATGCATCTATAATATGATGAAATGTTTAGCAATTATTCTAAAATGCCACTTTACATCATACTAGAGAAGTTGGTCTAGTATTCCATCTGTTTTAAATTAGTTGATGTAGCTTTGGTTAGATATTACGCATCTCGTATCAGTGAGTAAGTTTGCTCACTAAAAAAACCACGTGAATTAATTTAGAACGCAGAGAGTATTGCCTTCGTTTTGATGAATAAGATGTAGACTTATCTAAATAAATTTTAACTAAAAAATTAAGCCACAAAGTTTTAATTATATTGTATGCAATTGGTATCGTTGGATTAATGATGTTAGGGCATCTCCAACCGGCTGACCCAAACGGACGCGCTGGACCGTCCGTTTTGGGCCGTTTGCGTGGCCGGCCGGACACGCGGACAGCGCCCCGCGTCCGCGTGTCCGTTTGGGTCGCACGCTGCGCCCAACGCAGCGGCCACCCATTTGGCCATTTGGCATATTTCTTTGGGAAATAGGCCATCTGACCACACATACTTATAAATAGTATGCAACAAATATAGAAATAATATCTAACAATTATAGAATAATATCAAATAGCATAAAATAATATCAAATAAAATGTTGCATGATGAAGAAATAAAATGTGCCATAGTTCGAACAAATATAAAAATTACAAATTGAGATTGTCAACTCAATTTGGACGCTCTAGGATCTCCTTCTGCCTCTTCTCGAACCAAGCTCTCTTCGCCTCGCTCATGTTGGTCAAGTCGGCGTTCATGATCAGGTTGTCCTCGGCTTGGCGTTTCAGCTCAACTTCCTTCGCCTTCAACTCCACCTCTTGGGCCCTTGCCAGTGCTGTGAGCTTAATTTCTCTCTCTTTGAGCTCAATTTCTCTAGCTTTGGTCTTGGCCTTGACCTCTTCTATCTCAAGCTTCTTCTTTTGGACATCGAAGTAGTTCTTCCCGTCCTCATCTTTCTCCCGGCGCCTTCTCTCATCCCTCTTGTCCGTGGACACCTCTCTATCGGCATGCAGCTCCTTCAAAGTGCCAAACAATAACATGGACGAGGCATCACGCTTCAAGTCGGCTTTGGTTGCCTTGTGGCCGCGAGGACGACTTGCACGAGAAGCGGAGCTACCGCAAGGCTGGACACCATCAAGGTCAATGACCGTCGGATCTTTGGCGGTCTAGTTGCCAGTCAAGGTCGCCATGTACCCCTCGTACCCCTCCTTGAACTTGGGGTGCCTTGGAGTATCTTCCAACAATGAGGGAAGGCAAAGGTCTTTTCTCCATTGACCGATTTGTACCAATCCAAAGCTTGTCACACCTAGAGCAAAGCGAGACAAGAACGATAAACATATGTGAAAACGTTGGATGAATATGTTGAGGTTAAGAATCATACACAGTCCTTGATGCCAATGCCGCTAACGGGTAGCCGCTTCACGTGATCATACGCCGCCTAGAATTTGTTGCATTCCGTTTGAATTGTTCCCCACCTCTTTTGGAGCGATATGTCGCTGCGGTCGCTCTCAAATGGCTCCAGTCCGTATTTGCGATGCTCATGAAAGTATTCATAGATCCGGCGCCAGAATGCGGTCCCCTTCTGCTCGGCACCCGTCAATGAATCTTGCCCGATGGTCAACCATCCTTCGACCAGCACCTTGTCCTCCTTCTCCGTGTAGTTGCTGGTTCTTTTGCTTACGCGGCGACCTCGAGCTTGTGCAGCTGCGGCTTGCGTCAACTCCTGAGCGAACAACGGCTCCTCCTCGATGTTAATGCTGCCGGGACAGGCAGTGCTGGCATGTTGTGTGTCAACGGGAGGTGGCTGGGGAGCTTGCTCGGTCGAAGCAGAGGGCATGGTGGTCGGCATTGGCTGCGTGTACATCGGAGGGGCCTGCACGGTGGACAAATCGTCGAGCAGGTTCCTTGCGCCGGCCATCGCTGCTGCTCCCATGTGCTTGGGGCCTTTGGAGTTCGCCGGCGCACGGTTCAGGTCAATGGACGAAGGAGACGGCCCCGTGAACGACTCGCCCACCTCCGGTGACCCATCCCGTGACGGGTACGCGTACCGCGCCGACTGCGTCCCCAATTCGTGCGCGCCGGGCGTGTACCCAAACGGGGCTGTCGGCAGGGATGTTGACCTTGGAGGAAGGGGCTGGGTCACAGACGAGGCCGAGCTCCCCCCCCCCCCCCCCCCGAGGCCGTGCCGGCGCCAGGGAGGATCAAGTGCTGAGCGAGCGCTGCGTGGCCATAAAAGAGCATGGCATGCTCTTGCATGACGTCCGCCTTGGCCTCCGTCTTGAGTTGGAGAAGCTGCTCCGCCGCCCGCTGCCGCTCCTCCGCGGCAGCGATATCCCTCTTCCGTTGGTCGAGCGCCCTGCGGCGGTCGGCCCTCTTCTTGCTCTCGATCTTCCTCTGCTCCGTGGTGAGGTCGGCCTTCACCTTCTTCGTCGCCGGCCCGGCCAGTTGAGGAGCCTCCGCCAAGGGAGGACCGGCAATGGCCGTGACCTGTGCCTCGTCTCCGATGGTGGCGGTGGCGGTGGCGGCGGCAGTCGCTTCGCCGGCCATCTCTAGGTTTTGGGAGTGCAGTGGACTGGGTGTGTTTTGGGAGACAGACAGGCGGGCCAGGGGCGGACAAGGGGAGGACGCGAGCGACCAGCATCCGGCGTCCGCGGCCACGCAAACTCGTCCCAGATTTGGGCCGGGTTTGGGTCGTTCCGGACGCCGCGGTCATCCGTTTTAGGGATAGGTCCGCGCGCTGGGCCGCGTTTTTGTCCGGTTCGACCCATCCGGACGCGCGGGCGCGGTTTAGATCCCCCGTTGGAGATGCCCTTACTCCCTCCATCCATGAATATAGGGCCACATTGTTTTTCATGCCGAACTTTTACTACTGGATTACAATTCTTGCACAAAACCGCATGCATGTCCACGGTGCAAAGCCAGGAGCGCTCAACCCGGGGTCTGCAAAATCAAAGTGAAGATGGAAGTTTGACAACAAAATTGTAAGAACACGACCTTGTACTGACCATGCCATACAGTGTCACGTGAGTCCTGTAGCTTTGGGATTTGCATGGCTCATTGCTGACCTCATTACCGGGCCCCTTTTCGCCCAATCGACAACGACCTGCGAGAAACTAGTGTTGCCTGCTGCCGAGGGTAGCTCCCACGTTGCTGGAAGGATGGAAAGGAACCAAAAGGATACTTGAAAAAGGACTTGTCAATGTTTTGAGACTTCATGGTATATAGTAATAGCAACTGTGAAAGGTGGGATATCCATGTAATTGTGAAAACTAGTTGTTTCTAATTTTTTTAGTATGCAATTTTTATTTTTTTAACAGTTGAAGCCCTAGCCTTTGCATCAATTACACCATCTTTTATTAAATTTTATTCAAAGTCTTAGAAAGTAGCAAGAAACATCAATTATTGGGTATCATGGGTCAGATAAAGTCGCAACATGGATCAGCCATCTAAAGAGAAGAAGCAACCCACCGCGTCTAGGCATCAACAAGTCAATCTTTGATCAAGCCGCCAAACAAATTAGTTGTACATATCTCGTGCAACCATTGCCAAAGGGATGCACTCAAAATTTATGTGTTAGCGCTCCTCCTGCTGTTGGAGATAAGATCACATATAGATCTTGTGGGTAGAAAAAGGTATTTTTATTATCTTTAAGGTGCATGCTTTGTACAGTTGTACTTCTTCTTAACTTATACGGTAAAACTAAGTCCTCTGCGCAGTAAAATAATATCTCCAGATATATAAAATAAGAGAACCGTTACAGAAAAGTGCAAGTTTTTATTATCCACTCTATGAAGGGAGAAATGGGTGGTAACTTATCTAGTGACGCAGACTGATCACGGTATCGGATCATGCTCTTAAGCGATTGATGGCTGCACTTTCATGTGAGGGGTGGTGCTAAGGTTGATCTTTTGCATTCGGTTGCGTTACACGTGTTTACAACATTAAAATGAGACATGTGCAAAGAGTCCCCTATCTGTCTAATTCTCGTCCGCATGTCTGGTGACCACAAGTCCATAGCCGTCCATGGCACCATCTACAGAACAAGTCATCCGGCCAACTCTGGACTGATTAATTATATGGCACACTTGTAGTTCTAGAACATCCCGCGAACTTGCTCTCTCCTAATAATTTGAATATTTAAATTTTATTTGATTTTCTGGTATTTAAATAGGTTACACAATACAATACAACATATGTAGATTACATAGACAAAATTGATTGTATCTGTAGCAAAACAATAATAGCACGATCTCAATCATCTTAGTTCTTCACTTTAGCCGCCGAATTCAAAGTAGCGATCACGAAGTTCAAATATTAGACAAGTTACCATCTCGGGATCGAGTAGTGGAGTTGTTGTCACGTTACAAAGTCGATCATCTAAACTACCATCACATATAAGAGAGTTGCAGTCACTACGAGCATCATCGCGACGAAAGTGGTCTCCATCCGGTTCCTCCTCTGCTCCCTGCTCTCTCCCGCTAGATAGCGCACATATCTGTTTTTGGCATCCGCTCTAGTGGTGTACCCTTTGTAACTGTTACCGCTAAAATGGTGAACCTGTCTCTGATACTCCTCCTAGTCGTCGTAGAATCCGGGAACTTTGCCCTTGTACACGACATACGACAACATCTCTCTATATGCACAAGCCAATGAAACAGTAGTATCAGTATAAAAATTTAGAGATGGTGCTAGGTGTAATCATAGGTATTTGTAAAGAATAAGAGCGAACTCCAATACGAGCCAAGTAGTATCAACTAAATAGCATGTCTCATACTTTGTTGGTCGAAATAAATATTAACATTCAGGGATGTCGTATGCGAGGCCAAGTAAGAAGCATAGGAGATTGATATTTGTGCGATCACACTAGGCTCACTTGCGCCACCCCGAGTGTACGGGAAAATATTTTAATCATCGGCGAACTCAAACACGATCCAAGTAGTATCAACTAAATATCATGCCTCATACTTTGTTGGTCGAAAAAAATATTAACATTCAGGGATGGCGTAAGTGAGACCAAGTAGGATGCACAAGAGATTGATATTTGTGCCATCACACCAGACTCACTTGCACCGCACCTGAGTGTAGTGACAAAAAAAATTAATCATCGGCACTCTCTCGAAGAAAGACCAAAATAAACGAAGAAGCCAAGTAGGATCAACTAAATAAATGCATCATAATTTGTTGGTCGAAACAAATACTAACATTTAGAGATGGAGTCAGTGAGGCCAAGTAGGATGCACAAGAGATTAATATTTGTGCCATCACACCAGACTCACTGGCGTCACCTTCAAGTGTAGTGACCAAACATTTTAATCATCGGCAAGTGCAAACAAAATTAAACACCAAATCAAATGAGAAAAATGACTGTGGAAACTAAATAGCCATATAAGTTCACAAACATAGCAGAACTAGTGATTAATAGCATCGATTACATATAAGTTCAACGACCATCGAATCTAAAGAGACATGCAAGTTCATTACTGGATAAAGTTTACAACACAAGCTTGTCGGTAGTTCAGAACTACATAGCTAGGAAGGCATCAAGACTTTCTACTCGGCTTAGGGGGCGGAGCGTGGATCTAGCTGCCGCCTTTATTCATGGTCATCCATGGGCGGTAGTCGTCACCCTGAGTTTTTACCATTGTGTCTATCTCACTGTTAGACGGTTGATAGCTGTTGTAGAACTCCCCCGAGCTACGAAGGACATCTTTATATATGATTTCACAAAACTCTACTTGGATGAGAAAGAAATCTTGATTTATGTTTTTGTCCTGGATCCGCGACAAGCATGTGGTCCACTCTCTGAGATGATCTAGTGACGTAAGTTGTTGGTGGTCCCATCCGCATGCCCCCATGTGATGGAGGACATAGTAGGCATCTTTCATACTGGAAAGCGGCTTCTGGACGTAGGGGAACTTTGTTATGTGGGTGAACACTTGCTTGCCGTACCTAGAATTTGGCCTCTCCATGGTGCCTTTAGCTTTGACGTAGTCATTGAGAGCATCATCATGTACTTTCTTGATATTTGTGTAGTTTGTACTTGACTTATTGTTTGCATCGAAATATGTGGCCACGGAATGTCTCAGGCATATGGATATGAGTGTGTAGTATTTATCTCTGCGGAAAACACAGAATGTATAAGAACAAAACGATCAAAATATAAGAAATCATATGTTACTACGGTGAGAGGATGACTTAGTCGGGAAAGTAAGGAGCGAGGATGTTATACTTATTCTGGTTCGCCAGAATGAAGCCTTGGAGGTATTCGCTCACGACTTGCCGGTCCCCAACGCTGGCCAAGTAGCTGGCACGCATGTAGAAGGCGTCGACTATCGTGTTGCCAAGGGGTCTTATTTCTAATGATCTGCATCGCCATATTGAGCGAGTATTGGTGAATGAAGGTGTAGTGCAGCGGATGACTATTTAACATAGAGAGGATGTCATCATACCGCAGGAAGAAATGTCGCTCGACGGTGATATCGACAAAGCCCATGCCCGAGGGCACCTTGGCCACGAACATCGGGTATCCATTATCTTTCTCCCCGAGATGCCGCTCCTCCATATGCTGAACACTGCTTGCGCGTAGTTGACGTGTGTCTCTCCGTTCAGCACGTGACCGTTGGGAACCCGAAGAGGAAGGTGTGATGCGTACAACAGTAAGTTTCCCTCCGTAAGAAACCAAGGTTTATCGAACCAGTAGGAGCCAAGAAGCACGTTGAAGGTTGATGGCGGCGGAGTGTAGTGCGGCGCAACACCAGGGATTCCGGCGCCAACGTGGAACCTGCACAACACAACCAAATTACTTTGCCCCAACGTGACAGTGAGGTTGTCAATCTCACCGGCTTGCTGTAACAAAGGATTAGATGTATAGTGTGGATGATGATGTTTGCAGAGAACAATAGAATGAGTATTGCAGTAGATTGTATTCAATGTAAAAGAATGGACCGGGGTCCACAGTTCACTAGAGGTGTCTCTCCCATAAGATAAATAGCATGTTGGGTGAACAAATTACAGTTGGGCAATTGACAAATAAAGATAGCATGACCATGCACATACATGTTATGATGAGTAGTGTGAGATTCAATTGGGCATTACGACAAAGTACATAGACCGCTATCCAGCATGCATCTATGCCTAAAAAGTCCACCTTCAGGTTATCATCCAAACCCCTTCCAGTATTAAGTTGCAAACAACAGACAATTGCATTAAGTATGATGCGTAATGTAATCAACAAATACATCCTTAGACATAGCATTGATGTTTTATCCCTAGTGGCAACAGCACATCCACAAACTTAGAACTTTCACATCGTCCCAGTTTAATGGAGGCATGAACCCACTATCGAGCATAAATACTCCCTCTTGGAGTTACAAGTAAAAACTTGGCTAGAGCCTCTACTAATAACGGAGAGCATGCAAGATCATAAACAACACATAGATGATAGATTGATAATCAACATAACATAGCATTCACTATTCATCGGATCCCAACAAACGCAACATGTAGCATTACAAATAGATGATCTTGATCATGTTAGGTAGCTCACAAGATCTAACAATGATAGCACAATTAGGAGAAGACGACCATCTAGCTACTGCTATGGACCCATAGTCCAGGGGTGAACTACTCACACATCACTCCGGAGGCGACCATGGCGGTGAAGAGTCCTCCGGGAGATGATTCCCCTCTCCGGCAGGGTGCCGAAGGCGATCTCATGAATCCCCCGAGATGGGATTGGCGGCGGCGGCGTCTCTGGAAGGTTTTCCGTATCGTGGCTCTCGGTACTGGAGTTATTATCGACGAAGGCTTCTTATAGGCGAAGAGGTAGGTTTAGGGGCGACGCGAGGGGCCCACACGCTAGGCCGGCGCGGCCAGGGCCTGGGCCGCGCCGCCCTAGTGTGGCGTCGCCTCGTCGCCCCACTCCGTATCTCCCCCGGTGTTCTGGAAGCTTCGTGGAAAAATAAGATCCTGGGCGTTGATTTCGTCCAATTCCGAGAATATTTCCTTACTAGGATTTCTGAAACCAAAAACAGCAGAAAACAACAACTGGCTCTTCGGCATCTCGTTAATAGGTTAGTGCCGGAAAATGCATAAATATGACATAAAGTATGTATAAAACATGTGTGTATCATCAATAAAGTAGCATGGAACATAAGAAATTATAGATACGTTTGAGACGTATCAAGCATCCCCAAGATTAGTTCCTACTCGTCCCGAGTAGGTAAACGATAACAAAGATAATTTCTGAAGTGACATGCTATCATAATCTTGATCATTATTATTGTAAGCACATGTAATGACTGCAGCGATTCGAAGCAATGGTAAAGACAATGAGTAAACAATTGAATCATTTAGCAAAGACTTTTCATGAATAGCACTTTCAAGACAAGCATCAATAAGTCTTGCATAAGAGTTAACTCATAAAGCAATAAATTCAAAGTAAATGCATTGAAGCAACACAAAGGAAGATTAAGTTTCAGCGGTTGCTTTCAACTTATAACATGTATATCTCATGGATATTGTCAATGTAAAGTAATATAACAAGTGCAATATGCAACTATGTAGGAATCAATGCACAGTTCACACAAGTGTTTGCTTCTTGAGATGGAGAGAAATAGGTGAACTGACTCAACATAAAAGGTAAAAGAAAGGCCCTTCGCAGAGGGAAGCATCGATTGCTATATTTGTGCTAGAGCTTTGGTTTTGAAAACATAAAGAGAGCATAAAAGTAAAACTTTGAGAGGTGTTTGTTGTTGTCAACGAATGGTAGTGGGCACTCTAACCCCGTTGCCAGACAAACCTTCAAAGAGCGGCTCCCATGAATTATTTTTATTTTTGGGTGGCACTCCTTCCAACCTTTCTTTCACAAACCATGGCTAACCGAATCCTCGGGTGCCTGCCAACAATCTCATACCATGAAGGAGTGCCTTTTTATTTTATTTTTATTATAATGACACTCCTCCCCACCTTTGCTTTCTCAAGCCATGGCTAACCGAATCCTTCGGGTGACGTCCAACAATCACATACCATGGAGGAGTGTCTATTTAGGTTAATTAATTTGGGACTGGGAATCCCATTGCCAGCTCTTTTTTGCAAAATTATTGGATAAGCGGATGAAGCCACTAGTCCATTGGTGAAAGTTGCCCAACAAGATTGAAAGATAAACACCACATACTTCCTCATGAGCTATAAAACATTGACACAAATCAGGGGTGATAAATTTTGAATTGTTTAAAGGTAGCACTCAAGCAATTTACTTTGGAATGGCGGAGAAATATCATGTAGTAGGTAGGTATGGTGGACACAAATGGCATAGTTTTTGGCTCAAGGATTTTGGATGCATGAGAAGTATTCCCTCTCAATACAAGGTTTAGGCTAGCAAGGTTATTTGAAACAAACACAAGTATGAAGCAGTACAGCAAAACTCACATAAAAGATATATTGTAAACATTATAAGACTCTACACCGTCTTCCTTGTTGTTCAAACTCTTACTAGAAATTATCTAGACCTTAGAGAGACCAATTATGCAAACCAAATTTTAGCAAGCTCTATGTATTTCCTCACTAATAGGTACAAAGTATATGATACAAGAGCTTAAACATGAGCACACAAATTTCCAAGTATCACATTATTCAAGACATTCTACCAATTACCACATGTAGCATTTCCTGTTTCCAACCATATAACAATTAACAAAGCAGATTCAACCTTCGCCATGAACATTATGAGTAAAGCTAAGAACATATTTGTCCATATGCAACAGCGGAGCGTGTCTCTCTCCCACACAATGAATGCTAGGATCCAACTTTATTCAAACTAAACAAAAACAAGAGCAAACAGACGCTCCAAGTAAAGCACATAAGATGTGATGGAATAAAAATATAGTTTCACTAGAGGAACCTGATAATGTTGTCGATGAAGAAGGGGATGCCTTGGGCATCCCCAAGCTTAGATGTTTGAGTCTTCTTGAAATATGCAGGGATGAGCCACCGGGGCATCCCCAAGCTTAGAGCTTTCACTCTCCTTGATCATATTGTATCATCCTCCTCTCTTGATCCTTGAAAACTTCCTCCACACCAAACTCAAAACAACTCATTAGAGGGTTAGTGCATAATCAAAATTCACATGTTCAGAGGTGATATAATCATTCTTAACACTTCTGGACATTGCACAAAGCTACTGAAAGTTAACGGAATAAAGAAATCCATCAAGCATAGCAAAACAGGCAATGCGAAATAAAAGGCAGAATCTGTCAAAACAGAACAGTCCGTAAAGACGAATTTTTTAGGTGCACCAGACTTGCTCAAATTAAAATGCTCAAATTGAATGAAAGTTGCGTACATATCTGAGGATCACTCACGTAAATTGGCAGAATTTTCTGAGTTACCTACAGAGAATTCAACCCAAATTCGTGACAGCAAGAAATCTGTTTCTGTGCAGCAATCCAAATCTAGTATGAACCTTACTATCAAAGACTTTACTTGGCACAACAATGCAACAAAATTAAGATAAGGAGATGTTACTACAGTAGTAACAACTTCCAAGACTCAAATGTAAAACAAAAGTGCTGTAGTAAAATCATGGGTTGTCTCCCATAAGCGCTTTTCTTTAACGCCTTTCAGCTAGGCGCAGAAAGTGTGTATCAAGTATTATCAAGAGACGAAGCATCAACATCATAATTTGTTCTAATGATAGAATCAAAAGGTAACTTCATTCTCTTTCTAGGGAAGTGTTCCATACCTTTCTTGAGAGGAAATTGATATTTAATATTACATTCCTTCATATCAATAATAGCACCAACAGTTCGCAAAAAAGGTCTTCCCAATATAATGGGACAAGATGCATTGCATTCAATATCCAAGACAACAAAATCAACGGGGACAAGGTTATTGTTAACTATAATGCGAACATTATCAACTCTCCCCAAAGGTTTCTTTGTAGAGTTATCAGCAAGATTAACATCCAAATAACAATTTTTCAATGGTGGCAAGTCAAGCATATTATAGATTTTCCTAGGCATAACGAAAATACTTGCACCAAGATCACATAAAGCATTACAATCAAAGTCATTGACCTTCATATTAATGATGGGCTCCCAACCATCCTCTAACTTCCTAGGAATAGAAGCTTCACGATTTAATTTCTCTTCTCTAGCTTTTATGGGAGCATTTGTAATATGTTTTGTAAAGGCCAAATTTATAGCACTAGCATTAGGAATTTTAGCAAGTTTTTGTAAGAACTTTATAACTTCAGAGATGTGACAATCATCAAAATCTAAACCATTATGATCTAAGGCAATGGGATCATTATCCCCAACATTAGAAAAAATTTCAGCAGTTTTATCACAGGCAGTTTCAGCAGTTTTAGCAGTTTCAGGCAGTTTTTCACGCTTTGCATTAGAAGTAAAAACATTGCCGACACCAATTATTTTACCATTGATAGTAGGAGGTGCAGAAACATGTGGAGCATTAGCATTACTAGTGGTGGTGATAGTCCAAACTTTAGCTATATTGTTATCTTTAGCATTTTCTTCTTTCTCCCACCTAGCACGCAATTCGGCCATCAATCTTATATTCTCATTAATTCTAACTTGGATGGCGTTTGCTATAGTAACAATTTTATTATCAATATCCTCAGGTTTAGCAGCCATTTTATTAATTAAGGAAGATTGTGACGCAGACATGTATGAGATTCGGTTTTCAGCATTTGCAAGTTTAGTTTGCAACCTAGAGATCTCCATATTCAGATTTTCAAGTTGATTTCCTATATTTTTCAACAAGGTAGACTGTTCATTCATAGTAGTAGTAAACAATTTATTTTGCTCATATTGGGATTGCATAAAGCTCTTAGTAGATCTTTCAATTTCTAACATCTTTTCCTCATTAGGTGAAACATATCTACCATAAGAGTTACCATTAGCAGGATATGGCCTAGAGTTACTGTAATTGTTATTTTTAATGAAGTTCACATCAACATGTTCTTCTTGAGCAACCAATAAAGCTAACGGAACATTATTAGGATCAACATTAGTCCTACCATTCAACAGCATAGACATAATAGCATCAATCTTATCACTCAAAGAAGAGGTTTCTTCGACAGAATTTACCTTTTTACCTTGTGGAGCTCTTTCCGTGTGCCATTCAGAGTAATTAATCATCATATCATCAAGGAGCTTTGTTGCGGCGCCTACAGTGATGGACATAAAAGTACCTCCAGCAGCTGAATCCAATAGGTTCTGCGAAGAAAAATTTAGTCCTGCGTAAAAGGTTTGGATGATCATCCAAGTAGTCAGTCCATGGGTTGGGCAATTTTTAACCAAAGATTTCATTCTTTCCCAAGCTTGGGCAACATGCTCAGTATCCAATTGTTTAAAATTCATTATGCTACTTCTCAAAGATATAATTTTAGCAGGAGGATAATATCTACCAATGAAAGCATCCTTACATTTAGTCCATGAATCAATATATTCTTAGGCAGAGATAGCAACCAATCTTTAGCTCTTCCTCTTAGTGAGAAAGGAAACAATTTTAATTTTATAATGTCACCATCTACATCCTTATACTTTTGTATTTCACATAGTTCAACAAAATTATTAAGATGGGCAGCATCATCATCAGATAAACACCAGAAAATTGCTCTGTCATAACAAGATTCAGTAAAGCAGGTTTAATTTCAAAGAATTCTGCTGCAGTAGCAGGTGGAGCAATAGGTGTGCATAAGAAATCATTATTATTTGTGTTTGTGAAGTCACACAACTTAGTATTTTCAGGAGTACCCATTTTAGCAACAGTAAATAAAGCAAACTAGATAAAGTAAATGCAAGTAACTAATTTTTTTGTGTTTTTAATATGGCAAACAAGACAGTAAATAAAGTAAAGCTAGCAACTAATTTTTGTGTGTTTTGTTTTAGTGCAGCAAACAAAGTAGTAAATAAAAGTAAAGCAAGACAAAAACAAAGTAAAGAGATTGGAAGTGGAGACTCCCCTTGCAGCGTGTCTTGATCTCCCCGGCAACGGCGCCAGAAATTTACTTGCATGCGCGTAGTTGACGTGTGTCTCTCCGTTCAGCACGCGACCGTTGGGAACCCCAAGAGGAAGGTGTGATGCGTACAGCAGTAAGTTTCCCTCAGTAAGAAACCAAGGTTTATCGAACCAGTAGGAGCCAAGAAGCACGTTGAAGGTTGATGGCGGCGGAGTGTAGTGCGGCGCAACACCAGGGATTCCGGCGCCAACGTGGAACCTGCACAACACAACCAAATTACTTTGCCCCAACGAGACAGTGAGGTTGTCAATCTCACCGGCTTGCTGTAACAAAGGATTAGATGTATAGTGTGGATGATGATGTTTGCAGAGAACAGTAGAACGAGTATTGCAGTAGATTGTATTCGATGTAAAAGAATGGACCGGGGTCCGCAGTTCACTAGAGGTGTCTCTCCCATAAGATAAATAGCATGTTGGGTGAACAAATTACAGTTGGGAAATTGACAAATAAAGATAGCATGACCATGCACATACATGTTATGATGAGTAGTGTGAGATTCAATTGGGCATTACGACAAAGTACATAAACCGCTATCCAGCATGCATCTATGCCTAAAATGTCCACCTTCAGGTTATCATCCGAACCCCTTCCAGTATTAAGTTGCAAACAACAGACAATTGCATTAAGTATGGTGCGTAATGTAATCAACAAATACATCCTTAGACATAGCATTGATGTTTTATCCCTAGTGGCAACAGCACATCCACAACCTTAGAACTTTCTCACATCGTCCTGCATTTAACGGAGGCAGGAACCCACTATCGAGCATAAATACTCCCTCTTGGAGTTACAAGTAAAAACTTGGCCAGAGCCTCTACTAATAACGGAGAGCATGCAAGATCATAAACAACACATAGATGATAGATTGATAATCAACATAACATAGCATTCACTATTCATCGGATCCCAACAAACGCAACATGTAGCATTACAAATAGATGATCTTGATCATGTTAGGCAGCTCACAAGATCTAACAATGATAGCACAATTAGGAGAAGACGACCATCTAGCTACTGCTATGGACCCATAGTCCAGGGGTGAACTACTCACACATCACTCCGGAGGCGACCATGGCGGTGAAGAGCCCTCCGGGAGATGATTCCCCTCTCCGGCAGGGTGCCGGAGGCGATCTCCTGAATCCCCCGAGATGGGATTGGCGGTGGCGGCGTCTCTGGAAGGTTTTCCGTATCATGGCTCTCGGTACTGGAGTTATTATCGATGAAGGCTTCTTATAGGCGAAGAGGTAGATTTAGGGGCGACGCGAGGGGCCCACACGCTAGGCCGGCGCGGCCAGGGCCTGGGCCGCGCCGCCCTAGTGTGGCGTCGCCTCGTCGCCCCACTTCGTATCTCCCCCGGTGTTCTGGAAGCTTCGTGGAAAAATAAGATGCTGGGCGTTGATTTCGTCCAATTCCGAGAATATTTCCTTACTAGGATTTCTGAAACAAAAAACAGCAGAAAACAACAACTGGCTCTTCGGCATCTCGTTAATAGGTTAGTGCCGGAAAATGCATAAATATGACATAAAGTATGTATAAAACATGTGTGTATCATCAATAAAGTAGCATGGAACATAAGAAATTATAGATACGTTTGAGACGTATCAAGCATCCCCAAGCTTAGTGCCTACTCGTCCCGAGTAGGTAAACGATAACAAAGATAATTTCTGAAGTGGCATGCTATCATAATCTTGATCAATACTATTGTAAGCACATGTAATGACTGCAGCGATTCGAAGCAATGGTAAAGACAATGAGTAAACAATTGAATCATATAGCAAAGACTTTTCATGAATAGCACTTTCAAGACAAGCATCAATAAGTCTTGCATAAGAGTTAACTCATAAAGCAATAAATTCAAAGTAAAGGCATTGAAGCAACACAAAGGGAGATTAAGTTTCAGCGGTTGCTTTCAACTTGTAACATGTATATCTCATGGATATTGTCAACATAAAGTAATATAATAAGTGCAATAAGCTAGTATGTAGGAATCAACGCATAGTTAACACAAGTGTTTGCTTCTTGAGATGGAAGGAAGTAGGTGAACTGACTCAACATAAAAGTAGAAGAATGGCCCTTCGCAGAGGGAAGCATGGATTGCTATATTTGTGCTAGAGCTTTTATTTTGAAAACATAGAGAGAGCATAAAAGTAAAGTTTTGAGAGGTATTTGTTGTTGTCAACGAATGGTAGTGGGCACTCCAACCCCCTTGCCAGACAAACCTTCAAAGAGCGGCTCCCATGAAACATTTTTATTTTTGGGTGGCACTCCTTCCAACCTTGCTTTCACAAACCATGGCTAACCGAATCCTCGGGTGCCTGCCAACAATCTCATACAATGAAGGAGTGCCTTTTTATTTTAGTTTTGTTTAGATGACACTCCTCCCCACCTTTGCTTTCTCAAGCCATGGCTAACCGAATCCTCGGGTGCCATCCAACAATCACATACCATGGAGGAGTGTCTATTTTTTTTGTAAAATTATGAGAGTTAATTAATTTGGGACTGGGAACCCCATTGCCAGCTCTTTTTGCAAAATTATTGGATAAGCGGATGAAGCCACTAGTTCATTGGTGAAAGTTGCCCAACAAGATTGAAAGATAAACACCACATACTTCCTCATGAGCTATAAAACATTGACACAAATAAGGGATGATAAAATTTGAATTGTTTAAAGGTAGCACTCAAGCAATTTACTTTGGAATGGCGGAGAAATACCATGTAGTAGGTAGGTATGGTGGACACAAGTGGCATAGTGTTTGGCTCAAGGATTTTGGATGCATGAGAAGTAATCCCTCTCAATACAAGGCTTAGGCTAGCAAGGTTATTTGAAACAAACACAAGTATGAACCGGTACAGCAAAACTCACATAAAAGACATATTGTAAGCATTATAAGACTCTACACTGTCTTCCTTGTTGTTCGACCCTTACTAAAAAATATCTAGACCTTAGAGAGACCAATCATGCAAACCAAATTTTAGCAAGCTCTATGTATTTCTTCACTAATAGGTACAAAGTATATGATACAAGAGCTTAAACATGAGCACAACAATTTCCAAGTATCACATTATTTAAGACATTCTACCAATTACCACATGTAGCATTTCCTGTTTCCAACCATATAACAATTAACGAAGCAGATTCAACCTTCGCCATGAACATTATGAGTAAAGCTAAGGACATATTTGTCCATATGCAACAGCGGAGCGTGTCTCTCTCCCACACAATGAATGCTAGGATCCAACTTTATTCAAACTAAACAAAAACAAGAGCAAACAGACGCTCCAAGTAAAGCACATAAGATGTGATGGAATAAAAATATAGTTTCACTAGAGGAACCTGATAATGTTGTCGATGAAGAAGGGGATGCCTTGGGCATCCCCAAGCTTAGATGCTTCAGTCTTCTTGAAATATGCAGGGATGAACCACCGGGGCATCCCCAAGCTTAGAGCTTTCACTCTCCTTGATCATATTGTATCATCCTCCTCTCTTGATCCTTGAAAACTTCCTCCACACCAAACTCAAAACAACTCATTAGAGGGTTAGTGCATAATCAAAATTCACATGTTCAGAGGTGACATAATCATTCTTAACACTTCTGGACATTGCACAAAGCTATTGAAAGTTAATGGAATAAAGAAATCCATCAAGCATAGCAAAACAGGCAATGCGAAATAAAAGGCAGAATCTGTCAAAACAGAACAGTCCGTAAAGACGAATTTTTTAGGTGCACCAGAATTGCTCAAATTGAATGAAAGTTGCGTACATATCTGAATATCACTCACGTAAATTGGCAGAATTTTCTGAGTTACCTACAGAGAATTCAACCCAAATTCGTGACCGTAAGAAATCTGTTTCTGCGCAGCAATCCAAATCTAGTATGAACCTTACTATCAAAGACTTTACTTGGCACAACAATGCAACAAAATTAAGATAAGGAGAGGTTGCTACAGTAGTAACAACTTCCAAGACTCAAATATAAAACAAAAGTGCTGTAGTAAAATCACGGGTTGTCTCCCATAAGCACTTTTCTTTAACGCCTTTCAGCTAGGCGCAGAAAATGTGTATCAAGTATTATCAAGAGACGAAGCATCAACATCATAATTTGTTCTAATGATAGAATCAAAAGGTAACTTCATTCTATTTCTAGGGAAGTGTTCCATACCTTTCTTGAGAGGAAATTGATATTTAATATTACCTTCCTTCATATCAGTAATAGCACCAACAGTTCGAAGAAAAGGTCTTCCCAATATAATGGGACAAGATGCATTGCATTCAATATCCAAGACAACAAAATCAACGGGGACAAGGTTATTGTTAACCGTAATGCGAACATTATCAACTCTCCCCAAAGGTTTCTTTGTAGAGTTATCAGCAAGATTAACATCCAAATAACAATTTTTCAATGGTGGCAAGTCAAGCATATTATAGATTTTCCTAGGCATAACGGAAATACTTGCACCAAGATCACATAAAGCATTACAATAAAAGTCATTGACCTTCATCTTAATGATGGGCTCCCAACCATCCTCTAACTTCCTAGGAATAGAAGCTTCACGATTTAATTTCTCTTCTCTAGCTTTTATGAGAGCATTTGTAATATGTTTTGTAAATGCCAAATTTATAGCACTAGCATTAAGACTTTTAGCAAGTTTTTGCAAGAACTTTATAACTTCAGAGATGTGACAATCATCAAAATCTAAACCATTATGATCTAAGGCAATGGGATCATTATCCCCAACATTAGAAAAAATTTCAGCAGTTTTATCACAGGCAGTTTCAGCAGTTTTAGCAGTTTCAGGCAATTTTTCACGCTTTGCATTAGAAGTAGAAACATTGCTGACACCAATTATTTTACCATTGATAGTAGGAGGTGCAGCAACATGTGGAGCATTAGCATTACTAGTGGTGGTGATAGTCCAAACTTTAGCTATATTGTTATCTTTAGCATTTTCTTCTTTCTCCCACCTCGCACGCAATTCGGCCATCAATCTTATATTCTCATTAATTCTAACTTGGATCGCGTTTGCTGTAGTAACAATTTTATTATCAATATCCTCAGGTTTAGTAGCCATTTTATTAATTAAGGAAGATTGTGATGCAGACATGTATGAGATTCGGTTTTCAGCATTTGCAAGTTTAGTTTGCAACCCAGAGATCTCCATATTCAGATTTTCAAGTTGATTTCCTATATTTTTCAACAAGGTAGACTGTTCATTCATAGTTTTAGTAAACAATTTATTTTGCTCATATTGGGATTGCATAAAGCTCTTAGTAGATCTTTCAGTTTCTAACATCTTTTCCTCATTAGGTGAAACATATCTACCATAAGAGTTACCATTAGCAGGATATGGCCTAGAGTTATTGTAATTGTTATTTTTAATGAAGTTCACATCAACATGTTCTTCTTGAGCAACCAATGAAGCTAACGGAACATTATTAGGATCAATATTAGTCCTACCATTCACAAGCATAGACATAATAGCATCAATCTTATCACTCAAGGAAGAGGTTTCTTCGACAGAATTTACCTTCTTACCTTGTGAAGCTCTTTCCATGTGCCATTCAGAGTAATTAATCATCATATCATCAAGGAGCTTTGTTGCGGCGCCTAGAGTGATGGACATAAAAGTACCTCCAGCAGCTGAATCCAATAGGTTCCGCGAAGAAAAATTCAGTCCTGCATAAAAGGTTTGGATGATCATCCAAGTAGTCAGTCCATGGGTTGGGCAATTTTTAACCAAAGATTTCATTCTTTCCCAAGCTTGGGCAACATGCTCAGTATCCAATTGTTTAAAATTCATTATGCTACTTCTCAAAGATATAATTTTAGCAGGAGGATAATATCTACCAATGAAAGCATCCTTACATTTAGTCCATGAATCAATACTATTCTTAGGCAGAGATAGCAACCAATCTTTAGCTCTTCCTCTTAGTGAGAAAGGAAACAATTTTAATTTTATAATGTCACCATCTACATCCTTATACTTTTGCATTTCACATAGTTCAACAAAATTATTAAGATGGGCAGCAGCATCATCAGATAAACACCAGAAAATTGCTCTCTCATAACAAGATTCAGTAAAGCAGGTGTAATTTCAAAGAATTCTGCTGCAGTAGCAGGTGGAGCAATAGGTGTGCATAAGAAATCATTATTATTTGTGTTTGTGAAGTCACACAACTTAGTATTTTCAGGAGTACCCATTTTAGCAACAGTAAATAAAGAAAACTAGATAAAGTAAATGCAAGTAACTAATTTTTGTGTGTTTTTAATATGGCAAACAAGACAGTAAATAAAGTAAAGCTAGCAACTAATTTTTGTGTGTTTTGTTTTAGTGCAGCAAACAAAGTAGTAAATAAAAGTAAAGCAAGACAAAAAAAAAGTAAAGAGATTGGAAGTGGAGATCCCCCTTGCAGCGTGTCTTGCTCTCCCCGGCAACGGCGCCAGAAATTTACTTGCTTGCGCGTAGTTGACGTGTGTCTCTCCATTCAGCACGCGACCGTTGGGAACCCCAAGAGGAAGGTGTGATGCGTACAGCAGTAAGTTTCCCTCAGTAAGAAACCAATGTTTATCGAACCAGTAGGAGCCAAGAAGCACGTTGAAGGTATGGCGGTGGAGTGTAGTGCGGCGCAACACCAGGGATTCCGGCGCCAACGTGGAACCTGCACAACACAACCAAATTACTTTGCCCCAACGTGACAGTGAGGTTGTCAATCTCACCGGCTTGCTATAACAAAGGATTAGATGTATAGTGTGGATGATGATATTTGCAGAGAACAGTAGAACGAGTATTGCAGTAGATTGTATTCGATGTAAAAGAATGGACCGGGGTCCACAGTTCACTAGAGGTGTCTCTCCCATAAGATAAATAGCATGTTGGGTGAACAAATTACAGTTGGGCAATTGACAAATAAAGATAGCATGACCATGCACATACATGTTATGATGAGTAGTGTGAGATTCAATTGGGCATTACGACAAAGTACATAGACCGCTATCCAACATGCATCTATGCCTAAAAAGTCCACCTTCAGGTTATCATCCGAACCCCTTCCAGTATTAAGTTGCAAACAACAGACAATTGCATTAAGTATGGTGCGTAATGTAATCAACAAATACATCCTTAGACATAGCATTGATGTTTTATCCCTAGTGGCAACAGCAAATCCACAACCTTAGAACTTTCTGTCACTGTCCCAGATTTAATGGAGGCATGAACCCACTATCGAGCATAAATACTCCCTCTTGGAGTTACAAGTAAAAACTTGGCCAGAGCCTCTACTAATAACGGAGAGCATGCAAGATCATAAACAACACATAGATGATAGATTGATAATCAACATAACATAGCATTCACTATTCATCGGATCCAAACAAACGCAACATGTAGCATTACAAATAGATGATCTTGATCATGTTAGGCAGCTCACAAGATCTAACAATGATAGCACAATTAGGAGAAGACGACCATCTAGCTACTGCTATGGACCCATAGTCCAGGGGTGAACTACTCACACATCACTCCGGAGGCGACCATGGCGGTGAAGAGTCCTCCGGGAGATGATTCCCCTCTCCGGCAGGGTGCCGGAGGCGATCTCCTGAATCCCCCGAGATGGGATTGGCGGCGGCGGCGTCTCTGGAAGGTTTTCCGTATCGTGGCTCTCGGTACTGGAGTTATTATCGACGAAGGCTTCTTATAGGCGAAGAGGTAGGTTTAGGGGCGACGCGAGGGGCCCACACGCTAGGCCGTGATACGTCCAATTTGCATCACTATTTTGTATCATAATTTGCTGTTATTCATTGATATATTTCATATTTGGACATAATACTTATGTTATTTCATCTATTTTGCATGTTTCATGATTATTGGAGGATCGAGCACCGGAGCCAGGATTCTGCTGGAAAAAGCACCGTCAGAACGCAATATTTCGGAAGATCAACTGTTGAAGAAAATTATACCAAAAATCCTATTTTTCCAGATGACGAAGGAAGCCAGAAGGGGGAGCCGAGGGGACCCGAGGTGGGCCCACACCATGGGCCGACGCGGCCCAAGGCCTGGCCGCGCTGCCCAGTGAGGAGGGGGGCCCACAGCCCCTCTCGCCTCCTTTTCTTCGCAAAATCCTTCGTCCCGAAGACCTAAGCCACAGAGGGTACCTCGCGAAGAGTTACAGCCGCCTCTGCGGGGCGGAGAACACCAGAGAGAAAAGAGCTCTCCGGCGGGCTGAGATCCGCCGGGGAAATTCCCTCCGGGAGGGGGAAATCGACGCCATCGTCACCGTCATCGAGCTGGACCTCATCTCCATCACCATCATCATCATCTCCACCATCATCACCGCCGTCTCCACCGCTGGACATCGCCACCGCCGTAGCAATTTGGGTTTGATCTTGATTGTTTGAGAGGGGAAACTCTCCCGGTATTGATTTCTACTTTTTATTGATGCTATTGAGTGAAACCGTTGAACCAAGGTTTATGTTCAGATTGTTATTTGTCATCATATCACCTCTGATCATGTTCCATATGATGTCTCGTGAGTAGTTCATTTAGTTCTTGAGGACATGGGTGAAGTCTAAATGTTAGTAGTGAATTATGGTTGAGTAATATTCAATGTTATGATATTTAAGTTGTGGTGTTATTCTTCTAGTGGTGTCGTGTGAACGTCGACTACACGACACTTCACCTTTATGGGTTGCAGTTTGGAAGTATCTCTCCTTTAGTTAGTCGTCTATGTATCCCTTGGTGTGAGTTATCGTTATGGAATATTAATGAGAAGTCTTATCATTTACATATTGCACATCTTATTTTAGTTTGCAATCTCTATTATATGATTTATCTTGTCATTAGTATTGGTATCACTTTGGGAGCATTGAATAAATCTATTTGGTTTTGGCAAACTTAGCATTGGTCAATAGCAACAACACTTTGAGGTTTAAATAGAAAAGAGAAATACATGTAGTTGTTTCATTGTCTTTCTTCCTTGTTAGCTCATAGCTTATTATTCTGAAGTTAAAATTGTTTGTGCTTACAAGGAAGATGCATGATTGTTTCTATCACATGTATATTTGTTTGTTTCCTTCAACTCTTATGCTTGCTAATTAACCTTGCTAGCCAAAGACCTGTACTGAGAAGGAATACTTCTCGTGCATCCAAACCTTAACCCAAACCTATGCCATTTGTGTCCACCATATCTACCTACTACATGGTATTTCCTACCATTCCAAGTAAATACTTCATGTGCTACCTTTAAACAATTCAAAATTTACTATCTCTTATTTGTGTCAATGTTTTATAGCTCATGAGGAAGTATGTGGTGTTTTATCTTTCAATCTTGTTGGGCAACTTTCACCAATGGACTAGTGGTTTCATCCGCTTATCCAATAATTTTGCAAAAAGAGCTGGCAATGGGATTCCCAGTCCCAAATTAATTAAACTAAATAGACACTCCTCCATGGTATGTGATTGATGGACGGCACCCGAAGGATTCGGTTAGCCATGGCTTGTGTAAGCAAAGGTTGGGGGGACTGTCATCATAATAAAACTAAAGTAAAAAGGCACTCCTTCATGGTATGAGATTGTTGGCAGGCACCCGAGGATTTGGTTAGCCATGGTTTGTGAAAGAAAGGTTGGAAGGAGTGCCACACAAAATAAAAATAAAATGGGAGCCGCTCTTTGAAGGTGTTCTGGCAAGGGGGTTAGAGTACCCGCTACCAGTCGTTGACAACAACAAACACCTCTCAAAATATTACTTTTATTCTCTTTATATGATTTCAAAACTGAAAAAGCTCTAGCACATGATTTAATCCCTGCTTCCCTCTGCGAAGGGCCTGTCTTTTACTTTATGTTGAGTCAGTAAACCTATCTCCCTCCATCTCAAGCAAGCATTTGAGTAGTTGTGATCAAACCATTATATTGTGATTTGCTTCATCATGTCTTTTACTCTTCCTTGTTTAGTACAAGTTTTATCTGGATGAATATGGCTTTGCAAGTTATCAATGATCATGAGGAGACTATTATGATTGAGTATGCAAGTTGTGCAATATAAACTTTGACATGAGAGCGCTGCTCAATAGATAAGTATAATCTGTTAATTGTTCTCTGACCAAGAACGAAGTTTGCCATCACCAACTATGATTTCTTATGCACCTTTATTTGTGATTACCTTATACTTGTTTCAAGTTGAGTTATATGAGGAAGTTGTTTACTAGAATGTTTTGTGTGAATGAATATGATGCTTCTTGTCCGTATTTTATTGATCGACTCTTCACTCCATAAACATGTGGTCCTGTTCTTGAGTTCAGTTTCGCTTGGGGACAAGCGAAGTCTAAGCTTGGGGGGAGTTGATACGTCCAATTTGCATCACTATTTTGTATCATAATTTGCTGTTATTCATTGATATATTTCATATTTGGACATAATACTTATGTTATTTCATCTATTTTGCATGTTTCATGATTATTGGAGGATCGAGCACCGGAGCCAGGATTCTGCTGGAAAAAGCACCGTCAGAACGCAATATTTCGGAAGATCAACTGTTGAAGAAAATTATACCAAAAATCCTATTTTTCCAGATGACGAAGGAAGCCAGAAGGCGGAGCCGAGGGGACCCGAGGTGGGCCCACACCATGGGCCGGCGCGGCCCAAGGCCTGGCCGCGCCGCCCAGTGAGGAGGGGGGCCCACAGCCCCTCTCGCCTCCTTTTCTTCGCGAAATCCTTCGTCCCGAAGACCTAAGCCACAGAGGGTACCTCGCGAAGAGTTCTGACCGCCTCTGCGGGGCGGAGAACACCAGAGAGAAAAGAGCTCTCCGGCGGGCTGAGATCCGCCGGGGAAATTCCCTCCGGGAGGGGGAAATCGACGCCATCGTCGCCGTCATCGAGCTGGACATCATCTCCATCACCATCATCATCATCTCCACCATCATCACCGCCGTCTCCACGGCTGGACATCGTCACCGCCGTAGCAATTTGGGTTTGATCTTGATTGTTTGAGAGGGGAAACTCTCCCGGTATTGATTTCTACTTGTTATTGATGCTATTGAGTGAAACCGTTGAACCAAGGTTTATGTTCAGATTGTTATTTGTCATCATATCACCTCTGATCATGTTCCATATGATGTCTCGTGAGTAGTTCGTTTAGTTCTTGAGGACATGGGTGAAGTCTAAATGTTAGTAGTGAATTATGGTTGAGTAATATTCAATGTTATGATATTTAAGTTGTGGTGTTATTCTTCTAGTGGTGTCGTGTGAACGTCGACTACACGACACTTCACCTTTATGGGCCTAGGGGAATGCATCTTGTATTCGTTTGCCAATTGCGGGGTTTCCGGAGTGACAGAAACCTAAGCCCCCGTTGGTATATCGATGCAGGAGGGATAGCAGGATCTCAGAGTTTAAGGATGTGGTTAGATTTATCTTAATTACTTTCTTGTAGTTGCGGATGCTTGCAAGGGGTATAATCACAAGTATGTATTAGTCCTAGGAAGGGCGGTACATTAGCACAGGTTCACCCACACAACACTTATCAAAACAATGAAGATTAATTAGCCGTATGTAGCGAAAGCACTAGACTAAAATCCCGTGTGTCCTCGAGAATGTTTGGTCATTATAAGTAAACAAACCGGCTTGTCCTTTGTGCTAAAAAGGATTGGGCCACTCGCTGCAATTGTTACTCTCGCACTTTACTTACTCGTACTTTATTCATCTGTTATATCAAAACCCCCTGAATACTTGTTTGTGAGCATTTACAGTGAATCCTTCATCGAAACTGCTTGTCAACACCTTCTGCTCCTCGTTGGGTTCGACACTCTTTCTTATCGAAGATACTACGATACACCCCCTATACTTGTGGGTCATCAAGACTATTTTCTGGCGCCGTTGCCGGGGAGTGAAGCGCTATTGGTAAGTGGAATTGGTAAGGGAAACTTCTACTGTTTGTGCTGATTTTATTTATACCTGCTGCCATAATTCATTATGGAGAGATCTCCTTTTGAATGTTTATTTGGGAAATCTGCTACTACTGCAAAGGTAGTGGATGAGGCGCCAGGTAAGGAAGAGATACCATACAAAATACCTATTAAAATTATTGAACGCGTAGTGGGTAACCGTTATACAGGGGATGGAACTGTCCACCCTGGAGATCATTTATTGTTCTTGCATGAATTATGCGGTTTATTCAAGTGTGCAGGTATTGCTATGGATGAAGTGAGGAAGAAACTATTCTCTATATCGCTGTCTGGTAAAGCGGCGCATTGGTATAAATTATTGGATAATGGGGATTCTCTTGAATGGAATGATATTGTGCCCCGGTTTTATTCTAAGTTCTATCCTCCAAGTGAAATTCACAAGTATCGGAATCGCATATATAATTTTTGGCCTCATGATGGAGAGAGTATTGCCCAAGCTTGGGGGAGATTGAAGTCTTTAATGCTCAAATGCCCCATTCATGAGCTTCCTGGTAATGTTATTATTGATAATTTCTATGCAAGACTTTCTTTTGAAGACAAGACCTTGCTGGATACTTCTTGTTCTGGATCATTCACGCGCAACAAGGAAGAGTTTAAAAGGGACCTTCTTAATCGGATCCAGGAAAATACTGAAGGATGGGAGAACGACAAAGATAGAGAATCAGGTATAAATTATGATTATAAATGCATTGAAGCTTTTATGGATACTGATAAATTTCGTAATATGAGTGCTACTTATGGTCTTGATTCTCAAGTTGCTGCAAATCTTTATAAAGCTTTTGCCTCTCATTATGAATTGCCTAAGAAGAATTTTGATAAGTATCATGAACCGTATAAAGATAAAATTGATTCATCTATTAATAAATGCGTTGTAGTTGAAACTGTTGATCATGTTATTCCTGAAGCTTATATTGAAAAAACTCCGTTCCCTGCTAAAATGAAGGAGTACTCTGTTATAAATAGTGCGGTTCATAAAAGTGAAAAGAAACCTATAGAACCTGAAGAACAAATAAAAGTTGAACCTGCTGTTGCAATAGTTAAAGATCTTGTGACTGAAAATTTGGAGGAAGGTCATATTATTTTCTGTGAAGATGCTTCTAATATTGTTTCACATCCTAATAAACCCAAGCAAGCTAGTGTTCCTATGCTATCTGTTAGAATTGGTGATCATTGCTATTATGGTTTATGTGATATTGGTGCAAGTATTAGTGCTATTCCTTATGAGCTTTACACGGAGATTATGCACGAAATTGGTTCTTGTGAACTTGAAGATATTGATGTGGTTATTCAGCTGGCTAATAGAGAAACTATTTCTCCAATTGGTATTGTTCGAGATATGGAAGTTCTATGTGGTAAGATTAAATATCCTGCTGACTTTTTGGTACTTGGTTCTGCTGCTAGTGAATATTGTCCTATCATTTTTGGTAGACCTTTTCTAAATACTTGTGGAGCTATTATAGATTGCAAGAAAGAGAAAATTTTGACTAAATTTGCTGGTGAATCTTATGAGTTTAACTTCTCTAAATTTACCAAAACTCCTTATAAAGCTGACTTGCCTAATGATGATTTTAAAATGGAACAGTGTGCATCTACTGTTCTTGTTCCTACTAATCCCTTGCAGCAACATTTGGAGAATAGCGAGAGTGAAGTTTTTAGGAAAGAAAGAGATGAGCTTGAGGAAATTTTTCTTCGCCAACCTATTCTTAAGCATGATTTACCGGTGGAAGATCTGGGTACAACACCACCACCAAAAGAAGATCCTGTCTTTGATTTAAAACCTTTGCCTGATAATCTTAAATATGCTCATATTGATAATAAGAAATATCTTGTTATTATTAGTTCTAAGCTTACAGAGTTTGAAGAAGAAAGGTTATTGGAAATATTGAAGAAGCACCGAGGAGCTATTGGCTACACTCTCGATGACTTGAAGGGGATTTCTCCCTCTATTTGCCAACACGCCATTAATATGGAAGATGATGCGAAGCTTGTTGTTGAACCTCAGCATCGTCTAATTCCTAAGATGAAGGATGTGGTAAGAAATGAGGTATTAAGACTTCTTGAAGCTGGTATTATATATCCTATTGCTGATAGTAGATGGGTTAGTCCTGTGCATTGTGTTCCTAAGAAAGGAGGAATGACTGTTGTGCCTAATGATAATGATGAGCTCATACCTCAAAGAGTAGTTGTAGGGTATAGAATGTGCATTGATTATCGGAAAGTTAATAAGGTTACTAAAAAAGATCATTACCCTTTGCCTTTTATTGATCAAATGTTAGAAAGGTTATCTAAAAATACTCATTTTTGTTTTCTTGATGGTTATTCTGGGTTTTCGCAAATTGCTGTTAAAACTAAGGATCAAGAGAAAACCACTTTCACTTGTCCCTATGGAACTTATGCTTATAGACGTATGCCTTTTGGTTTATGTAATGCTCCTGCTACTTTTCAAAGATGCATGTCTGCTATTTTTCATGGTTTTTGCGAGAGTATTGTAGAGGTATTCATGGATGATTTTTCTGTCTATGGGAATTCTTTTGATAATTGCTTGCGGAACCTTGATAAAGTTTTGCAGAGATGTGAAGAAACTAACCTTGTTCTTAATTGGGAGAAATGCCACTTTATGGTTAATGAAGGAATTGTGTTGGGACATAAAATTTCCGAGAGAGGTATTGAAGTTGATAGAGCTAAAGTTGAAGTAATTGAGAAGATGCCCTATCCTAGGGATGTTAAAGGTATTCGTAGTGTTCTTGGTCATGCTGGGTTTTATAGGAGGTTTATTAAAGACTTCTCCAAGATTTCAAAGCCTCTTACTAATCTTCTTCAAAAAGATGTACCTTTTGTTTTTGATGATGATTGTAAGGAAGCTTTTGAAACTCTAAAGAAAGCCTTAACAACTGCTCCTATAGTTGAACCCCCTGATTGGAATTTACCATTTGAAATTATGTGTGATGCTAGTGATTTTGCTGTAGGCGCTGTTCTTGGACAGCGGGTAAATAAAAATTGAATGTTATTCATTATGCCAAGAAACTCTTGATGCTGCTCAAAGAAATTATGCTACTACTGAAAAAGAATTGTTAGCTGTAGTCTTTGCTTGTGATAAGTTTAGATCTTATATTGTTGATTCAAAAGTTACTATACATACTGATCATGCTGCAATCAGATACCTTATGCAAAAGAAAGATGCTAAGCCAAGGCTTATTAGATGGGTACTTCTGTTGCAAGAATTTGATTTACATATTGTAGATAGGAAAGGTGCTGATAATCCTGTTGCTGATAATTTGTCTAGATTGGAAAATATTGCTTATGATCCTGTTCCTGTTAATGATAGTTTTCCAAATGAACAATTGGCTGCAATAAAGGTGAGCTCGCGAGACAGTCCTTGGTATGCTGAATATGCTAACTTTATTGTTTCCAAGTACTTGCCTCCAACCTTTTCAGCTCAGCAAAGGAGGAAATTCTTTTATGACTTGAGGCATTATTTCTGGGATGACCCACACTTATATAAAGAAGGAGTGGATGGTATTCTGCGAAGATGTGTTCCCGAATATGAACAACAAGAGATATTGAGTAAATGTCATGGTAGTGCTTATGGAGGACATCACTCCGGAGAAAGAACCGCGCAAAAGGTTCTACAATCAGGTTTTTATTGGCCGACTCTCTTCAAAGATGCAAGAAAGTTTATTTTATCTTGTGATGAATGCCAAAGGGTTGGTAATATCTCCAGACGCAATGAAATGCCTATGAATTATACTCTTGTTATTGAACCGTTCGATTGTTGGGGATTTGACTTCATGGGACCTTTTCCCTCTTCAGAAGGTAACACTCATATACTTGTTGCTGTTGATTATGTTACTAAATGGGTGGAGGCCATACCTACAAAAAGTGCCGATGGTGAGACCTCTTTAAGAATGCTTTTTGATATTATTTTTCCTAGATTCGGAGTTCCTAGATATATTATGACTGATGGAGGTTCTCATTTTATTCATGGTGGTTTTAGAAAATCTCTTGCTAAATATGGTATTAATCATAGAATTGCTTCCGCTTATCATCCTCAAACAAGTGGGCAAGTAGAATTATCAAATAGAGAGATTAAATCTATCTTGGAAAAGACTGTTAATAAAACTAGAAAGAATTGGGCTAGTAAATTGAAGGATGCACTATGGGCTTATAGAACTGCTTATAAAAATCCCATGGGAATGTCACCTTATAAAATGGTTTATGGAAAAGCTTGTCATTTACCTTTAGAACTAGAGCACAAAGCTTATTGGGCTGTTAGAGAATTAAATAAAGATCCTAAACTTGCCAGTAATAAGAGGTTGTTGCAATTGAGTTCTCTAGATGAATGGAGAAGTGAAGCTTATGAAAATGCTAAACTCTTTAAAGAGAAAGTTAAGAAATGGCATGATAGAAGGATTATCAAAAGAGAATTTAATATTGGGGATAAAGTCCTGTTGTATCGGTCTCGTCTCAGATTCTTTGCAGGGAAATTACTCTCGAAGTGGGAAGGACCATATGTTGTTGAGGAGGTGTATCGTTCAGGAGCAATTAAAATTAGCTCTCTCCAAGGGAATGCCACGCAAGTGGTGAATGGACAAAGACTCAAGCATTATATCTCAGGTGATTCTTACAATGTAGATGTTGATGTTATTCGAGTGGAAACACCGGAGGCTTTCATCAAAGAACAAATTGACAGTCCGCCAGAACTCGACTTTGAATAGGTAACAGTACTGGTAATGAAAAGTTTGCAATTTACTTTCCGAACAATATTTTCGCTGTTTTTGGAAAATATGAAAAATTACGAGATCGAAACGGAGTGGAGGAGACGCACGAGGGCGTGCCGCCATAGGCCGGCGCGGGCCCCAGCTGGGCCGCGCCGCTCTATGTGCTGGCCGCCTCGTCGCCCCTTTCCGACTCTGGTTCGACCTGGTACTTTCCTTTTGTCGTGAAATTTTTTGCTATATAATCCCCCGGACCTCTGGAGGTCCGTATGTCGTTTTCTCGACGTGTTTTTGTTTCGAGCTGTTTCTGCCAGGATCTGTTTTTAGTCTAGAAGCACCATGGTCTCCAAGAACAAAGGCAAGGAGCTTTCGGATGAAGATATTCAAGATCCCGAGTGGAAAGAGGAGGACAAGAGCGTCAAGGAAGAGGATGAAGAAGAGGTGGAGGAAGACTCGCGCGCACACCCGCATGCTACCATCGCAAGTGTCAAGGTGGTGGACAACCCTTCTAGTGCAAACAAGAGCGCAAGAATTCGCACCGGAGGAGGGGTTCCACGTCATTACCTAGCTCCGAAGACATCTTTCTCAGGCACTCACCATCCCTTCCGCAATCTAATTTTCAATAATCAAATTGAAAGGACTCCCAGGGCAGCATTGCCTAGCAATTGGGATATAGATCGTTCTAACACTGCAGGAAGGATGAAGCCTGAGGGTGAAGAGTGGGGAAATAACTCCAAGAGTTGGGACTCGCCGTCGGATATACTTCTCAACCGTGTCGAGCACAATTCGGAGATGATTCGCAACCTCACGTACAAGATTGATGAGCTTCAGGAGCTTGTTGAGAAGCTTGTCAAGAATTCATCACCACCATCGCCGAAGGAGTAATTCATCATCGGTATTGGCATCCCCTTGGTTTGTTCCAAGCTTGGGGGAGTGCCGCGGTATCACATCATCACTACCTTTTACTTTTTACTGTTAAGTAGTGTCATATCATGAGTAGGGAAGTTATCATATAAGATGGGTTGCAGTTTGGAAGTATCTCTCCTTTAGTTAGTCGTCTATGTATCCCTTGGTGTGAGTTATCGTTATGGAATATTAATGAGAAGTCTTATCATTTACATATTGCACATCTTATTTTAGTTTGCAATCTCTATTATATGATTTATCTTGTCATTAGTATTGGTATCACTTTGGGAGCATTGAATAAATCTATTTGGTTTTGGCAAACTTAGCATTGGTCAATAGCAACAACACTTTGAGGTTTAAATAGAAAAGAGAAATACATGTAGTTGTTTCATTGTCTTTCTTCCTTGTTAGCTCATAGCTTATTATTCTGAAGTTAAAATTGTTTGTGCTTACAAGGAAGATGCATGATTGTTTCTATCACATGTATATTTGTTTGTTTCCTTCAACTCTTATGCTTGCTAATTAACCTTGCTAGCCAAAGACCTGTACTGAGAAGGAATACTTCTCGTGCATCCAAACCTTAACCCAAACCTATGCCATTTGTGTCCACCATATCTACCTACTACATGGTATTTCCTGCCATTCCAAGTAAATAATTCATGTGCTACCTTTAAACAATTCAAAATTTACTATCTCTTATTTGTGTCAATGTTTTATAGCTCATGAGGAAGTATGTGGTGTTTTATCTTTCAATCTTGTTGGGCAACTTTCACCAATGGACTAGTGGTTTCATCCGCTTATCCAATAATTTTGCAAAAAGAGCTGGCAATGGGATTCCCAGTCCCAAATTAATTAAACTAAATAGACACTCCTCCATGGTATGTGATTGATGGACGGCACCCGAAGGATTCGGTTAGCCATGGCTTGTGTAAGCAAAGGTTGGGGGGGGTGTCATCATAATAAAACTAAAGTAAAAAAAGGCACTCCTTCATGGTATGAGATTGTTGGCAGGCACCCGAGGATTCGGTTAGCCATGGTTTGTGAAAGAAAGGTTGGAAGGAGTGCCACACAAAATAAAAATAAAATGGGAGCCGCTCTTTGAAGGTTGTCTGGCAAGGGGGTTAGAGTACCCGCTACCAGTCGTTGACAACAACAAACACCTCTCAAAATATTACTTTTATTCTCTTTATATGATTTCAAAACTGAAAAAGCTCTAGCACATGATTTAATCCCTGCTTCCCTCTGCGAAGGGCCTGTCTTTTACTTTATGTTGAGTCAGTAAACCTATCTCCCTCCATCTCAAGCAAGCATTTGAGTAGTTGTGATCAAACCATTATATTGTGATTTGCTTCATCATGTCTTTTACTCTTCCTTGTTTAGTACAAGTTTTATCTGGATGAATATGGCTTTGCAAGTTATCAATGATCATGAGGAGACTATTATGATTGAGTATGCAAGTTGTGCAATATAAACTTTGACATGAGAGCGCTGCTCAATAGATAAGTATAATCTGTTAATTGTTCTCTGACCAAGAACGAAGTTTGCCATCACCAACTATGATTTCTTATGCACCTTTATTTGTGATTACCTTATACTTGTTTCAAGTTGAGTTATATGAGGAAGTTGTTTACTAGAATGTTTTGTGTGAATGAATATGATGCTTCTTGTCCGTATTTTATTGATCGACTCTTCACTCCATAAACATGTGGTCCTGTTTACTGAGTTCAGTTTCGCTTGGGGACAAGCGAAGTCTAAGCTTGGGGGGAGTTGATACGTCCAATTTGCATCACTATTTTGTATCATAATTTGCTGTTATTCATTGATATATTTCATATTTGGACATAATACTTATGTTATTTTATCTATTTTGCATGTTTCATGATTATTGGAGGATCGAGCACCGGAGCCAGGATTCTGCTGGAAAAAGCACCGTCAGAACGCAATATTTCGGAAGATCAACTGTTGAAGAAAATTATACCAAAAATTCTATTTTTTCTAGATGACGAAGGAAGCCAGAAGGGGGAGCCAAGGGGACCCGAGGTGGGCCCACACCATGGGCCGGCGCGGCCCAAGGCCTGGCCGCGCCGCCAGTGAGGAGGGGGGCCCACAGCCCCTCTCGCCTCCTTTTCTTCGCGAAATCCTTCGTCCCGAAGACCTAAGCCACAGAGGGTACCTCGTGAAGAGTTACAGCCGCCTCTGCGGGGCGGCGAACACCAGAGAGAAAAGAGCTCTCCGGCGGGCTGAGATCCGCCGGGGAAATTCCCTCCGGGAGGGGGAAATCGACGCCATCGTCACCGTCATCGAGCTGGACATCATCTCCATCACCATCATCATCATCTCCACCATCATCACCGCCGTCTCCACCGCTGGACATCGTCACCGCCGTAGCAATTTGGGTTTGATCTTGATTGTTTGAGAGGGGAAACTCTCCCGGTATTGATTTCTACTTGTTATTGATGCTATTGAGTGAAACCGTTGAACCAAGGTTTATGTTCAGATTGTTATTTGTCATCATATCACCTCTGATCATGTTCCATATGATGTCTCGTGAGTAGTTCATTTAGTTCTTGAGGACATGGGTGAAGTCTAAATGTTAGTAGTGAATTATGGTTGAGTAATATTCAATGTTATGATATTTAAGTTGTGGTGTTATTCTTCTAGTGGTGTCGTGTGAACGTCGACTACACGACACTTCACCTTTATGGGCCTAGGGGAATGCATCTTGTATTCGTTTGCCAATTGCGGGGTTGCCGGAGTGACAGAAACCTAAGCCCCCGTTGGTATATCGATGCAGGAGGGATAGCAGGATCTCAGAGTTTAAGGCTGTGGTTAGATTTATCTTAATTACTTTCTTGTAGTTGTGGATGCTTGCAAGGGGTATAATCACAAGTATGTATTAGTCCTAGGAAGGGCGGTACATTAGCACAGGTTCACCCACACAACACTTATCAAAACAATGAAGATTAATTAGCCGTATGTAGCGAAAGCACTAGACTAAAATCCCGTGTGTCCTCGAGAACGTTTGGTCATTATAAGTAAACAAACCGGCTTGTCCTTTGTGCTAAAAAGGATTGGGCCACTCGCTGCAATTGTTACTCTTGCACTTTACTTACTCGTACTTTATTCATCTGTTATATCAAAACCCCCTGAATACTTGTTTGTGAGCATTTACAGTGAATCCTTCATCGAAACTGCTTGTCAACACCTTCTGCTCCTCGTTGGGTTCGACACTCTTTCTTATCGAAGATACTACGATACACCCCCTATACTTGTGGGTCATCAGGCCGGCGCGGCCAGGGCCTGGGTCGCGCCGCCCTAGTGTGGTGTCGCCTCGTCGCCCCACTTCATATCTCCCCCGGTGTTCTGGAAGCTTCGTGGAAAAATAAGATCCTGGGCGTTGATATCGTCCAATTCCGAGAATATTTCCTTACTAGGATTTCTGAAACCAAAAACAGCAGAAAACAACAACTGGCTCTTCGGCATCTCGTTAATAGGTTAGTGCCGGAAAATGCATAAATATGACATAAAGTATGTATAAAACATGTGTGTATCATCAATAAAGTAGCATGGAACATAAGAAATTATAGATATGTTTTAGACGTATCAAAGACCATCAACCGGACTGCGCATATCACCGGATGCAACTTCGTACAATCTTTAGGTAGCATCGGGTCACCCACCACATGCGCTCTCCACGCGATATCCTTGGGCACTGGTGGCCCGTCATGAGCACGGATCGGATTCGGTGCCGGCTGGCTCACACACTTGTCATTTGTTTCTTTTCCGTCCCTTCGGCTTCTTAGATCCTTAGACCGCATTCTGCTCATGGACCGCCTTCTTGATTATTTTAGGGCTGATAACACTTTGCATATCGGCTGTTTGAGTCTCGGTGAAGGTGGCAGCTGGAGGCGTCTCCCGAGAACTGAACAAACGCTTGTTGCAATTGGGTTTCACCGCGGCACTAGCTGGAGAGGGTTCTTCACCAAGAGGCGGAAATAATTCATCATCCATTCCATATTCGTTGTTGAAGTTATCAATATTGGCAAATGTACTGTCCTTGTTCGGATCCTATGCCATATGCATGTCCGGATCAGCTGACGGCGACACTGTTGGGGTGGTCTTGCCATGGCTTGGCGCCGGCACGACTGGCGGTGTTGTCTGTGGGGTGGAGTCCCTCGCCCCAAAACGAATCTGGCTCTTTGGCCAAAGCATGGACCAATTGTAGCTTTGGCTGAGGGCAAGGACCTCATTTTCGTCGGCACCATGGGATTGAAAGGGAGGTACCATGTCGTCGCAACCACTTAGCACCCGAACCAGTTGAACCCTATACACGTCGGGTTGCATGGTTCTATTGTGGAACTGGGGTTTCTCGGTTGAATGATTGTGGCCTAGGCAACATCGATCAACTCTTGGTTCACGTAGTGCAGGAGAGTGCATGGAACGTCATCGACGCCTTACGGACAACATGTAGGGCGTTAGGGATGCCTAGTCAAAGGCAAGGAGATGGAACTCATCGGCCGAGGATTGGTTACTGTGATGGCGTCCAGCTCGGCTGATGTCGAGGCACCGTCGACATCGGGCTTGCAAGTGATGGAGTGGTCGCTTGTTGGCGCAGTGCCAACCGGCATATTCTCCGCACCGATAGGTATATTGAACTGAAGTAATGGCGCCGCTGAGACACCAATATTGCCGCCGCCGGAGACACCAATGGCGCCACGTTGTGCGAGTTGTTGGTTGTGAAGCTGGGAATCGGGGGCGGCCCCTATTCATTGGCCTTATACCACTCCTTCCGCCCCACAAGCAAGGTAGGCATGATGGAGGTGATCATCGCTCCCACTTGGTGCTCCCACTTGGTGCTCCACTTGTTGTTGTTATGTAGTCTTCAAGCTCTCCACTTGCTGTCGCACTCGCTCTTTGACCATCATCGGGATCTGCGCCACTTGTGCCTTGAATTCTCTAACTCTTGGTCATCGAAGCTGGTCTTTTACTCCTTTCTCCCAGACTTATAGTATGTTGAGGGTACTCCTCGCCAATGCCCTCCGATAGGGGCTTAGGGTTGATGGAATCCTGTAGGCTGACACGAGACATCGGTTCACAGACAAGCGGGGAGAGCGATTTACCCAGGTTCGGGGCCCTCGATGAGGTAAAACCCTTACGTCCTGCCTGTCTGATCTTTGATTATGATGACAATGGGTTACAATGGGGTGCCGAATACTTCAGCTGAGATCTAGTCGAGATTGCTATTGCTAGGGTTACCTAGCTCTAAGCTTTTCCGGGCTAAGATTGCTAAGATTGTTCGTGTCCCTCGGCAGCCCCTCTCCTGGCCTTTATATAGGAGGCCAGGTCTGAAGAGGTCTAACCGAATACGACTAGATTTACAGTAGTTTAGATCCAATCTTTCCTTGTTTGTTTGCTTCCTTGTCTTGCCCGTCAAGGAATCTTCTGGTGCGCCGACCTAGTGGCCCATCTCGCCTTCAGGTATCTTCATGGGCCTCCAATTTGTTAATACCGAATAGGGCAATACTGGTTACCCGAAGGGTAATGCCCACGTCATAGTACTCCGACCATTTCATGGACAAGCCTTCTCCGGGCACACGACCAACCAACGTCGGCTTAGTCAACGGATTCTTGTTCTTCACTATGTTCAACGCCCTATTTAAAGGGTTGTCCCAATGGGAACACAAGGAGCTCGTGGACCCGCGCTGCTATTGCTTTCAGCATCCTGTAGAAGGAACATGAACCATTTAGAAATTTGGATTTAGTATTTAGAATGCAACCATGAGGAGCTAATTAAGCGGGTGTATTCCTTACCAGGACACGCTCAAGGTCCTTCACCGCCTTATTGGTGGTAAGCTCCTTTGTTACCCGATCCACACCGTACTGGGCCCTGAGATAGTTCCTGGTTTGCTTATCTTTGTATTTTGCGAAGAGGGGAGGTAGGTCGTTCGTGGCACGCTATGCGTACACCTTGTCCCATTTCGGTTGCGCCACTGCGTAACCGCTGGGACTGAGTTTGTGGGTGCCTAAGTTCAAATCCCGCATGTCCTTCCCCCATTGACTAGAATCCGAGGTTGAGTCGCTCTCGAACTTGATCTTATAATCCCGGTAGACATCTTCAGTGATCGAGGTATTTGTCTCCTTGATCTTCTCGTAACTGTCACCTTTTAGAATCATTTTCTTCGGTGTCTCCAACTAGAGAGGGTGGTGCTCATCTTCGTGTGGACGGCATTGTGCACTTTATTCCGTCTGAGACGTTTATCATTCCTGCAGCTTCGTGAAGAGGAGGGAGCACAAATTCGCCCGGTCAGGATGCCTGGGGTTCTCGGTGTTGATTGAGACCATGCCCCGGAGGAGGCACACGAGTTGTGATGCGTACCCTTTAACAAAGTCAACGAGCGTTGTTTGAATCCCATTGGGGGCCACTTTAGTGAATGCCTGCTTCACGTTGCTGAGGACATTCGGGCGATGCTCCTTCCGTTGCCTCGTCGATTGGCCGTCGTCTGTGCATTCACCGCCATCAGTGGTGTCATCCCCGGCGGCACCATCAGTGGTGTCATCGCCGGCGGCATCATCGGTTGTGTAGTCGGGATCTATGTCAGCTTCCTCGTCACGGTGAGGTTCTTCCTCCATCTCCTCGGACAGCTTCTAGAATGGCTTGCTGGCGCCGGCCTCGTCGTTGTCGGCCGTGTTCACACTAAATAGGAAAAATGCATATACATAGCGGAAAAATTCACGAAAAAATTGGGTATGACCTTTGCTAACTTATTGACCTAGGAGAGCTCCATTTTCGTCGAAACGAAAATGAATCAACATTTCGACGATAATGGGCAACTCATTTGAAATCCCTACACAAAAAAATGCCACATATACACCACCAAATTCAAAATGCCACCATGTCACCATGTCACATATACATTTGGTCCTTGTCTTCGATATACACCAAACAACAGCAGAGCAAGCTATAGCTAGCACCAGATCACAGCCAGCAACCAACAACAACCAACATATACAACAACCAACAACAGAAGCAAGCTAGCAGCTCCAACAACAAGCTAGCAGCAGCAATGGCAGCAAGCAAGCATCAACAACAATAGCAGGCATCAAGCAAGCATCAACAACAATGGCAACCAGCAAGCAAGCAATAGCAGACATCAAGTTATCACCAGCAGCATCAATAATAGACAAGGACGCTCCAGGAAGAAGACGATGATGCTCAAGTAGGTCCGGCTCCAAGTCGATGAAAGGTGCCAACGAGGTGGCATCCACTGGAGCATCTAATTAAACAAAGTAGCTATGCACGTTACTACAAGGTTTAATCATGTAGATATATCACTCAATAAATATGTTGAGTATTGAGATAACACATGCCTCAGATCTGCTAAGGGTTATACATATAACTTATGAAAAAATGAAATTAGCAATCGAACTAAAATATCAAAACATCCATGCTGCTCATAACTATGACTCAAGAACAAATCAAAATGTCTAATCTGGAATAATAGACTTGTTTGAAAACCCATGATTTCCAAACTATAGAATACAAACATTCATGCAACAACAAATTCCTGGAATTACACCCATATCAAATTTTGCAATGTATTTCTTCTCAAAAAATAATATACTAGCTTAACAGCAGATTCTGTGCCTTCCTTCTATTTTTCATATCATCAATATTTTTTATACGTGCCATTTAAAGCTAAATTTCTTGGAGCTATTTGGAATCAGAGCTATCACACTGGCATATGCAGAAAAGGGAGTAAGCACTAGCGTGGTAGTGATCTTCAGACTATGCTAATTAATTCCACAAACAGTTGACCATATATTGAACAAAATCCAGTGCTACTAAATCCCTAAACCTAAATTTTGAACAAAGATGGCCTCACTGTTGTTTATCAGCAATGCAACTATAGTGAAAGCATACAAAAAATATCAATTCAACTCGTAGCAAGCATCAGTGGCTACCACAACCACAACAAAGATCAAGATCTGGATGAGCAAACCTAGCAACCGAGGAGGAGGGGGATCAGGGGCTACCTTGGAGTGAAGGAAGGATGCGGCGGTGGCGTCTGCACCGGTGGTGAGGCGCCTGATGGAGCTGATAGCACCAGCAAAATGGTACTAATAACGTTGAGACTCCAAGTGGAGAGTGTGCAGTTTAGGAAGCAATTTTTCCCACAAAGGTAACTCGATGGTTATATCAAACTCTCGGGGAAATGAACAAAGAGGTATCTCTCCATCTCTTCTTCTAGCAATCATGCAAAGTAAAATAAAGTCTTGTGTCCCCAACTCCACCGTGTGGTTGTCAAGCACAAGGTTTTCGTGCAAGTAAATAAAACACAAGTAGTAAATAAGTAAAACTAGAGAAAATAAAGTAACAAAGTAAAAACAGTAAAACTGTTGATTGTTTTTGGGGTTTTGGATGAATAAGATAAGTAAATATTTTTGTATTTTCGGATTATATAATGCAGAAAATAAAAAGTAAGATAAAAGCAATATAAAGTTGTTTCTTATGATAAAAGTGGACCAGGGTTCATGGGTTCACTTGACTATTCTCTCTTTTAAGTTGTAGTGGATAATAACAGTTCATCAATGAGATATGAAGATATCATATTCGTGTAATCAGCGCAACTAATCAAGCATATACTATAATTGGTATTTCGTTGTGCAGGTGTAGGGCGAGGGCTTCATACCGGGGTGGGGACGGCGTGGGGGCGGGGGAGCGGTGGCTGGGGCGGCGCGGAGTAGCGGGCGAGCTCGACAACAAGTAGAAATGAGAAGAGGTTGACTCGTCGGCCATTTTGATGGCGACGGCGAGGCGCTGTCGGCGGTGTCGAGGTCAAGCGCTCGTCCGTCTCGAGAGATTGGAGAAACTGTGGTGTGGGGGAAACTGCCTCGGCACGTCGATTGGACTTTGGTTAAGTCCAAATAATGGCAGGCGGCGATAAGCTTTGCTACTAGTATTTAGCGCCCCCTCGGTCCAAAAATATTGGCAGTGGGTGACGTCGAGGACACGCGGCCGATAAAAACATACTAGTCGTGTACCACAACTGTGGCCCACCGCGGGTAAGTTATGTGTCCAGGCGCCGCCGGGGCCTTCATAATAGCCGCATGTGCCATGCAGCGGCACACTACTAGTCAACCTATACTATTTACGTGTGCCGTTTTGGCTCGCGACAAAAAGGAGCAGCCGCGTGCACTTTATAGGGCGCTCTACCAATGTGTCTACTTCTATAGCCTTTTCCCTACTAGTGAAAAATAACACTATTGTGTGATAAGGATAATGTTTAGAGATCCAAACAATGCTACCGATGCATAGTATGAGATGTTATATTATTTAGTGTGTTGAACCCTTCCCTTGTGATATTTTAAGGTTCATATTTTCCGCTGCTTGTCTTTTTGACTTTGGTGGTTATTTCTTCTTGGTAAAATGTTCTGTTTTATTCTTTTCAAACATGATTAATGTATTTTCTTGGAATGAAGTATTTAAATATTCAAGTAGCATTGTTATAAAGTTCATATTCCAAATGTTTATTAGAATATTTATTTAGGGTTTTACTTTAGTTTCATTTAAAAAAATTCATATATATGTTTGAATTTATTTTAGAGTTATATGAATTTTGATGAATTTCACATTAGAATTTTCATATATCTATTTTATAATTGATATAACTCTTAAGATTTCTTTGGAATTTTAAGTTGAGTTTGAATAAATTTGGTTATTCTTTACTCAGGAATTTAAATACCACAAACAATTCTTCAAATAAAAGTATTCTTTCCCAATTATACAAATGGTACATTTGGGTTGTTCTCATTTTTATCTTTCTCATAGATTTTTTTGAATTTTTTTATGACTAGTTATGGTCTCTTTTATCTTTAGGTCCTTTAAATGAATTAGAAAATTACTAAAATACCCTCACCGACAAAAGGGATTCCCTTGTCAACCGTTTTGGTCATATACCTATATATTGTAGTTTTCCCATATGTTAGGGGGCTTTCTGCATATGTCCACCTATACATGTACTATATATTGTGGCCTTTGGCCCCCTGGTAATATAACAAGCATATTGCCCTAACATGGTATCAGAGCAAAAATTGGTCCACTTTTTCTTCTAGTCCGTACGGCCTCTTTGGCTTGTTCCGGCCGCTGCTACGGCCACCGCACCTTCTCCCCGGCCGCCTCTCCTCGGCCGGCCGCCGCCTCCTCCGCCGGCCGCCGCCTCTCCCCGCCGGCCGCCTCCTCTCCCGCCGGCCGCCTCTCCCCCGCCGGCCGCCGCCTCTCCCCCGCCGGCCACCGCCTCTCCCACCGGCCACTGCTCCCCCGCCGGCCGCCTCTCCCTCGCTGGTCGCCTCTCCCGCCGGCCGCCTCTCCTTCACCGGCCAGCCTCGCTCCAGCTCTGCTCGGGTCGTTTTCCGTCGGGTTCTTGTCGATCTGTTTCCTTTGATCTAAAAAAAAAGCGAAAAAGAGAGCTATGTCTTCCTCGGGCTATGTTGCGATCCCTCGCTGCCCGGTGATCTTTGATGGTGCGAATTACCCTGATTTCGCTGCCTTCATGCGCGTCCACATGCGCGGTCTTCGTCTTTGGGGTGTGCTTTCTGGCGAGGTCTCCTGTCCGCTGCGCCTCGTTGCTCCTACGGTGCCTATTGCACCGCCACCTGTTGCCCTTGCCCCTGATGCTACTCAGGCGGATAAGGATGCAGCCAAGAGTGCTGATGAACCTTGACTAGCATCGTTTCTGGGAGAGAACTGGAAATGAGTGAGAGAGAGCCACCCACCCCCACCAGAGCGCCTCGGCTGCTCCAGGCCGGGGCGGCCACCCCAAATCCCGCCTCCCCCATCTCCGGGCAGCCCATCCCTCCGGTGACAGGCTACGGTGCCTCCTCCCCCGTAGGCCTCGATCTCCGCTTCGGCTCCATTACTCCTGAGATTGCCGCGGCATCCGCTGGAGCCTGCCAAAGCCGGGAGATCCGGGTCACGCGGCTGGTGCCTGTCTCGTCTTCAAGGACGTCTGCGGCGCCGGTGGCAGCTACTACGCCCCTCCGCGAGCCTAGCTTGGTGGATCTGACGGGCCTCGCTTCCCCCGAGGTCCTGCCGCCTCCGCCCGCTCTCAAGGCAGGGGAGCGACCGGTCCGCGCTGCCGATGTCGCGAATTTCAAGATTGCCGGCAGCGGCCAGGTCAGTCGCCCTCCAGTTCAGCTGAGGTCCATTATCGTTGCCCCTTGGAAGGATCCGACGGATTCAAAGCTGAAGACCGTCTCTGATACTGAAGGAAAGTGGCAAGATGTTCTCCCCAAATATCGGTGGCGCAAAATTAATCCTCCCTCTTCGGGAGAACGGCGAGCTGGAAATCGGCAGAGGCATTCAAGGAAGCTTGAGCCATCTCCAAACCTTGATCGCTACAAAGGGCTCTGTTTCCGCTGTCTCTCAGCATTTCATTTCGTCCGCAACTGCACAGGGCGTGTGCACTGCATCGAGTGCAAGAGACCGGGCCACATCGGCCGCAACTGCACCAGCAAGCAGTCCTCCCCACAGGCAGCTCCTCCGCCGCCTCCACCACCACCACGCCACGCCGGTCAGTCGCCGGCAAGCGCCGCGGTTTGGCCGGTGCTTCGACGCGCTGCCGCACCAACAATGGCGCTGTCGCCGGGGCACCCGTCCAACAGGCCGGACGAAGTCTTCAGCATCTCCGTCAGCAATCCCGCCATGGAACGGGCGGCCACTGAGATGAGGCGCACCCACCTCGCCATCCTCATCTCCGACCCAAGACTCAACATCAGCACGAAGTCCATCGCCAAGGCTCTCCAAGATGAGCTCGGCTTCGAGTGGGATGACATCCACGTCTCAGCTTCGTTCCCCGACGACTTCCTCGTCAGATTCACGCATCCCTGGCAGCGTGACATGGCCCTGGAGCTGGGCTCCGTGAAGCTGCGCAGAGGCACGATGGCCCTCACCACCTGGTCGCCGACGGCGCGGGGCCGGCCACAAACTTGGCGCTACTACTGTCGAGTCGCCCTCGAGAGCCTGCCTCTCAATGCTTGGAAGGACGAAGACACTGTCAAGGCCGTCCTCGGCGGCGGCTGCGAGCTGGATAGGATCGAGCAACGCTCGGTGCTGCAGGACAACACCGCCGCACTCTTCGCCTGGGTCTGGTCACTGGATCCCGACCTGATCCCCTGCGTCAAGCCACACTCAATTCTTGACAGGCCGGCCGTGGGGCGTGCGGACCTGCCGGAGGGCACACCTGCGGAGGAGGGAAGAGATGGGCCGTTGTATCGTGTCCTCATCCATCTGGACACGGTCATCGACTACTCCCCGATTGATGAAAGCCGCCGCAAGCGCGGGTATGCATGGCCAAACAAGATAAGGCGCGAGTGGGAGTTTGGCACCAAGGACAATGCTCTTGGCTCAAGGCGGCGACCAGGCCGGGACCGTTTGGGCCCTTCGAACCATCGCCACGACGACAGAGAAGACCGGCGGGACGACCGCGATAGCCATCGCGGAGAGCGCCGCAGCAGCCGCCATGTTGGTGACCGCGGCGGCAACGGCGAGAGCTCACGTTGGACTGCTGGCGGCCAGCACTCACGCCACGGCGGAGACCACCAGGACAGGCGCACCTCGCGATCACCTGACTATCGTCGTCGCGGGGGCTCCTCCCGTCACCGCTCCCGAAGCCCGCCTGCTGTGCATGCAGCAAGGGCGACCTCTGTCGCAGCTGGCGCGGACGAGGCGACACAGCACCTGAGCCCGCTCATCCTCCCGCCGGTGCTGGAACACACCCCTCGTCGCCGCAGAAGCCTGCCGCGCACGCCAGAGGGAAGCGACGCAATGGGAGCCACTCCTTCGCCTCCTCCAGGGACCGATCGCCGCATGTGCATGGCCAGCCCGATGCAAACCTCTCCACCACCAAGACTTGACAACTGCAACTACATGCTGTGCTCCCCAAACACGGAGCATTTCGATGCAAGCACCAATGGCGTGCCAGCACCTCCCTCACCACAGATTCCTTGGGCAGCTCTTGCGGACGCTCACCCGCCAGCCGGAGAAGCAAATGCCTATGAAGACTGCTGGTCAGCCAACATCGTCGACATCTACCAGCCAACTTTGGTGCCTCAGGCTGCACCTGGTTTGATGCACACGGAAGGATGGCCCGAGCTGGAAGTGGAGCACTCTGGCGAGCACAACCCGTCGTTGCACTCCCTGCAGACCTGGCACGGCACCTGGGAAGCGGATCCACACGTTGACCGTCTGTTCGGACCAGGCTGCGAAGAGCAGAGCGAGAGGCTGATGGATCAAACGATCGGGACTCCTGTCAAGGAGCGGACTGTGTACGAGATCAGCGAGTTCTGCGCTCTCCTGGAGCCGGTGTCGGCTGGATGGAAACTCCAGGACATCTTCGCCACGCCACAACAGCGAATTGATCCACAGCCCGGCTATGACACACAGCAGCAACACTCATCACCACCAGAGCTGTCTTCCGACCTTGATGACGACCAGCTCTTAGAGGTAACCCTGAAGTCTAATGCGCTGAGGGCGCTTAGAGAAGCGGATTTGTGTGGACCAGCGCGTGCGATCCAGGAGCAAGATGGAGCAGAAGCAGAGGGTTTTGAGCTACAAGGACCAGCTCTCATGGAGGATGTGACGACCAGGGTCGCGGAGATGCACGTGGACCCGAAGACCGGGATCATGAGTAAGCTAATGGGGATGTTCTCCCCCTCGCTGCTTGGCTTCCCAACAAACAGCTCAAGGAAAAAGAAGACTGAATCAAAGAAGATGGCCATCTCATCCCGCCGCAGTGAGCGTCCAGCAACCAGGACATCCACCATGATGACCACAAGGAGGGCCCAAATGGCGGCCTGCAAGCAACTGGGCCTGATTCAGCGCGAGGAGGAGTTCACGGATGAGGTCCTGGCCCAGTATCTCGCCCTCTTCCGCCAGCCACTGTCATCCACCAACCTACAGGGCCTGGCCGCTCTTGCTGACATGTCGGGACGGCCCAGTTTCGTCCTACCTGAGGGAGACATGGCAGAGCTTCTGTCGGAGTTGCCTTACGCGACTTGAGACCTCCATGGTCTGCCGCACGACGATCAACTCCAATGGATTGTGAAACCACATGTACCAGATGTAGTAGCTGCTGTCCTGTCCCTGTTTGTGTTTCCTTAGTGCTGAGAAGGGCCGTGATCGCCTTTACCTGTAGCCGGCGAAACCGCCATCTCAAGCAAAGTCCTCGTCAGAACTATGTAACGCCATGCTGGCCCTGCATCGCCCTTACCTGTAGCCGGCGAAGCAGCCATTTTATGCTATTAGTCTGTGGGTGGGGTATCCTCTGGTCTGAGGTACACACCTTGTGTTTGTTCCTTTCATGTCGTCTTGTTCTCCATGTTAGCACAACTTAAACTTCTGAATTGGAACGTGAGAGGATTGAACGACCGCGCCCGACGGTCAGTGCTGCGAGATCTAGCTGTTACCTCGGAGTGCTCCATTCTGTGCGTCCAGGAATCTAAACTGGCCTCAGTCAGGGACGGCGAGGTTGCCGAAATCGCTGGGCAAGCGCTAAAAGGGTGTGCGCAGCTCCCGGCCGACGGAACTCGTGGCGGAGTCCTGCTTTTCTGGAATGAGGATATTTTTGCTGTAACCTCCGTGCAAATCGCCACCTTCTCCATCACTGCTAGGTTCACAGACCGCGCGAACAATACATCTTGGACGTTGACAACGGTCTACGGACCTGCCGACGATGAGCGCAAGCTCTCCTTCCTACAAGAGCTGACTCAGTTGCACGCCCAAATAGCTGGGCCATGGATGGTCATCGGAGATTTCAATCTCATCCTACATGATCATGACAAGAATAAAAGGAGGGTTAACAGAACCTGGATGCGAAGATTCAGGCACGCGGTGGATACTGGCTTCCTGAAAGAGATAAAGCTGATCGGAAGGCGGTACACATGGAGCAATGAACAAACCGATCCAACTTTGGTCCGCCTTGACCGCGCCTTCTGCAATGACGGTTGGGATGATATATTCCAAGCCGCCAAACTCCTGCCACAAGCATCCTCCATGTCCGATCACTGTCCTCTTCTTCTTGTTCAAGACGTTGCAACAAGGGTGCCGCCTAGATTTCGTTTTGAGAGCTACTGGCCGTTGCTGGAAGGTTATAGCTCAGTAGTGCAGCAATCCTGGAATACCCCTTGTAGACTTACAAACCACTTTGCGGTGCTCGACTTCAAATTGAGAAGATTAGCCAAGGATCTTAAGATTTGGGCAAAGAACTATATTGGGGATATCAGAAAGCAAATGCTGCTAGGTCAAGAAATAATGCTGAGGCTCGATACTACGCAGGAAACAAGACTGCTATCTTTGGAAGAACACGAGCTGAGATCCACACTGAAATCTAGGGCAGTTGGGCTGGCTGTCATTAATAGGATCAAAGCCAAACAAAGGGCCAGAATCAAGTGGCTGCAGCTGGGAGATGCCAACACCAAATTCTTCCATGCCCGCGCAGCACACCGTAGGCAAAAAAACAGAATCCAATTCCTACATTCTGAGTCGGGCATCGCCACAACTCCAGGTGAACTTGAGGAGGCAGTCTTTCATCACCTCAACGCTATCATGGGTACATCAGTTCGAAATACAGAGCGCTTCGACTGGGCTCAGCTAAACCTGCCAACTCCTGACCTGTCCGACCTCGATGTACCATTCACTTTAGAAGAGCTAAAGAAGGCTGTATTCGATACACCAACTGACAAGGCGCCGGGCCCTGACGGGTTCTCGGGAGGTTTCTTTCGAACCTCATGGAACATCATCAAGGATGACCTCCTAAATGCTTTAAACAAGTTTTACAACCTCAACGACCCCTCCTTTGACAGTCTAAACAAGGCCTTCCTCATCCTCTTACCCAAGAATGATCAGCCAGCACAGATGAGTCATTATCGTCCCATTAGCCTGATTCATGCCTTTGGAAAACTAGTCTCCAAGATTCTGGCTACACGGCTACAACCACATCTGGACGAGCTTATCTCGCCTTGTCAAAGCGCGTTTATTAGGGGGAGGAACATTCAAGACAACTTCTTGTATGTGCAAAACGTGGCAAAACATTTCCACAAGACAAGAACTCCAACGTTACTTCTGAAGCTGGACATTGCCAAAGCCTTTGACACAGTCTCCTGGACATACATCATTGACATGCTGGAAGCTAGAGGATTTCCGCTGAGATGGAGAAACTGGATCTCGTTGCTTTTCCGTTCGGCCTCATCGAGAGTGCTCATAAACGGGGTCCCCGGCAGAAGAATACAGCACCTACGTGGTCTTAGGCAAGGAGACTCCCTGTCTCCCTTCCTCTTTGACCTCGCCTTGGAACCTTTACACCGCCTCCTTGAAATAGCAACAGAGGCCGGGGTCATATCTAAGCTCAATGGCAAACAGTGCACTTTCCGAGCTTCCTTCTACGCTGACGATGTCGCCCTTTTCCTCAAACCAACGCAACAAGACATCACTGGCCTTGGAGAGATCCTCTCCACCTTTGGTCGTGCACTCGTGCCACAGGTCTCATCACGAATTTCTCCAAAAGCTCAATAACCCCGATCTGTTGCCAACACATCAATGTCCAAGAGTTAGCTAATATTGCCAGAATTGGCACCTCCCCCTTCCCTTGCATGTATTTGGGTATGCCCCTATCCATCAAAAAGCTTACCAAAGCAGATTGGCAGATACTCCTCGACAAAATGGACAGACACTTAGCTACATGGAAGGCACGACTCATGAGCAAAGCCGGTAGGCTGGAGATGCTAAACTCTGTTTTAACATCTCTTGCGGTATACATGATGAGCATCAGCGAAATGCCGGCATGGGTCAAGAAAGAATTCGACAGACGTCGTAGAGCTTGGCTGTGGGCCGGAGATTCCTCGTGCAATGGAGGGAAATGTAGGGTTAATTGGAAGACCGTGTGCCGTCCAAAGAAACTAGGCGGGCTCGGTGTTCACTGCATTGACTCCTTCGGTAGGGCGCTACGCCTAAGATGGATGTGGCAAAAATGGAAGCACCCAAATAAGCCATGGGCACACTTGAAAACACCTGTGACCACCCAAGACCGCGCTTTATTTGATGCTGCAACCAAAATTACCATTGGCAATGGCCAAACGGCAAACTTCTGGAATGATAAGTGGCTACATGAGATGTCTCCAAAAGAGATTGCGCCGCAGCTCTATAAAATCTCTGTCCGAAAGAACCGCACGGTCAAAGAAGCGCTCACAGATAAAAAATGGTTGTCGGACCTGCGTTTCTCCCTCGACATTGGCCACTCCGATGAGTTACTTCGCTTGGAAATCTTGCTTAACAATGTACAACTCACACAGGCTCCGGATGACATCACATGGACTTTTGGTGGGAAAAACTTCTACACTGCCAAGTCCGCGTACCTACTACAATTCATCGGTGCCGTGACTACCGAACACAAGAAGATGATTTGGCAGGGTTGGGCACCAGCTAGGTGCAAGTTTTTTATGTGGACCCTAATGCTTGACCGGGTACTAACGGCAGACAAATTGATGCTGCGTGGCTGGGAGAATGAGTATTTCTGCCCTCTTTGCCGAAGGAACCTAGAGACGACAACACACCTCTACGCCGAATGTCCATATAGTCGGAGTGTCTGGTCATCCATCGCCACTACGTTCAATCAAAATGCACTACATCCGGCCTCTTGGTCTAATGCAAACAACAACTTCCAATGTTGGTACCGCAGCCTGCTGGGGGAGCAGACAAAGGAAAGACACAAGATCATCTTCCCTCTGGCCAACCTTGTCTGTTGGGAACTATGGAAGGAACGAAATCAACGAATCTTCGAGAAAAAGGACAGGTCTGCGAATGCGATGATCAAAAAGATTTTAGAGGAGATAGACGTTTGGAGGACAGCAGGAGCACCTATCCCACTAGTTGATCAGATGGGAGGAACACCCTTTGACCCCGGCTGATTTGTAATCGTCTTTTTTCCCCTTTGGAAGTCACCCGTTTTATGGGCCTTCCTTCCTTGTAATTTTTTGCCCCCCTAATGCAATGAACACAGCAGCTCTCCTGCTGTTATTCAAAAAAAAAAGAGTGCTGATGACACTGCTCTGGCTGATTATGACCGGAAGGTCCAGGACCACTCTACTGCCGTTGCGACTTACCGGCTGGATCTGACCGAGTACACTCAGTGGATAGATGAGGATGCTCGTGCTGCTGTTGTTCTCACCTCCAGTGTTCTGCCTCAGTATGCGGCTGAGTTTATGGGTCTTCCCACCGCTGCTGCTCAGTGGGCTTTTCTTCGTCAGCGCTATCAACCATCTGGGGATGCTCTCTACCTGTCTGTGGTCCGCTAGGAGCATGCCCTTCAACAGGGTGATTCTACTATTCATGAGTTCTACACTCAGAGTGCTGCTATTTGGCGTCAGCTTGATTTTCTCCGTACAGCTGTGTGTGCCACATGTCCCTGCTGTCTGACTGTGCGCGCGGATCTAGAGTTTCAGCGCGTTTTTGAGTTCTTGTCGCGGCTCCGTAAGGAGTTTGAGCCGCGCCGTGCCCAGTTGCTTGCCCGTGGTCGTGTTCCGCTCTCTAAGGTACTTGCTGAGCTTCGTGCTGAGGAGACTCGTCTTCGTGGTGCTGGTCTTCTTGAGGTTCCCTCTGTTCTTGCTGCTCGTGGCCCTCCTGTGCCGTCTTCTCGTGGACCTCCTATGCCGCCGGCTTCGTTGCGGTCTCCAGCACAGCCGATACTCCCTACTCCTCCGTTCCAGGGCCAGCGTCAGCCCCAGCAGCCTCGTGGTTCGACATCACTCCCTTGCACCTACTGTGGCAGGACTGGCCACACTGTCTCTACTTGCTGGCAGCAGGATCCCAGCTTACGTCCGCTGCAGCATACTCGTCGTCAGGTTGGTTCTATAGGATCTTCTGCTGTTGCACTATCTGATCAGGACATTATCCGTGGTCTTCGTGGTCTGCTAGCTGGTACAGGCTCTTCCTCGACGGGTACTACTGTTTCTGTGCTTGGCTCTTCTGGCACCGCACGACCACCACCTTCCACACAGTCAGGTACGTCATCCCCGTGGTATCTGGATTCTGGAGCTTCTTTTCATATGATCTCATCGTCTTCTTTTCTTTCTGCTCTTCGCTCTCTTGTTTCACCTGTTCGTGTTATCACGGCTGAAGGTACCTCTCTTCCTGTTTCCCGTCGAGGCACCCTTTCTACTACCTTTTTTTTTCTATTCCTGATGTTTCTCATGTTCCTAGTCTTAAGATGAACCTGTTTTCTGCTAGTCAGCTTACCGATTCTGGTTGTCGCGTCATTCTTGACGCTGATTCTTATGCTGTTTAGGACCGCCGTACACAGGCCCTGGTTGGAGCTGGCCCTCGCAGCCTTGAGTCCCCGGGGATCTGGGAATTAGACTGGCTTCGCGTTCCTTCTGCTGACACTTCATCTGCCAGTTCTCCTGCGGTTGCTGCTTCTGTCACTAGATCTTTTTAGCAGTGGCATCATCGGCTGGTCACCTCTGTGGCTCCCGTTTATCGTCATTAGTTTGTCGTTGTCTTCTGGGGTCTGTCTCAGGAGATGTGTCTTTGCATTCGTGTCAGGGTTATAGGTTAGGCAAACAGATTCAACTTCCCTATCCTACTAGTGCGTCTATATCTCAGCGACCTTTTGATTTAGTTCATTCGGATTGGGGTCCGGCTCCCTTTCCTTCGAAAGGGGTCATCGATACTATATTTTGTTTATTGATGATTTTTCGCAATACACCTGGTTGTTTCTTATGCACTCTCGTAGTGAGGTGCTCTCTATTTATCAGCGTTTTGCAGCCATTATTCGTACTCAGTATTCCACGCCTATTCGTGTGTTTCGTGCTGATTCTGCCGGAGAGTATATCTCCCAGCACCTGTGTGGTGTTCTTGCTGAGCAGGGCACCCTTGCCCAGTTCTCGTGTCCCGGCGCCCATGCTCAAAATGGTGTCGCCGAGCGTAAGCATCGTCATATTCTTGAGACTACCCGTGCTATGATGATTGCTTCCTCTCTTCCGCCGCATTTCTGGGCTGAGGCTGTTGCTATGTCGACTTACCTCAGTAACATTCAGCCTTCTGCTGCCCTTCAAGGTGGCATTCCTCTCGAGCGTCTTTCTGGTAGCTCTCCAGATTACTCGACTCTTCGTTTATTTGGTTGCGTTTGCTATGTTCTTCTCCCTCCTCGCGAACGCACCAAACTGACCGCTCAGTCTGTTGAGTGTGTTTTTCTCGGATACAGTGATGAGCATAAGGGCTATCGCTGTTGGGACCCTGTTGGTCGTCGGATGCGCATCTCTCGTGACGTCACGGTTGATGAGACGCGTCCCTTCTATCCTCGCCCACCTCGGGTACTTACCCGGTGGATGATATCTCTTTTCTTCTTTTTCCGGATGCACCCCTGCTGTCCCTCCTCCTCCCCTCCTATTTCTGATGCGCCCCCTTCGGCGCCATCCTCTCGTTCGTCTAGTCCCCCTAGTACTCCTCGTTCTCCGGCTTCGGGTCCTTCCGATGCTGTCCCTTCTTCCTCTTCTTCTGATGACTTGTCTTCTGCAGATAAGCTTCCCCCTTCATGGCCTGTTCGTCAGCGTCATGCTCCAGTTCGTTACTCTCCTAGTCAGTATGGTCTCTCTGTCGTTTCCGAGCCGACTTCTTATCGGGATGCCGAGTGTCATCCTGAATGGCAGCTTGCCATGGCTGAGGAAATTGCTGCGCTTGAGCGCATTGGCACTTGGGATCTTGTTTCTCCCCTTCTGGTGTTCTTCCTATCACGTGTAAGTGGGTCTATAAAATTAAGACTCGCTCTGATGGATCTCTTGAGCGCTATAAAGCGCGTCTTGGCTCGTGGTTTTCAGCAGGAGCACGGCCGTGACTATGATGAGACTTTTGCCCTTGTGGCTCATATGACTACTGTGCGTACCCTTCTTGCTGTTGCATCTGTTCGCTGCTGGTCTTTCTCCCAGCTTGATGTTCAGAATGCTTCTTAATGGCGAGTTGAGTGAGGAGGTTTACATGCAGCCTCCTCCTGGGTATTCTGTTCCCGATGGGATGGTTTGTCGTCTTCGACGTTCTCTCTATGGTCTCAAACAGGCCCCTCGTGCCTGGTTTGAGCGCTTCGCCTCTATGGTGACTGCTGCTGGTTTCTCTCCTAGTCTTCATGATCCATCACTTTTCGTTCACACTTCTCCTTGTGGACATACTCTTCTTCTTCTCTATGTTGATGATATAATCATTACTGGTGATGATCCCGAGTATATTGCCTTCGTCAAGGCTCGTCTTCGCGATCAGTTTCTTGTGACTGATCTTGGTCCTCTTCGCTATTTTCTTGGCATTGAGGTTTCCTCCACTTCTGATGGCTTTTCTATCTCTCAGGAAAAGTACATTCAGGATCTTCTTGCTCGTGCTGCTCTTGGGGATGAGCGCACAGTTGATACTCCTATGGAGCTTAATGTTAAGCTTCGTCCTACTGATGGTGATCCTCTTCCTGATCCCACTCGTTATCGTCATCTTGTTGGGAGTCTTGTTTATCATGCTGTCACTCGTCCTGATATTTCTTATCCTGTTCATATTCTGAGTCAGTTTGTCTCAGCTCCTACCACTGTTCACTATAGTCATCTCCTCCGTGTTCTTCGTTATCTTCGTGGCACGATCACTCGTCGTCTTTTCTTTCCCCGTTCCAGCTCTCTCTAGGTCCAGTGCTATTCGGATGCTACGTGGGCGAGTGATCCTACAGATCGTCGTTCACTTTCTGCTTAATGTGTGTTTCTTGGTGGTTCGCTTGTTGCTTGGAAGACGAAGAAACAGGTAGCAGTTTCCCGTTCGAGTGTTGATGCTGAGTTGCAGACTATGGCTTTGTTGATTGTTGAGGTGACCTGGTTACGGTGGTTGCTTGCCGATTTTGGGGTCTCTGTTACGACACCCACTCCATTTTTGTCTGACAGTACAGGTGCTATCAATATTGCACGTGATCCGGTCAAGTATGAGCTGACCAAGTATATTGGTGTTGATGCTTTTTACACGCGTGCTCAGGTGCAGGATGATGTTGTTGCGGCTCATTATGTGCCTTCAGATTTGCAGTTGGCGGATTTCTTTACGAAGGCACAACGCAGCATGATATTTTACTCTCCAAACTCAGTGTTGTGGATCCACCATGAGTTTGAGGGGGGTGTTAGATGTATATACCTGTATATTGTAGTTTCCCCATATGTTAGGGGGCTTTCTGCATGTGTGCACCTGTACATGTACTATATATTGTGGCCTTTGGCCCCCTGGTAATACAACAAGCATATTGCCCTAACAAAAACTACCGTCTGGACCAGTCTGGCCCCCTCTCTCTCCCCCCTCACACGCCCTACTACGGTCTAGCTCTGGCAACCATGGTGAATCCAACATTTTTAACCTAACCATTGGTTTCCTAGTGTTTGTGTGCAGGTAAGAAGATCAAATGGAGATAATGGTTGTGCTCGTGATGAAAATAGATAGGTCTAGAGTAGATAGATACGTTAGATAGGTTCTTTTTTTTAGAATATAATAGGTTTTCTCCTTGTAACTCTATTTCTTCAGACTGGGCTTGCAAATCACTTTGTATTTATTTTATCTTGATAGAGAATAAATTTTTGAATATTTTGATCTTTGTTTCATATTTTCTAATTTTTATTTAATTTATTTTGATAATTTGAATTTGTCTCAAATTATATAATTCAATTTTTAATTTTAATTCTTTTTATTATTCTTAGCAGATAATTTTATGTGATCTTGTATTTTAGGTGTGTGTATATAGTTAAAGATAGTTGTGTGAAGGTATGAATCAAAGACTTAGGTATAGGTTCAAATTATTTAAATTCAAGTTTGACTAAACCAAGCCTCAAAATTGAATTCAAATGGATATATGTTAAAGTGAATTTTAATTCTAAAGCACACAATGAGAAGAAAATGTTGCAAACATTTTAGGTTTCAAGTTTTTTTTAGTTTACCCCATATTTTCAAATACTCAAAGGTCATGCCAAAATTTGAATTTCAAATACCAGTGTTGACCTAGGTCAAATTCAACATTAGAGTTCGAACTTGATCATTTTGGGTTTTCAAAAATTAAGTTCAAAATTTTCCTTATTTTAAAGATGCATGCTATGCAAATGCACAAATTCAACGTTTACCCTTTCGAGGTCCTATTTCCGAAACGGCTTGCATGTTTCTTTGTATTATAGATGAAATATGGTTATTTTTACGACGAGGCGGATTTTTGAATCTTGATTCCCCTACATAATTTTTGGATTTCCCCTAAAAGAAAGACACGATCCAGGTGCGCGCGGTCTCCCGTGAGCGACATAGACTACTCAGTTCAAAAAAGAGACTACTGGGTTCATCACCCGCAGCCAACGGAAGGAGGCAAGAGGGCCAGCACAGCATGCCACAGTTCAAACGGCACTCCCGCAAGCAACAACCTTTCCCCTCTCTTCCCCTTCCGTCCCACTCATCACCGGCCACTCATCTCAAAATATTGCTCTTTCCTGGTATGATATGTTGTGCCCAGATGCAGACCTCTACATTTCTGTATTTATGTCTCTACGCAGCACATCTCATCTGCATCATTGCCGAAAACGCATCCCACAAAAAAGGCCAAAACTAACACAACTCCTGGCAGCCACTTGAAATAGCAAAGCTCCTTCAACTCCATCTCCTCCAAACTTCTCTTCTGATTGCCGTGCTTCGCCTGTATGCTTTCTATTTCATGAGAATACCAGGAAGAAGAGGAAGTAAAGAGAAGAAGAGTGAGTTCAGTTCAGCAGTACGTGCGAGCAGAGTGGGATTGAGTTGAGGAGCAGCTGCGGAGAGGTATGGAATTGAGCTATGCTCTGCTTCTCTATGTTTTGCTTCTTGGATTTGCATTCTTCTAGGTGCCATACAGTTGGTTCAGGATAAATTGATGCGTTTCATTTCACTTGTAGCTGCTTATCTGAGTGGACCCTTTTTGCTGCTTACACAATTTAAGAACTTCCATGTTAACCTTTCTCCATGTGAACCATTTCGAGTCGTTTCGAAGAGTAATAGAGTAGCAGATTAGGCCATTCTACTTGTTCTAAGTACTCACTTCTTGTAGAGTAGTATGTTTTAATGGTATATATGCTGGCTTGTCGAGGTTTTTCTATGTTCCATTTTTCACCTGAAAGGAAAGAAGTCACTATAATAGATATTATAACTATCAGTTTTTGGAATGAACCCATTGTTTCATTCTAACTGATCTGACCACTTCAAACATGTTTTTCGCTCGCGACGAACCCATACACCCATGATGCTTTCACATGATTAGGGCCCCATAAGACCAGCAGATTAATTCATGTCTAGCTACAACCATGGACTTTAAAACTCCATTTTTCTGTTCCATTTGGCATCAATATTTTTAAGAACATGAATAATATATAAAAAGCCTTTTCCATGGTTTCTAATTCAAAACACCAATAGGCAAGAACAATGGAGGATATGCAGTCCAATCTATTATTTATAACAACACAAAAAATATAGAAGTGTGATTTTATTTATGATTTTGAATAAGTACATGATTACAACCATCTAAGTGCCAAATACCACATAGAAAATCTACTTCAAATGAATATGTTCTCTTCAAAAAGGAGTGTACTATCTTTTACTTAGTTTGTCTGTATGAGATGTTAAGTCAAAATTGTTGCCAATTGCTTAAAAAATCACCACCCATAGTTTGCTAGTGTATATGGATTGGATATGATTTTTGTATATGCATAATCTTCTTCTATGCATAATGACAATTGAATATTCACTTGATTTTGATGAGTCAAAAGAACAAACAAAAAACTAGCTGATGCACAATAAATATGGTGCTTAAAACCCTTGCATATCTATTTTCTCGTACTGACTTGATCGAACTTTTGAGTTTAATAAAAATGCCTTTTGCTGAGAAAAAAAACCCATTGCCATAGCACCAAAAGTGGCACACTTGTCAAGTTTTGACAAGTGCTCATGCAATCCAACAAAGTAGTTTGAAGAATCGTCCAATCCAGTATGGATTTTGGACTGAATCCAAGAGCACTAGCATTGGTATCCATGGTCCTAATTTGAGACAAAATGAATTGGGTCAAATTATTCTATTTCTTATAAAATAACCTTTTTATATATTAAAAGTGGATTAAATTATTTTTTCCAATATGCTCCTCTCCACTAGTCAATCATATCGTGTCGTTTTTTGATTGCACTTGTCATCCATCCAAGAACCTAGTTTTTAGCCCATGTGTCATGATAGACACAAATGGCACACTAAAATGGCAAGTGGCAAAGCATTATCCCCACTAAAATTGCCTTGACCATCTTTTAATTCCAAGTGTGTGATTCTATCATCTGATCATTAGATTTGAGCAAGTGCCCTGGCCTTTGTGCCCTCTTACCTGACTAATTTAATGGCGAAACTTTTTGTTGTGGCATGGTGACAATCTTGTGCATGTTTGGTCCTGGCGAGGTGAGAGGGAAACATTGGAGGGAGTGGAAGGTGGTAGCTGCCGCGTCATCATCTTTGGAACATGTAGTTATAACAGATCGAAGCAACTTTGGCTGTCCAAATCACATACCAATTATACAAAGTTCAGGCCACTGACGCACTGTTTGAGGCCGACATTTTCTTGTGATCTTGTATGAGACCAAAAAATAAAGGACTTTCTCTGAATCCTTGTAGATTTTAGGTCAATGGGGGCATCAGGTATGATTATTATACCTAACAAACAGAACATACCTGGTGCATGCATCAGTGCAAACATTAACATACATTGAGGAATCAGTCTGCAAAATAACTGCGTGTGTCCTAACTATAAGGTTCATAACGATTATATTTGTAGATCAGAATCATGCCCAGATCTAAGTGTGGGCAGAACAGAAGCACACACATATCTTCATAAATGTCGCCTTACAGCCAAGTCACTCTGTTAACTAACAAGTTTCATCTTCTGTGATCTTTCAGGCCAGCTAAAGCAAAACTCCGGGGTCAATACTACATACCCATGTAATCAAGATTTCGCAGATTTACCAACAATCCTTGCAATGAGAATACACATCCTATTCTGCCTCCATCTCATCATACTCCTCTCCCTGTCCGTGAGCTCAAGCTGCCAAACTGATCCTCAAACAGAGGCACTTCTCCAGTTCAAGGCCAGCTTAACTGACCCTCTGAACCATCTTCAGACATGGACAAATGACACCTCGGCGTGCTACTTCCTCGGCGTCCAGTGCGAGGGAAGCACGGTCACCGAGATCTCTCTGTCGAGCATGAACCTCTCCGGCAGGATCTCGCCGTCCATCTCCGCGCTCCGCGGCCTGGAGCGGCTCGTGCTCGACTCCAATTCATTGTCAGGAACTGTACCTCCTCAACTGAACAACTGCACCCAGCTTCGGCTCCTGAACCTGTCGTGGAACTACCTGACGGGAGAGCTGCCGAATCTTTCGGCGTTGACGGTTCTAGAGAGTCTCGACGTCGCCAACAATGGTTTTTCGGGGCCGTTTCCGGCGTGGGTGGGTGACCTGATCGGCATGGTGTACCTCAGCATCGGGATGCACAAGTTCGATCAGGGGGAGATGCCTCCGAGCATCGGAAACCTCAAGAACCTGACGTATCTGTACTTGTCAGGGTGCAACTTGAGAGGGACGATACCTGATTCCATCTTCGAGCTGACCCTGCTGGAGACACTGGATTTATCCATCAACAATCTCGGCGGGGAGATCCCGGGAAGCATTGGCAACCTCAAGAATGTGTGGAAGATCGAGCTGTACAAGAACAGCCTCACAGGCGAGCTGCCGCCGGAGCTCGGCAAGCTCACGGGGCTGCGGGAGTTCGACGTCTCCCGTAATCAGCTCAGCGGCGTAATCCCAGCGCCGCTTGCCGAGCTCAAGAACTTGGAGGTGATCCAGATCTACAGCAACAACCTGTCCGGGCCTATCCCGGCAGAATGGGGCGAGCTCACGTCACTGACGAGCTTGTCCGTCTACGAGAACCGTTTCTCCGGCGAGTTCCCGGCGGACTTCGGCCGGTTTTCGTCGCTCCAGAGCCTGGACATCTCCGAGAACGGCTTCACCGGTCCGTTCCCGAGGTACCTCTGCCACGGCAACAGCCTCCAGTTCCTTCTCGCCCTCCAGAACGGCTTCACCGGCGAGCTCCCGGAGGAGTACACGGCGTGCAAAACACTGCAAAGGTTCCGGATCAACAAGAACCTGTTCACCGGCAGCATACCGGAGGGGCTGTGGGGGCTCCCCGCCGTGACGATCATCGACGTATCCGACAACGGGTTCACTGGGACCATATCGCCGCTGATCGGTGAGGCGCAGAGTCTGAACCAGCTGTGGGTGCAGAACAACCGACTCAGAGGCACAATTCCCGTGGAAACCGGCAGGCTCGGGCAGCTCCAGAAGCTCTACCTGTCCAACAACTCGTTCACCGGCACAATTCCGTCGCAGATTGGAAACTTGGCACAACTGACGGCGCTGCATCTGGAAGACAATGCGCTGGGTGGCGCGTTGCCCGCCGAGATCGGCGCCTGCGCCAGGCTCGTCGAGATCGACGTCTCCCGGAACCAACTCACCGGGCCAATCCCTGTGGAGCTGTCGTTGCTGTCGTCGCTCAACTCGCTCCACATGTCGCACAATGCCATCAGCGGTATGATTCCAACGCAGCTTCAGGCCCTGAAGCTGAGCTCGGTGGACTTCTCGGCGAACCGGCTTACAGGTAGCGTACCGCCCGGGCTGCTGGTGATCGCCGGCGACGAGGCGTTCTACGGGAACCCTGGTCTCTGCGTCGATGGCCATACCGACTCCGAGCTCGGCGCGTGCAATGCGGATGGCGGCCACAAGGGCGGCCTCATCAGGAGATCGCATGCCCTCCTGCCGGTTCTTGTATCGGCGATGCTGCTGCTGGTGGTTGGCATACTGTTCGTCAGCTACAGAAGCTTCAAGCTGGAGGAGCAGAGGAAAAGGGATCTGGAGCGCGGCGACGGCGGGTGCGAGCAGTGGAAACTGGAGTCGTTCCACCCACCGGAGCTGGACGCGGACGAGATATGCGGCGTGGGGGAGGAGAACTTGGTCGGGTCGGGCGGCACGGGGCGCGTGTACCGGCTGCAGCTCAAGGACGGCGGCGGCACGGTGGCCGTGAAGCGGCTGTGGAAGGGCAACGCGGCGCGGGTGATGGCCGCGGAGATGTCTATCCTCGGCACCGTCCGGCACCGGAACGTCCTCAAGCTCCACGCCTGCCTGTCGCGTGGCGACCTTAACTTCATCGTCTACGAGTACATGCCGCGGGGCAACCTGTACCAGGCGCTACGCCGGGAGGTCAAAGGCGGCGCGCCCGAGCTGGACTGGCCGCGGCGGCGCAGGATCGCGCTTGGTGCCGCTAAGGGGCTCATGTACCTCCACCACGACTGCACGCCGGCGGTCATCCACCGTGACATCAAGTCCACCAACATTCTGCTCGACGAGGACTACGAGGCCAAGATTGCCGACTTCGGCATCGCGAGGGTCGCCGCTGAGAACTCCGACGAGTTCAGCTGCTTCGCCGGAACCCACGGCTACCTCGCTCCCGGTGAGTTCACATTCAGATTGGCTAATAACAAGTTATCGCCAATTCACCACAGACATTATTGACCGTGTCATTGTGTACAGAGCTGGGCTACTCTGTCAAGGTGACTGAGAAGACAGACGTGTATAGCTTTGGCGTCGTGCTGCTGGAGCTGGTCACCGGCCGGAGCCCGATCGACGCGCGCTTCGGCGAGGGAAAGGACATCGTGTACTGGCTGTCGAGCAAGCTCGCCACCGAGAGCCTGGACGGCGTGCTAGACCCGCGCGTCGCGGCGCCGTCGGACAAGGGGAAGGAGGACATGTTAAGGGTGCTCAGGATTGCGATGCTCTGCACGGTCAAGCTGCCGACCGTGCGGCCAACGATGAGAGACGTGGTGAAGATGCTCACCGACGCAATTTCGGGGCCCTGCAGCCCGCGCGGGCAGCCGCCGTCGCGGAGCTGCAGCAAGAACCCCTGCTGAATTTCATAGAGCAGATTCTGACTCTTGTGTAGCGGTCTCTCTGTGTTTTTGCAGCAAAATTCTGATATGAACTTTGTGACGTACTATTAGTAGGGTTATATATTTTAAGGTATTTTGTAAGGGAGTGGCTAGGGAGCAGTTGACTGAGAATTTGTTACGTCTCAGTCGACGCCTTAGAAGCATGCAGCGAGCAGTATTAGACCATTTCGCTCATGACACGCAGAAGAGCAGCATAGGCCCCGTGTTTTGCTAGCTAGCTAGCACCCTCATGTTGAACAATATATTGTACGTTCTTTTAATTTGGACGAAGCTAACTAACAATAGTTTCAATCCCACTTAGTCTAGTACTGGTACTTCACCGAAAATTAAATTTTTTTTTTTGAAATTTATTTGAAAAGTGCGAGTAATTTAAAATAGAAGAACAAGCAAAAAAATAAAGGCAAAAGTATGGAAACAAAATAATATGCTATTTACATAATTCTTGAGAATACAGCAACTCATACCAAAAATCAGTTGCTAGTTTTACACATTGTTGGAGAAAAATGCAACTAATATAAACACTTCTAGTTGCACATTTTCGTAGAAAAGTGTAACTCGTATCAATACACGGTTCCTAGTTGCACATTTCTCAAAAAAAAATGCAACTTATATTGAAATCGGATGGAGTTGCACATTTCTTGAGAAAAGTGCAACTTACATAGAATATAGATTGCTAGTTGCATTTTTTTTCCAGAAAAGTGCAACTCATACCAAAAATCGCTCGCTAGTTTTGCACATTGTTGGAGAAAAGTGCAACTAATATAAAAACTTCTAGTTGCACATTTCCGCAGAAAAAGTGTAACTCGTATTAATACACGGTTCCTAGTTGCACATTTCTCAAAAAATGCAACTCATATTGAAATTGGATGAAGTTGCACAAATCTTGAGAAAAGTGCAACTTATATAGAATATACATTGCTAGTTGCACATTTCTTGAGAAAAGTGCAACTCATACTAAAAATTGTTCTCTAGTTTTACACATTGTTGGAGTAAAGTGCAAATCGGGAAACAACTTCTAGTTGCACATTTCTTTTAAAAAAGTGTAACTCATATCAATAACCGGTTGCTAGTTGCATGTTTCTTGAGAAGAAATGCAACTCATATTGAAATCAGATGGAGTTGCACGTTTCTTTTAAAATGTGCAACTCACATCGAATATAGGTTACTAGTTGTATATTTCTTGAGAAAAGTGCAATCTATTTAAATAAAAAAAAGTAGAAAATACTAGCAACATAAATAACAAAAAAGAAATGGCATATAAGGCATGGTTGCACATTTCTTGTTGAGTTAGTTGCACATTTCTTTAAAGGTCAACCACAGAAATGAAACTAAATTGTTTACAGATTATAAAACTAATTAGAAATAAGGCAAAATAAAAAAATAAAAATGTATCCGCACAAATGCAGACTAATTTGCTCTTTAAAATAGAAGGAAACAAACCGGTGAAATAAGCAATATAAAGATTTCGTAGCTGAACAAGAGCGTGAACAGTCGACTGCCTTGTTGGTTGCAAGCACGCGCTGCGAATCAACAGAACTTGAGTTCGACTCCATCCGCCTGCGTAACCTATTTTTCTGATCTTTTAGGCTGTTTTCACGAATCTTAAAGAACGATTCAACGGTTTACAGTATCGACTGAGACATAAGAGCATCTCAGTCACCTGAGACTTAGCAAATCCGATTTTGTAAAGTATTGTACCACTCCTTGGTAGTTTGATGGTTATCTAGGGAGATGGGATGATTTCCGTGAGGAAGAAGGAAGAGAATTGGAGAGGGAGAGACGTCCTCAATTTCTTCACATTTCAGTCACGCCTGATTCGGTTACATTGCTCTACTTTTGTAGCCACTCTCTCAACGACAGCTGCACGCAGGTCCCAGGCGCTCAGTTGCATAAACACTCTTGCACTACGTCACCTCACACATCGAACCATGGTGGTGCACGCACACCACCACGGTGCTACCTGCTGCGTGAAAAATACCCCTTTGGAAAACTTGCTTGTGCCCAGACAAACAACTTAGGAAACCTCATCTTGAGAACTTCCTAGTCTTCCTAGGTTGCAGCTTCATCAGGTAGTTTCGACCACTTGATCAACATTTGGGTAGTAGAAGAGTTGCCCTTCATCACCATGTCTCTGTCCAATATCTTCTCTGGTTTGGTGTGCAACTTTTCTAGAGCAGGAAGTTGAGGCAACTCCGCAAACACATGTTAATGGAGCTAATGAAAGCAAATATGAGCTTGGTTTGAACCCACGGCTACCTCGCTCCTGGTGAGTTCACTTTCAGATTGGCTAATGATAAGTTATCGCTAATTCACCACAGAAATTATTGACATTATTGACCGTGTCATTGTGTACAGAGATGGGCTACTCTCTCAAAGTGTCAGAGAAGACAGACGTGTACAACTTCGGCGTCGTGCTGCTGGAGCTAGTCATTAGCCGGAGCCCAATTGACACGCGCTTCGACGAGGGAAAGGACATCGTGTACTACCTGTCAGGCAAGCTCACCACAGAGAGCCTGGACGGCATCCTAGACCCGCGCGTGGTGGCACCGTCAAACAAGGGGAAGGAGGACATGTTAAATGTGCTCAGGATCACGATGCTCTGCACAGTCAAGTTGTCGACCGTGCGGCTAACGATGAGGGACGTGGTGAAGATGCTCACCGACGCCAATTTGGGGCCTGCAGCCCGCGCGGGGCACCGCCGTCATGGAGCTGCAGCAAGAACCAACCCCTGCTAAATTTCATAGAGCAGATTATGACTCTTGTGTAGCGATCTTTCTGTGTTTTTGGCAGAATTTTTTTGATATGAACTTTGTGGTTTACTGTTACTAGGGTCATATATTTTAAGGTATTTTGTAAAGTCTTGTACCCTGAGGAATAAGAAAGAGAATTAGAGAGGGAGAGACAATCCTCAATTTCTTCTCATTTAGTGATGCCTGATTCATTACATTGATCTGTTTTTGTAGCCACTCAGTCACCCACAGCTGGCATGCAGGTCCCACACGCACAGTTGCACAAACACTCTTAGCACTGCATCACCTCACATATTGAACCCTGGTGGACCGCGCACACACACTACTTGCTACCTCCTGCATGAAAATCCCCCCTTGTCAAACTTGCTTGTCCCCAAGCAAGTACCTTAGGAAACCTTACCTTGAGAACTTCCTAGTCTTCCTAGGTTGCAACTTCATCGGGTAGTTTCGACCACTTGATCAACATTTGGGTAATAGCACAGTAGCCCTTCTTCACCATGTTTCAGTCTAAGATCTTCTCTGGTTTGGTGTCCAACTGATCTAGAGCAGAAAGTTGAGGCAAAACACGGGTGTGTAATCAGGTCGTTGCTCTTTCAGTTGTGACATGAAACATTGGATGGATCGAACTGCCGGGAGGTAGGTTGAGTTTGTATGCCACCTTTCCAATGCGCTCCAAAAATTCAGAAGGACCGAAGAATTTCTGAGCGAGCTTAGGATAAAAGGCCGACTAACCGCCGACTACTGCACATAAAGTTGTAGTTTGAGTAACACCTTATCTCCCACCAGGAATTCCTTTTAAGTTATGTTTTTTTCCACTTTCAACTTCATTCTGTTGCGGGCCGTAGCCAAGTTAGCCTTGAGAAACTCTAGCGTTGCTTCCCGATCAGCAAGCAAATCCGGCAAGGCTTAATTTTCTCATGCGGTGATGACTCTGACTGCACCAACATTTGGTTCATGGCCATATAGTGCTTTGAATGGTGACATGCCAATGGAGCTATGCATTGCTGAAATGTACCATAATTCCGCAAGAGACAACCCTTTGTTCCAGTGATTTGGATCATCTTGGATGCTACAACGGAGGTACATCTCTAGGATTTTGTTGACCTGTTCCGTTTGACCATCCGTCTACAGATGATAAGCTCTGGTAAACTTCAATTTGGTGCCTAGCTTCTCGAAGAGTTGTCGCCAAAACAGACTGGTAAGGATGGAATCATGATATATAATAATTGAGTGAGGCATGCCATGCAGCTTCACCACTATGTCCACAAAGATTCTTACCACTTGAGAAGCAGAGAAAGGGTGCTTCATGGGAATGAAATACGCACACTTCATAAATCTGTCGACGACGACCAAGATTGTATTTCCTCCATCCGACAGGGTGAACCTTCCACAAAATCAATGGTGATATCTTGCTAAGCACCAGCTGGGATCGGTAGTGGTTGCAGAAGTCCTTGTGGATGCTTGTTAGAATGCTTGGCGTGCTGACAGATGTCTGCTGAACAAAATCAGTCACAACCTCCTTTAGTCCATGCCAAGCAAAGAGTTTCTTCACATGTTGGTATGTTGCTTCAATCCTAGAGTGGCAGCCAGTGGCACAGGAGTGGAAAGCGGAGGTGAGCTTGGTTTGAATGGGTGAGTTGGCCTCAATCCATACACGCCCACTGTGACAAATGATGCCAGACTGAACAGAATATGGTTGTTCATCTCGGCTAGCAAGTGCACATTCAGTTAAGCGTCGTTGAGCGTCAGCATCGGTCATATATGAGCTAATGACATCATGTAATCATGTGGGTTTTATTTAGGTGCATGAATGAATCGTCATTAGGTGCCCCACGCGTGATAAGGAATCTGCAGCGTGATTCTCAACTCCCTTACTGTAGACAATTTTGAACTAGAGTCACATTAGACATACCATGGATTTGTATTGCAGTGGGGGCTGCAGGTTTTGATCATCCAACTATGATGACCAGTCTTGATCACAAACTCTCCCCGTTGGTATGACCGCCATCTTTTCACTACCATGAGAAGTGCCAAGAACTCTTTATCGTAGAGCTGTTGGTGAGTGATACGTCTCCAACGTATCGATAATTTCTTATGTTCCATGCTACTTTATTGATGATACCTACATGTTTTATGCATACTTTATGTCATATTTATGCATTTTTCGGCACTAACCTATTAACGAGATGCCGAAGAGCCAGTTCCTGTTTTCTGCTGTTTTTGGTTTCAGAAATCCTAGTAAGGAAATATTCTCGGAATTGGACGAAATCAACGCCCAGAATCTTAAAATCCCACGAAGCTTCCAGAACACCCGAGAGCCACCAGAGGGGAGCCCTGGGGGCCCCACACACCAGCCTGGCGCGGCCAGAGGGGGGGGGGGCCGCGCCCCCCTATGGTGTCACCGCCTCGTCAGCCTTCCGACTCCGCCTCTTCGCCTATTTAAAGGTCCCTGACCTAAATCTTCGATACGAAAAAAGCCACGGTACGAGAAACCTTCCAGAGCCACCGCCATCACGAAGCCAAGATCTGGGGGACAGAACTCTCTGTTCCGGCACGCCGCCGGGACGGGGAAGTGCCCCCGGAAGGCATCTCCATCGACACCACCGCCATCTCCATCACCGCTGCTGTCTCCCATGAGGAGGGAGTAGTTCTCCCTCGAGGCTAAGGGGCTGTACCGGTAGCTATGTGGTTAATCTCTCTCCTATGTACTTCAATACAATGATCTCATGAGCTGCCTTACATGATTGAGATTCATATGAGTTTTGTATCACTATTCATCTATGTGCTACTCTAGTGATGTTATTAAAGTACTCTATTCCTCCTCCATGATGTAATGGTGACAGTGTGTGCATCATGTAGTACTTGGCGTAGTTTATGATTATGATCTCTTGTAGATTATGAAGTTAACTATTACTATGATGGTATTAATGTGATCTATTCCTCCTTTCATAGTATGAAGGTGACAGTGTGCATGCTATGTTAGTACTTGGTATAGTTGTGTTGATCTATCATGCACTCTAAGGTTATTTAAATATGAATATCGAATATTGTGGAGCTTGTTAACTCCGGCATTGAGGATTCTTGTAGCCCTACACAATTAGTGGTGTTCATCATCCAAGAAGAGAGTGTAGAGTATAGCATATATCTATTTATTCTGTTATGTGATCAATGTTGAGAGTGTCCACTAGTGAAAGTATAATCCCTAGGCCTTGTTCCCAAATACTGCAATCAATTGCTTGTTTACTGTTTTACTGCATCTATACTGCCTGCAATATTCCCACCATCAACCACACGCCAGTTGTAGCAGCAAGCTATTTTCTGGTACCGTTACTACTGCTCATATACATTCATACCACCTGTATTTCACTATCTCTTCGCCGAACTAGTGCACCTATACATCTGACAAGTGTATTAGGTGTGTTGGGGACACAAGAGACTTCTTGCTTTGTGGTTGCAGGGTTGCATGAGAGGGATACCTTTGACCTCTTCCTCCCTGAGTTCGATAAACCTTGGGTGATCCACTTATGGGAAAACTTGCTGCTGTTCTACAAACCTCTGCTCTTGGAGGCCCAACACTGTCTACAGGAAAAGAAGCGTGAGTAGACATCAAGCTATTTTCTGGCACCGTTGCCGGGGAGGAAAGGTAAAAGGTACTCACACTCCGGATCTCGGCTACTAAGCTATTTTCCGGCACCGTTGTAAGTGCTCGAAGCTATTTCCTTTAGATCCTGCAATTGCATCTTTTTGTTTCTTGTTTTACACTAGTTTGGCATACTGGAAAGCAACATGGAGCTTTTTAATCTATTTCCTGAGTTAAGATTTAAATGGTTTGTTGCAAAAATTGAAAAACCCATGGAACATATTAGTATGAATACCTTGAACACCATTGTTGCTAATGATATGGAAAATTCTAAGCTTGGGGAAGCTGGCTTTGATGAGCATGATCTTTTTAGTCCCCCAAGCATTGAGGAGAAAATTTACTTTGATGATACTTTGCCTCCTATTTATGATGATTATAATGATAGTAATCTTTTGGTACCGCCTGTTATGGAGGATAAATTTGATTATGATTACAATATGCCTCCTATATTTGATGATGAGAATAATAATGATATCTACTTTATTGAATTTGCTCCCACTACAACTACTAAAATTGATTATGCTTATGTGGAGAGTAATAATTTTATGCATGAGACTCATGATAAGAATGCTTTATGTGATAGTTATATTGTTGAATTTGCTCATGATGCTACTGGACATTATTATGAGAGAAGAAAATATGGTTGTAGAAATTTTTATGTTACTAAAACACCTCTCTATATGCTAAATTTTTTGAAGTTGAGCTTGTCTAGTTTTCCTATGCTTATTGCATTATGCCTACATAACTTGTTTATTTACAAGATTCCTTTTCATAGGAAGCATGTTAGACTTAAATGTGTTTTGAATTTGCTTCTTGATGCTCTCTTTTGCTTCAAATACTATTTCTTGTGAGTGCATCATTAAAATTGCTGAGCCCATCTTAATGGCTATAAAGAAAGAACTTCTTGGGAGATAACCCATGTGTTTATTTTACTACAGTATTTTTGTTTTATATTTGAGTCTTGGAAGTTGTTACTACTGTAGCAAACTCTCCTTATCTTATTTTATTGCATTGTTGTGCCAAGTAAAGTCTTTGATAGTAAGGTTGATACTAGATTTGGATTACTGCGCAGAAACAGATTTCTGTCTGTAACGAATTTGGGCAGTGTTCTTTGTAGGTAACTCAGAAAAATCTGCAAATTTACGTGAGTGATCCTCAGATATGTACGCAACTTTCATTCAATTTGAGCATTTTCATTTGAGCAAGTCTGGTGCCTCTAAGAAATTCGTCTTTACGGACTGTTCTGTTTTGACAGATTCTGCCTTTTATTTCGCATTGCCTCTTTTGCTGTGTTGGATGGATTTTCTTTGTTCCATTAACTTTCAGTAGCTTTGTGCAATGTCCAGAAGTGTTAAAAATTATTGTGTCACCTCTGAACATGTGAATTTTTATTATGCACTAACCCTCTAATGAGTTTGTTTTGAGTTTGGTGTGGAGGAAGTTTTCAAGGGTCAAGAGAGGAGGATGATATATGATTAAGGAGAGTGAAAGCTCTAAGCTTGGGGATGCCCCGGTGGTTCATCCCTGCATATTTCAAGAAGACTCAAGCGTCTAAGCTTGGGGATGCCCAAGGCATCCCCTTCTTCATCGACAAATTATCAGGTTTCTTCTCTTGAAACTATATTTTTATTCGGTCACATCTTATGTACTTTACTTGGAGCGTCTGTTTGTTTTTATTTTTTGTTTTGTTTGAATAAATGCTTGTGTGGGATAGAGACACGCTCCGCTGGTTCATATGAACACATGTGTTCTTAGCTTTTAATGTTCATGGCGAAGGTTGAAACTCCTTCGTTAATTGTTATATGGTTGGAGACAGAAAATGCTATATGTGGTAATTGGTATGATGTCTTGAATAATTTGATACTTGGCAATTATTGTGCTCATATAGATCATGTTTAAGCTCTTGCATCATATGCTTTGCACCTATTAGTGAAGAAATACATAGAGCTTGCTAAAATTTGGTTTGCATGATTGGTCTCTCTAAGGTCTAGATATTTTCTAGTAAAGTGTTTGAACAACAAGGAAGACAATGTAGAGTCTTATAATGCTTGCAATATGTTCTTATGTAAGTTTTGCTATACCGGTTCATACTTGTGTTTGCTTCAAATAACCTTGCTAGCCTAAGGCTTGTATTGAGAGGGATTACTTCTCATGCATCCAAAATCCTTGAGCCAAAAACTATGCCATTTGTGTCCACCATACCTACCTACTACATGGTATTTTCTGCCATTTCAAAGTAAATTGCTTGAGTGCTACCTTTAAACAATTCAAAATTTATCATCTCTGATTTGTGTCAATGTTTTATAGCTCATGAGGAAGTATGTGGTGTTTATCTTTCAATCTTGTTGGGCAACTTTCACCAATGGACTAGTGGCTTCATCCGCTTATCCAATAATTTTGCAAAAAGAGCTGGCAATGGGATTCCCAGTCCCAAATTAATTAACCTTCATAATTTTACAAAAATAGACACTCCTCCATGGTATGTGATTGTTGGACGGCACCCGAGGATTCGGTTAGCCATGGCTTGAGAAAGCAAAGGTGGGGAGGAGTGTCATCTAAATAAAAATAAAATAAAAAAGGCACTCCTTCATGGTATGAGATTGTTGACAGGCACCCGAGGATTCGGTTAGCCATGGTTTGAGAAAGTAAAGGTTGGAAGGAGTGCCACCCAAAAATAAAAATGTTTCATGGGAGCCGCTCTTTGAAGGTTTGTCTGGCAAGGGGGTTAGAGTGCCCACTACCATTCGTTGACAACAACAAACACCTCTCAAAACTTTACTTTTATGCTCTCTTTATGTTTTCAAAATAAAAGCTCTAGCACAAATATAGCAATCCATGCTTCCATCTTCGAAGGGCCATTCTTCAACTTTTATGTTGAGTCAGTTTACCTACTTCCTTCTGTCTTAGAAGCAAACACTTGTGTTAACTGTGCATTGATTCCTACATACTTGCTTATTGCACTTATTATTTTACTTTATGTTGACAAATATCCATGAGATATGCATGTTGAAAGTTGAAAGCAACCGCTGAAACTTAATCTTCCTTTGTGTTGCTTCAATGCCTTTACTATGAATCTATTGCTTTATGAGTTAACTCTTATGCAAGACTTATTGATGCTTGTCTTGAAAGTACTATTCATGAAAAGTCTTTGCTATATGATTCAGTTGTTTACTCATTACATTTACCATTGCTTTGATCGCTACATTCATTACATGTGCTTACAATAGTATGATCAAGATTATGATGGCATGTCACTTCAGAAATTATCTTTGTTATCGTTTACCTACTCGGGACGAGCAGGAACTAAGCTTGGGGATGCTGATACGTCTCCAACGTATCGATAATTTCTTATGTTCCATGCTACTTTATTGATGATACCTACATGTTTTATGCATACTTTATGTCATATTTATGCATTTTTTGGCACTAACCTATTAACGAGATGCCGAAGAGCCAGTTCCTGTTTTCTGCTGTTTTTGGTTTCAGAAATCCTAGTAAGGAAATATTCTCGAAATTGGACGAAATCCACGCCCAGAATCTTAAAATCCCACGAAGCTTCCAGAACACCCGAGAGCCACCAGAGGGGAGCCCTGGGGGCCCCACACACCAGCCTGGCGCGGCCAGAGGGGGGGCCGCGCCCCCCTATGGTGTCACCGCCTCATCAGCCTTCCGACTCCGCCTCTTCGCCTATTTAAAGGTCCCTGACCTAAATCTTCGATACGAAAAAAGCCACGGTACGAGAAACCTTCCAGAGCCGCTGCCATCGCGAAGCCAAGATCTGGGGGACAGAACTCTCTGTTCCTGCACGCTGCCGGGACGGGGAAGTGCCCCCGGAAGGCATCTCCATCGACACCACCGCCATTTCCATCACCGCTGCTGTCTCCCATGAAGAGGGAGTAGTTCTCCCTCGAGGCTAAGGGGCTGTACCGGTAGCTATGTGGTTAATCTCTCTCCTATGTACTTCAATACAATGATCTCATGAGCTGCCTTACATGATTGAGATTCATATGAGTTTTGTATCACTATTCATCTATGTGCTACTCTAGTGATGTTATTAAAGTACTCTATTCCTCCTCCATGATGTAATGGTGATAGTGTGTGCATCATGTAGTACTTGGCGTAGTTTATGATTATGATCTCTTGTAGATTATGAAGTTAACTATTACTATGATGGTATTAATGTGATCTATTCCTCCTTTCATAGTATGAAGGTGATAGTGTGCATGCTATGTTAATACTTGGTATAGTTGTGTTGATCTATCATGCACTCTAAGGTTATTTAAATATGAATATCGAATATTGTGGAGCTTGTTAACTCCGGCATTGAGGGTTCTTGTAGCCCTACACAATTAGTGGTGTTCATCATCCAACAAGAGAGTGTAGAGTATAGCATATATCTATTTATTCTGTTATGTGATCAATGTTGAGAGTGTCCACTAGTGAAAGTATGATCCCTAGGCCTTGTTCCCAAATACTGCAATCATTGCTTGTTTACTGTTTTACTGCATCTATACTGCCTGCAATATTCCCACCATCAACCACACGCCAGTTGTAGCAGCAAGATATTTTCTGGTACCGTTACTACTGCTCATATACATTCATACCACCTGTATTTCACTATCTCTTCGCCGAACTAGTGCACCTATACATCTGACAAGTGTATTAGGTGTGTTGGGGACACAAGAGACTTCTTGCTTTGTGGTTGCAGGGTTGCATGAGAGGGATATCTTTGACCTCTTCCTCCCTGAGTTCGATAAACCTTGGGTGATCCACTTAAGGGAAAACTTGCTGCTGTTCTACAAACCTCTGCTCTTGGAGGCCCAACACTGTCTACAGGAAAAGAAGCGTGAGTAGACATCAGTGAGTGATACTCAAGCTATATCTTAGAGTGGATGTTGGTCTTGAGTCGAAACTTCCCCTATTCCTAGATCATTGGCATATGTCTGAATGACAAATTGTTTCTAGAAATTTGGTAACAGTAACACTGGAGCGGTAGTCATTGCTTTCCTGAGGCCAGGAATGTGGTCGTTGGTTGATAAGTCAAAATGAAGATTTTCTTCTTCAAGAGATCAGTGAGAGGTCGATCAATGATGGCATAATTCTTCACAAACTTGCAATAATATCAAGTGAGGCCCAAAAACCCTATGGGCTCAGTAATATTTGTCGGTTGAGGCCAATTTACCATGGCCATTGTCTTGTTAGGGTCAGTGGCGACTCGTGCTCCTGAAATGATATGGCCGACATACTCCAAACTGTTGCAGGCAAGAGAGCACTTGCTTTCTTTCACATACAAGTGGTGTTGATGTAGTAGCACAAGCACTGAGTTCATGACACATTGAAACGTGGCTGGGCATTGCACAGTCCAAAAGGCATCACACTAAAGTGATATTGACATTGGTTTGTTTTAAATGCAGTCTTGTGCTCATCACTATGAAGCATGCACATCTGGTGGTATCATGCTCTATGATCTAGCTTGGAAAAGATTTTTGCACCAGCTAGCTCTTCCAAAATCTCATAAATCATTGGCATAGGGAAAGTTTGATAGTGAGCTCATTTAGGTGCCGTTCATCGATGCAAAATCATCAAGTGTCATCTTTCTTTTGTACCAACATCACTAGGGATGCATATGGAGACATGCTAGGAACAATGAAACCAGCTTCTAACATAGCCCTCATTTGCTTCTCAATTTCAACTTTGTGAGGTGGGGACTACCTAGTGGGCCTAGCATTAAAAGGTGTTGCATCTTGCTTAAGTGGAATAGCAGGATCATAATCTGGTTGGAGGTCAATTAGTGGGAATGGAAAACACCTCCTTTGTACTGGTCAAGCACATGCTGAATTGGAGCAGGGATTTGTGTTGTGTCCACTACACCATCATGCTAGACAATAGCAAGAGCCCAGACTTCATTTCCTTTACCATTCAGTTGCACAAATTTGTTGTTGTATGGGAAATCTAGGCAATGTTTTCCGCGGTCTGTCACCATGGGACTATGTTGCTTCAGCCAGTCCATTCCTAGAATTGCATCATAGGCTCCTAATTCCAATACTTACATTATTGTTGTGAAAGTTTCCCATTGACACCACTAGGACAAGGTTGGCATTGTTTAAGAACACTGCAGGTACTCTCCATTAGTATCTTTGACTAAGATAGAAGCAATGTTTTGGAATGTGCATTGTATTTATTCCAACATGGTAGCATTGATGAAACTGTTGTTGCTGCCTGAGTCTACCAGTATTAACAATACTTGATTCCCGACCAGAGCCTTCAATCACAAAGTTTCGGCTTAATCCGTGCATGCCATTGCATGAATTCATAGACCGAGTTGTTCAACTTGAGCCAAGTCATTTCATCTGATGTCGCTTCTGGCATGTCTTCAGTGTGCACCAAGTGCAGCTCTGCATTCCACTTCTTGCCACACTTACGGTTTGCGTCGAATATCTCGCCACACTTGAAACATAGGTGATTTGCATGCTTGTAATCCCTCAATTGTCTCTTGCACCAGAGTTCACCTTGTCCCACTTTCAGGCCTCACTTGCATGCATCCGAAAGTTAGGCTGCTTGATTAACCCTAACTACAGGCCATTGTTGCTGCCCACTCTTCCTGGAGTCTACCAATACCTCATGTGGAACTAGTGCTAGTAATGGCACATTCAACTGTCTCACGCACTTGGGCTTGAAGAACTCCTCGGATTTCTGACTCCCTTGATGAACTGAGAGACATAGACTCATCATAATTTGGATCCTATATTGCAATATAACAGGACAATAATTTGAACTGGGCTTGGTAATCCTCCAAAGTTCCCCTCTGCTTCAGTGCTAAGAATTGTTTCAGGAACTTGCAATGGTCATCGGCTCCGAATTTTCATCCACTCCCAGTCATATGGCAACTCTATTTACATGTATTTTTTTTGTTAGGAATGGTTGTTGATTAGTCCACTGAGAAAGTCATTTGATGGCGTAGATATGACCCTTTTACTCGGTTTTCTCTCCAATGTTTTTCACAGAACCAACTAGCTTCAAATGGGTAGGTGAACTTTGATTTCAAAAGAAAATAACAATGCAAAAGAAACAGTTAATAAAATGGCACGTATTGAGTGTTTTCCAAGGGGTTGCATGAAGAGTTGACACATGTCCTTCTCTCATGGGCAAAGTTGAGAAAAAACGTGTGTGTGCCCAATTCGTTCATCTCCTCACCTTTTTTATGGTAGGCTCCTCACCTTTTCTTCCTCCTTGTATCTCCCATGGGAATAACACCACCGACCGAGCCCAAGCTTCCCGTAGTGAACTATGCCCCTCTCTTTCCCTTGGTGGCCTCCGCACCTCTCCTCTCCACTACACCTCTATTACAAAAGCCATGCCACCATCGCTACAAAAATCATGACGCACGCTACTGCAACTCATCGCTCCTACAAGAGGGAGAGAGACGCTGCTACCAACCTCTCTCTCGCTCTCTCTCTCTCTCTCTTGCAACATCCGTCCGTGAGGCTCCCTTGGAAGCACCTCGCAGCACCACTACCCAACCAAATGGCAGCACCGCTGCGCTCCCTTAGAAGCGCCTGCCTTAAGTGTAGGCAGCACGGCCACGTACCCTAGGAAACACCGGCCTCCCCATGGCTGCCTACGTACCGACCTCCCTTGGAAGAACCTTCTCTGAGCGTAGTAGGCAGTACACCAGTACCATCGCATCACCACCGCAAGCGGTTGTTAGCACTCTCGTTCCCAGTGGTAATAGCGTCAATCGCCTCTTGCATCACCGCTTTGATGCGATTCACGGCACAGAGACCAATATATTTCCTACGACATGCGGACAAAAATAGATCCAATCAATGAGAGCCTAGATCGAATATACAAGATTCTAGCAACGAGAGAGATTAGATCTACATACCCTTGTAGTTCGCACATCATAAATGGCTTATAACCATGGATGATGTAGATGTTCTCCTCGCGGTCCAATCCAGTCAACGTCGCAAAAATGAAGCCTTCGAGTTATGCACACATGCAACACAACAATGTATCCTCCTTCTTGATCCAACAACTATAGGTGGAGATGTAGATGGGATCTAGATGCCAACAACACGACGGCGGTGGTGGCTATGGTGGAGATTCACATGGGCAGGGTTTCGCCTACGTGCAAGATAGGAGGAGGAAGAGGGGGAGCAAGGGGTGGTTGGCTAGGGTTTGGTGTGCCCCTTGTGCGCCCCCCTCAGCTTATATATAGGGAAGGGGAGGGCGGGTGGCCTGCTTGCCCCTCCAAGCCTTTAGGGTCGGCCTCCAAGAGGGGGAAGTTTCCATCCCCCAAGTTGGTGGCCCCTTAGGGTTTCTCCTTGGGCCAGCCACATGGGCCTTGGGGGCTGGTGCACTTGGCCCTTGCATACCTATGCGCACCCCTTGGTCCGTGTGGGCCCTCCAAGAAGTGTGGGTTACATGAAGCTACCACGACAATATCCATGGTTTATGGACTTTGGTTTTAGGGAAGAATGTGTACTGGCGATTTTGTCTGCATACAAGCAACACAGGGGACACAATTTACACATCTTCACTCCCCCATAGGAAAACCCTATGTGATGCTTGTCTGTTTTTGATTGATGAGTTACAAGGGTGCCTTGATGGCTATATGGCGACGTGGATCGGTTTGTGGTGTAGCGTATCTAGGGTTTTTTCGATTCATTTCTCGGAGGCCCCTCCCAGCCTTTATATGAGAGGCTGGTTCTCAGGTGCTATGTGACCAAGTCAAATACAAGTTAGGTTTTCCTATCTAGGGCCTGATCTTGCCCTGCATGCCAGGTTCCTGGGCTTCGGCTCCTTAAAAACCGAAAATGCTTCTTGGACTTTTCAATCCTCCTATGGCCCTCCAGTTTGACCGCACCTGGTATGTTGAAGTAGAGTGATGAGTGTAGAGCACACCGTTGGGGCACCGCAAGAGAAAGGTATGATGAGCACAGTAGCAAGTTTTCCCTCAGTAAGAAACCAAGGTTTAATCGACCGGTAGGAGAAAGGAATGACTTATGAAGGTGTTGCTAGCTGACTTGTGGCAGGGCGCACTACCGGCGTCAATAATGTGGAACTGCACACAACACAACCAAAATACTTTGCCCCAATTTACAGTGAGGTTGTCAATCTCACCGATTTTGCTGAAACAAAGTATTAACCGTATAGTGTGGAAAGAGATGTTTGTTTATAGTGAAATTAAAGAGAACCGTGCTTGCAGTAAGTAAACAGAACAGGTGTTTGGAGTAGATGATTTTATCAGTGTAAAAGAAATGACCGGGGTCCATAGTTCACTTGAGGTGTCTCTCCATAAAGATAAATAACATGCTGGGTGAACAAATTGCAGCTGGGCAACTAAAAGAATAAAGACCATACATGAGAAGATGATTACTATGAGATTCATTTGGACATTACAACATAATACATAGACCGTAATCCAACTGTGTCTATGACTAATAATCCTCCATCCGGTTAGCATCCACACCCCTTTCAGGTATTAAGTTACAAGCAAAAGATTATCGCATTAAACAATCTGTGTAAAGTAAACAATAGAATTATCCTTAGACAAAGCATTGCTATTTTCTCCCTAGTAGCAACAGCACATCTACAACCTTGGAAGTTATTGTCACTCTTCCAGATTACTAGAGGCATGAACCCACTATCAAGCATAAATACTCCCTCTTGGACTTACAAGCATATACTTGGCCAGAGCATCTACTAGCAACGGAGAGCATGCAAGATCACAAATAACATATGAAAATTATATCATCAATCTCAACATAGTATTAAATATTCATCGGATCCTAGCAAACACAACATGTAGCATTATATAAAAATGATATTGATCATGATAGGCAGCTCACAAGATCTAAACATGAAGCATAAAGTGGAGAACAACCATCTAGCTACTGCTATGGACCCGTAGTCCAGAGATGAACTACTGTCAACACCCGGATTTTTAAGTCCAGATGCCTATTATGCCATACATCGCAATCCCAGGAAGATTGTTTTTGCGAGACATAATAGTTGAATATCATAGAGTCATCATTCATTACAACACCATAATAGTCTTACAACAAAAAGGATCACATGATCAAGTCTCATTACAACACTTGATCTAATGATCAATACATAACACATAGCGGAAGCGAAGTCGTAGAAGTCCATCAAATCCACAGGCAACGCTTGACGTCAGGAGAACATCCTAGTTGTCATAGACATCCTGTTGTCCGTCCTCCTGATACTGCTGCTCTTCTTCATAGTCTGGCCATTTGAATAGCCAGGGACACAGCCGTGAGTACTTTTAAGTACTCGCAAACTCATACTAGTGTAAGCACTAACAGTTTTAGTAAAGGGGTGCTAAGCTCCAAATTTATTTGCATAAAGCCAATTTTAGTTCATAAGCATTAGTAAAAGACTCTTCATTTGCTAACTAACTCAAGTGGGAACATTAGTGTCATTCCCACAACTTTGTTGTGATTCAAATCAACGTCACATTTCAACTTCAAATCACAAGTCACCCTTTTGGAAAAGTTCTGATGACGGCTCGAACAGTATGGCCTTTCCAACTGTCCATGACCGTGGACGTGGCTATTCGAATAGGTTTACACTCTGCATAGGTTGCACACTTGTGCCACAACATTTGATTACATCTGTCAGGGGTAACCCTGAATAATCATAACTCAGTATGTGGATCATCAACCATTAACCTTTCACTTACACATCCTAGTATAGGCACCTCTCCCCATGAGCTTGGCCTCCCTGTGATAACCAACTGCTATCCTGGGAACTGCACAGGGCTTGGGTGGTACATTCAACTCTTTTCACGTCATTTCACTTTCAACGGAGGCAGCCTCCGCATAACCTCTATGACGCTTGTTCAGAGGGAACCCATACTAAGACACATAAATTTCCAGCTAAAGCCTTACCCATAATCAGGTATTGTGGGGGTACTCAAGAGTTGGAATGGTATCGCATCCAACCCAATCATCAGTTTTTATCAAATTCATCATGTCATTCAAGTCACATTCACCTTCAAAAATCTTTCAATAGAATGAATCATCATTCCAAGGTTTTCAAAGTCATTTCATTTCACAAGTTCCCATCTAGAGTAGTCACTTTTAGTTTTTAGCACTAGCAACTAGTCATGAGGGGTGCTAATTAGCTTGTATTGCTCTAGGCTAAATTTGATGCTCTTGTACTACTCCATAACTAGACCAAGTGAATCATGAATCAAAAGTAAACTTTGATAAACCAAAGTCAAAAGCTTGTAAAGTAAAAATTTGGGTTGGGATCATTAAGCATAAAGTAAAAAAATGCCTTGCTCTAGGAGAGCCTTGCACTAAGGTAGCTTGCAAGAATATTAGCTTGCCTTGAGTGTTGTATTGATCAAAGTTTTCTTATTCTTCAAAGTAGACCTCCTCCTCCTGGTACTCCACGGTACTAGCGTCTATAATCGAATACGAGGTATACAATCACCAAACAAATCTTAAGGCTAAACTAATCACACAAATGGTTCACACAAATTATTCTAGCATCACAACATTAATCACAAAGGGGTTGTATTGAGTTTTAGTAAACTTGTAAGAGAAATAATTTCCTCTCATTGAATCTTATTAAGATTTAATTTTCTTATATAATAATTGTGAGAGTATGTTGACCAAGGTCAACACTTCACCCTTATCATTTGAGAAAAAGGATTTAAATGAGGTACTAACCTCATGCAATTTAAACTCTACTATTGCAACAATTTAATGTCTCTAAGTAATCCACTATGGGTTGCTATAGACCAAAGTCAACACCTCATCTTTAATTGCTTAGGACCATGATTTAAATGAGAGGGAACCCCTCATACTATTTAAGAAATAATTTTGGAGAATTTTAAATGGACTAGAAATAGCCATATAGCCATTATTTTGCTCTAGCCCATGATCATACAAACAACTATGTGATGTTTTTACATATCTAAGTAGAGTATGTAAAATGTGATTTATGAGAGTTGGAACCAACTCAAAATCACTCAGGGTTGATTTTTAATAATAGTTGGAATTTGCAAAAGGCTCTGCCTTGTTATTTTTACTACATTACTTCTACAACCTATCTAGGGTTGAGACCAGTGGGGTTGGTGACTGATATGTCTCCAACGTATCTATAATTTCTGATGTTCCATGCTTGTTTTATGACAATACCTACATGTTTTGTTCACACTTTATGATGATTTTATGTGTTTTTCGGAACTAACCTATTGACGAGATGCCGAAGTGCCAGTTCCTGTTTTCTGTTGTTTTTGGTTTCAGAAATCCTAGTAAGGAAATATTCTCGGAATTGGACGAAATCAACGCCCAACATCTTATAATTGCACGAAGCTTCCAGAACACCCGAGAGGGACCAGAGGAGGGCCACAGGGCCACCACACAGGTGGCTGGCGCGGCCCAGGAGGGGGGCGCGCCGCCCTGTTGTGTGGCGCCTCCGTAACCCCTCCGACTCCGCCTCTTCGCCTATAAGAAGCCCCCTGACCTAAATCTTCGATACAGAAAAAGCCACGGTACGAGAAACCTTCCAGAGCCGCCGCCATCGCGAAGCCAAGATCTGGGGGACAGAAGTCTCTGTTCCGGCACGCCGCCGGGACGGGGAAGTGCCCCCGGAAGGCATCTCCATCGACACCACCGCCATCTTCATCACCGCTTCTGCTCTCCATGATGAGGAGGGAGTATTTCTTCCTCGAGGCTAAGGGCTGTACCGGTAGCTATGTGGTTAATCTCTCTCCTATGTGCTTCAATACAATGATCTCATGAGCTGCCTTACATGATTGAGATTCATATGAGCTTTGTATCACTATTCATCTATGTGCTCCTCTAGTGATGTTATTAAAGTAGTCTATTCCACCTCCATGATGTAATGTTGACAGTGTGTGCATCATGAAGTACTTGGTATATGCTATGATTGTGATCTCTTGTAGATTATGAAGTTAACTATTACTATGATGGTATTGATGTGATCTATTCCTCCTTTCATAGTGTGATGGTAACAGTGTGCATGCTATGTTAGTACTTGGTATAGTTGCATTGGTCTATCATGCACTCTAAGGTTATTTAAATATGAATATCGAATGTTGTGGAGCTTGTTAACTCCGGCATTGAGGTGCTCTTGTAGCCCTACACAATTAGTGGTGTTCATCATCCAACAAGAGAGTGTAGAGTATAGCATTTATCTATTCAGTAAAGTGATCAATGTTTATAGTGTCCACTAGTGAAAGTATGATCCCTAGGCCTTGTTCCCAAATACTGGAATCATCGCTTGTTTACTGTTCTACTGCATATGTACTTCCTGCAATATTACCACCATCAACCACACGCCAGTTGCAGCAGCAAGCTATTTTCTGGTGCCGTTACTACTACTCATATACATTCATACCACATGTATTTCACTATCTCTTCGCCGAACTAGTGCACCTATACATCTGACAAGTGTATTGGGTGTGTTGGGGACACAAGAGACTTCTTGCATTGTGATCGCAGGGTTGCTTGAGAGGGATATCTTTGACCTCTTCCTCCCTGAGTTTGATAAACCTTGGGTGATCCACTTAAGGGAAAACTTGCTGCTGTTCTACAAACCTCTGCTCTTGGAGGCCCAACACTGTCTACAGGAAAAGGAGTGTGCGTAGGCATCAGTGACGTGCGGGAGGAGGGAGCAGATGGAGGACAGGGCTGACGTGCGGCGACGACGCTCTGGCGCATCCAGTGTGTGGCGTGTTCTGGCGCGTCGTGGACATCACTGGGCGCGCTCGGGCTGGCCAGTATGGTGCTCTCCTCTGACGATGGCGTGTACCAGCGAGTCCAGGAGAGTGAGAGGGAGTTGTTTGACACGGTCGTGCACGTTGGAAATGTGTAGAGAGAGGAATGGCATGGTGAGGTGAGGTGCATGTCATGCACGGCATGGCATTGTTTTGGAGTATTTGGTGCAAGCTAGTGTGTCTCCCGGCCTGGCATTGTACAAGGAGCAGATAGGGGTACTAATGATGACATAGGATGAAGGGTTAGGGCAAAAACACACTGGATAATAGCATGTATGGAGTTGGCAGCAAAGTGCACGCCAAGTGTTCGGTCAAATGGCCACATGAAAGAAATTTTGGAAATTTGCAATGAATTTTGGTGGAGTTGATTCATATAATATTTGGCACACAATGGTGGTGGTGTTGTGCAAATTTGAGTGAGTTTGTGAAATTTCAAAATGGGCACCATCTTGAATCTGATTTGATGTCCCTACTTTGCTTGAGCATAACTTTGAATCTAGCAAGAATTTGCAGGGGTGGTCTTGACCAAAGTTGTTCAACTTGATGAGGTCTTGGATGAGGTGCAAAGAGTTGGGATTGTTTGGTTTACAAAACTCTTAATACAGAGGCTCAAAGTGGGCATCATGAGATAAGTGGCAGATTTGGCCATTATCTCATGTGAGCTCAATTTGAATTCTAATTTGATTTTATTTGAGTTTCTTTGATTCCAAAGGTGTTATTAAGTGTTTAGAAACATTATTCAACCATTGGAACAGGTCAAATTGGCCTAGGTTAAGTATTTTCAAAAATGGCCATAAGCCATATGTGAGGGTTTTTGAAATTTTCTATTTTCTCTCTTTTCTTCTTCTTTGTTCTTCTTTGTGATCTTCAAAGATCCAAGGTAGGGTTTAGTATCATTGATGAGCACACAAGCATTCATCATGGCAATAACACAAGAATTGGGAAAGAGCACTATGCATGGCACATAAGTTAATAAAAGTTTTTTGTTGGTTCTAAATTTTGAATTTGGGAAACTCCTTTTATTTACTGAAATCTTGGGATGTTACAACTACTCATGCATCACTTCGGAGGCGGGCATGGCGATGTAGAGGCCTCCGGTGACGATCTCCATCTCCGACAGGGTGCCAGGAAGTGCTTCAAAACACTCCCGAGCTATGGTCAGCGATGGCGGCCGTGACGGAACTTTTCGTGGATGGAGGCTCGGGTATTTAGGTTTTTCCCGAACAGGTGAATGAAAATGCGAAAGGGCGAGGTCGGTGGGTTCCTGAGGGCCCACACCACCCCTAGGCGCAGCCACGGGGTGGGCCGCGCCAAGGGAAGGTGTGGCCGCCTTGTGGCTCGTCTCCGTCTCTCCTATGGACTTCGTCTTCGTTACAGTAAATTAGGAACTTTGGCTTTTGTTTCGTCCAATTCCGAGAATATTTCTTGTACAACTTTTCTGAAATATAAAACAGCAGAAAACATGGAACTGGCACTGTGGCATCTTGTCAATAGGTTAGTTTCGGAAAATGTATAAAATTGCAACAAAGTGTAAACAAAACATATACAAATTGGTGGAAAACAAGCATGGAACATTACAAATTATAGGTATGTTTGCAACGTATCATAGAGCACCCATAGGGTCATGCCCACATCAGTGGGTCCGACTGGTTTCCCCTCTAGAACCCTCTAGAATTCTACGATACGATATAGGAAAATTCCCAAACTTCTCCAAAACCGTAAAATTGCCTTCCCATATATAAATATTATTCTCTGCGGATTTCATCTGAGACTCTGAACAATATTCGGTATCACCTATATTAATATCCCATAACTACCATAGGGATGATGAGCGTTAATTGTGTGTCCCTAGGGGTTCGGGAAAATGTAGTCATGGTCAAGACCATTTCTTCCGATCAACTATCATAGCTGGTCCTTGATGGCCATGATAAGATACCACATATTCCATAGAGATCTCTTATCTAATGAACCACAATGTCAAGGATTCAAACAATCATGTATTCTATTCCCTTTGTCTCGAAATATTTTGCTTGCCCGAGATTTGATCATTGGTATCATCATACCTAGTTCAATGTCGTTCGTAGCAAGTACTTTTTACTCATGGCGTAATACAACATTCCTTATGACCACCTCATTAGTCATGTCCTTGCAAGCGATATAGAATATGTGTTACCTGAGCGGGCCCTGAGTATATCTTTCTGTCACACAGATGGACATATCCTACTCTTGATACATACTACCGACTAATTACTTTCTAAGGTACCCAAGAACATGTTCATGATCACCTAGTTATGAGTTGATGTGTGATGCCCTCAAAGTATTCTTTTGATACTAGGGAGTAACATAATCTCATGGGCTAAGGATTAAGACACTTGATATTGGAAAGCTACAAAAATTTAAACATAGATACGATCTTATTGCTTTTCTTAGGTTAGGTCTTGTCCATCGAACCATTCTCCTAATGATATGACCCCGTTGTTAATTTACAACACATGTATTTGGTTAGGAAACCTTAACCATCATTTACCAACTGACTAGTCTATTAGATGCTGACTAGGGATGGGTGTTGCTTACAAACCATATAAGTAATACTGTTTCCTCTTAATATAATTCTAGAATGGAGCATAAAAACTTGTAATGAACAATGAAATATGGTAACAATTTATTATATTATTTCCTCTAGGCGCATTTCGAACACTCTTCCCACCGCTTATAACACTATTGCCTCTCGTTTGCAACTGCGATGATGACCATGGAGGTCATAGATGCACTGAACGGCAACGAAAATTGGTGGTCTGGGTGGCTGGAGTGGCACACGATGTCAATAAGGGGAGAGAGGGGAGGTGGCAGTGACAAAGGACGGAGTGGTGGAGGCGACAGACTAGCTGGAATGGTGTATGTGCAATGAATTCAGCTAACCATGGCCATGACGCATTCGCAGTTGCGCAAAAAGGACGTAGGAATATGGGAGGAAGGGGAAATAATAGTGCATAGGAAGAATGTGGATGGGATATGGATGATGTTTGAATAGGTCCCACCCATGTGGTTTGAAGGAGCCGGGACACGTAGGTCTATTTGTGCGGATGGATCCAAACGATCGATCCTGCAGCTAAATACCATAATTTTCCTTAGTATATCTAGTAGGTGATTTATAATAGGGGAGGCCATGTAAAAACTAGCTTTCACATTATATTAAGCAAAAAACACCAGTCTCCAATATGTGATGTATAGCATATGTTGATGTATATTTTAGGATGTGATATATATTTTTCCCTCATGTGATGTAAATACACATCACCTCTATGGTGAGGTAAAACAAATCGACAACACATGCGAGAGGCTAACCATCGGTCTGAAGCATTCCGCCCCCGCAGGCCTTGCCGCATTCCACTATGATTTGACCGTTGTCTTCCATCGGAAAGCCATGGACTGCGGTAATGTAGCCCGTGATGCCCCTTCCGCCCCTCCCAGCGCCAATTGGAACTCCATCGCCCTGTAGCCACCATTGTGGCCTAGCCAAACCCTGTGGTGTCACCTGTTTGTCGCTATATCTTTGCGCTGCCCAAGCCAGTTGCCACAGTCGTGAATCCAAGCAAAGTTGTTCCCATGAAGGGTAAGCAACCAACAAAAGGGAGGAAGCAACCCACCGGCATCGGTGGGTTGAGGCAACATGTATCTACGCCCGACGAAATGCCGAAGAATAAGAAGGTCACCGTCGGCCATGGAAAGAAGCCCAAAAGTGCTAGGTCGTCGTAGCCATCCAGGGATCTCCCACCACGCCACCGCCGCTAGTGTTGCCGCCCGTGGAAGAAGATGATCCATCCCCGTTTGCACCGTGGGCTGCCTATAACATGCTTGATGAAATGTCACAATGGTAATTTATTTCCCCTTTTTGTCATTCAATTTTGGATCAATGTTCTAGTTGTTGAATGCATTTGAGTGTGTTTGATATGCATTTTTCATGCACGCGGTGTAAATGATAAGGCATTTTTGCAACATATGAATGTTGAATCTCAAGAGTTTTCCTCTCAAGAAACCATATCAGAAGAATATGAAACACACTATGTTGAGGGTTTCTTGGATGAAACTCCGAGGGGAAGAATGGCCAACTACATGTCGGCAGAAGACAATGGTTGTGTTTCCTTCGAAGAACATGGGGCTAGATCCGACCGTGAGCAGCGAGCAACCGAAGGACGTCTTTTGGAGGAGGATGAAGAAGTACTTTGATGTACGGAACAAGAGTGGCAATGAATGAACGGTGACTTATATTCACCATCGATGGGGAACTATCTCCACCGATTGTCAAAGGTGGGTGACATGCTTGTCACATGTGGAGCACTTGAACCCAAGTTGCACCAATGACAAAACTAGGTGACTGTTTGCAACCTAATATTTCGGCGAATCATTTTCCATTTTCTTATATGTGTCTAATTAGTTTTCTCTATTTTTATAGAACACAATCGCCCAAAATTTCTTCAAGCAAAAAGGGAAGAAGGGCAAGAGAGAAAAAAAGGCAAACCATTCAAATTGTGTCATTGTTGGGGTGATCTTAAAAATGATGAGAATTCGAAGAACCGTGAGATATATCTAGTTCCAAAGAAGATTCCTAAGAGCTCGGTGGGAGATGAAAGTATTTTAGATGGTGATGATGATCATGAAGCATCAAGTGATGAAGGAAAAAAGGAAGGCCCACTCCCAACTCGGTTGCCAAAACCAAGAGGCCCGAGAGAAGAAAGCATGCCAAGGAGTAGGGCAAGAAGAATGGAGAAGGTGACATCAAAGTGTTATTGGAGGCTGTGGTGAATACTTGTAAAGAGATGAACGAGGAGAGAAATATGATGAGGTTGAAGGAAGAAGAATATCTTAAGGATATCGAGCAATGGAAGACCGCGACTGAGGAGAGCAGGGCAGCGACCGAGGAGCTCAAGGTGCCCACGGAAGAGAGGATGGTGGCTATGGAAGAAAATCTCCGATCAATGTAAAATGATAAAAGCTCATGTTCATCGACACAGGTGGCATGTACGAGAAGCAAAAGGCTTATGTGGAGCTTTATCGTGACCAAGTGTTGGCAAGTAAACAAATGATGAAAAAATTCGCTCGAGGGTCCATGGGTGCTCTAGGACATGCCATGGGTGGCATGGCATGGATGGATACATGGGTGGATTCATGGGCTCCATGGGAGGGTCCACGGGTGCTATAGGTGATGGGGTTCGTAGCATAGAAAACAAAAATTTTCCTACCGCAAGACGAATAAATCCAAGATCTAATCTATGGAACACCCAAGATCTAATCTACAAGATCTAAGCAACGAGATGGAGATGAGACTAACCCTCGAAGATTCCAAAGCCTACGAGATTAATCTCGTTGTTGGTGTAGACGATCGTCCCCGGTGCTGCAATCCGGCAGCACTTCCGTACTCGGTCGCGCGTACGGTGTCGATGAAGCTCCTTCCTCTCCCGTTCCAGCGGGCAGCGGAGGTGTGGTAGATCTCCTCCAAATTCCAGTAGCACGACGGCGTGGTGGTGGTAGTGGAGGAAGAAAAGCTGCAGGGCTTCGCCTAAGCCGGAGCAGCGTATGGTGGAGGGAGAGGCGGCCAGAGGAGGAGGCAATGGATGGGTGGTGTGGCCGGCCACCCCCTCCCCTCTTTATATAGGGGGCCAGCCGGCCAAGGTGGCCCCCCTTCCCATCTAGGGTTGGGGGGGCGGCGGCCAAGAGGGGGGAGAGGGCTTTCCCCTCCCCCAAGTTGATCCCCCCTAGGAAACCCTAGGGGGTTGGCCGGCCTGGGCCTTGGGGGCCATGTGCCCCTGGCCCATTAGGCCAGGGAGCATCCCCTCGGCCCATGCTAGGCCTCCTAGGTCGTGGGCCCCATGGAGGACCCCTCCGGAACCTTCTAGAACCTTCCAGTCAACCACCGGAAAAATCCCGAACATTTCTGAAACCCAGAAATCAACTTCCCTTATATGAATCTTATTCTCCGGACTATTCCGTACCTCCTCGTGACATCCTGGATCACATCCGAGACTCCGAACAAACTTCGTCTCCATACCATATTCAAATCTACTTATGCGACATCGAACCTTAAGCGCGTCACCCTACGGTTCGCGAACTATGCAGACATGGTCGAGACTCCTCTCCGAGCAATAACCAATAGTGGGATCTGGAGATCCATAATGGCTCCCACATATTCAACGATGACTTAGTGATCGATTGAACCATTTACATACGATGTCAATTCCCTTTGTCACATGATACTTTACTTATCCGAGGTTTGATCATCGGTATCTCCATACCTTGTTCAACCTCGCATCGACAAGTACTCTTTACTCGTACCGCGGTATGTCATCTCTTATGATCAAATCATATGCTTGCAAGCTAATCAGACGACACTCCACCGAGAGGGCCCAGAGTATATCTATCCGTCATCAGGATGGACAAATCCCACTATTGATCCATATGCCTCAACTCACACTTTCCAAATACTTAATCCCATCTTTATAACCACCCATTTACGCAATGGCGTTTGATGTAATCAAAGTACCCTTTCGGTGTAAGTGATTTACATGATCTCATGGTCGAAGGACTAAGACAACTATGTATCGAAAGCTTATAGCAAATTGAACTTAATGACTTGATCTTATGCTACGCTCATTTGGGTGTGTGTCCATTATATCATTCAACTAATGACATAACCTTGTTATTAATAACATCCAATGTTCATGATCACGAAACCATGATCATCCATTAATCAACAAGCTAGTTATACAAGAGGCTTACTAGGGACTCCTTGTTGTTTACATAACACACATGTATCAATGTTTCGGTTAATACAATTATAGCATGGTATGCAAACATTTATCATAAACACAAAGATATTATAATAACCACTTTATTATTGCCTCTTGGGCATATCTCCAACAGTCTCCCACTTGCACTAGAGTCAATAATCTAGATTACATTGTAAGGTACCTAACACCCATAGCATTCTGGTGTTGGTCATGCTTTGCCCTAGGGAGAGCTTTAGTCAACGGATCTGCAACATTCAGATCTGTGTGTACTTTGCAAATCTCTACTTCACCATCTTCGATGTACTCGCGAATCGAATGAAAACGCAGCTTGATATGCTTCAGCTTCTTGTGTGACCTTGGTTCCTTTGCATTGGCGATGGCACCCGTGTTGTCACAATAAATGACTAACGGGTCCAATGCACTAGGAACCACACCAAGCTCAACAATGAACCTCTTCATCCATACCGCTTCCAATGAAGCCTCCGAAGCCGCTATATATTCAGATTCAGTTGAAGATTTCGCCACCGTGCACTGCTTGGAACTGCTCCAGCTTACTGCAGCACCATTCAATATAAACACGTACCCAGACTGAGACTTAGAGTCATCAGGATCGGTGTTCCAACTTGCATCGGTGTAACTAGTTACAACGAGCTCTTGGTCACCGCCATAACAAAGAAACATATCCTTAGTCCTTTTCAAGTACTTCAGGATATTCTTGACCGCTGTCCGATGTTCCATTCCTGGATCACTTTGATATCTCGCTGGTCAAACTAACAAAGATGTGCGATATCCGGTCTAGTACACAGCATGGCATACATGAGAGAGCCTACTGTCGAAGCATAGGGGATCTTGCTCATCCTCTCTCTTTCTTCTGCTGTAGCTAGACCTTGAGTCTTACTCAAGACCTTACCTGGCAACATAGGCAAGAACCCTTTCTTGCTTTCATCCATTCTAAACTTCTTTAGAATCTTGTCCAAGTATGTACTCTGTGAAAGGCCTATTAGGCGTCTTGATCTATCTCTATAAATCTTGATGCCTAAAATGTATGCTGCTTCACCAAGGTCTTTCATTGAAAAACATTTATTCAAATAACCTTTAACACTGCTTAATAGTTCTATATCATTCCCAATCAATAATATGTCATCTACATATAATATCAGGAACGCTACAGAGCTCCCACTCACTTTCTTGTAAATACAGGCCTCACCATGAGTCCGTATAAAACCGAAGTCTTTGATCACTCTATCAAAGCGTAGGTTCCAACTCCGGGATGCTTGCTTCAGTCCATAAATGGAACGCTGAAGTTTGCATACCTTGTCAGCATTTTCAGGATTGACAAAACCTTTGGGTTGTACCATATACAACTCTTCCTCAATATCACCATTAAGGAACGCCGTTTTGACATCCATCTCGCGATTTCATAATCGAAAAATGCAGCTATTGCTAACAAAATCCTCACAGACTTTAGCTTCGGTACTGGTGAGAAAGTCTCATCGTAGTCAACTCCTTGAATTTGTCGAAACCCTTTGCGACAAGTCGAGCTTTATAGACGATAATATTACCATCGGCATCTGTTTTTCTCTTAAAGATCCATTTATTCTCGACAGCCTTGCGGCTATCAGGTAAGTCTACCAAAGTCCATACTTTGTTATCATACATGGATCCCATTTCGGATTTCATGGCTTCTTGCCATTTGTTGGAATCTGGGCTCATCATTGCTTCTTCATACGTCGCAGGGTCCTCATCATTGTTGTCCACAATCATGACATTCAGACAGGGATCATACCAATCAGGAGTGGTACGTTCCCTCGTCGATCTGCGAGGTTCAGTAGCTTCCTCGTTCGAAGTTTCATGATCATCATCATTCGCTTCCTCTCCTATCGGTGCAGGCTGTGCAGGAATTTCTTCCGGCACTGCGCTACTCTGATCTATGAGAGAAGGTTCATTAACCTCGTCGAGTTCTACTTTCCTTCCAGTCACTTCTTTAGTGAGAAACTCCTTCTCAAGAAAGGATCCGTTCTTGGCAACAAAGATTTTGCCTTCGGATCTGTGATAGAAAGTGTACCCAATTGTTTCTTTAGGGTATCCTATGAAGACGCATTTCTCCGCTTTGGGTTCTAGCTTGTCAGGCTGTAACTTCTTTACATAAGCTTCGCAACCCCAAACCTTAAGGAACGACAGCTTAGGTTTCTTTCCAAACCATAGTTCATACGGTGTCGTTTCAACGGATTTAGATGGTGCCCTATTTAAAGTGAATGCGGCTGTCTCTAATGCATAACCCCAAAACGATAACGGCAAATCGGTAAGAGACATCATAGACCGAACCATATCTAACAGAGTTCGATTACGACGTTCGGACACACCATTACGCTGTGGTGTTCCCGGCGGTGTCAACTGTGAAAGTATTCCGCATTTCTTTAAATGCATGCCAAACTCATAACTCAGATATTCGCCTCCGCGATCAGAACGCAGAAACTTAATCTTCTTGTTACGTTGATTTTCTACTTCACTTTGGAATTCCTTGAACTTCTCAAAAGTCTCGGACTTATGTTTCATAAAGTAAATATATCCATATCTACTCAGATCATCCGTGAAGGTTAGAACATAACGATAACCACCGCGCGATGCTACACTCATTGGTCCGCACACATCGGTATGTATGATTTCCAATAAGTCTGTAGCTCGCTCCATTGTACCAGAAAATGGAGTCTTAGTCATTTTTCCCATTAGACATGCTTCGCATCTGTCAAGTGACTCAAAGTCAAGTGACTCAAGAAGTCCATCGGAATGGAGTTTCTTCATGCGCTTCACTCCAATATGACCAAGACGACAGTGCCACATATAAGTAGAATTATCATTCAATTTCATTCGCTTAGCATTAATGTTATGAACATGTGTATCACTACTATCGAGATTTAACAAGAATAAACCATTCATCTCAGGTGCATGGCCATAAAAGACATTACTCATATAAATCGAACAACCATTATTCTCAGACTTAAAAGAATAACCGTCTTGCATTAAACAAGATCCAGATATAATGTTCATGCTCAACGCAGGTACCAAATAACAATTATTAAGGTTTAAAACTAATCCCGATGGTAGATGTAGAGGGAGCGTGCCGACAGCGATCACATCGACTTTGGATCCATTTCCAACGCGCATCGTCACCTCGTCTCTTGCCAGGCTTCGTCTATTCCGCAGTTCCTGTTTCGAGTTACAAATGTGAGCAACCGAACCAGTATCAAATACCCAGGCACTACTACGAGAACCAGTAAGATAGACATCAATAACATGTATATCAAATATACCTTTCTTTTGACGTGGCCGCTCTTCGGATCGGCCAAGTATTTGGGGCAATTGCGCTTCCAGTGCCCCTTCCCCCAGCGATAATAGCACACAGTCTCAGGTTTAGGACCAGCCTTAGGCTTCTCAGGATGCGGTGCAACTTTCTTGCCGCCCTTCTTGAAGTTACCCTTGTTAGGCTTGCCTTGCTTTTTGAAACTGGTGGTCTTGTTGACCATCAACACTTGGTTCTCCTTCTTAATCTCTACTTCAGCAGATTTCAGCATGGAAAAGATTTCAGGTAAATCTTTATTCATGTTCTGCATGTTGTAGTTCATCACGAAGTTCTTGTAACTTGGTGGCAGTGATTGAAGGACACGATGAATACCCAGCTGGTTAGGGATCATCATCCCCAAGTCATTGAGCTTCTTCGCATGCCCGGACATGACGAGCATGTGCTCACTAACGGAGCTGCCTTCTTCCATCATGCAGGTACAGAACAGCTTCGAGGCCTCATAGCGCTCCACGCCCGCATGAGTCTCAAAGATAAGTTTGCGCTCACGCATCAGCTCACAGGGGTCGTGGTGCTCAAAACGCTTTTGGAGCTCGCCTCTAAGCTGCACAAGATGGCACATCGAACTTCGGAGTACCGAGTTGCCCGAGTCTCATAAACATTCTTTATGTCCTCGGACAACTGCAGAGGTGGTGGGGGACCTAGCGGTGCATCGAGCACAAATTGCAGGCTTCCACCGGTGAGGAAAATCCTCACATGACGGAACCCGGTCGGTGAAGTTGCTACCATTGCCCTTAAGCTTTTCTTTCTCTAGGAACTGGTTAAAATTTATGGAGGGGGGCGCCATGATCTACAACATATTTGCAAAGAGTTTAGACTAAGTTTATGATAAATTGAGTTCAATTTTAATTCTGAAATTAACTAGGTGAACTCCCACTTAAAACAACATCCCTCGCATTGTTTTAGTGATTACACGAACCAAATCCACTACACCAAGTCCGATCTTCACGAGAAAAGATGTAGCTTCAAAGGCGAACACTCAAACTGTTCATCATATCATTCATATGACTCATGCTCTACCTTTCGGTATCCCGTGTTCCGAGACCATGTCTGTACATGCTAGGCTCGTCAAGGCAACCTTGGTATCCGCGTGTACAAATCTGGCTTGCACCCGTTGTATGCACATGTAGAGTCTATCACACCCGATCATCACGAGATGCTTCGAAACGACAAGTCTTAGCAACGGTGCATACTAAGGATGAACACTTTATTATCTTGATATTTAGTGAGAGGGATCATCTTATAATGCTACCGTCGCGATCTAAGCAAAATAAGATGCATAAAAGGATTAACATCACATGCAATTCATAATGTGTGATATGATATGGCCTTTCGTCTTTATGCTTTTGATCTCCATCTCCAAAGCACGGACATGATCTCCATCATCACCAGCATGGCGTCAAGGTCAGTGGCGCCGCTTCATGGTTGTCCATCACTTATAGCTACTATAACAACTACTTGAAATAAAGCTATTACATGATGAATAGACACGCAGGTCTTTAACAAAATTAAAGACAAGCATTAGGCTCCTGCCGGTTGCCATAATACAATAATGAACATCTCATACATCAAATATAATCATCATCACATCATGGCCATATCACATCACCAAACCCTGCAAAAACAAGTTAGACGCCTCTAATTTGGTTTGCATATTTTACGTGGTTTAGGGTTTTCGAGTAAGATCCAATCTACCTACGAACATGAACCACAACGGTGATACTAGTGTTGACAATAGAAGTGTAAATTACAATCTTCACTATGGTGGGAGAGACAGACACCCGCAAAGCCACTTATGCAATACAAGTTGCATGTCAAGCGTGGAGCAAGTCTCATGAGACGCGGTCATGTAAGGTTAGCCCGGGCCGCTTCATCCCACCATCCCGCAAGAAGCAAAGTACACAAACTAAAGCAACAAGAGCATCAGCGCCCACAAAAACATTGTGTTCTACTCGTGCAACAGATCTATGCATAGACATGGCTCTGATACCACTGATGGGGTTCGTAGCATAGAAAACAAAAAATTTCCTACCGCAAGACGAATAAATCCAAGATCTAATCTATGGAACACCCAAGATCTAATCTACAAGATCTAAGCAACGAGATGGAGATGAGACTAACCCTCGAAGATTCCAAAGCCTACGAGATTAATCTCGTTGTTGGTGTAGACGATCGTCCCCGGTGCTGCAATCCGGCAGCACTTCCGTACTCGGTCGCGCGTACGGTGTCGATGAAGCTCCTTCCTCTCCCGTTCCAGCGGGCAGCGGAGGTGTGGTAGATCTCCTCCAAATTCCAGCAGCACGACGGCGTGGTGGTGGTAGTGGAGGAAGAAAAGCTGCAGGGCTTCGCCTAAGCCGGAGCAGCGTATGGTGGAGGGAGAGGCGGCCAGAGGAGGAGGCAATGGATGGGTGGTGTGGCCGGACACCCCCTCCCCTCTTTATATAGGGGGCCAGCCGGCCAAGGTGGCCCCCCTTCCCATCTAGGGTTGGGGGGGGCGGCGGCCAAGAGGGGGGAGAGGGCTTTCCCCTCCCCCAAGTTGATCCCCCCCTAGGAAACCCTAGGGGGTTGGCCGGCCTGGGCCTTGGGGGCCATGTGCCCCTGGCCCATTAGGCCAGGGAGCATCCCCTTGGCCCATGCTAGGCCTCCTAGGTCGTGGGCCCCATGGAGGACCCCTCCAGAACCTTCTAGAACCTTCCAGTCAACCATCGGAAAAATCCCGAACATTTCTGAAACCTAGAAATCAACTTCCCTTATATGAATCTTATTCTCCGGACTATTCCGTACCTCCTCGTGACATCCTGGATCACATCCGAGACTCCGAACAAACTTCGTCTCCATACCATATTCAAATCTACTTATGCGACATCGAACCTTAAGCGCGTCACCCTACGGTTCGCGAACTATGCACATACATGAGTCGAGACTCCTCTCCGAGCAATAACCAATAGTGGGATCTGGAGATCCATAATGGCTCCCACATATTCAACGATGACTTAGTGATCGATTGAACCATTTACATACGATGTCAATTCCCTTTGTCACACGATACTTTACTTATCCGAGGTTTGATCATCGGTATCTCCATACCTTGTTCAACCTCGTTACTGACAAGTACTCTTTACTCTTACTGCGGTATGTCATCTCTTATGATCAAATCATATGCTTGCAAGCTAATCAGACGACACTCCACCGAGAGGGCCCAGAGTATATCTATCCGTCATCAGGATGGACAAATCCCACTATTGATCCATATGCCTCAACTCACACTTTCCAAATACTTAATCCCATCTTTATAACCACCCATTTATGCAATGGCGTTTGATGTAATCAAAGTACCCTTTCGGTGTAAGTGATTTACATGATCTCATGGTCGAAGGACTAAGACAACTATGTATCGAAAGCTTATAGCAAATTGAACTTAATGACTTGATCTTATGCTACGCTCATTTGGGTGTGTGTCCATTATATCATTCAACTAATGACATAACCTTGTTATTAATAACATCCAATGTTCATGATCACGAAACCATGATCATCCATTAATCAACAAGCTAGTTATACAAGAGGCTTACTAGGGACTCCTTGTTGTTTACATAACACACATGTATCAATGTTTCGGTTAATACAATTATAGCATGGTATGCAAACATTTATCATAAACACAAAGATATTATAATAACCACTTTATTATTGCCTCTTGGGCATATCTCCAACAATAGGAGGTGTTGTGGGAGGTGGCATGGCGGGCGGCATGGGACGTGATTCCAAAAAAACCTATGTTACCAATGACTATGATGAGCAAGAAGGAGATGCAAATAATTGCAACAATGGAAATGATGCATAAGAAGCGAGTACAATATGTGGTTGTGTTGAACTATATCAGTGGAGAACTACTTTATGCTTTGAACTATGCATATGCATTTCCTTTGTGTTTGTATTGAACTATTCTAATCCACATTGCATAGAATTAAACTTCAAATCCACATTAAATGTGGATTTGAAGTTTTATTTTATATCATTCACCAAAAAGTTTAATTTAATATGTGTGTGATGATCTTGCAAGGATTCAAATTCATTTGTAGTTGATACGTTTGTGGTGATATTCCATAGTTAAAATTGTAGAGGTGGTTTGTTGCAATCGTGCCCTATTTTACATCACCTTATGTGTCAGATCTGCCCTATTTTACATCAACCGGATAAAAAAAAACACACAAGTGGTGTAAAACCCATATTTTGGTGGTGTATAATTTTTATATCACCTTTTCGGTGTCTTATAATACATCATTGTTAGATATGCTCTTAGGAAATCTGTAAAAGATTGATCCTGTGGTGGGAGAGGCGGTTGATTCTCCTCTGTTCTCAGTGAATTGAGAAAATTAATATCCTATACAATAACATGGTAGATTTTTTATTTGGAGCCTCCCCGCGATGTATGCTGATGTGCCACATATGTGTTGCGGACCACGTTGAACGTGAGGATGCATCTGTGTAGTTTTTTCGGAGTGTTGAGCATCCTCTGGCTTACCTGTTCTGTTGCATGCATGTTCTTCGTGCGGCGACACGTCGAAGCTCATGGGCACATGTGGTTGCGTGGCATCCTGCATGGTGTGTGCAATGACTTCAGTGCTTATGTGGCATTTGTTGTTTTTATCGGCTTCAATCGGTCTAGGCCATTCTGGATGCGCCATTTGCAACCATATTGTGCCTATATTTGCTATCAAATATGAAGAATGTGTTGGTACGATATTTAGGAATAGATGCAATACATAAAAAAGTCAATCACTACAAACTGAAATATTGTCTCACCTTGACATATTGTAGTATATCTAATTTTTTTAAATAGGCAAGTCCATGACACATGTGCACGTGGATCACATGTAGCCGATTCGCCAGCAGGGAACATACTCCTACACTTACGGGAAGAGGGCTTACGGAGTTTTCTTACGGGAGTAAGTGGAACCAAATCATTGGAAGGAACTTCCAGTTCGGCTGCAAAAAATGTTTCCCATGACAAATCTCTGATTGACACCTAATCCCGTAACAAATTTTCGTAGACCCTGTCCTCGTAAGTGTAGCATTATTGGCTCTATAGTTGCTTTGGAAAAATAATTAGCCGAACAAGGAACCAAGGTAATGACGAAGAGATGACATTAGGCTCCTGTTGGCGTTTTCATCACCCTGCACTCGACCACCGTGAAGAAGCTTTTTGCCAGGCATCGACGGCGTGGGTTCAAGGACTGTCCCTGCAAAGACGATGGCGCCAGACTTCTCGTGGATTACAAAAAAGACAAACGGGTGGTCAGCCACGAAATCCACGGGCAACTTCGGTGGTGCGCTCCTCATGACCTTCATACAGGCGGTGACTGCTGCCGCCTCGGTACCTTCCTCATTCACCTCGATGACAGCTTTGTGGATGATCTTCCCGAGAGCCAACGGCCTACCTGTGCCGTCCTCCTCCACCATGTCGCGCAGGTCGGCATTTGTTTCGTTGAATGCCACCTGGAGTCCCAACCTGCGGAGAACGGCGGGCATGTCGTCCCCTGAAAAGCTCAGCTTGAACCTGGGCAGCTTGAACTTGCGGACACTGACGAGGCTTGTCGGCAGGTGCTCGCGCAGGAAGTCCGCGCTGGACGATGCCATCATGCTGATGAGGCCTGTGAGACCGTCGCGCGCGTCTGGGAGGAAGACGCACATCGAGAACGACGACCAGGATGAGTAGCGGCCGCTGCCTTTCTTGTACCGGAGCTTGAGAACCTTGAACCCTTGGTGGCAGGCAATGTACTGCTTCTCCCCGCTCGTCATGAACGGGACGTCGAAGGTGCTGCCGTCGAGGCGGTGGAACTTGTCGTCCTCGGTGCACTCCTTGCGGAAAGGCACGTCCCACATGCCCTTGAAGTAGATGGCGTTGGCGACGATGATGTCAGTCTTGTTGGGCACTGGCCCCTCAAGCATCTTCTCGATCAGGTTGTTCGTTGCCGAGGCCGCCCAGGCGTTGATCACTTTGACGGCTTCCCCTGGCTGCAGCAGGGACATGTGCACAATGATAGGTTAGAATTGCTCGTAAAACATGGGCACACAACACGATCGAGAAAGAGAGGCTGTTTTCTGGGGCATATATACCTCTTTTCGGAAGTCGACGGCACGGGTCTCCGCCTTGTACGACTGTGCGGCGGCGTCGCGGAAGGCGGGCTTGAGCTTCCGAGTCTCGTCGTGCCAGACGCCGCACGCGAACAGGACGTGCGGCCCGCCCGTCGGCGACCGGTCGACGAGGATCTGCTTCGCAAAACGGAGGACGATCTCGGCCAGTTCATCGCGGGACCTTGCGCCGAGGACGACGAGGAGCTCCTGGAGAGTCGCGCCCCGGGCGCCGGCGGCGGTGAGGGCAAGCGCGGTGTAGATGGACAGCGGCGAGAAGACGAGGTTGCTGCTGGCGCTTGTTTCAGCGAGCTCGTTGAGGAGTCGCAGGGCAAGCGTCGTCAGGCCGAGGCATGCGAGCTGTTTGTTGTCGGTGGTACTAGTGGTCGCTGTGGCCTCCATCGTGAGATCGCCACCCCGATGTATTACCTACCTTGACGTAGGAGGATCAATGTCAAAATAAATCTACGCGTTGGCTATTTATTTGTAGAATCCATCAAATATGGGAGCGCGCGCCACGGAATATGTTAGGCTTTCGGGCAGTACTGTACAGCGGATGAGCGGAATACGTTACGGACTAGGATGTTTGATTTTGACCCGGCTGATCCAACCGTAACTCTCAAGCTAGGGGAAATTAGGCCCCGCTTGGGATATCGTTTTTTCACCAAGACCACCGAATTACACTGAGCTGCCCTGCTTAGCAACATCACAAAATAAACACTCGATCTCATGACTAAACTAACATAGAACGTGGCACCCAAAATACAATGTTAGTAACTAACATACACATGTCAAGATCAGCTCTAACAGGTACACGTGTGCACCGTACCATGTTGAGAACAATTGCAGACATGTCTTACTGCAGCAATCTTCGTAACAAAGGCATGTATTTACCCAGCCATATATTGCTCGATGGGTAGTACCAACAATGATGATGAAAGTGACAATAGAGTAGTACTCCGTAAGCTAGCAAGAATTACAATTATCCTACGGTATTTAATTTCACCATTACTAATTTTTATTATCTATGGTTAATGCATAGACAAGTTATGAGCTACAAAAATTGCATATACATGGCTCGTTAATAGTACACAGAGCCGTGAACTGCAAATTTTTCAAACACATGATCAACTACATAAGAATCAACTCGTAGTGTGGGGTTGAAGCGGAACAAGATTAACACACAGAGATGAACATGTCTCTTCATGTTCACCTCCTTTGGTTGAAACTAATTACCACTAAAGATGTGAGGGTTACCATGAAGGACCTCTAAATTAAGATCAATGAAAGCTCGATCACCTTCTTCTCCTTGAGCCTCATCCACGAAGTATAAGCTCAACCATTTATGGTAGGCTTAAGTGATCTCCAAACCCTCATAAATTTCCACGGAGAGCAAACCCACTATTTGGAAGCTTTCGGGCAACCCTAAGACATCTATGGTTTTCCACGAACCCAAGAGTCACATGTAATTTTATGAACTTAAGGGGGTCACTTTTTGTTTGGATTGGATTAGATATCTAGATCTCATCTTTCTTTTCCGACAAGGTACTTGAGTTTGGATGGGGGAAACAAGATATCTCAATGCTTGGAGAAGGTTAATAATGTAGGAGAGAGATATTTTTATATATCTTCAACGGATAATACTGGTGGAAAAGGATGGTTCCCATAAGTAGGAACATAAAAAATATATACTTGCTGTTGATTTCCCATATGCACCCGTTGTCCGACATGGAGCCTTCGGGTTGGGTATCTGGGCCATCCGATCCCATATAGCATTCCGAGTGATTCTTGGACTACACATAGAATTTCAGGAGTATTATTCAGATTCAGGGTTCCCCAGAGGTCTAACCTAGATGTGGCCTTCAAACCTGCACAAAAAAATAGGAATATGCTATGACAGAGGCTTCTAACTGTTTTCTCTTGCAGTTTATCTTGAACCAAATGTAGTAAAGGCTATATCCAGGTAAATGAGACCACCCTCAAGTCCACATCTTGAAACCCCTCTTAATAGTGTGTATTTGTTTTGACACAATTAATAACATCAAAATATATGAATATATAAAGGAGTTGACGTCCTTTTGTCTTTTTGAATGGGATCTCCATCCACATATATTTTAGGCATAAAGACAAATTAACATTGTTTCATAACACTTGATAGCATTGTTAGTCCTTTAATCATATGCCATTTACACCAAAACCCGCTTAGGGGTAAGATGTATTACGACCAAATGAGCATAACACGCACTGAAAGCATACGTGTGTGTAGAAGCTGACAAGTCCCAACTTGGAGGTTCTGGAAAAAACAAGTCACTGTTAAGCTTCATGCACTAGCCACTTGAACCAAAAGTCCGAACTGATGGAAAGGGCTAGGCAATCCATATATACACTTCACAACACCCCCACTCGCGTGTGACGGGAGAAGAGAAAGTCAACACGTGAAAGAAGAAGAGCACACCGAAACAGCGGTGGCTAAAGAGGGGCCAACAGCAATTTTTAGGCTTAATTGCGAAAACCATGTGAAAGCCAGGATTTGAACTCGAGACCTGGGACTCTGATACCATGTTAGGGCAATATGCTTGTTGTATTACCATGGGGCCAAAGGCCACAATATATAGTACATGTACAGGTGCACATATGCAGAAAGCCCCCTAACATATGGGGAAACTACAATATACAGATATATACATCTAACACCCCCCTCCCCTCAAACTCATGGTGGACCCACAACACTGAGTTTGGAGAGTAAGAAATCATGGTGCGCTCGAGTCTGTGCCTTCATAAAGAAATCCGCCAACTGCAAATCTGAAGGCACATAATGAACCGCAACAACATCATCCTGCACCTGAGCACGTGTGTAAAAAGCATCAACACCAATATGCTTGGTCAGCTCATGCTTGACCGGATCACGTGCAATACTGATAGCACCTGTACTATCAGAAAAAAGTGGAGTGGGTGTCGTAACAGAGACCCCAAAATCTGAAAGCAACCACCGTAACCAAGTCACCTCAGCAATCAACAAAGCCATAGCCCGCAACTCAGCGTCAACATTCGAACGGGAAACTGCGACCTGTTTCTTCGTCTTCCAAGCAACAAGCGAACCACCAAGAAACACACAGTAAGCAGAAAGTGAACGACGATCCGTAGGATCACTCGCCCACGTAGCATCCGAATAGCACTGGAGCTGGAGAGAGCTGGAACGGGGAAAGAAAAGGCGACGAGTGATCGTGCCACGAAGGTAACGTAGAACACGGAGGAGATGACTATAGTGAACAGTGGTAGGAGCTGAGACAAACTGACTCAGAATATGAACAGGATAAGAAATATCAGGACGAGTGACAGCAAGATAAACAAGACTCCCAACAAGATGGTGATAACGGGTGGGATCAGGAAGAGGATCACCATCAGTATGACGAAGCTTAACATTAAGCTCCATAGGAGTATCGACTGTGCGCTCATCCCCAAGAGCAGCACGAGCAAGAAGATCCTGGATGTACTTTTCCTAAGAGATAGAAAAGCCATCAGAAGTGGAGGAAACCTCAATGCCAAGAAAATAGCGAAGAGGACCAAGATCAGTCATAAGAAACTGATCACGAAGACGAGCCTTGACGAAGGCAATATACTCAGGATCATCACCAGTAATGATCATATCATCAACATAAAGAAGAAGAAGAGTACGTCCACGAGGAGAAGTGTGAACGAAAAGTGCTGGATCATGAACATTAGGAGAGAAACCAGCAGCAGTCACCACAGAGGCGAAGCGCTCAAACCAGGCACGAGGGGCCTATTTGAGACCATAGAGAGAACATCGAAGACGACAAACCATCCCATCGGGAACAGAATACCCAGGAGGAGGCTGCATGTAAACCTCCTCACTCAACTCGCCATTAAGAAAGGCATTCTGAACATCAAGCTGGGAGACAGACCAGCGGCGAACAGAAGCAACAGCAAGAAGGGTACGCACAGTAGTCATATGAGCCACAGGGGCAAAAGTCTCATCATAGTCACGGCCGTGCTCCTGCTGAAAGCCACGAGCCACAAGACGCGCTTTATAGCGCTCAAGAGATCCATCAGAGCGAGTCTTAATTTTATAGACCCACTTACACGTGATAGGACGAACACCAGAAGGGGGAGAAACAAGATCCCAAGTGCCAGTGCGCTCAAGCGCAGCGATCTCCTCAGCCATGGCAAGCTGCCATTCAGGATGACGCTCGGCATCCCGATAAGAAGTCGGCTCGGAAACAACAGAGAGACCATACTGACTAGGAGAGTAACGAGCTAGAGCACGACGCTGACGGACAGGCCGTGAAGGGGGAAGGTCATCAGCGGAGGACAACTCATCAGAAGAAGAGGAAGAAGGGATAGCATCAGAAGGATCCGAAGCAGGAGAACGAGGAGTACTAGGTGGACTAGACGGAGGAGAGGATGGCGCCGAAGGGGGCGCATCAGAAGTAGGAGGGAGGGAAGGAGGAACAGCAGGGGGTGCATCCGGAAAAAGAAGAAAAGAGATATCATCCACCGGGTAAGTACCCGAGGTGGGGCGAGGATAGAAGGGGCGCGTCTCATCAAACGTGACGTCACGAGAGATGCGCATCCGATGACCAACGGGGTCCCAACAGCGATAGCCCTTATGCTCATCACTGTATCCGAGAAAAACACACTCAACAGACTGAGCGGTCAGTTTGGTGCGTTCGCAAGGAGGCAGAAGGACATAGCAGACGCAACCAAATGAACGGAGAGTCGAGTAGTCTGGAGAAACACCAGAGAGACGCTCGAGAGGAATGCCACCCTGTAGAGCAGCGGAAGGCTGAATGTTAATGAGGTGGGCCGACGTAGCGACAACCTTAGCCCAGAAATGTGGCGGAAGAGAAGAAGCAATCATCATAGCACGGGTGGTCTCAAGAAGATGACGATGCTTACGCTCTGCGACACCATTTTAAGCATGCGCGCCGGGACAAGAAAACTGAGCGAGGGTGCCCTCCTCAGCAAGGACACCACGAAGGTGCCGGGAGATATACTCACCAGCAGAATCAGCACGGAACACACGAATAGGTGAGGAATACTGAGTGCGGACCATGGCCGCAAAACGCTGATAAATAGAGAGCACCTCACTGCGAGAGTGCATGAAAAACACCCAGGTGTACCGTGAAAAATCATCAATGAATAAGATATAGTATCGATGGCCCCCTTTCGAAGCGAAGGGAGCCGGACCCCAAACATCGGAATGGACTAAATCGAACGGTCGCTGAGAGACAGACACACTAGTAGGATAAGGAAGCTGAATCTGTTTGCCTAACCTACAGCCCTGACAGTGTTACGACCCATCTCCAGAGACAGACCCCAGAAGGCCACGATGAACCAAAGACGACAGGCGAGAGTCACAAAGGTGACCAAGACGATGATGCCACTGCTGCAAAAAGAGCCGGTGACAGAGGCAACAACCGGAGGAGAACTGGCAGATGGAGTGGAAGCGGAAGGAACACGAAGCCAGTCTAACTCCCAAAGCCCCGGAGACTTATAGCTACGAGGGCCAGCTCCAACCAGGGCCTGTGTGCGACGATCCTGAACCGCACAAGACTCAGCATCAAGAATGTGATGGCGTGTAACTCACACGTTCGTTGGGAACCCCAAGAGGAAGGTATGATGCGCACAGCAGCAAGTTTTCCCTCAGAAAGAAACCAAGGTTTATCGAACCAGAAGGAGCCAAGAAGCACGTTGAAGGTTGATGGCGGCGGGATGTAGTGCGGCGCAACACCAGGGATTCCGGCGCCAACGTGGAACCTGCACAACACAACCAAAGTACTTTGCCCCAACGAAACAGTGAGGTTGTCAATCTCACCGGCTTGCTGTAACAAAGGATTAACCGTATTGTGTGGAAGATGATTGTTTGCAGAAAACAGTAGAACAAGTATTGCAGTAGATTGTATTTCAGTAAAGAGAATTGGACCGGGGTCCACAGTTCACTAGAGGTGTCTCTCCCATAAGACAAACAGCATGTTGGGTGAACAAATTACAGTTGGGCAATTGACAAATAAAGAGGGCATGACCATGCACATACATATCATGATGAGTATAGTGAGATTTAATTGGGCATTACGACAAAGTACATAGACCGCCATCCAACTGCATCTATGCCTAAAAAGTCCACCTTCAGGTTATCATCCGAACCCTCCCGGTATTAAGTTGCAAAGCAACAGACAATTGCATTAAGTATGGTGCGTAATGTAATCAACAACTACATCCTTAGACATAGCATCAATGTTTTATCCCTAGTGGCAACAGCACAACACAACCTTAGAACTTTCTGTCACTGCATCCGGTGTCAATGCGGGCATGAACCCACTATCGAGCATAAATACTCCCTCTTGGAGTTACAAGCATCTACTTGGCCAGAGCATCTACTAGTAACGGAGAGCATGCAAGATCATAAACAACACATAGATATAACTTTGATAATCAACATAACAAGTATTCTCTATTCATCGGATCCCAACAAACGCAACATATAGAATTACAGATAGATGATCTTGATCATGTTAGGCAGCTCACAAGATCCGACAATGATAGCACAATGGGGAGAAGACAACCATCTAGCTACTGCTATGGACCCATAGTCCAGGGGTAGACTACTCACACATCACACCGGAGGCGACCATGGCGGCGTAGAGTCCTCCAGGAGATGATTCCCCTCTCCGGCAGGGTGCCGGAGGCGATCTCCTGGATCCCCCGAGATGGGATCGGCGTTGGCGGCGTCTCTGGAAGGTTTTCCGTATCGTGGCTCTCGGTACTGGGGGTTTCGTCACGGAGGCTTTAAGTAGGCGGAAGGGCAAGTCAGGAGGCGGCACGGGGGCCCCACACCACAGGCCGGCGCGGCCAAGGGGGGGGGCCGCGCCGCCCTAGGGTTTGGGCACCCCGTGGCCCCACTTCGTTTCGTCTTCGGACTTCTGGAAGCTTCGTGGCAAAATATGCCCCTGGGAGGTGAATTCGTCCAATTAAGAGAAAATTTCCTTACTAAGATTTCTGAAACCAAAAACAGCAAAAACAAAGAATCGGCACTTCGGCATCTTGTTAATAGGTTAGTTCCGTAAAATGCACGAATATGACATAAAGTGTGCATAAAACATGTAGATAACATCAATAATGTGGCATGGAACATAAGAAATTATCGATACGTCGAGACGTATCAGCATCCCCAAGCTTAGTTCTGCTCGTCCCGAGCAGGTAAAATGATAACACAGATAATTTCTGGAGTGACATGCCATCATAATCTTGATCATACTATTTGTAAAGCATATGTAGTGAATGCAGCAATCAAAACAATGTATATGACATGAGTAAACAAGTGAATCATAAAGCAAAGACTTTTCATGAATAGCACTTCAAGACAAGCATCAATAAGTCTTGCATAAGAGTTAACTCATAAAGCAATAAATCAAAGTAAAGGCATTGAAGCACACAAAAGAAGATTAAGTTTCAGCGGTTGCTTTCAACTTGTAACATGTATATCTCATGGATATTGTCAACATAGAGTAATATAATAAGTGCAATATGCAAGTATGTAGGAATCAATGCACAGCTCACACAAGTGTTTGCTTCTTGAGGTGGAGAGAAATAGGTGAACTGACTCAACATGAAAGTAAAAGAATGGTCCTCCATAGAGGAAAAGCATCGATTGCTATATTTGTGCTAGAGCTTTGATTTTGAAAACATGAAACAATTTTGTCAACGGTAGTAATAAAGCATATGTATCATGTAAATTATATCTTATAAGTTGCAAGCCTCATGCATAGTATACTAATAGTGCCCGCACCTTGTCCTAATTAGCTTGGACTGCCGGATCATCACAATGCACATGTTTTTACCAAGTGTCACAAAGGGGTACCTCTATGCCGCCTGTACAAAGGTCTAAGGAGAAAGCTCGCATTTGGATTTCTCGCAATTGATTATTCTCAACTTAGACATCCATACCGGGACAACATAGACAACAGATAATGGACTCCTCTTTTATGCATAAGCATGTAACAACAATTAATAATTTTCTCATTTGAGATTGAGGATATATGTCCAAAACTGAAACTTCCACCATGGATCATGGCTTTAGTTAGCGGCCCAATGTTCTTCTCTAACAATATGCATGCTTAACCATAAGGTGGTAGATCCACTACAAGAGATCTGATATACTGTGACGGGCTCAAGACGTCATGCAATAGCTATAAACGTCACGGAAGATACCTCCGTGACGTAGTTTGAGCGTCACAAGCATCGTCACGGAATCCCCGTCACAGATTACTCCCTAGTGACGCGGCGCGCGAGAAAACGTCACTGAGTATGGATGATGTCATGTGTGATGTCACCACCTAGGAGACATTCGTCTGTCTGGGAAACGTCACAGATTAGTGTCACGGTTAATTTAGAAAATTGTGATATTTATTCGATTTTTTAATTTTCCTATTTTTGCAAAATTAAATATTTATTTCGTGTATAATTTTTCCAATTATTTTAGCAAGAAATAATATTTATTTTTCCTTTCATGTAGGTATTATTTTCTAAATTTAATATGCATTAGATTATTTTGAATACATATGACAACATATACTCAATTGCCATTGAATCACAATATATGTGTATATATCTAACTCACAACCAAATATCATTGTACATAACTGAACAGAAGTTGCACTACAAAAGCATACTAAAATATGAGTAAACTAGTCTCACGCTCCAATAGCACCACAACATAATCATGGCTTCCGTGCACCATCAAGTATGGTGTCTGGTTCTGAGTTGCGTACTTCCGTAAGTGGAAGCTAATAAGGCTATTCATATGTTATAGTTTTTTCCTCTTGGATCTTCTTCATAGCCATCAATTCTTCATGTTTCTTCCTTTGCATCACTTCAAGTGCAACGTCTTGCGTTTTACCTCTGTCAGTTACCTGTTATTGGTACGTTGCATTTGCGTTCGGAGCTGATGTCCTAAACCTCCCAAATCTTGATTGGTACCCCATGATAGAAATGAAGGTTATTGAGGAGTTGTGCTCCGTCAGAACTTCAACCACAATATGTGTACCAAACACTAGGTGCTCATCTTCTTTTATTTTCCATGGAAGTCTGTAGAAGAAAAGCATTGTTGCTCAAGTTAGATACAGTTGATATGTGCAATTGAACTTACAAAATAATAGGTTCGAAAGACGCAAGCATGTTGCTCAATTAAACATTGATATGCACATGATCATGAGCAGATTATAAAAAAGCATTATGTACAAATATGTATGACACTAAGATATAATGCCTTTTCCTTTGATATATGTAGAGTTAGCTCCAGCTCCTATTATCCAGAAATATCACCGGCATCATCATCATCATCCTGCTCATCATAATTTGACTATTATTTGGAGCCACCGCCACCATCCTCACCTCTGCAACTTTAATACTTATTTTTTCTGACCGTATAGGAGTTGACTAGCTATGTTTTGTATGTCCCCAAGAGGGCCTGCCTCCTCAGTCATGCGCCTCTTAATCCTTGCTACCATGTTCTTCTCATACTCTGGAGTTGCGGACATGATTTTACTACTTTGACGAAGAAGGATATCATGAAACATTAGTAGCAAAATATGTTAACATATAACAGTAAGACTTAAAAAAGCAATTGACCATAAGCATACAGTCGGTTACTATTTGACAAAAGGCCTCATGCATATGTCTACCTGACCCTCTTAGATATCATGACTCGCTTTATCTCTTTAATAGGGAAAAGCATGTAAATAGAGCATCACCTCTAAAGCATTTAGTTTCAGGACAAATTGTAGTAGTTTCAGCACATAGGTTTATATGATAGCATGCTTGTCTCTGGGTAGGTTTGAAAAAAAATGCTGAACCAAACTACTTAAAATACAGAGACCATGCAACTGCATATTAAGTTTTCGGTTAAAATAGGAGCTACTCTCTATACAAGAACACGTTGTAGGTAAGTTAACAGAAGTCATGTTGAGATTCAGTAGTATCATCATGGCTGTTATGCTATCAATTAGTACTAACTAAGGATATATCATCATGGTTGTACTTACTCATTAGAAAAAAAATCTCTTCCACAAAGGATCATCTTGTACTAGATGGTGTTAATAAGGATGGGTATATATATTGATTGACGAGAAAAGCATGCACAATGTTGTTTTTCCAAGTCATAAAATTCACTAAATTCAACAACCGAAATATGTACCCAGAATACAATACCTTAAGGCATATTGTAGGATAAACAACAAGTAATGGACGAATTAGAATACCTGCTGATGATCTACTCTAGTGTCTACCCTACACGATTCAGAATACCTGCCAAGAGTCTTGTTATTTTCTACAGCCTTCTTGCCTGCAAATGGTTTCTCCAATCAGCTTGAGTACCAACATGAAACAATCTAAATAAAAGGAACCAGCTACTTTACAATGCTTATACGTATATAGAGCACGACCATGATTTCATAATCAACTGATTGCCATATCCCTATCACTATTATACACGCCAAGTATTGAGCAGTGGGATATCTTTAAATTTTGCACTATGAACCATTCAAGTGTCTCTTCTAATAATACTTTTCTTCGCTATATCCCTACAAAATTTCATCATGTTATTTGTCCTGATATATAAAGAATTTCACCTCTGTATATTTTTTCATGCCATTCATGAAAAAAATAAGTAGGTATCTGCAAGTTACATGTGAACCCTTTGTTTTCCTAATAGAAAACCAAAAAAAGGGTAATACAGAGTTTATCTTCCTAATTCAGTCACCAAAGAAAAACTTCTACCTTATTTTCGAACTGAACCAAGAGAGGAAGGAGGCGCTCAGACCAGAGCAGAAACCAGAGGAGGGCAGCGGCATTCTTGTGGGAGCAGGCCGAGGTGTTCTTTGAAAGATAAAATGACCTATATAAATATTAAACTCTGAAGTAAAATAGAAAGCTGCATAGGACATTCATTCAGGATTGTAACGAATCGCCATTATCAGCTAAGCTAATGGCACCAGACTGATTTTCTTGGGAGTTGCCCGCTGCTTCTTAGCAGCAGAACCTACAAATAATGAAAAAACATTTAAGAAACTGAAAACATAGAACATGAAAGAACTTGCTGTATGCAGCAGGCACAATAGACCAGTTTCATATTGCGATCAAAACTACATTTAACTAAGGTATAAAGTAATTGGTTCAAACCACTTCAAGCAAATGGATCCAAGGAGAAGGTTGCAGATGCAGGACTCTCAAGCTGTATCTCTATCATCTCCCCCTACGTGACATTTCCGCATTGACAGATATCTTCTATGCATGTAGTATATCACCGTTGATCGGACATACTAATAGATGAAGCTGTACCACAATCTATGAATCAGAACGATGGTGCCAAGAGCAACCAATACACCAAGTATGAAGTACCTTCAGTTCCCACTACTACGATGGTAGAGGATGTTGTTACCTTCAGGAGGTCGGCGGCGTTCTCGCGGTTGCAGGCGGAGGCGTTCTCGTGGATGCAGACAATGCAACCCCCGTGGTAGGGAATCGGGGAAGGGGCGCAGAGAACGTCGTGGGTGAGGCCGGCGGCTCCGATCCCGCCTGTAAGGAGGGCCGTGATGTTCGTGCCTGCTGGGACGTGCAGGATAAGGTCGCGGGTGAGGCCGGCAGCCCCGATCGACCCCGCAGATGAGGCGGGCGGCGCAGTTCTATCTGGCTGGAGCGGGTGGATCGGTGGGCACCTCTGATCGATCTGGTTCATCGTGAGAATGGGGCAGAGGAGGAGGAGGAGAAATGGGGGGAAGTTGCGAGAATAGTTCCGCTCAGGAAAAATAGTGGTTAGAAATTCTTCAAGTCACCGACATGTGGGGGCATAAGGTGCAGTCAGCGAAAAATTGAGAAGTGGAGGGAAAGCAGTATTTTGGGTGGAGGGAAAATGGATTTTTGGTGGAAAAATTGAAGGAATAGGGTCTTCGGTCGAGGAAAAATTATTTAGTCAAGTTATTTTTAATTGCTAGCCCTGGCCTCCATCGCGGGCTAGCGGATATATTTCTTATTTATTTCCATCTGATCAATCCATAGTCTTCATTCTTTCTCAACTGCATAGTATAACGCAATGGATCACACCTAGTGTTTGACTCATATATGTATATAAACCTATTATGAAAAATGTATTAAAAACAAAATGTTAAAATGTCAAAAAGGTTTAAAATAAAACTTATGGTTGCACACAAATTTTCGGGGGGAAAACATTTTATATGGCCTACTAAAAAACACAATATAAGTGTCACGTGAATAGTCATGTTGCAACATCAAAATTTCTCTTTTTTGGAAACATAAAAATGTTATTCTTCCCGAAAACTTGTGTATAAATATAGAATGTTGGAATGTACATACAATTTTTTATTTAATTTCTATTTAATTTTTAAAACTTTGTTTTTAGATAGCGAATTTATATGCACCCACGAGGTGAATTGAATTTCATCTGAAGTATGCTCTTTACTCCTTGATGGATTAAGCTAGTTATAGCCTACTTACGTGAAGCATCGATCCACCTGCTTGCTTCTTTCTCTAGTATGTGCACATCTCCACGCGTACAAATCATTGGGCTCGTTAATTAGTTAAGTTATATATGTTGAATAAAGATATTCTTTTATTTCTTCACTAATACGTGGATCCCACCTCAACAGTTCCTTGCTAGCTATTATATGATGCAATACCATTTTTACCGATTGTAATTTTTCTGTGACCCATGCATTCTCGTCATAGAAGCTATTGAGTCGTCACAGAATGTGCTAATGTGTGACGGTGATTGTGTGACCGTCACGGATCATTCGAAATGCATGACGCCATAGGAAAAACGTCACACATTATGATATTCCATGACGTTACAGACCATTGTCATTAGAGTTTTCGTCACAGTATATCAGATCTCTTGTAGTGATCTCTCTTACTTCAGACAAGACGGACATGCATAGCAACTCACATGAAATTCAACAAAGAGTAGTTGATGGCGTCCCCAGTGAACATGGTTATCGCACAACAAGCAACTTAATAAGAGATAAAGTGCATAATTACATATTCAATACCACAATAGTTTTTAAGCTATTTGTCCCATGAGCTATATATTGCAAAGGTGAATGATGGAATTTTAAAGGTAGCACTCAAGCAATTTACTTTGGAATGGCGGAAAATACCATGTAGTAGGTAGGTATGGTGGACACAAATGGCATAGTGGTTGGCTCAAGTATTTGGATGCATGAGAAGTATTCCCTCTCGATACAAGGTTTAGGCTAGCAAGGCTTATTTGAAACAAACACAAGGATGAACTGGTGCAGCAAAACTCACATAAAAGACATATTGAAAACATTATAAGACTCTACACCGTCTTCCTTGTTGTTCAAACTCAATACTAGAAATTATCTAGACCTTAGAGAAACCAAATATGCAAACCAAATTTTAGCATGCTCTATGTATTTCTTCATTAATGGGTGCAAAGTATATGATGCAAGAGCTTAATCATGAGCACAACAATTGCCAAGTATCACATTACCCAAGACATTAATAGCAATTACTACATGTATCATTTTCCAATTCCAACCATATAACAATTTAACGAAGGAGAAACTTCGCCATGAATACTATGAGTAGAAACCAAGGACATACTTGTCCATATGCTACAGCGGAGCGTGTCTCTCTCCCATAAAGTGAATACTAGGATCCATTTTATTCAAACAAAACAAAAACAAACCGACGCTCCAAGCAAAGCACATAAGATGTGATGGAATAAAAATATAGTTTCAGGGGAGGAACCTGATAATGTTGTCGATGAAGAAGGGGATGCCTTGGGCATCCCCAAGCTTAGACGCTTGAGTCTTCTTAGAATATGCAGGGGTGAACCACCGGGGCATCCCCAAGCTTAGAGCTTTCACTCTCCTTGATCATGTTGCATCATACTCCTCTCTTGATCCTTGAAAACTTCCTCCACACCAAACTCGAAACAACTCATTAGAGGGTTAGTGCACAATAAAAATTAACATATTCAGAGGTGACACAATCATTCTTAACACTTCTGGACATTGCATAAAGCTACTGGACATTAGTGGATCAAAGAAATTCATCCAACATAGCAAAAGAGGCAATGCGAAATAAAAGGCAGAATCTGTCAAAACAGAACAGTTCGTATTGACGAATTTTAAAATGGCACCAGACTTGCTCAAATGAAAATGCCCAAATTGAATGAAAGTTGCGCACATATCTGAGGATCATGCACGTAAATTTGCTTAATTTTCTGAGCTACCTACAGGGAGGTGGACCCAGATTCGTGACAGCAAAGAAATCTGGAACTGCGCAGTAATCCAAATCTAGTACTTACTTTTCTATCAAAGACTTTACTTGGCACAACAAAACACTAAACTAAGATAAGGAGAGGTTGCTACAGTAGTAAACAACTTCCAAGACACAAAATAAAAACAAAGTACTGTAGGTAAAAACATGGGTTGTCTCCCATAAGCGCTTTTCTTTAACGCCTTTCAGCTAGGCGCAGAAAGTGTGTATCAAGTATTATCAAGAGACGAAGTGTCAACATCATAATTTGTTCTCATAATAGAATCAAAAGGTACCTTCATTCTCTTTCTAGGGAAGTGTTCCATACCTTTCTTGAGAGGAAATTGATATTTTATATTACCTTCCTTCATATCAATAGTAGCACCAACAGTTCGAAGAAAAGGTCTTCCCAATATAATGGGACAAGATGCATTGCATTCAATATCCAAGACAACAAAATCAACTGGAACAAGGTTATTGTTAACGGTAATGCGAACATTATCAACTTTACCCAAAGGTTTCTTTGTAGAATGATCAGCAAGATTAACATCCAAATAACAATTTTTCAGTGGTGGCAAGTCAAGCATATCATAAATTTTCTTAGGCATAACAGAAATACTTGCACCAAGATCACATAAAGCATTACAATCAAAATCTTTAACCTTCATCTTAATGATGGGCTCCCAACCATCCTCTAGCTTTCTAGGAATAGAGGCTTCGCGCTCTAGTTTCTCTTCTCTAGCTTTTATGAGAGCATTTGTAATATGATGTGTGAAAGCCAAATTTATAGCACTAGCATTAGGACTTTTAGCAAGTTTTTGCAAGAACTTAATAACTTCAGAGATGTGGCAATCATCAAAATTCAAACCATTATAATCTAAAGCAATGGGATCATCATCCCCAATGTTGGAAAAAATTTCAGCAGCTTTATCACAGGCAATTTCAGCAGTTTTAGCATTAGAAGTGGAAACATTGCTAACACCAATTCTTTTATTATTATTAGTAGGAGGTGCAGCAACATGTGTAGCATTAGCATTACTAGTGGTGGTAATAGTCCAAACTTTAGCTACATTCTTCTCTTTAGCTAGTTTTTCATTTTCTTCTCTATCCCACCTAGCACGCAGTTCAGCCATTAATCTTATATTCTCATTAATTCTAACTTGGATGGCATTTGCTGTAGTAACAATTTTATTATGATGATTTTCATTAGGCAAAACTTTCGATTTCAAAAGATCAACATCAGCAGCAAGACTATCGACTTTAGAAGCAAGTATATCAATTTTCCCAAGCTTTTCTTCAACAGATTTGTTAAAAGCAGTTTGTGTACTAATAAATTCTTTAAGCATGGCTTCAAGTCCAGGGGGTGAACTCCTATTATTGTTGTAAGAATTCCCATAAGAATTACCATAGCCGTTGCCATTATTATCAGGATATGGCCTATAGTTGTTACTAGAATTGTTCCGGTAAGCATTGTTGTTGAAATTATTATTTTTAATGAAGTTTACATCAACATGTTCTTCTTGTGCAACCAATGAAGCTAATGGAACATTATTAGGATCAATATTAGTCCTATCATTCACAAGCATAGACATAATAGCATCAATCTTATCACTCAAGGAAGAGGTTTCTTCGACAGAATTTACCTTCTTACCTTGTGGAGCTCTTTCCGTGTGCCATTCAGAGTAGTTGATCATCATATTATCAAGAAACTTTGTTGCTTCACCAAGAGTGATGGACATAAAGGTACCTCCAGCAGCTGAATCCAATAAATTCCGTGAAGAAAAATTTAGTCCTGCATAGAAGGTTTGGATGATCATCCAAGTAGTCAGTCCATGGGTTGGGCAATTTTTAACCAGAGATTTCATTCTTTCCCAAGCTTGAGCAACATGTTCAGTATCTAATTGTTTAAAATTCATTATGCTACTCCTCAAAGATATAATTTTAGCAGGGGGATAATATCTACCAATAAAAGCATCCTTGCATTTAGTCCATGAATCAATACTATTCTTAGGCAGAGAAAGCAACCAATCTTTAGCTCTTCCTCTTAATGAGAAAGGGAACAATTTTAGTTTAATAATATCACCATCTACATCTTTATATTTTTGCATTTCACATAGTTCAACAAAATTATTAAGATGGGCAGCAGCATCATCAGAACTAACACCAGAAAATTGCTCTCGCATAACAAGATTCAGTAAAGCAGGTTTAATTTCAAAAAATTCTGCTGTAGTAGCAGGTGGAGCAATAGGTGTGCATAAGAAATCATTATTATTTGTGTTTGTGAAGTCACACAACTTAGTATTTTCAGGGTTGGCCATTTTAGCAACAGTAAATAAAGCAAACTAGATAAAGTAAATGCAAGTAACTAATTTTTTTGTGTTTTTGATATAGCAAACAAGATAACAAACAAAGTAAAACTAGCAACTAATTTTTTGTATTTTTGATTTAGTGCAGCAAACAAAGTAGTAAATAAAACTAAGCAAGACAAAAACAAAGTAAAGAGATTGAGAAGTGGAGACTCCCCTTGCAGCGTGTCTTGATCTCCCCGGCAACGGCGCCAGAAAAAGAGCTTGATGGCGTGTAACTCACACGTTCGTTGGGAACCCCAAGAGGAAGGTATGATGCGCACAGCAGCAAGTTTTCCCTCAGATATAAACCAAGGTTTATCGAACCAGAAGGAGCCAAGAAGCACGTTGAAGGTTGATGGCGGCGGGATGTAGTGCGGCGCAACACCAGGGATTCCGGCGCCAACGTGGAACTTGCACAACACAACCAAAGTACTTTGCCCCAACGAAACAGTGAGGTTGTCAATCTCACCGGCTTGCTGTAACAAAGGATTAACCGTATTGTGTGGAAGATGATTGTTTGCAGAAAACAGTAGAACAAGTATTGCAGTAGATTGTATTTCGGTAAAGAGAATTGGACCGGGGTCCACAGTTCACTAGAGGTGTCTCTCCCATAAGACAAACAGCATGTTGGGTGAACAAATTACAGTTGGGCAATTGACAAATAAAGAGGGCATGACCATGCACATACATATCATGATGAGTATAGTGAGATTTAATTGGGCATTACGACAAAGTACATAGACCGCCATCCAACTGCATCTATGCCTAAAAAGTCCACCTTCAGGTTATCATCCGAACCCCCTCCAGTATTAAGTTGCAAAGCAACAGACAATTGCATTAAGTATGGTGCGTAATGTAATCAACAACTACATCCTTAGACATAGCATCAATGTTTTATCCCTAGTGGCAACAAAGACACAACACAATCTTAGAACTTTACATCCTTTGTCCCGGTGTCAATGCAGGCATGAACCCACTATCGAGCATAAATACTCCCTCTTGGAGTTACAAGCATCTACTTGGCCAGAGCATCTACTAGTAACGGAGAGCATGCAAGATCATAAACAACACATAGATATAACTTTGATAATCAACATAACAAGTATTCTCTATTCATCGGATCCCAACAAACGCAACATATAGAATTACAGATAGATGATCTTGATCATGTTAGGCAGCTCACAAGATCCGACAATGATAGCACAATGGGGAGAAGACAACCATCTAGCTACTGCTATGGACCCATAGTCCAGGGGTAGACTACTCACACATCACACCGGAGGCGACCATGGCGGCGTAGAGTCCTCCGGGAGATGATTCCCCTCTCCGGCAGGGTACCGGAGGCGATCTCCTGGATCCCCCGAGATGGGATCGGCGTTGGCGGCGTCTCTGGAAGGTTTTCCGTATCGTGGCTCTCGGTACTGGGGGTTTCGTCACGGAGGCTTTAAGTAGGCGGAAGGGCAAGTCAGGAGGCGGCACGGGGGCCCCACACCACAGGCCGGCGCGGCCAAGGGGGGGGCCGCGCCGCCCTAGGGTTTGGGCACCCCGTGGCCCCACTTCGTTTCGTCTTCGGACTTCTGGAAGCTTCGTGGCAAAATAGGCCCCTGGGCGTTGATTTCGTCCAATTCCGAGAATATTTCCTTACTAGGATTTCTGAAACCAAAAACAGCAGAAAACAAAGAATCGGCACTTCGGCATCTTGTTAATAGGTTAGTTCCAGAAAATGCACGAATATGACATAAAGTGTGCATAAAACATGTAGATAACATCAATAATGTGGCATGGAACATAAGAAATTATCGATACGTCGGAGACGTATCAGAATGACGCGACAACCATAATCGGTGAGCTGGCTAGCAGAGAAAAGGTTCATATGAAGGCGAGGAACATGAGAAACATCAGGGACAGAGAAAGAGGGAGTAGAAAGGGTGCCTCTACTAGAAACAGGAATAGAGGTACCATCAGCCGTGATAACACGGACAGGAGAAATAAGAGACCGAAGAGCAGACAGAATAGAAGACTCGGAGGTCATATGAAAGGAAGCTCCAGAATCCAGATACCACGGGGACGTACCTGACTGTGTAGAAACTGGTGGTCGCGTAGTGCCAGAAGAGCCAGTCACAGAACCAGCAGCGTCCGGCGAGGAAGAGTCTGTAGTAGCAAGCAGACCACGAAGACCCCTGAGAATGTCCTGATCAGAGAGTGCAACTGCAGAAGATCCTGAAGAGCCAGCCTGCTGACGAGCCTGGAACTGCTGACGTAAACTGGGATCCCGCGTCCAACAGGTGGAGGAAGTGTGGCCAACCTTGCCACAGTAGGTGCAATGAGGACGAGGGCGGAGAATCGGACCGCGAGGCTGCTGACGTAAACTGGAATCCCAAGCATCAAGCAGGCGGTGAAGCTGCGCTATCTCATGCGCAGAGAGGGGCGCGACTGGAGAGGTCGACGTACAATCAGGTGCGAACGAGGAGCTATCACCCACACGCACAGAGGCCACCAAAGGGGGCGACGGAGAGCAACACGCCGATGAGGACAGAGTCGGCAAAGCGCGGTCATAACCACGTGAAGAGGCCGCGAAAGTCGATGTAGAGCGGCAGGCCGACGTAGACGGAGTCGACGAAGCGCGGCCATAACCGCGGGAGGAGGCCGCAAAAGTCGATGTAGAGCGGTGGGCCGACGTAGACGAAGTCGGCGAAGCGCGGGAAGAGGCCGCAAAAGTCGATGTAGAGCAGTGGGCCGACGTAGACGAAGTCGGCGAAGCGCGGGAAGAGGCCGCAAAAGTCAGTGAAGCGCGGGCAGAGTCGCGTGAAGAGGCCGCAAACGGCGACGAAGAATGGCTAGCTGTCATACACGGAGGCAGCGGACAAATACCAAGTACCGAAGGGAGGCCCAAAGATAAGGCGGGATCAGCGGAAGAAGACATCAGGTAACAACCGACGACAGTATTTTTTTTTTTGCTTTTTTTTTCTCAGCTAGAAATCAACTCACAACTCACGGCCACGCGTAAAGAAATCAAGCTCAGCACACGCGGGCCGATCGGCCGGCCAGGGAGCGGAGCAGATCGATCCACGGAAGGAGTAGAGCGACGGGGCGCTTCAGCGGGCGGACGACCAGATCGATCCACGGGGCGCTTCAGCGGGCGGAACGCGGGGCAGAGCGGGCGGCCTCACGCGGACAGGATCAGAGGCGGGGGCGACGGGGCGCTTCAGCGGGCGGACGACCAGATCGATCCACAGGGCGCTTCAGCGGGCGGAACGCGGGGCAGAGCAGGCCGGGGACAAGGATCGAGGCGGACGAGATGGAGCCGGCCGGGGAATCGAGGAGCAGAGGACGAGATCGAGCCTCGCGCTGGAGATCGAGACGAGGAGAAGCCGGCGGTGGGACGGCCGGGAACAAGCCTTTAGGAGGATCAATTTTGCTCTGATATGCACTAGTCACTTGAACCAAAAGTCCGAACTGATGGAAAGGGCTAGGCAATCCACATATACACTTCACAACATAGACAAATACTAAAATTCTCCTAGCTGAGTAAAAAGCATTTGGATCACTAGGAGACCGGATCAGGAGACGCATGAGGGTACACAGCCCGTACCATGCCCATCCTCTAACTCTCATTTGTGTATGTTCTTCCCCATGGCCCCATAAGATCCTAGATACAGTTTGTGTGCTTTCAGTTGGAGCTCAGAGCGAGAGTACAGCATTGTTAAGCTCGGAAAGATGGTGGGCCAAGAAGAATATGTCCAAGGTGGGAGTACGTATATGTTGCATGAAGGAGTTTGATGTTGCAACTTTCAACAATCTAAGGTTTTAGATTGGCGATGGGGAGGTTGCTGATTTTCTGTAGTTCCCAGTGAGCTGGCGCCTAGTGCAGCCTGAAACTAGTGGTAAATTTGTTTCTAACAAACCCAAATACTCCACATTTCGTTATCAATCTAAAATCCCACTTGACATTGCATATCAGTCTGCTGCTTCGGAAAATATGTATGAAGTGTACATGCAAACACAAACTGATACCTGATAATAAGTTCATTAAAGTCCTTAGCCAAACAAGCAACGGAGGCAGTGGCCAAGAGATGCCAGTAGGCTCCAGTTGGCGTTTTCACTTGTGAGTTGGCACTGAACCGGCCCGATGTCAACATCGTCGTCCACTGAGCAGTCTGAGCCACGGCGAAGAAGCTTCTCGCCAGGCACGGACGGCGAGGGTTCGAGGACGGTCCCAGCAAAGAGGATGGCGCCAGACTCCTCCTCGATTAGAAAGAAGACAAATGGATGGTCGGCGACGAAGTCCACCGGCACCGGCGCGTTTTTGTTTGGTGCAGCCATGCCTTTCATCCTAGAGATGGTGGCGGCCGCCGACTCGGTACCGTCCTCGTTCACCTCGATGACAGCCTTGTGGATGATGCTCTCTAGAGCCAACGGCATTCCGGTGCCGTCGTCCTCCACCATGTTGCACACGTCGGCTTCCTTCAGATCGAACGCTACCTCGAGACCCAACCTCTTTAGGACTGATGACATGTCGCTTGAAAATGTTAGCTTGAACCTGGGCAGCCTGAATTCGCCGACCGTGACGAGGCTCGTCGGCAGGTGCTCGCGGACGAAGTCTGAGCTGGACGACGCGATCCTGCTGATGAGGCCGGAGAGACCGTCGCGGGCGTCGGGCAGGAACACGCACATGGAGAACGGTGACGGGGGCGAACAACGCTGGTGGCCGTCCTTGTACTGAAGCCTGAGCACCTTGAACCCTTGGTGGCAGGCGATGTACTGCTTCGCTCCGCTCTGCATGAACGGCACGTCGAAGGTGCTCCCGTCGAGGCGGTGGAACTTGTCGTCCTCGGTGTACTCCTTGTTGAAAGGCCAGGCCCACATGCCCTTGAAGTAGACGGCGTTGGCGACGACGATGTCGGTCTGGTCGGACACTTGCCCGTCGGCGAGGATCGAATCGATGAGGTTGTTCGTTGCCGCGGCCACCCACGCGTTGATCAGGTTCACGGCTTCCTTTGGCTGCAGCACGGAGACAGATTAGAATTGCCTGTAAACCATGGGCACACGACAAGATCGAGGAAGAGATTATTATGGTTTATCGGTAGCGACCTCTTCTCGGAAGTCGACGGCGCGGGTCACCGCCTTGTAGGAGTGTGCGGCGGCGTCGCGGAAGGCGGGCTTGAGCTTCCGAGTCTCGTCGTGCCAGAGGCCGCACGCGAACGAGACATGCGGCCCGCCCGTCAGCGGCCGGTCGGCGAGGACCTGCTCCGCAAAGCCGCGGACGATCTCGGCTAGCTCATCGCGTGACCTCGCGCCGAGAACGGCGAGGAACTCCTGTAGAGTCGCGCCCCGGGCGCCGGCGGCGGTGAGGGCGAGCGCGGCGTAGATGGAGATCGGCGAGAAGACGAGGTTGCTGCGGGTGCTGGTCTCGGCGAGCTCGCTGAGGAGGCGTAGGGAGAGCGCCGTCAGGCCGCCGCACGCGAGTGGGTTGGTGGTCGCCGTGGACTCCATCGTGAGATCGAGACCCCGGTTTCTTCTAGATCGGGTCGGTGATCGCCGTGGACTCTAGTAGGAGGATCCAAGTCAAAGCGATGTATACGAAACAGGTTGGCTATTTTTTTACTTGTAGAAATACGTTACGGACTACAGCGATTCAGAAATGTTGATTTTGACCCGCCTGATCCAACCGCAAATCAAGTTAGGATAAGAGACACTTCTTCACTGTTATACCTGTAAATGGAAACGGCGGGCCGCGGCGCCGCCAGCCCAAGCCCATTTAGCTTGCTAAGTAGACACCCGGTAAAAAATTAATAATCTTGGCGGCCATTCACGGATCCCCGCTACCGCCGTCACGCCGCTCCATGGCGACGGAGTCCACCGCCCCATCCCGCCGCTCACCCCCTGCTCGACCTGGCCTACAGATACTCCGCGCGGGGCCGTCCTGGCCCCCTCTCTCATGCGGCCGGGCGGGATTCGCGGTACCCTCTCTCGCGAGCCCGTGGGTGCGCGGTGCCCGCCCAGCAGCGTGGTCGCCGCTGAATCGAGCGAAGGAGGAGTAGCAGTCAGCAGCCGGAGGGGAATGCTCCGGTGCGGCGTGATCTCACCGCAAGGCTACGGGCTAGTTTCCTCGGCGTAGGTTTCGGGCATGGAAGGGACGACGGCGGAGGCGGGCGTGGTCGGCGATATTGAGTTTTATATTGCATAGTTTAATATTTGTAATGTGAAATACTAATATTTTTTAATTTAGCACATATATTTAAGATAGTTTATTGAGTTGGGGTATGTGTGTGTGGGTGTTGGGGGGGGGGGGGGGGGGGGGGGCAATGGCCCCCTTGGCTGTATGAAAGCTCCACCACTGTAAATAAGGGGTCTCTGGTATCGTGTCGCCCTAGAACCCCCAACGTCCATAGCCGGCCCTATCAATTACTACTATCTATAAGTGAGGGGCGCGCCACGCCGCGTATTTATAGTGCGCGTCCCCGATCAGCTGGGTGCCACACGATCAGCTGGGTGCCACAGGCGCAGCAGCGATATGATCATGCTGCAAATTTCACCCAAACCTCACTTGATCTTTCGTATAGCCTAAAGTTACATACCAGGCAGCGATCCTAGCTGTGGCTGCAGCAAAAACTGAATCTACATATTAAGTAAACGTCCATATCATCAAATCAGAAGATGTTATATTAATGTAAAATTTGGATGTTTAATGGTTATTTCTATCTAGCATATATGGCAGACGAGTAGTCACATCATAATTAATTTGTTTGCTAGGTCAGCCCACCGCTCCACCGGCTCACATTCCCCTTTCGTTTCCATGATTCCATCCCTACATTCCGGTCACCCGAAAAATATCGCATGCAAATTGACAGGTCAGAAACAAATTAGACTTCCCAAATGAGGCCTAAGCGTTAAACGATACTAAGATATTTCGTTTTTTACGTTGTACGCCCGTAGACATACGTTACTTGTATATCTAAACATAACAATACATAGTTAGTACACGTATAAACAATAAAACACAAGAATGATACAAACAACACTTGCAAAGTGCCATCACCGCAACTATCAAGCACATACGTCCTTCACCGTCGCTAGAGAAGAAGAGCATCAGGAGTTGGTCCACTCTTTGGCGCTGAAGAAGCCATGAGACGTTGACGAACCGTGATAGCCACTAGCCTAGAAAGACTGGATCTAGCCCAATAAGGAACATTGGTCGAAGCAGCCCTCCGAGCCTCTTCAACATCGGATTTGGGCCCAACGTCCCACCGTCTTCCGCAAATACACTACACTCAAAACCTCCATCCCTACCACCACATCAAGACACAATGCAAGGTCGAAACAACTCCAACAGATTGGACTCCAAAAACCTCCCGTCGGCATCATCAACACCTCCGTCAAGCAGAGGCATAGACTAGGAGACCATTATTGCTAAAAGCACCAACAACATCTGACCCACCATGGCGTCGACAGAGGAACTCGAAAACCAGGACAACCTAGAAGGAGAACATATACACAAAAGAGAACCGGGCCTACCCTCCTCCTCGTGATGCCAGAACGGCGATCGAAGGGGAATGAGAGAGATGAAATCACCTGAGAAAGCCTTGACCTGAACCGCTTCCCGTGCACCTCGATCTGGACCAAGATTAAGGCCTTGTTTGGTTAATCCCCTGCTCAAGTGGATTGAAGTGTATTGAAGTGGATTTGGAGTATTTTAACTTTCAAGGGATTTGTTCGGTTTGAGCCAAATCCTCTCGGTGTGAGGTGTGTTGCCGAGTGTTTTCACGTTGACCCTCGGGAAAGCTATCAAATTTTGTTTTGTTGTTAGAGGATGGAAACCTATCAGATTTTTTTTTTTTTTTTGAGAAACAGGGAAAGCTATGAGATGCCGCAGCGTGGAGGCCAACCTTCGCAAAGGACTTCTCACGCTATCGCATACACGGGACCAGCACATGTACACCGAGGTACAATTACATACTAGACACACGTACACAACGCGAGTACAGTTACACACACGAACGAGTACAAGTACATATGTAGACACGAGCAAGTATAATTACCGAAGTACGATCGCAGACGAAAGCAATCTGAGGCGCACACGAGCGAAAGATGATTGGACACACGAGCGAGTACAATCACAGCATTTAGCGAGCAGCACAAGATACAAGACATGAGTGAGTATACGATGGCGAAAGCGAAATCTGATCAGACACGATGAGTACATGTACGTAAATCTGACGCACACGAGCAATTACACGTACAGAAGTACAATCGCGCACACGAGCAATTACACGTACAGAAATACAATCGCGCACACGAGGAAGTACTGGTACAGAAGCACAGGTACAGTAGTGCACATGAGTAAGTACAGTAAAGGGAAAAACTGCATCAAATGCACTAAAAACAGAAGTACTTATCAGTTGAAGCACAGGTACAGTTAGGTACACGCCACGATTACAACCATACTACTATTGGAAGTACGGAAAAAAAATATGTCGAAACCTATCAACATGGGATCTAGTTTTGAAGCTCTCGACGCGAACGTCTCAAAAGTGGAAACGGTTCGTAATTTGGACTTACGATTCTCAAGATATTTCATTTTGAAAAAACAAATATAGGAAAAAAAAAAAGGGAAAACTGACACATGGCAGCCTCCTCTTGTCTTCTCTCTCCTCCTTTATCCCCACCTTGTTTCCCCCCTTACGACACATGGCGAGTAGGTCACAATACGTCACTTGTCGTATGCGGAACAAGTTATCTTACATTCGCGAAGGTCAGCCTTTTTCTAACGATTTTGGATGCTGCACCCTATCTTACCCGGGCCGGGCGCCCAGACTCAGCTGGAGTAGGATTCAGGCCTCGGCCCATCCAAATGAACTGGAGTCCATCAGCCGTGTTCGACTGACGTCCCAGAGAGCCTGGGAGGAGCAGGGGGCGCACCTTCACTCTAGCGGCGGCGCCTTCCACGCTGGTAGAAGGACGGCGTGCCGATCCTTGTAGGCGCCTAGCTGAGGGGCCGATGCTTCTTATTTCTACTCGGTGACTTCCTGAATTCTCTGTATTAATTTTGGCAGCGTTCTGTTTGGTTCGATGAGACACGCCACTGTGCTGATTTAGGGATTAAGCTTCAGTTAAGGCCACTAAGGGCATGGCCAACGCTACACCGTGGACAGCTGCTCCAGCTGCCATGTAGGTTTGGATGGTCCTAATCAGCACATGCAGATTAAAGTGGTCGCTTGCAGGAGATCCCACCTTCTCAATGCTAAAGTTGGAAAAGTGTGAGGGAGTGAGGAGAGGGCGGTGGTGTAGAAAAGAGGTGAAGAAAAAGTAGTTTGAATCAGATTGTGAGGACCATTGCATGTGATATCTTGGAATGTTGTGGTTGATTTTTACCTCCCATTTTTTTTCTTTACTTACATGGAAATCTGGGGCAGTAGGTAGGTGCTGCCCCCATTGTACATGCCCTAATATGCAGATACGGTCGCGCCGCTGCCGTCAGCCCTGCTGGGGTATACGGCATCATCTTATTACCATTTTTCGCTAACCCGTGCTACCCACGAGATGCAACTCAGGGCCATCTACAGTCTTTTGTGAACATACGGTTTCCCCGATGGCTGGCCTTGTGACGTTTCTTCGCACCCTCTTCCCTGAACTTGCCGAGAATGGTCTAAGGATTACTTTTTCCTAGGAGAAGAGATGTGCCTGACCGCGCGCCGCCCCTGGCGAACCAGCGACTCGCGCGACGCCGCGCGGGGAGCAGGGAGCTCCCCGCCCACTCGCCGTCGTGCCGCCCACCGCAGCTCTGCGCGCCGGATCCGGGGGGATCGAGGTGCAGAGGCTCGCGCGCTCATCTCCGGGCGGCAGGCCGCTCCCTGTGGAGACGAGGGCGTCTCCGCCTCCGATTGCGACGGTGAGGCAACCAGGCCGGAGGGGCCTGGGGTAACCTCGCTCGGTGACTTCTTCGACCATCAGCTGTCGCTCTTGGCCGGATCTTCGTCGGAGGACCTCCCGGCGTCGGGGAAGACGCCACCAATCCAGATCCAGTCGCCTTCTTTGTCTCCCTCTGCGGAGACGGCGTTCTTGCTCTCCTCAGCTGATTTCCCCGCGCTTCCGGTGGGAGGAAGCGGGCGGAGCCCTTCGTCTGGATCGGCGGCGACGGTCCCGTTCCTGTTTGTCGGCACGGTTCCGATCTGGGTCGCGGCGGCCGGAGCGCCGCCGCCGCCGGGCGGGGAGGAGCGGGCTAAGCTAGGGTTTCTGGCTCCCTCCGCGGCCCCACTAACGGGCCTGGGCCTTGCAGCTTCTGATGGGCCATCCTCTGTTGGGCCAACTGGCCTTGGGCCTCCAACGGTCTCCACGGGGGAACGGTTGGATCTGCGCCACGTACCCCAGGGGCAAAATATAACAGGCCAGATCGACGCTCCGGATCTAGGGCTCCGCATTTCCGATCCTGCCCCTGCGCCGCCGGTACTTAAGTGGCTTTGGCTGAAGAGTGGAACCCTAGATCCATCATTAGGGTTCCCAGCCTCGAGACAAGACATCTCTCGCAACCACCGACGAGCCAAGCTCCTCCACTCACACACCGATCCAACCTCAGGCGTCGTCCTCTCCCGCGTGCTGATGGACCGTAACTGGCGCGGCGGGAACTCCGGCAAGCGGCCCTACGAGGCGATTTCGGGCGGAGATGCGCGCCGCCGGGACCAAGAGCTCCGTCAGCGCCTGGATCGGGAGCAGGAGGTTCATCGCAGACAGCAGCGTGAGTGGGATGACAACTCCCAGCGCTCCAGGGAAGAATCGAGGTACGCCCGTGACCAGCAGTTGCCCCCGCCTCCTCCTCTGAATCAGCGGGGACGCGATTCTAACAAGGGGGCGGGCCCTCGTCGTAATCGGCCACCAAGATCCCTGCAAGGGGCGGATCAGCCACCAACCGGCCTGTCGGACTCGGTCGCGGGTGAATCGTCGGGGGGCGATGTCACTCGGATCATTTGCTACAAGTGTGGGCAAGCTGGACATATGCAGGCGGACTGCACTGCCAACCCCTTCTGTGTCAACTGCAAGAAAGAAGGCCACCTATCTGCTATGTGCTCTATTTTCTCCAAGCTACAAGAACCGTTCTGGGCTGGTTTCGGTGGCGAGGGAAAAGGCTTCTTTTGCCTGGAAGTAGCTGAGGAAGAGCTTCAGAAGCCCAAGGCGAACTCTGCGCTGGTCTGCATCGAGACAGGGGACCTCACGGCAGAGCAAGTTGATGCAGAGTTTAAGGACCTTGTTGAAGAAGACTGGGATTGGCAAGTTCACAAAGTTTCAGAGACAGACTTCTCCCTTGTCTTTCCTTCCAAAGAAAGCTTGAGGATGGCGATCCGCGGGGGCGGCATCAAACTACCAACGAGCCAATGTCATGCGCTGGTCATGTCTAACACGGCGGACCCAACGGCTGCGGAGCAGCTGGTGGAAGTCAAGATCAAACTCCTCGGCGTTCCACCACCCTTCCGTCACAGCGACCGTCTCCTGGTGGGAGCCAGGGAACTGGGCAGACCCCTTTCGGTGGATGATGCTTCACTGGCCATTGAGGATGGCCCCGTCCGCTTGACTGTTGGCTGCCGGGCACCAGTCCAACTCCCGGACTCCATCACGCTCTTCGTAAACATGCAAGGATTTCGGGTTCGGGTGATCAGGGAAGATGCTCCGGCTGCCTCTGGCCTCCCGTCGCCACCGCCCCACCATAAGCCTTCTGATGATGAAGAAGAGGACGACGCCGCGGAATCTGACGGTGACCGTTGGGACGGCCGTCGTGGTCGCCATGCCAGTAAGGACCCACAGAACATGGCGCCAAAGCAGAACCCGCTGTCTAAGAACCAAGGCAAGGCAGCCGGGGCCAGCCGCAAATCGGTCCCTCTCACCACTACCTCTCCGTGCACGGATAAGGATCTTCCTCTGACCACGCTGCCTAAGACGGTTTTCTCCCAGTATGGCTCGAACCTCACCAAGGACGGTGATATCTTTCCCTTGGTGGCACAGATTGTGGCATCGGCCTCTCTCCCATCTTCCAACCCTGAGGAGGAATCGATTGTGGACAGCGAGCCCCTGATCTCAGTATCCGTCTCTGAGCTTTGCACACCAGGGGGCGGGGCAACCTCAGGCCAAAACTATGTGACCCCGTTCAAGGCAGTATCTCTCTCCGAGGAGGAGAAGAAAGAAGTGGGCTGGCAAAGCCCGATCAGGGCAGCAGAGGAGGCCGAGTCGCTGAGGGAGAAGGAGAGGAGAAGCAAGAGCAACAATGATCGCCCTTCCAAAGTCCACAATCCAGCCCTGTCTGAGGTGGCTACGCACCTGGAGTTCTCGGACGACAACGCTCCGACCTCGAAGCTGGTGGGTGACCAGCTTCAGGGGGGTCAGGTCATTCCTGAGTTGGCCGCGCCAGTGGCACGCGCTCCTCGGAGCCGGGCTTCGCCGGTGGACGCCTCCCGCAAGAGTGTCCGTGGTCAAGGCCTTACTGAAGGACCAGTGCTGGAGCGCGCGATGCGGGCGGCGGCGGCCAAGGATCCAGGTAACAAACCGCTCTCTTCGTTCGCTGTTTTACAAGATACTTCTTCCGATCTTTTGCTCTCTGTTGCCAAAGACAGTTGTGTCGTTTTTCCTTCGGCCGCTGGTTCTTCCTTAGAGGTGCTTTCTCTCATACGTGCAAAAGAGCTAGCTCAGGCCGAACTGGCACAGGCACGCAGCATTGCAGAGGCAAATCTTGCTAAAGAAAAAGAGGCAGCGGAGGCTGTGAAGCTGTCCAATAACTTGTCCGCACAAGAGGAGCCGTCTCCTGTACCGGTAGGGTCTGGTACAGGCGCTGCTCAAAGGCCACCGACAAGGAAAAGCAAAAGAGGAGCCAAAAAGGTGGTTGTCCAGACAGCGAGACCACGAACCCGCCAAGCACGGGCTAACGGACTGGTGTCTTAATGCGTTGCCTGTTCTGGAACATCAGGGGGTTCGGCTGTCGGGGGCGCCGAACCCTCTTGAAGGATTACCTCCGCTCGCACCACATTGATGTTGTTTGCTTACAAGAGACGGTCAAGCAGGACTTCACGGACCAGGAGCTACGCACCCTTGAAGTTGGGGAAAAATTCTTCTGGTGCTGGCTCCCGGCTTCCGGCCGATCGGGCGGCATGCTTATGGGCTTTAGGGACAGCTGCTTTGAGATTGGAAGGATTGACATGGGGCAATTCTTCCTTAGTGCCACAGTTCTGTGGCGTGTGGGCAAGATTAAGCTCGAGATCATGGGAATCTACGGGCCTGCGGACCACGCATACTCCAGGGAGTTTCTTACGGAGGTCACCAATAAGATCAATGGTCTGAACGATCCTCTTATTATGGGTGGGGACTTTAACCTCATCCGTAGCCAACAAGACAAGAACAACGACAGAATTAACTGGGCTAGACTCAACATGTTTAATGAAGCTATCAGCGACTGGGAGGTTAGGGAGATTCCTCGCACTGGGTCGAGATTCACCTGGACTAACAAGCAACTGAATCCAGTGAGAAGTGTCCTGGACAGAGTGTTTATCTCACCCTCGCTTGAACCCAGATTCCCTCTCTGCTCGGTTGTCGCAGAAACTAGCCTAGGCTCTGACCATACCCCCCTTATTATGGACACTGGAGAGGATAATCCCATCAAAAGTAACCGTTTCTTTTTTGAAACCGGCTGGTTTGAAATGGAAGGCTTCCATCAACTCCTATCCCAGGCTTGGGAGCGCCTGGGTTTACATACAGGAGGTAGAGACATTGTGGACTGGTGGCAGGGCATGAGTGGCAGCCTGCGCCAGTACCTCCGGGGCTGGAGTAAAAACATTGGGAAAGAACATCGCCTCCTCAAGCTGCAGCTGCTGGGGCAGATCAAACAACTCGATGAGGAGGCTGACTTGACTGGTCTTGAGGAAGAGGGTTGGGCCCTCAGGTACCACTTAGAGGACCAGCTAGTCAACATTTACAAACAGGAGGAAGAGTACTGGAGGCAACGTGGGAGAGTCCGTTGGGCTTTGCAAGGGGATGCAAATACGGCATACTTTCATGCCGTAGCCAATGGACGCAGAAGGAAGTGCCTAATCTCTTCTCTCACAACCGAGACTGGTCCTATCTCAGACAAGAGACTGATTCAAGAGCACGTCTACTCGTTTTACAGAGAGCTCTTGGGATCAGAGCAGCCTCGCCTCTGCAGTATTGCTCCGGATGCGTGGGATGCTCCATCGCGAGTTAACGCTGCGGAGAATTTGCACTTAGCTCTAACTTTTTCCGAGGAGGAGTTGGAAGCTGTCGTCAAAGACATGAAAACGGATACGGCTCCAGGCCCAGACGGCTTCCCAGTTGCTTTCTTCCAGCGCTGCTGGCCTTTGGTTAAACACGGGGTCCTCCATATCCTTAACGACTTCATCCTGGGACGGATCGATGTCGCTCGTCTAAACTTTGGGGTCATATCGTTAATTCCCAAAGTCCCCGGGGCTGATAAAATCACTCAATTCAGACCAATCGCTCTCATCAACGTCATCTTTAAGATTGTCTCCAAGGCTTTTGCTACAAAGCTAGATCCAATTGCTCATCGAATAATCAGCCAGAACCAGACCGCTTTTATCAAGGGCAGATTTATCCTCGATGGAGCGCTGGCTCTTCAGGAAATCATTCATGAAATGAAGAGCAAAAAGCTAGGGGGCATTTTGCTGAAGCTGGACTTTGAAAAGGCTTACGATCGAGTTAATTGGGATTTCTTGACTGAGGTTTTGCGTGCTAAGGGCTTTGACAGCGGTGCGGTCCATCGCATTATGCAGCTGGTTTCTGGTGGCCAGACTGCCATTTCCATCAACGGAGAGGCTGGCCCCTTTTTCCGCAATAAGAGGGGTTTGCGTCAAGGGGACCCCCTCTCCCCTTTGCTTTTTAACTTCATGGCGGAGGCTCTGTCCGTTATGCTTTCCAAAGCTTGTGAAGCTGGTCACATCGCTGGGGTGGTGCCACATCTTATACCCGGAGGGGTGTCTCATTTGCAATACGCTGACGATACTCTTATCCTCTGTCAGTTCGAAGAGAGACAAGTCATTAACCTGAAGTTTATCCTCATGTGCTTCGAAGAAATGTCCGGCCTCAAAATCAATTATCACAAAAGTGAAGTCATTGTCTTGGGACAACCCCTTGAAGATCAGCATAGGGTGGCTGATATGCTCAATTGCAAGCTTGGGAACTTCCCTTTTGTGTACCTTGGCCTCCCCATTTCAGACCGCAAGCTAACCATGGATCAATGGATGTTCCTGGTGCAAAGACTTGGGTCTCGGATTGAATCTTGGTTGGGGAGATTCCTCTCCTCGGGAGGACGACTGATTCTCTCCAATTCTTGTCTTAGCAGCCTTCCTATGTTTGCTATGGGGCTCTTCTTGCTTCAGGATGGAGTTCATGCAAAATTTGACTCACATCGCTCCCGTTTCTTTTGGGAAGGCGCGGGGCCGAAACGCAAATACCACCTGGTTAATTGGCCGGCGATTTGTAGACCTAAGGAAGCAGGTGGTTTAGGCCTTCTTAACACCAGAAAGATGAATATTGCCCTTCTGCTCAAATGGGTGTGGAAATTGTTCCAAGGAGACAACGCCTTATGGGCTCAGATTGTTAGAGCCAAGTACGCGACAGCTTCGGATATCTTCTCCGGTTCGGGAGCAGGGGGCTCGCCATTCTGGAAAAGCTTACATAAAATCAAGCATTTTTTCAGATTGGGAACCAAGCACTTGGTAAGGGATGGGACCCGAACCATATTTTGGCTGGATCGTTGGTTCGGGCAGCGACCGCTTAAGGACCTTTACCCCATTCTCTTCAGTATCTGTGACAACCAGCAAATCTCTGTTGCCTCCGCTTGCACTGCCTCTTCGGGACTTCGCTTCCGTCGAGCCTTTGGTCCTCAGGCCAGAGAGGAATGGGCCAGTTTGCTCCCCAAACTTCAGGAAACCAGGCTTACTCCGGGAACTGACACCATCACCTGGATCCTTGATCCCTCGGGCTGCTATTCCGTGTCATCCATGTACAAGAAACTGTCCGAGGGAGCTTCTGTTGCGCATGCTAGGGATGTGTGGGCAGCCAAACTCCCTCTTAAGATTCGCATTTTCACCTGGCAGTTGATCCTTGATCGCCTCCCATCTAGCCAGTTGGTGGCCTCCAGGTTTGGCCCGGCAACTGGGAGATGTGCCCTCTGTGATGCGCCAGAAGACGCAAATCATATCTTCTTCACCTGTTCGCTCGCTAGATTTATGTGGAGTGTGGCGAGGCAGCTCCTCGAATGTCGCTGGTCCCCTACCTCTTTTGCCCAGTTTTTTGCCATCGTCTCCAGTTTTTCGGGCCGTCCGCGCCGTCTTATTTGGACCCTTTTTGCGGCGCAAAGCTGGGCGCTTTGGCAAGTTCGCAACAAGCACGTTTTTGAATCTAGGGTGATTTCTAAACCTGCTAACCTTCTTTATAAAACTGTCGTGTTCTTGCAGCTGTGGACGCCTCTCGCAAAGCCTCAAGACAGAGCAAACCTGTTGGAGATGGCAAGGCAATTAAGACTTTTGCACGCGGGCGTGGTGGCAAGTGACCAGCAAGGATCTCCGATGGCGCAGGCGCACGCGACTCCTCTTGACGTTGCGCCGTGACTTAGGCTGGATCGCCCCTGTTTCGTTTTCTTGCTATGTTGTTAGCATGTTCCTTCGGCTAAGCTGTATGCCGCAGCAATGTAACCATACTCTGTTTCAAACCTCGAGGGCTTTATTAATTTAAAGTCGGGCACTAGATGCCTTTTATCTAAAAAACATACGGTTTCCCCTCTGTTGATCTGAAATTGGAGGCCTGAAACACCTGCCCAGACACACAAAACAGCTATGAAAAATCCAATAAAATTATACTACATACTACTATATACTAGGTCAAGCTCTGGTGATTTCAAACTTGAGGACCTAAATCTCATAAAGCATACAAATGATCTACCGAAAAGATCATGTACTAATGTGTGTGACTATAACTTCCGAGAATCAGATCTGGGATGGTATACTTACATAGATCAAATTATTAGGATGGAATGCACGAGAGGATTGTTCGCAAGAAATAATCGATAGAAACAGGCACATGTCCATACATAAAACAAGTATTGGAGAATGTTAACTGAAACAACACAGAAGTTACAGGTTCCTCCGGAAGGAAATGAACAGCTGTACTTGAAATAATTGTGTAACAAAACAGAGGTACTATATTCCATCTTCTTGTAGTTGTGTGGTGTGTGGTTTTCGCCGTTTTTCTTAATTAACCATGTATTGTATGGTCTTTGGGTCCAGTTTCCCTCATTAACCGGATCATTTTCCCTCTTCTTATAATGCAATGCGAGAGCTCCCCGTCCTCTGAGGTTCCATCAAAAGCAGAGGTAGTAACGAGATGATGCTGAGATGTCCATAATCAAAACCTTATCGGGGTGACGCACCATACAAGAACGCCACTGGATGCAGACAGAACCGGCCTGCATCACCTAGACACGAACCTCTAGAACATGCTGTATCTTTTGGTGCATTCCGCTATTGAGCCACTGACTTCTGAAATCCTTGTGCAAGCCGACCAACCAGAGCTTCTTCAGGGAGTGAAGTGATTCAATGCCTTGAGGGATCTTATCCAGATTCAGCAGCGACACAACGTACAGACCTTCAATAGACGGAAGAGCACCATCGATGATGTTTAGCTGTCTGACATCATGCATGTGCTTCAAGACAAGTGTCTTCAGGTTCGGAAATGAGCCTTCATAAAGAACCAAAGTACTTGGACTATGCATGTTGTTAAGCCTGAGATATGCGAGGTTTGGCATGTGGGGTGCGAGCATCCCCAGTGGATCTTCTGCGAGATGACACCAGCTTAGAGCTAAATACTTGAGGTTTTTTCCATGGCTGAGAAAGATCGGGCAATTTAATGTGCCCTTGGCCCATTGCCCTCTGATAATCAACCTGTGTAGATCTGTAGACCTTGGGTTGAGAGCCTTGAAGCTAAGTGCCTCATTCTCATCCCTTGCAGAAAGAAGAAGGCTTGAAAGAAACGGCATAGTTGACAGGGTAGCAAACAGATTTGCACAGTGCGCAACACTTATGTTGTCAATCCAGACACTTCTTAGTTGCATCAGTTTCTTCAGCTGCTCAGCCAAGTCATTGCTGGACTCCACAGTCTCGAGAGTTTGCAGTTCTTCCAAGTTGGACAGCTCTTTAGGTGCTTGCATTCCAACAAAATACCGAAACTCTGACTGCTTCTCGTCAGCATATCTATCGGCAATAAGGTGCCTGAGCTTCCTGATCCTCACAAGCCCCCGCGGAAGCTTCTCTATTTTAGTTTGCTTAATATCTAGGGTTTGGAGGTTAGATAGATTCTCGATAGAGTCTGGAAGTGACTTGACCTTGGTGCGCCGTAACCCAATGTAACGTAGATTAAACAGAGACCCTATGGTTGCTGGAACTTCAGTGATTTCAGAGTCTTGAAGCTCAAGTACAGTAAGGTAGTTGGATACAGACAAAATAGAAGATAACATGTCAGGAGAGGATGAAATTAATCCGAGAGACACTACTGTTCGAAGACGTGGGAACTTAAGTTTCAGCGCACTGCTGTCTTTCCATCCACATAACGACAGCCGGCGAACATCCCTATCAATCTGTATCATTGTGCCGTAGTCATTTGCAGAAGCATATCTCTCCTCTTCAGCAAAAGAAAAAGCCAGTTCACGCACAATATCATGCATCTTACAGGTGGTGACCCTACCAAGCTCATCAATCTCCACCACCTCAAGCATATTGCGGTGGATCAATTCCATGAGAATTCCCTCAGCCACCACCTCTGGTGCGTTATTTCCTTTACTCGGCACAAAACCTTCCGCAACCCACAGCCTCACAAGGCTGTCACGTGACATGGGGTGGTCTCCAGGGAACAGACTGCAGTACACCAAGCAGTTTCTCACGTCTCCTGATAGGTCATGGTAGCATAGATTTATAATATCTCGCACACGATCATCAGTTGACAACTTGAGAAGCTGATAGTATGTTTGTTGCCAAATGTCTAGCTCTTGTCGAAAAGACAACATACTGCCAATGGTAACAATTGCTTGCGGCATACCACGACATCTGTCAACTATAGCAGTAGCAATCATCTCATGATTCTTCGGGCACATGTGTCCCTTGTGGTTGCAAAATGCCCTTCTGCAGAAGAGGTCAAATGCGTCAGGCTTATTCAACGGCCGGAGCTCAAGGTGACGGTTGGGAGAAGAAATTTTTGCAACATCGTCCTTCCGTGTCGTAATGATAATGCGACTCCCTTGGAGATTCTCAAAAGCATCATGCATTTGCATATATATCTCTTTCTCCCACACATCATCAATTACAATCAAATATTTTCTATTTTCAAATCTCTTCTGTATCTCCTTTTTCAAGGCATTCACGTCCATTTTGTCAATGCCTAGCGACGATGGTTGTTCAGTATATCCAATCTTCCACAGTAGCTTTCTGAAGAGAGCATCAACATTGTAAATTTGTGACACAGCGATCCATGCATGTACGGAGAAGCTGATTTTTTCACGTTCATACACATTTGACACCAGGGTGGATTTTCTCAGCCCACCCATGCCAGATACTGTTATTACAGTGCTCTCGGGCTCTTTGGAGTACAGCCATCTGGTCAGCAATATCCTGTTGTCTTCAATTCCAACGAAACCTTCATCTTGGATAAAAACCGGGAAGCTGTCTTTGCAGGGCTTCAACCACTGGTCTCTCATCTGTATAACCAGCTGGATCTCCTTGTCCATCTCAGCCACCTCATCCATAATTTCAGTGAAAACTTTGTCATAACAAGCTCGCTTCATGGCAAATTTCTTCAGTAACCCTCCTCCTTTGAGCTTAGCAACATGGTATGAGAATTTATCCATTACATCCTCAACACGACAAGCCAATTTACGGACCTCCCCAATCCAACTCTTTGTAATTCCGTCAGCGAGGTGCACTGTGCTTATTTTACCAATAACAATGCCCATCTTTTCCAGTTGCTTTCCTATTTGCTCAACCTGTCCTGGCAGTTTCGTCAGATTGGTAACCTTTTTTGAGAGGTTAGCTATGATGACCATGGTGGATTCATCGCCTAAAATGGAGCCAATCTTTGTCAAAGCAGGGAGTACCACCTCAGACATTTGTGCTGAAAAACAAAGACACAGAGCATATTACATGGTAGAAAAATAAATCTCACCCAGCTTGGCTCTTATAGACATATAAGAACAGGAATTTGTAACATGGCCCCATCCTATCACACTATATCTGTCTATATAACAATAAGACCATTCTAACCATTTGACATGGTATAAGTTTTAGCACCAGCCCTTCAAACCGTTTACATTACACTAAGACAGCTGATATGAATGTGTTTGATGGAACCAATAATGTGTGTGAATTGACAAAATTGACTTTATTGAAAGTTCAGCAAGTACCGACTCTACTTCAAAACTTTAACCAAATCTGCCCATTCCACTCAACGTCAGCCAGTACAGTGCTGAACCATCGTTGATATCTTGGTCCTCCAACAATGCCACACAAAACCACCTCTTACTTTTCAAGAAAATATTTGGTTGGAACCGGATATATAGTATGATTACCTGGTGGCGTTTGATCGATGATTAAATTTGTTGGCCAGGAAAATGAGAAATTCTGAGAGCAAGAAAAATAAATTGTGTTCAGTCAAAACAATCCAGGATGTTTTCTCGAAAAAAATACAAGATGACTAACAACGAATGCATTGCAACAGACCACAGTATATAATGTTGGCGATGCGCTACATAGGCTGCAAGTAGCAGTACTCAGGGTCCTGGCAGAATTTATTGTACTACATCGTACCGCGTGGGAGAAAACACCTTACAGAATCAGAATTTACTGCGTGGGTGGAAAAGCCTTACAAAAAAAAATCTTTTCTGAAAATACTACTACTCTGGTTGATAAATATAGTGAAGTTCCAGAAATTAGCAGTATTTAAAATGTAATTTAGACCACTAGTTCTGTTATAGTATATGCATAACCAACAAAGTTACAATAATATTATGGAAAGATGATATAAAACTATGCATATAATAATTTGAAGTTTCCAATATGAACATTGCCAGCTAATATCTTGGTACGAAAGTGTAAATTCGAATTTCGTTATATTATGAATATCAATCATCACCAACTTAAGTACACTATTTTCCTTTGACCTATCACTTTTCTTTTCTCTGACAAATATTTACTTAAAGTATTTTGGAAGTTGTTGCATGCAAATATAAGGGATGACAAATACGTATATACATCTGAAATTTGTAAATAGTTACAGGCACGCTTAGAAGAAAAGTCACCTGAGGGCTTGTCTCTCCTAGGTCCTTAGGCATATCTTGATGTAGTTTGTTCGAAAAAAATTCTTCCTGTTCAAATAACCGGTTAAGACAAGTCACCCTATCCGCTGGCTCCAAGCAACAAAAATGCAAATGGACATGTACACAAGTTCTCAAAGTTAACTTTTCTAGATGATATCATGGATGTCGCGGGAATGGTCTTACCTGATGTGAAGTTATCATGCCAGCTTCGATGTAGCCATCCATACTTCCTGTTTCATCAAGTCTATCGATTATATGTTGTGTACTGTTAGGTCTCTTCGCTGGGTTGGAGTCCGTGCATTCTATTCCTATCTCAGCACATACTCGTACTTGTTCCAACTGTATGTCGCCCCATGATTCCTCCAACCTGTTACTCCAACTTTCAACTACCTACAAATTGAATTTTTCGAGTATTTAAAAAACACTATCTTTTTATATGTGAAATTAAAGTATGTTAACACTCTTGCACGAAACCACATCAATTAAGACTGCAAGCTAACAAGTAAAATTCACGAATTATTTTGTTGTATACATCAAGTCAAGTACTCATAAGGTGGGGAAGATTGGCTGGGAAGAAAAATGGTGGTGACAGATAGATAAGCTAGATGGGTAGGAATAGCAACTAAAAATGGTGGATTTTGTACACCCACGCATGGGTGTGGGTGTTTCTGTCACCGTCCATTGTGCTTTGAGATTCGGATAAAAAGAGGAAAGAGAAAGGAATCTTCTCATCTACCATGGTGGGCACGAATCTCGAGAAATAAATGGACGGTGACCCTAACACCCACACCCATGCGTGGGTGTACAAAAGTATTTCCCTACACCTAATGCAATATTTTTAGTAGTGTCTCTACAACATACTTAGTTAGGGTGTGCCCCAAGTTTGTTTTCCGATGGGAAGAAACCAGGTATCAATTCAATTCAGACGAAATATGCATCCAAATTCAGGTTTGAATATGGATGATAACACTGTAGATACTTTCCATTTTGCCTACAAAAATAAGATGACCTTTCATTTTTTTATCATATATTGGAGATACTTTTCAGAAAATTACTGTTCATCCAACTATATGTGCTTTGATGCCTTCTCCGTACTACTAGGGGTGTCTCTGTAAGAAGCATGGTTTTTTTAGTTCCACTTGCAAATCTTTGTGTTACGTTGATGCTTAAAAAATCGAAAAGATATGTTGTTTCATCCTTGTGTACTCAACTTTTGTGTTCCACCATTCAACGTGTTACCAAGAATCATATTAGGCAACACCATTCATGCACCATTTATTTGTTATAAATCACACGCTGAACCATGTTTCTAAAAATAAGTCATACTGCGATAAATTTACAGCTAAAATCATGATTTCAATCTGTTTCAGCATGCTAATTCATGTGAATTTTGAAGTGCTAAATATTGGGGCAGCATGGTAATGCTTCAGACCTAGTTCAACCACCCCTTGGCAAAGTGCAGTAGAATTGTGCGTGCCCTCCTTCCACCAAATATTCATATCGTAGTTTTAATAATTATTATAATGTAATATCCGATACCCTCAATCTATCATTGAACCCTGATCTAGGCTGGGGTCAACTTTGCTCTGATTCTTCCTGAATCGCTGCCTGATTCGCGACCCGGTCTGAATCCGCAAGAGCCTGGGAGGGAGCCTAGGTGGAGTTCGGAGTTGCGGCTTGGTCTTAGTTTCTCAGGAACCTAGGGCAGAAAGGAGCAGGGTATTAACTTTGAGTCTTTGATGGTCCAGATAAATACCTGGAGCATACAATGGCTCTTGATAACAGGAGTATTTAATTGTTGGTTTGCCGGTATTCTATCTTATATTTCTGGAAAAAACAATGTATACCATCTTTGATTCACGAATCATATCGAACCAATTCACAAACCCTATCACAGATTTGCGGTCGAAGATTTACACCTCCTACCAATTCAGTTTGTGGGAATCACGAATCTAGTTACTATGTCTTTCAGTCAAAACATATGGTCCATAGGGGATTACCAAAAAAATGAGTGCTGCATCTAAAAATAGAAAACAATAATGTTGGAAGTAATGCATTGCTTTTAAAATCAAGCATTTGCTTTCTAAACAAGGCCTAAATTGCTCTTACATTGTCAACATCGTGATATCCCTTCTTTCCAGTTAGTAACTCCATAAATATTACACCTAGACTAAAACGATCAAACAGGTATGTGATTTCTCCGTTACAAAATTCCGGTGGCAAATACCCCCTGCATAAATATATTTGTGTGATTTGTTAATGAGCAAGGTCACGCGGTGCTTGTATAAATCATAGTCAGAAAAAAAATGCTTGAACTTGAAAGAGGCTTAGCAAACTTACAGTGTTCCACCTATATTTGCAGTAATAGCTCGGCTTTGATTTTCATGAAAGAACCTTGAGAGACCGAAATCAGAAATCTTCGGCACCCAATCATCATCCAACAATATATTGGCGGGCTTTAGATCTAAGTGGAGGATGTATTTCTGATGAAGATAATGTAACCCATGAGAAATTCCTTTTATAATTTTATAGCGGTTTCTCCACTCAAGACCACAAGATGCATCTACAAAGGCGAAGAGGTAAAGGTATTATAGTATTATTACTTATTCAAGTCCTCAATATTTGGAGTATAGATAGTATACGACACAGTGATCACGATTATATCTGGGATTTTAAACTATACAATCTTTAAAACAATGAAATTAAAGATCAAAAGGAACTTTACATGTCACATGATCATACCAGTGATGTACTGATCAAGACTCCCTTTCGATAGATACTCGAAGCAAAGCAATCTTTGCATTACATTCGCCATGACCAGTTTGCCATTGTATAACTCCATACTTCCTTGCGTGTCTGCACAATAACCCAGAAACCGTACTACATTTTTGTGCTTCACCGTCATGAGACATTCAACTTCCCGGAGGAACTCCTTGTCATCCATAAGCTTATTGGACAGCCTCTTCACAGCAACCTTTCCATTCTTGAGTATTCCCTGCAGTCACAAGTTTACTTGACAGGATCAACTTGACTACTGAGATCAACTTCGATTAGGAGCTGGGCAGTTGAGAATTGTGACATACCTGGTAGATCACTGCAAACCCACCTTCGCCAATTTGGTGCTCAGCAGAGAAACCATTTGTAATCTCTGCCAAAAGTGATAGTGGCAGGGCCTTGGGCTCAGCGGTGTCATCATATAACATGCGCTCCAGGTCATCCTTTGTTGTACTTGTATGACAATCCATTTGCACTTACATGCGACAGTATGTTCTGGAAAGTGAAAACAAGAACGCCCATTATCTATCATTTTTTGCACATATATACCGAGACTGCAATCAACATACAAAACATTGATAGAATGATAATGACCAGAAAATTATTGAAAGGTAAAAAGGTTTGAATGAGAACCTACGGACAATGACCTTTTTTTCATATTGTGTTCAACTTCAACAAAACGAAATCAATCTTAAAACCATGTCCATCAAAAGTAGCACATAGAGAAGACTGCAAGATCAGCAATTAAAGCATTCAAGCACAGATCTAACTCCAAAGTAGTTACTACTGAATACATATATGCAGGACAAGAATCGGTTATTCTCCTTCTGAATGGAAAAAAGTCAACCCACGCGCAGACCTGACGAAAACGACCAAAATTTCTGCTGTGCAAAACGAATACCATCCCATTAAAACAATCCGGTATAGGTATGATTAACGTTTGGAGAAGAAAAGGATCACCGGCGAGCATACTGTAGTGACAGGTCGAGCACCGAGCTTGCGCACTGAAGAGTGTGGCAGCTGTGGTCGAGGGTGTTTTCCAGGCCGTCGATGGAGCAGAACTCGCCGGGATGCTGCCGGAGAGGTCACCGTCGCAGGCGGACAGCGTGTTGCCAGCGTGAGCCAGGCGGCACGGCGTTGGTGAGCCGGTTGGGCGAGATGTCGCCGGAATCGCCCGCCGGCGTATGCAGCGAGATGCGAGGAGCCGCCGAGCTCGGCGGGCACAGCGCCGGCGAGGAGGTTGCTGCCAAGTTCGAGCAAAGGTGATCTTTTTCATCCTGTTCATGGCGGCGGGGATCTCAACAGCGACGCGGTCGCCGTCGAGCCTCAGCCTGACGAGGCTCGCCATCCTCCCAATCTCCGGTGACGGCGGCGATGGCTAGGAGCACATGGGCAGGAGCAAAGCAGCTTCGACGGCGACGCCGTGCTTATTGCTGCTTTACTTCGACGGATTTTGAACAGGACCTACTGTGGTTCGCGATAGTTCTCGGACGTGACCGGCCGGAAACGGGGGAGAAAATATATCCAAAAAAGGATGAACATGAACCAAACTGCCGACTCTGGATCTCACTTGGATTCTTAAGTACTACGCTAGTTTAGACCAAAATAGGACGAACCAACCAAGCCTCCCGGCAGATCCAAGGAAAATCGTGAACGGAGTGTGTTCTATTCTTTCTTTGGCCGGGATGAGCAGAGTGAGGCTTTTTTTTTTTTTTTGACCTGTGAGCTGAATGAGTTGAACGGCCTTCTAGCCAGCAGATGCAGAACATGTCCGTAAAGAGCAGCTAAAACTCCCCAATCGATATTGTCAGCGTACTAGTTCGTCAGAGAAGAGAGACATGCTAGATCTGCTAGGAATCATGACAGAAATCTACTCACCTGCTTGAATTGTGGAGCAAAGTGGAGACCCGAATCAGAATGACAATGCGAGTAGTCAGTCAGGCCCGGAGAGATGCAATGTTTCCGCAATGGAACTACTTGCTTCTTTTTGCTTACTTTTATTTATCTAACTTTGCCGCTTGCCTCTTTATCTAAAGTTTTATTAATTTAATATCAATTTCGCTCTGATTCTTTGACCACGTGGGCATGGCATCCGGCTCTAGTCTCTATCCCCACCGGATACCGTGGGCGTAGTGATGGCATGTTGTTCAGTAGGTATAGGTCCCCGTGTTTTTTTAGGGTTGTACCTGTAATTGTACATGTGTCGTCTATATAAACATGAGCAGCCGGCCCTATTGATGTTGTGCAATCTCCAATAACTCTTCTACATGGTATCAGGTCCTGACCTAGCCGCCGCCCTCTCCCCCCTAGGGCGCCGTTGGTGTCGAGGGTACTCCTCGTCAATGCCCTCCGATAGGGGCTTAGGGTTGATGGAATCCTGCAAGCTGACACGAGACATCGGTTCACAGCCAAGCGGGGAGAGCAATTTACCCAGGTTTGGGGCCCTCGATGAGGTAAAACCCTTACGTCCTGCCTGTCCGTTCTTGATTATGATGATAATGGGTTACAATGGGGTGCCGAATAGTTCGGCTGAGATCTCGTCGAGATGGCTAATCGCTAGGGTGACCTAGCTCTAAGCTTTTGCTGGCTAAGATTGCTAAGATTGATCGTGTCCCTCGGCAGCCCCTCTCCTGGCCTTTATATAGGAGGTCAAGTCTCAAGAGGTCTAACCGAATACGACTAGGTTTACAGTAGTTTTAGATCCGATCTTTCCTTGTTCGACTGCTTCCTTGTCTTGCCCGTCAAGGAACCTTCTGGTGCACCGTCCTAGTGGCCCGCCTTGCTTCCGAGTGTCTTAATGGGCCTCCAACTAGATGGTGCAGGATAGGACAACATCGGTTACCCGAAGGGTAGTGCCCACGTCAGTAGCCCCCTGTTGGCGTCCGAAACCCACCGGCGAGCAACGGCTGGCAACACGAAGAGCCGGGAACAACTCAGAGCTGCGGCTGGCCCTGGTCCCTCGAGCGACGGCCCGCAAAGCCTCGGCACGCACGTCCGATGCTGGTGCAAGGGCGTGCCACCTGATCTATACCTGATCAGGAAGGTGATGGATTTGCTTCGCTTAGTTTCCTGCATGGCATACACGTAAACATTAAATACGAGCCTCGATCGGCTCTCAGGTTGTCCTGTGAATCGGCTCAAGGAGCCGATCCACCCATGGTTCGTATGAGGTCTACGATCACATGGTGGTCCTGTGTAATAACCCAGAACATAGGAACAACGAAGGGTAGATTTAGAAATGGGATGTGCATTTCATCGCAAAACGGGGGAAATTTTCGCGCCTTATTGCAACTAAACCTAAGAGGGATCGAGGTTCTCTCTCATTTTGCACTTAGGGTTAGGCAATGTGAGTTAGGGAAATTTCGACATGATCTCTTTTGTAACTTGTTACTTTGGGGAATGTTTGCATTTGATAAGTGTTAAACAATTAACTATAAACATCACACCATATAAACATTGAATTTAGAATTCAAACACAAGATATAAAATTCAAATCACTTTGAATTTCAAAGTGAATATCAAATAATATTTCATCAAGAATATAAACATTATATAATACAAAGCTCATAAACCAAAACTTGAGCTTTATTGATCATCAACACAGAATACATAGTCTTTACAATATTTTTGATACAAGAATTGATGTATAATTATAAACAGAAATGAAAAAGGAAAATTACAAGATTTTCCTAAACTAAAACCTAGACTAAATGCTTGAAGGACATCTTCTGGTCATTCTCAACTTCAAAACCTGCAAAACAAATCACAAGTGCTAGACAGGATATTAAGTGTTAGAAATTCAGTTTGGACAGTGAACACTGTCACTGCACACTTGTGCTTGTCCAAAACCTGGACATCACAGGATAGGATCAGGCAGACCAAACCTGAGCAGCCACAGAGGGCTCAAGTTTCACCATAGCAAGGCTGTTGCTAGGCAAGCAACAGCAAGGCAAGGCAAAGGATGAGTCATAAAGTAAATGAGCCTGTGTGTCATGGTCAGGGATGAAGTAGAGGCCATATAAATAGCACACAAACCCTAGAACCATGTCAGTCGACCACATTTGCAAATCATCAGGTAAGGGTGAAGCAAGAACAAGCACAGTTCATCCAGTTCATAACCAAGAACAGAAACCAACACAACCAACTTAGCCACCAGGAATCATGGTGACCTGAGAAGATCAACCAGAGATTGGAGGTGAAGGGCTGAGCACAGAAACCCCAAGTCTGCATCAACCAAATATTTCACACTAGGAGCTGGAACAAGGTATACCAAATACCTGGACAGAACCAATGGATCTGATCCATCACATATGCATGAAATAAGCATGGGATGAGCAGATGCTCATATGGGTAGATCATCACTTGGTTTTCACCAAGGATTACTACCAGTCAAAAGCTACTAAAAATAGAAAGCATCTAGGTACAGATCTTGTACACAGAAACTAGCACATATGCACAGATGCACACCATAGCCAGATCACATGCACAGATAGCACCAGTAGATGAATTGCAAGGATTAGCAGCTAAGACTACACAGTAAATCCTAAGCTATGAACCATCAGTAAACCCTAGATTTTCATCAGGCAAGCATATTAGCATTCATCTCAAGGATGATTCCCAAATATGCAAGCAAAGGTTGAGTAGCCACAAGATCCAACTATTTTGGTGAGCAACCAATCAGGAGCAAGGCCACTGAGGTCACATCACACTTAGCATCAACTAAAATGAAGCCAAACATAGCACCTCATTATCCAGGAATGGATTCAGATTCAATTGCTTGCCAGATAATCATGAACAGCTAAGTCATTTGCAAGCAAATCATTTAAATCATTACTGCATAAGCAGTTCATCATAATTTAATTAATACAAGCATGAATTTATCACAGATCCATGCTTAATACGTGACAACATAATATAAGGCAACACAGTTTAATCCATAGCCACTAGAGCAAGTCTAGGTAGCTAAGATGAGCAACAGCACAAGTAAGCAACATCATAGTGATGCTTGAGCATCAGTATCACAAAGGAAATTGAATCACTTAGTCACAGTATTAGCCAGTAAGCTATCACTGATAATTGAATTGATCAAATGGATCAATTATAGCAAGCCAAGCTACACAGAGAGGTTAGCCAACAAGCAAGGAATGATCCAAGGGATCATTGGCTTGCATAGGAAGCACTGAAGCATATCACAGGCACCACTGGCACACACACAAGTGTCACTGATGCATCACAAATACACCTAGACAAGCAAGTATGATATCCCAGTAAGAATAAGCAAGCCACAATCAAGCATAGCATGGCATAGTTAGCTTTTGAGCAAGCACAGTAGAGCATGGCAAGTACAGAGCATGCTAGGAGCAGCAGAGAAGCAAGCACAACATGAATAGCAAGCAAAGCAGCATGTGCCGATGCACTGTAAATGGTAATTGGGTCATGAGCTTGCGAAATGAAGCACAGGAAAATTACGCAGCAATAGCATGGCTCTGCGTGATCACAGGATCACCAGAGAGCAACAGAGCATGAGGAGGAAGAAGAACAGTGGCAAGGGAGGCGCACAGAAGAGAAGGAGGAGATGCAACACTTACTTGCGCCTGGAAGCAGAAGCTAGGGCATGGCGAGGCAGTGCTCGCGCGGCCCTAACAGCTGCGAGTCCAGGGTAGGCGCCGACGTTACGCCGGCGAACCCAAACACGAACCCAAAGACCACCGTAGCAGAAGCACCTGAGGCGACGGCACGAGTACTGCGAGCAGCACCCGCGCCAGGTCAACCCAGGAGCACACCCATCGTCGGCGAGGACGAGCGCTCGCCGGAGTTCGTCGAAGCGACTCTCCGCGAGATCCAGAACGGAGGCGATTCGCCAGGAGAGGAAGAGAAGGGGAAAACTACGCGGACAGATCGATAGATCTGCACGCGGCGGTTCTAGTTCGGTAGGTGGCTACGGCGGAGGAGCACGGCGATGGCCGGAGCGAGGCGGCGGCCATGGCGGCGACGCCATCGCCAGAGCGTCGCGAGAGGTTAGGGTTAGAGGTGGACGAGAGAGAGAGGGCCGAGTGAGTGAGAGCGGTGGGCCGTTCGGCGCCACCGAGCCGCTATGGGGCAAGCCTTAGTGGGCTGTCCCATGGGCTTAGGTTATTGGGCTGGGCCCAATAGGGTCCAGGAGGGGTATTTTAGTCTTTTAACATTTAATAAAAAGCCAGAACTTTACCAAATTTTAATAAATCAAATACAACTCTAAAAAATCCATTAAAAATTGGATTAATGAATGAAAAATAAATCTTAACAAGAATAAAATATGAATGGAATTTATGAAACAAATTCAAAATTATGAATTTTAAGAATTTAAATAATAACTTGGAATTTAAAATTATTATTTCCTTGTAATTAAAATTCAAGGAAAAATCTCAAATAAGTTCAAATACTTATTTTCAAACATTTCAAAATGAAATTCTAATATTCCAAGTCATTTCTATTGAAAAGGGTATTTTTCCAAGAAAAATACTATATTCCTTTTTATTCCAAAAACTATAGAGGTAACTCAATAATTTCAAATTATTTTTGGAATGATTAAGGAAATCATCAAGTAAAATAGTTTTACTTTGAATTGTGTACTTTGTGTGAATTACAATGATTTATACTTTTAAATCAATTGTAAATTACTGTCGAAGACATAAATCTTAAACGTAACCCTAAATTGATATAACTCAGCTGGGTAAAGGGATCCAACATAAAATAATACATCCATGATTGCATTATTTGGATTTTATAACATTGTCCTTACCGGACAATGATGCTTCTTACAGAACCCGAGGTCCAGGTTCCATCAACTGCATTGAACTGCACTATCTCGCAGTCCACAGGCAAGTTCACCCTTGCTCATGTCAACTTGAGTATTTTCTACTACTTTAATGCAAAGCTATAAACTTATCATTCCTGCATCGCAAATGAAATGTTACTTTCCAACTATGAATATGACTATGTGGCTGGCAATGGAACCATGGTATGTGTTGATATGGTGGAGGTTCCATTGCAATGGGTTATATCACCCTAGGATTAATTACCAATGCCGTCCAGTGATTCTAGCGCCGTACAAATCGCGTTGACCATGAGATCTATAATGGCTGCAGGAAGCCAGCCGTATCTTTTCCCTTCTGCACGCCAACGGATTGGTAGAGCCGGTGGGGTGTTGGAGGCACTTCCGCAATAGGTTGGGATATCCTTTTAAATCCCCATCCATTAGTGATGATAAGCTCTACCATCTATGAAGGATTGTCCGGAGTACACCGTGAGTAAAGCCGTATTATCGGGGAAAGTCTACTGGGGGTGTACGGTTGGACAAAAGGGTGGGTTTGCAGTCGCGGAGAAGGCGGTGTGGGCTTGGATCTTTATACCTGGCCTCACACCAAAGGAAGTGTGAACGGGGGCAAGTCCCTGCGGATGGCAAAAAGGGTGAGATCTCTTGTGGGAAAAGTAACGCACCTCTGCAGAGTGTATCAAATTGTGGCTGTCACTCCTTGTTCCGGGAAGGGAACTGCGAACGCGGCAGGAAAGGAACTCCACGAAGTTCTAGTCAACCTGTGAAGACTGACGGGCATAGTTTTCATAATAAAAGCAACCTTTTGAAGAAATGATTGCAAAACATGCATTGACCTGCGATTTCCTGATCAATGGTCGTAGCTAGTGCATCAAACACCTTTTTATTCTTTTAGAACTTGCTGAGTACCCCTGTACTCACTTTCTTTCGACACCCTTGCTAGACTGTGATCCGGAAGTGGAGGCCATCAACGATGGAGCACCAGAAGGAAGTTACGAGCTGGTCTACAAAGAACCTGATCTTACCGGCGGAGTGGAAGGCGTAGACTATGGGATAGTCTACGGACCAGATGACACGGAGGTGGAGGAGTAGTGACATACCCTAGCATCATAGAGCCGAGCAATGTAGAACTTACCTAAATAAGTTGTTGAGCTCTCTTTATATTTGTTATGAGTTGTAATCGTACTTAAGTAGTATCTTAGGGTGTTCTCATAGGACCTGTGAGAATACCAACTTGTTAAGAAAATGTTTGTAATAAAGTATGGAGTGTTATGACCTGCAATGTTTCTGTTGTACCACTCTGAGGGATATGGCAAATTGTGAAGAAGTCCCTTCGCAAAGATCATATCAACGACTTGTATACTACAACATGCAGTGGTATGCTGGGTCACCGCATCCTGCTTGATCGATATATAGCTAAAACGACCTACGACGATTTATGGTTTTCACCGCATAATCGGAACATCCTACACGTGATTGAGCCTGGCAGCCACACACGGTGATAATAAACCAACCCTAGACAAGGCCTAAAAACCAACATGAAGTTGATCCCCGGAACATCTTATCTAGGGCTAGCAAACTACACCCTACGTGCCACTAGATCCTTCAACCCGTTTGCAAGGCCTAACTATGCAGATATTAAACTAATCCTTGAAGAACAAGGAGCAATCATAACAGATCGGATCTACTAGATAATGATCAAGCAAGGTGCCGCCCTTACACCTAAGATAGGTGTAAGGGCGGCTAGACGTCTAAGGGTTGCATGGACGGAAGCATGTGACACGATGAAACAATGCTAACCCTAACACATCTATGATAACTACGTTGCTCGCCATCAACAAGGCTTCAGCACGAGCAACGCATGAACAACGAATAAACGTATACTGCGTAGATCGCAAGATGCGATCTAGGCATCATGATGCTTACCCGGAAGAAACCCTCGAAACAAAGGGGTTGGCGATGCGCCTAGATTGGTTTGTGATGAACGTGATTATTGTCTTTCTCAATAACCCTAGATACATATTTATAGTCCGTAGACTTTCTAACGTGGGAATAATCCCAACCGTGCACGAGCCAAATTCTATCTAACCGACACGTATCCTACTATATTTACAGATACAAGGGCAAACTAGCCCAAACTTTGTGTGCAAGGCCGCTTCATGTATATCTTCCATGTATATTCTTCAAGCCCAATCTTGATCGTGGCCCACCTCTGATCCGGTCAAATTCTGGTGATAACACATGCCCCCCTGGTTTTGGAATTGATAATTCCAAAATCACTCTGCTTTTCCTTCGTCGGGTCATGTCGTGGCAGGGCAAAACCGTCGCAGTATCCTTCATCATGATGCCTCGCCTTCTCAACTTCTCCGCGTGATTTGACCGTTGTTGTTTTTTTTTTCTTTTGGGCACCACTTCCTCGGAAACTGCTGTGGCATTAAATCTCCACTATATCCCCTTTTATTTAACCGCGCCAAACAGTTCGCCTCTTCATCCCCTTGCTCTGTTCTGGCCATCGGCACCCAAAAAATTCCCCATCTCCCGTAGCCATGTCTTCCTTTTCTTCCTCCTCCGCCTCGTCGGATCTTTCTTCCCAGTCCTTCTCCTCTTCGTCCTCCTCCACCTCGTCAGTCTTCTCCGATTCTTCCTCATCTCGTGAGCCGACGCCGGAGTGGGGCTCGCTGGCGGCGCACGACATCCTCGCCGCATCGGAGTGGGACAAGGAGGACCACGAACCCTACGTCTGGTCCGAGGACGACAAGTCCTTGACCAGTGGCGACGACAACCTTCAGTTCCTCGCCGATGGGGAGCTGGAAGCGACGAGCGAGGACGACTCGTTCTCCTGGGACGGCTACACTTCCTCCGAAGAGGAGGAAGAAGAAGACGACGACGACTCCCTCGAGGACTATCCGTCGGCGAAGCGCTTCCGCGCCGGATCGGATGATGACGACGACGACGACGAGGAGGAGGAGGAGGCTCCCATAGAGGACTATGGGAGCAGCAACGAGGAGCTCGCCGGCAGCAGCGCCGACGAGAGCTCCGACGACGAGGGCAGCGACGGCCCGTAGAGTAGGGTCTACTAGTATAGGTCTAGTAGTAGTAGCAGATTGGCCAATAGGCCCTTCTTTTGTTCTTCCTCCCTTGGGCAATCGGCTCTTTCCTTGTAAGAAATCTCCTTTATTAATGAAGAAAATATTCCTCTATTAATTTTTGCTCTCTTGCCAATTTTGCCGATTGTCAAACGAAGTTGCTGCACAAAGAGCCGATGGCAGGGCATCGGCTTGCATCATAACCACGATTCAAGGCCAAGCAGGTTGCCTATTCATGCAGTCAAATAGATCTCATCCGTGTCCACGCCGTCCTCAAATTTCAAACGCACAGATTCAGGAAATCCAACGAGAGAATCATCCCAAATGCCATGGGCTCTGGCTTGGAACTGATCTATTAACCTGCTCAATTGAGCTTGTTCTGTCTAGAGTCGATGGCAATGCATCGGCTTTTTTATTATTCTGAAGTCGATGTCCGTGCATCGGCTGTACTGGTATCCATATTTCTCAAGTCGATGTCTGCGCATCAGCTGTGATTTGTATATAAAAAAAATTTTACTGGCCGATTTTATGAATCGGCCCCCATGTTTCACTGTCCATCATCCCACATGCTTGGGAAATATTTCTTGAGGTGCTGACCATTGACAGCTGCTGGGAACTTGGCGCCGTCCAGCTGCTCCAACATGTAGGCATTACCCTTCAAAACCTGGACGACTTTGTATGGACCGTGCCAATTAGGAGACCATTTGCCATATGCTTTATCCTTGGTTCCTAATGGCAACACTGCTTCCCATACTAGATCACCAACTTGGAACTCCTTTGGTCTCACCTTCTTATTGTATGCACGAGCTACCTTGGCTTTGTTCTCTTTAATCTTCTCCAAGGACCAAAGTCTAAGTTCCGTTGCATCCTCAATAGTATCACTCATCAGAGCTGCATATTCTTCAGCTGTCAGGTCATTCTGAAATGTGACACATCTCGATCCAGCCGTAATTTCCCAAGGCAATACGGCTTCCTGCCCATAGACGAGCTGGTATGGCGAAGTTTTTATAGCTCCATGGCATGACATGCGATAGGCCCACAAAGCTTCTGACAATGTTTCATGCCAAACCCTAGGGTTCTCGTCAATTTTCCTCTTAATCAGCTTGATCAGGCTCTGATTGGATGCTTCAGCTTGCCCGTTGGCTTGAGCATAGTATGGAGATGATCGGATCAGCTTAATTCCCATCTCATCACAGAATTTTCTGAATTCTTTAGAGATGAAGACCGAACCTCCATCGGTCGTGATGGTTTGAGGAATCCCGAACCTATGAATGACGTGTTCTTTCACAAATTTGATAACATCTTCTGATTTTACCTTCTTCATAGGGACGGCCTCCACCCATTTGGTGAAGTAATCTGTAATGGCCAGGATCCACTCGTGGCCTTTGCTCGACGGAATGGCCAAGGCTTGAAGATGGGATTCATTGCTGATGCGGGTACCATCTGAATCTTCCCGAACATCTGACACGCTTGGCATCCCTTGTAGTACTTGAAGCAATCCTCAAGCATGGAGGGCCAATAAAATCCTGATCGCCTAATCAGCCATTTCATCTTATGAGCCGATTGGTGAGTTCCACAGGCGCCTTCATGCACCTCATGTAAGAGCCGATTAGACTCAGTTGGTCCCAGGCACTTGAGCAGTAACCCTTCCAACGTCCTGTAGAACATGTCATCTCCTATAAGGACATATTTCATGGCCTTGTATCTTATCCGTTTAGGTGCCCCCCGAGCCGAATCCTTCAAGTAATTGAAGATATCAGCTCTCCAGTCATCCTGTTCTAGGAACTGCACCTGAACTTCCGATCCGTCTGGTATGTCCTTATAGCCTGACGCCATCTGTGCGAGATCGTTGGCTTCGGTATTTTGAGATCTTGGGACCCAATTGAAGTTGATGTACCGAAATTTTGTCATAAGCTCGCGGCATTCCATCCAATATGGGAAGAGTGACTCACTCTCGCACTTATACTCATCCGTGAGCTGGGAGATCACCAACTTCGAGTCTCCAAAAAGTTCCACCGCCTCTGCTCCAGCTTCCAAAAGCAACTCCATTCCCTTGCGTACTGCCTCATACTCAGCGACATTGTTAGTGCAAGGGGTAGATAGCCTGATGGAGAAGGAATAATTTGCCCCCCGAGGCGACACGAGCAAAATGCCGATGCCACAACCGTCGTCACAAGCCGATCCATCGAAGAACATAGCCCACACACGTACGGATAGTGCTGCTATATTAGTATTAATCCACTCAGCTATGAGGTCGGCCAACGCTTGTCCCTTGACTGCTTTTGCAGGCTGATACCGGAGATCGAATTCCGATAACGCAAACATCCACTTACCAAGTCGGCCTTTCAAAACAGGAGCCGACAGCATGTGCTTGACAACGTCTGACTTGCATATGACGATGATTTCTGCCGTCAAAAGGATGTGATGAAGCTTGGTGCATGTAAAGAACAGGCAGAGGCATAACTTCTCGACCTCAGGATACCTTGTCTCTGCATCTAAAATCCTCCTGCTGAGGTAGAAAACGACCTTTTCAACACCCTCGTGAAGTTGCACCACCACTGAAGCAATGGACGTGTCAGCTACTGATAAGTAGATATAGAACGGCCTGTCTTGCTGAGGTGGAACTAGCACAGGCGGCATTGTCAGATACCGCTTAATCTCGTCAAACGCCTGCTGCTGTTCTGCCCCCCAGTGAAACTCATCATCGGATTTAATCTTCACCAACGCCATGAACGGCTCAATTCGTCCTGACAGGTTAGAGATGAATCGTCGGGCGAAGTTGATCTTGCCGATAAGACATTGGAGTTCCTTCTTCATGGTAGGCGGCTGCATGATACGTACTGCCTCTTGACTTTTCGGGCCGATCTCAATTCCTCGTTCATGGACCAAAAAACCTAGGAACTGATCGGCCGTCACACCAAAGGCACACTTTTTTGGATTCATTCTCAGTCCGAACTTCCGAGTTCGGTCTAGGATGCGTCGCAAATCATCCAAGTGTCCCTCCATGGAGACAGACTTGACCACCACGTCATCGATGTAGATTTCCACCAACTTGCCGATCAGATCATGAAAAATATAATTCATGGCTCGTTGGTACGTTGCACCGGCATTCTTCAGCCCAAAAGTCATGACCACATATTCGAACAAGCCCACTGATCCTGGTACCCTGAATGCGGTCTTGTGTATATCTTCTGGAGCCATGAAGATTTGGTTGTAGCCGGCATTGCCATCCATGAAGCTTAACACCTTGTGTCCAGCAGCTGCATTGATCAATGTTTCTGCCACAGGCATTGGATATTCATCCTTTGGAGTGGCTCTGTTGAGATCTTGGAAATCTATTGCCACACGCCATCGGCCGTCCTTTTTCTCTACAGGTACGATACTGGAGATCCATTCAGCATACCTGCATGGCCTGATGAACCCAGCGGTCAACATTTTCTCGATCTCTTTCTTGACTTCTTCGAGAAATTCGGCCTTCATCTGACGTGCTCGTTGTTGGAATGGCTGAAATCCTTTCTTGAGAGGGAGCCGATGCTCAATGATGCTCCTGTCTAACCCAGGCATCTCTGTGTAATCCCATGCAAAGCAATCTGGGAACTCTTTTAACAGAGCTATCATCTGGCTCCTGAGATGTGGATCTAACTTTTTACTGATGAAAGTTGGTCGTGGCTTATCCCCAGGACCAATGTCGACTTCTTCTAGCTCATCAGCCGATGTAAACCTATACCATAGCTTTCCGTCACCTGTTAGATCGACACTGAACACAGGGAAAACGTGTGGTAAGGATAATATGGGCCGATTGCTGGAATCGGCCCCCATTTTGATTGCATTGCTCAAAGAAGGTTTACATCGTGGCCTTGCTTTACTATGACTACGTGACATGCTTGAGACAAGATTATCACTTTTTATTTTTTGGGGCCGATCACAAGGATCGGCCTTGCCACGTACGTTCATAGCTTTTGCTCTTGTTACACGGTCAGACCGGTGGATAAGACCAGCCTCACCCCGTTTTTTGTCACGTCGATGTGCTCGCAGTCGTCCAAAGTGATGCCTGAGAGTGGCTCTTGGCCTGCTGATACGTCCAATTTGCATCACTATTTTATATCATAATTTGCTGTTATTCATTGATATATTTCATATTGGGACACAATACTTATGTTATTTCATCTATTTTGCATGTTTCATCATTATTGGGAGATCAAGCACCGGAGCCAGGATTCTGCTGGAAAAAGCACCGTCAGAACGCAATATTTCGGAAGATCAACTGTGGGAGGAAATTATACCAAAAATCCTATTTTTCAAGATGACGAAGGAAGCCAGAAGGAGGGGCCAGGAGGACCCAGGGTGGGCCCACACCCTAGGGCGGCGCGGCCCAGGCCCTGGCCGCGCCGCCATGTAGTGTGGGGGGCCCACAGCCCCTTTGACCTCCTTTTCTTCGCGAAATCCTTCGTCCCGAAAACCTAAGCCAGAGAGGGTACCTCACGAAGAGTTACAGCCGCCTCTGCGGGGCGGAGAACACCAGAGAGAAAAGAGCTCTCCGGCGGGCAGGAATCCGCCGGGGAAATTCCCTCCGGGAGGGGGAAATCGACGCCATCGTCACCGTCATCGAGCTGGACATCATCGCCATCACCATCATCATCATCTCCACCATCATCACCGCCGTCATCACCGCTGGACACCGTCACCGCCGTAGCAATTTGGGTTTGATCTTGATTGTTTGATAGGGGAAACTCTCCCGGTATCGATCTCTACTTGTTGTTGATGCTATTGAGTGAAACCATTAAACCAAGTTTATGTTCAGATTGTTATTCATCATCATATCACCTCTGATCATGTTCCATATGATGTCTCGTGAGTAGTTCGTTTAGTTCTTGAGGACATGGGTGAAGTCTAAATGTTAGTAGTGAACTATGGTTGAGTAATATTCAATGGTGTGATATTTAAGTTGTGGTGTTATTCTTCTAGTGGTGTCATGTGAACGTCGACTACATGACACTTCACCATTTATGGGCCTAGGGGAATGCATCTTGTACTCGTTTGCCAATTGCGGGGTTGCCGGAGTGACAGAAACCTAAACCCCCGTTGGTATATCGATGCAGGAGGGATCGCAGGATCTCGAGTTTAAGGCTGTGGTTAGATTTATTCTTAATTACTTTCTTGTAGTTGCGGATGCTTGCAAGGGGTATAATCACAAGTATGTATTAGTCCTAGGAAGGGCGGTACATTAGCATAGGTTCACCCGCACAACACTTATCATAACAATGAAGATTATTTAGCCGTATGTAGCGAAAGCACTAGACTAAAATCCCGTGTGTCCTCGAGAACGTTTGGTCATTATAAGTAAACAAACCGGCTTGTCCTTTGTGCTAAAAAGGATTGGACCACTCACTGCAATTGTTACTCTCGCACTTTACATACTCGTACTTTATTCAACTGTTACATCAAAACCCCCTGAATACTTGTCTGTGAGCATTTACAGTGAATCCTTCATCGAAACTGCTTGTCAACACCTTCTGCTCCTCGTTGGGATCGACATTCTTACTTATCGAAGATACTACGATACACCCCTATACTTGTGGGTCATCAAGACTATTTTCTGCGCCGTTGCCGGGGAGTGAAGCGCTATTGGTAAGTGGAATTGGTAAGGAAAACCTTTCTTGTTGTGCTGATTTTATTTCTGCTTGCTATAAGTCATTATGGAGAGATCTTCTCTTCAATTTCTGTTTGGGAAATCTACTACTACTGCAACGGTAGTGGATGAAGCGCCAGGTGAGGAAGTAATACCATATAAAATACCTATGAAAATTATTGAACGTGTTATGGATAACCGCTATGAAGGGGATGGAACCGTCCACCCCGGTGATCATTTACTGTTTTTGCATGAATTATGCGGGTTATTCAAATGTGCAGGTATTGCTATGGATGAAGTGAGGAAGAAACTATTCTCTTTATCGCTGTCTGGTAAGGCGGCGCATTGGTATAAATTACTGGATAATGGGGATTCTCTTGAATGGAATGATATTGTGCCCCGGTTTTATTCTAAGTTCTATCCTCCAAGTGAAATTCATAAGGATCGGAATCGCATATATAATTTTTGGCCTCATGATGGAGAGAGTATTGCCCAAGCTTGGGGGAGATTGAAGTCTTTAATGCTCAAATGCCCCATTCATGAGCTTCCTGGTAATGTTATTATTGATAATTTCTATGCAAGACTTTCTTTTCAAGACAAGACCTTGCTGGATACTTCTTGTTCTGGATCATTTACATGCAACAAAGAAGAGTTTAAAAGGGACCTTCTTGATCGGATCCAAGAAAATACTGAAGGATGGGAGAACGACAAGGATAGAGAATCAGGTATAATTTATGATTATAAATGCATTGAAGCTTTTATGGATAATTGATAAATTTCGTAATATGAGTGCTACATATGGTCTTGATTCTCAAGTTGCTGTAAATCTTTATAAAGCTTTTGCCTCTCATTATGAATTGCCAAAGAAGAATTTTGATAAGTATCATGAACCGTATAAAGATAAAATTGATTCATCTATTAATAAATGCGTTGTAGTTGAAACTGCTGATCATGTTATTCCTGAAGCTTATATTGAAAAAACTCCTTTCCTGCTAAAATGAAAGAGTACTCTGTTATAAATAGTGCGGTTCATAAAAGTGAAAAGAAACACATAGAACCTGAAGAACAAATAAAAGTTGAACTTTGCTGTTGCAATAGTTAAAGATCTTGTGACTGAAAATGTGGAGGATGGTCATATTATTTTCTCGTGAAGATGCTTCTAATATTGTTTCACATCCTAATAAACCCAAACAAGCTAGTGTTCCTATGCTATCTGTTAGAATTGGTGATCATTGCTATTATGGATTATGTGATATTGGTGCAAGTGTTAGTGCTATTCCGTATGAGCTTTACACGGAGATTATGCACGAAATTGATTCTTGTGAACTTGAAGATATTGATGTGGTTATTCAGCTGGCTAATAGAGAAACTATTTCTCCAATTGGTATTGTTCGAGATGTGGAAGTTTTATGCGGTAAGATTAAATATCCTGCTGACTTCTTGGTACTTGGTTCTGCTGCTAGTGATTATTGTCCTATTATCTTTGGTAGACCTTTCCTAAATACTTGTGGAGCTATTATAGATTGCAAGAAAGAGAAAATTTTGACTAAATTTGCTGGTGAATCTTATGAGTTTAACTTCTCTAAATTTACTAAAACTCCTTATAAAGCTGATTTGCCTAGTAATGATTTTAAAATGGAGCAATGTGCATCTATTGTTCTTGTTCCTAACAATCCTTTGCAGCAACATTTGGAGGATAGCGAGAGTGAAATTTTTAGGAAAGAAAGAGATGAGCTTGAGGAAATTTTTCTTCGCCAACCTATTCTCAAGCATGATTTACCGGTGGAAGATTTGGGTACAACACCGCCACCAAAGGAAGATCCTGTTTTTGATTTAAAGCCTTTACCTGATAATCTTAAATATGCTCATATTGATGATAAGAAAATATATCCTGTTATTATTAGTTCTAAGCTTTCAGGGATTGAGGAAGAAAGGTTATTGGAAATATTGAAGAAGCACCGAGGCGCTATTGGCTACACTCTTGATGATTTGAAAGGGATTTCTCCTTCTATTTGCCAACATGCTATTAATATGGAAGATGATGCAAAGCACATTGTTGTTGAACATCGGCGTCGTCTAATTCGAAGATGAAGGAAGTGGTAAGGAATGAGGTATTACGACTTCTTGAAGCTGGTATTATATATCCTATTGCTGATAGTAGATGGGTTAGTCCTGTGCATTGCGTTCCCAAGAAGGGAGGAATGACTGTTGTGCCTAATGATAATGATGAGCTCATCCCTCAAAGAGTAGTTGTAGGGTATAGAATGTGCATTGATTTTCGAAAAGTTAATAAAGTTACTAAGAAAGATCATTACCCTTTACCTTTTATTGATCAAATGCTGGAAAGATTGTCTAAAAATACTCATTTTTGTTTTCTTGATGGTTATTCTGGGTTTTCACAAATTGCTGTTAAAGCTAAAGATCAAGAGAAAACCACTTTTACTTGTCCCTATGGAACTTATGCTTATAGACGCATGCCTTTTGGTTTATGTAATGCTCCTGCTACTTTTCAAAGATGCATGTCTGCTATTTTCCATGGTTTTTGTGAAAGTATTGTAGAGGTATTCATGGATGATTTTTCCGTCTATGGGAATTCTTTTGATAGTTGCTTGCGAAACCTTGATAAAGTTTTGCAGAGATGTGAAGAAACTAACCTTGTTCTTAATTGGGAGAAATGCCACTTTATGGTTAATGAAGGAATTGTATTGGGACATAAAATTTCTGAGAGAGGTATTGAAGTTGATAGAGCTAAAGTTGAAGCAATTGAGAAGATGCCCTATCCTAGGGATGTAAAAGGTATTCGTAGTGTTCTTGGTCATGCTGGGTTTTATAGGAGATTTATTAAAGATTTCTCCAAGATTTCAAAGCCTCTTACTAATCTTCTTCAAAAAGATGTACCATTTGTTTTTGATGATGATTGTAAGGAAGCTTTTGAAACTCTTAAGAAAGCCTTAACAACTGCTCCTATAGTTGAACCTCCTGATTGGAACTTACCCTTTGAAATTATGTGTGATGCTAGTGATTTTCTTGTAGGCGCTGTTCTTGGACGTGAGTAGATAAAAAACTGAATGTTATTCATTATGCTAGTAAAACTCTTGATGCTGCTCAAAGAAATTATGCTACAACTGAAAAGGAATTATTAGCTGTAGTTTTTGCTTGTGATAAATTTAGATCTTATATTGTTGATTCAAAAGTTACTATTCATACTGATCATGCTGCAATTAGATACCTAATGACAAAGAAAGATGCTAAGCCGAGGCTCATTAGATGGGTACTTCTTTTGCAAGAATTTGATTTACATATTGTAGATAGGAAAGGCGCTGATAATCCTGTTGCTGATAATTTGTCTAGATTGGAAAATATTGCTTATGATCCTGTTCCTGTTAATGATAGTTTTCCAAATGAACAATTGGCTGTAATAAAGGTGAGCTCGCGAGACAGTCCTTGGTATGCTGATTATGCTAACTTTATTGTTTCCAAGTACTTGCCTCCAACCTTTTCAGCTCAGCAAAGGAGGAAATTCTTTTATGACTTGAGGCATTATTTCTGGGATGACCCACACTTATATAAAGAAGGAGCGGATGGTATTATGCGAAGATGTGTTCCCGAATATGAACAACAGGAGATATTGAGTAAATGTCATGGTAGTGCTTATGGAGGACATCACGCCGGAGAAAGAACCGCGCAAAAGGTTCTACAATCAGGTTTTTATTGGCCAACTCTCTTCAAGGATGCGAGAAAGTTTATTTTATCTTGTGACGAATGCCAAAGGGTTGGTAATATCTCCAGACGCAATGAAATGCCCATGAATTATACTCTTGTTATTGAACCGTTTGATTGTTGGGGATTTGACTTCATGGGACCATTTCCGTCTTCGGAAGGTAACACTCATATACTTGTTGCTGTTGATTATGTTACTAAATGGGTGGAAGCTATACCTACAAAAAGTGCTGATGGTGAGACCTCTTTAAGAATGCTCTTAGATATTATTTTTCCTAGATTTGGAGTGCCTAGATATATTATGACTGATGGAGGTTCTCATTTTATTCATGGAGGTTTTAGAAAAACTCTTGCTAAGTATGGTATTAATCATAGAATTGCTTCCGCTTATCATCCTCAAACTAGTGGTCAAGTAGAATTATCAAATAGAGAGATTAAATCTATTTTGGGAAAGACTGTTAATAAAACTAGAAAGAATTGGGCTAGCAAATTGAAGGATGCACTTTGGGCTTATAGAACTGCTTATAAAAATCCCATGGGAATGTCACCTTATAAAATGGTTTATGGGAAAGCTTGTCATTTACCTTTAGAACTAGAGCACAAAGCTTATTGGGCTGTTAGAGAATTAAATAAAGATCCTAAACTTGGGTGATAAGAGGTTGTTGCAATTGAGTTCTCTAGATGAATGGAGAAGTGAAGCTTATGAAAATGCTAAACTCTTTAAAGAGAAAGTTAAAAAATGGCATGATAGGAGGATTATCAAAAGAGAATTTAATATTGGGGATAAAGTCCTATTGAATCGGTCTCGTCTCAGATTCTTTGCAGGGAAATTACTCTCGAAATGGGAAGGACCATATGTTGTCGAGGAGGTGTATCGTTCAGGAGCAATCAAAATTAGCACTCTCCAAGGCAATGCTACGCAAGTGGTGAATGGACAAAGACTCAAGCATTATATCTCAGGTGATTCCTATAATGTTGATGTTGATATTATTCAAGTGGAAACACCGGAAGCTTTCATCAAAGGGCAAATTGACAGTCCGCGAACTCGACTTTGAATAGGTATGATCTTGGTAATGAAAAGTACGCAATTTACTTTCCGAACAATATTTTCGCTGTTTTTGGAAAATATGAAAAATTACGAGTTCGAAACGGAGTGGAAAGGACGCACGAGGGCGTGGCACCATAGGCTGGCGCGGCCTGACCAGGGCCCGCGCCGCCCTATGGTTTGGCCGCCCCGTCGCCCCTTTCCGACTCTGGTTCGATCTGGTACTTTCCGTTTGTCGTGAAAAATTTTGCTATATAATCCCCCGGACCCCTGGAGGTCCGTATATCGTGTTTTTGACGTGTTTTGTTTCGAGTTGTTTCTGCCAGGATTTGCTTCGGATCTAGAGCCATCATGTCTTCGTCGGAAACTCCGAAGGGCAGCTCCAGCAAGGATGTTGGCAACTTGTACATGGAGGAGCTGAGGATGCACCCCAAGGAGTTGCTGCTCGTTGAAGGAGAACTGCAGGTCAAGGATGTCCAGGGTCCTAAAGGAGAAGGAAGCCTGGAAGACAGGATGGAGAAGCTAGAACAAGAGGTTTTCAAGTACAAGAAGATGGCTGAGCGTGAGGTGGATATCTTCCACAGGATTGTGTCTGAACTCATTGCTGAACATGAGAAGGAAACTGCAAAGCTTTGGAGCGACATCCTCTCACTTCACGACACCACCAACAAGCTCCAAGCACAACTCTATGATTTTCAGAATCAGAACTGTGAGTATGAAAACAGGTTTAAATACATAAGCCGTGCTGCTAGTTTCAGGATCCCCGAGACCAAGATGTCGTTTCTTGATGGAGAGCCTCTTCCTTGGAAGTTCGATGACGGGAATTCATCACCACCATCGCCGCAGGAGTAATTCATCATCGGTATTGGCATCCCCTTGGTTTGTTCCAAGCTTGGGGGAGTGCCGCGGTATCACATTATCACTACCTTTTACTTTTATTGTCAAGTAGTGTCATATCATGAGTAGGGAAGTTATCATATAAGATGGGTTGCGTTTGGAAGTATCTCCCCTTTAGTTGGTTATCTATGTATCCCTTGGTGTGAGTTATCGTTATGGAATATTAATGAGAAGTCTTATCATTTACATATTGCACATCTTATTTTAGTTTGCAATCTCTACTATATGATTCACCTTGTTGTTAGTATTGGTATCACTTTGGGAGCATTGAATAAATCTATTTGGTTTTGGCAAACTTAGCATTGGTCAATAGCAACAACACTTTGAGGTTTAAATAGAAAAGAGAAATACATGAAGATGTTTCATTGTCTTTCTTGTTAGCTCATAGCTTATTATTCTGAAGTTAAAATTGTTTGTGCTTACAAGGAAGATGCATGATTGTTTCTATCATATGTATATTTGTTTGTTTCTCTCGACTCTTATGCTTGCTAATTAACCTTGCTAGCCAAAGACCTGTACTGAGAGGGAATACTTCTCGTGCATCCAAACCTTAAACCAAACCTATGTCATTTGTGTCCACCATACCTACCTACTACATGGTATTTTCTGCCATTCCAAGTAAATACTTCATGTGCTACCTTTAAACAATTCAAAACTTAGTATCTCTTATTTGTGTTAATGTTTCATAGCTCATGAGGAAGTATGTGGTGTTTTATCTTTCAATCTTGTTGGGCAACTTCCACCAATGGACTAGTGGCTTCATCCGCTTATCCAATAATTTTGCAAAAGGAGCTGGCAATGGGATTCCCAGTCCCAAATTAATTAAACTAAATAGACACTCCTCCATGGTATGTGATTGATGGACGGCACCCGAAGGATTCGGTTAGCCATGGCTTGTGTAAGCAAAGGTTGGGGGGAGTGTCATCATCATAATAAAACTAAACTAAAAAGGCACTCCTTCATGGTATGAGATTGTTGGCAGGCACCCGAGGATTCGGTTAGCCATGGTTTGTGAAAGAAAGGTTGGAAGGAGTGCCACACAAAATGAAAATAATATGGGAGCCGCTCTTAGGAGGTTGTCTGGCAAGGGGTTAGAGTACACTACCAGTCGTTGACAACAACAAACACCTCTCAAAATGTTACTTTTATTATCTCTATATGATTTCAAAATTGAAAAAGCTCTAGCACATGATTTAATCCCTGCTTCCCTCTGCGAAGGGCCTGTCTTTTACTTTATGTTGAGTCAGTAAACCTATTTCCCTCCATCTTAAGCAAGCATTTGAGTAGTTGTGATCAAACCATTATACTGTGATTTGTTTCATCATGTCTTTTATTCTTCCTTGTTTAGTACAAGTTTTATCTGAATGAATATAGCTTTGCAAGTTATCAATGATCATGAGAAGACCATTATGATTGAGTATGCAAGTTGTGCCTTATAAACTTTAACATGAGAGCGCTGCTCAATGAGATAAATATAATCTGTTAATTGTTCTCTGACCAAGAACGAAGTTTGCCATCACCAATCATGATTTCTCATGCACCTTTACTTGTGATTACCTTATACTTGCTTCAATATGAGTTATAAGAGGTTGTTTACTATAATGTCCTGTGTGAATGAATATGATGCTTCTTGTCCATATTTTATTTATCGACTCTTCACTCCATAAACATGTGGTCATGTCTATCGAGTTTAGTTTCGCTTGGGGACAAGCGAAGTCTAAGCTTGGGGGGAGTTGATACGTCCAATTTGCATCACTATTTTATATCATAATTTGCTATTATTCATTGATATATTTCATATTGGGACACAATACTTATGTTATTTCATCTATTTTGCATGTTTCATCATTATTGGGAGATCAAGCACCGGAGCCAGGATTCTGCTAGAAAAAGCACCGTCAGAACGCAATATTTCGGAAGATCAACTGTGGGAGGAAATTATACCAAAAATCCTATTTTTCAAGATGACGAAGGAAGCCAGAAGGAGGGGCCAGGAGGACCCAGGGTGGGCCCACACCCTAGGGCGGCGCGGCCCAGGCCCTGGCCGCGCCGCCATGTAGTGTGGGGGGCCCACAGGCCCTTTGACCTCCTTTTCTTCGCGAAATCCTTCGTCCCGAAAACCTAAGCCAGAGAGGGTACCTCACGAAGAGTTACAGCCGCCTCTGCGGGGCGGAGAACACCAGAGAGAAAAGAGCTCTCCGGCGGGCAGGAATCCGCCGGGGAAATTCCCTCCGGGAGGGGGAAATCGACGCCATCGTCACCGTCATCGAGCTGGACATCATCGCCATCACCATCATCATCATCTCCACCATCATCACCGCCGTCATCACCGCTGGACACCGTCACCGCCGTAGCAATTTGGGTTTGATCTTGATTGTTTGATAGGGGAAACTCTCCCGGTATCGATCTCTACTTGTTGTTGATGCTATTGAGTGAAACCATTAAACCAAGTTTATGTTCAGATTGTTATTCATCATCATATCACCTCTGATCATGTTCCATATGATGTCTCGTGAGTAGTTCGTTTAGTTCTTGAGGACATGGGTGAAGTCTAAATGTTAGTAGTGAACTATGGTTGAGTAATATTCAATGGTGTGATATTTAAGTTGTGGTGTTATTCTTCTAGTGGTGTCATGTGAACGTCGACTACATGACACTTCACCATTTATGGGCCTAGGGGAATGCATCTTGTACTCGTTTGCCAATTGCGGGGTTGCCGGAGTGACAGAAACCTAAACCCCCGTTGGTATATAGATGCAGGAGGGATCGCAGGATCTCAGAGTTTAAGGCTGTGGTTAGATTTATTCTTAATTACTTTCTTGTAGTTGCGGATGCTTGCAAGGGGTATAATCACAAGTATGTATTAGTCCTAGGAAGGGCGGTACATTAGCATAGGTTCACCCGCACAACACTTATCATAACAATGAAGATTATTTAGCCGTATGTAGCGAAAGCACTAGACTAAAATCCCGTGTGTCCTCGAGAACGTTTGGTCATTATAAGTAAACAAACCGGCTTGTCCTTTGTGCTAAAAAGGATTGGGCCACTCGCTGCAATTGTTACTCTCGCACTTTACATACTCGTACTTTATTCAACTGTTACATCAAAACCCCCTGAATACTTGTCTGTGAGCATTTACAGTGAATCCTTCATCGAAACTGCTTGTCAACACCTTCTGCTCCTCGTTGGGATCGACATTCTTACTTATCGAAGATACTACGATACACCCCCTATACTTGCGGGTCATCACCTGCCGTCTCCCAAACGTTCATGCTAGCCGTTGAAATATCGGCTGAATCATCTGCGTAGACGACCTCTACTTCATCTCCATCCCACTGTATTAGACATTGGTGCATCGTGGATGGAATGCAACAGTTGGCGTGGATCCAATCTCTCCCTAGCAGGACAGCATAGGTACTCTTGCTGTCGACAATGAAGAATGTCGTAGGGATGGTTTTCCTTCCTACGGTCAGATCCACGTTCAGAACACCTTGTGCTTCAGATGCTTGGCCATTGAAATCGCTCAGTGTAACGTTGGTCTTGATCAGATCCGAGCTAGAGCGTCCCAAACGACGTAGCAAGGAGTACGGCATGATGTTAACTGCCGCTCCGGTGTCCACCAGCATCTTGTTGACAGGCTGCCCATTGATGTAACCTCGTAAGTACATGGCCTTCAGGTGCCTGTAGCTTCTTTCTCGTGGCTTCTCGAAGATAACTGGCCGTGGGCCGCAGTCAAGTTGTGCCACAGGTGCTTCGTCTAATCCTGGAGCACAAAACTCCGCTGGGAGGATGAACACCATGTTTGTACCAGCCGATGTCTCATCATCGGCTTTCCTTTGCTTGGGGCGCCACTCCATCTTTTGTGGTCGACCCTCTTCGCCCAGGGTTCGTTGAATTTTCACGGCCAGATCAGGCCGCGCCTTCCTTAATGTGTGCAGGTATAACCTTTCGGCTTCCTCCAAACCACGTAGTCGCTGAACCCTACGCTTTTGGGAACGGCTGAGTCCATCAGAGCAACACCTTGGCCGGTGGTACTTATCTTCTTCTTCTTCATCGTCATCTTCTAACTCCTCGAGATCTTCCACCCGAGAGGACTCAGCTTGCTTGTTCCGAGATGGGAGAGGTCCTAGACGCTTGAACACTGACACGTCTCCTGTGCTCTTCTTTTTCTGTCTACATTCTGGGCAGTTGCCGATTGTAGGCAATCGGCTCATTCCTGAATCCCAGCAGTGTTCGAAGAAGGGACAGTCCCAGTGCTTGTCCACGTCGTCTTGCTCTCTTGTCTTGTCCTTGGCATGGCGCTCATATCTCTCCTCGTCTCGATCATGCCGACGATGTCTCCTGGCGTCCCTGCTAGCCAGACGATCTCTTTCGTCACCGTCGTCATATCGTCGGCGTTGGTCGTACTGACTCACATATTTGTTGAGGAGATGATCAGAGAGAGGTCGTTGATATCGCACATTCTTCACTTCTCCCTCTGTGATGTAGCGCTTGCTATCGTGTCGGAGCCGATCGCGCGGAACGGCTTCTTCCTTGTCCTTGCTACGAGAGCGGCTGCCCTCGTCTCTGTCCTTACCAGAGTGGTGCCCAGGCCCTACCATGTTGATGCTGAACGAGAAACCTGGCTGGCACCTCCCAGGGTAAGTGCACTCCACCATATTAACGGCGGGGAAGGGGTGAGTGTCAACTTTCATGGCGTACTGGCTGAAGATTAGACGCCCTTGCTCTATCGCCATTTGGATCTGCTGACGCCACACCCTGCAGTCGTTGGTGGTACGGGTGAACATGTTATGCCATTTGCAGTATGGCTTTCCGTTCAACTCCTGTGCCGTGGGGGTTTTGAGGCCTTCGGGTAACTTTAGCTGCTTCTCCTTGAGTAAGAGGTCGAAAATTTGCTCAGCTTTGGTCACGTCGAAGTCGAACCCTTTTGGAGGACCTTGTGGCTTAACCCACTTGCAGGACACGGGGCTTGCCCCCCGAGTCCATTCAGCCTTGCTATCTCTTGATCTCCGCAGATCCTTCATCTTCTTCTGTCTCAACCAGGACTACCGCACGCTTGAATTTGTCCTGGTACAACTCAGTGGCGCTGTTCATATAACGACGGTTTCGAACCATATGCGCCGATGAAGGGTAATCTGCTTGGGAAGCCATGTCCTTGATCGGGGATGCGAGACCCACCACCGCCAACTCATTGCTTCTTTTTCAGTCAAACGAGCCGAATAGCATCGGTTCCTGATGGCCCTGAAGCGCTGGATGTATTCAGACACTGTTTCTCCGCGCTTCTGCCGTACTTGTGCTAGATCGGCAATGCCAGCCTCGGAAGCCTCTGAGTGATACTGCATGTGGAACTGCTCTTCCATCTGCTTCCAAGTCCGGATTGAATCTGGTGGCAGCGAGGTGTACCACCCGAAAGCCGATCCTGTGAGGGACTGTGCGAAGAACCTCACACGTAGCTCATCTGATGCTGAGATCGTGCCCAGCTGCGCCAAATATCGGCTCACATGCTCGATTGAACTGGAGCCATCTGACCCACTAAACTTGGAGAATTCAGGGAGCCGATATTTGGGTGGTAGTGGGATCAAATCGTACTCGTTGGGGTACGGCTTGGAATAGCCGATTGCCCTCCTTTTCGGCACCATGCCGAACTGGTCTCTCAAGATTGTACTGATCTGATCCGCGGTGCTGGCTGCAGGAGTCGAGCTCTGAAGATTCGCTGGAGTGGCGTACTTAGCCAACCACGCTTGCTTCTCAATCTCCGAGCTAGCTGCAGGAGTTGAGCCTTGGAGGTTTGTTGGGGTGGCATACTTAGCTAGCCACGTCTGCTTCTCACGATCTGAGCCAGCTGCAGGAGTTGAGCTCTGGAGGTTCGCTGGAGTGGCATACTTAGCTAGCCACGTCTGCTTCTCAAGATCTGATCCAGAAGCTCCCCCTGCTGTTCCGGAAGTCCCTGCTGTTGTAGTCTGGTTCGTGGGTGCCCAGGTACTGCAGTCTGGCACGTATGTGCACGTGTACCCGTGAGGGATCTCTTTGGGCGCCTCATACAAGAACTGGTAATCACTAGGGTCACCACCGATCTTGTGGACGACGAATGCCGGTGAACTCGGCACCTCTGGTGCTGCCAACGCGAACGGCAGCGGTGGTCGGGACTGGAGTGGTATCTCTCCTTGGTGAGTCCCTAGAGCAGGTCCTGACGGAGAGTACTGATGCCTCATGATTTCCTGGATCACCCGAAGGGCGACACGCTCCAAGGTGTTCACCAGGTTCTCAGAATGGCGGTGTAGCGAATGCGCTACCATGAAATTAATCTCCTGACGCAGAGACCTGGTGCGTTCTCCTGAAGGGGTAGACAGGTCCACTCCATCGAGCGCGCCTTCAGGCGAGAACCCTTTCCACCTGATGCCGTGTGAGCGGGTCCTCTGGAAAGAGCCGATGAGGTCGGCTTCGAGGATAGCTTTGACCTCGTCATACTTCTTCTTGAGCTCCTCGGTCAGATCCTCGTACGTGACTGGAGTGCCTTCCGCCATCTCAGATGTAGATGGCGATGCAGTTGATGTCGAAGACTGTCCCACCGGGCGTGCCAGAATGTGTTGGCGTCCGAAACCCACCGGCGAGCAACAGCTGGCAACACGAAGAGCCGGGAACAACTCAGAGCTGCGGCTGGCCCTGGTCCCTCGAGCGACGGCCCGCAAAGCCTCGGCATGCAAGTCCGATGCTGGTGCAAGGGCGTGCCACCTGATCTATACCTGATCAGGAAGGTGATGGATTTGCTTCGCTTAGTTTTCTGCATGGCATACACGTAAACATTAAATACGAGCCTCGATCGGCTCTCAGGTTGTCCTGTGAATCGGCTCAAGGAGCCGATCCACCCATGGTTCGTATGAGGTCTACGATCACATGGTGGTCCTGCTTGATCGATATATAGCTAAAACGACCTACGACGATTTAGGGTTTTCACCGCATAATCGGAACATCCTACGCGTGATTGAGCCTGGCAGCCACGCACGGTGATAATAAACCAACCCTAGACAAGGCCTAAAAACCAACATGAAGTTGATCCCCGGAACATCTTATCTAGGGCTAGCAAACTACACCCTACGTGCCACTGGTTCCTTCAACCCGTTTGCAAGGCCTAACTATGCAGATATTAAACTAATCCTTGAAGAACAAGGAGCAATCATAACAGATCGGATCTACTAGATAATGATCAAGCAAGGTGCCGCCCTTACACCTAAGATAGGTGTAAGGGCGGCTAGACGTCTAAGGGTTGCATGGACGGAAGCATGTGACACGATGAAACAATGCTAACCCTAACACATCTATGATAACTACGTTGCTCGCCATCAACAAGGCTTCAGCATGAGCAATGCATGAACAACGAATAAACGTATACTGCCTAGATCGCAAGATGCGATCTAGGCAGCATGATGCTTACCCGGAAAAAACCCTCGAAACAAAGGGGTTGGCGATGCGCCTAGATTGGTTTGTGATGAACGTGATTGTTGTCTTTCTCAATAACCCTAGATACATATTTATAGTCCGTAGACTTTCTAACGTGGGAATAATCCCAGCCGTGCACGAGCCAAATTCTATCTAACCGACACGTATCCTACTATATTTACAGATACAAGGGCAAACTAGCCCAAACTTCGTGTGCAAGGCCGCTTCATGTATATCTTCCATGTATATTCTTCAAGCCCAATCTTGATCGCGGCCCACCTCTGATCCGGTCAAATTCTGGTGATAACACCCCCGAGTGTCTAGCCGAAGATAGTTCGGGTAGAGACTAAAACACGTCTCCTCCTGATGTTCTTCTCCTTCATTGTCCTTGTTCATCTTGAATCTGCTTCACCTTCTTTTATCGGGTGCGCGTCAGCGCTCCCGATGGGAGTAGCCCCCGAGTCTAGGTACGGATGCTTGCAATCCGTGCGTAGACTCAAGTTGTACCACTCGAATATTTCGTTCTGCCAAAGATTTTTCTGCAAATCTTCATAGGTCATCCTATATATTTTCTTTATGCAAGGGATAATGAGTAACGTGCCCAACTTTTGTTGGTTAACTGCCGATGGCAAAACAACGTTACCCTACACAGAATCAAGTCCCCGGGCATGATCCTGGAGTGCAAAAAACTTCTATCAGGTGCGCGTCACGCGCTCCCGATGGGAGTAGCCCCCGAGTCTGGGTGCAAGTTCTTGTAACCGAGTGCAGACTCGAGCCATTCAAACAATTTTTCTTCAATCCCTTCTTCCTTCAACTGCTCATTCTGTCGGGTGCGTATCACGCACTCCCGATGGGAGTAGCCCCCGAGTCTGGGCGCGGGTGTTTGCAACCGGGTGTAGACTTAAGTCGAGTAATTATCTCTTCCTCCAAAACATTTTTCCTTAGAGTCTTCATTTTATCGGGTGCGCGTCAGCACTCCCGATGGGAGTAGCCCCCGAGTCTAGGTACGGATGCTTGCAATCCGTGCGTAGACTCAAGTCCTTCATCTGATAACTTTTCATTTTTCCTTCGAATGCTTCTAGCTTTTTTCATGACGTCACTGATGACTGATACGTCTCCGACGTATCGATAATTTCTTATGTTCCATGCCACATTATTGATGTTATCTACATGTTTTATGCACACTTTATATCATTTTTATGCGTTTTCCGGAACTAACCTATTGACGAGATGCCGAGAGGCCAGTTGCTGTTTTCTGCTGTTTTTGGTTTCAGAAATCCTAGTAACGAAATATTCTCGGAATCGGACGAAATCAACGCCCAGGTTCCTATTTTTCCCGGAACCATCCAGAACACCCGGGAAGGACCAGAGGGGGGGCACTAGGCCCCCAGACCATAGGCCGGCGCGGCCCAGGCCCTGGCCGCGCCGCCCTATGGTGTCGTCGCCCCTTCGACCCTCCTGCGCCGCCTCTTCGCCTATTTAAAGCCCCTGGATCGAAAACCCTGATACCAATTGACGAAACTCCAGAAAGACTCCAGGGGCGCCGCTGCCATCGCGAAACTCCAATTCGGGGGACAGAACTCTGTTTCGGCACCCTGCCGGGACGGGGAATTGCCCCCGGAGCCATCTCCACCGCCGTCTTCACCGCCATCTTCACCGCCATCGCTACCTCCATGATGAGGAGGGAGTAATCCACCCCCGAGGCTGAGGGTTCCGCTGTAGCTATGTGGTTCATCTCTCTCCCATGTACCTCAATACAATAATCTCATGAGCTGCTTTACATGATTGAGATTCATATGAGTTTGTATCACAATTTATCTATGTGCTACTCTAGCAAAGTTATTAAAGTAGTTTTATTCCTCCTGCACGTGTGTAAAGGTGACAGTGTGTGCACCGTGTTAGTACTTGGTTTATGCTATGATCATGATCTCTTGTAGATTGCGAAGTTAACTATTGCTATGATAATATTGATGTGATCTATTCCTCCTACATATGCATGAAGGTGACAGTGTGCATGCTATGTTAGTACTTGGTTTAGTCTTTTGATCTATCTTACACTATAAGGTTACTTAAACATGAGCATTATTGTGGAGCTTGTTAACTCCGGCATTGAGGGTTCGTGTAATCCTACGCAATGTGTTCATCATCCAACAAAAGTGTAGAGTATGCATTTATCTATTCTGTTATGTGATCAATGTTGAGAGTGTCCACTAGTGAAAGTGTAATCCCTAGGCCTTGTTCCTAAATACTGCTATCAACTTTGCTTGTTCTTGTTTCTTGCGTTACTACTGCTGCAATACTACCACCATCAACTACACGCCAGACAAGCTATTTTAAGCACCGTTGCTACTGCTCATACTTATTTATACCACCGGTATTTCACTATCTCTTCGCCGAACTAGTGCACCTATTAGGTGTGTTGGGGACACAAGAGACTTCTTGCTTTGTGGTTGCAGGGTTGCATGAGAGGGATATCTTTGACCTCTTCCTCCCTGAGTTCGATAAACCTTGGGTGATCCACTTAAGGGAAAACTTGCTGCTGTTCTACAAACCTCTGCTCTTGGAGGCCCAACACTGTCTACAGGAAAGGAGGGGGAACGTAGACATCAAGCTATTTTCTGGCGCCGTTGCCGGGGAGGAAAGGTAAAAGGTACTCACACTCCGGACCTCGGCTATCAAGCTATTTTCTGGCGCCGTTGCCGGGGAGGAAAGGTAAAAGGTACTCACACTCCGGACCTCGGCTACCAAGCTATTTTCCGCCGTTGTAAGTACTCGAAGCTATTTCCTTTAGATCCTGCAATTGCATCTTTTTGTTTCTTGTTTACACTAGTAAGGCATAATGGAAAACATCTGTGAGCTTTTTATTCTATTTCCTGAGTCAAGACATGAATGGTTTAATGCGAAAATTAAAAAACCCATGGAATCTTATTTGCATGCTAGTAGCAATGATATTAGTATGAACGCTTTGAACACCATTGTTGCTAATAATATAGAAAGTTCTAAGCTTGGGGAAGCTGGTTTTCATGATCTTTTTAGTCCCCCAAGCATTGAGGAGAAAATTTTCTTTGATGATACTTTGCCTCCTATTTATGATGATTATAATGATAGTGGTCTTTTGGTGCCACCTACTATGGAGAGTAAATTTTGTTGTGATTATACTATGCCTCCTACACTTGATGAGAATAATAATGATAGCTACTTTGTTGAATTTGCTCCCACTATTACTAATAAAATTGATTATGCTTATGTGGAGAGTAATAATTTTATGCATGAGACTCATGATAAGAATGCTTTATGTGATAGTTATATTGTTGAGTTTGCTCATGATGCTACTGAAAGTTATTATGAGAGAGGAAAATATGGTTGTAGAAATTTTCATGTTACTAAAATACCTCTCTATGTGCTGAAATTTTTCAAGCTACACTTGTTTTATCTTCCTATGCTTGTTACTTTGCTCTTCATGAACTTGTTTATTTACAAGATTCCTATGCATAGGAAGCATGTTAGACTTAAATGTGTTTCTAATTTGCTTCTTGATGCTCTCTTTTGCTTCAAATACTATTTCTTGCGAGTGCATCATTAAAACTGCTGAGCCCATCTTAATGGCTATAAAGAAAAGAACTTCTTGGGAGATAACCCATGTGTTATTTTGCTACAGTACTTTGTTTTACATTTGTGTCTTGGAAGTTGTTTACTACTGTAGCAACCTCTCCTTATCTTAGTTTTGTGTTTTGTTGTGCCAAGTTAAGCCGTTGATAGAAAAGTAAGTACTAGATTTGGATTACTGCACAGTTCCAGATTTCTTTGCTGTCACGAATCTGGGTCCACCTCCCTGTAGGTAGCTCAGAAAATTAAGCCAATTTACGTGCATGATCCTCAGATATGTACGCAACTTTCATTCAATTTGAGCATTTTCATCTGAGCAAGTCTGGTGCCATTTTAAAATTCGTCAATACGAACTGTTCTGTTTTGACAGATTCTGCCTTTTATTTCGCATTGCCTCTTTTGCTATGTTGGGTGAATTTCTTTGATCCACTAATGTCCAGTAGCATTATGCAATGTCCAGAAGTGTTAAGAATGATTGTGTCACCTCTGAATATGTTAATTTTTATTGTGCACTAACCCTCTAATGAGTTGTTTCGAGTTTGGTGTGGAGGAAGTTTTCAAGGGTCAAGAGAGGAGGATGATATACTATGATCAAGAAGAGTGAAAGCTCTAAGCTTGGGGATGCCCCGGTGGTTCACCCCTGCATATATCAAGAAGACTCAAGCATCTAAGCTTGGGGATGCCAAGGCATCCCCTTCTTCATCGACAAATTATCAGGTTCCTTCTCTTGAAACTATATTTTTATTCGGTCACATCTTATGTACTTTACTTGGAGCGTCTGTATGCTTTTGTTTTTGTTTGTGTTTGAATAAATTGGATTACATCATGCTTGTGTGGGAGAGAGACACGCTCCGCTGGTTCGTATGAACACATGTGTTCTTAGCTCATAATATTCATGGCGAAGTTTTCTTCTTCGTTAAATTGTTATATGGTTGGAATTGGAAAATGATACATGTAGTAATTGCTAAAATGTCTTGGATAATGTGATACTTGGCAATTGTTGTGCTCATATTTAAGCTCTTGCATCATATACTTTGCACCCATTAATGAAGAAATACATAGAGCATGCTAAAATTTGGTTTGCATATTTGGTCTCTCTAAAGTCTAGATAATTTCTAGTATTGAGTTTGAACAACAAGGAAGACGGTGTAGAGTCTTATAATGTTTTCAATATGTCTTTTATGTGAGTTTTGCTGCACCGGTTCATCCTTGTGTTTGTTTCAAATAGCCTTGCTAGCCTAAACCTTGTATCGAGAGGGATTACTTCTCATGCATCCAAAATCCTTGAGCCAACCACTATGCCATTTGTGTCCACCATACCTACCTACTACATGGTATTTTCCGCCATTCCAAAGTAAATTGCTTGAGTGCTACCTTTAAAATTCCATCATTCACCTTTGCAATATATAGCTCATGGGACAAATAGCTTAAAAACTATTGTGGTATTGAATATGTACTTATGCATTTTATCTCTTATTAAGTTGCTTGTTGTGCTATAACCATGTTTACTGGGGACGCCATCAACTATTCTTTGTTGAATTTCATGTGAGTTGCTATGCATGTCCGTCTTGTCTGAAGTAAGAGAGATCTACCACCCTATGGTTAAGCATGCATATTGTTAGAGAAGAACATTGGGCCGCTAACTAAAGCCATGATCCATGGTGGAAGTTTCAGTTTTGGACATATATCCTCAAATCTCAAATGAGAAAATTATTAATTGTTGTTACATGCTTATGCATAAAAGAGGAGTCCATTATCTGTTGTCTATGTTGTCCCGGTATGGATGTCTAAGTTGAAGAATAATCAATAGCGAGAAATCCAATGCGAGCTTTCTCCTTAGACCTTTGTACAGGCGGCATAGAGGTACCCCTTTGTGACACTTGGTTAAAAACATGTGCATTGTGATGATCCGGTAGTCCAAGCTAATTAGGACAAGGTGCGGGCACTATTAGTACACTATGCATGAGGCTTGCAGCTTATAAGATATAATTTACATGATGCATATGCTTTATTACTACCGTTGACAAAATTGTTTCATGTTTTCAAAATCAAAGCTCTAGCACAAATATAGCAATCGATGCTTTTCCTCCATGGAGGACCATTCTTTTACTTTCAATGTTGAGTCAGTTCACCTATTTCTCTCCACCTCAAGAAGCAAACACTTGTGTGAACTGTGCATTGATTCCTACATACTTGCTTATTGCACTTATTATATTACTCTATGTTGACAATATCCATGAGATATACATGTTATAAGTTGAAAGCAACCGCTGAAACTTAATCTTCTTTTATGTTGCTTCAATGCCTTTACTATGAATTATTGCTTTATGAGTTAACTCTTATGCAAGACTTATTGATGCTTGTCTTGAAGTGCTATTCATGAAAAGTCTTTGCTTTATGATTCACTTGTTTACTCATGTCATATACATTGTTTTGATCGCTGCATTCACTACATATGCTTTACAAATAGTATGATCAAGTTTATGATGGCATGTCACTCCAGAAATTATCTGTGTTATCGTTTTACCTGCTCGGGACGAGCAGAACTAAGCTTGGGGATGCTGATACGTCTCTGACGTATCGATAATTTCTTATGTTCCATGCCACATTATTGATGTTATCTACATGTTTTATGCACACTTTATATCATTTTTATGCGTTTTCCGGAACTAACCTATTGACGAGATGCCGAGAGGCCAGTTGCTGTTTTCTGCTGTTTTTGGTTTCAGAAATCCTAGTAACGAAATATTCTCGGAATCGGACGAAATCAACGCCCAGGTTCCTATTTTTCCCGGAACCATCCAGAACACCCGGGAAGGACCAGAGGGGGGGCTCTAGGCCCCCAGACCATAGGCCGGCGCGGCCCAGGCCCTGGCCGCGCCGCCCTATGGTGTCGTCGCCCCTTCGACCCTCCTGCGCCGCCATTTCGCCTATTTAAAGCCCCTGGATCGAAAACCCTGATACCAATTGACGAAACTCCAGAAAGACTCCAGGGGCGCCGCCGCCATCGCGAAACTCCAATTCGGGGGACAGAACTCTGTTTCGGCACCCTGCCGGGACGGGGAATTGCCCCCGGAGCCATCTCCACCGCCGTCTTCACCGCCATCTTCACCGCCATCGCTGCCTCCATGATGAGGAGGGAGTAATCCACCCCCGAGGCTGAGGGTTCCGCTGTAGCTATGTGGTTCATCTCTCTCCCATGTACCTCAATACAATAATCTCATGAGCTGCTTTACATGATTGAGATTCATATGAGTTTGTATCACAATTTATCTATGTGCTACTCTAGCAAAGTTATTAAAGTAGTTTTATTCCTCCTGCACGTGTGTAAAGGTGACAGTGTGTGCACCGTGTTAGTACTTGGTTTATGCTATGATCATGATCTCTTGTAGATTGCGAAGTTAACTATTGCTATGATAATATTGATGTGATCTATTCCTCCTACATATGCATGAAGGTGACAGTGTGCATGCTATGTTAGTACTTGGTTTAGTCTTTTGATCTATCTTACACTATAAGGTTACTTAAACATGAGCATTATTGTGGAGCTTGTTAACTCCGGCATTGAGGGTTCGTGTAATCCTACGCAATGTGTTCATCATCCAACAAAAGTGTAGAGTATGCATTTATCTATTCTGTTATGTGATCAATGTTGAGAGTGTCCACTAGTGAAAGTGTAATCCCTAGGCCTTGTTCCTAAATACTGCTATCACTTTGCTTATTCTTGTTTCTTTGCGTTACTACTGCTGCAATACTACCACCATCAACTACACGCCAGCAAGCTATTTTCTGGCACCGTTGCTACTGCTCATACTTATTTATACCACCGGTATTTCACTATCTCTTCGCCGAACTAGTGCACCTATTAGGTGTGTTGGGGACACAAGAGACTTCTTGCTTTGTGGTTGCAGGGTTGCATGAGAGGGATATCTTTGACCTCTTCCTCACTGAGTTCGATAAACCTTGGGTGATCTGTAGGATAACGTTGCATAGAAAACAAAAATTTTCCTACCGCGAACACGCAATCCAAGCCAAGATGCAATCTAGAAGACGGTAGCAACGAGGGGGTATCGAGTCTCACCCTTGAAGAGATTCCAAAGCCTACAAGATGAGGCTCTTGTTGCTGCGGTAGACGATCACTTGCCGCTTGCAAAAGCGCGTAGAAGATCTTGATCACGATCGGTTCCGGCGCCACGAACGGGCAGCACCTCCGTACTCGGTCACACGTTCGGTTGTTGATGAAGACGACGTCCACCTCCCCGTTCCAGCGGGCAGCGGAAGTAGTAGCTCCTCTTGAATCCGACAGCACGACGGCGTGGTGTCGGTGGCGGTGTAGAAGTCCGGCGGAGCTTCGCTAAGCAAACCGGACAATATGAAGTGGAGGAGCAAAGCTAGGGTTTGGGAGGGGGTGGCCGGCCACTCAAGGGGGGCGGCCAAGCTATGGTCTTGGGGTGGCCGGCCCCCTCCCTTGGCCCCTCATTATATAGGTGGATCCCAAGTGTTGGTGTCCAAGTCTTCGAATAAGACCCGAAACCAAAACCTTCCATAGGAGGGGGCAAACCTAGCCCAACTAGGACTCCCACCCAAAGGTGGGATTCCCACCTCCCATGTGGGGTGGCGGCCCCCTATGGTGGAGTCCACTTGGGACTCCACCCCCACTAGGGCTGGCCGGCCATGGAGGTGGAGTCCCTTGTGGACTCCACCTTCCTTGGTGGTTTCTTCCGGACTTTTCTAGAACCTTCTAGAACCTTCCATAGAACCTTCCGCGACATTTTATTTCACATAAAATGACATCCTATATATGAATCTTATTCTCCGGACCATTCCGGAACTCCTCGTGATGTCCGGGATCTCATCCGGGACTCCGAACAAATATTCGAACTTCATTCCATAATTCAAGAAATACCATTTCAACATCCAACTTTAAGTGTGTCACCCTACGGTTCGAGAACTATGCGGACATGGTTGAGTACTCACTCCGACCAATAACCAATAGCGGGATCTGGAGATCCATAATGGCTCCCACATATTCAACGATGACTTTAGTGATCGAATGAACCATACACATATATTACCAATTCCCTTTGTCTCGCGATATTTTACTTGTCCGAGGTTTGATCTTCGATATCACTCTATACCTTGTTCAACCTCGTCTCCTGACAAGTACTCTTTACTCGTACCGTGGTATGTGGTCTCTTATGAACTCATTCATATGCTTGCAAGACATTAGACGACATTCCACCGAGAGGGCCCAGTATATCTATCCGTCATCGGGATGGACAAATCCCACCGTTGATCCATATGCCTCAACTCATACTTTCCGGATACTTAATCCCACCTTTATAGCCACCCATTTACGCGGTGGTGTTTGGTGTAATCAAAGTACCTTTCGGTATAAGTGATTTACATGATCTCATGGTCATAAGGACTAGGTAACTATGTATCGAAAGCTTATAGCAAATAACTTAATGACGAGATCTTATGCTACGCTTAATTGGGTGTGTCCATTACATCATTCACACAATGACATAACCTTGTTATTAATAACATCCAATGTTCATGATTATGAAACTAATCATCCATTAATCAACAAGCTAGTTTAAGAGGCATACTAGGGACTTCTTGTTTGTCTACATATCACACATGTACTAATGTTTCGGTTAATACAATTCTAGCATGATATATAAACATTTATCATAAACATAAAGATATAAATAATAACCACTTTATTATTGCCTCTAGGGCATATCTCCTTGAGTCTCCCACTTGCACTAGAGTCAATAATCTAGATTACATTGTAATATACCTAACACCCATGGCATTACGGGTGTTGGTCATGCTTTGCCCTAGGGAGAGCTTTAGTCAACGGATCTGCTACATTCAGATCAGTGTGTACTTTGCAAATCTTTACTTCTCCATCTTCGATGTACTCGCGAATCGAGTGGTAACGCAGCTTGATATGCTTCAGCCTCTTGTGTGACCTTGGCTCTTGTGCATTGGCGATGGCACCCATGTTATCACGGTAAATGATTAATGGGTCCAATGCACTCGGAACCACACCGAGCTCTACAATGAACCTCTTCATCCATACCGCTTCGATGAAGCCTCTGAAGCCGCTATGTACTCGATTCTGTTGAAGACTTCGCCACCGTGCCTTTGCTTCGAGCTTGCCCAGCTTGCTGCAGCACCATTCAATATAAACACGTACCCAGATTGTGACTTAGAGTCATCGGGATCGGTGTTCCAACTTGCATCGGTGTAACCGTTTACAACGAGCTCTTGGTCACCTCCATAACAAAGAAACATATCCTTAGTTCTTTTCAAGTACTTCAGGATATTCTTGACCGCTGTCCGAGTGTTCCATTCCTGGATCACTTTGATATCTGCTAGTCAAACTAACAGCATGTGCTATATCCGGTCTAGTACATAGCATGGCATACATGATAGATCCTCTGCCCGAGGCATAGGGGATGTTACATATCCTTTCTCTTTCTTCTCGTAGCCGGTCCTTGAGTTTTACTCAATACCTTGCACTGGTAACATAGGTAAGAACCCTTTCTTACTTTCGTCCATTCTAAACTTCTTTAGAATCTTGTCCAGATATGTACTCTGTGATAGCCCTATTAGACGTCTTGATCTATCTCTATAAATCTTGATGCCTAATATATACGATGCTTCACCAAGGTCTTTCATTGAAAAACTATTATTCAAATAACCCTTAACACTGCTTAATAGTTCTATATCATTCCCGATCAATAATATGTCATCTACATATAATATCAGGAATGCTACAGAGCTCCCACTCACTTTCTTGTAAATACAGGCCTCTCCATGACACCGTATAAACCCGAAGTTTTTGATCACCTTATCAAAGCGTCGGTTCCAACTTCTCGATGCTTGCTTGAGTCCATAGATTGAACGCTGAAGTTTGCATACTTTGTCGGCATTTTTAGGATCGACAAAACCTTTGGGTTGTACCATATACAACTCTTCCTCAATGTCTCCATTAAGGAACGCCGTTTTGACATCCATACGCCAAATCTCATAATCGAAAAATGCAGCTATTGCTAACAAAATCCTCACAGATTTCAGCTTCGCTACAGGTGAGAAAGTCTCATCGTAGTCAACTCCTTGAATTTGTCGGAAACCCTTTGCGACAAGTCGAGCTTTATAGACAGTAATATTACCATCAGCATCTGTTTTTCTCTTGAAGATCCATTTATTTTCGACAGCCTTTCGGCTATCAGGTAAGTCTACCAAAGTCCATACTTTGTTATCATACATGGATCCCATTTCGGATTTCATGGCTTCTTGCCATTTGTTGGAATCTGGGCTCATCATCGCTTCTTCATACGTCGCGGGGTCCTCATCATTGTTATCCACAATCATGACATTTAGACAAGGATCATACCAATCAGGAGTGGCACGTTCCCTTGTCGATCTGCGAGGTTCAGTAGTTTCCTCGTTCGAAGTTTCATGATCATTATCATTAGCTTCCTCTGTTGCCGGTGTAGGCGGTACAGGTACAACTTCCGATCTTGCGCTACTCGATCAACGAGTATAGATTCATCAATCTCATCGAGTTCTACTTTTCTTCCAGTCACTTCTTTAGTGAGAAATTCTTTCTCAAGAAAGGTTCCGTTCTTAGCAACAAAGATTTTGCCTTCGGATCTGTGATAGAAAGTGTATCCTATAGTTTCCTTAGGATAACCTATGAAGACGCATTTCTCCGCTTTGGGTTCTAGCTTGTCCGGTTGTAACTTCTTTACATAGGCTTCGCAACCCCAAACTTTCTTGAACTTCAGCTTAGGTTTATTATTAAAACATAATTCATACGGTGTCGATACTACGTATTTTGATTTTGCTATATTTATAGTTAATGCGGCTGTCTCTAATGCATAACTCCAAAATGATAACGGCAAATCGTAAGAGACATCATACTACGAACCATATCTAAGAGAGTTCGATTACGACGTTCGGACACACCGTTTCGTTGAGGTGTTCCGGCGGTGTCAATTGTGAAAGTATTCCGCATTTCTTTAAATGCATGCCAAACTCATAACTCAGATATTCACCTCCACGATCAGATCGTAGAAATTTGATCTTCTTGTTACGTTGATTTTCTACTTCACTTTGAAATTCCTTAAACTTCTCGAAAGTTTCGGATTTATGTTTCATGAAATAGATATACCCATATCTACTCTGATCTTATGTGAGGGTTCGAACATAACGATAACCACCGCGCGATGCTACGCTCATTGGTCCACATACATCGGTATGTATGATTTCCAATAAGTCGTAGCTCGCTCCATCATACCAGAGAATGGAGTCTTTGTCATTTTTCCCATTAGACATGCTTCGCATCTATCAAGTGACTCAAAGTCAAGTGATTCAAGTAATCCATCGGTATGGAGTTTCTTCATGCGTTTCACTCCAATATGACCAAGGCAGCGAGTGCCACATATAAGTAGAATTATCATTTAGTTTAATTCGCTTAGCATCAATGTTATGTATATGTGTATCACTACTATCGAGATCTAACAGAAATAAGCCATTCTTTTGTGGTGCTCGACCATAAAAGATATTATTCATAAAAATAGAACAACCATTATTCTCAGACTTGAATGAATAACCGTCTTGCATTAAACAAGATCCAGATATAATGTTCATGCTCAACGCAGGTACATAATAACAATTATTTAGGCTTAAAACTAATCCCGAAGGTAGATGTAGAGGAAGTGTCCCGACTGCGATCACATTGACCTTGGATCCGTTTCCAACGCGCATCGTCACTTCATCTTTCAGCAGTTGTCGTTTATTCTTTAGTTCTGTTTGAGTTACAAATATGAGCAACCGAACCAGTATCAAATACCCAGGTACTAGAACGAGAACTAGTGAGATAAACATCTATAACATGTATATCAGATATACCTTCTTTCTTCTTCTTGACAAGGCCGCTCTTTAGATCAGCCGAGATACTTGGAGCAATTACGCTTCCGGTGTCCCTTCTCCTTGCGATAATAGCACTCAGCATCAGGCTTAGGGCCGTTCTTAGGTTTCATAGGAGGCGTGGCAGCTTTCTTGCCACCCTTCTTGAATTTTCCCTTAGACTTGCCCTGTTTCTTGAAACTGGTGGTCTTGTTGACCATCAACACTTGGTGCTCTTTCTTGATCTCAATCTCAGCAGCTTTTAGCATGCCAAAGAGTTCAGGTAACTCCTTGTTCATGTTCTGCATATTGTAGTTCATCACAAAATTCTTGTAACTTGGTGGCAGTGATTGAAGGACACGATTAATCCCGATCTGTTAGGAATCACTATTCCCAAGTCACCGAGTTTCTTCGCATGCCCGGTCATGGCGAGCATGTGCTCACTAACGGAGCTGCCTTCTTCCATCATACAAATTGAAGAAATGTTTCGATGCTTCATAGCATTCCATCGCCGCATGAGTCTCGAATATAGCTTTCAGCTCATTCATCAACTCATGAGGATCATGGTGCTTAAAACGTTTTTGAAGATCGGATTCCAGATCGCACAGGATGGCACACCGAACTTGAGAGTACCGAGTTTTCCGAGTTGCGTAAACAGCTTTTACTTCATCGGATTCATCTTCTCAGGAGGGTCACCTAGCGGTGCATCAAGCACAAATTGCAGATTTCCGCCGAGAGAGGAAGATCCTCACATGACGGAACCAGTCGGTGAAGTTGCTACCGTTGCTCTTAAGTTTCTCTTTCTCTAGGAACTGATTAAAATTGATTGAGGACGCCATCTCTACAACATATATTTGCAATAGTTTAGACTAAGTTTATGACAAATTGAGTTCAAATTTTAATTCAACATAATTAAAACCCTAGGTGAACTCCCACTCAAAACAATATCCCTCGCATTGTCTTAGTGATCACACGAACCAAATCCACCGCACCTAAACCCGATCATCACGAGAAAAGGTGTGATTTCAATGGCGAACACTCATAGTGTTCATCATATCAACCATATGATTCATGCTCTACCTTTCGGTATCACGTGTTCCGAGACCATGTCTGTACATGCTAGGCTCGTCAAGGCCACCTTAGTATCCGCATGTGCAAACTGTCTTGCACCCGTTGTATGTACTTATCGAATCTATCACACCCGATCATCACGAGATGCTTGAAACGATAAGACTTAATAACGGTGCTACTAAGGATGAACACTTTATTATCTTGAGATTTTAGTGAGGGATCATCTTATAATGCTACCGTCGCGATCTAAGCAAAATAAGATGCATAAAAAGGATTAACATCACATGCAGTTCATATGTGATATGATATGGCCCTTTTGTTCTTGTGCCTTTGATCTTCATCTCCAAAGCACGGATATGATCTCCATCATCTTCGGGCATGATCTCCATCATCGTCGGCGTAGCACCAAGGTCAATGGCACCGTCTTCATGTTTGTCCTCCATGTAGCAACTATTACAACTACTTTGAAATACTACTCAACATGAAATTTAAAGACAACCATAAGGCTCCTGCCGGTTGCCACAATACAATAATGATCATCTCATACATATTCATCATCATATCATGGCCATATCACATCACCAAACCCTGCAAAAACAAGTTAGACGTCTCTAATTTGGTTTGCATATTTTACGTGGTTTAGGGTTTTCGAGAGAGATCTAATCTACCTACGAACATGAACCACAACGTTGATACTAATGTTTTCAATAGAAGAGTAAATTGAATCTTTACTATAGTAGGAGAGACAGACACCCGCAAAGCCTCTTATGCAATACAAGTTGCATGTCGAACGAGGAACAAGTCTCATGAACGCGGTCATGTAAAGTTAGTCCGAGCCGCTTCATCCCACTATGCCATAAAGATGCAAAGTACTCAAACTAAAGATAACAAGAGCATCAACGCCCACAAACCATTGTGTTCTACTCGTGCAACCATCTATGCATAGACACGGCTGCGATACCACTTTGTAGGATAACGTTGCATAGAAAACAAAAATTTTCCTACCGCGAACACGCAATCCAAGCCAAGATGCAATCTAGAAGACGGTAGCAACGAGGGGGTATCGAGTCTCACCCTTGAAGAGATTCCAAAGCCTACAAGATGAGGCTCTTGTTGCTGCGGTAGACGATCACTTGCCGCTTGCAACAGCGCGGAGAAGATCTTGATCACGATCGGGTCCGGCGCCACGACCGGGCAGCACCTCCGTACTCGGTCACACGTTCGGTTGTTGATGAAGACGACGTCCACCTCCCCGTTCCAGCGGGCCGCGGCCGGAGTAGCTCCTCTAGACTCCGTCCGCACGACGGCGTGGTGTCGGTGGCGGTGTAGAAGTCCGGCGGAGCTTCGCTAAGCAAACCGGACAATATGAAGTGGAGGAGCAAAGCTAGGGTTTGGGAGGGGTGGCCGGCCACTCAAGGGGGCTGGCCAAGCTATGGTCTTGGGGTGGCCGGCCCCCTCCCTTGGCCCCTCATTATATAGGTGGATCCCAAGTGTTGGTGTCCAAGTCTTCGAATAAGACCCGAAACCAAAACCTTCCATAGGAGGGGGCAAACCTAGCCCAACTAGGACTCCCACCCAAAGGTGGGATTCCCACCTCCCATGTGGGGGTGGCCGGCCCCCTATGGTGGAGTCCACTTGGGACTCCACCCCCACTAGGGCTGGCCGGCCATGGAGGTGGAGTCCCTTGTGGACTCCACCTTCCTTGGTGGTTTCTTCCGGACTTTTCTAGAACCTTCTAGAACCTTCCATAGAACCTTCCGCGACATTTTATTTCACATAAAATGACATCCTATATATGAATCTTATTCTCCGGACCATTCCGGAACTCCTCGTGATGTCCGGGATCTCATCCGGGACTCCGAACAAATATTCGAACTTCATTCCATAATTCAAGAAATACCATTTCAACATCCAACTTTAAGTGTGTCACCCTACGGTTCGAGAACTATGCGGACATGGTTGAGTACTCACTCCGACCAATAACCAATAGCGGGATCTGGAGATCCATAATGGCTCCCACATATTCAACGATGACTTTAGTGATCGAATGAACCATACACATATATTACCAATTCCCTTTGTCTCGCGATATTTTACTTGTCCGAGGTTTGATCTTCGGTATCACTCTATACCTTGTTCAACCTCGTCTCCTGACAAGTACTCTTTACTCGTACCGTGGTATGTGGTCTCTTATGAACTCATTCATATGCTTGCAAGACATTAGACGACATTCCACCGAGAGGGCCCAGAGTATATCTATCCGTCATCGGGATGGACAAATCCCACTGTTGATCCATATGCCTCAACTCATACTTTCCGGATACTTAATCCCACCTTTATAGCCACCCATTTACGCAGTGGTGTTTGGTGTAATCAAAGTACCTTTCCGGTATAAGTGATTTACATGATCTCATGGTCATAAGGACTAGGTAACTATGTATCGAAAGCTTATAGCAAATAACTTAATGACGAGATCTTATGCTACGCTTAATTGGGTGTGTCCATTACATCATTCACACAATGACATAACCTTGTTATTAATAACATCCAATGTTCATGATTATGAAACTAATCATCCATTAATCAACAAGCTAGTTTAAGAGGCATACTAGGGACTTCTTGTTTGTCTACATATCACACATGTACTAATGTTTCGGTTAATACAATTCTAGCATGATATATAAACATTTATCATAAACATAAAGATATAAATAATAACCACTTTATTATTGCCTCTAGGGCATATCTCCTTCATGATCCACTTAAGGGAAAACTTGCTGCTGTTCTACAAACCTCTGCTCTTGGAGGCCCAACACTGTCTACAGGAAAGGAGGGGGAACGTAGACATCAATGACGCTATACTGAGACCTTGATTCTGACTGACAGGACGTATCCGGCTGGGCCTATTCTTTCTTTGTCTGGCCCTTTTTGCACAGTCACCAAGGCGTCTCCTCGATTTCTGCAATCTTTAATTGAAAAGATCCATTAAAGGAACCGGTAGCAACAACACGTGCCTACACAGCTCTTAACTTCTCCTCAAAATCTCCAAAGGGCGAGAAATCCCTAATCTTCTCCACGTTTTCCGTAGCATTTTCTCATTCTTCTCTTTCTTCCTTCCTTTGCCGTTGCTGCGCCGCTACCACTGCTTTTCCAATCTTCACCAGATCTCACAATGGTGAAGAAGAAGAATCCTGCCGCCGCCGCCAGTTCCACCAGCGGAGGTGCCGCCGCCAAGTCCTCCTCTTCTCTTCCGAAGGGGAGCGCTTCGAACGCTCCTCCCCCAGCTCCGGCGCCACCAGCACCGTCGAGTTCAATGGTCAAGCCCGGAGATTGGGTAGCATCAACCGTCACCAAGCGTGACGAGAAGAGATCCCGAAGCCTGGGATTAATATCCTCTGACGAGGGAAACGTGATCTTTCCAGGTGCGATTTCTCGGCCTAATCCCCCTGCTGGCTTTACCGTGATGTTCTTATCTTTCCTATATCGAGGCCTTTCGCTTCCCACTCATGAATTCCTCCTCCATCTCTTGCGAACGTACGAAATTCAACTATGGCAACTTACCCCCAACTCAATCCTCCACGTTGTTGTGTTCATCACCCTTTGCGAGGCGTTTCTGGGTATCGAACCTCATTTCGGGCTGTGGAAAAAGATCTTCTATGTGAAGAGATACAGCAGCAGTAATGGATACTTTGTCACCGGAGGAGTGGGGTTTGTAGCTCGTTCGGAGGTCAATTACTTCAATTTCCCAATGAGAGAATCCATGCAAGGGTGGAGGCTGAAATGGTTTTACATCAAGGACTCCCTGTCACCCGAATCTCAGCTTCCTTGCTTTGCCGATGTCTCCGAAGCCAAGCCCAAGAATTCCTGGAAGAATATTCTCTCACCCGACGAAAGAGTAACAGCCGAAGAACTATTTGCCAAATTCCTTCGAATCAAAGAGGCCGACAGCCAAACTATGATCGGCACAGAGGTGGCAGCGGTATTCTTGAAACACCGAGTCCAACCAGTCATGGCCAGAGTTCACCCGATGTGGTTGTACTCAGGTCCAAAGGACGAAACCAGGATTAATGCTGCCGATCTGTCGGAAAAGGAGTTGCTTGACGAAGTCCGTCGCCTTACTTCCTTTAGCCAGGAATATTCGATTCCGTTGATTTCTTCTTATGTTCCCCTTGACGCTGACCATCCACCATCAAAGGTATTTTTCTTTCTTCACATTCCCATTATGCTGCTTTTACTTAGCCGACATAATTACCATTGTTCTTACTTGTTATTTTCTTTGACAGATCCCCATAGTTTCTGGAAATATGCATGATTCGCCGGATGATACTTCTGAGGGGAGAGGCTCCTCAATCCCCGTAGATTTTCACACTGTCGAGCACACAGGCCCAGAGGACGAATATAATGGTCCGATAGATTTTGAACTTGCTGACACCGACCTTCCTTCCTCAGCCGATGATGCTCGCGACGCAGATGGATCAGTGCGTAATGACGACGCTGATCACGATGCCTTTGTTAATGCAGTTGCGGAGGAGGCCAGGGCTTCACCTACGAAGAGATCAACCGGTGGCTATGCCGATGAAGATGATCTCTTCGACATGTAAGCAGTTTCTTTTCTGAAGTTACATTTTGCCCTTTTATTTTTCATACTCCTTTTATAACCATTGTCAATCATTCATCTTTGCAGCGACGAAGGCTTTATCGAGCCTCCGTCTAAAAAATCCAAATCTGACGCTGCCCCGCCGGTCGTAGTGGCTTCCGAAGCTTCGGCTCCTAAGGCAGCCCCTGTGGCTCAAGCATCGACAGCTTCTTCCCTTTCCAAGGGGAAAGATGTTCCTCCAACTGCTGCCGCCGTGACTCCTCCTTCTGTAAGTCCTTTTCTGATTGTGATGCAAATTTCTTGGAGCGTGCTTTGTTTAACAATTTTTGGTAAATCATCCTTCTTTCTTAAGGACCTGCGAGGCGTTATTTCCTCTTTGGAGGCCTTCGCCTCCCAATTCACTTCTCTGGAAGCTGACAAGGCTCGGCTACAAAAGGAAGTCAAATCTTCCTCCTCGAAATTGGATGGCGCAGTCAAGATAGCTGCTGAGGCTTGCCAAGAGGTCGACTCTTTGAAGGAGGAACTGGGCAAGCTGAAGGAGAAGCTGAAGGTGGAGGAAGCATCCAGGCTGGCTGCTGAAGCTCGGGCAGCCGAAAAGGACGAACTCCTTCGTCAGTCTTCCTTGGCTTTACTTGGTAATATTTTTTGTACACCTCTGTCGATTGATGCACTTATGGATTCGATCCTTTTGCCAATGTATTTTTTTTTCTTTCTTTCCCCTGCAGAAGCGGCGAACATCCCTGATGATGCCCTGGACAGAGTTCCAAGCAATTCTCCGGCAAATGCTATGTCGATGACTCTTGCCTCTCACCAGCTTACGCGGGAGCTTCTTGTAAAGGGAAAGGGTGCCCTGGCGCGGAGGCACTTGATGATTTTCCCCAAGACCAAGCAGGACAAGACCCTGGGGCAGCTAATCGATGCCTTCGTGGTTGACACCAAGGAGGTTATCGAGGTATTCAAGCGTACATCGCGCACTTATGGTGCCTTCCTTGCCTTCCAGCTTATGATGGGTTACGGCTTTAAGGGTGATATCGAAGAGATGACTAAGAAGCTGCCGAAACAGCAAGACGGGCAGCTTGTTGACTTAAGCGCCTTTAAAGCGTCTGCCCTTACTTGTGCTCGCCAGCTCCTTGAACTGGTTTCATCAAGGAAGTCGTCGGCTGGACCCAGTTTATCGACTCAGACCCAAGCCCCTTGATTTTTGTAACAAAGTTATGCTCAAGCTGATGTGAAACATTGTTCTGCTGCAAAACTTATGCTTGTAATAAACTCCGTGCTAGCAATGTTGTTAGCACACTTTTGTTATGATATTTCTTCTTGTATTTCTCCCGATGGGAGTTACTTTGGATGCTCAGCTGTACCATATCCATCATCCTTTGTAACGGCGTTTCCTGCAGGTCTTCCCAGTGCCCTCATTTGTCGACGACTCTTCGGGTGCTCTTCCTCAAGGTGATCGGATCCAGCGTATGAAGGATCGGATTACGCAGATGGAAAAGGACCTGCGCAGCACTTATGCCTTAGCTGCTATTGTCAATAAGAAGAGCGAGATTGCAGCCGACATGGAGCGGTATGCTCTTACTGAGCTGCATAAAGCTACCGAGAGTTTGAACTGTAAGCTTCCTGATTCCTTTGCCCTTTTGTCAACAAAGCCTTGTCTGATTCTTTATTGATTCCTTTGCCAATCATAGCTTTGAACCGTGCGGAAGAGAACAAGCGGATACACGAGCGAGTGCATGCATTAACCCAGCTATCCTCATCCGAAGAGATTTTCTGGCGGGAACACTCGAAGGCTTCGGCTGTCGCAAAATTTCAAGATCGGGTCCAACAAGTCCACCAATTCTTTGACAAGTGCTACAAAGCTATGAGGGTGGTTTGGAAGACGATGTTCCCTTTAAACGCAATTCCCCCTACGCTTTTGACTTTGATGTCCGAGTTTAGAAACGCCAAGAAGATTCGGGACTTAGTGCGAGCTCAAGTTTTTGCAGGGGCCAGGTGTATGCTTGCCCTTGTGCTTGCTCGTTATCCCTCAGCAAGTTTGCTGTCTATTGCCAACGCAACTGGTGATTTGGAAGCACTGTATCCGAAGGTATTATTCCCGCCAATATAATTGTCGATAGGCTTGAGGAGGAGTCAAAGGTACCTGAAGAAAGGGAAACTCCGCAAGGGTGATGTCAGGGTTTAAAGTTGTTTTTGTAAAATAAATTGCTTTGGCTAGTCCATCCAAGTGTTAGGATTGTTAAGCCGAAACTTTTTATTTGGTAAATACATTAATATGTACTTTTACCATGTTGATGCCGTTGGCAAATTTTTGAAGGAGCAAATCTTAATTGCCCGTTAGATGTATGTATACTAGTTGGTCAGCAAATCATTATGAGTGATCAGCTCGTGTTGCAGGTTTTGCTAAACCTGTTGTATGCGCAACTTTGCTTTCAACCGATTGTAAGTTTCGATAGTCACTCCCGAATATTTCGGGTGCAATGATTCTGCCGATGAGCCCGTTGTTCTTTGATATTTCCATAAGTAAAATATCGAACGTGGGTTGTGTTTATATTTTCCAAACTCTTGCTTTGTACGGCACTCGTAGAGGCATCTGAAGCAGAGGGAAGGATTAATGTCCTTGTTTTTCTTTGCAGCATTCGTAGAGGCTTTCCCTTGGGGCGCGATCTTCTGCCGCGTGTTACGTTGTACCGTTGCTTGTAAGCAAGGTTCACGGTGGCGCGGTCATAGATGCTTTAAATTACTGCAATGCTCAACAAGGAATCGAAACTTAAGTTCTCATTAATAGGGTAAATACGAAACTAGAGGGCGAAAAAGGGAGGCCCTGTGTAAAGTAAAGGGAAAAAATTTAAAGGCTAAGGAAGTGCTTAATCAAGGAAGGGGTTCTTCTCATCTTCGACAGCATCTTCTGACTTCTTCGCCATGCTAATGGTTGCTGCAGCGTTGTTGATTTCGCTAGGGGTCTGGGCAGTGATTGCCAGCGTCTTACTGTTTCCTGTGCCTTCTATGTCGTCCTCTGCCAAAGCTTTTGCTGCCGAAGCTTCTGCTGCCGAAGCTTCAGGAGCAAGGTTGGCTGGCTTCTTCTTAGTTTCCCTGTCATGTTTTTCCTCCTTGATTTCTCGTATCATCAGCTTGGGCAGAGGGTCGACAATTTCTCGTTGTGGCCCAAACTTTGCAGCAATCCTTTGAAAGTCGCTGTCACAATTGTCCGAGCGTGAGAAACTTCCATAGACTGTGATGTTCGTCCCGTTGTTCCCAGGCATTTTCAGCTTGAGGTATGCATAGTGCGGCACAGCCATGAACTTGGCATAAGCTGGTCTCCCGAGTATGGCGTGATACTGTGATTCCCAGTTCACTACCTCAAACTCGATTTTCTCCTTCCTGAAATTGTCGGTTTTGCCAAAGATAACATTCAGGTAAACTTTGCCAAGAGAGTAGCCCGGTGCGGTTGGAAGGATCCCGTGGAAGCAAGTGTCTGTCTCTTCCAACATCCTCATGGTGATCCCCATACTTTTGATTGTGTCGACGAATATCAGGTTTAACCCACTTCCACCATCCATGAAGACTTTGCTCATTTTGAACCCCCCGATTTGTGCCTCGAGTACTAAGGCCGCGTGTCCTGGTTTTGGTATGGTTATCGGGTGATCTGCTCAACTGAACGTGATGTTCTGAGAAGACCACTCGACGTACTCGGGGATGTTCGCCATGATGCTTTCTGCCAAGTTAATCTCTCGGGTGAGCTTCTTCATCTCTCTTCTCGAGACACCAGTCCTATGGATCATGCTCATCTGCCCTCGTGGAGGTGGAAACACCTCGTTAGGTTGATGAGGTTGGGCCTGCTGGACTTGATGCTGCGGTGGAGGTGGTGGTGGTGGTAGCTGCTGCTGGCCTCCCTTCTGGATGAATTTGTACATGTCAATGAACTGCCGACAGTCCTTGAGCAAGTGGCTGGACTTCATCTTGCCGTCCTTGGAGTCGACATACGAGTGCAAATAACAGGGAGCGTTGATCTGCTCAGCGTAGGGCAATTCGGGAGTCCTCTGCTGCCGTGGTTTATAATTGCCACGATTCCCAGAGTTGCTCCGATTGCCGTCCTGACGATCATCTCTTCTATCGTCATATCGGTCGTCCTGTCGATCGGAGTACCCTGCGTCTACCAGATTGTTGTCATCATAGCTGCGGTTTTTCCTTCTCTTGTGTCGATCCCTTCGACCACCCGAGTCGTGTTTCGGCTGGTCGTCGTCTTCCTCATCACTGCGCTGTCGCGGCTTTCGCACGTTGTCTTCGCCATCAGCCCAGATGTTGGCGATTTCCATTAACTTGGTTATGGTCTTTGGCTTTTTGCGCCCAAGTTCCTCTATGTAACTTTCACGTCGAATGCCATCGCTGAAGGCGTCGATTGCTCTGTCGACAGACACATCTTCGGCAGCGTTTAGGAGTTTGGTGAATCTCCCGATGTATGAGCGCATCGACTCCTTCTGCTTTTGCTGGCAATGTCGTAACTCTTCAATTCCGACCGGCCTTTTGTATGTTGCTTGGAAATTGGCGATGAAAGCATCTACTAGGTCGTCCCATGACTTGATGGAACCCTTCGGCAGGCCCCTTAGCCAGGCTCGCGCAGAGTCCTTTAAGTAAAGCTGCAAGCATTGCATCGCTGCTATCTGGTTCCCTTTATGCAGAATTACAGTTTGCAGATAGTCATCTATCCAGGACCTCAGCTCCTGCTGCCCATCATATTTGGCAGCGTCGGTAGGGGTGGGTTTGAATTTTTTGGGTGGCATCGCCTCCCGGATTTTGTAGCTTAAATAATCGGCTCCTCTAAGTTCGCCGTCGTTCTTCCTGGCTCTCATCCGAAGAATCACTATCGGACTTCTCCCTAGCGGCGCGTCGACGCCTTGCTTTGTCGATCTTGCTCTGGGTGATTTCATCCCGAGCGTCTCTTGCGTGGTGCTTTGAGCCGCTGGCCTGCAACGTGGTCTTTTCCTTCCGTGGAACTAGATTATCTCCCAATATCGCGAGACTTTCTAAGGCACCACGGTGAGCCTGAGCCATGGATCCTTCAGGACGCTGGTTAATGAGGTATGCTGCAAGGTTGGCTGTTGCTCCCGCAACGGTTTTTGGCCGTGGCATGCCCGCGGTGTCCGTAGTCATAAAGGACTTGGTCAAGTTTGACGTTATCACCCTTGCATCATCTTCCGAAAGCCTGGATAATCTCGATCGGTGCTTGCCTGCTCCCTGAGTACTTCGAGTGGCGCTTCCGTGCGAGCCTCTTCATCGTTCGCTGGATCGGTCTGCCGCTGATAGGCGTCTCTCGAGGGTAGCTTGTTCTTTCGATAGATGCTCCCGATTTTTCTCTAGTATGGAGCGATAGGCGTTGAGGGTTCCAACCGAGGTTCCTGCGGGGAGTGGCGTGTTGTTAAGTACGGCTGCCCTGGCTGCTGCCCACTCCTCGTCTGCGATGGTATAATCGCTGTTGTGGTTGCTGGCGCTGTTTTCGAAACTCGTTCGCCTGCTGGAACGGGGGGTGTGATCCCCGTCTCCTCGGTGCCTTGTGTTTCCCGTGTTATTGGCGACATAAACCTGATGGTGTGCTGTTCTCCGGACGGTCTCTTGGACGATGTTGTCGATACTGTCCTCTCTCGACGAATACTGGGCATTGCAGATGAACGGTGTGTCACTCGATCCCAGCCCGTGCCTGGTATCACAGTTCAAGCAATAATACGAGGTTAGCTCCGAAGAAGTGGGGTTGTCGGATCCAACCGACATGGATGACACTGAACGGGGTGTCGAGGGCGCAGGCGAGCTCGTCGAGCCCGTCAGACCAGCCGAAAGGTCGAGTGACGACGCGCTTGCGCTCGTCGATCTGGAGGTAGGCGATTCCAGCAGCCGAAGGATTCCTTCCGCGTTGACGTTGTAGTGGACGCTGCCGAAGGCCACCTCCACGTTCCCTTGTAGATCTGAGAAGGTTGAGCGAGAGGAGTCGCTATGCGGGGTAAACTCATAGGAACCGAATCGAATCGGGCTTCCCAGGCGTGGCGACGATGGTGTCGATGAGGTTGCTGGTGACATGATTGGATCTGCCGATGACCGATCTTGTGCCGACAGGGTTCCCACAGACGGCGCCAATTGTCGAGGGTTCTCCTCATCAATGCCCTCCGATAGAGGCTTAGGGTTGATGGAATCCTGCAAGCTGACACGAGACATCGGTTCACAGACAAGCGGGGAGAGCAATTTACCCAGGTTCGGGGCCCTCGATGAGGTAAAACCCTTACGTCCTGCCTGTCTGTTCTTGATTATGATGATAATGGGTTACAATGGGGTGCCGAATAGTTCGGCTGAGATCTCGTCGAGATGGCTAATCGCTAGGGTGACCTAGCTCTAAGCTTTTGCTGGCTAAGATTGCTAAGATTGATCGTGTCCCTCGGCAGCCCCTCTCCTGGCCTTTATATAGGAGGCCAGGTCTCAAGAGGTCTAACCGAATACGACGAGGTTTACAGTAGTTTTAGATCCGATCTTTCCTTGTTCGACTGCTTCCTTGTCTTGCCCGTCAAGGAACCTTCTGGTGCACCGTCCTAGTGGCCCGCCTTGCTTCCGAGTGTCTTCATGGGCCTCCAACTAGATGGTATAGGATAGGACAACATCGGTTACCCGAAGGGTAGTGCCCACGTCAGCCGGCCCTCCTCCTCCTAGCCCTAGCCGCCGCCCCTCTCCCCCTTGGGGCGCCGCCGGCCCTCCTCCTCCTAGCCCTAGCCGCCGCCCTTCTCATCTAGGGCGCCGGCGGCCTCCACCTCCCCCAACCCTAGCCGCCGCCCTTCTCATCTAGGGCGTCGCCGGCCCTTACCACCACCACCACTTCCGCCATGGAGCGCTTCGACTCCTCCGGCTCCGGTTTCAACTCCTCCGGCTCCGGCAGCAGCAACCCCTTCGCCGGCCCCTCCGTCGCCGTCATCCGCGACATCCCCATCGCCGAGCGTGTGCCGCTGAAGCTCTCCACCACCGCTGCCAACTTCTTCCCGTGGAAGACGTACTTCGGGCTGCTCTTCCGCGAGTATGATCTCCTTGATCACGTCGACGGCATCATGGACCTCCTCGCCATGCCGCACGACCCCGAGTGGATCGCCATCGACGCCACCATCATCTGCTGGTTCTACCAGACCGTCTCCAACGACATCTTTCACACCGTCGTCCGCGATGGCGACTCCGCCCACACAGTCTGGGCTAAGATCACCGGCCTCTTCACCGACAATAAAATCCAGCGGGTCACTAATACGTCTCCGACGTATCGATAATTTCTTATGTTCCATGCCACATTATTGATGTTATCTACATGTTTTATGCACACTTTATGTCATATTCGTGCATTTTCTGGAACTAACCTATTAACAAGTTGCCGAAGTGCCGATTCTTTGTTTCTGCTGTTTTTGGTTTCAGAAATCCTAGTAAGGAAATATTCTCGGAATTGGACGAAATCAACGCCCAGGGTCCTATTTTGCCACGAAGCTTCCAGAAGACCGAAGAGTCAACGAAGTGGGGCCACGAGGTGGCGACACCATAGGGTGGCACGGCCCAAGCCCTGGCCGCGCCGACCTAGGATGTGGGCCCCTCGTGACGCCCCTTGACCTGCCCTTCCGCCTACAAATAGCCTTCGTCGCGAAACCCCCAGTACCGAGAGCCACGATACGGAAAACCTTCCAGAGACGCCGCCGCCGCCAATCCCATCTTGGGGGATTCAGGAGATCGCCTCCGGCACCCTGCCGGAGAGGGGAATCATCTCCCGGAGGACTCTACGCCGCCATGGTCACCTCCGGAGTGATGTGTGAGTAGTCTACCCCTGGACTATGGGTCCATAGCTGTAGCTAGATGGTTGTCTTCTCCCCATTGTGCTTAATTGTTGGGTCTTGTGAGCTGCCGAACATGATCAAGATAATCTATCTGTAATTCTATATGTTGTGTTTGTTGGGATCCGATGAATAGAGAATACCATGTTATGTTGATTATCAATTTATATCTATGTGTTGTTTATGATCTTGCATGCTCTCCGTTATTAGTAGAGGCTCTGGCCAAGTTTTTGCTAGTAACTCCAAGAGGGAGTATTTATGCTCGATAGTGGGTTCATGTCTCCGTGAATCTGGGGGAGTGAGAGAAACCTCTAAGATTATGGATGTGCTGTTGCCACTAGGGATAAAACATTGATGCTATGTCCGAGGATGTAGTTATTGATTACATTACGCGTAATACTTAATGCAATTGTCTGTTGTTAGCAAGTTAATACTGGAGGGGGTTCGGATGATAACCTGAAGGTGGACTTTTTAGGCATAGATGCATGCTGGATAGCGGTCTATGTACTTTGTCATAATGCCCAATTAAATCTCACAATACTCATCATAATATGTATGTGCATGGTCATGCCCTCTTTATTTGTCAATTGCCCAACTGTAATTTGTTCACCCAACATGCTGTTTATCTTATGGGAGAGACACCTCTAGTGAACTGTGGACCCCGGTCCAATGCTCTTTACTGAAATACAATCTACTGCAATACTGTTCTACTGTTTTCTGCAACCAATCATCATCCACACTATACATCTAATCCTTTGTTACAGCAAGCCGGTGAGATTGACAACCTCGCTGTTTCGTTGGGGCAAAGTACTTGGTTTGTGTTGTGCAGGTTCCACGTTGGCGCCGGAATCCCTAGTGTTGCGCCGCACTACATCTCGCCGCCATCAACCTTCAACGTGCTTCTTGGCTCCTACTGGTTCGATAAACCTTGGTTTCATACTGAGGGAAAACTTGCCGCTGTACGCATCACACCTTCCTCTTGGGGTTCCCAACGGACGCGTGTTGTACGCGTATCAGTCACCTTCCTCCAGCAGGAGTTCTTCGGCACCCACCAGAACGACTTGTCTCTCGATGACTACGCCCTCAAGCTGAAGAGTCTCTCCGACGAGCTCCGTGACTTGGAGTTCCCGATCGATGACAAGATCATGCTCTCCACCCTGTCGGCGGGTCTCGGCGAGGATCTCAGCAACGCCGCCTCCAACCTCACGCTCCTCACCACGCCCACCTTTGAGCAGGTCGTGGCCTACCTGCGCCTCGAGGAGCGCCGCCTCAAGCATCTCCGTGCTCGGGCGGCCCACACCGCCTTCGCCGCTGGCTTCTCCCGTGGTTGCCCAGACTCCCGCGCCCCACGCCCCTGCGCCTCGTCCCATGGGTCCGCCGCCGGGTTTCCCCGCCGCCGGCCTGCCGCCCGGTCAGACCGGACCGTGGACCGGCCAGTCCGGTCACCAGGCCGGCCAGACCGGCCCCTGGACTGGGCACACCGGCGCCCAGGCCGGCCAGACCGGCCCCTGGACCGGGCAGCCGGCTCCTTCTGGCGGTAGCCACCGCGGTCGTCGTCGCCGTGGTGGTGGCAACGACGGTGGCAACTGTGGCACCAATGCCCCCAACCCCGCGCCTCGTCCCCCGCAGTACACTGCTCCTCCGCCATGGATTGCCGGTCACAACCCGTGGACCGGGGTTGTTCACGCCTACTCCATGCCCGTGCCGCGCGCCCCCTACCCGGGCATTATGGGGCCGCGTCCAGCCTCCCACCAGGCGTTCTACGCAGCGCCCCAGCCTGCCCCGGCCTACGCCGCCCCCCCCCCGGGTGCGACCCCGTGGGATCCCGCGCTCCTGACCGCCCTCCAGAGCGCCCCCTCTGCTGGGGTGTATGGTGGCGGTGGCGACTGGTTCATGGACACCGGCGCTTCCGCGCATATGGCTGTGCACCCCGGTAACCTCTCATTTTCGACACCCGCTTCCACTTCCTCTCGCATCATCATTGGCAACGGTCATGCTCTTCCTATTACTCACACTGGTTCTGTTTCTTTTCCTTCCACCTCCACTCCTCTCTCTCTCTCCCCATAATGTTCTTGTTTCTCCCGACTTGATCAAAAATCTTGTTTCTGTTAAGTCTTTCTGTTGTGATAACCCTGTGACTGCAGAATTTGACGCTTTTGGTTTCTCTGTCAAGGATGGTCGTACCTGGATGTTCCTCCACCGATGTGACAGCCCCGGCGATCTCTACCCCGTTGGCGTGGCCTCCACCACCACCGGCCGCCCACTCGCCCTCTCCGCCGGTGTCGACCTTTGGCACGCCCGTCTTGGCCATCCCAGCTCCGCCACTCTGCGTCAAATAATGCAAGGCTTCTCCTTTACTTGTAATAAAACGGATGCCCACTCTTGTGAGGCATGTCGTCTAGGCAAACATTTTCGCCTTCCTTTTAGTTCATCCTCCACAGTCGCGTCTTTTCCCTTTCAACTTATTCATAGTGATGTTTGGACCTCGCCGGTTCAGAGTAATTCTGGTTATAACTATTATCTTGTGATTCTTGATGATTACTCGCATTTTGTATGGACTTTTCCCGTTCGCCGTAAGTCAGATGTTGCCACCACCCTCACCGCCTTCTTCGCCTTCGTCTCCACTCAGTTTGGTCGCCTCATTCACGCCTTACAAACCGACAACAGCAAGGAGTTCGACAACATCACCATTCGCTCACTACTCGCCATCCACAGCGCCATCTTCCGCCTCACGTGTCCATACACTTCTTCACAGAACGTCCGTGCCGAACGGATGCTTCGTACCCTCAACGACTGTGTCCGCACCCTTCTATTCCACGCCTCCATGCCCCCGCGATTCTGGCCGGATGCCCTTGCCACGGCGACTCTCCTCGTCAACATCCGCCCGTGTCTTGTGCGTTGGTCCTACACGCCGCATCATCTCCTCTACGGTGCGCCGCCCGCCTACGATGACCTTCGCATCTTCGGCTGCCGGTGTTATCCTAACACTTCTGCCACCGCCGCGCATAAGCTTGCGCCGCGCTCTCTCCCTTGTGTGTTTCTCGGCTACCCCGCCAACACTAAGGGCTACCGCTGTTACGACCCAGTCTCCCATCGTGTCCTCACTTCCCGGCACGTGTACTTTGACGAGTTGGTTTTTTCGTTTCAGCAGGGACTCATGGCGACACCTCCGACGACGCCCCCGGCGCCCGCTGGCCCTCTTGCGGCCGCGCGCCGCCAACTGACCGCTGCGGCCCCCTCTACACCGGCCCCGCCTGGTCCCTCGGCGTCCCCGACACCCGCGGCGCCCACGGCGCCCCCATCGCCCGCGGCGCCCCCGGTTCCCCCGTCGCCCGCACCCGCGACGCCCGAGGTGCCCCCGGCGCCCCCATCGCCCGCGACGCCCGAGGCGCCCCACGGCGCCCCGTCGCCGCGACGCCCGAGGCGCCATCGCCCGCGGCGTCCCCTTCGGCCGCCTCTTCGTCGTCTGCCTCGTCGCCCGCCTCGCCACCCGTCGGCTGCGGCTCCTGCGCCCATGCTCACCCGCGCCCGCGCGAGCGTGCGACGGCCGTTCACACGCTACCCCGCCGACCGCACGTCTGCGTGACGTCTCTGTCTACCGCGTCGCCTACGGGCCAGCGGCAACAACATCTTGCCGCACGACGGCGGCGCCCCTTTCACCAGCGAGACCCGGCCCAGCACCCGGTCCGACCGGCCCCCGGCCGGCCAACCCGGCCTGCCGCCCGGCGCGCCGCCCGGTTCTCCGCCCAGCCCGCCGCTCGATCAGACCGGCCTGCCGCCCGGCGCGCCGCCCGGTGCTACGCCCGGCCGGCCGCCCGGTCATCCCGGCCTCCCGGCCGGCCGACCCGGCCTGCCGCCCGGTCCGACCGGCTCCGCGACCGGCCCGGCGACCGCTCCTTCGCCGGTGCCCACCTCGGCTCGTGCTGCCTTGCGCGACCCGCATTGGTGCGCCGCCATGCAGGAGGAGTACGACACGCTGCAGCGTAATAGGACCTGGGAGCTCGTTCCCCGGCCCCCCCCCCCGCGCCAACGGCATCACCGACAAATGGGTCTTCAAGCACAAGCTTGGCTCCGACGGTACTCTCGAGCGCTAAGGCGCGCTGGGTTGTGCGCGGTTTTCGGCAGCATGCTGGCGTCGACTTCACGGATATGTTTGCCCCGGTTGTCAAACCGGGCACGATCCGCACAGTGTTGCACCTCGCCGCGTCTCGTGCGTGGCCGGTGCATCAGATGGACGTCTCCAACACCTTCCTTCATGGCCATCTGCAGGAACATGTGTACTGTCAGCAGCCCATCGGCTTCGTCGACACCGAGCGCCCCGATGACGTGTGCTTGCTCTCTCGGTCCCTGTATGGACTGAAGCAGGCGCCCCGCGCCTGGTACCAGCGCATCGCCGGCTTCCTGCATCAGCTTGGCTTCCGCTCCACGCGCTCCGATGCGTCGCTGTTCGTCTACCGGACCGGCAACGACATGGCATACCTGCTGCTGTACGTCGACGACATCATCCTGACGGCCTCCACCGCTGGTCTTCTTCGACAGCTCACCGACTGTCTTCGCGCTGAGTTTGCGTTGAAGGATCTTGGCCCGCTCCACTACTTCCTCGGCATCGAGGTTGTCCGGCGTGCGGACGGGTTCTTCCTCCATCAGCGGAAGTATGCCCACGAGCTTCTCGAGCGTGCAGGGATGCTTAACTGCAACCCTGCGCCTACTCCTGTCGACACGAAGGCCAAGCTCTCCGCCAGTGATGGGTCGCTGGCGTCCGACGCGCCGTTCTACCGCTCCATCGTCGGTGCTCTTCAGTACTTGACGCTGACGCGACCGGAGCTCCAGTACGCCGTTCAGCAGGTGTGCTTGCACATGCATGCTCCTCGGGATGCTCATTGGGCCGCGGTGAAGCGGATTCTCCGCTATGTATGTGGTACCATGGGCTACGGCTTGTCGTTGCATGCTTCGCCCTCGACGTCGACTGACCTTGTCGCCTACTCGGACGCGGACTGGGCGGGTTGCCCGGATACGCGCCGCTCCACCAGCGGCTACTGCGTCTACCTCGGCTCGTCGCTCGTCTCTTGGTCCTCCAAGCGGCAGCCCACCGTGTCTCGCTCCAGTGCTGAGGCTGAGTACCGCGCCGTGGCTAACGCTGTGGCTGAGTGCACATGGCTTCGTCAGCTTCTGTCCGAGCTCTCTTGTCCTGTTGCCGCCAACCCCGTTCATCATCGGCGCACCAAGCATATCGAGTTGGATATCCACTTTGTTCGTGAGCAAGTTGCCCTCTGTCGCGTTCGAGTTCTTCACGTACCGGCGTCACAGCAGTTTACCGATATCATGACGAAGGGATTCCCATCCACGACTTTTCCCGAGTTTCGCTCCAGTCTATGTGTCGGTGCCGACCCTTCGACTGCAGGGGGTGTTGAGTAACATATTGTATAGGTATAGGTCCCCGTGTTTTCTCAGGGTTGTACCTGTAATTGTACATGTGTCCGCCTATATAAATATGAGCAGCCGGCCCTATTGGTGCTGTGCAATCTCCAATAACTCCTCTACACATGTGGCCGGTGGTAAGTTTGGACTTTGGAGGACATGACAGTGTATGAGTTCTTTTTTTTTTCCTAAAGACCTAAGGCCACATATATTATGTACTATCTGAAACCAACCGTTGAAAGTACATCCTGACAAAGAAAAAATGTGACACAAGTCATTGAAAAAATTAGCACCATCTTCCTTATCCATCCCATGCGCAAAGCAAGTAAATATGTACTAGATGAATAGACGTGTTTCGCCTCGCCGGCTATATTGTGTCTTTGCACTCTTTGGTAGGTGTGGTCAGTTTGCAAGTATTTTTTTGTTGCATCATTGTCATCTGTGACACACGTTTAGTCGCTTGCGACGCCTACATGTTGCACTCGATGATAGCCATGTGCAATTAGTCTTGGGCCGCCAACATTGCGAATTTCCACTCTGTAGCGGTTGCACATGTTTACGACCGTGTAAAAAATTGCCATATGCAACACATTTAGACTTTCCCAGTTACTAAACAACATAGAATCGCGTTGCCGCTTACTTATGATAGCTCTGGTACCTAACAAAAAAGTGACGTTTTTGCAGAAAAAAAGGTTAACAATTGAAGAAGCTCAACAAATTGGATCGGGTACTGGCTAGCGTGGAGTGGGAACAAAAATTCCCATTGGTTTCGGTGAGAGCTCTACCTCGTTCAGGGTCTGATCATACACCGCTTCTTATTGATTCGGGAAATCATGCACATCTAGGTAACAAGGCTCGGTTTTCTTTTGAGTTGGCTTGGTTTCAACAAGAGGGGTTTTATGAAATGGTGGCAGCTGAATGGGCTGCAGGTCCAACGGGTATTTCTCCTATTGATACATGGCAAAAAAAGATTAGGCACTTAAGAAGATTTTTAAGGGGATGGGCGAAGAATTTAAGTGGGAAATATAAATTAGAGAAGGAGAGGTTACTTCAAATTATTGAGGCCCTAGACATTAAGGCAGAGACTTGTCCTCTATCTACTGTTGAGAGGGATAAATTAAAATTGGCTAATGACAACTTGAATAAACTTAGAAGGTCTGAGGAAACAAAATGGGCACAAAGAGCGAAAGTTAAATATGTGCAAGAAGGAGGCAATAACACAAAATACTTCCACTTAATTGCTAATGGGAAACATAGGAAGAAGAAAATTTTTCAACTTGAACAAGAAGAGGGTACGATTGTTGGGGATGCAAATCTTAAAACATACATTACTGAATACTACAAAAAACTTTTTGGTGAGCCGCAACGCAGTACAGTAGTAATGGTAGAGGATAGAATTGATGACATTCCTCAAGTATCGGCGGCTGAAAATGAGACTCTGATCAAAGACTACTCATTCAAGGAAGTGTATGAGGCGATTTCACAGATGAAGCATAATAAAGCGCCAGGACCAGATGGTTTTCCAGCGGAATTTTATCAAACTTTTTGTGAAGTAATAAAATCGGATTTGATGGCACTTTTTATTTCATTCCAAAGAGGAGAACTACCGTTGCATCGGCTAAATTTTGGGGTTGTTACTCTGCTTCCAAAAAAGGATAATGCGACACAAATTCAACAGTACCGCCCTATTTGTCTACTTAATGTGATTTTTAAGATTTTTACTAAGGTTGCCACCATTCGTATTTCTGAGGTAGCTCATAATGTGATTAAACCTACTCAGACTGCGTTTATGCCGGGTAGACATATTCTGGAGGGAGTAGTTGTGCTTCATGAGTCTATACATGAATTACATAGAAAGAAACTAGATGGTGTTCTTTTTAAAATTGATTTTGAAAAGGCATATGACAAGGTAAAATGGCCCTTTTTACAACAAGTTTTGCGTATGAAGGGGTTTGATGAAATATGGTGTAATCGGATTAAACAGTATGTTCAAGGAGGGAGTGTGGGAATTAGGGTGAATGATGATATTGGTCACAATTTCCAGACTAGGAAAGGATTGAGACAGGGAGATCCTTTATCTCCAATTCTCTTTAATATTGTCGCGGATATGCTAGCCACTCTTATTGCTAGGGCTAAGGAAGCGGGACAAATAGGGGGGCTTTTATCTCATTTGGTTGATGGCGGCATTTCAATATTACAATATGCCGATGACACAATTTTATTTATGGAACATGACATTGCCAAAGCACTTAATATGAAGTTGATTTTATGTCTGTTTGAGCAACTCTCCGGATTAAAAATTAATTTTCATAAGAGTGAGATATTTTGTTTCGGTAAAGCAAAGGATACCGAAGATCAATATATGCAAATTTTTGGTTGTGAGGCAGGAGTTCTACCTTTTAAATATCTTGGTATTCCTATCCATCACCGAATTTTGAGAAATGCTGAATGGAATCCGGTTGAGAGTCGTTTTGCTTCAAAACTAGGATGCTGGCGGAGTAAAATGCTTTCTTATGGGGATAGATTGGTTCTCATTAATTCGGTCTTAACAAGTTTACCAATGTTCATGTTATCTTTCATGGAAATCCCAGTGGGGGTTAGGAAAAGATTAGACTTCTATAGATCCAATTTTTACGGCAATCGGATGAACAAAAGAAAAGATATAGACTATCTACATGGAACATGCTTTGTAGGCCGAAAGATCAGGGGGGCCTGGGTATTGAAGTTTTGGAATTAAAAAACAAGTGCTTACTTAGTAAATGGTTTTTCAAAATCCTTAATGAACAAGGTATGTGGCAAGAAATTTTACACAACAAGTATCTACATTCTAAAACTTTAGCGCAAGTTGAGGCTAAACCTACAGATTCACCTTTTTGGAAAGGTCTGATGAAAGTGAAATCTGATTTTTTTAGTAGAGGGTTTTTCAAGATTGGTGATGGCGGTTCGGTACGTTTTTGGGAAGATATCTGGCTAGGGGATGCCCCTTTGGCACAACAATACCCCTCTCTTTATAATATAGTTCAGCATAGAGATGTTTTGGTATCTACTGTGCTGGCTCAAACTCCATTAAATATTACTTTTAGGAGAGGCCTAAATGATCACAAATATACTGAGTGGTTGCATTTGTGTCAACGATTAATTACCATCAATCTTACCGATGAACCTGATAAGTTTGTATGGAAGCTTACAGATTCGGGATTGTTCACAGTTAAATCTATGTATCTGGATTATATGAATGGACATACTAGATTTCTACGCAAATATTTATGGAAACTGAAAATTCCTTTAAAGATTAAGATTTTCATGTGGTTTCTTAATAACAAGGTTTTACTTACCAAGGACAATTTGGCAAAACGTAGATGGACAGGGTCTCAAAAGTGTTGCTTCTGTGATGCAAATGAAACTGTTGAGCATTTGTTCCTTCTTTGTCCTTTTACCACTATCATTTGGAGGATGATCTACTTTGCTTATAACATTCCGCCACCAATGAGTATCAATAATATGTTTGGGAACTGGTTGTATGGAGTTCCGAAGAAAGATAAAAATAAAATTAGGATTGGTATTTCTGCTATATGCTGGACAGTATGGAATACTAGAAATGATATGATTTTTAATAATCCGAAGAATACTAACTTTTTGCAGGTTATTCATCGAGCTGTGCATTGGATACAGTTATGGGCTTTCCTGCTACCGGAGGATCAGCGCAAGGATATGGATATTGGCTGCAACAAGCTGCTGATGGTTACGCAGGATTTCTATTACCGGGGTACTGGGTGGCGACACAGTAATAGGATAGAGTATGGCTAGCCTATTTAGGTGTCGTTGTTTCCGTTGGTTGATTCATGTCGCAACCTTGTCGGATCCTTGAATGTAATTTCTCTTTTTTTATTTTTGTTCTCATACTCGATACTTCGTGATATTTAATAAAGGGCCGTGTGCATCAATTGATGCAGAGGCTGGAGCTATTGCTCCTTTATCTAAAAAAAAATTAAGATGGCCATATATTAAACACATGTTATGCAGAAACCAAACAATACATATTGTATTAATTCATTGATAAAGAATTGATTCATGAATCAAGTATCCAGTTTGGAGTGCAACATCTTGAGAAGTGAAGCTTTCCCAGCCCAGAATTACAGGGTGCAGCAACTTGCATAGCTAACCATCTAGTTCCGAGCAATTTCTCTTTTCTTGTTAACCTCATTTATCTTTGCTGTCCAGCCACTTCTCATCGCAGCAGGTTATCCAGACAGCACCAGTTCCATCTTGGATAGCCATGGCTACCTGTCAGCCTTCATTCGAGCAGTTTGGGCATGCTGAAGAAACAAATTACAAAAAACTGATAAATGAGCAAGATAGAATTGGTGGACCAGCACCTAACTTACTGAAAACTTGTACCAGCATAAAATAGACAGTACTATTTGTGTACACCTCGCATTCCTACTGGAGCCTGACTTGCTCGGGTAAAAGCTACCGTACATCAATTTGGTTGGAGTCTGACTTGCTCAGGTAAACTGATGATAACTTTATAATTTATTACGAAAGTAAAAGCTACATGAGTTTTGTCATCTTTCTGAGGCACCTCAGACTTGAATTTGTCCTTCGACAATGGCTGGAATGCAAGAGAATATTAAGAAAGGATAACTACCTGATCTACTTGAGTTAACTAATGAACGCTTATCTCTGATATATGGTAGACAATGATCTATAACTAGTGGATACATGTATGCACATAGACTAAAATATGTTTAACCTTAACTGGCCGCCGATTTGTGCACCAAGATTGTGCATTTGAGACAATGCACTTTGGTAATTTGAAGCCTCCTTAAAACACAGATGGAAAACCGAAATTTGAATCCAAATGAAATATCAAACAAAACCCTATTGATGTGTATACCTTCAAGAACGGATTTCTCGAGTATATAGTGCTTATAATGCTCTAAAAGTAAGTCTGCAAGCATTTAGCCAAGAAAATTCTGATGAACAAAACCAATTTCTGAAACTTTTGTGCATCTTGTAAATCAAGCCTAGAACTGATGTTCAGCACCTGAATATATGCCCCTTGTTTGCTTAATCTCAAGAACTCAAGATAACAGGTAAAAACCAAACACAAAAGCTGTAGTCAATGGAAGTCTTGAAAAATGAAGCATGATTTAGGATAGCTTACCGGTAGGCTTTCTACATGTCGGCATTTCCGTGGTCCAGTTGTAGTCCAGCCATGCATGATCACAAGATTATTTGTAGTCCTACACTCCTACGGATGGGAAGTTAGACGTATTACAGTTAATATATGGGGAGTTGTCATGAGACCAAGTCAAGGTGAATAAATTGTAATCTATCTCACCTTGAGCAACATAAGAGAAGCTTCTTCCCTGCATTATCCTATTGCAGCTGGACAGGGAATAAAAGACCAAGATTGCTGCCTAGGTCAACAAATAGCATGACAGCCAAAAATATATTATGTAAACAGAAGGTGCTAAAATTAAATGCAATCAAATAGAAGTATGAACTAAACCTCACCTGACGCAAATAGAAAGTGCTAACTTGTAATCATATCTAACTAAACAGAAGGTGCTGATGAGTCAAAATAACAGAGCTAACAATATAATTCTGATGCTTTCCAGCATGTCATCATGCATCAATACTGGATACAATAAATCTGCTATGTAGAAGTTTATCAAGAACATATAATCTAATAGAGATCCATAAAACCGATAAAATCTAGCATATCTTTTAGCATCTAGTTGTTCACTTATTCATCTATTCAGATGTTATGGCAATGGATCCTAGAAAAAATTAAACATTATCATGTGCATATTTAAGTGAGATGTCTGATACTGCCAAAGCAAGCTAAATTCCAGCAAAACTCCCCCAAAAAAACCAATAGAAAGAGGCATGCAGAGCATCAGGCATATTGACCTTTGAGAGAGAACATGGTAAAATAATTTTCTTTTCATTAATTTCTGCATCTCTCACAAGCTTAGAGGTGAAGAGTGCATCTGCACTTCTTAGTTCTATTACACAAAGCTAGTTCTATTACACAAAGAAAGATGGTGTGATCTCCTTCCAGAGAACATGGGGGTATTTATTTAAGTATTGGTATCAGTAACAAACGTGCTAACTAATCCTAGGTTTCCTTCGGTCAGATTTGCCATTTGACCGATGGAAACCTCAATCCTGCCATTGCTCAGTAACAACACTTCTCAGTTTTTCCATTTCATCATCACCACCGATAGTCTATAATAGGTTTTTCCATTTGAAGAGTGGATGAAGATGGAAATGCATTTAGCAAGTCAAAGAGGCAAGCATTCAACATTAATAAATACCAACAAAGAGCCGGATAATGTTCTTTCTACGAAGGCACGTCTCCACAAATTTCTACACTTGGCATACAAACTATTTTTGTTCATATGCATGAATTAATTTAGTGTGAATTTGACGAGTAAGATACCACCAATGAGAATTCTAGCACAATATCTATTGCTACCCTTGTAAGGTACTGACTAACGACATGACGCAAATTGTGATAACAATTCAAAGGAGTCCTGCAAGAAAATCCTTGAGGAAGCACTTGCAACAACTAATGAGTGATGGGTTGCTTCTTCTATTGGCTCATCTCTCACTTCACGCTCATGTCGGTGGATAGATGCAGCCTTTTCCCCATTGTTGTTCCACGTTGGTGGATGGAGGGAAATACCGCCGAAGACAACGTGGTGTGGCATTTTGCGGGCAATTGGAGACACCGTGGCATGGTGAAATGCTGCTTTGGATTTATTAAAAGTGATGACATGTAGGTACAACCAATTAGTTAGATATAAAATAAAGAGAAGTGTTTAGAGAACCCTGGAATGGCAAAATTGATTATAAACTAACACTTGAGATGGGAATGGCAAAACCGAGGACTGTTGTAACGGAGCAGTGGAAAAATTGAGGTTTCAATTGACAAAACTGAGATTCGAGTCGGTCATAATGGCAAAACTGATTATAGACAAACAGTAAGATGATAGAAAGGCAAAACTGATGAGTGTTTCAAGTGAGCAATGGCAAGATTGAGGTTTCCGTCGGTCAAATGGCCAATTTTAGATTCATGTTGATCACACTGGTAGGAACGATAAAAACCAAATTTATTATAGTGCAAGTGAGGTGCTATTTCCACTACAACTACTTTTGTGTATCTTAGTAATAGAAACATATATCAGTCATAGACTTACTTTTAGTACCAAAAGAGTAGGTGCCAGACAATTAGCATGCCAAGACATGTATATCAGTGAAAATATAGCAGCTGCTCACTACCGGTTGAAGTGGAGAAAATTATGTCGAAATTGTCGATTCTAAAGTAAATGTCAGCATTACATTGTAATTCGGATGCCATGTTTTTATGTGCCAAGCCATAAATAATTGATATTTGTTCAGGTTACAATAGAAGAAAAACTATAAATACATAGAAACTAATTTTAAGGAATTGGTATAACTGCTTGGCATTGCATCTGTCGTTATGACCTACAGGGTATTTATTCAAATTACATGGGAAACAATTGTTAGAAGTGAGTATTGCCTAAAAGGCAAAAATTCATGGAATAACTAAGTTCATCTAATGGGATATTTTATTTTTTGAGCTGCAAGCCAAAATCAGTGATGATTTATTGAACATATTCACGATATTTTCACTTAACAATAGCTATTTTTAACGGTTTGGGAAAATCATCATTCCAGATATTTCATTGAGATGACCTTAAAAACATATATACAATGGGTATTCCCGCCAATGGAAAAAAGGTCAAGAAGACAACTTTTGTTGATGTTTAGAAACTTAGGTTTGTTAGCCTCTAAAGCGTTGTGCTAGGTCTGGTCTGCTAGCCTCTGCAGCGTACATGTGCTACAACATCGACCTACATATAAGTATAAGCTGATGCCCAAGAAACCTTACGGATCATATGGCTCTATATCAAAAAATGATTGGCAGTACTGGGGAAGAAACCCAGCAGCGCTGTGTATTGATAGCGGTAATTGTGTGCACAATATCGAGAATGCGAGTACGGACACTCGAACTCGGGCGGGCTGGGAGCTATCAGCAGCTCACTGCCACCAGTCTATGCCTTGGCTCTATATCAGAACGAACTGAGGCTACTGGTCCAAAGAAACAAATTCTTCCACGTGCGTGTGGTACTGTGGTGGCGGTTCTTGATGCTCTGTGGCAGGGAGCACGATCGAGCTACCAGACCTGATGCTCAGTCGATGCCGATTGGATCGGACTGGCAGAATCTACTCTAGCAGGACGCACCAAGTCCAACGGAAAGGTGAACCATGCATGGAGCATGATCGAGCGCACACACAGGTGGAGAGGAAACTCTAGCTGCTAGACTAAAAACACAACAATCAATTGCTTTGGTACCAATTAGATACATGCAGCAGCTGTATTACTCATAGGTATTTTTCCGAACATATGACATGCACATGACAGACTGATGCATCAGGAAAAGGAGAAAAGGTGATAGATAAGATGATTAACTGGTGCAGTTCATGCAGGAAAGGAGAGGGCGGATTTCCCTAACGTCCTTTGGTACCCGGCACTGTCACAGCCTTTGATTGCTGCAAGATTCGTGCAAAAGTCGTTCGGTCAAATGCTTTGGCTACTTTTCTGATTTCACCCCTTGCAAAACTGGAAAACATCACGTGTCCACCCAGAGAGCATCTCTAGCATTCTCCATCGGACCCCATCCGCATAATATCTGCTGATTTCCGGTTTGGAGGGAAAAAATGACCGTTCAGATCCCGCATCGGATCCCCATATCCAAAAAAAAAAAAATCGAGCTGCCCCGATTCGCGCCGCGGAAACCCCACCTTCCTGGGTTGGAGAGGTTGTGCAAGCGCGACCCCCATCTTTTTCCTTCCGTTGGCGCGAAGGAACTTTCAGCCGTTCCTCTTTTCTCTTCCTCCCGCCAACCGCCGCCGCCGCGCGTCGCGACAGATCCCGGCCTACCCCCGGCCGCCCCCTCCGATTCCGACCGACAGGAGCACGTGCGCTGGCCCGCCACGTCCGCTCCGCCCGCTCAAGGATATCATGACCACTTGTGTGATTCTGCATAATATGATCATCGAGGATAAGAGGAGTTTAAACTTATCTTTTTTCTTTGATAATGTTGGCACCCGGGTCAAATCTTCAAGAAATCCGGATAATGTTGTAGCTTTTCTTGGAACTTACCGGCTGATTGAGAGTGATAAGGATGCAAAACAGCTCCAGGAAGATCTCGTTCGCCACCATTGGCAGAGGCACAACAACTAGAATTTATTTGTATTTCCAAACATTTGTTCTTTGTTCAATTTGTGTTCCAAGAGTAACAAAAAGTGAAATCTTCAAAAGGATCTCACCATCGAATTGAAGATTCTTACCTCGACCAAGAACTAATAAAATTCTCGGGCATCTGAGAATTAGAGAGGAGGGCATGTGGACGGAACAAAAAGGAAGAATCAAGGTGCAATCATGGATCGAATAATCAGCAGAAAACAAAAAATGAGCGGCTACCAGACTCGGTACCAGCACGCAACCATACATACATGGGGAAGAGAATAGAGAAGAATGGCTGACTGAGTCGAGTTGGTTGGTCCAATCATCCCAGCGGCTTGTTGCATCCGCATACCGCCGTTTCGGCTCCGTTGTTTCAGTGTTCAACACGTTGGTATTCGCAGCTTGCAACTTGCGAGCGAAGAGCTGGAAACTGCGATGGACTGGCAACTTGGCGAGGTCTTTGTTTGTTTCTTCCATGTAGCTGCTGCCATGCTGGCCTTGTTGCCTGCTGGATATTTTTTTCCCCTACCCTCGCATCGCACTAATCTGGTCGTCGGCTTGTTGGTAGCCGTGATCGTGTCCCTTTAGGGCTTGTCGCTTTCCTTTGGATTGAACCGGATGGATATGGATTTGGGTTAAATTCTAAGTCAAAATTCCTCCTAATATTTTCCTAGGCATTGTTCGGTTAATCCACTTGCCTACTGAATTGGAGTGGTTTGGAGAGATTAGAGGTAGGGATGGCACCCAGAGGGTACGGGTATGGGTGAAGGCAACCCATACCCATACCCATTGTCTTCGATTTTACCCGTCATCTGTATTAATACCTATCAATGGATATAAGTTTTTCTTATGCCCGTCACCCGGCAGGGTAATGGGTACCCACGGGAAAAAATACCCATTGCTTACAACACATCCAATTAACCAAAACATAGTAGTAAATAACAACATGTAACCATAATTTGTGTAAAAAACAACATGTTACAAACATCAACACATAATTATGCATAAAGGTATACTATAAACATCAACACATTCTCATAAACATCAACAGTTGCTCATAAACATCAACATGATGATATGAACCCCATAAGTCACATGGCAGGAGGTGAAGCGATCCTACCACTAGTAGAAACAAGGGTTTTGGTTTTTTGCTCCAAAGAGCTTTTGCACTGGATTTGGCACGAACTAGTGCTAAAGGGGTCATTAGCACCGGTTCGTGCGGTCTGGACGTCCAGGGGGCATTAGCACCGATTCGTGCGGTCTGGACGTCCAGGGGGCATTAGCACCGATTCGTGCAGTCTGGACGTCCAGGGGGTATTAGCACCGATTCGTGCGGGACCTTTTGCACCGGTTCGTAACACGAACCGGTGCAAAAGGGTTGGCATCAGCCGCGAACTCTTTTGCACCGGTGCAAAAGGTTTTTCTGCTCCCCGCGCACCACCACCCCCCCCCCCCCCCCCCCCGTGGATCGCCTTTTTTAACACCGTAAAATAGATAAGAAAATGATAGAAAAATTAAAAAATAAAATATTTTGAGATTCCTGTATGCAACCTACTATTAGGGAAAAATAACAAATTTGAATTTTCTCATTTATTGCAAAAAATGTTTGAAAAATGGTTAAACCGCATTAACTTTTGCATAGGACGTCGAAAAAAAAACGTATAATATATCAAAATCATCGTGGGAAAAAGTTACATCCGAATTCACCTGGGTTTACCCGGTTAGCTAATTTTTAGATTCTGAAAATTCCAAATGAAAATATGAAAGCAGGAAGATTTTAACTTTTTTCCAGAAATTTAGGATTTTATATTTTTATATTTTTTATATTAAAATTAATAATTGCATCCTGCATAAAGATTGCTATTACTTTTAGCAAATTATAAGATTTTCAAATTTTTAGGTTTTAGGTTTGGCAAAAAAAAATTAAAAAATTTAAAATTTAAAATAATTAAAAATAATACTTCCTCCGTTTCTTTCTATAGTGCTTATAGATTTTTGGCATTTGTTTCAGAATATAAGGTTGTAGCTTAGCTTTTTTTCAATTATCCCCTTCCCGTTCAGCTCCCAAATCGTTCAGGTTCCAAATTTGTTATGATAAGTTAGTAAGATATGGATTTCCCAAATTTTACGTTGATCTCAAATCGTTCAGATAGGGGTCTTGTGTAAAAAATACACTTGCGCTAATTTCCGTGCCAAAAAATTATAGGCACTATAGAATGAAACAGAGGGAGTACAAATTATAAAGTTAATGTTTATTTATTTATTCAAGATTATTATTACAACATTACTTTGGTTTATTAAAATAATTATTTTAAATTCGAACAATAAAGAAATATGACATCGGCCGACATGTTAATAGGATTGATATGATACTAGTATCACATACATGCGCGCGAAGCACTTTGATGCGGGATGGAAAGGAACTTGGAAGTTAAGCGTGCTAGTGCAAGAGTAGTGGGAGGATGGGTGACCGAGCGGGAAGTTTGAGCATGAGTAAGTAATTGGACTAGAGATAAGGGTAGTTAGAGACTAAACTTGTGAAATAACTAAAATATTAGAAATTCTGAAAAAAAGAAAAAAAGGAGTAGAAAATAATTCGAAAAAAATTACGGTAGCGGGGTTCTACCGCGGCAGCATTTTGGGGCGTTTTTTTCTACCGCGGCAGACCCTATAGCACTGGTTCGTATTACGAACCGGTGATAAAGGTCCTCCCGCTCGGACGCCCGGCAACCGCCACGTGGTGCACCCTTTAGCACCGGTGCAAAAGGGGGGGGGGGCTTTTGCATCGGTTGGGCATCCGATGCATATAGCCCTTACCAACCGGTGCAAAAGGCCCGTTTTCCACTAGTGTACATAGGGGTGTAATCCTCACTAGCCTACCAACGATTGTGAAAACGAGAAGCATGAGGTTCGGGCTAGCTACGTGAATGTGTGATTAGACAAAAATTAAAGATGTTACAATATTATGGCAACCAACTTGTGAAATGTTGGACCGGTAAATGGTTTCCCGAGTATGGGTTCTACGATCCCATACCTCTCTACCCATTTTCACATTTACATATACATGGGTATTTTTTTGTCTCTTACCCATACTTATAATGGGTTTTTACCCAGCGGATACACGAGTCATGGGTAGCCATTGCCATCCTAATTAGAGGGGATCTTGACTTAGATGGATTTGATCCCCCTCAACCCAACTCAAACCCGTTGGATCCTCGTTCAACCAAACAAGGCCTTATGTGGTGGCATGCCCCGGGGAGGTCTGGTTGTCGGGGTTAATATGGGCTTGGTGGTGGAGGCGGTTGCTGGGGTTGAAGCTTGTTCACTGTGGCTGCAAAAATTTGAGCAAGGCCTGGGGGACTCAGACTAACGCAGATAGTTCTCCCAATAAGGGCCGTGTACATTAGGGTAGTTTCAACGCACCCCATTTTGGATAAGTAGTACTTCCTATGTCCAATGAAAATAGTGCCTAGATACGTCTGAATTTAGAAAACTTCCGACATGTTTGGTGGGATGGAGGGAGTATATTTGTTTGGTCAGTTTGGGGGCATTGCGACAAATACTGGCCATGTCAACCGGACACATTCAATTGTGCAACCCATTTCTGTGGCATTTTTCCTTTTTTAAATTTATTTATCATATTTTTGGTTTATAAAAAGGTATGAAAGGCACATAATAATGAAAAATTGAACTTACATCAATTTAACTAAACATCAATAATTTTAAACTAAACTTAGATAAATAAAAACTAAAATTGTGAAATCCTGCATAAATAAGTTTTGGGCTCCTCGTCGGAGTGGAGGATGATCATGACCGGTGTCTCTCTCACTACAGCCACACTGAAAGGATCGTATGCCGCACCTAGAGGGGGGGGGGGTGAATAGGTGCTAACCAATTTTTAGTTCTTTTTCAATTTAGGTTTGACACAAAGGTAAATTCTCTAGATATGCAACTAAGTGAATTTACATATATGACAAGTCTAACAACTAAGCACGATATAGCTACGCAAAATATAGGAGATAGAATAGGATAGAGGTAACCGAGAGTGGAGCACGCGATGACACGGAGATGATTCCCGTAGTTCCCTTCCTTTGCAAGAAGGTACATCTACGTTTGGAAAAGTGTGGTTGCTACGAAAGCCAAACCAACAGCCACGAAGGCTTTACTCAGATCTCCTATGGGCAACGCCACGAAGGCCTAGCCCACTTCCACTAAGGGATTTCCTCGAGGCGGAAACCGGGCCTTTACAAGGTTCTTGGGGCACACATCCACAACCGAATTGGAGGCTCCCAAATCTGTAACAATACAACAATCAACAACAACACATCAACAACAATCAACTAGGGAACCAAAGAGAAACACTAGCAAGAGGGCCCTCAAACAAATGAGGGGGAAATGTAAATTGCTTTGGTGAGGATGTAGATCGGTGTCTTCTCCTTCAAATCTCCAAAGATCAAGAGCTTTGGTTGGGGGAGGAAGGAGATCTTGCAAATCTTGTGTTCTTGAGGTGGCTCTAATGGTGGTGAAGCTTGGCAGATTTTTGTGCAATGATTGAGCAAGGAGCAAGGTAGAAGAAGGGGGTATAAATACCCCCCTCCAAATTCCAGCCGTTGGAGCTTCCGGGGGGGCCGGATAATCCGGCCTAAGTTAGGGCCAGATAATCCGGCCCAAGCAAAAATCCGGCCCCTGGGAAAATCCGGCCAAATATCCGGCCAAATGTCCGGCCCCTGTCCAGAGCTGCATCGCCTCAGGTCCTTAGCCGATTTTGGGGGGGGGGGGGGGGGGGGCGGATATTTTGGAAATATCCGGCCTGGATTATCCGGCCCTGGGGCAAATCCGGGCAAATGTCCGAGCAATTATCCGGCCCATGTCCAGGGAGTACTGAGCCACAAATCCTCAAGTCCTTAGTCGAAAAAAGGGGCCGGATATTTTGGAAATATCCGGCCCAGAATATCCGGCCTGGTGATCCTGTTACAGCTTCTTTTTGACACGTCTCACCACATCCATCACACATATATACATGTATCTATATAATCCCTGTACCACTTAAACAAACATTAGTGTATCACATACATTGACATCAAACACACAAAACATATTATGAGAGATGTTCTTTCAATCTCCCCCTTTTTGGTGTTTGATGACAATATACAGATTTGCAAGAGAATCACTATGGAGAGCAAGCATGTTGGCAAAACATAGAGGCACTCCCCCTACATGTGTGCATACAAGTAATTTGCATTTGAATACAAATGCACAACACATAGGAGCGAGGTGCCTCAACACAAGGGGTATCTAACATGAGGTCTAACAAGAGACATAGACATATATGAAGTTGAGATAAGGTGATAGAAGTCATACCCATATGGAGATATATAATACGGAGATATAGCATCACACACAATATAATAACCTTGATCACCCATATGGAGATATAGCATCACACACAAAATAATAACCTTGATCTCAACATGTAGAAATCTGAAAACCTTAACAATGTCTCACACCACATATAGCACATAGTTTTAAATGGAACAAACCAAACCAAATAGTTCAAATAAGAGGGAACACAAGCAATAAAGGAATGATAAACGCATATGCTTGTGCCCAAACCATGAAAATCCCCGAGAGAAGTCCTAATAGAACACTTCTCCCCCTTTGGCATCGAGACGCCAAAAAGGGGAAAAGTGCGATGCTACTCGCCCCATGGAGATCACTCGGAGCCCTCTTCGTCCTCGGACTGGTACACCTCTTCCTCTTCTTCATCTTCAGTGTCAGGGGCATCCAGAGAGCTGCGAGTGTAGTTGGCCCTCTGAATGCAGTCCTCAAGATCATTCCACGGAATCTATGAAGAATGCCACCCACTGTAACCTGGGTGAACTGGAGGCTGAGGCGGAGGTCCTTGCTCACCACTGAGCTTATGAAGAATGACCGCCTGAGTATGCTGAATCTCAGAACGCTCTCGGCTAGACGCATAGTTCTCCTTATGAATCTCAATATTCATGCATAGAATGTGACGCTGAAACCAACTGAGCTTCCTCACTTGCTTCTTCTGTAGGGATTCATAGCATAGAAAACAAAAAATTTCCTATCGCGAGAACGCAATCCAAGCCAAGATGCAATCTAGAAGAAGGGAGCAACGAGGGGATGAACGAGACTAACCCTTGAAGATTTCCAAAGCCTACAAGAGGAGGCTCTCGTTGCTGCGGTAGACGATCACTTGCCGCTTTCAAAAGCGCGTAGAAGATCTTGACGGTGCCACAATCGGGCAGCACCTCCGTACTCGGTCACACGTTCGGTGTTGATGACGACGTCCTTCTCCCTGTTCCAGCGGGCAGCGGAAGTAGTAGATCCTCCTTGGAATCCCGACAGCACGACGGCGTGGTGGCGGTGTCGATGGAGATCTCCGGTGGAGCTTCGCTAAGCATATGCGGGAGAGGTGGTGGAGGAGAGGTAGCTAGGGTTTGGGGAGAGGGGGCTTGGGCGCCGGCCCTCAAAGGGGTGCGGCCAAGGTTGAGCCAAGAGTGTTCGGCCAGCCCCTCCCCTCATCTCTTTATATAGGTGGAAGCCCCAAGGATTAGGTCAAAAGTCTCCGAATAAGACCCCAACATAAACCTTCCATATGACGAAACCTAGGGAGAGTGGGACTCCCCCCTTTCCTTTGGTGGGGTGGCCGGCCAAGGTGGGTGGAGTCCCTCTGGGACTCCACCCTCAATGCTGATTTCTTCCGGACTCTTCTAGAACCTTCTAGAACCTTCCAGAAAAATACCGGATCATTTTCAAACCTAGAAAATGACTTCCTATATATGAATCTTATTCTCCGGATCATTCCGGACCTCCTCGTGATGTCCTGGATCCCATCCGAGACTCTGAACAAAACTTCGAACTCCATTCCATATTTCCATATCTACTTGAACGACATCAAACCTTAAGTGTGTCACCCTACGGTTCGCGAACTATGCAGACATGGTTGAGACCTCTCTCCGACCAATAACCAATAGCGGGATCTGGAGATCCATAATGGCTCCCACATATTCAACGATGACTTTAGTGATCGACTGAACCATTTACATACGATACCGATTCCCTTTGTCACACGATATTTTACTTGTCCGAGGTTTGATCATTGGTATCTCTATACCTTGTTCAACTTCGTCTCCTGACAAGTACTCTTTACTTGTACCGTGGTATGTGGTCTCTTATGTACCATTCATATGCTTGCAAGCTAATTAGACGACATTCCACTGAGAGGGCCCAGATATATCTATCCGTCATCGGGATGGACAAATCCCACTGTTGATCCATATGCCTCAACTCATACTTTCCGGATACTTAATCCCACCTTTATAACCACCCATTTACGCAGTGGCGTTTGATGTAATCAAAGTACCCTTCCGGTATAAGTGATTTACATGATCTCATGGTCGACAGGACTAGGTAACTATGTATCGAAAGCTTACAGCAAATAACTTAATGACGTGATCTTATGCTACGCTTAATTGGGTGTGTCCATTACATCATTCATATAATGACATAACCTTGTTATTAATAACATCCAATGTTCATGATCACGAAACCATGATCATCTATTAATCAACAAGCTAGTTATACAAGAGGCTTACTAGGGACTCCTTGTTGTTCACATAACACACATGTATCAATGTTTCGGTTAATACAATTATAGCATGGTATGTAAACATTATCATAAACACAAAGATATATAAAAATCACCATTTTATTATTGCCTCTTGGGCATATCTCCAACAGTCTCCCACTTGCACTAGAGTCAATAATCTAGTTTACATATGTAAAGATATAACACCTTGGCCTTCCGGTGCTTTATCATGTTTTGCTCACGGGAGAAGTTTTAGTCAACGGATCTGACATGCTCAGAAACGTATGTATTTTGCAATTCATTTGCGTCTCAACGCATCACTCATTTTCTAAATGAGTCGGCATTAAATATGTTTGGTCTTTCGGTGGAACCTTAATTCCGTGGTCTGAAATATGTCACTAATATTGTCACACACAATATAGCTTCAAAGTTCTGACACTATCAGAACTACACCAAGTTCTCAAAGAACCTCTTGACTTAACAACCTTAGTCATTGTCAAAACAATGACATACTCTGCCTTCATTTGTAGAATCCGTCACAATATTTAGAACTCTTCTAAATCTAGCATAGACAACTTCTAGCTCATTGTGCTACCTTTTAAACAACACTTAGTCTAATTTGAGATTGAAATTTTATTTTTATATGTGACAAAACATATATCGGTGCAACACCTTACAGTGATTTGTTTGTCATTTCTCCATACAAAACTATATATATATATATCCTTGGTTCTTCTTAAGTACTCAAGAATATTCTTACTGTTTTTCAATGATCATTACGTGAATCATTCTGGTACATGCTCATAACACATTTAGAGCACAGGACATCTGATTGTGTACATATTATTCGTGATCTATAATCACTCATGTGTTTTTACTCATTGAGTGTCAGATACACTCAAGTCTTGTTAAACCTTCACATGATAAGAACATTTTCTTAATATTTCTATATTGAAATACTTCAATATCCATTCTATGTACTTTGACTTAAACTTATTATGTGTTTCAATCTATCTTCATAGATCTTGACACTAAATTTGTTTCAGTCCATATCCTTTCATTGAAGTTAATTTCTCAATGAAATCTTTTAATCAAGTATATAATTAAATCATTTATAATCAACTATATGTCATCTACATAAAGTATTATAAATATGTCTCAGTGCTCCCACTTAATTTCTTGCAAATGCAAGCCTCTTCATCGTCTCTGATGAAATCAAAAACTCTTTGATTATTTCATCTGGTGAAGATTCCAACTCTGCGATACTCACTTCATCCAATTGAAGTTTGTATACCTATCTAGTATTCCACGGACCAGCAAAACTCTTGGTTGTATCTTGTATACACCTTTAATACACACTTCTGATAAGTAATGTATTTTGCCATGCTACTAACATATCTCATAAAAGAAATATGTAGTGATTACTAGAATAATCCACATAGACTATAAGCATTGCTACGGAAGATCTAATCTTATTGTAGTCAACTCTTTGAACTTTGTCGTAAACAACTTTTCGATAAGTCAAGCTTCTTCAAGGATATTCCATCCAAGTCCATCAATTTTATAGATCCATTTACTTTCAAAAAGTATTCATCTATCTTGGATTTCATGGCGTATAGCCATTTTAACGGAGTCAGGGCCCATCATAACTTCTTTGTTTGTAATTGGTTTATCATTGTTCAAAATCAATCCTTTGTCCACAAATCATTTATTTGATCACAAAGTAAACCATACCTACAAGGTTCAATATGTACTTCGATCTTCATGGCTAAAACACTTTGTAGTCATGGGAGCCATGATCATCGTGGCCGCTTCCGGAACCAATTCCGATGCTGCGCTACTCTGATCATTATGCTCAGGTTTATAAACCTTATCAAATTATATTGTCTTCCCACTCAAATACTTTGCTAGAAACAATTTCTTGGAAATAAGAAACATTGACAAATACTTTTGTCTTTGTCTCCATAGTGGAAAGAATTCCCAATCAATTATCTGGGATAACCAACAAAGACATTCATCCGATTTTGGTTGTAAACTTATTTACTTATGCTATGCATACCAAAATTTAAGAAAGGACTATTAGGGTTCATACCCATGCCATAACTCGTATGGTGTCATTTCAACGGATCATGATGATGCTCTATTCAGTGTAAAAGCGGTAGTCTCTAAAGCATAATCCACAAAAATATAATGGCTTTATTTTATTTTATCTCATCATTAATCCAACAAGGTTTGGATACATCTCTCGGATACTATATCATCACTATGATACTCCAAGAAATGTGAGTTGTAGAACAATTTCACAACTCTCTTAGATGTTTGCTAAAACTCGTAATTCAAATATTTTCCCAATGATCCAATCATAGATATTTGACTTTTCTATTATGATGATTTCCACTTCATGCTGAAATTTATTTGAATCCATTCAAATGTTTGAAACTTCTTCCTTATCGAATATATCCACATATATATACTCAATTCATTGTTGGAAGTTTTCATGAAGTAGAAGAATCTCCCGCACACAACTATGCCCAATGAACCACATATATCATCATGTATGTTTTCACTAAGTTAGTTGCCCGTTCAATTCTTGGCCTATAAACGGTATTTTAGTCATTCTCTTTAGAAAAGATTTGCAAGCGCCAAATGATTCAAAAATCAAATGACTCCAAAAATCCATTTGCATGGAGTTCCTTCATGCGTTCCTTTCTAACATGACCTAAATGGCGGTTCCACAAATAAGTGGAATTCAAATCATTTGCCTTATGGCATTTTAGCGTCAGTATTATGTGTGTGTGTGTTTCACCATTAAGATTTATAATAACTTATCCATCGTACATGGAGTAATGTCATAATTTGAACAACTCATTGTTTTCATTTGACCAGAGCAAAATAACCATTATTAAGTTCTTTATTATAAATTCTAAAGGCTAGATAGAATGCCAACGACGAACATAATAACACTTTATTTTTGTTCCAGACGTGCATTCCTATCATATTCCTTGTCAGTCACTTAGGACATTGTATTCTTGTATCACGTTGTTTTGTATGACACTTCATACCAACCAATATGGTACTAATACCCAAGAATTTCATTGTATGACCTAACTAGGAATACAACCATAACATGTATATCATTTATATACACCTGAGCTAGACTTTCTAGTCTTTTATTTTCTTTCTGCCAAAATATCTTTTGTAGTTTCTCTTTTAGTTTCCTCATTATTCAGAAAACACTTCATCTTTAATAACTTCTAGGTTTGTTGGTCAAATACCAATAACCTTGAGGTTCTTACTTTGAAGTTGATCATCATATGACAAGTGTTCTGGATTTCACTATTAGTAACCTTTTAATATGATGAACAATTTCACTCATAATTTTATCCATCATATCATGACGACTTTTCGAGACCATGTCTGTACATGCTAGGCTCGTAAAGTTTAATCTCAGTATTCGCATGTGCAAATCTGGCTTGCACCCGTTGTATGCATACATAGAATCTATAACACCCGATCATCACGTGATGCTTCGAAACGACGAGTCTTAGCAACGGTGCATACTAAGGACAATCACTTCATGGATATGCGAATATCGTTAGTGCCCCAATAGTTGGAGGATTGGGATGCCTTGCATTTTCAACCTTCGTACATTCCCATAAAACTTATGAGTTTATGTAGTCTCACCAAATAATATTCTATCATCTTGCAATAAGGTCTTAGATATCACATATATCTCATACCTTGATTATTTCTGAAAACTAAATTTTCAGCTCCTTACTTTTCAAACAGATTTGAACTTCAAGTTTCACGGAGACAAGATGACTTTAGGTACTAATTGAAACCATAGCTCTTTGAATCAATAATGTGAGGTTTACTAAAAGTTTGCAATAGGACTTAATCATTTCTTGATTCTTTAACAATACGGTACCAGTCCGTAAAGTTTCTTGTCAGATTTTAACAGTATTTCTATCTCAATTACAAGACTATCGCATGGTAGAAAAACGGATGCTAATACTACAAAATTAATTCAAAATACTACTCAGACTATGTTTATGATAATTAGTTCATGTCTTAATCTAATTAATAATGGACTCCCACTTAATACAACATCCCTCATAGTTGTTAAGTGGTACACGATCCAAATTCACTACACCAAAACCGATCATCACGTGAGATGATGTAGCTTCAATGGTGAACATCAACATGTTGATCATATCATCCATATGACTCGTGTTCAACCTTTCGGTTTCCGTTGTCCCGAGGCCATGTCTGTACATGCTAGGCTCGTCAAGCAAACCCAAGTATTCCGCGTGTGCAACATGGCTTACACCCGTTGTATGTGAACGTTGAGTCTATCACATCCGATCATCACGAGATGCTTCGAAACGACGAACTATATCAACGGTGCATACGAGGGGAGAACACTTTATTATCTTGATATTAATGTGAGGGATCATCTTATAATGCTACTGTCGCGTTCTAAGCAAATTAAGATGCATAAAGGATTAACATCACATGCAATTCATATGTGATATGATATGGCCCTTTTGTCTTTGTGCCTTTGATCTTCATCTCCAAAGCACGGACATGATCTCCATCATCAACGGGCATGATCTCCATCATCGTCGGCGTAGCGTCAAGGTCCATGGCGCCGTCTTCATGGTTGTTCACCTCATGTAGCAACTGTTACAACTACTTTGAAATACTACTCAACATGAAATTTAAAGACAACCATAAGGCTCATGCCGGTTGCCACAATACAATAATGATCATCTCATACATATTCATCATCACATCATGGCCATATCACATCACCAAATCCTGCAAAAACAAGTTAGACGTCTCTAATTTGGTTTGCATATTTTACGTGGTTTAGGCTTTTCGAGTAAGATCCAATCTACCTACGAACATGAACCACAACGGTGATACTAGTGTTGTCAATAGAAAGCGTAAATTGAATCTTCACTATGGTGGGAGAGACAGACACCCGCAAAGCCACTTATGCAATACAAGTTGCATGTCGAACGTGGAGTGATACGTCTCCAACGTATCCATAATTTCTGATGTTCCATGCTTGTTTTATGACAATACTTACATGTTTTGCTTGCACTTTATAATGTTTTTATGTGTTTTCCGGAATTAACCTATTAACAAGATGCCACAGTGCCAGTTCCTGTTTTCTGCTGTTTTTGGTTCCAGAAAGGCTGTTCGGGCAATATTCTCGGAATTGGACGAAATCAACGCCAAACATCCTATTTTTCCCGGAAGCATCCAGAACACCGAAGAAGAGTCGGAGGAGAGCCAGGGGCCACCAGGAGGGTGGGCCGAGGCCACCCTGTCGACCCTCCTGCGCTGCCTCTTCGCCTATATAACCCCTTTCGACCTAAAAACGCAGTAACAATTGACGAAACTCCAGAAAGACTCCAGGGGCACCGCCGCCATCACGAAACTCCAATTCGGGGGACAGAACTCTCTGTTCCGGCACCCTGCCGGGACGGGGAAGTGCCCCCGGAAGCCATCTCCATCGACGCCACCGCCTCCATCATGCTCCGTGAGTAGTTCCCCCATGGACTACGGGTTCTAGCAGTAGCTAGTTGGTATACTCTCCTCCATGTACTTCAATACAATGATCTCATGAGCTGCCTTACATGATTGAGATCCATCTGATGTAATAGGTGTTGTGTTTGTTGGGATCCGATGGATGATACATTATGATTAGTCTATCTAAAAAGTTTGTGAAGTTATTGTTGCTGCAATCTTGTTATGCTTAATGCTTGTCACTAGGGCCCGAGTGGCATGATCTTAGATTTGAGCTTTATAATTATTGCTTAGATTGTATCTACAAGTTGTATGCACATGTCGCTGTCTGGAACCAAAGGCCCCGAAGTGACAGAAATCGGGACAACCGGAGGGGATGGCGGTGATGTGAGGGACACATGTTTTCACGGAGTGTTAATGCTTTGCTCCGGTACTCTATTAAAAGGAGTACCTTAATATCCAGTAGATTCCCTTGAGGCCCGGCTGCCACCGGCTGGTAGGACAAAAGATGTTGTGCAAGTTTCTCATTGCGAGCACGTACGACTATATATGGAAAACATGCCTACATAATTAATAATCTGGATGTTCTGTCTTAATGCTTTGATTCCTATCAATTGCCCAACTGTAATTTGTTCACCCAACACTTGTCACTTATTGGAGAGTTACCACTAGTGTAGATCGCTGGGAACCCCGGTCCATCTCTCATCATTATATACTCGTTCTATATGTCATTGGAAGTAGTATCAACTATTTTCTGGTGCCATTGCTCTCATATTGCTATTACTGCTGCTGTGTTACTGTTACTACTGCTCTCATATTACTGCTACTTTCACATCACCCCTGTTACTAGTGCTTTTCCAGGTGCAGCTGAATTGACAACTCAGTTGTTAAGGCTTATAAGTATTCTTTACCTCCCCTTGTGTCGAATCAATAAATTTGGGTTTTACTTTCCTCGAAGACTATCGCGATCCCCTATACTTGTGGGTTATCAAGACTGTTTTCTGGCGCCGTTGCCGGGGAGGCATAGCTCTACTCATAAGTTCACCTGGGGAGTACACTCTACCTTTCTCTCTGTTTTATTTTATTTTATTTTGCTTAGTTTACTTTTTCCTAGTTTATTTGTGCTTAGTTTATTTCTGTCTAGTTTACTTTTGCTTAGTTTCTTTTTGTCTTGTTTTATTTTATACCCAAAAATCCATAAAAATTTGAAAAATCTAAAAATTAAAAACTGCTATTATGGGAGAACCTACAACCTACTTGGAGCTTATAGAATGTTATAATAATTATAGAGAATCAAGAACTGGTAAAATAATGAGTGCTATGATAGAAAAATTGAATACAATGGCTAAAATCTTGCTTAAACGCCATGATATAAACTGTTGCTCTCAACAGAATACTAAACATCTTAAATTTCAATGTGGCTTTAGTGAGGAATTTTTAATTAAGAACTATAATCGGAATTGCTATATTCATTATGGGTTCGAAGAGGTAGAACAATTTGTCTTATTTATGGGAGCCTCTGAGATAGAATCCTTCATGGTTGAGAATTATGAAACTTGTGTTGCTTGTAAGGACCTTAAAGATTATGTCTCTTATATCCTTAATTCTTGCATAGAATGTTACAGTGATAATCCTTATATCATTGATTATAAAGAGAGACTCATTAATGCACAAGAATGCACTCACAATTTGCAGGAACCGGTGGAAGAAGAAATTGATGAACCTGAAAGCTCATTGGATGAAAAAGAAGAGGAAATTGATGAACCTGAAAGCTCATTGGATGAAAAAGAAGAGGAGAGCGACGAACAAAAGGAGGAAGAATGGATTAGCTACCCATGCCAACCTTCTAATGAGAGTAACTCTTTATCTCTTACATTATTTGATTGTCCTCCATGCTTACCGAAAGAGGTTGAATGTTATGTTCCTGTGGATTCTCTTGAAATAGTCCCTATGAGTAAAACTTGTGAAAATAATTATGCTACTGTTATCTATGATAATCCATGCTACTTTGATAAATCTTATGATAATGCTTTGTTTGTGCCTGATGTCGAAATGCATGGTACTAAAGAATTTTGCTTAGCAAATGTTTATGATAAATCTTTAGATGATGTTCCTATGTTACTTGATAATATTAATTGTACTACTAATGAAAATGGGATTGGAGAGTTCTTGACTTTATCTATGAGTCCCATATCTCTTGAGATTGATCAATCATCTTGTCATATTATTGATAAAAGTGAGTTTGAAAGTTTTAATTCCACTATTTTTGAGCTTGATAAAAATTATGTGTTTGGAAATCATGAAAAGTATGCTGCATGTGATAGTTATATTGTTGAGTTTATTCATGAAGCTACTGAAAATTATTATGAGAGAGGAAAATATGGTTGTAGAAATTTGCATGGTACTAAAACACCTCTCTATGTGCTTAAAATTTTGAAGTTACTCTTGTTTTATCTTCTTATCCTTGTCACTTTGTTCTTCATGAATTTATTTGTGCACAAGATTCCTATGCATAGGAAGTGGGTGAGACTTAAATGTGTTTTGAATTTGCTTTTTGATGCTCTCTTTTGCCTCAATTCTTATTTCTTATGCGAACATCATTAAAACTGCTGAGCCCATCTTAATGGCTGTAAAGAAAGAACTTCTTGGGAGATAACCCATGTGTTATTTTGCTACAGTACTTTGTTTTATATTTGTGTCTTGGAAGTTGTTTACTACTGTAGCAACCTCTCCTTATCTTAGTTTTATGTTTTGTTGTGCCAAGTGAAGCCTCTAATCGAAAGTTGATACTAGATTTGGATTTCTGCGCAGAAACAGATTTCTATCTGTCACGAATCTGGGCTGTTTTCTCTGTAGGTAACTCAGAAAAATATGCCAATTTACGTGCACGTTCCTCAGATATGTACGCAACTTTCATTAGTTTTGAGTTTTCTGATTTGAGCAACGGAAGTATTTCTTTAAAATTCATCTTTACTGGCTGTTCTGTTTTGGCAGATTCTGTCTCTGTTTTTTGCATTGTCTCTTGTGGACTTTAAGCAAGGCTATCTAGACGTGGAGAGCTGTAGCTAATGTTTTATTGAGTTCTTGCAATGTGTCACTATAGGACCAAGGTGGATTCAAATTTTTTGAGTACTAACCCCTCTAATGAAGTTTATGAGAAGTTTGGTGTGAAGGAAGTTTTCAAGGGTCAAGAGAGGAGGATGATATATGATCAAGAAGAGTGAAAAGTCTAAGCTTGGGGATGCCCCCGTGGTTCATCCCTGCATATTTCAAGAAGACTCAAGCGTCTAAGCTTGGGGATGCCCAAGGCATCCCCTTCTTCATCAACTTATCAGGTTTCTTCTATTGAAACTATATTTTTATTTGGTCACATCATATGTGCTTTACTTGGAGCGTCTGTGTGTTTATTTTCGTTTTGTTTGTGTTTGAATAAATTCGGATCCTAGCAATCCTTGTTTGGGAGAGAGACACGCTCCGTTTTTTCATATGAACACTTGTTCTTCGTTTTACTTTTAATGTTCAATGATAAAAATTGGAAGCTACAATACTTATGGTTATTTGGTTGGAAACAGAAAATGCCTCATAATGTCTTGGATAATTTGATACTTGGCAATTGTTTTGAGCTCTCAAGTAGATCATGATTAAGTTTTTTTTCATGTAGTTTAAACCTATTAGTGGAGAACTACTGTAGAGCTTGTTGAAATTGGTTTGCATGATTGGTCTCTCTTAAGGTCTAGATATTTTCTGGTAAAAGTGTTTGAGCAACAAGGAAGACAGTGTAGAGTATTATAATGCTTGCAATATGTGTTTATGTAAGTTTTGCTGAACTGGTTCATACTTGTGTTTGCTTCAAACAACCTTGCTAGCCTAAACCTTGTACTGAGAGGGAATACTTCTCATGCATCCAAATACTTGAGCCAACCACTATGCCATTTGTGTCCACCATACCTACCTACTATGTGGTATTTCCTGCCATTCCAAAGTAAATTGCTTGAGTGCTACCTTTAAACAATTCAAAATGCTTCTCAATTTGTGTCAATGTTTTATAGCTCATGAGGAAGTATGTGGTGTTTATCTTTCAATCTTGTTGGGCAACTTTCACCAATGGACTAGTGGCTTCATCCGCTTATCCAATAATTTTGCAAAAAGAGCTGGCAATGGGATTCCCAGTCCCAAATTAATTAACAAAAATAGACACTCCTCCATGGTATGTGATTGTTGGACGGCACCCGAAGGATTCGGTTAGCCATGGCTTGAGAAAGCAAAGGTGGGGAGGAGTGTCATCATAATAAAACTAAAATAAAAAGGCACTCCTTCATGGTATGAGATTGTTGGCAGGCACCCGAGGATTCGGTTAGCCATGGTTTGTGAAAGAAAGGTTGGAAGGAGTGCCACACAAAAAAATAAAATAAAATGGGAGCCGCTCTTTGAAGGTTTGTCTGGCAAGGGGGTTAGAGTGCCCACTACCATTCGTTGACAACAACAAGCACCTCTCAAAATTTTACTTTTTATGCTCTCTATATGTTTTCAAAACCAAAGCTCTAGCACAAATATAGCAATCAATGCTTCCCTCTGCGAAGGGCCTTTCTTTTACTTTATGTTGAGTCAGTTTACCTACTTCCTTCCATCTTAGAAGCAAACACTTGTGTCAACTGTGCATTGATTCTTACATACTTGCATATTTGCGTTCATCATACTACTTTGTGTTGACAATTATCCATGAGATATGCATGTTGAAAGTTGAAAGCAACCGCTGAAACTTAAATCTTCCTTTGTGTTGCTTCGATGCCTTTACTTTGAATTTATTGCTTTATGAGTTAACTCTTGTGCAAGACTTTTGATGCTTGTCTTGAAAGTACTCTTCATGAAAAGTTTTGCTATATGTTATCTATTTGTTAGCAACTGTAGATCATTGCCTTGAGTCACTTCATTCATTTCATATGCTTTGTAATAGTATGATCAAGGTTATGTAAGTAGCATGTCACTACAGAAATTATTCTTTTTATCGTTTACCTGCTCGGGACGAGCAGGAACTAAGCTTGGGGATGCTGATACGTCTCCAACGTATCCATAATTTCTGATGTTCCATGCTTGTTTTATGACAATACTTACATATTTTGCTTGCACTTTATAATGTTTTTATGCGTTTTCCGGAACTAACCTATTAACAAGATGCCACAGTGCCAGTTCCTGTTTTCTGCTGTTTTTGGTTCCAGAAAGGCTGTTCGGGCAATATTCTCGGAATTGGACGAAATCAACGCCAAACATCCTATTTTTCCCGGAAGCATCCAGAACACCGAAGAAGAGTCGGAGGAGAGCCAGGGGGCCACCAGGAGGGTGGGCCGCGTGGGCTAGCCCCAGGCCGCGCCCCCCTATGAGGAGGCCACCCTGTCGACCCTCCTGCGCTGCCTCTTCGCCTATATAACCCCTTTCGACCTAAAAACGCAGTACCAATTGACGAAACTCCAGAAAGACTCCAGGGGCGCCGCCGCCATCGCGAAACTCCAATTCGGGGGACAGAACTCTCTGTTCCGGCACCCTGCCGGGACGGGGAAGTGCCCCCGGAAGCCATCTCCATCGACGCCACCGCCTCCATCATGCTCCGTGAGTAGTTCCCCCATGGACTACGGGTTCTAGCAGTAGCTAGTTGGTATACTCTCCTCCATGTACTTCAATACAATGATCTCATGAGCTGCCTTACATGATTGAGATCCATCTGATGTAATAGGTGTTGTGTTTGTTGGGATCCGATGGATGATACATTATGATTAGTCTATCTAAAAAGTTTGTGAAGTTATTGTTGCTGCAATCTTGTTATGCTTAATGCTTGTCACTAGGGCCCGAGTGGCATGATCTTAGATTTGAGCTTTATAATTATTGCTTAGATTGTATCTACAAGTTGTATGCACATGTCGCTGTCCGGAACCAAAGGCCCCAAAGTGACAGAAATCGAGACAACCGGAGGGGATGGCGGTGATGTGAGGGACACATGTTTTCACGGAGTGTTAATGCTTTGCTTCGGTACTCTATTAAAAGGAGTACCTTAATATCCAGTAGATTCCCTTGAGGCCCGGCTGCCACCGGCTGGTAGGACAAAAGATGTTGTGCAAGTTTCTCATTGCGAGCACGTACGACTATATATGGAAAACATGCCTACATAATTAATAATCTGGATGTTTTGTCTTAATGCTTTGATTCCTATCAATTGCCCAACTGTAATTTGTTCACCCAACACTTGTCACTTATTGGAGAGTTAACACTAGTGTAGATCGCTGGGAACCCCGGTCCATCTCTCATCATTATATACTCGTTCTATATGTCATTGGAAGTAGTATCAACTATTTTCTGGTGCCATTGCTCTCATATTGCTATTACTGCTGCTGTGTTACTGTTACTACTGCTCTCATATTACTGCTACTTTCACATCACCCCTGTTACTAGTGCTTTTCCAGGTGCAGCTGAATTGACAACTCAGTTGTTAAGGCTTATAAGTATTCTTTACCTCCCCTTGTGTCGAATCAATAAATTTGGGTTTTACTTCCCTCGAATACTATCGCGATCCCCTGTACTTGTGGGTTATCATGGAGCAAGTCTCGTGAACGCGGTCATGTAAAGTTAGCCCGAGCCGCTTCATCCCACCATGCCGCAAGATGCAAAGTACACGAACTAAAGACAAAAAAGCATCAACGCCCACAAAACAATTGTGTTCTACTCGTGCAACCATCTATGCATAGACACGGCTCTGATCACTGTAGGGATTCGTAGCATAGAAAACAAAAAAATTCCTACCGCGAGAACGCAATCCAAGCCAAGATGCAATCTAGAAGATGGGAGCAACGAGGGGATGAACGAGACTAACCCTTGAAGATTTCCAAAGCCTACAAGAGGAGGCTCTCGTTGCTGCGGTAGATGATCACTTGCCGCTTTCAAAAGCGCGTAGAAGATCTTGACGGTGCCACAATCGGGCAGCACCTCCGTACTCGGTCACACATTTGGTGTTGATGATGACATCTGATACGTCTCCAATGTATCTATAATTTCTGATGTTCCATGCTTGTTTTATGACAATACCTACATATTATGTTCACACTTTATATCGTTTTTATGCGTTTTCCGGAACTAACCTATTGACGAGATGCCGAAGTGCCAGTTGCTGTTTTCTGCTATTTTTGGTTTCAGAAATCCTACAAAGGAAATATTCTCGGAATCGGACGAAATCAATTCCCAACATCTTATTTTTCCCGGAACCTTCCAGAACACCGGAGAGACACCAGAGGGGAGGCCCAGGGCCACCACACGTGTGGGCGGCGCGGCCCAGGGGGGGCGCCCCCCTACTGTGTGGCTGCCCCGCGGCCCCTCCGACTCTGCCTCTTCACCTATAAGTTGCCTCCTGACCTAAATCTTCGACACCGATTGATGAAACCCGAGAAAACCTTCCAGAGCCGCCGCCATCGCGAAACTCCAATTCGGGGGACAGAAGTCTCTGTTCCGGCACCCTGCCGGGACGGGGAATTGCCCCCGGAAGCCGTCTCCACCGCCATCGCTGTCTCCATGATGAGGAGGGAGTAATTCACCCCCGAGGCTGAGGGCTCTGCTGTAGCTATGTGGTTCATCTCTCTCTTTGTGATCTAGTTGAATATCATCTATGTGCTACTCTAGTGATGTTATTAAAGTAGTCTATTCCTCCTCCATGATGTAATGTTGACAGTGTGTGCACCATGAAGTACTTGGTATATGCTATGATTGTGATCTCTTGTAGATTATGAAGTTAACTATTACTATGATGGTATTGATGTGATCTATTCCTCCTTTCATAGTGTGATGGTAACAGTGTGCATGCTATGTTAGTACTTGGTATAATTGTGTTGATCTATCATGCACTCTAAGGTTAATTAAATATGAACATCGAATGTTGTGGAGCTTGTTAACTCCGGCATTGAGGTGCTCTTGTAGCCCTACGCAATTAGTGGTATTCATCATCTAACAAGAGAGTGTAGAGTGGTTTTATTATGTGATCAATGTTGAGAGTGTCCACTAGCGAACATAGGATCCCTAGGCCTTGTTTCCAAACATCGAATCTCCGTTTGTTTACTGTTCCGTTGCGTGTTTACTCCCTGCCATATTTTATTTAGATTGCTATTGCCACTCATATTCATCCATATCATTTGCATCTCACTATCTCTTCGCCGAACAAGTGCACCTATACATCTGACAAGTGTATTGGGTGTGTTGGGGACACAAGAGACTTCTTGCATTGTGATCGTAGGGTTGCTTGAGAGGGATATCTTTGACCTCTTCCTCCCTGAGTTCGATAAACCTTGGGTGATCCACTTAAGGGAAAACTTGCTGCTGTTCTACAAACCTCTGCTCTTGGAGGCCCAACACTGTCTACAGGAAAAGGAGTGTGCGTAGACATCAAGCTATTTTTACGGCGCTCGTTGCCGGGGAGGAAAGGTAAAAGGTACTCACACTCCGGATCTCGGCTACTAAGCTATTTTCCGGCGCCATTGTAAGTACTCGAAGCTATTTCCTTTAGATCCTGTAATTGCATCTTTTTGTTTCTTGTTTTACACTAGTAAGGCATAATGGAAAACAACTATGAGCTTTTTAATTTATTTCCTAAGTTAAGACATGAATTGTGTGATGCGAAAATTAAAGAACCTATGGAACCTCATTTGCATGCTAGTAGCAATGTTATTAGTATGAACGCAATCACTACTAATGCTATGGAGAAGTCTAAGCTTGGGGAAGCTAGTTTTTATGATCTTTTTAGCTTCCCACCTTTAGGGGAGAAAATTTGCTCTGATAATACTTTATCTCCCATATGCGATAACTCTAATGATGCTTGTGATATTTTAAATCCACCAACTGCAAGTACTGCTTTCGAGATACCCATGAAAATTATTGAACGTGTTATGGATAACCGCTATGAAGGGGATGGAACTGTCCATCCTGGAGATCATTTACTGTTTTTGCATGAATTATGCGGGTTATTCAAGTGTGCAGGTATCTCTATGGATGAAGTGAGGAAGAAACTATTCTCTATTTCGCTATGCAGTAAAGCGGCGCATTGGTATAAATTCTTTGAAGAATAGTCATTCTCTTGGTTGGGAGGAAATTGTATCTCTCTTTTACTCTAAATTTTATCCTCCTCATGAAGTGCATATTGATAGGAATTACATTTATAACTTTTATCCTCGTGATGGAGAGAGTATTTCTAAAGCATGGGGGAGATTGAAGTCACTAATGCTCGAATGTCCCATTCATGAGCTCCCCCGTAATGTTATTATTAATAATTTTTATGCAAGGCTTTCAGGACATCACAAGGACTATCTAGATGCCTGTTCGGAGGGATCTTTCACAAGCAAGGAGGTTGAAGCTAGGTGGGATCTTCTTGACCGAATTGAAGAGAACGCTGAAGATTGGGAGAACGACAAAGGTAAAGAGTCAGGTATCAATTATGATTATGAATGCATTGGAACTTTTATGGATACTGATAAATTTCGAAATATGAGCGCTACTTATGGTCTTGACTCTCAAGTTGCTGCAAATCTTTATAAAGCCTTTGCTTCTCATTTTGAATTGCCTAAGAAGAATTTCGATAAGTATCATGAACCTTTTAAAGAGGCTTGCATGAAGAATGAAATTGTTGTTAATGATTGCAATAAGCATGCTCAAACTCCTAAGAATGCTATTTCCTATAAGCATGTTAATTTTTGTGGAATTCATAGACCTTGTGGAATTAATCAAATCAAAGATGAATATTGTATCCATCATATTAATGAAAAAACTAGAAAGTGGTTTAGGGCTCTAGATGATCTTGGTAAAAAAAGTTTGTGCCCTATATCCTTTTATTTGTGAACTTTGCCATGGAGTGGGTCATTTTAATTTTCAATGCTCCTCCAATGATAATTTGAACCCCATGAGTGCTGGAAATTTGTATTGTGATGATGAAATTACTCCTAATCAGCATGATGAACTTACTTCATTTTTGTGGTTGATACGTCTCCGACGTATCGATAATTTCTTATGTTCCATGCCACATTATTGATGATATCTACATGTTTTATGCATACTTTATGTCATATTTATGCGTTTTCCGGAACTAACCTATTGACGAGATGCCGAAGGGCCAGTTGCTATTTTCTGCTGTTTTTGGTTTCAGAAATCCTAGTAAGGAAATATTCTTGGAATCGGACGAAATCAACGCCCAGCATCTTAGAATCCCCGGAAGCATCCAGAACACCCGAGAGCCGCCAGAGAGGGGACACAGGCCCCCCAGGAGATAGGCCGGCGTGGCCCATGGGTGGCCCGCGCCCCCCTATGGTGACACCGCCTCGTTGCCCCTCCGACGCCGCCTCTTCGCCTATTTAAGCCTCCTCGACCTAAAACCTCGGGACGGAAAAGCCACGGTACGAGAAACCTTCCAGAGCCGCCGCCATCGCGAAGCCAAGATCTGGGGGACATGAGTCTCTGTTCCAGCACGCCGCCGGGACGGGGAAGTGCCCCCGGAAGGCTTCTCCATCAACACCACCGCCATCTTCATCAACGCTGCTGTCTCCCATGAGGAGGGAGTAGTTCTCCATCGAGGCTCGGGGCTGTACCGGTAGCTATGTGGTTAATCTCTCTCCTATGTACTTCAATACAATGATCTCATGAGCTGCCTTACATGATTGAGATTCATATGAGTTTTGTATCACTATTCATCTATGTGCTACTCTAGTGATGTTATTAAAGTACTATATTCCTCCTGCATGGTGTAAAGGTGGCAGTGTGTGCATCATGTAGTACTTGGCGTAGTTTATGATTGTGATCTCTTGTAGATTATGAAGTTAACTATTACTATGATGATATTGATGTGATCTATTTGGTTATGTTGATCTATCTTGCACTCTAAGGTTATTTAAATATGAACATTGAATATTGTGGAGCTTGTTAACTCCGGCATTGAGGGTTCGTGTAATCCTACACAATTAGTGGTGTTCATCATCCAACAAGAGGGTGTAGAGTCTAGCATTTATCTATTTATTCTGTTATGTGATCAATGTTGAGAGTGTCCACTAGTGAAAGTATGATCCCTAGGCCTTGTTCCTAAATACTGCAATTATCACTGCTTGTTTACTGTTTTACTGCGTTTCTACTGCCTGCAATATTACCACCATCATCCACACGCCAGTCCTGGATAGCAAAGCACTTTTCTGGCGCTGTTGCTACTGCTCATATATATTCATACCACCTGTATTTCACTATCTCTTCGCCGAACTAGTGCACCTATTAGGTGTGTTGGGGACACAAGAGACTTCTTGCTTTGTGGCTGCAGGGTTGCATGAGATGGATATCTTTGACCTCTTCCTCCCTGATCGATAAACCTTGGGTGATCCACTTAAGGGAAACTTGCTGCTTTTCTACAAACCTCTGCTCTTGGAGGCCCAACACTGTCTACAAGAATAGAAGCTCCTGTAGACATCAAGCACTTTTCTGGTGCCGTTGCCGGGGAGGAAAGGTAAAAGGCATTCATACTCCGGTTCCAGGTAACAGTACTTTTCTGGCGCCATTGTGTGAGTGCTCAAAGCTATTTCCTTTAGATCCTGCAATTGCATCTTTTTGTTTCTTGTTTACACTAGTAAGGCATAATGGACAACAATGAGCCTCTTATTCTATTTCCTGATTTAAGACATGGATGGTTTGATCCGAAAATTCAAAAACCCATGGAACATATTAGTATGAACACTTTGAACACCATTGTTGCTAATGATATGGAAAATTCTAAGCTTGGGGAAGCTGGCTTTGATGAGCATGATATTTTTAGTCCCCCAAGCATGGAGGAGAAAATTTACTTTGATGATACTTTGCCTCCTATTTATGATGATTATAATGATAGTAGTCTTTTGGTACCGCCTGCTATGGAGGATAAATTTGATTATGATTACAATATGCCTCCTATATTTGATGATGAGAATAATAATGATAGCTACTTTGTTGAATTTGCTCCCACTACAACTAATAAAATTGATTATGCTTATGTGGAGAGTAATAATTTTATGCATGAGACTCATGATAAGAATGCTTTATGTGATAGTTATATTGTTGAGTTTGCTCATGTTGCTAATGAAAGTTATTATGAGAGAGGAAAATATGGTTGTAGAAATTTTCATGTTACTAAAACACCTCTCTTTTTGCTGAAAATCTTGAAGCTGCACTTGTTTTATCTTTCTATGCTTGTTGCATTATGCTTCTTGAATTTATTTATTTACAAGATTCCTATGCATAGGAAGCATGTTAGGATTAAATGTGTTTTGAATTTGCTTCTTGATGCTCTCTTTTGCTTCAACTACTATTTCTTGCGAGTGCATCATTAAAACCGCTGAGCCCATCTTAATGGCTATAAAGAAAGAACTTCTTGGGAGATAACCCATGTGTTTATTTTGCTACAGTACTTTGTTTTATATTTGAGTCTTGGAAGTTGTTACTACTGTAGCAACCTCTCCTTATCTTAGTTTTGTTACATTGTTGTGCCAAGTAAAGTCTTTGATAGTAAGGTTCATACTAGATTTGGATTACTGCGCAGAAACAGATTTCTTTGCTGTCACGAATCTGGGCAAAATTCTCTGTAGGTAACTCAGAAAATTATGCCAATTTACGTGAGTGATCCTCAGATATGTACGCAACTTTCATTCAATTTGAGCATTTTCATTTGAGCAAGTCTGGTGCCTCAATAAAATTCGTCTTTACGGACTGTTCTGTTTTGACAGATTCTGTCTTTTATTTCGCATTGCCTCTTTTGCTATGTTGAATGGATTTCTTTGTTCCATTAACTTTCAGAAGCTTTGAGCAATGTCCAAAAGTGTTAAGAATGATTGTGTCACCTCTGAAAATGTGAATTTTTGATTATGCACTAACCCTCTAATGAGTTTGTTTTGAGTTTGGTGTGGAGGATGTTTTCAAGGGTCAAGAGAGGAGGATGATACAATATGATCAAGAAGAGTAAAAGCTCTAAGCTTGGGGATGCCCCGGTGGTTCATACCTGCATATTTCAAGAAGACTCAAGCATCTAAGCTTGGGGATGCCCAAGGCATCCCCTTCTTCATCGACAAATTATCAGGTTCCTTCTCTTGAAACTATATTTTTATTCGGTCACATCTTATGTACTTTACTTGGAGCGTCTGTTTGTTTTTATTTTTGTTTGAATAAATGATTGTGTGGGAGAGAGACACGCTCCGCTGGTTCGTATGAACATATATGTTCTTAGCTTTTAATTTTCATGGCGAAGGTTGAGACTGCTTCGTTAAATTGTTATATGGTTGGAAACGGAAAATGCTACATGTAGTAATTGGTAGAATGTCTTGGATAATGTGATACTTGGCAATTGTTGTGCTCATGATTAAGCTCTTGCATCATATACTTTGCACCCATTAATGAAGAAATACTTAGAGCTTGCTAAAATTTGGTTTGCATAATTGGTCTCTCTAAGGTCTAGATAATTTCTAGTATTGAGTTTGAACAACAAGGAAGACGGTGTAGAGTCTTATAATGTTTACAATATGTATTTTATGTGAGTTTTGCTGCACCGGTTCATCCTTGTGTTTGTTTCAAATAAACCTTGCTAGCCTAAGCCTTGTATCGAGAGGGAATACTTCTCATGCATCCAAAATCCTTGAGCCAACCACTATGCCATTTGTGTCCACCATACCTACCTACTACATGGTATTTCTCCGCCATTCCAAAGTAAATTGCTTGAGTGCTACCTTTAAAATTTCTATCCTCTACCTTTGCAATATATAGCTCATGGGACAAATAGCCTAAAAACTATTGTGGTATTGAATATGTACTTATGCACTTTATCTCTTATTAAGTTGCTTGTTGTGCGATAACCATGTTCCTGGGGACGCCATCAACTACTCTTTGTTGAATATCATGTGAGTTGATATGCATGTTCGTCTTGTCTGAAGTGAGGGAGATTTACCGAAAGAATGGTTAGAGCATTGCATAATGTCAGAGAAGAACATTGGGCCGCTAACTAAAGCCATGATCCATGGTGGAAGTTTCAGTTCTGGACAAATATCCTCAATCTCATATGAGAAAATTAACAGTTGTTGAATGCTTAAGCATTAAAGAGGAGTCCATTATATGTTGTCTATGTTGTCCCGGTATGGATGTCTAAGTTGAGAATAATCAATAGCGAGAAATCCAATGCGAGCTTTCTCCTTAGACCTTTGTACAGGCGGCATAGAGGTACCCCTTTGTGACACTTGGTTAAAACATGTGCATTGCGATAATCCCGGTAATCCAAGCTAATTAGGACAAGGTGCGGGCACTATTAGTATACTATGCATGAGGCTTGCAACTTGTAGGATATAATTTACATAACACATATGCTTTATTACTACCGTTGACAAAATTGTTTCTTGTTTTCAAAATCAAAAGCTCTAGCACAAATATAGCAATCGATGCTTCCCTCTACGAAGGGCCTTTCTTCTACTTTTATTGTTGAGTCAGTTCACCTATTTCTCTCCATCTCAAGAAGCAAACACTTGTGTGAACTGTGCATTGATTCCTACATACTTGCATATTGCATTTGTTATATTACTCTATGTTGACAATATCCATTAGATATACATGTTACAAGTTGAAAGCAACCGCTGAAACTTAATCTTCCTTTGTGTTGCTTCAATACCTTTACTTTGATTTATTGCTTTATGAGTTAACTCTTATACAAGACTTATTGATGCTTGTCTTGAAAGTACTATTCATGAAAAGTCTTTGCTTTATGATTCATTTGTTTACTCATGTCATTACCATTGTTTTGATCGCTGCATTCATTACATATGCTTACAATAGTATGATCAAGGGTATGATGGATGCCACTCCAGAAATTATCTTTGTTATCGTTTACCTGCTCGGGACGAGCAGAAACTAAGCTTGGGGATGCTGATACGTCTCCGACGTATCGATAATTTCTTATGTTCCATGCCACATTATTGATGATATCTACATGTTTTATGCATACTTTATGTCATATTTATGCGTTTTCCGGAACTAACCTATTGACGAGATGCCGAAGGGCCAGTTGCTGTTTTCTGCTGTTTTTGGTTTCAGAAATCCTAGTAAGGAAATATTCTCGAAATCGGACGAAATCAACGCCCAGCATCTTAGAATCCCCGGAAGCATCCAGAACACCCGAGAGCCGCCAGGGAGGGGACACAGGCCCCACAGAAGATAGGCCGGCGCGGCCCAGGGGTGGCCCGCGCCCCCTATGGTGACACCGCCTCGTTGCCCCTCCGACGCCGCCTCTTCGCCTATTTAAGCCTCCTCGACCTAAAACCTCGGGACGGAAAAGCCACGGTACGAGAAACCTTCCAGAGCCGCCGCCATCGCGAAGCCAAGATCTGGGGGACAGGAGTCTCTGTTCCGGCACGCCGCCGGGACGGGGAAGTGCCCCCGGAAGGCTTCTCCATCAACACAACCGCCATCTTCATCAACGCTGTTGTCTCCCATGAGGAAGGAGTAGTTCTCCATCGAGGCTCGGGGCTGTACCGGCAGCTATGTGGTTAATCTCTCTCCTATGTACTTCAATACAATGATCTCATGAGCTGCCTTACATGATTGAGATTCATATGAGTTTTGTATCACTATTCATCTATGTGCTACTCTAGTGATGTTATTAAAGTACTCTATTCCTCCTGCATGGTGTAAAGGTGGCAGTGTGTGCATCATGTAGTACTTGGCGTAGTTTATAATTGTGATCTCTTGTAGATTATGAAGTTAATTATTACTATGATGGTATTGATGTGATCTATTTGGTTATGTTGATCTATCTTGCACTCTAAGGTTATTTAAATATGAACATTGAATATTGTGGAGCTTGTTAACTCCGGCATTGAGGGTTCGTGTAATCCTACACAATTAGTGGTGTTCATCATCCAACAAGAGGGTGTAGAGTCTAGCATTTATCTATTTATTCTGTTATGTGATCAATGTTGAGAGTGTCCACTAGTGAAAGTATGATCCCTAGGCCTTGTTCCTAAATACTGCAATTATCGCTGCTTGTTTACTGTTTTACTGCGTTTCTAGTGCCTGCAATATTACCACCATCATCCACACGCCAGTCCTGGATAGCAAAGCACTTTTCTGGCGCTGTTGCTACTGCTCATATATATTCATACCACCTGTATTTCACTATCTCTTCGCCGAACTAGCGCACCTATTAGGTGTGTTGGGGACACAAGAGACTTCTTGCTTTGTGGTTGCAGGGTTGCATGAGAGGGATATCTTTGACCTCTTCCTCCCTGAGATTGATAAACCTTGGGTGATCCACTTAAGGGAAACTTGCTGCTGTTCTACAAACCTCTGCTCTTGGAGGCCCAACACTGTCTACAAGAATAGAAGCTCCCGTAGACATCAGTGGTGTGAAGAGTTATCAAGAAAAATCTCTTTGTTACATATGAGTGATCTTGATATTGATGATGTCCTGCATGGGTGTTTTTCTTATTGCATTGATAATTGCCATACAAATACTTACATACAAAATATTTTAGAAGGTGACACCTTGCCAAAATATGATAGGACCGCTGTGTGTTTTGAACTTATTAATGAAAAGGAGGAATCCTCCCAAGTTTCTTCTATTGTTTCTGGAAATAAATCAGGTTATGTGGAGAAGCCTCCGTTCAAGCCTCTTCCTCCTAAAGAAGGGAACGAGGAGAAGGAAGAGAAGAAGAAGAAGAAGAAGGGAACGAAGAAGAAGAAGAAGGGGAATAAAAAGAAAGAGATAACGATAGGTAACCGTAAGTATGTTGCTCCTAATGATTATTATGATAATGAATCTGAATACAATGATCTTCCTATGCCCTTTACATACATTAGTGATCATGATTTGAAAGAGCACACTACTTTTGATATTGCAAATCTCTGGGAAACTAATTCTGAAAATGATGATGTTAATAATTGTCATAGTATCAGTACTATCCATGCTTCCTCCCATAATGATATAGAAAGCTCTAAGCTTGGGGATGAGGTGTTTGAAAATCCTTTTGCTACTGATCATTATATGTTTGATACATCTCCTTCTAGTAACAACGATGGTAAGGTTGCAGATGAACATACTGTGAAGAATAACTATTCTATTTCTTATGATGACACTATGCCTCCAATCTTTGATAATTATTATAAAGAATGCTATATATAGGTTATAACTATCCTTATGAAACTTGTCATAGTTATGATTTGATTGCCAAAAACAATTCCCTTAATATGCAACTTGTTTACCATGTTCAAATTCTTGATAATAATCTTGCTCCAATCACTATTAATGAGAAGAACTCTTCTTATGCCAAAATTAATGATACTTATATGCATATGAACCATGATAAGAATGTTTTAAGTGATGGGTATATTGTGGATTTCATCAATGATGCTACTGAAAGTTATTATGAGAGAGGGAAACAAGGTTATATGCATCTTAATAATATTAAGTTTCCCCTCTTTATGTTGAGAATCTTGAAGTTGCTCATGTTTTATCTTCCTATGCTTGTCACTTTGTTCTTCATGAATTCATTTGTGCACAAGATTCCTTTGCATAGGAAGTGGGTTAGACTTAAATGTGTTTTGAATTTGCTTCTTGATGCTCTCTTTTTCTTCAACTCTTATTTCTTGGGAGTGCATCGTTAAAATTACCGAGCCCATCTTAATGGCTATAAAGAAAGCACTTCTTGGGAGATAACCCATGTTTTTGTTTTACTACAGTAACTTTGTTTTATATTTGAGTCTTGGAAGTTGATACTACTGTAGCAACCTCTCCTTATTTTTATTTTATTGCATTGTTGTGCCAAGTGAAGTCTTTGATAGAAAGGTTCATACTAGATTTGGATTACTGCACAGAAACAGATTTCTGTCTGTCACGAATTTGGGCAGGGTTCTCTGTAGGTAACTCAGAAAAATCTGCTAATTTACGTGAGTGATCCTCTGATATGTACGCAACTTTCATTCAATTTGAGCATTTTCATCTGAGCAAGTCTGGTGCCCCTAAAAAATTCGTCTTTACGGACTGTTCTGTTTTGACAGATTCTACCTTTTATTTCGCATTGCTTCTTTTGCTATGTTTGATGGATTTCTTTGTTCCATTAACTTCCAGTAGCTTTGGGCAATTTCCAGAAGTGTTAAGAATGATTGTGTCACCTCTGAACATGTGAATTTTTGATTATGCACTAACCGTCTAATGAGTTTGTTTCGAGTTTGGTGTGGAGGAAGTTTTCAAGGGTCAAGAGAGGAGGATGATACAATATGATCAAGAAGAGTTGAAAGCTCTAAGCTTGGGGATGCCCCCGTGGTTCATCCCTGCATATTTCAAGAATACTCAAGCATCTAAGCTTGGGGATTCCCAAGGCATCCCCTTCTTCATCGACAAAATTATCAGGCCACTTCTCTTGAAACTATATTTTTATTCGGTCACATCTTATGTACTTTACTTGGAGCGTCTGTGTGCTTTTATTTTTGTTTTTATTATTTTCATTCTCTATGCTTGTGTGGGAGAGAGACACGCTCCGCTGGTTCATATGAACACATGTGTTCTTAGCTTCTAATGTTCATGGCGAAGGTTGAAACTGCTTCGTTAATTGTTATATGGTTGGAAACGGGAAATGCTACATGTGATACTTGGCAATTGTTGTGCTCATGATTAAGCTCTTGCATCATATACTTTGCACCTATTAGTGAAGAAATACATAGAGCTTGTTAAAATTTGGTTTGCATGATTGGTCTCTCTAAGGTCTAGATATTTTCTAGTAAGGGTCGAACAACAAGGAAGACGGTGTAGAGTCTTATAATGCTTGCAATATGTCTTTTATGTGAGTTTTGCTGTACCGGTTCATACTTGTGTTTGTTTCAAATAACCTTGCTAGCCTAAGCCTTGTATTGAGAGGGAATACTTCTCATGCATCCAAAATCCTTGAGCCAAACACTATGCCACTTGTGTCCACCATACCTACCTACTACATGGTATTTCTCCGCCATTCCAAAGTAAATTGCTTGAGTGCTACCTTTAAAGTTTCCATTCTTCGCCTTTGCAATATATAGCTCATGGGACAAATATCCTAAAAACTATTGTGGTATTGAATATGTACTTATGCATCTTATCTCTTATAAGTTGCTTGTTGAGCGATAACCATGTTCCTGGGGACGCTATGTATTGCGATGATAATCCAGGTAATCCGAGCTAATTAGGACAAGGTGCGGGCACTATTGGTATACTATGCATGAGGCTTGCAACTTGTAGGATATAATTTACATGATACATATGCTTTATTACTACCGTTGACAAAATTGTTTCTTGTTTTCAAAATAAAAGCTCTAGCACAAATATAGCAATCAATGCTTCCCTCAGCGAAGGGCCTTTCTTCTACTTTTATGTTGAGTCAGTTCACCCATTTCCTTCTATCTCAAGAAGCAAACACTTGTGTTAACTGTTCATTGATTCCTACATACTTGCATATTGCACTTGTTATATTACTTTATGTTGACAATATCCATGAGATATACATGTTACAAGTTGAAAGCAACCGCTGAAACTTAATCTTCCTTTGTGTTGCTTCAATACCTTTACTATGAATTTATTGCTTTATGAGTTAACTCTTATGCAAGACTAATTGATGCTTGTCTTGAAAGTACTATTCATGAAAAGTCTTTGCTATATGATTCAGTTGTTTAATCATTGTCTTTATCATTGCTTTGAATCACTTCATTCATCTCATATGCTTTACAATAGTATGATTAAGATTATGTTGGTAGCATGTCACTTCAGAAATTATCTTTTTATCGTTTACCTACTCGAGGATGAGTAGGAACTAAGCTTGGGATGCTGATACGTCTCCAACGTATCTATAATTTCTTATGTTCCATGCTTGTTTTATGGCAATACCTACATGTTTTGTTCACACTTTATATCGTTTTTATGCGTTTTCCGGAACTAACCTATTGACGAGATGCCGAAGTGCCAGTTGTTGTTTTCTGCTGTTTTTGGTTTCAGAAATCCTACAAAGGAAATATTCTCGGAATCGGACGAAATCAATTCCCAACATCTTATTTTTCCCGGAACCTTCCAGAACACCGGAGAGACACCGGAGGGGAGGCCCAGGGACACCACACGTGTGGGCGGCGCGGCCCAGGGGGGGCGCGCCCCCCTACTGTGTGGCTGCCCTGCGGCCCCTCCGACTCCGCCTCTTCGCCTATAAGTTGCCTCCTGACCTAAATCTTCGACACCGATTGACGAAACCCGAGAAAACCTTCCAGAGCCGCCGCCATCGCGAAACTCCGATTCGGGGGACAGAAGTCTCTGTTCCGGCACCCTGCCGGGACGGGGAATTGCCCCCGGAAGCCGTCTCCACCGCCATCTTCACCGCCATCGCTGTCTCCATGATGAGGAGGGAGTAATTCACCCCCGAGGCTGAGGGCTCTGCTATAGCTATGTGGTTCATCTCTCTCTTTGGGATCTAGTTGAATATCATCTATGTGCTACTCTAGTGATGTTATTAAAGTAGTCTATTCCTCCTCCATGATGTAATGTTGACAGTGTGTGCATCATGAAGTACTTGGTATATTCTATAATTGTGATCTCTTGTAGATTATGAAGTTAACTATTACTATGATGGTATTGATGTGATCTATTCCTCCTTTCATAGTGTGATGGTAACAACACTACAAGAAAAACCTTCCATAGAGACATTTTACTAGAGACACTTCCTGCTTTGCCTCATTAAAAATTACATTAAGACACTTTACATATTGTAGTGGCACTTTTTGAGACACTTCAGAAATAGTCTCAAATGTAGTGACATTAGTTGAGACATTTCTGTAAGGTATTGCAATTTTCATTCTATAGACAACTTATGAGACACTCCAAAAGTGTCATAGATAAGTTATCAAGAGGCAATCCATGAGAAACTTCATTGTATGTCTTTACTTTTCCTCTAGAGACAATGTTTGAGGCATTTTTCTTGTTCTGTAGAGACATTTTTTCTATGTTTAGGCCATGGTGGGCAATACTAATTAGAAATTTGTTCCAAGTATCAACATATACTTGTGAAAGGTGAGATGGTTAATGGATTAAGTCGTAATCATTAAGGTCATGAGTTCGAGTGTTGCTCTTCACATGGTTTCTTCACATTTATTTACACTAGAGACACAATATAATGCCTCTTTTATGTCTTCTAAAATGTAAAGACATTATTACTATTGTCTTTAGCACGTAGAGACACCGCCCGTAGTGACACTTTTGAGACAACATGGAAAGTGCCTCTATAACTATGTAAGAGCAATTTAAGTGTCCCTACTGGACCAAAATAGTGACTCTACATGCCAATTCTCTTGTAGTGCAATGTGCATGCTATGTTAGTACTTGGTATGATTGTGTTGATCTATCATGCACTCTAAGGTTAATTAAATATGAACATCGAATGTTGTGGAGCTTGTTAACTCCGGCATTGAGGTGCTCTTGTAGCCCTACACAATTAGTGTTGTTCATCATCTAACAAGAGAGTGTAGAGTGGTTTTATTATGTGATCAATGTTGAGAGTGTCCACTAGCGAAAGTAGGATCCCTAGGCCTTGTTTCCAAACATCGAATCTCCGTTTGTTTACTGTTCCGTTGCGTGTTTACTCGCTGCCATATTTTATTCAGATTGCTATTGCCACTCATATTCATCCATATCATTTGCATCACACTATCTCTTCGCCGAACTAGTGCACCTATACATCTGACAAGTGTATTGGGTGTGTTGGGACACAAGAGACTTCTTGCATTGTGATCGCAGGGTTGCTTGAGAGCGATATCTTTGACGTCTTCCTCCCTGAGTTCGATAAACCTTGGGTGATCCACTTAAGGGAAAACTTGCTGTTGTTCTACAAACCTCTGCTCTTGGAGGCCCAACACTGTCTACAGGAAAAGGAGTGTGCGTAGACATCAACGTCCTTCTCCCCGTTCCAGCGGGAAGCGGAAGTAGTAGATCCTCCTTGGAATCCCAACAGCACGACGGCGTGGTGGCGGTGTCGATGGAGATCTCCGGTGGAGCTTCGCTAAGCATATGCGGGAGAGGTGGTGGAGGAGAGGTAGCTAGGGTTTGGGGAGAGGGGGCTTGGGCGCCGGCCCTCAAAGGGGTGCGGCCAAGGTTGAGCCAAGAGTGGCCGGCCAGCCCCTCCCCTCCTCTCTTTATATAGGTGGAAGCCCCAAGGATTAGGTCAAAAGTCTCCGAATAAGACCCCAACATAAACCTTCCATATGACCAAATCTAGGGGGAGTGGGACTCCCCCCTTTCCTTTGGTGGGGTGGCCGGCCACCATGGGGAGGAGTCCACTTGGGACTCCTCCTCCCTTAGGCTGGCCGGCCAAGGTGGGTGGAGTCCCAGAGGGACTCCACCTTCCATGCTGATTTCTTCCGGACTCTTCTAGAACCTTCCAGAAAAAATACCGGATCATTTTCAAACCTAGAAAATGACTTCCTATATATGAATCTTATTCTCCGGACCATTCCGGACCTCCTCGTGATGTCCTGGATCCCATCCGAGACTCCAAACAAAACTTCGAACTCCATTCCATATTTCCATATCTACTTGAACGACATCAAACATTAAGTGTGTCACCCTAGGGTTCGCGAACTATGCAGACATGGTTGAGACCTCTCTCCGACCAATAACCAATAGCGGGATCTGGAGATCCATAATGGCTCCCACATATTCAACGATGACTTTAGTGATCGACTGAACCATTTACATACGATACTGATTCCCTTTGTCACACGATATTTTACTTGTCCGAGGTTTGATCATTGGTATCTCTATACCTTGTTCAACCTCGTCTCCTGACAAGTACTCTTTACTCGTACCATGGTATGTGGTCTCTTATGAACCATTCATATGTTTGCAAACTAATTAGACGACATTCCACCGAGAGGGCCCAGAGTATATCTATCCGTTATCGGGATGGACAAATCCCACTGTTGATCCATATGCCTCAACTCATACTTTCTGGATACTAAATCCCACCTTTATAACCACCCATTTACATAGTGGCGATTGATGTAATCAAAGTACCCTTCCGGTATAAGCGATTTACATGATCTCATGGTCGAAAGGACTAGGTAACTATGTATCGAAAACTTATAGCAAATAACTTAATGACGTGATCTTATGCTACGCTTAATTGGGTGTGTCCATTACATCATTCATATAATGACATAACCTTGTTATTAATAACATCCAATGTTCATGATCACGAAACCATGATCATCTATTAATCAACAAGCTAGTTATACAAGAGGCTTACTAGGGACTCCTTGTTGTTCACATAACACACATGTATCAATGTTTCGGTTAATACAATTATAGCATGGTATGTAAACATTATCATAAACACAAAGATATATTATAATAACCATTTTATTATTGCCTCTTGGGCATATCTCCAACATCTTCATGGCAGGAAGATCAACATGGCGAGCAGGAGCAAAACCACTAGTGCGAGCATCTCCCATAAAGGAGTCAGGAGCAGGTGCAGCATGAGGAACCAGCTTAAGCTTGTAAGCCTTCTTGACAGTGTGCTGCACCAAAGGGAACCGGCTCAAGTCTTCATCCATGGCCACAGAGTTGTTGATGAGGAGTTGGATATATGGTGCATATGGCATGGTGGTCCGGGAGACCATGGCATCATGAATCTCATTAAAGATGAATTCCATGACATCAAGAGAGAAGTCATGTTCCTCATTACCATCACGAGCACACCTAAGGCTGAGGTGCATAAGATCCACAAGAGCTCCCCTGAGTGCATCATTGTTTCCACCACTTGGAGCAATGGTGGCTCGAAAGAAACGGAGCAACTGACCGTAGATGGGAAGCAACCCCTTGGTAGTACCAACTGCTCCAGAAGAATTATAGAGATCAAAGAGCACATTTTTATCCGTCTTCTGAGGACCATGGAGGCGACGGCCTCCTTCTGCAGAAAGTCCAAGAATAGAGGCAAACCGGCGCAAGGTTGCCTCGCAGTGAGTGGAGCCAGACATCCATTCCATAGTGCGCTCAACATCTTTCTTGATGGCCAGAGTAGCAAAGAATTGCTTAATCAACTCTGGACTATAGTCACACTGAATCTTCATCAGATCCTACAAGCCCATCCTACCAGTCACCCAGATGGCATCCTCAAAATGATTATTGACTGCCAGAAGATCCACATTGATTGCTTGCATGGGACACACTTTCTTCATGGGCTCATAAATATCCTTGTAGACGAACTCCTGCTCCAAGCACCAGAAGCGCTTGCCCTCTATCTCCTCAACCCTTGGAAGGTCTTCATACCAGTTCTTCGTACGGATTGCTGCATAAGCGACAATGTCCATTGTCTTGTAGTTATCCCTAGGAGCCTTGTTCTCCTGCCTAGAAGCTGTGGACTTGCGAGGAGCATTCGGTGCGAATTCATCACTTGAACGATCACGCCTTGGGCGTCTCCGAGCACCCCGATAAACACTACCTGTGAACAGCAAAGGCGGATAACAAAGAGAAGATAATGCTCATAAGTCATGTATGATACAGTAATGTACTCTAGAAACATACTATAAGTTGGTACAAGTCTAGACAAGATAGATTGAATCAACACTGCAGCAGCGATGAAGCTCCAGGCCAGATAATCCGGTGTCCCCAGGGGGCGGATAATCCGGCCTGACCGGATAATCCGGTCTTCGCGGGGGCCGGATAATCCGGCCCTGCGAATCTTGCAGAACTTGCAATCAAAAGCTTGTCTACGACCAGATCGGCCTTATAGCATGCAAGAGGAGTATACTACACACGATTTGGAACAACTAGACACCATCTCCACCAAGAAAAAAGCACATACAAATCACAACACCTAGGGTTAGGGATTGTGAGTCATACCCGCATCCATTGGGGAAGCCGCTGGGAGAAGATGATAGCTAGGGAGGAGAGGCACATGATCCACCCAAAAACTCCGAGGGGGAGCGGACGGGGTGGCTCCGGTGAGGAGGAGGAGCTCCGGCGGCTATGGAGGAGAGAGAGGGCGCGTGCGGGGAACTGGTTGCTGTGGCAACTATCCACCCCGCGGCCTCTCTAAGTCCCCTCGCAACCAGCCCAGGCCGGATAATCCGGCCCAAAGTAAGGGCGGATAATCCGGCCGGGCCGGATTTTCCGGGGTGCCACTAGGCCGGATTATCCGGTTTTCTGGAAATTTCCAGAACACCGGAAATCCTGCCTATCTTTAGTTGGTTATTTGCGTAAACCCATATGTGATGCAATAATGTATCACGACACATATAAGATGCATATTTAGCAATAAGATGGGACAACCTAGATCATCCGACCGAAAATCCTCAAACTCCAAGTTTTTACCAAAACATGACATATGAGCAAGATGGAAATGGCTTATAGATGAGTGTAGGCTTAGGTTTAGAAGGCACAAACTGTTAATGGTACATGATCACTCAAGTTTGCAAGATATGAGCAAATAAGGCCAAACTAGAGTGATTTCCCATAAGAACAAGGAGTTGTCAAATAAAATGACGATAAGATCCAAATAACTCCAACTCTTCACAAAGAAGAGTGTGGTGGCCTAGGCCACCATATATGAGTGTTATGGCATGGCACCGCGAAGATATATCTTGGGCCCAAGCCACTACTCATCATTGAAGCTCACATATCAACATATGATATAAAGAGAATGATTTCTTAATGTTGGCATTATGGGGGGAGGGATAGCTCAATAATTTAAACCGCACTCCCCCTATTTCCATGCCCACATCTAAACCAAATAAAGTTTTGAGACAAAGGTGTGTTTGCAAGATGGTCAAGCTATACTCCTTGAATCAATGATATTTAGCTCATTCCTCAAATAAGAGAATCTTGCTTCATCAAGAGGCTTCGTGAATATATCGGCAAGTTGATCTTTGGTAGGAACATAGATAAGCTCAATATCACCACGGGCAACATGATCCCTAATGAAATGATTCCGGATCTCAATATGCTTCGTTCTTGAATGTTGCACCGGATTATAGGCAATCTTGATGGCACTTTCATTGTCACATAATAGAGGCACTTTGTCACAAATGACACCGTATTCCTTTAAAGTTTGCCTCATCCGTAACAATTGAGTGCATCCACTTGCGGCGGCAACATATTCGGCTTCGGCGGTGGAGAGAGATATACAATTTTGCTTCTTAGAAGACCAACACACCAAGGACCTACCATGGTGTGGGCCCCTCGGGACTCTTCCGACTCCGACTCTTCGCCTATTTAAGCCGTCGTGACCTAAAACTTCGACACCTATTGACGAAACTCCAGAAAGACTCCAGGGGCGCCGCCACATCGCGAAACTCCAATTCGGGGGACAGAAGTCTCTGTTCCGGCACCCTGCCGGGACGGGGAATTGCCCCCGGAGTCATCTCCACCGCCGTCTCCACCGCCATCTTCACCGCCATCGCTGTCTCCATGATGAGGAGGGAGTAATTCACCCCCGAGGCTGAGGGCTCCGCTGTAGCTATGTGGTTAATCTCTCTCCCATGTACTTCAATACAATAATCTCATGAGTTGCCTTACATGATTGAGATTTATATGAGTTTTGTATCACTATTCATCTATGTGCTACTCTAGTGATGTTATTAAAGTAGTCTATTCCTCCTGCACGGTGTAATGTGGACAGTGTGTGCATCGTGTAGTACTTGGCGTATGCTATGATTGTGATCTCTTGTAGATTATGAAGTTAACTATTACTATGATGGTATTGATGTGATCTATTTGGTTATGTTGATCTATCTTGCACTCTAAGGTTATTTAAATATGAACATTGAATATTGTGGAGCTTGTTAACTCCGGCATTGAGGGTTCGTGTAATCCTACACAATGGTGTTCATCATCCAACAAGAGGGTATAGAGTAGTCCTATTATGTGATCATTGTTGAGAGTGTCCACTAGTGAAAGCAGGATCCCTGGGCCTTGCTTCCAAGCATCGAATCTCCGTTTGTTTACTGTTTTGTTGAATGTTTACTCGCTGCCATATTTTATTCAGATTGCTATTACCACTCATATACATCCATATTACTTGCATCTCACTATCTCTTCGCCGAACTAGTGCACCTATACATCTGACAAGTGTATTTGGTGTGTTGGGGACACAAGAGACTTCTTGCATTGTGATCGCAGGGTTGCTTGAGAGGGATATCTTTGACCTCTTCCTCCATGAGTTCGATAAACCTTGGGTGATCCACTTAAGGGAAACTTGCTGCTGTTCTACAAACCTCTGCTCTTGGAGGCCCAACACTGTCTACAAGAATAGAAGCACCCGTAGACATCAAGCACTTTTCTGGCGCCGTTGCCGGGGAGGAAAGGTAAAAGGCACTCATACTCCGGTTCCAGGTAACAGTACTTTTCTGGCGCCATTGTATTTGTGCTCGAAGCTATTTCCTTTAGATCCTGCAATTGCATCTTTTTGTTTCTTGTTTTACACTAGTTAGGCATAATGGACAACAATGAGCTTCTTATTTTATTTCCTAAGTTAAGACATGAATTGTGTGATGTGAAAATTAAAGAACCTATGGAGCCTCAATTGCATGCTAGTAGCAATGTTATTAGTATGAACGCAATCACTGCTAATGCTATGGATAAGTCTAAGCTTGGGGAAGCTAGTTTCTGTGATCTTTTTAGCTTCCCATCTTTAGGGGAGAAAATTTGTTCTGATAATGCTTTATCTCCCATATGCGATAACTCTAATGATGCTTGTGATATTTTAAATCCACCTACTGCAAGTACTGCTTTCAAGATACCCACGAAAATTATTGGATGTGTTATTGATAACCGCTATAAAGGGGATGGAACTGTCCATCCTGGAGATCATTTACTGTTTTTGCATGAATTATGTGGGTTATTCAAGTGTGCAGGTATCTCTATGGATGAAGTGAAGAAGAAGCTATTCTCTGTTTCGCTGTCTGGTAAAGCGGCGCATTGGTATAAATTGTTGAACAATAGTCATTCTCTTGGTTGGGAGGAAATTGTACCTCTCTTTTATTCTAAATTTTATCCTCCTCATGAAGTGCATATTGATAGGAATTATATCTATAACTTTTATCCTCGTGATGGAGAGAGTATTTCCCAAGCGTGGGGGAGATTGAAGTCACTAATGCTCAAATGTCCCATTCATGAGCTCCCCCGTAATGTTATTGTTAACAATTTTTATGCAAGGCTTTCAGGACAACACAAGGACTATCTGGATGCCTGTTCGGAGGGATCTTTCACAAGCAAGGAGGTTGAAGCTAGGTGGGATCTTCTTGATCAGATTGAGGAGAACGCTGAAGGATGGGAGAACAATGAAGGTAAAGAGTCAGGTATAAATTATGATTATGAATGCATTGAAGCTTTTATGGAGACTGATAAATTCCGAAATATGAGTGCTACTTATGGTCTTGACTCTCAAGTTGCTGCAAATCTTTATAAAGCCTTTGCTTCTCATTTTGAATTCCCTAAGAAGAATTTTGATAAGTATCATGAACCTTTTAAAGAGGCTTGCATGAAGAATGAAATTGTTGTTAATTATTGCAATAAGCATGCTCAAACTCCTAAGAATGCTATTTCCTATAAGCATGTTAATTTTTGTGGAATGCATAGACCTTGTGGAATTAATCAAATCGAAGATGAATATTGTATCCATCATATTAATGAAAAAACTAGAAAGTGGGCTAGGACTCTAGATGATCTTGGTAAAAAAGTTTGTGCCCTCTATCCTTTTATTTGTGAAGTTTGCCATGAAGTGGGTCATTTTAATTTTCAATGCTCCTCCAATGATAATTTGAACCCAATGAGTGCTGCAAATTTGTATTGTGATGATGAAATTACTCCTAATCAACATGATGAACTCACTTTATTTGTGTGGTGTGAAGAGCTATCGAGAAAAATCTCTTTGTTACATATGAGTGATCTTGATATTGATGATGTCCTGCATGGGTGTTTTTCTTATTGCATTGATAATAGCCATACAAATACTTACATACAAAATATTTTAGAAGATGACACCTTGCCAAAATATGATAGGACCGCTGTGTGTTTTGAACTAATTAATGAAAAGGAGGAATCCTCCCAAGTTTCTTCTATTGTTTCTGAAAGTAAATCAGGTTATGCGGACAAGCCACCCTTCAAGCCTCTTCCTCCTAAAGAAGGGAACGAGGAGAAGGAAGAGAAGAAGAAGAAGAAGAAGGGAACGAAGAAGAAGAAGAAGAAGGAGAATAAAAAGAAAGAGGTAACGGCGTATCCCCGCGTGAATGAGATAACACTAGGTAACCGTAAGTATGTTGCTCCTAATGATTATTATGATAATGAATCTGAATACAATGATCTTCCTATGCCCTTTACATACATTGGTGATAATGATTTGAATGAGCACACTACTTTTGATATTGCAAATCTCTGGGAAACTAATTCTAAAAATGATGATGATAATAATTGCCATAGTGTCAGTGCTATCCACGCTTCCTCTCATAATGATATAGAAAGCTCTAAGCTTGGGGAAGAGTTGTTTGAAAATCCTTTTGCTACTGATCATTATGTTCTTGATACATCTCCTTCTAATAACAATGATGGTATGGTAACAAATAAACCGACTGTGAAAGATAAATATTTTATTTCTTATGATGACACTGTGCCTCCGACCTTTGATGATTATTATAAAGAATACTATGATATAGGTTATAACTATCCTTATGAAACTTGTCATAGTTATGATTGGATTGCCAAAAACAATTCCGTTAATATGCAACTTGTTTACCATGTTCAAATTCTTGATAATAATCCTGCTCCAATTACTGTTAATGAGAAGAACTCTTCTTATGCCAAAATTAATGATACTTCTATGCATATGAACCATGATAAGAATGTTTTAAGTGATGGGTATATTGTGGATTTCATCAATGATGCTACTGAAAGTTATTATGAGAGAGGGAAACATGGTTATATGCATCTTAATAATATTAAGTTTCCCCTCTTTATGTTGAGAATCTTGAAGTTACTTGTGTTTTATCCTCTTATGCTTGTCACTTTGTTCTTCATGAATTCATTTGTGTACAAGATCCTCTTCATAGGAAGCATGTTAGGCTTAAATGTGTTTTGAATTTGCCTCTTGATGCTCTCTTTTGCCTCAAATACTATTTGTTGCGAGTGCATCATTAAAACTGCTGAGCCCATCTTAATGGCTATAAATAAAGAACTTCTTGGGAGATAACCCATGTGTTTATTTTGCTACAGTAATTTTGTTTTATATTTGAGTCTTGGAAGTTGTTACTACTGTAGCAACCTCTCCTTATCTTAGTTTTGTTGAATTGTTGTGCCAAGTAAAGTCTTTGATAGCAGGGTTGATACTAGATTTGGATTACTGCGCAGAAACAGATTTCTTTGCTGTCACGAATCTGGGCAAAATTCTCTGTAGGTAACTCAGAAAATTATGCCAATTTACGTGAGTGATCCTCAGATATGTACGCAACTTTCATTCAATTTGAGCATTTTCATTTGAGCAAGTCTGGTGCCTCAATAAAATTTGTCTTTACGGACTGTTCTGTTTTGACAGATTCTGCCTTTTATTTCGCATTGCTTCTTTTGCTATGTGGGATGGATTTCTTTGTTCCATTGACTTCCAGTAGCTTTGAGCAATGTCCAGAAGTGTTAAGAATGATTGTCTCACCTCTGAACATGTGAGTTTTTGATTATGCACTAACCCTCTAATGAGTTTGTTTCAAGTTTGGTGTGAAGGAAGTTTTCAAGGGTCAAGAGAGGAGGATGATATACTATGATCAAGGAGAGTGAAAGCTCTAAGCTTGGGGATGCCCCGGTGGTTCATCCCTGCATATTTCAAGAGGACTCAAGCATCTAAGCTTGGGGATGCCCAAGGCATCCCCTTCTTCATCGACAAATTATCAGGTTCCTTCTCTTGAAACTATATTTTTATTCGGTCACATCTTATGTGCTTTACTTGGAGCGTATGTTTGTTTATTTTTGTTTTTGTTTGAATAAATGATTGTGTGGGAGAGAGACACGCTCCGCTGGTTCATATGAACACATGTGTTCTTAGCCTTTAATGTTCATGGCGAAGGTTGAAACTGCTTCGTTAATTGTTATATGGTTGGAAACGGGAAATGCTACATGTAGTAATTGGTATGATGATTTAAATAATGTGATACTTGGCAATTGTTGTGCTCATGATTAAGCTCTTGCATCATATACTTTGCACCTATTAGTGAAGAAATACATAGAGCTTGCTAAAATTTGGTTTGCATGAGTGGTTTCTCTAGAGTCTAGATATTTTCTAGTGAGGTGTTTGAACAACAAGGAAGACAATGTATAGTCTTATAATGCTTGCAATATGTCTTTTATGTAAGTTTTGCTGTACCGGTTCATACCTGTGTTTGCTTCAAACAACCTTGCTAGCCTAAGCCTTGTATCGAGAGGGAATACTTCTCATGCATCCAAAACCCTTGAGCCAACCACTATGCCATTCGAGTCCACCATACCTACCTACTACATGGTATTTCTCCGCCATTCCAAAGTAAATTGCTTGAAGTGCTACCTTTAAATTTCTATCCTCTACCTTTGCAATATATAGCTCATGGGACAAATAGCTTAAAAACTATTGTGGTATTGAATATGTACTTATGAACTTTATCTCTTATTAAGGTGCTTGTTGTGCGATAACTATGTTCCTGGGGACGCCATCAACTACTCTTTGTTGAATATCATGTGAGTTTCTATGCATGTCCGTCTTGTCTGAAGTAAGGGCGATTTACCACTCATTTAATGGTTAGAGCATGCATAATGTTAGAGAAGAACATTGGGCCGCTAACTAAAGCCATGAATCATGGTGGAAGTTTCAGTTTTGGACAAATATCCTCAATCTCATATGAGAACATTAATTTTTGCTAAATGCTTATGCATTAAAGAGGAGTCCATTATCTGTTGTCTATGTTGTCCCGGTATGGATGTCTAAGTTGAGAATAATCAAAAGCGAGAAATCCAATGCGAGCTTTCTCCTTAGACCTTTGTACAGGCGGCATAGAGGTACCCCTTTGTGACACTTGGTTAAAACATATGTATTGCGATGATAATCCCGGTAATCCGAGCTAATTAGGACAAGGTGCGGGCACTATTAGTATACTATGCATGAGGCTTGCAACTTATAGGATATAATTTACATAATGCATATGCTTTATTACTATCGTTGACAAAATTGTTTCTTGTTTTCAAAACCAAAGCTCTAGCACAAATATAGCAATCAATGCTTCCCTTTGCGAAGGGCCATTCTTTTACTTTTATGTTGAGTCAGTTTACCCATTTCTCTCTATTTTAGAAGCAAACACTTGTGTTAATTGTGCATTGATTCTTACATACTTGCTTATTGCACTTGTTATATTGCTTTGCATTGACAACTATCCATGAGATATACATGTTACAAGTTGAAAGCAACCGCTGAAACTTAACCTTCCATTGTGTTGCTTCAATGCCTTTACTATGAATTTATTGCTCTATGAGTTAACTCTTATGCAAGACTTATTGATGCTTGTCTTGAAAGTACTATTCATGAAAAGTCTTTGCTATATGATTCAATTGTTTACTCATTGCATTAACATTGCTTTGAATCGCTGCATTCATCTCATATGCTTTACAATAGTATGATTAAGATTATGTTGGTAGCATGTCACCTCAGAAATTATCTTTTATCGTTTACCTACTCGAGGACGAGTAGGAACTAAGCCTGGGGATGCTGATACGTCTCCAACGTATCTATAATTTCTGATGTTCCATGCTTGTTTTATGACAATACCTACATGTTTTGCTTACACTTTATATCATATTATGGCATTTATTGGACTAACCTATTAACAAGATGCCACAGTGCCAGTTTCTGTTTATTATGTCTGTTTATTGCAGAAAAGGCCCAAAAACCAAAGTGCTTGGAAAAATCCAGAAAAATTACAGAAATTCTATTTCGCCGGAAGACTCACGGAGCCAGAAGGGCAAGCCAGGGGGAGGCCCAGGGCCTCCTACCCATAGGCCGGCGCGGCCTGGAGGGTGGTCACCCCACCCTATGGGGTGGGCCCCTCGGGACTCTTCCGACTCCGACTCTTCGCCTATTTAAGCCGTCGTGACCTAAAACTTCGACACCGATTGACGAAACTCCAGAAAAACTCCAGGGGCGCCGCCACATCGCGAAACTCCAATTCGGGGGACAGAAGTCTCTGTTCCGGCACCCTGCCGGGACGGGGAATTGCCCCCGGAGTCATCTCCACCGCCGTCTCCACCGCCATCTTCACCGCCATCGCTGTCTCCATGATGAGGAGGGAGTAATTCACCCCCGAGGCTGAGGGCTCCGCTGTAGCTATGTGGTTAATCTCTCTCCCATGTACTTCAATACAATAATCTCATGAGCTGCCTTACATGATTGAGATTTATATGAGTTTTGTATCACTATTCATCTATGTGCTACTCTAGTGATGTTATTAAAGTAGTCTATTCCTCCTGCACGGTGTAATGTGGACAGTGTGTGCATCGTGTAGTACTTGGCGTATGCTATGATTGTGATCTCTTGTAGATTATGAAGTTAACTATTACTATGATGGTATTGATGTGATCTATTTGGTTATGTTGATCTATCTTGCACTCTAAGGTTATTTAAATATGAACATTGAATATTGTGGAGCTTGTTAACTCTGGCATTGAGGGTTCATGTAATCCTACACAATGGTGTTCATCATCCAACAAGAGGGTGTAGAGTAGTCCTATTATGTGATCATTGTTGAGAGTGTCCACTAGTGAAAGCAGGATCCCTGGGCCTTGCTTCCAAACATCGAATCTCCGTTTGTTTACTGTTTTGTTGAATGTTTACTCGCTGCCATATTTTATTCAGATTGATATTACCACTCATATACATCCATATTACTTGCATCTCACTATCTCTTCGCCGAACTAGTGCACCTATACATCTGACAAGTGTATTTGGTGTGTTGGGGACACAAGAGACTTCTTGCATTGTGATCGCAGGGTTGCTTGAGAGGGATATCTTTGACCTCTTCCTCCCTGAGTTCGATAAACCTTGGGTGATCCACTTAAGGGAAACTTGCTGTTGTTCTACAAACCTCTGCTCTTGGAGGCCCAACACTGTCTACAAGAATAGAAGCACCCGTAGACATCAGTAGAGCCAAAGATAATATCATCAACATATAATTGGCAAACGAAAAGCTCCCCATTGACCCTCTTAGTAAAAAGAGTGGGATCGATTAGCCCAACATCAAACCCACGGTCTACCAATAATTCCTTAAGGTGCTCGTACCAAGCTCTAGGAGCTTGTTTGAGACCATAAAGTCCTTTATCAAGCTTATAGACATGGTTAGGAAAGTTGAGATCCTCAAACCCCGGGGGTTGCTTAACATAAACCTCTTCATGCAAAGGACCATTAAGAAATGCATTTTTCACATCCATTTGTTGTAACTTAAAGTTATGATGCGATGCATAAGCAAGAAGGATACAGATGGACTCAAGGCGAGCCACGGGAGCATAGGTTTCTCCAAAGTCAATTCCCTCAACTTGAGAGAACCCTTGAGCCACCAATCTTGCCTTGTTCCTCACAACATTTCCAAACTCATCTTGCTTGTTTTTGAAAATCCATTTAGTGCCTATAACATTGCGGCACCCCTTTGGCTTCTCTACTAAGGTCCATACTTTGTTGCGCTTGAAGTTGTTGAGTTCCTCATGCATAGCTTCCAACCAATCCGAATCTTCAAGGGCTTCAAATACTTTCTTGGGTTCCACTAAGGAGATATAAGCATGATGATTGCTAAAGTTAGCCAATTGCCTTCTTGTGGAAACACTTGCCCTTACATCACCAAGGACCTTGTCATGTGTGTGTTCACGAATTTCAAGGTTCCTTTCTCTTCTTGCTAGACGATGGGCCTCGATCTCCTCCTTGGTTCTTCTTGGCCTTGGAGGTATCACTTGATCAACTTGATCATTTGGGTCCCCGTCTTGACCTTCAACTTGAGCAACTTCAACTTCTTGAGAGTGCTCAACACCATGTGCTTGATCTTGGACATTATGAGGTGAATGACATAAATTGATTGGATCCTCATTGGAGCCATCATGAATGCTTGGTTGATCTTGTCCTTGATCTTGCACACAAGAGGGATGGTATTGTTCTTGTTCTTGGGTTGGTGCATCATTTGCTTCACTAGATGGGGTTTGTTGATGTTGAGAAGATGAGGGCTCCACCGTGGTAGAGCATAGTACTTCCCGAGACGCCACACTGTGTCCCTCAATGGGGCGGAAAAATCCCACACCCAATCTTACTATGGCATCTTGAGGTATTTCATCACCTGCACAAACATCAACTTGCCCTACTTGGGAGCCATCATTTTCTTCAAACCTCACACTACATGATTCGATGATAATCCCGGAGGATACATCAAAGACTCCATAAGTGTGAGATTCGGTACCGTAACCAACAAATATACCCTCCAAAGCTTTAGGAGCAAATTTAGATAAACGAACTCCTTTGATTTTGTAGAAACACTTACACCCGAACACCTTGAAGTATGAGATATTAAGCTTGTTCCTGGTGAGTATTTCATATGGAGTCTTGTTCAAGCCCTAAGAGTCCGGTTCTTCCTCTCTGCAACACCATTTTGTTGAGGGGTGTAAGCAGCGGAATATTGATGTCGAATCCCCTCATCACTAAGAAAATCATTGAGTGTATAGTTCTTGAACTCGGAGCCGTTGTCACTTCTTATTGCCATAATGAGGAGGTTGTGTTGGCGTTGCACCTCGGTAGAAAAGTCAATGAATATTTGTTGAGTCTCATCTTTCGTCTTGAGAAAGTACACCCAATGTATCTTGAGTAGTCATCAACAATTACCAAGCAATGTTTCTTCACACCAAGACTTGCATGAGTGATGGGACCAAAGATATCCACATGAAGGAGCTCCAAGATCCTCTTGGAAGAGATGATAGTCTTGCTTGGATGCGGAGAGTCATGCATTTTTCCTTCAACACAAGCCCTACAAACACGATCTTTGGCAAAAGACACATTTTCCATTAGTCCCACAATATGGTTACCCTTGTGAAGACTTTGCAAAGTTCTCATGTTGACATGGGCTAGGCGGCGATGCCACAACCAACCCACATCCGCCTTTCCGAATAGGCACATCGCACTTGTCGTGGTGGTCCCTGAAAAGTCCACTGAAGGAGATATGCCCTAGAGGCAATAATAAAGTGGTTATTATTTATATCTTTATGTTTATGATAAATGTTTATATATCATGCTAGAGAGTGGATTTGGTGTTCAGGGGGGTACGTGAGCACCCCCTAGACACCGTTGGATTTGCTTTTAGATTCGCACAATCTCAACTTGTAAACTGACGGCGACACACGGTGCTAGTGGGAATCTGCTTTTGCTTGTTTATTGTACTCTTTTGTGGACCCTCTGTTGAGTGACTGACACAAGTCTCTCATCCATCTCAGTGTGCGCTCTCTCCTCACATCTGAACCTTTATTATTTGCCCCTTCTAGATTGCTGACGACGTGAAAAGACCAAACACCCCTATCCCCAATCCTTATCCTATCTCACACGGACTTCAATTTCGGTCCTCGCTGCTACCTACACTCTACGATGAGGTCGCCATCGCTGGAAGCAAGAGACGAGGGGGTTGGGCTCGTCGCAACGCCGAGGCAGAGGAGACAGCCTCTGGGCCGCACCTTCTTCGCGCCTACCGACCTCGTGGTCTTGCTCACGGCGCCGCGCCCGTCCTCGCAGCCACGAAACCTCTGTCAGCCGCGCATGGCCACCGCTCCGGGCCTATTGCCGTCGCCTGAGAAGGATGGATAAGGCGGCGACTAAAGGGGCATCGCGGGCGCATTGGGCGGAGGAGCCGAATCGGTGGAGGTTGAGCATGTAGGTGTCGAACCCGCCGGATCGGGTGGCGGCGGTGCCGGCCATGGCGCGGAATCCAGGCGCCCCCCGTCGAGCTGTTGCTGCACGGTGGTGAAGGAAGGAAGCAGCCGGAGGTTGGGGGCGTCGAGGTTCGCGCGGCTCCCGCCCTTTCTCCGCAGCGGTGATGGAGGTGGCCGGTGCGGCTTGCAGCGGCGGCGGGAAGCGGACAGCCCTGCGCGCACCCGGTGGCGGCAGCGCGGCCACGAGGCCCCGCCGCTCGGCCTCCCACCCGCTGGTCCGCTCCCGGAGGCTGGCCTTGAGGTCCTCGTGCACCGTGCAGAGGTGCCGGAACGCCCGCTCCTTCTCCGCGAGCTTGGCATTGAGGTCGTCGGTCAGGTCTATGGAGGCGGAGAGCGCGTGGTCCTTGGCGGCGAGCTCGAACGACTGTCTCTCGGCCTCGGCCTTGGCATCACCCCTGCCTCCGCGTGCTCCGCGTGCTCGCGTGGAGGCGTCCCGATGTGTGCGCGGCAATGGCGGCAGCCTCCCCTGCGGCCGCGTGCTCGCGTGGAGGCGGCGTCCCGATGCGTGCGCGGCGACGGCGGCGGCCTCCCCTGCGGCCGCATGCTCGCGTGAAGGAAGCGTCCCGATGCGGACGCGGCGACGACGGCGACCTCTCCAGCTCGGTGCTCCTCAATTTTTCGCCGCTGGATCGGTGTTTTCATCGTGGTTAGGAGAGAGAGACAGAGAAAAGGTGTGTGGCTTGGAGAGAGATGCGGAGAGGATAAGACGCAGCGGTTAAAAAGGGGGACGTGCGATTTTTTATTGGGGTGACACAATTTTTTATTACAAATGTCATCTCACGGACAACTAACACCGTTAGACACGTGTCAGTCTCTCACCGCGTGCTCACGTACCCATGTGATCACCGGGCTTCATCCGTATCATGCTATAATTGTATTAACCGAAACATTAGTACATGTGTGATATGTAGACAAACAAAAAGTCCCTAGTATGCCTCTTTACTAGCTTGTTGATTAATGGATGATTAGTTTCATAATCATGAACATTGGATGTTATTAATAACAAGGTTATATCATTGTATGAATGATGTAATGGACACACCCAATTAAGCGTAGCATAAGATCTCGTCATTAAGTTATTTGCTATAAGCTTTCGATACATAGTTACCTAGTCCTTATGACCATGAGATCATGTAAATCACTTATACCGGAAAGGTACTTTGATTACACCAAATGCCACTGCGTAAATGGGTGGTTATAAAGGTGGGATTAAGTATCCGGAAAGTATGAGTTGAGGCATATGGATCAACAGTGGGATTTGTCCATCCCGATGACGGATAGATATACTCTGGGCCCTCTCGGTGGAATGTCGTCTAATGTCTTGCAAGCATATGAATAAGTTCATAAGAGACCACATACCACGGTACGAGTAAAGAGTACTTGTCAAGAGACGAGGTTGAACAAGGTATAGAGTGATACCGAAGATCAAACCTCGGACAAGTAAAATATCGCGTGACAAAGGGAATTGGTATTGTATGTGAATGGTTCATTCGATCACTAAAGTCATCGTTGAATATGTGGGAGCCATTATGGATCTCCAGATCCCGCTATTGGTTATTGGTCGGAGTAAGTACTCAACCATGTCCGCATAGTTCGCGAACCATAGGGTGACACACTTAAAGTTGGATGTTGAAATGGTAGAACTTGAATATGGAATGGAGTTCGAATATTTGTTCGGAGTCCCGAATGAGATCCCGGACATCACGAGGAGTTCCGGAATGGTCCGGAGAATAAGATTCATATATAGGATGTCATTTTATGTGAATTAAAATGATGCGGAAGGTTCCATGGAAGGTTCTAGAAAAGTCCGGAAGAAACCACCAAGGAAGGTGGAGTCCCGGAGGGACTCCACCTCCATGGCCGGCCAACCCTAGTGGGGGAGGAGTCCCAAGTGGACTCCCCCTATGGGGGCCGGCCACCCCCCCATATGGAAGGTGGAACTCCCACCTCTAGTGGGAGTCCTAGCTTGGGTAGGTTTCCCTATCATATGGAAGGTTTTGGGTTCAGGTCTTATTCGGAGACTTGTAGTCCAACCCTTGGGGCTTCCACCTATATAATGAGGGACAAGGGGAGGGGGCCGGCCACCTCAAGCCCACAAGCTGGCCGCACCCCTCAAGTGGCCGGCCACCCCCTCCCAAACCCTAGCCGCCCCCTTCTCCTCCATAGCTCCCGCGTGCTTTAGCGAAGCTCCGCCGGAGTTCTCCACCACCACCGACACCACGCCGTCGTGCTGTCGGATTCAAGAGGAGCTACTACTTCCGCTGCCCGCTGGAACGGGAGGTGGACGTCGTCTTCATCAACAACCGAACGTGTGACCGAGTACGGAGGTGCTGCCCGTTCGTGGCGCCGGAGGGATCGTGATCAAGATCTTCTACGCGCTTTTGCAAGCGGCAATTGAACGTCTACCGCAGCAACAAGAGCCTCCTCTTGTAGGCTTTGGAATCTCTTCAAGGATGAGACTCGATAAACCCCTCGTTGCTACCGTCTTCTAGATTGCATCTTGGCTTGGATTGCGTGTTCGCGGTAGGAATTTTTTTGTTTTCTATGCAACGTTATCCTACAGTGGTATCAGAGCCGTGTCTATGCATAGATGGTTGCACGAGTAGAACACAATGGTTTTGTGGGCGTTGATGCTCTTGTTATCTTTAGTTTGAGTACTTTGCATCTTTGTGGCATAGTGGGATGAAGCGGCTCGGACTAACTTTACATGACCGCGTTCATGAGACTTGTTCCTCGTTCGACATGCAACTTGTATTGCATAAGAGGCTTTGCGGGTGTCTGTCTCTCCTACTATAGTGAAGATTCAATTTACTCTTCTATTGAAAACATTAGTATCAACGTTGTGGTTCATGTTCGTAGGTAGATTAGATCTCTCTCGAAAACCCTAAACCACGTAAAATATGCAAACCAAATTAGAGACGTCTAACTTGTTTTTGCAGGGTTTGGTGATGTGATATGGCCATAATGTGATGATGAATATGTATGAGATGATCATTATTGTATTGTGGCAACCGGCAGGAGCCTTATGGTTGTCTTTAAATTTCATGATGAGTAGTATTTCAAAGTAGTTGTAATAGTTGCTACATGGAGGACAATCATGAAGACGGCGCCATTGACCTTGACGCTACGCCGACGATGATGGAGATCATGCCCGAAGATGATGGAGATCATGTCCGTGCTTTGGAGATGAAGATCAAAGGCGCAAAGACAAAAGGGCCATATCATATCACATATGAACTGCATGTGATGTTAATCCTTTTATGCATCTTATTTTGCTTAGATCGCGATGGTAGCATTATAAGATGATCCCTCACTAAAATCTCAAGATAATAAAGTGTTCATCCTTAGTAGCACCGTTACCAAGTCTTGTCGGTTCGAAGCATCTCGTGATGATCGGGTGTGATAGAATCAACAAGTACATACAACGAGTGCAAGACAGTTTTGCACATGCGGATACTAAGGTGGCCTTGACGAGCCTAGCATGTACATACATGGTCTCGGAACACGTGATACCGAAAGGTAGAGCATGAATCATATGGTTGATATGATGAACACTTTGAATGTTCGCCATTGAAATCACACCTTGTCTCGTGATGATCGGGCTTAGGTGCGGTGGATTTGGTTCGTGTGATCACTAAGACAATGCGAGGGATATTGTTTTGAGTGGGAGTTCACCTAGATTTTTAATTATGTTGAATTAAAATTTGAACTCAATTTGTCATAAACTTAGTCTAAACTATTGCAAATATATGTTGTAGAGATGGCGTCCCCAATCAATTTTAACCAGTTCCTAGAGAAAGAGAAACTTAAGAGCAACGGTAGCAACTTCACCGACTGGTTCCGTCATGTGAGGATTTTCCTCTCTGGCGGAAATCTGCAATATGTGCTTGATGCACCGCTAGGTGACCCTCCTGCAGAAACTGAAACCGATGAAGTAAAAGCTGTTTACGAGACTCGGAAAATTCGGTACTCTCAAGTTCAGTGTACCATCCTGTGCAGTCTGGAATCCGATCTTCAAAAACGTTTTGAGCACCATGATCCTCATGAGTTGATGAAAGAGCTGAAAGCTATTTTTGAGACTCATGCGGCCGTGGAATGCTATGAAGCATCGAAACAATTCTTCAGCTGCATGATGGAAGAAGGCAGCTCCGTTAGTGAGCACATGCTCGCCATGACCGGGCATGCAAAGAAACTCAGTGACTTGGGAATAGTGATTCCTAACAGACTGGGGATTAATCGAGTCCTTCAATCACTGCCACCAAGTTACAAGAACTTTGTGATGAACTACAATATGCAGAACATGAACAAGGAGTTACCTGAACTCTTTGGCATGCTAAAAGCTGCTGAGATTGAGATCAAGAAAGAGCACCAAGTGTTGATGGTCAACAAGACCACCAGTTTCAAGAAACAGGGCAAGTCTAAGGGAAAATTCAAGAAGGGTGGCAAGAAAGCTGCCACGCCTCCTGTGAAACCTAAGAACGGCCCTAAGCCTGAAGCTGAGTGCTATTACTGCAAGGAGAAGGGACACTTTGGAAGTGTAATTGCTCCAAGTATCTGGCTGATCTGAAGAGCGGCCTTGTCAAGAAGAAGAAAGAAGGTATATCTGATATACATGTTATAGATGTTTATCTCACTGGTTCTCGTTCTAGTACCTGGGTATTTGATACTGGTTCGGTTGCTCATATTTGTAACTCGAAATAGGAACTAAAGAATAAACGACAACTGCTGAAAGATGAAGTGACGATGCGCGTTGGAAACGGATCCAAGGTCAATGTGATCGCTGTCGGCACACTTCCTCTACATCTACCTTCGGGATTAGTTTTAAGCCTAAATAATTGTTATTATGTACCTGCGTTGAGCATGAACATTATATCTGGATCTTGTTTAATGCAAGACGGTTATTCATTCAAGTCTGAGAATAATGGTTGTTCTATTTTTATGAATAATATCTTTTATGGTCGAGCACCACAAAAGAATGGCTTATTTCTGTTAGATCTCGATAGTAGTGATACGCATATACATAACGTTGATGCTAAGCGAATTAAATTGAATGATAATTCTACTTATATGTGGCATTGTCATCTTGGTCATATTGGAGTGAAACGCATGAAGAAACTCCATACTGATGGATTACTTGAATCACTTGACTTTAAGTCACTTGATAGATGTGAAGCATGTCTAATGGGTAAAATGACTAAGACTCCATTTTCTGGTATGATGGATCGAGCATACGACTTATTGGAAATCATACATACCGATGTGTGCGGACCAATGAGCGTAGCATCGCGCGGTGGTTATCGTTATGTTCTAACCTTCATAGATGATCTGAGTAGATCTGGGTATATCTATTTCATGAAACATAAATCCGAAACTTTCGAGAAGTTTAAGGAATTTCAAAGTGAAGTAGAAAATCAACGTAACAAGAAGATTAAATTTTTACGATCTGATCGTGGAGGTGAATATCTGAGTTATGAGTTTGGCATGCATTTAAAGAAATGCGGAATACTTTCACAATTGACACCGCCGGGAACACCACAACGAAACGGTGTGTCCGAACGTCGTAATCGAACTCTCTTAGATATGGTTCGTTCTATGATGTCTCTTACTGATTTGCCGTTATCATTTTGGAGTTATGCATTAGAGACAGCCGCATTCACTTTAAATAGAGCACCATCAAAATCCGTAGAAACGACACCGTATGAATTATGGTTTAATAAGAAATCTAAGTCGTTGCTGAAAGTTTGGGGTTGCGAAGCCTATGTAAAGAAGTTACAACCGGACAAGCTAGAACCCAAAGCGGAGAAATGCGTCTTCATAGGATACCCTAAGGAAACTATAGGGTACACTTTCTATCACAGATCCGAAGGCAAAATCTTTGTTGCTAAGAACGGAACCTTTCTTGAGAAAGAATTTCTCACTAAAGAAGTGACTGGAAGAAAAGTAGAACTCGATGAGATTGATGAATCTATACTCGTTGATCGAGTAGCGCAAGATCGGAAGTTGTACTGTACCGCCTACAACGGCAACGAGAGGAAGCTAATGATAATGATCATGAAACTTCGAACGAGGAAACCATCGAACCTCGCAGATCGACAAGGGAACATGCCACTCTGATTGGTATGATCCTTGTCTAAATGTCATGATTGTGGACAACAATGATGAGGACCCTGCGACGTATGAAGAAGCGATGATGAGCCCAGATTCCAACAAATGGCAAGAAGCCATGAAATCCGAAATGGGATCCATGTATGATAACAAAGTATGGACTTTGGTAGACTTACACGATAGCCGCAAGGCTGTCGAGAATAAATGGATCTTCAAGAGAAAAACAGATGCTGATGGTAATATTATTGTCTATAAAGCTCGACTTGTCGCAAAGGGTTTCCGACAAATTCAAGGAGTTGACTACGATGAGACTTTCTCACCTGTAGCGAAGCTAAAATCTGTGAGGATTTTGTTAGCAATAGCTGCATTTTTCGATTATGAGATTTGGCAGATGGATGTCAAAACGGCGTTCCTTAATGGAGACATTGAGGAAGAGTTGTATATGGTACAACCCAAAGGTTTTGTCGATCCTAAAAATGCTGACAAAGTATGCAAACTTCAGCGTTCAATCTATGGACTGAAGCAAGCATCAAGAAGTTGGAACCGACGCTTTGATAAGGTGATCAAAGACTTCGGGTTTATACAGTGTCATGGAGAGGCCTGTATTTACAAGAAAGTGAGTGGGAGCTCTGTAGCATTCCTGATATTATATGTAGATGACATATTATTGATCGGGAATGATATAGAACTATTAAGCAGTGTTAAAGGTTATTTGAATAATAGTTTTTCAATGAAAGACCTTGGTGAAGCATCGTATATATTAGGCATCAAGATTTATAGAGATAGATCAAGACGCCTAATAGGGCTATCACAGAGTACATATCTGGACAAGATTCTAAAGAAGTTTAGAATGGACGAAAGTAAGAAAGGGTTCTTACCTATGTTACCAGGCAAGGTCTTGAGTAAGACTCAAGGACCGGCTACGGCAGAAGAAAGAGAAAGGATGAGTAATATCCCCTATGCCTCGGCAGTAGGATCTATCATGTATGCCATGCTATGTACTAGACCGGATATAGCACATGCTGTTAGTTTGACTAGCAGATATCAAAGTGATCCAGGAATGGAACACTGGACAGCGGTCAATAATATCCTGAAGTACTTGAAAAGAACTAAGGATATGTTTCTTTGTTATGGAGGTGACCAAGAGCTCGTTGTAAGTGGTTACACCGATGCAAGTTGGAACACTAATCCTGATGACTCTAAGTCACAATCTGGGTACGTGTTTATATTGAATGGTGCTGCAGTAAGCTGGGCAAGCTCGAAGCAGTGCACGGTGGCGAAGTCTTCAACATAATCAGAGTTCATAGCGGCTTCAGAGGCTTCATCAGAAGCGGTATGGATGAAGAGGTTCATTGTAGAGCTCGGTGTGGTTCCTAGTGCATTGGACCCATTAATCATATACTGTGATAACATGGGTGCCATCGCCAATGCACAAGAGCCAAGGTCACACAAGAGGCTGAAGCATATCAAGCTGCGTTACCACTCGATTCGCGAGTACATCGAAGATGGAGAAGTAAAGATTTGCAGAGTACACACTGATCTGAATGTAGCAGATCCGTTGACTAAAGCTCTCCCTAGGGCAAAGCATGACCAACACCAGAATGCCATGGGTGTTAGGTATATTACAATGTAATCTAGATTATTGACTCTAGTGCAAGTGGGAGACCGAAGGAGATATGCCCTAGAGGCAATAATAAAGTGGTTATTATTTATATCTTTATGTTTATGATAAATGTTTATATATCATGCTATAATTGTATTAACCGAAACATTAGTACATGTGTGATATGTAGACAAACAAGAAGTCCCTAGTATGCCTCTTAACTAGCTTGTTGATTAATGGATGATTAGTTTCATAATCATGAACATTGGATGTTATTAATAACAAGGTTATATCATTGTATGAATGATGTAATGGACACACCCAATTAAGCGTAGCATAAGATCTCGTCATTAAGTTATTTGCTATAAGCTTTCGATACATAGTTACCTAGTCCTTATGACCATGAGATCATGTAAATCACTTATACCGGAAAGGTACTTTGATTACACCAAACGCCACTACGTAAATGGGTGGTTATAAAGGTGGGATTAAGTATCCGGAAAGTATGAGTTGAGGCATATGGATCAACAGTGGGATTTGTCCATCCCGATGACGGATAGATATACTCTGGGCCCTCTCGGTGGAATGTCGTCTAATGTCTTGCAAGCATATGAATAAGTTCATAAGAGACCACATACCACGGTACGAGTAAAGAGTACTTGTCAGGAGACGAGGTTGAACAAGGTATAGAGTGATACCGAAGATCAAACCTCGGACAAGTAAAATATCGCGTGACAAAGGGAATTGGTATTGTATGTGAATGGTTCATTCGATCACTAAAGTCATCGTTGAATATGTGGGAGCCATTATGGATCTCCAGATCCCGCTATTGGTTATTGGTCGGAGTAAGTACTCAACCATGTCCGCATAGTTCACGAACCGTAGGGTGACACACTTAAAGTTGGATGTTGAAATGGTAGAACTTGAATATGGAATGGAGTTCGAATATTTGTTCGGAGTCCCGGATGAGATCCCGGACATCACGAGGAGTTCCGGAATGGTCCGGAGAATAAGATTCATATATAGGATGTCATTTTATGTGAATTAAAATGATGCGGAAGGTTCTATGGAAGGTTCTAGAAGGTTCTAGAAAAGTCCAGAAGAAACCACCAAGGAAGGTATAGACCCGGAGGGACTCCACCTCCATGGCCGGCCAATCCTAGTGGGGGAGGAGTCCCAAGTGGACTCCCCCTATGGGGGCCGGCCACGCCCCCATATGGAAGGTGGAACTCCCACCTCTAGTGGGAGTCCTAGCTTGGGTAGGTTTCCCTATCATATGGAAGGTTTTGGGTTCGGGTCTTATTCGGAGACTTGTATTCCAACCCTTGGGGCTTCCACCTATATAATGAGGGACAAGGGGAGGGTGTCGGCCACCTGAAGCCCACAAGCTGGCCGCACCCCTCAAGTGGCCGGCCACCCCCTCCCAAACCCTAGCCGCCCCCTTCTCCTCCATAGCTCCCGCGTGCTTTAGCGAAGCTCCGCCGGAGTTCTCCACCACCACCGACACCACGCCGTCGTGCTGTCGGATTCAAGAGGAGCTACTACTTCCGCTGCCCGCTGGAACGGGAGGTGGACGTCGTCTTCATCAACAACCGAACGTGTGACCGAGTACGGAGGTGCTGCCCGTTCGTGGCACCGGAGGGATCGTGATCAAGATCTTCTACGCGCTTTTGCAAGCGGCAAGTGAACGTCTACCGCAGCAACAAGAGCCTCCTCTTGTAGGCTTTGGAATCTCTTCAAGGGTGAGACTCGATAAACCCCTCGTTGCTACCGTCTTCTAGATTGCATCTTGGCTTGGATTGCGTGTTCGCGGTAGGAAATTTTTTGTTTTCTATGCAACGTTATCCTACATCCACCACATACAAGTTGTGTTCGCGATACCCAACGAAAGCGACTTTTAGAGTCTTGCTCCACAAGAGGACCACAATATCTTTATCAATAAAGACGGCGAAACCCATCTTGCCAAGGGCGGAAACGGAAATTAAATTGTAACCAATGGTTTTGACAAGCATGACATCCACAAGAGTAATGTTGTGTGCAACCACAACCTTGCCAAAACCCAATACCTCGGATGTAGAATTATCGCCAAAGGAGACGGTGATATTATTTACATTGGGCCTCAACTCCTTGACGAGGTTCTTGCCGCCGGTCATATGACTTGTACATCCACTATCAAGTACCCATTTTGAACCTCCGGCGGCATAGTCCTACATGAGATCAATTCTTGGATTTAGGTACCCATTTCTCAGTGGGTCCTCTTTTGTTAGCAACAAGGGTCTTTGGGACCCAAATAGACCAAGCAACATAACCATTATATGGACCAACATACTTTGCATAAACATCACCATAATAATCTTTAAATAAAACATAGTGAGGATTATCAATTCCTGCATCATCATTATAAATGACATTGGCCTTAGGGACTTCATCATTAGTGATAACCTTCTTTTGTGCGGGCTTGGCTTTTGGCTTGTTTGCCTTTTTAGCCTTGGTATTAAAACCAAGTCCCTCCTTCCCATTGTTTGACCTTTGCTTACTCAAAAGATCATCCAAGGAAAGTTTAGTTTGGGGAGAGGAGGCCTTAGCAAGTTCATCCTTCAACCTAGCATTTTCCTTAATAATATTTGCATGATCACATGAAGGAGTAGAGGTACTAGGTATGTCATATGAAGCAAGCCTAATTTGAAGTTGCTCATTCGACTTGGAGAGGAGAGAGTATTCACTCTTCAAGGCTTTGTGAGCCTTGTCTAGTTCATCTAGATCCTTCACAAGTTTCTCATGATCAACACCAAATTTGGCCTTTTCTTTTAAAAGCACTTTAGACTTAGCTCTAGCAAGATCTCTAGCTTTAGTGAGATTGTTAATTTTATCTTGAGGGTCTTCAAGATTTTCTAACCTCTCTTCAAAAGAAGCTATGGTTTCTTGACTTTCCTCAAGAGCATTTTTAAGAGCATGTAGTTCAAGAGCGTCTTCCCTTTCTATTTGACATTTTTTCTCAGGAGTATCATTTTGTTGTGCTAAACGAATCATGAGATTGGAAACATGTTTTTTAGTGTTACCTTGCAAGTTAAGAATGAACTTATCAAAATCTGGCATTTCTTGTTTCACTTTTAGACTAGCAAGATCAACCCCTAGATCATTTGAAGTGTTAGGCATAGAGGGGTTAGGAGATGATACCTCGGAAGATTTAGCCATGAGGCAATTTTCTTCCTCCACATGGATGACCTCATTGGGGGATTCACTTGGTGATGAAGACTTAGTGGAGAGGGAGGCAAGAGAAACCAATCCATTCGAGGATGCATCTTCTTCATCATCAACGTCATCATCTCCGGAGGTATATTCTTCATGAGTTGATAGCACAATAGATGTGTCCAAGGTCGACCTTGCCATGAAGCAATGTGCATTCTTGATATGAGTACTCTCATTGGGGGAATCAAAGAGAGATGAAGAGGGAATGTTGGTAGTGACAATGGAGGCCAATTCCTTGGAGCTTTCTTCATCTTCATCATCACTAGAACTTTCAACTTCATCAGAAGAATATTCTTCCTTAGTCACTAGCACAATCCTTGAGGGCCTCTTGCCCTTCTTGCTCTTGTTATAGAATTTCTTGTTGGGGGCCTTTGAAACTTTGCCCCTTGAATCTTTGCTCTTGTCCTTGGGAATGAGCCTTCCACCATTAGTTTCCCTATTTTCATAAGGGCATTGAGCGATGAAATGGTGCTTGTCATCACAATTGTAGCAAGATCTTGTTCTTGGGCCCGAGCTTGTGAAACCACTTGAGTTGTTTCTCTTGATGTTGTCTTCCTTGGCCTTGGATGGGTCAACCCAAAAGGTTTTTGCATGGAATGCCATGTGGTCATGGTAGTGGTGTTCCAAGTCTTCCGGATAGGACATACTCCAAGATGCCCTATAAGATTCTTGAGGAATCACTTCTTCCACGGAGTTGACCGCCAAGGCAAGGTTGGACCCTTTTGACATCCCAAGAGCTCGATTGCGAGAATCATGAGAGTTTTGCTCAAGCACCTTGAGAGCTTGCATCTCGTGCACGGCTTGTTGAGAAGTGAGAGAGGAAAAGCATTCTCTCCCAACAAGAGTCTTGACATCAATGGGTTGAAACGGCATCATGCAATCGATGTACTTATCCTTGATCCAAGAGTCATTGATGTGGGTGGCACCCACATTCCGGAAGGCATCGGCAATGGTGAGAAGTCTTCCATACATGGCTTCATGATCTTCATCCGGTAGCCTCAAGAAACCTTCGACTTTATTCCGAAGAGCATTATACTTGTTCCTTCTCATGCTCTCACTTCCAATGCAACTAGCGGCCAAACCATCCCAAGCTTCCTTGGCATTGGTGAAATTCTGAACACGAGCCAAATCCTTTGTCCCCACACTAGTTTGGATCATGTGCAAGGCAGTGTTATTGAGTTGACTATCAATCGCTTCTCTTCTAGTCAACTTGTCGGGGTTGTAAGGCTTGAAGCCTTCCACGATGATTCTCTAAAGTTCATTGGAGGCACTGCGAACATGAGAGCTAAACTCAAATTGCCAAGTATCGAAATCATTAACGGAAAACTTAGGTGGGTCGCCCCGAATGTTTATATGAGGATGGGGAACCGGTATATCGGGAGATAGAAAAGGTGGAGGCACTCGATTGTAGCTCTCACCTCCACTAGTTCCCCTAGGAGATGCAATGGGCGATTTGATAGTGTTTAAGTTATCACCATCCACGGGTTTGGTAGAGGAGGGTAATACAGAAGCATCTCCCTCTTCTAACTCACCCGTGACATTTACCTCTTTGGTGGGAGCCATGGGAGGGGCCGGAGTCAAAAGCTCGGAAATCATTTTTCTCATGCTTTCCATTTGAGCTTCCATGGAGGACCTCAACGAATTGAAATCATCCATGGATACCATCTTAGCGGCCCCATCCGTAGGTTCTTCATCCGGCATACTCTTAGGCGGTTAAGCCCGAAATAAGAGCCGAGGCTCTGATACCAATTGAAAGGATCGTATGCCGCACCTAGAGGGGGGGGGTGAATAGGTGCTAACCAATTTTTAGTTCTTTTTCAATTTAGGTTTGACACAAAGGTAAATTCTCTAGATATGCAACTAAGTGAATTTACCTATATGACAAGTCTAACAACTAAGCACGATATAGCTATGCAAAATATAGGAGATGGAATAGGATAGAGGTAACCGAGAGTGGAGCACGCGATGACACAGAGATGATTCCCGTAGTTCCCTTCCTTTGGAAGAAGGTACGTCTACGTTTGGAGGAGTGTGGTTGCTACAAAAGCCAAACCAACAGCCACGAAGGCTTCACTCAGATCTCCTATGGGCAACGCCACGAAGGCCTAGCCCACTTCCACTAAGGGATTTCCTCGAGGCGGAAACTGGGCCTTTACAAGGTTCTTGGGGCACACATCCACAACCGAATTGGAGGCTCCCAAATCTGTAACAATACAACAATCAACAACAACACATCAACAACAATCAACTAGGGAACCAAAGAGGAACACTAGCAAGAGGGCCCTCAAACAAATGAGGGGGAAATGTAAATCGCTTCGGTGAGGATGTAGATCGGTGTGTTCTCCTTCGAATCTCCAAAGATCAAGAGCTTTGGTAGGGGGAGGAAGGAGATCTTGCAAATCTTGTGTTTTTGAGGTGGCTCTAATGGTGGTGAAGCTTGGCAGATTTTTGTGTAATGATTGAGCAAGGAGCAAGGTACAAGAAGGGGGTATAAATACCCCCTTCCAAATTCCAGCCGTTGGAGCTTCCGGGGGGGCCGGATAATCCGGCCTAAGTTAGGGCCGGATAATCCGGCCCAACCAAAAATCCGGCCCTTGGGAAAATCCGGCCAAATATCCGGCCAAATGTCTGGCCCCTGTCCAGAGCTGCATCGCCTCAGGTCCTTAGCCGATTTTAGGGGGGTCCTGATATTTTGGAAATGTCCGGCCCGGATTATCCGGCCCTGGGGCAAATCCGGGCAAATGTCCGGGCAATTATCCGGCCCATGTCCAGGGAGTACTGAGCCACAAATCCTCAAGTCCTTAGTCGAAAAAAGGGGCCGGATATTTTGGAAATATCCGGCCCAGAATATCCGGCCTGGTGATCCTGTTACAACTTCTTTTTGACACGCCTCACCACATCCATCACACATATATACATGTATCTATATAATCCCTGTACTACTTAAACAAACATTAGTGTATCACATACATTGACATCAAACACACAAAACATATTATGAGAGATGTTCTTTCACACACAGGTGCTACTGCCGGTGCATGAGACACCCATGGGGAGTACGTAGGTGCCGCCATCGAATGACTTGCCGCGACGCTTCCATATAGGACGAGTGGAATGTCGCACCTAGATCAAGCCACATGTACATCATGTCCAACTAGGTGCTTTGAGCACCGCCGGTAGGTCCACACGTCCTCCATCACCAGCGTCGGCGGGACGTACCCAACGCCGCTGTAACATCCCAAAAATTTCAAAACAAAACAAATGAATTTCCCTTTTTCCAAATTTTGGAACCAACAAAAACTTTTATTAAATTAAGTTTGATACATAGTGATCTTGCTTAATTCTTGTGCTATTGCCATGATTGCTTGTTAAAGTATTTTGAAATGATCTTAAACCCTACACCTCACCCCTCTTTTCACCACTCAAGTTAAAATAAAATAAAAGGAAATTAAATAAGAAAAAGGTATATGTGCCTATGGCTATTTTTATAAAACTTTACCCTAGGCTTTTCTACTTTGCTAAGAGGTTTGGAAAACCTTCATAAACCTTACCTAGTGCTTATCAAACCCAATCCAAGTTGATTCCAAAGAAAATAAAAAGAAACTAAAAATGCCATAGAGGCATATGAAATTAAAATAGCAAACTTGTGAATTTAGGAATCTTGACCCTAAGACATGTGGTGAATGGTTGGATCACTCCTCTATACCATTTCAACACTCAACCACACCAATTGGGTCAAGCCAAGTCAAATTAAAAATCAAATACAACATATGCATAGAGGCATATGTGACACATAACCATAATACCCAATTCTTTCCCTATGCCTCTAAACCTTGACCAAATGGTGTGAAACCATCTCTAAACCTAATCTAAACCTAAATTTACCCTCAACCATGCCCAAGTAAAGAAATAGGAACAATTTACAAGATTAAGAAAAATTGACACATCACCTCTTATGTGTTATGGCCATTTTTGCAAATCTTTGAGCTAGACCTTTTGGAATGGTTTCAATGGTTTGGAAATGTTCCTAAACTAATAAATCACTTTGGAGTCAAGAAAAATCAAATCAAAAAGAGAGAAATCAAATAGGGAGAAAATCCCATTTTCACTCACATACACACTTAGCCAATTTTGCAAATATTCAATCAAGGCCACTTTGGCTTGTGCCATTGTGTGTAAAACACTTATATATCAATAACACACCCATTTGAATCAAAAAAACCCAATTCAAATCAAAGATGAATTCAAATTCAACATACATATGATAATGGTCATATGGCCACTTTATAAAATCTTCACCACTTTACCCCCCTGGTTTTGACTTTTCTTAAACCAAACTTGGTCAACACTTGCCACCTCATCCAAGACCTTGTCAAAGTGAAAAACTTTTCTGTTGACCACCAGTGCTGACTTTGACCAGGTTGACCAGAATAGAATTGACAAGTGGAGACATTGAAATAAAGAGAAGATAACCCCCATTTTGAAATCTCACAAACCTTCACCAAAATGACCACCACCACCACCATTCTACCTCTCTGAATATATGTTTGAGACTCACCAAAAAGATTTCCAAAATTCCACAAAAATGTTCATGCGACCATTTCGTCGAGCAGTGGGCAGGCAACTTTCCAGAATTGAGTTACACTCAATTACACACTGGATTCTTGCCTAAACCCTCTTTATCTTGTGATCATGAGGCTCTTCTGCAGCCCCTGCATCAAGCCCAGTACTTGCCATGGTCGATTAAAGCGTGGAGAGGGCAGAACTTTGGCATGCCGTGTACCATGCCGGCCTCAAAGCACTTGATCTATCTGGCCTCCCTCTCTCAGTAAAACTTTGTCCAGGAGCATCTACTCATCACCAGGAACCTCACCATGCACAGCCCTAGCCCGCCAAGGCACGACATTGGCCAGGCGACGCGCGCCCAGCACCATGCCAGGGCATGCCAGGCACGCGGTGAGCGCGCTCTGGGACGCGCCAGAGCATCTTGCGCCCGATCGCCCTCGTCCTCCCCCTGCACCCCTATGACTGCGTCGAGAACCACCACCCTCACCTCTACCGCGTAGACACGCTCGAATTCCTGCGGCCGCCTTGTCACCGTCGTCCTCGTTGGAAAAGTACCGCGGGTACTGCCGCACTCGATACACACTTCCGATCGATCCCTTCACCTTTTCTCTGCGCTAGCTACACCTTGAGCATCGCCAGGATGATGCCTACACATAGCCGTCCTCGCCTTGCCCCTTCGAGCGTCGGAGAAGCCATGCCGTCGACGCTCCTTCACAGCACCCACGGCATCACCTTGGCTCTATAAATAGAGCGATCCCGAGCACGAATTCTTCATAACAACTCACTCTCTTCCCATCCTTGCTTCTACTCAACAAGTTAATTAGACACCACCTCGCCGGAGCAGCAGCAATTTCAAGGCGAAGTCCGCCGGAGCCCTGAGATCCTCGCCGCCGATTGACGCTTCCCCAAGCTCTGCCAGTGTACCAGGAGCTTCTTCACCCTCGCCAATGTCGCCTCGTACCTCGCCATCGATCGCCGGCGGCCTGGTACGCCCTCCGACCCCCTAGGCTCGCCGCCAGATGCTCGGCATCTCGCCGGAGAAGACGACGGCTCTGAGCCGTTGATATGCGTTCTAATCCTACGCCCCACAATAGCTCATACCGATTCGGCTGTTAAACGTCGCTGACGGGTGGCCCCCACCTCGTCAGACGGCCCACTCGCACCAGATTCTTGTTGGGCTGTGTTCTGTTGTTTATTTTCGTTTCGGCCCATTTTCGTTTCCCGCGCGGCCCAAAATTTCAAACTTCGTTTAATTAGTTTCAGCTGAATTCAAATACTGGTACCCATTTCAAATTTGAATAACATTCAAACTACTGCAACCAATTTAGCAAACTGCATATCTCTGGAAAGCCCATGAAATTATCTACACTTGGCCACTGGTCTCAACCTCATAGCTTTTGTAGTTTTTGAATAGCAAAAATAACAAATCAGATACTTTTTAGTTTTCAAATAAATATTAAAAATCAACCCTTTTGAATTTTGAGGTGATTCTACCTCTCATAATTCACATTTCACAAACCCTAATTTTTTATGTAAAAATATTATATAGGTACTGTGTATGATCATGGGCTAGAAGCAAAATATTGGTTATGTAGTCAATACTAGTCCATTTAAACTATTTCAAATTTTAGGAAATTAAATCTATGAGGTGTAGCACCTCATTTAAATCATTTTCTCAAGTGTTATGAAGTAATGTGATGACCTCTATTGCTTAGGTTCACACTTGCTCACTTGAAGAACTTAAATCAAAATAGTAGTTAAATTACAATGGTTATTTAAATCACATGAGATGATGAATCTCATTTAAATCATTTTTCTCAAATAATAAGTGTGAAATGTTGACCCTGGTCAACATGTGATCATCCCTGGTTATTTGAGAATATTAAATCTTAAGAAGATTCAATGAGAGGAAATTATTTCTCCAAAGAACTACATAGAAACCCTAATTCCAATTTCAATGAGAGGAAATTATTTTCCTAAGACTAAGTAAGAAACCCTAGCATAATTTGTGAACAAATGTTAAGTAGTGATGCTAGATCAATTGTGTGAGCCATTAAGGCTAATTGAGACTACTTAAGTGTTGTTTGGTGATTGTATCCTCGTATCCATTTATAGACGCTAGTACCGGAGACTATCAAGAGGAAGAGACCTTCTACCAAGAGGAAGAGCAAGAAAACTTTGATCACCTCACCAATCAAGGCAAGCTATTACCAATGCAAGCTAGACTAATGCAAGCTACTTTGTGCAAAGCTCTACAAGAGCAAGGCACCATTACATTTTACTTTATGGTCCTATCCCAAGTTTTTACTATACAAGCTTTATTGAATTCTATTTATCAAAGTTACTTTTTGATTTATGATTCACTTGGTTTAGTTATAGAGTAGTACAAGAGCATCACACTTAGCCTAGCAAGCTCCAAGATATTTAGCACCCCTCATAACTAGTTGCTAGTGCTCAATATTAAAAGTGACTACTCTAGTTGGGAACTTGTGAATTGAAATGACTTTGAAAACCTTGGAATGATGAGTCATTCTATTGAGAGATTTTGAAGGTGAATATGACTGGTGAATGACTTGGTGAATTTTACCAAAACTGATGGTTGGGTTCGGATGCGATACCATTCCAATTTTACAAGTACCCCCACAATACCTGGCTTCGCCTTTTCTTATCTTCTTCCCGGCACAAAAAGAGGGATTAGCATTATACCGAGGTAGGAAGAAAAAGTGAAAAGAAGAACTGTTGATGTCATTATATCTTTCTCCAGAGTTCCAGATAACTGGTGCTCAATGCCGTGCTCTAGAAAAGATTTCTCTGTGTGAAGAGAACAATACCTATTCATACCTGTAAATGGACAAGGGACAGAGTCTTCTCCTCCGAGATCCCGAGAGAGATTGCAGAAGTTCGCGGGAAAAGTAAGCACCTTTGAATTGCATTGAATTTCAAGCCTTATCGGGTAAGGCTTAGCTGGAAACTTATGTATTTTAGTGTGGGTTCCCTCTGAACAAGCGTCATAGGGGTTATGCCGAGGCTGTCTCCATTGAATGTGAAATGATGTGAAATGAGGTGAATGTCCTACCCAAGCCCTGTGCAGTTCCCGGGTTGACGGTTTCTTTTCACCGGGAGGCCAAACTCATGGGGAGAGGTGCCTATACTAGAGTATGTAAATTAAAGGTTAGGATTGGTAGTTCGCGTACTGCGTACGATAAATCAGGGCCAGTTACCCCTGACGAACTATTGAAATTGTTGTGGCACAAGTGTACAATCTCTGCAGAGTTTAACCTATTCGAATAGCCGCATCCGCGGTCATGGACAGTTGGAAAGGCCATACTGTTCCGTCATCAGAAGTTTTCTAAACATATGAACGGTGACTTGTGATTTGAATTGAAAGGTGACTTTGACTTTGAATCACAACTGAGTTGTGGGAATGACACTAATGTTCCCACTTGAGTTTAGCAAATGAAGAAGTTTTGACTATTAAAAGTGCTTATGAAATAAAACTGGCTTTCTGCAAATGAAACTAGAGCTTAGAACCCCCTTACTATAGTTGATAGTATTTACCTTAGTATTAGTTTGCGAGTACTTTAAAGTACTCATGGCTGTGTCCCCGGCTATTCAAATGGCCAGACTATGAAGAAGAGTACCAGAACCCGGAAGAAAGACAGCAGGACGTCTACGACAACTAGGATCACTCCTGACGTCAACAGTTGCCTGTGGAATAGATGGACTACTACTACGCTATTTTCGCTTCCGCTATGTGTTATGTAATGGATCAATAGAACTTCTATTATTGTAATGAGACTGGATCATGTGATCCTTTATTTGTAAGACGATTATGTGTCGTATGAATGATGTGTTGTGATATCAATCTATTATGTCTCACAAAAACAATATTCCTGGGATTGCGAGGAATGGCATAATAGGCATCTGGATTTAAAAATCTGGGTGTTGACAAGTTGGTATTAGAGCCATTGTTGACCTTAGGAGACTCTAGTTAGAATGGACGTCCGAAAAACTTAGTTTTGAAACAAATGAAGTGAATATTTGTGAAAACTTATTCTCCCTCTTATCCTTGAGATCTTCTTCAAAATAAGAAAGTTATGCTCTATTCTTCTTATACTACTACATAAAATTTTGACACATTACTCACTTCTCTAACTTACTCATCATAATTCTTCACAGATGGAGTACACCTGCAAGTCTTATCAGCTTGGCCACGGAGGAAACCTCATGTTTGAGAAGGATTTGAAACAACTGGTTGATTATTTAGGACGTCTGTATCCCGAGTTCTTCGGAATACCCCTCAACAATCCATCGGGAGGACAACCTCGGTGGGAAGTTACTACAGATCTGAGAGGAAAGCTTGGAGCCCCAACATGGGAAACCATGTGGTTTTCTGTAACGGGAAGCACTTGGAAGGAAGGACTAGTCAGAGCGATGCAAGAAGCAATTGCCCGTCTGTGCGGACAGAATATAAACAAGCTCGAGAATACTCGCTTCATTTACTACCCAGGACATGACCCAATGGGAAGACCAATAATCATGCCCCCGCACCCGGAGATGAACCACTATGTTGCCTACCTCGACTACATGCTGTACAAGACCCGCAAGGAGTTGGACAACGCCCTCGCCTTTCGCCAAGCACATTACCCGTGAAGATGAAGAATCCCCCCCTGAAGAGTAGTATCATTTAAAGCACTTTCGTATGTGTGAGTTGTATCAGGATCCCCTTGTATCGTAGAACGAATGAATGGTTCTTCAAACCAACAGTGTGTTAGCTTTGTAATATGTGATGCTTGGTATGAATGAAAAAGTGTTGTTGGTTTTTACCCCTGCAACACTACTCAAGTTTTCAATTTATGAACTTTTTAAACTTTAAACAAAACAAACCATAGAAATTTCCCTCTTATCTTATCATCTACCTCAATGTTCAGATGGCCCCACCAACCCGCAACACCACCCAGGATGCCATGATGCAACTGCTGCAGACGATGATGGCAGACCGAGAAGTCGAAAGAGCTGAACACCAAGCCAACATTGCCGCACTACAACAGATAGCTCAGAACAATCAAGGCCATGGAAACCACGATCACCCTGGATCGAAGCTGAAGAACTTTCAGAACACCAACCCTCCAATGTTCAACAAGACTGAAGAGCCCCTTGATGCTGATGACTGGCTCCAGACCATGGAGAACAACCTCGAAGTTGCAGGAGTTGAAGCCGCAGAAAAAGTACTGTTTGCCACCCACTACCTGTCAGGACCTGCCAGAGCCTAGTGGACAAGTGCCTACGCAATGAATGCGGGACAGATGATCACCTGGGAAGAATTCAAGCTGAAATTCAGCAAATACCATGTGCCCCAAGGACTGATCAAGAAGATGAGAGACGAGTTCCGTGAACTCAAGCAAGGAAGGATGTCCGTGGTGGAATACCGCGACAGGTTTCTCACTCTGTCAAGGTACGCCCCGGATGAGACCGACACCAATGAGAAGAGAAAGGAAAGATTCCTGAACGGACTGCATGATGAGATTCAAACTGTGTTAGTGAACATTCCGTTCGCTGACTTGGAAGCCCTCGTAGACTCAGCCATACAAATGGAAGGAAAGCTGCATCAAGCCAATGAGAACCGCAAGCGCAGAATGATGAACCAGAATGGACCCCACCATACCAACAGCAACAACAACAATGGAAACAACAACAACACCAATACTGCCCCGAGGACTGGGAGCAATGCTACCCCCATCACCCCCAAGGACAAGGCAACAATCAACTGCTATGAATGTGGAGTTGTGGGTCACTACTCCAACGAGTACCCCAAGAAGCTTGCCAAGATTGCCACCAATACCGCTGCACCTGCTCAGCAACAGCGCCGCTTTGCAGGAAGAAGGAACCAGAACAACAACAACGGCCGCCTCTACCACATGATTGCCACTGAAGCTCAGGAAGCACCCCAGACCATGCCAAGTATGTCTTCCTGTTAGTCAAAATGCTCAATCTCTCTTAGGAACCTAACTTTTCTTAAAATCTCGGGACGAGATTTGTTTAAGGGGGAAGGGTTTGTAACATCCCAAAAATTTCAAAACAAAACAAATGAATTTCCCTTTTTCCAAATTTTGGAACCAACAAAAACTTTTATTAAATTAAGTTTGATACATAGTGATCTTGCTTAATTCTTGTGCTATTGCCATGATTGCTTGTTAAAGTATTTTGAAATGATCTTAAACCCTACACCTCACCCCTCTTTTCACCACCCAAGTTAAAATAAAATAAAAGGAAATTAAATAAGAAAAAGGTATATGTGCCTATGGCTATTTTTATAAAACTTTACCCTAGGCTTTTCTACTTTGCTAAGAAGTTTGGAAAACCTTCATAAACCTTACCTAGTGCTTATCAAACCCAATCCAAGTTGATTCCAAAGAAAATAAAAAAAACTAAAAATGCCATAGAGGCATATGAAATTAAAATAGCAAACTTGTGAATTTAGGAATCTTGACCCTAAGACATGTGGTGAATGGTTGGATCACTCCTCTATACCATTTCAACACTCAACCACACCAATTGGGTCAAGCCAAGTCAAATTAAAAATCAAATACAACATATGCATAGAGGCATATGTGACACATAGCCATAATACCCAATTCTTGCCCTATGCCTTTAAACCTTGACCAAATGGTGTGAAACCATCTCTAAACCCAATCTAACCCTAAATTGACCCTCAACCTTGCCCAAGTAAAGCAATGGGAACAATTTACAAGATTAAGAAAAATTGACACATCACCTCTTATGTGTTATGGCCATTTTTGCAAATCTTTGAGCTAGACCTTTTGGAATGGTTTCAATGGTTTGGAAATGTTCCTAAACTAATAAGAATCACTTTGGAGTCAAGAAAAATCAAATAAAAAAGAGAGAAATCAAATAGGGAGAAAATCCCATTTTCACTCACATACACACTTAGCCAATTTTGTAAATCTTCAATCAAGGCCACTTTGGCTTGTGCCATTGTGTGTAAAACACTTATATATAAATAACACACCCATTTGAATCAAAGAAACCCAATTCAAATCAAAGATGAATTCAAATTCAACTTACATATGATAATGGTCATATGGCCACTTTATAAAATCTTCACCACTTTACCCCCCCTGGTTTTGACTTTTCTTAAACCAAACTTGGTCAACACTTGCCACCTCATCCAAGACCTTGTCAAAGTGAACAACTTTTATGTTGACCACCAGTGCTGACTTTGACCAGGTTGACCAGAATAGAATTGACAAGTGGAGACATTGAAATAAAGAGAAGATAACCCCCATTTTGAAATCTCACAAACCTTCACCAAAATGACCACCACCACCACCATTCTACCTCTCTGAATATATGTTTGAGACTCACCAAAAAGATTTCCAAAATTCCACAAAAATGTTCATGTGGCCATTTCGTCGAGCAGTTGGCAGGCACCTTTCCAGAATTGAGTTACACTCAATTACACACTGCATTCTTGCCTAAACCCTCTTTATCTTGTGATCATGAGGCTCTTCTGCAGCCCCTGCATCAATCCCAGTACTTGCCATGGTCGATTAAAGCGTGGAGAGGGCAGAACTTTGGCATGCCGTGTACCATGCCGGCCTCAAAGCACTTGATCTCTCTGGCCTCCCTCTCTCAGTAAAACTTTGTCCAGGAGCATCTACTCATCACCAGGAACCTCACCATGCACGGCCCTAGCTCGCCAAGGCACGGCATTGGCCAGGCGACGCGCGCCAAGCACCATCCCAGGGCATGCCAGGCACGCGGTGAGCGCGCTCTGGGACGCGCCAGAGCATCTTGCGCCCGATCGCCCTCGTCCTCCCCCTGCATCCCTATGACTGCGTCGAGAACCACCACCCTCACCTCTACCGCGTAGACATGCTCGAATGCCTGCGGCCGCCTTGTCACCGTCGTCCTCGTCGGAAAAGTACCGCGGGTACTGCCGCACTCGATACACACTTCCGATCGATCCCTTGACCTTTTCTCTGTGCCAGCTACACCTTGAGCATCGCCAGGATGATGCCTACACATAGCCGTCCTCGCCTTGCCCCTTCGAGCGTCGGAGAAGCCATGCCGTCGACGCTCCTTCACAGCACCCACGGCATCACCTTGGCTCTATAAATAGAGCGATCCCGAGCACGAATTCTTCACAGCAACTCACTCTCCTCCCATCCTTGCTTCCACTCAACAAGTTAATTAGGCACCACCTCGCCGGAGCAGCAGCAATTTCAAGCCGAAGTCCGCCGGAGCCCTGAGATCCTCGCCGCTGATTGACGCTTCCCCAAGCTCCGCCACTGTACCAGGAGCTTCTTCACCCTCGCCAATGTCGCTCGTACCTCGCCATTGATCGCCGGCGTCCTGGTACGCCCTCCGACCCCCTAGGCTCGCCGCCAGACGCTCAGCATCTCGCCGGAGAAGACGACGGCTCTGAGCCATTGATCTGCGTTCTAATCCTACGCCCCACGATAGCTCATACCGATTTGGCTATTAAACGTCGCTGACGGGTGGCCCCCACCTCGTCAGGCGGCCCAGTCGCACCAGATGCTTGTTGGGCTGCGCTGTGTTGTTTATTTTCATTTTGGCCCATTTTCGTTTCCCGCGCGGCCCAAAATTTCAAACTTCATTTAATTAGTTTCAGCTGAATTCAAATACTGGTGCCCACTTCAAATTTGAATAACTTTCAAACTACTGCACCAAATTTAGCAATGCATATCTCTGGAAAGCCCATGAAATTATCTACACTTGGCCACTGGTCTCAACCTCATAGCTTTTGTAGTTATTGAATAGCAAAAATAACAAATCAGATACTTTTCAGTTTTCAAATAAATATTAAAAATCAACCCTTTTGAATTTTGAGGTGATTCTACCTCTCATAATTCACATTTCACAAACTCTAATTGTTTATGTAAAATTATGATATAGGTACTGCGTATGATCATGGGCTAGAAGCAAAATATTGGCTATGTAGTCAATACTAGTCCATTTAAACTATTTCAAATTTTAGGAAATTAAATCTATGAGGTGTAGCACCTCATTTAAATCATTTTCTCAAGTGTTATGAAGTAATGTGATGACCTATATTGCTTAGGTTCACACTTGCTCACTTGAAGAACTTAAATCAAAATAGTAGTTAAATTACAATGGTTATTTAAATCACATGAGATGATGAATCTCATTTAAATCATTTTTCTCAAATAATAAGTGTGAAATGTTGACCCTGGTCAACATGTGATCATCCCTGGTTATTTGAGAAGATTAAATCTTAAGAAGATTCAATGAGAGGAAATTATTTATCCAAAGAACTACATAGAAACCCTAATTCCAATTTCAATGAGAGGAAGTTATTTTCCTAAGACTAAGTAAGAAACCCTAGCATAATTTGTGAACAAATGTTAAGTAGTAATGCTAGATCAATTGTGTGAGCCATTAAGGCTAATTGAGACTACTTAAGTGTTGTTTGGTGATTGTATCCTCGTATCCATTTATAGACGCTAGTACCGGAGACTATCAAGAGGAAGAGACCTTCTACCAAGAGGAAGAGCAAGAAAACTTTGATCACCTCACCAATCAAGGCAAGCTATTACCAATGCAAGCTAGACTAATGCAAGCTACTTTGTGCAAAGCTCTACAAGAGCAAGGCACCATTACATTTTACTTTATGGTCCTATCCCAAGTTTTTACTATACAAGCTTTATTGAATTCTATTTATCAAAGTTACTTTTTGATTTATGATTCACTTGGTTTAGTTATAGAGTAGTACAAGAGCATCACACTTAGCCTAGCAAGCTCCAAGATATTTAGCGCCCCTCATAACTAGTTGCTAGTGCTCAATATTAAAAGTGACTACGCTAGTTGGGAACTTGTGAATTGAAATGACTTTGAAAACCTTGGAATGATGAGTCATTCTATTGAGAGATTTTGAAGGTGAATATGACTGGTGAATGACTTGGTGAATTTTACCAAAACTGATGGTTGGGTTCGGATGCGATACCATTCCAATTTTACAAGTACCCCCACAATACCTGAATCTGGGTAAGACTTAGCTGGAAACTTATGTATTTTAGTATGGGTTCCCTCTGAACAAGCGTCATAGGGGTTATGCCGAGGCTGCCTCCATTGAATGTGAAATGACGTGAAATGAGGTGAATGTCCTACCCAAGCCCTGTGCAGTTCCCGGGTTGACGGTTTGTTTTCACCGGGAGGCCAAACTCATGGGGAGAGGTGCCTATACTAGAGTATGTAAATTAAAGGTTAGGATTGGTAGTTCGCGTACTGCGTACGATAAATCATGGCCAGTTACCCCTGACGAACTATTGCAATTGTTGTGGCACAAGTGTACTTCCTCTGCAGAGTTTAACCTATTCGAATAGCCGCGTCCGCGGTCATGGACAGTTGGAAAGGCCATACTGTTCCGTCATCAGAAGTTTTCTAAAAATATGAATGGTGACTTGTGATTTGAATTGAAAGGTGACTTTGACTTTGAATCACAACTGAGTTGTGGGAATGACACTAATGTTCCCACTTGAGTTTAGCAAATGAAGAAGTTTTGACTATTAAAAGTGCTTATGAAATAAAACTGGCTTTCTGCAAATGAAACTAGAGCTTAGAACCCCCTTACTATAGTTGATAGTATTTACCTTAGTATTAGTTTGCGAGTACTTTAAAGTACTCATGGCTGTGTCCCTGGCTATTCAAATGGCCAGACTATGAAGAAGAGTACCAGAACCCGGAAGAAGGACAGCAGGACGTCTACAACAACTAGGATCACTCCTGACGTTAACAGTTGCCTGTGGAATAGATGGACTACTACTACGCTATTTTCGCTTCCGCTATGTGTTATGTAATGGATCAATGGAACTTCTATTATTGTAATGAGACTGGATCATGTGATCCTTTATTTGTAAGACGATTATGTGTTGTATGAATGATGTGTTGTGATATCAATCTATTATGTCTCGTAAAAACAATATTCCTGGGATTGCGAGGAATGGCATAATAGGCATCTGGATTTAAAAATCCGGGTGTTGACAGCCGCCCAACTGGCGGACGTAGAGCTAGTTAGCTCAGGTCGCATACTTGGAGTAGTGCTCGAGGAGGAGCTCATTTTCAGAGTCGAACCATGATTCTAGTGGCTCAACGGTGAAGAACGAGTTTCGCCAGAGTTGTGCTCTGTCTGGAACCACCAGTAGCACTCTGGTAAATCCATGACATACGCCGGGAGAGCTTCTAGATCCGGCGGTCAGGGAGATGGATGTCCTTGAGCCGTGCGGCCTCCATGACTGGGACGGCCCGAACCGGAAACCTCTTAAGGTTTAAGTGCTAGTCTTTCGGGAGGTGCATGTTGGGCCACAACACGACTGTGTATGCCTCCTAGAACTATTGTGCAACCTGACTGGGATGTTTAGGTTGTGTTGCTCCTCCTCCCATGTTAGTGCGGTCGTCGTAGGGGTGTGGAAGAAACCACGCTAGTGCCAACCCAACAAGGAGACTGCCTTGTGGTCGATCTTTGTGCGGGAACCCAACCTGTTATGCATCTTTGTGCAAAGGAGAGGAGCGTAGCATCGAGGAGACGGTGGAATGTTCCAAAGAAAGATCACCAAATCCATAGATCTTGATATGCAACCGCCTCAAGAATGACTGTGCACCCTTCCGCATGCCAATGGTATTGCTCCTTCCATGCAAATGGACAATTCTTCCATTCCCAATGCATGCAACCTATGCTTACAAGCATTTTAGGAAATCATCTAGACATGTTGATTGGCAATACTCTACAAACACTTGAACATGTTGCTCTCCAGAACATATACATTGACTCCAGGCAAGTGGACTCGCTCATGCGAATGTTCTCGTCTGCTAGGTCACCGGATACTCCGTACGCGAGCATCCTAGTAGCCGTAGTGCATTTCTTGTAAGAAGTGAAGCCAAGTTTACATGTGCATCATTCTTCAAATTGAAGTAGTCATCATAGTACCTCATGTCATGCAAAATTCTTAGATAAAGCTTTGTTAACATCCGAAAACGTCGCTAGAAACATGGTTCCTTGGAAAAGGGATCGATCCAATGAAAGTAGTCCCGCCAGAGCTTCTCATGGACATCCTATTGATTGTGGTCCCTCGTCGGACCTCACCCCTTGACCGAGCCCCTGAACTTTTGTACATGGTTCTTGTGATCCTGGACGAGAAGGGACACCACCATCAAGATTTCGGTATCAACATCAAACTCATCTGATGATGTGTGGATAACATGGCTTGATAAAAATCATCCAAACTATCCTCCATGATCTATGATAAGGTAAACCCACTATAAGCAATGATTTTTGTGCATGTGCACTGAAAACATGGGACTGGGAGGCATGCACATTACCTTGTCAGCTGACGAGGATATTAGGTTGTGGGCATCATGGACCATGGGGGTAGGCCTCTAGCCTGAAGCCATGCCACTAGACAACAGTGGGGAGAGTCCTGGACGCGCACTGCGTGTTATGTGGCTGAATCGGCCTTTGCCGGTGATGGCGGCCAAGTGTCGGTAGAGGTGATGATAGGGTGGGAGGTGGGGTGGCTAGGAGCATCCGTGTATGTGCCTGGTTGCAGGGCCCGGGGCGGACAAATAATCTCACGACACGGACGCGCTCCTTGTCTGTTGGACCGCAAATCCTCCTCGTTGGGCTGTCTTTGCTCCAAAAAACAGACTTATTTATAGGGCGCGGTGATTTGCGAGTCACACTATTGGGTCTTCCTATTAGACCCCGTGGAGCACAATGAGCACCATATGTCTATTTGTGGGCCAACGTTGGAGATGTCCTAAGCACAAGGCTCCTAGTAATATCCTGAACCAATGAATGCCAAGGTAATTGATCCTACGGCTCAGGCTTGGGCTCAGATTCCACGGCTCAGGTTCACCTACTTTAAGAAATATTTGACCATTTATTTTATCAATAAAATATGGAATATATTTCATAGAAGTTATACCATCGACTTCTGTGGCATATATCTCATATTTTGTTGACCAAATCAATAATAAATTTTCGTTAAAGTATGTGAAGGGCTAATAAGCCGGTACTGAGGAAGTAGAGAAGAACATATTACTGGGTCGAGGTTGTTTGTGTAATCATCAAAGAAAAGCTTCGCCGTTTTGGTGGTGGTGGGGGGTGCACAAAAAGGGTGAGGAAGAAGACGACCATGGTGGTGACGATTTTAGACAGGCACTAGTATTTTTTCGCACTTTGTGCTCACTCGTGCGCATCTCGGGCGCACTTTCGGATTGGTCACCCATCCTAAAATTGCTCTTGAGCAAGCATGCTCAACCTTGTATTTTTTTTAGAATAAGCTTCCATAAAATAAGTTGTAACTTGGTGATATGAGTATCCTATCAATCCTATTATTAATCCATGTACAAGGATGTCATACTCATCCCCTTATAGAAGACCGACACCCTCATAAATCAACTTCAAGCCAGTAATGTCCCCTCTTATCACACGTCGATGCCTCCAATGCCAGCATATGTCCCACATGCCCGCGCCCAAAACCTACGCACTCTCTGGTAACCGCAAAGTTCGGTTTTGATACGAAATGTATTAGCCCAACCAGCACGGGGTCGGGGATGTTACCCCTCACAACTCACTAGGATCAATAGATTGGCCAAGCATGGGTAACCTCGGTGTCCTCTGGAACGAGCTTCCCAAAAGAGAATTTGCAACTTGCTGGTATAAGTATCCTACCAATCCTATTAAATCCTAGGCCAAGATGCCACTGACCTAGGATGATAAGCGTGCATGCGTCGTGGCTCGCTGACGTGTTACACCTCCTGTAAATTATCCCCAACAAAGCACGAAGAAATCAAGAAAATATGGTTATAGTGAATTCAGCTCTGGTGTGTCGTGAGTCTGGCTCTACCCTGGCGGTGGCAGGCTTAACCATTTTCGCAAGAGAAATATCTAGTCTCTTTATTTTCATAATTCTTCTCATAACTTGAATTTAAATTTAAACAAAAAATCATGATAAAAATTATGGGTGGAAGATTGGTTCTCATTAATTCTATACTAACAAATATTGTAATGTATATGGTACCATTCTTCCAGTTTCCAAAAGAGTCTTACATATGTTAGACTATTATTGATCAAGATTCTTTTGACAAGAAAACAGAGAGAACTGCAAATACCGGTTTACTAAATGAAGTGTTGTCTATCGACCTAAGGACCAACATGGGTTTGGTGTTCACAACCTTGAGGTAAAGAACACTGCCATGTTGGGTAAATGGTTGGCCAATTTGCTAACCGAAGATGGGGTTTGACTGGCATTACTAAGGAGAAAACATGGCTCAATGACGATCACTTAGATTTGTTGGAAATCTAGAGATTCTTACTTTTGGATTGGCCTTATGGCGGTAAACAAATATTTTTCCCCTTTTGGATCTTTCTCTATTAAGGATGGATCTGAGATTAGGTTATGGGAAAATAAATGGCTAGGAAACGCTACTCTCCGAAAACAATACTAGCTCTGTATAATATTGTTGGACACAGAGGTGAAACTTTAGCTAAGGATATGGAATCCTCCCCGCTGTGTGTGACATTCAGAAGGAACCTTGTTGGGGCCAGACTTGTTAATTGGAATGAACTACTACAACCGTTTAGCTTTCATCTAGTTATCGTCATGGTCTGATGACAACCGTTTGAACCCTAATAGAATGATAAATTCTCTATGGATTCTATTTACAGGGCGCTGATTCAGGCTTTACAACCGGTAGTTAATAATAAGAATGTTTGGAAGATGAAGATACCATAAAAAGAATTTGCATGGTATCTTCATCGTAGGGTTATCCTTACGAAGGATAACCTAGCTGAACATAATTGGGAACGAAGTAAGAAATGGGTCTTCTATCATCATGATGAGACTATAGAACATATATTCTTTCAATGCCATTTTGTGAGGTCTATATAGTCAATCATCCAAATAGGTTCTACCTTGTATTCACCACGTAGCATTGCTAATATTTTCGCAACTGGCTTAATAGGTTGGATCATAGGTTTAAAATACTTACTAGGGTGGCAACACTTGCCGTTATCTGGTCTCTTTGGCTATTTAAAAATGATGTTATATTTAATGATAGAAAATCTTGTCTTATACAGGTTATCTACCGGTGCAGTACTTTGCTCCATTCATGATCGTCTCTTCAGCATATAGAGAATCGTAACATCTTTATAGAGGTATCTACACGGTTGGAGGATACGACGAGAGATTTTATTACCCAATATGGGTGACATCATAATCTCAAAATTGGACCACCATCACCTTAGGCGTCGACGCACCATCATGATGGTCCTTGTATCGAGAATTTTTTATGTTTTCGAACTATGGTTGGTTGAACGGTTGTGTACATCCTAGCTATACAGAGATCGGATGTAATGTTTACAAATTTTAAGCAATAAAGTGTCTTTTATCATAAAAATGATAAGAATTATGGAAGGAGGAAGTAGTAACAACGGCGAAGGAGTAGAAAAAAACCGGATTACCAAGCCGAGTTGGTCGATTCAATCATCCAAGTTAGGCGACGGCCGTTTCGGCTCTGTTCTCCACGCTGGCATTTCACAGTTTGCAAGCGAGGAAGAGCTGGAGACTGCGATGTGATGGCCAGCAACTTGGCGATGCATTGTCTGTTTCTTGACTGCAGCTGCCGCCTGCTGTCTGCTGGATATATTTTTCCTCTTGCCTCGCATTCCACCAATCTGAACTCCGAAGGAAGACTTGCACCCCGGGTCGTCGGCTCGGCTCGTTGGTGTGGGTACATATTTGCCGCCCTGAATTATTGCCAGCCTGGGCTAAAGCATCTCCAGTTCTCTATCTCCTCTCTTCCTTCTGTCCCACCCCTACAAAGAAAGCAGCGCCAGGATTTATATAACACGGCAGGTCGTCGTCTCCACAGTAGAGGACAGAAGACAGGACAGGATTTGGAGAGGAGCAGCTGACCCCAGCCGGAGAACCGCCCATCCACCATGAGCGACGGCAGTGCTCCTCCTGGAGGTACGTACCCGCTCTGCTATGCTCTTCTCCTTACTCTGGTTCTCTGTGAAAGTTTGGTCAACTCATGTGGAAGAGGTGGATTAGCACCACCATGGGATAATCTGAATCCTAAACCGGGATCTTGTTCGCCAGCCTCAGTTCCATCGAGCCTGCCGGCTAAGTTTGCTAATATGTATGTTGTATAAATCTGGTGCTTGTCTGTTGCTGTAGGCTACTTCATCGGCCGTCCAGCCAACACCGACGAACACAGCGAACCGCCGCCGCCCGCCGCTGAACCTGCTCCAGCCGTGAACCTACCTAATGGTAAGTGCACGCAACGGCAACGCTGCCTTTGATTGTATGTTACGCTGGGCTGACCCATGATTTTTCTTACTACTAAATCTCTCCGTGTCTTCTCTTGCTCAAACAAGATTACTTCGTCGGCCGCCCGGGGAACCATCAGGCGGAGAAGCCAGCGCCAAAGCCGGAACCCGGCTTCTTGGCCAAATGGTACGACACCTAGTCCATATATCGATCGAGTAGTTTTGGTAGATTTTTCATGTCGTGTAATGTCTAATGCTTTTTTCGCCTTCGTCTCCGATCTGCAGCTTCCCATGCCTCGCCCCCGGCGACAAAGCTATCAGCTAGACCGACGACGAGCCCAGCCGCGGCGCTTCCTGCTCGTGACCGCGGGAGGACTTGATGTGAAATCGGATCGATATGTCTTAATTATGTGTTGCAACTACGAGTTCTCGTCGTCTTTGGAAGCTGCTATTTTTTCTTTCTTCCCAAACATTTGATTCCTCGGATTCATTCGTGTACTGCCGAACAAACTGCATGTTCAATGAAATTGCCATCCATGTCTGTGAAATGATGTTGATTTGTATATGCTGTATAGTGATGTTGACTGCGGACTTATCCCAGTTGTGTGCTCTGGTGTATGAATAGATCGGTTCCATCTATTGGTGAATTGGACAGCTTTGCATCGATTGGACAACTGCCAGTTAATATTATAATAACACGACTTGTTTACGATTCTTCTTTTTAAAATGCCTGATTACCAGCTCAATCATATGGATCTACGCCATCCCCAGCGCATCGATCAGTACTACACATAATGGCAATGGGGCAAATTTTATGTGGCCATTTATATAGGTTGGTCACCTGTTTCATTTTTCCTGGACTCACATCCAGTTCTTTTGGGACTTTTGAGAATTCGATCTTCATCAAACATCTCACAAACTTGTTTCTGCAACTCTTTCCTATTTAAGGATGACAATTTTATCCACGGTACAACTACCCGTGGGTGCAGCGCAATGGTGAACTTCATTAAATGAGGTGCATTGGTGAATTTTTAAACATAAGGCCAAAGGCCCAGCTTTAAATTAATAAAGCGGTAGTTCGATACAACACACGCCACAAACGGAGACCTCCAAATACAAGTGTTGCCATACAGGAACCCAAGTCTGAAACACATATGAAAGGAAACAGCTAAAGAGTGGCGAGTAGCGGCGCGGAGGAAGTAAACGTCAATCCACCCCGGATGTCGAAGTCATCAGCGTCCTCCGTCCCTGATCCTCGCGTGCAGCCTCCTAACCTCGTCCAGTGCCGCGTCCAGCAGCGGGCGGTCCTTCCGTCTGACCAATACCCTCCAGCTCTGCATGTAGATAGACATTTTGAAGATAGCATCAGCCGGGCTGGAAATCAGGGAGCCTTCAATAGCAAGCTTGTTGCGGATGTTCCAAAGCGCCCAACTCTGGGCAGCGAAGGTGTACCAAGCTATCCTACGAAGTCTACCCGTCAAGCCGTTGGCAATGGCTACAAAGTCCGCAGCCCCTGCTGGGTCCCAAGAGCAGGCAAGGAGATCCCTAATCCCTGCCCACATAAATCTCGCGATGTGACAAGTGAAGAAGATATGATCGCAAGATTCCCAATCCCCACAAAGGGCGCATCGCCCATCCGATGGTCCGTTCCGTTTGAGCAATTGGTCTCCGGAGGGAAGCCTACCACGGATTAGTTGCCATAAGAACACCCTGATCTTCGGCGGGACCCTCGTGCGCCAAATCTCTTTAAAGTGGGTAATCGTCCCCCCTCGGGACAACTTGGAGTACAAGGAGTTGGTCGAGTACTCCCCAGAAGGTTCCAGCGCCCAGCGGACCACGTCCTCGCCATCAGAAGCAGGCGAGAGGTCGAAAATCCTGCAGAGATTGTCCCATTCGGCACGCTCGGCTAAGCTGAAGGTGCGACGGAACCTAATCTGCCAACCCTCGTTGGTCCTGACCCCCTGGACAGTGGCAAAGTGATTGTCGCAGCAAGCGAACAACCGCGGAAAAGTGAAGCGAAGGGGCCCATTACCCGTCCACCAGTCCAGCCAGAAATAGGTTCGACGCCCATTGTGAACCTGGTGCTTAGCACCCAATTTAAAGTACCATTTGATCTTTTGAATGGAGTTCCAGAATTGGGATCCTTTGGTTGGAACCGCCGGGGAAAATAGATCATGGTCCCCCAGGTACTTGGCCCTAAGAAGGTCTGCCCACAGGCCTTCAGCGTTCTGATAGATCTTCCAGATCCACTTAACCATCAAGGCGATATTCATGGACTTGGTGTTGAGGATACCCAACCCTCCAAACGCCCGGGGTTTGCACACCGTCGCCCAATCCACCATATGATACTTGCGTTTGGCCCCCACTCCTTCCCAAAAGAAGCGGGACCTGTGCTTGTCCATGGCTGCGTGAGTCGTGTCATGCAGCAGATAGAGACCCATGGCAAACAACGGGAGGCTGGAGAGGCAGGAGTTGGTAAGCTCAAGCCTTCCAGCCGACGCGAGGAAAAGGCCCTGCCAAGGCTCAACCCGGTGGCCAACCTTCTCAGTGAGGAAGTGCCAGTCCGCGACTGAGAGGCGGCGGTCACTAACCGGTAGGCCAAGGTAGTGGAACGGCAAGCTCCCGAGCTTGCAGTTAAGGGAGTCAGCCACCCTCTGACGCTCCCAGTCCGTGACCCCTGTCACAATCACTTCGCTCTTCGCGAAGTTGATCTTAAGTCCCGACATGTTCTCAAAACAGAGAAGCAGGAACTTAAGATTGGCGAGCCCCACCTCGGAGGGTTCCAGCAGAATCAGGGTGTCGTCTGCGTATTGGAGGTGCGTGACCCCGCCCGGGATGAGGTGGGACACCACACCCTCGAGGTGCCCCGCCTCGGAGGCCCTGGCAATGATAGCCGCCAGCGAGTCCACCATGAAGTCAAACAGGATCGGTGATAGCGGGTCACCCTGACGCACCCCACGAGCGTTCCTGAAGTTCTCCCCAATGACACCATTAACGTTAACTGCAGTCTGGCCACCCGAGACCAGCTGCATCAGGCGATGGACAATCATGGGAGAGAAGCCCTTTCTCAATAGCACTTCTCTCAGGAAGTCCCAACTTACCCGATCGAAGGCTTTCTCAAAGTCCAGTTTGAGGAGAAGGCCCTTGAGCTTCTTGACTCTCAGCTCGTGGGCGATCTCATGCAGGGCGAGCACACCCTCGTGCAGGCCTCTGCCCCTGATGAAGGCCGATTGACTACGGTCTATGGTCTTGTGCGCAAGAGGAGCGAGACGGGTAGCGTAAGCCTTGGCAACGAATTTAAAGATAACGTTTATGAGAGCAATAGGCCTAAACTGCTTGATAGTGTCAGCTCCTTGGATTTTCGGTATGAGGGATATGACTCCAAAATTAAGCCGCGCAATGTCGACCCTCCCTAGGGCGAAGTCATTGAGGATCTGGAGAATGGGGGATTTAAGGATATCCCAGAACTTCTTGAAGAAGAAGACCGGTAGCCCGTCTGGGCCAGGGGCCGAGTCGGGCTTCATGCCCTCCAGAACCTCATCCAGCTCTTCAGGGGTAAAGGTGAGCTCCAGACCCCTATTCTCCTCGTCGGAGATTCTTTTAGCAGCCGGCCAAAGGTCCTGGGCAAGGGAGAAGACCCTCTCCTCCCCCTCAGCGCCCATCAAGCCCTGGTAGAACTGGTAAACATGTCCCATCATCTCTTGCTGGTCGGAAATCTCCCCAGATTCCGTCAGCAGACGAGGGATAAGACATTTCCTACGCCTCCCATTGGCGTAGGCATGGAAGAATGCAGTGCAGGAGTCCCCTTTAAGGGTCCATTGCAGCCTGCTGCGTTGGCGCCAGTAATCTTCTTCCGCGCCATCCAGCTGGACGATCTGTTCCTCCAGGAAATAGCGGAGGGCCCAACCCTCCTCGTCGAGACCAGACGAGTCAGCGAGCTCGTCAAGCTCCTTAACCTGGGAGAGGAGGTTGTCCCGAGCCTCCCTCCGAAGTTTGCCAAGATTGGCCCCCCAGCCCCGCAGATGTTGGCGAAGGCATCTCGCGATGCATTGCCAGAGATCAATGCTGCATCGGTGGGGACCCAACTCACGGATGCAAAAGGTCAGCTTATCCTTGACCATTTGCTCAAAACCGGCTACCCTAAGCCACCAAGATTGGAAGAAAAACCTCGCGGGCCGGCGAATCCCCTGTTCGCCGTCATCCAAGAGTAGGGGACAGTGGTCGGAGCCCACCCGGGTGACCGCCGACAGAGAGCACAGAGGGAAGAGCGTCTCCCACGACGGAGAGACGAAAACCCTATCAAGGACCGAGCGAATAGGGGAAAGCTGCTTGTTGGTCCAAGTGAACCTAGCCCCGGTTCGATTGAGCTCGCGGAGGGAGAGGGAGGCAATAGTGTCGTTGAACAGGCGCACCCGAGGCCAGTTGACATTAGCATTGCTCTTATCCCTAGGTCCGCGAATGAGATTGAAGTCGCCCCCCACAATGAGGGGAAACCTGCAATTAACCACCTCAGCAGACAGCTCCTCCAGGAACTCCCTAGTCCTGGAGTGATCAGCCGGGCCATAGACCAAAATGCAGGTCCATTTGACCCTACGGCTACGATGGAAAAGGTCGGCGCTGATGAAGAACCTCCCTTTTCGCCAGGTCCCAACCTCAAAGCAGGCATCGCGGAACCCCAGGAGCATCCCCCCGGATTGTCCTGTGGCCGGCAACCAGTTCCAGCAGAACTGGCCGCCGCACTCGAGACTCCGCAGCTCCGAGTCCGTGAAGTCCTGTCTAACCGTCTCCTGTAGGCCAAGAATGTCAACCCTGTCACGTTGCACATAATCTCGAAGCTGGGTACGACGCCCTTGTCCCCCAAAGCCTCGCAGGTTGAAGATTAAGGCCCTCATTTAGGGGCACGCTTCTTGTACTGTCTCTTGTAGACAGCAAGCACAGGAGCCTTAGCACACTTCCGCCGTGGACGTGAACGCAAGGGATCGGACCCTTCCGAAGCCCCCGCGATGGTAGCCAGAGACGTGGGAGCTGGCTCCGGGGCCCCTGCCCCGGCCAGGAGCGGTGGAGCATTCACTGCCCCCGCGGCAGAAGCAGGAGGTTCAGCTACCGCCTCACCCCCCGCCTGCTCCTCCCTAGGAGCATCCGCCGAGGACTTGGCCGCCGCAGCCGCCCGCTCCAGACGCCGCGCAGTCTCAGCGAGAGCGGCTTGGACCCTCTCCTTTGCCCTAACAACGGAGAGGGCCTCGCCCGAGTTGCCCACCCTAGGAGAGAACACCATACAGCTATCGCGAACGACCGAAGATAAATGCGCGTCAGAGAGGAGGTCCAGGATGACGAAGTCGTTACCTTTGTCCTTGGTGATGATGTTGTCGGCCTTGCCCTCCAGGTTCTTCTCAGCCGTGCGCCGCTGGGCGCGGAGGAGCGCAGAGGTGCCAGCCGCCGCTCCCTGAGACCTCGAGCTCTTCCTCACAGACGTAGACGCCCGCTTGGAGTAGACGGCCTTGGAGCGGCGTGCCTGCGCCACGGGGGTCACCTCGGACAGATCCTTGAGGAGGTCGCCATGTCCTTCAGCCTCGGGGCGCCGCAGCACCTCTCCTCCCTCGCCCTCAGAGGCGTCCACCACCTCAACAGCATCCATGAGACCAGGGCTCGCGGGGAGCGAGAGCTTGGCCAGCTTGGCCGGCGGGCCCTCCGCCAGCTGGCTGTCCTCCACCCAAGAAGGCGCCGGGTCGGTGATCTGAGAGTCTAGATCAGCCGAGTCGAGGGAGTCGTCGGCAAGGAGGCGGGACCCCTCCGCCGCAGGAGCCGGCGCCACGAGATGCACCACCATTTTGTGCCTTGCCGGTTCCGTGATGGCGAGGGAGGGGAGGAACTCCGCAGCCGCGCCGATGTTGGAGCCATACTCATCAAGTGGGGCAGCAGTGAGAGCGAGGGACGGCAGCCCCTGCATGCCATGCGTCGACACCGGCGGGTTGGAGCTTGAGGGGCCAGCTGCCCCTCCCTTGTCATTCGCCGCATCTTTGTTCTTGTCTTGACTGCGACGGTGCTTGTTCCATTCGCTATCGGATGGGATATCATCGGAGTCCTCGTCGTCAAGATTGTTGCTTGGAGGCGGTGGAGGGCCCCCTGACCCCGCACCGGAAGGCCCACGAGGCGGAGCCTCCGCTTGGACTCCGACAATGAAGCCCTCTCCATTGACGAAGACCTGGACCGAGCCCTTGATTCGGTCAGGATAGCGACAGTTGAAACGCATGCGAATCGGCTCTCGGTCGCGCTTCTGGATAGAGAGCTCGTCGACATCGAACGGCCTCCCAATCATGGTGAAAGCCGCCATGAGGCGGTCCCTGGTCATGAGGTCCTCCGGGACCCCCGACAGGCGCACCCAGACCGAGGGGAGGACCAGACTCGGCTTGGGGGCCAGGAAGGCCTCGCGGATCTCAGTATCCGTCTTGCTGAGAGGGAGGTGGAGCTTCCCGCTCCCGGTGCTCAGCTTCAAGGTCTGGCGAGTGGGGAAGACGACGGAGAACTCAGAGTCCGAGAGGCGCTGCATTGGTGAATTTTCTCTAGTAAAGTGCAATTCCTGACCATCAAGAGTTGTTGAACATCAATAGCATCCATATAAAATATGGAAACACAGAAAAGCTAAGAACAAATGAGCACAACTCAAATAATTAGTGGACTTACCCATAAATGTGCATACAACTGCATGAAGCAAGGATCGTCAGCTACATTGGGATGCGGACTAGCAAGGCAAAATGTTGGGAGCCAACCGTCCCTCTTCGCTCCAATTTTTTCATGAAAGATTTAGGAGTGAAAGGAGTGGAAAGCCTCACAAGCCATCGCTCTTGGTTACGTATTTATCTATATGTTATTAGCAGATGCTTATATAATATAACTAAAGATCAGTAACCAGACCTTCTTATGAAGTGTCACCAAAATAGCCTATTATACAAAATAGTACAGTGTCAATTGTGAAGAATAATCAACTTGTTCCACATGTGCACATATGATGTGCATTCTACCACATAAACAACTTCAAACACATGGTGTAACATATATATTCGGTAATAATTTTTAATGAATATGCACATATATGGTCACAAATACAGGCTATCTAACGCATATGCGCAGATCAACTTGTACCATAAATGTACATATCTAGTCACAAATACAAGATATATAACACATGTATATAGATTTGGTAATCATTTTCTACAAATATAGAGCCGGTAAACACAAATCCTATCCGTCCATATCTTAGACATACAACCGGTAAAACACATTAAGATACAACACGTACAACAGATCCGACACATACATAGGAGTTAAAAGTTTGATACCTATGTATACCTTCTCGATGGAGGTCATACGGCTGGCATTGGCCACGATAGAGGGCGATGATGAGCCGGGATGACCGGTGTTCGACCGCCCATAGATTCATGAGCCAACTGCAGCAAGGACGCCGAGGAGGTCATCGACATTGCTGCGACGAAGGCCGCCTAGAAGCTCTTGCTTCCACCTCGCTGGCCAGCTGATATTCCGGGTTGCGGATCTAAAAGAAGTGAGGCAGCTTTCAACTGGAGTGGTGGTCGCACTGCTGGTCCAAATATATACCATGGAGAGGGTAGGGTTAGGTAACATGGACCGTAATGGGCATTCATTTTCCACACGATCTGTTATAAGTCAATCGTGTGCGATGAGACACTTCACACGCGATTGCTTAAGGATCAATTGTGTATAATGTGGTGCATCACACACGGTTGCTTAAGAATAAATTGTGTGTGATACGTACATGTTTAATGGATGATGCACCGCGTCCGATTTATCTTGGATAAACCGTGTTTGATGGGAACAAACAAACAAAATGTGATGGAAAAAACAAACGTCGAGCGAGGCATAATGATACATAGTTCCTAATATTTGGTTATAGGCTAGAAGGGATCCTATAAAACATGGTTTCCCTAGCTACATACTACAAAATACCAGTAAGTTAACACGTTACAAGTTAATATTAAGTACTCACTACACACTATCTAATTACGGTAATTACTACTACTCCACATTTAATACTAATATGTTCTCGCTGCACTCACTACACACTAAACGTCCTCCTCGTCGTCACTACACACTAAACGTCATCCTCGTCGTCAAAGATGTCGATGACATCGGTGGCTCCACCCTTCCCGGAGCTTGATGCTCCGTCTTTCTAAGTCCTTGCACCTGGCAGCGCTGGCTTCCCAAATGCGCCGAATCTCGAGAAACTCGAGACAGCGCAATGCGCGGAACAGACTCCAACAACTGCTCCACCACCATATGCTGTTGGATTAGCTCCTCCATAAACTCAAGGTCATCTACCGCTTCTTGGTTGGCAGCGGCGGAGAACTCAAGGAGGACCAGCCAGAGAGTGTGGAGGAGGAGTCAACGTCGTGGTTTGGCGGCAGCGGAGAACTAGGAGGAGGATGCGTATGCTCAAATAGTTGCGGCGTCGGTGCCGGTCACGCCGGAGGGTACTGCGGGAGACACGAGAGGCGAGCGGTCTGCTTAGGGCGAACCATATCAAAGCTATTGTGGTTATTCGGAACCTAGCTCGATGCCAAGAGGGGTCGCCGCAACGCACAACTTCATATAGCTGCCTCATCGGCAACGAGTGGTACTGTGGAGTGGCCACGAGGCTACACGCGTCCAAAAGAATCCCAGAAGGCAAGTTAGCACGAACTCGCTAGATATGAGTAGTTTTTTTCCGCTTCTTTGAGATATTTCAATAAACCAATTTGACAGTAAATGGTAAAATCCAAGGAATATCTTGCAAACGATTAGGTTAAAAATTATTTCCTACAGTTACACTTGATTTATATATAACAAATCGTGTGTTTTAGAGAGAAGAAAAAGAGACAGGTCGAAATAAGAAAACATCGTGAAAATTTTACACATGATTATTCTGTTCCTGTTCCTGATCGTATGCGTTAAGCTCCTTTGCACCGATAATTATTTTTGGGAAAATGTGTGTGATATTTTTGTTACATCCTACTAGCAACTTCTGTGTGCTTTATGTCCGCGTATCATACTGCCTGGACCACAAGCACACGGTTTGTGTTTTTGAACGTTAGCGATGTTCCTCAGCACACATGAAAATGGTGTTCCGTGTGCCATTGGGTCCTTAAACGGCTCGATCTAAACTAGTGGAAACTCTTTATGATTGAATTTGTCTGTGTAAGTATTTTCACAATATTTTTTTTTGTTATGTTGCTAAATACACGAATTCCTAAAAAGCATGTAACCAAACGTCTCTATATTTGGAAAGTAATGTATACTTCCTCCGTTCTAAAATAAATGTTGCAAATTTATCTAGATTCACATGTATCTAAACATATTTTAGTGCGTACGTAGATAGGAATCTTGCAAATTTGCAAAACAATATTTTAAAATAGAGGTAGTAGAACATATACGATTTGGCAATATATTGGTGGTGTAAATAATATTAGCTTCACAAACATAATAATGTAAAGGTATCCTAAATTGTGACCCATGTAAATAATATTTTAGAATGTCATCTTCCTCATTCGGTACATGCTCCTCTATGCCAAACTCCAATACCTAGTTGTGTAAAATTCAACCACAAGCTTTACCTAGGTGCGGTGAGGGTGGAAATGCTTCTGATCAAGGATCTCTTGAATCTGTTCTTCAAAGCACCAAATGCTCTCTCAATGGTGACCCTGGGGCTTTAGTGTCGGAGATTGAACAACTCCTTAGGATTCTTCGGCATGTTACTAGAGCTAAACATTATCTCTCGAAACTCTGGCGGTAATGTGAGTACAGTCAATAGCACCAACATAATCTTGCAAGACGAACAAATTGTAGTCATGTTTTTGGACCATGTTTAGAGCTGGAGAATAACCGTACAAGTGTTCACCTTGAAATATGGCATCCACCGAAAGTTGTTAAGTATATTCGGAGGTGTTTGGCTTGATGGGGGTTGATCATCTCATATGTGAGCTCCCCAATTGCATATAATACTCGAGAGAAATAACAAGATATTGTCTCCACAGATCTTTTGAATGTGTTGTGGATGACTCGAAACTTCTGGTTATGACCTACCACATGAAGCAACATAGCAACTTGTTCTTCCACGGAGGTTTGGATGCTGTCCTCCAACAATGCACTTCCCCCTTAGCCTTTTCACTAGTGCAAAGAATGTGACTCTTTCATCCCGAGCATTTGGAGAGCCTCTACATCGTTGTAGTTGGAGATGTAATTCAAGTTTGCTACCCTCTCCTCATCTCGAGACAACATAGGCCCGTACATGAGCCGATGATACGCAAGGCATCTAACAGCTCTCTTGTGCAGCATCAAGATCCAAGCATGAATGACAACTACTAGTGGCGCCGCCTAATGGATGAGTGACATGCTATCGACCTAATCGACCAGTTCTAGCATTTGTACCATCTAAAGAGAGACAACATGGAGAAGGAGACAACAAGGAGAATTGTTTACCTCTATCATAGCTAAGGAGGGAGTACAAGTTGGGCCAACGGGGTAAGGTTAAGGTACACATGGCATAAAACATGTCGGGAAATGTCGCGCTTCCCGCCTATCCGGCTGCAGTTGTCGCGTGCTCACTTTTGCATTGCCCCAGCATGGCTCGACAAAAACGGTCAGCCGTTATCATTGGGCCCGCCTCAACTGCTTTGAGCTTAGCGCTATGCGGGGACGAAGGCGTCATGCGACCAACCAATCGCTTCAATTTCATACCGACCTAGCCTGTTTAACGAGTCTGCAGGTTACCAAACACGTCCATAACAGGTTTTTATGTGCCATGCCTGAAGCACTGTGCCAGGCATGTGACCTGCCGGGCCGGCCTGGCCTGTTGGCCACGTGTGCCGGAGTCAACTATTTGAAGAGTAATATACCCTCTTTTATCGGAAAAAAGGTTGTAGATTTTTTACTCTCTATTTTTTTTTGAACAGGAGAGGTCCCGAAGGACCTAGAGCTTCATTCCATTATCAGCGGTGGAGATACAAATTACATAAAGGATCCTGAAGAAAGAGAAAATTACAAACCGACTCAAACATTTTGCACTAAGGACCTTTGACTGAAAAGAGAAAACACAATCAAGTCCAGCTTCAGATCCACCACCGTAGAGCTCGCCGGAGCCAACCTCCACGCCACCGGGGATAAACCACTTGGGGCATGGAGTCAGGAGCTAACTCCGACGAAGCTACAGACCCTGTGCTTTGGAATGATTGTTTGGAGGTTGAAGAAGACCTGAGGACGATCGAGATTCATCGTCACACCAGGTTGGAGGGGCCGCCCTACGGCCAAAGAGTACGGCGACAATGGCGCGTGGTAGTCCTCCGAGGGTGGAGGGGCCGCCCTTCGGCCATGAAATACTGCGACAACGGCGCCGTGGAAGTCCTCCAACGAGAAGCCATCACACTCCCCTGCTGTAGACGCGGCGACCATCCATAGTCAGCAAGCAACCAATCCCCTTCTCTCTCACCACCACGGTGAATAGAGAGGAGGAAGCCACCGGTGCATGGACGGCCACCAAATCCACCTGAAACAACCTTATTTATGGAGATCTCCATCTCCCTCCGTCGCCACACCTCTGTCTCCGACCGCCGAAGCTCCACGAGGCAGATGAAGAAGATGATGCAGTGCCAGATCCGGCCGCTGGGATCCGCCACCTCTCTCCCGGCATGAACGCCAGATGCCACTAAGGACCATAAACTAAATCTAGTAGTACTACTATCTACTCCGGCACCTCCTCGTCTCCATCTCCAGTCGACTATTCCGGCGGAGAGGAGGAAGAAACGGCCCAAAAGAAAGAGGAGAACAGGTAGTGTAGATAGGTGAGAGCGAGATGGGGGGTGGGGTGGTGGTGGTGGTTTGTATCCGCACATAGATTTGCCTGCAGGTTGGCGGGTACCGTAGACTATGCCGAGTCTTGCACTGCGAAGTTGCCTTTCTTCTTCGCCGGTGCACGACTTGACCTGAGGAGCCAAACGAGAGACAGAGCCGGCATGGCATGCCGCTATCGCACACTGATTGCAATTAGCTGCATTTCCTCCCCCGCTACTGAGTTGAATCATTCCAACTCATAGCTCCGCCCCGCACATAAATCAGCTTCACAAGCCGATTTAGTCTGTTCTCGCCTACTACGGAGCAAATCGCTGCTGCCTTCTTGACTCCACCGCAGATCTCATACTTTGCTCCCGCGCGAGAATCCGTCGGGTACGTTTTATCAACTTCGCGGCTCCCTCTGGCAGCACTTTTGTGCAGATTTCTTCCATCTCACCTCACATATACGACTCAACACTGCTGGTTTGAGCTAGAGTTTCCACACACGCAGTGTCCCTGGTAACTGGGAAGTGGCACACCCGCTAGACTATGTCGAGATCTAGGGAACCTCTTGGCTGAGCAGTTTCATGTGGAACTCATTTGCTCCAAACAAACCCTTTGATAGATGTTTGCAGTTTTATTAGCTAAAAAGCTGTCGCCTGCTATGTGTTCGACAGAATGTCCCGCGGCAACCTAGAGGCTGATGCCTGCAGCCGCAGGCAGTGCGGAGAGAGCAGAGTTGCCTGCACTGTCACCTTGATTGCGTGGTGGCAGCGCCGAGATAGACGTTGGGTCTTCCTTAGTCGGGTGTCCTGGGTGTGTTGTGGAGGGTGCGATCTCTCCTTTTTTTTTATCTCTGTTCTGTTTTGTAAGAGGGTTTCATCATCACCTTGTAGCAGTTCGACTGTGTGATTGCTTTATTTATAAAGCGGGGCGAAAGCATATTTCGAGGAGATAGACGATCTTATTCAGTTCTTCCTAGTAGTAATTTTTTAAAAAGTTTTAACTCTTAATGGCACCTGCATCTGTGTCCTTGGCTACATAGTTTGATGTTCAGCTTCTCTTTTCTTATGCTGCAGAACTGATCATACTCATCGTTCGATCGGCAGTTCGGCACATACTTGTTGTCCTGCTCCATAGGCCACCTAGTACAGGTCTCCAGAAGGTGAGCGTTATTGGTTTGTGAACCACCATTATCAAACGTTGAAGTTTCAGAAGAGCTCTATGCCCTGTAGTTTACCAAATGCGATAAGTTCACTAGACAACTGCAACCACGTTAGAAGCATTCAACCAATCCATTTTCTAGAGTACATATCAGTTGTGTTCTATGCACATGCTGCTTCGAAGAGTTATATGCTTAAGTAGTACATGAATCAATTGGTTGCTGGTCCTTATATGGTATCCTGGCTGCAGTTAAAATCACAAAGTTCCAGTTCTCTAGGGCTCATACATTCAAAAGGGTGTGACGATCGGATATTCTATCTAGCCAAGTAGGTTTATCCTGTTCTGATCTTTGTGCCACCTGTCATTCTTGTTATTTGTTCATCCATTAATTCATTTTTGTGTTGTCGTTGGCTTCCACGTTAGTTTAGAAAAAATGGATAATGACTTGGACTGAACCTTTGTTTCCGATGCAATTTATTGGGCATTACTGTTCTAGAATATATGAGCCAAATTCCTAGTATCTTTTCCATATTCTACTGGGTCAAGATCATTTAGGAATTCCTTCCACTATTAATGTCGTTAACTCTGATCCATTGGAAGATCTCGGTGGACAAAGAGGGATTATCTATGTAGTGATACCTGATATCTTCATGCATGATAAATTTAACTGTAGTCTTATATATTCTATAAGTTGATATGTTGGGGCATAATGAAATGAAATGGGCCAATGCAAAAAAGCTACTGTACTCTTTATGTATGAGTGCATGCGTTAATTTGTTATAGTTGTAGATGGACTTATTTATTATATCATATAATATGCACTATCTTTGATGTTCAGCTCAAATGGCCGAGGCCATACTCATTGCGGTGACGAAGATTGCTTCCATTGTAACAGATGAAGCCGTCAAGGGCATCATAGCTAAGCTGTCCGAAAAAGTTACTAACCTGAAGGAACTTCCGCTAAAGATTGAGCAAATAAGAAAGCAGCTGACTATTATGAGCAACGTAATAGCTAAGATAGGAACGATATACCTCACGGACGAAGTTGTCAGGAGTTGGATTGGGGAGGTCCGCAATGTGGCCTACCATGTTGAAGATGTAATGGATAAATACTCATACCATGTTCTTCAACTTAAGGAAGAAGGGTTCCTCAAGAAATTCTTCGTCAAAGGAACACATTATGCCAAAGTTTTCTATGAAATTACAGATGAGGTAGTTCGGGTAGAGAAGGAAATTCAGCTAGTTATACAGATGAAAGATCAGTGGTTGCAGCCATCCCAGCTTGTTGCTAACCCACTTACTGAGATAGAAAGACAGCGGTCCAAAGACAACTTCCCTGGACTTGTCAAAGATGAAGATTTAGTAGGGATTGAGGAAAACAGAGCATTGCTGACTGATTGGTTGTACTCCGAAGAGCTGGATAACACTGTCATAACAGTATCGGGCATGGGTGGGTTGGGAAAATCCACCCTAGTTTCAAATGTTTATGAACGTGAAAAGATCAACTTTTCTGCGCACGCATGGATTGTTGTGTCACAAGTTTACACTCTTGATGCCCTGTTGAGGAAGCTACTGTGGAAGATTGGATATACCGAACAACCGCTGTCAGCGGGTATTGACAAAATGGATGTGCATGACTTGAAAAAGGAAATACAGAAGAGACTTGGAAATAGAAAATATCTCATTGTACTGGATGATGTCTGGGAGCAAGAGGTATACTTCCAAATGCATGATGCTTTCCAGAATCTCCAAGGAAGTCGCATCATCATTACGACCCGGAAGGACCATGTAGCAGGAATTTCTTCTCCAACCCGGCATCTTGAGCTCCTGCCACTGGGTAATCCTGATGCATTTGACCTCTTCTGCAGAAGGGCTTTTTATAACAGGAAGGGTCATATTTGCCCCAAAGATCTTGAGGCAATTGCTATTTCTATCGTTGACAGGTGCCATGGCCTGCCTCTAGCAATTATTACAATTGGCAGCCTGTTGTCATCGAGACAAGGATTAGACTTTTGGAAAAAGATGTACAACCAGCTTCGAAGCGAGTTGTCAAACAATGATCATGTCCGAGCTATTTTAAATCTGAGCTACCATGACCTTTCAGGCGACCTCAGAAACTGCTTTTTGTACTGCAGTCTCTTTCCTGAAGATCACCTCATGTCACGTGACAGCCTTGTGCGTCTGTGGGTTGCAGAAGGATTTGTGCTGAGTAAAGACAAGAACACACCAGAGATGGTAGCTGAGGGAAATCTCATGGAATTGATCCACCGCAATATGCTTGAGGTGGTGGAGAATGATGAACTTGGTAGGGTCACCACCTGTAAGATGCATGATATTGTGCGCGAACTGGCTATTTCTGTTGCTAAGGAAGAGAGATTTGCTTCAGCAAATGACTACGGCACAATGATACAGATGGGTAAGGATGTTCGCCGGCTCTCATCATGTGGATGGAAGGACAACACCGCACTGAAACTTAATCTTCCGCATCTTCGAACTGTAGTGGCACTTGGAGTAATTTCACCCTCTCCGGGCATGCTGTCGTCAATTTTGGCTGGATCCAACTACCTTACCGTTCTTGAGTTGGAAGACTCTGAAGTCACTGAAGTTCCAACATCCATAGGGTCTCTATTCAATCTACGTTACATCGGGTTACGGCGCACCAGGGTCAAGTCACTTCCAGACTCTATTGAGAATCTGTCTCACCTCCACACCCTGGACATCAAGCAAACAAAAATAGAGAAGCTACCGCGAGGACTTTTCAAGATCAAGAAGCTGCGGCACCTTTTAGCTGATAGATATGCTGATGAGAAGCAGACGGAGTTTCGGTACTTTATTGGAGTGCAAGCACCTAAAGAGCTATCCAACTTGGAAGAACTTCAAACTCTCGAGACTGTGGAGTCCAGCAATGACTTGGCGGAGCAGCTGAGGAAACTGATGCAACTTAGAAGCGTGTGGATTGATAACATTAGTGCTGCTGACTGTGGAAATCTGTTTGCTACCCTGTCAACTATGCCACTTCTTTCGAGCCTGCTTCTTTCTGCAAGGGATGAGAATGAGGCACTTTGCTTCCAGGCTCTCCAGCCAACATCTACAGATCTACACAGGTTGATTATCAGAGGGCAATGGGCCAAGGGGACACTAAATTGTCCGATCTTTCTCAGCCATGGGAAAAACCTCAAGTATCTAGCTCTAAGCTGGTGTCACCTTGGGGAAGACCCACTGGGGATGCTCGCGCCCCACATGCCGAACCTCACATATCTGAAACTGAACAACATACGTAGCGCAAATACTTTGGTTCTTGCTAAAGATTCCTTTCCAAACCTGAAGACGCTCGCCTTGAAGCTCATGCCTGATGTCAAGGTGATAAACATCAATAGTGGCGCTCTTCCATGCATTGAAGGTCTGTTTATTGTGTCGCTGCCGAAACTTGATAAGGTCCCCCAAGGCATTGAATCTCTTCACTCCCTGAAGAAGCTCTGGCTGCTGGCTTTGCACAAGGATTTCAGAAGTAAGTGGGTCAATGACAGAATGCACCAAAATATGCAGCATGTTCCAGAGGTTCGTGTCTAGATGTGGCAAGTCGGTTCTTTCAGCAGTGCCATTCTTGTATGCCGCATCCAGTGCAACTGCTTCGTACTTTTGATCATTCCAATGAGTTCGCAATTATCGACATCTCACATCACCAGTAGCATTTGGTCAGTACTTGTATGCTGTAACACATCTATTCCTCAAAGATTGGCGTTCCAGAGGCCTCTGTACCGTTTTGTGGTTTGTAAGTTATGTGTTCTTAGTATGATTTCGCACAATGGTATGTATTGTTTCTGCCAAACATCTTCTGTGATGAATCATGGCGAACATTTCATTTTATATCTTGATCTATGTCACTGTATAATCCCATGATCTGGTAATTCTGATTCGCCAAGAGATATGATTCATACATGTTGGGTACACTGTCTTTTCAGTAGCTTATTTGTGTGTTTTCCTGGTGTCTAGGTACTCAAATTTCAGACAAGGCCGATCCTTAAAGCTTTTTTTGTTTTTCTTGCCTTTGCGGTTGCACTTAGGTTCTCCAATTTCAGTAAAGCTAGATTAGTTATTATCATTCTTGTCTGTCTGATATGGTGTACGAGGCACTAGCAAGGACCCAAGTTATATGAATTTTATGAGCATGTGCTTTCTATTTTGAGTACGGAGTAGAAAACACTTTCCACGGACCTCTATATATCTTGTCTTGTTTTCAGACTGATACTCTTAGGTGTGCTTTGTTTTGGGATGAAGTCTAATGGAATAGAATGGTTCCATTCCAGTTTAATGGAACTGTTCCATTCTCTTTTTTTTTTTTTTTTTTTGAATGTTTCACCGGGGGGAGAGGTTCCCCACCTGAATTTTTCATTCCAAAGTGGCTCAAAAGCCTGAGTACAGCAGAGACATGGAGAGTTTTACATCAGAGGGGAAAGAGAGGGTTTTACAGCAGCGGAAGGGAGAGAGCTAGTCGCGCCCCTGGAGACAGGAGTCCCACGCAACCGCCTCGTCAGTGATCGCCCGCGGCAGACGCGCGCGCCACAAGCCGGCGTCCTCTCTGCACGCACGCAGCAGGCGGGACAAGCACGGCTGATCATGACGGAAGACGACCCCATTACGATGCTTCCACAAGTTCCAGCAGAGGAGGATAGTCATGGTAGATGCCGCGCTCTTGCCAAAAGCGTCGGGGGCGGCATAGGAGTGCAGCTGCTCAACCTGGGCGCTCTCCGGCAGAGGCCAACCCACCGCCGACCAGAAGGTTTTCGCGAAGGGGCAGCCGAACATGATATGATCAGCAGTCTCCAGCATCTCACCGCAGATCTCGCATCCTGCCTCCTCCGTCGTGAGGATGTGCTTCCGGAGCAGCGTCGCCCTTGACTGAATCCGAGCGCGCAGCAGCAGCCAGGCAAAGAATTTTGCCTTAGATGGAGCAAAACTCTCCCAGACAAAGCTGGCGTACGGGGCCGTGACCCCTCCGGTCAACAGCAGAGCGTAAAGATCGCCGACAGCCAGAGCGCCACCCTTCTTGAAGCATCTGACGAGCGAGCGGGAGTCGGGGACGTCGGAGGCGCATGACATGACTCAGCTCGTTCTCCGCCTCAACGGTGAGCCTGGTGACCAAGGATTCTCTGACCCCACGCCCGAGCACCGCGGCGAAAGAGGCCTGGGGTTTTGTAGCATGGGAGAACAGCGCCGGCGCGGTATGACGGAGGGCTCCGATCCCAAGCCAGTCGTCATCCCAGAAGCTGGTGCGTTGTCCGTCGCCCACGATCGGCTTCGAGATGCTTCGATAGAGTGGCATCAGCTCCACAAGGGCAGCCCAGTGCGCTCCAGCCTCAGTGCGCTTGCCGGCGGCCACCGGACCGTTGATTTGTTTCCAAGCCCAAGCAGCCCAGGGAGACTCGGCACCAGAGTGCAGCCGATGAAGCAGTTTGACCTGGACACAAGCGTTCCTATCCGACAGACTCTTGATGCCCAGGCCGCCGTCCTCCTTCGGCCGGCAGACACTCGTCCAGGCGACCAGGCACTTTGCACCGGAGGCCCGCCCCTCCACGTTCCAGAGGAAGGCGCGGCGGAGTGCGTTGATGGCTTTGAGAAGGGCAGGGGGAAGCGCCAGGGCACCCATTGCATACGCTGGGAGCGCGTCCAGCACAGCATTTAGCAGCACGAGCCGGCCGCCGGTAGACAGCAGGAGAGAGCACCAGCCGGAGAGATACTTGTCGACTTTTGCAATGAGAGGAACGAAGTGAGCCATCTTGAGCTTGTCACAGGTCAGCGGAAGGCCGAGATAAATCTGCGGGAACCCCTCAACTCTGCAACCGAGCGCTTTCTGCATGTCCTCCACAAGATCAGCACCACAATGCATTGGGACCATGGTGCTTTTTGTGAAGTTGATCACCAGGCCGGTAGCAAGCGCAAACTGGTCCAGGATGAGCCTAGCTCGCACCGCAGTAGCCACGCTCGCTCCGAAGATTATCAGCGTGTCATCTGCGTACTGCAGACAAGCGGGTGGCGCATAATGTCGTCCTGCAGGAACAGCCGCTGTAGCAGATCTCCCATCAGCAGGTACAGATAAGGCGACAGAGGATCACCCTGGCGCAGCCCTCTTTTGCATCTGATCCAGTTTCCAGGTATCCCATTGAGCAGAACTGCTGACAGTGATGAGGAGAAAATAGCATCCATCCAATCACACCAAGTGTCAGGAAAGCCTCTAGCCGCGAGCACTTTTCTCAAACTGCCCCAATCGATCGAGTCAAAGGCTTTTGTGAAGTCGAGTTTCAGGATCACAGCCGGTGCTTTGCGCCGATGGCAATATTGCACAATCTCGGTAGCATAGACAAAATTCTCAGATATGCTTCTCCCTGTCATAAATCCGGATTGGTTCACGATCAGCTGACCAATTTGCGTCTTGAGCCGCCTCGTCAAGGCTTTGCAGACGGACTTCATCGAACAGTTCTGCAGCGACACCGGCCTGTACGAGCTCGGGGAGAGAATCCCATCGGCCTTGGGGAGGAGAGCGATGTGCGCTCTGTTGATGCAGCCAAGGTCGGCGACGCCATTGTGGAAATCCTTGAAGAGGCCCCCCAGAGCAGGGGAAACCTGATGACAGGCCGCACGGTAGAAGGAGGGACCCAGACCATCTGGCCCCGGAGCACTGTTTTGGTCCATCCCCCAGATCGCCGCTTTGATTTCTTTGTCGTCGAACGGAGCGATCAGGGCCTGGCCGTCGACGCGCGGAGAGCCGACGTAGAGCGCGTCGAGGTCGAAAGCCCACGCGGTGGGCCGCGCACGGCCCAGCAGCTCGGTGTAGAAGACACGGAGGGCTTCAGCTTTGCCATGGTGGTCGACCACCTCGACGCCGTCGACCAGGAGAGCCCTGATGCCGTTCCGCCGAAACCGTTGCGTGGCTCGAGCATGGAAGAATTTTGTGTTCTCATCCCCCTCCTTGACCGCGCGGAATTTCCCGCGCTACTTCCAGTGGGCGGCGTTTTTCTTGATCGCAAGCGCCAGCGTCTCCCGCGCTCCGGCCCGCAGCGCCCGCTCCGGCCCTGAAAGAGTGCGAGATTCCTCGAAAAAGTCGTAGAGGCTAAGAAGGAATTTGCAGTTATTCTCAGTATATGGGGTAAAACGGTGCGCCCATTTCCAACCCTTAGCAGCGAACCTGTACCTCTTTACCTTTGCAGCAAGAACGGTAGCGGCGTCCCGGGCATGCACATCGGCGTCCCAGGCAGGCAGCGTGGAAGGGAGGAAAAGAGGATAAGAAGCCAGGAGTTTTCGAAGCGAAACGTGGATGACGCGGGGATGTGTGTGGCAGCGGTGACCAAGAGGGGGAAGCGGTTGGGACAAATAGTTAGAATGGAATGGTTCCATTGGAACTGAAGAGTGGAATGTAACGTCATAAACTGCTAAAGCAAATCCATAGCATTGGGCCTAAACCTGATTGTTTATCCTAAATCGAAGTCCACACGGACAAGACTACGTAGCGGCGCCGCACGCACATAGCCCCCGTGCGGCGGCTGACTAAAAGTGATTCTTTGATCCCATCTCTGCTTTTCACGCTTTTCATTTTACAACACGTTTTTTACGTACAAAAGCATCTTTCACCGGCCGCACACATCAGCCACCATAGCTCTTCAATTTACAACACACTCTTTTTTCACTGGGTCAAGCGCACAAGCATCAGCCCTGCGCCCCTGCCTACCCAAATCAGACACAACCAAGTCTCACAAGACGTAACAGGAAAAACGAGAGAACGAAAAGATGCATCAGCAAACTCCAGCAACTCCATGTCAGATCCTGGCAAAATTACCAGGTATTACAAGGTTAAATTTAGCTTAATTCAAGGACATAGATTTTCCGGGTCTTTGATTCTGCTCACTTGCTGATCATTATTGCCTACACAAAAATACAATGATGCATTTAAGAAGCAACTACCAGATTATCTAAATAGTGTCAATTATCAGGTTAACCTTGTTAGCAACTACCAGATTAACGAGAGTTCTTTGGTAAAACCACAATTGCCAGATTAATTATCCATGACTGCCAGATTAATTAGCTAGAATTGACAGATTAATTGGCAGCCTAAACAATTTGCCATGTTCTTTGACAAAGTAATTACCAGATTAATTAGCCACGATTGCAAGATTAATAGTGTATTAAACCCATGAACTTTGCCAAACCAATATCCAGATTAATTAGGCACGATTGCCAGATTAAATTAGCTATAGCTACCAAATTATTATCAACAAACTTTGACTAGCATGGAAGACTCACGTAGTGTAGAGTATAGAGCTCGACTTCTTCTACGGCCGTTTCTTCCAGATTCTACTCTCCCTGGTGCATGTCATTGGCCTCGTGCGGCTGCTCTCAGCGGAGGCAGCGCCCCAATGTGTGCGGACATCTGCCCAGCGAGCTGCTCGGCGGTTCACCGCAGTACGACCTCTTGTGGTGTTGGATACAAAGTCTGCGATTCGCCTCGTCAGCGACCTCCCCACTGCCTCCTCGTCGGCAAAGAGCATCCCTGCCGCGTGCACGCTGGCGACGACCTCCCTTGAGGAATGCCCCGCGCGCTCGAAGCCAGCCCGACGACGGCGGGGTCCCCCGGTGCGTGCCCAGCGGCAGCGGCCTCCGTTGACGCCAGCCAGACGGCGGCGTCCCCCGGCGCGTGCCCTCTGCCTACCGGCAGCGGCCTCCATTGACGCCAGCCTGACGGCGGCGGCGTTCCCCGGCGCGAGCGGCTTCCCTCAACGCCAGCCGACGGAGGCGGCTACGCCGGCGACGGCGGCCTTCTCCCCAGGCGTGTGCCGGCGGCAGCGGCCTCGACACCAACACGACGGCGGCGGCCTTCCTCGAGGAGTGCCCAGCGGAGGCGGTCTCGACGATTGCCCGACGGTGGCGGCATCCCCGTTGCGAGCTTCTTCCCTCGACGCTAGCCGACGCCCGACGGCGACGGTGGCCTTCTCCCCAGGCACGGCCTCCTCGAACAACCCTGCGTGGAGCTTCTACATAGAGAATGAGTGGTGGAGAGCACTCCACGAGATGATAAGGAGTACTATGCGGTGCGCGGCCCTTAAAGGGACGGACGTTTTTTTCCGCCGCACGGACGAGGGAGCGGTGCGGCGCTTCTCCGTATCTTTATCCTATGTAAAGAACAAAATCGGATTGATTCTCAAATAAAAAAAAATCGGAATGGAGGGAGCAAATCAAAGCAAGGGTCAACATTGCCGCCGTGCCTGGGACATGCCTCCGTCGAGCCTGGCTACCGCCGCCCCTGAGCCTGGATCTCGCTGCCGCCGCGCCTTGCACCTGCCGCCGTGCCGGGGACACGCCGCCCTGACCCCCTCCACTGGCCCACCCGGATCACGTCGCCGGCCCGCCTGGACCCGTCGTAGCTCCCGCTGCCGCAACCGCCACGCCTGGGACCCGCCGCTGGCCTGCCTGGCTCCTGCCGTCGCCGCGCCAAGCACCTGTCGCCAGAATAATGGCCACCACGGTTTGGAGAGACGAGGAGGAGGCGATTTTTTTAAAAAATAATACATTTTTTATTAATTCCAGAAATAATACTTGTTTTCACTTTTTACGGGAATAATATACCATCGGGTTCCACGAACCCGAATTTAGAAAATCGGGGCAGGCGAACCTGAGTACAGTAATATTGGGGCAGAGTAGCACCCGATTAATTGTTGTACCGTGCGGAGAAAAAAAGCAAACAAAAGGAAAATCAGAAATTAGGTCAGGGAAGCCGATATTAATGAATCGGCTTAAGCGATCCCGAATTTACTAATTCGGGTTAGGTGAACCCGAATTAAAAAATTTCCCTCCATTTCCCTCCACCCGTTCGCGTGTTTTCCTTCCGTCCTTCCCGCCACCCTTTCCGCCACTCCTTCCCGCCACCCTTCCCGCCACCATCTCCCGCCATATTTTCCCGTCACACTCTCGGATTTTTCCCTATAAAAGCAGGCATCGGCACTCTTCGATGCATACGTGCTTCTATCTCTCTCTTTTTCTGTTGGCTCACCCTTAGCCGTCATGAGTGTGTCGTGCTCTGACCAGGAGTTTAGGTCGGTGAAGGCGAAGGCTGCAAGTTTGCCCCCGGGTGTGACTGCGGAGCAATGTTGGTGCGGCCGTCTTGCTAAGGTTAAGCATGTGGAGGATTTCTCTGATTGGTTCGGCATGAAATTTTTCATGTGTGCGAGCTATGAGCATGATCCACCCCGAAGTTCAGCTTCGTCGTCCACCAGGTTGCCGGTATGTTTTGATATAATTTTATTTAGGCATAAATTTATTTATGAATGTGATTTAATGTTACTGTTTGTGTTGCAGTCTCCCCCGTCCCTATGCAAATGATTTCACTGGATAGACACGGAGCAACCGGACTAGGCGCGTCAGGAGATTGAGGAGAAACACCGGCGTGCGTGGGCAACGTTCTTTGAGGAGGAGCGTCAGGAAAAGGCTCGTGCTAATGCTAAAGCAGAGAGAGAGAGGCAGATCCAGAAACTAAGGGCGGAACAAGCTCAAATCGCGAGGTGAATCAGAAGAGGATGGATGATGAGGCTGCACGTAGGTTTGGAGAGGAAGAGGTGCGCAGGGAGGCTCGTGAAGGGAAAATGAAGAGACTAAGGGCAACAATTGTTGAGGCGCAAGCGGCAGAAGAACGCGGCGGCAAGTCTGGAAAATGGCCACGGTGGACACAGGGAAAGTAGTATGATGTGTCGTACTGGCTATGTATCTTAATTTCAGTTTTAGTTTGCCCCGTTGTGTCTTAAATTCCGTTGTAGTGATAAGCCCTATTTCAATTTCAGCTGCAATGTATCTTAATTTCAGTTGTAGTATTAATCTGAACTGAATTTGCCGCAAGTATGTTGTGTCCGAAATTTTGGCTCAATTGTTTCTCGCCAAAATTCGCTGCCATTTTTTCCCGCCAAAATTACCCACAATTTTTTCCCGCCCAAATTTCCCGCCACTCTTTCCCGCCCAATTTTCCGCTGAAAGTCATCCCTACTAGCCTATAAAAATCTCACACCGTTTCTTTGTGTTTCAGTGTATTCTCTCAACAAGATGGATCCCCCATATAAGAATCCCCCCATTTTTTCAACGAATTCATGGCTGAACCTATTTTAGACAATGCCCGCTATGTGAGGAGGGAGAGTAAGGTAGAGACATTCGAGGAGTTCATCAGTAACGACGCCTTGCTCCGTAAGGTGGGTAGGGAATTTGAGACTTGGTCTTATGGATATCCAGTCAAGAAGATGCCTGCTCGGAGCCCACAGGAAATAAGATGTGAGCTTATCAGGTTGAATGAGAAGTGGAAGTCACTAACATGGAAGAATAAAGAAGATAGAGAAAGCGATTTGAAATGTTGATGACCCACAAGTATAGGGGGTGTATCGTAGTACTTTCGATAAATAAGAGTGTCGAACCCAACGAGGAGCAGAAGGTGTTGACAAGCAGTTTCGATGAAGGATTTACTGTAAATGCTCACAGACAAGTTTTCAGGAGGTTTTGGTATAGCAGATAAATAAAATACAAGTAAGTAAAATGCGAGAATAATAATTGCAGCAAGTGGCCCAATCCTTTTTTGCACAAAGGACAAGCCGGTTTGTTTACTTATGATGACCAAACGTTCTTGAGGACACACGGGAATTTAGTCTAGTGCTTTCGGTTCATATAGTTGATTAATCTTCATTGTTTTGATAAGTGTTGTGTGGGTGAACCTATGCTAATGCACCTCCCTTCCTAGGACTAATACATACTTGTGATTAAACCCCTTGCAAGCATCCGCAAATACAAGAAAGTAATTAAGATAAATCTAACCACAGCCTTAAACTCTGAGATCCTGCTATCCCTCATGCATCGATATACCAACGGGGGTTCAGGTTGCTGTCACTCCGGCAACCCCGCAATTAGCAAACGAATACAAGATGCATTCCCCTAGGCCCATAAAGGTGAAGTGTCATGTAGTCGACGTTGTTGCCTGCCAAAACCCACCGGCGAGCAGCGACGGGCAACACGTAGAGCCAGGAGGCTCCTAGGACTGCTGGTGGGCCCTGGTCCCTCGGGCGACGGCCCGCAAAGCTCCGGCACACGTCCTAGCTGGTGCAAGGGCGTGCCACCTGACCTAAACCTGGTCAGGAAGGTGATGGATTGCTTCGATTAATTTCCTGCATGGTAGACACGTAAACATTAAATACGAGCCTCGATCGGCTCTCAGGTTACCTGTGAATCGGCTCAAGGAGCCGATCCACCCATGATTCATGTTGGATCTACGATGACATGGTGGTCCTGCTTGATCAATACTAAGTTAAAACGATCTACGACGATTTAGGGTTTTCACCACATAACCGAAACGTCTTACACGTAGTTGAGCCTGGCAGATACGAAAGATAACAGAAAATAAGCCCTAGCAAAGGCCTAAAAACCAACATAGAGTTGATTCCCGGAACATCTCTTTTAGGTTTAGCAGACCGTACCTTACGCACTACTGGATCATCCAACCCGTTTGCAAGGCCTAACCATATGGATATCAAACTAACCCTTGAAGAACAAGGAACAACCATAACAGATCGAATCTACTAAATAAAGACTAAGCAAGATGCTACCCTTACACCTAAGATAGACGCAAGGGCAGCATAGATATCTAGGGATAGCAAGATTAAGCAAGTACATCAAGAAAGTATTGATGCTAGCCCAAAACACCTATGATAACAGTGCTACTCGCCATCAACAAGGCTTCAGTACAAGCAACACACAAACAATGAATAAACGTATGCTACCCAGATCGCAAGATGCGATCTGGGCAGCATGGCGCTTACCCGGGAGAAACCCTCGAAACAAGGGGTGGCGATGCGCCTAGATTGGTTTGTTGTGAACGTGATCGTCCTCCTTTCTCAATAACCCTAGGTACATATTTATAGTCCTCGGACTTTCTACTTTTGGAATAACCTGACCGTGTACGACTAAACTCTATCTCTTAATTCTAAATCTATCATAACGTACAGATACACGGGCAATCTAGCCCAGACTCTCGTAATGAGGCCGTTTTAGAAATATTCTACGTGTACACCTTCTAAGCCCATCTCAATTACGGCCCATCTCTTGATCCGGTTAAAATCTGGCGATAACACATGCCCCCTGGTTTTGGTAATGATAATTCCAAAACCACTCTGTTTTTTTTCTTCGTCGGGTCACGTCGTGGCAGAGCAGAACCGTCACAGTATCCTTTCATCATGATGCCTTGCCTTCTCAACTTCTCTGCACGATTCGACAGTTTTTTGGCATCACCTCCTCGGAAACCGCTGTAGCATTGAATTATCTCCACTATATCCCCTTTATTTAACCGCATCGAGCAGTTCGCCTCTTCATCCTCTTGCTCCGCACTAGCCATCGAAAAACCCCCTCCTCTGCAACCATGTCTTCCTCCTCCTCCTCTGCCTCATCGGGTCTTTCCTTCCAGTCCTCTTCCTCCAGCGAGCCGATGGAGGAGTACGAACAGATGGCGGCGTACAACAAGAGCGCTCCCGATCATTGGGACGAGAGGGACCGGGAGTCCGACGTCGAGAGAGACGACGCGCCCTAGTCCGTCATCGGGTCAGACGACGAAGAGCCCCTGACGGACGGGGAGGACGACCTCCGGTTCCTCGTCGACGGGGACTTGGAGGCGGAGAGTGAGGACGACCTCTTCTCCTGGGGTGACTTCACCTCCTCCGACGAGGAGGAGGAAGAGGAGGATGACGCCTCCTCCGACGAGTATCCACCGGCGAAACGCTTCCGCGCCGGGTCGGAGGACGACGACGACAACGACGACGATGAGGACTAGGAAGAAGCTCCTGCCGAGGGCTACGGCAGCAGCGACGAGGACCTCGCCGGAAGCAGCGCCGACGGCAGCTACGACGGCGACGACGAGGGCAGCGACGACCCTTATATTAGCATCTACTAGAATAGGATTAGTAGTAGTAGATTAAGTAGTAGATCCTTCTTTTGTTCTTCCTTTTGTAAGCAATCGGCTTTTCTCTGTAAAAAAGCCCTCTCCATTAATGAAGAATGTTTTTTCAAATTGATTTTGCCGATTGTCATCTCCATGTTGATTTTGCCGATAGTCAAACTAGGTCAACGCTCAAAGAGCCGATGGCAACGCATCGGTCCTTCACCATAAAGCGCGAGTAAAGCCAAACTCAATTGCCCATTCAAACGGTAACATGCGACCCTTGTCTGAAAGAGTAAACTCAGATCCCCAAATCGCCGCTCGAACAGATCCAACTCACGGCCGCGCGAATCTCAGATCTCAATCGCGCAGATTCAACTCCACAGCGAATCCAATGGCGGAATCACCCAACGCCAACGCTACGTTCTCCGGCCTGAAGGTAATCCTCAACCGCTCCTCGCTATCCGAGCATAGTGTTAGACTTAACAGCAAACATCTGAATTAATGTCTCATGCCGTCATTAATTTTTAGGTATCAGACATTCTGCTGCCGCATCCTTCTCTTCCAAATTCTCTCTGTCTTGGCCCTCGTTCTACCGAGAGTCCTGCCCATTTGATTTCATGCGAGGCCAATAGAATTCCCTTCGTGAACCAGAACTTAGATCTAACTTCTTGGGCCGACTGCTTACGAGCCTGGCCTAATCCTCCTGAAGATTGGGTTTCATGGTACAATAGAGTATCAAAAACTCACCAAGCCACCTGGGAAACCACAGGAATAGCCGATGCTTTATCTTTATCACTGTCTCCCCTTGAGAAACATGAAAACCTTCTGAAAACCATCGGCTACTTTTGGTCTGATGCTCTGAATTGCTTCGTGTTTGGCCATGGCCCCATGACACCAACCCTACTAGACGTGGCCATGATCACTGGTCTAGACATTGCATCCCCGAGCCCCTCTGCTTTTATGCTGCCAAAGGTTCCTTTCACACTCTCCTCCAAAACAGAGTGTACAAACTGGGGTGCCTACCTTAGACGCCACATGAAAACAAAAGGCCCTGTAACAGAGAAAGAACACACGGCCTTCCTGAACTTCTGGTTGGAACACTTCATATTCTGTGGCCCTTCACTTGCCCCAACCAAGAATTACCTTTCCCTGGCCTATGAACTTGCCAAAGGCACTCAGCTTGGCATCGGCAAACTATTCCTTGGAGAGGTCTATCGATATCTCCAACTGATGTCTGTCAACCTGTTCTCCCAAAAGACAGTCAAAACAGGAGGCCCCTGGTGGTTTATTCAGCTATGGGCTCAGCTGTACTTCCAAAACCAGATCCCAAACTTTCCACCTTTGGCTACTTGCACTTTCCCGGACGCTAATGGGAAGCAGATCCGATGTACTAGCTACGGCCAAGCTCTATATAGCCTTCCAGGCAGCAAACTGATCCCTAAGGAAGCATCAGAGTGGTTCAGGATTTTCCTCCAAGGCCTGGACAATCCTCTCTTCTTTCCTTACAAGGAGTCTGAAAATTTTGAAAATCCAGTCTCCTTCAGGCTAGACAGCTTTGCCGATGACGCCAGCACCCGGCAGTTGTATTCCATCATGATCCGTCCCTGCTTCCTTCCAGTTGGCATGAGCACCTCAAACAGGATCATCAAACCTGGTTATGAGTCTTATCAGCCGGTCGTAGTAGCCCGGCAGTTTGGTCTTGGGCAGGTGTCTCCACACTTCTTCCTCCACCACTTAACAGAGAGCAGAGCTGAGTTGCCTGATGTCCTCACCGGCCAGAGGTGTTACTCTTTCTTTGATGCTCTAGCCATTCCAGTCCCTCACAACCTCTGCTTCACCACATCAACTGATGGTTTTGAGACCTGGTGGTCAATGTGGAAGACCCATGCCTTCAGGAGAGCTCTGGGACCGTTGCTGAAACAACTTGATGCTGAATATGATATCTCTGGAGAACAGGTACCACTACTCACAAATTTTCTTGCAGTGGTTTATAATGATTTTTATAACCTTGCTCTATCTTCTTGCAGCAACAAGATGGTCCAGAACCTGTACATGATGATGGCTCTCCCTTCAAATTCCTCCCACCAGCTCCAGTGGTCCTTTTCTGCAAAAGCTCACCTCCTTTGAAGAAGGTTGTGATGCAGAGCCAGCCGATTTCACCAAAATCGGCTCCCAAGAGCAGAGTATCTTCCAGGGCAGCTGCCCCCCGAGACTCAACCAAGGCGAGAACGGCAGTGAGGAAAGTAGCTGCCAGGAAGACCTTGAAGCGCCAAAACCCTTCTCCAGCTCAAGAAAGTTTGCACGTAAGCTGATCCATGCCTTGGCTGATTTCATCTATCCTTCTAGGCTTCTGCAACATGCTTGTATTTCTTTTCTTTTACAGGCCTCTACTGAAGAAAACTCCAGCGAGGAGACACAGTCCAGTCGAAGGGATTCGAGCTCGGGCAACTCCGGGGAAACCACCACGCAGAGCCAGCCAGACCTACCACCGTCGGCTTCCAAGAAAAGGTCAGCTCCTGAACTTGCTGCCCCCCAGGCTCCAGTTAAAGTGGGGCAGAGCGGTTTACGCACCAAGAGCCGATGCATCAAGAGAGCTCGCAAGGAACCACAAGCCTCTTCATTAAACCAGGAGGTTTCAACTGTAATTACCCTCCATACTCTCATCGGCTCATATTTCATGCTAACTCATCGCTGCTCTCATCGGCTAACCACTTCCTTTGCAGACTGATGACACCTCTAGTGGGGAAGTCGAGGAGGTACTGATGCCATCCGCCACCCTGGACCTAGCAACCTCTGAAAGTGTAGCTGAGGTTGCCAACTTGGCCAAGCCCACATCAATGGTTGCCAACTTGGCCAAGCCCACAGCAGAGACACAAGAGCCGATCACCTCATCATCGGATGTTCCTCTGGTCTTAGGAGAGGTACACTCCTTTCCCTTGGCTCTACCCTTCTCTTTTGCTGCATGTTGACGATGTTCTTGTTGTTTGTCAGGGTTATGACCTCTCAAGCTTGCTAACGTTCGACCCTGAATCCATCGAACCAGCCATTTCTAGGGCAAGTGAAAAGTCAGGACCCAGCGCTACCCAGGGTCAACTCCAGCGTCTCAAGGCCCTGCTCTCCTCTTCCATTGAGACATTGAAGAGCATTTTTGAAGACATCCAGCCTCATCTCCCGGTGACGTTGCAGGTGAAACTCTGGCCAGTTGTGACTCTGTCTGCCTACAGGTCAAGGGTGAAATTGGCTCATCAGAGAATCGACCTACGCCACGCCCAACTTCCGTTGAAAGCCGACATTGCAGACATATGTCAGCGGCTTAATGAGAAAAAGGCAGCCTTGGACGCCAAAACTGACACCTCTGCCAGCACTGCTGAACTTGAGACCTTGCGAAAGGAGTTGGAGGACCTTGAAGAGAGGGTCCGGGCAACCAAACAGCTCATCCAAGATAAGGAAGCTCTTATTGCCCACTCCCACGAGGAAGCAGAAGGCCTCAAAGCTGAACTGAAGACTGATCTGGCCGAAATACGTGCCCTGAACAAGCAGCTGGTGATAGGCAAGGACGAAGATGATGAGGCCGAGATCGCCGAGGTGGATCGTGTTCGTGCTGACGCTCTCCATGCCCTCGAGGCATTCCTTCAGTAGAGCCTCTATATGTAATCTGATAACTGCTCAATTGAGCTTGTACCTCTAGAGTTGATGGCTGTGCATCGGTTTTTTAGTTTGAAGTCGATGTCTGTGCATCGGCTGTACTTGTGTCCTGTTGTTTTGCATATTTTTCTAAAGTCGATGTCTGTGCATCGGCTGTGATTTGTAGGTACATTTTGTTTTTTTACTGGCCGACTTCATGCATCGGCCCCCATATTTCACTGTCCGTCATCCCACATGCTTGGGAAATATTTCTTGAGATGCTGACCATTGACAGCTACTGGGAATTTAACACCGTCCAACTGCTCGAGCATGTATGCATTACCCTTTAAAACTTGGTCGACTCTGTACGGCCCGTGCCAATTTGGAGACCATTACCATACGCTTTATCCTTAGTCCCCAATGGCAGCACAGCTTCCCATACTAGGTCACCAACTTGGAACTCCTTTGGCCTCACCTTCTTATTGTATGCGCGAGCTACCTTCGTTTTGTTCTCTTTAATCTTCTCCAACGACCAAAGTCTGAGTTCCGTTAGATCCTCGATGCTATCACTCATCAGGGCTGCATATTCTTCAGTTGTTAGATCATTCTGAAACGTAACACGCCTTGAACCAGCCGTAATTTCCCAGGGCAATACGGCTTCTTTTCCGTAGACCAGATGATATGGCGAGGTTTTTATTGCTCCATGACATGACATGCGATAAGCCCACAAAACCTCTGACAATACCTCATGCCAACGTCTAGGGTGTTCGTCAACTTTCCTCTTAATCAACTTGATAAGACTCTGGTTGGACGCTTCAGCTTGCCCATTTGCTTGAGCATAGTATGGAGACGATCGGATCAACTTGATTCCCATGTCCTCACAGAACTTTCTAAACTCCTTAGAAATAAAGACCGAACCTCCATCGGTCGTGATGGTTTGCGGAATCCCGAATCTATGAATGACATGTTCTTTCACAAAATTGATAACATCGTCCGATTTTACCTTCTTCATAGGGACGGCCTCCACCCATTTAGTGAAGTATTCTGTAATGGCCAAAATCCACTCGTGGCCTTTGCTCGATGAAGGATGGATTTTGCCGATCATATCCATGCCCCAACCTCGGAATGGCCAAGGCTTGATGATGGGGTTCATTGCTGATGCGGGTACCATCTGAATTTTCCCAAACATCTGACACGCTTGACACCCTTTATAGTACCTAAAGCAATCCTCAAGCATGGTGGGCCAATAAAACCCCGATCGTCTGATCAACCATTTCATCTTATGAGCCGATTGGTGAGTTCCACAGGCTCCCTCGTGTACTTCGTGTAAGAGCCGATTTGACTCGGCTGGTCCCAAACATTTGAGAAGTAACCCTTCCAAAGTCATGTAGAACATGTCATCTCCTATAAGGACATACTTCATGGCCTTGTACCTTATCCGTTTAGGTGCCCCCCGAGCCGGATCTTTCAAGTAATTGAAGATATCGGCTCTCCAGTCATCCGGTTCCAGGAACTGTACCTGAACATCGGCTCCTTCTGCTACGTCCTTGTAACCTGACGCCATCTGTGCAAGATCGTTTGCCTCGGTATTTTGCGACCTCGGGATCCAATTGAAGTTTATGTATCTAAATTGTGCCATCAACTCACGGCATTGCATCCATAATGGGAAGAGCGACTTGCTCTCACACTTGTATTCCGCCGTGAGTTGGGAAATCACCAATTTTGAGTCTCCAAAAAGCTCCACTGCTTCTGCCCCGGCTTCCAGAAGTAACTCCATTCCCTTGCGTATTGCCTCATACTCAGCGACATTGTTGGTGCAAGGGGTAGATAACGTGATGGAGAAGGAATACGCTGCCCCCCGGGGCGACACGAGTAGAATGTCGATGCCGCAACCATCATCACAAGCCGATCCATCGAAAAACATGGTCCATGCACGTACGGATAGTGCTGCTATGTCAGTGTTGATTCGTTCAGCAATAAGATCGGCCAACGCTTGTCCTTTGACTGCCTTTGCAGGCTGGTACCGGAGATCAAACTCCGATAATGCAAACATCCACTTACCGAGTCGGCCTTTCAGCACAGGAGCCGACAGCATATGTTTGACGACGTTTGACTTGCATATGATGACAATTTATGCTGACAACAAGACGTGACGAAGCTTGGTGCAGGTAAAAAATAGGCAGAGGCACAACTTCTCAATCTCAGGGTACCTCGTTTCTGCATCCAACATCCTTCTGCTGAGGTAGAAAGCGACTCTCTCCAGACCATCATAAAGTTGCACCACCACTGAGGCGATGGAAGTGTCAGCTACTGATAAGTAAATATAGAATGGCCTGTCTTGCTGGGGTGGAACCAACACAGGTGGCTTCGTCAGATATTCTTTAATCTCGTCAAACGCTTGCTGTTGCTCTGCCCCCCAGCGAAATTCCTCATCAGATTTAATTTTTACCAGTCCCATAAACGGCTCGATTCGTCCTGACAGGTTGGAGATGAACCTTCTGACGAAGTTGATTTTGCCGATGAGAGACTGGAGTTCTTTCTTCGTGGTAGGTGGCTGCATTGTTCGCACTGCCTCCTGGCTTTTCAGGCCGATCTCAATTCCACGTTCATGAACCAAGAAACCCAAGAACTGACTGGCCGTCACACCAAAAGCACACTTCTTTGGATTCATTCTTAGTCCGAAATTTCTAGTTCGGTCCAGGATGCGTCGCAAGTCCTCCAAATGCCCTTCTAGTGAAACAGACTTGAACACCACGTCATCGATGTATATCTCCACCAACTTTCCGATCAGATCATGAAAGATGTAATTCATGACTCTTTGGTATGTTGCGCCGGCATTTTTCAGCCCAAATGTCATGACTACATATTCAAACAAGCCAACCGAACCTGGCACTCTGAATGCAGTCTTGTGTATATCTTCTGGAGCCATAAAAATTTGGTTGTAGCCGGCATTGCCATCCATGAAGCTTAAAACTTTATGACCAGCAGCTGCGTTGATCAAAGTCTCTGCTACCGGCATGGGATATTCATCTTTTGGAGTGGCTCTATTGAGATCCCAAAAATCTATGGCGACGCGCCATCGGCCATCCTTTTTCTGCACAGGTACGATACTAGAAATCCACTCAGCATACCTGCATGGCCTGATGAACCCGGCGGCCAACATCTTCTCGATCTCTTTCTTGACTTCTTCTAAAATTTCGGCCTTCATCTGACGCGCTCGCAGCTGGAACGACTGAAATCCTTTCTTGAGAGGGAGCCGATGCTCAATGATGCTCCTGTCTAACCCGGGCATCTCTGTGTAATCCCAAGCAAAACAATCCGGGTATTCTTTCAACAAGGCTATCATCAGGTCCCTCAGATGCGGATCTAACTTTTTGCTGATAAAAGTTGGTCGTGGCTTATCCCCAGGACCAATGTCAATCTCTTCTAGCTCATCAGCCGACGTAAACCCATACCCTAGCTTTCCGTCGCCTGCTAGATTAATGCTGAACACAGGCAACACGTATAGGGAGGATAATTCGGGCCGATTGCTGGAATCGGCCCCCATTTTGATTGCATTGCTCAATGAAGGTTTACAACTTATTTGTGCTCTGCTACGACTACGTGACATGCTTGATGCGAGATCATTGCTTTTTATTTTTTGGGGCCGATCGCAGGGATCGGCCTTGCCACGTATGTCAATTGACGTTGCTCTTGCTACTCTGTCAGGCCGGTGGATAAGACCAGCCTCACCCCGTTTTTTGTAGCTTCGATGCGCTCACAGCCGTCCAGATTGACTCCAGAGAGCGGCTTTTGGTCTTCCGCGTCCCAAATATTCATGCCAGCTATTGAGATCTCGACCGAGTCATCTGCATGGACGACTTCCACTTCATCTCTGTCCCACTGTATCAGGCATTGGTGCATTGTAGATGGAATGCAGCAGTTGGCATGGATCCAATCCCTTCCTAGCAGGACAACGTAAGTGCTTTTGCTGTCGACGATGAAGAATGACGTAGGGATGGTTTTTCGGCCCACAGTTAGATCTACGTTAAGAACACCTTGCGTTTCTGATGCTTGGCCGTTGAAGTCGCTTAGTGTGACGTTGGTCTTGATCAGATCTTCTTTGGAGCGTCCCAAACGTCGTAGCATGGAGTACGGCATTATATTGACTGCCGCTCCCGTATCAACCAACATCTTGCCGACAGGCTGCCCATTGATGTAACCTCTCAGGTACAGGGCTTTCAAATGTTGGTAGCCCTTTTCTCGTGGCTTTTCAAAGATAACTGGCTGTGGGCCACAATCAAGCTGCGCCACCGGCGCTCCTTCGGTTCTTGGCGCACAAAACTCCGACGGAAGTATGAACACCATATTTGTGCCAGCCGATGCCTTCTCGTCGGCTTTCACTTGTTTGGGACGCCATTCTTTCTTCTGCGGGCGAGTCTCTGCGTCCAAAGTTTGCTGAATTTTCACGGCCAGATCGGGCCGCGCTTTCCTCAACATGTGCAGGTATTGCCTCTCGGCTTCCTCCAAGCTACGTAGCCGCTGCACCCTACGCTTTTGGGAATGACTGAGTCCATCAGGGCACCACCTTGGCCGGTGGTATTTATCTTCTTCTTCTTCATCTCCTGACTCCTCGAGGTCTTCCACGCTAGATGACTCAGCTCGCCTGCACTGTGATGGGAGAGGCCCTAGACGTTTAAACACTGACACATCACTTGTGTCCACCTTCTTCTGTCTACACTCTGGGCATTTGTCGATTGTAGGCAATCGGTTCATTCCTGAATCCCAGCAGTGCCTAAAGAAAGGACAATCCCAGTGTCTGTCCATATACTCCTGCTCCCTTGACTTTCCCCTGGCGCGGCGCTCATACCCTTCGTCGTCTCTATCATACCGACGATATTTTCTTTTGTCTACGTCAGATCGACGATATTTCTCGTCGTCTACGTCGTACCGCCGGCGTCGATCGTACTGACGCTCATATTTGTTCAAGAGATGGTCGGAGAGCGGTCGTTGGTACCGCACGCTTCTCACTTGTTCCTCTGTGATGTACCGTCTATCATCATATCGGGGCCGGTCGCGTGGGCCGGCTTCCTCCTTTTCTTTACCACGAGAGCGACTGCTTTCTTCTTTATCCCTGTCATGGTGGTACACAGGCCCTGCCATGTTAACGTCGAACGAGAAATCTAGCCGACGCGTTCCGGAGTGATTGAGCTCCACCATGTTAACGCCTGGAAACGGTTGGGTGTCTACTTTCATGGCAAACTGACCAAAGATCAAACGGCCTTGTTCTATCGCCGACTGGATCTGCTGACGTAACACTTTGCAGTCGCTGGTGCTATGGGTGAACGAGTGATGCCACTTGCAGTACGGTCCTCCATTTAGCTCTTGCACCGTAGGGATTTTATGGCCTTCGGGTAACTTCACCTGTTTCTCCTTAAGCAGTAAATCAAATATCTGCTCAGCCTTGCTTACGTCGAAGTCAAACCCTTTTGCAGGCCCTTGTTGTTTCACCCATTTGCAGGACACGGGGTTTGCCCCCGAGCCCATTCAGCCACAGCTACTTCCTGGTCCCCTACAGAGTCTTCAGTTTCCTCTGTCTCGACCAGGCTCACAGGGCGTTTGAACTTGTCTTGGTACAATTCTGGGTGGCGCTGCTCATATAATGTTAATTTCTGAGCCATGTGTGCCAGCGAATTGTATTCCACTTGGAAAGCCAGATCTTTGAACGGCGCGGCGAGGCCCAACACTGCTAGTTCGATTGCTTCTTTCTCATTCAACCGAGCCGAATAACATCGGTTCTTGACAGCCCTGAAACGCTGAATGTACTCTGACACAGTCTCTCCACACCTCTGTCGCACTTGTGCCAAATCGGCAATACCAGCCTCGTTAGCTTCTGAATGATATTGCATGTGAAACTGCTCTTCCAGCTGCTTCCACGTCCGGATTGAATCTGGCGGTAACGAGGTGTACCACCCAAAAGCTGGTCCGGTGAGAGATTGGGCAAAAAACCTCACCCGTAACGGGTCTGATGCTGAAATCATGCCTAACTGTGCCAAATATCGGCTCACGTGCTCAATTGAGCTAGACCCTTCTGATCCATTAAACTTTGAGAACTCAGGGAGCCGATACTTGGGCGGCAATGGAATCAAATCATATTCGTTGGGGTACGGCTTGGAATAGCCGATTGCCCTCCTCTTTGGCACTATGCCGAACTGGTCTCTCAAGATTGCACTGATTTGTTCTACGGTAGGAGCTGCAGGGGCTGAGCTTTGGTGACTCGTTCCGGTGGCATATTTAGCTAGCCACGCCTGTTGGTCAGCGTCTGCTCCAGAAATCCCTCCTGCTATTCCAGAAATCCCTCCTGCTGCAAACTGGTTCGTGCGTGCCAAATTATTGCAGTCCGGCACGTACGTGTACATGTATCCATGCGGGATTTCTCTAGGCGGTTCCTGCAGGAACTGATAGTCAGCAGGATCGCCTCCGATCTTGTAGACGACGTACGCCGGTGAACCCGGCGGTTCTGGAGCTGCAAGCGAGAATGGCAGCTGCGGTCTGGTCTGGAACGGTATTTCCCCCTGGTGAGTACCTAGAGTAGGTCCTGACGGAGAGTACTGATGCTTCATGATTTCCTGGACCACGCGGACCGCAACGCGCTCGAGAGCGTTCACCAGGCTCTCAGAATGGCGGTGTAGCGAATGAGCCACTGTGTAATTAATTTCCTGGCGCAGAGCTCTGGTGCGTTCCTCCGAAGGGAGAGAAAGGTCTAATCCATCGAGAGTGCCTTCAGGTGAGAACCCTTTCCACCTAATGACATGTGTACGGGTTCTCTCGAAAGAGCCGATGAGATCGGCTTCGAAGATAGCTTTAAGCTCATCATACTTCTTCTTGAATTCCTCAGACAACTCTTCGTATGTTACCGGTTATTTCTCTGCCATCTCAGCTGCAGATGTTGACGCAGTTGATGTAGAATGTCCCACCGGGCGTGCCAGAATGTGTTGCCTGCCAAAACCCACCGGCGAGCAGCGACGGGCAACACGTAGAGCCGGGAGGCTCCCAGGACTGCTGGTGGGCCCTGGTCCCTCGGGCGACGGCCCGCAAAGCTCCGGCACACGTCCTAGCTGGTGCAAGGGCGTGCCACCTGACCTAAACCTGGTCAGGAAGGTGATGGATTGCTTCGATTAATTTCCTGCATGGTAGACACGTAAACATTAAATACGAGCCTCGATCGGCTCTCAGGTTACCTGTGAATCGGCTCAAGGAGCCGATCCACCCATGATTCATGTTGGATCTATGATGACATGGTGGTCCTGCTTGATCAATACTAAGTTAAAACGATCTACGATGATTTAGGGTTTTCACCACATAACCGGAACGTCTTACACGTAGTTGAGCCTGGCAGATACGAAAGATAACAGAAAACTAGCCCTAGCAAAGGCCTAAAAACCAACATAGAGTTGATTCCCGGAACATCTCTTTTAGGTTTAGCAGACCGTACCTTACGCACTACTGGATCATCCAACCCGTTTGCAAGGCCTAACCATATGGATATCAAACTAACCCTTGAAGAACAAGGAACAACCATAACAGATCGAATCTACTAAATAAAGACTAAGCAAGATGCTACCCTTACACCTAAGATAGACGCAAGGGCAGCATAGATATCTAGGGATAGCAAGATTAAGCAAGTACATCAAGAAAGTATTGATGCTAGCCCAAAACACCTATGATAACAGTGCTACTCGCCATCAACAAGGCTTCAGTACAAGCAACACACAAACAATGAATAAACGTATGCTACCCAGATCGCAAGATGCGATCTGGGCAGCATGGCGCTTACCCAGAAGAAACCCTCGAAACAAGGGGTGGCGATGCGCCTAGATTGGTTTGTTGTGAACGTGATCGTCCTCCTTTCTCAATAACCCTAGGTACATATTTATAGTCCGTGGACTTTCTACTTTTGGAATAACCTGACCGTGCACGACTAAACTCTATCTCTTAATTCTAAATCTATCATAACGTACAGATACACGGGCAATCTAGCCCAGACTCTCGTAATGAGGCCGTTTTAGAAATATTCTACGTGTACACCTTCTAAGCCCATCTCAATTACGGCCCATCTCTTGATCCGGTTAAAATCTGGCGATAACAGACGTTCACATGACACCACTAGAAGAATAACACCACAACTTTAATATCAAACCATTAAATATTACTCAACATAGTTCACTACTAACATTTAGACTTCACCCATGTCTTCAAGAACTAAACGAACTACTCACAAGACATCATATGGAACATGATCAGAGGTGATATGATGATGGATAAAAATTTGAACATAAACCTTGATTCAACGGTTTCACTCAATAGCATCAATAACAAGGAGTAATCAACACCGGGAGAGTTTCACCTATGAAATACTCAAGATTCAACCCTAGATGTTACAGCGGAGATGAGGTGCAGCGGTGGAGATGACGGTGTCGGTGGTGGAGATGATGATGATGATGATCCCAATGAAGTCCAGCTCGATGACGGTGATGATGGCGACGATTTCCCCCCTCCGGGAGGGAATTTCCCCGGCAGATTTCTGCCTGCCGGAGAGCTCTTTTCTCTCTGGTGTTTTCCGCCTCGAGGAGGTGGCGATGACTATCCTCGATGTCCCCCGCACCTTAGAGTTTCTGGGAGATGAAGTACGCGAAAGGGCGATGGCCGAGGGGGTCGTGGGCCCCCTCCCCACGTGGCGGCGCGCTGGCATTGGTGGCCACACCGGCCCATGGAGAGGGCCCATGGCGGCCCTCCTCGGCCTCCCCTTTTGGCTGACTCCGTCATTTGGAAAAATAGGAGCTTCGGTATATTTTCCGTTAATTGTTGATCTTCAGAAATATTGTGTCCTGACGGTGCTTTTTCCAGCAGAATTCTGACTCCAGGGAGTAATTCTCCAATAATCATGAAACATGCAAAATAGGTGAAATAACATAAGTATCATCTCTAAATATGAAATATATCAATGAATAACAGTAAATTATGATATAAAATAGTGATGCAAAATGGACGTACAAATGTCTAGCACGGTGGGCGGCTGAGAGTGAGGACGACGATGATATCTTTGAGCCTAACAGCAAGACGAAGAGAGCTGCATCGTCGAAGGGCAAGAGTGCCAACTCCTCGAAGGGCAAGAGTGCTGCACCGCCGGTCGACGACTCGGACGATGACTTCGGGCCAAGCACGAAGGTGAAGAAAGCTACATCATCGAAGGGCAAGAGTGCCAAGTCCTCGAAGGGCAAGAGTGTTGCACCGCCGGTAGTCCACTCAGACGACGACTTCGAGCCTAGCACCAAGGCCATGAAAGTTGCATCGTCGAAGGGCAAGGAAAAGAGTGTGATGCGTTCTTAGTGTTGTAGTTATCAGTAGTCATGGATCTTGCAGTATGTTATAGCGTTGGTGTACCATTTAATTTGTTAGCAGAGAGGTATGTTGCAGTAGTAAGTTATATCTTAATTATCGCTTGAAGTTGAATTTGAAATGTTTGTTGCACAGAAATAATAATAATATGTCTCTCGTACTTAGTAAATGAGTCGCATGAATAGCAGTCATACATGGTCCATACAAATAGTAGTCATACATGGTGCATATAAATAGTACTCATACACTAAATGAAGGAAATAGTAGTAGCAATATGTCTCATCCCTACAAATGACTCACTGAGTGTCATCTCTCTGACCACGACCCCTCCCTCGACGCCCTCGGTGGCGGTCCAGCCTGAAAAGGTGATGGCAAGTACATACGGACAGGTGGCTGCCGGTGTCGGGGATGAAGCATGTACCCCTGGTCGTGCTGACTGTCCTGCGTGGGCTGTGTGGGATCTGGAGGTGGAGTGTGATGTTGACTGGCCATCCATGAGCACTGTACCAGAAGGATCGTGATCCGCACATAGACGACATATGTGCCTCACCTATGATTAGATATAAAAACCATTAGTCACGAGGAAATTTATACATGGTGCACAATTAATATGGATAGTGAGGGATTTCTTACCCTGTGGCGAGCCCATACGGGGACGCCACCCCAAGTTAGGCATGGGAGTTTGCTGCTCCATGCCGAAACCTCCAGCCTGCCAGTATTTGTAAGTCGGCTCCTGCTGCTGGTTTTGCCAACCAGAACCTCCTGCCTGGTTAGCAGATGGTGTCCTCGGGCTCAGCGGAGGTGTAAGACGTGGCTGCGGGCCGTGCCTCGGCTGCTGCACCTGCAAAGAGGGACGAGGTGGCCGCTGTGCTGCTCAGTACTCGACAACATCCGAAGATCAGGTGTATGTGATAGCCGTGTAGATATGACATAGTTTGTCCTCAAAACGCCGGTGTGAAGGAGGCGTGGTGCTCATACCGTCCAAGAAGTGGGCCGGAGGAGAGCGAGCGTGTATACTGGGCGGCGTCATTTTGGAGCTCCGCCGTCAACTGTGCCTACAATTGTGAGCATAAATTAGAAATGTGTATACAAAAAATATATTTTACTTACCGCGTGATGCCGAGTGCCTGGAGTGGAGTGACGAGGGTAGGTGTAATAACTTAGGATAAAATTAAATTGTACTCACGTGTGGATGCGTGAAGGTAAGAGCGGTGGGAGATGGTGGTTCGATCAACTGACGCATACCAAACTGTCTCATGACCCTCTGCTGCAACATCTCCTCCACGAAGATATCAAAGATGACGCATACCAAACTGTCTCATGACCCTCTGCAGGACGAGATTCCCTTCGACTCGGTTTCTGAACCCCGATATTTCGAATTCGGGTTGGTGGATCCCGATGGTGTATTATTCCTGTAAAAAGTGAAAAACGGATATTATTTATGGAATTAATAAAAAACATGTATTATTTTAAAAATTCACAAGGAGGAGAGGGTTGCTAGGCCGATGCGTTTTTTTTTTTTCCTTTGACAGTTGCACGATTGTGTCGTTAGAAGGCCGTTCCACCATATTCCACGATTCGGTGAAACGGGTGGATTTAGCATATAAGAGGTATATATTTCCTTTTGAGGAATGAGTTGGTTCCATTCCTCCTCTCCAACCAAACTCTGAAATTGCTTTGGAACGGTTCCATTTCATTTCATCTCGTTCGAGAATCAAACACACCCTTACGAAATGCAGCCTAGCATGACAGGAATGTCTCTGCCGTAGTATGATGTTGTTTCTTGCCCGAATCCCTGGTCCAGAGCCCAAGAGCCAGAACTTTGTAGGAATTCAAGGGCGTTTTGCTACCATCATTATAGAGGATGCAACAATAAATCATCTTCCCTTCTTAGTTTGGAAACAAAACGTACAGTGTCACAATTTTTTTTCATAAAGAGAATATATTAATATCAGAAGATACTAATTACACCTAGCTTTTGCAACAACGCAACACCTTATGCCAGTACGAATGCACATAGGTAAAAAAGAGAAAAGTAAACTAAGAAACAAAAGTCACGCTATAGTGTCCCAGACCTAGCAACAGCAATACATCGACCACCAGGACAACACCTGAAATACATACTCCCAAAACCAACGCCTCCAAAACTTAGGTTTTCACCTTCAAGATAGTCCCCACTCTCAAAACGATGCCTCCAACAAGGTCATTACCAGGCACAACCAATTAAGGCTAGACCTTAGGTTTTCACCCTGAAAGGTATGACTCTGAACTTCATCTGTGATGCCGCTCCCACTATCATACCACTGCTGCAAAGCCCGGACACCAAGCAAGCCCCTCAACATCGCGAAGACTTGAACCTCCCTTAGCTAGTCCTTCAGTCTAGCCTTCATGATATTCTCTTCTTCTGGCTTCACCATGGACCAAATCACTTGATATCAACACAGAGAAGAGCTTCGCGTCGCTCCCTCCAGAATCAAACGGTCGGAATAAAAGCATGGGTGCGCGCGACCAAATACCACCCAATCCAGCAAACTCCAGGGAAAAGATGCACTGTTCCATTCGCCGGTGGAGCCTTCCGGAACTCATCACTCCGGCTAGATGAAGAAGGATCGACATCCAAAAGGTCTTCATCTTGGCGCGTGAGAAACCCTAGGATCGCCGCCTTTATGCAGGCCGAGCCCCCACGCAAACGGCCATCCTCGCCGCCCGTCACACCGAAGATTCTGCAGGACGAACGACCCTGGGGATGCGGGGGCCAGCAGGCTACACTGCAACCCCCGACAGCCGCGAAACCGCAGTCAGCCCTAGCCCACATAAGGCCCTAGCCGCACCGCCGCCGGCTGCAACCGTGGACGCCACCGGAAGCAACTACCGAGGGCCGCCGTTGCCGTAGCGCCGCCTCTGCATCCCTCCAACAGCTGATCCACCGCCCTCCGCCCCTCCGCGCCGCCACAGGAAGGTAGGCCTAGGTGGGGGGCCTAGACCCGTGAAGAGCCATCACCGTCCGGCGAGCAGCCGCCGCCGCCCGGTCGGGGATGCCGCCCCAACCTCCGCCCATGACCAAGCCACCGAAGCTGCCAGGGACCGCCGCCACCGAGGCAGACGCCGGCGGTAGCGGCTGGAGGGAGGATGCTCGAGGGAGGGGGGAGCGGTGGTCGGGTCTGGCCCCCCGGCGACGCCCTGGGGAACGCCACGGGAACGAGAGTCACAATTATAAGAAAAAGCCATATGTTTGGATGCTCTATCTTGATGCTGCAGCAGAAGAAATGCATTTTTTGTTGTGTTCAGGTGCGAAATACTACCTGGATATTATAATAGCAAAAATTCCAAACTCTTTTACTCTGCAAGCATAAAACTACGACCGCACGAACCCAGCCTCGCACGAACCCAGCCGCACCCTCCCGCCACCGCTGCTGGTAGCACCACCGGGCAAAGCCCGCGTGGTGTGGCGGTGGTGGCAGTCATCCTGCTGCTGCGTGGGGCGGCGCCGGCCAAGACCTCTCTCGACGCTGGTGGCGGATGTTGGGGATGGTTGCGACCTGATCTGCGATGCAGATCTCGTCCGGGTCGATCCAGTTCTAGAGCAACGGCACGCCGGGGGTGGCTGGTGGCAATGGACAGTAGGTGGCGGCCAGGTCTTCGATCTGTGCCGCAGATCCTGTTGCATCTCCCCGCCTCCTGACGGCGCTAGGTGGTGCTCCTGGGCCTCTCCCGAGGCTCGAGGACGCCTAGGGCAGCAACCTAGGTATGATGGCGGAAGCGGGCCTCTTCTTCGCCGGAGATGGTTGGCCAGAGGATGGTGTGGTGGGTCTAACGATCCATCACCGAGTCCCGGAGGCTTGGCGGAAGGCATGGTAGCCGGCGATGGCTGAGCCATGACTGTGGTCACGGCGGGTTGGTGGCATGTTAACGCATGGCCATCCTGGTTTCACCGATGGAGGGTTGGCCGGCTGCAAGGCGTTGCCCATTTGCTTGGTGTCGTTGCTTTGCCTCGATCGGCCTGGGATGGTTGTGGCATTGGGGCCCAACCTGAATAAAGGTGGCGATCCTATGGTTCTCTCTTGTGTGAAGATAAAGACCTCCGGAGGCATGTCCGTCTTGATCTGGCCGAAGTGATGAGTTCCGAAAGGCTCCGCCAGCGAATGTAACAGTGCACCTTATGCCTGGAGTTTGCTGGATCGGGTGGTATTCGGTCGTGCGCAACCATGCTTTTATTCTGACCGTTTGGTTTTGGAGGGAGCGACGCGAAACACTCTTCTGTGTTGTCATCAAATGACTTTGATCCATGGTGAAGTCAGAAGAAGAGAATATTATGAAGGTTGGATTGGAGGACTAGCTAAGGAATGTTCAATTCTCTACGCTGTTGAGAGACTTTCTTGGTGTTCCGGGCTTCGCACTGGTATGTATGTGAGGGCGGCAACACAGGTGAAGTTCAGAGTCCTACTTTTCAGGGTGAAAATCGAAGGTCTGGCCTTAATTGGTTGTGCCTGTCAATGACCATGTTGAATGCATTGTTTTGAGAGTGAAGACTATCTTCAGGATGAAAACCTAAGATCTTTGATAGGGCGCTGACGACGCTGGTGCACTGTTCTTTTTTCTTGGAGGCGTCGCTTTTGGAGAGTCTGAAATTCAGGTGTTATCTTGGTGGTGTTAGCATTGCTGTTGCTAGGTGCTAAAATACTGTAGCAGAGCTTTTTTTTTAGTTTTCTCTTTCTCTTTCTTTTTAGCTGTGTGCCTGTGTGCATTCGTACTGCCATTAGGGCATGTCGTTGTTGCAAAGGCTGGATGTAATTAGTATTAATATATTTCCTTTATCGGAAAAAATAAAACTGCGACCGCTGAAGACCTCGGGTTCATCGTATCATGTGGATCAGGCAAAAAGTGCAACTGGCAACGAAACACATCCAAATGGTCTACTCTCACTCCAGCCCTGCATACCCCTGTAATCACGAGATTTGTATACGAGATACTGGTGTTTTGCCATCACGTATGAAAAAAAAATCAGGTGGAGGGTTTTCTCCCTCCCCAGTGAAAAATTCAAAAATACAGTGCACCAAAATTTCACTAAACAAAGACAGAGTGTCATTTGTGAGAAATCATTAGTACCACCAACTTCATAAAACGAATCCTGGTTGGAGAGGATTGACTCCTGGAGGAACAACACTGTATTTGGAGTCCAAAATATCCGACAACAGAGCAAAGATACGGGGAGTAGCAGTTACAATAAGAAATGGAATTTAAGTAGTTCCACAATGGCGTGACATCAAAGCACATAATTTTCGAAGTAAATTCATTCTAGCATTAATATAGCATGTTCATTCGGTGGTGCACATCTGCCCTGAAAAGAAGTCCCCCAGTTTCATGTTCGCCTGGAACTGGTGGAGATCTGAAATTTTGTAGAGTATATGTTACGATACAAGCTTAAATGCAGCATAAACTAAATATTAACATAGTAAAAAACATAATAACAATGAAAAATCTGCACAATAAGTAAACTGTGGGTGGTAAAAAATAAATAAAAGGCAGTCAGTTCAGCAAATGTGATCCTGTAGGTGCCAGTAGTGAACAATCTTAATCCAAGAATTTTGGGATTAAAATAAGAGAAAAATGCATTCTCTTGCAAGCCTGATAGAACTTAATTCAATAGACTGGCCATGCCATGCAGATAGTTGGCATGCCATCAGGTAAATTCGCAAGAAAAGTGAGTGAATAATTTACTTCGCACTTCCATTAAACTAAGTTATCTTAAATTCTAAATACAGAGCCTCTGATTCAGTCCAAGAGTAGTTTTCGAACCTGCTTTCACATTCTATTTGCACAACGTCCGTTGAGCCTCTCAACAATATTTTCAACAGAAGGTCTCTTCTTTCGATCAATCTGCACACACTCTAGACCAATTTCAATGCATACTCTGACTTCATGGAGATCATTTGCATTAAACTTTGGGAACATTGATGCTATGTAGTCGTATGTCCAAGTTTGACGTACCTACGTAAAGAAATTCGTACTGTTATCTTGGTGATAATAGTAACATAAAATCTAACATAAGCTTCTAGATTCCAACAATCAAATCATCAGCTAATGTTTATTCTTACTTTTTCAATGAAGTCCCTCGCTGACGGTTCATTTTGTTTGGGTTGATTCTTCTCGCCGGTTGTGGTCTCGATGATTAGTAGGCCTAAACTATATATATCGGACTGGGTGGAGATTTCACCTCTATATAGGTATTCTGGAGCTATGTATCCGCTGCATAAACATTAAGTAGTTTAAGAAGCATTACTACAAGGTGAAAATGCAATTTACTCTACTACAAAGGACAAACTATTATCACAATTAGGGTGAGCTTACTATGATCCAACAACATTCTGTGTATTTGCCCGTGTTTGCTCTTGGCCAAAGAGCCTAGAAAGACCGAAGTCTGCAATTTTTGGCGTCATATTATGGTCCAACAATATATTCTCAGGCTTCAGATCCATATGGATAATAGGAATCCTATGAAGGAAGAGTAAACCATTACAGATCCCCTTAATTATTTTGAAGCGCGTGCACCACTCCATGTTAGTGCGTCCGTCTGAAGAAGTTCAAGAGCAAGTTATTTCAGTATTTACCAGTAGTTGGAGGAAGAAATAGGTGCACCAGGATTCACACTCAAAGCATTGTAAACATTAGGTAAAAAAAACTAAAGTAGAAATGCATCTCTCGTTGTCACATACCAAAAAGGTTCTTCTGAAGGCTTCCCTCAGGTAAATATTCGTAGCAGAGCAAACTTTCAAAAACATCTGCAACAATATATCTCCCATTGTTCTGTACCACTTTCTTTTGTCCTTCATGGCAGTACCCAACCAACCTGACTATATTTTCATTGCGGAGAGCCATCATGTTCTGAACCTCGTTGGTAAATGCTTTGTCGCGTGCGAGCGGCGCATTTTCCGCAAGTTTCTTCACAGCAATCGGTTCCTCATCTGGCATAATTCCCTGTTCAAGCTCACAGAGACGTTCTCAGCAACTATTTGGATTTCTTTCGGCAACTTCCTTAAAAGCAGTCTATTTGCACACAAAAAAAAAAGAACAGAAAACGTTAAGGGGTGAACCTACCTTATAAACTGTGCCAAATCCACCTGTACCGATAATACGTTCCGCTGAGAACTGATCTGTGATAGTCCTCAAGAAGTCTAACGGTAGGTCCTGTGGTAATTGTTTTAGAACGGTCTCCCTAGTGGCCATTTCTGATGATATAAGAAGTTATGAATGTGAGATGCTGCAAGATATGGATTCAACAGAGGAATTGAAGAACAATAAAATCTTACTTTCAGAGAATAAAAAAGCACGCACAAAGATCTGAGCATGTTTTTAAACAAAGACACAACAATGGTTGTGCTACGAGTACCAACATCGTCTCAGAATAACGAGCTTCTTGATACAAAAAAACACTAACCTTGAGAAGATCGAACACTTGAGATAGCCTAGAAGCTGGTAAGCTGAGAAGAGGAGAACGAAATGGGGCCGAGGCTTGTGAAATGAATGTTTTCCTTGCTAGCTGAAGGTGCATATAAAACAACCAACCGAGATGTGGATCTATCGAATGTGGAAGGATCGTGGAAGCAGCAGTAAGTTGACCTCAGATCCCCTCAGGTCTTTCTGCAAAAACACGGTCGTTGGGAATGATGCAGAAAGACTTGGGTACCCAGGTCGCTACCGCGTGCCTTGCGAGCTGATGACGCGTTAGCGCGTCTCCGTTACTAGTCAGGCCAGGGACAATAGCATAAACGCAGATTCTAAACAGCACATGTGGGCACACCGTTCCGGGTTTTTTTTAAAGAAGGTTGAGACCTGACAGTAGCATAAATGCACATAACTTATATTTATATTTTATTTAATAAAGATCTCACAAGAATATAGATCAAAAAAAGTCACAGCGAATGCGCAACAACTACAAACCTGACAATGAAGGAAGGTCATGCCATCAGAGTCTTATATACCCTAAAAACACAAACAACACATAACTAGCTACTTATCTAGATACCGGAGCATCACGATTCGCTCTATGACGAAAAGGAAGAACACATCTGATCCAATGGGCCTTTGGTGAACACCTCATGCGCACACTCTAGAAGTCATCATCGCCGTCAAATCACTGAGCCATGTTCGCGGTAGAGATACGCAATGTACATGCCAGGTACCTCCGCTGCAACTGAGGAAGCTTGGTTTTCATTATCGCAACATTTTGTTTGCAGCTCCGTTTCCACGGATGAATCAGTTTCACAAGCTGATTTAGCACGCTCCCCCAGGCCCTGTTCGGCAGAGGAGTTTTGGCAAGGTTTTTTGTGTATTATCCCGGCCCAGATGAAAACACCAGAAACCACGCGTTTGCTGTTCGGCAGACCGGTTTTTGGTGGGCTCAGCCCCATCAATCTCCGAAAAAACACCTCGGAACACGTCAGGTCTGGCCTTGTTTACTCCTAGGGTATTTCCACCCCCTAGGGGTTTGGGGATGAGAGGGGATTGGATGAAACCCTCCTTTCATCCAATCCCCACTTCCCCCTAATTTCCCCGTATTTCCCCTCATTTCCCACACCCTCCCCCATAGCCTCTAGTTACTTTGTTTTTGAAGATGAGAGAGGATATGAGAGAACTGAGATCAGATAATAAAAACTCAATCTTTGCATTCCAGATCATAACATAAACCCAGTGTCATGAAATTTTGTCAAACAAATTTTCTCGAACAAGAACACACATATAAATAAATGCTCGACCCAACAGATGAGCAACCGCCGCCATAAACTCAGTGTCATGCAGTATGAAGAACATTAGAAGTCATGGCGTGCTCGTCGCCGAACGCCGGAAACCATGCCGCCGCTACCAGAGGACCTTCAGCTAGAAATACACGCAGATGTAAAATTTAGTATGTATAGTTACTGCAACTGAGGAGCATACTTATAATTTAACTAAGCCCGTCCTTAAAGACTAAGTTAAATGCATACAACACTGGAGTTCAGATTCATATATGGCTAGATAGGCATACTTCATCAAGGTTAAGTATGTTACAGGTAAGTGTCAACCCACCAATGATTACATTACAGAAACTGCACAATATGATCCGATAATGCGAACATCAGTAGCATATCACCTAGCTCTAGGCCGGCACCATCCATGACTAAATATATAAGCCATGTACTTAAACAAATGAACTCAACAGCACTTATTAATATTAACCAGAAAAAATAAAAGGAACATATTGAATAATCCAACCTGACATAGCAAAATAAAATCTGCTAGGAATGCAAAAAAAAGATCTGCTAGGAATGCAGACACCATAGATCGTTAACAAAATCTGTAGGTCACCGTCTACCAAAATCTTAATTGCATGCATGGAATAGCGTTATGATGAGGAGTAAATAAAATATATTAAGCCTCTGGTTTGATACTTGCTCACGAAATGAAATAAATAACATTTAAACTGAGGTCACTGCTGTTAGAATACATGTACGGCTGAGATTAGACTAGGTTTAGATCATCTTGTACTCCAAGTCTATCTCCCCCTTGTACCTCTGTATATACCCCCAAAGGGTCATGGAATACAACACACAAGAATTAGGATTCTACAAATTCAATATGGTATCAGAGCCAAGAGGTCTAAAATAGCCTAGACGTGAGGGGAGTGTTGAATATAAATATATTGTCTAGTCTCTTTTCATCAGTTCGGACTTTTGGTTCAATTGGCTAGTGCAGCAATCTTTCATGGTATCAGGGCCAAGAGGTTTCAAGTTCAAGACCTTGCTCACGCAGTTTTAAAAACAAAAGAAAAAAAATTCTGCGGCCCGCACCGAACCCACTCTAAGGACTAAAATAGCCTAGGTGTAAGGGGGAGTGTTAAATATAAATACACTGCCTAGTCTCTTTTCATCAGTTCGGACTTTCGGTTTAATTGGCTAGTGCAACAATTTTTCATGGTATCAGAGCCAAGAGATCTAAAGTTCAATACCCTGCTCATGCAGTTTTAAAAACAAAAAGAAAAAAGATTCTGCGGCCCACACCGAATCCACGCTAAGGACTAAAATAGCCTAGACGTGAGGGGGAGTGTTGAATATAAATACACTGCCTAGTCTCTTTTCCATCAGTTCGGACTTTTGGTTCAATTGGCTAGTGCAGTAATCTTTCATGGATCCTGCTCACGCAGTTTTAAAAACAAAAGAAAAAAGATTATGCGGCCCGCACCGGCACCGAACCCACGCTAATGACTAAAATAGCCTAGACGTGAGGGGGGGTGTTGAATATAAATACACTGCTTAGTCTCTTTCCATCAGTTCGGACTTTTGGTTCAATTGGCTAGTGCAGCAATCTTTCAAGTGCTGCATAAATATTCATTTAAAATTAGTTCCAGATGCAGAGCATTGGTGCATTACTATTCAGGATTCATGTGCATTTTTAGAATATCGACACGATATGCAGGCTTGAGACAAAATACTCTAATAATCAGAGAACTCACATTAGCAGGATTAGTAACTCTTTTTTTACAGATAAGAATGGACCAAACCAAATTGCTAATACAATTCTAATTTGCTAACAATGCTCATCTAAGATGCATGCCAATTATCATGTCAAAGAAGAAAATAGAAATGCAGGTACCTCAAGGTAACTCTTTTTCATGTATTTTTCCTTTAGAAATATATGCACTGAGATAATATTTATTGCATCACATCAGCAATTTATAATCTTGCAAGGCAAAGCCACGAGGAAAGTAACTCAAATTCTTGTTTCTCTAATATGCAAAAAACTAGACAATTAATTAATGGTACAAGCACATACCTCAAGTCAACTCTTGCAGCTCACCCCTGAGCCACATGATAGCTAGATTGCATGGTTTCACATCAAGTACAAGCAGTAAATATGATTCATACCAAAAACAGGAGTTCTCACAAGATCCCAAGATGGAGGCTGTTGATCCAATCCAACAATGCCAAGGTGCAGGTATCTATCTGAAAAAGAAGAAGCTACTTAATCAAAAGTCTAAAGGACCCTATAAGGATGTATCTTAAGATGCCTTTTTCTACTGCAGAATTTTCCTAGTAAATAACAGTAATAGGATGGAATTACTAGGAATAGGCCTACTATTGCTGCCTAGTAAATAACAGCTTCAGACTTGGCATCAGGACCTCAGGACTATTTTTGTAACCACTGGTGGGTAACAACTAACAAGACTGAATCATAACAACTTGTGCCATAGCATACTGTGCCATACTATATATAATATAGGCTGCATTTGATAATTCATAGATGATTATTCAGAAAGTAATTAATACAGTATATTTTTAAATATAGGATGTATCTGAAGCTGTTACAGAAATAGTAGGCCTATTCCTAGTATCTGAAGCTGAGGGTTCTGATACTCAGAAAGTAATTAGCAAAGCTGCAGAACGAAGCTAAGCCAGGATAAGAGGAGATGCAAAAGCTCTCGGCCATACAGTGAAAGCTAGATTAACTTCCAATAACAACAGTCACGCTTAAACATGGTACTACAAAGTTCAAACTAGAAGTTGCTTAGCTAAAACATGTACACGTACAAAGATTGACAGAAACAGTCGGAGGGCCATGCATACATAGGCTGCCGAGCAACATCTCTTATTTTCAACTCTAGCTATAATCTAATAAAAGTAAACTAACAAGTAGCTTGTGACACAAAAAAAAAAACATTCGTGTAAACCATGTGTGCTCTACTGTTCTTTGATTGGTTTCAGCAAATAAGATGTACTACTAGTCCTCACTGGAAATCACCAGAAGGATCGATTGTACATCCGCATCCAATATATCCGTTTCCTGGAGAGTGCTAAAACTTAAGCAGACGGACCAAAATCTGCAAGCACGTGTCACTAGAGGCCATGCGTACTACACTACTAGTCTCAAGCATAGTTATGTTGCTTTCATCTACGAATTTCTTGTTTTAGCCGACCAGAAAGGAAGCATAGATCAGATTTCTGTTGAAGGGGAAAACTTTGCTGCTCTATGCTTTGAAATGTTTCCGTCATTTTTTTTTATCAATGTGTATCTGATGAATATGAATCTACCAAAATTATGAAGTTACGAAGCATTTGAGAACATTAGTATTTCTATATATAATACCTCAAAGTTTCTATCTGAATCTGATGGAACCGTGATCTTTCTTTGCATCAATAAATATAGGAAAGCCGGACAACTATATTGAAAGCCTTGATGCTTTAGTTCTATAAGGAAACTCGATACTTTAGATTATGTTTGCTGCCTTCAGCTTACACAACATATGCTGGTGTCGCATTTATAGGGTTTTTATCACACATATATGATGAGATGTGCATCTTACACGGAAGTAGTACTTGGTAACATGACTCTAGTTGCATTAAGATGCTCTTATTTTTTAAGGTAACATGATTTTAGTAACATGACTTTCTCTGTAACGGTAGCCAGTAGTAACATAATAGAGTAGCGCTGCCAACAGCGGCTTATCCAGTGTGTCTGATCTTCCAGCTCCCAAGATGTTCAGTTTGTCATTCTACATGTGATGGATATGAGTTGATCCTACTATTCAGATTTATACAGCTTATGATATCTAAATTCTAAACTATGGCCTTATTATGTTTATGATACTTTTTTCCCTAACAAGCATCTTAATCTTGATGTGGCATATGCAGTCAAGTCTTTGTCGTTCTTTTAACAATCTACTTCTTTTCTTGTTTTAGGAGGTTGAGGCTGCTGGCACGGCATGGTAGAAGACCATGATCTCCGGCATTGACTACATTGAATTTAATGTCTTCTTAGTGTGTCTCGGTGTGTTGGGGTAGTTAGAGCATCTCCCACACCGGTACCCCCACCGAGCCCCATAAAAAGCCCCAAACTCTAGAAATTCGACGTGGAGTTGTTGTTGAAGAGACGCCGGCGACCCCGATCGAAGCCCTTCGCATAGGGATCCTTTTGGGCGCGCCGACACTTTTATGGGGCTCCAGAACATGCGGAAGCGTTTTGGGGAGTGTCGGTGTGGGCGCTTTCTCTCACTAGGATCCCAATAGAGCTATTGGGAGCGCCGGTGGAGATGCTCTTAGCTAAATTATGTTTGTAGTTCATGTTCAATGTGATGTTTCTGTTGCCCACAAATCTTGGTGCATTGTTTTTCGATTATGGTATCAGGAAATAATTGATTGAACTAGAATACATCTGTCAAATTGGTGGTTGTAACTAGTACTCCCTCCGGTCTCTTTTAATTAACTCGGATTTAGCACAACTTTGTACTAAATCTGAGTCAATTAAATAGGACCGGAGGATTATGTCCGATCAGTAGCTCATGGAATTTTATGATAAAAATTATTCTCTTTTGGATGTTGGAAATTGTTACATAATGATTTTGTAACATTTTTGTTCATGTGATATAAAAATTATATCTTTTATAAGATCTGTTGATTTGCCTTGATGCTTCACAATGACGTTTAAAATCTGAGTTAAAAACCTGACTACCAAATGGCGTTTTAAAGAGAGAGGTTTGTTATCTCAAAAAAAAAAGAGAGAGAAGTTTGTAGGGGGTTAGGATGAAAGTGGTTTTGAGAAGATTGGGTGAGTGGAGCTCCATCTGCATTTTATCATGCCTGACAATACATCAGATTCCACCTCATCGAGGGCGTCCACCCACCATCTCCATCCACATACCCACCACGTAAACATCTCCAGTTAAATCCCTTCATTACTTGGAAGAAATATTTAAGTTCTAACTCTCTCTCTCAGGTTTTTGCTAATCCAACTGACTCACCTTTTTGGAAGGGACTTATGAAAGTAAAGGATGAATTTTTTAAACGCGGTTCGTTTCAAATAGGTAATGGCCAGAGTACTAGATTTTGGGAGGATATTTGGCTAGGACAAAGGTCTTTGGCTAGTGAATACCCATCTTTATATAACATAGTGAACCACAGGAACTGTTGAGAATGTGTTATCAGCCTCACCGCTTAATATCGGCTTTAGAAGAACCCTGAATGATTATAAATGGGAAAGATGGACTCATTTGTTAAATAGATTAATCATGGTACAACTCTCGGATAGCGAAGATACTTTCAAATGGAGCCTCACGTCCTCTGGTATTTATACGGTTAAATCCATGTATATTGATTTGCTTAATGATAACTCTGTTTTTCTTAATAAATACATCTGGAAGATGAAGGTACCTTTGAAGATTAGGATTTTTATGTGGTTTCTTCAGAAAAAGGTTATACTCACGAAGGATAATTTAGCCAAACGTAATTGGCAGGGGGATGTGAGATGTTGTTTTTGTGATCATGAGGAGAATATACAACACTTGTTTTTAACTTGTCCGTTCACCCGTATGATATGGAGAATTATTTACATGACTTTCAATATAACTCCCCCTTTAAACATTACAAATTTGTTTGGGAAATGGTTGAATGGGGTGCCCAAAATAGAAAAAGCTCATATTAGAGTGGGTGTATGTGCTGTTTTATGGGCGATTTGGAAAGTTCGGAATGATTGCATCTTTAACAAAAAAGAGTTTCCCATCATTTTTGCAGGTCATTCCTTTAGCTACACACTTGATCCATATGTGGTCCTATCTACAGTCAGAGGACGTGCGACTGGATATGGATATTGGGTGCAACCGCCTGGTTATGGTTGCACGGGATTTCTACAACCGGTGCGGATGGTCTGCTGATAGGCGTTTGGAATGCTGATGCAAAGAAGCTTCATGTTGCTATTCTTTTTTAGATGGCTCATTTTTGTTGAGACCCTTTGTGATCCGTGATTTGTAATAAGTCTTTAGTCGTTCGTGTGTACAACTGAATTTGTTTTATATCTTAATAAAGCGGCCGTATGCATCATTTTGATGCAGAGGCTGGGGAAACCCATTTCGAAAAGAAAAACTTGGAAGATAAATCAGGTACTCGCTAAGATCCAATTAAATTGACACGGACTTGTGAAGAGCATGCAGTACAGATAGTTGTTACCCTTTGATTAAAATGGATCAGAGGTAGTATGTTTTTTTACTTCTTCTCCAGAAGATGCAAAACCAACGTACTCACAGGACTTTCCTGACAGATTATGAAGCTCGGCGTTCATTCGCATGATACATGACAATTACACAGCAAAGTTGAACTTTACATTGGACAACAGGATTGAGTGATAGGCTAAAAAAGAAGTAAAAAAGAAACGAACAGGGACAATTACCATTCAGAGATCAGTATCCATCAGGACGAACGTGGCTATGCCTCCAGCTTCAGAGTCAGTTTCTTTGGATGACCGTTGAGTTGGGTCCGCAGCTCTTCCTTCAGTTCGTCGTCACAGCAACCCTTAAGCAAGACTACCTTGAGTTCAGTTAGATTATCCAGGCCGGAGAACTTCACTGAAGACCCACTGCAGCAGTGAGCCTTCAGCAGCTCAAGACTTTTCATTGTTTTTTCTCCAAAAGTAACATCTAAGCTGGAGCAGGAAGCAATCTCGAGGACCTTGACCTTTTCATAAGTGGGCAACTCAAGGCCACTTCCAGTATCTGTGATAAAAAAACCGAGCTGACTATCTTGCAGCAGCTTGATACGAAGAGTGCATAATTTGGGTAGACTCCCGATGAGCCTTTTGTCAGTCTCTGTCAATGTGGTCATTTCCAGATCCAATTTTGTCAGCTTTTTAAGCTCGCTGACCTCCAAAACTGGCAACTTCTCTACAGGCCCATGCAGTTTCAGACTCTGCAGTGTCTTCAAAGGCAATTTGATGCCAGACAAGCAACCTTCACTGTCATTGTCCAGCTGCACCGATAAGGATTCCAAATGGACATGACCTGAGATTGCAGAGGAAAACTTCTTGCTATTTCTCATGTTGATACCAGACACTCCGAGCTTGCGCAATTGGGTCAGATCTTCGAGCTCTTTAAGGATGGCCTTCCCCCCTGATGCACCGACGTTGACAACACCAAGCGTGTGCAACGCTGTCAGTTTGTCAATCCCTCCAGGCACCACAACACCAACTTGGCCACGAGATCCGCAGAATTTGGGCACTGAAAGACATGGTGTTAATGATTCCTCTGCCTGGACGGAGGTGCCGGCACGGATATACTGCAATTTTTGCAGCTTGGTGATGTTCCCTGGCAGTTTCATAATGGAGGTGCGTTTGATATCGAGAGTCTGGAGTTGCTGCAGATGACCAAACGGGGTTGGCAAACGGTGGATCTCACCACATCCGCGCAGTGAGAGGAACTTGAGACGACGGAGTTGCTTCAACATCTGCTCGAGATCCGCATCCTTTATGCCTGATGCGTCCTCTAGATCAAGCACCCTGAGCAGCTTCATGCTTTCGGAGATGAAGAATTGTTTCCACTCCCCAAATACCGTTAATGACCGTAGCCTCGAGAAGTCCATGCTCTCAAACACAATCTTGTCCCTGTCCCAGCTATCCCTTATGATGAGGTGACGACCGGTTCGTTGGGTGGTCACGTTGCAGGAGCCCTCCAGCTCAAAGACAAGGTTCTCCTCCATCCGACGTGAGACAATGTATTCACGGATGAAGCCATTGACACGGCATGCGATCATCCTTGTGTCTCCCACTGGGGTGGTCACTAGCTGTGACGGTTCCTGTATTATGCTCAGATCCAGGAGCATGGAGAAGAACACCTCCCCATTTTGCTCTGCCGATTTGTCTTCACTATCCCGACAGTAGCCCTCCGCGACCCACCGCCTCACCACGCGTCTCCGCCGAATGCTGTGATCTCGGGGGAAAAGCGACATGTAGAATATGCAAGGCTTGAGGGAATCTGGGCAACTACGGAAGTAGGAATACATCCAACCGAATAGACCTTGTAGACTGTCGTACTCTGGGTTGGTTTCCAATGTATGCATGAATTTGCCATTGGTAGAATCCACTGTATCCATTAGTGTGACTGTCTTCTTGGCCAATACACCAGCTATGGCTACTATTACTTCTGGAAGCCCGCCACACTTGAGAATAAGCTCCTCTAGTGGCTCTTTTTTGAGATTCTTCAAGGTGGACGATGGCTTCATCCTTTCCACCTGTTCTCCAATCAATTTGAGAAATGAAAATTGTTAATATGGTAAAGACTGACTACATATTAGATTTTGATGTTTCACTTGCAAAATATAAAGTGAGCAGCAGACAAACATGATATATATACATGCATCAATTCAAGAAAGTAATGTGAAACCAAATGGTACAATTCATAAAAGTTCCAAAATTATACTTATATAATGGGGAAATGATAGGGAAACGGAAATGGACAGAAGGAAAAGTACATTACTGTTGCGACCAAAGGCATCATAACTTTAACAAAACCAACCAAAACTGATAAACATTTACGCAATAAGTTCAGAATAACGCCAATGTCTTCAAAACAGTCCACAACGAACTTCTATAGCAATACTTCCAATTTAGTAAATTTAAGATAGTAGTTGGTCTTATGTTATGTCTTGATCTCCTAAATGAAGGAGAAAGACGCTCATTGTTGCATGACAAGTTATCATTGTAAGAACATGCATGACCAAATAGAAGGAGCCGAAACAGAGAGAAGCGTCTTATGAGTAAACACACCTCCTGGTGGAAGAGATCAGAGGCTGCATCATCTTGAAGACCTTTGACATTAAACACAAGCTCTTCCTTATCCGCGCAACATGTGGCGATGCTTGAATCAGTCGTAATGACAATGATAATACTTTCAGAGGATCTAGACAACAAGGCACCTTTTATCAAGTCCCATTCTTCCTTGGACTGAAGATCGTCAATAACGACGAGGCAATGATGTTGTTCCAGAAGATCACGGCACTCTTGAATAGGGTTTTTGAACCTTATCGTTCCATGGTGAGCAGCCTCCTTGTCTTGAAGTGATTCCGAATGAAAATCCAAAAGTAAGCTCCTAGAGAAGTCCCTTAAATTGAAGGGATGGGATACATCCACCCAACCATATTTCACAAATAGATTAGTACGAATTCTGTCGCAGAAGAATTTTTTTAGAAGAGCTGACTTCCCGACACCAGCTATTCCCCATACAGATATAACCTGCAAAGAGGTAAATCGTGCCCTGGTTGTATATTCACGAAGCTCATTCATTTCTGACTCGCGTCCAATGATGGAGTTCTTTTTCATCCAGGCAGTAGCGGCATTATTTTTAGAGGTGAGAATTGTGGCAGGTCCCACTCCATGCTCAGCAGGTATCTCCTCATCTTTCTCTCTATCACCTTGGGAACCCTGAAAATAAGGGAGGAACCAAAGTAAAATTGACGAGCACAAGCAGGCCCCACAGAATAACACCTTAAATTGTAAGTAAATAACAAGAAATAAATAACATAAAGTTGTTAGCGGTCAAATTTGATCATTTCATTTGAAATCTGAAGGTGAACAAGTTAAGAAGAAACATGGAGTTCAAGGGAGAAATACGAAACCAAAAGGAAATTATTGTAGGTAAACAAGCGCACAGATGGGTGTGTAAGTCCAATAAACTTATTAGGAGCCTCTTAAAAGAAGTGAGAAGAGATGTTGATGGAATTGATTGCATCCTCTTCCACTCACTTTTCTTTCTTATTATCTTGCCTAACAATAGATTCATAGTTTCCGTGGGAAGAGCAGGAATTCAATGTCGCGTACACTACCTTGTTTCACCAGGAGGTTATCCACAATTTTTCCATTCTGTGCTACAGAAAGTCGTGGTAAATCCAGTGCCATTGGCTATTGATAGATTCACCAATTGCTAGTGGGATGCCCGTATTTCCAATGTCGATCTTTAATTTGTGGCTCTTTTTGTCAATAAATGGAAAAGTTTGTTCAGAAAGTTTATGCTCCCAACTGAAAGTTCATTTACTTATAGAGTTAGAAGAAGTGAATGGATATGGGTTGGAAGTTCAGGCTCTCTTATGAATTGGTCATTTGAAATGTTTGATTGCTAATGAATTACATTTGCCCTTTTAGTTTGAATCTAGTAACAACATGTATCAAGCTCAATGTGCGTCACAGACAGTTTAGAGGGTCAATTTTATGAAAAATAATCCATGTTTACATGATAAGCTCTAAAATATACTACACACTTTATCTAACTAAACAAGTACTGATTCATTCTCTCTTTTACTTGTTATCCTAGAATTCCAGTAGTAAACCTTGGAAGGTGATTCATATCAACAAAGTTTAAATATTCTTTCGTATGTGTGCATTTGTGACCATTAGTGTCAAAGACAATGATCTAAATCGAATGGGTTTTCCTAGACCTCACGTGAATGAGAATTAGCTTAATGCTCATTCCGATTTATAAGAAATATTCAGTTGTAACTGTAGTTCAAATGAAAAAAAAATCAGTTTAAAACAGATAAATAAACAGTTGTAACCAGTGTGCAACTGGGAAAAAATAATATGTAACTGACCATGACGAATCTCCTAGTCAACATCCAACAGCTAAACTGTAGAAATTAGGGCATTAACTTTGCTGAATGTAATGACGATGTTCTAGGCTTTACCTCTCTGAAGGCATAAACCGAGTGCTCAGCAGAGAACTGCTTCAGCTCCAATACTTGGTACGAATGTCCCACGCACAAGCTTGCTATCTCGAATTGCTGAGTGGACACGATGATCCAGCTTCCATTCTTCTTGTCAGGTAGAAAAGTCCTGATAGAATCCCACTCAGCCATGGTGGACAGGTTTTCCAAGACGATGAGATACCTCGCATCGTTGACTTGCCGCACAAACTCACTGAGAAAATCGCCTTGGGTGGCGTCCGACCTCGTCAGGACGCCTCTGAGTGCTTCTTCGTGTAATTCTATGCAAGAGTTTGCATAGAACTGTGCAGTCAATCCCCGGATGAACTCGTGGGGATTGAAAGGATGCGTTAGCTTCACCCACGCGCGGTGGGTGAAGTTCTGGCAGATCTCAGGGTCGTTGTACGCCTTCCTGATGATGGATGTCGTCCCGAGATCGCCGCCCGTCCCCCACACCGAGATCACCTGGAGCCCATCGTCCTTCTTGGGGATGAGCTGGGTGAGATCTCCGTGCTGCCGCCTGGCGATGTCCGTGGCCTCGACGAGCATGCTGAACGCCGCGGCGCCCATGGCGGCGCGCGCCGCCGCGGGTGGTTGCTGCTGCACGACGGCGGGCTTGGAGCCGGAGTCGCTGATGAGGCTGTAGCGCGCGTTCCTGGAGCTCACATCCTCGACTCGGGCCTTGAGCTGCCGTATCTCGGCGATGGCCTCGTCGAGCGGCTGCGTGGCCGCCGCGATGAAGGGCGGGAGCATGCGGCGCCACCACTGGGACTTCTTGTCGAGGTGGAGGACGAACTCGATGCAGTCCTCCACGTCGTAGGCGAGCTCCCGGATCTGCCGCACCCAGGTCCGCACCACGATGTTCCGCGTGCGCTCGTCGTCGGCGAGCTTCAGGAAGGACTGCATCATTTGGAACTCGCCGGTGATGAACACCAGGTCCCGCTGCGCGCTCTGCCGGAGCCTGGAGTCCTCCTCGATGGCCGACTGCGCCTTGGTCAGCGCCCCCTCCACCACCGATTTGGCCAGGCCGACCGCGAGGTCCGCCATTGCTGCTTGCTTAGCTTGTGGGGTGATTGATTGCTGTGTCCGTGTGGTCTGTATCTAGCAGAGCACCTTGGGATGGGATTCTTATGCTAGAGCAGCTACCAACAGCAAAGTTTTGGACTTTTGGTAATTGATTTTTTGAAAGAAGACTTGCTGGAGCTGTGTAATGCGTTGACTCGGAGTCGTCTAATCCTTCCAGACGGAGAGGGAATCTACCTTTCTACCCTCCAGAATTCCTATGATTTTTCTTTGTTTTAGAGAGGAACTAAGAGGTGGATGATGTATGGAGTTTTTAGTTCATGGTGAAAACCGTTACCTTAGTTGGTTGAACATGACAATGACCGTGTGGTGAACAATTCTTTCATAAAATTATGAAATAAATCTGAAATATAATTGAAATATAACTGAAACACGGATATTTTTGTGAAATAAACTGGAGTGACGCCAGCAGCGTCATCAGTTTCACTTTTTGTCACAATGTTTAACAATAGTTTTCATGTATCACTTTTATTTTATAAAAGTTTCACTTATATTTTAATTATTAGTTTTATATTAGATAAATATCAAAAGGCTCACCAATCTCAAAGCAGGAACTGAATGGTATGTAACACCGGTAGGTACCGTTGCCGGTGGTAAAATCGCTCTGTTCCGATGCGCTACCTTGTGGAAGGCATTGAAGGAGTTTCTCTTTTTTTTGAACATGCGTAGAAGGAGGTTCTCTGAGCTTCTCTTTTCGCATCTTTTATGACTAATTCTAGCAACAAACGAAGATGACCTGCTCTTTCAAAGAATCTTTTTTGCAAATCATGTGTTGTCTAGTGTAGTGGTTATCATCATCGGTCTACATCAATATTTTGCTTATTCTTTCTTTTAATAACTTGGATGTGCGCATTCTCGATGTTTCTACATGTTAGTAATAGCGAGTTGTTGTAGACCGGTTTACTTTGATATCTTCTCGATATTAATGTATTGCCCTTTTGCTGAAAAGGAGGGGGGTGATGTATAGAGTATAATTTTGGCATTTTCAAGCTAGTTTTTTTTTTGGGTTTTCTCCAAAACGGCTATTTTTTGGTCTTGTTGTTGAGTTTCATCATATTGTCATCAGTGTCTTCCTCTATATCAGTCCGCGTGATGAGGCAACAGTTGGATAGTCGAGGGGTGTGTCATTGGTCATGGTGGCCTAAGTTTCCCTTTTTTTTTTAATGAGCATCTCATTACTGCTATTCAAAATCTAAGAGTTAATCAAACTTGTGCATTTATACTCTTCTCTTATTGGCTGCCTAAAAGACCATTGAGACGCGATTCAGCTTCACGGTACAAGGATATTACTACTCCCGGTTTTAAAAAATAAGGCTTATTTTTTTCGAAAAGTCAAACTACTTAAAATTTGATTTAGTTTTTAGGAAAAAATTGTTAATATGTACAATCTAATCTTAACACCGTTAGATCCATCATGAAATATAATTTTATTTAATATCTACAAAATATCGTGCTTTTTGACTATTTTTATTTCTAAAAGTTTGGTTAGATTTTATTTTACTTAGCTTGACATTTTTTTTAAAAAAATAGGCTGTATTCTATGAAACAGAGGTAGTAGCTGTGAACACTTGTCACATACAAAAACAATAAAGCAAAGATTTATTTTCATTAGTCAAATGTTGAAGAACTAACTTTATAGCAAACAAGAAAAATTGGATGAATGGTAGACATCATGATCATTGAGGTAATCGACAAGGCCAACGACAATAAGTGGAACAACCTACCACTAAAACAATAAAACCACATCCTTAATGCATATAAATTACAACAAAAATACAACATGGCATACTTATACTCCCTCCGTTCCTACATATAAGGCTTATAGTTTTTTGAGAAAAGGCTCCAAAATCCTTTATTTCGTATATTGCATTGGACAACCTGTGTGGATATTTTTTGGGGAAATTGCTTGTGTTTCCTTATCTACTCCTCTATTTTATCATGTCAATTGTCCAAGATTAATCCCGTCAAAAACCTTGCATATTTTTTTTCTACACGTGTGTTTTTTAATTTCCGTGCCAAAAATTATACATCTTATATTTAGAAACGGAGGGAGTAATAGTAAATGACAGATCAATTAGTAGTCATCTAGTTGGGATGATCAACAAGGCCGACAAGAATATTTCATTAAAGGGACCACTTCCTAAACGAAGTGTTCTTCTTTAGTCAAAAAAAGAACATCTAAGAAATTCCATTTTCTTAGTAACTTTTAAACTTGATGATGCTTGCACAGTAGAAAGTGTGTTTTCTCAACAATATTATTATGAGTAAGTCCCATGGTTATAATTAAGGGGTAGTTAGGAGGATGGTTGTATCTCCATCCCACCAGAGTTGAAACGCTAGGTTTAACATTTGTGTCTCATAAAGACGAAATATTCTTTTTCCTGGAGTACTATTTTCACATTACGATACTACTATCTCCTCTATCTCTTCATTTATTATTATACCACATTAAAAAAAATTAACATGATGTGCATGATACTACTTATGATACTGACCATACCTACCAATAACCAACATAGATTAGACATTTTTTCCAACACATGTGCATGGGGAAACTTTGACATTATTATTATTTTCCTTCCAAATACAAACGTTCCGCCAGGGAGGGATTTCAAGGAAGGGGCATGCTCCCATCATGAGACGAGGATGTGGTGCATGATAGGAGAGAAGAGAGAATGGGAGATAAGCTCCCCCATTGGGAATGACACGCAATCGTGCAGTTTCATCCAGAGAGACTACAACGGTATAATAAAGGGATATTCACTTTGGCTTATAGAAGCATTTGCTCCCGTTATGTGAATCTACATTTCGAAGTGTCAGCAAATTCTAAACTAAAAAAATTCTTGTACAACTACACATTTTATGCCCGTACACAAGTTTTAAAAAGAACTAAAAAAAGTTGTGGCTCCTGTAAAAAAAGACAAATTTTGATGCTATAACACGACTACGTATAGGACATTTTTTTAATCTTTTTTGTACACGCCACATAAAATGTTCTTTCTCCACGAAAATTTGTGCACTAACATAGAATGTCACGATGTACATAAAAAAATCAGAATTTTTTGACATTTTTTTAATTATTTTGTATAATGGGAGCATTTGCTGCTATGAACCAAAACGCTACCTCCATAAATAAATAAAGTGCTATTATATTTTTCATTTAGATAAAGAGGCCAGAAGATAAGGAATAATTTCTCCTAAAAATCAAAAGATAAACAAAGGCACCATACATTGGGGGACAGAAAGTCCAAACTAATGTTAGAAATTTTTGGTACCCGTATCCTTTTTCTTGGAGTGCCAGGGTACGAACGGTAATCCTTCCTTAAATAACAGGTCGAACTCCTAATGGTATAGACCACAGTTCCCGCTTCCATTTAAAGACGGCCATTGTCAACTTGATTTTGGATTGACATCACGGCTAGAAAGAGGTAAACATTTCTCATGTCTATGGAGTATGAGAAGTAGTTATCAGAAAGCTTATCTTAGTCAGGCATGGCTAACTTAAGCATGCCGTAAATTAAATGGATATGTTTGCTAGGAACCAAACAAACTCTCATCTAGCCAGGAAAAATAAAATGTTACTTTGAACAATTGTACTGAGTACTGACATTGAAGAAACAACAACATTGTATTTGAGCCGTACGAAATACAATTTTACCACATTACATCATAGCGAATAAATTTCAGAAATAAAGTCATTGTAGTAGTAACAGAGCATGCTCTTCCTTCTACCGCATCCACTCCTAAAAAGACCCAGGTTTAATGCTCCCTGTAGACTGCAGATCTGAAATTTCATATATATAGGGTATGTTAGCACCAGTTGAAAGGTAGCATAAACTAAGTAGTTATGAAAATTAATAACAGTGATACATTGGAGAGAATAACAGTTTTCCTCTTGCATTCTAATAAAGCTAAATCATCACAACAGAGAGACACCGTGTGACCAGATAATTTCATACCGCGTAGCACATTCAGCTTGTACTTGAACATAGTCCGTTGAGCCTGTCAAGAATATTTTCTATGGTAGGTCTCTTCTGCCGATCGATCTCCACACACTCTAGTCCAATTTCGATGCACCTTTTTACTTGCTGGAGGCAATCCCCATCAGAACGTGAGAACTGGAACACTATGTGCTCTGGTGTCCAATTTTCACGTACCTACATGCAGAATCAGAAATGTGATCCTTCGAGATAATATTAACCAATTGTAATATAAGCATCTACAAATATCAGTCGTCAAATAGTTAAGTAATAATTCTCTTACACTTTTTATAAATTGCACCGCAGACGGTTCGTTGCTGGGACAATTCTTCTGTCCTGTGGTGGTCTCCAAGATTAATAGACCTAAGCTATATATGTCTGAACTTTTGGAGATTTCACCTCTGTATAGATACTCCGGAGCTATGTATCCACTGACAATAAGAGTTCAGTGAGTATTACTGGATAGATTAAAATGCAGTTCACTTGATTATTAAGGAACAAAATGCTATGGCGGTTGGTGTTTGGCTTACTATGATCCCACAACATTTTGTGTGTTCATCCGTGTCTGTTCTTGGCCGAAGAGCCTCGAGAGACCAAAATCCGCAATCTTCGGTACCATCTTGTCATCCAGCAATATACTCTCAGGTTTAAGGTCCATATGGACAACATTAATGCTATGCACGAAGGCTAGACCATCGCAGATCCCCTTAATTATTTTGAAGCGTGTGTCCCAATCCATTTTAATGTCTACTTCTGAAAAGGTGAAACATTGAATTATGTAAGTACACTGAGATAATGACTTCCAGTAGTACTATTTTCTCAGGATGCCAATATGACCAAATGTGTTGAGAGACGGTAAAATTCAGTCAAATAACAACCTCTCCTTTTGATAATACGGAATGGTACGGATGTTTCTTATAGTTGTCTAGCGTTGAAAAGTTACAGCGGTGTCCAAACGCAAATATATGGTGTAAACATTTTAAGAATCTTAAATTATGTTTGTAAAACAATTGGATAGAAATACATACCAAAAAGATTCTTTTGAAGGCTTCCCTGAGATAAATACTCGTAGCAGAGTAAACTTTCAACAATATCTGCCACAATATATCTTCCATTGTTCAGCACCACTTTCTTTTGGCCTTCATGGCAGAATCCAACCATCTTCACTACATTTTTATGGTGGAGAGCCATAATATTTGTAACCTCGTTGGAAAAGACTTTGTCGCGTCCAAGTGGCGAGTTCTCTACGAGTTTCTTTACGGTAATCTTTTGGCCATCTGGCATAATCCCCTGTTCAACCGCACAGATACTTTCTCAGAAACATGTTTTCAGCAAATACTGGCATCTGTTTCACAAACTTCGAACAAGGGCAGACGGTGTACAGGCATCAAACATACCAGATAAACTGTTCCGAATGCTCCTACACCTAGAATACGGTCCTCTGAGAACTGGTCGGTGCTAGTCTTCAGAAAGTCCAGCGGCAGTTCCTTCGGTAATGTGCTCAGAACGGACGGCTTGTTGGCCATTTCTGATGGTTTAAGAAGATTTGGTGAGAGCTTCTACAGGCTACAGATTACAAAAATTTATCTTATACTAGAGCAAAGACAGATCTAAATGCACAAGGCTAAGCATACAAGGATCTTTTGGAAAGCAAGTCATTAGCATGGTTGCTGGAAGCAAGGACATCTGAAAACAATCAGCTTCCAAATTAAAAGCACTAACCAGCTGGAGAAGATGGAACGCTTGCGGGATCCTGTAGCAGTTGTGGAGAGCAGAGCGATTGAACGAATCGGGGATGAGCTACTGAGAGGAATGGTTTCCTTGCTAGCCGCAGCTGGGTGGGATGTATATAGAGCAACCCAGTTAGATCTGGATATAGGTCGTGGTCTCGTGGAGACCAGAATGAGTTGACTTCACTCTACCCAATAGGGATGCTCGCCGAACCTTTTCTGTAGAAAAAAAAACATAATGTGCCCGCTGGAAATATACTCCGTGTCTGCATCACCACTGCTTTAAATATTTCACACACTGCCTTTCCTGGATGGCGAGTCCGCGTGAACGAGAGATATTTTCCAAGTTAGCGCGTCTCCATTATTATTACGCGGTCCTAGGGGAAAAAACTGTCGTGGAATACAATATTATCTATACCTAATAATAAAGAAGCTAACGTTTCCTTGGTTTGGTCCGTCAAATGCGCTTTCGTCCTTCCACTGATACGCCTTCGTCCGTCATAGTACCGGCTCGAGAAAGATCCTGCTGAAGCCACGAAGGAAACTAAATCTATTTTTATACGGTTCATGTTGGAGTCCATTAAGGATACGATCTTATGTTTTGGGCGACCCGTATGGAAAGAGCTGTCCTAAAGGCGCACGTATAGCAACCAACGTCCGTCCGCCGCACGTCTACCCTCGATCGCTTCTATAAAAGCCGCACGTTGCCGCGCTGAAAGTCGAGCCGCACAAACACACGCCTAAAACATCGTCTCGCGTCGTTGTCGTCGCCCAAAACCTCCCGGCTTGTTTCCTTGCCGCTGAAGCTGAATTTTCAGTAGAGACAGCAGTTTATTTGAGGTTCATGAGGGCGACATGCGCAAGGAGGTGCGGACGTCAGGACCTGCCAGTGTCGCGACGTGCACGAGAAGCTCGATGGCATGGACGTCGCACCGCTACATATGTCGACTCGTCGATAGATCGAGACGATCGATACCATCTCCTTCTATCCCCAAAACAGCACAATTGAAACTTGCCATCATTTATCTTATGGTCCAACGCCATGGCGTGCAAGGAGGGCTGCATGGACCAACGCCGAGATCCAGGACCGGCCCTCACCAATAACTACCTAGACGTCCTGACGGAGATCAATGGAAGCTGCAGCTTGAAGCCGACGCCGAGTTTTCGAGTAAAACAGACGGGACGAGGATTCAAAAGTATTCCGGCAGGGTCAGATCGTATACATGACAATGGTTACCACGTAATGACGCAACGCCTCGCCACCGCACACGCCTTTCATAGGAGCCGCTGCTGACATGTGGCTCGTGACGGAAACTCTACTCGCAGTGTTCCGCAGAATGGAAGCGCAGCCGCGGGAGCTGGGGGACTTGCGTCGTGTGCCCGACTGCCTGGCGTGGTGGGCCGTGCCGGGATCGGGAGCAGGATGAGTAACAATCTGTCAAGTGTCAATGCCTGACCGTCCATGTCCTGATTCGGCTTATATTCATAGGCTTCCGAATAAGGCCACCATGCCCCTAGAGCCATGAGCTGAGAGCCTGAAAGATTTCAGAGAGGAGTTGATCTGGGGGATTTGTGTTGTTCTCGGATTTGTGTTGTTGCCGCTGCTCTGTTTTCAGTGTTAGAGATGAATTATAGAGATTTGATAGGATTGAGAGAGATGGTTTGGTAGGGTTCTAAGGGATCGAGAAAAGCTTGGACAAAGGCCGAGCTCTGCCTAATTGTAAGAGTTCCCGGGATGGATGAACATAAAGAGAAACAAGTTGCGTATGTTGTTATGTAGTGTGATACTAATGTGAGCTTATATTCAGCAGCTTCCGAATACGATGGATTTATTTGTATTCTCCCTGTGTGTTAATTAATGATTTGGTAGGAAATACGCAAATATAATTTGGGGAGTACATACATTAGGAATGAATGTGAAAATCATCATAAGGAAATACATGGGCTTCTCCCAGGTGATGGGGTCAGAGCACGCAGGGGATCCGGTCCGGGTTGGGCAGGGTTCTCCCCGGCGGTGGCAGGGAACGCAGGTGCTGATCTGCCGCGGAGGGCGGGGCCTCCACGAGAGTAGTGCGGGGGCTTGCAAGGAAAGTTTTCTGAAGCTAGCACGGGTGCGCAGGAATCTTCCTGTGGAGATTCTAGCATCGGCGGCTGGTCGAAAGCTAGGCAAGAAATACCTGTAGGCATCAGCTTCACTATGTGGAACCAATGGCAAAGCTTTTCACCGGCGAGCCAGCTTAGAGCATCCCCAGCCGTTGGGGCTCCCCAGGCCGAAATCCGGCGTTATTTAGCGCCGGATGGATGTATTTTGTGGCCTGGGGAGGCCAATTTTCCCAGCCGCGAGCCCATGGTCGCGCACCCACCGCGTGCATAGCGACGGTGCAGTCACCGGGAAGGGAAATCGTCGGAGTGCCCTCGACGCATTGAACCGTCGCGAAGTGGTCTGGAGAGCCCAAACGACTCGTCGGGAACGGTCGAAGTGGCCTCGATGCGAGAACCGCCGTAATGGAGCACGAACTCCGCGGAAGAGCAACCGCCGCTCTCTTCATCGAGAGACCTACATATACGGTTTCCGACGGCCGACGCCATTCATCTGTTCTCTCCTCACCATCCTCCGTCAACCATGAGCGATCTCTCTTGGCCATCGGACACCGACAGCGAGGGGAAGCCGCCTGGATGGCGCCATTGGTGGGATAAAGCTGCATCATCCAGCAGCGACGATCTCCCCCCCCGCCGGCCAGCGAGGACGAATGGGATGACGACGAGGAGGAGGACGAGTGGGATGACGACGAGGAGGAGGACGAAGAGGCCGAGGAGCAGGCCGAGGAAGAGGCCGAGGAAGAGGAGGAGCAGCAGGAGGAGGAGGACGAAGAGGCTGAGGACGCTGACGAGGAGGAGCACTCAACTTCCTCCGACGAGGAGGTGACGAGCCGGACGCGTCGCCGCCACGACGATGAGGCGGGGCCATGTAGGAAGAAGAAGTAGTTTAAGTTTGTTTTAAAGTTTTTATATGTAATTTTTATGTTTATTCGAATTATATTCGAAATATATATAATCTGTCTATGTTGCACCACTTGAGAGTTCAAATCTTTCGTTCGACGAGGGTATTGCCGTAGATCGGGAAGACGAGGGTATTGCCGTACAAACCCAGGCCATTGTCGCCGACAAGTTGGGGCCACCAGCCGTTTCGCGGGCTTTTGTTTCGTCCGGAGTCCCCGAAAGCTCCCCGGGGGGCCAGGGATGGCGTGGGATCGCCGGATGAATTTAGGCCCATATCCGGATGAAAACGAGGAACCGGGGGCGCGACCGGGCCGAATTACGCCGTCCGGATGGAAAAAAACGTCGTTCGGGGGCCTCGTCGGGGAGACGAGTGGAGATGCTCTTACCAAGGCGTGGTCGAGTAGCATCCATCCAGCGCAGGTACATTTTTCCTCTATTGGCATGCACTAGGCCTCCCCGTATTAATCCCAGTATGGCATCGCGTGCCGTGAGCTGCCAGCTGAACCACAACAGTAGCGATGCTGGCTATGGCTGAACACCATCAAAAATTATGACAAAGAGAAGAAGAGCCAAACACATATGGTTTTGTGGAGCTTTTGAGTAATTATTTTCGGCTATGGCTGAACACCATCAAAAATTATGACAAAGAGAAGAAGAGCCAAACACATATAGTTTTGTGGAGCTTTTGAGTAATTGTTTTCTCTCGATGCAACGCACGGGCATTTTTGCTAGTTAAAACTGAAGTGCAGATGAAATAGCCGTTGAGATTGAGTGCCAAAACCAAGTCCGACTAAACGGTCAAGGCAGAACAGAGAAGATTTACCTCCTGAGCATCGTGCTTGCACCTTGCTTTGGATTAGGACAGAAGACACAGTTACCAACGATCTCTACCACAAAACTCTTATCTACTCAAATCACCGTGCATTGTCTCAGAGGACACTTTTGCAGCTGCCCCGATTAACCGCTTGTGTAACATATGTACCCCTTTGTAAGATGCTCTCTAGTGCTAAGCTGGCTGCAGATGGCACAAGTACATGTCATTGCCAATAAACGACCAAGACTTGAAACCAAGCGGTCCTTAATCTATAATAATGGCCACCATGCTCACAATCAAAAACTTCCCCCTTGCCTCTTCTACCTTTTGTTCTTGACAGCCCACTCGTCTCTTATACCTTTTTTTTTATCTTGACAGCCCACTTGGACACTTGTCCTTTTTTAAATGAAAATGCCACGTCATAATATATGGAAATTGTTTCATGGCCTGTTTGGATCTGTGTGTGTGGGGGTTGTGTGTGTGTGTGGGGGGGGGGGGGGGGGGGGGGGGGTTTTTTGGTTGCCGTTGATGTGAAATTCGGCCTCGATATTGACCACCTGGTCTAGAAGGCAGAACTAATGCGGAGCTAAATAGTTCAAGATTTTATGGTATTCAGGTGTTTACCCATCTGTCTTGGTTTCCACCATGCTTGACAGAAACCCCTCGACACAATTAACCACCACACTCTTTCTCCTCACAATTTCTAGCTAAGAGCATCTCCACTCGTCCCCCCAAAGGCCGGGCCTTTGGGGAGAGCCGGCGCCAAAAATCGCGCCCACCCACGACCCCCAAATTAGTTTTTCAGTCGGCGCATCCCAACTCTTCATCCGGCGCTCCTAGGCCGAACCCAATAGAAAGGGTGGCTAGTGGATGTTATTCAAGAGAACCTTAATGCCGTGCACATTTAACCTGAACTTTTTGATTAAGGTAAAAGCCTCCTCAAACGTTTCCACTTCAAGCAAAACATCTCTAATAGCATCCTGATAGCAATCAAAGTGGATCCATCTAGGGTCATGGATGTTGTGACCACTTGAACAATGAGCTTCCTTCTGTGCTCATTTACAGGACCAGGAAATGGCTTCCACAAATCATCATCCGCCCTAACCGCCTACAATTGGAAAAATAAGTCCGCGTTATTTGAGTAGAATGTTGAACGTGTATTGTACATATAACATCATACTGGACATCCCTTGGGTACAAGGTAGTACCTAGCCTGTAGGTTGTACGAAGGAACATTTCCAGGATTCACCAAAGTAGCCAAGACACAGGAAGTCTCAGTATTATATATTCAGTATTAAAGTGAAATATAGGGTAATAATGTTGTTGAAGGTTCTTACCTGGTCAACCTGCAATTCTGTTGAAATATTTGATTTGCAAGAAAAGGATGAATTGGCGGGAAATGTGTTCAGTATTGCAGATGAAGCAGTAGAGCATTCTCCAAGCATACAGATAACTTGACTGGTAGTTGGTCTTTTATTTGGGTCAGTTTGCACACAATTCAGCCATATTTTTATGCATTGTTTCACTTGTTGGAGTCTACAAGTTTCTAGTAACGGGAATTTTGATGCTATTCGAGACATTTCTGACCAATTAGCACGTATCTACACCGTTGAAACAAAGAGCTGGAATTAGATTATGGAGACATAAATCTGACCAATTACCACATATCTGCACAAGCGAAAAGAAGTGTATGTAATAGTTTTACAGGCTTCCTTAACAAAAATGAAGCGATAGGCTGATAAGTCAGTACGAACAGGGTGGTTTTCCATTCCAGTGACAATCTCGAAGATTAAAATATCCAAACTATACATATCTGACTTGACTGATATGTCACCCGTATGATAGTATTTGGAGCAATGTATCCTCTGCATAAAAATCACACATGACTTTTAACATTGATGCATCAAAGACTAGGTAAAATACACAAAACAGTTGCAGTGCATAGAAACGAAACCAAACAAATGCATGCTTTCCTAAAGAAGAAACTATGGAAGTACATGAGCGTACATTGATCCAACAACATTCATGGTGCAAATTTTTGTTTGTTCTTCACCAAATAGCCTTGAAAAACCGAAGTCTACTATTTTTGGCAACATTTTTTCATCCAATAGTATGTTGCTAGGCTTCAAATTCAGGTGAATAATAGGAGTGCTTCCCCAATCCTCATGCAGGTAATATAAACCACTACAGATCCCTTCAATTATTCCAAAACAGTGGCGCCAGCGAAGTTCACAAGATTCTCCTGAATAAATAAATAAGTTGTCTTACTCTTTGTTTGCAAACATTGGATAAGTCAGTTCCAATAATTTAGTTTCACTGAAAAAGGAAAAATAGGCAAAGCTGAATTTTGTGTTTGCATTTTATCAAAGGACCAGATAGAAACTTTGTTAGGCTTCCCTTAGGCAGATACTCATAACAAAGCAATTTCTCTTCCATCGCAGCACAGTATTTCCCTTCTCATGTCTTCCATCACAGTACCCTAGTAGTTCGGCAATATTTTTGTGCTTGAGCTTCATAAGAACGTTAACCTCAGCCTCAAACTGTTCATCATGTGTTCCCGTCATTGCGTTAAGCATTTTCACTGCTATCACATTCCCAAACGGAAGCACTCCCTGTTTATATGCTCTTCTTAAATTGTGTACTAGTTTTAATTTAAGACATGTATTTAAAATTCATAAAATATAATGATCAGAGCTTAATCGAAGTTATCACCTTATAAACGACAGAGAAACCACCTCTACCAAGTTCTTGTTCGGCAGAGAAATTGCTGGTAATGTCCTAATCTGAAGTGGCAGTTTACCTTGCATCGCTCTTGGAAGTTGCAACCCAATATGTAGCTACTTGAATTATTCAGTGGAAGTTCCATTATCCATATGAAATTGCAGAAAAGATCACGAAATATATACACTTAACATATGCACGACAGGAACAAGATTTAAGCAACAATGATGAATGAACTGTAAGTCTGTAACTGACCTGAATGAACAGGATCGTTGACAAGAGAGGTGGCGTACCTACAAGAATGTGTCTTCGGTACTTCAGCTCTGTGCTCCATATAGATCTGCCTCACTTGGCTTTGGCTTAGACTTGGGGCCACTTGTTCAGTTATTCATCTAATAAGATTCATAACTCGCAAGTTGTCTTATGTTTTTGCCTCGGTTTCAGAAGAAGCACAAGACTAAGAGGGCGAATGGTCAGATCCACGCTGTACGAGATACACATTTTATGAATCTGAAATTCCAATCAAGCTATAATATGGAAAAGGAGACAATCTTGATAAACCTGTATCATTTATCAATATGAAATATCACTCGATCTAAACTGTGGAAAAAGTGGTGCAAGTCAGCACACACGGGCAGAGGCTTCTTAGTTTTCGATAAAAATGGTAAACAAAAATGTGGATGCGCTTCATCCTGCTATAAAATCTTAAAATACCAAATTCTACTGACATACCGGAACACACAAGTAGCCTGAAAAGTTTACACATGTGGACCTAATATGCATTCAACAGGAGGAGTACACGATGACAGATCGAGGCGCCGTGAGCTAACTCACAGTGCCCAGCCATACGATGTGTGGTCGGAGAACTTGTAGCACCTGGAAGCCCCTTTGACCATCCGCAGGCCCCCCGTGCTAGGATCATCAAGCCTCGCTTCCACGGCGGTGATGACGGCGACGTTGCAGGAACCGCCAAAATCCTCCTCCTGATCATGGGTCGTGTCGTAGAACCTCGTTACACAGAACCTGCCGCCGCCGAGACAGGTAAGGTAAGAGCGGGCGAGACGCCACCCGTCGCCGGCGCCGTACGCATCGAGATCGATATCGGGCCACTCATCGTCCACCGTGCCCGTGTACCCGTCGACGTCGCACCACACGTCGCGGTGCGCCGGCGGCTGAGGGGCCCTGGCGCCGGCGACCAGCTCGGCGGAGCACAGCCTGCTCGGCCTCTTGGTGGTGAACCCGAAGTAGAGGCCGTAGTCGGGCACGTACTGCGCCCGGCCGTCGAACGGCAGCGTCCAGTCGCCTTCCTTGCGCCATGTGGCCGTGCCGGCGTGGAAGGTGTAGGTGCCCTTCAGGGTCGATAGCCATATGGTGTCGCCGTCCCCGGCGGCGTAGCTGCGTATGATATTCCCAATGCCGCACGGCGTGCCGTCGAAGAAGGGCGGCGAGGGGAGCAGGTCCCAGACCCAGTCCTGGAGCGCGCCGTCGTCGAAACGCAGGGACTCGAAGCACGGCTCGCCGTGACCGAGGGGAACCACGTCGGCGAGGTAGAGCCTGCCTCGTACCGCCGCCCAGGCAGGCTGGATGAACTTTCCGTGCCTTAGATCGGGCCCCGCTCGGAAGGCATTCGTCGAGGTGTCGTACATGACCGTGTGCCGGTTCTTGCTCACGCCGACGATCCTGCTGCCCAGGAGGAAGAACTCCATGTGATTCTCCTTTTTGGCGAATTCGAACGAGGCGGCCTGGCGAGGTGGCCGAGTGGCTCGCATCTTGGTGCGGCTGCTGGCGGCGGCACTGGCCGCAAAGAGGGGCTGGACATCTATGTTCCGCAGGGAGTAGTAGCCACCAGCCCCGGATTTGAGGTCGTCCACGATTAGGTGGACAAATCTTCGAATCTTGGGGGAACACATCTTCATTGGGATCCTTGTGTTTCTGAAATTCACTTCCAATCCGATCGGCTTAACACTGCAACATGACGGATGAAATCTCCAACTAGTCGCCGCCGACGAGGAGGGTTAAGTACCGCTGGTGCTCAGACGCCGGGTCGGGCAGCACGGCACGGGCCTGTCGTGCTTCAGGCGGTGTCGGGCTCGGACCAGTTGGCCCGGCCACTACATACTGAGACTTGGGCTGGTGCTGAGACTTGGGCCGGATCGGTACTCCAGGCATGGGACTCGAGTTGCTCGCATCACGGCGGTCGCATCGGCAGCAAAGAGGGATTGGACATGGATGTTTCACACGGAGTAGTAACCACCATTTACCGGCTTGGAGGCAATCCAGTATCTAAAGGTATAAACGGCACAATTTCACCAAGTCTCCCGGTAAATCTGAATTGATTGACCATACGATTTTACCTCGGCGAATTTGGGCCGTCCGTTTTTTTACAGCGCCGATATAAAAGGGGTTCCCACCGAGGAAACCCTAGCCGCACTCACGCCCTCCCTTGGCGTGCTGCTCGCGAGAGGCGGCTGCCGCCGCTCCACCTGCATGGCCGGCCGCCCCATCCTCCGCTCCCCTCGCGCCCCATCCTCCAGCTCCTCCTCTGAGCCAGCGCCGCTGCCTCCCGGCCTCCTCCCCACCGCCTTCTCCCTCCTGCTACAACAACGGAGGAGACGCGGGTCTCCACGACGGCCGCCATGGCGCAGCGCAGCGGGGCGAGGCCTCCTCCCTCCCTCCCTCCCTCCTGCTACAACAACGGAGGAGACGTGGGTCTCCATGACGGCCGCCATGGCGCAGCGGAGCGAGGCCTCCTCCTCCCTTCCTCCCTTGCTCGATGCACCAGCCATGGAGGAGCTCTAACCTGCTTCTTGCGTCTGCAGGTGACGGTCCGCGAGCGTACCCGGCGCGAGGAGCTCTCCGCGGCGCAGGTACGGCATCGGGGAGGCAAGGATGACGAGATGGTGGTCGCTTTCCCGGAGTTACTGCTGCCAGTGATCTACGACCCCCTCCCCGAGCAGTTGGCGTTGTTCTCGACCTGCGCCTGCCGGCCACCATTCAGTACAGCTGCAGCCCGCCATATCCCCAACCTATTGCTCCCGGTGAGCTCCCTATTTTCCTCCTCCCTCTATTATTGCAAAAGAAAAATTGATGTTGAATGTGTACGAGTGCAGCGATAGCTTCTGCTGAACGTCCTCTCAGTTTTGTAGATCTCATTAGCTGAATATGACCTCTAATACAATTTGCATATGGTACCTATGCCTCTGGAACGGTGACAAAGGATATGCTTATAATTGTGAAGAATCACATAAAGTTCAGAAGGTAAACAATTGATATTTCCTCTCTGATTTAGATACAACTAGTGAATTAAAACCTATGATATTTCCTCTCAGTCTGACCATGCTTTCTATCAATGAAATATCAAAATATTGATTTCTTTTATTTATCATCATATCCCCGAGAAAATGTTGCAGCGATGCAAGCCGTCTACTTGTTTAACTGAAGTTTTGTGTCTCAGTTTACTACAGTACACTATTTTGTTGGCATTCACACAAAATTTAGGAACAACAAAAGGCATTTTGAATACAGTGATACATCTTGCCTGCAGCTTCAGGGTGGTACATCCTCAACAAATGTTTCATCTGAATCAGGAGTGAAAGAAGGGAAGCTCCTGCTAACTAAGGATTCTTTAGACAAAATGCTGAAGGATATTACCCAACCTTTGGCCAAGTGTCAAATGTTGTAAGTGATTCTTTAGATAAATTCATACAGTAGGTTGGTTTCTTTTCCTACTAGATGAGTTCATACGGTAGGTTGGTTTCTTTTCCTACTGTCGTGTTGTTGCTTTGGAGCTGATGTGCAGCTCTTCCTACTAGATGAGTTCATCCTACTCTTCCCTTGTCTCTGTGTTGTTCATTTACTCAATTAAGTGACTTCCCGTCTCGAGTCACTATGATTGCTAGCTGATGTAGGCAAGACAGTAAGAAGTCAATTAAAAATGCCGAGACTCAAGCTTCAGGAGCAAGTATGGGGATATATCATGTCAATGGAGCACCCGTTGGTTTGTTGGTATGTGCAAAATGGGGATATATCATGTCATTTTATAAGTATTTCTACTGAAATTTTAGGCCATGCAGTATGAGAACCTCACTTGTCGATGAGGCAATATTATTTTGGAATGATGATTATTCTTCATTGCAGGAAAGACCAAATTGCTCTAGAATTTGCTTGCTTTTATAGCATAGAAGGCGATCGGGTGAAAATGATTGTACCCATCAAGTAAGAAAAAGGTGAGTACAATCCTTGTCTAAGCTAAATCCTTGCCTTAAATGTGCATACATATTGAATTTGGTTTGGTTGCTTGACAATAGATATTGATCAAGATACATATGTATGTAGTGGTTTGAATGGTGGTTCAGATGCTGGAAGCATGATAGAAGCAATTGTTGATCTTTCGATGAGTGATGAGCTGCAAGGTGCAAGAGGGCTAGTGGTTATAGCTGAACTTGAAGCTCTATCAAAACTGACGGTCAAGGTTTCAAAGATTGATTAATTTGGTTTTGCTATTTGCTGCATTCTTATTCTTACAACACTTATTTTCCATTGCAGATTCTTCTCGAGCTCGATAATATTCAGATTTTGATGCATCAACAGTTATACTCGATAAGATGTTGTTTTTTCTCTCGCTTTTCTCCTGATGTTTTATACTTCTCTCTATGATATTGCTAGACTCCTGTTGGTAAAGACATTCTAACCGATGTTCATAGCAGAGGCTGTGGGAGTTTAGTCAGGCCATAGCTGCTGCCCCTGGGTAATATGCCAAAGCTACAACGTCGGTGTGGCTGATCTGTATGCTGGCAACGAGGAGTCATCCGGTGGGCAAGATCAAAAATCCCAAACCAATTTGAACATCTTTTTTTCTTCAGGTCAGTAAAGATTCAGTTCCTTTTTTCCTTCACTTGTTCTTGCATGTTACAAATTAAAGTGGTTATTTGACTAAGTGTGGTACCTTCTAATTTCCCAGTCTAGAAGTTAATTGGACATGAATCTCTTGATGGTGGCTACCGATTGTTTTATACATAAATTAATTTTCATGTACCAAATTATCTACATGGTTGGCTTTGATGGTTTGCTAAATTATAGACAATAATTATTTAGCTAATTTGATGATTGATTCACTTTTCAGGATAGGATGGGGAACAAGTTTGACCACGTGGGCCTCCTGACTCGTGGTTAATATCTCAATCCATACTATAAAAAGTATATAGTTAGTCTGATATGCGTCCACTTTTCATTTGCTTTGGTGCTTAAGATTTCTGTGCTTTGATGCAATGCTCATTCGTGAGTTAAGTAATGTTTAAGAAAATGCCTTGGTTAAACCATGGAAAATGGATTTGTTTCTAAATTTTTCCACTGCAAGATACAAAAGGTTGCTACATATAATCATATAATGTTCTAAGGGAGGGTTTTTTCCTTTTATTGTGTTGTCCAGGTTAGAAGCTTGGTCAGCTGCTAGGCGCGACGAAGACGAGCCGAAGGCGGAGCTGCGTCGGCCGTCGCACGCGAAGAAGATGGTGGGGAGGAGGCGAAGCAGTCGGCCAGGGATTGGGGCGGGGGAGGCGGCGAGGGGGGGGGGGGGGGGGGGGGGCGGCGGCAGCGAGGAGTTTGGGGGAGGAGCCTGACTCGTGGGTAATATCTCAATCCATACTATAAAAAGTATATAGTTAATCTGATATGTGTCCACTTTTCATTTGCTTTGGTGCTTAAGATTTCTGTGCTTTGATGCAATGCTCATTCGTGAGTTAAGTAATGTTTAAGAAAAATGCCTTGGTTAAACCATGGAAAATGGATTTGTTTCTAAATTTTTCCACTGCAAGATACAAAAGCTTGCTACATATAATCATATAATTTTCTAAGGAGGGTTTTTTTCCTTTTATTGTGTTGTCCAGGTTAGAAGCTTATCTGCTGATAACCAGGATTATTATATGCTTGAGTTTTCTCTTCTCCCAGCATTCTTAGGTACATAGCTTTCTACGTAAAAACAGTTTTCTGTACGCAGGGGTTTTTTATGTGTTTTATTTATGCTTCCAACTAGCTACTAACGTTAGGAACCGCATGTGTATCATTTAAAATATGTCCATAACCACATGCTTTGGGAACTGCTGCAGGTGTTCAACAATATGTGTTAAACAAAGCATGTCAGGTGTGTCAAGGTGTATCAGTTCGGGAAGAGCTACTGACACACAAATGTCGATGTGGAGGGAATGTTTGGCGACCAGGATGTCAAATCTTGCTTTGTTATTCCAGATGTCAAACTGAATTAGATTCTTTAATATTTTACTGCCTTTAATTATGCCGCTGCTTTCACGTTTCTTATTTAGTTCCCCTCTTTCTATCTTGATGAAGCAACCTCAATGCCCAAATGTTTGAGTAAACCCATGTTCCAGTACATGTCGAAAAGGCACTAATAAGGTTAAAAGTAATACCAAAATTAAGTTTCCAGTCCTGCTCAGTGGTTCTCTTTCTATCTGAAGTTAATAACTGTTTGTTTTATACAACTTATAAATAGGAGTGTACTGCTATCCTGCTATGCTTATGGTTGTTTAATTTGGTCCTATGCCAATGTAGTACCAAATATTTGTCTTGCTTCGTTGTTGCTTTTATGGAAAAGGCATCAATGCATTTGATTCATTCGATCTTACCTCTTGCTTCGTTGTTGCTTTCATGCCCCTTTAGATTTCTTTTGTTGTCTATTCACCAACTATATCTATTTCCGTACACTTCCAAAATTGTTGCTTAACTGTTTTTTGTTAGGATTGTTGGTGGAGCTCATTGTGTTTGTCAAGGTATCTAATATTGTTGATGATCCAAGCCCTCTCCTGCCCAATCTACTACGTCTTCAACAGTTAATACCAGGTTGCTTTCATATTTTGTTCTGAGTTTATTTGATCGTTTGGTTGACAAAAGATAAAAAACGGACCTAAGTTGGTTCGTGAGCTAACTCAAGTAATAACTTACAATTTCTATTTGTCCTTGTGTCGACCACTGCTCTAGATGTATTTATCTTGCCGTTAGCCCCTACTCTATATAGGCCCTACTGAAGCATCATTAGAAGTAGCAGCGACATGCAACAACATCAGTGCTTCCATGGTCCAGCTGGTACGGCTTCCTTGCCTTCGCCCCATGCTTTGCCATCCCTACCAATAGGAGCACAGCAGAAATGTGATGATAGCCTCCGCCAACCGTGGCCAGAAAGTAGATATGCTACCCCTTCAAATGCCTCCTTACTGTAATTAGTTTTAAGTGTTGTTGCTTACAACCTCCGCAAACCACAGTCAGAAAGTACAAACTATGCCACTCTGTCAAATGCTTCCTTAATGTAATTAATTTAAGTGTTGTGGTGCATTTGGTGCTGATAATATGTAGGATAACGTATCCAACATACTTAATCTTCTAGATTGTTGAATGCACTATTTTTTTGGAGACGCTACCAATGCTGTTGTGAAATTTCATTACATGAGAAAATATAAGATTTCATTGTTGGGGATCTGCAACGGATATTGTTCCTGAGCACCAATCCTACTTTTGTTTATCTCTGTCTACTCATGTACTATTTTCAGTACTTCAGGTCTTACTTGACGATACAGATTTAGATTTTGAGAACCTCCTTACAAAGAAGAGCTGCTCCCTTTTTTTGACGGAAAGAGCCACTCCCTTTCCTAGAACAACATACACATCAACGATTGAGTAACCTTTTTGTTTCAATACGCGCTATGCCATGCTGCTGTCATGTCCCGGAATTGTCTTATGTATAAGGAATTCGAGAAAATAGTCGCATTTGATCAACCGTTGTATTTACATGTTGTTTGTATCAGTATTGAAAATATCAGACTCTCAACTAGAATATCTTTATGCTTAATTACTCCAGTATATTTGGGGAGTAGTATCGGTAAAATCTCATATCACCTTTGTTTTGATCTAAATGATATTTATATGTCCTAAAATCTTGGGAGTGCACTGAGTTAGAAAATATGCAGATACATGTCATGTTTAAATTTCCTTATTCATGTTGCTATTTGAGTCAGTTTGCTGCCATGATAATGTCAGCATTATCATCCATGTATATGAATTCTCCAAGATCATAATCTGAATAATTATGCTAGGAAAATTGAGTAAAGGTTTTCTGCAAATCTTTGCTTCTGGAAGCTAGGAATTGGGGAACACAAATGTTCCCTCTTTGAGAAAGTATGACAGCAGGTCTAGAATCTGTCATATTATAAAGGTATGTGGGACCTATTCTGCATATATAATTCATAAATAGTTGGTGTGTCTGGGTGTTTAATTTTTGAATAATATGTAAATCAATGACATACTACCATCAGTTGTTCATGTCTCCAAACCTTACCTTGCATTTTTTTTTTCATTGCCTACCCTAAATCCTAAACGCCTCAATGTTTATTCTGGTGTCAGCCCCATGTGTCCCTATGAATTAGAGTGGGTTATTTGGCATGTTTGGGTCGTATAAACTTTGAAGAGCGTAACCTAATGACTAGACATTTGTTCTACCCAAAACTTAATGCATCAATGTTTGTGCGTGCTAACTGAAGTTTACAACGCTATTGTTTGAGACATGGGAGAAGAATAACATGTGTACCTATTCCTCATCAGAAAGGACCGTACGAGTACATTTGACCGGTGCGGCTGACAAGGAAAACAACCCTTAGGCCGTACGCGTACATAGCTCCAGCTTCACGGTAAGTATGCATGTTGAATTTTAGTATCAGTATGCACATTGAATTTTACTATTAGGGGCTGCTAAGTTATTAGGCTCTTATAAATTCAGTTTCTATGATCACTCTGGCTTTGATTGAGGATGGATGTGGTCGTCGGCTTGGCTTTTCAAATAAACATGGGATTAAAAATGATTGGTTGAATTTTTAGCTAGGAGGACTATCAAAGAAGGCTTTTCAAATAAACATGAGGGTTGCTTTGGCCATGAGAAATAAGTAAATAAACATGGAAAACTGAGAAGAAAGAAAGAACAATACAATATCATTTTTGTTGAAACAAAATGGCACAATATCTGATGATTCCAGGTGAGACATGTGGTATTTTGTCATGGTGTAATTTAGTCCTGACACCCAGCACCTGGTATTTCTGGAGGTTCACTTTTTTATTTTGTGGGTCAGATCATCTAGAACTACAATTAGCCAACTGAATTTGGTTGTGGACATTGAATACACAACATATACCACACACTTGTGTGATCACCTCCCTCGCCTCATTAAGCCCTGCACTCCAGCTTGACACCCACTCTGATGAGAGTAGTACCAGGTAACACATGACACTTAAGTGCCCCTTTCTTTGCTTTTTTGGATATGCAGGTTTGGTATCTGGGTGGTAAGTAGGATGATAATGAAGCTACAAGTATATAATTATGAGGATATTTCAGACTATAAATACCTGAAGATATTGTTTGGAGACCTTTTTATTCAAGAATGTTCCGTTCTATTTACATGTTAAAAGATAAACTATTGCATCACAATCTTTTCTAAAAACTACTCTTTGGGGCACAATCTTTTCTAAAAACTACTCTTTGGGGCACTTCTGATGGGTTATTATCTTTTTAGGATTCCATTTTGATTATGTTTATGGTTGGACTATTCTTAAATATCAGCAGTCACAGGGGATCAATCTTCCACCACGTGATATTGCCAGTATATGTCGTGCTAAATGTCTGGTAGATGTTCCAGTTCTGGTGTTTTACGCCGCTGCAGCAGGATATCTCAGAAACGTGTCTCCAATTGCAAGTTTTCGGGTAGATATTCTTATTCCGGTGTCGAGAATTGAATGAAAGGATACCATGTAATATTAAGTGTATATCATTTCCATATATTTGATACAAAGAAGTTCTAGAAATGGATAGTTGCTTATTCTTCATTTGTTGTTTGCACATGATTGCTTTCTATAGTTGTTCAATACAACATTTTAAAAAGTGCTAATAATCTTGGAATGTGCCGAGGGGTATGTATAAATTGTTGGCTGATCCTGTAGTGGTCTGCTTTATATAGACTGTTTCCTCATGCACCATATTGTTACGCTTGGGATCTAATCATCATATTATTTTGCACCAAATCTAATATGTTTGGAATTTCAATACGAAAACCGTTGAATGGTATCATATGTTCGCAGCTCCTTTATCACCGTTATTAGAGATAAATATTGACATGAGATTCACGGGATCGTGTGCCAAGGCGCACATTTAATTCTAATTAGAGAATCGGACACACAAAGGGTCGATCGGAGAAAGTGAACGAGATTTGGAACTACAAACCGCACATATGATACAATTTTGTGAGTCTACTCCTTGGTTGGTTGCTTCATTGAATTTCACTTGCACATATACTTTAAATTTTGATCACGTGGTACTTCTATCTATACCTACTAATAAAGGGAATAAGATTTCTCTCAAAAAATTCCGTCCGTCACTTTTCTGTCCAATTCTACCCTCCCGAGTAAGAATATATTGTAGCATCTGCCACCGCTAATGATACGTTCATGTTCGCTCCGTTGCGAGATCCACGAACATGGCCGGGTTCGTTTTCCCGTCAGTGATACTGGCTGGATGGCTGCGATACTGTTTTTTAGTCATGGTCCACGAAATTGGGGTACGTTACATATTTGCAGTGTTGTGCTTTATGGACCGCCCGAGATAGGTAAGTGGCCTTTCTATGGATTGAAGTCAAGACCGTCCAGGAGCACGGGAGATATACGGCGCACTTGATTTGAAGAGTCGACGTGTTGACTTAAATAGTCCCACCTCGCTTCTTTGTACTGCATCCCACCTGTTTATATGCGTTCCACAGTTCGGTAGAAATAAGTAGCAATACAATGGGATAGAGCCCCTTCTAGATCCTTGACATGCAAGGTAAACCTGTACGCTGCCGATTATGGAATTGAAAGGAGGATTAAGGTTGCATGTTGCTACGCATGGAATTGAAAGGAGGCCTTGCATGATGCAAAATTGAAAGGAAGAAGACGGATGAACTGCCAGGAGGGATGACAGCTGCGGAAGCCGGCCGGGATTGAGGAAGAAAGATAGAAGGGCAGTGCTAAATATCTGACAATTAACATATTCTCAAATATATGCAATTTATGTGACTGAGATTTATGAACACTGTTAGATACCTGAAATTTAACAAAAAATATATTCTCGATGGTACTTATGCTCCCGTAAAATAATATTTAGCAACGCGCGGGCATGTTTTCTAGTAATATATTTATATCGATGCTTGATTAACTCAATCTTATCTATTCCTGCTTTTCAAGTATTTCACTTCGATTTCCTGTGATAGATACAAGTAAACAACGGTGGCCTCAAGACTTAATTTAGTGAAGACATAGACGTGAACCATGCAAACTAATTGTTTTTATTCTTTGACCTTCATATAAAGACTTTATGTTACATTGTTCTGCAGCTTCGGGAGATTATTTGCATTTCTAATCTATTCATTGTTGTGAACTGAAGAATTGGCGCTTCAGGATGCTGCACTCATAAAAGCAATGCTAAGGTACGTTCCATTTTTTTTCTCTTCTAAGTTCTAAGCCTGTTTCATCAGATACCACGAGAAAATATCTAATCCTCTAAAGTCTAATTTATCTAACTACATCCATGTATGTAATCGTATTAAGACTTGCTTTGATCAAGTACATAACAAAGTATCATTTTCGATGTACATGATTCACACACTGAGTCCTTAGTGTGTTGTCTGAACTAAGCTCTACTTATCTTCTGTTTTCTACAGAGGTAAGCAGTCTATGTTTTCTACAGAATTAATCTTTACATATGTTTTGTTTTCTGCACAAGTAAGCACTATATTTTTCTGTATGGCTGTTTAAGTGTTCAGTATTTGGTAAAAAAAATTCTTGCAGCAGCCAATGTGAAGAGATGGTGCTGCATTTTGCAGATATACCGCTCTGATGGTAAAACAGCCACGGCGCGTCCTCCATTTGTGCATGTGAAAAGTAGAACTTGCTATTGAAATTTATTGCAAGATAATTTATTTACGTTTCGATTGACTTTGTCTACACTGAAATGGTTTGTGACGGTTTTTAAGCAACACAGAATATTGCAAGACAAACCAGCAGTAGTGGCGATCCACAGCTGATGTAACATTGCTCCATGCGGAAGCTTGTAGAGATATTCCAACTACTATAGAAGACAGTGTATGAGATTTAGAGGATTTTTCCTGGTTGAGTTTGTAATTGTTTCATGAATATGTACAAATCACTTGTAATGTACTGTTGTTCCTGATAAATAAAGTTTTTCCCCAAAGAATGCACTGTTATCGCGTCTGATAGCATATATATTATATTATCCTAATACGTGAAAGAGGAATTTGTCTCCAACTATAAATAATTATTTTATGTAAAAGTAAAAAGTGTATTATGATTCTTCAGGATGGAACAATGTAATGTAAAGACGATTTGTGGGGGAAATCAACACAACGTCTCTAAAGGAATAGAGACGCTTTATGGACGTCTCATGCCTATAAACACGTTTTTAATGCGTCTTTATAAAAGACTCTCCTACGAAGCTTTACACAAGCGGCTATACAAGCACATAATGATGCTTTAAAGCGTTTTAAGCACTAAATTTAACATCTCTACATGTCTTTTATGTTGTAGTGAATATTACGTTTTTTATGATGAAAACAACAAATGATTTTTTCAATGGCACATTATGCACTCTCAGCTATTTGAGACAAGTCATACTACAACAATAACTACTAAGCATATGATAAGAATAACATCCAACATGACATGTCAAAATCTATGCCACAGTCTAGACAAGCTTCCTTTTACATCAGTATAAGCATGAAGCATTTTACTTGTCTCCAACACCAATCAACATATTTGAAACAACTCTCATAGATGGAAATCAATAAAGACCAGAGAGGTAATCATACATGAATAAGGAAAACTAACAAGCTCTGAAAAAAATACGAGCGGAAAACCAAGAGCTAAACGTAGTACTAGTAAACTAGAACATTCGCAGAACAATAGAGGTGAAAACTAGAGCGTTTTATGCAATTAGAACGGAGTGTGTCTTTCTCCAAAATAAATATGCTGGGATCCAACCATATGCTACGGAAAACAAAACCAAACAAAACTAAAAACAAAATTAAAAACGCTCCAAGAACAACACATATTATATGAAGCAATAAAAAATATAGCGCATAGAAAGATTACCTGATGCTTTGTTAATGAAGAGGGGATGCCTTGGGCATCCCCAAGCTTTGACTCCTGTACCTCTTGGATATTTTTTGGGGTTATATGTGCATCCCCAAGCTTGAGCTTTTGTCCATACTTCATCTCATTACATCATTCTTCTCCCCCTACACTTGAAAACTTCATTCATACAAAACTTCGCATAATTCTTATTTAGCAGCATTAGATTAATCAAAATAACAAATCCATTTGTGTTCAGTTATAACATATATCAAACATCTATTAAAACATTATCTACTGTAGCAATTTATTCAAAAAGCTCTTTTCTCAAAAGAACTCAAAAAGAAAGAGATTAAGAGGCAAATGCAAATAGTGGCCAAAATGTGTCAAAACAAAATAGCAGGTAAAGAACGATTTTTTTGAAAATATTATGTTCCTCATATAGAAAAGTGCTCAACTAACGAAAGTTAGATAATAATCTGGGGCATATGCACAAAATATGGCAGCTCAAAATTACGTTCTGGATGGGAATACGAATTTTTATGGTGACAGCACAAAATCTGTTTTCAGGACAGCAACTTCCCTAAATCTAACTTTCTTCCTATTAGAGGCTATTCTTGGCACAAAAATGAAATAAAAATGATAAGAAGAGGTTATTACAGATGTAATGACTTCCAAGACTCAACAAAAGAAAAATTACAGAAATAAAACATGGGTTATCTCCCAAAAGTGCTTTTCTTTAACGCCTTTCAGCTAGACGCAGAAAAAGAGCTAGCATCAAGTATTATCAAGCGAAGAAGCATCAAGATCAATGCAAGCAGTCTTTTCAACAAGAATTTGTATTTTATCAATAGAAGTTTTAGAAGACCCTCTCTCAGCACTTTTAGGTTCACTACTTTCATCAAATGGGTTTTCAGGAACAATCCAATCAAAATTCTTTTCCAACGCTTCATGCATTCCTACGAGTTTGAAAGGTATTGGTATTTTCATTTCCTCCCTATTTTCAAGTTTGGTTTTGTCTACCTTTTCAAGTGTACCAATAACATCTACACCTGAGCCTAGCATCATAAACCGATCAAAGATTTTCTTAGCTTCTATAACAACATCTCTAAATTCTTTAAGCAGAATTTCTTGGATAAAATCTCTATTTTCATCATCCTCAACTTCATGAAGTTTAACAAACATTTGCTGCATTATGGGGTTAAGGCTAACAAATCTAGCCACCAACATTTGAAGTAAATAAGATGCAGCAGTTTCATAATTAGGAGCAAGTTGTACCAAAGATTTATCCTCACTATCTTTATGCTTACTAACATGATTAAAGAATTCTTCAACATTATCTCTCCCAATTATAGAACCACTACCTACTGATAGGTCTTTCAGATCGTACTTAGCACTACTAGGGAAAAGCCTATAGGTAGAGGCAAGTGGTGCCGGCGCACCACCATAGGCATGCGCCGGTGGAACTTGTTGCCGGCGCACCAAATAAGCGCCGTGCCGGCGCACCAAATAAGCGCCGCGCCGGCGATGGCTGCCCACTGCCGGCGCACCTGTTGATCCAACGCGCCAGCGCTATTTCCTGGCAATACCTCGCCCAACTCGGGCCAGGCCCACGAAGCATTGCCGGCGCACCAGCCCAGGAGCGCGCCGGCGATAATTTTCTATTGCCGGCGCGCTCATGGGCTGGTGCGCCGGCAATGCTTCGTGGGCCTGGTCTGGAGCAGATATAGCCGGATGGGCTATATACTGCCGGTGCACCCAGGTCCTGGTGCATCGGCAGTAACCTGGGACTTATTACAGCCACCAACCAGCACTCACACAAGCCACTACACTCACTCCTCATCCACACAACCCGACCCTTCTCCCAACCCACCTAATTTTTGCCCATTTCTACCCCAACTTTAGCCAATTTGACCAAATAAAATCATATTTTTTGAGCAAATCTTCCCTTCCTACATGCATCTCCCACATTCCTATGTAGATCTAGATCTATCTATCGCGCATTGACCGCTCAATCTAGATCTAGTTCTAGATCTAGAAAGTCGGCTTCCATACGCAATTGTCGCGGCGCATCGTCTCGATCTCATCGATGAATATATCAAACAAATAGGTGATTAATGAACAAATTGAGGAATGAAATCGACGTATGTTGGACATTTGAAGAAAAGCTCTCATGTGTGGCATATATATATGTTGTGTTTGTGCTTGTGTACTGTTGGCGTTGAAAATGAGTTGCCAACGTTGCGCCGAAATGTTGATTCTTTAAGTTTCCGTTTCGGCACATTTCTGGCGCTCCTATGTCCTACCGTGTAGGAAGGTCATGCCGAAATTTACCGTGAAAACTACCGACGGATGGATGGTTCTAATCAATTATATAATCTTACCGTGCAGGCGATAATGGTTATCGAGATGAGTGAAAGCGTCGTGATGAGATATCTGAAACACGCGATCATCGACATGTATGAAAATAACCGCACTGAGGTATTGTGTCCGTGCCGAAGATGCAAACGAGTGAAATGGTTTGACCCCTATTCAGGCAAATTGCAGGGGCACCTGCTCACTAATGGTTTCATGCATGGACACACTCAATGGATGAGTGATGATGTCGCGGAGGTCAATAGGGCGACGGCAGCAGGTGGTAATGGCCGGCAAGAAGGAGGGCATCATGATATTGATGAAGATGAAGAGTTTGTCGCACAGGACGATAACCTTGACGACGACAGTAACCTTGACGACGACGAAGAGGTGCCGCTAGCTTCAGTCGTGCGGGACCCTCGTCTTCAAAATCTGCTTATCGAAAAGACGAAAGGCGCCAAGCGGAAATCAAAGCTTGAGCAACTGGAGATAGACTCGAATACTCCGTTGTACGACTCAGGTCGCAGGTTGGGGTAGTCCCGCTTGAGAGTAGCGCTCGATGTGCTGCAGATGAAGGCGAAACACGGATGGACGGACACAAGCGTCGACGACATTCTGGAATACGTGAAAGATCTCCTTCCTGCCCGGAACACGTGTCCTGGTAGTCTAGCTGAGGCCAAGAGAATCGTGTGCCCTCTCGACTTACCCCACGAAACGTATCACGCCTGCATCAACGACTGTATCATGTATCGCAAGGAGCACGTGGATCTCGGTACTGGGGTATTCGCGACGAAGGCTTTAAGTAGGCGGAAGGGCAGGTCAGGGGGAGTCACGGGGGCCCCACACACTAGGGCCGCGCGGGCCCCCTCTAGGCCGCGCCGCCCTAGTGTGGCGGCGCCCCGTGGCCCCACTTCGTTTCCTCTTCGGACTTCTGGAAGCTTCGTGGAAAAATAAGCCCCTGGGCGTTGATTTCGTCCAATTCCGAGAATATTTCCTTACTAGGATTTCTGAAACCAAAAACAGCAGAAAACAAAGAATCGGCTCTTCGGCATCTCGTCAATAGTTTAGTGCCGGAAAATGCATAATAATGACATATAATGTGTATAAAACATGTGAGTATCATCATAAAAGTAGCATGGAACATAAGAAATTATAGATACGTTTGAGACGTATCAATCACATAGATGAACACATAAGTATTACTCTAAAACACTCTCTTGTTGGATGACAAACACCATTCATTATGTAGGGCTACAAGAGCTCCCTCAAGCCGGAGTTAACAAGCTCCACAACATACGGAATTTGTATTGAAGTAACCTCTAGAGCATAATAGACAAGAGTAACATCTACACATTCATATAGATCACATCATGGGAGAGAGAGATGAACCACACAGCTACCGGTAGAGCCCTCAGCCTCGATGGAGAACTACTCCCTCCTCATCATAGGAGACAGCAGCGTCGATGGAGATGGCGGTGATGTCGATGGAGGTGCCTTCCGGAGGCAATTCCCCGTCCCGGCGGCGTGCCGGAATAGAGACTTCTGTCCCCCGAACTTGGCTTCGCGATGGCGGCGGCTGCGTAACTTTTCTCGTCCCGTGGCTTATTCCTTTAGGGTTTCCGCGACTGAGGCTTTATATAGGCGGAAGGGCAGCCTCGGAGGAGTCCTGGTGGGGCCACACCATAGGGGGGCGCTGATACGTCTCCAACGTATCGATAATTTCTTATGTTCCATACCACATTATTGATGTTATCTACATGTTTTATGCACACTTTATGTCATATTCGTGCATTTTCCGGAACTAACCTATTAGAGAGATGCCACAGTGCCAGTTCCTGTTTTCTGCTGTTTTTGGTTCCAGAAAGGCTGTTCGGGCAATATTCTCGGAATTGGACGAAATCAACGCCAAACCTCCTATTTTTCCCGGAAGGCTCCAGAACACCGAAGAAGAGTCGGAGAGGGGCCAGGGGGCCACCACACCACATGGCGGCGCGGCCAGGGGGGGCCCGCGCCACCCTATGGTGTGGGCACCCCTTCGACCCCCCTGCGCCGCCTCTTCGCCTATAAAATCCCTTTCGACCTAAAAACGCAGTACGTTCGACGAAAACCACAGAAACCTTCCAGAGCCGCCGCCATCGCGAGGCCAAGATCTGGGGGACAGGAATCTCTGTTCCGGCACGCTGCCGGAGCGGGGAAGTGCCCCCGGAAGGCTTCTCCATCGACACCGCTGCCATCTCCACTGACATCTTCATCACCGCTGCTGCTCCCATGAGGAGGGAGTAGTTCTCCATCGAGGCTCGGGGCTGTACCGGTAGCTATGTGGTTCATCTCTCTCCTATGTACCTCAATACAATGATCTCATGAGCTGCCTTACATGATTGAGATTCATATGAGTTTGTATCACTACTATCTATGTGCTACTCTAGCAAAGTTATTAAAGTAGTTCTATTCCTCCTGCACGTGTGTAAAGGTGACAGTGTGTGCACCGTGTTAGTACTTGGTTTATGCTATGATCATGATCTCTTGTAGATTGCGAAGTTAACTATTGCTATGATAATATTGATGTGATCTATTCCTCCTACATATGCATGAAGGTGACAGTGTGCATGCTATGTTAGTACTTGGTTTAGTCTTTTGATCTATCTTACACTATAAGGTTACTTAAATATGAACATCTAATTGTGGAGCTTGTTAACTCCGGCATTGAGGGTTCGTGTAATCCTACGCAATGCGTTCATCATCCAACAAAAGTGTAGAGTATGCATTTATCTGTTCTGTTATGTGATCAATGTTGAGAGTGTCCACTAGTGAAAGTGTAATCCCTAGGCCTTGTTCCTAAATACCGCTGAGTTACTACCGCTTGTTTCATCGTTTCTTTAGTTACTACTGCTGCAATACTACCACCATCAACTACATGCCAGCAAGCTATTTTCTGGCACCGTTGCTACTGCTCATATATATTCATACCACCTGTATTTCAATATCTCTTCGCCGAACTAGTGCACCTATTAGGTGTGTTGGGGACACAAGAGACTTCTTGCTTTGTGGTTGCAGGGTTGCATGAGAGGGATATCTTTGACCTCTTCCTCCCTGAGTTCGATAAACCTTGGGTGATCCACTTAAGGGAAAACTTGCTGCTGTTCTACAAACCTCTGCTCTTGGAGGCCCAACACTGTCTACAGGAAAGGAGGGGGAACGTAGACATCAAGCTATTTTCTGGCGCCGTTGCCGGGGACGAATCAAGACACTCCACCAAGCCCGTCAACCGCCATTAAACCTCCCACGCCAACTACGCGCCAGTCCTGGACAGCATCAAGTATTTTCTGGCGCCGTTGCCGGGGAGGAAAGGTAAAAGGTACTCACACTCCGGACCTCGGCTACCAAGCTATTTTCCGCCATTGTAAGTACTCGAAGCTATTTCCTTTAGATCCTGCAATTGCAACTTTTTGTTTCTTGTTTACACTAGTTAGGCATAATGGAAAACAACAAAAAAATTGGTGAGCTTTTTAGTCTTTTTCCTGATTTAGAATTGTTTGATGCGAAAATTAAAAAACCTATGGAACCTTATTTGCATGATAGTAGTGATGTTATTAGTATGAATGCAATTACTGCTAATACTATGGATAAGTCTAAGCTTGGGGAAGCTAGTTTATATAAAGATAATCTTTTTTGCTCCTCAGCTTTGGAAGAAATATTTTGCTCTGATAATGCTTTATCTCCCATATGCGATGATTCTAATGATGCTTCTGATATTTTAATTCCACCTGCTGAAAGTATTCCGTATAAAATACCTATGAAAATTATTGAACGTGTTATGGACAACCACTATAAAGGGGATGGAACTGTCCATCCTAGAGATCATTTACTGTTTTTGCACGAATTATGCGGGTTATTCAAGTGTGCAGGTATCTCTATGGATGAAGTGAGGAAGAAGCTATTCTCTGTTTCATTGCCCGGTAAAGCGGCGCATTGGTATAAATTGTTGGAGAATAGACATTCTCTTGGTTGGGAGGAAATTGCATCTCTCTTTTATTCTAAATTTTATCCTCCTCATGAAGTGCATATTGATAGGAATTATATTTATAACTTTTATCCTCGTGATGGAGAGAGTATTTCTCAAGCGCGGGGGAGATTGAAATCACTAATGCTCAAATGTCCCATTCATGAGCTCCCCCGTAATGTTATTGTTAATAATTTTTATGCGAGGCTTTCAGGACAACACAAGGACTATCTGGACGCGTGTTCGGAGGGATCTTTCACAAGCAAGGAGGTTGAAGCTAGGTGGGATCTTCTTGATCGGATTGAGGACAACACTGAAGGATGGGAGAACGACAAAGGTAAAGAGTCAGGTATAAATTATGATTATGAATGCATTGAAGCTTTTATGGATACCGATAAATTTCGAAATATGAGTGCTACTTATGGTCTTGACTCTCAAGTTGCTGCAAATCTTTATAAAGCCTTTGCTTCTCATTTTGAATTGCCTAAAGATAATTTTGATAAGTATCATGAACCTTTTAAAGAGGCTTGCATGAAGAATGAAATTGTTGTTAATTATTGCAATAAGCATGCTCAAACTCCTAAGGATGCTATTTCCTATAAGCATGTTAATTTTTGTGGAATACATAGACCTTGTGGAATTAATCAAGTCAAAAATGAATATTGCATCCATCATATTAATGAAAAAACTAGAAAGTGGTTTAAGGCTCTAGATGATCTTGGTAAGAAAGTTTGTGCACTCTATCCTTTTATTTGTGAAGTTTGCCATGAAGTGGGTCATTTTAATTTTCAATGCTCCTCCAATGATAATTTGAACCCAATGAGTGCTGCAAATTTGTATTGTGATGATGAAATTACTCCTAATCAGCATGATGAACTTACTTTATTTTTGGGGTGTGAAGAACTGTCGAGAAAAATCTCTTTGTTGCATATGAGTGATCTTGATATTGATGATGTCCTGCATGGGTGTTTTTCTTATTGCATTGATAATAGCCATACAAATACTTACATACAAAATATTTTAGAAGATGACACCTTACCAAAATATGATAGGACAGCCATGTGTTTCGAACTGATTAATGAAAAGGAGGAATCCTTCCAAGTTTCTTCTATTGTTTCTGAAAGTAAATCAGGTTATGCGGACAAGCTACCCTTCAAGCCTCTTCCTCCTAAAGAAGGAAATGAGGAAAAGGAAGAGAAGAAGAAGAAGAAGAAGGGAACGAAGAAGAAGAAGAGGAAGAAGAATAAAAAGAAAGAGGTAACGGCGTATCCCCGCGTGAATGAGATAACGCTAAGTAACCGTAAGTATGTTGCTCCTAATGATTATTGTGACAATGAATCTGAATATGATGATCTTCCTATGCCCTTTACATACATTAGCAATCATGATTTGAATGAGCACACTACTTTTGATATTGCAAATCTCTGGGAAACTAATTCTGAAAATGATGATAATAATTGCCATAGTGTCAGTACTATCCATGCTTCCTCCCATAATGATATAGAAAGCTCTAAGCTTGGGGAAGAGGTGTTTGAAAATCCTTTTGCTACTGATCATTATGTGTTTGATACATCTCCTTCTAATAACAATGATGGTATGGTCATAGATAAACCGACTGTGAAAGATAACTATCCTATTTCTTATGATGACACTGTGCCTCCAATCTTTGATGATTATTATAAAGAATGCTATGATATAGGTAATAACTATCCTTATGAAACTTGTCATAGTCATGATTGGATTACCAAAAACAATTCTTTTAATATGCAACTTGTTTACCATGTTCAAATTCTTGATAATAATTTTGCTCCAATTGCTATTAATGAGAATAACTCTTCTTATGCCAAAATTAATGATACTTCTATGCATATGAACCATGATAAGAATGTTTTAAGTGATGGGTATATTGTGGATTTCATCAACGATGCTACTAAAATTTATTATGAGAGAGGGAAATATGGTTATATGCATCTTAATAATATTAAGTTTCCCCTCTTTATGTTGAGAATCTTGAAGTTACTCGTGTTTTATCCTCTTATGCTTGTCACTTTGTTCTTCATGAATTCATTTGTGTACAAGATTCCTCTGCATAGGAAGCATGTTAGGCTTAAATGTGTTTTGAATTTGCCTCTTGAAGCTCTCTTTTGCTTCAAATACTATTTCTTGCGAGTGCATCATTAAAACTGCTGAGCCCATCTTAATGGCTATAAAGAAAGAACTTCTTGGGAGATAACCCATGTGTTATTTTGCTACAGTACTTTGTTTTATATTTGTGTCTTGGAAGTTGTTTACTACTGTAGCAACCTCTCCTTATCTTAGTTTTGTGTTTTGTTGTGCCAAGTGAAGCCTCTAATCGAAGGTTGATACTAGATTTGGATTTCTGCGCAGAAACAGATTTCTATCTGTCACGAATCTGGGCTGTTTTCTCTGTAGAAAAATCAGAAAAATATGCCAATTTACGTGCGTGTTCCTCAGATATGTACGCAACTTTCATTAGTTTTGAGTTTTCTGATCTGAGCAACGGAAGTATTTATTAGAAATTCGTCTTTACGGACTGTTCTGTTTTGACAGATTCTGCCTTTTATTTCGCATTGCCTCTTTTGCTATGTGGGATGGATTTCTTTGATCCATTAATGTCCAGTAGCTTTATGCAATGTCCAGAAGTGTTAAGAATGATTGTGTCACCTCTGAACATGTGAGTTTTTGATTATGTACTAACCCCTCTAATGAAGTTTATGAGAAGTTTGGTGTGAAGGAAGTTTTCGAGGGTCAAGAGAGGAGGATGATATACTATGATCAAGAAGAGTGAAAGCTCTAAGCTTGGGGATGCCCCGGTGGTTCACCCCTGCATATATCAAGAAGACTCAAGCATCTAAGCTTGGGGATGCCCAAGGCATCCCCTTCTTCATCGACAAATTATCAGGTTCCTTCTCTTGAAACTATATTTTTATTCGGTCACATCTTATGTGCTTTACTTGGAGCGTCTGTATGCTTTTATTTTTGTTTGTGTTTGAATAAATTGGATTACATCATGCTTGTGTGGGAGAGAGAGATGCTCCGCTGTTGCATATGAACACATGTGTTCTTAGCTTTTAGTATTCATGGCGAAGTTTCTTCTTCGATAAATTGTTATATGGTTGGAATTGAAAATAATACATGTAGTAATTGCTATAATGTCTTGGGTAATGTGATACTTGGCAATTGTTGTGCTCATGTTTAAGCTCTTGCATCATATACTTTGCACCCATTAATGAAGAAATACATAGAGCATGCTAAAATTTGGTTTGCATATTTGGTTTCTCTAAGGTCTAGATAATTTCTAGTATTGAGTTTGAACAACAAGGAAGACGATGTATAGTCTTATAATGCTTGTAATATGTCTTTTATGTGAGTTTTGCTGTACTAGTTCATCCTTGTGTTTGTTTCAAATAAGCCTTGCTAGCCTAAACCTTGTATCGAGAGGGAATACTTCTCATGCATCCAAAATACTTGAGCCAACCACTATGCCATTTGTGTCCACCATACCTACCCACTACATGGTATTTCTCCGCCATTCCAAAGTAAATTGCTTGAGTGCTACCTTTAAACAATTCAAAATTTATCACCTCTGATTTGTGTCAATGTTTTATAGCTCATGAGGAAGTATGTGGTGTTTATCTTTCAATCTTGTTGGGCAACTTTCACCAATGGACTCGTGGCTTCATCCGCTTATCCAATAATTTTGCAAAAAGAGCTGGCAATGGGATTCCCAGTCCCAAATTAATTAATAAAAATAGACACTCCTCCATGGTATGTGATTGTTGGACGGCACCCGAAGGATTCGGTTAGCCATGGCTTGTGTAAGCAAAGGTTGGGAGGAGTGTCATCATAATAAAACTAAAATAAAAAGGCACTCCTTCATGGTATGAGATTGTTGGCAGGCACCCGAGGATTCGGTTAGCCATGGTTTGTGAAAGAAAGGTTGGAAGGAGTGCCACCCAAAATAAAATAAAATGGGAGCCGCTCTTTGAAGGTTTGTCTGGCAAGGGGGTTAGAGTACCCGCTACCATTCGTTGACAACAACATACACCTCTCAAAACTTTATTTTTATGCTCTCTTTATGTTTTCAAAATAGAAGCTCTAGCACAAATATAGCAATCGATGCTTTCCTCTTTGAAGGACCATTCTTTTACTTTTATTGTTGAGTCAGTTCACCTATTTCTCTCCACCTCAAGAAGCAAACACTTGTGTGAACTGTGCATTGATTCCTACATACTTGCATATTGCACTTATTATATTACTCTATGTTGACAATTATCCATGAGATATACATGTTACAAGTTGAAAGCAACCGCTGAAACTTAATCTTCCTTTGTGTTGCTTCAATGCTTTTACTATGAATTATTGCTTTATGAGTTAACTCTTATGCAAGACTTATTGATGCTTGTCTTGAAGTACTATTCATGAAAAGTCTTTGCTTTATGATTCACTTGTTTACTCATGTCATATACATTGTTTTGATCGCTGCATTCACTACATATGCTTTACAAATAGTATGATCAAGGTTATGATGGCATGTCACTCCAGAAATTATCTGTGTTATCGTTTTACCTGCTCGGGACGAGCAGAACTAAGCTTGGGGATGCTGATACGTCTCCAACGTATCGATAATTTCTTATGTTCCATACCACATTATTGATGTTATCTACATGTTTTATGCACACTTTATGTCATATTCGTGCATTTTCCGGAACTAACCTATTAACGAGATGCCACAGTGCCAGTTCCTGTTTTCTGTTGTTTTTGGTTCCAGAAAGGCTGTTCGGGCAATATTCTCGGAATTGGACGAAATCAACGCCAAACCTCCTATTTTTCCCGGAAGGCTCCAGAACACCGAAGAAGAGTCGGAGAGGGGCCAGGGGGCCACCACACCACATGGCGGTGCGGCCAGGGGGGGCCCGCGCCACCCTATGGTGTGGGCACCCCTTCGACCCCCCTGCGCCGCCTCTTCGCCTATAAAATCCCTTTCGACCTAAAAACGCAGTACGTTCGACGAAAACCACAGAAACCTTCCAGAGCCACCGCCATCGCGAGGCCAAGATCTGGGGGACAGGAATCTCTGTTCCGGCACGCTGCCGGAGCGGGGAAGTGCCCCCGGAAGGCTTCTCCATCGACACCGCTGCCATCTCCACCGCCATCTTCATCACCGCTGCTGCTCCCATGAGGAGGGAGTAGTTCTCCATCGAGGCTCGGGGCTGTACCGGTAGCTATGTGGTTCATCTCTCTCCTATGTACCTCAATACAATGATCTCATGAGCTGCCTTACATGATTGAGATTCATATGAGTTTGTATCACTACTATCTATGTGCTACTCTAGCAAAGTTATTAAAGTAGTTCTATTCCTCCTGCACGTGTGTAAAGGTGACAGTGTGTGCACCGTGTTAGTACTTGGTTTATGCTATGATCATGATCTCTTGTAGATTGCGAAGTTAACTATTGCTATGATAATATTGATGTGATCTATTCCTCCTACATATGCATGAAGGTGACAGTGTGCATGCTATGTTAGTACTTGGTTTAGTCTTTTGATCTATCTTACACTATAAGGTTACTTAAATATGAACATCTAATTGTGGAGCTTGTTAACTCCGGCATTGAGGGTTCGTGTAATCCTACGCAATGCGTTCATCATCCAACAAAAGTGTAGAGTATGCATTTATCTGTTCTGTTATGTGATCAATGTTGAGAGTGTCCACTAGTGAAAGTGTAATCCCTAGGCCTTGTTCCTAAATACTGCTGAGTTACTACTGCTTGTTTCATCGTTTTTTACTGCGTTACTACGCTGCAATACTACCACCATCAACTACACGCCAACAAGCTATTTTACGCACCGTTGCTACTGCTCATATATATTCATACCACCTGTATTTCACTATCTCTTCGCCGAACTAGTGCACCTATTAGGTGTGTTGGGGACACAAGAGACTTCTTGCTTTGTGGTTGCAGGGTTGCATGAGAGGGATATCTTTGACCTCTTCCTCCCTGAGTTCGATAAACCTTGGGTGATCCACTTAAGGGAAAACTTGCTGCTGTTCTACAAACCTCTGCTCTTGGAGGCCCAACACTGTCTACAGGAAAGGAGGGGGAACGTAGACATCAAGCTATTTTCTGGCGCCGTTGCCGGGGACGAATCAAGACACTCCACCAAGCCCGTCAACCGCCATTAAACCTCCCACGCCAACTGCGCGCCAGTCCTGGACAGCATCAGGCGCCCCCCCCCCCCTTGGCCGCGCCGCCTTGTGGGGTGGGGCCCCCTGGCTCCCCTCTGGCCCCTCTTCGGTGCTCTGGAAGCTTCCGGGAAAAATAAGATACTGGGCGTTGATTTCGTCCAATTCCGAGAATATTTCCTTTGTAGGATTTCTGAAACCAAAAACAGCAGAAAACAGGAACTGGCACTTCGGCATCTCGTTAATAGGTTAGTTCCGGAAAATGCATCAAAATGATATAAAGTGTGAACAAAACATGTAGGTATTGTCATAAAACTAGCATGGAACATAACAAATTATAGATACGTTGGAGACGTATCAAGCATCCCCAAGCTTAGTTCCTACTCGCCCTCGAGTAGGTAAACGATAACGAGGATAATTTCTTAAGCGACATGCTGCCAACATGATCTTGATCAATACTATTGTAAAGCATATGAGATGAATGAAGTGATTCAAAGCAATGGTAAAGATAATGACTAAACAACTGAATCATATAGCAAAGACTTTTCATGAATAGTACTTTCAAGACAAGCATCAACAAGTCTTGCATAAGAGTTAACTCATAAAGCAATAGATTCAAAGTAAAATCATTGAAGCAACACGAAGGATGATTAAGTTTCAGCAGTTGCTTTCAACTTGTAACATGTATATCTCATGGATAGTTGTCAACATAAAGTAATATGATGAATGCAAATAAGCAAGTATGTAAGAATCAATGCACAGTTGACACAAGTGTTTGCTTCTAAGATAGAAAGAAGTGGGTAAACTGACTCAACATAAAGTAAAAGAATGGCCCTTCGCAGAGGGAAGCATGGATTACTATTTTTGTGCTAGAGCTTTTATTTTGAAAACATAGAAACAATTTTGTCAACGGTAGTAATAATTCATATGTATTATGCATAAGACATCCTATAAGTTGCAAGCCTCATGCATAGAATACCTATAGTGCTCGCACCTTGTCCTAATTAGCTTGGATTAACATGGATTATCATTGCATAACATATGTTTCAACCAAGTGTCATAAAGGGGTACCTCTATGCCACCTGTACAAAGGTCCAAGGAGATAGATCGCATTTGATTTCTCGTTTTTGATAGATCTCAACAAGGACATCCATACCGGGACAACATAGAAAACAGATAATGGACTCCTGTTTAATGCGTAAGCATTCAACAACAGATAATATTCTCATACGAGATTGAGGATTGATGTCCAAACTGAAACTTCCACCATGATTCATGGCTTTAGTTAGCGGCCCAATGTTCGTCTCTAACAATATGCATACTCAAACCATTTGATCATGAAAATCGCCCTTACTTGAGACAAGACGAACATGCATAGCAACTCACATGATATTTAACAAAGGTAAAAGTTGATGGCGTCCCCAGAAACATGGTTATCGCTCAACAAGCAACTTATAAGAAATAAGATACATAAGCTACATATTCTTTACCACAATAGTTTTTAAGGCTATTTTCCCATGAGCTATATATTGCAAAGACAAGGAATGAAATTTTAAAGGTAGCACTCAAGTAATTTACTTTGGAATGGCAGAGAATTACCACATAGTAGGTAGGTATGGTGGACACAAATGGCATAGGTTTGGGCTCAAGTATTTGGATGCACGAGAAGTATTCCCTCTCAGTACAAGGCTTTGGCTAGCAAGGTTGTTTGAAGCAAACACAAGTATGAACCGGTACAGCAAAACTTACATAAGAACATATTGCAAGCATTATAAGACTCTACACTGTCTTCCTTGTTGTTCAAATACCTCACCAGAAAATATCTAGACTTAGAGAGACCAATCATGCAAACCAAATTTCAACAAGCTCTATGGTAGTTCTTCATTAATAGGTGCAAAGTACATGATGCAAGAGCTTAAACATGATCTATTTGAGCACAACAATTGCCAAGTATCAAATTATTCAAGACAATATACCAATTACCACATGAAGCATTTTCTGTTTCCAACCAAATAACAATGAACGAAGCAGTTTCAACCTTCGCCATGAACATTAAAAGTAAAGCTAAGAACACCAGTGTTCATATGAAACAGCGAAGCGTGTCTCTCTCCCATACAAAGAATTCTAGGATCCGAGTTTATTCAAACAAAAACAAAAATAAAAGCAAACAGACGCTCCAAGTAAAGCACATAAGATGTGACTGAATAAAAATATAGTTTCACTAGAAGTGAACTGATAAGTTGTCGATGAAGAAGGGGATGCCTTGGGCATCCCCAAGCTTAGATGCTTGAGTCTTCTTGAAATATGCAGGGATGAACCACGGGGGCATCCCCAAGCTTAGACTTTTCAATCTTCTTGATCACATTATATCATCCTCCTCTCTTGATCCTTGAAAACTTCCTCCACACCAAACTCAAAACAAACTCATTAGAGGGTTAGTGCATAATCAAAAATTCACATATTCAGAGGTGACATAATCATTCTTAACACTTCTGGACATTGCACAAAGCTACTGGAAGTTAATGGAACAAAGAAATCCATTCAACATAGCAAAAGAGGCAATGCGAAATAAAAGGCAGAATCTGTCAAAACAGAACAGTCCGTAAAGACGAATTTTTCTGGGGCACTTAACTTTCTCAGATGAAAAAGCTCAAATTGAATGAAAGTTGCGTACATATCTGAGGATCACGCACGTAAATTGACAGATTTTTCTGAGTTACCTACAGACGGGGCTGCTTAATTTCGTGACAGTAAGAAATCTGTTTCTGCGCAGTAATCCAAATCTAGTATCAACCTTACTATCAAAGGCTTTACTTGGCACAACAATGCAATAAAATAAAGATAAGGAGAGGTTGCTACAGTAGTAACAACTTCCAAGACACAACAAAACAGTAGCAAAATAAAACATGGGTTATCTCCCAAGAAGTGCTTTCTTTATAGCAATTAAGATGGGCTCAGTGATTTTAATGATTCTCGCGCAAGAAATAAGAGTTGAAGTAAAAGAGAGCATCAAGAGCAAATAAGAAACACTTTTAAGTCTAACCCACTTCCTATGCATAGGAATATTGTAAATAAACAAGTTATTGAAGCATGAAGCTACTATCATAGAAAGACAAAGAAAGTGCAACTTCAAAATTTTCAACATAAAGAGGGGAAACTTAATATTATTAAGATGCATATAACCATGTTTCCCTCTCTCATAATAACTTTTAGTAGCATCATGAACAAACTCAACAATATAACTATCACATGAAACATTCTTATCATGAGCTACATGCATAAAATTATTACTCTCCACATAAGCATAATCAATTTTATTAGTAATAGTGGGAGTAAAACTACCATAACCATCATTGTAATCATCATAAATTGCAGGCATGGTATAATAATAATAACCTTTATCCTCCATAGTAGGTGGCACCAAAATACCACTATCATTATAATCATCATAAATGGGAGGCAAAGTATCATCAAAGAAAATTTTCTCCTCCATGCTTGGGGGACTAAAAATATCATGCTCATCAAAACCAGCTTCCCCAAGCTTAGAATTTTCCATAGCATTAGCAACAATGGTGTTCAAAGCATTCATACTAATAACATTCCCATTAGCATGCATATAAAGTTCCATGGGTTTTTTAATTCTCTCTTCAAACACATCATGTCCTAATTCAAGATAAAGTTCATAAAGATCTCTCATTTTGTTGTTGTTTTCCATTAAGCCTAACTAGTGAAAACAAGAAACAAAAAGATATAATTGCAGGATCTAAAGGAAATATCTTCGAGCACTCACACACCGGCAACAGTGCTAGGAAATAGCTTAGTAGTCGGAGGATGTGAATACCTTTTACCTTACCTCCCCGACAACGGCGCCAGAAAATAGCTTGATGTCTACGCACGCTTCTATTCCTGTAGACAGTGTTGGGCCTCCAAGAGCAGAGGTTTGTAGAACAGTAGCAAGTTTCCCTTAAGTGAACTACCCAAGGTTTATCGAACGCAGGGAGGTAGAGGTCAGAGATATTCCTCTCAAGCAACCCTGCAATTAAGATACAAGAAGTCTCTTGTGTCCCCAACACACCTAATACACTTGTCAGATGTATAGGTGCACTAGTTCGGCGAAGAGATAGTGAAATACAAGTGATATAGATTAATATGAGTGGTAATAACAATCTGAAATAAATATGGCAGCAAGTAAACATGTAGCAGAACTTTTTGAAAACGGTGCCAGAAAATAGCTTGCTGGCGTGGGAGGCAATTCTCTGTGGTGTAACTTTTCTATTCGGAAACAAGACCTAGGGATCCTACTTTCACTAGTGGACACTCTCAACATTGCAATCATAATTGAATATAAATAAGCACTTCACTATGATATTCCGAATTACTCTCTGGCGGGATAACGAACACTAATTCACCGTGTAGGGCTGCAAAGCAAACCTTAAAGATGTATTCCCAAGTACTAATGAACACCCCACGCTGTCACTGTGAGCATTCATAGGAGGTACTAACACACCACAATTTCATAGAGACATCCAACTCAAATCATAACCCAGTGAACAAGTATTCTGTGAAATATAGCCTAAGAGACCCACACGGTGCACACACTGTCACCTTTACACACGTGGGACAAGGAGTCTCCGGAGATCACATAAGTAAAATCCACTTGAATAACATAAGACATCTAGATTGCAAAGCTCACGATCACATAGATGAACACATAAGTATTACTCTAAAACACTCTCTTGTTGGATGACAAACACCATTCATTATGTAGGGCTACAAGAGCTCCCTCAAGCCGGAGTTAACAAGCTCCACAACATACGGAATTCGTATTTAAGTAACCTCTAGAGCATAATAGACAAGAGTAACATCTACACATTCATATAGATCACATCATGGGGGAGAGAGATGAACCACATATCTACCGGTAGAGCCCTCAGCCTCGATGGAGAACTACTCCCTCCTCATCATAGGAGACAGCAGCGTCGATGGAGATGGCGGTGATGTCGATGGAGGTGCCTTCCGGGGGCAATTCCCCGTCCCGGTGGCGTGCCGGAACAGAGACTTCTGTCCCCCGAACTTGGCTTCGCGATGGCGGCGGCTGCGTAACTTTTCTCGTCCGGTGGCTTATTCCTTTAGGGTTTTCGCGACGGAGGCTTTATATAGGCGGAAGGGCAGCCTCGGAGGAGTCCTGGTGGGGCCAGGGGGGCGCCCCCCCTTGGCCGCGCCGCCTTGTGGGGTGGGGCCCCTTGGCTCCCCTCTGGTCCCTCTTCGGTGCTCTGGAAGCTTCCGGGAAAAATAAGATACTGGGCGTTGATTTCGTCCAATTCCGAGAATATTTCCTTTGTAGGATTTCTGAAACCAAAAATAGCAGAAAACAGAACTGGCACTTCGGCATCTCGTTAATAGGTTAGTTCCGGAAAATGCATCAAAACGATATAAAGTGTGAACAAAACATGTAGGTATTGTCATAAAACTAGCATGGAACATAAGAAATTATAGATACGTTGGAGACGTATCATGCCGCGACACAGACTGCACAGCCCACAGCTGGCTGTCAGCCAATGGCAACGCTGCAGCAGCTGCCACGCCTCCGACCTGGGGCAATCCCGAGGTGGATAAGCTGGGCATGCCATCTACATTAAAATCAGTGCAAAAAATTTCATTTAGTACCAGATTTTGAACATGAGATATAGGCTAAAAAAATAGGTCTTTTTTACCCGAATTTTTGGCATATGGGAGGATACCTGTAGGGGTAATTTGCACATTCATAGTCCCAATCTAAATCGCATCAATATGATTAGATTGCACTTGCATCTCATCCACCCCATTATTCTCATATGAACCCTCTTGACCATTGTTATTTGATGTATTGCCTTCATCCAATCCTTTGGGATCCATATCCATAGCATTACCACCACCATTATTTTCTTCTCCATGATGTGCATCATCATTCCCATCGTTACCATTATTTGCTTCTACCATATTCACTTCTTGGGAACCTTGAGTTGTCTCCACTTCAAAACGTAACTTAAAACCCTTTTCTAATGAAAACATCACTATCTGCATGAATAAGACTACGATCTAAACATCCAATCTTGGTCTTAAGCATCTTGTTATTACGAGTATATGCCATATCAACATCCAGGGTCTTTCCAAAAGAGTTCCTACTCCCCATAAGGATAGGTATCTGACCTAATATCCGATGGCAAACCTGAAACACGAACTCATACTTCTGCTAACATATACAGTGGCTCCTCCAAAGATGACCAGAGGTCAAAAGTCAAGCAAGATTCTCTGTCTGTGCGCATATATAAGTACCAAAATTCTTCAATCTCTGAACTTCCTGCTTACTTGGGAGTTTAACTCTGAATACATTATCTCTGAAATGGAACATTTCCCAATTAAACATCTCAGATGGTACAATCTTCTTTAGCTGTTCAATTATTTCGGGTATAGTCATGGCATCTCCATCAACAGTTACTTTGGCCAACTTTGGATTTTCAGCTTTGGTCTTAAAAGCACCACATGGAAGTTCAAAGAACATAAGTGCCTTATTTGCATATCCATGAATAGTTGGTGGGGGCTTTGAAGCATTCAAAAGGTGACAAGCTAGGGTTGCATGATGGATAGACTCACATAGATCACAGAAGGGTGTAGGACAATCATCAATATAGTGTCCAGGTTTCTTACAACGAAAACATCCCGCTTTATCCTCCTTCTTTTTCTTTAGAGGACCATGTCCCTCATTATCTTTTCCTTTTGCTCCAGCTCCTTGAGTATCATGAGTCCCCTGACTTATCACTGTTGGTTGTTGAGAACTAGCATTTGGTGCCGCAACCGGCATCCCCACCTGCTGACCCGTAGCCGCACCCATGTCATCAGCAACAACAACAACATGTGGTACCGTCACTGCCGGTGGTTCAGTAATTTTTGTAGCAGCCGTCACCGCCGCAACAACCGCCTGCACCGTCTGCTGCAAGAGATCAGCGTCAATGCCATTCCTTTATGTTGCACCCATCCCATTAGCACGAGGGCGATTCTGAAAACCCCCACACGCCCCGTATTCCATCGCTGCTGATTTCCACCATAACCAACTCTATTATTGTTGTTGAAGTTTACACTTCTCTGAAAATTTGCATTTGTACCTCCCCAATTCTCATCATGGTGACGAGAACCCATGCCCGCCGTGCCACTAGACTCGCCATGAACGTAATTTCGACCCCCTCAAAATCCATTACTGCCAAAGTTACCTTGGAAACCCCGGCCTGCACCGAAGCCATGGCCGCCACGCACACCACCGTGATTATGACGGCCTCGTGCAGCATGGACGCTCCGATTATTGCCGTATCCGCTGCGCCCTGTGTTGAAGCCACCACGACCATTGCCGTAGCCTCCACGCCCAGTGTTGAATCCGCCACGCCCCGGGTTGAAACCCCCCTGGCCGCCATCGCCATTCATGGAGCTGTCGAGACGCCGCCACGACACAACAGGCGCACCGGTCTCACACTTTTTCCAGGCTAACCCTAACAGATTGCGAAAGGCACGTCCAGCGACGGCGTTTCCAACCTTTACCAGTCTGGGACCCCGATCGCCGTTCGATCGAGAGGAAAAGGATTCTCCCTGCCGTGCGAGATTTGGACCAGGAAAATTCAGATTGTTGTTTACACCAGCCCGCAACCTCAACAGGCCCACGGCATGGTTTTTTGAAATTGCCTGTTTTCTCGGATCTTATGTATTCACATCGATCGCCGGCGACCAACGTCTCCGGCGAACGACAGTCCAACCCACAGTATTATCATCCAAGAAAACGGAAGGTTCTAGCACCGGCATTGATCTGAACTTGGTCGTACCAATGTTCTTGCCCATCGGCAGAGAAAGAAGCGAGATCTTAACTTCCGACATCGAGAGCAGCATCGCCGCTCTGGCCGCTAGACGCTGGCCATCCCGGCGTTTGATCCTCTTGAGATGTCTCTGCGTCAGCTCCGCCGTGTCCTCGACGAGATCTGTATCACTTACCGGCGACGGTGTGCGACAGAAGTACTTTACCGATTTGGAACTGTCTCCGGCCAACGAACTCCCTTCTTCATCTCCCTCGTCCTCGTCGTCACTGCAACATCCAAAAGCGACTCCCGTTGAGCCACTCCGGTGAGCAAACCCCCTCACTTGCCGTCGGCGCCCTTGCCGGCGTTGGGGTGGCGAGATCGCCACCCGTGTCGCTAGACGCTGTCCCAACGGTCATCTCTAGTTAGGGTTCTAATTCTGGCAACCTATGAGTATGGGTGTTTCAGTCACCCCAAAAAATTCAGAGTACGACACACATCCTGATATCCAAGAACAGATCCGGGATCCTCCCGTTTCCCCAGGCCAAGATGGATGCCGGACCGGCGGATCTGGCCGGCCAAACCACCACTTTTCCCCTGGCCGCCTCTCTCTCTACAGCGAGCGGAGCTGGTTTCATCAGATTCCACCACGTCCAGAGCGTACACCCACCATCTCCATCTACATCCACAGACCCACCACGCCAATATCCCCAGTTAAATCCCTTTGTTACTTGGAAGATAAATCAGGTATGTATTGTTTTTACTTCTTCTCCTGACGATGCAAAACAATCATACTCACAACTAATGTACTTTTCTGACAGATTATAAAGCTCAACGGTCGCACCCGTCCATTTGGTGAAACTTATGCACCCAACATATAAAGTACATTAAAAAAGTTGCAGAAAAAAAATGAAAATAATTTAGCACGTAGACACAACATATATCTGCAATGCTACGAAAGAAAACTTGATCGAAACTTAGACAGATCTTGAAAAATAAAAATAACAAATTTAGCTCATGTGATATTAATGTACTGAATTCATAGCCCAACTAGAAATAAGTACTATTTAAACATGATTAGTCTTTTTTCGTGATATGTGCGTGGATCTTGAAATCGAAATTTTGTGGCATTGTAGATCTATGATATATCAACCTCCATAAACATATTTTTTACAGTATATTTGCATGTATTTTGTAGGTTGGTGCACAGGTTTCACCAAATAGACAGGTGCATAGGATACGTCCTCCGTTGCTGTACATGCTAAGTTGAACTCAGGATCGAAAAAAGAGTGAGAAAAAAAAGTAAGAAAAATGAACAGAGACAATGTCCATTCAGAGATCAGTATCCATGACCATCAGGACGAACGTGGTTATGCCTCCAGCTTCAGAGTCGGTTTCTTTGGATGACCGTTGAGTTGGATCCGCAGCTCTTCCTTCAGCTTGTCGTCACAGCAACCCTTCAGCAAGACTTCCTTCAGTTGAGATAGATTCTCCAGGCCGGAGAACTTCACCGAAGACCCATTGCAGCAGTGAGCCTTCAGCAGCTCAAGACTTCTCATTGTGTTTGCTCCAAAAGTAACATCTAAGTTGGAGCTGAAAGCAATCTCGAGGACCTTGACCTTTTCGTAAGTGGGCAACTCAAGGCCATTCTTTTTGACACAAAAAGCAAGCTTGCTATTTTGGAGCTGCTTGATACGAAGAGTGCATAATTTGGGTAGACTGTGAATGAGCTCTATTTCAGTCTCTGTCAATAGGGTCATCTCCAAATCCAATTTTGTCAGCTTGCTATCCTGGTTGATCTCTAAAACTGGCAACTTCTCGACAGGCCCATGCAGTTTGAGACTCTGCAATGTCTTCAAAGGTAGCAATATGCCAGCCAAACAACCTCGACTGTCCTTGTCCAGCTGCACTGACAAGGATTCCAAATGGACATGACCTGAGATTGCAGAGAAAAACTTCTTGCTGTTTCTCCTGTTGATGCCGGACACTCCAAGCTTGCGCAACTGGGTCAGATCTTTGAGCTCTTTTAGGATTACATTCCCACCTGATGCTCCAATATTGACAACACCAAACGTGTGCAACGCTGTCAGTTTGTCAATCCCTCCGGGCACAATAACACCAACTTGGTGGCAAGGTCCGCAAAATTTGGTTACTGAAATACATGATGTTGATGATTGCTCTGCCTGAACGGATGTGCCGGCACGGATGTACTGCAACTTTTGCAGCCTGGTGATGCTCCTTGGCAGCTTCCCAATAGAGGTGCCCCTGATATCGAGAGTCTGGAGTTGCTGCAGATGAGCAAATGAACTTGGCAAACGGTGGATCTCACTACATCCACGCAGTGACATGAACTTGAGACGATGTAGTTGCTTCAGCATCTGCTCGAGATCAGCATCCTCTACGCCAGATGCATCCTCTAGATCAAGCACCCGAAGAAGCTTCATGCTTTCGGAGACGAAGAATTGTTTCCAATTCCCAAACACAGTCAATGATCGTAGCCTCGAGAAGTCCATGCTCTCAAACACAATCTTGTCCCTGTCCCAGCTATCCCTTATGATGAGGTGGCGACCGGTCCGTTGGGTGGTCACAATGCAGCTGCCCTCCAGCTCAAAGACAAGGTTCTCCTCCATCCGCCGTGAGACAATGTATTCACGGATGAAGCCATTGACACGGCATGAGATCATCCTTGTGTCACCCAATGTGGTGGTGGTGACTAGCTGTGGTGGTTGCTGGATTATGCTCAGATCGAGGAGATTGGAGAAGAACACCTCCCCATTTTGCTCTGCCGATTTGTCTTCAGTGTCCCGACAGTAGCCCTCTGCAACCCACCGCCTCACCACGCGTCTCCGCCGAACGCTCTGATCTCTGGGGAAAAGTGACATGTAAAAGATGCACGGTTTGAGGGAATCCGGGCAACTGCGGAAGTAGGAATACATCCAACCGAATAGCCCACGTAGACTGTCGTACTCTGGATTGGTCTCCAACGTGTGCATGAATCTACCATGGGTAGAACTCACGGTATGCATTAATGTGACTGTCTTCTTAGCCAATACACCAGCTATTGCAATTATTACTTTTGGAAGTCCACCACACTTGAGAATAAGGTCAATTAGCTTCGGTTTTTCTTTGAGATCCTTCAAATTGGATAATGGGTTCTTCCTATCTGCCTGTTGTTCAATCAATTTGAGAAATAACCGTTGTTACTATGGTAAAGACCAATTACATTGGATTTTGATGTTTTACTCGCAAAATATGTAGTGAGGGGAAGACACAAACATGGTATATATCCATGCATCAATTCAAGAGAATAATGTGAAAGCAAATGGGAATATTCATTAGACATGCCTAAATTATACATAAATAATAATAAAAAGTAAGGGGTATAGAAAGGGGAAGACGGAATAGTATGCTACCAAAGACATGTAACATTACGAAACTGAACAAAACTGGAAAACATTTATGCAATATTTTAACAGCAATGTCAATGTCTCCAAAACAGTCTACAACCGACTTCAAAAGCGATAAATTTCCCAAACTAGATATCTAAGATAATACTCAGTTTTATGTTAGTATGTCTTCATCTCATAAGCAAAGGGGAAAAAACAATGACGAGTTATGATTGTAAGAACATGATACTGGAAACTAAAGATAAGGTCCTAAAACAGAGAGAAGTTTCTTATGAGTAAACACACCTCCTGGTGGAAGAGATCAAAGGCTGCATCAGCTTGAAGACCTTTGACATTAAACACAAGTTCTTCATTATCCGCGCAACATGTGGCGATGCTTGCTTCGGTTGAAATTGCGATGATAACACTTTTAGAGGATCTAGACAATAATGAAGTTTTTATCAAGTCCCATTCATCCTTGGACTGCAAATCGTCAATGACGACAAGGCAATAGTGTTGTTCCAAGAGATCACGACACTCTTGAATGGGGTTTTTGAAACTTATTGCTCCATGATTAATAGTCTCCTTGGTTTGAAATGAGTCAGAATGAAAATCCAAAAGTAAGCTCCGAGCAAAGTCCCTTAAATTGAACGGATGCGATACATCCACCCAACCATACTTCCCAAATAGTCCCTCGGTAAGAATTCTGTCGCAGAACAAGTTTCTCACAAGAGCTGATTTCCCAACGCCATCTATTCCCCAGACAGATATAACTTGAAGAGAGTTAAAACGTGCAAAGGTTGTATACTGGCGAAGCTCATTCATTTCTGATTCGCGTCCAATTATGGGATACTTCATCTTCCAGTTGTTGGCTGCATTTGTTTTAGAGGTGAGAATTGTGGCAGGGCTCACTCCGTTCTCTGGTGGTATCTCCTCAGCTTTCTCTCTATCACCTTGAGATCCCTGATAATAAGAAACCGAAGTCAAACTGATGAGAACAAGCAGGCATTACCAAATAACATCACCGAAATCAAGTTTAAGTACATAACAAGAAATAAAAGACATGAAAGTGTAACCGATCTACTTTTGGTAGTTTCATTTCTGAAATGAAGAAGTGAAAATTTCAGTAGCTTTGGTTGATTAATGAAAAAACAACAAGGAATCTAAAGGAAATATATGCTGGTAAGCAAATCACTAAAAACATATGGAAGGAGAACAAAGAGATGTCGATGGAATCGATTCCACATCCTCTTCCACCAGTGAGAAGTGCAGGTAACTCGTTGTGCACAGTACCTTCTTTCACCTGCAGGTGAGCCATAGTTTTTCCATTCTATGCTATGGAAAGTTGTTGTAAGACAGTGTCGTAGGCCATTGTTAGTTTTCCTTCTATGCTATGGAAAGTTGTTAGTTTCCCATTCATGAGGTTAAGAGTCGAGACCATAAGGGTGTCTTCTTGAAGTTGGATTTCCAGAAGGCCTACGACTGTTTGGATTGGACATTTTTAATATAGGTCCTCCAACGACGTGGAGTCGACGGCGGGATGACTGGTTGGATCATGCATGTAGCCATGAGTGGGAGCACCGCCATTAATACTAACAGGGAAGTCGGTCCCTATTTTAGGCCGGCGTGTGGGGTGAGACAAGTGGATCAATCACCCATCCTATTTAATGCTGCGGTGGATGCCCTTGCGGATATCCTAGAGAGGACTAAGATCTCCGGCCATATTTCTGGTGTGGTAGGGCACCTTATCCCTGGGGGCGGTATTACCCACTTCCAATACGCGGGTGACACCATGATCATTGTGGAGGAATCGGAACTTGAAATTATCAATGTCAAGTTCCTTCTCCTTTGCTTTGAGGCCATGTCGGGACTCAAAATCAACTTCTGTAAGAGCGAGGTTGTGATCATGGGGTATAGCCCCAAGGAGCAACATCGTATCACTGACAACCTAAATTACAGATTGTCAGCCTTCCCTATGAACTATCTGGGGATGCCGGTTAGAGACTCTAGGATCCTTGTCCAGGACCTAGACCCCTTGGTTGGGCGAGTTATGTTGAAGGCTGAGGCGTGGTGCGGAAGGCTTACTTCTAAAGTTAGCAAGACGGTGCTCATCGACTCTTGCCTATCTCGCCACTCCATGTACACCATGGGGATGTATATCCTCCCAGAGGGAGTGCATGACAACTTCAATAAGGAGTTATTATGCTTCTTATGGCAGGACCGAACCGGCCAACAAAAATACCACATGGTGAAGGTGGTCTGATGTGTGCGCCCCCAAAGACCTTGGGGACATATGTATCTTGGCACATGAATGTGGCCTTGATGCTGAAATGGACCTGGTGGATCCTTAAGGACAATAGGGGCCGGGGGCCTTTGCCTTAAGCTTGTTAAAGCCAAATACCTACAAGACCACCCGCTCCTGGCGTGTGAGCGTAGGGAGGGATCTCTGTTTTGGAGAACCTCCAGGATATCAAGCATGAGGTCAGGACAGGGATTACCCTCTCCATAGGGTACCCTGTTTTGGCTTGATCCGTGGCATGATGGGCGTCCTCTTAGGACGGACTTCCCGGACCTATTTGGGATATGCTCGGACCTGATGTTATTGGTGGCTGTCACAGCACAAGCTATGTGGATGCTCCCATTCCGATGGGTCCTTACACCGGGTGAGGCCTTGGCCTAGGATCGCCTTGCAGACTCCATGATATTGATATTGTGTCCGCATTGGGGTCCTTCACTGTTAGGTCAGCATACAGGGCCCTCCCTATTTAGAGGGCTCTCTCTTACTTTGACCTCCCCACTCTGGAAAGCTCCGCTACCTCTGAAGATTAAGATATTTGTGCGACACGGGCCCAGGAACGGCCTGTGCCCGTTGTGTGCGGTTCCAGAGTCAACGACCCACATTATGTTCTCCTGTCTTGCGGCCCAGTTCCTATGGAGCTTTGTCCTCGAGGCGCTGGGGCTGAGTGGCAGGCACTAGACCTAGGCGAGTTCTTGGAGTTAAACGCAAACCGTACCGGTAGGAGGAGGCACCTCTTCTGGTTAGTGTTTGCTGATATGAATTGGACCTTTTGGACTATCAACAACAAGATGGTGATTGAGCGTATCTTTCTGAGACAGGCTCTGACTCTGTATTCAAATTCTTGGCGTTTTTGCAGCATTGGTACCCGCTCAGTAGGCAGCGGGACAAGGACTGGCTGGACGGCATGCTGGAGGATCCAATAACAGCGGCACGCCATCTATCTACGTAGTCCAGCCACTGAGTTGCCCCAACAGACTTTTAGCTTGGACATGTCTGTGATGTTGTTGCCCCAGCAGACTTTTTTGGGTTTTCGTTGTTCTTGAACCTTGTATTGATGTGGTTGCTTTATTTCTAAAGAAGGGCCAAAGCCTATTTCGAGGAGTCGAGAGCCTCCATTACCAATTTGAAAGTTGAATTTTGATGTTGGAAGTTTAATTTGCATTTAATTTTCTTTGGAAAGTTTGTGCCCCCAAGTGAAAGTCCATTTGCACTTAGTTAGAAGATGAATGCCCATGGGTAAATGTGTGTATTGGTAATTGTAGTCATTAATATCTAAGATGATGACTAAAAGAGAATTTGCGCAAGTAATTTTGCTGTATGTAAATGAGGATGTTCTAGGCTTTACCTCTCTGAAGGCATAAACCGAGTGCTCGTTGGAGAACTGCTTCAGCTCCAACACTTGGTAGGGATATCCCACGCAGACGCTTGCTATTTCGGATTGTTGTGTTGACACAATGATACAGCTGCCTTTCTTACTGCCGGGAATAAACATTCTGACAGCATCCCAATCTACAATGGTGGACACATCTTCTAAGACGATGATGTACTTCTTGCTGTCGAGATCCTTCATGAATGTTTCCAGATCGTCTTGAGTGGCCTCCATCATCTTCAGTACTCCTACACGGTTGCTCGATCCTGGTTCTTTGCAAGAGTTTGCATAGAACTGAACCTTCAAGCTCCGGATGAACTCCAGGGGGCTGAAAGGATGCGTGAGCTTCACCCAGGCACGGCAGCTGAAGTTTTGGCAAATTTCTGGATCCTCGTACGCCTTCCTGATGATGGATAGCGTGCCGAGATCGCCGCCCGTCCCCCACACGGAGATTACCTGGAGACCGTCGTCTTTCTTGGTGATGAGCTGGGTGAGATCCCCATGCTGCCGTTTGGCGATATCCGTGGCCTCGACGAGCATGCTGAACGCCGCGGCTCCCATGGCGGCGCGCGCCGCCGCGGGTGGCTGCTGCTGCACGACGGCGGGCTTGGAGCCGGAGTCGCTGATGAGGCTGTACCGCGCGTTCCTGGAGCTCACATCCTCGACCCGGGCCTTGAGCTGCCGTATCTCGGCGATGGCCTCGTCGAGCGGCTGCGTGGCCGCCGCGATGAAGGGCGGGAGCATGCGGCGCCACCACTGGGACTTCTTGTCGAGGTGGAGGACGAACTCGATGCAGTCCTCCACGTCGTAGGCGAGCTCCCGGATCTGCCGCACCCAGGTCCGCACCACGATGTTCCGCGCGCGCTCGTCGTCGGCGAGCTTCAGAAAGGACTGCATCATTTGGAACTCGCCGGTGATGAACACCAGGTCCCGCTGCGCGCTCTGCCGGAGCCTGGAGTCCTCCTCGATGGCCGACTGCGCCTTGGTCAGCGCCCCCTCCACCACCGATTTGGCCAGGCCGACCGCGAGGTCCGCCATTGCTGCTGACTCGGTCGCTGCTTGCTTAGCTTGTTGGGATGGGATTCTTATGGGGAACACTACTACAGCAGCTACCAACAGCAAAGTTTTGGTGATTGATTTTATGAAAGAAGACTTGCTGGAGCTGTGTAATGCGTTGACTCGGAGTCGTCTAATCCTTCCAGACGGACAGGGAATCTACCTTTCTACCCTCCAGAATTCCTATGATTTTTCTTTGTTTTAAAGAGGAACTAAGAGGTGGATGATGTATGGAGTTTTTAGTTCATGGTGAAAACCGTTACCTTAGTTGGTTGAACATGACAATGACGATGCGCTACCGAAAACTTGTTTTTAAAGGCAAATGCATCTACAGTAGTAATGCCAGCAGTGATATCACTCATTTGGTGAACAATTCTTTCATAAAATTCTGAAATAAAACTAAAACATAATTGAAATATAACTGAAACACGAATATTTTTGTGAAATAAACTGGAGTGACGTTAGCAGCGTCATCAGTTTCACTTTTTGTCACAATGTTTAACAATAGTTTTCATGTATCACTTTTATTTTATAAAAGTTTCACTTATGTTTTAATTATTAGTTTTATATTAGATAAATATCAAAAGGCTCACCAATCTCAAAGCAGGAACTGAATGGTATGTAACACCGGTAGGTACCGTTGCCGGTGGTAAAATCGCTCTGTTTCGATGTGCTACCTTGTGGAAGGCATTGAAGGAGTTTCTATTTTTTTTGAACATGCGTAGAAGGAGGTTCTCTGAGCTTCTCTTTTCGCATCTTTTATGACTAATTCTAGCAACAAACGAAGATGACCTGCTCATTCAAAGAATCTTTTTTTGCAAATCGTGTGTTGTCTAGTGTAGTGGTTATCGTCAGCGGTCTACATCAATATTTTGCTTGTTCTTTCTTTTAATAACTTGGATGTGCGCATTCTCGATGTTTCGACATGTTAGTAATAGCGAGTTGTTGTAGACCGGTTTACTTTGATATCTTCTCGATATTAATGTATTGCCCTTTTGCTGAAAAGGAGGGAGGTGATGTATAGAGTATAATTTTGGCATTTTCAAGCTAGTTTTTTTTTTGGGTTTTCTCCAAAACGGCTATTTTTTGGTCTTGTTGTTGAGTTTCATCATATTGTCATCAGTGTCTTCCTCTATATCAGTCCGCGTGATGAGGCAACAGTTGGATAGTCGAGGGGTGTGTCATTGGTCATGGTGGCCTAAGTTTCCCATTTTTTTAATGAGCATCTCATTACTGCTATTCAAAATCTAAGAGTTAATCAAGCTTGTGCATTTATACTCTTCTCTTATTGGCTGCCTAAAAGACCATTGAGACGCGATTCAGCTTCACGGTACAAGGATATTACTACTCCCGGTTTTAAAAAATAAGGCTTATTTTTTTTGAAAAGTCAAACTACTTAAAATTTGATTTAGTTTTTAGGAAAAAATTGTTAATATGTACAATCTAATCTTAACACCGTTAGATCCATCATGAAATATAATTTTATATAATATCTACAAAATATCGTGCTTTTTGACTATTTTTATTTCTAAAAGTTTGGTTAGATTTTATTTTACTTAGCTTGACATTTTTTTAAAAAAAATAGGCTTTATTCTATGAAACAGAGGTAGTAGCTGTGAACACTTGTCACATACACAAACAATAAAGCAAAGATTTATTTTCATTAGTCAAATGTTGAAGAACTAACTTTATAGCAAACTTTAATTCATGTATATATACTTACGAAAAATTGGATGAATGGTAGACATCATGATCATTGAGGTAATCGACAAGGCCAACGACAATAAGTGGAACAACCTACCACTAAAACAATAAAACCACATCCTTAATGCATATAAATTACAACAAAAATACAACATGGCATACTTATACTCCCTCCGTTCCTACATATAAGGCTTATAGTTTTTTGAGAAAAGGCTCCAAAATCCTTTATTTCGTATATTGCATTGGACAACCTTTGTGGATATTTTTTTGGGGAAATTGCTTGTGTTTCCTTATCTACTCCTCTATTTTATCATGTCAATTGTCCAAGATTAATCCCGTCAAAAACCTTGCATATTTTTTTCTACACGTGTGTTTTTTAATTTCCGTGCCAAAAATTATACATCTTATATTTAGAAATGGAGGGAGTAATAGTAAATGACAGATCAATTAGTAGTCATCTAGTTGGGATGATCAACAAGGCAGACAAGAATATTTCATTAAAGGGACCACTTCCTAAACGAAGTGTTCTTCTTTAGTCAAAAAAAGAACATCTAAGAAATTCCATTTTCTTAGTAACTTTTAAACTTGATGATGCTTGCACAGTAGAAAGTGTGTTTTCTCAACAATATTATTATGAGTAAGTCCCATGGTTATAATTAAGGGGTAGTTAGGAGGATGGTTGTATCTCCATCCCACCAGAGTTGAAACGCTAGGTTTGACATTTGTATCTCATAAAGACGACATATTCTTTTTCTTGGAGTACTATTTTCACATTACGATACTACTATCTCCTCTATCTCTTCATTTATTATTATACCACATTAAAAAAAATTAACATGATGTGCATGATACTACTTATGATACTGACCATACCTACCAATAACCAACATAGATTAGGCATTTTTTCCAACACATGGGCATGGGGAAACTTTGACATTATTATTATTTTCCTTCCAAATACAAACGTTCCGCCAGGGAGGGATTTCAAGGAAGGGGCATGCTCCCATCATGAGACGAGGATGTGGTGCATGATAGGAGAGAAGAGAGAATGGGAGATAAGCTCCCCCATTGGGAATGACACGCAATCGTGCAGTTTCATCCAGAGAGACTGCAACGGTATAATAAAGGAATATTCACTTTGGCTTATAGCAGCATTTGCTCCCGTTATGTGAATCTACATTTCGAAGTGTCAGCAAATTCTAAACTAAAAAATTTCTTGTACAACTACACATTTTATGCTCGTACACAAGTTTTAAAAAGAACTACAAAAAGTTGTGGCTCCTGTAAAAAAAACAAATTTTGATGCTATAACACGACTACGCACAGGACATTTTTTTAATCTTTTTTGTACACGCCACATAAAATGTTCTTTCTCCACGAAAACTTGTGCACTAACATAGAATGTCACGATGTACATAAAAAAAATCAGAATTTTTTGACATTTTTTTAATTATTTTGTATAATGGGAGCATTTGCTGCTATGAACCAAAACGCTACCTCCATAAATAAAGTGCTATTATATTTTTCATTTAGATAAAGAGGCCAGAAGATAAGGAATAATTTCTCCTAAAAATCAAAAGATAAACAAAGGCACCATACATTGGGGGACAGAAAGTCCAAACTAATGTTAGAAATTTTTGGTACCCGTATCCTTTTTCTTGGAGTGCCAGGGTACGAACGGTAATCCTTCCTTAAATAACAGGTCGAACTCCTAATGGTATAGACCACTGTTCCCGCTTCCATTTAAAGACGGCCATTGTCAACTTGATTTTGGATTGACATCACGGCTAGAAAGAGGTAAACATTTCTCATGTCTATGGAGTATGAGAAGTAGTTATCAGAAAGCTTATCTTAGTCAGGCATGGCTAACTTAAGCATGCCGTAAATTAAATGGATATGTTTGCTAGGAACCAAACAAACTCTCATCTAGCCAGGAAAAATAAAATGTTACTTTGAACAATTGTACTGAGTACTGACATTGAAGAAACAACAACATTGTATTTGAGCCGTACGAAATACAATTTTACCACATTACATCATAACGAATAAATTTCAGAAATAAAGTCATTGTAGTATTAACAGAGCATGCTCTTCCTTCTACCGCATCCACTCCTAAAAAGACCCAGGTTTAATGCTCCCTGTAGACTGCAGATCTGAAATTTCATATATATAGGGTATGTTAGCACCAGATGAAAGGTAGCATAAACTAAGTAGTTATGAAAATTAATAACAGTGATACATTGGAGAGAATAACAGTTTTCCTCTTGCATTCTAATAAAGCTAAATCATCACAACAGAGAGACACCGTGTGACCAGATAATTTCATACCGCGTAGCACATTCAGCTTGTACTTGAACATAGTCCGTTGAGCCTGTCAAGAATATTTTCTATGGTAGGTCTCTTCTGCCGATCGATCTCCACACACTCTAGTCCAATTTCGATGCACCTTTTTACTTGCTGGAGGCAATCCCCATCAGAACGTGAGAACTGGAACACTATGTGCTCTGGTGTCCAATTTTCACGTACCTACATGCAGAATCAGAAATGTGATCCTTCGAGATAATATTAACCAATTGTAATATAAGCATCTACAAATATCAGTCGTCAAATAGTTAAGTAATAATTCTCTTACACTTTTTATAAATTGCACCGCAGACGGTTCGTTGCTGGGACAATTCTTCTGTCCTGTGGTGGTCTCCAAGATTAATAGACCTAAGCTATATATGTCTGAACTTTTGGAGATTTCACCTCTGTATAGATACTCCGGAGCTATGTATCCACTGACAATAAGAGTTCAGTGAGTATTACTGGAGAGATTAAAATGCAGTTCACTTGATTATTAAGGAACAAAATGCTATGGCGGTTGGTGTTTGGCTTACTATGATCCCACAACATTTTGTGTGTTCATCCGTGTCTGTTCTTGGCCGAAGAGCCTCGAGAGACCAAAATCCGCAATCTTCGGTACCATCTTGTCATCCAGCAATATACTCTCAGGTTTAAGGTCCATATGGACAACATTAATGCTATGCACGAAGGCTAGACCATCGCAGATCCCCTTAATTATTTTGAAGCGTGTGTCCCAATCCATTTTAATGTCTACTTCTGAAAAGGTGAAACATTGAATTATGTAAGTACACTGAGATAATGACTTCCAGTAGTACTATTTTCTCAGGATGCCAATATGACCAAATGTGTTGAGAGACGGTAAAATTCAGTCAAATAACAACCTCTCCTTTTGATAATACGGAATGGTACGGATGTTTCTTATAGTTGTCTAGCGTTGAAAAGTTACAGCGGTGTCCAAACGCAAATATATGGTGTAAACATTTTAAGAATCTTAAATTATGTTTGTAAAACAATTGGATAGAAATACATACCAAAAAGATTCTTTTGAAGGCTTCCCTGAGATAAATACTCGTAGCAGAGTAAACTTTCAACAATATCTGCCACAATATATCTTCCATTGTTCAGCACCACTTTCTTTTGGCCTTCATGGCAGAATCCAACCATCTTCACTACATTTTTATGGTGGAGAGCCATAATATTTGTAACCTCGTTGGAAAAGACTTTGTCGCGTCCAAGTGGCGAGTTCTCTACGAGTTTCTTTACGGTAATCTTTTGGCCATCTGGCATAATCCCCTGTTCAACCGCACAGATACTTTCTCAGAAACATGTTTTCAGCAAATACTGGCATCTGTTTCACAAACTTCGAACAAGGGCAGACGGTGTACAGGCATCAAACATACCAGATAAACTGTTCCGAATGCTCCTACACCTAGAATACGGTCCTCTGAGAACTGGTCGGTGCTAGTCTTCAGAAAGTCCAGCGGCAGTTCCTTCGGTAATGTGCTCAGAACGGACGGCTTGTTGGCCATTTCTGATGGTTTAAGAAGATTTGGTGAGAGCTTCTACAGGCTACAGATTACAAAAATTTATCTTATACTAGAGCAAAGACAGATCTAAATGCACAAGGCTAAGCATACAAGGATCTTTTGGAAAGCAAGTCATTAGCATGGTTGCTGGAAGCAAGGACATCTGAAAACAATCAGCTTCCAAATTAAAAGCACTAACCAGCTGGAGAAGATGGAACGCTTGCGGGATCCTGTAGCAGTTGTGGAGAGCAGAGTGATTGAACGAATCGGGGATGAGCTACTGAGAGGAATGGTTTCCTTGCTAGCCGCAGCTGGGTGGGATGTATATAGAGCAACCCAGTTAGATCTGGATATAGGTCGTGGTCTCGTGGAGACCAGAATGAGTTGACTTCACTCTAACCAATAGGGATGCTCGCCGAACCTTTTCTGTATCACCACTGCTTTAAATATTTCACACACTGCCTTTCCTCGATGGCGAGTCCGCGTGAACGAGAGATATTTTCCAAGTTAGCGCGTCTCCATTATTATTACGCGGTTCTAGGGGAAAAAATGTCGTGGAATACAATACTACTGTATTAAAACTGAAGTGCAGATGAAATAGCCGTTGAGATTGAGTGCCAAAACCAAGTCCGACTAAACGGTCAAGGCAGAACGGAGAAGATTTACCTCCTGAGCATCGTGCTTGCACCTTGCTTTGGATTAGGACAGAAGACACAGTTACCAAGGATCTCTACCACAAAACTCTTATCTACTCAAATCACCGTGCATTGTCTCAGAGGACACTTTTGCAGCTGCCCCGATTAACCGCTTGTGTAACATATGTACCCCTTTGTAAGATGCTCTCTAGTAGTATTAAGCTGGCTGCAGATGGCACAAGTACATATGTCATTGCCAATAAACGACCAAGACTTGAAACCAAGCGGTCCTTAATCTATAATAATGGCCACCATGCTCACAATCAAAAACTTCCCCCTTGCCTCTTCTACCTTTTGTTCTTGACAGCCCACTTGTCTCTTATACCTTTTTTTTTCTTGACAGCCCACTTGGGCACTTGTCCTTTTTTAAATGAAAATGCCACGTCATAATATATGGAAATTGTTTCATGGCCTGTTTGGATCTGTGTGTGTGGGGGTGGGTGGGGGGGGGGGGGGGGGGGGGCTTTTTCCTTGCCGTTGATGAGAAATTCGGCCTCGATATTGACCACCTGGTCTAGAAGACAGACCTAATGCGGAGCTAAATAGTTCAAAATTTTATGGTCTTCGGGTGTTTACCCATCTCCACTCGTCCCCCTAAAGGCCTGGAGAGCCGGCGCCAAAAATCGCGCCCAGCCACGGCCCCCAAATTAGTTTTTCAGCCGGCGCAGCCCAACTCTTCATCCGGCCCTCCTAGGCCGAACCCAGTAGAAAGGGTGGCTAGTGGATGTTATTCAAGGGAACCTAAATGCCGTGCACATTTAACATGAACTTCTTGATTACGGTAAAAGCCTCCTCAAACGTTTCCGCTTCAACCAAAACATCTATAATAGCATCCTGATAGCAATCAAAGTGGATCCATCTAGGATCATGGATGTTGTGACCACTTGAACAATGAGCTTCCTTCTGTGCTCATTTACAGGATCAGGAAATGGCTTCCACAAATCATCATCCGCCCTTTGAACTAACCACCTACAATTGGGAAAATAAGTCCGCGTTATTTGAGTAGAATGTTGAACTTGTATTGTACATATAACATCATACTGGACATCCCTTGGGTACAAGGTAGTACCTAGCCTGTAGGTTGTACGAAGGAACATTTCCAGGATTCACCAAAGTAGCCAAGACACAGGAAGTCTCAGTGTTATATATTCAGTATTAAAGTGAAATATAGGGTACTAATGTTGTTGAAGGTTCTTACCTGCAATTCTGTTGAAATATTTGATTTGCAAGAAAATGATGAATTGGCGGGAAATGTGTTCAGTATTGCAGATGAAGCAATAGAGCATTCTCCAAGCATACAGATAACTTGACTGGTGGTTGGTCTTTTATTTGGGTCAGTTCGCACACAATTCAGCCATATTTTCATGCATTGTTTCACTTGTTGGAGTCTACAAGTTTCTTGTAACGGGAATTTTGATGCTATTTGAGACATTTCTGACCAATTAGCACGTATCTGCACCGTTGAAACAAAGAGCTGGAATTAGATTATGGAGACATAAATCTGACCAATTACCACATATCTGCACAAGCGAAAAGAAGTGTATGTAATAGTCTTACAGGCTTCCTTAACAAAAAATGAAGCGATAGGCTGATAAGTCAGTACGAACAGGGTGGTTTCCCATTCCAGTGACAATCTCGAAGATTAAAATATCCAAACTATACATATCTGACTTGACTGATATGTCACCCGTATGATAGTATTTGGAGCAATGTATCCTCTGCATAAAAATCACACATGACTTTTAACATTGATGCATGAAAGACTAGGTAAAATACACGAAACAGTTGCAGTGCATAGAAACGAAACCAAACAAATGCATGCTTTCCTAAAGAAGAAACTATGGAAGTACATGCATTGAGCATACATTGATCCAAATTTTTGTTTGTTCTTCACCAAATAGCCTTGAAAAACCGAAGTCTGCTATTTTTGGCAACATTTTTTCATCCAATAGTATGTTGCTAGGCTTCAAATTCAGGTGAATAATAGGAGTGCTTCCCCAATCCTCATGCAGGTAATATAAACCACTACAGATCCCTTCAATTATTCCAAAATAGTGGCGCCAGCGAAGTTCACTAGATTCTCCTGCATAAATAAATAAGTTCTCTTACTCTTTGTATGCAAACATTGGATAAGTCAGTTCCAATAATTTAGTTTCACTCAAAAAGAAAAAATAGGCAAAGCTGAATTTTGTGTTTGCATTTTATCAAACTACCAGATAGAAACTTTGCTAGGCTTCCCTTAGGGAGATACTCATAACAAAGCAATTTCTCTTCCATCGCCTCAGCCTCAAACTGTTCATCATGTGTTCCCGTCATTGCGTTAAGCCTTTTCACTGCTATCACATCCCCAAACGGAAGCACTCCCTGTTTATATGCTCTTCTTAAATTGTGTACTAGTTTTAATTTAATACATGTATTTAAAATTCATAAAATATAATGATCAGAGCTTAATCGAAGTTATCACCTTATAAACGACAGAGAAACCACCTCTACCAAGTCCTTGTTCGGTAGAGAAATTGCTGGTAATGTCCTAAACTGAAGTGGTAGTTTACCTTGCATCGCTCTTGAAAGTTGCAACCTGATATGTAGCTACATGAATTATTCAGTGGAAATTTTATTATCCATATGAAATTACAGAAAGGATCGCAAAATATATACACTTAGGCCTTGTTTACTTCTCTCGTATTTTTCTTCCCAATAGGTATGGGGATGGGAGGGGATTTGGTGTTCACCCAATCCCCTCAAATACCCTTCCCCAAAAATACACTAGTATGATGTAGAGTTTTTGATTTAGGCAAAAAATGTGGGGATGAAAGGGGATGGGAGGGGATATCTCGGGATTATGTCGTTCAAAACCGAAGAAGTAAACGGACTAGTGGGGATTTTCCGGGATACGAAATAATACCCTCCCATCCCCATAAATACCCTAGAAGTAAACAAGGCCTTAAGCATATGTACGACAGGAACAAGATCAAGTCTGTAACTGACCTGAATGAAGAGGATCGTTGACAAGAGAGGTGGCGTACCTACAAGAATGTGTCTTCGGTACTTCAGCTCTGTGCTCCATATAGATCTGCCTCACTTGGCTTTGGCTTAGACTTGGGGCCACTTGTTCAGTTATTCATCTAATAAGATTCATAACTCGCAAGTTGTCTTATGTTTTTGCCTCGGTTTCAGAAGAAGCACAAGACTAAGAGGGCGAATGGTCAGATCCACGCTGTATGAGATACACATTTTATGAATCTGAAATTCCAATCAAGCTATAATATGGAAAAGGAGACAATCTTGATAAACCTGTATCATTTATCAATATGAAATATCACTCGATCTAAACTGTGGAAAAAGTGGTGCAAGTCAGCACACACGGGCAGAGGCTTCTTAGTTTTCGATAAAAATGGTAAACAAAAATGTGGATGCGCTTCATCCTGCTATAAAATCTTAAAATACCAAATTCTACTGACATACCGGAACACACAAGTAGCCTGAAAAGTTTACACATGTGGACCTAATATGCATTCAACAGGAGGAGTACACGATGACAGATCGAGGCGCGGTGAGCTATATAACTCACAGTGCCCAGCCATACGATGTGTGGTCGGAGAACTTGTAGCACCTGGAAGCCCCTTTGACCATCCGCAGGCCCCCCGTGCTAGGATCATCAAGCCTCGCTTCCACGGCGGTGATGACGGCGACGTTGCAGGAACCGCCAAAATCCTCCTCCTGATCATGGGTCGTATCGTAGAACCTCGTTACACAGAACCTGCCGCCGCCGAGACAGGTAAGGTAAGAGCGGGCGAGACGCCACCCGTCGCCGGCGCCGTACGCATCGAGATCGACATCGGGCCACTCATCGTCCACCGTGCCCGTGTACCCATCGACGTCGCACCACACGTCGCGGTGCGCCGGCGGCTGAGGGGCCCTGGCGCCGGCGACCAGCTCGGCGGAGCACAGCCTGCTCGGCCTCTTGGTGGTGAACCCGAAGTAGAGGCCGTAGTCGGGCACGTACTGCGCTCGGCCGTCGAACGGCAGCGCCCAGTCGCCTTCCTTGCGCCATGTGGCCATGCCGGCGTCGAAGGTGTAGGTGCCCTTCAGGGTCGATAGCCATATGGTGTCGCCGTCCCCGGCCGCGTAGCTGCGTATGATATTCCCAATGCCGCACGGCGTGCCGTCGAAGAAGGGCGGCGAGGGGAGCAGGTCCCAGACCCAGTCCTGGAGCGCGCCGTCGTCGAAACGCAGGGACTCGAAGCACGGCTCGCCGTGACCGAGGGGAACCACGTCGGCGAGGTAGAGCCTGCCTCGTACCGCCGCCCAGGCAGGCTGGATGAACTTTCCGTGCCTTAGATCGGGCCCCGCTCGGAAGGCATTCGTCGAGGTGTCGTAGATGACCGTGTGCCGGTTCTTGTTCACGCCGACGATCCTGCTGCCCAAGAGGAAGAACTCCATGTGATTCTCCTTTTTGGCGAATTCGAACGAGGCGGCCTGGCGAGGTGGCCGAGTGGCTCGCATCTTGGTGCGGCTGCTGGCGGCGGCACCGGCCGCAAAGAGGGGCTGGACATCTATGTTCCGCAGGGAGTAGTAGCCACCAGCCCCGGATTTGAGGTCGTCCACGATTAGATGGACAAATCTTCGAATCTTGGGGGAACACATCTTCATTGGGATCCTTGTGTTTCTGAAATTCACTTCCAATCCGATCGGCTTAACACTGCAACATGACGGATGAAATCTGCAACTAGTCGCCGCCGACGAGGAGGGAGCACCCCTATTCTCCGCTCATTGCGGCGGAAACCTGGGTCGCCGCTTAGGGAAAGCAGTTCTGGGCCGGGCCCATGTAACGGACAGCTTTTCTTCCCCTTCCCCTTCAGGTTCTGGTTTTTTGCTTTTTTTCATTTCTTTCGATTTTCAGGTTTTTCAACACTTTTCTGTTCAGTTTATTTGAGCGTTTTGAATTTATGATTTTTTTCAATTTCCAACTTTTTTGAAATCTGTTCAGATTTAAAATTTGTTCAAATTTCCAAATTTGTTTAGATTTGAAATTTGTTCAAAATTCCAAAAATTGTTCAGATTGGAAATTTGTTCAGATTTCCAAAAATTGTTCAGATTGGAAATTTGTTCAGATTTTGAAATTTTGAAATTCGTTCATATTTTAATTTTAGTTTTTTTCTCAATTTCTCAATTTGTTTATGTTTGAAACTTTTTCAAAATGAAATTTTATTTAGAGTTTGAAAAAGTTCAGTTTTAATAAATGTTCACTTTGAAATTTGTTCAATTCCAAAAAATGTTCAGTTTTAAAAATGTTGAATTTTAAAATAATTTAAAATGTTCAGTTTTCTAAAACTTCAGATTTAAAATGCCTTACAAACAAAAAAACAGAAAATAGAAAAAACAAAAAAGAACCGAAAAAAGAGAGACTACCTTTTATTGGGCCGCAGCAGGGAGGCCCATAAACATGCTGCTTCAGGCGGGAGGGAGGCTCGCTCCCGCTTAAAGCGGGCAATAGGAGCTCCCACGAGGAGTTGCTCAGACGCCGGGTCGGGCAGCACGGCACGGGCCTGTCGTGCTTCAGGCGGCGTCGGGCTCGGACCAGATGGCCCGGCCACTACATACTGAGACTTGGGCTAGTGCTGAGACTTGGGCCGGATCGGTACAGCAGGCATGGGATTCGAGTTGCTCGCATCACGGCAGTCGCATCGGCATCAGGATGCAAAGGACACGGATGTCCGTGGACTCCTTATGTCCGTGTCCATTAAAATGGACAAACGGAGTCGCGGATGGGCCGCGTATTTTCCATGGACTCACGGACAACGTCCGTGGAGCCTGCTAATCCTGTCTCTCCTACAAAAAAAATGAGAAACACGAACAAAGTACCTCCACTACTCCCTCTCTCTCGATAGGGCACGGCGCACGCCGCCACGCCGTTCGCCACCGTTGGGCCGGTGCCCCGCTCCTCGCCGGCAATCTGCGCCCAGTTCCTTGAAGCCCTCCACCCCCTTGTCCCATTGCCTCCACTCTACACTAGATAGAACGCGTCCACGTGTGATCGGCGGACGTCCGTAGAAGCCCATCTCCAACGGGGTGACGCATAATTTTTTTCAGTCGAAATCGTTGCGCGTCCGTCTGCGGCGGGGTGGCTCCAGCGGAACGACGCATAATTTTTTTTCCCATCATAAAGTCATAGATTACATTAACTAGTTAAATGCCCGTGCGTTGCAACGGTCCGACAAATTTAGACCTCCTACATTGATGAAAGCAGTTACAATTACGCACTCATTTTCATAATTCTTGTTTGTACTAAACTAAATGATGAGAAGAATTATAAAATTGTGAACATTGTATATGCATTATGACCGCGTTGCAACCATTAAGGCCTTACATATACTTGCTCCCCATAACTATCAACTCACATCTCTAAGATTTCTTTTCTCTCACCTACACTTTTTAAATGTCTTTCGCATTGGAACATTTAAAATAATGCACGTGAAAATTCAATACTCGTTCTTGTGTAGCCTGTGTTGATGAGCAGGACATACATGGATTGACCTACGAGCCTTTCCATGCGCGTCCCTTATGAATTTAGACCTTTTGCTTGTAAATACATATAGTGCCCTTTTTTGCGAATAGTATACATATAGTGCCCCTATTTTTATATATATTACCATAATTTTTTTAAAACGTTGGCTACAAGAAACACAAGACACAAGAAAATTCATATATGGAACGAACAAGCGAAACTACTAAATTGAACCAACAAATTCCATTTCAAATTTGTTGGACCACTGATGTATCTATTCGACCATTGTACTAAAACCCTCGGAATTCCTCTGATTCCATTGATATAACAATAAGGCAACCAGTCAATGATCAACATATAAATGATGGCAGTAAGAGGATTTGTTTAGCATGCACTGCAACAAGAAAGTAAGCATGATCAAGAATTCAGTGAAAAGAATTGTCATGGACATCACATGCAATCATCTGGGAATCATGGATAGGTAATGATCTACTCCATCAGAAATGGAAAAAATAATCTATGTGGTCGGATAATTGACTCAATATCTAAATGCCATTTAAATTTTGAGACAAACAAAACAAGTTCTAAAACACTTTAATGAGTACTTGAAGGTTTGATCATAGGATTTTCTAGAGCCTCAAAGTTGTTATATGACATATTAGGTTAAGGTTTCAAGTGAGAGTTTTCCCCAAAACAAAATATAGATGGCAACATTGCGGACAATTTGACTCACACAGAACCAAGAAGTACGTTCTCAGATGTGCCATTCGATTGAAACAAGAGCTTCCCAAAAGCAAATTGGTAGTTCAAATTGGATGAAATAAAATAATTAAATTTTACTCCGTTTCCAATTCATATTCTGAAAATAGTCAAGAACAAACTCCAAATAGCTAAAAGTAGAACCACTACGGGTGTTTCATTAGCCTATGAGTAAACTTGTTTTAACTGAACATAGCTGCCAATGAACAACTACGGGCCTTTCATTAGCCTATGAGTAAACTTGGTTTAACTAAAACCGAGAATCGATACATGTTTAGATGAATATGAAAATAAATGTGTACGCTCCCCTACTCTTTTCCTCCTATTTTTCACGAGGGGAAAGGAGCTATATTCATTCAATATATTGAGTATCATCAGTATTACAAGAGTAAAAGTTGCAACTAAGCTGCCTCTCCTCTTGTTCGGTAGGCTACATATGAAACCCAATGAAAACATAAGGAAACCAAAACAAGGAGAGAGTTAAACCTGTTCTAGAAGCAATGTAACTCCTTGAAAGCATCAGGTATGCAATAAACTGAAGAGTACAATATATTGAGAAGCAATGTCACTCCTGAAGGCATCATATATGCAGCAAACTGAAGAGTACATTACATTGAGGTCGAAACTAATTGTAAACTGTTGGTTGAGCTCTAAAACAAATGTCATCACCATCGATCTAAAGTGCTCCCAGTTCTCATTGGAGTTCAAGAGCTTTGCAGAAATTCTCTGGTTTCTCGCATAATTTCATGGGGCGCGGAGCTAGCCATGATAGCTCGCTCAGAATTCCGGAGGACCATCCCTAAAACCCCAAGTTCACTGAGGGATAAAATGATATGTTAATGTTCATCTTAATAGTGCCTGCAACACGGGGCTTCCAATTTATTAGCACATGACTTGAAATAGAGGGAGTACCATTGTAGACTGGATTAGGTCATTCACAATGTCTTGAGCCCATAGAACCCTTGACTTGTAATATCTTTTTCACTATGCCTTCTTTGTAACCCCCATTGGTAGACTCTTTTTTCATTCACCTCTGTTGAAGATATGTAACAACCAGCAATACTTTTCACCATAAATGAAATACTAACCCATGTCTGAACATTGAATAAATATTTTTAGATGAAGGCATATTCTTACCTAAAGATAAGAGGAGTGGAATCAACAAAAGCACAAGAACCATGGTGATACATATTCAGATGATACCTGAAATGACAAGGTTTTTGATAACAAAAATTTGTCTCTTATGCAGGTCATCTACAGGTCTACAGCTTTGCTCCGTTTATGGTCGTCACTTCAGCGCTTGGAGGATCGCGATCTCTTTATGGAGGTGTCTACACGGTTGGAGAAAACGGCCAAGGATTTTATTACCCAACATGGGTGGTTGCATAATCGAAGAATCCTACCTCCAAACGCCTAGGCTTTTGTTTTCGTTTCAAATCATATATATTTTTGAACTTTTGTTTTATCACTGTGTGCAAACTTGAACGGCTATGTGCATCCCAGTTATGCAGAGGTCGGGTGTATTGCTTAAACTCGAGTAATAAAACGACCTTTATCGAAAAAATATTCAGAGGGGTTGGTATGATATGTTATTTCCTTTTCCTCTTTTCTTCAAATTGTGAGCAGCGACATCTGTCTACTGATCACAAGCAATACATTGACTGAAATGGAACAAAAGGAGCATTATTTCTTGACAGAAGAATATTCGTGTCCATATCTCACCTTCACTTTTCAGTTTTTGAATTAAATACTGGTCAATATAAGAAGACATATGTTCTAAAAGTTTGAGCAATGAACCATGTTGAAGAAGTGATTATTACATGCATTAATGATAAGAAACAAGCACGGGTCCAACGATAATGTACTTAGCATACTGTAATGAACACATCGACGAACGTCTTTAGGTTGCTCGTCACTGTATGTTATTCAACTCCTTATCTGTCCTGCGGACCAGACGAAAATCAGTAACCTTCCTTATATCAGAGAAACTAAGTACATGAGTCAAATCGTAAATCTTAATAAAATACCAGGCACTAACCACACGACTAATGAACTTGAGAAACTGCACATTGGAGAGAAGTAGATTACAAATTCATATATAAGAGAAACATAAGAGGCCATGCTTGCACGCTGATGTGGAGGCCTTCTACAAGAACCTGATTATAATTTGTACATACTTGTGTATCATAATGCATCTATGATTCCATTGTATGTGTGGGAGCCATTGAGAAACCAGATCGTGAGCATCTTGTACATGAACACGATGTAAATCTTCAGCACTGACACCCATGCAGCTCTGCTGACATGGTTGCCTGCCCTGTAGCCGAGTGGATCGAGCTCCTCCCTGCCATGCCCATCCCACCAGACGCGGCTGTCGCCGAGCGCCACCGCCATGCTGCCTTGGTCATCCCCGTCAGCCACCAGGGCCAGGCCTTGAGCTCCACCGCGTAACCTTGTCTTTGCTCATTTTCCCCTGCCCTTGGAGGTTCGTCGTCGCGGGTGCCGCCACGGGAGCGACCGCGAGCAAGGAGGCCGGCCAGCAGGTGCGTATGCTTTGCGGTCACAAGGAGAAGGGGAAGCGAAGGAGAGACGCATGAGATCCATAAGTCCGGCCGAAGGTGGGAGGGTTGGCATTGCCAGGAGGTGGATGGCAGAGGCATCAGCAGTGCGATTGTATATCGAAAAGGGAGATAAAATGATAGGGGTGGAGGCGTACGAGAGAGAGAGGGGGGGGGGGGGGGTCTAGAGGACGGAGGGAATCACAATTAATTGATTTCCTGATTGGTCATAAATCTCATGCTTTCCTTACATAAATCTCTCCTAATTAATTGTGGCGATTGTGGCGATTCCTTGATCCTAGCCATCCCGTAATTGTGGCCATCTCTATTTACTTCCTTATCTGATAGGATGGTTTTACTTCTCCTTGGATTGATTTTGAAAAGTGATCGGCGTTTAGACAATTTTAAGGATGGTATACCGCACCAATGGCTAGATATCAACCAGGAGATGTTTAGTAAAATTGGACGGTCAAGATGTCTCTAATCTTTGACATTAAACATTTTTGACGACGTACCAACTCACATATAATAGTAAAGATAAAAAAACATAAAAAGGCCATAAAGGCGTACTAAACCTAGGTAATGCCTACTGGTCGTCGTCGCTGACGAGGTTGATGAACTTCGGCGTCGGCCATGGAAGCTGGTACGCCGGCGGTGGAGGAGGTAGGGCAGGCTGCGGCAACTGTGGCCAGGCCGTCGCCTGTGCAGGAGGCTGTGGTGAAGGTGGCCAGGGATCCTAGGCCGGAGCAGCAGCCGGAGCACGGTCGCTCGAACGCGTCGGCGTGGCCGGAGGAGTCGCCGACCTACCCTGCAGCAGCGCGGACTCGCGGAGCTGGATTGCGAGCCCGTCCCACAAAGCGAGGTCGTTGAGCTCGTCGAGCTCTCTGTTGGCCAGTGCCATGGCAATGACCTCCTCCTCGGTAATGTCCGGCGGCTGGGTCTCCGAATCCCACGCCAGCCCGCCGTCGTCGTGGTCGTACTCTGCGCACTCCACCTACTCGTCCTCGTCCTCGTGATCGTCGCGTCCTCCTGGTCGTTCTCCTCTTCTTCCGCGGCGATCTCGCGGTCGAAGTACTCGAGGTCCCCGAGGTAGCCAGCGCGGCGGCGCGCGTCGAACTCCCATGTTCCGAACGAGATCCAGTTGTAGGAGTTGAGCGCGTACGCCGGATCTTGGAGATCCGGCGGCAAGATCGCTCGGCGGCGGCGCACCTCGTCCCGGCACTCTCGGCCCTCGCGCGGCACTGGGGGTACCGGCACGCGCCTGGAGTTGAGGTACCAGCCTCCTCCAGGCTGGTTTGCGTACGGCCATGGCACCGGCCGGTTTTCCTACGAAAGGCGGCGCGCGAACTCGATGCGGACGTACCGCCCGATCCGTGGCTTCTTGCCGGACCTCGAGCCGCTAGCCTCGTGGTCGTTCTTGGTATTGCGGAACGGCCAGCATTTCTTCCCCATGGTGTCGGTGGGTGGATAGTGTGGGCTCTGGCAATGGTGTGGTCGGGGAAATGGGCGCCGGCAGCGTCCCTTTAAGACGCTCGGACGGCATCTCGCCTTCAATGTCCTACCACTGCGACGCCGCCCAGCTGCGCACGCTCGCGGAAGCCGAGGCACGCCATTAACGTGGCCCTGGAAAGGCTACAGCGCGCCGCCCGTAAGTAATGCCGCCGAAGACGAAGCAGCTGTGCTCCTGGCAGGCGGGCCCGTGCGAGGGCCGGACGGACGACCGCAGCATCCGCGGAGACGCAAACCTGACGCATATTTAGGCTATGTTTGCGTCGCGGTGGACGAACCCAATCACTATGCATCACCTCACTGGATGTGCATTTTCAGGCCCGGCCGCCCTTATAGGAACACCCGCAGACAGCTAAATTTCTTTGCAAAGTACGTGACAGACCTCGTGGACTTGTCCTTCTACATTCTGACATCGGCAGCAAAGAGGGATTGGACATGGATGTTTCACACGGAGTAGTAACTACCATTGACCGGCTTGGAGGTAATCCAGGATTAGATAATCGGACACACAAAGGGATACCCCTAGCTAGCAGTCGTTAATCCGAGCGAGCACTTTAGGACAGGATTGCACTAAAATGAAATATGAATGATTCCGTTTTGACCGGTTAATTTATTGTTCATACAACATGACATGTGGAACCCATGCCATGCAGCGTAAACGATTCGATCAGAGAACGTGAACGAGATTTGGAACTACAACCCGCACATACTAAATAATTTTATGAGTCTACTTCTTTGTTGGTTGCTTCATTGGATTTCACTTGCACATATACTTCAACACCATCTGATGCATTGGACATTTCGATTTTTTTTTTCGAGAGTACGCAATTGCGTACCATATTTTTATAGAAGGCAGAAACAAGTTTTACAAGACTGACATACCGTTGCAAACAACGGTTGTCACACACCACACCCACCCACACCAAACCCTAATGGACTACTCTCGCAAAAGCATTACACCCACCTAGACCCGCCTTGGTCCAGAGATCCCACTTAGCTAGCACTTGTTCTACCAAACCAACAACAGAGAATTGACCCCTAACATTAGCAAAAGCCCTAGCAAGCATTACGTTGCTTCCACAGACGCCAGCAGATAAGGATCACCAAAGAGTCAAACGTTCTCCTCTCCTTCCTTCTGAATCTCCTCCGGGCTCGAAGCCACCACTCTGTCCATTCTTCATTCATCAGCGGAGCATCCACCCCCAACCCGAATGCCAGAAAGCATTGGTGCCACACCTGCCTTGAGAAAACACACTCCGCCATGATATGCTTCACCGTATCCTCCTCCTGAAGACAAGTGTAACAGGCCGACGTGGATGGCTGGAGCCCATGTCTCATGCGCCTGTCCGAAGTCCACAACCTACCTTGCCAGGCCATCCATGCGAAAATTTTGCACTTGAGCGGAGCCCAGCTCTTCCAAACACAGACAGCCCCAGAGAACCTCACGTCGCCCTGGCACAACATCTTGTAGGTCGATTGCGCCGAGTACAGTCCATCTCCTGACCACGGCCATCTGAAAGTATCAGGGCCACCTTCTGCCATGGTTACCGATCCAATCATCGCCAGAACCAACAGACACTCCAGGCAGCCCTGGAGGCCTAAGCCCGTCCCTACATCATTGATCCAGGTGTGATTCAACAGCGCCTCTTTGACACTTCTTCGGTTCCGCCTTTGGCTGTTCACCGAGGCCATCACAGTCGGCGCAAAGTCGCCAATTGCTCGCCCTGCCAACCACCTGTCTGTCCAGAACAGGACCTTGGATCCGTCCCCGACAGAGATTTGCACCAAGCTGTTAAACACCTCCGCGGCTTGGGTATCCTTCATGACTGGTAACCCCTGCCATGGACGTTGCTCGTCGGTTCGCCGTAACCACTCCCAGCGCACTCGCAAGGCCAGCCCCTGTAGGCTGAGATTTTTGACTCCTAAACCGCCAAATACGTATGGCTTGCAGATTTGTTGCCATGCCACCAGGCACTGACCGCCATCGACTTTGTCCTTCCCATCCCAGAAAAAAGCCCTCATCCACCGATCGATTTCCTCAAGTAACCAAACTGGGGCATCCATGACGAGGAGCTGATGGATCGGCCTCACCGACACCACCGCTTTAATCAAGATCAACCTGCCAGCTCTAGCAAGCATGCCCCGCTGCCATGCCGGAAGAGCATGCACAATCTGATCGAGGATCGGCTGCCAGTGGACTTTTCTGAGTTGCCCAGTTGTTAGTTGCAGCCCAAGATATCTGCAAGGGAAGGTTCCGATCGCGCAATGTAACAGATGCTTGACGGTCATGCTGTCCTCCACATCGCCTCGAATAATCACCGCCTCTGTCTTGCTGTAATTGACTCGTAAGCCTGAGGCCTCACCAAAAACCCTCAACACCTCTCTAACCGTCACCAGCTCCTGTACCTGGGGCTTGAGGAAGATCGCTACATCATCAGCATAAATCGACACCCGTTGCTTAGGAGCACATCCCACCAATGGCGTAAGCAATCCTTCCTCCGAGGCTCTCACGATGCACAAGGTCAGGACTTCCATCGTGATCACGAAGAGCTGTGGGGAAGTTGGGTCCCCCTGTCGGAGTCTGATACGTCTCCGACGTATCGATAATTTCTTATGTTCCATGCCACATTATTGATGTTATCTACATGTTTTATGCACACTTTATGTCATATTCGTGCATTTTCTGGAACTAACCTATTAACAAGATGCCGAAGTGCCGCTGTCAAGTTTTCTGCTTTTTGGTTTCAGAAATCCTAGTAAGGAAATATTCTCGGAATTGGACGAAATCAACGCCCAGGGGCCTATTTTTCCACGAAGCTTCCAGAAGTCCGAAGATGAAACGAAGAGGGGCCACGGGGTGGCCAAACCCTAGGGCGGCGTGGCCCCACCCCTGGCCGCGCCGGCCTATGGTTTGGGCCCCCCGTGCCGCCTCTTGACTTACCCTTCCGCCTACTTAAAGCCTCCGTGACGAAACCCCCAGTACCGAGAGCCACGATACGGAAAACCTTCCAGAGACGCCGCCAACGCCGATCCCATCTCGGGGGATCCAGGAGATCGCCTCCGGCACCCTGCCGGAGAGGGGAATCATCTCCCGGAGGACTCTACGCCGCCATGGTCGCCTCCGGTGTGATGTGTGAGTAGTCTACCCCTGGACTATGGGTCCATACCAGTAGCTAGATGGTTGTCTTCTCCCCATTGTGCTATCATTGTCGGATCTTGTGAGCTGCCTAACATGATCAAGATCATCTATCTGTAATTCTATATGTTGCGTTTGTTGGGATCCGATGAATAGAGAATACTTGTTATGTTGATTATCAAAGTTATATCTATGTGTTGTTTATGATCTTGCATGCTTTCCGTTACTAGTAGATGCTCTGGCCAAGTAGATGCTTGTAACTCCAAGAGGGAGTACTTATGCTCGATAGTGGGTTCATGACTCGCATTGACACAGGACGATGTGAGAAAGTTCTAAGGTTGTGTTGTGCTGTTGCCACTAGGGATAAAACATTGATGCTATGTCTAAGGATGTAGTTGTTGATTACATTACGCACCATACTTAATGCAATTGTCTGTTGCTTTGCAACTTAATACCGGAGGGGTTCGGATGATAACTTTGAAGGTGGACTTTTTAGGCATAGATGCAGTTGGATGGCGGTCTATGTACTTTGTCGTAATGCCCAATTAAATCTCACTATACTCATCATGATATGTATGTGCATGGTCATGCCCTCTTTATTTGTCAATTGCCCAACTGTAATTTGTTCACCCAACATGCTGTTTGTCTTATGGGAGAGACACCTCTAGTGAACTGTGGACCCCGGTCCAATTCTCTTTACTGAAATACAATCTACTGCAATACTTGTTCTACTGTTTTCTGCAAACAATCATCTTCCACACAATACGGTTAATCCTTTGTTACAGCAAGCCGGTGAGATTGACAACCTCACTGTTTCGTTGGGGCAAAGTACTTTGGTTGTGTTGTGCAGGTTCCACGTTGGCGCCGGAATCCCTGGTGTTGCGCCGCACTACATCCCGCCGCCATCAACCTTCAACGTGCTTCTTGGCTCCTCCTGGTTCGATAAACCTTGGTTTCTTTCTGAGGGAAAACTTGCTGTTGTGCGCATCATACCTTCCTCTTGGGGTTCTGTGGTGACCCGGCATACCACTGCATGGTGTAGTATGCAAGTCTGATATAACACCAATGAAACACCGTTCCACGGGTATTATATCGCTCAGAGTGGTACAACAGAAACATATGCGGGTCCAAGGTATGTCTATAGAATAACAACATCGACTCTGTTACATAAGATCATCACAGCCTCCTACTTTACAATGAGGTAAAACTGTAAATAAACTCCAGAAGAACGACTCGTAGTCTAGTCTTATCACGAACTCTATTTGTAGAGTATTTCACTAACTACAGAGGCTAAGAATAGACTCTAGCTAAATAGGAGCTAGGTTTAGGAAACTAGTTCCCTTCTATGGCTAAACTAGGTTTCTCCTTGTTGGGTGTGGTATCTGACTCCTCTGACAGGGTCCTGTCTCGTGAAGTAGTTGTTGACTCCTCGGCCTTTGAGTTGCACTGTAGATCCTCCTTCGATGCCTCCATATCTAAGCAGGGGATTTAAGAGTGGGATGAGTACGAGCGTACTCAACAAGTTCATTATAGTAAAGAGGTGTTTAATGCACTAGCTACGGCATTAGACCAGAAAGTCTAATACCAATGCAAGTTTTCATAACCATTTCTTCAAAAGGTTGCTTTTATTCAGAAGAACTATGTCCGTCAGCCTTCACCGGTTTACTAGAACTTCATGGAGCTCCTTTCCGGCCGCGTTCGCAGTTCCATATCCCGGAACAGGGAGTGACAGGTCACGGTTCTTTACACTCTGCAGAGGTGTGTTGCTTTACCCATAAGAGATCTTAACCTTGGTGCCAACCGAGCCGCGAGCTCGTCCACACTTCCTATGGTGTGAGGCCCGGTATAAGGTCTAGCCAATCGTGTTCCTCCGCTACCTCGAACACCCACCCTTTGTTGCATACTCCGACCCTGGGTCCACGCCGGCCCCATTATTCCCATATATTTCAGGGTGGACTCCGACCACGACGTCAATGCAGGGCTCTACCATACATTCCTACGCCGGCAGATGCAACCCATCATAGACCTCATTACCGTTGGGACTTCTACGGGTTCCCACCCCTGCATCAAGTCTCGCAAGATCATGAGCACCCGGTAATGAGCATCCGTTGATGAACGAGAGGTGGAAACACTTTTGACTACTCCGTCCCACTCCAGATCTTATGGTTAACACGGGTATTACGGCACAAGAATCACTGGCGACATTTGTTGTTTAATCCTAGATGGATATAAACCCGTGCAATGGAACCTCCACCATATCAACACAATCCATGGTTCCATTGCCCACCACATAGTCATATTCATAGTTATGAAAGTAGTGGTTTTGATTTTTATGCAATAGCGATAACCATAATACTTTGCAAGTAATTTGATAGAAATACTCAAATGACATGAGCAAGTGATGAACTTGCCTTTCTTGACTGCAAGATTATGCAGGCAAGGTCTTCGATACGCAATAACTCCAAATTCTGAAATAGCATCATCGTCCGGTAAGGACGATGTTTAAAAGATTGGCAAGGATGCAATAGTGCATAAGTATGAGATGCAATCGCTCTAAGCGTGACCTAACCCCGATGATTTAGGATTAGTGAGTGGTAATGATTAGTTTAGGGTGGGTTGCACTTTTAGAGTGATTCACAAACAAGGTTCTTATTCAGGTTTGTGTTGCTTTAGAATCATAAGCAAGTGGTATAATGTAAAGTAAGAGTTATACACACCAAAGATTAGTAGTAGGATAGTAAGTAAAGAGCAGTTGGCAATTTTAATACTATATGGCATGGTTAATGATTACTTGTTATATTCTTCAAAAGAATAACTTTTGAAGAATATGTTCTTTAATAAAGAACAAGTATGACAATTGGGTTTGTGATCTGCTATAATTTATTCTGGTTCCAGGTAGTTTCTGGGTAAGTATAAGATGGATCACAACATAGTTGGATTCATCAGCAACTAGGCTTGATTGGCTTTACTTAAGCATGAGCAACTTAAGAAATTAATTATCTATGGTTGCTATCAAGGTTGATTCATCTTGCTGGTGATTGCTAGCTAGGGTTTATAGGTTCTTATAAGCAGGGTTGATGATGATTCTTTATTTACTTCAAAAGAATAACTTTTGAAGAACATACTTCTTAAGTAATAAGAAGTATATCAATTAGGGTTGAGGTTGTCTAGTTTTTGTTATTGGATTCACTAAGTAAGGAATGGTGGTTTCCTAAATAGGATGTTTAATAATTATCTCACACTAGAAGGGTTTAGTGGAATAGGGTTATGTAATGTAAAATAGTAGGTATAGTGGCTATTAAGGTTCATCACAATGGTGTGATGCTAAATAGGGATAAATAAGGTTTATGTCTCTGAGGGTTGGAGCTAGGGTTTACATCTGGTTAACCCCATTTGATCATCTAGGTCTCGATGAGGATGAACACATGGGATACCCATCTTATTAGTGATAGGTCTTCTACATTTTATGTGGCCAAGACAAGTATTTAGTGGCTATTAGGATTCTATGCTTTGAAATAAGGTACCATGATCACATGTTCTAACCTAGGTTTTAGTCTTAGAGGCAATTTATGGTTCACATGTAATAATGGAACTAGGGTTCCTGATGGAGTTAGGGCTTTAGGTGTCACATGAAATGATAGGGTTGTACTATCATTTAATACGGAATTAGGTTTTGCTATTTATCATGTAATTATTTGTTTAATAACTTCATTTTAAAGTTGAAGTTATTAGTAACTTGGAGTTAAAAATAATATTGAATTTGTCATTATATTATTTTTAATGAATTAATAATTAAGGTGATTATTAATTAGGGTTTAAATCCTTCTAATAAAGATTTAACAAAATAACAAATAAAGAAAATTTAGTTTTCAGGTTTTCTTTATTTGTTTACTGGTTTTTATTTATTTCAGAACTTTTCTTAATTTTTTGAATTTTAATTGAATTTTTAATTAAAAGAAAAGACTTAATTAATAGGTATTTAAGTAATTAGATTTTTGTTTAAAATAAAAATTTCATATTATATTTTTATTGGATAGGATTTTCTTTTATAAGAATTCTGATATCTTATTTTCATTTTTCTAAGTTCATATGAATTTCCTACAAATTTGCAAAGTTTCAGATATTAATGGAATTTGAATTTGAAATGAAATGGTTAAACACACCCGGGCTAGTCTACACATAGACACTGACTGGTGGGCCTTAGCCATGTCAGCTGCCAGGTGGTGCCGATGTGGCAACCATGTGCTCTGCCGGCGGCCAGTGGTGGACGTCGCCGGCGATACAGGGTTCCCGCGGGGCCGTATGGATGTGCGTCGGAAAAAGGACAACGAGGCGAACACGATGGTGGTGGCGCCGCTCCAAATAGGTCACCGGAGCATGCACGGCGGCGAGGGGCGGCGGCAGTGCTCACGGGCTAACGACGCGGCGGTGCTACGGCATGCAATCAAACGAGCCAAGTACTCCTCGAGGTTCAGTAGCTCACCAGGAGCACGATGAGCTTGGTGGCGAGGCGAGAGGAGGTCGCAGTTGCCGGGATTGCTCGATGCCGGCGTCGGAGAAGACGACCTGGCGCGGTCGATGGGAGGCGCGTCAGCTCGATTCCTCGCGCACGGTGACCATGTCGAGGACGGCGGTCCCAACGGTGGGCACGGCGAGGCCTGGGGCTTCCCCAATCGACGGCGATAGTCGGGGTCCGAGCGCGTTAGGGTTTCGGTTTGGGAAGGAATTGGGCGAAGAGAGGGAAATTGGAGGTTCTCTACGCCTTTTATAGGTGCTCCGGCGTGTGCTGGCGGTCAGCAACAGCGGCGGCGACCGCGGGACGTGGCGTTGGCGTCGCGGTGGCGAGCTCCCGCGCGTCCAGTGACGAAGATGAAGACGACGACGTCTCCTCGTCTTTATCCACGCGAAACGGTAGCTGGGCCGCGATGGGCTGTGCTGGGCTGGGGCTGCTGGGCTGTTTGGTGGGCTACACGGCCAGGTAAGGTCCAGGTAAGTCTTTTTCCTCTCCTTTTCTTTTTCTGTTTTTATTTCTTGTTTTCAATTCTGGTTTTAATTCAAATCTGAATTCTTGTCTGTTTTGCAGGTTTTTAACAATTTGGTTTTCATGAGGTCTAATACAAGGATCATTGTATTACAGTGTTGTTTTTGAATAAACATGAATATATGTGAGCCGTGTTGCAATTTTTAATTAGACAAGAATTTAGGTATTCATTTTAGTTTTCTTTCTCATTTGTAATATAACCCCCTGTTGGATAATTATAGTTGATGATTCTTATTCCAAATGTTTAGGAAGTTATTTATTAGGACTTGGCTTCATATTGGAGGAATTGGTCAATTGCACATGATTTTTTTATGTGAGCTCAATTGTATTAGGGTTTTATAGTTTCTATCATAACCCCCCTTATTAAGGTTAATACTATCATTATATTTGAAAGTATCTAAGTAGTTATTGTTTCCATCATGGTTTATCTTGTTACAAAGATAATGGGTTGATCACTACACATATGGTTTAATTATAGGACTTAGCATTAGGTGGCTCTTATGTTTTAATTGAAGCATAGGATTTAATTAATGAACCATTAGAGTTCAAATGTTATTTACCTAATGTCACATGGGTTGGATCTCAAATATGGTTTAGGTTTCTTAGTTATAATCACTTAAGTGATACACAAACTAGAGTTGAGATATAATTCTAGGTTGTAGATATGAGATGATACCATATTGCATTGGCTAGGTTTACTCTCCCCAATGCATGATAAAAATGGATACTTGCTTAATATTTCATGTGCTCCTTTAGTTATTAAGGATCTGAGAATTGGTTTTATCTTTTACCAATATACTTCTTTTATTATCCTTAATTTATCATTTGGAGTAACTAAAATGTTTATGGTTCTTTTTATAGTTAACTTTGGTTATAAGGATGAATGGTTTCTCACACTACCTTAAATATAGGGTTTATCTTATGGCTTATTCTTCTATTTCCCCAAAGCATGGTCATGGCATCACCATGAGCAACTTATTCTTAATTTTTATCTTCTACTCCCAATTCTTATTTTGGAATGGATTATTCTAGGGTTCTACTCAAGGAATGATGATGTGATTAACTAAATATGTGGTTTGCCTAAGAATTCTACCTTGCTAGCTTCTGTAGCTTGTTCTTCAGGAAATCTGATAAACCTGCATCTTGTGGCATGCCTCCACCTCCTAGCTGCTTCATCTTGATCCTAACTATTTTATGGAGTGGCTCAATGTGTTGGTATTCTTGCATCAAGGTGCAAGATGATGAAATGGATGAAGTGTGAGGCTCCTTTTATAGGCTTGGGCATGCTCTAGTAACATGACACATGGGTGGATGACTGTTGTGGGTATACTTCATGGGTGTACCATCGACAGTGCCTAGATCCGGCAAGCCCGGGTGGCCCACAGACGGTGATGAGGCATGTGGCCCATCGGGCGGCCCAGTTGCTGTTGATCATGCAGGAAGAAGTCCAGACCAGGATCGATGGCCGGATCCGTACCGACCTAGGAGTGACCCGGATCCAGGGAGGCCCATGAGGAACCCGGATCCAGTACGACGTGTATGGAAGGCGGATCCGTGACGTGCACGGCAAGATATTGTACCGTAGCTAGGCTATCTGTAATCCGGCTAGGAATCTCCATGTAAACCCTAGATCCGTGCGCCTTTATAAGCCGGATCCCGGGAGCCCTAGAGGCACAACCACAACTCATTGTAACACCGCGAAAGCGCCCAGATAATTCCAGACAAGCAGCAGTAGGCCCTGTCATCGTGCAGGTGTTCCGAAGCTGGGTAACTCGCGTACCACCGTCTCGTGTGCACTCCGCCCTATGGCCCCTACTTCTTCTCCCCCTCGTGAGGATCCCTCCTCCGAGGTACCGTCGATTAGGCAACGACAGTTGGCGCCCACCGTGGGGCCTGTGGCGTCTGGAGGCCGGAACCGGGAGGGTTCCGCCATGGGAAGCTACGACGACACCATCGCTGTGGGGCGCGTCCTTTACGCCGGAAATCTGCCGATCGTCCCTCCGGATGAGTGCTGGATTCCGGCTAGGACAAACCCCGTCAAGCTCTCCATCGTCCCAATTGGCGGCATTCACATCTTCATCGGGGAAACCGTCGATTCCGACGGAAACCCACTGGTAAGTAACGCAGACGCGACCGCCGCAGAGCTGGACGCTGTCGCGAAGATCCGATCTGAGATGCAGGAGCTTCCCAAGGAAGATTCCGCCTCGGATCTGGAAATTTCAAAGCCCACCCAATCCGCCCCCGAGCAGGAAACAAAGGTGGAAGACCAATGCGAGATCCGCTGGGTTTCCTGTGTTAGAAAAGCAGAGGTGCCACTTCGTACACTTCTTGGCCCATACCGCCGGAACCGCCCCTCAAGAAGAAGGAGCTGGTCCTGAGCAGGTAGAGGCACCGGAAAGCGGCGCAGATCCGGATCAGGCTCAGCTTGTCGGAGAAAACGAAGCTCCGGTTGAAGAGTCGATTTTGGGCAATCTGAGCCCAATTTCCGGCGACACCCCGTCCACGGAATCTGATGACTTCGTTCGCAAGATAAGGGAGTACGGATACGGCGATCAGCCTGAAGTCGACTCCGCCCAGCCCAAACAGGTTCTCGCAACGGTAACAGCGCTGGGACAAACTGGATCCGGAGACCAAGTCAGCCAATCTGACCCCCAACCATCCCATCAAGGATCTCCAATGTCTCGAGTGCGACCCCAAAGGGATTCTCCCTCGGAGGAAATCTTGTCAGCAGAGGAGGTGGCCGCGCGAGCAGTTCTTAACACACCTTTAACCCCGGGCGACGCCGCAGATCTGGAGGCCCTAGAGACCGCCAGAAAGGAAATGCTGGCCACAGCCAAGAGGCTCGCCGATACCGAAGCTGCGTTAAGGATAGGAAGGGCAGATCATGCAGCCTGGACGGAAAACTTCGAGAGACAGGACCGCGAGATTGCTGCCACACTCGAGCAGGTCAAGAGCATGAGGGCTGAGTGGGAGGTAAAGATGACCTATGCGCGAGCGGAGGCCGATCGAATTGTTAGAGAAGCAATTCCGCCTCGCAGAATACCCTTCAACACGCCCGAGATCACCACCTGGAAACTCCAAAGGACAACATGCAGAAAGCTGCGGAATTGCTGAAGAAGAAGGACGAAGAAGTTGACATCAACTATCTCCGCACACTTGTCGCTTCAGCAATGCAGCAGCAGAACAAGGCAGATACTTCGCGCAGGTTGGAATCCAATCCGGATAACTGTGTATCTACCGCGCAGAAGGACGATGAATCGCACACCGGATCGTCGGAGCGCAGAAGAAGGGCCAGGGAGCACCCAAATCCGATCCCCGTTCCGTCACAGACGCCTCCGTCGGATCCAAGGAAGGGAAAGGACGCGATGTACTCCGGAAGAGACAAATACCGCAACCCCTCACCTCCACCCAACGGTTACCCGCGACCCCCTCGCCGCCGTAGTCCAGCCGGAAACACCAGGCCCGTAGGGCATGGTGCGCTTGTTATCCGCGACAACGTGCCGCCAAGAAACAGAAACAGGGAGCGCTCGCCGGAACCTCGCCGGAATCAGAACAATGTTCATGAGCCCGAGCCCAGGAGGAGTCGGAATGAAGACCGCGGTCCAGAGCCTCGCCGGAACCGCGATCCAGAACCTCGTCGGAGCCGGGACCCAGAGCCTCGTCGGAGCCGTGACCCGGAGCCTCGCCGGAACGACCAGGGCAGCCAGCGCCAAGGCGAAGGCAGCCACAGGAGCCGGAGTCAGCACCAGGAAGGCCGAGGAGATTCAGATGGCGGAAGCAAGAAGTCAGACCGCCCACCTCGCAGGTCTCCCTCCCCACCACCTAGCGGTGGCGGCGGAGGTGGAGGCGGAGGCAATGGCCGGAGATCTCGCTCTCGCTCAAAGTCTCCTCGCCACGGCTCGCGCGACGCGCGGGACCGCCTTAACGAGTACAGAACCGACTACATTGGCCCGAAGTGCTTTGGCAGGATGATTCGAGAGGAACCAAAGCCAAGGATGAACCTCAAGCTACCCGGAAATCTGAAGCATTATGATGGCACCGAAAGGCCGGATACCTGGATTGAGGATTACTACAATGCTGTAACCTTCGCCGGAGGAACCCCTAACATCGCCTGCCGCATGCTCCAGTTGTACCTTGTAGGTCCAGCCCGGATACGCTCGGCGACCTCGAGAAGAACTCCATCTTTTGCTGGTTCGACCTGAAGAACGCTTTTGAGAAACACTTCAGGGGCACCTACAAGAGACCTGCCACAACAAGCGACCTACAGGCTTGCATCCAGAAGAAGGGCGAAACATCAAGGAATTTCCTTACCCGATGGTTGGCATGCAGAAACGAGTGCGAGAACGTTGACAACCGCACGGCAATGCACGCCTTCATTGGGGGCTTGCAGCGAGGAGGATTGCTGCGACACAAGCTAACCTGCATGGTCAATGCAAATCAACTGACGTTGGATGACATGATCACCATCGCTAGCGATCACACTGCCGCCGACGACGACGCAGCGGTGATCTCGCAGCCACAGCAATCCCCCTGCACCAACAAAAGAAGAACCGTGACAACGGCGGCAGCAGCAGCCATAAGCGCAAGAACCCTGATGACCAGAAGAGTGGCGGATCCGAGATGGTCGCCATGGCGTTTCAACGCGGAGGTCCAGGAGGCGGAAGAGGACGCGGACGCGGAGGCGGAGCCGGCAGGGGTCAGCAGCATACCTCCGAGGTCACTGCTGCCGGATCCCGCGCACCGCAAACCTATGAGGAGTACAGAGACATGCCCCGCCTAGCCCATCCGGATCCGGTTACGGTGGAAGTCCACCCATACCAACCGCAATCGCAAGTGGGTCAATGATCTAAAGAACGACCCGGAAGCCGGATACAAGCGCGCCCGGAAGCACCGCCCTCGCGGCAAAGGTGGCAAGGGCAAGAATAAGGACAAAGAGGATGATAGTTCCGAGGCGATGGATGAGGATGATAACTCGCCGGATCCCAAGGCAGGATCCGCAGGAAAATCCAACCCATTCGACAAAAAGAGCGTGGGGGCCTACCACACTTTCCTCGGAACCCCAACAGTACGCGCCTCCAAGTCAGCTACCCGGATCCTGAACGCCATAGTTCCGGCTGTGCCGCAAGACGTCGGTGGTCGGAAATCCCGTGCACATTTGATCGGAAGGATCATCCCGCAATTGTGCCGAAGGAATGCTACGCCTTGGTTGTAAGTCCCCGCATCGATGGGTATGACTTCTCCAAGTGCCTCATGGATGGTGGAGCTAGCCTGAACATCATGTACCTGGAGACTCTAGAGCGGATGAACCTCACCAAGGAACAGCTCAAACACAGCACCACTGAGTTTCATGGCGTGGTTCCGGGTAAGAAGGCGAACTCCCTCGGCAGCATCACACTTCCCGTGGCTTTTGGCGATGTTCATAATTTCCGCGAAGAGAAGATCACGTTTGAAGTTGTGCCCTTCAAGAGCTCCTACCACGTCATCTTCGGCAGGCCCACCTACCACAAGTTCCACGCAAGAGCGTGCTACATCTACAACAAGCTCAAGCTTCCGGCTCCTAAAGGTATGATTACCGTAACAGGAGACTACAAAAAGGCTCATGAGTGCGAGTTAGGCGAAGCCGCCTTCGCAGAGTCTGTGATATCCGGAGAAGAGCTGAAAGGCTATAGAGCCGCGGTGGATCCGACTGACATGCAGACCACCAAGAAGCAAATCTCCGAGCAGAAAACCTCCTTCAAGCCTTCGACAGAAACCAAGAAGCATGACCTCATCCCAGGTGACTCTTCCAAGCAGGTTTCAGTCGGAGCCAACATGGACCCCAAATAGGAAAGCGCGCTCGTCGAGTTCCTCCGCGCTAACATGGATATCTTCGCATGGCAACCTTCGACATGTCCAGGAGTACCTAGGGAACTCGCCGAGCACTACCTCAACATAAATCCGGGGCCAAACCAGTGAAGCAAGCTATGCGACGCTTTGGAGATAAGAAGCGCCGCGCCATAGGAATGGAACTAGCAAAGTTACTAGAAGCAGGTTTTGTAATAGAAGTTATCCATACCGATTGGGTCGCGAATCCCGTCCTTGTACCCAAAAAGAACACTGAAATACTAAGAATGTGCATCGATTACTCTGGCTTGAACAAACATTGCCCGAAGGATCCGTTCCCCTTGCCGCGCATTGACCAAGTCATTGATTCGACGGCGGGGGCGGAACTTCTGTGTTTTCTTGATGCGTATTCCGGGTATCATCAGATCCGGATGAAGGAATCCGACCAAAAGGCGACTTCATTCATTACCCCCTTTGGTACTTACTGCTATGTTACTATGCCTTTTGGTTTGAAAAACGCAGGTGCTACTTATCAACGTACGATGCAGCGGTGCCTGAAGGACCAAATTGGCCGGAACGTGCACGCTTACGTTGACGACATCGCGGTCATGACCCGGAAAGGATCCGACTTGATCAGCGATCTCACAGAAACCTTCGACAACCTCCGCAGGTACAAGATGATGTTGAATCCGCTAAAGTGCGTCTTTGGCGTGCCAGGAAAACTCCTTGGCTTCATAGTCTCTCACAGAGGCATTGAGGTTAACCCGGAAAAGATCAAGGCAATCATGTGCATCAAAAGGCCAACTTGTCTCAAAGATGTGCAACGACTAACTGGCTGTGTTGCAGCAATCAGTAGGTTTGTCAGCCGTCTTGGCGAGAAGGCACTACCTCTGTACAAGCTGCTGAAGAAAACAGACAAGTTTGTCTGGGACGACGCAGCTGATGCAGCTCTTCGAGGGTTGAAGGAAATACTTACTTCCCCTCCTATCTTGGCAGCTCCAGCAGTCGAGCCAATGCTCCTTTACCTGGCAGCTACCAACAAAGTCGTCGGCCTCGTCATCGTGGTGGAGCGAAAGGAAGAAGGTCATGAATATGACGTCCGAGACCTGTCTACTACATCAGCGAGGTGCGACGGAATCAAAACAGAGATATCCTCACTTTCGAAGCTAGCTTATGGCGTGTTCCTAGGCAGCCGGAAGTTGAGGCATTATTTCCAAGAGCATCCGATGTGATCGTGAGCAAGGCTCCGCTGTCAACAATTCTCAACAACGCCGACGCAACAGGACGTACGGCTAAATGGGGCATCGAATTATCCGCCTTCGACATCGCTTACAAGCCAAGGACTGCGGTAAAATCTCGTGTTACGGCAGATTTCGTTGCAGATTGGACAAGCTCCGGATGCAAGTCCGGAGCCGGAACCGTAAACATGGGTCATGCACTTCGACGGATCCAAGCAGCATCAAGGCTCGGGAGCCGGAGTCACCCCGAAGTCCCCTACCGGAGAAGAATTGCAGATGTTCTCCGAGATCCACTTCGAAGCTACCAAGAACATGGCGGAATATGAGGCTCTACTACACGGTCTGCGCATCGCTAAGGAAATAGGGATCAAGCACATCATATGTCGTGGAGATTCCGACCTGGTGGCACAACAAGTAGCCGGAACCCGGAACGCCGTAAATTCCGTCATGGCGGCCTACGAGACGAAGTTGACGAGATTGCCAAGAGCTTCCTCGGATACAACGGCAAGTACGTCAGGAGAGACGATAACACACCGGCCGACATGCTATCCAAGCTCGGATCCGGCAGAAACCAATTCCGCCCGGCATTTTCCTGGAGCATCTCCGGATACCCTCGATTAAGGGCGCTAACCGGAAAACCCGAGAGGTGGCAGTGTCTCCGGCTAGGGAAGTGATGGCTATCATTCCGGCCTGGACCCAGCCTTTCCTGGACTACCTCATCGATCAGAAGTTGCCGGAGGACGAGGTCCTCGCACGACGTATCGTCGAGCGAGCACGAACCTACACAATAGTTGATGGACAGCTCTACAAACGAAGTGCGGCAGGGTATTTCTTAAATGCGTCTCCAATCAAGATGGCATTGAAATCCTCGAGAGATCCACGCGAGGGACTGCGGGCATCACGCCGCTCCCGGATCACTCGTTGCAAAAGCTTTTCGGTTAGGTTTCTATTGGCTTACAGCCTAAAGAAGACGCTGATAAAATAGTCAAGACCTGCCGAGGTTGTCGGTACTACGCTACTCAACCAAACGCTCCAGCCCAAGAGCTGAAGACCATACCTATCACCTGGCCATTTGCGGTGCAGGGGCTTGATATGGTTGGTAAGTTAAAAAAATCATCTCACGGCGGTTTTGAGTACCTCCTGGTCGCTGTTGACAAGTTCAAGAAATGGATCGAGGCTAAGCCGGTGAGAAAAGCCGACGGTGCTACGGCACTAAAATTCGTCTGCAGCCTCGTGATGAGATTCGGCATCCCGCACAAAGCATAATCACGAGATAATGGCACGAACTTTGCTCAAGGAGAATTGAGGGATTATTGTGAGACAATGGGGATACGATCGGACCTCGCATCCGTGGCTCATCCACGGTCCAATGGTCAGGTTGAAAGGGCTAACGGCCTAATATTATCAGGAATTAAACCACGCCTTGAAGGACCGCTGCGACGAGCAGCCGGAGCTTGGGCTGATGAGTTGGAGGCTGTTCCGTGGAGTTTACGAACTACCCCTAACAGATCAACAGGGTTTACCCCTTTTTCCTGGTATACGGATCCGAAGCCGTACTTCCCTCCGACATCATCCACGATTCACCGCGAGTTTCCGCCTACAATGAAGAAACACCGACGAGGCAAGACAGCTATCTGTGGACCTGATCGAGGAAGCTCGGAACTTAGCAGATCGTAGATCTGCCATCTATCGACAAAGCTCCGACGTTATCACAGGTCGTCGAGTTCGGAAACGCTCCTTCATGGCAGGAGACCTGGTCCTCCGCCTTCGACAGTGAAAGACCATAAGCTGCAATCTCCATGGGAAGGACCCTTCGTCGTTAGCAAAGTGCTTCATAACGGGTCGTACTACCTTGTCGATTTCCGCGAGTTAAGGGATAGACCTGCTAATTGGCACCGGAAACGCAAGCGTGAGGATCCGGATGACATCTACGATGAAACAGATCGCCCTTGGAATATCGCACAGCTACGTCCTTTCTACACTTAGCATATATTTTCCGAGTTCTAAACTCTGTAATAGTTATACATGATCAATGAAATAAAGCTTACGGTTCACTCTTTTGAGTCTTTTACCTCCTTTACTTGTTCATTTTAGATCGTGTATGTTTTTTCCAACTAAAACCGCAGCTGGATTTTTCCGCCTAGGCGTGTATGAAAGTTGTGATTTTCAAAATCGTCCTTTAGGACGTAAGCTTAAGTTTTCTGATAAAGTTGTTATCTGCTGCGAACTCGTGGATTCCTAGTAGCGATTTCCGGCACCTATGCCTGGGGGCTTGTTTCCACGGTTATGGACGGACTGCCATTGGGGCTTCGTCGCCGCTGGCGAGCGTTTCCGGCTAAGGTTTTCCGGCTCGTGGAAGGTCAAGCGAGCAAGCCGGAAAATAACGAAGTCAGCACTTGCTTTCCGACATAAAACGAAACATGCACATAATATTTAACGGATAGCAGGATAAGTGTTTCCGCCCCATGCATAATTGTTTCGTTCCTAGCTACTTAAGAATTTAAAGTCTTATTACAAAACCCTCGCTGGGGCCAAAATGATGCATTGCTTTTCCCGCAGGAATAAAAGTTCTCACTCCCCCTTAGCCGGAGAAGTTTTGCCCTCTGGATCTTGTTCCTTGGCGCCTTCGGCCGGAGAAGATACGTCTTCTTCACTTTCCTTTTCTTCGGAAGCAGCAGTGCTGGTCTTGGGTTCTTCTTGGGGCGCATCCTTGGAGCTGGTCCAGGTAAACTCGGCTCCGGATTCCGCTGGTCGAGCCTGGGCGTCGAGATCATTCAAATGTTCCGGTTCTTTGGACTCGTCAGCAGCGAGGACGACCTTGTCGTAGAATTCCTCGTGCCGGATCCTGCGCGCGATGCGGGTGTCGTAGCCGCTCACTGCATCCAGGAGCTCGCCGACGTCCGCATCCGGAGGAACGCCCGTGGTCACTTCATCAAGATCAAGACCCGGAGTATGTGCTAGGCACATGGTCAAGGCCATTGCAGCTGCGCCTCGGGCTGAAGATGCTTGTAGATCAATCACCAGCTCCGGCAGAACGTCCATCTTACCAATAAGCTTGCGCACGTCACAAGTGCGGCTCCTTTTGATGTTCAAATTATGGCATATTTTGCGGGAGGCGGAGATGAGATCCTTGCAGTCATCACCCGCGAGTTGCAGAAGATCGTCTCGTGGGAACAAATTCCGGCGCTGTTCCGGGTACCCAAGCGGTTCTACATAAAAAGATAATCAGGATATAAGCACGCAATTTGAGCGCAAAGTAAAAAAGAATCGGAGCAAATATCTTGACAAGGTTCCAATATCATACCCAAGATGTTCTCATTGAGCAAGTCCCAGTGCTGCTCCGCTGTCTCCATAAATTTCCGGAGTCCGTTGAGCTCCTTTTGCTGCCTCCTGATGGTCTCGCTGTCAGCATTCTTTTTCAGCTCCAGCTCGCCCTTCTCCCTGATATGCTCAGAGTTTTTCTCCGCCAGCTGCTTTTCGGCCTGCTCCCTCTTAAGTTCCGCCTCCTTTAGCTTCGTCTCCAATTCTTGGTACGAGGAGCGCAGGTTCTCAAGTTCAGTCGAAGCTGTTGCAAGGGAGGAGGATGCGCCTATAATAATATACGTTAACAGCAAATTTGAAGTCGGAATTTGGTTAATAACGAAGAAGGCGGAAACCAACCTTGGGCGTCCGCTGCTTGTTTAGCCAGTTCTGCATTCTCATCCTTCGAGTCCGGATATTTTCCGCCCGACTCGTAGTAACGCGGCGCTGCAGGGCAATGTTCTTGTGCAGCTCGTAGTGCAGCGCCTGCTGTTCTGTAAAATTTAAACAAGGCAGGAGTAAAAATTCCGCTGTAGCAGTGGTTTCTTTTAAAGCATCATTGCCGGAACTTTTCCGCCATAATGCTTGGTGGCTACTGGTCCATTCTAAAAAACTTTCCCGGAAGTAATTTTTCTCTAAGCATTTAAGCGCTAACTACTTTTTGAGTTTCCGCCTACATGCTTGGGGGCTACTGGGAGTACCTTTTGCTTGCGAGATAAGTTGATCGCAGAATCGGCCAATGTTTTTCTTGAAGTCCTGGATCTCCGATGTCCTGGAATCCGGCTTCCCTGTGCGTTGTTCAGCATGGCGTTGAGCAGGTCTTGTTCAAGTTCCCACTTCTCCGCCTCAGTCAGCTTGTTAAAAAACTTGGTGGCATACGCCTTGGGGTGGAAGTGGTGTCCGCCGGATCTCCGAAGTTCTTCGGAAAACGACTATGTCGCCAGCGCCCTCTCCAGCCTTCTCGGAAGTGACTTCCGCATCTCCTTGGCCTTGTGTTTCCGCCTCTTCTTGGGCAGGGCTTTTGGCCTTGGGATCTTCTTCCTCCAGGTGCCCGCTGCTAACCGGAATTATCTCCGGTGGAGTGTTTGCGACAGGCGGGGGAGATGGGTCAGCCTGAGGAGGCGACGGTTGAGGAGTTGGGTGGGAAGCGCTCGGGTGGAATCGAGTAGAGGGACCAACAGCCGGAGATTTCTTCATGTACTTCGTGATGGGCTCCTGGCTGGTGGTCCGCGTGGCAGCGGTTTTCGGATTCCTGCAAACAAGTGAAAGGGTTTAGACAAGAAATAATTTCGCTAAGTAAAAATCGCATCATGCTCGGAAACTCACGGGGCACCGGGAATGATGGGGCGTGTGCCCTGGCCAGCCGTCGAGAGCATCCGTAGACGCGCACGCTCCGCCTTCCTTGAGTCAAGCGGAGGTGGTTTCGTCGTCTTTGGCTTCTTGGCGGAGGCCTCGCCGCTAGCTCCGGCTTCAGAGCCGGGAGCCTTGGCGCGGGGACGCTTTGTAGGTCGAGGGGCCGCCTTGCGGGGTGCCTGGTCCTCTTCCTCCTCGTCGTCTTCCGGAGCCTCCTCCGCCGTGTCGCTGGTAACGGGGACGCGAATGATGGTGCGGAAGTTGTCCTCCGCCAAAGTATTGAGCTGGAAGGAAAATGAACAGAAGTTAGAGTTATCCTTGTGAAGTTTGAAGCAACGGAAAGAACGAAGCTTACCGGAGGACACTGATCGTTCGTGTAGATATCCTTGAACAGTTCCGGGACCTGTTGGCCCCTCGGAATCTTCACCAGCGTCTTGAGTCTTCTTTTCAGAGAGTCAGCCGGAAGATCATGGCGGGTAACCCGGAGAAGATCATCCGCCCCGGTGTAAGAGCACATCAACCGCGCGTTGTAGCGAAGGGGCTGGATTCTCCGGGAAAACCAGCTAAGTGTAAGCTGGGCTCCGGTAAGTCCGTCGTGGACTAGCCAGGAGATTCTCCGCGCAGCTTTCTCCAAGGTTGGAGTCAGGGCGAGTGGAGGGACGAAGCTCCAGCTTGCAAGTTCTTCCGGAGGTTCGTTGACGAACTGGGGAAGGCCTTCGTGGACATCCGGAACAGGAGCATTCTTCTCGTAGAACCATCCGGCGTTCCAGTACCGGACGGACTCGTGTGAATCGTGGGGAGGATACATACGATTAGGGCGGAGCATAAACGTCATGCTTCCGCAGTTCACCATTGCTTTGTCCTTAGTTTCTTTCTTCACTCGGAAAAGAATTGCCACAACTTGACATCTGGCCGGATCCCAAGATGTCCTTCGCAGAGAGTCACGAAGTTGGACAAGAGAAGGTATGAATTGGGGCAAATGTTGTGGGGCTGGAGCCCGTAGGTGTTGAGGATGGAGAGAAAAAATTCCGAACAAGGGAGTGAAAGTCCGCGTTCCACCCAAGCCTTGGTCATGACAACTTCTCCGGCTTCTGGCTTGGGGGCGTCGGAGTCACGAACGAAACTCCAGTGTGTGGAGATCATTCCCTCGTTACGGAGCTCTCTAAGCTCCACGTCGGTGGTTGCGCAAGGCCACCATTGACCTCGTTCTCCTTCACCGATCCGGGCCATGGACTCCCTCTTGTTTTCCGCCTCGCACCTTTGCCGCCATCCGAGCTTGTCCCTCGAGTTCTTCTTGGAGCTCTTGGAGGGTAGGGATCCGGCTTGGAGCGGTCTTTGGAAGATGCGGAAAAAGGTTGAGCTAGTCTGATGTCGGAAACATACGGTGGCAGGAATGATATAGGATCCGGGCATATGGGTTCTATTTGGTTGGGATCCGGGCTACTCGAAGAGCTACCAGTGCAAAGTGACGATTCGAGTGGCATGCTTCCGGCTGCACCCATACAAAGTGTCTGAGTACCCGGATCACTAAGCCTATCTTCTACACTAGGTTGTCTTCTACAAGTCCGGCGTACTTACCGCTAATGGCGCGGTGGTGCGACGGAGCTCCGGCGGAAGATGAGGTCGCCGAACTTGAAGGAAATCGGCCCGCGTGACCACGAATCGGCGGCGGAGCAAGTTTCCCGTTCAAACGTGAGAATCTTGGAGCGAGGGAAGCCTTGGTTCGGCGGCACTCGAAGTTCACCGGGGCGAAGTTCGCCGGAATCAAGATCTGGCGGGCGGCGCGGCGCGAGGAGGAAGACGATGTGGTGAGAGGGGGTGAAAGAATGAATTTTTACCGGGCCGCGGGGTATTTATAGGCCGCGCTCGGAGATTCGGGATCCGGATCCAACGGTGGAAACTGAACGGTCGCGCCGTTGGATGGATGACACGTGTTTAGGTCAAATGCGGTAAAACGACGTGGAGGTAACTTAACCATGCACTCCCGAAAATTCCGGTTGAAGATTTGCATCTGCGAAACTTTAGCGCGGGAAATGAGGAAGTTGTGCGCGGGAAATACGGAACTTCCGTTGTTAAGCATGATCTGAAGATGAAGGATTTCCGAAACCGTTAGAGTCTTTTAAGATTCCGGGTGATTCTGTGAAGATAAGATTGGCTTTCGTTCAAGCAGGGAGTAACCCGGAAATGTTCTTTGGAACGTCGATGGATGAAGTCCCTCGGGATGGGAGCATTTTCCGGCTATAAGTTGGAAAAAGAAGAAAATGCAAAGTTGGAGCTCTTCAAGTTTCTCCGCGTTACCAACGTTTGCCGGAGATCATGATGGACCAGCAAGTCGGAAACCATAGGGGAAACTCGGAGAACTCTGGGGGCTACTGTTGTGGGTATACTTCATGGGTGTACCATCGACAGTGCCTAGATCCGGCAAGCCCGGGTGGCCCACAGACGGTGATGAGGCATGTGGCCCATCGGGCGGCCCGATTGTCGTTGATCATGCAGAAGAAGTCCAGATCAGGATCGATGGCGGATCCGTACCGACCTAGGAGTGACCCGGATCCAGGGAGGCCCATGAGGAACCCGGATCCAGTACGACGTGTATGGAAGGCGGATCCGTGACGTGCACGGCAAGATATTGTACCGTAGCTAGGCTATCTGTAATCCGGCTAGGACTCTCCATGTAAACCCTAGATCCGTGCGCCTTTATAAGCCGGATCCCGGGAGCCCTAGAGGCACAACCACAACTCATTGTAACACCGCGAAAGCGCCCAGATAATTCCAGACAAGCAGCAGTAGGCCCTGTCATCGTGCAGGTGTTCCGAAGCTGGGTAACTCGCGTACCACCGTCTCGTGTGCACTCCGCCCTATGGCCCCTACTTCTTCTCCCCCTCGTGAGGATCCCTCCTCCGAGGTACCGTCGATTAGGCAACGACAATGACTCTTGCTTTCATTTGATGAGCAAGGTGCTTGGTTGTCATGCTCTCATCCATAGCAATCCTTTAAGCATGAGGTGGCATAGTTTAGGATTCAAGCTATGTAGATATTTTCATCCTATGTGGCATTGAGATTATCCTCTCATGTGATTTATTTTTGGATAGCCAAGTGGCTTTTGTTACTAAATATCTTGTGAATGATTTCATGCTTGTGGTTGAGTCACTATATCATATGTGATTGTATTTATATTATTATTGGGATCAAAATTTCAAAGATAAGGATTATACCCCAACTTTGAATGGTGATGTGTGATTTCACCAAGGCATGATCATATGAGTTTCAAAATACTCATAGTTTATTTTATTCAAATAGTTTGAACTATAATTCGTAATGTAAACGAATTTAGTTTTGTGATATTCCACATTTTTAATAAGTTATGATTGAAATCAGAAGGTGTGGCTTTTATGCACTTAGGTCCTTGTGTTTTGCTATATTTGGTATTTAGTTTTAAAGTGTATTCAATTGTACCTCAAGGTAGTTGCTTAACTTTTGAGTGTTAATAATTTAGAGTGTGCTTCTTATCTCTTTAATGATTATATACCCCTCCCATCTCTAGGGTTTAATGATAACTTTTGTTGGTGTTAAGTTCAAGAATTTAGTTCAAGAATTACCATGAGGTTCATGGTAAGAACATGGGTTAGTTTAAGACATGGAAAAGATAAGTGAAGAATGGGTTCTCCATTTATTGTTACTTGATTTCCAATTGAATAGATGTTCTTATGTTATGGCAAGGAATACCATGTTATGATCTTTTATAAGATCAAGCAATTGATCATTGGGTAAAGTGTTGTTGTGTTGATTTTAGTTCCATTTGATCTAACCCTTTAGATCAAATCATCTCTACCCAAAACAAGGTTTTAACAAAGTCACATTGAGGTTTATAGCGCTTGACTTGATGAGCTACTTCAATTCCACCAAGGTCAAGTGAAACTTCGATCGTGGCTGTTTTACTTTAAAGCGCGAAAATTCCCCAGATTTTCTATGCATGAATGCAATGCACACATCTGTTTCCTCTATTTTTGTAACCCCAGTACCTGGGATATTACAGTCTCTACCCCTTAAACTAAACTTCGTCCTCGAAGTTTGAACTCTCTTACGTTTTGGAGTGTGGATCCGACTTGTGCAGACTACTTCTTTTCTCAAACTCCGTGGTGATCTCACTTTGGATATAATTGAATATATCCCTTGTCCAGATTCTTCCTGAATCCATTAGGGTTTGTCTCTAAACATTAGTTTCTTACTCCGAGTTCTATGATTTTTTCTCTGGAATCTAATAATACCTGCCTCTGAACCATGGCTTCTAACTTTAAATAGTCTTTCAACTCTATAAGCTTGTTTCCTTTATCATTGAAGATTCAATGATTGGGACTTATTCTGATACTGCTAGTCTCAACTAAAGACTAATTTAACAACATACTCCTAATTGGTAAATAGGTCTTTGTTTTCCCTTACTACCAAAATTGCAGTAATGGTGCTTAATAAGGTACTAACTATGGAATTGGTCGTGATGGTTTATTTTTCTAATATTGGATTAGACTTATATAGTCCATCCAATCATGGTTTATAGTTGATACTTAGAACTATTTTGGATTCTTTAGGTTCCATGAAAGGAATCTTTCACACAGACTTTAGTTTTGGTTTAATCAATGTCCTTCGGTCTTTGGCCTTCTTGAGCTGTATTTGGTCTATGGTATTTTCTTCGTCCAACTTCATTAACATTAGCTGACTTGAGCTTCCATACTTCGAGTAAATATTACTCACTTTCTCAAGTTATAGTCCACTTCTTATTTCCTCGAGGTATGAACCTCGGCTTACAGTCTGACTTCCTTCTGAAAGTATTGTTCATCAATCTTATGAAAATAAGATCAAACTTCCTCTCAGTTCAGACCTTCTTCTTCTATTATGCTCAAAGTATTGAGTTATTGTACATCCAACTCAATATTTACTCTACCCCTTAGAGTTTTCTTATAATCTTCAACTCCTTTTCTTCCAACCATTGGACTTATGGTTAGAATATTGGTCTGGGTCTAGCTTATGGGTTGTACTTTTCTAAGAGTCTCACAAAGTACTTTGTGGTATATCCACTCAATTGTGGACTTCCAATGTGAATCCTTCGACTAAATGATTATAGGTTAGTGTTATTTAGCTAACAAAGTTTTATTCGTTCACAATTTCTTGATACAAATAATCCAATGGTGGACTACTTGATACCAATTGTAGCTATTTGTTATCTAAAACTGGATCTTATTATAGGTTCTGATCAACTGGACGAGACATCTTCTACTTTATCTCGCAATATTGATCCTGTACCAATTGTGGTCTTCTGATATCAACTATGGTCTTCTTATATCTTCTATGGGTTCATAGGTCATCTTTCTTTCTTCGAGGTTTTATTGTTGCAAGAAAACCACTAGCTGATACTATGATTATAGTATTCGAAGTGATTTCCCATGCATTCCCTCTTCTATGTTGACTATGGATCTGCTTCAGCTTCACCATAATCACCAAATTTCTCACCTTCATGCTTCTCATGTACTAAAGTACTCCTCTGTTGAGGTAAAGCATGAGTTTTGGATTGGTACTTCCTTCTGAATATTGTGGTTGCTTCCCACAACTTTACTCCTTTCTTCTGATGGACCTTCCACATGTCTTTAAGATCTTCAGAATTCGTCACTTCCTCACATGTTTACCATTACCCTCTAGATCTATAGCACCAAGTAAGACTTGATATTGCAACATGCATTTGCATACCAAAGTCAAACTTCATGTATGGATCTAGTCAATCAATGAAAATCCAATAAAATCCAAGAAGATTCAGCTTTGTGCATATAATACACATCATCGTAGGCCTGAATATACTAGTTGAGTAAGACATCTCTAAACATCAGGCTCTGATGTGTAGTATATAACACCACATAAGATAGGTTTATATCGTGATACTTAGCACGGATATGTGGATTTCTACTATTTGTCTCAACATTTACCTTAATTGCACATTTGTAATGAGATAAACTTGAAACAAAGTGGTCTAGGATAGTTAAGGTTAACCTAGTTTTGTTTGGAAGTACTACTTAACTTTTATTTTATTGAGGACTATCTCACATGATATGTCTAGTTCTAACATTGCTACTCTAAACACCTAACTATGGAAATATAGCTCCTATACTTCCAAGTGTTTTTACCATAAACCTATGGTCATGATGTGCTTGGCACACTTCCCATGGTTTTGGAACACAATTCCTGCACTTTTGTTGAACAACTGGATTCTTATTATTCTCCTCCTAAATGTTTATGATGTTCTATTCCCTCACATAATGATTCTCAGGTGAATCATATATGATTAGCAACTCTACCATGTAAGTAGACATATATATTCCTATCACTCTTCCTTATTTTCCATGATTGACTCATCATGGTCTATACTACCTCATATCACTTGTTTTTATCACTTACTATCAGTTGATTCACAAGTTTGGATAATTTACTTACCCATTACTTGTATTGGTTTACACCTTCTAATAGGATATCTTCCTGATATACTGATTTTAATCACTTGTTATTACTCCTATTACAGGTCTGGATAACTCTTATTTAATCATAACAAGTGTTGGTACACATCTTCCAATAGGATATCTTCCTTATGGTTGTATCCTCTCTTTGGACTACCATGTATTGTATACCAACTGTGATCTACCCATCTATTGTTTATGGACTTAATTGTGTACTACATGTTTTGGATTAGCTAACTATCTTTACTTAGGAAAGATAGGTAGGAAAGGTTGACTCAAGTGTGTCAGGATTATTCTCAAGTGAATATCCATCTCAAGTCATAAGAAGTATTTGGTTTATCTAGGACAACTTTCTATAGACACTACCAATCCTATAGGTCTCCTTTAAAGGGTTTTAATCCTAAGGTCAAAGCATTTGCTCTGATACCAAGCTGGTGACCCGGCATACCACTGCATGGTGTAGTATGCAAGTCTGATATAACACCAATGAAACACCATTCCACGGGTATTATATCGCTCAGAGTGGTACAACAGAAACATATGCGGGTCCAAGGTATGTCTATAGAATAACAACATCGACTCTGTTACATAAGATCATCACAGCCTCCTACTTTACAATGAGGTAAAACTGTAAATAAACTCCAGAAGAACGACTCGTAGTCTAGTCTTATCACGAACTCTATTTGTAGAGTATTTCACTAACTACAGAGGCTAAGAATAGACTCTAGCTAAATAGGAGCTAGGTTTAGGAAACTAGTTCCCTTCTATGGCTAAACTAGGTTTCTCCTTGTTGGGTGTGGTATCTGACTCCTCTGACAGGGTCCTGTCTCGTGAAGTAGTTGTTGACTCCTCGGCCTTTGAGTTGCACTGTAGATCCTCCTTCGATGCCTCCATATCTAAGCAGGGGATTTAAGAGTGGGATGAGTACGAGCGTACTCAACAAGTTCATTATAGGAAAGAGGTGTTTAATGCACTAGCTACGGCATTAGACCAGAAAGTCTAATACCAATGCAAGTTTTCATAACCATTTCTTCAAAAGGTTGCTTTTATTCAGAAGAACTATGTCCGTCAGCCTTCACCGGTTTACTAGAACTTCATGGAGCTCCTTTCCGGCCGCGTTCAGCTCCATATCCCGGAACAGGGAGTGACAGGTCACGGTTCTTTACACTCTGCAGAGGTGTGTTGCTTTACCCATAAGAGATCTTAACCTTGGTGCCAACCGAGCCGCGAGCTCGTCCACACTTCCTATGGTGTGAGGCCCGGTATAAGGTCTAGCCAATCATGTTCCTCCGCTACCTCGAACACCCACCCTTTGTTGCATACTCCGACCCTGGGTCCACGCCGGCCCCATTATTCCCATATATTTCAGGGTGGACTCCGACCACGATGTCAATGCAGGGCTCTACCATACATTCCTACGCCGGCAGATGCAACCCATCATAGACCTCATTACCGTTGGGACTTCTACGGGTTCCCACCCCTGCATCAAGTCTCGCAAGATCATGAGCACCCGGTAATGAGCATCCGTTGATGAACGAGAGGTGGAAACACTTTTGACTACTCCGTCCCACTCCAGATCTTATGGTTAACACGGGTATTACGGCACAAGAATCACTGGCGACATTTGTTGTTTAATCCTAGATGGATATAAACCCGTGCAATGGAACCTCCACCATATCAACACAATCCATGGTTCCATTGCCCACCACATAGTCATATTCATAGTTATGAAAGTAGTGGTTTTGATTTTTATGCAATAGCGATAACCATAATACTTTGCAAGTAATTTGATAGAAATACTCAAATGACATGAGCAAGTGATGAACTTGCCTTTCTTGACTGCAAGATTATGCAGGCAAGGTCTTCGATACGTAATAACTCCAAATTCTGAAATAGCATCATCGTCCGGTAAGGACGATGTTTAAAAGATTGGCAAGGATGCAATAGTGCATAAGTATGAGATGCAATCGCTCTAAGCGTGACCTAACCCCGATGATTTAGGATTAGTGAGTGGTAATGATTAGTTCAGGGTGGGTTGCACTTTTAGAGTGATTCACAAACAAGGTTCTTATTCAGGTTTGTGTTGCTTTAGAATCATAAGCAAGTGGTATAATGTAAAGTAAGAGTTATACACACCAAAGATTAGTAGTAGGATAGTAAGTAAAGAGCAGTTGGCAATTTTAATACTATATGGCATGGTTAATGATTACTTGTTATATTCTTCAAAAGAATAACTTTTGAAGAATATGTTCTTTAATAAAGAACAAGTATGACAATTGGGTTTGTGATCTGCTATAATTTATTCTCGGGTTCCGTGTAGTTTCGGTAAGTATAAGATGGATCACAACATAGTTGGATTCATCAGCAACTAGGCTTGATTGGCTTTACTTAAGCATGAGCAACTTAAGAAATTAATTATCTATGGTTGCTATCAAGGTTGATTCATCTTGCTGGTGATTGCTAGCTAGGGTTTATAGGTTCTTATAAGCAGGGTTGATGATGATTCTTTATTTACTTCAAAAGAATAACTTTTGAAGAACATACTTCTTAAGTAATAAGAAGTATATCAATTAGGGTTGAGGTTGTCTAGTTTTTGTTATTGGATTCACTAAGTAAGGAATGGTGGTTTCCTAAATAGGATGTTTAATAATTATCTCACACTAGAAGGGTTTAGTGGAATAGGGTTATGTAATGTAAAATAGTAGGTATAGTGGCTATTAAGGTTCATCACAATGGTGTGATGCTAAATAGGGATAAATAAGGTTTATGTCTCTGAGGGTTGGAGCTAGGGTTTACATCTGGTTAACCCCATTTGATCATCTAGGTCTGATGAGGATGAACACATGGGATACCCATCTTATTAGTGATAGGTCTTCTACATTTTATGTGGCCAAGACAAGTATTTAGTGGCTATTAGGATTCTATGCTTTGAAATAAGGTACCATGATCACATGTTCTAACCTAGGTTTTAGTCTTAGAGGCAATTTATGGTTCACATGTAATAATGGAACTAGGGTTCCTGATGGAGTTAGGGCTTTAGGTGTCACATGAAATGATAGGGTTGTACTATCATTTAATACGGAATTAGGTTTTGCTATTTATCATGTAATTATTTGTTTAATAACTTCATTTTAAAGTTGAAGTTATTAGTAACTTGGAGTTAAAAATAATATTGAATTTGTCATTATATTATTTTTAATGAATTAATAATTAAGGTGATTATTAATTAGGGTTTAAATCCTTCTAATAAAGATTTAACAAAATAACAAATAAAGAAAATTTAGTTTTCAGGTTTTCTTTATTTGTTTACTGGTTTTTATTTATTTCAGAACTTTTCTTAATTTTTTGAATTTTAATTGAATTTTTAATTAAAAGAAAAGACTTAATTAATAGGTATTTAAGTAATTAGATTTTTGTTTAAAATAAAAATTTCATATTATATTTTTATTGGATAGGATTTTCTTTTATAAGAATTCTGATATCTTATTTTCATTTTTCTAAGTTCATATGAATTTCCTACAAATTTGCAAAGTTTCAGATATTAATGGAATTTGAATTTGAAATGAAATGGTTAAACACACCCGGGCTAGTCTACACATAGACACTGACTGGTGGGCCTTAGCCATGTCAGCTGCCAGGTGGTGCCGATGTGGCAACCATGTGCTCTGCCGGCGGCCAGTGGTGGACGTCGCCGGCGATACAGGGTTCCCGCGGGGCCGTATGGATGTGCGTCGGAAAAAGGACAACGAGGCGAACACGATGGTGGTGGCGCCGCTCCAAATAGGTCACCGGAGCATGCACGGCGGCGAGGGGCGGCGGCAGTGCTCACGGGCTAACGACGCGGCGGTGCTACGGCATGCAATCAAACGAGCCAAGTACTCCTCGAGGTTCAGTAGCTCACCAGGAGCACGATAAGCTTGGTGGCGAGGCGAGAGGAGGTCGCAGTTGCCGGGATTGCTCGATGCCGGCGTCGGAGAAGACGACCTGGCGTGGTCGATGGGAGGCGCGTCAGCTCGATTCCTCGCGCACGGTGACCATGTCGAGGACGGCGGTCCCAACGGTGGGCACGGCGAGGCCTGGGGCTTCCCCAATCGACGGCGATAGTCGGGGTCCGAGCGCGTTAGGGTTTCGGTTTGGGAAGGAATTGGGCGAAGAGAGGGAAATTGGAGGTTCTCTACGCCTTTTATAGGTGCTCCGGCGTGTGCTGGCGGTCAGCAACAGCGGCGGCGACCGCGGGACATGGCGTTGGCGTCGCGGTGGCGAGCTCCCGCGCGTCCAGTGACGAAGACGAAGACGACGACGTCTCCTCGTCTTTATCCACGCGAAACGGTAGCTGGGCCGCGATGGGTCTTTGGGCCGGGCTGCTGGGCTGTTTGGTGGGCTACACGGCCAGGTAAGGTCCAGGTAAGTCCTTTTCCTCTCCTTTTCTTTTTCTATTTTTATTTCTTATTTTCAATTCTGGTTTTAATTCAAATCTGAATTCTTGTCTGTTTTGCAGGTTTTTAACAATTTGGTTTTCATGAGGTCTAATACAAGGATCATTGTATTACAGTGTTGTTTTTGAATAAACATGAATATATGTGAGCCGTGTTGCAATTTTTAATTAGACAAGAATTTAGGTATTCATTTTAGTTTTCTTTCTCATTTGTAATATAACCCCCTGTTGGATAATTATAGTTGATGATTCTTATTCCAAATGTTTAGGAAGTTATTTATTAGGACTTGGCTTCATATTGGAGGAATTGGTCAATTGCACATGATTTTTTTATGTGAGCTCAATTGTATTAGGGTTTTATAGTTTCTATCATAACCCCCCTTATTAAGGTTAATACTATCATTATATTTGAAAGTATCTAAGTAGTTATTGTTTCCATCATGGTTTATCTTGTTACAAAGATAATGGGTTGATCACTACACATATGGTTTAATTATAGGACTTAGCATTAGGTGGCTCTTATGTTTTAATTGAAGCATAGGATTTAATTAATGAACCATTAGAGTTCAAATGTTATTTACCTAATGTCACATGGGTTGGATCTCAAATATGGTTTAGGTTTCTTAGTTATAATCACTTAAGTGATACACAAACTAGAGTTGAGATATAATTCTAGGTTGTAGATATGAGATGATACCATATTGCATTGGCTAGGTTTACTCTCCCCAATGCATGATAAAAATGGATACTTGCTTAATATTTCATGTGCTCCTTTAGTTATTAAGGATCTGAGAATTGGTTTTATCTTTTACCAATATACTTCTTTTATTATCCTTAATTTATCATTTGGAGTAACTAAAATGTTTATGGTTCTTTTTATAGTTAACTTTGGTTATAAGGATGAATGGTTTCTCACACTACCTTAAATATAGGGTTTATCTTATGGCTTATTCTTCTATTTCCCCAAAGCATGGTCATGGCATCACCATGAGCAACTTATTCTTAATTTTTATCTTCTACTCCCAATTCTTATTTTGGAATGGATTATTCTAGGGTTCTACTCAAGGAATGATGATGTGATTAACTAAATATGTGGTTTGCCTAAGAATTCTACCTTGCTAGCTTCTGTAGCTTGTTCTTCAGGAAATCTGATAAACCTGCATCTTGTGGCATGCCTCCACCTCCTAGCTGCTTCATCTTGATCCTAACTATTTTATGGAGTGGCTCAATGTGTTGGTATTCTTGCATCAAGGTGCAAGATGATGAAATGGATGAAGTGTGAGGCTCCTTTTATAGGCTTGGGCATGCTCTAGTAACATGACACATGGGTGGATGACTCTTGCTTTCATTTGATGAGCAAGGTGCTTGGTTGTCATGCTCTCATCCATAGCAATCCTTTAAGCATGAGGTGGCATAGTTTAGGATTCAAGCTATGTAGATATTTTCATCCTATGTGGCATTGAGATTATCCTCTCATGTGATTTATTTTTGGATAGCCAAGTGGCTTTTGTTACTAAATATCTTGTGAATGATTTTACGCTTGTGGTTGAGTCACTATATCATATGTGATTGTATTTATATTATTATTGGGATCAAAATTTCAAAGATAAGGATTATACCCCAACTTTGAATGGTGATGTGTGATTTCACCAAGGCATGATCATATGAGTTTCAAAATACTCATAGTTTATTTTATTCAAATAGTTTGAACTATAATTCGTAATGTAAACGAATTTAGTTTTGTGATATTCCACATTTTTAATAAGTTATGATTGAAATCAGAAGGTGTGGCTTTTATGCACTTAGGTCCTTGTGTTTTGCTATATTTGGTATTTAGTTTTAAAGTGTATTCAATTGTACCTCAAGGTAGTTGCTTAACTTTTGAGTGTTAATAATTTAGAGTGTGCTTCTTATCTCTTTAATGATTATATACCCCTCCCATCTCTAGGGTTTAATGATAACTTTTGTTGGTGTTAAGTTCAAGAATTTAGTTCAAGAATTACCATGAGGTTCATGGTAAGAACATGGGTTAGTTTAAGACATGGAAAAGATAAGTGAAGAATGGGTTCTCCATTTATTGTTACTTGATTTCCAATTGAATAGATGTTCTTATGTTATGGCAAGGAATACCATGTTATGATCTTTTATAAGATCAAGCAATTGATCATTGGGTAAAGTGTTGTTGTGTTGATTTTAGTTCCATTTGATCTAACCCTTTAGATCAAATCATCTCTACCCAAAACAAGGTTTTAACAAAGTCACATTGAGGTTTATAGCGCTTGACTTGATGAGCTACTTCAATTCCACCAAGGTCAAGTGAAACTTCAGTTACTGTGGCTGTTTTACTTTAAAGCGCGAAAATTCCCCAGATTTTCTATGCATGAATGCAATGCACACATCTGTTTCCTCTATTTTTGTAACCCCAGTACCTGGGATATTACAGTCTCTACCCCTTAAACTAAACTTCGTCCTCGAAGTTTGAACTCTCTTACGTTTTGGAGTGTGGATCTGACTTGTGCAGACTACTTCTTTTCTCAAACTCCGTGGTGATCTCACTGGATATAATTGAATATATCCCTTGTCCAGATTCTTCCTGGAATCCATTAGGGTTTGTCTCTAAACATTAGTTTCTTACTCCAGTTCTATGATTTTTTCTCTGGAATCTAATAATACCTGCCTCTGAACCATGGCTTCTAACTTTAAATAGTCTTTCAACTCTATAAGCTTGTTTCCTTTATCATTGAAGATTCAATGATTGGGACTTATTCTGATACTGCTAGTCTCAACTAAAGACTAATTTAACAACATACTCCTAATTGGTAAATAGGTCTTTGTTTTCCCTTACTACCAAAATTGCAGTAATGGTGCTTAATAAGGTACTAACTATGGAATTGGTCGTGATGGTTTATTTTTCTAATATTGGATTAGACTTATATAGTCCATCCAATCATGGTTTATAGTTGATACTTAGAACTATTTTGGATTCTTTAGGTTCCATGAAAGGAATCTTTCACACAGACTTTAGTTTTGGTTTAATCAATGTCCTTCGGTCTTTGGCCTTCTTGAGCTGTATTTGGTCTATGGTATTTTCTTCGTCCAACTTCATTAACATTAGCTGACTTGAGCTTCCATACTTCTGAGTAAATATTACTCACTTTCTCAAGTTATAGTCCACTTCTTATTTCCTCGAGGTATGAACCTCGGCTTCTGGTCTGACTTCCTTCTGAAAGTATTGTTCATCAATCTTATGAAAATAAGATCGAACTTCCTCTCAGTTCAGACCTTCTTCTTCTATTATGCTCAAAGTATTGAGTTATTGTACATCCAACTCAATATTTACTCTACCCCTTAGAGTTTTCTTATAATCTTCAACTCCTTTTCTTCCAACCATTGGACTTATGGTTAGAATATTGGTCTGGGTCTAGCTTATGGGTTGTACTTTTCTAAGAGTCTCACAAAGTACTTTGTGGTATATCCACTCAATTGTGGACTTCCAATGTGAATCCTTCGACTAAATGATTATAGGTTAGTGTTATTTAGCTAACAAAGTTTTATTCATTCACAATTTCTTGATACAAATAATCCAATGGTGGACTACTTGATACCAATTGTAGCTATTTGTTATCTAAAACTGGATCTTATTATAGGTTCTGATCAACTGGACGAGACATCTTCTACTTTATCTCGCAATATTGATCCTGTACCAATTGTGGTCTTCTGATATCAACTATGGTCTTCTTATATCTTCTATGGGTTCATAGGTCATCTTTCTTTCTTCGAGGTTTTATTGTTGCAAGAAAACCACTAGCTGATACTATGATTATAGTATTCGAAGTGATTTCCCATGCATTCCCTCTTCTATGTTGACTATGGATCTGCTTCAGCTTCACCATAATCACCAAATTTCTCACCTTCATGCTTCTTATGTACTAAAGTACTCCTCTGTTGAGGTAAAGCATGAGTTTTGGATTGGTACTTCCTTCTGAATATTGTGGTTGCTTCCCACAACTTTACTCCTTTCTTCTGATGGACCTTCCACATGTCTTTAAGATCTTGTAATTCGTCACTTCCTCACATGTTTACCATTACCCTCTAGATCTATAGCACCAAGTAAGACTTGATATTGCAACATGCATTTGCATACCAAAGTCAAACTTCATGTATGGATCTAGTCAATCAATGAAAATCCAATAAAATCCAAGAAGATTCAGCTTTGTGCATATAATACACATCATCGTAGGCCTGAATATACTAGTTGAGTAAGACATCTCTAAACATCAGGCTCTGATGTGTAGTATATAACACCACATAAGATAGGTTTATATCGTGATACTTAGCACGGATATGTGGATTTCTACTATTTGTCTCAACATTTACCTTAATTGCACATTTGTAATGAGATAAACTTGAAACAAAGTGGTCTAGGATAGTTAAGGTTAACCTAGTTTTGTTTGGAAGTACTACTTAACTTTTATTTTATTGAGGACTATCTCACATGATATGTCTAGTTCTAACATTGCTACTCTAAACACCTAACTATGGAAATATAGCTCCTATACTTCCAAGTGTTTTTACCATAAACCTATGGTCATGATGTGCTTGGCACACTTCCCATGGTTTTGGAACACAATTCCTGCACTTTTGTTGAACAACTGGATTCTTATTATTCTCCTCCTAAATGTTTATGATGTTCTATTCCCTCACATAATGATTCTCAGGTGAATCATATATGATTAGCAACTCTACCATGTAAGTAGACATATATATTCCTATCACTCTTCCTTATTTTCCATGATTGACTCATCATGGTCTATACTACCTCATATCACTTGTTTTTATCACTTACTATCAGTTGATTCACAAGTTTGGATAATTTACTTACCCATTACTTGTATTGGTTTACACCTTCTAATAGGATATCTTCCTGATATACTGATTTTAATCACTTGTTATTACTCCTATTACAGGTCTGGATAACTCTTATTTAATCATAACAAGTGTTGGTACACATCTTCCAATAGGATATCTTCCTTATGGTTGTATCCTCTCTTTGGACTACCATGTATTGTATACCAACTGTGATCTACCCATCTATTGTTTAGGGACTTAATTGTGTACTACATGTTTTGGATTAGCTAACTATCTTTACTTAGGAAAGATAGGTAGGAAAGGTTGACTCAAGTGTGTCAGGATTATTCTCAAGTGAATATCCATCTCAAGTCATAAGAAGTATTTGGTTTATCTAGGACAACTTTCTATAGACACTACCAATCCTATAGGTCTCCTTTAAAGGGTTTTAATCCTAAGGTCAAAGCATTTGCTCTGATACCAACTGTGGTGACCCGGCATACCACTGCATGGTGTAGTATGCAAGTCTGATATAACACCAATGAAACACCGTTCCACGGGTATTATATCGCTCAGAGTGGTACAACAGAAACATATGCGGGTCCAAGGTATGTCTATAGAATAACAACATCGACTCTGTTACATAAGATCATCACAGCCTCCTACTTTACAATGAGGTAAAACTGTAAATAAACTCCAGAAGAACGACTCGTAGTCTAGTCTTATCACGAACTCTATTTGTAGAGTATTTCACTAACTACAGAGGCTAAGAATAGACTCTAGCTAAATAGGAGCTAGGTTTAGGAAACTAGTTCCCTTCTATGGCTAAACTAGGTTTCTCCTTGTTGGGTGTGGTATCTGACTCCTCTGACAGGGTCCTGTCTCGTGAAGTAGTTGTTGACTCCTCGGCCTTTGAGTTGCACTGTAGATCCTCCTTCGATGCCTCCATATCTAAGCAGGGGATTTAAGAGTGGGATGAGTACGAGCGTACTCAACAAGTTCATTATAGGAAAGAGGTGTTTAATGCACTAGCTACGGCATTAGACCAGAAAGTCTAATACCAATGCAAGTTTTCATAACCATTTCTTCAAAAGGTTGCTTTTATTCAGAAGAACTATGTCCGTCAGCCTTCACCGGTTTACTAGAACTTCATGGAGCTCCTTTCCGGCCGCGTTCGCAGTTCCATATCCCGGAACAGGGAGTGACAGGTCACGGTTCTTTACACTCTGCAGAGGTGTGTTGCTTTACCCATAAGAGATCTTAACCTTGGTGCCAACCGAGCCGCGAGCTCGTCCACACTTCCTATGGTGTGAGGCCCGGTATAAGGTCTAGCCAATCGTGTTCCTCCGCTACCTCGAACACCCACCCTTTGTTGCATACTCCGACCCTGGGTCCACGCCGGCCCCATTATTCCCATATATTTCAGGGTGGACTCCGACCACGACGTCAATGCAGGGCTCTACCATACATTCCTACGCCGGCAGATGCAACCCATCATAGACCTCATTACCGTTGGGACTTCTACGGGTTCCCACCCCTGCATCAAGTCTCGCAAGATAATGAGCACCCGGTAATGAGCATCCGTTGATGAACGAGAGGTGGAAACACTTTTGACTACTCCGTCCCACTCCAGATCTTATGGTTAACACGGGTATTACGGCACAAGAATCACTGGTGACATTTGTTGTTTAATCCTAGATGGATATAAACCCGTGCAATGGAACCTCCACCATATCAACACAATCCATGGTTCCATTGCCCACCACATAGTCATATTCATAGTTATGAAAGTAGTGGTTTTGATTTTTATGCAATAGCGATAACCATAATACTTTGCAAGTAATTTGATAGAAATACTCAAATGACATGAGCAAGTGATGAACTTGCCTTTCTTGACTGCAAGATTATGCAGGCAAGGTCTTCGATACGCAATAACTCCAAATTCTGAAATAGCATCATCGTCCGGTAAGGACGATGTTTAAAAGATTGGCAAGGATGCAATAGTGCATAAGTATGAGATGCAATCGCTCTAAGCGTGACCTAACCCCGATGATTTAGGATTAGTGAGTGGTAATGATTAGTTCAGGGTGGGTTGCACTTTTAGAGTGATTCACAAACAAGGTTCTTATTCAGGTTTGTGTTGCTTTAGAATCATAAGCAAGTGGTATAATGTAAAGTAAGAGTTATACACACCAAAGATTAGTAGTAGGATAGTAAGTAAAGAGCAGTTGGCAATTTTAATACTATATGGCATGGTTAATGATTACTTGTTATATTCTTCAAAAGAATAACTTTTGAAGAATATGTTCTTTAATAAAGAACAAGTATGACAATTGGGTTTGTGATCTGCTATAATTTATTCTGGTTCCAGGTAGTTTCTGGGTAAGTATAAGATGGATCACAACATAGTTGGATTCATCAGCAACTAGGCTTGATTGGCTTTACTTAAGCATGAGCAACTTAAGAAATTAATTATCTATGGTTGCTATCAAGGTTGATTCATCTTGCTGGTGATTGCTAGCTAGGGTTTATAGGTTCTTATAAGCAGGCTTGATGATGAATCTTTATTTACTTCAAAAGAATAACTTTTGAAGAACATACTTCTTAAGTAATAAGAAGTATATCAATTAGGGTTGAGGTTGTCTAGTTTTTGTTATTGGATTCACTAAGTAAGGAATGGTGGTTTCCTAAATAGGATGTTTAATAATTATCTCACACTAGAAGGGTTTAGTGGAATAGGGTTATGTAATGTAAAATAGTAGGTATAGTGGCTATTAAGGTTCATCACAATGGTGTGATGCTAAATAGGGATAAATAAGGTTTATGTCTCTGAGGGTTGGAGCTAGGGTTTACATCTGGTTAACCCCATTTGATCATCTAGGTCTGATGAGGATGAACACATGGGATACCCATCTTATTAGTGATAGGTCTTCTACATTTTATGTGGCCAAGACAAGTATTTAGTGGCTATTAGGATTCTATGCTTTGAAATAAGGTACCATGATCACATGTTCTAACCTAGGTTTTAGTCTTAGAGGCAATTTATGGTTCACATGTAATAATGGAACTAGGGTTCCTGATGGAGTTAGGGCTTTAGGTGTCACATGAAATGATAGGGTTGTACTATCATTTAATATGGAATTAGGTTTTGCTATTTATCATGTAATTATTTGTTTAATAACTTCATTTTAAAGTTGAAGTTATTAGTAACTTGGAGTTAAAAATAATATTGAATTTGTCATTATATTATTTTTAATGAATTAATAATTAAGGTGATTATTAATTAGGGTTTAAATCCTTCTAATAAAGATTTAACAAAATAACAAATAAAGAAAATTTAGTTTTCAGGTTTTCTTTATTTGTTTACTGGTTTTTATTTATTTCAGAACTTTTCTTAATTTTTTGAATTTTAATTGAATTTTTAATTAAAAGAAAAGACTTAATTAATAGGTATTTAAGTAATTAGATTTTTGTTTAAAATAAAAATTTCATATTATATTTTTATTGGATAGGATTTTCTTTTATAAGAATTCTGATATCTTATTTTCATTTTTCTAAGTTCATATGAATTTCCTACAAATTTGCAAAGTTTCAGATATTAATGGAATTTGAATTTGAAATGAAATGGTTAAACACACCCGGGCTAGTCTACACATAGACACTGACTGGTGGGCCTTAGCCATGTCAGCTGCCAGGTGGTGCCGATGTGGCAACCATGTGCTCTGCCGGCGGCCAGTGGTGGACGTCGCCGGCGATACAGGGTTCCCGCGGGGCCGTATGGATGTGCGTCGGAAAAAGGACAACGAGGCGAACACGATGGTGGTGGCGCCGCTCCAAATAGGTCACCGGAGCATGCACGGCGGCGAGGGGCGGCGGCAGTGCTCACGGGCTAACGACGCGGCGGTGCTACGGCATGCAATCAAACGAGCCAAGTACTCCTCGAGGTTCAGTAGCTCACCAGGAGCACGATGAGCTTGGTGGCGAGGCGAGAGGAGGTCGCAGTTGCCGGGATTGCTCGATGCCGGCGTCGGAGAAGACGACCTGGCGCGGTCGATGGGAGGCGCGTCAGCTCGATTCCTCGCGCACGGTGACCATGTCGAGGACGGCGGTCCCAACGGTGGGCACGGCGAGGGCACAGGGCTTCCCAATCGACGGCGATAGTCGGGGTCCGAGCGCGTTAGGGTTTCGGTTTGGGAAGGAATTGGGCGAAGAGAGGGAAATTGGAGGTTCTCTACGCCTTTTATAGGTGCTCCGGCGTGTGCTGGCGGTCAGCAACAGCGGCGGCGACCGCGGGACGTGGCGTTGGCGTCGCGGTGGCGAGCTCCCGCGCGTCCAGTGACGAAGACGAAGACGACGACGTCTCCTCGTCTTTATCCACGCGAAACGGTAGCTGGGCCGCGATGGGCTGTGCTGGGCTGGGGCTGCTGGGCTGTTTGGTGGGCTACACGGCCAGGTAAGGTCCAGGTAAGTCCTTTTCCTCTCCTTTTCTTTTTCTGTTTTTATTTCTTGTTTTCAATTCTGGTTTTAATTCAAATCTGAATTCTTGTCTGTTTTGCAGGTTTTTAACAATTTGGTTTTCATGAGGTCTAATACAAGGATCATTGTATTACAGTGTTGTTTTTGAATAAACATGAATATATGTGAGCCGTGTTGCAATTTTTAATTAGACAAGAATTTAGGTATTCATTTTAGTTTTCTTTCTCATTTGTAATATAACCCCCTGTTGGATAATTATAGTTGATGATTCTTATTCCAAATGTTTAGGAAGTTATTTATTAGGACTTGGCTTCATATTGGAGGAATTGGTCAATTGCACATGATTTTTTTATGTGAGCTCAATTGTATTAGGGTTTTATAGTTTCTATCATAACCCCCCTTATTAAGGTTAATACTATCATTATATTTGAAAGTATCTAAGTAGTTATTGTTTCCATCATGGTTTATCTTGTTACAAAGATAATGGGTTGATCACTACACATATGGTTTAATTATAGGACTTAGCATTAGGTGGCTCTTATGTTTTAATTGAAGCATAGGATTTAATTAATGAACCATTAGAGTTCAAATGTTATTTACCTAATGTCACATGGGTTGGATCTCAAATATGGTTTAGGTTTCTTAGTTATAATCACTTAAGTGATACACAAACTAGAGTTGAGATATAATTCTAGGTTGTAGATATGAGATGATACCATATTGCATTGGCTAGGTTTACTCTCCCCAATGCATGATAAAAATGGATACTTGCTTAATATTTCATGTGCTCCTTTAGTTATTAAGGATCTGAGAATTGGTTTTATCTTTTACCAATATACTTCTTTTATTATCCTTAATTTATCATTTGGAGTAACTAAAATGTTTATGGTTCTTTTTATAGTTAACTTTGGTTATAAGGATGAATGGTTTCTCACACTACCTTAAATATAGGGTTTATCTTATGGCTTATTCTTCTATTTCCCCAAAGCATGGTCATGGCATCACCATGAGCAACTTATTCTTAATTTTTATCTTCTACTCCCAATTCTTATTTTGGAATGGATTATTCTAGGGTTCTACTCAAGGAATGATGATGTGATTAACTAAATATGTGGTTTGCCTAAGAATTCTACCTTGCTAGCTTCTGTAGCTTGTTCTTCAGGAAATCTGATAAACCTGCATCTTGTGGCATGCCTCCACCTCCTAGCTGCTTCATCTTGATCCTAACTATTTTATGGAGTGGCTCAATGTGTTGGTATTCTTGCATCAAGGTGCAAGATGATGAAATGGATGAAGTGTGAGGCTCCTTTTATAGGCTTGGGCATGCTCTAGTAACATGACACATGGGTGGATGACTCTTGCTTTCATTTGATGAGCAAGGTGCTTGGTTGTCATGCTCTCATCCATAGCAATCCTTTAAGCATGAGGTGGCATAGTTTAGGATTCAAGCTATGTAGATATTTTCATCCTATGTGGCATTGAGATTATCCTCTCATGTGATTTATTTTTGGATAGCCAAGTGGCTTTTGTTACTAAATATCTTGTGAATGATTTTATGCTTGTGGTTGAGTCACTATATCATATGTGATTGTATTTATATTATTATTGGGATCAAAATTTCAAAGATAAGGATTATACCCCAACTTTGAATGGTGATGTGTGATTTCACCAAGGCATGATCATATGAGTTTCAAAATACTCATAGTTTATTTTATTCAAATAGTTTGAACTATAATTCGTAATGTAAACGAATTTAGTTTTGTGATATTCCACATTTTTAATAAGTTATGATTGAAATCAGAAGGTGTGGCTTTTATGCACTTAGGTCCTTGTGTTTTGCTATATTTGGTATTTAGTTTTAAAGTGTATTCAATTGTACCTCAAGGTAGTTGCTTAACTTTTGAGTGTTAATAATTTAGAGTGTGCTTCTTATCTCTTTAATGATTATATACCCCTCCCATCTCTAGGGTTTAATGATAACTTTTGTTGGTGTTAAGTTCAAGAATTTAGTTCAAGAATTACCATGAGGTTCATGGTAAGAACATGGGTTAGTTTAAGACATGGAAAAGATAAGTGAAGAATGGGTTCTCCATTTATTGTTACTTGATTTCCAATTGAATAGATGTTCTTATGTTATGGCAAGGAATACCATGTTATGATCTTTTATAAGATCAAGCAATTGATCATTGGGTAAAGTGTTGTTGTGTTGATTTTAGTTCCATTTGATCTAACCCTTTAGATCAAATCATCTCTACCCAAAACAAGGTTTTAACAAAGTCACATTGAGGTTTATAGCGCTTGACTTGATGAGCTACTTCAATTCCACCAAGGTCAAGTGAAACTTCAGTTACTGTGGCTGTTTTACTTTAAAGCGCGAAAATTCCCCAGATTTTCTATGCATGAATGCAATGCACACATCTGTTTCCTCTATTTTTGTAACCCCAGTACCTGGGATATTACAGGTTCCCAACGAACGTGTGAGTTACACGCCATCAAGCTCTTTTTCTGGCCCCGTTGCCGGGGAGATCAAGACACGCTGCAAGGGGAGTCTCCACTTCTCAATCTCTTTACTTTGTTTTTGTCTTGCTTAGTTTTATTTACTACTTTGTTTGCTGCACTAAATCAAAATACAAAAAAATTAGTTGCTAGTTTTACTTTATTTGTTATCTTGTTTGCTATATCAAAAACACAAAAAAATTAGTTTACTTGCATTTACTTTATCTAGTTTGCTTTATTTACTGTTGCTAAAATGGCCAACCCTGAAAATACTAAGTTGTGTGACTTCACAACCACAAATAATAATGATTTCTTATGCACACCTATTGCTCCACCTGCTACTACAGCAGAATTCTTTGAAATTAAACACCTTTCTTGAATCTTGTTATGCGAGAGCAATTTTCTGGTGTTAGTTCTGATGATGCTGCTGCCCATCTTAATAATTTTGTTGAACTATGTGAAATGCAAAAATATAAAGATGTAGATGGTGATATTATTAAGCTAAAATTGTTCCATTTCTCATTAAGAGGAAGAGCTAAAGATTGGTTGCTATCTCTGCCTAAGAATAGTATTGATTCATGGACTAAATGCAAGGATGCTTTTATTGGTAGATATTATCCCCCTGCTAAAATTATATCTTTGAGGAGTAGCATAATGAATTTTAAACAATTAGATACTGAACATGTTGCTCAAGCTTGGGAAAGAATGAAATCTTTGGTTAAAAATTGCCCAACCCATGGACTGACTACTTGGATGATCATCCAAACCTTCTACGCAGGACTAATTTTTTCTTCACGGAATTTATTGGATTCAGCTGCTGGAGGTACCTTTATGTCCATCACTCTTGGTGAAGCAACAAAGCTTCTTGATAATATGATGATCAACTACTCTGAATGGCACACGGAAAGAGCTCCACAAGGTAAGAAGGTAAATTCTGTCGAAGAAACCTCTTCCTTGAGTGATAAGATTGATGCTATTATGTCTATGCTTGCGAATGATAGGACTAATATTGATCCTAATAATGTTCCATTAGCTTCATTGGTTGCACAAGAAGAACATGTTGATGTAAACTTCATTAAAAATAGTAATTTCAACAACAATGCTTACCGGAACAATTCTAGTAACAACTATAGGCCATATCCTTATAATAATGGCAACGGCTATGGTAATTCTTATGGGAATTCTTACAATAATAATAGGAACACACCCCCTGGATTTGAAGCCATGCTTAAAGAATTTATTAGTACACAAACTGCTTTTAACAAATCTGTTGAAGAAAAGCTTGGGAAAATTGATATACTTGCTTCTAAAGTCGATAGTCTTGCTGCTGATGTTGATCTTTTGAAATCAAAAGTTTTGCCTAATGAAAATCATCATAATAAAATTGTTACTACAGCAAATGCCATCCAAGTTAGAATTAATGAGAATATAAGATTAATGGCTGAACTGCGTGCTAGGTGGGATAGAGAAGAAAATGAAAAACTAGCTAAAGAGAAGAATATAGCTAAAGTTTGGACTATTACCACCACTTGTAATGCTAATGCTACACATGTTGCTGCACCTTCTACTAATAATAATAAAAGAATTGGTGTTAGCAATGTTTCCACTTCTAATGCAAAGCGCGAGAAACTGCCTGAAACTGCTAAAACTGCTGAAATTGCCTGTGATAAAGCTGCTGAAATTTTTTCCAACATTGGGGATGATGATCCCATTGCTTTAGATTATAATGGTTTTAATTTTGATGATTGCCACATCTCTGAAGTTATAAAGTTCTTGCAAAAACTTGCTAAAAGTCCTAATGCTAGTGCTATAAATTTGGCTTTCACGCATCATATTACAAATGCTCTCATAAAAGCTAGAGAAGAGAAACTAGAGCGCGAAGCCTCTATTCCTAAAAAGCTAGAGGATGGTTGGGAGCCCATCATTAAGATGAAGGTTAAAGATTTTGATTGTAATGCTTTATGTGATCTTGGTGCAAGTATTTCTGTTATGCCTAAGAAAATTTATAATATGCTTGACTTGCCACCGCTGAAAAATTGTTATTTGGATGTTAATCTTGTTGATCATTCTACAAAGAAACCTTTAGGGAAAGTTGATAATGTTTGCATTACCGTTAACAATAGCCTTGTCCCCGTTGATTTTGTTGTCTTGGATATTGAATGCAATGCATCTTGTCCCATTATATTGGGAAGACCTTTTCTTCGAACTGTTGGTGCTATCATTGATATGAAGGAAGGTAATATAAAATATCAATTTCCTCTCAATAAAGGTATGGAACACTTCCCTAGAAAGAGAATGAAGTTACCTTTTGATTCTATTATGAGAACAAATTATGATGTTGACACTTCGTCTCTCGATAATACTTGATACACACTTTCTGCGCCTAGCTGAAAGGCGTTAAAGAAAAGCGCTTATGGGAGACAACCCATGTTTTTACCTACAGTACTTTGTTTTTATTTTGTGTCTTGGAAGTTGTTTACTACTGTAGCAACCTCTCCTTATCTTAGTTTAGTGTTTTATTGTGCCAAGTAAAGTCTTTGATAGAAAAGTAAGTACTAGATTTGGATTACTGCGCAGTTCCAGAATTCTTTGCTGTCACGAATCTGGGTCCACCTCCCTGTAGGTAGCTCAAAAAATTAAGCCAATTTACGTGCATGATCCTCAGATATGTACGCAACTTTAATTCAATTTGAGCATTTTCATTTGAGCAAGTCTGGTGCCATTTTAAAATTCTTCAATACGAACTGTTCTGTTTTGACAGATTCTGTCTTTTATTTCGCATTGCCTCTTTTGCTATGTTGGATGAATTTCTTTGATCCACTAATGTCCAGTAGCATTATGCAATGTCCAGAAGTGTTAAGAATGATTGTGTCACCTCTGAATATGTTAATTTTTATTGTGCACTAACCCTCTAATGAGTTGTTTCGAGTTTGGTGTGGAGGAAGTTTTCAAGGATCAAGAGAGGAGTATGATGCAACATGATCAAGGAGAGTGAAAGCTCTAAGCTTGGGGATGCCCCGGTGGTTCACCCCTGCATATATTAAGAAGACTCAAGCGTCTAAGCTTGGGGATGCCCAAGGCATCCCCTTCTTCATCGATAACATTATCAGGTTCCTCCCCTGAAACTATATTTTTATTCCATCACATCTTATGTGCTTTTCTTGGAGCGTCGGTTTGTTTTTGTTTTTTGTTTTGTTTGAATAAAATGGATCCTAGCATTCTTTGTGTGGGAGAGAGACACGCTCCGCTGTTGCATATGGACAAATATGTCCTTAGGCTTTACTCATAGTATTCATGGCGAAGTTTCTTCTTCGTTAAATTGTTATATGGTTGGAATTGGAAAATGATACATGTAGTAATTGCTAAAATGTCTTGGATAATGTGATACTTGGCAATTGTTGTGCTCATGTTTAATCTCTTGCATCATATACTTTGCACCTATTAATGAAGAAATACATAGAGCATGCTAAAATTTGGTTTGCATATTTGGTCTCTCTAAGGTCTAGATAATTTCTAGTATTGAGTTTGAACAACAAGGAAGACGGTGTAGAGTCTTATAATGTTTACAATATGTCTTTTATGTGAGTTTTGCTGCACCGGTTCATCCTTGTGTTTGTTTCAAATAAGCCTTGCTAGCCTAAACCTTGTATCGAGAGGGAATACTTCTCATGCATCCAAAATACTTGAGCCAACCACTATGCCATTTGTGTCCACCATACCTACCTACTACATGGTATTTTCCGCCATTCCAAAGTAAATTGCTTGAGTGCTACCTTTAAAATTCCATCATTCACCTTTGCAATATATAGCTCATGGGACAAATAGCTTAAAAACTATTGTGGTATTGAATATGTAATTATGCACTTTATCTCTTATTAAGTTGCTTGTTGTGCGATAACCATGTTCACTGGGGACGCCATCAACTATTCATTGTTGAATTTCATGTGAGTTGCTATGCATGTCCGTCTTGTCTGAAGTAAGAGAGATCTACCACCTTATGGTTAAGCATGCATATTGTTAGAGAAGAACATTGGGCCGCTAACTAAAGCCATGATCCATGGTGGAAGTTTCAGTTTTGGACATATATCCTCAATCTCAAATGAGAAAATTATTAATTGTTGTTACATGCTTATGCATAAAAGAGGAGTCCATTATCTGTTGTCTATGTTGTCCCGGTATGGATGTCTAAGTTGAAGAATAATCAATAGCGAGAAATCCAATGCGAGCTTTCTCCTTAGACCTTTGTACAGGCGGCATAGAGGTACCCCTTTGTGACACTTGGTTAAAACAGTGCATTGTGATGATCCGGTAGTCCAAGCTAATTAGGACAAGGTGCGGGCACTATTAGTACACTATGCATGAGGCTTGCAACTTATAAGATATAATTTACATGATACATATGCTTTATTACTACCGTTGACAAAATTGTTTCATGTTTTCAAAATCAAAGCTCTAGCACAAATATAGCAATCGATGCTTTTCCTCTATGGAGGACCATTCTTTTACTTTCAATGTTGAGTCAGTTCACCTATTTCTCTCCACCTCAAGAAGCAAACACTTGTGTGAACTGTGCATTGATTCCTACATACTTGCTTATTGCACTTATTATATTACTCTATGTTGACAATATCCATGAGATATACATGTTATAAGTTGAAAGCAACCGCTGAAACTTAATCTTCTTTTGTGTTGCTTCAATGCCTTTACTTTGAATTATTGCTTTATGAGTTAACTCTTATGCAAGACTTATTAATGCTTGTCTTGAAGTGCTATTCATGAAAAGTCTTTGCTTTATGATTCACTTGTTTACTCATGTCATATACATTGTTTTGATCGCTGCATTCACTACATATGCTTTACAAATAGTATGATCAAGATTATGATGGCATGTCACTCCGAAATTATACGTGTTATCGTTTTACCTGCTCGGGACGAGCAGAACTAAGCTTGGGGATGCTGATACGTCTCCGACGTATCGATAATTTCTTATGTTCCATGCCACATTATTGATGTTATCTACATGTTTTATGCACACTTTATGTCATATTCGTGCATTTTCTGGAACTAACCTATTAACAAGATGCCGAAGTGCCGATTCTTTGTCTGCTGTTTTTGGTTTCAGAAATCCTAGTAAGGAAATATTCTCGGAATTGGACGAAATCAACGCCCAGGGGCCTATTTTTCCACGAAGCTTCCAGAAGTCCGAAGATGAAACGAAGAGGGGCCACGGGGTGGCCAAACCCTAGGGCGGCGCGGCCCCACCCCTGGCCGCGCCGGCCTATGGTTTGCCCCCCCCCGTGCCGCCTCTTGACTTACCCTTCCGCCTACTTAAAGCCTCCGTGACGAAACCCCCAGTACCGAGAGCCACGATACGGAAAACCTTCCAGAGACGCCGCCAACGCCGATCCCATCTCGGGGGATCCAGGAGATCGCCTCCGGCACCCTGCCGAGAGGGGAATCATCTCCGGAGGACTCTACGCCGCCATGGTCGCCTCCGGTGTGATGTGTGAGTAGTCTACCCCTGGACTATGGGTCCATAGCAGTAGCTAGATGGTTGTCTTCTCCCCATTGTGCTATCATTGTCGGATCTTGTGAGCTGCCTAACATGATCAAGCTCATCTATCTGTAATTCTATATGTTGCGTTTGTTGGGATCCGATGAATAGAGAATACTTGTTATGTTGATTATCAAAGTTATATCTATGTGTTGTTTATGATCTTGCATGCTTTCCGTTACTAGTAGATGCTCTGGCCAAGTAGATGCTTGTAACTCCAAGAGGGAGTACTTATGCTCGATAGTGGGTTCATGCCTCGCATTGACACCTGGGACGATGTGAGAAAGTTCTAAGGTTGTGTTGTGCTGTTGCCACTAGGGATAAAACATTGATGCTATGTCTAAGGATGTAGTTGTTGATTACATTACGCACCATACTTAATGCAATTGTCTGTTGCTTTGCAACTTAATACTGGAGGGGGTTCGGATGATAACCTGAAGGTGGACTTTTTAGGCATAGATGCAGTTGGATGGCGGTCTATGTACTTTGTCGTAATGCCCAATTAAATCTCACTATACTCATCATGATATGTATGTGCATGGTCATGCCCTCTTTATTTGTCAATTGCCCAACTGTAATTTGTTCACCCAACATGCTGTTTGTCTTATGGGAGAGACACCTCTAGTGAACTGTGGACCCCGGTCCAATTCTCTTTACTGAAATACAATCTACTGCAATACTTGTTCTACTGTTTTCTGCAAACAATCATCTTCCACACAATACGGTTAATCCTTTGTTACAGCAAGCCGGTGAGATTGACAAGCTCACTGTTTCGTTGGGGCAAAGTACTTTGGTTGTGTTGTGCAGGTTCCACGTTGGCGCCGGAATCCCTGGTGTTGCGCCGCACTACATCCCGCCGCCATCAACCTTCAACGTGCTTCTTGGCTCCTCCTGGTTCGATAAACCTTGGTTTCTTTCTGAGGGAAAACTTGCTGCTGTGCGCATTATACCTTCCTCTTGGGGTTCCCAACGAACGTGTGAGTTACACGCCATCAGAGTCCTCGGACGATTTTGATAGATTTCCCCGGCACCCCATTCACCAAGATCTTGACGCTGGCTGTATGCAACAAGAGCGCCAGCCATTTGCGACACTTCTCCCCAAAACCCATCTGTCGTAACACCTCAAACAGGAACGGCCACGACAGGGAGTCGAAGGCTCTAGATATATCCAACTTCAGAAAAACTCCCTTGACCCTCCTAGTACTGATCTTCCTGGCAAGCTGTCTGACGAGCAAAAAGTTATCGTGCAAGCACCTCCCCTTAACGAACGCAGGTTGGTTTTTACTGACCAACTCCCCCAGTCTGCCTCTAAGCCTATTGGCAATAATCTTGGAGAAGAGCTTGCCAAAACTATGAACCAAGCTGATGGGCCTGAATCCCCCACCTCAATTGCATCCTGCCTCTTTGGGATCAAAACCACAATGGACCTGTTAAGCCTATCAAAACCCCTGCCATCACCAACCGCAAGCTTCAAGATGGCCGCCATTATGTCCCCTTTGATAAGGTTCCACGCCTTTTGGTAAAAAATACCAATGAAACCGTCAGGACTCGGAGCACGATCAGCAGGCAGGTCCTGAACCGCCCTCCAGACCTCATCTTCAGTGAATAGATCCTCCAGACTCCGCAGATCCCTCGCATGCAATCCAACACTATCCAGGTCCACCGTGAGCTCCCTGACCGCCGTGTTACCCAGAATCGTCGAGTAAGCCTAAAAGAAAGCCTCCTCTTTATCTTCCTGCTCCGTAAACAGCTGATCATCAACACGGATAGCCGGGATGAAGTTTTTGATCCTACGCCCATTGGCAATCGCGTGGAAAAGCTTCGTGTTTGCGTCCCCCTCCCGCAGCCATCTCATCCGTGACCTCTGCCGTGCAATTGTTCTCTCAAGGGATGATAGCCCCAGTACAGTGGCCTTGAGCGTATTCCTCAGCCACAACTCCCCCGGCAACAGTTGTCGCCTATCCTGCGCCGCATCGAAACGGAGGATGATCAGGTTGGCGATGGACAACTGCAGCTTGATATTACCCACCGATCTCTGACTCCACGCCTGTAAAGAAGCCGCAGCATTCCTGAACAACGCGTCCAGCCTTTTAAACGGATCCACAATACTATCGTCACAAACCCAGGCCTCCGCTAGCGCCTCCTGGAAACCAGGTATTTTTGTCCAGAACACCTCGAACTTAAACCTCTGCTTGGGACGGAAACCATTGTTGAGCGACAAATGTAGTGGCGCGTGATCCGATAAAGATGCTGCCAAAGCTTGCAGCAAAGCATCCGGGAAAGCCAAATCCCAATCAACCGACACCAATGCCCTGTCAATCCTTGTTAAGGTAGGATTCTCTCTAGCATTACTCCACGTGAACAATCTGCCATGCAGATACAGGTCCTTGAGCTCCATACTCCTCACAAAATCCCTGAACCTAGCCATCATCCCCAAGTCCAGATTATCATTGTTTTTCTCAGAGGCCCTAAGGATCATGTTAAAATCGCCAATTATGAGCCATGGCCCAATGCACAGGGCCCTCCTCTCCTCCAGCTCCCGTAAGAACAAAAACTTGTCTTCTTTACGTTGCGGTCCATACACAACCGTAACCCACCAAGGCTCCCCTCCTGGGGCCGTGACCTCCGCATTCAGAGAAAAAGTATCAAACGAGACTTGGTCCACACACACGACAGAGGAATCCCAGGCAAGGAGGATCCCTCCCCTAGTCTCCTGCGCCGGCAGATACGCAAACCCATCGAAGGAAGGTCCCAAACACTGCATAACCATGAAGGGATCAAAAACCGCTAAGTGCGTTTCCTGCAGCGCCACCACATTCACCTTAACTGAAACTACAAACTCCCGGACAGCATCTCTCTTGGCCAGATTGTTGAGGCCTCTCACATTCAAGCTTAAAATCTCTTGTTTATTATCCATTGATCAAACAGCACACCGACACCGTGACCCAACCATACTACTGCACCAGGACCGCTCCAGGCCCTGCCAAAGGATTGAAGCTGTCCGGCATGGTCTTCCCAAAAATCGCAGCCATAGCCCTGAGATGCTGCTCCCGAACCGGTGAGTCGAACAGCGCTCTGAATTCCGCGATAGCTTCGTCGCTGACGTCCAGCTCCGCCTCCGAGATTCCCAAGGCCTTGAGTAGCACCGCCTCAGCCGCAGTCGCTTTCCTCGGCCTGCGTGCCGCCGGAGTGCTCCCCGTGGCTGCCGCTCGCGTGACGCGCCTTGGCGTAACCGTCTGCGCTCCCAACCTAGCAGAGGTAGAGGACTCAATCTCCCTCAGGAGTGGCGGCGCAAGCTTCTTCAAAATCGATGCGCAAAATCTTCTCATTTTGCCTAAAGCCGCTTCCTCCTGTATCGACATGTTGGCCCTCATGCCACTGTCCATCACCCTCCCCTGCATGTTCTCATCAGGTCCATGCAAGGAGATTAGGGATTCCGACGAGTCCGCACTACCCTCCGAACCCACCGCCTCCCTGTTCAGATCGTCCTCCAGCGATCTCACCGTCTGGTTGTTGGCCTCCTGAGAGGTACTTGCTAGAATACCATCTAATGATATTGTGTCTTTATATCATGTTAAATGAACCTATGAATCTGCAAGTGCTATGGATAAGATTTCTGAAATTTCACATGTAAATTCTAGCACTTATGCATTTTTTTCATCTTTAATTCATTGGTGATTATAGATGGATGAGAAATTTCTAGTGGATCACATATGCATTACTTGTGATAGAATTGCTGAATTGAAACTTGCTGTTTTCAGTCCTATATGCTATGTGATAGAGTCTTTTTGCTGCGGGATGGTACCTAATTTTCGTGATAATATGAATATTGATTCTATTTTGTTTGAAATACTACAGCCACCAAAAGTAATTTTACTGGATTGTTTTAATTCTTCTAGAATAGAACCAGCTTTTTCATATCATTTGTGTTTATCCCAACACATGTTGCATTTCAATGCTATTGATGTATGCTTCACTTATATTTGCAACATATTATACACTGTGAGTTGTGGTCATGATTCCATACCTATTGGTTCTATATACCAGAGTCGCACAGTAAAAGCATGGTATCCATCATATATATATTTGAATATTTTGAATCGATTTGACCTTGTTCATAATCGATTTGATACTTTTACCTCATTTTCTTTGCCTTGTTGTGTACTTGTGTGTCAGTTAGATGTCAAACAACCAGTGTTACTGAACTGAAGCAGACCCTCCATGATTCCTTTTTCAGAACTGAAATGCAAATCATATAGCCTAAACTACCTTAGCTAGGCACCAGTTCCACACGGAGGCAGCATCCTGATGGTATCTGGCTCTGGCATCAGATTTCGTTGACTAGGACATGGCGTGAGGCGTAGCGCAGCATCCTCCTACTCACCATCAAGGACATTGTTTCCGGTGGTTGCGTGTCGCCGCCACGAGCCACAAATTGCAATCCCATTGACATAGTGATCTGGTCCCTTAGTATCTTATTTCTATCACTTTCTTCTATTCTCTCAGTTTATTTTTTTCTGTATTGATTTTGTCAGCCCTAAGTATCAGTATGTTCTTTCATTCTTTTCTGTTTCGTCTTTTTTTTTTTTTATCTTTCTGCTGGTTTAGAATTTAGTATCTAGTATTCACTTTCCTTCAATCCTTAGTGTATAATTTTTGTTTCCTCAGCTTCTTATTTCCTTAGCTTCTTTTTCTTCTCAGTTTATTAGTCTAGTATCTGAATTCAGCAGTTACTTAATTTTTAGTTATCTCTGGTACTTCTTATTTTCAGTTAGCAGTCTTGGGTCTCTCAGTAATTCTCTCTTTCATTTTGTAGTCTTTGGTCCCTCATTACTTCTTCTTTGTCTCAGTCTCTTGATGTGCATGTATCTCATATTTTCTGGTATCATTTTACAGTTAAATCTTCAGTTAGATCTATCATATGCGCTCATTCTTACTTGCTCAGTTCTATGTTATCTCATTTATTGAATCTCCTTGTACTATTCTCGGGTCACTCCGTTATTGTTTCTTCAGTTTGTTTGTCTTTGCTTATTCATCTTCTTATTTCCTCAGCTTGTCTGCTTCTTTTGTCCAAGTCATTTAGTTTTCTCTTCTATCAGTTCCTTATTTTTCGTGTGCGAGATACGTCATTGGTTAGTATTTATTCAGTGTTCTTTCAGTCAATTACTCATTCTGTCCTGTGATTTGGTCTTATTTTTCTGTATTCAGTTTACAGTTCTTCAACGGTCTTACTCTTGTTCTTTTTCATTATTAGAGTTCGCATTTTCAGTATTGTTCTTCTTCCTTTTTTATCAGTTAATTTCTTAAGTACCTCAATTTTTCCAATCTCGCGTGTGCCTTAGTCTAGCATTGCATTACTATATGAATTCCATGAATTCCATTTCTTTCTTGTTTCGCTTTAGTGTCTTTGTCTTCTCTTGTCTTTTTATTTGATTCACTGATTTTTTGTTGTTCAACCTCTTAGTTTAGGCAACCGCCGGGCTGGAGGAGGAGAAGTAGATATATCGATAGCATCTCCATTGCTCTGTCTCCCATCCAAGTCCTCCTCGACTCTCCTTGGTCAAGCTCTTCTTCCACCTTCAGTCCCTCCCTCCCGGAGCAGCCCACTCTAGGTACTCGTGCTACGCTTATGTTTTCCTTGTTTACCTTTGTTAGTTTATTCTTGCTCGATTCAATCATTCAACCACTGGTTCTCGTACTGCTACATGTTGCCTGGAAATTATTGTTTTGATTTTCAGCTTCTTGTTAGCTAAGTTTGTTTCCATATATTCTGCATTCTCTTTAGTTTTGGTGCTTTTCTTTCACTCTTCAATCTCTTTAGCTCTTGTTTAACATTTCTTCTGACACCTTTTGCTATATTTATGGAATTTGCATCAATATTGGCATCCTTTGAACGTTTGTGCATTTTCCCATCAACAAAAGATCCCCCATGACTACCTCTTTTTCTTGCAGCAGGTCGTTAAAATTGATATAGTGGTCATCAACATGTACATAACCTTTCCCTAGGTTACCATCCAAACTATTCGAAGGTTTCTGCATCTGATCTACTTTCTTCTTAGAACTTGCTTTACCAATATTTTCTTGTGTTTCCTTGGAGTGGATTGTCTGGATATGGAAACATTTGGGCTTTGATTTATCTTTTGCACATTTCCAGAAGCCGGAGGTCTTCCTTTCATAGAAGGAATAGTATCTTAAAACTACAAATATGTATGTCTGTCCAATCCAACATTTCCCGTCTCTTTGCTCAACCTCTCATTGACATGTTTGTCAGGAGGTAAGTTTTGTCTGTGCTCTGATGAAGAACCTATAGCTCCCGAATAAGCAATGTCAACCTTGGCCTTTTTGGAACTTTCTGACTTTATGGTTGCATTCTTATTATTAAAACCCCTTTTCAAGATGGCTTTGGTACCTTTCTCTGAGGTCCTTGTCGGTACATGGTTTGTTCCATCCTTTGAGGTTGATTTTCTTCTTCTACCATCCTGCTTCTTGAACAAAATGGCTTCTTCAATAGGCAACTTTTTACTATTCACTGCTAAGGGGTCATCAAAAAGATTATCCTTGTAAGATGTTTTGTTTGCAGGATACTTCCCATCAGACCTAGAACTCCCGATGTTTTTGCTTCCTAAAATTTCTGATGGCATGTTTTACTTTGCTTGCACCGATATTCTCAGTTGCTGCAGCTGTATATGCCGCCTCATCACTATCGATATTAAAATTATTCAGATCAATGTGTGATGATGTACTAGTGTAATCCAGATTTGTTCCTATGTCGATTTGCTCATCATCACCATCCATTGTTGGCAAATCTCTTGGCGAGGAACACGACCTCAGTTCATCTGCTACTTTTCTCCCTGATGTATCTGCTTTGTTATCCTCCCTTGTGATGTCCACAAATGCATCAGACCCTTCCTTGCTGCTTGGCGAAGCATCGCTATCACTGTCGTTGATGCTCCCACTGCCACTTGCAGAACTTTTGCTTTGACTCCCACTATCACTTCTATTGCCACTACTATCACTGTCACTATCACTTCCACTCTCACTAGAGGTACCTGCTTTTCCATCACTGTCATTGATCTTTTAGTCTCCTTGGGGTTTTCATTTTTTCATTGTTCCTCCTCTTTTTCATTTTATCATTTTCTCAGATTGCATTCCTTACTTCGAGCTACAGACACAGTCGCTTGTTTCCGTTTGTGTGCCACTCCACCTGCTGCACGAATCAAGCTTTAAGAGCAGCCGCCGCAGTCCTTCTCAAGATAGCTCTCTCTGATGCTCTCGATGTTTCATTATGTCTCTCTATGTGACGCGGCATAGCAAGCTGCAGGTCTCATACTTTCTCATCTATTTCTCTTTATCAGTCTCTTAAGTTCGCATTCCTTAATTTTTAGATGCGTTCATATTTTCTTTGTTCATATATCTACATAAGTATCTCAGATATTCTCTAGTTTGTGAATCTTTCCGAGATTTCTTTTGCGGTCTCATTGTTTGTGTCTATTTCCTCAGTGATTTGACCATCTTTTTTAAAAGCATTATTTTTTATTTTCAGAGTGAGAGTTAAATTTATATGAGAATAAAGGGAGAACGGGTAGATTCAACTTTTTGTTTGTTGCTCATATTGTTGGGGAAACCTACTGCAAATGGAAATTCAGTTTGTTTTCAAGGATAATTTTGAGTGTTTTGTGTTACAGGGAACTTCTGCTAAACAAGAGTGCAGGATAAAGTTGACTTTAATCAAGGTGTGCTACTACAACCTTTAAGTCATAATATGTTCTGAGCACAACCTTCAAAGCTAAAACAATTATGAGTCTGCTACTATCTTAGAACATGAGAGCACTATTTTCTGTTTCAGATTACTGGGAATTTAGGAGCATCCCTTGGACTTCAGTGAATCTCCAAATCCAAGTAAGTTGCCTTGCAGAATATTTTTGCCTTTCTTTTTCTTTGGTCGTTGTAGATCTTAATCTATATTCTTCCCCTTTTACCTTTGTGAGCGTCTCAATCTTCCATAGAGGACCACATGTAGCCCTTTATGTGTCGATGGAGTGGTTGGAGCAGGCGGAGGAAGTTTGCTTGCTAGAGAAGGTCGAACAATTGTATCTGGGCTTACAGAGAATGGCCGATCTGTTCTATGGGCGTTTCATTTTTCATGGGATCTTTCTGTTATGTTTTTCGGGCTTGTACTGTTTTAGGCTTAAAACGTAGCCCTTGGAAATCAACTTGGTATGAGTACTGAAAAATTTGAAAGCCCGCCGGATAACTGATTGTAAACTTAGAACTTAAGGTGGACTGAACAGACCACTGTCTATTCCATGTGAACCCAAACACATATTTGTAACTGTCATTTTTCATAGAGCTGGTTTAACAACGTACAGTTGTCATCATTTGATTGACTCCGATAAATCAAACGAGCGGACCTTATGGCGCCTGTCCCATATCGTGGCTGCATGTTCTGTTGGAGATTCGCGCTCTCGGGCCCACTATCTCAACCAGTTGACCCCTACCTTGGGAGCGATACATCTAGGGACGATAGCAATACACGAGCTACGAAGGACAGAGCGGACGCGAGATACATGGCGTTGGCAGGTCCTCGCCGTCCTTGCTCTGCCGCGGCATGGACCTGCCCGGGACCCCCACTCACTGCCCCTATCCTCCCGTTTTGAATTTGGATCTCATGGTCATACTCTTCCCCTTCCTCCATCCTCCTCAGTCCGGCAGACCTCTCCATGCGAGATCTGTGCTTATGTTTGGGTTTCTGGTCGATTTGGTCTGGAATCTCGACGCGGGCGGCTCGAATTGAAGAGTCCGGCTCTCTGAGCTGATCTGACCATGGCTTTGTTTGATTTTGTTTCAGTTGAGGCCGAGGCAAAGACCACTTTGCCGGAGCAGAGGGAGATAGGGATGAGACCATGGAGTTGTTCCCGCAGAGCTTCGGCCTGGGTGTCGTGCAGGACGCAGCTGCCCCTGATGCTACCAAGTACCGAACCACGCTACTTTCCTCTGCTCCATTTTTAGCCTTGTGCGCTTCTTCTGCCTGCTAGTCACGTGTGAATCTCACAACAGTCAGATGTTGGGCCTTTCTACGTGTTCAGTTTATCTGAATCGGGACCGGATGTTGCAAAGAGATATTGTTCTTGGACCGATATCTAGTTGAGAGTAATTGCCAGAATTTATTTTTCATACTAGTTGCAATTAAACTGCTCTTTAGATTAAAATACCCTCTTCTTAGATCGATAAACTGAGAGCATGCATGCCCAGAGACCTTATCCTGGAGCATGTGGATTCCGAGGGAAAGTGCATGTGGTATGTACATTGTGGTTCTTCCGATCTTCAGCTTGGGGTGTTTGTGCAGCTAGCAGATTACCAGGGGGTCATTTATTTGCCCCAGGGTGAAATCTTACATTAGAATTATGAAGCACAAAGCTTACTTGATCGATACTATTCATATATATATACGTCTCAATTAGGAGTCTCAAATATATTCTTTCCTCTGGTGTATCTATATTAGCCTAAAATGGGTCAATACTTGAACGATGGTTCACCTTTTATTGTACTGACGGAAGTGTTAGATTTGCAATAATAATCTCTACATATATCTTGTTTACCTAAAAAATAATCTTGTTATGTATGCTCGGCATTGTAGAAGAGCAATTCAGGTACACCGTACGCCTGATGCTCTGATCGAAATGAAGTAGTTCATACATGAAACCAGAATGAAATTTCCCTAATAACCTTTCGCCTTGCTAGTGAAAATAGAGTAGGCAGCTAACGCAAAACTCAAGTAGTGGTAGTCTTCAAGTGTAGGGAGCAAGAGAAGCAGCAGCTGACCATCTTCTACGGTGGGAAGGTGCTTGTGTTCAACGACTTCCCTGCAGATAAGACGAAGGGCCTGATGCAGATTATTGGCAAGGGCAATCCTGTAATTCAGAACGTCTCTGCGCCCGTAACTGTTACCAAGGTCTAGGCAGCCACGCCGGCCCTAGACAGCAGTTTGCCTGCAGCTCAGGTTGATGCTCACAAGTCTGCTCACTGGTAATTACCCTGTACTTTCTTATTGTGGAATATATTTTGATTGTTTAGCATGCATCTTACTGAATCTTACTTATCTTGATTAATGGTCAAACCTTTTCTGTCTTTTTAGATATGTCAATTGCTAGGAAGGCGTCACTTCACCGATTCCTTGAGAAGAGAAAGGATCGGTAAGCTGCTCCTTTTGTCATGAACTCATGATTTTTTAAAGAGAAGGCCGTAGCCCTGCCTTAAATTAATAAGGCCGTTGCCGGCAAGTTGTTACATGGTGCTGAAGAACAGCTAACAGGAGACGAAAAACAACAAGCATATAAGAAAGAAAAAGAAACACAGCTTGAGCTTCGTGTCCGTTGTCCAGCCTTGCGATCCGACTGAAGAGGCACCGAAGCTGGTGAAGAGGACCGCCATTGAGAGCTCACGCCCTAGTCAACCTCCAGAGGCCACGCACAAACCCCAGCACCATCCGTTTCTACCTCCGCAGAAAGCTCCCTGCTTTCTCGCCCCGGATCGAGAGGCGCCGGACCTGTCAGAGGTAGACTGCTCTCCCTGAGCACGCATGGATATCGGAGGTCACTGCCGGGGAGAAGGACTTCAAGCACTCGCCTCGCCGCACCGCCACCCACGAACATCACCGCCACCCGCAGCCCGCACCACAACACACTAGACCAAGCTGCCAGGAGCAGGCACAGACATTGCCTACCAACCGCCGCCGAGCTCGTCCACCCGTATCCGCTATCTCCGACTAGCGCCTCCAACGAGGGAACGACGCCAGAGCGCCGCCGCCGTCCAAACCGAAGTTTTGGGCTTTCGCCCGAGATAAGCAGAAAGGTGGGAGGGAGGGATACAACCTCGATGTCGCCTTCAAGAAGGAGCACGGCGCCGTCGCCAGCGTCGTCGACCTCGTGGCCGCCGCCATCAGCCAAGGGTTTCCCCCGGTTGAGAGCCCACCGCCGACCAACCTCACCACACCACCGGAGGGAGTCCGAGGCCAGGGAGATGGGAGGAGCACCGCCGGGAGGAAGAGCACCTGCACCAGGCCTGCACCCGCCGCCCCTTCGCCGTCCACACGGCCGAAGATCGCAGAACGCAACACCGGCGCCACCACCCGCCGCCAGGCTGGCGACGCCCCACCCCGCGCCCAAGGCCGCCGCCTTGCATCCATGGAATTCGCACGGTTGGCGGCGCACAGCCCGGCCACCAGCCACCACACCCAGGCACCGGCGAGGCCGGGCCGAAGAGGGGAGAGACGGGAGGAGAGCCAGCGACGAGTCCCCGCGCAAGGCCATCCCCGCCACCCGGCCGCCTTCCTCCCTGCAGCCGCGCGTGGGGGCCAGAGAGGAGCTCCCCGCCGCCCCCATCACCGGCGCCGCACAGCCTTGCCGGCGGCCGCCTCCAGGGGCGACGAGAAGGGGAGGGAGGTTGGGGGGAGGAGCTGGCGGCGCCCGATCTAGGGTTTCCCCCCCGGTCGCCTGGAGGGGCGACGCGAGGGAGAGGATGGGGGGTGACCTTGAACTCATGATTCACAGCATGTTCATCTCTTATCCCTGAAGTTTGTGGATTTAACATGTGCTTTTGTGTTTTTGTAGTCTGCATGCAAAAGCCCCATATCAAGATTCTCCTTCAGATGCAACACCAGTCAAGAAGGAGCCTGTGAACCAGGCTTGGTTTGGACACGGCTAATAATAATGCGCTGAAACCAAACCCTGTGTCTGCAAGAGGAGAGCGATGGGAGATCTGGTCTGTGCCATATAATTGCTACCAGAATATTGTTGTATCGACTTACCGAGATACTCGAAGGATGTCATTTTGATTTTTTGAAGGCATGTAGCCTGTCCCAAAACCAGAGGGATGAATTGTTTTGTTTGGTTATGGAGTGATTACTTTAAACCCTCTACATAGAAAGGGAGTTCAAACTGAATTTAATATCCCTTCCTGTTCTAAGGGATGGCATGTAGTACTACATTATGATAAGTTCTGTTTGTGAACAAGCTGATGTGGTTGTTGTATGCATTTATGTGCTACTATCTTCAATAGGCTCCAGTTTTATGTGCTTGGATATCTATTTAGTTTGGATTAGAACTTCTGAGGCACCGAACGATTTTCAGTCTATTGCTATTGAAATGTGGTTAGAGACACATGGTTGGATATTTTATCAGCTCTGAAAAGAAGTACTTAGGCAAGAACGATTTCGATTCGACAACGATATTACTATTGAAATCATGGTTAGCGATACACCGTTAGCGGTTACTTTGAGACCGATACTTGGATATCTTATTAGCTTAAACAAGAACTTCTTAGGCACCGACAATTTTTCAACTTATTACGATATTACTATTGAAATATGGTTAGCGATACACCACCGATGGTTACGGTTACTCCGAGGTACATGCATGGATATCTTATTAGCTAGAAAAAGAACTTCTCATGCCCAAGATTAGGATACCTATTTGTTCCACATCGAGGTGGTTACCTATATTACAACTTAGGATACTTTCGCCAACATTAAAAGAACTTCACCGGGGAACTATAAAATGAGCCTACGATATACACAACCATAGTAAGCATCTATGGTGATGATTGATATCTTATAGTTGCATGGTGAAATCCTTCTAATGTTGGCGAAGGTATCCGTGAGATAGATAAACTATAAGGCTACTATGGTTGTTGCATGTTGAGGTCCTTCAAACCATAGTTAACATCACCATAGATGCTACTATGGTTGTGGTGTAAGGATGCCGGGTTAATTAGGTCATTTGATCTTGAGCAAAGGCATCCTAAAGCTTTAGTGTAGATATCCACCCGCAAGTGGACATCCATTCGTCGTGTGTTGTATTGCTATGGTCATTTCAACATATTTGAAAAAAAGGATAATGTCATTATATCATAGGTATCCGTGCGAACCGATTCATAAGTATCCTTGGCGGTGGATTCCTACAGTTGTAATATACGTAACCACCTCGGCATGTCCACGTCAATGTGGATATCCACACTATAACTTCAGGATTCCTTCACCCAAGATTAAAGGACTTAACCGACAACCTTTCGATATTAGCAACCATAGTAGGCATCTATGGTGATCTTATCTCTATTTTATGCACCTCATTATACAACATTGTGATATCAATGCCTTAGAGAGTTTATCTACCGCATGGTACCTATGTGTTTCAGTCGAGGTGGTTATCTATATTACAACTTCATGATACCTTCACGAACATTAATTAGAAGGACTTCACCATGCAACTGTATGGTATCATTGCATTGGGTTCATCTATTGTCCGGTTACTTATAAGTTGGTGCCCACATGTCGAAATGAGCCTTATACGGTTACCTACGGTACAACGGTAGGATCTTTTTTCACAAATATCGAAATGACCTTATCAATAGCACACACGACGAATGCATGTCCACGTCAATAGGGATATCTAAACTAAAGCTTTAGGATGTACCCCAAGATTAAAGGACGTAAACAACATGTCTTATGGTATCCACGGCCATAGTAAGCATATATGGCGATGTTATCTATGTTTTGAAGGACCTCACCAAACATCATTGTGATATCAATGCCTTAGAGTTTATTTACATTCGAGTTACCCTTGTGGTCCATGTCAAGGTGGTTACCTATATTGTAACTTCAGGATACTTTTGCCAATATTTTGAAGGACTTCTCCAGGCTACTATTGAGAATTCATGGTTAGCGATACACCATCGACAGTTATTCAGAAATACATGCTTGGAAAAGATCGTCTTAGCCACCGAACGGTTTTCAATTTGACTATGATGTTACTATTGAGAATCATGGTTAGCGCTACACCATCGATGGTTACTATCAACCATATGCTTAGATATCTTATTAGATTGTAAAAAAACTTCTTAGGGACCGAACGATTTTGAAATTGACTATGTTGTTGCTAATGAAAATCATGGTTAATTAGGGATACGCCACCGAAGGTTACTCTTAGACACCTGCTTAGATATCTTATTAGCTCTCAAAAGGACTTTTTAGGCACCAAACAATTTTCAATATGAATTTGATGATACTATTTATAATCATGTTTAGCAATACACCACTAGCGGTTACTCATGGACACAAGTGTGAATATCTTATTAGGTCGGCAAAGAAATTTCTAGCCACCGAGCGATTTTCAATATGAATATGATGCTACTATTTATTTGGCGGCTAAAGGACCTTAGAGAGAAAATCTATGGTAAAATGACGTGGATTATCTATCAAGTGTGTACCTAAAGGGCTTATTCAGAGATACCTACACGTGGGATCGGCTCCTAACGAAAAATGTGTATTGATAGCTTGTCACGCGGCTAAAGCACCTAACGAGTCAAATATGTGATTCAAACTCATGTGGATTACATCACGCGCAACACGACAATGGTGGTTACTCACACCAAAGCACACGGATCCTTTAGTTGGCTTCTAAAGAACCTTATGGAGGAAATCTACTCTAACTATGTCCGAGATTGTTTATCAACTATGTATCCAAGGGTCGGTTCAAAAAATCCTACGCCTGGGATTGGTTCCTAACAAGAACGGGTATGGATACCTTGTCCTACGGCTATAGAACTTTACTGTTAAAATGTGGGATACACACTCTCGCAGATCGCATCATGCATGACACGACAATGGTGGATACTCACCCAAAATAGCATGGATCCTTTATTTGGCGGCTAAAGAACCTTATGAAGCAACTCTACGGTTATTATGACCGGTATGAAGTGTGTACCCAATCGTTGATTCAAAGATACCTACACAGAGATTCTTCCTAAAAAAATGCGTTCAAATAACTTGTAATGCGGCTAAATCACCTTACGAGTCAAATACGAGATACAAACTCATGCATACTACATCATACGGGACATGAAAATGGTCGTTACTCCCACCGAATTGCATGGATCCTTTAGTTGGATTCTAAAGGACCTTACGAGGAAATATATGATAACTAACTATGGTCGGTATTTTTTTTATCAAGTGTATATCCAAGGGCATTCAAAGATATCTACACATGGGATTGGTTCCTAACGAAAATGTGTATGGATACCTTGTCATGTGGCTAAAGCACCTTATGAGTCAAATATGAAATACACAGTCATATGAATTACATCATGCGGGATACTATCATACTACAATGGTGGATAGTAACACCGAAACGCAATGATCCCTTAGTTGTCTTCTAAAGTAGATTAGGGAGCAAATCTATGATAACTAGTGCCGGTATTATTTTATCAAGTGTGTGGGTTGATTCGAAGATACCAACGTCTGGGATTGGTTCCTAAATAAAAACGTGTTACTACTCAAATATGTGCACATACTACTCCGGATTACATCACGTGGGACACGATACGGTGGATACTCACGCAGAGGCGCATGTATCCTTTATTTGGCTTTTTTCCCGAGATTGGATCTTAGTTTTATTCGTTCTTGCGGTACAATTTTTTGGTTTCTATGTTACGAACCCCAACAAAATAACCTTACAAAGCAAAATCTGTTATAACTATGACCGGAATTGTGTATCAAGTGTGTATCCATGGGTTGATTCAAATGTACCTATGTAGGGGATTATATACCCATGCACCGTACTTATTTGCATATCGAATGGATACTAACGATAAGGTGTAATGATAAATTTTTCTTTGAATAAAGCACCTTCTAGAGAAAATAGGTGATCTATACACTCATGATTATTTACCGAACGTGTATCCACGAGTTTGATCCAAGGATATATACTCCAAGGATTCGATAACCTCAAATAGCATGTTTGTTTGTATGTCCATTGGTTCCTAACAGAAAAACAGGTATGGATATGGGATACACACTCATGCAGATTACATCATGCGGGACACGAAAACTATTTGAATATGATGGTACTATTTACAATCACGGTTAGCGATACACAACCGAGGGTTAACTAGACACATGCTTGGACAAGAACATCTTAGCCACCGGACTGTTTTCAATTTGACTATGATGTTACTACGAGAATCAAGGTTAGCACTACAACATCGATGGTTACTATCAACCATATGCTTGGATATCTTCTTAGCTTGTAAAAGAACTTCTGAGGGACCGAACGATTTTGAAATTTACTATGTTGTTACTACTGAAAATCGTGGTTAGGGATACGCCACCAGAGGTTACTCTTAGACACATGCTTGGATATCTTATTATCTCTCAACAGGACATTTTAGGCACCAAACGGTTTTCAATATGAATTTTATGATACTATTTATAATCATGTTTAGTGATACACCACTGGCGGTTACTCATGGACACAAGTGTGGATATCTTATTAGGCCGGCAAAGAAACTCTTAGGCACCGAGCGATTTTCAATATGAATATGATGGTACTATTTATTTGGCGGCTAAAGGACCTTACAGAGAAAATCTACGGCAAAAGTGACCTGGATTGTCTATCAAGTGTGCACCCAAAGGACTTATTCAAAGATACCTACACGTGGGATTGGCTCCTAACGAAAAATGTGTATTGATAGCTTGTCACGCGGCTAAAGCACTTTACTAGTCAAATATGTGAATCAAACTCATGTGGATTACATCACGCCCAACATGACAATGGTGGTTACTCACACCAAAGCGCACGGATCCTTTAGTTGGCTTCTAAAGAACCTTATGGAGGAAATCTACTCTAACTATGTCCGAGATTGTTTATCAACTATGTATCCAAGGGTCGGTTCAAAAAATCCTACGCCTGGGATTGGTTCCTAACAAGAACGGGTACGGATACCTTGTCCTACGGCTATAGAACTTTACTGTTAAAATGTGGGATACACACTCTCTCGCGGATCGCATCATGCATGACACGACAATGGAGGATACTCACACCAAATAGCATGGATCCTTTATTTGGCGGCTAAAGAACCTTATGAAGCAACTCTACGATTATTATGACCGGTATAAAGTGTGTACCCATCGTTGATTCAAAGATACCTACACCTGAGATTCTTCCTACAAAAAAATGCGTTCAAATAACTTGTAATGCGGCTAAATCACCTTACGAGTCAAATATGGGATACAAACTCATGCAGATTACATCATACGGGACATGAAAATGGTCGTTACTCCCACCGAATTGCATGGACCCTTTAGTTGGATTCTAAAGGACCTTACAAGGAAATATATGATAACTAACTATGGTCGTTATTTTTTTATCAAGTGTATATCCAAGGGCTGATTCAAAGATATCTACACATGGGATTGGCTCCTAACGAAAATGTGTATGGATACCTTATCATGTGGCTAAAGCACCTTACGAGTCAAATATGAAATAAACAGTCATGTGGATTACATCATGTGGGATACTATCATACTACAATGGTGGATACTAACACCGAAACGCAAGGATCCCTTAGTTGTCTTCTAAAGTAGATTAGGGAGCAAATCTACGATAACTAGTGCCGGTATTATTTTATCAAGTGTGTGGGTTGATTCGAAGATTCCAACGCCTGGGATTGGTTCCTAAATAAAACGTGTTACTAGTCAAATATGGGCACATACTACTCCGGATTACATCACGTGGGACACGATACGGTGGATACTCACAAAGAGGCGCATGCATCCTTTATTTGGCTTTTTCCTTAGATTGGATCTTAGTTTTATTCGTTCTTGCGGTACAGTTCTTTGGTTTCTATGTTACGAACCCCAACAAAATAACCTCTCAAAGCAAAATCTATTATAACTATGACCGGGATTGTGTATCAAGTGTGTATCCAAGGGTTGATTCAAATGTACCTATGTCGGAGATTATATACCATGCACCGTACTTATTTGCATATCGAGTGGATACTAACGATAAGGCGTAATGATAAATTTTTCTTTGAATAAAGCACCTTCCGGAGAAAATAGACGATCTATACACACATGATTATTTACCGAACGTGTATCCACGAGTTTGATCCAAGGATATATACTCCAAGGATTCGATAACCGCAAATAGCATGTTTGTTTGTATGTCGATTGGTTCCTAACAAAAAAAATCAGGTATGGATATGGGATACACACTCATGCAGATTACATCATGCGGGACACGAAAACTATTTGAATATGATGGTACTATTTACAATCACGGTTAGCGATACACAACCGAGGGTTAACTAGACACATGCTTGGACAAGAACATCTTAGCCACCGGACTGTTTTCAATTTGACTATGATGTTACTACGAGAATCAAGGTTAGCACTACACCATCGATGGTTACTATCAACCATATGCTTGGATATCTTATTAGCTTGTAAAAGAACTTCTGAGGGACCGAACGATTTTGAAATTTACTATGTTGTTACTACTGAAAATCGTGGTTAGGGATACGCCACCAGAGGTTACTCTTAGACACATGCTTGGATATCTTATTATCTCTCAACAGGACATTATAGGCACCAAACGGTTTTCAATATGAATTTTATGATACTATTTATAATCATGTTTTAGAGATACACCACTGGCGGTTACTCATGGACACAAGTGTGGATATCTTATTAGGCCGGCAAACAAATTCTTAGGCACCGAGCGATTTTCAATATGAATATGATGGTACTATTTATTTGGCGGCTAAAGGACCTTACAAAGAAAATCTACGGCAAAAGTGACCTGGATTATCTATCAAGTGTGCACCCAAAGGACTTATTCAAAGATACCTACACGTGGGATTGGCTCCTAACGAAAAATGTGTATTGATAGCTTGTCACGCGGCTAAAGCACTTTACTAGTCAAATATGTGAATCAAACTCATGTGGATTACATCACGCGCCCAACATGACAATGGTGGTTACTCACACCAAAGCGCACAGATCCTTTAGTTGGCTTCTAAAGAACCTTATGGAGGAAATCTACTCTAACTATGTCCGAGATTGTTTATCAACTATGTATCCAAGGGTCGGTTCAAAAAATCCTACGCCTGGGATTGGTTCCTAACAAGAACGGGTACGGATACCTTGTCCTACGGCTATAGAACTTTACTGTTAAAATGTGGGATACACACTCTCTCGCGGATCGCATCATGCATGACACGACAATGGTGGATACTCACACCAAATAGCATGGATCCTTTATTTGGCGGCTAAAGAACCTTATGAAGCAACTCTACGGTTATTATGACCGGTATAAAGTGTGTACCCATCGTTGATTCAAAGATACCTACACCTGAGATTCTTCCTACAAAAAAATGCGTTCAAATAACTTGTAATGCGGCTAAATCACCTTACGAGTCAAATATGGGATACAAACTCATGCAGATTACATCATACGGGACATGAAAATGGTCGTTACTCCCACCGAATTGCATGGATCCTTTAGTTGGATTCTAAAGGACCTTACAAGGAAATATATGATAACTAACTATGGTCGTTATTTTTTTATCAAGTGTATATCCAAGGGCTGATTCAAAGATATCTACACATGGGATTGGCTCCTAACGAAAATGTGTATGGATACCTTATCATGTGGCTAAAGCACCTTACGAGTCAAATATGAAATACACAGTCATGTGGATTACATCATGTGGGATACTATCATACTACAATGGTGGATACTAACACCGAAACGCAAGGATCCCTTAGTTGTCTTCTAAAGTAGATTAGGGAGCAAATCTACGATAACTAGTGCCGGTATTATTTTATCAAGTGTGTGGGTTGATTCGAAGATTCCAACGTCTGGGATTAGTTCCTAAATAAAACGCGTTACTAGTCAAATATGGGCACATACTACTCCGGATTACATCACGTGGGACACGATACGGTGGATACTCACAAAGAGGCGCATGCATCCTTTATTTGGCTTTTTCCCTAGATTGGATCTTAGTTTTATTCGTTCTTGCGGTACAGTTCTTTGGTTTCTATGTTACGAACCCCAACAAAATAACCTCTCAAAGCAAAATCTATTATAACTATGACCGGGATTGTGTATCAAGTGTGTATCCAAGGGTTGATTCAAATGTACCTATGTCGGAGATTATATACCATGCACCGTACTTATTTGCATATCGAGTGGATACTAACGATAAGGCGTAGTGATAAATTTTTCTTTGAATAAAGCACCTTCCGGAGAAAATAGACGATCTATACACACATGATTATTTACCGAACGTGTATCCACGAGTTTGATCCAAGGATATATACTCCAAGGAGTCGACAACCGCAAATAGCATGTTTGTTTGTATGTCGATTGGTTCCTAACAAAAAAAAATAGGTATGGATATGGGATACACACTCATGCAGATTACATCATGCAGGACACGAAAACTATTTGAATATGATGGTACTATTTACAATCACGGTTATCGATACACAACCGAGGGTTACGTAGACACATGCTTGGACAAGAACATCTTAGCCACCGGACTATTTTCAATTTGACTATGATGTTACTACGAGAATCAAGGTTAGCACTACACCATCGATGGTTACTATCAACCATATGCTTGGATATCTTCTTAGCTTGTAAAAGAACTTCTGAGGGACCGAACGATTTTGAAATTTACTATGTTGTTACTACTGAAAATCGTGGTTAGGGATACGCCGAGGTTACTCTTAGACACATGCTTGGATATCTTAATATCTCTCAACAGGACATTTTAGGCACCAAACGGTTTTCAATATGAATTTTATGATACTTTTTATAATCATGTTTAGTGATACACCACTAGCGGTTATTCATGGACACAAGTGTGGATATCTTATTAGGCCGGCAAAGAAATTCTTAGGCACCGAGCGATTTTCAATATGAACATGATGGTACTATTTATTTGGCGGCTAAAGGACCTTACAGAGAAAATCTACGGCAAAAGTGACCTGGATTGTCTATCAAGTGTGTACCTGATACGTCTCCGACGTATCGATAATTTCTTGTGTTCCATGCCACATTATTGATGTTATCTACATGTTTTATGCACACTTTATGTCATATTCGTGCATTTTCTGGAACTAACCTATTAACAAGATGCCGAAGTGCAGTTCTCGTTTCTGCTGTTTTGGTTTCAGAAATCCTAGTAACGAAATATTCTCGGAATCGGACGAAATCAACGCCCAAGTTCCTATTTTCACCGGAAGCATCCAGAACACCCGGAAGGACCGGAGGGGGCACTGGGCCCCAGGACCATAGGCCGGCGCGGCCCAAGCCCTGGCCGCGCCGCCTATGGTGTCGTCGCCCTTCGACCCTCTGCGCCGCCTCTTCGCCTATATAAAGCCCCCGGATCGAAAACCCCGAGGCGTTCGACGAAAACCACGAAACCTTCCAGAGCCGCCGCCATCGCGAGGCCAAGATCCGGGGGACAGGAGTCTCTGTTCCGCACGCTGCCGGAGCGGGGAAGTGCCCCCGGAAGGCTCCTCCATCGACACCGCTGCCATCTCCACCGCCATCTTCATCACCGCTGCTGCTCCCATGAGGAGGGAGTAGTTCTCCATCGAGGCTCGGGGCTGTACCGGTAGCTATGTGGTTCATCTCTCTCCCATGTACCTCAATACAATAATCTCATGAGCTGCTTTACATGATTGAGATTCATATGAGTTTGTATCACAATTTATCTATGTGCTACTCTAGCAAAGTTATTAAAGTAGTTCTATTCCTCCTGCACGTGTGTAAAGGTGACAGTGTGTGCACCGTGTTAGTACTTGGTTTATGCTATGATCATGATCTCTTGTAGATTGCGAAGTTAACTATTGCTATGATAATATTGATGTGATCTATTCCTCCTACATATGCATGAAGGTGACAGTGTGCATGCTATGTTAGTACTTGGTTTAGTCTTTTGATCTATCTTACACTATAAGGTTACTTAAATATGAACAAATTGTGGAGCTTGTTAACTCCGGCATTGAGGGTTCGTGTAATCCTACGCAATGAGTTCATCATCCAACAAGAGTGTAGAGTATGCATTTATCTATTCTGTTATGTGATCAATGTTGAGAGTGTCCACTAGTGAAAGTGTAATCCCTAGGCCTTGTTCCTAAATACTGCTATCGCTGCTCGTTTACTGTTTTACTGCGTTACTACTGCTGCAATACTACCACCATCAACTACACGCCAACAAGCTATTTTCTGGCACCGTTGCTACTGCTCATATATATTTATACCACCTGTATTTCACTATCTCTTCGCCGAACTAGTGCACCAATTAGGTGTGTTGGGGACACAAGAGACTTCTTGCTTTGTGGTTGCAGGGTTGCATGAGAGGGATATCTTTGACCTCTTCCTCCCTGAGTTCGATAAACCTTGGGTGATCCACTTAAGGGAAAACTTGCTGCTGTTCTACAAACCTCTGCTCTTGGAGGCCCAACACTGTCTACAGGAAAAGGAGGGGGAACGTAGACATCAGTACCCAAAGGACTTATTCAAAGATACCTACACGTGGGATTGGCTCCTAACGAAAAATGTGTATTGATAGCTTGTCACGCGGCTAAAGAACTTTACTAGTCAAATATGTGAATCAAATTCATGTGGATTACATCACGCCCAACATGACAATGGTGGTTACTCACACCAAAGCGCACGGATCCTTTAGTTGGCTTCTAAAGAACCTTATGGAGGAAATCTACTCTAACTATGTCCGAGATTGTTTATCAACTATGTATCCAAGGGTCGGTTCAAAAAATCCTACGCATGGGATTGGTTCCTAACAAGAACGGGTACGGATACCTTGTCCTACAGCTATAGAACTTTACTGTTAAAATGTGGGATACACACTCTCTCGCGGATCGCATCATGCATGACACGACAATGGTGGATACTCACACCAAATAGCATGGATCCTTTATTTGGCGGCTAAAGAACCTTATGAAGCAACTCTACGGTTATTATGACCGGTATGAAGTGTGTACCCATCGTTGATTCAAAGATACCTACACCTGAGATTCTTCCTACAAAAAAATGCGTTCAAATAACTTGTAATGCGGCTAAATCACCTTACGAGTCAAATATGGGATACAAACTCATGCAGATTACATCATACGGGACATGAAAATGGTCGTTACTCCCACCGAATTGCATGGATCCCTTAGTTGGATTCTAAAGGACCTTACAAGGAAATATATGATAACTAACTATGGTCGTTATTTTTTTATCAAGTGTATATCCAAGGCTGATTCAAAGATATCTACACATGGGATTGGCTCCCAACGAAAATGCGTATGGATACCTTGTCATGTGGCTAAAGCACCTTACGAGTCAAATATGAAATACACAGTCATGTGGATTACATCATGTGGGATACTATCATACTACAATGGTGGATACTAACACTGAAACACAAGGATCCCTTAGTTGTCTTCTAAAGTAGATTAGGGAGCAAATCTACGATAACTAGTGCCGGTATTATTTTATCAAGTGTGTGGGTTGATTCGAAAAGATTCCAACGCCTGGGATTGGTTCCTAAATAAAACGCGTTACTAGTCAAATATGGGCACATACTACTCCGGATTACATCACGTGGGACACGATACGGTGGATACTCACAAAGAGGCGCATGCTTCCTTTATTTGGCTTTTTCCCTAGATTGGATCTTAGTTTTATTCGTTCTTGCGGTACAATTCTTTGGTTTCTATGTTACGAACCCCAACAAAATAACCTTACAAAGCAAAATCTATTATAACTATGACCGGGATTGTGTATCAAGTGTGTATCCAAGGGTTGATTCAAATGTACCTATGTCGGGGATTATATACCCATGCACTAAGGTCACACTACAGAAAAGGTATATCATATCGTCTCCTGGCAATGTGTTTTCTAGAACTGAGACAATGGTTCCAAAAAGATAGTGTACAAGAAATGCAGCAAAATCATTTCAGATGACTGAGAGTTAAGTCTCTGCTTGATTTGTTTTTTCAATAGATCACATTTCCTATTTTGTTTTGTTGCGAAACAAAAGAACAATAAACAGAGTTTAAACAGTGCGTTGCAATTGCGCTGCTTTTCTCAATCTGAGCAGCTCTCGATGCTCTGTGACTTACATGTTCTGAAGGTACTTAATACCTGTGCTGTTGGTTACTATGCTGACATTTTGAAAGAACTTTATATGATTTTGGCGATTTTTAGCTGTATTCTGTTCAAAAAAATGAGACGAACAACTTTTGTTTGGACGAAATAGCCAAATTCGAAACGAGTCGAGCAGAATATGCAGAATAAGTCAGCGCTAGAAGTTGGACTGGAGAGGTATCATGCGGGCCGAGGGAGTGTACTTGCTGCAATCATCGTACTGAGGACTGCAGGAGTACGCGTGGGGGCAGTGTGAGATGGTACAGGAGCACAGTGCAAAATACCTGACAGATTGCTAGGTTTCCGTAGACATACGTTCCATGCGGTCAACGCGCGAGAGAATCTCCAGCTGAACAAACGGTTGGAGATAAGGTCAGGGCGCCATAAGGTCGTGTAGAAATGCGCGTCCGATTGACTCAGTGAAAAGTGTCTGTTTTATAGTCACTCCCAAAAAAGGATCTGCCCGTTTTTCTACCTTGCTAGAAATCACCACATCCTTTTCTACTGTTATAGGTTAACAATTTATTTTGATGCTGCTAAGATTAAGGGGAGATGATAAAAAGAAGAAGAAGATGGCATAAGGCAACTTTAAACACGATGCAAACCATATACCCACTCATATCACAAAATGTAATTGGCAGATTAATTAGGTTAGTTGCCAAATTAACTAGCAGAAACTTCCCGGTTAATTACTATTAATGCTTTATTAATTATGACCGGATTTCCAGATTAATTGGGAGTAATAGCCAGATTAAATGGGAGTATGTCCTAATTGCCATATTAATTTGGAGTATTGCCAAGTTTAAAATACGACTGGATTATAGTGTGTATTTTCTAGGTTAATTAGTCTGTTCATAATTGCCAGAATAATTAGTGCATACTGCCAGGTTAATTAGTCCTACCTGCCAAAATTAATTTCTACATAGCCTACTATTGTTGCTACCTGCTTGCATGGGTCTCTTCTCCCCCAAATTTCGAGCAAGTAAGCAACAGACTCGAGCTCTATTTCCATGGCGAATGAAGATAGCAGATGAACCACCTCCCCCTCACGCGCCTAGCTCCACGTGCTCGCTGGCGCGTGCCTCCCTGTTGCCTGCTCGTCGTCGGAGGCTACCTTCTCCCGTGCCTCCCCGAGCGGTGTTTCTCCACACCGGCGTGGTGCCTTCCCGTTGCCTGCGAGTCGTCCTCGGCCACCCTGCCGCGCGTTCGTCGGCGGCTGCCACCGCTGCGTCACGTGCTCGCGCGGCGTCGGCGGCGGCGACCCCTGCTCGCGCGACGGCAGCCTCCGAGCCGTGCTTGCGCGGCGGCGCTCCTCAACGATTCCCTTGATCCGGTGGTGGTCTCAGGAGGAGAGGAAATTTTGTGGTATCAAACGACTCACGAGGGGATAGTCACGAGAGGATAAGATACATCGGTTATTAAGGGGGCCCTACGCTTTTTTTTTTCCGCCGCACATGAGAGCAAGCAGTGCGGCGCTTTTGGTTATCTTCTTCCAACTATCTTTACTTCTCAGCTCGGTCATCTCCGTTCCATGGTATACCATGCTGCTGGCGGCCGCCGCTGCAGCAGCGCCGTACCACCCCATCTTCTCCCGCTATCACTTCCACCTTTCGCCGCCTAGTTTCTTCGCCGTTCGGAGAGCAGGCGGGGGCTCGGCCCTCCCGCGGGCCTTACTACGCCGGTGTCGCAGTCAGAGTCAACACTCCTGCTGTCGCTGTCACTGCTCTTGGAGCAGCAATGCGCACGCAGGCCGGAGTAGCCATTGCCGCCATTGCCGGTACGAATGTGTGCGCACTGCTCATGTGTTTTGTCGGTGCAATGGCTGAATTTAGTTATGTGGAGAATGCAGGGCGGGTGCAACGCCGGACCCCCCGGACGAGCTGCCGTCGGGCAGAGGCGGCCGCTACCATCCTTCCGAGGATATTGCCGAGACGCTCCACCTAAACGACGGCGAGCCGGCGCGCCTTACCGACGCCGAATCTGCCCGAACAATCGTCGAGGTTAGTTAACTAGTCCAACCATTTATATGCAGTGCTGAATTCCTGGGAGAGTGTGAGTCCCCTGTTGTTGAACAAAGTGCTGCGTATGAGCAGGTGAACAACAATGCTACGGTGATGATCTCCACGCTCGTCGACGACGGTGTACACGAGAGAATCATCTTGCCGGAGTTCCCCTATTTGACCGACGAGAATGGAGGTATGCTGCTGGGTACTTCGGATAATTGTGCAACGGCCTTCTTATCCCCAATAGGCTCTTGTAACTTGCTTTGGGGCACTCTCATTTTTCTTCCTTGAAGCTTCTGTGTGGCAATCTGCTCAGATATTTACTTCGAGGTCGACAATGAAGACGCAGTCATGGAAAGCATCATGGGCGAAGACAAAATCGCGGTAACAATTCCGTTGTAATTACCATTCTATTTCTTGTCACTTAATTCTCTTAATAAACAGGTTAACTATGCGTTCTTGTAGTTGTGCATACACTTAATTAATATTATACTATGTTGTTTTGTATCTGCAGCATGTTATCATTGGACTGGATAATACAGATGTCTTTGCTGACTTGGATCTAGCCGCGGCATCATCAACTCAATTTATGCAAGAAGGTGAAGAAGAAGATGGCGACGACGATTCAGATGATGAGGAAAGCGACTTTGATGAGGACTTTGAAGAGGTGGTGAAAATCCTTGATAAAATGATTGTTGTTACTTGCCAACAACAACATAATACAGTGATTTATTTTGATGATGTGTGTCTTAAAAACGTGCAGGAGGGTGTGTTTGCTATTGATGAAGAAGATGGTGACGACGACGATGAAGATGATGATGCGCCTAGCTGGTCCAACCTTGAAACCGTGAATTCCTGCCATCCTCTCTATTTTGCAAGGATGATTGTGGAGGTAGATGATTGAAACATAATTCTTATCCATCAGTGTAACAAAGTTTAATTATTATTCAAGAGTAACCATTATGCTCTTGACATTTATTGCTAGAGCGCGAGCAAATCTAATATAGATTGGTTGGACCGACCACCTGCAAGCCTCGTTGTTGAGGGCCAGCTGCGACCTGCCTTCGCTGAAGAGAGCACCATGGTCTCCAGGCATTTATTAAATGGTTGTTGTGACGAACCTGGAAATGAACCTTTTGTTCAGCAGACATTGTTTTATGGAACGAAGTAATCTCACAGTTAATGAAATTTGGTAGGTGATGAACCCCTGAAAGATAGTAAAAAGGAGAGTGGAGCTACATTTTTCAAGGTTGAAGTTCTGAGCATTGAGCTGATCACTGCATATGGTACCGAGGTATGTCTCCTTCATTTGATATGCCAAAGTAATTTTCCGGAACTGCTGAACCGTTGGTGAGTTTATGGCATGCTGGTGTTGATTAACAGTTTAAATTTATAATGAGTGCAGTATTTTTGAGTTTGGGCTCCAGGGGAGCCTAATACGGTACATTGAAAAATTCGAAAACGGTCTTTCAAAGTTTCAAACATTTCTGAAGAAAATCTACACGTATACATTATATCCTGCAAGCATGTGAAATTTCAATGTGAAATACCTTATCTCAAGGCTATACAAAAATTACAAAAGTGTGATTGTTAGAAAGGTGAACAGTAGTAGACGTTTTAAACCCCTACTAGTAAGTTTGCACGTGCACGCACGTATTGATAGATAAAGACAAACCACGATTTTGAGTATCTGAACGAAGGGCATAATTCACACTCACAAGTCTGCGGCATCTTTCTCCCTGCCCTCATTTCTCTCCACTTCCATTCTCTTCATCCGCCTTTGATTTTACTTTAGTCTAACACAAGAATAACTTCAAAAGAAAATCAGTTTGGACGAAAATAAGTAACACCACGGAGGCTGTGATTCTACATAAAAACAGAAGGTTCTAGTGACGCTAGTCAAATGATATCAAGATGCAAAAGTTTCGCGGAATGAAGAAAATAATAATTACTCACAACATCCATTGGCATTTAATCCAATCATCAGGTCATCAGAATTAATCATACATATTTGTTAAGGTTCATCTCCCTAAACATATCTTTATACCAGCCACCTCTTTTACCCAGAGATGCTCAGCTATGGCCTGTAGTAGGAAAAGTATGTGAGAAAATTGCGAGAAAGCAAGACTACTCCAATGTAACAGAGGAACTTCATGTTCGAGTCAGACCGAGGTGTATGTAACCTAAAATTAATCTTTCCTTAAACATTTCACCCACATTGACATATGGAGCCCTCTTAATGTTCTCAACCAGGAATGACCCGGAAGAAAATACAAGCTATGGACATGAGACAGAAACAATCCAACTAAATGATATTAGGGCAGAAAAATAATTCAGTGTGATAAAAATCATTAATAGTCCACTTTGAGAAATTTATGAAAGACCAATCATCTTTTTGAAAATGGGCGCTTTATTACTCAAGAAAGACCAATCATCTTAGCCGAATCCAAAACTTCTTCAAATCACAAATGCCCTCTAAAAGAAATAAAATGTCACCAAGTAATCTCCCATGCATCTTTAAATTCAATCAATAACTTCCCAACTGATGGAAGAACTTTCTCTTACCACGTACATGTTTTGTGCTACTGTTTACTAAAGGATAAGCGTGGAACCAAGTCTAAATCTAATTTAGAGAAGCATACCTTTTACTTATCTACTTCCTCTATTATAAGGGTTGCCGCTCTCTTCTTCATCCGCCCACTTCCATGCTTGTGCCACACCACAAATGCAAAAACGATAAAAGAGGATTAAACAACGATTGTATGGCAACTTTAGGTAACAGCTTGGTCACTCGATGTTCGCACAGGATACCATTGTAAGAATAGATCGTATAATTTCTGATAAGCACAATGATGGGAAATGTTAAAAAGCCTTGAGTTTAAAATACCACGTAGTGCTTCTGTAACCTTCAGCAATTTATTCACTCGCTAGACTCCTCCTGCTAACATATACATGAGGAAAGAGTTTTAAGATGGAAGAATGCTTAATTAGAAATGCAACATCTTGTGCTTGACCCGATCCTCTCGTTGCCTAGACGTGGGATGGCACGTTCGTTGTCGGCATCGTGACTCGTGAGATCATGCACGTTCTCTTCTTTGCTGAATAAAAGGAAGCAGAAACAGAAAAGTTGCATCAGTTGCATGCAGCACAAAACTCTCACCTCTCTGCGTTCATCATCTACTGAATCTTGTTCCTGGATCGAGAGAAGAGAAGCCACAAGTGGTATGAGAGCCTGCCGATCATGGCATAATCGGATACGCCGCCGCCAAAGAGAGATGCGTCGGTGGGGAAGAAGAAACCTAAAAACACGGCGTCCGGGTCGTGATCAAGATCTCCGAGGCGCACCTCCCTCTCACTGGTTCGTCGTGGTCGCGGGCAGCACCATGGGCGCGAGCTGGCGCTGAGGGAGAGGGTGGTGCACGCCGTCAACGGCGGCTCACAGTGGCCGACGCTGAAGCACACCAATTACGCGGATTGGGTCGTGCTCATGCGCATCCAGCTGCAGGTACACGGGTTGTGGGAAGCCTTGAAGGAGGGCGACTATGACGAGCACGACAATCGCGCGGCCCTATCGGCTCTACTCCATGTCGTGCCGCCAGAGCTGGTTCACATCCTCGCCGCCAAGGACAACGCCAAGGCGGCGTGGGACACGAGCAAGACGATGCTCGTCGGAGCAGAGCGCTTGCGAGGTGCGCGTCCTCCCGCGTAAGTACCGTCAGATGGCATCATCGATTGAATCTCCGTTAGATATCAAGACGATGTCGATCGAGGAGCTCAGCGGACGGTGAGGCCGCGACAACAGTCAAGCGCTACCAGGAGGAGGCGCAGACCGAGGCTTGCCGCAAGCTGTGCACCCTATGCACCAACCATGGCGGGGAGTTCACCTCCAACACGCTCGCCGCGCACTTCGCGAACACCAGCGTCAAACGGCACCTGATGGCGCCATACGCACTGCAGAAGAACGGCGTCGTCAAGCGCCGGAACTAGACCGTGGTTTGCATGGCCAGGAGCATGATGAAGGACAAGAAGATGCCAAGCTTCTTCTGGGGGGAAGCGGTGACCACATCGGTGTACGTCCTGACTTGCTCCTTCACGCGAAGCGTCGACGGGGGAACACCATACGAGGCGTGGCACGACAGGAAACCCTCGGTCGAGCATCTCCGTGTGTTAGGGTGCGTTGCCCACGTCAAGTCCGTGCGCCCCTTCCTTTGCAAGCTCGACGGCCGGAGCACCCCAATGGTGTTCATTGGGTACGAACCAGGGTCGAAGGCATACAAGGTCTATGAGCCATCGACGCGCCGCGTCCACGTCTCTCGCGATGTCATCTTCGACGAGACGGCAAGCTGGAACTGGGAGGAGCAATACGGGGAACCAGAAGGAAGCAATGGGGAATTCGTGGTGGAGTACATTACCTCGCCATCCTCGCTCATTGCAGCGATGGAGGAGCCGGAGGAGGAGGTTGCCACGACCAGTCCTGCCTCGACGCCAACCGCAAGCACGCCGGTACACCCCATGGGTGCTTCACCGCCACCATCCGTGGAGCTGGCCACACCTCCATCTGCGCCAGATCTAAAGATCTTTGACGCGCACGGCGAGGGGGAGCAGCACCGCTACCGCCATGTCATGGACATCTTGGGCGTCCACGACGCACCACCAGGACTCACCGGGCGCCTCCTGCTCACCACGGCGGAGGAGCCAAGCTGCATCGCTAAGGCCCAGCGAGACGCAAGCTGGAGCAAGGAAATGGAGGAGGAGATGGCCTCCATCGAGCAGAACAAGACTTGGGCCCTGGTGGATCTACCTAGCGGCCATAAGCCCATTGGGCTGAAATTGGTGTTTAAGGTGAAGAGGGATGAGAAGGGCGCCGTCGTCAAACACAAGGCCCACCTCGTCGCAAAAGGATATGTGCAGCGCGAGGGATTTGACTTCGAGGAGGTCTTCGCCCCCGTCGCACGGCTCGATTCCGCTCACCTGCTCCTCGCCGTCGCTGTGCAAGAGAAGTGGGAGTTGCACCACCTCGACGTCAAGTCCGCCTTCCTCAACGGTGAGCTCGAGGAAGAGGTGTACGTTGCTCAGCCCCCTGGATTCGTCATGGATGGATCGGAGGGGAAGGTGCTGCGACTTCACAAGGCACTCTACGGGCTCCGTCAAGCTCCGCGAGCGTGGAACGCGAAGCTGGTCATCAGCCTCGCCGCACTTGGCTTCACCATGCGGTGTACACCCGCAGCAAGGACGGGGAACGGTTCCTGCTCGATGTGTACGTCATCAACCTAATCGTCATCGGTGCGTCCCCAACGGCGATCGGTGATTTCAAGAAGGAGATGACGTCGCTGTTTAGGATGAGCAACCTGGGGCTGCTATCATACTACCTTGGGATTGAGGTGATCCAGCGCCTTGGGTGCATCAAGCCGGGGCAATCTGCCTACGCTGACAAGCTGGGGCAATCTGCCTACGTTGACAAGATGCTTGACAAAATGGGGATGTGCAGTTGCAACGCTGCCTTCGTGCCCATGGAGCCTCGGTTGAAGCTGAGCAAGAAGAGGAGCGGGGCGGCGGTGGATCCCATGCTCTACCACAACATCGTCGTAGGCCTCCGCTACCTCGTCCACACGCGCCCAAACATCTACTACACGGTGGGGTACTTGAGCAGGTTCATGGAAGCACCCGCAAGCGATCACTCGAGGGCGGTGAAGCATTTTTTGTGCTACATCGTCGGAACAAAGAACCTTGGATGCTCGTAGACTTACCAGGAGTAAAAAGCCCAAGCTTGTGGCAGCACCAACGGTGTTCTGCACTTTCTTGGTGAGAGCGCTGTCTCGTGGCAGTATGTGAAGCAAAAGATCGTCGCACTTTGGTCCTGTGAGGCGGAACACGTCGTGGCGACGGTAGCGGCGTGTCAGGGCGTCTGGCTCCGGTGGCTCCAGGGCGAGCTGCTTGGATACGATGATGGCACGGTCGAGCTCCGCGTCGACAACAAAGCAGCAATCGCCTTGATGAAGAACCCGGTCTTCCATGACCCAAGCAAACACATTCAAACTAGGTATCATTTCATTTGTCAGTGTGTTGACAGTGGCGACACTGACGTCTAGTTCGTGCGCACTGAGGACCAGCTCTCCGACATCATGACAAAGGTACTTGGTCGTGTGCAGTTCCAGGAGCTGCGCCGCCGCATTGACATCGTTGAGGTTAAGGACGCATAGATTAGGAGGAGTTTGTTGGTTAATCTAGCGTGTCTCTGAGTAATATCTTTGTTTTTTCATCAGAGTAGTATCAGTTTGAGTTCATCTATTTCTTAGCTGAAGATAGAGACTAGGATTTGGTCTTGTGCTTGACCCGATCCTCTCGTTGCCTGAACGTGGGATGGCACGTTCGTTGTGGGCATCGTGAGATCATGCACATTCTCTTCTTTGCTGAATAAAAGGAAACAGAAACAGAAAAGCTGCATCAGTTGCACGTAGCACATAACTCTCGCCTCTCTGTGTTCATCATCTACTGAATCTTGTTCGTGAGATCGAGAGAAGAGAGGCCACATGTAGTGTGGTTGCTCATGAGGTTTGGTCTTGGACATTTCGACTTTGAAACAAGCTGGACTGGCTCTATGAGGGGGACCTGGATCTCGTGGATTGGTGGACATCTCGCTCGTGCATTGCGCATAAGCGAGACTTGTGGACGACGACCATTCACGTCTTGTAGTGCATATGGAGGCATTGCAATGACATGGTCTTTAATGGTGTGGGGGTGTCACATACGGCCATTAAGGAGGAGATCAAGGAGGAGTACGATAGATGACGGCTTGCGAAGCTCTTCCGTTGCTCTGTTTTGCGTTTCCGGAGCCGAGAGAGATATCATGGTAGTACGGAGAGTAGGCTTATGTGAGGAGCTGCCTCCTCTTGTTGGCAGCACAACTTTTGCCTTCTTTGGCACCCTTCTATATAATCTATACATTTTTTAATGGTGTATTCTCGAAAAATCCCGCTATATTGTCGGAATTTGTTCGTCATGTTACTTACCGGTGCACAAGTTTGCTCCGCTCATGACCGCCTCTACAACGTATAGAGAATCGAGACCTATCCACAGAGACGGAACAAACGGTTGGAGAACGGGACGAGAGATATTTTTATCCATCATGGATGACAGTGGGATCTATGGATTGGTCCTACATCTCCATAGACATTTTAAATTTCTTGATGTTTACTTGGATTTCATATTTTCATATTTTTATTTTGTTAATATTGTTGCGGTTGTGTGCATCTTAATTGTGCAATGGCCAGGTGTATTGAATAAGCATAAAAGCGTCCTTCATAAAAAAAAATCGTCAGAATATTGCTTTTCCTAGAATATAAGGTATTTCATATTGCAACTTTACATGATTGTAGGATACATACGTTTTGTACATGTAGATTTTTTTTCAGTTTTTTGAAAACTTTTAAAACACTGTTTTTGAATTCTGAAAAAATGGACTTCTTGTAGCCCGAGCTTATATGTGATATTCTGCAATTTAATATCTTATGTAACTGCTGATTTGCCATTGTACATTCTTGAACACTAGCATCATTTCTTACTCCCTGTAGCCCAAAGTAAAGATAGAAGAATACCGGAAATCTAGGCCAGACATCATTGCGCACTCCGCACCGAACATAATATCGCGCTTGAGAGCTGGTGGAGACAAGATAACACAGGCTCTGAAATTACTCTGTTGGAGGTGCAAGGCCATTCCAGTAGAGGTAATATTTCCTCACATTTCTCATAGGCACTTCGTTAACATTGAAAATTAAGGAAAGAGTTGTACATTGGACATATTATCTCGAAGTCGCTATTAAAGCACAGCCGGTTATGCTTCTGCAGGAAGCAGCAATCATCGGGGTGGACTGCCTTGGGTTTGACTTGAGATTGTGCTCAGGAACACAAGTGCAGACATTGAGATTTGCTTTCCCGACAAAGGTCAGCTTTTGTGTATAATTTTTTCATTCTCTGTGATGTGTGTGATGGATAGATGAAAGGTTGAGAAACGTTAGTTTGTACAGGAAGAAAATCTTTGCATTTCATTCTCATGCGGTTCTTACACTGTAGGCTACTTCAGAGTTCAGCGCAGAGAAGCAAATACACGAGCTACTGTTTCCTCGGATACATCAAGAAGGGCAGTCACCACAAGCTCAACAGAAAGAGTCTTGATGTAAATAGGAATGAGACATTTCATCCTTTTGGTAGGGAAGTTAATCAAGCGAAATAAAATATTAGCCATCTTCATAAGTTATGACAGTCTCACTTCGAATTGAAATTGTGATTTGGCTTTCGAGAGTATGCAGAAATTAAAAAGAAAATAGAGCAGCTGTGTAGTCGTGTTTTTTTTCTCGCAAAAACGTAAAAAGCATTGCGTTTCGATCCATTGATAGAAAAAAGTTGTATATACAAGTCTAAAAAGTGGACCGACGCCCACGCCATACAACCCAACCCACGAAAACAAGGCTAATTGAGAAGTTGACGTAGCCCTCGTGCTCCCGCATCCACCCATGATCTCACCTCGGCTTGGATCGTGTCAACTAGAGAGGACACCGAAAGCAGCTCGTTGTTGAAGACAATCACATTACTATGCTTCCAGATCCACCACGTAGTACGCATAACTAGCGACAATGTTGCTTGGCGCATATGACGTGGGTTGGAGTGCACCACCAGCGACCACCACTCTGCGAAATCCCCTTCAACAACTGGAGGTCCAGCAATAGATCAATCTAGGATAGGATCTCATGCCAGATAGTTCGCGAGAACGGGAACCAGGTAAGAATATGTGACATAGTCTCCTCTGCCTTGTCACAGAAAACACAACACGGCCGATGAGGCAACCGGCAGCGCGTGATCCTCTCATCCATCAAACACCTGTCTTGGCAAGCAAGCCAGATGAAGAACTTCACTCTAGGTGGTGGGCGGCCAAGATTTCCAGCTCAACATTCAAGACCCCTACACTAACGACCCTTGGAAGAGGGCGTAGTAGCAGGACATGGAGGAATAATGGCCATCGTTCGTCCACCGTCTGGGGCGTCGTGGAATTAGCACTAGCAAATTCGACGATTCTTCCCGACCAACTTCCCATCCAACCACCTATCCTCCCAGAACGGAGCGGAGGACCCATCACCTAACACCATGATGGTCGAGGAGAAGAAGATGTCATGCTCGTTCCTAGATAGCTGCATATCGAGCCCGCACCAAGGTCGCAAGGGCTCTATATGCATCCTCCACACCCAAAGGGTCCTGAGACTAATGGTCGTACATGAAGGTCAGGGATACCGAGACCGCCGTAGCACAGTGGCCTACACACCCTGTCCGAGTTCATGTGGCAACAATTCCCACCATTCACCTCCTTCCTACCCACCCATAGGAAACCGCAAACAATTTGTACGCGTGCTTAAGGGCCTTCTTGTTTAGAAAAAGCACCATAAGTTGGTGAAGAGGGATTGCAGTGAGCACCGAGCGGTAGGGTGTGACGTACCGCTTTGGGCATCATGGATGCCTTCCATGTCGGCAGCTTATTCCCAATCATTTCGATCAATGGTTGGACTGCATGAGCCATGAGCCGTCGAATAACAAGGGGTATGCCAAAGTACTTTACATGGTAGGGTGCCAACTGGCAGTCCATGATAAACCCGGAGGCTTTGCCAAAGACCTCGAGGATGCTGCAAAACGCTTGCAGGTCCGCCTCATCCAGGTGACAGAAGGTCACCACATCGTCCGCTTAGAGCAAGACTATAGTCGTCAGCTCCCGGCCGGCTAGGCGCTTTAGCATGCCCAGTTCCTTGGCTTTTGCCAGCACCCTACCACTACAAACAACTAGGGCATCAATGATGGTACAGGGCTAACGTTTGATAAATCCGTCAGCGAATGTCTTTTTCTGTGACGGTACCGCGTTTTCGCGTTACAGGTGGCGTTTTGGGCCGGTCGGCCCCAAAAATTCGTGACGGGCGAGCTCTAAACATCACGATTTTTTATAAATTAGCGTCGCGGGAGGTGGGCACCTTGAACTGTAGACTAGGGGATGGGGGTGCGTCACAAGAGCTGGGCTTCGGGCCTCTTTACACACCTGACCCGCCCTCTGCGCGCTTCTGTTCACGTACTTTTCTGCCTGCCTACACAATAGTCCAAGGCCTGCAACACTGGGATCCATATTTGTAAGGGGACACAACCACTCTCTGCACACATGTACCTGACCTGCAGCACTCGGGCCCGCATGTCAGGTACCGACATGTTCCTCATGCGTGGAGCCGCCCGTTCCGACAGCCTCCTAGCATGCGAAGTGGACTACACCTGTCACTACCACCAACATAGGCTCCACATGTTACTTGACATGCCATTTTTTTGGGCACGTGAGATCAAAAGTGTTTGCCTGCCATCAATTCTAGACGCCTGGCCCCGCATGTCCGAGCTTGGTGGGACCCACATGTCAGATCTTGGTGGGCGCGGCATGCCATAGCTTGGTGGGACCGACATGTTAGAGCTTGGTGGGCCTACATAATATGTCGAGCCTACGTGGGTCCTAGGTGCCATTCCTATCGGGCCCACATGGAGATGTGTCAATTCTAGACGTGTGGCCCCGCATGTTAGAGCTTGGTGGGCCCCGTATTTTCAGAGCTTGGTGGGCCCCACATGTTAGAGCTTGGTGGGCCTGTTAGGCCTACATGGGTCCAAGGTGGTATTCCCGCCGAGCTCACATGTAGACGTGGGACCTCCTGGATTCACTAGGTATCCCACCTGTCAGGTATGCGTCGAGGTGTCTTTGGGCCAGATTGGTTGACTAAAGGCCCAACTTATTAAGGTCGAAACAAGACACACAGAGGAAATTACTGGGCCCAAGGCCAATTTATTCAGGTTGAAACAAGACACACATACGAGCCCAGAATATATTCAAAGCTGAATAAGGGCTCAAGGACTATTCCCGAAAAGTTATATCCCGACCCAGATCTATTCGGCTAGATTCAGGTTCTTCCCAGGATGACTCGTCAGGCATTGGTCTTGTCTAAAATTAAAAATGTGTTTGCGCCCTGCAAACGGTATTCGGCGGGAGGGCTTTCCCCCAAATTTTTGAATTGCCAAATTCAAGCGGGCCAGTGATGACCCACAAGTATAGGGGGTGTATCGTAGTATTTTCGATAAGTAAGAGTGTCGATCCCAACGAGGAGCAGAAGGTGTTGACAAGCAGTTTCGATGAAGAATTCACTGTAAATGCTCACAGACAAGTATTCAGGTGGTTTTGATGTAGCAGATGAATAAAGTACGAGTAAGTAAAATGCGAGAGTAACAATTGCAGCGAGTGACCCAATCCTTTTTAGCACAAAGGACAAGCCGGTTTGATTACTTATAATGACCAAACGTTCTTGAGGACACACGAATTTAGTCTAGTGCTTTCACTTCATATAGCTGATTAATCTTCATTGTTTTGATAAGTGATGTGTGGGTGAACCTATGCTAATGCACCGCCCTTCCTAGGACTAATACATACTTGTGATTATACCCCTTGCAAGCATCCGCAACTACAAGAAAGTAATTAAGATAAATCTAACCACAGCCTTAAACTCTGAGATCCTGCTATCCCTCCTGCATCGATATACCAACGGGGGTTCAGATTTCTGTCACTCCGGCAACCCCGCAATTGGAAAACGAGTACAAGATGTATTCCCCTAGGCCCATAAAGGTGAAGTATCATGTAGTCGACGTTCACATGACACCACTAGAAGAATAACACCACAACTTAAATATCATAACATTGAATATTACTCAACCATAATTCACTACTAACATTTAGACTTCACCCATGTCCTCAAGAACTAAACGAACTACTCACGAGACATCATATGGAACATGATCAGAGGTGATATGATGATGAATAACAATCTGAACATAAACCTTGGTTCAATGGTTTCACTCAATAGCATCAATAACAAGTAGAAATCAATACCGGAAGAGTTTCCCCTATTAAACAATCAAGATCCAACCCTAATTGTTACAGCGGTGACGATGTGCAGCGGTGGAGATGGCGCTGATGATGATGGAGATGATGGTGATGATGTCCAGCTCGATGTCGGTGACGATGGCGTCGATTTCCCCCTCCGGGAGGGAAGTTCCCCGGCAGATTTCAGCCTGTCGGAGAGCTCTTTTCTCTCTGGTGTTTTCCGCCCCGCAGAGGCGGCTGTGACTCTTCGCGACTATCCTCTGGAGCTTAGGTTTTCGGGACGAAGAAGTACGCGAAGGAGAGGAGGCCAGAGGGGGCTGTGGGCCCCCTCCCCACATGGCGGCGCGGCCAGGGCAGGGCCCGCACCGGCCTGTGAGGGGGGCCCATGGCGGCCCTCCTCGGCTCCTCCTTTTGGCTCCCTTCATCTTCTGGAAAAATAGAATTTTTCATATAATTTCCGTCAATTGTTGATCTTCCGAAATATCGCATTCTGACGGTGCTTTTTCCAGCAGAATCCTGACTCTGGTGCGCGATCCTCCAATAATCATGAAACATGCAAAATAGATGAAATAACATAAGTATCACCTCTAAATATGAAATATATCAATGAATAACAGTAAATTATGATATAAAATAGTGATGCAAAATGGACGTGTCAACTCCCCCCAAGCTTAGACTTCGCTTGTCCCCAAGCGAAACTGAACTCGGTAAACAAGACCACATGTTTATGGAGTGAAGAGTCGATAAACAAAATACGGACAAGAAGCATCATATTAATTCACACAAGACATTCTTGTGAACAACTTCCTCATATAATTCAACTTGAAACAAGTAGAAGGTAATCACAAATAAAGGTGCATAAGAAATCATAATTGGTGATGGCAAACTTCGTTCTTGGTCAGAGAACAATTAACAGATTATGTTAAATCTTATATGGCACAACTTGCATACTCAATCATAATAATCTCCTCATAATCATTGATAACTTTCAAAGCTATATTCATTCCGATAAAACTTGTACTAAACAAGGAAGAGTAAAAGGCATGATGAAGTAGATCACAATATAAATAGTTTGATCACAACAACTCTAATGCTTGCTTAAGATGGAGGGAAATAGGTTTACTGACTCAACATAAAGTAAAAGACAGACCCTTCGCAGAGGGAAGCAGGGATTAAATCATGTGCTAGAGCTTTTTCAGTTTTGAAATCATATAAAGAGCATAAAACTAAAATTTTGAGAGGTGTTTGTTGTTGTCAACGAATGGTAGCGGGTTCTCTAACCCCCTTGCCAAACAAACTCTCGAAGAGCGGCTCCCATAAAGTTTTATTTTTGGTTGACACTCCTTCCAACCTTTGCTTGCACAAACCACGGCTAACCGAATCCTCGGGTGCCTTCCAATCATTCTCATACCATGAAGGAGTGTCTTTTATTTTAGTTTTATTTAGATGACACTCCTCCCCTCCTTTGCTTTCTCAAGCCATGGCTAACCGAATCCTCGGGTGTCTTCCAACAATCACATACCATGGAGGAGTGTCTATTTTTAAAATTATGAAGGTTAATTAATTGGGGCTGGGAACCCCATTGCCAGCTCTTTATGCAAAATTATTGGATAAGTGGATGAAGCCACTAGTCCATTGGTGAAAGTTGCCCAACAAGATTGAAAGATAAAACACCACATACTTCCTCAGGAGCTATAAAACATTGACACAAATAAGAGATGATAAATTTTGAATTGTTTAAAGGTAGCACACGAAGTATTTATTTGGAATGGCAGAGAAATACCATGTAGTAGGTAGTTATGGTGGACACAAATGGCGTAGGTTTGGGTTAAGGTTTGGATGCACGAGAAGCATTCCCTCTCAGTACAGGTTTTTGGCTAGCAAGGTTGATTAGCAAGCATAAGAGTTGAGGGAAACAAACAAGTATACATGTGATAGAAACAATCATGCATCTTCCTTGTAAGCACAAACAATTTTAACTTCAGAATAATAAGCTAAGAGCTAACAAGAAAGAAAGACAATGAAACAACATATCTACATGTATTTCTCTTTTCTACTTAAACCTCAAAGTGTTGTTGCTATTGACCAATGCTAAGTTTGCCAAAACCAAATAGATTTATTCAATGCTCCCAAAGTGATACCAATACTAATAACAAGATCAATCATATAATAGAGATTGCAAACTAAAATAAGATGTGCAATATGTAAATGATAATACTTCTCATTAATATTCCATAACGATAACTCACACCAAGGGATACATAGACTACCAACTAAAGGAGAGATACTTTCACACTGCAACCCATCTTATATGATAACTTCCCTACTCATGATATGACACTACTTGATAGTAAAAAGTAAAAGATAGTGATGATGTGATACCGCGGCACTCCCCCAAGCTTGGAACAAACCAAGGGGATGCCAATACCGATGATGAATTACTCCTTCGGCGGTGGTGATGATGAACTCTTCCCATCATCAGACTTCCAAGGAAGAGGCTCTCCATCAACAAACGACATCTTGGTCTCGGGAATCCTGAAACTAGCAGCATAGCTTATGTGTTTAAACCTGTTTTCATACTCACAGTTTTGATTCTGAACATCATAGAGTTGAGCTTGGAGTTTGTTGGTGGTGTCGTGAAGCGAGAGGATGTCGTCCCACAGTTTTGCAGTCTCCTTCTTGTGTTCGTCAATAAGTTCAGACACAATCTTGTGGAAGATGTCCACTTCACGCTCAGCCATTGACATGGGCATACCCTTTGGGTAACCATTATTAGTATACCTGGCTCGGCTCAATATGGAGAAGACCCAATATGGAGAATGCCCAACAAGGCAACCCGAAGAAGTAGTCGTTCTAAGACTCTTGTAAAACCCTAGGCTGGTTGCATATATAAAGCTAGCCAGGGCACCCGAAATAGAGAGGCCAAACAGATAGACAGAATATAGACAACATAGCTCCGCCTATGGCGGCACCCTGTAAACACATCTATGATCATATACTGGATTGCTAGCAGCACGTAGGGATCCTCCACCGAGGGGACCCGAAGCTGGGTACGTCGTGTGCCTAATCTCGCTCCCGGAATCTCCATCGTCGCTCTCTCCGGAAACCCTAGTCTACAATACGTAGGCATTGCCGAGGTGATGACTCGTCAATTGGCGCCGTCTGTGGAAAGTGCGACGACTGGATTTTGTCATCCGGGCGGGATCATCGAGTTCTTCACCGAACATCTACTCTAATCTACGCGGGTGATCAACATCAAGACCCGTGCAGCGTGAGAAACAACAACAGTTCGGCTGTTCGGGTGCTCAAAGATCAAGATTTTTCTTTTCTTGTGTCTGGCGATGCTACGTGAGTTTTTTCTCTGGTGTGAAGTTAATTTGCACGGAGATCGGAGCAAGTCCAAAGAAGGCAGAACCAAACCGAAGTCTAATCGAAGCCTAAACTGGTGACATCTTTCCTCTATTTTTATATATATACACTAGGACAATGCCCGCGCGTTGCTGCGGCAGATTAAAATATGTTGACTTCAGAATATTAACAGAGCATTTCTGCCTGGGTGAGGACGATTCTGGTTGAACAATTTTTTTTGAAAAGAAATGCAAATAAATTAAAAAAAACTGAAATTTTTGTGCCCCAAAAATCTCCAGAAAAAGACATATGTAGTTGTCTGTGTAAAAAAGACAAAATGATGTTCCAAACAACACCACTTTTTTTTTTTGCATAGAGCACTACATATGTCTTTTATTGGAGATTTTTGGTGTGCAGTTACGACTCTTGTTTATGTTCATTCTCCAAAAATTTCATATTTTTTTGAATTTGTTTGCCTTTTAAAAAAAACAACCAGGAGGATCTACACTCAAGTTCAGAACTGATTTTTTTTTTGTCAAAATAGATTTTTTTTTGCTCTAACAGAATTACAGAATAAGCTAAATTTTTACAGTGATGAATAAACAAGAAAGTTTGTACGGTGACTGCAGAAAAAGAACAACTTAGATCCTCCCCCTTGACACTAAAGCTTATGTGCAGCAACGAATCAGCACGATGTGTGAAAAGAAAAAAATATGGAGCTGAAAAAAAGAGTGCCGTGCAGAGTTAGCACCTCATGTGATTCAAAAATATTATGCACATATGCATAAGCCTCTTGTATTCGCTAAAAAATGGTAGCAGCTTACGTGACCGAACAAACGTTCTGTGCAAAGATGCACACACCTCTTGTATAGTATTCGCTAAAGAAATACATGCATGAAACTAAGCTAAGCTAGCACCTGACGTGAGTGAAAAAACGTGATGTAGAAAAATGCACACACCTCGTCCGCGTCCCTGGCATCCAGATGTCAGATGTGGGATGACCACCATGGAGTCCCTGCAAAGTTCAGGACCTTGTCTGTCGTCTGCGACAGAGACTTTCTAAATTTCGTGGACGTTGACTATGGCCGTAAGCCCGTAACAGCAGCGCTGATTGCCATCACTACCAGTATTTTGAGGATGCCTAAGTTGGAGTGGAGACTGCGTGTGTCCTGCACGCAGAGCCGCCGGCTGCCCTGCATATTGGGGCCCTACCTGAGCTGTGGCCCGCCCGCCGTCCGCACTTGTCCTCACTTCACTGGTGGAAAAACAGGCTTCGGGTGAGCCCCATAAGTCGCGAAGCTGCAGGAACCGCGACTAATGGTACCTTTAGTCGCGGTTCGGGAGGCGAACCGCGACCAAAGGCCTGGGCCCAGGGCGCTCGGTGGCCAGCCGGTGCACGTGGGGGTCTTTAGTCGCGGTTGGCCAGGCCAACCGCGACTAAAGGTGCCCGAAGGCCTTTAGTCGCGGTTGGCCAGGCCAACCGGGACTAAAACCCCTCCCCTATATATACCCATCCAGCAGCCAACACTTAGCCATTTGGTGCCATTCTCTTCACAAGCTTCACAAGTGGGTGTTAGGTTTGCTTTTGGTTCCTCTTATGCACATAAGGTGTTTGATGAAATGCCCCAAGAGCATGAAACAAACATGATATAAAGTGTTGGAGCCACACTTGAGCTTTCTCATTTATTTTTTCCTCCTCGATCGCGGTTAGCAACTTGAACCTTTGATGTGTCGTTGATAAAATGTGCATGTGTGTGTAGTTCATTGTTTAATTTATATTGTTTGTAGCTAGTTAGTTTAACAAATGCATGATGGTTAATTATATATTTTATATTATAATAATGCAGATGAATCGACAATGGATGTACGGTAACCGACTCTCCGGCGAGTTCAGTGCGGGTTTGAAAGATTTCCTCGTAGTGGCTAATGCGAACAAGCAGGGGGGTTTTGTTATCTGTCCATGTGTTAACTGTAAGAATCAGAAGGGTTACTCTTCCTCAAGAGATGTTCACATGCACCTGCTTCGGCACGGTTTCATGCCAAGCTATAATTGTTGGACCAAGCATAGAGAAAGAGGGGTTATAATGGAAGAAGATGAAGAAGGGGATGATTTCATCGATGAAAGCTATCTTGCTCATTTCGGTGATACTTTCATGGAGGATGCTGAAGGTGAAGGGGAAGGTGAAGGGGAAGGTGAAGAAGAGGCACGTGATGATCCCGTTGATGATCTTGGTCGGACCATTGCTGATGCACGGAGACGCTGCAAACTGAAAAAGAGAGGGAGAATTTGGATCGCATGTTAGAGGATCACAGAAGGCGCTGTACCCCGGATGCGATGATGGTGCTGAAAAAGCTGGGCTGCACACTGGATTTGCTGAGATGGAAGGCACAGGCAGGTGTAGCTGACTCGGCATTTGAAAACTTGCTGAAAATGTTGAAGAATATGTTTCCAAAGAATAACGAGTTGCCCGCCACTACGTACGAAGCAAAGAAGGTTGTCTGCCCTCTAGGTTTAGAGGTTCGAAGATACATGCATGCATCAACGATGCATCCTCTACCGCGGTGAATACGAGAATTTGAATGAATGCCCGGTATGCACCGCATTGCGTTATAAGATCGAGGCGATGACCCTGGTGACGATGTTGAGGGCCAGAAACCCAGGAAGAGGGTTCCCGCCAAGGTGATGTGGTATGCTCCTATAATACCACGATTGAAACGTCTGTTCAGGAACAAAGAGCATGCCAAGTTGTTGCGATGGCACAAAGAGGACCGTAAGTCGGACGGGGAGTTGAGACACCCCGCAGATGGAACGCAATGGAGAAAGATCGACAGAGAGTTCAAAGATTTTGCAGCCGACGCAAGGAACATAAGATTTGGTCTAAGTACGGATGGCATGAATCCTTTTGGCGAGCAGAGCTCCAGCCATAGTACCTGGCCCGTGACTCTATGCATCTACAACCTTCCTCCTTGGTTGTGCATGAAGCGGAAGTTCATTATGATGCCTGTGCTCATCCAAGGTCCGAAGCAACCCGGCAACGACATCGATGTGTACCTAAGGCCATTAGTTGATGAACTTTTACAGCTGTGGGGCAGACCTGGTGTCCGTGTGTGGGATGAGCACAAAGAAGAGGAATTTGACCTACGAGCGTTGCTTTTCGTAACCATCAACGATTGGCCTGCTCTTAGTAACCTTTCGGAATTTGTCAAATAAGGGATACAATGCATGCACGCACCGCTTACATGAGACCGAAAGTGTACATTTGCCAAATTGTAAGAAGAACGTGTACCTTGGGCATCGTCGATTTCTTCCGAAAGGTCATCCAAGAAGAAAGAAAGGCAAGCATTACAACGGCAAGGCAGATCACCGGCCGAAGCTGCGAACACACCGGTGCCGAGGTATTTGATATGGTCAAGGATTTGAAAGTCATCTTTGGAAAGGGTCCTGGCGGACAATCGGTTCCGAAGGGAGCTGACGGGCACGTAGCCATGTGGAAGAAGAAATCTATATTCGGGAGCTAGAATATTGGAAAGTCCTAGAAGTCCGCTCTGCAATCGACGTGATGCACGTTACGAAGAATATTTGCGTGAACATCCTAAGCTTCTTGGGCGTGTATGGGAAGTCAAATGATACAAAGGAAGCACGGCAGACCAAAGAAGTTTGAAAGACCACGATGACCGGCATCCGGAACGGTTTCAAGGTCGTGCCGGCTACGCTACGACCAAAGAAGAGAAGGTCATCTTTTTGAATGCCCGAGCAGTATGAAGGTCCCGTCAGGATTCTCGTCCAATATAAAGGGAATAATCAACATGGCGGAGAAAAAGTTCCAAAACCTGAAGTCTCACGACCGCCACGTGATTATGACGCAATTGCTTCCGATTGCTTTGAGGGGCTCTGCCGGAAAATGTTCGAGTAGCCATTGTGAAGCTATGTGCATTCCTCAATGCAATCTCTCGAAGGTAATCAATCCAGAAGTTCTACCACGGTTACTGAACGATGTGATCCAATGTCTTGTCGGTTTCGAGTTGGTGTTCCCGCCATCCTTCTTCAATATTATGACGCACCTCCTGGTTCACCTAGTCGATGAGATTTCCATTCTCGGTCTGTATTTCTACACAATATGTTCCCCTTCGAGAGGTTCATGGGAGTATTAAAGAAATATGTTCGTAACCGTGCTAGGCGAGAAGGAAGCATCGCCAAGGGCTATGGAAATGAGGAGGTAATTGAGTTTTGTGTTGACTTTGTTCCCGACCTTAAGCCGATTGGTCTTCCTCAATCGCGGCACGAGGGAGACTAAGTGGAAAAGGCACGATCGGAAGGAAACCAATGATATGTATGGACATCCATTCTCCGATGAAGCACACCACACAGTTCGACCAATTCCAGCTTGGTGGCTCCGTACTTTGAGAAACACAAGAATATTTTACGCTCGGACAACCACAGGAAGCTCCGAATCCTGGATTAGGAAGGCCCACATGGAGACTTTCGGCAGTTGGTTGAGAAAACATTTAATGAGTGACAATAAGGTTGTAGATCAGCTGTACATGTTGGCCAAGACACCATCTTCGACTATAACGACTTTCCAAGGGTACGAGATAAATGGGAATACATTTTACACGATCGCCCAAGATAAAAAGAGCACCAACCAAAACAGTGGTGTCCGCTTTGATGCAACAACCGAGAATGGGCAAAAGGTCACATATTATGGTTACATAGAGGAGATATGGGAACTTGACTATGGACCCTCCTTTAGGGTCCCTTTGTTCCGGTGCAAATGGTTCAAGCTAACAGGAGGTGGGGTAAAGGTGGACCAGCAATACGGAATGACAATGGTGGATTTCAACAATCTTGGTTATCTTGACGAACCATTCGTCCTAGCGAAAGATGTCGCTCAGGTTTTCTATGTGAAGGACATGAGTAGCAAACCGAGGAAACGGAAAGATAAGAAAACGATCAGTACATCATGCGATGATTCAAAGCGCCACATTGTTCTTTAGGGAAAAGAAACATCGTGGGAGTGGAGGACAAGACAGACATGTCGAGAAGATTATAATATGTTTGCTGAAATTCCGCCCTTCAAAGTGAACACCGACCCAAGCATTAAGTTAAATGATGAGGATGCTCCATGGATACGGCACAATCGTAAGCAAGCAGGGACACAAGGGAAGAAATGATGTGTAATAATTTATTGTACCAAACTTTGTTGAATGAATCATGTGAATTATATTACCCGTGATGTGTTTGGTGTCCATTTTCGAATGATTCAATTGACTCGAGATAGCACTGATGATACATGAAATTTGGAGTGACTAAGTCATACTCCTGCATACATGAAATTTGGAGTGACTAAGTCATACTCCTGCATATAGGAAATTTGGAGTGACTAAGTCATACTCATGAATACATGAATTTTGGAGTGATTTAGTCATACTCCTGCCTAGGCGTATAATATGCATACTCGTAGTCTTCATAGCCGCCACCGTTGTACCGGTAGTCGTCGCCTTCTAAGTTGCCGGCGTCGCTGCCGCTTGTCGTTGCTGTCGTCGGGCGCTCGTGGCTCGAATCGAGGGTAGCGCAGGCGGGGATATCGCCGGCCGTGATGTAGTCCATGACGCTGCAGAGTCCGGCCGTACCACCATAGCCGACGGCCGGCCTCGTGGAAGTTTCCGGAGGCGGCACCGTCCTCCTCATACTGGCGAGCGCCCTCTCACGCCGATTGATGAAGAAGGCGTCCCAAGTATGCTGGTTATCGGGATGCCGGCCGGGGATTCATCCGCTGCTCCGGCGTGAGGTCGAGGTAGTAGTGGTTCGTGATGGCCGCCGGCGCGCAGTACACGAGGGACGGGAGGGACCGGCACGCCGGCCGGCGCTTAGGCTCCCGGCCGGGGACGCGGTAGCCGGAGGGCAAGGGTAGTTCGAGGCGCAAAGCTCCTCCACTGCCGGTAGGTTAGAGTGGGTGCGGTGGAAGCCATGAGAGAGTGATGAGAGATTGTAGAGATGTGATAATGCTGGCCAAGCCGGGCTACCTATATGTAGTGACAAATGGCGGGAAAAATGGGAGCGGGAAGACAGGAGGCGGGAAGAAAGAGGCGGGGAGAAAGTGGCGGGAAGAAATTGGCGGGAAAAAATTGGCGGGAAGAAAGAGGCCGGAAGAAATTGGCGGGAAACAATTGGCGGGAAGAAAGAGGCGGGAAGACAGGGGAAGAAATGGCGGGAAGACGAGGAGGGAAGAGGGGGTCGGCGGAAAAGAGGCGGGAAGAGGGGGCCAACGAACTTTTGAATTGAATTAGTTTTATTTTTATGAATTTTTGATAATTTGTATTTTTAAAATTTTGAATTGAATTAGTTTTATTTTTATGAATTTTTTGATATATTATATGTATTTTAAACATTTTGAATTGAATTAGTTTTATTTTTCTTAATTTTTTGATATATTATTTGTATTTTTAACATATTGAAATGAATTAGTTTTATTTTCCTGAATTTTTTCATACATTATTTGTATTTTTAGCATTTAGAAATGAATTAGTTTTAATTTTCTGAATTTTTTGATATAATATTTGTATTTTTAAGATTTTGAATTGAATTAGTTTTATTTTTCTGAATTTATTGATATATTATATGTATTTTTCAGATTTTGAAATGAATTAGATTTATTTTTCTTAATTTTTTGATATATTATTTGTATTTTTAACATATTGAAATGAATTAGTTTTATTTTTCTGATTTTTTTGATATATTATTTGTATTTTTAAGATTTAGAAATGAATTAGTTTTATTTTTCTGAATTTTTTCATATATTATATGTATTTTTCAGATTTTGAAATGAATTAGTTTTATTTTTCTTTACTTTTTGATATATTATTTGTAATTTGAAAAAGAAAAGTAATTCGAAAAAGAAAAGTAATTTGAAAAAGAAAAGTAATTTCAAAAAATACCTTTAGTCGCGGTTGGCCTCGCCAACCGCGACTAAAGGGTATTTTTCCGCGGGAAACGAAAACCGGCGAAAATACCCTTTAGTCGCGGTTGGTGTGGCCAACCGCGACTAGTGGTACCCTTGAGTCGCGGGCCACCTCCCCAACCGCGACTAAAGGGGTGTTATTATAAATACGCGCGCCGCGCGAGCGGCCACTTCATCTTCTTCTCCGCGCGAACGACGAACTCCCGATCTGCCGAAGCCCTGCCCGCCGTCGCCGTCGCCTCACGCCGCCGTCGCCGTACGTCGCTCCTCACGCCGCCGTCGACGTCGCTCCTCACGCCGCGTCGCCGCGCCGAGCCGCCGAACAACACCGCGCCGCTCGCCGCCGTGCGTCTCGCCGCCCCGACGCCAACAACCGCGCGCGCCGCTCGCCGCTCGCCGGCGTCCCGCAAGAGAGGCGCCGCGCTGTGTATGCTTGCCGGCGCCACCGCGCGCCCCCACTCTCGCAGCGCCGCCGCTTGCCCGCCGCCGCCGCCGCCCGGGAGAGAGAGAGAGAGGGCGCGGGGAGCGCCTACACACGGCCGGCGCCCCTGCCTCTCTCTGTTTTTTTTGTTTTTTTTTTGTTTTTTTAACTTAACTAAAAATTTGTGCACTAACAAAATTTTGACTTAACAAAATTTAACAAATATGTAATATGTAACAAAATTTAACAAAAATTTACACATGTAATAGTATAATGTAACTAAAATTTTACTAAAATTTGATCATTTAAAATTTGATCATTAAGTTTTCTTAAGTTACAGAATTTTGATCATTAAGTTTTCTTAAGTTAAAATTTGATCATTAAGTTTTCTTAAGTTAAAATTTTGATCATTAAGTCTAAATTTTGTTAAGTTACAGAATTTTGATCACTAAAAATTTTACTAAAATTTGTTTTTTTAACTTAACTAAAAATTTGTACACTAACAAAATTTTGACTTAACAAAATTTAACAAATATGTAATATGTAATAAAATTTAACAAAATTTTGATCATTAAGTCTAAATTTTGTTAAGTAAAATTTTAACTTAACAAAATTTTATTTGGGATCGAGAGGGGGCGGCGAGGGTTATGTGTCCTCGGCACCGCCACCGCCCTCTCGGTCACCGCCACACCGGTCTCTCGGTCACGCGGTCACTGCGTCCCCTTTCGCCACCGCCACCGGTCTCTCGGTCACGCGGTCATCGCGTCCCCTTTCGCCACCACCACCGTTCTCTCGGTCACGCGATCATCGCGTCCCCCTCTCGCCTCCCTCGTCGCCCTCTCTCTTTATATGTAGAAGAGATATGATAATGCTGGCATATACACAATTAATTTGTTTTGACTACATGTTTTCAGGACTGACATATGGCGGACGATAGAGCTGACCCGATTCTGGACAACTATGATCCGGACGCTGAAGACCATATGTTCGGCATCATAAAAGGCGATATTCCATATGTGCCGACCGGAGAAGAAGAAGATGATATCTCTTCTTATCTGAACCTTGAGGGTGAAGATGAAGGGCGCCGTCAGCAAGATGATGCCGAAGAAACGTCGATAAACGACGATCTTCAATTGGAAGTAGCAACCACCTCCGGCGCCGAGGTATATATATATACATATTGAGCGTCTGGTGATACAAACTAACTGATTTGAATAAATGTGTGTGTACTAACGCGCGCGACTCTCTTTCTTATTTTAGCCCTCGGCCGGATCGTCGAAAAAATCGAGTACGTCGTCAAAGCGTGGCGCAACCAAGACGATGAAACCAAACGAAACATGCACCATCGATGTTGTCGATGAACAAACCGGCAGGCCGCTGGAGCCCAGCAAGAACGCCACCAAGTTTGTCAGCCAATGCGGAGCCGTTGTTAGAGACAACGTCTCGATCACCGTCCAGGAGTGGAATGAGCCAAAGAAGGCACGTCTTGGTTTCACTTTTGTCGATAAGAGAACAAAAAAAGATTGCTTCAAGAAGCTTATGGAACATTTCGTTCTACCTCCGGAATACCGCAGATACGATGAGGCGGGTAACAAGATTCAGGAAAACAAGGAGAGGTGCAAGCTAGTCAAACAGTTCGCTCTTTCTAGGATGGCCAACGCATTCCGGAAATACAAGCAAAATCTAGCCCATGACTTTGTCAAGCCGGGCAAGACTCCGGATTTCACAGGACAATATGAGAAACTGCAACATGATTGGCCAGAATTTGTGAAGCAAAAGAAATCGGAGCAGTTCCTTGAAATATCGAAAAAAAATAAGGAGAATGCGGCCAAGAAGGAGTACAATCATATTATGGGGCCAGGAGGGTATCGCTTTTGGCAGCCTAAGTGGGAGAAGATGGAGAACGAGCTGAGGGCGCGAGGAATCCGTCCAGGTACGGAGGGATGGGACCCAAGGGCCAAAAGCTGGTGGTACGGGCATGGGGGATCGCTGAACCCGGAGACAGGGGAGTGTGTTTATCAGGGCAAAATAATTACACCCACCCAAAAGCTTATTGAGGCAATGAGGGAAGCTCAAGAGGGGAGGATCAAGTTCAACAGAGAGAACGACGCCCTGACAAAAGCCCTCGGGAATCCTGAACACGGAGGACGTGTACGAGGCATGGGGCCCATTCCGTGGAAAGTAGGGTTCCCCCAGAACGATGACCCGTACGGTTACAGAAGCCGTAAGAGAAAGATGGATCGGGATGCAGATGTTGTGGCGAAGTTGGTAACGGAAATGGATGTGATGAAGAAAACCGTGAGTGTACTAGTCGCCGAAAGAGATGCAGCTCGGGCGCAGCATGAAGATCATCCAATGGATCTCGGAAGCCAGCAGCGGAGAAGAAGCAGCGTGGCTTCCACGGAGGCCTCACCGGCTGGTGCACCGACGATCGAAATTACTGCACCGGAGCCTCTGGTGGTCGAAATTACTGCACCGGAGCCTCCTCGCTACCCCGTGGACAATATAAAGGAGATGAAAGCATGTCTTCTGTATTATCCTATCGGGAACATGTCCATGAAGGTAGCCATCGGCAGTGCTTTGCCACCTGGAGCACTCCACCACAACAACCCCATTCAAGATGGCTATGCTCGTGTGACGGTGGAGGAGATAGTCCAAGGGTTTGAGGACCTGGACATTGACATTGCTACACCTGAAGGGGTGAAAAGACTTGGAGATGTCAAGCGCCTTTCATTCTATGGCAGAAGAAATTTATCAAGTTTCAGTGCGAGGCGCCAACAAGTCCACCCCCGTACGGTGGTGGTGGTGGCGGTGGCGGTGACGGTGGCGGTGGCGGTGACGGTGGCGGTGGCGGTGGTGGTGGTGGTGCTTCACCTACACCTCCTTCACGTCAGCCGACGCCGCCCCCCAATTCACCTCCGGCGGGTAGCGCACGCCGCCCCGGTCCTCGTCCGGCGGGTGATCAGCAGACACCGCCCCCAATCCACCTCCGGCGAAGAAGCGAGAGCAGTCTCCGGGTTATTAACCCAGACCCTTATGTACCTAGAACCACAAAGATACCAGAGCCATCACTGAAGCCTCTCATCCCGAGGCCTTGGGAACTTAGTGTCGAGGAAAATGCAGCGGCCGTGGCTGCTCAGCATGAGAAATGGAAGGAGGAGTGCAAGAAGAAAATAGATGGCGATCACAATCACGGATATTCTGACAAGCAAAAGCAGTGGGCTAAGTCATTTTTGAACACACCGTCCCAAGCCGCGAAGAATCTGCCTGACGACTATTTACGTGAACTTCGTAGGCAAGCACTCGCGTTCAAGAGGAACCAAGAGTTGGCGGAGAAGAAAGCCTTGGAGGAGGCCGAGAAAAACTTAGAAAGGGGGAAAGAAGTTGCCCAGCTCGGGGAACAAAGTAAACAATCGATCGCCCCGCTCATAGTGCAAGCCGCCGATCCGGATGCCCCCGATATCATAGCAGCTGCGGCAGCACATGGATTGACTGTAACGAGTGCCAGAGAACAAGCGGCCGACTTAGGTATCACTCTTCGTGCACTGCTAGGCCTTGATGAGGCGCCAATGAAGGACGTAGTATTTACATATGTGAAGAATGGCCCTCTCGTCGAGCCTGCGCAGGAAGAGGATCTACCTCGACAAATGAAAGGTCTGCTAAATTGGTACAAGGGTTACATAAAACATAAAAACGCCAAAGACTATATCTATGCGGAAGTTAGATATGAGCATCACTTCAAACATTACTGGGTACAAATTCATCTGAGTGAATTGTTCCAGCTGTTCAATCTGCGCGACCTCGACAAATCTATCATCAGTTGCTACGTTCTGTAAGTGATTTATTAATTTCTACCCCATCTCGTTCATTGCCTGCACTATATATATATATTGTCCTAACTATCTTGTTGTGTACGCTATTATGCAGAATGAAGAAGCGGGAAATGCGAATAAGGAACATCCATGATGTTGGGTTCATTGACCCACACATCGTTAATTCACATGTGTTAGAACACCACCCCGCCGACGTGGAGGATGACCTGTGGCGGTTTATTAGAAAACAGCAACAGAAAAGTGATATTCTATTTCCTTACCATTTTGGGTGAGTGTTTCTGTCTTGAGCACATTCTCTTTTGTTTACTCCATGCATGGTATGTGGCTAATCGATGAGTTATGCATGACTGTGCATGTATCGTGTCCGCAGGTTCCACTGGATTCTTATGGTAATTCAAGTTCAGACCTCCTCAGTTCTCGTCCACGACTCTCTGAATATGGATCCGGCGCTTTGGGCCGACATGAGAAAAATGATGCAAAAGTAATTATTTTCATTCATTTGCGCTCTATATCGATCGGCCTATTTCGTTCATCATTTCCTAATATCAAGTAACTAATTAATAACTCTCTTGTTTATTTAATTTTCTTTGCCTCATAGGGTTTGGAGACGGTTTGTAAGGGTATTTCACCCTTATCCATTATTTTGGTAACGATGTCACCGTGCTAAAGTATTTGGCCTAATATGTTTATAAGTACAATCTCAGGTATTAGGCAATGAGGCGTAAATGGTGTATCAAAGGAACAAGAAGGCTAAAGGTGACCCCCCGTTTCGACAACAATCAAAAAGGGGTTACAGGAGAAATCCGGTCACCTGCCCGGTCCAACCGGGCCAGGAACCGGCCAGTCCGGCATGGTGGCCGGTCAACCGGGCGGCAACCGGGCTCCAAAGGAGGAGCCAGCAGTTCCGGTTTGCGCCCGGTCAACCGGGCTCTCGACCGGCGGGTCCGGTGCTCCGTCCGGTCCACCGGGCGGCAACCGGGCGTCAACCGGCCGCCAACCGGAGGAGCTCCAGGACCAGCAAAAGGCGTCCGGTCTCTGGCCCGGTCAGACCGGCCTCTCCGCCGGGCTGTCCGGTCTGTGGCCCGGTCAGACCGGGTTCGTCGAGGAAAAGCTGAGGTGGCAAGTGGCAACGGCCATATTTCGAAGAACACTATAAATAGCCCTTCTCCTACCTCTAGACAGTTAGGCACTACACTACAAACTGTTCTTGAGCTCTCTCTCTCATACTCCATTGCTAGAAACACCAAAAGCCTCAGATCTCCCTCCTCCTCCACCCAAACTCAAATCCCTCCGGGGAATCATTAGAGGAGGACCCGATCTACCGTTCTACCAAGCCAAATCTCATTCCCCCTTGTATTCATTGAGAAGCTTGCTTCCTAGGGTTCCTTGGAAACCCTAGGTAGGCAAGAGGAGTCCGGAAGCATCCGGCCGTGGATTTGCTCCGGGCAAGATTGTGAAGGTTTGGAGGCTACCTCAAAGTCTACCACAAGTGAGTGAGCTATTCCTTCGTGGGATAGGCTCCGGAGAATAGGGTGAGCCTTCGTGGCGGGGAATCCTTCGTGGGACCTCCACTCCTCCAAACGTGACGTACCTTGTTGCAAAGCAAGGGAACACGGGAATACATCCTCGTCTCCGCGTGCTATCGGTTATCTCTAACCGAACTCCTTACTTGTGATTTAAAACACAGTGAGAGCCTTCGTGCTCGAGTTAGTTGTATCCTCATATAGGTTGTTTCACCTAGTTTGCATTAGGCTCATCTTTATATTCCGCAAAGCCTAATATTGCAAAGAAAGAATTAAAATTTGTAGAAACCTATTCACCCCCCCTCTAGGTTTACCATCTCTATACTTTCAATTGGTATCAGAGCCTGGACTCTTATTAAGGGCTTCACCGCCTTAAGAGTGAGATGGATAAACTCTTCGAGGGTCTAGATGAAGACTCTAACCTTTCGGTTAAAGAGATGAAGTCTAGATTCTTGGCATATGAGGCCGAGAAGAAGAAAAAGGAGGATGAGCTACAAAACCAAATGGCAGAAATGACTGCCATGCTTAAGAACCTAACTGCGGGTGGAACTTCTAGTGGGGCTTCGGTCTCTAAGGAGTCCTACCATGATGTTAACCATAACTATCCTAGAAACACTTCACCCATGCCTCATATAAACCATAGTGGGACCGTTCCCCATTACGATGGAACTCACTTTCCACATTGGAAATCTGCTATGGAATCTCATATTCGCAGCTGCAGTGTGGAGCTTTGGGAGCTCATTGTTCATGGACATCGGGAGCCACAAGATCCCACTCGGTTGACCTCCACCGAGTTCTACAACCGTCAACTCAATGCATCCGCACGTGACAAGATTAGAAGTGGCATCAACCGCAAGCTTCTTGATCAAGTCGATGACATTGTCTCCGCTAAAGAGTTGTGGGATCGGATCGTAGTACTACAAGAGGGAACCGATTTGATCCAATCAGCTCTCTATGAGACCGCAAAGCAAGAGGCCTACCAATTCATGATTCGAGATGGAGAATCCATATTTGATGCCTATGCTAGGCTTGGTGCTCTGAAAGTAAGGGTCAAGGGACTTGGTGTTGAGAAGTACAATGACGGATTTGAGATGAACGAAGCCTTCATAAAATCCAAGGTCATTGCTATGATTGCCGTCAAACAAGAAGACACCAACCTTGGACTCAACTTGCAAATCATGACCAAGAGTGCCGATCTCAACTCCGATGATCTAGTCTCCTATGTGGCCGCCAATGAAAGCATGGCCAAAGCCGGAAAGAGGCTCAAGGCAATGAACCGTGTTGATGAAGCCTCACACAATCATGAAGCATCACACAACCTTGCTCTCAAAGCTAGAGCCGACCATGAAAGCAAAGAAGACTATGAGATTGAAGAAGATGAAGAGATGACTTCAACTAGTGACATTGCTACCGACTTTGCTTTCTTTGCCAAGAAGTACAAGGCAAAGTTCCCAATGCTCCTCAATGACAAGAAGAAGAAGAGAACTTGCTACAATTGTGATGAAGATAACCACTTTGCAAATGAGTGCCCTTATGAGAAAAGGGTAGACAAGCCAAAGTTCATCAAAGGGGTCAAGCCAAGATTGAAGCCGAACCCAATCAACGATCGGTACAAGAAGAACAAGGGAAGAGCTTTTGTTGGGGCCGAGTACTTGTCCGATGAAGAAGAGGAAGATGAGGAGAAGGAGGCCGGAGTGGCCGGTTTAGCATACTCTAAGCCCGGGTCACTCTTCACATATGACTACTCCAAAGATTACTCCACGGAGAATGATGTTGGCTCTTCCTTCATGGCAAGAACAACTCAAGATGATGACTCCGATGACTCTCCCTCCTCTCCAATCATTGGCTCTTGTCTTATGGCAAGGGAAATCAAGGTAATGGAACCTCCACCTTCCCTATCTAGTGTTCTTGATGATGAAAACGAAGATCAAGAAGAATTAACTATGCTTAAGGAACTCTATGATGTTAGATGCACCCTTCGTGGTGAAGCTCTTGTCAAGTTTGATTTCTTGATGGACTCACTCAAAGAAAAGGATGAGTCCATTGAGGAATTAGAATATCAATTGAATGAGAAGGAACGGAGATTCAATCTCCTAAGACAAGAGCTAAAAACCGAAAGGTGCATATCTCAAGGCCTTAAGCAACAAATTGAAACTTATGAACTTGATAAAGTTAAGGACCTAGAAACTATTGATAGGGCTCAATTATTGACCCAAGCGCTCAATGCTTCAAAGGAGGAGCTTGAAGTTGCTCATGCTTCTCTCACTAGGGATCTTGACCACCTTGAAAGAGCTAACAAGCTTGTCAAGGATGAGCTCAAGAAACTTGGAGAGAATCATGATCTACTTCAAGAATCCTACGAAAAGGCTCTTGGATCAATGAAGGATCCCATTGATGTTGAAAAGCTTGCTTGTTCCTCCATTTCCTTTACTAGTGAGCATGCTAAACTTGTTGAGGAACATGTTCGTTTACAAGAGGAACTTTCTTTGCATGTTGAGACCAATGCATATCTTGAGTCCTTGGTGACCAAATATGGTCTTGACTATCATCCTAATGAATCTTCTTGTGAGCAAGCATCTATTCTTGAGGAAAATGTTAGGCTAACAAAGGAACTTGCAAAGTTCACCACCGCCAAGAACAAGATGGGATTGGATGACCTCTTGAGTAAGCAAAGGTCAAACAATCAAAAGTATGGACTTGGATATACTCCCAAGTCTCACAAGAAGAACAACTACAAGAAGGAGAAACCCGCTCAAGATAAGAACAAGAAGGTCACTAACAATGGCAAAGCCTCAAAGGGCAAAGCCGCTAGTGGTGCCCACACGGGACCAAACGATCACTATGCATTATTTGTTGATTATTATGGTGATGTCTATGCTAACTATGTTGGCCCTCCTAATGGCTATGCTTATAGAGAGTACTCAATTTGGGTACCAAAAGATATTGTTGCCATTGCAAAGGAACCCATTAATCGATGGGTTCCTAAATCCTCTACTTGATCTTGTAGGGGTATTCCTCCGGTGGTCCAAAAGGTGTGCTTGATCAATTCATTGAAGATATCCACAAGAAGTCAAGCATTACCTTTGGTGACAACTCAAAGGGAAAGGTACTTGGGTATGGCAAGGTAGCAATCTCTAAGGACTTGTGCCTTGAGACGGTTATGCTTGTTGAACACCTTGGCTATAACTTACTTTCTATATATCATCTTGCCGATGCCGGGTACAATTCATATTTCACTAAATATTATGTGCAAGTCTTTAGGAGTGACAATCTCAAATTGGTCCTTGTTGGATTTGTGGAGAACAACCTTTATGTGGTTGACCTCTCGAAAGAGAGCCCCTCCTTTTCCACATGTCTAATGGCGGCCAAGCATGACGAAGGATGGTTGTGGCATCGCCGCCTTGGTCATGTTAACATGAGAAATCTTAAACAACTCCTAAAGGGTGAGCATATTGTGGGACTAACCGGTGTTTCCTTTGAGAAAGATCGTGTTTGTAGTGCATGTGTAGCCGGAAAGCAACTCAAGAAGAAGCATCCCATCAAGAGTATTGTTACCACATCTAGGCCTTTGGAGCTCCTTCATTTGGACCTCTTTGGGCCATCACACTATGATACTCTTGGTGGAAGCAAGTATGGACTTGTCATTGTTGATGATTACTCAAGATACTCTTGGGTCTTTCTCCTTAAGTCTAAGGACGAGACCCATAGAGAGTTCATCACCTTCGCCAAGAAAGCTCAACGTATGTATGAATCCGAGATCAAGGCAATTAGGACCGACAATGGCACCGAGTTCAAGAACTACACTATGCAAGAGTTTGTGGATGATGAGGGCATCAAGCATGAGTTTTCGGCGCCATACACCCTCAACAAAACGGTGTTGTTGAAAGGAAGAACCGGACTATCATTGAGATGGCAAGAACCATGTTGAGTGAATTCAACTCACCCCACAACTTTTGGGGAGAAGCCATCTCTACGGCCGTCCACTACTCCAACCGGCTCTTCCTCCGTCCCCTCCACAACAAAACCCCATACGAGCTCCTTACCGGTAACAAGCCTAATGTCATGTATATTCGTGTCTTTGGATGCAAATGCCTTGTTAAGAACAACAAAGGAAAGCTCGGTAAATTTGAAACTAGAACCATAGAGGGTATATTTGTTGGATATGCGGAGAACTCTCACGCCTATAGATACTACAACCGGTCCTCCGGGACTATTGAAGTATCTTGTGACGTGGTGTTCTTGGAGGATAATGGCTCCCAAGTGGAGCAAGTTGTTCCATGTGTTGCGAGGTAATGATGTTGATCCATCTAGTGCCATCAAGCATATGGGCATTGGACACATCCGGCCCATGGAGGTTCATAATGATGATCAAGATGATGGAGTAGATGTCTCAAGCACGCCACAAGTAGAGCCTAGCTCAACTCAAGCCGAACCATCAAGAGCAACTCAAGAACCATCCTCCACTCAAGATGAGTCTCAATCCGAAGAACAAGAAGAAGATCCTCATTCCATGGAGCAAGATCATGATGACGATCAAGAAACATCCTCAACTCATGATCAAGCTCAAGTGGTCCCTCATGATCAAGTACTTGCAAGAGATGAATTCATTGATCATGAAGGAACCATTCGGAAGATCAAGGCCGCTACAAGGGCAAGTGACATGAAAGTGGATCAAGTCCTTGGTAGCATCTCAAGAAGGAGTGGTAACTCGTAGACACCATGCATTACTTATCACTTATTGTCAACATCATGCTTTTGTGTCTAGTTTTGAACCACTTAAGGTACATGAAGCCTTGGTTGATCCGGATTGGGTAATTGCCATGCAAGAAGAATTGGAGTGTTTCACTCGTAATGAAGTATGGTCTCTAGTTGAGAGACCCAAGGATCATCACATCAATGTCATTGGGACCAAATGGGTATTCAAGAACAAGCAAGATGAGAATGGCATTGTTATACGAAACAAAGCAAGGTTAGTGGCGCAAGGGTTTGCCCAAATAGAAGGTATGGATTTTGAGGATACCTTTGCGCCGGTAGCCCGTCTTGAAGCTATTCGTCTTTTGCTTGCATTTGCATCTTTCCACAATTTCAAATTATACCAAATGGATGTGAAAAGTGCATTTTTGAATGGTCCCCTAAAAGAAACCGCATATGTGGCTCAACCCCTGGTTTCGAAGACCCATGCCGACCCAACCACGTGTATTTACTCCATAAGGCACTCTATGGTCTCAAGCAAGCTCCACGTGCTTGGTATGAGTTCCTTAGGGATTTCTTACTACATGATGGGTTTTGCATGGGTACGGTCGATTCCACCCTTTTCACCAAGCGGGTTAAAGGGGTGGCCTCTTTATATGTCAAATATATGTTGATGATATTATTTTTGGTGGAACTAACCCCAATCATAACAAAGCTTTTGAGCTATTGATGACTAGGAAATTTGAGATGTCCATGATGGGAGAGTTGAAGTTCTTTCTAGGCTTCCAAGTGAGGCAACTTGCAAAAGGCACCTTCATCTCTCAAGAAAAGTATGTGAAGGACATGCTCAAGAAATTCAACATGACCAATGCAAGTCCAATGAAGACACCCATGCCCGTAAAGGGGCAACTTGGTTCATGTGACGGTGAGAAGGATGTGGACATAAAGGTATACCGCTCCATGATAGGATCCTTGCTCTACCTTTGTGCCTCTAGGCCGGATATCATGCTAAGTGTAGGGATGTGTGCTCGTTTTCAATCCGCTCCCAAGGAGAGCCATTTAGTGGCGGTCAAACGGATACTAAGATACCTTGTTCTCACTCCTACTCTCGGGCTATGGTATCCAAAGGGGTCAACCTTTGAACTCATTGGCTATTCGGATTCCGATTGGGCCGGTGATAAGGTTGATCGGAAGTCTACCTCCGGGGCTTGCCAATTTATTGGCCGGTCATTGGTGAGTTGGTCATCCAAGAAACAAAACTCCACCGCCCTATCCACCGCCGAAGCCGAATACATATCCGCGGCATCTTGTTGCACTCAATTGTTATGGATGAAGCAAACCTTGAAAGACTATGGTGTGTCTCTTGGTACGGTGCCTCTTCTTTGTGACAATGAAAGTGCAATAAAGATCGCCAACAACCCGGTTCAACATTGTCGCACCAAACATATTGACATTCGCCATCACTTCCTACGTGATCATGTTGCCAATAAGGATATTGATCTCACTCATGTGGGAACAACCTACCAATTGGCGGATATTTTCACTAAGCCTTTGGATGAAGCCCGCTTTGTTAACTTGAGAGGAGAACTTGGTATTCTTGATCCTAAAAACTTGGATTGATTAACTTCTTGCACTATATTCTTGCATTTATCTTGCTATCTAGCTTAGAGGTATAGCACATGTGGGGATAGTCATCTTACCATGTCTTGGTATGATGCATACCTATGTGTGCAACATAAATAGACCCAATGTCATTATATGGACCCAAGCATGTCTCTTCGAGGTCTCATGACATTTGCGCTTTCACATAGGGGGAGTAATCCCCCGCCCCTCATTGAGCCTTCATTACAACTTGATTTGACTATATAAGGCCAAATGATCTTATTGCAAAAACTATTTCAAAATGCTCTTATGATTCTTGATATACTTCGAATCATGCCCATTGTTGCTATTCACATCTTGTTTGGATTTTCTCTCCAATGGGTATGCCTAGAGAACTTTGTGTTTCCAACCCCATGTCTATGCTCATCTCATCATCATCTATCTATCTATATGTACATGTCATCATTTGAGCACTTACACACACTTACACACAGCATAGGGGCAAAAACGAGGCAAAATTAGACAATTCTGGGCTGGCCGGTCGCTGGCCCGGTCGGACCGGGTCCCTGACCGGATGGTCCGGTGGACCGGGCGGCAACCGGAGTCTGGGCCGGGTCAGCCGGTCACCAGCCCGGTCTGACCGGAGATCTGACCGGTCGCGCGGCCCACTATATATTGGGAAGAGATACCCTTTGGGGTCATCTTCCCCATTGTTCCCCAATCCCCAACCTCCATGGCCGGCGCCCTCAACACCTCCACCAAGATCTAGGCACTTCCCACCACAAGAACTCCCCAAACTTCACCACACCATAGATCGGGGCCATTGGAACATCTCCACCGAAGGATTTGGTCCCTCTCCAACTAGCTTGGGAATTTTTGGAGTTCTTGGTTTTCAAGCCCTACCTTGTGTTCTTCTTGTTCCCTTGATCAAGGAGGACAATGTCTTCGGGTAATGTACTCTCCTTTCCTCCCTAAGTTCTAGTCCTCCTCACACATTGCAAGTTCTTGCCAAAATTTGAGGAAATCTTAGGGTTAGGTTTAGGGTTTGCAAGTCCTCATGCCTTTAGAGTGTCTCTCAACACAAAGCACATTCTCCACTCTATTGCTATAGCATGTACTCAAGTTTTTCGAGTTTTTGCATGAATTTGTGGTAAAAATCTGGGCACAACATCACAAATCGACAGACCCGGTTTCCAGCCCGGTCGACCGGCCGCTCAACCGGCCGGCCCGGCGTGTGGCCCGGTCAACCGGTCGCAAACCGGATCGTCCGGTCTGCTGTCCGGTTTGACCGGCCTGTGCGCCGGGTTGCCCAGTTTTCGCACAATTTCATCACTACACTTGGGTATATGCTATGCTTTTTGGATTCCCTCTTATTGATGACATGTACACTTACCCCACTGCTATCCTTGCTATATTTTCTCATTCACAGGAAGTTGGAGTGGTGAGCCACCACGTGGCCAAGTTGCCAAGCGAGGTAGGACGGCTGATCCTCCCCGTCGTTCTAGTAGCCGTGCACCTCCCCAAGCTCAGCAAGGTACTGACACTGGCAGCTCAGCTCGGGGCAGAACCAAGTCTGTTGCTACCAAGCGCAAGGATAAGAATGTTGTCCAAGAGGATGATGAGGTAGTACCAACCATCAATGTTGGGGCTGCAAACCGTCTTGAATGGCAGGAATGGAGGACACTGAATCCGTATCGCTTTGAGAAGCCAACTTACACTCGTTCGGACAAGGCATTCTGGACCAACACACAAGCAGCCCTCTGGGAGGGTTTCTATGATTCTCATGAGTTTATGAAGCATGGGAATATTGTATCACCCAAGGCTATCAATCCTGACGAACTTGCCTTGCACGAAGCCACCAAGTATCGGTTTGTGGTTCAAACCTTGAGGAGTCTGGGATTGTATGACCTTGTGTGCCTCAAGCCTGATGATACTCAAGATGATCCTACCTTTTGTCCCCTCCTTGTCCGTCAGTTTCACTGCACTGTCTTCTTCCATGATGATGAAGCCCGCACCCTCACTTGGATGACCGGCAAGACAAAGTACTCATGCTCCTACTCTCAGTTCTGTGCAGCTATGGGTTGTGGTGATGACAATGATCCAGGGTACAAGATTCATTCACGGTCCAGGCTTACTAGGGGTGACATCTCTTTCTGCTATCCTGCAAACCCTACGCCTGGACCTCCCACCATCTCTGGGATGTACTACTCCTATTTGGTACTTGCCAAGCTGTTCCGGGAGAACCTCATCAGCAAGTCTGGAGACCACAGTGAAGTCCGGAACTATCACCTCAACTTGATGTACTATTGTCATCCTGACAGGGTGAGGAAGATTGATGGCTGTGATCTTATCTACTGTGAACTGAAGAGGGCAATTATGGACCGCATGACTCCCAACTACGCCCAATATGTTCAGCGGCTCATCAACTACATTGTTCCTGCTCCTCGGAACGTTATTGGTGAGAAAGTCATCATGGATCCATTCAAGTTCCCCATTCAGGAGGCCACTCGTCCAGACGTTCCCTCCATGATGCCCACCACTGAGCGCCGCTCCAAGGCACACCATGATCATGATGCTAGCTCCAGTCACACTCAGCGCTCCCAGCATGGGGCCGCTCGTTTCTTCACATGCATGTTCCAAATGTGCAAGAGAACCCATGATGTTGCCCATCAGACCCATAACATGACCCAAGAGACACGGAGGCGCCAGAATGAATTCATGGCCTCAAGGAACCACCCTGTTCCTCCTCCTGGCCCTGAGATGGAGCCTGTGATAGCACCTCAGTGGGAGATGCCTCTTCTTACCGATGAGATGCTCCAGAACTTTGACTTCTCAGTGTACGCTCATGGTGCTCTCCCTAGGCCTGCTCGTGCTCCTCCTGCTGACTATGCTGATGATGAGCGTGATGATGATGCGGGAAATGATGATGCCGGTGATGATGATGCCCGTGATGATGATGCACGCGAGAGCTCCTCCTCGCTTGGGTTTGGTCACTACTGATGGGTGCGATAGCATCTCTCCTCTTTTCTTCGCCTTTTTGGTGTTCCGATGCCAAAGGGGGAGAAGAGAGTAGAGTCTAGACCACGGGGTTCTTTGCCACAAGCCATGGGAGTTGCTTTATTTGGATTTTATATGGCTTGTGCTAGTTTACTTTGAGTTTTCCAAGAACCATTTGCTATTCGTGTATGGATATGTATGGATGACTATTATGTGTGCTACTCCATGTTAGGATGATTATGCTATGCTTATATATCTTGATATGCACATCTCCATACCATGCTTGTTTCCTAAAGATATTGGGGGAGCTTCTCATGTTTCTCAAATGGTGCACTTTGCATTCAAACGCAAATTCTCCAAGTGCACACATTATGGGGGAGCTTTCGTAATATCTTATATGGAATCAAGGTTTAGAGCTTATCATAATATCTATTTGTGACTCTAGCTCGGTTTGTCATCGTATACCAAAAAGGGGGAGATTGTAAGGGTATTTCACCCTTATCCATTATTTTGGTAACGATGTCACCGTGCTAAAGTATTTGGCCTAATATGTTTATAAGTACAATCTCAGGTATTAGGCAATGAGGCGTAAATGGTGTATCAAAGGAACAAGAAGGCTAAAGGTGACCCCCCGTTTCAACAACAATCAAAAAGGGGTTACAGGAGAAATCCGGTCACCTGCCCGGTCCAACCGGGCCAGGAACCGGCCAGTCCGGCATGGTGGCCGGTCAACCGGGCGGCAACCGGGCTCCAAAGGAGGAGCCAGCAGTTCCGGTTTGCGCCCGGTCAACCGGGCTCTCGACCGGCGGGTCCGGTGCTCCGTCCGGTCCACCGGGCGGCAACCGGGCGTCAACCGGCCGCCAACCGGAGGAGCTCCAGGACCAGCAAAAGGCGTCCGGTCTCTGGCCCGGTCAGACCGGCCTCTCCGCCGGGCTGTCCGGTCTGTGGCCCGGTCAGACCGGGTTCGTCGAGGAAAAGCTGAGGTGGCAAGTGGCAACGGCCATATTTCGAAGAACACTATAAATAGCCCTTCTCCTACCTCTAGACAGTTAGGCACTACACTACAAACTGTTCTTGAGCTCTCTGTCTCATACTCCATTGCTAGAAACACCAAAAGCCTCAGATCTCCCTCCTCCTCCACCCAAACTCAAATCCCTCCGGGGAATCATTAGAGGAGGACCCGATCTACCGTTCTACCAAGCCAAATCTCATTCCCCCTTGTATTCATTGAGAAGCTTGCTTCCTAGGGTTCCTTGGAAACCCTAGGTAGGCAAGAGGAGTCCGGAAGCATCCGGGCTGTGGATTTGCTCCGGGCAAGATTGTGAAGGTTTGGAGGCTACCTCAAAGTCTACCACAAGTGAGTGAGCTATTCCTTCGTGGGATAGGCTCCGGAGAATAGGGTGAGCCTTCGTGGCGCGGGGAATCCTTCGTGGGACCTCCACTCCTCCAAACGTGACGTACCTTGTTGCAAAGCAAGGGAACACGGGAATACATCCTCGTCTCCGCGTGCTATCGGTTATCTCTAACCGAACTCCTTACTTGTGATTTAACTGCCTGTGAGAGCCTTCGTGCTCGAGTTAGTTGTATCCTCATATAGGTTGTTTCACCTAGTTTGCATTAGGCTCATCTTTATATTCCGCAAAGCCTAATATTGCAAAGAAAGAATTAAAATTTGTAGAAACCTATTCACCCCCCCCTCTAGGTTTACCATCTCTATACTTTCACGGTTCGTAGATACCAAGGTCGGTGAATTCAAAAAAGAGCTACATTTTAAAATGGCAGTGCGGACGACTGGGGATATTCAGCCACCGGGGACCAATCTATGTGGATACTATGTTTGTGAGAGGATCCGGAGATACTGCAATGAGCGGGACCAGAAGTGTGAGAACAACATCCTGAGGAATAACCTCCGGAAGACGCTTAGTCCAAAAGCTCGCTTCCGACCACTTCAAGAGGAACTAGCTGGATGGTTGGCGAGGGAAGTCATCGATCCTAGAGGAGAACACCATTACGATGACGTAGAACTTTATATGCACCAGAATTTGTAACTAACTTGTTCAAAATTGTATATGGTCATCCGATATTGAATATATATTGTATATGGTCATCCGATATTGAATATATATTGTATATTCCTCTTGAATTCTTTTTGGTTCTAATTTCAAATTTGTTTGAAATTGTACATTCATATGCATGTATGTAGTACCGTAGAATATGTGAAACTCCTTCAAAATTAAAACCCAAAAGAAATAAAATAATACAAATTAAAAAGAAACCAGATTTAGGGGGAGGGGGGGCTAAACCCTAAACCCTGCGGAGGCCTTTAGTCGCGGTTGGCCAGAAGAACCGCGACTAAAGGTCCTCCGCCCTGGCGCTCGCCTGCGGCCCACGTGGACGGGCCTTTAGTCGCGGTTCGTAAGGAACCGCGACTAAAGGGGGGGGCCTTTAGTCGCGCTACTTTGGTCGTGGTTGCGCAACCGCGACTAATGGCAGTTGCGAACCGCGACCAAAGCCCCTTTTTCCACCAGTGCTTGTATCCAGAGATCGAACTCGACGACGCAACATGATGCCAATTAATGGTTGATGAGACGAAGCTAGCTACCAACCCAGCACAACAATAGATCTTGTCGGTCTCCACTCGGTAGTAATAGCGGGCGGTGGAGGCAACGTCGATCACCGCGGGGGAGATCGAACTTGACGACAGCCTATTCCGGCATGGCAGATGCCCATTGATACAGCGGCGGAGATTGAACTCGACGACTGCGGAGATCGAATAACAGCCGGTTGTGCACGGACAGCGATATCAGCAGAGTTTGTTTCATCGTTTAAACGCGATCAGGTGGTTTTCTATTCGTAAAGGAAAATCTAGGATCGATCTACATACGGGAGTATTTTTCAAAGCAAAGCAGCAATTCGAACAGGACACGGTCTAGATGGTGTGTACAACGCGTTCTAACCAAACTCTAGATGGTGCGACCTAGGACGCGTTGCAGCCAAACTCTTGATGGTGGGACGGACGAAGACGCACTTGTAACACCCCAACTTTTTGCAAGCTTGTTTAATTATCCAAAGTGCAAAAATTAGGGGGAACAAATTTTTTTCTATAGACTAATTAGCATGAATTGCCTTGATCTGTTTGTTATGATGAATTGCCTTGATCTGTTGGTAGATAAATTGTCTTGATTTGCTTGTTGAGTTTTGTCTTGAGCTACCTCATAGAACAACACCCCTAGTGGTTAAACAAGCAACTCACCAAATAAAACGCATGTGTGGCTTAGCAAGAATTGTTTTTCTTTTTACTACATCAAACCTCCCTCCTGATGGCAACATGAGTGTGCCTACTTATAAGATTCCAACTTTGGCAGTTGATCTCTTAGCACCCACAACTGTTTTTGGTGACCTCAGTGCATGGATCTCTTTTATACAACACCCTCTACAACTTCCACATCTTACATGTCACATCCTCCACTTGCAACTCTTATAATCACTTGATCTGGTATCCTATCCAATGTTTCAGCACCAGATCACTTCTTCCTCTTTTACCTCTTGTGTTTATTTAATTCAAGTTTAATCTTCACAAAACCAAGAGTGGGAATGATGGGTACATTTTGTAGCCACCATCTACCCCTGAGAACACTCCTCCCTAAATTAGTTTCCCTCCTCAAAAATCCTACTGTTTTCCTTCTCTAGTTTTGATCACAAAACTACTTCTAGTTTTATTAAAACTTTCCAAGATTTCTCTTCAAAGAAAACAAGGAACTGAAATGGGTTTTGTTTTTCATCCCATTTCTACCAAGTATTGATTTATAAAACATTATTTCTATTTTGCTTTGTTTTAACAAAAAGCTTGTTTATGGTACCTATACCATTTCTTGTTTTCCTCTTGATTATTTTACATTTGAGAAAAACTCTACCTAACCTGAGAAAGTAAGTAGAATATTTTGAGCTCCTATGTTCCAACTAGTTTTCTCTCAACATTTTCAAATGCCATTCCACTTGAGATCATTCCCAATTGTCCCTAGACAATTGAGGTGTTTCAAGTACTTTTCAAATAAATCCTTCTCAAATGACAACTCTTGCACACCTTGTGTTCATCTACCACAACCCATTCCTCTATGGCATACCACCCTCACCACCACCACCTTCCTCTCACATTGACTTTCTTTGTCAACCTTGTTACAAGCTTGCCATGCTTATTATCCTACCACTCTTTCATATGAGGACTTGGCTCAAGAGATGAGCCGGCCACCCCCATGCAATATTGCATGAGGTCACATCATCCCTCTCTCTTTTTCATCTTGTGTTGAGTTGTTCAAGTCTAAAATCTTGTGGAGGTCATCTCCAAGATGGCATGCACATGAAGCCTTGTACATCACCATCACCATTATCTTCTTGGCACAATGCCATCATGCAACAAATACCATCATGGTATATTTTACCATCACAATCTACCTCCATCTCTATATCTCTCACATTGTTCACTTGTGTTTGGCAAGAATGGAGCCGGCCAAAATGTGTATGCATGGCAATTTCGGCCAGCCATGCCTCTCCATTTTTCTTCCTCTACAAGACTTGCCTCCCACCTAACCCAATCACTAAATGGGCAGCCACCCACCTTAGCCAATCAAAAAAAGGAGGCAGCCACCATCCTCCCTCTATTTAAAGAGCTTGGCCGGCCACTCCCTCCTCCTTTGCCTCATTTCTTTTCACTTCCCACTCCTTTCTTCACTCCCACACACTCTCCTCCTCCCCTCCCCACGAAATATTGCTCCTCCAAAGCTTCATGGCCGGCCATGGCCATGGAAAGAGCTCCAAGATGAAGTCCCCTCCTCCCTCAAGCTCCTCCTCACCATGAGAGCCTCCCTCTCCATCCTCTCCCCAACCCTAGATGGTTTAATCTCCTCTTCTTCTTCCTCCATTGCTAAGATTGGATCTTGATGCAGGTGCATGTTGGTCCAAGCATGGAGAAGCTTGAGCAATCCTCAGATCTGAAGTTCTTGAGCAAAGTTCGTCCAAATCCCTGCAGTAATTTCTGCTATCTTGCTGTTTCAGATTCTGGTACGAACTTGTAAAATCCACCAAATCTCGTGTGCAGATCCAAATCGAATGATTCAAAGTTCCGCTGATAGGTATTCAAAAGATCTACAACTTGGCGTTGGTCTCATCCACAAATTCGCTACAGATTCTCCCTGGTAAATAAAGTTCTGGAAACATGCAGATTCACTGTTTGTTAGATTTATTCCGTTTTACAAAACCTTTTTGAGCAAACTCAACTGTGGGCGAAAGCCCTCTTCAATACCTTCATTTTGGCGGTGGTTTCACTTCGATTGACCTCCTGAAATTGAAATGGTTCACAGATCAAGATCTGGACAGATCTGGCTTTGTCGAATTAAACCAGGAGCTTGGGAACGAATTTTTGAATGAAACAAATTGGGTAAGAACCAGCTTTTCAATACCTTTCCGATGCAGCTGACCTCATATTTTTATGAGCCGTGTACGATTTGTGGTGAATTAAACTTGTTCTGTGTGTTCTGCAGACAGGGCTGTTAGCTTTTAAATCACCAAAAAATCCATTTTTGAACCTAATTGAGTGATTCCAATTCTGTAGGATTACTGAATGTTTTCTTAATCATCTCAAATAAGTTTCAAACCTTTATCTGTTCTGCAACTCCATAGTTAAAGCAAATGGTGAAAACATGCAGTAACTTGGTCAATTCATTTGTGAGAGTTTCAGAAACAATTTGAACCCAAATCCAATTGTGCGTGCATCTCTGTTTAATTACCTTTCAAATGCCAGTGGTCCCATATTTTTAGGATTTTTATACGATTTATGGCTTACAGATCTTGTTTTCTGTACAGTCAGATTCAAACAAATTCCTAAATTTGTAGGTTTAATATTTTTGAGTGAATCCAATTGGGTTAGTCTTGTATTAGTACTGGCTATCTAGGAAAAATGTTATTAGTCTCTTTCCAAACATATTTGTTGCTGTTAGTAATGTTTATGTGTGACATGCATTGTTGAAGCAAAACTTTTCGGTTTATTTAAAACCCTTGACCAACTCTTTTTAGTAGAGATGGGCAACCTTTGTTTTATGCTTGCAAAACAAAACCTCTTCAACTTAACATTAGCTCTTTTGTTTTGCTTAAGTTTCCAAATGATGTGGAATATGGTTTGCTTCCTATTTTGGATGTAGTGTTATGTGAATGAATTAAATTAGGAAAACTCTTTTCTACTTTTCCAAAAATGTTTGAAAATGTTTTGTGAATGTGTTTGATGCCAAACTAATGCTCTTGTCCTCTTTATGATGTTATCTACCAGGGGATATTTGGTTTATACCATGGTGATAACCGAGAGAGGCAATTGCTAAGTTGTGATGCACTCATACCTTTACTAGGTAAATAAATGGGGTTTTCTAATTAAAACTCTTAAAGTTGTTTTGTGGTATCTATAGGTCCTTAGTGTGTTATACCTTGGCTGCATGGTTAGTTGTTGATTGTTGAATGTTGTCTTGTTGATGCAATGTGATTGATTGTGTTCCTTTTATATTTTCCGGCGATAGATGCGAACAATTTCGGAGGAGAAGAAGAAGAAGTGGAATCGGACAAGGATTTTATTTGTACTGTGGGAATTCTTATTTGATGGAGTTGAAGAAGTCCAGGGACAAATAAGCCAAGGCAAGCCATCTTTTGATCTCTGATATGATGTCTCTTTGGATGTCATCTTGTGCTATCAATAGCATCATGGTTCTATGTGTGATGATCTCCATGTTGTTGTCATCTATGCTTGGATGCAAGCATGGTACCTCTAGTAGTTTTATCTTGTCAAGGTCTTGGTAATTGGTTGGGTGTATGGTATCATGTCCATTGCTACCCAACTTGTTTTCTATATTTAGCTTGATCATGTTCCACCTCGGGACAAGATTCATACTACACCACCTTCTAGTGTAGAAGTATCAATACCATGACCTTGGTGTATTCTCAAATTGTGATGAGTATGCCTAATTCCCTAAATGGTGTTGGTGTTGGTCAATTCTCATCCCTATCTGTTGATTGGGTTAGATAGCACCACAAATCTGAAAGTATAGTTTCATCTTATGTTGTCATAATACATGCTTAGCCTAAGCAAGTATGATCCACTCCAATACCTCTTTTTCATACCCTCAATGGTGTGATGACCCTCATCTCGGCCATAGTGTTGTATTAGTCAACTCATGAAACTTTAGGTTGGGAACCCCTCAAGGTTTACCTTGTTGTAAATGTTTATGAAAACCTTGGGTGAGGCAACCTTACCCAAGCGTATGGTTTATGAAAGGAAAGGATCTTGACAAAGATGGTTGGAAAGAGGAAAGTGTGTGTGATTTGGGTTTTTGAGAAAAACGACACATGGTTCTTTGTATTCGCCCGGAACAATTAACCCGCGCAACCACACTACTCCAACGTGGGCACGGGGCCTAGCTTGACGTTTGTTCTTCTTAGCATGAGGCACCGCACAACTATACAAGGGTACAGTTACCCCCGAGTCCGGGTTGTCGTAGTTGGAGACAATCGTATAACGGGAGGCCTTCGGGGCTGACCCGTCCGGAAGACACTATGGGTCTCCTGGCTTGGCGGTGGAGCCACGCTCAAGAGGAGGTGAGCTGCCACGGTGCCGGGGAGGTACATACTCCATAGGGTAGGACCTCTTGCTAAGTTGAATGGGCGAAAGGCTTCGACTGATTATCCGAGACCCGCATACTTTCGTATGGCGAACCGGGGATGATCCCGGCGGATTTATCGGTTCTTGTGGGAAAAGTGCGCACACTCTGCAGAGTTAAAACTATTCGAATAGCCGCGTCCGCGGTCATGGACGGTTGGGATGGCCGTTACAGAGCTGTGTCGAGTTTTGGTTTTGAAAATGATTTCCAAAGGAAATGTGTGTTGGAAGTACCGGAAGGGTACGGGAAAGATGGTGTGCCGACCATGTGGAGATGGTCGAGGAAAATGAAACAAAAGAGGGTGACCCTTCCTAGTGTTTCATGTAGAGGAACTCTGCTTTAACAAAGATATAGAGATGTCATAGGACTTTCTTAGTGCCCCCTTCAACTGTGATGTGGGATGCTATATCCATAAGAGAAACTGATTCTCTTTCACATGCTATATCCACCAGAGAAACTATTCTTCCTCTCTTGTCTTCTTTAGTTAGAATTGTTATCACCTTGTTGATGGTTTGCGAGTACAATTCAAATGTACTCACGGCTTTGTCCCTGGCTATTTACTTGGCCAGACTTGAAGGAGTTCGACAGATGAAGAAGGAGTTGACGACGTCTATGCGAGCTAGGAACGTCTTCCCAGTCAGTTGCCTGTAGGGTTATGGCAGATGACTTGGGTACTGCGCTGCTGAAGTGATGATGCTACTCTGATGTTTAGTTAGGCCCTTCGAGGCTATTATGTAAGTATTGGTCATGTGACCATGTTGTAATTTTCTTATTCCGCTTTGTAATGGATGGTGTAATTTGATATCAGTTCGGTTATGTGTTCACGGCGCACTGATCATGGGATCGTGAACTCTATACATAACAGGGAATTTCGGACAGCTAGTCCGAGGTCCCCACAGTGATGGACGAAAGCGCACTTTGACGGACGAAACCAAGGAAACCTTATTTTCTTTATTATTAGGGGTATAGATTGGTAGGCACATAGAAGTCGTATCTTTCTTCTTTTCTTTCTCCTACCTGTTCGACACATGACAAAGCTCGGATACTAAAAGCATGTGTGGATCGGTTATAAAATATCTCGTATGTGCCTAGTTTACTTTCTCCTGTTTGTATGATCAGCACGGATACAAAACTTTGACTTGATTTTTGGCTTATGCACGAGGAACAAATCAATGTGAGACAATGCAGACTTGACGACTTTAGCTCCGCACACGAGCACCTCGGCGGATGTTGCTAAACCAGGTCAGATTGACTCAGCTGGCGAAGAATCAAGTCTGGGCACTTACGGTTCGGATGCCGTGCGGCGCGCCCGCCCAGCGATACAGTCACGTTCGCGAGGCTCGCCCTTCCGCAAACTTGACAACATGCACTTCAGTTAACATTACGAACTCGTCATCCGACACTACCATCAGGTTCTATTTCTCCAATTAATTAATATTCGTAAAATCTATTTGGCCAAATATTTGCGCATAGATTTCCGCACTCCAATAAAATTAGATTGGAACAAGCTGCGATTACTTCGGTACATGTAGTCGTATGCTCGGGGGTTCGCCTGCCGTGAACCCGACAACGCGCACTCGCCTCGCCCGGGGTTTCGCCCGCTGCGAACTCGATGACTCTCTCCTCCATACCGACTACTTCCACCGTATCAATTATTTTCGGCTATACAGCAAATTTACCCGACATCCGGGGTTGCGCCATTAATTCGTTACCGCAAATATACTCGGTTACTTGGTGAATTTCTTTTCTTCGGCTCTGGATATATCTTTCCCGGCTTACTGAAATTATCTTCTTCGGCTCAGTGGATTCATCTTCTTCGGCTTATTGGATTTTTGTCTTCGTCGGATTCATCTTATAAGGTTATAATTGGTTTTCTCTAATACAATAATACCCGACGCAGTTCCGGGTCAGTGGATTTATGAATATTACTGGGTTTATTTTCTTCGGGTCAATGGATTCATCTTATATGGTCATCTTGGATTCATCTTCTATGGTTATTATTGGAAATATTTTCTTCGGGTCAATGGATTCATCTTATATGGTTATCTTGGATTCATCTTCTACGGTTATGACTGAATTTACTTTCTTCGGGTCAATGGATTCATCCTTTATGATATCAGCGGATTCATCTTCAATATATGCTTCATGGTTAATGGCGTAATCTTCAACGCGGATTCATCTCAAGTACTTCATCTCGGACTTCATCTTCAGTATTTCATCCTTAATGGCCTTCTTTCGGCGGCACAGATAATACTAGGGGGCTCGACAAACGACTTTGCCCCAAGTAACAAATTGTGACACGGTGTTTAAGCAATAATCATGACATCACCCATCAGTGCTCGGGGGCTCGGCTATCTCTCCATCAACAATTTCGCGGCATCCACTTTTGCTATTTGGTGGTTTCTATTTTGGCTAGATTTCTTATCTACACTTGAAGACTTCATCATGCATCGACTTCGTTGTGTCCAAAAAGCTAAGTGTTCTTTTATTTTGTACAAAGTTGATTATCATTTACTTTCGTCGCACCCGACACATGGGGGCTGCGCGGCATATATTCACTTTACATATCATCGAATCTGAGCATCTGACACAGCATGCGAAAAAGAGAGTCAAGGGAAAGATAGAAAAAGTTTGTTTATTTGTGCACGAGAAAGCAAAATTCAAAGTATATAAGAGAGAACCCGACGAAATTGTCTACAGGGAGAACTCGACGAAATTGTCTTCAAGAAAGAACAGGACCCGAAGAATTATCCTCAAGGAGGTCCCGAAGAATTATCCTCAAGGAGGTCCCGAAGAATTATCCTCAAGGAGGTCCCGAAAAATTATCCTCAAGGAGGACCCGAAGAATTATCCTCAAGGAGGTCCCGAAGAATTATCCTCAAGGAGGTCCCGAAGAATTATCTTCAAGGAGGTCCCGAAGAATTATCCTCAGTGAGGACCCGAAAAATTATCCTCAAGGAGGACCCGAAGAATTGTCCTCGGGGAGGACCCGAAGAATTATCTTCAAGGAGGTCCCGAAGAATTGTCCTCAAAGAGGACCCGAAGAAATTTTCCTGAAGGAGGAACTCGACGAAATTTTCATCAAGGAGGAACCCAAAAAAAAAAACAACGGTGGACAAATCTTCGGGTCCATTGACTCGTCATATTGTTCCGAGCAAGCATCGGTGATGTACCCGACAATATAGAATAACCAATATATTCGGCTGTCTCATCACGCCCGAGAAAAATATAGAAGAACCCGCAAAATGGGTCATGGCATCAGCCGAAAAAAGCACTTGACAAAATATTCTCAGAGCGCCAAAGTTGCGATCAATCTCTGAATGCCGCAAAACTTTGCGAAGGTAAGACCCCAGATCCGTTCTGCGTGGCGTGGCGCCGTCTCTGACGTCGGTTTGCTACTTTTTTCCGTATCAACAGATACGAAGAAAAATCCTAACGGACGCGTTAGGTACCCGATAAACATGACTGGGACTCGACAGAATGGTAAGACCTTAAGCGGCACCTGTCGAGTTAACACCAGTATCCCGGGATCATGTCCAGGGATGTGATCTTGAAGTAGGTTTTTGCGGATTGCCACTAGAGCAGTTAACTAGTACCTGATCCGTCAGATGAACTAGCCCCAATTACCATTATCCCTGTACAATATAGATATGGATGTCAAGTAAAAATAGCAACGTCCTGGAGTTGATAAAAAGAGGGGTTGCGCCAAGTTGTTTATCGAGTAGTACAACTCGAGCCTATGCCTAGGTGCAAGCACCTGCTCATAGGCTCGGGGGCTACTCTTATCGAGTGACATAGGCATCCCCAATGGGCCTGCCGAAGATAGTACCCGGGGTTTACTGAAGGCCCACTACCCGAAGAATAAGAAGATTCGGAAGCCCAAGATATTATTAAGGAAAGTTAGAGTTGTAATAGGAAGCATTATTTGTAATCTTGCGGGATGAGTTAGAAACCTTCCCGGACTCTGTAACTTGTACAATACGAATCCCTCGGCTCCGCCTCCTATATAAGGGGGAGTCGAGGGACAAAGAAAGCATCGAATCATTGTTTCTCAAACCCTAGTTTCATAATCGTCGAGTACTTTTCGGCTGAAACCTTCGAGATCTACTTGCCCTCTACTTCCAACTAAACCCTAGTCTACAACCCGTAGGCATTGACAAGTTGATACCTTGTCAATTGGCGCCGTCTGTGGGAACTAGAGGCGTCAAGGATCCGATCTCGATGGCACGTTCAAGATCGTCGACTTCATCAACCGCAAGCAACGCGATGGATCGAGGTAAACAGATCGCAACTGGTCTTGTCGATTTTGTTCCTCACCCGCCCTCCCGTTTGGATGCATATGCATATCTGGAGGAGCCTATGGAGATGACGTTCGGAAGGTTTCACTTTCGCGTCGAGAAAGAGGGATCGTATCGTGTCAAAATTCCGATTTCGTCAGGATCGTCGGCGGTCGATTCCGATTTTTCAAGCTATACATCGTCAACCGAACCAGGAGAGGAAGAAACTTCGTCGTCACGCTTCATCAGCACCAGGGCAAGAGAAAAACTTGCGAAGATCTTCAGCGACATGTCGTTTGAGTCATCTGCGGACTCCTATATAAACGATGGCTCAAGCAGTGTCGACAGTTACGACTTCATCGACAAATCTATTACAGTGGGCAAGGTCTTCGCCAATCTTCATGATGGTGTCACCAAACCCAACATAGATCTGAATACAAAGTATCATCAGATTTATGTCATCGGAGAGCCAAGTCGTGATCAGGAGGAAACATCTGAGGCTTTCGACGATTTGGGAAATCCATACGTCGATCCCTCTGATTTGCGACGAGGCCTAGGCAATAAATATATCGGGCCACAGCCGCGAGACAGAGTCCAACTTCCGCAAACAGCATGGGATAGAGACGCAAGGGCTATGGATGGCTCAGAACCAATGGCCACCACAGCCACGCCAGAAGAATTACAAGCATATCAATACAGGCTCGCACGAGCTGCAAGGGAATTGGAAAAACAGACAGCTGAGCTAAACAGAAGAAAGGAGGCGAAGGGCAGAGCTGAGTCGACAATCTAGAACTTCGGGTGATAGCCACAGGGAAGCTCGGAACAGAGCAAGATCAAGGTTGCAAAACGTACCTGAAGGAGAAAGAGAGCACTTGGTTCAAAACCTCGACATGTCTTTAATGTCGATAGACACGAGAGGGAACATCATCCCCAAGACACCAGAAGCTGGGTATATGGCGACACAAGCTTTCATCCTTGCATCCAGGCCACCCCCAGGAGATCCAAGGGAGGCATTATACAACATGGCAATGGCAGGAGTTGTAGCCATGGGGACGGCGTTTGTATCAACACCTCCCGAAGGAATAGCAAGGCAAAATAGTCCACGACCTGCGGCAGCAACAGCAGCAGCTCCCGAAGGACCAAGTGGAGCAAGGGACACGGCAGCACAAGCAAGGGTCGACAGAGCGCGACAAAGCAGAAGGGAACACCGGCAGTCCCCAGAGCTAAACGACGAGGATATGTGTGGTTTGCCATGCTTCACAAGGAGAGTTCGAAAAACTCGAGTCCCTTCGGGATTCAAGTTACCTGATAACTTCAAGAAATTCGACGGCCTCCAAGATCCAGAGGATTGGCTAGTTGATTATCTCGAGACAGTGAAGCTCACAGGAGGAACCAGAGCAACAGCTATGCAAAGTATCCAGGTGCACTTGAGTGGAGCCGCACGATCTTGGATAAAGAAACTCCCTCCAGGATCTATCGACAGCTGGGATAGCTTCGAGGAAGTGTTCGTCAAGAACTTCCGGTCCACATGTAAAAAACCTGCGTCATTAGAGGAGCTAAGAGCGTGCCGACAAAAGCCAGACGAGCCGATGAGAAAATATATCCAAAGGTGGAATATCATCAAAAATTCGGCAGAAAACATATCCGACGAGAGAGCAATAGATGCGTTTGTCGCAGGGATCAGGCGTGGAGATTTTGTCGAGGATTTGGGGAGGACCAATCCAAAGACAGTATCCGCGTTAATGGAAATAGCAAACAGATGGGCAGATGGAGAAGATGCTGTTCACAACAAACGGCATAGGTCGCCAGAGGAAGACCGCGGTCGAAATTATCAACCAAGGCGACGATTTCCTCGGCAGTACCCGAGCTATGATGCTCCAGGACAAATCTCGGCTGGTTTCCGATCAAGCGCAGGAGGAAACAACAGAGATGAGTACCAGAGAAGCAACGAGCAACGAGGCGACAATAGAGATGACTCTCGAAACAATAGGCAAAATAGCGGGCCAAGGTTCCAGAGGCCTTTCGTGTCTCCCGAAGAGATGATGAACGGGCCGTGTCAGATGCATTTTTTCCTCGACAGCAACGGAAAAAGACAGTCAGGACATCTGCAGAAGGATTGTCGCAATTTCCAGGCAATGCTAAGGTATGCAGGGCATGCTAATGCTCAGGCAGCACAGAGAAATCCTCGAGAACCCAGGAGTGAGATTCACTTGCCACCTCCTCCCGCGATTACGGATGACAATCAACATCATCTCAGAATAGCGGCAGCACCTCCACCACCGCCTTACGTGGATCCTAATTCTAACGGAGCGGTCTCGATGATTCAGAAGGGAAGGCCATCCAATAGATCTCAGAAAGTAATCTCGCGGCAGGTGTTCATGGCAGAAAAAATGCCTCCACCAACAGTCGAGTATCTTAATTGGTCAGGGCAAGACATTGGCTTCACCATAGCGGATCATCCACAGCAAGTTCCTCGACCAGGGCAGTCAGCACTTATGCTACCAGCAGTCATCGCAGGGTTCGACGTCTCTCGCGTGTTTATAGATGGCGGCAGCAGCTTAAACCTTATGTACGCAGATACATTAAGGAAGATGAACATATCCCTAGCAAACCTAAAGCCAACAGACACGAGATTCCACGGTATCACACCAGAGAAGCCAAGCTATCTGCTGGGGAAGATTAATCTCGACATTCAGTTTGGGACCCGAGAAAATTACAGAATCGAGAAGTTGGAGTTTGAAGTCGTAGATTTCCCGTCACAGTACCACGCTCTGTTGGGACGACCAGCATATGCTAGATTTATGGCGGTACCACATTACACGTACCTGTTGTGGAGGATGCCTGGACCTAAGGGACCAATCACAGTCAAAGGAAGCTTCGCCCTAGCCGATAAATGTGATAAGGATTTTCATCGAATATCAGAAACTTTCGGGATGCAAGCTGAGTATTTGGCGTCAAGGCTCATGACTGACTACGACGTGCTGCCAGACGTTGGAAGGCCAAATAAAGAATCAACTTTCAATACTGAGAAAAATTCTAAGGAGGTGCAGATTCACCCGACAGACCCGAAAAAGACGACGTCCATCGCAAATGACATGGACCTCGCATAGGAAAGCGCGCTCATCGAGTTCCTCCGTGAGAACTGGAAAATCTTCGCATGGTGTCCAGCTGACATGCCAGGAGTACCCAGGGAACTTGCCGAGCACCACCTAAACTTGGATCCACTAGCGAGACCAATCAAACAACCTTTGCGACGTTTTTCGGAACCAAACCGCAAGGCTATGCTGTCAGAAATTGATCGACTAAGAGAAGCTGGTTTTATCAAAGAGCTGCACACAGAGGCCACATGGGTAGCAAAACCAGTGTTGGTGCCGAAGAAAAACACTAAGGTCATTCGCATGTGCATCGACTTTACGTGTCTCAATAAACATTGTCCAAAGGATCACTTTCCCCTCCCGAGGATCGACCAAATTGTCGACTCCACGGTAGGATGTGAACGTCTTTCCTTTTTGGACGCATATTCTGGCTATAACCAGATCAGATTAAAAGAAGAAGATGAAGTAAAAACAGCATTCATCACACCTTACGGCGTGTTTTGCTATAGAACAATGCCTTTTGGTTTGAAAAACGCGGGAGCAACATATCAAAGGATGATGCAGAAGTGTTTGGCGACACAGATTGGAAAAAATGTGCAAGTGTATATCGACGATGTCGTCATAACGTCAAAAAAGGGGACGACGCTGATCGAGGATCTCAAGGAAACCTTTGACAACCTCGACAAATTCTGCCTCAAGCTGAACCCGACGAAGTGCTCCTTCAGCGTCCCAGCAGGAGAACTTCTTGGCTTCCTAGTTTCAGCAAGAGGGATTGAAGCAAATCCCGACAAAATACAAGCCATCGTAACAATGAGGAAGCCAACAAAGTTGAAAGAAATACAGCAACTAACTGGGCGAGTCGCAGCTTTAAGCAGATTCGTCGCCAGGCTGGGAGAAAAAGCGTTACCGTTCTATGCTTTAATAAAGCAAGGGGAGAAATTCCAGTGGAACGAAGAAGCCGACGGAGCTTTCAAGGATCTGAAACGCACAATCTCGACACCACCAATCTTGGTGGCACCGAAGGAAAAAGAACCTCTTCTGCTGTACATTGCAGCCACACCCCAGGTGGTTAGCACGGTGTTAGTCGTTGAAAGAGAAGAAGAAGGAAAACTCCATGGAGTGCAAAGGCCGGTATATTTCATCAGTGAAGTTTTATCGCCTTCCAAACAGCGGTACCCGCAGTACCAGAAGCTAGCATATGGAGTGATTACAACGGCAAGAAAGTTGCGCCACTATTTTTCGGCACACCCGATAATAGTAGTCAATGAAGCACCTCTTTCAAATATACTGAACAATCCAGAAGCTACAGGGCGTGTCTCCCTTTGGGGAATAGAACTTTCCCCTCGGGACATCACGTATGAAAAAAGAAAGGCAATCAAGTCGCAAGTTTTGCCAGATTTCATTGCAGAGTGGATGGAGCTGCAAAACACGGGACCCCCAGATTTGTCGAGAACTTGGACCATGAACTTTGATGGATCCAAGAGAGTAGTAGGAGCTGGCGCAGGAGTGATACTTATATCACCCGAAGGCGACAAGTTAAAGTATGTCCTACGGATGACGTTCCCAAACGCATCCAACGATGAAGCAGAATACGAGGCCCTCATACACGGGATGAAGATGGCGAAAGCTTGCGGCGCAACTCGACTAAAAATCTTTGGCGACTCACAATTGGTGGCTCAGCTAGTTATGAACCAATGTGATGCAGTCAATGATAGCATGATAGCATACAAGGAGGTGTACAATGAGCTTGAGAAGCTGTTTGATGGATGCGAGGTAAATCACATCAGTAGGTTGAGCAATGACGAAGCCGACGTTCTCGCAAACATCGGGTCGCAGTGCCTCCCAATCCCGCCAGGTGTATTTTGGGAAGAAATAGCGGAGAGATCCACAAAGCCGAAGAAAACGCAGAAAAAAGCAAAGGAAGAAAAAACTTAGGCGCCCCTCAAAGAAGCCGTGGAGGACGAAGAGGACCAAGAGCTTGTGATGATGGTAGAAGTTCCTTGGATGCAAGCGTACATATCGTATATCCTTCGGAAAGAAATACCCGACGATCCAGTTGTGGCAAGGCGAATTATTCGACGGTCCAAAGCTTTCACAGTGGTCAAAGGGGAGTTATACAAGTGAAGTATTTCAGGCGTCCTGCAAAGGTGCGTCACACCCGAAGAAGGAAGGATAATCCTAAAGGATGTGCATGAAGGAATATGTGGTCACCACGCGAGCAGCCGAGCTATTGCAGCCAAGGTTTTTCGGGCAGGATTTTACTGGTTGACAGCAATCGAGGACGCAAAAGAGATAGTACGAACCTGCAACGCGTGCCAGAGATTCGCCGCAAAACCTCACTCTCCAGCGGCAGAGCTGATGCCAATACCATTGTCGTGGCTCTTTGCCCAATGGGGACTCGATATGGTGGGCAAGTTGCACAAAGCTTCGCCAGGAGGATATGAGTACCTGTTGGTTGCTGTCGACAAATTCACAAAGTGGGTAGAAGCGAAGCCAATAAATTCACCAGATGCAGCGTCGGCAATAAAGTTTGTGAAAGGCCTCGTTTTTCGGTTCGGAGTGCCTCATAGCATTGTCACATACAACGGTACCAACTTTACAGCTAAGGAGTTCAAGGCATACTGCGCAGAAGTAGGCATTAAATTGCACTTTGCGTCAGTGGGACATCCACAAACCAATGGCCAAGTCGAAAAAGCCAATGGTATCATCTGCAACGGCATTAAAAAACGTTTGGTAGGACCGCTTGAAAAAGCTCGACATACCTGGCCAGAAGAATTGCCAAGTGTTTTGTGGAGCATCCGAACAACACCAAATACGGCGACACAAGAAACTCCGTTTTTCCTCGTCCACGGAGCCGAAGCAGTACTACCAATTGAAATAGAGCATGATTCTCCAAGAGTAACAGAGTATGACGAGGAAACATCACGAAAAGCTCGGGAAGATGATATGGATGCACTCGATGAAGCTCGAGATGAAGTACTATCACGAGTCACCAAGTACCAGCAGGACCTGAAAAACTACCACAGTCGACGATTGCGGCCCAGATCTTTCCAGGTCGGCGATTTGGTCTTACGGCTTAACCAGCAAAGTACTGAAAAGCTCGAGTCACCATGGTTGGGACCTTACGTCGTCACGGAAGTCATCGACGGAGGAGCATATAGGATCAAGGACAAGAAGACAGGGGTTCCCGAGAAAAACCCCTGGAACGTGGCGCAGCTCAGGCGGTTTTACGCTTAGAGTCGAAATATAGTCCTCCTCTGTAAAAATACAATGTACTAAAACGCCCGCGAGTTTTCAGACGCACTCTTTTCCTTTTCGGGGCACCGAGTGGGGCCGGAAAGGTTTTTAATGAGGCGGGCTCGCGGTGCTGCAATATAATAAAGATAGTGGAGATATACTTCTTATTCTTCGACACGCTCGGGGGCTCAACGCCTTCAAATTACAAAATACACACAATATAGAGAAATTAGACTTACCGAAATATTTCTCCTTGGTACAAGAATACCTCGCCAAATAAAATATCGGGAGCTAATAACTATAAATATAGTGTACTCGTCAAAATTTTACTGCTTTGGTCTGAAAACCTCGCAACAAAAATATAGAACGTCACCACCAAGACACTCGGGGGCTCGTACCCATCGACAGCAAAATATATATATCTTCTTGCAACAAGAGAAAAATCTCCGGGATAACAAAACAGTACAAACTCCAGCCAAAGGCTCGGGGGCTCAACGACCAAAATAGAAACAGTACATATTTACAGAGTTGACAGCTTTACAATATAGATCATGTTTACAAATACACAAAGACGTATCAATGGTGAAACTACAGCAAGAAAAAGGAAAAATCCTCAGCGGATACCTAGCACATGGTCTATGGTTATTCGCTCATTGGAAGGACGAGTACTATGCTCGGCATAGCTACCCTTCACAAAAAACTCGGCATCCATCCGAAGAAGTTCATCCATCATATCTTCGGCTATAGGAGTCACAAGATCATCAATCTTGCCCATGTTTCTCTTTTTCTTTGACATCTTAGCCAGGCACGTGGGAACAATTTGATCCATGGGCAATTTTGGATAGCAAATCTTTATCATCATCATAGCAAATCTTGCGCCAGCAGAGAGTTGAGCCCGCACAAAGCCATGGATTCGAGGAGCATCTCGAAATTTTTCCATTAAAGCGAGAAGAGTTTCTGGCATCTTGTTGCGAGGGAACATGGTTCCATAAACTAAAAACAAAGTCTTCGTACAGAAGTCAAGGAAGTCACGGACCTGAGCCGCGCGATCTTGGAATCTGACAATTTGGCGGGTACGCTCAGGAGTAACCCAAAAGTTAGAACCATGTTGTGCAGCCAGTCTGAGCAGAACATTGGCTCGAGCTTCAACATGTTGATCTTCGGCAGCTGTATCCAAAAACGAGCCTGGTACAGCAAATAAATTGTCAAAAGAAGAAAAATAGCAAGAACAAACATCCAGCATGGTTCTGAACAGGAAACATACCTGTCATGTCCAGGCTGGCGTCTGTCATTAGCTGAAGCATATAATTTTCTCGAGAAGAAGCTTCGGTAGCCTCAGCAACAGCAGCATCCTTTGCAGCAATGGCTTCTTTCGCCTGTTGAAGAGCATTTTTCTCTCTCTCGGATCCTTGTCGCGATTGTTCCATCATTACCAGAGTCTGTTTTTTCATGGATTGAAGTTGTTGGCGCAGTTCTTGCAAATCTTGCGACAAATGTTGGCTTGAAGAACCTCCGATGAGGTTATCATCGACCAGTGTTTTCTTCGAGAAGGAGGAAGCAGGAGAAGTATCGGCAGAATGAGGATTGGCAGAGTAGTTATCAAATATCAACTGGAAAAGAAAATTTCAATATCAAATGATTGCAAAAGACAGAATTCCATTGATCTTTGGGAAATTTACATGGATATTACAGAAGGAGTTCTTCAAAAGGACCACTAAGGTAATTGTCGCCAAAGCTAATATGGCGACAATAACTAAAGAAACAGGAAAAATAAAAAGAAGGGGCATTCAACTAGACCTCTGGCTTTGATGAGCTAGGAGTTGAAGATGGTTTGATTCCGAGATAGGCCAGAATTTTCTTCGTGTTGGGCTTTGCCGCCCTGATCAGCGATCGCCATTTTGTTTGCTCTATCTGCTCTGTGTCGCCTACTTTCGCCCAGTCGATAGTTTGTTGGCTGTCGGCAACCAAGGCGACAGTACTTTAGACAGCAATCTTCATGTTCTCTTGGCGCATCTTCAGTCCAAGATCCTCTGGTGGATTGAAGTCCTTGGCAAGGGCAAGGAAAGTCCTGGGTTCCGCTTTCTTCGGGAAGAAGTAGGGGAACAGCCGTGACAATCCTGCGTCAGCCAGTTCAATGCCTTCGCGAGCTTCGGTTCCATTAAGCTCAAGGACAGAGAGCGCGTCAAGGAGAGGATCATTGTCGGGATCTTCAAGCTCAAATTCTTGGTTTGTTTTACCTATCGCAGAAAATATATGTTGGTCGACAGTAAGTAAAGAAAAGCAAGTCTAAGAAAAATAGAATGGATCGACAAAATTACCGACAAAGCGCCGAATCTGCGTGTTCAAGCGCTTGATGATCGCCTTCTCACGAGTAGCCTGTGCGGCTTTGTGCTCGTTCAAAGCAGTTTCGGCATCATCAAGTCTTTTTTGCAGATCTTCGACACTAGCAGCTTCTGCCTTGGCCTTATCAGCCTCCGCTTTAGCTTTGCTAGCATCAAGTTCAGCCTTCTTGCGAGCCGCTTCACTTTGCTCTAATTTCTGAGCAAGCGTGTCAACAAGCTTGTTGGCTTCCGCAAGTTTTTCTGCCAAAATAGTTAAGAATCGTCAAAATTGCGACAAAACAGGAGAAAGAAGTTATAAACAAGGGCCAGCAAAGAATTATTACCTTCAGTCTTGCTGGCATATTCACGGTACCCAATGAATTGGGCACCGATGCGAAAAAGCTCTTTGATCATAGGCTATCAAAGAAGGAAAAAGAAAGAAAACGTTGGTATGGGGAAAATATGATGGCATAAAGAAGCAAACAGAGGAAATATAGACAGTGACAAGAAAATTAAGAACTTACATCATTCAAGAGAGGATTAGAGGAGCTACCCAATTGGAGGGTAGGCTCCGGGATTGTTTCAATTCTTGTCCTTTTCGGTGAAGGGACAAGGGGGTTTGAAGGAGGAGTAGGAGCGCCGACGTTTTGTTGAGGAGGCGAGGATTCCTCTCCTTCGACTGGCGTCTCCGAAACAACCAGAGTATGTGACGTACTCGTTCGAGCAGCCAAATCAACAGCTGGTACTTCTTCCTCATCATCACTGCGATTAAATGTCGGCAGCATAAAAAGCAAGATAGACAAAAATCTTCGAGTACAAAAATAAAGGGAAATAAAAGGTAACTTACGAGCTGATGAGGGCCTCGAGGTATGGATCATAAGCTGCCTTCTGACGTGAAGGAACAGCTTCTTCGGCTTTGGAGGTGCCGGAATCTTCGACATCATCCCTTTTCCTTTTGTTCCTTGGAGAAACAGCAGGAGGAGGGGATTGTGCCGATGCAGTGCCTTCGGAGACAGCCTCCTTTTCAGAAGATCCCGCAGATTTTTGAGAATCTACGGGTTCATTCACAAAAGAGGGGGCATCTTGGTTGTCGTCGGTGACAACGGCCCTTTCTTCGACTTCTCCACCTTCAGGAAGGGGAGGAAGCGAGACAAGATTTGGATGGTTCTATACAAAAAACAGGGGAAGATGTCAAAAAAGGAGTTACAAAAACGATAGCAAGGCAATAACAAATCAATCGACAAAGGTTACCTTGGGAAGCGCATTGGTGGCGCTATACGGTTTTACACGGCAAGAAGAAGGGATGGGATCTTTTTTGCTGAGGGAGGAGATTTTTCGGACAAGCTTCTATAAGTCCTTGACCTCTAAATCCGCCGACAACCGATCTGTGTCTTTGTCGCCAGCGTACTTCCGGAGAGGGTATTTGCGAGCTTGAAGAGGCTGCACCCTGGTCCTAAGAAAATATGCTGTGATCTGAATACCTGACACCTCTTTGCCGCGAGTATTTTGCAACTCATGGATGCGAGTCATCAGGGCCTCTGTCGACATTTTTTCTTCCTCGGTAGCCTCTGCATCCCAGGAGCGGCGGCGAAAGATTTTCTCGGCACCATCGAAGGGAGGGATGTTGTCTTCAGCACATCCATGGTTCTCCTCCTGAATGTACAACCACTTCTTGCGCCACCCTTGAACTGAGTCAGGGAGTTTGACGTCGAAGTAATCAACTGTGGGGCAAACGGAAATAACAACGCCGCCTATATTATAGGCGACATTGGGAGAGCCATTACGGCGACAAAAGAAAATGTGCTTCCATAGCGCCCAGTTAGGCTGGACGCCAAGGAAGGCCTCGCAGAGGGTGATGAAAATGGAGATATGGAGGATAGAATTGGGCGTGAGGTGGTGAAGTTGCAGACCATAAACAAAAAGCAGTCCGCGGAGGAAAGGATGAATGGGGGCGGAAAGACCGCGGATGAGATGGTCGACGAAACTTACCCGATACCCCATTGGAGGGGTTGGGTAGCTTTCTTCACTAGGGAAGCACAGCGCTTTCGGCTTCTTGCTGATCCCCAGCTTCTTCAAGAGATTGATGTCCTGGGTGGAAATTTTTGACCTTTCCCACTCCGCGCTTCCCAGATCTACGGCAGCCATTGATGATTCAGGCGTGCTGTGCTTGATCAACCGATGTGGTGGCATCAACAATGGCGCAGGAATGCAGCTTGGAGAAGATGAGCTTAGGGAGTTGTGGGGCGCAGGAGGAAGTTTTGCAGAGGAGAGCAGGAGAACGGCGCGAGCGGAAGTGCTCGAGGAAGAAGAAGGAGATCTTATATAGAGGTGCGGTGAAGCGGCGGACCGTTGGATGGAAAGATTGTGTGGCAGATGATAACCACGTGGAATAGGGGTAAGAAAGTATTTTAACATTGGAGAAGTTATGGTACGTGCGCCAGGAAAAGCGGAGGACGTGTGTCCCCCACCTGCACGACGTGTCAAGATAATGGATAATTTGGGCCCGCAAGGCAGCGGGAGAAAACTTCTCGCGATTTTCGGACTCGCAATTGTGGCTATCGTCAGCAATAACGTCACCTTGGCAGAAGGAAAAATTCACCTCAACAGCTTCATAAAAGGCGATATGGAAGATATTGATGAGCCTTTGATCAAATACAAGTTTTTGATCAAATGCTCGGGGGCTACTTTGAAAAAATGAAAAGATCAAGAAAGACAAAATAGAAATGGCGAGAGCCTATGATCAAATACAAATATTTGCTCATAGCCTCGGGGGCTACTCCCATCGGGAGCGCTGTTCGCGCACCCGAGAAATTGTAAAACTTCGGGAGAGAAAGAAAATATAGCGGCATAAGGCGTGGAGCCTACAACCAAGCACAAGTCCTTGGCTGAAGCCTCGGGGGCTACTCCCATCGGGAACGCTGTTCGCGTGCCCGATGAAATTATAAAAAAAAAAAAAGAACGAAAGGAAGAAAGATAGAAAAGCAAAAGAGTATATTTCGAGTTATAAATAACTCTGCATATACTCCCATCGGGAGAGCAATATAAGTCATCTTTGACTCAATAAAATGTGCCATTCCAACAGCCGAATAAGCACTCGACAATATATTCTCAGAACGCCAAAGTTGCGATCAATTTCTGAATGCCGCAAAACTTTGCGAAGGTAAGACCCCAGATCCGTTCTGTGAGGCGTGGCGCCGTCTCTGACGACGGTTTGCTACTTTTATCCGTATCAACAGATACGAAGAAAAATCCTAACGGACGCGTTAGGTACCCGATAAATTTGACTGGGACTCGACAGAATGGTAAGACCTTAAGCGGCACCTGTCGAAGTTTACACCAGTATCCCGAGATCATGTCCAGGGACGTGATCTTGAAGTAGGTTTTTGCGGATTGCCACTAGAGCAGTTAACTAGTACCTGATCCGTCAGATGAACTAGCCCCAACTACCATTATCCCTGTACAATATAGAAATTTGTGTGAAGAAATATAGAAAAGTTTTAAGTTGTCGAGTAAAAATAAACAGTGGAGATTTTCCCTGACTCTACGATTCAAGCAAAATCTCGGGGGCTACTAACATAGGCATCCCCAATGGGCCTGCCGAAGATAGTACCCGGGGTTTACTAAAGGCCCACTACCCGAAGAATAAGAAGATTCGGAAGCCCAAGATATTATTAAGGAAAGTTAGAGTTGTAATAGGAAGCAATTATTTGTAATCTTGTGGGATGAGTTAGAAACCTTCCCGGACTCTGTAACTTGTACAATACGAATCCCTCGGCTCCGCCTCCTATATAAGGGGGAGTCGAGGGACAAAGAAAGCATCGAATCATTGTTTCTCAAACCCTAGTTTCATAATCGTCGAGTACTTTTCGGCTGAAACCTTCGAGATCTACTTACCCTCTACTTCCAACTAAACCCTAGTCTACAACTCGTAGGCATTGACAAGTTGATACCTTGTCATCGAGAGTATTGTTCACCCTCCCGATAAGATACAAGAAAGAGGAAAAATTGTGGAGTCAATTACAAGCAAGTTGAGCCTACACCCAAGTGCAAACACTTGGCTGTAGCCTCGGGGGCTACTCCCATCGGGAGCGCTGGTCGCGCACCCGATAGAAAAATAACTTCGACAGCATCTATGACAATCAAGGTTTGTAGACTCAACTCAATTCTACGACTCGAGTGGAGCCTACTCCCATCGGGAGCACATAGATTTCATCAAATCCTCCAGAAATATAGTTAAGTTCTTTATCGAGTAGTACAACTTGAGTCTATGCTCAAGTGCAAGCACTTGCCCATAGACTCGGGGGCTACTCCCATCGGGAGCGCTGCCACGCACCCGATAATTTCAAGAATCGTCGACATCATCTACGCTACACATGATCTACGACATGGACCTCGCCTTGTATTTTCTTCGACTCCGGAGATGGTTATGCTTGGAGTTTCTACGCAAGTCTTCGACTTCCCTATAAACTCGGGGGCTACTGACATGGGCATACCCTTTGGGTAACCATTATTAGTATACCTGGCTCGGCTCAATATGGAGAAGACCCAATATGGAGAAGGCCCAACAAGGCAACCCGAAGAAGTAGTCGTTCTAGGACTCTTGTAAAACCCTAGGCTGGTTGCATATATAAAGCTAGCCAGGGCACCCGAAATAGAGAGGCCAAACAGATAGACAGAATATAGACAACATAGCTCCGCCTATGGCGGCACCCTGTAAACACATCTATGATCATATACTGGATTGCTACCAGCACGTAGGGATCCTCCACCGAGGGGACCCGAAGCTGGGTACGCCGTGTGCCTAATCTCGCTCCCGGAATCTCCATCGTTGCTCTTTCCCGAAACCCTAGTCTACAATACGTAGGAATTGCCGAGGTGATCCCTCGTCAGCCATCTTCTTGTAGTTTAAGACCTCTTGTTCCAGCTTCTCCATCTTGTCTTCCAAGCTTCCTTCTCCTTTAGGACCCTGGACATCTTTGATCTGCAACTCTCCATCAACGAGCAGCAATTCCTTGGGGTGCATCTTCAGCTCGTTCATGTACGGGTTGACGACGTCCTCAAAGAAGCTGTCCTTCGGAGTTCCCGATGAAGATATTATGGATCTAGATCCGGAGCAGATCCTGGCAGAAAACAGCTCGAAACAAAGCACGTCGAGAAAACGATATACGGACCTCCAGGGGTCCGGGGGATTATATAGCAGGAATTTTTACGTCAAAAGGAAAGTACCTGGTCGAACCAGAGTCGGAGAGGGGCAACGAGGGAGCCACCTCATAGGGCGGCGCGGCCAGGCTGGGGCCCGTGCCGGCCTATGAGGGCACGCCCTCGTGCGTCTCTTCCACTCCGTTTCATTCTCGTAATTTTTCATATTTTCCAAAAACAGCAAAAACATTGTTCGGAAAGTAAAACGCGAACTTTTTATTACCAGAAATGTTACCTATTCAAAGTCGAATTCTGCCGGACTGTCAATTTGACCTTTGATGAAAGCTTCCAAGGTTACCACTCGAATAACATCAACATCTTCATTATAAGAATCTCCAGAGATATAATGCTTGAGTCTTTGTCCATTCACCACTTGTGTGGCATCGCCTTGGAGAGAACTAATTTTAATCGCTCCTGAACGATACACCTCCCAAACGACATATGGTCCTTCCCATTTTGAGAGTAATTTCCCTGCAAAGAATCTGAGACGAGACCGATACAATAGGACTTTATCCCCAACATTAAATTCTCTTTTGATTATTCTTCTATCATGCCATTTCTTAACTTTCTCTTTAAAGAGTTTAGCATTTTCATAAGCTTCACTTCTCCATTCATCTAGAGAACTCAATTGTAGCAACCTCTTCTTACCGGCAAGTTTAGGATCTTTATTTAATTCTCTCACAGCCCAATAAGCTTTATGCTCTAGTTCTAAAGGTAAATGATAAGCTTTTCCATAAACCATTTTATAAGGTGACATACCCATGAGATTTTTATACGTAGTTTTATAAGCCCATAGTGCTTCCTTCAATTTACTAGCCCAATTCTTTCTAGATTTATTAACAGTCTTTTGCAAGATAGATTTAATCTCTCTATTTGATAATTGTACTTGCCCACTAGTTTGAGGATGATAAGCAGAAGCAATTCTATGATTAATACCATATTTAGCAAGAGTTTTTCTAAAACCACCATGAATAAAATGAGAACCTCCATTAGTCATATTATATCTAGGAACTCCAAATCTAGGAAAAATAATATCTAAAAGCATTCTTAAAGAGGTCTCACCATCAGCACTTTTTGTGGGTATGGCTTCCACCCATTTAGTAACATAATCAACAGCAACAAGTATATGAGTGTTACCTTCTGAAGAAGGGAAAGGTCCCATGAAGTCAAATCCCCAACAATCGAATGACTCAATAACAAGAGTGTAATTCATAGGCATTTCATTGCGTCTGGAGATATTACCAACCCTTTGACATTCATCACAAGATAAAATAAACTTCCTTGCATCTTTGAAGAGAGTTGGCCAATAAAAACCTGATTGCAGAACCTTTTGCGCGGTTCTGTCTCCGGCGTGATGTCCTCCATAAGCACTACCATGATATTTACTCAATATCTCTTGTTGTTCATATTCGGGAACACATCTTCGCAGAATACCATCCACTCCTTCTTTATATAAGTGTGGGTCATCCCAAAAATAATGCCTCAAGTCGTAAAAGAATTTCCTCCTTTTTTGAGCTGAAAAGGTTGGAGGCAAGTACTTGTAAATAATATAGTTAGAATAATCAGCATACCAAGGGCTATCTCGCGAGCTCACCTTTATTACAGCCAATTGTTCATTTGGAAAACTATCATTAACAGGAACATGATCATAAGCAATATTTTCCTATCTAGACAAATTATCAGCAACAGGATTATCAGCACCTTTCCTATCTACAATATGCAAATCAAATTCTTGCAACAGAAGCACCCATCTAATAAGCCTTGGCTTAGCATCTTTCTTTTGCATAAGGTATCTAATTGCAGCATGATCGGTATGGATTGTAACTTTTGAATCAACAATATAAGATCTAAACTTGTCACAAGCAAAGACTACATCTAGCAGTTCTTTTTTCAGTAGTAGCATAATTTCTTTGAGCAGCATCAAGAGTTTTACTAGCATAATGAATAACATTCAATTTTTTATCTACTCGCTGTCCAAGAACAGCGCCTACAACAAAATCACTAGCATCACACATAATTTCAAAAGGTAAGTTCCAATCAGGAGGTTCGACTATAGGAGCAGTTGTTAAGGCTTTCTTTAGAGTTTCAAAAGCTTCCTTACAATCATCATCAAAAACAAAAGGTACATCTCTTTGAAGAAGATTAGTAAGAGGTTTTGAAATCTTGGAGAAATCTTCAATGAATCTCCTATAAAACCCAGCATGACCAAGAACACTACGAATACCTTTAACATCCCTAGGATAGGGCATCTTCTCAATTGCTTCAACTTTAGCTCTATCAACTTCAATTCCTCTCTCGGAAATTTTATGTCCCAATACAATTCCTTCATTAACCATAAAGTGGCATTTCTCCCAATTAAGAACAAGGTTAGTTTCTTCACATCTCTGCAAAACTTTATCGAGGTTTCGCAAGCAATTATCAAAAGAATTCCCATAGACAGAAAAATCATCCATGAATACCTCTACAATATTCTCGCAAAAGCCATGAAAAATAGCAGACATGCATCTTTGAAAAGTAGCAGGAGCATTGCATAAACCAAAAGGCATACGTCTATAAGCATAAGTTCCATAGGGACAAGTGAAAGTGGTTTTCTCTTGATCTTAGGTTTTAACAGCAATTTGTGAAAACCCAGAATAACCATCAAGAAAGCAAAAATGAGTATTTTTAGACAACCTTTCTAACATTTGATCAATAAAAGGCAAAGGATAATGATCTTTCTTAGTAACTTTATTAACTTTTCGATAATCAATGCACATTCTATACCCTACAATTACTCTTTGAGGGATGAGCTCATCATTATCATTAGGCACAACAATCATTCCTCCTTTCTTAGGAACACAATGCACAGGACTAACCCATCTACTATCTGCAATAGGATATATAATACCAGCTTCAAGAAGTTTTAATACCTCATTTCTTACCACATCCTTCATTTTTGGAATTAGACGACGCTGACGTTCAACAACAGGCTTTGCATCATCTTCCATATCAATGGCATGTTGGCAAATAGAGGGAGAAATCCCCTTCAAGTCATCAAGAGTGTAGCCAATAGCTCCTCGGTGTTTCTTCAATATTTCCAATAACCTTTCTTCTTCAATCTCTGAAAGCTTAGAACTAATAATAGCAGGATATATTTTCTTATCATCAATATGAGCATATTTAAGATTATCAGGCAATGGTTTTAAATCAAAAACAGGATCTTCCTTTGGTGGTAATGTTGTACCTAGATCTTCTACCGGTAAATCATGCTTAAGAATAGGTTGACGAAGGAAAATTTCATCAAGCTCATTTCTTTCTTCCCTAAAGACTTCACTCTCACTATTCTCCAAATGTTGCTGCAAAGGATTATTAGGAGCAAGAGCAATAGATGCACACTGTTCAACTCTAAAATCATTATTGGGCGAATCAGCTTTATAAGGAGTTTTGGCAAATTTAGAGAAATTAAACTCATAAGATTCACCAGCAAATTTAGTCAAAATTTTCTCTTTCTTGCAATCTATAACAGCTCCACAAGTATTTAGAAAAGGTCTACCAAAAATGATAGGACAATACTTACTAGCAGCAGAACCAAGTACCAAAAAGTCAGCAGGATATTTAATCTTACCACATAGAACTTCCACATCTCGAACAATACCAATTGGAGAGATAGTTTCTCTATTAGCTAGCCGAATAACCACATCAATATCTTCAAGTTCACAAGAACCAATTTCGTGCATAATCTCCGTGTAAAGCTCATAAGGAATATCACTAATACTTGCACCAATATCGCATAAACCATAATAGCAATGATCACCAATTCTAACAGATAACATAGGAACACTAGTTTTTCTAGACTTATTAGGATGTGAAACAATATTAGAAGCATCTTCACAGAAAATAATATGACCATCTTCAACATTTTCAGTCACAAGATCTTTAACTATTGCAACAGCAGGTTCAACTTTTATTTGCTCTTCAGGTTCTATAGGTTTCTTTTCACTTTTATTAACCGCACTATTTATAACAGAATACTCCTTCATTTTAGCAGGGAAAGGAGTTTTTTCAATATAAGCTTCAGAAATAACATGATCAACAGTTTCAATTACAACACATTTGTTTATAGATGAATCAATTTTATCTTTATACGGTTCATGATACTTATCAAAATTCTTCTTAGGAATTCATAATGAGAGGCAAAAGCTTTATAAAGATTTGCAACGACTTGAGAATCAAGACCATAAGTAGCACTCATATTACGAAATTTATCAGTATCCATAAAAGCTTCAATGCATTTATAATCATAATTTATACCTGACTCTCTATCTTTGTCGTTCTCCCATCCTTCAGTATTCTCCTGGATCCGATCAAGAAGGTCCCTCTTAAACTCTTCTTTGTTGCGTGTAAATGATCCAGAACAAGAAGTATCCAGCAAGGTCTTATCTTGAAAAGAAAGTCTTGCATAGAAATTATCAATGATAATATTACCAGGAAGCTCATGAATGGGGCATTTGAGCATTAAAGACTTCAATCTCCCCCACGCTTGGGCAATACTCTCTCCATCACGAGGCCAGAAATTATATATGCGGTTCCGGTCTTTGTGAATTTCACTTGGAGAATAGAATTTAAAATAAAATAGAGGCACAATATCATTCCATTCAAGAGAATCCCCATTATTCAGTAATTTATACCAATGCGCCGCTTTACCAGACATCGATATAGAGAATAGTTTCTTCCTAACTTCATCCGTAGAAATACCTGCACACTTGAATAAACCGCATAATTCATGTAAGAACAGTAAATGATCACCAGGATGGACAGTTCCATCCTCTGCATAACGGTTATCCACAACACGTTCGATAATTTTCATAGGTATTTTGTATGGAACCTCTTTCTCACCTGGCGCCTCATCCACTACCTTTGCAGTAGTAGTAGATTTTCCAAATAAAAATTCAAGAGAAGATCTCTCCATAATGAATTACCAATTCCACTTACCAATAGCGCTTCACTCCCCGGCAACGGCGCCAGAAAATAGTCTTGATGACCCACAAGTATAGGGGGTGTATCGTAGTATTTTCGATAAGTAAGAGTGTCGATCCCAACGAGGAGCAGATGGTGTTGACAAGCAGTTTTGATGAAAGATTCACTGTAAATGCTCACAGACAAGTATTCAGGGGGTTTTGATGTAGCAGATGAATAAAGTACGAGTAAGTAAAATGCGAGAGTAACAATTGCAGCGAGTGGCCCAATCCTTTTTAGCACAAAGGACAAGCCGGTTTGATTACTTATAATGACCAAACGTTCTTGAGGACACACGGGAATTTAGTCTAGTGCTTTCACTTCATATAGTTGATTAATCTTCATTGTTTTGACAAGTGTTGTGTGGGTGAACCTATGCTAATGCACCGCCCTTCCTAGGACTAATACATACTTGTGATTATACCCCTTGCAAGCATCCGCAACTACAAGAAAGTAATTAAGATAAATCTAACCACAGCCTTAAACTCTGAGATCCTGCTATCCCTCCTGCATCGATATACCAACGGGGGTTCAGGTTTCTGTCACTCCGGCAACCCCGCAATTGGCAAACGAGTACAAGATGTATTCCTCTAGGCCCATAAAGGTGAAGTATCATGTAGTCGACGTTCACATGACAACACTAGAAGAATAACACCACAACTTAAATATCATAACATTGATTATTACTCAACCATAATTCACTACTAACATTTGGACTTCACCCATGTCCTCAAGAACTAAACAAACTACTCACGAGACATCATATGGAACATGATCAGAGGTGATATGATGATGAATAACAATCTGAACGTAAACCTTGGTTCAATGGTTTCACTCAATAGCATCAATAACAAGTAGAAATCAATACCGGAAGAGTTTCCCCTATCAAACAATCAAGATCCAACCCTAATTGTTACAGCGGTGACGATGTGCAGCGGTGGAGATGGCGGTGATGATGATGGAGATGATGGTGATGATGATGGAGATGATGTCCAGCTCGATGTCGGTGACGATGGCGTCGATTTCCCCCTCCGGGAGGGAAGTTCCCTGGCAGATTTTAGCCTGCCGGAGAGCTCTTTTCTCTCTGGTGTTTTCCACCCCGCAGAGGCGGCTGTGACTCTTCGCGACTATCCTCTGGAGCTTAGGTTTTCGGGACGAAGAAGTACGCGAAGGAGAGGAGGCCAGAGGGGGCTGTGGGCCCCCTCCCCACATGGCGGCGCGGCCAGGGCAGGGCCCGCGCCGGCCTGTGAGGGGGGCCCATGGCGGCCCTCCTCGGCTCCTCCTTTTGGCTCCCTTCATCTTCTAGAAAAATAGAATTTTTCATATAATTTCCGTCAATTGTTGATCTTCTGAAATATCGCATTCTGACGGTGCTTTTTCCAGCAGAATCCTGACTCCGGTGCGCGATCCTCCAATAATCATGAAACATGCAAAATAGATGAAATAACATAAGTATCACCTCTAAATATGAAATATATCAATGAATAACAGTAAATTATGATATAAAATAGTGATGCAAAATGGACGTATCAGCCAGGACTGGGGTTGCTCAACCTGCAGTGCCGCCCACAACTAGCTAGCACAGTTATGCAAGGTAGATCCATTGTCGCACGTGCCCCCGTACAACTCGCAGTACTCCTCCACAACGTCTGCGGGTCTCCCCTCCGTCCCATATATTTCCGCCACCGGTCTGCCGCCGCCGGCATCCAAGCGAATCCATCACCGCCGTCCGCCATTGCTTGCACCTCACCACATTCTCCAGTGTCCAGCCTGCTCCGAATAACCACTTCTTCAGGCCGGCATGTTGCAGCCACGGTATGCTCTAGCATGCTTTTTCTATAAAAGTATCATCCATATATTTACTACATCCGTCCTGAAATAATTGTCTCCGGGTAATGTGCAATTTTAGAATACTCTGGAAGTATTTTTTTGGACAATTTTCTGAAATTTGAAGCCTTCGAATATTGTGCAGACCAGTGTCACTTGGTGGAAAGAACATGGGTGAGGCATGGTTTGTATTGTTTGAAGGAATACGTGGAAGGTCTAGATGGATTTATGAACTTTGTTCGAGATAGATTCCATGAGAATATAAAATACTTTTCCCATGTCTGAAGTGTTTGAATCTCAAGTACAATACTCAAATTCATGCGCGGTGTCACTTGTTCCTAATGGGCATGGATCCTACTTACCATCGGTGGGTACATCACTGTGATCCCTCTGATGCAGTTGTTATTGTACATGGTAACGAGTTGCCTGAAAATTATTAAGAGGTAAATTATTTACAGGACTTCGATGCAGGGGTTATAGAACATCATGTGGTTCCTGACAATGATGCTGATGATGGAAGTGTAAATCATGCACTCGAATTTGATACAGAAAGTATTGAACATCCTGTCGAGCTTCCTAACAATAGTCCTAATCATCGATTAGTGAATCATGCAGAGGATTTTGATGCAAATACGATTGAGCATCATGCCGAGGTGTCTGTCAACAATGAAGCTTATCATGGATGGGTGAATCATACAAAGGGATTTGCTGCTAATGTTATTGAACATCCTCTGAATGTGCCTAACAATGATGCTGATAGTGGAGGGGAGAATCGTGCAGAGGAATTTCTTGCAAATGTTATGGAACATACTGCCGAGGTGCGTGTCAATGATGTTGATCGCGTGATGCGTTTTTCGCAAACCTACAAACTGCAACTGTGTATCAGGGATATAATCTATACTGCATTAACGATTATCCAGCTCTCAGTAATCATTCAGGACATACAACAAGAGGACATGCTCCTTTTGTTCACTGTGACAAGAACGGTGTTTAAAATCATCCAAAGGACCAAATTGCAGCAATAGTCGAGTTAGATCTACATTTACCAAAAGAAGAGGCGATGCTCCAATCTCCTCTCCAATATAGGTTGAAGTACCCAGTCGATAAGCGGTTGTATGCTATAAAGCATGGTGTGAGGAAAAGTATCGACCTTTTTGAGCATGGAGTTAGTTGTACTTCTGGATACAATTATGAATATTTTAAAGGTGAAATTGATGAAATTGTGTGGTTTGTGTTGAACAGCTGTGATGAAGTTGATAAATATAGAGAGTATGTTATTCACATCTATTACTTGCGTACCTTTGAACATGCTTATCTACCTATTGAATTATTTTCAAATTTTGGCAGAATGTTCAGACAGGAGTTGGAGCAAGGAGAGATGCCAAAAATTCAAAAAATGATGGCTACAAGGTTTGCATCATGGTTTAGATGCCATGTTAGTTTTCATTCTCACATTGTAAAAACTCTTGGAAGAGTGGTTTTATTAGAAGATGGTGATATATTTCTTTGCTTGTGTTTTGGCAGATACTGAAGATTAAGAATGGTAATCTGGCAGATGATGATATCTTCGCGTTAGCACGTGGTCTTTATCACAGAACCACAAAATACTCAACATGTATAGTGAATGGGGTTCGATTTTGCACGGCTATAAGGGGTGTGAATAAGAAGCGAGAGAACGGTGGAATCATGATAGCAAGTACATATGGAGAAGATGAAGATCTCATTGCTTGCCATGGAACCCTGAAAGAGATTATTATGTTACAGTACCATGGTGAAAGGTCTATGGTTTTGTTTAGATGTGCCTGGTTTACGCCGGTGGAGAAAACTGCTCTAAATATGACAGATCTTTGAAAAATACACCTGCAAGAAGTCGATGGACCAATGATGAGACTTTAATTCTAGCTATGCATGCTAAAAAGGTGTCCCATTTTCCGGCATGACCAATGGGAGTACTAAAATTACAATGGTGGTGATGGCGAAATGAATGTAGATAGTGATGAGGAATATATTCCCACAAAGAAATTAATCGTGTTGTAATCGCATAACTTGCGTTCTAGTCTTATCTCAAACTTATGATAGGTGCATTAATGTCGAATGATTGTATTAATTTATTTGTTTAATTAAACAAAGCTGAAAATGTTTCAGAAATTGCACTGCAACTCTTAAAAAAATTTGTACTTGCAACTACATACATCCACCTCAATTTCCAAATTGGCATTTATAGAGGATTTCGTTCCTACATCCTGGCCATTTGCATCTCGAGCCAAGATAACCTCCTCTGGCCTCAAACTCATTGTCTCTCAAGTGAAAAAGAACTATTATAGGACACTGCACTATATAGAGTGTACTGCCTGATAATCTAATAAAAATAATATTATAATGTTGTAGATCAACATTAATAATGCATTACAACTTTCCAAAATACAAGGCCCCTCAAAAGAAATAAAATGCAACCATGTACTTGTATTTTACAACCAGAACCCAGCGAGATCTAAAACTAGACCTACTACCTACCAGAGAAGTATCTAGAGTACACGGTACTCGGCTCACCCGTCCACTTTGGCCGGTGAGGCCGGCCGACGAAATGGGGAGAGCAGCCCAGTGAGGACGGGGCGACTCTCAATTGAGAAAGGGAGAAAGGTAGCGGAAAGACACATAGCTAGCCCAGTCAACGATGAAGACACGCGGCTGAGTCCATCATGCATACGTAATCATACCAAGACACACTGCTTAACCTACTGAAACCAACACCATTCAAATCACTCTCAGACAGTTACCTTCTTTCTTTCCCTTCTGCTGCAGCCGTTCTAACTCTAAGCACGAAATATCTTCCATCTTATCCCAGATAGCATCGCGCAGGTCAATGATGAGTTGCTTCGTGAAGGGGCTCAACACCTCATCTTCCTCATCATACCACCGGAAAAACTTGCATTTTTTCACCCTAGCACAATGGAACAAGAAGCAAAGCAAATTAAACAACGAGAAAAGGGGACTTTGAAGCTCCTAATATATGGTGATTTACCTTTGGCCTAAAGCAATTGTCGTACCTCCTTCCAGGATTATGGTTCCTCCATGAGATCTAGCGTGGTGTCTTCCTACCACAGAAGGTACATTCAGAACCTTTAGCTTAGTCGCTCGGCGCCTCCCTGCTACCGAATCAAAGGTCCCAAGCGACGGCGTCGAGCAGTGTAGTACGGATCGTCCTCCAAGTACGATCTTTCCGCGTGCTCCTTTTCGACATTGGGAGAATGTGTTGTTTCGAACTCCATGGAGTGACTGGAAGATAAGAAGGATTTTTATGTACAACATGTGGTTTTTTGTCATCTCTTTTTAAACACAGGGGATGCTGGAGGTTGTGGAGCATGTAAGAGATGTTATCACCTCTTCTTGCACCTGGTGATGTTACCCACCTCATTTCCACACACACACACAAGAAAATATGCATCATTTTATAAGGCATAAGATGTTTTCACCTCTTCTTGCACCTATTGATCTTACCGACCTCATTTCCACACTCGCACACAAGAAAATATGCAGAGCTTAGCCTGACACTTCATCATATTATAAGGCAATTTTTACTTACATCATCAGTAATGGCTAAAAAAGGCAGAGCAACAGTTCAACACACATCACATAGCTTGCACATAGCTACTACCTCATGCCCGTTAAACATCACTAAAAGTTCAAAAAAGGCCGACCAGTGAGAAAAGGCTAAATAATAACTGTTGGATAATTAGGGGTGTTCATTGCGGGTGACCTCTCTCTGACAGGAGGTGATACGGTCGTACATTGTCATCTTGAACCCGTTTGGGATGACCTTGAACATCACGTAGTCACCCAACTTCAAGCCAAGGAAATCAGTAAGGCCATACCACCCATTGTCGAGGACGATTGGTGGCATGGGGTTGTCTTTGTCATTCGGGTAGTGACGATCTCTGGAGTGAACATTCGTGTCCGTGTTGAAGGGATGGGCATGCACATGCCATCGGCATCCTGCTCTGTAATTGATTTCCACTACCAGGGGGAAGGGGCGCCTGCTAACGTACTTACTAAATGCCTTTGGGATGAGGAGCATATACATGTCATATTATTCTAACTGGACGCACCGACGCTTAGGACGCCGCATGTTAGCACGGTGGCCGACCTTGTAGTATGGCTAGGCGGGCTGTACAGACTATCCAGGTCCTTAAAATTAGCATTTTCCCTTGCAATGGCCACATCTCACCTGCAGGCAGGTTTGACTTATTCCAACTCGGAGGCAACCAGAGACAATGTTCGTATCCACCTGGAAGAAGTCCTTCTCCAGCTTCGGCATTGCTTTGTCCTACATGAATCATCATGTAGCAATGCAATGTCTGATCATATATACCATAACCCAGCGAGATATAAAAATGTGTATAGTGTGGGCATCATCAAAATTTTACTACATTAACACGACACTTTATTTTTTAAATTAGCTAAACAGGAAAGTACACCATCTAAATTGACTGATCAGCACAATGCACCATTTTCAAAATTAGCTAAACAGGAAAGTACACCATCTAAATTGACTCATCAGCACAATGCACCATTTTCAAAATTAGCTAAGCACGAAAGTACACCATCTAAATTGACTGATCAGCACAACGCACAATCAAATTTACCCAAAAAAAATTTGGTACATGAGCACCAGTGGCCCTGGTTTTCAAAAATCATACTTTTTAGTTTTTTTAAAATTGAAATTAAATAGCCACTTACATATAAACATTTCGAAGGTATACTTGGAATTTTGGAGAAAACTATGTTGTATTTTGAGCTATACAAACAAGAAAAGTTTCTAACAAATATCTAATCCTATACGTAGTCACAATTTTTTTCTTTCATGTAGCTCAAAATACAATGTAATTTCTATCGATACTTCACACAATTATTCAGGACATGTGTATGTATTCATAAAATAAATGTCACAATTTTTTGAAATAAAAATGCAATTTTTTAAATATTTTGAAAGCTGGGAGCACTGGTGCTCATGTGCACCAAATGTGCTTCCAACTATCACGAATCAAAGTTAACTAAGTTTCTCTGCAACCACCTCTGACCATAAATAGATTTCAAAGTATGTCTAAATTTAAGGAAATTTTGTAGTTCTCAGCTAGATGAGAACTAACTTCGTGCTTAGTTAAGTCCTATACACCATTTAAATTGCATCCTAATGCGTGCTAGTCATGTGTTGCAACTGAAATTTGATGACATCATCTGACTGAAAACGAAGTTAGTTCTCAGTCGACTGATAAATAGTCACACCCAAATTTAAATGTATCTAGATACCGTTTAGTACTCCCTCCTACCCAAAATATATTGCATAGAAGCTTTGGTCAAAGCCAAACTTCGTAAAGTTTAATCATCTATATTACTCCCTCTAATCCGAAAAATGTGTCGGAAGGCTAATACATGTTCGTTTTGTAGTTAAAACCATACAAATCCAGAACAATTATTACAGGCATATGAGAGAATCTGCGGGAGCTAGCTAATTAAGCTATCCATCACACACGCACATGCAAAGTCAGACACTTTTCCCATACGCATGCATGTGAGAGCCAGCTGGAGAGCGGGTTGAGACTAACTAAAAGACGGGGGGTTTTGTGAAAAATGATCAGTTTGACATTTTTTTAGGATCAGAGGGAGTATTTAAAATTTAAACATATACAACAAAATAATAATATGAAAATGGGAAAAGGGAAAAGGGAAACTAGTCACTGATGTTTCACAGGTAGGAGAAGCAATAGAATTGCTGGACTGGCTGTTGGTTACAAGGATGTATAGAGTGCTATTCTAGCTGAACAGACTGAAAAACTGAAACACCTGCTTCCACCTCCAATGCAGGCAGCAGAGATGATGGAAATATTGTGATAAATCTTGCACCACACTTTGAAGCTGAAGTCATCAATAACAGCAATGCACCAACCCCACATCTGCATGTCTCCACTGTCCAAGCCATTGGAAGAAATCACTGCAAAATGTCGTCTGAGATGGTTTCTGATGCAGCCATGAACTATGACAGTTCAAATGATAGTTTGTAATCTCCTTATGCACAGGGCTTGGAGCATGCCCTTAATTTGTTCCTTTATCCCTAGTTCCCTTTATCAATTTTTTCTTCTAGAACAATGTTGCTTTCAATCATACTAGACCTTGAAGGCGCGCGTTGCCGCGCCCGTCCATATTAAGGGTAAAATTATCACAGGTCAAATTGATCAAGGGCTCAAGAAACACACAATCAACAAAATTTATATTTCACAATCTAGGATATCAGTCAGTTCTCTCAAGTCGGTCAGTATATCGTGTTAATATTTGAGAAGGTAAAACCTCGTATTTGGCTAAGAAGCAAGCTCTTATGACCATATCATGAGCAACTGAAGACTCTACCTAGCAGAACTAAAATGGATCATTGCCGCCGAAACAAGATTAGCTCTTACGACTACATCTAACAGAGCACATATATAACTGTTAAATGAACAAAGCGGCCATTTCCCACTGCATATAAAGGGAATAGAACTAAAATGATCATTTCGTCCAGTATTCAGACAGGTTATAAAGAACAGAAAATTCCATAGCAATTTGTACAACCTCAGATAAACACCCCCCCCCCCCCCCCCCCAAAAAAAAAAACATGCTGATAATTACACAAATAAACTGTACTGTAAGCAAAGAAACAATGATGGATATTTATGGGCATGCATACATGGCATGTCAACAGGGACCCTACTTAAATTTTGCAAATATACAACTCCTAGAAAAGTTGTCCTAAACCAGAAAGTTGTATGCTCACCCAAATATTGACCACCTGTATGTTATATCAGAATATGGACCAACCAGAGTAAGAATATGAGCGTGTAAAAGAGCATAAGTAACATATGTGTCATTCAACATTATCCGGGCTTTTCAGAGCAGTGTACTAAATCAGATTTATATTAAACAACTACTTATGCGTCAAGAAATTGTTTGATTACACAGTAAACATAGTCCAGATGCACCACTACGCACTGCAAATCTTAATTGTGTAGGCTAGAAGGGTGGAATTATAGAGGAGACTAAAAATCAAGAATTAGCATTTCCACTTGATTCAGATCTAACAGAAAGTATGATCAATAGATGCCGCATATTCTGTACATTGCTACTCCTTGAGAGCAGTTCAATGGTAAGTACCCAGAGGTTAGCGAAGATAACAATTTGCATAAGAAAGTGATGGAGGTCACACATAATTAGTAAAATATGTATTCGTTTTGTTCTCCTCCTGTAGTATACAGCAGACAGATTTTGATCACTTCGATAGCCAAAAATAGAAGAGTTAATCAAAGACTACAAAGCTTCATGCACTAGCCACTTGAATCAAAAGTCCGAACTGATGGAAAGGGCTAGGCAATCCACATATACACTTCACAACACCCCCACTCGCGTGTGACGGGAGAAGAGAAAGTCAACACGTGAAAGAAGAAGAGCACACCGAAACAGCGGTGACTAAAGAGGAGGGCAACAGCAATTTTTAGGCTTAATTGCGAAACCATGTGAAAGCCAGGATTTGAACTTGAGACCTGGGGCTCTGATACCATGTTAGAGAAATATGCGTGTTGTATTACCAGGGGGCCAAAGGCTACAATATATAGTACATGTACAGGTGCAAATATGCAGGAAGCCCCCTAACATATGGGGAAACTACAATATACAGATATATACTCTAACATAAGTATCTAACAGCGCACAGATAACTGATAAATGAACAAAGAAGCCATTTCCCACTGCATACAAAGGGATTAGAAAATCTTTATTTGAAAAACAAAGTATAGATTATACTTTAATATGCTGAGAAATGTACACTGTAGCTTCGCAATTCCATAAAGCATATTGCAATTATTTTTACATGAAGTTTTATTTTTACAGAACATGAGTTGGTACTGAGAAAAACGCATCATAGATGGAACTGGACAAAATTGCAACAAAGATTCCAAATATAACCAGAGGATTAAAGCTGTGGCAAACTTTGGCCTGGAATCAGGAAGTCCTCTCGTTCTCTAAGCAGGCATTCAGAACTAAACAAAGCACTTCCATTAGTATCCATATGAAATGAGGAAGAATCTAAGAAGCGATCTCTATGGACCATAAAAATTAGCTATTCTTCATCTGAAAACAGAGCAACGTAAACAATTGAAGTACTAATTTTGAAAAGAAGGGTTTAACAACAAAAATTATTGCAAAACAAAGCTTGCCATTCGTACAGGCTACAGGGTATGCATAGAATTTAACAAAATGTGGTGAGCAACAATCCTGCCATACTGATGGCGTGTAATTCTGACTTCTTCGATGCATAAATAAAGTAACACAAGTAAATACAGAGACAGACCTGTAATGTAACTTCATTTTTTGCCTCAAAATTGCTGAGTCTGTCACGAGTTTGCATATTAGCTCAGGGGCAAGCACATGGAAGCACCAGAAAAGGGGACATGAATGAATCAATGAGAGGTTTCCGCCACAAAACATACCAAGGAACTCAGAAGCAAGCATGCTACATCTCTCATCGTCTCAATGCTTTGTGGTGCAGCTCCAAGGATGTCTCCTACCTCCTCAAACCTCCAGATTTTCCCCCCTTTGACCATCTATGAACAGTATGCACAGAAAAAGTTGGAATATAAATTCTTCTTCTCTCATATTTTACCCCCTGTTTGGAAGATTCCAAACCATGGGACAGCCTCAAAAGTACAATCAAATGGCTAGAAATTCGTCATTGATTGGTAACGATCTAGAGAGCAGCCCAAAAGAAACAAGAATACATCACAGCATCAGATTGGGGAACAAACAAATAAGTCAATCACATGCTTGTGCATGAAAATGAGCTTGCACACTTCTGTCCTCTGTTGTTTAAAGTGATGTACTGTCAAATTCGCTGCATGGTTTTATGTCTTTATATGAGATGATGAGGTGCAGTGGTTTCTTTCCTGAATGGTTTCACACTTCCACTCCATTGAAAAGGTTCCATGCCAGTACAGTTCGATGATATGTTTGAGTGGAATGTTATTTACCTTTTTTTCTTGTCACTGTACAGCTCGCATGCTAGCCATACCAAACTATCTATGTTCTGTTTTTTTTTTTTTTTGTACAAGATGTTCTGCTATTTAATCAATTGTTAAATGCTCAGAATAATCAAATGAATCAGCAAGTGTACCTATCCAGCAGCCATTGTGAAATAATGAAGGTCACACAGTTGCTCTGAGAAATCCGTGAATAAGAATCTGGAAGAAATGAAAGCAACCGTCCCTGGAACAGGTAAGAATATGTCATTTGGTTACCTAGTTTTCACGAGAATGTAATCAGAGATCAAAAACATGATTGCAGCCAAGCAGGAAGACAAACCTAAGCAATGTGAGATGGAAGTAGCGAGGAAAAACAGGGGCTGTGTCCACATATTTATATCAACGAGAAGGGAGAACTGACAGTAACGCTCCGATTAATCATCATAATCACAGGAGGGAGTATAACTACAGCAATGAAGAATGGGTCAAAATTACCACCATCATCAATCCATCGTTACAGCGCCGGCACATAGAGTTAACTCGTGTAGAAGGAGAACCGTTCTTCCTACTCGGATGATGGGCCTGCTCTTCGAACGGGAAGGACAACCATTTTTCTGATTCCGATGATGGGCCTGGTAACCGTGTTCCCAATTCCGATGATAGGAGCCCACTCCACGGCCTGAACGGAATTCAAACTTGGACGGCGTCGTAGCCGGAGAAGAGGCAAATATGGTCAATGCTACTCTACAAATCAGGCTGAAATAAAACTAAAAAAAACGTCAAGATTGGAGAATCCTTAACCTACCTTCGCTGTTCATGCCCTTCTCGATCGGATCCAGTCGCTCAAGTTGGAACAACACCACCGCTGCCCTCCTCATTTTTCTTCCGGTGGGGTAGATGAGAGGTGCTCCAGCACCAAGTTCGGTGATGGAGTGTGGTCTTCTTAATAGGCCACCGTGGGCTGCAGCAAATGATTTATTGGTTTGGGCGCTGATCTGCAGGTCTCGCCAGCTGGTGCTGCCACGTGGAGGAAGAAAGGGGGCGCGTGCGGAGGAGCATTGGCAGCCGGGGAAGGGGAATAATAGGCGGCGCACACGAAAGAGAAGAAGATAGATTTTTTTTCCTTCGATCGGTAGGTTCTGTTTGAAGCCCAAAAGTACATAGGCTCTTAAACCGTTTCGGGCCCAAATAGTACGGTGCGACCTAACACAGTTTTGGGAGTAGCAGCCCTAGAACGAAACTGGGCCTATAGGACAAGAAAGGCCCTTTTAATGGGATCGATGCAAGTGCGGGAACGAGATGGCTGTTCGGGTTAGGCAAGAGCGTTTTGGTCCGTCAGATCATCCGATCGGACGGCTCATGAGCTGAAATCGCTGTGGAGAGGTCATAGTGGTTCCGTTATACTGTTACTTAATTATGTGTGCTGGAAGACCAAGTTTATTATTATCAGATCCTATGTATGGACAAGAGGCAGATTGTATCATCTGTCAGAATTTTGGTTTTATGTGATCTTGTGCTAGTTATTCACTTATCATATTCCAGTTATCTGGTCCAATTTGAGAAAATATTCATCACCAGCAGATCATTATTCAGTTTTATCTATACAGGAGAGAAGTATATTACATATACTCCTAAGCTCTTCTTCCCTCTATTGTTTATCATGAGTAGATTCAGATCATGGAATATTATGGATTGGAATATTAGAGGTATTAATTCACAAGATAGATGGGATGACCTAGAAAATAAAATTAATGAAAGCAATTGCAACATTGTCTGTCTACAAGAAACAAAAAGGGAGGCTTTTGATAATGCTTATATTAGAAAATTATGTCCAAGAAAATTGAATATGTTTGCATACTCTCTATCTAATGGAAAATCTGGTGGTATTACTACTATATGGAATGGAAATGCTTTCTCTGGCACAATTATAAGCACTTCTAGCTTTCAAGTTATAGTTGAACTTATCTGCAATATCTCTGGTGAGAAATGGTATATAACAAATATTTATGCCTCCTTCCATACAGAGGAAAGACATGATTTTATTAATTGGATGAATAACTTCGACTCATCTAGTTATGCACTATGGATGCTTGTTGGTGATTTTAATATGATTAGATTAAGTGCTGATGGAAATAGACCTCGAGGAAACACTAATACCATGATGTCATTCCATCCTATTGTACAAGCACATGACCTGGAAGAAATACCCTTGAAAGGAAGGCAATACACCTGGAGTAATATGCAAAATAGTCCTCTACTGGAAAAACTGGATTGGATTTTTACTTCTTCTCCATGGACTATTACCTTCCCAAATACCATGGCCTCCCCCTTGGAAAGACTTGGCTCTGATCATGTCCCAATTCTCATTGAAATTGGGTCATCTATTCCTAAGTCACAAATTTTCAGGTTTGAAGAATATTGGCTGGATTTTGATGGGTTTGATGAGGTAGTCAACACTCATTGGAAAAATATGGGGCATACAAAAATGCTACACAAGATATTACTGCTAGGTTTAAATCCCTCAGGCAGGGTATAAAAAAATGGAGCAAAAATTTATCACAGCTATCTACTATTATGTATAATTGAAGTTATGTGCTAGCACTTCTGGATGGATTAGAGGAACACATGCCTTTATCAAATATAGAGAGAAATTTCATACTTGCTCTTAAGACACATCAGAAAAATCTCCTGGAGGCCAAAAGAATTTACTGGAGGAAAAGAGCAAATATAAGATGGGCAAAACTTGGTGATAAAAATACAAAATTGTTCCATGTTTTAGCCACAAGGAATTACCGACACAATTATATATCACACCTCACTACTGAGGATGGGAGAACTATTAATGAGGATGGACAGAACGCTGCACACCTATGGAATTCATTTAAAGAAAGATGGGAAAGTCTGTAAATACTAACATGATGTTTGATCTTGCCTTTCACAACAGAGGAAATTGATAGAGTAATCAATCACATGCCAAATGATAAAGTGCCTGGCCCAGATGGTTTCAATGGTAAATTCATAAACAAATACTGGAATATTATCAAACAACAATTTTATGATTTATTACAGAAGTTCTATGAGGGGGAGATCAATCTAGAAAGTCTGAATATTGCATTTATTGTGTTTATTCAAAATAGGCCAAATCCTGAGACAACATCAGACTAAAGAACAATCACACTAGTAAGTATGGCACTCAAGGTGATCACCAAAATTATTGCAAACAGAGTACAGAAGTTCATCATCCCTATTCTACACCAGAATCAATATGGTTTCATTAAAAATAAAACCATACAGGACTGCCTGTCTTTGGCCTTTGAATATCTCCACATATGTCATAAATAAAAGAAGGAAGTTGTTATACTGAAGCTGGACTTTGAAAAAGCATTTGATACAGTGGAGTACTCTGCTATTATCTCCATGTTAAGACACCTGGGTTTTAGTGAAAAATTTATCAGCTGGATACATAATATTCTGACAACTGCATCCACATCTGTTGTACTTAATGGAGTACCAGGGAAGAATATTATTCGCCAAAGGGGTGTAAGACAAGGTGATCCACTATCCCCCCTGCTTTTTGTTGCCACTGCTGAATTATTGCAAATTATCATTAATTATGTCTGGCATGAAGGAGTTATCAATCTACCCATTACTAATTCATATGGACAATACTACCCTATCATACAGTATGCAGATGACACTCTCATCATTCTACCTGCTGAATTGGAACAGCTTAATAGTGTTAAGGATGTCTTGCTCAATTTCTCTATTTCTACTGGCCTGAAAATTAATTACCATAAGTCCTCCATGGTGCCAATTAATATATGCACTGAGAGATGTCAAGAGCTAGCAAACCATTTTGGCTATACGAGGGAATCTCTTCCATTTACTTATCTGGAACTGCCAATGGGAACTACTAGGCCAAGAGTTGATGATTTAATTCCCATGATCTGCAAAGTTGACAAAAGGTTATCTGGTCTATCAAACATGATGTCATATAGTGCCAGACTAGTTACTATCAAAGCTGTGATATCTGCTATGCCAAATCATGTTATGTGCTATGTGTGCTATCAAAGTACACAACACAAACTTGGAACACATACAGAAAGTTAGCAGGCAATTTTTATGGCATGGAAAGGAGATTAATAAGAAAGGAAAATGTTTGGCAAGATGGGATAAAATATGTCTCCCCAAAACTGCAGGAGGACTTGTTGTGCTTGATCTAAGAAAGCAAAATAAATCTTCGCAGATAAAGAACCTATATAAATTCTATAACAAGCAGGACATACCCTGGGTAAATCTGATTTGGCAAGCTTATTACCAAAATGGAACTGTCCCACTGGGAAACACATCTAGAGGCTCATTCTGGTGGCGTGATTGCACTATTTAATTCCAGAATTTAAATAGCTTACCGCATGTTCTCCAGGCAATGGCAAAAGTATTATGCTATGGAATGATAAGTGGAGAGATATCACACTCAAGGATAAATTTCCTGATCTTTTTTCCTTCACCAAGAAAGGGAATATTAATATCTTGGAGGCATACAGTACTGCACAGGATAATATCTTCAACATATTTAATCTTCCTTTATCTCTGATTGCTGCACAACAATGTGATGAACTATCACAGGAACTAAACAGTTTGCATCTGGATGATACATCTGTGAATGACAAATGGAATTTCTCATGGAGTGGTAATAAGTATTCAACCAAAAAGGTTTATCCGATTCTGGTTAATGCCACTGTTGCACCAGCTCCATTTAAGTGGATTTGGAAATCAGCATGTCTCCCAAAGCACAAATTCTTCTTCTGGCTTCTCATGCAAGACAGACTGAATACAAAAGTACATATGGTCAAGAAAAATTTCTTTGTAGAGAATCAAAATTGTGTTATGTGTAATGAAGAATCACCTAAAAGCATGCTGCATCTCTTCTTCCAATATGACTTCAGTCAGAATTTCTGGTGGATAATTGGGGTGGAATGGAATACAGAACTAATGTGATTGAGATGAAGTGGATGCAAAGCAGAGATCACTCAACAGGTTTTTCAATGAAGCCACGATTGCAGGATGTTGGAGCATCTGGAATCAAAGGACTCTATTATTTTTGATGATAAACATGTAGATCCAGATAGCTGTTTTGCTTTTTTTAGAGAATCTATATCTGTTATAAGGCATAGAGTTAGACCTAGTTTGCGAGAAGGGATGCAAGACTGGCTTGACATTTTATGAGCTACCCTAGCTCACACCATGTACATATTACCCCCTGATTTTAAAAAATATATATATAATGACACATTGGGGATCTTCCCCACTATTTTTGTGTCAAAAAAACAAAATAATAATATTTTTACAATTGTTATGAAATATATTTTCATATTATATGCATTTGACATGGTAGTTTTTTTGTATTATTATCTATATTCTTGGTCAAAGTTTGCACAGTTTGACTTGCACGAAAAATTATGCACAACATAAAATGGGCAGGAGATAGTAGATAGATACAGACGAATTTAGACAAATCTTTGGCATACTTTTATGGACGGAGAGAGTAGCTCCTTTTGTCGATTTGGAGAAAACTGAATCTAATGACAGACTAAATAGTTCGTTAACATATTAACAAAATCAGCAGGATCAATCACTAATTAACTAAATAGTTCATTAACAAACACATGACACAATTTCCAAATCTAACAATATGCACGTGCGTGGAATTTGCGTTCATACCACAATATTCCTTTAGACTAACTGAATTACCTGCAGCAGGGGGAGGCACAACTTACATAGCATTCAGTGGGCCGAACAGATGAACCTGGAGCGCCGACGAAGGCCACCAGGGGTCCTTTCTTGTTGACATTCCTTTTCGGGTGCACACATGGTCCTCTCTACTTCTTTTTAAGAGCCAAGCGGGGCGCAACGCGAGCTCGGCCGTGACACTAGCAGCCGGTGGTAATCACCTCCACGCCGCCGTACAAGGGCTCGGCGTAGATGGCCGAGTAACAACAGGGGACGGATGCCTAAGCGATGGCGCATCAGCTGAAGAAGATCCCGCGGCACCTCCAACGCCTTCGAAGAAGATGCCCATGAGGATCCCGCCACCGTCGACCCCAACACCTCCAAAGCAGCCGCCGATGAGTATCATGCCACCTCCTCCGACGCCATCGAACCAGGCGCCGATGAGGATCTAGCCGCGTCCAGCGCCTTGGAAGCACGCGCCGATGAGGATGCCGCCACCGCCATCGAAGCAGGCGCCGACGAGCATGGCACCTTCGCCTTTGAAGCAGGCATCGATGAGGAACCCCATCCACCGCCAACGCCTTCGCCTTCGCCGCCGCCTCCGCCTCAAACACCATCAAAGCAGCCACATCCAACGCCTTCGAAGCAGCCACCGCCTCTTCTAACGCCTTGGAATCAAGCGCCGATGAGGATCCCTCTGCAACCTCTCTGGCGAAATCTAAGCAGCTGGCGAGGGTGGCAAATCCGGTACATTGATTGGACACGATTAGGATCCCGCACCGCCTCCGACGCAATCCAACCAGGCGGCGATGCATATCCAGGCTCCGCAACAAACAAAAGTCTCGAAGCAGCAGCAGCTGCCGCCTCCGCCAGAGATGGTTTATTCACCAAGCGTGGCAGAGACAGGAAAGCGAATGGATGATGCTGCCGGGCGATACTTTCCGCCAGAGTTCAGCCAATTTCTCTTGGAGCCCTTTGATACTCCTAACCTCTCCACCCACCGCACCGACTGAAGGATGAGTATTGTTCATCCTAGCTGGCGGTGAGTGGAGATGACTGTTCTTCCACAAGAAGGGAGCGGTGAGTATGGACCGTGCGAGAAGTAAAACACAAATACCTCCGGTTGACCTTTAGTTTGGGTTCTGGGCAACTTAGGAAGAGGTAAAATTTGGAGTAGATGGAGTAATTTTCCAGGCGCAGTAACTACGCGTGCGATGTGGCCTGAAAAAGCATGCGCGAGTACTTTTTTAGGGAAGCATGTGCGAGTACCTATTTTGCTATTTTCACTAAAAACTACCAATTCAGGCGAATAGTCATTTTGGGTCCCAAGCACCAGTGCTCTCGCCATATTAGAAAATTCAAAAATTTATATTTACAAGTTTCAAAAAAATATGAATCGAAATTCTGAAAGTAGCTAATAATATATTCCACTAACGTGCAAAATCTTAATTTCAAATGTTTTCTATTCTGAGTTGCACAAAAATGACAAAATCTATCTTATTTTAGAGATTTGAAATCAGATCTAAAAAAAAATGTGCAGCCCAAAACACGTAGTATATTCAATTGCAAATTTGCATGATTGTGAGATATATTACTAACTATATCATGATTTATTTTTAGTTTTTTTTCAAAACTTAAAAATATGATTTTTAATTTTTTTAAATAATGAGATCACTGGTGCTCATGTGCAGCAAATCTATGTCCCAATTATGGGGTGTTTCATCTAGCAACATTTTGACATCAGTTTCTAAGGGTGGGTCCAACTTTGAAGGGCTTACATCGGCATGGCCGCATAGCAGGATGAGCCGAGGTGGACCGTGGGGATTTTTCGTAAAGATTTTTTCTCAGTTGCAAGCGGGGATGAAACCATGAAAATATCTCCAAACTACCCAATTTTCTTTGAGATTTGTGCCAACCATAAATTTATAGCATGAGATTCAATGACGTCATTTACTTATGTGCAACGGAGGAGCCAACAATTGAACTAGGTCGGGTCAGAAAAATAAGCTTCAAATTTTGTATTTATAGAAAAAACAAGTGTATTCAACCAAAAAGGTATAAACCGATTCAATTTTTATATTTCTTCAAGTACAGGTGCAAAATGACTATAAAGAACAAAAACATACAAAATAGAGCTACATTTTTGTAAGATAGTACTGTATCATACGATTAAGTGTTTAAACCATGTAGCTCTCCACGCATATTTTGGCACCATCGTACCCTTGTTATATTAATCTACACACATGCATGGACAAATTATGTTTAACAAACATTGCATCTATATATTTTTTCAAAGAATCTGATGTAGTATCAGGAACATGCTCAACACCGAGCAATCTTTGAAAAGTGTGACCTATTGGTTGAAGATTTGAAAAGAAAACAATGGAAGAAATATGCATCATCCTTCTCCCCACTATATATATTCTAACCAATCATATTTTGTTTTGGGAAAATTGTGACCAATTAAATGATTACGACCTCTCGACAAATATGCCTATCTCATTTTATCTTCGATTTCAGGGGTACCATATTCATCAGTTGGTCTTCGAACTCTTGGATTGACAAAGACATTTGCTAGATCAAATTTTTCACAAATATTTGCTTATTTTGTATACTAGCTACAATATTTAGACCTAAATCAATCGTTGAACAATCTCCTATGCACTACTAGTCACGAGCAGGTCACTAGCAAATAAGTAGACATCAAAGTTAAAATTCAAATATGGTTGCTTGCCTTCTTCTGATTTCTCAAGGTCGAATGTTCTTCTTCCTGAGTTGCAAGTGCTGCTGCGGGTTCCTCTCCCTTGATCCACACAACCACTTTGTCGGCTGGTCCATCAGAGCAGGGTGGGGTAGGGTGTGGTGTGAAGGCAGGCGAGGAAGCGGGATAGGGCCCCTGCTGCCGGGAGATGAGCAGGGGAATGATCAGTGATGATGCGGGAAGAGGCTTTGTAGAGGGCCTCGACGAGCGGGGCACGGCGGCGGGGACTAGGAATCTCGGGAAGGGGATTTTACTAACGTGCATCTGGTGCGGCTTGTAATTTGATAAAACACCTCTTCTTTATACGTAGTGTATGTCAAATATTCCTTTTGGTATGTGTACTACTCCGTCTGTTCCAAAACAAGTGTCACAGATTTGTCTAGATTCACACACGTGTTAGTGGTAGTAGAAAAAATACGAGTCTATATAAATTGGTGTCACCTTTTAAGTAATAAAAGCCCTTCATAAAAAATATTTGTGTCCCTTACTGTCATGCACTCAAAATGTGTATTTCAAATTTTCATAAAACTCGACTTCTGCTTAGGACGGAGAAAGATGATTATTATTCTACTGTATTGGAGTAGCAGTTAGGCCTTAGTATGCAGAACTGTAAATAAACTAACAATCTATCTGTGGTCAAACTGATGTGACTAGACTCTATTGAGTCTATTGAGTAACTATGGCATGGCAAATTTATTGATAGCATGGCGGCATGCTAGACTAGTCTTGCTAAAAGGCTAGTCGGCAGCCTCGATGCAGCTGCGTGGTGCAGAAAATTGAAGGAACACCATCTCTATCTAGTATTTTTCTTATAAACTACTAGTAGTACTCCAAGTAGGTGGAGCAGTTTTTATTTTTATTTTTATTAACCTGGTTGTACGCGCTCTACCTTATGTCCCAAACTATATCCCTTCTCCCTCCTCCCTATCCCCATTCCCTCTTCTTCTTTCTGTAGTGCCATTAACAGCCCACATCCTTCTCCCAGCACCATCAGCCTATCGTGCGAATGGACCAGATCGTAAGACGAGCTAGAGGCACATATCCGGATATTTCCGGGTAACGAATGGATCTTCCGCATCCCGGATGACCCTGACATGCCAAGCAACCTTGCCATGGTGGCCTCGAAACCATTTGCTTCTACAGAGTTCGTGGCGGCGACAGGATCTACACCTGATTTTGACCCTTCAGAGGTGCCATCTTCTCTGGCGGCCACGAATCTATCTACAACGGTACATCATTCGGTGGTAGAGGTGTCATCTTCTCAAGCAGCCCTCGCACCATCTCCCAAGGCACTGTCATCTATGGGGGCGACACCATCAAATTTGGATGTAAGTCGATATGTGTTGTTTCCTTTATCGATCTGTGGACTGTGTGATGCTAGACTTTGCAACAATTTATGGCGCTCATGGTATCTATAGGTTTATATGCGCATTACTAATCACATTGCTGCCAAGCATTACTACTAGTATATATTAGGACGATGATTAGAAAACTAACACTACTAATCTCACATTGTAACCACCGATTTAGAACTATCTATTTATATGAATCTCTGATGTTTGCCTTGCGAATGATTATACATGTATGTGCTCTTTTGAAGAGCCCTAATGCAATGCTGATGATTAGATAATTGCAACAAGCTTTACGCTAGTATTCTGATCAGTTACATGAATATTTGACCTTCTTTTGATCAATTTATAAAGGTAACAACATTTGGAGCATCCCAATTGTGTAAAAAGGACTTTATCCTGCGGGGTAATTATATTATCCTTGATGTTATATGTCATTCTGCCTAGTAGCTTTTTTTAAAAGTTATTAACTCATAACTTCTATTTCTTGCTATTAGGTCCAGGAATCGAACCAAAAGATGAAGACAAGTTTGACAAATATTGTGTTTTTTTCCAATCGTCATAAGATGGTTGTTGACTAGGCTAGTCTTCTTAGAGATCAGGTTGAAGCTGCATAGAAACCAGATATACCTTATTATGTTTGCACCATGAGAAAGTCACATGCAAAACCTTGAAAGTATAAGATGGTAAACACAATTGCCTATATTTATTTCTATCTAAAATGAGCAAGCACTATAAAAAAAGTTGTCATGGCCGACGAATTAAAACTCGGGCTGTGGTTGTTGTTGCACCATCTCCAACAATTTTTGCTCTCTCCGTGGTGCGTGTCAAACCTTTCCTTTTCTCGTTTTTAGGCCATCTAGCCCGATGTAAACGTGGAAAACATCGCATATGGTGGCGCGGGACATGGTGCATAATGAATTCTCGGGTGCGCCGGCCAAGTCAATTCAAATCCGTACCACCTAGGGATGTAGGGCCCAGATGGAAGCGTCTCTAGCGATGTTTTCTTTCGATCTCTTCATTTCGTTCACATTCTTCGATCAAGCCATTTAGGCTACTGGATCACGGGTCCCGCTTGTTAGCTTCTATGAACAATAAACCTTTCTTTTATTGGAGTTATTTTTGACCCCTAATTTCTGGCTATTTGCCTTTTTCTTTTGATTCCCTGCCGCATTTGAAACATAGAGGACGATGTTGGCTCATGGGTCCCACGTGTCAGCCTCTATGAACAATAATGTTCCTTTTCTTGGAATTTTTTGACCCCCTGATTTTTGGCTACTTATTTTTTCTTTTGATACTATGACGCCTTGGAAACGTTGAGACCTCTCCCGTAAAATAGGACTCATATGTCATCCTCTATGTACAATACAAGTTTCTTTTCTTGGATTATTTTTGGCTCCTGATATTTGGTCACTTACCTTTTTCTGTCGATCTCATGCCGCCTTTGAAATCTTGAGGACGATGTTGGCTCATGGAACCCACTTGTCAGCCTTTGTGAACAATAAACCTTTCCTTTCTTTGATTTATTTTTGACCCCAAATTTCTGGCTATTTGTCTTTTCCTTTTGATCCCCTGCTGCCTTTTAAATGACGAGGGCGTTGCTGGCAGGTCGGTCCCACATGTCATCCTCTATGAACAATAAAGTTTTCTTTGATGGATTTATTTTTTACCCCTAATTTTTTGCTATTTCCTTTTTCTTTTGATCCCATGTCACCTTGGAAACGTTGAGGATGCTACTGCCTCATGGGTCCCTGATACGCCTCCGACGTATCGATAATTTCTTATGTTCCATGCCACATTATTGATGTTATCTACATGTTTTATGCACACTTTATGTCATATTCGTGCATTTTCTGGAACTAACCTATTAACAAGATGCCGAAGTGCCAGTTCCTGTTTTCTGCTATTTTTGGTTTCAGAAATCCTAGTAACGAAATATTCTCGGAATCGGACGAAATCAACGCCCAAGTTCCTATTTTCACCGGAAGCATCCAGAACACCCGGGAAGGACCAGAGGGGGGGCACTGGGCCCCCAGACCATAGGCCGGCGCGGCCCAGGCCCTGGCCGCGCCGCCCTATGGTGTCATCGCCCCTTCGACCCTCCTGCGCCGCCTCTTCGCCTATATAAAGCCCCTGGATCGAAAACCCTGATACGCTTGACGAAACTCCAGAAAGACTCCAGGGGCGCCGCCGCCATCGCGAAACTCCAATTCGGGGGACAGAACTCTGTTTCGGCACCCTGCCGGGACGGGGAATTGCCCCCGGAGCCATCTCCACCGCCGTCTTCACCGCCATCTTCACCGCCATCGCTGCCTCCATGATGAGGAGGGAGTAATCCACCCCCGAGGCTGAGGGCTCATTTGTAGCTATGTGGTTCATCTCTCTCCCATGTACCTCAATACAATAATCTCATGAGCTGCTTTACATGATTGAGATTCATATGAGTTTGTATCACAATTTATCTATGTGCTACTCTAGCAATGTTATTAAAGTAGTTCTATTCCTCCTGCACGTGTGTAAAGGTGACAGTGTGTGCACCGTGTTAGTACTTGGTTTATGCTATGATCATGATCTCCTGTAGATTATGAAGTTAACTATTGCTATGATAATATTGATGTGATCTATTCCTCCTACATATGCATGAAGGTGACAGTGTGCATGCTATGTTAGTACTTGGTTTAGTTGTATTGATCTATCTTACACTATAAGGTTACTTAAATATGAACAAATTGTGGAGCTTGTTAACTCCGGCATTGAGGGTTCGTGTAATCCTACGCAATGCGTTCATCATCCAACAAGAGTGTAGAGTATGCATTTATCTATTCTGTTATGTGATCAATGTTGAGAGTGTCCACTAGTGAAAGTGTAATCCCTAGGCCTTGTTCCTAAATACTGCTATCGCTGCTTGTTTCTTGTTTCTTTGCGTTACTACTGCTGCAATACTACCACCATCAACTACACGCCAGCAAGCTATTTTCTGGCACCATTGCTACTGCTCATACTTATTCATACCACCTGTATTTCACTATCTCTTCGCCGAACTAGTGCACCTATTTGGTGTGTTGGGGACACAAGAGACTTCTTGCTTTGTGGTTGCAGGGTTGCATGAGAGGGATATCTTTGACCTCTTCCTCCCTGAGTTCGATAAACCTTGGGTGATCCACTTAAGGGAAAACTTGCTGCTGTTCTACAAACCTCTGCTCTTGGAGGCCCAACACTGTCTACAGGAAAGGAGGGGGAACGTAGACATCAAGCTATTTTCTGGCGCCGTTGCCGGGGAGGAAAGGTAAAAGGCACTCATACTCCGGTTCCAGGTAAAGTACTTTTCTGGCGCCATTGTATTTGTGCTCGAAGCTATTTCCTTTAGATCCTGCAATTGCATCTTTTTGTTTCTTGTTTACACTAGTTAGGCATAATGGAAAACAACAAAAATATGAGAGATCTTTATGAACTTTATCTTGAATTAGGACATGATGTGTTTGAAGAGAGAATTAAAAAACCCATGGAACTTTATATGCATGCTAATGGGAATGTTATTAATATGAATGCTTTGAACACTATTGTTGCTAATGCTATGGAAAATTCTAAGCTTGGGGAAGCTGGTTTTGATGAGCTTGATATTTTTAGTCCACCAAGCATTGAGGAGAAAATTTTCTTTGATGATACTTTACCTCCTATTTATGATGATTATAATGATAGTAGTCTTTTGTTGCCACCTGTTATGGAGGATGAATTTGATTATGATTACAATATGCCTCCTATATTTGATAGCTACTTTGTTGAATTTGCTCCCACTACAACTAATAAAATTGACTATGCCTATGTGGAGAGTAATAATTTTATGCATGAGACTCATGATAAGAATGCTTTATGTGATAGTTATATTGTTGAGTTTGCTCATGATACTACTGAAAGTTATTATGAGAGAGGAAAATATGGTCGTAGAAATTTTCATGTTACTAAAATGCCTCTCTATGTGCTGAAAATTTTAAAGCTACACTCGTTTTATCTTCCTATGCTTGTCACTTTACTCTTCATGAACTTGTTTATTTACAAGATTTCTTTTCATAGGAAGCATGTTAGACTTAAATGTGTTTTGAATTTGCCTCTTGATGCTCTCTTTTGCTTCAAATACTATTTCTTGCGAGTGCATCATTAAAACTGCTGAGCCCATCTTAATGGCTATAAAGAAAGAACTTCTTGGGAGATAACCCATGTGTTATTTTGCTACAGTACTTTGTTTTATATTTGTGTCTTGGAAGTTGTTTACTACTGTAGCAACCTCTCCTTATCTTAGTTTTGTGTTTTGTTGTGCCAAGTGAAGCCTCTAATCGAAGGTTGATACTAGATTTGGATTTCTGCGCAGAAACAGATTTCTATCTGTCACGAATCTGGGCTGTTTTCTCTGTAGAAATATCAGAAAAATATGCCAATTTACGTGCGTGTTCCTCAGATATGTACGCAACTTTCATTAGTTTTGAGTTTTCTGATCTGAGCAACGGAAGTATTTATTAAAAATTTGTCTTTACGGACTGTTCTGTTTTGGCAGATTCTGCCTTTTATTTCGCATTGCTTCTTTCGCTGTGTTGGGTGGATTTCTTTGTTCCATTACCTTCCAGTAGTTTTGAGCAATGTCCAGAAGTATTAAGACTGATTGTGTCACCTCTGAACATGTGAGTTTTTGATTATGTACTAACCCCTCTAATGAAGTTTATGAGAAGTTTGGTGTGAAGGAAGTTTTCAAGGGTCAAGAGAGGAGGATGATATACTATGATCAAGAAGAGTGAAAGCTCTAAGCTTGGGGATGCCCCGGTGGTTCACCCCTGCATATATCAAGAAGACTCAAGCGTCTAAGCTTGGGGATGCCCAAGGCATCCCCTTCTTCATCGACAAATTATCAGGTTCCTTCTCTTGAAACTATATTTTTATTCGGTCACATCTTATGTGCTTTACTTGGAGCGTCTGTGTGCTTTTGTTTTTGTTTTTGTTTGAATAAATGCTTGTGTGGGAGAGAGATACGCTCCGCTGTTTCATATGAACACATGTGTTCTTAGCTTTTAGTATTCATGGCGAAGTTTCTTCTTCGTTAAATTGTTATATGGTTGGAATTGGAAAATGCTACATGTAGTAATTTGCTAAAATGTCTTGGATAATGTGATACTTGGCAATTGTTGTGCTCATGTTTAAGCTCTTGCATCATATACTTTGCACCTATTAGTGAAGAAATACATAGAGCATGCTAAAATTTGGTTTGCATATTTGGTCTCTCTAAGGTCTAGATAATTTCTAGTATTGAGTTTGAACAACAAGGAAGACGGTGTAGAGTCTTATAATGTTTTCAATATATCTTTTATGTGAGTTTTGCTGCACTGGTTCATCCTTGTGTTTGTTTCAAATAAGCCTTGCTAGCCTGAACCTTGTATCGAGAGGGAATACTTCTCATGCATCCAAAATACTTGAGCCAACCACTATGCCATTTGTGTCCACCATACCTACCTACTACATGGTATTTTCCGCCATTCCAAAGTAAATTGCTTGAGTGCTACCTTTAAAATTCCATCATTCACCTTTGCAATATATAGCTCATGGGACAAATAGCTTAAAAACTATTGTGGTATTGAATATGTAATTATGCACTTTATCTCTTATTAAGTTGCTTGTTGTGCGATAACCATGTTCACTGGGGACACCATCAACTATTCATTGTTGAATTTCATGTGAGTTGCTATGCATGTCCGTCTTGTCTGAAGTAAGAGAGATCTATCACCTTATGGTTAAGCATGCATATTGTTAGAGAAGAACATTGGGCCGCTAACTAAAGCCATGATCCATGGTGGAAGTTTCAGTTTTGGACATATATCCTCAATCTCAAATGAGAAAATTATTAATTGTTGTTACATGCTTATGCATAAAAGAGGAGTCCATTATCTGTTGTCTATGTTGTCCCGGTATGGATGTCTAAGTTGAGAATAATCAATAGCGAGAAATCCAATGCGAGCTTTCTCCTTAGACCTTTGTACAGGCGGCATAGAGGTACCCCTTTGTGACACTTGGTTAAAACATGTGCATTGTGATGATCCGGTAGTCCAAGCTAATTAGGACAAGGTGCGGGCACTATTAGTACACTATGCATGAGGCTTGCAACTTATAAGATATAATTTACATGATACATATGCTTTATTACTACCGTTGACAAAATTGTTTCATGTTTTCAAAATCAAAGCTCTAGCACAAATATAGCAATCGATGTTTTTCCTCTATGGAGGACCATTCTTTTACTTTCAATGTTGAGTCAGTTCACCTATTTCTCTCCACCTCAAGAAGCAAACACTTGTGTGAACTGTGCATTGATTCCTACATACTTGCTTATTGCACTTATTATATTACTCTATGTTGACAATATCAATGAGATATACATGTTACAAGTTGAAAGCAACCGCTGAAACTTAATCTTCCATTGTGTTGCTTCAATGTCTCTACTATGAATTTATTGCTTTATGAGTTAACTCTTATGCAAGACTTATTGATGCTTGTCTTGAAAATACTATTCATGAAAAGTCTTTGCTTTATGATTCAGTTGTTTACTCATGTCATTACCATTGTTTTGATCGCTGCATTCACTACATATGCTTTACAAATAGTATGATCAAGGTTATGATGGCATGTCACTCCAGAAATTATCTGTGTTATCGTTTTACCTGCTCGGGACGAGCAGAACTAAGCTTGGGGATGCTGATACGCCTCCGACGTATCGATAATTTCTTATGTTCCATGCCACATTATTGATGTTATCTACATGTTTTATGCACACTTTATGTCATATTCGTGCATTTTCTGGAACTAACCTATTAACAAGATGCCGAAGTGCCGATTCTGTTTTCTGCTGTTTTTGGTTTCAGAAATCCTAGTAACGAAATATTCTCGGAATCGGACGAAATCAACGCCCAAGTTCCTATTTTCACCGGAAGCATCCAGAACACCCGGGAAGGACCAGAGGGGGGGCACTGGGCCCCCAGACCATAGGCCGGCGCGGCCCAGGCCCTGGCCGCGCCGCCCTATGGTGTCGTCGCCCCTTCGACCCTCCTGCGCCGCCTCTTCGCCTATATAAAGCCCCTGGATCGAAAACCCTGATACGCTTGACGAAACTCCAGAAAGACTCCAGGGGCGCCGCCGCCATCGCGAAACTCCAATTCGGGGGACAGAACTCTGTTTCGGCACCCTGCCGGGACGGGGAATTGCCCCCGGAGCCATCTCCACCGCCGTCTTCACCGCCATCTTCACCGCCATCGCTGCCTCCATGATGAGGAGGGAGTAATCCACCCCCGAGGCTGAGGGCTCCGCTGTAGCTATGTGGTTCATCTCTCTCCCATGTACCTCAATACAATAATCTCATGAGCTGCTTTACATGATTGAGATTCATATGAGTTTGTATCACAATTTATCTATGTGCTACTCTAGCAATGTTATTAAAGTAGTTCTATTCCTCCTGCACGTGTGTAAAGGTGACAGTGTGTGCACCGTGTTAGTACTTGGTTTATGCTATGATCATGATCTCCTGTAGATTATGAAGTTAACTATTGCTATGATAATATTGATGTGATCTATTCCTCCTACATATGCATGAAGGTGACAGTGTGCATGCTATGTTAGTACTTGGTTTAGTTGTATTGATCTATCTTACACTATAAGGTTACTTAAATATGAACAAATTGTGGAGCTTGTTAACTCCGGCATTGAGGGTTCGTGTAATCCTACGCAATGCGTTCATCATCCAACAAGAGTGTAGAGTATGCATTTATCTATTCTGTTATGTGATCAATGTTGAGAGTGTCCACTAGTGAAAGTGTAATCCCTAGGCCTTGTTCCTAAATACTGCTATCGCTGCTTGTTTACTGTTTTACTGCGTTACTACTGCTGCAATACTACCACCATCAACTACACGCCAGCAAGCTATTTTCTGGCACCGTTGCTACTGCTCATACTTATTCATACCACCTGTATTTCACTATCTCTTCGCCGAACTAGTGCACCTATTTGGTGTGTTGGGGACACAAGAGACTTCTTGCTTTGTGGTTGCAGGGTTGCATGAGAGGGATATCTTTGACCTCTTCCTCCCTGAGTTTGATAAACCTTGGGTGATCCACTTAAGGGAAAACTTGCTGCTGTTCTACAAACCTCTGCTCTTGGAGGCCCAACACTGTCTACAGGAAAGGAGGGGGAACGTAGACATCAGTCCCGCATGTCATCCTCTCTGAATGATAAGTGTTTCTTTTCTTGGATTTTTTTGACACCCTGATTTTTGGCTACTTACTTTTTCTTTCGATCCCGTGGAAATGTTGAGACCGCTCCTGCAAAATAGGACCCATATGTCATCCTCTATGTATAATAAATGTTTCTTTTTGTATTCATTTTTGACCCCTAATTTCTAGCTACTTGCGTTTTTCTTTCAATTCCCTGCCGCCTTGGAAATGCTGGGGACGCTGCTGCCTCATGGGTCCTGATGACACACGAGTATAGGGGGTGTATCATATTACTTTCGATAAATAAACGTGTCGGGCCCAACGAGAAGCAGAAGGTGTTGATGAGCAGTTTCGATCAAGGATTCACTGTAAACACTAACAAACATGTTTGCAGGGGTATTTGGTATTGTAGGTAAATATAGTATGAGTAAATAAAAGACAATGATAATAATTGCAGCGAGTGGCCCAACCCTTTTTAGAGCAAAGGACAAGCCAGTTCTGTTACTTATCATGACCAAATGTTCCAGAGAACACACGAGAATTTCGTCAAGTGCTTTGCTTGACATAGCTAAATAATCTTCATTGATTTGATAAGTGTTGTGTAGGTGAACCTATACTAATGCACTACCCCAAACTTGGACTAATGCATACTTGTGATTATATCCCTTGCAAGCATCCGCAACTACAAAAAGTAATTAAGATATATCCAACCACAACCTTAAACTTTGATATCCTACATTCCCTCGTTCCTAACGGGGGTTTGGGTTTCTGTCGCTCCCCCAACCCCACAATTAGTATCCAACTACTCGATGCATTCCCCTAGGCCCATAAAGGTGAAGTATCATGTAGTCGATGTTCACATGACACCACTAGAAGAGTAGCAACACAACTTAAATATCATATCATTAAATAATACTCAACATAGTTCCACTACTAACATCATGACTACTCCCATGTCCTCAAGAACTAAACGAATTACTCACGAGACATCATATGGATCATGATCAGATGTGATATAATGATGAATAACAATCTGGACATAAACCTTAATTCAATGGTTCCACCCAATAGCATCAGCTACAAGAGATAATCAATAGCGGTAAAGTTTCCCCTATGAAATAGACAAGTATCAAACCCAAATTTGCTGCAGCGGTACGGAGTGGAGATGGCGGTGATGATGGTGATGGTGGTGGAGATGATGATGATGATGATGATGATCCCAATGAAGTACAGCTCGATGACGGGGAAGGCCCAGTGATTGGCTAGGACCTTACACCTAGCCTCACACCAAGGAAGTGTGGACGGGTTGCGCGCCCGGCTGGTAACAAGGATAAGTTTTCTTATGGGTAAAGAAACACTCCTTTGCAGAGTGTATCAAATTATGGCTTGTCACTCCCTGTTCTGGGTTTGGATCTGCGAATGCCGCTGGAAAGGAACTCCATGAAGTTCTAGACACCCGGTGAAGGCTAACGGATATAGTTCAGAATAAAAATAACCTTTTGAAAAATGTTTACGAAAACATGCATTGCCTATAACTTTCTGGCTGTAGTTAGTGCATTAAACACCTCTTTCCTATAATGAACTTGCTGAGTACGCTCGTAGTCATCCCTCTTTGAGCCCCCTGCTTAGATATGGATGCATCGAAGGAGGTTCTACAGTGAAACTCGAAGGTAGAGGAAGTCAACTACTTCAAGAGACCAAATTCGAGGAGTCAACAGAATCAACCACTCCATCCACCATGGAGAAATTCTAGATTAGAAGTAGTAGGAAACTAGCTCCATAATCTTAGCACCTAAGTAGCTAGAATCCAATCTAGTCTCTCTAGCCAATCAAATACCTCTATAGGTAGGGTCAGATAAGTCTAGTCCACGGGTTTTCTTCTGGAGTTTATTTGCAGTTTTACCTTATTGTAAAGTAGAAGGCTGTGTTGATCTTCTATAAAGAGTCGGTGTTGTAATTCTATAGATATGCCTTGAACTCGCATATGTAGAGATGTAATACTAGTGAAACGGTATTTCATTGGTGTTATGTCAACAATTTGCATACTACACCATATAATTCCAACAAAGATCACCGGAGTTGGCCGAGCTCTAACTAAATTTTCCGGTCAACCGGGAGTCAGAGTTAGAAAGAAAGAAGTATGACCAAAAAACTCCATTAGCACACATAAGGCGCTCAATTCCTCCAATGAACTACAGATAAAAATACTATAATTCCCCATAAAAGATATATATACTATATCCATTAAACTCGATTAACATAAAAGCAAACACCGAGACTGAATTTTATAATTCCTAGCTAGACAAAAAGAAACTCGCCCACAAGCATATACTAGTAATTTGTTAGAGTTGGGTAATGCTAAAGTTCGATTCCATGGTTAACTCTGCTAGCTAGCTCGTCTAATGCTTAACATCTCACGTCCAAATTGGATCGGACCTACTCTTCCTTGGTAGGATCGATGACATGGCCAGCGAAAACAACGGTGCCGGACGTCTCCTCGATGATGAAGAAGGCGAACGGGTGGTCGGCGACGAAATCCACGGTTGGCTCCGGTTCTGGCCTGGGCACATCATAATCATCGCAGAGGGAGAAGCCCAGTTCTTCGTCGGACTCCACCGTCACCGCGGCTGCCTCGCTGCCCTCCTCGTTCATCTCCACCACGGCCTTGTGGACAACCTCGTCCACGCACAGCTGCATGGCGCCCGACTCCTCGTCCCCGACGATCTCGGTCATGTTTGCTAGCAAGCGGTCGAACGGCAGCCGGAGGCCCACGTCTTGGAGCACGCCGCGGATGCTGGCCATGTAGGTGAGCTTGAACTTGGGCAGCCGGAACTTCCCCACGGGGACGTGCCTCGTCGGTAGGTGCTCGCGCAGGAACTCTGGTCGCGACGTCAACTTGTCCACCAGGCCCCACAGGCCGTCGTGCTCGTCAGGGAGGAAGACGCACATGGAGAACTCCGGGAGGTTCTCCCGCAGCTTGTAGCTGAAGTACCCCGACGAGTCGTCTTCACACGACTTGTAGGGCAGCTGGAGCACCCTGAAGCCGTCGTGGCAGGCGATCCGCTGGTAGAACCTCCACGGCCTCCGCATGAAGGGTACGTCGTCGACGGTGCTGCCATCGAACAGGTGGAACTCCTCGTCGACGGTGTCATCCTTGTCGAAGACGCTGCGCCACTCGGCCTTGAAGTAGATGGCGTTGGCGACCACGTGGAGGGTCTCAGATGGGCTGTACGGGTCCAAGACCTCCGTGATGAGGTTCCTCGTCGCCTTGGCCACCCACGCATTGATCTCCCTTCTCGATTCCACTGGCTGCACGTAATAAAAGTAATAAAAAAAAAAGTTCAGATTTTTCTCGATCTGTGTAGTAGTATTGCTCAACAAAAGAAAATTACTTGAGTAGATGTATTTTTTCGAGAACCAACAAAACAGAGGATGTGGGATATGTACACGTACATGATTCCTGAAGTCGACGGCCCACGTCTCGCCCTTGTACGTCCCGACGACGGTGTCGCGGTACGTCGGCTTGAGTGGCAGCGTCTTGTCTGTCCACGAGCCGCACGCGAAGGCCACGGACGGCCCGCCGATGACGGACCGGTCGGCGAGGACGCGCTCCACCACCACGCCCTTCACAAACGCCTCGAGGTCGCCACGCGACGGAGCGCCAGCGATGGACAGGATCTCGTCGAGCGTGTCCTCGGCGGCGCCGGCGGACATGAGCGCGAGCGCGACGTGGATGGACAGCGGCGAGAAGATGAGGTTGCTGCTGGTTCTGCCCGCCGAGACGCGCATGAGCAGGCGCGCGGCCAGCGCCGCCTGCCCGTGCTGGCAGGCGATCAGGTTGCCCTCCTCTGCCGCCATATTGCGATCGTTCCAGCTCCTCTTGGCTATCTATAAGTATCGGTAAACTATAGCAGGGTACGTATTTATTGGGTGGGTATATGGAGTTTTGGTCTTTGGAGCTGTGATGTTGTACAGCCGCACGTACAGCATCCATGACGGTGCTGCTGCAAACTCGGTTACATCCGTCAGGTTAAGGTATTTGTTTCGTGGAGATTTGGGCTTTTACTTATCGTATTCGTGTTGGTCTCTCAATTTCTGTTTGAGAAGTTAAACGTGCTTGGGCGAGAGTAGTACTAGGATGGGTGACCTCCTGGGAAGTCCTCGTGTTGCATCCCTCAAAAAAGAATGAGATAAACCATCAACACCTGTAGCCTCACCGCCGGTACCCCTCGCCGCCGCCACCATGAGTTCGCCCTCGTCCTCCTCCCGGCGCTGGGCGGATTACACCGACGACGAGGAGGAGGAAGTGCCCCGCAGATCCTACTGTGAGGTTCTTCGGAGCGGATCGCCGCCGGTGGAGTCTGCGCCCGACGCGGCGTCGCCGTCCGTAGCCCGGGCGGGCGTGGCTTCCCCTGGTGCTGGCCTTGGAGGCGTAGGTCCGTCGGTACCCGCGGCTGCCGCGGGCAGGCCATGGGCCGTGGACAATGGAGTCCGTCGCCTGGCGTCGCTGGTGGTGCTCCCAGGCACGAGGCCCGCGCCGCCGGCGTCGAGGCCGCCCGTTGCTAGTGCGGGGATGGCGCGTGGAAACAAGAGGCCGCGGGGTCAGGCGACCCTGCCGGCGTGGACGGTCCGGTCTGGCATCCCCGGCAACCTTGCAGGTGCGTGCTTCAACTGCACAAGGACCTGCCACATCTCCGCGGAGTGCACGTACGAAACTGTCTGCCTGCGCTGTGGAGACGAAGGCCACCATGCGCGTGCGTGTCCTCAAAGCCGCCGTGCAGAAGGAGATCGGCGGGAGGCGCCGGGTTGTGGAGCGGGGCCGCAGGGGGGACAGCCTGTGCGTCAGCGCCTGGGGCCGACGGAGCAGCTGCCGGTGGCAGCCAGGGAGCAGGGCCGTGGAGTTGCGAGCGGGGAAGCTCGTGTGGAGGCCGCCCCGGGGAGATCTGGCGTGGAGCCACCGCCGCCGCCGCCGCCCGCATACCGTATCCCTGCGCGGCAAAGGCGCAACCTTGACGAGCATCTGCCTCGGCGGGACACGCGTGCGCCTTCACCGCCGCCCGTGGATGCTGCTGCTGGGCGCTTGCCTGCTAGGATGCGGCTCGGGGTGCGTGAACGCTCACCGCCGCCGCCGCCGCCGCCACAGGCTTCATTGCCACCACCCTTGCTGGAAGTGGTTGGTTCCTCGACAAGGGCGGCGCCCCGTGGGAGAGCTACTGAAGGTGCCGGGTTCGCTGGGCGGCAAGGCTCGGAGCCGCCGGAGCTTGGCTTCACCGGGCGTGGCGCGCCTGCTGCGAATGAAAGGCGAGTGGAGTCCCGTGACGCGGCCAGGGCCGGGCAGGCTCGGCGTGACCGCGAGGTGGAGGCTGTGTTCGTCTCCAGGACAACGGAGGTTGACGCCGCGGAAGGTGCACTTCGCTATGCGCTGGTGGCGTTCGCCGCCGGAAATCGAGCTTACATCACGCTGAGCGAGGCCGGCGCGGCACTGGTGGCGCGCTTACCCCGGTCGGAGGACAATTTCACCGTCCATCGATCCTCGCCTGGAGATTTCCTTTTCGTCTTCACCAGCAGGCGTGTCCGCGATGAAGTCTTGGCGGTGGATGCCGCACATGGCCGGGATTTCTCCCTGCGCTTCACGCCGTGGAACAGGCAGCTGCAAGCCATGCAATGCAGGCTCAGGTTTCGTGCCCATTTCGAGCTCGCTGGCGTGCCTGCGCACGCGTGGAACCGTACCACGGCCGCTGCCGTTCTCTCCTCTGATGCTTGGGTGGAGTGCCTGGGAGCGGCGACGGCCAACCGAGAGGATCTCAGCCGTTTCCAGGTGGTGGCCTGGACAAACGACGTGTCGTGTTTCCCCAAGGCCAAGGAGCTGCTGGTCGAAGAGCCCGGTGATCTGATGGAAGAAGACGAGGGGCTTGTCCTCCCTGGCTCCGCTCTGATCCCGTTCGAGAAAACCATGCTGCGCTACTGCGTCTCTGTGCGGGTGGTGCACGCGGAGGACATGATCCCGGACGACGATTCGAGTGCCGGTGGCAGCGGGGGCAGTTCTGACGAGGACGGCGGCGGAGGCGGTGGCTCGGGTAGGCGCCGGAATAGGGACGACGATCCGGGCAGAAGGTTTGGTGGCAGGGACTCGAGGGCAGATGATCGAGGGAGAGACCGTGATCGTCACGACCGCGGACATACGTCCCGCTCCCGCCGCGGTGACGTTCTGCGGCGTCGGCCGTCTAGCGGCGGCGGTTGGGGAGGCAGCCGGAGGATTGCCCTGAACGTGGCTGCAGAGGTCTCGCCATGGCCAGAGGTGGAAGACGATGACGTGGAAAGCGTGCGCTGCGCGCGGGAAAGCAGTCCAAGGCTGAAAAGCGGTCTTTTGACCACTGATCGCATGCAGGGCGCGGGAGGCTTTTGGCAGGCGGCCTCGGATCCGTCGCGGCGTGGGGATCGCCGAGCAAATTCTGAATCGCCACATGGAAAGTACAACGGCTTGTCCGTGGAGCGGTTGCAGCGCGGGTGTGGTGGAGCTGGCGAGCATCTGACGCGTGGAGGGGAGGAGCGGGGTGCTGTGGATATTCGAGGAAGATCCCCTGATGCGGGCCCCACGGCCGGCCCCAAAGTGGTGGATCCGATGGAGCCCGTCTTGGAAGCAGCTGGGCTGGCCATTCCTGGTGGGACACGTGGCCAGGACGCTGAGGAAGAGTGGGAAGAAGGAGAATGCCGGTCTGGATTTTTTCGTCTAGTCAATGGACCAGCTCTTTCTCCATTGACTGGACTGGCCCACGCTGACCAGGCGGAATCGGTTCAAAACTACCAGCTTTCCAACTCTGGAGTTGTGCATACCCCACCGCGGCAGGGATGGACTTCGCCAGAGGCGTCGGTGGGTCTCGTGGAGGGTGGCTCGCCCACGTCGGTGCTCGACATTGACTACTTCCAAGTCAGTGTCTCGCACATTGACAAGGAGCTGAGTGTGGATTCCGCAGGCAGGGAGGCTGCCAGCTTACAGAAGGAGCAGGAGTCTCTCTCTTTCCGTGAAGCTTGCAGAAGGCCGATTTCTCCGGTGCTCAGTAGGCCTGTCAGACGGTGCAGGAAGAAGAAGGTCTACACAGGGCCGGTTAGGCGCAGTGGACGCATCAGCAAGAGGTTTGCTGCTGGTACCCCCATTCGGCAGCAGCAGCGTGCACTGATCACCAAGCTTGGCATTGCGCGAGAGGGTGACATCATTGGGGACGAAGCCCTCCAGGCCTATCTCGACCTCTTCACCAGACCTTTTCGCCAGCAGCACTTGGACGTAGTTCTCCGCCTCTTCGGTTGGACAGCAGACGACCTTCAGGCAGCCTCAGATGCACCAGTGGACTGTTTGACCTGATTCGAGGCTTTTATTTCCTTTCCGGGCGCACTGTTTTTCGCGCACAGCTGTGTTGACTATTCCCCTTTGTTGTAATGGATTCGGTGGATGTTTGCATTGCCATTTGGAATGCGCGTGGACTTAATTCACCTGTCAGGCGTCTTGCTGTTTCTCAGACCATCTCGCCTGCGCGAGCATCCGTTGTTTGCCTCCAGGAGACCAAGATGGCGGTTATCTCCGACCGCGTAGTGCGTGAGTGCCTAGGTCCGGCCTTCGATGGTTTCTATTATCTCCCGGCAGTAGGCACCAGGGGTGGTATTCTCCTAGCGTGGCAGTCCACTTTGGTGACGGTTTCCAACCCTCACATGACTGAGAATGCCATCACGGCGAGGATCTCTATCAGTGGAGGGGACAGTTGGTGGTTCACTGGGGTTTATGGACCACAGAGTGATACGGACAAATGCGCCTTCTTACAAGAGTTACAGGATATCCGAGACCTTCATGCAGGGCCGTGGATGGTGGCCGGGGATTTCAACTTAATTGTGGACCCCCAGGATAAGAACCAAGGAGTCCTACACCGTCGGATGATGGGCAGATTCAAAAGGACTCTATCCAATCTTGATCTCAAAGAGGTGTACCTGAATGGAAGGCGATTCACTTGGTCTAATGAGCGAGCGCAACCAACTTTGGAGAAGCTAGATAGGGTCTTCACGACCGTGGATTGGGAGGACATGTTCCCAGATGCCTTCCTATCCGCCATGTCCAGTGGTCCCTCGGACCATTGCCCCCTGGTGCTTAACCTGTCCCCAGACTTGCACAGAGGGCGTAGATTTCAGTTCCAGTCTTTCTGGCCCAAGGTGGACGGCTTCCTGGAAGTGGTCCGGGAAGTGTGGATGATGCAGCCTCGTGAGCCGAACCCCTTCAAGCGTTTAGATCAGAAGCTTCGAGCCACGGCGAAAAGGCTAGCCAGCTGGAGCTCCAAGTTCATTGGTAGTATCAAGCTGCAAATCCAGATGGCCACAGAGTTGATTCTTCGGTTTGACGTTGCTATGGAGTCTAGGCAGCTGTCAACACAGGAGAGAGCCCTTCGGCGTCTGCTAAAGAAGAAGCTCCTAGGGCTGGCATCTCTGGAGAGGACGATTGCTCGACAGCGTTCCCGCATTCTCTGGCTTCGAGAAGGGGATGCATGCACCCGGTTTTTCCACTTGCATGCCAGCCATAGGCGGCGCAAGAACTTTATTGGCCATTTGGTCGTGGAGGATAGGCGAGTTACGGAGCATTCTGAGAAGGCGGAAGTAGTGGACGATTTTTTCGATCACCTCTTGGGGGTAACGACGGATAGACCTTTCTCGCTAGATCTGGAGTTTCTTGGGCTTCCCTCTCTTGACCTCCAGCATATTGACGGAGTGTTCATAGAGGAGGAAGTGTGGAAAGCCATAAAAGACATGCCCCTCGACAAATGTCCAGGCCCAGATGGTTTCTCAGCCCGTTTCTTCCGGACATGCTGGAGCATCATCAAGGAGGATGTCATGGAAGCTTTCAACTCCCTTTCGCGTTTGGATTGCCGTGGTTTTGGATCGATCAATGAAGCCTTCATCACCCTCCTACCAAAGATGGAGGGGGCGGAGGAAGTCCGGCATTTCAGACCCATCAGCCTGATACATGGAGTGGCCAAGTTGGTGGCTAAGGTGATTGCTAACAGGATCGCTCCTGTCCTCCCTCAGATGATAGGACCGCAGCAGAGTGCATTTGTGCGTGGAAGGTGCTTGCATGATAATTTCATGATGGTTCAGGGAACAGCACGGAAGCTCCATAGCAGTGCTACTTCCGCAGTCCTCCTCAAATTGGATATTACCAAGGCTTTCGACACCGTGGACTGGGCACTTCTTCTGGAGGTCCTCCGGAAGATTGGATTTGGCGAGAGGGTCCTGACGGTTATCTGCGCCCTCCTCTCCACAGCTACCACCTGGGTCTTGCTGAATGGTACACCTGGTGCGCGGATTGCCAACAGGCGTGGACTGCGTCAGGGGGACCCCCTATCCCCCAGCTCTTCATTCTGATCATGGAGATCCTGCATTTGATGATTCAGAAAGCGGCCGATGAGAGGTTGCTTACCCCGCTGGCACAGATAGGACTGCGGCTCCGTACATCGGTGTACGCGGATGATGTGGTCACCTTCCTACGCCCTACTGTGCTTGATTTTAGGGTCTTCTCCGGGATTGTGGATGACTTTGGGGCCGCCTCGGGCCTATGTGTCAACATGGAGAAATGCTCAGCGAACCTTATCCGTTGCAGCGATGCTGACTTGGCTGTCGTGGACCGGGAGCTTCGATGCCCCGTCGTGGATTTTCCCCTCAGGTACCTTGGGCTGCCCCTCACCCTGAGGAAGCCGACTGCAGCCCAGCTGCAATACCTCGTGGATAGTGTGGCTAACAAGCTACCTGGTTGGAGGGCCTCACTTCTCGATAGAGGTGGACGGCTGGAGTTGGTACGCGCGACTCTCTCCGCGATACCCATCTTCACCATGATGTCTCTTGATCTACCAGCCAAGACAATCACAGCAATTGAGAAAATAATAAGAGGTTTCCTCTGGAAGGGGAGAAAGGACGTCAACGGGGGCCATTGTCTAGTGGCGTGGGACAAAGTCTGCGCACCTAAGGAATGGGGCGGGCTAGGGATCCCCAATATCAAGATGATGAACGTGGCCTTGAGGACCAGATGGCTGTGGCTACAGCGCATGGACGTTTCCAAGCCGTGGAAGGAGCTTAACATTCAGGTGCCCACGATGGCAAGACATCTCTTTGAAGGGGCAACCTACTCAGTGCTCGGAAATGGAGCGACTACTTTGTTCTGGACGGACAAGTGGCTGCCGGATGGGCGGATCTGTGAGATAGCACCTAACCTGTTTGAGGCGGTGCCGAAAGCCGCCCTTAGACAGCGACGGGTACGTGAGGGCCTAGCTGGGAGATGGCTAGATGATGTCTCTCCGGACCTCAGCGCCCTGGCAGTAGGAGAGCTCCTCCAATTGGCTAACCGTCTGACGAACATTGCCCTGGATGAGGGCGTGGAGGATGTTTTCCGATGGAGATGGGAGCAGGACCATTGCTACTCTGCGCGATCTTGTTATCGTGCGATGTTCGGAGGTAGAGTGGAGATGGCGGGGGCGGCTCAAATTTGGCGGTCCAGGGCACCGCCAAACTGCAGAGTTTTCCTTTGGCTGGCGGCCAGGGATAGATGCTGGACGGCGGACAGGCTGAGCAGACGTGGTCTCCCGCACCCGGCGACGTGCCCTTTCTGTGATCAGGGGGCGGAGACGCTCGACCACCTTTTGCTTGGATGCGTCCTGTCCAGGCAGGTCTGGGCAACGTGCCTGAGATGGTGGGGAAAGATACATTGGATGCCGCAGACTGACACTAGTTTCTTCCCTTGGCTCCAATCGAAGCGTGGGGGTCCGGGCAAAGATCGAGATCTCTGGACAGCCGTCACCCTCGTCTGCTGGTGTCTGTGGCGGCATCGGAACGACATCGTCTTCGAAGGCGCCACCCCATCCTCGGGCGTGGTAGTCACCCGGATCTCTGACGAGGCAGACATGTGGCGCCTGGCGGGTTTGTTTAGGGGTAGTCTTGTAGACGTGGGAAAGTGGAGATGTCGCGAGTAGTCCTATAGGGTGTGTGTAGCTGCCTTTCTTAGGCAGAGTGGAGTGCGCTTTCTGGCGGCTGTGCCAGAAGTGTGTTGTACCTTGGCCTTCTGGCCTTTCTTCTATGAAACAGATACGTCTCTCCATGACGTATCCTTGAAAAAAAAGATCGACTCCAGGCTGATGCTACGAAATACTACTATCTATAGCTATATATGAACATCTATACAGTCCGTAAAAATGATATGTAATTTTATATTTGACTGTGCAATGATAGTAGTAAATAAACGAGTAAAACTCCGTGCGTCTCAAAATACATGACCGTATAGATAGTATACAAATTTGGACAACAATATTTGTGTATGGAGGGAGTAGAAGTATACTTCAGTAAATTCTGTTTACATCGATTTGTAGCTTTAGATTGGAGCATTTTTTTCCTGATAGGAGTCAAACTTAGAAATGTTCAACTGGTAAAAGATATTACTAGTAGGATTTTGCATCTTTTTTTTTTTTTTTTTGAGAAACACAGTACAAACGCAGACGCTCACATACACGCGCATACACTCACCCCTATGAACGCACACACGCACACCCTACCCCTATGAGCATCTCCGGAAACAATCCAGATAAGGAGTTTATCCTATTCATGTTTTCAAATATTTGGTTCAAATAACACGGAATTATTCTTACAATTTCAATAGTCGTTTATTTACTACTATCATTGCACAGTCAAATGTAAAAGTACACGGAATTATTCTCAGTCGGTTAGTTGAAAGAGCCGAAGATGATTTGAGCCATAATTTTTTTATCCTAATGAGCATAGAGGACTATTGAAAAACTGACTCCCTTGTCGCCCCCGCTCGGGTGACAACGGAGGACAAGCCCTAGCCGCCCTGGGTCACCTTCCCTCCCCCCATCTCCTCTCCGCCTTCGTCGGAGGATGCGGGCGACGAAGCTCCCACCGCCGATGACATAGGAAGGGTTTCTCTCTCCCCAAGTCTTCTTCTTCTTGAGGAGGAGGAGGAGGAGGAGGAGGAGGAGGAGGAGGATTAGAAAGGAGAAGAAGAAGAACGGTCTAAAACACCTGTGGAGAACTTAGACAGCTTCGTCCAGTCCAGGGAGACGGTACCTACATGAGAAAGCCATGCATGTACCAAGCTTGCGCACCATCTTAGTGGCAAGGCTGGGAGAAGGGGATCGAAGAGGTGAGCGAAGCTCGGAGCGCGGTTATGGTTTTCAAGAGGATACATGGAGAGTGGGGTGACACTTCCAGCAGGGATCAGAGTGGGTGTAGAGGAGTTAGGGTTTATTATAGGAAAACGCTTTCTTTCCTTCGGAGGTTGCTAGCACCGCGGCCTCCGGATCGCCCGAGCGACACGCGTCTCATCTGCGTGGACGAAAATGAACGATAGTGCGTGGGGTCCACCAAAACCCTATCCTGTCCTCCATGCCTTCATCGTTCTCCTCCACACGCTCTCACTCTCTCACATCTCACACCCAAACGCCGCCGCTGCATCTCAGCCACTGGTCGCTCCCATCCCAGCCATGCGACACCGCTAGAACCAGCGCTCCCACGCAACTCTTACCATCGCCCTCCCCTCCTCCTCCTACCGCCTATCCCCCGCTCGCGCCGCCTCCGACGAGGTCAACTGCGCAGCCGGCCGCCGATGAGGATGTCGTGGCCAAGGCGTCGTGGGACGCTGCGCCATGGAGGTGTTGCAAGGCCATGCTGCCGGTGCTGCTATAGCAAGCCAACGCTGCTTTGAGCAGCATCATAGCTGCTGCATGGGGAGGCGTCGCCACAGCGGCGCTACAAGCCCAGGCCGTCGGAGCTGCAAAGGCCCACCGATGGAGCTGCATATCCCAACCGCTGGTGCTACAAGGGGCGGCGGTGGAGCTGCAAAGGCCCACCGGCGCAGCTGCAAATACCAACCACCGGTGCTGCAAGGGGCAGCGGTGGAGCCGCAAAGGGCCACCGCCGGTGCTGCAAGGCGTGGTGGTGGAGCTGCAAAGGGCTACCGGCGGAGCTGCAAATCCCTACCGCCAGTGCTTCAAAGGCCCACCGACTGAGCTGCAAAGACCAAGCGCGGCTGCTTCCAGCGGGGGCAACGGTGTTGCAGGCGCGAGCGGTGGTGCCTCCAGCGGGGGCGGCGGTGCTGCAGGCGCGAGTGGTGGTGCCACCAGCGGGGGCGGCGGTGCTGCAGGCGCGAGTGGTGGTGCCACCAGCGGGGGCGGCGGTGCTGCTGGGGTGCTGCCGTAGGAGGAGAATGGCGCTTCCTTCGCTGGGAGGCGGTGCTACAAGGAGGAATGGCATATGCTGCTAGGAGAGTCGTCGGTGCATCCCACCGGAGTTCACGCATCGCCAGCGAGATCCCTCACTGGACTTGTTTCTAGGTGTGTCGGGAGGATGGTGCAGCCAAGGGCTGTCTCTGTGTGATGTTTTTGTTTTGTTTTTCACTTTTTTCCTCCGTGGAGAATAGAAGAGGTGCACGTGGGGTGGTGGTCCTGAAGGGCCAGGGACTCGGAGGTTCGGGAGAAAAAAATCCTCCGGAGGATCCTCAGCAGTACCCTTATATGGTGTAAATATCTTAACGGATCAGAGTGGGTGTAGAGGAGTTAGGGTTTATTATATGGGTTTTTGAGCAAGTCTGGTGTAACTATATGAGTTGAGTTTGCTCAAAGATCTACTCATATCGGCTCGTGGGAGAGGGCCTGGCGCCTAAATATCTTAACGATTACATTTGGCCGTCGTCTTTGCTGAGAGAAACCTAGGTGCTGTGAATAATTTTTTTCCATGACAATTAGGAATGTTACATTGCTAATCACCCCCAGAGGGAGGTGCTATGCTGTAGTGGTCATATTTGCCCGCGTCTTGCTCATCCAGCAATCACTAATCAACTGCATGTGTTGAAGGAGGCTGTTACACAATGATTAATCCTATGCATTCAGATAAGCAAGTCAGATTAGCTTATTCATGGTACATGAAGGTATGCACAATGGTAGCATGATTACTGAAAAGAAAGAAAACGAAAGAAATGGGTTGTTCTTCCTCTTAAGAAGGATAATCACTTACCTTAGCTTGAATTTCAGACGGCGTGAAGGCTAAGATAAGATTGCCATCCCCTTTGAACTATCAATAGGGGATCAGCGGAAAATGGGAGAGACAATGTACAAAGCTTAAACCATGCCTCCAGTTTTGGATCATTTCTATTCAGAGTCTACTCTTCCTTTGAAGGGTCAAGGACATGCCCAGAGAAAACAATGGTGCCCGTCGTCTCCTCGATGATGAAGAAAGCGAAAGGATGGTCAGCGACAAAGTCCACCGGCTTGGGCGGCGGCGGCTCATCACCAAACAGCGAGAACCCCATGTCGTCGTCTGACTCGGTGTAGGCTGCAGCCTCGCTCCCCGCCTCGTTCACCTCAATGACCGCCTTGTGGATGACGTCGTCAACGTACAGCTGTGCGCCCTCCATCTTCTCCGTCAAGTCCATCGTGTCAGGTTCGAAGGGAAGGCGCAGGCCCATGCTCTTAAGGACGTCGACAATGCTGCTCTGGAAGGTCAGCTTGAACCTGGGCAGCCGGAAATCGCCGACCGGAACCAACGAAGTAGGTAGGTGCTCGTGCAGGAACTCTGGCCGGGACGTCATCCTGTTGAGTAGGCTTTGTAGACCGTCGCGGGCATCAGGGAGGAACACGCACATGGAGAACTTGGGGAGGCTCGCCAACTGCTTCCAGTGGAAGCCCGGCGAGCTCTCGTCAATTGCCTTGTATGGCAGCTTGAGCACCTTGAACCCGTCATGGCAGGCGATCTGCTCTTCGTGCAACCGCAGCCTCCTCATGAAGAACGCTTTGACGGGACTGCCATCGAGGAGGTGGAACTTGCGATGGTCCACGGTGAGCTCCTTGTCGAAAGGCTGGCGCCACTCGCCCTTGAAGTAGATGGCGTTTGCTACCACCTTTAGGGTCTCTTTACTTTGGGCTTGTGGGTTCACCACCTCGCTTATGAGGTTCCTGGTTACCTTGGCCACCCATGCGTTAATTTGCTTCCTGGCTTCCACTGGCTGCAACAGATATTCATGTTCATAGTTAAAGGTTTGATTTTTTCAGGATTTCATAATCAGTGTATAACAAACCCTTCTTCTAAAAGACATATAATGGCCTGTTGATATTGGTTACCATCAAGACTTACTCTGATAGTACAGTACTACTTAGTGGGGAAAAAAACTTACATAGTTCTACAAAATCTGTCAAGAACCTCCATATCTCCTTTTTTTTTCTCAATTTGATTCATCCCATGATGTATACTAAATTGCTAACACTTGCTAATTGATGAGATCGATGATACTAATTTACATCTGTTTAAATTGCAATAATACTGCTTATTTTCTTCAATAATTTTAGTAATTTCAGAACTCGTAGTAGTCACTTTCAGTGCTTAGATTAGGAAGTAGTAGCGTGATCAAGAAAATTAACATGTTTAGATCTAGTTGCAGGCGACGCAGGTGCTACTCACATGATTCTGGAAGTCGACGGTCCATGCGTCGCCCTTGTAGATCTGCACGATGGTGTCGCGGTAGGCCTTCTTGAGCTGGAATCTCTTGTCGCTCCACACGCCGCATGCGAACGCCACGCACGGCCCGCCGGTCGCCGACCGATCCGCGAGGGTGCGCTCCACCACGGTGTCCCTGACGAACGCCTCGAGCTCGCCCCTCGACGGCGCGCCGGCCACGGCGAGGATCTGGTCCAGCGTCTTACCGCCGGCGCCCGCCGACATGAGCGCAAGCGCGACGTGGATCGAGAGAGGCGAGAAGACGAGGTTGCCGCCGGCCGTGGCCATGGCTGCCGTGAAGCGTTTTAGCAGGCCCGCGGCCAGCGCCGCCAGCCCCGACTGGCAGGCGCTCGGGGCGCCGACTACGTCGTCGGACGCCATGGTGTTTTCGCTGGCTAATCGGCGGCGGTCGAGCACGGGTAAACCTATTTTTCGATCCGTTGCAGGAGTCGTGGGAGCAGTTTCAAGGCAATGATATAGCTCTGCGATCCTTCTCGAGACTAGAGGACAAGAACACGTTTGGTAAGACCATACCACATCCGGCTGAATCGTATCTATACCTAATAATAAAGGAGCTAGGGTTTCTGCCAAAATTTTCGTCCAACTTTTTGTTGAACCGTTTTACCCTCCCACCAATCCACATAATACTGCATAATGCCGTTATACCGGTTCAGTTTCAGTCATATCCCTTCTCGTCACGGAAACCCTCAGGACCTCCCCTCTCCCCCGCCGTCTCCTTCGCACACCCAATCCATCTCCCCCGCACGCTTCAATCTCGAGGGTAGCCGCCGCCCGACAGTGCCGTCGCGTGCAATCGTCTCTGCCCCCGCTCCCGTACTCGGCCATAATCCTTCACGCTCCGAGCCTCCCCACGAAATCGATTGAGAATCCTCTGCCTTTCCGCCTGATGATAGGAAAAAACAGGCTGGCGGAGGAGTCCGGCTCGATTGGGAGCCGCCGGGGCTCAGAAAAGGGCAGGCCAGGGGGTGGTGGCGGATAGACTTCACATCTCCTTGGCAGGGCGAGGACGCTGCTGCGCATCCGGCGAGCGCGTCACCAAACCAGACCGGGATCCAGCATCCGATCTTTGATAGTCTGGCAAAGACGGCACCGCTCGTCGCACGATTTACTCTGTCCCGTCGAGCCAGTTCCATGTAGGCGGGCTGCCCAACCCTTACCTGGATGGGGGCGAGCAGGGCGAGCGTCCCGGTGCCCCGAAACCAAGGGCTCCCCAGGAAGAAGGGCCGCTGCTGGAGGGACACGCCAGGATGTGGATCCCCGCAGCGTGCACCGCGAAATTCCTCTGACCAACAAGATGTTGTAGTGCGCTGGTGACTGAATTAGCATCCCGACTCATATGTGCATCAGCAGGCGGCAGTGATGGAGGTGAATAAGGCGGCACGACAGTGCTGGAGTAGGTCGATCCCGTACGGTAGTCCAGAGCCCATGTGTGTTGGGTCGTCATCTTGGTCTAGATTTATTCTGGTGCCCTGATTGTTTTGCTGAAGCTGATTGCTAGCTGCGCTCTGCTTGCTGATTGCAATATGTGTACACCTCTGTCAGCTGCTCGCCGAAATTGCTGCTAATTACTATAGCTGCTACCTGATAAAAGGATCGCTAGCTGTTTCTTTGTTGCTAACACTGGCTGCTTATAGAAATGAATCATCCGTTAGTGGGCTATACAATGTGAGAAAAAAGAGATACATGATAGATTAAATTAAATAGAAGTATAAAAAACAAAGTTTGAAAGATTTAGAAAAAGAAAATTAAAAGATCGTGAGTAATAATAAATTAAAATAAAAAAATATTTTAAGTATTAATGGTTCTATTTACGAACTTTTTTTATCTTTTATATGAATTATTATTACTATTATTTGTGTGTGCTATTGTATTATATGGATTGGGTTACTTAATTACAAGAGATTAATCAAATACTCCGTACCTCCCAAAGTTGACATTTAAAGATTAAAAAGTGGTTCAGTTGATTGGGACTAAAATTTGGGGTAAATGTGCAAGTTTTTCTCCAAAAGCTTGGACAGTGAAAGAGTTGTTTAGCGCTAAATTGGATTAACTTGAAGTAAAAAGAGTTGCCACAATTAAGATTGGAGAACCCGTAGCAACGCACGGGTATTTGTGCTAGTAAGGAAAATGCTTGGTATCCACCGACTGGTCCAGAGGAGAAAATCGGTCGTCCCGGTCAGCGCACATGTGTGCCATTTCTTAAACCACACATGCTACGCCTAGACGTGAACTTTTAGACCTCCATCACATGTCTAACTTGTACTTTGGAGCTCCGTCACAAATGGACACGTACAAGTACATATATTTTTTTCAAAATTCAATATGTAATAAATTAATTGTTGCTTGACCACATTGTATTTTTTTATAAATATTATAGATTTGTTGTAATTATTTGTGATTTTTGAAAAATAGTTGACGGTTTTTATTGTAATTCAACCCTTAGTAAATTAATTGTTACTTGACCACTTTCACATTGTTTTTAAATATATGGATTTTTTGTTGTAATCATTTGTGACTTTTGTAAAAATAGATGACAATTTTTGTTGTATTCAACCAATAGAAAATAAATTGTTGCTTGACCATTTTCACATTGTTTTTAAATATATGGATTTTTTGTTGTAATCATTTGTGACTTTTGTAAAAATAGATGATAATTTTTGTTGTATTTAACCTGTAGAAAATAAATTGTTGCTTGACCATTTTTACATTGTTTGCAAACATATGAATTTTTTGTTGCAGTCGATTGTGACTTTTGTAAAAATAAGCGGTGAATTTTGTTGTAATTCAAATAACAAGCGAGATGTTGCAATCTTTATGCGCATTTGCTACCAGTTGTATTTTCTTCAAATTTTCTGATGTTCAATAAGTATTTTAAAAATGTAAAAGAAGACTGATAATTTTGTTGTAAACTCATATGTGAGATGTTATAAGGTTTTCTAGGTGTTTGATACAAATTATATTTTCCTCATATTTTTATGGTGTATAAGTGTTTTTAAAATATAACAGAAGTCAATTAATGTTGTTGTAAACTCAGATGCGAGATGTCGTAAAGTTTTCTAGGCGTTTGGTACAAGTGGTATTTTCCTCATTTTTTTCGACGTTGTATAAGTATTTTTTTAAATATAATGAAAGTATATTAATTAGGTTGGTGTTTATTGTGAGTTTTTGCTACAACGTTACAACTTTTCCCTATACAATTTCAAAGGAGCTATTGGGTGAATATAGGAGAGAGAAATACTACCTCATTTAGTGGGCTCCACACCACGTGACAGCTTCCCTCCATGCATTGACGGCTGCAACTCACTTGGCACTTGCACTGCTAGCGCGACACTTTTCGACGAAAGCGACAGCGAAAGCGACATCTACCTGCAGCAGAGCGCGGCGTGATGGTTTGTGACCGTGAGATGCTGATCGAACGGGTACCGAAGCAACCGATTTTAGCTATCCGGATCAGGCGACCGACAGCCATCGCACGCCACCGTATAAAGTGGATGGTTTTTTTCGCTGCCAAAAGTGACGTCTTAGCTCCAGCGGCGCCCCAAATAATCGTCTGTAGGGGCGCCGGTGGTGCAGGGCGCCGACAGAGCATCCTCTATTTGGGGATGCTGCTCCCACACCGGTATCCCTATACGCCAGTTCGATAGAATTTGAATTTTAAAATGAAAATTATAAGATAATATTCATACGAAATTCGAACGAAATTTATATAAAAGTAACTGAAATTTAAACTAAAAAATTAAAAAAAATATAGCGGCGCCGTGAGTCGAAGGCGCTCAAGTCCAGGTTGTTACTGTCGTCGCCGTCGTCGCTAGATGGCCCGAAGGACCAGTCGGCGGCGGCGGCGGCCTTCTCCTCCTTTGGCGCCGGCAGCTCGGAAGGCCCGGCGAGGTCGACGAAGTTGGCGCCGTGGTCCCTAGCGGACCACACCACCGCCTGCCGCGCGTCCATCGCGATCTGCCGGTAGTCCTCGTCGACGGAGCGGCCGACGATGAAGTTCTGACCGGGGAACTCCTCCGGGTCGTCGCCGCCACGGAGGGCTGCCTGCGCCTCCGCCTCCATCTCCCACCATTGCTTCTTCTTCGCCTGTGGAAGTGGTGGCGAGGCCGCGGCGTCCTCCTCCTTGAGGCGGCGGCGGTGGCCCGACCCCGTCGTCCAATGGGCCGGAGCAGAGAACGCGCGCCTCGCCCGTCGCGGATGACGGTGCATCTGGAAGGAGGAGCGAGCACGGCCGAGCGCATGCGGTCGGCGGCTGCTGACGATCCGGTGCGCGAGCTCCCGGATGTCGCGGTCCTTTCTGGCGCCCTCTGCAGAGTCGGTGCCGCCGGCGCCATGCACGCCGCCTGCGGGAAGTACAACGGGTCGCCGCGGACGCTGGCGGAAAACATACTGCCGTAGCGTGGCATCGACGTCGTGGCCGTGCCACCAAGCATGACGGCCGGCAGTGTTGAAGCGGTCGCTCGCACGCCCGGCCGCCTGCGCGAGCTCGACGGCGCGCTCATCTTCAAATCGCCACTGCCAGGTCGGGCTGTCGGGCGCGTTGGCCGACAAATTCCTCTCGCCGGCGTCATCAGGTTCCGCCATTCCCTGGCGAGGGCTCGCGTCTGTGGTCCTGCCGGTGGCGACGGTGGCACGGCGAAGCCGGCGTTGGAGACGTGCCAGCCGTGCGGCAATTTGTACTGTACTAGCACGGGGATGCGCTAGCAGTACAGTACATCGGCCTCGTCGAGGGTGAGCTGCAATGAGCGGAGCACGCCGGCGCTGCTGCCGCCGGCCTCGTCGTTGTGCGCCATCGGTAGTGGGTGCGTGGGAGGTTTGCGACGGCGGTGGCTAGGGTTGGAAGGCGGGGAAGAAGATAAGTGCGCGCCGGTGGGGTTTTAAGGGAGGCGGCGGATGCGCAATGAAGGCGCGTGGGGAAGGTGGGTGGACGCCGCGTGGCTAGTCGCCGCCCTCCTTGCCGCTTGGGTTTCCGCGTGGGAGGCCATTAACGCCGACGACCAACCTTCCCGCGTCGTTTCCGATGCGAACCATCACGTCCTCTCACTGACAAGGCGCCTCCACCCGTGAAAACCATCGTCTCGCAGGGCGCCGACGCCCGATTCGCGCTCTTCGCGAAGGGGACGACACGGGTTGCCGGCGCTTCTATTGGGCTCGAAAAGCGCCGGCGCTATTTGGGGCGCGCCGGTGCGAGCCTATTTTCGATGTTGGCCCCAAAACTCTATCGGAGCCGCCGGTGGAGATCCTCTTAGGCCTTTCATAAAAGGTGTTTATTAGCACGTTATTCTAGATAATTTACTTACGTGGCACTATATTAAATAAAGAAAGAGATTACGCTCCAATAAAATTTTCGTGAGAGTCCCTTAAGGGCACGTACAATGGTAGGAAAGGCACGTCTTCTCTTAGCAGGCCATATCATCTAGAGAGGATGACAAATATAGTCGGTACAATGCATTATCTCTTATTGTCATCCCTTGCAATAAATGATAATTAATTATTTTTAGTAGGAAATTATGTGACTAAGATCAGTCGTACAATTGGAAAGTAGCCTTCTCTTATTTCATAAGAGATCATCCCTTAGCTAAGGGAAGCAAATCTTCTCTCCCTTTATTCTCTCTCCTCCAACTAAGCAAAAATCTGACGTGACAAACGTAAGGGAAAGCTGACATCACCCCATTGTACATGCCCTAATACTGCAGCCACATGTAGCTTGTGTGGCTATGGCTGAAGGGAATGCTATGAGGGAGGGGTTGGCTCTAGCTAATCGCCAAGGGTGCAGTAATGTAATAATGGAATCTGATTCCACTGAACCAGTTGAAGTATATTCAGGTGATGAAGCATGGTGGGGAAAGGCCTCAACTATTTTTGCAGATTGTGTCAACCTGGTGGCGCTGATAGGATGTGTCAAGTTTAAATACTGCCCAAGAGAAACCAATGAAGTTGCTCATGACTTAGTTAGAATTTGTCTTTCTACTAAAGTTTCATGTTATTGGGTTGATGAGCCCTCTAGATTTATTCTACAAACTCTCTTAAACGAGGATAGTGTGATTTGTAGAGCAGCAAGTTTTAGACGCACTATTTTTTTAACCAGAGTTTCTAAAGGGATTTGAAGGTTTTCAATGAGGCGGCTTGCTAGCTAAATATGTTATGGTTTTTAAAAAAATGAAGAAACATATTGATGTTATATCTTAGCTAAGATACAACTCTTGCACAAAGTCATACTCTTGCACGGAGTAGGCAAAATACATTGCTAGACCAATCACATGGGTACATGTATATAAAATCATTAAATGTAGATACAACTCTTAAGATAAAATGCATTGGAGATGTTAGCTCTTAGCAAACACCACTACCTAGCATTGTGTGCTAAGATACGATGCATTGTGAGCGGCCTTAGAATAGATTCTGCATATCATTACCATAAATTGGAATATTTTTTACGCTATCTCCGTACTGCAAAACAGGATTTTGCTATTTTATGTATATCATAGACTTTTATTAAATAAAAGCTCAATACGCTAGCAACACACATCAAATTTATTGTTGTTATAACCATCACATAGTATAAAAACATCCAAATTACAATAATTGTTCAAATCAAATAATTAAACAAATAAATGAATGGTCCAATGAGGGGAAAATAATAGTTTCACACAAGTTAAGAATAAAAAGAGGAAAAAATAAATTAGCGGCCAAACATTTTCCAGTGATGCTTCACATGATCATCTCACAGCTACATATGCTTGTCGCTGTCCTCAATCTGCTTTTATGTCTCAAGAAATGCTTTGACCCGATTAGGATTTCTAGCAGGTTTGATATGGCTGCCAACATTGTCAAATTCAAATGGGAGATGCATGTCCCTCTCATCCTCAGTGATTATATTTTGCATCATCATGCAGGCAGATATGATTTTATGAAGGGTCTTCTTATCCTGAAATTTAGTTGGCCCTCAAAAAATCGCAAACCTAGCTTGCAAAACACGGAGAGCTCTCTCTATGTCCTTTCGAGCTGCTTCTTGCATTTTTACAAAATGAGCTTTCATTTTGATTGCGGTTTTGGCTATGGTTTTCACAAATGTGAACCACTTTGGATAGATCTTGTCTACTTGATAATACCCCGTGGTATATTGATGGCCGTTGACGGTGAAATTGCAAGCCGGTGCCTCACCATTGATAAGCTTACAAAAAATAGGTGATCTTTGCAGAATATTGATGTTTAAAGATCCTGGCAGGCCTAACAAAGCATGCCAAATCCACATATTCTCCAAGGCCACTGCTTGAACCACAATGGTTGCATCACGATGATGGCCGATGTACTGACTATGCCATGTTGTCGGGAAATTCTTCCACATTCAGTGCATACAGTCGATGCTTTCAAGCATCCCTGGCCAACTTCTTGCATCATTCATAGCCATCAGCCTCTTGGTGTTATCCTCATTCGGAGTTGTAACACCCCAAATTTCAATAAAAAGAAAGTTAGAGAATTCCAGAAAACAAAATTTCAAACCAACAAAAACTTTTCTTTTGCATATAGTACCATGCATAGGACTTGTGCATTTGAGTGATATGCCATGATGCTTGTTATTACTTGTATTTGATATGCTCTAAAACCCTAGGGTGATCATATGAAGATCACCAACCAAATAAAACAAAGAGGAAGAAAATCCAATATTTGGAAAACCCTAAAAACCCTCACATATGCCCTATGGCATTTTTATAAATGTTGACCCTAGACCTATTTGGTCTTCACCATTAGTTGAATAATGTTATTAAACACTTATTACAACTTTTGGAACCAAGGGTGCACAATTCAAATGAAATTCAAACACATTTCCCACTCACATATGATAATGGCCAAATCTGCCAAATTTAGTCTGATCACCACTTTGAGCCCCTGCAATTCAATTTTCCCAAACCAATTCTTGCTAACTCTTTGCACCATTTCAAAGTCAACATCAAGGTGAACAACTTTGATGAAGATCACCCTGCCAAATTCATCCTTGATCAATAGCTATGCTCATCCAAAGTTGCAACATTTTAACAAGTGCAACAATCTCCACTTAGCCATTTTGGCCAATCTTTGAATTCAAATTTTTCCACCACCACCTCCAATCACCTCTGGTCATTTACAACTTATCTCAACACTCACTTTTCAAAAACTTTCACCTTTTGAATTATTTCAGATTTGGACAATTTTGTAATTTCCAAAATTGAACACTATTTAGACACTATTTGCTATAGTGATCTACACCTCTAACCTACATCAAACCTAGCCCATTTGGTCCCCTGGTTCCCTCTAACCATCAATGACACATAGTGGAGCTAAGGAGGAGGGGATAGCTTGCATGGCATGGCCATGCCGGCCATGGCACCACCATGCCGCACCACCTCCTCTCTCCTTCATCGCCAACCCTGGCCACCATGCCCTTGCCCTCCACCTCACTCTACTGGATCACCTAGCACCGGCCACGGTCGAGGAGGAGCTCGACACTGGCCGGAATGCACTCGCCCAGCACGGCGACGCCATGCCGTGGACGTCGCACGAGAGCGCGCCACGGGCACCCACTGGCCACGCGCCGCGCAGCCCCTCCGCTCACGCCCTGGACCCCCTGTGAACGCGTTGAGCACCGCAGTGACACCGCGACGCCGCCAGACACGCGCCCAGCCCAGACCCGTGACCGCCGGCGCCGGAGACGATGACCACATCCCGTACGCGCCGCGGCCGTCGTGGAAGAAATGCGACCAGACCGGACGTCCCCCGACCAAACCAGCACCACCTCTAGCTTCGCCTGGACGAGGAGAACCCGACAGCACCCTCGCCTAGCCCAATCGTTCGCCGGAATCGCCGCGAGCAGGTCGACCTCGCCGCAGCCCTCACGGTCACTCGCTCGCCTATAAAAGGAGAGCTCCGTTCGTCGAATTGAGCACACCAGCACACTCCCCTCTTCTCACTCGACCGCCTGGGCCACTCCACCATCAACATTCGCCGCCATAGCTACCCAATCGCCACCTCACTGCCGACGGACGCAGTGGAAGCTCGCCGCCGATTGAAGCCGATCCAGGAGTTGCCGCCGGTACCAGTCGACTCGCCGTCGTCTACACCTTCCCCGAGCACACTGCCATCCCTCGCTGGAGCCGCGGTGAGCTCTCCGACCCCCTACCCTCGCCGCCAACCTCCCTGCCTCTCGCCGGAGATGACGATGGCCCTGTGCCGTCCGATCTAATTCTAATCCAACGCACTACACGTCTCCATACCGTTTCGGGTTTTAAAAGAGGCTGACAGGCGGACCCCACCCTGTCAGGCAGCCCACGCGGGCACAGACACGTGGTGGACTGGCCGTGGGCCTGTTTAAATGAATTGGCCCAATAGCTTTTCCCGCCGGCCCTTTTAATCCAAACTTAGTTTAATTAATTCAAATGAATTTGAATACTGCCTCCACTTTGAAATTCAACCATTTCAATTTGGCTAAACCAAATTTAGTGAATTTTATATTGTTAGAAAGCCACTGAAATTCTCTACAACATGCCACTGGCCTCATGGTCAATTTCGTTGTAGAATAAATATGATAAAAATAACAAAACAGGGACTTTTCCCTATTCAAATAATTCTTAAAAATCAACCAAAATAGATATTAAGTTAGTTCCAACTCTAATAGCTCACTTTTGACTTACACTAATTGTTTATACAATAAAATGGTGTGGTCACTTTGCATGATCATGCCATAGTTTAATGAATGGATATTTTGACTAGTTCAACTAGTTGATATTGTCCAAAACTAATAAGGTTAAATTGTGTGAAGTCCTACGCTTCATTTAAACTTGTCTCACATGGATTCATGGGATGTTTGGACCCTGGTTCCAAACTCTCTTATATGAATTACTTGAGATTTAAATCAAAGGTAGTGTTATTTAAATTGTATGAGGTGACCCACCTCATTTAAATCATTTTCCCAAATGATGATGATGAACATTTGACTTAGGTCAATATGAGTTCATCCATGATTGTTGGAGAAATTAAATCTTAAGAAGATTTCAATGAGAGGAAATTATTCCTCAAGAACCCTATGGAAACTATCTTTTACATATGGAATACAAATTCTAGTTAAATCCCACAACCCATGCACCCTAGTTTATTTATGCGGTGTGCATAGAGTAGTTTGTGTGTTTATTTGTGATGTGTGGAATAGCCATTGAATTAGTGAGTAATTATACTCGTATTCAAATTTAGACGGTAGCACCGGAGAGTACGCCGAAGAAGAAGGTTGCTACCAGGAGGAGGAAGAGGAACAGTTTGAAAACTATCAAGGCAAGCTACTACCATTGCAAGCTAATATTCTTGCAAAGTGCAAAGCCCCATGTTTCTTACCCTTTTCTTATATGAACCCATCCCAAGTTTTTACCTTACCAGCTTTTACTTGTTTTCCAAATGAGTTACTTTTATAGTTAACTTTGGTCAAAGTACAAGTTGAGTCCTAGAGTAGTGAGTTAGTCTTCCCAAAGCAAAGCAAGTTAGCACCCCTCATGAATTAGAGCTAGTGCTAAAGAATTAAAACTTGACTACTCTAGATGGGAACCATGTGAATTTGAAAGGATTTTTAAACCTTGGAATGAAGATGCATTCCATTGAATGATTTTTGAAGGTGAATATGACCAAGAGAAGATGGTGATTTTTGATAAAACATGATGTTGGTTTGAATGCGATACCTTTCCAATTATCAAGTACCCCCACAATACCTGATTATGGGTAGGGCTTAACTGGAAGTTTATGCGTCTTAGTATGGGTTCCCTCTAAACAAGCGTCATCGGGGTTATGCCGAAAGCTGCCTCTACCACAACAGAAACGATACGATATGATGCGAAATGAGGTGAATGTCCGGCCCAAGCCTCGTGCAGTTCCTGTGCCGACCGTCTGTCCTTCACTGGGAGGCCAAGCTCATGGGGAGAGGTGCTCATACTAGGATTCGTAAGTGAAAGGTTATGGTTGATGATCCGCGTACTGTGTTACGATGATTCGGGGAAATCCCGACGGATGAAATCAAATGTTGTGGCACAAGTGTGCAACCTCTGCAGAGTGTAAACCTATTCGAATAGCCGCGTCCACGGTTACGGACGGTTGGAAAGGCCATACAGTTTTCGATGTCATATCTTTGAAAATGATGTTGAAAGGTGATGGTGAAATGACTTGTGGTGGATTGAATTGAAATCACCACTTGAATGGTGGGAATGACACTAATGTTCCCACTTGAGTTAGTTAGTACTTGAGTAAGTTTTCTCAAAACTTTGTGAAATAAAACTGGCTTTATGCAAATAAACTAGAGCTTAGCAAACCATACTAGAATGTCTAGCACTTACTTTAGTATTAGTTTGCGAGTACTCAACGTACTCACGGCTTTGTCCCTGGCTATTCAAATGGCCAGAGTATGAAGATGAACAAGGAGATGACCAGCAGGACGCCTACGACAACTAAGCGCTTCCCGACGTCAAGCGTTGGCCTGTGGACTAGAGAGTCCTTGTATCTTACGCTTCCGCTATGTTGAACTATGAACTTGTGTTTGTTCGTGGATCAATAGATCAACTATTCGTGTAATATGGATCGTGTGATTCCAATTTGTAAGACTTATGGTTTGTAATGAATGATGACTGTGATACTTAACTATTATGCCTCGCAACAACAATATTCCTGGGATTGCGATGTATGACATAATAGGCATTCGGACTTAAAAATCCGGGTGTTGACAAGTTGGTATCAGAGCCATTGTTTGACCTTAGGAAACCTTAGTTAGAATGGGCGTTCTGAAAAATTTAACTTTGAAATCAAATGAGAGAAACTATTTGTGAAAATTTACTACACCCTTGTCTTTGAGACTTTGCCAAAATCTGATGAATCATGTTCTATCTTATTTGAATCAACTTAAAACTTTGCCACACTTTGCACTCTCTAACTTACTCATCCAATTCTCTTTCAGATGGAGCCGAATGAACCCCTCAACACCAAGTTTTACCAACTTGGGAACGGAGGAAGCTTGATCTTCGAGCATGACCTCGACTCCCTGTCGGATCACCTTGGCCGCCCACACCCCGAGTTTCACGGGATTCAGGTGGACGACCAGCCGGGAGGGGAACTGCAGTGGATTATCACCGCTGACTGATGTCTACTTTCCCCCTCCTTTCCTGTAGACAGTGTTGGGCCTCCAAGAGCAGAGGTTTGTAGAACAGCAGCAAGTTTTCCCTTAAGTGGATCACCCAAGGTTTATCGAACTCAGGGAGGAAGAGGTCAAAGATATCCCTCTCATGCAACCCTGCAACCACAAAGCAAGAAGTCTCTTGTGTCCCCAACACACCTAATAGGTGCACTAGTTCGGCGAAGAGATAGTGAAATACAGGTGGTATGAATATATATGAGCAGTAGCAATGGTGCCAGAAAATAGCTTGCTGGTGTGTAGTTGATGGTGTAAGTATTGCAGCGTGATGTAAGCAGATAAAACGAGTAAACAAGCAGCGATAGCAGTATTTAGGAACAAGGCCTAGGGATTACACTTTCACTAGTGGACACTCTCAACATTGATCACATAACAGAATAGATAAATGCATACTCTACACTTTTGTTGGATGATGAACACATTGCGTAGGATTACACGAACCCTCAATGCCGGAGTTAACAAGCTCCACAATAATGCTCATATTTTAGTAACCTTTAGTGTAAGATAGATCAAAAGACTAAACCAAGTACTAGCATAGCATGCACACTGTCACCTTCATGCATATGTAGGAGGAATAGATCACATCAATATTATCATAGCCCTAGTTAACATCGCAATCTACAATAGATCATCATCCTCGCATAAACCAAGTACTAACACGGTGCACACACTGTCACCTTTACACACGTGCAGGAGTAATAAAACTACTTTAATAACATTGCTAGAGTAGCACATAGATAGTAGTGATACAAAACTCATATGAATCTCAATCATGTAAAGCAGCTCATGAGATTATTGTATTGAGGTACATGGGAGAGAGATGAACCACATAGCTACAGCGGAGCCCTCAGCCTCGGGGGAGAACTACTCCCTCCTCATGGGAGCAGCAGCGGTGATGAAGATGGCGGTGGAGATGGCAGCGGTGTCGATGGAGAAGCCTTCCGGGGGCACTTCCCCACTCCGGCAGCGTGCCGGAACAGAGACTCCGTCCCCGGATCTTGGCCTCGCGATGGCGGCGCTCGGAAGGTTTCTGTGGTTTTCGTCGAACGCATCAGGGTTTTCGATCCAGGGGCTTTAAATAGGCGAAGAGGCGGCGCAGGAGGGTCGAAGGGGCGACGACACCATAGGGCGGCGCGGCCAGGGCCTGGGCCGCGCCGGCCTATGGTCTGGGGGCCCAAAGGCCCCCTCTGGTCCTTCCCGGGTGTTCTGGATGCTTCCGGTGAAAATAGGAACTTGGGCGTTGATTTCGTCCGAATCCGAGAATATTTCGTTACTAGGATTTCTGAAACCAAAAACAGCAGAAAACAGGAACTGGCACTTCGGCATCTTGTTAATAGGTTAGTTCCAGAAAATGCATGAATATGACATAAAGTGTGCATAAAATATGTAGATAACATCAATAATGTGGCATGGATCATAAGAAATTATCGATACGTCGGAGACGTATCAGCATCCCCAAGCTTAGTTCTGCTCGTCCCGAGCAGGTAAAACGATAACAAAGATAATTTCTGGAGTGACATGCCATCATAAACTTGATCATACTATTTGTAAAGCATATGTAGTGAATGCAGCGATCAAAACAATGTATATGACATGAGTAAACAAGTGAATCATAAAGCAAAGACTTTTCATGAATAGCACTTCAAGACAAGTATCAATAAGTCTTGCATAAGAGTTAACTCATAAAGCAATAATTCAAAGTAAAGGCATTGAAGCAACACAAAAGAAGATTAAGTTTCAGCGGTTGCTTTCAACTTGTAACATGTATATCTCATGGATATTGTCAACATAGAGTAATATAATAAGTGCAATAAGCAAGTATGTAGGAATCAATGCACAGTTCACACAAGTGTTTGCTTCTTGAGGTGGAGAGAAATAGGTGGACTGACTCAACAATAAAAGTAAAAGAATGGTCCTCCATAGAGGAAAAGCATCGATTGCTATATTTGTGCTAGAGCTTTGATTTTGAAAACATGAAACAATTTTGTCAACCGTAGTAATAAAGCATATGTATCATGTAAATTATATCTTACAAGTTGCAAGCCTCATGCATAGTGTACTAATAGTGCCCGCACCTTGTCCTAATTAGCTTGGACTACCGGATCATCACAATGCACATGTTTTTACCAAGTGTCACAAATGGGTACCTCTATGCCGCCTGTACAAAGGTCTAAGGAGAAAGCTCGCATTGGATTTCTCGCTATTGATTATTCTTCAACTTAGATATCCATACCGGGACAACATAGACAACAGATAATGGACTCCTCTTTTATGCATAAGCATGTAACAACAATTAATAATTTTCTCATTTGAGATTGAGGATATATGTCCAAAACTGAAACTTCCACCATGGATCATGGCTTTAGTTAGCGGCCCAATGTTCTTCTCTAACAATATGCATGCTTAACCATAAGGTGGTAGATCTCTCTTACTTCAGACAAGACGGACATGCATAGCAACTCACATGAAATTCAACAAAGAGTAGTTGATGGCGTCCCCAGTGAACATGGTTATCGCACAACAAGCAACTTAATAAGAGATAAAGTGCATAATTACATATTCAATACCACAATAGTTTTTAAGCTATTTGTCCCATGAGCTATATATTGCAAAGGTGATGATGGAATTTTAAAGGTAGCACTCAAGCAATTTACTTTGGAATGGCGGAAAATACCATGTACTAGGTAGGTATGGTGGACACAAATGGCATAGTGGTTGGCTCAAGTATTTTGGATGCATGAGAAGTATTCCCTCTCGATACAAGGTTTAGGCTAGTGATACGTCTCCAACGTATCGATAATTTCTTATGTTCCATGCCACATTATTGATGTTATCTACATGTTTTATGCACACTTTATGTCATATTCGTGCATTTTCTGGAACTAACCTATTAACAAGATGCCGAAGTGCCGATTCTTTGTTTTCTGCTGTTTTTGGTTTCAGAAATCCTAGTAAGGAAATATTCTCGAATTGGACGAAATCAAAGCCTGTGGGCCTATTTTTCCACGAAGCTTCCAGAAGTCCGAAGGAGAGACGAAGAGGGGCCACGAGGGGGCCACACCCTAGGGCGGCGCGGCCCCCCCTTGGCCGCGCGGCCCTGTGGTGTGGGGCCCCCGTGCCGCCTCTTGACCTGCCCTTCCGCCTACAAATAGCCTCCGTGACGAAACCCCCAGTACCGAGAGCCACGATACGGAAAACCTTCCAGAGACGCCGCCAACGCCGATCCCATCTCGGGGGATCCAGGAGATCGCCTCCGGCACCCTGCCGGAGAGGGGAATCATCTCCCGGAGGACTCTACGCCGCCATGGTCGCCTCCGGTGTGATGTGTGAGTAGTCTACCCCTGGACTATGGGTCCATAGCAGTAGCTAGATGGTTGTCTTCTCCCCATTGTGCTATCATTGTCGGATCTTGTGAGCTGCCTAACATGATCAAGATCATCTATCTGTAATTCTATATGTTGCGTTTGTTGGGATCCGATGAATAGAGAATACTTGTTATGTTGATTATCAAAGTTAAATCTATGTGTTGTTTATGATCTTGCATGCTTTCCGTTACTAGTAGATGCTCTGGCCAAGTAGATGCTTGTAACTCCAAGAGGGAGTACTTATGCTCGATAGTGGGTTCATGCCTGCATTGACACCGGACGATGACGAGAAAGTTCTAAGGTTGTGTTGTGCTGTTGCCACTAGGGATAAAACATTGATGCTATGTCTAAGGATGTAGTTGTTGATTGCATTACGCACCATACTTAATGCAATTGTCTCGTTGCTTTGCAACTTAATACCGGAGGGTTCGGATGATAACTTTGAAGGTGGACTTTTTAGGCATAGATGCAGTTGGATGGCGGTCTATGTACTTTGTCGTAATGCCCAATTAAATCTCACTATACTCATCATGATATGTATGTGCATGGTCATGCTCTCTTTATTTGTCAATTGCCCAACTGTAATTTGTTCACCCAACATGCTGTTTGTCTTATGGGAGAGACACCTCTAGTGAACTGTGGACCCCGGTCCAATTCTCTTTACTGAAATACAATCTACCGCAATCTTTGTTCTACCTGTTTTCTGCAAACAATCATCTTCCACACAATACGGTTAATCCTTTGTTACAGCAAGCCGGTGAGATTGACAACCTCACTTTGTTTCGTTGGGGCAAAGTACTTTGGTTGTGTTGTGCAGGTTCCACGTTGGCGTAGGAATCCCCGGTGTTGCGCCGCACTACATCCCGCCGCCATCAACCTTCAACGTGCTTCTTGGCTCCTCCTGGTTCGATAAACCTTGGTTTCTTTCTGAGGGAAAACTTGCTGCTGTGCGCATCATACCTTCCTCTTGGGGTTCCCAACGAACGTGTGAGTTACACGCCATCAAGCTCTTTTTTCCGGCGCCGCGTTGCCGGGGAGATCAAGACACGCTGCAAGGGGAGTCTCCACTTCTCAATCTCTTTACTTTGTTTTTGTCTTGCTTAGTTTTATTTACTACTTTGTTTGCTGCACTAAATCAAAATACAAAAAAATTAGTTACTTTTGTTACCATGTCTAGCTCTGAACCTGTTACTTCTTCGCCTGAAGAATTAGTCTTCACTTTGAAACAAGGGTATGAGGAGAGTTTTAAGGATGCTTGGTCTAGAATCTTTACTTCTTATCGTAAAACTGAACCTCAAATGACTCTAAGTTTGCTCCTTAGTAATTTTTATTTTGGTCTTATGGTTCGTTATAGATATGCTTTGGATACTCTAGTGGGAGGAGATTTCCTTCATTGCAATGGGGATCAAGCTTTTAATGCCATAAAGAAGTTGGTTGCATCACATGATTCAGCTAATAACTTTGATTCAGCCCTCACTAGCATATATAGTAGATTAAACAATCTCGAGATAAGTACATCTCGCTTGGATGATAACTATTGCCACGTTCGTAATCGTCTTGAACAAGTTTTAGTGAACTCTAAACTCTCATTGTGGGATCCTGCTATTAAAATTGTTATCGGTGATCGAACTCTCCATGCCTACTGTGATATTATGTATGAATTTTGCCTTATGCCTGAAAGTATTTATAAATCTTTGAAACTTTGGGGAGTTGAGGAAGGAGGAGAAGAAATAACTCTCATTGATAACTCTACTATAATTCCTAAAGGAATAGCTGCAGGTGTGCATACAACCATTCTTGGAAGAACAATATCCATTGATTATCTTGTTATTGAAACAGGAAAACTCACACTCGGAAGATCCCTGCTGAAACTATTGGGAGCAGTCATTGATGTTGGAGAAGGCACTCTGAAATTCACCTCTATACCGGGGGGAAATCATATATTTCCTAAACCAAAGGGAAAGAAAAACAATAAGAAAGGTAAGGGTAAAGCCCAAGGTAAGGTTGACACGCCGTCTCTTGATAATACTTGATACACACTTTCTGCGCCTAGCTGAAAGGCGTTAAAGAAAAGCGCTTATGGGAGACAACCCATGTTTTTACCTACAGTACTTTGTTTTTATTTTGTGTCTTGGAAGTTGTTTACTACTGTAGCAACCTCTCCTTATCTTAGTTTTGTGTTTTGTTGTGCCAAGTTAAGCCGTTGATAGAAAAGTAAGTACTAGATTTGGATTACTGCACAGTTCCAGATTTCTTTGCTGTCACGAATCTGGGTCCACCTCCCTGTAGGTAGCTCAGAAAATTAAGCCAATTTACGTGCATGATCCTCAGATATGTACGCAACTTTCATTCAATTTGAGCATTTTCATTTGAGCAAGTCTGGTGCCATTTTAAAATTCGTCAATACGAACTGTTCTGTTTTGACAGATTCTGCCTTTTATTTCGCATTGCCTCTTTTGCTATGTTGGATGAATTTCTTTGATCCACTAATGTGTGGTGACCCTGCATACCACTGCATGTTGTAGTATGCCAGTCGTTGATATAACATTCACGAAGTACCATTCCGCAAATATTACATCCCTCAGAGTAGTACAACAGAACATAGCACGGTCCATAACTCATTCACATATTATTACAATTAACATACACATGTCGTCTCGGAGCTCCTCTTGAGTCCTAAGAGGAAAACTCCTGGGTTCGAGGCGAACCCAACTTAACTTACAATATAAGTGTCTCATTAAGCTAAACATTGATTTCCTCGAGCAGCTAAATACTAAGAGTTCGGGCTGCTCGGTTACTACTACTATTGGATATCTCTAGGCTTGTTCTCCTCCGGAAGCCTCCCCGGATCCGTAGACGATGATGTAGTCTACGCCTTCAACTCCTCCTGAGAGGTCGGGTTCATCATAGCCGATAATCTCGGCTCCTTCATTGTTGTCGTAGTCCTCCTCCAGACGGTTCAGACAATCTAAGCATGGGATTTAAGAGTGGTATGAGTACGAGCGTACTCAACAAGTTCATTATAGATAAGAGGTGTTTAATGCACTAGCTACGATATTAGACCAGAAAGTCTAATACCAATGCAAGTTTTGACAAACATTTCTTCAAGAGATTGCTTTTATTTCAAAGAGCTATGTCCGTCAGCCTTCACCGGTTTACTAGAACTTCATGGAGCTCCTTTCCGGCCGCGTTCGCAGTTCCTCAATCCCGGAACAGGGAGTGACAGGTCACAGTTCTTACACTCTGCAGAGGTGTGTTGCTTTACCCATAAGAGATCTTAACCTTGATGCCAACCGGGCAGCTTTCCCGTCCACACTTCCTTCGGTGTGAGGCCCGGTATAAGGTCTAGCCAATCATGTTCCTCCGCTACCTCGAACACCCACCCTTTGTTGCATACTCCGACCCTGGGTCCACGCCGGCCCCATTATTCCCATATATTTCAGGGTGGACTCCGACCACGACGTCAATGCAGGGCTCTACCATACATTCCTACGCCGGCAGATGCAACCCATCATAGACCTCATTACCGTTGGGACTTCTACGGGTTCCCACCCCTGCATCAAGTCTCGCAAGATCATGAGCACCCGGTAATGAGCATCCGTTGATGAACGATAGGTGGAAACACTTTTGACTACTCCGTCCCACTCCGGATCTTATGGTTAACACGGGTATTACGGCACAAGAATCACTGGCGACATTTGTTGATTAATCCTAGATGGATATAAACCCGTGCAATGGAACCTCCACCATATCAACACAATCCATGGTTCCATTGCCCACCACTTAGTCATTTTCATAGTTATGAAAGTAGTGGTTTTGATTTTTATGCAATAGTGATAACCATAATACTTTGCAAGTAATTTGATAGAAATACTCAAATGACATGAGCAAGTGATGAACTTGCCTGAACACTGCAAAGTTTTGCAGTTGGAAGGTGTGGACTGACCCTTGTCCTCTTGTTCTGAAAAATAGCATCATTGTCCGATAAGGGCAATGGTTAAAGAAGCAATTATGCATGATTCCATTTTTAGGGTTTGTTCCCCCCTTTCGATGTCGTTATTATTTTATGTAAGAGGTTAATACTAAGAATAATTTGGGGATACTTGTTTAAAAGTAAAATACTACCTTGAAATGTTGTCAAGGTGTTTTTAAAGTCCAAATACATTAGTGGACTTATTTTTATTATAGAAAATTAGGTGTGTGCTTTAAATGATTATTTAAATCATCAAAATAGGACTTACTCTTAAATGTCTTCAAAAATTCTCATAGTTATTTTATTTAAATAGAGAATTTTATGCTGATCCTTTTTCATATTTTTAATGTATTTTTAAGAGCTTATATCAATTTTCTATTGAATTTTCAAGTTTCATGTATTTGTTGATTTGTGAAAAGACTGAAATACCCTTGGGCCCCACCTGTCAGGTGGCCCAACGGGTTAGGTCGAACCGAGCCACCCTCAGGGCTCGGTCGGCCCATTCGGCCTCTCCTCTCCCTCGCGCGAAACCCTAACTCCTTTCTTCGCTCTCGCGATGCCGTGGTCGCCGCCGCCTTCGCCGAGATTCCCCGGCCGTCTCCGGCCATCTCCGGCGATGAGATGCGGCGGATCTTGACCGCTGCAGTGACGGCGCACCAGATCTACGGCGTCGATCTGGTCCTCTCCGCCTCCACTTCTCGTCCTCAACACGTCCGCTCGCAAGGTCGAGGAGTTCCGCGGCGATTCGTCGCCGCCGACGTCCCTGGCGTCACGGCGCCTCCGTGGCTTCGCCACCGTGCGCGCGAACTGCCGTGGCACCACCATGGCCCGGCTTGGCCTGGCGCCGCCGTGCTCCGACACGTGCCGCCGTAGCCGCCATGGCTACACCAACCTGCTCTGTTCCAAGTAAGTGCTCTGCCGCCCTCTTTCTCCTGGGCCTTTCTTCCGCCTCCTCCAGTATCCCTGGCCATGTCTTCCCTCCTTGTGGAGGTGCTGGCCGTGCTCAGCTTCTGTGCTGTTGCTTGCTGCTCTTCTACTTTGCTCTATGCACTCTGTTGCTGCTAGATTCCTACTTTGGCATTTCGTGGTTGTTCATGAACATCCAGTGATGCTCACGATCTGCTGGCTGGCTCCTGTAATCATTATTGCTACTAGGATACCCTGTGTGTGCATAATTATGTCCCTGGCTTGATCATTATGCATGATCCTTGTAGTATGCAAGTGCCAGTGTCTCTGTTCTTGATGCTAGCTTCACCAATTACTCAAGTGTATACATTTATGATATTCTGGCTTGTTGCTATGTGGAATTCTTGTAAATTTACAAGTGCCGTATTTGTGTGCTCTTCTCGTGTGCTATACTTACATGATTATGCTCAATTGAGCATTGTTACTGACTTGGCAGCTCCATCCCTTGATGGAATGCTTCTGGATACAATCATAAAATGATTTAGGATTTAGTCTGTGATTCAATTGTTTATGAGATGTGGTTATATAGTTGATCTGGTTAAATGTGTGGTTGCTAGGCTTGGCTCTAGCATGTCTTAGCATGCTCTAGCAAGCTTCTGATGATCATATGATCATCAGTTGCTTGTAGAAGCTGCTGTGTTATGACTGTGCCTCTCTTCTGCTCATTTTTGTGTCTGTGTGACACCAAAATCTGTACTGATGCATGCTTTTGCTTGCTCAAGCAGTTGCTGATGCTTGCAATGATCCATTGGATCAACTGCAAGACTCTGGTGCTTTGATTCCTTATATGATTCACTGATCTGTACACTGGATTTACTAAAATAGATAAGTGATGTGAGCTGTTGCGATAATGATCATTTCATTGAGTTTGGCAGGGCTAGATGGATGCCACCACTTGGTTGGGTACCCTAGCCCTCCTTTTGAACCCTTCTGGGTAATGATAACTGTGCATGGCTTATTAGTTTGGGCTGGTTCAGTGGTTGAGGTGACCTTGACAGCAATTCATTGCTGTTAAAGTAGCTCCCACCCTTGTTGGCTTGCTGTGGCTTAGTGAATGCATCATTGGGTAATTCCTTGTTGGATTTCCAGTGATCTTTGATGTTGACAAACAAAAATAGACATAGATTGTCTATCTGTCTGATGGTGTGCTATGTTTTAGGTGCTAAGTGACTTTGGTTGAATAGATAGGATCATTTCCTTGCTGGATTGCCTTGGTTATTCCACTGTTTTGGTCTAGCCAGTGTTCCCTTGGTGAGTTCCTATTGGCTTCACCCATTTTTGCTTGCACCAACTGACTTGGTAGCCAGATGATGATACAATCTGGGTATTCTACCCATTTTGGCTTCTGTGACATATGCAAATGCTTATTTATGAGCAAACCAGGGTTTTGCTCAGGTTGATCTGTTTATACCTCACTCCAGCTCCTAGAAATAGTGTGTTGGTGTAGAGGTTTTTCTTCTGCGCTGATTTCTTGGCTTGCCCTGCTCCTCCTTGTGGCTTGTGCTTGATCTACTCCATGGTTTGTTGCTCAACAGGAAACAGTTCCTTGCTTGAGCTGTTCTTGGATGAAGTTCTGGCTATGTGTTCTTCCTGTTCTAAGTGTTCTTGTTTTCTGATGACTTACCAACCTGCCTGCCGATGAATGAGCTAGGGTTTGCTTCTGGAAAGCTTATATGTGATGCTCCCTTGCTCTCCCTGGTCGACAGCTCTTGCTTGTCACCTTAGTGACTCACTGTGTGTGTGTGCAGCATGCACACAGCCCTGTGAGCATGTGTGTGTGTGTGTGTTGGCGGTCTTGTGCATCCGAACTCGGAACTTAGGCTGTGGCATGGATCAGCTCGGCCACTTTGGTCTTATCTGCTCATTTCACATTTCTATTTGATTTCTAACCTGCCAAGTGGCTATGCCACTTGGCATAACTTCTCTTTGTTGTGATTTTTTTGTGCAGAGATCAAGAATTGATAAAAATAGACTTGGAGTTCATCACATCCAAGATCAAGTGAAGATGATCTTGTAGTATTTAGTCTAGGGTCATTACTTGTACTTTTCTTTTCATTTTCTTGCATTATTTCAATTTCACCAATTCTTGTAATGTGTTGTAATATTCATTTATTTTCTCTTATGAATATTGTAATGACAATGTAATTTGTGTGATGATTAATAAAGCTCAAAGTTTTCCCTAATGAGCTTTACTTTGTTATAATTGTTTATCTTGTTAATTATTGATTATTTACTTAATGAATTTCCTCACAACTGAATTATTTAGGGTAATTATTTAATGTTTGAATGTGAAATTCAAATTCATCAGTGGTTTAAATTCAACCATGTCATTTGTCAAGAATTCAATCATGCAACTCTCCCCTCTCTTCTTAAAAACCCTAAACTATGAAGTGAGATGCAAGTTTGTCGCACTCTCGAAACCCTAACCCTGTAAGGTGTCGAGAGAGAAACTTGTCCCCCTTCGATGCAGTTTTTGTTTAAAAGCGCGAAATTTCCCCAGAATTTACTATGCAATGCACATCCCTTTCTAAAATCTACCCCTCGATTGTCTCTAAACCTGGGACATTACAGCCTTTCCCCCTTAAAGAAAACTTCGTCCCGAAGTTGTGGTTGTAATACCTGAACAGCTCGGGGTATGTTTTCCTCAGGTCTTCCTCTTTTCCCCAGGTGGCTTCCCTCTCGGGATGGTGCTTCCATTGTATCTTGCAATACTTGATAGCTTTATTTCTGAGTTGTTTCCAGCTCTCCTCGAGAATCTTGGCTGGCTTCTCGATGTAAGTCAAGTCTGGTTGTAACTCCAGCTCATCATGTGATATTGGTTCATCTGGGGTCTTTAAACATTTCCGAAGTTGTGACACATGGAATACATTGTGAACTTGAGCTAACCTTCCCGGTAAATCCAACTCAAAGGCTAAACCTCTGTTCTGACTTAGTATCTTGAAAGGTCCTATATATCTAGGACTGAGTTTCCCTTTTACTCCAAACCTCTGGAGTCCTTTCATCGGGCTTACCTTAAGATAAACCATGTCTCCAACTTGTGGCTCCCATGTCCTTCTCTTCTGATCGGCGTAACTCTTTTGCCGACTTTGAGCTATCTTGAGCCTGTCTCTGATAATGTCAATGATTTGTTGTTTTTCCTTGACATAATCAGGGTTGAACTCTTTGCTTGCTCCGGCTTCATACCAACATATTGGTGATCTACACTTCCTTCCATACAGAGCTTCAAATGGTGCCATCTTTATGCTGCTTTGATAACTATTATTGTATGAAAACTCTGCTAGTGGTAAGTGTTCTTCCCATGATCCTCCGAAGTCTAGGACACAAGCCCTAAGCATATCTTCTAAGATCTGATTGGTTCTCTCGGTTTGTCCACCGGTCTGGGGATGATAAGCGGTACTATAATCCAACTTGGATCCTAAAGCTTCGTGAAGCTGTTTCCAGAATGCTGATGTGAACACGGATCCTCGATCCGATACTATCTTCTTTGGCACTCCATGCTTACTCACGATCTCTTTGATGTAAAGATCGATAAGTTTCTCTCCTTTATCCTGCTGGTTTACCGCTAAGAAGTGTGCACTTTTCGTCAACCGGTCCACGATTACCCATATCATGTCCTTCTTTTTGTTAGTCATGGGTAGTCCGGTGATGAAATCCATCCCTATTTCCTCCCATTTCCACTCTGGAATAGGTAAAGGTTGTAACTTCCCTGCCGGACTCTGGTGTTCAGCCTTCACTCGCTGGCATGTATGGCATTCTGCCACATATTGTGCTATCTCCCTTTTCATGTTATTCCACCAGAATAGTTCCTTTAGGTCCATGTACATCTTTGTACTTCCCGGATGTATGGAATATGGGGTTTGATGAGCTTCCCGGAGTATTACTTCCTTAATTTCAGCAATATCCGGAACGCAAATTCTTTTCTGAAACCATAATGATCCAGATTCTCCGCGGTGAAATTCTGATGGTCTTCCCTCATCTATTCTTCTCATCTCTTCTACAATGAATGGATCGTCCAACTGACCCATCATTATCTCATTCTTCAAGTTAACATTAAGTTCATCGGCTACTTGCAATGCCGATAATCCTTCATGGGCTTCCTTCTCCCAAAGTTGTATTTGGGCTTGACTTATTTCCTTCCTCAACTCCGGTGATATTTCTTGTTCCACTCCTCCGGTGCTTTTCCTACTCAGGGCATCTGCTACAACATTAGCCTTCCCTGGTGTGTAATTGATTGTCAGATCATAATCCTTGATCAATTCTAGCCATCTTTTCTGTCTCATGTTGAGTTCCTTCTGAGTGAAGAAATATCTGAGGCTTTTATGATCGGTATAGAGCTCACACTTAGCTCCATAGAGAAAATGTCTCCAAGTTTTGAGTGCAAATACGACCGCTGCTAATTCCAAGTCATGTGTTGGATAATTCACTTCATGAGGTCTGAGTTGCCTCGATCCATAAGATATCACTTTCCGATCTTGCATGAGTACGCAACCCAATCCATGCTTGGATGCGTCACAGTACACGGTGTAGTCCTTGCCAACTTCAGGAACCGCTAACACCGGTGCCGTGGTGAGTTTCTCCTTCAGAGTTTGAAAACTCTTCTCGCACTCCTCTGACCACACGAATGGTGTGTTCTTCCTTAGCAACTTTGTCATTGGTCTTGCTATCTTAGAGAATCCTTCAATGAATCTTCGATAATATCCTGCCATTCCTAGGAATCCCCGGATTTCCTTGACAGTCTTGGGTGCTTCCCATTCTAGAACTGCTGCTACCTTACTCGGGTTGACAGCGATTCCATCTTTGCTAATGACATGACCAAGAAATTCCACTTGATCTAGCCAAAATTCACACTTGCTAAGTTTGGCGTAAAGTTGATGTTCTCTTAGTGTTTGCAACACTAACCTCAAATGTTCAGCATGTTCAGCCTTGTTCTTGGAATATATCAAGATATCATCGATAAATACGATGACAAACTTGTCTAGATATGGCATGAAAATCTTATTCATGAGATTCATGAATATTGCTGGGGCATTGGTCAATCCAAAAGGTACTACAAGGTATTCATGGTGTCCATACCTTGAGACAAAGGCAGTTTTCGGAACGTCCTCCTTCTTGATCTTTATCTGGTGATAACCCGATCTTAGATCAATCTTGGAAAAGACTCCCGCGCCTCTCACTTGATCAAATAGATCTTGTATTCTTGGAAGTGGATACTTGTTCTTGATTGTGACGTTGTTCAGATTCCTGTAGTCTCCGCACATCCTTCTTCCTCCATCTCTTTTATCCACGAAGATCACAGGTGATCCCCATGGTGAAACACTCTCTTGAATGAATCCCTTTTGTTCCAAGTCATCCAGTTGCTCCTTAAGTTCTTTCAACTCCTTAGGCCCCATCTTATATGGTGCTTTGGCAATCGGAGCTGTTCCCGGAATTAGGTCGATAGTGAATTCTATCTCCCTATCTGGTGGCATACCAGGTAATTCCGCAGGAAACACATCCTGGAATTCATTTACTACAGGTATATCTTCTAACTTCACCTCCTTCATGCTGTTAAGCTGTAACTCAACTTCAATCTGTGTATGTTTGTCGCCTTGGTAGATCATTCTACTTCCATCGGGGCTTTTCAGTGATACCGTCTTGTTTACACAGTCGATCAATGCTCCATTAGCTTCTAACCAGTTCATACCAAGAATGACATCAATGTCCTTCATCGGTAAAATGAACAGGTCCGCGTCAAACGCGCACTTATTGATCATAATGACTTGTTTTTGTTTGGCATGGGTTACTACTATCGTTCCCCCCGCAGAAAGTATGGTTATGGGTGTATCTAACTTAGTGCAACTAATCCCATGTTTGATGATGAATTGTTGAGAAATGAATGATGTAGTTGCACCAGTATCAAAAAGTACTTTGCCAGGATGAGTGAGTATCTGGAGCGTACCTATCACCGCCTGGTCAGAGTTGACCACCTCCTCCAGACTGGTACAGTTCAGCTTGCCGAAGGGCTTCTTATTCTTCCAGTTGCCTCCGGTGTTTCCTCCTCGACCTCCACCTCCTCCAGACTGTCCTCCTTTATTCCTATTCTTAGGGAAATCCCTAAGCATCTGTCCTTCCTCACGGCACCCGAAGCATATGATTCTGGGTTTCTTACAGTCCTTGGAGAAATGCCCCGTACCTCCACAGCTTCTGCAAACTATTTGATTTGCAGTTTGGAATGCTTGGTTCTTCCTACTACCGTAGTAGTTGCTGTTGTTGTTGTTGTTGTTGTTGTTGTATCTAGGCTTGAAACTCAAGCTGGTATTAGGCTTGTTACTAACAAACCTCTTAGGCTCAAACTTGGCCTTTTTCCTCTTCTCTTCTTGCAGTTGTTTGAAATCACCTTCAAGAGTGATGGCTGCATCCACCAACTCTTGGAATTCCGTTGCTCTCATCATCCGTAGCTGTACCTTGAACTGGGGACTTAACCCCCTCAGAAATCTCTTTTTCTTCTTGTCCTCGGTGTTGACTTCCTCAACAGCGTACCGGGACAGCTTTGAGAACTCCCTGACATAGGTCAGGATTGCCTTGTCCTTCTGCTCGAGATTCTCGAACTCTCGACGCTTCAGTTCCACAATACTTTCAGGGACATTGGATTCCCTGAACTTCCTCGTGAATTCCTCCCAGGTAAATACCTTTCCAGCCGGGTAAACGGCTACAATATTGTCCCACCATGATGCGGCAGGTCCACATAGCAGATGGGTAGCATATCGAACCTTCTCTTGGTCGTTGCATCCAACAGTGTTGAGCTTGCGCTCAGTATCCATCAGCCAATCTTCCGCGTCCATTGGCTCGGGCGCGTATGCGAAAGATATCGGCTTAGTGTTTTGGAAGTCTGCTAATGTGACTCCCGGGTTCTCAGGTCTCTCCACCCTGTTCTACTGCAGCAACTCTTGAAAGAATTTATTCTGCTGCTCCAGCGTTACACGCTGCCTCTCTTCCACCAGCTGCATGTACTGGATAAAGTTTCTTGAGTCATGGGTGGTGGTGGTGGTGGAAACTGATCTCTGGCTGCACCCTCAGCCTCTTCCTTTTCTTTGCTTCGCGCTCCATGCGCCGCGCTTGATCTCGTTTCCTAACGTTCCCGACATAATCCCCCTAGTTCTGCAACACAAGATGATACTCATAATTACTCCATGCGCAAGTTTTCTGAGCTCAACTTTGTGCACAGAACTAGTCACGCAATGGAAATCAAGAAGCAAATCCAAATCATACAAAACATATACCCTGTATATACATACATAAGTGGTCTTATTACAATACTCAAGTCGATGTGAGTATGCAAACTCACTTATTAAAGTATATGTACAAATTTATACAAATGTTACAAACTATAATACACGTGGTACTTGTGTATTATAGCCACGCCTCCCTTGGTGGACTCTAGTCGATCTTCACTCCCGGTACATCCCAGGCTTCCATCCGGTCGAACGTGTCGTCCTCCTGATAGACCCTGGAACATAAGGTCTCCCCGTTGGCTGGTAATCCGAATCAGATGATGATCCTAAGGAGAAATCAGTATTCACAAACTGATCGTTGAGTGCATCATAGTCCACCCATCGGGTGTACTCTCCTGTAGCCCCACCATAAGGGTTACCAAAACTCATACCCGACTCAGCTTGAGTCGGATATCCTCCATCCACTCCTTCATTACTAGGATAGCTCTGGTTCTGGGTTGTTGCGTCATCATTCATCTCTCCATCATAATACACAGAAGTACTATGAGTTCCAGTATCCGATCCCCAACGCCAACCCCTAGAATTCTCGATAGGAGTCTCGGAACGCTGGTTGTTTCCGGATTCCTCTCCGCCTTCGTATCCCCCATAGGAACTACCCAGGTAGTTCCCAGGTGTAGCAGGTGTAGGTTCACGTGCAAGTGGATCAATGCTGATGTAGTCACCAGCTGAATAAACTGGTGTGTGCACTACATTCTCCATAGGTTCTTTCCCCCTACTCTCCTCCTTGGGTGCAGTAAATTCCTCAAGCATCGTATCAATTGCTCCTATCAGATGATGGTTCAACTGAAAGAGTAATGATATGAAGTTACGGCTATTATCCATATATTTTGCCGCTGCTATTGGTTTGCGTTTAGCATATTTGTAGTGGTTGAGCATGGGATCTTCTTCCTCCTGGTTATGAGGAATATGGGAGAACTCGGAATCCATAAGCTCTTTTGTCTTATGTTCCCGTATGTCGGTTATGGCTCTCATAACCGCTATATGGTAGGCTGTGTTTGTTGTCCTAGCTTCTCCAGCTGGCATGACTACGCTCATTCCCAAAGATTCGGGAAGTCGCAGTCCTACCCTGCACTTGGCCAACACCGGACCATCATAGAACAAATACTTCTTTACTGGAATCTGGGGATCGCACCCAAATTCCAATAACATGGCTCGTAGGATATCTGCAAGTCCTCCTTGGTATTCGTTCAGTGTGGAATCCATAACTTTCACGTTTCTTCCCGGTTGTGAACTTGCCATGTTGGCTGTAGAAATAGAAAGATTATGAGATTAGTAATAATGCATCATAATAGAGATAATAAAGAATTATCGCACTAAAAGATATGATTGTTGTATTCTCAATTGAATATACATCATATTTTTAGAGAATCCTTTACTAGTCCTATTTGACTCCTAACGTTTGGTCCCATTTACTAGGTTCCAACCTAAGGTCAAAGCTTTTGCTCTGATACCAACTGTGGTGACCCTGCATACCACTGCATGTTGTAGTATGCCAGTCGTTGATATAACATTCACGAAGTACCATTCCGCAAATATTACATCCCTCAGAGTAGTACAACAGAACATAGCAAGGTCCATAACTCATTCACATATTATTACAATTAACATACACATGTCGTCTCGGAGCTCCTCTTGAGTCCTAAGAGGAAAACTCCTGGGTTCGAGGCGAACCCAACTTAACTTACAATATAAGTGTTTCATTAAGCTAAACATTTATTTCCTCGAGCAGCTAAATACTAAGAGTTCGGGCTGCTCGGTTACTACTACTATTGGATATCTCTAGGCTTGTTCTCCTCCGGAAGCCTCCCCGGATCCGTAGACGATGATGTAGTCTACGCCTTCAACTCCTCCTGAGAGGTCGGGTTCATCATAGCCGATAATCTCGGCTCCTTCATTGTTGTCGTAGTCCTCCTCCAGACGGTTCAGACAATCTAAGCATGGGATTTAAGAGTGGTATGAGTACGAGCGTACTCAACAAGTTCATTATAGATAAGAGGTGTTTAATGCACTAGCTACGATATTAGACCAGAAAGTCTAATACCAATGCAAGTTTTGACAAACATTTCTTCAAGAGATTGCTTTTATTTCAAAGAGCTATGTCCGTCAGCCTTCACCGGTTTACTAGAACTTCATGGAGCTCCTTTCCGGCCGCGTTCGCAGTTCCTCAATCCCGGAACAGGGAGTGACAGGTCACAGTTCTTACACTCTGCAGAGGTGTGTTGCTTTACCCATAAGAGATCTTAACCTTGATGCCAACCGGGCAGCTTTCCCGTCCACACTTCCTTCGGTGTGAGGCCCGGTATAAGGTCTAGCCAATCATGTTCCTCCGCTACCTCGAACACCCACCCTTTGTTGCATACTCCGACCCTGGGTCCACGTCGGCCCCATTATTCCCATATATTTCAGGGTGGACTCCGACCACGACGTCAATGCAGGGCTCTACCATACATTCCTACGCCGGCAGATGCAACCCATCATAGACCTCATTACCGTTGGGACTTCTACGGGTTCCCACCCCTGCATCAAGTCTCGCAAGATCATGAGCACCCGGTAATGAGCATCCGTTGATGAACGAGAGGTGGAAACACTTTTGACTACTCCGTCCCACTCCGGATCTTATGGTTAACACGGGTATTACGGCACAAGAATCATCAAGACATTTGTTGATTAATCCTAGATGGATATAAACCCGTGCAATGGAACCTCCACCATATCAACACAATCCATGGTTCCATTGCCCACCACTTAGTCATTTTCATAGTTATGAAAGTAGTGGTTTTGATTTTTATGCAATAGTGATAACCATAATACTTTGCAAGTAATTTGATAGAAATACTCAAATGACATGAGCAAGTGATGAACTTGCCTGAACACTGCAAAGTTTTGCAGTTGGAAGGTGTGGACTGACCCTTGTCCTCTTGTTCTGAAAAATAGCATCATTGTCCGATAAGGGCAATGGTTAAAGAAGCAATTATGCATGATTCCATTTTTAGGGTTTGTTCCCCCCTTTCGATGTCGTTATTATTTTATGTAAGAGGTTAATACTAAGAATAATTTGGGGATACTTGTTTAAAAGTAAAATACTACCTTGAAATGTTGTCAAGGTGTTTTTAAAGTCCAAATACATTAGTGGACTTATTTTTATTATAGAAAATTAGGTGTGTGCTTTAAATGATTATTTAAATCATCAAAATAGGACTTACTCTTAAATGTCTTCAAAAATTCTCATAGTTATTTTATTTAAATAGAGAATTTTATGCTGATCCTTTTTCATATTTTTAATGTATTTTTAAGAGCTTATATCAATTTTCTATTGAATTTTCAAGTTTCATGTATTTGTTGATTTGTGAAAAGACTGAAATACCCTTGGGCCCCACCTGTCAGGTGGCCCAACGGGTTAGGTCGAACCCGAGCCACCCTGTGGGCTCGGTCGGCCCATTCGGCCTCTCCTCTCCCTCGCGCAGAAACCCTAACTCCTTTCTTCGCTCTCGCGATGCCGTGGTCGCCGCTGCCTTCGCCGAGATTCCCCGGCCGTCTCCGGCCATCTCCGGCGATGAGATGCGGCGGATCTTGACCGCCTGGTGACGGCGCACCAGATCTACGGCGTCGATCTGGTCCTCTCCGCCTCCACTTCTCGTCCTCAACACGTCCGCTCGCAAGGTCGAGGAGTTCCGCGGCGATTCGTCGCCGCCGACGTCCCTGGCGTCACGGCGCCTCCGTGGCTTCGCCACCGTGCGCGCGAACTGCCGTGGCACCACCATGGCCCGGCTTGGCCTGGCGCCGCCGTGCTCCGACACGTGCCGCCGTAGCCGCCATGGCTACACCAACCTGCTCTGTTCCATGTACGTGCTCTGCCGCCCTCTTTCTCCCGGGGCCTTTCTTCCTCCTCCTCCGGTATCCCCGGCCATGTCTTCCCTCCTTGTGGAGGTGCCGGCCGTGCTCGCTTCTGTGCCGTTGCTTGCTGCTCTTCTACTTTGCTCTATGCACTCCTGTTGCCTGCTAGATTCCTACTTTGGCATTTCTGTGGTTGTTCATGAACATCCAGTGATGCTCACGATCTGCTGGCTGGCTCCTGTAATCATTATTGCTACTAGGATACCCTGTGTGTGCATAATTATGTCCCTGGCTTGATCATTATGCATGATCCTTGTAGTATGCAAGTGCCAGTGTCTCTGTTCTTGATGCTAGCTTCACCAATTACTCAAGTGTATACATTTATGATATTCTGGCTTGTTGCTATGTGGAATTCTTGTAAATTTACAAGTGCCAGTATTTCTGTGTGCTCTTCTGTGTGCTATACTTACATGATTATGCTCAATTGAGCATTGTTACTGACTTGGCAGCTCCATCCCTTGATGGAATGCTTCTGGATACAATCATAAAATGATTTAGGATTTAGTCTGTGATTCAATTGTTTATGAGATGTGGTTATATAGTTGATCTGGTTAAATGTGTGGTTGCTAGGCTTGGCTCTAGCATGTCTTAGCATGCTCTAGCAAGCTTCTGATGATCATATGATTATCAGTTGCTTGTAGAAGCTGCTGTGTTATGACTGTGCCTCTCTTCTGCTCATTTTTGTGTCTGTGTGACACCAAAATCTGTACTGATGCATGCTTTTGCTTGCTCAAGCAGTTGCTGATGCTTGCAATGATCCATTGGATCAACTGCAAGACTCTGGTGCTTTGATTCCTTATATGATTCACTTATCTGTATTACCTGGATTTACTAAAATAGATAAGTGATGTGAACTGCTGGCAGTAATGATCATTTCATTGAGTTTGGCAGGGCTAGATGGATGCCACCACTTGGTTGGGTACCCTAGCCCTCCTTTTGAACCCTTCTGGGTAATGATAACTGTGCATGGCTTATTAGTTTGGGCTGGTTCAGTGGTTGAGGTGACCTTGACAGCAATTCATTGCTGTTAAAGTAGCTCCCACCCTTGTTGGCTTGCTGTGGCTTAGTGAATGCATCATTGGGTAATTCCTTGTTGGATTTCCAGTGATCTTTGATGTTGACAAACAAAAATAGACATAGATTGTCTATCTGTCTGATGGTGTGCTATGTTTTAGGTGCTAAGTGACTTTGGTTGAATAGATAGGATCATTTCCTTGCTGGATTGCCTTGGTTATTCCACTGTTTTGGTCTAGCCAGTGTTCCCTTGGTGAGTTCCTATTGGCTTCACCCATTTTTGCTTGCACCAACTGACTTGGTAGCCAGATGATGATACAATCTGGGTATTCTACCCATTTTGGCTTCTGTGACATATGCAAATGCTTATTTATGAGCAAACCAGGGTTTTGCTCAGGTTGATCTGTTTATACCTCACTCCAGCTCCTAGAAATAGTGTGTTGGTGTAGAGGTTTTTCTTCTGTGCTGATTTCTTGGCTTGCCCTGCTCCTCCTTGTGGCTTGTGCTTGATCTACTCCATGGTTTGTTGCTCAACAGGAAACAGTTCCTTGCTTGAGCTGTTCCTGGATGAAGTTCTGGCTATGTGTTCTTCCTGTTCTAAGTGTTCTTGTTTTCTGATGACTTACCAACCTGCCTGCCGATGAATGAGCTAGGGTTTGCTTCTGGAAAGCTTATATGTGATGCTCCCTTGCTCTCCCTGGTCGACAGCTCTTGCTTGTCACCTTAGTGACTCACTGTGTGTGTGTGTGCAGCATGCACACAGCCCTGTGAGCAGGCTGTGTGTGTGTGTTGGCAGGTGCTGTGCATCTGAACCTGGAACTTGGCTGTGGCATGGATCAGCTCGGCCACTTTGGTCTTATCTGCTCATTTCACATTTCTATTTGATTTCTAACCTGCCAAGTGGCTATGCCACTTGGCATAACTTCTCTTTGTTGTGATTTTTTTGTGCAGAGATCAAGAATTGATAAAAATAGACTTGGAGTTCATCACATCCAAGATCAAGTGAAGATGATCTTGTAGTATTTAGTCTAGGGTCATTACTTGTACTTTTCTTTTCATTTTCTTGCATTATTTCAATTTCACCAATTCTTGTAATGTGTTGTAATATTCATTTATTTTCTCTTATGAATATTGTAATGACAATGTAATTTGTGTGATGATTAATAAAGCTCAAAGTTTTCCCTAATGAGCTTTACTTTGTTATAATTGTTTATCTTGTTAATTATTGATTATTTACTTAATGAATTTCCTCACAACTGAATTATTTAGGGTAATTATTTAATGTTTGAATGTGAAATTCAAATTCATCAGTGGTTTAAATTCAACCATGTCATTTGTCAAGAATTCAATCATGCAACTCTCCCCTCTCTTCTTAAAAACCCTAAACTATGAAGTGAGATGCAAGTTTGTCGCACTCTCGAAACCCTAACCCTGTAAGGTGTCGAGAGAGAAACTTGTCCCCCTTCGATGCAGTTTTTGTTTAAAAGCGCGAAATTTCCCCAGAATTTACTATGCAATGCACATCCCTTTCTAAAATCTACCCCTCGATTGTCTCTAAACCTGGGACATTACAGCCTTTCCCCCTTAAAGAAAACTTCGTCCCGAAGTTGTGGTTGTAATACCTGAACAGCTCGGGGTATGTTTTCCTCAGGTCTTCCTCTTTTCCCCAGGTGGCTTCCCTCTCGGGATGGTGCTTCCATTGTATCTTGCAATACTTGATAGCTTTATTTCTGAGTTGTTTCCAGCTCTCCTCGAGAATCTTGGCTGGCTTCTCGATGTAAGTCAAGTCTGGTTGTAACTCCAGCTCATCATGTGATATTGGTTCATCTGGGGTCTTTAAACATTTCCGAAGTTGTGACACATGGAATACATTGTGAACTTGAGCTAACCTTCCCGGTAAATCCAACTCAAAGGCTAAACCTCTGTTCTGACTTAGTATCTTGAAAGGTCCTATATATCTAGGACTGAGTTTCCCTTTTACTCCAAACCTCTGGAGTCCTTTCATCGGGCTTACCTTAAGATAAACCATGTCTCCAACTTGTGGCTCCCATGTCCTTCTCTTCTGATCGGCGTAACTCTTTTGCCGACTTTGAGCTATCTTGAGCCTGTCTCTGATAATGTCAATGATTTGTTGTTTTTCCTTGACATAATCAGGGTTGAACTCTTTGCTTGCTCCGGCTTCATACCAACATATTGGTGATCTACACTTCCTTCCATACAGAGCTTCAAATGGTGCCATCTTTATGCTGCTTTGATAACTATTATTGTATGAAAACTCTGCTAGTGGTAAGTGTTCTTCCCATGATCCTCCGAAGTCTAGGACACAAGCCCTAAGCATATCTTCTAAGATCTGATTGGTTCTCTCGGTTTGTCCACCGGTCTGGGGATGATAAGCGGTACTATAATCCAACTTGGATCCTAAAGCTTCGTGAAGCTGTTTCCAGAATGCTGATGTGAACACGGATCCTCGATCCGATACTATCTTCTTTGGCACTCCATGCTTACTCACGATCTCTTTGATGTAAAGATCGATAAGTTTCTCTCCTTTATCCTGCTGGTTTACCGCTAAGAAGTGTGCACTTTTCGTCAACCGGTCCACGATTACCCATATCATGTCCTTCTTTTTGTTAGTCATGGGTAGTCCGGTGATGAAATCCATCCCTATTTCCTCCCATTTCCACTCTGGAATAGGTAAAGGTTGTAACTTCCACTGCCGGACTCACGGTGTTCAGCCTTCACTCGGCTGGCATGTATGGCATTACGCCACATATTGTGCTATCTCCTTTTCATGTTATTCCACCAGAATAGTTCCTTTAGGTCCATGTACATCTTTGTACTTCCCGGATGTATGGAATATGGGGTTTGATGAGCTTCCCGGAGTATTACTTCCTTAATTTCAGCAATATCCAGGAGCAAATTCTTTTACGAAACCATAATGATCCAGATTCTCCGCGGTGAAATTCTGATGGTCTTCCCTCATCTATTCTTCTCATCTCTTCTACAATGAATGGATCGTCCAACTGACCCATCATTATCTCATTCTTCAAGTTAACATTAAGTTCATCGGCTACTTGCAATGCCGATAATCCTTCATGGGCTTCCTTCTCCCAAAGTTGTATTTGGGCTTGACTTATTTCCTTCCTCAACTCCGGTGATATTTCTTGTTCCACTCCTCCGGTGCTTTTCCTACTCAGGGCATCTGCTACAACATTAGCCTTCCTGGTGTGTAATTGATTGTCAGATCATAATCCTTGATCAATTCTAGCCATCTTTTCTGTCTCATGTTGAGTTCCTTCTGAGTGAAGAAATATTTGAGGCTTTTATGATCGGTATAGAGCTCACACTTAGCTCCATAGAGAAAATGTCTCCAAGTTTTGAGTGCAAATACGACCGCTGCTAATTCCAAGTCATGTGTTGGATAATTCACTTCATGAGGTCTGAGTTGCCTCGATCCATAAGATATCACTTTCCGATCTTGCATGAGTACGCAACCCAATCCATGCTTGGATGCGTCACAGTACACGGTGTAATCCTTGCCAACTTCCGGAACTGCTAACACCGGTGCCGTGGTGAGTTTCTCCTTCAGAGTTTGAAAACTCTTCTCGCACTCCTCTGACCACACGAATGGTGTGTTCTTCCTTAGCAACTTTGTCATTGGTCCTGCTATCTTAGAGAATCCTTCAATGAATCTTCGATAATATCCTGCCATTCCTAGGAATCCCCGGATTTCCTTGACAGTCTTGGGTGCTTCCCATTCTAGAACTGCTGCTACCTTACTCGGGTTGACAGCGATTCCATCTTTGCTAATGACATGACCAAGAAATTCCACTTGATCTAGCCAAAATTCACACTTGCTAAGTTTGGCGTAAAGTTGATGTTCTCTTAGTGTTTGCAACACTAACCTCAAATGTTCAGCATGTTCAGCCTTGTTCTTGGAATATATCAAGATATCATCGATAAATACGATGACAAACTTGTCTAGATATGGCATGAAAATCTTATTCATGAGATTCATGAATATTGCTGGGGCATTGGTCAATCCAAAAGGTACTACAAGGTATTCATGGTGTCCATACCTTGAGACAAAGGCAGTTTTCGGAACGTCCTCCTTCTTGATCTTTATCTGGTGATAACCCGATCTTAGATCAATCTTGGAAAAGACTCCCGCGCCTCTCACTTGATCAAATAGATCTTGTATTCTTGGAAGTGGATACTTGTTCTTGATTGTGACGTTGTTCAGATTCCTGTAGTCTCCGCACATCCTTCTTCCTCCATCTCTTTTATCCACGAAGATCACAGGTGATCCCCATGGTGAAACACTCTCTTGAATGAATCCCTTTTGTTCCAAGTCATCCAGTTGCTCCTTAAGTTCTTTCAACTCCTTAGGCCCCATCTTATATGGTGCTTTGGCAATCGGAGCTGTTCCTGGAATTAGGTCGATAGTGAATTCTATCTCCCTATCTGGTGGCATACTGTAATTCATGAGGAAACACATCTGGAATTCATTTACTACAGGTATATCTTCTAACTTCACCTCCTTCATGCTGTTAAGCTGTAACTCAACTTCAATCTATGTATGTTTGTCGCCTTGGTAGATCATTCTACTTCCATCGGGGCTTTTCAGTGATACCGTCTTGTTTACACAGTCGATCAATGCTCCGTTAGCTTCTAACCAGTTCATACCAAGAATGACATCAATGTCCTTCATCGGTAAAATGAACAGGTCCGCGTCAAACGCGCACTTATTGATCATAATGACTTGTTTTTGTTTGGCATGGGTTACTACTATCGTTCCCCCCGCAGAAAGTATGGTTATGGGTGTATCTAACTTAGTGCAACTAATCCCATGTTTGATGATGAATTGTTGAGAAATGAATGATGTAGTTGCACCAGTATCAAAAAGTACTTTGCCAGGATGAGTGAGTATCTGGAGCGTACCTATCACCTTTGGTCGAGTTGACCACCTCCTCCAGGCCAGTACAGTTCAGCTTGCCGAAGGGCTTCTTATTCTTCCGATTGCCTCCGGTGTTTCCTCCTCGACCTCCACCTCCTCCATCGTCCTCCTTTATTCCTATTCTTAGGGCAATCCCTAAGCATGTGTCCTTCCTCACGGCACCCGAAGCATATGATTCTGGGTTTCTTACAGTCCTTGGAGAAATGCCCCGTACCTCCACAGCTTCTGCAAACTATTTGATTTGCAGTTTGGAATGCTTGGTTCTTCCTACTACCGTAGTAGTTGCTGTTGTTGTTGTTGTTGTTGTTGTTGTTGTTGTTGTATCTAGGCTTGAAACTCAAGCTGGTATTAGGCTTGTTACTAACAAACCTCTTAGGCTCAAACTTGGCCTTTTTCCTCTTCTCTTCTTGCAGTTGTTTGAAATCACCTTCAAGAGTGATGGCTGCATCCACCAACTCTTGGAATTCCGTTGCTCTCATCATCCGTAGCTGTACCTTGAACTGGGGACTTAACCCCCTCAGAAATCTCTTTTTCTTCTTGTCCTCGGTGTTGACTTCCTCAACAGCGTCATCGGGACAGCTTTGAGAACTCACGACATAGGTCAGGATTGCCTTGTCCTTCTGCTCGAGATTCTCGAACTCTCGACGCTTCAGTTCCACAATACTTTCAGGGACATTGGATTCCCTGAACTTCCTCGTGAATTCCTCCCAGGTAAATACCTTTCCAGCCGGGTAAACGGCTACAATATTGTCCCACCATGATGCGGCAGGTCCACATAGCAGATGGGTAGCATATCGAACCTTCTCTTGGTCGTTGCATCCAACAGTGTTGAGCTTGCGCTCAGTATCCATCAGCCAATCTTCCGCGTCCATTGGCTCGGGCGCGTATGCGAAAGATATCGGCTTAGTGTTTTGGAAGTCTGCTAATGTGACTCCCGGGTTCTCAGGTCTCTCCACCCTGTTCTGCTGCAGCAACTCTTGAAAGAATTTATTCTGCTGCTCCAGCGTTACACGCTGCCTCTCTTCCACCAGTGCATGTCTTGGATAAAGTTTTCTTGAGTCATGGGTGGTGGTGGTGGTGGAAAGCGATCTCTGGCTGCACCCTCAGCCTCTTCCTTTTCTTTTGCTTCGCGCTCCATGCGCTGCGCTTCGATCTCGTTTCCTAACGTTCCCGACATAATCCCCTAGTTCGCAACACAAGATGATACTCATAATTACTCCATGCGCAAGTTTTCTGAGCTCAACTTTGTGCACAGAACTAGTCACGCAATGGAAATCAAGAAGCAAATCCAAATCATACAAAACATATACCCTGTATATACATACATAAGTGGTCTTATTACAATACTCAAGTCGATGTGAGTATGCAAACTCACTTATTAAAGTATATGTACAAATTTATACAAATGTTACAAACTATAATACACGTGGTACTTGTGTATTATAGCCACGCCTCCCTTGGTGGACTCTAGTCGATCTTCACTCCCGGTACATCCCAGGCTTCCATCCGGTCGAACGTGTCGTCCTCCTGATAGACCCTGGAACATAAGGTCTCCCCGTTGGCTGGTAATCCGAATCAGATGATGATCCTAAGGAGAAATCAGTATTCACAAACTGATCGTTGAGTGCATCATAGTCCACCCATCGGGTGTACTCTCCTGTAGCCCCACCATAAGGGTTACCAAAACTCATACCCGACTCAGCTTGAGTCGGATATCCTCCATCCACTCCTTCATTACTAGGATAGCCTGCGGTTGGGTTGTTGCATCATCATTCATCTCTCCATCATAATACACAGAAGTACTATGAGTTCCAGTATCCGATCCCCAACGCCAACCCCTAGAATTCTCGATAGGAGTCTCGGAACGCTGGTTGTTTCCGGATTCCTCTCCGCCTTCGTATCCCCCATAGGAACTACCCAGGTAGTTCCCAGGTGTAGCAGGTGTAGGTTCACGTGCAAGTGGATCAATGCTGATGTAGTCACCAGCTGAATAAACTGGTGTGTGCACTACATTCTCCATAGGTTCTTTCCCCTACTCTCCTCCTTGGGTGCGATAAATTCCTCAAGCATCGTATCAATTTCTCCTATCAGATGATGTTTCAACTGAAAGAGTAATGATATGAAGTTACGGCTATTATCCATATATTTTGCCGCTGCTATTGGTTTGCGTTTAGCATATTTGTAGTGGTTGAGCATGGGATCTTCTTCCTCCTGGTTATGAGGAATATGGGAGAACTCGGAATCCATAAGCTCTTTTGTCTTATGTTCCCGTATGTCGGTTATGGCTCTCATAACCGCTATATGGTAGGCTGTGTTTGTTGTCCTAGCTTCTCCAGCTGGCATGACTACGCTCATTCCCAAAGATTCGGGAAGTCGCAGTCCTACCCTGCACTTGGCCAACACCGGACCATCATAGAACAAATACTTCTTTACTGGAATCTGGGGATCGCACCCAAATTCCAATAACATGGCTCGTAGGATATCTGCAAGTCCTCCTTGGTATTCGTTCAGTGTGGAATCCATAACTTTCACGTTTCTTCCCGGTTGTGAACTTGCCATGTTGGCTGTAGAAATAGAAAGATTATGAGATTAGTAATAATGCATCATAATAGAGATAATAAAGAATTATCGCACTAAAAGATATGATTGTTGTATTCTCAATTGAATATACATCATATTTTTAGAGAATCCTTTACTAGTCCTATTTGACTCCTAACGTTTGGTCCCATTTACTAGGTTCCAACCTAAGGTCAAAGCTTTTGCTCTGATACCAACTGTGGTGACCCTGCATACCACTGCATGTTGTAGTATGCCGGTCGTTGATATAACATTCACGAAGTACCATTCCGCAAATATTACATCCCTCAGAGTAGTACAACAGAACATAGCAAGGTCCATAACTCATTCACATATTATTACAATTAACATACACATGTCGTCTCGGAGCTCCTCTTGAGTCCTAAGAGGAAAACTCCTGGGTTCGAGGCGAACCCAACTTAACTTACAATATAAGTGTCTCATTAAGCTAAACATTTATTTCCTCGAGCAGCTAAATACTAAGAGTTCGGGCAGCTCGGTTACTACTACTATTGGATATCTCTAGGCTTGTTCTCCTCCGGAAGCCTCCCCGGATCCGTAGACGATGATGTAGTCTACGCCTTCAACTCCTCCTGAGAGGTCGGGTTCATCATAGCCGATAATCTCGGCTCCTTCATTGTTGTCGTAGTCCTCCTCCAGACGGTTCAGACAATCTAAGCATGGGATTTAAGAGTGGTATGAGTACGAGCGTACTCAACAAGTTCATTATAGATAAGAGGTGTTTAATGCACTAGCTACGATATTAGACCAGAAAGTCTAATACCAATGCAAGTTTTGACAAACATTTCTTCAAGAGATTGCTTTTATTTCAAAGAGCTATGTCCGTCAGCCTTCACCGGTTTACTAGAACTTCATGGAGCTCCTTTCCGGCCGCGTTCGCAGTTCCTCAATCCCGGAACAGGGAGTGACAGGTCACAGTTCTTACACTCTGCAGAGGTGTGTTGCTTTACCCATAAGAGATCTTAACCTTGATGCCAACCGGGCAGCTTTCCCGTCCACACTTCCTTCGGTGTGAGGCCCGGTATAAGGTCTAGCCAATCATGTTCCTCCGCTACCTCGAACACCCACCCTTTGTTGCATACTCCGACCCTGGGTCCACGTCGGCCCCATTATTCCCATATATTTCAGGGTGGACTCCGACCACGACGTCAATGCAGGGCTCTACCATACATTCCTACGCCGGCAGATGCAACCCATCATAGACCTCATTACCGTTGGGACTTCTACGGGTTCCCACCCCTGCATCAAATCTCGCAAGATCATGAGCACCCGGTAATGAGCATCCGTTGATGAACGAGAGGTGGAAACACTTTTGACTACTCCGTCCCACTCCGGATCTTATGGTTAACACGGGTATTACGGCACAAGAATCACTGGCGACATTTGTTGATTAATCCTAGATGTATATAAACCCGTGCAATGGAACATCCACCATATCAACACAATCCATGGTTCCATTGCCCACCACTTAGTCATTTTCATAGTTATGAAAGTAGTGGTTTTGATTTTTATGCAATAGTGATAACCATAATACTTTGCAAGTAATTTGATAGAAATACTCAAATGACATGAGCAAGTGATGAACTTGCCTGAACACTGCAAAGTTTTGCAGTTGGAAGGTGTGGACTGACCCTTGTCCTCTTGTTCTGAAAAATAGCATCATTGTCCGATAAGGGCAATGGTTAAAGAAGCAATTATGCATGATTCCATTTTTAGGGTTTGTTCCCCCCTTTCGATGTCGTTATTATTTTATGTAAGAGGTTAATACTAAGAATAATTTGGGGATACTTGTTTAAAAGTAAAATACTACCATGAAATGTTGTCAAGGTGTTTTTAAAGTCCAAATACATTAGTGGACTTATTTTTATTATAGAAAATTAGGTGTGTGCTTTAAATGATTATTTAAATCATCAAAATAGGACTTACTCTTAAATGTCTTCAAAAATTCTCATAGTTATTTTATTTAAATAGAGAATTTTATGCTGATCCTTTTTCATATTTTTAATGTATTTTTAAGAGCTTATATCAATTTTCTATTGAATTTTCAAGTTTCATGTATTTGTTGATTTGTGAAAAGACTGAAATACCCTTGGGCCCCACCTGTCAGGTGGCCCAACGGGTTAGGTCGAACCCGAGCCACCCTGTGGGCTCGGTCGGCCCATTCGGCCTCTCCTCTCCCTCGCGCAGAAACCCTAACTCCTTTCTTCGCTCTCGCGATGCCGTGGTCGCCGCTGCCTTCGCCGAGATTCCCCGGCCGTCTCCGGCCATCTCCGGCGATGAGATGCGGCGGATCTTGACCGCCTGGTGACGGCGCACCAGATCTACGGCGTCGATCTGGTCCTCTCCGCCTCCACTTCTCGTCCTCAACACGTCCGCTCGCAAGGTCGAGGAGTTCCGCGGCGATTCGTCGCCGCCGACGTCCCTGGCGTCACGGCGCCTCCGTGGCTTCGCCACCGTGCGCGCGAACTGCCGTGGCACCACCATGGCCCGGCTTGGCCTGGCGCCGCCGTGCTCCGGCGCGTGCCGCCGTAGCCGCCATGGCTACACCAACCTGCTCTGTTCCAAGTAAGTGCTCCGCCGCCCTCTTTCTCCTGGGCCTTTCTTCCTCCTCCTCCAGTATCCCTGGCCATGTCTTCCCTCCTTGTGGAGGTGCTGGCCGTGCTCAGCTTCTGTGCTGTTGCTTGCTGCTCTTCTACTTTGCTCTATGCACTCCTGTTGCCTGCTAGATTCCTACTTTGGCATTTCTGTGGTTGTTCATGAACATCCAGTGATGCTCACGATCTGCTGGCTGGCTCCTGTAATCATTATTGCTACTAGGATACCCTGTGTGTGCATAATTATGTCCCTGGCTTGATCATTATGCATGATCCTTGTAGTATGCAAGTGCCAGTGTCTCTGTTCTTGATGCTAGCTTCACCAATTACTCAAGTGTATACATTTATGATATTCTGGCTTGTTGCTATGTGGAATTCTTGTAAATTTACAAGTGCCAGTATTTCTGTGTGCTCTGTGTGCTATACTTACATGATTATGCTCAATTGAGCATTGTTACTGACTTGGCAGCTCCATCCCTTGATGGAATGCTTCTGGATACAATCATAAAATGATTTAGGATTTAGTCTGTGATTCAATTGTTTATGAGATGTGGTTATATAGTTGATCTGGTTAAATGTGTGGTTGCTAGGCTTGGCTCTAGCATGTCTTAGCATGCTCTAGCAAGCTTCTGATGATCATATGATCATCAGTTGCTTGTAGAAGCTGCTGTGTTATGACTGTGCCTCTCTTCTGCTCATTTTTGTGTCTGTGTGACACCAAAATCTATCTTGATGCATGCTTTTGCTTGCTCAAGCGATTCTTGATGCTTGCAATGATCCATTGGATCAACTGCAAGACTCGGTGCTTTGATTCCTTATATGATTCACTTATCTGTATGACCTGGATTTACTACAATGGATAAGTGATGTGAACTCGTGATAATGATCATTTCATTGAGTTTGGCAGGGCTAGATGGATGCCACCACTTGGTTGGGTACCCTAGCCCTCCTTTTGAACCCTTCTGGGTAATGATAACTGTGCATGGCTTATTAGTTTGGGCTGGTTCAGTGGTTGAGGTGACCTTGACAGCAATTCATTGCTGTTAAAGTAGCTCCCACCCTTGTTGGCTTGCTGTGGCTTAGTGAATGCATCATTGGGTAATTCCTTGTTGGATTTCCAGTGATCTTTGATGTTGACAAACAAAAATAGACATAGATTGTCTATCTGTCTGATGGTGTGCTATGTTTTAGGTGCTAAGTGACTTTGGTTGAATAGATAGGATCATTTCCTTGCTGGATTGCCTTGGTTATTCCACTGTTTTGGTCTAGCCAGTGTTCCCTTGGTGAGTTCCTATTGGCTTCACCCATTTTTGCTTGCACCAACTGACTTGGTAGCCAGATGATGATACAATCTGGGTATTCTACCCATTTTGGCTTCTGTGACATATGCAAATGCTTATTTATGAGCAAACCAGGGTTTTGCTCAGGTTGATCTGTTTATACCTCACTCCAGCTCCTAGAAATAGTGTGTTGGTGTAGAGGTTTTTCTTCTGTGCTGATTTCTTGGCTTGCCCTGCTCCTCCTTGTGGCTTGTGCTTGATCTACTCCATGGTTTGTTGCTCAACAGGAAACAGTTCCTTGCTTGAGCTGTTCCTGGATGAAGTTCTGGCTATGTGTTCTTCCTGTTCTAAGTGTTCTTGTTTTCTGATGACTTACCAACCTGCCTGCCGATGAATGAGCTAGGGTTTGCTTCTGGAAAGCTTATATGTGATGCTCCCTTGCTCTCCCTGGTCGACAGCTCTTGCTTGTCACCTTAGTGACTCACTGTGTGTGTGTGTAAGGCATGCACACGGCCTCGTGAGTTTGTGTGTGTGTGTTGGCAGGTGCTGTGCATCTGAACCTGGAACTTGGCTGTGGCATGGATCAGCTCGGCCACTTTGGTCTTATCTGCTCATTTCACATTTCTATTTGATTTCTAACCTGCCAAGTGGCTATGCCACTTGGCATAACTTCTCTTTGTTGTGATTTTTTTGTGCAGAGATCAAGAATTGATAAAAATAGACTTGGAGTTCATCACATCCAAGATCAAGTGAAGATGATCTTGTAGTATTTAGTCTAGGGTCATTACTTGTACTTTTCTTTTCATTTTCTTGCATTATTTCAATTTCACCAATTCTTGTAATGTGTTGTAATATTCATTTATTTTCTCTTATGAATATTGTAATGACAATGTAATTTGTGTGATGATTAATAAAGCTCAAAGTTTTCCCTAATGAGCTTTACTTTGTTATAATTGTTTATCTTGTTAATTATTGATTATTTACTTAATGAATTTCCTCACAACTGAATTATTTAGGGTAATTATTTAATGTTTGAATGTGAAATTCAAATTCATCAGTGGTTTAAATTCAACCATGTCATTTGTCAAGAATTCAATCATGCAACTCTCCCCTCTCTTCTTAAAAACCCTAAACTATGAAGTGAGATGCAAGTTTGTCGCACTCTCGAAACCCTAACCCTGTAAGGTGTCGAGAGAGAAACTTGTCCCCCTTCGATGCAGTTTTTGTTTAAAAGCGCGAAATTTCCCCAGAATTTACTATGCAATGCACATCCCTTTCTAAAATCTACCCCTCGATTGTCTCTAAACCTGGGACATTACATAATGTCCAGTAGCATTATGCAATGTCCAGAAGTGTTAAGAATGATTGTGTCACCTCTGAATATGTCAATTTATATTGTGCACTAACCCTCTAATGAGTTGTTTCGAGTTTGGTGTGGAGGAAGTTTTCAAGGATCAAGAGAGGAGTATGATGCAACATGATCAAGGAGAGTGAAAGCTCTAAGCTTGGGGATGCCCCGGTGGTTCACCCCTGCATATTCTAAGAAGACTCAAGCGTCTAAGCTTGGGGATGCCCAAGGCATCCCCTTCTTCATCGACAACATTATCAGGTTCCTCCCCTGAAACTATATTTTTATTCCATCACATCTTATGTGCCTTTTCTTGGAGCGTCGGTTTGTTTTTGTTTTTTGTTTTGTTTGAATAAAATGGATCCTAGCATTCACTTTATGGGAGAGAGACACGCTCCGCTGTAGCATATGGACAAGTATGTCCTTGGTTTCTACTCATAGTATTCATGGCGAAGTTTCTCCTTCGTTAAATTGTTATATGGTTGGAATTGGAAAATGATACATGTAGTAATTGCTATAAATGTCTTGGGTAATGTGATACTTGGCAATTGTTGTGCTCATGTTTAAGCTCTTGCATCATATGCTTTGCACCCATTAATGAAGAAATACATAGAGCATGCTAAAATTTGGTTTGCATATTTGGTTTCTCTAAGGTCTAGATAATTTCTAGTATTGAGTTTGAACAACAAGGAAGACGGTGTAGAGTCTTATAATGTTTTCAATATGTCTTTTATGTGAGTTTTGCTGCACCGGTTCATCTTTGTGTTTGTTTCAAATAAGCCTTGCTAGCCTAAACCTTGTATCGAGAGGGAATACTTCTCATGCATCCAAAATACTTGAGCCAACCACTATGCCATTTGTGTCCACTATACCTACCTACTACATGGTATTTTCCGCCATTCCAAAGTAAATTGCTTGAGTGCTACCTTTAAAATTCCATCATTCACCTTTGCAATATATAGCTCATGGGACAAATAGCTTAAAAACTATTGTGGTATTGAATATGTAATTATGCACTTTATCTCTTATTAAGTTGCTTGTTGTGCGATAACCATGTTTACTGGGGACGCCATCAACTTTCATTGTTGAATTTCATGTGGGTTGCTATGCATGTTCGTCTTGTCTGAAGTAAGGGCGATCTACACTGAGTTGAATGGTTTGAGCATGCATATTGTTAGAGAAGAACATTGGGCCGCTAACTAAAGCCATGATCCATGGTGGAAGTTTCAGTTTTGGACAAACATCCTCAAATCTCTAATGAGAAAAGAATTAATTGTTGTTGAATGCTTAAAGCATTAAAAGAGGAGTCCATTATCTGTTGTCTATGTTGTCCCGGTATGGATGTCTAAGTTGAGAATAATCAAAAGCGAGAAATCCAAATGCGAGCTTTCTCCTTAGACCTTTGTACAGGCGGCATAGAGGTACCCCTTTGTGAAACTTGGTTAAAGCATATGTATTGCGGTGATAATCCAGGTAGTCCGAGCTAATTAGGACAAGGTGCGGGCACTATTGGTACACTATGCATGAGGCTTGCAACTTATAAGATATAATTTACATGATGCATATGCTTTATTACTACCGTTGATAAAATTGTTTCATGTTTTCAAAATCAAAGCTCTAGCACAAATATAGCAATCGATGCTTTTCCTCTATGGAGGACCATTCTTTTACTTTCAATGTTGAGTCAGTTCACCTATTTCTCTCCACCTCAAGAAGCAAACACTTGTGTGAACTGTGAATTGATTCCTACATACTTGCTTATTGCACTTATTATATTACTCTATGTTGACAATATCCAGGAGATATACATGTTATGAGTTGAAAGCAACCGCTGAAACTTAATCTTCTTTTGTGTTGCTTCAATGCTTTTACTTTGAATTATTGCTTTATGAGTTAACTCTTATGCAAGACTTATTGATGCTTGTCTTGAAGTGCTATTCATGAAAAGTCTTTGCTTTATGATTCACTTGTTTACTCATGTCATATACATTGTTTTGATCGCTGCATTCACTACATATGCTTTACAAATAGTATGATCAAGATTATGATGGCATGTCACTCCAGAAATTATCTGTGTTATCGTTTTACCTCGCTCGGACGAGCGTAACTAAGCTTGGGGATGCTGATACGTCTCCAACGTATCGATAATTTCTTATGTTCCATGCCACATTATTGATGTTATCTACATGTTTTATGCACACTTTATGTCATATTCGTGCATTTTCTGGAACTAACCTATTAACAAGATGCCGAAGTGCCGATTCTTTGTTTTCTGCTGTTTTTGGTTTCAGAAATCCTAGTAAGGAAATATTCTCGAATTGGACGAAATCAAAGCCCGGGGGCCTATTTTTCCACGAAGCTTCCAGAAGTCCGAAGGAGAGACGAAGAGGGGCGACGAGGGGGCCACACCCTAGGGCGGCGTGGCCCCCCTTGGCCGCGCGGCCCTGTGGTGTGGGGCCCCCGTGCCGCCTCTTGACCTGCCCTTCCGCCTACAAATAGCCTCCGTGACGAAACCCCCAGTACAGAGAGCCACGATACGGAAAACCTTCCAGAGACGCCGCCAACGCCGATCCCATCTCGGGGGATCCAGGAGATCGCCTCCGGCACCCTGCCGGAGAGGGGAATCATCTCCCGGAGGACTCTACGCCGCCATGGTCGCCTCCGGTGTGATGTGTGAGTAGTCTACCCCTGGACTATGGGTCCATAGCAGTAGCTAGATGGTTGTCTTCTCCCCATTGTGCTATCATTGTCGGATCTTGTGAGCTGCCTAACATGATCAAGATCATCTATCTGTAATTCTATATGTTGCGTTTGTTGGGATCCGATGAATAGAGAATACTTGTTATGTTGATTATCAAAGTTAAATCTATGTGTTGTTTATGATCTTGCATGCTTTCCGTTACAAGTAGATGCTTTCAGCCAAGTAGATGCTTGTAACTCCAAGAGGGAGTACTTATGCTCGATAGTGGGTTCATGCCTGCATTGACACAGGACGATGTGTGAAAGTTCTAAGGTTGTGTTGTCTTTGTCTTGTTGCCACTAGGGATAAAACATTGATGCTATGTCTAAGGATGTAGTTGATGATTACATTACTTACCATACTAAAAGCAATTGTCCTGTTGCTTTGCAATTTAATACTGGAGGGGGTTCGGATGATAACCTGAAGGTGGACTTTTTAGGCATAGATGCAGTTGGATGGCGGTCTATGTACTTTGTCGTAATGCCCAATTAAATCTCACTATACTCATCATGATATGTATGTGCATGGTAATGCTCTCTTTATTTGTCAATTGCCCAACTGTAATTTGTTCACCCAACATGCTGTTTGTCTTATGGGAGAGACACCTCTAGTGAACTGTGGACCCCGGTCCAATTCTCTTTACTGAAATACAATCTCTTGCACATCTTGTTCTACTGTTTTCTGCAAACAATCATCTTCCACACAATACGGTTAATCCTTTGTTACAGCAAGCCGGTGAGATTGACAACCTCACTGTTTCGTTGGGGCAAAGTACTTTGGTTGTGTTGTGCAGGTTCCACGTTGGCGCCGGAATCCCTGGTGTTGCGCCGCACTACATCCCGCCGCCATCAACCTTCAACGTGCTTCTTGGCTCCTCCTGGTTCGATAAACCTTGGTTTCTTTCTGAGGGAAAACTTGCTGCTGTGCGCATCATACCTTCCTCTTGGGGTTCCCAACGAACGTGTGAGTTACACGCCATCAGCTAGCAAGGCTTATTTGAAACAAACACAAGGATGAACCGGTGCAGCAAAACTCACATAAAAGACATATTGAAAACATTATAAGATTCTACACCGTCTTCCTTGTTGTTCAAACTCAATACTAGAAATTATCTAGACCTTAGAGAGACTAATTATGCAAACCAAATTTTAGCAAGCTCTATGTATTTCTTCATTAATGGGTGCAAAGTATATGATGCAAGAGCTTAAACATGAGCACAACAATTGCCAAGTATCACATTACCCAAGACATTATAGCAAATTACTACATGTATCATTTTCCAATTCCAACCATATAACAATTTAACGAAGAAGAAACTTCACCATGAATACTAAAAGCTAAGAACACATGTGTTCATATGCAACAGCGGAGCGTGTCTCTCTCCCACACAAGCATGATGTAATCCAATTTATTCAAACAAAACAAAAAACAAAAACATACAGACGCTCCAAGTAAAGCACATAAGATGTGACCGAATAAAAATATAGTTTCAAGAGAAGGAACCTGATAATTTGTCGATGAAGAAGGGGATGCCTTGGGTATCCCCAAGCTTAGACGCTTGAGTCTTCTTGATATATGCAGGGGTGAACCACCGGGGCATCCCCAAGCTTAGAGCTTTCACTCTTCTTGATCATAGTATATCATCCTCCTCTCTTGACCCTTGAAAACTTCCTTCACACCAAACTTCTCATAAACTTCATTAGAGGGGTTAGTACATAATCAAAAACTCACATGTTCAGAGGTGACACAATCATTCTTAACACTTCTGGACATTGCTCAAAGCTACTGGAAGGTAATGGAACAAAGAAATCCACCCAACACAGCGAAAGAAGCAATGCGAAATAAAAGGCAGAATCTGTCAAAACAGAACAGTCCGTAAAGACGAATTTCTAATAAATACTTCCGTTGCTCAGATCAGAAAACTCAAAACTAATTAAAGTTGCGTACATATCTGAGGAACACGCACGTAAATTGGCATATTTTTCTGATCTACCTACAAGGAGGTGGACCCAGATTCGTGACAGCAAAGAAATCTGGAACTGCGCAGTAATCCAAATCTAGTACTTACTTTTCTATCAACGGCTTAACTTGGCACAACAAAACACAAAACTAAGATAAGGAGAGGTTGCTACAGTAGTAAACAACTTCCAAGACACAAATATAAAACAAAGTACTGTAGCAAAATAACACATGGGTTATCTCCCAAGAAGTTCTTTCTTTATAGCCATTAAGATGGGCTCAGCAGTTTTAATGATGCACTCGCAAGAAATAGTATTTGAAGCAAAAGAGAGCATCAAGAGGCAAATTCAAAACACATTTAAGCCTAACATGCTTCCTATGAAAGGGAATCTTGTAAAGAAACAAGTTCAAGAAGCATAGTGCAACAAGCATAGAAAGATAAAACAAGTATAGCTTCAAAAATTTCAGCACATAGAGAGGTGTTTTAGTAACATGAAAATTTTTACAACCTTATTTTCCTCTCTCATAATAACTTTCAGTAGCAACATGAGCAAACTCAACAATATAACTATCACATAAAGCATTCTTATCATGAGTCTCATGCATAAAATAATTACTCTCCACATAAGCATAATCAATTTTATTAGTAATAGCGGGAGCAAATTCAACAAAGTAGCTATCATTATTATTCTCATCAAGTGTAGGTGGCATAGTATAATCACAACAAAATTTACTCTCCATAGTAGGTGGTACCAAAAGACCAGTATCATTATAATCATCATAAATAGGAGGCAAAGTATCATCAAAGAAAATTTTCTCCTCAATGCTTGGGGGACTAAAAAGATCATGCTCATCAAAACCAGCTTCCCCAAGCTTAGAATTTTCCATATCATTAGCAACAATGGTATTCAAAGTGTTCATACTAACATGTTCCATGGGTTTTTTAATTTTCGGATCAAACCATCCATGTCTTAAATCAGGAAATAGAGTAAAAACTCATTGTTGTCCATTATGCCTTACTAGTGTAAACAAGAAACAAAAAGTTGCAATTGCAGGATCTAAAGGAAATAGCTTCGAGTACTTACAATGCGCCGGAAAATAGCTTAGTAGCCGAGGTCCGGAGTGTGAGTACCTTTTACCTTTCCTCCCCGGCAACGGCGCCAGAAAATAGCTTGATGTCTACTTTCCCCCTCCTTTCCTGTAGACAGTGTTGGGCCTCCAAGAGCAGAGGTTTGTAGAATGTGACAAGTTTTCCCTTAAGTGGATCACCCAAGGTTTATCGAACTCAGGGAGGAAGAGGTCAAAGATATCCCTCTCATGCAACCCTGCAACCACAAAGCAAGAAGTCTCTTGTGTCCCCAACACACCTAATAGGTGCACTAGTTCGGCGAAGAGATAGTGAAATACAGGTGGTATGAATATATATGAGCAGTAGCAATGGTGCCAGAAAATAGCTTGCTGGTGTGTAGTTGATGGTGGTAGTATTGCAGCAGTAGTAACGCAGTAAAACAGTAAACAAGCAGCGATAGCAGTATTTAGGAACAAGGCCTAGGGATTACACTTTCACTAGTGGACACTCTCAACATTGATCACATAACAGAATAGATAAATGCATACTCTACACTTTTGTTGGATGATGAACACATTGCGTAGGATTACACGAACCCTCAATGCCGGAGTTAACAAGCTCCACAATAATGCTCATATTTTAGTAACCTTTAGTGTAAGATAGATCAAAAGACTAAACCAAGTACTAGCATAGCATGCACACTGTCACCTTCATGCATATGTAGGAGGAATAGATCACATCAATATTATCATAGCAATAGTTAACTTCGCAATCTACAAGAGATCATGATCATAGCATAAACCAAGTACTAACACGGTGCACACACTGTCACCTTTACACACGTGCAGTAGGAATAAAACTACTTTAATAACATTGCTAGAGTAGCACATAGATAGTAGTGATACAAAACTCATATGAATCTCAATCATGTAAAGCAGCTCATGAGATTATTGTATTGAGGTACATGGGAGAGAGATGAACCACATAGCTACCGGTAGAGCCCTCAGCCTCGGGGGAGAACTACTCCCTCCTCATGGGAGCAGCAGCGGTGATGAAGATGGCGGTGGAGATGGCAGCGGTGTCGATGGAGAAGCCTTCCGGGGGCACTTCCCCACTCCGGCAGCGTGCCAGAACAGAGACTCCTATCCCCCAGATCTTGGCCTCGCGATGGCGGCGGCTCTGGAAGGTTTCTGTGGTTTTCGTCGAACGCATCAGGGTTTTCGATACAGGGGCTTTAAAGTGGCGAAGAGGCGGCGCAGGCGGGTCGATGGGGCGCCGACAGCAGAGGGCGGCGCGGCCGGGGCCTGGGCCGCGCCGGCGTATGGTCCTGGGGGCCCGTTGCCCCCTCTGGTCCTTCCCGGGTGTTCTGGATGCTTCCGGTGAAAATAGGAACTTGGGCGTTGATTTCGTCCGATTCCGAGAATATTTCGTTACTAGGATTTCTGAAACCAAAAACAGCAGAAAACAGGAACTGGCACTTCGGCATCTTGTTAATAGGTTAGTTCCAGAAAATGCATGAATATGACATAAAGTGTGCATAAAACATGTAGATAACATCAATAATGTGGCATGGATCATAAGAAATTATCGATACGTCGGAGACGTATCACTGACTTGAGGGGCAAGCTGGAGCCTCCCACCTCGGAGAGGATCCTTTTCTCTTTCAGGGAAAGCAACTGGCTCGACGGGCTTGCACGTGCTCTTCAGGAAGCACTTGCTCGTCTGTGCGGACAGAATGTGGAAGCACTTCGTGAGGAACGCTTTGCGCATCTCGCGAGGCGTAACTCTGACGGAAGACCCATGGATGTGCCACTGCACCCCCAGTTGAGGCACCATGTGGATCACTTGGACTTCATGCTCTACCAGACTCAGAGGGACCTCGACGCCTCTCGCGCTTACGCGAACCAGACCCATGCTCACATCACCGAGCAGGGTGAGGCGATCAAGCTACTCAACAACGACCTCAGGAGCCTTCGCCAGCAGCGTGCCAAGAAGGACGCTACGATTCGCCGCCTTCGCGCCCGGATCGCGTCACTTGAGGCCACTGTCAAGGCCCAGAAGGATCAGATTCGTCAGTTGGAGGATGATGATGGAGGCATCGACATTCAGGGAGGAGACGCCTTCCTGAGCGATGACGACGACTTTGAGGAGGACGAGAACACCGAGGAGGAGGACTACGAGTTCCTGGAGGCAGGACCTGACGACTACGTCCCGATTGATATCGATGATGAGGAGTAGTTGCACTAGTTCCACTTATAGTAGGTGTGAGTTGTATCCCGTCCATTGTATCGTAGCATGAGAATGGTTCTTAAAACCATTGGAATATGTGTGTAGTTGTACTATGTGTTGCATGAATGAATGAATGTTATGTTTGTCATGAAAAGATTACAAGTTTTCAAATGCTTTTCAAACTTAACCAAAATGAACCATAGAATGTTCCCTCTTATCTCATGATCTTCTATATCTTCAGATGGCCCCTCCAAATCGCACCAACGACGCGATGCTGCAACTTCTGCAAACCCTGCTTGCAGACCGGGAAACCAAAAGAGCCGAGCGCCAAGCCAACCTCATCGCCTTGTAGAACATCGCCAACCAAGGCCATGGAAATCATGACCACCCCGGATCCAAGCTCAAGAACTTCCAAAACACCAACCCTCCGGTGTTTAGCAAGACCGAGGAGCCCCTCGACGCCGACGATTGGCTCCAGACTATGGAGAACAATCTGGAGGTAGCTGGAGTGGAAGCCAACGAGAAGGTGTTGTTCGCCACTCACTATCTCGCTGGACCAGCTCGCGCTTGGTGGACAAGCACCCGTGCCATGAACGGAGGTCAATTCATGACTTGGGAGGATTTCAAACTCAAGTTCAGCAAGTACCATGTACCCCCGGGTCTTATCAAGAAGATGAGGGATGAATTCCGTGAGCTGAAACAAGGTCGCATGACGGTGGTGGAATACCGCGACAAGTTTCTCACCTTGTCAAGGTATGCCCCTGATGAGACCGACACCGTTGAGAAGAGGAAGGAGAGATTCCTGAACGGACTGCATGATGAGATGCACGGTCTCGTCAACATCCCCTTCGCCGACCTCGAAGCCCTTGTTGACTCCGCCATCCAGATGGAGGGCAAGTTAAACCAAGCCAATGAGAACCGCAAGCGCCGCATGGCAAATCAGAGTGGATCAAGCCACCCCCAAAAGTTTCGCCCTAGCTCAAGCGGAGGTTTCACTCCGAGAAACAACAAACCCCCGATGCAGAACTCTCGCCCCGGTTATCAGAACCGGAGTGGAGGAAACCCCAAGCCGGGAGGCTACAACAACAACAACAACTACAACCGCGCTCCACCCCGAGCCCCTAACAACACCAACACCCACACCAACACCACCCCCAGAACCGGAAGCAATGCCATTCCCGTTGCGAACAAGCAGGACAAGAGCACTATCACTTGTTATGAGTGTGGTGTAGTGGGACACTACTCCAACGAGTGCCCCAAGCGTCTTGCCAAGCTCGCCGGCAACACCGCTGCCCCTGCTCAGCAGCAACGCCGTGTCTCCACCGGCAAGAAGTTCGCCCCCAACAACCCCAACAACCGCAACGGCCGCCTCTACCACATGAACGCCGAAGAAGCCCAGGAAGCACCAGATGTTGTGTTGGGTATGTTTTCTGTCAACCACACCCCTGCTAGAGTGTTGTTTGATTCTGGAGCATCTCATTCCTTTGTCACCGAAGATTTTGCATCAACAAGTAAAATTCAACCCCTCAGTTTGAAGCATGTTATGATAGTTCAAATCCCCGGATCAACCACCAAAGCCAGAAAATTTTGCAAAAATGTGCCTATCAAAATCCATGATGTAGATTTCTTTGCAAATCTAATCATACTTGGAACCAAAGGTTTGGAAGTTGTCCTAGGAATGGACTGGATGTCCAAGCACAATGGATTGATAGACTGCGCCAAGAAAGCCATAACCATGACTAGCAGCACCGGTATCGTAGTTGAGCACGTCTCTGAAAAACTACCCAGAAAATTTACCTGCAACCAAAGTGTATCCAAGCCAACTCTGGATCAAATCAGGGTCGTTTGTCGCTACCCTGATGTGTTTCCGGATGATCTACCCGGTATGCCCCCGGATAGGGATATCGAGTTTATCATCGAGTTAATCCCCGGAACTGGACCCATCGCCCAGAGAGCCTACAGCATGAACGCAACCGAGCTTGTGGAGCTGAAGAAGCAAATAGACGACATGTTAGCCAAAGGTTTGATTAGACCAAGTGCATCGCCCTGGAGATCCCCCGTCTTGTTTGTCGACAAGAAGGATGGTGCAAATCGTTTATGCACGGACTATCGTAAGCTTAACGATGTCACCATCAAAAACAAATACCCCCTACCCAAGATTGAAGACTTGTTTGACCAACTCACCGGATCCCGAGTTTTCTCCAAGATTGATCTTAGAACTGGATACCACCAACTGAAGATCCGAGCCACCGACATTCCAAAAACTGCCTTTACCACCAGATATGGGTTGTATGAGTACAATGTCATGTCGTTTGGACTGACCAATGCCCCCGCTTATTTCATGAATCTCATGAATAAGATCTTCATGAACTTTTTGGACAAGTTTGTTGTTGTGTTCATCGACGACATCCTCGTCTACTCCAAGTCCGAAGAGGAACATGAACAGCATTTGGAGATTGTCCTAGAAACCCTTAGACAGCACAAGTTGTATGCCAAGTTTAGCAAGTGTGAGTTTTGGCTGGAAGAAGTTGGATTCCTCGGACATATCTTGTCTGCAGGAGGGATTGCTGTAGATCCCGCCAAGATCAAAACTGTTATGGAATGGAAAGCCCCAACCACACAAACCGAGGTCCGCGCTTTTCTTGGATTAGCCGGATATTACCGCAGATTTGTAGAAGGTTTTTCGAGCATCGCTCGACCAATGACCCAACTGCTGAAAAAGGACAGAAAGTTTGAGTGGACCGACAAATGTGAAGAGAGCTTTCAGCAGCTCAAGAGTAGACTGACCACAGCCCCAATCCTGATCATGCCAGATATCGCAAAGCCCTTTGACGTATATTGCGACGCCTCCAAGACTGGACTTGGATGCGTGCTTATGCAAGAAGGCAAGGTTGTATCCTACCTTTCAAGACAACTCAAGCAACATGAACAGAATTACCCAACCCATGACCTCGAGCTTGCAGCCGTGGTCTTAGCCCTGAAAGTTTGGCGTCATTACCTCATGGGTAATCGATGCGAGATCTACTCCGACCACAAAAGCCTCAAATATATATTCACCCAGAAAGAGTTGAACATGAGACAACGCCGTTGGATCGAATTGATCAAGGATTACGACATGGAGATTCACTACCACCCCGGCAAGGCCAATGTGGTAGCAGATGCTTTGAGTCGACTGCCGTGCCAGTTGAACTCCATGCTCGCAACCGAACAGCCCAGTTTGCACCAGGAGTTTGAACAGTTCAGACTTGAACTTGTGAGTGAAGGATTCTTAGCCAGCATAGAACTGCAACCCACCTTGGTTGGTCAGATCAAGGAAGCCCAGAAGGACAACGCTAGCATTGACGGAATCAAGAAACAGATAGCCGAAGGAAAAGCCCCCGGATTCACCGTAGACGAAGCCGGAGTGCTTTGGTACAAAGCACGTCTCTGCGTACCATCGGACTCTGACTTAAAACAAGTCATTCTGCAAGAAGCCCATGACACCCTTTATTCAATCCACCCCGGAGGTACCAAGATGTACCAAGACCTAAAAGAACAATTTTGGTGGCACGGAATGAAGAGAGAGATCGGTAGCTATATCGCTAAGTGTGACATCTGTCAGAGAGTCAAGGCAGAACACCAACGACCCGCCGGACTGTTGCAACCCCTTCAGATTCCAGAATGGAAATGGGACTCCGTAGGAATGGACTTTATCACCGGACTGCCCAAATCCAGCAAAGGCAATGATTCCATATGGGTAGTGGTCGATAGATTGACCAAAGTCACCCATTTCATAGCCGTCAAAACCACATATCAAGGCCCCAAGTTAGCTGAACTTTACATCTCCAGAATAGTCACTTTGCACGGAACCCCCAAATCGATAGTGTCAGATAGAGGATCCCAGTTCACCTCAAGGTTCTGGCAGAAAGTGCATGAAGGACTAGGCACCCGCCTAAATTTCAGCACAGCCTATCACCCTCAGACCGACGGACAGACTGAGAGAGTAAACCAGATACTGGAAGACATGCTTAGAGCATGCGTACTGGAATACGGATCCAAGTGGGAAGACTGCCTACCCTACGCAGAATTCTCTTACAACAATAGTTATCAAGCCAGCCTACAGATGGCCCCCTTTGAAGCCTTGTACGGAAGGAAGTGCCGTACCCCCCTGAACTGGTCAGAAGTCGGAGAAAGCCAAGTTTTCGGCCCAGATGTTCTTCGTGAAGCCGAAGAGAAAGTCCACAAGATCCGCGAGTACCTCAAGACTGCGCAATCCGCATGAGTAAGAGCTACGCCGACAAGAGACGTCGGGAGATGACCTTTGAGATCGGAGACTTCGTCTATCTCAAAGTATCCCCCTTGAAAGGAATGCAACGTTTCCAACTGAAAGGAAAGCTTGCACCTCGCTATGTAGGACCTTTCCAAGTCCTTAGTCGCCGAGGTGAAGTATCTTATCAACTGGAGTTGCCTGAAGAGATGTCGGCTGTGCACGACGTGTTTCACATCTCACTTCTCCGGAAATGCCTTGAAGTCCCTAAGAAGACCGAAGTGTTCAAGAACATCGATCACCGATCGGTGGATATCAACAAGGACCTGACTTACCGCGAAGTGCCAATTCGCATCTTGGAAGAAGCTTACCAAACCATCCGCACCCGAAGCATTAAGTTTCTGAAGATCCAATGGAGCAATCATACCGAGGATGAAGCCACATGGGAACGCGAAGACTTCATGAAGAAGGAGTACCCAGATCTCTTTAGTACCTAACTTTCTTTTCGATCTCGGGACGAGATCTTTTGTAAGGGGGAAGGGTTTGTAACACCTCAAATTTCAATAAAAAGAAAGTTAGAGAATTCCAGAAAACAAAATTTCAAACCAACAAAAACTTTTCTTTTGCATATAGTACCATGCATAGGACTTGTGCATTTGAGTGATATGCCATGATGCTTGTTATTACTTGTATTTGATATGCTCTAAAACCCTAGGGTGATCATATGAAGATCACCAACCAAATAAAACAAAGAGGAAGAAAATCCAATATTTGGAAAACCCTAAAAACCCTCACATATGCCCTATGGCATTTTTATAAATGTTGACCCTAGACCTATTTGGTCTTCACCATTAGTTGAATAATGTTATTAAACACTTATTACAACTTTTGGAACCAAGGGTGCACAATTCAAATGAAATTCAAACACATTTCCCACTCACATATGATAATGGCCAAATCTGCCAAATTTAGTCTGATCACCACTTTGAGCCCCTGCAATTCAATTTTCCCAAACCAATTCTTGCTAACTCTTTGCACCATTTCAAAGTCAACATCAAGGTGAACAACTTTGATGAAGATCACCCTGCCAAATTCATCCTTGATCAATAGCTATGCTCATCCAAAGTTGCAACATTTTAACAAGTGCAACAATCTCCACTTAGCCATTTTGGCCAATCTTTGAATTCAAATTTTTCCACCACCACCTCCAATCACCTCTGGTCATTTACAACTTATCTCAACACTCACTTTTCAAAAACTTTCACCTTTTGAATTATTTCAGATTTAGACAATTTTGTAATTTCCAAAATTGAACACTATTTAGACACTATTTGCTATAGTGATCTACACCTCTAACCTACATCAAACCTAGCCCATTTGGTCCCCTGGTTCCCTCTAAGTCTCTAACCATCAATGACACATAGTGGAGCTAAGGAGGAGGGGATAGCTTGCATGGCATGGCCATGCCGGCCATGGCACCACCATGCCGCACCACCTCCTCTCTCCTTCATCGCCAACCCTGGCCACCATGCCCTTGCCCTCCACCTCACTCTCTTTGGATCACCTAGCACCGGCCACGGTCGAGGAGGAGCTCGACACTGGCCGGAATGCACGCGCCCAGCACGGCGACGCCATGCCGTGGACGTCGCACGAGAGCGCGCCACGGGCACCCACTGGCCACGCGCCGCGCAGCCCCTCCGCTCACGCCCTGGACCCCCTGTGAACGCGTTGAGCACCGCAGTGACACCGCGACGCCGCCAGACACGCGCCCAGCCCAGACCCGTGACCGCCGGCGCCGGAGACGACGACCACATCCCGTACGCGCCGCGGCCGTCGTGGAAGAAATGCGACCAGACCGGACGTCCCCCGACCAAACCAGCACCACCTCTAGCTTCGCCTGGACGAGGAGAACCCGACAGCACCCTCGCCTAGCCCAATCGTTCACCGGAATCGCCGCGAGCAGGTTGACCTCGCCGCAGCCCTCACGGTCACTCGCTCGCCTATAAAAGGAGAGCTCCGTTCGTCGAATTGAGCACACCAGCACACTCCCCTCTTCTCACTCGACCGCCTGGGCCACTCCACCATCAACATTCGCCGCCATAGCCACCCAATCGCCACCTCACTGCCGACGGACGCAGCGGAAGCTCGCCGCCGATTGAAGCCGATCCAGGAGTTGCCGCCGGTACCAGTCGACTCGCCGTCGTCTACACCTTCCCCGAGCACACTGCCATCCCTCGCTGGAGCCGCGGTGAGCTCTCCGACCCCCTACCCTCGCCGCCAACCTCCCTGCCTCTCGCCGGAGATGACGATGGCCCTGTGCCGTCCGATCTAATTCTAATCCAACGCACTACACGTCTCCATACCGTTTCGGGTTTTAAAAGAGGCTGACAGGCGGACCCCACCCTGTCAGGCAGCCCACGCGGGCACAGACACGTGGTGGGCTGGCCGTGGGCCTGTTTAAATGAATTGGCCCAATAGCTTTTCCCGCCGGCCCTTTTAATCCAAACTTAGTTTAATTAATTCAAATGAATTTGAATACTGCCTCCACTTTGAAATTCAACCATTTCAATTTGGCTAAACCAAATTTAGTGAATTTTATATTGTTAGAAAGCCACTGAAATTCTCTACAACATGCCACTGGCCTCATGGTCAATTTCGTTGTAGAATAAATATGATAAAAATAACAAGACAGGGACTTTTCCCTATTCAAATAATTCTTAAAAATCAACCAGAATAGATATTAAGTTAGTTCCAACTCTAATAGCTCACTTTTGACTTACACTAATTGTTTATACAATAAAATGGTGTGGTCACTTTGCATGATCATGCCATGGTTTAATGAATGGATATTTTGACTAGTTTAACTAGTTGATATTGTCCAAAACTAATAAGGTTAAATTGTGTGAAGTCCTACACTTCATTTAAACTTGTCTCACATGGATTCATGGGATGTTTGGACCCTGGTTCCAAACTCTCTTATATGAATTACTTGAGATTTAAATCAAAGGTAGTGTTATTTAAATTGTATGAGGTGACCCACCTCATTTAAATCATTTTCCCAAATGATGATGATGAACATTTGACTTAGGTCAATATGAGTTCATCCATGATTGTTGGAGAAATTAAATCTTAAGAAGATTTCAATGAGAGGAAATTATTCCTCAAGAACCCTATGGAAACTATCTTTTACATATGGAATACAAATTCTAGTTAAATCCCACAACCCATGCACCCTAGTTTATTTATGTGGTGTGCATAGAGTAGTTTGTGTGTTTATTTGTGATGTGTGGAATAGCCATTGAATTAGTGAGTAATTATACTCGTATTCAAATTTAGACGGTAGCACCGGAGAGTACGCCGAAGAAGAAGGTTGCTACCAGGAGGAGGAAGAGGAACAGTTTGAAAACTATCAAGGCAAGCTACTACCATTGCAAGCTAATATTCTTGCAAAGTGCAAAGCCCCATGTTTCTTACCCTTTTCTTATATGAACCCATCCCAAGTTTTTACCTTACCAGCTTTTACTTGTTTTCCAAATGAGTTATTTTTATAGTTAACTTTGGTCAAAGTACAAGTTGAGTCCTAGAGTAGTGAGTTAGTCTTCCCAAAGCAAAGCAAGTTAGCACCCCTCATGAATTAGAGCTAGTGCTAAAGAATTAAAACTTGACTACTCTAGATGGGAACCATGTGAATTTGAAAGGATTTTTAAACCTTGGAATGAAGATGCATTCCATTGAATGATTTTTGAAGGTGAATATGACCAAGAGAAGATGGTGATTTTTGATAAAACATGATGTTGGTTTGAATGCGATACCTTTCCAATTATCAAGTACCCCCACAATACCTGATTATGGGTAGGGCTTAACTGGAAGTTTATGCGTCTTAGTATGGGTTCCCTCTAAACAAGCGTCATCGGGGTTATGCCGAAAGCTGCCTCTACCACAACAGAAACGATACGATATGATGCGAAATGAGGTGAATGTCCGGCCCAAGCCCTGTGCAGTTCCTGTGGTATCTGTCTTCTTCACCGGGAGGCCAAGCTCATGGGGAGAGGTGCTCATACTAGGATTCGTAAGTGAAAGGTTATGGTTGATGATCCGCGTCTTGTGTTACGATGATTCGGGAAATCCCGACGGATGAAATCAAATGTTGTGGCACAAGTGTGCAACCTCTGCAGAGTGTAAACCTATTCGAATAGCCGCGTCCACGGTTACGGACGGTTGGAAAGGCCATACAGTTTCCGATGTCATATCTTTGAAAATGATGTTGAAAGGTGATGGTGAAATGACTTGTGGTGGATTGAATTGAAATCACCACTTGAATGGTGGGAATGACACTAATGTTCCCACTTGAGTTAGTTAGTACTTGAGTAAGCTTTTCTCAAAACTTTGTGAAATAAAACTGGCTTTATGCAAATAAACTAGAGCTTAGCAAACCATACTAGAATATCTAGCACTTACTTTAGTATTAGTTTGCGAGTACTCAACGTACTCACGGCTTTGTCCCTGGCTATTCAAATGGCCAGAGTATGAAGATGAACAAGGAGATGACCAGCAGGACGCCTACGACAACTAAGCGCTTCCCGACGTCAAGCGTTGGCCTGTGGACTAGAGAGTCCTTGTATCTTACGCTTCCGCTATGTTGAACTATGAACTTGTGTTTGTTCGTGGATCAATAGATCAACTATTCGTGTAATATGGATCGTGTGATTCCAATTTGTAAGACTTATGGTTTGTAATGAATGATGACTGTGATACTTAACTATTATGCCTCGCAACAACAATATTCCTGGGATTGCGATGTATGATATAATAGGCATTCGGACTTAAAAATCCGGGTGTTGACAGGAGTTCAGAGATACTTTTCTTCGAAGACACGGATTGTCTTCGCAAATAGGTGAACATATTTGATTGACGTATCTTCACCAATTCGAAGATACTCATCTGTGTAATTAGTGGAAATCCGGTAGGCGATAATCCTCATCGCCACCGAGATTTTCTAGTAGGGGTAAACCCAATGAGGTCGGCGTATTTTTTCCGCCATGTAAAATGACAACATCTCGCCTCACATTCCTTCACTATCTTGATGAACAACTCTCGTCTCATCTGATACCATCTACGAAAGAGATGTCTAGGATAGGTCAGGACCTCAACGAAGTAGTCCCGCATCAACATCACCAATCCCGGATGCAGAGGTGGCTGACAGTCGATCCTCGTCTTTTCCTCTTCCGGTTCTCTTCGTCGTGGAGGCTCTGCACAACCACAGCATCATGTTTTCAATCTCGTCATTGTCGGATTCCCAATCGGATCATCTGACAAGGACGCGCTCCACGCCGAACTCCACGATTTGCTCCACGAACTCATCTATTTTCAAAGAATCAGACGCGTACTTTAACAAATCGTTACTAAAATGTAAGCATGATCGAAAGCGTGGAGGAATCATGCCTTCAAGCGGCAACGAGGTGGGAAGAGGCGAGAGCGCCGGCGGGGGCTACTGACGATGGGAGCGCGGGCAGAGAGCGTGGATGGGTGCATCCACGAGCAGAGGGGCGAGCTCGGGCGGAGCGGTCGGAGAGCGCATATTCATCCCCTACCGCTTTCACCAAAATCCATGGTGGCAGCGATAGGCGGTGCTAGCGGTTGAACTAGCAAGTGCGCATTGGCGCTAGCGACGGTGGAACGAGGGTGGGTACGCTTCTTGGGGGCGCGGCGAGGCTGGAGCAGGCGAGATCTAGGTCTGGAGGTGGAGACGGCGGTGGCGCCAGGGTTCCGAGCTTAATATTCAGCACGCGATTGAGTTTCGACGCGATGGGAAAACACCAAATTTCAGCCGCAGATCCTAGTATATCCAGAATATGGAGGCGGGATGGGGGTTTGCTGCAAAAAAAAATCGGGATCAGACTTTTTTGCCGCATCTGCTTTTTCAACTTGGTACCCTAAATTGACGGTTAATTCTTAGTTTCGGTCCGGATAAGGTATCTGCTAGTGATCCTGCTAGTGATGCTTTAATTTGGTATGTTGCGCCTGTGCCGATGCCCGGTGGGAACACTCCGAAGTCCGGCTAAGCAAATTGTTTTCACTTTGTCAGGATTGGGCCAATTGGTTAATTACTGGCAAATAAATTGAGACCAAAATTTGCACGCCCGCGGTAAACCGACATCGGCAGCATCATGGCACATCATAGTGATAGCCGCAGCTTCAGCTCCTTCACGTCGACCGGCGCACAAGTTTGTCACGTCTAAAAATGACAATCAATCTGACTAAAAGAAAACGAAATTATATGTCACAGTTGAACTTAAATTTGAATAACAGTTCTAATGTTATATAACTTATAATATGTCTTTGTGACAAATGTGTTACTGCTCAAATTAGTGGTCAAAATCAAAAAACAAGAAAACGAGGACCCCAGACACAAAGGAACGTCTTTCACGGCAAGGCATGCTGAGCCTTTAATTTTTCGGCATTACAACAACAACCACCTCAGAGAAATTATGAGTATATTATGCAATGTGTCACAACAAAATAATACCGAAATTTTGTAGTTTATAGGTACATCTAGCTCAATTACAACTTTCTAATACTAAGAGGAGTTTTTCTAAGGTGGGGTGCACCTACACCCTCACTTCTTTTACACGATCTAATAAAAGTTCTGAAAACACTAGCATATATATTGACCCATATAAAAAGGTAAAAAACTATAAATTTTATGTTTATATATATTTGCTACCACTAGTTATTTTTCTTGCTCCTTCCAGCTCTTATAAGCTGAAGTAGATGTGATGCTTCACTAAGGATGAAGATTCTTCTCATGTACACAAAGGTACCATGCCGCTGGCCGAGTCATCTTTTTTTTTGCTGTTGGCCGAGTCATCTTAAATGAGAAGAAACCTCCGAAAGCCCCATACCATTGAAAACAGGATTGTTCTGTTTCCTCATCATAGAAGATGATCCCAGTCCCTGGTTCAGTCCCTGGTTCAGCAGTGTTTGAATATCAGGTTCTAGAAGTGATCCCTGCGATGCAATGTTACTTTCTGTAGTCACATTTTCAGCTGGATCTGACACCATAAAAAAGTCTGTCGGCTCACTTTGGTATGAATCAACAGATTTGAACAGCAAAATTTTTGGCCTGTTCGGATGCTCCTTAGCAGCCTTCTCCCATTTTTCTCTTGTTGTTGGAGTGACTCTAGGATCAAGCGTGATCTCTTTAAGATGTTTGAGATGGTCTATTTTGACGTCGGAAAGGCCATGTAGATCTTTACAGAGCAGCTGAAGTGTAACAAGGAAGGGCAAAGCCCCTTCTTCTATTGTTGGAAAAGTTGGACACTGAAGCTCCAAAGAAAGGCGTAGAAGCCTGCAGAACGCCTGATCTCTTACGATGAACTTCTCAAGGTCGTGAGCAATTAGTTTTAAGTACTGCAGATCGCTCAAATTACTCAAAGCTTCAAGAACATCCGTTGTCAATTTAGTAGACGAAAGGCATAACTCCTTCAGACCCCGAAGTGAAACAACAAACTGAGGCAAAGCAGCCAAGTCGCCATGTAATTTCAGAGAGGTGAGATAGCAGGGTCCTTTTATGGGATTCAGGAAGTCTTGACAGCATTTGTCAAAATGAAGCGATAGAGATCGGGAACCGATATTTGCTTGCTTTTTGTCATGAATGAACTGCTGAATGGTCTCCTTAAGATCCGTTCGGTCAGTGCAACCTGCGAGCGACTCACACCAAATCTTTACCTTACTCAATTTATTCATGTAACCTATAAGATGCAGGAACCCTCCACTTCCGTCGGTAACAAATCCTGCTAGTGTTTCTAGGTTACTTTTTCCTTTGGAGAGAAACTCATGCACTTCACTCTTTGGCTTGACTCTATCTGGAAATTTAAGCTTCCCAAATAAGTGAATTAAACACGGCAACTGGAGGACTTCTACATGCAGTATCTTTACCTTTGTTCTCCTTACATCAAGTGATACCAAATGTTTCAGTTTTGCAATATCCCTTGGAATTCTGGTAACACCACCCCCAATGCTCAAATATTTCAGAAGCAGAAGGTTGCATATGTCTTTGAGATGATCATCCTTCAACTCATCACATTTTTCAAGATCTAATACTCTAAGCAGATGGTACTTGCTGAGGTCCAATACAGTTTCACTTGCCTCCCTGAAGATAGCTAGAGACCGCACAAGCGATAAATCGACATTGTCGAATCTATCAGCATCTGTAGCAGAACTATGATGGAGAGAAAGCCGACGCACGTATTTGGGCTCTGCCTTGTCATTGCAAAATAGAGTGACGAAGTTCTGAGATATGGACATGTGCAAAATGAACTCACGCATCATGCCGTATGTTTGGCAAGTTTTCACATTATCATTGTTGCTCACATTGATCGGCTCAATGATGTTCCGATCCATGAGCACATCGAAAGCAGCTATGGGATCCGGGGTGCTAGGCGAAGGTAGCGGTTCTACAAATCCCTCCGCTAACCATCTTCTCAAAAGACTTTTCTTCCTGATGGGACGATCACTCGGGAACATACCAAAATATAGCAAGCAGGCTTTGAGAGCATGGCCAGGCAGATTGGTATAGTTACGAATCAGCACCCGTCGCATTTTTTCGAAGCTCTTATCGTTCTCCAGGTGATAACCTATCTGGGTGCAGACATCTTCACAGCTAGGTCCTGTTGGCCAACCCTTTGATTGCAAGTATTCACCAATTGTCACCAGCGCAAGTGGTTGGCCATCACACTTCTTCAAAACTTCTGCTGGATCAGGCTGCTTGTAACATGAATACTTGTCCGGGCAAGCTTTCTTGGCGAACAATTGTTCCGAGCATATCTTATCAAGTCTGCTCATTTTGTGCACATAGCCATTAGTAGAGCTGCAGGCATTAGCCACTGACTGAATAGTCGTCGTCACAACTATTCTGCTGCTAACATCCTTATCTGCTGGTAAGGCTGATTTGATGGTTTTCCACTGATCTTCTGTTCGAATGTCATCAATTACAATGATATATCTGGCAGTGATCATGAAGGAAAGCAATAAAATTAAAATCTTTCTGAAGTAAGAAGAAATGAAAAGATGATTAAACACCACTTCAAGTTACAACCCTATAAGTAGGATTCAGTTTTGTTTTTCAGTCCATTTGCGGCGTTTTACTGGTGAACCAACAAATTTTGGATGTTTTCGGTGATCCAATGGGCTGCATACCCAATAACTTTGGAGGATATTTTCAGTAAAACTCTGACAGTTATTTTTCACAGACTTTGGTGTCCAAAGTAGTCTGCCTAGCTACAGACAGAAGTTGAAATTCCAGAATGGGAAGTTGTTTTGGTTTGTACTAACATTCTGGCCGCTATTCATTAAGAATTGGAGCATGGTTGTTCAACTGACCGAGTATAAGTTTTGGCTCAAGCTAACTAGCAAGAAAATAGCGAACTGATGTATATGTGGTAGATAAATAAATAATACTTGGGAGATAATGTTTTCTTGAAGCAAAATCGATCAGCCAAAGCCCAAAGTGAATTACCTCTTCCTCATCAACTGCTGTCTGAGTTCTACACAGAGCTGGCCGACATCGGAGGGCTGCAGGACACTCTCCCCCTGGCAAGAACGGGCGTCGGAGCTAAGCTTCCAGAGCATGTCCGCCAGCACCTCCCTGGGGCTCTTGAGCGCCGCATAAACCCACGCGTGCTTCTCGAATCTGTTGCTGCCGGTTTCTCTGTTGTACACCTCCGCGGCGAGGGCGGTCTTTCCCAGACCGCAGAACCCGACGATGGAGATCACCTTGAGCTGCCTCGGCTCCCCATCGGCCAGCTGCTGCAGGAGCTCCGCCCGGGGCTCGTCGACGCCGACCAGATCTGCGTCAAGGATGCGCGGATCGGAAGGGGAGGAGGGCGATTCATCCACCAGCTGGGTAGCAGAGGAGGACTGGCCGGCGGCGGGGAAGCCGACCAAGTACCTCTGCTTCCGCTCGTGCGCTTCCCTCGTCATCTGCCTCAGCCGCTGCATCTCTCGAGCGAGCTGCGCACTGGTCTTGAGCGCCTTCGGGGCCCGGACGCTTCGGCGGAAGAAGGATGACTGCTCCTCCCAGCTCGCGCGGTACAGCAGGCCGTCGATGCAGTCTTCTATGCCGTGAGCCAGTTCGCGCAGATCTTGGATCGACAGGCGCGCGGTAGACGAGGCTGTCGAGAGCTCATGGTCATCGTCATCGATGGCGCCGACGATCATGCGGAGCTCCTTCACGAGGAATTTGATGTCGCTCTTGACGCCCTTGTGGAGCTTGTATTTCTCGTCAATCAGAGAGAAGAGCCTAGGCAGGATAACCTTGATGAATCCGCTCAGAAGAGCGGCCTCCATCTTCGTCTCCTAGCTACGCTCGCTCCACTACCGATCGGCTTATAGACAAAAGCAGCTGGACCAAATGAGCGATGCGATTTTTTTACGAGGGAACATCAACTCTGCAGATATTTTTATAAATGTTTGTGTCCGGTACAATGGACAGAGTAACTATTAGTATTTTTTTAAAAAATGAAGTATCTTGTGTTGATGACTAAGTTGGTGATTAATAGACTGCAACGTCGAATTTGTGATTAGTGTACTTTACTTACAAGTTAAGCTGCAACGGTGATTTTTTCGTTTACAAGTAAGGTGTTACAAATGAGTATGCAACTACGAAAAATATGTCCGGCCCATTAGATTTGTTTAGCGATCCATGAATACTGAAAACTAAATTTATTCTACACTAGAACTAGTCACACCCTCAAAGAAAAAACAAAGGATTGAGAGAAAGAGGCAATTCATGATGGAAACCTTGAGTATTTTGTGTATTGGCAATTTTATGTATAATTTAATCAACAAAAAATAGAGAAAACATGACTTAATATATAGGAAGCTAACTAGTCATGCAATCTATTAGATAAAACTGTAAGCAAGTCTAAACAAATTGCTAGAATAAGAAACTGTATAGAATCTCAAATAAGAGAAACATAAATACCTATCATTGGGTGCTGCAGTTTCCACAAAGTTGGTAAACTCCTTAGTTTTATTACTGATTCGAAGCTTGTTTGAGCCTCTGGATGTGTGGTGGATCTTGTTGCATGGGGTAGGAAAACAACATTCGGAGGCGTAGGGCCCCTCTGCGGGGTTTTGTGCCCTATGCGGAGAGATGGAGGATAATAATCACATCTTCTTTTCCTGCCTCCTTGCTAAATTTCTATGGAGTGCAGTTAGGGAGCTGCTCGGCTGCACGTGAAAGCCCCTCCCTGTTTTGCGGGTATCTTTAGGATTCTCCATAACCAAGTGGGGCAATCCAAGCGGGGTTCTTTGGATGGCGTGTGCCGCTCTTTGTTAGACGTTGTTGAACCTTACGAACAAATTTACGATTGACGTGATCTTCCCGAGTCAACCTGTTGATGGGTTATACAAAATGTCTACATATTTGCAGGTGTGGAAGCTAGTGGCTAGGAGGCAGGATCGCGAGGCGGTGGAGTGGACGATCGGCCGGATTCGCTCTCTCGATGCGACCATCAAGGATTGAGACTAGCACTCCTCCTAGGTCATGTATCTTCGATTTTGTGTTCAGCTGGGTGTTGGGGCACTATCTGACTTTATCTGTTGTCTCTGTCGTTGTGCAGTTGATGAACTGTTTGTAAGACTTTATGTGTTATGTGTATTGTTTATACTCTGGCCGTTGAGGCTTTATTAATTTAAAGCCAGATTCTGTTTGAGCCTTTTGTCTAATAAAAATATACTCATTTGGATGGCAAGCGCTAGGCTACAACTGATTGTAGAAAGCCAAACCATCAGCCGCCTCCAGAGCCGTCCGATGTGTTTAAGTGAAGAAATCATGCGCATTGGATCATGTAACAAAAACGGTTCACATGTATCTATTTTTTGAGAGCACGTAACATTGGTCTCCAACATTTTAATATATCCACACGTTCGATCATGTAACAAAAATAACTCGCGTGTATCAATTTTTTTCCAGATTATGTAACATTAGTCCCCAACATTTTTATCTAGTCTATGAAATTCGCGAAATTATGGTGCAAAAAATTCCATCAATGGTGCAAAATGTCCCGAATGTAACATTTTCTCTACTTCTGTAACAATGTAAAAAATGTGACATCATTTTCCAACATTTATTTGCAGTATATCTTTAAACAATCCTAACTTATCCAACATTACAGAAATACATATGTAAAATTGATCTAATCTCTCCGTAGAGTACGTAGCAAAAATCATTTTAGTACTTTGGACATATTTACACAGCAAAAGTTATGCGCACATGTAGCAAATCGAAATGCGGTACCTAACATCGACAAAAAATCCCCAAAAGTTGACCTTCTCAAGGTTAATTGAGGCGCTGCCACATCCGATTCGAGTTTGCAGGTGAACAATCCACCACGACGGGGCTCCTGCATGTGGGGTGCCACCGCGGCTACTCCTTCCCGTCCCATGCCAGTGCCAAGAAGGCGTCGATTCACTCGATTGGATGCGCCTAGTTTCGATTCCTCGCACCAGATGGTCGAGAGCGACGAGGCTAGGCTTCGACGAGGCTGGTACTGGACGAGGCGAACGCCACCGCTGGACCCGAACCGGCGGCACGTGGGGAATTCGTGGGAGGGGAAGGGATGCGCCTACAGGTGGAGCATGAGGAAGGGAGGAGCGGCGGCGCTCGTCAGAGCAGCAAGAAGGCGGGCGAGGAATGCGCCGGTGGAGTAGGAAGAAGGTTGCGCACGGGAGTGTTTTTGTTGGGAACGAAGACCCTAGCGCCTCTCTCCTCAACCCTAGCCGCCACCATTTCAAGAGACGACGCCATGGCTGGTAGGGGCAGAGGCCGAGGCCGCGGCAGATCTGCACGGTCGCCGTCGCTTGCGGCGTCATCGTCTTCATCGTCGGACATGCAGGAAGAGTAGGAAGTGTTGTTCGAGTTCATCGTCATGCTCAAGGGCGACGCACTCGACATGCAGAGGCTGCCAGACAAGTTCGCCGACTTTGTCGCCGGAAACGAGCCGGCTGCGCTGTATCTGCAGGAGGCTGGCTGTGACTGCTGCCGGTGGCTGGTGGACGTGCTCTTCGACGGGCGCGGCAAGATGTACCTCCAGACCGGCTGGGAGAAATTCACGCGTTACCACGATCTCGAAGACGGATGCGTGCTCACATTCTCCTACCTTGGCGACGCGGATATGAGCGCCAAGGTGTTCGATAACACGCGCTGCCGCTGGCACTACCACGGAGACAGCGATGAGGAGGACGATTGAACACGCCGAGTGTTGTTTCTTCGCAGCGAAAACATGCACGGATGTTTCTGGATGTTCTTCCTCGAAAGGACCAACAAGGCTATCATCATCAGCTGGATTTTCCAGTTTGGGTGTCTGGGAGTGCCTGGAAGTGTTCTTTGTTGGCAACAACCACACGAAATCTGCGATGCTAACACTAGTTAGGTTTCCTAATTTTACAATATTTTAACTATGTATTAGTTTGTGGAAACCATGTTCCAAACTATGTTTTAGTTTGTGTAAAACCATGTTCCCAATTATATATTAGTTTGTGGAATGTTCCTCCTCTTTATTCGAATTTCTATATTTTTATTTGAAATTTTAATTCAAATCATCTATCGGGGCTGTCGTATGGAGGACGCCGGTGTGGGTGCAGCTCCCCCAAATGAAATATGCTGTGCCGACACCCCCCATATGACAGTGCCGACACCCCCCATACGACAGTGCCGATGCCCCTGCCGGCGACTATTTAGGACGCGCCGGTGGAGACGCTCTTAGCCCTCCCCTTAGAACTTGTTTGGTTACTAGGCCAAACCACACAGGGAATCTAACTCCTACGCAGATTTCCCTGTATGCTCGGGAACCCTTTCGATGAGAGGCAAAACGCATCCATTCTATCGTGCCATTTAGATCCCAAAAAGAGGGGAATGGAAAGGAACGGAGGGAAAACTACAAAATCCGAAAATAGATCATAATTCAGTACAAATCATTCCTTTTTTTTCATACAATGTGTTGCTAATTCCAGGAGATAAAATAGAACGTTTTCTCATAAAAGATTAGGAAATCTAAGGATACAAATTAATAAAAAAAAATTCAAGGAAGCTCAATGATACAAATTAATACTGAATTTTCAAGGAAAATTTCAGCAATACAAATTAATACACAAGCGTGCAAACATATGCATACATCAATCTTACATCTCATGTCAGGCAAATAATGCATCGTCGTGCGTTGCCGGCGTATCGCGGCACCTGTTGCCGGTAGTGTAAGATTCAGAGCTTCCCCGAGAACATCAGGGGCACCCTCGCCCTAGACTTCACCGCCACCATGACATGCCTGTAGAGCTCAACTTCCAGGTCGTACAGGTCCTCCAACAACTAGTCCCTCAGGACAACCTGCAATGACGACGAGCACCACAGAGCATCTCGTCAGACGAGGCCACACTACTACACGGTAGGGATTTAGGGGCACTTTGCCCGGGGGCACTTTTCATAGTGCCCCTAAATACCCCCCGCACTTTGGCTAAAATGCCTCTAATGCCCTACCTATTGGGGCAGTTTGGAAAAGTGCCCCAATTGGTATACACCTATTGGGGCAGTTTGGTGAAGTGCCCCAATTGGTATACACCTATTGGGGCAGTTTGGTGAAGTGCCTCAATTGGTATATACCTATTGGGGCAGTTTGGTGAAATGCCTCAATTGGTATACACCTATTGGGGTAGTTTGGAGAAGTGCCCCAATTGGTATATACCTATTGGGGCAGTTTGTACAAGTGCCCCAATTGGTATAGATCTATTGGGGCAGTTTGGAGAAGTGCCCCAATTGGTATACACCAATTGGGGCAGTTTGGAGAAGTGCTCCAATTGCTATATACCTATTGGGGCAGTTTCACAAGTGCCCCAAATTCTTTAGACGGAAACAACAACAAATGCAAGTGCTCAGTTACAAATTCAAACAAAGTTAAAAACAACAAATTATGTCGAGACAACAGACATAAACATCTAGTAAAACAAACAGAAAATTCAAACACTTAAATTCCTACAAACCATGACATAGAATTTGAAAGCCAAACTAGGTGATAATTTGAACAAGTTTACTGTAGAACATTAAACTAGAACAAGTTTAGCCTGAACAAGTTTACTTGATAATCGGAACTAGCTAGTTGCCCCCACTAGTTGATGATCTCAACAAAGTTGAGACTTATGTACTCCTGCATTGGATATATCTTGATCAAAACAGTTGAATCAACTCCAATGTGAGCAGCAGCAACAAAGTCTGTCCAACCATTTTGAAAGCATACATGTCCAAGTTCCCATTCAATTTTGTAGGTGCAGTCAATAAAGTCTTCTTCTTCTCCTTCTAGGGGTTGGCCATTCCTTGAAAGATTTGCTTTTCCAAAAACTGGGTACCTGTAGCCATCCACAGCCTCACTAGGCATGTACTGACATAAGAGCAAATAATAATTTGTCAGCATCTAATTATTGCATTCAAATGCATGACAAACATGATAATAATTAGCTACTAGCACAAACCAAACCAGACAAACTTACCAAGGCTTCAAATTCCTGATTGTTCTCATCCATCTTGTGCACCCAAAAATTCTTCTGATGTTTCAGTTCATAGAATTCATGTTCGGTGACATAAACATCTTTGTAGATTCCAAAAAGTATGGCAGCCATCTCTGCTCGATGGCGAATTGATGTCTGTGAATACAGTTACGTACGAGGATGCTCCTTATGGAACTAGGCATATCTCCAACCACTTTGCGATAAGGTGTCATACAATTTCAGTAACATATAGGAATGGCTACAGGTTCAGCAATACTAAATTTAAAACCATGAAGTTGAGCAAGAATATACCAGTTTCTTCAACTACAGCTTTCTCAATATTGTTCTTGTAAACAGTAACATTGAATAAGTTGGACAGTCTATCAAGAGAATCTTCATTATATTCGAAATGCACAACATCTCCCACTTCTATATCATAAGCCCTAATTAAAGATTTCCACTAAGGACCACAAATGTATGTCCTCAACCTATCTTTTCTCAGGAACAAATCATATTTGCGGAAATTGGGTGTCCTGGCAACTAGCCAATTCTTTGTGAACTTGTTCAACCTCTCTCTGAAGGAGCAAGGTACATTCTGTATGTAAACAAAAAGTGTTAATTTATAAATAATATGATTGGCTACTGTATCACAATGAATGGAAACCACATTATCCAGTTTCAACATGTCTTACCACACCATGTAGGAATCCAGGAACGACGATAACATTGAAACTTGTTGTTTTCCTCTCTGCACGGCCACAATTTTCAGAAGGTTGCTCACAGCCAACACAAGTCATTTCGGCCATCACCTACAAACAAATAGAATTGGAGAGATTTAGGAGATGATGTAAAAAAATTACAATTTATGCATGCACATGTCCGTTTACAGTATGTAGTCCTAATCAAATCGGTTTGTATAATGTAGAGCTACGGTTGCATGGTACATAATGGAGAGCTATGGTCTGCTTCAGCGATCAACGGGTGGTGTTCTGGGCCAACTTCATCCGTTCGGGACTAGCTTCCTCCACGCCATCGGCTCCATCTCCGACAGCCACGAGATGCGTCCGACAGCCATGAGGTGGTCCATGCAATCTAACTTTGTGCTGTGTCGTTCACATGTTTGTATGTGTTGGCAATTAATTGAATCTAACTAGGGAGAAAATAACTTACGAATGAACCTGACAAAACTAACATTACTCCTTAAATCCTTCAAACTTAAAAGCCTGAACTACTAGAAAAAAGAAGTTGTAATAAATCTGACAGTACGAGAACTTGTTCAACCTCTCTCTGAATGAACAAGGTACATTCTGTAGGTAAAACAAACGTTCATGCGGTGTGTGCCATGCATGGTGACCAGACGAAAAGGGAGCGGACAAAACACAAAAAGGAGTACAGCGGTGTCTGTCATAGCTAGAGGGTAATCCTTGCCCTGTTCTCTTCCATCACATAGCTAGATGTAAACAAACATTTATCCAGGTAAATAATTTATGCATGGACACAGGGTGAGAGATACAGGAAGTAAACAACTAACCGTCAAACAGCAGATTGATTTGTAGAGGATGAACTGCTAGACCTTTTGGTTCTGCACAGGTTGGATCGAACAATTAATTGAAGCAGCCAAGGAACCAGTAATTTAGAACAAGGAGAGGATGAACAATGAATAGTTTAATCAGAAATCTTAATCTGCAGAAAACATAAAACTCACCGTCAAACAGCAGTTCGATTTGGAGAGGACGAACTGCTAGACCTTTCAGGTTCTGCACATGTTGGAGCAACCAAGGAACCAGTAATTGAGAACAAGGAGAGGATGAACAATTAATAGAAATCAAATTAGAAAAAAGAGATATCGAAGAACAGAAGAACTTTGATCGGAATAGAGGGGTGGGACATACTGTTTAGAAAGAACTGTGTATGCCTGTGATTGAAAGAGAGGGGTGGGAATATAGGGGTGGTCGAACAAGCAGTTATTCCACCCACGATTGATCTCACTTCCCCTGTTCCCATGTTGCTTTTAAGGCCCATGGAAGTAAAACACTTAACTTCCGGCCTAGTGGGCTTGTTCTATTTTTCCCAAGGCCCAGGGAAGTATATATTACTTTGCAAAAACTGAACAATTAAAATCAGTGAAAATTGAACTGGCAGTTTGAAAAATTCAGGACCAAATATTCAATCATAAAGGATAATCCCACTATACAATCCCTTCACACAAGAGCCAGTGTACCCACTGGTGAGTCTCCACTCAAATTTAATCCTGGCACACATGAACTAAGACTAAGAAAGACAAATGATTGAGGAACAGAGACAGTCCTCCTCCTTTATCAAGAAATTTACAGATCCAGAGAATCAGAGACAAAAAACTTAAAAAATCGCTGAATACTGAGAAGAAAGAAACAGAGAGACCCTCCTCCTTTATCCGGGCTTGGGACCGGCTACCGAGAATATGGTAGGCGGAGTTACCCCCCCAAAACCCAAATAAAAAAAATCAGAAATATAGTCTGCATAATAGATACTGCGACATATATAGTCAAACAAGCGGCCAGGGTAGCAAAATGACATAAACACACAATGGACACACACAAATTGTAGACTAAAACAATTATATCATATGATAAAGATTATATCATATGATATCAACTGAAACTTCAATACCACCATGGCCGCCCTGGTTGAAAAGAAGGAGAACAACACTCCCAGATTCAAAGTTATACTCCTTAGCAAACTCCGACCAGCAGGAATCGAACTTCAGCCTTCCATCAGTAGTAGTGTAGTATGCACCCTTAGGGCGGTAGCCATAGTCATCAACAAAAAAACATGCCTCGCCGCTTTCAGAGATATTCAAGGACCTAGCAACTTCCTTCGGTATACGCTGAATAATAAAAATTAAATTATATATGGAAAGGATATAAAGGTTAACTAAGATTACATAAAGAAAAGGAGAACTATACCAGTCCATCGCCCTTCAAATCAGTATTCGTCAAGGTGTGCACAAAAACAACACCAAGACCAAGACCACGCTCACGGAGAAGTTGTTCCTTCTTCAATGTTTGAGCAGTAGTAAGCATAACACCTTTAGTGTGGACAACTGCAGTTGGAATTTCTGCATACAAATTTAAAATTAATAAAAGAATCAAAAAAGAGGAGATATAACATCAGTTATATTACAAAAATGGGCAACACATGGTAAAGGAGAAAACAGAATTACCATTGACACGATGCTTTTCAGTGCCATCAGGACCTTGTGCAAAAATCCCAAACAATTCAGGAGCATTATCAAACCCGAACATGATACAGTCGCCAACTTTCAGGTCGTAGTCATGAAGAAATTTTTGGTATCCACTTCTAAAAACACGTGTCTTCGAACTGCCTTTCTTAACATGAAACTTGTACTTCACTTCATCCGATGTAGCGACAAAAAAGATATTACCAACAAGGTTGTTGAACTGCCTCCTCACAACACAAGGCACAGTCTGAAAAAACAGTAGAACGAAAATGCAGAAAATAAGGATATAGTCTACAATTTATCAACAAAAAAGATACAGACTAAAAAAAGGATATATACCATGAACTCATCAAATCTGCTTCCAAGATAACAACGAAATGAACTGAGAGTCTCCCACCTCTCCTTACAATGGTTGCCCATCGAACCACAAACAACACAGTTCATCCTGCGTATATTTAGCAATTACCAAAGCTAGAAAAAAATACAGGTAGGTAGGGCATATTCATAGAAATCTATCCATAGATCTGAACAAACAAGATTATTCAGAAGAGAAAAAGGATTTTGAACAAACAGAGAAATAGGAGATGAAGTAGTGACATGTAAAAACATATTTTCCTACCTCTTAAAACAAACAAGAATCTTCAGAGAGACAAGAGTTTTCAGCACAAAAGAGAGAAAGAAGGAGACTTGCTTCACCGGAGGGCAGAAGGCAAAACCAACCAGGGGCATTATAAATACAATAAGTACTAGTAACTGCCTACAACCTATTTAATGAGGCTGTGGGTAAGTGGTGGTTGCTATCCTGTAAGTTCAAAATTCAAACACAAAGTATCTCATGGAAAAATGGAGCCCACTGCTATTATGTAATCTCTGTCAAGAAGTTCACATTGAATGGGCTAGAAAAATGAATTTCCCATCCACTTTACACATGTAGTCCAAATATAGGCTGTTCAAGAAGTTCACTACAACGGATGGAAAACATCAGCACACTGAAAAATACATTGAATCATAAAGTTGCACTTCAAAATTATTTAAAACCATATGATTTACAACTTCAAATGTACAACAAATGTTGACTACATGCCTTTGTTCTGACTATAGCTTAAGGTCAGAACACTTATGACATGCTAGTCATTTTTTCAACATACATAAAAAACAAATGCTCAATTGCGGACGAAGTGCACAATTATAACAAAGTAGTCATCACTTCAACACAATACAACATTCATACACTGAAAAATACATTGAATCATAAAGTTGCACTTCAATTTTTTTGAAAACCATATGATATAGAACTTCAAATGTACAACAAAATGTTGACTACATGCCTTTGTTCTGACTATAGGTCAGGTCAGAACACTTATGGCATGCTAGTCATTTTTTTAAACATACATAAAAAACAAATGCTCAATTGCGGACGAAGTGCACAACTATAACAAAGTAGGCATCACTTAAACACAAGACAACATTCATGCATGTTGTATCGTCTTAAATACATGACAACATTCACACATACATAATTCCGACCAGTCATAATAGTCTAACAAAAATTCAGATCAGACATTCTTAAACTAAACCATAACTAGTAATACTTAGTGATCCTAAGTAATCCATCACTCCATCTGAAGCTTCATCATCGTGATCCTAAGCCAGGCTCCAAATTTATACCTTTTCTTCATGGGAAGCAGCCCCCTCTCGTCGTCGAACGTGAACATCCAAATGTCTCCTTCCTTCAAGCTGAATCCTTTCACAACTCTTGGCCATCCTTCTGTCATCTTGGCCATTCCAGATGCATCAAGGTACATAAAGCAATACTTATCGATAGATGATCCTAAGCATACTTCAGTGCAGTTCACCACCACACCAACAACTTCTGCCTTAAAAGGAACACCACGCCTCATAGCATTGTGCGTCATGAGGAACTTTAGCAACTGTGATTTTGTATACACTTGTGAAAATTCCTGCATTTCCAGTCACAAGTTGTTATCAGGAAGATGCACTATGGTAATAGCAAACATGACAGAATAGTGAAAGATCCATGTTATATGGTGACTGCAAACTTGAAATATAATCAAGCATAAGTACAACAAATGTACTGACCATTTCTCCATCTGATTTGACCATACTCTTGGTGAGTCTGCAGATATATCTCTTCACAAATGGTCTTTGGTAGCCATCAAAGTATTCTTTCTCTGGTTGTTTTGTTAACTCCTCAACATAGCTTTTCAGTTGCATCGTTTGCTGATAGTTCATTTCCACCTCATTGCCAAAGATGCAGTGCCTATCAAATGACTCCTCACCTGTACAACCAGGTCCTACATTCCAACATAATCTTGTGTTAGCATCAATGATGCGGCGGCGACCGCGGGGAGTCGCTAATATTTCTATGAAGCAAAGGTACACAGTAACCTAACCTCTTACTGTTATCTTATTCTTCTCATCATCGCTGTCGACATGAATGAAGTCATCATTGTATTCAACAGGGATGTAGTCGTCGTCATCATCAGAGATGTAATCGTCTTCCTCATCTCTATTTGGTATGTACTCATCCTCCTCATCATCTTCCTCATGTGCTGGTATGTAGTCTTCATCATCGGAAAAGATGTACTCATCCTCCTCTTGGTCATGAGCAGGGATTTGCTCATTCTTCATGTAGGCAAACACTTCTGTATTAGCAATGTTAACAGCTTCATCTACTTCATCCCTGCATATAACAAGCAATTGTTTGAAATGCAACCACATCAAGCAATTGTTTTAATTGCAAACACAAAATCAAGCAAATTGTTTGAATTGTTTGAGACTGAACCACATCAAGCAACTGTTTGAATTGCAAACACCAAATCAAGCTAGCACAAAATATCTACAAGATTCAATCCACAATCAGAAGAACAGTAAGTTTTATTATTTTATAAAACTGTCCTTCTCTGTTTGGCGATTCACTTGTGGCAGTAACAATGTAATCACTTGACAGTAACTATGCAGCACTAACTCATAAATTACTGTCTCTGTTTTAATTACCTGTCTCTGTTATCATCTCCCAGGCGCTTCTTCTTGTACTTGTTATCTTCTCCCAGGCGCTTCTCATTGTCTCGGTTATCTTCTCCCAGGCGCTTCTTCTTGTATTTGTTATCTTCTCCCAGGCGCTTCTCATTGTCTCGGTTATCTTTCAACAGGGGAATCTCCTTGTGGCAGCTGTCCTTCTCTGTGGACTAGAGAAAGCAATGAAGGAGAAAAAATCAGGCCATATAAAATACTAACCAAAACTGTAGCCCTAATCTGGTACAAAAACATTTTCAGGATAGGATCAATTATGAGACTTGCAGTTAATGATTAACAATAAGGCAGGCACACAAAAATGAAGTACCTGACGGTTAGTTACTCGGCTGGGTCTGATGCGCTCGTCAATGTCAACTTTGTTTGAAGGGAAGAGCTGTTAAACAAAGATTTAAAGTAAGGTACTGTTATCACCAGAATTTAGCCAGAGCAGGAGATGGGCCGTGATCGAGATGGGCTTAGAGGACTTGTGTATAAAGTGTCTCTGAAGCGGCCTTGTACGAGAGCTTGGGCTAGATTGCCCGTGTATCTGTATATTATGGTAGATTTAGTTTAGAATTAAGAGATAGAGTTTAGCTCGTACACGGTTAGGTTTATTCCCGAATTAGAAAGTCCACGGACTATAAATATGTACCTAGGGTTATTGAGAAAGGAGGACGACCACGTTCACGACAAACACAATCTAGGCGCATCGCCACCCCTTGTTTCGAGGGTTTCTTCCGGGTAAGCATCATGCTGCCTAGATCGCATCTTGCGATCTAGGCAGTATCGGTTTATTCGTTATCTGGTGTTGCTCGTACTGAAGCCTTGTTGATGGCGAGTAACACCATTATCATAGATGTTTTGGGGCTTGCATCGATGTTTTTCTGAATATGTTTGCTTAGCTATGCTGCCCCTCGATATCTAGCTGCCTTTACATCTATCTTAGGTGTAAGGGCAGCATCTTGCTCGTTCTTTATTTAGTAGATCCGATCTGTTATAGTTGTTCCTTGTTCTTCAAAGATTAGTTTGATATCCGCATGGTTAGGCCTTGCAAAAGGGTTGAACGATCCGATAGTGCGTGAGGCGTGGTTTGCTAGTCCTAGAAGGGATTGTTCCGGGAATTGACTTCATGTTGGTTTTTAGGCCTCTTTTAGGACTAGTTTTCCATCATCTTTCGTATCTGCTAGGCTCAACTACGTGTAGGATGTTCCGGTTATGCGGTGAAAACCCTAATCTGTCGTAGATTGATTCAACTTTGTACTGATCAAGCAGGATCCCCATGTCATCATAAATCCAACATGAACCATGGGGCAATCGGCTCTTTGAGCCGATTCACAGGGCAACCTGAGAGCCGATCGGGCTCGCATTTAATGTTTACGTGTCTACCATGAAGGAAGCTAATCGAAGTAATCCAACACCTTCCTGACCAGGTATAGGTCAGGTGGCACGCCCTTGCGACCGCCAGGACGTGTGCTGGAGCATTGCGGGCCGTTGCCCGAGGGACCAGGGCCCACCAGCAGTCCTGGGAGCCTCCCGGCTCTCCGTGTTGCTCGTCGCTGCTCGCCGGTGGGTTTTGGCAGGCAACACATTCTGGCACGCCCGGTGGGACACTCTACACCAACTACGTCAACATCTGCAGCTACGATGTCGGACGAACCAGTCAAGTATGAAGATCTGCCTGCGGATCACAAGAAGAAATATGATGAGCTTAAGGCTCTCTTCGAAGCCGATCTCATCGGCTCTTTCGAAAGGACCCGTGCACATGGCATTAGGTTCAAAGGATTCACACCCGAAGGCGTGCTCGATGGAGTAGATCTGTCTCTCCCTTTGGAGGAGCGCACCAGGGCTCTACGCCAAGAAGTTAATTATATGGTGGCTCATTCTCTACACCGCCATTCTGAAAGCCTGGTGAACACTTTGGAGCGTATTGCGGTTCGCGTGGTTCAGGAAATCATGAAGCATCAGTACTCCCCGTCAGGGCCTACCCTCAGAACTCATCAGGGAGAGGCACCGTTCCACACCAGGCCGCAACTGCCATTCACGCTTGCAGCTCCAGAGCCACAGGGTTCACCTGCATACGTCGTCTACAAGGTTGGAGGTGATCCTGGCGATTACCAATTCCTGTATGAGCCACCTAAAGAGATCCCACATGGATACGTGTGCACATACGTGCCGGACTGCAATAATTAGGCGCGCACGAACCAGATTACAGCAGGAGGGATTTCTGGAGCAGGAGGGATTTCTGGAGCAGACGCCGATAAACAGGCGTGGCTAGCTAAATATGCCACCGGAACGAGTCATGAAAGCTCAACCCCTGCAGCTCATACCATGGAACAAATCAACACGATCTTGAGAGACCAGTTCGGTATCCTGCCAAAGAGGAGAACAATCGGCTATTCCAAGCCGTATCCCAACGAATATGATCTGATCCCGCTGCCGCCCAAGTATCGGCTCCCTGAGTTCTCAAAGTTCAATGGATCAGAAGGGTCTAGCTCAATTGAGCACGTGAGCCGATTTTTGGCGCAGTTAGGCATGATTTCAGCATCAGACCTGTTACGTGTGAGGTTTTTTGCGCAATCTCTCACAGGACCAGCTTTTCGGTGGTACACCTCATTGCCACCAGATTCAGTCCGGACATGGAAGCAACTGGAAGAGCAGTTTCATGTACAATATCACTCAGAAGCTACCGAGGCTGGCATTGCCGATCTGACGCAGGTCCGGCAGAAGCGGGGAGAGACGGTGTCTGATTACATTCAGCGTTTCAGGACTGTCAAGAACCGATGTTATTCGGTTCGTTTAACTGAGAAAGAAGCAGTCGATCTGGCAGTGGTAGGCCTCGCAACGCCGATCAAAGATCTGGCTTTCCAAGTGGAATACAATTCACTGGCACACATGGTTCAGAAATTAACATTATATGAACAGCGCCACCCTGAATTGTACCAAGACAAGTTCAAGCGCCCGATAGGCCTGGTCGAGGCAGAAGAAGTTGAAGACTTTGCAGAAGACCAGGAAGTCGCCGTGGCTGAATGGGCTCGGGGGCAGTCCCCGTGTCCTGCAAATGGGTGAAACAACCAGGGCCTGCAAAAGGGTTTGACTTTGATATAAGCAAAACTGAGCAGATATTCGATTTATTGCTGAAAGAAAAGCAGCTGAAGTTACCCGAAGGCCATAAAATCCCTACGGCGCAAGAAATGAACGGGAGGCCATACTGCAAGTGGCATCACTCGTTCACCCATGCCACCAATGACTGCAAAGAGTTGCGTCGGCAGATCCAAATGGCGATAGAACAGGGCCGTCTGATCCTCGGTCAGTTTGCCATGAAAGTAGACACGCACCCCTTTCCTGGTGTTAACATGGTGGAACTCAATCACTCCACGGGGTGCGAGCCAGGTTTCTCATTCGAGGTTAACATGGCAGGGCCTGTAGACCGCCATGGCAAGGATAAGGAGGAGGCCGATCCATGCGACCGGCCCCGATATGATGACAGACGGTACCTCACCGAGGAACAAGTGAGAAACATGCGGTACCAACGACCGCTCTCCGCGCATCTCCTGAATAAATATGAGCATCAGCACGACCGACGTCGGCGGTACGACATGGATGACGAAAGATATCATCGTTCTGATGTTGACAGCAGAAAATATCATCGGTATGATAGAAACAACGAAAGATATGAGCACTGCGCTAAGGAGAAGTCAAGAGAGCAGGAAGACATGGAAAGACACTGGGATTGTCCTTTCTTCAAACACTGCTGGGACTCAGGAATGAGCCGATTGCCTACAATCGACAACTGCCCGGAATGTAGACAGCAGAAGAAGGGCGCAAGTGAGGTTTCAGTGTTCAAGCGTCCAGGGCCTCTTCCACCTCAGAACCGACGAGCTGAGTCATCTCGAGAGGAAGACTTCGAAGAGTCAGAAGATGAAGAAGACGATAGATACCACCGACCAAGGTGGTGCCCTGATGGACTCAGTCATTCCCAAAAGCGGAGGGTTCAGAGGCTACGTAACTTGGAGGAAGCCGAGGCGCAGTACCTGTACACGTTGAGGAAGGCATGGCCCGATCTGGCCGTAAAAATTCAGCAAACTTTGGAGACAGAGACGCGTCCACAGAAGAAAGAATGGCGCCCCAAACAAGCAAAAGCCGATGCGAAGACATCGGCTGGCACAAACATGGTGTTCATACTCCCGTCGGAGTTCTGTGCTCCAAGCACTGAAGAAGTGCCAGTAGCACAGTTTGACTGCGGTCCACGGCCGGTTATCTTTGAAAAGCCACGAGAGAGGAGCTACAGTCACTTGAAGGCCCTGTACCTAAGAGGTTATATCAATGGGCAGCCTGTCAACAAGATGTTAGTTGACACGGGAGCGGCAGTCAATATAATGCCGTACTCCATGCTACGGCGTTTGGGACGCTCTAACGCAGATCTGATCAAGACCAACGTCACACTAAGCGATTTCAACGGCCAAGCATCAGAAGCGCAAGGCGTTCTGAACGTAGATCTAACCGTGGGCCGAAAAACCATCCCTACGTCATTCTTCATCATCGACAGCAAAAGCACCTACGCTGTCCTGCTAGGGAGGGATTGGATTCACGCTAACTGCTGCATTCCATCTACAATGCACCAATGCCTGATACAGTGGGATGGAGATGAAGTGGAGGTCGTTCATGCAGATGACTCGATCGAGATCTCACTAGCTGGCATGAATATTTGGGATGCAGACGACCAAGAGCCGATCTCTGGAATCAGTTTGGACGACTGTGAGCGCATCGAAGCTTCAAAAAACGGGGTGAGGCTGGTCTTATCCACCGGCCTGACAGAGTAGCAAGACCAGAGGCAATGGACGTACGTGGCAAGGCCGATCCCTGCGATCGGCCCCAAAAAATAAAAAGCAACGATCTCACTTCAAGCATGTCACGTAGTCGTCATAAAACACCAATAAGTTGTAAACCCTCATTGAGCAATGCAATGAAAAAGGAGGCCGATTCTAGCAATCGGCCCAAACTATCCTCACCATATGTTTTGCCTGTGTTCAGCATCGATCTAGCAGGCGACGGAAAGCTAGGATATGGGTTTACATCGGCTGATGAGCTGGAAGAGATTGACATTGGTCCTGGGGATAAGCCACGACCAACATTTATCAGCAAAAAGTTAGATCCACAGATGAGGGGCCTGATGATAGCCTTGTTGAAAGAGTACCCAGATTGCTTTGCATGGGATTACACAGAGATGCCTGGGTTAGACAGGAGCATCATTGAGCATCGACTCCCTCTGAAGAAAGGATTTTGGCCGTTCCAGCAGCGAGCACGTCAGATGAAGGCCGAAATCTTAGAAGAAGTCAAGAAAGAGATCGAGAAAATGTTGAACGCCGGGTTCATCAGGCCATGCAGGTATGCTGAGTGGATTTCTAGCATCGTGCCTGTAGAGAAAAAGGACGGCCGATGGAGCGTCGCCATAGACTTTCGAGATCTCAATAGATCCACTCCAAAGGATGAGTACCCAATGCCGGTAGCAGAGACGTTGATCAATGCAGCTGCTGGTCATAAGGTTTTGAGTTTCATGGATGGCAATGCCGGTTACAACCAAATTTTTATGGCTCAGATATACACAAGACTGCATTCAGAGTACCAGGCTCGGTGGGCTTGTTTGAATATGTGGTCATGACATTTGGACTGAAGAATGCTGGCGCGACGTACCAAAGAGCCATGAACTACATCTTTCATGATCTGATCGTCAAGTTGGTGGAGATTTACATCGATGACGTGGTAGTCAAGTCTGTTTCAGTGGAAGGACACTTGGAAGATTTGCGACACGTCCTGGACCGAACTAGAAAGTTCGGACTAAGAATGAATCCAAAGAAGTGTGCTTTTGGTGTGACGGCCGGTCAATTCTTGGGTTTTTTGGTTCATGAACGCGGAATTGAGATCGGCCTGAAAAGTCAGGAGGCAGTGCGAACGATGAAGCCACCTACCACGAAGAAAGAACTCTAGTGTCTCATCGGCAAAATCAACTTCGTCAGAAGGTTCATCTCCAACTTGTTAGGACGGATCGAGCCGTTCATGGGGTTGGTAAAAATTAAAGCTGATGAGGAGTTTCGCTGGGGGGCAGAGCAACAGCGAGCATTTGACGAGATTAAGGAGTATCTAACGAAGCCACCCGTGTTGGTTCCGCCCCAGCAAGACAGGCCATTCTACATTTACTTGTCGATGGCGACACTTCCATCGCCTCAGTGGTGGTGCAAGTTTATGATGGTCTGGAGAAAGTGGTTTTCTACCTCAGCAGAAGGATGTTGGATGCAGAAACTAGGTACCCTGAGATCGAGAAGTTGTGCCTCTGCTTATTTTTCACCTGCACCAAGCTTCATCACATCTTGTTGTCAGCGGAAATTATCGTCATATGCAAATCAGATGTCATCAAACATATGCTGTCGGCTCCTGTGTTGAAAGGCCGACTCGGTAAATGGATGTTTGCATTATCGGAATTTGATATCCGGTATCAGCCTGCGAAAGCAGTCAAGGGACAGGCGTTGGCCGATCTTATTGCTGAACGAATCAACACTGATATAGCAGCACTGTCCGTGCGTGCATGGGCCATGTTCTTCGATGGATCGGTTTGTGATGATGGTTGCGGCATCGGTGTTCTACTCGTGTCGCCCCGGGGGGCAACATATTCCTTCTCCATTAGGCTACCTACCCCTTGCACCAACAATGTCGCTGAGTATGAAGCAATATGCAAGGGAATGGAGTTGCTATTGGAAGCCGGGGCAGAAGCAGTGGAACTTTTTGGAGACTCCAAGTTGGTGATTTCCCAACTCACGGAGGAATACAAATGTGAGAGCGAATCGCTCTTCCCATTATGGATGCAATGCCGTGAGCTGATGGCACAGTTCAGGTACATAAACTTCAATTGGATCCCAAGGTCACAAAATACCGAGGCAAACGATCTCGCACAAATGGCGTCAGGCTAGAAGGACATAGCAGATGGGGCTGAAGTCCAGGTACACACTAGTAGGAAAAGCCTCATCAGTGGCGCACCAAAAATGGATTCTGTGGCGCATGGGAGGTGCGCCACAAAAACGTCGCCAGAAAAATAAGGTTTCTGTGGCGCACCTTCCCATGCGCCACAGAATTAAGGTTTCTGTGGCGCACGTGTTCTTAGGTGCGCCACAGAAAAGCGTGCGCCACAGAATTGGTTTTCAGTGCGCCACAGAATTTGCTTGTATTATACACGATTTTGTGCTGCCTGCTATACACATGCAGTTTATAGACAGCAATATACAGATATACAGGTTATATACAGCAACATTCAGATATAATATAAATATCATGTACATTGCACAGATATAACATAGACATCATCATCACATTAATTAGAGCCCGATCGAGATACATATATAGTGGCAATTAAGTGTCAAATGTTTTGCATACAACTCTTAATTCATACAAAATTCACAATTTTGAGATACAAAGTAGTCTTCATCCGGTTCCTCCTTTGCTCCCTCATCTCTACCCACCAGGCTCGCTTGCATCGGGGTCCTTCATCCAGTTCCTACTATGATGAAAATGGAAGAAAGTGAGACCAACAAGTCCGATGCACAAGAGAAATGGAATAAATGCCTCATACATTGTTGGTCAACACAAATATTAACATTCAGGGACGGTGTAAGTGAGACCAAGTCCGATGCACAAGAGATTGATATTTGTGCTATCTTACCAGGCTCACTTACGCCGCCCCCGAGTGTACGGTGACCAAACATTTTAATCATCAACATTTTGAAAATCTCAAAGCAAATGGAATGACAAAATGGAATAAGTGCCTCATACATTGTTGGTCAACACAAATACTATGGTCAGAAACCATAGTTGCAGTATACACCGCAGTATACTTTGCAGAAGGGCCCCCTTTCCCCGGCGCCGTTCGTGAACGGGTGCTTGACGACACAACGACGCCGATCTGCCTCTCGGCGCAGAACCACGGCAGTCCCTCGCCGTCCAGTGAACGAGTCCTTGATGCAAAGACCGTGCTGGCCTGCCCAGACATTATGCGGGCCGTGTTGCCGCGCCGGGCCGTGTGTCCCGCGCCCTGCACTGTTCGCCTTCTTGCCCGGTGAACCAATAGACTGATCATTGGAATAAGGAAACCGATGACGGCCGGTCGCAAGATTAAATTGCGATCGGCCGTCATCGGCTTCCTTATTCCAACGATTAGTCTATTCGTTCACCGGGCAAAAAGGCGAAGAGTGCAGGGCGCCTGAGACACGGCCTGAAGCACGGCAACAGGGGTCGGCATGATGCTAGGGAGGCTGACACCGTCTTTGCATTAAGGACTCGTTCACGTACTGAACGGCGAGAGAAGAAAAGTGGTGATGCACCGGAGAGGCAGGTCGGCGTTGTTGTCTCGTCAAAGACTCGTTCACGGAACGGCGGCCGGGGAAAGGGGGGCCCATCTACAAAGTATATTGCGGCGTATAGGTGACCAAACATTCTAATCATCGGCACTAAAATGGAAGAAAGAGCCAAGTGGTATCTCAACTAGATATCATATGCCTCATACTTTGTTGGTCGAAAGAAATATTAATATTCCGGGATGGGGTCAGTGAGGGCAGGTAGAATGCACAAGAGATTGATATTTGTGCCATCGCACCAGGCTCACTGGCCCCACCCCAGAGTGTACAAGTGACCAAACAATTTAATCATCGGCACTAAAATGGAAGAAAGGCCAATGCAATTAAGAAGTAGCTAGTATGAACTAAATGGAATGCCTCATACTTTGTTGGTCGAAACAAATATTAACATCCAGGGATGGAGTAAGTGAGGCCATGTAGGATGCACAAAATATTGATATTTGTGGCATCACACCAGGCTCACTTGCTCCACCCCCGAGTGTACGAGTGATCAACCAACCATCTAATCATCGGCAAGTACAAAAACACCAACAAACCAGCAACCATGGTGACATAAGTCAAGATGCTCAAACACACATAGCATGCATGGAGCAGATGCTCCAAAGGGATTATTCATCACTTGGTATATAGACCAAGTGATGCTGGCAAAAGAGAGGCCAATCAAGAACCAGTAAATCCAGTAAGTGATAGATATGCCTAAACAAGCAACAACACATAGCATATCCCAGCTAACCAGATGAGACAAGTCTTGGTAGCCAACTGAATCACCTAGCACCACCTAGCCTTTTAAAACCATCAGAAACAGTCCTTTTTCTTCAAAGGATACCACAGTGGCATTCATTTACATGATCCCCTACTGTGGATATCTCTATTTTCATCAAAGCCAACAAGAAAAGGATACCACAGTGGCATTCATTTACATGATTCCCTAATGTGAATATCTCTATAGTAGCATACCATAAGCTCACAAGAATCCATCAAGTAAATCTTCACAAGGATACCATAGTAGCATAGTAGCATACCATAAGCTCACAAGAATCCATCATTTTCTTCACAAGGATACCATAGTAGCATTTCATGCATTTAAATGAACCAGTGGCATCAAAACCAACCAAATGTCCAACTAGCAAGCAATACCAAGTGAGCAAATCTTCATTACCTTGTACAGGTTCAGACATGGATTTATTTCCAACAAAGGATGGAAATCAAATTAACATCATTGAATTAAATTGAATCATTACCATCACATGGTTCATCAATAACAAGTGGCAGTAAACCTCCACAAACAACAGGTACATATGATCCAGTAAGCCACACAGGCATAGCAAGTGATATAAGTTGACAATAACCACTAGCAATCCAGGCTCCAAATGGAACCTTTGGAGCAGATATATATAGAGCCAATATAGCATGTCACTGCTAGTAGCTGGTGTTCATATAGCATGTCCATTTAGTACCAAGCATAGCACCAATTTAGTACCAAGCATAGCACCAATTAATCAAGCAATATAGCAGCATCAGTAACAAGCATAGCACCAATTAATCAAGCAATAACAGCATGACCTGCACATGACACTTCACTAAAGCCAAAGCTTCAGTAAAGCACTTAATCAAGGCTTTCATGCAGTGCTTGACAGGCAACAACTGCAAGCAATGGGATCATAATTCAATCCATGTGCACATATCAGATAAATGGCATCAATGGGATCATAATTCAATCCATGTAATTAGCCAAGTTATACAGAATAAGAAAAGGGGAGCACAACAGCATTTCATCGAGCACAACAGCAGCAGAAAATCACAGCAGCATTTCATTGAGCACTTTGTGCTCGCGCGGGAGAGGAAGAGGGAGGGGAGGGGAGGGAGCTCACCGACGACGACGGCAATTGTGGAGGAGCTCACCGACGACGACGGCTGGGGTGGAGGTCGCGGCGGCTCCTCCACCTTGACGCGGCGGCGGCTCCTCCACCTTGACGCCGCGCCGGCCCCTCCTCCTCCACGCCGCAGCGGCTTGTGCTGCTGGTGGCGGGGATGGGTGGAGCGTGGGGGCATGCGGCCCTCGCGGAGGAAGGCGGCGGCGACGGCAGCACTCGCCATGGAAGGCGGCGGCGCGGGGAGAGGGGAGAGGGGGAGAGAGTGGTATACGGGCGAGGGAGGGGTACGGCCATGATATAGGACACGTTATTTCTGTGGCGCACCGAGGCCAATGCGCCACAGAACACGTCATTTCTGTGGCGCACCTAGGCCAGTGCGCCACAGAATACGTTATTTCTGTGGCGCACCAAGTGCAGTGCGCCGTAGAAAAAGTGAAACCAATGATTGGGCGTGACAGGGTGTGGGCCCCACAAAGCTTTTGTGGCGCAGTGTTCCACGGTGCGCCACAAAATTAAGCTATTTCTGTGGCGCACCTTGACTGGTGCGCCACAAAATAAGTTTCTGTGGCGCATTTTTAACGGTGCACCACAGAACTAAGCTTCGCCTATAAGGGTTTTCCTACTAGTGACAGTTCCTAGAGCCAGACGACTGGAGAGCCGATATCTTCAATTACTTGAAAGATTCGGCTCGGGGGCACCTAAATGGATAAGATACAAAGCCATGAAGTATGTCCTTATAGGGGATGACATGTTCTACAGAACTTTGGAAGGGTTGCTCCTCAAATGTTTGGGAACAGCCGAATCAAATCGGCTCTTACACGAGGTACACGAAGGCGCCTGTGGAACTCACCAATCGGCTCATAAGATGAAATGGCTGATCAGGCGATCGGGATTTTATTGGCCCACCATGCTTGAGGATTGTTTTAAGTACTATAAAGGGTGTCAAGCATGTCAGGAGTTTGGGAGTATTCAGATGGTACCCGCATCAGCGATGAATCCCATCATCAAGCCTTGGCCATTTCGAGGTTGGGGCATGGATATGATCGGCAAAATTCATCCTCCATCGAGCAAAGGCCATGAGTGGGTTCTGGCCATTACAGATTATTTCACTAAATGGGTGGAGGCCGTCCCTATGAAGTCAGTGGCATCGAAAGATGTCATCAATTTCGTGAAGGAGCATGTCATTCATAGATTTGGGATTCCCCAGACTATCACGACCGATGGAGGTTCGGTTTTTGTTTCTCGCGAGTTTAGAAAGTTCTGCGAGGACATGGGAATTAAGCTGATCCGATCGTCTCCATACTATGCTCAAGCAAATGGGCAGGCTGAAGCGTCCAACAAGAGCCTTATCAAGCTGATTAAGAGGAAAATCGATGAGCACCCTAGACGTTGGCACGAGGTATTGTCAGAGGCTTTGTGGGCTTATCGCATGTCATGTCATGGAGCGATAAAAACCTCGCCATACCATCTGGTCTATGGACAAGAAGCCGTGTTGCCCTGGGAAATCACGGCTGGCTCGAGACGGATTACGTTTCAGAATGATTTAACAACTGAAGAATATGCAGCCCTCATGAGTGATAGCATTGAGGATGTCACGGAACTTAGACTGTGGTCGCTTGAGAAAATTAAAGAGAACAAAGCCAAGGTAGCTCGCGCGTACAATAAGAAGGTGAGACCAAAGGAGTTCCACGTTGGTGATCTGGTATGGGAAGCTGTGTTGCCGTTGGGGACTAAGGATAAAGTGTATGGTAAATGGTCTCCAAATTGGCACGGGCCGTACAAAGTCGACCAAGTTTTGAAGGGTAACGCATACATGCTCGAGGAGCTGAGCGGCGAGAAGTTCCCAGTGGCTGTCAATGGCCAGCATCTCAAGAAGTATTTCCCAAGTATGTGGGATGATGGGCAGTAAAATATTGGGGGCCGATGTATGAAATCGGCCGGTAAAAATTTTTTTTACGCAAAGTATAGCCGATGCACAGACATCGACTTTAGAATAAAAAGCCGATGCGTAGCCATCGACTCTAGAGGAACAAACTATTACAAGCAAGGGTCACAGATTACCGTTTGGATTTGGGTAATTGAATTTGGCCTTGTTGGCGTTTGACGGTGAAAGACCGATATATTGCTATCGGTTCTTGGTATGTGGACTTACTTGGACAATCGGAGAAATCGAATTGGGAAATATTCTTTATTGATAAGAGGATTTTTTACAAGGAAGAGCCGATTGCTCTCAAAAGGATGATCTGCTACCTAAATTGCTACTACTAGTCCTATGCTAGTAGCCCCTAGCCTAGGGGCCGTCGCTGCCCTCGTCGTCGCCGTTCGTGCCGCTGTCGGCGACCTCCTCGTCGCTGCTGAAGCCCTTGGCAGGAGCTTCGTCTTCATCTTCATCATCGTCGTCGTCGTCGTCCGACCCGGCGTGGAAGCGCTTCATCGGCGGGTGCTCGTCGGAGGAGGAGTCATCCTCCGGTTCTTCCTCCTCGTCGGAAGAGGAGAAGCCGTCCCAGGAGAAGAGGTCGTCGTCGCTCTCCTCCTCCAACCCCCCATCCACAAGGAACTGGAGGTTGTCCTCCCCGTCGGTCAGGGAGGCGTCGTCCTCTAACCCGTCAGTGAAGATCCAATCCCTCTCGTCCCACCATTCTGGGGCGAGGGCCTCGTACGCTGCCATCAGGTCGAATTCCGGCTCCGGCTCGCTGGAGGAGGAGGATTGGAAGGATAGGCCCGAGGAGGCAGAGGAGGAGGGGGAATCCATGGTGCAGGGGAGGGTTTTTTGCCGATGGCTAATGCGGAAAAGGGGGATGAAGAGGTGAACTGCTCGATGCGGTTAAATAAAGGGGGTATAGCGGAGATGATTCAATGATTGAGCAGTTTTCGAGGACGCGGTGCCAAAACTGTCAATCGTGCAGAAGTTGAGAAGACAGGGCATCATGATGGAAAGACACTGAAGCGGTTCTGCTCTGCAACGCGTGACCCGATGAAGAAAAAACAGAGTGGTTTTGGAATTATTATTGCCAAAACCAGGGGGGCATGTGTTATCACCAGAATTTAGCCAGAGCAGGAGATGGGCCGTGATCGAGATGGGCTTAGAGGACTTGTGTATAAAGTGTCTCTGAAGCGGCCTTGTACGAGAGTTTGGGCTAGATTGCCCGTGTATCTGTATATTATGGTAGATTTAGTTTAGAATTAAGAGATAGAGTTTAGCTCGTACACGGTTAGGTTTATTCCCGAATTAGAAAGTCCACGGACTATAAATATGTACCTAGGGTTATTGAGAAAGGAGGACGACCACATTCACGACAAACACAATCTAGGCGCATCGCCACCCCTTGTTTCGAGGGTTTCTTCCGGGTAAGCATCATGCTGCCTAGATCGCATCTTGTGATCTAGGCAGTATCGGTTTATTCGTTATCTGCTGTTGCTCGTACTGAAGCCTTGTTGATGGCGAGTAACACCCTTATCATAGATGTTTTGGGACTTGCATCGATGTTTTTCTGAATATGTTTGCTTAGCTATGCTGCCCCTCGATATCTAGCTGCCTTTACATCTATCTTAGGTGTAAGGGCAGCATCTTGCTTGTTCTTTATTTAGTAGATCCGATCTGTTATAGTTGTTCCTTGTTCTTCAAGGATTAGTTTGATATCCGCATGGTTAGGCCTTGCAAACGGGTTGAACGATCCGGTAGTGCGTGAGGCGTGGTTTGCTAGTCCTAGAAGGGATTGTTCCGGGAATTGACTTCATGTTGGTTTTTAGGCCTCTTTTAGGACTAGTTTTCCATCATCTTTCGTATCTGCTAGGCTCAACTACGTGTAGGATGTTCCGGTTATGCGGTGAAAACCCTAAAGTGTCGTAGATTGATTCAACTTTGTACTGATCAAGCAGGATCCCCATGTCATCGTAAATCCAACATGAACCATGGGGCAATCGGCTCTTTGAGCCGATTCACAGGGCAACCTGAGAGCCGATCGGGCTCGCATTTAATGTTTACGTGTCTACCATGCAGGAAGCTAATCGAAGTAATCCAACACCTTCCTGACCAGGTATAGGTCAGGTGGCACGCCCTTGCGACCGCCAGGACGTGTGCCGAAGCATTGCGGGCCGTTGCCCGAGGGACCAGGGCCCACCAGCAGTCCTGGGAGCCTCCCGGCTCTCCGTGTTGCTCGTCGCTGCTCGCCGGTGGGTTTTGGCAGGCAACAGGTACACCAATTATGAGAATTGCAGTTAATGATTAACAGTAAGGCAGCCAAAGCATTGCATTAAACAGCACGTGCTGATCAAAATGGTGTAGCATCATTTCGTCTAAACAAAAACCATGTGGCACTCTAAATGAAGACAAGAAGTACAATAATTGCAATCAGCAGATAGGTAAAATTATAATCAAGCATATTATAATCAAGCACTCTAAATCATCATTAGATAGATGCTTGATTATGATTTAGAGTGCTTGCCTATACAACAGATTTCAGGATCAAAAGGGACAGCATTGGCAATCAATCAAGACCACCTACTGCAAACCAGCCATTCACTTAAATCTCAACTAGTACTTGCTAGGTAAAATTGCAATCAGCAGACATGAACACAATGATAGTAATAATTTGACACTTTTAGGTACAAATTGATTAAAATTGAGTATGCAAGCATATCAGTAACATCAAGCTGCTACAGCAGTTCATGGTATGTAATCAGAAATTCCTATTCATATCATCATTGAGCACACTTCAAATAAGGCCAAGTCAGTGCACAAGTTAAATGAATTACCTGACGGTTAATTCCTCGGCTGGGCGTGATGCGCTCGCCAACGTCAACTATGTGGGAAGGGAGGTGAACCACTGATCCGTGATAGATCAGCTCCCCAACTTCTAGAGGGCGTACATCGATGACATGGTCGTCTTGGTCGTACAGGACGATGCGACTCACATCGGCCCGTAGGACCATCGAGCCCTTGTGCTTGGCCTTCTTACGGCTGTTGACGAACGTGGTGTAGGTAACACACCACCTCGTGTCCACCATAACCCCTGCTTCTCCCTGCCTTGAAAAACCAAATCAAGATCAAAGAAACGTAGACCAGATCTGGAAACGTAGACAGGATGGGAAGGAAGATGGGAAGGAAGATGCTAACCTGGATCCGACGTTGATGTTCTTCTCTTCGATCCGGCGTTGATGTTCTTCTCTCAGATGGAAACCCTAACGAAGGGAGGAAGGTGGGAACTGCAAGTGAAGGATGTGCTGCCGTGATTTTTATGAGCTTGCAGCTTTTACAAAATAACCCAAGATATTTTTAAGTTCAACAAAGTAGTCCCTCCACATCAGTCATTTTTACAGAAAACACCCTTGTCGTCTGTAATTTTCTCACTTTTATTTACCTTGCAAATATGAGCAGGCCAACTACTTACCAATCATTTTTGCAATTTCAGAAAGCTTCATAACTATGCACGGTAAAAAATATTGTAAAGCCCAGGTAGATGTGATGAACAACACATCTCCATGGTAGTTCATGCATTATTTAAAAATACCTGCAGATATAACCAGGTATATAACCAGCCATAACTTTGCATCACAATCAGATTTGATGAAAAAACAACTGCAGCAAACGTTTTTGCAATTTGAAAAAAGCTTTAGAAAAATGCAATAGACAAAATATTGCAAGTACTTACCCAGGTAGATGTGATGAACAACACATCTCCATGGGTAGTTTATGCAATTTTTTAAAAACCCAAATATCAACTAGTGATCGATAATAAACTTACATAAACCACAATATTACATCAACCAGTATAAGCACATTACAAAATAATAATACCAGTCTCCTTGCAAGCACATTCATAACAGAAATAAACATCAACCTAGAACAACAGCAACAGCATTCTTACTACCTACAGCAACAGCAGTCTTACTACCTAATCCATAACAACCTAATCCATAACACGGCAGCTGATGAATGTCTTCAGTCGTCAATCTTCTCCAGAAAGAGGTGAATGTTGTCCTCCAACTTATCAACCCTCATAAGAATCAGTGAACCACGATTAATGTAGTTCTCTCTGCGGATATAGTCCATTTGTTCTTGGTTCATCCGAAATTCCACCTTATTTTGGTTGCCACGGTGCAGAATATACTCTCCAGATATTTCATCATTCATAACCCTGCTTGAGTATACAGCTATGCCCCTAGGTTGGTACTGGTAACCACTAAGGATGTGGGATGGCATCATCTGCGGAAGTAAACCACATTTATTAGGTCTTGCAAAACTATATTTTAGAAGATAAGCTTTGAGAAGATAAGCTTTCTGCCAAAAGAACTTACGAAGCGGTTAAAACGGAGGTCAGATCGATCAACTCTGTGTACAAAGTACTGTAGGTCAGCAATTGCTTCCTCATCATGTCCAAGGTTGTTCACATCCTTGACCTTTTGAAATGTTATGGCTGCCAGGTCTGCCTCACCAAAAGAGAGCATGTCTGTGTAAATAGTCTTGTAAAATGGGACTCTAACAGACTCAGGGACATATGGTGCGGCTGCAAAAATAGTATAAGATCTAGTATTAAATTCCTGAAAATTCCTCAGAAAATTCCCGAAACACAAGTGTAGAAGTTATGTTCATATCAATTATTAACAGTTAGGAGATTTAGTATTAAATTAAACTGAGGTACCAAGTAGAAAACTTACCATCTTGTTCAGAGAGGACTGTGTCAAGCAGTAGACATATTGTGGGATTGGCGCATTGGGGTAGTAATCAACAACAACTTTAAGGTGCTTGATTCGGGTATTGTTCATGCTGAACTTGTTTCCGAAAACACACGTCCCTTGAAAATATGGATCCCCTTGACCAGCATCATCAGCAACTTCACCTTCACCAGAATCATCATCACTGATCTCATGTATGTCATGATCATCTTTAGCAACATCGTCACTGGTCTCATGTAACGACCCGGAAAAACCCCATATATTAGTTTTTCTTCTCCGCTCGTTTTTCCGTGTCGTTCCAAGTCATGTGCATCATGCATATTTTAAATCCCAAAATTATTTTATTAAAAAATTATTTTGTTGCCAAAAGTATTCTCTCCTTTTCATCCCATAATTAGATCCATATTTTTCTAGTAATTTTATGGTACCAAAACTATTTTTAAAACTTTTAAAACCAATCAGAAAAATAAAACAGAAAACAGTTTTAATAAATATAAAAAAGGGGAAACAACCTCCCAACCGGTCAGGCCTGGGAACAGCCCAACCGGTGGCCAGGGCCCATCCCGGTCGAAACCCTAGCCTCCCACCGCAGCTCCCTTGGTCTTTTTGCACTCCACCCCCCGCCGCCAGCCTCTTTCCTCCCCCAAACTTCTTTCTTTTTCCGTTCAGGTCCCTCCACCTCTCCTTCTCGTCCCTCTCTCGAGACCGAGCCCAGCGCGAGCGAGAGCCTGAGGCTCCCCCATCCCCGAACTGAGCCGCGCGCCCTCCTTCCCCACGGCCGCGCGCCCCTCTCCTCCTCGCCACCAGACGCCACCGGCGCCGCCCCCTGTTCCCCTCCTTCTCCAAGCGTCGCCGCCTTCCCTTCGCATGGCCGCGCGTCGACGGCCTCCTCCTGGACGCCCGCGTCCGAGCCAAGCCGCGCCTCCACCTCGCCCTCCTCTCCAGCCGCCGGCTCCGCCTGCACCCAAGCTCGCAGGACAGCGCCGCCCAGCGCGCAGCCCTGCCCTCCTCCTCGAGTCCGACGCCTCCCCACCGAGCCCTGCTCTGCCCGTCGCCAAGGACGTCAACGTTCTGCCCCGCGTCGCGTGTGTGCCCGCCACCAGGACGTCGTTGTCGGACGCGCACCCCAGCTCCTCGCGTCGTCCCCGCACGAGGGCAGAATCTCGTCGCGTCCCTGCTCGTCTTCCTCCGGGCCCCGTCTGTCCGCGTTTCCCCAACCCGCGCCGTGCGTGCGTGTTCTGGACGCCCGCGTCACCACCGAAGTTGTTTTCTTCGTCTCAGTATCTTGGCGCGTTTGTCCGGTTGGATGTTCCAGCAAGTGCTGATGTTCTGTGGTGTTTGGCATTTGGCCACTCCACTTGTTCGTTGCAGATCGTCTCCGGTGAGATGGTGTTGTGGTTTGGTGGTGTGGTACCGCAACATGAAGACGCTGCGGGTTCACTCCGGCCAAAGGAACTTGTGGTGCCGCTATGGTCTACTTCTTTTCGTGCCACCAAGTTTGTCACTTCATCTCCGATCGGAGGATCCCGATGCCATCCATAGGATCTTACGTGGATTCAAGTGCACCATCCGGAACCTCATGTTCTCCTTCACGGATTCGAAGTCCGAGACCTCGCCTCCAAACCCCGGCTTCATCTTCTTCCTCTTCGAACCCGAAGCCGGCGACCGCCTTTGTTCCGATACCGTGAGAACCCGACCATAAGCCCTATTTTCTAAAATGTGTCACATATATCTTGTTGCATCTCTTATCATGTGCATCAACATCATTCATACATGTTGCACCGCATATGTGGTTGTTCGGGGTTAAATAGCGATTCACTAAATAATTAAATATGGAATTGTGCGGGATTGTTATCTTATCCCGGTTCCATTTAATTTTGCGTAGCGCACCCATGCCATGTTTATGCCATGCTAATCAACATTTAATATGCGGGATAGATAAATAACTTGAACCTAATAATTGTTTGTTCGGACTCCGGTTCCGCTTAATATGGATAAGTTGCATCGCCGCATCATGTTTGCCATGCCATGCATATCATATCAACATCATGCCGATTCTTTTGCCGTCGTTGTAAATTGTGCATCCGTTGTTTGTTCTAGTGCTTCGCTTCTTCACGGATAGGGCGTTGAGTTGATGCGAGCTACGCCAAGTTCTCCGGATGTTCCTCGGCAAGCTTTAACAGGCAAGCATTTCCCTTATACCCTTGCCCCTGCAGGAGTCGCTCACCTATTTTATTTTGCCTTCTCCCTCATGCTATCCTTAAGTTGCGTTCTTGTCACCTGTCCCTTCCACTTGTTACCTCAAGCAGCCCATATTGCCACCACCACCTCCTACGGCTATTGTTTGGTTATCGGGTCTGCCCTGCGAGTCGTAGTGCATGCTAGTGCTGTTTTATCTCGTTACCGTTATTGTTATCTTATCGGGTTATATGTTGGGAAGAATCATGGTTACTTTAGTTGTTGACATTTGTTTAGCGGAGGCATCGGTGGGTCAGCTGATCGTTTTATGACGACTCACTTGTGTTTCCTAAATATCTTAGGACCCCGAGTTCTTGTTATCTGTTCCGAGACTGAGCGCTCTAACCACACGTGGGTATGCTTACCGGGTCTCCCCTCGACCACTGCCGGAATCTACAGCTTTTTCCAGTGGCCACAACTAGTTTGGATGTTTGTTTTGTTTCTCCCGGGCGTGCAAGCTTGTTTCTTTGTGGTCGGATGATATGATGTTACTCTTGGGGAAGCCATGTTGCCTTGTAACCCCGTTGTCTCTTGCACGCTCGTAGGATGCGGTACGTATTGCTGAAGATGGATTCACCCTGCGGGCACTGTTTCCATCCGAAAGCCGTAGACGCAAACAGCTAAGTCCGCGTCGGAGTTTCGATCGGGCTCCGAAATGGGTTAACTTAGTTAGGTGGCTTCCTGGACATTGTTGTATTGAAGGAGAGTGCGTGTCGTGATATCCACCTGTCGTAAGTGGGTTGAACGTGCGTGTGGGCACATTTGGGCACCCCTGCAGGGTTACAATCTTATCGATAAGCCGCGTCCGCGGTTATGGACGACTTGGAGCTGTATGACTCGACCGTAGACAACTTACACATGTTGTTTCAATGCTAATAACTTGCTAGTAAGATAGAACAACTTAAATAATAACTGGTTAAAACTTGTCAACAGTGTGAGTGCCTTTGCCAGTACCTCCTGGCGAGGGGGGAACACATCGGCTGTGTTATGTTTGTAGAGTATAGAACTGTCAGTTGTGCGCTCTCTCACCTTCTCTGTTTAGAAGAATGTTGTAGAGTGTCTCTATATGTTTTTAGTGCTTTCGCGCTGCCGCTTAACCCCACCATATTGCCTATGACGTTCCTCTTGCGTCCTCTAAGTCCCCTGCGTGCCTCAAGTACAATGGACGACTGGTTGACGAATGCTTATACGTCTTGAAGTCTTGTTAAGTACGAACCCGTACTTATTGCTGCTTCTACGGGATATAACCGGGCAGGTATGAAGATATGTTCGATGAAGACGACGTTAGCGAGGTTACCCTTCCGGCTTGGCCTGGGCAGGGTTATGGACGCCGCTGGTTATCTTCCGGACTCTTAGTCCAATTTGTATCTTGTCCGTACTTGGACGTATTTGATCTTCTGTATGATTTGGATATTTGTATTGTATATTTGTATCTTGACTCGTTGGAGTCGTTGTTGTAATATATGTTTCTTGTGGGCTCTATTGTAATCCTGTTGTAATGTTACCGCTCGTGTTAATTCCTCTGGCATCACGTGTGTGATTCTTCGCGCACGTCGTGTCGGAGGGCGTCTCTGAATCGATATCGTGCGGATTTCGGCGGGATCGCTGGAATCCTCATGGTACCGGTTCCGGGGCGTCACAAGTTGGTATCAAAGCTCAGGTTGACGGTACCCCACTAGTCCAGCCTGTAGGTTAACCTTATCAACGGACGTTGTGTCTAGTGTCTAAACTATTTTCTGAAAACTCGTTGGATAGATCTGACTAGCTCTGTTTTTCTCCTTACCTCTACTCTTTCTCCTCTTACCTTTGCGAGTTTTGAGTCTTCTCTCTTCTCTGAGTTTTCTGAGTCTTAGACTTCCACGTGGGTTGGACGATCTGTGCCCTTATCCTAATAGGTCCGATCTTCGGAGGATCCCGACAGAAGCGCATCATCGACAGCGGGAGAACGACTTCTTGCTAGTGGTGTCGCCCGATCTCCATGGAGCAACAATTCTGTTTAGTGGTGTCGAGAAGATCAACACTTCGCCATAAGAAGGTTCCACGCCAAGGTCGGGTGAAGATCAACGATGCGCCAGAAGATCCGGTAGTTCGCCTCTTCCCCCCTTAGGTTGACGTGGAACCTCGGGGCGAGGTTCCTTGTTAGTGGTGTCGTTTGTAACGACCCGGAAAAACCCCATATATTAGTTTTTCTTCTCCGCTCGTTTTTCCGTGTCGTTCCAAGTCATGTGCATCATGCATATTTTAAATCCCAAAATTATTTTATTAAAAAATTATTTTGTTGCCAAAATTATTCTCTCCTTTTCATCCCATAATCAGATCCATATTTTTCTAGTAATTTTATGGTACCAAAACTATTTTTAAAACTTTTAAAACCAATCAGAAAAATAAAACAGAAAACAGTTTTAATAAATATAAAAAAGGGGAAACAACCTCCCAACCGGTCAGGCCTGGGAACAGCCCAACCGGTGGCCAGGGCCCATCCCGGTCGAAACCCTAGCCTCCCACCGCAGCTCCCTTGGTCTTTTTGCACTCCACCCCCCGCCGCCAGCCTCTTTCCTCCCCCAAACTTCTTTCTTTTTCCGTCCAGGTCCCTCCACCTCTCCTTCTCGTCTCTCTCTCGAGACCGAGCCCAGCGCGAGCGAGAGCCTGAGGCTCCCCCATCCCCGAACTGAGCCGCGCGCCCTCCTTCCCCACGGCCGCGCGCCCCTCTCCTCCTCGCCACCAGACGCCGCCGGCGCCGCCCCCTGTTCCCCTCCTTCTCCAAGCGTCGCCGCCTTCCCTTCGCATGGCCGCGCGTCGACGGCCTCCTCCTGGACGCCCGCGTCCGAGCCAAGCCGCGCCTCCACCTCGCCCTCCTCTCCAGCCGCCGGCTCCGCTTTGCACAAGCTCGGCAGACGGCGCCGCCCCGCGCGCAGCCCTGCCCTCCTCCTCGAGTCTGACGCCTCCCCACCGAGCCCTGCTCTGCCCGTCGCCAAGGACGTCAACGTTCTGCCCCGCGTCGCGCGTGTGCCCGCCACCAGGACGTCGTTGTCGGACGCGCGCCCCAGCTCCTCGCGTCGTCCCCGCACGAGGGCAGAATCTCGTCGCGTCCCTGCTCGTCTTCCTCCGGGCCCCGTCTGTCCGCGTTTCCCCAACCCGCGCCGTGCGTGCGTGTTCTGGACGCCCGCGTCACCACCGAAGTTGTTTTCTTCGTCTCAGTATCTTGGCGCGTTTGTCCGGTTGGATGTTCCAGCAAGTGCTGATGTTCTGTGGTGTTTGGCATTTGGCCACTCCACTTGTTCGTTGCAGATCGTCTCCGGTGAGATGGTGTTGTGGTTTGGTGGTGTGGTACCGCAACATGAAGACGCTGCGGGTTCACTCCAGCCAAAGGAACTTGTGGTGCCGCTATGGTCTACTTCTTTTCGTGCCACCAAGTTCGTCACTTCATCTCCGATCGGAGGATCCCGATGCCATCCATAGGATCTTACGTGGATTCAAGTGCACCATCCGGAACCTCATGTTCTCCTTCACGGATTCGAAGTCCGAGACCTCGCCTCCAAACCCCGGCTTCATCTTCTTCCTCTTCGAACCCGAAGCCGGCGACCGCCTTTGTTCCGATACCGTGAGAACCCGACCATAAGCCCTATTTTCTAAAATGTGTCACATATATCTTGTTGCATCTCTTATCATGTGCATCAACATCATTCATACATGTTGCACCGCATATGTGGTTGTTCGGGGTTAAATAGCGATTCACTAAATAATTAAATATGGAATTGTGCGGGATTGTTATCTTATCCCGGTTCCATTTAATTTTGCGTAGCGCACCCATGCCATGTTTATGCCATGCTAATCAACATTTAATATGCGGGATAGATAAATAACTTGAACCTAATAATTGTTTGTTCGGACTCCGGTTCCGCTTAATATGGATAAGTTGCATCGCCGCATCATGTTTGCCATGCCATGCATATCATATCAACATCATGCCGATTCTTTTGTCGTCGTTGTAAATTGTGCATCCGTTGTTTGTTCTAGTGCTTCGCTTCTTCACGGATAGGGCGTTGAGTTGATGCGAGCTACGCCAAGTTCTCCGGATGTTCCTCGGCAAGCTTTCACAGGCAAGCATTTCCCTTATACCCCTGCCCCTGCAGGAGTCGCTCACCTATTTTATTTTGCCTTCTCCCTCATGCTATCCTTAAGTTGCGTTCTTGTCACCTGTCCCTTCCACTTGTTACCTCAAGCAGCCCATATTGCCACCACCACCTCCTACGGCTATTGTTTGGTTATCGGGTCTGCCCTGTGAGTCGTAGTGCATGCTAGTGTTGTTTTATCTCGTTACCGTTATTGTTATCTTATCGGGTTATATGTTGGGAAGAATCATGGTTACTTTAGTTGTTGACATTTGTTTAGCGGAGGCATCGGTGGGTCAGCTGATCGTTTTATGACGGCTCACTTGTGTTTCCTAAATATCTTAGGACCCCGAGTTCTTGTTATCTGTTCCGAGACTGAGCGCTCTAACCACACGTGGGTATGCTTACCGGGTCTCCCCTCGACCACTGCCGGAATCTACAGCTTTTTCCAGTGGCCACAACTAGTTTGGATGTTTGTTTTGTTTCTCCCGGGCGTGCAAGCTTGTTTCTTTGTGGTCGGATGATATGATGTTACTCTTGGGGAAGCCATGTTGCCTTGTAACCCCGTTGTCTCTTGCACGCTCGTAGGATGCGGTACGTATTGCTGAAGATGGATTCACCCTGCGGGCACTGTTTCCATCCGAAAGCCGTAGACGCAAACAGCTAAGTCCGCGTCGGAGTTTCGATCGGGCTCCGAAACGGGTTAACTTAGTTAGGTGGCTTCCTGGACATTGTTGTAGTGAAGGAGAGTGCGTGTCGTGATATCCACCTGTCGTAAGTGGGTTGAACGTGCGTGTGGGCACATTTGGGCACCCCTGCAGGGTTACAATCTTATCGATAAGCCGCGTCCGCGGTTATGGACGACTTGGAGCTGTATGACTCGACCATAGACAACTTACACCTGTTGTTTCAATGCTAATAACTTGCTAGTAAGATAGAACAACTTAAATAACAACTGGTTAAAACTTGTCAACAGTGTGAGTGCCTTTGCCAGTACCTCCTGGCGAGGGGGGAACACATCGGCTGTGTTATGTTTGTAGAGTATAGAACTGTCAGTTGTGCGCTCTCTCACCTTCTCTGTTTAGACGAATGTTGTAGAGTGTCTCTATATGTTTTTAGTGCTTTCGCGCTGCCGCTTAACCCCACCATATTGCCTATGACGTTCCTCTTGCGTCCTCTAAGTCCCCTGCGTGCCTCAAGTACAATGGACGACTGGTTGACGAATGCTTATACGTCTTGAAGTCTTGTTAAGTACGAACCCGTACTTATTGCTGCTTCTACGGGATATAACCGGGCAGGTATGAAGATATGTTCGATGAAGACGACGTTAGCGAGGTTACCCTTCCGGCTTGGCCTGGGCAGGGTTATGGACGCCGCTGGTTATCTTCCGGACTCTTAGTCCAATTTGTATCTTGTCCGTACTCAGACGTATTTGATCTTCTGTATGATTTGGATATTTGTATTGTATATTTTTATCTTGACTCGTTGGAGTCGTTGTTGTAATATATGTTTCTTGTGGGCTCTATTGTAATCCTGTTGTAATGTTACCGCTCGTGTTAATTCCTCTGGCATCACGTGTGTGATTCTTCGCGCACGTCGTGTCGGAGGGCGTCTCTGAATTGATATCGTGCGGATTTCGGCGGGATCGCTGGAATCCTCATGGTACCGGTTCCGGGGCGTCACATCTCATGACCCTCTTCCTCTTCAGTATCTTCAGTATCTTCAGTGTCGTCATCACTGATGTTGTGCTCGCCTTCGTCGTCGTCCTCCTCCTCAAGAGGCATGTGCACAAGTAGAAGATTAAGACCTCCAGATCTTTTTGGATCAAAGCAGAAAAGAACAATGTCATTGTCACACCCCAAATTTCTGTCACTGTCTAGAGTGCAAAAATTAGGGGAAACAAAAAACTTTTTCTATAGACTAATTATATGAATTGCCTTGATCTGCTTGTTGATATGAATTGCTTGTTTTGCTTGTAGATGATTTTTCCTTCGTCTCTTGGTTCAATTAGGTTGTCTTGAGTTACTCCACCACATAAACCTCCTAGGTAAAAACCAACTAGCAACACATTAAACTAAAAACCTTTCCATCTATGGAACCCTGAATGCACCTATCTGGGGATCATCTCTGTTTTTCACTTTAGCTCACCCTATCTTCTATTTAAGTTTGAATATCATCCACTCCTCATTATATCCTTTTTCCCTTGTCCTTGTCACAAACCCTAGGACCTCACAAATTTGGCTAAGTCATAAAACTGTTACCAGGTCCCATTTTGGAGCCCCTGGGTTAAGCTACCCCTTGCCATCCAAGGCAATGCACCTGGTCCTAGACCTACCTTGTCATGAGCACTTCCCAACCATGTCCTTGCCTTGAACCATATCCCTCTTATACTCATTTATACTTGTCTGTTTTGAGGCCAAGTCAAAAATCTGTTTTGGCAGGCTTAAAAAGTTCAAACTTTGGCGGTTGATATCTAAGTGCTCACAACTGTTATTAGTAACCTCAATGCATGGATCTCATATATGCAACACCCTCTACAACTTCCACGTCTTGCATGTCCCATTCTACCTTTGCAACCCATTTATTTAACTTCATCTTATGCCCTATCAAATGTTGCACCACTAGATCCCATTTTCCTCTTATACCTTTGTTCTTCTTTATTCCCAATTTTTTTTCTTCTTCACAAACCAAATGTGGAAGTGATTGTTTCATTATGAAGAACTCATCTACCCTTGAGGTTTTATTTCCAAAATTTATTCTTACCTTCTTTTAATAAATTTTCCAAACTCCTATTTAAGATTCTTCACTAATTCTTACCATAAAACTACTTCTAGTTTTATCAAAACCTTTCAAATTTTATTCTCTCAAAGTTAAATGGAAGCTTTTGAAATACCATGTGTACCTCTCTGATCCATGTAACATCAATCACCTCCATAGCTTTGTGAATTTTTTTCATTTGATCAACTATGGCATTATTTCCCAATTCCATCACTTTTCTCCTTAGGATTTCTCTAGCCTTCACCCCACCATCTATTTTGATTTAACCTACCTTATCCTAGTGATCAAGTGGTGAACCACCTTTTTATGGCACTTGAGAGAGTGGCCGGCCATGCCATGCCATCTCTCCATGCACTACCTCTCCCTTATTCTCTCTCCCTCCCTCCTCTCTTAGTAAAACCATGGAAAGCCACACCCCTGCATCCCTACCCCTCCAACCTGCAACCCTAGGTGAGCCCTATGCCCCTCCACCATCATGGCTCTCCTCCTCCTTCCCAATGCCATTAAGTGGCATAGGCCTTGACCCAAACGTCCTAGACCTACACCCCTGCACCCTTACCCGTGTCTAGCCTCTCTCCCATGATTCCTGGAGTCCCTGGGTGCCTTTCCCCCGAGCCCCAATGGTCCTCATCATCCCACCCGACCATGCCAACCTGTTGATCACCACAATCGTGGTCAGCACAGCAGCGAGAACCCCAGCCCCCAAGGCTGCGCCATGGAGACGCCCTGGCACTCCTCTACCCAACGGGCATGGTCCCGAGGCAAGCCCAGCCCCGCAGCCTCCAGCCCGTGCTTGCCAAAAACATGGTCACCCCGCACCGGCCATGCCTGCATGTTCCCGACCATCGTCGCCTCTCCAGTAAAAACCTGGGTCGTAGGCCTACAAGGCACCGTGCATAGACCCCAAATCAATGCTCGTCTCCCTCCCGCGTGCCCTCTCCTTCCGTCTGGTTCTATCGAACACCTTGAGGCTCGCGTTTTCATCATGACGATTTGGGGGACTCGGTCCACTTTTCTTCTCGATCTCTGATGCAAGAGATCCGCCTCTGGATGCTCTGCAAAATGCCACCACCCAGCTGCCCAATCGTGTTGCCCTGGACGCGTGCACCGTCGCCCTACACCACGTCCACCGTGAGCCCATCCCGGGCTATAAAAGCCCCTGCCCCCGCTCACCTCCCTCCATTCCGCCTCACACCATCTACTCTCCCACCTCCTGGCCACCAGAGACGTCGTAGCGCCTCCTTTTCGCTGCTGCACGCCGGCAGGGTCACCACCGCCCGTGGTAACCTCGAGGATAACGGACATGGCCAACCAAGCTCGCCCCAGCAACCTAGACCCTCCCTCTCTTTTTCAACCTCTTCTCCTATCCCTTCTGTCCCTAACCATTTCCTCCGTTGCCCTCCAGATTCGCCAGAACCGCCGCCGCCGTCGCCTTGCCGGAGTTGCTGCGAGGACGCCGCCACCGGGAGAAGCCGCTGCCGGGTGAGAGGAAGGCGCCGAGCCCGCGCCTGCACCGCCCCACCTCGCCGCCACCCTGCCCAGCCTTCGCCGACGTCCGCCGCGTCCCGTAGGTGCGCCTCTGCCCGCCCCTGCCCTTCTATTTCCGCCCGCCCTCGTGCTTGGTCGCGAGGAGAACGAGGCCCTGCGTCTGATCGAAACGCTGCATGGGCCACTTGGCCACGTAGGCCATGCAGCTGGGCCCCGCCCCGGGCCCTCTCTCCCCTCTTTTTTCTTTTTAAATTCCCTTCCCACCGCCACCTGGAAATCCCCTTGGGCCGGCCCAGTTCTCAAATCTGCGCGGCCCAATGTCTTCCCGCCCATTTTAATTCGTTTGAAAGTTTGGGAATTCCTGTTAATTTGTGCTAAAACTAGAAAAACCAAAATGTGAATAACTCGAGTTATACAGACCCAAATCAAATGAAACCAATTGCATTAGTTCACAAATTTCATTACCTTTCCAATGCCACTGGTCCCATATTTTTAGGATTTTTGTACGATTTTTAGTGCATTAAACGTGTTCTCTGGTTATTGTTTAGTATTTGAAATTCCTAAAATGGTAGGATTAATATTTTTGGATGAATCCAATTGTGTTGGTCTTGTTATGTTAATGTTCATCTAGGAAAAATATTTTTAGTCCCTTTTCATGCTAGTTTGTTACTGTTTGTGTTATGTGTGTGTCACATGAAATATTGTACCAAAACTTTTGTTTATTTAAAATCTTTGACCAACTCTTTTTATTTAAAAATAGTCAACCTATGTTTTATTCTTGCAAAACAAACCCTATGCAACTTAACCTTAGACCTATTGTTTTGCTTTAGTTTTCAAAAGAGTGTAGCATATTGTTTAGCTCCTATTTTTGTATAGTGTCTATTAGCCAAATAAACTAGGAAAATGATTTCCTAATTTTCCAAAAATGTTTAAAAATAAAATATGAATTCTTTTGATGTCTAACCAATGCAATTGTCTTATTTGTGGTGTTATATACCAAGGGATAATTAATTTATGTCATGGTGATACCCAAAGAGGCAATTGATAATTGGTGAGGCTCTTATGCCCTTCTTAGGTGATTAAATTGGGTTTTCTAAAATCAAAACTATTAAAGTTGTTTTGTAGTATCTATAAGACCTTAGTATGTTAGCCTTTAGTAGAGTGGTTATCTATTGATTGTTGCTTGTTGTATGTTGTTTTGTTGGTACAATGTGTTGATTGTGTTATTTTTATATTTTCCGGCGATAGATGCGAACAATTCCGGAGAAGAAGAAGAAGTGGTTCGGACAAGGATTTTATTTATATTGACGGGATTCTTATATTGATGAAGTTGAAGAAGTCCAGGGACAAATAAGCCAAGGCAAGCCATCTTTTGATCTCTGATATGATGTCTCTTTGGATGTCATCTTGTGCTATCAATAGCATCTTGGTTCTATGAGTGATGATCTCCATATTGTTGTCATCTATGCTTGGATGCAAGCATGGTACCTCTAATAGTTTTATCTTGTCAAGGTCTTGGTAATTGGTTGGGTGTATGGTATCATGGCCATTGATATCCAACTTGTTTTCTATATTTAGCTTGAATATGTTCCACCTCGGGACAAGATTCATACTACACCCCCTTCTAGTGTAGATGTATCAATACCATGTTGTTGGTGTATTCTCAAATTGTGATGAGTATGCCTGATTCCCTTAATGGTGTTGGTGTTGGTCAATTCTCATCCCTATCTATTGATTGGGTTAGATAGCACCACAAATCTGAAAGTATATTTCCTCTTGTGTTGTCATAATACATGCTTAGCTCAAGCAAGTATGATCCACTCCAATACCTCTTTTTCATACCCTCAATGGCGTGATGACCCTCATCTCGGCCATAGTGTTGTATTAGTTCAACTCATGAAACTTTAGGTTGGGAACCCCTCAAGGTTTACCTTGTTGTAAATGTTTATGAAAACCTTGGGTGAGGCAATCTTACCCAAGCGTATGGTTTATGAAAGGAAAGGATCTTGACAAAGAAGGTTGGAAAGAGGAAAGTGTGTGTGACTTGGGTTTTTGAGAAAAACGACACATGGTTCTTTGTATTCGCCCGGAACAACTAAACAGCGCAACCATAGCTACTCCAACATGGGCATGGGGCTTAACTTGACGTTTGTTCTTCTTAGCATGAGGCACCGCACAACTATACAAGGGTACGGTTACCCCCGAGTCCGGGTTGTCATGGTTGGGACAATAGTATAACGGGAGGCCTTCGGGGCTGACCCGTCCGAAAGACACTATGGGTCTCCTGGCTTGGCGGTGGAGCCACGCTCAAGAGGAGGTGAGCTGCCACGGTGCCGGGGAGGTACATACTCCATAGGGTAGGACCTCGTGTTAAGTCGACTGGGCGAAAGGTTATGTCCGGGTATCCGTCGTGGCATATGTCGTTATGCGGGGATGATGCCCACACGATAGGTATCCGGATAGTTGTGGTGAAAGTGTGCAAACTCTGCAGAGTCAAAACTATTCGAATAGCCGCGTCCGCGGTCATGGACGGTTGGGATGGCCGTTACCAAGCTGTGTCGAGTTTTGGTTTTGAAAATGATTTCCAAAGGAAATGTGTGTTGGAAGTACCGGAAGGATACGGGAAAGATGTGGTGCCGACCATGTGGAGATGGTCGAGGAAAATAAAACAAAAGCGGGTGACCCTTCCTAGTGTTTCATGTAGAGGAACTCTTCGTTAACAAAGATATAAAGATGTCATAGAAATTTCTTATCACCCTCTTAGTGTCCCCTTCAACTGTGATGTGGGATGCTATATCCACAAGAGAAACTGATTCTCTTTCACATTCTATATCCACAAGAGAAACTGATTCTCTTTCACATGCTATATCCACCAGAGAAACTATTCTTCCTCTCTTGTCTTCTTTAGTTAGAATTGTTATCACCTTCTTGATGGTTTGCGAGTACAATTCAAATGTACTCACGGCTTTGTCCCTGGCTATTTACTTGGCCAGACCTGGAGGACTTCGACAGATGAAGAAGGAGTTGACGACGTCTATGCGAGCTAGGAACGTCTTCCCAGTCAGTTGCCTGTAGGGTTAAGGCAGATGACTTGGGCTCTACGCTGCTACTCTGATGATTAGATTAGGCCCTTCGAGGCTATCTTGTAAAGATGGGTCATGTGACTTTATTGTAATTTTCTTATTCCGTTTTGTAAAGGATGATGTAATTTGATATCAGTTCGGTTATGTGTTCACGGCACACTGATCATGGGAACGTGAACTGTATACATAACAGGGTATTTCGGACAGCTAGTCCGGGGTCCCCACAGAGCTGGTATCAGAGCCATGCTGACTGTAGGAGACCTTAGTTAGCATGGACGTTAGTTAGGAAACAAGTACTTGGGAAAAACTATTTACGAAACAAATTCTTTCCTTAGTCGAAAGCATAGCTTCTACTCCTCTTATTTCTTCAAAACTTCTACATTCTTATCTCTTCGCTTTATAAAAAAAAGGTTTGAAAGTTCTTACTCTATTGTCTCATCCACTTCAAACCTACATATTGGACGATGTCCCCAACTCAGACCGGAGACTCGAACTCAAAGATGTATCAATCCCTCAGGAAGACTCATGTATCTCCAACAGCAGCTATTGAAGATTGGATGCCGACTTAGCCGTGTTCATGTAGGGATGATAACATCATATCTTTGGTTGTCACCAAAGTATGTCAAAGATCTGACCTTGTTCCTCTGTGGACTTGCACCTTTTCGCAGTCATCTGGGATCAAGTCCTCAGTTCATTGACTAGTAATTTTTAGGCCAGCCAGAAGAAGTTGTCGACTTTCGGAGTTCCTCAACAGCTACCCCTCTGAAGATCTCACATTCCCTGGGATGTTGAGACCAGAAGTTCTACGCAGTTTTCGCCTCCACCTCAACATCGACGAGTCAACACCAGGCCTGCGTCACCACCAACTGCTACACGATCCAAGTTGAAGTGGATGTCAGCCAGATGAAGACACCAACAGATGCGACCAGCTCCAAACCTATAGGATGGATAGGACAAACTCAATCGCTTCGATTGAGCTACCCCACGTATTAGGTATCCCTAGATACTTACAGTGCCTTGTTTGGTGTGCTGATTGCTTGTAGTTCCCTAGTGTGCTGCCTTGAGTGTCTTTTATTTGTTTGTTGTGTGTATGTTTTTCTAGTCTTTCACCCTGAAAAATACCCTTGGTGTGATAACATAGCTTAGAAAGCCTCCCTAAGATGTTTTCACCCTCGCCTACCTCGCCGATGTATTGCTAACTGCTAGTTAGTTGGATAGGTTAACGAAAGACTCTAACTCTAAACCCGTTAACAGTTGTTTTTCAACCCTCGGAAAAACTAACCCAGACGCCTATCTGCACTAACTACTTTCAAGATCAGCTGGAGCATCTCTACTACGCCAAGAAAGCAGAAGCCCCTACCTTCAAGAGTGACTGCACCTCTGCAAGAAGACATGCATACTAACTTTGTCTAACCTTGGAGTATAATCACGCTAACCTCGAGGATATCTTTTTGAAACCACCCTCTAACACACCGTCTAACAAACTGAGAGAACAATAGCGTCAGACCCAAGTTACATCACATGGTTCATCTGTTCCTCATCAAGTGAAGCTCATGAAGATACCTCAAGACTCAAGATTAGGTGTATTTTACCTACTCACTTCTTAAGTGGTATAAGTCAACACTGACCCTCAAGCTGAAGATTGTCTTCGACGGCCTTCGTTGCTGCTTCATATGGAGACCAACCAGGCGTTTCATCGACTTACTAACTTACCGCGCGTTATATGGTCTAATAAACACCGTGAGTGCCTCTTGAAGTCGTGGACTACACATCGTCTCCTGAAGATTCTTCAACTGAATACGGAAGATCGACGACTTCTTCAGAAGCCCGAGACAGGACCACAAGGCAGAAGCTCTAAGTTTTTCCGAATACCCGATGAAAAATCTTAAGGGTGGAAGACTTCGTCTCCCACTAAAATTTAAAGTTAACTCTAAAAAGTTTTCAACCCTGCTAAAGCACCACTGGAGTGCACTAACTCTCCTAGAATCTTAAACACCCGCTAGGATCGCTTAGAAGCTATAGATCTAACACCGAGTAGTCACCCTCTTCATGAAGATCGCCATCAGCGGGAATCTACCGTGTCTCCCAGAAGATGAAGCAACAACCTTCTCAACATTGGCACCTCTACAGAAGAATGGAGTCTAACTTTCGTTAAACTTTACAACCCCTCTAGTCCTACGCTTAGTAATCTCGGGACGAGATTATTTTAAGGGTGGAAGATCTGTCACACCCCAAATTTTTGTCACTGTCTAGAGTGCAAAAATTAGGGGAAACAAAAAACTTTTTCTATAGACTAATTATATGAATTGCCTTGATCTGCTTGTTGATATGAATTGCTTGTTTTGCTTGTAGATGATTTTTCCTTCGTCTGTTGGTTCAATTAGGTTGTCTTGAGTTACTCCACCACATAAACCTCCTAGGTAAAAACCAACTAGCAACACATTAAACTAAAAACCTTTCCATCTATGGAACCCTGAATGCACCTATCTGGGGATCATCTCTGTTTTTCACTTTAGCTCACCCTATCTTATATTTAAGTTTGAATATCATCCACTCCTCATTATATCCTTTTTCCCTTGTCCTTGTCACAAACCCTAGGACCTCACAAATTTGGCTAAGTCATAAAACTGTTACCAGGTCCCATTTTGGAGCCCCTGGGTTAAGCTACCCCTTGCCATCCAAGGCAATGCACCTGGTCCTAGACCTACCTTGTCATGAGCACTTCCCAACCATGTCCTTGCCTTGAACCATATCCCTCTTATACTCATTTATACTTGTCTGTTTTGAGGCCAAGTCAAAAATCTGTTTTGGCAGGCTTAAAAAGTTCAAACTTTGGCGGTTGATATCTAAGTGCTCACAACTGTTATTAGTAACCTCAATGCATGGATCTCATATATGCAACACCCTCTACAACTTCCACGTCTTGCATGTCCCATTCTACCTTTGCAACCCATTTATTTAACTTCATCTTATGCCCTATCAAATGTTGCACCACTAGATCCCATTTTCCTCTTATACCTTTGTTCTTCTTTATTCCCAATTTTTTTTCTTCTTCACAAACCAAATGTGGAAGTGATTGTTTCATTATGAAGAACTCATCTACCCTTGAGGTTTTATTTCCAAAATTTATTCTTACCTTCTTTTAATAAATTTTCCAAACTCCTATTTAAGATTCTTCACTAATTCTTACCATAAAACTACTTCTAGTTTTATCAAAACCTTTCAAATTTTATTCTCTCAAAGTTAAATGGAAGCTTTTGAAATACCATGTGTACCTCTCTGATCCATGTAACATCAATCACCTCCATAGCTTTGTGAATTTTTTTCATTTGATCAACTATGGCATTATTTCCCAATTCCATCACTTTTCTCCTTAGGATTTCTCTAGCCTTCACCCCACCATCTATTTTGATTTAACCTACCTTATCCTAGTGATCAAGTGGTGAACCACCTTTTTATGGCACTTGAGAGAGTGGCCGGCCATGCCATGCCATCTCTCCATGCACTACCTCTCCCTTATTCTCTCTCCCTCCCTCCTCTCTTAGTAAAACCATGGAAAGCCACACCCCTGCATCCCTACCCCTCCAACCTGCAACCCTAGGTGAGCCCTATGCCCCTCCACCATCATGGCTCTCCTCCTCCTCCTTCCCAATGCCATTAAGTGGCATAGGCCTTGACCCAAACGTCCTAGACCTACACCCCTGCACCCTTACCCGTGTCTAGCCTCTCTCCCATGATTCCTGGAGTCCCTGGGTGCCTTTCCCCCGAGCCCCAATGGTCCTCATCATCCCACCCGACCATGCCAACCTGTTGATCACCACAATCGTGGTCAGCACAGCAGCGAGAACCCCATCCCCCGAGGCTGCGCCATGGAGACGCCCTGGCACTCCTCTACCCAACGGGCATGGTCCCGAGGCAAGCCCAGCCCCGCAGCCTCCAGCCCGTGCTTGCCAAAAACATGGTCACCCCGCACCGGCCATGCCTGCACGTTCCCGACCATCGTCGCCTCTCCAGTAAAAACCTGGGTCGTAGGCCTACAAGGCACCGTGCATAGACCCCAAATCAATGCTCGTCTCCCTCCCGCGTGCCCTCTCCTTCCGTCTGGTTCTATCGAACACCTTGAGGCTCGCGTTTTCATCATGACGATTTGGGGGACTCGGTCCACTTTTCTTCTCGATCTCTGATGCAAGAGATCCGCCTCTGGATGCTCTGCAAAATGCCACCACCCAGCTGCCCAATCGTGTTGCCCTGGACGCGTGCACCGTCGCCCTACACCACGTCCACCGTGAGCCCATCCCGGGCTATAAAAGCCCCTGCCCCCGCTCACCTCCCTCCATTCCGCCTCACACCATCTACTCTCCCACCTCCTGGCCACCAGAGATGTCGTAGCGCCCCCTTTTCGCTGCTGCACGCCGGCAGGGTCACCACCGCCCGTGGTAACCTTGAGGATAACAGACATGGCCAACCAAGCTCGCCCCAGCAACCTAGACCCTCCCTCTCTTTTTCAACCTCTTCTCCTATCCCTTCTGTCCCTAACCATTTCCTCCGTTGCCCTCCAGATTCGCCAGAACCGCCGCCGCCGTCGCCTTGCCGGAGTTGCTGCGAGGACGCAGCCACCGGGAGAAGCCGCTGCCGGGTGAGAGGAAGGCGCCGAGCCCGCGCCTGCACCGCCCCACCTCGCCGCCACCCTGCCCAGCCTTCGCCGACGTCCGCCGCGTCCCGCAGGTGAGCCTCCGCCCGCCCCTGCCCTTCTATTTCCGCCCGCCCTCGTGCTTGGTCGCGAGGAGAACGACGCCCTGCGTCTGATCGAAACGCTGCATGGGCCACTTGGCCACGTAGGCCATGCAGCTGGGCCCCGCCCCGGGCCCTCTCTCCCCTCTTTTTTCTTTTTAAATTCCCTTCCCACCGCCACCTGGAAATCCCCTTGGGCCGGCCCAGTTCTCAAATCTGCGCGGCCCAATGTCTTCCCGCCCATTTTAATTCGTTTGAAAGTTTGGGAATTCCTGTTAATTTGTGCTAAAACTAGAAAAACCAAAATGTGAATAACTCGAGTTATACAGACCCAAATCAAATGAAACCAATTGCATTAGTTCACAAATTTCATTACCTTTCCAATGCCACTGGTCCCATATTTTTAGGATTTTTGTACGATTTTTAGTGCATTAAACATGTTCTCTGGTTATTGTTTAGTATTTGAAATTCCTAAAATGGTAGGATTAATATTTTTGGATGAATCCAATTGTGTTGGTCTTGTTATGTTAATGTTCATCTAGGAAAAATATTTTTAGTCCCTTTTCATGCTAGTTTGTTACTGTTTGTGTTATGTGTGTATCACATGAAATATTGTACCAAAACTTTTGTTTATTTAAAATCTTTGACCAACTCTTTTTATTTAAAAATAGTCAACCTATGTTTTATTCTTGCAAAACAAACCCTATGCAACTTAACCTTAGACCTATTGTTTTGCTTTAGTTTTCAAAAGAGTGTAGCATATTGTTTAGCTCCTATTTTTGTATAGTGTCTATTAGCCAAATAAACTAGGAAAATGATTTCCTAATTTTCCAAAAATGTTTAAAAATAAAATATGAATTCTTTTGATGTCTAACCAATGCACTTGTCTTATTTGTGGTGTTATATACCAAGGGATAATTAATTTATGTCATGGTGATACCCAAAGAGGCAATTGATAATTGGTGAGGCTCTTATGCCCTTCTTAGGTGATTAAATTGGGTTTTCTAAAATCAAAACTATTAAAGTTGTTTTGTAGTATCTATAAGACCTTAGTATGTTAGCCCTTAGTAGAGTGGTTATCTATTGATTGTTGCTTGTTGTATGTTGTTTTGTTGGTACAATGTGTTGATTGTGTTATTTTTATATTTTCTGGCGATAGATGCGAACAATTCCGGAGAAGAAGAAGAAGTGGTTCGGACAAGGATTTTATTTATATTGACGGGATTCTTATATTGATGAAGTTGAAGAAGTCCAGGGACAAATAAGCCAAGGCAAGCCATCTTTTGATCTCTGATATGATGTCTCTTTGGATGTCATCTTGTGCTATCAATAGCATCTTGGTTCTATGAGTGATGATCTCCATATTGTTGTCATCTATGCTTGGATGCAAGCATGGTACCTCTAATAGTTTTATCTTTTCAAGGTCTTGGTAATTGGTTGGGTGTATGGTATCATGGCCATTGATATCCAACTTGTTTTCTATATTTAGCTTGAATATGTTCCACCTCGGGACAAGATTCATACTACACCCCCTTCTAGTGTAGATGTATCAATACCATGTTGTTGGTGTATTCTCAAATTGTGATGAGTATGCCTGATTCCCTTAATGGTGTTGGTGTTGGTTAATTCTCATCCCTATCTATTGATTGGGTTAGATAGCACCACAAATCTGAAAGTATATTTCCTCTTGTGTTGTCATAATACATGCTTAGCTCAAGCAAGTATGATCCACTCCAATACCTCTTTTTCATACCCTCAATGGCGTGATGACCCTCATCTCGGCCATAGTGTTGTATTAGTTCAACTCATGAAACTTTAGGTTGGGAACCCCTCAAGGTTTACCTTGTTGTAAATGTTTATGAAAACCTTGGGTGAGGCAATCTTACCCAAGCGTATGGTTTATGAAAGGAAAGGATCTTGACAAAGAAGGTTGGAAAGAGGAAAGTGTGTGTGACTTGGGTTTTTGAGAAAAACGACACATGGTTCTTTGTATTCGCCCGGAACAACTAAACAGCGCAACCATAGCTACTCCAACGTGGGCACGGGGCTTAACTTGACGTTTGTTCTTCTTAGCATGAGGCACCGCACAACTATACAAGGGTACGGTTACCCCCGAGTCCGGGTTGTCATGGTTGGGACAATAGTATAACAGGACGCCTTCGGGGCTGACCCGTCCGGAAGACACTATGGGTCTCCTGGCTTGGCGGTGGAGCCACGCTCAAGAGGAGGTGAGCTGCCACGGTGCCGGGGAGGTACATACTCCATAGGGTAGGACCTCGTGTTAAGTCGAATGGGCGAAAGGTTATGTCCGGGTATCCGTCGTGGCATATGTCGTTATGCGGGGATGATGCCCACACGATAGGTATCCGGATAGTTGTGGTGAAAGTGTGCAAACTCTGCAGAGTCAAAACTATTCGAATAGCCGCGTCCGTGGTCATGGACGGTTGGGATGGCCGTTACCAAGCTGTGTCGAGTTTTGGTTTTGAAAATGATTTCCAAAGGAAATGTGTGTTGGAAGTACCGGAAGGATACGGGAAAGATGTGGTGCCGACCATGTGGAGATGGTCGAGGAAAATAAAACAAAAGCGGGTGACCCTTCCTAGTGTTTCATGTAGAGGAACTCTTCGTTAACAAAGATATAAAGATGTCATAGAAATTTCTTATCACCCTCTTAGTGTCCCCTTCAACTGTGATGTGGGATGCTATATCCACAAGAGAAACTGATTCTCTTTCACATTCTATATCCACAAGAGAAACTGATTCTCTTTCACATGCTATATCCACCAGAGAAACTATTCTTCCTCTCTTGTCTTCTTTAGTTAGAATTGTTTCACCTTCTTGATGGTTTGCGAGTACAATTCAAATGTACTCACGGCTTTGTCCCTGGCTATTTACTTGGCCAGACCTGGAGGCTTCGACAGATGAAGAAGGAGTTGACGACGTCTATGCGAGCTAGGAACGTCTTCCCAGTCAGTTGCCTGTAGGGTTAAGGCAGATGACTTGGGCTCTACGCTGCTACTCTGATGATTAGATTAGGCCCTTCGAGGCTATCTTGTAAAGATGGGTCATGTGACTTTATTGTAATTTTCTTATTCCATTTTGTAAAGGATGATGTAATTTGATATCAGTTCGGTTATGTGTTCACGGCACACTGATCATGGGAACGTGAACTATATACATAACAGGGTATTTCGGACAGCTAGTCCGGGGTCCCCACAGTCATCCTCTTCGAAGTTGTATTCTTTGACTACATCATCCCAACCACTTGTCATGATGGCTTGGTTTGTTCCCATTCCCTTCTTCATCCTCACTTCAAAAAACTCATCACTGCTGGTGCAATGAACCTCCACCCTGATAGCATCATCTAAGTATCTTTGCAGATGCAACTTACTGAACCTAGCTCCAAAAACCTGTGCACATGAAATTTGGAAAGTGTTAACACAGCTGAATTCCCATTTATGTTGACGTACTATCTTATCGTTCCAGTAAGACAAAGCATATTACCATTTTGGCCCTCTTTGAGACGACGTTTGAATAGGTCATCCTGTGCGCATAAAATCTCATATGGTTGCGACCAGATTCCTCACAGAATTCATTCAGAAATGAACAGTTATCAGCGGTAAGGTACATGTCGTTGCCAAACATGCAGTGCTTGTCGAATTCTTCTATCCCAAACATACAAGGTCCCCTCCAGGTCCCCATCTGTCGAATAGTTTAGAAATAGTTAGGGTATCATGTTTGCATTACACTGACACGACATGTATGTAAAAATAATGATAACACAATTAATATAATGCTCAAAAGAATCACCATTAAAAGAAATTTAATGGTGAAAACACAGGAAGCAATCTTATTATTTACATCAAAACTGAACCACTCTTTTAATTACCATGCTCTATTTTTTCTCGCTAAACGACACTCTTTTGTATCCTATGAATGTTGTTGTGTAGTGGTGCACACATGTTAAATTGGGACACAAGCAAACAGTGGAAATAGTTGTGTGTCATATGACTTCTTAAACAACTTGACTACTGGACAGCATGATACATGTTGTGTTGCTCAGCATTAACCAGTTAATACTTGACCATGTGTTGATACCATTATCTTCTGATTTTCTAGGGTTCAGTAGGAGTTTCACTAGTTGATTATTGATTGCTTGGTTATGCATAAAATGAGTACGATGTCTCCTACAGAACTATGTGCTTAACTAGGTCAGCATATTACAGGAACGGTGAGAGAATGCACTGCCATGTTTAAAATAAGATCTGAACTAGGGAATATTTATATAACATTACAAAATTTGGCTGTAGTAGTAGGACTGAATTTGGATTTGCTGTTTGGATGTTCAACAAGCTTTACAAAATACTCCTAAACAGTATTTGGTTGTAGGACTCAAGTTGGAGTACTTGCTAGGTTCGTTGGTTTTGTTAAATTAAAAATACAAGTAATGGTTTCCATTTCTAATGCAATTTTATAACTAGTATTATCTTCATCCATGCAAACAGAACCCTAATACAGGGTTCTAGTTTGTATTGAAAAGCAAACAGAACCCTAATGGTTTAATCGAGATATGAAAAACTAGTTTGAAATGAAGCCAAAACCTCCATACATTCAAACCATTTCTTGGAAATGAAAGACAAATCCTCCATACATTCAAACCTTGGAAATGAATGCAAGATCTAGTTTATTTAAAAACCAAATATTACACACTGAAATGTACATTGCATGTATCTTGTAATCCCTAATCCAGCATGGAAAACACATGATGCAGACAGAAGAACACTGGATCAAATCAATTCTTGGAACTGACCGGAACAGACAGAAGAACACTGGATCTGCAAACAGATTGGGATCTACAAACAGACCGACAAGATTGGGATCTGCAAACACTGTACCTTGGTTTCTCCGGCTTCGACGGTCGTCGGTGACGGCTTCGACGGTCGTCGGCGATGGAATCTCTCCGAGAAGGTCTCCGCTAGGAAACCCTAGTTTCTGGTTGAAGGGGGGAGAATGAGGGAAAAGTTTTCGGCTGGGGGCGAAGGCTGCCTTTAAATAGGCTCCCCCCACCAATTTTGCGAAAAGCTCCCCCCACCGCTAAAAGTTATTGCGAAAAGCTCCCCCCACCGAAAGAAAATTATTACGAAAAGCTCCCCCCACCGCTTCATCTCTTCATTTCCAAAATCTCCCCCCACCGCTTCGTCTCCATGGCGAACCCTAAATCCCCAAATCTGCTCCGCGGCGGCGAATCCATCAAGCTCCGCGGCGGTGAACTCGCCGTCAAGTTCGCCATCAAGCCCTCCGTCAAGCTCCGCGGTGTCAATTCCGTCAAGCTCCGCGGCGGCGAACTCGCCGTCAAGCCCTCCGTCAAGCTACGCGGCGGCGATTCCGTCAAGCTCCGCGGCGGCGAACTCGCCGTCAAGCTCGCCGTCAAGCCCTACGTTGTCGACGTGATCTCTGTCGCGGAGCAGATCAAGGGGAGGCTATTCCCGACGAGCTCCTCGTCAAGCTCGCCTTCAAGCCCTCCGTCGAGCCCTACGTCGCGGAGGTGATCTCCGTCGCAGTAGAAGCTCGTGAGGGCTCGTCGAGCTCGTGATGGCGGAGGTGATCGAGGACGAGGTCACCCTCACTTCCTCAATGGATTGGCGCCAATCCTTCCTCAGTACATCATCCACGGTCAACCAGACCGATGCAAGCTACTCTGGTGAGCACAAATGCAGTACCTCTGTATTACCAATGTTAACTGCTTGAATTGCTTGCTTGAATTGTTGTTTTTCTGTACAATTGGTTGCTTGAATAGTTGGCTTGCTTGCTTGAATTGTTGGCTTGCTTGCTTACTAGGGATGATTGCCTCAACAAGTGATGTGTTGTCATGTTGCTGGTACATGGTCGTGGTGATCTTCTGATTAAGCTCTAGTTGGTAGCTCTAGCTCTAATGATGTGCAACCATACATAGCAGCTCATTGCTACTACTAATCTTGTTACAAGTAACAGTTGTTAGTATATTGAATTGAACCCACCTCACAAAAGTACACTATAATTTGACTGCAGTCACTAATATGTATGAAAACTACTCTACATGCAGGCACTGCTTGAATTCTTGTTTGCTTAAATTCGATTGCTGACAATTATTACTGGTTAAAATGGATAAAAGTTGGATGAAGGAACCAAGGTCTAGTTCAAAATATGGTATTGGTGTTACCAATTTCCTGCTATATGCAGCTGAAAATGCTGGAATGCAAGATAGAGTTTTGTGTCCTTGCGCCCGTTGTGCAAATAGGTTTTGGAGAATCAGTAGCATTGTCAATGAGCATTTGATTTGCAATGGGTTCATGCATGGATACCATACTTGGGTTTTCCATGGAGAAGATAGTGTAGAACCTCTTGCGCCGCATTTATCTCCCCAGCCTGAACATGTAGGAAGATCTGAAAGCCAAATTCAGCCTGAAGAATTAGCTGATAGTGATGAGATGGACCAGATGTTGTTGGACAATTGTGGAATGTATGACACTGGGGTTTTAGGCAACCAGGAAGATGGCGATAGTGCAGACGATGAAGATGAAGAGGACAGTAACACTGATGATGTTACTGCTGATGCTGAAGCCTACAAAAAGCTAGTGGAAGATGGTAGTCAGGATTTGTATGTAGGCTGCACAAGTTTTTCAAAACTACAGTTCATAGTTAGGTTGTTGAACTTGAAAAATACATGGAAAGTGCCCAATGGATGCTATGATGAGATATTGTCATTATTTAAGGAAGCTCTTCCACAACCTCATGCACTATCAGGAATTAAAAATTTGCATGCATCAAAGAGGTACATAAAAGACATCGGCATTGGTTATGAAAGCATTCATGCATGCAAGAATGACTGTATCATGTTCAGAGGAGCACACAAGGACGACACAGTGTGTCCAATATGTAACACAAGCAGATGGAAGAGTGAGAACACAGGAGTTGGTGGGAAAAGGATGTACAAGGTTCCTCAGAAAGTTATCAGGCACTTCAAACTGAAACCAAGGGTCAGAAGGCTTTTCATGTGCTCTAAAACAGCACCTTTTATGACCTGGCACAATAAAGGCAGAACTAAGGATGCAAAATTGAGGAATTCAGCAGACTCTCCAGCATGGAAACACTTTGATTTTACGCATCGCAAGTTCAGTGAAGACCCAAGAAATATTAGGTTTGCATTAGCTACTGATGGGTTCAATCCATTTGAAAACATGAGCATATCATACAAAGATCTCGCCGCTTATTCTGATTCCACTTAACCTTCCTCCTTGGGTGTGCATGAAACAATCAAATTTCATCCTAAGTGTTATTGTTCCTGGGAGGAAGGGTCCAGGGAAGGAACTGGATGTTTACATGCAGCTGGCTATAGATGATCTTCAGGAATTGTGGAAACCTAGAATCTGGACACATGATGCAGTTACTGGTGAGAAATTCTTGCTACGTGTTGCTTTGCTATGGACTATAACTGATTGGCTAGGCAGAGGCTGCATAAGTGGTGAGAGCTTGGTTGTCTGTGCACATTGTCTCACAAACACATGCAGTAGGTGGTTGAAGCATTGCAAGAAAACAGTTTTCCTGGGTCATAGAAGATTTTTGGTTGATGGTCACCCGTACCGAACAGATGGTGCATCTTTCAATGGAAAAGATGAATTCAGAGATCCCCCAGCTAAGATTACAGGTCAAGAAATATCTGAAATGACTGCAACTCTGCATACAGATTATGGCAAGTTACAGAAGAAGCCACCTAGGAGAAAAAAGAGGAGTGCTGCGGAATTAGAGGAAAATGAGGACATTTATATTCACAGTGTCGAGGAAACTTTCAAAAAAAAGAAGTGTCTTCTTCCAGTTGGAATACTGGCCGACACTCCTTCTAAGACATAACTTAGACATCATGCATGTACAGAAAAATGTTTTTGAAAACATAGTGACTTTTCAGGCATTTGACCGCATTGGAGTTGGGCCGAGATGAAGATGGGCTTGGAAGATTTACATATAAGAGGAGATTCTGAATCGGCCTTGGGGCTAGAATTTGGGCCAGCGTGCCCGTGTATCTGTAAATAATAGTAGTGTATGTGTCGGTTAGGATTAAGAAACAGAGTCTAGCTCGTACACGGTTGGGTTTATGCCCACGTTAAACAGTCTACGGACTATAAATATGTATCTAGGGTTTCTGAAATAGAGGACAATCACGTTCACAACAAACACAAACCAGGCGCATCGCCACCCCTTATTTCGAGGGTTTCTTCCGGGTAAGCATCATGCTGCCTAGATCGCATCTTGCGATCTAGGCAGTATACGTTTATTCATGCGATCTAGGCAGTATACGTTTATTCGTTACCTTGTGTTACTCTTGCTGAAGCGTTGTTGATGGCGAGTAGCAATATTTATCGTAGATGTTTTGGGGCTTGCATTGATTCTTTTCTTATGCATATTTGCTTAGCAATGCCGTCCCTCGATATCTAGCTGTCCTTACACCTATTCAGGTGTAAGGGCAGCACCTTGCTTGTTCGTTACTTAGTAGATCCGATCTGTTATAGTTGCTCCTTGTTTCAAGGATTAGTTTAATATCTGCATGATTAGGCCTTATGCTGGGGTTGGACGATCCGGTAGTGCGTGAGGTGTTGTTTCACCGTTCCTATAAGGGATGTTCCGGGAATTGACTTAACGTTGGTTTTTAGGCCTCTTTTAGGAATAGTTTCCATCATCTTTCGTATCTGCTAGGCCCAACTACGCGTAGGATGTTCCGATTATGCGGTGAAAACCCTAAACTGTCATAGATTGGTTTAGCTTTGTTTTGATCAAGCAGGATCCCCATGTCATCGTAAATCCAACGTGAACCATGGGGCGATCGGCTCCTTGAGCCGATCCACAGGGCAACCTGAGAGCCGATCGGGCTCATATTTAATGTTTACGTGTCTACCATGCAGGAGACTAGTCGAAGCAATCCAACACCTTCCTGATCAGGTATAGGTCAGGTGGCACGCCCTTGCAACCGCCAGGACGTGTGCTGGGACTTTACGGGACGACGCGAGGCACCAGGGCCCACTTAGCAGTCTTGGGAGTCTCCCGGCTCTTCGTGTTGCTTAACCACTGCTCGCCGGTGGGTTTTGGCAGGCAACACATTCTGGCACGCCCGGTGGGACACTTTCTACAACAACCATGTCAACATCGGCAGCCAAGATGTCGGACGAACTGATCAAGTACGAGGATCTACCTGCAGAGCATAAGAAGAAATACGATGAGCTGAAGGCCATCTTTGAAGCCGATCTCATCGGCTCTTTTGAGAAGACCCGTTCGCACGGCATCAGGTTCAAAGGATTCACACCCGAAGGCGCGTTCGAGGGATTAGATCTGTCTCTCCCTTCGGAGGAACGTACCAGAGCCCTGCGCCAAGAAATTAACTATGCTGTGGCTCATTCTCTACATCGGCATTCTGAGAGCCTGGTGAATACGCTTGAGCGAGTTGCGCTTCGTGTGGTGCAAGAAATCATGAAACATCAGTATTCTCCGTCAGGACCTGCTTTAGGGACTCACCAGGGAGAGATACCATTCCACACCAGGCCACCACTGCCATTCGCGATGGCAGCTCCACAACAACAAGGTTCACCGGCATACGTGGTCTACAAGGTTGGAGGTGATCCTGGCGACTACCAATTCTTGTATGAGCCTCCCAAGGAGATCCCACATGGATACGTGTGCACATACGTGCCGGACTGCAACAACTGGACGCACGCGATCCAAACTTCGGCAGGAGGAATTGCCGGAGCAGGAGCGATTGTTACGGCAGGAGGGATTGCTGGAGCAGCGGGGAGTTCTGGAGCAGATGCTGAGAAACAGGCGTGGCTAACTAAATATGCCACTACAATGAGTACGGACACCTCAACCCCTACAGCTCCTACTGTGGATCAGATCAGCGCAATCTTGAGAGGCCAGTTCGGTATCCTGCCGAAGAAGAAAATAATCGGCTATTCCAAGCCGTATCCCAATGAGTATGACCTGATCCCGCTGCCACCTAAGTATCGGCTCCCTGACTTCACAAAATTCAGTGGATCAGAAGGGTCTAGCTCCATCGAGCACGTGAGCCGATACTTGGCACAGCTGGGCATGGTTTCAGCATCAGAACCGCTACGTGTGAGGTTCTTTGCTCAATCTCTCACGGGTCCAGCCTTTGGGTGGTACACCTCGCTACCCCCAGATTCAGTTCGGACATGGAAGCAGCTGGAAGAACAGTTTCACATACAATATCATTCGGAAGCTACCGAAGCTGGCATTGCCGATCTGACACAGGTTCGGCAAAGGCGAGGAGAGACGGTGTCTGAATACATTCAACGTTTCAGAACTGTCAAGAACCGATGTTATTCGGTTCATTTATCTGAGAAAGAAGCAGTCGAGCTGGCCGTGGCAGGCCTCGCAACGCCACTCAAGGATCTGACGTTCCAAGTGGAGTACAATTCGTTGGCGCACATGGTCCAGAGACTAACTTCGTATGAACAGCGCCACCCAGAATTGTACCAAGACAAGTTCAAGCGCACGATAGGCCTGGTCGACGCTGAGGAGGATGAAGACCTTGCGGAAGATCAGGAAGTCGCCGTGGCTGAATGGACTCGGACGGCAGTTCCCGTGTCCTGCAAATGGGTGAAACAACCAGGGCCTCCAAAAGGGTTTGACTTTGATTTAAGCAAAACTGAGCAGATTTTTGATTTGCTGCTGAAGGAGAAACAGCTGAAGTTACCCGAAGGCCACAAAATTCCTACGTCACAAGAGATGAACGGTAGGCCATACTGCAAATGGCATCACACGTTCACCCACGCCACCAACGACTGCAAAGTGTTGCGCGCACAGATTCAAATGGCGATAGAGTCAGGCCGATTAATCTTCGGACAATTTGCCATGAAAGTAGACACACATCCGTTTCCTGGCGTCAACATGGTGGATCTCAGTCACTCCCTGAGATGCGAGCCAGGTTTCTCTTTTGGTGTCAACATGGCAGGGCTTGGGACCCGCCATGGCAAAGATAAAGCAGAAAGCAGTCACTCCCGTGGCAAGGAGAAAGAGGAGGCCGATCCACGCGACCGGCCCCAACATGATAACAGACGGTACCTGACAGAAAAAGAAGTGAGAAGCGTGCGGTATCAACGACCACTCTCCGCGCATCTCCTTAACAAATATGAGCAGCAGTATGACCGACGTCGGCGCTACGACGTGGATGACGAAAGATATCGTCGGTCTGATGCAGATGACAGGAGGTATCGTCGATATGATAGAGACGATGAAGGGTACGAGCGCCACGCTAGAGGGAAGTCAAGAGAGCAAGAAGACATGGATAGGCATTGGAACTGTCCTTTCTTTAAACACTGCTGGGACTAAGGAATGAGCCGATTGCCTACAATCGAGAACTGCCCAGAATGTAGACCGCAGAGGAAGGGAACAAATGAAGTTTCAGTGTTCAAGCGTCTCGGGCCTCTCCCACCTCAGGACAAACGAGCTGAGTCGTCTCAAGATGAAGACTTCGAGGAGTCAGATGAAGAAGAGGATAGGTACCACCGGCCAAGGTGGTGCCCTGATGGACTCAGCCATTCACAGAAGCGTAGGGTGCAGCGGCTACGAAACCTGGAGGAAGCCGAAGCACAGTACCTGTACACGTTGAGGAAGGCACGGCCCGATCTGGCCGTGAAAATTTAGCAAACGCTGGAGACAGAGATGTGCCCGCCAAAGAAAGTGTGGCACCCTAAACGGACAAAAGCCGATGCAGAGGCATCGGCTGATACAAACATGGTGTTTATACTCCCGTCGGAATTTTGTGCTCCAAAGGACGAAGAAGTATCGGTGGCTCAATTCGACTGCGGTCCACGGCCAGTGATCTTTGAGAAGCCACGAGAGAGGAGCTACAGGCATTTGAAAGCTCTATACCTAAAAGGTTATATCGATGGGCAGCCTGTCAGCAAGATGTTGGTTGACACGGGGGCGGCAGTCAACATAATGCCGTATTCCATGCTACGATGTTTGGGACACTCCAATGACAATTTGATCAAGACCAACGTCACGTTAAGCGATTTCAATGGCCAAGCATCAGAAGCAAAAGGTGTTCTGAATGTAGATCTGACCGTAGGCCGAAAAACCATACCTACCTCGTTCTTCATCGTCGACAGCAAAAGCAATTATGCTGTCCTGTTAGGAAGGGATTGGACTCACGCTAACTGTTGCATCCCATCCACAATGCACCAATGCATCATACAGTGGGATGGAGATGAAGTGGAGGTTGTTCAGGCAGATGACTCAATCGAGATCTCACTAGCTGCCATGAATATTTGGGATGCAAACGACCAAGAGCCGCTCTCTGGAATCAGTTTGGACGGTTGTGAACGCATCGAAGCTTCAAAAAACGGGGTGAGGCTGGTCTTATCCACCGGCCTGACAGAGTAACAAGATCTAAATCAGTAGGTGTACGTGGCAAGGCCGATCCCTGCGATCGGCCCCAAAAAATAAAAAGCACGAATCTCATCTCGAGCATGTCACGTAGCCATAGTAGGAAACCAAGAAGTTGTAGACCCTCATTGAGCATTGCGATGAAAAAGGAGGCCGATTCTAGCAATCGGCCAAAATTATCCTCGACACGCATTTTGCCTGTGTTCAGCATTGATCTAAGAAAGGATGCCTGAAGAGCCGATATCTTCAATCCCTTTGAAAAATCGGCTCGGGGGCACTTAAACGGATAAGATACGAGGTTACGAAGTATGAAGTGGCTGTCAATGGCCAGCAGCTCAAGATATATTCCTCGAAGATGATGGACATTGGAATACCGGGGCCGATGCATAAGTAGATCGGCCGGAAAAAATATAAATTTTTTAAGCACAGCCGATGTACAGCCATCGACTCTAGAATAAAAAGCTGATGCACAGCCATCGACTCTAGAATTACAAGCACAAACTGCCACATGCGCAGGCCCTACTGAAGGAAAGTTTCTAAGGCGCGGAGTGCACCAGCACGGACGTGATCCACCTCTGCGATCTCGGCCTTGTCGTCATCATCCATGCCTGTCACCAGTTGCTTGTTCAAGGCACGTATCTCTGCCAAGTCAGTTTTCAGTTCAGCCTTGAGGCCTTCTGCTTCCCGTTGGGAGCGAGCAATGGAAGCTTCCTTGTCACAGATGAGCTCTTTGGTGACCCGCACCTTTTCTTCGAGATCCTTCAGCTCCTTTCGCAAGATCTCAAGCTCAGCAGTGCTGACAGAGGTGTCAGTCTTGGCATCCAAAGCTGCCTTTTTCTCGTTAAGCCGTTGACATTTGTCTGCAATATCGGCTTTCAGCGGGAGTTGGGCGTGGCGTAAGTCGATTCTCTGACGAACCAACTGCACCCTTGACCTGAAGGCAGACAACGTCACGACTGGCCAGAGCTTCAACTGCAGCGTCACTGGGACGTGAGGCTGGATTTCTTCAAGAATGTTCTTCACCTCCTCAGAGTTTTCGACTAATGTCTCAATGGGTGAAGAAAGCAGAGCTTTGAGGCGTTGGAGTTGGTCAGCGATGACGCTGGGGCTCGGTTCATCACGTGCTGTGGAGTGGGCCGGCTCGATAGATTCAGGGTCGAACGACAGCAAGCCTGAGAGATCACAGCCCTGACAAACAACAAAAAGCAGCATAAGTCTGCAGATCAGGGTAAGGGCAAGCCCAACAAAGGGAGCATACCTCTCCTATGACCATGGGAACAGCCGATGACGAAGCAATTGGCTGTGGCATCTCTGCCTGGGGTTTGGCCAAGGTGGCAACTTGGTCGATGTCACCTTTAGAGGTTGTTACCTCCAGAGTTGTGGAGGGCATCAGAACTTCCTCGACATCCCCACTGGAAGTTTCATCAGTCTGCAAAAAAGATGGTGAGCCGATCTGGGCAGCAAAGCACAAGAACTAAGCTAGGAGGAGTTGGAGAGCCGTTACATTTGAAGCTTCTTGGTTCGAGGAAGGGGTTTGCTGATCCTTCCGAGCCCTCTTGGTGCATTGACTCTTTGTGCGTAAGCTTCCTTGCCCTGTTTTGATGGGAGCTTGAAGGGCAGCAGGTTCAGGGGCTGACCTTTTCTTGGAAGCCGATGGTGGCACATCTGGCTGTTTTTGCGTGGTGGTGTCCTCAGAGGTGCCCGAGCTTGAGCCTCGTTGGCTGGACTGCGTCTCCTCGCTGGTATTGTCTTCAGTAGAGGTCTACAAGAGCAGGATTAATGGACACTGACATGCTATAAAAGCCTAGAAGGATGAATGGAACAAGATGGGGTATAGAACAGCTTACATATAAGCTTTCTGGAACTGGCGCAGGGTTTTTGCCCTTCAAAGTTTTCCTGGCAGCTACTTTTCTCACTGCTGTTCTCGCCCTGACTGAGGCTCGGGGGGCAGCTGGCCCTGAAGAGTCTTTACTCTTGGGAGCCGATTTTATTGGAATCGGCTGGCTCTGCATCACAATCTTTTTAAAAGGTGGTGAGTTCTTGCAGAAGAGGACCACTGGAGCTGGTGGGAGGAATTTGAAGGGGGATCCATCATCATTGACAGGCTCTGGGCCATCTTGTTGCTGCAAAGAAACAGAGCAGGGTTATAAAGCATCAATGGAAACTATCGCAAGGAAATTTGCGAGCAAGTGGTACCTATTCTGCAGAAGTATCAGCTTCAGCGTCAAGTTGTTTCAGCAACGGTCCTAGGGCTCTCCTGAAGGCATGGGTCTTCCACATTGTCCACCAGATCTCAAAGTCATCAGTCGAAGAGATGAAGGATAGATTGTGAGGGATTGGGATGATTAGAGCATCAAAAAAGGAGTAACATCTTTGACTGGTGATAACATCAGGCAAGTCAGCCCTGCTCTCAGTTAGATGGTGGAGAAAGAGGTGAGGAGACACCTGCCCAAGACCGAATTGCCGGCCTACTACGACCGGCTGATAAGATTCATAACCAGGTTTTATGATCCTGTTTGAGGTGCTCATGCCAACTGGGAGGAAGCAGGGACGGATCATGATGGAATATAACTGCCGAGTGCTGTCGTCATCGGCAAAGCTGTCTAACCTGAAGGAGACTGGATTTTCAAAATTTTCAGACTCCTGATAAGGAAAGAAGAGAGGGTCATCCAGGCCCTGGTAAAAAGTTCTGAACCATCCTGATGCTTCCTTAGGGTTCAGTTGGCTGCACGGAAGACTGTACAAGGCTTGGCCGTGGCCGGTACAACGGATTGGCTTCCGTTGGTGTTTGGAAAGGTGCAGGTAGCCAAAGGTGGAAAGTTAGGGATGTGGTTGGAAGTACAGTTGAGCCCATAACTGAATAAACCACCAGGGGGTCTCCCATTTTAACTGTCTTTTGGGAGAATAGTTTGTGGGACATCAGTTGGAGGTATCGATAGACTTCTCCCAGAAACAGCTTGCCAATGCCAAGTTGGGTGCCTTTGGCAAGTTCATAGGCCAAAGAGAGATAGTTCTTGGTGGGAGCGAGGGAAGGACCACAGAATATGAAATGCTCCAACCAGAAGTTCAAGAAGGCCGTGTGTTCTTTCTCGGTTACAGGGCCCTTGGTTTTCATGTGGCGTCTAAGATAGGCACCCCAGTTAGTGCACTCTTCCTTAGAGGAGAGTTTGAATGGCACCTTTGGCAGCATGAAAGCAGAGGGGCTGGGGGATGAAATGTCTAGGCCGGTGATCATGGCCACGTCCGGCAAGGTTGGCGTCATGGGGCCATGGCCAAACATGAAGCAAGCTTTAGCGCGTCAGACCAAAAGTAGCCGATGGTTTTCAGGAGATTTTCATGTTTCTCAAGGGGAGACAATGACAAAGACAGAGCATCGGCTATTCCTGTGGTTTCCCATTTGGCTTGGTGAGTTTTAGCTACTCTATTGTACCAAGAAACCCAGTCCTTAGGAGGGTTAGGCCAGGCTCGTAAGCAGTCGGCCCAGGAGGTTAGATCCAGGTTTTGGTTCACGAAGGGAATCCTATTGGCCTCGTAGGAAATCAAATTGGATGGATTTTCGGTGGAACGGGGACCAAGGCAAAGGGAATTTGGAAGGGAAGGATGCGGCAGAAGAATGTCTGAAACCTAAAATTAATGATGAGACCAGGCATTAATTCAGGAGTTTTGCCGTTAAATCTAACATTACGCTCAAGTGACTTGGGGCGGTTAAGGATTACCTTCAGGCCAGAGACCGTGGCGTTGGCGCTGGATGATTCCGCCATTGGGTTCGCTGCGGAGTTTGGATTTGCGTGTCCAAGATCTAGGGTTCGCGCGACTGCGGTCTGGACCTGTTCGATTAGAAATTTGGGGATCTGAATTTGAGCAAGGTTTGCAGGTTACCGTTTGAGGAGGTGACTAAATTGACCTATCTCGTAATTTATCGTGAGGGACCGATGCGTTGCCATCGGCTCATTGAGCATTGACCAAGTTGACAATCGGCAAAGTCAGTATGAGGGGAAATCGGCTAAATTAGCATAAAGGAAATCGGCAAAATCAAATTAAAGGAAATTCTTCATTGATAACGGGATTCCTTACATAAAGAGCTGATTGCTCTCAAAAGGAAGTACCAGGGGATACATTGCCCCATCTACTACTACTGATCCTATGCTAAGGATCCTATCTATGGGCCGTCGCTGCCCTCGTCGTCGCCATCGTCGCTGCTGTCGGCGCTACTCCCGGCTGGCTCGTCGTCGCTGCTGCCGCGGCCGCCGGCAGGGCCCTCGTTGTCCTCGTCCTCCTAGTCAGCGTCGTCGTCGCTGTCGAAGTCGCTGAGGTTCCCCGGCCAGGGGCAGAAGCGCTTGGCCGGCGGCTCATCGGAGGAGGTGTCGTCCTCCTCCTCCTCCTCCTCCTCCTCCTCCTCGAAGGAGGTGAAGTCGTCCCAGGAGAAGCGATCGTCATCGCTCTCCTCCTCCGTTTCCCCGTCGGCAAGGAAGCGGAGGTCACTTTCCCCGTTGGTCGAGGACTTGTCGTCCTCAGACCAGACGGAGAAGTCGTGGCTGGACTCGTCCCCGTCTTCTATGGCGCGGTGAATGTAGGCCTCGTGGGCCTCCTTCGGGTCCCACTCCGGCGTCGGCTCGCGGGAGGGGGAGGACTGGAAGGAAAGACCCAACGAGGCAGAGGAGGAAGAAGACATGGTGGCAGAGGAGGGCTTTTGGAGTGCTAATGCGAAGGAGATGAAGAAGTGAACTGCAGGATGCGGTTAAAATAGAGGCGATATAGTGGAGACGATTCAATGCTGCAGCGGTTCCCGAGGATGTGGTGCCAAAACCGTCAAATCGTGCGGAGAAGTTGAGAAGGCAAGGTATCATGATGAAGGGATACCGTGGCGGTTCTGTTCTGCCCCAATTTGACACGACGAAGAAAGGGAAAAACAGAGTGGTTTTGGAATTACTATTGCCAAAACCAGGGGGGCATGTGTTATCGCCAGAATTTGACCGCATTGGAGTTGGGCCGAGATGAAGATGGGCTTGGAAGATTTACATATAAGAGGAGATTCTGAATCGGCCTTGGGGCTAGAATTTGGGCCAGCGTGCCCGTGTATCTGTAAATAATAGTAGTGTACGTGTCGGTTAGGATTAAGAAACAGAGTCTAGCTCGTACACGGTTGGGTTTATGCCCACGTTAAACAGTCTACGGACTATAAATATGTATCTAGGGTTTCTGAAATAGAGGACAATCACGTTCACAACAAACACAAACCAGGCGCATCGCCACCCCTTATTTCGAGGGTTTCTTCCGGGTAAGCATCATGCTGCCTAGATCACATCTTGCGATCTAGGCAGTATACGTTTATTCGTTACCTTGTGTTACTCGTGCTGAAGCGTTGTTGATGGCGAGTAGCACTATTTATCGTAGATGTTTTGGGGCTTGCATTGATGCTTTTCTTATGCATATTTGCTTAGCAATGCCGTCCCTCGATATCTAGCTGTCCTTACACCTAGGTGTAAGGGCAGCACCTTGCTTGTTCGTTACTTAGTAGATCCGATCTGTTATAGTTGCTCCTTGTTTCAAGGATTAGTTTAATATCTGCATGATTAGGCCTTATGCTGGGGTTGGACGATCCAGTAGTGCGTGAGGTGTTGTTTCACCGTTCCTATAAGGGATGTTCCGGGAATTGACTTAACGTTGGTTTTTAGGCCTCTTTTAGGAATAGTTTCCATCATCTTTCGTATCTGCTAGGCCCAACTACGCGTAGGATGTTCCGATTATGCGGTGAAAACCCTAAACTGTCGTAGATTGGTTTAGCTTTGTTTTGATCAAGCAGGATCCCCATGTCATCGTAAATCCAACGTGAACCATGGGGCGATCGGCTCCTTGAGCCGATCCACAGGGCAACCTGAGAGCCGATCGGGCTCGTATTTAATGTTTACGTGTCTACCATGCAGGAGACTAGTTGAAGCAATCCAACACCTTCCTGATCAGGTATAGGTCAGGTGGCACGCCCTTGCAACCGCCAGGACGTGTGCTGGGACTTTGCGGGACGACGCGAGGCACCAGGGCCCACTTAGCAGTCTTGGGAGTCTCCCGGCTCTTCATGTTGCTTAACCACTGCTCGCCGGTGGGTTTTGGCAGGCAACAATACTGTTCTGGAAATTGATCACAGATCGAAGGACAACTTGAATGCTAGATTGGATCTGCAGGATATGAATATTAGAACTGCCTTCCATCCTGATATGACGGCACCAAAACCTATCATACCTAGGGCAATGTACCAGATGCTTCCTCAGGGCAAGAATATATTTTGCACTGTCATCAAGTATGCAAGATTTCCAGATGGATATGCATCAAACTTGTACCACAAGGTAAACTTGGAAGACAAAAGGTTAACTGGCCTCAAGAGCCACGATTGCCACATCATAATGCAGGATCTCCTGCCGTTGGCCCTATGTAGATCGCTGCCTAGGAGTGTGGCTATGCCGCTGATACGTTTTTGCAAGTACTTCAAAGTACTTTATGGTAAGGTGATAGATGCTGATGAGATGGAGCAGTGGGAAGCTGAGATTGCAGAAATCTTGTGTCCGTTAGAGCTGATATTTCCTCCATCATTTTTTGACATGATGGTGCATGTAACTATCCACCTAGCAAGTGAAGTAAGAATTGCCGGACCTGTTCAATTCAGAGACATGTGGTCTACTGAGAGGTTCGTAGGAACACTGAAGGACTTTGTACAGAACATGACTTATCCAGAAGGGTCGTTGGCAGAAAATTATCAGTTCGATGAATGCCTGACATTCTGCTCAAGATATCTGAATGGCTGTGCTACAAAGTTTAATATACCTAGTAGACATGATAGTACTGAACCTAATTGTGCTGGACAACCTTATTTGAGGATCATCGGCAGGCCATTACCAGGTTTTGCTTCTAGTCAGCTGGATTTCGTTGCTTGGTCTCAGGCACAACGATGTGTTCTTGTGAACTATCCAAATATTGAAAAATATGCACAGTGAGTCCATTCCCAACCTAATTCCATAAACTAATTATCCATTTGCATCATCATTTTGATATCAGACCAGTGTCTAACCCCATTTAAATCATGTAGAGAGCATAAAAATTTATTGGCCAAAGGAAAAAGGAAGTCAAAGAGAGATATTGAGAATGCTCACCACAACACATTCGTAGACTGGTTTTCTAACCATGTAAGTACTGCAGAAAAAAACTTATTTTTTGTGAATAAAAAATGCGTTATTAACATGGTTCATTTCTCTACTAGGTACAAATTCTTAAAGATCAAGGAATTGATGTACCAGATGAAGTTTTTCTGTTATCTCAAAGACCATACAGGATGGTTAAATCTTATAATAGCTATAGTATAAATGGTTGCACCTATGACACACATTCATATAGTGTAGGAAAAGCAACCCAGTGTGACGGAGTTTCACATGTTGCAAAAACATCGAGTTATGCAAGCTCTAAGGACAAAAATCCTACTTTAGGCTATGTCACATACTACGGTAGAATTAGTCAAATAATTGAGTTAAATTACTCAAATGGAGGCCACGTAGTGTTATTCAAATGTGATTGGGTAAAAAGTAACGGAGTTAGGGAGTTGGATGGTTTCGGAATAACCGAGGTCAATTTCAACCATACCTACAATGCACAAGACGAGCATAGCGAACCGTTTATTCTTGCAAGCCAAGCCATACAAGTTTACTATGTGCAAGACCCAGTTGATGTTGAATGGAACGCTGTAATCACTCCAACAATTAGAGATTTCTTTGATATGGATGGTGTGGACGTTGAAAATGTGAGTGTTTTTGCACCATTTTTTTTGTCAACAAGGAATTTTTTATATACGTTGACAATACCATTTATTATTCATGCAGGAACAAAAATGCTGGAAAGCCAAGAAAGGAAGATGAGCATGCTCAACCACAAACTAAAGAAATTAAATCTGCCTACAAGAGATGTACAACCATCTGAACTCATCTCCAATGAAATGGAAAGAATAGCTCTTATGAAGGAAGCTAGGGCAAAGGGAGTTTACTACGATATGCTAGAAGTAAGTTCTCATTCATGCATCATTTTTAGATAAGAAAAACTCATTCAATTTGCATTCTGTAATTACTGAATTGAAAAACTGTTCAAATTGCAGTCTGCAAGGATATATGATTCACAAGGGAAAAAAGAAAATGATAGTGACGATACCGAAGATGAAGCAGTAGATAACATAGAACAGGACAATGAAGAAGAGGAGGAAGCTGAAGAAGAAGACGAGGAGGAAATTGAACAACCTGAAGAGAGAGGACAGCTTGAAGCACAACAAGGTATGGTCATCAGTTCGCTGGATTCCATGTGCTACAACTGTTGTAGGCTCTGGCTTGCTGGATTCCATGTGCTATAACTGTTGTAGGCTCTGGCTTGCTGGATTCCATGTGCTATAACTGTTGTAGGTTCTTACTCGTTGTACTGTTTTAATGTTTCAGTCAAGCCGAAAAGAACAAGAGGGCCTACTGATATGAAGAAGTTTTGGGAAAGGCATGGTCCGCATAACAAAGTGATAGTTGAATTCAACTATCTTGGACAGCCATGTGGAGTAAATACTTCACAATTAACAAACTTCATAGCATATCTGGTCAAAGGAAAAGACGTATCAATGGGTCATGTGCGTTGGAGAAAGGTTCCAACTGCAGAAAAAAAAAGTTATGGATGACTGTGAAGGTAATTAGGTTTTTTCAATGATTACTGCTAATGTCATCACAAATGGAGAATGTATCTCATAAACATTTCTTTTTGACAGGCTTTCTTCAACCTAACTGAAGCACACAAGGAGTGGGTGATGAAATCAGCCTGCAAAAAGTGGAGAGCCTTTAAGTGCTATCTGAAAAACACTTTCTGGAAAGCTGAATTGACGGTTAACCAGAATGTTGCAAATGGCTGTGGGGAAAGAATTCATGGAGCACAGTGGAAAGAACTGTGCAAGAACTGGAGGAAAAGTAGTTCAATGGTCAGTAACCCATCTTATGCGCTAGTTTTGAGTACTTTGACTTTCTCCTTCAGGCACTTTTTAGTCACAGTAAAGATGTGGTGTGCTTGTTTAGCTAATAAGGATTTTATTCAGGTACTGGCATCTAAGAACAGAAACACCAGACTAAATCAAGCTAACTGTCTGCATACAGCTAGAACACGTAGTTTTGCTGTTGTACATGATCAGGAGGTACATTTGAATGCATGGTTGTACACAATGATAAGTTTTGCAGAATCATTTTAAATATGATGTACTGACATATGCACTTGCACTACTGTAGGAACTGAGGCAGGGAAGAATAGTGTCTAGGACTGAACTTTTCCGAATTGTTCATACAAAGAAAGATGGATTGGCAGTGAATGATTTCTGTGCAACCAAAACTGTATGTCATATTCCCTGAAATTAATGCAAATGCAACTCACAAATTACTATATCATGTACCATCTGTTATCACCAGATTTTGGTCAAATCGGGAGGTGGGCCGTAAGAGAGATGGGCTTGGAAGATTACACGTGGAGGATCTCTGAAGCGGCCTTGCACGAGGAGTTTGGGCTAAATTGCCCGTGTATCTTTAATTATAGTAGATTTCATCTTAGATTGAAAGTTAGAGTTTGTGTCGTGTACGGTGGGGATTATTCCCACGGTAGAAAGTCCGTTGGACTATAAATATGTACCTAGGGTTTATGGAATAAACAACAACACACGTTCAACCAAACAAACCAATCTCGGCGCATCGCCAACTCCTTCGTCTCGAGGGTTTCTATCCGGTAAGCGACATGCTGCCTAGATCGCATCTTGCGATCTAGGCAGCACAAGCTCCACGTTGTTCATGCGTTGCTCGATGCGAAGCCTTGTTGATGGCGAGCAACGTAGTTATCATAGATTTGTTAGGGTTAGCATAGTTCTTCGCGTAACATGCTAGCGTAGTGCAACCCTTGCATATCTAGCCGCCCTCACACCTATCTTAGGTGTGGGGGCGGCACCCCGCTTGATCATTATTTAGTAGATCTGATCCGTTACGATTGCTCCTTGTTCTACAAGGATTAGTTTAATATCTGCAATAGTTAGGCCTTACAAAGGGGGGGAGGATCCAGCGGCACGTAGGGTGTCGTTCGCAAGTCCTAAACAGGATGTTCCGGGGATCAACTTCGTGTTGGTTTTTAGGCCTTGTTTAGGATCGGCTTACGATCACCGTGCGTGGCCGCGAGGCCCAACCTGAAGTAGGATGATCCGATTATGCGGTGAAAACCCTAAATCATCGTAGATCTCATTAGCTTTATCTTGATCAAGCAGGACCACCATATATTCGTGCACCCTGTACGAATCATGGGTGGATCGGCTCTTTGAGCCGATTCACAGGATAACCTGAGAGCCGATCGAGGCTCGTATTTAATGTTTACGTGTATGCCATGCAGGAAACTAAGCGAGGCATCTCCATCACCTTCGACCAGGTATAGGTCAGGTGGCACGCCTGCACTCGGCATCGGACGTGTGACCAGAAGTGCTTTGCGGGCCGTCGCTCGGAGGGACCTCAGCCAGCCGCAGCTCTAGGTTGTTCCCGGCTCTACGGTGTTGCTGATCGCTGCCCGCCGGTGGGTTTTGGCGATCAACACATTCTCGCACGCCCGGTGGGACAAGCTTCTACATCAACCACATCGCCATCTACATCCGAGATGGCGGACGGCACGCCCGATCACCTACGAGGAGCTGCCCGACGAGCTCAAGAAGAGGTATGACGAGATCAAAGTCACCCTCGAAGCCGACCTCATCGGCTCTTTTCAGAACCCGTTCCCATGGCATCGATGGAAGGGGTTCTCACCGGAAGGTGCACTCGATGGGATAGACCTCTGCCCCGTCGGAGGAACGCACCAGGGCCTACGGCGGAGATCAACTACTTGGTGGCTCACTCGCTACACCGCCACTCGAGAACCTGGTCAACACGTTGGAGCGTGTCGCTCTTCGCGTGATCCAGGAGATCATGAGGCACCGTACTCGCCGTCGGGACCAGCTCTCGGGACACATCAAGGAGAGTTGCCACTCCGGTCCCGTCCACCGCTGCCATATGCGTTGGCAGCACCAGAAGTGCCGGCTACACCGGCATTCGTCGTCTACAAGATCGGTGGTGACCCTAGTGACTACCAGTTCTTGACCGAGGCGCCTAAGGAGATCCCTCACGGATACGCGTGCACGTATGTGCCCAGTTGTGGTAATGGGCACTCACAAACCAGGCCACAACATCGGGACTTACGGGAAAACAGGAGGAACGTCGGCGACGAGCTTGAGAAGCGACGTGGCTAACTAAGTACGCCACCCCGACGAACCTCCAGAGCTCAGCTCTGCGGTTGGCTCGTAGGCGGAGAAGCAAGCATGGCTGGCTAAGTACGCCACCCCGGCGAATCTTCGAATTCGACTCCTGCAGCCCAAGACACGGCGGATCAGATCGATACCATGCGAGAGACCAGTTCGGCATGGTGCCGAAAAGGAGGGCAATCGGCTATTCCAAGCCGTACCCCGACGAGTACGAGATGATCCCGCTGCCACCTAAATATCGGCTCCCTGATTTCTCCAAATTCAGTGGATCAGATGGTTCCAGCTCCATCGAGCACGTCGGCCGATATTTGGCGCAACTAGGACCGGCTTCAGTGTCGGATCAGCTACGCGTGAGGCTCTTCTCACAGTCCCTCACGGGATCGGCTTTCGGATGGTATACCTCTTTGCCACCAGACTCCATCCGGACTTGGAAGCAGTTGGAAGAGCAGTTCCATATGCAGTACCATTCGAGGCTTCCGAGTCCGGCATTGCCGATCTAGCACAACTACGTCGAAGCGCGGAGAAACCGTGACGAGAATACATCCAGCGCTTCAGAATCTTAGGAACCGATGTTATTCGGTTCGTATAATCGAAAAGGAAACGATCGAGTTGGCAGTAGCAGGCCTTGCAACACAGCTCAAAGACATGGCCTCCCAAGCAGATTATCCCTCACTGGCGCACATGGTTCAGAAACTGTCAGCATATGAACAGCGCCACCCGGACCTGTACCAAGACAAGTTCAAGCGTGCAGTAGTCCTGGTCGATGCAGAGGAAGATGAAGTTCCTGCGGGAGATCAAGAGGTAGCAGTGGCTGAATGGACTCGGGGAGGAACCCCCGTGCCCTGCAAATGGGTAAAGCCACCAGGCCCACCCAGGGGATTTGATTTTGACGTGACCAAGACTGAGCAAATCTTCGACCTCCTGCTCAAGGAGAAACAGTTGACGATTCCTGAAGGTCTCAAATTCCCCACGGTGCAAGAGCTGAACGGAAAGCCATATTGCAAATGGCACAACTCGCTCTCCCATGCCACCAACGACTGCAGGGTATGGCGTCAGCACATCCAAGCGGCGATAGAAAAAGGGCGACTAATTTTCAACCAGTACGCCATGAAGGTCGACACCCAGCCCTTTCCCGCCGTTAACATGGTGGAGTGCACTTACCCTGAAGGTTGCCAGCCAGGATCCTTGTTCAGCATCAACATGGTAGGACCTGGGAACCACTCTGGCAAGGATGGAGACGAGGGCAGCTGCTCTCATAGCAAGGACACAGAGGAGGCCGCTCCACGCGATCGGCTCCGTCATGATGGCAAGCGCTACGTTACAGAGGGAGAAGTGAAGAACATAAGATATCAGCGACCCCTCTCTGATCACCTCCTCAACAAATATGTGAGTCAGTATGACCAACGCCGACGGTCCAGCCATGATGATGAAGGAGATCGTCTGGCTAGAGAAGCCAGAAGACATCGTCGGCACGATCGCGATGAGGAGGAGCATGAGCGCCGTGCCACGGAAGGATCAAGGGAGCAAGATGACAACGCCAGGCACTGGGACTGCCCCTTCTTCAGACACTGCTGGGATTCAGGAATGAGCCGATTGCCCACAATCGGCAATTGCCCAGAATGCAACCAGAAGAAGAAGGAGGCAGCCAACGTGTCTGTGTTCGAGCGCTTAGGGCCTCTCCCGCCACAGAGCAAACGTGCTGAGTCCCCTCGGTGGGCAGATCTCGAGGATTCCGAAGACGAGGGACAAGAAGAAGAAGAAGACAGGTACCACCGTCCAAGATGGTGCCCTGACGGGCTCAGCCGTTCACAAAAGCGCAGGGTTCAGCGATTGCGCGGCCTGGAGGAAGCCGAAAGGTTATACCTGCATACGCTAAGGAAGGCACGGCCTGATCTGGCTGCAAAAGTTCAGCGAACCCTGGATGAAGAGGGTCGTCCACGGAAAATGGAATGGCGTCCCAAGCAAAAGAAAGCCGATGATGAAACATCGGCTGGCACGAACATGGTACTCGTCCTTCCGACGGAGCTTAGTGCTCCACGATTCTACGATGCACTCAAGGTGGACGACAGCAGGCGTATCAAGTCAGAGGTTGGGCTGGTTTTATCCACCAGCCTGACCAAGTAGCAAGAACACACCAATGAGCAAACAAGGCGAGGCTGATCCTTGTGATCGGCCCCATAAATTATGAAGGAGCATTACAGAACCTTCAGTCAGCGCTCCAATGGATATGGGGGCCGATTCCAACAATCGGCCAAAATTATGTTCACCACATATTCAGCACATATTCTGCTTGTGTTCAGCAACGATCCACTGGGCAGCGGCCACGTCGGCAGATGAAAGTCAGCATGAATCCTTACGGAGCCAACGTGCAAGTACAGTGCCCTGACTGACCATAGAAGCCGATATCTGCAGTCATTTGGCAGATTCGGCTCGGGGGGCATACAGTCAGATGAACATGTGCAGATAAATGTGTGTAAACATGCGTGCAGTGAAACATTGGGGGCCGATTAAGAAAAATCGGCCAAGTAAAAAAAATTTTGCGCAAGAAGCGAAGCCGATGCGCAGCCATCGACTCTAGTACAGTTACACAAGACCAAGACCTACTGGCTATGTGCTCAAATTTCACGTCGACATCGACGTTTAGTGAAAGAAAGCTGATCAACGATCTGTGCATCCTCGCCGGTATCCTCGCCTTGATTAAGGCTCGGGGGGCAGTTAACTTGGTAGATGCTCTGATTTGGGAGCCGATTGGAGTCGCATCGACTGGCCTTGCATTGTGATCTTCTCTGGAGTAGTAAGGTGTTGCAAAAGAAGACTACTGAAGCTATGGAGAGGAATCGGGAAAGGAGGCCATCGGCTTTTACGGGTTTTGGACCGTCCTGTCGCTGCAAGGGGAGGAAAGGGACTGGACTCTCAAAATAGCCGATGAGTAGTCATCGGCTAAGGGATTGCGAGAAATTATGGTCAGGCATCAAATCGCAGTCTGAGATTGAGAAGTGCTTGACCGGCGGGCTAATCGGCATGTGAGTCCGGCTTCACGGGCGTCCAAAAGAAAAGAAAGCCGATACGTTGCTATCGGTCTTGGCATGACAGGCGGAGGGAATGAAATTGGAGTAATTGAAGGACGAATTAAAAGAACAATTTCATTAATTCAAAGGAGCGGCTTTACAAGAAAGAGCCGATGGCTCTCAAAAGAGGGATCTGGTGCCTAGTGCACTGCTACTACTAGTCCTATTCTACTAGTCGTCGCTGTCCTCGTCATCACCGCCGTCGATGTCGTCGGCGCTGCTCCCAGGAAGCTCCTCATCGCTGCTGCCCCAGCCCTTGGCCGGAGCCTCGTCCTCCTCGTCATCATCATCATCCTCGCTGTCCGCCCAGGAGCGGAAGCGCTTGGTCGGCGGGTACCCGATGGAGGAGGAGGATTCATCCTCCTCCTCTTCCTCCTCGTCATCATCTTCGTCCTCGCTGTCCGCCCACATACGGGAGTGCTTCTTCGGCGGGAGCTTGGCGGGGGGGGAGGCCTTGGCCTTCGCTACTTCTCCTTCTTTCTTCTCCTTGTCGGAGGAGAGGGGGTTCACCTCGGAGTGAAGGTTGTCCTCGTTCTTCTTCTTCGGCGAGGATTGGAGGGGGAGGCCTGAGAGGGATGAGGAAGAGGAAGACATTGCTACAGGAGGAGAGGGTTTTTTGGGCGCCGATGGCAAGAACAGAGGGTGAAGAGGGCTAATCGATCGGCACGGTTAAATAATGGGAAGCCTGGTGGAAATTTAACGCCATTACAGTTTCCGAGGAGGTGATGCCAGAGCTATCGAATTTTGCAGAGAAGCTGAGAAGACAGGGCATAATGATGACGGATGCTGCAACGGCTCTGCTCTGCTACGACATGACCCTTCGAAGGAAAAACAGAGTGGTTTTGGAATTATCATTGCCAAAACCAGGGGGGCATGTGTTATCACCAGATTTTGGTCAAATCGGGAGGTGGGCCGTAAGAGAGATGGGCTTGGAAGATTACACGTGGAGGATCTCTGAAGCGGCCTTGCACGAGGAGTTTGGGCTAAATTGCCCGTGTATCTTTAATTATAGTAGATTTCATCTTAGATTGAAAGTTAGAGTTTGTGTCGTGTACGGTGGGGATTATTCCCACGGTAGAAAGTCCGTTGGACTATAAATATGTACCTAGGGTTTATGGAATAAACAACAACACACGTTCAACCAAACAAACCAATCTCGGCGCATCGCCAACTCCTTCGTCTCGAGGGTTTCTATCCGGTAAGCGACATGCTGCCTAGATCGCATCTTGCGATCTAGGGCAAAGACAAGCTCCACGTTGTTCATGCGTTGCTCGTACTGAAGCCTTGTTGATGGCGAGCAACGTAGTTATCATAGATTTGTTAGGGTTAGCATAGTTCTTCGCGTAACATGCTAGCGTAGTGCAACCCTTGCATATCTAGCCGCCCTCACACCTATCTTAGGTGTGGGGGCGGCACCCCGCTTGATCATTATTTAGTAGATTTGATCCGTTACGATTGCTCCTTGTTCTACAAGGATTAGTTTAATATCTGCAATAGTTAGGCCTTACAAAGGGGGGGAGGATCCAGCGGCACGTAGGGTGTCGTTCGCAAGTCCTAAACAGGATGTTCCGGGGATCAACTTCGTGTTGGTTTTTAGGCCTTGTTTAGGATCGGCTTACGATCACCGTGCGTGGCCGCGAGGCCCAACCTGGAGTAGGATGATCCGATTATGCGGTGAAAACCCTGAATCGTCGTAGATCTCATTAGCTTTATCTTGATCAAGCAGGACCACCATATATTCGTGCACCCTGTACGAATCATGGGTGGATCGGCTCTTTGAGCCGATTCACAGGATAACCTGAGAGCCGATCGAGGCTCGTATTTAATGTTTACGTGTATGCCATGCAGGAAACTAAGCGAGGCATCTCCATCACCTTGGACCGGTATAGGTCAGGTGGCACGCCCTTGCACTCAGCATCGGACGTGTGACCAGAAGTGCTTTGCGGGCCGTCGCTCGGAGGGACCTCAGCCAGCCGCAGCTCTAGGTTGTTCCCGGCTCTACAGTGTTGACAGTCGCTGCCCGCCGGTGGGTTTTGGCAGTCAACACCATCTAATGAATGTGTTGCTTAAATTTGAATGCAGGCTTTGATAAATGAACGTTTCCAACAAAACCCAGAATTAGTTGGCCAACAGCACACGGATGGTGACCTCTACTCAGAATTGTTCTCACCACCTAGGAATTCTAGAAGGCATGGATTTGGACTACTGGTAGGAGGGAAAGCATCAAAGGTACTGGATGAAGCTGTAGAAGCATTAAGGGATTCTAAGCAGGAGAACATTGAGCTCAGAGGCTACGTGGAAACACTCATGTCAAGGAGTCAACAGTTGGAAGAAAAGGTAAATTACCTGATGGCACGTCAACGAGATGGACATACACATGAAATGCATGGAAACCAGGAACAAGAAGGAGTCGCAGAAGAATTAGCGGCGTCAACACTAGCTGAGCTGTCGATGCATAAGCAAGCACAACCTGAGCAAGAGCAAACAAAGGAAGCTTCCAGTGCACCAGGCAGAACAATATCAGCATCAGCATCAATAGCATCTGGCATAACAAGTGCACCATCATCAAGTCATAATACATTGAAGGTACCAACAGCAACAACATTGAAGTCAACATCAGCTCCATTCAAATCACCTTTCAAGGCACCAGGAAAAGCAGCGGCACATGCCGTGAAAAGCAAGACATCAACGGTCCGAGGATCGGCAAAGATGTGCCCAAAAAGAGCACCGAAACAAGACAGGATCAAAGGCAACAACAGAAGCAGCCAAGGTACCAAAAGCAGCTGGATCAGCCAAGGGATCAACAACAGCAATCAATGGGGCAGAAGCAGCATCAGTACCGACGATACCGGAAGCAGCTGTAGCAGCCAACGGATCAACGATAGCACTCAAGGCTTCAGCAGCAGCAGCAACACGAAAGGTACAAGAAGCAACTGGAGCATGCACTGGATCAACAACACTAAATGGATCAAAAGCAGCACCCAAGGGATCAGGAGCAGCGGCACACAAGTTACCGTATGTTTGGATCAGCCAAGGGATCAACAACAGTACTCAATGGGTCAGAAGCAGCAGCATCAGAACCCAGGATATCAGCACCACCACCCAAGGGATCAACAACACATGCAGGAAAATTGAGCAGCCAGACATCAACCAGGACAAGAACAAAAAAGTTGACAACAAACCAAGGCACATCATCTTCAGCATTGAAGGAAGCATCTTTGCTTGGTCTTAGTCAAATGTTGCCGCCGAATCCGAAACCAAAGAATGACTATCTCAGAACAAGGCAGTCAAGAAATGAAATCACCAAGAACAAGTAAAAGAAGGAAAAATGATAAGTCGGGAGATTACATCGAAGGATCACATGGCAATGTAGAAAGCCAAGCAACAACAGCTGCAACACCAACAGGAACAATAAGTAAGAGACCGAAGAAGAGGAAGCTAGAAGAACTTATTGATGATAAGCTAGAAGAACTTAGTGATGATGTGGTCATTACTTCAGTTAATGTAGTCACGAGAAGCCAAAATGCTCTTACGGAATCGCTATGAGACAACACAATCTTAGTCAAGGTAAAAGAGGAGAAGCTAGAAGAGAACATTGCTGACAAGGAAGGTGATTGGCATAGTAGAAAACGATGCACTGATGAACATAATGATTGGCTTAGAGCAAGGAATCCACTTAAGGTTAGTATGTTAGCAATTTTACCACACATTGGTTTGCTGTTCGCTGTACAATTGGTTGCTTGAATTAGTATGTTAGCTAATATGGCAAATGATATTGCTGATTAATATTCTGGCATAATGTAGGCAAATAAAATTAAAACTGGCATTGAAGTGGGGTTGACTTCGCCAAACAGCTTATAAATGGTGGCATTGGGAACAGTTCAGGAAATTGAAAATGAGGAGTTTGTCAAAATTTTGGTGAACGTGGTCTTCAAGAACACAACTGTCCTGCCAATACCAAAAGGCAGAATGGTTCAAATGGGAGACACTGATGCACATTGCATAACCTGGCCAAGAAGAAATGTAGGTCACCTTTGAATCTTTCTTGTTCACCTTGTTGTAATGCTTTTATTTGTAGAAAAATGTGCTAGACAAACAGATAATAAATGTCAAACTTATAAAAGAAACAGAGAGGATTAGCAAGGTAAAATATGCAATTTAACTAAACTATGCGGAGTAGAAACTATACAATATCATTATTATTAGTCAGCCTCTGTAGACATGTTAAGATGGAGTGTCAAAGCATGTGCACCACAGATATGTGCTTGGTTAAAGTATACATACAACTGTTTCACATTTTACAGGATGTGCTTGCTTAAAATATACATACATACAACTTGTTGATATATATTCATATGAAATCGGTAGAATATCATATTTGTTGATATATCGATAGAATTATCAGACTTTACATGACTTGACTTTTAAAGAAAATATGAGAGTTATTCATTGAAACAGGGCAGCTCACTCCACATTCCTTCCCAGCCTCCCCACTGTACATGGCTTGACTTTTTAAGAAAATATGAGACTTATATTTGTTTCTTCATTGTTTCTTGTTCAACTTGATTTAATACAATTATTTGTATATGGTAGTGCAATTATATATTCAGCTAGATTTTAGTTTTCTACCTCGCATAACAGCTTTTGTACTTTTGCAAGATATATGTTTTGCTGCCGACTTATAGAGCATGCAGCAACACGACCTAGTTGCTTTAGTTTGCCGGTCAACTTTGTGAGAGATCTCATTTTGCCAGTACTTGATGATTTATTCCTCCGTTACTGAAATTATTTTTGCCAGTACTTGATGATTTATTCCTCCGTTAGTGTAATTAGTTGTTACATCTTAATTGCTCAATATTATTTATTCCAACATCTGTTGTTTGACACATTCAAAATTGGTTCCTTGTAGGTAACTGATCCAGCAATCGATAGAACATCGGCCGAGATTGCGTGTACACTTGAGAAGAAGTTGAAAGCAGTTGCATCTACTGCTAAGAAGAGGAAGGGTGCAAGTCAGAAAGACACTGCTTAGATATTGTCATCAAATTACTGCATAGTTACTGTCAGTGTTACATAATGCAAAACTGCTTAGATACTGTCATCAAGACAATGCCTCCAAAACTGCAAAGTTATGCATCTGTGCATGTTAGTACTGTAATGTGACCACTGTGATTTGTTATTAGTACTGTAATATGACTTATACCTTAACTTTGACCAAATCTGTGCATGTTAGTACTGTAATGTTATTAGTACTGTAATATGACCACTGTCATGCTTGTAGTTTTAGGGGCATTTTGTTTACTAGCTTGTAAAGACATTTAGAGGCACATCTCAAACTGCCTCTAAAGACATTTAGAGGCAAATTTCAATGTGCCCCTAAAAAACTTTAGAGGCAAAACACTAAGTGCCCCTGAAAACCTTTAGAGGCAAATCTTAAACTGCCCCTAAAAACCTTTAGAGGCAAAATTCAAACTGCCTCTAAAAACATTTAGAGGCAAAATTCAAAGTGCCCCTAAAAACCTTTAGAGGCAAATCTCAAACTGCCCCTAAAAACCTTTAGAGGCACTTTTCAAACTGCCCCTAAAAACCTTTAGAGGCACTTTTCAAACTGCTCCTAAAAACCTTTAGAGGCAAAATTCAAACTGCCCCTAAAAACCTTTAGAGACACTTTTCAAACTGCCCCTAAAAACCTTTGGAGGCACTTTTCAAACTGCCCCTAAAAACCTTTAGAGGCAAAATTCAAACTGCCCCTAAAAACCTTTAGAGGCACTTTTCAAACTGCCCCTAAATGTATTTGGGGCATTTCATTCAAAGTGCCCCAAATACATTTAGGGACACAAGCATCCGGGGCACTTTTCATAGTGCCCCTAAAAGTAATTAGGGGCACTTTGGCTACCTATTGGGGCACTTTGAAGTGCCCCTAAATATGGACCGTACAGTAGTGCCACTTGCGATTGTAGGCGTACGGCCACACCACGGTTCTCGGGCTCGCCGTCGCATTGGCGGTGATGGAATCTCCAGAGTCCAGATCACTAGCTCGCTGTGATGCCGCTCGTCGTCTGCATCAGTAGCATCACCAGCGCATTATGCTCCTCGCCACCGACGCCGCGGACATAGCAGCTCGCCGCGTACCTCGCCACTGACGCCGCAAACACAACATCAGCAAAATAACAACATACCTGAAGAAGATAAACCTCAACATTACAGGTACGGTACTCCTAAAAAATGCACCAAATGTTTGGATCTGCATGGACAACATACATCCCCTCCCAGGTGATGTATATTTGCTTCGACTGATGCAAATTATACATCGTGATGTAAAAAAATTAGGCCTTTTTTCCATCTACATTATTTTGCTGGAGCTATTTTTTTGGCGTCAATGTAATATAATGGTAGTTATTTGGAAGTCATGATTTGGCACATATGCTTCCTTTATCCAATGCATTTTAAAATATTAAAAGAAATTAAAACAAAAAATTCGCACATACATCTTCACGTGCTACACGCTCGCGAAGTAGTTACATGAAAAAAACGACTTGTTGTGTGGCATTTGTAAAAAAAGAAAAATTTCGGTGCTAAAAATAAGGTTTTTCACGAGAATAGTTTTCTCTTTTGTACATAGAGCACATATATTATCGGTTTTTGGCGAAACTTACGAACGGATATATATTGTGGAGATGTACTTGTAGAATTTTTTGTCAACAATTTTCGATCCTTTAAAATATGATTTTTTGGTAGAGAAATCATATATGCATCCAAAGCCGAATTGAGTTTGCGTATTTTTTTTTTTACAATCTATTGGAGATGCTCTTTAGATCCTCTCAACCTGTTTCTTGACAGCCCGACCTTACCTTGTGTAATTGTGTTAGCGTCGTTCCCCAATCCTGGCGGAGTTTCCGCTGTTTCGTTTACTGCTGGATGCATCAGATCATCACTCTCAGACTACTACAACTTCCAAACTGGTGGAGTAACTACACTTTATCCATGATTGATTTCCCTTTCCACCTCTCCTGATAGTGATGAGTTCTTCTCTGTTCGGTACGAGCGCCATGGAGGCTCCGGTTAGTTCTTCTCTGGGTGCCATGGGCCCCCTTCTGAGGAAGCTGGATTCGCTGCTGGCCCTCGAGTACCGGCTGCCAAAGCCACTCAAGTGCGGAATCGAGCTCCTCAAGGAAGATCTAGAAGAATTAAGCGCCGCCCTTTTGGAGCAGTCAATGGCGGATTCCCCCAACCACAAGTCAAAATACTGGATGGATGAGGTGCGTGAACTTTCCTATGAAGTAGAGGACTGCATCGACGGCATGATGCTGAGACACACCGGCGCCGGCGCCAAGACCAGATCCGTCCGAGGCCACAGGGTCTGTCGCGTCAAGGTTTCTCGGGTTTTCAGGACGCTGAAGCCTTGCACAAGGATTTCCAAGATTGCAGCGCTCAGGACCCTGCTGCGGGAGGCGAGTGAACGGCACGAGAGGTATCACCTTGATGATTGCGCATCCAGTTCTAGCTTTGTGTTCACCGGGCACAACCGGGGTCCAGGCCTATATGGGCAGGCGACGGATTTCCTTGCTGGCAACGACGGCTCGAAGGTTAGGCTTACCAAGTGCCTTACTGAGGACGGTGGCCAACAGCTGAAAGTTGTGTGTATAGATGGGCCTGCAGGCGTTGGTAAGACCACGCTGGCTAAACAACTGTACCGTGATCTTGGAGGGCAGTTCGAGTGCCGTGCTTTTGTGCGGGCGTCGCGAAAGCCTGACACGAAGAGGCTACTCGGGAGCATCCTCTCTCAAGTTCAGCGGTGTCCACTACCCTCTTATTCTGAGAAGGTGCAAAATCTCATAGACAATCTCATGAAATATCTCCAAGATAAGAGGTATTGTATTTACCTTTTTCTTTTATTGAGGGTGTGGACTCAAAAGAAAAAAAATCCAGTGGTCATGATTGTGGACGGTTTAGTTTTGTGAATGTGTACGTTCGATGGACCAAATCTATGGCATAGCTCTTTGACCATTTGGAGATAGAAATCAAAATGCTAAGCAACCATTATGTAGGATATTTCAGTAAATATGTACTTATATATACATTCATTTTGCAGATACTTTATAGTAATTGATGACCTGTGGGAAACAACAACATGGGATATTGTTAAAAGTGCTTTTCCGGATGGTAATAATTATAGTAGAATAATAACAACGACAGAAATTGATGGTGCAGCTCTGCAATTCTGTGGTTATCAGTTTGCTAATGTTTTGAAGATGAAACCCCTTAGCAGCCACGACTCTGCAGAATTATTCTTCAGTATTGTTTTTGGCTCTGAACATCAATGTCCTGATCAATTGAAGGAAGTTTCATATAGAATCATTGGAAAGTGTGGTGGTTTGCTGCTATCAACCATCTGTATTACTGGTCTCCTAGCCAGCCAGACGGACAGCTCTGAGCTATGGCATCATGTGCACAAATGTTTATGCTCCAATTTAAGTACAAGTCCTTCTGCGGAAGATATGCTGAAAGAAGTACTTAACCTTAGCTACAATAGTCTTCCTCATTATTTGAAGACATGCTTGCTGTATCTTACAATGTATCCGGAGGGGTTTACAGTGTTGAAGGTTGATTTGTTGAAGCAATGGATATCTGAAGGTTTCATTACCGCAACACAAGAAAAGGAGGCAGAGGAAGTTGCGGAGAGCTATTTTTATGAGCTCATAAACAAGGGAATGATCCAACCTGAGCAAATTAACCATAATGATGAGGTGCTATCCTGTACAGTGCACCACACTGTACTTGATCTTATTATGTGCAAGTCCAAAGAAGAGAATTTTATCACTTCCATAGATTACTCAAAAGCCATTACAGGAAATTCTAACATGGTTCGTCGGCTTTCTCTCCACTTTAGCAGTGCCCAATATGCGACCAAGCCAGCAGGTGTAATACTGTCGCAATCACGATCACTTTTCTTTTTTGGACTTCTCAGATGTTTCCCTTCTGATGTGGAATTTAAGTTACTGCGAGTTCTAATCCTTGAGTTTTGGGGGGACCAATACGGGCATGCGAGTCTCAATCTCACAAGAATTTGCAGTTTGGTTCAGCTCAAATATTTGAAGATTTCATGCGATATCATTGTAAAACTACCATCCCAGATGCAAGGATTCCAATACATGGAAACACTGGAAATAAATGCAAGATTATCTGCTGTTCCATTGGATATTATTCATCTCCCAAAATTATTGCATCTCTCTCTTAGAGATGACACAAATCTACCTGATGGGATTGGCCACATCAGATCTCTGCGTACACTACAGTATTTCGACCTTGGCAATAACACCGAAGACAATGTACTGAGCCTCGGTGGCCTGATTAACCTGCAGTATCTTCATCTCACCTATTCCACAGTGCAGTCTGATGAGCATCTGAAGAGGAACATTGTAGCTCTGGCCTCTTCTGTTGTGAAGCTTGTTAACCTCAAATCTATCATTCTGGCTCCTGGAGCTTTAAGCACAGCCATTTACCGCGATGTCTCGGATAGCGTGTCGCAGTCTTCTCTCTTTCTTAAGAGTCTCCAGAGACTTGATTTGTTACCGCCAATTTGCATGTTTTCCAGGCTTCCCAAGAGTATTGCAGAAGTCCACAAACTTTGCTATTTGAGTATTGTGGTCCGTGAACTACGGAGGAATGATATCGACAGTGTCACAGGATTACCTGCCCTCACTGTTCTCTCATTGTATGTCCGTCAACCCCCAGCAGAGAGAATCATCTTCAACAATGGGGCACTCCCTGTTCTCAAGTATTTCAAATACATGTGTGGTGTACTGAGCCTGGCTTTCCAGGAAGGAGCATTGCCCAATCTTCATCGGCTCAAGCTAGGTTTCAATGCTCGCAAAGGACAATTGTACGATCATTTGCTTGCCGGGGTTCAGCACTTGGTATACCTCAAGAGGATTGATGGAATAGTTGGGGCAGCCAAGGGTGCTGAGGAACCTGACAGGACTGCTGCAGAATCTGCATTCAAGGACACAATTCGAAAGCATCCAAGGTTTCCTAGTTGCATCAATGTAAAAAGGGTAGATTGGGTTGAGGAAGATCACGAGCTTAGCACCCAAGTCAGCGACTCATCAAGTGAATGGCATGAAATTCTACAAAAACAGCGTGGGGTAATTGAGACTGAGGAAGACACAAAGCAGTGTGCTGAGAGCGGGTAGACTATTTAACCCTCGCTTGTTTCTAACAAGTAGTGCCATTTTATTCCACAAGCAAAGCAAATATTATATTTTTTATGTCCATTTTTCCACAAGTAAAACATGCACAATATTTTTCTCCAACAAAACCTTTGTATATTATTCAGATTATTTCCTGATGCTTACAATTGATGGTTATAGGGTGACAGGTCAGATCATGCAAGTGCTTCCTCAGCATATTGATTTGTGCCTAATAGATACAAAGTTGACTACATCTAGTCACCACAGAAAGGCATTCCCTGACAAGTTGCTGGATAGTATTGTTGCTGAACCAATTAACTTCTCATTTACTACATCATCTGCTCAAGGTCCACAACCTTGCTCAGCTCCATCATCTTCTCGCTCTTTACCTGAAAAATATATTGGGTATCCAGAGGGATCTCCTTACTCAGGGGTGTTGAGAAGTCCTATTCTTATGCCAAGGACTACCAGTGCCCCTCAATCAGCTATGCACACAATGTTATCTCCCCAAGACCATATTGCACGTACTGTCAGTTTTTACTCCCTACCACTTTCTCCCGGAGCTATAAGCCCAGTGAAAACAGGTCTCAGCAACCAACCTGCTCCAAAAGTTGAAATGTCTTTAGTAGATGGTGAGTGGGAAAAGGGGAGACTTATAGGTAGCGGTACATTTGGCTGTGTATTTGAAGCTACCAACAGGTATGCAAAGTGTAACTGGTATATCACTGCGACTGTTACTTCATGTTATATTCTGAATGTTGGCTTAATGCCATTTAAATGTAGGCGCACTGGAGCTCTTTGTACAATCAAGGAGATCAATATAATTCCCAATGTTGCTGGATCTGCTGAGTCATTGAAACAATTAGATCAGGTTATTAAATTTGACTATGCGCTCTTAAAGTAAATATAAGCTGTTCTTTTGCAGTAACAAGGAATCTATTATTTTTTTATCAGTTCCATGAGTTCTGTCTGGAAACTTTCCTTTGCTATTGTTCTTTTTTTCGGGTTTCTCATTCTGAGAATTAAGTATTTATCTGCTTGTGTTTATTAAATTGTTATGCTTTTTCTAACTATTACTTACTTTCATGTGGGACCGAGTTTATGGCTGGCACGCCAAAGGGCAGCCAGTCGATGACAGTTTGATCCCCGAGTCAGCCCAGAATTTTCCACATCAATCTATTTAATTATTTTCCATGTTTTTTAGTTATTGCCTTATCTCTTAGATTGGTTTAAGATTTCAACTTCTACTATAAAAGAGAGGACTAGCAATCTAGCATTATCAAATTGTCAATACAACAAAAAATGAAAACGATACTTTAACCCTGAGCACCTGAAACCTACAATATTATGTCATACTTATATGCTCATAGAAATACTTGCAATCTTTGTTCACCAACTTATTTCTCTAAAGCACCCCAGTTGTACCTACCTACTTTCCGAAGATTTATCTTAGTTCTCATTGTGTAACAATGATTCGTTACTTGGCTTTTCTCTTCTGTAATGATGTAGAGCAAGTTTTCAAGTTGCCTTTGCTGACTTACTTTCATTCTTTTTCAGGAAATAAAGCATCTAAGCCAATTTAAGCATGAAAATATAGTTCAGTATTATGGTAGCGAGACTGTAAGTTTCCCTTCCAATCTGAGCTAAGTAATTGCACATGTCTCCATAATGTAATCTTATTTCTTGGAGGATCTTTCAGATAGAAGGCCGCTTCTACGTTTACATGGAATATGTTCATCCGGTTTCAATTAATAAATATATTCAACAACATTCTGGAGCGATAACAGAATCAATTATCCGCAACTTCGTCCTTCATATTCTTAGGGGCTTAGCATTTTTGCATGGCCAAAATATTATGCATAGGTATGTGCAAATATGCATCCCTCTTTATTTAGGTGTTGCTATGGCATGTGTGCATCTTTGTTATGCAGAGGCTAGGTGTAAACTCTTTTGTTTGTATCGCCTTTTTTCGAAATGGAGGATGAGATCCCTGGCCTCCACATCGAAAATAAGCATATGGCCTTTATTAATTTATTCAACAAAAGGCGTACAAAGGGCATACATAAAAAAAAAACTGAAGCCTCCACACAACACCTACAGACCCGAGCGACAATGGATGAAGATCATGTCAACATGGCCTTATGCTCGGAAAACAATGAAATTCCTCCATCAGCTAGGAGCCGGGAGCATCGCATACCCCGAGATGCCCTCTAGGCGAAACGAGAGTGCTCATCCAGCTACAGATGTCGTCACCGCCATCGAACCGCCGAGCAATCTTCATGGTTAAGATCTGCATAAACTTTGCCAATCTTGCCGATGATGTCACCATGGCACCAGGCTGCACCTCCTCCTACGCGCGCACGCGTCCTCCCTCGAGACTCCGTGGCGCCACGCCGCGATGCAGTAAGAACCACACCTCTCCACCCCAGAGCCCCTCCAGCCAGCATCTGCTCCAAAAACTATACCCCAGGGGGGAGAATGGTGTCGTGCGTCACCATCGTCCGATCCGGGAGTCCCAGATCTGGGGTTTCTCTCGGAGCAGCCCGAGCTATGGGATCAGATCTGCATCGGCTGCAGCGAAGTTCCTAGACAATGCCTCCAGGTTCTGCTGCATCACACTAGGCTCCAACCAGAGTATACGCGCCAACTTGGAGTCATAGAATTGCGTCTCGGCCCGGCGGTGCTCCTCCTCAGCCCTCGTGAAATACCTTGTATCCTCTGATGCGAGGGCATGGGCGATGTGTCGTTCCTCGGGGAAGTTGAGCTGTAGGCGCATGCCACCTGGTATGTGTTAGCTCATGTATCAAGGTAGTGCTTCACCTTATTGATGGTGATCGCAGCCCCCATGTTGGCTTTTATTGATGGCCCAGCGGTGCTCCTCCTTGGCCCTGGTGAAATACCTTGTATCCTCGACGTGTCGTTCCTAGGGGAAGTTGAGCTGTAGGCGCGTGCCACCTGGTATGTGTTCGCTCATGTACCAAGGTAATGCTTCACGTTATTGATGGTGATCGCAGCCCCCATGTTGGCTTTTATTGATGGTGATCGCAGCCCCCATGTTGGCTTTTTTGTGCCCCAAAATAACCTACTCAACTTTGTTTAGATACAGAGGTATAAAGAGATGTATCTACAAAAAGTTGAGCAAGTTATTTTGGTACAGAGGGAGTACAATTTTTATCTTTAATTTTCTCATCTAACAATCGACAACTAATAACTAACAATTTTCTTCACACTACACTAACAACTACACTATTTTATCTAACAATTTACACTACACTATTTTATCTAACAATTTACACTACACTAACAACTACACTATTTTGTCTAACAATTTACACTACACTAATATATAATAATTTGCACTAAACTAACATCACTAACAACTACACTACACTAACATTTATACTAACAATTGACAATACTAACATCACTAATTTGCGCTGCGCCGTCGCGTGTTGCTGCGGGGCTCCCTGCGGTGACTTGGCAGTGGCAAGATCTGGTGCCTCCGGTCGGTCGTCTCGTGTCTGGCCTGCCGTGTGCGTCGAGGAGGGAGCTCGTCAGACTTTGGTCCGCTGTGGCTCCCGGATGCCGGAGCAGCGGCTCCGGACAGTGGTGGCTGATCTCTTTGGTGAGGTCATCTGGTTTCCATGGCAGGCTATGGGGTGGCCTGCTGTGGTGTGGTTTTGGGCCCCGGCGCTCAGTCCTACAGGTGGCTGCGGCGTTCTCGTCGGGCGCATGGGGCTGGCGGGCATCGGGCATGGATGGGCTCAGGTTGATCAGTTGGCCCTTCTTCTGGTGGTGGTTGAGCTGCAACGTCGGGCTAACGCCTTGCTCCCGTCTCGCGGCCGGGGCAGACGACGGCGGCGCTTATGGCGCCACTACCTTCTTGAAGGCGTCGTTGAGGCTGTTGCATGCTCCTCCACTTGGGAAGAGCTCCGGGGGAAACCTCAGATCCCACCGGGGATCGAACGAGGGTGGCGTCTCGCGTCACTCACCTCTTGAGGCCTCATTCTTGGAGTTGGCACTGACTGGAGGGCTTGCGGAAGACGGAGGTGGTCGGGTGTTCCGGGTGGAGGCTTGCGAGGCAACGACAATGGTGATGACCCAGGGTTGGTGGCGTCAAGACCGTGTTAGTCGGCTCCGTTCCGGCGTGTTCGAATGTCTTCGTGTTGGTCTCATCTCGCTGTGAAGTTGAACCCGCCTTTGGGCGGTGTACGATGACCTTTGAGGGGTGGTCTGCTGAAGGTCCTATTCGGCGAGCGGGTCTTGCGCATCTCCTCTCCGAGGCTCGTCTTCAGAATCGGAGCTGCCAGCCTCTACTCGAGGAGCCATTTGTTTGGCATAGGCCGACTTGAGCTTCGCGGTTGTGTAGCTTTTGTCGGTAGCTAGGGTGGCTGGGTGTGCCCTTGGGGGTAGTCGTGGTTTGGGCGTGGCCCTGTTGTTTGTAGGTTTTTGCCCGGTTTTCTCTAAAAACCGTGCACCTTCTTCTTAATTAATGGATGAGGCAAAGCTTTTGCCTCTGTTTCAAAAAAACAATACTAATAGTTTGCAAAAAATAATAGGGTACACAGCGGCACGACACTCACCGAGGACGGAGGCACGGCGGATTGATGGCGGCGCGGTGGAACAACGACTCCTCTGCCGATGAGGCAGTCGGGGCGTGGCGGCGAAGCGGACATGGGGCGTGGATTCTTGTAGCCGGGCCGTGGTGGCAGCAACGGTGTGGGGCGGAGCGGACCGAGCGTGGCGGCGCGGGGATGTAGAAAGTGAGGAGTGTAGTGGGGAGAGAAATGCGACGATGAGGTGCGCTGGGGCGGTTAATTTGTGTATATTGATTCTTGAACCAGGTGGGCCGTGGAGGCTATCGCTATGGCCCACTAGGCTATGATCTACGCCTATCTTATTTGCATATGAATTGATGATCAATGTTGTTGCATATGAATTGATGATGCATATGAATTGATGATCAATGTTGTTGCATATGAATTGATGATCCAACTTGTTTTTCATTGTTTTGCATCATATATTGTTAGATGCTCAATGCCCTCGAGATGTACAAGAACCAAAACGAGGACAAAGACTTCCCGTTTATGCATTGCTACAACAAGCTCCAAGGTTGCAAGAAATGGGACGACCTCCTCTCCACTCTCTTGAAGGATGGGGAAGATGGGCCGGTCGATCCAGCCCGGTGGGCGCCTCCACCGGGCGCCCCATTGGCAACAAGAAGGCCAAGGCCGATAGGAATGCGGCGCCGGTATTGGCAGCCATGGACGCCTCCATCGAGAAGATGATCACTTCGTTCTCGGTGGAGAACAAGGAAGCTCCCGATAGAGCCGCTGTCGTGTGGAAGGCCATCCTCGACAAGCAAGACGCCAAGCTCGAGTTGGAGAGGGAGAGGGTGGAGGCGGCGAAGATGGAAGCTCACGTCGCTGCCATGAAGGCCACCAACGAAGCGTCGCAGCTATCATTGGCCAAAATGTCTCAAGAATCGAAGATCTTGATGGCCGACATTGAGAAGATGGACCCCTTGGCGCGGGCGTGGCACGAAATGTACCGCGAGCGCATCGGCTAAGAGGTGATGGCGGCGCGAGCAGCGTCGGCGTCTCCCCCGGCACCGTCCACGTTCATGTCTACCCTGGCACCGTCCCCGTTCTGCCCCGACACCGTCCCCGTTCATGTCTGCCCCGGCACCGTCCCCGTTCATGTCTGCCCTAGCACCTTCGACGTTCATGCCTCCCCCGGCGACCGTGGATCCTGTTGCAGCGACGAAGCTGCCGCCGGTCGCCGATGAGGAAGTCCTCGAGGTTGCACCGCCCATGACCTCATTCATTTGATCATGTGATCATCTGGCTTGGAAGCCCATTTTTTGTGCCGGAAACAACGATCTGGTGGCCGTGTGTTGGCCCAAACTTCTTATTCCAAAACCTATTCGTATTTGGTGGTCGTCTGTTGGCCCAAACTTCATATTTGTAGACTTATTCAAATTTCTATGGTTGTGTTTGAGATTTCAAATTCAAATTATCTATCGGGGCCGCCTGTTTGGGGGCGCCGGTGTGGGAGAAGCTCCCCCAAATGGAGGATGTTGTGCCGGCGTCCCCCAAACGGAGGTGTCGGCGCCCCTGTCGGCGCCTATTTGGGGGGCGCCGGTGGAGATGCTCTAAGTAATTAATCCTATTTGATTGTGTTTGTGCATGCATTTGTAGCTATCAAGCCTACTAACTAGAGTGTTGATCTAATCAATGATGATTTGACATCCCAACATGTACAATCGCTAGCTAAATCCAACAGTTTAGTGAACAATGATTGCTTTCATTAGTATATCTTGAACTTTTATATGATATATTTTGTGGCAAGGTATTTGGTGCAATATATCAGAGTGATTACCAACCTTGTCTACATAGCGCATCTATGAATTTGTTCACCATTGTTAGCTATGCTAAACACACTCTCAATCGTTTTGAGCAAAATTAAACACAATGATAGCTCAATATAAAGTACTTACATTTTTTCGAAAATGGGCACTTTATTACTTGCGCAATAGACCCGGCCTCTGCATAACTAAGATGCACACACTAAGATGCACACAGCCGCACATAAATTCGTTACAAAACCAGAAAGGTGTTCAAATGGATAAAAAAGGTTCAAAAAACAGAACCAAAGTCTAGCTAGGAGGATCTAGCCGAAGGTCACGCTGCCACCCATGTTGGGAGAAAATATCTCTCGCCGTATCCTCCAACCGTGAAGACACCTCCGTAAAGAGGTCCCGGTGCTCGACACGCTGCAACGGTATCCATGAGCGGAGCAAAGCCGTGCATCGGTAGATGACCTGCAAAAAAGAAGAAGAAACATTATTGAAAATCTTGTCATTTCTACATAGCCACAGCGACCAGATAATTGCAATCGCTCCCATCCTAATAAGACGTTTAAACCTAACATCCACACCATTGAGCCAGTTGCCAAATAAATTGACAACACTACGTGGTGGGTATAAGGTAGACCCTATTTGGACAGCTGACCATATAGACCTAGCTAACTTATATTGGAAGAATAAGTGGTTAATTGTCTCGTCTTGATGACAGAAGACACACTTTTTACTTCCATGCTAGTTGCATTTGGCAAGATTATCTTTAGTAAGGATTACCCCCCGACGAAGATACCATGCAAAGATTTTTGTTCTCAGCGGTATTTTCATCTTCCAACACCTTAGCGATAGTATCGCTTTTGTGGCGCACTATATTGTACAATGCCGGATACTGTTCTTTGAGCGTGGTGTTACCCAACCATATATCCTCCCAGAAACGAATTTCCGATCCATCCTTAATAGAGAAAGAGCCATATGGAAAGAAAAACTTATTTGTTTCCATAAGACCAGCCCAAAAATGTGAATCTCCTGGTTTCCAAATAACCTGAGATAAAGCTTTTGAGCCAATATACTTCCTCTTGAGGAGTGTTTGCCATATGCCCTCTTCGGTAAGTAGTTTATACAACCATTTACCGAGAAGTGCCCTATTTTTGACCTGGAGGTCTTGAATACCAAGTCCTCCATGATCTTTGGGCCGACACAAAGACACCTCCATTTAGCCAGCCGATATTTACGCTTCTCGCAGTCCCCTTGCCAGAAGAATCTTGATCGGAAATAATCCAACCGTTTTAAGACTCCTCTGGAAAGTTGGAAGAAAGAAATCATATATAGTACCATATTACTCAGTACCGCATTTATGAGAACTAATCTTCCTCCCAAGGACAGCAATTTACCTTTCCAACTACTTAATCTAATCTGAAGTCTTTCCTCAACCAATTTCCACTCAGCATTGGTAAGTCTCCGATAGTGAATCGGAATTCCCAAGTACCTGATTGGAAATTGGCCTTGGCCGCAGCCGAAAAGTTCAGTGTACTCTGTAACATGATCTTGGGCCTCACCAAAACAAAACAATTCACTCTTATGGAAATTTATTTTCAGACCAGACAAAAGCTCGAACGCAGAAAGAATTAACTTCAGGTTCCGAGCCTTGTCTATGTCATGATCCATAAAAAGAATTGTATCATCGGCATATTGAAGAATGGATAAACCTCCATCAACCAGGTGAGGAATAACCCCTTCAATCTGGCCCTCAGACTTTGCACGTTCAATCAAGACAGCAAGCATATCAGCCACTATATTAAATAGCACTGGCGATAATGGATCTCCCTGTCTTAGTCCTTTCTTAGTCTGGAAGTATTTGCCCATGTCATCATTGACTTTAATGGCAACACTTCCTCCTGAGATAAAACTATTGATTAACGCACACCACTCACCAGAGAAACCTTTCATTCTGAGAGTTTGTTGCAAAAAGGGCCACTTGACCTTATCATATGCTTTTTCGAAGTCGATCTTTAAAATGACACCATTCAACTTCTTTCTATGCAATTCATGAACAGTTTCATGGAGGACTACAACCCCATCCAGAATATTTCGTCCTTGCATAAAAGCTGTTTGAGAAGGCCTAATCACATGATCTGCCACCGAATTTAATCGGATCGTGGCAACTTTAGTGAATATTTTAAAGCTCACATTAAGAAGACAAATAGGACGGTATTGTTGAATCCTTTCTGCCTCATTAACCTTGGGCAATAAGATAATTTCACCAAAATTGAGCCTAGAAAGCTCTAGCTGCCCAGCATGCAGATCCGTAAAAAGAGCTAGCAAATCAGCCTTGATGACATCCCAAAAAGATTGATAAAATTCAACTGGGAAACCATCAGGGCCAGGGGCTTTATTATGCTCCATTTGGAAGACAGCTTTTCTTACTTCCTCCTCAGAGTAAGGCGAAGTGAGAAAATTATTCTCCGCTTGAGAGACTTGGGGGATATCCTCTGTTCTTGTCTCATCCAACGAGAAATTGCTTTCCTCTGGAGCACCAAAAAGCCCTTTGTAATAACTTGTAATAAACGACTTTAGCTGCTCATGACCCTCAATCGTACCCTCATCTTGAACGAGAGTACGAATAAGCTTCTTCTTGTGCCTACCATTAGCCACACAATGGGAGTACCTTGTATTCGAATCTCCTTCGAGAATAAATTGGGCCTTAGATCGTTGGTACCATTTCAGCTCCTCTTCGCGCAGAAGTTTTGCGATTTTCGCGTTTGATTGGCTTTTTTGCTCAATCTCTTGTGCGGAAAGCGGTCTAACTTCTGCTTTAGCTTCGAGGTCATCTATAATAGATGAGAGTCGCTGTTTTTCTTTTCTAAGAATGCCAGTTGTATGTCGTGCCCAACCACATAGGTGTTTGCGTACCGCACGCATTTTGTTATTCCACCTCTGTATCGGAGACACACCCACAACCGGCCTATCCCATACCTTTTTAACCATGGTTTGAAAACCTTCTCGATTCAGCCAACCGAGTTCAAATTTGAAACGGCGGTTATTCGGAGGTCTAGGTAAACCAGTGGATAATAATATGGGAGCATGATCCGAGAACCCAACAATACGTTCTAGCGCGCGTACCGTCACCATTGGAAATTTCAATTCCCAGTCGGTATCCATTAGTACGCGATCTAGCTTTTCATATGTTGGCTCTGGAAGATTGTTAGCCCAAGTAAATTGTCTGCCAGTCATTGACACCTCCCTCAAATCCAAGCTGTCTATGACCGCATTGAACAGGAAAGGCCAATGATTGTCAAAACTACCTCTGCTCTTCTCGCATGGAAATCTCAGCAAATTAAAATCCCCCCTATGAGAATAGGGTGAGGGTTTTCCTTTGCTAGATTCACCAACTCGCGTAGGAAGGCGGCCTTATGAGCTTCCTGGGCAGCACCATACACGGCTACAAGACTCCATATGAAATTGTCAGCTCTATTACGGATGTGGAATTTGATATGGTATTCCCCAACCGAATGTGCTAACACTTCCATAGAGTCTGTTTTGACACCGAGTAGGATCCCCCCGGAGCGCCCACGGGGCGGACATGATATCCAAGTAAAGTCTATACCACCGGATATACGGTTCAGAAGACTTTGCGAGAAATCCCGTCGCCCCGTCTCAGAAATAGCCAAAAAATCCAAATTATGATCCCTAATGCAGTCGGCAAAATGTAAGTGTTTAGCCAAGTCACCAAGACCTCTGCTATTCGCGAACATGCCATTCATTGGGAAACAATTGGATATTTGGGAATTTTTGACCGTTTCCGCGGTTTTTTGCTAGAGGGAGATTTGGATTTCCGACGAGATGCCTTTAAGTCTTATAAAGAGTACATGTCGTCCTCATCCAAACCCACCTCTGACACCTCACCAACTAGATGATAAAGAAGCTAACCATCTGATGTGGCAATCGCTTCATCCTCATCCAAGTAAGTGGAGTCCAACCTAGTCGAAGCTTTTGGAATAACCGTGACACGATCAAATTCCATATGCTTGAAGACTCTAGTTGAAACAGATATCTCCTTTTCGGAACTACCAAGACTAACTCCTAAACCATTAAGTCTAGAAGAAATAACAGGTGATGAAAAAGATAAAAACGATTTAGACTTATGAGTAGAAATCATACCATCGAAGTCGAGGTTTTTCGCCGCCTTACGGCGCATCGCCTTCTGCATGGTATCCTCGTCCGTCACAGTCCCACCACCCGCATCCACACCAAACCTCCCACTCCTCCTAACCGGAGTGACATACCCACCATGGCATTCACTCGACGGTACAGGAGTGGGTGGCGGCTGAACAACCGCCCCCCTATGTCGCTGTGAAAGCGACACACAGGGCGTCGTCGGTGTCGGTGAGGAAGATGCAGCCGATGGTGTGGAAGGTGACTCCGTCATCGCGGGAGACGACGCCGTCGGTGAGGTAGGATGGGGAGCCGCAGCATCCGGCCTCAAACCCACCCCACCCAGGGTCAACGTCGCAACTGCGGTGGTGTGGGGCAAGGTCGATGTAGAAACCCCACACACCACCACCAACTCGTCTTCTACACACCCCTTCTCCACCGACACCCCCGCCGCAGCAACCGAGACCGTGGGAGGGGGCATAGGCGATGTAGCAGCCCCCTCAACCACCGTCGCAGCACCAGTAAGGGGAGGCGAAGGCGCAGCGGTCTCCCCCTCCAACAGAGTCGAAGTAGATAGAGGAGAGACCGGCGGCGTCGAAACAGGCCCCCTCTCCTTCGGCTCCACCTGCTGAGCCGCCGCGCGCCGAGGTGAGGAAGAACACACCTCCGGCGTCCCCTGCACTTCCTGCGAGGCCCCGGGAACAACCAACTCCAGTGGAGACACCGCCGATCGCCCCACTAGCTGCGGAGACACTCTACGAATCCTGTCAACAATCTCCTTTCCTCTCGGAGTCTTCGGACTAGCATTATATGGAGTAATGGCTGGACATAAAACATGAGAAACCGGTACCGACTTTCCTTGACCATATGAGGAAGAGGGCGCAGAAGAGTCCACCTCCATATTAGAAGTCTCGGTCGACGGTGCCCCAGATGGGCCAGTGGTATCATCATCCTTATCATTACCCAGGTCCTCTCCATCCATATCATCGCCCTTCCGCCTCCAAAAAAACTGAGAGAAGGACGGATCCGCCACAAACTCGGACGGCTCTCTACGGAACACAAAACTGAAAGGTACTTACATAGTTTGGAGAGATGATTTTTTTGGCTCCCTTATTGCCTCGTCCCGTATATACCTAAATCCTGGCTCCGCCATGTCCGCCGTGGCCGCATTGTCCAGGAGTGGATGTCCAATTCCACCAACTGTGTTCAAGTCCTTGTGGATGCAAATTTGGGTTCCTATTGGAACTGTCAAGGCTTCCCTTAAATTTTCTTTCTAAGGAAAAAAACTTCCAGATGATTTTTTTTGGTTTATATGCACTCAATATAACTCTGTCATGCACATGAATCTACTATTACAGGAGTATCAGAGGAGCAAATATGCTAATAGATGTTAACGGTGTTGTTAAACTGGCTGACTTCGGAATGGCTAAGCATGTAAGTGCATCCATACAAAGTTAGTAGAACTTTTCATATGGCAATGTATCATGTGTATCCGTTTTCATGGTTCCTTTGAAAGACATTTTAAGAATGATTGAGCACCAGCTCAAGCAATAGTCTAATACCATCATTATAGATGGGGAGTTGTTGGATATATCTCACAAGCAACAGGGACATGCAAAATGAGTCAGAAAGTGGAGGAGCCGCGTGGGATTTAATTAAAATAGAAACAACAATGAGATTCGAGAATTTGGGCCGATAGGAGTCAAACCCTTGTTGGTTGGGGCATACCACAACGCCCCTACCACTGGGAGCTCTCTATTTCCCATAATAAGTAATTAAGTGTGTATCTCTAATCTGGTGTGTGCTGTTGATTACTGAAATTCAAACGAGTTGTGTCTCTTATCAGCAGAATTTCTTTGACAACATTCTGCGTTTCTAATAACTGAATCTTGTCATTTGCAGAATTATTTGGTTGACAATTTTCTTATGTTGTGTTATTATATCATCCACACTAACTTTGTCAGGGAATGGGTACTCTACAACTGTTGATATCATGCTTTGCTGTACAAACTTATATGTTGACATTTTCTATTGTTGATGAACACTTCGAAACATTTTCTATATCCTCTCTTATGTATGTTGACACTGCCGTCACATCTTATCAGTTATATACTGCTGCCCCGGATCTTTTTTTAAAGGAAACATACTGGATGGCGCCAGAGGTATGCATATATATTCCTTGTATTGCTACCAAGTTCTTGTATTATCAACTTTAAATATCTTATTACAAATTGTACAAAAGTCCCTTAGGGCTGCAAAGTTGAAGTCCATACAAATGCAATGTTTTTCGCTCCTTATACTTTTTTGTACATGGGTGGTCAAGCTCACTTTATGACCCTTATGGACCGCAATCTAATTACACTACAAAGGAAAAGTTCATTTTCCCAATCAGCTGCTACATAGGCTGGTACATCACCGAAGACAACTTGTGTAGCAAAAGAAACAACATTGTTTTTTCACTTGATGGCATTATGATTGTTATTTCTCAAGAACAGTTAAAGTGAAAATTTTGATAGTGTAAAATTGCTGGGCCATATCGGGTACTAGCGTAGCAAACAAAAACGAGTGCAGGCACCAAACATGGTTACTGCTGAGGATCCGGCTCAGGGATTAGGCAATAGAACCTTACCACTAGACGCGCAGATGCGAAGACTTGAGGAAACGCGTAGTCAGGGCCTGTCTCCACAAGCAGCTCGGGCTCCATTACCGGCGTGTTTGTCATCGGCGGTTCTGTCTCAGCGTATCAAGAGAGGCGTCTCTACCGGTATCCACACATATAGGGTGGAACAGCGCCGGCGAGGTGTTAGCCTCTCTTCCGGCAACGAGGGACAAGAGTAAGGGAAACAGAATGAATCTGACATATCCTCCGTTCTGGCCGCACTCCTCCTTTTATAGTGTTGCTGAAGTGGGCGTGGTATCACATGTGGCCCAAGTTCCCAAAGGCCAAAACCCTAACCCGAAGTCCGTATGGGACCCACACTGTCCCCATTCCAGCTAAGGTCCAACCTTAATTTGCTGGCTTAAGGTAGTTGGATCCAATCCGCCTGGCTATATCCCCTTCAGTCAGTGACCCTTACCGTAAGCCAGACAGTTCAGAGTCGCACTCATAAACTTACAAGTCGGTAGTGGCTCTAGCAAAGCATGTCGGCTCCCAGATACCATTAAATCTTTGATTAGCCTTTCCCAGTGTGACATTGACGATATGTCCAAGTCCCTTTGCCTCACGATATTATTGCTGAGCTATAGGTTAGTCTGCTGTCATCCCTGTGTAGCAAAGCTTTGTCTTCTGGATTCCATTCGACATGTGATTCCATTCGACTAACTCCTGGTTGGACTAACTTGGTTAACACTTAACCAGGTAGCGCATGGCTTCTGAATCATTCACTTTGAGAGGGCCTGGAGAATATATCTCCAAGTCTGAAGGGCAAATCCTGTCTTAGCAATCCATATCACACAGCTTGCTTCTTAGTCAGTCCAATGCCCGCTTTTATAACAACCAGTTCCAGAAAGCGTTTTGGCGGGATCAAAGCTGTCTAATCCGCAACTTTGATCATGCGATTACCTCATGTCTAAGAATTCCATTATCTAAGACGAACCACATGACGACTTGGACTTTTTGTTGTGTTGGCCAATGCATAAAACTTGATATAGTATCACAGGCTGAGGTTTTGGGTTCAAAGTCTTGGCTTCCTCAATTTGTTAAAAACTGCTGCTCCGGCCTCCCTTTCAGTCCACAGATAGGCCTCTCATGTCTAACGTGAGATTTTCTAATCACGCGTTGGCCTCTAAGAGTCGCACGTGAGTGGAAGTGTTACAGTATTTGTGAATTGTCTAGCCCTTTCCGTCAATTTGGACAGATGGATGAATTGCTTAGGTGAATACAACTTGCAACTAGAGGTTCAGGGTTCAATACCGAAGTATCGCAATATATTTATCCATCAGTAAGTATCAGAGGGTTTAGTATGGAAGATGTATGATATGAAAAACTTCAATGGCACTGTGTTCGGTTTAGGTTCTCAACTTTTCATGTTACAAACTTGACCATTGAATATCTTGGTTTTGTCTTTATGCTTGTTGAACGTTAGCTTGTTTCTTCTTCTGCAGATGGTTCAGGCTATGCTTGTTAAAGACGTTGGCTATGATCTTGCTGTTGACATCTGGAGTCTTGGCTGCTCAATTATTGAGATGCTCAATGGAAAGCCTCCTTGGAGCCATTTAGAAGAGGTAATAACTTGGATCGTTTAGCTTTACAGTAAAATGACTAGCAGTCTGTGTAAAATGGATAACATCATATAACTGGAGCACTTAAGCTAACCAAATCATTGGTTCGTATAACAATTATGCATGATGACATCAAACTCCACTAAAATTGATTCTATAAGGAAGGTCTAATGTTGTACACAGGTGAGTATTTAAAACTTAAAATTTCGTTTTCATACTCAGGTCGGAGCTAGAACATAGAAAATCAGGCTGTCTAGCCTGAATGTGCTATGATTGTGTAAGTTTATTTTAATAATGTTATCAGTGGAAGCCTTAATACGTTGTATGTTCATACACACACATAAATGGTTATGAAAGGTAGTCACAAGTGTTGTCACCAGCTATTGATCTTGGTAATTCGTAGTCTGGGTACCAACATCATAAAGTTATAAGAAGAGCTATTTCTAAGAAACCTTTTCTGTACTACAGCCTGCTGCAATGTTTAAGGTTTTGAATAAAGATCCACCACTTCCTGACAATTTATCTCAAGAGGGAAAAGATTTTCTGCAATGCTGTTTCAAAAGGAATCCAACAGACAGGCTAAGCGCAAGCGAGTTATTGAACCATCCATTTGTCCAGAATTCAAGTCATGACAGCAAACATGTTCAAGAAGTCATTACAGCACGCTGTGAGGAAGTCATTAGAACAAGCTGCGATGCACCCTTTAAAGGGGAAACTACTACTCGGTGAGCAGCTTTGTTTCACTTATTGTTCACTCAAATAGAATGGTTCATTTATTCAATTTTCATTTATTGATCTTTATATACCTCTGTTTTTTTATTTCCAGCGGAGCATCTCTGTTCTTTATTTCCAGCGGAGTAATTGATGATGGTGGCAGGCCTTCTGAATCACCAGTTTCATGGTTGACTCCCGAATCAGTCCAGGTAGGCACGTTTTATCCCCTTCCCCCCCCCCCCCCCCTCCTCCAATAGACCCTCTAATCCTGGTTCTTAAGCATCCAGCATTGGATCTACACTCTCGGATGCTTGCATTGTAACATTTTAGGACTGTGGCACACATCAATTTTCGTACAAATTCTCTGGGTCATCAACGAAATGTACAAATCAATAACACCTAGACTGATTTTCTATGTTCAAAGACAAAGTAGCACAACAAAACGTATCGGTAAATTTGCATATGTCCTTTGATATTGTGCTACCAGTAACCCATATTCAAGAATATGATTGGATCTGCCATACAAATAACTCAGTCAACTTACAATCGCTGCCATATATTAAGTGAATATCTTTTTAAAATAAAAGCTGTTACTAACCCAGTAAGTATATTACTTTGTTAAAGAGCAAGCATATGTTGCCTACTTGCCTTCCTGTGCAAAATCTAGTCTTTTTTTATCAAATACAATTTTCCTATAGTGGAAGGGCGGGCCTGATGCAGCGGTAGAGACTCACCGCCTGTGACCGAGAGGTTCCAGGTTCAAGTCGCGGTCTCCTCACATTGCACTTCGTGAGGGTAAGGCTTGCCACTAACACCTTCCCCAGACCCCGCACAGTGCAGGAGCTGTTAGCACTGGGTACGTCTTTTTTTTTTTTAATTTTCCTATAGTGGGCAAATAGCATGTTGGCAAGGTTTAAAATTGTGGACCTCACTGAAATAAACAAATTTTTGTAAATTATTTCAGATTTTGATCTATAAAAATTGTCTGAGTTTTAACAAATTTGACGTAATTTCAATTTGGTTTGAAATTATTTTGAATCTGACTCAAAAAGATTTATATTGCAATTATTTTGGTACCCACCAAATTACTGAAATTTTGCTGATATTTTAAAGCTCTATGCTGGTGTGGTGCATACCTACAGTTCTATTGCTAGTTGCTTGGATAACTAGTTTTGCATATTGTGTCATTGTAGTTTGAAGGTGACATTACCTTTTTTTATGTGACATCCTGAAAATCTTGTCCTGTTAACTCTTTTTTGGGATTTAGCTTTAGTGTTTTTTTTTTGTGGTGCACAATAAATTATTCTTTGCTTGATACTTAACTTTTCACCATTTTGTATATACTATTCGACATCTCACCATTTTGTATATTATTCGACATCGCACCATTGTGTACAATATTCAACTACTTTTGCTCGAGTTGAAGCTGCGTACCGCCATGCTACAGCTGCGGCTGCTAACCGTTTTAAAAGTTTCAACATTCTGCCGAGGATTATCATGTCTACCGCTGTAGCAGCCAAGCGTGCTAATTTACCGCTGGATAGCAGCTCCCTCATTGGCACATATATAGCTAGCACCATCACATGCCTGCACCACTCTCCTCACCCACCTACGTTTCTCTCGATGGGCAGGATACGAGGCGGAGGACGAAGCTCCCTAAGGGAGGTACCATCTTGAAAGAGATCTTTTAGTTGATTGGCCGGAACACCAAGAAAGTGCCCTGACACTGCCACAAGTTCCAACAGCAGGGGCGGCAGTGGTGGAAACGACTGCTGAAATTGTGTTTCGTACTAAGGAGAAGTTTTCAAGTTCTTACAGACCAGCCTAATCGACAAGGGAAGAAAACAGCAACCAAGATGAGTACTACAGAAATAACAACAGAAACAACAAGACACAGGCTACGACTTGAGAGCCAAGGGAATATGAGATCACAAGCTCCAGTTTCGCCCCATGAATGAAAACTTTCCTTGCATATGTCTATAATCTTCGGATGGGAGTGGTGACCTTTTCTAAGACTCTTCCTTCTTTTCCACAAGTGCCAGGCGATAAAAAACAACAGGGCCGTCAGAGCTTTTTCATTAACAAGTGTTTACGTGTTTGGAAGAACATGAATCACTAATTATCCATTTTATTTTATGGCGGAGTTTGCTATTAATTTTTTTACTGTTGATTGGGGAACATGTACAAAAATATAATCAAACTGAAGCGCAATTGAATTAAAAATAATAATCTGGAGCACAATACAGAATTTTAGGAGATAAAAAAATACTCCACTCATTCATACAGAACACGCTCAAGTTTCCAAAGTAGTGGGCTACAGAAGTGCGTAGTAATCAAATAAGTATTGACCGATGGAGAAAAATATTTTGTGTTCGTCGACCTCAGCAGGCACTACTGCTTGGAGGGGTCGAGGACGTGCCCGGCGAAGACAATCATGCCGGTCACCTCCTCCACTATGTAAAACGCAAACGGATGGTCGGCACTTGCGGAGGTGGCGACCACCGCTGTATTTCGCATTCTTCAGCGGAGATAACCATGGTGACGGCCGTGGCTTTCGTACCTTCCTCATTCACCTCGATCACCGCCTTGTGGATGACGTTGTCCACCACAATCGGCAGTCCAGAGCTGTCGTCCTCCACCATGTCGGACAGATCGGCCTTCCCGTAGAATGGCAGTCGGAGACCCAGCTTCGTAAGGACATCGACGATGCTGCTGTAGAAGGAGAGCTTGAACTTGGGCACCCTGATCTCACGGACGTCGACTCGTCGATGCGGCAGGTGGTCGTGCAGGAACCCGGGCCGGGACGCTATCGTGTCGAGCAGCCCTCGCAGGCCATCGTGTGCCTCCGGAAGGAAGATGCACATTGAGAACTGTGTCTGGTCAGCAGCACGTTGCGGTGGAGCAGCATATCTGACTGTCCGCCGTTCAAGCTCAACACGGCCAAAAGGAGCGGGCGTTGGTGTCACTTTGTTAGGGTGACCTTGTGCCGCCATCCTGTACCGGAGTTTAAGCACCTTGAACCCGTCATGGACGGCCACGAACTGCCTCATCCGGCTCTGCATGAAGCACACGTCGACCTGGCTTCCGTCGAGCCGGTGGAAGGGCTTGTGCACGATGTGCCTCCTGTCGAACGGCTTGCCCTCCCATGCGCCCTTGAAGTACAAGGCATTGCCAACCACGACGCGGGTCGTCGCCGGGTCTATCGATCCCGGAGGAATGACGGAAATAATCAGCTTCTTCGTCTTCTGCGCCGCCCACGTGTTGATCTGCCCCCGCGCTTCCTCCGGCGCGTGGAGGAAGTCGACGACGCTGGCCTCGGCCTTGTACGTGCCCACGACGGCCTGGCGGAAGGCCGGTTTCAGCGGCCGCGCCAGGTCACTCCACACACCGCACGCGAACGCCACGCTTGGCCCACCGGATTCTGACCGGTCCTTTAGCGCGGCCACCATGCGCATGACCAGCTCCTCCAGCTCGCCCCGTGAATGCACGCCGAGGACATGGAGGATCTCGTCAAGTGTAGCACCACGGGCGCCCGCGGAAAGGAGCGCAAGCGCGGTGTAGATGGACAGTGGGGAGAAGATCAGGTTTTTGTCTACGCTCCCCTCAAAGAGGCGCCTCCCGAGCCCGGCAGCGAGCGTTGCTACTCCAGTGGAGCTGGTAATATTCCTCGTCTGCCCTACTTGACCCAAGTGCATCGGCGGCGGCAAATCGTATCCTCTAGCCGTGGCCGCAACAGGCTTTCTTGTCCGCACCGTGACTTTGCCATCGGTAGGGTCCACGACATGCCCTGCGAAGAGGATCGCACCGGTAGACTCCTTGAGGATGAAATACGCAAAAGGGTGGTCGGCGACAAAATCGACCGTCGGCTCCTGCATCATCGGCGGAGCACATCCAAAAGCCATCGGCGTGGTGGTGACCACCGCAGCTACGGTGCCCTCCTCGTTGACCTCGATGACGGCTTTGTGGAAGACGTCCTGAACGACCAAAGGCAGGCCGCTGCCGTCGGCCTCCATCATGTTCGACAGGTCAGCACCCATGCCGAACGGCAGCACGAGTCCCAAACGTTGGAGAATTCGGGTGACGTTGCTCATGAACTCAAGCTTGAACTTGGGAACCCCGAAATCGCCGAGCTCGACCGTGCTCGATGGCAGGTGGTCGTGCACGAAGCCCGGCTGAGAGGTTATCTCGTCGAGGAGGGTGCGCAAGCCGTCGTACGCGTCCGGTAGGAAGATGCACATGGAGTATTGCGTGTCTTTCTTCAAGTTGGCGGTCCGGGAGCAACTGGGCGTCCAGCTATATTCTTGTTGTGGCATCTTGTACCGCAGCTTGAGCACCTTGAACCCGTCGTGCACGGCGATGAAGTGGCGGCTCGAGTTGTACATGAAGGGCGTGTCGGTGGCGGCGCCGTCGAGCCGGTGAAACGGCCTGTCCCTCGTCGTAGAACGGTAGGTCCCACTCGCCTTTGAAGTACGGTATATGGCGTTGGCGATCACGACATGAGTCTTCTTCGTCTTAAAGGCCCTGGCGGAGACGACGTCGTTGATGAGGTTCCCCGTGACGTCTGCCACCCAGGCGTTGATCTGCTCCGCCGCTTCCTCCGCGTTCTCGTGGAAGTCCACGGAGCGCGACTCCGCCATGTAGGTGCCGACGACGGCCTCACGGTACTCCGGCTTCAGAGGGCGCGTCTTGTCGTTCCACACGCCGCACGCGAACGCCACGGTCGGCCCGCCGGAGTCAGACTGATCCTTCAGCGCTTCGGCCACCATGGTAGAGACGGACTCCTCGAGCTCGTCCCGGGACCGCCCGCCGAGGAGGCGGAGGACCTCGTCCAGGGTCTCTCCCCGTGCGCCGGGCGCCAGCAGCGAGACGGCGGTGTAGATGGACAGGGGGGAGAAGACGAGGTTGCGGGCGGGGTTCTCGTTGGCGAGGCGCTTGGTGAGGCGCGCGGCGAGCCCCGCCAGGCCGGCGCCGTACTGCCGCGACTTCTTGGTCGGCCGGGCCATCATCATCGCGGCTTCTTGCACAGAACGCGTCCTACAGACTGTGTTGTCGAGCCTTCGTGCTTGACCTCGCGCGCATATATGGAGACGCGCGCAGGGCGTTCGATCTGGTTTGGACTTGGAACGGGAGACAATTCTGTTTCGGTTTCGTTTCGGGAACCGACATATATATGCAACATTGGTTTCGTCTTTCAAGTGCAATTTTGGTGATCAGCGGTTTTGGTTTACCTTTTCTTGGAACTACTAGTGTACTCGTACGTACCTAATTCCAAATGCGAGGACCTCAGAAGGGATTGTCCCAGCAGGAACCAAAATCGCAGACGCGCGGTCGGGAACACCTTATTTAGTCCCACATCGCCAGGCTAGAGCAATACTGCGCTGCTTAAATAGCAGGGTGCTGGACACCGTCTCGCTGAGGAAGCAGAGCAGCCCTAACAGCTTTGCCGAGGTAAAGAGCAGTCGCTACATGCTTCTGGCCGGGCCTGGCCTGGCGGCCTGTCACCCTAAGTCTCATCTTGGATGGTGCAGGGGGCTAGAAGTGTGATGTGATGTCAGTCTCTTTTTTCCTCTCTCATCTTTTATGAATGCTTAAATAGCAGGGTGCTGGACCGAAAATCCCCAACGGAACCCGGGTACGGGCGAGGATGAAAAACACCCAATCAAGTTGCACCACATGTCAAACGCCATACGTATTTCCATCAAGTATTTGTCCCGTATTTTCAACGTGTCTGACAACCCAGATTTACATTAACTCCTCCCAACTTGCCTTCGTCTCCATCTCTTCCTCCTCCCTATCTCCGTTCCCCACGAAAATCTCCAGGCCGGCAGCGCCTCCTTCAAGCACGAGAGCTCCATCAGCGAATCCCACTAGATCTCATCCTCCTCAATGCTTGGGAACCCGTGGTCGCCGGCATCCTCCTCGCTGGCCCTCGGCAGGCGACATCCTTGCGCGGGAAAGGGAGCCCCCACCAGGTCACCACGGGTTCCCAAGCGAGGTCGTCGGCGTCCTCCTCACATGAGGAGTCCCAGGAGCACTGGGGGATGGACCAAAAGGCGCGTCGGCGGGGAAACGCGTCGACCTCGACGACATGTGAGCATGGGACGGCGGGGAAACCGGTGACTACGACGGCCGCGCGCGACGCAGCATTCCTGGTGATGTTCATCGGGGTAAGCTGGTGGGCGATGCTCGAGGCCGCCGCCGACGTTGACCCGGCCACGCTCGTCGTCGCGCTCCGGTCGTCCAAGGACAGCAGCGCTAAGGGCGTCGTCGATGCATACGGCGCGGCGCCGGTGGCTACGACGGCGGCGCGCGACACAGCTGGTGGATGGGCTCGACCCCGAGCTCACTGGCACGCGCGACCTCGACCTCGAGCGCGGGTGGCGGAGGCCTTCGACGGAGCGCAGCGGCCGTCAAGGTGAGCCGCAACTCCTCGACCACTGAGGAAGCAGCCCGATCTAGGATTCAGTTTCTCTCTCGTTCTGAATCTCGCTTGATCCACAAAATGCGGTTTCGCTGCAGTTTGTTGAATTTGGGGATTATTTTGTTAGATGAGGTTGCAGATCTTAAATTGATCCAGGTTGTGGTTGCTTCTTGTTGCGTTCTTAAATCCTTTCCGTTTGATCTCGTGTACTTGAATTCGTCTATTTTTTCTGGATAGTTCTGAAATAGCAGTGCAGTGTAATGAACGATTTGTCACAGAGTCTTTTTTTTTTGGATGGAGAGAGATAAGGTGAGCGAGGTGAGCGAAAAGGGCGACGGTGATGGCGATCTGCGCGACCCCGTCGCTGCGACGCGCGGGCCGGGCTCCGCCTCGTTGCCGGCCGGGCCGCCGGAGCTGCCGGTGCCCCCTTGCGGTCGGTCCCCTCTCCAGGGGGTGGGGAGGAACCGGCGAGGTTACGGGCGCGGGGAGTGACCTCGACGGGGACGAGCTCTCCTCCTCCTCGGATGGGTCCGACGGCGGCGCATCCGAGGCGAGTCGGGCGGCGCCGCGCCGGCCTTGTGTACCCTGGAGGCTTTCGTGCGACGGGCGGTGGAGCGGGGGCTCCACGACGGCGACGAAGCGCTCGGCGTTTGCCGGGGAGGCGGAGTTCAGTACGGTGGCTCGCGCCGCCGCCGCGGTTTCGGCGGCTCGGCGACGCGACGGTTCGGCGAGGTCCTCGGCGGGGGTCCTCCTCCCTTGGTCTGGCGCAGTTGACGAGGGTTCCGACGCCGGTGGAGCAGCCGGTCTTGGTCGCTGGTTCGCCGACGGGGAGTCGGGCCTTGGAGAGTCGGGCCTCGCCGAGATCCTCGCCGGCGATCTCGCCGGAGGAGGGGGAGCCCGGGATTTTTGAATCCAGGAGCGGGCTGGTGGGGGACAGGTGGGACCTGCGCCAACAGCCGTTGACCGAGGATGACGTGGACTCCACTCCCTCTGGGCTGGAGGGTGGGCTACTTCTTCCTTTGGGCCTGGAACAGGTCGGGCCCAGCCCGCCAGGAGGAGACGGGGTCGGCCTCTTGCGGTCTGGCCCACTTGCCACCACAGGCCGGCCCGATGGCCCAGGCGCGCCCACCAGGTTTAAGTGGCTTTGGCTGCCTAAGGGCTGCATCGAGCCATCTCTAGGGTTCCCTGCTAGGTCCTCCGAAGTGCGGCGCCGCCTCTCTGACCCCTTTGCTCCGCGCCATCGCCTTCTCCGCCGCTCCCCTGATCCAGCGCCGCTGGTCCGCTCCTTCGCGGCGGCGGTCATGGCGGGTGGCTTCGACGACGGGCGCAAGAGGAGATTTGATGAGGGCGCCGGGCGCTGCTTGCCAGGAGGCCGCGGCGCGCGGGCCGGGGACGCCAAGACGGCGGCGGGGGAGGTCGGCATGATGGAGGCGGAGGAGGCGGCGGTGGAAGCTGGCAAGAGGGAGGAGAAGGAGGTGGGCGGCAGGATGGTGGAGGACGTGGTGCTGGTGGCGGTCGCCAAGACGGGGGTGGAGGTGGCTGGTATGCGGGCGGTGGCGGAGCTGGTGGGCGGGCTGATGGTGGAAGTGGCTGGTCGGAAGGCTCGGGCGGCGGGCGCCAGGAAGGAGGTGGCTACCGCTACCTCGAGGGCCCTGGCCCTGGTCGCCAGGACGGCTGGCAGGAGGGTACCGGCGGTCAAGACCGTGGCCGGGGCGACTTCGGCTCCTTCGGGGCTCCGCCGCCTTGGTGGGAGGAGCAGCGACGGAGGGAGGATGCCCTGGCCAACCGCCGTCCAGACGGCAACTCCGGCAGGGGTGCTGGGCAGCCGCGGCAGGGCGAGCGGGGTAATTCCCGTGGGCAGCATCAGCAACAGAAGCTCAAGGGGAAGAAGCAGGCGGGTGGCGCATCAGGGGATGGCCTGCCACCGGCCAAGGACAAAGCCAAGCATGCGGCCCCGGCGGCGGGCGAGTGCTTCAAGTGTGGGCGTGAGGGGCACTTCCAATCAGAGTGCACTTTCGACCCTCTCTGCGTCGTGTGCTCTGGGGAGGGGCACACGTCCGCGAACTGTCCGTCAAGGGGTAAAGGGATGCGGCTGGAGACCATGGGGCATGCTATCACCGGCGGCGGCTTCTACAACATCGACGTAGAGCCGCTTAAGGGGGGTAAGGGCAGTGGTGAGGTCTTTGCAGCGGTCATCAAGTTCGCCGCGGCACCGCTCTCTGAAGAGCAACTTTCTGATGAGCTGAAACACTTGGTCGATGAGCTGTGGGACTGGCAGGTCCGCAAGATCTCCGACTCCGAGTTCTCAGTGGTCTTCCCCACCCGTCAGATCCGGAAGCGCAGCACTGGAAGTGGGAAGCTGCACCTCCCCTTGAGCAAGACAGACACGGAGATCCGGGAGGCCTTCCTGGCTCCGAGGCCGAGCCTCATCCTCCCCTCCACTTGGGTCCGCCTCACAGGGGTGCCGGAGGATCTGATGGTGCGGGAGCGCCTCATGGCGGCATTTACCATGATCGGCAGGCCTATCGACGTTGATGAGCTCTCCATCAAGAAAAGCGAGCATGAGCCTATCCGCATGCGCTTCCACTGCCGCTATCCGGAGCGGATCAAAGGCTCTGTGCAAATCTTCGTCAATGGCGAAGGCTACACGGTGGGGGTGCAGGCTGAGGCACCACCGAGGGGGTCGGCCGGGGCGGGGACAGGGGGTCCACCGCCGCCTCCTGCTCGCAAGGATCGTGAGGATGACTCCGATGAGCTGTCCTCTGACAGCGAGTGGAACAAACACCGCCGCTCTCGCCGCGGTGGCAAGGAAAAGGGCAAGGGCGATGACCCGCCTTCTGCGGCCGGGGGTGCCTCGGGTCCTTCAGGTTCGAAATCTGTGGGAGCTTCACTGGGAGTGGCTCTCGTTCTGGACCAGTATGGTTCCAACCTCTCGGCCTCGGCGGAGGTGCTGCCTTCCCTCCCCCTCCTTGACGCCTCCAAGCTGATGCCCGGGGTCCAGAGCGACCACCTTGGCGCTTTTGAGGAGTCCCTGGAGTCTGGGGAGATGGAGTCCCACCTCACTGACCCTCTGGCCTCGTGGGTGGAAGACAGTCAGCAGGCGGAGGGGCCTCCGGCCAAGGTGGCTAGGCGCTCGCTGCCTTCCCCGCCGCCGGCCGTGGGTGCGGAGGGTGTGGAGTTGGTGGAGATGGAGACGGTGGAGGAGTCCGATGTGGAGGAGCAGGTGGAGGGCGGCGATCTGCGGGCGGAGGTGGCTGTGGTGACGCCTATCGCTCAAGGCCCGCGCTCAAAGGCCGTCTACTACAAGCGTGCCCAGGCGACCCCGGCCTCGGCGGTGCGGAAGAGCGCCAGGAACGCCTCCGTGGCTCCTGGTACCTCCGCTCTGGCGAGGGCGCAGCAGCTGATTGCCGAGAAGAACCTGGAGGGGAAGACGGCGCCCGCGTCGACGATCGGCAAGGAGAAAGGTAATGTTTTTTCTGTTCTTGACATCCTCTCTGACTCTCACCTCACCTCTGTTGTCACGGATAGCTGCATGATGTTCGTTCCTTCGGCAAGGGAGCCGGGGGAAGCGCTTTCCATTGTTCGGGCCAAAGAAAGGGTCCAAGCCGCCATGGCGGAGACTGCCCGCCGCTTGGCTAGGGAAGCCGAGACGGCGGCGGCGAACCAGGAGGTCGCGGGCTCTCCTACGGCCCAAGAGGTTGCCGACGAGGTGGACCCGGCCCTCCTCTCGCCATGTGTGCAGGGCGCCGGTCTGAGTGAGGCAGGGGCCTCCACGGCGCGCACGCCGGCCACCCGTGCCAAGTCGCGGCCTGCGGTGGCCGAGGGACAGTCCGCCGTGACGCGGTCTCGTCCTTTGCGGAAATGTGTTAAGGCCTCAGTCCGCGCTGTCTCCACGAGACAGTACAAGAGGCGCTCGTCCAAATGAGGGCCCTCTTCTATAACTTGCGTGGGTTTGGGGGACGAGGGCGTCGCACCCAATTACGTGACTATATGCAACAAGAGAGGATCGATATTCTTGGCCTCCAGGAAACGATTAGACAGGACTTCTCGGCGGCTGAGCTTCGGAGTCTTGAGCAGGGCGGCCAATTCAATTGGAATTGGGTGCCGGCCAATGGCCACTCAGGGGGGATGCTCCTAGGGTTCCGGGATGAGTGCTTCGAGGTAGGGGCCTGGAGGAAAGGTAGTTTCTTCATCAGCGCGGACATTTTCCATCGCTGCAAGAGACTTATCTGGACTTGTATCCTTGTCTACGGTCCAGCGGATCACTCCAGGACTAGGGAGTTCCTGGATGAGCTGGTGTCTGAGGTGGAAGCTTGCCACTACCCACTCATCATTGGGGGCGACTTCAACCTCATTCGGGGTGCTCATGATAAGAGCAATGACAACATTAATTGGCCTAGGGTGCGCCAGTTCAATGACGTTATCGCGAGCCTGGCCCTGCGAGAGATTAATAGGACAGGGGCTAGGTTTACTTGGACCAACAGACAGCTCTCTCCGGTTCGCTCTGTTCTGGATAGGGTGTTTGTCTCTCCGGCGTGGGAACAGGTCTTCCCGCTCTGCTCCCTTTTGGCTGTCACGAGGGTAGGCTCCGACCACAACCCCCTCCTCTTCGATGATGGGGAGCAAGGGGTCCGGAGACCGTCCAGGTTTATCTTCCAATCGTGGTGGCTAAGGGTGGCGGGGTTCGACGAGATGGTCAAAGGGAAGATTGACCACTGCATCCATGCGTTAGGGCCGCATCGCTGCAGCGTTGACCTCTGGCAATGCATTGCTAGATGCCTTAGACAGCATCTCCGGGGATGGGGCGCGAATCTAGGCAAGCTGCGCCGTCAGGCGAGGGATGACCTAATTTCTCAGATCCAAGAGTTGGATAAGACGGCAGACTCGAGTGGGCTCGATGATGATGGCTGGGCTCTTCGATACTTTCTCGAGGACCAAGTCGTCAACCTGGATGGGCTGGAGGAGGAGTACTGGCGCCAACGGAGTAGACTTCAGTGGACCCTAAAAGGGGATGCCTGCACTGCCTACTTCCACGCCTTTGCCAATGGGAGGCGGCGGAAGTGTATGATCCCCAGACTCATCACGGAGGAGGGGGAACTCACTTCCCAGGAAGACATGATGGGGCATGTCTATCAGTTCTACCACGGTCTGATGGGCACGGTAGGGGAGGAGAGGGTCTTCTCCCTGGCACCTAACCTTTGGCCGGTCACCCAGAGGATTGGCGCGGAAGAGAACAGGGCTCTTGAGCTCACCTTCACGGCGGAGGAGCTGGACGAGGTCCTGGCTGGTATGAAGCCCGATTCAGCCCCAGGCCCGGACGGCCTTCCTGTGCTCTTCTTTAGGCGGTTCTGGGGAACTCTTAGAGCGCCTATCCTTCAGATGCTCAACGACTTTGTCCTAGGGAGGATTGACGTCGCGCGCCTCAACTATGGAGTTATCTCCCTGATCCCCAAATCCCACGGCGCTGACAACATCAAGCAGTTTAGGCCTATCGCTCTGATCAATGTTATTTTTAAATTCTTCGCTAAAGCCTTTGCTACCCGTCTTGCTCCCATTGCTTCTAGAACCATTGACCGTAGCCAGACGGCTTTCATCAAGGGCCGGTGCCTGCACGAGGGAGTGCTGGCTCTTCATGAGATCGCTCATGATCTTAGGGTTAAGAATCTGCCGGGGCTCCTTCTCAAACTAGATTTTGAGAAAGCCTTCGATCGTGTCAGTTGGAGCTTCCTGAGGGAGGTGCTCCTCTGCAAGGGTTTTTCACCGATGATTGTTCACCGCCTACTTCAGTTGGTCTCGGGAGGACAAACTGCTGTCAATGTCAACGGCATCATCGGCGAATACTTCCGGAATGCTCGGGGAGTGCGTCAGGGGGACCCTCTTTTCCCGATTCTATTCGACTTTATGGTGGACTCTCTTGCTGCCATTATTGCCAGAGCTTGCGAATCAGGGCACCTCCAGGGGGTCGTGCCACACCTGATTCCTGGTGGTGTCACCCACCTCCAGTACGCCGACGATACCCTTATCCTGCTTGAACCTTCAGATGTTGGTGTGGCCAACCTTAAGTTCCTGCTACTGTGCTTTGAGAACATGTCGGGACTAAAGATCAACTTCGATAAGAGCGAGGTGGTCGTGACAGGGGTCACTGACCAAGAGCGCCAGAAGTTTGCGGATGCCCTGAACTGCAAGCTTGGGAGCTTGCCTTTCAAATACCTGGGCCTACCCGTTAGTGACAAACCCCTCTCTGTGGCGGACTGGAATTTCCTCACTGACAAGGTAGGTCACAGGGTCGAGCCTTGGCAAGGGCTTTTTCTCACCTCTGCGGGGAGACTCGAGCTAACCAACTCCTGCCTCTCCAGCTTGCCGTTGTTTGCTATGGGGCTATACCTGTTGCACGACGCTACTCATGGGACCATGGACAGACACCGATCCCGCTTCTTTTGGGAGGGGGCGGGCCACAAGCGCAAATACCATATGGTAAATTGGGCCACGGTGTGCAAGCCAAAGGCGTTCGGAGGATTGGGAATCCTTAACACTAAATTCATGAATATCGCGCTTATGCTCAAATGGATCTGGAAGATCTATCGTAACGAGGGGTCGTGGTGACTCGCTAAGGGCCAAATACAGGAGATCATGACTTGTTTTCTCCATTGTGCCGACTAAGGGCTCATGATTACGGAATGCCATTCAGAAGATCAAATGGTATTTCAAAATGGGAGCCAAGCACAAGGTCCGGAACGGGAAACGCACCTACTTTTGGCTTGACTGGTGGACGGGCACGGGGCCCCTGCGTCTGACCTTCCCCCGCCTCTTTGCTTGTTGCGATAACCACTTTGCCACTGTTGAAGGGGTGCGCGACAATGAAGGGTGGCACATCCGGTTTAGACGCTCCTTCGGTCTCGCGGAGACGGTGGAATGGGACAACCTTTGTAGGATCTTTGACCTAACCCCCATTCTTCCGGGCGAGGACGAGGTCCGCTGGTCGCTGGATCCTTCCGGAGATTACTCCACTAACTCCATGTACTGTAAACTTTCTCAGGGCGGGGCCATAACCCACTTCAAGGAGGTTTGGCGCACCAAGGTTCCGCCTAAGATACGGGTCTTTCTCTAGCAGCTGATTAGGGGTAGGCTGCCAGCTGGGGACCAGCTGGTCAAGAGGCGGGAGCCCTCTGATGGTAGCTGTGCCCTTTGCGGTGGCTGGGAGACTTGCGATCACATCTTCTTTGAATGCCATCTAGCGAGATTCATGTGGGCAGGAATTAGGGAACTTCTGCACTGCTCTTGGAACCCGACAGGGGTCGCGGATTTCATTGCCATTGTCAATGGCCTTACGGGTCGTCTCCGTAGGATAGCTTGGTTCACCTTTGCGGCCCAATCCTGGGCCCTCTGGAACATCCGCAATAAGCTAGCTATAGAGGGATCCTTGATCAACAACCCGTCTGATGCTATCTTCAAAATGTCTATCTACATGCAGACTTGGAGGGTTCTGGTCAGACCGAGGGACTTACCGCTACTGGACGCGGCACTGGACGAGGTTAGGAGGCTTCAGCGACGGCTTCGCGATGATGACGGAGGATGATCCGCACCTGTGCCCGCATCCTGCTCCCCTCCAGCACGTGGAGCTGTAGTGCTTTGTAGCCTTTTTCGTTTCAGTTTGGGCACTTGTGGATTAGGAGTTGCTATGTATAAGGCATCAGACTAGCTGTTCGGGTGTGAGTTTGTATCGCTACTGTTGTTGCTTCGTGTGCTTTATTTATAAAGCAGGGCCATGGGCCTTCCCTTTAAAAAATGAACGATTTGTGAAGCTACTATGGATTGTAATTGAAAATTATGAAGTATTTGATGGGAAACAATGCAGAGTTGTGGATTGTGGCTTACTGTTTGCGTGTAACGTTCTCATACTTGGATTGGTGGTTTACTTCTTGCATCTAATTAGCTAGCAGCAGCTTAGCAAGTGTTTTACGAACTCTGAATAATTAGAAGCAGCGCATATTCATTAATCTGTAGATTAGCAACAACTTTTTAGGTCTTTCATTTTCAGTTGGTCTTTGTTTGACTATTTAGAGTTATAATTAGTCTCTTAGTTAGACGTATTCTTAACTTCAGTCTGTCGAATGCTCGAATGCTCCTGTATGGAAAAATGATGTTATTCCATAATCTCTTGTTTTACATGTGTAGTATGCTAATTATGCTGTTGTTTTGCAAGTAATCCCTTTTACTAATCCAGCATGATAGTTGGATCTTCCATTTTCTCCTTCGCAAAGCTGAGAATCAATTCAACAACTCTCATATAGGATAAAAGAAAGGACATTGTACTTCTCTGACAAATTTTTCCTAGTATTAACTACTCTGACATCTGCCTTACAACTTGTCGTATTTCATCTCGTATTCAACTGGTATATAAAAGGTAAAGCAAATGAATTAATTAGCTGCTATATTAAATGTGAATCTAATAGCACACAATGATGCTCCTGATTTAGACCTCGCGTGTAGCTAGGTTCCAAACGTCCGGGTCGGGTGCTGGACACCATCTTCTAGCCAGGGGACAATCAGGGGTCACGGCTTCCCCAACATTCAGGAATTTTTGTAAGACCCTAGATTTCTTGTCTAAATAATTGTGTATCATCTTTTATGTCTATGTCGTGGATATGCTAAGTAGGTACACCGTGATAGGCCTTTAATTTCGGTAAGCTCGGGTGGCCCAAAGATAGTGGTGAGACCTATGATCCCACCGGGCGACCTAGTTGCCGGAAATCAGGAAAGGAGGGATCTGGTCCGGAGACAAGCTGTCGGATCAAGCCCATAATGAAGGTCGGTCAGATTCGTGACGTACACAACAAGGAATACCCTGCGCAGTTTATGCTTCATCGTATCCACTAGGATCTCTACCTTGTAACCATAGATCCGGAGCCTTTATAAGCCGGATCCTATGAGCCCTTGCGACAATATACAACAACACCTTTCATTATAATCGCGCATTGGTAGCCTTATAGTGAATTATAGCAGCACAGAGTGACGTGGGCATAACCCTTCAGTTCAGCCCGGCAAGTACCAAGGCGGGCAGCAGACCCATTGCTTCACGTTCGGGAAAACCACGAGCAATCAGCGAAGTACGGCACGCTTGGAGAGTCTGCCTGCATGGAATTAGCGTCCAAGATGCTAATTGCATGGGCAAAACAGCAATCAACCAATAACCATGATACTCCACGTGAAGAAGAAGAAAAAGAGATCAGCAACAGCATTTGCATCAGTTATCAGTCTACTCTGCAGTATATTTTGACTCCACCGCCTGGGACAGCCTCATCGCCATCACAAATACTCCGGCGCTACGAGTGACTCCGCGACATGGTGATCAAGCAAGAGCGGGCAACTAACTTGCACGTACGGACTTCACTACTTCGACGGATTTCACTACTCCTCGGACGAAGACGAGAAGACGGTGACGGTTAGCACACCCGAATACTCGGGGGCTGCCGACGACAACAGCAAAAATTCATCGGCATCTACAAGCAGAAGACCCGAGTCGAGCACCTCCTCAGATGAAGACCCCTTACTCCGATCGGGAGCGCCGGTTCGCTGGAATTACTCGGGGGCTCCTGGAATATCTTCGAGCTATTGCGGTTACTCCCATCGGGAGCGCTGGTTCGCTGGAATTCAAGAAGACATGAAGACTATTACTCCCATCGGGAGCGCCGGTTCGCTGGAACCAGAGAAGACATGAAGACTATTACTCCCATCGGGAGCGCCGGTTTGCTGGAACCAGAGAAGACATGAAGACTATTACTCCCATCGGGAGCGCCGGTTCGCTGGAACCAGAGAAGATATGAAGACTATTACTCCCATCGGGAGCGCCGGTTCGCTGGAACCAGAGAAGATATGAAGAATTGCAGTAATTCGGGACACCCGAACTGCATCGTCAGGAACCTTGTTCGTATATTACAACGAACCTCGGGGCTCATAGTCCTTTGAAGATTCGACTATGCTCACAGTCCCTTGAAGATTCGACTGTGCTCACGGTCCCTTGAAGATTTGACTGTGCTCACAGTCCCTTGAAGATTCGACTGGGCTCACAGTCCCTTGAAGATTCGACTGGGCTCACAGTCCCTTGAAGATTCGACTGGGCTCACAGTCCCCTGAAGATTATTACGAAGACCTTGCTCTTTTCCTTTGCTATAGATGCCTCAAAGAGTGCCGCAAATAACAAGGATCATGAAGCAACGAAGACCTTGCTCTCTTCCTTTGCTATAGATGCCTCAAAGAGTGCCGCAAATAGCAAGGATCATGAAGTAACGGGGACCTTGCTCTTTTCCTTTGCTATATATGCCTCAAAGAGTGCCGCAAATAGCAAGGATCGTGAAGCAACGAAGACCTTGCTCTTTCCTCTGCTCCAGATGCCTCTACGAGTGTCGTACAAAGCAAGAGTTTGGAAAATATAAACGCAACCCACGTTCGATATTTTACTTATGGAAATATCAAAGAGCAACGGGCTCATCGGCAGAATCATTGCACCCGAAATATTCAGGAGTGACTGTCGAAACTTACAATCGGTTGAAAGCAAAGTTGCGCATACAACAGGTTTAGCAAAACCTGCAACACGAGCTGATCACTCATAATGATTTGCTGACCAACTAGTATACATACATCTAACGGGCAATTAAGATTTGCTCCTTCAAAATTTGCCAACGGCATTAACACGGTAAAAGTACATATACATGTATCTACCGAACAAAAGGTCTCGACTACGCAATCCAAACACTTGGATGAAGTAGCCAAAATAACTATTTCGACTTGAGTTTATTCATGGTTGCAAGCATCTGTGTCCGGACTCGGGGGCTACTTCCATCGGGAGCACTGGACGCGCACCCGATAAAAATCATCGGCTCCTCCCGGGTATCATCCGAATTATCGGCTCCTCCTGGGCCATCATCCAAATCATCGGTTCCTCTAGGCCATCATCCCAATCATCGGCTCCTATGGGCCATCATCCCAATCATCGGCTCTTATGGGCCATCATCCCAATCATCGGCTCCTCTGGGCTATCATCCAAATCATCAACTCCTCTATCGATGACATCATCAGAGTCATCAGCATCATGTTCTCGGAACTCGAGGACGTGTACGATATTTGACTTAGCATTTTTTACACCCTATACATAACTATTTCATATTTATCTACAGGCTCGGGGGCTACTCCCATCGGGAGCGCTAGTCGCGCACCCGATAAAAAATATGGCAACCTCGCCAACAAAGAAAAAGACGTCGGCATCAACAATCAAGATCTTCGAGTAGTACAACTTGAGTCTATGCGTGGCTGCAAGCACCCGCCCATAGACTCGGGGGCTACTCCCATCGGGAGCGCTTCGCGCACCCGACAGAAAGCAACTTCGACTCTACATCAAGCACAAGATTCAACAGATGATCAAGACATTTGGTGAAGACAACTTGAGTCCCTGCCCGAAGCTTCACTTCGGCCAGACACTCGGGGGCTACTGACGTGGGCATAACCCTTCAGGTACTCGACATTGCCATACCCGGTGCAAACTACGAAGCTGGACCAGCACAAGGACTCGACGAGCTGGACCTGCACGCGCCTCAACTTGGACTACAAGAAAAGAAGACTCCAATATGAATCCTACTAGGACTCTTGTAAACCCTAGTTTGGCTGATATATAAAGCCAGGCAGGGGCACCCCATAGGGACACGCATAATCAGAAACATAATCATAGAGGCGACACGCCTAGAAACCGCAACCCGCGGATTAGAACTAGACTAGATCCAACAACTCCGCCTATGGCGGCCCCCTGTACTCATATTATTACATACTGGATTGCTAGCAGGATGTAGCGATCCTCCACCGTGGGGACGTGAACCTGGGTACGTCGTGTACCGTCTCGCTCCCGGAACTTCCGTCGTCGCCTTTCTCTAAAACCCAAGCCCCTCATGGTGGGCATTGCCGAGGAACCGCCTCGTCACAGAGGATTTCGCCGCCGTTGCGAGGTCTAAAACTGTGTAACTCGTGTGACCTTGACCCGGTGACCCCTCACCCTATGGCTCCTCCCTCTCTATCCCCTCCGTTTGGCTCCCCTCACCGAAGTACCATCGAATACGCAAGGACAGTCCATCTCTCAAACACATACACACTAGTTAAAATGCACCACATATGCTTATAGAAGATCCTATCATTTTCTTCGCAGTTCACAAACACGAGCTTGCAAAAGGTACAAAGAGAAGATCTTACAACCTTGTCTCCAAATTTGCAGTATAAATATGTGGATCTAGTTTTTTTTTTTGGTGATTGGCTCTCCATTCCTAAATAGGATAGAATTCGTATATAAAAATCCATCTTCTTAACTTCTGGTAATTAATATGTGCAGGATAATCATGGCTAAAAATAAGATGAAGACCATTGATCCTTTTTATAAGAAGAAAATCAGGCATGATGGAGCATCTTGGATTATCTTTCGGCTTGTCCTTACTTTGCCGGTCTTGACCGCAACAACATAGCCCTTTTCGACACTAAACCTGGTTAAAACAAGGGTTTGACATAAAATGGAAGATGGGTTTCTAAAATATTGCTTATTACTATACATTTAGAAAGAGAATGTCATGGGGTTCCCAAATGATGAAATTATTGACGAGTTCAACACAGAGACACTCGTGTACCATTTGACTAGAATTTTTTATTCGTTGTCATCTAATTGTACATTTTTCTTGCATGCCACCTTATTTGTTATTTGAATATTGACCCACTGAAAAAGAAGCATATTCCTCGGATGATGAGGAGCCTACCCTAACTCCCCGTGCTCGTGGCCCTTCCTCGTAAGGTGGATCCTCTAATTCTCCAAAGGTGGTCAAACATATGCAGCAACAATATATAGCCCTCAGTTATGGCTGGGTTTGCGGCAGTGTCAAAAAACTGTGTCTTATTTACAGCTGTTGTTATGAGTGTGGCTAGGGAAGTTTCATAAATAGGGAATATGAAAGCATAGGAACCCTACAGTCTCGTCACTCGGTGGCTTCCCTGTTCGAGGACATCAGGGTTGAGTGACACCTGGACGGACGTGGGGGCTTGGGGTCTTCGCCAACTATTTGCTTAGATTAGCTTTCCTGGGTTGAGTTGCATGGCGTGATGTTGGTCTTTTTTTTATAAATGCATCGACGCGAGTCTTTTGCATTTTCGCTAAAAAGTTCCAACAATAGGATTTTAATTCCTCAATTTCTTATGTTCTGCCAAGATTGAATCAAAAGTGAACCGGAACCCCAAAATTTGTAATCAAGCAAATCATCTGAAATTATGTTGGATAAATGTATAGTCGATACGAACTTACTTAAGGTCATGTATTTTTAAAAACGATCAAAAGAGTCAAACTTCGGTCAACATTTTCGATTTATGTTAAATCCAAGCTTTGTAAAAGAAAAACCAAATTATGACAATATGTGTTTCATGTTCTTCTGAGCTTACAAGTCCCAACATTGTTCACCATCTCTCATACAACAATAATCAACGCTACAGGTTCAAAACCTGCATAAATTCTATAAGGTAAATAATAAAGATTTCCTGCAGCTCGCGTAACAGGCTCGCCATTATAAAACGACCCAGAGCCTGCTAACCTGGCATCCTTTTAGGATATCTGGCCATGCGTACATTCACATGTTCAATAAACCTTCTGACTGAAACTTGAAGATGCAGCGCACCAACACCAGAGCTCGAGCCCGCATGGCTTACCTTTGCAGGTAGATCCCTGGATCCCCGCATGGGAATCGCTCCATCGCCAATTCACCATGGATAAAAAAAAATTCATATTATCGCTGGTGGACGATGATGTGTAAAGTTTCCTCCTTCAACAAGCTTCGTCCTCGATGAACGTCTTCGTCGTCTTGGTTTCTTGATCTCCCTTGGGTTCGGCAGCGTCTACAATCTCGTCGGGTCTGACATCTGATGCAAACTGATGCCCTAAAACAGGGTCAAATGCCCTAAAAACAGGGTGGTCCTTGATTTCAGCCCTGTGAGCTGCACAGAGACCTCCTATCCTGCTCTCGGCTAATCTGTCGCACTGATGATGCCCGAGACCAGTAATGACCGCCAGCACGCCCCATGTGCAGCGCTTAGGTTTAGCATGTTCCGCGCAGAAATCAGTGCCGCAATCCGCACTCCTCATGCAGCTCGCAAACTTGCATCTACTATTGAGGTCTCCATGGGTAGCACAGTAGTCTGTCCGCCCTGCAGCAATCCTTGTGCAGTTCACAAACTTGCAACCCTTGTCGCCTCCATGGGCAACGCAGTAGTCTGTCCGCCCTCTAGTAGCACTACTGTCGGTGCAACCGGAAACAGCACACTTCTTCCCACCAGCATGTGCCTTGCAGTATATCGAGCTTCCCTCTGCACTACCTGTGCATTCCCCAAACTGACAACGATGATGTCCACGTCCATGCCTGACGCATAGGTCAGACCACCTTCCACGGGCCGCACGTGAACAACCTTCATGACTGCAGCGGGGATCACCACCATGAGCAACGCAAAAATCAGTCCCACCATGAGCACTCTTGCTGCAACCAGAGACAGTACACATCTTTGCACCACCAAGTGTACGACAAAGATCACTACTTGACATCAGGCTAAGTGCGGAGCCTATTTCGGGAATCCTGGCAACAGTAGAACATTCATCTTGCATTACTAATCTTGACATAATTCCTAACAAGTAGTAGTAGATACACGCACGGTGAACGTAATAACTCATTAGACAGTTTGCTATGCACTTCATTTATTATTATAGATGGGGTCAACTATTTAGTTTATGCCTCTTCAGACTGATTCCTGTTATGCAATCATCTTGAGATTAAATTCAATATGATGCTAGCAAAGAACCAATTTTTCAAAAAAAGAAAATAAGTTAAGTTGCAGAGTTGTAGATGTTGGATTATTGAACTATGGCGTTAAACTTGACAGTGTGGATGTCAAATTAGTTTTACTTTTTTTTTCTCATAATGTTGCTCCATTATAGATAGAAAGAACAAGTACTCCCTCTGATCCATAATAAGTGTCGGGACAAATTTGAACTAAAACCCCGACACTTACTATGGATCGGAGGGGGTAATTATTTTCAGAAACTTAAGAATGTTATTGGTGGGGAAAAAGCACTTACTCTTTGTCAGCACAATCATCCAATTCCATGTTGAAGCTAAGAGACCTTGGATCCTTGCTAATGGTGTCCTTGAACACAGATCCTGCAGCCTGTCTGTCTGAATCCCCTGCACCAGCGTCTGCCCCAATTTGTTCATCAGTCTGCAACACCATGGGAAACCCCTCTGCAGCACCATGGGATATACAATGCGCAGAAACCCCTCTTGCTGTTTTTACACATCCTGGGTACTGACAGTATTCAGTATCCTCTTTACGCTTTCTTGGGCTGATTAATCCGGATGTACTAACTTCACTATCTGGCATGAAGGCCTGTGAGGAGCTTGCTGGTGGATCCGTAAGTTCGGGAATCCTGACAACAGTAAGAATTCTATCTTCCATTAAAGACAGTAGATAAATCGTTCAAGGGAAAAGGAGACAAGGAACTCTATAAAAATGAAATAATAGCTGAAGGTAGAATTAAAATTGCCATATTGCGGCACATGGTGAATTGGCTCTGCAATATATTGATTTTTTAAATGCAGTTTACGTATCATGAGGTTAATTGAAGAATCCTGATTACATTCTGCAGGACCACACATACTACCACTTTTCAGACAAATTAGGAATGATTTAACAAAATTGCAGTGATTCGATCAATGAAGCCTGCATATAAACTTGACAATGTGTCTCATGTTGGCTCAGCAAAATCAGTAGCAAGTACAATTCATTATTCTTCCGAACTAAATGGTGTTAAGAAATGCACTTACTCTTCATCAACATAATCGACCATTTGTAGATTGAAGCTAGGAGACATTAAATGCTTGCTAATGGAGTTTTTTAGTGCAGATTCTGCAGCCCTCTTGTCTGAGTCCTGTGCACCGGCACTTGCCCCAATTCGTGCATCGATCACTTTCAGGCTTAACAGGTGTTCAACTCCAGTAAGCATATGGTCAAAGTGCTCTCCTCGGTGGGCATTGAATCCTATCTTCAGTATCTGAAGATTAGGTAATGCTTCTTCCTGAAAGGCAAGGCATAGTACACCACACCGGAATTTGAAACACTCCAGAACTTGGAATGCCGCACGGTTAAATACAATAACTTCTGCAGTGGGTTTCCGGACATATAACGAGAGAATAGTGAGAGCAGGCAATCCGGTGAGCATGTCAATGTCCTTCGTCAGTAATTCTCTAACAACAACTTTCAAATTACAGAGTTTGCGGAGATGCCCAATCCACACCGGAAGTCTGGAGAAGATGCAAATGGGCGGCAACAACTCAAGTCTCTGAAGAAAGGCAGGAGGAAAGACGACAATGCCCGAGCCATCCACCAATACGGCTGTGCTTAAGGTCCCAGGAGTCAGTGCCAGATATTTCAGATTACCAAGTTTCCCAAGAGAATAGGCCAGAGCTACCAGGTTTCTCATCAGATGTTCATCAGATGATGCTGAAGAACACACAAGATGCAGAACCTGGAGGTTCGTCAGCTCGCCAAGGCTCCGTACACTGTCTTCAGAGTTACTGCTCAGGTCAAAATACTCTAGTGTGCGTAGAGATGTGATGCATCCTATCCCATCAGGTAGAATTTTCTCATCTCGAAGACGTAGATGCAACAAGCTTGGGAGATGAACAATATCCAATGGTACAGCGGATATCCTTGCATTTATCTCAAGCGTTTCCAGGAACTGTAGCCCTTGCATCTGACCTGGTAATTCTACAGTATTATCACTTGAGATCTTAAAATATTTCAGCTGAAGCAATTGGGAAATTCTAGAGAGGTTGAAACTTATGTGCTCGTCGTGATTGCCCCGAAATTCAAGGTTTACAACTCGGAGAAGCTTAAATTTCCCAATAGATGGCATGCACTTAAGAAGTCCAAAGAATGCGACTGATCGAACATTTGACAATGCACCTGCTGGTTCCTTTGCGAGTTTGAATTTGGTGAAGTGTAACGACAGTCGATAGGCCTTGGTAGCTGTAATGGTCTGAGAGTAAGTAACTGTAGTGACAAAATTCTGTTCTTTGGACTTCTGAGTAATAAGATCAAGCACAGTGTGGTGTGCCACGAGAGTAGGCTTTGGTTCTCGGGCTTGGCTTATGCCGAGTTGGTTTGTAAGACCTTTCTAAACTTCTCCTTAATCAATGGAAAATGGCAAATCTTTTGCCTTGTTTAAAAAAAAAAAAAAAAAAAAAAAAAAAGCACAGTGTGGTGTACTGTGCAAGATAATACCTTATCCTTGTGGTTAATTTGCATAGGTTGGATCATCCCCATGTTGAAAAGCTCATGAAAATAGCTATCTGCGACTTCATATGCGTCTTTTCCTTCTGTTGCACTAATAAAACCTTCAGCTATCCATTGCTTCACCAAATCAACCTTCCAAATTGTGTATCCCTCAGGGTAAACGCTAAGATACAGAAGACAGGTCTTCAGGTGATGAGGAAGACTAATGTAAGTAAGGTTTAGTATTTCTTTCTGCATATCTTCCAAACTAGGATTTACATTCCAAATGGAGCATAAATATTTCTGTACTTGGTACAACAGTTCTGAGTTGCATGGTTGTCGTGATAACACACTGGCTACAGTGATGAGTGATAGTGGCAAACCACCACAAATTTCAATAACCCAATAGAAGGCCATCATAAATACATCGAGACGTTGTTCAGAACAGGAAACTCTATTGAATAACAATTTTCCAGAGTCCTGGATGCCAAGAGGTCTCATTTTTAATATATTATCCAATTGATTGCCACAGCATTCCAAAGCTATGTCCACATTTTCTACTGTTGCAACTATTCTGCTGCAGTTATTGCTCTCTGGAAAAGCACCATTAAAAATATCCCATGTTGATGTTTCCCATAAATCATCAATGACAATAATATACCTGCCAAATGATTTTATGTGTAACAAGTTTGTCAGACTAAAAGGTTTCACATGGTTTCCAGAACCAAATCCGAAGGTTCCAAACTGTAAACTAGGACTGATTGGTATTTCGATTCCATCTTGTATTCCCATTAATATTAATTATTACTACTATTCTTATTAGTAGTATCTTGTTCTGAAGTTGAGTTGATTTAATTTCGACCACTGTAGTAGTATTGGATCATAGAATAGTGTTTTTTCGATAAAGGGCGCTTTATTACTTAAAAGTTTTAAGCATTACACCCAGATCATAGAATAGTTAATCTTACCTACTTCGAGAATACACAAAGTATGTGCCTGAATTGAAAGATTAATCTTCTTGTTCAGGTTGTTCAATAGCTTATCTGATTTATACACCATCATAATCTGAACAAAACGAAGCGGTGATTTTCCTTTTTCCCCTCCCTATTAATGCATAAATATCTAATCCTTTAAAGCGAGTGTGGAAAGCTCATTTCAATTTTTCGAATGCTATAATAATAGATTTATAAGTATGTTGCGACGTATCCATATCCACTATTCAAAGAGAATACAAGAGTCTAAATTTAGATGCTTATTGCTAATGGGAAGCATAGAAGAAAGAAAATTTTCCAACTTGAACCTGATGAAGGGACGATTATTGGTAGGACCTGGGGGCCTTATTTTTTTCCATCTGCGCAATCACCTAAAAATTCTTAAATATTATTTGTAGGTCGAAGGATCAGAGAGGTCTCGGTGTGGACATGCTCGAGTTAAAAAAATAAGAGCTTGCTTAGCAAATGGCTGTTTAAGCTTATAAATGAGGAAGCTTATAAAAGACAAAACTCTATCTCAGGTTTCAGCTAAGCCAACAGACTCACCGTTCTGGAAAGGTTTAATGGGGTAAAAGATGATTTCTTCATGCGCGGGTCGATGGGGGCAGGGAATGGTCAGAGTACTAGGTTCTAGGAGGACGCTTGGCTCGGAGATAGACCTATTTGCGAGGAGTATCCCTCTTTGTACCACATTGTTAATCGTTCTAATGTTCTAATGTTTCAGTAGCTCATGTTATGAATGCGACACCCTTAAACATAGGTTTTAGGCGGGCGCTTTCGGATAATAGGTGGGATAGATGGGCTCACCTCATTGCTCGTCTCATGGGAGTTCATCTTTGAGAGAATGATGATGTTTTCCATTGGAATCTCAATGTGTCAAGGCGGTTTTCGGTTAAATCTATGTAACTTGATTTGCTTGATGGTCATACAGATTTTAAGGAACATATTTAGAAGATCAAGGTTCCACTTAAAATCAGAATTTGTATGTGGTTCCTTCATAAGAAAGTCATTCTCACAAAATGTAATCTCAAAAACATTACTGACAGGGGTGTGCTAAATGTTGCTTTTGCGATCAAGATGAGACAATTCAACATTTATTTTATGTGCCCATTTGCCAAAATCCTTTGGCGTATTATATATATGACTTTCAATATTCCCGAGCCCTCAAATGTGACTAATCTATTTGGTAATTGGTTAAATGGTGTAGCTAAGAAAGATAAATGCCACATTAGAGTTGGTGTGTGAACTTTATTTTGGGTAATATGGAATATTCACAGTGATTTTATCTTTAACAAATAAAATTTTCCCATATTTTGTGTTGGAGTGTGAGATCAGTAGTAGTACTCTAGTAGAGTCTAGAGTACTCTACGGGGTTGGAGACTAGTAGTGTCCTAGGAGAGTCTAGAATATTCCACTGGAGTGCTAGAGTCTAAGTTAGTTTATTAGCAAAGTCTGGAGTATTCTAGAGAGTGTTAGTATAGAAATAGTGTCTAGAGTATTCTAGTGTATGAGTGAAGATGTAACCCTAAGTTGAGCTATATATATGAGGGTGTGGAGGTCCAAGAGATCAATCCACCCATCCATTGAAACTCAACATGGTATCAGAGCCAGGTTCCTCCTAGTCCTAACCCAAGCCACCACCATTTCACCACTGTTGCACCTAGTCTAGCTATTGTTGTCAACAACACCGGGCGAGTTGTAGACATCTAGGCGGCGGGAGGCCGCATCAAGTGCTTTGCATGGGCTGCGGCCATCTCACACAACAATGTGAGTTGTGTGAGATTGGCGGCTGCTCGCGTGGGGAGAAAGAGCATGGAGGTCGATTTGGTTTGGAAGGAAGATAATATGAGGCGGATCCATGACAGAGAGAGATGGATTTGTGCAAGGGGGAGATGCACTCGTGAGGGGAAAGAAGAAGGTGTACGTGTTAGCTGTGCTCATGTATGGGCGTGCAAGAACTCAGGCGAGAGCGGTTCCTGGAGACGTGAGTTGGAGCTGTCCGGGCAAGGAGAAGGAGCTCGTGCGGGTTTCCACGCGAGCAGAACAAGGCAGGAAGGAATGGGAGCTGGCCAAGCTCGCGCGCGGAAGAGAATGAGGCAGAAGAAGGAAGAGAACGTGTTGCTTGAGCTGATGTACTTCTGTGTGCTTGAAGATTTGACGAGTTGCTGCTCCTGTGCCCCAACTTGGTGAAAGGAGCAGAGGGGGAGAAGATGGCAGTTTGGTGTGGGTGTGTAATGTGTTGTGAGGAGGTACACTGCAAGCAGCTACGGATGGCAGTCAACAAGAGGAGGCCCTCAGACAAGGGGAGAAAAAGGAGTTTCTGAGTCTGTGAGGAGATGCAATGTTGGAATGAGGCTGCAGTTGAGTGGTGATGGTCGTGGATGTCTGGGGGAGAGGCATGCGTGCCTGTGGTGAGAGTGGTTGAGGCCTGACCGGGGGATAGGCCTGTGTGCCTGTGGTGTGGATGGTTGATGCTAGAGAGCCGGGGGTTTGTGGGGAAGATGGCAGAGGTCAGTGGCTGGGTAGTGTGGGGAAGACTAGGTGAGGACATTGAGGCCAGTTTGGATGGTTCCGTGGAACCGGTGTGGTGAGGCAGCCAAGTTGTTGAGGAGGTGTCTGGTGCTCAGCTATAGGCGCTGCGGGCGTCAAAGTGATTGGAGAGGCAGCTGGGGGCCAGCACAAGTTGGAGGTGGTGAGAGTTGATAGATGGCAGGGGATGGTGATGATGGGGCTCCCATGTTGTGCAGCTGAGATGGTTGAAGATGGAGATCTTCTCTGCTGATAAAGAGAGGATTGAAATGGCAAGATGGTAGAGAGGGCAATGCTCTCATGTATCCTAGAAGTTGTGCTTTCCGTTAGTGGTAGTTGTAATGGTAATATGCTTTATGTTGCAAGATGACCATGGTTGTTAACCCATGATCATATTGAGGGGGAGTGTTGGAGTGTGAGATCAGTAGTAATACTCTAGTAGAGTCTAGAGTACTCTACGGGGTTGGAGACTAGTAGTGTCCTAGGAGAGTCTAGAATATTCCACTGGAGTGCTAGAGTCTAAGTTAGTTTATTAGCAAAGTCTGGAGTATTCTAGAGAGTGTTAGTATAGAAATAGTGTCTAGAGTATTCTAGTGTATGAGTGAAGATGTAACCCTAAGTTGAGCTATATATATGAGGGTATAGATGGTAGGAGCTCGGGTCCTGCCGTGTCTAGGGCGCAGATTGTAGGGGAAGGAGGGAGGCTGTCGCGGCCGGGGAAGAGATCGGCGGCGGCAGGGAGCCGTGGCGGCGGCCAAGGGCGGCGCGGCGGCTAGGGTTTGGAGAGACCGACTCCTTTGGGAGTCGGCAAAAATATTCTGATTATTGCTTGCTTCTTCACGTACGGATTACATCTAGTATTTATGAGCTGAAAATAAACAAACTAAATGGGCTAAGCCCCTAATTGGGCCCATGATTGGGCCCCCTCCTGGAATATGTCAGGCCGGTCATAACATCTCTCCCCGCCTGCGCAAACAGCTCGTCCTCGAGCTGGTAGTCTGGATAGTGGAGGGAGAAGTCATCGCGCTGCTCCCACGTGGCCTCCTCCTCTGGCAGTCCCCCCCACTGAACCAGCAAGTACCAAACACCGCGACGTAGCTGAGCCCGCAACACCTTTGCAGGACTCGGAAGAAGACGGCCATCCGCAGTAGGAGGAAGTGCTGGTGTCGCAGCAGGAGGATCTCCGCGGTAAGGCTTCAACAGCCCCACATGGAAGACATCGTGGATGCGGGACCCGGCCGGAAGCTGAAGATGATATGCGAGCGTCCCCACGCGCTCCAAGATGACGAAGGGCCCAGCGTAGCGGGGGCCCAGCTTGCGCTTCGCGCGCGGGTCCAAGGACTGAGTGGAACGATGCAGGAGACGCAGCCACACCCAATCACCGACCGCATACTCCACCTCGCGATGATGTCCATCGTAGTAGTGCTTGGCCAACTGCTGGGCCTGCACGAGGCGTTGCCGCACCTCGGCCAAAACCTCATCGCGGGTGCGGATGAGCTCGCCCGCTATCTCCGTCCGGGCTGTCGCCAAATCCACCGGTAGAATGGGCGGCGCTGGACGGCCGTAGACCACCTCGAATGGCGTGGCGCGCAGGGCTGAGTGGTAGGAGGTGTTGTAGCAGTACTCCGCCCAGGACAGCCAGTCCACCCATGCGCGCGGATGGTCCCCGGTGACACAGCGCAGGTACATGGCGATGACCTTGTTGACCACCTCCGACTGGCCGTCTGTCTGAGGGTGGAAGGCGGTGCTAAACCGAAGTTTCACCCCTGCCAGCCGAAAGAGGTCGCGCCACACATGCCCTGTGAATACCGGGTCACGATCACTGACAATCGACGCTGGAAATCCGTGGAGGCGGACGATGCCGTCGAAGAAGGCACGAGCCACGGACGCCGCAGTGTATGGGTGACCAAGCGCAATGAAGTGGGCATACTTGGAGAAGCGGTCAACCACCGTGAGAATCACCGACTTGCCGCCCACCTTGGGGAGGCCCTCAATGAAGTCCATGGAAATATCGGACCAAACCTGGGACGGCACCTCCAGTGGCTGCAACATCCCAGCCGGCCGCAGGGTCTCAGTCTTGTTGCGCTGACACGTCACACAAGAACGCACCCAATCCTGGACCAAGGTACGATCACCGGGGATATAAAAGTCGGCGTGGAGACGATGGAGGGTCTTCTGAATGCCCTCGTGGCCTGCAGAATGGGCCATCAACAGCACCTGATGGCGGAGGTCATCGTGGTCGGGCACGAATATGCGGCGCCCATGCACAAGCAGGCCATCTGCCACACGCCATGGCGCGGCCAACTCGCCCGTCTCCAACTGCTGCCGCAGGAGCTGGGCGTCGGCTGCCACCTCAGTTGCCCGGCGAATGGCATCGAAGAGGGCAAAGGAGGGTTCCGAGCGGAGGCACATCACTGCCCCTTCGGGAACGCCGTCCCCCTCATCCTGGTCCGCGTCGCGCCGGGACAGGGCATCCGCCACCGTGTTGAGGCGGCCAGGCCTGTACTCGACGGTGAAGTCGAAGCTGAAGAGCTTGCTGATCCACTGATGTTGCGGCACCGTCGATAGCCGCTGGTCCAATAGGAACTTGAGGCTGTAATGATCCGTGCGAATCCGGAACGACCGCCCCCAAAGATATGGACGCCAGTGGCGCACAGCCTGCACCAAACCGATGAGCTCCTGCTCGTAAGCGGCGAGCTTGAGATGGCGCGCGGCGAAGGGACGGCTGAAATAGGCGAGGGGCCCATCGCCCTGGTGTAGCACAGCGCCGAACCCCACCCCGGAGGCGTCGCAGTCCAGGACGAAGGGGCGGGTGAAGTCCGACATCTGTAGAACGGGGCCCGTCGTGAGAGCCCCCTTCAGGGCCTCGAAGGCCGCAGTAGCCTCGTCGTCCCAAGCGAAACCGTCGCGACGCAGCAGGCGCGTGAGCGGTGCCGCGATGAGGCCGTAGTCCCGGATAAACTTCCGATAGTAGCCGGCGAGGCCCAGAAAGCCGCGCAAGGCGCGCGGCGAGTGCGGTATCGGCCAGGCCGCGACGGCGGCCACCTTGTCCGCATCCATGGCCACCCCCTCGGCGGAGATGACGTGACCGAGGTAGGCGACCGATGACGTCCCGAACGAGCACTTCGAGCGCTTAAGGTGAAGATGGTGCGCTCGAAGCTCGTTGAAGACGATGGCGATATGCTGCAGGTGCTCCGCCCAAGAGGTGCTGTAGATGAGGATGTCATCAAAAAAAACAAGCACAAACCGGCGTAAGTAGGGGCGAAGGACATCGTTCATGAGAGCCTGGAACGTCGCGGGGGCGTTGGTGAGGCCGAAAGGCATCACCAAGAACTCGAAGTGGCCGTGGTGAGTCCGGAACGCCGTCTTGGCGATATCCTCCGGGTGCATGCGCACCTGATGGTAGCCTGACCGCAAGTCGAGCTTGGTGAAGAAGCGCGCCCCGTGGAGCTCGTCGAAGAGCTCATCCACCACCGGAATTGGGAACTTATCCTTCAGCGTCAGCGCGTTGAGGGCGCGGTAGTCGATGCAGAAGCGCCACGTACCGTCCGACTTGCGGACGAGAAGGACCGGCGCCGAGAATGGTGACGTGGAGATCCGAATGATACCAGCGGCTAGCATGAGTGCGCACTGCCGCTCCAACTCGTCCTTCTGCAGCTGAGGGTAGCGATAGGGCCGCACCGCGACCGGCGCCGTGTCCGGGAGGAGGTGGATACGATGATCGTACACCCGGACCGGCGGTAGCCCCTGCGGCTCGTCGAAGAGGTCGCCATGCTGCTGCAGGAGGTGTGTCAGAAGGGGATGCTCGGCCTCGGAGTCGGTCGTGGCGAGCTGAAGCTGCGGGGCCGGAGCGGTGCCCCCAATACCCTCCCACTGGACGCGGCGGCCCTGGCGCAAGAAGGTCATCGTGAGGGTGTCGAAGTCCCATAGGATGGGGCCGAGGGTCCGGAGGAAGTCGACGCCGAGGATGAAGTCGAAGCAGCCCAAGTCGATGCCGGCGCATGTGATGGTGAAGTGCTCGTCGCCGATGGTGAGAGGCACGTGCTGCGCCAGGCCATGGCACTGCAGGCGGTCACCGTTAGCCATTGTGACGCGGAGATGAGCACCGCCCGATGGCCGGAGGGCTAAGCGGCGCATGGTAGTCGCCGGCAGGAAGTTATGCGTGGAGCCCGTATCCAAGAGAGCCACCAGGTTCTCGCCGCGGATTGTCACCGGCAGGAGCATAGTGCGCTCGTGGCGGATACCCGCCAGGGCGTGGAGCGAGACCACGAAGGCGGTGGCAGGCTCGGGCGGCGCCGGTGGCTCGGCGAGTGTGTCTGCCTCGAAGTCGTCGACCGTCTCCAAGTAGAAGAGGCGGGGGCAGATGTGGCCGGGTGCATAGGGCTCGTCGCAGTTGAAGCACAGGCCGAGGTGGCGGCGCTCGAGCTGCTCAGCCGGGGTGAGCCTCCTGAACGTCCGTGTCGCGGCCGGGGCAGGGGCCAGTGGCGCGGTCGGGTTCGGCCGGTCTGGCCGTGCGGCCGGTGGCGGTGGTCGAGCGGCCGGGCGGCCTCCGCGGCTCGGTGGGCCGGGCGGCATTGCCTGGGCGCGACGCTCGTAGGCGCGGGCGTAGTGCATCGCCGTCTGGAGGTCCTGGGGAGCCTGAAGCTCCACGTTCACCCGGATATGGTCCGGCAGTCCACCGATGAAGAGCTCCGCGCGTTGCTGGCCCGTCACGCCCGGGGCGTGGCAAGCGAGAGCCTGGAAGCGCTCCGCGAAGTACTGGACCGTGGTCGTGAAGGGCAGTCGCCCAAGCTCCGCCAACCGGCTCCCGCGAATTGGCGGCCCAAAGCGGAGAAGACAGAGCTCCCGGAAGCGGTCCCATGGGGGCATGCCGCCCTCGTCCTGCTCGAGGGAATAGTACCACGTCTGTGCGGCGCCCCGGAGGTGGTAAGAGGCCAGCCAAGTGCGGTCGGAGGCGAGGGTGCGCTGTCCCCGGAAGAACTGCTCGCACTGGTTGAGCCAGTTGAGGGGGTCCTCCGAGCCGTCGAAGGTGGCGAAGTCGAGCTTGGCGAAGCGGGGCGGTGTTGGTGCAGCGACGCCCTGGACGTATGGCGCGACGCGGCCGGCGGAGGGTTCCGCGTGTCCTGCGGCTGCGTCGTCCGGGAGTGTGGGCCTCGGCGGATCCCCGGCCACGGAGTAGACCGGCGAGGGCGACAACGACGCGTTGATCCACGCCGGCAGCGGTGATGGCGACGGGGGAAAGTGCACCTGCTGGATAGGGACGCCGCTCGCGGAGGTGGGGGCTGGCCCGGTGGTTATGGGCGGCGGCCACGCCGGCCAGGGCAGGGCCGGTGGCGGGGGCGGCAGCATCGTCGCGCCGGGGAGCGCGGGCAGCCAGGGTGCGGACGCCGCGGTGGTGGCGGCGGGCGGCTGCATCGGCGCTGGCGGCCCCTGGGAGCTGATCAGGTACAGCCGGATCCCCTGGACGGCGGTGACGAGGTCGTTAATGACCCCGCTCATCTGCTCGGGAGTGTAGACGACGGGGGTCGATGGCGGGGCGGACGGCGACATGATGGCGGCGACGGAGGTGGTGGCGGTCGTGGAAGCGGGCAGCGAGCCGGCCGGCGAAGTAGACGCTGGCGGTGGCAACAACATGATCGAACAAGAGCTATCTGATACCAAGTTGGTAGGAGCTCGGGTCCTGCCGTGTCTAGGGCGCAGATTGTAGGGGAAGGAGGGAGGCTGTCGCGGCCGGGGAAGAGATCGGCGGCGGCAGGGAGCCGTGGCGGCGGCCAAGGGCGGCGCGGCAGCTAGGGTTTGGAGAGACCGACTCCTTTGGGAGTCGGCAAAAATATTATGATTATTGCTTGCTTCTTCACGTACGGATTACATCTAGTATTTATGAGCTGAAAATAAACAAACTAAATGGGCTAAGCCCCTAATTGGGCCCATGATTGGGCCCCCTCCTGGAATATGCCAGGCCGGTCATAACAGTGGAGGTCCAAGAGATCAATCCACCCATCCATTGAAACTCAACATTTTGTGCAGGTTGTTCCTTTGGTTACCCATTGGATTCATATGTGGTCTTTTATCTAGCCGTAGGACGTGCGTCAGGACATAGATATTGGGTGCAACCGCTTGGCGATGGTAGAACAGTATTTCTACGACCGATGCGGCTGGCGTTCTGATAGGCGGGTCACATGAAGATCTTGTGGCGGCTTGTCTTTTTTTGTTACTTTTTTAGATGGTTGGTTCATGTGGAAACTTTGAGTGATCCGGATTTGAAATAATTTTGTAACTAGGACCTTAAATAAATTTAATAAAGGGTTGCATGCGTCAATTGATGCAGAGGCTAGGATCCCCCCTTGTCGAAAAAAAATAAGAGATAAGCTATTGAACTACTATAATACTAATTAATAAGTTCAGCAAGCTTTATACATCGTTAGGCTTTCTGCGCAGAATAAATTACCTCTTATCTTGGAGATGCTCCCTGAGAATGTCAATGAGGTCTTGCACCGTGCAGACATCAGAATGTCGTTGGCGCCTCTGGACTTGAGAGAGCAAGCCCAGAAAAAGCTTGATCATGTCAGGTTTCCTTGACACCCTCACAAAAGCCCGGCACTCATAGTGTCTTCCAAGATCACGGTATAGTTCTTTAGCAAGTGTGGTCTTGCCAACCCCTGCAGGTCCTACAATTGGAACCACTTTGAGCTCGTGCTCCGCTTCGTTGGTGAGCAATTGGATAAGCTTCATCTTGGAGTCGTCGATACCAACGAGGTAGTTGGGAGCCAATCCATGGCAGGGCGTTGAAATCCAAGGTTGATGAGTGAAGGCATAGCTAGAACTAGGGATACAACCATCGAGTTGATACCTTTCATGCCTTTGACTCGCCTCGCGCACCAGGGTCCTAAATCGGGCGATCTTGGAAATCCTTGTGCAAGGCTTCATCGTCTTCGGAAGAGGAGCAATCTTTACACGACGAACTCTGTGGCCGTGGACAGATCTGACCTTGGTACCGGCGCCGTTATGCCTCGCCATCATATTGTCGACACAATCCTCGATTTCATAGGAAAGTTGACGCACCTCATCCATCCAGTATTTCGCCATCTTGTTGGGGAAATCAGCCATTGACTGCTCCACGAGATCGGCGCTTATATCTTGCAAATCTACCTTGAGGAGCTCGATTCCGACCTTCAGTAGATGTGGTAGACGGTAGTACTCGGGAGCCAGTAGTGAGTCGAGCTTCCGGAGAAGAGGGCCCATGGCACCCAGGGAGGAACTCATCGGAGCATCCATAGCGACCATGGAAGAGCTCAACTCTGTCGCCATCCCGAGAGAATCACTGCAGATGAAAATTTAGGAGACAAATTTGTGTGAGAGGGGGAAGATAACGGATGATTGAAACATTGACACCACAATATGAGAACAAGCAAACTCTGTCACCAAAGGTTGTGGAAAATAACCAATACCTCTAGTGCCAGCATCCTCACCATTTTCTCTGATCTTGGAATCGCCATAGGTGACACTCTTGACCTCTTTTTTCTCTGAATTGCGTTCGTAGGCTTGGTAGCTAGAGCATCGCCTCATTTCTTAGGAGTATTTGTGAGGACCGGAAGAAAAAGATCCCCGTCGGCCGGCTGATGGCTGATTTTCCGAGGTAAATGATCCCCATCAGCCGGCCGCTCGCGCGCGGGCGACGACCCCGATGTTAGCCGTCAGATACGAGGTGATTTGGAAAGTGCCGTAGTGTCGTCGCATGGAAAATGACGAGCCCGGAGTGCGTTAATTGGGTGGCTAGAAACAAAAATTCTAGCCGGCTCACTATGCTAGCTGCATTGGAAACCATATCTGTTGGAAACACAGATGGTGTTGTCTGCTTGTACCAGCTGATTACCCCCATCTCGGTCGATCCTCATTTCACGGGGAGGTCGAGGGGAGCTGAGATAGGCGGGAGAAGAAGATGGAGGCCACCCTTCTGAGCGGATTCATAGAGCTTATCTTGCCGAAGCTCTCGTCTTTGGCATTCGCGAAGTACAAGCTGCACAGATCCATCAAGGACGACATCAGGTTTCTGGAGAAAGAGCTTCGCATGATCCATGGCGCAATCGATGATCAACAGCTCCCCACGTGGAAAGTGGACAAAGGAAGCGTGTTGAGCCTTTCAATTGAAGAGCTGCGGGAGGTGGCTCACCACATCGAAGACTGCATCGATCGCTTCATCTATCAAGCGGCCTGCGAGCAGGACGCGTCGTTGCTCCGCCGCGTTGTCCGCTACCCAAGGGACATGCAGTCCCGCCAGAGGTTAGCCACCGAGCTGCACCTTCTGAAGAAGACAACGGAGGAAGCGCACCTGCGGAAAGAAAGGTACTCGGTCTTCGCCGGTCAGTCCTCCCCGATGCCGGCAGAGGAGTCGGCCTACTCCTGCTCATCTGATCCACGCATCCTCGACACGGATCTCGTGGGCATCGACATTCCCCGTAAGGAGCTCCTGGAGCAACTGCAGGAGGGCCAACAGAAGCAGCTGAAGGTGATCTCTATTGTCGGGTCCGGTGGCTCAGGGAAGACCGTTCTTGCCAGAGAGGTGTACAACAGCGATGTCGGCCAGCGATTCAGTGTGCGGGCATGGGTATCTGCTGCGGACAGGTCCCCAAGGCAAGTGCTCGTGGAGATACTCCAGGAGCTTGGTAGGCCGGTATCGGATAACTCCGATGTTGGCTCGCTTGCTGAAGACCTCAGAGAACACTTGCATAAGAAGAGGTAAGCTTGCACTCGTCTGGCTGAGTAATTCTGCTACATACGTACACATGCTGAACTTTGACAGAACTCACGATCAAGGCTTAGTTAGCACCCACAAACTTCGTTAGTTGATCCAATCCGGTCTCAAATAAATTTTCCTTTGAAACCAATGCATACTTCCCAATTACCAGAAGTCAAGATTTGCATGACTTCCCACGTGAAATGCGAACAACCTCAAACTCCTATAACATAAGTACATTTCATTCATCAGCATAAATTGTCTAAAATGAGCAACAAAAGGGATGAACACATCAGTAAATACAGAGTTCTCCTTTAGTTACGAGGGTTTTCTTTTGATATAGTAGCTGACCTGTTGTAATCTGACTGAGTAGTCATGCTCTGTTCATGTTAGTTGCTCCCCTCCATCCTCTCTCCTTGACTGATATGAAGATCAGGAGTTCATCTTGAAAAAGGGGTACCTCTCCATGTTGAACCATTCCCCTTTCTTAAGCACAAGAAAATAGTATTCCCCACAATAGTACATCGAAATTTTCTTTACTAGGCATATTGACTATTGACAACAAACGCTATGTTAGCTCAGCACGCTTGATAAGTTGGAGTTGCGAAATGAAGGTCTATTGAATATCATTCCCACTATGTGTTTCAGGTATTTCATTGTGATCGATGATATGCGAACAGATAACTGGAGTGCCATGGAATCTGCCTTCACAGCAGATAATGGTGTAAGCAGTAGAGTAATGGTGACGACCACTGTGCATTCAGTAGCTAATGCTTGCAGCTCTGAGAACGGCTATGTGCACAAAGTAAGAAGACTTGGTAAGAAGCACTCTAAACAATTGTTCTTCAAGAAAGCTTGTCCAAAGGAATATTCAGGTTACATGGAGCCAGATTCTTTTAGACGGAAGGCTCGAAGTGAGCCCGGCTTTGAATTAACGAAGCCATCAACCGGCCAGGAGTTACACCAAGATTACAACACACACGCGCCAAGCGCACAACCCAAACCGCAACAAAAGACAACACAGAAAAGCAAGCCGAAGCGCCATATGATCCAGGAAGAGGGAGCCTTGTCTTCTGTTGCACCGGAGGGATCGCGACCGTGTCCACGCCAACAAACCTCCACCGCACCAAGACTGCAACTCAAGGGGGAACTCAGCAACGGGCCGGCCACCTGGCAGAGCTTGAGGAACCAAAGGAGGGGGGGTCTTGCGGCGACGCCTCCAAGAAGGTGAATGGCGCAAGAGTGCGTCATCGTCGTCGGCAGAGAAGGACCTGCAAAGTTTTCACCCAGACCCGAGAACCACCACCCATGGAGCTCAGGCTAGGTCCAGACCAAACACACAACATCATCCCCCGGCATTGGGATAAGCACACCGGCAAGAGCTGCGACCAGACGCCGACCTAGCAAAGCCCCCAAGGCGCTAGGAAGGAAATCAGCTACCGCAGCAAGCCGTGTAAAAGCAGCCAGGCCGACGTTGTGAGAGGGCTGCGACACCATCGAGAGGTCACACAGTGTTCCACAAGGCACTACCAGAGAAGCTTACACGAAGCGAGGCCTCCAAGAGGAGCAGATTGAGGCGGAGGGATGGAATCCATCATTTCGAACAGGAGGCCTTCAACAAGGGAACGACACCCGCAGGTGACGCCGTCGCCGGCACAGGCCAGAGCCATATGCAGCTTTCGCCGAGGTCCAAACCTGGATAGAAAATCCGGACGTCGTCGCGAGGACGTAGAGCGAACAAGGCGGAGATCACTGCCGCGCCTCTAACCTAAGTCGCACTATGAGCTAGCCCCAACTCGACTCAACCGCAGGAAACACGTGCTGGCTGGCGGAGGGTTCGGCCAGACCACGCTCTGGCGTCCAAGACCCTAGATTGGCGGCACCACGAAGTCCACCATCCCAGTAGCGGGAGCACACTGCACAAGCACGACCAAATTGGTTGGAGGAGAGCAGGCACGGCCCGCCGGAGAAGGCTGCGATGCGAGCCGACCCAAGGACCACGTCCCGGATGGCTAGCAAGGACGTCGCCCCAACGACTCGAGAATGTGGGGACGTCGCCCCAACGACACCCCACCGCCGGAAGCTCAACCGAGCTCCGACAAGCCCGAACGGGCGGATCGCGAAAACCAGCGCTGCCGGTCCAATCCGGGCACGACCACCAGCCGCGACGGAAGGTAGCAGAGGAGGTCCTGCGTGCAGCGCACGAGCAGAAGACCACCCAAATCGGCCGGGCCCTCCCCTCCAGACCCAGATCTAGGCCCGCGGGCCCAGATCGGCCGCCGCCACCAGGAACAGCACAGCGTCGGCTGACGGAGGCAAAGGGCACCACCGCCGCGAGCGCACGCCTCGCCGCCAACCACGGCGGATCCACGCCGGCCTGGGCCGGAGCCGGCGTCCTCCAACGCCGCCTGGTCAGACCCGCCCCGTCGGGCCTCCCAGACGCACGGGAGAGAGAGGAACCGCCGCCGCCAGCACCGCCCGGGCTTTGCCCGGCGGCTCCCGCCGGCGGCGGCGGGGGGGAGGAGCGAGGAGGGTGGGGAGAGGGTGGGGAGGGCGGGGACGCCCCGGTCGCCCACGGGGGAGGCGACGGGAGCGAGCGAGACCGGTCCGGGATCTACAGCGATTTGTTCTCGTGTACAATTTGTTGGTCCTTCTGATGGAGCCAGATTCAGCAGCGGCTCTGAAGAAATGTGATGGCCAACCACTTGCTATTGTTAGCATGAGGCAGTTCTTCCGAAAAATGGGTTGGCCGACACGATCCAGCTGCCAAAAACTGTGCAGGCAGCTAGGCCGTCATCTGGAGAAGGACGAGACCTTAGAAAGGATGCAACGGGTGCTTACCCATAGCTACGCCAGTCTGAAAGGTCATGCCCCCAAGACTTGCTTGCTGTACTTTGGTCTGTTCCCAAGTGATCGTCTGGTCAGGAGGAAGAGTCTGATGAGGCGGTGGTTAGCTGAGGGATTTGTGCTCACAGAATCTTCATCTTGTGAAAACTTTGACATGCTCCTGGATCGGAACATCATTGAGCCCATCGATGTAGGCAGTAACAACGAGGTGAAGACATGCCGAACCTATGGTATGATGCGTGAGTTCATCTTGCACATGTCCACTTCCCACAACTTCAACACCTTGTTTTGCAATGGGGCAGTCGGGCGCAAATATGTCCGCCGGCTTTCCCTACATCCCAATACTCCTAGAATTGGCACTAGTTTGGACATTGATTTGTCACTTGTAAGGTCCCTTACAGTCTTTGGGGAGGCTGGTGATGCTAATTTTGATCTCCACGAGTATCAACTGCTGAGAGTCCTAGGTCTTGAAGAATGTACCGACTTGGGAGATGATCATCTCAGACACATATGCAACCTGCTGCTTCTGAAATATCTGGGCCTTGGGAGTGCTTTTACGAGCCTTCCAAAGGGGATCGAAAAACTTAAACTTTTGGAGACACTCGATCTAAAGAGAACCAAGGTGGAGGTACTTCCCATAGAAGTCATCCTGCTACCCTCATTAATTCATCTCATTGGGAAGTTCAAAATTTCAGACAAAGTAAAGATAACGAGTGAACTGCAGAACTTTTTGTTGTCAGGACAATGCAACTTGGAGACACTAACAGGATTTGTCACTGATCGAAGCCAAGGATTTCCACAAATCCTGAGCCACATGAATAAACTGAGGAAGGTGAAGATATGGTGTGAGAGAACTGCAAGTAGCACTAACTTGTCTGATCTTGAGCTTGCCATTCAAAAGTTCATTCATGATGAAAAAGAGGAGACCCATGAGTCCCGTTCTCTTTCACTTCACTTCGATGAACACTGCTCCGAAGACATCCTGAATTCCTTAAAAGAACCCTGTTATCTTACATCACTGAAAATAACCAGCAAGTTGCTTGAATTGCCACAGTTTGTGAAAGCACTGCGTGATCTCAGAGAACTGTGTCTTTCATCAACAAAACTTACAGCCGGACTACTTGCAGCTTTGACCGAGTTGAGATCCTTGAAATATCTCAAGCTGATTGCAGATCATCTTGAGGAGTTCATTATTAAAGATCGGGCATTTCCAAGACTGCTGCGCCTATGTTTTGTACTGCAATGCCCCACATTACCAAAAATTGAGGAAGGAGCTTTGCCGTATCTCATGTCACTTCAGTTGATCTGTAAAGACCTAGTTGGTCTTGCCGACATGAAAATTGAACACCTCCGGTGTCTTAAGGAAGTCACTCTTGATCAGAAAGTCACTCCAGAGACGAGAGAAGCTTGGGAAAAGGCTGCTAAGGAGCATCCAAACAGACCAAAAGTTTTGCTGTTCAAGACAATTGATCCAACGGAAAGTGAGCATACAGACCATTCTGTTGATTCAGAACCAGAGGAACATGAGATAGTAGAAGCTTCTGTAGACCTAGAGGAGCCAGAACAAGTTGTTGACAGTCAAATGCTAGTCAATAAGGGATCAGGATCCTATGCCATGACTAAGAAACGGAAGTATTCTGCAGTCCAGTCAAGTTCAAACGGTGAAGCGAGTTCTTCTTTCAATGATATGGGAACGGCACGGTGCCTTCTTGTACCCATTGATCCTGGTCTATGATGCAGGTTAGTTTTATTCATCTATGGCTCCTCTGTTCTACTTCTTCTGTTCAGTCGTTTTACCTGTCCAGGGACATCTAATATAGAAATTTAGTTTGAGGATGGGATATCCCAGAATTACTTCAACAATGGTCTTAATCTCTCTTCTGGTTTGATGAATGAGGAATATGTTCATGACATAGAAAACAACACTAATACCACTGTTTAGAATTGATTTGCATTTGTCCATTTATTAACTAATTTCAAAAAATAAAAACAAGAAAATATGTTACCGATTAGTCACGACTTTAGGCCAACAACATTATGGGCCTAAAACAGTCCGTCAATAACTCCTCATGAAGTTGGGTTCAGTTTGTTGTTTTCTATGGTTTCTATTACCTACCTTATTACCGAAGTTTAGACATGAATAATGTCAGAAGTTCACAACTGCCTAAAGAAAAACCTCACAGGAATCAAGTAGATACATGTTTCCTTGGGCCCAAAAATTTGTGAGTAATATTTAGATAGAATGATAAACTGTACAAAATATGAGCAGGTGTTTATTTTTTATCCAGATAGCTCAATTTGCACCCTCGTTAAGAGCTTAACATGGTACTGTTCAGAGTTCTGATAATTTTCAACACTAGTAGGCGTGCATTGTTTTTATGTCACTGTATTCATGGCCATGTTAGAAAATTAGCAAATGCAATTGCACCAACGTCTGTGTTGACCTGATAGACACGGCGTGTTGAATTGTTCTTAACTGGCAAACTAACGACTGTGTTGGTCTTGCGTTGTACTTCAGCCTTTTGGCTTTCCTTCTATATTACTGATATGTCTTCCAATTATTACATATTTATTTTTATTTTATCAATATTTAGATCAAAAGTCAGAAGATACATGTTTGAACTTATAGGGCACAATTATCACCGAAGGAAAAGGGTGGAATTTGAAAAAATAAACGAAATAACCTTCAACCAAGAGATCGGAGATCGACAGTGATAGAGGCTACAATGGTGCAGTAGCCTGAGGAGTTCAGGTGCAAGCGAGAGAAGATGGCAGTAGCTCCTATCCCTCATCTTTGACGACACTGCCACCGTTGTTTCTCCATGTCCCGTGGTTACACAGGACCAGAAAGTCGGCATGAAGAGGAGGAACAACAAATATTACAGGTCTTCTTGGCATACAATACATACCACTCCAGAGAGCTTCAAGAGCGGATTTCCTACTGGAGATGCCAACTAAGAATTTAGGCCACGCCACATAAAGAATGATCTGACTCTGTTATTCTATTTAGGATTAGGAATAGGTGTAAGTGTAACTAAACTTGCTTTTGACATATCTATCCTATTTTTACTCGAAACAATGCAACTCATTTTACTCGGAAACCATCAAATTAATATACTACCTGTGATGTAGTGACTGCTCGGGGGGGTCAGTGGTCATGACAATTGACATCGAATATTATCTCTCCATGACAGCATGGACCCCAGAGTTTTAAATCTAGAAACAGAGTGGAGCCTGGAAGAAATCAAGATGCAGTTACTCAGACAAGTGAAGAGTTCTAAATTAAAACATCTGTAAGATTTTTTTGCAAACCTCCAGGAACTATTGACATCAAATATCTGCATTGATTGTCAATTGTCATTCATCCATTCATGTCTTCCTACAAGCATAAAACAGATCAAAGTAGTTTCAGTCAGGACAAGGTACTAGCCAATCTTTTATAATTCCTTATCTGGCCGAGTATCTTTTAACTCCTTATATTTGGTCTTAGTTGGTCTGCTTATGACAAGGTACTAAGAGCATCTCTAGCCGATCCTTTATAATTCAGCTCCTTGTCCGGCCGAGTATCTTTTAACTCGTTATATTTGGTCTTGTACAAAAAGCAGAGCCTAGCCGATCGCCTAATTTAACTCCCTAAATTTTTCAAAGCACAGCCATATAAATCAATAGAAGTCCATAGCATAGTCATACAAATCAATAGCATAGTCTCATAGTGCATAGATCAGACCATAAAACAAATCATCTGCATAGATCATAGTGCTCTAGTTTCTCCACTTGATCAAACCTAGCTGGTTTTGGAACACATAACAAGAACGGTCCACCTATTGAAGAGTGATTAGTGATCTAGCTTCTCCCCACTTGGGTTGGACTTGTTAAAACGCTCATAACTTTGTTGCCAAAATTAATTGAACGGTTGGTTTCCACTCTATGAGTACAATGCCTCTTCGAGAAGAACTTGATCATTTCATGCAAAATACAATGCATTATCCTCATCCACGGTCCACTTGAGCTCTCTCCTTTTGCAGTTTATCATGGTACTACGAATTTCAAATGAAATTGTGTAGAGACACCGGCATATATCTCCTACCTCATTCACAAGAAGAAAAAAAGGAAAACAGTACCTTTTAGGCAGTGTGCCAAGCGTCATTGGTGTGTCCTCGAGATGGGAAGGGAAAGACTCCGCCGCTGCCTGTTCCGGTGCTCCTACGACGGTGAGAGCTTGCGCATGGACCAGCTCGGCCTCCTCCATCTCCATGGACACGCCAGACTCGGCGACGGAGGATCGAATGGCGACGGCAACCCTATGTCGTGCAGCATATGTGACGGATCGGCCGGGGGCGCCGGTAGGGCTGCGAAACGGCTGGCCGTCGTCGGTGGGACTCGAAGGAGGTCACCAATTGGAGTTTTCGGCGACGACATGGCGGCCCAATTCCAAGTTGATTCTGGCGATGGCAGCCTTGAGCGAGCGAGTCAAAGTAGGGCAAGAGGTCGACGGAGGCTACACGGTGTCCGCGGAGGCGACGCTAGGGACGGTATGGCGCGGGCGGGGGTGTTTTTCGGCTCGGGGTGGGTGGCCGAGATTTACTCTATAGAGGCTGCAGCCAAGTAGACCTAGGTGTCTGGGCAGCTGATGAGTAAATTTTTTACTCCTTTAACCGGTTTGAAGATTCTGCTAGGTCTAGTTTAGACTTTAGAGGCTTCTCTAATTATTATAATTGACTAGCAAAAGTACCCGTGCGTTGCAGCGGGAGAGAAGGATCCTCTATTGTAAAAGCACGTCGCAAAGCCCAAACAGTTTCATCGCATCCATGATACGGACTACGGTCATGCGCGTGCCACTGACTAATCCTCCCACCGCTTTAACCAAGTGTTATCACCAGAATTCGACCGGATCAGAGGTGGGCCGTGATTAAGATGAGCTTGAAGAATATACACGGAAGATATACATGAATCGGCCTTGTACAAGAAGTTTGGGCTAGTTTGCCCGTGTATCTGTAAATATAGTAGGATACGTGTCGGTTAGGTAGAATTTGGCTCGTACATGGTTGGGATTATTCCCACGTTAGAAAGTCTACGGACTATAAATATGTATCTAGGGTTATTGAGAAAGAGGACGATCACGTTCACAACAAACCAATCTAGGCGCATCGCCAACCCCTTGTTTCGAGGGTTTCTTCCGGGTAAGCATCATGCTGCCTAGATCGCATCTTGCGATCTAGGCAGTATACGTTTATTCGTTGTTCATGCGTTGCTCGTGCTGAAGCCTTGTTGATGGCGAGCAACGTAGTTATCATAGATGTGTTAGGGTTAGCATTATTTTACCATGTTATATGCTTTTATTCATGCAACCCTTAGACGTCTAGCTGCCTTTACATCTATCTTAGGTGTAAGGGCAGCACCTTGCTTGATCCTTGTTTAGTAGATCCGATCCGTTATGATTGCTCCTTGTTCTTCAAAGATTAGTTTAATATCTACATAGTTAGGCCTTGCAAACGGGTTGAAGGATCCAGCAGTACGTAGGGTGTAGTTTGCTAGCCCTAGAAAAGATGTTCCGGGGATCAACTTCATGTTGGTTTTTATGCCTTATCTAGGGCTGATTTATAATCATCTTGCGTGGCTGCCAGGCTCAATCACGTGTAGGATGTTCCGATTATGTGGTGAAAACCCTAAATCGTCGTAGGTCGTTTTAGCTTTATTTTGATCAAGCAGGACCACCATGTTATCGTAGACCTCATACGAATCATGGGTGGATCGGCTCCTTGAGCCGATTCACAGGAAAACCTGAGAGCCGATCGAGGCTCGTATTTAATGTTTACGTGTATGCCATGCAGGAAACTAAGCGAAGCAAATCCATCACCTTCCTGACCAGGTATAGGTCAGGTGGCACGCCCTTGCACCAGCGTCGGACGTGCGTGCCGGAGCTTTGCGGGCCGTCGCTCGAGGGACCAGGGCCTACCGCAGTTCTGGGAGCCTCCCGGCTCTACGTGTTGCCCGTCGCTACTCGCCGGTGGGTTTCAGACGCCAACACATTCTGGCACGCTCGGTGGGACAGTCTTCTACATCAACTGCATCGTCATCCGCATCAGAGATGGCGGAAGATCCAGTCACGTACGAAGATCTGACTGAGGAGCTCAAGAAGAAGTATGACGACGTCAAAGCCCTCTTCGAAGCCGACCTCATCGGCTCTTTCCAGAGGACCCGCTCACACGGCATCAGGTGGAAAGGGTTCTCACCTGAAGGCGCGCTCGATGGAGTGGATCTGTCTACCCCTTCAGAAGAACGCACCAGGTCTCTGCGTCAGGAGGTTAATCACATGGTAGCTCATTCGCTACACCGCCATTCTGAGAGCCTGGTGAACACTTTGGAGCGTGTCGCGCTTCGGGTGATCCAGGAAATCATGAAGCATCAGTACTCTCCGCCAGGACCTGCTCTAGGGACTCACCAAGGAGAGATACCACTCCAGACCCGACCACAACTGCCATTCACGCTGGCAGCACCAGAAGTGCCGAGTTCACCGGCATACGTCGTCTACAAGATCAGTGGCGATCCTAGTGATTACCAGTTCTTGTATGAGGCGCCTAAGGAGATCCCGCACGGATACACGTGCACATATGTGCCAGACTGCGATGGCAGGGTACTCACGAACCAGGCGCAACGACAGGATTTCTGGAACAGCAGAGGGGCTTGGATCAGATCTTGAGAAGCAGGCGTGGCTAGCTAAGTATGCCACTCCAACAAACCTTCAAAGCTCAACTCCTGCAGCTAGCTCAGATCTTGAGAAGCAAGCGTGGCTAGCTAAGTATGCCACTCCAGCGAATCTTCAGAGCTCGACTCCTGCAGCTAGCACCGCGGATCAGATCAGTGCAATCTTGAGAGACCAGTTCGGCATGGTGCCGAAAAGGAGGGCAATCGGCTATTTCAAGCCGTACCCCAACGAGTACGATTTGATCCCACTACCACCCAAGTATCGGCTCCCTGAATTCTCCAAGTTTAGCGGGTCAGATGGCTCCAGTTCAATCGAGCATGTGAGCCGATATTTGGCGCAGTTGGGCACGATCTCAGCATCGGACCCATTACGTGTGAGGTTCTTCGCACAGTCCCTCACAGGATCGGCTTTCGGGTGGTACACCTCGCTGCCACCAGATTCAATCCGGACTTGGAAGCAGCTGGAAGAGCAGTTCCACATGCAGTATCACTCAGAGGCTTCCGAGGCTGGCATTGCCGATCTAGCACAAGTACGACAGAAGCGCGGAGAAACAGTGTCAGAATACATCCAGCGCTTCAGGACCATCAGGAACCGATGCTATTCGGCTCGTTTGACTGAAAAAGAAGCAGTCGAGTTGGCGGTGGTGGGTCTCGCATCGCCGATCAAGGATATGGCTTCCCAAGCAGAGTACGCTTCACTGGCGCATATGGTTCAGAAACTGTCATTATATGAACAGCGCCACCCAGAGTTGTACCAGGACAAGTTCAAGCGTGCGGTAGTCCTGGTTGAGACAGAGGAAGATGAAGGCTCTGCAGGAGATCAAGAGGTAGCAGTGGCTGAATGGGCTCGGGGGGCAAGCCTCGTGTCCTGCAAGTGGGTTAAGCCACAAGGTCCTCCAAGAGGGTTTGACTTCGACGTGACCAAAGCTGAGCAAATTTTCGACCTCTTACTCAAGGAGAAACAGCTAAAGTTACCCGAAGGCCACAAAATCCCCACGGCACAGGAGCTGAGCGGAAAGCCATACTGCAAGTGGCATAACACGTTCACCCATACCACCAACGACTGCAGGGTGTGGCGTCAGCAGATCCAAATGGCGATAGAACAAGGGCGTCTAATTTTCAGCCAGTACGCCATGAAAGTCGACACACACCCCTTCCCCGCCGTTAAGATGGTGGAGTACGCTTACCCCGGGAGGTGCCAACCAGGTTTCTCGTTCAGCATTAACATGGTCGGGCCTGTGCACCACTCTGGTAAGGACAGAGACGAGGGCAGCCGCTCTCGTAGCAAGGACAAAGAGGAGGCCGTTCCACGCGATCGGTCCCGACACGACGGCAAGCGCTACATCACAGAGGGAGAAGTGAAGAATGTACGATATCAGCGACCTCTCTCTGATCATCTCCTCAACAAATATGAGCGTCAGTACGACCAACGCCGGCGATACAACGACGACGACGAAAGAGATCGTCTGGCTAGTAGGGACGCCAGGAAATATCGTCGGCATGATCGAGACGGCGAAAGATATGAGCGCCGTGCCAAGGAAAAGTCAAGAGAGCAGGACGACGTGGACAGGCACTGGGATTGTCCCTTCTTCAAACACTGCTGGGATTCAGGAATGAGCCAATTGCCCACAATCGGCAACTGCCCAGAATGTAGACAGAAGAGGAAGGGCACAGGAGACGTGTCAGTGTTCAAGCGTCTAGGACCTCTCCCATCTCGGAACAAGCAAGCTGAGTCCTCTCGGGTGGAAGATCTCGAGGAGTTAGAAGACGAAGGAGAAGAAGAAGAAGATAAATACCACCGTCCAAGGTGGTGCCCTGATGGACTCAGCCACTCCCAAAAACGTAGGGTTCAGCGACTACGTTGCTTGGAGGAAGCCGAAAGGTTATACCTGCACACGTTAAGGAAGGCGCGGCCTGATCTGGCTGCGAAAATTCAGCGAACTCTGGACGAAGAAGGTCGACCACAAAAGAAAGAGTGGCGCCACAAACAAAGGAAAGCCGATGATGAGACATCGGCTGGCACGAACATGGTGTTCATCCTTCCGGCGGAGTTTTGTGCTCCTGGAACAGACGAGGCACCTGTGGCACAACTTGACTGCGGCCCACGGCCAGTTATCTTTGAGAAGCCATGAGAAAGAAGTTACAGACACCTGAAGGCCTGTACTTACGAGGTTATATCAATGGGCAGCCTGTCAACAAGATGCTAGTTGACACCGGAGCGGCAGTCAACATCATGCCATACTCCATGCTACGTCGTCTGGGACGCTCTAGCTCGGATCTGATCAAGACCAACGTCACATTGAGCGATTTCAACGGCCAAGCATCAGAAGCACAAGGTGTTCTGAACGTGGATCTGACCGTAGGAAGGAAGACCATCCCTACGACGTTCTTCATTGTCGATAGCAAGAGCACCTACGCTGTCCTGCTAGGGAGAGATTAGATCCACGCCAACTGCTGCATTCCATCCACGATGCATCAATGCTTAATACAGTGGGATGGGGATGAAGTAGAGATCGTCCACGCAGATGACTCAGCCGAGATCTCAACGGCTGGCATGAACGTTTGGGAGACGGCAGGCCAAGAGCCACTCTCCGGAATTACTTTGGACGACTGTGAGCGCATCGACGTGACAAAAAACGGGGTGAGGCTGGTCTTATCCACCGGCCTGACCGTGTAATAAGAGCAAAGGCTATGGACGTACGTGACAAGGCCGATCCCTGCGATCGGCCCCAAAAAATAAAAAGTGATGATCTTGTCTCAAGCATGTCACGTAGTCGTAGTAAAGCACGAACAAGATGTAAACCTTCATTGAGCAATGCAATCAAAATGGGGGCCGATTCCAGCAATCGGCCCATATTATCCTCGCCATACGTTTTGCCTGTGTTCAGCGTCGATCTAACTGGTGACGGAAAGCTAGGGTATGGGTTTACATCGGCTGATGAGCTAGAAGAAGTCGACATTGGTCATGATAGAGCCGATGTTCAGATATAGTTCTTTGGATGACTGCAGAGCCGATATCTGCAGTAACCTGACAGATTCGGCTCGGGGGGCACCTAATTAGATGAACATGCGATACATGGACAGTGAAACATGGGGGGCCGATGGAAAAATCGGCCAGTAAAAAAAATATACATGCAAGTCACAGCCGATGCGCAGACATCGACTTGAGAAAATACGCGAAGACAACAAGTATACAAGTACAGCCGATGCAAAGACATCGACTTCAGAATAAAAAAGCCGATGCACAGCCATCGACTCTGGAGGTACAAGTTCAACAAAGCATTTATCAGTTTACACAGAGAGGCTCTACTGAAGAAACGCGTTGAGGGCATGAAGGGCGTCAGCACGGATACGATCCACCTCGGCGATCTCAGCCTCGTCGTCCTCATCTTTGCCCGTCACCAGCTGACTGCTCAGGGCACGAATTTCAGCCAGATCGGTCTTCAGATCCGCTGTGAGGCCTTTTGCTTCCTCTTGAGAGCGGGCAATAAGAGCTTCCTTGTCTTGGATAAGCTGCTTGGTCACCCTGACCCTCTCTTCAAGGTTCTCCAGTTCCTTACGCAGGGTTTCGAGTTCGGCACTGTTGGCAGAGGTGTCAGTTTTGGCGTCCAAGGCAGTCTTTTTCTCGTTGAGCCGTTGACACTTGTCTGCAATATCGGCTCTCAACGGTAGCTGGGCGTGGCGAAGGATAATTCTTTGACGAGCCGACTGCACCCTTGACCTGAAGACCGACAGAGTCACAGCTGGCCAAAGTTTCACCTGCAGTGTCACTGGGAGATGGGGCTGGATGTCTTCGAGAATGCCCTTTACTTCCTCGGGGTTTTCAACCAGGGTCTCAACTGAGGAGGAGAGCAAAGCCTTGAGACGCTGGAGTGGACCATGGGCCGTGCTAGGACTTGGCTCTTCACCTGCCTTGGAAGTAGCTGGTTCGATGGATTCAGGGTCGAACGTCAGCAAGCTTGAGAGATCACAACCCTGACAGACGAACAAGAACATCATTAGCATACAGCAAAAGAAAAGGGTAGAGCCAAGGGAATGGAGTGTACCTCTCCCAAGATGGGAGGGACAGCCGATGTTGTGGTGATCGGCTTTTCCGTGGGCTTGGTTAGGTTGGCCACCTTGTCAGCCGCGCTCTTTGAAGTTGCTAGGTCTAGCGTGGCGGATGGCATCAGTATCTCTTCAACGTCCCCGCTAGAGGTCTCATTAGTCTACAAAAGGAAGTGATTAGCCGATCCGAGTGGCAATGGGATAGCATGAAATATAAACCAGGGGAGTAATTACATTTGAAACCTCCTGGCTTGGTGAAGAAGCTCGTGGGTCTTTGCGAGCCCTCTTGACGCATCGACGCTTCACGCGTGACCCTGCTTTGATCGGAGCTTGAAAAGCAGCAAGTTCGGGAGTCGACCTTTTCTTAGAAGCCGACGCTGGTGAGTCCGTCCGGCTCTGTGTGGTGGTTCTCCCAGAGTTGCCTGGGCTCGAGTCCCTTCGGCTGGACTGTGCTTCCCCGCTGGAATTCTCCTCGGTGGAAGTCTGTAAAGAGAAGTACAAGCATGTTGCAAAAGCCTAGGGGGACAGATAAAATTAGTCAAGACACAAATCAGCTTACGTGCAAGCTTTCTTGAGCAGGAATAGGGGCTTTGCGCTTCAGGGTCTTCCTGGCAGCTACTTTCCTCACTGCCTTCCTCGCCTGGATTGAGGCTCGGGGGGCAACTGGCCCCGAGGATGCTTTACTCTTGGGAGCCGATTTCGGTGAAATTGGCTGGCTCTGCATTATAACCTTCTTCAGGGGTGGCGAGCTCTGGCAGAAGAGAACCACCGGGGCTGGTGGAAGGAATTTGAAGGGGGAGCCATCGGCTTGCATGGGTTCTGGGCCATCTTGCTGCTGCAAAGAAATAGAGCCAGGTTACAAACAATCATCGTGAGCCATTGCAAGAAATTTATAAGTAATGGTACACAGTGCAGAACGTCGTATTCAGCATCAAGTTGCTTCAGCAACGGTCCTAGAGCTCTTCTGAAGGCGTGGGTCTTCCACATGGACCACCAAGTCTCAAAACCATCGGTAGTGGTGGTGAAACGGAGGTTGTGAGGAATTGGAATGGCCAGAGCGTCAAAGAAGGAATAGCACCTCTGGCCGGTAAGGATGTCAGGCAGTTCAGCTCTGCTTTCTGTCAGGTGGTGAAGAAAGAAGTGTGGAGACACTTGCCCGAGACCAAACTGTCGGGCTACAACCACCGGCTGGTAAGACTCATAACTAGGCTTGATGATCTTGTTTGAGGTACTCATGCCAACTGGGAGAAAGCAATGACGGATCATGATAGAGTACAAGTGCCGAGTGCTGGGGTCATCGGCAAAGCTATCCAATCTGAAGGAGGACTAGAAAGAGAGGCCCGATGAGACGGAGGAAGAGGAAGACATTGCTACAGGGAAAGAGGGTTTTTTGGGTGCCGATGGCTAGAACAGAGCAAGGGGATGAAGAGGTGAACTGTTCGGCGCGGTTAAATAAAGGGGATATAGTGGAAATTTAATGCCATAGCAGTTTTCGAGGAGGTGATGCCAAAACACTATCAAATCTTGCAGGGAAGTTGAGAAGGCAAGGCATCATGATGAAGGATACTGCGACGGTTCTGCTCTGCCACGACATGACCCGACGAAGAAAAAGCAGAGTGGTTTTGGAATTATCATTTCCAAAACCAGGGGGGCATGTGTTATCACCAGAATTCGACCGGATCAGAGGTGGGCCGTGATTAAGATGGGCTTGAAGAATATACACGGAAGATATACATGAATCGGCCTTGTACAAGAAGTTTGGGCTAGTTTGCCCGTGTATCTGTAAATATAGTAGGATACGTGTCGGTTAGGTAGAATTTGGCTCGTACACGGTTGGGATTATTCCCACGTTAGAAAGTCTACGGACTATAAATATGTATCTAGGGTTATTGAGAAAGTGGACGATCACGTTCACAACAAACCAATCTAGGCGCATCGCCAACCCCTTGTTTCGAGGGTTTCTTCCGGGTAAGCATCATGCTGCCTAGATCGCATCGTTGTTCATGTGTTGCTCGAGCTGAAGCCTTGTTGATGGCGAGCAACGTAGTTATCATAGATGTGTTAGGGTTAGCATTGTTTTACCGTGTTATATGCTTTTATTCATGCAACTCTTAGACGTCTAGCTGCCTTTACATCTATCTTAGGTGTAAGGGCAGCACCTTGCTTGATCCTTGTTTAGTAGATCCGATCCGTTATGATTGCTCCTTGTTCTTCAAGGATTAATTTAATATCTACATAGTTAGGCCTTGCAAACGGGTTGAAGGATCCAGCAGTACGTAGGGTGTAGTTTGCTAGCCCTAGAAAAGATGTTCCGGGGATCAACTTCATGTTGGTTTTTAGGCCTTATCTAGGGCTGGTTTATTATCATCTTGCGTGGCTGCCAGGCTCAATCACGTGTAGGATGTTCCGATTGTGTGGTGAAAAGCCTAAATCGTCGTAGGTCGTTTTAGCTTTATTTTGATCAAGTAGGACCACCATGTTATCGTAGACCTCATACGAATCATGGGTGGATCAGGAAAACCTGAGAGCCGATCGAGACTCGTATTTAATGTTTACGTGTATGCCATGCAGGAAACTAAGCGAAGCAAATCCATCACCTTCCTGACCAGGTATAGGTCAGGTGGCACGCCCTTGCACCAGCATCGGACGTGCGTGCCGGATCTTTGCGGGCCGTCGCTCGAGGGACCAGGGCCTACCGCAGTTCTGGGAGCCTCCCGGCTCTACGTGTTGCCCGTCGCTACTCGCCGGTGGGTTTCGGACGCCAACACCAAGTCACCCGGTACACATACGCAAGCGATAGGAGAGACATGTTTCGCCATCGCCACCTCACCCCATTTCGCGAAGGCTATCATCTCCCTTGAGATTGAGGAGTAGAGGAATAAGCGGAATGCTGATAAATGGTGGGGGAAGGAGTCAAAAATTGATGCACAACGCACGCTCAATCATCTACTCAAACACCGCTGACATCGAGGCCTTCGTCGTGGAATTCCCATCAAATTAAAGACATGTCATGCAACTCTTGAACAGTCAAGCAGCAAGATATGAAAACTTTATGGCGACGAAGAAGCTTGTGTGCTATTACGAAACGGCATATAATTAATTTAGTTCGGCATATAATTAATTTAGTTAAGAATAATCAAAGTTTTAGAAAATAAATGATAGGTCATATCATGTACTTCCTCCATCCCGGTTTATAAGTACTGCGTGTATCCCTAAGTCGTAAATTTAACCAACATAATACAATATAAATATTACAAAATATATATCATTAAAAAGTTTAGATATTCGATTCTATTTTCTAATTATGTTTTTTTGTTTTTCAATTTATATTATGTTAGTTAAATTGATGATCTAGGGATTCGCGCACGTCCTGTATACCGGGAAAGAGGTAGTAATAGAGTTGTACAAAATGATAGCAAAATTCTTCATTGGATTTAACAATAGGGACCTTACAAAATATTTTCAATTTCATAGAGATTGAAAACTGGTAAGTGAATAGTAGTCTCAACTTATTTTGATTAATTATCTGTGATAGAGAATTGTCAGATGTGTGAAATACGGATAGAAAATATATGTCGCGGGTTATTATTTTTATTATCGTAATAGTCTATGTACTGTACTCATGATTCAATGTTTTTTTGCTAATCCTGGTACTTTTCTATGATGGTGGAGCGGGCCTGCCATTGCACACAAAATTCGAATATAAAAATTATCGATTTGGTCCAAGAATTTTCCGAGCGCTCAGTCCAGCCGTCCAGGAGGCCCAACTGCACAAGGTTGGTTTGGCCCGAGCCTGCAGCGAACTGCTCTGCTCCTTTCCTCTCTTCCGTTGCACGCCGCCACCGAATTGCTCAGGCAAAATGCCCAGTCTGCATCGCCGCTCTGCTCGCGTCCCCCGGCAGCCGCAGCTGCGCTCGCCTACGGAGGATCTCGCCCTCAGCAACGGACGCTGAGTCAGCTAGAGCACCCGCGCGTCGCTCGGCCGACGAGGATGTCGCGGCTCATTGCTGAACTCCTGTGGAGAACTCCCCCGCACGCTGTCCTAGCCGATCCCGACTCCGCCGCACGCCACCAGCTTCCTTTCTACCGGCCGAGGCTCCTCTCGCCGGCACATGCCACCTTCGAGCGCCACCACACACTAACCCAGGGGTTTGCACACATGGCACCGATGATGGCCGACTCCGACTACAGGGCGGGCATGAGCCGGATTAGTCTCACCGCGCGGCCATCATCACCGACACGGCTGTCCGGGCGACGATTGCCGACGGCCGAAACAGCGTGGTACCGCGCGACCCAAGCTTAGGACCGAATTGGGGATTTGGGAAAGAACTTATCAGGGCGGGGTGGGAATAAAACGAAGCGTTTTTTTTAACTCACCAATGGCAGGTGGTGTAATTTAGATGAAAGTCAGGGGTATAAAAAAACGAACGAACAAGAAGCTTTTTTGCTTTTATTATTAGGTACTAGGACAAAATCCGTGCGTTGCTACGGCGCCACATTTAATAAAATAAACATGATTTTATTTGTTTCAAATGTGTATGTCAATCCAAGCAAAATGGCATGGAGTTTTGCTCGTACGCTGCGACATAAAAATAAATAAATCGTATATATTTCTAAAACAATAAGCAAGATTCAACCATTAATCTCTGCACATAGATTCACTTCCTCTATTCTCTGCTTTTCCTTTTAAGAGAACTATTTCACTTTTTTCTGTATTTTGTAACTGCAATGAATGACAACACATTAAGAGGTAATATAACAATTAAAACCTATTGTCTGCAATATTCTCAAAAGTTGAAAATTCTATGACAGAAAATAAATAGTAAGACCACTTTAACACATTTTACCACAAATTTGGTATTGGCCGGACTATACTGGAAAAAAGTAAGATAATTATAGTATTAGGTTAGCTATGAAACCTGACTAAAATAAAAAACTATGCTTACAGAATATAAACAGTTTCTATCACGATGCATGAATGTGCTCTCTGCTTGCTGGAAAGGGCTCTATTTTTTGCTTAATGATTTTTTTTTCTGACAGCCCGGCCGACGTTATAGTTGATATTTCCCCATGTTCTTAATATGAAGGCAGAAACAAAAGGGTTGATTTCACATGCACACAAAAGTGCACATTTTACAGTATTCAGAGCAGCTAGTACAACTATTTATGATTTATGGCGAACTCTTTCATTCTAAGATGATTTCTGTCCCACTCTGAAATTTTGAACTAAAACTCAGACTGAAGAAAAGTTTTTGGCAAATGCCGATTAAACACATCGAACAAGTGCACCCAACTCTCTCTTCCTAACCTTCATTGTACTAACATGCTCTCAAGGCGTTGCTCTGAAGTCAGTGGGATCTTGTATCAAACAGATAATGCACAATGAATAACCATTGCAGCTGAGTCTGCATGACGCCTGCTTCACCTCATTAGCATTAGGCGTTTGAATGCATATCCAGGCATAACACACCGTAGTTGTAGCAAATCGGTCTACATTAATGTCAAAGAAATGCTCTGGCACGGTCTCCTCCCACCTCCCTGCTATTGATCTGCCCCGCATTAGCCACGCACGCCATGGTGGGAGTCTGGTGGACAAAACCGTGCCTCCAGGTGCTAGCGCAGCGGAGATCTCTCTTCCGGCCGCCGGCGCAGAGAGCGGCGCCTTTTCGTGGGCGTGGGATTCATGAGGAGCCAAAGCAGTTCCACTAAACTCCTCCAAATGTTGACATCAGAAACACAAAGGTTCTGTAGAGCGCGGAGTGGACGGGGCGTGGCCTCCTGCTGTTAAATGTGAGTGCTAGTGTCATTTGTTTTACAGAGCTCACTGATTGGAGCATTCAAATAAACGAAGCGTCAGGGGAATAAAACTTCAGAAGAAATGTGGTTCCTCGGGGCTTGACCTTCAGCGGGAGTGCACGATGGCGTGCGGGATTGGAGAAGCGCTGCCCCCGCCCGTAACTCTCCATTGCCGCCTCCAACAAACAACTTATAAAACAGAGTAGGCGCCAGTGTACAAACTCAAGAAAGGGATTCACGGATGGCGGCGTGGAAGAAGATGCAGGGGCTGCACCAGTTTCCTGTAGCGCCGGCGTAGGAGATCCGTACGGCGTCGGCGCGGGATCCCAATCTAGCGACAACATAAAACCAGGGCAAGGGGGTCTGCCGGTCTGGTCAAGGGCAACGGAGGCGCAGCTGGCCGCAAACTTGTGGGCAGGTGGCGGAGTTCGGGGATCTAGTGCGGCCGGATGCGGCGAGCAGAGCAGCAAATGGTCGGGTCTCTTCGCTCGCTCGCATGAGCCTAGCCATGGAGGAGAGGGGTGTGATTCGCCGGCCTTATCCCGTTCTTTTTCCACGCTCCGCCTTGCCTACCGGTTGCCGAAAAATAAAAAGACAACGAACCAGTACGCTTTTGACTTGGCGGTGGCAATTCTGGTAGATATGTATCTGGTGGAAGGGTAAATTGGTAAAATTTAGGACGGACGAAACAAGAAACCTTATCTATATCTATATCTATCTATACCTTATACCTAATAATAAAGGGAGGATTGTTTCCCTGGTTTCGTCCGTCCTTGGGTTTCGTCCGTCGCTCACCGTACTAATCTCGAATCTCTCGATCAAGGGCAGGAATCGATGGAATACTAGGTCTCATCGTACACGTATCGGCTCTCCCCGGGTCTCTCTCCAAAAACAGTCCTTGTCGACGTGCACACAGTCAAATCGAAATTTATCAGAAAATTTTCGTCAAGAATCCGATCGAGAATAAATTGGTGGCGGCGTATCCTTGACTAGCCCAATTTCGTTAGTTCGCATCGCCCAAAGACCCGCTTCGATCCCAGCAAGCGCGCGACCGGCCGAGGGAGACTAAAAACGAGATCGTCAGACGGCTTCTTGAACAAAGCGCTGGCCACCACCACATGAGAACCACTGATCGCTGATCGGGACACCGGCGGGTGCGGCGCGCAGGCGGCGGGTATAGGGGTCTGGACCTCCACGGATTCACCCGCCAAGGCGTTGACACCATGGCCATCGACGCCCGTGGCCGCCGCATCACTCTGCACCAAGCCCCGTCCTGCTTCATGACGACATCTGGGGTATGATCGACGCCGCGATATGGGACAACACCATGGTCCGGGGAGACGCGTCGTGGAGCACGGCGCCAGGTGCGGCCTCAGGTGCGGCGAGGAGCGCACCCCTTGCGTTGCTGCTGTGCTATGCAGGTGCGGTGAGCCATTATTCCTCCGCCGAAATATTCAAGGAATCTCAATTGAAGGCTAGCGTTGGCACATAGTCTATAGACAGACCACAGCCGTGACCGCGAAGTCCGTGATCGTCCGCAGGCCTTGGCTCCTTCTCCACCATGCATACTCGACGCCTCCTTCGCCTGTCACTCGTGCTGCTGGTAGTAGAAGGCACGGGCTGTAGCCAGAGCGCGTCCAGATGGCTAGACAGGCAACGGAAACGCCCGCGCGGAGCAGAAACACACCCGTGACTCGCCCAAACTGCGTGGCCGGCAAGTCGGGCAAGGTTCCCTGTCAGATGGTCGTGCTTCTTTGATGTTTTGATATGGAAACTTTGAGGTTAAGTGCTTCCCTTATATGACGCATGTCCATGACGAGGCCTGCGCTGCCTCCTCTGAGGCTAACGATCGATACCTCCGCTGCCACTTCGTTGGGGACGTGCTGGTCGCCATATATACAATAGTGTGGAGGCTCACATCTTGGGTGGTTGCCTGCCACTTCGGGACATCTGTGCAGAAATGAATGGTTACCTTGCCTGTAGATGCTTGTGGAGTTTTCTGCTGCAGGTGCCGAGCCTGCACATGCAGAAAATAAGAGTGCCTTGAGTGCTCACCCTGATTTGCATTTTTAAGCTAAACATGATCCGGCCATTTGCAATCAACGGCAATGCGGTTGTGAGAGATTGATGCTATTGAGATGAGGTGCACCGAAAGCTATTGTGCGGACTCTGCTGTTACCGGAGATTTATAAATCTTATTTCAGTACTACATATATTACTTAGGTGGAATTCACATACTCCATCATATATTCCTCGAGAAGATGACATCTTCTAATAAATATTGTTTGATACCATATTAACACACTGCCGAACATCAGATTGCATTGGAGCATTATATTTGTCTCATATGACCTGATCTTCTATCTATGCTATACCTTTTAGGCATTTGCCAGAATATGGCGAAGAGGATCCATTGGTTCATTGCTTATTCAAAAATGAATTCAACAAGGTAAGACAAATATGGAAAAGCTTTTAATAGTAGAATATTATTTTTGAAGTTCTATTTTGTTTATCAACCAGCGATGAACGTATTCAGGAAATCAGGCCATGCGAGTTTGAGTCAGCTCAATGGGGGATTTTGCATATTCAATTTAATATACGGCAAGGGGATGTTCACTGAGAGAGTGGAATTCAGTATTGACGTCTCAATACAACCCCGGCCGATTACTGTGATGATGCATCTCGGATGTGCATGGAGTTGTTTGAGTATACTCGCCAAGTATTATGAAGAAGAATTTGAGTTGTGCCGGTTGATTGACTTTGGGAAAAAAAAATGGTCACACCGACTCCTTTCAAACTTTTTAATTTCATCCCGTTGCTCGACATGACAAGTGCTACACTATGCATGTTAATTTGGTGTTTCTCTGGATGAACAGTGTAATGAAGCTGCTCATGAATCGCGTTGTCTGGGTTAATGTTTGCGCTCTTCGCGATCACGTACTTGCCATGAAACTCCTACACGCCAAATCTAAGCGGCTTCGGTAGGTGCTATTCATTTGGTTCAGTTTAGGCCACCAACTCTCTACGCCCCGTGAAGCGTGACTCGAGCGCATCAGACTGGATGACTAACGGTATCGGTGATGCACACCTCAACCAGTGGGTGGTTGCTGATCGGCGATGCACACCTAAGTCCATAGGTGTATGAACAACAGAAAGACTCCTAACTTCATTTGTCGAGAAAGTCAGCCACAACTCAGTTTTGTATCTTATTTGGTTATTTTTCTATATGTAGATTTTTATTTCACACAACATATTTGATCTTATTTTTGTTAGCAAGAAGCTATAAATTGTTAGGAATATGTTTTGTCACGATTAACGGTATTGAATTGCTTTTATTGTTGAAGAGAGGAAAAAAGAAGGGGGTGACATTAACATGAGTATTCTCAATTGAACACACTATAGATGGTTGGTTATGCATTGAAGAAAGTCTCTTTTTAGCTATCGTCAACTCGATTTAACTAATATTTACAATACAAGCATGGCCATAGCACTATATTTCTCTCAAAAAAATTGTATGAGAAATCTGAATCACTAACCTAATATATGTTTCTACATATCACAAATTGGCAGTCAATTTTAGCTATTGTCAATTCAGTATGGATGAATTTCAAATTGTTTGAAATGAAAATCCATTCTAACATTTTTATTTTCAGGGCGAGCATTTTTTAATCTATTCTAGAGCCGTAGCTTCTAATCCATTGTTCTGATGAACATCCTTTGTTGCGCAACAATGTAAACAATGCATGTATATCAGACACAGGTATTGTCAACCAACATGACAAACATGTGTGGGTGAAGTATGCACCAAATTAAAATTACATAGCTGTAAACGTGACAACCTTCCTCGATTGTGCTAGAAAGAAGAAGTGTCATCACATATAATTAGTACAAGCATTTGCATACTTATTTGTCCCGGTGCAACGCACGGGCACTTTTACTAGTACCTACTAATAAAGGAAGGAAGGAAGGTTTCTCCCCAAATTTTTCGTCCGTTTTTTATTTACCCCTGACTCTAAATCGAAATTACAAGGATTGCCACCGCCTGAGCTAAATAACAGTTCGGGGTCTGGCCCAATCGCTACCTTGAACAGAACTCGATGGGTATCCTCACCCGGCCGCCACCCGTCGATCTCCAGCGGCGCCGTCTCCCTCTTCCGTCGTCCCCCCCACCTCGCCTCCGAGCTCAAAGAACTCACGTGGCCTAGCGTCTAACACGACGCCTCCCCCGCCGCGACCTACCTCTTGAACAGGGCCGTCGGGGTGCTCTGCATCGGACACCCGGGCGTGGCTCCTTGCTGTGGGCGACCTCCCTTCAAACTCATCGAGCAGTCACGGCGCGAGGTGAAGGCTGCGTACAACGACCGGACGCCCGGCGCGCGCCGACTCGATAAGGTCGGAAGCTCTGGGTGGGGATGCGTCCAGCGTCCGTCAGACGTGCAGCCTACGATGGTCTCCTATGGCTATGGGTGGTGTGTATTCTCGACTAGATGCAGTAGCCGGACCGGGTGGTGTGTATTCTCCACGAGATACGGGAGGTACAGACGAGTATGATCACCTGCAACCCAATCGTGAATGCTCTGGCGCACGCTGATCGTTACTGGGATGCCTGCAACCTGCTCGAGATATTTCCTCTATATGGTCCATTCAACTTGCTTGTGTTGGGTTACTGCAAGTACAGAGACCTTGCCGAGGCTAGCAGTGTGTTCAAAGAGATGATGGGGAGGCGCATCTTGCTAACCGCAGACAATTACTTTGTGTTTTGTGCCATGACCGGATGTTGAGCTTGGATGAATCTTTGTAGCAAGATTCCTAAAAGATTCCAGCCATCATAGTCACCCTAATTTCTTGTCTGCCAACCCACTTATTCCTTTGATTGGAGAATTCTGGCATCCGTGACTACCAAGCCAGCTCAATATTCCTCCTTTGCAGTCTTCACCATCAACTACTACAAATACTTCACCATCCGGCTGGTTCAAAGGAAAGCAAATAAGCTTAGCAGCCGAAGCCACCGCCGGCAATGGTATATGAAGCAGCAGTGGTTGTTACTCTGAAAGGCCAGTTGCAGCACATACCATAGAGAAAAGAAAGGCATAGATCCGTGTCCAAGAAGAAGAACTCCAGGTGGAGCGTTATTCTCTGGATCGTTAGGAAGGTTTACCCAGGCGGCTAGCGGACAAATCAAGTTGCGCCTTGAGGATTAAAATAAGAGTGGGCATTCATTCATTTTCGAGAAATAGGATATCCTTTAATTTAATGTTACACCGTAGCAACGCACGGGTTTTGTGCTAGTTTTCTTTATATTATTAAAAGTATAGATTATAAGGGATCGGCTAGAGATCCTCTAAAGCAATAACAACTGCAGTACAGGCTGAATTATTTGAGGAATCAGCATTGTAGCCGGATGGATATGTATGCCATGCCATTTTCAAGAAGAGTTCTGAAGAGTTCTGAAGTATGTGTGAGTTTTCTTCTACGGAGTAGCATTTATATGCAGGATAAAATCGGTGTGCTGTATTTTTTCCACCTCTGCCAAAACAGAAGGGATGAAGTCCTGGTCTTTTAGACTAATTCTTACCGCGCCTACGAGTTCAGATAGTATTCGGTATCTGTGCAGAGGTATCTATCACCAACCAAAATATTCTATCAATGGCTACAATCACGATGACCCGGGAAGAAATACAGAGAAGTTCCGATGCTACCTGCAGCCAGAACCGCACCCGTGGACGGCATCCAATTCCTTCCCGCCGGGCTGCTCCAGTGCTCGTCCACAACCTGGTGACCTCGAGCAGCGGCCAGGTGAACGTGCAGTACTACCGCCTTCCAACGGCCAGCGGAGGGCCATTGGCCCATTGCTGGCAGCCCACAGGACATCGCGCTCTCCGTAGGCCATTGCGGCGGCCTCGATTCGTCATCGGCATCAGCTTCTATCAGGCGGAACAGGGCGACCTCGAGCAGCGGTCAGGTGGTGGGTTGTCGTCGGTGGTCGAAAGAAGCCAGCCGCCTAGATCTATCCCATCTAACGGACTGATATTAGAGCATCTCTCTAGCTGAAAAACTCCGGCGGAAACAGGGGTTCGAAGCTCCCGACCTGGTCCAGATAACGAGTTTGAAGCCCCCCAAAAAATTGGGCAGCCGCCCCATATTAAAAGAGGCCACGGAGGGGAGTTCGGTTTCTAAACCCTACTCCCCTTCGCTGCTACCATTTCCTCCGCCGCCGCTCCCCTTCTCTCTGATGGGCAATTCTGCCGCCGATGACGCTGCTCCGCCGCAGCCGCCACCACCCCTCCGATCCGCAATGGGCCGCGCAAGACACGTAGGTAGAGGAGGTGGCTGAATCGGCGGCGGGAAGCCAGCTCCGCGTTCGTCGGGCGTACGGTCAGAGGCGGAGCGGGCAAGGCGGGTGCGCTCCGACAGGGCTTGGAAGCGGGCAGCCCGAAAGTGGCCGCGTGCTTTCGCGCGCCGAGCTGCGCACGAGGAGGTGCGCGATGGAGAAGCCGAGGAGGCGCCCCCCGCCAGCTCGTGCAGCCCGCCGCTACCGGCGCTTCCCCCGTGCGGCGACGGCAACGACGATGACGACGCAGCCGGGTCGCCTTTGGTCTGCGGGAGCTCGGCGGAGGCGGCGGCGTTCGAGGCGGCCGCGGTAATCATCGCGTAGGAGTCACCGGCACGGAAAACCCTCCGCCGTCGCCGCAAGAACTGCCCCAGTGACAATCCGGGGCAAATCTAGTATTTTAGATCTATAATTATCGAATGTAGTTTGACTGGTACCGTATTCCAAGTTTAATGTAAATTATTGACGAATGTTGATCGATTGGAGCAAAATGGGTTCAATCTCGCAAAATCATCACATCACAATTTTCCCGCGTCGTATGATTTTATCTTTTCAGTTCGTGTTTTCGGTTTCTAATCTGCACCGTGACAAAATACAACTAAACTGAACAGTTCGGGAAACCGAACTTCGGTTCGCAGAGATTCTGGACAAACAAGGAAATCCAGTTTTAACCCTCAACTTTCGGAAGTTTACCCTCCGCTCCCAGAAAAATTCATATCCCAAAAAATGAGCTAAATACATCTATAGAAGCCTACACGTGGCTGTCCTTTTGCAAAATGGTCCCTACAAGTTTTTTTTATAGTACATAGAACCAGTGCGGACCCCACCTATTAGGTTGGAGGAAAGAAATAAAATGAAAAGGTCGAAAGAGCGGGTGGTGGGAGTCACGCCTGGCCATGGGCAGCCCGGCTTGAGGCCCGGCCGCCTGGCTCGAAAAACCCGGACCTGGGCCTCAAAAATGTTGGCTGACAGCCAAGCTGGGCCAGGCTGGGAACCCGGAATCTGCGTTTAACACTACGGTCTGTCCCGATAGTCTGATGGGCTTTGTGGGTATTTGCCTAGACCAGGCCAGGTTTGGCCCTGATTTTCCAGCGTCGAGCTATTCTCAGTCCGGCCTGATACATGGCCAGGTATAGTGGAAGTTGAACTCAGGACCAACAAACTAGGATCTTCTCACTTTGTTTCTATCCTCCCACCAGATAGGTGGGGTCCGCACCGGTAAGCAACATCAAGGTTCTATATACCATAGAAAAACTTGTAGGGGTCGTTTCGCAAAAAGATCATAGCCATATGTAGGCTTCAAGATCATTTAGGGCTATTTTTGCACCTTATGACAAGTTTTGGGACTATCTTACCCCATTTTACAATTAGAGGGACTAATTTGCACGCAACGAACAACTATTAGGACTATGGATGTATTTAGCTCCAAAAAATCGGTAAACCAAATCTCGACCGGCTCATTCTGCCCAATCAAAATCCACCCGTCTGCATCTCAAAAAAAATCCACTCCTCTTGTCAAAATCACCACACGGAAGTTGAATTCCCAAACCTCTCCACGCGAACGCCCTTGTGGTCTCACTCTTAAACTGTCTAGCTAGTATGGTGCATGATGAAGGGTGAACCTTCTAGGAGTTATAGGGTTGCCTGATATCACGCATTCAACCACGTGGAGTGTGATCGCGGTGGGGATTCACGGGGAGGTGGATGAATGTGAAGAACATGATACAAACACACGCACACAAATCGGTTGTACTCGTTGGCCCGAATCACCAACCCGATAAAATTGCAAGACAAAAACTAAAGGTAGAATCTCTTGCAAAAGATCGACAAATCCAAATAGAGTTCCAAAGAGTAAATGATCAATTGAGAATAGAGTTGCAAGACAAGAGATTCTCAATAGATAGAATTACTATAATGGAAAATATCCGGATAAGGAGTAACCTTGATACAATATATTGGTAATCAAGGATGAGGTTTCCCTAATCCACCACTAGGGATAATAGGCATAAGCCAAGTTCATCTCAATTCATCTCTCCCTAATGAAGGTGGGGGATAGGTGCCTTTTTATAAGGAGGGATCCGAGGGGGTAAGTTACAAGCCAAAAGGTTGAAATATGCAAAGTTGGCTCATAGGGGCAGAAGTTCCGGTCACAGGGGGCGTTAGTACCGGCCCTGCGGTAGTACCAGTCAGTGAGGCCGGTAGTACCGGCCTGGAGGGGGTGCTTCTCCTTGACTTGATTCTTGGGATGGTTGTAGCGCTCCCTCCCTCCTTCTTGGACTTCTTTAGTCTTCTCTCGCATGCTTCCGTGATATCGGCCTTGAGTCCTCGGATCTCCAGGGCACCCTTCCTTCCCTTTGTACTTGTCGTTGAAACCCTATCATAAAAATATGACGGAGTACGAAGTAGCATACCATTCCACATAGGCGATTGTAGGCCCGCATAAAGGAGAAGATTCACCTTTGCGTAACGTGTCAGCGTTGAAGCAAATGATGCGGTGGAAACCGAGAGTCAGGCTGCATCAATGCGCTTTCCCGTTAATTTACACACCCTCGAGGCTCTAGCTCGTCCAAGCATGTACATTTCCCCGCTTACTCGCACAACTAGCTCGTGTCTCTCCTCCGGAACAATGTCAGCTCATTGTGGTCATTGCCCTCATCGGAGGACCCTTCCTTGTCCTATTTTTTGAGAGGAATACCATGCTCAATTTATGCTGACATGATACTTCCTTTATCTTGGAGCCCGAATTAGCCGATAAGCTTCAAGAGGGCGACGTGGTGGAATGATTATAGTGTTTTCGGCCGATATTATTCGCTAATATAAGATACTTTAAATATTTAAAAATAGACTAGACATAAACCAAAATAAGTGAATCTATACACTAGAAGTAAATTAGATATAAATTTAAGTGAGTGAATCTACAGAAGAGCAAAAGCGTCTTAATTTTTTTTACATAAAATGCACTAAAGTGCCCAACTTTGAATCAATAAAGCCTCCAACGGTGAGAAGATACAAAGTGCTGAACCCAGCTTACAAAATGAACCACACACCCACGCGAACTACCAACAGAAGCTACAACCGGAAACACGGACAACAAGGTCGCTCCATACAGAGACTACGAAGAACCGGAGCAGAGCTGGACAGCAACAATGTCGGGCCGGAGCTCACCCGAGAGCCATCGAACATGCACGCCATCGACAGAACCCCTTTGTCACGGAAACGCCATCGGAAGCCGACCACCACCGGGAACCGGCCCATGCTGCCCACACACCAGAGAGCAGCACCAAGGGAACTCAACAAGGGAGGGGCACGAAGCAAGCCTTGCCGAAGATTGTCAAGCGAAGAAACCTTCGCCACACAACCTTCAGAGAGTTGCTTGTTGTGGGCTCCAAGACGATGTCTTCAAGAAGATCGCGACACCAGAGTGCCGCCACCGCCCGATCCGAGGATCTTGGGTTTTCACCCGGAGAAAGTAGAAAGACAGAGAGAAGCCCCATGACGCCTTCAAGAAGGGGCAAGGGTTTCCCCTCGGCGTGTGTAATAACCCAGAACATAGGAACATCGAAGGGTAGATTTAGAATTGGGATGTGCATTTCATCGCAAAACGAGGGAAATTTTTGTGCCTTATTGCATATAAACCTAAGAGGGATCGAGGTTCTCTCTCGTTGCAATTAGGGTTAGGCAATAGGAGGTTAAGAATTTCGACATGATCTCTTTTGTAACTTGTGAATTTTGGGAGTTGATTTGAATTGGCAATTCATATTTGAATTCTAAACAAAAGAAGTAATTGATAAACAATATAGAATTGAATTATGAATTCATAATTCAAAAACACATCATAATTCAAATCATTTGATATTTCAAATTACATTATTCATATACAAATAATTCATAAGTAAATGATACAATTATAAATGAGCTCATAAGGAAATTTGAGCTTTATTGATCATACACACACATACAATGTCTTTACAATATTCATCATACAAAAATTGGATGAATAATAAAAAAAATACATAAATTTGAATCCTATACTAAAACTTAAACTATATGTCTTGGAAGAATTGCTTCTAGATCATTTCCATCTTTGAAACCTGCAAAATAGAAAGAAGAAACTAGGCAGAGGGGTTAAACCAAGTCAGAAACTAGCCAGTGGGTAAAACCAAGTGTCAAGGACACTTGGCAGTGTCCAGAACCTGGATAAAACCAAGATATGCATAGGCATACCAAACCCGAGCCACACACAGGGGCTGAAGTTTCACCAAAGCGGTCACACAGCTCATTGAGTTGTTGTGCATCCAACAGCACACCAAGGCACAACCTAGTCACCAAGCATGCCGGGTTTGTGTGTCACAGCCAGAGGAGAATCACAGCAAGTATAAAAGGGTAGAAACCCTAGAAGCAATGCACAGGTCGGCCAGATAACCATTAATCAAACAATCAGCAAGGAACAATGATAGTTCATCTCTGTTCTTGCTCAAGAACAGCAACATCAACTACTGAAACCATTTATCCATCCAAAAATCCACCAACCAAAACCAGTAGGAAGATGGGAACTTAACCAAGATCATCATAAGCTAGGAGGAGTAGGGAAAGTAATAAGATCATCCAGCAACTGCTCAACAGCAGTTGAGCTTAACCATCTAGGAGCTGGAACAAGGTATACCAAATACCTGGAGAGGATCCAGTGGATCCAATCCATAGATTTTGCATGACACAAGTCATGGGATGAGCAGATGCTCATGGGTTGATCATCACTTGGTGTTGACCAAGGATCACTGGTAGAAAAGGGAGTAGCTAGAGCCCAAAACCCATCTAGACACTATTTATGTGCAAATAAGCAAGGATAGATGCACAAATGTCCAAACAAGCAAGGTTAAATGCAAAGATAGCACCAGTAGAGGATTTACAAAAACTAGAAGCTACCAAGAACCAGCTAGTAAAACCCTAGCCACTAAACCATCAGTATACCCTAGATTTCTTCACAGACAAGCATAATGCATTCATAACTTGTATGATTCCCTATTATGCAAGCAGAGATGAGTAGCCAACAAGATCTAGCCAACTGCGTGAGCAACCAAGCAGTAGCAATGCTACTAAAGTCACATCAAACACAAATCCATCCATTTAACCAAGATTATAAGTCATCATCATCCAGAAATGGATTGAGACTTGATTTATTTCCAAATTGGTCATAGAAATATCAAATCATGCACAACAAGGTAATTAATCAACACTGCATAAGCAGTTCAGTCATAAATAATCCACCAAGCATACATACACAGTAATGCAGGCATGAATATATAACAATCCATACATGAATAAGGCAACAACAGCATGCACCATTGCATCCTAGCCACTGGATCAAGTCCAATGAGCTATGGACAGCAACAGTAGCACACACAGATACTTAAGCATCATGAGCAAGCATGAGTGACATCAAGAGCTAGTAATCCATTCATATAACCAAAGGAATTAACCAGTAATTACCACTAGCATATAATTGATCAAATGAATCAAATAGATCAAACACCAGGCATAGCAGAGCATCACAGGCAAACAGTTATCCAAGAATTGGATCAACTGAAGCCAACACATGGCATAGGTGAGCATCACTGACACCACAAGTGTCAGTAGTGCTAACCTAGGCAAATAACAAAGCTATTAGCAAGAAATTGCATGGCCCAGAAGTATCACTGGATAGAATAGGATGAACAAGCACAAGTAAGCATATGAACTAGCATCAGTGAGCATATGAACAGCACAAGAACATGAACCAATAGGATAAGCCTAGCACATGAAACCAGCAAGAACTGTACAGGCATAAGCATCGCAGCAGTAAGCAGGGATAAGCCAGAATAGGGCATCAGTAGGCTTAGACGCAACACATCAAGAATAGCAGCACAACAGCAAGCATGGCAGCAAAGTAGCACAGCAACAGCATACGCAAAGGGGCAGTAGGCACGGTTCGAGAAGGAGGGGATGGAGTAGAGGAGGTAGACGTAGCATAGGAGGGTTACCTGTTGAAGAACGAGGCGACAGCAATGGCGGCACGGCCAACCACGGCAGCGCCAGACCGCGGCCAAGATGTGCCAGGCCACACACACCACCAGAGGAGGCGGCGAACACCCAGGGGTGGCGAGGAGAAGCAGATCGACGGAGATCACCACGGATCCGTCGGCGTCTGCGAGCGTCGCGCACGAGCAGTTGAGGACGAAGTAGTCGGATCTACGTGGATGAGAAGACGCGTTGTCGTTGCCTGCTCAACGGTACCTCGGAGGAGGGATCCTCACGAGGGGGAAAAGAAGTAGGGGCCATAGGGCGGAGAGCACTTGGGATGGTGGTACGCGATTTACCCAGCTTCGGAACACCTGCTCGAAGACAGGGCCTACTGCTCCTTTTCTGGAATTATCTGGGCGCTTTCGCGTTGTTACAATGTGTTGTAGTTGTTGCCTCTAGGGCTCCCAGGATCCGGCTTATAAAGGCGCACGAATCTAGGGTTACATGGAGAGTCCTAGCCGGATTATAGGTTGCCTAACTACGGTACAATGTCTTGCCGTGTACGTCAAGGATCCGCCTTCCATCTACGTCGTACTGGATCCGGGTTCCTCATGGGCCTTCACGGATCCGGCCTCCTCCGAAGGTCGGTTGGGATCCGGCTTCCTGATCCTGGGCTGGACTTTGTCCTTCACGATCAACAGCAGCTGGGCCGCCCGATGGGCCACATGCCACATCACCGTCTGTGGGCCACCCGGGCTTGCCGGAGCTAGGCACTGTCGATGGTACACCCATGAAGTATACCCACAAAAGTAGCGCCCAGATTTCTTCGAGATTCACCTCTTGTTTCCGCCTGGCTAAAGCTTCGTGGCTTCCGACAATTCTCTCGGTAACATGGGGAAACTTGAAGAACTCCAACTTCATCTTTTCTTCTTTCCCAAATTTTAGTCGGAAAATAACTTAATCCCGCGGGACTTCATCCATCGACATTATTGTTACAACGCGTCTCCGGATTACTCCCCTGCTGAGATAATAGTTCATCAGTTTTCAAACTGTTACTCGGAACCTCGAAAAGTTCAAACGGTTCCGCCAATCTTGGCGCCATTTTCGGGCGATTTGAGCGGTAACTTACCCTTAGCCATTTTTACCGCTTAGGGTTTTTGACACGTGTCAACCATCTAACGGCGCGACGCTTGCGTTCCAACCACAGGATGCGGAGCACGAATCTCACCCCAGCGCCTATAAATATCCCACCGTCCACCGTAATCACCTCATTCGCACCTTTTTCACCTTTCTCAACAGCGCCACCTCCGAGCTCCTCCTCCGCCGCGCCGGAACCCACCGGAAGTTCACCGGAGCTCGAACGCCACCGCGAGCTGTTCTTCGTGTTCTTAAGTCTGGCAAGCCACCGCAGCAAATACCTCACTGCCGGTGACTCCGACCACCGCAGACTCCATTCCGGTAAGTCCTCCGAGCTTCGTCTTCTTGCCGTACTTGGTAGGGATGATTAGGGTGTTTGACGTTAGGATCCAACTAAGTTCAGTCATCTCGCCTCTTCCTCTGTAGATGTCTTCTTCGACTCCACCTCCATTGTCTGAGCCAATTATGGCGACGCCAATCTCTTCCGCCCCTCCTCCCTTCGTACCAGTTCAGCTGGATCCTTCAAAGGACTCCGGCAAGAACATCGAAGGGGCGACGGCCAACCCGGAAGAAACCACGGGAGCTTAACAGATGGAAAAGAAGGCGGAGGAAGCAGCTACCAAAAAATCTAAGGCTCGCGTGCGGGACAGCGAAGCCAAGGGAAAGTGGTGTCCCTGCACTACCACGGAAACCGAGCTCCGCAACCTCAAGGCGGAGGGATTCTTGAAGCCCGGGTCCTGGCGGACGATTCCGGGTTCGTTGACTCCAGCTCCCGAAGCCGGAGAAATGGTGGTGACCAAGGCGCTCGTCGAGCGAGGCTTCTCCTTTCCGCCTAGCGATTTCTTCTCAGAAATTCTGAAGGCGTACGGGCTACAACCACACAACATCTCGCCGAACAACATTTTGGCCATCAGCAATCACGTGATGCTGTGTGAAGGCCACCTCCGAGTAACCCCAGAGCTCTTCCTCTTCCAGTACTTCTTCTCCGTCAAAAAGGAGAATGTTCCTCAAACCTCTTCTTTGGCCACGTGTGGAACGATAACGTTCAAGATCTGCCCTGGCCGCGTCTATTCTCACACCGACCGCCACGAATCCGCGCGTTACTGGTCCGGAGGCTTCTTCTATATGAAGGACGTTTTCGACCCGGCCAGCGCGAGGGTGTTGCCAGCCTTCAAAAATGGCCCCGCCAGTGAGACTCCGGCCTGGACCCAATGCCCACATCTTTCCGAGTCTCCTCAATTGACTCGCGCAGTTAGGCGGATCTGCATGCTGACGGATGACAGCATGTCAGGGAAGGACCTCACCATGTCCTGGTTCACAAAGCGGATCCAACCTCTACAGCATTGGGACCGCCTGATGTTCCAGTACACGGGGCGCGACGATCTCATGCGCGCATCTAAGGACAACCTTTCTTCCGACGCCGTAGACAAGCGGGTCCAGCTTCTAATCAAGATTCCGCGTGATCTTAGGATTCACATGTGCAACATAGACATCCACACCAATGGCTCCGGGATCGCGGTGACGTGGGCACTACCCTTCGGGTAACCGACATTGTCCTATCATGTATTGATTAGTTGGAGGCCCATGAAGACACCTGAAGGCGAGATGGGCCACTAGGTCGGCGCACCAGAAGGTTCCTTGACGGGCAAGACAAGGAAGCGAACGGCCAAGGAAAGATCAGATCTAAAACTACTGTAAACCTAGTCGTACTCGGTTAGACCTCTTGAGGCCTGGCCTCCTATATAAAGGCCAGGAGAGGGGCTGCCGAGGGACACGAACAATCTTAGCAATCTTAGCCAGCAAAAGCTTAGAGCTAGGTAACCCTAGCGATAGCAATCTCGACGAGATCTCAGCCAAACTATTCGGCACCCCATTGTAACCCATTGTCATCATAATCAAGAACAGACAGGCAGGACGTAAGGGTTTTACCTCGTCGAGGGCCCCGAACCTGGGTAAATTGCTCTCCCCGCTTGTCTGTGAACCGATGTCTCGTGTCAGCTTGCAGGATTCCATCAACCCTAAGCCCCTATCGGAGGGCATTGGCGAGGAGTACCCTCGACAATTGGCGCCGTCTGTGGGAACCCTGTCGGCACAAGATCGGACATCGGCTGAACCCGTCATGTCATCGGCAGCTTCGTCAACACCATCATCACCTCATCTGGGAATCCCGATTCGTTTTGGATCCTACGAATTCACCCCGCATAGCGATTCATCTCGCTCGACCTTCTCTGGTCTACAAGGCAACATGGAGATGGCTTTCGGGAGCATCCACTACAACGTCAACTCAGAAGGAATTCTTCGGCTGCTGGAATCTCCCGTCTCCGGATCGACGAGTCCGAGCGCATCGTCGTCACCCAACCTTTCGGCTGGCCTGACAAGCCCGTCAAGTCTGTCTGCACCTTCGACTCCCCGTTCGGCATCTTCTATGTCGGTCGGATCTGATGATCCCGCATCCTCGGAGCTAACCTCGTACTACTACATGAACTGCGACACCAGGCACGGACTGGGGTCAAGCGACACGCCGTTCATCTGCAACACCTACTATTCATCGGGAGAGGACAGCATCGGCAGCATCACCCAAGGAGACACCCGAAGAGTGGCGCCCCTCCAAGTTTATGTCGCTAACAGGGGAGACGAAGATCGCACCCCCCGTTCCAGCAGGCAAGCTAGTTTTGGAAACAGCGCCAGTAACGACAATAGCGACCACACCATCGCAGAGGAGGAGTGGGCAGAAGCCAAGGCAGCCATGCTTAACAACACACCGCTTCCGGCGGGAACCACGGTTGGCACTCTCAATGCTTACCGCTCCATATTGGAGAAAAATCGGGAGCGCCTATCCAAGGAGCAAGCCACCCTCGAGAGACGCCTATCTGCGGCAGACCAGTCAAGCGAGCGGCGAAGGGGCTCGCAGGGAAGTGCCTCTCGAAGTACCCACGGAGGAGGCAAACATCGATCAAGAATGTCCAGGCTTTCGGAAGATGATGCAAGGGAGATAACGTCGAATCTGACCAAATCCTTTATAACTACGGACACCGCGGGCATGCCACGGCCAAAAACCGTTGCGGGAGCAACATCCAACCTTGCAGCATACCTCATTAACCAGCGTCCCGAAGGATCCATGGCTCAAGATCACCGTGGCGCTTTAGAAAGTCTCGCGATATTAGGACATAATCTAGTTCCACCGAAGGAAAAGACCACGGTGCAGGCCAGCGGCTCAAAGCACCGCGCAAGAGACGCTCGGGATGAAATTACTCAAAGCAGGATCGACAAAGCAAGGTGACGACGCGCCACCAGAGAAGAATTCGACAGTGACTCTTCGGATGAGACCCAGGAGAACGACGGCGAGTTTAGGGGAGCCGATTGTTTAAGCTACAAAATTCGGGAGGCGATGCCACCCAAGAAGTTCAAACCCACCCCTACCGACGCCGCCAAATACGATGGGCAGCAGGAGCCGAGATCCTGGATAGAGGACTATCTGCAGACAGTAATTCTGCAAAAAGGGAACCAGATAGCAGCAATACAGTGCCTACAGCTTTACCTAAAGGACTCAGTGCGAGCCTGGCTCAGAGGTCTGCCAAAGGGTTCCATTAAGTCATGGGACGAAGTAGTAGAAGCCTTCGTCGCCAACTTCCAAGCAACCTACAAAAGGCTCGTCGGGATCGAGGAGTTACGGCATTGCCAGCAAAAGCAGAAGGAGTCGATGCGCGCATACATCGGAGATTCACCAAGCTCCTGAACGCTGCGGAAGACGTATCTGTCGACAGAGCAATCGACGCCTTCAGTGATGGCATCCGACGTGAAAGCTATATAGAAGAGCTTGGGCGCAAGAAGCCGAAAACCATAACCAAGTTAATGGAAATCGCCAACAGCTGGGCCGATGGTGAAGACAACGTTCGAAAGCCACGACAGCGCAGTGACGACGAAGAGGATGACCAGCCGAAGCATGATTCGGGTGGTTGAAGGGATCGCAACAAGAGAAGGAAGAACCGCAGTTACGATGACAATAACTTGGTGGCCGCAGGTTACTCTGATCGGCAGGATGATCGGTACGATGACAGGCGAGATGATCGACAGGACGGTAATCGGAACAACTCTGGGAACCGTGGCAACTATAAGCCATGACAACAGAGAACTCCCGAGCTACCCTATGCTGAGCAGATCAACGCCCCTTGCTACCTGCATTCATATACCGATTCCATGGATGGTAAAGTAAAGTCTAGCCACCTGCTCAGGGACTGTCGGCAGTTCATCGATATGCATAAACTCATCCAGCAGGTAGGCCAGCAACAGTTACCACCGCCACCACCACCACCCCCACCACAACATCAGGTCCAGCAAGCTCAACCTCATCAACCCAACGAGGCATTTCCGCCACCACGTGGGCAGATGAGTATGATCCACATGACATGCGTTTCAAGGAGAGAAATGAAGAAGCTCACCCGAGAAATCAACCTGGCAGAAAGCATCATGGCGAACATTCCTGAATATGTCGAGTGGTCGTCTCAGGACATCACGTTCAGTCGAGCGGACCACTCGATGACTATACCAAAACCAGGACACGCCGCCCTAGTGGTCGAAGCACAGATAGGAGGGTTCAAGATGAGCAAAGTCTTTATGGATGGAGGAAGTGGACTCAACCTGATATTCCTTGACACAATTCAGAGTATGGGGATCACCATGAGAATGTTGGAAGATTCAGACACCCGCTTCCATGGGATACTCCCTACTTCACCAGCGCACTCTCTTGGCAAAGCGTACCTGAACATCGTCTTCGGCAAACCCGACAATTTCAGGAAGGAGAAGATCGAGTTTGAAGTCGTGAACTGGGAATCACAGTATCACACCATACTCAGGAGACCAGCTTATGCCAAGTTCATGGTTGTGCCGCACTATGCGTACCTCAAGCTGAAGATGCCGGGGAACAACGGGACAAACATCACAGTCTATGGAAGTTTCTCACGCTCGGACAATTGTGATCGTGACTTTCAAAGGATTGCTGCAAAGTTTGGGCCACGGCGAGAGACTGTCGACCCTCCGCCCAAGATGACGATACGAGAAATCAAGGAGGAAAAACTCGACAGGGAAATCAAGAAGAAGCCAGCCAACCTTGCTCTTGAAGCCCCAGCAGCAAAAGCATCGGCAGAAAAAGTTTCGGCAGTCGCCGATGCAGAAGATATAGGAGGCAGCAAGACACTAACAATCGCTGCCCAGACCCCTGGTGAAATCAACAACGCTGCAGCAACCACCAGCATGACGAAGAAATCGGAAGATGCTCTTGAAGATGAGAAGAACCCCTTCCTTGATAAAGCACTTCCTTAGTTTTTAATTTTTTCCCTTTACTTTACACAGGGCCTCCCTTTTTCGCCCTCTAGTTTCGTACTTACTCTATCAATGAGCACTTAAGTTTTGATTCTTGTTAAGCATTGCAGTAATCTAAAGCATCTATGACCGCGCCGCCGTAAACCTTGCTTACAAGTAACGGTACAACGTAACGCGCGGCAGAAGATCGCGCCCCAAGGCAAAAGCCTCTACGAGTGCTGCAAAGAAAAACAAGGACATTAATCCTTCCCTCTGCTTCAGATGCCTCTACGAGTGTCGTACAAAGCAAGAGTTTGGAAAACTTAAACACAACCCACGTTCGATATTTTACTTATGGAAATATCAGAGAACAACGGGCTCATCGGCAGAATCATTGCACCCGAAATATTCGGGAATGACTGTCGAAACTTACAATCGGTTGAAAGCAAAGTTGCGCATACAACAGGTTTAGCAAAACCTGCAACACGAGCTGATCACTCATAATGATTTGCTGACCAACTAGTATACATACATCTAACGGGCAATTAAGATTTGCTCATTTAAATATTTGCCAACGGCATGGTAAAAGTACATATTCATGTATTTACCAGATAAAAAGTTTCGGCTTAACAATCCTAACACTTGGATGGACTAGCCAATGCAATTTACAAAAGCAACTTTACACCCTGACATCACCCTTGCGGAGTTTCCCTTTCTTCAGTTCTTCAAAATCACCAGTTGCGTTGGCGATAGATAGCAAACATGCTGAGGGATAACGAGCAAGCACAAGGGCAAGCGTACACTTGGCCCCTGCAAAAACTTGAGCTCTCACCAGCTCCCGAACCTTCTTGGCATTTCCAAATTCGGACATCAAAGTCAAAAGAGTAGGGGGAACTGCATTTAAAGGAAACATCGTCTTCCAAACCACCCTCTTAGCTTTGTAGCACTTGTCGAAGAACTGGTGGACTTGTTGGACTCGATCCTGAAATTTGGCGACAGCCGAAGCCTTTGAGTGTTCCCGCCAGAAAATCTCTTCGGATGAGGAAAGCTGGGTTAAAGCATGCACTCGCTCGTGTATCCGCTTGTTCTCTTCCGCACGGTTCAAAGCTATGACTGGCAAAAGAATCAGTAAAGAGTCAGACAAGGTGTCGTTGACAAACAGGCAAAGGAATCAGGAAACTTACAGTTCAAACTTTCGGTAGCTTTATACAGCTCAGTAAGAGTGTACCATTCCACGTCGGCTGCAATCTCGCTCTTTTTATTGACAATGGCAGCTAAGGCATAAGTGCTGCGTAGGTCCTTTTCCATCTGCGTGACCCGGTCCTTCATACGCTGGATCCGATCACTTTCAGGAAGGGCACCCGAAGAATCATCAACAAACGAGGGCACTGGGAAGACCTGCAGGAAACACCGTTATAAAGGGATGATGGATATGGTACAACCGAGCATCCAAAATAACTCCCATCGGGAGAAGTGCAAGAAGAAATATCATAACAAAATTGTGCTAACAACATTGTTAGCACGGAGTTTATTACAAGCATAAGTTTTGCGGCAGAACAATGTTTCACATCAGCTCAAGCACAAGTTTGCTACAAGAATCAAGGGAGTTGAGTCTGAGTCGATAAACTGGGTCCAGCCGACGACTTCCTTGATGAAACCAGTTCAAGGAGCTGGTGGGCACAAGTAAGGGCAGACGCTTTAAAGGCGCTTAAATCAACAAGCTGCCCGTCTTGCTCTTTTGGCAGCTCCTTAGTCATTTTCTCGATATCACCCTTAAAGTCGTAACCCATCATAAGCTGGAAGGCAAGGACAGCACCAAAAGTGCGCGATGTACGCTTGAATACCTCGATGACCTCCTTGGTGTCAACCGCGAAGGTATCGATCAGCTGCCCCAGGGTCTTCTCTTGCTTGATCTTGGGGAAAATCATCGAGTGCATCCGCGCCAGGGCACCCTTCCCCTTTACAAGAAGCTCTCGCGTAAGCTGGTGAGAAGCAAGAATCATCGACGTAGCATTTGCTGGAGAGTTATTGGGAACTCTGTCCAGGGCATCGGCAGGGATGTTCGCCGCCTCTGCAAGAGAAAGGAAGAAAAAAATACATTGGCAAAAGGATCGAATCCATAAGTGCGTCAATCGACAGGGGTGTGTTAAAAATTACCAAGTAAGGCCAAAGAAGACTGACGAAGGACTTCATCTTTTTCGGCTGCTCGAGTTTCAGCCATCAGCCTGGATGCTTCCTCCTCCTTCAGTTTCTCTTTCAGTTTGCCCAGTTCTTCCTTCAGAGAGTCAACCTCTTGGCGGGCCTCAGCAGCTATCTTGACTGCGCCATCCAATCTCAAGGAGGAAGATTTGACTTCCTCTTGTAGCCGAGCCTTGTCAGCTTCCAGAGAAGTGAATCGGGAGGCGAAGGCCTCCAAAGAGGAAATAACGCCTCGCAAGTCCTTAAGAAAGAGGGATGTTTTACCATAAATTGTCAAGTAAAGCACGCTCCAAGAGATTTGCATCACAGTTAGAAAAAGACTTACAGAAGAAGGAGTCGCGGTGGCAGCAGTTGGAGAAATGTCTTTCGCTTTGGAAAGGGAAGAAGCAGTCGATGCTTGAGCCACAGGGGCAGCCTTAGGAGTCGAAGCTTCGGAAGCCACCACGACCGGCGAGGCAGCATCAGATCTGGCTTTTTTAGACGGAGGCTCGATAAAGCCTTCGTCACTGCAAAGGTGAATGGTCGACAATGATTACAAAAGGGGTATGAAAAATAAAAAGGCAAAGTATAACTTCTGGGAAGGAACTACTTACATGTCGAAAAGATCATCTTCATCGGCAAAGCCGCCGGTCGATCTCTTCACAGGTGAAGCTCTGGCCTCCTCCGCAGCTGCATCAACAAAGGTATCACGATCAGCATCGTCATTACGCACTGATCCATCTGCGACACCAGCGTCATCGGCTGAGGAAGGAGGGTCGGTGCGGGCAACTTCGAAATCTATCGGACCATTGTATTCATCCTCTAGGCCTGCATGCTCGGCAGTGTGAAAATCTACGGGGATTGAGGAGCCTCTCCCCTCAGAAGTATCATCCGGCGAATCATGCATATTTCCAGAAGCTATGGGTATCTGTCGAAGAAAATAACAAGTAAGAACAATGGTAATTATGTCGGCTAAGAAAAAATGGCATAGTAGGAACGTGAAGAAAGAAAAATACCTTTGATGGTGGATGATCGGCGTCAAGCGGAGCATAAGAAGAAATCAGCGGAATCGAATCTTCCTGGTTAAAGGAAGTAAGGCGACAGACTGCGTCAAGCAACTCCTTTTCCGACAGATCGGCAGCATTAATCCTGGTTTCATCCTTTGGACCTGAGTACAACCACAGCGGGTGAACTCTGGCCATGACTGGTTGGACTCGACGCTTCAAGAATACCGCTGCCACCTCTGTGCCGATCATAGTTTGGTCGTCGGCCTCTTTGATTCGAAGGAATTTGGCAAATAGTTCTTCGGCTGATGCTCTTTCGTCGGGTGAGAGAATGTTCTTCCAAGAGTTCTTGGGTTTGGCTTCAGAAACATCGGCATAGCAAGGAAGCCGAGATTCGGGAGACAGCGAGTCCTTGATGTAAAACCATTTCATCCTCCACCCTTGCACGGACTCTCTCATTGGGAAATTAAAGTAATTGACCTCCGAACGAGCAACAAACCCTACTCCTCCGGTGAAAAAGTATCCATTACTACTGCTGTATCTCTTCACATAGAAGATCTTTTTCCACAGCCCGAAATGAGGTTCGATACCCAGAAACGCCTCACAAAGGGTGATGAATACAGCAACATGGAGGATTGAGTTGGGGGTAAGTTGCCATAGTTGGATTTCGTACGTTCGCAAGAGATGGAGGAGGAATCCATGAGTGGGAAGTGAAAGACCTCGGTGAAGGAAAGATAAGAACATCACAGTAAAGCCAGCAGGGGGATCAGGCCGAGAAATCGCACCTGGAAGGATCACGTCTCCCACATCAGAGGATATCAATCCTAGGCTTCGGGATCTCTTCTCGTCACGCTTGGTGACGGTTGATGCCACCCAATCTCCGGGCGTGACCGTTGAACTCGACGGCGCTGGCGGTGCCGGAGCTGGAGGAGGAGCGCTTGGAGCGCTCCCCTTCGGAAGAGAAGAGGAGGACTTGGCGGCGGCGCCTCCGCTGGTGGAACTGGCGGCGGAGGCAAGATTCTTCTTCTTCACCATTGTGAGATCTGATTGAAAAAGCAGCGGTGGCAGCGCAGCAGCGGCAAAGGAAGGAAGAAGGGGAAGAATGAGGAGATGCTACGGAACCCGTGGAGGAGATTGGAGATTTTTCGCCCTTTGGAAATTTTGGGGAGAAGTTAAGAGCTATGTGAGCACGTGGCGCTTGAAAAAGGGGTGGAACCGGCGGCCCATTATTCCCACGTTGTGCGAAAATCGAGGAGACACCTCGATCGCTACGCGTGCACTGGTCAAACCCTAAAAACTGCCCGCGCAGAACTAGGGTAAGCCCGTCAGGTCAAGTCCTGTCAATCAGCCCACAGCAGATTACACGTCAACAGTGACGTCATAAAAAAAAACTAGAAACATTCGAAGGAAAAATGGAAAGTTATCGGATGAAACAATTGAGTCTACGCCCGGCTGCAGACATCCGCACCTAGACTCGGGGGCTACTCCCATCGGGAGCACTGACGCGCACCCGATAAAATGAAGACTCGACAGAATGAGCAGTCGAAGGAAGAAGGTTTGAGTTTGCACTCGGTTACAAGCGCTCGCGCCCAAACTCGGGGGCTACTCCCATCGGGAGCGCGTAATGCACACCCGATAGAAGTTTTTTGCATTCCAGGATCATGCCCGGGGACTTGATTCTGTGTAGGGTAACGTTGTTTTACCATCAGCAGTTAACCAACAAAAGTTGGGCACGTTACTCATTATCCCTTGCATAAAGATAAAAAAACGGTTGATCTGTAAAGATCTGCGGCAAACATCGGCAGAGGAGAATATTCGAGTGATACAACTTGAGCCTACGCACGGATTGCAAGCATCCGTACCTAGACTCGGGGGCTACTCCCATCGGGAGCGCTGACGCGCACCCGATAAAATGAAGGCAGAGCAAATTCAAGATGAACAAGGACAACGAAGGAAACAAACATCAGGAGAAGACATGTTTTAGTCTCTACCCGAACTATCTTCGGCTAGACACTCGGGGGCTACTGACGTGGGCACTACCCTTCGGGTAACCGACATTGTCCTATCCTGTATTGATTAGTTGGAGGCCCATGAAGACACCTGGAGGCAAGATGGGCCACTAGGTCGGCGCACCAGAAGGTTCCTTGACGGGCAAGACAAGGAAGCGAACAGCCAAGGAAAGATCAGATCTAAAACTACTGTAAACCTAGTCGTACTCGGTTAGACCTCTTGAGACCTGGCCTCCTATATAAAGGCCAGGAGAGGGGCTGCCGAGGGACACGAACAATCTTAGCAATCTTAGCCAGCAAAAGCTTAGAGCTAGGTAACCCTAGCGATAGCAATCTCGACGAGATCTCAGCCGAACTATTCGGCACCCCATTGTAACCCATTGTCATCATAATCAAGAACAGACAGGCAGGACGTAAGGGTTTTACCTCGTCGAGGGCCCCGAACCTGGGTAAATTGCTCTCCCCGCTTGTCTGTGAACCGATGTCTCGTGTCAGCTTGCAGGATTCCATCAACCCTAAGCCCCTATCGGAGGGCATTGGCGAGGAGTACCCTCGACACGCGGTATAAATCTTAACATAACACCAGTTCCCTTTGTTGTTTTTGCAATTTTAGCTAAGTGTTTGTGTGCTCAGCTGGAGGATCTAGAGGAGAAGGACCTCGGAACCTTAGTCCGAGTCCCAGCCTCCGGAACCAACGACCCCGAGGCTGCTTCCGACATGGAGGTTCCTGAAACCTTAGGTCCTACCAAGCGGAAAAGAGCGGCTCCCTCCGGCCCTGCCCCGAAGCGTGCCCGCGAGACACTAAGTGTCACGGCTACCCGGAGGGCGGAGAAAGAAAAGCATCGCCTCAAGCATATCGATACCAGCAAGCAATCACAACCCAACATCGACCAGTTCTTTATGACGTCCTCGTAAGTGCTTAATTTCCCGTCTAAAATTCCTTTGCTACCATTCAATAGGCATATGCAAAGTGCTAAGCCTTTCCTTGCATGCAGCAGAACCTTCGGAATCAAGCTCCCCAAGAACCCCAAGAAGAAGACCAAGCCATCTCCGGCTTCAGTGCCTGTTACACCGGAAGTTTAGGTTCCGCCCAAGGCCTCTTCATTTGCCAAGCCGGATCCGAAGGACGTCATCCAACTTGATGACCTTCCTGAGGAATCAACCGCTGATTCTGGCAAGGGCACATCCTCGCCTTCACCTCTGCCTAAACAACCTACTGTTACCTCGGCTGAAGCTCCGGCTGATGATGCCGCAAATAAGTTACTCCTAAGTCGTGCAACTGGCACGCCCCAGACGCATCCTCAATTTTTCCCAGTCTTGCAGAAGGTCCCCCTCTCACAACGCCACACGGAAATCTCCAGCATGATGGAGAAAGTGTGGGGATCCGCAGACACGGAACAACAAGAGCTGAACAACCTCGAGGGCGAACTCAAAAGTCTTTTTCGCCAAGCACAAGAATATGCGCCAGGTAACACCAGCCCCCAAGCGTTGGTTTATACATTTCCGAGTAACATGTGTGAGCCAATGTTTTTAACTGTGTACCTTAGCGGAAACTTAAATTTTCCACACTAAGGATTTTAGCCTCACGTCCAGCCCCCAGAATTTTGAATTTCCGGCTAACTCTGACCTGCTTCTCAGAACACGTGGAAGCTGCATGAAGATCTGGGCATCCATGTGCTGGAGCAAAAGGCAGAGATTGAGATGCTGCAGAAGAGGGACGCGGAGAACCAAAAATCCATTGCGACCCTGGAGACCCGCGTGAAAAATTATGAAGGAAAAGGTTCCGACTGAGCCCCCAGGTTCCGCAATGCCTTTTATAACTTTAAACTGAAACCTTTCAGAACAACTTGCCAAACGGCCATCCATCGATGAGCTTGCTGTAGAGCTCGAAGTGCTCAAGGCCGAGCATGACTCTCTGCAAGAGTTCCTCAAAGAATCTTCCGAGCAAGAAACTAAGAAGAGGAAGGAGCTAGAGGAAAGACATGCTCAAGCCATCGCGGATCTCAACGACAAGCTGAAGAAAAGCAACGCGCGTGTAAAGCTTATGAGACGGAGGCAGAAGATATTGACAAGCTGATCTTCCGTAAGGACTTCATTCTGTATTCCGACTTTCTCATTTTTGATTGTGCATCTATCGCGGAGGAAACTGATCATGCTGTTTCACAGCTGCTCTTGGATTTGAATGGACAGCGCGGAACTCCATCAACGATCTCTTCATAGCCTGCCACGGAATCGCCAAGGCCTTGAATTTAAAGAGAGCCACGACCGCCATGATTGACCGGATGACCAAGCTCATGCAGATGGTGCCGGATCTCATTAAGGATTGGCAAGCGTCTTCCGCCCGTGGGGTCGCCTCTCTCACCTTGGCAACTTGCAAGGCTCATTTCCCGACCATGAATTTCGCTGATGTTGCGCGCGGAGCTCCGAAGGGGTCCAACGTCAAGAGTGCCCTCGCGGAAACCCAAGGTTATGATAGGCTGTTAGCCGAGCGAGTGAATCACTCGTTCTGGTATAACAAGTATGATCTTCCCGAGGGTTTCACTGACGCGGAGGATGAAGACGAAGACGAAGACCTTGAAGAAGGCTAGCTTCGGGTCCACCGCTGATCAATCTGACGATGATTCCGGCGAGGATTCCGGCGACGCTTCCGCGTATCTGGCTTCAGAGGATGAGGATCATGTTTTCGAGTAAACCCTGTAGTGAAACAATGTTATGCATTATTTTGGCCCCGGAGTGGGTTTGTAATAAGACTTAAGTATTCTTATGTAGCTACGAACGAAACAGTGGCATGTGAGCGGAAAACTTATCCTGCGATCTTTTTATATTATGGATGCATGTTTTGTTCATTTGAAAAAGCAAGTGCTGGTTTAGAAGTTTTCCGGCTTGCTCACTTGACCTTCCACGAGCCGGAAGACCTGTAGCCAGAAACGCTCGCCTGCGGCGACAAAGCCCAATGGCAATCCATCAATAACCACAGAAACAAGCCCCCAGCCAAGGTGCCGGAAGTCGCTACCAGGAATCCATGATTTCGCAACAGAAATTTTTTCCACCAACAAACTTAAGCTTACGTCCTAAAGGACGATTTTGAAAATCACAACTTTCATACACGCCTAGGCGGAAATATCCAGCTCTACGGTTTTAGTCAGAAAACATACACGATCTAAAAATGAACAAGTAAAGGAGGTAAAAGACTCATAGAGTGAACCATATGCTTTATTTTATTGATCATGTATAACTATTACAAAGTATGTAATTTGGAAAAAAGTTGCTAAGTGTGGAAAGGACATAGCTGTGTTATGTTCCATGGACGATTTGTCTCGTCATAGGTGTCATCCGGATCCTCTCGTTTTCGTTTCCGGTGCCAATTTGGAGGCCGATCTCTTTTTTCCCGGAAATCAACGAGGTATTATGATCCATTGTGTAGCACTTTGCTAATGACAAAAGGTCCTTCCCATGGAGATTGCAACTTATGCGCTTTCACCTGTCGAAGGCGGAGGACCAGGTCACCAACCCTAAACGAGCGGTTCCGAACTCGACGACTATGATAGCGCCTGAGTTTCTACTGGTAGATGGTGGAACCCTGGTCAGCTAAGTTCCGAGCTTCCTCGATCAGGTCCACAGATAGCTGCCTGGCCTCGTCAGTTGTATCTTCATTATAGGCGGAAACTCGCGGTGAGTCATGGATGATGTCAGAAGGAAGAACTGCTTCAGATCCGTATACTAGGAAGAATGGGGTAAACCCTGTTAATCTGTTAGGGGTAGTTCGTAAACTCCACAAAACAGAATCTAGCTCTTCTGCCCAAGCTCCGGCTGCGCGACGCAGCGGTTCTTCAAGGCGAGGCTTGACTCCGGCTAGTATGAGACCATTAGCTCGCTCCACCTGTCTATTGGGCTGTGGATGCGCCACAGATGCTAGGTCAAGTCGGATCCCTAAATCATGACAGTAATCCTTTAACTCTCCCTGTGCGAAGTTTGTGCCATTGTCTGTGATTATGCTGTGTGGGATGTCGTATCTCACCACGAGGCTGCAGACGAATTTGAGTGCAGTAGCACCATCGGCTTTTCTCACTGGCTTTTCCTCGATCCATTTACTGAACTTGTCAATAGCGACCAAGAGGTACTCAAAACCACCAGGAGATGATTTTTCAGCTTCCCCACCATATCAATCCCCTAGACCGTGAACGGCCAAGTGATAGGGATGGTCTTGAGCTCCTGAGCTGGAGCACTTGGTAGAGTAGCGTAGTATTGGCAGCCTCGACAGGTTTTCACTATTTTCTCAGCATCTTCTTTAGCTGTGAGCCAGTAAAATCCTTGTCGATAAGCTTTTGCAACTAGGGATCTGGGAGCGGCGCGATGCCCGCAATCGCCAGCATGAATTTCTCTAAGGATTTCTATGCCATCTTGATTTGAGATGCACTTCATGAACACCCCATTTGCACTTTGTTTGTAGAGATGTCCATCAATTATTGTGTAGGATATTGCTCCTCTGACGACCTGTCGTGCGAGAACCTCGTCCTCAGGCAACTTATTGCGGTCTAGAAGGTAGTCCAAGAAAGGGTGAGTCCAGGCCGGAATGATTAACATCACCACCTTAGCCGGAGAAACTGCCACGTCTGGGTTTTCCGGGTTAGCTCCCTTTACCGAGGGTATCCGTAAGTGCTCAAGGAAAATTCCGGGTGGGATGGGTTTCCTGCCGGATCCGAGCTTGGATAGCATATCAGCCGTTGTGTTATCATCTCTCCGGACGTACTTGACTTCGTATCCGAGGAAGCATTTGACGATCTCGTCAACTTCGTCTCTGTAAGCCGCCATGATGGAGTTTCTGGCGTTCCAGGTTCCGGCTACTTGTTGTGCCACCAGGTCAGAATCTCCGCAACATATGATGTGCTTGATCCCAATTTCCTTAGCGATGCGCGGACCGTGTAGTAGAGCCTCGTATTCCTCCATGTTGTTTGTAGCTTATAACTGAATCTGCAGAACGTACTGCAGTTCTTCTCCAGTTGGGGACTTCAGGGTGACTCCGACTCCAAAGCCTTGATGCTGCTTGGATCCGTCAAAGTGCCTAACCCAAGTTTCAGGTTCTGGCTCCAATCCTGCATCTGGAGCTTCTGTCCAATCCGCAACAAAATCTGCCAGGATCTGGGATTTGATCGCAGTTCTGGATTTGTAATTGATGTCGAAGGCAGATAATTCAATGCCCCATTTTGTTGTGCATCCTGTTGCGTCAGCGTTGTTAAGAATCATTGACAGCGGAGCCTTACTCACAACTGTCATGGGATGCTCTTGGAAGTAGTGTCTCAGCTTCCTGCTACCTAGGAATACTCCGTAGGCTAGCTTCTGAAAGTGAGGGTATCTTTGTTTGGATTTCGTCAATACCTCGCTAATATAATAGTGATGAGGACATCCCAACTCTTGATACAACCGCTGTACCTACAGCCACACAAATACAAGGACCAATCACTCGAGCTCGTGCCAAGCAACTTAACTATCAGGTACTTTCGTTTCTTGGAACTATTCCTCACATACATGAGAATATGATGCTGCCTAAATCAGATATGTTTGTTACTCTTAGGAATGATGGACCAAGCATGGATGAGGAGGACAAGCATTGGAGCATGATCACGCATGGAGGAGATGGCAGCAAGCGTTTGAGAATTGAAGATGACGCCGCAAGTGGAGATTTCAGAACTTTGAAGCCACCATAAGAAGAGATGAAGACATGGACGAAATATAGAGTTTCCCACTTCATAATTTCGTCCATAGCATGTTATGGTGCTGCGTCACCTTTAGTTTTGGGCCAAGCCCATGTCATTTTCGCAGGAATTAAGTCTGCCACTTTTTAGAGTCCGTATTGAAGGGGGAAAGGCCTTCTAGGGTTTGGTTCGACCACCATACGTATGGTTGGCCGAAACCCCACCTTTTCCTCCTTTAAATACCCCCATAGCCGTCACGTTTAGACTCGGATTTTGATTAGATTAAAAGTTAGCCATCGCTGCAACTCTCGTGTACTTCTTTTGAGGCCAACGCCCAGAACAAGACCGACTATTCGGAATCCCACCTTTTTCAATAAAGCTTTCATCTTTCATCCGCAATATTCTGATTGCATCATTAGTTCTTACTTGTTCTCGATTTCAGGTAGGAATTAAGACCCTCGCTGGTCAGGCTGATCGTGCATCCGCAAGATCAGTAACTCCCGGAGATTGTCCTAGCGATTGCATTGGCGCACGAGCTTTGCACGTGTAGTCGGATCGTCAAGCACGAACTCCACCAAAAAAATCGATCTATCCACGTCTCATCGAAAGATCGGCCACCTTTGCCCTATCAAGTGGTATCAGATTTCAGGTTGCTCGGTGAGAATTTACTGTCTTCCTAGTGTAGATTGCATCTGCCATCATACCCATAAACCACGAAAAAGCCAAAAAAAATATACAGTTAGGGTTTAGATCATATTGTCCCATAAACCCCCTGCCACGCCTTGCATTGTCTTTTCAGTTTTGCATAGTTGAATTTGTGTCTGCATCTTCGTGTCGAGTTGCTGGTCTTAGCGTCTAGTTCCTTTAGAGTTTCGAGTTCTGGTCATATTAGTCACGCCGCCGCCGCCCACTCGCACCATACGCAGATCACCGCCATATACACCCACCATATACTTCCGCCACTGCCAGATACATCCACCATATACTTCCGCCACTTCCATATACACCCACCATATACTTCCGCCACTGCCAGATACATCCACCATATACACCCACCAGATTGTTTCCGCCACAGACATATACATCTGCCATATACCCTGTATCCTACCGCGACACGGATTCGTGCTGTTTCTCTGCCGCGACAGAGCCCGTGTAGAATTAGGTTTTATTGTTTTTCCTACTTAGCTGTTACCTTCTAATATCATCTTGCGCTGCAGAAAAATTTCCGTGAGTTAAGTTTCGGCCGCCAGTAAAGAATTGGAAGGAGAGCAAAAAAAAAAAAAAAAAAAAAGTCTGGAAACGCTTCCGAAAAAAATTTCTGGCTACATTGGTTTTTCACTTTGGCGATCACTTTTCGCCACTGCCCGTTATAGCGACATTTTTTTGGCGCCAGCGCGCTTTCCGGAGCACCCCCGAAATTTCGCCAAAAAAATTTTCTCAGGCTATACTGTTTTTAGACCTTGGGGATCAGTTTGAGACACTTGCCATCATAGTGATTTTTCGCACCTCGCGTCGCCACCTCATCGCTGCTAGTTGCTTCTGTGCCGCGCCGTGACCTCGCTAGTGTTCTAGGCTCGCGTCTCTAGTACGGTCTAGCCTAGGACCAGCACAGTACCGTCGTTGAGCATACTTTCAATATTGCATTGCTGTTTTGACAATTGCTGTTTTGCTACCATATATAAGCCATCCTACAGCTCTACATATTGTCTCCACGTGCTTTGTGTCGACACCTGGTAATCGCTTTGGCAATCTTTGGAGACGCTGATCCTTGCTGGTTGTTACATCGCCTTCCTCCTGTTTGGTATGAACTTGTAAGAGCTTTGTATTTTGCTTGACGAATTGCGCGTGAACCACCATATTCCGTAGTTTTGTAAGCATATACAGTTCTGCTTTTGTCTGTACTAACCATGTCAGGACCAGTTAATTCGGCCGTTGTTGACCCGGCCAAGATGACGTCTGAGCAGTTACATGCTCACTTCACCCACCTTTTGGGCGGGCATGCACGCGACACCGATGCGCGCATTGGTGACGTGGATGCCAAACTCACCGACGCGCTGGACAAGCTGGATGGCCTCGAGGCAGCTTTCAACTCCAAGCTCGACGCCAAGTTCCAGGAGCTTTTGACTCGGTTGCCGCCACCTCGCGACAATGTGCAACGACGCGCACGGCGTGTTCCTCGTGCGGATGTGCCTGCGGGTACCGCTCCTGCCGCAGCAACCGCACCTGACGCGCCTTCTGATGAGGGATACGAAGACTATGAAGCGGACGCGGACGAGCAGGTCGAGGAGAACGTACTGGACGGCGAGGAAGTCGAACAACCTGCACCGGGTCGTCCACGACAACTGCATCGCAACGCTCGTCCACCTCCACGCCCGGTACGTAATGATGATGATCATGTTGCTAAACTTAAATTGAATATTCCACCATTTGAGGGTAGATATAATCCTGATGCATATCTTACATGGGAATTGGAAGTAGAACAACGCTTTGCATGTTTAAAATACCCTGATCACTTGCGTGTTAGTGCTGCTACTTGTGAGTTCAAAGATTTTGCTTCTATTTGGTGGTCTGAACATTGTAGAGCACGTCCTGCTAATATTCCTACTACTTGGGTTGGTTTAAAACTTGCTATGCGTACTCGTTTTGTTCCTCCACATTATCAGCGTGATTTACTTAAGAAATTGTCTCGCTTAGAACAAGGGAAAAATTATGTAGAAGACTATTATCAAGAATTGCAAACTGGTATGATTCGCTGTGGTGTTGTAGAGGATAATGAGGCTATGCTTGCACGTTTCTTTGGTGGTTTGAATAAAGAGATTCAGCATATTTTAGATTATAAGGAGTACAACACTATTACTCGCTTGTTTCATCTTGCTTGCAAAGCTGAACGTGAAGTGCAGGATCGTCAACCACCATGGAGAAGAGCTAATGTTTCTGCAGGTCGTACATCGTCGTGGTCTCCGCGACAATCAGCGCCACCATCGCGTGGGACTGCACCAGCACCTACTACTTCCAAGTACACCGCGCCTGCATCACGAGCACCACCTGCTGCGACTCCACCACCATCTGCTGGCCCTCCTCGGAGTTCATCTTCCATGGCCTCCACAGGGAAGACGCGCGACATTCAATGTCGCAAATGCTTGGGATTTGGTCACATAGAGAGAGAATGCAGAACAAAGCGTGTGATGTTGGTGCGTGAAGATGGAGAATATGATTCTGCAAGTGACTTTGATGAAGATACATTGGCCCTTATTGCTGCACGTGATGGTGCCAATTCTGATTACGAGAGCGAGATAGAGGTAATGGATGCCGACACCGCTGATCAGTACAGGAGCTTAGTTGCACAGCGTGTGTTGAGCGTGCAATTGAGCAAAGCTGAGCATGATCAACGCCACAATCTGTTTCAAACAAGAGGCGTTGTAAAAGAGCGAGCTATAAGGATCATTATTGATGGAGGGAGCTGCAATAATCTGGCTAGCGTTGACATGGTGGAGAAGCTTTCTCTTTCTACAAGACAGCGCACACATCCATACTAAATTCAATGGTTTGAGAGCTCTCGGAAGCTCAAGGTAACAAGAACTACACGTGTGCATTTTACTATTGGTACATATTCTGATTTTGTTGATTGTGATGTTGTACCTATGCAAGCTTGTTCTTTGTTACTTGGTAGACCTTGGCAATTTGATAGAGAATCTGTTCATAATGGTAGAACTAATCAGTATTCTTTTATGCATGATGGAAAGAAAATTGGTCTCAAACCTATGACTCCTGAACAAATAGTAAAAGATGATCTTGCTAGAGCTAGTAGAGTAAAAAACGAGGAGAAACATAAGAGTGAAAATCAGATTGTTGCTGCAGATTTTGTGCCCCATAAGACTAATACTAAATCTGATTCGAACCATGCTACTGAAATTCGTTTGAAGAATCCTTGTTTGCTTGCTAGCAAATCTGATATTGCTGAACTTGATGTGAACACTACTCAATGCTATGCTATTATTTGCAAAGAAGTTTTGTTTTCATTTGAGGATGTGCCTCCTTCTTTGCCACCTGCGGTTGCTAACCTTTTGCAGGAATTCATTGATGTGTTTCCACAAGATGTTCCACCTGGATTGCCACCTATTCGTGGGATAGAACACCAGATTGACTTGATTCCAGGAGCTTCGCTGCCCAACCGTGCACCATACCGTACCAATCCTGAAGAGACGAAAGAGATTCAGCGACAAATTCAGGTTCTACAAGATAAAGGTTACATTCGTGAGTCTCTTAGTCCATGTGCTGTTCCTATTATCTTGGTACCTAAGAAGGATGGTTCTTCACGCATGTGTACTGATTGTAGAGCTATTAATAATATTACCATTCGATACCGTCATCCTATACCTCGTTTAGATGATATGCTTGATGAATTGAGTGGTTCTATTATGTTCTCTAAAGTTGATTTGCGTAGTGGTTACCACCAGATTCGTATGAAATTAGGAGATGAATGGAAAACAGCGTTTAAAACTAAGTTCGACTTATATGAGTGGTTAGTAATGCCCTTTGGTTTAACTAATGCACCTAGTACTTTCATGAGACTGATGAACGAAGTTTTACGTGCTTTTATTGGACGTTTTGTGGTGGTATACTTTGATGATATTCTGATTTATAGCAAATCTTTGGAGGAACATTTGGATCATTTACGTGCTGTTTTCAATGCGTTACGTGATGCACGTTTGTATGGTAATCTTGAGAAGTGCACCTTTTGCACCAATCGAGTTGCGTTTCTTGGCTATGTTGTTACTGCGCAGGGAATTGAAGTTGATCCAGCCAAGATTGAGGCAATTGAGAGTTGGCCGCAGCCAAAGACGGTCACACAAGTGAGGAGTTTTCTTGGCCTCGCTGGCTTCTATAGGCGCTTTGTGAAAGATTTTGGATCCATTGCTGCGCCGCTGAATGAGCTTACAAAGAAGGATGTGCCCTTTGTGTGGGGCGATGCACAACAAGACGCCTTCATGATTAAGAAAGATAAGTTAACACATGCTCCATTACTCCAACTTCCTGATTTCAATAAGACTTTTGAGCTTGAATGTGATGCTAGTGGAATTGGTTTGGGAGGTGTGTTATTACAAGAGGGCAAACCTGTTGCATATTTTAGTGAAAAATTGAGTGGGCCTAGTCTGAACTATTCTACTTATGATAAAGAATTATATGCGCTGGTTCGGACATTAGAAACTTGGCAACATTATTTATGGCCTAAAGAATTTGTTATACATTCTGATCATGAATCTTTGAAGCATATTCGTAGTCAAGCTAAGTTGAATCGTCGCCATGCAAAGTGGGTTGAGTTTATAGAGTCTTTTCCTTATGTTATCAAACACAAAAAGGGTAAAGATAATGTTATTGCTGATGCTTTGTCGCGTCGTTATACTATGCTATCTCAACTTGACTTCAAGATTTTTGGATTAGAAACCATAAAGGAACAATACTTGCTTGATGCTGATTTTAAAGATGTGTTGCTGAATTGTAAAGATGGTAGAACATGGAACAAATTCGTCCTCAATGATGGATTTGTGTTCCGTGCTAACAAGCTATGCATCCCAGATGGTTCCGTTCGTCTTTTGTTGTTACAGGAGGCGCATGGAGGAGGATTGATGGGTCACTTCGGTGTGAAGAAGACGGAGGATGTACTTGCTGCACACTTCTTTTGGCCACGTATGCGTCGAGATGTTGAGAGATTTGTGGCACGCTGCACTACATGTCAAAAAGCTAAGTCTCGACTTAATCCACATGGTTTATATATGCCTCTTCCTGTTCCTAGTGTACCGTGGGAGGATATTTCTATGGATTTCGTTTTGGGTTTGCCTCGTACACAGAAGGGGAGGGATAGTATCTTTGTTGTTGTGGATAGGTTTTCTAAGATGGCACACTTTATTCCATGTCACAAAACTGATGATGCTACACATGTTGCTGATTTGTTCTTTCGCGAAATTGTGCGTTTACATGGTGTGCCAAATACTATTGTTTACGATCGTGATACTAAATTTCTTAGCCACTTTTGGAGATGTTTATGGGCTAAGTTGGGGACTAAATTGCTGTTTAGTACTACATGTCATCCCCAAACTGATGGACAAACTGAAGTAGTAAATAGAACTTTGTCTACTATGCTGCGGGCTGTTTTGAAGAAGAACTTAAAATTGTGGGAAGAATGTTTACCTCATGTTGAATTTGCTTACAATCGTTCACTGCATTCTACCACTAAGATGTGCCCATTTGAGATTGTTTATGGTTTTGTACCACGTGCACCTATTGATTTGTTGCCTTTACCATCTTCTGTGCAAAATAATTTGGATGCTACAGACCGTGCTGAAATGATACTAAAATTGCATGAGACTACTAAAGACAACATAGCACGCATGAATGCTAAGTATAAAATTGCTGGGGATAGAGGAAGAAAGCATGTTGTGTTTGATGTTGGTGATCTTGTTTGGTTGCATTTGCGCAAAGATCGTTTTCCTGAATTGCGCAAGTCTAAGCTAATGCCACGCGCTGCTGGTCCTTTTAAGGTGTTAGAGAAAATAAATGATAATGCATATAAACTTGAGCTTCCTGCAGAATTGGGTCCGGTTAGTCCTACATTTAACATTGCAGATTTGAAGCCTTACTTTGGTGAAGAAGAGGAGCTTTCGTCGAGGACGACTTCAATTCAAGAAGGGGGGCATGATGAGGACATCCCAACTCTTGATACAACCGCTGTACCTACAGCCACACAAATACAAGGACCAATCACTCGAGCTCGTGCCAAGCAACTTAACTATCAGGTACTTTCGTTTCTTGGAACTATTCCTCACATACATGAGAATATGATGCTGCCTAAATCAGATATGTTTGTTACTCTTAGGAATGATGGACCAAGCATGGATGAGGAGGACAAGCATTGTTGCATGATCACGCATGGAGGAGATGGCAGCAAGCGTTTGAGAATTGAAGATGACGCCGCAAGTGGAGATTTCAGAACTTTGAAGCCACCATAAAAAGAGATGAAGACATGGACGAAATATAGAGTTTCCCACTTCATAATTTTGTCCATAGCATGTTATGGTGCTGCGTCACCTTTAGTTTTGGGCTAGGCCCATGTCATTTTCGCAGGAATTAAGTCTGCCACTTTTTAGAGTCCGTATTGAAGGGGGAAAGGCCTTCTAGGGTTTGGTTCGACCACCATACGTATGGTTGGCCGAAACCCCACCTTTTCCTCCTTTAAATACCCCCATAGCCGTCACGTTTAGACTCGGATTTTGATTAGATTAAAAGTTAGCCATCGCTGCAACTCTCGTGTACTTCTTTTGAGGCCATCGCCCAGAACAAGACCGACTATTCAGAATCCCACCTTTTTCAATAAAGCTTTCATCTTTCATCCGCAATATTCTGATTGCATCATTAGTTCTTACTTGTTCTCGATTTCAGGTAGGAATTAAGACCCTCGCTGGTCAGGCTGATCGTGCATCCGCAAGATCAGTAACTCCCGGAGATTGTCCTAGCGATTGCATTGGCGCACGAGCTTTGCACGTGTAGTCGGATCGTCAAGCACGAACTCCACCAAAAAAATCGATCTATCCACGTCCCATCGAAAGATCGGCCACCTTTGCCCTATCAAATAGACTGGCCTTTGGACTCATATTCATGATCTTCTTCCTTTCGCTGCACCACGATGACGAGGCTGATGACATTGTTGGAAGCTGCCAGGTAAAGGAGCATAGACTCTGACCCCTCTGGAGCTGCTAGAATAGGTGGGGAGAGGTAAATACATCCTTCAAACCCTGAAGTGTTGCGTCTGCTGCGTCGTCCCAGACAAATTTGTCTGTTTTCTTTAGCAGCATGTATAAAGGTAGTGCCATCTCGCCAAGACGGCTAACAAACCTACTGATTGCTGCACACAACCAATTAGTCGTTGCACATCTTTGAGACAAGTTGGCCTTTTGATACACAGGATTGCCTTGATTTTTTCTGGGTTCACTTCAATGCCCCTATGAGAGACGATGAAGCCAAGGAGTTTTCCAGCTGGTACGCCAAAGACGCACTTCAGAGGATTTAACATCATCTTGTACCTTCGGAGGTTCTCAAAGGTTTCTGTGAGGTCGCTGATCAAGTCGGATCCTTTCCGGGTCATGACCGCGATGTCGTCGATGTAAGCATGTACGTTCCGGCCAATTTGGTCCTTCAGGCACCGCTGCATCGTGCGCTGGTAAGTGGCACCTGCATTTTTCAAACGAAAAGGCATGGTGACATAGCAGAAAGTACCAAAATGAGTGATGAACGAGGTTGCCTTGTGGTCGGACTTCTTCATCCGGATTTGGTGATACCCAAAATATGTGTCAAGAAAACACAGAAGTTCCGCCCCCGCCGTCGAATCAATGACTTGGTCAATGCGCGGCAAGGAGAACGGATCCTTCGGACAATGCTTATTCAAGACAGAGTAATCGATGCACATTCTTAGTATTTCAAAATTCTTTTTGGGTACAAGGACGGGATTTGCGACCCAATCAGTATGAATAACTTCTATTACAAAACCTGCCTCTAGTAACTTTGCTAGTTCCATTCCTATGGCGCGGCGCTTCTTATCTCCAAAGCGTAGCATAGCTTGCTTCACCGATTTAGCCCCCGGATTGATGTTGAGGTTGTGCTCGGCGAGTTCCCTTGGTACTCCAGACATGTCAGAAGGTTGCCATGCGAAGATGTCCATGTTAGCGCGGAGGAACTCGACAAGCGCGTCTTCCTATTTGGGGTCCATGTTGGCTCCGACCGAGACCTGCTTAGAGCTATCTCCTTCCTTGAAGTCGATTTTCTTGGTCTCTATCGTGGCCTTGAATGAAGTTTCTGTTCGGAGACCTGCTTCTTGGTGGTGTGCATCTCTTTTGGATCCACCGCGGCTCTGTAGCCTTGCATCTCCTCTCCAGATATTGACACGCGTACAGCACGCGACCGTTGGGAACCCCAAGTGGAAGGTGTGATGCGTACAGCAGTAAGTTTCCCTCAGTAAGAAACCAAGGTTTATCGAACCAGTAGGAGTCAAGAAGCACGTTGAAGGTTGATGGCGGCGGAGTGTAGTGCGGCGCAACACCAGGGATTCCGGCGCCAACGTGGAACCTGCACAACACAACCAAATTACTTTGCCCCAACGTGACAGTGAGGTTGTCAATCTCACCTGCTTGCTGTAACAAAGGATTAGATGTATAGTGTGGATGATGATGTTTGCAGAAAACAGTAGAACGAGTATTGCAGTAGATTGTATTCGATGTAAAGAATGGACCGGGGTCCACAGTTCACTAGTGGTGTCTCTCCCATAAGATAAATAGCATGTTGGGTGAACAAATTACAGTTGGGCAATTGACAAATAAAGAGGGCATGACCATGCACATACATGTTATGATGAGTATTGTGAGATTTAATTGGGCATTATGACAAAGTACATAGACCGCTATACAGCATGCATCTATGCCTAAAAATTCCACCTTCAGGTTATCATCCGAACCCCCTCCAGTATTAAGTTGCAAACAACAGACAATTGCATTAAGTATGGTGCGTAATGTAATCAACAAATACATCCTTAGACATAGCATTGATGTTTTATCCCTAGTGGCAACAGCACATCCACAACCTTAGAACTTTCTGTCACTGTCCCAGATTTAATGGAGGCATGAACCCACTATCGAGCATAAATACTCCCTCTTGGAGTTACAAGTAATGACTTGGCCAGAGCCTCTAATAATAACGGAGAGCATGCAAGATCATAAACAACACATAGATGATAGATTGATAATCAACATAGCATAGTATTCATTATTCATCGGATCCCAACAAATGCAACATGTAGCATTACAAATAGATGATCTTGATCATGTTAGGCAGCTCACAAGATCCAACAATGATAGCACAATTAGGAGAAGACGACCATCTAGCTACTGCTATGGACCCATAGTCCAGGGGTGAACTACTCACACATCACTCCGGAGGCGACCATGGCGGTGAAGAGTCCTCCGGGAGATGATTCCCCTCTCTGGCAGGGTGCCGGAGGCGATCTCCTGAATCCCCCGAGATGTGATTGGCGGCGGCGGCGTCTCTGTAAGGTTTTCCGTATCGTGGCTCTCGGTACTGGAACTATTATCGACGAAGGCTTATGTAGGCGGAAGGGTAGGTGAGGGGCGCCACGAGGGCCCCACACGCCAGGGCCACGCGGCCCAAGCCTTGGCCGCGCCGCCCTGTTGTGTGGGCGCCTCGTCGCCCCACTTCGTTTCCCTTTCGGACTTCTGGAAGCTTCGTGGAAAAATAAGATCCTGGGCGTTGATTTCGTCCAATTCCGAGAATATTTCCTTACTAGGATTTCTGAAACCAAAAACAGCAGAAAATAGCAACTGGCTCTTCGGCATCTCGTTAATAGGTTAGTGCCGGAAAATGCATAAATATGACAAAAAGTATGTATAAAACATGTGAGTATCATCATAAAAGTAGCATGGAACATAAGAAATTATCGATACGTTGGAGACGTATCAGCATCCCCAAGCTTAGTTCCTACTCGTCCCGAGTAGGTAAACGATAACAAAGATAATTTCTGAAGTGACATGCTATCATAATCTTGATCAATACTATTGTAAGCACATGTAATGAATGCAGCGATTCGAAGCAATGGTAAATACAATGAGTAAACAATTGAATCATATAGCAAAGACTTATTATGAATAGTACTTTCAAGACAAGCATCAATAAGTCTTGCATAAGAGTTAACTCATAAAGCAATAAATTCAAAGTAAAGGTATTGAAGCAACACAAGGGAAGATTAAGTTTCAGCGGTTGCTTTCAACTTGTAACATGTACTACCTCCGTGTCAAGGAATAAGGCGCACGCGTATTCCAAGACGAACTTTGACCATAAAAATTGAGCAACACAATCTTAATTATATTATATGTAATTAGTATTGTTGGATTCGTATTGAAAAGCACTGTCTAATGATGCTAATTTCATTCAAACAATCTTTATATATTTAAAGTAATTCTTGGTCAAACAAAAAGCACGTAAAACGAGGGCGCCTTATTCCTTGAATCGGAGGTAGTATATCTCATGGATATTGTCAACATAAAGTAATATAATAAGTGCAATATGCAAGTATGTAGGAATCAATGTACAGTTAACACAAGTGTTTGCTTCTTGAGATAGAAGGAAGTAGGTAAACTGACTCAACATAAATGTAAAAGAAAGGCCCTTCGTAGAGGGAAGCATTGATTGCTATATTTGTGCTAGAGCTTTTATTTTGAAAACAAGAAACAATTTTGTCAACGGTAGTAATAAAGCATATGTATTATGTAAATTATATCCTACAAGTTGCAAGCCTCATGCATAGTATACCAATAGTGCCCGCACCTTGTCCTAATTAGCTCGGATTACCTGGATTATCACCGCAATACATATGTTTTAACCAAGTATCACAAAGGGGTACCTCTATGCCGCCTGTACAAAGGTCTAAGGAGAAAGCTCGCAATGGATTTCTCGCTTTTGATTATTCTCAACTTAGACATCCATACCGGGACAACATAGACAACAGATAATGGACTCCTCTTTAATGCATAAGCATTTGGCAACAAATAATATTCTCATATGAGATTGAGGATTGTTTTCCAAAACTGAAACTTCCACCATGGATCATGGCTTTAGTTAGCGGCCCAATGTTCTTCTCTAACAATATGCATACTCAAACCATTCAACTCATGGTAAATCGCCCTTACTTCAAACAAGACGAACATGCATAGCAACTCACATGATATTCAACAAAGTGGTGATGGCGTCCCCAGGAACATGGTTATCGCTCAACAAGCAACTTATAAGAGATAAGATGCATAAGTACATATTCAATACCACAATAGTTTTTAGGCTATTTGTCCCATGAGCTATACATTGCAAAGGCGAAGAATGGAAATTTAAAGGTAGCACTCAAGCAATTTAATTTGGAATGGCGGAGAAATACCATGTAGTAGGTAGGTATGGTGGACACAAGTGGCATAGTGTTTGGCTCAAGGATTTTGGATGCATGAGAAGTATTCCCTCTCAATACAAGGCTTAGGCTAGCAAGGTTATTTGAAACAAACAAAAGTATGAACCGGTACAGCAAAACTCACATAAAAGTCATATTGTAAGCATTATAAGACTCTACACCATTTTCCTTGTTGTTCGACCCTTACTAGAAAATATCTAGACCTTAGAGAGACCAATCATGCAAGCCAAATTTTAGCAAGCTCTATGTATTTCTTCACTAATGGGTGCAAAGTATATGATGCAAGAGCTTAAACATGAGCACAACAATTGCCAAGTATCACATTATTCAAGATATTATACCAATTACCACATGTAGCATTTCCCGTTTCCAACCATATAATAATTTAACGAAGCAGATTGAACCTTCGCCATGAACATGTAGGTATCATCAATAATGTGGCATGGAACATAAGAAATTATCGATACGTCGGAGACGTATCAATGCATGAGAAGTATTCCCTCTCGATACAAGGTTTAGGCTAGCAAGGTTATTTAAAGCAAACACAAGTATGAACTGGTACATCAAAACTCACATAAAAGACATATTGTAAGCATTATAAGACTCTACACCGTCTTCCTTGTTGTTCGACCCTTACTAGAAAATATCTAGACCTTAGAGAGACCAATCATGCAAACCAAATTTTAGCAGGCTCTATGTATTTGTTCATTAATAGGTGCAAAGTATATGATGCAAGAGCTTAAACATGAGCACAACAATTGCCAAGTATCACATTATTCAAGTTATTATACCAATTACCACATGTAGCATTTCCCGTTTCCAACCATATAACAATTTAATGAAGCAGTTTCAACCTTCGCCATGAACATTATGAGTAAAGCCTAAGGACATATTTGTCCATATGCAACAGCGGAGCGTGTCTCTCTCCCACACAATGAATGCTAGGATCCAACTTTATTCAAACAAAAACAAAAACATATAGATGCTCCAAGTAAAGCACATAAGATGTGATGGAATAAAAATATAGTTTCACTAGAGGAACCTGATAATGTTGTCGATGAAGAAGGGGATGCCTTGGGCATCCCCAAGCTTAGATGCTTGAGTCTTATTGAAATATGCAGGGATGAACCACCGGGGCATCCCCAAGCTTAGAGCTTTCACTCTCCTTGTTGATCATATTGTATCATCCTCCTCTCTTGATCCTTGAAAACTTCCTCCACACCAAACTCAAAACAACTCATTAGAGGGTTAGTGCATAATCAAAATTCACATGTTCAGAGGTGACATAATCATTCTTAACACTTCTGGACATTGCACAAAGCTACTGAAAGTTAATGGAATAAATAAATCCATCAAACATAGCAAAACAGGCAATGCGAAATAAAAGGCAGAATCTGTCAAAACAGAACAGTACGTAAAGACGATCTTTTTTAGGTGCACCAGACTTGCTCAGATGAAAATGCTCAAATTGAATGAAAGCTGCGTACATATCTGAGGATCACTCACATAAATTGGCAGAATTTTCTGAGTTACCTACAGAGACTACTGCTCAAATTCGTGACAACAACATATCTGTTTCTGCACAGCAATCCAAATCTAGTATGAACCTTACTATCAAAGACTTTACTTGGCACAAAAATGCAACAAAATTAAGATAAGGAGAGGTTGCTACAGTAGTAACAACTTCCAAGACTCAAATATAAAACAAAGTACTGTAGTAAAATCATGGGTTGTCTCTCATAAGCGCTTTTCTTTAACGCCTTTCAGCTAGGCGAAGAAAGTGTGTATCAAGTGTTATCAAGAGATGATGCATCTACAGCGGGGCTTGGAGTTTTCTCAACCATGCATTGTATTTTGTATATGTAAGTTTCAGAGGCTCCCTTTTCATTAGTCTTAGGCTTGCTATTCTCATCAAACAAATTTTGAGGGGCAAGCCAAGCATAATTATCTTCTAGAGCTTCATGCATTCCTAGGAGCTTGCAAGGTATTGGTGCTTTAATCTCCCCACCATCATTAACATTATTAGTGTACCTTATTCTATCCATGTCCATATTTTCGAGTGTTCTTTTAAAATCGGTGAACATACCAAGCCTCTTATGCTTAATGAAAACTTTTCTAGCTTCTTTAGCTATATCTTTAAATTCCCTATCAAGGACTTTTAAAACAAAATCTCTCTTTTCTCCCCTCTCCATATCAGAAAGTGTAAGAAACATGTGTTGTATCATGGGATTGAGACTAATAAATCTAGTTTCCAACATATGTACCAAGCAGGCATAGGCAGTTTCATAAGTAGGAGCAGCTTTTAATAATGGTATATCTTCACAATCTTCATCCATGCTAACATGGGTGAAAATGCTTCTATATTATCTCTTCCAATTATAGACCCTTGTCCTATATATATATATATATATATATATCTTTTAGAGTGAACTTAGGAGGAATCATGATGAAATAAGTAAAGTAAATGCAAGTAACTAAATTTTTTTTTGTGTTTTTAATATGGAGATCAAGACAGTAAATAAAGTAAAGCTAGCAACTAATTTTTTTGTGTTTTGTTTTAGTGCAGCAAACAAAGTAGTAAATAAAAGTAAAGAAGACAAAAATAAAATAAAGAGATTGGAGGTGGAGACTCCCCTTGCAGCGTGTCTTGATCTCCCCGGCAACAGCGCCAGAAATTTAGCTTGACACGCATACAACACGCGACCGTTGGGAACCCCAAGTGGAAGGTGTGATGCGTACAGCAATAAGTTTCCCTCAGTAAGAAACCAAGGTTTATCGAATCAGTAGGAGTCAAGAAGCACGTTGAAGGTTGATGGCGGCGGAGTGTAGTGTGGCGCAACACCAGGGATTCCGGCGCCAACGTGGAACCTGCACAACACAACCAAATTACTTTGCCCCAACGTTACATTGAGGTTGTCAATCTCACCAGCTTGCTGTAACAAAGGATTAGATGTATACTGTGGATGATGATGTTTGCAAAAAACAGTAGAACGAGTATTGCAGTAGATTGTATTCGATGTAAAGAATGGACCGGGGTCCACAGTTAACTAGTGGTGTCTCTCCCATAAGGTAAATAGCATGTTGGGTGAACAAATTACAGTTGGGAAATTGACAAATAAAGAGGGCATGACCATGCACATACATGTTATGATGAGTATTGTGAGATTTAATTGGGCGTTACGACAAAGTACATAGACCGCTATCCAGCATGCATCTATGCCTAAAAAGTCCACCTTCAGGTTATCATCCGAACCCCCTCCAGTATTGACATAGGCATCCCCAATGGGCCTGCCGAAGATAGTACCCGGGGTTTACTGAAGGCCCACGACTCGAAGAATAAGAAGAATCGGAAGCTCAAATTGCTATTAAGGAAAGCTAGAGTTGTATTAGGAGATAATATTTGTAATCTTGCGGGATGAGTTGGAAACCCTCCCGGACTTTGTAACTTATACATTACGAATCCCTCGGCTCCACCTCCTATATAAGGAGGAGTCGAGGGACAAAGAAAGCATCGAATCATTGTCTCACGAACCCTAGTTTTCGTATCGTCGAGTACTTTTCGGCTGAAACCTTCGAGATCTACTTGCCCTCTACTTCTAACTAAACCCTAGTCTACAACCCGTAGGCATTGATAAGTTAATCCCTTGTCAATTGGAGCCGTCTGTGGGAATTAGAGGCGTCAAGGATCTGATCTCGATGGCACATTCAAGATCGTCGACTTCATCAACAACAAGCAACACGATGGATCGAGGTAAACAAATCGCAACTGGTCCTGTCGATTTTGTTCCTCACCTGCCCTCCCGTTTGGATGCATATGCGTATCTAGAGGAGCCTATGGAGATGACGTTCGGAAGGTTCCACTTTCGCGTCGAGAAGGAGGGAGCGTATCGTCTCGAAATTCCGATCTCATCGGGATTATTAGCGGTCGATTCCGATTTTTCGAACTCAGCATCGTCAATTGAGTCAGGCGAAGAGGAGACTTCATCGCCACGCTTCATCAGCACCAGGGCAAGCGAAAAGCTCGCCAGGATCTTCAGCGACATGTCCTTCGAGTCATCTGCGGACTCTTATATAAGCAATGACTCGAGCAGCGTCGACAGCTTCAACTTCATCGACAAATCCATTACTGTGGGCAAGGTCTTCACCAATCTTTATGATGGTTTCACCAAACCCAGCAAAGATCTGAATTCAAAATATCATCAGATCTATGCCATCGAAGAGCCAAGTCGCGATCAGGAGGAAACATCTGAGGCTTTCGACGATTTGGGAAATCCATACGTCGATCCCTCCGATCTAAGACGAGGTTTAGGCAGTAAATATGTCGGACCTACACCACGTGTTAGGGTTTAACTCCCACAAGCAGCATGGGATAGAGCCACAAGAGCTATGGACGGCTCAGAACCAATGGCCACAACAGCCACGCCAGAAGAATTGCAAGCATATCAATATAGGCTCGCGCGAGCTGCAAGGGAATTGGAAAAACAGACAGCTTCTCTGAACAGGAGAAGGGAGGTAGCCTCCGCATCAAGCAGACGAAGGGCGGAGTTAAGTCGACAATCAGGAACCTAGGGAGATAGCCACAGGGAAGCTCGGAACAGAGCGAGATCAAGGCTGCAAAACATACCTGAAGGAGAAAGAGAGCACTTGGTTCAAAACCTCGACATGTCTTTTATGTCGATAGACACGAGAGGGAACATTATCCCCAAGACACCAGAAGCTGGGTATATGGCGACACATGCCTTTATCCTTGCATCCAGGCCACCTCCAGGAGATCCAAGGGAGGCATTGTACAACATGGCGATGGCAGGAGTCGGGGCCATGGGAACGGCGTTTGTGTCAACACCTCCCGAAGGAACAGCAAGGCAAAATAGTCCACGACCTGCGGCAGCAGCAACAGTTCCCGAAGGAACAAGTGGAGCAAGAGACACAGCAGCGCAAGCAAGGGTGGACAGAGCACGGCAAAATAGAAGAGAACATCGGCATTCCCCAGAACTAAACGACGAGGATATGTGTGGGTTGCCATGCTTCACAAGGAGGGTCCGGAAAACTCGAGTCCCTTCGGGGTTTAAACTGCCTGATAACTTCAAAAAATTTGACGGTTTGCAAGATCCAGAGGATTGGCTAGTTGATTACCTCGAGACGGTGAAGCTCACAGGAGGAACTAGAGCAACAGCTATGCAAAGCATCCAGGTGCATTTAAGTGGAGCCACGCGATCTTGGATAAAAAAGCTTCCTCCAGGATCCATCGACAACTGGGATAGCTTCGAGGACGTGTTCGTCAAGAATTTCCGATCCACTTGCAAAAACCTGCATCACTGGAGGAACTGAGGGCGTGTCGACAAAAGCCAGATGAATCAATGAGGAAATACATCCAAAGATGGAATATCATTAAAAACTCGGCAGAGAATATATCTGACGAGAGAGCGATAGATGCGTTCGTCGCAGGAATCAGGCGAGGAGATTTTGTCGAGGACTTGGGAAGAACCAACCCAAAGACAATATCCGCATTAATGGAGATAGCAAATAGATGGGCAGATGGAGAAGATGTTGTTCACAACAAACGGCATAGGTCACCAGAGGAGGACCGCGGTCGAAATTATCAAAATAGGCGACGGTTTCCTCGGCAGTACTCGAGCTATGATGCTCCTGGACAAATTTCGGCAGGTTTTCGAGCAAGCGCCGGAGGAAACAATAGAGATGATTATCAGAGGAGCAACGAGCAGCGAGGCGACAATAGAGATGACTCTCGAAACAACAGACAAAATACTGGGCCAAGGTTCCAAAGACCTTTCTTGTCCCCCGAAGAGATGATGAACGGTCCGTGTCAGATGCATTTTTATCTCGACAACAACGGAAAGAGACATTCAGGACACTTGCAAAAGGATTGCCGAAATTTCCAAGCAATGTTAAGGTGGGCAGGGCACGCCAATGCCCAGGCAGCACACAGAAATCCTCAAGGACCAAGGAGTGAGATCCACTTGCCACCTCCTCCCGCAATTACGGACGAAAATTGACATCAACTCAGAATAGCGGCAGCACCTGCACCACCACCTTATGTTGATCCCAACTCCAACGGAGCGGTCTCGATGATTCAGAAAGGCATGCCATCCAATAGAGCTTAGAAAGTAATCTCGCGATAGGTGTTCATGGCAGAGAAGATGCCCCCACCAACGGTTGAGTACCTTAACTGGTCAGGGCAAGACATTGGCTTCACAATAGCGGATCATCCATAGCAAGTTCCTCGACCAGGGCAGTCAGCACTTATCTTACCAGCAGTAATCGCAGCATTTGATGTATCTCGAGTGTTCATAGATGGAGGCAGCAGTTTAAACCTTATGTATGCAGATACACTAAGGAAGATGAACATATCTCTAGCAAATCTGAAACCAACCGACACACGATTCCATGGCATCACACCGGAGAAGCCAAGTTATCCGCTGGGGAAGATTAATCTCGATGTCCAGTTTGGGACCCGAGAAAACTACAGAATAGAGAGGCTGGAATTTGAAGTTGTGGATTTCCCATCACAATACCACGCTTTGTTGGGACGACCAGCATATGCCAGGTTTATGGCGGTACCACATTACACATACCTGTTGTGGAGGATGCCTGGACCTAAGGGACCAATCACAGTCAAAGGAAGCTTCGCGTTAGCCGATAAATGTGATAAGGATTTTCATCGACTATCAGAAACCTTCGGGATGCAAGCAGAGTACATGGCGTCAAGGCTCACGACTGATTATGATGTACTACCAGATGTAGGAAGGCCCAACAAAGAATCAACCTTTAACACTGAGAAAAATTCTAAAGAGGTGCAGATTCACCCGAAAGATCCAAAAAAGACGACGTCCATCGCGACAGACATGGACCTCGCATAGGAAAGCGCGCTCGTCGAGTTCCTCCGTGAGAACTGGAAAATCGCATGGTGTCCAGCTGACATGCCAGGAGTACCCAGGGAACTTGCCGAGCACCACCTAAACTTGGATCCATTAGCGAGACCAATAAAACAACATTTGCGGCGTTTTTTGGAGCCAACCCGCAAAGCTATGCTGTCAGAAATCGATCGACTGAGAGAAGCTGGTTTTATCAAGGAACTGCATACAGAGGCCACATGGGTAGCGAACCTAGTGTTGGTGCCGAAGAAAAACACTAAAGTCCTTCGCATGTGCATCGACTTTACGTGTCTCAATAAACATTGTCCAAAGGATCACTTTCCCCTCCCGAGGATCGATCAAATTATCGACTCCACGGCAGGATGTGAACGCCTTTCCTTCCTGGATGCATATTCTGGTTATAACCAGATCAGATTGAAAGAAGAAGATGAGGTCAAAACAGCGTTCATCACACCTTATGGCGTGTTTTGCTATAGAACAATGCCTTTTGGTTTGAAAAACGCGGGAGCAACATACCAGAGGATGATGCAGAAGTGCTTAGCAACATAGATTGGGAAAAACGTATAAGTGTACATTGACGATGTCGTAATAACATCAAAAAAGGGGACAACGTTAATTGAGGATCTGAAGGAAACTTTTGATAACCTCGACAAGTTTTGCCTCAAGTTGAACCCGACGAAGTGTTCTTTTGGTGTCCCTGCAGGAGAACTTCTTGGGTTTCTAGTTTCAGTAAGAGGGATTGAAGCAAATCCCAAAAAATCCAAGCTATCGTAACAATGAGGAAGCCAACAAAGTTGAAAGAAATACAACAGCTAACTGGGCGAGTTGCAGCTTTAAGCAGATTTGTCGCTAGGCTGGGAGAAAAAGCGTTACCGTTCTACGCTTTAATCAAGCAAGGAGAGAAATTCCAGTGGAACGAAGAGGCAGATAGAGCCTTCGAGGATTTAAAGCACACAATTTCGACACCACCAATCTTGGTGGCGCCGAAAGAGAAGGAACCTCTCCTGTTATATATTGCAGCTACGCCTCAGGTGGTCAGCACGGTGCTAGTCGTCGAAAGAGAAGAAGAAGGAAAACTCCATGGAGTACAAAGGCCGGTATATTTCATCAGTGAAGTTTTATCGCCTTCCGAACAGCGGTACCCGCAGTACCAGAAGTTAGCATATGGAGTGTTCACAACAACAAGAAAATTGCGCCATTATTTTTTGGCACACCCGATAATAGTGGTCAATGAAGCACCTCTATCAAATATACTGAACAATCCAGAAGCTACAGGGCGTGTCTCCCTTTAGGGAATAGAACTTTCCCCTCGGGACATCACGTATGAAAAAAGAAAGGCAATCAAGTCGCAAATTCTGCCAGATTTCATCGCAGAGTGGATGGAGCTGCAAAACACAGGACCTCCAGATTTATCGAGAACTTGGACCATGAATTTTGACGGGTCCAAAAGGGTAGAAGGAGCTGGTGCAGGCGTGATACTTATATCACCTGAAGGCGACAAACTGAAGTATGTCCTACGGATGACGTTCCCAAACGCATCTAACAATGAAGCAGAATACGAAGCTCTCATACACGGGATGAAGATGGCGAAAGCTTGTGGTGCAACCCGATTAAAAATCTTTGGCGACTCACAATTGGTAGCTCAGCAGGTTATGAACCAATGTGATGCAGTCAATGACAGCATGGTGGCATACAAGGAAGTGTACAATGAGCTTGAGATGCTATTTGATGGATGCGAAGTAAATCATATTAGCAGGCTAAGCAACGATGAAGCCGATGTTCTCGCAAATATCGGGTCGCAGTGCCTTGCAATCCCGCCAGGAGTATTTTGGGAAGAAATAACCGAGAGATCCACCAAACCAAAGAAGGTGCAGAAGAAGGAAAAGGAGGAGAAAACTTCAATAGCTCTTAAAGAAGCACCAGAAGAAGAAGAGGACCAGGAGCTGGTGATGATGGTGGAAGTCCCATGGATGCAAGCGTACATATCGTATATCCTAATGAAAGAAATACCCGATGATCCAGTCGAAGCAAGGCGAGTTATTCGACGATCCAAGGCCTTCACAGTGGTCAAAGGGGAATTATACAAGCGTAGTATTTCGGGCGTGTTACAAAGATGCGTCACACCTGAAGAAGGAAGGATAATCTTAAAGGATGTACACGAGGGAATATGTGGTCATCATGCGAGCAGTCGAGCTATTGCGGCCAAAGTTTTTCGGGCTGGATTTTACTGGTTGACATCAATTGAGGATGCGAAGGAGATAGTAAAAAATCCAAACCATTATAATCTAATTTCTCTTCTCTGGCTTTTATGAGAGCATTTGTAATATGTTTCGTGAAAGCCAAGTTTATAGCACTAGCATTAGGACGCTTAGCAAGTTTTTGTAAGAACTTTATAACTTCAGAGATGTGGCAATCATCAAAATCCAAACCATTATAATCTAAAGCAATGGGATCATCATCCCCAATGTTGGAAAAAATTTCAGCAGTTTTATCACGTGCGACTTAATAGCTTTATGATTTCGGGCAGTTTTTCGCGCTTTGCATTAGAAGTGGAAGCATTGCTAACACCAATTCTTTTACCATTATTAGTAGGGGGTGCAGCAACATGTGGAGCATTAGCATTGCTAGTGGTGGTAATAGTCCAAACTTTAGCTATATTATCTTCTTTAGCATTATCTTCTTTCTCCCACCTAGCACGCAATTCGGCCATCAATCTTATATTCTCATTAATTCTAACTTGGATGGCATTTGCTGTAGTAACAATTTTATTATTATGATTTTCATTAGGCATAACTTTCGATTTCAAAAGATCAACATCGTGACAAGACTATCGACTTTAGAAGCAAGTATATCAATTTTCCCAAGCTTTACTTCAACAGATTTGTTAAAAGCAGTTTGTGTACTAATAAATTCTTTAAGCATAGCTTCAAGTCTAGGGGGTGTGTTCCTATTATTGTTGTAGGAATTCCCATAAGAATTACCATAGCCGTTGCCATTATTATAAGGATATGGCCTATAGTTGTTACTAGAATTGTTCTGGTAAGCATTGTTGTTGAAATTATTATTTTTAATGAAGTTCACATCAACATGTTCTTCTTGAGCAACCAATGAAGCTAACGGAACATTATTAGGATCAACATTAGTCCTACCATTCACAAGCATAGACATAATAGCATCAATCTTATCATTCAAGGAAGAGGTTTCTTCGACAGAATTTACCTTCTTACCTTGTGGAGCTCTTTCCGTGTGCCATTCAGAGTAATTAATCATCATATTATCAAGAAGCTTTGTTGCTTCACCAAGAGTGATGGACATAAAGGTACCTCCAGCAGCTGAATCCAATAGGTTCCGCGAAGAAAAATTCAGTCCTGCATAAAAGGTTTGGATGATCATCCAAGTAGTCAGTCCATGGGTTGGGCAATTTTTAACCAAAGATTTCATTATTTCCCATGCTTGGGCAACATGCTCATTATCCAATTGTTTAAAATTCATTATGCTACTCCTCAAAGATATAATTTTAGCAGGGGTATAATATCTACCAATAAAAGCATCCTTGCATTTAGTCCATGAATCAATACTATTCTTAGGCAGAGATAGCAACCAATCTTTAGCTCTTCCTCTTAATGAGAAAGGGAACAATTTTAATTTTATAATGTCACCATCTACATCTTTATACTTTTGCATTTCACACAATTCAACAAAATTATTGAGATGGGCAGCAGCATCATCAGAACTAACACCAGAAAATTGCTCTCGCATAACAAGATTCAGTAAAGCAGGTTTAATTTCAAAGAATTCTGCTGTAGTAGCAGGTGGAGCAATAGGTGTGCATAAGAAATCATTATTATTTGTGGTTGTGAAGTCACACAACTTAGTATTTTCAGGAGTACCCATTTTAGCAATAGTAAATAAAGCAAACTAGATAAAGTAAATGCTAGTAACTAATTTTTTTGTGTTTTTAATATAGAGTCCAAGATAGTAAATAAACTAAAACTAGCAACTAATTTTTTTGTGTTTTGATTTAATGCAGCAAACAAAGTAGTAAATAAAATAGAGCAAGACAAAAACAAAGTAAAGAGATTGGATTGTGGAGACTCCCCTTGCAGCGTGTCTTGATCTCCCCGGCAACGGCGCCAGAAAATCTACTTGCTGCGCGTGGTTGACGTATGTCTTTTCCGTTCAACATGCGTCCGTTGGGAACCCCAAGAGGAAGGTGTGATGCGTACAACAGTAAGTTTTCCCTCAGTAAGAAACCAAGGTTTATCGAACCAGTAGGAGCCAAGAAGCACGTCGAAGGTTGATGGCGGCGGGATGTAGTGCGGCGCAACACCAGGGATTCCGGCGCCAACGTGGAACCTGCACAACACAACCAAAGTACTTTGCCCCAAAGTAACAGTGAGGTTGTCAATCTCACCGGCTTGCTGTAACAAAGGATTAGATGTATAGTGTGGATAATGATTGTTTGCAGAAAACAGTAGAACAAGTATTGCAGTAGATTGTATTCGATGTAAAAGAATGGACCGGGGTCCACAGTTCACTAGAGGTGTCTCTCCCATAAGATAAATAGCATGTTGGGTGAACAAATTACAGGTGGGCAATTGAAAAATAGAGAGGGCATGACCATGCACATACATGATATGATGAGTATAGTGAGATTTAATTGGGCATTACGACAAAGTACATAGACCGCTATCCAGCATGCATCTATGCCTAAAAATTCCACCTTCAGGTTATCATCCGAACCCCTTCCAGTATTAAGTTGCAAACAACAGACAATTGCATTAAGTATGGTGCGTAATGTAATCAATAACTACATCCTCGGACATAGCATCAATGTTTTATCCCTAGTGGCAACAGCACATCCACAACCTTAGAACTTTCTGTCACTGTCCCAGATTTAATGGAGGCATGAACCCACCATCGAGCATAAATACTCCCTCTTGGAGTTAAGAGTAAAAACTTGGCCAGAGCCTCTACTAATAACGGAGAGCATGCAAGATCATAAACAACACATAGGTATAAATTGATAATCAACATAACATAGTATTCTCTATCCATCGGATCCCAACAAACACAACATGTAGCATTACAGATAGATGATCTTGATCATGTTAGGCAGCTCACAAGACCCGACAATGAAGCATAATTAGGAGAAGACGACCATCTAGCTACTGCTATGGACCCATAGTCCAGGGGTGAACTACTCACTCATCACTCCGGAGGCGACCATGGCGGTGAAGAGTCCTCCGGGAGATGATTCCCCTCTCCGGCAGGGTGCCGGAGGCGATCTCCTGAATCCCCCGAGATGGGATTGGCGGCGGCGGCGTCTCTGGAAGGTTTTCCGTATCGTGGCTCTCGGTACTGGGGATTTCGCGACGAAGACTATATGTAGGCGGAAGGGCAGGTCAGGGGGCCGCACGGGGGCTCCACACACTAGGGCTGCACGGGCCCCCCTTGGGCCGCGCCGCCCTACTGTGGTGGCGCCCCGTGGCCCCACTTCGTCTCCTCTTCGGTCTTCTGGAAGCTTCGTGGCAAAATAGGCCCCTGGGCGTTGATTTCGTCCAATTCCGAGAATATTTCCTTACTAGGATTTCTGAAACCAAAAACAGCAGAAAACAGCAACTGGCTCTTCGGCATCTCGTTAATAGGTTAGTGCCGGAAAATGCATAAATATGACATAAAGTATGCATAAAACATGTACGTATCATCAATAATGTGGCATGGAACATAAGAAATTATCGATACGTCGGAGACGTATCAGCCGCCTGTACAAAGGTCTAAGGAGAAAGCTCGCATTGGATTTCTCGCTTTTGATTATTCTCAACTTAGACATCCATACCGGTGAAGGAGATATGCCCTAGAGGCAATAATAAAGTGGTTATTATTTATATCTTTATGTTTATGATAAATGTTTATATATCATGCTATAATTGTATTAACCGAAACATTAGTACATGTGTGATATGTAGACAACAAAGAAGTCTCTAGTATGCCTCTTAACTAGCTTGTTGATTAATGGATGATTAGTTTCATAATCATGAACATTGGATGTTATTAATAACAAGGTTATATCATTGTATGAATGATGTAATGGACACACCCAATTAAGCGTAGCATAAGATCTCGTCATTAAGTTATTTGCTATAAGCTTTCGATACATAGTTACCTTGTCCTTATGACCATGAGATCATGTAAATCACTTATACCGGAAAGGTACTTTGATTACACCAAACGCCACTGCGTAAATGGGTGGTTATAAAGGTGGGATTAAGTATCCGGAAAGTATGAGTTGAGGCATATGGATCAACAGTGGGATTTGTCCATCCCGATGACGGATGGATATACTCTGGGCCCTCTCGGTGGAATGTCGTCTAATGTCTTGCAAGCATATGAATAAGTTCATAAGAGACCACATACCACGGTACGAGTAAAGAGTACTTGTCAGGAGACGAGGTTGAACAAGGTATAGAGTGATACCAAAGATCAAACCTCGGACAAGTAAAATATCGCGTGACAAAGGGAATTGGTATCGTATGTGAATGGTTCATTCGATCACTAAAGTCATCATTGAATATGTGGGAGCCATTATGGATCTCCAGATCCCGCTATTGGTTATTGGTCGGAGTGAGTACTCAACCATGTCCGCATAGTTCGCGAACCGTAGGGTGACACACTTAAAGTTGGATGTTGAAATGGTAGAACTTGAATATGGAATGGAGTTCGAATATTTGTTCGGAGTCCCGGATGAGATCCCGGACATCATGAGGAGTTCCGGAATGGTCCGGAGAATAAGATTCATATATAGGATGTCATTTTATGTGATTTAAAATGATTCGGAAGGTTCTATGGAAGGTTCTAGAAGGTTCTAGAAAAGTCCGGAAGAAACCACCAAGGAAGGTGGAGTCCCGGAGGGACTCCACCTCCATGGCCGGCCAACCCTAGAGGGGGAGGAGTCCCAAGTGGACTCCCCCTATGGGGGCCGGCCACCCCCCCACATGGAAGGAGGGAATCCCACCTCAAGTGGGATTCCCACCTTGGGTAGGTTTCCCTATCACATGGAAGGTTTTGGGTTCGGGTCTTATTCGGAGACTTGTAGTCCAACACTTGGGGTTCCACCTATATAATGAGGGGCCAAGGGGAGGGGGCCGGCCACCCCAAGACCACCACCTGGCCGCACCCCCCAAGTGGCCGGCCACCCCCTCCCAAACCCTAGCCGCCCCCCTCTCCTCCATAGCTCCCGCATGCTTAAGCGAAGCTCCGCCAGAGTTCTCCACCGCCACCGACACCACGCCGTCGTGCTGTCAGATTCAAGATGAGCTACTACTTCCGCTGCCCGCTGGAACGGGAGGTGGATGTCGTCTTCATCAACAACCGAACGTGTGACCGAGTACGGAGGTGCTGCCCGTTCGTGGCGCCGGTGATCAAGATCTTCTACGCGCTTTTGCAAGCGGCAAGTGAACGTCTACCGCAGCAACATCATCTTGTAGGCTTTGGAATCTCTTCAAGGGTGAGACTCGATAATCCCCTCGTTGCTACCGTCTTCTAGATTGCATCTTGGCTTGGATTGCGTGTTCGCGGTAGGAAATTTTTTGTTTTCTATGCAACGTGATCCTACAGTGGTATCAGAGCCGTGTCTATGCATAGATGGTTGCACGAGTAGAACACAATGGTTTTGTGGGCGTTGATGCTCTTGTTATCTTTAGTTTGAGTACTTTGCATCTTCGTGGCATAGTGGGATGAAGCGGCTCGGACTAACTTTACATGACCGCGTTCATGAGACTTGTTCCTCGTTCGACATGCAACTTGTATTGCATAAGAGACTTTGCGGGTGTCTGTCTCTCCTACTATAGTGAAGATTCAATTTACTCTTCTATTGAAAACATTAGTATCAACGTTGTGGTTCATGTTCGTAGGTAGATTAGATCTCTCTCGAAAACCCTAAACCACGTAAAATATGCAAACCAAATTAGAGACGTCTAACTTGTTTTTGCAGGGTTTGGTGATGTGATATGGCCATAATGTGATGATGAATATGTATGAGATGATCATTATTGTATTGTGGCAACCGGCAGGAGCCTTATGGTTGTCTTTAAATTTCATGTTGAGTAGTATTTCAAAGTAGTTGTAATAGTTGCTACATGGAGGACAATCATGAAGACGGCACCATTGACCTTGACACTACGCCGACGATGATGGAGATCATGCCCGAAGATGATGGAGATCATGTCCGTGCTTTGGTGATGAAGATCAAAGGCGCAAAGACAAAAGGGCCATATCATATCACATATGAACTGCATGTGATGTTAATCCTTTTTATGCATCTTATTTTGCTTAGATCGCGACGGTAGCATTATAAGATGATCCCTCACTAAAATCTCAAGATAATAAAGTGTTCATCCTTAGTAGCACCGTTGCCAAGACTTGTCGTTTCGAAGCATCTCGTGATGATCGGGTGTGATAGAATCAACAAGTGCATACAACGGGTGCAAGACAGTTTTGCACATGCGGATACTATGGTGGCCTTGACGAGCCTAGCATGTACAGACATGGTCTCGGAACACGTGATACCGAAAGGTAGAGCTTGAATCATATGGTTGATATGATAAACACTTTGAGTGTTCGCCATTGAAATCACACCTTGTCTCGTGATGATCGGACTTAGGTGCGGTGGATTTGGTTCGTGTGATCACTAAGACAATGCGAGGGATATTGTTTTGAGTGGGAGTTCACCTTGATTTTTAATTATGTTGAATTAAAATTTGAACTCAATTTGTCATAAACTTAGTCTAAACTTTTGCAAATATATGTTGTAGAGATGGCGTCCCCAATCAATTTTAACCAGTCCCTAGAGAAAGAAAAACTTAAGAGCAACGGTAGCAACTTCACCGACTGGTTCCGTCATGTGAGGATCTTCCTCTCTGGCAGAAATCTGCAATATGTGCTTGATGCACCGCTAGGTGACCCTCCTGCAGAAACTGAAACCGATGAAGTAAAAGCTGTTTACGAGAATCGGAAAACTCGGTACTCTCAAGTTCAGTGTGCCATCCTGTGCAGTCTGGAATCCGATCTTCAAAAACGTTTTGAGCACCACGATCCTCATGAGTTGATGAATGAGCTGAAAGCTATATTCGAGACTCATGCGGCCGTGGAATGCTATGAAGCATCGAAACATTTCTTCAGCTGTATGATGGAAGAAGGCAGCTCCGTTAGTGAGCACATGCTCGCCATGACCGGGCATGCGAAGAAACTCAGTGACTTGGGAATAGTGATTCCTAACAGACTGGGGATTAATCGTGTCCTTCAATCACTGCCACCAAGTTACAAGAACTTTGTGATGAACTACAATATGCAGAACATGAACAAGGAGTTACCTGAACTCTTTGGCATGCTAAAAGCTGCTGAGATTGAGATCAAGAAAGAGCACCAAGTGTTGATGGTCAACAAGACCACCAGTTTCAAGAAACAGGGCAAGTCTAAGGGAAAATTCAAGAAGGGTAGAAAGAAAGCTGACACACCTCCTATGAAACCTAAGAACGGCCCTAAGCCTGATGCTGAGTGCTATTACTGCAAGGAGAAGGGACACTGGAAGCGTAATTGCTCCAAGTATCTGGCTGATCTGAAGAGCGGCCTTGTCAAGAAGAAGAAAGAAGGTATATCCGATATACATGTTATAGATGTTTATCTCACTGGTTCTCGTTCTAGTACCTGGGTATTTGATACTGGTTCGGTTGCTCATATTTGTAACTCGAAACAGGAACTAAAGAATAAACGAAGACTACTGAAAGATGAAGTGACGATGCACGTTGGAAACGGATCCAAAGTCGATGTGATTGCTGTCGGCACACTTCCTCTACATCTACCTTCGGGATTAGTTTTAAGCCTAAATAATTGTTATTTTGTACCCGCGTTGAGCATGAACATTATATCTGGATCTTGTTTAATGCAAGACGGTTATTCATTCAAGTCTGAGAATAATGGTTGTTCTATTTTTATGAATAATATCTTTTATGGTCTAGCACCAGAAAAGAATGGCTTATTTCTGTTAGATCTCGATAGTAGTGATACGCATATACATAACATTGATGCTAAGCGAATTAAATTGAATGATAATTCTACTTATATGTGGCACTGTCGTCTTGGTCATATTGGAGTGAAACGCATGAAGAAACTCCATACCGATGGATTACTTGAATCACTTGACTTTGAGTCACTTGATAGATGCGAAGCATGTCTAATGGGAAAAATGACTAAGACTCCATTTTCTGGTATGATGGAGCGAGCTACTGACTTATTGGAAATCATACATACCGATGTGTGCGGACCAATGAGCGTAGCATCGCGCGGTGGTTATCGTTATGTTCTAACCTTCACAGATGATCTGAGTAGATATGGGTATATCTATTTCATGAAACATAAATCCGAAACTTTCGAGAAGTTTAAGGAATTTCAAAGTGAAGTAGAAAATCAACGTAACAAGAAGATCAAATTTCTACGATTTGATCGTGGAGGTGAATATCTGAGTTATGAGTTTGGCATGCATTTAAAGAAATGCGGAATACTTTCACAATTGACACCGCCAGGAACACCACAACGAAACGGTGTGTCCGAACGTCATAATCGAACTCTCTTAGATATGGTTCGTTCTATGATGTCTCTTACTGATTTGCCGTTATCATTTTGGAGTTATTCATTAGAGACAGCCGCATTCACTTTAAATAGAGCACCATCAAAATCCATAGAAACGACACCATATGAATTATGGTTTAATAAGAAACCTAAGCTGTCGTTCCTTAAAGTTTGGGGTTGCGAAGCCTATGTAAAGAAGTTACAACCGGACAAGCTAGAACCCAAAGCGGAGAAATGCGTCTTCATAGGATACCCTAAGGAAACTATAGGGTACACTTTCTATCACAAATCCGAAGGCAAAATCTTTGTTGCTAAGAACGGAACCTTTCTTGAGAAAGAATTTCTCACTAAAGAAGTGACTGGAAGAAAAGTAGAACTCGATGAGATTGATGAATCTATACTCGTTGATCGAGTAGCGCGATACGGAAGTTGTACTGTACCGCCTACACCGGCAACAGAGGAAGCTAATGATAATGATCATGAAACTTCGAACGAGGAAACTACTGAACCTCGCAGATCGACAAGGGAACGTGCCACTCCTGATTGGTATGATCCTTGTCTAAATGTCATGATTGTGGATAACAATCATGAGGACCCTGCGACGTATGAAGAAGCGATGATGAGCCCAGATTCCAACAAATGGCAAGAAGCCATGAAATCCGAAATGGGATCCATGTATGATAACAAAGTATGGACTTTGGTAGACTTACCTGATAGCCGAAAGGCTGTCGAGAATAAATGGATCTTCAAAAGAAAAACAGATGTTGATGGTAATATTACTGTCTATAAAGCTCGACTTGTCGCAAAGGGTTTCCGACAAATTCAAGGAGTTGACTACGATGAGACTTTCTCACCTGTAGCGAAGCTAAAATCTGTGAGGATTTTGTTAGCAATAGCTGCATTTTTCGATTATGAGATTTGGCAGATGGATGTCAAAACGGCATTCCTTAATGGAGACATTGAGGAAGAGTTGTATATGGTACAACCCAAAGGTTTTGTCGATCCTAAAAATGCTGACAAAGTATGCAAACTTCAGCGTTCAATCTATGGACTGAAGCAAGCATCAAGAAGTTGGAACCGACGCTTTGATAAGGTGATCAAAGACTTCGGGTTTATACAGTTTCATGGAGAGGCCTGTATTTACAAGAAAGTGAGTGGGAGCTCTGTAGCATTCCTGATATTATATGTAGATGACATATTATTGATCGAGAATGATATAGAACTATTAAGCAGTGTAAAAGGTTATTTGAATAATAGTTTTTCAATGAAAGACCTTGGTGAAGCATCGTATATATTAGGCATCAAGATTTATAGAGATAGATCAAGACGCCTAATAGGGCTATCACAGAGTACATACCTGGACAAGATTCTAAAGAAGTTTAGAATGGACGAAAGTAAGAAAGGGTTCTTACCTATGTTACTGGGCAAGGTCTTGAGTAAGACTCAAGGACCGGCTACGGCAGAAGAAAGAGAAAGGATGAGTAATATCCCCTATGCCTCGGCAATAGGATCTATCATGTATGCCATGCTATGTACTAGACCGGATATAGCACATGTTGTTAGTTTGACTAGCAGATATCAAAGTGATCCAGGAATGGAACACTGGACAGCGGTCAAGAATATCCTGAAGTACTTGAAAAGAACTAAGGATATGTTTCTTTGTTAGGGAGGTGACCAAGAGCTCGTTGTAAGTGGTTACACCGATGCGAGTTGGAACACTGATCCTGATGACTCTAAGTCACAGTCTGGGTACGTGTTTATATTGAATGGTGCTGCAGTAAGCTGGGCAAGCTCGAAGCAGTGCACGGTGGCGAAGTCTTCAACAGAATCAGAGTACATAGCGGCTTCAGAGGCTTCATCAGAAGCGGTATGGATGAAGAGGTTCATTGTAGAGCTCGGTGTGGTTCCTAGTGCATTGGACCCATTAATCATTTACTGTGATAACATGGGTGCCATCGCCAATGCACAAGAGCCAAGGTCACACAAGAGGCTGAAGCATATCAAGTTGCGTTACCACTCGATTCGCGAGTACATCGAAGATGGAGAAGTAAAGATTTGCAAAGTACACACTGATCTGAAAGTAGCAGATCCGTTGACTAAAGCTCTCCCTAGGGCAAAGCATGACCAACACCAGAATGCCATGGGTGTTAGGTATATTACAAAGTAATCTAGATTATTGACTCTAGTGCAAGTGGGAGACTGAAGGAGATATGCCCTAGAGGCAATAATAAAGTGGTTATTATTTATATCTTTATGTTTATGATAAATGTTTATATATCATGCTATAATTGTATTAACTAAAACATTAGTACATGTGTGATATGTAGACAACAAAGAAGTCTCTAGTATGCCTCTTAACTAGCTTGTTGATTAATGGATGATTAGTTTCATAATTATGAACATTGGATGTTATTAATAACAAGGTTATATCATTGTATGAATGATGTAATGGACACACCCAATTAAGCGTAGCATAAGATCTCGTCATTAAGTTATTTGCTATAAGCTTTCGATACATAGTTACCTAGTCCTTATGACCATGAGATCATGTAAATCACTTATACCGGAAAGGTACTTTGATTACACCAAACGCCACTGCGTAAATGGGTGGTTATAAAGGTGGGATTAAGTATCCGGAAAGTATGAGTTGAGGCATATGGATCAACAGTGGGATTTGTCCATCCCGATGACGGATATATATACTCTGGGCCCTCTCGGTGGAATGTCGTCTAATGTCTTGCAAGCATATGAATAAGTTCATAAGAGACCACATACCACGGTACGAGTAAAGAGTACTTGTCAGGAGACGAGGTTGAACAAGGTATAGAGTGATACCGAAGATCAAACCTCGGACAAGTAAAATATCGCGTGACAAAGGGAATTGGTATCGTATGTGAATGGTTCATTCGATCACTAAAGTCATCGTTGAATATGTGGGAGCCATTATGCCAGATCCCGCTATTGGTTATTGGTCGGAGTGAGTACTCAACCATGTCTGCATAGTTCGCGAACCGTAGGGTGACACACTTAAAGTTGGATGTTGAAATGGTAGAACTTGAATATGGAATGGAGTTCGAATATTTGTTCGGAGTCCATCCCGGACATCACGAGGAGTTCCGGAATGGTCCGGAGAATAAGATTCATATATAGGATGTCATTTTATGTGATTTAAAATGATTCGGAAGGTTCTATGGAAGGTTCTAGAAGGTTCTAGAAAAGTCCGGAAGAAACCACCAAGGAAGGTGGAGTCCCGGAGGGACTCCACCTCCATGGCCGGCCAACCCTAGAGGGGGAGGAGTCCCAAGTGGACTCCCCCTATGGGGGCCGGCCACCCCCCCACATGGAAGGGGGGAATCCCACCTCAAGTGGGATTCCCACCTTGGGTAGGTTTCCCTATCACATGGAAGGTTTTGGGTTCGGGTCTTATTCGGAGACTTGTAGTCCAACACTTGGGGTTCCACCTATATAATGAGGGGCCAAGGGGAGGGGGCCGGCCACCCCAAGACCACCACCTGGCCGCACCCCCCAAGTGGCCGGCCACCCCCTCCCAAACCCTAGCCGCCCCCCTCTCCTCCATAGCTCCCGCGTGCTTAAGCGAAGCTCCGCCGGAGTTCTCCACCACCACCGACACCACGCCGTCGTGCTGTCGGATTCAAGAGGAGCTACTACTTCCGCTGCCCGCTGGAACGGGAGGTGGACGTCGTCTTCATCAACAACCGAACGTGTGACCGAGTACGGAGGTGCTGCCCGTTCGTGGCGCCGGTGATCAAGATCTTCTACGCGCTTTTGCAAGCGGCAAGTGAACGTCTACCGCAGCAACAAGAGCCTCATCTTGTAGGCTTTGGAATCTCTTCAAGGGTGAGACTCGATAATCCCCTCGTTGCTACCGTCTTCTAGATTGCATCTTGGCTTGGATTGCGTGTTCGCGGTAGGAAATTTTTTGTTTTCTATGCAACGTGATCCTACAACCGGGACAACATAGACAACAGATAATGGACTCCTCTTTAATGCATAAGCATGTAGCAACAATTAATTTTCTCATATGAGATTGAGGATATTTGTCCAAAACTGAAACTTCCACCATGATTCATGGCTTTAGTTAGCGGCCCAATGTTCTTCTCTAACATTATGCATGCTCTAACCATTAAATAAGTGGTAAATCGCCCTTACTTCAGACAAGACGAACATGCATAGCAACTCACATGATATTCAACAAAGAGTAGTTGATGGCGTCCCCAGGAACATGGTTATCGCACAACAAGCAACTTAACAAGAGATAAAGTGCATAAGTACATATTCAATACCACAATAGTTTTTAGGCTATTTGTCCCATGAGCTATATATTGTATAGGTAGAGGGATAGAAATTTTAAAGGTAGCACTCAAGCAATTTACTTTGGAATGGCGGAGAAATACCATGTAGTAGGTAGGTATGGGGTGGACACAAATGGCATAGTGGTTGGCTCAAGGATTTTGGATGCATGAGAAGTATTCCCTCTCGATACAAGGTTTTAGGCTAGCAAGGTTATTTGAAACAAACACAAGGATGAACCGGTGCAGCAAAACTCACATAAAAGACATATTGTAAACATTATAAGACTCTACACCGTCTTCCTTGTTGTTCAATCCAATACTAGAAATTATCTAGACCTTAGAGAGACCAATTATGCAAACCAAATTTTAGCAAGCTCTATGTATTTCTTCATTAATAGGTGCAAAGCATATGATGCAAGAGCTTAAACATGAGCACAACAATTGCCAAGTATCAAATTATCCAAGACATTTTTTCAATTACTACATGTAGCATTTTTCGTTTCCAACCTTATAACAATTTAACGAAGAAGATTCAACCTTCGCCATGAATACTATGAGTAAAGCCTAAGGACATATTTGTCCATATGCAACAGCGGAGCGTGTCTCTCTCCCACACAAAGAATGCTAGGATCCATTTTATTCAAACAAAACAAAAACAAAAACAAACCGACGCTCCAAGCAAAGCACATAAGATGTGATGGAATAAAAATATAGTTTCAGGGGAGGAACCTGATAATGTTGTCAATGAAGAAGGGGATGCCTTGGGCATCCCCAAGCTTAGAAGCTTGAGTCTTCTTGAAATATGCAGGGGTGAACCACCGGGGCATCCCCAAGCTTAGAGCTTTCACTCTCCTTGATCATATCGTATCATCCTCCTCTCTTGATCCTTGAAAACTTCCTCCACACCAAACTCAAAACAACTCATTAGAGGGTTAGTGCACAATCAAAATTTACATGTTCAGAGGTGACATAATCATTCTTAACACTTATGGACATTGCACAAAGCTACTGAAAGTTAATGGAATCGAAAAATCCATCAAGCATATCAAAACAGGCAATGCGAAATAAAAGGCAGAATCTATCAAAACAGAACAGTTCGTAAAGACGAATTTCTAAGAGGCACCAGACTTGCTCAAATTTAATGAAAGTTGCGTACATATCTGAGGATCACTCATGTAAATTGGCATAATTTTCTGAGTTACCTACAGAGAATTTTGCCCAGATTCGTGACAGCAAAGAAATCTATTTCTGCGCAGTAATCCAAATCTAGTATGAACCTTACTATCAACGACTTTACTTGGCACAACTATGCAACAAAATAAGATAAGGAGAGGTTGCTACAGTAGTAAAAACTTCCAAGACTCAAATATAAAAGAAAGGTACTGTAGTAAAAACATGGGTTGTCTCTTATAAGCGCTTTTCTTTAACGCCTTTCAGCTAGGCGTAGAAAGTGTATATCAAGTATTATCAAGAGGTGATGAATTGACAGCGGGGTTTGGAGTTTTCTCAACCATGCATAGTATTTTGGATACATAGGTTTCAGTGGCTCCCTTTTCATTAGTCTTGGGCTTGCTACTCTCATCAAACAAATTTTCAGGAACGAGCCAAGCATAATTATCATCTAGAGCTTCATGCATCGCTAGGAGCTTACATGGTATTGGTGCTTTAATCTCCCCACCATCATTAACATTATTAGTGTACTTAATTCTATCCATATCCATCTTTTCAAGTGTTCTTTTAAAATCGGTGATCATACCAAGCCTCTCATGCTTACTAAAAACTTTTCTAGCTTCTTTAGCTATATCCGCAAATTCTCGCACCAAGACTTTTAGAACAAAATCTCTCTTCTCCCCCCTCTCCATATCAGAAAGTGTAAGAAACATGTGTTGTATCATGGGGTTGAGACTAATAAATCTAGCTTCCATCATGCGTACCAAACAAACAGAGGCATCTTCATAAGTAGGGACAGCTTTTGCAAGGGGTATATCTTTAAGATCTTCATGCATACTAGCGTGGGTGAAAAATTCTTCTATATTATCTCTTCCAATTATAGACCCTCGTCCCACAGGTATATCTTTTACGATAGAATTAAAAGGAAACATGTTGAAATAAGTAAAGCAAATGCAAGTAACTAATTTTTTTTTGTGTTTTTAATATAGAGTGCAAACAAGAAAGTAAATAAAGTAAAACTAGCAACTAATTTTTTTGTATTTTGTTTTAGTGCAGCAAACAAAGTAGTAAATAAAATAAAGCAAGACAAAAACAAAGTAAAGAGATTGGATTGTGGAGACTCCCCTTGCAGCGTGTCTTGATCTCCCCAGCAACGGCGCCAGAAATTTACTTGCTGCGCGTAGTTGACATATGTCTTTTCGTTCAACACGCGTCCGTTGGGAACCCCAAGAGGAAGGTGTGATGCGTACAGCAGTAAGTTTCCCTCAGTAAGAAACCAAGGTTTATCGAACCAGTAGGAACCAAGAAGCACGTCGAAGATTGATGGCGGCGGGATGTAGTGCGGCGCAACACCAGGGATTCCGGCGCCAACGTGGAACCTGCACAACACAACCAAAGTACTTTGCCCCAACGAAACAGTGAGGTTGTCAATCTCACCGGCTTGCTGTAACAAAGGATTAGATGTATAGTGTGGATGATGATTGTTTGCAGAAAACAGAAGAACAAGTATTGCAGTAGATTGTATTCGATGTAAAAGAATGGACCGGGGTCCACAGTTCACTAGAGGTGTCTCTCCCATAAGATAAATAACATGTTGGGTGAACAAATTACAGTTGGGCAATTGACAAATAGAGAGGGCATGACCATGCACATACATGATATGATGAGTATAGTGAGATTTAATTGGGCATTACGACAAAGTACATAGACCGCTATCCAGCATGCATCTATGCCTAAAAAGTCCACCTTCAGGTTATCATCCGAACCCCTTCCAGTATTAAGTTGCAAACAACAGACAATTGCATTAAGTATGGTGCGTAATGTAATCAATAACTACATCCTTGGACATAGCATCAATGTTTTATCCCTAGTAGCAACATCACATCCACAACCTTAGAACTTTCTGTCACTGTCCCAGATTTAATGGAGGCATGAACCCACTATCGAGCATAAATACTCCCTCTTGGAGTTAAGAGTAAAAACTTGGCCAGAGCCTCTACTAATAACGGAGAGCATGCAAGATCATAAAAAACACATAGGTATAAATTGATAATCAACATAACATAATATTCTCTATCCATCGGATCCCAACAAACACAACATGTAGCATTACAGATAGATGATCTTGATCATGTTAGGCAGCTCACAAGACCTGACAATGAAGCATAATTAGGAGAAGACGACCATCTAGCTACTGCTATGGACCCATAGTCCAGGGGTGAACTACTCACTCATCACTCCGGAGGCGACCATGGCGGTGAAGAGTCCTCCGGGAGATGATTCCCCTCTCCGGCAGGGTGCCGGAGGCGATCTCCTGAATCCCCCGAGATGGGATTGGCGGCGGCGGCGTCTCTAGAAGGTTTTCCATATCGTGGCTCTCAGTACTGGGGGTTTCGCGACGAAGACTATATGTAGGCGGAAGGGCAGGTCAGGGGGCCGCACGGGGGCCCCACACACTAGGGCCGCGCGGGCCCCCTAGGGCCGCGTGGGCCCCCTAGGGCCGCGCCTCCCTACTGTGGCGGCGCCCCGTGGCCCCACTTCGTCTCCTCTTCGGTCTTCTGGAAGCTCCGTGGCAAAATAGGCCCCTGGGCGTTGATTTCGTCCAATTCCGAGAATATTTCCTTACTAGGATTTCTGAAACCAAAAACGTGAAAAACAGCAACTGGCTCTTCGGCATCTCGTTAATAGGTTAGTGCCGGAAAATGCATAAATATGACATAAAGTATGCATAAAACATGTAGGTATCATCAATAATGTGGCATGGAACATAAGAAATTATCGATACGTCGGAGACGTATCAATGCATGAGAAGTATTTCCCTCTCGATACAAGGTTTAGGCTAGCAAGGTTATTTAAAGCAAACACAAGTATGAACTGGTACAGCAAAACTCACATAAAAGACATATTGTAAGCATTATAAGACTCTACACCGTCTTCCTTGTTGTTCGACCCTTACTAGAAAATATCTAGACCTTAGAGAGACCAATCATGCAAACCAAATTTTAGCAGGCTCTATGTATTTCTTCATTAATAGGTGCAAAGTATATGATGCAAGAGCTTAAACATGAGCACAACAATTGCCAAGTATCACATTATTCAAGTTATTATACCAATTACCACATGTAGCATTTCCCGTTTCCAACCATATAACAATTTAACGAAGCAGTTTCAACCTTCGCCATGAACATTATGAGTAAAGCCTAAGGACATATTTGTCCATATGCAACAGCGGAGCGTGTCTCTCTCCCACACAATGAATGCTAGGATCCAACTTTATTCAAACAAAACAAAAATAAAAACAAACAGACGCTTCAAGCAAAGTACATAAGATGTGATGGAATAAAAATATAGTTTCACTAGAGGAACCTGATAATGTTGTCGATGAAGAAGGGGATGCCTTGGGCATCCCCAATCTTAGACGCTTGAGTCTTCTTGAAATATGCAGGGATGAACCACTGGGGCATCCCCAAGCTTAGAGCTTTCACTCTCCTTGATCATATTGTATCATCCTCCTCTCTTGATCCTTGAAAACTTCCTCCACACCAAACTCAAAACAACTCATTAGAGGGTTAGTGCATAATCAAAATCCACATGTTCAGAGGTGACATAATCATTCTTAACACTTCTGGACATTGCACAAAGCTACTGAAAGTTAATGGAACAAAGAAATCCATCAAACATAGCAAAACAGGCAATGTGAAATAAAAGGCAGAATCTATCAAAACAGAACAGTCCGTAAAGACGAATTTCTAAGAGGCACCAGACTTGCTCAAATGAAAATTCTCAAATTGAATGAAAGTTTCGTACATATCTAAGGATCACTCACGTAAATTTGCAGAATTTTCTGAGTTTCCTAAAGAGAATTCAACCCAGATTCGTGACAGCAAGAAATCTGTTTCTGCGCAGTAATCCAAATCTAGTATGAACCTTACTATCAAAGACTTTACTTGGCACAACAATGCAACAAAATTAAGATAAGGAGAGGTTGCTACAGTAGTAACAACTTCCAAGACTCAAATATAAAACAAAAGTACTGTAGTAAAACCATGGGTTGTCTCCCATAAGCGCTTTTCTTTAACGCCTTTCAGCTAGGCGCAGAAAGTGTGTATCAAGTGTTATCAAGAGATGAAGCATCAACATCATTTTCACAATTTATCCCATTAGGTATCTTAGATGCTCCTTTTTCTATAGCGGTATTAAGAGCTTTATCAATTTTAGGCCTATAACAGTTTTTTGGTTTAGGGACCTTAGAGACATACATGAACTTTTGCTCCTTACCCACATAAGCTTTCTCTCTAAACTTAATAGATGAAAAAGTTGAACCCAAGGTTCCCATAGCTTTTTCAAGTTCACTAATCCTTTGGGTTTGATTATCATGAATAGCACAAGCTTCTAGGATGACGATTCTCTCATTAATTCCTCCTAGGGATTTGTCAAGTTTATCAGTGCTATTAAGTAATTCTCCCAGTTTAGTCTCAATACTTGGAAGGTTTTGCTCTATGGTTTCCAACTTTTTCATGACATCTTCAAGAGAGGTTTCAGTTTTAACTTCATTAACCGGTGGTATTCCAAATAGGCTCTTAATAATGCAACTAGCTTCTAAAGCAGGAGTGCCTAGGAAGTTACCTCCCGCAAGACAATCAAGAACATACCTATTCCAGCTAGAGATACCAACATAAAAATTCCTGAGTAGGATAGTGGTGGAGTGTTTCTTAGTGCACCTTTTATGGGCATTGATACGTCTCCAACGTATCGATAATTTCTTATGTTCCATGCCACTTTATTGATGATACCTACATGTTTTATGCATACTTTATGTCATATTTATGCATTTTCCGGCACTAACCTATTAATGAGATGCCGAAGAGCCAGTTGTTGTTTTCTGCTGTTTTTGGTTTCAGAAATCCTAGTAAGGAAATATTCTCGGAATTGGACGAAATCAACGCCCATGATCTTATTTTTCCACGAAGCTTCCAGAAGTCCGGAGAGGAAACGAAGTGGGGCGACGAGGCGCCCACACAACAGGGCGGTGCGGCCCAAGCCCTGGCCGCGCCGGCCTGGCGTGTGGGGCCCTCGTGGCGCCCCCTGACCTATCTCCTCTGCCTACTTAAGCCTTCGTCGATAATAACTCCAGTACCGAGAGCCACGATACGGAAAACCTTCCAGAGACGCCGTCGCCGCCAATCCCATCTCGGGGGATTCAGGAGATCGCCTCCGGCACCCTGCCGGAGAGGGGAATCATCTCTCGGAGGACTCTTCACCGCCATGGTCGCCTCCGGAGTGATGAGTGAGTAGTTCACCCCTGGACTATGGGTCCATAGCAGTAGCTAGATGGTCGTCTTCTCCTAATTGTGCTTCATTGTTGGATCTTGTGAGCTGCCTAACATGATCAAGATCATCTATCTGTAATGCTACATGTTGTGTTTGTTGGGATCCGATGAATAGTGAATGCTATGTTATGTTGATTATCAATCTATTATCTATGTGTTGTTTATGATCTTGCATGCTCTCCGTTACTAGTAGAGGCTCTGGCCAAGTTTTTGCTTGTAACTCCAAGAGGGAGTATTTATGCTCGATAGTGGGTTCATGCCTCCATTAAATCTGGGACAGTGACAGAAAGTTCTAAGGTTGTGGATGTGCTGTTGCCACTAGGGATAAAACATCGATGCTATGTCTAAGGATATATGTGTTGATTACATTACGCACCATACTTAATGCAATTGTCTGTTGTTTGCAACTTAATACTGGAAGGGGTTCGAATGAAAACCTGAAGGTGGACTTTTTAGGCATAGATGCATGCTGGATAGCGGTCTATGTACTTTGTCGTAATGCCCAATTAAATCTCACAATACTCATCATAACATGTATGTGCATGGTCATGCCCTCTTTATTTGTCAATTGCCCAACTGTAGTTTGTTCAGCCAACATGCTTATTCTTATGGGAGAGACACCTCTAGTGAACTGTGGACGCCGGTCCATTCTTTTAATCGAATACAATCTACTGCAATATTCGTTCTACTGTTTTCTGCAAACAACCATCAACCACACTATACATCTAATCCTTTGTTACAGCAAGCCGGTGAGATTGACAATCTCACTGTTACGTTGGGACAAAGTACTTTGGTTGTGTTGTGCAGGTTCCACGTTGGCGCCGGAATCCCTGGTGTTGCGCCGCACTACACTCCGCCGCCATCAACCTTCAACGTGCTTCTTGGCTCCTAATGGTTCGATAAACCTTGGTTTCTTACTGTGGGAAAACTTGCCGCTGTACGCATTACACCTTCCTCTTGGGGTTCCCAACGGTCGCGTGCTGTACGCGTATCAAGACTGTTTTCTAGCGCCGTTGCAGGGGAGATCAAGACACGTTGCAAGGGGGGTCTCCACCTCCAATCTCTTTACTTTGTTTTTGTCTTGCTTTATTTTATTTAGTACTTTGTTTGCTGCATTATATCAAAAACACAAAAAAATTAGTTGCTAGTTTTACTTTATTTACTGTCTTGTTTGCATTCTCCATATTAAAAACACAAAAAAAATTAGTTACTTGCATTTACTTTATCTAGTTTGCTCTATTTACTACTGCTAAAATGGGTACTCCTGAAAATACTAAGTTGTGTGACTTCACAACTACAAATAATAATGATTTCTTATGCACACCTATTGCTCCACCTGCTACTACAGCAGAATTCTTTGAAATTAAACCTGCTTTACTTAATCTTGTTATGAGAGAGTGATACGCATACAGCACGCGTCCGTTGGGAACCCCAAGAGGAAGGTGTGATGCGTACAGCAGCAAGTTTTCCCTCAGTAAGAAACCAAGGTTTATCGAACCAGTAGGAGCCAAGAAGCACGTTGAAGGTTGATGGCGGCGAAATGTAGTGCGGCGCAACACCAGAGATTCCGGCGCCAACGTGGAACCTGCACAGCACAACCAAAGTACTTTGCCCCAACGTAACAGTAAGGTTGTCAATCTCACCGGCTTGCTGTAACAAAGGATTAGATGTATAGTGTGGATGATGATTGTTTGCAGAAAACAGTAGAACAAGTATTGCAGTAGATTGTATTCGATTAAAAGAATGGACCAGGGTCCACAGTTCACTAGAGGTGTCTCTCCCATAAGATAAATAGCATGTTGGGTGAACAAATTACAGTTGGGCAATTGACCAATAAAGAGGGCATGACCATGCACATACATGATATGATGAGTATAGTGAGATTTAATTGGGCATTACGACAAAGTACATAGACCGCTATCCAGCATGCATCTATGCCTAAAAAGTCCACCTTCAGGTTATCATCTGAACCCCTTCCAGTATTAAGTTGCAAACAACAGACAATTGCGTTAAGTATGGTGCGTAATGTAATCAACAACTACATCCTTAGACATAGCATCGATGTTTTATCCCTAGTGGCAACAACACATCCACAACCTTAGAACTTTCTCACCATCGTCCCAGATTTAATGGAGGCATGAACCCACTATCGAGCATAAATACTCCCTCTTGGAGTTACTAGCAAAAACTTGGCCAGAGCCTCTACTAACAACGGAGAGCATGCAAGATCATAAACAACACATAGGTAATAAATTGATAATCAACATAACATAGTATTCTCTATCCATCGGATCCCAACAAACACAACATGTAGCATTACAGATAGATGATCTTGATCATGTTAGGCAGCTCACAAGACCCGACAATGAAGCATAATTAGGAGAAGACGACCATCTAGCTACTGCTATGGACCCATAGTCCAGGGGTGAACTACTCACACATCACTCCGGAGGCGACCATGGCGGTGAAGAGTCCTCCGGGAGATGATTCCCCTCTCCGGCAGGGTGCCGGAGGCGATCTCCTGAATCCCCCGAGATGGGATTGGCGGCGGCGGCGTCTCTGGAAGGTTTTCCGTATCGTGGCTCTCGGTACTGGGGTTTCGCGACGAAGACTATATGTAGGCAGAAGGGCAGGTCGAGAGGCGTCACGGGTGCCCCACACGCTAGGGCCGCGCGGGCCCCCCTGGGCCGCGCTGCCCTAGTGTGGCGGCGCCCCGTGGCCCCACTTCGTCTCCTCTTCGGTCTTCTGGAAGCTTCGTGGCAAAATAGGCCCCTGGGCGTTGATTTCGTCCAATTCCGAGAATATTTCCTTACTAGGATTTCCGAAACCAGAAACAGCAGAAAACAACAACTGGCTCTTCGGCATCTCGTTAATAGGTTAGTGCCGGAAAATGCATAAATATGACATAAAGTATGCATAAAACATGTAGGTATCATCAATAATGTGGCATGGAACATAAGAAATTATCGATATGTCGGAGACGTATCAGCATCCCCAAGCTTAGTTCCTGCTCGTCCCGAGCAGGTAAACGATAACAAAGATAATTTCTGGAGTGACATGCCATCATAACCTCGATCATACTATTGTAAGCATATGTAATGAATGCAGCAATCAAAACAATGGTAATGACATGAGTAAACAAATGAATCATGTAGCAAAGACTTTTCATGAATAGTACTTTCAAGACAAGCATCATTAAGTCTTGCATAAGAGTTAACTCATAAAGCAATAAATCAAAGTAGAGGTACTGAAGCAACACAAAGGAAGATTAAGTTTCAGCGGTTGCTTTCAACTTGTAACATGTATATCTCATGGATATTGTCAATGCAAAGTAATATAACAAGTGCAATATGCAAAATATGTAGGAATCAATGCACAGTTCACACAAGTGTTTGCTTGTTGAGGTGGAGAGAAATAGGTGAACTGACTCAACATTAAAGTAAAAGAAAGGCCCTTCGCAGAGGGAAGCATTGATTGCTATATTTGTGCTAGAGCTTTGATTTTGAAAACAAGAAACAATTTTGTCAACGGTAGTAATAAAGTATATGCATCATGTAAATTATATCTTACAAGTTGCAAGCCTCATGCATAGTATACTAATAGTGCCCGCACCTTGTCCTAATTAGCTTGGATTACCGGGATTATCATCGCAATACATATGTTTTAACCAAGTGTCACAAAGGGGTACCTCTATGCCGCCTGTACAAAGGTCTAAGGAGAAAGCTCGCTTTGGGTTTCTCACTTTTGATTATTCTCAACTTAGACATCCATACCGGGACAACATAGACAACAGATAATGGACTCCTCTTTAATGCATAAGCGTTTAGCAACAATTAATGTTCTCATATGAGATTGAGGATATTTGTCCAAAACTGAAACTTCCACCATGATTCATGGCTTTAGTTAGCGGCCCAATGTTCTTCTCTAACAGTATGCATGCTCTAACCATTAAATGAGTGGTAAATCGCCCTTACTTCAGACAAGACGGACATGCATAGCAACTCACATGATATTCAGCAAAGATTAGTTGATGGCGTCCCCAGGAACATGGTTATCGCACAACAAGCAACTTAATAAGAGATAAAGTGCATAAGTACATATTCAATACCACAATAGTTTTTAGGCTATTTGTCCCATGAGCTATATATTGTAAAGGTAGAGGATAGAAATTTAAAGGTAGCACTCAAGCAATTTACTTTGGAATGTCGGAGAAATACCATGTAGTAGGTAGGTATGGTGGACACAAATGGCATAGTGGTTGGCTCAAGGATTTTGGATGCATGAGAAGTATTCCCTCTCGATACAAGGTTTAGGCTAGCAAGGTTATTTGAAACAAACACAAGGATGAACCGGTGCAGCAAAACTCACATAAAAGACATATTGTAAACATTATAAGACTCTACACCGTCTTCCTTGTTGTTCAACCCAATACTAGAAATTATCTAGACTTTAGAGAGACCAATTATGCAAACCAAATTTTAGCAAGCTCTATGTATTTCTTCATTAATAGGTGCAAAGTATATGATGCAAGAGCTTATACATGAGCACAACAATTGCCAAGTATCAAATTATCCAAGACTTTTTACCAATTACTACATGTAGCATTTCCCGTTTCCAACCATATAACAATTTAACGAAGAAGATTCAACCTTCGCCATGAATACTATGAGTAAAGCCTAAGGACATATTTGTCCATATGCAACAGCGGAGCGTGTCTCTTTCCCACACAATGAATGCTAGGATCCATTTTATTCAAACAAAACAAAAAACAAAAACAAACCGACGCTCCAAGCAAAGTGCATAAGATGTGACGGAATAAAAATATAGTTTCACTAGAGGAACCTGATAATGTTGTCGATGAAGAAGGGGATGCCTTGGGCATCCCCAAGCTTAGACGCTTGAGTCTTCTTGAAATATGCAGGGGTGAACCACCGGGGCATCCCCAAGCTTATAGCTTTCACTCTCCTTGATCATGTTGTATCATCCTCCTCTCTTGATCCTTGAAAACTTCCTCCACACCAAACTCAAAACAACTCATCAGAGGGTTAGTGCACAATCAAAATTTACATGTTCAGAGGTGACATAATCATTCTTAACACTTCTGGACATTGCACAAAGCTACTGAAAGTTAATAGAATCGAAAAATCCATCAAGCATATCAAAACAGGCAATGCGAAATAAAAGGCAGAATCTGTCAAAACAGAACAGTTCGTAAAGATGAATTTTATTGAGGCACCATACTTGCTCAAATGAAAATGCTCAAATTGAATGAAAGTTTCGTACATATCTGAGGATCACTCACGTAAATTGGCATAATTTTCTGAGTTACCTGCAGAGAATTTTGCCCAGATTCGTGACAGCAAAGAAATATGTTTCTGCGCAGTAATCCAAATCTAGTATGAACCTTACTATCAACGACTTTACTTGGCACAACTATGCAACAAAATAAGATAAGGAGAGGTTTCTACAGTAATAACAACTTCCAAGACTCAAATATAAAATAAAAGTGCAGTAGTAAAATCATGGGTTGTCTCCCATAAGCGCTTTTCTTTAACGCCTTTCAGCTAGCCGCAGAAAGTGTATATCAAGTGTTATCAAGAGACGAAGTATCAACATCATAATTTGTTCTAATAATAGAATCAAAAGGTAACTTCATTCTCTTTCTAGGGAAGTGTTCCATACCTTTTTTGAGAGGAAATTGATATTTAATATTACCTTCCTTCATATCAATGATAGCACCAACAGTTCGAAGAAAAGGCCTTCCCAATATAATGGGACAAGATGCATTGCATTCAATATCCAAGACAACAAAATCAACGGGGATAAGGTTATTGTTAACGGTAATGTGAACATTATCAACTCTCCCCAAATGTTTCTTTGTAGAATTATCAGCAAGATTAACATCTAAATAACAATTTTTCAATGGTGGCAAGTCAAGCATATTATAAATTTTCTTAGGCATAACGGAAATACTTGCACCAAGATCACATAAAGCATTACAATCAAAGTCATTGACCTTCATCTTAATGATGGGCTCCCAACCATCCTCTAGCTTCCTAGGAATAGAAGCTTCGCGTTCCAATTTTTCTTCTCTAGCTTTTATGAGAGCATTTGTAATATGTTTTGTGAAAGCCAAGTTTATAGCACTAGCATTAGGACTCTTAGCAAGTTTTTGTAAGAACTTTATAACTTCAGAAATGTGGCAATCATCAAAATCCAAACCATTATAATCTAAAGCAATGGGATCATCATCCCCAATGTTGGAAAAAATTTCAGCAGTTTTATCACTTTGGCGATTTCAAGAGTTTTAGCGATTTGGAGCAGTTTTTCGCGCTTTGCATCAGAAGTGGAAACATTGCTAACACCAATTATTTTATTATTAATAGTAGGAGGTGCAGCAACATGTGAAGCATTAGCATTGCTAGTGGTGGTAATAGTCCAAACTTTAGCTATATTGTCTTCTTTAGCATTTTCTTCTTTCTCCCACCTAGCACGCAATTCGGCCATCAATCTTATATTCTCATTAATTCTAACTTGGATGGCATTTGCTGTAGTAACAATTTTATTATTATGATTTTCATTAGGCATAACTTTTGATTTCAAAAGATCAACATCAGCAGCAAGACTATCGACTTTAGAAGCAAGTATATCAATTTTCCCAAGCTTTTCTTCAACAGATTTGTTAAAAGCAGTTTGTGTACTAATAAATTCTTTAAGCATAGCTTCAAGTCCAGGGGGTGTGTTCCTATTATTGTTGTAAGAATTCCCATAAGAATTACCATAACCGTTACCATTATTATAAGGATATGGCCTATAGTTGTTACTAGAATTGTTCCGATAAGCATTGTTGTTGAAATTATTATTTTTAATGTAGTTTACATCAACATGTTCTTCTTGAGCAACCAATGAAGCTAACGGAACGTTATTAGGATCAACATTAGTCCTATCATTCACAAGCATAGACATAATAGCATCAATCTTATCACTCAAGGAAGAGGTTTCGACAGAATTTACCTTCTTACCTTGTGGAGCCCTTTCCGTGTGCCATTCAGAGTAATTAATCATCATATTATCAAGAAGCTTTGTTGCTTCGCCAAGAGTGATGGACATAAAGGTACCTCCAGCAGCTGAATCCAATAAGTTCCGCGAAGAAAAATTCAGTCCTGCATAAAAGGTTTGGATGATCATCCAAGTAGTCAGTCCATGGGTTGGGCAATTTTAAACCAAATATTTCATTCTTTCCCAAGCTTAGGCAACATGCTCATTATCCAATTGTTTAAAATTCATTATGCTACTCCTCAAAGATATAATTTTAGCAGGGGGATAATATCTACCAATAAAAGCATCCTTGCATTTAGTCCATGAATCAATACTATTCTTAGGCAGAGATAGCAACCAATCTTTAGCTCTTCCTCTTAATGAGAAAGGGAACAATTTTAATTTTATAATATCACCATCTACATCTTTATACTTTTGCATTTCACACAATTCAACAAAATTATTGAGATGGGCAGCAGCAGCATCAGAACTAACACCAGAAAATTGCTCTCGCATAACAAGATTCAGTAAAGCAGGTTTAATTTCAAAGAATTCTGCTGTAATAGCAGGTGGAGCAATAGGTGTGCATAAGAAATCATTATTATTTGTGGTTGTGAAGTCACACAACTTAGTATTTTTAGGAGTACCCATTTTAGCAACAGTAAATAAAGCAAACTAGATAAAGTAAATGCAAGTAACTAATTTTTTTGTGTTTTTTTATATGGAGTGCAAGACAGTAAATAAAGTAAAGCTAGCAACTAATTTTTTTTGTGTTTTGATATAATGCAGCAAACAAAATAGTAAATAAAAGTAAAGCAAGACAAAAACAAAGTAAAGAGATTGGATTGTGGAGACTCCCCTTGCAGCGTGTCTTGATCTCCCCGGCAACGGCGCCAGAAAAAGAGCTGCTGGCGTGTAGTTGACGTGGGAGTTAGAGATCTTTGTGGTGTAACTTTTCTTCAGATCCCCGGCAACGGCGCTAGAAAAAGAGCTTGATACGCGTACAGCACGCGTCCGTTGGGAACCCCAAGAGGAAGGTGTGATGCGTACAGCAGCAAGTTTTCCCTCAGTAAGAAACCAAGGTTTATCGAACCAATAGGAGCCAAGAAGCACGTTGAAAGTTGATGGCGGCGAAATGTAGTGCGGCGCAACACCAGGGATTCCGGCGCCAACGTGGAACCTGCACAGCACAACCAAAGTACTTTGCCCCAACGTAACAGTGAGGTTGTCAATCTCACCGGCTTGCTGTAACAAAGGATTAGATGTATAGTGTGGATGATGATTGTTTGCAGAAAACAGTAGAACAAGTATTGCAGTAGATTGTAATCGATTAAAAGAATGGACCGGGGTCCATAGTTCACTAGAGGTGTCTCTCCCATAAGATAAATAGAATGTTGGGTGAACAAATTACAGTTGGGCAATTGACAATAAAGAGGGCATGACCATGCACATACATGATATGATGAGTATAGTGAGATTTAATTGGGCATTACGACAAAGTACATAGACCGCTATCCAGCATGCATCTATGCCTAAAAAGTCCACCTTCAGGTTATCATCCGAACCCCTTCCAGTATTAAGTTGCAAACAACAGACAATTGCATTAAGTATGGTGCGTAATGTAATCAACAACTAAATCCTTAGACATAGCATCGATGTTTTATCCCTAGTGGCAACAGCACATCCACAACCTTAGAACTTTCTGTCACTGTCCCAGATTTAATGGAGGCATGAACCCACTATCGAGCATAAATACTCCCTCTTGGAGTTACTAGCAAAAACTTGGCCAGAGCATCTACTAACAACGGAGAGCATGCAAGATCATAAATAGCACATAGGTAATAAATTGATAATCAACATAACATAGTATTCTCTATCCATCGGATCCCAACAAACACAACATGTAGCATTACAAATAGATGATCTTGATCATGTTAGGCAGCTCACAAGACCCGACAATGAAGCATAATTAGGAGAAGACGACCATCTAGCTACTACTATGGACCCATAGTCCAGAGGTGAACTACTCACACATCACTTCGGAGGCGACCATGGCGGTGAAGAGTCCTCCGGGAGATGATTCCCCTCTCCGGCAGGGTGCCGGAGGCGATCTCCTGAATCCCCCGAGATGGGATTGGCGGCGGCGGCGTCTCTGGAAGGTTTTCCGTATCGTGGCTCTCGGTACTGGGGGTTTCGCGACAAAGACTATATGTAGGTAGAAGGGCATGTCAGGAGGCGTCACGGGGGCCCCACACGCTAGGGCCGCGCGGCCCCCCCTGGGCCGCGCCGCCCTAGTGTGGCGGCGCCCCGTGGCCCCACTTCGTCTCTTCTTCGGTCTTCTGGAAGCTTCGTGGCAAAATAGGCCCCTGGGCGTTGATTTCGTCCAATTCCGAGAATATTTCCTTACTAGGATTTCTGAAACCAAAAATAGCAGAAAACAACAACTGGCTCTTCGGCATCTCGTTAATAGGTTAGTGCCGGAAAATGCATAAATATGACATAAAGTATGCATAAAACATGTAGGTATCATCAATAATGTGGCATGGAACATAAGAAATTGTCGATACGTCGGAGACGTATCAGAGAGCAATTTTCTGGTGTTAGTTCTAATGATGCTGCTGCCCATCTTAATAATTTTGTTGAATTATGTGAAATGCAAAAGTATAAGGATGTAGATGGTGACATTATAAAATTAAAATTGTTTCCTTTCTCATTAAGAGGAAGAGCTAAAGATTGGTTGCTATCTCTACCTAAGAATAGTATTAATTCATGGACTAAATGCAAGGATGCTTTTATTGGTAGATATTATCCTCCTGCTAAAATTATATCTTTGAGAAGTAGCATAATGAATTTTAAAAAATTGGATAATGAGCATGTTGCCCAAGCTTGGGAAAGAATGAAATCTTTGGTTAAAAATTGCCCAACCCATGGACTGACTACTTGGATGATCATCCAAACCTTTTATGCAGGACTGAATTTTTCTTCGCGGAACTTATTGGATTCAACTGCTGGAGGTACTTTTATGTCCATCACTCTAGGCGACGCAACAAAGCTTCTTGATAATATGATGATTAATTACTCTGAATGGCACACGGAAAGGGCTCCACAAGGTAAGAAGGTAAATTCTGTCGAAGAAACCTCTTCCTTGAGTGATAAGATTGATGCTATTATGTCTATGCTTGTGAATGGTAGGACTAATGTTTATCCTAATAATGATCCGTTAGCTTCATTGGTTGCTCAAGAAGAACATGTTGATGTAAACTTCATTAAAAATAATAATTTCAACAACAATGCTTATCGGAACAATTCTAGTAATAACTATAGGCCATATCCTTATAATAATGGTAACGGTTATGGTAATTCTTATGGGAATTCTTATAACAATAATAGGAACACACCCCCTGGACTTGAAGCTATGCATAAAGAATTTATTAGTACACAAACTGCTTTTAACAAATCTGTTGAAGAAAAGCTTGGGAAAATTGATATACTTGCTTCTAAAGTCGATAGTCTTGCTGCGGATGTTGATCTTTTGAAATCGAAAGTTATGCCTAATGAAAATAATAATAATAAAATTGTTACTACAGCAAATGCCATCCAAGTTAGAATCAATGAGAATATAAGATTGATGGCCGAATTGCGTGCTAGGTGGGAGAAAGAAGAAAATGCTAAAGAAGATAATATAGCTAAAGTTTCGACTATTACCACCACTAGCAATGCTAATGCTTCACATGTTGCTGCACCTCCTACTATTAATGGTAAAAGAATTGGTGTTGGCAATGTTTCCACTTCTAATGCAAAGCGTGAAAAACTGCCTGAAACTGCTGAAACTGCCTGTGATAAAACTGCTGAAATTTTTTCTAATGTTGGGGACAACGATCCCATTGCTTTAGATTATAATGGTTTGAATTTTTATGATTGCCACATCTCTGAAGTTATAAAGTTCTTACAAAAACTTGCTAAGAGTCCTAATGCTAGTACTATAAATTTGGCCTTTATAAAACATATTACAAATGCTCTCATAAAAGCTAGAGAAGGGAAATTAAATCGTGAAGCTTCTATTCCTAGGAAGCTAGAGGATGGTTGGGAGCCCATCATTAAGATGAAGGTCAATGACTTTGATTGTAATGCTTTATGTGATCTTGGTGCAAGTATTTCCGTTATGCCTAGAAAAATCTATAATATGCTTGACTTGCCACCATTGAAAAATTGTTACTTGGATGTTAATCTTGCTGATAACTCTACAAAGAAACCATTGGGGAGAGTTGATAATGTTCGCATTACCGTTAACAATAACCTTGTCCCCGTTGATTTTGTTGTCTTGGATATTGAATGCAATGCATCTTGTCCCATTATATTGGGAAGACCTTTTCTTCGAACTGTTGGTGCTATCATTGATATGAAGGAAGGTAATATTAAATATCAATTTCCTCTCAAGAAAGGTATGGAACACTTCCCTAGAAAGAGAATGAAGTTACCTTTTGATTCTATCATTAGAACAAATTATGATGTTGATGCTTCGTCTCTTGATAATACTTGATATACACTTTCTGCGCCTAGATGAAAGGCGTTAAAGAAAAGCGCTTATGGGAGACAACCCATGATTTTACTACTGCACTTTTATTTTATATTTGAGTCTTGGAAGTTGTTACTACTGTAGCAACCTCTCCTTATCTTAGTTTTGTTGCATTGTTGTGCCAAGTAAAGTCTTTGATAGTAAGGTTCATACTAGATTTGGATTACTGCGCAGAAACAGATTTCTTTGCTGTCACGAATTTGGCCTAATTCTCTGTAGGTAACTCAGAAAATTCTACCAATTTACGTGAGTGATCCTCAGATATGTACGCAACTTTCATTCAATTTGAGCATTTTCATTTGAGCAAGTCTGGTGCCTCTTAGAAATTCATCTTTACGAACTGTTCTGTTTTGACAGATTCTGCCTTTTATTTTGCATTGCCTGTTTTGCTATGCTTGATGGATTTCTTTATTCCATTAACTTTCAGAAGCTTTTTGCAATGTCCAGAAGTGTTAAGAATGATTATGTCACCTCTGAACATGTGAATTTTGATTATGCACTAACCCTCTAATGAGTTGTTTTGAGTTTGGTGTGGAGGAAGTTTTCAAGGATCAAGAGAGGAGGATGATACAATATGATCAAGGAGAGTGAAAGCTCTAAGCTTGGGGATGCCCCGGTGGTTCACCCCTGCATATTTCAAGAAGACTCAAGCGTCTAAGCTTGGGGATGCCCAAGGCATCCCCTTCTTCATCGACAACATTATCAGGTTCCTCTAGTGAAACTATATTTTTATTCCATCACATCTTATGTACTTTGCTTGGAGCGTCTGTTTGTTTTTGTTTTTGTTTTGTTTGAATAAAGTTGGATCCTAGCATTCATTGTGTGGGAGAGAGACACGCTCCGCTGTTTCATATGGACAAATATGTCCTTAGGCTTTACTCATAATATTCATGGCGAAGGTTGAATCTTCTTCGTTAAATTGTTATATTGTTGGAAACGGGAAATGCTACATGTAGTAATTGGAATAATAACTTGGATAATGTGATACTTGGCAATTGTTGTGCTCATGATTAAGCTCTTGCATCATATACTTTGCACCTATTAATGAAGAAATACATAGAGCTTGCTAAAATTTGGTTTGCATAATTGGTCTCTCTAAGGTCTAGATAATTTCTAGTAAGGGTCGAACAACAAGGAAGACGGTGTAGAGTCTTATAATGCTTACAATATGTCTTTTATGTGAGTTTTGCCGCACCGGTTCATACTTGTGTTTGTTTCAAATAACCTTGCTAGCCTAAACATTGTATCGAGAGGGAATACTTCTCATGCATCCAAAATCCTTGAGCCAACCACTATGCCATTTGTGTCCACCATACCTACCTACTACATGGTATTTCTCCGCCATTCCAAAGTAAATTGCTTGAGTGCTACCTTTAAAATTTCTATTCTTCATCTTTGCAATATATAGCTCATGGGACAAATAGCCTAAAAACTATCGTGGTATTGAATATGTACTTATGCACTTTATCTCTTATTAAGTTGCTTGTTGAGCGATAACCATGTTCCTGGGGACGCCATCAACACTTTGTTGAATATCATGTGAGTTGCTATGCATGTCCGTCTTGTCTGAAGTAAGGGCGATTTACCACGAGTTGAATGGTTAGAGCATGCATACTGTTAGAGAAGAACATTGGGCCGCTAACTAAAGCCATGAATCATGGTGGAAGTTTCAGTTTTGGACAAATATCCTCAATCTCATATGAGAATATTAATTGTTGCTAAATGCTTATGCATTAAAGAGGAGTCCATTATCTGTTGTCTATGTTGTCCCGGTATGGATGTCTAAGTTGAGAATAATCAAAGGCGAGAAATCCAATGCGAGCTTTCTCCTTAGACCTTTGTACAGGCGGCATAGAGGTACCCCTTTGTGACACTTGGTTAAAACATATGTATTGCGATGATAATCCAGGTAATCCGAGCTATTTAGGACAAGGTGCGGGCACTATTAGTATACTATGCATGAGGCTTGCAACTTGTAGGATATAATTTACATGATGCATATGCTTTATTACTACCGTTGACAAAATTGTTTCTTGTTTTCAAAACAAAAGCTCTAGCACAAATATAGCAATCAATGCTTCCCTCTGCGAAGGGCCTTTCTTTTACTTTTATGTTGAGTCAGTTCACCTATTTCTCTCCACCTCAAGAAGCAAACACTTGTGTGAACTGTGCATTGATTCCTATATAGTTGCATATTGCACTTGTTATATTACTTTACATTGACAATATCCATGAGATATACATGTTATAAGTTGAAAGCAACCGCTGAAACTTAATCTTCCTTTGTGTTGCTTCAATACCTCTACTATGAATTTATTGCTTTATGAGTTAACTCTTATGCAAGACTTATTGATGCTTGTCTTGAAAGTACTATTCATGAAAAGTCTTTATTATATGATTCATTTGTTTACTCATTGCATTACCATTGTTTCGAATCGCTGCATTCATTACATGTGCTTACAATAGTATTGATCAAGATTATGATGGCATGTCACTTTAGAAATTATCTTTGTTATCGTTTACCTACTCGGGACGAGCAGGAACTAAGCTTGGGGATGCTGATACGTCTCCAACGTATCGATAATTTCTTATGTTCCATGCCACTTTATTGATGATACCTACATGTTTTATGCATACTTTATGTCATATTTATGCATTTTCCGGCACTAACCTATTAACGAGATGCCGAAGAGCCAGTTGTTGTTTTCTGCTGTTTTTGGTTTCAGAAATCCTAGTAAGGAAATATTCTCGGAATTGGACGAAATCAACGCCCAGGATCTTATTTTTCCACGAAGCTTCCAGAAGTCCGGAGAGGAAATGAAGTGGGGCGACGAGGTGCCCACACAACAGGGCGGCGCGGCCCAAGCCCTGGCCGCGCGGGCCTGGCGTGTGGGGCCCTCGTGGCGCCCCCTGACCTATCTCCTCCGCCTACTTAAGCCTTCGTCGATAATAACTCCAGTACCGAGAGCCACGATACGGAAAACCTTCCAGAGATGCCGCCACCGCCAATCCCATCTCGGGGGATTCAGGAGATTGCCTCCGGCACCCTGCCGGAGAGGGGAATCATCTCCCGGAAGACTCTTCACCGCCATGGTCGCCTCCGGAGTGATGAGTGAGTAGTTCACCCCACTTTGGGCCAATATAGTCAGATCTGTACTCGTTGAGACGTTCCCGCGCGTCACGTGAACCGTCGCGGGGGGATTTTGAGTGCGAGCGAGATCTTCGGCCTCCGCCTCCACCTCCTCCTCCACCGCTAGGTGGTGGGGAGGGAGGCCTGCGAGGGGGCTAGTTTGACCTCTTGCTTCCGCCTTCAGATTCTCCTCGTCCCTCGTGATGCTGACTCCGGCTTCGGTGGCTGACTTCACCTTGGTGATGGTCGCCTTCGTCGTTCCGGCTTCTGCGAGGCTCCGGGTCGCGCTCCTCGTTCCGGCTCCGACGAGGTTCCGGCATTCGCTCTCTGTTCCTGCTTCGCTGGGGGATCACGTTGTCGCGGAAGTTGATTCCACCAGGCCCGTGTGACATAGGCATCCCCAAAGGGCCTGCCGAAGGTGGTACCCGGGGTTTACTGAAGACCCACGACTCGAAGGATAAGAAGAATCGGAAGCCCAAATTACTATTAAGGAAAGCTAGAGCTGTATTGGGAAATAATACTTGTAATCTTGCGGGATGAGTTGGAAACCCTCCCAAACTCTGTAACTTGTGTATTACGAATCCCTCGGCTCCACCTCCTATATAAAGGGGAGTCGAGGGACAAAGAAAGCATCGATACATTGTCTCACAAAACCCTAGTTTTCATATCGTCGAGCACTTTTCGGCTGAAACCTTCGAGATCTACTTGCCCTCTACTTCCAACTAAAACCCTAGTCTACAACCTGTAGGCATTGATAAGTTAATCCCTTTTCAATTGGCGCCGTCTGTGGGGATCGAACCCACGACCATGTATGAATGAAAAAAATAGAAATGGCGAGAGCCTATGATCAAATACAAGCATTTGCTTATAGCCTCGGGGGCTACTCCCATCGGGAGCGCTGGTCGCGCACCCGATAGATATGAAAACTTCGAGAAAGAAGGGAAATATAGCAACGTAAGGCGTTGAGCCTACACCCAAGCACAAGTCCTTGGCTGTAGCCTCGGGGGCTACTCCCATCGGGAACGCAGTTCGCGTGCCCGATGAAATTATAAAAAAGAGAGAAAGAAGAAGAAAAAGCGAGCATATTTTGATTTATATAAATAACTCTACATATACTCCCATCGGGAGGGCAATATAAGTCATCCGTTGACTCAATAAAATGTGCTATTCCAATAGCCGAAAAAGCACTCGATAATATATTCTCAGAGCGCCAAAGTTGCGATCAATCTCTGAATGCCGCAAAACTTTGCGAAGGTAAGACCCCAGATCCATTCTGAGTGGCGTGGCGCCGTCTCTGACGTCGGTTTGCTACTTTTTTTTTCTGTATCAACAGATACGAAGAAAAATCCTAACGGACGCGTTAGGTACCCGATAAAATATGACTAGGACTCGACAGAATGGTAAGACCTTAAGCGGCACCTGTCGAAGTTTACACCAGTATCCCAAGATCATGTCCAGGGACGTGATCTTGAAGTAGGTTTTTACGGATTGCCACTAGAGCAGTTAACTAGTACCTGATCTGTCAGATGAACTAGTCCCAACTACCATTATCCCTGTACAATATATAATTACGTATTTAAAGATATGTGATAAAATTCGGCAAAGTTATTGAATGAATATAAAGTTGGAGATTTTCCCTGATTCTGCGATTCAAGCAAAATCTCGGGGGCTACTGACATAGGCATCCCCAATGGGCGTGCCGAAGGTGGTACCCGGGGTTTACTGAAGACCCACGACTCGAAGGATAAGAAGAATCGGAAGCCCAAATTACTATTAAGGAAAGCTAGAGTTGTATTAGGAAATAATACTTGAAATCTTGCGGGATGAGTTGGAAACCCTCCCGGACTCTGTAACTTGTGTACTACGAATCCCTCGGCTCCACCTCCTATATAAGGGGGAGTCGAGGGACAAAGAAAGCATCGATTCATTGTCTCACAAAACCCTAGTTTTCATATCGTCGAGCACTTTTCGGCTGAAACCTTCGAGATCTACTTGCCCTCTACTTCCAACTAAAACCCTAGTCTACAACCTGTAGGCATTGATAAGTTAATCCCTTGTCACCGTGGGGTCTGGCGTTTCCGGCTGGACTAGGCGGCGAGGAGGTGGAGGACGCGGGTACCCATTGGGCGAAGGTGAGGGGTTCCGGTACTTCTCCCTGCCAGTGTACATCGCATCCTTTCCCTTCTTCGGGTCAGACGGAGGCGTCTTTAACGGTACGGGGATCGGATTTGGATGCTCTCTGGTTCTTTGATGCGTGTGGTTGGCACGTCCGTTGGGAACCCCAAGAGGAAGGTGTGATGCGCACAGCGGCAAGTTTCCCTCAGTAAGAAACCAAGGTTTAATCGGACCAGTAGGAGTCAAGAAGCACGTTGAAGGTTGATGGCGGCGAGATGTAGTGCGGCGCAACACCAGGGATTCCGGCGCCAACGTGGAACCTGCACAACACAACCAAAATACTTTGCCCCAACGAAACAGTGAGGTTGTCAATCTCACCGGCTTGCTGTAACAAAGAGTTAACCATATTGTGTGGAAGATGATTGTTTGCAGAAAACAAGAGAACAAAGTATTGCAAAGAGATTGTATTTCAGTATAGAGAATTGGACCGGGGTCCACAGTTCACTAGAGGTGTCTCTCCCATAAGACGAACAGCATGTTGGGTGAACAAATTACAGTTGGGCAATTGACAAATAAAGAGAGCATGACCATGCACATACATATCATGATGAGTATAGTGAGATTTAATTGGGCATTACGACAAAGTACATAGACCGTCATCCAACTGCATCTATGCCTAAAAAGTCCACCTTCAGGTTATCATCCGAACCCCCTCCAGTATTAAGTTGCTAACAACAGACAATTGCATTAAGTATTGCGCGTAATGTAACTAGTGACTACATCCTTGAACATAGCACTAATGTTTTATCCCTAGTGGCAATAGCACATCCATAACCTTAGTGGTTCTTGTCACTCCTCCAGATTCACGGAGACATGAACCCACTATCGAGCATAAATACTCCCTCTTGGAGTTACTAGCATCAACTTGGCCAGAGCATCTACTAATAACGGAGAGCATGCAAGATCATAAACAACACATAAGCATAACTTTGATAATCAACATAACAAGTATTCTCTATTCATCGGATCCCAACAAACGCAACATATAGAATTACAGATAGATGATCTTGATCATGTTAGGCAGCTCACAAGATCCGACAATGATAGCACAATGGGGAGAAGACAACCATCTAGCTACTGCTATGGACCCATAGTCCAGGGGTAGACTACTCACACATCACACCGGAGGCGACCATGGCGGCGTAGAGTCCTCCGGGAGATGATTCCCCTCTCCGGCAGGGTGCCGGAGGCGATCTCCTGGATCCCCCGAGATGGGATCGGTGGCGGCGGCGTCTCTGGAAGGTTTTCTGTATCGTGGCTCTCGGTACTGGGGGTTTCGTCACGGAGACTTTTTATAGGCGGAAGGGCAGGTCAAGGGGCGGCACGGGGGCCCCACACCACAGGCCGGCGCGGCCAAGGGGGGGGCCGCGCCGCCCTATGGTGTGGCCCCTCCGTGGCCCCTCTTCGTCTCTCCTTCGGACTTCTGGAAGCTTCGTGGAAAAATAGGCCCCTGGGCTTTGATTTCGTCCAATTCCGAGAATATTTCCTTACTAGGATTTCTGAAACCAAAAACAAGAAAACAAAGAATCGGCACTTCGGCATCTTGTTAATAGGTTAGTTCCGTAAAATGCACGAATATGACATAAAGTGTGCATAAAACATGTAGATAACATCAATAATGTGGCATGGAACATAAGAAATTATCGATACGTCGGAGACGTATCAGCATCCCCAAGCTTAGTTCTGCTCGTCCCGAAAGGTGTAAAACGATAACACAGATAATTTCTGGAGTGACATGCCATCATAATCTTGATCATACTATTTGTAAAGCATATGTAGTGAATGCAGCGATCGAAACAATGTATATGACATGAGTAAACAAGTGAATCATATAGCAAAGACTTTTCATGAATAGCACTTCAAGACAAGCATCAATAAGTCTTGCATAAGAGTTAACTCATAAAGCAATAATTCATAGTAAAGATATTGAAGCAACACAAAAGAAGATTAAGTTTCAGCGGTTGCTTTCAACTTGTAACATGTATATCTCATGGATATTGTCAACATAGAGTAATATAATAAATGCAATAAGCAAGTATGTAGGAATCAATGCACAGTTCACACAAGTGTTTGCTTCTTGAGGTGGAGAGAAATAGGTGAACTGACTCAACATTGAAAGTAAAAGAATAGTCCTCATAGAGGAAAAGCATCGATTGCTATATTTGTGCTAGAGCTTTGATTTTGAAAACATGAAACAATTTTGTCAACGGTAGTAATAAAGCATATGCATTATGTAAATTATATCTTATAAGTTGCAAGCCTCATGCATAATGTACTAATAGTGCCCGCACCTTGTCCTAATTAGCTCGGACTACCGGATCATCACATGCATTGTTTTTACCAAGTGTCACAAGGGGGTACCTCTATGCCGCCTGTACAAAGGTCTAAGGAGAAAGCTCGCATTGGATTTCTCGCTATTGATTATTCTTCAACTTAGACATCCATACCGGGACAACATAGACAACAGATAATGGACTCCTCTTTTATGCATAAGCATATAACAACAATTAATAATTTTCTCATTTGAGATTTGAGGATTGTTGTCCAAAACTGAAACTTCCACCATGGAGCATGGCTTTAGTTAGCGGCCCAATGTTCTTCTCTAACATATGCATGCTTGACCATATGGTGGTAGATCTCTCTTGCTTCAGACAAGACGAACATGCATAGCAACTCACATGAAATTCAACAATGAATAGTTGATGGTGTCCCCAGTAAACATGGTTATCGCACAACAAGCAACTTAATAAGAGATAAAGTGCATAATTACATATTCAATACCACAATAGTTTTTAAGCTATTTGTCCCATGAGCTATATATTGCAAAGGTGAATGATGGAATTTTAAAGGTAGCACTCAAGCAATTTACTTTGGAATGGCGGAAAAATACCATGTAGTATAGGTAGGTATGGTGGACACAAATGGCATAGTGGTTGGCTCAAGTATTTTGGATGCATGAGAAGTATTCCCTCTCGATACAAGGTTTAGGCTAGCAAGGCTTATTTGAAACAAACACAAGGATGAACCGGTGCAGCAAAACTCACATAAAAGACATATTGAAAACATTATAAGACTCTACACCGTCTTCCTTGTTGTTCAAACTCAAAACTAGAAATTATCTAGACCTTAGAGAAACCAAATATGCAAACCAAATTTTAGCATGCTCTATGTATTTCTTCATTAATGGGTGCAAAGCATATGATGCAAGAGCTTAATCATGAGCACAACAATTGCCAAGTATCACATTACCCAAGACATTTATAGCAATTACTACATGTATCATTTTCCAATTCCAACCATATAACAATTTAACGAAGGAGAAACTTCGCCATGAATACTATGAGTAGAAACCAAGGACATACTTGTCCATATGCTACAGCGGAGCGTGTCTCTCTCCCATAAAGTGAATGCTAGGATCCATTTTATTCAAACAAAACAAAAACAAAAACAAACCGACGCTCCAAGAAAAAGCACATAAGATGTGATGGAATAAAAATATAGTTTCAGGGGAGGAACCTGATAATGTTGTCGATGAAGAAGGGGATGCCTTGGGCATCCCCAAGCTTAGACGCTTGAGTCTTCTTGATATATGCAGGGGTGAACCACCGGGGCATCCCCAAGCTTAGAGCTTTCACTCTCCTTGATCATGTTGCATCATACTCCTCTCTTGATCCTTGAAAACTTCCTCCACACCAAACTCGAAACAACTCATTAGAGGGTTAGTGCACATTATAAATTGACATATTCAGAGGTGACACAATCATTCTTAACACTTCTAGACATTTCATAATGCTACTGGACATTAATGGATCAAAGAAATTCATCCAACATAGCGAAAGAGGCAATGCGAAATAAAAGGCAGAATCTGTCAAAACAGAACAGTTCGTATTGACGAATTTTAAAATGGCACCAGACTTGCTCAAATGAAAATGCTCAAATTGAATTAAAGTTGCGTACATATCTGAGGATCATGCACGTAAATTGGCTTAATTTTCTGAGCTACCTACAGGGAGGTGGACCCAGATTCGTGACAGCAAAGAAATCTGGAACTATGCAGTAATCCAAATCTAGTACTTACTTTTCTATCAACGGCTTAACTTGGCACAACAAAACACAAAACTAAGATAAGGAGAGGTTGCTACAGTAGTAAACAACTTCCAAGACACAAAATAAAAACAAAGTACTGTAGGTAAAAACATGGGTTGTCTCCCATAAGCGCTTTTCTTTAACGCCTTTCAGCTAGGCGCAGAAAGTGTGTATCAAGTATTATCGAGAGACGAAGTGTCAACATCATAATTTGTTCTCATAATAGAATCAAAAGGTACCTTCATTCTCTTTCTAGGGAAGTGTTCCATACCTTTCTTGAGAGGAAATTGATATTTTATATTACCTTCCTTCATATCAATAATAGCACCAACAGTTCGAAGAAAAGGTCTTCCCAATATAATGGGACAAGATGCATTGTATTCAATATCCAAGACAACAAAATCAACGGGAACAAGGTTATTGTTAACGGTAATGCGAACATTATCAACTTTACCCAAAGGTTTCTTTGTAGAATGATCAGCAAGATTAACATCCAAATAACAATTTTTCAGCGGTGGCAAGTCAAGCATATTATAAATTTTCTTAGGCATAACAGAGATACTTGCACCAAGATCACATAAAGCATTACAATCAAAATCTTTAACCTTCATCTTAATGATGGGCTCCCAACCATCCTCTAGCTTTTTAGGAATAGAGGCTTCGCGCTCTAGTTTCTCCTCTCTAGCTTTTATGAGAGCATTTGTAATATGATGTGTAAAGGCCAAATTTATAGCACTAGCATTAGGACTTTTAGCAAGTTTTTGCAAGAACTTTATAACTTCAGAGATGTGGCAATCATCAAAATTCAAACCATTATAATCTAAAGCAATGGGATCATCATCCCCAATGTTGGAAAAAATTTCAGCAGCTTTATCACAGGCAGTTTCAGCAGTTTTAGCAGTTTCAGGCAGTTTTTCGCGCTTTGCATTCGAAGTGGAAACATTGCTAACACCAATTCTTTTATTAGTATGTGTAGGAGGTGCAGCAACATGTGTAGCATTAGCATTACTAGTGGTGGTAATAGTCCAAACTTTAGCTATATTCTTCTCTTTAGCTAGTTTTTCATTTTCTTCTCTATCCCACCTAGCACGCAGTTCAGCCATTAATCTTATATTCTCATTAATTCTAACTTGAATGGCATTTGCTGTAGTAGTAATTTTATTATGATGATTCTCATTAGGCAAAACTTTTGATTTCAAAAGATCAACATCAGCAGCAAGACTATCGACTTTAGAAGCAAGTATATCAATTTTCCCAAGCTTTTCTTCAACAGATTTGTTAAAAGCAGTTTGTGTACTAATAAATTCTTTAAGCATGGCTTCAAGTCCAGGGGGTGAACTCCTACTATTGTTGTAAGAATTCCCATAAGAATTACCATAGCCGTTGCCATTATTGTAAGGATATGGCCTATAGTTATTACTAGAATTGTTCCGGTAAGCATTGTTGTTGAAATTATTATTTTTAATGAAGTTTACATCAACATGTTCTTCTTGTGCAACCAATGAAGCTAACGGAACATTATTAGGATCAATATTAGTCCTATCATTCACAAGCATAGACATAATAGCATCAATCTTATCACTCAAGGAAGAGGTTTCTTCGACAGAATTTACCTTCTTACCTTGTGGAGCTCTTTCCGTGTGCCATTCAGAGTAGTTGATCATCATATTATCAAGAAGCTTTGTTGCTTCACCAAGAGTGATGGACATAAAGGTACCTCCAGCAGCTGAATCCAATAAATTCCGCGAAGAAAAATTTAGTCCTGCATAGAAGGTTTGGATGATCATCCAAGTAGTCAGTCCATGGGTTGGGCAATTTTTAACCAGAGATTTCATTCTTTCCCAAGCTTGAGCAACATGTTCAGTATCTAATTGTTTAAAATTCATTATGCTACTCCTCAAAGATATAATTTTAGCAGGGGATAATATCTACCAATAAAAGCATCCTTGCATTTAGTCCATGAATCAATACTATTCTTAGGCAGAGATAGCAACCAATCTTTAGCTCTTCCTCTTAATGAGAAAGGGAACAATTTTAATTTTATAATGTCACCATCTACATCCTTATACTTTTGCATTTCACATAATTCAACAAAATTATTAAGATGGGCAGCAGCATCATCGTAACTAACACTGCAAAATTGCTCTCGCATAACAAGATTCAAGAAGCAGGTTTAATTTCAAAGAATTCTGCTGTAGTAGCAGGTGGAGCAATAGGTGTGCATAAGAAATCATTATTATTTGTGGTTGTGAAGTCACACAACTTAGTATTTTCAGCGTTGGCCATTTTAGCAACAGTAAATAAAGCAAACTAGATAAAGTAAATGCAAGTAAACTAATTTTTTTGTGTTTTTGATATAGCAAACAAGATAGCAAATAAAGTAAAACTAGCAACTAATTTTTTTGTATTTTGATTTAGTGCAGCAAACAAAGTAGTAAATAAAACTAAACAAGACAAAAACAAAGTAAAGAGATTGAGAAGTGGAGACTCCCCTTGCAGCGTGTCTTGATCTCCCCAGCAACGGCGCCAGAAATTTGCTTGATGCGTGTGGTTGGCACGTCCGTTGGGAACCCCAAGAGGAAGGTGTGATGCGCACAGCGGCAAGTTTCCCTCAGTAAGAAACCAAGGTTTAATCGGACCAGTAGGAGTCAAGAAGCACGTTGAAGGTTGATGGCGGCGAGATGTAGTGCGGCGCAACACCAGGGATTCCGGCGCCAACGTGGAACCTGCACAACACAACCAAAATACTTTGCCCCAACGAAACAGTGAGGTTGTCAATCTCACCGGCTTGCTGTAACAAAGAGTTAACCGTATTGTGTGGAAGATGATTGTTTGCGTAAAACAAGAGAACAGTATTGCAAGATTGTATTTCAGTATAGAGAATTGGACCGGGGTCCACAGTTCACTAGAGGTGTCTCTCCCATAAGACGAACAGCATGTTGGGTGAACAAATTACAGTTGGGCAATTGACAAATAAAGAGAGCATGACCATGCACATACATATCATGATGAGTATAGTGAGATTTAATTGGGCATTACGACAAAGTACATAGACCGTCATCCAACTGCATCTATGCCTAAAAAGTCCACCTTCAGGTTATCATCCGAACCCTCCGGTATTAAGTTGCTAACAACGAGACAATTGCATTAATTATTGCGAGTAATGTAACTATTGAATAAAACCTTGAACATAGAACAAATGTTTTATCCCTAGTGGCAACAAAGACATCCATAACCTTAGTGGTTCTTGTCACTCCTCCAGATTCACGGAGACATGAACCCACTATCGAGCATAAATACTCCCTCTTGGAGTTACTAGCATCAACTTGGCCAGAGCATCTACTAATAACGGAGAGCATGCAAGATCATAAACAACACATAAGCATAACTTTGATAATCAACATAACAAGTATTCTCTATTCATCGGATCCTAACAAACGCAACATATAGAATTATAGATAGATGATCTTGATCATGTTAGGCAGCTCACAAGATCCGACAATGATAGCACAATGGGGAGAAGACAACCATCTAGCTACTGCTATGGACCCATAGTCCAGGGGTAGACTACTCACACATCACACCGGAGGCGACCATGGCGGCGTAGAGTCCTCCGGGAGATGATTCCCCTCTCCGGCAGGGTGCCGGAGGCGATCTCCTGGATCCCCCGAGATGGGATCGGTGGCGGCGGCGTCTCTGGAAGGTTTTCCGTATCGTGGCTCTCGGTACTGGGGGTTTCGTCACGGAGACTTTTTATAGGCGGAAGGGCAGGTCAAGAGGCGGCACGGGGGCCCCACACCACAGGCCGGCGCGGCCAAGGGGGGGCCGCGCCGCCCTATGGTGTGGCCCCTCCGTGGCCCCTCTTCGTCTCTCCTTCGGACTTCTGGAAGCTTCGTGGAAAAATAGGCCCCTGGGCTTTGATTTCGTCCAATTCCGAGAATATTTCCTTACTAGGATTTCTGAAACCAAAAACAGCAGAAAACAAAGAATCGGCACTTCGGCATCTTGTTAATAGGTTAGTTCCAGAAAATGCACGAATATGACATAAAGTGTGCATAAAACATGTAGATAACATCAATAATGTGGCATGGAACATAAGAAATTATCGATACGTCGGAGACGTATCATTCTTCTCCTGCGCTCCGATGATCCGGTACGCGATTCGTCGTCGCGGTGTTTGATTCTGGAGGCTTCCTTTTGCGCAGTGGATATGCATAGATCTGGGTTAGATTCCAGTTTGCGCGAAGTGTTTGCCTTGCTCTGCTGCTGAACCGCCGAGGCGACGAGTGTGCGGAGGTGGTTGATGTCGATTTCCTCGTTGGTCTTGGCCAGAATCTCCGCGGCCTTCTGCATGTTCTCCTTTGGAGTTGTGAGCGGCTGCTGATTGGAGGGAGTTGCGAAGGTGATCTTGCGGGGGCCAATGGCATCCCGTCGGATCTTGTCAGCTTCCTTGCGAGCGTCTTCATCATAGTCTCCCAATGTTCTCGGAGTTTTTTATCCTTCTGCAAAGATTCGACGGCTTCGCGTTCTCTTTGAAGGAAGCCATCCATTACATCTTGAGCTTCTTGCCTTTCTTCGAGCATCGCTGCTGCGGTGCTGGAAATTCTCTTGGCGGTAGCCAGCATCTCCTTTCTTGCAGCTTCTAGGGCCACCGGATCTGCGGCTTCGTCGGGATTTATAGGCTTGTTGAGGACTTCTGTGTGAATTAGGGCCCCTATGCCTGCTTGCTCCACGAGCTCTTCCGGGGTTAGGTAATCCTTGTCCCCAGAAAAGTTGTCTTCTCCGGATTCCGATGCGGCACGGCGATGGGGTCGCGATGGCGGAGTATCCGAAGTGGATGCTATCGGTAGCGCTATGCCAGCGGGAGTCCCTTCTTCGTCAGCGTCCTCACCTAACCCAGTTATGGTCGCTAGGACCTGCTTAGGTGGAGCAGATTCCGCCTCAGCTTCCTCTTCTTCTTCTAATGCCTTGAGAGCCTTATCGAATTCCTCCGTGTTCATGGATGAAGCATCGTCGGAAGTTGGACTTAGGTTGCCTAGGATTGATTCTTCAATAGCTCCGGCCTCCTCTTGCTGATCCGGTGCGCTGCTATCTCCGGAAGCCTCCTGCTGTTTCGGGGCGTCGCCGGTTCCGGCAGCCTCAACCTACATGGGTCCTGCTTCTTCTGGAGGAGGAGCGGTTCCAGCGGTATGCGCGAGGAAGTGCACGAAGTGACACCTTTGCTTCTCTCTGCATTGGTCTTCCACCATTTTTTTCCTGCTCAGGGGCGGATTGGGTGGGTTTTGAAATTTCCAGATCCAAGGCGGAATCTTCCATAGGAAGCTCCTACATCTCAGATAGGATCTTCGCGACTGCGTCCTGCTCAGCGGCGGTCGCGTCAGCGTTACTTACCAGGGTGTTTCCGTTGGAATCGATGGTTTCGCCGATGAAGATCTCTATGCCGCCGATTGGGACGATGGAGAGCTTGATGGAGTTGGTCCTAGCCGGAATCCAGCACTCGTCCTGCGGGACGATCGGAAAGTTCCCGGCGTAGAGGACACGCCCCACAACGATGGATTCGTCGTAGCTTCCCATGGTGGAACCCTCCCGGTTCCGGCCTCCTGACGCCGCTGGCCCCACGGTGGTCGCCAACTGTCGTTGCCTACTCGACGGTACCTCGAAGGAGGGATCCTCACGAGGGGAAAAGAAGTAGGGGCCATAGGGCGGAGAGCACTCGGGACGGTGGTACGCGATTTAACCAGCTTCGGAACACCTGCTCGAAGACAGGGCCTACTGCTGCTTGTCTGGAATTATCTGGGCGCTTTCGCATTGTTACAATGTGTTGTTATTGTTGCCTCTAGGGCTCCCAGATTCCGACTTATAAAGGCGCACGAATCTAGGGTTACATGGAGAGTCCTAGCCGGATTACAGGTTGCCTAACTATGGTACAATGTCTTGCCGTGTACGTCAAGGATCCGCCTTCCATCTACGTCGTACTGGATCCGGGTTCCTCATGGGCCTTCACGGATCCGGCCTCCTCCGAAGGTCAGTTGGGATCCGGATTCCTGATCCTGGGCTGGACTTCGTCCTTCACGATCAACAGCAACTGGGCCGCCCGATGGGCCACATGCCACATCACCGTCTGTGGGCCACCCGGGCTTGCCGGATCTAGGAACTGTCGATGGTACACCCATGAAGTATACCCACAACACGCGCCGGCACGCACCACATCGATTGAACGGCGTGCCCTAGTTCGGCCGGAGTTGGCCGGAGCAAGGCGACGGCCATGGTGGCGGCGACGTCGCCACAGAATCTCCACAATAGGGTTAGGGTTCGCGAGAGAGAGATGAGTGAGAGATAGAGTGAGGTGGGCCGACACGGTTCGGTTCCACCGAACCGATTTGGGGGAGCCCAAATGGGCTATCCAATGGGCCACGTTAGTGGGCTGGCCCAATTGGGCCGGAGGGGTATTTTTGTCTTTTCTATTTTTAGATTAACTTGTGAATTCTACCAAATACTAATATATGAAAAATACCACTAAAATTTTAATAAAAATAAGTTTGATGAATAAGAAATTATTCGTAACAAGAATAAAATAATAAATAGAATTTACCACAAAAGTTCAAATTTTTGAATTTTTGAATTTAAATATGAACTTTAAATTTTAAATTTGCAATTTTCCTTGGATTTAAAAATCAAGGAAAATTCCAAATGAATTCAAATAAGTGTTATTCAAATGTTTTAAAAAGGAATTCTATTATTCCAAGTCATTTCTTTTAAAGATTAAGATTTTCCCAAAAGGGAATATCTTAATATTTCCAAAATTCCTTGATATTTCCAAAAATGGGGAAAACCCTATTTTTTCAAATTCTTTATTTGAAATCAATATTTTCCAAAGGAAAATATCAACTACTTTTCAATTCTTTTCTTGTTAGAAAAGGAAGTAATGTTAAACTATTTAAAGAATTTATAAAGTACCGCCAAAGGCACAAACACTTAACTCAACTTTAAATCTCAAACCGAGGGTAAGGGATTCAACATGAAATAATACACCCATGCATGCATCATTTTGATCTTATAACATTGTCTTTACCGGACAATGATGCTTCTTTACAGAACCCGAGGTCCAGGTTCCATCCAACACATCGAACTGCATTATCTCGCAGTCACCAGGCAAGTTCACCCTTGCTCATGTCATCTTGATTATTTTATGTCAATTTACCCGCAAAAGTACTATACTTATCATTCCTGCATTGAAAAGCAAATGTTACTTTTCCAATTATGAATCCGACTATATGGTGGGCAATGGAACCATGGTATGTGTTGATATGGTTGAGGTTCCATTGCAAGGGTTCTATTAATCTAGGACTAATCACCAATGTCGTCTAGTGATTCTAGCGTTGTATAATTCGCGTTAACCATGAGATCTATAATGGCTATGGGAAGTCAGCTTTATCTTTTCCCTCTTGCATATCAACGGACTTGATAGGGTCTGGCTGGGTGTTGGGGATAACACTGCAGTAGGTTGGAAATCCTTTAAAATCCCCATATGTGTGGATGAGAGACTCTATCGTCTATGAGGGATTGTCCATAGTACATCGGGGGTAAAGCCGTATGATCGGGAGATGTCTACCGGGGATGTACGGATGGACAAAAGGGTGGGTATATATGCAAGGTCGCGGAGAAGACAGTGATTGGCTTGGATCTTACACCTGACCCCACACCAAGGAAGTGTGGACGAGAAACGCGTCTCGGTTGGTATCAAGGATAAGTTATCTTATGGAAAAAGTGACGCACCTATGCAGAGTGTATCAAATTTGTGGCAATCACTCCCTATTCCGGGAAGGGAACTACGAACGCGGCAAGAAAGGAATTCCATGAAGTTTTGTTCAACCTGTGAAGACTGGCGGGCATAGTTTTCAGAATAAAATCAGTCTTTTGAAGAAATGTTTTGGAAACATGCATTGACCTGAGATTTTCTGATCAATGGTCGTAGCTAGTGCATCAAAAACATTTTCTCTTTTGAACTTGCTGAGTACCTCTGTACCCACTTTCTTTTGACACCCTTGCTAGACTGTGACAATGAAGTGGAGGCCACCCACAGAGCACCGGAAGGAGATTGCGAGCTGGTCTACGAGGAACCTGATCTGTCCGGAGGAGTGGAAGGTGTGGACTATGGGATAGTCTACGGGCCCGACAACAATGAGGCGGAGGAGTAGCATCTTACCTTAGTTATCTTAGAGCCGAGCAGCATAGAAGCTTACCTAAATAAGTTGCTGAGCTCAGTTTAATATTTATGTTGGTTTGTAATAATTCTTCAGTAGTATCTTAGGGTGTTCTCATCGGGCCTGTGAGAATACCAACTTGTTAAGACTATGTTTGTAATATAATCTCAAGTCTTATGACCTGCAATGTTTCTGTTGTACCACTCTGAGGGATGTGATATTTGTGAAGAAGTCCCTTCATGAAGATCATATCAACGACTTGTATACTACAACATGCAGTGGTATGCTGGGTCACCGCAGCGTGGCCTCTCCTCCTTCTACAGGGCTAGGCCGTCGAACGATGACTGAACCACCGCCACAACACGCTGCTCGCCGCTACCATGTCGCCCGCACGACCATGGCAACCGACCAACACCAGAACCTCTGGCTCGCCCGTCAACCAGCAAGGTTCCCACCGACCAAGGCCGCTGCCTTGAAACCAAACTCCTCGCACCACCGGACCACAACAGAACACCGAGAACTACCACCGACGCAGAGCATCCACTCTAGAACAGACGACGAACGACCTCACTGGCCTCTGCCCCACGCAGATCACCATGTGAGTGAGCAACTCCAAAGATCTGGGCAGCCCACAGCCACCACGACTCATGCCGAGACCAGATCTAAGGATTGGACGGAGAGGGACAACCGTAGCGAGATCTGGCGAATGGGAAACACAGAGAGTCTTGAAACGGGGCCGGCCCCCTGCCCGGCCAGCCGAAACCATCCTATGCCCTGCGACCTGCGCCCTCCCGGAGAACGCCCATGCCGAGCAGACGGCCGCCGTGCCGCCGCCCTTAGCGCCCGCTGCCGCGCGCTCCGCCCACAGTCGTTGGCCCGACGACGCCGCCCGCGCCGCAGCCGTTGACAAGGCGGCACCGCCATGTTCGCGAGGGGAGCCTGCTCGCGCGCAGCGTTGAGACTCCGCCAGCCGACCACGAGGAGGGAGGCCTCGCCGCCTCCGTCAACCACGCGGGCTAGGCCCGGCGGCGACCGTCAGCAGCGGCGGGGCGAGGGGTGGGAGCAGGGGTTAGGTTTAGGGGGAGCGGGGAGAGTACGTTGTTTGATTATTCAGTGAAATCATATAGTTTCTTACTAAATATAAATATCTAACTATCAAGAGAAAATATACACGAATGGAACCGAGTAGACTACGATTACAGATGGATTTTAAAAAAATAGTATAATCATAAATGCTCACACATACGTACTTATACTCACCTCTACGAAAGCACGCACACACACCCTACACTTATCAGCATATCCAATAGCCTACATTCAAGAAGCTGATTCGATGGGTCCTAAGATTGACGAAATCACCATATGCATATTGCTACCGATGAAAAGTCGCCTCCCACTGAAATAATATTTTACCTTTATGAGACACCAAAGTGTTAAACATGAAGTTTAAACTCTGGTAGGCTAGGATGCCATTATCCTCGTAACCATCTAACCATTGGTTAGTTCTTAGATCGTGGATGGCTAGAAAAGAACATACATACTCTCTCTAATTCCTTTTAATTAAAATGGATAGTATGGAGTACCTGTTTACAAACACTGGTGTTTATAGTTCTGAACTACAAATATACATTGTGGTGCACTTTGAGGCTTCGTTTATAATAAAATTAAAATTGCAGATTTTTTGTATAATTAATTTTGGGCTTCAATATATGCAATCAACCCTTGAATGCACATTGTTAAACCCCCAACAATCACACAAGAGAATAATGCACATCTATCTAATTTCACATTTTTAAACCCAAAAGTTGCACAGAAAACAATTTGCAACTTTGGAGTCCAAAATGTGCAAACAACCCAATTGTAGATTGCTAACTACAGAACTGTACAAAGTATTATGTGCAATTTGAAACTCCAAACCGAGCCGCATACTTATAAACCCAAAACTATGTGCTCTAATCTACTAGAGCGCACAATATTTTCCCTTTTTCGAAAACCTAAAGCCTATACGGATCTCAGTGCAATATATGCATCAAATAGTCAGAAACCAATCGTGAGTTAAGAGAAAAAAAGGTAGACACCTAATGAACTTCAGCAAATAGTCTTTTTAAGGTATATTTTAGCGCGAGCCAAATTTATATCATACAATAAAACATGACTCACCTTCATGGGTTCAGAAATAGGGGTCATCGTTGTCGTTCCAAGCCCTCCACTGTCGACATAGACCCTCTCCTTCATCCATTGAATGCCCCTTCCCGCTTAGCAAGCGCCTTAGGTGGACCATTCGGTCGCAGCGCCCCTCATAATGAGTGATAGCATCCATTGCGTCAATTATGGTTTGGAGAACAGGAACGGAAATGAGTGGGAACCAGGTCATGTTAGGGTTTGCCTCTGTTCAATTTGAGCCACATGGGTCAATTTTGAGCGGGAAAAAGTTAGGTGTGGTAGGAAAAATAACGATATTTTCTAACATAACTTAGGATTTTAGCTCAATTTAGTGAACTATTAACGGGTTTTTCATTTATTTAGCACTAAAAGTGCATAGCTTTAGCTAAAGCGATCTCAATATTCTAAAGGGACGCTATAGCGCAAGAGCATGCTAGTTAAATTTTGGTATTTTTTTCTTTAAAGTAAAATGGTTTGTTTAGGGTACTGGGCCGGAATCTTTGTTCAGAGAAGACGGCCTGTGTTACTTGGGCCCCAAATCCAATCGGCGTGGTTGAACCCTAACTAAACCCTGACACGGCGTCGACGGCGAGAAAGTTCCTTCTTTTCCATCCCAAAATGCGGCACTTCTCCTCCCTCCCGCGAGTGCTCCGCCGGAGCGCCGCCCCCAAACCCCACAGGCCGCGGACCGCCGCCCCGAAACCGCACCCATCCTCGTCCTCCCCAGCGCCGGTTCCCGACGTCAAGGCGCCCGATGCGCCGGCGCCGGCGCCGATGCCGACGAGGCCATGGGAGGAGGCCCTGGACGCGGCGCAACGCGCGTTCTGCCTGCCCCTCGCCGGCCGCGTCCTCGCCGCCGCTGGAACCGGCAACGCCGCCGTGTCCCCCGCCGGAGTCCACGCCGCGCTCGCCCTCGCCGCCTCCGGCGCGCAGGGCGCCACGCGGAGGCAGATGCTCGGCGCGCTGGGCTGCGGCGGCGGCGGCGGCAAGGGCGCCGCGGCCGACGCCGCCAACGTGGCGTCGCGTGTGGTCAAGCGCGTGCTCAAGGACCGGGCCAAGTCTGGTGGCCCACGGCTCACGTTCGCCTCTGGCGTGTGGGCCGACGCGTCGAGGGCGCTCTCGCCGGAGTTCGTGGACGGTGCCGGTGGCCTGTATGGGTCAGCGGCCAAGACGGCCGATTTCAAGGGCACGGTATGTCCTATGGCTCCTTCCTCACAATGATTGTGCGGTGATTGTAATTTCAGAGTACTATATGCTTCGCCATGAGTTTCCGCAATGTGGCGGTCAAAATGTGAAACGTCTCAATTTCTCGTTCATGAATGTTGAAACATGCTTAGGGCTCCTTTGATTCATAGGATAGGAGAATTGTAGGAATAGGAAAAAGATAGGATTAGTATGTCATGCCTAGTAGAATCCTATAGGAAGATGAATTCTCTTTGATTGTGCCAAAGTAATTTTTCCATGAGGTATGACCTCATGTTCTTTTCCTATAGGATTTACACTACAAAATTCCTATAGGATTATTTCCTATAGGATATGTTCCTATGAATCAAACAAGTAGTGTAGGAAAAAATCCCATAGGATCTATATCCTCCTACATAGTTCCTACACAATTCCTATGAATCAAAGGAGCCCTTAGTATTTGACAGGAATCGTCCCTTTTATTCATGTATCATCTGATTAGTTTAGGTAGTCGGTACTTCCATATATGTTGGTGCTTTCTGTACTGTCTTTTACTTATCTGTTCAATTGTTTTGCTATAGGCTTCTCCCTTTGACGAAATTTCTTTCTTCTGGTACTACCTCCATTTGTATTTAATCGACGCGGCTGACTTCACTGCGTGCCTGTATTTTGCTTGCTGCTGGAGTAGATGTTAATTGCAGCTAGGGTTGTGTGTTTGGTAGAAATTGAAATTTTGGTTAGGGAAATTCAGTATTTGTGTAATTTCGGTTAGTGCAAAAAGGTAACCAAAATGGTGCCCAAAAACAGGAAACCAAGGTTTGTTCATTTTGGGGTTTACATCGAGTTTCTCAGCATATATCACAAGGGACAGTTTCAACACATGAAATGAGTATTGGGACAGTGGATCACGGGACCAATGGTGACAGGGTTCCTTGACTACCGGAAGTGGAGCTGGGCAAAAAGTCTGCTGTTGTGGAGCTGTTGCAAAAACGTGCTTATTTCACAGGACTCAGCCTTCTTATTCATGTATCATCTGATTAGTTTAGGTAGTCGGTACTTCTATATATGTTGGTGCTTTCTGCTTTACTGTCTTCTACTTACCTGTTCAACTATTTTGCTATAGGCTTCTCCCTTTGTCGATATTTCTTTCCTCTGGTACTACCTCCATTTGTATTTAATCGACGCAGCTGACTTCACTGCGTGCCTGTATTTTGCTTGCTGCTGGCGTCGATTAAAACGGACCGGGGGGAGTAGATGTTAATTGCACCTAGGGGTGTGTGTTCGGTAGAAATTGAAATTTTGGTTAGGGAAATTCAGTATTTGCGTAATTTCGGTTAGTGCAGAAAGGTAACCAAAATGTTGCCCAAAAACAGGAAACCAAAAAAGTTGGTTCGTTTTGGGGTTTACATTGATCACAAGGGACAGTTTCTGCACATGAATTGATTATTGGGACAGAGGATCACGGGACCAATGGTGACAGGGTTCCTTGACTACCGGAAGTGGAGCTGGGCAGATGTGGAGCTGGGCAAAAAGTCTGCCGTTGTGGAGCTGGTGCAAAAAGTCTGCCGTTGTGGAGCTGGGCAGATGTCACCTGCGCCGGAGTGGAGAGCAAGGTGTGGTGGCGACTGACTGGAGAGCCAGGCCGTGGACTCGCGGCCACCGCAGGATTGGATGGATATGTTGCTACCTTGCAGGCAGGGGGACAGTCAACGCCGGAAACAGGGGTCGCAGTGCTCCTCCTGTTAGTTCAGCGGGCAACGGGAGGCTGGTGCAAGGCAACAGAAATGTTGGTCGGCGGTGCAGGATACTGAGGGTGACTGGTGGCGCAGCGGGGGCGGCAACGCCTAACCTAGCTAAGTGATGCGGGTGCGAGACTGCGGGGTGCGGGATTCGTGGGCTGGGTCTTGTAATGAGCCAGGTGGGCCTATTGGCGGAGTACCGGACGAACAGTTCAGGCTGGGCTTTTTTTTGGGTAACCAAGAAAAATACTGAGACGACTGAACTTTGTTCGGTTAAGAGTATTATAAACTGAACAAAACCATGCTAACAGGAAAAACCTAGGCTTTATTTCTTTCGGTTTGCTGTTCACTGGTTTTTATGCCTAGCCCTTGCAACACGGAAGCCCATCATGCCAGTATTTCATCATAAAAGTAGAGGAAATATTTGGTGGAAACCAAGTTACGGTGGAAACTATGTTTTGAAGTTTCTAAAAACCAAATTCAGTAATGAACATCAACTTTCTAACATAACATATTTTTGAAGATTTCTAGGAAACTTCAAAACGTGTTTCCACGGAGTTTTCATTGAAATTGGTTTCCACCAGATACAATCTCGTGAAAGTATAAACTGTTGGGTAATTACTTTAAGATCCTATAAAAGCTTTTTCTTGATTAATTTGAATTTGAACGGTAAGATACTAATCTATTTTTCTACTCCCTCCGTCCATTAATAGATGTCCAATGGTTCATCTAAATTTGGATGTATCTATGTCTAAAAAATGTCTAGATACATTCGAATTTAGACAAACTTTTGACATTTAAAAATGGACAGAGGTAGTAGAAAAAGTAACTTGGTGATGCAGTAATCTTGTGGTATAAGCTGTATTACAGATGCTTTGTGTTTCTTAATTTCGATATTTATGGAATTTTTTTTCTTGATATTTGTAGCCAGAAGATGCTGCTGAGCAAATTAACTCGTGGGTCAGCAAGTCCACGAAACAAACCATTACCTCACTCCTTCCAGATGGAATAATTGACCACAATACAGGGCTTGTACTTGGGAGTGCAGTGTATTTTAGAGGCAGATGGTTGGATAAGACTGATATAGGGAAGACTGCTGAACAAAAATTCTACTGTCTGGATGGAACACCTGTCCTGGTGCCCTTTGTAGAGTATGACAGGACGCGTCTGTTTGCAGTGCATGATGGGTTCAAAGTTATTAAGCTTCCTTACAGGCAAGGAAAGAATGAACGGAAGTTTTCCATGTACATTTTTCTCCCAGATGCTCATGATGGCCTGTTTGAATTATCCAAAAAGATTTTCTCTGAACCAACTTTCTTGGAACAACATTGGCCAACAGAGAAGCGCCATGTTGGTATTCGGGTGCCCAAATTCACGATATCTTTTCAGATCGACATGAAGGATTTTCTGAAAGATATGGGCCTTGAATTACCATTCTGCCGTGATGCAGATTTCAAAGATATGGTGAAGGAAGATGACTCCAAGGAACCTTTGTTTCTATCTGATGTACTTCATAAAGTAATCTTAGAGGTGAATGATGATGAGATTGAAGAAACTTCTGTGAATCAGAGCACAGGCAAGCCTTTACCAAGAGAGCACTTCGCTGCCGACCACCCATTTTTCTTTGTCATTCGAGAGGAAGTGTCTGCTACAGTTATCTTCATGGGGCATGTGCTTGATCCTTCATCACAGCCGTAGAATCAGGTTTAAGACTTTTAACACCATATTACATGTATTTGAGATTATCTCTGCTTTCCCGATCTGCCTGATCTTTACTTTAGTATGTGAATAATTCATGCACTGTGTGTCAGCAGGTTGTGTGTTCCTATTTGGCAGCATGCTGCCAAGTAGTTAGGCTTAGTTTACTTTCTCCATCGTTTGCTAAACCATGTTGTGATATTTCAATATATGCTTGTTATCTGCTGCCTAAAAATCTTCAGGAATGTGTGCAATATGTAGCAGAAACTTCAATTTACGTGTCTATATTAGAAGTCTTATGTATTGGTTGGTATTGAGTCTATTACTTTGTGGAAACTGGGTGATAGCAGATTGGTGGTTGCACAGCGGCATCACCGTATTGACTAGTGTTAAAATAGTGTGTGTGGCAGATTAACCTTGTTAGTCATTTCGCGGTTCGAATAAACCTGACTCTTTCACGGCTTCTTTTTAAGAATATACTCTCCCCCTCTGCCCTACGACTTGTCAGTACTTTGTAGTTTGAACTACCAGCCTCCATTTTAATTCTGTCAACAGTTTCTTATTTTGCATGGTTTTGTTGTTTTATTTTCATATAGCATAGTGAGATTTTCATGCCTTTTTCTTACCAGGAATAAGCTAGGAAATTTCACTATATAGAGCCTTTCATTTACATAAGTTTGTTGCTCTTATACCCAAGTATGAAATCTCTAACTTCGATGACATTCATTTGGTTGTCAACAGGTTTGTCTGATATTTGGTGGTGAATGAAGCACAAGCGTGTGAATCTGTGCCTGTGACACTATTTAACCTCACACTGATCAAAAGTGAAGAATTTGCTGATGAAGTTCAGATGAAAGGAAACAAGGGTATCATAGTCTCATTGCTTAAGATTCTGTCGGCACCAAGAACTCTACCTGACAGTTAATTGTCACCAATCTGGGAACCATGAGTAGAATAGAACACTAATAAAAATACTCAAATGTGGGAATGCCCTTGACGAGGTGAGCAATTCCCAGAGAGGAAGAAAGTTTCTTCTTCAGCTCTCTTACGCTTAATTCACAAGGCAACGGTTGCTTCTTCAGCTTCACCGATGGCTACACTCTACTGACAGTGTCGGCGGCTTCGGGCTTTCTTCCTAAAATGGCTATACTGACACTGTTTTATGCACATCAATATCTGTGCGGCAGTGAAACGTGATCTGTGAACATCTGCTGGGCCGCTATTTGTCTTGCTCATCTCTAGTGGTGATGATGACTGGGCGATGAGGTTGGTGGCCTTTCGACCTGGAAGAAGAAAAAGGATGTCTGGCACTCTCTCAAAACTGTTTGGCTTTCTGGCCTTCTCTAACTGATAATTTGTTCTTTCGTTTTCGTACCTTTTCTTCCTTCTGTTTGCAACAACCTGGACAGCAAAAGAAATTTATTTCTTGTTGAAAATGTAGCACAGGATTTCTCAAATCAATCTCTGAAGCATTTGCATAGATTGCAGCTTACACGCCAGTGAATAGCTATATTACAAAATATAAGATTGAATCAGGAAACAGTTAATTTTTAATTTTTAATCCTAGTTTCTTAGATAGATCAAACGCTGCTCCCTACACGGGAATGCGACATTGGCTCTAACTATTTTCCTCCGTGGCAGATGTAGCATGCACATGCAATGCACATCAGCCAGCCCAAACGGAAAGCAATGTCTATACAAAAGGAAGGGAAATGTGTGACCATAACTTCATTTATTAAACTGTTAAGATATGCTGACCTTCATGTAGAATGCAAGACCTGCCAGCATCACAGTTGCCAGGAGGCCAGTCTGGCCAATTTGGTGGATTGATATTTCCAACCAGAACCAAGGGTGCAGCTTCTGTGGGCCCCTTTGTGCATGCCAACTATACAACCCAGGTGTATGGGCTGTGCAATGCCACAGTGCACCATTTGGTGTTAATATATGGGGTAGTATTTAGTTGTGGTATTGTTGGGTTTTAACCAACATTGTGTTGGACTCTCTTCAGGGCATGCTAAATTCTGAAAGTGGCTACAGTTAGTAGAAGTCCAGAAGTGGTTACGCTTGGGGCCCTCAGGTTAGGGAACACTGGAAACATCATTTTTTTTTCTGTAGCTGAAACAGGTGCAGCATGGGCTTGAATAGTCTTTGTTGTGCACCTGAGGTGCTGAAGATTAATTCGTTTCAAAGGCACTGAACACAATGTGGTTTAAAGAAAAAGGGATTCACTGCCTTTTTTCCCCCATTTGCGTGATAGTTTGAACCCTTAAACCGGACATGATTTACATGTAAAAAATGGTTAAACTGGTATAAAATTCAGACACATACATATTTATCTGAGGCTAATGTTTTTAGTTTCACAAAAGAAAAATTGTAAGGTACTGTCTTTTTAGTTTGTAGTATATAATGAGATGCATCAGCCACCTCCGTCCAGCTTGCAGGTTTGGCAACTAGTGAGTAGCCACTAATGGCATGAGCACCTTCTCTGATTCTCGCAAAGATTTGTGAACAAATTGTCAAACTAACAAGTCAACAACCCACATTCTGCTCTGGCTCCCATGATATTTTGTTTTTTCCTTTTGGAGTAGGTAATGGGAACAATATTGGGGTTTTCCTATGATTGAAGGCAGCAATAATATGGGACTGATTGGTTTCCACGTGAAGCCTCGGACAGTATGTATGGCAAACCATCGCACGGGAATCTAGCTATAAGCCACTATGAATCAGTGTGGAACTAAAAAAACAGTTGCAGAAGGAAACAAACTAACAAAGCCAAGTTGAAGTCCTAAATATACTCAAAAACTTTCGCCTGGCGCCTTTGTTGGAATAATACCCTGTGTATCATAGATAAACTATACACACCTGCTACTTAACCCTAAAATGATATACAAAAGTTCAACACCTAATGTCATGCGACAAAGTTCTTTTTCAATCAAACCAAGTGCCAGAAACCGCATCCTGCGTCCTCTTCAAGTGCTGTTTCACCATTCAAATATGGTCCAATGTTAAGAATTGGCTTGGGCTAAGTGATGTTGACACAAGTGGTTGGCATGCAATGCGATCCGTCAAAGAGTGGTGGATTGAAGGAGTTCAAAGCATGAGCAATCAATGAAGGCTATGGCGTCGCTTGCAATGTTGATCTCTTGGGAAATTTGGAAAGAAAGAAACTCTCGCTTCTTCCGGAACGAAGCTTCTACTTCAAACATGAGTAATGTGATGCCACGTGGGTAGGCTTTGTATTTCTTTACTTGAATTGGTCAAGCTTTGTTTGGTTTGTAAGATCTGTATAATCTTCTTCTTAGTCAGTGAAAATTGCGAATCTTGTGCCTTATTCCAAAAAAAAAAAGTGCCAGAATCATCAAGCAGATATTCGGAGACACAGATTCTCCAGAGTGCAAAATCCATCAAGTGGAACTTGGGTTTAACTCCAAGGTCAAGGGCAGTATTAACCATTAGAGAGCAGTGGCATAACAAAATGATGTGATCACTGCCTTTCACATCCATCCTATCAAGTTATCTAGCTTTCCCTCCTTCCTAATGGATATGAATTGGCTACGAGAGGGTTGACCTGACGATCAAACATAGGTAGGTCAGACCTAATCATAGTATTCTTGTACAACTGTACAAGATAGAGACCAAATGGAACCGGACACTCCAACTAGCCTACTGATAAGTCCACCTAACCAAACCCTTCCTGCTCCCCTAGCTAGGGCGCCGGTCCAGATAATTCTTGTCAATCACACGCTTATGAACAATGTTTTGAACGACGTCAAGATCAATACTGATGCTCAATCATATCCCCAGGAAATGGTTCTTGGATGAGAAGTTCCGAAACAAAACAGTCAAAAACCTGCTGTTTTTGCCACGCCATCCCAAGGGCAAGCAAATCTCAAACTAACATCAAACAAAGAGAGAGACTGACTTGTTTTTCTGAAGATGAACAGAGTCTCATTGTAGTAGTTGTATGTCGTGAGTGTAGAAAGGGATGCAACTCACAATGTATTGATTGGGTACATATGGCGTTACATATATAGGCCACGTCCTCGACTATACAAGGAAGGAGGCGGGCCCAATAATCAATACAAAGATATATATCGCTATACATAACTACAGAAGATACACATCCAGATATATAAGGATATGTATCTCAACACACCCCCCCCGCAGTCGAAGCGTCGCCTGGTCGAACGCATAGACTGGACCGGAACTCCTCAAATGATGCCGTAGGGAGACCCTTGGTCATGATATCCGCAAATTGTTGGGAGGTGGGCACATGAAGTACTCGAATGTGTCCAAGGGCCACCTGTTCCCGAACAAAGTGGATGTCCAGCTCAATATGCTTGGTACGGCGATGGTGGACCGGGTTGGCAGAGAGGTAAACGGCGGAGACATTGTCGCAATAGATCACGGTGGCTTTGGCAACAGGACACGAGAGCTCAACGAGGAGTTGCCGCAACCAAGAGACCTCGGCAACCGCGTTAGCAACAGCCCGGTACTCCGCTTCGGCGCTGGAGCGAGAGACCGTGGGTTGTCGCTTAGAAGACCAGGAGATGAGCGAAGGTCCGAAGTAGACGCAAAGAGCTGCACGTGGAGCGACGCGTGTCGGGGCAGCCTGCCCAATCGGCGTCCGAGTAGGCGACGATGTCCGTGGCGGTGGAGGCGTGGAGGGAGAGGCCGAAGTCCATGGTGCCACGAATGTAGCGGAGGATCCGCTTGACCGCAGCCCAATGAGGATCCCGCGGAGCATGCATGTGAAGGCACACCTGCTGGACAACATACTGCAGCTCGGGGCGGGTCAAGGTGAGGTACTGCAGGGCACCGACGATGGAGATAAAATGACGCATCCGTGGCCAACGAACCATCCGTGGCGGAGAGCTTGGACTTCGTGTCGACAGGCGTGGCCGCGGATTTGCAATTAAGCATACCGGCGCGGTCCAGGAGCTCGTGGGCGTACTTGCGCTGATGAAGGAAGAAGCCGTCGGTGCGACGTACGACCTCGATGCCGAGGAAGTAGTGCAGGGGCCCCAAGTCCTTGAGGGCAAACTCAGCGCGAAGACGCTCGGTGATTTGTCGCAGGAGGTCCGTGGAGCTGGCCGTCAAGATGATGTCGTCGACGTAGAACAGCAGGTACGCGGTGGTGGCACCATTGTTGTACACAAACAGCGAGGCATCGGAGCGGGTGGAGCGGAAGCCGAGTTGGTGAAGAAACGCTGCGATGCGCTGGTACCAGGCGCGTGGGGCCTGCTTGAGCCCGTATAACGAGCGCGAGAGCAGGCACACATGGTCGGGGTGGGCGCTGTCGATGAAACCCGTGGGCTGCTGGCAGAAGACCTGCTCCTCGAGATGGCCATGAAGAAAGGCGTTGGAGACGTCCATCTGGTGCACGGGCCACGCACGGGAGACCGCGAGCTGAAGGACGGTGCGGATCGTCCCGGGCTTGACAACCGGGGCTAAGGTGTCGGTGAAGTCGACGCCGGCACGCTGGCGAAAGCCACGAACCACCCACCGCGCCTTGTGACGGTCGAGAGTACCGTCCGGATGGAACTTGTGCTTGAAGACCCACTTCCCGGTGATGATGTTGGCGTGGGGGGGTCGGGGAACAAGCGTCCATGTCTGGTTCCGCTGCAGGGCGTCAAACTCGTCATGCATGGCTGCAAGCCACTGCGGGTGGCGGAGAGCAGCCCGGGCAGAGGCGGGCAGGGGTGATGGCGTGGATGCTGAAGGCGCGGAAGTTGACGCGGTACAGACGTACTCGTCCGAGGGGTACCGCATGCTCGGGACGCGAATCCCTGCACGGGCGCGCGTGAGGGGCCCCGTGGCCGGCGGTGGAGGAGGCGGCGGCGGAGCCGGAGGCGAGGCGTCGCTCGGCGCCTGACCGAGGCTCGAGGGAGACGCAAGCGGCGTCGAGGCAGATGAACCCGGCGAAGAGGCCTCGCCCGGCGAAGACGGCGCGGCGCCCGAGCTGAGGCTCGAGGGCGACGCAGGCGGCATCGAGGCGGGCGTCGGCGCAGGTGTCGGCGCGGGTGTTGGCGTGGGGTCACCCGAGACATGGCTCGAGGGTGACCCAGAGGGTGGCGAGGCAGCGCCCGAGACAGCTCAAGGGCGCGGCGGAGAACGACGAGGCAGTGCCCGAGTCCGAGCTCGAGGGCACTGCAGCCGGCGGACCTGTAGGGGGTCGACGCCGGGGACCATCAATAGTCGAAGGAGGAGTGTCGACCACCTGTCTCTGTGCAAAAGGAAAGCAATGCTCATCAAAGTACACGTGCCGGGAAGTGATGACGCGGTGAGAAACCGGATCATAGCAGCGGTAGCCTTTGGTGTTAGCCGGGTAACCGAGGAAAACACACGGAACGGAACGAGGGGCGAGTTTATGAGGAGTGGTGGCGGCGATACTAGGATAACAACGACAACCGAAAATCCGAAGACCGTCGTAGGATGGAGGGGAACCGTAAAGAAGGTGATGAGGTGCATAGTTCCAACGGGGACGACACGGACGAAGGTTGACAAGGAGGGTGGCGGTGGCTAAGGCGTCAGGCCAAAAGGTGGGGGGAACATGGCTGTGGAATAGGAGTGTGCGGACGCAGTCGTTGAGGGTGCGGAGGATACGCTCGGCGCGGCCGTTTTGTTGGGACGTGTATGGACAGGTTAGACGGAAAATAGTGCCGTGAGAGGAGAGTAGGGTGCGGACGGCGACATTGTCAAACTCTTTTCCGTTGTCAGTTTGGAGGGCGTGGATGGGGCGACCGAACTGGGTGGAAACATAGGCGTAGAAGGCTGTGAGAGTGGTGGCGACATCAGACTTTTTACGGAGGGGAAACGTCCACACAAAGTGAGAAAAATCATCAAGAATAACTAGGTAATAAAGAAGACCAGAATTACTCGGGATTGGAGAGGTCCATACATCACTATGAATTAACTCAAAAGGAAAAGACGCAACAGTGGAAGATTGACTAAAAGGAAGACGGACGTGTTTACCAAGACGACACGCTTCACAACTATGTGAAGACTGTTTAGTAGATGAAAACGAAAAACCCCTCATTATTTGGTGAAGCGTGTTGGCACTGGGATGTCCAAGACGAGCATGCCAAAGATCAACGCCTGCGAAGAGAGCACGAGGTGCGGCGCCGGGGGTGGAAGGCGACATCACCGGATACAAATCGCCGGGGCTCTCACATCGATGGAGGACCATCCGGGTGCGGGCGTCCTTAACAGAAAAACCAAAAGCATCAAATTCAACAGTCACAGAGTTGTCACGAGAAAGAGTTTTAACAGAGACTAAATTCTGAATAAGCTGGGGAGACACAAGGACATTATTGAAAGACAGTGGTTTAGAAGTAGATGGAAAATTAGCAGAACCAATGTGAGAAATAGGAACACCGGCGCCGTTACTGACAATGATGTGAGACTCGGTGGAAGTGGGAAAGGAATGTGAAAGGTTACCCGGGTGAGCGGCCATGTGAGACGAGGCGCCCGTGTCCATAAACCAGTTGCCGCCACCGGCGTAAGAGCCAGGTGCGGGCGCGGCGTGGTAGGCCGGGGCGTAGGACGGCAGCGTGGCGGTGAAGGCCGGGGCGTAGGGCGGTGTCGCGGTGAAGTGCACCTGGTGAGTCGGCGGGCGCGGCACCGGCATGTTGTAGGCGTGGATGAGCCCCGTCCATGGGTTGTAGGCGAAGGGGTTGCGGCCGTTGGAGACCGACGACATGATGACGCGCGCGCGGGGGATGGCGACGGCGCGGGGTTGGGGAGGGAGGCGCGGCGGCGGCTGCAGGTGCGGCGGCGGCGCGGCGTGAGGAGGGGCACACGCGGCGGCGGCACAAGGGCGACGGCGCTAGGGTTGGAGGGTGGGGCGGCGCGCGGGGAGAGAGGGGCGCGGCGGCTAGGTTAGGAACGGTAGGTGTCTGATACCATGTAGAAAGGGATGCAACTCACAATGTATTGATTGGGTGCATATGGCGTTACATATATAGGTCACCCCTCGACTATACAAGGAAGGAGGCGGGCCGAATAATCAATACAAAGATATATATCGCTATACATAACTACAGAAGATACACATCCAGATATACAAGGATATGTATCTCAACAGTGGGAGCGGTGCAGAACGCTGGCGAAAGCTTTGCCGGCGTACCTCCCGGTTAGGACTTAGATGCTGGTAAACATCAGTAGCTTTGCCAAAGCAGCCGCGATGTTATTTCCCTTTTGATGTTGGAACCTCGTGGATTCTGTTTGGCCATTTCGTCAACGAGATCGGTGCCGGATTGAAGCCCTTCTATCAGCAGAAACCTCTATCTGAAACGAGCCTGCACGATCACGACGCAGAACAACACTGACGCTCACACCAGCAGCTCGACACCAAATACCAGCGTAAGTACTCCAGCCAGCATCGCTGTTTGGCACTGTGGTATCGACCCGGCGCTTTCAGCAACACTGTGTTCATTAACGAGAAACAGAGACGTTTCTTGCAGGCGTCTCTGACTAAACACTGAAACCTTCTCTTAACCTGTCGCCAACACAAGCACACCAGTTCTACACAATTATCCACTCGTGTATGGCCCCTCGTCTGTATTTATTCCGGCTGCCCTGCTTGCAGACGTATTGGCCACAGGCAGCTAGTTTGACAGTGAGTAGAACACGAGTGGTCCTTGGACATGGATGCTAATGATGTCCCCCCCTTCCATTATGCTTTGTTTTCCTTTGACTATCAATGTAGTTTTGCAAGCGCTAAACCAAAGACAAAGTTGAACACGATCGTACAAGATGATGTGCTCGGTCTCTGGTCTTCTCATGGGAAAGCTATCGTAGAAAAGTGTGCACCGATAGTCCTCCCGTTCTCATCAAATATCATGGTTTTTAATGTTTACTATGTTCATTCCGAAAATACAGAACGTTTTAAACATGAGCTCGGTCTTGAGTCTGCGCTGGATCGTTAATTTGTTTCACAGATATATAATATAAAATATTTTAACAGAACTCTGCATTTGATGACTAATCAAACAACACAATTTTATTTGACTAGATTCGATAATCTTCTCATTTATGGAAAATCTAAGCTATAGAGGTTCGAATGGAATTGATGACCTGGCTAAACATTTGCACTTTGCTGATTGTATTCAAGATCATAATTTGGATGCTTTTTCTTTGGCTATTTCTGAAACTGGTAAACGAGATTTCTCAAAAAGTCTCATTTCAGGCGGCATAGACTTTAAGTGGTTTTCTTGTCCGCCTCGCGAAAGATCCGGTGGCATCTTACTCGGTGTCAGAATAGATACTATGGATGTGTTGGCTCATTTGGATGGGGTGTTCCATATAAAACTCCACATCCCTTACAAAGCTAACAGCTTTTCATATGAAGTCTTGTCGCTGTGTATGGTACTGCCTAGGAGGATTCCAAAGCGGCCTTTCGTCGCGAGTTGGTTAACCTAGAAAAAGATAACCCATACCCTATTCTCGTTGGGGGAAGGGGGACTTCAATTTGCTTCGGTTTTCATTTGAGAAGAGTAGAGACATGTTTAACAATCATTGGCCTTTTTTGTTGAATGCAGTCATTGACAGCTTGGAATTAATAGAGGTTTCAATGATCGAAAGACACATTACTTGGGCAAACAAGTTGCCCAAACCTACATATGAAAAGCTAGATCACGTAATGATGGATACCGATTGGGAGTATAAATTTCCTATATCGTCGTTACAATCTCTAGAACGTATTGAAGGGTTGGCGGACAATGCTCCCATATTGATGAGCACTGGACTGCCTACAATACCATGTACACGCCGCTTCAGGTCGAAGTTGGATGGCTACACCGAGAAGGCTTTCAGGAGATGGCCATAAAGGTTTGTGAAAGACCTATTGCTGGAGATAATCCTTTTTTTAGATGGAAGACTCGAAATGAGCCCGATTTTGAATTAATGGAGCAACCAGCCGGCTAGGAGTTACAGCACACAGGCGCACGCACACCAAAACACACAACAGAAGACAACACATAAACGCCACAGCGACCACGGCGACACACAAAAACACACAATAGAACCTTGTCTTATGTTGCACCACATCGACCACGCCAAGGATCCAAAGGCGGCAGGGGGGTTGCGACGATGCCTCCAAGAAGATGAATGGCACGAGAGTGCGTCATCATCGTCGGAAAAGACCAAAGCTTTCACCCAGACCGTGAACCACCACCCCACGAGCGCGGGCTAGGACCAGACCAAATCGTAGCATATTCCAATGACATTGGAGATAGGCACACCGACACTAGCTACAACCTGACGCCGACCTAGCAACGCCCCCCAGGCACTAGGACTTCCGCTAGCCACCGAAGCAAGGTCATGTAAAAGCAGCCATGGCGATGATGCGAGAGGGCTGAGACACCAGCGGGAGATCAGAGGGTGAATCACAAGACACTGAAAGAGAAGCTTGCCCCGAAGCAAGGCCACCAAGGGGAGCAGTTTGACACAAAGGGATGACATCCATCACTTCTAACCTAGAGGAACATCATTGGGATGCTTTCAACAAGGGAACGACAGCAATAGGTGACGCCGTCACCGGCATTGGCCACATCCATACACAGCTTTCATCGAGGACCAACTGAGTCAAAAATCTGGTCGTCGTCGCGAGGACGCAAAGCGGATAGAGGAGAAATCGCTGTCGCACCTCCAACACAAGCCACACTATGACCTAGCCCCAACTAGAGTCACCCACAAGAAGGACGCAAGAGCTGGCTGGCCAAGCCCGGCCAGACCCGGAACCCGATGTAGCACGACGACAGATCGTCGGCACCACGACGACCGCACAATCCTAAGCACGCCAACACCTACAATAGTGCGCCCCCAGTGGATCGGAGGGAAAAACCACAACGGCAAGAGAAGCTACAACATGCATGCTGCCTACAACGGCGAGCACGAGCCGACTAAGGAACCCTATCATAGAAAATCCAGCCAGAAAGTCGCCCCCGATTCAACGTTTGAATGTTGAGAACCCTCTGGAAAAACAAGAAGGCACCGACACAGCCAAGCGTAGATGCTCCTAGATCCATAAAAGACTCGAGCACGAACGCAGATCCAGCGGCCAGAGGCCACCTCCACGTCCGAGGGACTCAACACCCGTCACAACAGGAGGGATTACCAACCAGGTCCTTCTATGCCTATATCTGGTCCCACAAGCCCAGATCTGACCGAAAGCCTAAAGCCCATGCTCACAACCGACGGGGTCCAAAGCAGCAACACGTGGGGAGCTGATGCCAGGCAGAGAAAGAGCAGCGCTGGCCGCAACGAGGAATGATGAGGCGCCGCCGCGACTGCATGACCCGCCGCTCGCGGCATCTACCAGAGTCGGCGCCGCCGCATTTCACCACTGCTTGGACAGGGTCCGCCCCGTAGGGCCTCGTAGAGCTCGGAGAAGAGGAGATATGCCACCGCCGGCACTTCGCGGGCTTTGCTTGGCGGTGGCTAGGGAGGAGGGGACGGCGACGGGTTCTGGCTAGAGAGGGGAAGGGCACCCTGTTCGCCTCGGAGTGGCAACGGGAGCGAGAGAGAGCTATTTCTTTTCTTCGTAAAACAGAGAGGTGGAATAATAAAAATTGTGTGGCACAAAAACACCTTGTTGGTTGGGCTCGTTATCCGACATGTATAGTTAAGAAAGAGAAGGATCGACTTTCATCTATTATAGATGGCCTCGAGGTCTTACTGGAAGTTCGTTTAGGGTCCTGATGGCTCCCATGCCGAGTTCTTTTAGAATTTATGGGGGGGGGGGGGGGGTCATCAAACCAGATTTAATTATTCCGACTAAAATTCGGTGAAATAATTTTACTACCTAAGGTTAATAAATCATAAATGATCCAACAATATTGTCCTATATGTGTTCTTAATGTTTATTTCAAAATTTTCACCAAATTGGCGACGATGAGGCTCAACTATATGGATGACCATGTGATTCATCCTTCTTAGATTACTTTTATGCAAGGATGAAACATCCTAGATGGGATGGTTATCCTTGATGAAACGTTTCACGAACTACATCAGAATAAGTTGAATGGGTGATTCTAAAAATTGATTTTGAGAAAGCCTACGATAAGGTTAAGTGGTCCTTCCTTCAATAAACTCTTATGATGAAAGGTTTTTTTACGAGTGGAATTTTTTAATCCATAGCTTCGTTTTGTGAGGAAGTTTTGCCATTTAAGTCAATGATAACATTGGCAAGCACTTTTCAAAACAAAAAGGGTCTTAGACAATGTGATCCATTATCGCAAATGTTATTTAATATAGTGACTGATATGCTCGCTGTCATGATTGAATGCCTAAATTCTGATGGCCAAATTGAAGGTGTGATCGCTCACCTGGTTGATAGGAGACTATCCATCCTTCAATATGTAGGGATTCGTAGCATAGAAAACAAAAAATTTCCTACCGCAAGAACGAATAACGAGCCAAGATATAATCTAGTAGATGGTAGCAATGAGGTGAAGAACAACATACCCTCGAAGATCGCTAAGCATTAACGAGATAAATCTCGTGGTGGATGTAGTCGATCACTTGCCACTTTCAAAAGCGCGTAGAAAATCTTGACGGTGCCACAATCGGGCAACACCTCCGTACTCGGTCACACGTACGGTGTTGATGACGACGTCCTTGTCCCTGCTCCAACGGGCAGCGGATGTAGTAGATTCTCCTCGGAATCCCGCCAGCACGACGGCGTGGTGATGGTGATGGTGGAGATCTCCAGCAGCGCATCGTCGTAAGCACCGCGGGAGAATAGGAGGAGGGGAGTGGCTAGGGTTTGGGGAGAGGGGCACTTGGGGCGCCGGCCTTGGTGCCCTTGGGTGGTGCGGCTATTGGTGTGACCGGCCCCTTCCCCTCTCCCCCTCTTTATATAGGTGGAACCTCCTAGGGTTGCCCCAAAACCAGATTGAAGTCCAACTCCAAAAACTGCTTTTTGGGTGAAACCTAGGGGAAGTGGGATTCCTCCCTTTCCTTCTCCCTTGGCCGGCCAAGGTGGTTGAGTCCACCATGGACTCCACCTTCCCTCTTAGTTGGCTGGTTAGGTTTGGTGGAGTCCTTCCGGGACTCCACCTTCCATGGTGGTTTCTTCCGGAAGGTTCTAGAATATTCTAATGCCTTCCATAAATGCACCGGATCATTTCCAAACTTGGAAAGTGACTTACTATATATGAATCTTATTCTCCGGACCATTCTGGAACTCCTCGTGATGTCCTGGATCCCATCCGAGACTCCGAACAACATTCGAACTCCATTCCATATTCCATATCTACTTATAACGACATCAAACCTTAAGTGTGTCACCCTACGGTTCGAGAACTATGCGGATATGATCGAGACTCCTCTACGATCAATAACTGATAGCGGGACCTGGAAATCCATAATAACTCCCACATATTCAACGATGACTTCGTGATCGAAAGAACCATTCACATAAAATAACAATTCCCTTTGTCTCGCGATATTTTACTTATCTGAAGTTTGATCATTGGTATCTCCGTACCTAGTTCAACCTTGTTACCGATAAGTACTCTTTACTCGTACCATGATATGATATCCCTTGTGAGCCAGTCACATGCTTGCAAGCTAATTGGATGTCATTCCACTGAGAGGGCCCAGAGTATATCTATCCGTCATTTGGATGGATAAATCCCACTATTGATACAAGTGCCTCAACCCTATAATTTCCGAACACTTAATGCCACCTTTATAACAACCCATTTACGCAATAGTGTTTGGTGTCATCAAAGTATCCATCCAGTGTAGGTGATTAATATGATCTCATGGTCGAAGAATTAAGTTACTATGCATATTAAAGCTTGAAGCATAAAGAACTAAATGACTTGATCATATGCTATGCTTACTATGGGTGTATGTTCATCACACCATTCTCCTAATGATATGACCTTGTTATTAATAACATCCAATGTTCATGATCAGGAAACCATGGTCATCTATTAATCAACAAGCTAGTTTAACAAGAGGCTTACTAGGGACTCTTTTAAGTTTACACAACACACAAGTATTAATGTTTCTGGTTAATACAATTATAGCATGGGATGTAAACATTTATCATAAACACTAAGATATAACAATAAACACTTTTATTATTGCCTCTTGGGCATATATCCAACACAATAGCTGACGATACAAACCTTTTTATGGAACATGAAATCAAATAGGCAAGAAAACTGAAGTTAATTCTTTCGTCTTTTGAGGTTTAAAGATAATTTTTTATAAGAGCGAGTTATTTTGTTTGGTGAGGCCAAAGATGATGTTGCCCCATATGCAGAATTATTTGAATGCAAACAAGGTCGTTTTCCTATTAAATATTTGGGCATTCCGATCCATTATCGGAGGTTGACAAACGCTGAATGGAAAATGGTAGAGAAACGACTTCAAATTAGACTTGCTACCTGGAAAGGAAAATTATTATCCTTGGGTGGAAGATTGGTTTTCATAAATTCGGTAATGAGCAATATAGTATTGTATATGATCTTGTTCTTCCAACTTTCAAAAGGTGTCTTACAACGATTGGATTACTTTCGATCAAAATTATTTTTGCAAGGGGATCATGAAAAAATATCGATTGGCTAAGAGGAGTGTGGTTTGCCGCCCAAAGAGCAAGGGGGACTGGGATACAAGACCTTGAGGTCAAGAACAGGGACCTCCTTAGTAAATGGATTTTCAAGCTTCTTACTTAAGAATGGGTTTGGCAAACCCTCCTTAGGTATTGTTTGGTACTAGAGTTTTTTGTGGCGATTAATTGGGATAATCCCCACCAAATCTTAAATCCCCACTTACTTCTAAAACCATGTTTGCTACTAGAGTATTGAGCGAGTTTAATTCCCACTTTTCCCCAAATCTTAGTGTATTTTTCTCAATCCCCAATACTCTATCCCTACCTAGTGGATTGGGGATGAGATTTTGTGGGAATTGGGTGAAGGTAGCGGTTTCACCCAATACTCTGGGCTATTATCCCCACTAATCCCCACAAAATTCTTGTGCCAAACAATGCCTTAGGAGAAAGTATGTTGATTCAGAGGCATTGTCTCAAGAAATTTGGAAACCTAGTGATTCACACTTTTGGGCTGGCCTCATGGCAACGAAGAAATTCTTATTTCCATATGGGTCTTTCTCGATTAAGGATTGATCGAAAATCAGGTTCTAGGAGGATAAATTGCTAGGTAATTCCACACTTCAAGAACAATATCCAGCTTTGTACAATATCGTACGCCACAAAAGTGATACAATCGCTAAGGTGATGGAAACATACCCACCAAATATGTCGTTCAGAAGAAGTCTCATTGGTCCTAAACAAACATCTTGAAATGCTTTGTTACAACGCCTAGATTTGGTCCAGTTGTTGTAGGAATTTGATGAATTTCGTTAGAATCTAAAAGAGAGTGGTAAGTTATTCGTGGATTCTATGTATAAGGCTTTAATCCAACCTGATATACCAGCTGATAATAATTCAAAAATTTCGAAGATGAAGGCCCCCCTTAAAAAAGGTTTTTCTGTAGTATCTTCGTCGAGGGGTAATCCTTACCAAAGGCAATGTTGCAAAACACAATTGGCAGTGAAGCAAAAAGTGTGTTTTTTTCATCATAACGAGTTATTCTTCCAATGTAAATTTGCTAGATCAATACGGTCATTCATCTAGATAGGTTCTACCTTAAATCCACCACGAAGCGATGCGAATATATTTGACAATCGGCTAAATGGTGTAGATCCTAGGTTCAAGTTACTTATTAGGATGGGAGCGATTACCGTTATTTGGTCGCTTTAGCTATGTATATGGTTGGAGCATACATCGAGGGTTATTTTTACCCTATATAGATGACATCATAATCTACGGATTGATCCTACATCTCCATAAGGACTCTCCTACCTTTAGGCTTGGCTTCATTTCGAATGCCTTCTTTTCGTTTTTGTATCTCATGAGAGGACGAGTGTAATACTTAGAACTTTTAAATAATAAAGTGCCCATTATTGAAAAATAAGAAGATTCAAATGGAGTATTTTTTAGACCGATGCAGTGGTTACTAAAACAAAAAACTCCAGATGAGGTTGAGCTACATGTATTATCTTACCTTTAACAATTGAAAAATCACATTTTGAAGTTTCTAAATATTCTGAAACAAATCCCGGATTTAGACAATAAGCGTTCAAAATCTTAATACAAACTACTTTGAATTGTAGGCTACATAAAATTGACAAAAATTGAATAGTGCCCATTTCAAAACTACAATAAAATTTATAAAATAATGTTATGTTGCCTAGAATACAAATTATTTCATATCGAGGCTTTCCACGTTTGTGGTATACATTATAGATTACATCCAAACTCAAATATTTTGAAACATGTAAATACAATTTCAGATTCATAAAAATAAGAGGGCTGCATGTAGCTCTCCCTCCATTTGTCCACACTCAAACTAAAAGCTGGCAAAGAAGTTTTTCATGTGTAAATTGATATACATTTCCATAGGAAAAAAAAAGGTAGTGAGAGTGCGAGGGCCATACGCTCGCGATCGGTTCAAAATCACACCAATTGTTATCTACGACCGTCAACGATAGTACTAAATAACAATAAGATGGTAAAAGAAAATTTAGATTGGATTCGTTAGCAAAGGCCTATCCGAAAAGTCATATTGGAACATGGGCACCAGTGCTCTCACCGTATTAAAAAATTTGAAAATTATATTTATATGTTTAAAATAATTATGTACCAAAATTCTAAAAGTACATAATGATGTACCTCACTAACCTACAAAATCTCAATTTCAAATGTTTTGCTTTTTGACCTATACAAAAATGACAAAATCTGATTTCTTTTTGTAGATTTGAATCATTACACTCAGATCTATGCATTTGTTATTTTTGTGCAGCCTAAAATACACATTATTTTCAGTTGAAAATTTACACGATTATGGGATATAACACCAGCTATATCAAAATGCCACCTGCACTTTTCCACGGTGGAACATATATCGGTTCCAATCTGCTGTTAACTAGACGGTGGTAGGTAGTTTTCTGAAGATGACACGTCCTACAGGAAGCAGACAAGCAAGCAAGCAACCTACCTATAACAATATGAGCGAGTGAGAGAGCTGAACATCTTTCGTTTCATTTCACACTTCTGTGGGAGACACTCTGGATTGATAGCAAGTTGGTGCAAAACTAGGGGAAAATTTGGGAGATTTCTGCGGTGAAATGCGATGAGGAGCTGCACACTAGTGGTAGCAGTAGGCGGCTAAGCTACATGGTGTGTGGTGTGGTTAAGCCAGGACACAAGACAGAGAGAGCAACTACCATGTCCATGACCACCCGCCTCCTACTCTGCTTCTCCTCCCACACCGCTCGCGCGCTCCGCTCCGATGCGGCCGCCGCCTCAGCTCCGTTGTCGATGCGGGCTCCTCTTTTCCGTCTTCCTCTTGCTGGCGATGCTGCGGTCCGGCGTGGCCTCCACGCTCGCGACGTTCGCCATGGCCAAGGCCGACGAAACGACCATCGTGTGCGGGCTGCTGCCGTCGGCCTCGTCGCAGGACCTTGTTGACCTCAACTGCACGGCGGCGGGCGGTGACCACCAGCGGCAGGTGTCGTACCCGTCCACGCACCCCTTCTCCGCGGTGGCCGGCGGGGAGGACTTCCTCTGCGCCGTCGGCCCGTCCTCCGCGCGCGCCGACGCCGTCGACATGCGCTGGTGGGACCTGTCCAAGAACCCCGGGAAGCCCAAGCGGGTGTACCTCGGCCCGCCGCTCCAGGCGCTCGACTCCAGCGGGTACCGCGTCTGCGGGGTGCTCGCCAGCGGGGAGCTCCACTGCTGGCGCTGGCGAGGGATAGCCATCCCCGCCGAGCTCCGGTTCGCCGCCGTCGCCGTGGGCAAGGGCTTCGTGTGCGGCATCGTCGCGGGCTCGCCCGCGGGACCGATCAGGTGCTTCGCGAACGAGACGGAGAACTTGGAGGCCGTCCGCGCCGCCCCGCAGGGAGGGAGCTACGACGTGGTCGCCGCGTGCGGCCGGCGCGCGTGCGCGCTCTCCAAGGGCGGGGCTCTCTCTTGCTGGGGCAGCGGCGCGCCGGCGCTGGACGGAGCGAACGACACCGCCGGGTACGCCGACCTCGCCCTCGGCAGGACCGGCGTCTGCGGGCTGCGCACCAACGGCATCATCCAGTGCTTCGGCGACGGCGTCGCCGCGCCCCCGGACGACCTCGCCGGTTTGCAGTACATCGACGTCCAGGCGCAGGGCGACGCATTCTGCGGCGTCCTCATGGCGAACTACTCGTTGGTGTGCTGGGGAGGCCATGAGTTCAACGCCACCAACCGCCTCGTCTTCGACCGCGTCCTGCCGGGCCCGTGCGTCCTCATGTCCACGTGCAAATGCGGCGTCCTGCCGGGCTCCGCCAACCTCTGCGCCGGCGGCCGCTGCATCTGCGTAGACTGCGCTTTCGAGCTCAACATCGCGATCCCCAAGGCAGCGGCGCTGACCCCCGGAAATGACAGCAGCAGCAGCAGGAGGAGAAAGATCATTATTTGGGTTGCCGTCGGAGCTGCTGCATTCCTTCTGCTGGTGGTGGCGTTTCAGCTCGCGCTCTTCCTATGGTGTCGCCGTCGGCGCCGCCGCAAGGATGTCGCGGATGATCTTGGTGCGCTGCAGTCGCTGATGCCGCCGCAGCTTGGGTCCAGCAGGAGCAGGGGGCCAGGAAGCGTGGTGGAGCATTTCACGCTCGACACGCTGCGATCGGCGACGGAGGGGTTCGACGACCAGCGCCGGATCGGGTCCGGGAGCTTCGGGTCGGTGTACCGCGGCACGCTCCCCGACGGGCGCGAGGTGGCGATCAAGCGCGCGGAGGAGCACGCCACCAAGAAGTCGTCGAGCTCGGCGCGGCCGGCGCGGCGCCGCGACCGCGAGACGGCCTTCAACTCGGAGCTGATCGCGCTGGCGCGCGCCAACCACAAGAACATCGTGTGCCTGCTGGGGTGCTGCGCGCAGTCCGGCGAGCGCGTGCTGGTGTACGAGTTCATGATCAACGGCACCCTCCACGACCAGCTCCACGACCGCAGCCCCATGGCGCCGTCGGTGATGTCGTGGCGCGGCCGCCTCAGCATCGCGCTCGGCGCCGCGCGCGGCATCGAGTACATGCACGTCTACGCCGTGCCGCCGATCATCCACCGCGACATCAAGTCGGCCAACATACTCCTGGACGACTCGTGGACGGCCAAGATCGCCGACTTCGGGCTGTCCTCCGTCCTGGAGCCCGCCGGCGACTGCGAGGACAACAACGGCGACAGCCCGCAGCAGCAGCAGCCGCAGCCGCAGAAGACAATCTACACCGGCGGCACGGTGGGGTACATGGACCCGGAGTACTACCGGCTGCAGCACCTGACGGACAAGAGCGACGTGTACAGCTTCGGCGTGGTGCTCCTGGAGCTCATGTCCGGCTGCCGCGTCGTGCAGCGGTACGCGGAGAGCGTGACGCCCAAGAACGTGGTCGAGTTCACCGTGCCGCACATCCTCGCCGACGACGTCGCGCGCGTGCTCGACCCGCGGCTGCCCGCGCCGACGCCGCACGAGTGCGAGGCGCTCGCCTACGTGGGCTACCTCGCCGCCGACTGCGTCGGCCCCGTCGGCTGCGAGCGGCCGTCCATGACCGAGGTCGTCGACGCACTGGAGCGCGCGCTCGCCGCCACCTCCACGGCGCCCATCTCCCGCTCCGTGACCGCCCGCCGTGTGCTGTCCCGCTCCGGCACGGACCAGTTTGACCTCACTGACACCGACTAGCGACGACCGAAGCCGAAGGTGCTGATGCAATGTCTCGATCCGCATTGCATCAGCGGCCACTCGACTGGAGGCGAGAGGGTCCAAGAAGCCACGCGATCAAGTCGCCATTGGAGAGGGGGACACACAAACAAGACATCGTGCCGATGGGACCTCCATCGAGATCGAAAGCAAGGCCGGCCAGGATGTGAATCAGAAAGGCGGAGAAGAAACCATTGCGGCGGGGATTCTTCCTCGATCGTCCTCCTCCTCCATGGTCAAATCAACAAGAGTCGACCACTCGATAACAACTCCACAGCGACGTGCCACCGGTTTCCGGTCATCATGCAGGAGGAATTGGGGGCGAAATGAGGTGAAAAGACACCGCACGATAGAGAGAAAGAACATTTTTTTTCTTTTTGTTTGTTTTTCTTACGGCGTGCACGCATTCGTGCCGCATTTGTTCTCCTTTTTTTGGTCTTTGCTCTTTGGTGGTTTCTTTGGGCATAAAGATTCTTTATTGATGTGTAATTGTGTATAGATTATACCAGATCATTACAAAGGCTGATTTTTTTAAAAAAAAATTCTTCATGGTTCTTTCTATTGGGCCCTGTTCTGAAAACAGGAATTTCAGATAAATATAATTCCTTCAAATTCAAGCGAAATTCAGACGTTTGCCAAAACGTTAGCTGTATCTGTATGTAAGCATATCCAGCGTCGGCACACGATGCAAAGATAATGTGATACAATTGAGTACATGCTTGAAAGGTCTCCCTGCTGGTTTTTGATATGGTCAAAAGGAGAGACCTATTTTTTTGGGTAGTGCTCATCTTTGCACGCTGCTCACTTTCCGGTGCTTCTCCTTTCATATGTCACCATGCCTAGCTACTCCAGATCCAAGTTAGTTAAGCTCCTAGTCAGCTCACTGCTCACTTGTGGTAATGGGGGGAGCATCTGGCCGAGCACGTTCTGAAGGGATGACATGGATTAGTTATGACGTTTCTTTTCGGGACATCCCTGCCATCAAGGTGCAGGAGCCAAGCAACAGTTTTGTCACAAACAGCGGTATCTTTTGTGCCTACCTAAACAGGTAGGGTTCTTGTTTTATAATAGCTATGTTGTGATTCTTCTTCATCTTTTAGTAGTAGTAGCCCAGCTTCTAACTTATGCCCTTCCTAGCTCAGAATTTCATTTATAAATTTAAAGGTTCCATCTATAGAGCTCATAGGCTTGAGATTAGGGTTTATGGTTTAAGTTTTCCTGAGATGACTTCATCAATGTTGCAGCTCCAAAACTCCAATCTGATGCAGCCATTGTGTGTGTGCGCGCGCCCGCGTGCGTGCGTGAGTGCGTGCGCGCGTGTGTGTGGCACCTATGGCTGGCCATCTACTAACCTCCTCCCGGGCGGCGGAGTATCCGCTCGCCCCTCCCCCTAGCCGCCCCCCGATCGCCGCACCCAGCCGCCGCTGCTGCCAGCCTCGACCCCGACCCCGGCCCCGGCCTCCGCCGGCCTTGGCTCCGGCCATGGCCTCGGCCCCGGCCCCGGCCATGGTCCTGGCGGCAGTGGCGGCACCCCCTCCGTTGAACGATGTTCCATGGGAGGTGATGAAGCGCCGGTGGAGGAAGCTGGGTGGCACGACTACTTGGCCGGGGCCTGAGGCTCTCCGTCGGTAGCCATGGAGGATTTGGTGGAGTGATGGCGGCCTCCGCCATCGATTATGGTTCGGCGGTGGTACACATGATCCGCGCCGTCGCCCTCTTCCCTGGTGATCCGGTTGGAGGGACTGGCGGCATGGGGGTTGCTGGTCTTGCATTGTTTTTGGTGGCGGTCCTCGGGTTTCTCGCAAGCGAAGATGAAGATCTTCCGGAGGTCAGTTTGCCTTGATCTGGCTGGATAGATGAGTTCCGAAAAGCTCTGCCGGCGAATGTAATAGTGCATATTTTGCCTGGAGTTCGCTGGATCGGGTGGTATTCGATCGCGCGCACCTATGTTTTTATTATGGCTGTTTGGTTCCGGAGGGAGCGGAGCGAAGCTTTATTCCGTGTTTACATCATGTGACTTTTGGGTCCATGGTGAAGTTAGAAGAAGGAATATCACGAAGGTCGGATTGGTGGACTGTCTAAAGGAGATTCGAGTCTCCGTGATGCTGAGGGATTTACTTGGCGTTCCGGGCTTCGCATCAGTGGTATGCATGTGGGGGCAACAACACAGGTGAAGTTCAGAGTCTTACCTCTCAGGGTGAAAACCCAAGGTCTGGCCTTAACTGGTTGTGCCTGGCAATGACCTTGTTGGAGGCATTGTTTTGAGAGCGGGGACTATCTTCAGGGTGAAAACCTAAGATCTTTGGTCGGGCGACGACAACGCTGGTGCTTTGTTCCCTTCTTGGAGGCGTCGCTTTTGGAGAGTCTGTATTTCAGGTGTTGTCACGGTGGTGGTTGTATTACTATTGCTAGGTCTGGAGTACTGTAGCATGACCTTTATTTCTTAGTTTTCTTTACTCTTTTTTTGCTGTGTGCATCCATGATACGTCTCCGACGTATCGATAATTTCTTGTGTTCCATGCCACATTATTGATGATATCTACATGTTTTATGCACACTTTATGTCATATTCGTGCATTTTCTGGAACTAACCTATTAACAAGATGCCGAAGTGCCAGTTGCTATTTTCTGCTGTTTTTGGTTTCAGAAATCCTAGTAACGAAATATTCTCGGAATTGGACGAAATCAACGCCCAGGGTCCTATTTTGCCACGAAGCTTCCAGAAGACCGAAGAGGAGACGAAGTGGGGCCACGGGGTGGCTAGACTATAGGGCGGCGCGGCCCAGGTCTTGGCCGCGCCGACCTATAGTGTGGGCCCCTCGTGTGGCCCCCTGACCTGCCCTTCCGCCTACTTAAAGCCTCCGTCGCGAAACCCCCAGTACCGAGAGCCACGATACGGAAAACCTTCCAGAGACGCCACCGCCGCCAATCCCATCTCGGGGGATTCAGGAGATCGCCTCCGGCACCCTGCCGGAGAGGGGATTCATCTCCCGGAGGACTCTACGCCGCCATGGTCGCCTCCGGAGTGATGAGTGAGTAGTCTACCCCTGGACTATGGGTCCATAGCAGTAGCTAGATGGTTGTCTTCTCCCCATTGTGCTTAATTGTCGGGTCTTGTGAGCTGCCGAACATGATCAAGATCATCTATCTGTAATTCTATATGTTGTGTTTGTTGGGATCCGATGAATAGAGAATACTTGTTATGTTGATTATCAATTTATATCTATGTGTTGTTTATGATCTTGCAAGCTCTCCGTTACTAGTAGATGCTCTGGCCAAGTAGATGATTGTAACTCCAAGAGGGAGTATTTATGCTCGATAGTGGGTTCATGTCTCCGTGAATCTGGGGAAGTGACAGAAATCTCTAAGATTATGGATGTGCTGTTGCCACTAGGGATAAAACATTGGTGCTATGTTCGAGGATGTAGTCACTAATTACATTACGCGCAATACTTAATGCAATTGTCTGTTGTTAGCAACTTAATACTGGAGGGGGTTCGGATGATAACCTAAAGGTGGACTTTTTAGGCATAGATGCATGCTGGATAGCGGTCTATGTACTTTGTCATAATGCCCAATTAAATCTCACTATACTCATCATAATATGTATGTGCATGGTCATGCCCTCTTTATTTGTCAATTGCCTAACTGTAATTTGTTCACCCAACATGCTGTTTATCTTATTGGAAGAGACACCTCTAGTGAACTGTGGACCCCGGTCCAATTCTCTATACTGAAATACAAATCTACTGCAATACTTGTTCTACTGTTTTCTGCAAACAATCATCATCCACACTATACATCTAATCCTTTGTTACAGCAAGCCGGTGAGATTGATAACCTCACTATTTCGTTGGGGCAAAGTACTTTGGTTGTGTTGTGCAGGTTCCACGTTGGCGCCGGAATCTCTGGTGTTGCGCCGCACTACATCCCGCCGCCATCAACCTTCAACGTGCTTCTTGACTCCTACTGGTTCGATTAAACCTTGGTTTCTTACTGAGGGAAACTTGCCGCTGTGCGCATCACACCTTCCTCTTGGGGTTCCCAACGGACGTGTCAACTACACGCATCAAGCAAATTTCTGGCGCCGTTGCCGGGGAGATCAAGACACGCTGCAAGGGGAGTCTCCACTTCCCAATCTCTTTACTTTGTTTTTGTCTTGCTTAGTTTTATTTACTACTTTGTTTGCTGCACTAAATCAAAATACAAAAAAATTAGTTGCTAGCTTTACTTTATTTACTGTCTTGCACTCTATATCAAAAACACAAAAAAAAATTAGTTACTTGCATTTATTTTACTTGATTCATCATGTTTCCTTTTAATTTTACCACAAAAGACATACCGGTAGGACGTGGGTCTATAATTGGGAGAAATAATATAGAAGAATTTTTCAATCATGTCAGTACCGTTGAAGATTTTGAAGATAGACACTTGGTAGAACTTGCTCCTACTTATGAAATTGCCGCTGCTGCTTTAGTTCGTATGATGGAAACTAAATTTGTTAATCTCAATCCTATAATCCAACACATGTTTCTTACACTCGGTGATATGGAAGAAGGGGAAAAGAAAGATTTTATTTTAGAAACCCTTCTTAGAGAATTTGGTGGTATAGCAAGAGAAGCTAGAAAGGTCTTTGCTAAATATGATATGCTTGGTTCTTATACCAATTTTGCTAGTCTCCTTGAAAAGATGGATATGGATAGAATAAAGTACACTAATAATATTAATGATGGTGGGGAGATCAAAGCACCAATACCATGTAAGCTCCTAGCAATGCATGAAGCACTAGAAAATAACTATGCTTGGCTTGTTCCTGAAAATTTGTTTGATGAGAGTAGCAAGCCCAAGACTAATGAAAAGGGAGCCGCTGAAACTTATGTATCCAATATACTATGCCTGGTTGAGAAAACTCCGCATCCCGCTGTAGATGCACCATCTCTTGATAATACTTGATACACACTTTCTGCGCCTAGCTGAAAGGCGTTAAAGAAAAGCGCTTATGGGAGACAACCCATGGTTTTTACTACAGTACTTTGTTTTTATTTTGTGTCTTGGAAGTTGTTTACTACTGTAGCAACCTCTCCTTATCTTAGTTTTGTGTTTTGTTGTGCCAAGTAAAGTCGTTGATAGTAAAGTTCATACTAGATTTGGATTACTGCGCAGAAACAGATTTCTTTGCTGTCACGAATCTGAGCTGTTTTCTCTGTAGGTAACTCAGAAAATTATGCCAATTTACGTGAGTGATCCTCAGATATGTACGCAACTTTCATTCAATTTGAGCATTTTCATTTGAGCAAGTCTGGTGCCTCGATAAAATTCGTCAATACGAACTGTTCTGTTTTGATAGATTCTGCCTTTTATTTCGCATTGCCTCTTTTGCTATGTTGGATGAATTTCGTTGATCCATTAATGTCCAGTAGCTTTATGCAATGTCCAGAAGTGTTAAGAATGATTGTGTCACCTCTGAACATGTTAATTTTTATTGTCCACTAACCCTCTAATGAGTTGTTTCGAGTTTGGTGTGAAGGAAGTTTTCAAGGATCAAGAGAGGAGTATGATGCAATATGATCAAGGAGAGTGAAAGCTCTAAGCTTGGGGATGCCCCGGTGGTTCACCCATGCATATTCTAAGAAGACTCAAGCGTCTAAGCTTGGGGATGCCCAAGGCATCCCCTTCTTCATCGACAACATTATCAGGTTCCTCCCCTGAAACTATATTTTTATTCCATCACATCTTATGTGCTTTTCTTGGAGCGTCGGTTTGTTTTTGTTTTTGTTTTGTTTGAATAAAATGGATCCTAGCATTCACTTTGTGGGAGAGAGACACGCTCCGCTGTAGCATATGGACAAGTATGTCCTTAGGCTCTACTCATAATATTCATGGCGAAGTTTCTTCTTCGTTAAATTGTTATATGGTTGGAATTGAAAAATGATACATGTAGTAATTGCTATAATGTCTTGGATAATGTGATACTTGGCAATTGTTGTGCTCATGTTTAAGCTCTTGCATCATATACTTTGCACCCATTAATGAAGAAATACATAGAGCATGCTAAAATTTGGTTTGCATATTTGGTCTCTCTAAGGTCTAGATAATTTCTAGTATTGAGTTTGAACAACAAGGAAGACGGTGTAGAGTCTTATAATGTTTACAATATGTCTTTTATGTGAGTTTTGCTGCACCGTTCATCCTTGTGTTTGTTTCAAATAACCTTGCTAGCCTAAACCTTGTATCGAGAGGGAATACTTCTCATGCATCCAAAATCCTTGAGCCAACCACTATGCCATTTGTGTCCACCATACCTACCTACTACATGGTATTTCTCCGCCATTCCAAAGTAAATTGCTTGAGTGCTACCTTTAAATTTCCATTCTTCACCTTTACAATATATAGCTCATGGGACAAATAGCTTAAAAACTATTGTGGTATTGAATATGTACTTATGCACTTTATCTCTTATTAAGTTGCTTGTTGTGCGATAACCATGTTTCTGGGGACGCCATCAACTATTCTTTGTTGAATATCATGTGAGTTGCTATGCATGTTCGTCTTGTCTGAAGTAAGGGAGATCTACCACCTTATGGTTAAGCATGCATATTGTTAGAGAAGAACATTGGGCCGCTAACTAAAGCCATGATCCATGGTGGAAGTTTCAGTTTTGGACATATATCCTCAATCTCATATGAGAAAATTATTAATTGTTGTTACATGCTTATGCATAAAAGAGGAGTCCATTATCTGTTGTCTATGTTGTCCCGGTATGGATGTCTAAGTTGAGAATAATCAATAGCGAGAAATCCGATGCGAGCTTTCTCCTTAGACCTTTGTACAGGCGGCATAGAGGTACCCCTTTGTGACACTTGGTTAAAACATGTGCATTGCGATGATCCGGTAGTCCAAGCTAATTAGGACAAGGTGCGGGCACTATTAGTATACTATGCATGAGGCTTGCAACTTGTAAGATATAATTTACATAACTCATATGCTTTATTACTACCGTTGACAAAATTGTTTCATGTTTTCAAAATAAAAGCTCTAGCACAAATATAGCAATCGATGCTTTCCTCTTTGAAGGACCATTCTTTTTACTTTTATGTTGAGTCAGTTCACCTATTTCTCTCCACCTCAAGAAGCAAACACTTGTGTGAACTGTGCATTGATTCCTACATACTTGCATATTGCACTTATTATATTACTCTATGTTGACAATATCCATGAGATATACATGTTACAAGTTGAAAGCAACCGCTGAAATTTAATCTTCCTTTGTGTTGCTTCAATGCTTTTACTTTGAATTATTGCTTTATGAGTTAACTCTTATGCAAGACTTATTGATGCTTGTCTTGAAGTACTATTCATGAAAAGTCTTTGCTTTATGATTCACTTGTTTACTCATGTCATATACATTGTTTTGATCGCTGCATTCACTACATATGCTTACAAATAGTATGATCAAGGTTATGATGGCATGTCACTCCAGAAATTATCTTTGTTATCGTTTTACCTGCTCGGGACGAGCAGAACTAAGCTTGGGGATGCTGATATGTCTCCGACGTATCGATAATTTCTTGTGTTCCATGCCACATTATTGATGATATCTACATGTTTTATGCACACTTTATGTCATATTCGTGCATTTTCTGGAACTAACCTATTAACAAGATGCCGAAGTGCCGATTCTTGTTTTTCTGCTGTTTTTGGTTTCAGAAATCCTAGTAACGAAATATTCTCGGAATTGGACGAAATCAACGCCCAGGGTCCTATTTTGCCACGAAGCTTCCAGAAGACCGAAGAGGGGACGAAGTGGGGCCACGAGGTGGCCAGACTATAGGGCAGCGCGGCCCAGGTCTTGGCCGCGCCGACCAATAGTGTGGGCCCCTCGTGTGGCCCCCTGACCTGCCCTTCCGCCTACTTAAAGCCTCCGTCGCGAAACCCCCAGTACCGAGAGCCACGATACGGAAAACCTTCCAGAGACGCCGCCGCCGCCAATCCCATCTCGGGGGATTCAGGAGATCGCCTCCGGCACCCTGCCGGAGAGGGGATTCATCTCCCGGAGGACTCTACGCCGCCATGGTCGCCTCCGGAGTGATGAGTGAGTAGTCTACCCCTGGACTATGGGTCCATAGCAGTAGCTAGATGGTTGTCTTCTCCCCATTGTGCTTAATTGTCGGGTCTTGTGAGCTGCCGAACATGATCAAGATCATCTATCTGTAATTCTATATGTTGTGTTTGTTGGGATCCGATGAATAGAGAATACTTGTTATGTTGATTATCAATTTATATCTATGTGTTGTTTATGATCTTGCATGCTCTCCGTTACTAGTAGATGCTCTGGCCAAGTAGATGATTGTAACTCCAAGAGGGAGTATTTATGCTCGATAGTGGGTTCATGTCTCCGTGAATCTGGGGAAGTGACAGAAATCTCTAAGATTATGGATGTGCTGTTGCCACTAGGGATAAAACATTGGTGCTATGTTCGAGGATGTAGTCACTAATTACATTACGCGCAATACTTAATGCAATTGTCTGTTGTTAGCAACTTAATACTGGAGGGGGTTCGGATGATAACCTGAAGGTGGACTTTTTAGGCATAGATGCATGCTGGATAGCGGTCTATGTACTTTGTCGTAATGCCCAATTAAATCTCACTATACTCATCATAATATGTATGTGCATGGTCATGCCCTCTTTATTTGTCAATTGCCTAACTGTAATTTGTTCACCCAACATGCTGTTTATCTTATGGGAGAGACATCTCTAGTGAACTGTGGACCCCGGTCCAATTCTCTATACTGAAATACAAATCTACTGCAATACTTGTTCTACTGTTTTCTGCAAACAATCATCATCCACACTATACATCTAATCCTTTGTTACAGCAAGCCGGTGAGATTGACAACCTCACTGTTTCGTTGGGGCAAAGTACTTTGGTTGTGTTGTGCAGGTTCCACGTTGGCGCCGGAATCTCTGGTGTTGCGCCGCAATACATCCCGCCGCCATCAACCTTCAACGTGCTTCTTGACTCCTACTGGTTCGATTAAACCTTGGTTTCTTACTGAGGGAAACTTGCCACTGTGCGCATCACACCTTCCTCTTGGGGTTCCCAACGGACGTGTCAACTACACGCATCAATCCATTCTGCCACTAGGGCGGGGCGTTGTTGCAGAGGCTGAGTGTAATTGGTATCTTTTAATATTAATATACTTCCTTTATCAAAAAAAATGGTTGGCTGATAGGCGTACAGCACGCGACCGTTGGGAACCCCAAGAGGAAGGTGTGATGCGTACAGCGGCAAGTTTTCCCTCAGTAAGAAACCAAGGTTTATCGAACCAGTAGGAGCCAAGAAGCACGTTGAAGGTTGATGGCGGCGGAGTGTAGTGCGGCGCAACACCAGAGATTCCGGCGCCAACGTGGAACCTGCACAACACAACCAAAGTACTTTGTCCCAACGTAACAGTGAGGTTGTCAATCTCACCGGCTTGCTGTAACAAAGGATTAGATGTATAGTGTGGATGATGATTGTTTGCAGAGAACAGTAGAACGAGTATTGCAGTAGATTGTATTCGATGTAAAAGAATGGACCGGGGTCCACAGTTCACTAGAGGTCACTAGTAGGAAAAGCCTCATCAGTGGCGCACAAAAATTTGATTCTGTGGCGCATGGGAGGTGCGCCACAGAAACGTCGCCACAAAAATAAGCTTTCTGTGGCGCATCTGGCCGTGGGCCACAGAATTAAGGTTTTTGTGGCGCACTTGGGCCGGTGCGCCACCGAAATAAGTAGTTTTGTGGCGCATGTGATATAGCTGCGCCACAGAAATAGGTGCGCCACAGAATTATTTTTTGGTGCGCCACAGAACTATCTACAGGTATACTCGATTTTGTGCTCCCTGGTGTATTATACAGGTTTTATACTGGTTTTGGAAGGACGCTCTCTTGATAATGAATAGTGTGCTGCAAAGGGAGCATTTGTCCACTTGCGAGGTGTTCCATGTCCGGAGGCAGTATAGGTTTACCAGCTTCATGACACCGGGGCAAGCCATCCGGGGTAGGTGGTACCATGTCGTCGGCCCGGATCCTCTTAGGAGCAGGCTGGCTCGAAGATGCGCCCTTCTTGGCTCCTCTCTTCCTTCCCTTCTTCACCTGACCTACTGGGGGTGCTTGTGGTGCTGATGGTGGTGCTTCGGGTGCTGGTGGTGCTTCTGAGGTTGCTGGGGTTGATTTGGGTGGCTCCCCGATGATCGTCTTACGCAGCGTGTTAGGGCTGAAAACGGTAGCAGGCTTGACTTGAGCTGGATTGCCAGCCTCCGGAGGAGTGTCTTGAGAAAGACCCGCGAAGACCAGGCGCTGCTTCGTGACTGTAGGGGGACGACTAAGTTGATCGCCGTGTGTGCGGAAGGCTTGTTCATCCATAGGAGGCATGTACATATCTTGGCTGCAGGCGCCAGTGTTGATGTAGGCATCGATGTCATCATCATCATCTACATCGTTGCCATCAAGTGGCGCCATGTCCTGGACCTTAGGTGGTGGCGGTTGCGATGCCGTTGCTTGGCGTACCGTGCGTCTAGTAGACGGTCGTTGCGGTAGCGCTCCCAACAACTGTTTGTGGCGTCTGGTGGTGACGGCGATCGTCGGTTCCTTCCGGGTGGCGGCGGCGACCGCCGGTTCCTTCAGGGTAGTGGGGGCGGCGACCGCCGTTTCCTTAAGGGTGTCGTCGGCGCTGGCGATCTTGGGCCGGATGATAGGGGAGGTGGCGCCGGTGCTTTTCTTACCACTCGGAGGAGCCCCCGCCGAATCTGGTTCTTCGGCCATGTCATAAGCCATGAGGTGCAATCCCCAAGGGGCAAAACGTCGCCTTCGTCTGTGCCCGGAGGTTGAAAGGGGGGGATGGCGTAGCGGTACTCCGGCACTACCATTACCAACTTGACCTTCGCCACGTCTTTTGCCAATGTAGTGCCGTGCATAACGCGGGAAGCCATGACATAGCCGCTAGCAACTTCCACCAACTTGCCGCCGGGCTCCACCGTTTGCAGAAGTATGCATTGTTCATCCTGAGTCAGGGGCGCCATGTTGGGCATCGTGAGATGGCAGTCACGAAAGGCATATATAGTTAAAGAAGATGACGCGAAGGAGTAACTAATGAGTTTACCTCCTTGATGGCGTCGATCTCGGCTACTGTCGATACAAGGGCGGCGGTTGGGGGCGTCGATGCGACCCGATTGGAGCTGCGGCGGCGTTCGGTGGAGCCCGACGCCGGCGTCGGGTGGAGCGGCACCGTCGGCGACACGTGGAAGCTTGAGTTGCTGCCGCTAATGCTGGGCACATGTATCGGCCCCACTTGACCTCCCGCATTCCAAGCAGCTAACCCCTCCATCAACCCAGGGGGATGATCTCGCCGGATCTTCTCGTCCAATAACTTGTTCATCATCTCCGTGTTCTCCAGAGGCTTTTCGGCCACCAGCTTCTCTAGTGACTCCACCTTCTTCTTCAGCTCCTGAACCTCGGATTTATCCTTTGCCGATGACCTCCTCTCCAGCTTTCTCGTCTTGGCATCCGATCCGTAGTACTCGGATAGCTTCATACTTGTGCCAAAGCCGGACACACGGCCACCCGACGTCGGTGGCTTGTCTAGCTCCCTCGCCTTGTATTTGTTCATCGCCCTGTTGAAAGGCGTGTCCCACGGTTCCGTCGACCCCTGGGACGACGGGCCAGCCTTCGTCAACTCTTCATCCTTCAGACAAAGGAACTTAAGGTTAGCCCATTTGGCTTCATTGCCTAATAAGATGAGCGAAATAATATAGAACTATCCTTACCAGGTACTTCTCGAAATCCTTCACGTCTTCGTGATCCGTAATAAATTCCCCCGTCTCCCAGTCTAAGTAGTAGCGGGACCGGACAAAGTTCCTAGCCTGTTCATCCTGGATTTTGTGCCAAGGGTTTTCTTTCCCCAGACGTACCATCTCGGCATCCTCCTTGTCCCAAGTGGGCTGTTTTCCTCGGTAACCGCCGCTTCCGCAATGGTGGGTCCCTAAGTTCAAATCCCGCATTTTCTTCCCCCAGGCGGTCCATTTTTTAACATCGTCACTCTCTAAGTAAGACTTGAATGCATTAAAGTCTTCTAAGGAGAGCGACGGTTCTTTGCTACTTATCCTCTCCCAGCTTTCACCGGCCTCGATCTTTTTCTTCAGCCGGTTCTTCCAGCTGCTCAAGGCGGTGCTCATCTTCGTGAGAGCTAAAGAGTCCACCTTCTTATTGAACGGCTCCGGGAACGTGTATCGTTGGTGAAGCTTCTGGAGGAGGGATTGGACGATAGCCTCGTTCTCCTTGCTTCTGAGGTCATGAGTTAGGATCGGCACGGTTTCACAGACGATGCACCCTAGTTGCATGCCATACCCTTTGGCAACCCACGAAGGCTCCATCGGTAGGCCACTTTCGGAGACTACCGTGACAACATCGGTGACGTTGGCGAGCACTTGCGGCCTCCGATCCCTCCTTGGCCTCCTCGCCGTCCTCTTCTTCTTACCCTCCTGAGGGTTGCCGCCGCTATCACCTTCCGTGCGGTTGGCCGCGTTCTCTTCACCGGTCGTCTCTTCACCGGTCTGGGCGGCGTCGTCCCAGGTATCGTCATCGTCGCCGGTGTCGGCGGCGGCCCCCCGGCCCTCTCCCTCGGAGGCAGTGTCCCGGCCCTCTTCCTCATCGTCGGGCGACTCGGCGGCGGCCTTCCGGGGCTACTCGTAGCCCTCCCAGAAGTCCTTGTTGGCCTCTCTCGCTTCTTCGTTCTGGCTCCTGGGCTTAGAAGTGTTGCCCGACATGTTTATTTTTGCACTTCATTAAAAAGAGGCAACAAGTTAGTACAAAAGTCAACCAAAAAATTCGGCATGACTTTTGCTAATTTTTCTACGTAGGAGTGCCCATTTCTCAACCGAAACGGAAGTTAATCAACGCTTCGGGAGAAATGGGCAACTCAATGAAATCCCTGCAAAAATATCCACCATATATCGACCATACAAACTTGCCCATCTACAATACATCAAACAAAAGCCAACATAAACCTGGAGCATCTATTTCAGCATATTTTTTAACCTAGCTGGAGCAGTACACAACAAAAATGACTTTCTTAACCTGGAGCATCTACCACCTGGAGCACTACCACCTGGAGCACTACAAATCTGGAGCACTACCACCTGGAGCACTACAAATCTGGAGCACTACACAACCTGGAGCACTACAAATACCAGAGTACATTAAAGCTAGCACTTCACAAAGATATATGGGCAGTACCATTTCATGTACTAGTACATTAAAGCTAGCACTTCACAAAGATATAAATGAATTCAAATCAACTATATATGGGCAGTACCATTTCATGTACTAGTACTAGTACATTAATAGCATTCCTATTTTTTATGTACCCTGGATCAGTAGCATGCATTTGACCAAAAGGAAGCGAAGTAAAGTTAATATAGCAGCAACTATATATGAACCAAGCTACTGCATTTTCCATTTCATCTAAACCAACATAAATCAACTAAATGAACCTAGCTAGCTACTGCATTTTGCATTTCATCTAAACCAACTAAACCAACTATATAAATTGCTTACCATTTCATTTTGCATTTCCTACTGCATTCATTTTCAACCAAAAAATTAGTTTCAAACCAGAGAGCAGCATGATGCAATTTCATTTTATTAACCAGAGAGCAACATGAGCAACATAAGTCATTTACTTATTACTAGTCACTCATAAAGCAGCATCCAGCTCACCCAAAAATCAAACAGCAAGCAATGAATAAAGAAAACAAAAGCTGCTATCACAAGCAATTTGAACCAGTAGCAATTTATGGCAAGCATGAGCATGAGCAAGCATTTTTTCATTTCATTATTGTTATGAGCATCAGCATGCCCACAGCAGCACCAATAAGCAGTAGCAGTTTATGGCAAGCATGCACTGGTTTAATTACTGTAACACACTAAATAGTATTGGCATAATCATGCACTTGATTATTGCAATATGGTTGTTCATTTAAAAAATACTACTTATTGCTATATCAACTAGTACCTACTTCATTTGCAAGTAGCATTAGGCATTTTCATTTGCATTTGCATTAGGCATTAATAGCATTTCAATTTGCAAACAGAGACTATGAACTCCAATGAACCCTAAAACATTTCAATTTGCAAACAGAGACTATGAACTCCAATGAACCCTAACCAAAGCATCAATCATCATAATCTTCTAAGATTCAGATTATAATGGATATTTACCAACAATTACTTGGCATCCATTAATTCTATGCAAACAAATTGAATCATTATGAATACACAGTTCATCAATAAATAGTTCCAGTAATTCATACTGACTCTTTGTTAACCCTCTTTTAAACATTGTCAAAATTCTTATCATCTATCTAAATCAAAATTCATACTGACCATCAAATTTCTATTTGACTAACACATCAAAATTCATAAATTGAATGTCCACACAAGCTACAGCAGCACTACATCAAAATTCATACTGACCAGCAAGAAATTCATACTGACCAGCAAAATTATATGCAACATTGTCAATTGCTCAATCAAAATTAACTACATCACCAGCAAGAAATTAAGCAAATTGAGAACCAAATTGAGAGGCATAGGGGAGAGGGAGGGAGGCATAGGGGAGAGGGAGGGGCCGGGGCACAGGGGAGAGGGAGGGAGGCACAGGGGAGAGGGAGGGATCTCACCGACGGCGGCGCTAGGCGGTGATGGCGAGTGCAGGCGATGGTCCTCCTCCTCCTCCTGCTGCTCCCGGCGCGCGCGGGCGGGGTGGTCCTCCTCCTCCTGCTCGCGGCGTGGGCGGGGTGGTCCTCCTCCTCCTCCTGCTCGCAGCGTGGGCGGGGTGGTCCTCCTCCTCCTCCTCCTCTTCCTCCTGCTCGGTGGTGCTAGGCGGCGGTGGCGAGTGCTAGGCGGCGGTGGAAGCTAGGGTTCGTCACGCGGATACGAATGGGGAAGAGAGAGATGGGGGGAAGAGCGAACCGCTCATTTCACCAAGTCAGTAAATTCTGTGGCGCACCTAGCTGTGCATGCGCCATAGAATTCCTTAATCGTGGCGCACCAAGCGGGACAGTCGCCACAGATTGAAGGAATTCTATGGCGCATGCAGTACTAGGTGCGCCACAATTTATCGACTTGTAAACAACCGGGCTAATGCTGTGTTCTGTCAGAAACACAACATTAGCCCAGTGGTTAAGCCCACTGGTAGGCTTGGGTAACCCAGGTTCGAACCCTGGTTGCCCCTACTTTTTTCCCTTTTTAAAAATGTTCTTGTTACATTTTCAAGAAACAACACAACATTTAATAATAATTACTAGAGATTTTCAATTACAAATTACTTGTCTCACACACACATGTTCTTGTCTCTCTCACACACACATGCATGTACTTGTCACACACACATACACCAAAAAAAGATCTTCTTCGTCCCGGCTCCGAGCTCTAGCGTCTCTTCGCAATCTTCTTGCCCTTTCGGTTGTTGGCGGTTGAATACTTTATGCCAGCCACCTTGAGATTTCTTCGCGTGAACGGACAACCTTTAGAGGGTAGGGAGGTCTTCCTTCTTACTTTACTAGTAGTAGGCATGTCGAAGTGCCTGTCGAATTCCTCCTCCATCTTCGGGTCACCGTTCTTGTCCAAGTCTTCCTCGTTGGCGTCTCCTTGCATTCCTATGATGCTCCTCTTGCCCCTCCTCACGACAACACGGCTAGGCCTCGACGGATCGGTGATGAAGAAGCATTGGTCAACTTGGCTACCGAGTACCCATGGCTCATTTTTCGCGGATGCGTTCTTCGATTTTGCATCGGGTATAACCATGGTTGTGAAATATCGGCCTTCTTTTTCGACCTTCTTGGCCCATCTCACACGAAACATTGGCACCGTCTCTCCACAGTAATTGAGCTCCCATATCTCCTCGATCCTTCCAAAAAATCTTTCCTTGACATTAGTCTCGTCATCGGCGTATGACAGCATAGTTACTCCTGAGTTTTGATTTTCACTATTTCTGTCCTTTTCCTCGGTGTAGAATCTGTAACCGTTGATGTCGTACCCCTGATAGGTCCTTACGTTATGCGCGGGTCCCTGTGATAAGGTGTATATGAGTTTTTCATCTTCGGTAGAAGGCGTATTTCTCTGTGCTTCAACCAGTTGAGTTTGCTTGAACCAACGCGTGAAGCTGGAGTTGTGCTTTTTGGTTACGTCTCCCATCTTCCTCGGCCGGCCCATATCGATGTAATTCTGCTCGACCATGCTTTTGTGCTCTTGCACGAAAGGTTCGGTCAGTTTTAAGTGTTGTAGCGCGACCCGGTGAGCCCTGTCAAAGTCGTCGCGTCAATTTTCAATGCCGACATGGACTGAGCGGTAGCCCTCGCGGTGACCGACTCCAGCGAGCCTCCCGAGGTGCATCCTGGGGGGTAGACCAACATGATCCTCGTCGTCCTCGGTGCTTAGATAATTCTGGCAGAAGGAGATGCACTCGTAGGTTAGAAACCCCTTGGCCATGCTTGCGTCTGGACGGGCCCTATTGCGAACGTATCCTTTCATGACACCGTTCTGCCTTTCGAAAGGCATCATGTTGTGGAGGAACGTTGGGCCGAGCTGCTTGATGTCTTCAACGACATGGAGAAGGAGATGGACGCATATATCACAGAATGCAGGCGGGAAGTAAATCTCGAGCTCACATAGTATCACCACGATCTCATCCTGTAGCATCTTGAGCTGCCTCACGCCGATCGACTTCCTGGTGATAACGTCAAAAAAGTTGCATAGGCCAAACAGCGTATCACGGACGTGCTCGTCCATTATGCCTCAGATCGCAACGGGAAGTATCTGCGTCATTAGCACGTGGCAATCGTGAGACTTCATCCCGGTGAACCTCTTCTTCGCTACGTCCAGATATCTGCTTATATTCCCCGAGTAACCGTGAGGAACTTTCACTCCTAGGAGGCACCTGAAAAACTGCTCGAGCTCCTCCGGACTCGTTGTGAAGCAGGCAGCGGGAAGCTGCACCGCATTCTTCTTAGCCCTTTTACGGAGACGTTGAGTCCCTTCCGTCTGATCATCATCATCATCATCATCGTCAGTATCGGGGGCTTGAAGATCTTTCCTGATGCCAAAATGTTTAAGATCGTATCTTGCTTTCGGTCCATCCTTGGACTTTTTTGAGTTGCAAAGAGTGCCAAGCAGACTCTCGGTAACGTTCTTCGTAATGTGCATGACATCGAGGCTGTGGGGCGTGTGGCGGACCTTCCAGTACTCCAAGTCGTGGAAAACAGACCTCGCTTTCCATACACCGAGCAGCGGCTCTGGCTTCGGTCGCTTCTTTCCCGGCGCTGGGCACTCCTTCCAATTTTTCAGAAGATCATCGATTTCTGCGCCGCTCCTCGGGCGTGGGGTCCATCGGGCTCATCTTTACCATTGAACAGATCACCGCGTTTTCTCCACGGGTGATCCAAGCGAAGCCACCTTCGAGCACCTGGGTAGACGGTTTTCGAGGACCCGGGATCCCTTGGTAGTTGTAGATGCGGGGTATCGTCCATGCACTTCACACAGCCGTTGAATCCGTGGCCCACCTGGGCAGATACATATGCGTAACCAGGATAGTCCGTGACCGTCGTGATCAACGCGGCTCTCATATCGAAATAAGTTCTAGTGTAGGCGTCCCACGTACGGGGTGGCGTCTTCCACAACGTGTCTAACTCCTCTTTCAGCAGCCCGAGATACAAATGCATGTCGACACCTGGTTGTTTCGGCCCCTGAATGAGAATACTCAGGTGTATGTACCTTTGCTTGGTGCACAGCCACGGGGGTAGGTTGTAAGGCCATACAAACATAGGCCAGGTGCTATGCGTGCTACTCTGGTTGCCGAACGGATTGAGTCCATCGGTGCTCATACCCAGCCTGATGTTCCTTGCGTCGCCCCCGAACCTAGGGAAGGCGATGTCCAATGCTTGCCACTGTCCAGCGTCTGAAGGGTGTGTCAGCATATAGCCCATCTCCAGATCTTCTTCGGGCTTCTGCCTTTCCGCGTGCCATTGCATGAGCTTTGCTTCCTTAGGGTCCACGAAATACCGCTGCAGACGGGGAGTGATAGGAAAGTACCATACCACCTTTCGAGGTACCTTCTTGTTCCCAACCTTGTACCGTCCGTGGCCACACACCGGACATGTGGTTCTGTCCTTGTACTCGCACCTATAAATCACACAATCATTAATGCAGGCGTGGTATTTTTCGTGCGGTAGGTCAAGGGGACATACGACTTTCTTGGCCTCCTCGGTACTACTTGGCAATGTGTTCCCCTCCGGGAGACGATCGTGCCAGAATTTTAAGTTCTTGCTGAAGCTGGAATCGGTCCACTTGTTCTGCGTCTTCATCTGCAGGTAATCAAGCGTTACATGCAAGCGCGTATCCTGCGGACGACACCCAGGAAAGATCGGAGTCATCCCGTCTTTCTCCATTTGCGACAGCTTGGCTCTCTCTCTAGCTGCAACTCTATCGTTGCTCGTCTCCTGGAGGAGAAGATCTTGAACATGAGAGTCCCGCAAGGCCGAAATTAGCGGGGTCGCGCCGGAATCTTCTTCTTCATCATGATGATGTTCTCCGCCGGCATCTTCTTCTTCATGATGATCTTCTCCGCCGACTTCTTCTTCATGATGATAGTCCCCGTCGGCATGATGATAGTCTTCTTCATGATGATAGTCATCTCGCTCGACATGGTCTTCATGCGCACCATTTGATGGGGCCGGCCGCGCCTGGTTGTCTTGCATGAAACCGTGCCTCAGCAGGTGCTCCTCCAGTTGTCCGGAATCAGGGTTGATCCAGCGCTCGAGTTTGCATGATCGACACGGACATCTTATCTGGCGCCTATTGTTCCGAATCATGTCCTCCTTCGCGTCTATCTTGTATCTAGAGATTCGAGCGGAACTCATCGAGAGGACCATGCTTGCCTGCAAATGGTATACATAGAACAGGAAATTAGAACCGTACCAAATGCACACACATGCATGGGCCGTACCTCTCCTCAAGGTATTACATGGAGCGGAAAAATTCGGCATGACCTCTCCTCAAAGTAGGACATATGGGTAGTGCAAAACTTGCCGAAACGGAAATGAATCAACATTTCTGCAAACATCCATGCACCACACCGGCACACACAAGCGCTTCACCTGCAACAAGCATCCATACACACGACGGCCACACAAGATCTACAAGCATATGCATGTCTCCTCCAAGCATATGTATGTCTCCTCCAACTACTCACCTTCTAGATTCGATACCGAGACGAGACCGCGATCGATGAGTTCGAGAGGAGGAGAGAGTATGGAGAGCCTTCTCCTCAACTCCAATTAAGTATCAACCAAAGTAAGTGCAATAAATACCCAAGCAAGTGAAAAGTAGAGTCAAAATGGTATGAGAGAGAAGGGGGGACGAGCTAGATGGAGGAAGAAGAATGGCTTGTGTAGTGTGGTAGGTGGGAGGTTGGCTCACTTTTGTATATCTGGTTCGCTAATTCTGTGGCGCACCTGAACAAATGCGCCACAGAATACCTTATTTCTGTGGCGCACGAGCCAAGCTGCGCCACAGAATAGCTTATTTTTGTGGCGCACTATGGCCGTGCGCCACAGAATATCTTATTTTTGTGGCGCACCGTGGTACGTGCGCCATAGAAATAGTAAAACCAATGATTGGGGGTGTCAGCTGGTGGGGCCCACCAAGTTTTTGTGGCGCACGGTTCTTTGGTGCGCCACAAAATTAAGCTATTTTTGTGGCGCACCTTGCCTGGTGCGCCACAAAAAAAGTTTCTGTGGCGCATGTTTCGTGGTGCGCCACAGAACTAAGCTCCGCCTATAAGGGTTTTCCTACTAGTGGGTGTCTCTCCGATAAGAATAAGCATGTTGGGTGAACAAATTACAGTTGGGCAATTGACAAATAAAGAGGGCATGACCATGCACATACATGTTATGATGAGTATTGTGAGATTTAATTGGGCATTACGACAAAGTACATAGAACGCTATCCAGCATGCATCTATGCCTAAAAAGTCCACCTTCAGGTTATCATCCGAACCCCCTCCAGTATTTAAGTTGCAAACAACAGACAATTGCATTAAGTATGGTGCATAATGTAATCAATAAATATATCCTTAGACATAGCATTGATGTTTTATCCCTAGTGGCAACAGCACATCCACAACCTTAGAGGTTTCTGTCACTCCCCCAGATTTAATGGAGACATGAACCCACTATCGAGCATAAGTACTTCCTCTTGGAGTTACAAGCAAAAACTTGGCCAGAGCCTCTACTAGTAACGGAGAGCATGCAAGATCATAAACAACACATAGATGATATTGATAATCAACATAACATAGCATTCATTATTCATCGGATCCCAACAAACACAACATGTAGCATTACAGATAGATGATCTTGATCATGTTAGGCAGCTCACAAGATCCAACAATGATAGCACAATTAGGAGAAGACGACCATCTAGCTACTGCTATGGACCCATAGTCCAGGGGTGAACTACTCACACATCACTCCGGAGGCGACCATGGCGGTGAAGAGTCCTCCGGGAGATGATTCCCCTCTCCGGCAGGGTGCCGGAGGCGATCTCCTGAATCCCTCGAGATGGGATTGGCGGCGGCGGCGTCTCTGGAAGGTTTTCCGTATCGTGGCTCTCGGTACTGGAGTTATTCTCGACGAAGGCTTATGTAGGCGGAAGGGTAGGTCAGGGGGCGCCACGAGGGGCCCACACCATAGGCCGGCGCGGCCAGGGCTTGGGCCGCGCCGCCCTGGTGTGTGGCGGCCTCGTCGCCCCACTTCGTTTCCTCTCCGGACTTCTGGAAGCTTCGTGGAAAAATAAGATCCTGGGCGTTGATTTCGTCCAATTCCGAGAATATTTCCTTACTAGGATTTCTGAAACCAAAAATAGCAGAAAACAACAACTGGCTCTTCGACATCTCGTTAATAGGTTAGTGCCAGAAAATGCATAAATATGACATAAAGTATGTATAAAACATGTAGGTATCATCAATAAAGTGGCATGGAACATAAGAAATTATCGATACGTTGGAGACGTATCAGCATCCCCAAGCTTAGTTCCTACTCGTCCCGAGTAGGTAAACGATAACAAAGATAATTTCTGAAGTGACATGCCATCATAATCTTGATCAATACTATTGTAAGCACATGTAATGAATGCAGCGATTCGAAGCAATGGTAAAGATAATGAGTAAACAACTGAATCATATAGCAAAGACTTTTCATGAATAGTACTTTCAAGACAAGCATCAATAAGTCTTGCATAAGAGTTAACTCATAAAGCAATAAATTCATAGTAAAGGCATTGAAGCAACACAAAGGAAGATTAAGTTTCAGCGGTTGCTTTCAACTTGTAACATGTATATCTCATGGATATTGTCAACATAAAGTAATATAACAAGTGCAATATGCAAGTATGTAGGAATCAATGCACAGTTCACACAAGTGTTTGCTTCTTGAGATGGAGAGAAATAGGTGAACTGACTCAACATAAAAGTAGAAGAAAAGCCCTTCGCAGAGGGAAGCATTGATTGCTATGTTTGTGCTAGAGCTTTGATTTTGAAAACAAGAAACAATTTTGTCAATGGTAGTAATAAAGCATATGCATTATGTAAATTATATCCTACAAGTTGCAAGCCTCATGCATAGTATACCAATAGTGCCCGCACCTTGTCCTAATTAGCTCGGATTACCTGGATTATCACCGCAATACATATGTTTTAACCAAGTATCACAAAGGGGTACCTCTATGCCGCCTGTACAAAGGTCTAAGGAGAAAGCTCGCATTGGATTTCTCGCTTTTGATTATTCTCAACTTAGACATCCATACCGGGACAACATAGACAATAGATAATGGACTCCTCTTTAATGCATAAGCATTCAACAACAATTAATATTCTCATATGAGATTGAGGATATTTGTCCAAAACTGAAACTTCCACCATGCATCATGGCTTTAGTTAGTGGCCCAATGTTCTTCTCTAACAATATGCATGCTCAAACCATTCAACTCATGGTAAATCGCCCTTAATTCAGACAAGACGAACATGCATAGCAACTCACATGATATTCAACAAAGTGTTGATGGCGTCCCCAGGAACATGGTTATCGCTCAACAAGCAACTTATAAGAGATAAAATGCATAAGTACATATTCAATACCACAATAGTTTTTAGGCTATTTGTCCCACGAGCTATATATTGCAAAGATAAAGGATGGAAATTTTAAAGGTAGCACTCAAGCAATTTACTTTGGAATGGCGGAGAAATACCATGTAGTAGGCAGGTATGGTGGACACAAGTGGCATAGTGTTTGGCTCAAGGTTTTTGGATGCATGAGAAGTATTCCCTCTCGATACAAGGTTTAGGCTAGCAAGGTTATTTGAAACAAACACAAGTATGAACCGGTACAGCAAAACTCACACAAAAGACATATTGTAAGTATTATAAGACTCTACACCGTCTTCCTTGTTGTTCGACCCTTACTAGAAAATATCTAGACCTTAGAGAGACCAATCATGCAAACCAAATTTTAGCAAGCTCTATGTATTTCTTCATTAATAGGTGCAAAGTATATGATGCAAGAGCTTAAACATGAGCACAACAATTGCCAAGTATCACATTATTCAAGACATTCTACCAATTACCACATGTAGCATTTCCCGTTTCCAACCATATAACAATTTAACGAAGCAGTTCAACCTTCGCCATGAACATTATGAGTAAAGCCTAAGGACATATTTGTCCATATGCAACAGCGGAGCGTGTCTCTCTCCCACACAATGAATGCTAGGATCCAACTTTATTCAAACAAAACAAAACAAAAACAAACCGACGCTCCAAGCAAAGTACATAAGATGTGATGGAATAAAAATATAGTTTCACTAGAGGAACCTGATAATGTTGTCGATGAAGAAGGGGATGCCTTGGGCATCCCCAAGCTTAGACGCTTGAGTCTTCTTGAAATATGCAGGGGTGAACCACCGGGGCATCCCCAAGCTTAGAGCTTTCACTCTCTTTGATCATATTGTACCATCCTCCTCTCTTGATCCTTGAAAACTTCCTCCACACCAAACTCAAAACAACTCATTAGAGGGTTAGTGCATAAACAAAATTCACATGTTCAGAGGTGACATAATCATTCTTAACACTTCTGGACATTGCACAAAGCTACTGAAAGTTAATGGAATAGAAAAATCCATCAAGCATAGCAAAACAGGCAATGCGAAATAAAAGGCAGAATCTGTCAAAACAGAACAGTCCGTAAAGACGAATTTCTAAGAGGCACCAGACTTGCTCAAATGAAAATTCTCAAATTGAATGAAAGTTGCGTACATATCTGAGGATCACTCACGTAAATTTGCAGAATTTTCTGAGTTACCTACAGAGAATTAGGCCCAGATTCGTGACAGCAAAAAATCTGTTTCTGCGCAATAATCCAAATCTAGTATGAACCTTACTATCAAAGACTTTACTTGGCACAACAATGCAACAAAACTAAGATAAGGATAGGTTGCTACAGTAGTAACAACTTCCAAGACTCAAATATAAAATAAAATTGCTGTAGTAAAATCATGGGTTGTCTCCCATAAGAGCTTTTTTTTAACGCCTTTCAGCTAGGCGCAGAAAGTGTGAATCAAGTATTATCAAGAGACGAAGCATCAACATCATAATTTGTTCTAATGATAGAATCAAAAGGTAACTTCATTCTCTTTCTAGGGAAGTGTTCCATACCTTTCTTGAGAGGAAATTTGTAATAACCCAGAACATAGGAACAACGAAGGGTAGATTTAGAAATGGGATGTGCATTTCATCGCAAAACGGGGGAAATTTTCGCGCCTTATTGCAACTAAACCTAAGAGGGATCGAGGTTCTCTCTCATTTTGCAATTAGGGTTATGCAATGTGAGTTAGGGAAATTTCGACATGATCTCTTTTGTATCTTATTGATTTGGGGAATGATTGCATTTGACAAGTGTTAATACATATAACAATAAGCACCACACAATATAAATATGAATTCACAATTTAAAAACAACTTATGAAATCAAATGACTTTGAAATTACACATTGAATATCAAATACAATATTTAATTCAGGATATAAATATTACATAAATCCAAAAGCTCATAAACCAAAAACTTGAGCTTTATTGATCATCAACACAGAATACATAGTCTTTACAATATTCTTGATACAAGAATTGATGTATAATAATAAACATAAATGAAAAAGGAAAATTACAAGATTTCCTAAACTAAAACCTAGACTAAATGCTTGAAGGACATCTTCTGGTCATATTTAACTTCAAAACCTGCAAAACAAATCACAAGTGCTAGCCAGGATACTAAGTGTTAGAAATTCAGTTTGGACAGAGTGAACAACATCACAGAAATTCAGTTTGGACAGTGAACACTGTCACTGCACACTTGTGCTTGTCCAAAACCTGGACATCACAAGATAGGATTAGGCAGACCAAAACTGAGCAGCCACAGTGGGCTCAAGTTTCGGCATATGAGAGCTGGTGCTGGGCAAGCCACAACAAGGCAATGCAAGAGCTGAGTCACAAAGCAAGCCAAGCCTGTGTGTCATGGCCAGAGTAGAAGTAGGGATCATATAAAAGGAACACAAACCCTAGAACCATGACAGTCGACCAGATAGGATAATTCACCAGGTAAGGGTGAAGCTAGAGCAACACAAAGTTCATCCAGTTCTTGCTCAAGAACAGCACCAACACACACAAACCCTCAGCCAACAGAAATCATGGTGACCTAGAAGATCAACCAGGATCTGGAGGTGAAGGGATGTGCACAAACCACAAGTCTGCAACAACAAAATATTTCATTCTAGGAGATGGAACAAGGTATACCAAGTTCCTGGAGAGATCCAATGGATCTGGTCCATAAATCATGCATAACACAGCCATGGGGTTGAGCAGATGCTCAACAGGGTGAATCATCACATGGTTTTCACCAAGGATCACTGCTAGTCTAAAAAGCCACCAAAATAGGAACCATCCAGATACAGATCTTGTGCACAGAAGCAAGATCTGATGCACAGATAGCACCAGTAGAGGTATTGCAATAATTAGCAGCTAGTATAGACTACACAGAAAATCCTAGGCACATAACCATCAGTAAACCCTAGATTTCATCACAGGCAAGCATATTGGCATTCATATCTAGTATGATCCCCAAATATGCAAGCAAAGTTGAGTAGCCCACAAGATCCAACCAAATAAGTGAGCAACCAATCAGTAGCAAGGCTACTGAGGTCACATCACACTTAGCACCATTTAAAGTAAAGCCAACTATGGAACATCATCATCCAGAAATGGATTCAGATTCATTTGCTTGTTAAGTCATCATAAACAACAAATTCATTTACAAGCAAATAGTTAAATCATCACTGCATAAGCAGTTCATCATAAATCAAATTATTCAAGTATTAATTTATCACAGATCCATACTAATTACTGACAGTAGCATACTATAAGGCAACACAGTACAATCACTGCATCATAGCCACTGGATCAAGTCCAGTGAGCTAGCATAAGCAACAACACAAGTATGCAGTAGCATAGTGATGCTTGAGCATCAGCATCAACAAGGAAAATAATTCACTTAGCCACATAATTAATCAGCTGTTATCACCAGAATTTGACCGAGTCAGAGGTGGGCCGCGATCAAGATGGACTTGAAGGATATACATGGAAGAAATATATGAATCGGCCTTTATATGCAAAGTGTGGGCTAGTTGGCCCGTGTATCTGTAACATATTAAGATACGTGTCGGTTAGTTAGAGTTTGTCTCGTACACGGTGGGGATTATTCCCACGTTAGAAAGTCCCTTGGACTATAAATATGTATCTAGGGTTTATGGAATAAACAACAACCAACGTTCAACCACAAATCAATCTCGGCGCATCGCCAACTCCTTCGTCTCGAGGGTTTCTACCGGTAAGCATCATGCTGCCTAGATCGCATCTTGCGATCTAGGCAGCACAAGCTTTACGTTGTTCACGCGTTGCTCGTACTGAAGCCTTTTTGATGGCGAGCAACGTAGTTATCTTAGATGTGTTAGGGTTAGCATTGTTCTTCGTATCATATGCTATCGTAGTGCAACCCTCGCATATCTAGCCGCCCTCACACCTATCTTAGGTGTGGGGGCGGCACCCCGCTTGATCATTATTTAGTAGATCCGATCCGTTACGGTTGCTCCTTGTTCTACAAGGATTAGTTTAATATCTGCAATAGTTAGGCCTTACAAAGGGTTGGAGGATCCAGCGGCACGTAGGGTGTCGTTTGCTAGTCCTAGACAGGATGTTCCGGGGATCAACCTCGTGTTGGTTTTTAGGCCCTATCTAGGATCGGCTTACGATCACCGTGCGTGGCCGCGAGGCCCAATCGTGAGTAGGATGATCCGATTATGCGGTGAAAACCCTAAATCATCGTAGATCGCTTTAGCTTTATCTTGATCAAGCAGGACCACCATATATTCATGCACCTCGTACGAATCATGGGTGGATCGGCTCCTTGAGCCGATTCACAGGATAACCTGAGAGCCGATCGAGGCTCGTATTTAATGTTTACGTGTATGCCATGCAGGAAACTAAGCGAGGCATCTCCATCACCTTCCTGACCAGGTATAGGTCAGGTGGCATGCCCTGCACCAGCATCGGACGTGTGTACCAGAGGCTTTGCGGGCCGTCGCTCGGAGGGACCAGGGCCAGCCGCAGCCCTAAGTTGTTCCCGGCTCTACTGTGTTGCCCGTCGCTGCCCGCCGGTGGGTTTTGACCGCAACACATTCTGGCACGCCCGGTGGGACAAGCTTCGTCATCAACCACATCGCCATCTACATCTGAGATGGCGGACGGCACTCCAGTCACGTACGAGGATCTGACCGACGAGCTCAAGAAGAAGTATGACGAGGTCAAAGCCATCCTCGAAGCCGACCTCATCGGCTCTTTTCACAGAACCCGTTCACATGGCATCAGGTGGAAGGGGTTCTCGCCTGATGGTGCACTCGATGGGATAGACCTCTCTGCCCCGTCAGAAGAACGCACCAGGTCCCTGCGGCAGGAGATCAACTACTTGGTGGCTCACTCGCTACACCGCCACTCTGAGAACCTGGTAAACACGTTGGAGCGTGTCGCTCTTCGGGTGATCCAGGAGATCATGAGGCACCAGTACTCGCCGTCAGGACCAGCTCTCGGGACGCATCAAGGAGAGTTGCCACTCCAGTCCCGTCCACCGCTGCCATTTGCGTTGGCAGCACCAGAAGTGCCGAACTCACCGGCATTTGTCGTCTACAAGATCGGTGGTGACCCTAGTGACTGCCAGTTCTTGCATGAGGCGCCTAAGGAGATCCCTCACGGGTACATGTGCACATACGTGCCAGACTGCGGTAGCTGGGCACTCACAAACCAGGCCGCGACAGCAGGGACTTCTGGGAAAACAGGAGGAACGTCAGCAACAGATCTTGAGAAGCAGACGTGGCTAACTAAATATGCCACCCCGACGAACCTCCAGAGCTCAGCTCCTGCAGTTGGCTCAGAGCTGGAAAAGCAAGCATGGCTGGCTAAGTACGCCACCCCGGCGAATCTTCAGAGTTCAACTCCTACAGCCAGCACAGCGGATCAGATCAGTACCATACTAAGAGACCAGTTCGGCATGGTGCTGAAAAGGAGGGCAATCGGCTATTCCAAGCCGTACCCCGACGAGTACGAGTTGATCCCGCTACCACCTAAATATCGGCTCCTTGATTTCTCCAAATTCAGTGGATCAGATGGTTCCAGCTCCATCGAGCACGTGAGCCGATATTTGGCACAGCTAGGAACGGCCTCAGTGTCAGATCCACTACGCGTGAGGTTCTTCTCACAGTCCCTCACGGGATCGGCTTTCGGGTGGTACACCTCGTTGCCACCAGACTCGATCCGGACTTGGAAGCAGTTGGAAGAACAGTTCCATATGCAGTACCACTCAGAGGCTTCCGAGTCTGGCCTTGCCGATCTAGCACAAACACGTCAGAAGCGTGGAGAAACTGTGACAGAATACATCCAGCGCTTCAGGAATCTTAGGAACCGATGTTATTCGGTTCGTTTGACTGAAAAGGAAGCGGTCGAGTTGGCAGTAGCGGGCCTTGCAGCGCCGCTCAAGGACATGGCCTCCCAAGCAGACTACCCCTCACTGGCGCACATGGTTCAGAAACTGTCGGCATATGAACAGCGCCACCCGGACTTGTACCAGGACAAATTCAAGCGTGCAGTAGTCCTGGTCGAGGCAGAGGAAGATGAAGTTGCTGCGGGAGATCAAGAGGTAGCAGTGGCTGAATGGACTCGGGGGGCAACCCCCGTGTCCTGCAAGTGGGTAAAGCCACCAGGCCCACCCAGGGGGTTTGATTTTGACGTGACCAAAACTGAGCAAATTTTCGACCTCTTACTCAAGGAAAAGCAGTTGAAGATACCTGAAGGTCTCAAATTCCCCACGGCACAGGAGCTAAACGGAAAGCCATACTGCAAATGGCATAACTCGCTCTCCCATGCCACCAACGACTGCAGGGTGTGGCGTCAGCAGATCCAAATGGCGATAGAACAAGGACGTCTGATTTTCAACCAGTACGCCATGAAGGTCGACACCCACCCCTTCCCCGCCGTTAACATGGTGGAGTGCACTTACCCTGAAGGTTGCCACCAGATCCTCGTTCTCAAAGATCAGCTTGGTAGGACTTGGACACCACGCTGGCAAGGATGGAGACGAGGGCAGCTGCTCTCGTAGCAAGGACATAGAGGAGGCCGCTCCACGCGATCGGCTCCGTCATGATGGCAAGCGCTACGTCACAGAGGGAGAAGTGAAGAACATAAGATATCAGCGACCCCTCTCTGATCACCTCCTCAACAAGTATGTGAGTCAGTATGACGAACGCCGACGATCCAGCGATAATGATGAAAGGGATCGTCTGGCTAGAGAAGCCAGAAAACAGCGTCGGCATGATCGCAAAGAGGAGGAGTACGAGCGCCGTGCCAAGGAAAAGTCAAGGGAGCGAGACGACGAGGATAGGCACTGGGACTGCCCCTTCTTCAGACATTGCTGGAATTCAGGAATGAGCCGATTGCCCACAATCGGCAATTGCCCAGAATGCAACCAGAAGAAGAAGGAGGCAGCCAACGTGTCCGTGTTCCAATGCTTAGGGCCTCTCCCGCCTCGAAGCAAACGCGCTGAGTCCCCTCGGTTGGAAGATCTCGAGGATTCAGAAGACGAGGGGGAAGAAGAAGAAGACAGGTACCACCGTCCAAGGTGGTGCCTGGACGGACTCAGCCGTTCCCAAAAGCGCAGGGTTCAGCGCTTGCGCGGCTTGGAGGAAGCCGAAAGGTTATACCTGCATACGCTAAGGAAGGCGCGACCTGATCTAGCTGCGAAAGTTCAGCGAACCCTGGATGAAGAGGGCCGTCCACGAAAAATGGAGTGGCGCCCCAAGCAAAGGAAAGCCGATGATGATACATCGGCTGGCACAAACATGGTGTTCATCCTTCCTTCGGAGTTCAGTGCTCCAGGATTAGACGAGGCACCTGTGGCACAACTTGACTGCGGCCCACGGCCGGTTATCTTTGAGAAGCCACGAGAAAGAAGCTACAGACATCTGAAGGCCTTGTACTTGCGAGGCTATATCGATGGGAGGCCTGTCAACAAGATGCTGGTGGACACCGGAGCGGCAGTCAACATTATGCCATACTCTATGCTACATCGGTTGGGACGCTCTAGCTCAGATCTAATCAAGACCAACGTGACATTGAGCGATTTCAACAGCCAAGCGTCTGACGCACAAGGTGTTCTGAACGTGGATCTGACCGTAGGAAGGAAAACTATCCCTACGACGTTCTTCATCGTCGATAGCAAGAGCACCTATGCTGTTCTGCTAGGAAGAGATTGGATCCACGCCAACTGTTGCATTCCCTCCACGATGCACCAATGCATAATACAGTGGGATGGAGATGAGGTAGAGGTCGTCCAGGCCGATGACTCAGCCGAAATTTCAACGGCTGGCATGAACGCTTGGGAAGCAGCAGGCCAAGAGCCACTCTCAGGTATCAATTTGGATGACTGCGAGCGCATCGACGTGATGAAGGGAAGGGTTAAGCTGGTTTTATCCACTGGCCTGACCATGTAGCAAGAGCAAAACAATGAGCAAACGTGGCAAGGCCGATCCTTGGGATCGGCTTCAAAGATCTATGAAGGGACATTACAAAACCTTCATTTGAGCAAGTCAATATGGAGGCCGATTCCAGCAATCGGCCAAAATTTATCCTCACCCCATGTTCTGCTTGTGTTCCGCATCGATCTACTGGGCAGCGGTTACGTCGGCGGAAGAGAGTCAACACGAATCCTATCGGAGCCGACGTACAAATACAATGCCTTGGTTAAACTACAGAGCCGATATCTGTAGTCACCTGACAGATTCGGCTCGGGGGGGCATCTAATCAGATGAACATGCCCAGATTGAACATGTGTGCAGTAAAGCATTGGGGGCCGATTAGAAAAAATCGGCCAGATTAAAAAAATTTCATGACATACAGCCGATGCAAGTGACATACAGCCGATGCAAGTGCACAGTCATCGACTCTAGTATAACTTCGCAGATTCTACTGGCTACGTGTTCAAAGCGCGGATCTTCACCAAGTCCAGTTCAGCTGTGGGGCTTTCTGCTTCCTCGAGGGAGTAAAGCAATGAGCCGATTCTGGTGCTTGAATTGTCTTGTCGAAGATTTTCAGCCCGTGGTGCTGATTCGGCTTTCAAGGGAAGAAGGGTGATCGGTTTTGGTGCATCCTCACCGATATTCTCGCCTTGAGTAATGCTCGGGGGGTAGCGGGCCTGGTAGATGCTCTGTTTGGGAGCCGATAGGGTACCATCGGCTGATCCTTCGTCGCAACCTTCTTCGCAGAATGATGAGCACTCGCGGAAGAGAACCGCTGAAACTGGTGGAAGAATTCAAAGGCTTTCCTGAAGGCTCTACATTATCCACCAGATCTCAAAATCATCAGTTGAAGAATCGAAGGGTGAATTTTAAAAAAAAAAGACCGATGCGTTGCTATCGGCTCATTACGCATTGGCTAAGGGGACAAATCGGCAGGATCAGTACGAGAGGAAATCGGCTAAGTTAAGCTCAAAGGAAATCGGCAAAATCAAATTGGGAGAAGTTCTTCATTGATAAGCAAGATTTCTTACATAAAGAGCTGATTGCTCTCAAAAGGAAGTACTAGGGGATACATTGCCCCATCTACTGGTCCTATACTAAAAGTCCTATCTACGGGCCGTCGCTGCCCTCGTCATCGCCGTCGTCGCCGCTGTCGGCGCTACTCCCGGCGGGCTCGTCGTCGCTGCTCCAGTGGCCGCCGACCGGGCCCTCATTGTCCTCGTCCTCCTCGTCAGCGTCGTCATCGTCGCTGTCGAAGTCGCTGAGGTTCCCCGGCCAGGGGCAGAACCGCTTGGCCGGCGGCTCGTCGGAGGAGGTGTCGTCCTCCTCCTCCTCCTCCTCTTCCTCCTCCTCCTCCTCGGGAGAGGTGAAGTCGCAGGAGAAGCGATCGTCATCGCTCTCCTCCTCCGTTTCCCCGTCGGCGAGGAAGCGGAGGTCGCTCTCCCCGTCGGTCAGGGACTTGTCGTCCTCTGACCAGATGGAGAAGTCATGGCTAGACTCCTCCCCGGCCTCAATGGCGCGGCGGGTGTTGGCCGCGTGGACCTCTCCGGGTTCGGATCCGGCGTCGGCTCGCGAGAAGAAGAGGACTGGGTGGAAAGATCCGATGAAGCAGAGGAGGAAGAAGACATGGTGGCGCAGAAGGGCTTTTGGGAGTGCTAATGCGAAGGAGATGCGGAAATAAACTGTTCGGAGCGGTTAAATAAAAGGGGATATAGTGGAAATTCAATGCCACAGCAGTTTCCGAGGAAGTGGTGCCTAAAAAAAAAAAATCAAACTGCCAGGTCACGCGGAGAAGTTGAGAAGGCAAGGCATCATGATGAAAGATACTGCAACGGTTCTGCCACGACATGACCCAACGAAGGAAAGCAGAGTGATTTTGGAATTATCAATTCCAAAACCAGGGGGCATGTGTTATCACCAGAATTTGACCGAGTCAGAGGTGGGCCGCGATCAAGATGGACTTGAAGGATATACATGGAAGAAATATATGAATCGGCCTTTATATGCAAAGTGTGGGCTAGTTGGCCCGTGTATCTGTAACATATTAAGATACGTGTCGGTTAGTTAGAGTTTGTCTCGTACACGGTGGGGATTATTCCCACGTTAGAAAGTCCCTTGGACTATAAATATGTATCTAGGGTTTATGGAATAAACAACAACCAACGTTCAACCACAAATCAATCTCGGCGCATCGCCAACTCCTTCGTCTCGAGGGTTTCTACCGGTAAGCATCATGCTGCCTAGATCGCATCTTGCGATCTAGGTAGCACAAGCTTTACGTTGTTCACGCGTTGCTCGTACTGAAGCCTTTTTGATGGCGAGCAACGTAGTTATCTTAGATGTGTTAGGGTTAGCATTGTTCTTCGTATCATATGCTATCGTAGTGCAACCCTGGCATATCTAGCCGCCCTCACACCTATCTTAGGTGTGGGGGCGGCACCCCGCTTGATCATTATTTAGTAGATCCGATCCGTTACGGTTGCTCCTTGTTCTACAAGGATTAGTTTAATATCTGCAATAGTTAGGCCTTACAAAGGGTTGGAGGATCCAGCGGCACGTAGGGTGTCGTTTGCTAGTCCTAGACAGGATGTTCCGGGGATCAACCTCGTGTTGGTTTTTAGGCCCTATCTAGGATCGGCTTACGATCACCGTGCGTGGCCGCGAGGCCCAATCGTGAGTAGGATGATCCGATTATGCGGTGAAAACCCTAAATCGTCGTAGATCGCTTTAGCTTTATCTTGATCAAGCAGGACCACCATATATTCGTGCACCTCGTACGAATCATGGGTGGATCGGCTCCTTGAGCCGATTCACAGGATTACCTGAGAGCCGATCGAGGCTCGTATTTAATGTTTACGTGTATGCCATGCAGGAAACTAAGCGAGGCATCTCCATCACCTTCCTGACCAGGTATAGGTCAGGTGGCACGCCCTGCACCAGCATCGGACGTGTGTACCAGAGGCTTTGCGGGCCGTCGCTCGGAGGGACCAGGGCCAGCCGCAGCCCTAAGTTGTTCCCGGCTCTACTGTGTTGCCCGTCGCTGCCCGCCGGTGGGTTTTGACCGCAACATCAGCAACCAATCACTGACATTTAATTGATCAAATGGATCAATTGAATCAAGTCAAGTTACACAGGAAGCACAAAAGTATTTCACAGGCACCACTGACACTCACAAGTGTCACTGATGCACATCAGTACACCTAGACAAGCAAGTATAGGTTGCCAGTAAGCTTAAGCAAGCCATAAGTATGAACAACATGGTATATCAAACCCATAAGCAAGCACAGCATAGCATAGCAAGATCAGGGCATGCTAGGAGCAATAGATAAGCAAAACTAAGCATGTACAACAAGCAAGGCAGCACTGGCCAGTACCAGAAACTGGTGATTTGGCCATAAACTTGCAGCAAATGGAAGCATAGGAAGCTTAGGCAACCATGGCAAGGCTCTGTGTGATCACAGGATCACCAGAGAGCAGTAGAATAGAAGGAAGAAGAAGCACAGTAGCTTGGAGAGGCGCACAGGCATGGAGAAGAGAAGGAGGAGGAGAAGAACACTTACATGCGCCTGGTGGTAAAGGCTATGGCATGGCGAGGCAGTGCCCGCGCGGCCATAGCAGCTGCAAAGCCCAGGGTAGGCGCCGGCGTTACGCCGACGAGCACGAACACCACCACAGCAGCACGGCACGGAGACGACGGCTCTGGTACTGCAAGCAGCACCGCACCAGGTCGGTCTCAGGGGGGCGCACGTCGACGGCGAGGACAAGGGTTCGCCGGAGACCACCAAATCGCCCGAGGCGATTCTCCATTGGATCCAGAGAGGAGGCGATTCGCCGAGAGAGGAGGTAATCGGAGAAACCACGCGGACAGATCGATAGATCGTCTCGCGGTGGTCCAGATCTGATAGGTGGCTAAGGCAGGGGAGCACGGAGATGGCCGGAGCGCGACGGCGGCAATGGCGGCGACGCCATCGCCATGGGAGTCGCGAGAGGATTAGGGTTAGGTCGAGCGAGTGAGAGAGACGAGTGAGTGAGCGAGGTGGGCCGCTTCGGCGCCACCGACCCGTTATGGGACATGCCTTAGTGGGCTGTCCCATGGGCCTTAGTTAGTGGGCTGGCCCAATAGGGGCCAGGGGTATTTTGGACTTTTCACCATTTAGAAAAAGCCAGAATTTCACCAATTTTTAGTAAATAAAATACAACTCTAAAAATCCATTAAAAATTGGATTAGTGAATGAAAAAATAAATCTTAACCAGAATAAAATATGAAATAGAATTTAAGAAACAAATTCAAAATTATGAATTTGAAGAATTTAAAATAATAACTTGGAATTTAAAACTATTATTTCCTTGTATTTAAAATTCAAGGAAAAATCTCAAATAAGTTCAAATACTTATTTTCAAACATTTCAAAATGAAAGTCTATTATTCCAAGTCATTTCTATTGAGAAAGGTATTTTTCAAAGAAAAAATACTCTATTCCCTTTTTATTCCAAAAATATAGAGGCAACTCTATTATTTCAACTCATTTTTGGAATGAATAATGAATCACCAAGTAAAGTAGTTTTACTTTGAAGTATTTTACTTTATGCGAAGTAAGATGGTTTACACCTTAAATCAATTGCAAGTTACTGCCAAAGGCATAAATCTTAACTCAACCCTAAATTGTAATAACTCATTGGGGTAAAGGGATTCAACATAAAATAATACATCCATGATTGCATTATTTGGATTTTATAACATTGTCCTTACCATACAATGATGCTTCTTACAGAACCCGAGGTCCAGGTTCCATCAACTGCATTGAACTGCACTATCTCGCAGTCCACAGGCAAGTTCACCCTTGCTCATGTCAACTTGATTATTTTCTACTACTTTAATGGAAAGCTATATACTTATCATTCCTGCATCGCAAATAAAATGTTACTTTCCAACTATGAATATGACTATGTGGCTGGCAATGGAACCATGGTATGTGTTGATATGGTGGAGGTTCCATTGCATGGGTTATATCACCCTAGGATTAATTACCAATGCCGTCCAGTGATTCTAGCGCCGTACAAACCGCGTTGACCATGAGATCTATAATGGCTCTGGGGAAGCCAGCCGTATCTTTTCCCTTCTGCACACCAACGGATTGGTAGAGCCGGCGGGGTGTTGGAGGCACTGCCGTAGGTTGGGATGGCCTTTTAAATCCCCATCCATTAGTGATGATGGCGCTACGATCTATGAAGGATTGTCCAAAGTACGCCGTGAGTAAAGCCGTATTATCGGGAGAAGTCTACTGGGGGTGTGCGGGTGGACAAAAGGGTGGGTTTGCAGTCGCGGAGAAGGCGGTGTGGGCTTGGATCTTTATACCTGGCCTCACACCAAAGGAAGTGTGAACGGGGGCAAGTCCCTGCGGATGGCAAAAAGGGCGAGATCTCTTGTGGGAAAAGTAACGCACCTCTGCAGAGTGCATCAAATTGTGGCTGTCACTCCCTGTTCCGGGAAGGGAACTGCGAACGCGGCAGGAAAGGAACTCCACGAAGTTCTAGTCAACCTGTGAAGACTAACGGGCATAGTTTTCATAATAAAAGCAACCTTTTGAAGAAATGATTTCAAAACATGCATTGACCTGCGATTTCCTGATTAACGGTCGTAGCTAGTGCATCAAACACCTTTTTACTCTTTTAGAACTTGCTGAGTACCTCAGTAATCACTTTCTTTCGACACCCTTGCTAGACTGTGATCCGGAAGTGGAGGCCATCTACGATGGAGCACCAGAAGGAAGTTACGAGCTGGTCTACGAGGAACCTGATCTTACCGGCGGAGTTGAACGAGTAGACTATGGGATAGTCTACGGACCCGATGACACGGAGGTGGAGGAGTAGTGACATACCCTAGCATCATAGAGCCGAGCAACGTAGAACTTACCTAAATAAGTTGTTGAGCTCTCTTTATATTTGGTTATGAGTTGTAATCATACTTAAGTAGTATCTTAGGGTGTTCTCATAGGACCTGTGAGAATACCAACTTGTTAAGACCATGTTTGTAATAATATATGGAGTGTTATGACCTGCAATGTTTCTGTTGTACCACTCTGAGGGATATGGCAAATTGTGAAGAAGTCCCTTCACAAAGATCATATCAACGACTTGTATACTACAACATGCAGTGGTATGCTGGGTCACCGCAGCTGGTATCAGAGCAAATGTTGCGACCTTAGGTTGGAAAAACCTAGTATAGGGAGGAAACCTGTAGGAGTCAAGTAGAAATAGTAAAGGATTCTCTAGAAATATGGTGATTATTCACATGAGAATAGCAAAACCATATATTTTAGTGCGATAATTCTTTATTATAGCTATTATGATGCATTATCACTACTAATATTCTGCTTTTGTATACAGCCATAATGGCGAACACTTTTCCGAAAAGGACTTTGAGGAAGGTTGAGGGATGGCTCGGTGATTATGATGGACCAATCACAGCTCTCCTGTGTGGGATGCTGAAGGAACTCCATTGTGACCCCCGGATGCCTGTTATCAAGTATACCTACTATGATGGGGAAATCCTAGCCAAGTGCAGAGTATCGGTCCAACTACCGACAAAACTGCTGATGAGTCGTGTAATGCCATACGGAGAAGCCAAAACCATCACCACAGCCTATCACATGGACCTATGCAAGGCAATCCTTGAGATAAGGCAGCACAAGTCAGTAGAGCTGCTATGTTCAGAGTTTTCTCATATACCTCATGCCGAGGAAGATGGGATCCCACTCTGAATCATCTGGTGTTAGCACACAGAAGTCCTGAAGCTGCAGCACAGCACATGGATAGCTGTAAGTCTTTATTGACCACTATATACCTTTTACACATGAAGATGAGGGGTGAGATTGACCACATGCTAGCTGAGTTCACAGACCCTGATAAAGTCCAAACTCGGATGCATGATCTGAGGGCACAAGCACAACATACTACACCTTTCTTTAGCCTAGATAGCTATGTAGATTTGAGTGACCAGTTGTCCCATAAAGATCCACTCACACCCAACTTTGTTCCACACTATCCACATGTGTCAGCATCGTATGAGTCTGGATATGGGGGAGATGATTCCAGGAACCTAAATTGCTCGGAGTCACCAATCGAGAATTCGACTGGTTGGCGTTTCGGGGAACCATTTGGAGATGAAGCAGAACCCATCACTTGTGATACAGAGGATGAAGGAGGAGCGGTTAACCAGAACGTTAACCAAAGCTTTGGGCAGGAAGAGAAAGACACCAACTCCATTTCTTTAGATCTGGAGATGGGATTACCCAAAACATCCCAGTACGTTGTAGGTGAGAGTTCTGGAACCAAGAAAAAGAAGAAGAAGATGAGAGGTCAAGTGAGTAGGAATCCTCCATGGATGGCCGAAGAAGGTGAGCTGTATCCCACTGGGAATACATATGAGTCTTTATCCAGTTACTTTGGCATGACAGAGATCTCTGTCTCGGCACTTCGTCCGATTCAGACTACATACCTACTGGAAGGACCTTCATTCCGGACGGTGTTCGGAAGACAAGCCGCTGTACCGGATGGACCCCAGGAATGTACGCGGAGGCGAGTTATGATGACGAGGAGTAGAGCTCCAAGGAAGAATAAAGTAATCTAGGTGGTATTGTACTAGTACGTATTTTTAAATTCCGTTGGCTTGGGCTTTGAGACAAATAAGTGGTTTATATATACCACATGTAATATAAATGTGTGTGTGTGTTATGTAATATACAAAGTATATGCATAATAAATGTTTGATTTGTATTTGCTTCTTGATTTCATTGTGTGACTAGTTCTGGGCAATGAGTTGAGCTCAGAAAACATTTGCATGGTGTAATTATGAGTAATCGCTCTTTGTTACAGGACTAGGGGGAACATGGCGTTAGTAGAAACCGAAGAGGCTCGCAGAGAGCGGGAGGCGAGAGAAAAGGAGGAGGCAGATGCATCAGCTAGAGAAGAGAACGCACCACCACCACCACACCCAATGATGCACCCAGACTTCCAACAGTATATGAGAGCAATGGAGGAAGATAGGAGGCGATACCAGGAAAGTCAAAGCAAGAACATGCAAGACTTCTTTACCCACGTCATCAATGATAGGGGTAATGAAGGCAAGGGAGTAACTCTATCAGACTTCCAAAATGCAAGAACACTACCTTTTACATCAGCTCCAGAACCAATGGACGCTGAAGATTGGCTCATGGATACGGAACGGAAGCTGAAGACCGTTGGTTGCAACGATGAGGAGAAGATTAGATATACTACTTATCTGTTGTCAGGACCAGCAGCGTCATGGTGGGAGAATTTGGTAGCAGTACACCCTCCAGATAAGGTGTTCACCTGGGAGGAGTTCAAGAAGAAGTTCCGGGATGCCCATGTTCCGGACAGCGTGGTGGAGCTGAAGAAGAGGGAGTTTGATGAACTACGACAGAACACTGCACCCATCATGCAGTATGTTCGGGATTTCAACAGGCTATCCAGGTATGCACCTGAGGATGTTGATACGGAGGAGAAGAGGAAGAAGCGTTTCATGAAAGGCATGAATCCATACATGAAGATGCAACTGAGGTTGGCACGGACTGCCGAATTCCAGGAACTGATTGACTCGGCAATCACTTTCGAGGATGATTACAGGCAAGTCCAGGAGGACATGAGGAAGAGGGCTCGTATCGAGCCAAGGAAGTACCCAATTAGTAAACCAACACCTGATCGGAGTTTCAAACCCCGATTTCGACCTACTACTGGTAGTCAATACAACCGGGGAGGTCAGAGTCAGAACCCAATCAACCAGATCATCTGCAACAATTGTGGCATGAGAGGTCATTTGCAGAAGGATTGTCAGAAACCCAGAATCATCTGTTATGGTTGTGGGAAGGATGGACACATCAAGCCGGAGTGCCCAAACAAGTCATCTTGGAGCGGACAGAGCTTGGGAGGACGAGGTGGAAACAACAACAACAACAACCGCAACAACAACAATAACACCAACCGCAACTACAACAACAACAACAACAACAAGAGGGGAAAGCCTTATGGAAAGCTGAATTGCACATCTTTGGAACAAGCGGAAGAGTCGGATCAAACAGTCTTAGGTACGCTAAGCATTCTTACTCATCCTGGCAAAGTATTATTTGATACTGGAGCAACCACATCATTTCTTGCATTGGAGTTTGTGAAAAAATTCGGGCTTAGATGTTCTGAGTTAGAAACCCCTATAACTGTTCTATCCGCGGGGGGGGGGGGGGGACGATCTTAGTAACCCACGTGAAAGAAGCACAAGTCATAACCATATGTGACTGTGTGTATTTCGCGGACCTATTCATTATACCCATGAAGGACATATCTGTCATCCTAGGGATGGACTGGTTGACAGAGAATGGAGCGGTGATTAACTGTGGAGACAAAACAGTATCACTTCGCAACTCCATTGGAGGTCGAATAGTTTTCCAAGGGGACAGATACAGTGAGTTGGAGATATGATTGGAACTCAATAGTATGAAGGAGGTAAGGATTGAAGATATACTGGTAGTAAATGAGTTTCAAGATGTATTTCCTAAGGAACTACCGGGTATGCCACCCGATAGGGAGATAGAGTTCACGATCGATCTGATTCCAGGCACAGCACCTATCGCTCAACCACCATATAAGATGGGACCAAAGGAATTAGTGGAACTGAAAGCTCAGATTGATGAGTTAGAACAGAAGGGATTCATTCAAGAAAGTGTGTCACCATGGGGTACACCAGTCATTTTTGTGGATAAAAGAGATGGAGGAAAGAGAATGTGTGGAGATTACAGGAATTTGAACAATGTAACTATCAAGAACAAGTATCCTTTACCTAGAATTCAAGATCTTTTTGATCAAGTTCAAGGAGCTGGAGTCTCCTCGAAGATAGATTTAAGGTCAGGATACCATCAAATCAAGATCAAGAAGGAGGATGTGCCAAAAACAGCGTTCGTATCAAGGTATGGACACCATGAATACTTGGTTGTACCATTTGGACTAACAAATGCACCAGCAATTTTCATGAATTTGATGAACAAGATATTCATGAAGTACTTGGACAAGTTTGTGATAGTGTTCATCGATGATATTTTAATCTATTCCAAAGATAAAGAAGAACATGCCAAGCATTTAAAGATAGTTCTGCAAATTTTGAGAGAACATCAGCTATATGCAAAGTTCAGCAAGTGCAAATTTTGGTTAGATAGTGTTGAGTTTCTTGGACATGTCATAACCAAAGAAGGCATAGTGGTGAATCCAAGCAAGGTTCAGTCAGTATTGGAATGGAAATCACCCAAAAATGCTAAGGAGATACGAGGATTCCTTGGTATGGCAGGCTATCATCGGAGATTCATAGAGGGATTTTCGAAGATTGCAGGACCAATGACCAAGTTACTCAAGAAAAATACTCCATTTGAGTGGACGGATGAGTGTGAAGCCAGCTTCCAAACACTCAAAGACAAGTTAACCACAGCACCGGTGTTAGCAGTTCCTGAACCTGGAAAGGATTACACAGTGTATTGTGATGCTTCCAAGAATGGACTTGGATGTGTTCTTATGCAAGATCGGAAGGTAATAGCTTATGGATCAAGACAGTTGAAACCACATGAACACAACTACCCAGTACATGATCTAGAATTAGCGGCAGTTGTGCATGCTTTGAAGAGTTGGAGACAGTTTTTATATGGATCCAAGTGTGAGTTATACACCGATCATAAAAGTTTGAAATATTTCTTCACTCAGAAGGAATTAAACATGAGACAGAAGAGATGGTTAGAGTTGATTAAGGATTATGACCTTACAATCAACTATACACCAGGCAAGGCTAATGTAGTAGCAGATGCCTTAAGCAGGAAGAGTACGGAAAATCAACCTACGGAATGGGAGATTCCAAAGGAACTTCGGAAAGAGCTAGAGGATGCTCAGATTTTGTTTATTCAAGGTGATGTCATGGGAAGTGTAGCAACCATGAGGATTATGGATGAGATGTACTCAGATTTGAAGTATGAGATTATCCGGAAACAAGCAGATGATTTGTTCATCCAAGAAGAAATCAAAAGGATTGGAGAGGGAAGACCATCGGAATTCCATCTAGGGGAGTTTGATTCACTATACTTCCAGAAAAGGATATGTGTACCAGATAATCCAGAAGTGAAGTCAATCATATTAAAAGAAGCACATGAAACCCCTTATTCAATACATCCGGGAAGTACTAAGATGTATATGGATTTGAAAGAGATGTTCTGGTGGAACAACATGAAAAGAGAGATAGCACAATATGTCTCTGAATGCCATACATGTCAGCGAGTGAAGGCTGAACATCAGAGTCCTGCGGGATTACTCAAACCACTAGAGATACCGGAGTGGAAATGGGATGAAATCGGAATGGATTTTGTTACTGGTCTACCAATGACTAGTAAGAAAAAGGATATGATATGGGTAATAGTGGATAGACTTACCAAGAGTGCTCATTTCATAGCCGTAAATACAAAAGATACCGCGGAAAAGCTTGTGGATATATATGTGAAGGAGATTGTTAGCAAGCATGGAGTACCAAAGAAAATAGTCTCAGATAGAGGTTCAATTTTCACATCAGCGTTTTGGAAACAACTCCAAGAAGCTTTGGGATCCAAGTTGGATTTCAGTACAGCTTATCATCCACAAACCGGAGGACAAACCGAAAGAACCAATCAGATACTTGAGGACATGCTTAGAGCTTGTGCTCTGAACTTTGGAGGCTCATGGGAGGACCATTTACCGTTGGCGGAATTCTCATATAACAATAGTTATCAGAGTAGCATCCAGATGGCACCGTACGAAGCATTGTACGGAAGGAAGTGTCGATCACCCATTTGTTGGTTTGAAACCGGAGAGAACAAGGAGTTTACACCGGACTACATCAAGGAGAGATAAGGAGTCATCGAGGTGATCCGGGATAGACTCAGAATAGCTCAAAGTCATCAAAAGAGTTATGCCGACCAAAGAAGAAGAGCTTGGGAACCGAAAGTAGGAGACATGGTATATTTAAAGGTTAGCCCAATGAAAGGACTTAAGAGGTTTGGAGTGAAAGGAAAGTTAAGTCCTCGATATATAGGACCATACAAGATACTCAGCCAGAACCGAGGAACAGCTTTTGAGTTGGAATTACCAGCGCAACTAAGTCAAGTTCACAATGTGTTTCATGTATCACAACTCAGAAAATGTTTGAAAGCACCGGATGATCCTATCACATATGAAGAAATAGAATTGCAATCTGACCTAACTTATGTGGAAAGACCGGAAAAGATCCTAGAAGTACAATGGAAGAAGTTAAGGAACAGAGCAATCAAATACTGCAAAGTTCAATGGCAACATCATCCTGAGCGAGAAGCAACTTGGGAGACGGAAGAATAACTAAGGAAGTCCTACCCCGAGATGTTCAGGTACCAATCTTAACTTCGGGACGAAGTTTCTGTTAAGGGGGAGAGGCTGTAATAACCCAGAACATAGGAACAACGAAGGGTAGATTTAGAAATGGGATGTGCATTTCATCGCAAAACAGGGGAAATTTTCGCGCCTTATTGCAACTAAACCTAAGAGGGATCGAGGTTCTCTCTCATTTTGCAATTAGGGTTAGGCAATGTGAGTTAGGGAAATTTCGACATGATCTCTTTTGTATCTTATTGATTTGGGGAATGATTGCATTTGACAAGTGTTAATACATATAACAATAAGCACCACACAATATAAATATGAATTCACAATTTAAAAACAACTTATGAAATCAAATGACTTTGAAATTACACATTGAATATCAAATACAATATTTAATTCAGGATATAAATATTACATAAATCCAAAAGCTCATAAACCAAAAACTTGAGCTTTATTGATCATCAACACAGAATACATAGTCTTTACAATATTCTCGATACAAGAATTGATGTATAATAATAAATAGAAATGAAAAAGGAAAATTACAAGATTTCCTAAACTAAAACCTAGACTAAATGCTTGAAGGACATCATCTGGTCATATTCAACTTCAAAACCTGCAAAACAAATCACAAGTGCTAGCCAGGATACTAAGTGTTAGAAATTCAGTTTGGACAGAGTGAACAACATCACAGAAATTCAGTTTGGATAGTGAACACTGTCACTGCACACTTGTGCTTGTCCAAAACCTGGACATCACAAGATAGGATCAGGCAGACCAAAACTGAGCAGCCACAGTGGGCTCAAGTTTCGGCATATGAGAGCTGGTGCTGGGCAAGCCACAACAAGGCAATGCAAGAGCTGAGTCACAAAGCAAGCCAAGCCTGTGTGTCATGGCCAGAGTAGAAGTAGGGATCATATAAAAGGAACACAAACCCTAGAACCATGACAGTCGACCAGATAGGATAATTCACCGGGTAAGGGTGAAGCTAGAGCAACACAAAGTTCATCCAGTTCTTGCTCAAGAACAGCACCAACACACACAAACCCTCAACCAACAGAAATCATGGTGACCTAGAAGATCAACCAGGATCTGGAGGTGAAGGGCTGTGCACAAACCACAAGTCTGCAACAACAAAATATTTCATTCTAGGAGCTGGAACAAGGTATACCAAGTTCCTGGAGAGATCCAATGGATCTGATCCATAAATCATGCATAACACAGCCATGGGGTTGAGCAGATGCTCAACAGGGTGAATCATCACTTGGTTTTCACCAAGGATCACTGCTAGTCTAAAAAGCCACCAAAATAGGAACCATCCAGATACAGATCTTGTGCACAGAAGCAAGATCTGATGCACAGATAGCACCAGTAGAGGTATTGCAATAATTAGCAGCTAGTATAGACTATACAGAAAATCCTAGGCACATAACCATCAGTAAACCCTAGATTTCATCACAGGCAAGCATATTGGCATTCATATCTAGTATGATCCCCAAATATGCAAGCAAAGTTGAGTAGCCCACAAGATCCAACCAAATAAGTGAGCAACCAATCAGTAGCAAGGCTACTGAGGTCACATCACACTTAGCACCATTTAAAGTAAAGCCAACTATAGAACATCATCATCCAGAAATGGATTCAGATTCATTTGCTTGTTAAGTCATCATAAACAACAAGTTCATTTACAAGCAAATAGTTAAATCATCACTACATAAGCAGTTCATCATAAATCAAATTATTCAAGTATGAATTTATCACAGATCCATACTAATTACTGACAGTAGCATACTATAAGGCAACACAGTACAATCACTGCATCATAGCCACTGGATCAAGTCCAGTGAGCTAGCATAAGCAACAGCACAAGTATGCAGTAGCATAGTGATGCTTGAGCATCAGCATCAACAATGAAAATAATTCACTTAGCCAAAGAATTAATCAGCAACCAATCACTGACATTTAATTGATCAAATGGATCAATTGAATCAAGTCAAGTTACACAGGAAGCACAGAAGTATTTCACAGGCACCACTGGCACTCACAAGTGTCACTGATGCACAGCAGTACACCTAGACAAGCAAGTATAGGTTGCCAGTAAGCTTAAGCAAGCCATAAGTATGAACATCATGGTATATCAAACCCATAAGCAAGCACAACATAGCATAGCAAGATCAGGGCATGCTAGGAGCAATAGATAAGCAAAACAGAGCATGTACAACAAGCAAGGCAGCACTGGCCAGTACCAGAAACTGGTGATTTGGCCATAAACTTGCAGCAAATGGAAGCATAGGAAGCTTAGGCAACCATGGCAAGGCTCTGTGTGATCACAGGATCACCAGAGAGTAGTAGAATAGAAGGAAGAAGAAGCACAATAGCTTGGAGAGGCGCACAGGCATGGAGAAGAGAAGGAGGAGGAGAAGAACACTTACATGCGCCTGGTGGCAGAGGCTATGGCATGGCGAGGCAGTGCCCGCGCGGCCATAGCAGCTGCAAAGCCCAGGGTAGGCGCCGGCGTTACGCCGACGAGCACGAACACCACCACAGCAGCACGACACGGAGACGACGGCACTGGTACTGCAAGCAGCACCGCACCAGGTCGGTTTCAGGGGGGCGCACGTCGACGGCGAGGACAAGGGTTCGCCGGAGACCACCAAATCGCCCGAGGCGATTCTCCAGTGGATCCAGAGAGGAGGCGATTCGCCGAGAGAGGAGGTAATCGGAGAAACCACGCGGACAGATCGATAGATCGTCTCCCGGCGGGCCAGATCTGATAGGTGGCTAAGGCAGGGGAGCACGGAGATGGCCGGAGCGCGACGGCGCCCATGGCGGCGACGCCATCGCCACGGGAGTCGCGAGAGGATTAGGGTTAGGCCGAGCGAGTGAGAGAGACGAGTGAGTGAGCGAGGTGGGCCGCTTCGGCGCCACCAACCCGTTATGGGACATGCCTTAGTGGGCTGTCCCATGGGCCTTAGTTAGTGGGCTGGCCCAATAGGGGCCAGGGGTATTTTGGACTTTTCACCATTTAGAAAAAGCCAGAATTTCACCAATTTTTAGTAAATAAAATACAACTCTAAAAATCCATTAAAAATTGGATTAGTGAATGAAAAAATAAATCTTAACCAGAATAAAATATGAAATAGAATTTAAGAAACAAATTCAAAATTATGAATTTGAAGAATTTAAAATAATAACTTGGAATTTAAAACTATTATATCCTTGTATTTAAAATTCAAGGAAAAATCTCAAATAAGTTCAAATACTTATTTTCAAACATTTCAAAATGAAATTCTATTATTCCAAGTCATTTCTATTGAGAAAGGTATTTTTCAAAGAAAAATACTCTATTCCCTTTTTATTCCAAAAATATAGAGGCAACTCTATTAATTCAACTCATTTTTGGAATGAATAATGAATCACCAAGTAAAGTAGTTTTACTTTGAAGTATTTTACTTTATGTGAAGTAAGATGGTTTACACCTTAAATCAATTGCAAGTTACTGATACGCGTACAACACGCGTCCGTTGGGAACCCCAAGAGGAAGGTGTGATGCGTACAGCAGCAAGTTTTCCCTCAGTAAGAAACCAAGGTTTATCGAACCAGTAGGAGCCAAGAAGCACGTTGAAGGTTGATGGCGGCGAGATGTAGTGCGGCGCAACAACAGGGATTCCGGCGCCAACGTGGAACCTGCACAACACAACCAAAGTACTTTGCCCCAACGAAACAGCGAGGTTGTCAATCTCACCGGCTTGCTGTAACAAAGGATTAGATGTATAGTGTGGAGGATGATTGTTTGAAGAAAATAGTAGAACAAGTATTGCAGTAGATTGTATTCGATGTAAAAGAATGGACCGGGGTCCACAGTTCACTAGTGGTGTCTTTCCCATAAGATAAATAGCATGTTGGGTGAACAAATTACAGTTGGGCAATTGACAAATAGAGAGGGCATGACCATGCACATACATGATATGATGAGTATAGTGAGATTTAATTGGGCATTACGACAAAGTACATAGACTGCTATCCAGCATGCATCTATGCTTAAAAAGTCCACCTTCAGGTTATCATCCGAACCCCTTCCAGTATTAAGTTGCAAACAACAGACAATTGCATTAAGTATGGTGCGTAATGTAATCAATAACTACATCCTTAGACATAGCATCGATGTTTTATCCCTAGTGGCAACAGCACATCCACAACCTTAGAACTTTCTGTCACATCGTCCTGCATTTAATGGAGGCATGAACCCACTATCGAGCATAAATACTCCCTCTTGGAGTTAAAAGCAAAAACTTTGCCAGAGCCTCTACTAGTAACGGAGAGCATGCAAGATCATAAACAACACATAGGTAATAGATTGATAATCAACATAGAATAGTATTCTCTATTCATCGGATCCCAACAAACACAACATATAGCATTACAGATAGATGATCTTGATCATGTTAGGCAGCTCACAAGACCCGACAATGAAGCACAATTAGGAGAAGACGACCATCTAGCTACTTCTATGGACCCATAGTCCAGGGGTGAACTACTCACTCATCACTCCGGAGGCGACCATGGCAGTGAAGAGTCCTCCGGGAGATGATTCCCCTCTCCGGCAGGGTGCCGGAGGCGATCTCCTGAATCCCCCGAGATGGGATTGGCGGCGGCGGCGTCTCTGGAAGGTTTTCCGTATCGTGGCTCTCGGTACTGGGGGTTTCGCGACGAAGGCTATAAGTAGGCGGAGGATATAGGTCAGGGGGCCACACGAGGGCCCCACACAACAGTCCGACGCGGCCAAGGGCCAGGCCGCGCCGCCCTAGTGTGTCGCCACCTCGTGGCCCCACTTCGTATCATCTTCGGTCTTCTGGAAGCTTCGTGTGAAAATAGGCCCCTGGGCGTTGATTTCGTCCAATTCCGAGAATATTTCCTTACTAGGATTTCTGAAACCAAAAACAACAGAAAACAACAACTGGCTCTTCGGCATCTCGTTAATAGGTTAGTGCCGGAAAATGCATAAATATGACATAAAGTATGTATAAAACATGTAGATATCATCAATAATGTGGCATGGAACATAAGAAATTATCGATACGTCGGAGACGTATCAGCATCCCCAAGCTTAGTTCTCGTCGTCCCGAGCGGTAAACGATAACAAAGATAATTTCTGGAGTGACATGCCATCATAACCTTGATCATACTATTGTAAGCATATGTAATGAATGCAGCGATCAAAACAATGGTAATGACATGAGTAAACAAATGAATCATAAAGCAAGACTTTTCATGAATAGTACTTCAAGACAAGCATCAATAAGTCTTGCATAAGAGTTAACTCATAAAGCAATAATTCAAAGTAGAGGTATTGAAGCAACTCAAAGGAAGATTAAGTTTCAGCGGTTGCTTTCAACTTGTAACATGTATATCTCATAGATAGTTGTCAATGCAAAGTAATATAACAAGTGCAATATGCAAGTATGTAGGAATCAATGCACAGTTCACACAAGTGTTTGCTTCTTGAGATGGAGAGAAATAGGTGAACTGACTCAACATAAAAAGTAAAAGAAAGGCCCTTCGCAGAGGGAAGCATTGATTGCTATATTTGTGCTAGAGCTTTGGTTTTGAAAACAAGAAACAATTTTGTCAACGGTAGTAATAAAGCATATGTGTTATGTAAATTATATCCTACAAGTTGCAAGCCTCATGCATAGTATACTAATAGTGCCCGCACCTTGTCCTAATTAGCTTGGATTACCTGGATTATCATCGCAATACATATGTTTTAACCAAGTGTCACAAAGGGGTACCTCTATGCCGCATGTACAAAGGTCTAAGGAGAAAGCTCGCATCGGATTTCTCGCTATTGATTATTCTCAACTTAGACATCCATACCGGGACAACATAGACAACAGATAATGGACTCCTCTTTTATGCATAAGCATTCAACAATTATTAATTCTCTCATATGAGATTGAGGATATTTGTCCAAAACTTAAACTTCCACCATGGATCATGGCTTTAGTTAGCGGCCCAATGTTCTTCTCTAACATTATGCATGCTCTAACCATTTAGTGGTAAATCTCCCTTACTTCAGACAAGACGGACATGCATAGCAACTCACATGATATTCAACAAAGAGTAGTTGATGGCGTCCCCAGGAACATGGTTATCGCACAACAAACAACTTAATAAGAGATAAAGTGCAGAAGTACATATTCAATACCACAATAGTTTTTAGGCTATTTGTCCCATGAGCTATATATTGCAAAGGTAGAGGATTAGAAATTTAAAGGTAGCACTCAAGCAATTTACTTTGGAATGACGGAGAAATACCATGTAGTAGGTAGGTATGGTGGACACAAATGGCATAGTGGTTGGCTCAAGGATTTGGATGCATGAGAAGTATTCCCTCTCGATACAAGGCTTAGGCTAGCAAGGTTATTTGAAACAAACACAAGGATGAACCGGTGCAGCAAAACTCACATAAAAGACATATTGTAAACATTATAAGACTCTACACCGTCTTCCTTGTTGTTCAAACTCAATACTAGAAATTATCTAGACCTTAGAGAGACCAATTATGCAAACCAAATTTTAGCAAGCTCTATGTATTTCTTCATTAATAAGTGCAAAGTATATGATGCAAGAGCTTAAACATGAGCACAACAATTGCCAAGTATCAAATTATCCAAGACATGTATCATTTCCCGTTTCCAACCATATAACAAATTAACGAAGAAGATTCAACCTTCGCCATGAATACTATGAGTAAAGCCTAAGGACATATTTGTCCATATGCAACAGCGGATCGTGTCTCTCTCCCACACAATGAATGCTAGGATCCATTTTATTCAAACAAAACAAAATCAAAAACAAACCGACGCTCCAAGCAAAGTACATAAGATGTGATGGAATAAAAATATAGTTTCACTAGAGGAACCTGATAATGTTGTCGATGAAGAAGGGGACCAAGCTTAGACGCTTGAGTCTTCTTGAAATATGCAGGGGTGAACCACCGGGGCATCCCCAAGCTTAGAGCTTTCACTCTCCTTGATCATATTGTATCATCTCCCTCTCTTGATCCTTGAAAACTTCCTCCACACCAAACTCAAAACAACTCATTAGAGGGTTAGTGCACAATCAAAATTTACATGTTCAGAGGTGACATAATCATTCTTAACACTTCTGGACATTGCACAAAGCTACTGAAAGTCAATGGAATCGAAAAATCCATGAAACATAGCAAAACAGGCAATGCGAAATAAAAGGCAGAATCTGTCAAAACAGAACAGTTCGTAAAGACGAATTTTATTGAGGCACCAGACTTGCTCAAATGAAAATTCTCAAATTGAATGAAAGTTGCGCACATATGTGAGGATCACTCACGTAAATTGGCATAATTTTCTGAGTTACCTACAGAGAATTAGTCCCAGATTCATGACAGCAAAGAAATCTGTTTCTGCGCAGTAATCCAAATCTAGTATGAACCTTACTATCAAAGACTTTACTTGGCACAACAATGCACAAAACTAAGATAAGGAGAGGTTGCTACAGTAGTAACAACTTCCAAGACTAAAATATAAAATAAAGGTACTGTAGTAAAAACATGGGTTGTCTCTCATAAGCGCTTTTCTTTAAAGCCTTTCAGCTAGGCGCAGAAAGTGTATATCAAGTATTATCAAGAGACGAAGTGTCAACATCATAATTTATTCTAATAACAGAATCAAAAGGTAACTTCATTCTCTTTCTAGGGAAGTGTTCCATACCTTTCTTGAGAGGAAATTGATATCTAATATTATCTTCCTTCATATCAATGATAGCACCAACAGTTCGAAGAAAAGGTCTTCCCAATATAATGGGACAAGATGCATTGCATTCAATATCCAAGACAACAAAATCAACGGGGACAAGGTTATTGTTAACGGTAACGTGAACATTATCAACTCTCCCCAAAGGTTTCTTTGTAGAGTTATCAGCAAGATTAACATCCAAATAACAATTTTTCAATGGTGGCAAGTCAAGCATATTATAGATTTTTCTAGGCATAACGGAAATACTTGCACCAAGATCACATAAAGCATTACAATCAAAGTCATTGACCTTCATCTTAATGATGGGCTCCCAACCATCCTCTAGCTTCCTAGGAATAGAGGCTTCACGTTCTAGTTTCTCTTCTTTAGCTTTTATGAGAGCATTTGTGATGTGTTTCGTGAAAGCCAAGTTTATAGCACTAGCATTAGGACTCTTAGCAAGTTTTTGTAAGAACTTTATAACTTCAGAGATGTGGCAATCATCAAAATCTAAACCATTATAACCTAAAGCAATGGGATCATCATCCCAAATGTTGGAAAAAATTTCAGCAGTTTTATCAGAGGCAGTTTTAGCAGTTTTAGCAGTTTCAGGCAGTTTTTCGCGCTTTGCATTAGAAGTGGAAACATTGCCAACACTAATTCTTTTACCATTATTAGTAGGAGGTGCAGCAACATGTGGAGCATTAGCATTACTAGTGGTGGTGATAGTCCAAACTTTAGCTATATTATCTTCTTTATCATTTTCTTCTCTCTCCCACCTAGCACGCAATTCGGCCATCAATCTTATATTCTCATTAATTCTAACTTGGATGGCATTTGCTGTGGTAACAATTTTATTATTATGATTTTCATTAGGCATAACTTTCGATTTCAAAAGATCAACATCAGCAGCAATACTATCGACTTTAGAAGCAAGTATATCAATTTTCCCAAGCTTTTCTTGAACAGATTTGTTAAAAGCAGTTTGTGTACTAATAAATTCTTTAAGCATGGCTTCAAGTCCAGGGGGTGTATTCCTATTATTGTTGTAAGAATTCCCATAAGAATTACCATAGCCTTTGCCATTATTATAAGGATATGGCCTATAGTTATTACTAGAATTGTTCCGATAAGCATTGTTGTTGAAATTATTAATTTTAATGAAGTTTACATCAACATGTTCTTCTTGAGCAACCAATGAAGCTAACGGAACATTATTAGGATCAACATTAGTCCTACCATTCACAAGAATAGACATAATAGCATCAATCTTATCACTCAAGGAAGAGGTTTCTTCGACAGAATTTACCTTCTTACCTTGTGGAGCTCTTTCCGTGTGCCATTCAGAGTAATTAATCATCATATTATCAAGAAGCTTTGTTGCGTCGCCTAGAGTGATGGACATAAAGGTACCTCCAGCAGCTGAATCCAATAAGTTCCGCGAAGAAAAATTCAGTCCTGCATAAAAGGTTTGGATGATCATCCAAGTAGTCAGTCCATGGGTTGGGCAATTTTTAACCAAAGATTTCATTCTTTCCCAAGCTTGTGCAACATGCTCATTATCCAATTGTTTAAAATTCATTATGCTACTCCTCAAAGATATAATTTTAGCAGGGGGATAATATCTACCAATAAAAGCATCCTTGCATTTAGTCCATGAATCAATACTATTCTTAGGCAGAGATAGCAACCAATCTTTAGCTCTTCCTCTTAATGAGAAAGGAAACAATTTTAATTTTATAATGTCACCATCTACATCTTTATACTTTTGCATTTCACATAATTCAACAAAATTATTAAGATGGGCAGCAGCATCATCAGAACTAACACCAGATAATTTCTCTCGCATAACAAGATTCAGTAAAGCAGGTTTAATTTCAAAGAACTCTGCTGTAGTAGCAGGTGGAGCAATAGGTGTGCATAAGAAATCATTATTATTTGTGGTTGTGAAGTCACACAACTTAGTATTTTCAGGAGTACCCATTTTAGCAACAGTAAATAAAACAAACTAGATAAAGTAAACGCAAGTAACTAATTTTTTTGTGTTTTTAATATAGCAAACAAGATAGTAAATAAAGTAAAACTAGCAACTAATTTTTTTGTATTTTAATATAATGCAGCAAACAAAGTAGTAAATAAAATAAAGCAAGACAAAAACAAAGTAAAGAGATTAGATTGTGGAGACTCCCCTTGCAGCGTGTCTTGATCTCCCTGGCAACGGCGCCAGAAAAAGAGCTTGATACGCGTACAGCACACTACAAGAAAAGTTCTGATAGGCAACGTCCCAAAATCGTCCGCTAAGGGGTGTTTTTCGTCGCCTATGGGCCTAACCCGACGATATGGGTTCCGTTGTCGAAACTGCGTCAGGCAAAGTCCTACCACGTTTTTTTCGGTCCGTCGCGCTTGGGTGCCCTTCCGCCACGGAAAATCGGACCGTTGCAGAAGTGTTTCCGGGAGCCCGTTGATCGCGACGTCATGCAACCGCCACGTGCGACGCGTTAATCGGCGATTAACGGCGTTAACCGCCGAATCCCCGTGGTAGATGGTAGGCCCACACGAGGCCTGCCACGTCTTAAGCGGGCCGGCCCATTAAGTTTGCGGGCCGGGCCAGCTGACTTAGTTTGACCGGTCAACTATATAGCTGGGCTGGTCCATTAGTTACGTGGGCCGGGCCTAACCTCTAAGGTTGACTGGTCAAAACATTAATGGGCCGGCCCACTAAGAAAGTGGGCCGGGCCGAATTCACAAGTTTGACCCCACAACAGGCAAAAGGGCCGGCCCACAAAACATGTGGGACCCACTTTCATGTTATCGGGCCGGCCCATTTACCATGTGGGGTCCACCTTAAAGCAAGTGGGCCGGCCCAAGAAATTATTGGGCTGGCCCAATTAGCATGTGGGCTCCACTTTCCTGCTATCGGGCCGGCCCATTTAGTACGTGGGGTCCACATTAGATCAAATGGGCCGGCCCACCAAGCCAGTGGGCCGGGCCAAAAGCACAGGTGGGTCCCACTTTCCTGTTAATGGGCCAGCCCATTTAGTATGTGGGGTCCACCATATAGCAACTGGGCCGGCCCAACAAGATAGTGGGCCGGGCCAAAAACACAGGTGGGTCCCACTTTCCAGTTAAAGGGCCGACCCATTGAGTATGTGGGGTCCACCATATAGCAAGTGGGCCGGCCCAACACGCTAGTGGGCCGGGCCAAAATCACAGGTGGGTTCCTCTTTCCTCTAAAAGGGCCGGCCCATTTAGTATGTGGGGTCCACCATGTAGCAAGTGGGCTAGCCCAACAAGATAGCGGGCCGGGCCAAAAGCAAAGGTGGGTCCCACTTTCCTGTTAAAGGGCCGGCCCACTTAGTATGTGGGGTCCACCATGCAGCAAGTGGGCCGGCCCAGCAAGATAGTGGGCCGGGCCAAAAGCACAGGTGGGTCCCACTTTCCTGTTAAAGGGCCGGCCCACCTTAAAGCAAGTGGGCCGGCTCAATTAGAGTGTGGGGTCCACCGTAAATCAAGTGGGCTGGCCCAATAAGTAAGTGGGCCAGCCCGTTTGGTTGCTGTTTATATGCCGGCATAATAGGAGCTTTAGGATTTTGCGGGCCATCACATATGTGATTTCGGTTAATTGGGCCGTTTATGGGATGGGAATTCGTGTTTTAGATACTGAGAATATTTACGCAGCAATGATTTCTGTCGGATAGCCTCACTTACCACAAGCAACAAAGAAAAAATGGAAAGGCAAAGGTAAGCATGGAAAGGCAAAGGCAACTATAAAAACTAACTAAATATTACATCAGCTGCACGGCTTTGAAAAAATATTACAGAACCCAGAGAAATTGAATGGTAATTAAACCTAGCAATACAATGAAGCGATCCGGCAATCTTTTAAGTTGTCCATGCAGCACCTATATCTAAAACAAAGATATTACAAGTTAAGACAACAACAATGGAAAGGCAAAGACACTACAATATTGTTTGCCAAAGAATTTGGAACTCATCATTTCGTCGTTATAACAAGATCATTGTAATGCGCACAATAAGCAAACAAAGAGTGCATGCCGCATACCAACAACCAATATAACAGAGCATGTTAGAATGAAACAACAGACTTACTACTGTCGAGTCCCATGCAAACCAACATGTTCAGGGAGTACAAAATTGGCATGAACAACATAGTAGCAGGCTATAAATTTTGTAACAACGACTGAGCAAGATGAAGTTATGATGGCTACATCTACAGAGCAGGGAATGTAAACCAAACATAGTAGCAGGCTATAAATTTTGTAACAACGACTGAGCAAGATGAAGTTACGATGGCAAAAGCTAAAGAGGAGGGAATGTGAACCAACATGTGCCAAGTGCAATTACTTCATTTTGGCCGTGAACTGAATAATACTCCTGAACTTATAGTGAAGGGGATGCAAATCAAGATGTTTGGGGATATAAACTTGTAATGAGCAACACATAGAGGATAGTTAATGCTGGAGCTTAGGATGGACCAGATACAGAATATAGTGGGATCACCTGTGAACTTGTATAAGAGGGAATGCAAACCAATATGTTCAGCATTCCATATGTGAGCGTCATGCCAAGTCAGAGAAACAAGTCAATAATGCAGCTTTTGAAGAACAAGATGGCACGCAAAATTATTATCTAGTAATATGACAAGTTTATTTGTACTACAGGCTAGATAGCAGAGTGATAGCATGCCAAACTAAGTCCTTACTTTGTTAGCTTACAATGAAGTAGATACAAAACAATGGCATCACCTGTAGTACAGGGAATGCAAGCCAACATGTTCATGGATTAAAAAATTGGCACAAACAACATAGTAGCAGGCCATAATTTTTGTAACAACGACTGAGCAAGATAAAGTTATGATGGCTAGATCTACAGAGCAGGCAATGTAAACCAAATATAGAAGTTACGATGCCAAAAGCTATAGAGCAGGGAATGCGAACCAACATGTGCAATTACTTAAAATTGGCCATGAACTAAATAATAGCAGGATGTTACTATAATACCTATAATTTTTGTAACAACGACTGAGCAAGATAGAAGTTATGATGGCTACATCTACGAGCAGGTGGAATGCAAACCAAAATGTTCAATCGCTTAAAGTTAGTAATGAACTAGAAAATAGCAAGGTGTTACGGTCATAGCTAGGAATGAACTAAAAGAGCTTCAGACAAACAAGCATCTGAACCCAGAACATGGCGCTAAAACAAGGGACTTACATTAGGAGAAGCACTCTGTGGGAGTCACAGCAGATCTTCCTGGGGTTGATAGATCCGGTGATGAAGTACGCAACATGTGCTACTTGGGGTTGGAGAGACGGCCATTACACTTCATGGTTACTCATCTCATCTGCAAAAACGTAACGGCGCGTCGTTAGCACAAACAGGTTCCCCCAAGATTAAACAAGAACTTGCAGGCAAGCAATAGAAAAGCGACAGTAGAAGAGTTTAGATCATGCACGGCGCCGGTGAAGCAGATCCGGTTCATGCACAGCGGTGTCGGTGAGCAAGATCCGATGCGGTGGACGACGGATCCGGCGAAGCGGCTCCGGTGGGGTGGACGATACCGCAGCTGAAGCGACTGCGGTAGACTGCTGGATGAGCATATGGTTTCGAGGTTCGGCGGGGATGATCCGGTCCGGTTGATGACGGCGTCGATGAAGCGGCTCCGGCAGGCAGCCGGAAGACGAGGATCGCGAGGCCTCGGGTAGGCCAGGGAAGTCCGGCGGGGATGTTCCGGTGCGGTGGTCGTGGAGGTGGGAGAGAGGGACTTGGGAAGTTCCGGTGGGTGGTCTGAGGGAAATGAATTTTTTTTGGGAGGGTTTCCGGGCTAGGGAGGTGGTGATCCAAAAAATGACGGGCAGACCCCCCCACCAACCGACTTTGCTGTCATCTCCACAGGGGTAGAATAGGAATTTGGAAGCGTGTGAAATTTTTGTATTTTGTGGGCGGGAAGTTTTGCCGCTATGAGATTTTGAATTTGGCTAAGGTCCAACTATAATGATAAAAAATTGTGAGACCGTACTAGTACCTCTGTTCATGGCCGAGTGCAAAATCAAATCATCATCACCTTGAATATCGGTCACTACCATGATCATGATCTATCTCTGAAATTAGTGTATCCGCTAGATCTTGCAAAGTGTAATGATAAAAAGAATTGTGAGACCGTACTAGTACTTCTCTTCTAGGCCGAGTGCAACATCAAATCATCATCACGTTGAAAATTTGTTACCATGATCATGATCTACCTCAAAATGGGCGCATCCGCTAAAACTTGCAAAGTATAATGATACAAATTTGTGAGACCGTACTAGTACTTGTGTTCAAGGTCGAGTGCAACATCAAATCATCATTACATTGAATATTGTGTTACCATGATCATGATCTATCTCTGAATTTGGCGCATCCGCTAAATCTCGCAAAGTATAATGATAAAAAAATTGTGAGACTGTACTAGTACTTATGTTCAAGGCCGAGTGCAGGATCAAATCATAATCACGTTGAAATTTGTTACAACGATCATGCCATATCTCTAAAATTGGCGCATCCGCTAGTGAGAGTGACAGAGAGAGTGCGAGGAGGCGTCTATAAAGGCGAGGGGTGGTTAATGCAACCCGCGTCCTACGCGTCCACCATTGATCGTCTGCACGTCTTGGGCTTCTGGAACGCGACACGCGTCCACGATTGCACGTCTTCGACTTTTGCACCGCGACCCGCGTCTACGCGTCAACAATTGCACGTCTTCCACTTCTGCACCGCAACACGCGTACTCGAGTCTAATACTCGCTAATGCAATATACTCAGTTTTACCTCAAGTGGATGGTCAACAGAGAGTCAACAAATGGGATTAACTAGTTAAATGAGTCAACAAATGGGATTATCAAGCTTACTTATTCGTTTTCACGTGTTAAACTTGTCTAAATCTTGGTCAAACCTAGGATTTGATCAAGATTCAAATGGGCAGAAAATTCAAAAAAAAACAGAAAAATGAAAAACCAAAGCACATAGTCTTGTTATGTCATATAGTAACAGTTGATAAACAAGGTCTAGACATATTCAAACCATACAAATCATGTATCTATCCTCTAACCCCTAAACTATGTCTTATGAAGTCAAGCATGAAGAGAAGTGGTTTTGGGTTTCAAACATGGAAATTTCAAAAACCTCCCAAAAACTTCATTTTAGAGTGACTAAGAAGGATACATGCTTCCCTTTTCATTTTCATGTTTTAAACTTGTTTAAATCTTGGTCAATCCTAGTATTTGACCAAGATTCAAATGGGCATCAAAATTTAAAAAAATCAGAAAAATGAAAAACCAATGCACATAGTTTTTCTTATGTCATATAGTAAGCATTCAAGTTGATAAACAAGGTCTATACATATTCAAACCAGACAAATCATGTATCTATACCCCTAACCCCTGAACTCTGTCTTATGAAGTCAAGCATGAAGAGAAGTGGTTTTTGGTTTCAAACATGGAAATTTCAAAAACCTCCCAAAAGCTTCATTTTAGAGCGACTAAGAAGGATCCATGCTTACCTTTGCATTTTCATATTTTAAACTTGTTTAAATCATTGTCAAACCTAGGATTTGTCCAAGATACAAATGGGCACAAATTTAAAAAAATCAGAAAAATTAAAAACAAAAGCACATAGTCTTCTTGTGTCATATCGTAAGCATTCAAGTTGATAAACAAGGTCTAGATATATCCAAACCAGACAAATCATGTATCTACCCCCTGTCGATCTTATGAAGTCTAGCATGAAGAGAAGTCGTTTTGGGTTTCAAACATGGAAATTTCAAGAACATCCCAAAAGCTTCATTTTAGAGTGACTAAGAAGGATCAAGGCTTACGTTTTCATTTTCATGTTCTAAACTTGTTTAAATCCTGGTCAAATCTAGGATTTGACCAAGATTCAAATGGGCATAAAATAAAAAAATAGAAAAATGAAAAACCAAAGCACATAGTCTTCTTATGTCATATAGTAAACATTAACGTTGATAAACAAGGTCTAGATATATTCAAACTAGACAAATCATGTATCTACCCCTAACCCCTAAACTCTGTATTGTGAAGTCAAGCATGAAAAGAAGTGCATGGTTTTGGGTTTCAAACATGGAAATTTAAAAAACCTCCCGAAAACTTCATTTTAGAGTGACTAAGAAGGATACATCCTTCCCTTTTCATTTTCATGTTTTAAACTTGTTTAAATCTTGGTCAAACCTAGGATTTTACAAGATTCAAATGTGCATCAAAATTCCAAAAAAATCAGAAAAATGAAAAACCAAAGCACATAGTTTTCTTATGTCATATAGTAAGCATTAAAGTTGATAAACAAAGCCTAGACATATTCAAACAAGAAAAAATCATGTATCTACCCCTACCCCTAAACTCCGTCTTATGTAGCTAAGCATGAAGAGAAGTGGTTTTGGGTTTCAAACATGGAAATTTCAAAAACCTCCCAAAAGCTAGCTTTATTTTAGAGTGACTAAGAAGGATCCATGCTTACCTTTTCATTTTCATATTTTAAACTTATTAAAATCATTGTCAAACCTAGGATTTGACCAAGATTCAAATGGGCATAAAATTTAAAAAGATCAGAAAAATGAAAAACAAAAGCACATAGTCTTCTTATGTCATATATATAGTAAGCATTCAAAAGTTGATAAACAAGGTCTAGACATATTCAAATAATACAAATCATGTATCTACCCCTAACCATAAACTCTGTCTTATGAAGTCAAGCATGAAGACAAATGGTTTTTGGTTTGAAACACGGAAATTTCAAAAACCTCCCAAAAGCTTCATTTTAGAGTGACTAAGAAGGATCCAGGCTTAACTTTTCATTTTCATGTTTTAAACTTGTTTAAATCTTGGTCAAACCTAGGATTTGACCAATATTCAAATGGCCATAGAATATAAAATAAAAAACCAAAGCACATAGTCTTCTTATGTCATATAGTAACCATTCAAGTTCATAAACAAGGTCTAGAAATATTCAAACCAGACAAATCATGTACCCCCTAAGCCTAAACTCTATCTCATATATGAAGTCAAGCATGAAGAGAAGTGTGGTTTTGGGTTTCAAACATGTAAATTTCAAAAACATCCCAAAAGCTTCATTTTAATTAGACTTACTGATTAATTAAGAAGGATCCATGATTAATTACCTTTTCATTGTCATGTTTTAAACTTGTTTAAATCTTGGTCAAGCCTGGGATTTGACCAAGATTCAAATGGGCATAATAATTCAGAAAAAAAATCGAAAGAATGAAAAACCAAAGCACATAGCCTTCATATGTCATATAGTAAGCATTCAAATTGATAAACAAGGTCTAGACATATTTAAACTAGAAAAATCATGTATCTACCCCTAAGCCCTAACCCTAAACTCTGTCTTATGAAGTCAAGCATGAAGAGAAGTAGTTTGGGGTTTCAAACATGGAAATTTCAAAAACCTCCCAAAAGCTTCATTTTAGAGCGACTAAGAAGGATCGATGCTTACCTTTTCATTGTCATGTTTTTAACTTATTTGAATCTTGGTCAAATCCTAGGTTTGACCAAGATTTAAACAAGTTTAAAACATTAAAATGAAATGGGAAGTCTGTATCCTTCTTAGTCACTCTAAAATGAAGCTTTTGGGAGGTTCTTGAAATTTCCATGGTTGACTTCATAAGACGGAGTTTAGGGTTAGGGTAGACATATACATGATTTGTCTGGTTTGATTATGTCTAGACCTTGTTTATCAACTTTAATGCTTACTATATGACATAAGAAAACTATTTGCTTTTGTTTTTCATTTTTCTGTTTTTTTATTTTGATGCCCATTTGAATCTTGTCAAATCCTATGTTTGACCAAGATAATTTAAACAAGTTTAAAACATGAAATGAAAAGGGAAGCATGTATCCTTCTTAATCACTCTAAAATGAAGTATTTGGGAGGTTTTTGAAATTTCCATGTTTGAAACCCAAAACCACTTGTAAAGTTCTTAATCTATCTCTGAATTTGGCGCATCCGCTAAATCTTGCAAAGTATAATGATAAAGAAATTGTAAGATAGTAGTAGTACTTCTATTCAAGGTCGAGTGCAACATCAAATCATCATCATGTTGAAAATTTGTTACCATGATCCTCTAAAAATGGGCGCACCCGCTAAAACTTGCAAAGTATAATGATGCAAAATTGTGAGACCGTACTAGTACTTACGTTCAAGGTCGAGTGCAACATCAAATCATCATTACATTGAAAATTGTGTTACCATGATCATGATCTATCTCTGAATTTGGCGCGTCCGCTAAATCTCGTAAAGTATAATGATAAAAATTGTGAGACTGTACTAGTACTTATGTTCAAGGCCGAGTGCAGGATCAAATCATCATCACGTTGAAATTTGTTACAACGATTATGACATATCTCTACAATTGGCGCATCCGCTAAATCTTGCACGTGGCGCATCTCGGTGCGGAGCAACAGGCCGGTGCTATCAAGGTTGAGGCGTCGGTAGCGTCATCGGGCTCTCCTCTTTTGATAGATGTTCTACATGGCGTGGCGCACCGCCCACCGAGAAGCAGTCACATGTGAGATCGAGGTGGAGATGTCACCGGCATCCTCGAGGCGCGGCCGCCCTTCTACGAGCCAGAGTCGACTCAAGGTATGAATCCATGCGTTGTCGCGCCCCTTCTGCACATGAAGTGGGGTGCCTTAGATTTATTGTTCTTCTCTTACGATTATTTGTAGCCGAACATGTGTGCTCTTTCTCTGAATATATTGCTTGAAAAGCTAACCAAGTTACTTAAATTCACTTCGTTCTTAATCTTGGATGCTAATTTTGTTATTGTTGCTGACAATGGTGCGCGCAAGGAAATTTATTTGTGGGTGTGCTGAGCTGTTAGGCCTAAGTCGAAATCCTCAGCTAAACAAGGCCTTAGCTTAACACATAAAAAAGGTGTTCAATCTCGCCCACACTGTCCTCTTCTTTCCTCTTCCTTTATTGGAACTTGTTTTGCAGACAAGGAAAGTGGCACGTGTAATGTGAGTAAAACCCACTTAGCCAAAATCAGCTACGAGCAAGATTTTATGTATTGTAGATGCCCCAATTGACTCTCATCCCCAATGTAGTCTTTTTTTATGTCAGTATAGACTTCTTTACTGGATGTATACTATTGTACATGGCATGCATTTGCCTAATGAGGAGCATTGTATTGCCATTCTAGCCAACCTGATCGATCTGTCAAGCTTCATGCACGAGATGCCATGTTTAGTTTACTCCCTCGCTCCAATCCATATTTCTTGGTGTAAAATGAATGTGAATTGGAGGGAGTACTCTTCTTACATAGTACTATACCAGTTCAACAAAAGTACTACTACATCACAAATGCATCAAAAGAGTACTACATCACAAGACCACCACGGTTGTACTAGTAGAGTTTAATGCTTAACTTCCAAAGGGAATAAGATTAAACATATGAACTTTAAATAGGCGCTATCCGACGTCTGCTTGTTTTGGGAGCACAACATAAATAATACTACCCCCGTCCATACATAAGTGACTAAACTTTGTCTAGAGATGGTTTCATCTATATCTATTTTTAGTGTGTAGATACATTCGTATCTTGAAGGAAAAAGGTGAGCCGCTAACTTTTTGAATAGAGTGAGTAATACAATTCGGATAAACAATGGTGTAGTAAAACAAATACTCCTGCCCATCATAAAACAAAACACAGACTGACTGAAATATATGTACAGATCACAAAAAAGGTTTCATCAGACCCGAACATATACATGCAGAGATGACCGTTTGATCACATAAAACAAAGGTTTCGTGGCATATTTATGCCCCCAAAACAAGCAGACGTCGGACAGCGCCAACGTACTAGCAGCTACCACTATGGAGCTGCAGTACAAACAAATGGTGGAGCGACATTTCCACCAGAACGAAAACTAAAAGACATCAGACCAAACAAAAGCTGGGCTATCACTTCTTGCCCAAACAAGCCTTGCTCCTTCATATGCGACTTCCTTTTCTCTTACGGATGTTGAACTTTGAATTAGATGGGTTCCTGACAGCGCGTTCTTTTTCGTGTCCTTGATGTTGCACTCTGGATCAGGTCGGTTACTGTCAGGAAATGAACAAATTGATCAGCAAAAGTCATATGTAAATGAATGCAAAGGTTACATATGAATGACTAACCCGGTCTAACTGAGTAGGGATGTAAAGTGCACCAACGTCTAGCAGAATTGTACTTTCTCCACTGCCAGTTGCTCTTATCTAATTGGAATACTCCCTCCTTTGCCCTTACAACCAGCTCATTTTTGTCCTCAAATACGCAGAGTAACCTTACTGCATGTTTCCAATTGTATGGAAATGATGTGTCAAGGCCAAGAAAAGTATCCAATTCAAAATTTATATGACATGTCCATGACTCGTGATCGCCTGTTGATGATCTTGAACTGGCCCATGTTTGTAGGGTGAAGTCTCTTATAACTGCAAGGGCAACGTCTCCATTATGTCCCTTGAAGATGTGAATGTTAAGCATGAATATATCATGCGTCTCATGAGGGCACTGAATATATTTCAGAGCCTTCTTTGCATGGTCAAGCTCAATGATATATCTAGACTTCGTTGGCCAGTACAAAATACCCCCTATGAGAGTTGCCGGTCTACGGTCAATCTCTGACAGCATCGGAGTTGATCGAGCTAGAAACTCCCATTCTTTTGAATCTGGTGAGTAGATATGAGCCTGTGCATTGTAACTTTTAGTTGTTATCCAAACAACCGAGAACTTGCAACAATGTGTAAACGGTTCAGAGTTGTTTCTCGAACAGAGAATTGAGCCGCTGCTTTCAATTGCATGATTGCGCCACAATGGTGGTTCTGGTATCGCTGTGAGAACTTGCCTAATTGGATCCCGCATCGATATATACCCACCGGATACATTAGAATGGAGTAGCACCATACCATCGCGGCATCCCAGGACATAGATTTTGGGACCGTTCACTTCAGACGGGATTGCCAGCATCTGCAAGATGGCCGGGTGAAGATCATGCTCTGTGATGAATCGATTGTCCTCGGAGTTGTTGGTGAAAAACCCTAGCAACGGGTTTCCTCCGTTGTGTGACACAGTTAGCTTTCTGAAATAATTGCTTCCCATACATTGCCTCCATGCTTTCTTGGTGCCTGATGCAGCTAGTAAGCAGGTTGGATGGGGAGGAAGCCTGACAAGAATACGAGAGACTACATCTTCGTGCAGATTGTTGATTGTTGTGGGTGTCCTTCGACTAAAGCTGGTAGGATTACGCAAATCGCACGATGCATCGTGAAAATTATGTAAACAGCACATTGCATCATCTAATTTTAAACAAAATGCAACATCTAATTTGACTAAACAAAGAAAATGCATGATCTAATTCATCATCAAAGTTTCCTAAACCGCACGGTGCATCGACAAAATAAAAATAGTGTAAACAACACAATGCATCAGCAAAATCAAAATAATGTAAACAGGACAATGCATCAGCAAAATCAAAATAATGTAAACAGCACAATGCAAAAACACCACAAAAATAGGACGCACCAACGTAAGGCAATCTCGCATCTACAGTAATAATTGCTAACGTGTCAACATGATTGGAGGAAAAGGAGACATCTACAGGACCCAAAACGCTGTGGTAACATCAGATGGGGTTAGCTTTGATATAAGTAATAAAATGTAAACAACACAATGCATCATCTAAGTTGATAGCAAAATTCTTCATCGAAATTTCCCACACTGCTCAAGGAATCAGAAAAATTACCTAAAAGGCTAAAAGAGCAAAATGCATCATTAGAGTAAAATATATGTAAACAGTACAATGCATCATCCAACTTTTGGCTAAACAGCAGAGAGCATTAGCTAGGTTGACAGAAAAAAAAATCACCATGAAAAATTCCTGAAGAGGACAGTGCATCAGAAAAATTACTACTCCCCTCCGATTCATATTAATTGACTCCAATATGGATGTATCTAGAACTAAAATGTGTCTGGATACATTCATATTAGAGTCAATTAATATGAACCGGAGTACCTAAAAAGCATAATGAATCACCCAAATTACAAAAGAAGCATAATGCATCATCAAAAATACAAAAAACATCGCAATGCATCATCACGTCTGGTTTGGGCAAAAAACCCAATCCAGCAGATCTAACCGCATTGCAGTTGGGGAAGGTAGAACTTACGAAGGGGTTGACGAGTCATGATCATATGCAACAAGCGCTGCCTTAGATGAAGTCTCCATCCAAGCTCTCGACGCGTTCAAAGCAGCCAGCTTCGAAGCCTCCGACGGTTCTCCCGGCTGCGCCGCCAAAACTCTCGAAGCACGCGCCAAGACTTTCCAACAAAATGCCGCTTCGATACGAGCATTTGCCAGCGCCCGGGGCCGTCCTAGCCACCGCCTTCGCCTTTGCCTCCGCATCCGCATCCGCTTTACATGTCTCCGCCGATGCATGCAGAGCATCCGTCTCCGCTTTCCATGTATCCGCCGACGCAGTGTAGGCATCGAGCGACGCCGTTTTCATTTCCTAGAAAACCCAGTAAGTTACTCACATTGCAATCCCCAAATTAAGGTTATATCGAACAAAATGACCGATGAACCTCTCTACTCGCCGGAGGTTGGAGATGTACATACCTACGAAGATCGGTCCGGTGGTGCTTGACGGTGGTGCGTCGGGGACGGGGGAGAACTCGGCGGGGAGAATGGCGGCGCGGCCCAAGATGGCGGCGCGGAGAGGGGCGACGGTGCGGTCATCGAACCTCGGCAGACAGTATTTTGTATATATATATGAGAAGAAGAATAAAGTCTGGTCGAATGAGGCAGCGCGACCGGCAGAGTACTACTACCGAAGGCTACTAGTGCTACCTTGGAGTACTGTAGTAATATAACATAATAAAATAATGGCCTTGTTTAAACCACTCTTGTCAGTGTGTCATCGCGTCCAAATTTAATGCATTCTGTGGAAATCGGAATAATGCTGTAAAAACTCTCATATATAGCATGCACCGACACTTTTCAACAAAATGTCGTCTCCATTTCATAGCAGACTGCTTGCACACTGGGATACGATGCTGACATGACGAAGGGAGCAGAAGTATTTTGGTGTATTTCATCCGAGCAGATTGGGGCGACGGTGCGTCTTTGGAGGGAATACCGTGTGGTGTGTCTTTGGAGGGAATACCGTACGTACTTAGGAGTATTTCATTCGAGCAGACTGCTTGCACACTGGGATACGATGCTGACATGACGAAGGGCGAAGAAGTTTGCGTGAATGGTTGTACTACCATCCGACCATTAGCATAATCATTGCGCGATAGCTTACACGAGAAGAAAAAGAGCCGAACAGCTGTGGATAATAAAAGCATTTGGTTCTTCGAGGATCCTTCTTCTACTGCCTTCTCAAAGGAGTACTACTATTGTAATTTTTTTGTTTTTCTGGGACCTTCGGGTCCCTTCCCCGTTGAAAGTGAAGTGTTCTATTCCAATACATTCATATGCCTATGTTTCTATTTTTACAAGGAAATAAATAACAAAGGATGACTCAATGCACAAGTTGATCTCGTTTTGAAGTTTTTTTAAACTTCTTCTATTGTATTCAAATTTGATTAGAAGGAGTCGATCGATTGTACACACCAATCGTATAGCTCGGTGGGTGGATTGGCATTTGAAGTTTGGTCATTGTGTTCTTGTTTGTTACCACCCTCGCAAGGCACGTCCAAGTATTTCTGTCGTAATTTATGGCATGTATGTAGTTACATAACCTACATTGTTTCAATTATGAGTTTAATTACTAGGCAAAAGCTTAAAAAATCCATATATAGTTGCAGATTAAGATCAACAAATCCTTGAACCTATATCTACAAAATTGATGGCACTAACACATCCTAGCAAGCGGAAAGCATGTCTACCCTACTGCTTGCAAAAGGTGGAATTATGACAATAATGTGCAACTGTTAAAATTTGGTAGAATCTCTTGTTTGTGAAGTTGCTTAAAATACGATCTCTTCCAAACTTGAGGTCATATGATAACTAAAAAGTTTTGTATGGCGGGATTTTGCATCAAAGTACATGCGCACAATACTCACTTGTGGGCGTAAAGCCAAGCAAACTCTTATTACTAGGTTTGTATTGATTTGTTCTAGAAATTTCACCATCACATATGATTTTGGGCTTGCGTTAATTTTACTTTAAAAACTTCTTCCAAATTCAAATTTTCTTCAAACATGCCAACGGTACATGTCTACCAATTGATAATTAAGGGTACACCACACGTACTACCGCGTAGGGTACATAAAAAAATACTATATTTTATGGCATGTACTAATTTCACATAATCTACAACTCAATGTTTAGTTTAATGATCAGCCCAGAACTAGAAAACAAATATACATATAGTTGCAAATTAACCTAGAAAAGCTCTAGTATCCTTTAAAACCCTAGAAAATGGTCATGCATCTTGTTTCATTAATTTACCATGGCGAGATAGATGCATGCACATCGATCTCTTAAAAAATGTGGTCATATATGTTAAATATAAGTTTGTAAAGGATTTGGCATCCATATAAGCTCACCGGATATATAGATAAGGCCAAGCAAACACATCGAATATTTGTGAAGAAATGTTTTTGCTAGAACCTTCAAATTTTTAGATTTACATCACACACAAAGAACACACCTTTTATTTCGCCAGGTTTGTGCACTAATAAAGTACTCCTACAGTACTAGAAATTGGATTGTTCTACTCCGGAGTGATATGCTCACCGGAGTATTTTTTGATCTTAGCTGGAGCGGCGTTTGGCGGTTGCACGAAGCCGTGCTGGATGTTAAGCCTGTCGAGGCACGCCTGGTGGAAAGCGTGCGCCACCTTAGCCTCATCGGCGCGCCGCTGCAATACTGCGTCCCTGGGATTTGCCGCCGCCGCATTCTTAGCCTGCACGAAAGCTTGCAGAGCATCCCGGCATCTATAGAGTGCCGGGAACATCACATTATATACGAGCTCATTGGCGGTGTTGCTCCTGCAAAGGGCGTCGCCGTGATGCGCTTCGATAGAACGACCTGGCTCCACGGCAGGCACCGCCTGAAGTGCGGTCGGATTAGGCGGCTGGCCACGGGAGCTCCCTGCCTCCGCATCGTTCGCGCCGGCCGGGAAGGGGATCTCACCTGCTGGCAAAGAAAACCATGCGGCATGCGCGGGCGGAAAATCCGGCCAGGGTCGAGCGGGCGTCGCATGCGGGGTTGCGTGGGAGATCCCTGCCTCTGCATCCATCGGCCCGCACGGGAAGCGGCTGGCGAGGGGCTCCACGGCCAGCGCCGCCGCCGTGGGCTGAACAACCAGCCAGTGCAGAGCGGGCGGGTTATGCCTTGGTGCGCGATGGACGAAGCGAAGGCGGCGCTGATGCTCCGCTTCCTCGTCGGTGGTAGGACTACGCGCGCGGCGACCAGAGCCAAGTCGGAAGGCCATAGCTATGTCGATTGGTCACTTAAGCTGGAGAGGTTCTCTTACCATTTCGGAGAGAGTAGCGGAGTAAGAGGAAGTTGTTGCTTATAATAAAAATATCTCGGGTTCACTGCCACGTTGGGTTAAGAGGGGCAAAGTTGGTCAATGCCTAGGAAGTTGGAATCGTTTTGGCCCCAATTTAATTACCTTGTGGTTCCTCGGTCTTATGAAGTCTAGCATGAAGAGAAGTAGTTTTGGGTTTCAAACGTTTAAGCCAAAAGCCCCATTTCAAATATTTCAAACTTATTCAAATTTGGTTCAAATTTGAAAGACATACAAGTTATAGTACACATAGTGCATACATGTTCACACATACTGCACTAGATGCTAACCCTATAGTTTGAGGCCATTGGATGAGGTCGAAAAAATTCTTGGATTAAATGGGGTTGTTCGAACCCCGTAGTTGGATTTTTTTGAACCTTGATTTGTAGAACTGGGCAAAACCCTAGTTTAACCTATTTAATTATAGATTCGTAGGTCGATTTTCTACCTTTTTATTATTACTATGCAGCACATGTGTGTTTGCCCGTCGAGTGAAACTCGGAGGAAGAGGGATCACTCGGAAGGAGAGAAGAAGGGAGAGAATTATGGTGTCTTCCCTTTTTCGGGTGATGATGTTGACTGTTGTGCAGGTTTTGTCAGTGAGCAGGAGGTGCGAGCGAGCGAGGCCGAGAATGAGAGAGTTTTTTTTTGTGAGAGGGACAACCGAAGGATCCAGAAGGACCCACAGACTCCCAATACACATCCTGATGCGTCTTCTCTTGACAAAGAAAATGGCTGGGAGTTTGCGTACCTATTGCACGTGACTTGTGCTCACTGAAGTGTGAGACCTCACGCATGGGCACCACATGTAAGTGACAGACCTGTTGGTGTAAAAACTCGGTTGATTATTATAGTGCATTAGAACAAAGTTTCCTATGGATTCAATGGTAGGAAATCCAAGTTAACTCATTTACATGACATTATTTTTTCCATGAAGCAAAGTTAACACACCTATCAATTTCCCGTACATTTTGGAGTGACTAAGAAGGATCCAGGCTTACTTATTCGTTTTCACGTGTAAAACTTGTCTAAATCTTGGTCAAACCAAATTGGCAGAAAATTAAAAAAAACTGAAAAATGAAAAACCAAAGCACATAGTCTTATATGTCATATAGTAAGCATTAAAGTTGATAAACAAGCTGTAGACATATTCAAACCATACAAATCATGTATCTACCCCCTAACCCCTAAACTATGTCTTATGAAGTCACACATGAAGAGAAGTGGTTTTGGGTTTCAAACATGGAATTTTCAAAAACCTCCAAAAAACTTCATTTTATAGTGACTAAGAAGGATACATGCTTCCCTTTTCATTTTCATGTTTTAAACTTGTTTAAATCTTGGTCAAACCTAGGATTCGACCAAGATTCAAATGGGCACAAAAAAACAAAAAAAACAAAAGCACATAGTCTTCTTATATATATTTTATATCGTAAGCATTCAAGTTGATAAACAAGGTCTAGATATATCCAAACCAGACAAATCATGTATCTACCCCCTTGTCGATCTTATGAAGTCTAGCATGAAGAAAAGTTGTTTTGGGTTTCAAACATGGAAATTTCAAGAACATCCCAAAAGCTTCATTTTAGAGCGACTAAGAAGGATCCAGGCTTACCTTTCCATTTTCATGTTTTAAACTTGTTTAAATCTTGGTGAAATCTAGGATTTGACCAAGATTCAAATGGACCAAGATTCAAATGGGCATAAAATAAAAAAATAGAAAAATGAAAAACCAAAGCGCACACAGTCTTCTTATGTCATACAGTAAGCATTAAAGTTGGTAAACAAGGTCTAGACATATTCAAACCAGACAAATCATGTATCTACCCCCTAACCCCTCAACTCTGTCTTATAAAGTCAAGCATGAAGATAAGTGGTTTTGGGTTTCAAACATGGAAATTTCAAAAACCTCCCAAAAACTTCATTTTAGGGTGACTAAGAAGGATACAGGCTTCCCTTTTCATTTTCATGTTCTATACTTGTTTAAATCTTGGTCAAACCTATGATTTGACCAAGATTCAAATGTGCATCAAAATTCAAAAAAAATCAGAAAAATGAAAAACCAAAGCACATAGTTTTCTTATGTCATATAGTAAGCATTAAAGTTGATAAACAAGGTCTATACATATTCAAACAAGAAAAATCATGTATCTACCCCCTAACCCTAAACTTTGTTTTATGTAGTCAAGCATGAAGAGAAGTGGTTTTCGGTTTCAAATATGGAAATTTCAAAAACCTATCAAAAGCTTCCTTTTAGAGTGACTGGCTAAGAAGGATCCATGCTTACCTTTTCATTTTCATATTTTAAACTTGTTTAAATCATTGTCAAGCCTAGGATTTGACCAAGACTTAAATGGGCATAAAATTAAAAAAAATCGGAAAAATGAAAAACAAAAGCACATAGTCTTCTTATGTCATATATATATATAGTAAGCATTCAAAAGTTGATAAACAAGGTCTAGACATATTCAATCATGTATCTACCCCTAACCCTAAACTATGTCTTATGAAGTCAAGCATGAAGAGAAGTGTTTTTTGGTTTCAAACATGGAAATTTCAAAAACCTCCCAAAAGCTTCATTTTAGAGTGACTAAGAAGGATCCATGCTTACCTTTTCATTTTCATGTTTTAAACTTGTTTAAATCTTGGTCAAACCTAGGATTTGACCAATATTCAAATGGGCATAAAATAAAAAAACAAAGCACATAGTCTTCTTATGTCATATAGTAAGCATTCAAGTTCATAAACAAGGTCTAGACATATTCAAACCAGGCAAATCATGTACCCCCTAACCCTAAACACTCTGTCTTAATTATATATGAAGTCAGGCATGAAGCAGAAAAGTGTGGTTTTGGGTTTCAAACATGGAAATTTCAAAAACCTCCCAAAAGCTTCATTTTAATTAGACTGACTGGTTAATTAAGAAGGATCCAGGATTAATTACCTTTTCATTGTCATGTTTTAAACTTGTTTAAATCTTGCTCAAACCTAGGATTTGACCAAAATTCAAATGGGCATAAAAATTCAGAAAAAATCGAAAGAATGAAAAACCAAAGCACATAGCCTTCTTATGTCATATAGTAAGCATTCAAATTGATAAACATGGTCTAGACATATTCAAACCAGAAAAATCATGTATCTACCCCTAACCCTAAACTCTGTCTTATGAAGTCAAGCATGAACAGAAGTGGTTTTGGGTTTCAAACATGGTAAATTCAAGAACCTCCCAAAAGCTTCATTTTAGAGTGTAAGAGAAGGATCCAGACTTAATTACCTTTTCATTTTCACATGTTAAACTTGTTTAAATCTTGCTCAAACCTAGGATTTTACCAAGATTCAAATGGGCATAAAAATCAAAAAAATGAAATACCAATGCACATAGTCCTCTTATATATGTCATATAGTAAGCATTCAACAAGTTGATAAACAAGTTCTAGACACATATTCAAACCAGACAAATCATGTATCTACCCCCTATCGACCCTAAACTTCGTCTTATATGAAGTCAAGCATGAAGAGAAGTGTGGTTTTTGGTTTCAAACATGGAAATTTCAAAAACCTCCGAAAAGCACATAGTATTCCTATGTCATATAGTAAGCATTCAAGATAGTCTTCCTATGTCATGTAGTAAGCATTCAAGATAGTCTTCCTATGTCTTGTATCTACACCCCCTAACCCTAAACTTTGTCTTATGTAGTCAAGCATGAAGAGAAGTGGTTTTGGGTTTCAAATATGGAAATTTCAAAAACCTATCAAAAGCTTCATTTTAGAGTGACTGACTAAGAAGGATCCATGCTTACCTTTTCATTTTCATATAGTAATTAAGCATTCAAGTTGATCAACAAGGTTTAGACATATTCAAACCAAACAAATCATGTATCTACCCCTAACCCTAAACTCTGTCTTATGAAGTCAAGCATGAACAGAAGTGGTTTTGGGTTTCAAATATGGAAATTTCAAAAACCTATCAAAAGCTTCATTTTAGAGTTTCTGACTAAGAAGGATCCATGCTTACCTTTTCATTTTCATATAGTAATTAAGCATTCAAGTTGATAAACAAGGTTTAGACATATTCAAACCAAACAAATCATGTATCTACCCCTAACCCTAAACTCGGTCTTATGAAGTCAAGCATGAACAGAAGTGGTTTTGTGTTTCAAATATGGAAATTTCAAAAACCTATCAAAAGCTTCATTTTAGAGTTTCTGACTAAGAAGGATCCATGCTTACCTTTTCATTTTCATATAGTAATTAAGCATTCAAGTTGATAAACAAGGTTTAGACATATTCAAACCAAACAAATCATGTATCTACCCCTAACCCTAAACTCGGTCTTATGAAGTCTAGCATGAAGAGAAGTAGTTTTGGGTTTCAAACGTTTAAGCCAAAAGCCCCATTTCAAATATTTCAAACTTATTCAAATTTGGTTCAAATTTGAAAGACATACAAGTTATAGTACACATAGTGCATACATGTTCACACATACTGCACTAGATGCTAACCCTATAGTTTGAGGCCATTGGATGAGGTCGAAAAATTTCTTGGATTAAATGGGGTTGTTCGAACCCCGTAGTTGGATTTTTTTGAACCTTGATTTGTAGAACTGGGCAAAACCCTAGTTTAACCTATTTAATTATAGATTCGTAGGTCGATTTTCTACCTTTTTATTATTACTATGCAGCACATGTGTGTTTGCCCGTCGAGTGAAACTCGGAGGAAGAGGGATCACTCGGAAGGAGAGAAGAAGGGAGAGAATTATGGTGTCTTCCCTTTTTCGGGTGATGATGTTGACTATTGTGCAGGTTTTGCCAGTGAGCAGGAGGTGCGAGCGAGCGAGCGAGTCGAGCGAGGCCGAGAATGAGAGATTTTTTTTGTGAGAGGGACAACCGAAGGATCCAGAAGGACCCACAGACTCCCAATACGCATCCTGATGCGTCTTCTCTTGACAAAGAAAATGGCTGGGAGTTTGTGTACCTATTGCACGTGACTTGTGCTCACTGAAGTGTGGGATCTCACGCATGGGCACCACACGTAAGTGACAGACCTGTTGGTGTAAAAACTCGGTTGATTATTATAGTGCATTAGAACAAAGTTTCCTATGGATTCAAGGGTAGGAAATCCAAGTTAACTCATTTACATGACATTATTTTTTCCATGAAGCAAAGTTAACACACCTATCAATTTCCCGTACATTTTGGAGTGACTAAGAAGGATCCAGGCTTACTTATTCGTTTTCACGTGTAAAACTTGTCTAAATCTTGGTCAAACCAAATTGGCAGAAAATTAAAAAAAAACTGAAAAATGAAAACCAAAGCACATAGTCTTATATGTCATATAGTAAGCATTAAAGTTGATAAACAAGGTGTAGACATATTCAAACCATACAAATCATGTATCTACCCCCTAACCCCTAAACTATGTCTTATGAAGTCACGCATGAAGAGAAGTGGTTTTGGGTTTCAAACATGGAATTTTCAAAAACCTCCCAAAAACTTCATTTTATAGTGACTAAGAAGGATACATGCTTCCCTTTTCATTTTCATGTTTTAAACTTGTTTAAATCTTGGTCAAACCTAGGATTTGACCAATATTCAAATGGGCATAAAATAAAAAAACAAAGCACATAGTCTTCTTATGTCATATAGTAAGCATTCAAGTTCATAAACAAGGTCTAGACATATTCAAACCAGGCAAATCATGTACCCCCTAACCCTAAACACTCTGTCTTAATTATATATGAAGTCAGGCATGAAGCAGAGAAGTGTGGTTTTGGGTTTCAAACATGGAAATTTCAAAAACCTCCCAAAAGCTTCATTTTAATTAGACCGACTGGTTAATTAAGAAGGATCCAGGATTAATTACCTTTTCATTGTCATGTTTTAAACTTGTTTAAATCTTGCTCAAACCTAGGATTTGACCAAAATTCAAATGGGCATAAAAATTCAGAAAAAAATCGAAAGAATGAAAAACCAAAGCACATAGCCTTCTTATGTCATATAGTAAGCATTCAAATTGATAAACATGGTCTAGACATATTCAAACCAGAAAAATCATGTATCTACCCCTAACCCTAAACTCTGTCTTATGAAGTCAAGCATGAACAGAAGTGGTTTTGGGTTTCAAACATGGTAAATTCAAGAACCTCCCAAAAGCTTCATTTTAGAGTGACTAAGAGAAGGATCCAGACTTAATTACCTTTTCCATTTTCACATGTTAAACTTGTTTAAATCTTGCTCAAACCTAGGATTTTACCAAGATTCAAATGGGCACAAAAATCAAAAAAATGAAATACCAATGCACATAGTCCTCTTATATATGTCATATAGTAAGCATTCAACAAGTTGATAAACAAGGTCTAGACACATATTCAAACCAGACAAATCATGTATCTACCCCCTATCGACCCTAAACTTCGTCTTATATGAAGTCAAGCATGAAGAGAAGTGTGGTTTTTGGTTTCAAACATGGAAATTTCAAAAACCTCCGAAAAGCACATAGTCTTCCTATGTCATATAGTAAGCATTCAAGATAGTCTTCCTATGTCATGTAGTAAGCATTCAAGATAGTCTTCCTATGTCATGTATCTACACCCCCTAACCCTAAACTTTGTCTTATGTAGTCAAGCATGAAGAGAAGTGGTTTTGGGTTTCAAATATGGAAATTTCAAAAACCTATCAAAAGCTTCATTTTAGAGTGACTGACTAAGAAGGATCCATGCTTACCTTTTCATTTTCATATAGTAATTAAGCATTCAAGTTGATAAACAAGGTTTAGACATATTCAAACCAAACAAATCATGTATCTACCCCTAACCCTAAACTATGTCTTATGAAGTCAAGCATGAAGAGAAGTGTTTTTTGGTTTCAAACATGGAAATTTCAAAAACCTCCCAAAAGCTTCATTTTAGAGTGACTAAGAAGGATACATGCTTCCCTTTTCATTTTCATGTTATAAACTTGTTTAAATCTTGGTCAAACCTAGGATTTGACCAATATTCAAATGGGCATAAAATAAAAAAAACAAAGCACATAGTCTTCTTATGTCATATAGTAAGCATTCAAGTTCATAAACAAGGTCTAGACATATTCAAACCAGGCAAATCATGTACCCCCTAACCCTAAACACTCTGTGTTAATTATATATGAAGTCAGGCATGAAGCAGAGAAGTGTGGTTTTGGGTTTCAAACATGGAAATTTCAAAAACCTCCCAAAAGCTTCATTTTAATTAGACTGACTGGTTAATTAAGAAGGATCCAGGATTAATTACCTTTTCATTGTCATGTTTTAAACTTGTTTTAATCTTGCTCAAACCTAGGATTTGACCAAAATTCAAATGGGCATAAAAATTCAGAAAAAATCGAAAGAATGAAAAACCAAAGCACATAGCCTTCTTATGTCATATAGTAAGCATTCAAATTGATAAACATGGTCTAGACATATTCAAACCAGAAAAATCATGTATCTACCCCTAACCCTAAACTCTGTCTTATGAAGTCAAGCATGAACAGAAGTGGTTTTGGGTTTCAAACATGGTAAATTCAAGAACCTCCCAAAAGCTTCATTTTAGAGTGATTAAGAGAAGGATCCAGACTTAATTACCTTTTTCATTTTCACATGTTAAACTTGTTTAAATCTTGCTCAAACCTAGGATTTTACCAAGATTCAAATGGGCATAAAAATCAAAAAAATGAAATACCAATGCACATAGTCCTCTTATATATGTCATATAGTAAGCATTCAACAAGTTGATAAACAAGGTCTAGACACATATTCAAACCAGACAAATCATGTATCTACCCCCTATCGACCCTAAACTTCATCTTATATGAAGTCAAGCATGAAGAGAAGTGTGGTTTTTGGTTTCAAACATGGAAATTTCAAAAACCTCCGAAAAGCACATAGTCTTCCTATGTCATATAGTAAGCATTCAAGATAGTCTTCCTATGTCATGTAGTAAGCATTCAAGATAGTCTTCCTATGTCATGTATCTACACCCCCTAACCCTAAACTTTGTCTTATGTAGTCAAGCATGAAGAGAAGTGGTTTTGGGTTTCAAATATGGAAATTTCAAAAACCTATCAAAAGCTTCATTTTAGAGTGACTGACTAAGAAGGATCCATGCTTACCTTTTCATTTTCATATAGTAATTAAGCATTCAAGTTGATAAACAAGGTTTAGACATATTCAAACCAAACAAATCATGTATCTACCCCTAACCCTAAACTTTGTCTTATGTAGTCAAGCATGAACAGAAGTGGTTTTGGGTTTCAAATATTGAAATTTCAAAAACCTATCAAAAGCTTCATTTTAGAGTGACTGACTAAGAAGGATCCATGCTTACCTTTTCATTTTCATATAGTAATTAAGCATTCAAGTTGATAAACAAGGTTTAGACATATTCAAACCAAACAAATCATGTATCTACCCCTAACCCTAAACTCTGTCTTATGAAGTCAAGCATGAACAGAAGTGGTTTTGGGTTTCAAATGTGAAAATTTCAAAAACCTATCAAAAGCTTCATTTTAGAGTGACTGACTAAGAAGGATCCATGCTTACCTTTTCATTTTCATATAGTAATTAAGCATTCAAGTTGATAAACAAGGTTTAGACATATTCAAACCAAACAAATCATGTATCTACCCCTAACCCTAAACTCGGTCTTATGAAGTCTAGCATGAAGAGAAGTAGTTTTGGGTTTCAAACGTTTAAGCCAAAAGCCCCATTTCAAATATTTCAAACTTATTCAAATTTGGTTCAAATTTGAAAGACATACAAGTTATAGTACACATAGTGCATACATGTTCACACATACTGCACTAGATGCTAACCCTATAGTTTCAGGCCATTGGATGAGGTCGAAAAATTTCTTGGATTAAATGGGGTTGTTCGAACCCCGTAGTTGGATTTTTTTGAACCTTGATTTGTAGAACTGGGCAAAACCCTAGTTTAACCTATTTAATTATAGATTCGTAGGTCGATTTTCTACCATATTATTATTACTATGCAGCACATGTGTGTTTGCCGTCGAGTGAAACTCGGAGGAAGAGGGATCACTCGGAAGGAGAGAAGAAGGGAGAGAATTATGGTGTCTTCCTTTTTCGGGTGATGATGTTGACTGTTGTGCAGGTTTTGTCGGTGAGCGGGAGGTGCGAGCGAGCGAGCGAGTCGAGCGAGGCCGAGAATGAGAGAGTTTTTGTGTGAGAGGGACAACCGAAGGATCCAGAAGGACCCAGACTCCCAATACGCATCCTGATGTGTCTTCTCTTGACAAAGAAAATGGCTGGGAGTTTGCGTACCTATTGCACGTGACTTGTGCTCACTGAAGTGTGGGACCTCACGCATGGGCACCACACGTAAGTGACAGACCTGTTGGTGTAAAAACTCGGTTGATTATTATAGTGCATTAGAACAAAGTTTCCTATGGATTCAAGGGTAGGAAATCCAAGTTAACTCATTTACATGACATTATTTTTTCCATGAAGCAAAGTTAACACACCTATCAATTTCCCGTACATTTTGGAGTGACTAAGAAGGATCCAGGCTTACTTATTCGTTTTCACGTGTAAAACTTGTCTAAATCTTGGTCAAACCAAATTGGCGTAAAATTAAAAAAACCGAAAAATGAAAAACCAAAGCACATAGTCTTATATGTCATATAGTAAGCATTAAAGTTGATAAACAAGGTGTAGACATATTCAAACCATACAAATCATGTATCTACCCCTAACCCCTAAACTATGTCTTATGAAGTCACGCATGAAGAGAAGTGGTTTTGGGTTTCAAACATGGAATTTTCAAAAACCTCCCAAAAACTTCATTTTATAGTGACTAAGAAGGATACATGCTTCCCTTTTCATTTTCATGTTTTAAACTTGTTTAAATCTTGGTCAAACCTAGGATTCAACCAAGATTCAAATGGGCACAAAAAAAATGAAAAACAAAAGCACATAGTCTTCTTATATATGTCATATCGTAAGCATTCAAGTTGATAAACAAGGTCTAGATATATCCAAACCAGACAAATCATGTATCTACCCCCTTGTCGATCTTATGAAGTCTAGCATGAAGAAAAGTTGTTTTGGGTTTCAAACATGGAAATTTCAAGAACATCCCAAAAGCTTCATTTTAGAGCGACTAAGAAGGATCCAGGCTTACCTTTCCATTTTCATGTTTTAAACTTGTTTAAATCTTGGTGAAATCTAGGATTTGACCAAGATTCAAATGGACCAAGATTCAAATGGGCATAAAATAAAAAAATAGAAAAATGAAAAACCAAAGCGCACATAGTCTTCTTATGTCATACAGTAAGCATTAAAGTTGGTAAACAAGGTCGACATATTCAAACCATACAAATCATGTATCTACCCCCTAACCCCTCAACTCTGTCTTATAAAGTCAAGCATGAAGATAAGTGGTTTTGGGTTTCAAACATGGAAATTTCAAAAACCTCCCAAAAACTTCATTTTAGGGTGACTAAGAAGGATACAGGCTCCCCTTTTCATTTTCATGTTCTATACTTGTTTAAATCTTGGTCAAACCTATGATTTTACCAAGATTCAAATGTGCATCAAAATTCAAAAAAAAATCAGAAAAATGAAAAAACAAAGCACATAGTTTTCTTATGTCATATAGTAAGCATTAAAGTTGATAAACAAGGTCTATACATATTCAAACAAGAAAAATCATGTATCTACCCCCTAACCCTAAACTTTGTCTTATGTAGTCAAGCATGAAGAGAAGTGGTTTTGGGTTTCAAATATGGAAATTTCAAAAACCTATCAAAAGCTTCATTTTAGAGTGACAGGCTAAGAAGGATCCATGCTTACCTTTTCATTTTCATATTTTAAACTTGTTTAAATCATTGTCAAGCCTAGGATTTGACCAAGATTTAAATGGGCATAAAATTAAAAAAAATCGGAAAAATGAAAAACAAAAGCACATAGTCTTCTTATGTCACATATATATATAGTAAGCATTCAAAAGTTGATAAACAAGGTCTAGACATATTCAATCATGTATCTACCCCTAACCCTAAACTATCTCTTATGAAGTCAAGCATGAAGAGAAGTGTTTTTTGGTTTCAAACATGGAAATTTCAAAAACCTCCCAAAAGCTTCATTTTAGAGTGACTAAGAAGGATCCATGCTTACCTTTTCATTTTCATGTTTTAAACTTGTTTAAGTCTTGGTCAAACCCAGGATTTGACCAATATTCAAATGGGCATAAAATAAAAAAACAAAGCACATAGTCTTCTTCTTATGTCATATAGTAAGCATTCAAGTTCATAAACAAGGTCTAGACATATTCAAACCAGGCAAATCATGTACCCCCTAACCCTAAACACTCTGTCTTAATTATATATGAAGTCAGGCATGAAGCAGAGAAGTGTGGTTTTGGGTTTCAAACATGGAAATTTCAAAAACCTCCCAAAAGCTTCATTTTAATTAGACTGACTGGTTAATTAAGAAGGATCCAGGATTAATTACCTTTTCATTGTCATGTTTTAAACTTGTTTAAATCTTGCTCAAACCTAGGATTTGACCAAAATTCAAATGGGCATAAAAATTCAGAAAAAATCGAAAGAATGAAAAACCAAAGCACATAGCCTTCTTATGTCATATAGTAAGCATTCAAATTGATAAACATGGTCTAAACATATTCAATCCATAAAAATCATGTATCTACCCCTAACCCTAAACTCTGTCTTATGAAGTCAAGCATGAACAGAAGTGGTTTTGGGTTTCAAACATGGTAAATTCAAGAACCTCCCAAGAGCTTCATTTTAGAGTGACTAAGAGAAGGATCCAGACTTAATTACCTTTTTCATTTTCACATGTTAAAATTGTTTAAATCTTGCTCAAACCTAGGATTTTACCAAGATTCAAATTGGCATAAAAATCAAAAAAATGAAATACCAATGCACATAGTCCTCTTATATATGTCATATAGTAAGCATTCAACAAGTTGATAAACAAGGTCTAGACACATATTCAAACCAGACAAATCATGTATCTACCCCCTATCGACCCTAAACTTCGTCTTATATGAAGTCAAGCATGAAGAGAAGTGTGGTTTTTGGTTTCAAACATGGAAATTTCAAAAACCTCCGAAAAGCACATAGTCTTCCTATGTCATATAGTAAGCATTCAAGACAGTCTTCCTATGTCATGTAGTAAGCATTCAAGATAGTCTTCCTATGTCATGTATCTACACCCCTAACCCTAAACTTTGTCTTATGTAGTCAAGCATGAAGAGAAGTGGTTTTGGGTTTCAAATATGGAAATTTCAAAAACCTATCAAAAGCTTCATTTTAGAGTGACTGACTAAGAAGGATCCATGCTTACCTTTTCATTTTCATATAGTAATTAAGCATTCAAGTTGATAAACAAGGTTTAGACATATTCAAACCAAACAAATCATGTATCTACCCCTAACCCTAAACTCTGTCTTATGAAGTCAAGCATGAACAGAAGTGGTTTTGGGTTTAAAATATGGAAATTTCAAAAACCTATCAAAAGCTTCATTTTAGAGTGACTGACTAAGAAGGATCCATGCTTACCTTTTCATTTTCATATAGTAATTAAGCATTCAAGTTGATAAACAAGGTTTAGACATATTCAAACCAAACAAATCATGTATCTACCCTGACCCTAAACTCGGTCTTATGAAGTCTAGCATGAAGAGAAGTAGTTTTGGGTTTCAAACGTTTAAGCCAAAAGCCCCATTTCAAATATTTCAAACTTATTCAAATTTGGTTCAAATTTGAAAGACATACAAGTTATAGTACACATAGTGCATACATGTTCACAGATACTGCACTGGATGCTAACCCTATAGTTTGAGGCCATTGGATGAGGTCGAAAAATTTCTTGGATTAAATGGGGTTGTTCGAACCCCGTAGTTGGATTTTTTTGAACCTTGATTTGTAGAACTGGGCAAAACCCTAGTTTAACCTATTTAATTATAGATTCGTAGGTCGATTTTCTACCTTTTTATTATTACTATGCAGCACATGTGTGTTTGCCCGTCGAGTGAAACTCGGAGGATGAGGGATCACTCGGAAGGAGAGAAGAAGGGAGAGAATTATGGTGTCTTCCCTTTTTCGGGTGATGATGTTGACTATTGTGCAGGTTTTGTCAGTGAGCAGGAGGTGCGAGCGAGCGAGCGAGCGAGTCGAGCGAGGCCGAGAATGAGAGATTTTTTTTTGTGAGAGGGACAACCGAAGGATCCAGAAGGACCCACAGACTCCCAATACGCATCCTAATGCGTCTTCTCTTGACAAAGAAAATGGCTGGGAGTTTGCGTACCTATTGCACGTGACTTGTGCTCACTGAAGTGTGGGACCTCACGCATGGGCACCACACGTAAGTGACAGACCTGTTGGTGTAAAAACTCGGTTGATTATTATAGTGCATTAGAACAAAGTTTCCTATGGATTCAAGGGTAGGAAATCCAAGTTAACTCATTTACATGACATTATTTTTTCCATGAAGCAAAGTTAACACACCTATCAATTTCCCGTACATTTTGGAGTGACTAAGAAGGATCCAGGCTTACTTATTCGTTTTCACGTGTAAAACTTGTCTAAATCTTGGTCAAACCAAATTGGCAGAAAATTAAAAAAAAAACTGAAAAATGAAAAACCAAAGCACATAGTCTTATATGTCATATAGTAAGCATTAAAGTTGATAAACAACGTGTAGACATATTCAAACCATACAAATCATGTATCTACCCCCTAACCCCTAAACTATGTCTTATGAAGTCACGCATGAAGAGAAGTGGTTTTGGGTTTCAAACATGGAATTTTCAAAAACCTCACAAAAACTTCATTTTATAGTGACTAAGAAGGATACATGCTTCCCTTTTCATTTTCATGTTTTAAACTTGTTTAAATCTTAGTCAAACCTAGGATTCGACCAAGATTCAAATGGGCACAAAAAAAAATGAAAAACAAAAGCACATAGTCTTCTTATATATGTCATATCGTAAGCATTCAAGTTGATAAACAAGGTCTAGATATATCCAAACCAGACAAATCATGTATCTACCCCCTTGTCGATCTTATGAAGTCTAGCATGAAGAAAAGTTGTTTTGGGTTTCAACCATGGAAATTTCAAGAACATCCCAAAAGCTTCATTTTAGAGCGACTAAGAAGGATCCAGGCTTACCTTTCCATTTTCATGTTTTAAACTTGTTTAAATCTTGGTGAAATCTAGGATTTGACCAAGATTCAAATGGACCAAGATTCAAATGGGCATAAAATAAAAAAATAGAAAAATGAAAAACCAAAGCGCACATAGTCTTCTTATGTCATACAGTAAGCATTAAAGTTGGTAAACAAGGTCTAGACATATTCAAACCAGAAAAATCATGTATCTACCCCCTAACCCCTCAACTCTGTCTTATAAAGTCAAGCATGAAGATAAGTGGTTTTGGGTTTCAAACATGGAAATTTCAAAAACCTCCCAGAAACTTCATTTTAGGGTGACTAAGAAGGATACAGGCTTCCCTTTTCATTTTCATGTTCTATACTTGTTTAAATCTTGGTCAAACCTATGATTTGACCAAGATTCAAATGTGCATCAAAATTCAAAAAAAAATCAGAAAAATGAAAAACCAAAGCACATAGTTTTCTTATGTCATATAGTAAGCATTAAAGTTGATAAACAAGGTCTATACATATTCAAACAAGAAAAATCATGTATCTACCCCCTAACCCTAAACTTTGTCTTATGTAGTCAAGCATGAAGAGAAGTGGTTTTGGGTTTCAAATATGGAAATTCCAAAAACCTATCAAAAGCTTCATTTTAGAGTGACTGGCTAAGAAGGATCCATGCTTACCTTTTCATTTTCATATTTTAAACTTGTTTAAATCATTGTCAAGCCTAGGATTTGACCAAGATTTAAATGGGCATAAAATTTAAAAAATCGGAAAAATGAAAAACAAAAGCACATAGTCTTCTTATGTCACATATATATATATAGTAAGCATTCAAAAGCTGATAAACAAGGTCTAGACATATTCAATCATGTATCTACCCCTAACCCTAAACTATGTCTTATGAAGTCAAGCATGAAGAGAAGTGTTTTTTGGTTTCAAACATGGAAATTTCAAAAACCTCCCAAAAGCTTCATTTTAGAGTGACTAAGAAGGATCCATGCTTACCTTTTCATTTTCATGTTTTAAACTTGTTTAAATCTTGGTCAAACCTAGGATTTGACCAATATTCAAATGGGCATAAAATAAAAAAACAAAGCACATAGTCTTCTTATGTCATATAGTAAGCATTCAAGTTCATAAACAAGGTCTAGACATATTCAAACCAGGCAAATCATGTACCCCCTAACCCTAAACACTCTGTCTTAATTATATATGAAGTCAGGCATGAAGCAGAGAAGTGTGGTTTTGGGTTTCAAACATGGAAATTTCAAAAACCTCCCAAAAGCTTCATTTTAATTAGACTGACTGGTTAATTAAGAAGGATCCAGGATTAATTACCTTTTCATTGTCATGTTTTAAACTTGTTTAAATCTTGCTCAAACCTAGGATTTGACCAAAATTCAAATGGGCATAAAAATTCAGAAAAAATCGAAAGAATGAAAAACCAAAGCACATAGACTTCTTATGTCATATAGTAAGCATTCAAATTGATAAACATGGTCTAGACATATTCAAACCAGAAAAATCATGTATCTACCCCTAACCCTAAACTCTGTCTTATGAAGTCAAGCATGAACAGAAGTGGTTTTGGGTTTCAAACATGGTAAATTCAAGAACCTCCCAAAAGCTTCATTTTAGAGTGACTAAGAGAAGGATCCAGGCTTACCTTTCCATCTTCATGTTTTAAACTTGTTTAAATCTTGGTGAAATCTAGGATTTGACCAAGATTCAAATGGACCAAGATTCAAATGGGCATAAAATAAAAAAATAGAAAAATGAAAAACCAAAGCGCACATAGTCTTCGATCTTATGTCATACAGTAAGCATTAAAGTTGGTAAACAAGGTCTAGACATATTCAAACCAGACAAATCATGTATCTACCCCCTAACCCCTCAACTCTGTCTTATAAAGTCAAGCATGAAGATAAGTGGTTTTGGGTTTCAAACATGGAAATTTCAAAAACCTCCCAAAAACTTCATTTTAGGGTGACTAAGAAGGATATAGGCTTCCCTTTTCATTTTCATGTTCTATACTTGTTTAAATCTTGGTCAAACCTATGATTTGACCAAGATTCAAATGTGCATCAAAATTCAAAAAAAATCAGAAAAATGAAAAACCAAAGCACATAGTTTTCTTATGTCATATAGTAAGCATTAAAGTGGATAAACAAGGTCTATACATATTCAAATAAGAAAAATCATGTATCTACCCCCTAACCCTAAACTTTGTCTTATGTAGTCAAGCATGAAGAGAAGTGGTTTTGGGTTTCAAATATGGAAATTTCTAAAACCTATCAAAAGCTTCATTTTAGAGTGACTGGCTAAGAAGGATCCATGCTTACCTTTTCATTTTCATATTTTAAATTTGTTTAAATCATTGTCAAGCCTAGGATTTGACCAAGATTTAAATGGGCATAAAATTAAAAAAAAATCAGAAAAATGAAAAACAAAAGCACATAGTCTTCTTATGTCATATATATATATATATATATATATATATATATATATATATTCAATCATGTATCTACCCCTAACCCTAAACTATGTCTTATGAAGTCAAGCATGAAGAGAAGTGTTTTTTGGTTTCAAACATGGAAATTTCAAAAACCTCCCAAAAGCTTCATTTTAGAGTGAATAAGAAGGATCCATGCTTACCTTTTCATTTTCATGTTTTAAACTTGTTTAAATCATTGTCAAGCCTAGGATTTGACAAAGATTTAAATGGGCATAAAAATAAAAATAATCAGAAAAATGAAAAACAAAAGCACATAGTCTTCTTATGTCACATATATATATAGTAAGCATTCAAAAGTTGATAAACAAAGTCTAGACATATTCCAATAAGACAAATCATGTATCTACCCCTAACCCTAAACTCTGTCTTATGAAGTTGTTATCACCAGAATTTAACCGGATCAGAGGTGGGCCGTGATTAAGATGGGCTTGGAGAATATGCACGGAAGATATACATGAATCGGCCTTGTACACGAAGTTTGGGCTAGTTTGCCCATGTATCTGTAAATATAGTAGGATACGTGTCGGTTAGGTAGAATTTGGCTCGTACACGGTTGGGATTATTCCCACATTAGAAAGTCTACGGACTATAAATATGTATCTAGGGTTATTGAGAAAGACAACAACCACGTTCACAACAAAACCAATCTAGGCGCATCGCCACCCCTTGTTTCGAGGGTTTCTTCCGGGTAAGCATCATGCTTCCTAGATCGCATCTTGCGATCTAGGCAGTATACGTTTATTCGTTGTTCATGCGTTGCTCATGCTGAAGCCTTGTTGATGGCGAGCAACGTAGTTATCGTAGATGTTTTAGGGTTAGCATTGTTTTATCGTGATATATGCTTTTATCCATGCTGCCCTTAGACATCTAGCTGCCTTTACATCTATCTTAGGTGTAAGGGCACCACCTTGCTTGATCCTTGTTTAGTAGATCTGATCTGTTATGATTGCTCCTTGTTCTTCAAGGATTAGTTTAATATCTACATAGTTAGGCCTTGCAAACGGGTTGAAGGATCCAGTAGCACGTAGGGTGTAGTTTGCTAGCCCTAGATAAGATGTTCCGGGAATCAACTCCACGTTGGTTTTTAGGCCTTATCTAGGGCTGGTTTATTATCATCTTGCGTGGCTGCCAGGCTCAATCACGTGTAGGATGTTCCGATTATGTGGTGAAAACCCTAAATCGTCGTAGGTCGTTTTAGCTTAATATTGATCAAGCAGGACCACCATGTTATCGTAGACCTCATACGAATCATGGTTGGATCGGCTCCTTGAGCCGATTCGCAGGACAACCTGAGAGCCGATCGAGGCTCGTATTTAATGTTTACGTGTATGCCATGCAGGAAACTAAGCGAAGCAATCCATCACCTTCCTGACCAGGTATAGGTCAGGTGGCACGCCCTTGCACCAGCATCGGACGTGCGTGCCGGAGCTTTGCGGGCCGTCGCTCGAGGGACCAGGGCCAGCCGCAGCTCTGGGTGCCTCCCGGCTCTACGTGTTGCCCGTCGCTACTCGCCGGTGGGTTTCGGACGCCAACACATTCTGGCACGCCCGGTGGGACCGTCTTCGACATCAACTGCATCGCCATCTGCATCTGAGATGGCGGAAGATCCAGTCACGTACGAATATCTGACTGAGGAGCTCAAGAAGAAGTATGACGATGTCAAAGCTATCTTCGAAGCCGGCCTCATCGGCTCTTTCCAGAGGACCCGCTCGCATGGCATCAGGTGGAAAGGGTTCTCACCTGAAGGCGCGCTCGATGGAGTGGATCTGTCTACCCCTTCAGAAGAACGCACCAGGTCTCTGCGTCAGGAGGTTAATCACATGGTAGCCCATTCGCTACACCGCCATTCTGAGAGCCTGGTGAACGCTTTGGAGCGTGTCGCGCTTCGGGTGATCCAGGAAATCATGAAGCATCAGTACTCTCCGTCAGGACCTGCTCTAGGGACTCACCAAGGAGAGATACCACTCCAAACCCGACCACCGCTGCCGTTCGCGCTGGCGGCACCAGAAGTGCCGAGTTCACCGGCATTCATCGTCTACAAGATCGGTGGTGATCCTAGTGATTACCAGTTCTTGTATGAGGCGCCTAAGGAGATCCCGCACGGATACACGTGCACATATGTGCCAGACTACAGTAACTGGGCACTCACAAACCAGTCTGCAACAGCAGGGATTTCTGGAACAGCAGGAGGGGCTTCTGGATCAGATCTTGAGAAGCAGGCGTGGCTAGCTAAGTATGCCACTCCAACAAACCTTCAAAGCTCAACTCCCGCAGCTAGCTCAGATCTTGAGAAGCAAGCGTGGCTAGCCAAGTATGCCACTCCAGCGAATCTTCAAAGCTTGACTCCTGCAGCTAGCACCGCGGATCAGATCAGTACAATCTTGAGAGACCAGTTCGGCATGGTGCCGAAAAGGAGGGCAATCGGCTATTCTAAGCCGTACCCCAACGAGTACGATTTGATCCCAGTACCACCCAAATATCGGCTCCCTGAATTCTCCAAGTTTAGTGGGTCAGGTGGCTCCAGTTCAATCGAGCATGTGAGCCGATATTTGGCGCGGTTTGGCACGATCTCAGCATCAGACGCACTACGCGTGAGGTTCTTCGCACAGTCCCTGACAGGATCGGCTTTCGGGTAGTACACCTCGCTGCCACCAGATTCAATCCAGACTTGGAAGCAGATGGAAGAGCAGTTCCACATGCAGTATCACTCAGAGGCTTCCGAGGCTGGTATTGCCGATCTAGCACAAGTACGACAGAAGCGCGGAGAAACAGTGTCAGAATACATCCAGCGCTTCAGGACCATCAGGAACCGATGCTATTCGGCTCGTTTGACTGAAAAAGAAGCAGTCGAGTTGGCGGTGGTTGGTCTCGCATCGCCGATCAAGGATATGGCTTCCCAAGCAGAGTACGCTTCATTGGCGCATATGGTTCAGAAACTGTCATTATATGAACATCGCCACCCAGAGTTGTACCAGGACAAGTTCAAGCGTGCGGTAGTCCTGGTAGAGACATAGGAAGATGAAGGCTCTGCAGGAGATCAAGAGGTAGCAGTGGCTGAATGGCAAGCCCCGTGTCCTGCAAGTGGGTTAAGCCACAAGGTCCTCCAAGAGGGTTTGACTTCGACGTGACCAAAGCTGAGCAAATTTTCGACCTCTTACTCAAGGAGAAGCAGCTAAAGTTACCCGAAGGCCATAAAATCCCTACGGCGCAAGAGCTGAACGGAAAGCCATATTGCAAGTGGCATAACACATTCACCCATACCACCAACGACTGCAGGGTGTGGCGTCAGCAGATCCAAATGGCGATAGAACAAGGGCGTCTAATTTTCAGCCAGTACGCCATGAAAGTCGACACGCACCCCTTTCCCGCCGTTAACATGGTGGAGTACACTTACCCCGGGAGGTGCCAGCCAGGTTTCTCGTTCAGCATTAACATGGTCGGGCCTGTGCACCACCCTGGTAAGGACAGAGACGAGGGCACCCGCGCTCGTAGCAAGGACAAGGAGGAGGCCGTTCCACGCGACCGGCCCCGACATGATGGCAAGCGCTACATCACAGAGGGAGAAGTGAAGAATGTGCGATATCAGCGACCTCTCTCTGATCATCTCCTCAGCAAATATGAGCGTCCGTACGACCAACGCCGGCGATACAACGACGACGACGAAAGAGATCGTCGGGCTAACAGGGACGCCAGGAAATATCGTCAGCATGATCGGGATGATGAAATATATGAGCGCCATGCCAAGGAAAAGTCAAGAGAGCAGGACGATGTGGACAGGCACTGGGACTGTCCCTTCTTCAAACACTGCTGGGATTCAGGAATGAGCCGATTGCCCACAATCGGCAACTGCCCAGAATGTAGACAGAAGAAGAAGGGCACGGGAGACGTGTCAGTATTCAAGCGTCTAGGGCCTCTCCCATCTCGGAACAAGCAAGCTGAGTCCTCTCGGGTGGAAGATCTTGAGGAGTTAGAAGACGAAGAAGAAGAAGATAAATACCACCGTCCAAGGTGGTGCCCTGATGGACTCAGCCACTCCCAAAAACGTAGGGTTCAGCGACTACGTTGCTTGGAGGAAGCCGAAAGGTTATACCTGCATACGTTGAGGAAAGCGCGGCCTGATCTGGCCGCGAAAATTCAGCGAACTCTGGACGAGGAGGGTTGACCACCGAAGAAAGAGTGGCGCCCCAAACAGAAGAAAGCCGATGATGAGACATCGGCTGGCACCAACATGGTGTTCATTCTTCCGGCGGAGTTTTGTGCTCCTGGAACCGAAGAGGCACCTGTGGCACAACTTGACTGTGGCCCAAGGCCGGTTATCTTTGAGAAGCCACGAGAAAGAAGTTACAGACACCTGAAGGCCCTGTACTTACGAGGTTATATCAATGGGCAGCCGGTCAACAAGATGCTGGTCGACACCGGAGCGGCAGTCAACATCATGCCATACTCCATGCTACGTCGTCTGGGACGCTCTAGCTCGGATCTGATCAAGACCAACGTCACATTGAGCGATTTCAACGGCCAAGCATCAGAAGCACAAGGTGTTCTGAACGTGGATCTGACCGTAGGAAGGAAGACCATCCCTACGACGTTCTTCATCGTCAATAGCAAGAGCACCTACGCTGTCCTGATAGGGAGAGATTGGATCCACGCCAACTGCTGCATTCCATCCACGATGCATCAATGCTTAATACAGTGGGATGGAGATGAAGTAGAGATCGTCCACGCAGATGACTCAGCCGAGATTTCAACGGCTGGCATGAATGTTTGGGAGACGGCAGGCCAAGAGCCACTCTCCGGAATCACTTTGGACGACTGTGAGCGCATCGACGTGACAAAAAACGGGGTGAGGCTGGTCTTATCCACCGGCCTGACTGTGTAACAAGAGCAAAGGCTATGGACGTACGTGGCAAGGCCGATCCCTGCGATCGGCCCCAAAAAATAAAAAGTGATGATCTTGTCTCAAGCATGTCACGTGGTCATAGTAAAGCACGAACAAGATGTAAACTTTCATTGAGCAATGCAATCAAAATGGGGGCCGATTCCAGCAATCGGCCCATACTATCCTCGCCATACGTTTTGCATGTGTTCAGCGTCGATCTAACAGGTGACGGAAAGCTAGGGTATGGGTTTACATCGGCTGATGAGCTAGAAGAAGTCGACATTGGTCCTGGGGATAAGCCACGACCAACTTTCATCAGCAAAAAGTTAGATCCACATATCAGGAGCCAGATGATAGCTCTGTTAAAAGAATACCTAGATTGCTTTGCATAGGATTACACAGAGATGCCTAAGTTAGACAGGAGCATTATTGAGCATCGGCTCCCGCTCAAGAAAGGATTTCGGCCATTCCAACAACGTGCACGTCAGATGAAGGCCGAAATTCTCGAAGAAGTCAAGAAAGAGATCGAGAAAATGTTGGCCGCCGGGTTCATCAGGCCATGCAGGTATGATGAATGGATTTCCAGTATCGTACCTGTAGAGAAAAAGGACGGCCGATGGCGTGTTGCCATAGATTTCCGAGATCTCAACAGAGCCACTCCAAAGGATGAATATCCAATGCCTGTGGCAGAAACACTGATCAATGCAGCTGCCGGCCACAAGGTGTTAAGCTTCATGGATGGCAATGCCGGCTACAACCAAATTTTCAAGGCTCCAGAAGATATACACAAGACTGCATTCAGAGTTCCAGGATCAGTAGGCTTGTTTGAATATGTGGTCATGACTTTTGGGCTGAAGAATGCCGGTGCAACATACCAACGAGCCATGAATTACATCTTTCATGATCTGATCGGCAAGTTGGTAGAAATTTACATCGATGATGTGGTGGTCAAGTCTGTCTCCATGGAAGGACACTTGGATGATTTGCGACGCATCCTAGACCGAACTCGGAAATTCGGGCTGAGAATGAATCCAAAGAAGTGTGCCTTTGGTGTGACGGCCGGTCAGTTCCTAGGTTTTCTGGTTCATGAACGAGGAATTGAGATCGGCCTGAAAAGTCAGGAGGCAGTACTTACCATGCAGCCACCTACCACGAAGAAGGAACTCCAACGTCTTATCGGCAAGATCAACTTCGTCCGACGGTTCATCTCTAATTTCTCAGGACGAATTGAGTCGTTCATGGCGTTGGTGAAGATTAAATCTGATGACGAGTTTCACTGGGGGGCAGAACAGCAGCGAGCGTTTGACGAGATTAAGCGGTATCTAACAACGCCGCCTGTGCTAGTTCCACCTCAGCAAGACAGGCCGTTCTATATCTACTTATCGCAGGCGACACGTCCATCGCTTCAGTGGTGGTGCAACTCTACGAGGGTGTTGAAAAGGTCGTTTTCTACCTCAGCAGAAGGATGTTGGATGCAGAGACAAGGTACCCTGAGGTCGAGAAGTTATGCCTCTGCCTATTCTTCACCTGCACCAAGCTTCATCACATCCTTTTGACGACAGAAATCATCATCATATGCAAGTCAGACGTTGTCAAGCACATGCTGTCGGCTCCTGTTTTGAAAGGCCGACTTGGTAAGTGGATGTTTGCGTTATCGGAATTCGACCTCCGGTATCAGCCTGCGAAAGCAGTCAAGGGACAAGCGTTGGCCGATCTTATAGCTGAACGGATCAATACTAATATAGCAGCACTATCTGTACGTGCATGGGCTATGTTCTTCGATGGATCGGCTTGTGACGATGGTTGTGGCATCGGCATTCTGCTCGTGTCGCCTCGGGGGGCAACATATTCCTTCTCCATCAGGCTATCTACCCCTTGCACCAACAATGTCGCTGAGTATGAGACGATACGCAAGGGAATGGAGTTGCTTTTGGAAGCCGGGGCAGAAGCGGTGGAACTTTTTGGAGACTCGAAGTTGGTGATCTCCCAGCTCACGGATGAATACAAGTGCGAAAGTGAGTCACTCTTCCCATATTGGATGGAATGCCGCGAGTTGATGGCACAATTTCGGTACATCAACTTCAATTGGGTCCCAAGATCTCAAAATACCGAGGCCAACGATCTCGCACAGATGGCGTCAGGCTACAAGGACATAACAGACGGGTCGGAAGTTCAGGTGCAGTTCCTGGAATAGGATGACTGGAGAGCCGATATCTTCAATTACTTGAAGGATTCGGCTCGGGGGGCACCTAAACGGATAAGGTACAAGGCCATGAAATATGTCCTTATAGGAGATGACATGTTCTACAGGACGTTGGAAGGGTTATTACTCAAATGCCTGGGACCAACTGAGTCTAATCGGCTCTTACATGAGGTGCATGAAGGCGCCTGTGGAACTCACCAATCGGCTCATAAGATGAAGTGGCTGATCAGGCGATCAGGGTTTTATTGGCCCACCATGCTTGAGGACTGCTTCAAGTACTACAAAGGATGCCAAGCGTGTCAAATGTTCGGGAAGATTCAGATGGTACCCGCATCAGCAATGAACCCCATCATCAAGCCTTGGCCATTTCGAGGTTGGGGCATGGATATGATCGGCAAAATCCATCCTGCGTCGAGCAAAGGCCACGAGTGGATTTTGGCCATTACGGATTACTTCACTAAATGGGTGGAGGCCGTCCCTATGAAGAAGGTAAAATCAGAAGATGTTATCAAATTTGTGAAAGAACATGTCATTCATAGGTTCGGGATTCCTCAAACCATCACGACCGATGGAGGTTCGGTCTTCATCTCTAAAGAATTTAGAAAGTTCTGCGATGACATGGGAATTAAGCTGATCCGATCATCTCCATACTATGCTCAAGCCAACGGGCAAGCTGAAGCGTCCAATCAGAGCCTGATCAAGCTGATTAAGAGGAAAATTGACGAAAACCCTTGGGTTTGGCATGAAACATTGTCAGAAGCTTTGTGGGCCTATCGCATGTCATGCCATGGAGCTATAAAAACTTCGCCAACTTGTCTATGGGCAGGAAGCCGTATTGCCTTGGGAAATTACGGCTGGATCGAGACGTGTCACGTTTCAGAATGATCTAACAGCTGAAGAATATGCAGCCCTGATGAGTGATACTATTGAGGATGCAACGGAACTTAGACTTTGGTCCTTGGAGAAGATTAAAGAGAACAAAGCCAGGGTAGCTCGCGCATACAATAAGAAGGTGAGACCAAAGGAGTTTCAGGTTGGTGATCTAGTATGGGAAGCCGTGTTACCATTAGGAACTAAGGATAAAGCATATGGCAAATGGTCTCCTAATTGGCACGGTCCGTACAAAGTCGATCAGGTATTGAAGGGCAATGCATACATGCTCGAGCAGCTGGACGGTGTTAAATTCCCAGTAGCCGTCAATGGTCAACACCTCAAGAAATATTTCCCAAGTATGTGGGACGATGGACAGTGAAACATGGGGGGCGATGTATAAAATCGGCCAGTAAAAAAAAATTTATATGCAAATCACAGCCGATGCACAGACATCGACTTTAGGAACATGGATACCAGTACAGCCGATGCTCTGACATCGACTTTAGAATAATGAAAAACTCGATGCATGTTTATCGACTCTAGAGGAACAAGCTCAGTTGAGCAGGTTAACAGATCAGTTTCAGGCCAGAGTCCATGGCATTTGAGATGATTCTCCCATTGGATTTGCTGAGGAGTTGAATCTGTGCGTTTGAGATTGGAGGATGGCGTGGACACGGATTGGACCTGTTGTGGCCTTAAATCGCGTTTTTGAGCAAAAGCCGATGCCCTGCCATCGGCTCTTTGCGCGTTGACTTCGTTTGGCAATCGGCAAATTGACAAGAAAGCAAAATCAATAGAGGAATATTTTCTTCATTAATAAAGGGGATTTCTTACAAAGGAAGAGCCGATTGCTCGAGGAAGGAAGAACAAAAGAAAGGTCTATTGACCAATCTGCTACTACTAGACCTATACTAGTAGATGCTACCCTACGGGCCGTCGCTGCCCTCGTCGTCGCCATCGGAGCTCTCGTCGGCGCTGCTGCCAGTGGGCTCCTCGTCGCTGCTCCCATAGCCCTCTATGGGAACTTCCTCCTCCTCGTCGTCGTCGTCATCCGATCCGGCGCGGAAGCGCTTCGCCGGCGGATAGTCCTCGAGGGAGTCGTCGTCGTCTTCTTCTTCCTCCTCCTCGGAGGAAGTGTAGCCGTCCCAGGAGAACGAGTCGTCCTCACTCGTCGCCTCCAGTTCCCCATCGGCAAGGAACTGGAGGTCATCGTCGCCGCTGGTCAAGGACTTGTCGTCCTCGGACCAGACGAAGGGCTCGTGGTCCTCCTTGTCCCACTCCGGTGGGGCGAGGATGTCGTGCGCCGCCAGCGAGCCCCACTCCGGCGTCGGCTCACGGGACGAAGAGGAGAAGGACTGGGAAGAAAGATCCGACGAGGCGGAGGAGGAAGAAGAGGAAGACATTGCTACAGGAGATGGGGAATTTTTGGGTGCCGATGGCTAGAACAGAGCAAGGGGATGTAGAGGCGAACTGTTCGGCGCGGTTAAATAAAAGGGGGTATAGTGGATTTAATGCCTGTTGCGGTCAAAACCCACCGGCGGGCAGCGACGGGCAACACAGTAGAGCCGGGAACAACTTAGGGCTGCGGCTGGCCCTGGTCCCTCCGAGCGACGGCCCGCAAAGCCTCTGGTACACACGTCCGATGCTGGTGCAGGGGCGTGCCACCTGACCTATACCTGGTCAGGAAGGTGATGGAGATGCCTCGCTTAATTTCCTGCATGGCATACACGTAAACATTAAATACGAGCCTCGATCGGCTCTCAGGTTATCCTGTGAATCGGCTCAAGGAGCCGATCCACCCATGATTCGTACGAGGTGCACGAATATATGGTGGTCCTGCTTGATCAAGATAAAGCTAAAACGATCTACGACGATTTAGGGTTTTCACCGCATAATCGGATCATCCTACTCACGATTGGGCCTCGCGGCCACGCACGGTGATCGTAAGCCGATCCTAGATAGGGCCTAAAAACCAACACGAGGTTGATCCCCGGAACTTCTTGTCTAGGACTAGCAAACGACACCCTACGTGCCGCTGGATCCTCCAACCCTTTGTAAGGCCTAACTATTGCAGATATTAAACTAATCCTTGAAGAACAAGGAGCAACCGTAACGGATCGGATCTACTAGATAATGATCAAGCGGGGTGCCGCCCCTACACCTAAGATAGGTGTAAGGGCGGCTAGATATGCAAGGGTTGCACTACGACAGCATATGATACGAAGAACAATGCTAACCCTAACATATCTAAGATAACTACGTTGCTCGCCATCAAAAAGGCTTCAGTACGAGCAACGCATGAACAACGTGAAGCTTGTGCTGCCTAGATCGCAAGATGCGATCTAGGCAACATGATGCTTACCGGTAGAAACCCTCGAGATGAAGGAGTTGGCGATGCGCCGAGATTGATTTGTGGTTGAACGTTGGTTGTTGTTTATTTCATAAACCCTAGATACATATTTATAGTCCAGGGGACTTTCTAATTCAGGCGTGCACCTAACCGTGCATGAGTCAAACTCTATCTTCTAAACTAAGATGCGATCTACTATATTAAGATACAAGGGCAAACTAGCCCAAACTTTGCGCATAAGGCCGATTCATGTATATTCTTCCATGTATAATCTTCAAGTCCATCTTGATCGCGGCCCACCTCTGACCCGGTCAAATCCTGGTGATAACACATGCCCCCCTGGTTTTGGTAATGATAATTTCAAAACCACTCTATTTTCCTTTCGAAGGGTCATGTCGTGGCAGAGCAGAACCGTTGCAGTATTATTTATCATGACGCCCTGTCTTCTCAGCTTCTCGATTGGGTAGCCCACTTCATCTCCTTCCTCTGTTCCAGCTATCGGCACCAAAAAACCCTCTTCCCCTGTAGCAATGTCTTCCTCTTCCTTAGTCTCCTCCGGCCTTTCCCTCCAGTCCCCATCCTCGAGCGAGCCGGAGTGGAACTCCGATCATGCGCCAGAAGGCGACCTACCTCTGACCGACGGGGAAGAGGACCTCAAGTTCCTCGTCGAAGGGGAGCTGATAAGCGCAAGCGAAGACGACCTCCATCCCTGGGTGAAACCCACCTCCTCCGACGGGAAGGGGGAAGAAGTAGAGGAAGAAGAAGAAAAAGAGGGGGGTGGCCCCTCCTCCCTCGCTAAGCTTCTGCCAGCAAAGCGATTCCGCACTTGGGCGGACAGCGAAGACGATGACGATGACGAGGAGGAGGAGGAGGAGGAGGATGAATCCTCCTCCTCCATCGGGTGCCCGCCGACAAAGCGCTTCCGTTCTTGGGCGGACAGCGAGGATGATGATGATGACGAGGAAGACGAAGCTCCAGCCGAGGGCTGGGGCAGCAGCGACGAAGAACTTCCTGGGAGCAGCGCCGACGACATCAACGACGGCGACGATGAGGACAGCGACGACTAGTAGAGTAGGACTAGTAGTAGCAGCGCACTAGGCACCAGGTCCCTCTATTGAGAGTCATCGGCTCTTTCCTGTAAAGCCGCTCCTTTGAATTAATGAAAATTGTTCTTCCGTTTCATCCTTCGATTAATCCAATTTCAGTCCTTCCGCTTGCCACACCAAGACCGATAGCAACGTATCGGATCCTTTCTCCTTAGACGCCCGTGAAGCCGGACTCAAATATCGCTTAGACCGTCAATCAAGTACTTCTCAAATTCAGGCTGCGATTTGATACCTGACCATAAAATTTCGCAATCCTATAGCCGATGACTATTTATCGGCTATTTTGAGAATCCAGTCTTTTTCCTTTTCCAGCAGCAACAGGACGGTCCAAACCCCGTAAAAGCTGACGGCTTCCTTTTTCGGTTCCTCTCCGTAGCTTTAGCAGTCTTCTTCTGCAACACCTTACTGCTTTCGGAGAAGATACGATGCAGGGTCAGCCGATGTAACCCCAATCGGCTCCAAAAACAGAGCATCCACCAAGTTAATTGCCCCCCGAGCCTTAATCAAGGCGAGAATACCGGCGAGGATGCACAGGTCAAACCAAAGGCTTTGACCTTAGATAATCTGGTAATCCGAGATAACCACCCTGAAGAATCAGCCAGACTTGCCCCCATTGATCAGCTTTCTTCCACTGAACGCCGGTGTCGTGGATGAAAAGGGTTGTCGGCTCATTGCAGCCGAGCTGAAAACCATCTTGGCGAAAATGTGAGCCCTGAGCACATAGCCGGTAGGTCTTGGTCTTGTGTAATTGCACTAGAGTCGATGGCTGCGCATCGGCTTCGTTCCTTAGTTCTAAAGTCGATGCCCTTGCATCGGCTGTATGTCATAAAAAAAATTTTTTACTGGCCGATTTTTCCCTATCGGCCTATCGGCCCCAATATTTCACTGCATACATGCTCACCTGCACATGTTCACATGTTCGTCTGGTTCAGGTGCCCCCCGAGCCGAATCTGTCAGGTGACTACAGATATCGGCTCTGTAGTTTAACCAAGGCATTGTATTTGTACGTCGGCTCCGATAGGATTCGTGTTGACTCTCTTCCGCCGACGTAAACCGCTGCCCAGTAGATCGACGTTGCCTATAAGCAGAACATGTGGTGAAGATAATTTTGGCCGATTGCTGGAATCGGCCTTCATATTGAATTGCTCAATGAAGGCTTTGTAATGTTCCTTCATAGATCCTTGGGACCGATCCCAAGGATCGGCCTTGCCACGTTTGCTTCATTGGTTTGTCCTTGCTACACGATCAGGCCGGTGGATAAGACCAGCCCAACCTCATCCTTTGTCATGTTAATGCGCTCGCTGTCGTCCACCTTGAGTGCATCGCGTAATCCTGGAGCACTAAGCTCCGTCGGAAGGACGAGCACCATGTTTGTGCCAGCCGATATTTCATCATCGGCTTTCCTTTGCTTGGGGCGCCACTCCATTTTCCGTGGACGACCCTCTTCATCCAGGGTTCGCTGAACTTTCGCAGCCAGATCAGGTCGCGCCTTCCTTAGCGTATGCAGGTATAACCTTTCGGCTTCCTCCAAGCCGCGCAATCGCTGAACCCTGCGCTTTTGGGAACGGCTGAGTCCATCCGGGCACCACCTTGGACGGTGGTACCTGTCTTCTTCCTCTTCTTCCGAATCCTCGAGATCTTCCCACCGAGGGGACTCAGCGCGTTTGCTTTGTGTTGGGAGAGGCCCTAGACGTTGGAACACGGACACGTTGGCTGCCTCCTTCTTCTTCTGGTTGCATTCTGGGCAATTGCCGATTGTGGGCAATCGGCTCATTCCTGAATCCCAGCAGTGTCTGAAGAAGGGACAGTCCCAGTGCCTATCCTCGTCGTCTCGCTCCCTTGACTTTTCCTTGGCACGGCGCTCGTACTCCTCCTCATCGCGATCATGCCGACGATGTCTTCTGGCTTCTCTAGCCAGACGATCTCTTTCATCATCATCGCTGGATCGTCGGCATTGGTCATACTGACTCACATACTTGTTGAGGAGGTGATCAGAGAGGGGTCGCTGATATCTTATGTTCTTCACTTCTCCCTCTGTGACGTAGCGCTTGCCATCATGATGAAGCCGATCGCGTGGAGCGGCCTCCTCTGTGTCCTTGCTACGAGAGCAGCTGCCCTCGTCTCCATCCTTGCCAGCGTGGTCTCCAAGTCCTACCATGTTGATGCTGAACGAGGATCCTGGCTGGCCACCTTCAGGGTAAGTGCACTCCACCATGTTAACGGCGGGGAAGGGGTGGGTGTCGACCTTCATGGCGTACTGGTTGAAAATCAGACGTCCTTGTTCTATCGCCATTTGGATCTGCTGACGCCACACCCTGCAGTCGTTGGTGGCATGGGAGAGCGAGTTATGCCATTTGCAGTATGGCTTTCCGTCTAGCTCCTGTGCCGTGGGGAATTTGAGACCTTCAGGTATCTTCAACTGCTTTTCCTTGAGTAAGAGGTCGAAAATTTGCTCAGTTTTGGTCACGTCAAAATCAAACCCCCTGGGCGGGCCTGGTGGCTTTACCCACTTGCAGGACACGGGGGTTGCCCCCCGAGTCCATTCAGCCACTGCTACCTCTTGATCTCCCGCAGCAACTTCATCTTCCTCTGCCTCGACCAGGACTACTGCACGCTTGAATTTGTCCTGGTACAAGTCCGGGTGGCGCTGTTCATATGCCGACAGTTTCTGAACCATGTGCGCCAGTGAGGGGTAGTCTGCTTGGGAGGCCATGTCCTTGAGCGGCGCTGCAAGGCCCGCTACTGCCAACTCGACTGCTTCCTTTTCAGTCACACGAACCGAATAACATCGGTTCCTAAGATTCCTGAAGCGCTGGATGTATTCTGTCACAGTTTCTCCACGCTTCTGACGTATTTGTGCTAGATCGGCAAGGCCAGACTCGGAAGCCTCTGAGTGGTACTGCATATGGAACTGTTCTTCCAACTGCTTCCAAGTCCGGATCGAGTCTGGTGGCAACGAGGTGTACCACCCGAAAGCCGATCCCGTGAGGGACTGTGAGAAGAACCTCACGCGTAGTGGATCCGACACTGAGGCCGTTCCTAGCTGTGCCAAATATCGGCTCACATGCTCGATGGAGCTGGAACCATCTGATCCACTGAATTTGGAGAAATCAGGGAGCCGATATTTAGGTGGTAGCGGGATCAACTCGTACTCGTCGGGGTACGGCTTGGAATAGCCGATTGCCCTCCTTTTCGGCACCATGCCGAACTGGTCTCTCAGTATGGTACTGATCTGATCCGCTGTGCTGGCTGTAGGAGTTGAACTCTGAAGATTCGCCGGGGTGGCGTACTTAGCCAGCCATGCTTGCTTTTCCAGCTCTGAGCCAACTGCAGGAGCTGAGCTCTGGAGGTTCGTCGGGGTGGCGTACTTAGTTAGCCACGTCTGCTTCTCAAGATCTGTCGCTGACGTTCCTCCTATTTTCCCAGGAGTCCCTGATGTTGTGGCCTGGTTTGTGAGCGCCCAGTTAGCGCAATCTGGCACATACGTGCACATGTATCCGTGAGGGATCTCCTTAGGCGCCTCATGCAAGAACTGGCAGTCGCTAGGGTCACCACCGATCTTGTAGACGACGAATGTCGGTGAATTCGGCACTTCTGGTGCTGCCAACGCAAATGGCAGCGGTGGACGGGACTGGAGTGGCAACTCTCCTTGATGCGTCCCGAGAGCTGGTCCTGACGGCGAGTACTGGTGCCTCATGATCTCCTGGATCACCCGAAGAGCGACACGCTCCAACGTGTTTACCAGGTTCTCAGAGTGGCGGTGCAGCGAGTGAGCCACCAAGTAGTTGATCTCCTGCCGCAGGGACCTGGTGCGTTCTTCTGACGGGGCAGAGAGGTCTATCCCATCGAGCGCACCGTCAGGCGAGAACCCCTTCCACCTGATGCCATGTGAACGGGTTCTGTGAAAAGAGCCGATGAGGTCGGCTTCGAGGATTGCTTTGACCTCGTCATACTTCTTCTTGAGCTCGTCGGTCAGATCCTCGCACGTGACTGGCGTGCCGTCCGCCATCTCAGATGTAGATGGCGATGTGGTTGATGTAGACGATTGTCCCACCGGCGTGCTGTAATGTGTTGCGGTCAAAACCCACCGGCGGGCAGCGACGGGCAACACAGTAGAGCCGGGAACAACTTAGGGCTGCGGCTGGCCCTGGTCCCTCCGAGCGACGGCCCGCAAAGCCTCTGGTACACACGTCCGATGCTGGTGCAGGGGCGTGCCACCTGACCTATACCTGGTCAGGAAGGTGATGGAGATGCCTCGCTTAATTTCCTGCATGGCATACACGTAAACATTAAATACGAGCCTCGATCGGCTCTCAGGTTATCCTGTGAATCGGCTCAAGGAGCCGATCCACCCATGATTCGTACGAGGTGCATGAATATATGGTGGTCCTGCTTGATCAAGATAAAGCTAAAACGATCTACGACGATTTAGGGTTTTCACCGCATAATCGGATCATCCTACTCACGATTGGGCCTCGCGGCCACGCACGGTGATCGTAAGCCGATCCTAGATAGGGCCTAAAAACCAACACGAGGTTGATCCCCGGAACTTCCTGTCTAGGACTAGCAAACGACACCCTACGTGCCGCTGGATCCTCCAACCCTTTGTAAGGCCTAACTATTGCAGATATTAAACTAATCCTTGAAGAACAAGGAGCAACCGTAACAGATCGGATCTACTAGATAATGATCAAGCGGGGTGCCGCCCCTACACCTAAGATAGGTGTAAGGGCGGCTAGATATGCAAGGGTTGCACTACGACAGCATATGATACGAAGAACAATGCTAACCCTAACATATCTAAGATAACTACGTTGCTCGCCATCAAAAAGGCTTCAGTACGAGCAACGCATGAACAACGTGAAGCTTGTGCTGCCTAGATCGCAAGATGCGATCTAGGCAGCATGATGCTTACCGGTAGAAACCCTCGAGATGAAGGAGTTGGCGATGCGCCGAGATTGATTTGTGGTTGAACGTTGGTTGTTGTTTATTTCATAAACCCTAGATACATATTTATAGTCCAGGGGACTTTCTAATTCAGGCGTGCACCTAACCGTGCACGGGTCAAACTCTATCTTCTAAACTAAGATGCGATCTACTATATTAAGATACAAGGGCAAACTAGCCCAAACTTTGTGCATAAGGCCGATTCATGTATATTCTTCCATGTATAATCTTCAAGTCCATCTTGATCGCGGCCCACCTCTGACCCGGTCAAATGCTGGTGATAACAATGCCACAGCAGTTTCCGAGGAAGTGGTGCCAAAAGAAAAAAAACAACTGTCAAATCACGTGGAGAAGTTGAGAAGGCAAGGCATCATGATGAAGGATACTGCGGCGGTTTTACCCTGCCACGACGTGACCCAACGAAGAAAAGGCAGAGTGGTTTTGGAATTATTATTTCCAAAACTAGGAGGGCATGTGTTATCACCAGAATTTAACCGGATCAGAGGTGGGCCGTGATTAAGATGGGCTTGGAGAATATGCACGGAAGATATACATGAATCGGCCTTGTACACGAAGTTTGGGCTAGTTTGCCCGTGTATCTGTAAATATAGTAGGATACGTGTCGGTTAGGTAGAATTTGGCTCGTACACGGTTGGGATTATTCCCACGTTAGAAAGTCTACGGACTATAAATATGTATTTAGGGTTATTGAGAAAGACAACAACCACGTTCACAACAAAACCAATCTAGGCGCATCGCCACCCCTTGTTTCGAGGGTTTCTTCCGGGTAAGCATCATGATGTTTAGATCGCATCTTGCGATCTAGGCAGTATACGTTTATTCGTTGTTCATGCGTTGCTCGTGCTGAAGCCTTGTTGATGGCGAGCAACGTAGTTATCGTAGATGTGTTAGGGTAAGCATTGTTTTTATCGTGATATATGCTTTTATCCATGCTGCCCTTAGACATCTAGCTGCCTTTACATCTATCTTAGGTGTAAGGGCAGCACCTTGCTTGATCCTTGTTTAGTAGATCCGATCTGTTATGATTGCTCCTTGTTCTTCAAGGATTAGTTTAATATCTACATAGTTAGGCCTTGCAAACGGGTTGAAGGATCCAGTAGCACGTAGGGTGTAGTTTGCTAGCCCTAGATAAGATGTTCCGGGAATCAACTCCACGTTGGTTTTTAGGCCTTATCTAGGGCTGGTTTATTATCATCTTGCGTGGCTGCCAGGCTCAATCACGTGTAGGATGTTCCGATTATGTGGTGAAAACCCTAAATCGTCGTAGGTCGTTTTAGCTTAATATTGATCAAGCAGGACCACCATGTTATCGTAGACCTAATACGAATCATGGGTAGATCGGCTCCTTGAGCCGATTCGCAGGACAACCTGAGAGCCGATCGAGGCTCGTATTTAATGTTTACGTGTATGCCATGCAGGAAACTAAGCGAAGCAATCCATCACCTTCCTGACCAGGTATAGGTCAGGTGGCACGCCCTTGCACCAGCATCGGACGTGCGTGCCAGAGCTTTGCGGGCCGTCGCTCGAGGGACCAGGGCCAGCCGTAGCTCTGGGAGCCTCCCGGCTCTACGTGTTGCCCGTCGCTACTCGCCGGTGGGTTTCGGACGCCAACAGAAGTCAAGCATGAAGAGAAGTGGTTTTTGGTTTCAAACATGCATGGAAATTTCAAAAACCTCCCAAAATCTTCATTTTAGAGTGACTAAGAAGGATCCAGGCTTACCTTTTCATTTTCATGTTTTAAACTTGTTTAAATCTTGGTCAATTCTAGTATTTGACCAATATTCAAATGGGCATAAAATAAATAAAATAAAAAACGAAAGCACATAGTCTTCTTATGACATATAGTAAACATTCAAGTTCATAAACAAGCTCTAGACATATTCAAACCAGTCAAATCATGTACACCCTAACCCTAAACTTTGTCTTAATTATATATGAAGTCAAGCATGAAGCAGAAAAGTGTGGTTTTGGGTTTCAAACATGGAAATTTCAAAAACCTCCCAAAAGCTTCATTTTAATTAGACTGACTGGTTAATTAAGAAGGATCTATGATTAATTACCTTTTTATTGTCATGTTTAAACTTGTTTAAATCTTGGTCGAACCTAGGATTTGACCAAGATTCAAATGGGCATAAAAAATTAGAAAAAATCAAAAGAATGAAAAACCAAAGAACATAGCCTTCTTATGTCATATAGTAAGTATTCAAATTGATAAACATGGTCTAGGCATATTCAAACCAGAAAAATCATGTATCTACCCCTAACCCTAAACTCTGTCTTATGAAGTCAAGCATGAACAGAAGTGGTTTTTGGTTTCAAACATGGTAAATTCAAGAACCTCCCAAAAGCTTCATTTTAGGGTTTCTAAGAGAAGGATCCAGACTTACCTTTTCATTTTCACATGTTAAAGTTGTTTAAATCTTGCTCAAACCTAGGATTTACCAAGATTCAAATGGGCATAGAAATCAAAAAATGAAATACCAATGCACATAGTCCTCTTATGTCATATAGTAAGCATTCAAGTTGATAAACAAGGTCTAGACATATTCAAACCAAACAAATCATGTATCTACCCCTTACCGACCCTAAAATTCGTCTTATGAAGTCAAGCATGAAGAGAAGTGGTTTTGGGTTTCAAACATGGGAATTTCAAAAACCTCCCAAAAGCTTCATTTTAGAGCGACTAAACGATCGTTGCTTATCTTTTCATTTTCATGTTTTAAACTTATTTAAATCTTGGCCAAACCTAGGATTTGACCAAGATTCAAATGGGCATAAAAATTCAGACAAAAAATCTAAAGAATGAAAAACCAAAGCACATAGCCTTCTTAATTATGTCATATAGTAAACATTCAAGTTGATAAACAAGGTCTAGACATATTCAAACCAAAAAAATCATGTATCTACCCCTAAACCTAAACTCTGTCTTAGGAAGTCCAGCATGAAGAAAATTGGTTTTCGGTTTCAAACATGCATGGAAATTTCAAGAACCTCCCAAAAGCTTCATTTTAGAGTGACTACGAAGGATCCATGCTTACACCTTTTCATTTTCATGTTTTAAACTTGTTTAAATCCTGGTCAAACTTGGGATTTGACCAAGATTCAAATAGGCATAAAATTCAAAAAAAAAAATAGATAAATGAAAAACCAAAGCACATAGTCTTCTTATGTCATATAGTAAGCATTCAAATTGATAAACAAGGTCTAGACATATTGAAACCAGACAAATCATGTATGTACCCCTATCCCTAAACTATGTCTTATGAAGTCTAGCATGAAAGAAGTGGTTTTGGGTTTCAAACATGGAAATTTCAAAAACCTCCCAAAAGCTTCATTTTGGATTGACTAAGGAGGATCCATGCTTAGTTATTCATTTTCATGTTTTAAACTTGTTTAAATCTAGGTCAAACCTAAGATTTGACCAAGATTCAAATAGACATAAAAAATCAACTGTTTACAACAGCACACAAAATAAACATGAAATTATATCTAAATCCCTAACTTTTACATGGAGGACCCCTGGCCGAAAGCAAGAAATGCGATCGGGTCTTGAATCTTGATGCGTCTTCTCTTGACAAAGAAGATCGCTGGGAGTTTGCGTATGTACAACACGTCACTTGTGCTCACTGAAGTGTGGAACCTGACGCATGGGCAACACACGTAAGTGACATGGATTCAAGGGTAGGGAAGCCAAGAGAAAAAAAACGAGAATTTGGACAAAAATAACCCAATCTTGCTAGTATGTCGAAAGTTTGTTTTTCCCAATCTTTTTGACTTTGGGTTATTTCTGTCTATTTTGCCGAAAAAACGAGGACAGAGACTGGAGACGAGTTGAGGATTTCTGGTGTCGATCGAAACAAGTTGATGCATCTAGCTTCAGAGTACGTCAGATTAAGACTTCCTGAGCAACACTAGTCTGACGTAAGTACAGTGTATACAGATAAGACAGGGACCCGACATTGCTACCCACGTCCCTCTGCGCCCCTTCAAAGAAATCATACTCCGTACTAGAATCTCGAATCGTAGGAATTAGTCTAACACGATTTCTGATTGTTTAATTCATAGGATTGCAATTTTTAGAATTCATTGACAATACATTTTTATATAAAAATAAAAAATCCTTCATTGTGTAACCGTATGTTATTATTTCTTTTGGTTTTTACACGTAATCAAACGTTATTGGATCCAAATACCGTTGTTTCTCAATCCTATATATTTGGAGATGATCATCACTCTCTAATCATACAGTTTTCATATTCCCGCACTTTGAAAATCTTGCGAATAATCAAAGCAACCAAAATTTATGGTGTGTATTGTATATGTTTATGGCATGCTTAGTTTCATCGAATATTGTTTGGTTGCATCGCGGGGAAACCACGTGAATTTAGATTAATTGTTGCATGTTTGTTTGTGGTGTGACCAAGTGCTTTTCCAACGAAACAACCCCCCCACCATGCACGCATTGTTTGGGTCGCATGCATGATGTGTATAAAATGTTAAAATAGAAATAATGCAGGAATTGAATATGATTGCATGTTGAATTAATCCTATATGAAAGAAATCACACAAATTTGAATTCCATGTTCTTTGGTTGTAGTGCTACACAAAAAACACGTGAATTAGTATGAATTATCATGTATTCAAGAATCAAAGGAGCCACTGAGATTTGAATCCCACAAAATTTCTATGAATTTCTTCGAACCAAACAAGCCCAACAAGATTCCTAAGGAATATAATACAACGAATCAAATGGCTTCCGTTGTTGGAATATTTCCTTAGGACATCAATCCTATAGACACTATATGATCCAGTTTCAGCGACAATCTGGTCGGTGTAGGCTCAAGGAGGCCAATTGTATATATATGTTTGGACCCGGTTGGTTGAGTGATCATGCTCGTGACATCTAGCCTGAAAGGTAAAATTCGGGCAAGGCCAACGTGACGCCACAATACTTTTGAAATATTGAAAAGCGCGTAATATTTGTGAAATTTTAATAATAGCTACTACTTATGTGATTTTTTCGCTCATACGCTTATTGGGGGGTAGGCTAACCCTAATGGCCTCCTCAAGATCCCTACCTCTACCAAGGTTTCCCGAGTTCATCCACCTCGACGGGTTTCTTGCCACTTTCGACCATGTTGTGGGCCTCATTTCGGGTTCCCGTACCACGACCAGTCCTTATCAGGAGTCCCGAACCCGATGCCATAATATTTGTTTGAAAAATTCAAGACCGCACAATATTTGTTGAAATAAATGAATACATATTTTTAAATAGCTAAATAAAAGAAGTATGAATTTTGAAAAATCTATTTTTTCTAAAACATTAATTGGAGCATTGACATGTTGAACCCACTTGTCGATTTTGCTATCAACATGACTAACTAGCTGATTAGATAACCAAGTGGTGCAATTTGCAACATTTTAGACCACTACATGGTGGAAACTGCAAAAAAAATGTCCAAGAGGTGGTTTGTGCAACATATAGAGCAGTACAGTATATGGTAGTACAAGATGAATGTGCACTGCCATGGGCCCGTGGTAATATATCATGATGATGGCAAAGGATCTTTTCTCTGCTGAAACTGTCCAGAGCTGATTTGATGAGACAAAATACAGCTCCACGGCGTGCAAGGACAGCTATACAATACATTAGCTTCTTCTCGGGTCACACGCCTTCACGACAGGTGCAGTAAGTGCAGCAGAGACCAGAGAGAGAAGGACGCCCGTAGTACTCGTATATTGATTTCAATTCAAATTTTTTTTTGCCTGCCTCTCTGTCTTCTTCATCTCCATCTTCTCTGGTGACCCCGCCTACACCACAGCCCCTGCACCACCGCCGCCATGCCTTTTTCGGATCATCTCGAGCCACCTGTTTAATGGTACTAGTAGGAGTTGTGGACTTTTATCCATATCGCTCTACCAGCTGCTGCTCGCACTGTCCTCCAATACCTCATACCCAAACGCCAGCGTCCCACTCCCACACCCCCACACCCACTTGACCGCATCCTTCCAATGGCGAGATCGATCAATGAGAGTCGCAGTTCTTGGGTGTTTGCTGATGGCCCCTTTGAAGAAATCGCATCCCGATGCGATGTCATCACCGCCGTGAGCCTCGTCGGTTCATGCAAGTTTTATCATGATTCAGCAACACAAAGTGTAGCTCTGCCTGCATCTCAGCCGTTTGGCTTGCCCTGTGTTCTTCATACTCACCAAACTCAGGTACCCTCCGCGCACAATCCCTTCTCCCGCGTCGTCAAGTTCAAGCAGCAGGGTGCGCAGAAGGGCGAGCAGCAGGATTCGAAAGAGCGCAAGGGTACATTGTGCCAACTGACGCCGCTGGACAGGATCTCTTCCGATGCCGTGATTCCAGATGGTGGTACGGGCATGTGGGCAGGCGCGAATGGAGATTGGATCGCTCTTCTTGGCTTTCCCTGGAATTGGGAGCTTGTCAATGTGTACACTGGTCACCGGATTCCTCTACCAGCAATACGTGAGTTTAAATCCACCCCGGATAAACTTGTGTTCGAGTCTAATGATCAACATCTTCAACTGCTGAAGATAGCTATTTGCCGAGTTCCAACAGCTGCTTCAAATTATACTAGTTTCTCTGTTCTTGCCATCTTCAACGCGGTAATTGCAGTCCTTCACTGTGCTTCTAGCCGATGGACAGTTCTTGACAACCAGTTCTTAGCGTTCGGCTACTCCGATGCAATCATCCACAAGGGTATTGTATTTGCTGTAACTCTATGTGCGAAGTTTATGCATGGAATCAACTTTCTTGGGGTAATTTTTCTCATCTCATATGATGTGTTTTCGCTATTACCTGCTAGTTTCAGATATAGCTTTAGCCTTTTTCTTTTTGTTGTGCAGTTTTCGTGTCATGCCTGTACCTTTCCCCCTCTATATTCAATCAAAATCAGCAGCGATATGCCTTTGAGTCAAAATAAAGTACTCCCTCATATCCAAATCAAATTGACTCAGCTTTGTCTAGCGAGTGCATCTAGCTAGACAAACTTGAGTCAATTAATTTGTGCATATCTAGGTAGATACATCTAGTTGAGTCAATTAATTTGGATCGGAGGCAGTATTTTAGCTAGTATCATTATTCATGTATGTAATGAACTAATCAAGTTTTGCTGAACTGACTTCAAGTTGTGCTTTCCTTTGCAAGGTCCTTTGTTGATCAGCACGGCACCTATTCCTCCAGAACTTGATGAACAAGGTCGGTACAATCTTGGCTCCTGGTGGTTAGCACGATCTCCTGATGGTTCTAGACTTTTTCTGGTCCATACCTGGGGCGTTACTGACGGGCGGGATTATACTGGACTGGTTCGTATTTTACCTGCTGCTGCTACCTCTGAGGGTCATCATGGTCGCACTATTAGCGGGTATGGTAAGGGTTTACTTGGCTGCGAGGTGTACAGCATGGACACCAGTCAGTTGATGCCACCGAGGCCATGGAGGAGGATTATTTCCCTTGGATCATATTCTCTCTTCCTTGGAGTGAACTATCCGATTATCATTCCAGTAGAAGAAGGGGCAGAACATGACCGTCCAAATATGGCGAGAAGCAACTCTGTTTACACATCGCACCATGCAAGAGGGCCTTGCATATCCTCCTTCTCCGTAAATTTGCTGCTTCGCTTGAATTACGAAGACTGCATCGTTGGTTTCCAAACCAACATTAGATGGACATGGCGGCAGGTTCCGTTGTGGTTCATCCCAAGCTTCGCCAACGCCCGGCAATGGAACCTGCCTTCGCGTCACAGGTCCAGAAAGAAGGGCTGATGTACTTTATGTAATACTCGTGTTACAATGCAAGATTTGTATCTGTTGAACTATTTCATTTGCATGTTTATCTCTACCTAGGCTACTCCCTTTCCGTAAGTAGTTGTGTTGTACTATCTGTTGAACTATTTCCTTTGCCTGTTATCTCTACCTAGGCTACTCCTCCGTAGTTGTTAAATTGATGTAATGCTCCTACAACGCAGGCTACACTGGGCGTGTGGCCTGTAATGTTATCAAACACCTTTTGTACTCGTTCTAGTAAGCATTTCACACAATAGCTCACATAATTAAAGTACTCCTACAACGTATTAGTTGAAAGATATCTCTCATAATTAAGTAGCCCTCTTTGAGCTTATGCGAAACATAAATGACTATTTTAGAAATATATACTCTCGTCACAAGATTATATTAAAAACAATGGTGCGTAGTTCTATTAGAAAAAAAAGGTGTGAATAGTAGAATGATGTAGAAGTGTTTTTTGAGGTCTGTGCATAGCTAGTGTTCATTGTGCAAAAGCACTTAGACTAGTCACAATGGGAAGTATCATAGACTAGTATCATACATACTCCCTCCGTCCTCAAATAAGTGGACATCTAGCCTCAAACTTTGTCCATGAAAGAGTGTACTTCTATGTTCCCAATGTACTTTAAATTAGCAAAAGTTATTTCTCTCTCATCGCATGGAAATCAAACCCAATAATATTCAACACATGTTATCTTAATTTTGTACATGCACTTAGCCTATTGGAGATGAAATAATTAAAGATGAGAGAGATGTTGGTTGCATCTTCCCAATGCAATTTTTCTCTCTTTTTTACTAATTTACCTTGAAAATCCCGCACGTCCACTTATTTATGGACGGAGGGAGTATGATACTAGTTTATGATACAATACCTACAATGCATAGTATCATGAATTAGTATCATAGTTCCATTATATTTAATGTTTTGTAGAATCTCAATGCAAATATGTGTACATGATGTGTTTGCCTCTAAAATTTCTAGTTTTACGTGCTATGATACTGTATCTACCTATGATACTAATTTCACCTCTCTCATCATTAATTGATGTGCCACATAAGATTTATACCTACATGACATGCATGATACTACTACTACCTATGATACTCCCATTGTGGCTAGTCTTAGTTGAAGCAAAACCGAGCCGTGGCCCGCCCAACCTAGAAAAATTAAGCCTATGTTATTTGTAAAATTCAGCGTAATATTAGCTCATGTTTATTTTCTATAGGATTATTTCCTATAGGATATGTTCCCATGAATCAAACAACTAGCTGGTGTAGGAAAAAATCCCGTAGAATCAAACAACTAGCAATCAAAAATAATTTATCTCTCATTCCTCTGTCGTGCATGTGGGTACACCAATAGCATATACATGTTGGTCTCATCTTAATGCTAAGGTTCAGTTCATCATACATAGTGGGAAACTTCACAAGATAAATGGGACCCAAGTTATGGCGAAAGTTAATATTATTACTATATATATATACACACATAGTTTCATTCGATTTGAATTATAGGTTTGTGAGCAAATATATATTTAGTTTGAACTAGTGCTCGAGCACGTAAGAAGCTATTTAATCACAAGCTTCATAGATTTTAAAACAAGGCATCTACATATTACTGGATTTTTTCAAAATTTTCAGAATATTTTTTTTAGCTTCGAAATAAGAGATAGTTTGGAACGTTGGATCTCAAATGAATGGTAGATGGTGGCACATAGTCACAATGTATCTTGGAAGAATCAAGTCACTGAAGCTCTGTCCGGTTTCCAAACCAAGCTAAGAAAGGCATTGAAAATGAAGTTCTGCTCTAAAACATCTCTCATTCCATTATGGTGCTCGCGCAGTTGCATGCTGCCCACGTGTTAAGGTACGTCTCTCTGGCATGTAGAGAACTACGATTATTGGCGAAAAATATATCGAAATGGAAACTGTAAAAAAAAACCTCTCTGGTCAACCTGATGTGATGAGACATCACTGCACCAAACGTCGTCGCAAATTTATAGATGGGTGGCGTGTTAGTATACCAACAATCAAACCGGCGCCCAGTCGCAGCAGCAGCCTAGAGTACTACCTAGTTTTTGCCCCTTGCATGTCTATCATCTTCTTCTTCACCCTCCCAGAATCACGCGCACGCGCAGTATCTCGATCCCCACCACGCCGCATCGTTCCTTCCATAGCGCTCGCCCTCTCCTCCGAAATCCCCAAGCGCGGTTGCATCCGCCATCCACCTAAATCCATCTTCACGTGATGAATTATTCTAGGCTTTGCCGGGGCGGCGGGGAAGGCCACTGGGAGGCTATCACCGGCGACAACACCGACCTCATCGCTGCGCATCTGGACGTTACCTACACCGTCCGACTTGCCGCATGTTCCAGGGAGCTCTACGACCGGATCAGCAAGGATGAAGGTAAGATGCACCATTGGGGTGAACCCTGCCTGCTGATGCCTCCGCCTGCTTATTGGTTCGATGAACACTGGGATTGGGCGACAACATCTCGTCTGCATGATACCGTGTACGACCTGGTGCCCTCGACCATCCTCGCCGTTACGTCGCCCTGCCGTTCATGCACGACAGAAAATGGCTTGGCGCGAACGGCGACTGGATCGCCGCCGCCGATCATCATGGGTACCAGTGGTGCCTCGTGAACGTCTACACCGAGCGACATATCCCCCTTCCATCCCTACCTGCTTCGAAGATCGATCATTGTAGTTCTTCATATGAACCTGCATACTCTTTAAACTGGGGTCCAGCAATTGATTTGTTGAAGATTGTAATCTGCCAAGTGCCCACAAAAGGTGGGAGGTATGCAGATTACAAGCTCATCGCCTTGTTCGACAAAACGATTTTCTACCTTGAAGGGGGTGGCGACTGGAGAATGCTGGAGGCCCTTACACCTGCACCTGATTATCCAAATTACTGTGATGCCATTGAACTCGGTGGCCACGTTTTTGCGGTGGACGAAACTGACGGCTCCACGTACTTCTGGGACACCGCAAATGGTATTTTTTCAGTCCTTTTGCATTGCATGATACACTGCCTTAACCAACGAAGTTATTAATGAACTACCTTGTTTATATTTTACCTTTCTTAAATGACTTAATGATCACACCCCCTTTTGCTGAATATGAATGAACCGTTGCTTGCAATGAATTAGTAGTACTAATTAGCCACCAACAAACATAGTATGCTCAGTATGTGATTGCATTCCTGAATTAGTAACTCTACGCAAAAGCAGAATATGGATGTAATTAACCAGTATCTCAAAAGATAACGTAGCACTATGAAGGCACCCTTTTTGATAACCTTTTACACCCATTGTTTCATATATAACTAATTGATTTTGCCTCCAAAAGGAGGACGAGAGACCCCCGCCATCTGCATCAGAGAGATGCATAAGGACTTTCATAAGTATATGACTTAACGATCACATCATTTATCTGAATATGAATGAACCGTTGCTTGCAATGAATTAGTACTAGTCAGTCATCAGCAAACATAGTATACTCCGTATGTGAATGCATTCCTGAATTAGTAACTCTATGCAACTGCAGAATATGGATGTAATTAACAAGTATCTCAAATGTTAACGTAGAAACAGAAAAATAGAAGAGAATCGTTTGTAATTACATGCGTAGCTTATATTTTCTAGAGATCGGGGAAAAAGCGTTGATTGGATGTACCTACATGCAGATCAAACAGTTCTTTGTTTATATCGGTGAACAATCTGCAAAATGGTATAATTAATTTTGTTTTTGATACATTATTTTTCCCATTTTCTTGAATAGATTTCAGTTTCCCACAATTATCTTTGATTAGTGATTGTGACGTCCCCTCATTCAAAATAACTCAGGTTATCTTTTTCCTAATTCAGTGTTATTTAAGTTTGAGTAAGTTTACGACTAATATCTACAACCTCATATATATATATAAGATTTAGCACCTGCAGGCCTAGCAAAGTTAGCTGCCTGTAGTCCCCTGTATAGTTCTTTCTTTTTGCTTTCTCAGTTTTTCGTAGCCTTGCTACAACCCTGTATGCTCTAATATATAATGATGCACGACTAGGCATGTGTTCGAGAAAAGAAAATCTAAATATCTTTTGTAATATATGAACCTATATTGATGTTTTAGATGTTGGTAGTATAACTTTCGATAAACTTGAACAGACTTAAATCAGTTTAACTTAGCACAACCATATGGCGTACCTTTTTTAGAACGCGAAAATGAGGTAAACAAATACCATGTGTACCCTTTACTATCAATAGTAGAGAAGAGATTATGAACCTTCAACTCTAAAATGCAAATTCTTCTACTGAATGGATAGCTGCATCTGATACCTATTTTGCAAATGTTACCAGACTTGGGGTTAGCTATAAAAAAGCATTTCTTTCTTGTGAAGCTTAATGCACTACCAACACAACCAAAAGTCCGAACTGATCGCAAGGGCGGCAATTTTAGGATAAATTGCGAAAGCCAGGACTCGAACTCGAGACCCTGGCTCTGACACCATGTCAAACTTCATCGACTAGCCAACGCAACCAAAAGTCCGAACTGATGAAAAGGTCTAGGCAATCCAATTATACAGTTAAACATTTCTTACCCTTCGGGTGGTCACAGGGAAGCTCTCTAATAGATCACTTAAGACAAAGGGAATTAACTACAAGACAGACTTAATCTTAATATGATATATATTTGTCAAAATTTGAATGTATCTATATGCTTTCACTATCTAGATACATCTGAATTTGGACAAATCTCAGACACTTTCGGTGGGACAGAGGTAGTATATAACTGTGTATACACTAACTAGTGTCTAGTTTTGGCGAAGTTAAGACTAGTTTCGTGGGATGGATGCAGTATAACTGATATATTGGACACTCCATTTGAACACATGAATGACCAATGTCCTTAGCTTACATAGTCGTATTTATACTGTGAGCATGAACGATGAACAATGCTGTTGTTTGAATATGGTTGCCAGTAACACCCTATTCGTCTCCATTTCTAATATTGCAGAAAACCTGACGCTCCTGTTTGTAATCCCGCCACCGGTGGTGGATGATCAGAAGTACGCGTGGTTCCTCGCTCCATCTGCTGATGGCAAGCGATTGATGATCATCCTTACAGTAAACAACATTGGGATTGCCAATGCTGAAGTACCTCCTGACATTCCCTATGCTGCTAATGGGCTTCAGCTACGGCAGTATCCTCCTGTTGCCACCTACGTCTTTGAGCAGGATCCCTTATCTACTGCACGTGCAGGAGACTCTCTTTGGAGGCAGGTTAACAGCCTCGGCGACCACTCTCTGTTCCTCGGACTCAATTACCCGATCATTGCCAATCTGAAGAAGCGTGAATCCAAAGCTCCTGATGGCACATTGGTTCCATTCATGAGGAAAAACTGCGTCTACACAGCATACCGGAAGTTTCTTCATAATGATTACCCTAAAATTTTGCGCTGCAACCTCCAGCCAGATGAAGGTGAGACTGTGGGAGTTATCAGCCTTCCCAGAGATGGTTGGGGTATTGTCCGACAAGCGGCTATGTGGTTTAAGCCTGCTTTAAACATTGCCCGTTCGGTGTTACCTTTAAAAAAACACTGACGCACTTTTTTATTATGCTTGAAGTGTTGAGAAGTAGTACACTGTTTTTAGTACGTACTAGTTTGAATCAGTTTATTTGAACACTGCCCTGCTTTTGTATTTCGTGTTGCCTTCATATTATAACCCATGCATGGCTGTTTTAGGATTGACTTTATTTCAGCACTATAATTACAATGTGTGTACGTCCTTTATAATATAGCCACCTCTTGTTGTGCCAAAAAGAAGGCACATACCAACACATGACTTTGGTTGTGCATGTGCGGTCCGCACAATGTAGCTACCCAGTTGAAAACGTCAAATTAAGCTGGTCCGCACAATGTAGCTACCCAGTTGAAAACGTCAAAAAAAAATAGCCACCTCTTGTTGATCATACTCATGAGAGGACCATTCCTATTTTTTGCGCCGCTAAAGGGTAAAGTACATCCTTGGGGGCAGTGATTCTTGCTGCAGGCCACTAAACATGCATCAACTACGAGCAAGGAAGTAGATGAGCGACCTAGGTGACTGTGCAGACCCCACTTGTGGACCAAAGAAAAAACATGTCAATACGGAACAGATGTACATACGACAACTCCTATATGATATGTGTATGTACGATTGAGCATCTGGAGGTGTGTTGCCACCTGCTACCTCACACGATGGGTTTGGATCTTGTGTTTCGTACACGGATCGGACTGAAATTGTCGTGTGCATAGCAAGGTTCATGTCAATAAGGCTGAGTTTGGCATCTAAGTCTAGGCAACAAATACTTTTGGGTTCCAACGGCCATCTACATGGTATTTGCTATTGGCCTACTTGCTCCGGCTGTCGAAGCCCAATAACTAGAAATGGGCCTTTCTGCTCATGCAATGTCGGCCCTTTTCTAAAGAACCACAGATCCTATGATTGGCAAAAAACAAAAACACGGAGATTCTACATAAAAGATGTTTGTATTTATTTTGAATTATTGGGTTGCAATTTTTGAAACTGCTCATGGCCAATATGAAAATCCTTGATTTCCCCATACCCACATGGATCACGGTATTTTTAAAAATTCATAAAGTGGATTTGAAATTTAAAACATATCCTAATAATTCCATGATATATATTCTATTAACTTGCAAGATCTTGGAGCGAAAGAGCTTGTATTAGTCTGCAAAAATAATACAGATAAACCTGTCATTAACAAGAAATGAAGGTTTATCGTCCAAAGAGGATGCCATGTGGGACCCATGAGCCAGCAGCGTCCTCAACATTTCAAATGTGGTAGGATATCCAAAAAAAAAAAAAGCAAGTATCCCGAAAATAGGGGTCAAAAATAAATCATAGAAAGGAAACATTTATAGTTCAGAGAGTCTGACATGTGGGACAGATCTGCCAGCAGCATCCTCATCATTTCAAAGTCGGCAGAGGATCAAAAGAAAAAAAGGCAAATAGCCAGAAATTAGGGGTCAAAAGTAAAACCAACAAAGGAAACTTTTATTCTTCATAGAAGATGACATGTGGGACCGACCTGCCAGCATTGTCCTCATCGTTTCAAAGGCCGCAGGGGATCAAAAGAAAAAAGGCAAATATCCAGAAATTAGGGGTAAAAAATAAATCCAACAAAGGAAAGGTTTATTGTTCATAGAGGCTGACATGTGGGACCCATGAGCCAGCAGCCTCCTCAATTTCAAAGGCGGCATAGGATCGAAAGAAAAAGGCAAGTGACCAAAAATCAGGGGGTAAAAAAAATCCAAGAAAAGAAACTTTATTGTACATAGATGATGAAATGCGGGTCCCATGAGGCAGCTACTTACTCAACGTTTCAGAGGCGGCATGAGATCGAAAGAAAAAGGAAAGTGACCAAATATCAGGAGCAAAAAATAATCCAAGAAAAGAAACTTTTATTGTACATAGAGGATGACATATGGGTCCCATTTTGCAGCAGCGGTCTCAACGTTTCAAAGGCGGCATGAGATCGAAAGAAAAATGCAAGTGCCAAAACATCAGTAGCAAAAAATAAACGAAGAAAAGAAACTTTATTGTACATAGAGTATGACATGCGGGTCCCATTTTTCAGCAGTGGTCTTAACGTTTCCAAGGGGCACGGGATCGAAAGAAAAAGGAAGTGACCAAATATCAGGAGCCAAAAATAATCCAAGAAAAGAAACTTTATTGTACATAGAGGATGACATGCGGGTCCCATTTTGTAGCAGCGGTCTCAACGTTTCCAAGGCGGCACGGGATCAAAAGAAAAAGGAAGTAACCAGAAATCAGGGGTAAAAATAATTCCAAGAAAGGAAACTTTTATTCTACATAGAGGATGACTTGCGGGACCCACGAGCCAGCAGCTTCCTCAACGTTTCAGAAGCGGCATGATACCGAAAGAAAAAGGCAAGTGACAAATATCAGGTCCCAAAAATAATCCAAGAAAAAACGTTTATTGTACATAGAGGATGACATGCGGGTCCCATTTTGCAGCAGCGTTCCCAACGTTTCAACGTTGGCATGAGATCGAAAGAAAAAGGCAAGTGACAAATATCAGGAGCCAAAAATAATCCACGAAAGAAACTTTTATTGTGCATAGAGGATGACATGCGGGTCCCATCATGCAGCAGCGGTCTCGACGTTGCCAAGGCGGCATAGGACCAAAAGAAAAAGGAAGTAGGCAGAAATTCGGGGGTCAAAAATAAACTCAAAAAAAAGAAAGTTGATTGTACATAGAGGATGACATGCGGGTCCCATGAGTCAGCAGCTTACTCAACGTTTCCAAGGCGGCAGTGGAGCAAAATAAAATCTTATGGAGAAAAAAATCCCAGAATAGAAAGTATTATAGTACATAGAGGATGACATGCGGGTCCCATGAGCCACAGGGTTCCTCAACGTTTCAAAGGTGGCATGAGATCGAAAGAAAAAGGCAAGTGACCAAATATCAGGAGCCAAAAATAATAATCCAAGAAAAGTAATTTTTATTGTACATAGAGGATGACATGTGGGTCCCATTTTGCCGCAGCGGTCTCAGCGTTTCGAAGTCGGCATAAGATCGAAAGAAAAAGGCAAGTGACAAATATCAGGAGCCAAAAATAATCCAAGAAAAGAAATTATTGTACATAGAGGATGACATGCGGGTCCCATTTGGCAGCAGAGTTCTCAACGTTTCCAATGCGGCACAGGACAAAAAAAAAGGAAGTAGCCAGAAATCAGGGGGTCAAAAAAATCCAAGAAAAGAAAGGTTTCAATTGGGCTGCATCTGGCCATCTGGGCCTTCGAACTATCCTGCTGACGCCTTTGGACTCGTACAATTTCAGCCCACTCCAAAACAGGAAAGTCCTATGCTTCGCAAAAACAAAAAACAAGGAGATTCAACATATAAGTTTGTTTATTTAAAAATAAAGATTTTTTTTTCCGTTTGCAATAGCTCAGAGCGAAATACACTGTTTATTGTCTGCAAAATAATCAAGATATCACATGTTTTTGTACGGGGAGGCTGACATCGGGGACCCATGAGCCAGCAGCGTCGTCAACGTTTTAAAGACGGCAGAGGATCGAAAGAAAAAATAAACCAAAAATCAGTTGGTAAAAAAAATAAAAATAAACATTTATCGTTCTGAGAGGATGACATGCGGGACCCATGAGGCAGCAGCATCCTCAACGATTCCAAGGCGGCAGGGGATCAAAAGAAAAAAGGAAATATCCAGAAATTAATTAGGGGTTCAAAATAAATCCATCAAAGGAAAGTTTTATTGTTCATAGAGGATGACATGTGGGACCAACCTGCCAACAGCGTTCTCATCGTTTCAAAGGGGGCAGGAGATCAAAAGAAAAAGGCAAGTAGCCAGAAATTAGGGGTAAAAATAACTCCAAGAAAGGAAACTTTTATTGTTCGTAGAGGATGACATGCGGGACCCATGAGCCAGCAGCTTACTTAAAGTTTCAAAGGCGGCATGAGATCGAAAGAAAAAGGCAAGTGACAAAATATCAGGAGCCATAGATAATCCAAGAAAAGAAACTTTATTTACATAGAGGATGACATGCGGGTCCCATTTTGCAGCAGCGGTCCCAACGTTTCAAATGCGGCTTGAGATCAAAAGAAAAAGAAAGTAGCCAGAAATTAGGGGGTAAAAAAAATCCAAGAAAATAAAGTTGATGGACATGGAGGATGACATGCGGGTCCCATGAGCTAGCAGGTTCCTCAACGTTTCAAACGTGGCATGAGATCGAAAGAAAAAGGCAAGTGACCAAATATGAGGAGCCAAAAATAATTCAAGAAAAGAAAGTTTTATAGTACATAGAGGATGACATGCGGGTCCCATGATCCTGCAGGTTCCTCAACGTTTCAAACATGGCATGAGATCGAAAGAAAAAGGCAAGTGACCAAATATCAGGAGCCAAAAATAATTCAAGAAAAGAAACTTGATTGTACACAGAGGATGACGTGCGGGTCCCATTTAGCAGCAGCGGTCTCACCGTTTGAGAGGCTGCGCGGGATCGAAAGAAAAAGGCAAGTGACCAAATATCAGGAGCCAAAAATAATCCAAGAAAAGAAATTTTATTGTACATAGAGGATGACATGCGGGTCCCATTTTGCAGCAGCGGTCTCAACGTTTTCAAGGCGGCACAGAACCAAAAGAAAAATGAAGTAGCCAGAAATCAGGGGGTGAAAAAAATTCAAGAAGAAAGATTTCAATTGGGCCGCATCTGGACATCTGGGCCTTCGAACTATCCTGCTGGGCCTTTTGACTCGTACAATTTCAGCCCACTCCAAAACAGGAAAGTTCTGAATTTTCTAAAAAAAACAGGAAAGTCCTATGCTTCGCAAAGACAAAAAAACAAGGAGATTCAACATACAAGTTTTTTTATGTAAAAATAAAGATTTAATTTTCCGTTTGATATAGCTCAGAGCGCAATACACTGTTTATTGTCTGCAAAATAATCAAGATATCATATGTTTCTTGTACGGGGAGGCTGACATCGGGGACCCATGAGCCAGCAGCGTCGTCAACGTTTTAAAGGCGGCAGGGGATGGAAAGAAAAAATAAACCAAAAATATGTTGGTACAAAATCCAAGAAAAGAAACATTTTCGTTCTAAGAGGATGACATGCGGGACCCATGAGGCAGCAGCATCCTCAGCGTTTATTGTTCATAGAGGCTGACATGTGGGACCCGTGAGCCAGCAGCGTCCTCAACGTTTTAAAGGCGGCAGGAGATCAAAAGAAAAAATTAGCCAAAAATCATTTGGTAAACAAAATCCAAGAAAAGAAACATTTACCGTTCTGAGAGGATGACATGCGGGACCCATGAGGCAGCAGCATCCTCAACGATTCCAAGGCGGCAGGGGATCAAAGGAAAAAAAAAGGAAATATCCCGAAATTAATTAGGGGTTCAAAATAAATCCATCAAAGGAAACTTTTATTGTTCACAGAGGATGACATGTGGGACCGACCTGCCAACAGCGTCCTCATCGTTTCAAAGGGGCAGGAGATCAAAAGAAAAAGGCAAATAGCCAGAAATTAGGGGTCAAAAATAACTCCAAGAAAGGAAACTTTTATTGTTCGTAGAGGATGACATGCGGGACCCATGAGCCAGCAGCTTACTCAACGTTTCAAAGGCGGCATGAGATCGAAAGAAAAAGGCAAGTGACAAAATATCAGGAGCCAAAGATAATCCAAAAAAAAACTTTATTGTACATAGAGGATGACATGCGGGTCCCAATAAGCAAGCAATGGGTCTCAACGTTTCAAATGCGGCTTGAGATCAAAAGAAAAAGAAAGTTGATTGTACATAGAGGATGACATGCGGGTCCCATGAGTCAGCAGCTTACTCAACGTTTCCAAGGCGGCAGGGGATCAAAAGGAAAAGGAAATAGCCAAAAATCAGAGGGTAAAAAAACCAAGAAAATAAACTTTTATAGCACATAGAGGATGACATGCGGGTCCCATGAGCCAGCAGGTTCCTCAACGTTTCAAACGTGGCATGAGATCGAAAGAAAAAGGCAAGTGACCAAATATCAGGAGCCAAAAATAATTCAAGAAAAGAAACTTGAGTGTACATAGAGGATGACATGCGGGTCCCATTTAGCAGCAGCGGTATCACCGTTTGAGAGGCTGCACGGGATCGAAAGAAAAAGGCAAGTGACCAAATATCAGGAGCCAAAAATAATCCAAGAAAAGAAGTTTTATAGTACATAGAGGATGACATGCGGGTCCCATGAGCCTGCAGGGTCCTCAACGTGGCATGAGATCGAAAGAAAAATGCAAGTGACCAAATATCAGGAGCCAAAAATAATTCAAGAAAAGAAACTTGATTGTACATAGAGGATGACATGCGGGTCCCATTTAGCAGCAGCGGTATCACCGTTTGAGAGGCTGCACGGGATCGAAAGAAAAAGGCAAGTGACCAAATATGAGGTTCCAAAAAAAATCCTAGAAAAGAAAGTTTTATAGTACATAGAGGATGACATGCGGGTCCCATTTAGCAGTAGCGGTCTCACCGTTTGAGAGGCGGCAGGGGATCGAAAGAAAAAGGTAAGTGACCAAATATGAGGTGCCAAAAAAATCTAAGAAAAGAAAGTTTTATAGTACATAGAGGATGACATGCGGGTCCCATTTAGCAGCAGCGGTATCACCGTTTGAGAGGCGGCAGGGGATCGAAAGAAAAAGGCAAGTGACCAAATTTGAGGTGCCAAAAAAAACTCCAAGAAAAGAAAGTTGATTGCTCATAGAGGATGACATGCGGGTCCCATTTAGCAGCAGCGGTCTCAACGTTTCCAAGGCGGCAAGGGATCAAAAGAAAAAGGAAGTAGCCAGAAATCAGGGGGTCAAAAAAATCCAAGAATAGAAAGAATTTCGGTTCATAGAGGATGACATGCGGGACCCATGATCCTGCATCGTAAACGGCTCGATCGGAGAGCGTTGAACGAGATGGCGCGATCGAGAAAAAAACAATGCCAGAGAGGCTGCCATCTGGGCCCTACATCCCTCGGCGGTGCGGATTTGCGTTGACTCGGCCGGCGAACCCGAGAATTCGAGATGCACCACGTCCCGGGCCACCATACGCAATGTTTTGGCCGGTTTCGTCGGGCTAGGTGGCCTCAAAAACGAGAAAAAAAATGTTTTGACATGCACAACGGACAGACCCAAAATCGTCGGCCATGGTACACCAGCAACCACGGCGCGACTTCAACTTCGTCGGCCATGGCAACTTTTCTTGTAGTGGCACGCGTCCGTTGGGAACCCCAAGAGGAAGGTGTGATGCGTACAGCAGCAAGTTTTCCCTCAGTAAGAAACCAAGGTTTATCGAACCAGTAGGAGCCAAGAAGCACGTTGAAGGTTGATGGCGGCGAGATGTAGTGCGGCGCAACACCAGGGATTCCGGCGCCAACGTGGAACCTGCACAACACAACCAAAGTACTTTGCCCCAACGAAACAGCGAGGTTGTCAATCTCATCGGCTTGCTATAACAAAGAATTAGATGTATAGTGTGGATGCTGATTGTTTGCAGAAAACAGTAGAACAAGTATTGCAGTAGATTGTATTCGATGTAAAAGAATGGACCGGGGTCCATAGTTCACTAGTGGTGTCTCTCCCATAAGATAAATAGCATGTTGGGTGAACAAATTACAGTTGGGCAATTGACAAATAGAGCGGGCATGACCATGCACATACATGATATGATGAGTATAGTGAGATTTAATTGGGCATTACGACAAAGTACATAGACCGCTATCCAGCATGCATCTATGCCTAAAAAGTCCACCTTCAGGTTATCATCCGAACCCCTTCCAGTATTAAGTTGCAAACAACAGACAATTGCATTAAGTATGGTGCGTAATGTAATCAATAACTACATCCTTAGACATAGCATCGATGTTTTATCCCTAGTGGCAACAGCACATCCACAACCTTAGAACTTTCTCACACCGTCCTGCATTTAGTGGAGGCATGAACCCACTATCGAGCATAAATACTCCCTCTTGGAGTTAAAAGCAAAAACTTGGCCAGAGACTCTACTAGTAACGGAGAGCATGCAAGATCATAAACAACACATAGGTAATAGATTGATAATCAACATAGAATAGTATTCTCTATTCATCGGATCCCAACAAACACAACATATAGCATTACAGATAGATGATCTTGATCATGTTAGGCAGCTCACAAGACCCGACAATGAAGCACAATTAGGAGAAGACGACCATCTAGCTACTGCTATGGACCCATAGTCCAGGGGTGAACTACTCACTCATCACTCCGGAGGCGACCATGGCGGTGAAGAGTCCTCCGGGAGATGATTCCCCTCTCCGTCAGGGTGCCGGAGGCGATCTCCTGAATCCCCCGAGATGGGATTGGCGGCGGCGGCGTCTCTGGAAGGTTTTCCGTATCGTGGCTCTCGGTACTGGGGGTTTCGCGACGAAGGCTATAAGTAGGCGGAGGAGATAGGTCAGGGGGCCACACGAGGGCCCCACACAACAGGCCGGCGCGGCCAAGGGCCAGGCCGCGCCGCCCTAGTGTGTCGCCACCTCGTGGCCCCACTTCGTATCATCTTCGGTCTTCTGGAAGCTTCATGTGAAAATAGGCCCCTGGGCGTTGATTTCGTCCAATTCGAGAATATTTCCTTACTAGGATTTCTGAAACCAAAAACAGCAGAAACAAAGAATCGGCTCTTCGGCATCTCGTTAATAGGTTAGTGCCGGAAAATGCATAAATATGACATAAAGTATGTATAAAACATGTAGATATCATCAATAATGTGGCATGGAACATAAGAAATTATCGATACGTCGGAGACGTATCAGTTACTGCCAAAGGCATAAATCTTAACTCAACCCTAAATTGTAATAACTCATTGGGGTAAAGGGATTCAACATAAAATAATACATCCATGATTGCATTATTTGGATTTTATAACATTGTCCTTACCGGACAATGATGCTTCTTACAGAACCCGAGGTCCAGGTTCCATCAACTGCATTGAACTGCACTATCTCGCAATCCACAGGCAAGTTCACCCTTGCTCATGTCAACTTGATTATTTTCTACTACTTTAATGCAAAGCTATATACTTATCATTCCTGCATCGCAAATAAAATGTTACTTTCCACCTATGAATATGACTATGTGGCTGGCAATGGAACCATGGTATGTGTTGATATGGTGGAGGTTCCATTGCATGGGTTATATCACCCTAGGATTAATTACCAATGCCGTCCAGTGATTCTAGCGCCATACAAACCGCGTTGACCATGAGATCTATAATGGCTCTGGGGAAGCCAGCCGTATCTTTTCCCTTCTGCACGCCAACGGATTGGTAGAGCCGGCGGGGTGTTGGAGGCACTGCCGTAGGTTGGGATGGACTTTTAAATCCCCATCCATTAGTGATGATGGCTTTACGATCTATGAAGGATTGTCCAAAGTACACCGTGAGTAAAGCCGTATTATCGGGAGAAGTCTACTGGGGGTGTGCGGGTGGACAAAAGGGTGGGTTTGCAGTCGCAGAGAAGGCGGTGTGGGCTTGGATCTTTATACCTGGCCTCACACCAAAGGAAGTGTGAACGGGGGCAAGTCCCTGCGGATGGCAAAAAGGGTGAGATCTCTTGTGGGAAAAGTAACGCACCTCTGCAGAGTGTATCAAATTGTGGCTGTCACTCCCTGTTCTGGGAAGGGAACTGCGAACGCGGCAGGAAAGGAACTCCACGAAGTTCTAGTCAACCTGTGAAGACTGATAGGCATAGTTTTCATAATAAAAGCAACCTTTTGAAGAAATGATTTCAAAACATGCATTGACCTGCGATTTCCTGATCAACGGTCGTAGCTAGTGCATCAAACACCTTTTTACTCTTTTAGAACTTGTTGAGTACCTATGTACTCACTTTCTTTCGACACCCTTGCTAGACTGTGATCCGGAAGTGGAGGCCATCTACGATGGAGCACCAGAAGGAAGTTACGAGCTGGTCTACGAGGAACCTGATCTTACCGGCTGAGTTGAAGGAGTAGACTATGGGATAGTCTACGGACCCGATGACACGGAGGTGGAGGAGTAGTGACATACCCTAGCATCATAGAGCCGAGCAACGTAGAACTTACCTAAATAAGTTGTTGAGCTCTCTTTATATTTGGTTATGAGTTGTAATCATACTTAAGTAGTATCTTAGGGTGTTCTCATAGGACCTGTGAGAATACCAACTTGTTAAGACCATGTTTGTAACAATATATGGAGTGTTATGACCTGCAATGTTTCTGTTGTACCACTCTGAGGGATATGGCAAATTGTGAAGAAGTCCCTTCACAAAGATCATATCAACGACTTGTATACTACAACATGCAATGGTATGCTGGGTCACCGCAAAATTGATATTTAATATTACCTTCCTTCATATCAATAATAGCACCAACAATTCAAAGAAAAGGTCTTCCCAATATAATGGGACAAGATGCATTGCATTCAATATCCAAGACAACAAAATCAACGGGGACAAGGTTATTGGTAACGGTAATGCGAACATTATCAACTCTCCCCAAAGGTTTCTTTGTAGAATTATCAGCAAGATTAACATCCAAATAACAATTTTTCAATGGTGGCAAGTCAAGCATATTATAGATTTTTCTAGGCATAACGGAAATACTTGCACCAAGATCACATAAAGCATTACAATCAAAATCATTGACCTTCATCTTAATGATGGGCTCCCAACCATCCTCTAACTTCCTAGGAATAGAAGCTTCGTGTTCTAATTTCTCTTCTCTAGCTTTTATGAGAGCATTTGTAATATGTTTTGTAAAGGCCAAATTTATAGCACTAGCATTAGGACTCTTAGCAAGTTTTTGTAAGAACTTTATAACTTCAGAGATGTGACAATCATCAAAATCCAAACCATTATAATCTAAAGCAATGGGATCATTGTCCCCAATGTTGGAAAAAATTTCAGCAGTTTTATCACAGGCAGTTTCAGCAGTTTTAGCAGTTTCAGGCAGTTTTTCACGCTTTGCATTAGAAGTGGAAACATTGCCAACACCAATTATTCTACCATTAATAGTAGGAGGTGCAGCAACATGTGGAGCATTAGCGTTACTAGTGGTGGTAATAGTCCAAACTTTAGCTATATTATCTTCTTTAGCATTTTCTTCTTTTTCCCACCTAGCACGCAATTCGGCCATCAATCTTATATTCTCATTAATTCTAACTTGGATGGCGTTTGCTGTAGCAAATGACTTAATATCATTATTTTCATTAGGCATAACTTTCGATTTCAAAAGATCAACATCAGCAGCAAGACTATCGACTTTAGAAGCAAGTATATCAATTTTCCCAAGCTTTTCTTCAACAGATTTGTTAAAAGCAGTTTGTGTACTAATAAATTCTTTAAGCATGGCTTCAATTCTAGGGGGGGTATTCCTATTATTGTTGTAAGAATTCCCATAAGAATTACCATAGCCGTTGCCATTATTATAAGGATATGGCCTATAGTTGTTACTAGAATTGTTCCGATAAGCATTGTTGTTGAAATTATTATTTTTAATGAAGTTTACATCAACATGTTCTTCTTGGGAAACCAATGAAGCTAACGGAACATTATTAGGATCAACATTTGTCCTACCATTCACAAGCATAGACATAATAGCATCAATCTTATCACTCAAGGAGGAGGTTTCTTCGACAGAATTTACCTTCTTACCTTGTGGAGCTCTTTCCGTGTGCCATTCAGAGTAATTAATCATCATATTATCAAGAAACTTTGTTGCGTCGCCTAGAGTGATGGACATAAAGGTACCTCCAGCAGCTGAATCCAATAGGTTCCGTGAAGAGAAATTCAGTCCTGCATAAAAGGCTTGGATGATCATCCAAGTAGTCAGTCCATGGGTTGGGCAATTTTTAACCAAAGATTTCATTCTTTCCCATGCTTGGGCAACATGCTCATTATCCAATTGTTTAAAATTCATTATGCTACTTCTCAAAGATATAATTTTAGCAGGAGGATAATATCTACCAATGAAAGCATCCTTGCATTTAGTTCATGAATCAATACTATTCTTAGGCAGAGATAGCAACCAATCTTTAGCTCTTCTTCTTAATGAGAAAGGAAACAATTTTAATTTTATAATGTCACCATCTACATCCTTATACTTTTGCATTTCACATAATTCAACTAAATTATTGAGATGGGCAGCAACATCATCAGAACTAACACCAGAAAATTGCTCTCTCATAACAAGATTCAGTAAAGCAGGTTTAATTTCAAAGAATTGCGCTGTAGTAGCAGGTGGGGCAATAGGTGTGCATAAGAAATCATTATTATTTGTGGTTGTGAAGTCACACAACTTAGTATTTTCAGGAGTACCCATTTTAGCAACAGTAAATAAAACAAACTAGATAAAGTAAATGCAAGTAACAAATTTTTTTGTGTTTTTAATATGGAGAACAAGATAGTAAATAAAGTAAAACTAGCCACTAATTTTTTTGTGTTTTGTTTTAGAGCAGCAAACAAAGAAGTAAATAAAAGTAAAGCAAGACAAAAACAAAGTAAAGAGATTGGAGGTGGAGACTCCCCTTGCAGCGTGTCTTGATCTCCCCGGCAACGGTGCCAGAAAAAAGTCTTGATACGCGTACAACACGCGACCGTTGGGAACCCCAAGAGGAAGGTGTGATGCGTACAACGGTAAGTTTTCCCTCAGTAAGAAACCAAGGTTTATCAAACCAGTAGGAGCCAAGAAGCACGTTGAAGGTTGATGGCGGCGGAGTGTAGTGCGGCGCAACACCAGGGATTCCGGCGCCAACGTGGAACCTGCACAACACAACCAAAGTACTTTGTCCCAACGTAACAATGAGGTTGTCAATCTCACCGGCTTGCTGTAACAAAGGATTAGATGTATAGTGTGGATGATGATTGTTTGCAGAGAACAATAGAACGAGTATTGCAGTAGATTGTATTCGATGTAAAAGAATGGACCGGGGTCCACAGTTCACTAGAGGTGTCTCTCCGATAAGAATAAGCATGTTGGGTGAACAAATTACAGTTGGTCAATTGATAAATAAAGAGGGCATGACCATGCACATACATGTTATGATGAGTATTGTGAGATTTAATTGGGCATTACGACAAAGTACATAGACCGCTATCCAGCATGCATCTATGCCTAAAAAGTCCACCTTCAGGTTATCATCCGAACCCCCTCCAGTATTAAGTTGCAAACAACAGACAATTGCATTAAGTATGGTGCGTAATGTAATCAATAAATATATCCTTAGACATAGCATTGATGTTTTATCCCTAGTGGCAACAGCACATCCACAACCTTAGAGGTTTCTGTCACTCCCCCAGATTTAATGGAGACATGAACCCACTATCGAGCATAAATACTCCCTATTGGAGTTACAAGCAAAAACTTGGCCAGAGCCTCTACTAGTAACGGAGAGCATGCAAGATCATAAACAACACATAGATGATATTGATAATCAGCATAACATAGCATTCATTATTCATCGGATCCCAACAAACACAACATGTAGCATTACAGATAGATGATCTTGATCATATTAGGCAGCTCACAAGATCCAACAATGATAGCATAATTAGGAGAAGACGACCATCTAGCTACTGCTATGGACCCATAGTCCAGGGGTGAACTACTCACACATCACTCCGGAGGCGACCATGGCGGTGAAGAGTCCTCCGGGAGATGATTCCCCTCTCCGGCAGGGTGCCGGAGGCGATCTCCTGAATCCCCCGAGATGGGATTGGCGGCGGCGGTGTCTCTGTAAGGTTTTCCGTATCGTGGCTCTCGGTACTGGAGTTATTCTCGACGAAGGCTTATGTAGGCGGAAGGGTAGGTCAGGGGGCGCCACGAGGGGCCCACACCATAGGCCGGCGCGGCCAGGGCTTGGGCCGCGCCGCCCTGGTGTGTGGCGGCCTCATCGCCCCACTTCGTTTCCTCTCCGGACTTCTGGAAGCTTCGTGGAAAAATAAGATCCTGGGCGTTGATTTCGTCCAATTTCGAGAATATTTCCTTACTAGGATTTCAGAAACCAAAAACAGCAGAAAACAGCAACTGGCTCTTCGGCATCTCGTTAATAGGTTAGTGCCGGAAAATGCATAAATATGACATAAAGTATGTATAAAACATGTAGGTATCATCAATAAAGTGGCATGGAACATAAGAAATTATCGATACGTTGGAGACGTATCATTGGCCATCTGGGCCGTTGATACGTTTCAAAAGTATCTATAATTTCTTATATTCACTAGTAGGAAAACCCTTATAGGCGGAGCTTATTTCTGTGGCGCACCACTAAAAATGCGCCACAGAATATTATTTTGTGGCGCACCATTCTGGGTGCGCCACAGAAATAGCTTAATTTTGTGGCGCACGCTTGGGTAGTGCGCCACAGAAACTATGTGGGGCCCACATCCTGCCACCACCATTTATTATCAGAGGTATTTCTGTGGCGCACATGTCGTGCTGCGCCACAGAAATAACTCTTTCTGTGGCGCACTGGCTTCAGTGCGCCACAGAAGTAGTTGATTCTGTGGCGCACCTTCTCCGGTGCGCCACAGAATTAAGGGACTTATATCATCTCGCCCGTGCCCTCCCCCGCCTGTTCACCTCTCCCCTCCCGAGCCCCTCCCCTCTCCCCTCTCCCCTCTCCTCCGTGGTCGCCTGGAGGATTCCTCCCCTCTCCCCTCTCCCCTCTCCTCCATGGTCGCCTGGATCCACCGCCGCCGCCTTCCTCCGTGGTCGCCTAGATCCTCCATGGTCGTCGCCGCCGCCGTCGCCGCCGCCTTCCTCCGCGAGGGGCGCATGCCGCCGCGGTCCTCCCATCCCCGCCACCTGCAGCACAAGCTGCCCCTACGGCGAGGAGGGGCCGCCGCGAGGAGGGTCCACCGTCGCGGCAAGGTGGAGGAGCCGCCGCCTCCTCCTCCTCCTCCACCCCTGCCGTCATCTTCAAGCTCGTCCTCCACCCCTGTCATCGGTGCTCTCTCTCCCCTCCCCTCCTCTCCCTCTTAATTCCTCCTCCGCTGCCCCTATGGCTTGTGTTTGCAAGCTCTGGTGATCATTTGATCATCAATTGGTTGATAATTACTTACTGCTTTCTCTATCTATGCATGTTGCTTGATATACTGTGTTGTTGCTTGATTTGTATAGCTTCTCACCATGTACTGGTGGTTGCTTATGCTTTGAAAAGCATATGAATGGATGCATGATGCTTGCCAAGCATCCCTGTTGCCTAGCAGTTGACTAATTCATTTATCTGTGAAACTTTATCTTGTTAATGTAGATAATTGAGATGAACTACTTTGCAGTAATGATTCTATTACTGTATTTACTTAAGCTAGATGGATGCCAACTATTGTTGGGGACCCTAGCTTCATTTTGAATCCTGTTGGGTAATGATAAGTGTATAGGCTTGGTGGTTTGGATGGTTTGGTGGTTGAATTGGCCTTTGCAGTCATGAACTGCTGGCTTGGTAAATCATCTGGGATGGTTTCCTTCCTAGTTCCATTTGGAAGATGCTACTATTCAATTGGTTGGCATAACCATGGTGACTTGAGTTGGTCAAATTCCTGGTCCTTGCCATTTGTACCAGGCTTCACTTGGTCTATGATTAAATGATGACCAAACATTGTTATTCCACCCTATGTGCTTGTGTTTGACATGGCTGTTGCTATGTCTCTGTACATATTTACTTGATGGATTCTTGTGAGCTTATGGTATGCTACTATGCTACTGGTGGGCTTGTATACATACATATTTGTAGTTGCTCTTGGTTGGCCTAAGAATGCTCCCTGGCCAGATGCTTGATGTCTTGGCTCAGCCAATGATGCAAAGGCTGAGCAAAAACTGTAAATGAATGTATACTAAAATAGAGATATCCACAGTAGGGGATCATGTAAATGAATGCCACTGTGGTATCCTTTGAAGAAAATGGGAAGTTTCTGATGGTTTAAAAGACTAGGTGATGCTAGGTTATTAAGTTGGCTGTCAAGGTTGGTTTTATCTGGTTAACTTGGATAGGCTATGTGTTCTTGCTTACTTATGCATATCCATCTCTACTGGATTGACTAGCTCAGCCTTGGCCTCTCTCTTGCCAGCATCACTTGGTTACTACCAAGTGATGAATAATCCCTTATGGTACCCCAGCTTTGTTTTGAACTCAACTGAGTAATGATAAATTTCTATTTCTTGTTGGCTTTGATGAAAATAGAGATATCCACAGTAGGGGATCATGTAAATGAATGCCACTGTGGTATCCTTTGAAGAAAAAGGACTGTTTCTGATGGTTTTAAAAGGCTAGGTGGTGCTAGGTGATTCAGTTGGCTACCAAGACTTGTCTCATCTGGTTAGCTGGGATATGCTATGTGTTGTTGCTTGTTTAGGCATATCTATCACTTACTGGATTTACTGGTTCTTGATTGGCCTCTCTTTTGCCAGCATCACTTGGTCTATATACCAAGTGATGAATAATCCCTTTGGAGCATCTGCTCCATGCATGCTATGTGTGTTTGAGCATCTTGACTTATGTCACCATGGTTGCTGGTTTGTTGGTGTTTTTGTACTTGCCGATGATTAGATGGTTGGTCGATCACTCGTACACTCGGGGGTGGAGCAAGTGAGGCTTGGTGTGATGGCACAAATATCAACTTGTGCATCCTACCTGGCCTCACTTACTCCATCCCTGGATGTTAATATTTGTTTCGACCAACAAAGTATGAGGCATATGATATCTAGTTGAGATACCACTTGGCTCTTTCTTCCATTTTAGTGCCGATGATTAGAATGTTTGGTCACCTATACGCCGCAATATACTTTGTAGACGAGCCCCCTTTCCCTGGCCACCGTTCCGTGAACGAGTCCTTGACGAGACAACAACGCCGACATGCCTCCTCCGGCGCAGCACCACTTTTTCTCTCGCCGTCGATGCGTGAACGAGTCCTTAATGCCAAGACGGTGCCAGCCTCCCTAGCATCATGCCGACCTCGTTGTCGCGCTTTCAGGCCGTGTCGATCACGCGCCGCACTCTTCGCCTTTTTGCCGGTGAACGAATAGACTAATCGTTGGAATAAGGAAGCCGATGACGGCCGATCGCAATTTAATCTTGCGACCGGCTGTCATCGGTTTCCTTATTCCAACGATCAGCCTATTGGTTCACCGGGCAAGAAGGCGAACAGTGCAGGGCGCGGGACACATGGCTTGAAGCGCGGCAACACGGCCCGGCATAATGCTGAGCAGGCCGGCACGGTCTTTGCATCAAGGACTCGTTCACTGGACAGCGAGGGACTGGCGTGGTTCTGCGCCGGAGATGCAGATCGGCGTTGTTGTGTCGTCAAGCACCCGTTGACGGAACGCCGACCGGGGAAAGGGGGCCCTTCTGCAAAGTATACGGCGGTGTATACTGCAACTATGGTTTCTGACCATAGTATTTGTGTTGACCAACAATGTATGAGGCACATATTCTATTTTGTCATTCCATTTGCTTTGAGATTTTCAAAATGCCGATGATTAAAATGTTTGGTCACCGTACACTCGGGGGTGGCGTAAGTGAGCCTGGTAAGATAGCACAAATATCAATCTCTTGTGCATCCTACCTGGCCTCGCTTACACCATCCCTGAATGTTAATATTTGTGTTGACCAACAATGTATGAGGCACTTATTCCATTTTGTCATTCCATTTGCTTTGAGATTTTCAAAATGCCGATGATTAAAATGTTTGGTCACCGTACACTTGGGGGTGGCGTAAGTGAGCCTGGTAAGATAGCACAAATATCAATCTCTTGTGCATCGGACTTGGTCTCACTTACGCCATCCCTGAATGTTAATATTTGTGTTGACCAACAATGTATGAGGCACTTATTCCATTTTGTCATTCCATTTGCTTTGAGATTTTCAAAATGCCGATGATTAAAATGTTTGGTCACCGTACACTCGGGAGCGGCGTAAGTGAGCCTGGTAAGATAGCACAAATATCAATCTCTTGTGCATCGGACTGGTCTCACTTACACCGTCCCTGAATGTTAATATTTGTGTTGACCAACAATGTATGAGGCATTTATTCCATTTCTCTTGTGCATCGGACTTGTTGGTCTCACTTACGCCGCTCCCGATGAAGGACCCCGATGCAAGCGAGCCTGGTGGGTAGAGATGAGGGAGCAAATGAGGAACCGGATGAAGACTACTTTGTAGGATGAAGACTACTTTGTATCTCGAAATTGTGAATTTTGTATGAATTAAGAGTTATATGCAAAACATTTGACACTTGCCACTATATATGTATCTCGATCGGGATCTAAGTAATGTGATGATGATGTCTATGTTATATCTGTGCAATGTACATGATATTTATATTATATCTGAATGTTGCTGTATATAACCTGTATATCTGTATATTGCTGTCTATAAACTGCATATGTACAGGAGGCAGCACAAAATCGTGTATAATACAAGCAAATTCTGTGGCGCACTGCAAACCAATTCTGTGGCGCAGTCTTTTCTGTGGCGCACCTAAGAGCACGTGCGCCACAGATACGTTAACTCTGTGGCGCATGGGCTGGTGCGCCATAGAAAGCTTATTTTTGTGGCGACGTTTCTGTGGCGCACCTCCCATGCGCCATAGAATCCATTTTTGGTGCGCCACTGATGAGGCTTTTCCTACTAGTGATTCCATGCTAGTTTTATGACAATACTCACATGTTTTATATACACTGGTACGTCTCAAACGTATCTATAATTTCTTATGTTCCATGCTACTTTATTGATCATACTCACATGTTTTATACACACTTTATGTCATATTTATGCATTTTCCGGCACTAACCTATTGACAAGATGCCGAAGAGCCAGTTGCTGTTTTCTGCTGTTTTTGGTTTCAGAAATCCTACAAAGGAAATATTCTCGGAATTGGACGAAATCAACGCCCAGGGTCTTATTTTTCCACGAAGCTTCCAGAAGACCGAGGGAGATACGAAGTGGGGCGACGAGGCGCCGCCACACTAGGGCCGCGCGGCCTAGGGGGGCCCGCGCCGCCCTAGTGTGTGGCCCCCTCGTCAGCCCTCCTGACCTACCCTTCCGCCTATAAGAAGCCTTCATCGAGAAAACCCCAGTACCGAGAGCCACGATACGGAAAACCTTCCAGAGACGCCGACGCCGCCAATCCCATCTCGGGGGATTCAGGAGATCGCCTCCGGCACCCTGCCGGAGAGGGGAATCATCTCCCGGAGGACTCTTCATCGCCATGATCGCCTCCGAAGTGATGTGTGAGTAGTTCACCCCTGGACTATGGGTCCATAGCAGTAGCTAGATGGCTATCTTCTCCTCATGTGCTATCATTGTTCGATCTTGTGAGCTGCCTATCATGATCAAGATCATCTATTTGTAATGCTACATGTTGCGTTTGTTGGGATCCGATGAATATGGAATACTATGTTATGTTGATTATCAATCTATCACCTATGTGTTGTTTATGATCTTGCATGCTCTCTGTTGCTAGTAGAGGCTCTGGCGAAGTTGATACTTGTAACTCCAAGAGGGAGTATTTATGCTCGATAGTGGGTTCATGCCTCCATTTAATCTGGGACAGTGACAGAAAGTTCTAAGGTTGTGGATGTGCTGTTGTCACTAGGGATAAAACATCAATGCTATGTCTAAGGATATTTGTGTTGATTACATTACGCACCATACTTAATGCAATTATCTGTCGTTTGCAACTTAATACTGGAAGGGGTGCGGATGCTAACCCGAAGGTGGACTTTTTAGGCATAGATGCATGCTGGATAGCGGTCTATGTACTTTGTCGTAATGCCCAATTGAATTTCACACTACTCATCATAATATGTATGTGCATTGTCATGCCCTCTTTATTTGTCAATTGCCCAACTGTAATTTGTTCACCCAACATGCTATTTCTTATCGGAGAGACACCACTAGTGAACTGTGGACCCCGGTCCATTCTTTTACATCGAATACAATCTACTGCAAACATTGTTCTTACTGTTCTTTGCAAACATCATCTTCCACACTATACATCTAATCCTTTGTTACAGCAAGCCGGTGAGATTGACAACCTCATTGTTAAGTTGGGGCAAAGTATTTTGGTTGTGTTATGCAGGTTCCACGTTGGCGCCGGAATCCCTGGTGTTGCGCCGCACTACACTCCGCCACCATCAACCTTCAACGTGCTTCTTGACTCCTACTGGTTCGATAACCTTGGTTTCTTACTGAGAGAAAACTCGCTGCTGCACGTATCACACCTTCCTCTTGGGGTTCCCAACAGACGAGTGCTTTACCTTCACAAGCATACACTATATATCATTTTTATGCATTTTCCGGCACTAACCTATTAACAAGATGCCGAAGCGCCAGTTCCTGTTTTCTGTTGTTTTTGGTTTCAGAAATCCTACACAGGAAATATTCTCGGAATTGGACAAAACAAAAGCCCACGGTCTTATTTTCCACGGAGCCTTCCAGAATTCCGAAGAGGAGACGAAGAGGGGCGTCGAGGCGGCCCCAGCCCTGGCCGCGCCGCCCTATGGGGTGGTCCCCTCGAGCGTGCCCCGACTCTGCCCCTTCGCCTATATATTCTCTCCGTCGCGGAAACCCTATTACCGAGAGCCACAATACGAGAAAAGTTCCAGAGACGCCGCCGCCGCCAATCCCATCTCGGGGGATTCAGGAGATCGCCTCCGGCACCCTGCCGGAGAGGGGAATCATCACCGAAGGGCTCTACATCACCATGCTCGCCTCCGGACTGATGCGTGAGTAGTTCATCCTTGGACTATGGGTCCACAGCAGTAGCTAGATGGTTGTCTTCTCCTCTTGTGCTATCATGTTTAGATCTTGTGAGCTGCCTATCATGATCAAGATCATCTATTTCTAATGCTACATGTTGTGTTTGTTGGGATCCGATGAATATGGAATACTATGTCAAGTTGATTATTGATCTATCATATATGTGTTGTTTATGATCTTGCATGCTCTCCGTTGCTAGTAGAGGCTCTGGCCAAGTTGATACTTGTGACTCCAAGAGGGAGTATTTATGCTCGATAGTGGGTTCATGCCTCCATTGAATCTGGGACAGTGACAGAAAGTTCTAAGGGTATGGATGTGCTGTTGCCACTAGGGATAAAACAACAATGCTTTGTCTAAGGATATTTGTATTGTTTACATGACGCACAGTACTTAATGCAATTGTCTGTTGTTTGCAACTTAATACTGGAAGGGGTGCGGATGCTAACCCGAAGGTGGACTTTTTAGGCATAGATGCATGCTGGATAGCGGTCTATGTTCTTTGTCGTAATGCCCTAAGTAAATCTCATATTAGTCATCATGATATGTATGTGCATTGCTATGCTCTCTCTATTTGTCAATTCCCAACTGTAATTTGTTCACCCAACATGCTATTTATCTTATTGGAGAGACACCACTAGTGAACTGTGGACCCTGGTCCATTCTTTTACATCTGAAATACAATCTACTGCGATCATTGTTCTCTGCTGTTTTTTGCAAACAAACATCATTCTCCACACCATACGTTTAATCCTTTGTTTACAGCAAGCCGGTGAGATTGACAACCTCACTGTTAAGTTGGGGCAAAGCATTTTGATTGTGTTGTGCAGGTTCCACGTTGGCGCCGGAATCCCTGGTGTTGCGCCGCACTACACTCCTTCACCAACAACCTTCATGTGGCCTTCATCTCCTACTGGTTCAATAACCTTGGTTTCTTACTGTGGGAAAACTTGCTGCTGTACGCATCACACCTTCCTCTTGGGGTTCACAACGGACGTGTGCTTCACACGTTATCAAGATCTTTTTCTGGCGCCGTTGCCGGGGATGTGAAGGAAAATTACACCACAGAGATTTCTAACTCCCACGTCAACTGCACGCCAGCAACTCTTTTTCTGGCGCTGTTGCCGGGGAGATCAAGACGCGCTGCAAGGAGGGTCTCTCACATCCAATCTCTTTACTTTGTTTATTGTCTTGCTTTATTTTATTTTCTGTCTTGTTTGCTTTCTTTATATCAAAAACACAAAAAAATTAGTTACTAGTTTTACTTTACTTAATTTGGTTTTGTTTAGTTTATTTTTATTGCTAAAAATGAGTAATCCTGAAGTTGAAGTTCGTTCATTTAAGCAACAAGGGGGAGAAAGTTTTAAAGATGCTTGGTATAGAATTAGTGATGCTCATCATAGGTGCACTAAGAAACACTCCACTATTATCCTCCTTAGGAACTTTTATGTTGGTATCTCTAGCTGGAATAGGTATGTTCTTGATACTCTTGCGGGAGGTAATTTCCTAGGCACTTCTGCTTTAGAAGCTAGTTGCATTATTGAGAGTCTAGTTGGAATACCACCTGTTAATGAAGCTAAAATTGAAATCTCTCTTGAAGATGTCATGAAAAAGTTGGAGGCCATAGAGAAAAATCTTCCAAGTGTTGAGACTAATTTGGGAATATTACTTGATAACACTGATAAACTTGATAAATCTCTAGGAGGAATTAATGAAAGAATTGTTGTCTTAGAAACTTGTGCTATCCATGATAACCAAACCCATAGGATTGGTGAACTTGAAGAAGCTATGGGAACCTTGGGTTCAACTTTTTCTTCTTTTAAGTTTAAGGAGAAAGCTTATGTGGGTAAGGAGCAAAAGTTCATGTATGTCTCTAAGGTACCTAAGCCAAAGAACTATTATAAGCCTAAAATTGATAAAGCCCTTAGTACCACTATGGGAAATTTAGATAATGGAGCATCTAAGATACCTATTGTGATAAGTTGTGTTTTTAAGGAAAATCATGATGTTAATGCTTCCTCTTTTGATAATACTTGATTTACACTTTCTGCGCCTAGGTGAAAGGCGTTAAAGAAAAGCGCTTATGGGAGACAACCCATTATTTTACTTCTGCAATTTTTGTTTTATATTTGTTTCTTGGAAGTTGTTACTACTGTAGCAACCTCTCCTTATGTTTACTTTATTGCATTGTTGTGCCAAGTAAAGTCTTTGATAGTAAGGTTGATACTAGATTTGGATTTCTGCGCAGAAACAAATTTCTAGCTGTCACGAATTTGAGTAGATCTCTCTGTAGGAAACTCAGAAAAATCATGAGTAATCCTCATATATGTACGCAACTTTCATTCAATTTGAGCTTCTTCATCTGAGCATGTTAAGTGCCTCGAAAAAATTCGTCTTTACGGACTGTTCTGTTTTGACAGATTCTGCCTTTTATTTCACATTGCCTCTTTTACTGTGTTTGAATGGATTTCTTTGCTCCATTAACTTTTAGTAGCTTTGGGTAATGTCCAGAAGTGTTAGGAATGATTGTGTCCTCTCTGAACATGTGAATTCTTGATTATGCACTAACCCTCTAATGAGATTATTTTGAGTTTGGTGTGGAGGAAGTTTTCAAGGGTCAAGAGAGGAGGATGATATAATATGATCAAGAAGAGTGAAAAGTAAGAGAGGAGGATGATATAATATGATCAAGAAGAGTGAAAAGTCTAAGCTTGGGGATGCCCCCGTGGTTCATCCCTGCATATTTCAAGAAGACTCAAGCATCTAAGCTTGGGGATGCCCAAGGCATCCCCTTCTTCATCGACAACTTATCAGGTCACCTCTAGTGAAACTATATTTTTATTCCGTCACATCTTATGTGCTTTACTTGGAGCGTCTGTATGCTTTTATTTTTGTTTGTGTTTGAATAAAATCGTATCCTAGCATTCCTTGTGTGGGAGAGAGACACGCTCTGCTTGTTCATATGAACACTGGTGTTCTTAGCTTTACTTTTAATGTTCATGGCTGATACGTCTCCAACGTATCGATAATTTCTTATGTTCCATGCTACTTTTATGATGATACTCACATGTTTTATACATACTTTATGTCATATTTATGCATTTTCCGGCACTAACCTATTAACGAGATGCCGAAGAGCCATTTGTTGTTTTCTGCTGTTTTTGGTTTCAGAAATCCTAGTAAGGAAATATTCTCGAAATTGGACGAAATCAACGCCCAGGGGCCTATTTTTCCACGAAGCTTCCAGAACACTGAAAGGGAACCGAAGTGGGGCGACGAGGCGCCACCACACTAGGGCGGCGCAGCCCAGGAGGGGCCCGCGCGGCCCTAGCGTGTGGGGCCCCCGTCAGCCCTCCGACTCCGCCCTTCCGCCTACTTAAAGTCTTCGTGGCGAATACCCCAGTACCGAGAGCCACGATACGGAAAACATTCCAGAGACGCCGCCGCCGCCAATCCCATCTCGGGGGATTCAGGAGATCGCCTCCGGCACCCTGCCGGAGAGGGGAATCATCTCCCGGAGGACTCTTCACCGCCATGGTCGCCTCCGGAGTGATGTGTGAGTAGTTCACCCCTGGACTATGGGTCCATAGCAGTAGCTAGATGGTCGTCTTCTCCTAATTGTGCTATCATTGTTGGATCTTGTGAGCTGCCTAACATGATCAAGATCATCTATTTGTAATGCTACATGTTGCGTTTGTTGGGATCCGGTGAATATGGAATACTATGCTATGTTGATTATCAATCTATCTATGTGCTGTTTATGATCTTGCATGCTCTCCGTTGCTAGTAGAGGCTCTGGCCAAGTTGATACTTGTAACTCCAAGAGGGAGTATTTATGCTCTATAGTGGGTTCATGTCTCCATTAAATCTGGGGGAGTGACAGCAACCCCTAAGGTTGTGGATGTGATGTTGCCACTAGGATAAAATATCAATGCTATGTCTAAGGATGTATTTGTTGATTACATTACGCACCATACTTAATGCAATTGTCTGTTGTTTGCAACTTAATACTGGAGGGGGTTCGGATGATAACCTGAAGGTGGACTTTTTAGGCATAGATGCATGCTAGATAGCGGTCTATGTACTTTGTCGTAATGCCCAATTGAATTTCACAATAGTCATCATAACATGTATGTGCATGGTCATGCCCTCTTTATTTGTCAATTGCCCAACTGTAATTTGTTCACCCAACATGCTATTTATCTTATGGGAGAGACACCACTAGTGAACTGTGGACTCCGGTCCATTCTTTTACATCGAATACAATCTACTGCAATACTCGTTCTACTGTTCTCTGCAAACATCATCATCCACACTATACATCTAATCCTTTGTTACAGCAAGCCGGTGAGATTGACAACCTCACTGCAACGTTGGGGCAAAGTAATTTGGTTGTGTTGTGCAGGTTCCACGTTGGTTCCGGAATCCCTGGTGTTGCGCCGCACTACACTCCGCCGCCATCAACCTTCGACGTGCTTCTTGGCTCCTACTGGTTCGATAAACCTTGGTTTCTTACTGAGGGAAACTTACTGTTGTACGCATCACACCTTCCTCTTGGGGTTCCCAACGGACGCGTGTTGAACGGAAAGACATACGTCAACTACGCGCAGCAAGTAAATTTCTGGCGCCGTTGCCGGGGAGATCAAGACACGCTGCAAGGGGAGTCTCCACTTCCAATCTCTTTATTTTGTTTTTGTCTTGCTTTACTTTTATTTACTTCTTTGTTTGCTGCACTAAAACAAAACACACAAAAATTAGTTGCTAGTTTTACTTTATTTACTATCTTGTTTGCCATATTAAAAACACAAAAAAATTAGTTACTTGCATTTACTTTATCTAGTTTGCTTTATTTACTATTGCTAAAATGACTAATCCTGAAGTTGAAGTTCGTTCATTTAAGCAACAAGGGGGAGAATGTTTAAAAGATGCTTGGTATAGAATTAGTGATGCTCATAATAGGTGCACTAAGAAACACTCCACCACTATCCTACTCAGGAATTTTTATGTTGGTATCTCTTGCTGGAATAGGTATGTTCTTGATTGTCTTGCGGGGGGTAATTTCCTAGGCACTCCTACTTTAGAAGCTAGTTGCATTATTGAGAGTCTATTTGTAATACCACCTATTAATAAAGTTAAAATTGAAATCTCTCTTGAAGATGTCATGAAAAAGTTGGAAACCATAGAGCAAAATCTTCCAAGTATTGAGACTAATTTGGGAGCATTACTTGATAGCACTGACAAACTTGATAAATCTCTAGGTGGAATTAATGAGAGAATTGCCATCTTAGAAGCTTGTGCTATTCATGATAATCAAACCCAAAGGATTAGTGAACTTGAAGAGGCTATGGGAACATTGGGTTCAACTTTTTCTTCTATTAAATTTAAGGAGAAAGCTTATGTGGGTAAGGAGCAAAAGTTCATGTATGTCTCTAAGGTGCCTAAACCAAAAAACCATTATAGGCCTAAAATTTACAAAGCTCTTAATACCACTATAGATAATGGAGCATCCAATGCTTCGTCTCTTGATAATACTTGATACACACTTTCTGCGCCTAGCTGAAAGGCGTTAAAGAAAAGCGCTTATGGGAGACAACCCATGATTTTACTACAGCACTTTTATTTTATATTTGAGTCCTGGAAGTTGTTACTACTTTAGCAACCTCTCCTTATCTTAATTTTGTTTCATTGTTGTGCCAAGTAAAGTCTTTGATAGTAAGGTTCATACTAGATTTGGATTGCTGCACAGAAACAGATTTCTTGCTGTCACGAATTTGAGCAATAGTTTCTGTAGGTAACTCAGAAAATTCTTCCAATTTACGTGAGTGATCCTCAGATATGTACGCAACTTTCATTCAATTTGAGCATTTTCATCTGAGCAAGTCTGGTGCACCTATAAAATTCGTCTTTACGGACTGTTCTGTTTTGACAGATTCTGCTTTTTATTTCGCATTGCCTGTTTTGCTATGCTTGATGGATTTCTTTATTCCATTAACTTTCAGTAGCTTTGTGCAATGTCCAGAAGTGTTAATAATGATTATGTCACCTCTGAACATGTGAATTTTGATTATGTACTAACCCTCTAATGAGTTGTTTTGAGTTTGGTGTGGAGGAAGTTTTCAAGGATCAAGAGAGGAGGATGATACAATATGATCAAGGAGAGTGAAAGCTCTAAGCTTGGGGATGCCCCGGTGGTTCATCCCTGCATATTTCAAGAAGACTCAAGCATCTAAGCTTGGGGATGCCCAAGGCATCCCCTTCTTCATCGACAACATTATCAGGTTCCTCTAGTGAAACTATATTTTTATTCCATCACATCTTATGTGCTTTACTTGGAGCGTCTGTATATTTTTATTTTTGTTTTGTTTGAATAAAGTTGGATCCTAGCATTCATTGTGTGGGAGAGAGACACGCTCCGCCGTTGCATATGGACAAATATGTCCTTAGGCTTTACTCATAATATTCATGGCAAAGGTTGAACTGCTTCGTTAAATTGTTATATGGTTGGAAACGGGAAATGCTACATGTGGTAATTGGTATAATATCTTGAATAATGTGCTACTTGGCAATTGTTGTGCTCATGTTTAAGCTCTTGCATCATATACTTTGCACCTATTAGTGAAGAAATACATAGAGCTTGTTAAAATTTGGTTTGCATGATTGGTCTCTCTAAGGTCTAGATATTTTCTAGTAAGGGTTGAACAACAAGGAAGACGGTGTAGAGTCTTATAATGCTTACAATATGTCTTTTATGTGAGTTTTGCTGTACCGGTTCATACTTGTGTTTGCTTTAAACAACCTTGCTAGCCTAAACCTTGTATCGAGAGGGAATACTTCTCATGCATCCAAAATCCTTGAGCCAAACACTATGCCACTTGTGTCCACCATACCTACCTACTACATGGTATTTCTCCGCCATTCCAAAGTAAATTGCGTGAGTGCTACCTTTAAAATTTCTATTCTTCATCTTTGCAATATATAGCTCATGGGACAAATAGCCTAAAAACTATTGTGCTATTGAATATGTACTTATGCATCTTATCTCTTATAAGTTTCTTGTTGAGCGATAACCATGTTCCTGGGGACGCCATCAACTACCCTCTGTTGAATATCATGTGAGTTGCTATGCATGTTCGTCTTGTCTGAAGTAAGGGCGATTTACCATGAGTTGAATGGTTTGAGTATGCATATTGTTAGAGAAGAGCATTGGGCCGCTAACTAAAGCCATGATCCATGGTGGAAGTTTCAGTTTTGGACAACTATCCTCAATCTCTTATGAGAATATTATTTGTTGTTGAATGCTTATGCATTAAAGAGGAGTCCATTATCTGTTGTCTATGTTGTCCCGGTATGGATGTCTAAGTTGAGAATAATCAAAAGCGAGAAATCCAATACGAGCTTTCTCCTTAGACCTTTGTACAGGCGGCATAGAGGTACCCCTTTGCGACACTTGGTTAAAACATATGTATTGCGATGATAATCCAGGTAATCCGAGCTAATTAGGATAAGGTGCGGGCACTATTGGTATACTATGCATGAGGCTTGCAACTTGTAGGATATAATTTACATGATACATATGCTTTATTACTACCGTTGACAAAATTGTTTCTTGTTTTAAAAATAAAAGCTCTAGCACAAATATAGCAATCAATGCTTCCCTCTGCGAAGGGCCTTTCTTCTACTTTTATGTTGAGTCAGTTTACCCATTTCCTTCTATCTCAAGAAGCAAACACTTGTGTTAACTGTGCATTGATTCCTACATACTTGCATATTGCACTTATTATATTACTTTATGTTGACAATATCCATGAGATATACATGTTACAAGTTGAAAGCAACCGCTGAAACTTAATCTTCCTTTGTGTTGCTTCAATGCCTTTACTTTGAATTTATTGCTTTATGAGTTAAATCTTATGCAAGACTTATTGATGCTTGTCTTGAAAGTACTATTCATGAAAAGTCTTTGCTATATGATTCAATTGTTTACTCATTGCATTTACATTGCTTCGAATCGCTGCATTCATTACATGTGCTTACAATAGTATTGATCAAGATTATGATGGCATGTCACTTCAGAAATTATCTTTGTTATCGTTTACCTACTCGGGACGAGTAGGAACTAAGCTTGGGGATGCTGATACGTCTCCAACGTATCGATAATTTCTTATGTTCCATGCTACTTTTATGATGATACTCACATGTTTTATACATACTTAATGTCATATTTATGCATTTTCAGGCACTAACCTATTAACGAGATGCCGAAGAGCCAGTTGCTGTTTTCTGCTGTTTTTGGTTTCAGAAATCCTAGTAAGGAAATATTCTCGGAATTGGACGAAATCAACGCCCAGGGGCCTATTTTTCCACGAATCTTCCAGAACACCGAAAGGGAACCGAAGTGGGGCGACGAGGCGCCGCCACACTAGGGCGGCGCGGCCCAGGAGGGGCCCCCGTCAGCCCTCCGACTCCGCCCTTCCGCCTACTTAAAGTCTTCGTCGCGAATACCCCAGTACCGAGATCCACGATACGGAAAACCTTCCAGAGACGCCGCCGCCGCCAATCCCATCTCGGGGGATTCAGGAGATCGCCTCCGGCACCCTGCCGGAGAGGGGAATCATCTCCCGGAGGACTCTTCGCCGCCATGGTCGCCTCCGGAGTGATGTGTGAGTAGTTCACCCCTGGACTATGGGTCCATAGCAGTAGCTAGATGGTCGTCTTCTCCTAATTGTGCTATTATTGTTGGATCTTGTGAGCTGCCTAACATGATCAAGATCATCTATTTGTAATGCTACATGTTGCGTTTGTTGGGATCCGATGAATATGGAATACTATGCTATGTTGATTATCAATCTATCTATGTGTTGTTTATGATCTTGCATGCTCTCCGTTGCTAGTAGAGGCTCTGGCCAAGTTGATACTTGTAACTCCAAGAGGGAGTATTTATGCTCGATAGTGGGTTCATGTCTCCATTAAATCTGGGGGAGTGACAGCAACCCCTAAGGTTGTGGATGTGCTGTTACCACTAGGGATAAAACATCAATGCTATGTCTAAGGATGTATTTGTTAATTACATTACGCACCATACTTAATGCAATTGTCTGTTGTTTGCAACTTAATACTGGAGGGGGTTCGGATGATAACCTGAAGGTGGACTTTTTAGGCATAGATGCATGCTGGATAGCGGTCTATGTACTTTGTCGTAATGCCCAATTGAATTTCGCAACACTCATCATAACATGTATGTGCATGGTCATGCCCTCTTTATTTGTCAATTGCCCAACTGTAATTTGTTCACCCAACATGCTATTTATCTTATGGGAGAGACACCACTAGTGAACTGTGGACCCCGGTCCATTCTTTTACATCGAATACAATCTACTACAATACTCGTTCTACTGTTCTCTGCAAACATCATCATCCACACTATACATCTAATCCTTTGTTACAGCAAGCCGGTGAGATTCACAACCTCACTGTCACGTTGGGGCAAAGTAATTTGGTTGTGTTGCGCAGGTTCCATGTTGGTGCCGGAATCCCTGTTGTTGCGCCGCACTACACTCCGCCGCCATCAACCTTCGACGTGCTTCTTGGCTCCTACTGGTTCGATAAACCTTGGTTTCTTACTGAGGGAAACTTACTGTTGTAAGCATCACACCTTCCTCTTGGGGTTTCCAACGGACGCGTGTTGAACGGAAAGACATACGTCAACTACGCGCAGCAATGGCGAAGGTTGAAAACCGCTTCGTTCATTGCTATTTGGTTGGAAACAGAAAATGCTTCATGTGGTAATTGGTATATTATCTTGAATAATTTGATACTTGGCAATTGTTTTAAGCTCTCAAATAGATCATGTTTAAGCTCTTGCATCATGTAGTTTGAACCTATTAGTGGAGAATTACTGTAGAGCTTGTTGAAATTTGGTTTGCATGATTGGTCTCTATAAAACTCTAGATATTTTCCGGTAAAAGTGTTTGAACAACAAGGAAGACAGTGTAGAGTCTTATAATGCTTGCAATATGTTCTTATGTAAGTTTTGCTGTACCGGTTCATACTTGTGTTTGCTTCAAACAACCTTGCTAGCCAAAGCCTTGTACTGAGAGGGAATGCTTCTCGTGCATCCAAAACCTTGAGTCAAAACCTATGCCATTTGTGTCCACCATAACTACCTACTATGTGGTATTTCTCTGCCATTCCAAAGTAAATTGCTTGCGTGCTACCTTTAAAATTTTCATTACTTGTCTTTGCAATATATAGCTCATGGGAAAGTAGCTTAAAAACTATTGTGGTAAAGAATATGTCGCTTATGTATCTTATTTCTTATAAGTTTCTTGTTGAGCGGTAACCATGTTTCTGGGGACGCCATCAACTGTTACACTTTTGTTGAATATCATGTGAGTTGCTATGCATGTTCGTCTTGTCTGAAGTAAGGGTGATTTGTCATGATTAAATGGTTTGAGTATGCACCCCGCCAACCAAAGCCATGTATCATGGTGGAATTTTCAGTTTGGACATTAATCCTCAATCTCTTATGAGAATATTATCTGTTGTTGAATGCTTAAACATTAAAGAGGAGTCCATTATCTGTTTTCTATGTTGTCCCGGTATGGATGTCCTCAAGTTGAGATTTATCAAAAACGAGAAATCAAATGCGATCTATCTCCTTGGACCTTTGTACAGGCGGCATAGAGGTACCCCTTTGTGAAACTTGGTTGAAACATATGTAATGCAATGATAATCCATGGAAATCCGATCTAATTAGGACAAGGTGCGAGCACTATTGGTATTCGATGCCTGAGGCTTGCAACTTATAGAATGTTTTATGCATAACACATATGAATTATTACTACCATTGAAAAAATTGTTTCCATGTTTTCAAAATAAAAAGCTCTAGCACATAAGTAATCCCTGCTTCCCTCTGCGAAGGGCCTTTCTTTTATTTTATGTTGAGTCAGTTTACCTACTTCTTTCCATCTTTGAAGCAAACACTTGTGTCAACTGTGTGCATTGATTCCTACATACTTGCTTATTTGCACTCATCATATTACTTTGTGTTGACAATTATCGATGAGATATACATGTTGAAGTTGAAAGCAACTGCTGAAACTTATATCTTTCTTTGTATTGCTTCAAAACCTTCTATTAAGAATTTATCGCTTTATGAGTTAACTCTTATGCAAGACTTGACTGGATCATGGTAAGACCTTAAGTGACACATGTTGAATTACGCCAGTATATATACCGGGGTCGAGTCCTGGGACTTGACCTTGAAGTAGGGTTTTTAGCGGGATTGCCACAAGAGCAGTTAACTCGTACCTGATCCGCCAGATGAACCAGCCCCATTTACCATTATCCGTGCACAATATATAACTGTTCTATGAAAATTATTTAGTGACTCGAAGAAATTGTGTGTTAATTGTAATGATGAATATTTTACTCGTTTCTACGATTCAAGCAAAATATCGGGGGCTACTGACATAGGATCCCCAATGGGCCTGCCGAAGAAGGTACCCTTGTTTTACTAAAAGCCCACGACCTGAAGATCATAAAGCCCGGAAGCCCAATAAGGCGTCGATATGGAAGATAGCGATACATTAGGAATAAAGACTTGTAACTATACGGGACAAACTCAAAGAGTCTCCCGCTGTTTGTAATTTGTATATTACGAAACCCTCGGTTCCGCCTCCTATATAAGGGGGAGTCGAGGGAGAAAGAAATGATCGATTTCATTGTCAACACAACCCTAGTTTTTAGCAGTCGAGCACCTTTTCGGCTGAAACCTTCGAGATCTACTTGCCCTCTACTTGCCACGATACCCTAGTCTACAACTTGTAGGCATTGACAAGTCGATATCTTGTCACCGGGGGCTGGCCCCAAAAGAGGAGCTTCCCGGGAAACCTTCATCCCGAAGAACCACATCTCTGGGGTACTTGAGAAGAAAAACAGAGTGGATTCCTGGGAGCTGCAAGCAGAAGACCCAGGGGGCCGTGCGAGGCACTAGCCTTCCCCCGGTGTTGCGAATCGAAGTGGTGCCCATCCTGGCTGGCAGCACCATCCCCGCTTCCTCCCTCCGCAACGTTCGGTTCAGTCCCGATGACGCGGTCCACAACAGCGAAGAGATCTGTAATCTGCGCTCTCAGGTCACGTCAAGGATCTCTCACTCCAACGACTCCTTGACGCCCGTTAGATCATTCTCCACGCGGCCTTTAACGAAGTCGAGAGATGTGTTGAGATCCTTGAGCTGCTCCGTCGTGTCCTCGACCTAGACCTTGATGACATCCAACATCTCCTTCTTGTAGGAGGCAAACTTGGCCTCGTGGATCTCGGTCGTCTTTGACTTGAGCATGTCGTAGAGGAGCTTGCTTCAGGCGAGAGTGACTTCATTGCCTCTGCTATCTTCCACACATCAAATCTCGTGGAGTGGAGATGGATTGGAAACTCGAGATCGCGAGGACCGATGCTCTAATACCAGATGTAAGCTACTTGGGTAGAATTCGCGGAGGCGGAGGATGAACCAAAACGACACATGAATTTGAATTCTCTAGCTCGTTCCTCCCCTCCACCCCCAAGTTAGTTCAATATCATACGACAATGCGGTCTGGCTCATCCTCATCCAAGCCAGGTTCTAATTGAAACTATCCTCGCATATTTGTTTTTTGAGAATAACTATCCTCGCATGTACATAGGATTGACTCTGCAAGTGTTACAAGGCCTAACGGGCCCATTCATGGCCCGTAAGCCGAGCCGGAAGTCGAGTTCTCCTCTTCGGCCACGGCTCGGGGTTCTGGACGCTTGCCTCCTATTCGGCCTTGTCAGCATTGGGGTCGTGGACGCTGACATTTTCGCAATCGTCAAACGGTGGATTATAAAGGTAAAACAAAACTATCATGGGTGCAAACGAACATGGTTACAACGAGATTACGAGACAAACAGGTGGTTAAAAAGTGGCCGCCCCGTTCCATGACACGAATGGATCCATTGAAATGACCAAGCAGCAGCGACGTGGTTTGACCGGAGGTGACGACGACGCCGCCATCGCCGTCGCCGTCGCTCTCTACCTGGTGCTCTAACTAACGCGGCAACTACTAGCTTGGATCATATGACTCGAGTCGTACGAATATTGCGTGGACGGGATGATCATGGTAGTAGTAGCTCCACCTGCTCCGCTCCACGCGCGCATCATCGGCCAATCATCGCCGCCTGCTGATGCCGACGGGTCGTCGGTCGCCGGCCGGCCGCCGTCGCCTTTTCTCCCGTAGGCGTGATCGGATGAACATCTGGTCATGGACGCGTCCGCTTGTCTCGTTGCCGCACGATCGGACGGGAGGGGAACATTCTTCACCGGCCTCCGGAAGGCCATTCCCCCGGATCGGACAAAAATGGTTGCGTGAGCAGAGAACATTCGCCATCCAGCGTGTTAAGCTTTTTCTTTTTATACGTACAGCCCGGTGGATGCGAATCGATTTAAATATATGCTGCGTCCTTTTTGAATGTTCTTCTGCCTTTCTTTACGTATCCAAAGGCTTCTTTCGTTATACCAGTGGAGGAGTGTCCGGTCTTAGTCACTTGGGTTTTGTATTGTACCTTTGGTGATGTTCCCTTTCTAGCATGGCTTGTTTTGTAGAAAATTTCCAACTTTGCCTACCGTGGTTTTGCGAGATTCGTGGCTAGTGCGGAGCGTGTGCCATGGAAAATTAAATGTTGACCAACAGCGAGGGATCCCTTGACTATATGTTGTTAATTAGGTACTATCTCCGTTCTAAAATATAGTATGTTTTTTAAAGAAAAAAAGATAAGTTAGCTAGAAATTACACTCTCTATCTCTGGTGATTCACACGTGGATAGCAACACGTTTAGTCGTCCGAACGATTTACATGCGATTTGAACCCGGGTGGACAACAAGCTCATAACCGTGAGCTCAAACCATCAAGCCGAGTGATTGCTTCTCTCTTCTCTATTCTATCAAAATTTACCGGTCCCATAAGTTAATTTGAAATGCAATGATCTAGTGAAAATGAACAAACACCTCGATCGGTGTAGCTCACATTTCAACCGTGATCACACCATCCCTCTTTTGATCACATGTGTAAGCTAACCGATTTCATATCGCATTATTTCCCCACCATGTTCCTTTACATATTTGCCTCATGTTATGTGTGCTCGGCTAGCTGCAATACCTACCTTCCGCTAATTATATTGATGTGTGACTATAAATCCACTCCTACGCATAATGGGCACACACTACCACACAACACTGTCGGAGAGAAGGGGTGCACGCCGAGAGCCACATTCTCTTTCTCCTGGTCAAGAAAGAGGTGATCCACTCCAAAGTCGCACTTCTGGCGCCATAGAATGGGGTGCCTCATCCTAGGTCACCGGCGCAGAAGATAGTGGCGTACGCGTCACTTCACACGGCTACAATTCCCAAATCTATGTTTTTTCATAGCAAATTCAAAGTTGAATGCGGCTAAAAGTTGCTAGAGTTTGAATATTGTTCCATTTTTTGGTAGAGAACTTCAAGCTTTTATCGTGGAAGTTGAAACCTCTCTATTATTGATGTGCATGATTGCTAAACATATGATTTTTTAATTGTGATTCATTTTCACTAGATCTTTTATAAAATTCTAGATAGCTTGCTAAACATATATATTTTTTCAAAAAATAGTGATTCATTTGCACTAGAACTTTATAGGATTCATTTGCATCAGATCTGGTAGGAAAATTTCCTCCATTCCATTGGAAAGAATCCTTTTCAATCCTATAGTATGACATGGTATGATCGTCGATAAACGGAGACCGAGCTATATTTTAAAATTCCAAAATTATATTTAGAATTTTTGAAAAGAAGGTAAAAATATGCTTCACTGTACTCAACGATATATCCTACAATCTTGTGAAATCACAATGTGAAATTTCTTATATTCTAGGCTACACGAACATAAACAAAATGTAGGGATTCGTTGCATAGAAAACAAAAATTTTCCTACCGCGAGAACGCAATCCAAACCAAGATGCAATCTAGAAGACGGTAGCAACGAGGGGGTATCGAGTCTCACCCTTGAAGAGATTCCAAAGCCTACAAGATGAGGCTCTTGTTGCTGCGGTAGACGTTCACTTGCCGCTTGCAAAAGCGCGTAGAAGATCTTGATCACGATCTCTTCCGGCGCCACGAACGGGCAGCACCTCCGTACTCGGTCACACGTTCGGTGTTGATGAAGACGACGTCCTTCTCCCCGTTCCAGCGGGCAGCGGAAGTAGTAGATCCTCCTTGGAATCCCGACAGCACGACGGCGTGGTGGCGGTGTTGATGGAGATCTCCGGCGGAGATTCGCTAAGCATATGCGGGAGAGGTGGTGGAGGAGACGTAGCTAGGGTTTGGGGAGAGGGGGCTTGGGCGCCGACCCTCAAAGGGGTGCGGCCAAGGCTGAGCCAAGAGTGGCCTGCCACCCTCCCCTTGCCCCTCATTATATAGGTGGAAGCCCCAAGAGTTGTGGTCCAAGTCTTCGAATAAGACCCCAACACCAAAACTTCCCAAAGGTGGGAAACCTACTCAAGGGGGGAGTCCTACCCAAGGTGGGACTCCCACCTTTCCTTGAGGTGGGGCTGGCCGGCCACCAAGGTGGAGCCCACCTGGGACTCCTCCCCCTTAGGGTTTGGCCGGCCATGCTAGTGGAGTCCCTCCGGGACTCCACCTTCCATAGTGTCGTTCTTCTGGACTTTTCTAGAACCTTCTAGAACCTGCCATAAATGCACCGGATCATTTCCAAACTTGGAATATGACTTCCTATATATGAATCTTATTCTCCGGACCATTCCGGACCTCCTCGTGATATCCTGGATCCCATCCGAGACTCCGAACAAAACTTCGAACTCCATTCCATATTCCATATCTACTTAAACGACATCAAACCTTAAGTGTGTCACCCTACGGTTCGTGAACTATGTAGACATGGTTGAGACTTCTCTCCGACCAATAACCAATAGCGGGATCTGGAGATCCATAATGGCTCCCACATATTCAACGGTGACTTAGTGATCGAATGAACCATTCACATACGATACCAATTCCCTTTGTCACGCGATATTTTACTTGTCTGAGGTTTGATCATCGGTATCTCTATACCTCGTTCAACCTTGTCTCATGACAAGTACTCTTTACTCGTACCGTGGTATGTGGTCTCTTATGAACCATTCATATGCTTGCAAGCTATTAGACGACATTCCACCGAGAGGGCCCAGAGTATATCTATCCGTCATCGGGATGGACAAATCCCACTGTTGATCCATATGCCTCAACTCATACTTTCCGGATACTTAATCCCATCTTTATAACCACCCATTTACGCAGTGGCGTTTGATGTAATCAAAGTACCTTTCCGGTATAAATGATTTATATGATCTCATGGTCATAAGGACTAGGTAACTATGTATCGAAAGCTTATAGCAAATAACTTAATGACGTGATCTTATGCTACGCTTAATTGGGTGTGTCCATTATATCATTCACATAATGACACAACCTTGTTATTAATAACATCCAATGTTCATGATCATGAAACGATGATCATCTATTAATCAACAAGCTAGTTATACAAGAGGCTTACTAGGGACTCCTTGTTGTTCACATAACACACATGTATCAATGTTTCGGTTAATACAATTATAGCATGGTATGTAAACATTATCATAAACTCAAAGATATTATATTAACCATTTTATTATTGCCTCTTGGGCATATCTCCAACAGTCTCCCACTTGCACTAGAGTCAATAATCTAGTTTAAATTTGTAAAGATATAACACCTTGGCCTTCCGGTGCTTTATCATGTTTTGCTCACGGGAGAGATTTTAGTCAACGGATCTGACATGCTCAGAACCGTATGTATTTTAGTCAGCATTAAATATGTTTGGTCTTCTGGTGGAACCTTAATTCCGCGGTCTGAAATATGTCACTAATATTGTCACACACAATATAGCTTCAAAGTTCTGACTCTGTCGGAACTACACCAAGCTCTCAAAGAACCTATTGACTTAACATTCTTTGCCATTGTCAAAACAATGACATACTCTGCCTTCTTTTGTAGAATCCGTCACAATATTTAGAACTCTTCTAAATCTAGCATAGACAACTTCTAGCTCATTGTGCTACCTTTTAAACAACACTTAGTCTAATTTGAGATTGAAATTTTATTTTCATATGTGACAAAACAAATATCGGTGCAACACCTTACAGCAATTTCTTTGGCATTTCTCCATACAAAACTATATATATATATCCTTGGTTCTTCTTAAGTACTCAAGAATATTCTTACTGTTTTTCAATGATCATCACATGAATCATTCTGGTACATGCTCATAACACTTTTAGAGCACAGGACATCTGATTGTGTACATATTATCCGTGATCTATAATCACTCATGTGTTTTTACTCATTGAGTGTCAGATACACTCAAGTCTTGTTAAAACTTCACATGACAAGAACATTTTCTTAATATTTCTATATTGAACTATTTCAATATCCATTCTATGTACTTTGACTTAAACTTATTTTGTGTTTCAATCTATCTTCATAGATCTTGACACTAGATATGTTTCAGTCCATATCCTTTCATTGAAGTTAATTTCTCAATGAAACCTTTTTAATCAAGTATATAATTACATCATTTATAACCAACTATATGTCATCTACATAAGTATTATAAATATGTCTCAGCGCTCCCACTTAATTTCTTGCAAATGCAAGCCTCTTCATCATCTCTAATGAAATCAAAAACTCTTTGACTATTTCATCCGGTGAAGATTCCAACTCCGTAGTACTCACTTCATCCAATTGAAGTTCGTATATCTATCTAGTATTCCACGGACTAGCAAAACAATTTTTTGTATCTTGTATACACCTTTAATACACACTTCTGTTAAGTAGTGTATTTTGCCATCCTACTAGCATATTTCATAAAAGAAATATATAGTGATTACTAGAATAATCCACATAGACTATAAGCATTGCTACAGAAGATCTAATCTTATTGTAGTCAACTCTTTGAATTTTGTCGTAAACAACTTTTCGACAAGTTGAGCTTCTTCAAGGATATTTCATCCAAGTCCATAGATCCATTTACTTTCAAGAAAGTATTCATCTATGTTGGATTTCATGGCGTACTGCCATTTTAATGGAGTCAGGGCCCATCATAACTTCTTTGTTTGTAGTTGGTTTATCATTGTTCAAAAACAATCATTTGTCCATAAATCATTTATTTGATCACAAAGTAAACCATACCTACAAGGTTCAATATGTACTTCGATCTCCATGGCTAAAACACTTTGTATTCATGGGAGCCATGATCGTCGTGGCCGCTTCCGGAACCAATTCCGATGCTGCGCTACTCTGATCATTATGCTCAGGTTCATAAACCTTATCAAGTTCTATTGTCCTCCCACTCAAATACTTCGCTAGAAACAATTTCTTGGAAATAAGAAACATTGACAAACACTTTTGTCTTTGTCTACATAGTGGGAAGAATTCCCAATCAATTCTCTGGAATAACCAACAAAGACATTCATCTGATTTTGGTTGTAAACTTATTTACTTATGCTATGCATACCAAAATTTTAAGAAAAGACTATTAGGATTCATACCCATGCCATAACTCGTATGGTGTCATTTCAACGGATCATGATGATGCTCTATTAAGTGTAAAAGCGGTAGTCACTAAAGCATAATCCACAAAAAAATATAATGGCATCAATATTTTATCTCATCATTGATCCAACAAGGTTTGGATACGTCTTTTGGATACTTCATCATCACTATGATACTCCAAGAAACGTGAGTTGTAGAACAACTTCATAACTCTCTTAGATGTTCGCTAAAACTCGTAATTCAAATATTTCCACCATGATCCAATCATAGATATTTGACTTTTCTATTACGATGATTTCCACTTCATGCTGAAATTTATTTGAATCTATTCAAATGTTTCAAACTTCTTCCTTATCGAATATATCCACATATATATATTCAATTCATTGTTTGAAGTTTTCATGAAGTAGAAGAATCTCCCGCACACAACTATGTCCAGTGAACCACATACATCATCATGTATGTTTTCACTAAGTTAGTTGCCCGTTCAACTCTTGGCCTATAAACGGTATTTTAGTCATTCTCTTTAGAAAAGATTTGCAAGCGCCAAATGATTCAAAAATCAAATGACTCCAAAAATCCATTTGCATGGAGTTCCTTCATGCGTTCCTTTCTAACATGACCTAAATGGTGGTTCCACAAATAAGTGGAATTCAAATCATTTTCCTTATGGCATTTTAGCGTCAGTGTTATGTATGTGTGTTTCACCATTAAGATTTATAATAACTTATCCATCGTACATGGAGTAATGTCATAATTTAAACAACTCATTGTTTTCATTTGACCAGAGCAAAATAACAATTATTAAGTTCTTTATTATAAATTCTAAGGGCTAGATAGAATGTTAACGACGAACATAATAACACTTTATTTTGTTCCAGACGTGCATTCCTATCAAATTCCTTGTCAGTCACTTAGGCCATTGTATTCTTGTATTGCGTTGTTTTGTATGACACTTCATACCAACCAATATAGTACTAATACCCAAGAATTTCATAGTGTGACTTAACTAGGAATACAACCATAACATGTATATCATTTATATACACCTGAGCTAGACTTTCTAGTCTTTTCTTTTCTTTTTGCCAAAATATCTTTTGCAGTTTCTCTTTTAGCTTTCCTCAACATTATTAACTTCTAGGTTTGTTGGTCAAATACCAATAACCTTGAGGTTCTTACTTTAAGTTGATCATCATATGACAAGTGTTTCAGATTTCACTATTAGTAACTTTGTAATATGATGAACAATTTCACTCATAATTTTATCCATTATATCATGACGACTTTCCGAGACCATGTCTGTACATGCTAGGCTCGTAAAGTTTTAACCTTGGTATTCGCATGTGCAAATCTGGCTTGCACCCGTTGTATGCACACGTAGAATCTATCACACCCGATCATCACGTGATGCTTCGAAACGACGAGTCTTAGTAACGGTGCATACTAAGGATGATAACTTCATGGATATGCGAATATTATTAGTGCCCCAATAGTTGGAGGATTGTGACGCCTGGCGTCTTCAACCTACATACATTCCCATAAAACTTATGAGTTTATTTAGTCTCACCAAATTTATATTCTATCATCTTGCAATAAGGTCTTAGATATCACATATATCTCATACCTTGATTATTTCTAAAAACTAAATTTTCAGCTCCTTACTTTTCAAACAGATTTGAACTTCAAGTTTCACGGAGACAAGATAACTTTAGGTACTAATTGAAACCATAGCTCTTTGAATCAACAATGCGAGGTTTACTAAAAATTTGCTATAGGACTTAATCACTTCTTGATTCTTTAACAATACGGTACCAGTCCGTAAAGTTTCTTGTCAGATTTTAACAGTATTTCTATCTCAATTACAAGACTAGCGCATAGTAGTAAACGGATGCCAATACTACAAAATTAATTCAAAATACTACTCAGACTAAGTTCATGATAATTAGTTCATGTTTTAATCTAATTACTAATGAACTCCCACTTAATACAACATCCCTCATAGTTGTTAAGTGGTACACGATCCACATCCACTACACCAAAATCGATCATCACGTGAGATGATGTAGCTTCAATGGTGAACATCAACATGTTGATCATATCATCCATATGACTCGTGTTCAACCTTTCGGTTTCCGTTGTCCCGAGACCATGTCTGTACATGCTAGGCTCGTCAAGCAAACCCAAGTATTCCACGCGTGCAACATGGCTTACACCCGTTGTATGTGAACGTTGAGTCTATCACATCCGATCATCACGAGATGCTTCGAAACGACGAACTGTACAACGGTGCATACGAGGGGAGAACACTTTATTATCTTGATATTAATGTGAGAGATCATCTTATAATGCTACCGTCGCGATCTAAGCAAAATAAGATGCATAAAGGATTAACATCACATGCAATTCATATGTGATATGATATGGCCCTTTTGTCTTTGCGCCTTTGATCTTCATCTCCAAAGCACGGACATGATCTCCATCATCAACGGGCATGATCTCCATCATCGTCGGCGTAGCGTCAAGGTCCATGGTGCCGTCTTCATGGTTGTTCACCTCATGTAGCAACTATTACAACTACTTTGAAATACTACTCAACATGAAAATTAAAGACAACCATAAGGCTCCTGTCGGTTGCCACAATACAATAATGATCATCTCATACATATTCATCATCACATTATGGCCATATCACATCACCAAACCCTGCAAAAACAAGTTAGACGTCTCTAATTTGGTTTGCATATTTTACGTGGTTTAGGGTTTTCGAGAGAGATCTAATCTACCTATGAACATGAACCACAACGGTGATACTAATGTTGTCAATAGAAGAGTAAATTGAATCTTCACTATAGTAGGAGAGACAGACACCCGCAAAGCCTCTTATGCAATACAAGTTGCATGTCGAACGAGGAACAAGTCTCATGAACGCGGTCATGTAAAGTTAGTCCGGACCGCTTCATCCCACTATGCCACAAAGATGCAAAGTACTCAAACTAAAGATAACAAGAGCATCAACGCCCACAAAACCATTGTGTTCTACTCGTGCAACCATCTATGCATAGACACGGCTCTGATACCACTGTAGGGATTCGTTGCATAGAAAACAAAATTTTCCTACCGCGAGAACGCAATCCAAGCCAAGATGCAATCTAGAAGACGGTAGCAACGAGGGGGTATCGAGTCTCACCCTTGAAGAGATTCCAAAGCCTACAAGATGAGGCTCTTGTTGCTGCGGTAGACGTTCACTTGCCGCTTGCAAAAGCGCGTAGAAGATCTTGATCACGATCTCTTCCGGCGCCACGAACGGGCAGCACCTCCGTACTCGGTCACACGTTCGGTGTTGATGAAGACGACGGCCTTCTCCCCGTTCCAGCGGGCAGCGGAAGTAGTAGATCCTCCTTGGAATCCCGACAGCACGACGGCGTGGTGGCAGTGTTGATGGAGATCTCCGGCGGAGCTTCGCTAAGCATATGCGGGAGAGGTGGTGGAGGAGAGGTAGCTAGGGTTTGGGGAGAGGGGGCTTGGGCGCCGACCCTCAAAGGGGTGTGGCCAAGGCTGATCCAAGAGTGGCCTGCCACCCTCCCCTTGCCCCTCATTATATAGGTGGAAGCCCCAAGAGTTGTGGTCCAAGTCTTCGAATAAGACCCCAACACCAAAACTTCCCAAAGGTGGGAAACCTACTCAAGGGGGGAGTCCTACCCAAGGTGGGACTCCCACCTTTCCTTGAGGTGGGGCTGGCCGGCCACCAAGGTGGAGCCCACCTGGGACTCCTCCCCCTTAGGGTTTGGCCGGCCATGCTAGTGGAGTCCCTCCGGGACTCCACCTTCCATAGTGCCGTTCTTCTGGACTTTTCTAGAACCTTAACCTGCCATAAATGCACCGGATCATTTCCAAACTTGGAATATGACTTCCTATATATGAATCTTATTCTCCGGACCATTCCGGACCTCCTCGTGATATCCTGGATCCCATCCGAGACTCCGAACAAAACTTCGAACTCCATTCCATATTCCATATCTACTTAAACGACATCAAACCTTAAGTGTGTCACCCTACGGTTCGTGAACTATGTAGACATGGTTGAGACTTCTCTCCGACCAATAACCAATAGCGGGATCTGGAGATCCATAATGGCTCCCACATATTCAACGATGACTTAGTGATCGAATGAACCATTCACATACGATACCAATTCCCTTTGTCACGCGATATTTTACTTGTACGAGGTTTGATCATCGGTATCTCTATACCTCGTTCAACCTCGTCTCATGACAAGTACTCTTTACTCGTACCGTGGTATGTGGTCTCTTATGAACCATTCATATGCTTGCAAGCTATTAGACGACATTCCACCGAGAGGGCCCAGAGTATATCTATCCGTCATCGGGATGGACAAATCCCACTGTTGATCCATATGCCTCAACTCATACTTTCCGGATACTTAATCCCATCTTTATAACCACCCATTTATGCAGTGGTGTTTGATGTAATCAAAGTACCTTTCCGGTATAAATGATTTATATGATCTCATGGTCATAAGGACTAGGTAACTATGTATCGAAAGCTTATAGCAAATAACTTAATGACGTGATCTTATGCTACGCTTAATTGGGTGTGTCCATTATATCATTCACATAATGACACAACCTTGTTATTAATAACATCCAATGTTCATGATCATGAAACGATGATCATCTATTAATCAACAAGCTAGTTATACAAGAGGCTTACTAGGGACTCCTTGTTGTTCACATAACACACATGTATCAATGTTTCGGTTAATACAATTATAGCATGGTATGTAAACATTATCATAAACTCAAAGATATTATAATAACCATTTTATTATTGCCTCTTGGGCATATCTCCAACACAAAATCTAACAAATTTAATAGTTTTAAAATGTGATCTCACTTGGACCAGATTGGGCCACCTTGACCTTTCTTCTAGGTTTGAGTTTCCCTCCTTGAGACGATCGTTTCTTCCCGCCTGATAATCACCTTCCTTGTCATCGCCTGGACCTAGTGATATAGTCCTGGCAGAAGGGCTCATGACATAGTGCCCATCACAACTACCCGGAGATCAATCATTCTAAAAAAGAGGGCACTCTAAAATCGATCGCAGTGGTGCAGGCACGACTGCGAGGTTCCGTCAGATCTGTTAGCTAGTAAATGAAATTAGCTCCACAAAATACTACAGCTTACTGTCGAGCGGCCTGCTTCATGAGCAACCACAACCGACAATACTCAAAAATGGCTACAACCGACAATACTCAAAAATGGCTACGAAGAGTTTCTAGAAAAAGAATATCGTATTCAGCCATCATATATAATGTTTCAGTTCCTCAAGACAAGTAGGAAATGAGGTTGTGACCCAATCGATCGATTCCTAACCACTACACAGATATGGGTGGAAACGGATCGGATGTGGATCAGATAGTGCCCTTTTCATATCCATCTTCATATTTAAAAAACGAATACGAAAGCGGATACATATGTTGCCGAATAGGAATTTGAAGCAGATGCTACTCGAATAGGAACACGGATCTGATGTTTTCTTAATTCGAAGCGGATACAAATATAAGAAAATAGACTCATGTCTTATAATGACCCAACTATAGAATAGAGAGATAAGTATACTGATATAATGCATAGTAGTTTCAAGTTCAATCACATAAAATAACATTTGACAGATTTGTTAGTTTCTCTTGGTTAGGTAATTGGCATATTAGGGTTGAATTACTATTGGCTAAAATAATATTATCCGGATACGAATATATCTATTTTCATGTCCATATTTGGTTCAAAATTCAATATCGCATTTATATTTGTTCTTGTAAAATGGATCTGGATATTTAACATATCCATTTTCACGGACATCCAGGTTCAGATATTACCACTTTTATTTGGATAATACGGATTATCCACTACCAGTTTCCAACCTATGCACAACACAGTCACCATGCAGGCCGGTTTTGGATGGGCTGCGATTAAAAGAAAATGCTCTCAAGTTCCTCACTGCAGGCTTCTTCTGGGCTGAGTAATGCCCTGCAAAGATGTAGTCACAACTTTTAGCTCTGTGGAAGGAAAACCAAAGGAGAAACAAAAGCAATGGAGACCAGTTTTTATTTGAAACGTGGAATATACGAGCAAGATGCTGGAGGATTGCAAATGAGGTCAGCAAACCAAGCGCCTTTGTACCGGATCTAACCATACATAACATGCTCACAAGCCTATAAGGATAAGAATGTATTAATACACCTGAAGAGAAATGAGGGAATACGTTTTTCTTAGATTCATATATCAGCCAGATAATTGAACATAAGACACACGCTAGGTTCATACTAGGTTCATACGATGCATATAGAAAGGCATACTAGCTAGCTAGAAAAGTAACATGTAACTGCAACCATGCATGCCTACGAGGTAAGCTCATGCATGTCACTCTTAGTATTTCTCGGCTTCTCAATTACTCCTCGGAACTGTCGTTTCCATCCTCTGCAACATCATCATCTTCATCCTCACCAACAGCTACATCTTCATCGTCACAAGCACCATCTCCATCGCCATCCTCAGTGACAGCAGCAACATCGGCTTCATCTTCACCAGCGGCATCTTCATCTCCATCAGCGGCAGCAGCATTGACATCACCATTATATCCATCTCCATCTTCCAGATAGTCTGCATTATCTGCATGAGGTCGCATATACGTTACTATTCATTTTGAAAAAAAAAACATATACGTTACTATATCCCTCACATACTTGTATCTTTTTTGGGGAAACTGTTAGGTTTATTAGACTTTTGTATGCTGCAATTTTTTGTTATTTAAACACACGGCTGAATTGTTTTAACATGTCTATATTCCAATATTAACCAGTTATAATTGGGGGATTCTTATTTTCTTATTTATAGCAAGTGCTTCATATTTAATTGCACGCACCATCTTCTTTTTCTCCTGGAAGAATGTAGATCTTCTTGACAGAAATGGTGAACTCCCTGTAAAATTAAACTATTAGTATTTCATTATTATGAACAAACTATAAACTTATATGTGCGGTAAAAAAAATGACATATATTAAGATACAAGAACTCACTCCCACGGGACTTCACCAAGAAAGAAACGTTCACCATCCGCATTATCATACAAGAGAACGAAGTTGTTCTCATCTAACGCACCATCTTCTTCACTGATTTCCAAGTCACTAAGTTCAAACTGTGAAACTAAGCAACAAAATGAAAAGAATTTAAATAAAAATATAATTAAATAAATTATAAGTAATTTATTTATTTAATCAAAAAAGGAAAGATCTCATTTGTTCCTTGCCCACGACCCACATATAATTCAAATGATAAAGATCAGTAGCCGGTTGGATTAGGGCATAAAAATTCCACATTGGTACGTAAAACATCCCCTGTATATTCATTGGATATTGTAGATGTTAATATTTTCTATAAACTTGATGAAACTTAAACAGGTTTGACTGAGCAAGTGACATTGTATATATATACAGTGTAGTTCCTAGAGTGTTAGAAGACAACCGATCTAGCTTTGGAAATTGAGTGGGCAACTCTGCTATCGTAGATAGATGAAGATCTAGGAAAACGCTCAAATAAAGAAAGTTGTGTGCATCAATAGATGCAGAGGTTTTCTCCCCATTTCGAAAAAATGAGATCTAGATCCTTTACAGGTCCTAAGAAAATTTGTGTGTGTTAATCCAAGACAAGATGGATTAGAAATAATAAAATTAACCTAGGTGAAGTAAAACAAAAGGGAAACGAGGCGAAAGATCTCTCTTGTAATGTTTAATTTCTATTATTTCCTTGCGCTCCTGTTAGATTTTCCTATTCCAATCACAGTTAAGATTCAGATGTTCCATTTCCGTTATACGATAAAGGCTAGCTACATATCTATGTAAATTTATGTATGAATAATAAAAAATCGTGCATATCTTACAACTACAACATACACGTGTATTTAAAAAGATACTTACGTGAATAGTTGTTGCCCAGCCTTTTCAAGGTGAATGACAATGAGTCATAACTATTGTGGACAGACAAATTTATCTTCCTTCCGAAGGGCTCCCCATGCAAGAAAACCTTCACAAGCCTTCTTGGTGAAAACCTTGCCTTTCCCCCGGACACAAGAGAAGCATCCATTGGCGACATATCCTACGATATCTGGACGCTAAACAAGATGATATTATCAAATAAGCAAGTTTGATCGAGACAAACTTGTAGTTACAATATTCTGATAGAAATAGAAAAGATAACAGTGAGAAACGAATTTCAAAGAGCGGAATATATAGCTGCATCTGGAATGCTACTTACACTGGCAGATGTTGTTCAAAATATAAGAACCTTGGTCACAATACAGGCATATAGTGGGATGCACCATGGAGTGTTGGGCCCTGGTATTTATACTGTTTTGAGTAATCGTAGAATTAATGATAGATATGGGATATAGATTTTGCAGTTTCGTCCTTGTAATTATAAAATTTCTTGAGATGAAGTTCACAACACGCTATTTTTTCTTGAAATATTTGCAAGTTTAAAAGGAAAATTGCACTTGAATATACTTTGTTAACAAGATGAATATTTTCATGTTACTATTTGGTCATGGACATATCGTTCTAAATCCTGTCTTTACTAATTTACTAGCATTTGTCGGAAATAATTTTCAACAAACATCAGTTAGACAAGATAATTTTTCATCATATACCTATAACTTCTTAAAGTTCAATTTATTTTTCAATTTTCTTCTAGGGATTGATAGGTACTACATTAGGAATTTATGTTATGTAACTTGGCTAAAAAAATTAGAAAAACATAAGGACATGACGGGAAATAATTTGGCCATGCACATATATTATGGTATGCAAATATATCTCCAATAAATGTCCTATGAATAGATATGTATCTTGGTATATATGATGTTCCATATAGTACATTGATTGCTAAAGATAACGTCTCACTTGGATATCTATAGTGACAGGATACGTTGCCATTTTGAGGAATAAATCCTTTAGATATTCACATGTCAGCTCGCTAGAATTCTTCCCTACCAAAAAAAGTGAGTTAAAATCTTTATAAATGCTAGTCCTTGACTTTTTCCTTGATAAAATGATAGTTTTACCTTCATATGACAACACATGGTAAGGGGGGGGGGGGGGGGGGGGGGTAATTAATTGTAGAACAATATACAGAAATATTGCATTTATGATATGATTAAATTGAGTACAATGTGGCATTTAGACACTAAATCCTCATACTGGATTTGATATATCCACAATCATTATTAGTTTTTTGGTATTACCTCAGGGCATGTTCAATGGTAGGGGAGATATGTCTTCTCTTACGATAAATATTAGGGGTATAACACATTATCTCTTATTGTAAGCTCTTACAATAAATGAGAATTAATTATTTTTAGTAGTAAATTATATGGCTAAGGAAAGACAAGTCGTACAATGGGGAAAATAGTTTTCTCTTATTTCATAAGAGATCATCCCTTAGTTAAGGGAAGATAACTTTCTATTTCTTCTTTCTCTCTCCTCTAACTAAGCAGAAGTCATACGTGGCAAGCATAAGGGAAGGCTGATGTCACCCCATTGTACATGCCCTCATAGTGCAAACGTTCAAAACTAAAAAAAATCATTGCTACACAAAAAACTACTCCCTCCGGTCTGATAACATTGACGCGAGCGTGTATACCAATTAGCCTATGTACGCACAAACGTTGCGTCGATTAAATATGATCAGAGGTAGCACTATTTAAAAAATCCAAATATATTGTATGTTATGTACAGTAAAAACATATTCTTAGGTATAAATTATATTAGATTATAGATAATTTTATAAAAAAACGTTATTTACATAATGACATATGGGCAGTGGAGGACACATTATGTTACCGCCCCTTTCCTACTTCAACGAACAAATAGAATTATATTTCTGATGGTGATTTATTTCAAGATAGCAGTAGGTCATACCGAGAAAAGGAGACGGGTATGTATGCATCCGTTGATGTGGAGGACGGAAGATATCGAAATGAAAGAGAATTTTAATGGAATACGTTTTACAATTGGTACTTGAGAAAGGAGACAAGCCTAACAAATAACTTAATTCGGAGTAGCAAACTAACATATTTATTTCCTGCAAGTCAAGAAGAAAGAGTCATTGTCAGCAAAGTGGAGGAAACCATAACCTCATAGTGGAGCCTTGACGCTACTAATGCTGGTTAAACTTCACCAGGATCATCTTACCACAATATTTTCTCAACAATTCCCAGAGAGAGAAAGATCTATTCAATGATCACCGTTTTCTCTCAGCAGATTTTAATCCACCACCGGCAAAACCATACTCAAGAAATGGAGCATCAAGCATTACTATGTGGTCTCTTGAAACAAACCATGTGGTGTGACAACATTAAGGGGATTGCTAGAAGCTAAAGATGTTGTTCATAGCGGACATGCCGAAGATCAAGAGAGTTAATTAACACATGATGCACTTGGGTTATATGATATTTTTAGGATTAGAAGGAGACCTGCAAGATTATTGATGCTGTTGTTACGACATGAATTGAAATTATTGGCGCAAATTAGAAATATCTTCATTCTGACATGTATATATTAGACTCAAATGGAGGAGAAAGAATATAACCATCTCGACAAATGGATGAGAAGATAACAGACGTTGTTTAGGCACGAATTTGAGCTACTGTCCATAATGTAAATATCTCACACGATAATGTTAAGGCAATAAGCTAAAATGTGGTTAAACAAGTGGCATTGAGTCGATGACTTGAAGTACAATCTCTAGCAGAATTATTCATCACCTTGATTTCAAAATTAATCCTTTCCTAAGGTCCCAAAACTATATGCACATAATAACCATCATAAAGATTCTAACATAGATGAACCAAGCGAACTCTTCTGGTCTAGCTAGTTTAGTAGCACCAGAAGAGCGATACAAGTTCTATACAGTTCCAGGTCAAGAAAAGTGCATATATAATGTGCACATATATGTCGTCGATCAAGTATGATGTTTCCATTTCGGATGAATAGGTCGGGTGAGTTCTCTCTTTCATTATCCAAAAAAAAGGCATGTGATCAAGTTGCTTCTAAGGACCTTCAGTTATTTATAGCTTCTCACTTGCATCAAGTTTAGTTGCTTTGTCATGACCTGAAACGGATGTAGCAAATCTCATTGGCATGCTCTTAGTGAACTTTTCAACCAGAGGAAACCATTTTTAAAGTTACCTTTGGTATCTCCTGATGTTGGATGATGGGAAATGTATAACTTTTTAGCTGACGCAAGAAACAACCTGAATAAAAGAAAAATACACAATTGTTTTGGATCATTTTCATCCCACTTTTATAGTTGTTGCATATTCAGGAAACTTTGCAAAATGAGTATCTTCAGATTTTACCACCGACTTCTGTACTAATTCACCACAAAACGAGGAATGATACCCAACAAACATTCAGTAAAACCTCTAAAGTAATTTTTAATTTGAGAACATTTTTGCACTATTAGATATCTACAACTTGATGATGGCTGTTTTGCTTTTGACAAAATATTATTATGATATAAGTTGATGCGGCACACGGATATATATATATGAAAAAAAAACTTACTCCCATGGGACATCTCCAAGAAGCATTCGGTCTCCTTCAAAATCTTCATACAGAAATATGAAATCATCACTATTTGCACGTTCTTGTTTCCCGGAATCTGAGCAAGGATAATCTGCGGCTGCATTTATGAAATCCAAGTCCAAGTATTTAATATAGTTAGCAAGCATGAAATCCAGTGCATGTATAACAAATACCCACTCAGTTAAAGAACATATGGACATGAAGACGGTATCGAACGTGCATATGTGTTTGACAACCACCCATAAGAATTCACGTGCACAAAACTGTAAATGAATTATCGAACATTATTCATGGAAAATGTGATGATGACCATTTCACCTTACAAATGTAAAATAGTGGTGAGAGTTTGAATATTTTGCTGCGCAGTTTCACAAGCCATTTATTTTCGAACGGAGTAGTACGAAATGCTTTTTCAGTTCGAAACCAGTTAAATGCCATCGCTGAAATCATGCTAAATTGTAACTTCGTGTGTTGCTACTGGAGGAGTCGTTGGGCTAGCCCACGATACATCACAGCTAAAGAACTTGTGTGTTCCACTGGTGGCCCAGCTAAGCTGAATTGCCATAAACCCAGAAAGCTCAGCCGCACACATTTGCTTATGCTCAGCATGTTACCTTCATTCGAAAAGTTTTTTTTTTAGGTAAGGAACCAACGGTGTGAAGCTCATTTCTGTGAAATCAATTAGAAAATCTAGAGTTTGTTTTGTGATTAGCTAAACAAGTTTATATATAAATGGAGAGCAGTAGGGTGCCAGAAAAAAAAAAAGTAGAGCAGTGCACTTACGGCAGAAGAAGTTTCTTGTCATCTTGGTGAGCGCCCGAGAGAGGGAGTCGTAGCTGCGGTGGGCTCTCAGGTTGATCTTCCGGGCGATGAGGCAGCCATCCATGTGCACCTTGGCGAACATGTTGGCCGACTGTCGCGGCGGTTCGACGGTGACCATAGAGCTCCTCGGCGCCCCCTTCACATCTTCATCATCCGCAGTGGTGGCGGCCATCTTTGCGTCCTTCGGCCCGTCAGGCTGCTCCATGTCGGCGTCAGGTTTAGGTGTGTTCGTGGCCGTGACGATGTGGCGCCGGTTGGTGTGCACCGGCGGCCAGCCCACGGCCGCCGATGGCAGTGAGATGACACTAGCATCGCTGATCACAAGAATTGCATACAAGCGTTAGGGGTGCATCTGTGGCCCTGAATACTTGAGCAGATCATGTGCAACTCTGTGTTCAGAGTGGTTTGTAATGCATATATTGCAATTTAGCTGCTCCCTGGTCATTCATTTAGTGAACAGTGCATACTTTAAAAAATATATTTCTGCAAAGATCTCTCACAAGTGAACGTTGTAAAGCTAAAAAAGGAGGTCTGGATTTACCAGAGATTAATTTCCTGATAACCATAGAGATGTGTTAGCCACAAAGGCACGGCAATCCTCAGTGACTTTACCTCGAAAGTTGTCATCTAAACAAACCAAGTTAATTACTCTTGCTTGAAAAGATGGTTCGTCTGATGCCCTTTGTTATCAAAAGACTATCTCAGAGCCTAGCCAAAACAAAAGTTTTCTCTCTTTGAACACCCCAATGTTTTTGATCTATCTCCATATGGAGTACTTTTCTCGGGGAACCTTTATGTCCCATATCTCAATGGTCAATGCAGCACGAGATGAAGCTAGATGAATGAACGGCATGGTTATGAGCAGCTGGGTAATGGAGCACTAGCATCTTGTTACTGCAAGTGGGCCATGCTAGGTGCCACTGACGCTGTGTTGTCCCACCGTCCAGCCTCTATCTCTCCAAGCAAAAAAAAAAACATTTTTAAAAGAAAAAAAGAGTGCATGCATCATCTGGCCACATGGCCACAGTTAGCACGAACAGCTGTCCAATTATTGGAAGCAACACAGCCATTCACTATTTCACTGCACAGCACTAGACGGCCAGCGTTGAATCAAGCCCAGCAAAGCCCGATGCTATATCATTGCTGCTCCTCTGGCTGTCCTGCGCTGAATATTCCCTCTTAATTCCTTGCAGGAGATCTTCTCTGCGTACCTCCTCACTAACGGTCCCAAAAGATTGTATTCTGAAAATCCACTGACATGCATGCACTTAAAAGTTTACAAGCTAGTGCCCAGAGTACTAATGTATTACACTCAGGTTTCAGCATTGTATCATGTATGCACTAAACCTTGTAAAATTTTGAAGATTCATTTGATTTTGACTGCGCGAGTGATTTTCCATATTTGCGCTCATTTGGAGCGCAAACTGAATTCCAAGAGTAACTTATGATAAGGACAAGCTTTAGCTAGTTTGGAATCATTGAAGAGGTGGCGCCACTACTTTCTTGGTTCCCAATCTTGAGATCAACAGAGCCAAGGGCATTGGAGTTCATATCTTTGGTTGCTTCAGTATATATAGAGATCTCTACCACAAGAACATTTTTATGTGTGCACTTGAAGCATTGGATTTTTTCGGACAGAAAATATTTTCATGACTTGTTATCTTTTTTCTTTCATCGTGTTAATGTATATAATTTAAGTTAACTGGCCGGAAATCTAGCATTGTAGACGACTAGAAACCAAAATTGGATAATGTAGAAAAGAAAATTCGGATCTGATGAAATGACAAAGTTTATGGTCTAAATATTCATATCTTCTCATATATCGGTTGGATTTTGTGATTTTTTTAAAAGATTCAGGATTCCATTTCTGTACATACGTGTAGAAGAATCTATTCACATTTCGCAATCATTTCTAAATGCAGCTATAAGCACACGAGGACCTGCAAAGTACTAATGGATGAGCTAGTGGAGTATAGTAGGGGGTTCAAAAATGTTCATGATTGCAATCATTTGTACGTACGTAGAGCATTTTGATTCGCCACTTTTTCCTCATATATATTTATTTAACTCATGGTTACCAGCACATGTACGTAGCTAGCGTTTTCGCAAATGAAACGTAGAAACATATGCACACCACATTAAACAGCAACAAAACCATATATAGACTCCATTTCTTTTAGCTAGCTAGCTCGGGCCTTTGCAGTGATAAATTTTCTGCAAAGGGGAATTTTGCGGTGATAATGAAACTTGCAGGAATAGTAATGACTGCTCTTTACATACGGAGTAACATTTTAACTAGCTCACCTTGTCACATAAGTTGTGGCCGCCGGCATAAGGCTCCGGTCCTGCTCGGCGGCTGCCTTCTGCTGTCGGGCGGCTAGGCTCCAGGGGTGCATGAAGCCGGTTGGGCTCGGCATGAACGCCGCCGTCCAGCTGCTGCTGGTGCTACTCACAATGCCATGAAGATTACCACCATGCCCTGCGCTAAGCGTGTTTGCAATGGTGGTACTAGCTATCATGCCACTGCTTTGCACGCGACCAACATCACCAACACCTCGACGACCATTGTAGCTCGCCATGGAGGCGCCGCCGCAACCGCAGCCACCGCCCGGAGACAAGGAGATGCCGAGGCTAAGGTCTAGATGGCTGCCGTGGAAGCATGTGCCGCTAGTACTCGCTTCCTTTGCCAGCTTGAAGGTGGCTGCAGTAGCAGCGGTGCTCTCTTGCCTACCAAGGGGAGGAGGCGTCTCAAACGATATTAGATTCATCTTAGCGATGGATTAACCAAGAAGTCTTGATAGCAGCTGAAGGAAATGGCACAGGCTGATGTTGGTGATATTGAGGGTTGAAGTAGAAGGGATGAGGAGACGAGTGAGCTGAGTTGGTGAGCTAGCAGGAAGATGCTGCAGCTGGTGGAGAAGAGAATTAATATGTCGGAAGAATGTAAGAGATGGTGCACTAGTGGTTGATGCATAGAGCTAGCGATATGGGTGTACATATATGTACATAGATATAGAGATGTACAAGCTACAGAGAAAAGCTAGGGAGGAGGGGCAATGATTCCACACAAGATTTTGTAGAAAGATGGGAGTATCATGCTCATGTGCAAGAGATGATCAATGCCATATCTGTGTACCCATGCTAGTGTAGTAGTTTCATCATGTTGTTTTGTGTACCTATATGTATAGCCATCACATGCAATTCTCGGGAGAGCGGACTTTGTGCACCTGAGAAGGCGAGTGATTTGAAAAAAACGAAAAAAAGAACGTGACACATGTGAGATCAAAAACATTTAGAAGTCGTTTGGAAGCCAAGTTTTCATTTCATTTGTAGCATTTTGAAATGAATACATGTATTCATTTCATTTACATTGTAATTCCAGAAATAGACACTTGTTTGGTTGCCAGAGGAATTGTAAATGACAGTAGAATTCAATATTGAATTTGTTTGGTTGCCACAGGAATTGTGAATGACAGGTTTCAGTTCGGAATTGTGATTACACATGGCATCATTTTGCTGGATTTCCTAAATGAAATGATGGCCCAATTCTGTGGCAACCAAACAGCCCACCTATGGAATTTTAAAATGAATTCCAGGATTCCAGGCTCAAATGATGGATACCAAACGACCTCTTAGAACAATTGTAGATAGACAATGTTAGATATTATGTGAACCAATAAAATTGTAGATTTGCATTGTGATAAGTTTTACGGCTGCTTTGATTAATAGGATTTGTATAGGAATTGTGCAGGATTTGGATCCTATGCAATTTTTTTTCTATACTAGTTGTTTAATTCATAGGGGTGAGTGTATGCACATGTATGTAAGTGTCTACGTTTGTGCTATGTTTCTAAATTTTTTTTGTAGGAACATATCCTATAGGAATTGTGTAGTGCAAATCCTATAGGAAAAAACATGAGGTCATCCCTCATGGAAAAAATCTTTTGGCACAATCAAAGAGAACTCATCTTCCTATAGAAATCAATTAGGCATGACATCATAATACTATGTATTTCCTATTCACATGCTTTCCTATCATGAGAATCAAAGGAGCCCTTAGATTCACAATATATGTTATGTTATAGTCCTGCCATTCCATAATTTTTGTTGTTGTGGAACGATAAAGAGGGAGAGAGATTGGTAGAATATGATAGATGTATTATTGAGCCTCATAGGCGAGTATAAATATCATCTTGGAGTGCAAGACAAGACACGAGATCTATCGCTATCCTAGACTACCTAAACCGTACATATACTCTAACACTCCCCCGCAGTCGTAGCGTGAGCATCGTGAACAATATGAACGACGTGGATGGTCAGACTTGAGATAAACTAAAGTGGACCCCAGAAGGCTGACACTCCCCCGTAGTCGTAGCGGGAGGGTCGTGGACGGTGTCGCGTTGCGGATACTTGGACTATAGAAGAAGCCGATGTGCTCATGCGAGGTGATAGCCCTTTGTGCCAATGTCGAGGTAGCTGAGAGCGTGTGGGTGCTGCAACTTTGGTTGGTGTAGCCGCGCGAGGGGATGCCGTGGTCGGGTGCCGGTGTCGAGGTAGCCGCACATGAAGCCGCAAGAGCATAGTGCACGAGGAGAGTGACGGAGACGCGTCGGACAGTCGTCGAAGAGGGGTGTCGATGCCGAGTCGATGCAGTCCGAACCATCGAGGACGAGGTGCTTCCCTAGTTTTGCCAGAACTAGGCGCACGTCGCGGACGAAGGCATACTCCGGTTTTGCCAGAACCTCTACGCAAAGACGAAGTCGGTGACGCGGTCGAGGCAGTTGTAGAAGAGTCGATGCCGGGGAAGACATTGTCGAAGCCGATGAGGACGAGGCATCGATCCGAGCTTGCTAGGCCCGGGAACACATCGGGCACGAAGGAACGTACCAGTGTTGCCAATACCGGGCATGCGAGGCAGTGACCATCATGGACCATGCGCCAGTGTCAGGGGGACCAGTAGAGGAGGCCTCCCGAGCGGTGGCGAGACGCATAACAACGTAGAGGGAGAGGTGTCGATTCAGTCCGCAGTTGTCAGAGTAGACGAAGTAGTCGGGGTCGAGACGATGACGCTGGTGACGAGGTAGTGGTGTAGGGAGACATAGAAGGCGTCGAAACCAGCGGTGGCCAGGAGTGGCCATGCTGGATGCCTAGAATGTAGAAGTGGTCGGTGAGGCCTGCGATGACCAGAAGTGGTCATGCATGTTACCTGTGGAGGTGCGGTGGCGGTACTCGAAGTAGGCGAGGCAGAACCCGGCGGCTTGACGTAGACCTTGCGCTGACGGTGGTGTAGCGCGCCAAGGGAGGCGGCGCGGGGTTTGCCTGGGACATCAGTACGCAGGTACGACGAAGTAGACTGCGTGCGGCGACGTCTCGGCCCGAGGGTCCGGCGTAGCTGCAAGACTCGAGTCGGTGCAGCGGCGGGAGACCACCAGCGATGTACACGCCTCGTAAGGCGCATCGGAGGCCGGTAGCGTGGACCAAAGGCGGCGGCGCTGCGGCCCGAAGGGGTGACGCAGCGGCAACCCGATGCTCAATCGGTGGTAGGTGCGTGCTTGGGGATGTGCTTGGCGGAGACGTGCGTGGGGTCGGTTGAACAGACCGACGGCGGCGCTACACGTGCCATGGCGTGGACTACGCGCTGCGCGGTTGATGAAGATGGCCAGTGCAGTCGATGCCGAGGTTGGAGTAGAGGCGCAGGTGGACGATAGCGATTGGCAACTCAATCCGATCTATGATCGGTAAAACCAAAAAAAAAAGCGACCGACGGACAAAAAGAAAACCGATCTACATATCGGAAAAAAGAGACGAGAGGGCAGCCGATCAACCGATCGGCGGGCGAACCCTCATACGGGTTGCACGGCCCACGGAGTAGATCATGGAGATCGATCTCCCCGGGGGCGGCGCGGTGCGTAAGTGCAGCGGCGGCTAGGTCAAGATCGGCGCCGCTCTAATACCATGTAGAATGATAGAGAGGGAGAGAGATTGATAGAATATGATGGATGTATTATTAAGCCTCATGGGCGAGTATATATAGGCGTATATGGATCATCTTGGAGTGTAAGACAAGACAAGAGATCTATCTCTATCCTAGATTACCTAAACCGTACATATACTCTAACACTCTAACATTTGTGGTTTTAGTTCAAATTAAAATTAAAACCACAACAAGAATTATGGAACGGAACGTAGGATTAACTTTTACCATTTCGAAACAAATGAGAAATGTATTCTTGTCATTGATTCAGAGTTTGACATGGGCATTGATGCATATGCATGTATATATGCCCTCAGAGGCATGCAACTCATATTTGCATGGTCTCACCTTGTAATTTTCTTGTTTGGCATGAATGTGCGGCTGGCTGGTGCGTATGGTGGGGATGAGACCATCATCTTCTCCACCATGCACGGTGCAGTACTTGCTGTCCGTTCCCTTTAATTATTGCTTGCAACCCTACTTTGCATGCACCGGGAAATTCCAAGAGGAACACACACGCGCACACACATACACACACGCACTTGCTAGCTAGCCACATCAAGTTCAAATCACCACGTACCAAGATTCCCGTATCATTTACCGAAAAGAGCTACTCTTTTATAAGGAAAGATATATAGTAACTATGTAGTTGGATGATGGTTTCTCGAATGCTGAACCAATATGCATGCATGCAAGTTTGTCTTGTCATGCATAATCTTGTGCGTGTAATCTGATTGTGATCTTGTAGGAAACATATATTTTTCTAGGTTATCAAAGATGAATTGTCCTTTGTGATCCTTGGTTTGGATACGGTGCGGTGATTATCGCGCACGTGTTCCTTGATTATACAATTCTTCAGACGAGATTTGATGAGAATGAGATCTCTTGGCCTCCAAAGTCCAAACATGGCCGGACTTTATCTGCCTAAATTAGTCTTTAACTTGTGGAAAAAAAAATCGTGGGCAAGAATAATCAGGATCTAGAGGATATATGTAGTGATCGAAAGTGTTGCAAATCGTTCTAAAAAAGTGTTGCCCCAGAAAAGTGTTGCAAAAGGATGTACTTTACATACTGCATCACTAAGGATATCATGTTAATTAGTTGGATTGTGTTGTCACTTGCAACTGGAGAACTGTAAGGCAAGCATATCTATATTTTATTCATTCACAAAAAAATTATCTACATTATTTTTTCTAGGATATATACAGACTAACATATCTACATACCACAGTAGCATACACTTTTTCTTTCTAATAATCATTTGCATAGCAATTTGCAATATGTGTAATTAGTATCATCTTAGTATTAATATATCCTCATTATTCAAAATTGTGCATACAGATTTTAAACCATAACTACGAAACCATAACAGCACAGGTACGATCATAGATTTACCCCTACGGAAAGGGAATTTTGGGTCAGTAGCTAGTCGACCTCACTTCATGAACCAATGATGCATGCACGTACAAGCACACGTTTCGATCGGAGGCCCTGTGCACTATTATGGATGGACGCGACGATACCATTAAAAAGGAGTCGGGCATGCAATCACTTAGATATATTCCAGACGGTCGTGTCGAAATGATGCAATTTGAGGGGTGTGCTAGGCTGATAAGCCTAAGCTACCTAGAAAGACATAAACATGCACTTACATACGTGTGTACTCCCCACTGCTTCCAACAAGCCCTGATGACCGTTCATCATTTACTAGCACACAGCAAAAAAGAAAAAAAAACTCAATGCACTTTGAAACAAGAAACCCAGTAAAACATTTTCTATTAAGACAAAAACAATTGATACTAGGTTGCTCGAACCATTCCGTAGGTGTTGTAACGTCTCAAATAAATCTTTTTTGAATATTCAATAAAAATTATTATAAAAACGTTATTGATTTTGATTGACTTGTTCAAAATTTTCCAGAAGAAACATGGAATTTTTCCATTTGTGTCTTAATATTTTTTTGCTTACTTTCCTAGGAATTTAATAAACTCTAATTCATATGTAGATATTATTTAAAGGCCTAGAAAATTTTAAAACTAATATTCATATAAAAATTAGAATTGGATAGATAAAACTTTTTCTGAGAACCAAACCCACACAGGAGGTCAAGCGCCTGTCTCTAGAGACCTTTTGTGTGGTAGTGTTAGGTCATTTAGCATGTGTGCATCTCTCGGTGCATACACCATCCGAGAGACTGATGTGTGAATTACTTTGTTATTATACCTATCATATTATAGCATAATACTGATGCACAAAACTCCCACTAGGTCATGGATGTTGAGCAGCAAGCTGTGGAGCCCTGCCCCAGCTGGCGCAATTAACAGTGGACTAGGCACACATCGGTTCAGTCCACCAGTGACGTCTATCAAAATTTCACTGCACTGAACGGTATTCAACTAAGTAGTATTTCGTTACTCGGTTAAAAAATAACATCGTCATAATCATACTACCTCTGTTCCTAAAACCAAGGCGTATTTTGTTTCATTAACACAAGTCTTTGACTAACGACCACTCAATAAATACAAGGTTATATGACATGAATTTTGTGTCACTGGATTCGTTTACAATTTTGTATCACATAATTTGCATATTAAAAGAGGAATTGTGGTCAAAGATGTCTTAACGATATAAAGATACGCCTTAATCATCAGGACCAAGGGCATACAATCTAGCTTTGCTGCTCATTTGGAATAGCAATTTTGGTCCACAAATGTGTTGTGTTCTCCTAAGAAATTCAGTTTTGGTAAAGAAACTATTTCTCAACAGGCGGTGTGCAGGTATATGCATGAACCTAATTAACTAATTATGAGCATCCACTAATTACAACTTGGAACTCTAATCTGTCCTGATAATGATGATCATACAAAATCTTTGTGCTATCATGAAACACATCAGAATTCGTTGAAGCTTGGAGACATGCATGTGAGGTACCATGACCAAATTTAAAATGAACTTCCTATTAATTATATATGTAACCACCTGATAACTTTTCTTTGTACTCCCAAACATATAGTATGGATATATATTGATACATTTACCCGAGTAACTTGATGAAACCATTTCTCAAGACGCCCAGAGAATGGTGCACGTAAATGCATGAACCATGTTAACTAATTATGAACATGCAGTGATTACAGCTCAGAACTCTAAACTCTTACTAACTACGATGATTATCTGAAATCTTTGTGCTATCATGAAAGACACACATCAGGCTTCGTTAAAGCTTGGAGACATCCATGAGGTACCATGAGCAATTGTGAAATGAACTTCTATTACAGGTATCCAATTTCATAGAATATATGATTATATGTAGATACTCTCACCCCAGAAATTTCATGCCCCGTTCTAAGCTAATTAAGCTAGATAAGAGATGAAGATTATGATGAGTGTGGCAATTAACGAGGCGACATGCGTACAAGACCATGATGATGATCCACTTTGTTTCCTTTTCTCACCACCTTTTGTGGCCCCCTTTTTCTCCTTTGTTTTGTTCCTTTTATCGTCTTTCTTGCCTGCCTTGCTTTCTTAATGTTGCCGATCCAAAGGACAAAAGCTGGGCCATTAGGGCATGCATTAGGGTTTGGACAAAGGGTTAAAGCCGGAATTAGACCAAAAGGCGGCATAAAGGCTAGCTAGCTTTTCTGTATAAATGTGGTATTTGTATTATTTGCACATGTTTATCGCTGCTAATTAATAAGTTTGTGTAGGATTTAGCCCATGCTAATACATGATGCTGAATGTCCTCGTAACTGATTATGTGGACATTTTTCTACAATCAAACATGTCTGTAAAATGGTACAACCTCCTATAAAACAAGGCAAGGCCACCGATAGAAATACAGAGAGTAGTAAATTGCACCGTGCATTAGGTAACTATATACATGATGCTGAATGTCCTCTGTTACTAATTATAAGACGTTTTGGGCTTCAATTTAAACTTCCAAAACGTTCTATATTTAAGAACAAACTAATAATAATTTCGAAAAAAAAATGGAGAGGAGAGCCCGGACAGAGTTCATTTTGACATGACATTGGCATAAAGGCGGCCTCACACTCATCGATCGAAACATGCATGTTTACCAAAAGCTACCCATGTAAACATCCAATGTATTAAGCCCTATATCCAAAACACAACAACAAAACCCTGCTAGCTAGAAACTTGCCAAAAGGTGATACGGAAACTCCACTACCACTACCAGCGCCTTGTCCTGCAGGAAGTAATACATCCAGGCAGCTACACACTGCGAGGAGCATGGATACGCATACACAGAGCCGAAGATAGTGAGACACGGAGGTGTGGAGCAGCAGCTAGGCCATATTCCAAGCCTCCAGCCCCAGCAGACACAAACGCACAATGGGAAAGGGAAAGGTGAAAGGCAGGTTTGGCATCATTGCGTTGTTTAGATCCGGAAGAGACGCTAGTCGGGTCGGCATTACTTTTCTTTTTGCCACGGAGGCAGTATAACTTTTCCACCCTATTCATTGTACGTTTTGGATCCAATCTAGTGGCGCCATATACGAGTACGTACGCTTCAAATTTCTGGTGTATATATTTCCAAGTTTAAGAGCATGCTATGCACAAAAGTCATGAAAAGGCAACCCTTATCCCTTATATATCTTGTACATCAGACATACTAATTTAGTACAAATGTACAGTTCTACTTGGTTTTTTCTTAGTTTTCCTAAGACATCTCTTGTTTTTAGATAAAATGCAGATTTGTGCCTTTATAGAGAGACAAATACAAAAAATACAAATACCAAAAAGAATGATTACTAATCCATGGAGATGACTGAACAAAAAATAGGGAGATAGAGGGAAAAACCCCCGGTAATTTGCACCGATTAATTGTTGCACATGCCCATCCACTATTATAGTGTTAATAGTCTCAAAAATCAGTAAATAATAAAGATTACAACAAAAGCGCTAAAACAAGCTCAATAATGACCACATTTTACATTTATGCAACAATAATTGTATTAGTACGTTGATGGCTATACTGGTTGCACATAGCCCATTCGACCATCTCCGTATGGTTGCACCATGAGTAGATAGTATTCTGCTCCTCTGCTTGATGAAGCAAGGATCACATATGGATCTAATAGGTAGCCGATGTGGATAAGCTGCATTATAAACTTGATTGTTGTTGAAAACAATATTCTTTCGGTGATTCCAAATAGCCAACAAATAAAAAGCCTGACATGAAGCACACACCTTCACGATGTGTACCTTAAGTTCTTTTGCTAGTACCAGCCACTATTTCTGATCATATTCGTAGTTCAAGATGGAAGAATATATACAATGAACACTGTGCCCCATAGTCGTGCAAAAGGACAGTTAAATGACAAACGTTGTATCGTTTCATCCTCATCTCGAAAGCAACGCTTCCTACTCCTGAACTAACGCTGAGCTAGATTGTTCTTAGCAGTAAGAGTCACTCCTTGTAGAGGAACAACGCAAGAAAAATATTTTCACTGAACAAAAAAAATTACTGAACACTTGAAACGAATATGGATCGGAGGGATACCACATAGCGAGGCCCTACTTAACGACCGGACAGGACGCACGGCATTCCTGGTCACCACCAACAGCAGCATCACACAAAACCCAAAACCCTCCCCCATGGATCCCCTCCAACTTGCCACCACCCACCAGAAAAGAAGCGGCGAGGAGGAGGAGGCCTTTTGCCCCGTGTTGTGCATCTTTCCCTCCACCTCACAGCTCGCAATTCCCTGTCAAATCTCGATCGTTTCCGGTCCTGATCATGGCCGTCTTGACTGCCCTACCGCCTCCCACCAATGCATATATATGGGTCCTTCAAATTCCAGTTTCGTGGCAGCTTTTCTTCTTTAGCATGCAGGGTGAAAAGGCCCATGGTACATCCATCAGATTCAGACCAGAGATCTGTGGGTGTCTCTGATGAGAACGAGAAGAATGTTACAAGCACCCGGCAGACACCCAGGCACAAGCCAAGGACGCCATGATTCCAGGAAACATGGGGTCAATGCACGCGGCCGCGGGCACTCCGTTCATGTGTGATCCGAAGAGCCAGTCCCCTACACGAAGAATTTTCTGACAGCTGAAAATCGTGCAGAACCCTGCTGTGAAAATGGTATCCATCAGGAATTTAAGCAGAGAATTAAGAAAGCGATGGTGTAGGTACTGTGACATTCATAATTCTTCATAGAATTCTGAACCTGCTGGTGCTGGGTAAGCATGCGGCTGAGTACGTCCTGCCTCCACTGCAAGTCCCAGTTCAATCATTGGAAATACTGGACCTTGCTGCTAGACTGAAGAATGATACTGTACCAAGTGATGGTTCTCCTTTACAGTAGACTGAATATAATAGAACTGAAGTGGGGAACTTATTTCGGTTTCTGCGATTTCTACTGATATGATGCTAAACTGAAGATAATCGAGAAATATCAATGGGATATAATGGGATATCAATGGGCGCTAACCGATCATTTTAACTACAGAAAAGCAGCCAGCAAAAAAAAACAAGCAGCAAACGGACGTACGCATCACTTACCATCACTCAGGCTTAAGACACTGATCATGTGGTGCAATGGCTTTTGAATACAAAACGCACGAACATCACAACATGTTATTGAAAGATTAGATTGAACTGACCAAGACATCCAGGACGGACACAAATGAAGAACAACTATAACAAAACATCAAAGCTACAGATCAAATCGACAGCAATTCTCAGAAGCCAACAAGATAACTTCAATTCCGCATCAAGTATAACTAAGCAAGCAATGAGTTTCAACGCAAAAAAATTACTAGATTTATCACAAAAACACATGCACATTGGTGTCACATCAGGACATGGGAACACTTGGCACATAAAATCCACAGTAGTACACGATGAGCATAAGTGCGTGATACAACATTACTGCATGATTCAGAGCTGTTAATCCACAATTCTCTAGCACTTGCGGATATGGATCAGCATAAAGGGTTGAAACAACACAAAACCGTAGATATGTAAACCACCACCACCAAAAACGGGCTACAGAGAGAGCTACTAGGGAGCAGATCACGTCGCAGCCAACAGCCAACTTTACTTAACAATCGTTCTAGCATGGATAATTAGACTACCGCAAAAAAAAAAGGTCTCGAGTTCCATTTAGCGACGGAAATGATCTGTGTACACTTCAACAAGCCAGGATGCCCTGCCCAGGGGCACGCTTAGCAATAGGGCCATGGACACCAAGAAGCTGCACAAGAGACAGAAGAAGAAACAGTATGAGATTGTGTAGTACTTACACGTATATCAGCTAACAATACAAATAAAAAGTTCAATCAGCAAGCAGATTGAATGTGACATAACATCAGCCAACATATAAAGATTATAATGTTCAGAATACATTGTATAACAGAACTATTATAATAAGCAGTAATCAGGGAAAACACGCCTATACCAGCATAAGAGAATAAAACTTTAAAAAAAAAATCTTACAGTCAACTAAAATATCAGCATCAATATATCAAGTGTGGAACAAATCGTAACACCTTACAATTTAAATCATCATATATCATGTTAAGTATGCAGCAATAAAAAGAAGCACATAGCTAAATTAAAACAAATCAGCACCGACGAAAATGCAACTAAGCAAACAGCATAAGATCATTTTATTGTACAATCTAGTAGAAGAATAGAACTGAAGGAAACATGAGGACTTCAGAATGGAACAAATTTATCACCTTAGCAGTGATACCATCTGGAACGATTCTTCCCTCACTCTTGTACTTGATATAATCTTCAGTGTTGTACTTTGTAAAGCCCCTGAACAATAAAGTACATTAGCAACGTCACAACCAAGACATCTCACGGCCCTTCAGTAACAGAGTGAACAACACTGAGTTGAAAAGGCGAACAGCATATTTCACACGTACCACTTCCTGCTGCGGATGATCTTCTGACGGCCAGGGAACTTGAACTTGGCACGGCGGAGGGATTCTTCAGCGTGAACAACATTGCTCTCCTTGCAGCGCACCGAAAGGAGGACTTGGCCAATGTCCACACGAGCACAGGTACCTTGAGGCTTCCCAAAAGCACCCCTCATTCCAGTCTGGAGCCTATCAGCCCCGGCACATGAAAGCATCTTGTTGATGCGAAGGACATGGTATGGATGGACCCTGACCCTCAGGTGGAACGCTTCCTTGCCAGCATGTTTGGTCATGTACTTGTTGCAAGCAATACGGGCAGCCTCAAGAGCCTCACTGGAGACGTTCTCTTTTTCCCAGCTGACCAGGTGGACGCAGGAGGGAAACTCGTCCACTCCCTTCTTCTTCATCCCAACGTCGAAGATCTTGATCTTCGGGTCAGGGACACCACGGCAGTACCTCGACTTGGGGTATGGCTTGTTCTTGATCTGGCGGTAGCACCTAGCAGGCCCTGGTGAGGAAAAAGGCCCATAATTTTGAGAAATCAAATACAATACAAATGCAGGTCACACAATTCTGAGCATTAAATCAGAAGAACGTTTCTGTATAACCAAATAGGAAAATCTCACAGATCAATGAGCCAAATAAGTCAGGTATGATAAGATAGAAACCAGTCAAATTCTGACACTGCAGAGAGAAAATCTTTCTCTAATCAAATTTCTATTTAAGCATAAACAGTTTATAGTTAACACTACCCGAAGGTGGACGGCAGCTGACAACAAAATTAAACACTAACATTGTAGTCATTGCACTGCATAAACAGCAGCACAAGTAGAAACACCTTAATAAATCTCACAAATTTCAAGCATGTACAAATTCTCTACAATTTACAAGATCCTTCAGGCTACAGCTTTGACCCAAAAATGTGTACAAAAGGATGTTATAAACATAACCGCGCAGACAGAAAACTACATCTTTTTTCTCCAACAAGACAATTGCTGTTAATGATACTTTTTACACTAGACATATATCTAACTTCGGCCAGATCATCTTACAGGTATGATACCCATAATACAAGACCATGAATATGATCGTTGGTAGATAATAGTGTATACTGCATGCATGACAGCATGGGTTGTGAATGGACAATCATAATATAAAACTTATAAACAGTACCAGAAGGGAAGCTGACAACATAATTAAACACTAGCAATGTACTAGACAGTAGCACAAGTATAAATCACTTTAATACATCTCGTAAATTTCTACCGTTTGCATATTCTGTACAAATTACAATTTACAAGGATCCAACAAGCTATATCCTTAACAAATGAAACGTATACAACAGGCAATGGTTAATACTTCGTACCTAAGTTAACACAAAAACAATAACCATTAAATTACGTGATGAAGATAACAGCAGAGGAAGAAAACCAGCATCATCTTCCACAGAATAGATGATGTATAGTTAAGAATTTTCACTTGACGAAACAACTGAAGCATATATCACACTTGAAACCTCATAGCATAGATAATCTAACTTTTGCCAAATCATCTCACAGGTATGGTTCACATAATAATTGACACATGAATCAAAAAAATAATCAGAGGTAGTACAGTGTAGACTGCATCCATGTCAGCATGGGTTTCAAATCAACAAACATAATATACACACATCAAGCAGAGTTGCAGAAATGACAGCAAGATCAAAATCCCCCAGAAAAAATGACAGCTCTAGACTAATCCCTTTTCAGAGTACACGTTTACAGAAGTTTGCAAAAGATTGAGGCCAAAACTAACAACATATTAACAAGGACGATGCACATGTTTTTCTACACAAACACAGTTGATCAAAATCAAATAACCTAAAGCACACAGCACGGAAAAAAAAAACATTCTGTAATAACCGTAGTAGCACGTTACAGACGAGGTGTCTACTGAAAATATAACCCAGATTTGACAAGTTTGACGGAATGATCATGGCAACCGTAACATTTTAACCGAACCATACACGCACAGAAAGCACAGGGAACTCATCATCGGTAGGCGATAAGTAAATCCCTAACTAGGTCGCAAGCCATCGGACCTCGCCTCGCGTCGACATTGCACGGAGGGGGCGAAATCAGGCAAGACGTAGGCACGGAGACAAAACCCTACCGCGCGGCCGCAGCCAGTCATCGCTCGAATCGAAACCGCGAGCAAGCAAGGAGAGGGGAAGGAAGGGATGTGGACGGGATCTTACGTCTCCCCATGGCGACGGCGGTGGCGAGGCGCCGGAGGAGGGAGAGGAGGAGGCGAACACGGACGCGAAGGCGACGGCGACGGCGGCGGCGTGAGGAAACACCGGAGCAGTGTAGGGCTCAAGGGGAGGTTTTGAAGACGGGTTGGAAGAGGAGTGGAGTGGCGTGACGCCTGCGTTACCTCGGCGGTGGAATTGGGGCCCCGCGGCCGGCGCCTCGTTTGGCTGGGCCGGGTAAAATAAGACCAGTTTACGGGCCCAGGTACATGTCCAAATATTAAAATTGGGGATAGCGGATAATTTTTTTTTAAAGACAATATGCTAAGTTGAATATCAAGTGATCTTTGTTTTGACAATGAATATCACTGATCTTAGTGCTGCCTCTTAACGGTGGATGGGCACAAAAATATATGGGAAAAATTGCTACTACAAGACATAGTAGTTGTCCAAAATACAACGCATGCATGCTTGATTCTTTGCTGCTACCATTACGATTTGGCAGCATATTTGCCCGCATGATCCAAAGACAAAGTTTGGTACATTATCTTCAAAACCGGTTGGTCACCCCGGCCAAACAGGTCAAACTTTTCGGGTTTTTGCCGTGTTTCCACTATGTGGTTGTTCCCAAGCCTGAAAGATTTTCCTAGCGGCGTGGAAAAGATCATTTGATGCTTGCTGGATGAATGGACATGCTCTCATGTGCTGTTCTAGTACATGTCCTATCACAATGTATTCCTGATGCCTCCTACTTCTATCATCGTGGCTTAAATGCCTAGAAAATATAGTAGGCTAGCCGGCTCTTCGTCGCTCACTTGGTTAGTCATACTCTGCAATCACATATGCTTTGTTCAGTACAGAACATCCACATTTCCCCACTCTTTAGTCTAGATGGAAAATTGATTTTCAGCGGGCGTATATATAGACAAGGCACCAATAAAGTGGGCCATCATCCATGAGCATTAAACATCTCACAATCTCAACATTAACTAGTGATGCATCGCCTAGTAGGGTAACTCTGTGTTGTATATTACCAGCACCTTTTGATGAATTGAATGTTGTTTAATGTACTCTTATACAATCAGCACTTGATGAGTAACATCACCACACCAATGAAAGATAATACCATAGCAGGCTCATGTGTGCAAGTAAACAAGAGGTGCATTGCACCAACAACTAACCAAACAATGAGGGCAGTGTTCCCTCTCTTGTCTCGGCGAGCAACCAAATGAAGCGGAAAAAATGGCATGTTGCTCGTTTTCAACGGGTTAAGACCCACGGAGTATGCCCATACAGTTCAAAATGACCCAGGCTACCAAACAGACCCATAGTTATCAACGGCAAGGTTGCACAAGCATTTGCCATTACATGACAAGTCGATTTCCTCGTAGGTGCTCAGAAGTAGTTCACCAACACACGAGGAACGCGAAAATGTAATGTCCGGACATATCAGCAAACTAGATGTCAGGAGCTTAACAATCACAACGCTCCAGGGGAAGAATAGTTGCACAAAGGCATACCAGATTCAGAACCCTAACTACTTCCTAATGGTTAGTGACTTCGCGGAGACTTCTTGCCACAACCATTCTGAATTTGAGAAATTCCAAGTACATTTAGCAGAAGGAAGCCTAGTGCTACATTTACTACTACTTGCTAGCTGTTGCTGAGATAGCTCTTTCTAGACGGCTGGAATCTGCTTCATCTTCGACCGAAGCCCCTATGGCAGCGGACCGTATCTAAGACCCGAGGCTCCTGAGAGACTCCTCCTCGCCACAAGGCATTATGCTATGCCAGCGGTGGTGACGGACAAGCACATGTGTGAGGAGTAGCCGCTGTCGGTTAAGCGACCCCCGATACACCTGCAGATGTAGACAATGCAGAACGTGGATCTTGTGGCTCTGTTTCGGATGACTCAGGAATTGAGTTGTCGGGACGAGCTGTTCTATCACAATGTAGATGTTCTGTCTTCCTGATATCTCCTACTTCTATCACCATGGTTCTAAAAGATTCAACAGGCTAGCTTGTTTATCATTGCTCACTTGGTCGCTCATAACAGGCTTGTTCGCTTCAATCACATACATCTAGTTCAGTACAAAAGCCTTCACACATTTCCCATGTTTAGTTATATATGAAGAAGTTGCCTCAAAAGGGCGTATATATATACAACTCCTTGTTGGGATACGTTGCATAGAAAACAAAAATTTTCCTACCGCGAGAACGCAATCCAAGCCAAGATGCAATCTAGAAGATGGGAGCAACGAGGGGATGAACGAGACTAACCCTTGAAGATTTCCAAAGCCTATAAGAGTAGGCTCTTATTGCTGCGGTAGACGATCAGTTGCCGCTTGCAAAAGCGCGTAGAAGATCTTGATCACGGTGCCACGATCGGGCAGCACCTCCGTACTCGGTCACACGTTCGGTGTTGATGACGACGTCCTTCTCCCCGTTCCAGCGGGCAGCGGAAGTAGTAGATCCTCCTCGGAATCCCGGCAGCACGATGGCGTGGTGGCGGTGTCGATGGAGATCTCCGGCGGAGCTTCGCTAAGCATATGCGGGAGAAGTAGTGGAGGAGGGGTGCTAGGGTTTGGGGAGACGGGGTGCCATGGGCGCCGGCCTCAAGGGGGCAGGGGTGGTGCGGCCAAGCCATGGGCTGCCCCCTCCCTCTCCTCCTCATTATATAGGTGGAACCCCAAGGGTTTGCCCAAAGTCTTCGAATAAGACCCCAACAGAAAAACTGCCTTATGGGCGAAACCTAGAGGGACAGGGACTCTCCCCTTCCCCCTTTTCTTAGCCGGCCAAGGAGGTGGAGTCCACCATGGACTCCACCCTCCCACTTGGTTGGCTGGTTAGGGTTTGTGGAGTCCCTCCGGGACTCCTCCTTCCATAGTAATTTATTTCCGGATAATTCTAGAAACCACCTTCCATAAATTCACCGGATCATTTCCAAACTTGGAAAGTGACTTCCTATATATGAATCTTATTCTCCGGACCATTCCGGAACTCCTCATGATGTCCTGGATCCCATCCGAGACTCCGAACAAAACTTCGAACTCCATTCCATATTCCATATCTACTTAAACGACATCAAACCTTAAGTGTGTCACCCTACGGTTCGCGAACTATGTAGACATGGTTGAGACTTCTCTCCGACCAATAACCAATAGCGGGATCTGGAGATCCATAATGGCTCCCACATATTCAACGATGACTTTAGTGATCGAATGAACCATTCACATACGATACCAATTCCCTTTGTCACGTGATATTTTACTTGTCCGAGGTTTGATCATCGGTATCACTCTATACCTTGTTCAACCTCGTCTCCTGACAAGTACTCTTTACTCGTACCGTGGTATTTGGTCTCTTATGAACTTATTCATATGCTTGCAAGACATTAGACGACATTCCACCAAGAGGGCCCAGAGTATATCTATCCGTCATCGGGATGGACAAATCCCACTGTTGATCCATATGCCTCAACTCATACTTTCCGGATACTTAATCACACTTTTATAACCACCCATTTACGCAGTGGCGTTTGATGTAATCAAAGTACCTTTCCGGTATAAGTGATTTATATGATCTCATGGTCATAAGGACTAGGTAACTATGTATCAAAAGCTTATAGCAAATAACTTAATGACGTAATCTTATGCTATGCTTAATTGGGTGTGTCCATTATATCATTCACATAATGACATAACCTTGTTATTAATAACATCCAATGTTCATGATCATGAAACGATGATCATCTATTAATCAACAAGCTAGTTATACAAGAGGCTTACTAGGGACTCCTTGTTGTTCACATAACACACATGTATCAATGTTTCGGTTAATACAATTATAGCATGGTATGTAAATATTATCATAAACTCAAAGATATTATAATAACCATTTTATTATTGCCTCTTGGGCATATCTCCAACAGTCTCCCACTTGCACTAGAGTCAATAATCTAGTTTACATTTGTAAAGATGTAACACCTTGGCCTTCCGGTGCTTTATCATGTTTTGCTCACGGGAGAGGTTTTAGTCAACAGATCTGACATGCTCAGAACCGTATGTATTTTGTAATTCATTTGCGTCTCAACGCATCACTCATTTCCAAATGAGTCAGCATTAAATATGTTTGGTCTTCTGGTGGAACCTTAATTCCGCGGTCTGAAATATGTCACTAATATTGTCACACACAATATAGCTTCAAAGTTCTGACTCTGTTGGAACTACACCAAGTTCTAAAAGAACCTCTTGACTTAACATCCTTTGTCATTGTCAAAACAATGACATACTCTGCCTTCTTTTGTAGAATCCGTCACAATATTTAGAACTCTTCTAAATCTAGCATAGACAACTTCTAGCTCATTGTGCTACCTTTTAAACAACACTTAGTCTAATTTGAAATTGAAATTTTATTTTCATATGTGACAAAACAAATATCGTTGCAACACTTTACAGTGATTTGTTTGTCATTTCTTCATATAAAAACTATATATATATATATTCTTGGTTCTTCTTAAGTACTCAAGAATATTCTTACTGTTTTTCAATGATCATCACATGAATCATTCTGGTATATGCTCCTAACTTTTTAGAGCACAAGATATCTGATTATGTACATATTATTCATGATCTAAAATCACTCATGTGTTTTTACTCATCGAGTGTCAGATACACTCAAGTCTTGTTAAACCTTTACATGACAAGAACATTTTCTTAATATTTCTATATTGAACTACTTCAATATCCATTCTATGTACTTTGATTTAAACTTATTATGTGTTTCAATCTATCTTCATAGATCTTGACACTAAATTTGTTTCAGTCCATATCCTTTCATTGAAGTTAATTTCTCAATGAAACCTTTTTAATCAAGTATATAATTACATCATTTATAACCAACTATATGTTATCTACATAAAGTATTATAAATATGTCTCAGCGCTCCCACTTAATTTCTTGCAAATGCAAGCCTCTTCATCGTTTCTGATGAAATCAAAAACTCTTTGACTATTTCATCTGGTGAAGATTCCAACTCCGTGATACTCACTTCATCCAATTGAAGTTTGTATACCTATCTAGTATTCCACGGACTAGCAAAACAATTGGTTGTATCTTGTATACACCTTTAATACACACGTCTGATAAGTAATGTATTTTGCCATCCTACTAGCATATCTCATAAAAGAAATATGTAGTGATTACTAGAATAATCCACATAGACTATAAGCATTGCTACGGAAGATCTAATCTTATCGTAGTCAACTCTTTGAACTTTGTCGTAAACAACTTTTCGACAAGTTGAGCTTCTTCAAGGATATTTCATCCAAGTCCATCAATTTTATAGATCTATTTACTTTCAAAAAGTATTTATCTATCTTGGATTTCATGGCGTATAGCCATTTTAACGGAGTCAGGGCCCATCATAACTTCTTTGTTTGTAGTTGGTTTATCATTGTTCAAAATCAATCCTTTGTTCACAAATCATTTATTTGATCACAAAGTAAACCATACCTACAAGGTTCAATATGTACTTCGATCTCCATGGCTAAAACACTTTGTAGTCATGGGAGCCGTGATCGTCGTGGCCGCTTCCGGAACCAATTCCGATGCTGCGCTACTCTGATCATTATGCTCAGGTTCAGAAACTTTATCAAGTTCTATTGTCCTCCCACTCAAAAATTTCGCTAGAAACAATTTCTTGGAAATAAGAAACATTGACAAACACTTTTGTCTTTGTCTCCATAGTGGGAAGAATTCCCAATCAATTCTCTGGGATAACCAACAAAGACATTCATCCGATTTTGGTTGTAAACTTATTTACTTATGCTATGCATACCAAAATTTAAGAAAGGACTTTTAGGGTTCATACCCATGCCATAACTCGTATGGTGTCATTTCTACGGATCATGATGATGCTCTATTCAGTGTAAAAGCGGTAGTCACTAAAGCATAATCCACAAAAATATAATGGCGTCATAATATTTTATCTCATCATTAATCCAACAAGGTTTGGATACATCTCTCGGATACTATATCATCATTATGATACTCCAAGAAATGTGAGTAGTAGAACAATTTCATGACTCTCTTAGATGTTTGCTAAAACTCGTAATTCAAATATTTTCACCATGATCCAATCATAGATATTTGACTTTTCTATTACGATGATTTCCACTTCATGCTGAAATTTATTTGAATCCATTCAAATGTTTCAAACTTCTTCCTTATTGAATATATCCACATATATACTCAATTCATTGTTGAAAGTTTTCATGAAGTAGAAGAATCTCCCGCACACAACTATGCCCAGTGAACCACATATATCATTATGTATGTTTTCACTAAATTAGTTGCCCGTTCAACTCTTGGCCTATGAACGGTATTTCAGTCATTACTTTTTAGGAAAGATTTTGCAAGCGCCAAACGATTCAACAAATCAAATGACTCCAAAAATCCATTTGCATGGAGTTCCTTCATGCGTTTCTTTCTAATATGACATAAATGGCGGTTCCACAAATAAGTGGATTTCAAATCATTTGCCTTATGGCATTTTAGCGTCAGTATTATGTATGTGTATTTCACCATTAAGATTTATAATAACTTATCCATCGTATATGGAGTAATGTCATAATTTGAACAACTCATTGTTTTCATTTGACTAGAGCAAAATAACAATTATTAAGTTCTTTATTATAAATTCTAAGGGCTAGATATAATGCCAACGACGAACATAATAACACTTTATTTTTGTTCCAGACGTGCATTCCTATCATATTCCTTGTCAGTCACTTAGGCCATTGTATTCTTGTATTGCGTTGTTTTGTATGTCACTTCATACCAACCAATATGGTACAAATACCCAAGAATTTCATTGTGAGACCTAACTAGGAATACAACCATAACATGTATATCATTTATATACACCTGAGCTAGACATTCTAGTCTTTTCTTTCTTTCTGCCAATAATCTTTTGTAGTTTCTCTTTTAGCTTTCCTCATTATTCAGAAAAACACATCAACTTCAATAACTTCTTGGTTTGTTGGTCAAATACCAATAACCTTGAGGTTCTTACTTTGAAGTTGATCATCATATGTCAAGTGTTCCGGATTTCACTATTAGTAACCTTGTAATATGATGAACAATTTCACTCATAATTTTATCCATTGTATCATGATGACTTTCTGAGACCATGTCTGTACATGCTAGGCTCGTAAAGTTTTAACCTTAGTATTCGCATATGCAAATCTGGCTTGCACCCGTTGTATGCACACGTAGAATCTATAACACCCGATCATCACGTGATGCTTCGATACGACGAGTCTTAGAAACGGTGCATACTAAGGATGATAACTTCATGGATATGCGAATATTGTTAGTGCCCCAATAGTTGGAGGATTGGGACGCCTTGCGTCTTCAACCTTCGTACATTCCCATAAAACTTATGAGTTTATGTAGTCTCACCAAATTATATTCTATCATCTTGCAATAAGGTCTTAGATATCATATATATCTCATACCTTGATTATTTCTGAAAACTAAATTTTCAGCTCCTTACTTTACAAACAGATTTGAACTTCGAGTTTCACGGAGACAAGATAACTTTATGTACTAATTGAAACCATAGCTCTTTGAATCAACAATGTGAGGTTTACTAAAAGTTTTCTATAGGACTTAATCACTTCTTGATTCTTTAACAATACGGTACCAGTCCGTAAAGTTTCTTGTCAGATTTTAACAGTATTTCTATCTCAATAACAAGACTAGCGCATGGTAGAAAAACGGATGCCAATACTACACAATTAATTCAAAATACTACTCAGACTATGTTTATGATAATTAGTTCATGTTTTAATCTAATTACTAATGAACACCCACTTAATACAACATCCCTCATAGTTGTTAAGTGGTACACGATCCAAATCCACTACACCAAAACCGATCATCACGTGAGATGATGTAGCTTCAATGGTGAACATCAACATGTTGATAATATCATCCATATGACTCGTGTTCAACCTTTCGGTTTCTGTTGTCCCGAGGCCATGTCTGTACATGCTAGACTCGTCAAGCAAACCCAAGTATTCCGCGTGTGCAACATGGCTTACACCCGTTGTATATGAACGTTGAATCTATCACATCCGATCATCACGAGATGCTTTGAAACGACGAACTTTGGCAACGGTGCATACGAGGGGAGAACACTTTATTATCTTGATATTAATGTGAGGGATCATCTTATAATGCTGCCGTTGCGTTCTAAGCAAAATAAGATGCATAAAGGATTAACATCACATGCAATTCATATGTGATATGATATGGCCCTTTTGTCTTTGCGCCTTTGATCTTCATCTCCAAAGCACGGACATGATCTCCATCATCAACGGGCATGATCTCCATCATCGTCGGCGTAGCGTCAAGGTTCATGGCGCCGTCTTCATGGTTGTTCACCTCATGTAGCAACTATTACAACTACTTTGAAATACTACTCAACATGAAAATTAAAGACAACCATAAGGCTCCTGCCGGTTGCCACAATACAATAATGATCATCTCATACATATTCATCATCACATTATGGCCATATCACATCACCAAACCCTGCAAAAACTGATGGGGTTCGTAGCATAGAAAACAAAAATTTTCTACCGCAAGAACGAATAAAACCAAGATCCAATCTATGGAAAAACACCAAGATCTAATCTACTAGATTGAAGCAACGAGAAAGGTTGGATCCACATACCCTTGTAGATCGCTAAGCGGAAACGAGATCGGATCTCGTGGGTGATGTAGTCGTACACTTGCCGATCTCAAGATCGCGATGATGATCCCTCCGGCGCTGCAAACGGGCAGCACCTCCGTACTCGGTCACACGTACAGCTCGATGAAGACACCTCCTCCTTGTTCTAGCAAGCGGGGAGATGTGGTAGATGGGATCTAGTCCAGCAGCACGACGGCGTGGTGGTGGTGGAGAGTTTCCGCGGACAGGGCTTCGCCTGTACGCGTTGGGTAGAAGAAACTAGGCAAAAGGTGGAGCAAACGGAGCAAACCGGAGCAGCCAAAATCTAATTTTTGCCTGCGTCCCGTGACCTCCTTTTATAGGCGCGTCCACGGCGGCTAATGCCGTACGAGCCAAGCAAACTTTGCTTGCCGATTTTCCAAGTAATGGATCCGATCGGATCGATCGGCCGGCCAGCCGTACAGGCAACAAATTGCCTTGGCCCGTGCTTGCCCCGTACGTGGACGGCGCAAGGCTTGCCCAGCGTGGCTGAGGCCTTGGCCTGGCTAGCTCGTGAGAGCACTGGCCGGCCCGGCCACTTGTTCTCTTTTTTACTTTTACCTCTTTCCTTTGATAGTTTGCTAATATGGGTTTCTCAGTTGGCCCATTAACAAAATATCTCATGGACTACTATTAGCCCCATATTTATTTCTATTAAATAAATCAATATTAATATTTATTAAGTCAATTAATTAATAAATCATTAATCATCTTCCCGGAACAATTCCGTAACTCTCCAAAACTATTTCTTTAATCCCGAAACTACCCCTAGCAACATCGCAACCTTAAGTGTGTCACCCTACGGTTCGAGAATGTGCAGACATGACCGAGACGCCTCTCCGATCAATAATCATCAGCGGGACCTGGAGATCCGTAATGACTCCTACATATTCAACGATGAACTTAGTGATCGATTGAACCATTTACATACGATACCGATTCCCTTTGTCACGCGATACTTTACTTGTCCGAGGTTTGATCGTCGGTATCTCCATACCCAGTTCAACCTCGTTTCCGACAAGTACTCTTTACTCGTACTGTGGCATGTCATCTCTTGTGAACTAGTCACATGCTTGCAAGCTAATCAGACGACATTCCACCGAGAGGGCCCAGAGTATATCTATCCGTCATTGGGATGGACAAATCCCACTCTTGATCCATATGCCTCAACTCACACTTTCCGAATACTTAATCCCATCTTTATAACCACCCATTTACGCAGTGGCGTTTGATGTAATCAAAGTACCCTTCCGGTATAAGTGATTTACATGATCTCATGGTCGAAGGACTAGGTAACTATGTATCGGAAGCTTATAGCAAATTGAACTTAATGACTTGATCTTATGCTACGCTCATTTGGGTGTGTGTCCATTATATCATTCAACTAATGACATAACCTTGTTATTAATAACATCCAATGTTCATGATCACGAAACCATGATCATCCATTAATCAACAAGCTAGTTATACAAGAGGCTTACTAGGGACTCCTTGTTGTTTACATAACACACATGTATCAATGTTTCGGTTAATACAATTATAGCATGGTATGCAAACATTTATCATAAACACAAAGATATTATAATAACCACTTTATTATTGCCTCTTGGGCATATCTCCAACAGTCTCCCACTTGCAATAGAGTCAATAATCTAGATTACATTGTAAGGTACCTAACACCCATAGCATTCTGGTGTTGGTCATGCTTTGCCCTGGGGAGAGCTTTAGTCAATGGATCTGCAACATTCAGATCTGTGTGTACTTTGCAAATCTCTACTTCACCATCTTCGATGTACTCGCGAATCGAATGAAAACGCAGCTTGATATGCTTCAGCTTCTTGTGTGACCTTGGTTCCTTTGCATTGGCGATGGCACCCGTGTTGTCACAATAAATGACTAACGGGTCCAATGCACTAGGAACCACACCAAGCTCAACAATGAACCTCTTCATCCATACCGCTTCCGATGAAGCCTCTGAAGCCGCTATATATTCAGATTCTGTTGAAGATTTCACCACCGTGCACTGCTTGGAACTGCTCCAGCTTACTGCCGCACCATTCAATATAAACACGTACCCAGACTGAGACTTAGAGTCATCAGGATCGGTGTTCCAACTTGCATCGGTGTAACTAGTTACAACGAGCTCTTGGTCACCGCCATAACAAAGAAACATATCCTTAGTCCTTTTCAAGTACTTCAGGATATTCTTGATCACTGTCCAGTGATCCATTCCCTGGATCACTTTGATATCTCGCTGGTCAAACTAACAGCATGTGCGATATCCGGTCTAGTACACAGCATGGCATACATGAGAGAGCCTACTGCCGAAGCATAGGGGATCTTGCTCATCCTCTCTCTTTCTTCTGCTGTAGCTGGACCTTGAGTCTTACTCAAGACCTTACCTGGCAACATAGGCAAGAATCCTTTCTTGCTTTCATCCATTCTAAACTTCTTTAGAATCTTGTCCAAGTATGTACTCTGTGAAAGACCTATTAGGCGTCTTGATCTATCTCTATAAATCTTGATGCCTAAAATGTATGCTGCTTCACCAAGGTCTTTCATTGAAAAATATTTATTCAAATAACCTTTAACACTGCTTAATAGTTCTATATCATTCCCAATCAATAATATGTCATCTACATATAATATCAGGAACGCTACAGAGCTCCCACTCACTTTCTTGTAAATACAGGCCTCACCATGAGTCCGTATAAAACCGAAGTCTTTGATCACTCTATCAAAGCGTAGATTCCAACTCCGGGATGCTTGCTTCAGTCCATAAATGGAACGCTGAAGTTTGCATACCTTGTCAGCATTTTCAGGATCGACAAAACCTTTGGGTTGTACCATATACAACTCTTCCTCAATATCACCATTAAGGAACGCCGTTTTGACATCCATCTCGCGCATTTCATAATCGAAAAATGCAGCTATTGCTAACAAAATCCTCACAGACTTTAGCTTCGCTACAGGTGAGAAAGTCTCATCATAGTCAACTCCTTGAATTTGTCGGAAACCCTTTGCGACAAGTCGAGCTTTATAGACGATAATATTACCATCGCATCTGTTTTTCTCTTAAAGATCCATTTATTCTCGACAGCCTTGCGGCTATCGTAAGTCTACCAAAGTCCATACTTTGTTATCATACATGGATCCCATTTCGGATTTCATGGCTTCTTGCCATTTGTTGGAATCTGGGCTCATCATTGCTTCTTCATACGTCGCAGGGTCCTCATCATTGTTGTCCACAATCATGACATTCAGACAGGGATCATACCAATCAGGAGTGGTACGTTCCCTCGTCGATCTGCGAGGTTCATGAGCTTCCTCGTTCGAAGTTTCATGATCATCATCATTCGCTTCCTCTCCTATCGGTGCAGGCTGTGCAGGAATTTCTTCCAAGATCAAGGCTACTCGACCTATGAGAGAAGGTTCATTAACCTCGTCGAGTTCTACTTTCCTTCCAGTCACTTCTTTAGTGAGAAACTCCTTCTCAAGAAAGGATCCGTTCTTGGCAACAAAGATTTTGCCTTCGGATCTGTGATAGAAAGTGTACCCAATTGTTTCTTTAGGGTATCCTATGAAGACGCATTTCTCCGCTTTGGGTTCTAGCTTGTCGTCAGTAACTTCTTTACATAAGCTTCGCAACCCCAAACTTTAAGGAACGACAGCTTAGGTTTCTTTCCAAACCATAGTTCATACGGTGTCGTTTCAACGGATTTAGATGGTGCCCTATTTAAAGTGAATGCGGCTGTCTCTAATGCATAACCCCAAAACGATAACGGCAAATCGGTAAGAGACATCATAGACCGAACCATATCTAACAGAGTTCGATTACGACGTTCGGACACACCATTACGCTGTGGTGTTCCCGGCGGTGTCAACTGTGAAAGTATTCCGCATTTCTTTAAATGCATGCCAAACTCATAACTCAGATATTCGCCTCCGCGATCAGAACGCAGAAACTTAATCTTCTTGTTACGTTGATTTTCTACTTCACTTTGGAATTCCTTGAACTTCTCAAAAGTCTCGGACTTATGTTTCATAAAGTAAATATATCCATATCTACTCAGATCATCCGTGAAGGTTAGAACATAACGATAACCACCGCGCGATGCTACACTCATTGGTCCGCACACATCGGTATGTATGATTTCCAATAAGTCTGTAGCTCGCTCCATTGTACCAGAAAATGGAGTCTTAGTCATTTTTTCCATTAGACATGCTTCGCATCTGTCAAGTGACTCAAAGTCAAGTGACTCAAGAAGTCCATCGGAATGGAGTTTCTTCATGCGCTTCACTCCAATATGACCAAGACGACAGTGCCACATATAAGTACAATTATCATTCAATTTCATTCGCTTAGCATTAATGTTATGAACATGTGTATTACTACTATCGAGATTTAACAAGAATAAACCATTCATCTCAGGTGCATGGCCATAAAAGACATTACTCATATAAATCGAACAACCATTATTCTCAGACTTAAACGAATAACCGTCTTGCATTAAACAAGATCCAGATATAATGTTCATGCTCAACGCAGGTACCAAATAACAATTATTAAGGTTTAAAACTAATCCCGAAGGTAGATGTAGAGGGAGCGTGCCGACAGCGATCACATCGACTTTGGATCCATTTCCAACGCGCATTGTCACCTCGTCTCTTGCCAGGCTTCGTCTATTCCGCAGTTCCTGTTTCGAGTTACAAATGTGAGCAACCGAACCAGTATCAAATACCCAGGCACTACTACGAGAACCAGTAAGATAGACATCAATAACATGTATATCAAATATACCTTTCTTTTTGACGTGGCCGCTCTTCAGATCGGCCAAGTATTTGGGGCAATTGCGCTTCCAGTGCCCCTTCCCCTGGCAGTAATAGCACACAGTCTCAGGTTTAGGACCAGTCTTAGGCTTCTCAGGATGCGGTGCAACTTTCTTGCCGCCCTTCTTGAAGTTACCCTTGTTAGGCTTGCCTTGCTTTTTGAAACTGGTGGTCTTGTTGACCATCAACACTTGGTTCTCCTTCTTAATCTCTACTTCAGCAGTATTTCTCAAAGATGGAAAAGATTTCAGGTAAATCTTTATTCATGTTCTGCATGTTGTAGTTCATCACGAAGTTCTTGTAACTTGGTGGCAGTGATTGAAGGACACGATGAATACCCAGCTGGTTAGGGATCATCATCCCCAAGTCACTGAGCTTCTTCGCATGCCCGGACATGACGAGCATGTGCTCACTAACGGAGCTGCCTTCTTCCATCATGCAGGTAAAGAACTGCTTCGAGGCCTCATAGCTCTCCACAGCCGCATGAGTCTCAAAGATAAGTTTGAGCTCACGCATCATCTCACAGGGGTCGTGGTGCTCAAAACGCTTTTGGAGCTCTGCCTCTAAGCTGCACAAGATGGCACACTGAACTTCGGAGTACCGAGTTGCCCGAGTCTCATAAACATTCTTTATGTCCTCGGACACTGCAGGAGGTGGTGGGGAACCTAGCGGTGCTTCGAGCACAAATTGCAGGTTTCCACCAGTGAGGAAAATCCTCACATGACGGAACCAGTCAGTGAAGTTGCTACCATTGCCCTTAAGCTTTTCTTTCTCTAGGAACTGGTTAAAATTGATGGAGGGGGGCGCCATGATCTACAACATATTTGCAAAGAGTTTAGACTAAGTTTATGATAAATTGAGTTCAATTTAATTCTGAAATTAACTAGGTGAACTCCCACTTAAAACAACATCCCTCGCATTGTTTTAGTGATTACACGAACCAAATCCACTACACCAAGTCCGATCTTCACGAGAAAAGATGTAGCTTCAAAGGCGAACACTCAAAGTGTTCATCATATCATTCATATGACTCATGCTCTACCTTTCGGTATCCCGTGTTCCGAGACCATGTCTGTACATGCTAGGCTCGTCAAGGCAACCTTGGTATCCGCGTGTGCAAATCTAGCTTGCACCCGTTGTATGCACATGTAGAGTCTATCACACCCGATCATCACGAGATGCTTCGAAACGACAAGTCTTAGCAACGGTGCATACTAAGGATGAACACTTTATTATCTTGATATTTAGTGAGAGGGATCATCTTATAATGCTACCGTCGCGATCTAAGCAAAATAAGATGCATAAAAGGATTAACATCACATGCAATTCATAATGTGTGATATGATATGGCCTTTCATCTTTGTGCTTTTGATCTCCATCTCCAAAGCACGGACATGATCTCCATCATCACCAGCATGGCGTCAAGGTCAGTGGCGCCGCTTCATGGTTGTCCATCACTTATAGCTACTATAACAACTACTTGAGATAAAGCTATTACATGATGAATAGACACGCAGGTCTTTAACAAAATTAAAGACAACCATTAGGCTCCTGCCGGTTGCCATAATACAATAATGAACATCTCATACATCAAATATAATCATCATCACATCATGGCCATATCACATCACCAAACCCTGCAAAAACAAGTTAGACGCCTCTAATTTGGTTTGCATATTTTACGTGGTTTAGGGTTTTCGAGTAAGATCCAATCTACCTACGAACATGAACCACAACGGTGATACTAGTGTTGACAATAGAAGTGTAAATTACAATCTTCACTATGGTGGGAGAGACAGACACCCGCAAAGCCACTTATGCAATACTAGTTGCATGTCGAGCGTGGAGCAAGTCTCATGAGACGCGGTCATGTAAGGTTAGCCCGGGCCGCTTCATCCCACCATCCCGCAAGAAGCAAAGTACACAAACTAAAGCAACAAGAGCATCACCGCCCACAAAAACATTGTGTTCTACTCGTGCAACAGATCTATGCATAGACATGGCTCTGATACCACTGATGGGGTTCGTAGCATAGAAAACAAAAATTTTCTACCGCAAGAACGAATAAAACCAAGATCCAATCTATGGAAAAACACCAAGATCTAATCTACTAGATTGAAGCAACGAGAAAGGTTGGATCCACATACCCTTGTAGATCGCTAAGCGGAAACGAGATCGGATCTCGTGGGTGATGTAGTCGTACACTTGCCGATCTCAAGATCGCGATGACGATCCCTCCGGCGCTGCAAACGGGCAGCACCTCCGTACTCGGTCACACGTACAGCTCGATGAAGACACCTCCTCCTTGTTCCAGCAAGCGGGGAGATGTGGTAGATGGGATCTAGTCCAGCAGCACGACGGCGTGGTGGTAGTGGAGAGTTTCCGCGGACAGGGCTTCGCCTGTACGCGTTGGGTAGAAGAAACTAGGCAAAAGGTGGAACAAACGGAGCAAACCGGAGCAGCCAAAATCTAATTTTTGCCTGCGTCCCGTGACCTCCTTTTATAGGCGCGTCCACGGCGGCTAATGCCGTACGAGCCAAGCAAACTTTGCTTGCCAATTTTCCAAGTAATGGATCCGATCGGATCGATCGGCCGGCCAGCCGTACAGGCAACAAATTGCCTTGGCCCGTGCTTGCCCCGTACGTGGACGGCGCAAGGCTTGCCCAGCGTGGCTGAGGCCTTGGCCTGGCTAGCTCGTGAGAGCACTGGCCGGCCCGGCCACTTGTTCTCTTTTTTACTTTTACCTCTTTCCTTTGATAGTTTGCTAATATGGGTTTCTCAGTTGGCCCATTAACAAAATATCTCATGGACTACTATTAGCCCCATATTTATTTCTATTAAATAAATCAATATTAATATTTATTAAGTCAATTAATTAATAAATCATTAATCATCTTCCCGGAACAATTCCGTAACTCTCCAAAACTATTTCTTTAATCCCGAAACTACCCCTAGCAACATCGCAACCTTAAGTGTGTCACCCTACGGTTCGAGAATGTGCAGACATGACCGAGACGCCTCTCCGATCAATAATCATCAGCGGGACCTGGAGATCCGTAATGACTCCTACATATTCAACGATGAACTTAGTGATCGATTGAACCATTTACATACGATACCGATTCCCTTTGTCACGCGATACTTTACTTGTCCGAGGTTTGATCGTCGGTATCTCCATACCCAGTTCAACCTCGTTTCCGACAAGTACTCTTTACTCGTACTGTGGCATGTCATCTCTTGTGAACTAGTCACATGCTTGCAAGCTAATCAGACGACATTCCACCGAGAGGGCCCAGAGTATATCTATCCGTCATTGGGATGGACAAATCCCACTCTTGATCCATATGCCTCAACTCACACTTTCCGAATACTTAATCCCATCTTTATAACCACCCATTTACGCAGTGGCGTTTGATGTAATCAAAGTACCCTTCCGGTATAAGTGATTTACATGATCTCATGGTCGAAGGACTAGGTAACTATGTATCGGAAGCTTATAGCAAATTGAACTTAATGACTTGATCTTATGCTACGCTCATTTGGGTGTGTGTCCATTATATCATTCAACTAATGACATAACCTTGTTATTAATAACATCCAATGTTCATGATCACGAAACCATGATCATCCATTAATCAACAAGCTAGTTATACAAGAGGCTTACTAGAGACTCCTTGTTGTTTACATAACACACATGTATCAATGTTTCGGTTAATACAATTATAGCATGGTATGCAAACATTTATCATAAACACAAAGATATTATAATAACCACTTTATTATTGCCTCTTGGGCATATCTCCAACAAAAACAAGTTAGACGTCTCTAATTTGGTTTGCATATTTTACGTGGTTTAGGGTTTTCGAGAGAGATCTAATCTACCTACGAACATGAACCACAACGGTGATACTAATGTTGTCAATAGAAGAGTAAATTGAATCTTCACTATAGTAGGAGAGACAGACACCCGCAAAGCCTCTTATGCAATACAAGTTGCATGTCGAACGAGGAACAAGTCTCATGAATGCGGTCATGTAAAGTTAGTCCGGGCCGCTTCATCCCACTATGCCACAAAGATGCAAAGTACTCAAACTAAAGACAACAAGAGCATCAACGCCCACAAAACCATTGTGTTCTACTCGTGCAACCATCTATGCATAGACACGGCTCTGATACCACTGTTGGGATACGTTGCATAGAAAACAAAAAATTTCCTACCGCGAGAACGCAATCCAAGCCAAGATGCAATCTAGAAGATGGGAGCAACGAGGGGATGAACGAGACTAACCCTTGAAGATTTCCAAAGCCTATAAGAGTAGGCTCTTATTGCTGCGGTAGACGATCACTTGCCGCTTGCAAAAGCGCGTAGAAGATCTTGATCACGGTGCCACGATCGGGCAGCACCTCCGTACTCGGTCACACGTTCGGTGTTGATGACGACGTCCTTCTCCCCGTTCCAGCGGGCAGCGGAAGTAGTAGATCCTCCTCGGAATCCCGGCAGCACGACGGCGTGGTGGCGGTGTCGATGGAGATCTCCGGCGGAGCTTCGCTAAGCATATGCGGGAGAAGTAGTGGAGGAGGGGTGCTAGGGTTTGGGGAGAGGGGGTGCCATGGGCGCCGGCCTCACGGGGGCAGGGGTGGTGCGGCCAAGCCATGGGCTGCCCCCTCCCTCTCCTCCTCATTATATAGGTGGAACCCCAAGGGTTTGCCCAAAGTCTTCGAATAAGACCCCAACAGAAAAACTGCCTTATGGACGAAACCTAGAGGGACAGGGACTCTCCCCTTCCCCCTTTTCTTAGCCGGCCAAGGAGGTGGAGTCCACCATGGACTCCACCCTCCCACTTGGTTGGCTGGTTAGGGTTTGTGGAGTCCCTCCGGGACTCCTCCTTCCATAGTAATTTATTTCCGGATAATTCTAGAAACCACCTTCCATAAATTCACCGGATCATTTCCAAACTTGGAAAGTGACTTCCTATATATGAATCTTATTCTCCGGACCATTCCGGAACTCCTCGTGATGTCCTGGATCCCATCCGAGACTCCGAACAAAACTTCGAACTCCATTCCATATTCCATATCTACTTAAACGACATCAAACCTTAAGTGTGTCACCCTACGGTTCGCGAACTATGTAGACATGGTTGAGACTTCTCTCCGACCAATAACCAATAGAGGGATCTGGAGATCCATAATGGCTCCCACATATTCAACGATGACTTTAGTGATCGAATGAACCATTCACATACGATACCAATTCCCTTTGTCATGCGATATTTTACTTGTCCGAGGTTTGATCATCGGTATCACTCTATACCTTGTTCAACCTCGTCTCCTGACAAGTACTCTTTACTCGTACCGTGGTATGTGGTCTCTTATGAACTTATTCATATGCTTGCAAGACATTAGACGACATTCCACCGAGAGGGCCCAGAGTATATCTATCCGTCATCGGGATGGACAAATCCCACTGTTGATCCATATGCCTCAACTCATACTTTCCGGATACTTAATCCCACCTTTATAACCACCCATTTACGCAGTGGCGTTTGATGTAATCAAAGTACCTTTCCGGTATAAGTGATTTATATGATCTCATGGTCATAAGGACTAGGTAACTATGTATCGAAAGCTTATAGCAAATAACTTAATGACGTGATCTTATGCTACGCTTAATTGGGTGTGTCCATTATATCATTCACATAATGACATAACCTTGTTATTAATAACATCCAATGTTCATGATCATGAAACGATGATCATCTATTAATCAACAAGCTAGTTATACAAGAGGCTTACTAGGGACTCCTTGTTGTTCACATAACACACATGTATCAATGTTTCGGTTAATACAATTATAGCATGGTATGTAAACATTATCATAAACTCAAAGATATTATAATAACCATTTTATTATTGCCTCTTGGGCATATCTCCAACACTCCTAGGCACCAATAAAGCAGATCCATCATTCACAACAGTACTGAATTGACGAAACGAATATCTCACAATCTCCACGATAACTATATGATCATATTGGTACAAATGTTGCATTTTGCTAGGGCCACACATATGTGCCCTCGTATTCTTTTTGTGTTATTTCAAGATGACACGAGATGCAATCTCCACATTAAGTATGATCATTGTTACAAATGTGGCATTTTGCTAGGGTTGCATATGTGCCTTTGTATTCTTTTTGTGCCATGTCAAGATGACACGAGATGCATTTGATTTGTAGAACCTACTCCATATTTCTGCTAAGTTGAATAGCGTTGGAGTTTCATTGTGCAATAGTGATAAGGAAAATTCTATGTCGATAAATGCACTAAGACATATGGAGTTTTACCAACTAAAGGGTACTCCAAAAATTCCATGCAAGTCGGATACCACGCATATGGATATGGAAAGAAAAGTCCCACGAAAGTATAGAGATTCAGAATGTTCTTCGTAATGGTTCACGAAAGCTGCTTGCTGCCACGACCATTAGGAATTTGAGAAATTTCAAGTACAATTACCAAAGGAACCCTAACCCGCCACCTCCCTCTCCCGTCCCCTCCCGGGCGGCGGCGGAGGCTCCTCCTCCCCCCCCCCCCCCGCGCCCCACAGCCACCCGCCGCCCATCACCCTCAGTCGATGCTGCTGTCGGCCGCGTCCTTGACCCCAGCGCTGGCCTCGGCCCAGGCCATGGCCCCGGTCCCGGCCTGGCTCTGACGGTGGTGGCGGCACCCCCTCCGTTGAATCGACGAGGGGGAGAAGAGGGTTTCTGCGGCGGCGTTCCATGGGAGGTGATGCAGCGCCGGTGGAGGAAGCCGGGCGGCATGGCTGCTTGGCCGGGGCCTGAGGCTCTCCGTTGGTACCCATGGAGGATTCGGTAGAGCGGTAGCGGCCTCCGCCCCCGGTAACAGTTCGGCAGCGGTACGCATGATCCGCGTCGCTGTCCTCTTCCTTGGTGATCCGGCAGGAGGGATTGGCGGCGTGGGGGCTGCTGATATTGCTTTGTTTTTGGTGGCGGTCCTCGGGTTTCTCGCACGCAAGGATGAGGATCTTTCGGAGGTCAGTTTGCTTTGATCTGGTTGGAGAGATGAGTTCCGAAACGGTCCGCTGGCGAATGGAACAGTGTTTTTTTCCTGCAGTTTGCTGGATCGGGTGGTATTCGATCGCGCGCACCCATGTTTTTATTCCAACCGTTTTGTTCCGGAGGGAGCGGCGCGAAGCTATATTCTGTGTTGACATGAGGTGACTTTTTTGGTCCATGGTGAAGTCAGAAGAAGGAATATCATGAAGGCCGGATTGGTGGACTGGCTAAAGGAGGTTCGAGTCTCCGTGATGCTGAGGGATCTGCTTGGCGTTCCGGGCTCTGCAACAGTGATATGCTTGTGGGGGTGGCAGCACAAGGGAAGTTCAGAGTCTTTCCTCTGAGGGTGAAAACCCAAGGTTTGGCCTTAACTGGTTGTGCCTGGAAATGTTCTTGTTGGAGGCATTGTTTTGAGAGTGGGGACTATCTTCAGGGTGAAAATCTAAGACCTTTGGTCGGGCGATAACGGCGCTGGTGCACTGTTCCCTTCTTGGAGGGGTCGCTTTTGGAGAGTCTATACTTCAGGTGTTGTCACGGTGGTGGTTGTATTGCTGTTGCTGGGTCTAGAAGGCTGTAGCAGGACTTTTATTTCTTAGTTTTCTTTAATATTGTTTGGTTGTGTGCATCCGTACTGCCATTAGGATGGGCGTTGTAGCAGAGGCTGGGTGTAATTAGTATCTTTTGATATTAATATATTCCCTTTATCGAAAAAAGTAAAATTACCAGAGGGGAGCACTAGTTCTACATTTACTACTTTCCCGTCTAAAATTAAGTAAGTTAAATCTGTATTTAAATAAAACTAAGATAATTACTCTACACGATCGAAATCTGCTTCCTCTTCGACCGGAGCCCTGTGGGCTATGGTAGCGCTAGCCCGCCTCTTCAACCGGAGCCTTGTGGGCTATGGTAGCGCTAGCACGTATCTCACGCGCGAACCTCCTGAGAGACACCTCGTTGTGAGGCAATACACCTCAGATGTACCTGCAGATGCGGAGAATGCAGAACGCGGATCAAGTGGTTCTGTTTCAGACGATTAGGGAATAGAATTATGGTTAGGCCTGGAATTAAAACTCGAAACTCGCGAGCTAAATGAGTAACTCGTGACTCTACTTGGCTCGACTCGAACTCGGTGTATAACGATCCAAGCCAAGTTTCACATTTTGTCGTTAAACAAGTTCAAGCTAAACGAGTCGAGTTCACCGAACTCGCGAGTAGCTCGTTTAACTTGGTAAAAATAAAGTTGGCCCAAGCCCACCAAAATGGGCAACTATATTTGTGGTTTCTCAACTTGGCAATCTTATTCTAATTATATATTGATCGTTGTGGTTTATATTGTTCCGCTACCATAATCCTAATGTTTGTTGTTCATCATTCATGCTCAAATATTTGGGAAAAATGCATCGTACATTTTACATGTTCTATTTGATAGTCTTAAACGAGCTACTCGTGAGTTACTCGTGGAGCTTTGCGAGTCGAGCCGAGATTCAAATCTGGACTCGATTGTTAAACGAGTCGAGTCGAGCTAACTCGATTGTTGACCGAGCTTTAGCGAGTCGAGCCAAACTGGCTCGGCGCGGCTCGAATTCCAGCCCTAATTGTGGTGACGAGCTGCTCTATCACAATGTTGATGTTCCGTCTTTCCGGTGTCTCCTACTTCTAACACCATTGTTTATAATATTTAGAAAATATAACATGCTAGCTTATTTGTCGTTGCTCACTTGGTCACGCAAATACCTCACATACATGTTGTTCAATATGGAAGTCTTCGCATATTCCCCATGTATAGTCTGTATGGAGAAGTTGCCTCGTAAGGTTGTATATATAGACCACTCCAAGGAAGTAACAAAGCAGTGTCGTCATTTACAATAGTAGTGAAGTGGTGAAACGAAGATCTCACAATCTCCAAATTAACTAGATCACCGGTACAAATGGCGCATTTTTCTAGGGTCACATATGTGCCTTTGTATTCTTTTTTGTGTCAAGTAAAGATACGGTAGATTCTACTCCCTATATCACTATGGAGGGTTGCTCCGGTGCTCCCCCTAAATAAAGTTGAAGAGTGATAGTTGGATTGTTTTTCCTATGTTGGGTCCGCCGAAACCCATATCCAGCCAATGTATACCCGTCTATGTTGATACGGTATATATGTGTACGTCGCGTAAAATAAAAGAGGTCACGGGAGCAAGATCTTTATAGGACCTTTCTATTTTTGCACACGCACGTGACTGTAGATACGTACAAAAACAAGGTAAACCACAACACGGGCCATACGGGCCTATACAAGGTTGTACGGATGGTGCACCTACACTAAAATTACAATCATGCCCTCGCTTACGAACATGTATGACAAGATCTCCATCATTATTGTGTTTGATGGGGCTAAAAAAAAATCCAGGGGAGGAGCACCGGAGCAGAAGTGCACTATGAATAAGTCGCACACGCCTCTACGTTCGCACTAATTATTGGTCAAAGATAAATTATGGTAAGCACCATCATGTTATTCATCGAAACGTAGGGAGTACATGCCAGTCATAATACGAGTCAGATCATGCACTTACTCATGTCTGTTCACCAAATATGTTGATCTTTTCTGCGTGCAACTCCAAAATGGTTGTCTTCGTAATGCAAGCTTTTCCATCCCATTTCCAGTGATCACTTGTAGGGAATCAGCGTAGAAACTGTCGGACATAGGATGTCGAAAGATCACATCATTCCATGGTGTCAACTTTGAAGCCGTCCACCACAAGAAGAGCAACTTTGTGCGATTGTCATCCACTTTGCCTAGTAGAAGTGGAACCCAACCGTTGGGCCTACTTACAAGTCAAGTTCAGTTGGAGTGCCCATATTTCTCTTGTTTCCAACCGTTGGGGCAGCTGTTAGAGCATCTCCACTCGTCCCCCCGATGAGGCCCCCGAGCGACGTTTTTCCCATCCGGACGGTGAAATTCGGCCTAGTCGCGCCTCCGGTTCCTCGTTTTCGTCCGGATTTGGCCCTTCATCCATCCGGCGAGCCCACGCCATCCCCGGCCCCCCGGGGAGCGCTCGGGGACTCCGGACGAAACGAAAGCGCGCGAAACGTTCCCGCGCGTCTGGTGGCCCCAACTTGTCGGCGAGAGACACCGATCGTCGTCCTCATCGCATCGTCTTCCGCGCGCTGTAAAAGCCTGCCGCCGGTCAGCATTCGCCGGACGCGTAGCTTCCACGCGGTGAGTTAATGCCGTCGCCTCGGTTTCATGCGCGCCTACCGCTATTTATCGCCGAACTACCCCGGCTGCCCCGCATTCACCTCCTCGCTCGTCTTCCCCCAAATCATCCCCGAACTCGAAGGAACCAGCAATGGCGAACGACGGTGCGGCCAACAACGGCTTCGGCCGCCGCTCTCTCCACCAATGGGAGGGGCGACTCCTGCACGCGGCGGGCTACCCTGCGCCGCCGGACTTCCGCGCGCCGGGAGGCTGGAGGCTGAGCGCAGGCGGCATGCCGATCCCGCCGCCGCCAACGGGTGGCGGCACACTCGAAACGGCGATCAACGAGGTGCTCGTCACTCTCAGTGACGAGCAGCGCGCGGATCCGCGCTTCTTCCCCGACAACCACGAAGCGTGGATCGCGTTCTTCCGGCGAAGGTACGAACGCGAACTCGCCGCTTACGATGGCCCTCCTCCTCCTCCGGCAAGGAACAACGCCGCCGGCCGCCGCCGATGGTGGAGCGCGCCCAACCGCACCCTCGAGAATGTGCTCGCGCACATCGAGGACGGGAATTCCCCTGTCCTGGGGATGCCGCCGCCGGTGGCGGCTACCGTGTCGCGCCGGCACGGTAGTTCCTGGATACCGAGGAGGATGGCGCCGTCCTCTTCGTCGTCGGGCTCGAGGTCGGCGTCTAGGTCCGGCGGGTCGACGCCGGCCACCGTCAAGAAGGAGTGGCCGTCTCCGGCCACCGTGAAGAAGGAGCCGGCGTCTCCACCGCCGACCAGAGGGCGCAGCAGCGGCGCGCTCGTCATCCGCGACCAGCCCTCCTCGCCGCAACGCGGGCGGAAGAGGAAGATGGCGAAGAATGAGGCTGCCGCGGCCGCCGCCAACCAGCTCGCCGAGGAGGAGGCGAAGCGCGCGGAGGACGCCGCGGTGGCGGAGGCGATCGCCAGGTCGCTGAAGGACCTGGTGCCCGCCGACAACAGCCTCCCCATCGACGCCGCGCTGGAGTGGTCCGAGGCGCGGCCCCGGGAGCGCCAGAGGCGGAGCAGCAGCCGGCGGATGTTGGATCCGGCCGCCACGCGACAACTCGCCGCTGCGCCGCCGCACCGTCGTCCTCGCGAACGCCGCGCCCAGGGAGGTGATCAAGCTCGAGGAGAGCAGCGACGACGACATCTACCGGCCGTCGCCTCCACGCGCCGACGACGCTGGCCAGGGCACGAGCCGCTGGTACGAGGCGCCGCCGCCCCAGGACGACGCCGGCTCCAGCGACGACGACGACGGCGGCGACTACACGACCTTCTACCGCCATTTCAGCATGTAGGAGGCCGCTTTTAGTTTTAGTATTAGTTTGCCAATCGCCGAATTCAAATATATGTACGAATTCGGCCTATTTATGTACGAACTCGCCTCTATATGTTAAATATCATTAAATTTCGCTTATGTTTGAACGAATTCGCCTATTTTGTCTGAATTCGTCGTATTACGTTGCATCCATCCTGGGCTCGCGGCTGGGAAAATGGGCCTCCCCACGCCAAATCTTCCTCCAATCCGGACGAAAATTTCGCCGGATTTGGGCGTGGGGAGCCCAAACGAGTGGGGATGCTCTTACCCGCATATGAACCAAGGTCTATTTCATGTCCACGGGCCACCTCAAACACAGACTTAAACAGACCGATTTTGTGTCTAAAATATGGTGGCCCGTTAAAGATAGCCTAAGTCTTTTAGCTCTAATATTTGTATTTGGCAGAACCCATGCAAAAAAAAAAAAAAAAAAAACGTGACCAGCTCACTGTGTCCATTGTCATAGCATCATGGTTAAAGTTTACATCAGCTTCCTTCAAAAGCTGAATGTGTGTTATCAACTGCAAGGTTTGCACCAGAATTCTTGACATGCCATGAACATGAAGGCACTTGCTAATTGTATCAGGACTATATTAAGAGACATAATAAGATGAACTACCTAGAATAAAAACACAGAAGATATAACACACATATGGCGTGTCCAAAGATATGATCAATTGGGGCTTGGCAATCACCTCATTCCAAAGAAACTAAAGTCGAACAAAAGCTTTAGAGATTCTGAACTACTGGTTCTTGAAACGGCGGTATAACTAGGGGTTGGGAAAGCTGCTGCTACGACTGATTTTGGATGCCCAGGCACATTACTAGAAAGGTCCACTAGTTCTACACTTGCTACTAGTACTACTTTGTTAGCCTTCCATATCGGACCACCTTACTCAGAAGTACTCTGCATGCATGACCAGAACATGTTGTGACGTCGCCGTAAACACCAATCTCATGGCTCTGTTTCCGACGAGGTTGGGCTAGGATTGTGGCAACGAGCTACTCCTATCACAATGCATATGTTCTGTTTTCCAGATTTCTCCTACTTCTATCACCATGGTTTAAATGCCTAGTTGCCTACAAAATACAACAGTCTAGCTTGTTCTTGGTGGCTCACTTGGTCACTCATACCAGATGTGTTCTCTTCAATCACATATATGTACTACCTCCATTGCATAAAACGAGGAATATAAATTTAGTTAAAAGTCAAATGTTGTTTAAGTTTGACTAAGTAAATAAGTATAGAGACAAAAATATGAGCATATGAAATACCAAATCTATATCAATAGATCCACCATAAGATGTAGTTTCGTAGTGTATTTATTCATTATATTAATGAGTGTCATTTTTATGTAAAACTTCAGTTAAACTTACTATGTTTTGACTTTTGACCAAAATACACACCTTGTTTTTTTTTTTTGGAACGGAGGTAGTAGCCCAGTACAATAGCGTTCACACTTTCCCCGTATTTCAATCTATATGGAAGTGTATATAGACGACTTCAAGGCACGAATAAAGCAGGGCCATCAAGATCTCACAATCTCGACATTAACTAGGATCATATGTGCAAAATGGATGGCATTTTACTAGGGTCAGATATGTGCCTTAGTATTATTCTGTGTCATGTCAAGGACTCAAGGTGACAGGATGCATTTGATTTGTAGATTCTACATGCCAGTCAAAATAAGAGTCACATGGTGCACTTACTCCTAGGTGTCTTAGTCGTGCAAGAACTTTTTTTCCGAGAGTATGCCTAGGCGTACCATATTTTTATAGAAGCCAGACAGAAATGTGCAAGAGCAGACATTGATTAAACGCAATCTTTGGGGTGTAGAAATGGTTTGATCTTTGGAAAAGGGGTTCCACAGATCGAGCGCTCAGCTCCTTTGCTATGGTCCTGTGCTAATTCAGTACAAGTGATCGCTGGAAAGAGGATTGAAATCTTGCACGACCATTCTGAATTTCCAAGTACAGTACATTGTCAGATGGGCACACTAGTTCTACACTTGCTACTACTGCTTGTTAGCGGTTGCTGTCGGACCACCTACCTTAGGCCTCTACACGGCCGGAATCTCCTTCGTCCTCGACCGGATCCCCCACGGCAGCGCTGGCACGTATCTCGGATGCCATGCTCCTGAGAGACTCGATGAGAGGGGCGAGCTCCTGGTCGCTGCACCCCCTCCTCTTCGCCATAAGGCAGTACGCTGTGACGGCGGTGGTGACGGCCAAAGCGGCGGCCTGCACGAGCAGGAGCCGCCGTCGGTACAGCGACCCCCGATGCACCTGCGGGCGGAGGACAATAAAGGACATATCAAGAAACTGGGGATTCAATCTACAGGGCAGGGAACCAGCATCTCGAATCTTAGCCGGACACGCACCTTGGCGGCGGGGCGGGTGACGTCCGCGGGGAAGAGGCGGCGCTTCGCCTTGCTACGCGGCCCTCTACTGAGGGGGCGCTTGCGGTTGCGATACGCGGAGGTGACTGCATCCATGGCCGTCTGTTGGAGACTTGGAGTGCGGCATGGGGGAAAATGCTTCGAGCTTTCAACGCCTCTTTTTCGCTTTCGCGGGCCCGCTCCAAACTATTCGCGCCAAATTTTCGCTTATGCAGTGGGGCCTCTTGCAGATTAACCGGCCATCAAACTACTCTACTACAATCAGAAATTTTGGCCATACTGTAAGATTGCTGACGGGGTTAGTAATGTTCGGTGCAAACTTTGCAGAAAACTTGCACAGACGTTAGTAATTTTGCCAGCAGAACACATTGTGCGGGTACATACTAGAAAAAACAAGTACAAGGCATGTGCTTTGCACGTTTACATGCTATACAATTGTTTGAAACTTTTCACGGAAATACATCAGATTTGGGATGGAATCCACCAGGAATCAAAAATCGTTCACTTTCCTCTTATCTTTCCATAATACGCAGGCACCATCGTCAATACTGTTACCAACCCTAGATGTCCAAAAAAATGGAGCTCTCGACTTACACCGAGGTAGCTGACGCCTAGACTTGCGCCCTATTTGGCCATGATTCAGGTGGCTCGATGGGTGGCAGCGTCAGTTGGAGCCACTGTCCGCTGATGAGACTGAGAACGAGGTGAGGGAGATGGAAGCGGCAGGGAGGAAGATGGATAGAGGTGCGGATCGTGGAGGGATAGAAGTTCAAATAGTGGGGTGTTTTTTTTATTTTGACCATGCATCCACATGGGATCGATTTGGCATTAAAAACTTATGTTGATTTGCGCTTTGTTATGGTAACCAAATAAGTTACTCCAATTCCCTCTCTCCTCGCTAACTCAGCTCACATAAGCATATCTGTTGACATAGCCCCTAAGTTACAGCTGAGGTCAGATGCGCTATGAGTAGTCTTAGGTAGAAGAACTGGTCTACACGCTCACAACATGCCACAATGCCATTGTGAACTCAAACCCTGGGACAAAGAACAACTCTTATTAGGATGCAGGTGCTCTTTTTTCCCGATGTCTCCTACTTCTATCACCATGGTTTATTATCTATTAAACACAACATGCAAGCTTGTTCGTCGGCGCTTAAACCAGATCAATCACATACACGTTGTATACTACAAAAGCTTCCGCACATTTCATGTATTTAGTCTATATATATGAAAAAATTGTCAGTCAAAAGTCTATATATGAACAACACCAGGGCACTAATAAAGCAGTACCATAATTCACGAGGCATTTAACTATATTGAAGTGACACAACGAAGATCTCGATCATTTGTACCAATGTGGCATTTTGCCAGGGTCGCATATGTGGCTTCATGTTCTTTATGTGTCATGTCAGGATGACACGATGCATTTGATTTGTAGATTCTACTCTCTATGTCACTATAAATATGTTGCACATGCTTGTCTAGACGAGACTTTGACCAACAAAAAGTTCTACATATCTCATTGTATTGTACAAAATAGATACCGTTCAATTCATATAGCAAAATAGTTTCCAATATTATAAAAAGATCAAATAATCCTCAAACATTTATTGATCAAAGATAAATTATGATAAGCGCAATCACCTTATTTATTGTAACAAAAGGAGAACATGCCAATCATAATACGAGTCACGTGGTGCACCTGATCCTATAAGTTCAATAGATATGTTGATCTTATCTGCTCACAAATCCAAAATTGTTGTATTCGTAATGCAAGCTTTTGCAACGATCACTTGTAGGGAGTCCACGCAGGAACTGTAGAAAATGAGTCAAGTGCGTGATCTATGACATTCCCTTTCCAAAGATCACATCATTCCATGGTGCCAAGCCCTCCACCACAAGAAGAGCAACTTCGTGTGACTGTCGTCCACTTTGTTAGGAGAAGGAGAACCCAACCGTTGGGCATGTGTATTGCACTTCGAGGTCACGTTCAGCAATCAGCAGCTGTGTCCATATTTCTCTTGCTTCCTCGTTCAAGTGAAATTAAGTTCTTTAGCTCTATTACAGTTGTATTTAGCAGAACCCATGCAAAACCATGGGCATAGCCAGCTTGCTGTATCCGTCGTCACAACATCAGCAGTAAAGTGTACATCAACTTCTAGAGATGAATGTGCCATTATTAGCAGCAAGAGGTTGCACCTGAATTCTTGCCATGACATGAACCCGGAGGCACTTACTTGTCTGATCAAAGGGCAACAACACTGCCACAACATGCAGCAACGAGCTGCTCCTATCACAATGTAGATGTTATGTATTCCTGAGGTCTCCTTCTATCGCCATTGTTTAGTGAAGGCAAATATAATTGTTGCTCTTAGATTAATTTGATCCCACGTTGGGATTATATAGTACATGAGACTTAGCTGCTAAGGTAAATAGATTACAAATAAGGTAGGACTCTTTTGAGTCGGTTTGCTCTAGACGTGTCCTAATCATACACGTCTAACCCCCCCCCCCCCCGCAGTCGGAGCGGGAGCACCGCGGACGTTCAGGCTGGAGCGGAACTCGGTGAAGATAGTCGATGGCAACCCCTTGGTGAAGATATCAGCGTACTGCGAGGATGTGGGAACATGGAGAACACGGACATCTCCAAAGGCGACACGCTCTCGAACAAAATGAAGATCAATCTCCACATGCTTAGTGCGTTGATGTTGAACTGGATTCGTCGAAAGGTAGACGGCGGAGATGTTGTCGCAGTAGACCACAGTGGCTCGCTGAAGTGGGCGACGGAGCTCAGAAAGGAGCTGACGTAACCAACATGCTTCAGCGACTGCATTAGCGACTCCACGATATTCTGCCTCCGCACTCGATCGGGAGACAATTTGTTGGCGCTTAGATGACCAAGAGATCAGATTGTCACCAAGGAAAACCCCATACCCAGAAGTCGACTTGCGAGTGTCGGGGCATCCAGCCCAATCGGCATCAGTATAAGCAGTAAGTGATGTTGGTGATGAGCGATGTAGCTGCAGGCCATAGTCGACGGTGCCGCGAAGGTACCGGAGAATCCGTTTGACCGCATTAAGATGCGGCTCTCGTGGGTCGTGCATGTACAAGCAGACCTGCTGAACGGCATAGGCGACGTCCGGGCGGGTGAACGATAGATACTGGAGAGCACCCACCAAGCTCCGATAAGTGGATGGATCAGCGACGGGGGCGCCAGTAGCGCCAAGCTTGGACTGTGTGTCAACCGGAGTGGAGCATGGATTGCACTCAGTCATTCCTGCACGGTCGAGGACGTCGAGAATGTACTGCCGTTGAGAGAGGAACATGCCAGTAGGAGAGCGCGTAACAGCAACACCAAGAAAATAGTGTAATGCTCCAAGGTCCTTGAGAGAGAACTCGCGCTCTAGAGCTGTGATGGTGTGTCGAAGGAGCTGCTCAGAAGAGGCTGTCAGCACAATATCATCAACATATAACAACAGGTAAAGTGTCTCCGTGTTGCGTGTGTAGATAAACAGAGAGGGGTCTGCACGGGAGCCAACAAATCCAAGTCGTAGAAGATGGTCGGCGAAGCGGCTATACCAAGCTCGCGGTGCCTGCTTAAGCCCATAGAGAGACTTGTTGAGGCGGCATACATGGTCGGGCTGGGAAGCATCAACGAACCCTGACGGTTGTGCACAATAGACAGTCTCAGCGAGAGTACCATGGAGAAAGGCATTGTTGATGTCGAGCTGATGGACCGGCCAGTCTTGAGCGACGGCAATGGACAAAACTGTCCTAACAGTTGCCGGCTTGACGACCGGACTGAAAGTCTCACCGTAGTCGACACCGGCGCGTTGGGTGAAGCCCCGGAGCACCCAACGTGCTTTGTACCGGTCTAAGGAGCCATCTGGTTTGAGCTTATGATGAAATATCCATTTGCCAGAAACAATATTAGATCCAGGTGGTCTAGGCACAAGATCCCATGTCCGATTGTTTTGCAGGGCTGTAAATTCATCGACCATTGCAGCATGCCACTGAGGATCCTTCAGAGCACCACGGTAGCTTTTCGGAAGCGGACTAAGAACATCAACATGCAGATTAAGGCGATCAACAGGCCGAGACATACCACGTTTGCCACGAGTGTACATATTGTGAGTATTCTCGGCAAGGGGAGGGCCAACCGGAGCCAGAACCACGGGAGGAGGGGGAGGTGGAGGTGGGTTAGGGGGAGGCGTGGGTGGCTGGGGGTTAGGGTGAGGCATGGGTGGCTAGGGTGGAGGGTTTGGGAGGATGGGTGGCAGCTCATCAAGGAAGGAGAAATCAATGGGAGTAGGTGGTGTTGATATTTTGGAGAAAGGAAATGAATTTTCATCGAAGACAACATGGCGGGAGATGATAAGTTTGTGTGTGGTGAGGTCAAGGCAACGGTAGCCGCGGTGAGAAGAGGAGTATCCAAGGAAGACACAGGCGGTCGTGCGAGGAGCGAGTTTGTGAGCTGTGGTAGCGGAGAGGTTAGGGTAACAAAGACATCCGAAAACCCGAAGTTGGTCGAGAGGAAGAGGGAGGCCATAGAGAACCTCGTGTGGGGTGCGGTGCTGAAGGGTTTTAGTGGGGTGAAGGTTGAACAAGAAAGTGGAAGTGTTAAGAGCTTCGACCCAATATATAGGAGGCATGCATGCTTGGAAAAGAAGTGATCTAACCATGTTGTTTGTAGAGCGAATGACACGCTCGGCTTTACCGTTTTGGGGGGATGTGTATGGGCAAGATATGCGTAGAGTGGCACCAAGGGACATGAGAAATGTGCGGGCAGCAGTATTGTCAAATTCACGACCATTGTCACACTGTAGGGATTGGACTGTTGTATGAAACTGAGTGGATACATAGGCGAAGAAGTTTTTGAGTGTTGGGAAAGTTTCAGATTTCATGCGTAAGGGAAAAGTCCAAAGGTAATGAGTGAAATCATCTAACACAACTAGGTAGTATTTGTAACCGGATACACTAGGAAGAGGGGAAGTCCACAAATCGCAATGGATTAGTTGAAAAGGTCGAGTAGTGTGAGTAGATGATGAATCAAAAGGTAGACGTACATGTTTTCCTAATTGACAAGCATGACATAACTGATTATCAGTAGCATTTTTATTACAAGGAAAAGAAAAAGCACTTGCTAGGTGCGACAAAGCTTGACTACTAAGATGTCCTAGACGACGATGCCACAAGGTTGCTGATGATGTGGTGGTGGAGAGTGCGTGCGCAGTGGAGGCCGGCAACCAGAGGGGGTAGAGGTCACCGGAACTATTGCACCTGACGATCTCGTTCTTGGTGCGGAAGTCCTTCACAGAGAGACCAAACGGATCAAACTCAACAGATAGAAGATTATCAGTTGTGAATTTACGAACAGAAATAAGATTTTTAATTAGGTCAGGTGTAACTAAGACATTGTTAAGAGAGAACGAATGGGTAGGAGATGAAAGAGTGGTATGACCGATGTGGGTTGTGGGAATAGTTTGGCCATTGCCGACGATGACATGTGGGTAAGGAGAGTGAGAGGAGAGGATGTGAGAGAGGTTACCCTGATTGCCGGTCATGTGAGCGGAGGCGCCTGAGTCCATGAACCACTCATTCGAGGATGGTGGTGTCAGGGACATGGTGTTGAAAGCCTGCATGAGTTGGGCTTGGTCGAAGGATGGCGGTGGTGCGGTTGGATTGTATGTGGGTGCAGGTGGCGGGGCGGATGGCGTCGCTCCTGGCGTCCATGGTATAGCTGCTCCCGGTGGCCATGGCATCGGTGATGTAGAGCTATAGGGCCATGGAGGTGGCGCCGATAGCATAGCATGATGAGCCTGAGGCAGGCCAAGAGGAGGTGGCCGTGGCGGTGGTCCTGGCCACATCTGGATTGACCCAGCCCAAGGGTTCTGCATCGACGGCCAGGGAGCCTGCGGTCCCTTCCCGGATGTGTTGGGGGTGCCACCGCGTTGTTGGGGAGACGCTGAGTGGACGTAACGGCACCGTGCGCCAAAGCGACAGGTTCCAAAGCGCTGGAAGTTGCGGCAGACTTCCGGGCGCCGCGGAGGTCCCGTATTTTCGGCAGGGCCACGCGGTGGTGGAGGTGTGGGGGCTCCGCGCGCGACGAAGACAGACAGGGTCGAGGATGACTCGGACTGCTGCTGCAACGTGAGCTCCTCGAGTAGTAGAGATGAGCGGACGTCGAGAAACGGCGGAAGGGGACGCTGTTTCAGGAGCAACGTGCGCATGTACGCAAGCCGAGGTCCAAGACCGCGAAGCGTGTTCTGGACTAGGCGTTTGTCAGTGATGGTCGTGCCCAGCGCATTGAGCTCGTCGGCGAGAACCTTCTGCTTGCGACAGTAATCAGCCACGGTCAGGGAGCCCTGTTGGAGACCGTGGAACTCTTGCTCGAGGTAGGAGGAGCGGGTGTCCGCGTTGTCGTGGTAGATGTTGGAGAGGCGCGTCCACAAGGCGTGTGCAGGCAGTGGCGTCGTGGTGTCAACGATCATGGCGAGAAGCTCGGGCGCGACGGCGCTGTTGAGCCATGACCGGACGATGGCGTCGTTGCGGACCCACTGTGGCGGGGGGTCCGTGGGGTAGGCATCCTCGAGGAGATGATCCTCGAGGGCGTACTTCTCAACAGCGTCGGAGAACATGCCGCGCCATTGGAGGTAGTTGGAGGTTGAAAGCTCGAGGGTGACCGGCACGACGGCACGGATGCTGGGGAGTGCGGCCGCGAGCGCCCAGAGAGCGGCCTTGGCGGTGGCCTCGGCGGCAGCGGCCGCGAGATCAGCGGCGGAGGGCTCTGACGGCGCCATAGGAGAGGATCAAGAAAACCCTAATCTGATACCATGAAGGCAAATATAATTGTTGCTCTTAGATTAATTTGATCCCACGCTGGGATTATATAGTACATGAGACTTAGCTGCTAAGGTAAATAGATTACAAATAAGGTAGGACTCTTTTGAGTCGGTTTGCTCTAGACGTGTCCTAATCATACACGTCTAACATTTAGTATCTAGAAAGTACAACAGGCTAGCTTGTTCTTGGTCTCTAACTTAGTAGCTCATACTAGATTCGTTCTCTTCAATCATATACATGTAGTTCAGTAAAAATGCTTTTGCATTTTCCCTGTGTTTAGTCTATATGGAGAAGTTGCCTCTCAAGGGTGTATATATAAACGGCTCCAACACACAAATAAAACAGGACGGCCATCATTCATGATGGTACTGAAGTGGTGCATAGAAGATCTCACAGTCTCCACATTAACTAGGATAATCCTTTACAAATGAGTGCATATTGCTAGGGTCACAATATATGCGCCTTGGTATTCTTTTGTGTCATGTCAAGATGACACAGTGCATTTATTTGTAGATTCTACAGTAGATGCAATCATAATACGAGACACATCATGCACCTACTCCGATACACTAAATATATATATATTGAGCTTCTCTGCCTACAACTCCAAAATTGTTGTCCTCATAATGATCACTTGTACGGAATCATTCGTTGGACGAAAGATCATCTTTGTGAGAAAGTCATCCACTTTGTCTAGAAGAACCAGAACCCAATCGTTCAGCCTATCTACAACGGTTGAAATCCTCAGAAGTGCACAATGGCTGTGAGTCATCTTCGTTTTCGTTGGGCCACCATTGTTAGCTTTGTTTTCTTTTCTTTCTTTTTTGGTTTTTAGTGGGTATGATTTATGTTGTTTGCTCCAGCAGTGATTACAGATTTATACCGGTTGGTTTCTATATCAATATACCAGGACGAAAGCCGAAAACTCATCGGTGCTCTTGAGCACCAGCGAGCTAATTTTTTGCAAAATTTGAAAATAGTATTTTTTGGTCTAAAAAAGTTCAGCCAAAAAAACGTAGATAGATATATAGAGTGAGAGATTGCACGCTGAACTTTAATTTAAAATACGTTCTATTTTGGGGAATACAAAAAAGACAAATTTCTGGCAATATATAGCTATTATATACGTGTATTTTTTTCAGAATTTTTTCCACAAGCCAAAAAATTACGAGTTTTGTACCAAAACTTTGCACGGATATACACACCATATATATGTAATTATGTATTCCCGACATAAATTTTGGATTTTTTTGAAACTCAAAAATACAAATTTTAATTTTTTCAAAAAGAAAGCACACTGTTTCAAGAAGAAAAATGTGCACACATTTGAACAGGAGGAGCAGGCATTTGAAAATCTTCACAAAGTTGTGCCAGTACATACTGGAAAAAATGCCGGACATCCAATAAAATATGGAACTCTTTGACTTGCACTACTAACTCCACTAGAAGACCGAAACATTTAGCTATAGAAAATAATTGTGCAAACAGCAAGCTCAGATAAATTAACCACTGCAGAGACAACATAAGATGAACAAGCTAGCACCAGCGGGATGCACATATTGGCATATGGGAAAGATATCAGTCAATCCGGTGTCCTGAGCTTAACCATCATCTCGTGCCAGAGATACAATAATTGCACAAAAGCAACAGAGATTCAGAACTGGTAGTTCTCGAAACAGGGAGGCTGCTGCTACGAGGAGTCTGAATTCCTGAATCCATCACCAAAAGGGGCACTAACTCTACACTTGATATTATTCGCAAAAAAAAAAAACTCTACACTTGCTACTGGGGAGTACTAGTTACATGTTGATAAGGACCAGCTTAGGCAGAAGAACTACTCTGCGCTGCCAGAACCTGCTTCGGCGACAGCACGCGGCGCGGTTCCGACGTCGCCATGAACGCGGATCTCGTGGCTCTCGTTCAGACTAGGTGGGAGGCTGGCGCCGGCTAGCTGCCCGTCGGCCATCGCGGGGCCGGACAGGTCAGGTTGCATCTCCACCGTAGGCCACCCGGCTGTGTTAGCACGAATCTCCGCTGCTTTGGCGCGCATCGCAGATATATGGCTCTGGAACTCCAGAAGGGGCGCGAGCTCGCCGTACCCCCTCCTCTGCCTCATCGCGTAGAGCCGCCATGTTGCCGAGGCGGCAGTGGCCAGGTCTGTTGCTTGCTTGACCAGGAGCAACAGTTCGTTAGGCGACAGATCCATCTGCGCAGACAGGCCGCAAAGATGATCAAAAGACAGGAGGATTCAATCTATAGCCGGAACCGCCAGGCTCGCATGTAGGGACATCTAAGCCGGACACGTACCTTGGCTACCTTGGCGGCGCGGCGGTTGGGTTCGGCGACGTCCGCGGGGAAAAGGCGCCGCTTCGACTCGGGGCTAGAGGGCCCTCCGTTGGCGTTGAGGTCGCGCTTGCGCTTGCGATACGCGGAGTTGGAGCTGCCTGCATCCATGGCCTGAGTCGGAGGAACGGGCACTGTGGGTCGGAGTAGGGGATGGGGGATGCTTATGTTGGATTATTAGGCAATTTCCGTATGAGATTAACTAGCTGAATACCCGTGCGTTGCTACGGGTTTTTTTCTCATCGTACCAAGGCAGGAAGCGCTAGAGATCTGGTCGGATTGGTCTTTTTTGATGTACGGCACGGTTCACGGTTTTTAACGTACTATGAGAAACGTCAGATTTAAGCGTGTGATTAGAAAATTATCTTTTGGAGTAGCACCAACAAATTAAGAAGTTCCCATGAAAGACCTTAGCCTTTAAATATTATTATAACCTCTACTTCGTAATAAAAAATGTTTTATTAGGCTATTTTAGCTTAACAAAACTTTTTGTATTTAGTACCGGAGGTCTTAAAATATCATGTCTCCTATAGCCCTTTTTCTTTTTCTAAAAATCTAATGGAAAAGAATATGAAGAGTGATATATTTAGGAACACACATGGATTAAACTACTGAATTTATATTTGGCATCCCGGACAAACTGAGTAGAGAAGTAAGGATTTTTGTTTTTCTTTTTATTTGTACATTTTCGATACAAAAAATCAAGAAATATTACATGCCCTTATTTACTTGCAATGTGTCTTCTATAGCTCGCAGCTCCATAAAGCTTAACCAGCCAAAAAATAACATAAGAGAGCCGAGTCGAAGCTACATACTAAATGAATCCATGTCACACACCTATGATACGCTCGATGCAGAGGAAAGAAAATTCCCAAATCGCTTCTCTTCGCCCTCCAACAATTAACTACTCCAGTTAGCTTTGCTCGGAATCAAAAGTCAATGCCACCGCAGGCGGTCGATAGCAGCTGAGCAAGGGCGCGGCGGCCGGCCGCCCTGGCCGGCCGAGAGCAACTGCAAAAGGGCGCGCCGTCCGGCCGAGAGCAAATATGAGAATGAGGCGTGGCTTCCATGTCGGCTCGATCTCCTGCCAGGCGAGCTACTGCACCCGCGCCTTGGCGCTGACGGAGATCCAGCCGGCGTGGCTCGATCCAGCTGAGATTTCCCAGCGCAAGAAAGCGACGGAGATCCAGCCGGCGTGGCTCGATCCAGCTGAGATTTCCCAGCGCAAGAAAGCGAGCACTCGCTGAGATCTCCAACGCTAGCGGCCAGTCGACCACGACGCGCGCGGTCGGGATGAGGAAGGTTGCGCCGGACCAGCAGGACTGAGAGCGGAGCAGGCGGCGGATAGAGGAATCGAGGAGAACAAGCTGCGTAGTGCGTGGGGGAGACGTGTGCGGGAGTCGTGGGGAGCGGTTCGATCTAGCAGTACCGGTTTTTTTCCGAACGAGCGAGGCATCCGGTTTTTCCTGACGTACCAAGCGGTTTTGTGACGTACGGACACCACCGATTGTTGCTTAATAGTAAAGATTACCGAAAGCAACATTACAGATGCACAAGCATACTTAACCACACACATCAGACTAAGCACATGCATCAGATCTGAACATGGAACAAGTAGCAGTGCAAGGTAGGAGAGGAAAAAGCACGTACATCGCGACCGGGAAGGTCGCACCAGCAACAGCAGCACCACCACCATGGGTATTTTCGATGTCGCCCATGGTGTAGTCGGCTCTGTCGATGAAGCAGCCGGATTGTCGAAGAGGAAGACGAACAGTAGCGAGCAGTCGCGCCGAGACGCTCCCCAAAAATCTTATCGCCCGTCTCCCGGTGCAGTATCTCAACGGACGGAGTTTCGGAGGCCTGCTCTCCCGGACGGCCGTGCACGCAGTCGCCGGGATGGGGAATACTAGAGAGTAGCGCAGCAAAAGGAACTTCGTGAGAGAGATGGACTAGAGAGTTCTGAGAACTGTGTATTTCTCTAGATCTGATCTGTCTCCTTGTATAGCCTGGGAAGCCGACCCGACCGCGTTGCAACGCGTAGGAAGCTAGGGACACGCGGCGAGCATGCACATGCAGGTCGACACGTACCCAACACAGTTGGTGCACCAAGCAAAAATTTAGGCTTCCTTGAGTGTGTCTCGAACTCGAACTCGAGTCACGAAACGCGACGTGCGTGCGTGCGTGACGAGACGAGGCGAGGTGGGGCGGGCGGAGGAGGAGGAGTGCGCGAGGGCTCTTTCTATTCTCACTCACTTGGAATGACTAGAACATCAGCCCTTATATACCACTCCAACTCTCTCCCAACTAGCAATGTGGGACTAAACTTTGTCCCCCAAGGCTGTCCCAAGCTGCCAACGTGATGGGCCTTGAGATTTCAGGATTTGTAGACTATATGGGCTGCCTTATTGGGTTGCAGCCTATCTACATTCAACAATCCCCCACCAGATCTCAAATGCACATCAGATGACACATTAGTTCCATTCACTGTTTAATATACCTGCACTTCAGCGGAGACCGTTAAGTTGAACTTCCACTTAGGCAAGGTGCTACGCTTGACTACAACCGAACAATGGACTATGTCTTGAATTGTCAGTCTTTGTGCAGCAAGTTTCGCTCAATGCCGGCACGGTACTAGGCTACCATAGCCTTCCCCTCAGGTGGAGCTTATAAGTCATACTCCTCGGCCTTTCATGAGCTTACTAGAGATTCACCCAAATCTCCCACACTATGACCAGTAGTGTTACTCATATAGGTGTGTTCTTCAAAAGATCGCCCTGTAGGCCAGCGTCTTCGCTCATCAAGAGCCGCTCAGAACACATTAAGACATTGCCAACCTGCCTTACAGTAGCTATGAGAGAATTGCATCTGCAGCGGAGTGGGAGTATTAAATTTTCTCTCAACTCAGTTACTCCGGTTTGTTTTCTCAGGTCCTACTTCACGGAATTTCCGATTACATAGGTTGGGTTACTCCCTCGGCAACTCAAGTGGGTCTCAAACCCATCTCCCTCGATGCAAGGTCTATCATATTTCTTGATAGTCCTTTTGTGAAAGGATCTGCCAGATTTTTAGCACTTTGGATATAATCCAATGCTATCACTCTGGAGTTCTTTAGTTTTCTGACAGACTTCAACCTCCTCTTGATATGTTTGGAACTTTTCATATTATCCTTAGAACTTTTCACTTTGATAATCACAGTTTGATTATCACAGTTCATGAGGATGGCCGGTATTGGTTTTTCAACCATAGGCAAGTCCATCAAGAGCTCACGAAGCCATTCCGCTTCGACAGTAGCTGTATCTAATGCTGTGAGTTCTGCTTTCATAGTTGACCTCGTTAAGATGGTCTGCTTGCAAGACTTCCAGGAAACAGCGCCACCACCAAGAGTGAAAACATATCCACTTGTGGCTTTCATTTTAGCATCAGAAATCCAATTGGAATCAGTATACCCTTCAAGTACTCTTGGATACCCGGTATAATGAATTCCATAACTCATGGTTCCCTTTAGATAGCGCATCACTCTCTCAAGAGCATGCCAATGATCATCTCCCGGGTTGGCCATAAACCGGCTAAGTTTGCACACAGCAAATAAGATATCGGGCCTCGTAGCGCAAGCTAAATACATGAGTGAACCAACGATTTGAGAGTATCTCAATTGATCTCTAGTTGCCTTTTCATTCTTTCAAAGCAAGACACTAGGATCATAAGGTATGAGAGAAGATTTGCAATCAGCATAGCCAAATCTGCTCAGCACCTTCTCAACATAATGAGATTGCACCAGTGTAATCCCATTATTCCCATCTCTCAATAACTTGATGTTCAATATAACATCAGCTTCTCCAAGATCATTCATCTCGAAACACTGAGATAAGAAGGTTTTTACCTCCTCAATCACTTTGAGACTTGTCCCAAAAATTAGTATGTTATCCACATACAAGCATAGGACAACTCCCTCACCCCCACCATGGCGATAGTACACACATTTGTCGGCTTCATTAACAACAAAGCCCACAGATGTCAAAGTTCTTTCAAACTTCTCATGCCATTGTTTGGGTGCTTGTTTGAGACCATACAAAGATTTCTTTAATTTACACACCTTTCTTTCTTAACCTTCCAGTACGAAACCATCAGGCTGTTCCATGTAAATTTCCTCGTCCAACTCTCCATTTAGGAAAGCCGTCTTAACGTTCATTTGATGAACGAGAAGACCGTGTGAGGCAGCTAATGACAGTAGTACTCGAATGGTGGTCAATCTCGCCACAGGTGAGTAGGTATCGAAGAAATCTTCGCCTTCCTTTTGGGTATAGCCTTTGGCTACAAGCCGAGCTTTGTACTTCTCAATAGTACCATCAGCTCGAAGCTTCTTCTTAAATACCCATTTACATCCTACAGGTTTGCACCCATAAGGACGCTCAGTTAACTCCCACGTTCCATTAGCCAAGATGGAATCCATCTCGCTTTGAACCGCTTCCTTCCAGTAGTCTGCATCAGGAGATGCCAGAGCTTCTGAAATGGTAGTGGGAGTATCATCCACAAGATACACAATGAAATCATTACCAAAAGACTTTGCAGTCCTTTGTCTCTTACTCCTTGTGGGAGCTTCATTGTCATCTTCATCAGAATCTGAACTCTCATCATCAGATTCCTCATCAGACTCCATAGGAGTTTCATGTATTGGATCAGATTCCCAACTAGACATGCCATGCATATCTCTCATAGGAAATATATCCTCAAAGAATGTAGCATCTCTTGATTCAAAGATAGTGCCAACATTCATGTCGTCCACTCCAGATTTCACCACAAGAAATCTATAAGCAATGCTATGGGCATCATAGCCAAGAAAGATACAATCCACGATTTTTGGTCCAAGCTTTCGCTTTTTGGTGATTGGCAAATTCACTTTAGCCAAACAGCCCGAAGTTCGTAGGTAGGAGAGTGTTGGTCTTTTCTTTTCCCACTCCTCATAAGGGGTAATCTCTTTATTCTTGGTTGGAACACGGTTTAGGACATGACACGAAGTCAATATAGCCTCCCCCCACCATTCCTTGGATAAACCCGAAACATCTAACATGGCATTAACCAAATCTGTTAGAGTACGGTTTTTCCTTTCCGCAATCCCATTGGATTGTGGGGAATTGGGAGGCGTCCTCTCATGGATTATACCATGTTCCGCACAGAATAAATTGAACTCATTAGAAAAATACTCTCCACCGCGATCGGACCTAACCCTTTTTATCTTTCTTTCAAGTTGGTTCTCAACTTCAGCCTTATAGATTTTAAAGAAATCAAGAGCCTCATCTTTAGTTTTCAGGAGATACACATAACAGTACCTAGTGGAATCATCAATCAAAGTCATGAAATATTTCTTTCCACCTCTTGTCAACTCACCATTCATCTCACATAGATCTGAATGTATGAGCTCTAGTGGTGCCAAGTTTCTTTCCTTCGCAGGCTTGTGAGGCTTGCGAGGCTGCTTTACTTGCACACAAGCATGACACTTAGAGCCTTTGACAAAGGTGAATTTCGGAATTAAACTCATATCAGCAAGCCGCGTCATACAACCGAAATTAACATGACAAAGTCGTGAATGCCAAACATTAGTTTCATTAACACTAGTGCTTACATGGTTCACAACATTATCACAGAAGTCTTCTAGAGAGAAGCGAAACATTCCCTCACATTCATAACCCTTTCCAACAAAAGTTCCATACTTAGACAGTACAGCTTTATTGGACTCAAACACCAACTTAAACCCATCTTTCATAAGACGGGAGCCACTAACAAGATTCTTCTTGATAGAAGGGACATGCAGCACGTTCCTCAGTTGCACGATCTTTCCCGAAGTAAACTTCAGATCTACCGTGCCAACACCATGAACAGTAGCATGTAACCCATTCCCCATCATTACTGAGGAACCTCGGGCCTGATAAGAGGTAAACATGGAGATGTCAGCACACACATGAACATTGGCACCTGTATCAACCCACCATTCCGTGGGCTGAAACACCGAAAGAACAGTAGGTAACATATTACCATACCCTGTAGTTCCTTCCTCTGTGTTGCCAATGACCATGCTGACAGAATTTGAGTTCTGTCCAGCTTGAAATTTCTTTCCTTTGCATTGTGGACAACGATTAGCCCAATGGCCTGTCTCGCCACACACCCAGCAAGGATCTTTCTTCTCTGTTTTCCCCTTCTTCTTGAAGTTGGTAGTCTGGGAGACTCCCTTGTTCTTTCCCTTGGACTTGTGGGCATTTTTCTGCACCATATTGGCAGCAGAACGTCCATCGGTTCCTCCAGTGTGTTTGTCTTTTGCCCTCGCCTTCTCCTCAACATCCAGAGAGCCCATGATATTCTCAACAGAGAACTCATGCCTCTAATGTTTCAGAGAAGTGGCAAAGTTCCTCCATGAAGGGGGAAGCTTAGCGACAATGCATCCCACGACAAACTTGTCCGGTAGCACACACTTGAGGAGCTCGAGTTCCTTTGCCATGATCTGTATCTCATGAGCATGTTCTACTACTGATCGATTCTCAACCATTCTATAGTCATTGAACTGCTCCATAGCATACAGTTCACCTCCGGCATCGGCAGCACCAAACTTAGCGTCTAGTGCATCCCACAGTTCCTTCCCATTTCGTATGTGCAGATAAGCATCAACCAACTTGTCTCCAAGCACACTTAGGACGGCACCCACAAAGATTACGGTGGCATCCCCGAACGCTTTATCCTCTTCAGGAGTAAGCGGACCTCTGGGAATACCTTCCGCAACTCGGTGCACGCCCATAGAAGTGAGCCACAAGAGGGTCTTACTCTGCCATCTCTTGAAATGAGAACCCGTAAACGGGCTCGGTTTAAGCGCAGCAGCAAAACCAGACGGTGAAAATTGCCTAAGCATATAAGGTTTTTGGATTGTTGGATTATTAGGCAATTTCCGTATGAGATTAATTACCGAAAGCAACATTACAGATGCACAAGCATACTTAACGACACACATCAGACTAAGCACATGCATCAGATCTGAACATGGAATAAGTAGCAGTGCAAGGTAGGAGAGGAAAAGCACGTACATCGCGACCGGGAAGGTCGCACCAGCAGCAGCAACACCACCACCATGGGTATTGTTGATGTCGCCCATGGTGTAGTCGGATCTGTCGATGAAGCAGCCGGATCGTCGAAGAGGAAGACGAACAGTAGCGAGCAGTCGCGCCGAGACGCTCCCCAAAAACCTTATCGCCCGTCTCCCGGTGCAGGATCTCAACGGATGGAGTTTCGGAGGCCTGCTCTCCCGGACGGCCGTGCACGCAGTCGCCGGGATGGGGAATACTAGAGAGTAGCGCAGCAAAAGGTACTTCGTGAGAGAGATGGACTAGAGAGTTCTGAGAACTGTGTATTTCTCTAGATCTGATCTGTCTCCTTGTATAGCCTGGGAAGCCGACCCGACCGCGTTGCCACGAGTATCTCGAACTCGAGTCACGAAACGCGACGTGCGTGACGAGGCGAGGCGGGGCGGGCGGAGGATGAGGAGTGCGCGAGGGCTCTTTCTATTCTCACTCACTTGGAATGACTAGAACAGCATCCCTTATATACCACTCCAACTCTTTCCCAACTAGCAATGTGAGACTAAACTTTGTCCCTCAAGGCTGTCCCAAGCTGCCAACGTGATGGGCCTTGAGATTTCAGGAATTGTAGACTATAATATATATAGGCTGCTTTATTGGGCTGCAGCCCATCTACATTCAACAGCTTCGACCATTTTATGGCGAAGTCTCGTTTTCCCGGGCTCCAAATCCAAATTCTCCGCGCCAAAATTTCCTGGTTAATGCATTGTTGGCGGGTATCCGTGCCAAAACTTGGCTTGTGCAGACTCCTCGACGCATTATTGGTGAACTTTTCTTACGGTTTTTTTTTTCGGAAGGGTGTTTTGTTACACCTAACACATTATCATAGTGATACCAGCTTACGGCTGTCTCTGCATCACTAGAATACATATAACCACAGAAGAAAAAAATACTAGCAAAAAACAGGAAAATATCTAGATCGTAGAACGTCTAAGGTTGTAGGAGACCTTTAATTAGATCACGCGAGGCGGCTCTGGACGTCCCCCAAACCCTAAAAAAAAGGGTGCCCGATCTAGCTACTCCGACCGATGCCGCCACCTGGGCCGGCGATGGCGGCCACGCTCAGCTGCCGAAGGTGGGGTCTCTGGCAGCGCACACTACAGGCTCCTCTTCGCGCGGAGGCGGGGTCTCACAGGGGCGGAGATGGTTGGCATGCGGGTCTGGTGGTGGGGCCTTGCCGCGTTCACTGGAGCATGGCGGGGGTCGCGGGGCGGTGGAGCTCGGCGGGGAGCAGAGGAGGGTGGCAACGACGGTTGGTGTGTCGGTAGCGAATCGGGCGGTTGCAAGGACCCATGGTCGCGAGGCGGTGGCGAAGAGGCTCGACCATTGTAACATCCCAATTTTTAAAACAAAGAAGAAAATGGATTTCAGATATTTCAAAAATTGGAGCCAACAAATTTTTTTGGATTACTTTCTCTTATGTGCATAGTGTCCATACATGTGTGTGGGGTTTTTAACCTACATGTTTGTTTAAGTGATGAACATGTTTATAAACCCTAAACCCTACCCTTTTCAACATCAAAGAGGAACAAATAAAAAGAAAACAAAAGAAAAGAAAAGGAAAAGCATATGTGGGCATATAGCCATAATTGCAAATCTTGGCTTATGCCATCTTTACTTTACCAAAATGGTTGAACCCATATTTAAACTTAATCTAACACTCCATGAACCCAAATCAAGGACATTTGGTCAAAGAAAAAGAAAAGAAAATAAAAACATGAAATTCACATATGAGGCTATGGCCATTTTTGTAAATCTTTAACCTAGGTCATATTAACTTGTGCCAATGGTTCGGAAACCTAACTAAACCCAAAAGAATACCTTTTGAATCAAAGAAACCTAAATCAAATCAAAAGAAAATTCAAAACTATGCAACATGTGATAATGGTCAAATTTGGTTTTTATATCAGGGTACCCACTTTGAGCCCCTGTATTAAGAGATTCTTAAACCAAACTCTCCCAACTCTTTGCACCTCATCCAAGACCTCATCAAGGTGAACAAATTTGGTGTTGACCACTTTGACTAAATCCTTCTCAATTTCTTAATCTAAGCATGCCAAGTGGCAACACTGAAACAGAAACTAGATCATACCCATTTTGGATTTTTCAAAACCTCTTCCATTTTGCAAACCAACGCCATCACTAGATGCCAAATATTATTTGAATCACTTCCACCAAAAAGTTTGTTAAAATTCAAAACTAATTTTCTTGCGGCCATTTCATCGAGCACCTTGTGTGCAATAATCTGGAATGTTAATACTCTCTAAAACTCACTGGGTTTTAGACTAAACCAGCCCCACTCGTGTCATCATTGACTTCCTCTTACACCCAGTAGACAAGGCCAAGCTTTGGTACCATAGTACCATGAAGGAAATGATCAAAATTCAACCATGCCGAGCCATCATGGCATCACCATGCCACTCCACCTCACCTGCCCTCTCTGGTCCCTCTCACCATGTCTACTGGCTCGCCCTCACTCCCCTAAGCACGCCTGCACTCGCCATCTATCACGGAGACGCGTGCACCGTCGAGAACCGGACGTGCCCAGACGCGCCCAGGACGCCCAGGACACGCCAGAGCGCGCGTGGACACGCCACTGGACGCGCCAGAGCACTGCGTCGCCTCATCGCGTCAGTCCCCCATTTGACCTCCGCGCTCGCACGCGCACTCACCACGACATCAGCAACGCGCCAGACACGCTCGGTCTCGCTCCCCTGCCCTGTCGCAGTCGCCATCGTCATCGTCCTCCGTCGGCACACCGCACGGACGTGACATCGCCTGCACGCCTCCGTCCACCTCCTGCCGCGCCATGATGCTCGCAAGGACCGCCAGCCGATGCTGACCCATCCTAGCACCTCGCCCACTCCTCTCCGCCCCTGTCCCATCGCCTCCATCGACGACCTGCCCTTGCACCCGCGGAACCCTCTCGCCACTATAAAAGGGGGCCTCCCCTGAGCTATTTCTTCACACCATCGCCCTCTCCACTCCTCACAGAACCTCCTCGAACCCTCTCCACTCCACATTGCTCACTCAGCCACCGGAATTTAGCCGGAGACCGCCGCTACCGTGGCCAGATCGAGGCGATGATTCCGTCCACCTCGGCCTCTCCCACGACCACCATCTGCCTCGCCGTCGTCTTCCACGTTGAACGCCGCCGACGCCCAGCCTCGCCGGAGCCCAGGTGAGCCTCCGACCCCCTAGCCTCGCCGCCAGTGAGCTCGTATCTTGCCGGAGACGACGACGCACCTCGTCCGTCGATCTCACTTCTAATCCAACGTCTCACCTCGCGCGTACCGTTTCGGTGCGTTAAGAGTCGCTGACGTGTAGGTCCCGCCGTCAGGCGGCCCGCTGCGCACTGGAGCACAGCTGGGCCGGCCCACTTCCTTTTCCCGCGCAGCCCACGAATTTGAATTCGTTTAAATTGATTTTAACACAAATTCAATATTGGTGCCTTGCTAGAAATTGAATAACTTCAAATCTACTGAGCCAAATTTGATGAATTTTATATTGTTGGAAAGCTTGTGAAATGATCTATCAAACCCCACTGGTTGCAAACCCTAGTTCATTATAGAGCAATTGCAACAAAAATAACAAGGCAGTAACTTTTCAGAATTCAAACATTTTTATAAAATCAAGCATGAATTATTTTGAGTTGATTCCAACTCTAAAAAATCACATTTCATATTGTCTATCTGAATATGTAAAATTATGACATGGTTGTTTCAAATGATCATGGGCTAGAGCAAAATAATGGCTATGTGGCCATTTCTAGTCCATTTAAATTACCAAAATTTATTTTGTTAAATAGTATGAGAGGTATCCTCTCATTTAAATCATTGTCTCAAGTAACTCTATGTGAGGTAATAACTTAAGTATATACTTGGTGATATTAAATTGTTCCAAGTAGTATTTAAATTGCATGAGGTATAATACCTCATTTAAATCATTTCCCCCAAATGATAAATATGAAGTGTTGACCTTGGTCAACATGTACTCATACTTTATTATTTTAGGAGATTAAATCTTAACAAGATTCAATGAGAGGAAATTACTTCTCAAAGGAAGTAAATAGAAACCCTAGTAAATATTTCAATGAGGGGAAATTACTTTTCAAAGTAAATAGAAGTAAAACCCTAGTATGGATGCTTGTGATGATAATAGGTCATCTTGTGTGAACCATTATGGTTACTAGTCTACCTAAGTATTTGTTTGGTGATTGTGTACCTCATATTCATTTTTAGACGCTAGTACCGAGTGCTACGAGGAAGAAGAGGTCTACGAAGAAGAAGAAAACTTTGATCACTACACCAACCAAGGCAAGCTATACTCTTGCAAGCTATCCAAGTGCAAGCTCTACTTGAGCAAGGCACCAATACCATACTACTTTGTGTTCTACTTTCCAAGTCCCAGTTTTTACCTTACAAAGCTTTTACTTTGATTATCAAGGTTTACTTTTTAGTTGACTTGAGTCTAGATAAGGAGTAGTACAAGAGCATCAAAGTTAGCCTAGAGAGCTACATGTTAGTTAGCACCCATCATGACTAGTTGCTAGTGCTAAAACTAAAAATTGACTACTCTAGATGGGAGCATGTGAATCAAATGACTTTGAAAACCTTGGAATGATGATTCATTCTATTGAAAGATTTTGAAGGTGAATATGACTTGTGAATGACATGGTGAATTTTACAAAAACTGATGGTTGGGTTCGGATGCGATACCATTCCAATTTTAAAGTACCCCCACAATACCTGATCATGGGTAGGGCTTAACTGGATATTTATGTGCTTTAGTATGGGTTCCCTCTAAACAAGCGTCATAGGGGTTATGCCGAGGCTGCCTCCGTTGAAAGTGAAATGACGTGAAATGAGGTGAATGTCCGGCCCAAGCCCTGTGCAGTTCTCATGTTGGCGGTTTGCCCTCACTGGGAGGCCAAGCTCATGGGGAGAGGTGCCTATACTAGGGTATGTAAGTGAAAGGTTATGGTTGATGATCCGCATACTGAGTATGATTATTCAGGGCTATCCCTGACGGATGTAATCAAATGTTGTGGCACAAGTGTACAACCTCTGCAGAGTGTAAAACTATTCGAATAGCCGTGTCCACGGTGATGGACGATTGGAAATGCCATACTGTTCCGTCATCAGACCATTTTCAAAATGTGACACGTGAAGGGTGACTTGTGACTTGAACTTGAAAGGTGAATTTTGAATTGATCACAACAAAGTTGTGGGAATGACACTAATGTTCCCACTTGAGTTAGTTAGGCCAATAAAGAGTCTTTTACTACTAAGTGCTTATGAAAAACTGGCTTTATGAACCTAGAGCTTAGAACCCCGTCTATAAACGAATACGAGGATACAATCACCACACAAAACTTGCATGCTAGACTAAACACACCAAAGGCTCACACAAGCTTATTCTAGCATCACATCATTCATAGCATGGTGATTTGACTTTGTTTTCTTTTAAAGAAAAATAATTTCCTCTCATTACAATTATTTCATGGCTTTGTCCCTGGCTATTCAAATGGCCATACTATGAAGAGGAGTACCAGAACCAAGAAGATGGACAGCAAGACGTCTATGATAACTAGGACTACTCCTGACGTCAAAAGTTGCCTGTGGAACAGATGGACCGCAACCGCTACTTCGCTTCCGCTATGTGTTTTGTATTTGGATCTCTAGATCCACTATGTTGTAAGACTGGATCATGTGATCCTTTATTGTAAGACGATTATGGTATGTAATGAATGATGTTATGTGATATCAATCTATTATGTCTCGCAAAAACAATATTCCTGGGATTGCGATGTATGGCATAATAGGCATCTGGACTTAAAAATCCGGGTGTTGACAACCATGATGGATACTGGTGAGTAGCGGCCGACCGTATCCGTGTTGTGGGTGCGCGACGTCGCTCTCGCGCTGGCTACCAGCGTGGGAGGAGGAGGAGAAGGGCTAGGCTCGATCTGGGCCACTCGGGCCCGGTCTGAGCCTTCGCGCCTTGAGGAGGTCGAAGCCTGCTTCCCCGTCCGGGTTGGAGGAAGATGGACCGCGGTTCCCAGCCATGGCGGCGGCGTGGGGGCATCCGTTTTACCTAATAAAGGTGGTTGTCCTAGGGTTCTTCTTTTGCGAAGATGGTGACCTTCCTGAGACTGATCCTTCTTTATTTGGCCGGAGTGACGAGTTCCGGAAGACTCCGCCGGCGAATGTAACAGTGCACCTTATACTGGAGTTTGCTGGACCGGTGTTATTCAGTTGTGCGCACCCATGCTTTTATTCCGACCGTTTGGTTCTGTAGGGAGTGTCACGAAGCTCTGATATGTGTTGCCATCAGATGACATACTGTTCCATGGTGATATTAGAGGTGGACAATATCATGAAGGGTGAATTAGAGGACTATCAATGGAGGTTCGAGTCTTTGTGATGTTGGGGGACTAGCTTGGTGTTCTGGTTTTCACAGCAGCAATATGCAAGTGGTGGCGGCAGCACAAGTGAAGTTTAGAGTCTTACCTTTTCAGGGTGAAAATCCAAGGACTTGCCTTAATTGGTTGTGCCGGACAATGGCCTCGTTGAAGGCATTGTTTTGAGAGCTTAAACTATCTGTGGTGACCGAGCATACCACTGCATGGTGTAGTATGTAAGTCGTTGACATAACACTAATGAAACACTGTTCCACTAGTATTACATCCCTCAGAGTGGTAGAACAGAAACATTCGCGGGTCCAAGGCATGTCTATAGAATTACAACACATACTCTTTATAAAAGAGCAGCATAGCCTCATACTTTACAATGAGATAAAACTGCAAATAAACTTCTGAAGAATAACTTGTAGACTGCACTTATCCTAGCTCTATCTATAGAGATACTTGGCTTAATTACTATAGAACTATAGATCAACTCTAGCTACTTAGGTTCTAGGATTAGGGAGCTAGTTCCCTTCTACTTCTAATCTAGGTTTTGTCCAATTAAGATGTAGTGGCTGACTTCGTTGACTCCTTTGACAGTGTCTTGTCCCTTGTAGTAGTTGACTCCTTCGTCTTCGAGTCTCACTGTAGATCTTCCTTCAATGCCTTCAGATCTAAGCAGGAGGTTCAAATAAGAGTGAGTCGAGCGTACTCAGCAAGTTCATTACAGGGAAAGAGGTGTTTAATGCACTAGCTACAGCCATGGACCAGAATGTCATAGGCAATGCATGTTTTTGTAAACATTTTTTTCAAAGGTTGCTTTTATTCTGAAAAACTATGTCCGTCAGCCTTCGTAGTTCCAAACCCGAAACAGTGAGTGACAAGCCACAATTCGATACACTCTGCAGAGGTGTGTTACTGTACCCATAAGAGAACTTCCTTGTTTCCAACCGAGTTGCAGGCTCGTCCACACTTCCTTGGTGTGAGGCCAGGTGTAAGATCCTAGCCAATCACCGTGCCTTCCTGCGACCTTGCATACCCACCCGTATGTTGTAGCCATGTTGAGTTTAGGTACCGACTTCACGTTGGCTGCTTACCCCTCGGCGCATGACCCTCAGACATACCCTACAACCCCTCGTAGATACACCAAACCATGGGAACAATACGGGGCTCCCCCTGCCAGTCACAGCCGGCCTCCGGTAAGGTGTACCCTTTGATATGCGAGAGGGAACAGAACAACTGGCTACTCCGTCCCACTCCAGATCTTATGGTAAACACGAGTATTATGGTGCAATAATCACTGGACGACATTTGTTGTTAAGTCCTAGGTGAGTAACCCAATGCAATGGAACCTCCACCAAATTCTTACCATGGTTTCATTGCCCACCACATAGTCATATTCATAATTGTAAAAGTAATATTTTGGTTTGAAATGCAGGAGTGATAAGTATAATAATTTGCAAGTAATTTGATAAAAAATAATCAAGGTGACATGAGAAAGTGATGAACTTGCCTTTCTTGACTGCAATATTATGCAGGTAAGGACTTCGATACTGGATAACTCCAAATTCTGAAATAGGATCATCATCAGGTACGGACAATGTTTAAAGGATTGTCAAAATGCTATAATGCATAAGTATGAGATGCAATCGCTCTAAGCGTGACCTAACCCCGATGATTTAGGTTTGGTGAGTTGTAAGGATTTCTTTAGGCTGTGTTGCACTTTTAGAGTGGTTCCACATGCAAGGTTCTTATTAGGGTTTTGGTTAACTTGGTATCATATACAAGTGGTGTAATACATAATGATAATCATGATAACAATGATGGCACACAAGGAATAGTAGATGTTATATTATTAACGTGTAAAGAACAATTGTTAGTTTTAGTACTATAGGACATGGTTAATGATTACTTCTTATATACTTCAAAAGAATAACTTTTGAGGAATATGTTACTTAAGGAACAAGAAGTATTTTCAAACAAGGGCTTAGGGCTTCTAGGGTCCACTATGCCTTTGCAATGGTCTTATTAAATAGGTAATTGTTGGTTCCTAAACAAGATGTTTCATATGCACCTAGTATTTGCAAGATTAAGTTGGATATGAGCATGTAAAGTAAAGTACTAAACATGGTTGCTATTAGGGTTGATCACCATGGTCATACTAAATAATTGTCTTTAAGGTTGACGATTTTGAGAATAGAAACTATGGTTTACAATTCCTTTTCAAGATTTTCACTAAGTAGGCATGAGGTAGACTTTTAGATGGAATTAATTTTCTAATCATATAGTAGTTGGATGATTTACTTGAGCATGATCACATATAAGGTAAATATTTATAGTTGGTTGGTACTTTAGTTGATCAAAGTGGGATTATACCAAGGTATGATGATTAATGGTGATGAAATGAAAGTAACAAATTTAGGTTTCACCATTAGATGGTACTAATTGGTCACATGGTTTATTCAAAATGAAGACATGAAATAACACTCATTTCCATTTGAGCTTGAACCATTTTATTAGAACATGAGCATGTATATAGTTTCTAATTATGGATCTATGAGTGAAGGTTAAGATAGTAGTGTCACATTTTATGAGTTCCTAGGTTCGAGGTTTCACATGAAATTATAGAGTTAGGATTATAATATAATTTAGGGTTTCATATGAGATTAGGGTTTCCTTTGCTATGCAAGTTTAAAGCAATAACTTGTTAAGTAATTTGAATCTAAGAAATAAATTTTAAACACAAGTTGATAATGGTTATAACCTTTTTCTTATTTTTCTTATTTAAAAGTAATGATAATTAGGTTTAATAAAATTTTAAGTTTAAATAGAAATGATGATAATATTAATGATAAAGAAAATTACTTTTAGTGTTTTATTTATTTACTAAAAGTACTTTATTCATTTCAGATATTTTTACTAAGTATTGAATTTTCTTGAAATTTAAGGATAAAAGAAAAGACATAAACAATAATGGTTAAATAATTAAAAATTTATTTTTATAAAAAATCATATTATATTTTATTGGATAGATTTTATTTTAATGAGTACTTTGATATCTCATTTGTATTTTTATGAGTTGACATGATTTAGATATGAATTTTCAAAATTTGAATCATTTTCTGGAATTTGAATATAAACAGAAAAGCTATGCGTACCGGTCTATATCTACCCCCACTCGCTGACCAGTGGGCCAGAAGCTAGGTCAGCTGCCACGCGGCATTGATTGAAGTCAAAATCACTGACTGGGCACGGGATCTCACTGCCGGCGGTAGTTGAGGATGGCATCAAGGATTTTCGGGATCCCGCGTGTGCGTGGATTGTCTGGGTGGATGCGTGGCTTCCTACTGGACCTAAAGGTAGCGACGCCCCCTCCAAATGGTCACCGGAGTTGCTCCGGTGAGCACTGTCTACGGCGGCGCACGGAGGCCAACGACGCTACCTACGGTGGATTATAAAGGCCGATAAAGTGTTGCCGAGAAGCCTATGCTCACCCTTGCTCCACAGAGCTTAAAATCGGCGAAGAAGGTGGCCGGAGACGACAAGGCGGTCCATTTTTCTGCGGCTTGCCAGCGAAAGGGAACGGACAACCCTCGGCGTCAGGGACCTTTGATGTCTACGCACGCTTCTATTTCTGTAGACAGTGTTGGGCCTCCAAGAGCAGAGGTTTGTAGAACAGCTGCAAGTTTCCCTTAAGTGAATCACCCAAGGTTTATCGAACTCAGGGAGGTAGAGGTCAAAGATATCCCTCTCAAGCAACCCTACAATTAAGATACAAGAAGTCTCTTGTGTCCCCAACACACCTAATACACTTGTCAGATGTATAGGTGCACTAGTTCGGCGAAGAGATAGTGAAATACAAGTAATATGGATGATTGTAAGTAGCAATTGCAATCTGATATAAAAATGGCAGCAAGCGAACATGTAGCAGAACTTGTTGGAAATGGTGTTTCAATACTTAGAAACAAGGCCTAGGGATCATACTTTCACTAGTGGACACTCTCAACATTGATCACATAACTGAATAAATAAATGCTACTTTCTACACTCTCTTGTTGGATAACAAACACCATTCATTGTGTAGGGCTACAAAAGCACACCTCAAGCCGGAGTAAACAAGCTCCACAACATCCGGAGTTCATATTAGAGTAACCTCTAGAGTGCATAATAGACCGTTGCAATTTAGACCGAGTACTAACATAGCATACACACTGTCAACAATAGCTATGAATGGGGGAATAGATCCCATCAATACTATCATAGTAATAGTTAACTTCATAATCTACAAGAGATTACAATCATAACCTACGCCAAGTACTACATGATGCACACACTGTCAACATTACATCATGGAGGAGGAATAGACTACTTTAATAACATCACTAGAGTAGCACATAGATTAATAGTGATACAAAGCTCATGATCACATAAAGATCACACCATGGGAGAGAGAGATGAACCACATAGCTACCGGTAGAGCCCTCAGCCTCGGGGGAGAACTACTCCCTCCTCATCATGGGAGACAACAACGGCGATGAAGATGGCGGTGGTGTCGATGGAGATGACTCCGGGGGCAATTCCCCGTCCCGGCGGCGTGCCGGAACAGAGACTTCTATCCCCCGAAACGGAGTTTCGCGATGGCGGCGGCGTCCCTGGAGTCTTTCTGGAGTTTCATCAATTGTTGTAGGGTTTTCACGTCACGAGAGATTATATAGGCGAAGAGGCGGCGCAAGGGGGTGCCTGGGGAGCCCACCCCATAGGGCGGCGCGCCCCCCTCCTAGGCCGCGCCCCAGTGTGGTGTGGGGGCCCTGGGCCTCCTCTCCGGCTCCCCTTCGGTGTTCTGGTTCGTCTCGGTGAAATAAGATGTTTGGCTTTTGTTTTGTCGAATTCCGAGAATATTGCCCGAACAGCCTTTCTGGAACCAAAAACAGCAGAAAACAGGAACTGGCACCTCGGCATCTTGTTAATAGGTTAGTTCCAGAAAATGCATAAAATCATTATAAAGTGTGAGCAAAACATGTAGGTATTGTCATAAAACTAGCATGGAACATCAGAAATTATAGATACGTTGGAGACAAATCAAGCATCCCCAAGCTTAGTTCCTACTCGCCCTCGAGTAGGTAAACGATAACAAGGATAATTTCTGAAGTGACATGCTACTATCATAATCTTGATCAATACTATTGTAAAGCATATGAGATGAATGAAGTGATTCGAAGCAATGGTAAAAACAATGACTAAACAACTGAATCATATAACAAAGACTTTTCATGAATAGTACTTTCAAGACAAGCATCAATAAGACTTGCATAGGAGTTAACTCATAAAGCAATAAATTCTTAGTAGAAAGTTTTGAAGCAACACAAAGGAAGATATAAGTTTCAGCAGTTGCTTTCAACTTCAACATGTATATCGCTTGGATAATTGTCAACACAAAGTAATATGATGAATGCAAATAAGCAAGTATGTAGGAATCAATGCACACAGTTGACACAAGTGTTTGCTTCTAAGATAGAAAGAAGTAGGTAAACTGACTCAACATAAAGTAAAAGAAAGGCCCTTCGCAGAGGGAAGCATGGATTACTATTTTTGTGCTAGAGCTTTTATTTTGAAAACATGGAAACAATTTTGTCAACGGTAGTAATAATTCATATGTGTTATGCATAAAACCTCCTATAAGTTGCAAGCCTCATGCATCGAATACCAATAGTGCTCGCACCTTGTCCTAATTAGCTTGGATTTACATGGATTATCATTGCATAACATATGTTTCAACCAAATGTCACAAAGGGGTACCTCTATGCCGCCTGTACAAAGGTCCAAGGAGATAGATCACATTTGATTTCTCGTTTTTGATAGATCTCAACTAAGGACATCCATACCGGGAAACATAGAAAACAGATAATGGACTCCTCTTTAATGCATAAACATTCAACAACAGATAATATTCTCATAAGAGATTGAGGATTAATGTCCAAACTGAAACTTCCACCATGATTCATGGCTTTAGTTAGCGGCCCAATGTTCTTCTCTAACAATATGCATACTCAAACCATTTGATCATGATAAATCGCCCTTACTTCAGACAAGACAAACATGCATAACAACTCACATAATATTCAACAAAGGTGTAATAGTTGATGGCGTCCCCAGAAACATGGTTACCGCTCAACAAGCAACTTATAAGAAATAAGATACATAAGCTACATATTCTTTACCACAATAGTTTTTAAGGCTATTTTCCCATGAGCTATGTATTGCAAAGACAAAGAATGAAATTTTAAAGGTAGCAGTCAAGTAATTTACTTTGGAATGGCAGAGAAATACCACATAGTAGGTAGGTATGGTGGACACAAATGGCATGAGTTTTGGCTCAAGGTTTTGGATGCACGAGAAGTATTCCCTCTCAGTACAAGGCTTTGGCTAGCAAGGTTGTTTGAAGCAAACACAAGTATGAACCGGTATAGCAAAACTTACATAAGAACATATTGCAAGCATTATAAGACTCTACACTTGTTATCACCAGATTTTGGCCAAATCAGGAAGTGGGCCGTAAGGGAGATGGGCTTGGAAGGTTACACGTGGAAAATCTCTGAAGCGGCCTTGCACGAAGAGTTTGGGCTAGATTGCCCGTGTATCTTTAATTATGGTAGATTGTATCTTAGATTAAAAGTTAGAGTTTGTATCGTGCACGGTGGGGATTATTCCCACGTTAGAAAGTCCCCTGGACTATAAATATGTATCTAGGGTTTATGGAATAAACAACAACCAACGTTCAACCAACAAATCAATCTCGGCGCATCGCCAACTCCTCCGTCTCGAGGGTTTCTACCGGTAAGCATCATGCTGCCTAGATCGCATCTTGCGATCTAGGCAGCACAAGCTTCATGTTGTTCATGCGTTGCTCGTACTGAAGCCTTTTTGATGGCGAGCAACGTAGTTATCATAGATGTGTTAGGGTTAGCATAGTTCTTCGTATCATATGCTATCGTAGTGCAACCCTTGCATATCTAGCCGCCCTCACACCTATCTTAGGTGTGGGGGCGGCACCCCGCTTGATCATTATTTAGTAGATCCGATCCGTTACGGTTGCTCCTTGTTCATCAAGGATTAGTTTAATATCTGCAATAGTTAGGCCTTACAAAGGGTTGGAGGATCCAGCGGCACGTAGGGTGTCGTTTGCTAATCCTAGACAGGATGTTCCGGGGATCAACCTCGTGTTGGTTTTTAGGCCCTATCTAGGATCGGCTTACGATCACCGTGCGTGGCCGCGAGGCCCAATCGTGAGTAGGATGATCCGATTATGCGGTGAAAACCCTAAATCGTCGTAGATTGAATTAGCTTTATCTTGATCAAGCAGGACCACCATATATTCGTGCACCTCGTACGAATCATGGGTGGATCGGCTCTTTGAGCCGATTCACAGGACAACCTGAGAGCCGATCGAGGCTCGTATTTAATGTTTACGTGTATGCCATGCAGGAAACTAAGCGAGGCATCTCCATCACCTTCCTGACCAGGTATAGGTCAGGTGGCACGCCCTTGCACCAGCATCGGATGTGTGACCAGAAGGCTTTGCGGGCCGTCGCTCGGAGGGACCAGGGCCAGCCGCAGCCCTAAGTTGTTCCCGGCTCTACTGTGTTGCCCGTCGCTGCCCGCCGGTGGGTTTTGACCGCAACACATTCTGGCACGCCCGGTGGGACAAGCTTCTACATCAACCACATCGCCATCTACATCTGAGATGGCGGACGGCACGCCAGTCACGTACGAGGATCTGACCGACGAGCTCAAGAAGAAGTATGACGAGGTCAAAGCCATCCTCGAAGCCGACCTCATCGGCTCTTTTCACAGAACCCGTTCCCATGGCATCAGATGGAAGGGGTTCTCGCCTGATAGTGCACTCGATGGGATAGACCTCTCTGCCCCGTCGGAAGAACGCACCAGGTCCCTGCGGCAGGAGATCAACTACTTGGTGGCTCACTCGCTACACCGCCATTCTGAGAACCTGGTAAACACGTTGGAGCGTGTCGCTCTTCGCGTGATCCAGGAGATCATGAGGCACCAGTACTCGCCGTCAGGACCAGCTCTCGGGACGCATCAAGGAGAGTTGCCACTCCAGTCCCGTCCATCGCTGCCATTTGCGTTGGCAGCACCAGAAGTGCCGAATTCACCGGCATTCGTCGTCTACAAGATTGGTGGTGACCCTAGTGACTGCCAGTTCTTGCATGAGGCGCCTAAGGAGATCCCTCACGGGTACATGTGCACGTATGTGCCAGATTGCGGTAACTGGGCGCTCACAAACCAGGCCACAACATCAGGGACTTCTGGGAAAACAGGAGGGACGTCAGCGACAGATCTTGAGAAGCAGATGTGGCTAACTAAGTACGCCACCCCGACGAACCTCCAGAGCTCAGCTCCTGCAGTTGGCTCAGAGCTGGAAAAGCAAACATGGCTGGCTAAGTACGCCACCCCGGCGAATCTTCAGAGTTCAACTCCTGCAGCCAGCACAGCGGATCAGATCAGTACCATACTGAGAGACCAGTTCGGCATGGTGCCGAAAAGGAGGGCAATCGGCTATTCCAAGCCGTACCCCGACGAGTACGAGTTGATCCCGCTACCACCTAAATATCGGCTCCCTGATTTCTCCAAATTCAGTGGATCAGATGGTTCCAGCTCCATCGAACATGTAGGCCGATATTTGGCACAGCTAGGACCGGCCTCAGTGTCGGATCCACTACGCGTGAGGTTCTTCTCACAGTCCCTCACGGGATCGGCTTTCGGGTGGTACACCTCGTTGCCACCAGACTCGATCCGGACTTGGAAGCAGTTGGAAGAACAGTTCCATATGCAGTACCACTCAGAGGTTTCCGAGTCTGGCCTTGCCGATCTAGCACAGATACGTCAGAAGCGTGGAGAAACTGTGACAGAATACATCCAGCGCTTCAGGAATCTTAGGAACCGATGTTATTCGGTTCGTGTGACTGAAAAGGAAGCAGTCGAGTTGGCAGTAGCGGGCCTCGCAACACCGCTCAAAGACATGGCCTCCCAAGCAGACTACCCCTCACTGGCGCACATGGTTCAGAAACTGTCGGCATATGAACAGCGCCACCCGGACTTGTACCAGGACAAATTCAAGCGTGCAGTAGTCCTGGTCGAGGCAGAGGAAGACGAAGTTTCTGCGGGAGATCAAGAGGTAGCAGTGGCTGAATGGACTCGGGGGGCAACCCCCGTGTCCTGCAAATGGGTAAAGCCACCAGGCCCGCCCAGGGGGTTTGATTTTGACGTGACCAAAACTGAGCAAATCTTCGACCTCCTGCTCAAGGAGAAACAGTTGACGATTCCCGAAGGTCTCAAATTCCCCACGGTACAAGAGCTGAACAGAAAGCCATACTGCAAATGGCATAACTCGCTCTCCCATGCCACCAACGACTGCAGGGTGTGGCGTCAGCAGATCCAAATGGCGATAGAACAAGGACGTCTGATTTTCAACCAGTACGCCATGAAGGTCGACACCCACCCCTTCCCCGCCGTTAACATGGTGGAATGCACTTACCCTGAAGGTTGCCAGCCAGGATCCTCGTTCAGCATCAACATGGTAGGACCTGGGCACCACTCTGGCAAAGATGGAGACGAGGGCAGCTGCTCTCGTAGCAAGGACACAGAGGAGGCCGCTCCACGCTATCGGCTCCGTCATGATGGCAAGCGCTACGTCACAGAGGGAGAAGTGAAGAACATAAGATATCAGCGACCCCTCTCTGATCACCTCCTCAACAAGTATGTGAGTCAGTATGACCAACGCCGACGATCCAGCGATGATGATGAAAGAGATCTGCCGGCTAGAGAAGCCGAAGACATCGTCGGCATGATCGCGATGAGGAGGAGCACGAGCGCCGTGCCAAAGGAAAATCAAGGGAGCAAGACGACAATGATAGGCATCGGGACTGCCCCTTCTTCGTACACCGCTGGGATTCAGGAATGAGCCGATTGCCCACAATCGGCAATTGCCCGTAATGCAACCGTAAGAAGAAGGAGGCAGCCAACGTGTCCGTGTTCAAGCGCCTAGGGCCTCTCCCGCCACAAAGCAAACGCGCTGAGTCCCCTCGATGGGAAGATCTCGAGGATTCAGAAGACGAGGGACAAGAAGAAGAAGAAGACAGGTACCACCGGCCAAGGTGGTGCCCTGATGGACTCAGCCGTTCCCAAAAGCGCAGGGTTCAGCGATTGCGCGGCCTGGAGGAAGCCGAAAGGTTATACTTGCATACGCTAAGGAAGGCACGACCTGATCTGGCTGTGAAAGTTCAGCGAACCCTGGACGAAGAGGGTCGTCCACGGAAAATGGAGTGGCGTCCCAAGCAAAGGAAAGCCGACGATGAAACATCGGCTGGTACAAACATGGTGCTCGTCCTTCCGACGGAGCTTAGTGCTCCACGATTACACGATGCACTCAAGGTGGACGACAGCAAGCGCATCAACATGATAAAGTCAGAGGTTGGGCTGGTTTTATCCACCAGCCTGACCGAGTAGCAAGAACAAACCGATGAGCAAACGGGGCGAGGCTGATCCTTGTGATCGGCCCCAAAAATTATGAAGGGGCATTACAGAACCTTCAGTCAGCGCTTCAATCGATATGGAGGCCGATTCCAGCAATCGGCCAAAATTATCTTCACCACATGTTCTGCTTGTGTTCAACATCGATCTACTGGGCAGCGGCCACGTCGGCGGATGAAAGTCAGCACGAATCCTCGCGGAGCCGACATGCAAGTACAGTGCCTTGGCTAACCACAAAGCCGATATCTGCAGTCACCTGGCAGATTCGGCTCGGGGGGCATATAGTCAGATGAACATGTGCAGATAAACATGTGTAAACATGGTGTAAACATGTGTGCAGTGAAACATTAGGGGCCGATTAGGAAAAATCGGCCAGTAAAAAAAAATTTCATAACATACAGCCGATGCAAGGGCATCGACTTTAGAATTAAGAAGCGAAGCCGATGCGCAGCCATCGACTCTAGTACAATTACACAAGACCAAGACCTACCGGCTATGTGCTCAGGGCTCACATTGTGGCCAAGATGGTCAACCCTTTGCGTTAGTTAAGCTGTTGGTGTTTCATCTACAACATCGGCGCTCAGTGGAAGGAAACTGATCAATGGGGGCAAGTCTGGCTGATTCTTCATGGTGGCTATCTCGGATTACCAGATTACCTAAGGTCAGAGCCTTTTTGTTTGATCTGTGCATCCATGCCGGTATTCTCGCCTTGATTGAGGCTCGGGGGGCAGCTCGCCCTAAAATGTCTTTGTTTTGGAGAGCCGATTTCGTTGGAATCGGCTGGTTCCATATTAATAACTTGGAAGCCAATGGTAACGTGTTTGGCTGATTCATCACTATTCTCGCCTTGGGTGAGGCTTGGGGGGCAACTCGCCTGAAAGTTTCTTGGCTCTGGAGAGCAAATTTGGTTGGAATCGGCTGAATCAGCATACAGGACGTCGGCAAAATCAAAAGAAGTTTTCATTGATAATAAAATTTCTTACAAGGAGAAGCCGATTGTTCAACAAAAGGGAACGGATTACTATTGCCAACCCTATGCTAGTAAATCCCTACTCTAAGGGCTGTTGCTGTCTTCGCCGTCGCTGAGGTAGCTGCCGCCATTGCTGCTGTCGGCGAGTTCCTCGTTGTCGCTCATCGTGACCTTCAGCAGAGGCCTCTTCCTCGTCATCATCATCGTCCTCGTCTGACCAGGCCCAGCCCCGGATACGCTTTGGTGGTGGTTCGTCGGAGGAGGTGTCGTCCTCCTGTTCCTTCTTCAGGTCGGAGGAGACGTCTTCTTCTTCGTCGTCCTCTTCTTCTTTGGTGACGGAGGTGAATTTGCCCCGGAAGGGAGGGTCGTCGTCATCGCTCTCCGCCTCCAGTGCTCCGTCAACCAGGTACCGGAGGTCATCTTCCCCGTCGGTTAGGGGCATGGCCCCATCTGACCAGACGAGGTCCTCACCCTCCGGCACGAAGTCGAAGTCCCACTCCCGCTTGTCCCAATGTTTGGGAGCCCGGTGGTTGTACGCCTCCATCTGGTCGTGCTCTGGAACCAACTCGCTTGAGGAAGAGGATTGGAGAGAGACGGAAGAGGAGGAAGAAGACGACATGGCTGAGGAAGAAGAGGGTTTTTTGGTGCCGATAGCTAGAACAGAGGAAGGGGATGAAGAGGGCTAATCGATCGGCACGGATAAATAATGAGAAATCTGGTGGAAATTTAATGCTATTGCAGTTTCCGAGGAGGTGATGCTAAAGCTATCGAATTTTGCAGAGAAGTTGAAAAGATAGGGCATCATGATGAAGGATGCTGCAACGGGTCTGCTCTGCCAAGACATGACCCTTCGAAGGAAAAACAGAGTGGTTTTGGAATTATCATTGCCAAAACCAGGGGGGCATGTGTTATCACCAGATTTTGGCCAAATCAGGAAGTGGGCCGTAAGGGAGATGGGCTTGGAAGGTTACACGTGGAAAATCTCTGAAGAGGCCTTGCACGAAGAGTTTGGGCTAGATTGCCCGTGTATCTTTAATTATGGTAGATTGTATCTTAGATTAAAAGTTAGAGTTTGTATCGTGCACGGTGGGGATTATTCCCACGTTAGAAAGTCCCCTGGACTATAAATATGTATCTAGGGTTTATGGAATAAACAACAACCAACGTTCAACCAACCAATCAATCTCGGCGCATCGCCAACTCCTTCGTCTCGAGGGTTTCTACCGGTAAGCATCATGCTGCCTAGATCGCATCTTGCGATCTAGGCAGCAGAAGCTTTATGTTGTTCATGCGTTGCTCGTACTGAAGCCTTTTTGATGGCGAGCAACGTAGTTATCATAGATGTGTTAGGGTTAGCATAGTTCTTCGTATCATATGCTATCGTAGTGCAACCCTTGCATATCTAGCCGCCCTCACACCTATCTTAGGTGTGGGGGCGGCACCCCGCTTGATCATTATTTAGTAGATCCGATCCATTACGGTTGCTCCTTGTTCATCAAGGATTAGTTTAATATCTGCAATAGTTAGGCCTTACAAAGGGTTGGAGGATCCAGTGGCACGTAGGGTGTCGTTTGCTAATCCTAGACAGGATGTTCCGGGGATCAACCTCGTGTTGGTTTTTAGGCCCTATCTAGGATCGGCTTACGATCACCGTGCGTGGCCGCGAGGCCCAATCGTGAGTAGGATGATCCGATTATGCGGTGAAAACCCTAAATCGTCGTAGATTGAATTAGCTTTATCTTGATCAAGCAGGACCACCATATATTCGTGCACCTCGTACGAATCATGGGTGGATCGGCTCCTTGAGCCGATTCACAGGACAACCTGAGAGCCGATCGAGGCTCGTATTTAATGTTTACGTGTATGCCATGCAGGAAACTAAGCGAGGCATCTCCATCACCTTCCTGACCAGGTATAGGTCAGGTGGCACGCCCTTGCACCATCATCGGACGTGTGACCAGAAGGCTTTGCGGGCCGTCGCTCGGAGGGACCAGGGCCAGCCGCAGCCCTAAGTTGTTCCCGGCTCTACTGTGTTGCCCGTCGCTGCCCGCCGGTGGGTTTTGACCGCAACAACACTGTCTTCCTTGTTGTTCAAACACTTCACCAGAAAATATCTAGACTTTAGAGAGACCAATCATGCAAACCAAATTTCAACAAGCTCTATGGTAGTTCTCCACTAATAGGTTTAAACTACATGATGCAAAAGCTTAAACATGATCTATGAGAGCTCAAAACAATTGCCAAGTATCAAATTATTCAAGACATATAACATTTCCCACATGAAGCATTTTCTGTTTCCAACCAAATAGCAATAAGTGAAGCGATCAACTTTCGCCATTGAACATTAAAAGTAAAAGCGAAGAACACTAGTGTTCATATGAAAAAGCGGAGCGTGTCTCTCTCCCACACAAGGTATGATCCAATTTATTCAGAGAACTAAGATAACAAAACGAAAATAAAAGCACACAGACGCTCCAAGTAAAGTACATAAGATGTGACGGAATAAAAATATAGTTTCACTAGAGGTGACCTGATAAGTTGTCGATGAAGAAGGGGATGCCTTGGGCATCCCCAAGCTTAGATGCTTGAGTCTTCTTGAAATATGCAGGGATGAACCACGGGGGCATCCCCAAGCTTAGGCTCTTCACTCTTCTTGATCACATTATATCACCCTTCTCTCTTGACCCTTGAAAACTTCCGCCACACCAAACTTCTCATAAACTTCATTAGAGGGTTAGTGCATAATCAAAAATTCACATGTTCAGCAAGGACACAATCATTCTTAACACTTCTGGACATTACCCAAGGCTACTGAAAGTTAATGGAGCAAAGAAATCCACTCAACACAGTAAAAGAGGGAATGCGAAATAGAAGGCAGAATCTGTCAAAACAGAACAGTCCGTAAAGACGAATTTTTTCGAGGCACTTAACTTGCTCAGACCAGAAAACTCAAAACTAATGAAAGTTGCGTACATATCTGAGGATCATGCATAAATTTTTGCAGCATTTTACGAGTTTCCTACAGAGAGATCTACTCAAATTCGTGACAGGTAAAAAATCTGTTTCTGCGCAGAAATCCAAATCTAGTATCAACTTTCTATTAGAGACTTTACTTGGCACAACAATGCAATAAAATAAAGATAATGAGAGGTTGCTACAGTAGTAACAACTTCCAAGACGCAACAAAACAGTAGCAAAATAAAAACATGGGTTATCTCCCAAGAAGTGCTTTCTTTATAGCCATTAAGATGGGCTCAGTAATTTTAGTGATGCTCTCGCAGGAAATAAGAGTTGAAGCAAAAGAGAGCATCAATAAGCAAATTCAAAACATATTTAAGCCTAACCCACTTCCTATGAAAAGGAATCTTGTAAGGAAACAAGTACTGAAAGCACATAGCAACAAGCATAAAAAGGCAACACAAGTTCAACTTCAAGATTCTCAACATAAAGAGGGGAAACTTAATATTATTAAGATGCATATAACCATGTTTCCCTCTCTCATAATAACTTTCAGTAGCATCATGAACAAACTCAATAATATAACTATCACATAAAGCATTCTTATCATGAGCTACATGCATCAAATTATTACTCTCCACATAAGCATAGTCATTACTATTAATTGTAGTGGGAGCAAATTCAATAAGATAGCCATCATTATTATTCTCATCACCATAATCATCATATATAGGAGGCATATTATAATCATAATTAATTTTCTCCTCAATAGTAGATGGACTGAAAATATGATAGTCATCATTGTAATCATCATATATAGGAGGTAAAGTATCACCAAAGTAGATTTTCTCCTCCATGCTTGGGGTGTTGGAGATATGCCCAAGAGGCAATAATAAAAGTGGTTATTATATATCTTTATGTTTATGATAAATGTTTATATACCATGCTATAATTGTATTAACCGAAACATTGATACATGTGTGTTATGTAAACAACAAAGAGTCCCTAGTAAGCCTCTTAACTAGCTTGTTGATTAATAGATGATTAGTTTCATAATCATAAACATTGGATGTTATTAATAACAAGGTTATATCATTATGTGAATGATGTAATGGACACACCCAATTAAGCGTAGCATAAGATCACGTCATTAAGTTATTTGCTATAAGCTTTCGATACATAGTTACCTAGTCCTTATGACCATGAGATCATGTAAATCACTTATGCTGGAAAGGTACTTTGATTACATCAAACGCCACTGCGTAAATGGGTGGTTATAAAGGTGGGATTAAGTATCCGGAAAGTATGAGTTGAGGCATATGGATCAACAGTGGGATTTGTCCATCCCGATGACGGATAGATATACTCTGGGCCCTCTCGGTGGAATGTCGTCTAATGTCTTGCAAGCATATGAATAAGTTCATAAGAGACCACATACCACGGTACGAGTAAAGAGTACTTGTCAGGAGACGAGGTTGAACAAGGTATAGAGTGATACCAATGATCAAACCTCGGACAAGTAAAATATCGCGTGACAAAGGGAATTGGTATCGTATGTGTATGGTTCATTCGATCACTAAAGTCATCGTTGAATATGTGGGAGCCATTATGGATCTCCAGATCCCGCTATTGGTTATTGGTCGGAGAGAGATCTCAACCATGTCTACATAGTTCGCGAACCGTAGGGTGACACACTTAAGGTTTGATGTTGTAATAGTAGAACTTGAATATGGAATGGAGTTCAAAGTTTTGTTCGAAGTCTCAGATGGGATCCCGGACATCACGAGGAGTTCCGGAATGGTCCGGAGAATAAGATTCATATATAGGAAGTCATTTTATAAGTTTGAAAATGATCCGGTGCATTTATGGAAGGTTCTAGAAGGTTCTAGAAAAGTCCGGAAGAAATCACTTTGGAAGGCGGAGTCCCGAATGGACTCCACCACCATGGCCGGCCAACCCTAAGAGGGGTGGAGTCCCAAGTGGACTCCACCATAGGGGCCGGCCACCCCCCCACATGGAAGGGTGGGAATCCCACTTGGGTGGGAGTCCCACCTTGGGTAGGTTTCCCTACTACATGGAAGGTTTTTGGTTCGGGTCTTATTCGAAGACTTGTAGTCCAACACTTGGGGTTCCACCTATATAATGAGGGGCATAGGGGAGGGGGCCGGCCACACCAAAGCCACCACCTTAGCCGCACCCCTTGGAGGCCGGCCACCCCCTCTCCCCAAACCCTAGCCGCCCCACCTCCTCCACCTCTCCTGCACGCTTAGCGAAGCTCCACCGGAGTTCTCCATCGCCACCGCCACCACGCCGTCGTGCTGCCGGATTCAAGGAGGAGCTACTACTTCCGCTGCCCGCTGGAACGGGGAGAAGGACGTCGTCTTCATCAACACCGAACGTGTGACCGAGTACGGAGGTGCTGCCCGTTCGTGGCGCCGTGATCAAGATCTTCTACGCGCTTTTGCAAGCGGCAAGTGATCGTCTACCGCAGCAACAAGAGCCTCATCTTGTAGGCTTTGGAAATCTTCAAGGGTGAGTCTCGATGATCTCCTCGTTGCTCCCATCTTCTAGATTGCATCTTGGCTTGGATTGCGTTCTCGCGGTAGGAAATTTTTTGTTTTCTATGCTACGTTATCCTACAGTGGTATCAGAGCCGTGTCTATGCATAGATGGTTGCACGAGTAGAACACAATGGTTTTGTGGGCGTTGATGCTTTTGTTGTCTTTAGTTTGAGTACTTTGCATCTTTGTGGCATAGTGGGATGAAGCGGCTCGGGCTAACTTTACATGACCGCGTTCATGAGATTTGCTCCACGCTCGACATGCAACTTGTATTGCATAAGTGGCTTTGCGGGTGTCTGTCTCTCCTACTATAGTGAAGATTCAATTTACTCTTCTATTGACAACACTAGTATCACCGTTGTGGTTCATGTTCGTAGGTAGATTAGATCTCTCTCGAAAACTCTAAACCACGTAAAATATGCAAACCAAATTAGAGAACGTCTAACTTGTTTTTGCAGGGTTTGGTGATGTGATATGGCCATAATGTGATGATGACTATGTATGAGATGATCATTATTGTATTGTGGCAACCGGCAGGAGCCTTATGGGTGTCTTTAAATTTCATGTTGAGTAGTATTTCAAAGAAGTTGTAATAGTTGCTACATGGGAGAACAATCATGAAGACGGCGCCATTGACCTTGACGCTACGCCGATGATGATGGAGATCATGCCCGTTGATGATGGAGATCATGTTCGTGCTTTGGAGATGGAGATCAAAGGCGCAAAGACAAAAGGGCCATATCATATCACATATGAACTGCATGTGATGTTAATCCTTTTATGCATCTTATTTTGCTTAGATCGCAACGGTAGCATTATAAGATGATCCCTCTCACTAAAATATCAAGATAATAAAGTGTTCATCCTTAGTAGCACCGTTGCCAAGACTTGTCGTTTCGAAGCATCTCGTGATGATCGGGTGTGATAGAATCAACAAGTGCATACAACGGGTGCAAGCCAGTTTTGCACATGCGGATACTAAGGTGGCCTTGACGAGCCTAGCATGTACAGACATGGTCTCGGAACACGTGATGCCGAAAGGTAGAGCATGAATCATATGATTGATATGATGAACACTTTGAGTGTTCGCCATTGAAGTTACATCTTGTCTCGTGATGATCGGACTTGGTGTGGTGGATTTGGTTCGTGTGATCACTAAGACAATGCGAGGGATATTGTTTTGAGTGGGAGTTCACCTAGTTTTTAATTATGTTGAATTAAAATTTGAACTCAATTTGTCATAAACTTAGTCTAAACTATTGCAAATATGTTGTAGATATGGCGTCCCCAATCAATTTTAACCAGTTCCTAGAGAAAGAAAAGCTTAAGAGCAACGGTAGCAACTTCACCGACTGGTTCCGTCATGTGAGGATCTTCCTCAATGGCGGAAATCTGCAATATGTGCTTGATGCACCGCTAGGTGACCCTCCTGCAGAAACTGAAACCGATGAAGTAAAGAATGTTTACGCGACTCGGAAAACTCGGTACTCTCAAGTTCAGTGTGCCATCTTATGCAGTCTGGAAGCCGATCTTCAAAAATGTTTTGAGCACCACGATCCACATGAGTTAGTCAATGAGTTGAAAACTATCTTTGAGACTCATGTGGCCGTGGAATGCTATGAAGCATCGAAACACTTCTTCAGCTGCATGATGGAGAAGGCATCTCCGTTAGTGAGCACATGCTCGCCATGACCGGGCATGCGAAGAAACTCAGTGACTTGGGAATAGTGATTCCTAACAGACTGGGGATTAATCGTGTCCTTCAATCACTGCCACCTAGTTACAAGAACTTTGTGATGAATTACAATATGCAGAACATGAACAAAGAGTTACCTAAACTCTTCGCCATGCTAAAGTCTGCTGAGATTGAGATTAAGAAAGAGCACCAAGTGTTGATGGTCAACAAGACCACCAGCTTCAAGAAACAGGGCAAGTCTAAAGGCAAGAACAAGAAGAGTGGCAAGAAAGCTGCCACGCCTCCTGTGAAACCTAAGACTGGCCCTAAGCCTGATGCTGAGTGCTATTACTGCAAGGAGAAGGGACACTGGAAGCGTAATTGCTCCAAGTATTTGGCGGATCTGAAGAGCGGCCTTGTCAAGAAGAAGAAAGAAGGTATATCTGATATACATGTTATAGATGTTTATCTTACTGGTTCTCGTACTAGTACCTAGGTATTTGATACTGGTTCGGTTGCTCATATTTGTAACTCGAAACAGGAACTAAAGAATAAACGAAGACTACTAAAGGATGAAGTGACGATGCGCGTTGGAAATGGATCCAAAGTCGATGTGATCGCTGTCGGCACACTTCCTCTACATCTACCTTCGGGATTAGTTTTAAGCCTCAATAATTGTTATTTTGTACCCGCGTTGAGCATGAACATTATATCTGGATCTTGTTTAATGCAAGACGGTTATTCATTCAAGTCTGAGAATAATGGTTGTTCTATTTTTATGAATAATATCTTTTATGGTCGAGCACCTGAAAAGAATGGCTTATTTCTATTAGATCTCGATAGTAGTGATACACATATACATAACATTGATGCTAAGCGGATTAAATTGAATGATAATTCTACTTATATGTGGCACTGTCGTCTTGGTCATATTGGAGTGAAACGCATGAAGAAACTCCATACTGATGGATTACTTGAATCACTTGACTTTGAGTCACTTGATAGATGCGAAGCATGTCTGATGGGAAAAATGACTAAGACTCCATTCTCTGGTATTATGGAGCGAGCTATAGACTTGTTGGAAATCATACATACCGATGTGTGCGGACCAATGAGTGTAGCCTCGCGCGGTGGTTATCGTTATGTTCTAACCTTCACAGATGATTTAAGTAGATATGGGTATATCTATTTAATGAAACATAAATCCGAAACTTTTGAGAAGTTTAAGGAATTCCAAAGTGAAGTAGAAAATCAACGTAACAAGAAGATTAAATTTCTACGATCTGATTGCGGAGGTGAATATCTGAGTTATGAGTTTGGCATGCATTTAAAGAAATGCGGAATACTTTCACAATTGACACCACCGGGAACACCACAACGAAACGGTGTGTCCGAACATCGTAATCGAACTCTCTTAGATATGGTTCGTTCTATGATGTCTCTTACTGATTTGCCGTTATCATTTTGGAGTTATGCATTAGAGACAGCCGCATTCACTTTAAATAGAGCACCATCAAAATCCGTTGAAACGACACCGTATGAATTATGGTTTAATAAGAAACCTAAGCTGTCGTTCCTTAAAGTTTGGGGTTGCGAAGCTTATGTAAAAAAGTTACAACCGGACAAGCTAGAACCCAAAGCGGAGAAATGCGTCTTCATAGGATACCCTAAGGAAACTATAGGGTACACCTTCTATCACAGATCCGAAGGCAAGATCTTTGTTGCTAAGAACGGAACCTTTCTTGAGAAAGAATTTCTCACTAAAGAAGTGACTGGAAGAAAAGTAGAACTCGATGAGATTGAAGAATCTCTGCTTGTTGATCAGAGCAGTGATACGTCCCAAACGTATCTATAATTTCTTATGTTCCATGCTACTTTTATGATGATACTCACATGTTTTATACACATTATATGTTGTTATTATGCATTTTCCGGCACTAACCTATTGACGAGATGCCGAAGAGCCAGTTGTTGTTTTCTGCTGTTTTTGATTTCAGAAATCCTAGTAAGGAAATATTCTCGGAATTGGACGAAATCAACGCCCAGGGGCCTATTTTTCCACGAAGCTTCCAGAAGACCGAAGAGGAAACGAAGTGGGGCCACGAGGCGACGACACGCTAGGGCGGCGCGGCCCAGGTGCTGGCCGCGCGGCCCTGTTGTGTGGCCACCTCGTGTGGCCCCCTGACCTACCCTTCCGCCTACTTAAAGCCTCCGTCGCGAAACCCCCAGTACCGAGAGCCACGATACGGAAAACCTTCTAGAGACGCAGCCGCCGCCAATCCCATCTCGGGGGATTCAGGAGATCGCCTCCGGCACCCTGCCGGAGAGGGGAATCATCTCCCGGAGGACTCTTCATCGCCATGATCGCCTCCGGATTGATGTGTGAGTAGTTCACCCCTGGACCATGGGTCCATAGAAGTAGCTAGATGGTCGTCTTCTCCTAATTGTGCTATCATGCTCGATCTTGTGAGCTGCCTATCATGATCAAGATCGTTTCTTTGTAATCATACATGTTGTGTTTGTTGGGATCCGATGAATATTGAATACTATGTCAAGTTGATTATCAATCTATCATATATGTTGTTTATGTTCTTGCATGCTCTCCGTTATTAATAGAGGCTCTGGCCAAGTTTTTACTCTTAACTCCAAGAGGGAGTATTTATGCTCGATAGTGGGTTCATGCCTCCATTAAATCTGGGACAGTGACAGAAAGTTCTAAGGTTGTGGATGTGTTGTTGCCACTAGGGATAAAACATTGATGCTATGTCCGAGGATGTAGTTATTGATTACATTACGCACCATACTTAATGCAATTGTCTGTTGCTTGCAACTTAATACCGGAAGGGGTTCGGATGATAACCTGAAAGTGGACTTTTTAGGCATAGATGCATGCTGGATGGCGGTCTATGTACTTTGTCGTAATGCCCTGATTAAATCTCATAATACTCATCATGATATTTGTATGTGCATTGTTATGCCTTCTTTATTTGTCAATTGCCCAACTGTAATTTGTTCACCCAACATGCTATTTATCTTATGGGAGAGACACCGCTAGTGAACTGTGGACCCCGGTCTATTCTTTACATCTGAAATACAATCTACTGCAATACTTGTTCTTTACTGTTCTTCGCAAACAATCATCTTCCACACAATACGGTTAATCCTTTGTTCACAGCAAGCCGGTGAGATTGACAACCTCACTGTTACGTTGGGGCAAAGTACTTTGGTTGTGTTGTGCAGGTTCCACGTTGGCGCCGGAATCCCTGGTGTTGCGCCGCATTACATTCCGCCACCATCAACCTTCAACGTGCTTCTTGGCTCCTCCTGGTTCGATAAACCTTGGTTTCTTTCTGAGGGAAAACTTGCTACTGTCTGCATCACACCTTCCTCTTGGGGTTCCCAACGGACGTGTGTCAACTGCACGCATCAAGCAGCGCAGTACCGGAAGATGTTCCTGTGCCGCCTGCACCGGCAACAGAGGAAGCTAATGATAATGATCATGAAACTTCAAATGAGATAACTACTGAACCTCGCAGATCGACAAGGGAACGTGCCACTCCTGATTGGTATGATCCTTGTCTAAATGTCATGATTGTGGACAACAATGATGAAGACCCTGCGACGTATGAAGAAGCGATGATGAGCCCAGATTCCAACAAATGGCAAGAAGCCATGAAATCCGAAATGGGATCCATGTATGATAACAAAGTGTGGACTTTGGTAGACTTACCTGATAGCCGCAAGGTTGTCGAGAATAAATGGATCTTCAAGAGAAAAACAGATGCTGATGGTAATATTACTGTCTATAAAGCTCGACTTGTCGCAAAGGGTTTCCGACAAATTCAAGGTGTTGACTACGATGAGACTTTCTCACCTGTAGCGAAGCTAAAATCTGTGAGGATTTTGTTAGCAATAGCTGCATTTTTCGATTATGAGATTTGGCAGATGGATGTCAAAACGGCATTCCTTAATGGAGACATTGAGGAAGAGTTGTATATGGTACAACCCAAAGGTTTTGTTAATCCTAAAAATGCTGACAAAGTATGCAAACTTCAGCGTTCAATTTATGGACTGAAGCAAGCATCAAGAAGTTGGAACCGACGTTTTGATAAGGTGATCAAAGACTTCGGGTTTATACAGTGTCATGGAGAGGCTTGTATTTACAAGAAAGTGAGTGGGAGCTCTGTAGCATTCCTGATATTATATGTAGATGACATATTATTGATTGGGAATGATATAGAACTATTAAGCAGTGTAAAGGGTTATTTGAATAATAGTTTTTCAATGAAAGACCTTGGTGAAGCATCGTATATATTAGGCATCAAGATTTATAGAGATAGATCAAGACGTCTAATAGGGCTATCACAGAGTACATACCTGGACAAGATTCTAAAGAAGTTTAGAATGGACGAAAGTAAGAAAGGATTCTTACCTATGTTACTAGGCAAAGTCTTGAGTAAGACTCAAGGTCCGGCTACGGCAGAAGAAAGAGAAAGGATGAGTCAGATCCCCTATGCCTCGGCAGTAGGCTCTATCATGTATGCCATGCTATGTACTAGACCGGACATAGCACATGATGTTAGTTTGACTAGCAGATATCAAAGTGATCCAGGAATGGAACACTGGACAACGGTCAAGAATATCCTGAAGTACTTGAAAAGAACTAAGGATATGTTTCTTTGTTATGGAGGTGATCAAGAGCTCGTTGTAACAAGTTACACCGATGCAAGTTGGAACACTGATCCTGATGACTCTAAGTCACAATCTGGGTACGTATTTATATTGACTGGTGCTGCAGTAAGCTGGGCAAGCTCGAAGCAGTGCACGGTGGCGAAATCCTCAACAGAATCGGAGTACATAGCGACTTCAGAGGCTTCATCAGAAACGGTATGGATGAAGAGGTTCATTGTAGAGCTCGGTGTGGTCCCTAGTGCATTGGACCCACTAGTCATCTATTGTGACAACATGGGTGCCATCGCCAATGCACAAGAACCAAGGTCAGACAAGAGGCTGAAGCATATCAAGCTGCGTTATCATTCGATTCGCGAGTACATCGAAGATGGAGAAGTAAAGATTTGCAAAGTACACACTGATCTGAATGTAGCAGATCCGTTGACTAAAGCTCTCCCTAGGGCAAAGCATGACCAACACCAGAATGCCATGGGTGTTAGGTACCTTACAATGTAATCTAGATTATTGACTCTAGTGCAAGTGGGAGATCATGGAGATATGCCCAAGAGGCAATAATAAAAGTGGTTATTATATATCTTTATGTTTATGATAAATGTTTATATACCATGCTATAATTGTATTAACCGAAACATTGATACATGTGTGTTATGTAAACAACAAAGAGTCCCTAGTAAGCCTCTTAACTAGCTTGTTGATTAATAGATGATTAGTTTCATAATCATAAACATTGGATGTTATTAATAACAAGGTTATATCATTATGTGAATGATGTAATGGACACACCCAATTAAGCGTAGCATAAGATCACGTCATTAAGTTATTTGCTATAAGCTTTCGATACATAGTTACCTAGTCCTTATGACCATGAGATCATGTAAATCACTTATGCTGGAAAGGTACTTTGATTACATCAAACGCCACTGCGTAAATGGGTGGTTATAAAGGTGGGATTAAGTATCCGGAAAGTATGAGTTGAGGCATATGGATCAACAGTGGGATTTGTCCATCCCGATGACGGATAGATATACTCTGGGCCCTCTCGGTGGAATGTCGTCTAATGTCTTGCAAGCATATGAATAAGTTCATAAGAGACCACATACCACGGTACGAGTAAAGAGTACTTGTCAGGAGACAAGGTTGAACAAGGTATAGAGTGATACCGATGATCAAACCTCGGACAAGTAAAATATCACGTGACAAAGGGAATTGGTATCGTATGTGTATGGTTCATTCGATCACTAAAGTCATCGTTGAATATGTGGGAGCCATTATGGATCTCCAGATCCCGCTATTGGTTATTGGTCGGAGAGAGATCTCAACCATGTCTACATAGTTCGCGAACCGTAGGGTGACACACTTAAGGTTTGATGTTGTAATAGTAGAACTTGAATATGGAATGGAGTTCGAAGTTTTGTTCGAAGTCTCGGATGGGATCCCGGACATCACGAGGAGTTCCGGAATGGTCCAGAGAATAAGATTCATATATAGGAAGTCATTTTATAAGTTTGAAAATGATCCGGTGCATTTATGGAAGGTTCTAGAAGGTTCTAGAAAAGTCCGGAAGAAATCACTTTGGAAGGCGGAGTCCCGGAGGGACTCCACCACCATGGCCGGCCAACCCTAAGAGGGGTGGAGTCCCAAGTGGACTCCACCATAGGGGCCGGCCACCCCCCCACATGGAAGGGTGGGAATCCCACTTGGGTGGGAGTCCCACCTTGGGTAGGTTTCCCTACTACATGGAAGGTTTTTGGTTCGGGTCTTATTCGAAGACTTGTAGTCCAACACTTGGGGTTCCACCTATATAATGAGGGGCATAGGGGAGGGGGCCGGCCACACCAAAGCCACCACCTTGGCCGCACCCCTTGGAGGCCGGCCACCCTCTCTCCCCAAACCCTAGCCGCCCCACCTCCTCCACCTCTCCCGCACGCTTAGCGAAGCTCCGCCGGAGTTCTCCATCGCCACCGCCACCACGCCGTCGTGCTGCCGGATTCAAGGAGGAGCTACTACTTCCGCTGCCCACTGGAACGGGGAGAAGGACGTCGTCTTCATCAACACCGAACGTGTGACCGAGTACGGAGGTGCTGCCCGTTCGTGGCGCCGTGATCAAGATCTTCTACGCGCTTTTGCAAGCGGCAAGTGATCGTCTACCGCAGCAACAAGAGCTTCATCTTGTAGGCTTTGGAAATCTTCAAGGGTGAGTCTCGATGATCTCCTCGTTGCTCCCATCTTCTAGATTGCATCTTGGCTTGGATTGCGTTCTCGCGGTAGGAAATTTTTTGTTTTCTATGCTACGTTATCCTACATGGGGGACCAAAAATATCATGCTCATCAAAACCAGCTTCCCCAAGCTTAGAACTTTCTATATCATTATGGAAAGAAACATGGATAGTACTAATACTATGGCAATTATTAACATCATCATTTTCAGAATTAGTGTCCCAGAGATCTTCAATATCAAAAGTAGTGTGCTCTTCCAAATCATGATCACTAATATAGGTAAAGGGCATAGGAAGATCATTGTACTCAGATTCATTATCATAATAATCATTAGGAGCAACATACTTAAGGTTACCTATCATTATCTCATACACGCGGGGATATGCCGTTACCTCTTTCTTTTTATTCCCCCTCTTCTTCCTCTTCTTCGTTCCTTTCTTCTTCTTCTTTTCCTTCTCCTCGTTCCCTTCTTTAGAAGGAAGAGGCTTGAAGGGAGGCTTCTCCACATAACCTGATTTATTTCCAGAAACAATAGAAGAAACTTGGGAGTATTCCTCCTTTTCATTAATAAGTTCGAAACACACAGCGGTCCTATCATATTTTGGCAAAGTGTCTTCTTCTAAAATATTTTGTATGTAAGTATTTGTGTGGCAATTATCAATGCAATAAGAAAGACACCAATGCAGGACACTATTAATATCAAGAGCACTCATATCCACCAAAGAAGTTTTTCTCAATAACTCTTCACACCCCAAAAATAAAGTAAGTTCATCATGCTGATTAGGAGTGATTTCATCATCACAATACAAATTTGCAGCACTCATAAGGTTCGAATTATCATTGGAGGAGCATTGAAAATTAAAATGACCCACTCTATGGCAAAGTTCACAAATAAAAGGATAGAGGGCACAAACTTTTTCACCAAGATCATCTAGAGCCCTAGACCACTTTCTAGTTTTTTCATTCCTGTGATGGATACAATATTATTCTTCAATTTTATTCTTTTCACAAGGTCTATGAACTCCACAAAATTAACATGCTTGTAGGAAATAGCATTTTCAGAAGTTTGAGCATGTTTATTGCAATCATTAACAACAATTTCATTTTCCATGCAATTGTCTTTAAAAGGTTCATGATACATATACCAATTTTCTTTAGGAACATTAATATGAGAAGTGATAACCCACAAGTATAGGGGATCGCAACAGTCTTCGAGGAAAGTAAAACCCAAATTTATTGATTCGACACAAGGGGAGGTAAAGAATACTTATAAGCCTTAACAACTGAGTTGTCAATTCAGCTGCACCTGGAAAAGCACTAGTAACAGGGGTGATGTGAAAGCAGCAGTAATATGAGAGCAGTAGTAATAGTAACACAGCAGTAGTCTCTACTATATTAAATGGCTAGAGGTGGTGAGATGGTTGGTACGTCAGGCCTTCCCTCACATCCCCGCACGGAAAAAAATTCGGCATCGACCGATCCGCGAAAAGAAAACCGGCATGCTTCAGATCACTCTGGATCTCTGGAACCACCAAGGAGGCCCATCTTTCCCACGACCATGGCTACGGCTCTGCCTTTCCCACAATCTTCTTGGCGCCCCATACCCCTGCGCCCCTCTGCGACGCTTCCACAGTCCACACCCCCTTTCTGGCGAGGAACTGTAGCCCCGACCGCATGTCGCGTTAGTCCCGCCGCCGGCTGCAGAGGCATCGTGCACCATGCCCAGGCTCGCCCCCATCACTCCAAGGTTGAGAGAACCGACGTCGCCGCCTCGACCGTCCCCTCTGCGCGCTGTGCACGCAGATCTCCTTTTGCACGGGCGATGGCAAGCCGGAGATCGGGGCTCCACTGCATCTCCTCTCGTGAATGTCCACGGCGTGGCCTGGAGGCGGCAATATTGCGAGCCCAACTGCCGGCGCTCATGCGACCACCCGTTTTGACCCTGGGGACAGATCCTTCTTTTCTCCGCTATGGAAGCCAAAGGTTAGCAACTTCTTTTGACGACATCGTCACTGTCTTCTCGAGTAGCCTTTGTTTAGGACTAGCTTTTCTGGTTCTATTAACCTTCTTCGTGCTTTTTTAGGGATTGATTTGTTCCACAGCATTCGTTACTTATTACATTGCTAGATAAATAACCAAAGCCAAGATTGATAAATATTGTTTAGACTTGTTCAGCTGTGGAGATTAACGGTGACGAGTATCTGAAAACAAACGTGGACAGTACCTGGACATGAGCAATTTGTGATGCCTTTCCAGGTGATGCTGAAACCAGTATATAATGTACACGATTGCTGATATAAATTGCCATTTGTATCTCTATTTATTACTCATTATCAATTTTCGAAATTTATTTCTGTCAATTAGTTTACTTAGATTACTGATTCTTTAATTTAGAACTAATATCCTTCAGTTCAGAACTTCTCTTTTCTTTCAAGAGGAGAAATGCTATAATTTAAATACATAGATTCTGAAGATGAGCGAATATCAGTACTGCAGTTATCTCGAGGGATCAAGGTCATATGCTGGTAATCACAGTTTGCTTTCCCTTTTATTTTTAGTCTTCAATCATTTTCTTATATTGTTAAACCAACCTCAATCATCAGAAAAGTATAAATGTATGTATGTCATAACTTAGGTGCACTCTCTTACCCAATGTTTTACAAGGATTATCAACACTTCCAGTTCTAATTATAAATGTGCTCGGAAGTGTCAAACAAAAACTGCTTTCAATTTGTTTTGAGTATAGCATTATAACTTCAAAAAATGCACAGTACAAAACTACAAACCAGCAACAATGGAAGAAATTGAAAGGCATACAAGATGGAAGCATCTATGTATGGAGCTTCCGTCTTAGGTAAAAAAATAATGTAGTGAAGTGATGATGAGGAGTGACTCATAACTTCGCGGAGCGCTGCGGTGCGGGTGAATTGTCGGTGGGCGCAGGTCAGAGAGGCTTCACCATAGGGGAGGACGCATGTGCCCCTGCGCTGGCGTGTGGGAGAGAGATTTTGTGTTGGGTTGTCAGATTTTAGGTAAACTAAATCTACCGGAGCAAGTGCTTGCCAAGAAGGTGCAGTCTGGGGAGAGGACTCGGATGGGATCGCTTATATTGTTGGCTAGAGTAGAAGGTAGGGTAATTGATGCTGGTGAGGTGGTTCACAATTTACAGAGCTGCCTATTCATCTAACCGGCGTTGGTTACTAGGCTAAAATGTTGTGCACTTTGTCTGACTTGTCTCTAGCGTCAATGCACCACTCATGTTATCAATTACTACTATCAGTGATCATTTACCATGGCCAAGTATTGTCAGCTGCATTTACATGTATTGAAAATAAGTCAATTTTATTTCTCTTTCACTATAGGAACTTCCTTTCTATTAAAGACCTTTTTTTTTGTAAAACATATATGTTTGGCATCGTCTTGATATCTTCCTACCAGTTTTATATCTCTGACTCTAAGTCTAAGTTCTTCATGACCATTTGATAGGTACTTCTGCAGTGGATATCGCCACTTATGATTTCTTAGTGAATACTCTTCATCATATTTCCATCGGTTACGTGGTAATGAACTTTTCATCCATACGTGCTTCCAAAATCTAGAATGCAGATTATTGTCGAGAAGTTATTTCACGAAAGCTACCTTTTCTCAGCCTGTCAGTTGAGTAGAAATAATTTTGCATTAAAAATATTACGAGTTTCCTTTAACATCTATGAATACCGAATGGCCTACTATCCTAAGTAAAATTTCCTCGTCCAATTAGTTTTCACAATGCATGATATTAAATTTTATTTATTGTAATTTTGTAGGTATGCAGCTTGTTTTTGAGCTAAGAAGTTTGTGAGTATTATTTCTTGAAGCATCAATTTAAAGATAAACTGAACATGTTGGCTACCATGAGAATTCTCACTGTATTCATCACGACCAGGTACGCCTCTCCTCTCGCTCCCCCTCTCCCACTCCCTATCCTTCATCAATGACTTCCCTTTCCTTCCTCAACTCTGTATTCTGCAGAAATTCAAGATGTGCTTGATGGATTTCTTACCTTTCCAAAAGGTCTCCTTGATCGCAAAGGCAGCTTACCCTGAGTTCTTTCTGCATCGAACACATGAGTTGAAAACTGACCGGTCATAGAGTTCATCAGCAGTAATCCCTTAGTCTTCTATTTTGTCAAGTATTAATGGTCAAATGAAATAAGGTGTGAGCTTTGTGCGTGTGCTTATATGCTAAGTTGCGGATCCGGCAGACTAATCTCTTAGTGCTCTTTAAGTTTCTAAAACTGCTTGTCCGTTTGGGTACTAATGTTGGGCTCCATTGGCATATACTGCCTTACATGTACAAAACAGCCAAAACGAGTTGCCTCCACATGCAGCTCATGCCTTCTAAAGTTGTTCAAAATCATATAGCTATAGCCATGTGTAGGTTTTTTTCCATGGCAGTTAACTGAAAATTATGGCTGTGGTTTTGATCTCTTCATGCTGCCATTTCTCGTGTCTAGGCAAAAGAGATAAGTGCAGAAGCATAAGCTAGGATGCATGCGCTTTTTTTTTTATGTTGCTATTGACATGAAGGTATTATCAAGTTTTTGCAACAGTAGTCCACTTAGATCACCTTCCAGAACATAGAACAAAATACAGCATGTTGTTTGCAACTTGTCAGGGGAAATATACAGATTAAGTGATTAACTTTTAACTTATACCCTACATTGTTAACTTAACATAAACAGTGTCACCTCTCATCTAGGTCGGTTTGGGGGTATGAACAGGGTGAGGTTTCATAATTATGCGCTTAATTCAGATTTGTGTATCTCTCAAGTTTGTGTTTAAATAAATGGATATTTAGAACCGCCCTAGGTGTCACGGTTATTGAGATAATTGTTTGCATAGCATGTAAGCAACTTTATGTTTTCTACTAACCCAAATATTTAGAGTTAGAGCATTAATTTAGTAACTTGATGTGGTATGTGTGTTCGCTTGTGCTAAAACACAACACATCATGCTGACCTTTTCATAATCTTTGCTTCATATGGTTCTCTTTTTGAAACTGCAAAGCCTACTCCGAATATGTATTAAAGGTGGAAGAATGTACTGGATGGTCTAGGAAAAAAAATCCATACCTTATCTCATGTTGATCTACTTTAGAGAAGGAAAACACACTTAGCTAGAAATCTGCCCCTCTGTTTCTGGTAGGAAAATGTAAAATGTTATTTTCTCGGTTCCATAATTCTTGTCGTGGTTTTAGGTAAAATTTGAACTACAACAATGACAAGATTATGTAACGAAGGGAGTAGATGTTTTACACAGTATTTGAGCAAGATTTTTTTACATATATCATCATTTTGTATGTACCTAAATCACTTTGAATGGCCATATGGAGAAGAGTGTTGGATCTCTTCATAAATCAGAACTCGAGGAGTTCAATTGTGTGGAGCTATTGACGAAGCTGGTTCCTCCATTCTTGTTGCCAAAGGCTGCCCCGCCCTACAATCCCAACTACTGCCACCTTAATCTTACCATGCCTGCCTCCGTAATCATTAGCTCAAGTAGCCCATCTATTCATTCTTGGATATATTTGGTAGAATGGAGATGTTTGCTTCAGTTCATAGTGGCTTGATCTTTGCGAAACATGATTGTTAAGGTATGTATCTCCCAAATGTATCTCCCAAATGATGGTGCTATACTTTTCTGAAAAACATCTCAATGTACTAATATTGCACATTCCTGTTTGTAGATGACAAATATTCTGATATGCATCTTCAATGACAAATGGTGATCCATACACCACTCTGAGAAAAAAATATCTGATGTTGATGACAAGCATCAACAAGAGGGCGGAGCAGAAGGGATGGTAGGATGACGACAAGCGGGCGAACTATGTCACGGTGCAATTAGAAATCAACTAAAGCATGTATATACTTTATTGCCACGCACAAACACTTCGTAACTACCTAGAAGTGAAATCTTCAAGCGAATTGTAATGTAATTATCTATAAAATAGTATTAGTTTTCTTTGTACATGTGATTATTCATGCACAAGAGGAGTAATCGTGGCAACGCACGGGCATTCAACTAGTAGCAGTAATATGAGAGTAATGGCACCAGAAAATAGTTGATACTACTTCCAATGACATATAGGACCGAGTATATGATGATGAAAGATGGACCGGGGTTCCCAGCTATCTACACCAGTGGTAATTATCCAATAACAAGTGTTGGGTGAACAAATTACAGTTGGGCAATTGATAGGATTGAAATAGCATTAAGACAGAACATCAAGATTATTAATCATGTAGACATGTTTTCCATATATAGTCATACGTGCTCGCAATGAGAAACTTGCATAACATCTTTTGTCCTACCAGCCGGTGGCAGCCGGGCCTCTAGGGAATCTACTGGAAATTAAGGTACTCCTTTTAATAGAGCACCGGAGCAAAGCATTAACACTCCGTGAAAACATGTAATCCTCATACCTAAGCCTTCCCCTCCAGTTATCCCAGTTGCTGTCACTCTGGGGCCTCGGGTTCCGGACATAGACATGTGCAAACAACTTGTAGATACAATCTAAGCAATAAGTATAGAGCTTAAATCTAAGATCATGCCACTCGGGCCCTAGTGACAAGCATTAAACACAACAAGATTGCAGCAACAATAACTTCACAAACTTATATAGATAGACTAATCATAATGTAACAATCCATCGGATCCCAACAAACACAACACCGATTACATCAGATGAATCTCAATCATGTAAGGCAGCTCATGAGATCATTGTATTGAAGTACATGGGGGAGAGAGTACCAACTAGCTACAGCTAGAACCCGTAGTCCATGGGGGAACTACTCACGGAGCATGATGGAGGCGGTGGCGTCAATGGAGATGGCTTCCGGAGGCACTTCCCCATCCCGGCAGGGTGCCGGAACAGAGACTTCTGTCCCCCGAAATGGAGTTTCGCGATGGCGGCGGCGCCCCTGGAGTCTTTCTGGAGTTTCATCAATTCATCTCGCGTTTTTAGATCGAAACCCTTAAGTAGTCCAGAGAGGGGCGTCAGAGGCCAGCCGAGGCGGCCACACAATAGGGCGGCGCGCCCCCCTCCTGGGCCGCGCCGGCCTGGTGTGTGGGGGCCTCGGGCCTCCACCTGGCTTGCCCTTCTGGCTCCGTGATTCTTCTGGAAAAATAAGACCTTCGACATAAATTCCGGGGATTTTCCTGAAAGTTGGATTTCTGCACAAAAACAAGACACCAGAGCAATTCTGCTGAAAACAGCATTAGTCCGTGTTAGTTGTATCCAAAATACACAAATTAGAGGCAAAACAATAGCAAAAGTGTTCGGGAAAGTAGATACGTTTTGGACGTATCAACTCCCCCAAGCTTAGCTTATTGCTTGTCCTCAAGCAATTCAGTTAACAACTGAGTGCGATAAAAGAACTTTCACGAACACATTTGTTCATATGATGTAAATATTCTCATGATATGGCAAGTACTTAAGCAATTCATAATAAGATACATGCAAATAAAGTCATCTAATAGCTATATCAATCATGGAAAAGGTACCAACAAATTAACAATAAGCATCATGAATCATGTCTATCAGCAGGATTGCAATGTTCATAAAAGGATATGATAAAGTGGTATCTCGCTTGCCCGTATTTGTACAGCAAAACATAAATGCTCAGGCACCTTTGAAGTTTGTGGGGAGACTGTAGGTAGAGACTATCAAAGATAAAAGCATCAAAGTTATACCACAGCTAATCATATTTTGGGACAAGCATATTATACTAAGAATGACAGTTGTGCTCTCAAGAAGGTGCTCAAAGAAAGAATGGAGACTCAATGTAAAAGTAAAAGATTGACCCTTCGCAGAGGGAAGCAGGGATTAACATGTGCTAGAGCTTTTCATTTGTAAAACAGGAGTAAAATTATTTTGAGAGGTGTTTGTTGTTGTCAACGAATGGTAATGGGTACTCTAACTACCTCATCAACCAGACTTTCAAGAGCGGCTCCCATGAAGGACGTTATCTCTACCAGCAAGGTAGATCATCCCTCTTCTCTTTTGTTTACACATGTATTTTAGTTTCATTATGGATGATACTCCCCCCAACCTTTGCTTACACAAGCCATGGCTAACCGAATCCTCGGGTGCCTTCCAACATTCTCATACCATGGAGGAGTGTCTATTTGCAATTTAAGTTGCTTACTGATAAATCAGGGCAAAGCATGTGAAGAGAATTATTAATGAAAGTTAATTAATTGGGGCTGGGAACCCCTGTTGCCAGCTCTTTTTGCAAAATTATTGGATAAGCGGATGTGCCACTAGTCCATTATGAAAGTCTGTCAGGAGTAAATGACGAGATTGAAAGATAAACACCACATACTTCCTCATGAGCTATAAAACATTAACACAAATTGAGAAGCATTTTGAAGGTTTTAAAGGTAGCACATGAGAATTTACTTGGAATGGTTTGAAATGCCATGCATAGGTATTTATGGTGGACACTTTGGAATAACTTGGTTTTCAGGGGTTTGGAAGCACGAGCAGCGTTCCCGCTCAGTACAAGTGAAGGCTAGCAATAGACTGGGAAGCGACAATCAAGAGAGCAGTAACTGTCATAATCATGCTTGCGACAAAATAAATTAACAGAGGCATAAAAGTTATACAAGAACTCTGAGGTAGAGTAAATCATTGAGGCTTAATTGACTTTTTTTCAGTCATATGCATGCGTGAGCATGTGCCAAGTTGATTCAAGTGAATTATTCAGAGGAGGATACCACAATGTCATATCTATCTATGAATAAAGCAATGCAAGCAAATATTTATGACATGCTACTCATATTAATAAATTGGAGCTAAACATGAGAGATCATGAACTACTAGACTTTCTTAAATGACATATACCTCATATGAACCAACTAAGCATGCTCACATGGATGAGTATATGTACAAAAATGAAAACAAATAGAGTTCATACCAGCCTCTCACCACAGTCGGATTGTTGTAGATCGTCATTATTGCCTTTTCACTTGTGTAGCTTGAATAATATGGAGTGAAAACCAAGCTCCAACCACCGAAGACCACTGAACTCCATAATGAACTTTAAAAAACCAAAGAAGAACAGCAAATATTTTTGGTGTTTTCGAATTGGAAACAAGAACAAAAGGAAACAAGCAAACAAAGCAAAATCTTTTTGGATTTTCTTATAGCAAACCAACGATAGCAAATAAAGCAAAATAAAAGCAAGAAACCAAAATAAGCAAATGGTAAAGAGAAACAACAGAAATATTTTTGGTCTTTTTGTGTTTTAGGAAAGAAACAAAGCAAAAACAAGAAAATGAAAACTAGAAGAGTCACATAAACACAAAGCAGCAGGAATCTGCCAAACTTGACAGCAGTACAGTAATCGATTTTTAAGAAATTCTTCCACTGCCCAGCTCGAAAAATGTTCAACTAATGAAAGTTAGATAACAACCTGGGGAACATGCATAAAAATTGTCTTCGTAAAATAACGTTCTGGCTGTTTTTGAGAATATTTTTGGTATCAGTCCAGAATCTGTTTTCAGGCAGCACTTTCCCAAATATCATCTCCCTCTTATTAGAAAACCACTCTAAGGAGCTAAACAAGTATGTACAAGTATCCAGCAACCATAATATGCAAAGAATGAGTGATGCCGGTATACCTCCCCCCAAGCTTAGGCTTTTGGCCTAAGTGGAGATCAACCCCAGCGAGGGTCAGGATTCTACGCCGGTGGATCATACATGGCGTAGTCATAATAAGATCCCGGTGCAGAAGAAAAGGGTGAGGGCTCCTCATGCCCAACATGTTGATGCGAAGAACTTGCTGCATCGGATGACGAGTCGAGGTGTTCTTCGACCTCCTCCGTGCCGTCTCTTGCATGATGGTCATCTCCATCTATGTATGCATTCAGTTCACCTTCCGTGACTGACCAATCCTTCCTGGAATCAAGGTTAAACAGAACAGGTGCAGGCAATCCTACTAGTTTTTCAGTTTTCTTAGTTGTTCTCCAAGTTTTCTTGTAAAATGTTATCTTGTAAGATTGCAAAACAAAGGCGCTACAGCAAGTAAAACAAGTGGAGGAAGAAAGAAATGTTGTTTAGCTCTTCTATGCATATAAAATGTACTTGTTAACAAGGTTGATCAAGTCTTGCCACCAAATAAATTTTACATAACATAAGAAGAATTAAACCTCAAATCAATCATGTTACCTTGTATTGTATTGATATGGATCCAATCACAAGAGTTTGATATTCTTCTTTAGGCTCGTATATAGGACAATCAATAGTTCCCACTTTGATAGTTCTCACATTAGAAACGGTATTAACTCCACATACTTTATCAATCCTCTTGGGAAAATAAACGGTATGCTCCTTATCATCGACATTGAAAGTAACTTTTCCTTTATTGCAATCAATAACAGCCCCTGCGGTGTTAAGAAAAGGTCTCCCAAGAATAATAGACATATTATCATCTTCAGGCATTTCCAACACAACAAAATCAGTTAATATCAAGCAGTTATTAGTAACTTGAACAGGAACATCCTCACATATACCAACAGGAATAGCAGTAGATTTATCAGCCATTTGCAAAGATATATCAGTTGGTATCAACTTATCTAAATAAAGTCTCTTATAAAGAGAAAAAGGCATAACACTAACACCCGCTCCCAAATCACATAGAGCAGTTCTAACATAATTATTCTTAATAGAACAAGGAATAGTCAGTATACCTGGGTCGCCAAGCTTCTTTGGAACCTTGCCATTGAAAGAGTAATTAGCAAGCATAGTGGAAATCTCCTCATTAGGAATTTTCCTTTTGTTAGTGATAATATCTTTCATATACTTTGAATAAGGAGGCAATTTAATAGCATCAGTCAAAGGGATTTGCAGGAATAAAGGTTTCATCCAATCACAAAATTTATTATAGTGTTCTTCTTCCTTTGATTTTAGTTTCTTAGCAGGAAAAGGCATTTGCTTTTGAACCCAAGGTTCCCTTTCATTACCATGTTTCTTAGTAATAAAATCTTCTTTGGTATACTTTTTATTTTTAGCATGCTTTTCAGGTTCATCTTCAACCTCTTCTTTATCAGAAGCATCATTCTTATCATTATCTTTATCATGTTCATTACCACTTTCAGTTTCAGCATCAGAAATAGAAACACTATTAGGATCATTAACAGGCTCAGAGGATTCTACAACAGTTTTATGTTTCTTTTTCTTTTTCTTAGATGGAGCACTAGTTTCAGTTCATTGAGAATCTTGTTCAACTCTTTTGGGATGCCCTTCAGGATATAGAGGATCCTGGGTAGAAACACCGCCTCTAGTTGTTACTTCATAAGCATGTTTTTCTTTAGAATTGTTTTTTAACAAGTCATTTTGCACTTTAGTGAGTTGATCAATTTGAGTTTGAACCATATGAAAGTGTTTAACAAGCATCTTAACATCATTGGAGGTTCTCTCCACAATACCATGCAATTCACTAATAGCTCGAGAGTTTTCCATTAAATGATTCTCTACTCTCATATTAAAATTTTCTTGCTTAACAATATAATTATCAAACTCATCTAAGCATTGAGCAGGAGGTTTTGAATACGGAATATCTTCCCTAGTAAAGCGTTCAAGAGAGTGTACCTCAATCATGGATGAAGGGGGAGTAATCTTACATAAATCTTCTATGGGAGGTAAATTCTTCACATCTTCGGATTTAATACCCTTCTCTTTAAGAGATTTCTTGGCTTCCCTCATATCTTCATCATTTAATTTAATTAAACCCCTCTTCTTCAATATTGGTGTCGGAGTTGGTTCAGGTGTAGACCAATCATCATGATTCCGGCCTATTCTAGCCAATAATTCTTCAGCGTCGTCTGGAGTTCTTTTCCTGAAATCACAACCAACACAACTATCCAGGTATGCCCTAGACTCATTGGTTAATCCACTATAAAATATATCAAGTAAATCATGCTTTTCCAAATCATGTTCAGGCTGAGCTCTAATAAGAGAGCAAAATCTCGCCCAAGTCTCAGGCAATTTCTCTCCATCTTCCTGATCAAAATAATAAATTCTCTGCAAAGCAATATGTTGAGCACTAGCAGGAAAGTATTTCCGGAAGAAAACATCAAGCAATTCTTTTGGACTATTAATAGAATCAGGTGGCAAACTATTATACCAAGTTTTAGCATCATCCTTTAATGAGAAAGGGAAAATTTTAGCAATAAAATAAGTACGCTTCTTAACATCATCAGAAAACAAGCTACTCAGAGTAGACAGCTCAATCATGTGTTCTACAGCACTTTCTTTTTCAGTACCACAAAAAGGTGTTTTCTCAACAATAGATATATGAGATAGATCAAGAGAAAAATCATAATCCTTATCCTTAATATTTATAGGAGATGTGGCAAATTTAGGATCAGGAGATAGTTTATATCTAACAGTATGTTGTGCAAGCAACTTTTTAATTTTTCTTGCATCAGTAGTAGCATTGCATTTATCAATGAAATCATCATCAAGTTCCACATAATCCTCATCAGGATCATCACTAGAATATTCAACAGACTCAGGTGAATTAACAGGTGTAGCAGCATTTTCATTAGGAGTTTCGGTATTTTCAATTTGTCTAGACCTAGCAATTGTAGCATCTAGAAAAGATCCTAATGAACCATCATTATCAAGCACAGCAGAAGCATAATCAAAATTATAAGAGGAACTTTCAGATCTAGCCGAAGTACCAGCATGTGAAGCTTGTGGTGGTGAAACAAGTTTATCTATCACAGATGGTGAATCAAGAGCAGCAGAGGTACTCAGAGTTGTACCTTTTCTTGTAGTGGATGGTAATATGGCGACTTTAGTATCGCGAGGTTTACCCATGATGGAGAATTTGCAGCGAACAATATCAATCCAAGTGAACTTCCAAATAAAGCTATGCTCCCCGCCGGCAATGGCGCCAGAAAATAGTCTTGATAACCCACAATTATAGGGGATCGCAACAGTCTTCGAGGGAAGTAAAACCCAAATTTATTGATTCGACACAAGGGGAGGTAAAGAATACTTATAAGCCTTAACAACTGAGTTGTCAATTCAGCTCCACCTGGAAAAGCACTAGTAACAGGGGTGATGTGAAAGCAGTAGTAATATGAGAGCAGTAGTAATAGTAACACAAAGAAGAAAGAGTAATAATATGAGAGCAATGGCACCAGAAAATAGTTGATACTACTTCCAATGACATATAGGACCGAGTATATGATGATGAAAGATGGACCGGGGTTCCCAGTTATCTACACTAGTGGTAACTCTCCAATAACAAGTGTTGGGTGAACAAATTACAGTTGGGCAATTGATAGGATTGAAATAGCATTAAGACAGAACATCAAGATTATTAATCATGTAGGCATGTTTTCCATATATAGTCATACGTGCTCGCAATGAGAAACTTGCATAACATCTTTTGTCCTACCAGCCGGTGGCAGCCGGGCCTCTAGGGAATCTACTGGAAATTAAGGTACTCCTTTTAATAGAGCACCGGAGCAAAGCATTAACACTCCGTGAAAACATGTGATCCTCATACCTAAGCCTTCCCCTCCAGCTTATCCCGATTGCTGTCACTCTGGGGCCTCGGGTTCCGGACATAGACATGTGCAAACAACTTGTAGATACAATCTAAGCAATAAGTATAGAGCTTAAATCTAAGATCATGCCACTCGGGCCCTAGTGACAAGCATTAAACACAACAAGATTGCAGCAACAATAACTTCACAAACTTATATAGATAGACTAATCATAATGTAACAATCCATCGGATCCCAACAAACACAACACCGATTACATCAGATGAATCTCAATCATGTAAGGCAGCTCATGAGATCATTGTATTGAAGTACATGGGGGAGAGAGTACCAACTAGCTACAGCTAGAACCCGTAGTCCATGGGGGAACTACTCACGGAGCATGATGGAGGCGGTGGCGTCAATGGAGATGGCTTCCGGGGGCACTTCCCCGTCCCGGCAGGGTGCCGGAACAGAGACTTCTGTCCCCCGAAATGGAGTTTCGCGATGGCGGCGGCGCCCCTGGAGTCTTTCTGGAGTTTCGTCAATTCGTCTCCCGTTTTTAGATCGAAACCCTTAAGTAGTCTAGAGAGGGGCGTCAGAGGCCAGCCGAGGCGGCCACACAATAGGGCGGCGCCCCCCCTCCTGGGCCGCGCCGGCCTGGTGTGTGGGGGCCTCGGGCCTCCACCTGGCTTTCCCTTCTGGCTCCGTGATTCTTCTGGAAAAATAAGACCTTCGACATAAATTCCGGGGATTTTCCTGAAAGTTGGATTTCTGCACAAAAACGAGACACCAGAGCAATTCTGCTGAAAACAGCGTTAGTCCGTGTTAGTTGTATCCAAAATACACAAATTAGAGGCAAAACAATAGCAAAATTGTTCGGGAAAGTAGATACGTTTTGGACGTATCAAGAAGCAAAGGCTCTATAGCAATCAACCATAATTTGAGGATCAAGACCGTATTTAGCACTAAGCTCTTGAAAATCAGCAGTTTGAGCGAAAGACTTAATGCAATCATACTCGTAGTTTATACCTGATTCCTTACCTTTGTCATTCTCCCAATCTTCAGTATTTCTTTGAATTCTTTCAAGAAGATCCCATCTAGCTTTAACCTCCTTGCTTGTGAAAGATCTCTCCAAACAGGCATCTAGATAGTCCTTGTGGTGTCCTGAAAGCCTTGCATAAAAATTATTAGTAATAACATTACGGGGGAGCTCATGAATGGGACATTTGAGCATTAATGACTTCAATCTCCCCCATGCTTGGGAAATACTCTCTCCATCACGAGGATAAAAGTTATAAATGTAATTCATATCAATATGCACTTCATGAGGAGGATACAATTTAGAATAAAAGAGAGGTACAATTTCTTCCCAACCAATAGATCGACTATTCTTCAGCATCTTATACCATTCCGCAGCTCTGCCCTTCAGAGATATAGAGAATAGCTTCCTCTTAACTTGGTCCTTTGAAATACCTGCACTCTCGAACAACTAGCATAATTCATGTATAAAGAGTAAATGATCACTAGGATGGACAGTCCCATCTCCAAAATAGCAATTGTTCATAGCAAGTTTAGCAATTTTCATAGGTATCTTGAAGGGAATACTTTCAGTAGGTGGATTTGGAATATCACAAGCATCATTCGAATCACCACATATTGGAGACAAAGCATTATCAAGGCAAAATGTTTCTTCCAAAGCTGAGGAGCAAAAAAGATTATTTTTATATAAACTAGCTTCCCCAAGCTTAGACTTTTCCATAGCATTAGCAGTAATTGCGTTCATACTAATAACATTGCTACTGGCATGCGAATAAGGTTCCATAGGTTTTTTAATTTTCGCATCAAACAATCCATGTCTTAACTCAGGAAAAAGATTAAAAAGCTCACTTAAATTTTTGTTGTTTTCCATTATGCCTAACTAGTGAAAATAAAAACAAGAGACAAAAAGATAAAATTGCAGAATCTAAAGGAGATAGCTTCGAGCACTCACACACCGGTAACGGTGCTAGGAAATAGCTTAGTAGTCGGAGGATGTGAATACCTTTTACCTTACCTCCCCGGCAACGGCGCCAGAAAATAGCTTGATGTCTACGCACGCTTCTATTCCTGTAGACAGTGTTGGGCCTCCAAGAGCAGAGGTTTGTAGAACAGCAGCAAGTTTCCCTTAAGTGAATCACCCAAGGTTTATCGAACTCAGGGAGGTGGAGGTCAAAGATATCCCTCTCAAGCAACCCTGCAATTAAGATACAAGAAGTCTCTTGTGTCCCCAACACACCTAATACACTTGTCAGATGTATAGGTGCACTAGTTCGGCGAAGAGATAGTGAAATACAAGTAATATGGATGATTGTAAGTAGCAATTGCAATCTGAAATAAAAATGGCAGCAAGCGAACATGTAGCAGAACTTGTTGGAAACGGTGTTTCAATACTTAGAAACAAGGCCTAGGGATCATACTTTCACTAGTGGACACTCTCAACATTGATCACATAACTGAATAAATAAATGCTACTTTCTACACTCTCTTGTTGGAATTAAGGTTCCACCAGAAGACCAAACATATTTAATGCCGACTCATTTGGAAAATGAGTGATGCGTGAAGACGCTAATGAATTGCAAAATACATACGTTTCTGAGTGTGTCAGAATCATTGACTAAAACCTCTCCCGTGAGCAAAACATGATAAAGCACCAGAAGGCCAAGGTGTTATATCTTTACAAATGTAAACTAGATTATTGACTCTAGTGCAAGTGGGAGACTGTTGGAGATATGCCCAAGAGGCAATAATAAAAGTGGTTATTATATATCTTTGTGTTTATGATAAATGTTTATATACCATGCTATAATTGTATTAACCGAAACATTGATACATGTGTGTTATGTAAACAACAATGAGTCCCTAGTAAGCCTCTTAACTAGCTTGTTGATTAATAGATGATTATAGTTTCATAATCATGAACATTGGATGTTATTAATATCAAGGTTATATCATTATATGAATGATGTAATGGACACACCCAATTAAGCGTAGCATAAGATCACGTCATTAAGTTATTTGCTATAAGCTTTCGATACATAGTTACCTAGTCCTTTCGACCATGAGATCATATAAATCACTTATACCAGAAAGGTACTTTGATTACATCAAATGCCACTGCGTAAATGGGTGGTTATAAAGGTGGGATTAAGTATCCGGAAAGTATGAGTTGAGGCATATGGATCAACAGTGGGATTTGTCCATCCTGATGACGGATAGATATACTCTGGGCCCTCTCGGTGGAATGTCGTCTAAATAGCTTGCAAGCATATGAATAGTTCATAAGAGACCACATACCACGGTACGAGTAAAGAGTACTTGTCAGGAGACGAGGTTGAACAAGGTATAGAGAGATACCGATGATCAAACCTCGGACAAGTAAAATATCGCGTGACAAAGGGAATCGGTATCGTATGTGAATGGTTCATTCGATCACTAAGTCATCGTTGAATATGTGGGAGCCATTATGGATCTCCAGATCCCGCTATTGGTTATTGGTTGGAAAGAGTTCTCAACCATGTCTACATAGTTCGCGAACCGTAGGGTGACACACTTAAGGTTTGATGTCGTATTAGTAGAACTTGAATATGGAATGGAGTTCGAAGTTTTGTTCGGAGTCTCAGATGGGATCCCAGACATCACGAGGAGTTCCGGAATGGTCCGGAGAATAAGATTCATATATAGGAAGTCATTTTATAAGTTTGAAAATGATCCGGTGCATTTATGGAAGGTTCTAGAAGGTTCTAGAAAAGTCCGGAAGAAATCACTTTGGAAGGCGGAGTCCCGAAGGGACTCCACCTCCCATGGCCGGCCAACCCTAGAGGGGTGGAGTCCCAGGTGGACTCCACCAAGGGTGGCCGGCCACCCCCCTCATGGAAGGGTGGGAGTCCCACTTGAGGTGGGAATCCCACCTTGGGTAGGTTTCCCTACACATGGAAGGTTTTGGGTTGGGGTCTTATTCGAAGACTTGTAGTCCAACACTTGGGGGTTCCACCTATATAATGAGGGGCAAGGGGAGGGGGCCGGCCACTACAAGCCCATAGCTTGGCCGCACCCCTAAGTGGCCGGCCACCCCCTCTCCCCAAACCCTAGCCGCCCCACTCTTCCACCTCTCCCGCAACGCTTAGCGAAGCTCCGCCGGAGATCTCCATCGCCACCGCTACCACGCCGTCGTGCTGCCGGATTCAAGGAGGAGCTACTACTTCCGCTGCCCGCTGGAACGGGGAGAAGGACGTCGTCTTCATCAACACCGAACGCGTGACCGAGTACGGAGGTGCTGCCCGATTGTGGCACCGTCAAGATCTTCTACGCGCTTTTGAAAGCGGCAAGTGATCGTCTACCGCAGCAACGAGAGCCTCCTCTTGTAGGCTTTGGAAATCTTCAAGGGTTAGTCTCGTTCATCCCCTCGTTGCTACCGTCTTCTAGATTGCATCTTGGCTTGGATTGCGTTCTCGCGGTAGGAAATTTTTTGTTTTCTATGCTACGAATCCCATCAGGTGTCGATGGAGATGACTCCGGGGGCAATTCCCCGTCCCGGCAGCGTGCCGGAACAGAGACTTCTGTCCCCCGAAACGGAGTTTCACGATGGCGGCGGCTTCCCTGGAGTCTTTCTGGAGTTTCGTCAATTGTTGTAGGGTTTTCACGTCACGAGAGATTATATAGGCGAAGAGGCGGCGCAAGGGGCTGCCTAGGGGGCCCACCCCATAGGGCGGCGCGCCCCCCTCCTAGGCCGCGCCCCAGTGTGGTGTGGGGGCCCTGGGCCTCCTCTCCGGCTCCCCTTCGGTGTTCTGGTTCGTCTCGGTGAAATAAGATGTTTGGCCTTTGTTTTGTCGAATTCCGAGAATATTGCCCGAACAACCTTTCTGGAACCAAAAACAGCAGAAAATAGGAACTGGCACCTCGGCATCTTGTTAATAGGTTAGTTCCGGAAAATGCATAAAATCATTATAAAGTGCGAGTAGCATGGAACATCAGAAATTATAGATACGTTGGAGACGTATCAACCTTCCCTTCTCGATTCCTTCTACCTGGAAGATCATTGTGATCGGGCGCATCTCCTCGGACACACCTCCTGGCCTCTGGGGTGACCTCCATCGCCGGGGATGTGATGAACTCCGGCGAGGTTTGTCAGTTGATTTTGAGCGATAAAGGGAATGGGAGAGATTGAGCGTGGCACTAGAAGAACAAGGGCACTATAGTGATCCTCGGTGTAGTTTTATAGCTCAAGGCTAGCTTGGAATCGACGATAATCGTTGCCAGCGGCCAGGATACTTCAGGGATGTCGGCGTGTATCTAGGCACAGATCCTGATGGTTTCGGATGAGAACGAGCTCAGCTTTACTTGAGGATCACGCGGAGAATATGACGCACGTCGATCGCAGACGAAATCGACGATGAGGACGTGGTCGAGCGGCGCCGGTGCGTTGTCGATCAGGAGGAGGAAGAAGAAGGTGTTTTCCCTCTCGGTTTAATACCGAAGCGGTATGTGGCTGGGCTGGCGCGGTGGTGATGCTGGGCCAAGCTTGGGCTTGGCTGTTGGGCTGCTACGGCCAGGTAGGGCTCTCTCCTCTTTTTATTTTTATTTATTTATTTGAATTTATGTTTTGAATTCCCATTCAAATTCTCCTATGTGTTGAATGATTTGAAACTTGTAGCTTCCTTTGGAATTCTTATAATGTATTTATTAGACCCTTTCCATCAACTAGGAAATATATCTTAATATTATTGTATTTTAATTACAATTCAATATTGCAAATAGGTAGTTAAATAGAGAAAATGTCCAACTCCCATTACTTTGGAGTTCAAAATTATTTCTAAGGTTTGAATAACCTCCTAATATTATTTAAGAACTTGGTTTTGCATTTGTGGTAGTAATTTACTTCTATTAGGAATAGTTTGTGACTTGTTATTTGGAAAATTGTTCCAGGGAACATTATTTTATGTGCTCCTATTTTTGTAAGGTTCGGGGAAATCATTTAAGGCTATTCTCAAGCCTTTATTACTGTTTTCGTTACTCTTGGCTTGAAATGTCTAGGTTAGGCCTTATTCCTATCATCAGACATGCATTTACTAGACATGAAGATTTGATTTATATGCCATTTGTTAATTTGGTCAATTAATCACTAGTCCTAAGTTTGAATATAGGGCCTTGTACTAGGATTTATTTATGATCACCAAGTGATGCATAAGTTTGGATTGAAATATGGAGTTCAGTACTAAGGGTTTCTTATACTCACCAAATGAAGATTATAATGGAGGTGTGGTTCTAGGGTTTTACTTGTGATCACCAAGTGATGCACAAGTTAGGGCGGAGATATAGGAATAGTGTTCTATGTGTGGGTTGATATCATGTTGAGTCAACTATGGTTGCTCTCCTCACCATTGATTGGATACTTATCTCAAAATATTACTAAGGTTGTCACAAAGGCTTGGCTAGGCAAGGTTTTAGTACAATGCAGATGATTCTCTACTGAAGATGTTGAAAATTAGTAGGGTTTCTTATTAGTGGTCTCCCTATGATTTTATGTGATGGATGATATCTGCTTATCATATAAAGTTTTAACTTGTACTTATATATATCCAAAGCATGATCATGCATTAGACATGATCAACTCATTCTCAATAACTTCTTACTTGAGGTTCTTAGGGTTTATGATCATAACTAGGTTGTGAGGATCATGATATTGAATTTCTAAGGTACTACTAGTGAAACATGGCTCTCACCTCCAAGAACAAGTGTTTTCTCATATAGCTTGGGGTGACACCTAATGTTGGACTCTCTTAGCTAAGTAGGTAGGATTACTCTAGGTTTATGATGTACTCACCAGAACTCTTTAGGTATGTAGGTTAAGGCTCCACTTGACTAGCTTAGTCAGATTAGTTTCTTATTTACTTCACCAATTCATGAATATGGTCTCGTTCCATTTGATACTGGATTATCCTACCATTACAAAGTGAGATAGATTATATCCTAATGCTTTAGTTCAAGAGTTGACCTTGCTTCTTTGATAGATATAGGTAAGGTTTGTATCAATGGTTTCTCTCACTTGGAATTGACTTAAATAACAACCTAAGGTTATGCTCCAAACATAATGATGTGATCACCAAGATCTATTGTAAGTCCTCTCCATTCTTTAAGGTTTAGTAAAGAGGAATGCGGATAGACAAGGATGGAATGATCAAGGTTTGATAAAGAACTTATTTAATGTCCTTGACATGAGTTCAAGAATTGGGTTTAAGATATACCATGAGGATCATGGTAGGAACATGCTTTGGTAAATGACAAGGAAAAGGTAAGTCAAGAATGGTTTCCTAATTCTTTCTTATTCCTTGATTTATAGTTGAATAGATATTCATATGTTGTTGTAAGGAATACCATATTTTGATCCTTTAGAGGATTTGGTATTTGATACTCACTTAAGGTGTGGTTGGAGTAGTTCTAGTTCCATTGATCTAAACTATAGATCAAATCATCTCTACCCAAAATAAGGTTTTAGCAAAGGTCACACTGAGGTTTATAGCTCTTGACTTGATGATCTACTTCAATTTCATCAACTCAAGTGAAACTTCAGTTGCTGTGATAAATTTTATTTGAAAGCGCGAAAATTTCCTGAACTTTCTATGCATGAATGCAATGCACACATCTGTTTCCTCTCTTTTCGTAACACCAAATCCTTGGATGTTACACTATCTTCAGGGTGAAAACCTAAAATCTTGTGATCGGGCGACGACGACGCTTGTGCAATATTTCCTTCTTGGAGGCTCGCTTTTGGAGAGCCCTGAGTTCAGGTGTTGTCTTGGTGGTGAATGTATTGTTGCTGGTAGAGCTGGAATACCGTAGCGGAACTTTTTATTTTTTAGTTATCTTTCTCTTTGTTTGGTTGTATGCATCCGTACTGCCATTAGGATATTGCGTTGTTGCAGATGCTGGGTGTAATTGGTATCGCTCGATATTAATATATTCCCTTCATTAAAAAAGTAGATCACCCTATCATCATGTGGAATAAAAAAATTTCTCATCGTGTCCTTCAACTATGTAAGACACCTTTATAAATATGACTCGATTTTCGCACGCCATTGAGATGTATGAAATGATATGAACGGATCAAACAAATACTCTAGTAGGTGATAAGGATAAGAGAAAATAAAATTCTTATTATGTTATTTCTAGGTAGCGAAAGCAACACAATATTACGACGAGCCCTTCCACCCTGATAAGAATTATAAACTAATAATTGATGGCGTTTATAGGTTACCAAATACGTTTGCAACACTACACGATGGATACAAGTTTAAAAATACTTAGATAACTGACCATATAGAATGAACAAATATACAATAATAGAATTAGTTTTTGGTTGTCTCGTCTTGATGACAGAAGGCACACATGCCGGTAGGGCTGCACGCAGAGGGTTGTCCACCCTAAATTTCAGAATCCTTTGCTACTACCTACGATCTGTTGTTTAGAATTCAGCCTAGCTGCCTTCTTTCCATAGAAGAAGGTGTGCCCACCCTCCATTCTTTACTACTACGTCCAATATGCTATTTTGACAAGGTTGGCCTTGGTAAGAATTACCAATTTTCTCTAATACTACGCAAAAAAGTATCTTCACGTTTCATATTTTCTTATTATTACTGATTAGCAAATCTATACATGGATTTCAGTGAGAATTTACTGCTCTCATGTAGATTTCAACAAAATTCGTCCCTTACTTGCGACAAGTGGATCATAGCCAACTGCCCTAGAAGTGCATTCCATGCCGCAAGTCTATGTCCAATTAAATCTCATCTGAACATCATATTTGGTGGAGATGACTCCAAAACCGTAGCGGTAATGTCGGTCTGGTGAAGGACAATATTATATAGAGCAAGACATTATTCCTAGAGAATGTTGTTCCCTAACCATTTATGCTTCCAAAATCTAATTTTCATCCAGCCATATGACTAGTTTGATTTTTTTTTATGTAACTCTATTACGTACTATGACTCCATGTGCAAGTTTTTTATTTTATAATTTTCTTTGGTTTGGTTCAAATTTGCTAGCTCTACCACTCACACAAGGGAGCTGAAATTTTGAAGTTTTTTCATGCATTGTGCATTCCACCCTACTAGGGTGCCTCGACGTATTTTCTCCCAAAATTTAGGACCAATATTTTTTTGAGAGCACGAGGCCAAACTGTACCATATTTTCATAGAAGGTAACATTTCAAGTACACAAGACGATTGCATCTCACTGCGAGTGTATGAACTCCAAGCAAGGCTAGTCCGAAGATATCCATCACTCACATTACAGCTACAACACAAGGGAGCCTATCCCAAGTTAACCAACAAAGTTCTGTCTCGACCAACGTTGGCTACCTCCGACGGCCACAAAACCACATGCCCACTCCAGCGAAAATCACCCAACCCGGGAAGCATCGCAGCGCCGGCAGGCGTCAGATACAGTGGCAAATCGGCGGTCGCGGGGCGACGACGGGGCAAAGGGTGGGAATTCTGGGGAGAAGATGGTGGGTGGAATGGATTTCTGACTCTGAGTGGTGGACCGGGGGGGGGGGGGGGGGAAGACAGGGGAGGACGCGAGCCGAGTCCACATGGCGAGCCGGGAAGCTCCGAGTCGCGACAGACGTCGTGACGGACAAAAATTTAAGTCACCGCGTTAGGCCACTAATTTCTCCCTTGCGATTCATCAGACGCGCGTTGTCGAAATGCGTTCCCGCGGTTGGAGATGCTCTTAGCAAGAAGAACTACTATTAGGTCAACTGAATCCTGACATATCGCATTGTCTTTACAATCCATTAAAGCCTTATTTTCCCATATTCTACTAGTTCTTGTGATTTTCTGCACTGACGAGCATAGACATAGACGAAATTTTCTACTGACGAGCATAAATACATCCTGGTTATATTGAGAACATTACATCTTGCAGAGCACATAAGATCAACATAATTTACCCAATCGACCATGTTTCGAAAATAATCTCATGTAATGTCACCATAAGTTTTCTTTGTTGTGGTCAATGATTTAATGAGCACACCATATTTTTTTGTTGATGATTTAGTGATCGCATGGATGTCTCAGTGATCAACCACTAAATCCTCTAGTAAGGTTTTCATGTCATAGTACACATCGACTATGATTAAGCAAGCCAAACATAAAAAAAAGTCCATACAAACAATAAGATGCTACAATTTGTAAGGCCTGCGAGTATTCTTATTTAGCCATTTAACCAATAACTAATGTACAATGTAAAAAAAGTGTTTTATACGTATCCACAAGAAATTTCTAATGGTATACGTTTTATGAAATATAACTGATATGTTTTTGGTCAATTGATGATCTATATATCCAAGCCTTATAAACCAGAAGAGAGGTAGCAGTACATGCCAAATTCATAACCCATAAATAAGTAATATTCATACTACATCGCACTCTACCGAAGTAGAGTTGCTAATGGCATACTTCCTCACATATATATTTTTCGTAATGAGAGTTAACGAAATAGTCAGTATGTAGGCTGGAAGCATGAAGAGAACCAATACAACTCCTTCCCATCCTCCAAGTTGAAGTATAGATTTTAGACAGAGAAAGGCAATGATAATGAGTTCCAGCACAATCACGAAATTCTGCAAAAGAAATCAAAGAAGAATTTTTAGCAACAGTGCTTCACACTCACATTATGATATGAGCTTGTATACAAATATAATAGGGGGATGTATAATATGCTCTTAAAGAATTTCTCATATCAACTTGTATACAATATATATACTCCTAGGAACCGAGGTTGTATTAATCAGCAAAACAGATACACATTGAAACTGACGCAATAGTAACAAGTCACAACTCCCTCCTCATAGAGAAGTCCCTAGGACACTGTGTGTGGCATTTTGTAGACGGAGCTACATATATTTTTAAACATTAAAAATTTGTACTTCAAAGTTTTAAAAAATCTGATTTCTTTTTAGAAGTAGCCAATGATGTAAGCTACAATGGTGTAAAATATTAATGCAAACTAATTTGTATTCCTGGCTTCACGAAATTGACAACATCTGACAAATTTATCGTCTTGAAATATGCATTGTTTAATGTAAAATTTATCAAAATTTGTCATTTTTGTGTAGCCTAGAATAGGAAGTGCTTTGTATTGAGATTTAACACCATTGTAGTTTATATTATTGGGCTATCTCTACAGATTAATTTTAATTTTTTAAAATTTAAAACATGAATTATAAGTGTTTGTAAATAAATGGCTACGTGTAGCTTAGTCTCCGTCTTAAGTTTCCCCTAGGGGGTGCACTCTACTTTTTAAGTTCAGCGCTGAGCAGTGGAGACCAGAAGAACAAACTAGTGAATAGTGATGCTCAAGAATAGTTTTCTGAAAAAGAAAATACAGTCTTTACTGCTTCTTGACGAAAATTTAAAAGTGAATCCTGATGTGATAGTTCGATTATAAGCTGTGTTATTAGCTTTGCTTTTATTTTTCCCGAGGACCTGCTGCACGTGCAAATAAGAGAACTAGATTCAACCAGATCACCTTTTACTTTATTTTGTTCCGATTAAACGCTTGAAGAAGACCTTTGACCACATGAAGGACTACTTTTTGCCTAATCGACAGAGAGACGTAGCTGAATAATAACTCTGAACTAATAGGACGGCGATTCACGCGCGGGCGGTGAAGCAAGGTGGTGATAGATCGAACGAAACAAAAGAACCAAGAGGATGTGAAAAAGAAGCATGAAAACGGACTTACCCAACCGCAAGCGATGAACTCGGAGATGCTCCTACTGATTTTGTGCTCGATGGCAGGGTGTACATCTGAACATGGTTTTAAATTTCAGTTTCGGAAAAATTTCAGTCCTTACTGAAATCACTGAAATTCAGTGAATTTCACTGATTTCGGTTTTCATTTCGGCCAAAAGAGTGAAATTTCCTATCAAAATTAATTAAAATATTTAAAAATTTGAAAAATATTTTGAATATATTTTAGATCCATGTGTATTACTGAAATGACTGAAATATTTTGGCCGAAAGGTAATTATTTCGGTGTCCACCGAAATCACTGAAATTCAGTGCATTACGTTGAAATCTCAGTGAAAATGAAATCCATGCATCTGAATCCGCCGCCTTGTTTGCAGCCATCTTACCTAGGTTCAGGATTTTGATCTAGGGTTATGCTGCGCCACCGCTGAACTAGAAGAATTGGAGAGGAGAGGCGATGTAAATATATAGGGGCGCTGCTGCTAAGACGATTCTGAATTTTCATAATGGACTAGGAAGTACTAGTTCTACACGGACTACTACTAGTCCTACTAGTAGTTAGCTGTTGATCTCGACCACGTTAGACAGAATCCGCCTCAGCCAGCATGAGGCACGAATCCGGCGTAGCCACGAACGCGCCTCCCTCGTCTCTGAATTCTGCCATGACATGGGCGCGGAGGTACTTGCTAATTGCACAGAGACAAAATAAGATGAACTAGCTAGCACCAAAACACACACACAAATGATGTCTCCAAAATGGGCTATGCTACACAGTGCGCGGGCACAGGATTGTCTTCTACAGTGAAAGTCCTGGTCCCCACTCGGCCATGCGCCGTCCCTTCACGAGTGATCTGGATTTCGTCGCCACGTGAGAATGTCCAGGCTTTAAAAAAAAACACACATGTGAATGACTGTCTCTTCCATCTTCCATGTAAGAAGTAATCCAGTTTTTTACGAAAGATACAAAAATCATCCAAAAAATGACTCGATGAGATTTAGACTTCAGAAACACAACGCAAGCGCAAAACCACTAAAAAAAGTTCCGGGTGAATTAGAAGAACAAAATCTCAAGAAAAACCGTGTTTCCCATGTACCGAGAGAAAGTAAGAACAGTAAAAAATTACATCCTATGAATTGAGAAAAGTACACACGAACTAGTTATGTACAAAAAGTACATCTACACATATGCGCTTAGTAAATAATATGTACACTTGCAAATTATGGATGTAAAAAAGCACATCTGCACTTACGGATTATATACAGAAAGTAAATCCCTATGACAAATATTTACATCTACACAACATGCAATTAGATATAGAGATGTACAAACTGGGAACAGAGAGACTAATAATGTGAGCTTTACCCATGATGTAAAAAAATGTACAATAACTACATCCTGACAAAGATAAGTACATCCTTCGGCGGTAAAGGAATATTCGATAATTCTGATGTGTAATTTGACCATGTGAACTAGGAAAAATACATCCGATACAAGTATAAAACAACATCCATTGAACAACCTCTTGCACATTTTAACAATGATAATACATCCCACTGAGGCAATACAAACAGATAAAACATACTGAACCTATCGAAAAATTACAGTCAGACAGCTTCTGCCACGCGACCAGCGTCTACGAGATAAGGTTAGGGGCTGCCGGCCAGACGTACGCCACCTTCCCTTCCCTCACGCTGCCAGGCCGCCATATTGGGATCATTCTTCTCTGCCTCTCCCAGCAGCCGGCGGCGCGCCTTCAAGACCTGCTCAGCGTCGCCGCTGGCATGCAGGCCATGGAAGACCTGCTACACGCAGCTGCAGACCATCTCAAGGCTGTCCGCGTCATTGTTTTCTTCCCTGATCCATTGATTGGATACGTGCGTGGTCTCATTCTGGCAACCTGAAAATTACAGGCTATAGCTAGCTAGTGGAAACTGTCGTGAGGGATCATGCACATGGGTTGTCCACGGTTTAAATATGTGTTTTAAAACCAAAAAAAAAAAAAGGCAATGGATTTGGTGGGTATGGTTTGAAAATGTGAACAGCTTGAACCAGTTTAGATTGTAGCAATCAAATTTTGGTTTGGTTTGGTTAGTGGAAGTATACTTGTACGGTCTGGGCTGGATTTATTCTGGATTCCAAACTATTCCCAGCCGTAAGCACATCTATGTAACAAATTGATACTGTCTAATCTAGAGATGGGAGCGAATTGTATCAAGGATGTACAAAACCACCAGCGCGTACTGTAAGATGCCACCTATCAGATATCAGATGTAAAAACGAAGCAACGGAGAAGGGTGTATAACCCTGTAGAGTCCCTAACATCACCACCGTGTTCTGAACTTCTGATGATGAATCAGAACCACAACGAGAAAACCGTCGTCGCCGCGGTGGTGAAACGCCGGAAAACAACTACGGCAGAAAAGGGTATGGTTCCTGCAGCACTCACCAAAAATAGACCCAAGCTTAGCAGGGCTCGGATGCAGCACCCCGCCGCCGTCCACTCTCAACAAGGGTGCTTAGATCGGCGAGTCTGCGCCGCCGATGCTCCTCTCGTCCAGCCCTCTCACCACTGCTCGCTGCCACCGCCATCGACGCTCCAATCCGCGCGTCGGCGCGGGTCGGCGCTCCTCCGCCACATCTCTAATAAACTAGGACAACCATCCCCGTGGCTAGATGCACCACCCTGGTGGGCTGCTCGATTCCTGGTCAAAGACGGAGCGATGGCTAGCTTGTCTTCTTTTGCACGCTAGCACCGCTTCATTCAAGCCGCACGATCGTGATCCGACGCTGGCTAGTTGTGAGCACTTTGTAAGACCAGATAGTGCCCAGGCAGTTATTAGATTTCTCGCTCCAAAATATGGCTAATTGGAGCTTAACCATCACCTCGTTCCAGAAAAAATACAGTTGCACAAAAGGTTCATCACCTAGTGGTTCACGAAATGGTGATATAACTAAGCCTAAGGTAGTGTGATCCTACGACTCATCTGGATGTCCAAGCAGATTGCCAATCAGGGGCACTAGTTCTACACTTACTACTGATTAACTTTGGATATCGGACCACCTTAGGCAGAAGAACTGCTTCTGTTTCCCTGGTACCTCCTAATTCTACCATCATGGTTTAAATACCTAGAAAACACGACAGGCTAGCTTATCCTTCTTCGCTCACTTGGTCGCTCATACCAGATTCGTTCTCTTCAATCACAAATATGTTGTTCGGTACAAAAGCATTCACACTTTATGTTGCCTCTCAATGGTGTATATATAGACAACTCCAAGACACAAATAAAGCAGGACCATAATTCATGATAGTGAAGTGATGGATCGAAGATCTCACAATATCCACATTAACTAGGACCATCTGTAAAAAAGAGTGCCATTTTGCTAGGGTCACAATATATGTGCCTTTGTATTCTCTTGTCTCACGTCAAGATGGCACGATGCATTTGATATGTAGAAGGTAAAACTACATGTCAGTCATAATACATGTCATAGTGTGCACCTACTCCTATATATTCAATAATTAATACTTTGAGCTTCTCCGTGTTCACCTCCAATTTTTTGTCTTCGTAATGCAAGCTTCTCAATCAATCCCCTTCCCAGTGATCGCATGCAAGGAGTCCACATAGGATCATATCAAAGGATCCGAGTGCTCGATTTGTGCAACCCTTTTTTTCAAATATCACATCATTTCTATGGTGCCGAACTATTTACTATGAAAAGAGCAACTTTGTGCGACAAACGTTCGCTTTGTCTTGGAGAACGAGAACCCAATCGCACTCTACAAAGTAGAGTTGCTAATGGCATACTTCCTCACAAATATAATTTTTAGAGTGTCGAAAAATTATTATGAAAACTAGAAGCATAATGAGAACCAATGCAACCCCTTCCCATCCTCCAATGTGAAGTATTAGTGTGTGGAGAGAAAGACCATTAAAATGAATTCCAACACAATCATGGCGTTCTACAAAAGAATTGAAACAAGAATTTATTAGCAACACTGCTTCACACTCACGTTATGATATGAGCTTATATACAAGTGTGTGACTATGTATGTGCATGTGTCCATTTCGGAATGTGCATGTGTGTACGTGTGCGTGTGCATGTGCTTAAAAGCCGTAAGATTTGTTTTTTTTCTTTTTCAAATAGGACCATGGCATTAAAACAAACAACAAACAATACAAAGCACCAAATGAAAATTACAATTGGATCCTTGAGAAGCCCTTCATCTTTAACCTCCGAACCGCGCCGACGACACGTTGCTGCTGTCGCTAGTCCCTGAGTTGACCTGACGTTGTTGGTTGCGGACGGGAAGTCACCGAACAGGTCAAGAAGACCACATCCGTCCTGAAGACGAAGAAGAAGGATAAACCGCCGATGAAGCTCCTTGACAATCCGAAGATCCCCACAACCAGACAAAATCCTCGAAGACCACACCACTCCCACAAGCTTCTCAACTTTGCCATCGAGATGGGGCTAAAGCCAGTGAGACCTTATTGGAAGAGACGCCACCACCTGATAGCCGCCCCACCAAACTTGAACGCTAGAAACAGGAAAGCGGAGCCCTCCCGCCGATAGGGGCCGAGATCCACCCCTCTTCCATGGCACCAAGACCACAAAATCAAGATAGATCTGCGGTGGCGTCGGTGGGAGACAAGGAAAACCTAATCGCCTGGGACACACGCTCTCAAGGACGAAGGGGGGCTCTTTATCTAATTTATTATCTAGCATATGAAAAAAAAACATACGTAAGCTTTGGTGGCTCCTTACCTTGTACGTAAAGATGCTATTAGGTAAACAGGGAAAAAAGGATAGGAATGAATAAAAATAAAAAATAAACGAATTCAACATTATACTTAGTACGAGTCGTACATTGACATGTTGACAAAAATTCAGAGCAAATTACAATGCGCTAACTTGATTTTGAGATCAATTGACTACGAGACATCATCTCCTTGTCGAATATTCCTTTGTACAGTTGAAAACACGAAATAATACAACAAGCCTAAATATAAGATGTTTCCAGAGAGCTTAATTTAAACCTCCAAAACATCTTATAATTCGGAACAGGGTTCCATTAATCTGCAAATCAGATACGCATTGGAACTCACGCAACAGTCTTCCCCTAATCTCATAGATAAGTGCCTAGGGTACTGAACTATATAACTTCAGCGCTGGGCAGCGGAGACCAGAAGAACAAACAAGTGAATAGTGATGCTGAGAAATAGTTTTTACAGGTGTTATTAGCTTTGCTTTTATTTTTCTTGAGGATAATTGACCGTGTCAGACTTTACTGTAGGTGTATGTTGCTAACAATAAAAAGTTCAAACTCTGCTGCACGAAACGCTGGAAGAAGAGCGCTTTGTTACCTTTGACCACATGAGAATCTACTTTTTGCCTAAATCGACAGAGTGATGCGGCTGAACACGAACTCTGAACTAATATAACGGCGATTCTCGGGCGGTGAAGTAAGAAGGTAATAAGTTGAACTGCTAAGCAAAAGAAGAAGAAGATCGGAAAAAGAAGCACGAAAACGGACTTACGCCAATGCAAGCGATGAAGTCGGAGATGTTCCTACTGCTTTTGTGCTGGATGGCAGGGTGTACATCTGAATCTGCCTGCTTGTTTGCAGCCATCCTGCCTAGGTTCAGGGTTTTGATCAGGTAACTACTTTCACCGATCTATGGTTATGATGCGCCGCCGCCGAAACTAGGGTAACTACTTTCTGGAAGAATCGGCGTGGTTCACGAAACAGCGATGTAACTAGGCAGGGGAGCTGCTACGATTTTCATACGGATTTTCTATGTCTCAGTTAAATGAGATTTTTTTAAGTCTCCGTCACCTAAAAAAGTGTTTTATTTAATTATATTCTTCTGAACTGAGTTAGACTGAGATTTAATAAAATCTCAGTCAATAGTCACACCTATTTTTATTTTTAGAAGGGACTAGAGAGTACTAGTTCTACAGAGATTACTACTATTAGTACTAGCTTTTTTTTGACATGACTAGTAGTACTTCCTCCTCACAGTTTGTTAGACGTGCGCGTACCCCTAGATCGCAAATTTAATCAAATTAGTTATATGTTATAAAAATTATATTATTAAAAAGTTTAGATGTTCTATTTTCTAATAATATAATATAAATTATATAAGTCAAACTGGCGACCTATAGATATGAGGAAAACTAGTAAACTGAGATGGATGGAGTACTAATTAACTGTTGATGTCGGACCACGTTTTAGACAGAATCCCTTTCAGCAACCGTAAGGCGCGAATCCGGCGTAACCACAAACACATAACACACAAATGGTGTCTCCGAAGGCCAATTGTAGCCAGCACCAAAACACATAACAGACAAATGGTGTCTCCGAAGGCCAATTGGAGCTTAACCATTACCTCGTTCCAAAAAACAACATTTGCACAAAAGCTTCCTCATAATTAGGGTTGCAAGCGGGCGGGTTTGCGGGCAGCTGATTCAGGCGAAGCTCAGCGCAACAATTTGTAGATCGGCACCTGAAGTGCAATTTGCACTAACAATCCCGTTTTGCGGGCCTGAGCGGGATCCGCATTTGCAACCCTACTCATAATTAGTGCTTCACGAAATGGCGATATAACGAGGAGTGATGGAAGCTGGTGCTACAAAGATTCAGAATGTCCAAGCATATTACCAGAAGGTGGCACTAGTTCTACACTTACTATGGGTTAACTTTTGATATCGGACCACCTTAGGCAGAAGAATTGCTACTGTTTTCCTGATGTCGCCCACTTCTATCACCGTGGTTTAAATGCATGTCTAGAAAATACAATAGGCTAGCTTATCCTTCCTCGCTTACTGCTGCTCATACCAGATTTGTTCTCTTCAAAGTTCAGTACAAAAGCATTCTCACTTTCCCCGTATTTAGTCTATATGGAGAAGTTGCGTCTCAAGGATGTATATATAGAAAACTCCAAGGCACATCCGTTAGCAGATGGAGCTGGCGATCTTGTATATAACTTTTCGCTATCTTCTATAAAGATTTGGTAGGCCATCGACGTACCCTCGAAAAAAAATCCAAAGCACAAATAAAACAGGACAATAATTCATGATAATAGTGAAGTGATGGATCGCAGATCTCAAGTCGTATTCCCCAAAGGTTTTGGGGCGTGCTGGATATATTTTCGGCCCCCGCGCTCTAAAGGCTTCTTCCGCCCGACGCGGCTCAATACGGTGTCCGGCGTTTCGAGTCCGTCCCCACTTCACAGGGACGCACAGAGCGAGAAGCGAGGCGGGAAGTGGCGGGCCCGACGCGTCATTGACACGGAAGTTTAAAACCTATCGCCTACCTCTCGTCAAGCAACGTTAATGGCACCCAGTCTTTCCCAAGCGGCGCGGTGAAGCGTCTCGTCGCGCATGGCCGTGTGGCCATCCGCGCCGATGTTTATTGTGGCCAACGTCCCGCTGCCGCCTCGCCTGCCGCCGCATTATAATATAGAGCGCCCCCTCCTTCCCACCGGACATGCATCTGCCAAGCAGCGGCGGCTGGAGGCTGGCCGTCAACGGGGTCAATGTCCCCCGTCTCCGTCGGGCACCGATCGTTGGAGGGACGCGATCAAACCCTGTGCGCGCCTCAGCGCCGAGGAGCGCACCGATCCCACCTGGGCCCCCACCGGTAGCGATGACTGGTGGGCGGGCTTCTTCCAGGCGCAGTACGGCGCCGACATGAACAGCACCGACGGCCTCGTTGGCCAGAGGAACACGTGGAACAAGGAGGGGCGCGTCCTTTTCTAGGGCGTTCATGGGCGCACCCTCTCGGCCGTTGTCGACGGCATCCACAACAAAGCCCCAAGGTTAGAGATGCCACCTTCTCCGCCGCCATCTCCTCGGGCTTCGGGGCGATGGCAGCCGAGGATGACATACTCGTCCTCCTCGAACTCTTCTTCTTCGGGGCCGGCGCGGTCGGCGCCTTCCTCGCACCGTGCCATGCCGTACAGCATGGCGACGTGCGACGTGAATGAGGAGCCTGAGTACGCGACGCCGCCCGCGATTCGGAGGCGCGGCAGCAGCATCACCATCCGCGAACCAGCGCGACAGCAGCAGAGGCGCGCCTGCGGCGCCCTCCTCGTTCTGAAGCCGGGGGTAAAGGAGGAGCAGGACGACGAGGAAGCCGTGAAGGCCGCGCAGATTGCGGAGTACGAGCCGCGGCAACGCCTCATCGCCAGCAGCGACAACCCCGAGGACTGTCCAGGGTTGAACGCGGTGTTCATGGCGTCCTTGAACGACAAGGACGCCTGGAGGGACGACATCGACGTAGCGATCTCCATGTCCATCCGCGACGCTGGGATGCCACTCGTCGACCTCACAATGACGGCAAAGCTGGGCCCAGCGGCGCGGTGAAGGTCGAGCCCGCCGACGAGCCAGACGAACGCGGCAAGAAGGACAACGTCGATGACAACATGTACAACTTCCACCAGTACTACGACCCCTCTGGGCGCCACAAGTACTACTACTAGATTAGGGTTTAGGTTTAAATTTCATCGATTTTCATCCATATCCATGTAATATAGTGATTGGGTTTGTGTACAAGCTCATATTAAAAGGTCAATATTTCTCTAAATCACATTTGAACCGGTTTGCTCATTCAAGTGGAGTTAAGTTCTTTGTTCAACAACTTAAAAATCATGCAAAACCATGGTCAGTTCACTGTATCCATTATCACAGCGAAAGTTACACCAGCCTCTAGAAATGGATGTACAATTTCAGTAGCAACAGCAAGATTGCACCTGAATTTTGCAATGACATGAACCCGGAGGAACTTACTAATGGCATCAGGGAGGCCTGCCCTTCATGATCTGGCCGAAGTATGTTGAGTTTCGCGTCGCCGGCAAATGTAACAGTCCTTCTATTGTCTGGAGTTTGCTGGATCGGTGGTATTCGGTCGTGCGCACCCATGCTTTTATTCCGACCGTTTGGTTTTTGAGAGAGCTGCGTGAAGTTCTTTTTTGTGTTGACATCAAGTAACAGTTGGTCCATGGTGAAGTCAGAAGAAGAGAATATCATGAAGGCCGGATTGGAGGACTAGCTAATGGAGGTTCAAGTCTTTGCGTTGTTGAGGGGCTTGCTTGGTGTTCCGGTCTTCGCAGCAGTGGTATGAAAGTGGAGGCGGCAGCACATGTGAAGTTTGGAGTCTTACCTTTCAGAGTGAAAACCCAAGGTCTGGCCTTAACTGGTTATGCCTGGCAATATCCTTGTTGAAGACATTGTTTAAGAACGAAGGCTATCTTCAGGGTGAAAAGTTAAGATCTTTGATCAGGCGACGACAGCGTTGGTGCATTGTTCCCTTCTTGGAGGCGTCGCTTTTGAAGAGTCTGAATTTCAGGTGTTTTCTTGGTTGTGGATGTATTGCTGTTGCTAGGGCTGGGATACTATAGCGGGACTTTTGAAGAGTCTGAATTTCAGGTGTTGTCTTGGTTGTGGATGTATTGTTGTTGCTAGGGCTGAGATACTGTAGCGGGACTTTTATTTCTTAGTTTTTTTTTTCTCTTTTTGGCTGTGTGCATCCGTAATGTTATTAAGGCATTGCGTTGTTACAGAGGTTGAATGTAATTGATATCTTTTGATATTAATATATTCTATTTATCGAAAATATATCCATTGCCAGATTGTTACGTGAGCCAGAGAGGGTACTACATGAGGAATTAAGGAAATTGTTACTGACGAGGTGCACACATTGAGTATTTGAGTATTCAGTACTTGCGCTATCTCTAATTTTGTTGTAGCCAGAGATAGTTCTAAGAACTCATTGTAAGTCAAATACACTACAATGCTTTCACAGCTTGCTTTGTTGTCACTGATAATGATGGAAGATAAGAGAAAATATGGGCTCACAAGATGGAATATAATTTGCCGACCAAAGGATTAAGGAGGTTTAGGTATTGAAGTCCTTGAACTCAAAAATAAATGTTTAATGAGTAAATGGCTCTTTAAATTACTTAATGAGGAAGGGATGTGGCAAGAATTACTACATAATAAATACCTAAGCCAAAAAACACTTGTAGAAGTACAAGCAAAACCGACTGATTCCCCCTTTTGGAAGGGGCTCATGCGGATAAAAAACGATTTTTTTACTAAAGGATATTTTAAAAATGGTAATGGTACATCGACAAGATTCTGGGAAGATATTTGGTTAGGGGAATCCTCGTTAGCTAGTCAGTACCCATCTTTATATAATATTGTGAACCATAAGAATGTGTTGGTGGCTCACGTATTAGCACACGTACCACTGAATATTGGTTTCAGACGTGTACTATCTGGTAATAAGTGGATAGCGTGGTTACACTTATGCCAAAGATTAATGATGGTTAATTTAAATAATGAACCGGACTGTTTTATGTGGAAGCTAACAACTAATGGGTTGTTTACAGTCAAATCTATGTATGAGGATCTTATGAATGATCATACAACGTACTTGCGGAAATATCTTTGGAAGATGAAAATCCCCTTAAAAATTAAAATTTTTATGTGGTTCCTAAGTAATAAGGTGCTATTAACAAAAGATAATCTAGCAAAGAGACAATGGAATGGGTGTACTAAATGTGTTTTTTGCGGAGAACAAGAGACGGTGGAACACTTATTCTTATCGTGTCCCTTTGCTAAACTAATATGGCGAACTGTTAATTTCACTAATAATCTCCCTCCGCCAACCAATATTACAAATATGTTTGGAAATTGGTTAAACGGTGTTGACAAACAATCCAAGGTTTTAATTCGCATTGGCGTATCAGCCTTATGTTGGTCAATATGGAGATGCCGCAATGATATAATTTTTAACAACAAGAAAAATTTCAATTTTTTACAGATGATCTTCTCCATGGTGCATTGGATCCAACTCTGGGCTCTCCTTTCACCGCAAGAGCAACAGGATGTTATGGCTTCTGGATGCACACGGCTCCAGATGGTCGCTCAGGATATCTTGTGTCGGGCTGGCTGGCAGCATATTAGTCGACTAGAGGATGCTTAGTCACTTTGTGCTGTTTTCCTTTTTTCGCTGGTTGATTTTTGTATCAACTTTAAGCGAACCTTGAGATGTAATAAGTACTTCTGAACAAAATATGCTGGATGTTAATAAAAGGCTGTGTGCATCATCACGATGCAGAAGCCGGGTTTATCCCTTTTCAAAAAAAAAAAATTGATGGTATCTCCCGTGACCGGAGGTGATACCAGGGTAGTGATAACCCCTCGATACAGACCCTCGGTAAGGTGTTGCTTCACGGTGCCAAGCTGAACCTGCAAGTCCACTCTCAGGTGAGATTAGAACGGCCAGAACACCTCAAGTGTAGAACGGAATAGCGGCAAGGTCAAACAGGGTAGCAAATCACCCTAGATGTAGTGGCAACGTTTAGTGGTTATTCGACGATGCCGTTGCAAATTTGTACATCTATGCTCGGGGAAGAATGAAGGCCATGGCTAAGGTATGAGACTTTGCCCTTATTGCTTGATACAAGGAGTCGCATCCAGTTTGAACCCGAGTGTTAGAGCATCTTCAGTTGTGTTCTTCAAAGCGTTCTCCAAACGGCGTCGGATCGAGCGTTTGGGAACGTGTTTTATTCGTGTTGTGTTTGGGGGACGTCGCTCAGTCGCGTCCTCCAAACAGCGCCCCAAACTTTTTTTATAGGGTTTTCGAAAACACAACCATTTATTAAATATAGCATACAAATAAATAAGTTTGCCGAGATTGTTTTCAAATTAAAATACAACAAACAATAAAACAACTAAACAAATGTAATAAATGGGGCTTGATCAAGGTGATGCTGCATTTGCCGATAATCATTTGATCCTCCACATATGCTCAACGAGATCATTTTGAAGTTGCTCGTGCACATTGCCGTAACGGATCTCTGCGTGCATGGCGAGAAAATCAGCAAAATCTGCAGGCAACTCATGATCAACCTCCGCAAGAGGGCCGACACTGATAGGGACCAACATGTGTCCTAACATGATTCTTGCGGTCATTCTCGATGATCATGTTGTGCATGATCACACAAGTCTGCATCACCTCCCACATTTGGTCGTGAGACCAGCTTAGAGTAGGGTATCGAACAATTGAAAATTGAGCTTGAAGCACACCAAATACTCGCTCGACATCCTTCCTGCAAGCCTCCTGTCGCGAAGCAAAGTGGCAATTAATTCTTCTGATCTGGTGGAGCCGTGATTGTTTTGACAAAAGTGACCCATTTTAGATATATATGCCATCGGCTAGATAATAGCATTTGGTATATTGCTGACCATTGATCTCATAGTTGCATGGTGGAGCATGTCATTCCACTAGTTTGCTGAATACTGGAGACTACTGCAACACGTTGATATCATTGTGTAATCCCGCCATGCAAAAAAAAAAAAATGCCGAATTCACAAGTCATAATCTGCCACAGCTTCAAGCACCACACTGCAATATCCATGACGCCCTTTGTATATACCTTGCGAGGCAAACGGGCAGTTCTTCCATGACCAGTGCATGCAATCGATGCTTCCAAGCATTTCAGGAAATCCTCTCGTAGCATTTTGTGCCATGATCATTGTTGTCTCTTCTTCAGTTGGCCCTCTCAAGTAGTATTTGTCAAATTTTCCCACCACAGCTCGGAAAAACTTGTACATGCACTCAATGGCAGTAGACTCACTCATGCGAAGGTAGTCGTCATGTGTATCAGTAGGTGCTCCGTATGCAAGCATTCTCATGGCGGCGGTGCACTTCTGAATCGACGAGAACTCGGCAACGCTTACAGCGTCGTGCTTGAGCTTGAAGTAGGGTCGAACTCTCGAACGCCGTGGAGGATATTCATGAACAAACCCTTGCTCATCCTATACCGGCGCCGAAAATTGTCGGCATGTGTTGCCTCATATGCGAAGTAGTCGTTGTGCAGCATGGTATGCCCCTCCATCCTGTGTCGGGGCTTCGACTTCTTTCTCCCAGGCTTTGATCCTCCGCGGCGCGGCCTCTTCCGCTTCTCTGTCTCGGTGTCAATCATGTCCTGGAGGGACGCGATGATCAGCAAATGCTCCCGGATGTCGTCGTCGAAGGCTTGCTCGTCCTCCAGCAGTCGGACAAGCATCTCGTCGTCGCTATCCATGTCTGAAGCAATATTAATGGTTAAAATTACGCCGCGGCAGACGAGGCAACGAACAGCAGCCAATCGCACCTACCTGACAAGTCGTCGAACACCTTGTGTGCGTGGAGGTGGGGCGGATTTGACGCCGCGTTCTGGGACGCGTTGGCGAAGCGGCGGCGGCAAAAAGGCCGGCAAGAGAGCCAGCCGCGATGACGGAGATCAGCCGTCGAAACGGCCAGCAAATCCAGCGATGGCGGAGGGGCGGCGACGGAGGGGTGGGAGGCACGGGAGGGAAGGCGCGGAGAAAATTAAAAGGAGCGAACTAACGGTTATGGAAGTGGTCGCCGACAGGTGGGAGCCCCCCTCGCTTTTCGTTGTGTCCGGCGTGCCCGGAGCGTTCCCTGTGTAGCGGCGACGAGCTCGGGGAGCCGGACACCGTATTGCCCGCTCCGAACAAAAAGAGGCTTTAGGGCACGCGGCTGAAATTGTTTTTTGTCCGGCGCGGCCAAATCCCTTTGGGGGACACTTTGAGGCACGCGGCTGAAGATGCTCTTAGCAGGGCAACATTGTCGTCCAGGCTTCTTGTCGAACACCTTGTCGGCACCATGGTGTCTAGTTCGAGGATGGAAAATGGCTGTTGTGACTTGGTTGGTGCGGCCTCTGCAGGAGCTTTGGAGCATGGGGTCATCGTCTAGAGAACTAGGGTCACTTAAGAGCATGTCTAACAGGTCCCTATTTTTTTGCTTCGTAAAACGCGAGTATTTCGCCTGAAAAAAAAATGCTCGTAGCTAGATCATTCTGTCTAGCAGACCCCGCATTTCACCCCGTATATTTGAAAATTTTAAAACCCTGGAAAATTTGTTCATAGTTCATAGATAGTTGATCATACTGCGGTGACCCAGCATACCACTGCATGTTGTAGTATACAAGTCGTTGATATGATCTTTGCGAAGGGACTTCTTCACAATTTGCCATATCCCTCAGAGTGGTACAACAGAAACATTGCAGGTCATAACACTCCATACTTTATTACAATCATTGTCTTAACAAGTTGGTATTCTCACAGGTCCTATGAGAACACCCTAAGATACTACTTAAGTACGATTACAATTCATAACAAATATAAAGAGCTCAACAACTTATTTAGGTAAGTTCTACGTTGCTCGGCTCTATGATGCTAGGGTATGTCACTACTCCTCCACCTCCGTGTCATCTGGTCCGTAGACTATCCCATAGTCTACGCCTTCCACTCCGCCGGTAAGATCAGGTTCTTCGTAGACCAGCTCGTAACTTCCTTCTGGTGCTCCATCATTGATGGCCTCCACTTCCGGATCACAGTCTAGCAAGGGTGTCGAAAGAAAGTGAGTACAGAGGTACTCAGCAAGTTCTAAAAGAATAAAAAGGTGTTTGATGCACTAGCTACGACCATTGATCAGGAAATCGCAGGTCAATGCATGTTTTGAAATCATTTCTTCAAAAGGTTGCTTTTATTATGAAAACTATGCCCGTCAGTCTTCACAGGTTGACTAGAACTTCGTGGAGTTCCTTTCCTGCCGCGTTCGCAGTTCCCTTCCCGGAACAAGGAGTGACAGCCACAATTTGATACACTCTGCAGAGGTGCGTTACTTTTCCCACAAGAGATCTCACCCTTTTTGCCATCCGCAGGGACTTGCCCCCGTTCACACTTCCTTTGGTGTGAGGCCAGGTATAAAGATCCAAGCCCACACCGCCTTCTCCGCGACTGCAAACCCACCCTTTTGTCCAACCGTACACCTCCAGTAGACTTCCCCCGATAATACGGCTTTACTCATGGTGTACTCCGAACAATCCTTCATAGATCGTAGAGCCATCATCACTAATGGATGGGGATTTAAAAGGCTATCCCAACCTACGGCAGTGCCTCCAACACCCCGCCGGCTCTACCAATCCGTTGGCGTGCAGAAGGGAAAAGATACGATTGGCTTCCCCAGAGCCATTATAGATCTCATGGTCAACGCGATTTGTACGGCGCTAGAATCACTGGACGGCATTGGTAATTTAATCCTAGGGTGATATAACCCATTGCAATGGAACCTCCACCATATCAACACATACCATGGTTCCATTGCCAGCCACATAGTCATATTCATAGTTGGAAAGTAACATTTCATTTGCGATGCAGGAATGATAAGTATATAGCTTTGCATTAAAGTAGTAGAAAATACTCAAGTTGACATGAGCAAGGGTGAACTTGCATGTGGACTGCGTGATAGTGCGATTCAATGCAGTTGATGGAACCTGGACCTCGGGTTCTGTAAGAAGCATCATTGTCCGGTAAGGACAATGTTATAAAATCCAAATAATGCAATCATGGATGTATTATTTCATGTTGTATCCCTTTACCCCGCTGAGTTATATCAATTTAGGGTTGCGTTTAAGGTTTATGTCTTTGACAGTAATTTACAATTGATTTAAAAGTATTAATCATTGTAATTCACACAAAGTACAACAATTCAAAGTAAAACTATTGTATTTGATGATTTCCTTAGTCATTCCAAAAATAATTTGAAATTATAGAGTTACCTCTATAGTTTTTGGAATAAAAAGGAATATAATATTTTTCTTGGAAAAATACCCTTTTCAATAGAAATGACTTGGAATATTAGAATTTCATTTTGAAATGTTTTGAAAATAAGTATTTGAACTTATTTGAGATTTTTCCTTGAATTTTTAAATACAAGGAAATAATAGTTTAAAATTCCAAGTTATTATTTAAATTCTGAAAATTCATAATTTTGAATTTGTTTCATAAATTCCATTTCATATTTTATTCTTGTTAAGGTTTATTTTTCATTCATTAATCCAATTTTTAATGGATTTTTAGAGTTGTATTTGATTTATTAAAATTTGGTAAAGTTTTGGCTTTTTATTAAATGTTAAAAGACTAAAATACCCCCCTGGACCTTATTGGGCCCAGCCCAATAACCTAAGCCCATGGGACAGCCCACTAAGGCTTGCCCCATAGCGGCTCGGTGGAGCCGAACGGCCCACCGCTCTCACTCACTCGGCCCTCTCTCGCTTTTCGTCTCTAACCCTAGCTTCTTTCTGCGACGCCCTGGCGATGGCGTCGCCGCCATGGCCGCCGCCTCGCTCCGGCCATCGCCGTGCTCCTCCGCCGTAACCACGTACCGATCTAGAACCGCCGCGTGCAGATCTATCGATCTGTCCGCGTAGTTGTCCCCTTCTCTTCCTCTCCTGGCGAATCGCCTCCGTGTTGAATCTCGGGAAGAATCGCCTCGACGAACTCCGGCGAGATCTCGTCCTCGCCGACGATGGGTACGCGCCTGGGGTTGACCTGGCGCGGGTGCTGCTCGCAGTACTCGAGCCGTTGCCTCAGGTGCTTGCTACGGTGGTGCTGGTTCGTGTCTGGGTTCGCCGGCGTAACGTCGGCGCCTACCCTGGACTTGCAGCTGTTAGGGCCGCGCGAGCACTGCCTCGCCATGCCCTAGCTTCTTCCAGGCGCAAGTAAGTGTTGTATCTCTTCCTTTTCTTCTGTGCGCCTCCCTTGCCACTGTTCTTCTTCCTCCTCATGCTCTGTTGCTCTCTGGTGATCCTGTGATCACGCAGAGACATGCTATTACTGCGCAATCTTCCTGTGCTTATGTCTACTGCAAGCTCATGGCCCAATTACCATTTACTGGTACTGGCACATGCTGCTTTGCTTGCTATTCATGCTGTGCTTGCTCCTCTGCTGCTCCTAGCATGTTCTGTACTTGCCATGCTCTACTGTACTTTGCTCAAAAGCTTGCTATGCCATGCTATGCTTGATTATGGCTTGCTTATTCTTACTGGGATATCATACTTGCTTGTCTAGGTGTATTTGTGATGCATCAGTGACACTTGTGTGTGTGCCAGTGGTGCCTGTGATATGCTTCAGTGCTTCCTATGCAAGCCAATGATCCATTGGATCATTCCTTGCTTGTTGGCTAACTTCCCTGTGTAGATTGGCTTGCTATAATTGATCCATTTGATCAATTCAATGTCAGTGATGGCTTACTGATTAATACGGTGGCTAAGTGATTCAATTTCCTTGTGATGCTGATGCTCAAGCATCACTATGCTGTTGCTTACTTAAGCTACTGGACTTGCTCCAGTTGTTATGGTGCAGTGAGTAAATTGTGTTGCTTAATAGTGTGCTATCACGCTGCTAAGCATGGATCTGTGATAAATTCATGCTTGTATTAATTAAATTATGATGAACTGCTTATGCAGTAATGATTTAAATGATTTGCTTGCAAATGACTTAGCTGTTCATGATTATCTGGCAAGCAATTAAATATGAATCCATTCCTGGATAATGATGTGATATATTTGGCTTTCTCTTAATTGGTGCTAAGTGTGCTGTGACCTCAGTAGCCTTGCTACTGATTGGTTGCCCACCTATTTAGTTGGATCTTGTGGCTACTCAACCTTTGCTTGCATATTTGGGAATCATCCTTGAGATGAATGCCAATATGCTTGCCTGATGAAAATCTAGGGTTACTGATGGTTCTTAGCTTAGGATTTACTGTGTAGTCTTAGCTGCTAATCCTTGCCATCTACCGGTGCTATCTGTGCATCTAATCTGGCTAGTGTGTGCATCTGTGCATATGTGCTAGTTTCTGTGTACAAGATCTGTACCTAGATGCTTTATATTTTTGGTAGCTTTTGACTGGCAGTAATCCTTGGTGAAAACCAAGTGATGATCTACCCATATGAGCATCTGCTCATCCCATGCTTATTTCATGCATATGATGGATTAGATCCATTGGATTTGTCCAGGTATTTGGTATACCTTGTTCCAGCTCCTAGTGTGAAATATTTTGTTGATGCAGACTTGGGGTTTCTGTGCTCAGCCCTTCACCTCCAATCTCTGGTTGATCTTCTCAGGTCACCATGATTCCTGGTGGCTAAGTTGGTTTTGTTGGTTTCTGTTCTTGGTTATGAACTGGATGAACTGTGCTTGTTCTTGCTTCACCCTTACCTGGTGATTTGCAAATGTGGTCGACTGTCATGGTTCTAGGGTTTGTGTGCTATTTATATGGCCTCTACTTCTGCCCTGGCCATGACACACAGGCTCATTTACTTTATGACTCATCCTTTGCCTTGCCTTGCTGTTGCTTGCCTAGCAACAGCCTTGCTATGGTGAAACTTGAGCCCTCTGTGGCTGCTCAGGTTTGGTCTGCCTGATCCTATCCTGTGCTGTCCAGGTTTTGGACAAGCACAAGTGTGCAGTGACAGTGTTCACTGTCCAAACTGAATTTCTGTGATGTTTTTCACTCTGTCCAAACTGAATCTGGTTAACACTTGTATTCTGGTTAGTATTTGTTCTTTGTTTTGTTTTGCAGGTTGGAATTATGCTATGGCCAGAAGATCATCCTCAAGCCACTTAGTTTAGGTTTAGTTTAGAATTAAACTTGTAATTTTCCTTTTCTTTTTATTCTGATCAATATATCTCAATTCTTGTATCAAGAATATTGTAAAGACTTTGTAATTGTGTTGTATATCAATAAAGCTCAAGTTTTGGTTTATGAGCTTTGTATTATGTAATGTTTATATTCTTGATGAAATATTATTTGATATTCACTTTGAAATTCAAAGTGATTTGAATTTTATATCTTGTGTTTGAATTCTAAATTCAATGTTTATATGGTGTGATGTTTATAGTTAATTGTTTAACACTTATCAAATGCAAACATTCCCCAAAGTAACAAGTTACAAAAGAGATCATGTCGAAATTTCCCTAACTCACATTGCCTAACCCTAAGTGCAAAATGAGAGAGAACCTCGATCCCTCTTAGGTTTAGTTGCAATAAGGCGCGAAAATTTCCCCCGTTTTGCGATGAAATGCACATCCCATTTCTAAATCTACCCTTCGTTGTTCCTATGTTCTGGGTTATTACAGCCTCTCCCCCTTAACAGAAACTTCGTCCCGAAGTTAAGATTGGTACCTGAACATGTCGGGGTAAGACTTCCTTAATTCTTCTTCCGTCTCCCAAGTTGCTTCTCGTTCAGGATGATGTTGCCATTGAACTTTGCAGTATTTGATTGCTCTGTTTCTTAACTTCTTCCATTGTACTTCTAAGATCTTTTCTGGTCTTTCCACATAAGTTAGATCAGATTGCAATTCTATTTCTTCATATGTAATGGGATCATCTGGTGCCTTCAAACACTTTCTGAGTTGTGAAACATGAAACACATTATGAACTTGACTTAATTGTGCCGGTAACTCCAACTCAAAAGCTGTTCCTCGATTCTGACTGAGTATCTTAAATGGTCCAATATATCGAGGACTTAATTTTCCTTTTACTCCGAACCTCTTAAGTCCTTTCATTGGGCTAACCTTTAAATAAACCATGTCTCCCACTTTCGGTTCCCAATCTCTTCTCTTTAAGTCGGCGTAACTCTTCTGACGACTCTGAGCTATTTTGAGTCTATCCCGGATCACCTCGATGACGTCTTGTCTCTCCTTGATGTAATCCGGTGTAAACTCCTTGTTTTCTCCGGTTTCAAACCAACAAATTGGTGATCGACACTTTCTTCCGTACAATGCTTCGTACGGTGCCATCTGGATGCTACTCTGATAACTATTGTTATATGAGAACTCCGCTAAAGGTAAATGGTCCTCCCATGAGCCTCCAAAGTTCAGAGCACAGGCTCTAAGCATGTCCTCAAGTATCTGATTGGTTCTTTCGGTTTGTCCTCCAGTTTGTGGATGATATGTCAGATCGAAATCCAATTTGGATCCCAAAGCTTCTTGTAGTCGTTTCCAGAATGCTGATGTGAAAATTGAACCTCTATCTGAGACTATCTTCTTTGGTACTCCATGCTTACTCACAATCTCCTTCACATATATATCCACAAGCTTTTCTGCAGTATCTTTTGTGTTTACGGCTATGAAATGAGCACTCTTGGTAAGCCTGTCCACTATTACCCATATCATATCCTTCTTCTTACTAGTCATTGGTAGACCAGTAACAAAATCCATTCCGATTTCATCCCATTTCCATTCCGGTATCTCTAGTGGTTTGAGTAATCCCGCAGGACTCTGATGTTCTGCCTTCACTCGTTGACATGTATGACATTCCGAGACATATTGTGCTATTTCTCTTTTCATGTTGTTCCACCAGAACATCTCCTTCAAATCCATATACATCTTAGTACTTCCCGGATGTATTGAATAAGGGGTTTCATGTGCTTCCTTTAATATGATTGTCTTCACTTCTGGATCATCCGGTACACAGATCCTTTTCTGGAAGTATAATGAATCAAAATCCCCTAGATGGAATTCTGATGGGTTTCCTTCTCCAATCCTCTTGATTTCCTCTTGGATGAACAAATCATCCGCTTGCTTTCGGATAATCTCATATTTCAAGTCTGAGTACATCTCATCCATAATCCTCATGGTTGCTATACTTCCCTTATCATCACCTTGAATAAATAAAATCTGAGCCTCCTCTAGCTCTTTCCGAAGTTCCTTTGGAATCTCCCATTCCGTAGGTTGATTCTCGGTACTCTTCCTACTTAGGGCATCTGCTACTACATTAGCTTTGCCTGGTGTATAGTTGATCTTAAGGTCGTAATCCTTAATCAACTCTAACCATCTCTTCTGTCTCATGTTTAATTCCTTCTGGGTGAAGAAATATTTCAAACTTTTGTGATCGGTGTATAACTCACACTTGGATCCATATAGAAATTGTCTCCAACTCTTCAAAGCATACACAACTGCTGCTAACTCGAGATCATGTACTGGGTAGTTGTGTTCATGTGGTTTCAACTGCCTTGATCCATAAGCTATTACCTTCCGATCTTGCATAAGAACACATCCAAGTCCATTCTTGGAAGCATCACAATACACCGTGTAATCCTTTCCAGTTCAGAACTGCTAACACCGGTGCTGTGGTTAACTTATCTTTGAGTGTTTGGAAGCTGGCTTCACACTCATCTGTCCACACAAATGGAGTATTTTTCTTGAGTAACTTGGTCATTGGTCCTGCAATCTTCGAAAATCCCTCAATGAATCTCCGATAATAGCCTGCCATACCAAGAAATCCTCGTATCTCCTTAGCATTTTTAGGTGATTTCCATTCCAATACGGATTGAACCTTGCTTGGATTCACCGCTATGCCTTCTTTGGTTATGACATGTCCAAGAAATTCAACACTATCTAACCAAAATTTGCACTTGCTAAACTTCGCATATAGCTGATGTTCCCTCAAAGTTTGCAGAACTATCTTCAAATGCTTGGCATGTTCTTCTTTATCTTTGGAATAGATTAGAATATCATCTATGAACACTATCACAAACTTGTCCAAGTACTTCATGAATATCTTGTTCATCAAATTCATGAAAATTGCTGGTGCATTTGTTAGTCCAAATGGTACAACCAAGTATTCATGGTGTCCATACCTTGATACGAACGCTGTTTTTGGTACATCCTCCTTCTTGATCTTGATTTGATGGTATCCTGACCTTAAATCTATCTTCGAGAAGACTCCCGCACCTTGAACTTGATCAAAAAGGTCTTGAATTCTAGGTAAAGGATACTTGTTCTTGATAGTTACATTGTTCAAATTTCTGTAATCTCCACACATTCTCTTTCCTCCATCTCTTTTATCCACAAAAATCACTGGTGTACCCCATGGTGACACACTTTCTTGAATGAATCCCTTCTGTTCTAAATCATCAATCTGAGCTTTCAGTTCCACTAACTCCTTCGGCCCCATCTTATATGGTGGTTGTGCTATTGGTGCTGTGCCTGGAATCAGATCGATTGTGAATTCTATCTCTCTATCGGGTGGCATTCCCGGTAGTTCCTTAGGGAATACATCCTTAAACTCATTCACTACAGGAATATCTTCAATTCTCACCTCCTTCAGACTATTGAGTTCCAATCCAATCTCCAACTCACTGTACTTATCTCCTTGGAACACTATTCGACCTCCGATGGAGTTGCGAAGTGATACTGTTTTGTCTCCACAGTTAATCACCGCTCCATTTTCTGTCAACCAATCCATTCCTAGGATGACTGATATGTCCTTCATGGGTATGATGAATAGGTCTGCGAAATACACACAGTCACATATGGTTAGGACTTGTGCTTCTTTCACGTGGGTTACTAAGATCGTTCCCCCCGCGGATAGAACAGTTATAGGGGTTTCTAACTTAGAACATCTAAGCCCGAATCTTTCCACAAACTCCAATGCAAGAAATGATGTGGTTGCTCCAGTATCAAATAATACTTTGCCAGGATGAGTAAGAATGCTTAGCGTACCTAAGACTGTTTGATCCGACTCTTCCGCTTGTTCCAAAGATGTGCAATTCAGCTTTCCATAAGGCTTTCCCCTCTTGTTGTTGTAGTTGTAGTTGCGGTTGTTGTTGTTGCGGTTGTTGTTGTTGTTGTTGTTGTTGTTGTTGTTGTTGTTGTTGTTTCCAGCTCGTCCTCCAGAGCTCTGTCCGCTCCAAGACGCCTTGTTTGGACACTCCGGCTTGATGTGTCCTTCCTTCCCACAACCATAACAAATGATTCTGGGTTTCTGACAATCCTTCTGCAAATGACCCTTTAGGCCACAATTGTTGCAGATGATTTGGCTGATTGGATTCTGACTCTGACCTCCCCGGTTGTATTGATTACCGTAGTAGGTCCGTATCGGGGTTTGAAACTCCGATCAGGTGTTGGTTTATCGATTGGGTACTTCCTTGGCTCTATACGAGCCCTCTTCCTTCGTCCTCCTGGACTTGCCTATAATCATCCTCGAAAGTGATTGCCGAGTCAATCAGTTCCTGGAATTCGGCAGTCCGTGCCAACCTCAGTTGCATCTTCATGTATGGATTCATGCCTTTCATGAACCGCTTCTTCCGCTTCTCCTCTGTATCTACATCCTCAGGTGCATACCTGGATAACCTGTTGAAATCCCGAACATAATGCATGATGGGTGCAGTATTCTGTCTTAGTTCTTCAAACTCCCTCTTCTTCAGCTCCACCACGCTGTCCGGAACATGAGCATCCCGGAACTTCTTCTTGAACTCCTCCCAGGTGAACACCTTATCAGGAGGGTGTACTGCTACAAGGTTCTCCCACCATGACGCTGCTGGTCCTGACAACAGATAAGTTGTGTATCTGATCTTCTCCTCATCGTTGCAACCAACGGTTTTCAGCTTCCTTTCTGTATCCATAAGCCAATCTTCAGCGTCCATTGGTTCTGGAGCTGATGTAAACGGTAGTGGTCTTGCATTTTGGAAGTCCGATAGAGTTACACCCTTGCCTTCATTACCCCTATCATTGATGACGTGGGTAAAGAAATCTTGCATGTTTTTGCTCTGGCTTTCCTGGTAACGCCTCCTATCTTCCTCCATTGACCTCATATACTGTTGGAAGTCTGGGTGCATCATTGGGTGTGGTGGTGGTGGTGCGTTCTCTGCTCTAGCTGCTGCATCTGCCTCCTCTTTCTCTCTTGCTTCCCGCTCTCTGCGAGCCTCTTCGGTTTCTACTAACGCCATTTCCCCCTAGTCCTGTAACAAAGAGCGATTACTCATAATTACACCATGCAAATGCTTTCTGAGCTCAACTCAATGCCCAGAACTAGTCACACAATGAAATCAAGAAGCAAATACAAAACAAACATTTATTATGCATATACTTTGTATGATACATAACACACTCACAAACTTATATTACATGTGGTATATATAAACCACTTATTTGGCTCAAAGCCCAAGCCAACGGGAATTTAAAATACGCTCTATTACAATACCACCTAGATTACTTTATTCTTCCTTGGAGCTCTACTCCTCGTCATCATAACTCGCCTCCGCGTACATCCCTGGGGTCCATCCGGTACAGCGGTTTGTCCTCCGAACACCGTCCGGAATGAAGGTTCTTCCCGTAGGTATGTAGTCTGAATCGGATGAAGTGCCGAGACAGAGATCTGTCATGCCAAAGTAACTAGATAAAGACTCATATATATCCCCAGTGGGATACAGCTCATCTTCTCCTGTCATCCATGGAGGATTCCTATTCACTTGACCCCTCATCTTCTTCTTCTTCTTTTTCTTGGTTCCAGAACTCTCACCTACGACGTACTGGGATGTTTTGGGTAACCCCATCTCCAAATCTAAAGAAATGGAGTTGGTGTCTTTCTCTTCGTGCCCAAAGCTTTGGTTAACATTCTGGTTAACCGCGCCTCCTTCATCCTCTGACACACAAGTGATGGGTTCTCCTTCATCTCCAAATGGTTCCCCGAAACGCCAACCAGTCGAATTCTCGATTGGTGACTCCGAGTAGTTTAGATTCCTGGAATCATCTCCCCCATATCCAGACTCATATGATGCTGACACATGTGGATAATGTGGAACAAAGTTGGGTGTGAGTGGATCTTTATGGGATAATTGGTCACTCAAATCTACATAGCTGTCTAGGCTAAAGAAAGGTGTAGTATGTTGTGGTTGTGCCCTCAAATCACGCATCCGAGTTTGGACTTTATCAGGGTCCATGAACTCAGCTAGCATGTGGTCAATCTCACCTCTCATCTTCATGTGTAAAAGGTACATCGTGGTCAATAAAGACTTACAGCTATCCATGTGCTGTGCTACAGCTTCAGGACTTCTGTGTGCTAACACCAAATGATTCAGAGTGGGATCCTCATCTTCCTCGGCATGAGGTATATGAGAAAACTCTGAACATAGCTGTTCTACTGACTTATGCTGCCTTATCTCAAGGATTGCCTTGAATAGGCCCATGTGGTAGGCTGTGGTGATAGTTTTGGCTTCTCCGTATGGCATTATACGACTCATCAGCAGTTTTTCCGGTAGTTGGACCGATACTCTGCACTTGGCTAGGATTTCCCCATCATAGTAGGTATACTTGATAACAGGTATTCGTGGATCACAATGAAGTTCCTTCAGCATCCCACACAGGAGAGCTGTTATTGGTCCATCATAATCACCGAGCCATCCCTCAACCTTCCTCAAAGTCCTCTTAGGAAAAGTGTTCGCCATTATGGCTGTATACAAAAGCAGAATATTAGTACTGATAATGCATCATAATAGCTATAATAAAGAATTATCGCACTAAAATATATGGTTTTGCTATTCTCAAGTGAATAATCACCATATTTCTAGAGAATCCTTTACTATTTCTACTAGACTCCTACAGGTTTCTTCCCTATACTAGGTTTTTCCAACCTAAGGTCGCAACATTTGCTCTGATACCAGCTGCGGTGACCCAGCATACCACTGCATGTTGTAGTATACAAGTCGTTGATATGATCTTTGCGAAGGGACTTCTTCACAATTTGCCATATCCCTCAGAGTGGTACAACAGAAACATTGCAGGTCATAACACTCCATACTTTATTACAATCATTGTCTTAACAAGTTGGTATTCTCACAGGTCCTATGAGAACACCCTAAGATACTACTTAAGTACGATTACAACTCATAACAAATATAAAGAGCTCAACAACTTATTTAGGTAAGTTCTACGTTGCTCGGCTCTATGATGCTAGGGTATGTCACTACTCCTCCACCTCCGTGTCATCTGGTCCGTAGACTATCCCATAGTCTACGCCTTCCACTCCGCCGGTAAGATCAGGTTCTTCGTAGACCAGCTCGTAACTTCCTTCTGGTGCTCCATCGTTGATGGCCTCCACTTCCGGATCACAGTCTAGCAAGGGTGTCGAAAGAAAGTGAGTACAGGGGTACTCAGCAAGTTCTAAAAGAATAAAAAGGTGTTTGATGCACTAGCTACGACCATTGATCAGGAAATCGCAGGTCAATGCATGTTTTGAAATCATTTCTTCAAAAGGTTGCTTTTATTATGAAAACTATGCCCGTCAGTCTTCACAGGTTGACTAGAACTTCGTGGAGTTCCTTTCCTGCCGCGTTCGCAGTTCCCTTCCCGGAACAAGGAGTGACAGCCACAATTTGATACACTCTGCAGAGGTGCGTTACTTTTCCCACAAGAGATCTCACCCTTTTTGCCATCCGCAGGGACTTGCCCCCGTTCACACTTCCTTTGGTGTGAGGCCAGGTATAAAGATCCAAGCCCACACCGCCTTCTCCGCGACTGCAAACCCACCCTTTTGTCCAACCGTACACCTCCAGTAGACTTCCCCCGATAATACGGCTTTACTCATGGTGTACTCCGGACAATCCTTCATAGATCGTAGAGCCATCATCACTAATGGATGGGGATTTAAAAGGCTATCCCAACCTACGGCAGTGCCTCCAACACCCCACCGGCTCTACCAATCCGTTGGCGTGCAGAAGGGAAAAGATACGATTGGCTTCCCCAGAGCCATTATAGATCTCATGGTCAACGCGATTTGTACGGCGCTAGAATCACTGGACGGCATTGGTAATTTAATCCTAGGGTGATATAACCCATTGCAATGGAACCTCCACCATATCAACACATACCATGGTTCCATTGCCAGCCACATAGTCATATTCATAGTTGGAAAGTAACATTTCATTTGTGATGCAGGAATGATAAGTATATAGCTTTGCATTAAAGTAGTAGAAAATACTCAAGTTGACATGAGCAAGGGTGAACTTGCCTGTGGACTGCGAGATAGTGCAGTTCAATGCAGTTGATGGAACCTGGACCTCGGGTTCTGTAAGAAGCATCATTGTCTGGTAAGGACAATGTTATAAAATCCAAATAATGCAATCATGGATGTATTATTTCATGTTGTATCCCTTTACCCCGCTGAGTTATATCAATTTAGGGTTGCGTTTAAGGTTTATGTCTTTGACAGTAATTTACAATTGATTTAAAAGTATTAATCATTGTAATTCACACAAAGTACAACAATTCAAAGTAAAACTATTTTATTTGATGATTTCCTTAGTCATTCCAAAAATAATTTGAAATTATAGAGTTACCTCTATAGTTTTTGGAATAAAAAGGAATATAGTATTTTTCTTGGAAAAATACCCTTTTCAATAGAAATGACTTGGAATATTAGAATTTCATTTTGAAATGTTTTGAAAATAAGTATTTGAACTTATTTGAGATTTTTCCTTGAATTTTTAAATACAAGGAAATAATAGTTTAAAATTCCAAGTTATTATTTAAATTCTCAAAAGTCATAATTTTGAATTTGTTTCATAAATTCCATTTCATATTTTATTCTTGTTAAGGTTTATTTTTCATTCATTAATCCAATTTTTAATGGATTTTTAGAGTTGTATTTGATTTATTAAAATTTGGTAAAGTTTTGGCTTTTTATTAAATGTTAAAAGACTAAAATACCCCCTGGACCTTATTGGGCCCAGCCCAATAACCTAAGCCCATGGGACAGCCCACTAAGGCTTGCCCCATAGCGGCTCGGTGGAGCCGAACGGCCCACCGCTCTCACTCACTCGGCCCTCTCTCGCTTTTCGTCTCTAACCCTAGCTTCTTTCTGCGACGCCCTGGCGATGGCGTCGCCGCCATGGCCGCCGCCTCGCTCCGGCCATCGCCGTGCTCCTCCACCGTAACCACCTACCGATCTAGAACCGCCGCGTGCAGATCTATCGATCTGTCCGCGTAGTTTTCCCCTTCTCTTCCTCTCCTGGCGAATCGCCTCCGTGTTGAATCTTGGGAAGAATCGCCTCGACGAACTCCGGCGAGATCTCGTCCTCGCCGACGATGGGTACGCGCCTGGGGTTGACCTGGCGCGGGTGCTGCTCGCAGTACTCGAGCCGTCGCCTCAGGTGCTTGCTACGGTGGTGCTGGTTCGTGTCTGGGTTCGCCGGCGTAACGTCGGCGCCTACCCTGGACTTGCAGCTGTTAGGGCCGCGCGAGCACTGCCTCGCCATGCCCTAGCTTCTGCTTCCAGGCGCAAGTAAGTGTTGTATCTCTTCCTTTTCTTCTGTGCGCCTCCCTTGCCACTGTTCTTCTTCCTCCTCATGCTCTGTTGCTCTCTGGTGATCCTGTGATCACGCAGAGACATGCTATTACTGCGCAATCTTCCTGTGCTTATGTCTACTGCAAGCTCATGGCCCAATTACCATTTACTGGTACTGGCACATGCTGCTTTGCTTGCTATTCATGCTGTGCTTGCTCCTCTGCTGCTCCTAGCATGTTCTGTACTTGCCATGCTCTACTGTACTTTGCTCAAAAGCTTGCTATGCTTGATTATGGCTTGCTTATTCTTACTGGGATATCATACTTGCTTGTCTAGGTGTATTTGTGATGCATCAGTGACACTTGTGTGTGTGCCAGTGGTGCCTGAGATATGCTTCAGTGCTTCCTATGCAAGCCAATGATCCATTGGATCATTCCTTGCTTGTTGGCTAACTTCCCTGTGTAGATTGGCTTGCTATAATTGATCCATTTGATCAATTCAATGTCAGTGATGGCTTACTGATTAATACTGTGGCTAAGTGATTCAATTTCCTTGTGATGCTGATGCTCAAGCATCACTATGCTGTTGCTTACTTAAGCTACTGGACTTGCTCCAGTTGTTATGGTGCAGTGAGTAAATTGTGTTGCTTAATAGTGTGCTACTGTCAGTGCTAAGCATGGATCTGTGATAAATTCATGCTTGTATTAATTAAATTATGATGAACTGCTTATGCAGTAATGATTTAAATGATTTGCTTGCAAATGACTTAGCTGTTCATGATTATCTGGCAAGCAATTAAATATGAATCCATTCCTGGATAATGATGTGATATATTTGGCTTTCTCTTAATTGGTGCTAAGTGTGCTGTGACCTCAGTAGCCTTGCTACTGATTGGTTGCCCACCTATTTAGTTGGATCTTGTGGCTACTCAACCTTTGCTTGCATATTTGGGAATCATCCTTGAGATGAATGCCAATATGCTTGCCTGATGAAAATCTAGGGTTACTGATGGTTCTTAGCTTAGGATTTACTGTGTAGTCTTAGCTGCTAATCCTTGCCATCTACTGGTGCTATCTGTGCATCTAATCTAGCTAGTGTGTGCATCTGTGCATATGTGCTAGTTTCTGTGTACAAGATCTGTACCTAGATGCTTTATATTTTTGGTAGATTTTGACTGGCAGTAATCCTTGGTGAAAACCAAGTGATGATCTACCCATATGAGCATCTGCTCATCCCATGCTTATTTCATGCATATGATGGATCAGATCCATTGGATCTGTCCAGGTATTTGGTATACCTTGTTCCAGCTCCTAGTGTGAAATATTTTGTTGATGCAGACTTGGGGTTTCTGTGCTCAGCCCTTCACCTCCAATCTCTGGTTGATCTTCTCAGGTCACCATGATTCCTGGTGGCTAAGTTGGTTTTGTTGGTTTCTGTTCTTGGTTATGAACTGGATGAACTGTGCTTGTTCTTGCTTCACCCTTACCTGGTGATTTGCAAATGTGGTCGACTGTCATGGTTCTAGGGTTTGTGTGCTATTTATATGGCCTCTACTTCTGCCCTGGCCATGACACACAGGCTCATTTACTTTATGACTCATCCTTTGCCTTGCTGTTGCTTGCCTAGCAACAGCCTTGCTATGGTGAAACTTGAGCCCTCTGTGGCTGCTCAGGTTTGGTCTGCCTGATCCTATCCTGTGCTGTCCAGGTTTTGGACAAGCACAAGTGTGCAGTGACAGTGTTCACTGTCCAAACTGAATTTCTGTGATGTTTTTCACTCTGTCCAAACTGAATCTGGTTAACACTTGTATTCTGGTTAGTATTTGTTCTTTGTTTTGTTTTGCAGGTTGGAATTATGCTATGGCCAGAAGATCATCCTCAAGCCACTTAGTTTAGGTTTAGTTTAGAATTAAACTTGTAATTTTCCTTTTCTTTTTATTCTGATCAATATATCTCAATTCTTGTATCAAGAATATTGTAAAGACTTTGTAATTGTGTTGTATATCAATAAAGCTCAAGTTTTGGTTTATGAGCTTTGTATTATGTAATGTTTATATTCTTGATGAAATATTATTTGATATTCACTTTGAAATTCAAAGTGATTTGAATTTTATATCTTGTGTTTGAATTCTAAATTCAATGTTTATATGGTGTGATGTTTATAGTTAATTGTTTAACACTTATCAAATGCAAACATTCCCCAAAGTAACAAGTTACAAAAGAGATCATGTCGAAATTTCCCTAACTCACATTGCCTAACCCTAAGTGCAAAATGAGAGAGAACCTCGATCCCTCTTAGGTTTAGTTGCAATAAGGCGCGAAAATTTCCCCCGTTTTGCGATGAAATGCACATCCCATTTCTAAATCTACCCTTCGTTGTTCCTATGTTCTGGGTTATTACAGCCTCTCCCCCTTAACAGAAACTTCGTCCCAAAGTTAAGATTGGTACCTGAACATGTCGGGGTAAGACTTCCTTAATTCTTCTTCCGTCTCCCAAGTTGCTTCTTGTTCAGGATGATGTTGCCATTGAACTTTGCAGTATTTGATTGCTCTGTTTCTTAACTTCTCCCATTGTACTTCTAAGATCTTTTCTGGTCTTTCCACATAAGTTAGATCAGATTGCAATTCTATTTCTTCATATGTAATGGGATCATCTGGTGCCTTCAAACACTTTCTGAGTTGTGAAACATGAAACACATTATGAACTTGACTTAATTCTGCCGGTAACTCCAACTCAAAAGCTGTTCCTCGATTCTGACTGAGTATCTTAAATGGTCCAATATATCGAGGACTTAATTTTCCTTTTACTCTGAACCTCTTAAGTCCTTTCATTGGGCTAACCTTTAAATAAACCATGTCTCCCACTTTCGGTTCCCAATCTCTTCTCTTTAAGTCGGCGTAACTCTTCTGACGACTCTGAGCTATTTTGAGTCTATCCCGGATCACCTCGATGACGTCTTGTCTCTCCTTGATGTAATCCGGTGTAAACTCCTTGTTTTCTCCGGTTTCAAACCAACAAATTGGTGATCGACACTTTCTTCCGTACAATGCTTCGTACGGTGCCATCTGGATGCTACTCTGATAACTATTGTTATATGAGAACTCCGCTAAAGGTAAATGGTTCTCCCATGAGCCTCCAAAGTTCAGAGCACAGGCTCTAAGCATGTCCTCAAGTATCTGATTGGTTCTTTCGGTTTGTCCTCCGGTTTGTGGATGATATGCTGTACTGAAATCCAATTTGGATCCCAAAGCTTCTTGTAGTCGTTTCCAGAATGCTGATGTGAAAATTGAACCTCTATCTGAGACTATCTTCTTTGGTACTCCATGCTTACTCACAATCTCCTTCACATATATATCCACAAGCTTTTCTGCAGTATCTTTTGTGTTTACGGCTATGAAATGAGCACTCTTGGTAAGCCTGTCCACTATTACCCATATCATATCCTTCTTCTTACTAGTCATTGGTAGACCAGTAACAAAATCCATTCCGATTTCATCCCATTTCCATTCCGGTATCTCTAGTGGTTTGAGTAATCCCGCATGACTCTGATGTTCTGCCTTCACTCGTTGACATGTATGACATTCCGAGACATATTGTGCTATTTCTCTTTTCATGTTGTTCCACCAGAACATCTCCTTCAAATCCATATACATCTTAGTACTTCCCGGATGTATTGAATAAGGGGTTTCATGTGCTTCCTTTAATATGATTGTCTTCACTTCTGGATCATCCGGTACACAGATCCTTTTCTGGAAGTATAATGAATCAAAATCCCCTAGATGGAATTCTGATGGTTTTCCTTCTCCAATCCTCTTGATTTCCTCTTGGATGAACAAATCATCCGCTTGCTTTCGGATAATCTCATATTTCAAGTCTGAGTACATCTCATCCATAATCCTCATGGTTGCTATACTTCCCTTATCATCACCTTGAATAAATAAAATCTGAGCCTCCTCTAGCTCTTTCCGAAGTTCCTTTGGAATCTCCCATTCCGTAGGTTGATTCTCGGTACTCTTCCTACTTAGGGCATCTTCTACTACATTAGCTTTGCCTGGTGTATAGTTGATCTTAAGTTCGTAATCCTTAATCAACTCTAACCATCTCTTCTGTCTCATGTTTAATTCCTTCTGGGTGAAGAAATATTTCAAACTTTTGTGATCGGTGTATAACTCACACTTGGATCCATATAGAAATTGTCTCCAACTCTTCAAAGCATACACAACTGCCGCTAACTCGAGATCATGTACTGGGTAGTTGTGTTCATGTGGTTTCAACTGCCTTGATCCATAAGCTATTACCTTCCGATCTTGCATAAGAACACATCCAAGTCCATTCTTGGAAGCATCACAATACACCGTGTAATCCTTTCCAGGTTCAGGAACTGCTAACACCGGTGCTGTGGTTAACTTATCTTTGAGTGTTTGGAAGCTGGCTTCACACTCATCTGTCCACACAAATGGAGTATTTTTCTTGAGTAACTTGGTCATTGGTCCTGCAATCTTCGAAAATCCCTCAATGAATCTCCGATAATAGCCTGCCATACCAAGAAATCCTCGTATCTCCTTAGCATTTTTAGGTGATTTCCATTCCAATACGGATTGAACCTTGCTTGGATTCACCGCTATGCCTTCTTTGGTTATGACATGTCCAAGAAATTCAACACTATCTAACCAAAATTTGCACTTGCTAAACTTCGCATATAGCTGATGTTCCCTCAAAGTTTGCAGAACTATCTTCAAATGCTTGGCATGTTCTTCTTTATCTTTGGAATAGATTAGAATATCATCTATGAACACTATCACAAACTTGTCCAAGTACTTCATGAATATCTTGTTCATCAAATTCATGAAAATTGCTGGTGCATTTGTTAGTCCAAATGGTACAACCAAGTATTCATGGTGTCCATACCTTGATACGAACGCTGTTTTTGGTACATCCTCCTTCTTGATCTTGATTTGATGGTATCCTGACCTTAAATCTATCTTCGAGAAGACTCCCGCTCCTTGAACTTGATCAAAAAGGTCTTGAATTCTAGGTAAAGGATACTTGTTCTTGATAGTTACATTGTTCAAATTTCTGTAATCTCCACACATTCTCTTTCCTCCATCTCTTTTATCCACAAAAATCACTGGTGTACCCCATGGTGACACACTTTCTTGAATGAATCCCTTCTGTTCTAACTCATCAATCTGAGCTTTCAGTTCCACTAACTCCTTCGGCCCCATCTTATATGGTGGTTGTGCTATTGGTGCTGTGCCTGGAATCAGATCGATTGTGAATTCTATCTCTCTATCGGGTGGCATTCCCGGTAGTTCCTTAGGGAATACATCCTTAAACTCATTCACTACAGGAATATCTTCAATTCTCACCTCCTTCAGACTATTGAGTTCCAATCCAATCTCCAACTCACTGTACTTATCTCCTTGGAACACTATTCGACCTCCGATGGAGTTGCGAAGTGATACTGTTTTGTCTCCACAGTTAATCACCGCTCCATTTTCTGTCAACCAATCCATTCCTAGGATGACTGATATGTCCTTCATGGGTATGATGAATAGGTCTGCGAAATACACACAGTCACATATGGTTAGGACTTGTGCTTCTTTCACGTGGGTTACTAAGATCGTTCCCCCCGCGGATAGAACAGTTATAGGGGTTTCTAACTTAGAACATCTAAGCCCGAATCTTTCCACAAACTCCAATGCAAGAAATGATGTGGTTGCTCCAGTATCAAATAATACTTTGCCAGGATGAGTAAGAATGCTTAGCGTACCTAAGACTGTTTGATCCGACTCTTCCGCTTGTTCCAAAGATGTGCAATTCAGCTTTCCATAAGGCTTTCCCCTCTTGTTGTTGTAGTTGTAGTTGCGGTTGTTGTTGTTGCGGTTGTTGTTGTTGTTGTTGTTGTTGTTGTTTTCACCTCGTCCTCCAGAGCTCTGTCCGCTCCAAGACGCCTTGTTTGGACACTCCGGCTTGATGTGTCCTTCCTTCCCACAACCATAACAAATGATTCTGGGTTTCTGACAATCCTTCTGCAAATGACCCTTTAGGCCACAATTGTTGCAGATGATTTGGCTGATTGGATTCTGATTCTGACCTCCCCGGTTGTATTGATTACCAGTAGTAGGTCTGTATCGGGGTTTGAAACTCCGATCAGGTGTTGGTTTACTGATTGGGTACTTCCTTGGCTCTATACGAGCCCTCTTCCTTCTGTCCTCCTGGACTTGCCTATAATCATCCTCGAAAGTGATTGCCGAGTCAATCAGTTCCTGGAATTCAGCAGTCCGTGCCAACCTCAGTTGCATCTTCATGTATGGATTCATGCCTTTCATGAACCGCTTCTTCCGCTTCTCCTCTGTATCTACATCCTCAGGTGCATACCTGGATAACCTGTTGAAATCCCGAACATACTGCATGATGGGTGCAGTATTCTGTCTTAGTTCTTCAAACTCCCTCTTCTTCAGCTCCACCACGCTGTCCGAAACATGAGCATCCCGGAACTTCTTCTTGAACTCCTCCCAGGTGAACACCTTATCAGGAGGGTGTACTGCTACAAGGTTCTCCCACCATGACGCTGCTGGTCCTGACAACAGATAAGTTGTGTATCTGATCTTCTCCTCATCGTTGCAACCAACGGTTTTCAGCTTCCTTTCCGTATCCATAAGCCAATCTTCAGCGTCCATTGGTTCTGGAGCTGATGTAAACGGTAGTGGTCTTGCATTTTGGAAGTCCGATAGAGTTACACCCTTGCCTTCATTACCCCTATCATTGATGACGTGGGTAAAGAAATCTTGCATGTTTTTGCTCTGGCTTTCCCGTTAACGCCTCCTATCTTCCTCCATTGACCTCATATACTGTTGGAAGTCTGGGTGCATCATTGGGTGTGGTGGTGGTGGTGCGTTCTCTGCTCTAGCTGCTGCATCTGCCTCCTCTTTCTCTCTTGCTTCCCGCTCTCTGCGAGCCTCTTCGGTTTCTACTAACGCCATTTCGCCCTAGTCCTGTAACAAAGAGCGATTACTCATAATTACACCATGCAAATGCTTTCTGAGCTCAACTCAATGCCCAGAACTAGTCACACAATGAAATCAAGAAGCAAATACAAAACAAACATTTATTATGCATATACTTTGTATGATACATAACACACTCACAAACTTATATTACATGTGGTATATATAAACCACTTATTTGGCTCAAAGCCCAAGCCAACGGGAATTTAAAATACGCTCTATTACAATACCACCTAGATTACTTTATTCTTCCTTGGAGCTCTACTCCTCGTCATCATAACTCGCCTCCGCGTACATCCCTGGGGTCCATCCGGTACAGCGGTTTGTCCTCCGAACACCGTCCGGAATGAAGGTTCTTCCCGTAGGTATGTAGTCTGAATCGGACGAAGTGCCGAGACAGAGATCTGTCATGCCAAAGTAACTAGATAAAGACTCATATATATCCCCAGTGGGATACAGCTCATCTTCTCCTGTCATCCATGGAGGATTCCTATTCACTTGACCCCTCATCTTCTTCTTCTTCTTCTTTTTCTTGGTTCCAGAACTCTCACCTACGACGTACTGGGATGTTTTGGGTAACCCCATCTCCAAATCTAAAGAAATGGAGTTGGTGTCTTTCTCTTCGTGCCCAAAGCTTTGGTTAACATTCTGGTTAACCGCGCCTCCTTCATCCTCTGACTCACAAGTGATGGGTTCTCCTTCATCTCCAAATGGTTCCCCGAAACGCCAACCAGTCGAATTCTCAATTGGTGACTCCGAGTAGTTTAGATTCCTGGAATCATCTCCCCCATATCCAGACTCATATGATGCTGACACATGTGGATAATGTGGAACAAAGTTGGGTGTGAGTGGATCTTTATGGGATAACTGGTCACTCAAATCTACATAGCTGTCTAGGCTAAAGAAAGGTGTAGTATGTTGTGGTTGTGCCCTCAAATCACGCATCCGAGTTTGGACTTTATCAGGGTCCGTGAACTCAGCTAGCATGTGGTCAATCTCACCTCTCATCTTCATGTGTAAAAGGTACATCGTGGTCAATAAATACTTACAGCTATCCATGTGCTGTGCTACAGCTTCAGGACTTCTGTGTGCTAACACCAAATGATTCAGAGTGGGATCCTCATCTTCCTCGGCATGAGGTATATGAGAAAACTCTGAACATAGCTATTCTACTGACTTATGCTGCCTTATCTCAAGGATTTCCTTGAATAGGCCCATGTGGTAGGCTGTGGTGATAGTTTTGGCTTCTCCGTATGGCATTATACGACTCATCAGCAGTTTTTCCGGTAGTTGGACCGATACTCTGCACTTGGCTAGGATTTCCCCATCATAGTAGGTATACTTGATAACAGGTATCCGTGGATCACAATGAAGTTCCTTCAGCATCCCACACAGGAGAGCTGTTATTGGTCCATCATAATCACCGAGCCATCCCTCAACCTTCCTCAAAGTCCTCTTAGGAAAAGTGTTCGCCATTATGGCTGTATACAAAAGCAGAATATTAGTACTGATAATGCATCATAATAGCTATAATAAAGAATTATCGCACTAAAATATATGGTTTTGCTATTCTCAAGTGAATAATCACCATATTTCTAGAGAATCCTTTACTATTTCTACTAGACTCCTACAGGTTTCTTCCCTATACTAGGTTTTTCCAACCTAAGGTCGCAACATTTGCTACGATACCACTGCGGTGACCCGACATACCACCGCATGTTGTAGTATACAAGTCGTTGATATGATCTTTGCGAAGGGACTTCTTCACAATTTGCCATATCCCTCGAGTGGTACAACGAAACATTGCAGGTCATAACACTCCATACTTTATTACAATCATTGTCTTAACAAGTTGGTATTCTCACAGTCCTATGAGAACACCGTAAGATACTACTTAATTACGATTACAACTCATAACAAATATAAAGAGCTCAACAACTTATTTAGGTAAGTTCTACGTTGCTCGGCTCTATGATGCTAGGGTATGTCACTACTCCTCCACCTCCGTGTCATCTGGTCCGTAGACTATCCCATAGTCTACGCCTTCCACTCCGCCGGTAAGATCAGGTTCTTCGTAGACCAGCTCGTAACTTCCTTCTCGGTGCTCCATCGTTGATGGCCTCCACTTAGGATCACGATCTAGCAAGGGTGTCGAAAGAAAGTGAGTACAGGGGTACTCAGCAAGTTCTAAAAGAATAAAAAGGTGTTTGATGCACTAGCTACGACCATTGATCAGAAATCGCAGGTCAATGCATGTTTTGAAATCATTTCTTCAAAAGGTTGCTTTTATTATGAAAACTATGCCCGTCGGTCTTCACGGGTTGACTAGAACTTCGTGGAGTTCCTTTCCTGCCGTGTTCGCAGTTCCCTTCCCGGAACAAGGAGTGACAGCCACAATTTGATACACTCTGCAGAGGTGCGTTACTTTTCCCACAAGAGATCTCACCCTTTTTGCCATCCGCATGGACTTGCCCCCGTTCACACTTCCTTTGGTGTGAGGCCAGGTATAAAGATCCAAGCCCACACCGCCTTCTCCGCGACTGCAAACCCACCCTTTTGTCCAACCGTACACCTCCAGTAGACTTCCCAGATAATACGGCTTTACTCATGGTGTACTCAGGACAATCCTTCATAGATCGTAGAGCCATCATCACTAATGGATGGGGATTTAAAAGGCTATCCCAACTCATTTAAGCAAGGCCTCCAACACCCCACCGGCTCTACCAATCCGTTGGCGTGCAGAAGGGAAAAGATACGATTGGCTTCCCCAGAGCCATTATAGATCTCATGGTCAACGCGATTTGTACGGCGCTAGAATCACTGGACGGCATTGGTAATTTAATCCTAGGGTGATATAACCCATTGCAATGGAACCTCCACCATATCAACACATACCATGGTTCCATTGCCAGCCACATAGTCATATTCATAGTTGGAAAGTAACATTTCATTTGCGATGCAGGAATGATAAGTATATAGCTTTGCATTAAAGTAGTAGAAAATACTCAAGTTGACATGAGCAAGGGTGAACTTGCCTGTGGACTGCGAGATAGTGCAGTTCAATGCAGTTGATGGAACCTGGACCTCGGGTTACGTAAGAAGCATCATTGTGCAGTAAGGACAATGTTATAAAATCCAAATAATGCAATCATGGATGTATTATTTCATGTTGTATCCCTTTACCCTTGAGTTATATCAATTTAGGGTTGCGTTTAAGGTTTATGTCTTTGACAGTAATTTACAATTGATTTAAAAGTATTAATCATTGTAATTCACACAAAGTACAACAATTCAAAGTAAAACTATTTTATTTGATGATTTCCTTAGTCATTCCAAAAATAATTTGAAATTATAGAGTTACCTCTATAGTTTTTGGAATAAAAAGGAATATAGTATTTTTCTTGGAAAAATACCCTTTTCAATAGAAATGACTTGGAATATTAGAATTTCATTTTGAAATGTTTTGAAAATAAGTATTTGAACTTATTTGAGATTTTTCCTTGAATTTTTAAATACAAGGAAATAATAGTTTAAAATTCCAAGTTATTATTTAAATTCTCAAAATTCATAATTTTGAATTTGTTTCATAAATTCCATTTCATATTTTATTCTTGTTAAGGTTTATTTTTCATTCATTAATCCAATTTTTAATGGATTTTTAGAGTTGTATTTGATTTATTAAAATTTGGTAAAGTTTTGGCTTTTTATTAAATGTTAAAAGACTAAAATACCCCCCTGGACCTTATTGGGCCCAGCCCAATAACCTAAGCCCATGGGACAGCCCACTAAGGCTTGCCCCATAGCGGCTCGGTGGAGCCGAATGGCCCACCGCTCTCACTCACTCGGCCCTCTCTCGCTTTTCGTCTCTAACCCTAGCTTCTTTCTGCGACGCCCTGGCGATGGCGTCGCCGCCATGGCCGCCGCCTCGCTCCGGCCATCGCCGTGCTCCTCCGCCGTAACCACCTACCGATCTAGAACCGCCGCGTGCAGATCTATCGATCTGTCCGCGTAGTTTTCCCCTTCTCTTCCTCTCCTGGCGAATCGCCTCCGTGTTGAATCTTGGGAAGAATCGCCTCGACGAACTCCGGCGAGATCTCGTCCTCGCCGATGATGGGTACGCGCCTGGGGTTGACCTGGCGCGGTGTCGCTCGCATGATGCTCGAGCCGTCGCCTCAGGTGCTTGCTACGGTGGTGCTGGTTCGTGTCCGGGTTCGCCGGCGTAACGTCGGCGCCTACCCTGGACTTGCTGTTAGGGCCGCGCGAGCAACTTTGCCTCGCCATGCCCTAGCTTCGCTTCGGGGCGCAAGTAAGTGTTGTATCTCTTCCTTTTCTGTGCGCCTCCCTTGCCACTGTTCTTCTTCCTCCTCATGCTCTGTTGCTCTCTGGTGATCCTGTGATCACGCAGAGACATGCTATTACTGCGCAATCTTCCTGTGCTTATGTCTACTGCAAGCTCATGGCCCAATTACCATTTACTGGTACTGGCACATGCTGCTTTGCTTGCTATTCATGCTGTGCTTGCTCCTCTGCTGCTCCTAGCATGTTCTGTACTTGCCATGCTCTACTGTACTTTGCTCAAAAGCTTGCTATGCCATGTTATGCTTGATTATGGCTTGCTTATTCTTACTGGGATATCATACTTGCTTGTCTAGGTGTATTTGTGATGCATCAGTGACACTTGTGTGTGTGCCAGTGGTGCCTGAGATATGCTTCAGTGCTTCCTATGCAAGCCAATGATCCATTGGATCATTCCTTGCTTGTTGGCTAACTTCCCTGTGTAGATTGGCTTGCTATAATTGATCCATTTGATCAATTCAATGTCAGTGATGGCTTACTGATTAATACTGTGGCTAAGTGATTCAATTTCCTTGTGATGCTGATGCTCAAGCATCACTATGCTGTTGCTTACTTAAGCTATTGGACTTGCTCCAGTTGTTATGGTGCAGTGAGTAAATTGTGTTGCTTAATAGTGTGCTACTGTCAGTGCTAAGCATGGATCTGTGATAAATTCATGCTTGTATTAATTAAATTATGATGAACTGCTTATGCAGTAATGATTTAAATGATTTGCTTGCAAATGACTTAGCTGTTCATGATTATCTGGCAAGCAATTAAATATGAATCCATTCCCTGATAATGATGTGATATATTTGGCTTTCTCTTAATTGGTGCTAAGTGTGCTGTGACCTCAGTAGCCTTGCTACTGATTGGTTGCCCACCTATTTAGTTGGATCTTGTGGCTACTCAACCTTTGCTTGCATATTTGGGAATCATCCTTGAGATGAATGCCAATATGCTTGCCTGATGAAAATCTAGGGTTACTGATGGTTCTTAGCTTAGGATTTACTGTGTAGTCTTAGCTGCTAATCCTTGCCATCTACTGGTGCTATCTGTGCATCTAATCTGGCTAGTGTGTGCATCTGTGCATATGTGCTAGTTTCTGTGTACAAGATCTGTACCTAGATGCTTTATATTTTTGGTAGATTTTGACTGGCAGTAATCCTTGGTGAAAACCAAGTGATGATCTACCCATATGAGCATCTGCTCATCCCATGCTTATTTCATGCATATGATGGATCAGATCCATTGGATCTGTCCAGGTATTTGGTATACCTTGTTCCAGCTCCTAGTGTGAAATATTTTGTTGATGCAGACTTGGGGTTTCTGTGCTCAGCCCTTCACCTCCAATCTCTGGTTGATCTTCTCAGGTCACCATGATTCCTGGTGGCTAAGTTGGTTTTGTTGGTTTCTGTTCTTGGTTATGAACTGGATGAACTGTGCTTGTTCTTGCTTCACCCTTACCTGGTGATTTGCAAATGTGGTCGACTGTCATGGTTCTAGGGTTTGTGTGCTATTTATATGGCCTCTACTTCTGCCCTGGCCATGACACACAGGCTCATTTACTTTATGACTCATCCTTTGCCTTGCCTTGCTGTTGCTTGCCTAGCAACAGCCTTGCTATGGTGAAACTTGAGCCCTCTGTGGCTGCTCAGGTTTGGTCTGCCTGATCCTATCCTGTGCTGTCCAGGTTTTGGACAAGCACAAGTGTGCAGTGACAGTGTTCACTGTCCAAACTGAATTTCTGTGATGTTTTTCACTCTGTCCAAACTGAATCTGGTTAACACTTGTATTCTGGTTAGTATTTGTTCTTTGTTTTGTTTTGCAGGTTGGAATTATGCTATGGCCAGAAGATCATCCTCAAGCCACTTAGTTTAGGTTTAGTTTAGAATTAAACTTGTAATTTTCCTTTTCTTTTTATTCTGATCAATATATCTCAATTCTTGTATCAAGAATATTGTAAAGACTTTGTAATTGTGTTGTATATCAATAAAGCTCAAGTTTTGGTTTATGAGCTTTGTATTATGTAATGTTTATATTCTTGATGAAATATTATTTGATATTCACTTTGAAATTCAAAGTGATTTGAATTTTATATCTTGTGTTTGAATTCTAAATTCAATGTTTATATGGTGTGATGTTTATAGTTAATTGTTTAACACTTATCAAATGCAAACATTCCCCAAAGTAACAAGTTACAAAAGAGATCATGTCGAAATTTCCCTAACTCACATTGTCTAACCCTAAGTGCAAAATGAGAGAGAACCTCGATCCCTCTTAGGTTTAGTTGCAATAAGGCGCGAAAATTTCTCCCGTTTTGCGATGAAATGCACATCCCATTTCTAAATCTACCCTTCGTTGTTCCTATGTTCTGGGTTATTACACATACATACGGATCATACATACATACGGAATTGCGCTATTCTAAATGGATCGCGACTTCTAGTTGGAGAGGTCGATAATGTATGTGTCCGCCTCCGTCTCCCGCGCCTGCGCCTCCTTCACGGCGGCGATGGCCGCCGCCTTCTCTTCTTCCTCCACCCTCTTCTTGTCGGCGTCGTCCTTGAGGGACGCGGCTATCGCCTGCAAGAAGAGGGGGTCTTCCCCCTCCTCCTCCTGCTTCGGTGTTCGTACATGGCGACCGGCGGTAGAAATGCGGAGCTAGGGTGCGCGGGATTTCTCGCCGGAGCTAACTGGGGAGGCGGCGGCGCACGGCGGAGCTAGGGTTGCGAGTGAGGGGTTAACCCCTCACTCGCACCTTCGCCCGGTATAAGTAGGGGGCGGCGGTGCGGATTTCCTGGGCCCCGTATTCCACCGAAACAGGTCGGCCCGAATACGGGGCCTGCTAGACGGTCCAAATCGCGCCTGCTCCGTATCCCGCCGGAATTTTACGGGGTGGGTGGATTTTAAGGGGTCTGTTAGACATGCTCTAAGTGAGGTTGTCGCATTCGTCACTATGTGTCAACCCATCTATCGAGCAGGTGGTGCGTGTGAGTTGAGCTACACTGACAGTGTAAAGGTCCTCGACGCTCTCCGCGGAGGCAGCTAGCTTGCGGAAGACATAGACGGTGGCATCGCTGCTCTGGCACTCCATCGAGCACGTGGTCGGCGTTAGAGCGGAACGACAGTTTCACGTCGATGGTGGTGACGCTGTAGCCTGCCCTACATTGGAGCAGCTAGCGGGCTCGGGGAAGACATCCGTGAGGATCTCCGTAGGTATGAGGCCCTTGCTGTCGCTGATGCCCAGCTTGTCAGCACCCATCGATGTATCCTTCCTGATTTCGTCGTCCCATACAGAAGCTAAGACGGATGCACCGGTGATGCTGGAAGGAGACTGTGACCGCAAAACTGCTTGGATATCATCCCGCTGGACGAAGCAAGTGATGTTGAGGTAGGCGCTGCGATCCAGCACACGGTGTACTCGACCGCGTATCCGGTCTGCTTCGGGTCAAGCAACAAGCATATATGAGAATCGAACATACTCATGGACATTTCATCCGACATGTGGTAGATAGGGAGTGTCGTAGTGTTTTTTTTCTGTGTGGATTTTGTTAACTTTGATACCAAATTATCATGACCCAAACACAGGGATGTGATGAACAACCTGATCAGTACCAATATTTGGATACAAATTGTGCACAGACGAGTGATTTTTGGGTGAGAATCAGAAAAATCAAGGGAGGTGAGCAACAGAGGTACAGAAGCCTTCTCTTGTGTTGGTCTCCTCGTATAAAAGCATTGGTCCACTGATCTTTGTATTTGAGTCGTACAGAGGGCTTCTGTAGTAAATCCCAGCAAAAAAGCGCTGGTATGACCCTCGGGGTATGAAATTTACGTCCAGCACTACTACTCGGCATGGCCAGAGTATCTTTTTGAAACGGAGGCAAAAGCTTTGCCTCATTCATTAATTAAGAAGAGAGTGCTTAGTTTTTAGGAGAAAATCGCACGAAAACCTACCCTTGCAGAGCCGAGCCCACACAAACAACACATCCACGCACGCCCACAATCAAGACACTTCAACATCGCGACACTAACAAAAACTTGAACACGACACTCCAACACCGAGCCAAAAAGGACATGCTAGACATTGTTGGGCACCCGTCAACCAACTGTGGATCTAGGGTAGGCAAGAGCCAAGGTGGCGAGAAAATCGCAAACCTTTCTGGCGATGACGACGGCTCCGGGCACCGTTGGTAACAACCCCGACTTAGCGACCCCATCACCAATAGTAACCACCTGCCCGTCGGACTCAGGTGAGATAGGACTGCCGCGTCAACAACACCACACTTCTCAAAGCCAAGACATTGCGAGAAACCACATCCGAGAACTCGTGTGAGCCGGACCTCACTTCCTCGACAGAAGGAGGGGTAAGCACACCACCACACAACTCCAGGAGCTCAGGCATGATCTGCATGACCGGAGCCGTGATCGCCGAGCTTGCCCTAGCACGAGGAGAGAAACATCCATGAAGGCCTGCTCCCCACGCGTCCACTTTGTCAACCACATGCAGAACCAAAGAATCGGCAGGCTTCCGAGAGAGCCTACCCAACACAGCTTCTGCACTCTCCAGAAAGCTCCCAATCGCAAGCATCCAGTCGTGCAAGGAGTCAACAGCCACGCGAAGAGGACGGATGGCATCCCGAAGCAACTCAGCTTACACATCCAAAGCGGATTACATATTCGCAGAGGCCAAAGAGCTAACAGGAGCAGGAACAACTGACGCTCAGGACCGACGGCCAGACACAACAGACGGGAGCGAGACCTCAACCTGAGTCCGACGATGAGCATTCGGCAGGCGGGGCGACGACCCGACATGGCCTATCAACAAGCTGAGAGGGCGTGCATGGCCAGAGTATCTCGCTAGTCCCTATCATGTGGTACTGTATTTGACTAGTCAGGACAAGGGTTGCGGCGACGAGCTGCTCCTATCACAATCCTGTTTCGTTTTCCAGATGTCTCCACTAGTAGAAAACTGCTCTTTTGCACCGGTTCATAATGGCCATATGCACCGGATTGTGAACCGGTGCAAAAGACCCCCCCCCCCCCTTTTGCACCGGTTTAGTTACGAACCGGTGCTAAAGGGGGCACCACGTGGCGGCTGTCAGGCGCCCGAGCGAGAAGACCTTTAGCACCGGTTGGTCTGCCACGGCAGGAAAATGTCCCAAAACGCTGCCGCGGTAGAACCCCGCTACCGTAATTTTTTTCGAATTATTTTTCACTCCTTTTTTTTTTTCTTTTTTTCAGAATTTCTAATATTTTAGTTATTTCACAAGTTTAGTCTCTAGGTACCATTATCTCTAGTCTAATTACTTACTCGTGCTCAGACTTCCCGCTCGGTCAGCCATCCTCTCACTACTCTAGCACTAGCACGCTTAACTTCCAAGTTCCTTTCCATCCCGCATCCAAGTGCTTCGCGCGCATGTATGTGATACTAGTATCATATCAATCCTATTAACATATCGGTCGATGTCATATTTCTTTATTGCTCGAATTTCAAATAATTCTTTTAATAAACAAAAGTAATGATATAATAATAATCTTGAATAAATAAATAAAACATTAAATTTATAATTTTTATTATTTATAATTATTTTATTTTTTTCATTTTTTTTGCCAAACCTAAAACCTGAAAATTTGAGAAACTTATAATTTGCTAAAATTAATAGTAATCTTTATGCAGGATGCAATTATTAATTTAATTTTGAAAAATAAAAAATATATAAAATCCTAATTTCTAGAAAAAACTAAAATCTTCCTGCTTTCATATTTTAATTTGGAATTTTGAGAATGTAAAAATTGGCTAACCGGGTAGGTTGCGTAACATACAGGAATCTCAAAAGATTTGATTTTTTGAATTTTCTATCATTTTCTTTTCTATTTTACAGTGTTAAAAAAGGCGATCCACGGGGGGGGGGGGGGGGGGGGTGGAGGTGCGGGGGGAGTAGAAAAACCTTTTGCACCGGTTCGGGGTACGAACCGGTGATTAGCCGGTGCAAAAGGGTAGCCTTTAGCACCGGTTCGTAACACGAACCGGTGCAAAAGGGTTCGCGGCTGACGCCAACCCTTTAGCACCGGTTCGTGTTACGAACCGGTGCAAAAGATAGTTCATTTGCACCGGTTCGTGCGAACCGGTGCTAAAGGTCCCTCGAACGGCTGGACCGCACGAACCGGTGCTAATGACCCCCTTTAGCACCGGTTCGTGCCAAATTCGGTGCAAAAGCTCTTTGGGGCAAAAAAAAAAAACCAAAGCCCTTGTTTCTACTAGTGCTCCTACTTCTATCGATCACCATGATTTAAATGCGTAGAAAATACAGCATGCTAGATTGTTCTTGGTCGCTCATGCCAGACTCATTCTCTTTAATCATATAGATGTAGTTCAGTACAAGCATGGGCGGACGCACCACCCCTTTTGCCTGGGCGACTGCCCGGGCTTCTTCGTCGGTCGTCTCCTGAAGGTAGCGATTGATCTGAACGAAAAAAGCTGGCCGGATGCACCTCTGCCCGGGCTTGAAACTGGGCAATTTTGGGCAATGCCCCACGGTCAGCAGTTTTGGCCTTTTGGGCCTTACTTTGGGCCAGCAATCCAGCGTATATGTGGTCTGTGGAAACGAATCGTCAAATCGATCGATACCAATTCCCCAATCGCTCACTCCTGTGGCAGACGACGAGACGACTGGACGAGGCGATCCTTCCCGGCCGACCGCCGGCGGGAAGCAAGCCGGCGAGGTGAGGATCCGGCGTTCTAAGATGGCATCCCGCGATGGGGGCGACCTTCCCAGGCATCTAGCTGCATTAGGAGATGTGCAGACCTCGCAGGAGATCGAAGGCGCAGCTCGCGGCCGGAAGCGGAAGAGAGGGGGCGGCAGCTCGGGCGTGACGACAGCGGCGGCGGTGGGAGGAAGTGGGAGGGAACTTACAGCCGGCAGAGGCTCGACCCAGGCCCGACGGGGTGGCGCAATTTCTGCAGCTCCAGCTAGAAGACAACTAGGTGAATTTAGTTCTGGCTCTCTGTTACTTTTCTTTGTATTAGCTCAATTTAGCACCGTGTCTGCTCATTTCCATGCCTATGCTCATTTCAGAACTATATTTTTTTAGTTAATTTAGCACTGCAGTTTTCTCAATTAGATGAATTCCGTCTCTACATATCTACTATTGAAGTGCATTTTCTCAATTTAAATGAACTTGTAGTCCTATTATTGAACATACATTTCATTACAGAAATGAGAAGCTTTTTGGTTGACCCAAGTAACTTACCAACACCACACTCGCAACCACAAAGACAAGACGAGGAGGATTCACATGTGTTTAATCCTGATGATATTGTTTGTGATCCCGCGCTTCGACAACAAATTAATGATTACCATCCGGATGTTCAAGACCAAGTGAGAAGAGCTTATCTTTTGAAGGGTCCAACACAACCAATTGTGAACTTCCGTATCTGATAGTTGCTGTACGCAAGTTTGGCTATGAAGATGGTTGAAACGGAGAAGCATTTGGTTTTCCCATTGGTGTACAAACTTATTGAGTTGGCTTTGATATTGCCGGTGTCAACGGCATCCGTTGAGAGGGCTTTCTCGGCAATGAAGATTATCAAGTCAAAATTACGTAACAAGATGAAGAATGATTGGTTCAATGACTTGATGATATGTTACACGGAGTGGGAGATATTTAGGGAACTTGATAGTGATGATATTGCTAAACGGTTCCAAGCCATGAAGACAAGGAAAGGACATCTACCTAAAAAGACATGATGGACGGTATGTTTATTATCTTGTGTTACTTTTCTTTCGGACATCTACCTAAAAAGATATGAAGGTACCATCATATAATTTCCTAACTCAAATTTCCTTTATTGTGTAGAGTCTTTTGGGAGCATTTGGACAAGCTTTTGTTGTCAAGCCGTTAGAGACTTGGAATTTCAATATATATTATCTAGTACTTATGAACATTTGAGCCTTTTGGTCCACCGTTGTTAAATGTTAAAAGTCTAGTATTTAGTAGCAATGAACATTTGCATCTGCTATTATGCTTTTTTATGTATTGTGTCCATATTTATGCATGAAAAATCGTATTGATGATTTATTTTCCATATCTGATAGTTGATGTGCGCAGGATTTTTTTTTGTCACACTTCGGCTTGCCCAGGCTTCGGAAATTTCCTGGGTCCGCCTATGAGTACAAGGGCATTCAAACTTTCCCATATTCAGTTTATATGGAGAAGTTTCCTCTCAAGAATCTGTATAGACGACTGATCGACGATGGCATGAATAAATTAACCAAGGCCATCATTCATGCTAGTACTGAAGATATGTAACGAAGATCTCGCAATCTCCACATTAACTAAGATCATATGTATAAAATGGGTGGCAACTTGCTAGGGTCGCGTATGTGCCTTCGCATTGTTTTATATCATGTCAAGGTGGCACGATGCATTTGATTTGTATATTATACAGTACAAGCCAGTCATAATGCGAGTCACAGCGAGCACGTACTATGTTCAATTGATATTTTGAGCTTTCTCTGCATACAGCTTCAGAATTGTCGTCTTCGTAGTGATCACTTGTAGGGAATCGGCACAGGACTGTAGCAAAGGAGCTAAGTGCTTGATCCGTGCAACCTCTTTCTCAAAATATGACATCATTTCTATGGTGTCAAGCCCTCGGCCACGAAAAGAGCAACTTTGTGTGGCCGTCGTCCACTTTGTCTTGAACGAGAACCCAATCTTCAGGCATGTGTACAAGTGGAGCTTGGAATCTCCACATTTCTCTAAATTTCCATTCAAACTCGTTTCCACATTCAAGTGGAATTAAGTTCTTTAGTTCTACTACTTAGTATATTTGCTAGAATCCATGAAGATCCATGGCCAGTTAGTTCTATTCATCGTCACAACATTGTGAGAAAAGTTACATTAGCTTCATAGCTGGTGAATGTACCGTTATCAACATCAAGGTTGCACTAGAGTTCTTGCCAATTGTAATGACATGATCAATACTAGTAGAAATCCCATTGGCGACTATCGTGGTTTGGATTCCCGGTCGTAAATTTGTATGCATGTGTGCGGTTGTGACCACGATTAGATGAACTATTTGATTATGATGCAATAATAAATAATACTCTGTTTTTGTTGCATATATGTGCAGATTTGTGTTTGTGGTGCTTTATTATACATCGGCTGCAAAACTGCTTGAAGTCGGCTATGTATCTTTTAGGCATCTAGATTTCCAGTAATCGTGTTTGTGCCGTAAACGTGGATACAGCGTGCCACAAACGCCAAAAACAGCACCGTAGTTTAAAGTGTCTGTTGTAGTTTCTCTTGCTTCTAATGGTGTCGTCACCCTGTGAGAGACAGGTAGGCACGAACATGCCTCCACTCTTGACGAAGGATGGCAGCGACGGGCATCTCATCATTTCGTCGTCACCGCTCGTCCAGTCTAATACAGGTCATGGCGGACCTCCACTGGAGCCCCCGCGGCTCCAGACGCACGCATCACAGATAGGAGGATATCGGTAGACTCATAGAAGGGATGAAGCTCTCGGCAGCTGTACGACCCCATTTTCACAAGGATACACAGTTTGTCTGTGGCCTCCCCGACCAGGAAGTTGGCTTGCACGATCACGCGCCGGCGCCTCTGTCGCTTAAGAATCGACCGACACATCTGCGGCGAGACACCACGATGACGCATCAGAATACATGCGGTTTCAACCTGCAATGCGAGCCACCAGGCTCGAATCTGGGGACACTTGAGCCGAGCATACCTCGGTGGCGAGGCGATTGGGGAAGGGGACGTTCGCAGGGAAGAGGTGCCGCTTCACCTTGGGGTTAAAGGGCCTTCCGTTGCGGGCCACTTCCATGAAGGCGGAGGTGGTGCCTGCATCCATGCCCGGAGTCGGAGGAACAAGAGTTGCGTGAGCAGGGGATGGGTTTTTTTCGGTAATGCTACACCTACGTAGTTTTTTTACGGGAAAGCCTTACGGGATGACGTGGAGGCCACGATCCTCGCGCGAAGGAAGTGGGCAGCGAAAAAACTGACCCAGCAATTTACGGGAGAATAGAGAGTAGATTACGGCGTCTAAGAGTTAGCTGTAGTTCAGATTTTCGTCCTTCCAGATCGAAGAGACGGCATCTTTGATATCTCTTGATTCGATCAGGACATCTCCTTCTTCACGTTCAGGCTTGATCGACGAGGACGCCAGCATCTGCTCTTTCTTGTTCGTGACTGATCGACCAGGATGCCGGTATCTGCTCTTTCTCGTTCGTGACTGATCGACCAGGCCGTCGGCATTTGCTCTTTCTCATTCGTGACTGATGGACCGGGACGCAGGCATCTGCTCTTTCTCGTTCATGACCGATCGACTGGGACACTTCTTCCTAGGCCAGATCGTTAATTTTCTGAACAATCTTTGCACAACAGCATAAGATTTATTAGAATTAGCAGGTAAACATATCCATTGGAAAGCTAGTATTTTCTTGCAATCATGATTACCATGTGAACCTAGTATATTCATGCGTTCTGGTGATGGCTTATTCAACGATTCTGAAATCTGATCGCATATGACATATCTCTACAGGTTGAACATAAGTTTAGCATTACGGTTCATTGAAGTTCATGTAGAAAAATCATATTCATGTGTTCTAGTGATGGCAAATTAATTGTTTCTGAATTCTGACTGCACATAACATCTTTCTAAAGGTTGAACACAATTTTACCATCGTGGTTCAGTAAACTTCATGCCAAAATTGATACGACTTACTACAGTATGAATTTATGAATATTTCCATTCACCTCAAATTTCTAATGTGATGATTTTGTAGGAATGGATAATCAGACTAGTAATGTTCAAGATTCAAGTGACATATCTGTTTCAAGAAACAATGATGGCTTTGAGCAAGAGACGAAAGCCAACGCAGAACCTGCACATGATCCCAATGAGGCTCAACCAGATTCCTTACATGAAGATCCCGAGTTGGGTATGACCTTTGATAGTGAGAATGATGTGCGAGAATACTACAGAGAATATGCTAAATCTAAAGGATTCGGTGTCACGAAAAGAAGCTCGCATACTAATGATGATGGAGAGCTAAAGTACCTTGCACTTTGTTGCTCTCGCTAAGACTCAGTCTAACTCAAAAAAATTGTTGAGACCAAATCCATCAGCTGGGTTAGGATGCAAAGCCAAAATTAATATTACACGTCGTCATGATGGGAAGTTTCAAGTTTCAAAGGTCATTTTGGATCACAATCATACATTAAGTCCACTGAAATCTCGATTGTTCAGATGCAACAAGAGAATTAATGTTAAGCGGAGGCTTCTGTTGAATGATCGGGCTGGAATACGAGTAAACAAGAATTTTAATTCCCTTATTGTGTCAGCAGATGGTCATGAGAACCTAACTTTTTGTGAGAAAGATTGTCGCAATTTTCTAGAGAAAGAAAGAAGGTTGAAACTTGGAATTGGTGATGCTGAAGCGGTTCGCGACTATTTTGTGAAAATGCAATCCGACAATCCAAACTTTTTCAGTGTTATGGATGTTGATGATGAATCTCGGCTAAGGAATGTTTTTTGGGCAGATGCAAGAAGCAGGGCAGTGTATGAATCTTTTAATGATGTTATAACTTTTGACACAACATATTTGATGAACAAATATGATATGCCATTTGCTTTATTCGTTGGTGTCAATCATCATGGTCAGTCGGTGTTGCTAGGATGTGCTTTATTATCAAATGAAGATACTGCAACATTTGTTTGGTTATTTGAAGCATGGCTCAAATGTATGTCTGATCGTCAACCAAAAACTATTATAACTGATCAATCAAAAGCAATCCAGAATGTTGTGGGGATAGTTTTTTCAGACTCTCGATATAGATGGTGCTTGTGGTATATAATGAAAAAATTACCTGAGAAGCTAGGTGGATATGATGAATATGATTACATCAAGGTTGCTATCGGTAATGTTGTTTATGATTCATTGACAATTACAGAGTTTGAAGTTTCTTGGATGCGTATGGTAGAGAGGTATACTCTTGGTGATAATGATTGGCTTAAAGGTCTTTATGACCATCGCCACCGTTGGGTTCCAGCATTTATGAAAGATGCCTTTTGGGCAGGTATGTCTACTACGCAGCGTAGCGAGAGTATGCATGCCTTCTTTGATGGTTATGTTAATGAAAAAACAACATTGAAACATTTTGTTGGCCAATATGAGAATGCTCTTCGTGACAAAGTTGAGAAGGAGAAGATTGCTGATTTCAATTCTTTCAGTTCAATCATACCTTGTGTCACACATTTTGACATCGAGGAGCAATCTCGGTTAGCCTATACAAATTCAAAGTTCAAAGAATTTCAAGAAGAGTTGACAAATAAGATGTATTGTGATCGGAACTTCATGCGGAAAGAAGGGGCAATAGAAATGTATGAAATAACTGAGGAGGTGCTAATTAACGCAAGTATAGGGGATCGCAACAGTTTTCGAGGGAAGTAAAACCCAAATTTATTGATTCGACACAAGGGGAGGTAAAGAATATTTATAAGCCTTAACAACTGAGTTGTCAATTCAGCTGCACCTGGAAAAGCACTAGTAACAGGGTGATGTGAAAGCAGCAGTAATATGAGAGCAATAGTAATAGTAACACAGCAGCGGTAGCAGTAACACAGAGGCAATGACACCAGAAAATAGTTGATACTACTTCCAATGACATATAGAACGAGTATATGATGATGAAAGATGGACCAGGGTTCCCAGCAATCTACACTAGTGGTAACTCTCCAATAACAAGTGACAAGTGTTGGGTGAACAAATTACAGTTGGGCAATTGATAGGATTGAAAGCATTAAGACAGAACATCAAGATTATTAATCATGTAGGCATGCTTTCCATATATAGTCATACGTGCTCGCAATGAGAAACTTGCATAACATCTTTTGTCCTACCAGCCGGTGGCAGCCGGGCCTCAAGGGAATCTACTGGCTATTAAGGTACTCCTTTTAATAGAGCACCGGAGCAAAGCATTAACACTTGGTGAAAACATGTGATCCTCATATCACAGCCTTCCCCTCCGGTTGTCCCAATTTCTGTCACTTTGGGGCCTCGGGTTCCGGACAGCAATATGTGCAAACAACTTGTAGATACAATCTAAGCAATAATTATAGAGCTTAAATCTAAGATCATGCCACTCGGGCCCTAGTGACAAGCATTAAGCATAACAAGATTGCAGCAACAATAACTTCACAAACTTTATAGATAGACTAATCATAATGTATCATCCATCGGATCCCAACAAACACAACACCGATTACATCAGATGGATCTCAATCATGTAAGGCGGCTCATGAGATCATTGTATTGAAGTACATGGGAGAGAGAGTACCAACTAGCTACAGCTAGAACCCGTAGTCCATGGGGGAACTACTCACGGAGCATGATGGAGGCGGTGGCGTCGATGAGAGATGGCTTCCGGGGGCACTTCCCCGTCCCGGCAGGGTGCCGGAACAGAGATTTTGTCCCCCGAATTAGAGTTTCGCGATGGCGGCGGCGCCCCTGGAGTCTTTCTAGAGTTTCGTCAATTGGTATCGCGTTTTTAGGTCGAAAGGGGTCTTATAGGCGAAGAGGCGGCGCAGGGAGGTGCCTGGGGCCTCCTCACCATAGGCTGGCGCGGCCAGGCCTGGGGCCCCGCCGCCTTATGGTGTGGTGGCCCTCTGGCCCGCCTCCGACTCTCATTCGGTGTTCTGGGGTCTTCCGAGAAAAATAAGATACTGGGTCTTTGTTTCGTCGAATTCCGATAATATTGCCTGAACAGCCTTTCTGGAACCAAAAACAAACAGAAAACAGGAACTGGCACTTCGGCATCTTGTTAATAGGTTAGATCCGGAAAACGCATAAAAACATTATAAAGTGTGAGCAAAACATGTAGGTATTGTCATAAAACAAGCATGGAACATCAGAAATTATAGATACGTTGGAGACGTATCAGCATCCCCAAGCTTAGTTCCTACTCGCCCTCGAGTAGGTAAACGATAAAAAGAATAATTTCTATAGTGACATGCTACTTACATAATTTTGATCATACTATTGTAAAGCATATGAGATGAATGAAGTGACTCAAGGCAATGATCTATAGTTGCTAATCAAATAGATAACATATAGCAAAACTTTTCATGAATAGTACTTTCAAGACAAGCAACTAAAGTCTTGCGCAATAGTTAACTCATAAAGCAATAAATTTAAAGTAAAAGCATCGAAGCAACACAAAGGAAGATACAAGTTTCAGCAGTTGCTTTCAACTTTCAACATGTATATCTCATGGATAATGTCAACACAAGGTAATATGATGAATGCAAATAAGCAAGTATGTAAGAATCAGTGTACAGTTAACACAAGTGTTTGCTTCTAAGATGGGAGGAAGTAGGTAAACTCATTCAACATAAAGTAAAAGAAAGGCCCTTCGCAGAGGGAAGCAGGGATTAAATCATGTGCTAGAGCTTTTCAAGTTTTGAAATCATATAGAGAGCATAAAAGTAAGGTTTTGAGAGGTGTTTGTTGTTGTCAACGAATGGTAGTGGGCACTCTAACCCCCTTGCCAGACAGACCTTCAAAGAGCGGCTCCCATGATGTAGTTTATTTTTATTTTTGGGTGACACTCCTTCCAACCTTTGCTTTCACAAGCCATGGCTAACCGAATCCTCGGGTGCCTTCCAACAATCACATACCATGAAGGAGTGTCTATTTATTTTAGTTTTATTAAGAGATGACACTCTTCCCCACCTTTGCTTTCTCAAGCCATGGCTAACCGAATCCTCGGGTGCCTTCCAACATTTCACATACCATGGAGGAGTGTCTATTTGTGATTAATTGGGGCTGGGAACCCCGTTGCCAGCTCTTTTTGCAAAATTATTGGATAAGCGGATGAAGCCACTAGTCCATTGGTGAAAGCTGCCCAACAAGATTGAAAGATAAAACACCACATACTTCCTCATGAGCTATAAAACATTGACACAAATTGAGAAGCATTTTAAATTGTTTAAAGGTAGCACATGAAGTATTTACTTGGAATGGCAGGAAATACCACATAGTAGGTAGGTATGGTGGACACACATGGCATAGGTTTTGGCTCAAGGTTTTGGATGCACGAGAAGCATTCCCTCTCAGTACAAGGCTTTGGCTAGCAAGGTTATTTGAAGCAAACACAAGTATGAACCGGTACAGAAAAACTCACATAAGAACATATTGCAAGCATTATAAAACTCTACACTGTCTTCCTTGTTGCTCAAACACTTTTACCAGAAAATATCTAGACCTTAGAGAGACCAATCATGCAAACCAATTTCAACAAGCTCTACTGTAGTTCTCCACTAATAGGTTTAAACTACATGATGCATGAGATTAAACATGATCTACTTGAGAGCTCAAAACAATTGCCAAGTATCAAATTATTCAAGACAATATGAGGCATTTTCTGTTTCCAACCAAATAGCAATAAATGCAATAGCTTCCAACTTTTACCATTCAACATTAAAAGTAAAAGCGAAGAACACAAGTGTTCATATGAAAAAGCGGAGCGTGTCTCTCTCCCAAACAAGGATTGCTAGGATCCGAATTTATTCAAACAAAAACAAAAATAAAAACACACAGACGCTTCTATTTTCGTGCCCTCGGTTCCTTAGTTGTGCTCAGTTTTCCCCAGCTCCTTAGTTTTTCCTCAGTTTTCCCCAAGTCCTTGTTTGAAACCCGCAGAAGCAGCTCCGACGGCAGGAATCCGTTAAGTTGACCGTTCCGTGCTGACGAGTGGGGTCGTGTTGTTTGTGGGGTCGCGTCGTGTGGTGCTAGTAGGAAGGAACCGCGTGGGACAGGACGAGACCATGTTTGTGTGGCCGTAGCGTGTGGGGCCGTAGCGTGTGGAGCCGTGTGGGTCCGGGACGTGGGCACGAGTGGTTTCTGTCTCTTTCGCCCAGATTAGCAGTTTTCAATGTATTTTTTTCCTCTCTCACGCTCGATCTCATTCCTATTTGATAGCCCAAATTGGTAGCAAATCTAGAGCAGCTTCTCCTTCTGTTTTTTAACGCCATTCATTTCTTTATGCCTTCGTTTTTACCCAATCAGGTAGGAAATCTAGGGCACAAATCCAGAGAAAATATAGGATAAGCTTGCATAGAGCAGCCAACATAGCATAGATATATTCACGACAGATCCAACAGTAGTACCGATAGAACCCTATAACATAAGCTACATTTTACATGAATTTAAGCTGCTTCTGAATAGAGCAAATCACATACGAGAGAGTGCGAGTAGGCATGTTCAACGCCTCCGGGTTGCGCGTGACTCGCTTTGGAGGTTGCGCGGGTGAATCCCAAGTGTTTTGTGTTTGTCCATGAACGCATGCACGTTCACCGTCGTTCCAACTCTAGCGCCGCATCTGCCAATGGATTCAGCATGGTTCACCAGGCGATTGAAGTCGGTGGCGCGGAGCTTCTGTTGCGAAGGGGCACTTGTAAATGCCTCGAGCAAAGGGGCCATCGTAATGGCCGGACTGCGACCTCTGAGGACGTGACGAGTCTTGGTGTGGAAGGACTCGTCGTCGCTGTCGACGTCGCTGCTCTGCACCTGTCACGTAGCACCAAAGATCGTGCAAAAAACATGGAGTCAGTTGCAACGATGATAGAACAGAGAGTGAACAAAGATCATGCATGATAATATGGGCTCGAAAAAAAGAGGTAGCCTCAGTTACATTGGACACACTTATATCCAGGATTTGAGTCAGTAAACCAAAGATCATGCACAACAAATTTGAACACACCAATTGTTTACTGACCAAACCCTGAATCAATTTGTGCCCAAATATTCATCATCATCGGCACAAATCTTAAATAAAAGCAAATCACAAGCACTAATAACGCAAGATCTAACACAAAAGGATTGAACTAGGAACAGACGCACCCTAATAACGCTAGATCTAACACAAATGGATTGAACTAGGAACAGACGAACCCTAATAACGCTAGATCTAACACAAAAGGATTGAAATGGGATAAGAACAAGGGAGCAAAGGGTTACCTCCGGCTCGTCGTCGACGATGCTGGTGTCGTAGGGGTTCTCCGGCGCGACGTACGACACTGGTTCGTACGGGTCCCAAGCGACGGGGGCCTGGACGGGGGCCTGGACGGTGGCGGCGGCCGATGCGCCGGCGGCTGATGCGCCGACTGCTACGTTGGAAGCAGCGACATGGGCCTGGACGGGGGCAGCGGCTGATGCGCCGGCGGCTGATGCGCCGACAATGGGCATCTCATTCTTCTCCATCGCCGGCGGTTTTCTTCGGGGTTTTTTCTTCGGTTGTGGAGAAGATGATGGGACAGGAGAGGCGGTTGCAGTGAGAACGTGCGTCGAGGGAGAGGAAAAGGGATCTATAAAGACGAAGGTGGCGTGTACCGCAACACGCGTCCGCTATGCACGGCTGCAGCGTGCACCGCGACACGAGTCTAACCCTGGGACGTTTGGTGTACTCAGTTATAACCTCGGGCTTTATACAGAAATTTTATCTGTACTCAGTTTTCCCCTCGAGTACTTAGACTGGCAAGTGCAATATACTCAGTTTTACCCTCAAGTAGCTAGTCAACAGAGAGTCAACAAATGAGATTAACATATCTAATTGAGGAATTTCATGCGCAAAAAAATTCAAAAAAATAAAAACATAGTGGCACCTACTCATGGAGTCTTCCTACGCAACCTTCCACCAAGAAAACCTTAACAAACATATATAAATCAAGTTTTACTACAAATTGCCACTTCTCAGAATCACTAGTGTAGCTATGAAGATGCATGGTTTTCCACTCAAACCCCTTTGCAAAACATCTTCCCCAAAAACATAGTTTGTCTAAATGATGCCATAATTGTCACACTCATGTATATTTGAATTGCAAATAATTTGATGTAGCCCAATATGAATTATATTGTACAAAACATGCATTTTTCATTTTGTAATTCTTTTTGTTTGAATCCCTTAGTCTATTTACTATTTATGTGCCCTTGGATTGTTAGTACTACTCAGTTTTACCCTCAAGTTCTGTCACAAATGCTCTCAGAAGCCCAAACTTATCCTGATTGGTTGAGCCGTTGTCACACGGATCGACTCCACGAACCGTTGATCAACTGATCTAACGGGCAGTATACCCCTCCCCGTCTCTTCGTGGCCACCCCTCTCTCTCTCTCTTCGTGGCCACCCCTCTCTCTCTGTCGGTGGATGCATTATTGTCACCCCTTTAATAATTATCAACTATCTTTCGCTTTCCTTTTTCTTTTAGGGGATATAGTTTTGGCATATAGTTTTAGTAATTTGAAACGGCCCAAAAGTGGTATAATTTTGGTATAAACACGAGGCATACATATTTGCGGATTTCGGTGAATGCATTATTGTCACCCCCCTAACAATTATCAACTATCATTCGCTTTCCTTTTTCTTTTAGGGGATATAGTTTTGGCATATAGTTTCGGTAATTTGAAACAGCCCAAAAGTGGTATAATTTCGGTATAAACATGAGGCATACATATTTGCGGATTTCGGTGAATGTATTATTTTCACCCCTCTAACAATTATCAACTATCTTTCGCTTTCCTTTTTCTTTTAGGGGATATAGTTTTGGCATATAGTTTCGGTAATTTGAAACGGCCCAAAAGTGGTATAATTTCGGTATAAACATGAGGCATACATATTTGCAGATTTCGGTGAATGCATTATTGTCACCCCTCTAACAATTATCAACTATCTTTCGCTTTCCTTTTTCTTTTAGGGGATATAGTTTTGGCATATAGTTTCGGTAATTTGAAACGGCACACACTAATATAGTTCGGTGAGCAATGATAAGAATCCCTTGTATAAACATGAGGCATACATAAAGAATTCCAGTATAGTTGGTAATTTCGGTGAATGCACACACTAACCATGAAAACAACTACAAGTACATGTAACTGAATAATGAATTTGTAACAAGGTATCCCTTGTAACAACTTCTAGCGTCTGGTGAGCAATGATAAGAATCCGATCGCAATTATACAACAGAAAAAACAACCAGCTATCAGATTAGCTTGCTTCTTCAACTCGATTAGCTGCCTTAACTGCTTGTTCATTTTCTTCAGTTCTCCCTTCACTTCCACCAGTCCTACATTGGGAGCATTAGGCATAATCGGAATGGCTCCTCTCTCCGCCGCATTCTCTACAGCAAGTCCCCCCCTCCCAAATTGCGCTTCCCAATAGCGCCAATTGATTCCTGCAATTGAAGCCTCTGAACGTACACATCGATCCACTCGAAATGCCTGCATTTCTTCAGGATCTGAAAACAACAACGGGAACCCTAAATCCCAAATTCGAGGGAATAGCAAGAAAATCGAGAGAAAACAGAGAAATTGGAGCGAGATCTAACCTTATCCCCCTCTCTATATGGCAAGCTCTCGCATGCAAGGAACTCACGTCCACGGTTGCCGTTTCGTCCGTCTTACAGATCAACCGCTTCAGAGGCTCCTGGCATGGGCAGTCAGGGCATCTTGTCAAAGGCATGGGTCCATACTGCGGCCATGAAGAACGAGAGGTCGAAGCGAAACTAGACATCACCCGCCTGCCGGAGAAGGGCTGCCACTGGCGGAGAAGAAGAACAATGGGACGCGGGGAAAGAAAGGGGAAGCAATGACACGGGCACGGGCACGGGCGCGGGGCTGGCTCGGGCTCCCATTTTGCAACGGTCACCTGGGTAAGCTGTGGGTCCGGCGCACTTAACGTGGACAAGTTGTGGGTCCCACGATGATCTGGATAAGTGAAGACGTGTCCACTGCGGGGCACCAACAGCGGCCCCACTTGTCAGCACCAACCAACGTCAACTAAACGGGATTCCTTCCGTCCGAGCTCCTTCTGCGGGTTTCAGACAAGGTCTTGGGGAAAACTGAGGAAAAACTAAGGGGCTGGGGAAAACTGAGCACAACTAAGGAGCCAGGGGCACGAAAATAGAAATCCCTAGAAGTTATGGACATCCACATAAATAGGAATTTCATAACGCTCCCCCTTGGATGTCCATTGACGATGCATCAATAAAAACTTTACAAAGGAAAAACCCAGTGGAAAAAAACCATGGTTAAGGGAAAAAGAGTACAATACATATTCACTCTCCCTGTTTTAGGGAAATTTGTCTCATCAAAATGACAATCAGCAAACCTTGCTGTAAATAGGTCTCCTATTGATGGTTCAAGATATTTTATGATAGATGGTGATTCATATCCAACGTATGTTCCCAATCTTCTTTGAGGTCTCATCTTAGTGCGTTTTGGTGGAGCAATCGGACCCAAAAGTTCTTACATAGGAGATATTTGGTTCTTTTCCGTGAACCAATTGTAATGGGTAAGATGTATGATAACTTGTTGGTCTGATGCGAACTAATGCTGCTGCATGCAAAATACATGGCCCCATGCAAGATGTTTGGAGATTTGACTTCATAAGTAATGGCATTGCTATTAATTGGAGCCGTTTGATAAGTGACTCTGCAAGGCTATTTTGTGTATGAACATGTGCTACAGGATGCTCAACACTTATTCCAACTGACATGCAATAATCATTGAAATTTTTTGATGTAAATTCACCAGTATTATCCAAGCCGTAACTTGATTATCTGGACCAATATCCGACCAAACGCTAGGTTGCTTGTTGATAACAATGTAACATGTGATCATATGGTTGACGTATCAATTAAAACCATGAAATATCTAAATGATCCACTTGCTGGATGAATGGGTCCACATATATCTCCGTGTATGCGCTCGAGAAAAGCAAGAGATTTATACCCAATTTTAGTTGGTGATGGGCGCACAATAAATTTCCCTTTTAAGAGCATCTCCAACATGCGCTATAAGTTGGCGCGGTATATGACGCTGCCGCCGCGCTGTAAACCGTTGCCGCGCGCCGGAGTGATTTTTCCCCCCGCCGGGTGCGCCATTTTGCAGCGCGCATTGGCGCGGTAAAATAACACCTCCGCCGGACACAGCGCGCGGGCGCTGCGCAAACAACAAACACACACACCTATGCATCCAACAAGATCAAATAATTGTATAAATTTTCACAAATAAAATGTACCATCCAAATACAATACATTGTTAACAACAATAATTCACACCAAATACAACACGTCCAACATACAACAATACAACATAGTTTTGAGACAATACAACACATAGTTTTCGAACAAAAACAACAGGTATGCAACTATTGTTGTCCATTCCAATTCCACCATTCTTCCATGAGATCTTTTTGAAGCTCATCATGTGTGTCGTTGTACCGAATGGCATAGTATGAGGCAATGAACCGGGCAATCCTATGTGCGGACCTCCTCACTTGCACGGGAACCCCCATCAAGTCGTAGTGGGTATGATCCACATCTTTTCCGCGATCATCCTCTATAATCATGTTATGCATGATGACACACGCGGTCATGATATACCAAAGGCATTCTTGGTCCCAAAATCTAGCCAGTCCTCTAACAATGGCAAATTGGGCTTCCAAAATCCCAAATGCTCTCTCTACATCTTTCCTAGCCGCCGCTTGTGCATTATGGAATTGGGTTTGCTTCTTACCTCTTGGTTGAATAATCGGCTTCACAAATGTTTGCCACCTTGGATATATGCCGTCGGCGAGGAAGTAGCCATAGTTGTACTTGTGGCCATTTGCTTCAAACTCCATCAATGGACCTTCCCGCATTGCAAGTCTTGTCATTAGTGGTGACCGTTGAAGAACATTGATGTCATTGCAAGATCCGGACATTCCAAAGAAAGCATGCCATATCCAAGTCTCTTGGCCGGCCACCGCTTCAAGTACTATGGTGGCATCCTTCTTGTAGCCTTTGAATTGTCCATGCCATGCTCTGGACAATTCTTCCAACTTCAATGCATACAATCAATGGAACCAAGCATACCGGGAAACCCCCGGTTGGCGTTGATCTCCAAAAGCCTTGCCGTGTCTTGAGCATTGGGGGCTCTCAAATATGTGGAGCCAAATACATTAACCATTGCAACGACAAAGCGCTTCACACACAAGATAGAAGTGCTCTCTCCCATGGCCAGATGATCATCAATAAGATCCGCCGGTATACCATATGCCAACATACGCAAGGCGGCGGTCACCTTTTGATATGTGCTATGACCAAGTTCTCCGGCAGCATTCCTCCTTTGCTCAAAGAAGCGATCATATTTGGTGACCTCCGTTGCAATGTGCTTGAACAAGTTGAGACTCATCCGGAAACGCCGCCGAAAATAGCTTTCGGGGAATATCGGTTTCTCATTGAAATACGACCGCATCAACTTCTCATGCCCTTCAATCCTTTCTCTCCACAACTTCTGTCTACCGAACACCGATCCACCAAATTTTGGCCTCTTAACGGCGCGGTATGCTAATAGTAGCGATATGTTCTCCTCTTCCTCTTGATCATACTCGTCATCCGATGAATCGTATGATGAACTCTACAAACATATGTATGAAATTACTTAACTATTGTAGCTAATTGGCGAGTAAAAATAGAGGCCGGCCGGCGGAGGTGCATACCTTGCGAGCAAATGGGCGAGCACCATGGGCGCGCCATATTGCTAGCGAGCTCAAAGACGATGACGACGACATGTCGACGGCGGCGCGGAGGAGAACGCGACGCCGGCGAGAAGGGGGACGCGGAGGAGGAGCGCCGACTACAGCCCGTCGCTGGCGGCGGCGCGAGCGCCACAGTGCGGCGGAGCTGCCGCTGCTGCCAGGAGGGGGTGCGGGCGAGGCGGATCTACGCCGCAGCGGCGCGCAACAGCGGGGGCGGCGACGAATTCGACCGGCGGCGGCTGGATTTCGTGCCGGCGGTAGGTGGGGAAATGAGGGCGCAGGCGCGGGCGGGGGAAATTTCCAGCCGTTGGCTTTTCGTGCAGGCGCGGAGCGTTGCCGCGCGCTGTAGCCGACGCGTCAGATATGCCGCTCCGGTTTGTGCAAAACGCCGCGCGCCTAAATTTTTTTACAGCGCCGCACCGTTTACCGCGCCTGCTGGAGCGCCTGATTCCCTCGCGCGCGCGGCATACTGGCAGTTTTTTTGCAGCGCGGCCTATATAGCGCGCCTGTTGGAGATGCTCTAAAGCATGCAATGCATATGAATTCATTAGATCGAAGAACTTTCTAGTTCTTCAACATAGGCTCACATGAATTATTAATTAACTTTCGCATCATTATTGACCCTAGATGGCCTAACCGGTCATGCCATGTGGTCATGGCTTGAGAACTTATGGACAGATATCGTATATGATTCATTTCTATTGAGAAGCATGTAGTATAAGCCAGAAGATAATGCTGGCAACTTTTCCAACATATGTTTTGTTCCTGAGGACAATTTTTGTGATGTTTAGATACTCTAAATTGTCCTCACGCATTGTCTCAATGTGATATCCATTTTGGAAACTCAACAAATTTCGTTGAGACTTTGGCGAGTATAGTGCTTCATTTATATTTATCTTTGTTCCACAAGGTAACATGATTCCGGCTCTTCCTGAGCCCTCAATTAATTTTGCACTTCTAGATATTGTATTAACAACTGCATCATGTACCACTAGGTATAAGAAATACACTGTCTACAAGACATATATGGTATGCGTTGTTGCACTGTCTACAAGACATATATCGTCTTCATTTGTAAGCTTATGATCCATATGATTTTCCATAGACTTCATAAAAATTACTACTCCCTCCGTTCCAAAATGTAAGATGTCTAAGGACTGGTCAAAAGTCAAATTTTACTAACTTTGACCAAATATTTAGAAAAATATATTTACGTCTACAATATCGAATGGACATATTAAGAAAATATATTTTGTGGTGAATCTATTCATGTTGATTCAGTACTGTAAATATTTATATTTTTGTGTATAAACTTGGTCAAACTTAAAAAACATTGATTTTGACTAATGCTTAGTCGCCTTACATTTTAGGACGGAGGAAGTAGTAAACATTAATGTATTAAAATGGATTTGCAAAATAGTGAAAGAATATATGCCTGCGGGGGTACTAAACAATAAGAATTTATTTTACAATAAAGAGAGCAAATACCATGCTTTATTCTTATTACAATTAAGATACGTACATTTATTCAGATACGACGCAATAAGTAACAACGAGGTAAATTATTCATATGTGAGGAAATCAGAGACATCCAAATGAATTGTGTCGTGGCTTCCATGTTCTTCAAAAGCCCCCGTGCCAACACCAAATGTATCATCACCATTGCCATTTCCTAAGTTGGTCTCAATGTGTTTATGTTTCTTGTGAAGTGATTGTTGATAGAGATCAACTAGGTATTTTGGTGTCCAATGGCTTCTTCCTCCATAGCGGTGGCATGGATGCTCAGTTTTATTCATTCCACCATGTTCTGATGCCTACCCATGTGAAAGAGCAAAGTCTAAACCCCGGGTTTTGTGTGTTTGATGGCAACACTTGAACAATCTCACCGTGTGCATTGAGTATCCTTGTTAGATTTGCAAGTGCACGGTGACCTCGCTGGACATGTCAAGATCGGAGGACTGAAGCGTAGCTTATAGGTTTTCTGGGTTTGTGTGTGTATAGCGAGGTAACATGGTTGGAGAGGAAAATAGGAGAAAGCAATTTTTGTCAGGCCGGTACTACCGGTACTAGTAGCGGTAGTACCGCTACCCCTACTAGTACCGCCCCATGGTACCGCTCTGGAGTTCTGCGCTGATTTGTCCCACAGAACAGGTTACGGTACCTTTGCGGTACCTTGAGCGATAGTACCGCTTGAGAGCGGTAGTACCGCCCGAGGTACCGCTTAAGTACAATAACGGAGTTACGGCCGTACCGCTCTGATACCGCTTCGGTACTGCTTGGGATCCAGTAAGGTTTTGAGCCCATTGCGGTACCTCGAGCGGTACCGCGAGCGGTAGTACCGCTATGTGTCCACGTGGATAAGTTCTGTGGGATTTCGAATCCAGAGCGGTAGTACCGCTTCCCAAAGTGGTAGTACCACTTAGGCAAAAACTGCAGGTAACGGTTGGATTCCGGGGGGCCTATTTAAAGGGCTCTTCTTCCCCAACACGATTTTATCTCTCCTCTCTCTCTCTCTCCTCCATTGTTGCTGAGCTTAAACCTTGAGGATCTCCCCAACCATCCAACCAATCTTGCCCAAATTTTGAGGAGTGGTGGAGGAGGCCCCGATCTATAGTTCTACCAAGAGAGATTTCACCAATACTTGCTAGTCCTTAGTGGATCTTGGTGTTAGGGTTCCTATGGTGGGATCTTGGAGAAAGTGCACCTATGGAGGCTAGCTTGGTGTTGTGCTAGCTCCATAGGTTGTTGGGAGCCTCCTTGTGGTGTGGAGCTCGCCCCAACCTTGTGAAGGAATCACCGCCTCGACCGGTGCCATAGTGGAGAAGGGGAAGCCCCTTTGTGGAGCTCTCTCGAGGAAGAAGGTGAGGCATTCCTTCGTGGTGTGGCCGCCTAGCCTCTTGTGTGAGGCTAGCACCTCCTCAACGCAGACGTACTCTCTTTTGTGAGAGGAACTGCGGGAAACAAACCTCGCCTCGTCTCCGCGCCATCCGGTTGTCCCGCTCTTTACTCTTACTATCTTGCTTGTTCCTTTGCTTGTTGCACTTGTCTAGGATCTTTGTAGGAACACCGACACCGCTAAAGCAATCACCTTTACCTTCTGCACCGCTAAAATTGAAAAAGGCTAAAACTTGACGTAGCGTCCATTCACCCCCCCCCCCCCCCCCTCTTGTTCGCTACGATCCATTCACCGTGTTCTTGAAATGAACACCATAATTTCCTCTACCACGGCCTCGTCCATATTCATATCCATGACCACGTTCGCATCTACATCCACGTCCTCTATTGTGATTATCATATCTCATCACATTCGCTTCAGGGAATGGACTAGAACCACTTGGACGTGACTCATGGTTTTTCATCAAAAGCTCATTATTTTGTTCCGCCACTAGTAAATAAGAAATAAGTTCAGAATATTTCTTGAACCCTTTCTCGCGGTATTGTTGCTGAAGCAACACATTTGAGGCATGGAATGTAGAGTATGTTTTCTCTAACATTTCCTCATCGGTGAATTTTTCTCCACATAATAACAATTGTGAAGTTATTCTAAACATGGCTGAATTGTATTCAGAAACACTTTTATAATCTTGCAGCCTTAGGTGCAACCAATCATGACGAGCTTTAGGGAGGGTCACTGTTTTATGGTGATCATACATTTCTTTCAAATTGTTCCAAAGAACAAGTGGATCTTTATCTGTAAGGTATTAAGCCTTTAAACCTTCATGGAGGTGGCGTCGAATAAAGATCATAGCCTTAGCTTGTTTTTGGCTAGATTCTTTATTTCCTTCTTTGATCATTTCACCAAGCCCATTGGCATTCAAGTGAATTTCAGCATCTACTACCCATGGCAAGTAGTTTTTGCCGGTGATGTCCAAAGCAACAAAATCGAGTTGGCAAGATTTGACATCAAGAACTACAATATAAAGAATACAAAATATAAATCACACTAATAATATTGCAAACAAATAAAGAGTGGTCAGAATAATATCCTACCATTAAAAAGGATATGATGTTCACGACAATGAGATGATCGTGATGATAACGTGTTATGAAGTAACTACAATACAAATGTTGGAACATGCATAGAGCTGCGTAGTGAGAAAGGAAAAGCTTGATATTTATTCATCTTTCACAATGCGTACAATGTTCTCTATATATAGTCACATGAGGATTAAGAGTTCAAGGATTTATGAAAGCAAGTTAACACTACTAATGTCATACGGGTTATAGGTTTGATGACACAGAGGTTATGGACATCCACATAAATAGGAATTTCATAACAAATTCTTCATTGTAACCATCGTCATAGCGTCAACAATAAAGTTACATTGACCCCTAGAGCGGGGTGTACAATTACTAGAAGGCCCTTGTACTCCAACAGATTCGTGGCAACAGACTCTTGTACTCCAACAGATTCTGAAATTGAATATGCATGACCAAAAGGGACTAGTTCTACACTTACTTCTACCACTACCAGTTAATGTCATACAACCTAGAGTCCTAGACGGAATCCGTTTCAGCCATCCGTGAAGTGTGAATCCGGCGTAGCCATGAAAACGCCTCCCCATCGACAAAGTCTAGCGGCGACAAGCATGAGCGTACAAAAAATAACAGAGCCGTCCGGGCTCAATCAAGGCACGCAGGCCCGAACTACTTCTTGATCTACTCTTGCCCATAATACTCCATGTTGACCTTTTTCTGATCGTGCCGTCACCGCGAGCAACAACCACGAACGCGGCTCTGCTGCCTCCGCTCTCGACAAAGGATGGCGGCGACGAGCAACTCATGCTATAGCTACTGCTTTCTCTAGATATTGTGGGGGGCTATGAGAAGACGTGTCTTCTCTATTGTAGATGTCTAGACGCCGCCGTGAACACGTGCCATGTGGCTATTTTTCTGATGAGTCGGGAACAGAATTACGGTGACGAGCTACTCTTATCAGAATGCGAGTGTTCAGTTTTCCCAATGTCTCCTACTTCTATCATCATGGTTTGTTATTTGGAAAATACAGCATGCTAGCTTGTTCTTCATCGCTCACTTAGTCCCTTATACCATATTCATTCTCTTCAATCACATACAAGTATTTCAGTACAAAAGCTTTTGCACACTCGTCGTGTTTAGTCTATATGGAGAGGTTGCCTCTCAGGAATGTGTGTATATATAGACGGCTCCAAGGCACTAATAGTGCAGGGCCATCATTCATGATAGTAATGAAGTGATTCATCAAAGATCAACTATCTTAGTATTAACTAGGATCACCGGTACTGAGTGCGATCTTTGCTAGGTTCACACATGTGCCTTTGGTATTCATTTTTTGACATGTTATGATGCATTTCATTTGTAGATTCTACTCCCTCTATATCCATAAATAAGTGACACCGCTTCTCTAGGTGTAGGTGAGACTTTGAATGAAGATGTGAACAACAACAACTCGGTTATGTTGTACAAAATTGTTACCAATAATATTATTTTATGACTAAATAATTCTCATACATCTGGACTAATTATTGGTCAAAGATAAGTTTGGCAAAGTGCAAGCATCTTATTTATTGGAACGGATGGAGTAGGTGCCAATCATAATACAAGTCACGTCGTGTACCTACTTCTCTACGTTAAATAAACATCTCTTATGTTCTACGGCTCCAAATTTATCGTATTATTAATGCAAGCATTTTCATCCCCTTTCTAGTGATCATTAGTTCACAACCGCAAAAGACCGTAGCAAAGGAGACCAATGTTGGACCTTTACAACTGGTTTTCCAAAGATCACATCATTTTTATGGTGCTAAGCAGGTAATTGAGAGGTAACAAGCGTTAATCTCATTCCCCTTCCTAAGGGCTGCCAAATATGTTGTTTGGGATTCAGAACTAGTGGTTCACGAAACGTCAATTTAACTGCTCCCTTCAATCCATATTAATTGATGGTAAAATAGATGTATGTATAATTAAAATATATTTAGATACATCTATATTAGTCTTAAGTAATATGAATCGGAGGGAGTAGTACAAAAATCAGCTGCAACGACCAAAAGAGACTAGAGAGCACTGCTGCGCTAGTTCTACACATACTGCTACTACTACCAGTTAATGTCAGACCACCTACACAGAATCCGCTTCAGCCACCCGTGAAGCGCGAATCCGGCTTAGCCATGAAAGCGCCTCCCCATCTATCTTCTCGACGAAGGCTAGCAGCGACAAGCGTGGGCGTACAAAAAAAAAACAGAGCCGTCTGGGCCCAATCAAGGCACGCAGGCCCAAACTACTTCTTGCTCCATTCTGGCCCATAATACTTGCTGTTGGCCTTCGCCCGTCGCTTGCTTCTGACGGTGTCGACAGGCACGAACGCGGCTCCGCTCTCGACGAAGGACGGCGGCGACGAGCAGCCCGTCCAGCCGTCGTCGTCGTCGCCGCCGCCCGGCGAGTCGTAGTACAGGACAGGGTCGACATCCATCGGAGCCACCGCGGCTTCGCAGGCGTGCATCGCGTCGGACACGACGCGCCTGAGAGACAGGAAGAGGGGATTGAGCTCCGGGAAGCTGTACCACCCCATCTCCACAAGGAGGCACATGGTGTCTGCGGCGGCATCGACCAGGCCGCCGGCTCGCGCCACCACGCGGCGCTGTCGCTTGAGAAGCGGCCGATCCATCTGCGCAGAGAGACCACCACGATGACGCATCAGAGGACATGAGGTTTCAATCTGTAATATTCGGGAAGTCGAATATGGTACACACTTACCTCGGCGGCGCGGCGGTCGGGGCTGGGGACCTCCGGCGGGAAGAGGCGCCGCTTCACCTTGGGGTTACACGGCCTTCCGTTGAGGTGGCGCTTCCGGTTGCGATACGCTGAGGTGGTGCCTGCGTCCATGGCCGGAGGCGGGGGAACAGGCGCTCTGGGAGTGGGGAATGTTGCGGCGTGTGTGAAAGATTCTTCGAGCTTTTTATTGCGCGGTCTCGTTTTCGCGGGCTCTGGAATAGGCGTTCCAGACTCTTGGCGCCAAAATTTCGCCTGTAATTCATCGATGCATTATTGTTTTTGTTTTTTTTTTAGGGGAACTCGATGCACTATTGGTCGTCTTGGCCCTGGCCTCCTGGGCCTCTTGTGCAGATTGATCGGCCATTGTGTCTGAATTCTGACGGGGTTGCTGAAATTTGATGCGCACTTCGCAGAAAATTTACACACACGTTGATCTAAATGTGCACACGCGGGAGTTGTTTGTGCGGTTCAGCTGCTGTCCACACGCCCGGATGGAGTCAGCTATGCTGATGAACTCATTTCGCTTATGCTCCGTGCACCTGATACAGTATATCAGCTCATGATACATCCATTAATCATTGTCACCATGGAAACAGAGCTCGTTACGGCAAGCACAAAGACACCAGATAACAGCAGATGATATCATGTTAACAATACCATTTTTCTAGGGGCTGAGCTACCATCTACCAATAGATTCGTAATCACTCCCAAAGGTCCAAAGATACTATAGCATATATTTCTTTCCAAAGAAGAGGGGCAACAGTACAGGAAAGAACTGGTGGTGAGATGCTTCAGGTTCAGAGCAGAATACAGTCATGTCATCAACATGTCAACTAATTATCAAGGGTGAATAGTTTATTTTCCCCGAACAAGAACAAAAAAAAAACGTGTATTCGAGTGGAACAGCAATACTACAAATTGCAGGTGTGGCTAGTACAATCCCTCTAAAATTAACAACTGCATAAAAAGACTTGACTGTATAAACACCATATGGGTTAAACATCCAGATAGGGCTATCCAAATCAGCAGACAGAATGGCATTTTGCACAATAGCTAACAATTCAAACCATGGAGCATAAGCTCCTCATTGACTGCCCGCTCAAAGGTGAATTTGATATTTGTGCCATCTCAAACCTCATCCAAAGAGAAATTTTTCTCATTGACAATGACATGAACACCCCAGAACAGAGTTGCCAAGCTACAATGTCCAAACCATATATCCTCCCAAAACTTGACTAAAACGACATTTCCTACTTTCCATCTGCACCCAAACCTGGCTGCATTAGCAGCCCAAGCCACCCCTTTCCAAAAAGGAGAGGCATTTCTGTCAGACGTCCAAAGCAAATTAGGGTGAGAAGTATCATACCTTGTAATCCACTATCATTTTCTAAAATTTGTTCTCAGCTAGATTATAATGTTTGATCCAGGAAGCAAGAAGACAGAGATTCAACTCTTTTAGGTCATGCACACCCAAACCACCAAACTCTTTTTTTCGGGCATACCATATCCCAGTTAACCAGGTGGTAGCTTATCTCCCAAGTTATCCCAGAAAAAAATAATCAACTGGGAATTGATAACTTTAATCGCTCACTTAGAGAATTTTATGATAGATAGTAAATACACAGGAATACTTGAGAGACAAGCTTTAATCTAAACAAGCCTAGCTGCACAGGGGAGAAATCTCCTTTTCCACACAAATTATTTTCATAATCTTGTCTATTATAGGTTGGAAATCTTCCTTTCTTGATTTTTTACAGTGCAAAGGCACCCCCAAATATTTGAAAGGCAAAGTACTTGTTTACAACAAAGATTAAAGCATATTTCCTAGATAAAGAATCCCCAAAATTTATTGATAATGAATCATTCTTACAATAGTTTTTTTTCATACCAGAAATTCCTTCAAAACAACTCAAGATCCACTTCACTTTTTTTACCATATTCATCTGTTTCCTCAAAGAAAAAGATGGTGCCATCAGCATACTGTAAGCTAACGACACCACTAGGCATAACATGCGATAATAGACCTTTAATCAAATTTGAATCAGCAGCTTTCAATAGCATTTTCAAGAAGACATCAGCCCCCAGATTAAAAAGAATAGGTGAGAGAATCACCCTGCTTTAAACTTTTGCCAGCCAACAAACAGTTACCAGTTACCATTGCAATTATGTTAAGAACTTACAAGTTTCAACCAAAATACTCCTAATCAGCTTCTTCCGAATGGTGCCAAAACCTCTAGAAGCAAGCATATCATTACCAAAACTCCCAACTATTTCTCTCATGCGCCTTTTCATAATCTAAATTTCCGAACTATACCAGATTGACCAGTTCTTCCAGATTGCAATATTGTGCTGACTACTTCTGAGACTAATGGGACCATATAAAGTACAAAAGAACATTTTAGAACTGAATGGCGAGTCATTGAGGTTGTGCGAACAAGACAAGGAATGTGCTTACAGTGAACTCTATTTACGGACATAAGAATCTTATCGGCTATGAAATGGCTGGTTCAGTATCTTCTATCGGCAGTGTTGCTTTCTGTGTCATCAATGAATCGGCTAAATCGTGCCGCAAGTTCTCGGTAGAATTTCATATCTGATGGCTTTACTCGGTCGATTGCCGACTTGAAGTGTGTGATTCCTACATCTGGAATGTCAAAGCTCTCCTGATGAAAATAGAAGAAAGTTATCAGCAAGTTTTTAGCGAAAATATGAATAATCCTAATGTGCCAGAATGGGGAAAGAGCAGGTAACATACATCAAGCGCAGCAACAGCGGCTTCCCTGCAGACAAGCTTTATGTCAGCACCAGTGTAGCCTTCTGTTAGTCTAGCAAGTTCATTTAAATCGACATCAGGACTGCACGGAATGCTGCGCGTATGAATCCGGAAAATATCTTCACGGTCAGCTTCATCAGGTGGTCGCACATCAAGCAGTCTATCGAAACGACCTAGTGCACAGATCATGCATGATGTTAAACCAACAGAATATACATAACAATTTATGTGTCACCTATGTAATGAACCTAGGCCATGAAATTCAAGTGCATAATCTATAGTGTTAAAATAAATGACCTGGCCTCAGAAGTGCAATATCAATTTTGTCAGGACGATTTGTAGCTGCAATAACAGTAACACCAATCTTTTGGTCCAAACCTGTTGCAAACATAGTAAATTATGCATGAGTAAAACCTAACAGAGAAGAGACATGTAACATGAGTCCAGATGGCAGGTTATCAGCATTTGCAACTAAGAATGAAAAGACAAGCAAATGACAAAAAGCACAGCTACTAATAAGATACCGCAGCCCTCTATTTGACTAGCAATTAACATTAGGGCCATTAACATTACGTGCTCATTTTTGTGAACGCCATGTTCGATGCAATGAACATAACCTAGGTTTTTACTACCCCCTCCGTCCCGGAAAAGATGTCTCAGATTTGTCAAAATTCGGATGTATATAGACACTATTTAGTGTAGAGATACATCCGACTTTAGATAAATCTACGACATCCTTTTCAGGATGGACGGAGTATATAATATTATTATGTTACTTGTATCAAGAATGAACCACATACATGCAGTAGAACCCAGAGAAACAGTAGAAACATCATATCCAACCTTATTTGTGTACTTAGTTTGTGTGGTCATCAATTGAATCAACGACAGTGTATAATCACAAGAGTAACCCACCTTCCAGTACTAAGCTATTAATAAATCAATGATGTGACAGAATAAACCCTGAGATAACAAGTGGCCAGTTGGTGGACTAACATCATGGATCAAAAAAGAGTCCTTAAGGAAGTATTAAAGCTTACCATCCATTTCCTGTAACAACTGACTGAGTACCCTATCAGCAACAGATATGCCATTATCCCCATGGCCACGAGTTACTGCAAGCCCATCTATTTCATCAAAAAATAATATTGCAGGCGCATTATCCTTCGCCTTCGCAAATAGTGATCTCACTGCCTTTTCAGAGTCACCAACCCATTTGCTGAAAAGTTCAGGACCCTTAACCGCAAGAAAATTCATTTTTGCTTCAGAAGCTACGGCACGAGCCATCAATGTCTTACTGCAACCTGGCGGTCCAATCATTAGCAATCCTCTAGGGGGGCGGATCCCTAGGCGTTCAAATGTTTCTGGGCATTTCTGTGGCAATTGGATGGCTTCAATTAGCTGCTTCTTGATCCTGGCTTGACCACCAACATCTTCCCATTTTACTTTTGGAAGTTCTAGCATTACCTGTACACGAAATGTTGGAACCATGAACAATGCAACCTTCTACAGATCAAAAATATATTGGTGTTTATTTCCCATACGAAAATGACACACCACGAAGTTTTTATTAAATCAAATCAAAAGCACCTTACACTAAATTATATTGTGATGCCAGACCTTAGTACACACACAAATGTGCAAGCTTTAGTCTAGTTTTCACTGCTCATCAGTTGGAGTCCATGAACGAAATATTGACACAATCACATGGAAAGGAAAAAAAGCAAGGTAGAAGAAGTCTTGCTTTCAAAACAAGAACTATCATGACCATGGTTTTTCAGACGTCCGCCTTAGGACGCTTAGGCGATAAGGCGCCCTGGCAGCGCCTTGGAAATTCGCCCGCTTTAGGCGCTTCGGCGGTAAGGCGGGGGTAGAACGCCTTAGGACACCTTACCGCCTTAAAAACCATGATCACGACAGAGCATAGCAAGTAATAAGTGAAGAAATCTGAGAAAGAAACACTAAAAATGAACAGATATAGTGGGTAAAAGTGCTACCTCGCGCATTGCACTTGGTCTAACTTTCATTTTAGCCTTTTCAAAGTCATCATTAGTCACCAACAATAGCAAATCATCTTTCTTGTCATCGGGCTTGCTACTTTCTGTGATATTGCCTTTATTGGTCCAGGGATAATCCTCGGTTGACATGGTTAGCTTTGAGAGAGATGACGATAATGAGGTTATTTCATACCCCAAAGGAGCATCAATCTCTCGAATATTAGACTTCTTTGCGTTAGTGGCATGATCACCAAGTAGTTGACTTGAACTTTCTTTTACACTGATATAACGCCGAAGAGCACTCAATGCAGCCTCATTGCAGAGTGCAGCTAGATCAGCACCCACAAATCCATGAGTGGCGAAAGCAAGTGACTCAACTTCCTCACTAGTGAGAGAGTGGTGAACTCCAATTAGGAGGTGGTGAAGTATGTCCAGCCTCTGTCCTGGAGATGGTACTCCTGCAAGTGACCATTTCGCAGACAACAAAATCAATAATTATTAGCTCCAATTTAGACTAAAAAACTAAACTAGTTCATCATTGATGATCATCAGATCGCATTTGTGGCCAACCTCATTTCAACATAAGTTACGAAAACAGCACTACGGTGATACAAATAACAGTTTACGGGGTATAATATCTCTTAAGTAGCACAAAGTACTCCAATAAAAACTTTAAAAGCAAGATAATCAATTAGCCAATTTTGGTAAAAAAGATTATCAGTTGCCTCGAATTAGTTGTTTAGGCCATCGTAAATGGATAATGTTACTGCCAAAGAAGCTACATTATCTGGCACATCTATTAGCATTTGGTTTTAGTTGCACAAAATAACTTCTTTTAGGGGATGACTACAGACAGTAGCTTAAAAGAGTAAGATGTATGTGTAGAGTAGATCGCACCCACATTTTTTCTCAAACACGATCTAATTTCATGTCATTTTATATTAGAAGACGATGAAGAAGTCTAAGTGGTACATATCTATATACCACCACCAGCTGAAGACCAAAACCAAACAAAACAGAAAAGAAAAGAAATAAACTAGCACTATCCTATCCTAGCTGCAAACTATGGTACAACATGAAGAGCATCAGAGATTTCTACCTATTTCAATTTCTTGATCAAATCTTCCTGGGCGTAGTAATGCTCGATCAATACTTTCACGGCGATTTGTAGCAGCAATCAAGATAACACGATCATTACGGCCTATCTCATCCATCAGTTTTAACAGAGTGGCAACCATTCTAATAGATAATTCCTCGCCCCCATCCTTCCTGGCTGGAGCAATCGCATCCAATTCATCAATAAATATCTAAATGCCAATGAAGATACATATTATCAATTCACAATACTGCCATAATTAAGACACTACATACTTCCTCACCATAGTATAGAGAAACCATAAAAGTTGAATCATTGATAGTCAGCAGCTATTGCTAAAAGATCAGTAACTTTATATCTGCCCTGAGCTAGATGCAACAATTTATAAACAATGAATGAAAGCACCTAATTGCACCCCCCCCCCCCCCCCCCCCCCAAAAAAAAACTTAAAAAGAGTGTTTGCTTTTTATCTGCTTCAACTGCAGCAACTGTGTTAAATCAACTTTAGAATGATAACGTTACTTGAAATATAGAAAAAAAAAGTAAAGAATGAGGTTTCCTAAATGTAGGGATGTTGAATGCTTTTACCAAATCTTTTTATTTACATACTAAGGAGTAACCATCTGAAGATAGGAATCATTTTTAACAAGGTTGAGAAAGTGGTCAACAAAGTATTGCTCATTTCAGTACTCACATGATAAAAAAAGGTATATTAAATATAATAGGAGTTTAAACTTTGATTGACATGACAATAAAAGTAGTTGGGCATTAGAAGAAAATCTAACCACAGCAGGTGCAGCTTGCTTAGCTGAAGTGAAAATATCATACAGTGCCTGTTCACTTTCACCGTGATACTGACTAACGATCTCTGGTCCATTGACTGTAAAAAGATTGGCTCCCAGATCATAGGCACATGAAGAAGCAAGAGAGGTTTTCCCTGTTCCAGGTGGACCATACAGAAGAAGACCTTTGTACCTGAAATCAACCAACAGTATATTGTAAATTCAAAAGTAAATGCATATGAGATCTAAAGGGGTTTGGCAAACAAATCGTGATGTACCTTGGCAAACCATGCAAACCATGCCTTGGCAAACCAATTCGATCTGACAGAGAAAATGAAATCATTTCTTTTAGTTTTGCTGACACTTCAGATAACCCACCAAGCCTTCGATCATGATTGGAATCTTCATTTCTTGTATCAGCACTCATGAAATATTCTAATGGGGACACTGGCTTATCTGGCCCAAGCTCCTCTGAAGATGACAAATCAGAAAGATGCACTTTTGTGGTTCTGCTGACAAGGAATAAAGCAGGGGTTTCGACAAATTTAGCAGAGACCTCCGCATTAGATAGTGAGTTGCTTTTCTCATGCTCTACATCCAGGGCAGAACCATCTATTTCTGCGCGCAAAACTATGAACATAGATAGTTTCCCACACATTGAGAGGGGAACATAGTTTCCTTTCAGTAAGTGCCTACCACTGAGCCACCGTGACGCACAAGTCTGCAGCAACTCGTTAATTTTATCATCTGCTAGTGCTGATTTTGCAGTGGCTCGGTCCAAGCACAATGAAGAGACACTGTTAGATGCACCATCATGGGATTCATTCCTGCGTGGAGGAGTTGAAGGAATCTTTTTAGGTGACTCTGGAACCACCGCATTTGTTATAGGATGGCTATCAGACTCTGCCACCCCTTTCAGTGGAACTAGACCAAGGTACAGATCGCTGCATTTTATCACCCGCAAAATTTCACCATCATCTGTCTGTTTTGGGGCTTGAGATGTATATAGGGGACTAATAAGCAAATGACGACCTACTAAAGGGTGTCCCAGCATGCAGGCAAGGTCCCAGGAGAGCTTGATATCATTCTTCTGAACCTGATAAGATTGACCATCGAATCAGAAACGTGTACAGTTTGGGATTAGCCATGTTTGGAAACCAAAAGAATAAAGATAAGAAGGTGCATACCTCACGTGAAGGAAAAACTGTTGCAGTCACAAAGTTCACCCCAGCTTCATTAGACATGAGATCATTGGTCACATCAAGATCAAAGAATCTGTTGCACTCCTCAAATAAGCTATCAAGTGGGAAGGCATCTAAGCTGTTACTAGAAGCAATGAGTGACACCTAAGAAGGAAACAGAGCTCAGATGACTTGTGCAAAATAATACAGAAACACTGGTAAGCTAATGTTAGGTTTATTGGAATCCAGAGTAAGCTCCAAGGTCAGTTCTACAATCAGGGTAACGCAGTGTATATGTTAAGTTTGATATCTTTTACAATGCAGTATGATAAATTGTGTTCTCTTCATTCTTTTTGCAAGGAGAACTCATGATCCAAACCACAGTATTAATCTTATTTTACACTGCAGTATGATAAATTATATTTTCTTCATTCTTTCTGCAAGCGAAAATGTAATACTCCCTCCCGTCCATGAAACTTGTCTCAACTTTGTCCAAATTTAGGTGAAAAATTTGGACAAAGTTGAGACAAGTTTCATGGACGGATGGAGCAAAAAAGAGCTGGCGCTAAATGGAGCATGGTAACTTGCACTGGGAGACAAGTGTAATGCTTAGTTAAAAAATCAAGTTTGGCGCAGAAAGTAATCCTAAATCTTGAGGAGGAGGAGGAAGAGGAGGAGGAGGGGGAGGAGCATACAGAGACGAGGCACCCAGGCCGCAGGCCGGCAGCGACCATGGCGGGCTCCGAGAGCCAGAGCCTCCCCTCGGCAGCGTGGGTGCCGCCCCTGGGGACCACATCGGCGACGGTGCCTGCGAAACAACCGGCGCCTCCGCGGGGCACGAGCGCCGGGTACCGCGCCGCCGCCGCCGCGGCGGTGGACGGTAGGTCCAGTGTGCAGCCGCCGGGAGCTTCACGGGCGCGAGAGGGAGGGGTGCGAGGGGACGGCTGCGGGGACGCCGGCGGCTTCTTCTTCTTTCCCCTGGAAGACATGGCGGCGGCTCCGGCGAGCTTGCGCTGCGGGGCTAGCACGACGAACTTCGTCTTCTTGCAGCACGGACGGGGAGGGGGTGGGGAGTGGAAGCGGCGGGCCGCGGTAGCGGAAGCTGGCGTGTTGTCGAGCCGCGGAGGCGTGAGACGATGTGGGGGCGGGAAGCGGAGGCCGCGCGGTGGCGGTGGCGGGAGGAGACGAGGGGGCGAGCAGCGGTGGAAGCGTGGGGGAAGAAGAGGCGGCGGGGATGGTCGGGAGGTAGGAGAAGGGGAACTCAGCTCGGTCGGTCTGTAGGGTTTAACAGCGCAGATTGCATAAAGTTGCTTAAATCTGGCGAAAACTGTATTTGGCACAATAAGTGCTCCTGCTTTTTTAAAATCATATTTTAAAAAAATAAAAAATTGAAATTAAATATTTACATACATATAAACATTCCGAAGATACGGTATAAATTTGGGAGAAACATATGTTGTATTTTAAACTATACAAAAAAGATAAATTTCTCACTAATATTTGCCTCTATATGTAGCCACAATTTTTTTTTTCCTATAGCTCAAACTATAATACAATTTCTACCAAAACTTTGCACGAGTATCCAGAACATATATATGTATTTATGAAATAGATATTACAATTTTTTTAAATATAGATATACAATTTTAAAATATTTTGAAAATTAGGAGCACTGGTGCTTATATGCACTAAATCTGCTTCCTAAATCTCGCCCCTAAAATTGCAGTCACACAAGGAAAAAACAGTTTTGTTTGCGTTTCTAGCTCGCCCGAAGATGAGGTTCCGTAAATACGAACCGATTAACTTGAAATCAATTTTGCTGGAGAATTAAACTACGAGAGTTTGTTGGTACACTTCAACTATATACATCATAGATTTTACAAAGCAGCAGGATAAAACCTAATTGTATGTGGCCACTAAGATGGTTTTACCACACACAAAAAAGGTCTTGGGATACCTCGTTGGGCCTCTAGATGCATGGCGCAACGGACGGCGAGCTCTAGTCGTCATCGAGGATGATGCACTCGATCTTGATGCAACGGACATCGGCCTTCTTCTGAGTAGCCTCGAAAGCGCGTAGGAACGGCGTCGGCCTCCTCGCGCCTCCACGCCGCGGCCGCATCGGCCTCGGTGATGATGCGGGCAACCTCGATTGCAGCCGCCTCCTCCTCCTCGTTGTCTACGTAGTCGACGTCGTCGAATCGCTTCGCGGGCGCCTCCTACTCGTCCCAGATCGCCTCGTCGTCGGATGGTAATGGAGAGTGGCGGCAGTAGCGGCACGAGGAGGACAACCCTTTGCTGGAATTGACGTATGTGGCGAGCTTCCCGACAGCACGAGGCCCCAGTTTGTTCAACGCCATGCGCTCCACCACTCTGTTGAAAACCAGCTGCTCGTGGGGGCGCTTCCACCCCCAATCTGGCCGCCCTCCTCCCAAAACTACCGTTGCGGGGCATCTAGGGGTCGGGGTGGGTGTGGCGGATGCGGCGGATGGTAAGTAGGGTTTCTAAACCGTACATGCCGCATCGTCGTCGCACCGACAATTTCATGGGCCCCGTGAAATGTTTAGGGACTAGGCCGATATAGGAGCTGATGAGCGACGCAAACCGAATGAAACAGTAAATCGGCCAGAAAGATATAGTTTGGCTCGTTTTATGGGATCTGCTAGAGTTAGTCTAAAAGCATCTCCACCGGCGGTCCCAACGAGCACCACGCCAGCCCCGAATATAGCAATGTTGGACACACACACACACACACACAAAGTTAGCATTGTGTCATGCCACTGCTTTCAAGTTTCAAGTGAGACCGTGGACTGTCATCACTAGAACATGTAAACCCAAGACTTCAGTGTCCTCACTAAGTTGCTACATCGGTCTCTTTTAGGAGAGGCAAACCCATCTTATCACGTCGTTTGAGTAGGGATGCTCTTGCACCATGAATCATGTGGTTAAGTTGTATGCCGCAACATGCGATGGTATTTGTGTGAACTTGGCGACTTCATTAATTTAAAGTTGAGCATCTGATGTATTTTATCTATAAGCAACATGAATTTATTAGTATACTAACATTTGACTAAATTTTGTACTCCTCTGGTTCGTATTATTTAACACTAATATAGATGTACCTAGACATAGATTTTAAATGTAGATACATCCATTTTGTGGGCAAGTAAATATGGATCTGGGAGTAAATATTATAAATTTGGGACTAGAAAACCCTCTACTTGAGAATCCTAGGTTATATTAATTGAAAGTTTTCTCTGCGCAAGAAGCAAGGTCGCTGATTTTTTTCCTAAAAATCTATAGAACTGTTAAATCAACAAGCAGATGGATTTCATGTAGCGGCCCCTTTTCTCTACACATTTTCTGCACTTCAATTCATTTTCACCGGAATTTGAAGACGTCGTTAGCTGAGATTGTCACAGCCAGTATTCTTGTTACACGTCATCGTTACATGACAAATATACACCAAACAACAGATAAGGGGCGCCTGTGCCAACGAAAATTCGTTCGAGATCGAGTAGCTGATCTCTGTCCTCCTCCACGATCAGTACTGTAGCATGGCGTTCATGGCGAGCGGCAGGTTGATGATGGCTCCGACCAGAGCAAGCTTCGTCACTCCCCGCAGCTTCTTCAACTGGGGCAGGGGCGCCAAAGAAGCCGATACGCCGCCGCCGCCGCAGTTCCAGTACCACGACGTGGAGCGGCCGTTTCCCATGTCGCTCGTGGCCAAGACTCACCTCAGAGGCCGGGAGCTCAGCTGCTGCTACCGGGCCACCGTGGACGGCTTCGGCGCGACGGACTTCCACCGGCGGTGCGACTTCAAGGGCCCGTGCATCGTCGTCGGCTACACGGCCGGAGCCGGCTCCGTCAGGTTCGGCGGGTTCAGCCCGGAGGGGTACCGCAGCACGGACGACTACTACGACTCGCTCGACGCCTTCCTCTTCTACTGGCCCGCCGCCGACGACGACGAGGCCGGGCCCGTGGTGCTGCCCAAGGTGGGCGGGAGCGGCGCGGCGCTGTTCGACTACGCGCGAGGCGGGCCGCAGTTCGGCGCCGACGGGCTGCTCATCGGCCCGCCGCTCACCGCGGTGATGGGGGTGTTCACGGGGCCCGACGCCAGCGTGGGCGTCGGCGACCTCCGGCGCGCGCGGTCGCGGCTCGGGCTGTCGTACGCCAGGAGGGCGGACGGCAAGGAGAGCCTGTTCGGCGACGACTCCAAGGCCGACCTCGACGAGGTGCTCGTCTTCTGTAGCCCGCAGATCGCGAGCATGTACTAGGCTACTAGCTAAATTAGCTTAGCAGCGAGCTAACCAGTAAATGTTAACGCTGAACAGCTTTTGTAAATTCGTTTTTCCAGATTCTGCGTGTACACATTCAGATAGAGAACAGTTCCATAAAGTTCACGCCGACGGCACATCCACACCCACATAAACTGGGTAGAGGACTAGAGATGCAAGTTAGATCTCTCAAAGTCTCATTTGTAGTTCATTTTGTGGTATCTAGTTCATAGTTTAGATTTAAAAAAAATTAGAAATTACAAAATAAACTATAAGCTAGATTTTGATGGGATCTCACTTAATAAAAACTTGTAATGAGAACTGGCTTCACTCGATAACTGAAAATGCGGTGTCTAGATCTCAGTCGATTTAGGATATACAAATTCTCATATGCAATTCATAGTTTAGCATGAAACACAACAAATTTGCCCGTTTAGAGTCCTTTTCCTCAGTTGCAACTTATGTGTAACTCGAAAATTTTCAGGTACAACCCATGTGCAACTGCAAATATTCCACTTGCAACACAATCCAACACTTCGAAAGTGGACTGAGATTTATTTAAATTCCGATCAACTTAAAATTAGGAAAACCAGAAAAGCTTACTACTAATACTAATATTTAGTTCGGTTCTCAACCTAACTATATTACTGTATTTCCCACAAAAAATATGTTACTGTATTCAAAGTTTTCAATTTTACGAAGAACAGGTTTGCAATGTTTAGGAGGAATGCTTCAATATGGGTTCCAATACTTACAAACAAAATCGCAAAAAATACTCCCTGTAGCCTGAAATAGTTGAGGTAGCTCATTCACAAATTAAAATTGAAATAGGTTAAATCCCGCCATAATTAAAATGGATCAGAGGGACTGATTATGAATATTATGGATAGAAAATGGAAAAACATTTTCTGAAAGAAAGAAAAGTCGATCAGCATTATCTCTCTGCTCCCGCCATTGGTAACCGCTAAAACAACCCACCCCTCCCTACCACGCTTCACTGCCGCGGCGGCCATCCATGGCCGCCTCCACTCTCCTCCGCCTCATCTCCCCGTCAGCGCCAAGCCTGCATGATCCAAGCCCTAGGATCAACCCTTCACTCCTCGTGTGCCCGACGCGCCGGCGACGTCGGTTCCTGGCGGCCCGCTGCTCGTCATCGTCGCCACTGCTGCCGCCATCGTCGCCGCTCGAGTTTCCCCTCCTCCCATTCCAGCCCGCGGAGGTAAGGCTTCTGAACACCGAAAAAAATCGAAGTCCCCTTTCTACTGTTTTGTCTTGGATAGTGTTACATGGAATCTGATGATAGTGATATAGCTTAGCCAGACCAGAGTTCACAATTAAATCACAAATAATTCACAATCTACCAAAGTTCGATTGGAAGGTGCATGCCGAATTGGCTTCTTTGCCAAAAAGAAAACATTGGTGACTTGGGTGGATTGGATGAATGAAAATTCAGAACTTTATAATTATATTTCCATTGGATAGGACGGCTGGGATGCGGGTTCAACAGTCTCTTATTGGGTTGAATAGAACAAACTAGTTGAATCAGCGAAGGTAGAGAGATTCTGGCAGAAGGTAGGGCAGAGGCTGTTGGATAACCTTTCTTCATGAAACATGGTACAACTCGTCACAGCATTTCTTCGTTTATGCTAATGCATATCATCACCTTCAGGTTTGTTCAGTGCTAGCAGTTGTTAGATCGAAAATGGCGCACTCTTGTTAGGTGGGCTTTTTGAAGCGGGAATTGTTTCCTTCCAAGAGCCTATTTACTAGGCCTACTGTTAGATACACAGGATTGTTGTAGAAATCAGCATTTCCAAGTTGCAACAATGCAATGAGTCATAATTTTGTCCCCAGGGAATGGTTGGTGAGGTTATCACATCGCCATGGCACGATAGCTGCATGCTGCCTTTGCATCAACCAATTAAATAGTTCTCATTTTTCTCGTAGACAACTTCTGCAATTAATTTTGGAGTCACGTATCTGAATCTGCACCGTTTGTAATCATCAAGTTATCCCCAGTATTTGTGTTCTGCAATGTTACAAAACTCGCATGAATTTTAATAAAGAATGCTTACTTGGGCCAGTTGTTCGTTGTGAGGCTTATACATTTTCCTTGAAAAATACAGAGTAATGGAATGGTACTAAGATAATGAAAATATTTCAGGTGTTGATTCCGTCTGAATGCAAGACTCTGCACTTGTATGAAGCAAGGTATCTAGCATTGCTAGAAGAGGTAATTACCATTGGCTCAATACATTGCTTCATGTTAGGTTTTCCCTCAGGATATTTTTTCTCAACTGATAACAGTTCAGCATCTTTGCCACATAAAAAATATTTTTCATCATACAATTGCAGTTTATCATATAAGAGTTCTCTTTCGGTGCACCTGCCACCTTCCTATAGGCAAAATTTTAAACCATGACCGTCCACTGGTGAAGTTTACCTATTGGCTTTATGCATGTGTATTCCATCACAAGTAATAGCAAATATTTACTTTTGTAAAAATGAATCAACCCATCAAGTTCCCAATGCAAAACTATCACAATCTTGTTACTAATACGAATTCTAGGATGTCTTTTGGCTCCCAAATTACATGATGCTTTAATTCAAAATAGAAAAGGCCCACCTTTAGTCCCTCACCTGTTGCCAGTGAAAGTTTATGTTTGGTCAGTCAACTCTAAACCAGTAAGTTTTGTTTCTTAGGGTAAAAAGAAAATAATTTAAGTTTGGCATCTTTCGCACTATTTTTTGTGATCAGGTGGCCGTTTTTGCACACATAGCAGACTAGGTAACACAAAATTGGAAACACATATGACAAATTGGAAAACATCAGATTTTGTTTTAAAAAATATTATGAAGATAAGAATTGAAAAATCTTTATTGTTCCAATGTAAAAATGGAAAAATATAGGAAGAGAAACCTCTTGAGTTTTGTCGAAATTCATGTTTTCTAGAATATCTATATATGTTATGTGTTCTAAAATTCATATGATCTTCCATACCTTTTCTAGAATATTGATGTTCTTCTCGCTTTTCTCATTTTACATGAATTGTTCCCAATTTTTTGCTGGTGTGATACTACGTGTACGAAACCGATGACACATCATTGCAAAACCGCTTTCAGTTGGGCAAGGGATCAAATATAGTCTGTTTTAGAAAATTAAGTGATAAACTTGAGGGGCCAAAAGTACACCTTTTCCTTTAATTACACTTTCTCTAAGCTACCACGAAAGGTTGGACGCGGCTCCGAAATCTCTTGTTACTAGTCTTAGAGAAGTTTATACTTGCGTGTTTTGCTATGTTTTTTCCCTGTTTTGTAAGGGGTTCCTGTACTTACCACACCTACACCTGAACTCATGGAAATAGAACTTGCATGTTGCCTATCGAAGCCTATGTTTAGGGTTGATTTTTTGGATGCCGCAACTTGTCTTTCTCCCGATTTTCTCTCTCTACTTTAATTGACTCTCCCTCATCGATCTTATTGTCTTGCCCAACTCCGATTGATTCCACATCAACTTGAAGCCATCCACGATAGATTTTTTCACCCGTTGTTGGTCGATTTATTCTACGATAAATTTTCCGGTTTCTCGTCAGCTGCTCTGTGAATCAGTGGTCTCTTGTTCCACACATTCCCAACATCCAGCCATCCTTGCCATCCCAACTAGGCTGCCCCATGCTTTTCCACAAACGATCATAATCTTGCGCTTTTTGTCCACCTTTCTTCCTGAGATCAAAATTTTCTTCTATATGTTGATGCCATTATCATTACAGGAGATGACTTTGAATGCATTTTCTTTGGTAAGGCTCGTCCAAGTGAACGGTTCCTTATGTCTGATCTTGGTCTTATCTACCACTTCTTTGTGATTAATATTTTGTCTAGCTCTCATTGCTTCTTCATCTCTCAAGAAAGTACATCTAGGATCTTCTTACTCGTGCTATTTTATCGATGAGCCTATGGTCAAAACTCTGAATCCGACTTGCTATTCATCATCTTGTTGGGAGTTTTTTTTTAGAAATGAGGGTTTCTCGGCCTTGCATCAGAGCGATGCACACAACCCTCTTTATTAAAAGTTTATGAATTCAAAAGTCTTACAATCTCAAGGATCACACAGAGTGGCTGCATGAATAAGCCAACGGAAGAGAGAATACATAAAATGCCTATGCACATAGGCGGAGCGCCTTGGAGGCGAAACAGGGCGACAACCCCCCCTTGAAAAATTGCAAACGCTTTCTTAGGCATACTCTGCGTGCATGTTACCTAGACCCTAGACGTATTTCTAGTTTGCAATCTGGCGCGAGTCGGCAAGTGAGTACAATCTATGTTGATTGTTGGCTGTGGAGATGGGCCTGCTGAGTAGTGCCCAAATACAGTAGCAATGCGTTTTTTTTTTTTACCTACAGAGATCAAGTGATTTTATATCTTGAGCCTAGTCCTCTTGCTGTTAAAAATACAAATATAAATTGATTAGTATTGCTAATTCTGTGCAAATCAAGAAATCATTGCTCGCCATCAGCCGCATTTTTTCTTTCTTTTGCTCTCTTCCACGATATATCAATTCCTATGTAATTATGATACTACACTCGTTTCAATGAATAACCTTTATAAATTTAGCCAAAAGTTAAAACTTATAAAGTTAGACCAAATATAAACATCTACAAAATGAAACAAACATATTGTAAAATATGTTTTACAGTGAATGTACTACTCCCTTCCGATCGGTTTAAGACAAATTTTAACCATTAATTTAGTGAACATAATATAAATTATATGTCTAAAAAATATATACCATTAGATTCGTATCCAAAAAAAGGTTTTCCATGATATATTTTTGTGACATATATTTCATTTTTATTGATCAAACTAATGGTCAATTTTTTTTTATAACATTGATCAAATTCTGGGGATGTTAACTTTTAACTAAATTTATAGGTCTTATTCATTGGAACGGGCATGAGTATTTATTAAGTGTATTTTCAAGCATGGAAATCATTGGCTGCCTGAATAGCTTTGAAATTAGCAAAATTTTAGACCAAGAGTTGAATTTTGCCCCCTCTTTACTTTTGGTCACGCTCCGCCACTGCCTATGCATATTGTATCCTATTAGTGTGCTGCCAACCACCCTGACTGAAGATGGCCCGAACGACCGCCATCAACCGAGTGCATCCAAACTCCATAGGTTCCCGCTGATCCTTAGCTTGGAGATAAAACCACATGTGGATCCAGTATGTAGCCTTGTGGATAACCTGCAAAAAGATAGCCTTGTGGACGACATCATTTTGACAATTCCAAATTGCCCAAAGCAAAGCACAAACTCCTAATTAAGTGGATTCGAGCCTTCATTTTTTTTAATCAATCCCATGTAGCCAATTCCCAAACATGTTTTTGATATTAGTTTGAGGAGATATATTAAACGTGAAATGAACCACTCCAAATTAGTCTCGCAAAGGGGATGTTCAATAGTTCCATAGAATCACATAACACACATTTCTTGGATCCCGTGCAATTTCTTTTGGAAAGATTATCTTTTGTGAGCACAAACCTTTTTATTTAAGAACTACATAAAAATACGAATTTTAAGTGGTACTTTCAAACGCCATATGTATTTCCTTAGAAATTTAGTATGGTCATTCATAGGTCAGAATATGAAGATTTCACAGAGAAACTCCTATTGCCGTTAAAGTGCCAATAGAACCTATTCGGTTCATTCGTTAAATGAACCACCATGAGTCACGTGACAAGCTGCACCCACTTTGCCCATTTGTCATTATAAAGTACCCTGCTAAAACTATTCAGCGGTACGTTCTGCAGAACCTCGCTGCAACAAACACATTTTTTGTCTCACAATATTAAAGAGAGATGGATATTTTTTGTGACACAATATTAAGGAGAGGTGGATATTAGAAGCACAAGCAACATGGTGAAGTACAAAGAGGCCAAGAAGAATGCAAGGCGAGTTGTGAGTCAAGAGGGGGGGGGGGGGGGGTGTTACGATGAGCTATATGACATAGTAGGCAAAAAGGAAGGCGAGGATGATATCTACAAGATGACGAAAATCTGCGAGAGGAAGACGAGGGACCTTAACCAAGTTAAAACATCAAGGACGAGGTTAATCGACTTCTACTAAAAGATGAAGAGATCAATAATACATGGAGTACCTTGATGGGTTATTCAATGATGGGAATGGGAACACTATGCCGGAGCTGAATGACTCCTTTGATGACGCTAATAGGAGTTTCTTGCGGAGGATAGCTTGATGTTAAGGAGACCCTGAAAAGGATGAAAGGCCCTTGGCGCTGATGATATCCCAATTGAGGTGTGGAGAAGACTTGAATATGTTGCAATATTATGGCTAACTAAGATATTCAACCACATTTTTGGTAAAACAATATGCCTGAAGAGTGAAGAAAAAGCATAGTAGTACATATCTGCAAGAATAAAGGAAATATTCAAACTTGTACTAATAACCGATGAATTAAGCCTATGAGCCATACTATGATACTTTGGGAGAGAGTCATTGAGCGCCGCTTGAGGAGTGTGACGAATGTCACTAAAATCACTAAAATCTCGGTTTACAGAGGCGATTTTCTTACTTCGCCAACTTATAAATAAATATAGGGAGCGGAAGAAGGGCCTACATATGGTCTTCATCGACTTGGAGAAGGCATAAGTCAAGATACCAAGGACGGTCATGTGGTGGGCACTCGAGAAACACAAAGTTTCAACAAAGTACATTACCATTGTAATAGATATGTACGATATTGTTGTGACAAGTGTTCGCACAAGTGATTGTGAGACCGATACCTTTCCAATCATGATAGGACTATATCAAGGGTCAGCCTTGAGCCCACACATTTTCCTTAGTAATGGATGAGGTGACAAAGGATATACGAGTAGACATTCCTTAGTGTATGCTCGTTATTGATGATGTGGTGCTAGTGGATGCAACCAGGGTTGGCGTAAATAGGAAGTTAGAGCTATGGAGGCAGACTTTGGAATCAAAGGGGTTCAGAATTAGTAGGACCAAGGCCGAGTACATGCGATGTGACTTTAGTGGTGTTGGGTGAGAAGATGAAGAAGTTAATTTAGAAGGACAAATAGTGTCTAAGAGGGACACCTTCCGATACTTGGGATCAATGCTACAAAGCAATGGTGATATCAATGATGATGTTTGCCACATAATCAAGGCAAGATGGATGAAGTGGCAATAAGTAGGCATCTTATGTGACAAAAAGGTCCACAAAAGTTAAAAGGTAAGTTCTATAGTACGGCAATCATACCATTGATTTATATGGAGTAGAATGTTAACCCAATTAAATAAAACACATCCAACGAATGAGTGTTGCTTAGATGCGCATGCTACGGTGGATGCGTGGCCATACAAGAAAGGACCAGCTTAGGAACGAGGTAATACAAGATATGCTAGAGATGGCACCGGTCGACGAGAAGCTAGTCTAACACCGACAAAGGTGGTTTGGTCATATCCAGCAAAGGCCTCCAGAAGCACCAGTATGAGTGGAATTCTAAAGAGTATGAAAAATACTAGGAGGGGAAGAGGAGTCCAATGTTGATATGGGCGAAGGCGGTAAAAAGAGACTTGAGGTTTTGGAATGTCCTAGAGATTTTGCTCTTGATAGGATTGCATGGAAATTGATGACTCATGTGCCGGAATCTTAGTTTACTTTGTTTTCTATCTCCTTGTTTTTGTCTCCTTATGTTTTTGTTGGGTTTCATATCTAGCCTACCCCAACTTGGTTGGGAAAAAGCTTTGATATTTTTATAGTATAAATGCTACTATTAGTATCACGAGTAACCCCGTGTAGCATTAGCTTACCAAGCATATTGATGTCGATGCTTCCTCTATGGCTCCCATGCGTAGGATTGGGAGGGGTACGTTTGCTCTACGGTATGTGCCTTTCGAGTTATAGTTAGCCGATTTCTCCATGAAGGCCTAGATAAAGAACAATAGAACTTCTACCTCCCCAAATTCAGTGATGTTGATACACCATGAGTTTGAGGGATAGTGGTTGTTAGAGTAATTTATACTTTTCATCTATTTCTATGTATTTTCATGTTTTATGAGGGGTTTCATGTATATTTACAGCACTTGCAGCATATATACTGTCCCTTGGCCTCATGGAAATTCATGTTGCATGCTTTCTAATAAGTTGAATGCCATGGTCAAACAACAATCATGCTCAACTAGCCCTAAGTCCTCGGCTCTCCCGCACTAGGCCAAGTATCGGCCCAAGTGTTATATTTATTTGGAGATGGTTGTCAAATGGTTCCTTTTAGATATACTTTAGGTACATTGAATGATTGAATGAACCACTACCGGCGCCAGCGGTGTCACCACCACCAGTATGTATAGTTGTAATACATAGCAAGCTATCAAATATCTTATTGTTCGCTTGCATCATTTATAGTTTTTTCTATTTTTAGATGACATATAATTAGGCGACATTATAGTCATTACGAAGGCCAGCTAATCAAAATAAAAGGAGGAAATGCAGTTTTGTAAGTTTTTTATTTATTTCAGTTAGTAGTTACCTTATGTATGATGACCCGTTTAACGAGGGCCTTGAGTCATTTAGAGTATTTATTTCTATATTTTTTACGACAAATAATTAGGCGCACATTATAGTTGTTATGGAGGCCATGTAATCAAAGTAAGAGGAGAAAATATGATTTTGTAAGTTATTTATTTTAATTACTAGTTACCTTATGTGATGACGTGTTTAACGAGGGCCTTGAATCATTTAGAGGATCTATTTTATATTTTTAGGTGGCATATAATTAGGCACGCATTATATTGCAAGGTCCAGCTAATAAAATACAAGGATGCAGATGATTCCGCAAGTTATTTATTTAAATAACTAATTACCTTATGGACGATGACGCGTTTAACAAGAGCCTTGCATCATCTATCAGATTTTTTTTAAAGGTGGCATTAATTACGCATACATTATATTCTTTCTGAGGGCTAGCTAACCAAAATATAAGGAGGAGCTGCTTTTCTGCAAGTTATTTAGTTTAATAACTAGCTTACCTCGTGCACGATGATGGTTTGGCAAGAACCTAAATAGTTTATATTTTATTGTATATTGTGCAGTAAAAAGTCAATAGCAACCTTATATGGTGTATGGCCTATTACCTGCCTATTAGATAGATCTACTCCCCAACCGCCTCGATATCCTTCATTATAGTTTAGTGAAAGAGTGTCGATATTAGAGAAGGGATTGTGGCACATTGTTCGAGAAACACAAGAACCACATATTGCCGTATCTGAATAGTGATAATGGACTTGTAAATCTTCAGCCAACAGGCCTTACTATATTTCTATCAATCCTCACTCAACAGGCATTGTATAAGAGGCAAAATTCCCTTGTACACTTTGTCCTTGATCCAGTTTTATCAAGCTCTTCTAAGGATTCCTTTGCTGTAAGATATGGCTGTTTGGTGCGGATAGAAAGTGTAAGTTCTTGTCCCTCATTTTGATAATCGATGTCAGGGTTCTCGTGCGGGTCGTTCACCTTTTCTACTTGATGATTTATCTCTAGTATAGGTTCAAAAGATGGATTTTGGAGCATTAGTGTCAATTAGAGGTGTATGCCGAGTGAACATCAAGAACCTTCTTCAGGTACATACATTCCCTTTCTTGATTAGTTGTTCTTTTGATGTCGATGCACATATCATTGTTTCAATACTTGAGAACTTCAATCAATTTTGTGTATAATCTCTTCAGAGGTCTTGTTCTCTTCTTTGCCAGAATTACGTGTTCCATTTTAAATCTATTACCTACATGTGCAGATCTTCTAAGTTTACCTGTGGAGTTTATACACGTTTCCAATGCTGTGTTAGTTCTGAATTATTTGTGGCATGCCTAGAAAGAAGTTACAAAACAAAAGAGTGGCCACCCATATGGTCTTTTCAGATCCCGAATTTGATGCTCTGTTTTATGCAGCTACAGTTCACAACATCTCTTGTATTCTACTTCTGTTTTAGATGGTCACATTGTTCCTTGATCCAGATGGAGCCCTACTTGCGAGGTGATGTTTCTCCCATGATGGACAAGTCTTCGGATGACATCGATTTGGACCTGAGAATTTCCAAACTAAGGGAGTCCATGTGCAATTTGCACAGCCTACAAATGAAGCTGAGGGTTCAGTCACTATTCCTGTTCCTTTTGGCGATTTGTAAAATGATGAACAGTAGTTTCATCCCGATCTTCTAACATCAAAACTTCTCCATTTAGGTGCCCGAGGATGAACCGCTGCAAACAAACATCAAAAGTTCTCTACTTTGGTCTGAGAAAGATATTTTCGAAGAGTACGACGAAAAGTTCATCCCTGGGCTCCCAGAACGTCTCTCCTTTGCGGCGTACCAATCAGTTTCAGGTGATAATGGATCATTCAACTTTCACCTCTGGTCACTTCTTGACCCTAGCTTCTGTTTTAAATCTCAATATCACCTGGAATGACCAACTAAAGAGATGCTGCAGAAAGGATGTACATCAACTTCATATAGTCTAATCTAACATCAAAGCCATACACTACAGGTATGTCAGATGAAGAACTTCTTACCCTGCAAAAATACAAGATAAAGGCAATGGATTCAATGGACACTCTGGAAAGACTAAACAGTGGAATCGAGTACGTTGAACATAACATTGGTATGATTGCCGCGAGACTGGCAATTCAGAACATATGATTCTCGGTACACAGCTTACTGAAACTGAACACTAGTATACCATCAGCATCAGCATGATATGATGGTGATGAACTGATGATCATCATCAAAGAAGTGAGTACCTAATACTTCTAAGATCTAACTGATGCTCATGCTCCGTAAGGAAGTCCATTTACATGCTCTGACCTCAGAATGTCTCCACTTTGCATCTGCACTGTATACAAGGAGAGGACTGACGCAGATTGCTTTTGACATGCTTGATGTACATTCAGACAGTGCAATTGAAATGACTTTTGCAATTTCGTTTCAGATAAGTCATACTCATACATCATTCAGATCTCACGCGTTGCTAAAAAAACTCTTGTAAATTCATTCCAGGATGTAATTCATACAACTGATTTGTCTGGAAAGCCTACAAGGGCTACAAGCTCTGCAAAGTCTAAACCGAAGTGATTCATACAACTGATTCATCTGGAAAGCCTACTACATGGGCTACAAGCTCTGGTACGAACCTTGAAATCTAAATCGAAGTAACTCATACAACTGATCCATCTGGAAAGCCTACAAGGCTACAAGCTCCGGTATGAACTATGTAAAATCTAAACCGAAGTAATCTTGGAAGGGAAATAATCAAAGCAAAGATACTATTTCGCCGCGCTGATCTTGAATCAACAGCAGGAAATCATGAGCTGACGAACTGCCATGCTAAGCTGCAAGGTGCCGTAGCGCTGCGCAGAAAAATCACCGCCTACTCCTCCGGGGCGGCTTCGACGACCATGTCGACGCCGAAGAGGCGGATGCAGCGGCGTTTTGCATTGCCAGGCGACGCCGCCTCCGTCGCTGGCCGCTTCTGCCGCGTAGCGAGGCCGGGAGGGAAGCTGCTGCCGCTGGCAGCAGGGGCACGGGCCAGCGAGGTCGTCTTATCCCTGCGGTGGCGTCCAGCCCTGTGCCCGCCGAGCCCCTTCCCGCTGTTGAACGTCTCGCCGCAGTCCGTACACGCGTACCACCTTTCGTCGGCGGCGTCGCACCTGCGGTGACGTGAAGCTACGTGCCCGCCGAGCCCCTGCCCGGTCTTGAACGTCTCGCCGCATCCCTTCTCCTTGCACGCGTACCGCTTTTCGTTAACACCCGCGCCGGCGCCGGCGTCGCGAGCACTGCCACGAACAGAAGGAGCAGGGGTGGCCGGCGATGCTGCAAAGGCCATAGGCGCCCCCGCCGCCGGCACAAACGGAGCCTCTGTGAGGGTCGCAGCAGCAGCAGCAGCACGAGAAGCCGGTGCAATCGCCACGGTTGCTGCTGCATGAGGATCTGAGATGGCGGTCGTGCCCGCTGCCAAGACAGCTGAACTGAGCATAGGATATGCGGGCACGGCCAGGGGGGTCCTGGCTTCGACGACGCTCTTCACGTAGACGGGGGCGCGGTAGACGGCCCGCTCGTAGGCGATGTTGGCCACGACATTTTCCGCGGTGGACACGCACTTGGCCAAAAACTGCATGCCCAGGTCTTGCTCCCGAACCCACGGGAACACCAGGCGCAAGACCTCCAGTACCGTCGGCAAGCGCGCAGCCGTCGCCACCCACGCCTGCCTGGTCCTGGTCCAGGCTATGATCTGCCTCTTCTCCACTTGCAGCTGCGGAAGAAGCGCCGGCGGTTCGGCGGCGGCGGCTGGAGCAGGCTGGCAGATCTTCATGTGCAAGTACAGCTCCAGAGGTCCATGGAAGATCCTGGAGCACAGGTGGCATGTGTGCAACGCCCCCAGAGCCCCGTCGACGCCACCTCGAGCAGCGCCTCCATGGTTCGCATCTGGACGCGGCGACTCCAAGATCGACCAGCCGGTGCCACCACGTCTACCACCTTCTCCTCCGCCCAGAGGCGTAGAAGCGCAGCGCGGAATGCCAGCTGCAGATCCTTCCAACGGTCTTCCTCCTTGATCAGCGTGGCCGCGCGGGGACGAAGGGCTTCCGTGGCTGAAGGATGAGCGGGGTGTCGGGAAGATACGGGGATTGCACTGGGAGCGGGTTGGGGAGGGGAACTTTCCGGCGGCCATGGGAGGCGAGGGGGAGGAGAGGATCTGCTGCCGGGGAGAGCTAAGCTGGGTAGTTGTAGGGGTTTTGCGCGTGGTTTGCTGTCTAGGACTGAGGAATGAGGAGCCTTGTGGTCCTGTTGTGGTGTTAAATAGGTGCGCGGGGCCGGGATTGAGGAAGGGTCGATGACTAGGATATCCTGTCCATCGACCCGTTTAAAGAAAGTATTAACTCTCATGGTCTAACCGCACGACAGCTAAATTCTTAAAATGACATCAAAATGATTGTCGTGTTTCGAGAATGCCATGGGAGTGAACATCTTTCGTGGAATATCATCAAACAAGTATCGTTGTTTTGGAAATGCCGCGTCTCTCAATTGACCGTTATCTCGAAAAAATGGTATGGCACAGGCAGATAAATTCTTAAAACGTCATCAAAATGATTTTCCTGTTTCGAGAAAGAAATGGAAGCGGTTTTCTTTCAGGGAATATCATCAAACAAGTATCGTTATTTTGGAAATGCCGCATTAGTCAATTGACCGTTAACCGACAAAAAATGGTATGGCACAACGGCACGACAGCTAAATTCTTAAAACGTCATCAAACGATTGCCTTGTTCCAAGAATACCATGGAAGTGGTTGTATTTCAGGTAATGTCATCAAACAAGTGTCGTTGTTTTGGAAATGCCGCATCTGTCAATTGACCGTTATCTCATAAAAATGGTATTGCATAACGCCACGACAGCTGAATTCTTAAAACATCATCAAAACGATATTCCTATTCCGAGAATGACATGGAAGTAGTCGTATTTCATGGAATATCATCAAAAAAGTGTCATTATTTCGGAGATGCCACATTAGTCAATTGACCGTTAACTCAAAAAATAGTATGGCACAGCGCCACGACAGCTAAATTCTCAAAACGTCATCAAAACGACTGTTGTGTTCTAAGAATACCATGGAAGTGGTCGCCTTTCAGGGAATGTCATCAAACAAGTGTCGTTGTTTCATAAATGTCATATCTATCATTTCCTTGTTAACCGGAAGAAATAAACTTATCAGATTTTTAGTCAACCTGAATGACCCTTAGAGTAACTCTAGAGGGGACCGAACGCCTCGTTTGTAGTATTCCGCATGAATGAATCTTGGGGGATGCCCCCATGACTCCTCCTCTTCATCCTGAGGCTTCATGTTCTCAAGAAAATCAACCCCCGTGCCAGTCCAGTCCTCCTTCGGCCGAATGTACCCATGTCGGTATTCCTTCCTGATGCCCACAAGTATAGGGGATCGCTGAAATCTTCGATGGGAAGTATTACCCAAATTTATAGTTCGACTCAAGGGAACATGACAATACCAATAAAACTTTAGCAATTGAGACGTCACTCTCAACCACACATGTATATCAATAAACTCACAAAGCAAGTGGTGATTTTATAGCAGTTGATTCAGAGCAATAGAACAAGCAGTAAACAATAGCAACATATTTCCAGTTTTCACCGGAAATAGTGATGTGTAACTTTCAGTGGCTAAAGGCGTATGCACAAGGTGATAGCGGGATTTTGCATGAATGATATTGATCATATAATGTAATTCTAATAACATAGCATTTCTCTAATTCAGTTGTGTGCAGGTGTGTGATCATAATATAGTTATGCATACTAACCAAGAAAATTTGCATAACATGTTTTGTCCTGCCTGCCTATTTCATCGAGGACAACTTGGAACTACATGAAATTAAGGTATATCCTTTTGAATAGCCCATGACAAAGCATTAACACTTCGCATATTCCCATTGTTTTGCCTAACTGTTACTTTAGGGTTCGCATGTTCAACACAATAATAGGCAATACACTTTGCAGATAGATACCAAACTCATATATATGATGGGCAAATAGAAGTTCAGTATTGAAATCATATCACTCGGGCCCTAGCAACAAGCATTAAACATAACAAAGGTGTACCAACACTCATACAAGAATATCCTCAAGACAAATATCTCAAATATCGATACATATGGATGATTACATGATTAATCTCATCCAATCCCCATACACCTCACATGACTACAGAGAACTACTCACTCATGATGATGGAGAGTGAGCACATAGTTGTTGGTGATGACGTTGATGGTGATGATTGTGAAGAAGGCCTCGATATCTCCCTCTCTAGCGTGGAACGCAGGATAGATCTGACCCCCCCCCCCCCCGAAATGAAGATTGTGGATGTGGCGGCGCTCTGTTTCGCGAAAAGCTCTGTGCTTCTGGATATCTGGGTTTTTCAGGTATATATGGGGGTACGCCAAAGGGCTGGCCGAGATAATGCTACAGGACCGAAAGGGTATGGGTGGCACGCCCAGTAGAGGGGGGCGCGCCACATGTGCTCATTTGGGCTTCATGGCCCCTCTCATGTGTTTCCAAAGATCCAAGCCCTTCATTTTGTGGAAAAAAATTGTGGTATTTTTCTCAATTTTATTTCCTGTGAAAACAGATAGAAAGAAGACTTTTGCTAAAAACAACGTCAGATTCAGCAGTTTTACCAAAGTATGGTGAGATTCCGGAGAAAATCATGAAGCAAAGTACTTGAAAAAGTAGATACATTTGAGATTTATCAGGTCCCCCAAGCTTAGATCGTTGGCTGTCCTCAAACAACTCAAACGCAGTGTAGAAGCAACAAAAGACTTTGACAACAACTCAAACACAATGTAGAAGCCACACAAGATTTATCTGCCCCCCAAGCATAGCAGTTTAACATAGCAAGTATTTGTAACATAGCTTTATCAATGAATAGCAAAGTCTTAATAAAAGTTCACTATGTTGGTGTTCCACTATTTATTGTTGGGATTCGTAGCATAGAAAATAAAAAAATTCCTACCGCAAGAACGAATAACAAGCCAAGATGCAATCTAGAAGATGCAATCTAGAAGATGGTAGCAACGAGAAGATCATGAGACTAACCCTCGAAGATTTCCAAAGCCTACGAGATTAGATCTCGTTGTTGCTGAAGATGATAACTTGCCGCTTTCGAAAGCGCATAGAAGATCTTGACGGTGCCACAGTCGGGTAGCACCTCCGTACTCGGTCACACGTTCGGTGTTGATGACGACGTCCTTCTCCCCGTTCCAGCGGGCAGCGGAATCCCGACAGCACGACGGCGTGATGGCGGTGGTGGTGGAGATCTCCGGCAGGGCTTCGCTAGGGTTTGGTGAGAGGGGGCACCTAGGGCGCCGGCCTTGGTGCCTCTGGTTGGTGCGGCCAAGGTGGTGTTCGGCCCCCTCCCTCTCTCCCTCATTATATAGGTGGAACCCTAAGGGTTTGCCCAAAGTGTTCGAATAAGACCCCAATTCAAAAACTTCCATATGGACAAAACCTAAAGGGACAGGGACTCTCCCTTTCCCCCCATGCTTGGCCGGCCAAGGAGGTGGAGTCCTCTGACACGTCTCAAACGTATCTATAATTTCTTATGTTCCATGCTAGTTTTATGACAATACTCATATGTTTTATATACACTTTATATCATTTATATGCATTTTCCGGCACTAACCTATTAACGAGATGCCGAAGCGTCAGTTCCTGTTTTCTGCTGTTTTTGGTTTCAGAAATCCTACACAGGAAATATTCTCGGAATTGGACGAAACAAAAGCCCAGGGTCTTATTTTCCACGGAGGTTCCCAGAAGACCGAAGGAGATACGGAGTGGGGCCACGAGGTGGCGACCCCACCAGGTGGCGCGGGTAGGAAGGGGCCCGCGCCGGACTATGGTGTGGGGCCCTCGTGCGCCTCCCGACTCTGCCTCTTCGCCTATTTATTCCCTCCATCGCGAAAACCCTATTACCGAGAGCCACGATACGAGAAAAGTTCCAGAGACGCCGCCGCCAATCCCATCTCGGGGGATTCAGGAGATCGCCTTCGGCACCCTGCCGGAGAGGGGAATCATCACCCGGAGGACTCTACATCACCATGATTGCCTCCGGGCTGATGTGTGAGTAGTTCATCCTTGGACTATGGGTCCATAGCAGTAGCTAGATGGTTGTCTTCTCCTCTTGTGCTATCATGTTTAGATCTTGTGAGCTGCCTAACATGATCAAGATCATCTATTTGTAATGCTACATGTTGTGTTTGTTGGGATCCGATGAATATGGAAACTATGTCAAGTTGATTATTGATCTATCATATATGTGTTGTTTATGATCTTGCATGCTCTCCGTTGCTAGTAGAGGCTCTGGCCAAGTTTATACTTGTGACTCCAAGAGGGAGTATTTATGCTCGATAGTGGGTTCATGCCTCCATTGAATCTGGGACAGTGACAGAAAGTTCTAAGGTTGTGGATGTGTTGTTGCCACTAGGGATAAAACATAAATGCTTTGTCTAAGGATATTTGTGTTGCTTACATTACGCACCATACTTAATGCAATTGTCTGTTGTTTGCAACTTAATACTGGAAGGGGTGCGGATGCTAACCCGAAGGTGGAATTTTTAGGCATAGATGCATGCTGGATAGCGGTCTATGTTATTTGTCGTAATGCCCTAAGTAAATCTCATATTAGTCATCATGATATGTATGTGCATTGTTATGCCCTCTCTATTTGTCAATTGCCCAACTGTAATTTGTTCACCCAACATGCTATTTCTTATTGGAGAGACACCACTAGTGAACTGTGGACCCCGGTCCATTCTTTTACATCTGAATACAATCTACTGCAATCATTGTTCTCTGTTGTTCTTTGCAAACAAACATCATTCTCCACACCATACGTTTAATCCTTTGTTTACAGCAAGCCGGTGAGATGGACAACCTCACTGTTAAGTTGGGGCAAAGTATTTTGATTGTGTTGTGCAGGTTCTACGTTGGCGCCGGAATCCCTGGTGTTGCGCCGCACTACACTCCTCCACCAACAACCTTCACGTGGCCTTCATCTCCTACTGGTTCGATAACATTGGTTTCTTACTGAGTGAAAACTTGCTGGTGTATGCATCACACCTTCCTCTTGGGGTTCCCAACGGACGTGTGCTTGACGCGTGATACGTCTCCAACGTATCGATAATTTCTTATGTTCCATGCTTGTTTTATGACAATACCTACATGTTTTATACATACTTTATGTCATATTTATGCATTTTCCGGCACTAACCTATTAACAAGATGCCGAAGAGCCAGTTGCTGTTTTCTACTATTTTTGGTTTCATAAATCCTAGTAAGGAAATATTCTCGGAATTGGACGAAATCAACGCCCAGGATATTATTTTTCCACGAAGCTTCCAGAAGTCCGAAGAAGATACGAAGTGGGGCGAAGAGGCGCCCACACAACAGGGCGGCGCGGCCAGGCCTTGGGCCGCGCGGCCCTAGCGTGTGGGGCCCTCGTGGCGCCCCCTGACCTACCCTTCCGCCTACTTAAGCCGTCATCGATAATAGTTCCAGTACCGAGAGCGACGATACGGAAAGCCTTCCAGAGACGCCGCCGCCGCCAATCCCATCTCGGGGGATTCAGGAGATCGCCTCCGGCACCCTACCGGAGAGGGGAATCATCTCCCGGAGGACTCTACACCGCCATGGTCGCCTCCGGAGTGATGTGTGAGTAGTTCACCCCTGGACTATGGGTCCATAGCAGTAGCTAGATGGTTGTCTTCTCCTCATTGTGCTATCATTGTTCAATCTTGTGAGCTGCCTAACATGATCAAGATCATCTATTTGTAATGCTACATGTTGCGTTTGTTGGGGTCCGATGAATAGTGAATGCTATGTTATGTTGATTATCAATCTATCATCTATGTGTTGTTTATGATCTTGCATGCTCTCCGTTGCTAGTAGAGGCTCTGGCCAAGTTTTTGCTTGTAACTCCAAGAGGGAGTATTTATGCTCGATAGTGGGTTCATGCCTCCATTAAATCTGGGACAGTGACAGAAAGTTCTAAGGTTGTGGATGTGCTGTTGCCACTAGGGATAAAACATCAATGCTATGTCTAAGGATATATTTATTGATTACATTACGCACCATACTTAATGCAATTGTCTGTTGTTTGCAACTTAATACTGGAGGGGGTTCGGATGATAACCTGAAGGTGGACTTTTTAGGCATAGATGCATGCTGGATAGCGGTCTATGTACTTTGTCGTAATGCCCAATTAAATCTCACACTACTCATCATAACATGTATGTGCATGGTCATGCCCTCTTTATTTGTCAATTGCCCAACTGTAATTTGTTCACCCAACATGCTTATTCTTATCGGAGAGACACCACTAGTGAACTGTGGACCCCGGTCCATTCTTTTACATCGAATACAATCTACTGCAATACTCGTTCTACTGTTCTCTGCAAACATCATCATCCACACTATACATCTAATCCTTTGTTACAACAAGTGATACGCGTACAACACGCGTCCGTTGGGAACCCCAAGAGGAAGGTGTGATGCGTACAGCGGCAAGTTTTCCCTCAGTAAGAAACCAAGGTTTATCGAACCAGTAGGAGCCAAGAAGCACGTTGAAGGTTGATGGCGGCGAGATGTAGTGCGGCGCAACACCAGGGATTCCGGCGCCAACGTGGAACCTGCACAACACAACCAAAGTACTTTGCCCCAACGAAACAGTGAGGTTGTCAATCTCACCGGCTTGATGTAACAAAGGATTAGATGTATAGTGTGGATGGTGATTGTTTGCAGAAAACAGTAGAACAAGTATTGCAGTAGATTGTGTTCGATGTAAAAGAATGGACCGGGGTCCACAGTTCACTAGAGGTGTCTCTCCCATAAGATAAATAGCATGTTGGGTGAACAAATTACAGTTGGGCAATTGACAAATAGAGAGGGCATGACAATGCACATACATGATATGATGAGTATAGTGAGATTTAATTGGGCATTACGACAAAGTACATAGACCGCTATCCAGCATGCATCTATGCCTAAAAAGTCCACCTTCAGGTTATCATCCGAACCCCTTCCAGTATTAAGTTGAAAACAACAGACAATTGCATTAAGTATGGTGCGTAATGTAATCAATAACTACATCCTCGGACATAGCATCAATGTTTTATCCCTGTGGCAACAAAGACATCCACAACCTTAGGGGTTTGTCACTCCCCGCATTCAATGGAGACATGAACCCACTATCGAGCATAAATACTCCCTCTTGGAGTTACAAGCATCAACTTGGCCAAAGCCTCTACTAGTAACGGAGAGCATGCAAGATCATAAACAACACATAGATAGATTGATAATCAACATAACATAGTATTCTCTATCCATCGGATCCCAACAAACACAACATATAGCATTACAGATAGATGATCTTGATCATGTTAGGCAGCTCACAAGACCCGACAATGAAGCATAATGAGGAGAAGACAACCATCTAGCTACTGCTATGGACCCATAGTCCAGGGGTGAACTACTCACTCATCACTCCGGAGGCGACCATGGCGGTGTAGAGTCCTCCGGGAGATGATTCCCCTCTCCGGCAGGGTGCCGGAGGCGATCTCCTGAATCCTCCGAGATGGGATTGGCGGCGGCGGCGTCTCTGGAAGGTTTTCCGTATCGTGGCTCTCGGTACTGGGGTATTCGCGACGAAGGCTATATGTAGGCGGAAGGGCAGGTCAGGAGGCGTCACGGGGGCCCCACACGCTAGGGCCGCGCGGGCCCCCCCTGGGCCGCGCCGCCCTAGTGTGGCGGCGCCCCGTGGCCCCACTTCGTCTTCCCTTCGGTCTTCTGGAAGCTTCGTGTGAAAATAGGCCCCTGGGCGTTGATTTCGTCCAATTCCGAGAATATTTCCTTACTATGATTTCTTAAACCAAAAACAGCAGAAAACAGCAACTGACTCTTCGGCATCTCGTTAATAGGTTAGTGCCGGAAAATGCATAAATATGACATAAAGTATGCATAAAACATGTAGATATCATCAATAATGTGGCATGGAACATAAGAAATTATCGATACGACGGAGAGGTATCAGCATCCCCAAGCTTAGTTTCTGCTCGTCCCGAGCAGGTAAACGATAACAAAGATAATTTCTGGAGTGACATGCCATCATAACCTTGATCATACTATTGTAAGCATATGTAATGAATGCAGCGATCCAAACAATGTAAATGACATGAGTAAACAAATGAATCATATAGCAAAGACTTTTCATGAATAGTACTTCAAGACAAGCATCAATAAGTCTTGCATAAGAGTTAACTCATAAAGCAATAATTCAAAGTAAAGGCATTGAAGCAACACAAAGGAAGATTAAGTTTCAGCGGTTGCTTTCAACTTATAACATGTATATCTCATGGATATTTGTCAATGTAAAGTAATATAACAAGTGCAATATGCAAGTATGTAGGAATCAATGCACGGTTCACACAAGTGTTTGCTTCTTGAGGCGGAGAGAGATAGGTGAACTGACTCAACAATAAAAGTAAAAGAAAGACCCTTCGCAGAGGGAAGCATTGATTGCTATATTTGTGCTAGAGCTTTGGTTTTGAAAACAAGAAACAATTTTGTCAACGGTAGTAATAAAGCATATGTGGTATGTAAATTATATCTTACAAGTTGCAAGCCTCATGCATAGTATACTAATAGTGCCCGCACCTTGTCCTAATTAGCTCGGATTACCTGGATTATCATTGCAATGCATATGTTTTAACCAAGTGTCACAAAGGGGTACCTCTATGCCGCCTGTACAAAGGTCTAAGGAGAAAGCTCGCATTGGATTTCTCGCTATTGATTATTCTCAACTTAGACATCCATACCGGGACAACATAGACAACAGATAATGGACTCCTCTTTTATGCATAAGCATTCAACAACAATTAATTTTCTCATATGAGATTGAGGATATCTGTCCAAAACTGAAACTTCCACCATGGATCATGGCTTTAGTTAGCGGCCCAATGTTCTTCTCTAACATTATGCATGCTCTAACCATTAAATGAGTGGTAAATCTCCCTTACTTCAGACAAGACGGACATGCATAGCAACTCACATGATATGCGTCCCCAGGAACATGGTTATCGCACAACAAGCAACTTAATAAGAGATAAAGTGCATAAGTACATATTCAATACCACAATAGTTTTTAGGCTATTTGTCCCATGAGCTATATATTGCAAAGGTAGAGGATAGAAATTTTAAAGGTAGCACTCAAGCAATTTACTTTGGAATGGCAGAGAAATACCATGTAGTAGGTAGGTATGGTGGACACAAATGGCATAGTGGTTGGCTCAAGGATTTTGGATGCATGAGAAGTATTCCCTCTCGATACAAGGCTTAGGCTAGCAAGGCTATTTGAAACAAACACAAGGATGAAGCGGTGCAGCAAAACTCACATAAAAGACACATTGTAAACATTATAAGACTCTACACCGTCTTCCTCGTTGTTCAAATTCAATACTAGAAATTATCTAGACCTTAGAGAGACCAATTATGCAAACCAAATTTTAGCAAGCTCTATGTATTTCTTCATTAATAGGTGCAAAGTATATGATGCAAGAGCTTAAACATGAGCACAACAATTGCCAAGTATCACATTATCCAAGACATTTTAGCAATTACTACATGTAGCATTTTCTGTTTCCAACCATACAACAATTTAACGAAGAAGAAACTTTCGCCATGAATATTATGAGTAAAGCCTAAGGGCATATTTGTCCATATGCAACAGCGGAGCATGTCTCTCTCCCACACAAAGAATGCTAGGATCCATTTTATTCAAACAAAACAAAAACAAAAATCAAACAGACGCTCCAAGCAAAGTGCATAAGATGTGATGGAATAAAAATATAGTTTCACTAGAGGAACCTGATAATGTTGTCGATGAAGAAGGGGATGCCTTGGGCATCCCCAAGCTTAGACGCTTGAGTCTTCTTGAAATATGCAGGGGTGAACCACCGGGGCATCCCCAAGCTTAGAGCTTTCACTCTCCTTGATCATGTTGTATCATCTCCCTCTCTTGATCCTTGAAAACTTCCTCCACACCAAACTCAAAACAACTCATTAGAGGGTTAGTGCACAATTAAAACTTACATGTTCAGGGGTGACACAATCATTCTTTAAACTTCTGGACATTGCATAAAGCTACTGAAAGTTAATGGAATAGAAAAATCCATCAAGCATAGCAAAACAGGCAATGCGAAATAAAAGGCAGAATCTGTCAAAACAGAACAGTTCGTAAAGACGAATTTCTAAGAGGCACCATACTTGCTCAAATGAAAATTCTCAAATTGAATGAAAGTTGCGCACATATCTGAGGATCACTCACGTAAATTGGCATAAGTTTCTGAGTTACCTACAGAGAATTAGGCCCAGATTCGTGACAGCAAAGAAATCTGTTTCTGCGCAGTAATCCAAATCTAGTATGAACCTTACTATCAACGACTTTACTTGGCACAACAATGCACAAAACTAAAATAAGGAGAGGTTGCTAAAGTAGTAACAACTTTCAATACTCAAATATAAAATAAAGTACTGTAGTAAAAACATGGGTTGTCTCCCATAAGCGCTTTTCTTTAACGCCTTTCAGCTAGGCGCAGAAAGTGTGTATCAAGTATTATCAAGAGACGAAGTGTCAACATCATAATTTGTTCTAATAATAGAATCAAAAGGTAACTTCATTCTATTTCTAGGGAAGTGTTCCATGCCTTTCTTGAGAGGAAATTGATATTTAATATTACCTTCCTTCATATCAATGATAGCACCAACAGTTCGAAGAAAAGGTCTTCTCAATATAATGGGACAAGATGCATTGCATTCAATATCCAAGACAACAAAATCAACGGGGACAAGGTTATTGTTAACGGTAATGCGAACATTATCAACTCTCCCCAAAGGTTTCTTTGTAGAATTATCAGCAAGATTAACATCCAAATAACAATTTTTCAATGGTGGCAAGTCAAGCATATTATAGATGTTTCTAGGCATAACGGAAATACTTGCACCAAGATCACATAAAGCATTACAATCAAAGTCATTGACCTTCATCTTAATGATGGGCTCCCAACCATCCTCTAGCTTCCTAGGAATAGAAGTTTCGCGTTCTAGTTTCTCTTCTCTAGCTTTTATGAGAGCATTTGTAATATGTTTTGTGAAAGCCAAATTTATAGCACTAGCATTAGGACTCTTAGCAAGTTTTTGTAAGAACTTTATAACTTCAGAGATGTGGCAATCATCAAAATCCAAACCATTATAATCTAAAGCAATGGGATCATTATCCCCAATGTTGGAAAACATTTCAGCAGTTTTATCACAAGCAGTTTCAGCAGTTTTAGCAGTTTCAGGCAGTTTTTCGCGCTTTGCATTAGAAGTGGAAACATTGCCAACACCAATTCTTTTACCATTATTAGTAGGAGGTGCAGCAACATGTGGAGCATAAGCATTACTAGTGGTGGTAATAGTCCAAACTTTAGCTATATTGTCTTCTTTTTCATTTTCTTCTCTTTCCCACCTAGCACGCAATTCGGCCATCAATCTTATATTCTCATTAATTCTAACTTGGATGGCATTTGCTGTAATAACAATTTTATTATTATGATTTTCATGAGGCATAACTTTCGATTTCAAAAGATCAACATCAGCAGCAAGACTATCGACTTTAGAAGCAAGTATATCAATTTTCCCAAGCTTTTCTTCAACAGTTTTGTTAAAAGTAGTTTGCGTACTAATAAATTCTTTAAGCATAGCTTCAAGTCCAGGGGTGAATTCCTATTATTTTTGTAAGAATTTCCATAAGAGTTACCATAGCCGTTGCCATTATTATAAGGATATGGCCTATAGTTGTTACTAGAATTGTTCCGGTAAGCATTGTTGTTGAAATTATTATTTTTAATGAAGTTCACATCAACATGTTCTTCTTGAGCAACCAATGAAGCTAACGGAACATTATTAGGATCAATATTTGTCCTATCATTCACAAGCATAGACATAATAGCATCAATCTTATCACTCAAGGAAGAGGTTTCTTCGACAGAATTTACCTTTTTACCTTGTAGAGCTCTTTCCGTGTGCCATTCAGAGTAATTAATCATCATATTATCAAGAAGCTTTGTTGCTTCACCAAGAGTGATGGACATAAAGGTACCTCCAGTAGCTGAATCCAATAGGTTCCGCGAAGAAAAATTCAGTCCTGCATAAAAGGTTTGGATGATCATCCAAGTAGTCAGTCCATGGGTTGGGCAATTTTTAACCAAAGATTTCATTCTTTCCCATGCTTGTGCAACATGCTCAGTATCCAATTGTTTAAAATTCATTATGCTACTCCTCAAAGATATAATTTTAGCAGGGGGATAATATCTACCAATAAAAGCATCCTTGCATTTAGTCCATGAATCAATACTATTCTTAGGCAGAGATAGCAACCAATCTTTAGCTCTTCCTCTTAATGAGAAAGGAAACAATTTTAATTTTATAATGTCACCATCTACATCCTTATACTTTTGCATTTCACAAAGTTCAACAAAATTATTGAGATGGGCAGCAGCATCATCAGAACTAACACCAGAAAATTGCTCTCGCATAACGAGATTCAGTAAAGCAGGTTTAATTTCAAAGAATTCTGCTGTAGTAGCAGGTGGAGCAATAGGTGTGCATAAGAAATTATTATTATTTGTGGTTGTGAAGTCACACAACTTAGTATTTTCAGGAGTACCCATTTTAGCAATAGTAAATAAAGCAAACTAGATAAAGTAAATGCAAGTAACTAATTTTTTTGTGTTTTTAATATAGCAATCAAGATAGCAAATAAAGTAAAACTAGCAACTAATTTTTGTGTGTTTTGATTTAGTGCAGCAAACAAAGTAATAAATAAAACAAAGCAAGACAAAAACAAAGTAAAGATATTGGGATGTGGAGACTCCCCTTGCAGCGTGTCTTGATCTACCCGGCAACGGCGCCAGAAATTTACTTGCTGGCGTGTAGTTGACGTGGGAGTTAGAGATCTTTGTGGTGTAACTTTTCTTCAAGTCCCCGGCAACGGCGCCAGAAAAAGAGCTTGATACGCGTACAGCACGCTGATACGTCTACGACGTATCGATAATTTCTTATGTTCCATGCCACATTATTGATGATATCTACATGTTTTATGCATACTTTATGTCATATTTATGCATTTTCCGGCACTAACCTATTAACGAGATGCCGAAGAGCCAGTTGCTGTTTTCTGCTGTTTTTGGTTTCAGAAATCCTAGTAAGGAAATATTCTCGGAATTGGACGAAATCAACGCCCAGGGGCCTATTTTCACACGAAGCTTCCAGAAGACCGAAGAGAAGACGAAGTGGGGTCACGAGGCGGCGCCACAGTAGGGCGGCGCGGCCCAAGCCCTGGCCGCGCCACCCTAGCGTGTGGGCCCCTCGTGATTCTCCCGACTCTGCCCTTCCGCCTACAAATAGCCTTCGTCGCGAAACCCCCAGTACCGAGAGCCACGATACGGAAAACCTTCCAGAGACGCCGCCGCCGCCAATCCCATCTCGGGGGATTTAGGAGATCGCCTCCGGCACCCTGCCGGAGAGGGGATTCATCTCCCGGAGGACTCTACACCGCCATGGTCGCCTCCGGAGTGATGAGTGAGTAGTTCACCCCTGGACTATGGGTCCATAGCAGTAGCTAGATGGTTGTCTTCTCCTTATGTGCTTCATTGTCGGATCTTGTGAGCTGCCTAACATGATCAAGATCATCTATCGGTAATGCTATATGTTGTGTTTGTTGGGATCCGATGGATAGAGAATACTATGTTATGTTGATTATCAATCTATGTGTTGTTTATGATCTTGCATGCTCTCCGTTACTAGTAGATGCTTTGGCCAAGTTGATGCTTGTAACTCCAAGAGGGAGTATTTATGCTCGATAGTGGGTTCATGTCTCCGTGAATCTGGGGGAGTGAGAGAAACCTCTAAGGTTATGGATGTGCTGTTGCCACTAGGGATAAAACATTGATGCTATGTCCGAGGATGTAGTTATTGATTACATTACGCACCATACTTAATGCAATTGTCTGTTGTTTGCAACTTAATACTGGAAGGGGTTCAGATGATAACCTGAAGGTGGACTTTTTAGGCATAGATGCATGCTGGATAGCGGTCTATGCACTTTGTCGTAATGCCCAATTAAATCTCACTATACTCATCATATCATGTATGTGCATGGTCATGCCCTCTCTATTTGTCAATTGCCCAACTGTAATTTGTTCACCCAACTTGCTATTTATCTTATGGGAGAGACACCACTAGTGAACTGTGGACCCCGGTCCATTCTTTTAATTGAATACAATCTACTGCAATAATTGTTCTACTGTTCTCTGCAAACAATCATCATCCACACTATACATCTAATCCTTTGTTACAGCAAGCCGGTGAGATTGACAACCTCACTGTTTCGTTGGGGCAAAGTACTTTGGTTGTGTTGTGCAGGTTCCACGTTGGCGCCGGAATCCCTGGTGTTGCGCCGCACTACATCTCGCCGTCATCAACCTTCAACTTGCTTCTTGGCTCCTACTGGTTCAGAAAACCTTGGTTTCTTACTGAGGGAAAACTTGCTGCTGTACGCATCACACCTTCCTCTTGGGGTTCCCAACGGACGCGTGCTGTACGCGTATCAAGCTCTTTTTCTGGCGCCATTGCCGGGGAGATCAAGACACGCTGCAAGGGGAGTCTCCACATCCCAATCTCTTTACTTTGTTTTTGTCTTGCTTTATTTTATTTACTACTTTGTTTGCTGCACTAAATCAAAACACAAAAAAATTAGTTGCTAGTTTTAATTTACTTGCTATCTTGTTTGCACTCCATATTAAAAACACAAAAAAATTAGTTACTTGCATTTACTTTATCTAGTTTGTTTTATTTACTATTGCTAAAATGGGTACTCCTGAAAATAGTAAGTTGTGTGACTTCACAACCACAAATAATAATGATTTCTTATGCACACCTATTGCTCCACCTGCTACTACAGCAGAATTCTTTGAAATTAAACCTGCTTTACTAAATCATGTTATGCGAGAGCAATTTTCTGGTGTTAGTTCTGATGATGCTGCTGCCCATCTCAATAACTTTGTTGAACTATGTGAAATGCAAAAGTATAAGGATGTAGATGGTGACATAATAAAATTAAAATTGTTCCCTTTCTCATTAAGAGGAAGAGCTAAAGATTGGTTGCTATCTCTGCCTAAGAATAGTATTGATTCATGGACTAAATGCAAGGATGCTTTTATTGGTAGATATTATCCCCCTGCTAAAATTATATCTTTGAGGAGTAGCATAATGAATTTTAAACAATTGGATAATGAGCATGTTGCACAAGCATGGGAAAGAATGAAATCTTTGGTTAAAAACTGCCCAACCCATGGACTGACTACTTGGATGATCATCCAAACCTTTTATGCAGGACTGAATTTTTCTTCACGGAACCTATTGGATTCAGTTGCTGGAGGTACCTTTATGTCCATCACTCTTGGTGAAGCAACAAAGCTTCTTGATAATATGATGATTAATTACTCTGAATGGCACACGGAAAGAGCTCCACAAGGTAAGAAGGTAAATTAAATGAAGAAACCTCTTCCTTGAATGATAAGATTGATGATATTATGTCTATGCTTGTGAATGGTAGGACAAATATTGATCCTAATAATGTTCCGTTAGCTTCATTGGTTGCTCAAGAAGAACATGTTGATGTAAACCACATTAAAAATAATAATTTCAACAACAATGCTTACCGAAACAATTCTAGTAACAACTATAGGCCATATCCTTATAATAATGGCAACGACTATGGTAATTCTTATGGGAATTCTTACAACAATAATAGGAATTCACCCCCTGGACTTGAAGCCATGCTTAAAGAATTTATTAGTACACAAACTGCTTTTAACAAATCTGTTGAAGAAAAGCTTGGGAAAATTGATATACTTGCTTCTAAAGTCGATAGTCTTGCTGCTGATGTTGATCTTCTGAAATCGAAAGTTATGCCTCATGAAAATCATAATAATAAAATTGTTACTACAGCAAATGCCATCCAAGTTAGAATTAATGAGAATATAAGATTGATGGCCGAATTGCGTGCTAGGTGGGAGAAAGAAGAAAATGAAAAAGAAGATAATATAGCTAAAGTTTGGACTATTACCACCACTAGCAATGCTAATGCTACACATGTTGCTGCACCTCCTACTAATAATGGTAAAAGAATTGGTGTTGGCAATGTTTCCACTTCAAATGCAAAACGCGAAAAACTGCCTGAAACTGCCTGTGATAAAACTGCTGATTTTTTTTTCAATATTGGGGATGATGATCCCATTGCTTTAGATTATAATGGTTTGGATTTTGATGATTGTCATATCTCTGAAGTTAAGTTCTTACAAAAACTTGCTAAGAGTCCTAATGTTAGTGCTATAAACTTGGCTTTCACGAAACATATTACAAATGCTCTCATAAAAGCTAGAGAAGAGAAACTAGAACGCAAAACTTCTATTCCTAGGAAGCTAGAGGATGGTTGGGAGCCCATCATTAAGATGAAGGTCAATGACTTTGATTGTAATGCTTTATGTGATCTTGGTGCAAGTATTTCTGTTATGCCTAAGAAAATTTATAATATGCTTAACTTGCCACCATTGACAAATTGTTATTTGGATGTTAATCTTGCTGATCATTCTACAAAGAAACCTTTGGGGAGAGTTGATAATGTTCGCATTACCGTTAACAATAACCTTGTCCCCGTTGATTTTGTTGTCTTGGATATTGAATGCAATGCATCTTGTCCCATTATATTGGGAAGACCTTTTCTTCGAACTGTTGGTAATATTATTGACATGAAGGAAGGTAATATTAAATATCAATTTCCTCTCAAGAAAGGTATGGAACACTTCCCTAGAAAGAGAATGAAGTTATCTTTTGATTCTTTTATTAGAACAAATTATGATGTTGACACTTCGTCTCTTGACAATACTTGATATACACTTTCTGCGCCTAGCTGAAAGGCGTTAAAGAAAAGCGCTTATGGGAGACAACCCATATTTTTACTACAGTACCTTTATTTTATATTTGAGTCTTCGAAGTTTTTACTACTGTAGCAACCTCTCCATATCTTAGTTTTGTGCATTGTTGTGCCAAGTAAAGTCGTTGATAGTAAGGTTCATACTAGATTTGGATTACTGCGCAGAAACAGATTTCTTTGCTGTCACGAATCTGGGCCTAATTCTCTGTAGGTAACTCAGAAAATTATGCCAATTTACGTGAGTGATCCTCAGATATTTACGCAACTTTCATTCAATTTGATCATTTTCAGTTGAGCAAGTCTGTTGCCTCAATAAAATTCATCTTTACGAACTATTCTGTTTTGACAGATTCTGCCTTTTATTTCGCATTGCCTGTTTTGCTATGCTTGATGGATTTTTCGATTCCATTGACTTTCAGTAGCTTTGTGCAATGTCCAGAAGTGTTAAGAATGATCATGTCACCTCTGAACATGTAAATTTTGATTGTGCACTAACCCTCTAATGAGTTGTTTTGAGTTTGGTGTGGAGGAAGTTTTCAAGGATCAAGAGAGGGAGATGATACAACATGATCAAGGAGAGTGAAAGCTCTAAGCTTGGGGATGCCCCGGTGTTCACCCCTGCATATATCAAGAAGACTCAAGCGTCTAAGCTTGGGGATGCCCAAGGCATCCCCTTCTTCATCGACAACATTATCAGGTTCCTCCCCTGAAACTATATTTTTATTCCATCACATCTTATGTGTTTTGCTTGGAGCGTCGGTTTGTTTTTGTTTTGTTTGAATAGAATGGATCCTAGCATTCTTTGTGTGGGAGAGAGACACGCTCCGCTGTTGCATATGGACAAATATGTCCTTAGGCTTTACTCATAGTATTCATGGCGAAAGTTTTTTTTTCTTCGTTAAATTGTTATATGGTTGGAATTGGAAAATGATACATGTAGTAATTGCTATAATGTCTTGGATAATGTGATACTTGGCAATTGTTGTGCTCATGTTTAAGCTCTTGCATCATATACTTTGCACCTATTAATGAAGAAATACATAGAGCTTGCTAAAATTTGGTTTGCATAATTGGTCTCTCTAAGGTCTAGATAATTTCTAGTAAAAAGTTTGAACAACAAGGAAGACGGTGTAGAGTCTTATAATGTTTACAATATGTCTTTTATGTGAGTTTTGCTGCACCGCTTCATCCTTGTGTTTGTTTCAAATAAACCTTGCTAGCCTAAAACTTGTATCGAGAGGGAATACTTCTCATGCATCCAAATCCTTGAGCCAACCACTATGCCATTTGTGTCCACCATACCTACCTACTACATGGTATTTCTCCGCCATTCCAAAGTAAATTGCTTGAGTGCTACCTTTAAAATTTCCATTCTTCACCTTTACAATATATAGCTCATGGGACAAATAGCCTAAAAACTATTGTGGTATTGAATATGTACTTATGCACTTTATCTCTTATTAAGTTGCTTGTTGTGCGCTAACCATGTTCCTGGGGACGCCATCAACTACTCTTTGTTGAATATCATGTGAGTTGCTATGCATGTTCGTCTTGTCTGAAGTAAGGGAGATTTACCGCTAGAATGGTTAGAGCATTGCATAATGTTAGAGAAGAACATTGGGCCGCTAACTAAAGCCATGATCCATGGTGGAAGTTTCAGTTTTGGACAAATATCCTCAATCTCATATGAGAAAATTAATTGTTGCTACATGCTTATGCATATAAGTGTTATCACCAGAATTTGACCAAGTCAGAGGTGGGCCACGATCAAGATGGGCTTGAAGATATGTACATGGAAGAAATGCGTGAATCGGCCTTGTGTACCAAGTTTGGGCTAGTTTGCCCTTGTATCTGTAATTTATTAGATCGTATCTTAAGTTAGAAGTTAGAGTTTTACCCGTGCACGGTTAGGTGCACGCCTGAATTAGAAAGTCCGCTGGACTATAAATATGTATCTAGGGTTTATGGAATAAACAACAACACACGTTCAACCAAACAAATCAATCTCGGCGCATCGCCAACTCCTTCGTCTCGAGGGTTTCTACCGGTAAGCGACATGCTGCCTAGATCGCATCTTGCGATCTAGGCAGCACAAGCTCCACGTTGTTCATGCGTTGCTCAAATGCGAAGCCTTGTTGATGGCGAGCAAGGTAGTTATCATAGATGTGTTAGGGTTAGCATAGTTCTTCGCGTAACATGCTATCGTAGTGCAACCCTTGCATGTCTAGCCGCCCTCACACCTATCTTAGGTGTGGGGGCGGCACCCCGCTTGATCATTATTTAGTAGATCTGATCCGTTACGATTGCTCCTTGTTCTACAAGGATTAGTTTAATATCTGCAATAGTTAGGCCTTACAAAGGGGGGGAGGATCCAGCGGCACGTAGGGTGTCGTTCGCTAATCCTAAACAGGATGTTCCGGGGATCAACTTCATGTTGGTTTTTAGGCCTTGTTTAGGATCGGCTTACGATCACCGTGCGTGGCCGCGAGGCCCAACCTGGAGTAGGATGATCCGATTATGCGGTGAAAACCCTAAATCGTCGTAGATCTAATTAGCTTTATCTTGATCAAGCAGGACCACCATATATTCGTGCACCCCGTACGAATCATGGGTGGATCGGCTCCTTGAGCCAATTCACAGGATAACCTGAGAGCCGATCGAGGCTCGTATTTAATGTTTACGTGTATGCCATGCAGGAAACTAAGCGAGGCATCTCCATCACCTTCCTGACCAGGTATAGGTCAGGTGGCACGCCCTTGCAATCAGCATCGGACGTGTGACCAGAAGGCTTTGCGGGCCGTCGCTCGGAGGGACCTCAGCCAGCCGCAGCTCTAGGTTGTTCCCGGCTCTACCGTGTTGATCGTCGCTGCCCGCCGGTGGGTTTTGACAGTCAACACATTCTGGCACGCCCGGTGGGACACCGAGCAAAAGAAAGCCGATGACGAGACATCGGCTGGTACGAACACGATGCTCGTCCTCCTGACGGAGCCTAGTACTTCAGGATTACACGAGGGATATTACAAAACCTTCATGGAGCGCTTCGATCCAGCGAATCGGCCAAGTTTATTCTCACCACACGGTCTGCTTGGGTTCAACGGTGATCTAACGAACAGCGGCCACGTCGGCTACACGAATCCCAACGGAGCCGACGTACGAGTACAGTGCCTTGGCATAATACAGAGCCGATATCTGCAGTCACCTGACAGATTCGGCTCGGGGGAGGCATATGATCAGCAGACAGACGCATGGCCAGTAAGAAATGTTAGGAGCCGATGGAAAATCAGCCAGTAAAAAAAAAAAAATTAGCAAGTACAAATGTAGCAAGTACAAAAAGATCCAGTCCAGCGAAACATCATCTGTCTCTGAAGGCCCTACTGAAGAAACGCGCCGAGGGCGAGAACGGCGTCGACACGGATGCGATCCGCCTCAGCGATCTCAGCCTTGTCATCCTCGTCCTTACCCGTCACCAGCTGATTGCTCAGGGTACGGATTTCAGCCAGATCGGTCTTCAGATCGGCTGTGAGGCCTTTTGCTTCGTCTTGAGAACGGGCAACAAGGGCTTCCTTGTCCTGGATGAGCTGTTTGGTCACCCTTACCCTCTCTTCAAGATTCTCCAGCTCCTTGCGCAGGGTCTCGAGTTCGGCGCGAGTGGCAGAAGTGTCCGTCTTGGCGTCCAGAGCAGCCTTTTTCTCATTGAGCCGTCGACACTTTTCGGCTATATCGGCTCTCAGCGGGAGTTGGGAGTGGCGAAGAGTAATCCTTTGGCGAGCCGATTGCACCCTTGACTTAAAGACCGGCAGGGTAACAGTGGGCCAGAGCTTCACTTGCAGGGCCATAGGGAGATGAGGCTGGATATCCTCGAGGATGCCTTTGGCTTCCTCGGAATTTTCAATCAGAGTCTCAGTTGAGGCAGAAAGCAAGTCTTTGAGACGCTGGAGTGGACCACGGACCGTACTAGGGTTCGGCTCTCCACTTGCCTTGGAAGAAGTTGGTTCGATGGATTCTGGGTCGAACGTAAGCAAGCTCGAGAGATCACAACCCTGATAGGGCAAACAAGGTGAGTTTAACAGGCAATGGGGGAATTGATGGAGCCAAGGAGGAGGGACATACCTCTCCCAAGGAAGGAGGAATAGCCGACGCAGTAACGATCGGCTTTTCTGTGGACTGAGATGGGTCAGCCACTTGGGCAGACGCGATCGCCGAGGTGGCTAGGTCCAGGGTGGCGGACGGCATCGGTATTTCTTCAACGTCTCCGCTAGAAGTTTCTTCGGCCTGCAAGAGGAAGTGATTAGCCGATCCACCCATGACGACGGAAAAGCATGAAGTATGACCGGGGAGATAATTACGTTTGAGACCTCCTGGCTTGATGAAGAGGCTCGCGGGTTCTTGCGAGCCCTTTTGACGCAGCGGCGCTTCGTGCGTGACCCCGATCTGGTCGGGGCCTGAGAAGCAGGAGGTTCAGTGATCGACCTTTTCTTAGAAGCCGGCGCTGGTGAAGCCGTCTGGCTCTGGGTGGTGGACCTCTCAGAATTGCCCGAGCTCGAGTTCCCCTGACTGGAATCTTCGGCCCTGCTGGAGGTTTCTTCGGTGGAAGTCTGTAGAAAAGGAATACGAGCGCATTGTAAAAATTTCTTGAAGGCAGATAAATATGGACAGGGTCTGAACCAACTTACACGTAGGCTTTCTTGGGCAGGAGCCTTACGCTTCAGGGTTTTCCTGGCAGCCACCTTCCTCACTGCCGTCCTCGCCTGAATCGAGGCTCGGGGGGCAACTGGCCCCGAAGATGCTTTACTCTTGGGAGCCGATTTCGGTGAAATCGGCTGGCTCTGCAATATGACTTTCTTCAGGGGTGGCGAACTCTGGCAGAAGAGAACCACTGGTGCCGGAGGAAGGAATACGAAAGGGGAACCGTCGGCTTGTGTGGGAGCCGGACCATCTTGTTGCTGCCAGGAGAAAGAGTCAGGTCACAGACGATCATCATGGTGCGGTTACAAGAAATGCTTAAGTGATGGTACCTGGTCTGCAGGGATGTCATATTCGGCGTCAAGCTCTCTCAGCAGCGGTCCTAGAGCCCTCCTGAAGACGTGGGTCTTCCACATAGACCACCAAGTTTCAAAACCATCGGTAGTGAAGGAGAAACGGAGGTTGTGGGGAATTGGGATGGCCAAAGTGTCAAAGAAGGTATAACACCTTTGGGCAGTAAGGATGTCAGGCAGGTCAGCTCTACTTGCTGTCAGGTGGTGTAAGAAGAAGTGTGGAGGCACCTGTCCGAGACCGAGCTGTCGAGCGGCTACTACTGGTTGATAACACTCATAACCGGGCTTGATGATCCGGTTCGAGGTGCTCATGCCAACAGGGAGGAAGCAAGGACGGATCATGAGGGAGTACAAATGCTGTGTGCTGGCGTCATCGGCAAAGTCATCCAATCGGAAAGAGACTGGGTTTTCAAAATTTGCCGATTCAGTATAAGGGTGGAACAGGGGGTTGTCCAAACCTTGGAAGAAAATCTTAAACCACCCTGCTGCTTCTTTGGGGATCAGCCTGCTGCCCGGGAGACCATACAGGGCTTGGCCGTAGCTGGTACATCGAATTTCCTTTCCATTTACATCCGGAAAGGTGCAGGTGGTCAGCGATGGGAAGTCTGGGATTTGGTTTTGGAAGTATAGTTGGGCCCACAACTGAATGAACCACCAGGGGCCGCCAGTTTTAACTGTCTTTCGAGAGAACAGTTTGACAGACATCAGTTGAAGGGATCGGTAAATCTCTCCAAGAAACAGTTTGCCTAGGCCGAGTTGGGTGCCTTTAGCAAGTTCATAGGCCAGGGAGAGGTAATTCTTGGTGGGAGCAAGTGATGGGCCGCAGAATATGAAGTGCTCCAACCAGAAATTCAGGAAGGCTGTGTGCTCCCTCTCTGTCACGGGGCCTTTGGTTTTCATATAACGATTGAGATAGGCGCCCCAGCTGGTACACTCTTTTTTAGAGGAGAGAGTGAAAGGGACTTTTGGCAGTTTGAATGCAGAAGGGCAGGGGGATGCAATGTCTAGCCCTGTGATCATGGCCACATCCAGCAGGGTCGGTGTCATAGGGCCATGACCAAACATGAAGCAGTTCAGTGCATCAGACCAGAAGTAGCCAATGGTTTTCAGGATGTTCTCATTCTTCTCAAGAGGAGATAATGATAATGACAGGGCATCGGCTATCCCTATGGTTTCCCAAGTGGCATAGTGGGATTTTGATACTCTATTGTACCATGCCACCCAACCCTCAGGAGGATTAGGCCAGGCTCGCAGGCAGTCGGCCCAGGAAGTTAGATCTAGGTTCTGGCTCACAAAGGGGATTCTGTTAGCTTCGCACGAAATTAACAGGGCAGGACTCTCAGAAGAACGAGGACCGAGGCACATCGAATTTGCGAGAGAAGGATGTGGCAGAAGAATGTCTGAAACCTAAATTAGTAGCGGAGCGAGACATTAATTCAGGTGTTTGCCATTAATCCCATGTCAAGTCGAACGGCGAGAGGAGGTTGAGGATTACCTTCAGTCCGGAAGCCGTGGTATCGGTATTGGATGATTCCGCCATGGGATGCGTTGAAGGAGCCGGGGGCGGCGTGGTCGAGATCTGTGTAGGTGGTTGTGGGTTGGAACTGCTCAGGCGGCGATTTGGGGATCTGAGTTTGCCTTTTCAGATGGAGGTCGCAGGTTACCGTTTGGAAGGGCAGCTAGGTCGACGTTACTCGTGTTTTTATAATGGAGACCGATGCGATGCCATCGGCTCTTTTTGGAGATTGTGTGACTTTGACTATCGGCAAAACAATTGACTGGAAAATGCTTCTTCATTAACAGAGGAGGGTTTTTTACAATGAAGAGCCGATTGCTCAAAGGGGAACAAAAGAAGAGCCGATTGCTCGCATACTACTGATGCTATGTCACTAATCCTCGCTGCCCTCGTCGTCAGCATCGTAGCTGTCACCGGCGCTGCTTCCGGAGAACTCCTCGTCACCGCTGCTCCAGCCCTCGACCGGAGCTTCTTCCTCTGCGTCGTCATCGTCATCTTCACTATCTGCCCAAAAACGGAGGCGCTTCGCCGGCGGGTATCTAGTGGAGGAGGAGGAGTCATCCTCCTCCTCTTCTTCCTCCGTATCTTCGTCTTCCTCTTCCTTATCATAGGAAGTGGGATTCCTCCAGGAGGAGAGGTCATCCTCGTTTTCGCTCTCCAGTTCCCCTTCAACGAGGAGGTGGAGGTCGCCCTCCTCATCGGTCAGGGGCATGTCGCCGTCCGACATGAGATCGAAGTCCCACTCGAGCTCCGACATTGGCTTGCTTGGGGAAGAAGATTGGAAAGAAAGGCCGGAGGAGACGGAGGAAGAAGAAGACATTGCTACAGGGAAAGAGGGTTTTTTAGTGCCGATAGCAAGAACAGAGGAAGGGGATGAAGGAAGCTAGTCAATCGGCACAGTTTAATAAGGAGAAGCCTAATGGGGGATTTAAAGCCATTGCGGTTTCCAAGGAAATGGTGCTAAAGTTATCAAGTTTTGCAAGAAGTTGAGGAGACAAGACACCATGGTAAAGGATACTACAGCGGTTCTGCCATGACATGACCCGACGAAGAAAAAAAACGGGGTGATTTTGGAATTGATAATTCCAAAACCAGGGGGGCATGTGTTATCACCAGAATTTGACCAAGTCAGAGGTGGGCCACGATCAAGATGGGCTTGAAGATATGTACATGGAAGAAATGCGTGAATCGGCCTTGTGTACCAAGTTTGGGCTAGTTTGCCCTTGTATCTGTAATTTATTAGATCGTATCTTAAGTTAGAAGTTAGAGTTTTACCCGTGCACGGTTAGGTGCACGCCTGAATTAGAAAGTCCGCTGGACTATAAATATGTATCTAGGGTTTATGGAATAAATAACAACACACGTTCAACCAAACAAATCAATCTCGACGCATCGCCAACTCCTTCGTCTCGAGGGTTTCTACCGGTAAGCGACATGCTGCCTAGATCGCATCTTGCGATCTAGGCAGCACAAGCTCCACGTTGTTCATGCGTTGCTCGTACTGAAGCCTTGTTGATGGCGAGCAACGTAGTTATCATAGATGTGTTAGGGTTAGCATAGTTCTTCGCGTAACATGCTATCGTAGTGCAACCCTTGCATGTCTAGCCGCCCTCACACCTATCTTAGGTGTGGGGGCGGCACCCCGCTTGATCATTATTTAGTAGATCTGATCCGTTACGATTGCTCCTTGTTCTACAAGGATTAGTTTAATATCTGCAATAGTTAGGCCTTACAAAGGGGGGGAGGATCCAGCGGCACGTAGGGTGTCGTTCGCTAATCCTAAACAGGATGTTCCGGGGATCAACTTCATGTTGGTTTTTAGGCCTTGTTTAGGATCGGCTTACGATCACCGTGCGTGGCCGCGAGGCCCAACCTGGAGTAGGATGATCCGATTATGCGGTGAAAACCCTAAATCGTCGTAGATCTAATTAGCTTTATCTTGATCAAGCAGGACCACCATATATTCGTGCACCCCGTACGAATCATGGGTGGATCGGCTCCTTGAGCCGATTCACAGGATAACCTGAGAGCCGATCGAGGCTCGTATTTAATGTTTACGTGTATGCCATGCAGGAAACTAAGCGAGGCATCTCCATCACCTTCCTGACCAGGTATAGGTCAGGTGGCACGCCCTTGCAATCAGCATCGGACGTGTGACCAGAAGGCTTTGCGGGCCGTCGCTCGGAGGGACCTCAGCCAGCCGCAGCTCTAGGTTGTTCCCGGCTCTACCGTGTTGATCGTCGCTGCCCGCCGGTGGGTTTTGACAGTCAACAATAAGAGGAGTCCATTATCTGTTGTCTATGCTGTCCCGGTATGGATGTCTAAGTTGAGAATAATCAATAGCGAGAAATCCGATGCGAGCTTTCTCCTTAGACCTTTGTACAGGTGGCATAGAGGTACCCCTTTGTGACACTTGGTTAAAACATGTGCATTGCGATGATAATCCAAGTAATCCGAGCTAATTAGGACAAGGTGCGGGCACTATTAGTATACTATGCATGAGGCTTGCAACTTATAGGATAAAATTTACATAACACATATGCTTTATTACTACCGTTGACAAAATTGTTTCTTGTTTTCAAAATCAAAGCTCTAGCACAAATATAGCAATCGATGCTTTCCTCTGCGAAGGGCCTTTCTTTTACTTTTATGTTGAGTCAGTTCACCTATTTCTCTCCACCTCAAGAAGCAAACACTTGTGTGAACTGTGCATTGATTCCTACATACTTGCATATTGCACTTGTTATATTACTCTATGTTGACAATATCCATGAGATACACATGTTACAAGTTGAAAGCAACCGCTGAAACTTCATCTTCCTTTGTGTTGCTTCAATACCTCTACTATGAATTATTGCTTTATGAGTTAACTCTTATGCAAGACTTATTGATGCTTGTCTTGAAGTACTATTCATGAAAAGTCTTTGCTATATGATTCATTTGTTTACTCATGTCATTTACATTGTTTTGATCGCTGCATTCATTACATATGCTTACAATAGTATGATCAAGGTTATGATGGCATGTCACTCCAGAAATTATCTTTGTTATCGTTTACCTGCTCGGGACGAGTAGAAACTAAGCTTGGGGATGCTGATACGTCTCCGACGTATCGATAATTTCTTATGTTCCATGCCACATTATTGATAGCATCTACATGTTTTATGCATACTTTATGTCATATTTATGCATTTTCTGGCACTAACCTATTAACGAGATGCCGAAGAGCCGATTCTTTGTTTCTGCTGTTTTTGGTTTCAGAAATCCTAGTAAGGAAATATTCTCGGAATTGGACGAAATCAACGCCCAGGGGCCTATTTTCACACGAAGCTTCCAGAAGACCGAAGAGAAGACGAAGTGGGGCCACGAGGTGGCGCCACAGTAGGGCGGCGCGGCCCAAGCCCTGGCCGCGCCACCCTAGCGTGTGGGCCCCTCGTGACTCTCCCGACTCTGCCCTTCCGCCTACAAATAGCCTTCGTCGCGAAACCCCCAGTACCGAGAGCCACGATACGGAAAACCTTCCAGAGACGCCGCCACCGCCAATCCCATCTCGGGGGATTCAGGAGATCGCCTCCGGCACCCTGCCGAAGAGGGGATTCATCTCCCGGAGGACTCTACACCGCCATGGTCGCCTCCGGAGTGATGAGTGAGTAGTTCACCCCTGGACTATGGGTCCATAACAGTAGCTAGATGGTTGTCTTCTCCTTATGTGCTTCATTGTCGGATCTTGTGAGCTGCCTAACATGATCAAGATCATCTATCGGTAATGCTATATGTTGTGTTTGTTGGGATCCGATGGATAGAGAATACTATATTATGTTGATTATCAATCTATGTGTTGTTTATGATCTTGCATGCTATCCGTTACTAGTAGATGCTTTGGCCAAGTTGATGCTTGTAACTCCAAGAGGGAGTATTTATGCTCGATAGTGGGTTCATGTCTCCGTGCTGTACGCGTATCACACGCGTCCGTTGGGAACCCCAAGAGGAAGGTGTGATGCGTACAGCGGCAAGGTTTCCCTCAGTAAGAAACCAAGGTTTATCGAACCAGTAGGAGCCAAGAAGCACGTTGAAGGTTGATGGCGGCGAGATGTAGTGCGGCGCAACACCAGGGATTCCGGCGCCAACGTGGAACCTGCACAACACAACCAAAGTACTTTGCCCCAACGAAACAGTGAGGTTGTCAATCTCACCGGCTTGCTGTAACAAAGGATTAGATGTATAGTGTGGATGGTGATTGTTTGCAGAAAACAGTAGAACAAGTATTGCAGTAGATTGTATTCGATGTAAAAGAATGGACCGGGGTCCACAGTTCACTAGAGGTGTCTCTCCCATAAGATAAATAGCATGTTGGGTGAACAAATTACAGTTGGGCAATTGACAAATAGAGAGGCATGACAATGCACATACATGATATGATGAGTATAGTGAGATTTAATTGGGCATTACGACAAAGTACATAGACCGCTATCCAGCATGCATCTATGCCTAAAAAGTCCACCTTCAGGTTATCATCCGAACCCCTTCCAGTATTAAGTTGAAAACAACAGACAATTGCATTAAGTATGGTGCGTAATGTAATCAATAACTACATCCTCGGACATAGCATCAATGTTTTATCCCTAGTGGCAACAGCACATCCACAACCTTAGGGGTTTCTGTTACTCCCCCGGATTCAATAGAGACATGAACCCACTATCGAGCATAAATACTCTCTCTTGGAGTTACAAGCATCAACTTGGCCAAAGCCTCTACTAGTAACAGAGAGCATGCAAGATCATAAACAACACATAGATAGATTGATAATCAACATAACATAGTATTCTCTATCCATCGGATCCCAACAAACACAACATATAGCATTACAGATAGATGATCTTGATCATGTTAGGCAGCTCACAAGACCCGACAATGAAGCATAATGAGGAGAAGACAACCATCTAGCTACTGCTATGGACCCATAGTCCAGGGGTGAACTACTCACTCATCACTCCGGAGGCGACCATGGCGGTGTAGAGTCCTCCGGGAGATGATTCCCCTCTCCGGCAGTGTGCCGGAGGCGATCTCCTGAATCCCCCGAGATGGGATTGGCGGCGGCGTCTCTTGAAGGTTTTCCGTATCGTGGCTCTCGGTACTGGGGTATTCGCGACGAAGGCTATATGTAGGCGGAAGGGCAGGTCAGGAGGCGTCACGGGGGCCCCACACGCTAGGGCCGCGTGGGCCCCTCTGGGCCGTGCCGCCCTAGTGTGGCGGCGCCCCACTTCGTCTTCCCTTCGGTCTTCTGGAAGCTTCGTGTGAAAATAGGCCCCTGGGCGTTGATTTCGTCCAATTCCGAGAATATTTCCTTACTAGGATTTCTGAAACCAAAAATAGCAGAAAACAGCAACTGGCTCTTCGGCATCTCATTAATAGGTTAGTGCCGGAAAATGCATAAATTTGACATAAAGTATGCATAAAACATGTAGATATCATCAATAATGTGGCATGGAACATAAGAAATTATCGATACATCGGAGATGTATCAGCAAGCCGGTGAGATTGACAACCTCACTGTCACGTTGGGGCAAAATAATTTGGTTGTGTTGTGCAGATTCCACGTTGGCGCCGGAATCCCTGGTGTTGCGCCGCACTACACTCCGCCGCCATCAACCTTCAACGTGCTTCTTGGCTCCCACTGGTTTGATAAATCTTGGTTTCTTACTGAGGGAAAACTTGCCGCTGTACGCATCACATCTTCCTCTTGGGGTTCCCAACGGACGCGTGCTATACGCGTATCAAAGCAATCAAGATTTTCTGGCGCCGTTGCCGGGGAACGAAGAAAAGCTACACCACATAGATTTCTACCTTCCACGTCAACCACGCGCCAGTTGTGGACAGCAAGATTTTCTGGCGCCGTTGCCGGGGAGATCAAGACACGCTGCAAGGGGAGTCTCCACTTCCAATCTCTTTACTTTGTTTTTTGTCTTGCTTTATTTTATTTACTACTTTGTTTGTTGCATTATATCAAAATACTAAAAAATTAGTTGCTAGCTTTACTTTATTTACTGTCTTGTTCGCAATCTCCATATTAAAAACACAAAAAAATTAGTTACTTGCATTTACTTTATTTGCTTGTTGTTTATTACATCATGCTTTTTGTTTACTCTTAAAGATATACCGGTAGGACAAGGGTCTATAATTGGAAGAGATAATCACTACAAGAAAAGTTGCCATGGCCGACGAAGTTGAAGTCGCGCCGTGGTTGCTGGTGTACCATGGCCGACGATTTTGGGTCTGTCCGTTGTGCATGTCAAGACGTTTTTTTTCTCGTTTTTGAGGCCACCTAGCCCGACGAAACCGGCCAAAACGTTGCGTATGGTGGCCCGGGACGTGGTGCATCTCGAATTCTCGGGTTCGCCGGCCGAGTCAACGCAAATCCGCACCGCCGAGGGATGTAGGGCCCAGATGGCAGCCTCTCTGGCATTGATTTTTTTCTCGATCGCGCCATCTCGTTCAATGCTCTCCGATCGAGCCGTTTACGATGCAGGATCATGGGTCCCGCATGTCATCCTCTATGAACCAAAATTCTTTCTATTCTTGGATTTTTTTGACACCCTGATTTCTGGCTACTTCCTTTTTCTTTTGATCCCTTGCCGCCTTGGAAACGTTGAGACCGCTGCTGCTAATTGGGACCCGCATGTCATCCTCTATGAGCAATCAACTTTCTTTTCTTGGAGTTTTTTTTGGCACCTCAAATTTGGTCACTTGCCTTTTTCTTTCGAAGATCCCCTACCGCCTCTCAAACGGTGATACCGCTGCTGCTAAATGGGACCCGCATGTCATCCTCTATGTACTATAAAACTTTCTTTTCTTGGATTTTTTTGGCACCTCATATTTGGTCACTTACCTTTTTCTTTCGATCCCCTGCCGCCTCTCAAACGGTGAGACCGCTGCTGCTAAATGGGACCCGCATGTCATCCTCTATGTACTATAAAACTTTCTTTTCTAGGATTTTTTTGGAACCTCATATTTGGTCACTTGCCTTTTTCTTTCGATCCCGTGCAGCCTCTCAAACGGTGATACATTCTTGCTAAATGGGACCCGCATGTCATCCTCTATGTACACTCAAGTTTCTTTTCTTGAATTATTTTTGGCTCCTGATATTTGGTCACTTGCCTTTTTCTTTCGATCTCATGCCACGTTTGAAACGTTGAGGAACCTGCTGGCTCATGGGACCCGCATGTCATCCTCTATGTGCTATAAAAGTTTATTTTCTTGGGTTTTTTTTCACCCTCTGATTTTTGGCTATTTCCTTTTCCTTTTGATCCCCTGCCGCCTTGGAAACGTTGAGTAAGCTGCTGACTCATGGGACCCGCATGTCATCCTCTATGTACAATAAAGTTTCTTTTCTTGGATTATCTTTGGCTCCTGATATTTTGCCACTTGCCTTTTTCTTTCGATCTCATGCCGCCTTTGAAACGTTGAGTAAGCTGCTGGCTCATGGGTCCCGCATGTCATCCTCTACGAACAATAAAAGTTTCCTTTCTTGGAGTTATTTTTGACCCCTAATTTCTGGCTATTTGCCTTTTTCTTTTGATCTCCTGCCCCCTTTGAAACGATGAGGACGCTGTTGGCAGGTCGGTCCCACATGTCATCCTCTGTGAACAATAAAAGTTTCCTTTGATGGATTTATTTTGAACCCCTAATTAATTTCGGGATATTTCCTTTTTTTTTCTTTGATCCCCTGCCGCCTTGGAATCGTTGAGGATGCTGCTGCCTCATGGGTCCCGCATGTCATCCTCTCAGAACGGTAAATGTTTCTTTTCTTGGATTTTGTTTACCAAATGATTTTTGGCTAATTTTTTCTTTTGATCTCCTGCCGCCTTTAAAACGTTGAGGACGCTGCTGGCTCACGGGTCCCACATGTCAGCCTCTATGAACAATAAACGCTGAGGATGCTGCTGCCTCATGGGTCCCGCATGTCATCCTCTCAGAACGAAAATGTTTCTTTTCTTGTATTTTTTACCAACAGATTTTTGGTTTATTTTTTCTTTCCATCCCCTCGTCGCCTTTAAAACGTTGACGACGCCTTGGCTCATGGGTCCCCGATGTCAGCCTCCCCGAACAAGAAACATATGATATCTTGATTATTTTGCAGACAATAAACAGTGTATTGCGCTCTGAGCTATATCAAACGGATAATTAAATCTTTATTTTTACATAAAAAAACTTGTATGAATCTCCTTGTTTTTTTGTCTTTGCGAAGCATAGGACTTTCCTGTTTTTTTTAGAAAATTTGGAACTTTCCTGTTTTGGAGTGGGCTGAAATTGTACGAGTCAAAAGGCCAAGCAGGATAGTTCGAAGGCCCAGATGTCCAGATGCAGCCCAATTGAAATCTTTCTTCTTGGATTTTTTTCACCCCCTGATTTCTGGCTACTTCAACGCTCTCCGATCGAGCCGTTTACGATGCAGGATCATGGGTCCCGCATGTCATCCTCTATGAACCAAAATTCTTTCTATTCTTGGATTTTTTTTGACCCCACGATTTACGGCTACTTCCTTTTTCTTTTGATCCCTTGCCGCCTTGGAAACGTTGACACCGCTGCTGCTAATTGGGACCCGCATGTCATCCTCTATGAGCAATCAACTTTCTTTTCTTGGAGTTTTTTTTTGGCACCTCAAATTTGGTCACTTGCCTTTTTCTTTCGATCCCCTGCCGCCTCTCAAACGGTGATACCGCTGCTGCTAAATGGGACCCGCATGTCATCCTCTATGTACTATAAAACTTTCTTTTCTAGGATTTTTTTTGGAACCTCATATTTGGTCACTTGCCTTTTTCTTTCGATCCCGTGCAGCCTCTCAAACGGTGATACCGCTGCTGCTAAATGGGACCCGCATGTCATCCTCTATGTACAATCAAGTTTCTTTTCTTGAATTATTTTTGGCTCCTGATATTTGGTCACTTGCATTTTTCTTTCGATCTCATGCCACGTTGAGGACCCTGCAGGCTCATGGGACCCGCATGTCATCCTCTATGTACTATAAAACTTTCTTTTCTTGGATTCTTTTTGGCACCTCATATTTGGTCACTTGCCTTTTTTCTTTTGATCCCCTGCCGCTTCTCAAACGGTGATACCGCTGGTGCTAATTGGGACCCGCATGTCATCCTCTATGTACAATTAAGTTTCTTTTCTTGAATTATTTTTGGCTCCTGATATTTGGTCACTTGCCTTTTTCTTTCGATCTCATGCCACGTTTGAAACGTTGAGGAACCTTGCTGGCTCATGGGACCCGCATGTCATCCTCTATGTGCTATAAAAGTTTATTTTCTTGGGTTTTTTTCACCCTCTGATTTTTGGCTATTTCCTTTTTCTTTCGATCTCATGCCACGTTTGAAATGTTGACGACGCTGCTGGCTCATGGGTCCCCGATGTCAGCCTCCCCGTACAGGAAACATGCGATATCTTGATTATTTTGCAGACAATAAACAGTGTACTTCGCTCTGAGCTATTGCAAACGGATAGATTAAATATTTATTTTTCATAAACAAACTTATATGTTGAATCTCCTTGTTTTTTTTTTGCGAAGCATAGGACTTTCCTGTTTTTTTTAGATAAATCTGACTTTCTGTTTTGGAGTGGGCTGAAAATTTACAAGACAAAAGGCCAAGCACGATAGTTAGAAGGCCCAGATGTCCGAGATGCAGCCCAATTGAAATCTTTCTTTTCTTGGATTTTTTGCACCCCTAATTTCTGGTTACTTCATTTTTCTTTTGGTCTGTGCCGCCTTAAAAAAGTTGAGACATTGCAAAATGGGACCCGCATGTCATCCTCTATGTACAATAAAGTTTCTTTTCTTGGATTATTTTTGGCTCCTGATATTTGGTCACTTGCCTTTTTCTTTCGATCTCATGCCGAGTTTGAAACGTTGAGGAACCTGCTGGCTCATGGGTCCCGCATGTCATCCTCTATGAAAAATAAAAGTTTCCTTTGTTGGATTTATTTTTTACCCCTAATTTCTGGCTATTTGCCTTTTTCTTTTGATCCCCTGCCTCCTTTGAAACGATGACGACGCAGCTGGCAGGTCGGTCCCACATGTTATCCTCTATGAACAATAAAAGTTTCCTTTGATGGATTTATTTTTGACCCTACATAATTTCTGGCTATTTCCTTTTTTCTTTTGATCCCCTGCCGCCTTGGAATAGTTGAGGATGCTGCCTCATTGGTCCCGCATGTCATCCTCTCAGAAAGGTTAATGTTTCTTTTCTTGGATTTTGTTTACCAACTGATTTTTGGCTTATTTTTTATTTCGATCTCCTGCCGCCTTTAAAACGTTCACGATGCTGCTGCCTCATGGGTCCCCGATGTCAGCCTCCCCGTACAAGAAACATGTGATATCTTGATTATTTTGCAGACAATAAACAGTGTACTTCGCTCTGAGCTATTGCAAATGGATAAATTAAATATTTATTTTTCATAACCAAACTTATATGTTGAATCTCCTTGTTTTTTGTTTTTTGCGAAGCATGGGAATTTCCTGTTTTTTTAGATAAATCCGACTTTCCTGTTTTGGAGTGGGCTGAAATTGTACGAGACAAAAGGCCGAGCAGGATAGTTCGAAGGCCCAGAATCCAGATGCAGCCCAATTGAAATCTTTCTTTTCTTGGATTTTTTTCACCCCCTAATTTCTGGTTACTTCATTTTTATTTTGGTCATGTGCCGCCTTGGAAAAGTTGAGACCGCTGCTGCAAAATGGGACCCGCATGTCATCCTCTATGTACAATAAAGTTTCTTTTCTTGGATTATTTTTGGCTCCTGATATTTGGTCACTTGCCTTTTTCTTTCGATCTCATGCCGAGTTTGAAACGTTGAGGAAGCTCCTGGCTCATGGGTCCCGCATGTCATCCTCTATGAACAATAAAAGTTCCTTTGTTGGATTTATTTTTTACCCCTAATTTCTGGCTATTTGCCTTTTTCTTTTGATCCCCTGCCCCCTTTGAAACGATGACGACGCAGTTGGCAGGTCGGTCCCACATGTCATTCTCTATGAACAATAAAAGTTTCCTTTGATGGATTTATTTTTGACCCTACTTAATTTCTGGCTATTTCCTTTTTTTCTTTTGATCCCCTGCCGCCTTGGAATAGTTGAGGATGCTGCTGCCTCATGGGTCCCGCATGTCATCCTCTCAGAAAGGTAAATGTTTCTTTTCTTGGATTTTGTTTACCAACTGATTTATGGCTTATTTTTTCTTTCGATCTATTGCCGCCTTTAAAACGTTGACGACGCTGCTGGCTCATGGGTCCCTGATGTCAGCCTCCCCGTACAAGAAATATGTGATATTTCGATTATTTTGCAGACAATAAACAGTGTATTTCGCTTTGAGCTTTGCAAACAGATAAATTAAATCTTTATTTTTACATAAACAAACTTATATGTTGAATCTCCTTGTTTTTTGTTTTTGCGAAACATAGGACTTTCATGTTTTTTATCGAAAAAAAGGACTTTCATGTTTTGGAGTGGGCTGAAATTGTACGAGACAAAAGGCCGAGCAGGATAGTTCGTAGGCCCAGATGGCCAGATCCAGCCCAATTGAAATCTTTCTTTTCTTGGATTATTTTGGCCAGATGCTACTTCCTTTTTCTTTTGATCCCGTGCCGCCTTTGGAAACGTTGAGACCGCTGCTGCAAAATGGGTCCCGCATGTAATCCTCTATGTACAATAAAAGTTTCTTTTCTTGGATTATTTTCGGGTCCTGATATTTGGTCACTTGCCTTTTTCTTTCGATCTCATGTCACCTTTGAAACGCTGAGGAACCTGCTGGCTCATGGGTCCCACATGTCAGCCTATAAACAACAAACCTTTCCTTTCTTGGAGTTATTTGACCCCTAATTTCTGGCTATTTCGCCTTTTTTTATCCCGTGCCGCCTTGGAAACGTTGAGGAAGCTGCTGCCTCAAGGGTCCTGCATGTCATCCTCTTAGAACGATAAATGTTTATTTTCTTTGATTTTTTTACCAACTGATTTTTGGTTTATTTTTTCTTTCGATCCCCTGCCGCCTTTATAACGTTGACGACGCTGCTGGCTCATCGGGCCCCGATGTCAGCCTCCCCGTACAAAAAACATGTGATATCTTGATTATTTTGCAGACAATAAACAGTGTATTTCGCTCTGAGCTATTGCAAAGGGATAAATTAAATCTTTGTTTTTACGTAAACAAACTTATATGTTGAATCTCCTTGTTTTTTGTTTTTGCCAAGCATAGGACTTTCCTGTTTTGGAGTGGGCTTAAATTGTACGAGTCAAAAGGCTTCCAGCAGGGTAGTTCGAAGGCTCAGATGTCCAGATGCAGCCCAATTGAAATCTTTCCTGTTTTTGTCTACTTCCTTTTTATTTTGGTCCTGTGCCGACCGCTATTGCAAAATGGGGCCGACATGTCATCCTCTATGTATAATAAAAGTTTCTTTTCGTGGATTATTTTTGGCTCCTGATATTTGGTCACTTGCCTTTTTCTTTCGATCTCATGTCAACTTTGAAACGTTGAGACCGTCGCAAAATGGGACCCGCATGTCATCCTCTATGTACAATAAAAGTTTTTTTGGATTATTTTTGGCACCTGATATTTAGTCATTTGCCTTTTTCTTTCGATCTCATGCTGCATCTGAAACATTGAGGAAGCTGCTGGCTTGTGGGTCCCGCAAGTCATCCTCTATGTAGAATAAAAGTTTCCTTTCTTGGATATATTATTTTTTATCCCTAATTTCTGGCTACTTCTTTTTCTTTTGATCCCGTGCCACCTTGGAAACGTTGAGACCGCTGCTGCAAAATGGGACCCGCATGTCATTCTCTATGTACAGTAAAGTTTCTTTTCTCGGAGTTATTTTTGGCTCGTGATATTTGGTCACTTGCCTTTTTCTTTCGATCCTGTGCCACCTTTGTAACGCTGAGACCGCTGCTGCAAAATGTGACCCGCATGTCGTCCTAAAAATACTTTCCTTTCTTGGAGTTATTTTTTACCCCTAATTTGTGGTTACTTCCTCTTTTTTTGATCCCCTGCCGCCTTTGAAACGTTGAGCACTCTTCTGGCTCATGGGTCCCGCATGTCAGCCTCTGTGAACAATAAACCTTTCCTTTCTTTGATTTATTTTTGACCCCTAATTTCTGACTAGTTGCCTTTTTCTTGGATCCCATGCCGCCTTGGAAATGTTGAGGATGCTGCTGCCTCATGGGTCCCGTATGTCATCCTCTCAGAACGATAAATGTGTTTTTTCTTGTTTTTTTACCAACTGAAGTTTGGCTTATTTTTTCTTTCGATCTCATTCCACCTTTAAAACGTCGAGGACGCTGCTGGCTCATGTGTCCCACATGTCAGCCGCTTTGAACAATAAACCTTTCCTTTGTTGGATTTATTTTTGACCAATAATTTCAGGCTATTTGCCATTTTCTTCCGATCACATGGCGCCTTTGAAACCCTGAGACGCTGCTGGCTCATGGGTCCCACATGTCAGCCTCTATGAACAATAAAAGTTTCCTTTCTTGGGTTTATTTTTGACAGTAATTACTGGCTATTTGCATTTTTTCGATCCCCTGCCGCCTTTGAAACTAAGAGGACGCTGATGCACGTGAGGTGTGGTCTGAAGTTAATGGCTTCTATGGTATTCACCTAATCTGTAAGAATTTTGCCTCTCCCAAGATGTGGATCTTTGATTATCTTTGTTCAGTCGGTGTTCTGCGGCGGTTCTATTATCGCCTTCGTCAAGCATACATGATATAGCATTGACGAACTGAATGTGAACATCCGTTATGAGGCTTTTTAGTAGATTCTGTCAACCAATTGCTAGCTTCTATATATATCACTAGTAGTACATACATCCCGAAAGCATTAGAATATTAGACCATGTTCACAAGAATAACATCAAGTCTGAAGTACATTAACCAAGTGATGAAGTATATTGTTCAGACCAGTACAAAATATAGGGAGTTAAAGTAACACTATGCAGAAATTGGCCCAAATCTTGCATATATCTCTCTAGCAAAGGGATCAGCCACTGACAAGTCATGTATCAAGCAGCTACGAACACCGTCCGAGCTAAACTTATCTAAGGATAGTAAATATCCAAACTGAAGATCAACATCTCTAGAAGCGGTGTTCTTCAGGTCTAGGCACTTGAACTGGGTATCCCACCAGATCTTATTGTGATAATTTGTTACACCAAATTTCATTATTTTGAGCATTCTAGTGTTCTGCATAAAGAACCTGGAGACAATAACATCATTTCTCCTTCCTCGGTAGTCAGAAATCGAAATTTCTTTGACATGGAGATCAAGGCATTCAATGGGACAGGCTGGCTCATTATGCAGCACATGAACCTTATCGTCGGTTCTATAAAACTGCAAAGAAGTCAAATTAAGTAGTCAGTACAATAACAAAGTACTTCATAGCTGTCAACTAATGAATATCTCAGGTGAGTTGAATCATGTGTTAACTGAGGACCGTGGAACAACATAATCCCCTGACACGTTCCAATTTGATAGATGCACTTGTTTACATCTGTTATTGTCATTGTAAAGTTGGGGAAAGGTTACCAACATGGGAAACTCTAATCCGCAACTAGTTGCGGGTGCACCCCATTTTTCTTTTGACACTTCCAAGTTTCCAAAAAAAATGTAAACTAAAAGTCTGGACATACATTGTGTTCTATCATGTGCTTCTGTGAAGTTTCATCCAAAAATATGATAATATGTGATCTACACAAAAAAGAACAAATGATGTGTAAATAGTAAGTCACACTATTTACATATGTCTAATCTTTTTTACACAGATCACATATTATCATGTGTTTATATGAAACTTCACAGATGCACAAGATACAACACATTGTATGACAATAAGTTTAGTTTTGAACCAACATAATATAACTCCATTGTGGATGTTCTTCTAGTACAAAATATTGTTCAACTGATCTAGGCTAATAACAGGTTAACTCCATGTAACTCTACACTTTTTGCTCATAGTGGTAAACAGTTAACAACAACGAATTTACCTTGATATATAGCTTCTCTGTGCAGGGAAAGCATCTAAGAAATGCAAGTAGTTGATCCAGACTAGGGCCGTCAGATTTTAGAACCAAGTTCTTCTTGTGCCTGAGAGAATGTTCCAAGCTTATGGGCATCATCCTCTACAGGACAATGGTACATATGTCAAAAAAAATAACAAAAATGTGAGTTAATTCAACAAGAAGAAGGCTGTTCTACCAAAAAGTTTATGCGTCCAATAACAAGTTGGCAGCCAGGGTACGATGCAAAGCCCAACACCATCAACTTTGGTGCGTTCGCGACCTGGATTAGTAGTGGAACATCATGAACACATATGACCAATCTCTCGAGGCAAGATGCATCCATAATTTGCACCGTGTCTAACTGAATAAGTTCGGTGGTGTTGCGTTTCAAATAGCTAGCCACACTAATTGTACGAAGATTTGGCATGTGAATGTTGAGGTGGGTGAACCCGTGGACCCCCTCAAGGTGAAGTGCCTCGAGCACAATACAGCGGTTGAATAGGCGGCCGATGTTCGCCGCCTTACAGATGTAGACGTCATAGAGCATCAGCTTCTTGAGTTGGGGGAAAAGAAGCATGGAGTTGGCATAAATCTCGGGCAAATAGCAAGTACAAATGCTGACAATGCGCAGCGTGGGCGCGCAGCGGAGCGCGGACAGCGGGAAGGAGCGCATCACTGTTCCACCATCGAATCTGAGGTACTCAACGCAAGATAGGGTGGTGGACCGAAACCAGTTGTCGAGCGTGGTGTCGACCTTGCAAGTGCTTCTGAAGGGGTCAATTGATACGCTTCTGGCGGGGCCAGGGTGAGCGGCGAGGATACTGGAGACCGCGGCGATGCGTTTGTGGTTTTGCTTGGCGAGTTGGTCGTCGATCTCGAGGTTAAGTGGGATGGAGTGCCAGAGGTGGCGCCACCGTTTGGAGACCAAGGTTGTGCTTACAGCGGATATAGTGGGCAGGTGGGAGATGATTATGTGGAGAATCTGGTCAGGGAGGCGGCTGATGAGGTCGTTGTCGTCGGCGAGGAGGTTAAGTGGGACGGAGCGCCAGAGGTGGCGCCACCGTTTGGAGAGCAAGGTTGTCCTTACAGCGGATATCATGGGTAGGAGGGAGATGATGATGTGCAGCATCTCGTCGGGGAGGCGGCTGACGAGGTCGAGGCTCGACGGAGGCTCTGCCCAATCTGGCTCGACCCGCCTTCGGGAGTTGAGCGGCTCCGCCTCCATCTGACACGGCGGCGACACACGCAATGCCGCAGTCGTCTGCTCGAAGTGTGTAGCAGGTAGCGGAGCGGATCTGCTGGACAGGGGAATAGGCGCAGCGGCGGTGGTGAGGACAGAAAGGTACTCGGCGGTGGATTTAGGTGGATGGCGGATGCAAGTGCGCTGGGGGGGTTTGGAGGAGACGGCAAGCGCTATGGAAGGAATGTTTGCGGCGGGCGGCCAGCCGGGGCGAGGAGAGAAAGGTATACTGCTACTAATGATGCGGTGCGGCGTTTGCGTCTCCCTTCCCCACGAGTTTTTGATAATCACTCTTGAAAACACCGAGAAGATGGAGGTGAAGAAGACGGAGAGGCAAGGAAAAAAATATTGTGAATTGAAATCAAAAATACTACGGGCGTTCCTTCTCTCTCTGGTCTCTGCTGCACTTACTGCACCTGTGGTGCAGGCGTGTGACCCGAGAAGAAGCTAATGTACTATATAGCTGTCCCGTGCACGCCGTGTAGCTGTATTTTGTCTCGTCAAATCAGCTCGGGACAGTTTCAGCAGAGAAAACATCATTTTTTTCTTGCCATCATCATAATAGGCGAACATTACCACAGGCCCGCATGGGTTGTATTTCTGTAAACGGTTGGAGGCTACGGCGAGGGATACTTTTTCCCTACATGGGTGGCAGCATAGTCTACGGATTGAAGCCCCACCCACATTTTAGGCGTTATATGATTCATCGTTTCGATATGTATTTCGCCTATTTTCTCCTTTAGTTTGACATTTTTGTGATCCTAAGACTATTAAGGGCTCCTTTGATTTAAAGGATAGGAAAAGTATAGGAATAGGAAAGGTATAGGATAGGAATGGCATGTCTACTTGAAACCTATAGGAAGACGAAGTTTGTTTGATTGTAGCGAAGGAATTTTTCATGAGGTATGAGCTACTGTTTTTTTCCTATAGGAATTACACTACAAGATTCCTATAGGAAATTTTCCTATAGGATATGTTCCTATGAATCAAACAACATGTATAGGAATTTTTCCCATAGGAACCAAATCCTACACAATTCATATGCAAATCCTTTGAATCAAAGGAGCCCTAAAACGGCTGTGTGCACCCTGGTTGTGCAGAGGCTGGATGTAATTGCTTATCAAAAGTAATAAAGCATTCTTTATCGAAAAATTACCACGGGCCCACGGTAGTGCACATCCAACTTTTACTACTCAATCCTCCATATGCTGCACAAACCACCACTTTAACTTTTTTTTTGCAGTTTTCACTATTTTTAGCAGTTTCCACCATGTGGTGGTCTAATATGTTGCAAATTTCACCACTTGGTCATCTGATCAGTTATTTTGTCATGTCGATAGTAAAATCAACAAGTGGATGCCAACTTTTTTGAAGGGCTTCTCTCTAAAACACAGTTTGCATTATGGCATGTTTGGTATTTTCCCTTAGTACATCAAAAAAAAGTTGACCCCATGCTTTTATTTTCCTATTTTAAGCACCTTTTACCATGATTTCAAATTTAGGTCAAACTCACGGGGGCCATAGGATGCGCGGCATTTATTTGGCAATTGTTTCAGTATGGCCAAGTAGTTAGGTCTCCTTTGGTTCATAGGAAATGGAAAGTATAGGAAAAGGAAAATAATAGAATTGGGATGTCATGTCTACTTGAATCCTTTGGGAATCGGGCTCATTTCATAGGATTGACATAGGAATTATGTTGGATTTGGTTCTTATGGGAAAATTTCTTATACAAGTCATTTGATTCATAGGAACTATTCCTATCGAAATCTTGTAGTGCAAATCCTATAGGAAAAACACATTAGCTAATACCTCATGGAAAAGTTCCTTTCCCACAATCAAAGACACATCATGTTCCTATAGGATTCAACTTGGCATAACATTCCAATCATGCACCTTTCATATTCCTACACCCTCCATATTCCTTTGAATCAAAGGAGCCCGAAGTTTATTTGATTGTAGCAAAGGAATTTTCCATGTATCGACAGTTTGACATGGTATTTCAATATCCAATCAATAAGGCATGCAAACATACTTAAAGACACACATGGTGCCAAAATCGGTGAAAGGGAATATTCTCAAGAACATAGGTGTGTCATGTTTGGCATTGTTCCTAGGTAGTTCATCACAAATGATGAGTCCATGCTAAATTACTAACATTCGGAAGTTTGCCATGGTTCTAGCATTAACCAACTCACATCTCACTTCAGAAGAGAGCCACGCGAACTCCAAGAAGGATTGTGTCAAAAAAAACTCCAACATGCATGGTGCCAAAATCTGGCAAGTTTTTTAAAAAAAATATTTTGGTGTGCCATGTTTGGTATTTTTTATATACATGTAGATTACATACATCACAAACAACTACTCAATGCTTTTGTTTGCCATATGGGTGTTACATACTTGGATGCAACGCATATGTTTGGTCATTTTTTGGGGGGTACCACACCTTTAGTGCACATCATGTATATATAGTTTCCCCTTTTTAAATTGTACTTCGTGTACTTCGGTTGAAATTTCAGATTAAATGGAAATGAGCCCAAAACTAACTTAATATATGGTCACAAACCGAAATAATTCGTGAAATCTTGGAAATGTCCATCCTACCATATCAACCACGTGAAAAAATTGCATTGGCGGCAATCTGCCACTACAAATTTTTACCATTTCACGGAAAACACTCATGTACTAATTTTGTTCCCTTCTAGCACTTCATAAATCTCCCCGATCTAGTTCGAAAAGGAGCCCCCGTCCAAAGAGTCCCTGTTTATAACTAAAACTAATTAATTCAGTACCGCATAAATCACAATTACCATTAGATAAACAAGATTAATATAGGAGCATGTACCACCTGTCAATTACCGGTTCGCAATCTCCATATGCTCACAATGACCGGTTCCACATTATACTTGGTCGAATTCAATTAAACATACAAGTACATCATGCCGAAGTTTTGTTCTAGGACATGGACACACTCAAACTAATGACGGTAATAGACGATACAACATCGCACACATAAATAGACGACATGTCTAAAATGAGTACTCATTTTTGAACACAGAAAAGTCCCGAAGGACCTGGCGACACTGCTTTTATATTATGATGACGGTGGGATTACAGACTGCAAGGAGGACCCTCCAAGTAAAAGGAAACTACGGACAGGACATCTAAAAGTACAAAAAGAACTCTAGATCTAGAAAAGGAAACTCCATCCGGTCCTTCTCCACCGAGCTCAGATCTTAGCCTCGAAGCGCGATCATCTTCTCCATCGAGACCGGCAAGATCAACCACCTACCGTCTCGTTGGCGCATGCGGGCACGTCGCCTCGTGTTGCAAGTATTCGAGCAAGTCGCCGCTCATGTCGCAACCATCGTTGCTGCAATCCACCTTAAACAAGGAGACAAATCTAATTAAATCTACTTCCTCTTCGTAGATGCCGTCGCAGTTCGGGCACACGAGACTGGGTAGGTTTCTTAAGCAGCTTCCGCATGCAATATGCTCTCGCTCCCCCATGCGAATGCACTGCTTAATACAAGAAAATTAACATGACTGTTGGCCCAAAGAAAAAATATAGCTGGGTGCAACCTAGTGAAGAAAGTACTAACCCGGTATAGTGGATGTCGTGCGATTTGAGAGCACAAACCGCAGATGAACGTTCTTCTCACCCCATTTTTTTCGATAACACATTCACGGGAAAATTCCATACTTTCAAATGGAGGACTTTCACCTTGGAAGACGCCCTGGCATCCCGGGCACGCGCCACCGGGCAGGTTCCTAGCGCAGCTGTCGCATGCAAACTTCTTGCACGAACAGCACTGCTTAATACAAGGAAATTAACACGACTGTTGGCCCAAATTAAAATACAACTGGATGAACCTAGTGAAGAAAGTACTAACCTGCCAAAATGGAGGTTGTGCGGATTGAGAGCACAAACCGCAGGTGAGCAGTCTTCTCAATTTAGCATCATCAAAAAGAGCTCTAAAGCTACCAGGGGGAACCTCCATGCCCAACGATTCTAAATGGAATATGAATTTAGAGCATGGGAAGGAGATGGGAATAGAGGGTCATAGTCTTCGACTTGTATATATATATAGGCGAGGGAATTGCAGATTCCACCACGGACAGAGATCCAGTGCCTTCACTTGCGACTTGTACGTGAGTCATTCGATCAAGATCTAACGCACATTGTTGATCCAGATTTTGAACTTAAAATTAAACTCAATTTTGAAATGAAGTACTCCCTCCGTCCATAAATAGATGCAAAAAAAATCATTCAAATTCTGATGTATCTATACACTAAATCATGTCTAGATACATTCAAATTTAGATAAACTTTTGGCATCTATTTATGGACAGAGGTAGTATAACTTTACCAGAATACTTAAGGAAAGATATATATCTTACTGTAATGTTTTCGATTTTTTCCGAGCAACTTAAATTGTGACTTCAAATTCTGGATCAAATGTGTCCGTTGGATCTTGATCTGATGGCTCATGTACGTAAAGTTGCATTTTGGAGTAAGTAAAGTCATTGGCCTCAAGTTCCACCACCTCATACTTCGTATGTTGCACAAAAAAAACATTTGGACGGATATTTTGCGGTTTCCACCATGTACTGCTCCCATCTGTTGTGATTCCACCACTTAATCATCTAATCAACCAATTATACTGGTAAATATTCTCTTACTTTGCATCTCAAACATTTCCCTAACTTTGAGTCCCTGAAATGCAGATCCCACAATTTGGGGGACCCGGCTGTCAATGACCCAAAGTCAGGAAAGGCCAAGCCAGAGAATCCCCTTCGGGTAGAGCGGGCTGCGGGTCTTCTCGCTGACCGTGAACATTTGATAGAGTGCAGTATGAACGCGCGTTAGTACACTCAGAAAAGACAGAGAGAGAGACGCTGAAGAGGACTTTGAGTTCTGGTACCTCACCTGCCCGAAAAAAGTACGCTGGCAGCCTGACCTGCCCTAAGTACGTCCGGTCAAATCGATGCCTTGCCTTGCACGCCGCCTGCGCACATCCATGTCTTCCCGATGAAATTGTCAGTCCAAAAAAAATCGAAAATTTAATTCGGCTCTTGGGCGGATATGCTACCTCGACCCAAAAAAACATAGTATTTTTAATTTTCGAAAAATTCTAACAAAAAAATTCGCATGTACTCCTCGATAATCTATGTGTGTTCGTGTAGTTTCGTGAAAAGTCGATACTTTTTGTGGTTGATGTAAGAAGACAAAAGCAAGTATTACAAACAGCTTTATTTTTAGCAATAAATTTTATCTTTTTTCACAGCCCAAATGACAATTTAGTTTTTTATGGAAAGACTTTATGCGCTCTTAGCATGTGAAGATGAAAAGATTAATTTTTTGTTTGGAAGTTTTTGACATTTCAAAATATATAGATGTTGCAGTTCAAACTAAAGGGAGCATACGCACCCAGGAGCCAAAACATCACTCCCCCAGAAAATACGATTTGTTTTCTATTTGCGACGCTTCCGCGATGCCTATCACATGTCTGTAGCTAGCACCATCGAGCACGCCCCAATGCTGTGTGTATTGTCTTGTCAATTCAATGGTCATGGTAATCTGACCAAAATATACGTCTTGGAGTACGCGTGCGCCTTATTCCTCGAAATGGAAGTAGTACTTTATATTTGGCCCAAATGCGAAAAGTGTTACTCCTCCTATTCTAGTACTATACCATATTATGTTAGAAGTTCGGATCATGATGAACAAGTTAAATGTAATCTTCAAAACGTACAGCTATGTCAAGTTTGACTAGTGCAAATAAACCCTCTGGCATTAAGAGAAACATCAAATAGTACAAAACACCTTAACAAAAACGAAATTACAACAAAATCCTTGAGATGCCCTTCGTCTTCAACCTCCAGACCGTGTCGACAGCACCATGGCCGACACTAATCCAACCCAGGAAGCCATAATCCTAGGATAAGCAAGCTCGGAAGGTAGGTGGCCACGGCAGCTCTAGCACGTACCAATTCAGCACGCGCGAGGGCCCGCCCAGCATCTCAATCGGCACGGTGTGAAGCCAGTGCTCGTCTCGAGCTCTCTGGAAGCGTGAGAGCTCGCCAGATTCTCTGTCGAGAGCAAGAATGAAGTTTCCGAGCGCACCGAACACGTACCACTGGAAGAAACGGGCGTTGCACCCCACAAAGAGGATATCCGACAAGCCTGTGTGCGTGGCGTCGAGAGGCACGGTGGCGCCGGAGGAGGTCCAAGCATGGCCACCAGGGCCAGGCGAGAACACGCAGGTCTTGCAGATGCCATCATGATAGATCAGGCACGTTACCCTGTAATTTGACAGACTGATGCGCGCCGCAGCGTCCTCGCCATGGAGGGCGGCGCCCACGAACAAGCTTACGAATGTTGTGTTCGAAACAGCAGGGGGTGGAGGGACTGTCACGTACTGACCTGCCAGGGGATCGCAGATGACGAGACGTGAAGGCTGCTCGAAAGGCTTCCCGTGTTCGGTGTGGTCGAAGTCCGCAAGGAGTAGGAGGCCGCCCCGAGAGTCGGCGAGCTCCAAGCTGAGGTCGCCGTTTGGCGCCCGTGGGAGGAAGTCGAGCGCGAGATTATTTGCGGCGACCCCGGCCCAACATGACGAGGAAGAGGGAACGAAGTGGGGCAGCAAGCCAGACGGACGATAGTGACAATGGGAGAAGCTGATGTGGTAGTGGCCGGCGACTATGGAGGATGGCGCGCCGTGGAGAGCGGAGACGACACGGAAGTTCTTTGACGCGATGACCTTGCGCCAGCTCCTGCAGGTGAATGCGGCGCGGACGAGATCCAGAGGTGAGGTGAGGCGCAGGAACACCAGCCCGAGAAGTTCATCCGGGATGGCGTCACCCTTGTCCTCCTGCCCGGACTTCCTCTGAGCATTCTTCCAGCGGGGGCGGCTGTGCCCCATCTCCGGCTGGACCTAGCTCGCGTACGGGGGCGAGGTGTGCTGTAGGGAGGAAGCTAGGGAAGTAGCGAGGCGGCCGGCTTGGTAGAGACTAGAGAGCGAAGAGGAGATTTTTCTCGCTGGGGGAGTTAAGTCGGCATGGGAATTAAGGAGGAGACTATGTACTGATCGAAAAAGTTCCGTGGAATCAGATTCCTATAGAGGGGGTACTATGTACAGTACTGAGTAGTAGTAATTTTGGGATGGAGGGAGTGCTCAGAGTATCTCAAGATATAAAAAAAGAAAAAGCAAACCAGGCCCTTAGTAAGGGCCCGAGGAAATTGCACGACACACCACTTATTGCTGTGATTGTTGCACAAAACGGACACTTTACTTTTTTTGCACATATACATCACTAACTATGGATACAATTTGGAATAAAAACTAGTACTCCGTAGTTGGCGATCCCCGATCATCTGATTTTATCTTACATAGTTTAGTCCTACGTTTGAACCTCCACGCAACTATGTCTTATATATGAAGTCAATCATGAAGAGAAGTGGTTTTGGGTTTCAAACATGAAAATTTCAAGAACCTCCCAAAAGCTTTATTTTAGAGTGACTAAGAAGGATCCATGCGTACCTTTTCATTTTCATATTTTAAACTTGTTTAAATCTTTGTCAAACCTAGGATTTGACCAAAAGATTCAAATGGGCATAAAATTCATAAAAAAATAGAAAAATGAAAACCAAATCATATAGTCTTCGTATGTCATATAGCAAGCATTCAAGTTGATAAATTAACAAGGTTTGGACATATTGAAACCATACAAATCATGTATCTACCCCTAACCCTAAACTCGGTCGATCTTATGAAGTCTAGCATGAAGAGAAGTCGTTTTGGGTTTCAAACATGGAAATTTCAAGAACACATCCAAAAAGCTTCATTTTAGAGTGACTAAGAAGGATCCATGCTTACCTTTTCATTTCATGTTATAAACTTGTTTAAATCATGGTCAACCCTAGGATTTGACAAAGATTCAAATGGGCAGAAAATTTAAAAAATCAGAAAAATGAAAAACCAAAGTACATAGTCTTCTTATGTCATATAGTAAGCATATTCAAGTTGATAAACAAGGTTTGGACATATTCAAATCATACAAATCATGTATCTAACCCCTAACCCTAAACTCTGTCTTATGAAGTCAAGCATGAAGAGAAGTGGTTTTGGGTTTCAAACATGGAAATTTCAAAAACCTCCCAAAAGCTTCATTTTAGAGTGACTAAGAAGGATCCATGCTTAGCTTTGCATTTCATATTTTAAACTTGTTTAAATCATTATGAAATCTAGGATTTGACCTAGATACAAATGGGTGGGCACAAAATTTAAAAAAAACAGAAAAATGAAAAACCAAATCACATAGTCTTCTTATGTCATATCGTAAGCATTCAAGTTGATAAACAAGGTCTAGATATATCCAAACCATACAAATAATTAATCTAGCCCATGTCGATCTTATGAAGTCTAGCATGAAGAGAAGTCGTTTTGGGTTTCAAACATGGAAATTTCAAGAACATCCCAAAAGCTTCATTTTAGAGTGACTAAGAAGGATACAGACTTCCCTTTTCATTTTCATGTTTTAAACTTGTTTAAATCTTGGTCAAACCTCCTAGGATTTGACCAAGATTCAAATGGGCATACAAATTCAGAAAAAAATCAAAATAATGAAAAAACAATGCACATAGCATTCTTATGGCATATATATAGTAAGCATTAAAGTTGATAAACAAGGTCTAGACATATTCAAACCAGACAACTCATGTATATATATCTACCCCTAACCCTAAACTCTGTCTTATGAAGTCAATCATGAAGAGAAGTGGTTTTGGGTTTGAAACATTGAAATTTCAAGAACCTCCCAAAAGCTTTATATATTTTAGAGTGACTAAGAAGGATCCATGCTTACCTTTTCATTTTCATATTTTAAACTTGTTTAAATCTTTGTCAACCCTAGGATTTGACCAAAAGATTCAAATGGGCATAAAATTCATAAAAAATCAGAATAATGAAAAACAAAAGCATATAGTCTTATTATGTCATATAGTAAGCATTCAAGTTGATAAATTAACAAGGTTTGGGCATATTCAAACCATACAAATCATGTATCTACCCCCTAACCCTAAACTCTGTCTTATGAAGTCAAGCTTGAAGAGAAGTGGTTTTGGGTTTCAAACATGGAAATTTCAAAAACGTCCCAAAATCTTCATATTAGAGTGACTAATTAAGAGGGATACAAGCTTCCCTTTTCATTTTCATGTTTTAAACTTGTTTAAATCTTTGTCAAACCTAGGATTTGACCAAGATTCTAATATATGGGCATAAGATTAAAAAAAACAAAAAAATGAAAAACCAAAGCACATAGTCTTCTTATGTCATATAGTTAGCATTAAAGTTGATGAACAAGGTTTAGACATATTCAAACCATACAAATCATGTATCTATACCCCCTAACCCCTAAACTCTGTCTTATGAAATCAAGCATGTGAAGATAAGTGGTTTTGGGTTTCAAACATGGAAATTTCAAAAACCTCCCAAAAGCTTCATTTTAGAGTGACTAAGAAGGATACATGCTTCCCTTTTCATTTTCATGTTTTAAACTTGTTTAAATCATTATCAAACCTAGGATTTGAAAAAGATTCAAATGGCAGAAAATTAAAAAAAATCAGAAAAATGAAAAATCAAAGTACATAGTCTTCTTATGTCATATAGTAAGCATATTGAAGTTGATAAACAAGGTTTGTACATATTCAAACCATACAAATCAGGTATCTAACCCCTAACCCTAAACTCTGTCTTATGAAGTCAAGCATGAAGAGAAGTGGTTTTGGGTTTCAAACATGGAAATTTCAAAAACCCTCCCAAAAGCTTCATTTTAGAGTGACTAAGTAGGATCGATGCTCCCCTTTTCATTTTCATGTTTTAAACATGTTTAAATCATTATCAAACCTAGGATTTGACCACGATACAAATGGGTGGGCACAAAATTCAAAAAAAAAACAGAAAAATGAAAAACCAAATCACATAGTCTTCTTATGTCATATATATAGTAAGCATTAAAGTTGATAAACAAGGTCTAGACATATTCAAACTAGAAAACTCATGTATATATCTACCCCTAACCCTAAACTCTATCTTATGAAGTCAATCATGAAGAGAAGTGGTTTTGGGTTTCAAATTAACATGGAAATTTCAAGAACCTCCCAAAAGCTTTATTTTAGAGTGACTAAGAAGGATCCATGCTTACCTTTTCATTTTCATATTTTAAACTTGTTTAAATCTTTGTCAAACCTAGGATTTGACCAAAAGATTCAAATGGGCATAAAATTCAAAAAAAAACAGAAAAATGAAAAACAAAAGCATATAGTCTTATTATGTCATATAGTAAGCATTCAAGTTGATGAATTAACAAGGTTTGGACATATTCAAACCATACAAATCATGTATCTACCCCTATCCCTAAACTCTGTCTTATGAAGTCAAGCTTGAAGAGAAGTGGTTTTGGGTTTCAAACATGGGAATTTCAAAATCCTCCCAAAAGCTTCATTTTAGAGTGACTAAGAAGGATCCATGCTTACCTTTGCATTTCATATTTTAAACTTGTTTAAATCATTATCAAACCTAGGATTTGACAAAGGTACAAATGGGTGGGCACAAAATTCAAAAAAAAACAGAAAAATGAAAAACCAAATCACATAGTCTTCTTATATGTCATATCGTAAGCATTAAAGTTGATAAACAAGGTCTAGATATATCCAAACCACGTACACAAATCATGTATCTACCCCTATCGATCTTATGAAGTCTAGCATGAAGAGAAGTCGTTTTGGGTTTCAAATATGGAAATTTCAAGTACCTCCCAAAAGCTTTATTTTAGAGTGACTAAGAAGGATCCATGCTTACCTTTTCATTTTCATATTTTAAACTTGTTTAAATCTTTGTCAAACCTAGGATTTGACCAAAAGATTCAAATGGGCACAAAATTCAAAAAAAACAGAAAAATGAAAAACCAAAGTACATAGTCTTCTTATGTCATATAGTAAGCATTCAAGTTGATGCATTAACAAGGTTTGGACATATTTAAACCATACAAATCATGTATCTACCCCCTAACCCTAAGCTCTGTCTTATGAAGTCAAGCTTGAAGAGAAGTGGTTTTGGGTTTCAAACATGGAAATTTCAAAAACCTCCCAAAATATTCACATTAGAGTGACTAATTAAGAGGGATACAAGCTTCCCTTTTCGTTTTCATGTTTTAAACTTGTTTAAATCTTTGTCAAACCTAGGATTTGACCAAGATTCTAATATATGGGCATAAAAATCAAAAAAAATGAAAACCAAAGCACCTAGTCTTCTTATGTCATATAGTTAGCATTAAAGTTGATGAACAAGGTTTAGACATATTCAAACCAGACAAATCATGTATCTAACCCCTAACCCTAAACTCTGTCTTATGAAATCAAGCATGAAGAGAAGTGGTTTTGGGTTTCAAACGTTTAAGCCAAAAGCCCCTTTTTCAAATACTTCAAACTTATTCAAATTTGGTTCAAATTTGAAAGACATACAAGTTATAGCACACATAGTGCATACATGTTCACACATACTGCACTAGATAGATGCTAACCCTATAGTTTGAGGCCATTTGGATGAGGTAGAAAAAATTCTTGGATTAGAATCGTGTTGTTCGAACCCCGTAGTTGGATTTTTTTGAACCTTGATCTGTAGTACTGGGCAAAACCCTAGTTTAACCTATTTAATTATAGATTTGTATATCGATTTTTCTACCTTTTTATTATTACTATGCAGCACATGTGTGTTTGCCCGTCTAGCTAGTGAAACTCGGAGGAAGAGGGATCACTCGGAAGGACAGAAGAAGGGAGAGCATTATGGTGTCTCCCCTTTTTCGGGTGACGATGTTGACTATTGTGCAGGGTTTGTCAGTGAGCAGGAGGAGGTGCGAGCGAGCGAGCGAGTCGAGCGAGGCCGAGAATGAGAGAGATTTGTTTTTTTTGTGTGAGGGGGACAAACGAAGGATCCTGAAGGACCTAGAGACTTCCAATACGCATCCTGATGCGTCTTCTCTTGACAAAGAAGATGGCTGGGAGTTTGCGTACCTAGTATTGCATGTGACTTGTGCTCACTGAAGTGTGGGACCTCACGCGTGGGCACCACACGTAAGTGATAGACCTATTGGTGTAAAAACTCGGTTGATTATTATAGTGCATTAGAACAAAGTTTCCTATGGATTCAAGGCTAGGAAATCCAAGTTAACTCATGTACATGACATTATTTTTTCCATGAAGCAAAGTTAACACATCTATCAATTGGTACATTTTGGAGTGACTAAGAAGGATCCAGGCTTACTTATTCGTTTTCACGTGTTAAACTTGTCTAAATCTTGGTCAAACCTAGGATTTGACCAACAAGATTCAAATGGGCAGGAAAATAAAATAAAAACAGAAAAATGAAAAACCAAATCACATAGTCTTCTTATGTCATATAGTAAGGAGTAAAGTTGATAAACAAGGTCTAGACATATCAAACCATACAAATCATGTATCTATACCCCCTAACCCCTAAACTCTGTCTTATGAAGTCAAGCATGTGAAGATAAGTGGTTTTGGGTTTCAAACATGGAAATTTCAAAAACCTCCCAAAAGCTTCATTTTAGAGTGACTAAGAAGGATACATGCTTCCCTTTTCATTTTCATGTTTTAAACTTGTTTAAATCATTATCAAACCTAGGATTTGAAAAAGATTCAAATGGGCAGAAAATTAAAAAAATCAGAAAAATGAAAAACCAAAGTACATAGTCTTCTTATGTCATATAGTAAGCATATTGAAGTTGATAAACAAGGTTTGGACATATTCAAACCATACAAATCATGTATCTAACCCCTAACCCTAAACTCTGTCTTATGAAGTCAAGCATGAAGAGAAGTGGTTTTGGGTTTCAAACATGGAAATTTCAAAAACCCTCCCAAAAGCTTCATTTTAGAGTGACTAAGAAGGATCGATGCTCCCCTTTTCATTTTCATGTTTTAAACATGTTTAAATCATTATCAAACCTAGGATTTGACCAAGATACAAATGGGTGGGCACAAAATTCAAAAAAAAAAACAGAAAAATGAAAAACCAAATCACATAGTCTTCTTATGTCATATCGTAAGCATTCACGTTGATAAACAAGCTCAAGATATACCCAAACCATCCAAATCATGTGTATCTACCCCTGTCGATCTTATGAAGTCTAGCATGAAGAGAAGTCGTTTTGGGTTTCAAACCTGGAAATTTCAAGAACATCCCAAAAGCTTCATTTTAGAGTGATGACTAAGAAGGATACAAACTTCCCTTTTCATTTTAATGTTTTAAACTTGTTTAAATCTTGGTCAAACCGCCTAGGATTTGACCAAGATTCAAATGGGCGTACAAATTCAGAAAAAATCAAAAGAATGAAAAACCAATGCACATAGCATTCTTATGTCATATATATAGTAAGCATTAAAGTTGATAAACAAGGTCTAGACATATTCAAACTAGACAACTCATGTATATATCTACCCCTAACCCTAAACTTTGTCTTATGAAGTCAATCATGAAGAGAAGTGGTTTTGGGTTTCAAACATGGAAATTTCAAGAACCTCCCAAAAGCTTTATTTTAGAGTGACTAAGAAGGATCCATGCTTACCTTTTCATTTTCATATTTTAAACTTGTTTAAATCTTTGTCAAACCTAGGATTTGACCAAAAGATTCAAATGGGCATAAAATTCAAAAAAAACAGAAAAATGAAAAACAAAAGCATATAGTCTTATTATGTCATATAGTAAGCATTCAAGTTGATGAATTAACAAGGTTTGGACATATTCAAACCATACAAAATCATGTATCTACCCCCTATCCCTAAACTTTGTCTTATGAAGTCAAGCTTGAAGAGAAGTGGTTTTGGGTTTCAAACATGGGAATTTGAAAATCCTCCCAAAAGCTTCATTTTAGAGTGACTAAGAAGGATCCATGCTTACCTTTGCATTTCATATTTTAAACTTGTTTAAATCATTATCAAACCTAGGATTTGACAAAGGTACAAATGGGTGGGCACAAAATTCAAAAAATCATAAAAAATGAAAAACCAAATCACATAGTCTTCTTATATGTCATATCGTAAGCATTAAAGTTGATAAACAAGGTCTAGATATATCCAAACCACGTACACAAATCATGTATCTACCCCTGTCGATCTTATGAAGTCTAGCATGAAGAGAAGTCATTTTGGGTTTCAAACATGGAAATTTCAAGTACCTCCCAAAAGCTTTATTTTAGAGTGACTAAGAAGGATCCATGCTTACCTTTTCATTTTCATATTTTAAACTTGTTTAAATCTTTGTCAAACCTAGGATTTGACCAAAAGATTCAAATGGGCACAAAATTCAAAAAAAAACAGAAAAATGAAAAACCAAAGTACATAGTCTTCTTATGTCATATAGTAAGCATTCAAGTTGATGCATTAACAAGGTTTGGACATATTCAAACCATACAAATCATGTATCTACCCCCTAACCCTAAGTTCTGTCTTATGAAGTCAAGCTTGAAGAGAAGTGGTTTTGGGTTTTAAACATGGAAATTTCAAAAACCTCCCAAAATCTTCACATTAGAGTGACTAATTAAGAGGGATACAAGCTTCCCTTTTCGTTTTCATGTTTTAAACTTGTTTAAATCTTTGTCAAACCTAGGATTTGACCAAGATTCTAATATATGGGCATAAAATTCAAAAAAAATTGAAAAACCAAAGCACCTAGTCTTCTTATGTCATATAGTTAGCATTAAAGTTGATGAACAAGGTTTAGACATATTCAAACCAGACAAATCATGTATCTAACCCCTAACCCTAAACTCTGTCTTATGAAATCAAGCATGAAGAGAAGTGGTTTTGGGTTTCAAACTTTTAAGCCAAAAGCCCCTTTTCAAATACTTCAAACTTATTCAAATTTGGTTCAAATTTGAAAGACATACAAGTTATAGCACACATAGTGCATACATTTTCACACATACTGCACTAGATAGATGCTAACCCTATAGTTTGAGGCCATTTGGATGGGGTAGAAAAAATTCTTGGATTAGAATCGTGTTGTTTGAACCCCGTAGTTGGATTTTTTTGAACCTTGATCTGTAGTACTGGGCAAAACCCTAGTTTAACCTATTTAATTATAGATTCGTATATCGATTTTTCTACCTTTTTATTATTACTATGCAGCACATGTGTGTTTGCCCGTCTAGCTAGTGAAACTCGGAGGAAGAGGGATCACTCGGAAGGACAGAAGAAGGGAGAGCATTATGGTATCTCCCCTTTTTCGGGTGACGATGTTGACTATTGTGCAGGTTTTGTCAGTGAGCAGGAGGAGGTGCGAGCGAGCGAGTCGAGCGAGGCCGAGAATGAGAGAGATTTTTTTTGTGTGAGAGGGACAAACGAAGGATCCTGAAGGACCCAGAGACTTCCAATACGCATCCTGATGCGTCTTCTCTTGACAAAGAAGATGGCTGGGAGTTTGCGTACCTATTATTGCACGTGACTTGTGCTCACTGAAGTGTGGGACCTCACGCGTGGGCACCACACATAAGTGACAGACCTGTTGGTGTAAAAACTCGGTTGATTATTATAGTGCATTAGAACAAAGTTTCCTATGGATTCAAGGCTAGGAAATCCAAGTTAACTCATTTACATGACATTATTTTTTCCATGAAGCAAAGTTAACACATCTATCAATTGGTACATTTTGGAGTGACTAAGAAGGATCCAGGCTTACTTATTCGTTTTCACGTGTTAAACTTGTCTAAATCTTGGTCAAACCTAGGATTTGACCAACAAGATTCAAATGGGCAGAAAAATAAAATAAAAACAGAAAAATGAAAAACCAAATCACATAGTCTTCTTATGTCATATAGTAAGCATTAAAGTTGATAAACAAGGTCTAGACATATCAAACCATACAAATCATGTATCTATACCCCCTAACCCCTAAACTCTGTCTTATGAAGTCAAGCATGTGAAGATAAGTGGTTTTGGGTTTCAAACATGGAAATTTCAAAAACCTCCCAAAAGCTTCATTTTAGAGTGACTAAGAAGGATACATGCTTCCCTTTTCATTTTCATGTTTTAAACTTGTTTAAATCATTATCAAACCTAGGATTTGAAAAAGATTCAAATGGGCAGAAAATTAAAAAAATCAGAAAAATGAAAAACCAAAGTACATAGTCTTCTTATGTCATATAGTAAGCATATTGAAGTTGATAAACAAGGTTTGGACATATTCAAACCATACAAATCAGGTATCTAACCCCTAACCCTAAACTCTGTCTTATGAAGTCAAGCATGAAGAGAAGTGGTTTTGGGTTTCAAACATGGAAATTTCAAAAACCCTCCCAAAAGCTTCATTTTAGAGTGACTAAGAAGGATCGATGCTCCCCTTTTCATTTTCATGTTTTAAACATGTTTAAATCATTATCAAACCTAGGATTTGACCAAGATACAAATGGGTGGGCACAAAATTCAAAAAAAAACAGAAAAATGAAAAACCAAATCACATAGTCTTCTTATGTAATATCGTAAGCATTCACGTTGATAAACAAGCTCTAGATATACCCAAACCATACAAATCATGTGTATCTACCCCTGTCGATCTTATGAAGTCTAGCATGAAGAGAAGTCATTTTGGGTTTCAAACATGGAAATTTCAAGAACATCCCAAAAGCTTCATTTTAGAGTGATGACTAAGAAGGATACAAACTTCCCTTTTCATTTTCATGTTTTAAACTTGTTTAAATCTTGGTCAAACCGCCTAGGATTTGACCAAGATTCAAATGGGCATACAAATTCAGAAAAAATCAAAAGAATGAAAAACCAATGCACATAGCATTCTTATGTCATATATATAGTAAGCATTAAAGTTGATAAACAAGGTCTAGACATATTCAAACTAGACAACTCATGTATATATCTACCCCGAACCCTAAAATCTGTCTTATGAAGTCAATCATGAAGAGAAGTGGTTTTGGGTTTCAAACATGGAAATTTCGAGAACCTCCCAAAATCTTTATTTTAGAGTGACTAAGAAGGATCCATGCTTACCTTTTCATTTTCATATTTTAAACTTGTTTAAATCTTTGTCAAACCTAGGATTTGACCAAAAGATTCAAATGGGCATAAAATTCAAAAAAAATAGAAAAATGAAAAACAAAAGCATATAGTCTTATTATGTCATATAGTAAGCATTCAAGTTGATGAATTAACAAGGTTTGGACATATTCAAACCATACAAATCATGTATCTACCCCCTATCCCTAAACTCTGTCTTATGAAGTCAAGCTTGAAGAGAAGTGGTTTTGGGTTTCAAACATGGGAATATCAAAATCCTCCCAAAAGCTTCATTTTAGAGTGACTAAGAAGGATCCATGCTTACCTTTGCATTTCATATTTTAAACTTGTTTAAATCATTATCAAACCTAGGATTTGACAAAGGTACAAATGGGTGGGCACAAAATTCAAAAAAAAACATAAAAAATGAAAAACCAAATCACATAGTCTTCTTATATGTCATATCATAAGCATTAAAGTTGATAAACAAGGTCTAGATATATCCAAACCACGTACACAAATCATGTATCTACCCCTGTCGATCTTATGAAGTCTAGCATGAAGAGAAGTCGTTTTGGGTTTCAAACATGGAAATTTCAAGTACCTCCCAAAAGCTTTATTTTAGAGTGACTAAGAAGGATCCATGCTTACCTTTTCATTTTCATATTTTAAACTTGTTTAAATCTTTGTCAAACCTAGGATTTGACCAAAAGATTCAAATGGGCACAAAACTAAAAAAAACAGAAAAATGAAAAACCAAAGTACATAGTCTTCTTATGTCATATAGTAAGCATTCAAGTTGATGCATTAACAAGGTTTGGACATATTCAAACCATACAAATCATGTATCTACCCCCTAACCCTAAGCTCTGTCTTATGAAGTCAAGCTTGAAGAGAAGTGGTTTTGGGTTTCAAACATGGAAATTTCAAAAACCTCCCAAAATCTTTATTTTAGAGTGACTAATTAAGAGGGATACAATCTTCCCTTTTCGTTTTCATGTTTTAAACTTGTTTAAATCTTTGTCAAACCTAGGATTTGACCAAAAGATTCAAATGGGCATAAAATTAAAAAAAAAACAGAAAAATGAAAAACAAAAGCATATAGTCTTATTATGTCATATAGTAAGCATTCAAGTTGATGAATTAACAAGGTTTGGACATATTCAAACCATACAAATCATGTATCTACCCCCTATCCCTAAACTCTGTCTTATGAAGTCAAGCTTGAAGAGAAGTGGTTTTGGGTTTCAAACATGGGAATTTCAAAATCCTCCCAAAAGCTTCATTTTAGAGTGACTAAGAAGGATCCATTCTTACCTTTGCATTTCATATTTTAAACTTGTTTAAATCATTATCAAACCTAGGATTTGACAAAGGTACAAATGGGTGGGCACAAAATTCAAAAAAATCATAAAAAATGAAAAACCAAATCACATAGTCTTCTTATATGTCATATCGTAAGCATTAAAGTTGATAAACAAGGTCTAGATATATCCAAACCACGTACACAAATCATGTATCTACCCCTGTCGATCTTATGAAGTCTAGCATGAAGAGAAGTCGTTTTGGGTTTCAAACATGGAAATTTCAAGAACATCCCAAAAGCTTCATTTTAGAGTGACTAATAAGGATACAAACTTCCCTTTTCATTTTCATGTTTTAAACTTGTTTAAATCTTGGTAAAACCGCCTAGGATTTGACCAAGATTCAAATGGGCATACAAATTCAGGAAAAAATCAAAAACCAATGCACATAGCATTCTTATGCCATATATACAGTAAGCATTAAAGTTGATAAACAAGGTCTAGACATATTCAAACCAGACAACTCATGTATATATCTACCCCTAACCCTAAACTCTATCTTATGAAGTCAATCATGAAGAGGAGTGGTTTTGGGTTTCAAACATGGAAATTTCAAGAACCTCCCAAAAGCTTTAGTTTAGAGTGACTAAGAAGGATCCATGCTTACCTTTTCATTTTCATATTTTGAACTTGTTTAAATCTTTGTCAAACCTAGGATTGACCAAAAGATTCAAATGGGCATAAAATTCATAAAAAAATCATAAAAATAAAAACTCAAAGCATATAGTCTTCGTATGTCATATAGCTAGCAAGCATTCGAGTTGATAAATTAACAAGGTTTGGACATATTGAAGCCAAACAAATCATGTATCTACCCCTAACCCTAAACTCGGTCGATCTTATGAAGTCTAGCATGAAGAGAAGTCGTTTTGGGTTTCAAACATGGAAATTTCAAGGACACACATCCCAAAAGCTTCATTTTAGAGTGACTAAGAAGGATCCATGCTTACCTTTTCAATTCATGTTATAAACTTGTTTAAATCATGGTCAACCCTAGGATTTGACCAAGATTCAAATGGGCAGAAAAATAAAAAAATTAGAAAAATGAAAAACCAAAGTACATAGTCTTCTTATGTCATATAGTAAGCATATTGAAGTTGATAAACAAGGTTTGGACATATTCAAACCATACAAATCATGTATCTAACCCCTAACCCTAAACTCTGTCTTATGAAATCAATCATGAAGAGAAGTGGTTTTGGGTTTCAAACATGGAAATTTCAAAAACCTCCCAACAACTTCATATTAGAGTGACTAATTAAGAGGGATACAAGCTTCCCTTTCGTTTTCATGTTTTAAACTTGTTTAAATCTTTGTCAAACCTAGGATTTGACCAAGATTCTAATATATGGGCATAAAATTCAAAAAAAAATGAAAAACCAAAGCACGTAGTCTTCTTATGTCATATAGTTAGCATTAAAGTTGATGAATAAGGTTTAGACATATTCAAACCAGACAAATCATGTATCTACCCCCTAACCCTAAACTCGGTCTTATGAAGTCTAGCATGAAGAGAAGTCGTTTTCATGTTTTAAACTTGTTTACATCTTGGTCAAACCGCCTAGGATTTGACCAAGATTCAAATGGTCATACAAATTCAGAAAAGAATGAAAAACCAAAGCACATAGCATTCTTATGTCATATATATAGTAAGCATTAAAGTTGATAAACAAGGTCTAGACATATTAAAACCAGACAACTCATGTATATATCTACCCCTAACCCTAAACTCTATCTTATGAAGTCAATCATGAAGAGATGTGGTTTTGGGTTTCAAACATGGAAATTTCAAGAACCTCCCAAAAGCTTTATTTTAGAGTGACTAAGAAGGATCCATGCTTACCTTTTCATTGTCATATTTTAAACTTGTTGAAATCTTTGTCAAACCTAGGATTTGACCAAAAGATTCAAATGGGCATAAAATTCAAAAAAAATCAGAAAAATGATAAACAAAAGCATATAGTCTTCTTATGTCATATACTCCCTCCGTCCCATGAAGCTTGTCTGAAATTTGTCAAAATTTGGATGTATCTAAATGCTATTTAGTGTCTAGAACTCTAGATACATCCGAATTTGGATAAATCTAAGACAACTTTCGTGGGATGGAGGGAGTAGTAAGCATTCAAGTTGATAAATTAACAAGGGTTGGACATATTCAAACCATACAAATCATGTATCTACCCCCTAACCCTAAACTTGATCGATCTTATGAAGTCTAGCATGAAGAGAAGTCGTTTTGGGTTTCAAACATGGAAATTTCAAGAACATCCCAAAAGCTTCATTTTAGAGTGACTAAGAAGGATCCATGCTTACCTTTTCATTGTCATGTTTTAAACTTGTTTAAATCTTTGTCAAACCTAGGATTTGACCAAAAGATTCAAATGTGCATAAAATTCAAAAAAAAAATCACAAACAAAAGCATATAGTCTTCTTATGTCATATAGTAAGCATTCAAGTTGATAAATTAACAAGGGTTGGACATATTCAAACCATACAAATCATGTATCTACCCCCTAACCCTAAACTCGATCGATCTTATGAAGTCTAGCATGAAGTGAAGTCGTTTTGGGTTTCAAACATGGAAATTTCAAGAACATCCCAAAAGCTTCATTTTAGAGTGACTAAGAATGATCCATGCTTACTTTTCATTTCATGTTATAAACCTATTTAAATCATGGTCAAACCTAGGATTTGACCAAGATTCAAATGGGCAAAAAACTAAAAAAATCAGAAAAATGAAAAACCAAAGTACATAGTCTTCTTATGTCATATAGTAAGCATATTCAAGTTGATAAACAAGGTTTTTTGTGCAACATACTCCCTCCGTCCACAAATAAGTGTACATGCGGGTTTTCCAAGATAAATTATGAAGTGGAGTAGGTACGAAGTAGGAGGTGGTGGAATCTGCAATTCCCTCACCTATATATTATATACAAGTTGAAGACTACAACCCTCTATCCCTATCTCCTTCCCATCCTCTAAATTCATATTCCTTTTAGAATCGTTGGGCATGGAGGTTCCCCCTGGTAGCATTAGAGTTTCTGTCGACTTTGCTAAATTGAGAAGACTGTTCAGCTGCAGAGTGTGCTCTCAACCCATACAACCTCCTGCAATATCATCTGTTAGTACTTTCTTCACTAGGTTCAACCAGATGTATTTTAATTTGGGCCAACAGTCATGTTAATTTCCTTGTATTAAGCAGTGCCGTGGGTGCTAGAAGTTGGTATGCGGCAGCTGCTCTAGGATACTGTCCGGTCGCGCGTGCCCGGGATGCCTGGGCGTCTTGCAAGGTGAAAGTCTCTCGTCTGAAGTCATGGAGTTTACCAGTGGATGTTTTCTCCAACCGAATGGGGCGAGAATATCGTTCACCTGCGGTTTGTGCTTTCAAATAGCACGGCGTCCACTATACCAGGTTAGTACTTTCTTCGTTAGGTTCCACCCAACTGTATTTTTCTTTTGGCGAACAGTCATGTTAATTTCCTTGTATTAAGCAGTGCGTTCGCAGGGATGGGCGAGGGCACCTTACATGCGGAAGCTGCGTAAGAAACCTGCCCAGTCTCGCGTGCCCGAGATGCGACGGCATCCTTGAAGACGTAGGAGGAAGCAGTTCGATTAATAGATATCCCTCCCTGTTTAAGGTAGATTGCAGCAACGATGGTTGCGACATGAGCGGCGACTTGCTCGAATACTTGCAACACGAGCGGACGTGCGAGCATAAGCCAACGAGACGGTAGGTGGATGGTCTTGCCGGTCTCGATGGAGAAGATGATCGCGCTTCGAGGCTAAAATCTGAGCTCGTTGGAGAAGGATCAGATGGAGTTTCCTTTTCTAGATCTAGGGTTCTTTTTTACTTTTGGATGTCTTTTCTGTAGTTTCCTTTTACTTAGATATTTCTCCTTGCAATCTGTAATCCCACCGTCATAATATAAAAGCAGTGCCGCCAGGTCCTTCGGGACTTTTCTGTGTTCAAAAAATGTATGATTCTATACATGTCGTCTATTTATGTGTGCGATGTTGTATCGCCTATTACCGTGTTTAGTTTGAGCGTGTCCTTGTCCTAGTACAAAACTTCGGCATGATGTATCTTGTCACATGTTTCCCCACAAATGAAAATTGGATTGGTGGTAGACAAGTCAAGGCACATTTATATGTGCGACAACCCAAAATGCACATATTTTGCAAAGTTTTGATGCGTGAGTGAAAAGTTGCAAATATATACATAAACTTGGGCCCTAATTAAAAAGTTTGACATGGTTCTTGTGTAGTACTAGTACCAAGCTCACATGTGGGGAGAAATTAAGCTGGACGAAGTCCAACATGTTGCCAAACTATTTGAAGGGCTATTTTCTGAAAACACTGGTATGGCAGTATGGTATTTTCCCTAGCTATGTAGAAAATGATGAACAATCCATGCCTTTTGATTGCCTTTTTTGAACCATAGGAAACTTTGTACTAATACAGTATAATAAGCACCTGAGTTATGACAACGACAGGTCTGTCACTTACGTGTGGTTCCCATGCGTGAGGTCCCACACTTCAGTGAGCACAAGTCACCTGCGGTAGGTAGGCAAAATGCCAGCCATCTTCTTTGTCAAGAGAAGACGCCTCAAGACTCTCTCTCTCTTTCGCAAAAAAAAACACACTCTCTCACCAAGTTAGGGAGTTAGATGTAATTTCCTGTTTATTTCGTGTGTTGTTATAAACCGTGCTCTTATGCGTAGTGAAATTCTAGGTCCTTCAGGATCCTTCGGTTGTCCCTCTCTCTCGAAAAAAAAATCTCTCTCTCATTGTCGGCCTCGCTCGCTCGCACCTCCTGCTCATTGACAAACCCTGCACAACAGTCAACATCACCCTAAAAAGGTCAGACACCATAAATAAGATAAGAGGGGCCCCGTGACTGCTCTCGCTTCGTCTCCTTCGGTGTGATCCCTACTCCCTAGTTAAAATAACTTGAAAATTTCAACCCCTTGTATGAATTGCAGTTGGGGTAAATTTGAATCCCGTGGCGGGAATTCTCGCTACTCCTCTCGATTTATAGGCTCCTGCCGCCTCTCCCCATTCATCTTCAAAATCCTATAGCCCCAACCTGTACAGTGCTCGTCGGCGGCTGTACCATCCACAACCTCTGTATTAGCGCCTCCCCTCTGCACCCCCATCTTCCGGCGATGAATCCCACGAGTGGACTAGGGGGCCTGTTAGGTGTGCGGTCCACCGTCGTAATCCCCCAGCAGCAACTACAGGACCTCGCCGCCAACTCGCACGCCCCCCCCACAGCAGCTGCAGCAGGCGCATGGCGGCCTCGCCATTGAGTCTGATGTGCCCACCATGCGGCAGCGGATCAACGACCTCTTCATGGGCTCAGACGTGACAGTCCTGCTGCAGCTGCAAGACAGCCTCACCGTCGCCGGGAAGTCGGTCCTCTCCAAGGAGAAGAGCTTCGAGGTCAGTGGTTCATGTAGTTTAATCATTGGTTTAAAACTACTTAGCCCCCTACTGAGTATTATTTGGAGGGGATTTGGTGCAAAATACTTCATTCACCATGTTTTGGCGTGAGTATTTGCGGCAGATCAGGACAACCTGAGAGATAGCCTGGCCTGGGGCATTATTAGTTTTATTTTTTGAGGGGTTCCTCGGGCCTTATTAGTGAAGCGTCCAATTTCTATTCACGTAATCCATGCCAGCAGGCCCCAGGACTTGTAATTTTGGCATTGGAATCAATCCCTCAGCCTGATCCATGCTAGAACGGGGTGGAGGCCTGGAAGGAGAAGCAGCAATCGGAGCACGTATGTGCAACGACCAGAAACGCGAGAGCAGAGGTGTTGCGGTTCCACGTCCACCCGACGTGCGTGGAAGTGTTTCCTGAGGATCCCTGCGACTCTGATCCTATCCAATACTCTCCTGCCAAACAGATAAAATGTGTTCTTATTAAGAAAGACCCAGATATTACTCACTGAGTAGCTGCATTACCACATTCGAACTTCAATGCAAACTTCAAACTTCACTGCAGTCTTTTCCCCCCCTTTCGAACTGGAGATCCAGCCTCTCCATCGATTGATGCATAGGGCAAACTTTATTAGTTCATGTTTCGTTCTTAGTTTGAAACTTTATTGCTCCAAGCTCCGGAGTACTCATATTACTACAGTATTGCAATTGAAATTTATACATATTACAATTACTATTGAAGTTAGTCTTGTACATATTACTAGGAGTATTGAAGTTTAAGTCCTGCAAACTTTCGGAGTACTATATTACTATTGAAGTTACACTCTTGCACTTTATTAGTATAATATCATGTGTCACACAGGGTCGCTATGTGAATCTACCATCTAATGAAGGACGACAACATGAAGCGTCTATGCAAGTAATCCGGCGGTTGCTCCTGGATGAGTCGCGCGAGTTGATTGACCATGCGTCCAAGCTCCGAGATGTGAACGCACATCTGGTAAACCGTGATGTGAAGCTATGGAATGAGTATGCCGTACTCTTGAATGAGCACTCATCTCTATCAAAGGAGAACTCATCTCTATCGAAGGAGAACATCTCCATCCTAAAAGAGAACTCATCTCTGAAAAAGGAGAACATCTCCATCCTAAAAGAGAATTCATCTCTGAAAAAGGAGCACACCTACTACAAGTGGCGGAGCATGACAGGAAACTCCAGTAATCTTCTTCGGGTGAGAAGAAGGTGTACCCATATGTGCATGTAGAGAGGTGGAGACGGTTGCCGATGAGACAAGTGAGTAGATTGAGGAGGGCAGCCACGGCCCACAACGTTTGTAGTTACAAATCTTCTATCATAAAAGTTGTAGTATCAAAATTAATATGTATCACTTAATATATGTGGTGTTTGGCAATATATAGTTTAACATGCAAGGACTCTGCAATGTAATTTGTATCAGTTTGATTGGCTTTCTACCCAAGTGAGCATGTGTCATATTTGTCCAAGGTTTGGTTTTTGCATCTTATCAGATTTTATTGAATACCATACTAAAAAAATCCATGTGCATCATTTTGATGCAGAGGCTGGGGGTCTCAACCTCCATTACGAAAAGGATATGTCAAGACATGAAACATTGGATAAAATCCTTGACTGTACCCTGCAAGTGTGGCACCTAGAAACAATGATTAAAATTCAAAGCTGCATCTCCTACCAATACAAATGCTATACCAGAGAATTTTGAAACAAATTGAATCCAAACCGAAATAAATTAAATTATATTTGGAAGAAGATATGTAGAAGTACCCCTGTACAGTAGGACGCTATGTGCAATGCACGACATATTGGCAAAAAATTACCCGCATATACCAAAGGCATGGGCAAAGATCTGATGCAAATTTGAATTCGGCCAAAGGAGAGTACTAGCAAAGATTTCGATCGTGCCAGCGATCCAGACATTCTTATGAAGTAAAGGGAATTTGATCATCTTCGTCTCGCAAGTAATGAAATGTGGGGACTCCTAAGATCGACGACTTCAACACTGATGTTTCTTTTTCAGCAGAAGCTAGTGGCTGACAACTTTGATTCCAATTCGGCTGATGCAGATGTCCATGAGATCATCAAGAGGATCTTGGATCATGTTGAAGCACGTGTCGACATTCTGCTCTCGTGTTTGAAGGCAGATGATTTTGATAGGGTGATGCAAAAGCCGCCATATGGTCAATAGATTGTTATTATATACATGGAAGTTGTTTCTTGGGTCATCATCTAGATCTTTTGTTTTCTTATGTGATAGAAGTACTTTATGGAAACTATGTTAGTATTGTCTTATACTGAATTGTTGCTACTCTATGTTACTACCTTCATAAGGCTGGTGCCAATGCATAGCCTCACTCTCACCCGCCACGTCAGCTTTTTTCCTCACTCTCACCCCACTCTCACCCCACGGTGCCAATGCACAGGCTATAGTGCCAGCTTTACTTCTCTTTCCTCCACGTCAGCTTTTCTCTCTCCTTGACATCAGCATTTCATTTTCAGATTACAACAATATAAATAATGCAAGGAAATTATTTTATTGAACTAAAATTGTTACCGATTACATCATAAAAAAAATTACATAAAAATCTGAAAAGATTACATAAAAATCTGTAAAAATTACATAATCTAGGAATTAGCCCACACATGCTCCATCAAATCATGCTGGAGCTGTGTATACATCGGTGACTCCCTCATTTCGGTGTCCATCTGAATCCTGGCTGCTAGGCTTGGTGGTGCATGGTGGTGTATTGCAGGGCCGACATTTGAAGCAACTGTCTCATAGATGTTGTCCAAATTTTGTCCACGCTCATCGTCGATGATCATGTTGTGCAGAATGACACATGCACGCATGATCAATCCAAGAGTACGCCTCGAGTAGGAGCGTCCCGGAACTGCTAGAATGTTGAACCTAGCCTTCAACACTCCAAAGGCACACTCGACATCTTTGCGATGCGCTGATTGAGCAGCAGTGAACACTCGCTGCTTTTCACTTTGTGGAAGAGTAACACCTTTCATGAACACCGGCCAGGAGGGGTAGATGCCGTCGGCAAGGTAGTAACCATAGTTGTACTCGTGTCCATTCACCGTGAAGTTCACTACGGGTGCTTCTCCCCTAAGCACATCAGTGAACAACGGCGACTGGTTGAGTACATTGAGGTCGTTGTTGGACCCGGCCACTCCAAAAAAGGCATGCCAGATCCACGATCATACGACGCAACGGCTTCTAAGATTATGGTAGGGTGTTTGATGTCTCCCCTTGTGAATTGACCGGCATGAGCCACTGGGCAGTTCCTCCACTGCCAATGCATGCAATCGATGCTCCCTAACATGCCCGGAAAGCCACGCTCCTCGGCTTTCGCTAACAGCCGCTGAGAATCCTCCACAGTAGGGCGACGGCAAAACGTCTCCCCGTAACACTCAATGATGCCTTCACAGAATCTATCTAGACAATCTGATGAAGTTTGTCTAGCTAACTTAAGCCACTCATCTATTGTATCTGCAGCGGCTCCATAAGCTAACAGACGCAAAGCCGCAGTACAATTTTGCAGGGGAGAAAAACCAGCACGGTTGAGAGCATCATTTCTTTGGGTGAAATACGGAGAGTATTCACCCAATCTAGCCACAATGCGCAGGAAGAGGGATCGTCTCATCCGATACCTTCGCCGAAAGTAGCTCGGAAGATAGTTGCAGTCGTCGGCGAAGTAGTCCTCGAAGAGCCGATCGTGGGCACCCAGATGATCACGCCTGATGAACTCTCGGCGGCGTCGACGTCTTGGCACCACCTCCTCGTTGAGCATCTCCTCCTCATACTCCGCCTGGAATGCAGCGATGAAATCACCCTCCACTCCGTCGCTCGAACTGCTGCTGGACAAAGACATGGCGTTGAGTGGAGCGGAAATGGAGAGTGGAGGTGTGGAATGACTCAAAACATATGGGGGTATTTATAGGGGGTTGGGATGAATTTTTGGGGTTTTTTCGGATTTTTTTGAACCAGCAACGGCTACCCCAACGGCTACCCCAACAACCAATCACAACGCGCCACCTCAGCCCTTCCCTCTCGCCCCGCCTCTCGCCCCACCCCGCCATCGCTGCCGCCCGCCTCCCGCCTCGCTCCCGCCTCGCTCTCGCCCCCAACGCAGGCGGTAGCCGGGCGGGAGCGAGCGATACCGCCCGGCGCCCCCGCCGTCGCCCCTCCCTCTCGTCCCGCCCGCCTCCCGCCCGTCTCCCACCCCGCCTCTCTCCCGCGTTGGCACCAGCCTAATGCATAGTAACTTAGATGTAGTACTATCATGCATGAGTGTATTAGTTAGCATGTAGACTCATTCTATCTTGAGAAGTGTTATGGTAACATAGCTAGTTACCACTTACCACAACCATCTCTTTCTTCATTTAATATCATGCCATGTCATCAATTTGCCTAGTTGGCAACTCCGCTACACGGATACGGGGCAGAGAGGCCGTGTCCGTGTCAGATACGGTATCCGATACGGATACGGCTCAGATACCGTATCCCTATGGTTTGTGACGTATCGCTAAATTAACGAATTAAAAATAATTGATAATAATTCAGATACCTATTCCGATACGGTTTGGACACAGATCCGATACGGTCCAGCCCAGATGAAAAATCCTAACCTCTTTTTTAACCCTCCCTTGCCAATTCCCACCCTCCCCCGAGACCCCGACACAGCTGCCTCCTTCCTCTTGTGGTGGCAGTACTAGATCTGCACCCAGTAGCAGGTGGCGACCTAGCTGGCGGAGAGCCGACAACTTTTCCGTCTCAGCGCAAGAGCCAAGAAGCTTGACTGGCGGCTGCAGCAAGCAGCCGATGCCGAGAACCAAGATAAGCGGGAGCAAGCTACAAATCCTAACATTCTACTGTGAAGTTATTTATGTTACAATTTTAGATAAATCAAGGGTTGTGGAGCAATACAAAATGCCGTTGTATCAATGTATTGGTGTAAATTTATTTCTAATTTAGAAAGCTATTAAAAGGTATCCTTGTATCCGCGCATTTTCAAAATGCCATATTTACGTATCGTATAGATCCGATACGGATACACGTATCTGTATCGGTGCTGTGTAGGTTGGCAATGCATGTAGCTCTATGTTAATACTCCTTAGTTACTCCCACTATGAGTAGTCTAAGTAGCATGGTCTACCCCGGAAGCAGATCCTCTAACGTGCAAGATACACCTCTCTAATTTTCCTTCTCCACATCTACATGATTAAGTCTAATTTGATCTAAATTAACTTCCATAATATATATAAGCCATATGCATTTACAATAATTAGTAACAATCAAAATTATGACTATCTTTTTTAATATTTATACTATTTTTGTACAGTAAAAATATACAGTGATTGCTACAGTAAATACATACAGTATTTGTTAATGTTTCCTGAATTTTCTTCTACGTTTTGCAGTACTTAAGCACTATGCTTACCTGACTTGTCATCTTTATATTACAATCACGAGTATATTACTTAGACCATCTGTACAACATACTTTTGTTCCGACTGGATTATTAATAAAGGCCGTGTGCATCACCACGATGCAGAGGCTGGGGTCATATCCCCTTTTCGAAGATTTTTTTTACTTAGACCATAGCCTTATTCAAAATCAATTCTCAGTCAAACTGCAAAATCTCCTACAAATCCCGAAATATTTCGGAAGGGCTTTTCAAAATTGATTTTCAAGATACATCATGATTATGATCGCGGTAACCGATTTTCAACGTGATGATGACTTGATGTGACACTTGGCCGTACTAGTACAGTCTCATATTTCTGTATTACTTGGACTGTAGCCAAATTCGAAATCTCATTCCAGCGGCAAAACTTCCCGCCCGAAAAATACAAATATTTCACACGCTTCTAACTTCCCATTCTACCCTCGTAAAGATGACAACAATGTCCATGTATAAGTCGGTTGGTGGGGGGTCTACCCGTCATTTTTTTCGATCACCACCTCCCTAGCCCCGGAGACTAACCGAAAACAAATTCATTTCACTCAGTCTCTCCTCCGAAACCACACCCACCGGAACTTCCCAAGTCGCTCTCTCTCCCACCTCCACGACCTCCGCACCGGAACATCCCCGCCGGACTTCCCTGGCCTACCCGAGGCCTCGCGATCCTCGTTATCCGGCTGCCTGCCGGAGCCGCTTCATCGACGCCGTCATCAACCGGACCGGATCATCCCCGCCGAACCTCGAAACCATATGCTCATCCAGCAGTTTACCGCAGTCGCTTCAGCTGCGGTATTGTCCACCCCACCGGAGCCGCTTCGCCGGATCCGTCATCCACCGCATCGGATCTTGCTCACCGACACCGCTCTGCATGAACCGGATCTGCTTCACCGGCGCCTTGCATGATCTAAACTCTTCTACTATCGCTTTTCTATTGCTTGCCTGCAAGTTCTTGTTTAATCTTGGGGGAACCTGTTTGTGCTAACGACGCGCCGTTACGTTTTTGCAGATGAGATGAGTAACCATGAAGTGTAATGGCCGTCTCTCCAACCCCAAGTAGCACATGTAGCGTACTTCATCACCGAATCTATCAACCCCAGGAAGATCTGTTGTGACTCCCACAGAGTGCTTCTCCTAATGTAAGTCCCTTGTTTTAGCGCCATGTTCTGGGTTCAGATGCTTGTTTGTCTAAAGCTCTTTTAGTTCATTCCTAGCTATGACCGTAACACCTTGCTATTTTCTAGTTCATTGCTAACTTTAAGCGATTGAACATTTTGGTTTGCATTCCCTGCTCTGTAGATGTAGCCATCATAACTTCTATCTTGCTCAGTCGTTGTTACAAAAATTATATGTATTATAGTAACATCCTGCTATTATTTAGTTCATGGCCAATTTTAAGTAATTGCACATGTTGGTTCGCATTCCCTGCTCTATAGCTTTTGGCATCGTAACTTCTATATTTGGTTTACATTCCCTGCTCTGTAGATCTAGCCATCATAACTTTATCTTGCTCAGTCGTTGTTACAAAAATTATGGTCTGCTACTATGTTGTTTGTGCCAATTTTTTACTCCATGAACATGTTGGCTTGCATTCCCTGTACTACAGGTGATGCCATTGTTTTGTATCTAGTTCATTGTAAGCTAACAAAGTAAGGACTTAGTTTGGCATGCTATCACTCTGCTATCTAGCCTGTAGTACAAATAAACTTGTCATACTACTAGATAATAATTTTGCGTGCCATCTTGTTCTTCAAAAGCTGCATTATTGACTTGTTTCTCTGACTTGGCATGACGCTCACATATGGAAAGCTGGACATATTGGTTTGCATTCCCTCTTATACAAGTTCACAGGTGATCCCACTATATTCTGTATCTGGTCCATCCTAAGCTCCATCATTAACTGTCCTCTATGTGTTGCTCATTACAAGTTTATATCCCGAAACATCTTGATTTGCATCCCCTTCACTATAAGTTCAGGAGTATTATTTAGTTCACGGCCAATTTGAAGTAATTGCACTTAGCACATGTTGGTTCACATTCCCTCCTCTTTAGCTTTTGCCATCGTAACTTCTATTTTTGGTTTACATTCCCTGCTCTGTAGATGTAGCCATCATAACTTCATCTTGCTTAGTCGTTGTTACAAAATTTATAGCCTGCTACTATGTTGTTCATGCCAATTTTGTACTCCCTGAACATGTTGGTTTGCATGGGACTCGACAGTAGTAAGTCTGTTGTTTCATTCTAACATGCTCTGTTATATTGGCTGTTGGTATGCGGCATGCACTCTTTGTTTGCTTATTGTGTGCATTACAATGATCTTCTTATAACGACGAAATGATGAGTTCCAAATTCTTTGGCAAACAATATGGTAGTGTCTTTGCCTTTCCATTGCTGCTGCCTTAACTTGTAATGTCTTTGTTTCAGATATAGGTGCTGCATGGACAACTTAAAAGATTGCCGGATCGCTTCATTGTATTGCTAGGTTTAATTACCATTCAATTTCTCTAGGTTCTGTAATATTTTTTCAAAGCCTTGCAGCTGATGTAATATTTAGTTAGTTTTTATAGTTCTTTCGCGCATTTTTTCTTTGGTGCTTGTGGTAAGTGAGGCTATCCGACAGAAATCAATGCTGCGTAAATATTCTCAGTATCTAAATCACGAATTCCCATCCCTTAAACGGCCCAATTAAGCGAAATCACATATGTGTCGGCCCGCAAAATCCTAAAGCGCCTATTATGCCGGCATATAAACAGCAACTAAACGGGCTGGCCCACTTACTTATTGGGCCAGCCCACTTGATTTACCGTGGACCCCACACTCTAATTGGGCCGGCCCATTTGCTTTAAGGTGGACCCCACCCACTACTGGGCCGGCCCACTAACTAGCTGGGCCAGCCCAATTGCTTTTGTGGTGGACCCCACATACTAAATGGGCCGGCCTTTTAAGTGGAAAGTGTGACCCACCTGTGTTTTTGGCCCGGCCCACTTGCTATATGGTGGACCCCACATGCTAAATGGGCCGGCCCTTTAAGAGGAAAGTGGGACCCACCTATGCTTTTGGCCCGGCCCACTATCTTGTTGGGCCGGCCCACTTGCTATATGGTGGACCCTACGTTCTAAATGGGCCGGCCCTTTAACAGGAAAGTGGGACCCACCTGTGCTTTTGGCCCGGCCCACTATCTTGTTGGGTCGGCCCACTTGCTATATGGCGGACCCCACACACTAAATGGGCTGGCCCTTTAAGACGAAAGTGGGACCCACCTGTGTTTTTGGCCCGGCCCACTATCTTGTTGGGCCGGCCCACTTGCTATATGGTGGACCCCACATACTAAATGGGCTGGCCCTTTAACAGGAAAGTGGGACCCACCTGCGCTTTTGGCCCGGCCCACTGTCTTGTTGGGCCGGCCCACTTGCTACCCCACATACTAAATGGGCCGGCCCTTTAACAGGGAAGTGCGACCCACCTGTGTTTTGGCCCGGCCCACTTTCTTGTTGGGCCAGCCCATTTGATCTATTGTGGACCCCACGTACTAAATGGGCCGGCCCGATAGCAGGAAAGTGGGACCCACATGCTAATTGGGCCGGCCCAATAACTTCTTGGGCCGGCCCAGTTGTTTTAAGGTGGACCCCACTAGGTAAATGGGCCGGCCCGATAACAGAAAAGTGGGTCCCACATGTCTTGTGGGCCGGCCCTTTTGCCTGTTGACCGGTCAAACGAGTGCATTCGGCCCGGCCCACATGCTTAGTGGGCTGGCCCATTAATGTTTTGACCAGTCAACCTTAGAGGTTAGGCCCGGCCCACGTAACTAATGGACCAGCCCAGCTATATAGTTGACCGGTCAAACTAAGTCAGCTGGCCCGGCCCGCAAACTTAATGGGCCGGCCCGGTTAAGACGTGGCAGGCCTCGTGTGGGCCTGCCATCTACCACGGGGTTTCAGCGGTTAACGCCGTTAACTGCCAGTTAACGGCGTCTGCCACGTGTCAGTTTGCATGACGTCAGCAGTCAACGGGCTCCCGGAAACACTTCAGCAACGGTCCGATTTTCCGTGGCGGAAGGGCGCCCAAGCGCGATGGACCGAAAAAAACGTGGTAGGACTTTGCCTGACGCAGTTTCGACAACAGAACCCATTTCATCGGGTTAGGCCCATAGGCGATGAAAAACACCCCTTAGCGGACGATTTTGAGACGTTGTCTATCAGAACTTTTCTTGTAGTGAATATAGAAGAATTTTTCACCCATGTTAGCATGAATGAAGATCTTGAAGATATACCCCTGGCAAAAACTATCCCTACCTATGAAAGTGCCTCTGCCTGTTTGGTACGCATGATAGAAACTAGATTTATTAGTCTCAACCCCATGATACAACACATGTTTCTTACACTTTCTGATATGGAGAGGGGAGAAAAGAGATATTTTGTTTTAAAAGTCCTTGTTCGAGAATTTAAAGATATAGCTAAAGAAGCTAGAAAAGTTTTTATTAAGCATAAGAGGCTTGGTATGTTCACCGATTTTAAAAGAACACTTGAAAAGATGGACATGGATAGAATAAAGTATACTAATAATGTTAATGATGGTGGGAAGATTAAAGCACCAATACCTTGCAAGCTCCTAGGAATGCATGAAGCTCTAGAAGATAATTATGCTTGGCTTGTCCCTGAAAATTTGTTTGATGAGAATAGGAAGCCTAAGACTAATGAAAAGGGAGCCTCTGAAACTTACGTATACAAAATACAATGCATGGTTGAGAAAACTCCAAACCCCCGCTGTTGATACATCATCTCTTGATAATACTTGATACACACTTTCTGCGCCTATCTGAAAGGCGTTAAAGAAAAGCGCTTACGGGAGACAACCCATGATTTTACTACAGCACTTTTGTTTTATATTTGAGTCTTGGAAATTGTTACTACTGTATCAAACTCTTCTTATCTTAATTTTGTTGCATTGTTGTGCCAAGTAAAGTCTTTGATAGTAAGGTTCATACTAGATTTGGATTACTGCGCAGAAACAGATTTCTTGCTGTCACGAATCTGGGATGAATTCTCTGTAGGTAACTCAGAAAATTCTGCCAATTTACGTGAGTGATCCTCAGATATGTACGCAACTTTCATTCAATTTGAGAATTTTCATTTGAGCAAGTCTGGTGCCTCTTAAAAATTCGTCTTTACGTACTGTTCTTTTTTGACAGATTCTGCCTTTTATTTCACATTGCCTGTTTTGCTATGGTTGATGGATTTCTTTGTTCCATTAACTTTCAGTAGCTTTGTGCAGTGTCCAGAAGTGTTAAAAATGATTATGTCACCTCTGAACATGTGAATTTTGATTAATGCACTAACCCTCTAATGAGTTGTTTTGAGTTTGGTGTGGAGGAAGTTTTCAAGGATCAAGAGAGGAGGATGATACAATATGATCAAGGAGAGTGAAAGCTCTAAGCTTGGGGATGCCCCGGTGGTTCACCCCTGCATATTTCAAGAAGACTCAAGCATCTAATCTTGGGGATGCCCAAGGCATCCCCTTCTTCATCGACAACATTATCAGGTTCCTCTAGTGAAACTATATTTTTATTCCGTCACATCTTATGCGCTTTACTTGGAGCGTCTGTATGTTTTTGTTTTGTTTGAATAAAGTTGGATCCTAGCATTCATTGTGTGGGAGAGAGACACGCTCCGCTGTTGCATATGGAAAAATATGTCCTTGGCTTTACTCATAATGTTCATGGCGAAGGTTGAACTGCTTCGTTAATTGTTATATGGTTGGAAACGGGAAATGCTACATGTGGTAATTGGTAGAATGTCTTGAATAATATTATACTTGGCAATTGTTGTGCTCATAAGGATCATGTTTAAGCTCTTGCATCATATATTTTGCACCTATTAGTGAAGAAATACATAGAGCTTGTTGAAATTTGGTTTGCATGATTGGTCTCTCTAGAATCTAGATATTTTCTAGTAAGGGTTTGAGCAACAAGGATGACAGTGTAGAGTCTTATAATGCTTGAAATATGTTTTTATGTAAGTTTTGCTGTACCGGTTCATACTTGTGTTTGCTTCAAATAACCTTGCTAGCCTAAGCCTTGTATTGAGAGGGATTACTTCTCGTGCATCCAAATCCTTGAGCCAAATAACTATGCCATTTGTGTCCACCATACCTACCTACTACATGGTATTTCTCCGCCATTCCAAAGTAAATTGCTTGAGTGCTACCTTTAAATTTCTATTCTTTGTCTTTGCAATATATAGCTCATGGGACAAATAGCCTAAAAACTATTGTGGTATTGAATATGTACTTATGTATCTTATTTCTTATTAAGTTGCTCGTTGTGCGATAACCATGTTCCTGGGGACACCATCAACTACCCTTTGTTGAATATCATGTGAGTTGCTATGCATGTTCGTCTTGTCTGAAGTAAGGGCGATTTACCATGAGTTGAATGGTTTGAGCATGCATATTGTTAGAGAAGAACATTGGGCCGCTAACTAAAGCCATGATCCATGGTGGAAGTTTCAGTTTTGGACAACAATCCTCAATCTCTTATGAGAATATTAATTGTTGTTGAATGCTTAAGCATTAAAGAGGATTCCATTATCTGTTGTCTATGTTGTCCCGGTATGGATGTCTAAGTTGAGAATAATCAAAAGCGAGAAATCCAATGCGAGCTTTCTCCTTAGACCTTTGTACAGGCGGCATAGAGGTACCCCTTTGTGATACTTGGTTAAAACATATGTATTGCGGTGATAATCCATGTAATCTGAGCTAATTAGGACAAGGTGCAGGCACTATTGGTATACTATGCATGAGGCTTGCAACTTGTAGGATATAATTTACATAACACATATGCTTTATTACTACCGTTGACAAAATTGTTTCTTGTTTCAAAATAAAAGCTCTAGCACAAATATAGCAATCGATGCTTCCCTCTTCGAAGGGCTATTCTTCTACTTTTATGTTGAGTCAGTTTACCTATTTCCTTCCACCTCAAGAAGCAAACACTTGTGTTAACTGTGCATTGATTCTTACATACTTGCATATTTGCATTCATCATATTACTTTATGTTGACAACTATCCATGAGATATACATGTTACAAGTTGAAAGCAACCGCTGAAACTTAATCTTCCTTTGTGTTGTTTCAATGCCTTTACTATGAACTTATTGCTTTATGAGTTAACTCTTATGCAAGACTTATTGATGCTTGTCTTGAAAGTACTATTCATGAAAAGTCTTTGTTATATGATTCAATTGTTTACTCATTATCTTTACCATTGCTTTGGATCGTTGCATTCATTACATATGCTTACAATAGTATTGATCAAGATTATGATGGCATGTCACTTCAGAAATTATCTTTGTTATCGTTTACCTACTCGGGACGAGTAGGAACTAAGCTTGGGGATGCTTGATACGTCTCAAACGTATCTATAATTTCTTATGTTCCATGCTACTTTATTGATAATACTCACATATTTTATACATACTTTATGTCATATTTATGCATTTTCCGGCACTAACCTATTAACAAGATGCCGAAGAGCCAGTTGCTGTTTTCTGCTGTTTTTGGTTTCAGAAATCCTAGTAAGGAAATATTCTCGGAATTGGACGAAATCAACGCCCATGATCTTATTTTTCCACGAAGTTTCCAGAAGTCCGGAGGAGATACGAAGTGGGGCGACGAGGCGCCCACACAACAGGGCGGCGCGGCCAGGCCTTGGGCCGCGCGGCCCTAGCGTGTGGGGCCCTCGTGGTGCCCCCTGACCTACCCTTCCGCCTACTTAAGCCTTCATCGATAATAGTTCCAGTACCGAGAGCCACGATACGGAAAGCCTTCCAGAGACGCTGCCGCCGCCAATCCCATCTCGGGGGATTCAGGAGATCGCCTCTGGCACCCTGCCGGAGAGGGGAATCATCTCCCGGAGGACTCTACACCGCTATGGTCGCCTCCGGAGTGATGTGTGAGTAGTTCACCCCTGGACTATGGGTCCACAGTAGTAGCTAGATGGTTGTCTTCTCCTCATTGTGCTATCATTGTTCGATCTTGTGAGCTGCCTAACATGATCAAGATCATCTATTTGTAATGCTACATGTTGCGTTTGTTGGGATCCGATGAATATTGAATGCTATGTTATGTTGATTATCAATCTATCATCTATGTGTTGTTTATGATCTTGCATGCTCTCCGTTGCTAGTAGAGGCTCTGGCCAAGTTTTTGCTTGTAACTCCAAGAGGGAGTATTTATGCTCGATAGTGGGTTCATGCCTCCATTAAATCTGGGACAGTGACAGAAAGTTCTAAGGTTGTGGATGTGCTGTTGCCACTAGGGATAAAACATCAATGCTATGTCTAAGGATATATTTATTGATTACATTACGCACCATACTTAATGTAATTGTCTGTTGTTTGCAACTTAATACTGGAGGGGGTTCGGATGATAACCTGAAGGTGGACTTTTTATGCATAGATGCATGCTGGATAGCGGTCTATGTACTTTGTCGTAATGCCCAATTAAATCTCACACTACTCATCATAACATGTATGTGCATGGGCATGCCCTCTTTATTTGTCAGTTGCCCAACTGTAATTTGTTCACCCAACATGCTTATTCTTATCGGAGAGACACCACTAGTGAACTGTGGACCCCGGTCCATTCTTTTACATCGAATACAATCTACTGCAATACTCGTTCTCCTGTTCTCTGCAAACATCATCATCCACACTATACATCTAATCCTTTGTTACAGCAAGCCGGTGAGATTGACAACCTCACTATCACGTTGGGGCAAAGTAATTTGGTTGTGTTGTGCAGGTTCCACGTTGGCGCCGGAATCCCTGGTGTTGCGCCGCACTACACTCTGTCGCCATCAACCTTCAACGTGCTTCTTGGCTCCTACTGGTTCGATAAACCTTGGTTTCTTACTGAGGGAAAACTTGCCACTGTACGCATCACACCTTCCTCTTGGGGTTCCCAACGGACGCGTGATGAACGCGTATCAAAGCAATCAACGTGTCATCAAGACTGTTTTCTGGCGCCGTTGCCGGGGAGATCAAGACACGCTGCATGGGGAGTCTCTCACATCCAATCTCTTTACTTTGTTATTGTCTTGCTTTACTTTATTTTATTTTCTATTTTGTTTGCTTTCTTTATATCAAAAATACAAAAAAAATTAGTTACTTGCTTTACTTTATTTACTGTCTTGTTTGTGTTCTTTATATCAAAAACACAAAAAAATTAGTTACTTGCATTTACTTTATTTATCTTTTTGTTTATTTCATCATGCTTCCTCCTAAGTTCACTCTGAAAGATATACCAGTAGGGCATGGGTCTATCATTGGAAGAGATAATATAGAAGAATTTTTCACTCATGTTAGTATAGTTAAAGATTTTGAAGATAGACACTTGGTAGAACTTGCTCCTACTTATGAAATTGCTACTGCCTCTTTAGTACACATGTTGGAAGCTAGATTTGTTAGTCTCAACCCTATAATGCAACATATGTTTTTTACACTCTGTGATATGGAAGAAGGAGAAAAGAAATATTTCGTTTTAGAAACCCTTCTTAAAGAATTCAGTGATGTAGCTAGAGAAGCTAGAAAAGTCTTTATTAAACATAAGATGCTTGGCTTTTATACCAATTTTGCAAATACCCTTGAAAAGATGGAAAAAGATAGACTAAAGTACACTAATAAAGTCAATTGTGAGGGGGAGATTAAAGTACCAATACCTTGTAAGTTCTTAGGAATGCACGAGGCACTATAAAAGAATTTTGATTGGATTGTTCCTGAAAATTTATTTGAGGAGGATAGTAAGCCTAAAAGTAAAGAAAGAGGAGCCTCTGAAACCTACATAGATAAGATACAATGCATTCTTGAGAAAGCTCCCAATTCCTCTGTTGATGCTTCATCTCTTGATAATACTTGATTTACACTTTCTGCGCCTAGCTGAAAGGCGTTAAAGAAAAGCGCTTATGGGAGACAACCCATTATTTTACTTCTGCAATTTTGTTTTATATTTGTGTCTTGGAAGTTGTTACTACTGTCACGAATTTGAGTAGATCTCTCTGTAGGTAACTCAGAAAAATCTGCGAAAAATCATGAGTAATCCTCAGATATGTACGCAACTTTCATTCAATTTGAGCTTCTTCATCTGAGCATGTTAAGTGTCTCTAAAAAATTCGTCTTTACGGACTGTTCTGTTTTGACAGATTCTGCCTTTTATTTCACATTGCCTCTTTTGCTGTGTTGAATGGATTTTTTTGTTCCATTAACTTTCAGTAGCTTTGGGCAATGTCCAGAAGTGTTAAGAATGATTGTGTTACCTCTGAACATGTAAATTTTTGATTATGCACTAACCCTCTAATGAGTTTGTTTTGAGTTTGGTGTGGAGGAAGTTTTCAAGGGTCAAGAGAGGAGGATGATACAATATGATCAAGAAGAGTGAAAAGTCTAAGCTTGGGGATGCCCCCGTGGTTCATCCCTGCATATTTCAAGAATACTCAAGCATCTAAGCTTGGGGATGCCCAAGGCATCCCCTTCTTCATCGACAACTTATCAGGTCACCTCTAGTGAAACTATATTTTTATTCCGTCACATCTTATGTGCTTTACTTGGAGCGTCTGTATGTTTTTATTTTTGTTTGTGTTTGAATAAAATCAGATCGCATTCCTTGTGTGGGAGAAATACACGCTCCGCTCGTTCATATGAACACTGGTGTTCTTAGCTTTACTTTTAATGGTCATGGCGAAGGTTGAAACTGCTTCGTTCAATGCTATTTGGTTGGAAACAGAAAATGCTTCACGTGGTAATTGCTATATGGTCTTGAATAAATTGATACTTGGCAATTGTTTTGAGCTCTCAAATAGATCATGTTTAAGCTCTTGCATCATGTAGTTTGAACCTATTAGTGGAGAATTACTGTAGAGCTTGTTGAAATTTGGTTTGCATGATTGGTCTCTCTAAAAGTCTAGATATTTTCTGGCAAAGTGTTTGAACAACAAGGAAGACAGTGTAGAGTCTTATAATGCTTGCAATATGTTTTTATGTAAGTTTTGCTATACCGGTCCATACTTGTGTTTGTTTCAAACAACCTTGCTAGCCAAAGACTTGTACTGAGAGGGAATGCTTCTCGTGCATCCAAAACCTTGAGCCAAAACCTATGCCATTTGTGTCCACCATACCAACCTACTATGTGGTATTTCTCTGCCATTCCAAAGTAAATTGCTTGCGTGCTACCTTTAAATTTTCATTCCTTGTCTTTGCAATATATAGCTCATGGGAAAGTAGCCTTAAAAACTATTGTGGTAAAGAATATGTAACTTATGTATCTTATTTCTTATAAGTTGCTTGTTGAGCGGTAACCATGTTTCTGGGGACGCCATCAACTATCACACTTTTTTTGAATATCATGTGAGTTGCTATGCATGTTCGTCTTGTCTGAAGTAAGGGTGATTTATCATGATTAAATGGTTTGAGTATGCATATTGTTAGAGAAGAACTTTGGGCCGCCAACCAAAGCCATGTATCATGGTGGAAGTTTCAGTTTGGACATTAATCCTCAATCTCTTATGAGAATATTATCTGTTGTTGAATGCTTAAGCATTAAAGAGGAGTCCATTATCTGTTTTCTATGTTGTCCCGGTATGGATGTCCTCGAGTTGAGATCTATCAAAAATGAGAAATCAAATGTGATCTATCTCCTTGGACCTTTGTACAGGCGGCATAGAGGTACCCCTTTGTGACACTTGGTTGAAACATATGTAATGCAATGATAATCCATGGAAATCCAAGCTAATTAGGACAAGGTGCGAGCACTATTGGTATTCGATGCATGAGGCTTGCAACTTATAGGATGTCTTATGCATAACACATATGAATTATTACTACCGTTGACAAAATTGTTTCTATGTTTTCAAAATAAAAGCTCTAGCACAAAAATAGTAATCCCTGCTTCCCTCTGCGAAGGGCCTTTCTTTTACTTTATGTTGAGTCAGTTTACCTACTTCTTTCTATCTTAGAAGCAAACACTTGTGTCAACTTTGTGCATTGATTCCTACATATTTGCTTATTTGCATTCATCATATTACTTTCTGTTGACAATTATCCATGAGATATACATGTTGAAGTTGAAAGCAACTGCTGAAACTTATATCTTCCTTTATGTTGCTTCAAAACCTTCTACTAAGAATTTATTGCTTTATGAGTTAACTCCTATGCAAGTCTTATTGATGCTTGTCTTGAAAGTACTATTCATGAAAAGTCTTTGCTATATGATTCAGTTTTTTAGTCATTGTCTTTACCATTGCTTCGAATCACTTCATTCATCTCATATGCTTTACAATAGTATTGATCAAGATTATGATAGTAGCATGTCACTTCAGAAATTATCCTTGTTATTGTTTACCTACTCGAGGGCGAGTAGGAACTAAGCTTGGGGATGCTTGACACGTCTCAAACGTATCTATAATTTCTTATGTTCCATGCTAGTTTTATGACAATACTCACATGTTTTATATACACTTTATATCATTTATATGCATTTTCCGGCACTAACCTATTAACGAGATGCCGAAGCGCCAGTTCATGTTTTCTGTTGTTTTTGGTTTCAGAAATCCTACATAGGAAATATTCTCGGAATTGGACGAAACAAAAGCCCAGGGTCTTATTTTCCACGGAGCTTTCCAGAAGACCGAAGGAGATACGGAGTGGGGCCACGAGGTGGCGACCCCACCAGGCAGCGCGGCCAGGAAGGGGCCCGCGCCGGCCTATGGTGTGGGGCCCTCGTGCGCCTCCCGACTCTGCCTCTTCGCCTATTTATTCCCTCCGTCGCGAAACCCCTATTACCGAGAGCCACGATACAAGAAAAGTTCCAGAGACTCCGCCGCCGCCAATCCCATCTCGGGGGATTCAGGAGATCGCCTCCGGCACCCTGCCGGAGAGGGGAATCATTACCCGGAGGACTCTACATCACCATGATCACCTCCGGACTGATGTGTGAGTAGTTCATCCTTGAACTATGGGTCCATAGTAGTAGCTAGATGGTTGTCTTCTCCTCTTGTGCTATCATGTTTAGATCTTGTGAGCTGCCTAACATGATCAAGATCATCTATTTGTAATGCTACATGTTGTGTTTGTTGGGATCCGATGAATATGGAAAACTATGTCAAGTTGATTATTGATCTATCATATATGTGTTGTTTATGATCTTGCATGCTCTCCGTTGCTAGTAGAGGCTCTGGCCAAGTTTATACTTGTGACTCCAAGAGGGAGTATTTATGCTCGATAGTGGGTTCATGCCTCCATTGAATCTGGGAGGGATGTGAAAGTTCTAAGGTTGTGGATGTACTGTTGCCACTAGGGATAAAACATCAATGCTTTGTCTAAGGATATTTGTGTTGATTACATTACGCACCATACTTAATGCAATTGTCTGTTGTTTGCAACTTAATACTGGAAGGGGTGCGGATGCTAACCCGAAGGTGGAGTTTTTAGGCATAGATGCATGCTGGATAGCGGTCTATGTTATTTGTCGTAATGCCCTAAGTAAATCTCATATTAGTCATCATGATATGTATGTGCATTGTTATGCCCTCTCTATTTGTCAATTGCCCAACTGTAATTTGTTCACCCAACATGCTATTTCTTATTGGAGAGACACCACTAGTGAACTGTGGACCCCGGTCCATTCTTTTACATCTGAATACAATCTACTGCAATCATTGTTCTCTGTTGTTCTTTGCAAACAAACATCATTCTCCACACCATACGTTTAATCATTTGTTTACAGCAAGCCGGTGAGATTGACAACCTCACTGTTAAGTTGGGGCAAAGTATTTTGATTGTGTTGCGTAGGTTCCACGTTGGCGCCGGAATCCCTGGTATTGCACCGCACTACACTCCTCCACCAACAACCTTCACGTGGCCTTCATCTCCTACTGGTTCGATAACCTTGGTTTCTTACTGAGGGAAAACTTGTTGTTGGACGCATCACACCTTCCTCTTGGGGTTCCCAACGGACGTGTGCTTGACGCGTCATCATCCTCCAAGGACTCCACCCTCCCACTTGGTTGGCAAGTTAGGGTTGGTGGAGTCCAACCGGGACTCCACCTTCCATGGTGATGTCTTCCGGAAGGTTCTAGAACATTCTAGCGCCTTACATAAATGCATCGGATCATTTCCAAACATGGAAAGTGACTTCATATATATGAATCTTGTTCTCCGGACCATTCCGGACCTCCTCGTGATGTCATGGATCCCATCCGAGACTCCAAACAAAACTCCATTCCATATTCTATATCTACTTAAAACGACATCAAACCGTAAGTGTGTCACCCTGCGGTTCGTGAACTATGTAGACATGGTCGAGACTCCTCTCCGACCAATAACCAATAGCTCGGATCTGGAGATCCATAATGGCTCCCACATATTCAACGATAACTTAGTGATCGATTGAACCATTTACATACGATATCGATTCCCTTTGTCACGCGATGTTTTACTTGTCCGAGGTTTGATCATCGGTATCTCCATACCTTGTTCAACCTCGTCACCGACAAGTACTCTTTACTCGTACCATGGCATATCATCTCTTGTGAACTATTCACATGCTTGCAAGCTAATCAGACGATATTCCACCGAGAGGGCCCAGAGCATATCTATCCGTCATCAGGATGGACAAATCCCACTCTTGATCCATACGCCTCAACTCATACTTTTCGAATACTTGAATCAAATAGCTTTGAAAATTGGCAATTCTTAATGCGTTCTCATGTGTGCAGCGCATCTACCGAGCTTTGGCGCATCATCGAGGAGGGCTACTCACCACGAGACCCAAAGAGCTTGACAAGAAGAGAAGTGGTGGATGACCAACTCAACGCCACCGCTATCAACATGATTCACATGGCCGTCACGCCCAAGGACCGCGCACATATCCGCTCGCTCAAGACCGCCAAGGAAGCATGGGATAAACTCGACAAGCTCTTCCTCGGAAATGAGAGCATCCAAAGTTCCCGTTTTGATGAAGTAAACAACATGGCCGACAACTTCGTCATGAATGAAGGAGAGACCCCCGAAGAAATGTATCGGCGCCTCATCTCTCTCGCCGTACAAATGCAAGATCTTGGAGAAACATTTGTGGATGACCATTGGATCAAGCGCGTTCTACAATGCTCTCCTCCCTTATGAGGAAGTGAAGTTGACGGCCATCCGCCAAAACGCCTCCTTCCGTGCTATGACATCCGATGAAGTCCTTAGCGAAGTCATCGCTTTGGACATCTCCAAGAAGAATGCGGAGGATCTTGTTGCTCGCGCCCACAACACCCGCAAGCCCAACCTTGCATTGAAGATGAAGGTTCATGAAGCTAGTGAAAGCGATGAGGATCCCATTGAGTGGGGACCGGATGATCTCAAGACCAACTATCATGAGCACATGGCTCTCGCCGCCAAGAAGGTTTGGGAGGGAAACAAGTCCCGAAGCACAAGACCAAGAAGATCACGTGATTCTCCAAGAAGCTTCTCCAAGAGCCCACGGGAGGGGCAAAGGGGGAGAACATGCTACAATTGCGGCGACAAGAATCATTTTGTCGCGGATTGTATCTTTGAGAGAAGAGAAGATAATGGTGGAAGGCTTGTCCGCAAGGAAAAGTTCAAGTCACTCTCCAAAGGATTCTCCAAGTTCCCCTCCAAGCCCGATGACGACAAGGTCTCCTTCACCAAGAAGCCTAGAGCCTTTATCATTCGAGAAGAGTACTCCTCCGATGAGGATGAAGAACATGAGGACAAGAGCTCCAACAAGGAAGGAGAGGGAGTGGCCGCCATCGCCATTACCACTCCCTCTATCTCCCTCTTCGACTCTCCTAATGAGAACCTCATCACCAACAACGCCCATTGCCTTATGGCAAAGGTATCCACGGAGGTAGAACCCCCTTCCAAACTCTCATCTTCAACTAATGCTTTATTTATTGATGATGCCACTAGTCTCACCATTAAGCGTGAGATTGTGGGTTTGGATTCTTTTCTCACTAACATGCAAGGGGATACCAAGACTCATGTTGGGGCTCTCTTGGCCCAACTTGGTGTGGCACAAGACCTTATAGAGGAGAAGGAGAGGCTTGAAAGGGAGGCGGAAAATGAGATGCCTCTCTCAATCAAGCACTTGAGGAGGAACAAAATTTGCGTATGTCTCTTGAAGCTAGCGTCATCACCCTTGAAGACTCCAACAATGCTATTATCTCCCAACTCACCAAGGACCGAGATCATGCTCTTTGTTTGATGGGTGATCTCAAGAAGAAGATGCTTTCTCTCGAGGAAATCAACAAGGAGAAAGATGAGGAAGACCCCATCTCTTTCCATGACGAGCTTATGGATCAAGTGGCTTCCTTGAGAAAGCGCAATGCTCTTCTCTTGGAGGTCAATGCTCTTCAAGAAGAAGCCTTGGATGAGTATTACCGCTTGTGCAAGGAGAAGACCTCATGTTGCAATCATGAAGAATAAATTGCTACTCTTGAGACCACCAAGGCCAAGCTACTGAGTTTGAGTAGCATGCAAGAAGAGTCTTTGATGGAATGCCTCCGCATGAGCAAAGAGAAGTTCACTTGTTGTGATCATGAGGAAGAAATAGCCGCCTTGAAGAGGAGCGAAGTAGGAGTCAAGAAGCACGTTGAAGGCTGATGGCGGCGGAGTGTAGTGCGGCGCAACACCAGGGATTCCGGCGCCAACGTGGAACCTGCACAACACAACCAAGATACTTTGCCCCAACTTAACAGTGAGGTTGTCAATCTCACCGGCTTGCTGTAACAAAGGATTAGATGTATAGTGTGGATGATGATGTTTGCAGAAAACAGTAGAACGAGTATTGCAGTAGATTGTATTCGATGTAAAAGAATGGACCGGGGTCCACAGTTCACTAGTGGTGTCTCTCCCATAAGATAAATAGCATGTTGGGTGAACAAATTATAGTTGGGCAATTGACAAATAAAGAGGGCATGACCATGCACATACATGTTATGATGAGTAGTGTGAAATTCAATTGGGCATTACGACAAAGTACATAGACCGCTATCCAGCATGCATCCATGCCTAAAAAGTGCACCTTCAGGTTATCATCCGAACCCCCTCCAGTATTAAGTTGCAAACAACAGACAATTGCATTAAGTATAGTGCATAGTGTAATCAACACAAATATCCTTAGACAAAGCATTGATGTTTTATCCCTAGTGGCAACAGCACATCCACAACCTTAGAACTTTCTGTCACTGTCCCAGATTTAATGGAGGCATGAACCCACTATCGAGCATAAATACTCCCTCTTGGAGTTACAAGTATCAACTTGGCCAGAGCCTCTACTAGCAACGGAGAGCATGCAAGATCATAAACAACACATAGATGATAGATTGATAATCAACATAACATAGCATTCATTATTCATCGGATCCCAACAAACGCAACATGTAGTATTACAGATAGATGATCTTGATCATGTTAGGTCACGCTGGGCGTTCGGGATTTCCCGAAATTTCGGGACGGGTTATTCGGGTTTTTCAAAATTCGGGTTCTCAGATTTCACACCCGAAACTGTCCAAAAAATATCAACACCCGATGTTTCGGGAACCCGATAATTCGGGTTCGGGATCGGTTTTTCCCGATTTGTCCGAACAGGAGAAGCGCCTCGAAAAATCTGGTAGCCTTCGATGGGGATAACGTCGAGCTACCACCGGACGGTTGCCGGCGGCAGGGGAAAAACGAGGGAGGCAGCCGGCGCAGCGCTGCAGCAGTGAAGATTGTCGAGCACGGCAGCCGGCGCAGCGCTGCAGCACTGCATGTTGTGGAGGACGGCGGCCGGCGCGGTCCACGTACGCTGCGTGCTAACGAGGAAGGGCATGGCGACGGGATGCGAGCCGACGACAACCTATTCGCGTGCGGCGGTGGCCATGTTGGGAGATCGCTCAGGTCGGGATCTGGATTGGCGTGTGCTGTTGTCATGCTGGATCAGTGGTTGACCACCAATTGAGGGAGAAGGTGCGCGTGCGATGCAAGAGTGGGCTGCTGGGCCGTGGGGATGTGATAGTGTGGACGCTTATTTTTGCTTGGTTGGCTACCATTTGTTGTTTAATACGGGGAATTCGGGCTGTTCGGGTACCAGAAGTAGAAACCCGAAATTCCTAAATAAAATTCGGGTGTTGGAAGTTGTCACCCGAATAGTTGATCAGGTAATTCGGGTTCGGGCTATACGGGTTCGGGATCGGGAATTTCGGGTACGGGATTCGGGTTTCGGGTTTTATGCCCGGCGTGAATGTTAGGCAGCTCACAAGATCCAACAATGATAGCACAATTAGGAGAAGACGACCATCTAGCTACTGCTATGGACCCATAGTCCAGGGGTGAACTACTCACACATCACTCCGGAGGCGACCATGGCGGTGAAGAGTCCTCCGGGAGATGATTCCCCTCTCCGGCAGGGTGCCAGAGGCGATCTCCTGAATCCCCCGAGATGGGATTGGCGGCGGCGGCGTCTCTGGAAGGTTTTCCGTATCGTGGCTCTCGGTACTGGAACTATTATCGACGAAGGCTTAAGTAGGCGGAAGAGGTAGGTTTAGGGGCGACGCGAGGGGCCCACACGCTAGGGCCGCGCGGCCAGGGCCTGGGCCGCGCCACCCTGGCGTGTCGCCGCCTCGTCGCCCCACTTCGTATCGCCCCCGGTGTTCTGGAAGCTTCGTGGAAAAATAAGATTCTGGGCGTTGATTTCGTCCAATTCCGAGAATATTTCCTTACTAGGATTTCTGAAACCAAAAACAGCAGAAAACAGCAACTGGCTCTTCGGCATCTTGTTAATAGGTTAGTGCCGGAAAATGCATAAATATGACATAAAGTATGTATAAAACATGTGAGTATTATCAATAAAGTAGCATGGAACATAAGAAATTATAGATACGTTTGAGACGTATCAAGCATCCCCAAGCTTAGTTCCTACTCGTCCCGAGTAGGTAAACGATAACAAAGATAATTTCTGAAGTGACATGCTATCATAATCTTGATCAATACTATTTGTAAGCATATGTAATGAATGCAGCGATCCGAAGCAATGGTAAAGACAATGAGTAAGCAATTGAATCATATAGCAAAGACTTTTCATGAATAGTACTTTCAAGACAAGCATCAATAAGTCTTGCATAAGAGTTAACTCATAAAGAAATAAATTCATAGTAAAGGCATTGAAGCAACACAAAGGAAGATTAAGTTTCAGCGGTTGCTTTCAACTTGTAACATGAATATCTCATGGATAGTTGTCAATACAGAGTAATATGATGAATGCAAATATGCGAGTATGTAAGAATCAATGCACAGTTAACACAAGTGTTTGCTTCTTAAGATGGAAGGAAATACGTAAACTGACTCAACATAAAAGTAGAAGAATGGCCCTTCGAAGAGGGAAGCATCGATTGCTATATTTGTGCTAGAGCTTTTTATTTTGAAAACAAGAAACAATTTTGTCAACGGTAGTAATAAAGCATATGTGTTATGTAAATTATATACTACAAGTTGCAATCCTCATGCATAGATTACCAATAGTGCCCGCACCTTGTCCTAATTAGCTCGGATTACCTGGATTATCACTGCAATACATATGTTTTAACCAAGTATCACAAAGGGGTACCTCTATGCCGCCTGTACAAAGGTCTAAGGAGAAAGCTCGCATTGGATTTCTCGCTTTTGATTAGTCTCAACTTAGACATCCATACCGGGACAACATAGACAACAGATAATGAACTCCTCTTTAATGCATAAGCATTTGCTGCTTGTGACGGTAAAGCACATGTCCGTTGGGAACCCCAAGAGGAAGGTATGATGCGTACATCGGCAAGTTTTTCCCTCAGTAAGAAACCAAGGTTATCAAACCAGTAGGAGTCAAGAAGCACGTTGAAGGTTGATGGCGGCGGAGTGTATTGCGGCGCAACACCAGGGATTCCGGCGCCAACGTGGAACCTGCACAACACAACCAAGATACTTTGCCCCAACTTAACAGTGAGGTTGTCAATCTCACCGGCTTGCTGTAACAAAGGATTAGATGTATAGTGTGGATGATGATGTTTGCAGAAAACAGTAGAACGAGTATTGCAGTAGATTGTATTCGATGTAAAAGAATGGACCGGGGTCCACAGTTCACTAGTGGTGTCTCTCCCATAAGAAATAGCATGTTGGGTGAACAAATTACAGTTGGGCAATTGACAAATAAAGAGGGCATGACCATGCACATACATGTTATGATGAGTGATGGCATGTAACTCACACGTTCGTTGGGAACCCCAAGAGGAAGGTATGATGCGCACAGCAGCAAGTTTTCCCTCAGAAAGAAACCAAGGTTTATCGAACCAGGAGGAGCCAAGAAGCACGTTGAAGGTTGATAGCGGCGGGATGTAGTGCGGCGCAACACCAGAGATTCCGGCGCCAACGTGGAACCTGCACAACACAAACCAAGTACTTTGCCCCAACGAAACAGTGAGGTTGTCAATCTCACCGGCTTGCTGGAACAAAGGATTAACCGTATTGTGTGGAAGATGATTGTTTGCAGAAAACAGTAGAACAAGTATTGCAGTAGATTGTATGCGATGTAAAGAATAGGACCGGGGTCCACAGTTCACTAGAGGTGTCTCTCCCATAAGATAAAAGCATGTTGGGTGAACAAATTACAGTTGGGCAATTGACAAATAGAGAGGGCATGACCATGCACATACATATTATGATGAGTATTGTGAGATTTAATTGGGCATTACGACAAAGTACATAGACCGCTATCCAGCATGCATCTATGCCTAAAAAGTCCACCTTCAGGTTATCATCCGAACCCCTTCCAGTATTAAGTTGCTAACAACAGACAATTGCATTAAGTATTGCGCGTAATGTAATCAATAACTACATCCTTAGACATAGCATCAATGTTTTATCCCTAGTGGCAACATCACATCCATAATCTAAGAGATTTCTGTCACTTCCCCAGATTCACGGAGACATGAACCCACTATCGAGCATAAATACTCCCTCTTGGAGTTACAAGCATCTACTTGGCCAAAGCATCTACTAGTAACGGAGAGCATGCAAGATCATAAACAACACATAGACATAACTTTGATAATCAACATAACATAGTATTCTCTATTCATCGGATCCCAACAAACGCAACATATAGAATTACAGATAGATGATCTTGATCATGTTAGGCAGCTCACAAGACCCGACAATTAAGCACAATGAGGAGAAGACAACCATCTAGCTACTGCTATGGACCCATAGTCCAGGGGTGAACTACTCACTCATCACTCCGGAGGCGACCATGGCGGTGAAGAGTCCTCCGGGAGATGAATCCCCTCTCCGGCAGGGTGCCGGAGGAGATCTCCAGAATCCCCCGAGATGGGATTGGCGGCGGCGGCGTCTCAGTAAGGTTTTCCGTATCGTGGCTCTCCGCATCGGGGGTTTCGCGACGGAGGCTTTAAGTAGGCGGAAGGGCAGGTCAAGAGGCGGCACGAGGGCCCACACTACAAAGCCGGCGCGGCCGTGGCTTGGGCCGCGCCGCCCTGTAGTCTGGCCACCTCGTGGCCCCACTTCGTCTCCTCTTCGGTCTTCTGGAAGCTTCGTGGCAAAATAGGACCCTGGGCGTTGATTTCGTCCAATTCCGAGAATATTTCGTTACTAGGATTTCTGAAACCAAAAAAGTAGAAAACAGCAATTGGCACTTCGGTATCTTGTTAATAGGTTAGTTCCAGGAAATGCACGAATATGACATAAAGTGTGCATAAAACATGTAGATATCATCAATAATGTGGCATGGAACACAAGAAATTATCGATACGTCGGAGACGTATCAGCATCCCCAAGCTTAGTTCTGCTCGTCCCGAGCAGGTAAAACGATAACAAAGATAATTTCTGGAGTGACATGCCATCATAACCTTGATCATACTATTTGTAAAGCATATGTAGTGAATGCAGCGATCAAAACAATGTATATGACATGAGTAAACAAGTGAATCATAAAGCAAAGACTTTTCATGAATAGTACTTCAAGACAAGCATCAATAAGTCTTGCATAAGAGTTAACTCATAAAACAATAAATCAAAGTAAAGGCATTGAAGCAACACAAAGGAAGATTAAGTTTCAGCGGTTGCTTTCAACTTGTAACATGTATATCTCATGGATATTGTCAACATAGAGTAATATAATAAGTGCAATATGCAAGTATGTAGGAATCAATGCACAGTTCACACAAGTGTTTGCTTCTTGAGGTGGAGAGAAATAGGTGAACTGACTCAACATAAAAGTAAAAGAATGGTCCTCCATAGAGGAAAAGCATCGATTGCTATATTTGTGCTAGAGCTTTGATTTTGAAAACATGAAACAATTTTGTCAACGGTAGTAATAAAGCATATGTATCATGTAAATTATATCTTACAAGTTGCAAGCCTCATGCATAGTATACTAATAGTGCCCGCACCTTGTCCTAATTAGCTTGGACTACCGGATCATCGCAATACACATGTTTTAACCAAGTGTCACAATGGGGTACCTCCATGCCGCCTGTACAAAGGTCTAAGGAGAAAGCTCGCATTGGATTTCTCGCTATTGATTATTCTCAACTTAGACATCCATACGGGGACAACATAGACAATAGATAATGGACTCCTCTTTTATGCATAAGCATGTAACAACAATTAATTTTCTCATATGAGATTGAGGATATTGTCCAAAACTGAAACTTCCACCATGGGTCATGGCTTTAGTTAGCGGCCCAATGTTCTTCTCTAACAATATGCATGCTTAACCATAAGGTGGTAGATCTCTCTTACTTCAGACAAGATGGACATGCATAGCAACTCACATGATATTCAACAAAGAATAGTTGATGGCGTCCCCAGAAACATGGTTATCGCACAACAAGCAACTTAATAAGAGATAAAGTGCATAAGTACATATTCAATACCACAATAGTTTTTAAGCTATTTGTCCCATGAGCTATATATTGCAAAGGCGAATGATGGAATTTAAAGGTAGCACTCAAGCAATTTACTTTGGAATGGCGGAGAAATACCATGTAGTAGGTAGGTATGGTGGACACAAATGGCATAGTGGTTGGCTCAAGGATTTTGGATGCATGAGAAGTATTCCATCTCGATACAAGGTATAGGCTAGCAAGGTTATTTGAAACAAACACAAGGATGAACGGTGCAGCAAAACTCACATAAAAGACATATTGTAAACATTATAAGAATCTACACCATCTTCCTTGTTGTTCAAAACTCAATACTAGAAATTATCTAGACCTTAGAGAAACCAAATATGCAAACCAAGTTTTAGCATGCTCTATGTATTTCTTCATTAATGGGTGCAAAGTATATGATGCAAGAGCTTAAACATGAGCACAACAATTGCCAAGTATCACATTATCCAAGACATTTTAGCAATTACTACATGTATCATTTTCCAATTCCAACCATATAACAATTTAACGAAGAAGAAACTTCGCCATGAATACTATGAGTAAAGCCTAAGGACATACTTGTCCATATGCTACAGCGGAGCGTGTCTCTCTCCCACAAAGTGAATGCTAGGATCCATTTTATTCAAACAAAACAAAAAACAAAAACAAACCGACGCTCCAAGAAAAGCACATAAGATGTGACGGAATAAAAATATAGTTTCAGGGGAGGAACCTGATAGTGTTGTCGATGAAGAAGGGGATGCCTTGGGCATCCCCAAGCTTAGACGCTTGAGTCTTCTTAGAATATGCAGGGGTGAACCACCGGGGCATCCCCAAGCTTAGAGCTTTCACTCTCCTTGATCATATTGCATCATACTCCTCTCTTGATCCTTGAAAACTTCCTCCACACCAAACTCGAAACAACTCATTAGAGGGTTAGTGCACAATAAAAATTAACATGTTCAGAGGTGACACAATCATTCTTAACACTTCTGGACATTGCATAAAGCTACTGGACATTAATGGATCAAAGAAATTCATCCTACATAGCAAAAGAGGCAATGCGAAATAAGAGGCAGAATCTGTCAAAACAGAACAGTTCGTAAAGACGAATTTTAAAATGGCACCAGACTTGCTCAAATGAAAATGCCCAAATTTAATGAAAGTTGCGTACATATCTGAGGATCAGGCACGTAAATTGGCTTAATTTTATGAGCTACCTACAGGGAGGCAGGTCGAAATTCGTGACAGCAAAGAAATCTGAAACTGCGCAGTAATCCAAATCTAGTATGAACTTTACTATCAAAGACTTTACTTGGCACAACAAAACACAAAACTAAGATAAGGAGAGGTTGCTACAGTAATAAACAACTTCCAAGACTCAAATATAAAACAAAAATACTGTAGTCAAAATATGGGTTGTCTCCCATAAGCGCTTTTCTTTAACGCCTTTCAGCTAGGCGCAGAAAGTGTATATCAAGTATTATCAAGAGGCGGTGAATCTTCAGCGGGGTGTGGAGTTTTCTCAACCATGCATAGTATATTGGATACATAAGTTTCAGCGGCTCCCTTTTCATTAGTCTTGGGCTTGCTACTCTCGTCAAACAAATTTTCAGGAACAAGCCAAGCATAGTTATTTTCTAGCGCTTCATTTATCGCTAGGAGCTTACATGGTATTGGTGCTTTGATCTCCCCACCATCATTAATATTATTAGTGTAATTTATTCTATCCATATCCATCTTTTCAAGGAGACTAACAAAATTGGTATAAGAACCAAGCATATCATATTTAGCAAAGACCTTTCTAGCCTCTCTTGCTATACCACCAAATTCTCTAAGAAGGGTTTCTAAAACAAAATCTTTCTTTTCCCCTTCTTCCATATCACCAAGTGTGAGAAACATGTGTTGGATTATAGGATTGAGATTAACAAATTTAGTTTCCAACATGCGAACTAAAGCAGCAGCAGCAATTTCATAAGTAGGAGCAAGGTCTACCAAGTGTCTATCCTCAAAATCGTCAATGGTACTAACATGGTTGAAAAATTCCTCTATATTATTTCTCCCAACTATAGACCCACGTCCTACCGGTATGTCTTTCGTGGTAAAATTAAAAGGAAACATGATGAATCAAGTAAAGTTAATGCAAGTAACTAATTTTTTTGTGTTTTTGATATAGCAAACAAGATAGCAAATAAAGTAAAACTAGCAACTAATTTTTTGTATTTTGATTTAGTGCAGCAAACAAAGTAGTAAATAAAACTAAGCAAGACAAAAACAAAGTAAAGAGATTGAGAAGTGGAGACTCCCCTTGCAGCGTGTCTTGATCTCCCCGGCAACGGCGCCAGAAAAAGAGCTTGATGGCATGTAACTCACACATTCGTTGGGAACCCCAAGAGGAAGGTATGATGCGCACAGCAGCAAGTTTTCCCTCAGAAAGAAACCAAGGTTTATCGAACCAGGAGGAGCCAAGAAGCACGTTGAAGGTTGATGGCGGCGGGATGTAGTGCGGCGCAACACCAGAGATTCCGGCGCCAACGTGGAACCTGCACAACACAAACCAAGTACTTTGCCCCAACGAAACAGTGAGGTTGTCAATCTCACCGGCTTGCCGTAACAAAGGATTAACCGTATTGTGTGGAAGATGATTGTTTGCAGAAAACAGTAGAACAAGTATTGCAGTAGATTGTATGCGATGTAAAGAATAGGACCGGGGTCCACAGTTCACTAGAGGTGTCTCTCCCATAAGATAAAAGCATGTTGGGTGAACAAATTACAGTTGGGCAATTGACAAATAGAGAGGGCATGACCATGCACATACATATTATGATGAGTATTGTGAGATTTAATTGGGCATTACGACAAAGTACATAGACCGCTATCCAGCATGCATCTATGCCTAAAAAGTCCACCTTCAGGTTATCATCCGAACCCCTTCCAGTATTAAGTTGCTAACAACAGACAATTGCATTAAGTATTGCGCGTAATGTAATCAATAACTACATCCTTAGACATAGCATCAATGTTTTATCCCTAGTGGCAACAGCACATCCATAATCTTAGAGATTTCTGTCACTTCCCCAGATTCACGGAGACATGAACCCACTATCGAGCATAAATACTCCCTCTTGGAGTTACAAGCATCTACTTGGCCAGAGCATCTACTAGTAACGGAGAGCATGCAAGATCATAAACAACACATAGACATAACTTTGATAATCAACATAACATAGTATTCTCTATTCATCGGATCCCAACAAACGCAACATATAGAATTACAGATAGATGATCTTGATCATGTTAGGCAGCTCACAAGACCCGACAATTAAGCACAATGAGGAGAAGACAACCATCTAGCTACTGCTATGGACCCATAGTCCAGGGGTGAACTACTCACTCATTACTCCGGAGGCGACCATGGCGGTGAAGAGTCCTCCGGGAGATGAATCCCCTCTCAGGCAGGGTGCCGGAGGAGATCTCCAGAATCCACCGAGATGGGATTGGCGGCGGCGGCATCTCAGTAAGGTTTTCCGTATCGTGGCTCTCCGTACTGGGGGTTTCGCGATGGAGGCTTTAAGTAGGCGGAAGGGCAGGTCAAGAGGCGGCACGAGGGGCCCACACTACAGGCCGGCGCGGCCAGGGCTTGGGCCGCGCCGCCCTGTAGTCTGGCCACCTCGTGGCCCCACTTCGTCTCCTCTTCGGTCTTCTGGAAGCTTCGTGGCAAAATAGGACCCTGGGCGTTGATTTCGTCCAATTCTGAGAATATTTCGTTACTAGGATTTCTGAAACCAAAAACAGCAGAAACAAAGAATCGGCACTTCGGCATCTTGTTAATAGGTTAGTTCCAGAAAATGCACGAATATGACATAAAGTGTGCATAAAACATGTAGATATCATCAATAATGTGGCATGGAACACAAGAAATTATCGATACGTCGGAGACGTATCAATGAGTAGTGTGAATTTCAATTGGGCATTACGACAAAGTACATAGACCGCTATACAACATGCATCTATGCCTAAAAAGTCCACCTTCAGGTTATCATCCGAACCCCCTCCAGTATTAAGTTGCAAACAACAGACAATTGCATTAAGTATGGTGCGTAATGTAATCAACAAATACATCCTTAGACATAGCATTGATGTTTTATCCCTAGTGGCAACAGCACATCCACAACCTTAGAACTTTCTGTCACTGTCCCAGATTTAATGGAGGCATGAACCCACTATCGAGCATAAATACTCCCTCTTGGAGTTACAAGTAACGACTTGGCCAGAGCCTCTCCTAATAACGGAGAGCGTGCAAGATCATGAACAACACATAGATGATAGATTGATAATCAACATAACATAGCATTCATTATTCATCGGATCCCAACAAACGCAACATGTAGCATTACAAATAGATGATCTTGATCATGTTAGGCAGCTCACAAGATCCAACAATGATAGCACAATTAGGAGAAGACGACCATCTAGCTACTGCTATGGACCCATAGTCCAGGGGTGAACTACTCACACATCACTCCGGAGGCGACCATGGCGGTGAAGAGTCCTCCGGGAGATGATTCCCCTCTCCGGCAGGGTGCCGGAGGCGATCTCCTGAATCCCCCGAGAAGGGATTGGCGGCGGCGGCGTCTCTGGAAGGTTTTCTGTATCGTGGCTCTCGGTACTGGAACTATTATCGACGAAGGCTTCTTATAGGCGAAGAGGTAGGCTTAGAGGCGACGCGAGGGACCCACACTGTAAGGCCGCGCGGCCAGGGCCTGGGCCGCGCCGCCCTAGCGTGGCGTCGCCTCGTCGCCCCACTTCGTATCTCCCCCGGTGTTCTGGAAGCTTCGTGGAAAAATAAGATCCTGGGCGTTGATTTCGTCCAATTCCGAGAATATTTCCTTACTAGGATTTCTGAAACCAAAAACAGCAGAAAACAGCAACTGGCTCTTCGGCATCTCGTTAATAGGTTAATGCCGGAAAATGCATAAATATGACATAAAGTATGTATAAAACATGTGAGTATCATCAATAAAGTAGCATGGAACATAAGAAATTATAGATACGTTTGAGACGTATCAAGCATCCCCAAGCTTAGTTCCTATGTCCCGAGTAGGTAAACGATAATAAAGATAATTTTTGAAGTGACATACTATCATAATCTTGATCAATACTATTTGTAAGCATATGTAATGAATGCAGCGATCCAAAGCAATGGTAAAGACAATGAGTAAACAAATGAATCATATAGCAAAGACTTTTCATGAGTAGACAAGTATCAATAAGTCTTGCATAAGAGTTAACTCATAAAGCAATAAATTCAAAGTAAAGGAATTGAAGCAACACAAAGGAAGATTAAGTTTCAGCGGTTGCTTTCAACTTGTAACATGTATATCTCATGGATAGTTGCCAATACAGAGTAATATGATGAATGCAAATATGCAAGTATGTAAGAATCAATGCACAGTTAACACAAGTGTTTGCTTCTTGAGGTGGAAGGAAATAGGTAGACTGACTCAACATAAAAGTAGAAGAATGGCCCTTCGAAGAGGGAAGCATCGATTGCTATATTTGTGCTAGAGCTTTTATTTTGAAAACAAGAAACAATTTTGTCAACGGTAGTAATAAAGCATATGTATTATGTAAATTATATCCTACAAGTTGCAAGCCTCATGCATAGATTACCAATAGTGCCCGCACCTTGTCCTAATTAGCTCGGATTACCTGGATTATCACTGCAATACATATGTTTTAACCAAGTATCACAAAGGGGTACCTCTATGCCGCCTGTACAAATGTCTAAGGAGAAAGCTCGGATTGGATTTCTCGCTTTTGATTATTTTCAACTTAGACATCCATACCGGGACAACATAGACAACAGATAATGGACTCCTCTTTAATGCATAAGCATTCAACAACAAATAATATTCTCATAAGAGATTGAGGATTGTTGTCCAAAACTGAAACTTCCACCATGGATCATGGCTTTATTTAGCGGCCCAATGTTCTTCTCTAACAATATGCATGCTCAAACCATTCAACTCATGGTAAATCGCCCTTACTTCAGACAAGACGAACATGCATAGCAACTCACATGATATTCAACAAGGGGTAGTTGATGGCGTCCCCAGGAACATGGTTATCGCACAACAAGCAACTTAATAAGAAATAAGATACATAAGTACATATTCAATACCACAATAATTTTTAGGCTATTTGTCCCATGAGCTATATATTGCAAAGACAAAGAATAGAAATTTAAAGGTAGCACTCAAGCAATTTACTTTGGAATGGCAGAGAAATACCATGTAGTAGGTAGGTATGGTGGACACAAATGGCATAGTGTTTGGCTCAAGGATTTTGGATGCACGAGAAGTAATCCCTCTCAATACAAGGCTTAGGCTAGCAAGGTTATTTGAAACAAACACAAGTATGAACCGGTACAGCAAAACTCACATAAAAACATATTGCAAGCATTATAAGACTCTACACTGTCTTCCTTGTTGTTCAAACCCTGAAAATATCTAGACCTTAGAGAGACCAATCGTGCAAACCAAATTTTAGCAAGCTCTATGTATTTCTTCATTAATAGGTGGAAAGTATATGATGCAAGAGCTTAAACATGATCCTTATGAGCACAAAAATTGCCAAGTATCAAATTATTCAAGACATTCTACCAATTACCACATGTAGCATTTCCCGTTTCCAACCATATAACAATTAACGAAGCAGTTTTAACCTTCGTCATGAACATTATGAGTAAAGCCTAAGGACATACTTGTCCATATGCAACAGCGGAGCGTGTCTCTTTCCCACACAATGAATGCTAGGATCCAACTTTATTCAAACAAAACAAAACAAAAACATACAGACGCTCCAAGTAAAGCACATAAGATGTGACGGAATAAAAATATAGTTTCACTAGAGGAACCTGATAATGTTGTCGATGAAGAAGGGGATGCCTTGGGCATCCCCAAGCTTAGATGCTTGAGTCTTCTTGAAATATGCAGGGATGAACCACCGGGGCATCCCAAGCTTAGAGCTTTCACTCTCCTTGATCATATTGTATCATCCTCCTCTCTTGATCCTTGAAAACTTCCTCCACACCAAACTCAAAACAACTCATTAGAGGGTTAGTGCATAATCAAAATTCACATGTTCAGAGGTGACATAATCATTCTTAACACTTATGGAAATTGCACAAAGCTACTGAAAGTTAATGTAATAAAGAAATCCATCAAGCATAGCAAAACAGGCAATGCGAAATAAAAGGCAGAATCTGTCAAAACAGAACAGTTCGTAAAGACGAATTTTTAAAGTCTACCAGACTTGCTCATATGAAAATGCTCAAATTGAACGAAATTTGCGTACATATCTGAGGATCACTCACGTAAATTGGCAGAATTTTCTGAGTTACCTACAGAGCCTACTGCTCAAATTCGTGACAGCAAGAAATCTGTTTCTGGGCAGTAATCCAAATCTAGTATGAACCTTACTATCAAAGACTTTACTTGGCACAACAATGCAACAAAATTAAGATAAGGAGAGGTTGCTACAGTAGTAACAACTTCCAAGACTCAAATATAAAGCAAAAGTACTGTAGTAAAATCATGGGTTGTCTCCCATAAGCGCTTTTCTTTAACGCCTTTTAGCTAGGCGCAGAAAGTGTGTATCAAGTAACATCAAGAGACGAAGCATCAACATCATAATTTGTTCTAATAATAGAATCAAAAGGTAACTTCATTCTCTTTCTAGGGAAGTGTTCCATACCTTTCTTGAGAGGAAATTTATATTTAATATTACCTTCCTTCATATCAATAATAGCACCAACTGTTCGAAGAAAAGGTCTTCCCAATAAAATGGGACAAGATGCATTGCATTCAATATCCAAGACAACAAAATCAACGGGGACAAGGTTATTGTTAACCGTAATGCGAACATTATCAACTCTCCCCAAAGGTTTCTTTGTAGAGTTATCAGCAAGATTAACATCCAAATAACAATTTTTCAATGGTGGCAAGTCAAGCATATTATAGATTTTCCTAGGCATAACGGAAATACTTGCACCAAGATCACATAAAGCATTACAATCAAAATCATTGACCTTAATCTTAATGATGGGCTCCCAACCATCCTCTAACTTCCTAGGAATAGAAGCTTCACGATTTAATTTCTCTTCTCTAGCTTTTATGAGAGCATTTGTAATATGTTTTGTAAAGGCCAAATTTATAGCACTAGCATTAGGAATTTTAGCAAGTTTTTGTAAGAACTTTATAACTTCAGAGATTTTACAATCATGAAAATCTAAACCATTATGATCTAAAGCAATGGGATCATTGTCCCCAACATTAGAAAAAAATTCAGCAGTTTTATCACAGGCAGTTTCAATGATTTTAGCTTTGTGCAGTTTTTCACGCTTTGCATTAGAAGTGGAGACATTGCCAACACCAATTATTTTACCATTAATAGTAGGAGGTGCAGCAACATGTGAAGCATTAGCATTGCTAGTGGTGGTAATAGTCCAAACTTTAACTACATTATCTTTAGCATCTTCTTCTTTCTCCCACCTAGCACGCAATTCGGCCATCAATCTTATATTCTCATTAATTCTAACTTGGATGGCGTTTGCTGTAGCAAATGACTTAATATTTTTATCTTCATTAGGCATAACTTTCAATTTCAAAAGATCAACATCAGCAGCAAGACTATCAACTTTAGAAGCAAGTATATCAATTTTCCCAAGCTTTTCTTCAACAGATTTGTTAAAAGCAGTTTGTGTACTAATAAATTCTTTAAGCATGGCTTCAAGACCAGGGGTGTATTCCTATTATTGTTGTAAGAATTTCCATAAGAATTACCATACCCATTACCGTTATTATAAGGATATGGCCTATAGTTGTTACTAGAATTATTCCGATAAGCATTGTTGTTGAAATTATTATTTTTAATGTAGTTCACATCAACATGTTCTTCTTGAGCAACCAATGAAGCTAACGGAACATTATTAGGATCAACATTAGACCTACCATTTACAAGCATAGACATAATAGCATCAATCTTATCACTCAAGGAGGAGGTTTCTTCGACAGAATTTACCTTCTTACCTTGTGGAGCTCTTTCCGTGTGCCATTCAGAGTAATTAATCATCATATTATCAAGAATCTTTGTTGCGGCGCCTAGAGTGATGGACATAAAAGTACCTCCAACAGCTGAATCCAATAGGTTCCGTGAAGAAAAATTTAGTCCTGCATAAAAGGTTTGGATGATCATCCAAGTAGTCAGTCCATGGGTTGGGCAATTTTTAACCAAAGATTTCATTCTTTCCCATGCTTGGGCAACATGCTCATTATCCAATTGTTTAAAATTCATTATACTACTTCTCAAAGATATAATTTTAGCAGGAGGATAATATCTACCAATGAAAGCATCCTTACATTTAGTCCATGAATCAATACTATTCTTGGGCAGAGATAGCAACCAATATTTAGCTCTTCCTCTTAATGAGAAAGGAAACAATTTTAATTTTATAATGTTACCATCTACATCCTTATACTTTTGCATTTCACATAGTTCAACAAAATTATTAAGATGGTCAGAAGCATCATCAGAACTAACACCAGAAAGTTGCTCTCTCATAACAAGATTCAGTAAAGCAGGTTTAATTTCAAAGAATTCAGCTGTAGTAGCAGGTGGAGCAATAGGTGTGCATAAGAAATCATTATTATTTGTGTTTGTGAAGTCACACAACTTAGTATTTTCAGGAGTACCCATTTTAGCAATAGTAAATAAAGCAAACTAGATAAAGTAAATGCAAGTAACTAATTTTTTGTGTTTTTAATATGGAGAACGCAAACAAGATAGTAAATAAAGTAAAGCTAGCAACTATTTTTTTTTGTGTTTTGTTTTAGTGCAGCAAACAAAGTAGTAAATAAAATAGAGCAAGACAAAAACAAAGTAAAGAGATTGGAAGTGGAGACTCCCCTTGCAGCGTGTCTTGATCTCCCCGGCAACGGCGCCAGAAAATGCTTTGCTGCTTGTGACGGTAAAGCACACGTCCGTTGGGAACCCCAAGAGGAAGGTATGATGCGTACAGCGGCAAGTTTTTCCCTCAGTAAGAAACCAAGGTTATCGAACCAGTAGGAGTCAAGAAGCACGTTGAAGGTTGATGGCGGCGGAGTGTAGTGCGGCGCAACACCAGGGATTCCGGCGCCAACGTGGAACCTGCACAACACAACCAAGATACTTTGCCCCAACTTAACAGTGAGGTTGTCAATCTCACCGGCTTGCTGTAACAAAGGATTAGATGTATAGTGTGGATGATGATGTTTGCAGAAAACAGTAGAACGAGTATTGCAGTAGATTGTATTCGATGTAAAAGAATGGACTGGGGTCCACAGTTCACTAGTGGTGTCTCTCCCATAAGAAATAGCATGTTGGGTGAACAAATTACAGTTGGGAAATTGACAAATAAAGAGGGCATGACCATGCACATACATGTTATGATGAGTAGTGTGAAATTCAATTGGGCATTACGACAAAGTACATAGACCGCTATCCAGCATGCATCTATGCCTAAAAAGTCCACCTTCAGGTTATCATCCGAACCCCCTCCAGTATTAAGTTGCAAACAATAGACAATTGCATTAAGTATGGTGCGTAATGTAATCAACAAATACATCCTTAGACATAGCATTGATGTTTTATCCCTAGTGGCAACAACACATCCACAACCTTAGAACTTTACATCACTTGTCCTGCATTTAATGGAGGCATGAACCCACTATCGAGCATAAATACTCCCTCTTGGAGTTACAAGTAACGACTTGGCCAGAGCCTCTACTAATAACGGAGAGCATGCAAGATCATAAACAACACATAGATGATAGATTGATAATCAACATAACATAGCATTCATTATTCATCGGATCCCAACAAACGCAACATGTAGCATTACAAATAGATGATCTTGATCATGTTAGGCAGCTCACAAGATCCAACAATGATAGCACAATTAGGAGAAGACGACCATCTAGCTACTGCTATGGACCCATAGTCCAGGGGTGAACTACTCACACATCACTCCGGAGGCGACCATGGCGGTGAAGAGTCCTCCGGGAGATGATTCCCCTCTCCGGTAGGGTGCCGGAGGTGATCTCCTGAATCCCCCGAGATGGGATTGGCGGCGGCGGCGTCTCTGGAAGGTTTTCCGTATCGTGGCTCTCGGTACTGGAACTATTATCGACGAAGGCTTCTTATAGGCGAAGAGGTAGATTTAGGGGCGACACGAGGGACCCACACAGTAGGGCCGCGCGGCCAGGGCCTGGGCCGTGCCGCCCTAGCGTGGCGTCGCCTCGTCGCCCCACTTCGTATCTCCCCCGGTGTTCTGGAAGCTTCGTGGAAAAATAAGATCCTGTGCGTTGATTTCGTCCAATTCCGAGAATATTTCCTTACTAGGATTTCTGAAACCAAAAACAGCAGAAAACAGCAACTGGCTCTTCGGCATCTCGTTAATAGGTTAGTGCCGAAAAATGCATAAATATGACATAAAGTATGTATAAAACATGTGAGTATCATCAATAAAGTAGCATGGAACATAAGAAATTATAGATACATTTGAGACATATCAGCATTCAACAACAAATAATATTCTCATAAGAGATTAAGGATTGTTGTCCAAAACTGAAACTTCCACCATGGATCATGGCTTTAGTTAGCGGCCCAATGTTCTTCTCTAACAATATGCATGCTCAAACCATTCAACTCATGATAAATCACCCTTACTTCAGACAAGACGAACATGCATAGCAACTCACATGATATTCAACAAAGCGTTGATGGCGTCCCCAGGAACATGGTTATCGCTCAACAAGCAACCTATTAGGAAATAAGATACATAAGTACATATTCAATACCACAATAGTTTTTACGCTACTTTTCCCATGAGCTATATATTGCAAAGACAAAGAATGGAATTTTAAAGGTAGCACTCAAGCAATTTACTTGGAATGGCAGAGAAATACCATGTAGCAGGTAGGTATGGTGGACACAAATGGCATAGTTTTTGGCTCAAGGATTTTGGATGCATGAGAAGTAATCCCTCTCAATACAAGGCTTAGGCTAGCAAGGTTGTTTGAAACAAACACAAGTATGAACCGATACAGCAAAACTCACATAAGAACATATTGCAAGCATTATAAGACTCTACACTGTCTTCCTTGTTGTTCAAACCCTACTAGAAAATATCTAGATTTTAGAGAGACCAATCATGCAAACCAAATTTTAGCAAGCTCTATGTATTTCTTCAGTAATATGTGCAAAGTATATGATGCAAGAGCTTAAACATGATCTATATGAGCACAACAATTGCCAAGTATCAAGTTATTCAAGACATTATACCAATTACCACATGTAGCATTTTCTGTTTCCAACCATATAACAATTAACGAAGCAGTTTCAACCTTCGCCATGAACATTAAAAGCTAAGAACATATGTGTTCATATGCAACAGCGGAGCGTGTCTTTCTCCCACAGAATGAATGCTAGGATCCAATTTTATTCAAACAAAACAAAAACAAAAGCAAAAAAACACTCTAAGTAAAGCACATAAGATATGACGGAATAAAAATATAGTTTCACTAGAGGAACCTGATAATGTTGATGAAGAAGGGGATGCCTTGGGCATCCACAAGCTTAGATGCTTGAGTCTTCTTGAAATATGCAGGGATGAACCACGGGGGCATCCCCAAGCTTAGACTTTTCACTCTTCTTAATCATATATCATCCTCCTCTCTTGACCCTTGAAAACTTCCTCCACACCAAACTCAAAACGGACTCATTAGAGGGTTAGTGCATAATCAAAAATTCACATGTTCAGAGGTGACATAATCATTCTTAACACTTCTGGACATTGCCCAAAGCTACTGAAAGTTAATGGAACAAAGAAATCCATTCAACACCGCAAAACTGGCAATGCGAAATAAAAGGCAGAATCTGTCAAAACAGAACAGTCCGTAAAGACGAATTTTTTAGAGGCACTAAACTTGCTCAGATGAGAAAACTCCAAACTAATGAAAGTTGCGTACATATCTGAGGATCACACAAGTAAGTTGGCAGATTTTTCTGAGTTACCTACAGAGAACCCTGCCCAAATTCGTGACAGCAAGAAATCTGTTTCTGCGCAGAAATCCAAATCTAGTATCAACCTTCTATTAGAGACTTCACTTGGCACAACAATGCAATAAAATAAATATAAGGAGAGGTTGCTACAGTAGTAACAACTTCCAAGACACAACAAAACAGTAGCAAAATAAACACATGGGTTATCTCCCAAGAAGTGCTTTCTTTATAGCCATTAAGATGGGCTCAGTAGTTTTAATGATGCACTCGCAAGAAATAAGAGTTGAAGCAAAAGGGAGCATCAAAAAGCAAATTCAAAACAAATTTAAGCCTAACCCACTTCCTATGAAAAGGAATCTTGTAAATAAACAAATTCATGAAGAACAAAGTGACAAGCATAGGAAGGCAACACAGGCTCAACTTCAAGATTTTCAACATAAAGAGGGGAAACTTAATATTATTAAGATGCATATAACCATGTTTCCCTCTCTCATAATAACTTTCAGTAGCATCATTGATGAAATCCACAATATACCCATCACTTAAAACATTCTTATCATGGTTCATATGCATAGAAGTATCATTAATTTTGGCATAAAAAGAGTTCTTCTCATTAATAGTAATTGGAGCAAGATTATTATCAAGAATTTGAACATGGTAAACAAGTTGCATATTAAGGGAATTGTTTTTGGCAATCCAATCATAACTATGACAAGTTTCATAAGGATAGTTATAACCTATATCATAGCATTCTTTATAATAATCATCATAGGTTGGAGGCATAGTGTCATCATAAGAAATAGAATAGTTATCTTTCACAGTAGGTTCATCTGTGACCATACCATCATTGTTACTAGAAGGAGATGTATCAAACATATAATGATCAGTAGCAAAAGGATTTTTAAACACCTCATCCCCAAGCTTAGAGCTTTCTATATCATTATGGGAGGAAGCATGGATAGTACTGATACTATGGCAATTATTAACATCATCATTTTCAGAATTAGTTTCCCAGAGGTTTTCAATATCAAAAGTAGTGTGCTCTTTCAAATCATGATCACTAATGTAGGTAAAGGGCATAGGAAGATAATTGTACTCAGATTCATTATCATAATAATCATTAAGAGCAACATACTTACGGTTACCTATCGTTATCTCATACACGCGGGGATATGCCGTTACCTCTTTCTCTTTATTCCCCTTCTTCTTCTTCTTCTTCTTCTTCTTCTTCTTCTTCGTTCCCTTCTTCTTCTTCTTCTTCTTCTTCTTCTTCTTCTTCTCTTCCTTCTCCTCGTTTCCTTCTTTAGGAGGAAGAGGCTTGAAGGGAGGCTTCTCCACATAACCTGATTTATTTCCAGAAACAATAGAAGAAACTTGGGAGGATTCCTCCTTTTCATTAATAAGTTCAAAACACACAGCGGTCCTATCATATTTTGGCAAGGTGTCATCTTCTAAAACATTTTGTATGTAAGTATTTGTATGGCAATTATCAATGCAATAAGAAAAACACCCATGCAGGACATCATCAATATCAAGATCACTCATATGTAACAAAGAGATTTTTCTTGATAACTCTTCACACCACAAAAATAAAGTAAGTTCATCATGCTGATTAGGAGTAATTTCATCATCACAATACAAATTTGCAGCACTTATGGGGTTCAAATTATCATTGGAGGAGCATTGAAAATTAAAATGACCCACTCTATGGCAAAGTTCACAAATAAAAGGATAGAGGGCACAAATTTTTTTACCAAGATCATCTAGAGCCCTAGACCACTTTCTAGTTTTTTCATTAATATGATGGATACAATATTCATCTTCGATTTGATTAACTCCACAAGGTCTATGCATTCCACAAAAATTAACATGCTTATAGGAAATAACATTTTCAGAAGTTTGGGCATGTTTATTGCAATCATTAATAACAGTTTCATCCTTCATGCAAGTGTCTTTAAAAGGTTCATGATACTTATCAAAATTCTTCTTAGGAAATTCAAAATGAGAGGTAAAAGCTTTATAAAGATTTGCAGCAACTTGAGAGTCAAGACCATAAGTAGCACTCATATTTCGAAACTTACCAGTATCCATAAAAGTTTCAATGCATTCATAATCACAATTTATACCTGACTCTCTACCTTTGTCGTTCTCCCAATCTTCAGCGTTCTCCTCAATCCGATCAAGAAGATTCCACCTAGCTTCAACCTCCTTGCTTGTGAAAGATCCCCCCAAACAGGCATCTAGATAGTTCTTGTGATGTCCTGAAAGCCTTGCATAAAAATTATTAATAATAACGTTACAGGGGGAGCTCATGAATGGGACATTTGAGCATTAGTGACTTCAATCTCCCCCATGCTTGGGAAATACTCTCTCCATCACGAGGATAAAAGTTATAAATGTAATTCCTATCAATATGCACTTCATGAGGAGGATAAAATTTAGAATAAAAGAGGGATACAATTTCCTCCCAACCAAGAGAATGACTATTCTTCAGCAATTTATACCAATGCGCCGCTTTACCAGACAGCGAAATAGAGAATAGTTTCTTCCTCACCTCATCCATAGAGATACCTGCACACTTGAATAACCCGCATAATTCATGCAAAAATAGTAAATGATGTCCACGATGGACAGTTCCATCCCCTTCATAACGGTTATCCATAACACGTTCAATAATTTTCATGGGTATCTTGAAAGGAATACTTTCAGTAGGTGGATTTAAAATATCACAAGCATCATTAGAGTTATCGCATATGGGAGATAAAGCATTATCAGAACAAATTTTCTCCCCTAAAGATGGGAAGCTAAAAAGATCATAAAAACTAGCTTCCCCAAGCTTAGACTTCTCCATAGCATTAGCAGTGATTGCATTCATACTAATAACATTTCTACTAGCATGCAAATAAGGTTCCATAGGTTTTTTAATTTTCGCATCACACAATTCATGTCTTAACTTAGGAAATAAATTAAAAAGCTCACAGTTGTTTTCCATTATGCCTTACTAGTGAATAACAAGAAACAAAAAGATGCAGTTGCAGGATCTAAAGGAAATAGCTTCGAGCACTTACAACCGCGCCAGAAAATAACTTAGTTACCTGGGACTGGAGTGTGAGTGCCTTTTACCTTTCCTCCCCGGCAACGGCGCCAGAAAATAGCTTGATGTCTACTCACACTTCTATTCCTGTAGACAATGTTGGGCCTCCAAGAGCAGAGGTTTGTAGAACAGCAGCAAGTTTCCCTTAAGTGAATCACCCAAGGTTTATCGAACTCAGGGAGGAAGAGGTCAAAGATATCCCTCTCAAGCAATCCTGCAATCACGATACAAGAAGTCTCTTGTGTCCCCAACACACCTAATACACTTGTCAGATGTATAGGTGCACTAGTTCGGCGAAGAGATAGTGAGATGCAAGTAATATGGATGAATATGAGTGGTAATAGCAATCTAAAATAAATATGGCAGCGAGTAAACATGCAACATAACAGTAAACAAACGGAGATTCGATGTTCGGAAACAAGGCCTAGGGATCATACTTTCACTAGTGGACACTCTCAACATTGATCACATAACTGAAACTACTCTACACTCTCTTGTTGGATGACAAACACCATTAATTGTGTAGGGCTACAAGAGCACCTCAATGCCGGAGTTAACAAGCTCCACAACATTCGATGTTCATATTTAAGTAACCTTAGAGTGCATGATAGACCAACGCAATTATACCGAGTACTAACATAGCATGCACACCGTCACCGACAGGCTATGAAAGGGGGAATAGATCACATCAATACTATCATAGTAATAGTTAACTTCATAATCTACAAGAGATCACAATCATAGCTTATACCAAGTACTACATGATGCACACACTGTCAACATTACATCATGGAGGAGGAATAGACTACTTTAATAACATCACTAGAGTAGCACATAGATTAATAGTGATACAAAGCTCATGATCACATAAAGATCACACCATGGGAGAGAGAGATGAACCACATAGCTACCGGTAGAGCCCTCAGCCTCGGGGGAGAACTACTCCCTCCTCATGGGAGACATCACCGTTGATGAAGATGGCGGTGATGTCGATGGAGATGCCTTCCGGGGGCAATTCCCCGTCCCGGCGGCGTGCCGGAACAGAGACTTCTGTCCCCCAGATCTTGGCTTCGCGATGGCGGCGGCTCTGGAAGGTTTTCTGGTGTTTCGTCAATCCGTGTCGAAGATTTAGGTCAGGACGGCTTAAATAGGCGAAGAGTCGGAGTCGGAGGGGCCACGGGGCCCCCTCACAGTAGGGGGGCGCCCCCCTGGGCCGCGCCGCCACCACGTGTGGGGCCCCCAGGGCTCCCCTCTGGTCCCTCTCTGGCTCTCTGGAAGCTTCCGGGAAAAATAAGGTTCTGGAAGTTGATTTCGTCCAATTCCGAGAATATTTCCTTACTAGGATTTCTGAAACCAAAAACAGCAGAAAACATGAACTGACACTTCGGCATCTCGTCAATAGGTTAGTTCCGGAAAACGCATAAAATCATCATAAAGTGCGAGCAAAACATGTAGGTATTGTCATAAAACAAGCATGGAACATCAGAAATTATAGATACGTTGGAGACGTATCATGCACCTATGGAGGCTAGCTTGGTGTTGTGCTAGCTCCGTAGGTTGTTGGGAGCCTCCTTGTGGTGTGGAGCTCGCCCCAACCTTGTGAAGGAATCACCGCCTCGACCGGTGCCATAGTGGAGAAGGGGGAGCACCTTTGTGGAGCTCTCTCGAGGAAGAAGGTGAGGCCTTCCTCCGTGGTGTGGCCGTCTAGCCACTTGTGTGAGGCTAGCACCTCCTCAACGCAGACGTACTCCCTTTTATGGGAGGAACTGCGGGAAACAAACCTCGCCTCGTCTCCGCGCCCTCCGGTTGTCCCGCTCCTTACTCTTACTATCTTGTTTGGCTCCTTTGCTTGTTGCACTTGTCTAGGATCATAGTAGGAACACCGCCATTGCTAAAGCTGTCACCTTTACCTTCCGTTGCACTAAAAATTGAAAAAGGCTAAAACTTGACGTAGCGTCCATTCACCCCCCACCCCCCTCTTGTTCGCTATGATCCATTCACCCATAAATCAATGTAAAAGATGATATTATCATCATATATGTTGCAAATATGTGGAAATTAAATATGATAAAGGACAGAGTTCATGTATGCATTTTACATGCATCAGCATCCCCAAGCTTAACATATGCTCATCCCGAGCATAAAGGTGATAAAACTAACATGAACTTTGGAATTTATTATATATAGCTTCTAAGTAATCATTTAAAGTATCACAAGGTTCAGTTAATAAAGAATGACAATAAGTAATATGAACTCATAAAGTGATAACTCTTACATTCTACAAAGCATGCATAATGATAAATAGCATTGTAAGAAACATGAATGATAAGTAGTATATGAATCATAAAGCATGCGTAGGAGAATCATATAGAATTGTTGGAAGACTCTTTATCCTCTCTTTTCTTGGATATTTTTGACTCCTGAACACAAGAAAATAAGCAGAAAATATATGTGCTAAACCTCCAAAAAATAAAAAGTAGAGAGAATAAAACAAGGTTTTGAGATATGCAATTGATGACGACTACTAGCAACGCCAAAAATATCTTGATATGTTGGGACTCCAAGTGCAGAGTGTTGTATGAAGGGAATATCTTCCCCACAAGGGTGACTCGAGGGTTTATATCGAACTCTCGGGGAACTGGATGGAAGAGTATTCTCTTCTCTCTTCTTCAGGCAATCCTGCAAGTAAAATAAATGTCTTGTGTCCCCAACTCCACCATGTGGTTGTCAAGCACAAGGTTTCGCGTAAGTAAATAACACAAATAGGTAATAAAACAAGTAGAAACTAAACTAGATAAAATAACTAAGTAAAAATTGTAAAGAGATTGATTGTTTTTGGTGTTTTGGATGGAAATAAAAAAGTAAATATTTTTGTATTTTCAGTATAAAATAGTGCAGCAAATAGAAAACAATGTAAAAGCAATATAAAGGTGTTTCTTATGATAAAAAGTGGACTGGTGTTCATGGGTTCTCTCTAATCCTCGTGTATCTAGTTTTTAGCACTCTGAACCATGTTGTGAAGATGCTATTAGTAGGTGCTAGTGTATTTGTGATCCTTTTTTATGGATGTTCACATCTTTCCATGGGCGAAAGCTGCAAAACCCAAACATCCTTTTGTTATAGAAAATATAGGATTTATGTACAATTTATGTAGAAGTTGTGTAGGATTTGAATTGTATGGAAAAAACTTCTTTGCAAATACATTGTTTGATTAATATGACCATATTTCATGGGAACTAATTCTATAAAAATCTTGAAGCGTAAATCTATAGGAAAAATACATTACTCATATCTCATAAAATAATTGTTTGCTAGTACAATCAAAGACACCTTCACTTGAGTTTTTGTAGTGTTCAAGTAAACATGACATCTCAATTTTAAAATAAAGACCGTGTATATCGATTGATGCAGAGGCTAGGGTATACCCCCATTTCGAAAAAAAAGTAAACATAACAACTCAATCCTACAAATTTTCCCGTTTCTATATACTCCCTCCGTTCCTTTTTAATTGACTCAAATTTAGTACAAAATTGTACTAAATTCGAGTCAATTAAAAAAGAACGGAGGGAGTATTTTTTATCATGTGAGAATGAAAGAGCCCTAAGTGGGCATCACCCGGTGACGTGGCAGCCGGCCTTCTGCGTGTTATGCTACATAGGTCGTGATCCGACGGTATCCGGTCCCTGCTACATAAAGCTTGCCTCCCGAGTCCCAACCACAGCGCCGCCGCCGCCGCCGCCGCCGCCGCCGCAGCCAACCCCCGGTCCTTCGCCTCCTGCGCATCCCTCGTGAGAAATTCCTTCTCCTTCCGCCTCGACCCGCGGGAGGCGGCGATGGAGCACGGTTCGGTAACCGATTCGACCTCGTCGACCTTCTCCATTATGGAGGAGGATCACACCCTCGCCAACTCCGTCAGATTTGTCCTCAACCAGGAGTGAGTGACGCTTCTTCATCTCCTTCCGTTCCCGTTTTCTGAAATAACTCCAGCTCTACCTGTGGGGTGTTTCTAGTCCTACGGTGGAAGAGAAATCGTCTTCTTGCTGGCTGTTCTTCTAGCTTCTTGCGATGTGGGATACAGTAAAAACCAAAGATTGGCATGGATTGTTGATGGAAAATATCAAATTTAGTGCGAAAAATGCTTGGATAGAGAGGCACAGATCAACTGTACATCCTGTTCAACGCAAACTGCGAATAATAATATGCCATCTGTTGACCAAGGTTTTGATGTTTTCTGCACATGTAGTGAGAGCAAGGGGCGAGAGGGCTAAGTATGCATGTTTTCTAGGACCTTCGTCCCTGCGCCAATGATTCTTTACCATGAACTGTATTTGTCAGCTGATCCTGTTCCTCGCCAGTTTGCAGCTATATGAATCCTGCTGTAATGAGCCTTCAACAGAAATAACTTGTCTTGTTAGCTTTTCTTTTCCGGGGCAGCTATTGATGAGTATATTACTTTTATTTGATTACCTAGGCATGGTGATAATCTCCAGTTTCTCCCACTTCGTTTTCTCATCACCAAAAACTAAGAGAGAGAGAAAAAAAGCTTTAGGCCATATGATGAAACAACCTTTTTGATCTGTTGATATAATTGTCAAATGATGTTAATCTAGGGTCATGTATTTGGAGTATAAACTTTGCTATGATCAACAGAGTATCACATAGTAAGTTACACGGCCCAATATTAGACTATCAAACATTCTTGGCGTTTGTTGATAAACTCAGGTACATGTTCTGCTTGGCATTTTCTTTTCCCCCTCGCAGATGGCCGTATTGAAACTAGTCTGATGTTAATGGGACCACTAGTTCTAGTACAATTCTGAATAAATAGAAAATATCTATGACTCCCAAGTGGAACTCTTGATATATGTAATCAAGTCATATTCTTTTGCTGAACTGTTTCTGTTTGGTAGAATTCGCAAAGGTGTCGACGGTCTTCAGTTATACTTCTACCAGAAGCTAAAACCTCACAAATACCATTCAATTTCCAGAAACAAATGTGAATATATGAATTCAAGATTCTCATTTCTATCTTTCTGATTCCATTTTCTATCCACAGCCCAAGGGTGGCATTTTGTGGATATAGCATCCCTCATCCTGCTGACAAGAAGGTCAACATAAGAGTTCAGACTACAGGTACTGTATTGTGTCATATTATCCTGATATTTCATTTCAAATTCCCAGCAGACTTAACTGTTGCTTTTATACATTCTTTATTTTTAATGCTGGTTGAATGAAATGGAAAGAATCGCATTCATTGTGCTACTTCATGCGGTTGTATCTCGAGTAGGTACTCGGTTTCAAATACATAGGCCCTGTAACCTGTTTGGTAGAGCTCAGGATCCTTATTTTTCAGCTCCCTGCTCCTGATTCTCCAATACTCTTCTTTGAGAATCTAGATCCAGCCCAAATAAAATTTCTGGCTGTACATTAGCTCCATAAACACAAGAAAATAATTTTGTGGTCACATAGACCATGATACCCTTGTTTTCTGTCTGCACACTGTACGGGAAATTCGGCAACAACAAGACATACATATTCTAGCAGTTAACCAATTATTAACTAGATGATATGGTCATTTCTTTTGGTTGTGTTTAGGCTTGACATTAGGACAAGCATCTAGAAATAACAAGTTGATTTAGCTGAACAAAGATTGACTTCAAAAGGGGTGATGTAGCAGGGAGCGCTACCCCCTACTCGTGTATCATCACTGCAGATGTGGTAGTGCTTATGTTGCCAGGATTATCAGACAATAGCGCTACACCTTAAACATATAGCACAATGCTTTATTGGGTGCGCTCTTTTCCTGTGGCTGAAGCTATTCAACGCAACATTCTTCATTATGTTCATGCTCAACAGAAATCCACTTCGCCTCAGAACCTACCTCTCATAAAATATATTTCAAAATGTCTAAAAATTTCGAAAAAGATATCCAGGTGTTCGCATACAAAGTTTTGTGATAAAAACTCATTTTGTATGGCATGTGCGGAAAAGAAAATTTTGTATGCTCCAAAATAGATTTTCAACATAGATTTTTTTTTGTCTCTCTTACACATGCCACAAAAATGACTTATTTCCCTGTCAAACTGTGTGTGCGAACATATAATGTCCTGATGTACACATGTGATTTTTTCGAATTTTTTAGCATTTTTAAGTATATTTAAAGTGCAATTTTCATAATAGGTGAATCTAGACCTATGAGCCAAATTACTGTGTCCCCTACTCAATCCCTGTGGCATCACCTTGACAGTTTCTCTGTGGGTTCCTGATATTAGAACACTCCATTCTCATTTCCATTCAGGACACATAAGCCACTAATACATAGATAGTCGAAGCAACAGATGCGGAAAATTATTAAAGCTGAAATACCTTAACTTAGACTTGGTCAGGCGCTCCTCATACACGTCCAACACCTTCAGTTTCACAAGGTTCATTAACTAAGTTTAGACAAGCCAGATAGCTAGGTGGGCGTTCCACCATTTGTTGGTGACTCCTGTGTATGGCTGGCCGGTATTTGCGGCATGCAGATCTAGTATCTTGGTCTGTCACCAGACACTGGTGCATGCTTTGCCTGTACTTATATACCCATGGAACGACTGGTTAGCGCCAAGAGGCACATATATCTTGCATTCACTCTCCGCCACCATTCCCTTCCACGTCTCCTGCATCTCGGCGTCATCTTTCTTGCTGCCCGTGCCAAGAAGAATCGCGTGGGGTGGAACTTGAGAGGTGTCACAACGGGGAGTCCACGAAGAAAGTCGATGCCATCTCCAAGGGCAACAACCTGAAGAAGATCATGGATGATGGCAATTGATCGAGCGGCTTATTGTTTGGTGGCATGGTTGACGAGCGCGGACAGGATAGCCATGGTTTTCTTGAGATTGTTGCCCTTGGAGATATCATCGACTTTTTGGACTCTCCTTGGCGGCACCTCTCGCAGTTCCACTCAACGTGCTTCTTCTTGGCCACGATGGTGAAGCTGCATGTTGTGTTTTTCATGTTTTTCAGGTCCAACCTCATGCATCATTAGGCGTATTCTTGATATGGCTCAGCCCTGCAAATGGTGCGCACAGCCTACACACGCTCCTCCCTCGCCTCTCGCGAAAGTTAGTACTCCTCTGTATCGAAAAGGATGTCGCAGATTTGTCTAAATTTGGACGTATCTATATACTAAATAGTGTCTGGATACATCCAAATTTAGACAAATCTGCGACATCTTTATCAGGACGGACCTCTGTAATTAGACTGAGCTTACACACGCATTAGAAAGTACTCCCTCCGACCATAATAAGATGTTATTACAACCAATATACCCATATATTATATTATGGTACGGAGGGAGTAGCAGGTAACGAGTTTAACTGATCCAAGCAAAATACATGAATCTCACGAACACATAAGCATACTGGAGCCCATGAATCAACAATAAATCAGCACATAAACAACCATTGACCTGATGAATACGTGAACACATAAGCATACTGGACCCCATGAATCGACAATAATTCAGTACATAAACAACCATTGGCCTGGTGAATACGTGAATGCAAACGCAGACACACAGAGATCTTAGGAACCGGCAGAACAAATAAACACACGTGGATTTCATGGACAAACACGGATGGCCTGATTCATTCAGGTCCACAAAAATAAGCTGCAGGTTGCTCCACTCATGTGAGCCGAATTCACAAAAAACACGCAGCCAAGAGAGTTTGGCTTGGCTCTGGCTGCTATAGCTGAGGATCAGGAGATGAACCAAACAAGCCCTAGTATTCAGTAAATCTATTTTCATATAGGATGTTGCAATATGTGTTAGATCTTCATCTTTACACTTTACTCCACGAACCGTATAATTAAAATCTATCTTCATATAGTAGGATGTTGCAATGTGTTTGGGGTAGCTTGTTAGGTCTTCGTCTTTACTCCATGAACCGTATAGTTAAACCGATGTCTCTGTAGAGTAAATTCAACTCGAGTACCAAAACTATTGCTACCATCTCATTGCCACTAACTACTTCCCAGATTCCTTATTCTTCTAATCCCTTAAAGAAAGTGCTCACACTTCTGATGTGTGTTTGTTATTTTTTCAGGAGATCCAGCAAAGGATGTAATGAAAGATGCTTTACAGGACTTGATGGTGATGGGGCAGCATGTTAGAGGGACTTTTGACAGAGCAGTGGCTGATTTTAAATCAAACATGCCAGCAGAACAAGTGGATGTTGATTCGAACCAGCAATGAAGTTTTGCGGCACCCCCTATTCATCAGGATCAAGACGATGTGTAACCAGCTTATCATCAGAAGGCGGATCAACTGTGATTTCTGCCATTTAAGGTGTCTATCTACGAGGGATGTGTGGACATTGGTTTTAAAGCGGTTTTAAAGCTGTGATTTGTCCATGTACTGTTACTGATTTTGTTAGCTGAACACTGAAATGTTGCAGTTTGTTATGAATTTATAATGAGCTGGATTTCGGCTGAGATTGAGAGAGTAGTCGCACTAAAATGCTGTATTGTTGGATTCCAGAACCGACAGATGGTACAATTTGTGGTTCCAGTCCTCGGGAAATTTTGAAATGATGTGTAAAATCCATACTCCCTCTGATCCATAATAAGTGTAAATCAGTGACACTTATTATGGATTGGAGGGAGTAGAAAATATCATCATCTCTTTAGTATATTGTAATGTGCTGATTTGCCTAGGACAAAAGCATATTTTCTGTTGGCAAATTTGTTTGCTTTCGTTCCAACTATCTATTTATCTGTTTCTAATTACTAGTACGAAAACATTAATTCTATACAAAATGCCAGACAAAATTCGTTTTATCATGAGGAATGATAAATCAAATGCGAAGAGAAGTTATCCTGACGAAACTGTCCCTTGTGTTTCTTCCAACTCACAGTGAATTTTAAGTTGAACTTAGTACTGTACTATAACACTCACACGCACGGTGCACAATTGTTCGGTATCTTCATGCCAATCTGTCGCCCAGTAGAATTTGATTGCATGAGTTGATCACGACGGGTGATTAACTCGTACGTTTTGCCAACGTGGCTTTCCATTATACAAGACAAGAAAATGTGATAACAATCTTTTTAACAAGCGTATCAAATGAAACAGATGGCATAACGGAATTTCACAGTAAAGTTGCAGCATTTGAACATCAGTCTGCAAATAGCTTATTGAATTACCAACTATGCAACATACAATTCTGAAAGATGTCAGGATGTGGCACATTTTAAAGCATCTGTATCAGATACTGACTAGTGCTCCACATTCCGTTGACAAAGCGGACTAAATGCAAATAAAAGCTAAGATGCACGAAGAAGACGGCATAGAGAAACAAGACCACGGGAACAAATGAGAACCCTAGGATCCGAAATGGTACAACGATGCATGAAAAGCATCCGACTACAAAGAAAACCCTAAACACCTCCGACTGGTCGAGCATCAACAATCGCAGTGAGTTGAGGATGACCGCCAGGTGCATATTCCCAAAGAATGAAAGATCAGATCCACGGTTATAGCCTTTCCAGAGTTATTCACCAAGTGACGGGGACACGATTCCAAGTGTGCTCCTCCTTTCCTGATGCTTTTTTCTTTAAGGATTCTTGGTGCAGATTCACAGCCACCAGACATGTGGTCTAGGGAGTGGTGGCAACTGATGCGGAACACGCAAGAACAAAAGGCTGAAACAACTAAGTACGAAGAGGGCCAGAGATGGTATCGCGCCCAGAGTTGGTGTCTTTGTGTTTCAAAGACATGTTTGCAAACTGCGAGTCAAGGTCTCTACTGTTACTACGACCAAGAGTACCAGGTTGCGGTGGCTGTTGCTGCTGCTGATACAACGACCTGAGACGGCCAATTTCCCGCTCAAACATTTCCTGTTGAACTGCAATGTTAAAGGGGAAATGGTCAGATGTTATTCAGCTTTCAGTAAAGAAATTTAAACTGAATCTTGCACAAAAGATGTTTGTGTAATATCACAAATTCCTCACTAAGGCATCAATCTCTCAACTTCTTTTAGGAAATGAAAGCTCCTTAGGCTACCAATGAGTCCTTTAGCTAGCAATTCATTATTTGAAATAAAGAAGTTGCGACAAGTTAATTATAAATGTTGACTATGTATTTGAAATGTTTGTTTTAACAGGATGTATTTGAAATGTGAATGGACCCATAGTGCTACACAAATCATATACATGAATATACAGAAGTTTAACTCAAAGTCTAATAGAAATATACTTGTGCATTTAGAATTTCAGCAACCATTGGTTCCATCAGTGTTGTCCATGACGCTGATATGTTCGAGAAATTGTCAACGAAAGATAGGCTATTTGTAAACTCTCCAAGGCTTGCTAAGGTCCACGTACCAACCAATTAAGACCAAGCTGGAACCTAATTTGTTTCTAACTTGTAAAATTCAAGGTTCATTGGGTCTTAGAACAATAAACAAATATTAGCTGTTGTTTAAGTTCATTTAGAACAGTAAAGTTTGGTATCAAACTTTTCTAAGGCAACCTCGGCCTAAAGTTCAAGCAGACTTTTTTTACAGAAAGTACCAAGTGAAGACATCTCTTCTGAATTTGAGCACCGTCTATATTTAACAGTAGTTCCATATTTCTCCTATCCAGAAGAAATTGTGTAGAAAATTCTATAAAATAAGAAAATAAAAATACAGGTCAGCATACTTACCACGTTTAATTACTTGCTCCTGAGCTATACTCTCCAACCTTTGCTTCAAGGCTTTATTTTCCAAGTCTAGCATTATATTTTGTTGATTAAGAAACTCCATTTCAGCAGACACTTCTATCCCTTCTGACTGCATTATCCAGAGATGAATATTTTCTATTTGTCAAATACAACACTGAATCGTGGAACAGAAACCAAAAACCATTTGTCGCCATGAGCTTACCTGTAATGATTGGACTTTACCCTCAAGCTCTGCAATATACTGGAGCTTCCGTACACGAGACCTCTGCGCATATTGCCTGCAAGTGATATGATATAAAAAATAATCAGATGCATTAAAATTTGGAAATGTTCAACCATGCTATCGCAAACTTGCAGGTTGGTAATATTGAAATGCCCTACGGTGAAAAATACAAAATCTTGAAATCATAGCACCCTAATTCCGATCACTATAGATAAGCAATGTACAGAGCAGAGTCCCTTGAGGCTTTTTGCAAATGTCACATTCCAATTTAAGACTCACTCATAAAGTAGCAATTTTTAGGGGAAAAATCAAATGTTTTTTTGCATTTATATTGCCACAGGACAATATATCCATTATGTCCGGTGTGACCTTGATCAAATGCACCATAACTAATGAAATAAGTAAATATTTTCTCTATTAGGTGCGACCATCAGCGGTGGATGGGGACTGGCAGGGATCAGGGCTTCCTCCATTTTCTCCTAAGTACATGCATATCATTTTGTTAATACTTAAAATCCATTTTTTTGGGTGTGAGGTTGGTTTTACCTTTATAATATAAAAATCTATACCGTAGGTTCCATATGGTAAAAACAAATACTTAAAATCCAAATGAATTTTCTAGTATTACATACTTTGGCCCCTCTTAGTAATAGTGTTATTTTTTAGGGGAAAAATAGAGGATTTCTCTAACTTATGCAATTAATACTGTTATAATGTATTGATTCATTTGGCAGACCTCTAACTCTAGTTTCTGGAGCCACCACTGGCGACCAATCAAATGTGCCATGCAGCTATAAAGAAGAATTATTAAATGACTACACTGCTTGCTTTACCTCGATGAACTTCAGAATAGCAAAATCAGCAGAGCATGTGCTGATGCTAAAATCTAATCTAACCTACAGAAAACGGCTGGCTCTATTGTTATGTCGTCAGTAAATCTCACTCCTCGGGCTATCAACGTTAGTGGTTCTAATTTTAAAATCTAGCACGGATAGTAGTTCTTGGAAGTGATAGATCATGCAGCAGAAGTATACTCACTGTTTAGCACGCTTGGTGTCCGCTTCCGACTGTGCGTACTTTGGTAGCACACCCTCCTTCCTCTCTATCCCGAGTTCATCAAGAGCTCTTTTGTCCATGGCATGCTCATGATCCCTCAACCCACTCGGTGGCCCGTGATGGCCACCAACTTTCTCCCTCACCGGCATCGGCGGGCCTGGCCTGTAACCTGCCAAATTCGGCATGCCTTGCTCCCACGGCCGGCCCTGGGGCCTCCCATATGAGGTTGGCTTGGCATAGTACTCCTGCACGCCGCCCCATGGCGCAGCCTGCCCTCCTCCGCCCATCTCCTCGAAACTATTGGCAAATGAGCCAGATGCAGCACTTCCATCAAACAGTGCAAACGAGTCGCTCGACGACCTGCGGTGCCCGGCACGGCGCACAGGTGTCTCGGGCTCGTCGAGGAGGTCGTCGAGCCACGACGGCTGCTCCTCAATGATGCTCTCAGACGAGGTGCGCTGGTGGTGCCCGTGGCCGTGGCCATGCCCGAAGCGGTGGTGCGCGGCACCCTGTGGCCTGGAGATCGGGCCGTGGTCGGCGTACGGCGACGCCACCGTTGGGAACGGGCTGCGAGGAGGCAGCAGTGCCTGCTTCTGGAGCTTCGGGTTCGCCATCATCATTTGCTCGACCAAACTGCACACAGCAAAAAGCAAATCTGTGAGATAACTCAAGATTTGAGCGAATTTAACACCAAAAGAACACGAGCTTGCATCAATCAAGGCGGTCCAATTCACAGCTGTACCCACAGATCTCAGCGAATGCTATGCCAAAATAATTCGAGCCGTGTTCCTCTACGGCGAATTCGCGTCAAAGATTCGAATCTTTCTTCGACCGCAAGCATCCAATTGTACCAGGAAGCGGTCAAGATCCGAGCTAAGCATAAGGACCGAGCTGGAAGATGTAATTTGGCAGACGAAACGCGGCAGAATCGAGCAAATACAGTACAAATCAAGGCGGATCAAGACCAAGGGCCAGGCCGCACCAAGAATCGTAGAAAGGAAGAACCAAACCCCCACCACCAAGAGAGAAACTCACCAATTCGGCGGCGATTCCTCCGGCCACCCCACCCCCAATTGCCGGTACCAAACCCTTGTACTAATCCGCAACTGTTTGGATGTATAACAGAGCTAATTTTCGGGGGATTAGAGCCTACGAAGAAGAGGAGAGATGAGGAAGACGGGAGAGGGAGGGGGAGGAGACGGGAGGAGAAATTGTATAGTGAGGGGAGAAAAATACCAATTAAATAGTGTCACGTTAGCGTTTTTATAATAATGCAACAGCGACAAAATTTTGTTTTGGGTGAAAAGCAGCCGTCAATTCAGGGATCAACGGCGAGAGATTCCGATGGGAATTATTGTCTTCGATGTGGGGAAACGAGTGGCCGATACTAGTGGCCAGAGAGGCAATTGCTCTGCGTACCCGGGTGTAGCCATGTCAAATGAACATTCTAATCTTTCTAATAATATATGTTTTGTACTAATATGTATCTTATATTATCATGATTAAACTTACAATCTAAAAATACGTGTAAGCCCTATGAACCGGGACAGAGAGAGCAGTTGTGTCATGTAAAGTCAGAATTTTCTTTTATTAGGAGGCGACGTTTTCGTCGAGAACGAGACGTTTGTGGTGGCTTCGTCAATTTTAAGACTTGCTGGATTAATTTTTTAGACTAATATCTCGGACGTGCTCATAGAGATAAGATATATGTGGGTGCATTCACGGAGATGAGTATATGTACGCCTTTGTGAGCATTGCGTATGTACTATGTTTCATAAAAAAGTACACTAATAAAAAAAAATAGACACTTTTAGTAAGCAAATGAACTGTTTCATTTCATTCACCAATGGAATCTCTATGTTCGGACTATTGTCTACAACAATTTCCTTATTAGATGTTTGCCTTGTGAGGATATACTGATGCAGTGTAGATTTTTGTAGCTCTAGCTATACATATTTTTTTGAAAATTAAAAATAATATTTTAAAGTTTTAAACAAATTTGAAAATAAATCTTGATGTAAACAATGTTATGATCTATGTACGTGCAAAATTTCAACTCAAAATACCTTATATTGTGGGCTGCACAAAAATAACAAAATATGACAGATTTTCATGTTTTAAAATCTTGGACTGTTCACTACAATAGATGTCAGTTTTTTTTTCATTTTTACATATCCCACAATATAAGGTATTTCGAGTTGAAATTTTGCATGTCTGTGGATCACAACATTGTCTACATCAAGATTTATTTTCAGATTTTATAAAAAAACTTACACTGGTGATTTTGAATATAAATACCAAACTACATGTTTAGCTCGGTGTATAACCGTGGTTTCCGTACAGTGATGGTTATACATAATTACGAATAGTGTTAATGGATTCGCATTATAGTGTCGTATAGGCATATCCTAAAACACGCAAAAAAAGATGAGATTGTCGCCAATGTAATTCAGTTTGGTTTTTTTATATTACTATGGTTTCAAGACATGTACCTGCAAACGTGGATGATTTGCTATATATAGACTATCGGCGACTTCTAAATTATTGCTATGGTTAAAGTTGGACACATACGGTTGTGGGCCAGTTTAATTCTGAAATTCGCAAGAGATATTTAGATTCTCTTCCGTAGCAAAGAAGAAATAATCTTTGGCAGAATAAAGGAGAGAAATGAAATAAATACTGTCCATGAGCTAGCAATGGAGCTGGTCTGTTGGTGCATGTGGCAAAAACAGCTTGGATGGCGTTGTTTAAGTGCAGTGCAGCCCATATTGGGTAGTGGGGGCAAACGGAAAACAGAAAACAACTCATGCCACCAACAGGACAGCTCAGGTTCCAGCTGCGACCACGCCACGATCTGGTGGTGTCCTGCTGTCTTTATGCCCCTACCTATGTCCTCCTCTCTATTCTTGCCCTCGTGGCCTGCTTGTCTATGCTTTTCTCTTTTGTGATCAGCCCGTTGGCCTATTTGGACAGTGAATAAAAAAGAAAAGCTCTCTTGCTGGACTAGAAAAATGTTTGCCTATTCAGAAATCAATATTTTTTTTCTAAACTAGTCTGATTTCCCTCTCCTCTAATTTTGTTCACCAATCCCCCATCTAATTTTTTGTTCGGCTGCATCATCGCCTCTCGCTTCCTGTCTCCGGTGATCGCAACCGCTGAATTAATGTTCGAGGTTGGGTTAGCTATCATGGATGCAAGCTAGTGAATGCCCTCGGGAGATGACAGACAGGTTATGAGTATTGTGTGTCAAAATGGTACATCGATGTCGTAGAACATGTCGAGAGAAGACATGGACGATGAAAGCGGGCGCAGTAGACGAAGGAAGAAGCAATTGATATGATGACACTATAAATTAGAAACACTAGTTAGATCGATGCCACTGTTTTGCCACGACCTCCACAGATTCTTTTTTCCTTATGCACATGTAAATATAATACATAAAGAAATTCACATGTATAGAAAAGGATAGTTGCATTATATTCCAAGAGCAATAAGATTTACTTTGCTTCAAATGAAATTTCATAAAAATATTTAACTTGGCAGCATATGCATAAAAGCAACACTCCAACATAAAGGTGTTCATGCACCGGTAGGAAGAATCACGAAGATAAGAAGATACATCGATTAGTAGACATTCCATTTTGAAAAGATACCCCCTAGCAAGGTTGTTGCTCATTAGAAAAATCGATGCCACTGGTGAACAAATCCAAAATAGTGCTTCTTCATAGAATCATGTAATATCCAATGCGAAAACATATTTATGTAATGATAGAAATAAACGGTGCATACAGAACTCAATGTCCGGAGAAAAAAACATTGCAAGAGGCGTTCCTCACAAAAGTGAAGTTTTCGCATGGAGATGTATTTGATGCGGAATTTTCAAGATTAATAGAACAAGAACTGTCATCAAGGAAGGTAAAGGTAGACCACATATTTTTGTTGTAAAAGCTTCAAGTGGCTTCACATCATCGGAAATTAGCAGTAGCATCTAAATTTTTTTTCCCAAAATCTCCAAGCAAAAACCAGATGATGTCTACATTTTGCATGCAAGACTTAAGTTTAAATGATAAAAGATAAAAACTAATTGTTATATGTTTATCTCGTAGCCTTTGAACTTTACCTCATTGGTATTCTACAACTAAAATATCTGGTTTACATAATTGAACCATAGCTTCAAGTTACAAAGGAAGGGATTACGCTTCGCCTCAACATATATTATTCTGAATGGAAGTAATATGCCAACTGAAGTACCACTAAATTCCATTTGCTTATCCTTCGGCAAATTTTAGTGCCCTGCTTTACTTAAAAGTGTGATTTCAGTGTAAACTATATACATAACGAAACGAGAACATGATTGAAGGTGTACAATGAACAGATAATTTTTATTTATTTCGCACATAATAGATCTGCGCATTTACGTCCCCTGCGCCGCTCGAGGCTTCTACTCAAGCAGCCCGTGTGGAAACTAAACCATTCCCGGCTCGGAGCTGTCTAGACTTGAAATTGCTTATACTGTTTTGTACAATCAAGGAATTTTGGGTCTGGATCACAAAGTATAGGAGCGGAAAATAGTGTCGAGAACTGAATAAAATATCAGGCAAAAAGAAAATGCACAAGCAAATGCAAATGCACAAGCATGTAGTACCCAGGCCATCATCAAAATACTAAGAGTAGCATAAAAAAGCAAATGAGGTAGTATACTGCATTAGACTGATAGTACATCGTCAAGTTAATTGTCAGACCATCACGCAGCTAGATGACAATCTTTCCAAAACTGGTGGATGCCAACAGTTGGAAATGACTCCATCAAGCCAGAGATGCTACTGCAATTGGTGCTGTCTAGGAAGTTAGTTCAACCATAGTGTCTCTGTGTGCCTGGACGTAATCGCCCTATCCTACAAAATTACTTACTAAACCGTGAGATTGACGTTGTGAGGGAAATATTTCAGAAACATTAGCAACTGTTCGTGGCCCCAGTACTTCCCTGCTTTTTTGGGTGACCCTATCTGTGGGCAAGTGAACCAGCCGTCCAAGCAAATCATGGTTGCTTCGATGCTGCTACTTGACAACGCTTTTCATTAATCTATGTGAAAGTTCATAGCTCTGCTACCTGACCCATCGGCTGCCAAATTAGATTCAACCCATCGCCTGAATTTTCAGAATTGGCGCATACTGTAATTTCCTGAAGAACTGCACAAGATTTCGATGGTGTCGAGGAACAGAACAGCAGCCCACACGAGGGTAGAAAGCTCATCGTGCTATCGAGTAACGGCTGAGTCGACCGGCTTCCGATGATTGGATACATCGAACGCTTGGGACGGCAAGCCAGCTCTTGCCAGGCAAAGCTTAATCGCCTGGATGGAACCCATACTCCAATAGTACAGCAAGCAGCATGAAGGGTCTCTTTCCAAACGGTTGCTCTAGAGCTCTCGAATTTGGCGTCAAGTCCCAGTCCCAGTGAGACCGCGAAGCAACTTTCATTACACGTCAGCCGGCTTGTATTTTCCTTGGTCTTGGATGACCAGTCTACGAGCTTCACACGTCTGGACTGAACCTGTCTGTGTAGAGCTCCGGTGGCTGTGCTCACTCGATGGACAACACGCCTATCCGGCTGGTCCTAGGATAGTCATTTTTTTTAAAAAAATATATAATATATTAAGCTAGCAAGCTGTCTCATTAAAAACCTTCCAGTCCCCTTAGGCATCCTGGTAAGGAAAAGAGTACGTCTGAAAGTTACTGCCACCACATCAGAATTCAGTTACATCGTTTATCAAATTGCTAACAATAAACCTAGGTGCCCCACACTACCAACTACTAGAACTATTACTGATGAAACTATCCCTAGCTATCTCATGAGCCACTTGATTAGCATCTCTCGGACAGTACTCGAAAGATACGGATCCTAATTGTGATCGCATGTCAGTGCAATCCGCAAATATTGTTGCTTCATTCCACCATGTTTCTTCTCCCGTGCATGCTTGGATCACCTCCATAGAGTTCGACTCCGCCACGACATTGTTGCAGCCCATCTTGATCGCTAGTGATAGACCCTCTCTCATAGCAATTGCTTCCGCCATGGTGATGTTACATATTGCAGCAAGGAGCTTGATGCCGCCACAAATCCACCTTGATGATCACGAATTATAGCCCCAGTCGAACCTGCATAAGAATCAACATGAAATGATGTGTCAACGTTCAGCTTCACCTCTTGAGGTCCTGGCTTAGTCCACTTCTTATCAGTTATCAAATTTTGGCCTCGGGCGGATATCTTTGCCGCATTAGCAACAATGGAGAGGATGGATATCATGCATCGATATGGTGTAGGGACATGTTCTTCTCGGGTTCTTCTTCTTCGAATCCACCATAGATACCAACTTGTAACACAAACAAGTTCTTTAAGCCCCACATTTTCCAAACCTTGGACAATATTATCTTGCACCATCAGCAAATGCTCCAGGACTGCAGAACCTGACCGATCCATCCCTTCGTTATGTTGAATGTAAATATAGTCCATATCCTTCTTTTATCGGTTCGAACTTTTGGAAAGCATGGCTAGTCCATCAATCTTATACGCTGGCTTTCTTAGGGCCTACTTGCATGGATGTTGTTTGCCAACCGGTATTTAGCTCAGACATGAACTAAAAATATCGGGAGCACGCAGAATTTATACTCAATCCGAAGGTGCCTTAGTTGAATTTTTTTTCGAACCATGCATGAGAACTACGTGTATATATACTAGGAAGAAGAAAGACTCTTTTGTATTAGTTGGAAATTATTATTCTTGAGCAATATCGAGTTGGCTTGTGCCGGCCCGGAAATAGAGCTAATTTGGGGGTATTTTTTTTCAATGACAACTACACAAAAGTGATGGAGTAGGAGGTGCATACTCTATCTAGTATTGAGGTCGAGGCTCTGGCTAAAAAATACTTGGGATTGCCAACAACTCTAGGCCGGTCTAGAGACAATCAGTTTGTGTTGGAGATATGCCCGAGAGGTAATAATAAATTAATTATTGCTATATCTTAGTGTTCATGATAAATGTTTGCATCCCATGCTATAATTATATTAACCGAAACATTGATATATGTGTGTTATGTAAACAATAAGGAGTCCCTAGTAAGCCTCTTGTATAACTAGCTTGTTGATTAATAGATGTTCATGGTTTCGTGATCATGAACATTGGATGTTGTTAATAACAAGGTTATGTCATTGGGTGAATGATATAATGGACATACACCCATATACGCATAGCATGAGATCAAGTCATTAAGTTCATCTTGCTATAAGCTTTCGATACATAAGTACCTAGTCCTTCGACCATGAGATCATGTAAGTCACTTACACCGGAAAGATGCTTTGATTATATCAAACGTCATTGCGTAAATGGGTGGTTATAAAGATGAGATTGAGTATTCAGAAAGTGTGAGTTGAGGCATATGTATCAAGACTGGGATTTGTCCATTCCGATGACGGGTAGATATACTCTGGGTCCTCTCGGTGGAGTGTCGTCTAATTAGCTTGCAAGCATGTGACTAGGTCACAAGAGATGACATACCACGATACGAGTAAAGAGTACTTGTCGAAAACGAGGTTGAACTAGGTATGGAGATACCGATGATCGAACCTCGGACAAGTAAAGTATCGCGTGACAAAGGAAATCGGTATCGTATGTAAATGGTTCAATCGATCACTAAGTTATCGCTGAATGTGTGGGAGCCATTGTGGATCTCCACGTCCCGCTATTGGTTATTGATCGGAGAGGAGTCTCGATCATGTTCGCATAGTTCACGAACCGTAGGGTGACGCGCTTAAGGTTCGATGTCGCATAAGTAGATTCGGAATATGAGATGGAGACCGAAATTTGTTCGGAGTCTCGGATGGGATCCAGGACATCATGAGGAGGTCCGGAATTGTCCGGAGAATAGGATTCATATAAGAGAAGTTGATTTCTAGGTTTCGGAAAAGTTTGTAGTGACGATGAATCATGTGTCACTAAACAACTATGAGGGATATTGTGTTAAGTGGGAGTTCATAAGTAATTAGATTAAAACTTGAACTAATTATCATGAACATAGTCTGAATAGTATTTTGAATTAAATTGTAGAATTGACATACGTTATCTATCATGCGCTAGTCTTTTAATTGAGATAGAAACACTGTTAAGTCGGGAGCGGTATTTTGGAACATGAGTCCATATGCTCTCTATATTTCGAAATGCATCTTACATACATTTTAAATTTTTTAAAAATTGAAACTAAAAGTTCGCACGTACATCTTCACGTGTTACGTGATCACAAAGTCGTTTCATAAAAAATCGACTTATCACGTGACGTGTGTAAAAAGACAAAATTCAGTGCTAAAAATAATGCTTTTCACAAGATAAATTTTCTCTTTTTTATATAGACCACACAAAATATTGGTTTTTCGCGAAACTTGACGAACGCACGTATATTATAAAGATGTACATGTAGAATTTTTTGTCCAAATTTTTCGACATTTCAAAATATAATTTTTTTAGTAGAGGGAGCATACGCACCCGGGAGCCGAATTGAATTCCCGTGTTAAGTCTGACAAGTAACTTTACAGACTGGTACCGTATTGTTAAAGAATCAAGAAATAATTAAGTCCTATTGCAAATTTTTGGTAAACCTCACATTGCTGATTCAAAGAGCAATGGTTTCAATTAGTACCTAAAAACATCTTGTCTTCGTGAAACTTGAAGTTCAAATCCGTTTGAAAAGTAAGGACCTGAAAATTTTGTTTTCAGAAATAAGCGAAGTATGAGATATATGTGGTATCTAAGACCTTATTGCAAGATGATAGAATATAATCTAGTGAGACTACATAAACTCATAAGTTTTATGAGAATGTACGAAGGTTCGAGACGCTAGGCGTTCCGATCCTCCAACTAGTTGGACACTAACGATATTCGCATATCCATGAAGTGGTCATCCTTAGTATGCACCGTTGCTAAGACTCGTCGTTTCGAAGCATCACGTGATGATCGAGTGTTATAGATTCTACGTGTACATACAACGGGTGCAAGCCAGGTTTGCACATGCGAATACTGAGGTTAAACTTTACGAGCCTAGCATGTACAGACATGGTCTCAGAAAGTCGTCATGATTTGATGGATAATATTATGAGTGAAATTGTTCATCACATTTAAAAGTTACTAATAGTGAAATCTGGAACACTTGTCATGTGATGATCAACTTCAAAGTAAGAACCAGTTATTGGTATTTGACCAACAAATCTAGAAGTTATTGATGTTGAAGTGTTTTCTGGAGAATAAGGAAAGCCAAAAGAGAAACTACAAAAGTTTTTTGACAGAAAGAAAGGAAAGACTAGAAAGTCTAGCTCAGGTGTATATAGATGATATATATGTTATGAATGTATTCTTTGTTTGGTCACATAATGAAATTCTTAGGTATTTTTACCATATTGGTTGGTATGAGATGTCATACAACACAACACAATAAAAGAATATTATGGCCTATGTGACTGACAAGGAATGTGGTGATAATGCACGTCTGGAACAAAAATAAAGAGTTATTATGTTCATCGTTGGCATTCTACCTAGCTTTTCAGATTTATAATAAAGAACTTTATAATTGTTATTTTGTTCTGGTCAAATGAAAACAATGAGTTGTTCAAATTATGACAGTATTCCATGTATGATGGATAAGTTATTATAAGTATTTATGGTGAAACACACATGCATAACACTGACGCTAAAATGACATAAGGCAGATGATGTGAATTCCACTTATTAGTGGAACCGCCATTTAGGTCATGTTATAAAGAAACACATGAAGGAACTCCATGCAGATGGATTTTTGAAATCATTCGATTTATGAATCGTTTGGCGCTTGCAAATCTCTTCTAAAGAGAATAACTGAAATACCGTTCATAGGCCAAGAGTTGAACGGGCAACTAACTTAGTGGAAACATACATGATGATGTATGTAATTCATTGGGCATAGTTGTGTGCGGGAGATTCTTCTACTTCATGAAAACTTCCAACGATGAATTGAGTGTATATATATGGATATATTTTTTCGATAAGGAAGAATTTTGAAACATTTGAATAGATTCAAATAAATTTCAGCATGAAGTGGAAATCATCGTAATATAAAAGTCAAATATCTATGATTGGATCATGTTGGAAATATTTTTACGAGTTTTAGCGAACATCTAAGAGAGTGATGAAATTTTTCTACAACTCACGTTTCTTGGAGTATCATAGTGATGATGGAGTATCCGAGAGACGTATCCAAACCAAAATCGGATGAATGTCTTTGTTGGTTATCCCAGAGAATTGATTGGGAATTTTTTCCACTATGGAGTCGAAGACAAAAGTGTTTGTCGATGTTTCTTACTTATTTCCAAAAAATTGTTTCTAGTGAAGTATTTGAGTGGGAGGACAATGGAACTTGATAAGGTTTATGAACCTGAACATGATGATCAGAGTAGCGCAGCATCGGAAATGGTTCCGGAAGCGGCCACGACGATCATAGCTCCCATGTCTACAAAGAGTTATAGTCATGGAGATCGAAATACCCATTGAACCTTGTAGTTATGGTTTACTTTGTGATCAAATAAATAATTTGTGGACAAAGGATTGATTTTGAACAATAATGAACCAACTACATACAAAGAAGTTATGATGGGCCCCGACTCCGTTAAAATGGCTGAGTGTCATGAAATCCAAGATAGGTGAATACTTTTTTGAAAGTAAAAGGACCTATAAAATTGATGGACTTGAATGCAATATCCTTGAAAAAACTTGACTTGATGAAAAGTTGTTTACGACAAAGTTCAAAGAGTTGACTACGATAAGATTAGATCTTTCGTAGCGATGTTTATAGTCTATGTGGATTATTTGAGTAATCACTACATATTTCTTTTACGATATATGTTAATAGGATGGCGAAAATACATTCCTTACCAGAAGTGTGTATTTGTATACTAGATACAACAAAGAGTTTTGCTGGTCCATGGAATACTAGATAGGTATACAAATTTCAAATGGATGAAGTGAGTATAGCGAAGTTGGAATCTTCACTGGATGAAATAGTCAAAGAATTTTTGATTTCATCAGAAACGATGAAGATGCTTGCATTTGCAAGAAATTAAGTGGGAGCGTTGAAACATAGTTATAATATCATATGTGGATGACATATCATTGACATGTAATTATGCACTTGATGTGAATAAAAGGTTTCATTGAGAATTAATTTCAATAAAAAGATATGGACTAAAACATATTTAGCGTAAAAATCTATGAAGATAGATTGAATTGCATAGTAAGTTTAAGTCAAAGTTAAGAAGGTGTTCTTTTCCATGCGAAGGTTTAACAAGACTTGAGTGTATTTGACACTCAATGAGTAAAAACACATGAGTGATTTTAGATCACGAATAATATGTACAAAATCAAATGTCATGTGCTCTAAAGTGTTATGAGCATATACCAGAATGATTCATCTGATGATCATTGGACGACAGTAAGAATATCCTTGAGTACTTTAGAAGAATCAAGGATATATATATATATAGTTTTATATGGGGTAATGACAAACAAAATGATGTAAGTTGTTGCACCGATATTAGTTTGGTCATGTATAAAAATAAATTTCAATCTCAATTAGGCTAAGTGTTGATTAAAAGGTAGCACAATGAGCTAGAAGAAGTCTATGCTAGATTTAGATGAGTTCTAAATATTGTGATGGATTCTACAAACAAAGGCCGAGTATGTCATTGTTTTGACAATGACTGAGGATGTTTAAGTCGAGGAGTTTTTAAGAACTTGGTGTAGTTCCGATAGTATCAGAACTTTGAAGCTATATTGCGTGTGACAATATTAGTGACTTATTTTAGACCGCGCAATTAAGGTTCCACTAGAGGACTAAGCATATACGATTAATGCCGACTCATTTGAAAAATGAGTGATGCGGTGATGTCTACGCACGCTTCTATTCTTGTAGACAGTGTTGGGCCTCCAAGAGAAGAGGTTTGTAGAACAGCAGAAAGTTTCCCTTAAGTGAATCACCCAAGGTTTATCGAACTCAGGGAGGTAGAGGTCAAAGATATCCCTCTCAAGCAACCCTGCAATTACTATACAAGAAGTCTCTTGTGTCCCCAACACACCTAATACACTTGTCAGATGTATAGGTGCACTAGTTCGGCGAAGAGATAGTAAGATGCAAGTGATATGGATGAATATGAGTGGTAATAACAATCTGAAATAAATATGGCAGCAAGTAAACATGCAGTAGAACAGTAAGTAAACGGTGATTCGATATTTGGAAACAAGGCCTAGGGATCATACTTTCACTAGTGGACACTCTCAACATTGATCACATAACTGAATAAATAAATGCTACTTTCTACACTCTCTTGTTGGATAACAAACACCATTCATTGTGTAGGGCTATAAAGGCGCACCTCAAGCCGGAGTAAACAAGCTCCACAACATCCGGAGTTCATATTTAAGTAACCTCTAGAGTGCATAATAGACCATTGCAATTTAGACCGAGTACTAACATAGCATACACACTGTCAATAATAGCTATGAAAGGGGGAATAGATCGCATCAATACTATCATAGTAATAGTTAACTTCATAATCTACAAGAGATTACAATCATAACCTAAGCCAAGTACTACATGATGCACACACTGTCAACATTACATCATGGAGGAGGAATAGACTACTTTAATAACATCACTAGAGTAGCACATAGATTAATAGTGATACAAAGCTCATGATCACATAAAGATCACACCATGGGAGAGAGAGATGAACCACATAGCTACCGGTAGAGCCCTCAGCCTCGGGGGAGAACTACTCCCTCCTCATCATGGGAGACAGCAATGGCGATGAAGATGGCGGTGGTGTCGATGGAGATAACTCCGGGGGCAATTCCTCGTCCCGACGACATGCCGGAACAGAGACTTCTGTCCCCCGAAACGGAGTTTCGCGATGGCGGCGGCGTCCCTGGAGTCTTTCTGGAGTTTCGTCAATTGGTATCGAAGTTTTAGGTCACGAGGGCTTATATGGGCGAAGAGGCGGCGCAAGGAGGTGCCTGGGGGGACCACCCCATAGGGCGGCATGCCCCCCTCCAGGCCGCGCCGGCCTATGGTCTGGGGGCCCCAGGCCTCCCCTCCGACTCTCCTTCGGTGTCCTGGTCCGCCTCAGTGAATTATGATGTTTGTTCTTTGTATCGTCGAATTCCGAGAATATTGCCCGAACAGCCTTTCTGAAACCAAAAACAGCAGAAAACAGGAACTGGCACTTCGGCATCTTGTTAATAGGTTAGTTCCGGAAAATGCATGAAATCATTAATAAGTGCGAGCAAAACATGTAGGTATTGTCATAAAACTAGCATGGAACATCAGAAATTATAGATACGTTGGAGACGTATCAAGCATCCCCAAGCTTAGTTCCTACTCGCCCTCGAGTAGGTAAATGATAAAAAGAATAATTTCTGTAGTGACATGCTACTTACATAATCTTGATCATACTATTGTAAAGCATATGAAATGAATGAAGTGACTCAAGGCAACGATCTATAGTTTGCTAACAAATAGATAACATATAGCAAAACTTTTCATGAATAGTACTTTCAAGACGAGCATCAAAAAGTCTTGCATAAGAGTTAACTCATAAAGCAATAAATTCAAAGTAGAGGCATTGAAGCAACACAAAGAAAGATTTAAGTTTCATCAGTTGCTTTCAACTTTCAACATACATATCTCATGGATAATTGTCAACATAAAGTAATATGATGAATGCAAATAAGAAAGTATGTAAGAATCAATGCACAGTTGACACAAGTGTTCGCTTCTAGGATAGAAAGAAGTAGGTAAACTGACTCAACATAAAGTAAAAGAATGGCCCTTCACAGAGGGAAGCATGGATTACTATATTTGTGCTAGAGCTTTTATTTTGAAAACATAGAAACAATTTTGTTAACGGTAGTAATAAATCATATGTGTTATGCATAAGACATCCTATAAGTTGCAAGCCTCATGCATAGATTACCAATAGTGCTCGCACCTTGTCCTAATTAGCTTGGATTTACATGGATTATCATTGCATAGCATATGTTTCAACCAAGTGTCACAAAGGGGTACCTCTATGCCGCTTGTACAAAGGTCTAAGGAGAAAGTTCGCGTTGGATTTCTCGCTTTTGATTATTCTCAACTTAGACATCCATACCGGGACAACATAGAAAACAGATAATGGACTCCTCTTTAATGCATAAGAATTCAACAACAGATAATATTCTCATAAGAGATTGAGGATTGATGTCCAAACTGAAACTTCCACCATGGTTCATGGCTTTAGTTAGCGGCTGATGCGTGTGGTTGGCACGTCCGTTGGGAACCCCAAGAGGAAGGTGTGATGCGCACAGCGGCAAGTTTCCCTCAGTAAGAAACCAAGGTTTAATCGGACCAGTAGGAGTCAAGAAGCACGTTGAAGGTTGATGGCGGCGAGATGTAGTGCGGCGCAACACCAGGGATTCCGGCGCCAACGTGGAACCTGCACAACACAACCAAAGTACTTTGCCCCAACGAAACAGTGAGGTTGTCAATCTCACCGGCTTGCTGTAACAAAGGATTAACCGTATTGTGTGGAAGATGATTGTTTGCAGAAAACAGTAGAACAAGTATTGCAGTAGGTTGTATTTCAGTAAAGAGAATTGGACCGGGGTCCACGAGTTCACTAGAGGTGTCTCTCCCATAAGACGAACAAAGCATGTTGGGTGAACAAATTACGCTTGGGCAATTGACAAATAAAGAGAGCATGACCATGCACATACATATCATGATGAGTATAGTGAGATTTAATTGGGCATTACGACAAAGTACATAGACCGCCATCCAACTGCATCTATGCCTAAAAAGTCCACCTTCAGGTTATCATCCGAACCCTCCGTATTAAGTTGCTAACAACGGACAATTGCATTAAGTATTGCGCGTAATGTAACTAGTGACTACATCCTTGAACATAGCACTAATGTTTTATCCCTAGTGGCAACAAAGACATCCATAACCTTAGAGGTTCTTGTCACCCCTCCAGATTCACGGAGACATGAACCCACTATCGAGCATAAATACTCCCTCTTGGAGTTACTAGCATCAACTTGGCCAGAGCATCTACTAATAACGGAGAGCATGCAAGATCATAAACAACACATAGATATAACTTTGATAATCAACATAACAAGTATTCTCTATTCATCGGATCCCAACAAACGCAACATATAGAATTACAGATAGATGATCTTGATCATGTTAGGCAGCTCACAAGATCCGACAATGATAGCACAATGGGGAGAAGACAACCATCTAGCTACTGCTATGGACCCATAGTCCAGGGGTAGACTACTCACACATCACACCGGAGGCGACCATGGCGGCGTAGAATCCTCCGGGAGATGATTCCCCTCTCCGGCAGGGTGCCGGAGGCGATCTCCTGGATCCCCCGAGATGGGATCGGCGTTGGCGGCGTCTCTGGAAGGTTTTCCGTATCGTGGCTCTCGTGACCGGGGGTGTCGTCCACGGAGGCTTTAAGTAGGCGGAAGGGCAAGTCAGGAGGGGGCACAGGGGCCCCACACCACAGGCCGGCGCGGCCAAGGGGGGGGCCGTGCCGCCCTAGGGTTTGGGCACCCTGTGGCCCCACTTCGTTTCGTCTTCGGACTTCTGGAAGCTTCGTGGAAAAATAGGCCCCTGGGCTTTGATTTCGTCTAATTCCGAGAATATTTCCTTACTAGGATTTCTGAAACCAAAAACAGCAGAAACAAAGAATCGGCACTTCGGCATCTTGTTAATAGGTTAGTTCCAGAAAATGCACGAATATGATATAAAGTGTGCATAAAACATGTAGATAACATCAATAATGTAGCATGGAACATAAGAAATTATCGATACGTCGGAGACGTATCTGCATCCCCAAGCTTAGTTCTGCTCGTCCCGAGCAGGTAAAACGATAACACAGATAATTTACGGAGTGACATGCCATCATAATCTTGATCATACTATTTGTAAAGCATATGTAGTGAATGCAGCGATCAAAACAATGTATATGACATGAGTAAACAAGTGAACCATAAAGCAAAGACTTTTCATGAATAGCACTTCAAGACAAGCATCAATAAGTCTTGCATAAGAGTTAACTCATAAAGCAATAATTCAAAGTAAAGGCATTGAAGCAACACAAAAGAAGATTAAGTTTCAGCGGTTGCTTTCAACTTGTAACATGTATATCTCATGGATATTGTCAACATAGAGTACTATAATAAGTGCAATAAGCAAGTATGTAGGAATCAATGCACAGTTCACACAAGTGTTTGCTTCTTGAGGTGGAGAGAAATAGGTGAACTGACTCAACATTGAAAGTAAAAGAATGGTCCTCCATAGAGGAAAAGCATCGATTGCTATATTTGTGCTAGAGCTTTGATTTTGAAAACATGAAACAATTTTGTCAACGGTAGTAATAAAGCATATGCATCATGTAAATTATGTCTTATAAGTTGCAAGCCTCATGCATAGTGTACTAATAGTGCCCGCACCTTGTCCTAATTAGCTTGGACTACCGGATCATCACAATGCAATCGTTTTTACCAAGTGTCACAAAGGGGTACCTCTATGCCACCTGTACAAAGGTCTAAGGAGAAAGCTCGCATTGGATTTCTCGCTATTGATTATTCTTCAACTTAGACATCCATACCGGGACAACATAGACAACAGATAATGGACTCCTCTTTTATGCATAAGCATATAACAACAATTAATAATTTTCTCATTTGAGATTTGAGGATTGTTGTCCAAAACTGAAACTTCCACCATAGATCATGGCTTTAGTTAGCGGCCCAATGTTCTTCTCTAACATATGCATGCTTAACCATAAGGTGGTAGATCTCTCTTACTTCAGACAAGACGGACATGCATAGCAACTCACATGAAATTCAACAATGAATAGTTGATGGCGTCCCCAGTGAACATGGTTATCGCACAACAAGCAACTTAATAAGAGATAAAGTGCATAATTACATATTCAATACCACAATAGTTTTTAAGCTATTTGTCCCATGAGCTATATATTGCAAAGGTGAATGATGGAATTTTAAAGGTAGCACTCAAGCAATTTACTTTGGAATGGCGGAAAATACCATGCAGTAGGTAGGTATGGTGGACACAAATGGCATAGTGGTTGGCTCAAGTATTTTGGATGCATGAGAAGTATTCCCTCTCGATACAAGGTTTAGGCTAGCATGGCTTATTTGAAACAAACACAAGGATGAACCGGTGCAGCAAAACTCACATAAAAGACATATTGCAAACATTATAAGACTCTACACCGTCTTCCTTGTTGTTCAAACTCAATACTAGAAATTATCTAGACCTTAGAGAAACCAAATATGCAAACCAAATTTTAGCATGCTCTATGTATTTCTTCATTAATGGGTGCAAAACATATGATGCAAGAGCTTAATCATGAGCACAACAATTGCCAAGTATCACATTACCCAAGACATTTATAGCAATTACTACATGTATCATTTTCCAATTCCAACCATATAACAATTTAACGAAGGAGAAACTTCGCCATGAATACTATGAGTAGAAACCAAGGACATACTTGTCCATATGCTACAGCGGAGCGTGTCTCTCTCCCATAAAGTGAATGCTAGGATCCATTTTATTCAAACAAAACAAAAAACAAAAACAAACCGACGCTCCAAGAAAAAGCACATAAGATGTGATGGAATAAAAATATAGTTTCAGGGGAGGAACCTGATAATGTTGTCGATGAAGAAGGGGATGCCTTGGGCATCCCCAAGCTTAGACGCTTGAGTCTTCTTGATATATGCAGGGGTGAACCACCGGGGCATCCCCAAGCTTAGAGCTTTCACTCTCCTTGATCATGTTGCATCATACTCCTCTCTTGATCCTTGAAAACTTCCTCCACACCAAACTCGAAACAACTCATTAGAGGGTTAGTGCACAATATAAATTGACATATTCAGAGGTGACACAATCATTCTTAACACTTCTGGACATTGCATAATGCTACTGGACATTAGTGGATCAAAGAAATTCATCCAACATAGCAAAAGAGGCAATGCGAAATAAAAGGCAGAATCTGTCAAAACAGAACAGTTCGTATTGACGAATTTTAAAATGGCACCAGACTTGCTCAGATGAAAATGTTCAAATTGAATGAAAGTTGCGTACATTTCTGAGGATCATGCATGTAAATTGGCTTAATTTTCTGAGCTACCTACAGGGAGGTGGACCCAGATTCGTGACAGCAAAGAAATCTGGAACTGTGCAGTAATCCAAATCTAGTACTTACTTTTCTATCAACGGCTTAACTTGGCACAACAAAACACAAAACTAAGATAAGGAGAGGTTGCTACAGTAGTAAACAACTTCCAAGACACAAAATAAAAACAAAGTACTGTAGGTAAAAACATGGGTTGTCTCCCATAAGCGCTTTTCTTTAACGCCTTTCAGCTAGGCGCAGAAAGTGTGCATCAAGTATTATCAAGAGACGAAGTGTCAACATCATAATTTGTTCTCATAATAGAATCAAAAGGGTACTTCATTCTCTTTCTAGGGAAGTGTTCCATACTTTTATTGAGAGGAAATTGATATTTTATATTACCTTCCTTCATATCAATAATAGCACCAACAGTTCGAAGAAAAGGTCTTCCCAATATAATGGGACAAGATGCATTGCATTCAATATCCAAGATAACAAAATCAACGGGGACAAGGTTATTGTTAACGGTAATGTGAATATTATCAACCTTACCCAAAGGTTTCTTTGTAGAATGATCAGCAAGATTAACATCCAAATAACAATTTTTCAGCGGTGGCAAGTCAAGCATATTATAAATTTTCTTAGGCATAACAGAAATACTTGCACCAAGATCACATAAAGCATTACAATCAAAATCTTTAACCTTCATCTTAATGATGGGCTCCCAACCATCCTCTAGCTTTTTAGGAATAGAGGCTTCGCGCTCTAGTTTCTCTTCTCTAGCTTTTATGAGAGCATTTGTAATATGATGCGTGAAAGCCAAATTTATAGCACCAGCATTAGGACTTTTAGCAAGTTTTTGCAAGAACTTTATAACTTCAGAGATGTGGCAATCATCAAAATTCAAACCATTATAATCTAAAGCAATGGGATCATCATCCCCAATGTTGGAAAAAATTTCAGCAGCTTTATCACAGGCAGTTTAATGCAGTTTTAGCAGTTTGTGTAGTTTTTCGCTTTGCATTAGAAGTGGAAACATTGCTAACACCAATTCTTTTATTATTAGTAGTAGGAGGTGCAGCAACATGTGTAGCATTAGCATTACTAGTGGTGGTAATAGTCCAAACTTTAGCTACATTCTTCTCTTTAGCTAGTTTTTCATTTTCTTCTCTATCCCACCTAGCACGCAGTTCAGCCATTAATCTTATATTCTCATTAATTCTAACTTGAATGGCATTTGCTGTAGTAACAATTTTATTATGATGATTTTCATTAGGCAAAACTTTTGATTTCAAAAGATCAACATCAGCAGCAAGACTATCGACTTTAGAAGCAAGCATATCAATTTTCCCAAGCTTTTCTTCAACAGATTTGTTAAAAGCAGTTTGTGTACTAATAAATTCTTTAAGCATGGCTTCAAGTCCAGGGGGTGAACTCCTATTATTGTTGTAAGAATTCCCATAAGAATTACCATAGCCGTTGCCATTATTATAAGGATATGGCCTATAGTTGTTACTAGAATTGTTCCGGTAAGCATTGTTGTTGAAATTATTATTTTTAATGAAGTTTACATCAACATGTTCTTCTTGTGCAACCAATGAAGCTAACGGAACATTATTAGGATCAATATTAGTCCTATCATTCACAAGCATAGACATAATAGCATCAATCTTATCACTCAAGGAAGAGGTTTCTTCGACAGAATTTACCTTCTTACCTTGTGGAGCTCTTTCCGTGTGCCATTCAGAGTAATTGATCATCATATTATCAAGAAGCTTTGTTGCTTCACCAAGAGTGATGGACATAAAGGTACCTCCAGCAGCTGAATCCAATAAATTCCGTGAAGAAAAATTTAGTCCTTGCAGCGTGTCTTGATCTCCCCGGCAACGGCGCCAGAAATTTGCTTGATGCGTGTGGTTGGCACGTCCGTTGGGAACCCCAAGAGGAAGGTGTGATGCGCACAGCGGCAAGTTTCCCTCAGTAAGAAACCAAGGTTTAATCGGACCAGTAGGAGTCAAGAAGCACGTTGAAGGTTGATGGCGGCGAGATGTAGTGCGGCGCAACACCAGGGATTCCGGCGCCAACGTGGAACCTGCACAACACAACCAAAGTACTTTGCCCCAACGAAACAGTGAGGTTGTCAATCTCACCGGCTTGCTGTAACAAAGGATTAACCGTATTGTGTGGAAGATGATTGTTTGCAGAAAACAGTAGAACAAGTATTGCAGTAGGTTGTATTTCAGTAAAGAGAATTGGACCGGGGTCCACAGTTCACTAGAGGTGTCTCTCCCATAAGACGAACAGCATGTTGGGTGAACAAATTACAGTTGGGCAATTGACAAATAAAGAGATCATGACCATGCACATACATATCATGATGAGTATAGTGAGATTTAATTGGGCATTACGACAAAGTACATAGACCGCCATCCAACTGCATCTATGCCTAAAAAGTCCACCTTCAGGTTATCATCCGAACCCCCTCCAGTATTAAGTTGCTAACAACAGACAATTGCATTAAGTATTGCGCGTAATGTAACTAGTGACTACATCCTTGAACATAGCACTAATGTTTTATCCCTAGTGGCAACAACACATCCATAACCTTAGAGGTTCTTGTCACCCCTCCAGATTCACGGAGACATGAACCCACTATCGAGCATAAATACTCCCTCTTGGAGTTACTAGCATCAACTTGGCCAGAGCATCTACTAATAACGGAGAGCATGCAAGATCATAAACAACACATAGATATAACTTTGATAATCAACATAACAAGTATTCTCTATTCATCGGATCCCAACAAACGCAACATATAGAATTACAGATAGATGATCTTGATCATGTTAGGCAGCTCACAAGATCCGACAATGATAGCACAATGGGGAGAAGACAACCATCTAGCTACTGCTATGGACCCATAGTCCAGGGGTAGACTACTCACACATCACACCGGAGGCGACCATGGCGGCGTAGAATCCTCCGGGAGATGATTCCCCTCTCCGGCAGGGTGCCGGAGGCGATCTCCTGGATCCCCCGAGATGGGATCGGCGTTGGCGGCGTCTCTGGAAGGTTTTCCGTATCGTGGCTCTCGGTACTGGGGGTGTCGTCACGGAGGCTTTAAGTAGGCGGAAGGGCAAGTCAGGAGGGGGCACAGGGGCCCCACACCACAGGCCGGCGCGGCCAAGGGGGGCCGCGCCGCCTAGGGTTTGGGCACCCTGTGGCCCCACTTCGTTTCGTCTTCGGACTTCCGGAAGCTTCGTGGAAAAATAGGCCCTCGGGCTTTGATTTCGTCTAATTCGAGAATATTTCCTTACTAGGATTTCTGAAACCAAAAACAGCAGAAACAAAGAATCGGCACTTCGGCATCTTGTTAATAGGTTAGTTCCAGAAAATGCACGAATATGACATAAAGTGTGCATAAAACATGTAGATAACATCAATAATGTGGCATGGAACATAAGAAATTATCGATACGTCGGAGACGTATCAGCGGCCCAATGTTCTTCTCTAACAATATGCATACTCAAACCGTTTGATCATGATAAATCACCCTTACTTCAGACAAGACGAACATGCATAGCAACTCACATGATATTCAACAAAGGTGTAATAGTTGATGGCGTCCCCAGAAACATGGTTACCGCTCAACAAGCAACTTATAAGAAATAAGATACATAAGCTACATACTCTTTACCACAATAGTTTTAAGGCTATTTTCCCATGAGCTATATATTGCAAAGACAAAGAATGAAATTTTAAAGGTAGAACTCAAGCAATTTACTTTGGAATGGCAGAGAAATACCACGTAGTAGGTAGGTATGGTGGACACAAATGGCATAGGTTTTGGCTCAAGGTTTTGGATGCACGAGAAGCATTCCCTCTCAGTACAAGGCTTTAGCTAGCAAGGTTGTTTGAAGCAAACACAAGTATGAACCGGTACAGCAAAACTTACATAAGAACATATTGCAAGCATTATAAGACTCTACACTGTCTTCCTTGTTGTTCAAACACCTCACCAGAAAATATCTAGACTTTAGAGAGACCAATCATGCACACCAAATTTCAACAAGCTCTATGGTAGTTCTTCATTAATAGGTGCAAAGTACATGATGCAAGAGCTTAAACATGATCTATTTGAGCAAAACAATTGCCAAGTATCAAATTATTCAAGACAATATACCAATTACCACATGAAGCATTTTCTGTTTCCAACCAAATAACAATGAACGAAGCAGTTTCAACCTTCGCTATGAACATTAAAAGTAAAGCTAAGAACACCGGTGTTCATATGAACAAGCGGAGCGTGTCTTTCTCCCACATAAGCATGAATTTATTCAGCGAATGAAAACAACAAAATGAAAATAAAAGCACACAGACGCTCCAAGTAAAGCACATAAGATGTGACGGAAAAAAAATATAGTTTCACTAGAGGTGACCTGATAAGTTGTCGATGAAGAAGGGGATGCCTTGGGCATCCCTAAGCTTAGATGCTTGAGTCTTCTTGAAATATATAGGGATGAACCACGGGGGCATCCCCAAGCTTAGACTTTTCACTCTTCTTGATCATATTGTATCATCCTCCTCTCTTGACCCTTGAAAACTTCCTCCACACCAAACTTAAAACAAACTCATTAGAGGGTTAGTGCATAATTAAAAATTCACATATTCAGAGGTGACACAATCATTCTTAACACTTCTAGACATTTTTCAAAGTTACTGGAAGTTAATGGAACAAAGAAATCCATCCAACATAGCAAAACAGGCAATGCGAAATAAAAGGCAGAATCTGTCAAAACAGAACAGTCCGTAAAGACGGATTTTTCTGGGGCACTTAACTTGCTCAGATGAAAAAGTTCAAATTGAAAGAAAGTTGCGTACATATCTGAGGATCACGCACATAAATTGGCAGATTTTTCTGAGTTACCTACAGAGGGGGCTGCTCAATTTGGTGACAGTAAGAAATCTGTTTCTGCGCAGTAATCCAAATCTAGTATCAACCCTATTATCAAAGACTTTACTTGGCACAACAATGCAATAAAATAAAGATAAAGAGAGGTTGCTATAGTAGTAACAACTTCCAAGACTCAAATATAAAATAAAATTGATGTAGTAAAATAAAACATGGGTTATCTCCCAAGAAGTGCTTTCTTTATAGCCATTAAGATGAGCTCAGTAATTTTAATGATGCACTCGCAAGAAATAAGAGTTGAAGCAAAAGAGAGCATCAAAAGCAAATTCAAAACAAATTTAAGCCTAACTCACTTCCTATGCATAGGAATCTTGTACACAAATAAATTCATGAGGAGCAAAGTGACAAGCATAGGAAGATAAAACACGAGTAACTTCAAAATTTTCAGCATGTAGAGAGGTGTTTTAGTACCATGAAAATTTCTACAACCATATTTTCCTCTCTCATAATAATTTCCAATAGCATCATGAACAAACTCAACAATATAACTATCACATAAGGCATTCTTATTCACATGCATAAAATAATTACTACTCCCAACATAAGCATAGTCATTCTTATTAATTGTAGTGGGAGCAAATTCAACAAAGTAGCTATCATTATTATTCTCATCACCATAATCATCAAATATAGGAGGCATAGTATAATCATAATAAACTTTATCCTCCATAGTAGGTGGCACCAAAATACCACTAACATTATAATCATCATATATAGGAGGTAAAGTATCATCAAAGTAAATTTTCTCCTCCATGCTTGGGGGACTAAAAATATCATGCTCATCAAAACCAGCTTCCCCAAGCTTAGATTTTTCCATAGCATTAGCAATAATAGTGTTCAAAGAGTTCATGCTAATAACATTGTTGCAACTATTTTGCAAACAAAGTTCCATGGGTTTTTTAATTCTCTCTTCAAACACATCATGTCCTAATTTAATATAAATTTCATAAAGATCTCTAATTTTTTTGTTGTTTTCCATTAAGCCTAACTAGTGAAATAAAAACAAGAAACAAAAAGATATAATTGCAGAATCTAAAGGAAATAACTTCGAGCACTCACACACCGGCAACAGTGCTAGGAAATAGCTTAGTAGTCGGAGGATGTGAATATTGATACGCGTACAGCACGCGTCCATTGGGAACCCCAAGAGGAAGGTGTGATGCGTACAGCAGCAAGTTTTCCCTCAGTAAGAAACCAAGGTTTATCGAACCAGTAGGAGCCAAGAAGCACGTTGAAGGTTGATGGCGGCGGAGTGTAGTGCGGCGCAACACCAGGGATTCCGGCGCCAACGTGGAACCTGCACAACACAACCAAATTACTTTGCCCCAACGTGACAGTGAGGTTGTCAATCTCACCAGCTTGCTGTAACAAAGGATTAGATGTATAGTGTGGATGATGATGTTTGCAGAAAACAGTAGAAACAAGTATTGCAGTAGATTGTATTTGATGTAAAAGAATGGACCGGGGTCCACAGTTCACTAGTGGTGTCTCTCCAATAAGAAATAGCATGTTTGGTGAACAAATTACAGTTGGGCAATTGACAAATAAAGAGGGCATGACAATGCACATACATATTATGATGAGTAGTGTGAGATTTAATGGGGCATTATGACAAAGTACATAGACCGCTATCCAACATGCATCTATGCCTAAAAATTCCACCTTCAGGTTATCATCCGAACCCCTTCCAGTATTAAGTTGCAAACAACAGACAATTGCATTAAGTATGGTGCGTAATGTAATCAACACAAATATCCTTAGACATAGCATTGATGTTTTATCCCTAGTGGCAACAGCACATCCACAACCTTAGAACTTTATGTCACTGTCCCAGATTTAATGGAGGCATGAACCCACTATCGAGCATAAATACTCCCTCTTGGAGTTACAAGTAACGACTTGGCTAGAGCCTCTACTAATAACGGAGAGCATGCAAGATCATAAACAACACATAGATGATAGATTGATAATCAACATAACATAGCATTCCATATTCATCGGATCCCAACAAACGCAACATGTAGCATTACAAATAGATGATCTTGATCATGTTAGGCAGCTCACAAGATCGAACAATGATAGCACAATGAGGAGAAGACAACCATCTAGCTACTGCTATGGGCCCATAGTCCAGGGGTGAACTACTCACACATCACTCCGGAGGCGACCATGGCGGTGAAGAGTCCTCCGGGAGATGATTCCCCTCTTCGGCAGGGTGCCGGAGGCGATCTCCTGAATCCCCCGAGATGGGATTGGTGGCGGCAGCGGCTCTGGAAGGTTTTCCGTATCGTGGCTCTCGGTACTGGAGTTATTATCGACGAAGGCTTCTTATAGGCGGAAGGGTAGGTTTAGGGGCGACGCGAGGGCCCCACATGCCAGGGCCGAGCGGCCAAGGCCTGGGCCGTGCCGCCCTGTTGTGTCGGCGCCTCGTCGCCCCACTTCGTTTCCCTTTCGGACTTCTGGAAGCTTCGTGGAAAAATAAGATCCTGGGCGTTGATTTTGTCCAATTCCGAGAATATTTCCTTACTAGGATTTCTGAAACCAAAAATAGCAGAAAACAGCAACTGACCCTTCGGCATCTCGTTAATAGGTTAGTGCCGGAAAATGCATAAATATGACATAAAGTATGTATAAAACATATGTGTATCATCATAAAACAAGCATGGAACATAATAAATTATCGATACGTTGGATACGTATCAGGGGGTTAGAGTGCCCACTACCATTTGTTGACAACAACAAACACCTCTCAAAATGTTATTTTTATGCTCTCTTTATGTTTTCAAAATAAAAGCTCTAGCACAAATATAGCAATCCATGCTTCCCTCTGCGAAGGGCCATTCTTCTACTTTTATGTTGAGCCACGATATGGAAAACCTTCCAGAGACGCCGACGCCGCCAGTCCCATCTCGGGGGATTCAGGAGATCGCCTCCGGCACCCTGCCGGAGAGGGGAATCATCTCTCGGAGGACTCTTCACCGCCATGGTCGCCTCCAGAGTGATGAGTGAGTAGTTCACCCCTGGACTATGGGTCCATAGCAGTAGCTAGATGGTCGTCTTCTCCTAATTGTGCTATCATTGTTGGATCTTGTGAGCTGCCTAACATGATCAAGATCATCTATCTGTAATGCTACATGTTGCGTTTGTTGGGATCTGATGAATATGGAATACTATGCTATGTTGATTGTCAATCTATTATCTATGTGTTGTTTATGATCTTGCATGCTCTCCGTTGCTAGTAGAGGCTCTGGCCAAGTTTTTGCTTGTAACTCCAAGAGGGAGTATTTATGCTCGATAGTGGGTTCATGTCTCCATTAAATCTGGGGGAGTGACAGAAACCTCTAAGGTTGTGGATGTGCTGTTGCCACTAGGGATAAAACATCAATGCTATGTCTAAGGATATATTTATTGATTACATTACGCACCATACTTAATGCAATTGTCTGTTGTTTGCAACTTAATACTGGAGGGGGTTCGGATGATAACCTGAAGGTGGACTTTTTAGGCATAGATGCATGCTGGATAGCGGTCTATGTACTTTGTCGTAATGCCCAATTAAATCTCACAATACTCATCATAACATGTATGTGCATGGTCATGCCCTCTTTATTTGTCAATTGCCCAACTGTAATTTGTTCACCCAACATGCTTATTCTTATCAGAGAGACACCTCTAGTGAACTGTGGACCCCGGTCCATTCTTTTACATCGAATACAATCAACTGCAATACTCGTTCTACTGTTTTCTGCAAACAATCATCATCCACACTATACATCTAATCCTTTGTTACAGCAAGCCGGTGAGATTGACAACCTCACTGTTACGTTGGGACAAAGTATCTTGGTTGTGTTGTGCAGGTTCCACGTTGGCGCCGGAATCCCTGGTGTTGCGCCGCACTACACTCCGTCGCCATCAACCTTCAACGTGCTTCTTGGCTCCTACTGGTTCGATAAACCTTGGTTTCTTACTGAGGAAAAACTTGCCGTTGTACGCATCACACCTTCCTCTTGGGGTTCCCAACGGACGCGTGTTGTACGCGTATCAAGACTGTTTTCTGGCGCCGTTGCCGGGGAGATCAAGACACGCTGCAAGGGGAGTCTCCACCTCCAATCTCTGTACTTTGTTTTTGTCTTGCTTTTATTTTATTTACTACTTTGTTTGCTGCACTAAAACAAAAACACAAAAAAATTAGTTGCTAGTTTTACTTTATTTGCTATCTTGTTTGCCATATTAAAAACACAAAAATTAGTTACTTGCATTTACTTTATCTAGTATGCTTTATTTACTATTGCTAAAATGGGTACTCCTGAAAATACTAAGTTGTGTGACTTCACAACCACAAATAATAATGATTTCTTATGCACACCTATTGCTCCACCTGCTACTACAGCAGAATTCTTTGAAATTAAACCTGCTTTACTAAATCTTGTTATGAGAGAGCAATTTTCTGGTGTTAGTTCTGATGATGCTGCTGCCCATCTTAATAATTTTGTTGAACTATGTGAAATGCAAAAGTATAAGGATGTAGATGGTGACATTATAAAATTAAAATTGTTTCCTTTCTCATTAAGAGAAAGAGCTAAAGATTGGTTGTTATCTCTGCCTAAGAATAGTATTAATTCATGGACTAAATACAAGGATGCTTTTATTGGTAGATATTATCCTCCTGCTAAAATTATATCTTTGAGAAGTAGCATAATGAATTTTAAACAATTGGATAATGAGCATGTTGCCCAAGCATGGGAAAGAATGAAATCTTTGGTTAAAAATTGCCCAACCCATGGACTGACTACTTGGATGATCATCCAAACCTTTTATGCAGGACTGAATTTTTCTTCACAGAACCTATTGGATTCAGCTGTTGGAGGTACCTTTATGTCCATCACTCTAGGAGACGCAACAAAGCTTCTTGATAATATGATGATTAATTACTCTGAATGGCACACGGAAAGAGCTCCACAAGGTAAGAAGGTAAATTCTGTCGAAGAAACCTCCTCCTTGAGTGATAAGATTGATGCTATTATGTCTATGCTTGTGAATGGTAGGACAAATATTGATCCTAATAATGTTCCGTTAGCTTCATTGGTTGCCCAAGAAGAACATGTTGATGTAAACTTCATTAAAAATAATAATTTCAACAACAATGCTTACCAGAACAATTCTAGTAACAACTATAGGCCATATCCTTATAATAATGGTAACGGTTATGGTAATTCTTATGGGAATTCTTACAACAATAATAGGAATTCACCCCCTGGACTTGAAGCCATGCTTAAAGAATTTATTAGTACGCAAACTGCTTTTAACAAATCTGTTGAAGAAAAGCTTGGGAAAATTGATATACTTGCTTCTAAAGTCGATAGTCTTGCTGCTGATGTTGATCTTTTGAAATCGAAAGTTATGCCTAATGAAAATAATTATATTAAGTCATTTTCTACAGCAAACGCCATCCAAGTTAGAATTAATGAGAATATAAGATTGATGGCCGAATTGCGTGCTAGGTGGGAAAAAGAAGAAAATGTTAAAGAAGATAATATAGCTAAAGTTTGGACTATTACCACCACTAGTAATGCTAATGCTCCACATGTTGCTGCACCTCCTACTATTAATGGTAAAATAATTGGTGTTGGCAATGTTTCCACTTCTAATGCAAAGCGTGCAAAACTGCCTGAAACTGCTAAAACTGCTGAAACTGCCTATGATAAAACTGTTGAATTTTTTTCCAACATTGGGGACAATGATCCCATTGCTTTAGATTATAATGGTTTGGATTTTTATGATTGCCACATCTCTGAAGTTATAAAGTTCTTACAAAAACTTGCTAAAAGTCCTAATGCTAGTGCTATAAATTTGGCTTTTACAAAACATATTACAAATGCTCTCATAAAAGCTAGAGAAGAGAAATTAAATCGTGAAGCTTCTATTCCTAGGAAGTTAGAGGATGGTTGGGAGCCCATCATTAAGATGAAGGTCAATGACTTTGATTGTAATGCTTTGTGTGATCTTGGTGCAAGTATTTCCGTTATGCCTAGAAAAATCTATAATATGCTTGACTTGCCACCATTGAAAAATTGTTATTTGGATGTTAATCTTGCTGATAACTCCACAAAGAAACCTTTCGGGAGAGTTGATAATGTTCGCATTACCGTTAACAATAACCTTGTCCCCGTTGATTTTGTTGTCTTGGATATTGAATGCAATGCATCTTGTCCCATTATATTGGGAAGACCTTTTCTTCGAACTGTTGGTGCTATTATTGATATGAAGGAAGGTAATATTAAATATCAATTTCCTCTCAAGAAAGGTATGGAACACTTCCCTAGAAAGAGAATGAAGTTACCTTTTGATTCTATCATTAGAACAAATTATGATGTTGATGCTTCGTCTTTTGATAATACTTGATTCACACTTTCTGCGCCTAGCTGAAAGGCGTTAAAGAAAAGCGCTTATGGAAGACAACCCATGATTTTACTACAGTACTTTTGTTTTATATTTGAGTCTTGGAAGTTGTTACTACTGTAGCAACCTCTCCTTATCTTAGTTTTGTTGCATTGTTGTGCCAAGTAAAGTCTTTGATAGTAAGGTTCATACTAGATTTGGATTACTGCACAGAAATAGATTTCTTGCTGTCACGAATCTGGGCTTAATTCTCTGTAGGTAACTCAGAAAATTCTGTCAATTTACGTGAGTGATCCTCAGATATGTACGCAACTTTCATTCCATTTAAGAATTTTCATTTGAGCAAGTCTGGTGCCTCTTAGAAATTCGTCTTTACGGACTGTTCTGTTTTGACAGATTCTGCCTTTTATTTCGTATTGCCTGTTTTGCTATGATTGATGGATTTTCCTATTCCATTAACTTTCAGTAGCTTTGTGCAATGTCCAGAAGTGTTAAGAATGATTATTTCACCTCTGAACATGTGAATTTTTATTATGCACTAACCCTCTAATGAGTTGTTTTAAGTTTGGTGTGGAGGAAGTTTTCAAGGATCAAGAGAGGAGGATGATACAATATGATAAGGAGAGTGAAAGATCTAAGCTTGGGATGCCCCGGTGGTTCACCCCTGCATATTTCAAGAAGACTCAAGCATCTAAGCTTGGGGATGCCCAAGGCATCCCCTTCTTCATCGACAACATTATCAGGTTCCTCTAGTGAAACTATATTTTTACTCCATCACATCTTATGTACTTTGCTTGGAGCGTCTGTTTGTTTTTGTTTTTGTTTTGTTTGAATAAAGTTGGATCCTAGCATTCATTGTGTGGGAGAGAGACGCGCTCCGCTGTTGCATATGGGCAAATATGTCCTTAGGCTTTACTCATAATATTCATGGCGAAGGTTGAATTTGCTTCGTTAAATTGTTATATGGTTGGAAACGGGAAATGCTACATGTGGTAATTGGTAGAATGTCTTGAATAATGTGATACTTGGCAATTGTTGTGCTCATGTTTAAGCTCTTGCATCATATGCTTTGCACCTATTAATGAAGAAATACATAGAGCTTGCTAAAATTTGGTTTGCATGATTGGTCTCTCTAAGGTCTAGATAATTTCTAGTAAGGGTCGAACAACAAGGAAGACAGTGTAGAGTCTTATAATGCTTACAATATGTCTTTTATGTGAGTTTTGTTGTACCGGTTCATACTTGTGTTTGTTTCAAATAACCTTGCTAGCCTAAGCCTTGTATCGAGAGGGAATACTTCTCATACATCCAAAATCCTTGAGCCAAACACTATGCCACTTGTGTCCACCATACCTACCTACTACATGGTATTTCTCCTCCATCCCAAAGTAAATTGCTTGAGTGCTACCTTTAAATTTCCATTCTTCGCCTTTGCAATATATAGCTCATGGGACAAATAGCCTAAAAACTATTGTGGTATTGAATATGTACTTATGCATTTTATCTCTTATTAAGTTGCTTGTTGTGCGATAACCATGTTCCTGGGGACGCCATCAACACTTTGTTGAATATCATGTGAGTTGCTATGCATGTTCGTCTTGTCTGAAGTAAGGGCGATTTAGCATGAGTTGAATGGTTTGAGCATGCATATTGTTAGAGAAGAACATTGGGCCGCTAACTAAAGCCATGATCCATGGTGGAAGTTTCAGTTTTGGACAACAATCCTCAATCTCATATGAGAATATTAATTGTTGTTGAATGCTTATGCATTAAAGAGGAGTCCATTATCTGTTGTCTATGTTGTCCCAGTATGGATGTCTAAGTTGAGAATAATCAAAAGCGATAAATCCAATGCGAGCTTTCTCCTTAGACCTTTGTACAGGCGGCATAGAGGTACCCCTTTGTGACACTTGGTTAAAACATATGTATTGCGGTGATAATCCAGGTAATCCGAGCTAATTAGGACAAGGTGCAGGCACTATTGGTATACTATGCATGAGGCTTGCAACTTATAGGATATAATTTACATGATACATATGCTTTATTACTACCGTTGACAAAATTGTTTCTTGTTTTCAAAACCAAAGCTCTAGCACAAATATAGCAATCGATGCTTGATACGTCTCCAACGTATCCATAATTTCTGATGTTCCATGCTTGTTTTATGACAATACTTACATGTTTTGCTCGCACTTTATAATGTTTTTATGCGTTTTCCAGAACTAACCTATTAACAAGATGCCACAGTGCCAGTTCCTGTTTTCTGCTGTTTTTGGTTCCAGAAAGGCTGTTCGGGCAATATTCTCGGAATTCGACGAAACAAAGACCCAACATCTTATTTTTCCCGGAAGCATCCGGAACACCGAAGGAGAGTCGGAGAGGGGCCAGGGGCCACCACACAACATGGCGGCGCGGCCCCAGGCCTGGCCGCGCCAGCCTAGTGTGAGGGGGGCCCAGGCACCCCCCTGCGCCGCCTCTTCGCCTATAAAGTCCCTCGCGACCTAAATCCTCGATACCTTTTGACAAAACTCCAGAAAGACTCCAGGGGCGCCGCCGCCATCGCGAAACTCCAATTCGGGGGACAGAAGTCTCTGTTCCGGCACCCTGCCGGGACGGGGAAGTGCCCCCGGAAGCCATCTCCATCGACGCCACCGCCTCCATCATGCTCCGTGAGTAGTTCCCCCATGGACTACGGGTTCTAGCAGTAGCTAGTTGGTACTCTCTATCCCATGTACTTCAATACAATGATCTCATGAGCTGCCTTACATGATTGAGATCCATCTGATGTAATTGGTGTTGTGTTTGTTGGGATCCGATGGATGATACATTATGATTAGTCTATCTATAAAGTTTGTGAAGTTATTGTTGCTGCAATCTTGTTATTCTTAATGCTTGTCACTAGGGCCCGAGTGGCATGATCTTAGATTTAAGTTCTATAATTATTGCTTAGATTGTATCTACAAGTTGTATGCACATGTCTATGTCCGGAACCAAAGGCCCCAAAGTGACAGAAATTGGGACAACTGGAGGGGAAGGCGTAGGTATGAGGATCACATGTTTTCACCAAGTGTTAATGCTTTGCTCCGGTGCTCTATTATAAGGAGTACCTTAATATCCAGTAGATTCCCTTGAGGCCCGGCTGCCACCGGCTGGTAGGACAAAAGATGTTGTACAAGTTTCTCATTGTGAGCACGTATGACTATATATGGAAAACATGCCTACATGATTAATAATCTTGATGTTCTGTCTTAATGATATTTCAATCCTATCAATTGCCCAACTGTAATTTGTTCACCCAACACTTGTCACTTGTTATTGGAGAGTTACCACTAGTGTAGATTGCTGGGAACCCCAGTCCATCTCTCATCATCATATACTCGTTCTATATGTCATTGGAAGTAGTATCAACTATTTTCTGGTGCCATCGCCTCTGTGTTATTGCTACTGCTGCTGTGTTACTGTTACTATTGCTCTCATATTACTGTTGCTTTCACATCACCCCTGTTACTAGTGCTTTTCCAGGTGCAGCTGAATTGACAACTCAGTTGTTAAGGCTTATAAGTATTCTTTACCTCCCCTTGTGTCGAATCAATAAATTTGGGTTTTACTTCCCTCGAAGACTGCTGCGATCCCCTATACTTGTGGGTTATCAATGCTTCCCTCTGCGAAGGGCCTTTCTTCTACTTTATTGTTGAGTCAGTTCACCTATTTCTCTCAATCTCAAGAAGCAAACACTTGTGTGAACTGTGCATTGATTCCTACATACTTGCATATTGTACTTATTATACTACTTTATGTTGACAATATCCATGAGATATACATGTTACAAGTTGAAAGCAACCGCTGAAACTTAATCTTCCTTTGTGTTGCTTCAATGCCTCTACTATGAATTTATTGCTTTATGAGTTAACTCTTATGCAAGACTTATTGATGCTTGTCTTGAAAGTACTATTCATGAAAAGTCTTTGCTATATGATTCAATTGTTTACTCATTGCATTACCATTGCTTTGGATCGCTGCATTCATTACATGTGCTTACAATAGTATGATCAAGATTATGATGGCATGTCACTTCAGAAATTATCTTTGTTATTGTTTACCTACTCAGGACGAGCAGGAACTAAGCTTGGGGATGCTGATACGTCTCCAACGTATCGATAATTTCTTATGTTCCATGCTACTTTATTGATGATACCTACATGTTTTATACATACTTTATGTCATATATATGCATTTTCCGGCACTAACCTATTAACGAGATGCCGAAGAGCCAGTTGTTGTTTTCTGCTGTTTTTGGTTTCAGAAATCCTACTAAGGAAATATTCTCGGAATTGGACGAAATCAACGCCCAGGATCTTATTTTTCCACGAAGCTTCCAGAAGTCCGGAGAGGAAACGAAGTGGGGCGACAAGGCAGCCACACACCAGGGCGGCGCGGCCCAGGCCCTGGCCGCGCCGGCCTGTGGTGTGGGCCCCTCGTGGCGCCCCCTGACCTACCCTTCCGCCTACTTAAGCCTTCGTCGAGAATAACTCCAGTACCGAGAGCCACGATACGGAAAACCTTCCAGAGACGCCACCGCTGCCAATCCCATCTCGGGGGATTCAGGAGATCGCCTCCGGCACCCTGCCGGAGAGGGGAATCATCTCCCGGAGGACTCTTCACCGCCATGGTCGCCTCCGGAGTGATGAGTGAGTAGTTCACCCATGGACTATGGGTCCATAGCAGTAGCTAGATGGTCATCTTCTCCTAATTGTGCTATCATTGTTGGATCTTGTGAGCTGCCTAACATGATCAAGATCATCTATCTGTAATGCTACATGTTGCGTTTGTTGGGATCTGATGAATATGAAATACTATGCTATGTTGATTATCAATATATTATCTATGTGTTGTTTATGATCTTGCATGCTCTCCGTTTCTAGTATAGGCTCTGGCCAAGTTTTTGCTTGTAACTCCAAGAGGGAGTATTTATGCTCGATAGTGGGTTCATGTCTCCATTAAATCTGGGGGAGTGACAGAAACCTCTAAGGTTGTGGATATGTTGTTGCCACTAGGGATAAAACATCAATGCTATGTCTAAGGATATATTTATTGATTACATTACGCACCATACTTAATGCAATTGTCTGTTGTTTGCAACTTAATACTGGAGGGGGTTCGTGTAACATCCCAAAATTTTCAAAACAAAAGAAATGAATTTCCCTAGTTCCAAATTTTGGAACCAACAAAACTTTTATTAATTAAGCAGGATACATAGTGATCTTGCGTAATTCTTGTGCTATTGCTATGATTGCTTGTTATTAGTAATTGAAGTGATCTAAAACCCTAAACCTCACCCCTCTTTTCACATCCTAGTTAAAATATAATAAAAGGAAATTAAATAAGAAAAAGGCATATGTGCCTATGGCTATTTCTATAAAACTTTACCCTAAGCCTTTCTACCTTGCTTAGAGGTTTGGAAAACCTTCATACACCTTACCTAAGGCTTATCAAACCAAATCCAAGTGGTTTCCAAAGAAATTAAAAAGAAACTAAAAATGCCATAGAGGCATATGAGAGCAAAATAGCAAATTTGTGAATTTGAGAAGATTGACCCTAGGACTTGTTGTGAATGGTTGGATCACTTCCATATATCATTTCAACACTCAACAACACCAATTGAGTCAAGCCAAGTCAAAGTAAAACTCAAATGCAACATATGCATAGAGGCATATGTGGCACATAGCCATAATACCCAATTTTTGCCCTATGACCTTAAACCTTGACCAAATGTTGGGAAACCATCTCTCAACCTATTATAACACTAAATTGACCCTAACCCATGTCCAAGTAAAGCAAGATCAACTATTTACAAGTTTAATGAAAAGTGACACATCACCTCTTATGTGTTATGGCCATTTTTGCAAATCTTTGAGCAAGACCATTTGAATTGGTTTCAATGGTCTTAAAATGTTTCTAAACTAATAAGAATCACATTTGAGTCAATAAAAGTCAAATCAATTGGAGGGAAATCAATTAGGGAGAAAATCCCCATTTCTCTCACATACACTAAGGGCAATTTTGCAAATCTTCATATGAGGCCACCATTGCTTGCCCTATGGTTTCTAAAACTCTTATATAACAAAAACAAACACAAATGCATAAAAGAAACCAGATTCAAATCAAGGGAAATTTCAAAATTGACATACATATGATAATGGTCATTTGACCCATTTATAAAATCTTCACTACTTTACCCCCCTGCATTTGAATCTTCCTAAACTAAACTTGGTCAACTATGACCATGTCATCCAAGACCATGTCAAATTCAACAACTTTCATGTTGACCATCCCTGCTGAATTTGACCAGGTTGACCAGTAGAGAATTGCCAAGTGGAGACTTTGAATTAAAGAGAAGATGATCCACTTTTTGAAACTTTGCAAACCTTTGCCAAAATGACCACCACCACCACCATTCCATCACTTTAAATATAAGAATGAAGTGCACCAAAAAGATTTGCAAATTTCCACAAAAAGTTTCATGCGGCCATTGTGTCGAGCACCTTGCAGGCAGCATCTTTGTTTCATGTTACATGCTATTATCCAAAGGATTTTGGCCTAAACCCCTTTCAACTCGTGATGATCACCACCCTCTGCAACCCCTGCATCAAGCCTGGTACCAGTTTGGTCGATTAAAGCGTTGGCATGATCACAAAAACCTCATGCCGTACCCATGCCGGCCATGCTTGCCCTTCCTCTCTCTGGCCTTCCCCTCTCACTTTCACCATGTCACAGAGCTCCCCTAGCACACAAGGATGACGCCTGTACCCTGCCCTAGCCCTCCAAGCCACAGCATTGGCCGAACGAAGCGTGCCCAGACACGCCCAGAACGTGCCAGGCACGCGGTGAGCGTGCACCAGCACCATCCTGGACGCGCCAGAACGCGTGCGTGTCCGGTCGCCCTCGTCCTCCCCTCGCCTTGCCCTCTTGCACGCGCCATCACCACACCACCAGCTACCTACTGGACATGCTCACTAGCTCGCGGACGCCTCATCACCGTCGCAATGATCCGAGCTCTGCCGCACCCGTACTGCCAGCACTCGATCGTCGCCAGCCCGCCTCAGACCCCTTTTTTCCGTCCCTTCACGCTCACTAGCCTCGCCTAGTCATCGCCTACCTTGCGCGACCCCTCCCTTGCCCCTTCACCGCTCCAGACGGCCGCGCCATGGACGACCCCCACAGCACCCACGGCCACCCAGCGCATCTATAAATAGAGGCCCTCTCCGCCTTCACTCTTCACACCAAATCTGTTTCCCTCTTTCTTCTCGACCTCCCCGACCTCTGCTCCACGCTGATTAAGCCCTACACCGCTCCAATTGAGGCGTCGATCGCCGGAGTCCGCCGCAGAACTCCCCTTCGAATTAGGCCACCCCAAGCGACGCCGCGACCACCATTCGACTTCTCGTCCTCGACAACCTCGCCGCGCACCCAGCGGAGCCCCGCGGGAACCTCCGTCACGCCGCCGACCCCGTACCTCGCCGGCGCAGCAAGCCTCCTCCCCCGACGTTGACGACGATCCCCCATCGTCCGATCCAGCTCTAATCGCACGGTCGAGATTGCCAGGTACCGCTTCGGCAGTTATAAGTCGCTGACGCGTAGGCCCCACTCCGTCAGACGGCCCGTGGCGTGGGCAGCGCTAGTTGGGCCAGCCCAGCTCGTCTCCCCTCGTCCTGGCCCATTCTGTTTCCCGCGTGGCCCAATAATTCAAAAATGATTTAATCCATTTCAGCTTTTATTTCAATCTGGTCTATGCTATAAATTAAATAGTTTAAAATCCACTGAACCAAATTTAGTCAATTTTATATTTTCAGAAAGCTTATGAATTGCTCTAACTAACCCCACTGGATTCAACCTCTTATGTTGTGTAGTTTTTGAATAGCAAAAATGACAAAACAGAGACTTTTCAGTATTCAAATAAATCTTAAAATTCAACCAATTTGAATTTTGAAGTGAATCCAATTGCAATAATTCACATTTAACAAACTCTAATTTACTATGTAAAAATATGATATATGTTCTGTACATGATCATGGGCTAGAATCAAAATATTGGCTATGTAGTCAATACTAGCTCATTCAAACTATTTCAAATTTTAGGAATTTAAACAAATGAGGTGTAGCACCTCATTTAAATCATTCTCACAAGTAATTTGAAGTAATGTGTTGACCTTTAAATGCTTAGGCTCATACTTGCCCACCTGTATATTTTTTAAATCTAAATAGTATTTACATTTGCCATGGTTATTTAAATCACATGAGATGATGGATCTCATTTAAACCCCTTTTCTCAAATACTAAGTGTGAAGTGTTGACCTTGGTCAACATGGGATCATCCCTGGTTATTTGAGAATATTGAATCACCTCAATAGTAGTTTTTAAATTAGTTACAACTATGTGTTAAATCATATGAGAGGTATTCCTCTCATTTAAATCTTGTTCTCAAGTAATTCAACATGAGGTAGTGACCATGGTCTAATAATCTCATATTGAATTATTTGGTGGCATTAAATCACTATCATGTTAGTATTAAATTGCATGAGGTATGGAACCTCATTTAAATCATTTTTCTCAAATGATAAGTATGAATAGGTTGACTTTGGTCAACCTAGGTCATATACTATTCATAAGAGAAATTAAATCTTAAGAAGAATTCAATGAGAGAAAATTATTTCCCCAAACCAAAGATAAACCCTACTTCCAATTTTTCAATGAGAGGAAATTATTTTCCTAAGGTTAAATAAAGAAACCCTAGCATAATTTGAGAATAAATGTTAAGTAGTAATACTAGATCAATTGTGTGAGCCAATAAGGCTAATTAAGATTACTTAAGTGTTGTTTGGTGATTGTATCCTCGTATTCGTGTATAGACGCTAGTACCGGAGACTATCAAGAGGAAGAGGTCTTCTACCAAGAGGAAGAGCAAGAGAACTTTGATCACATCACCAACCAAGGCAAGCTAACACTCTTGCAAGGTTCCCTTGTGCAAAGCTCTACAAGAGCAAGGCACCATTACATTTTACTTTATGAACCTATCCCAAGTTTTTACCTTACAAGCTTTACTTGATTTTATTTATCAAAGTTACTTTTTGATTTATGATTCACTTGGTTGAATTATAGAGTAGTACAAAGAGAATCACACTTAGCCTAGCAAGCTCCAAGATACTTAGCACCCCTCATAACTAGTGGCTAGTGCTCAATATTAAAAGTGACTACTCTAATTGGGAACTTGTGAATGGAAATGACTTTGAAAACCTTGGAATGATGAGTCATTCCATTGAGAGATTTTGAAGGTGAATGTGACTGGTGAATGACTTGGTGAATTTTACAAAAACACTGATGGTTGGGTTCGGATGCGATACCATTCCAATTTTACAAGTACCCCCACAATACCTGAATCTGGGTAGGGCTTAGCTGGAAACTTATGTATTTTAGTATGGGTTCCCTCTGAACAAGCGTCATAGGGGTTATGCTTGAGGCTGCCTCCGTACTGGTGAAGTGATGTGAAATGACGTGAAATGAGGTGAATGTCCGGCCCAAGCCCTGTGCAGTTCCCGGGTTGACTGCGGTTTTCACCGGGAGGCCAAGCTCATGGGGAGAGGTGCTCATACTAGAGTATGTAAATGAAAGGTTAGGATTGGTAGTTCGCGTACTGCGTACGATAAATCAGGGCCAGTTACCCCTGACGGACTATTGCAATTGTTGTGGCACAAGTGTACAACCTCTGCAGAGTTAAACCTATTCGAATAGCCGCGTCCTCGGTTATGGACAGTTGGAAAGGCCATACTGTTCCGTCATCAGAACTTTTCTAAAAATATGAATGGTGACTTGTGATTTGAATTGAAAGGTGACTTTGACTTTGAATCACAACTGAGTTGTGGGAATGACACTAATGTTCCCACTTGAGTTAGTTAAATGAAGATGCTTTGATTATTAAAGTGTTTATGAAATAAAACTGGCTTTATGCAAATGAAACTAGAGCTTAGAACCCCCTTACTATAGTTGATAGTATTTACCTTAGTATTAGTTTGCGAGTACTTTAAAGTACTCATGGCTGTGTCCCTGGCTATTCAAATGGCCAGACTATGAAGGCGAGTACCAGAACCCGGAAGAAGGACAGCAGGACGTCTACGACAACTAGGATCACTCCTGACGTCAACAGTTGCCTGTGGAATAGATGGACTACTACTACGCTACTTTCGCTTCCGCTATGTGCTATGTAATGAATAAATAGAACCTCTATTATTGTAATGAGACTGGATCATGTGATCCTTTATTTGTAAGACGATTATGGTATGTAATGAATGATGTGTTGTGATATCAATCTATTATGTCTCGCAAAAACAATATTCCTGGGATTGCGAGGAAGGGCATAATAGGCATCTGGACTTAAAAATCCGGGTGTTGACAAGTTGGTATCAGAGCCATTGTTGACCTTAGGAGACCCTAGTTAGAATGGACGTCTGAAAATTTTAGTTTCAAAACAAATGAAATGACTATTTAAGAAAACTTATTCTCCCTCTTATCATTGAGATCTTTTTCAAATAAGAAAGTTATGCTCTATTCTTCTTATACCATTACCTAAAATTTTGACACACTTCTCTAACTTACTCATCATAATTCTTCACAGATGGAGTACAATTGGGAGTGCTATCAGCTTGGTCACGGAGGAGAACTGCGGTTCGAAAAGGATTTGAAACAACTGGTTGAATATCTAGGACACCCGTATCCCGAATTCTTCGGAATACCCCTCAAAGCTCAGTTAGGAGAACCACCTCGGTGGGACGTTTCTACTGATCTTAGAAGAAGGCATGATGCCCCGGTATGGGAAACCATCTGGTTTTCTGTAACGGGAAACACTTGGAAGGAAGGACTAGTCAGAGCTATGCAAGAAGCAATTTCTCGTCTGTGTGGACAAAATGAGGACAAGATCAAGAACACTCGCTTCATCTACTACCCAAGACATGACTCCATGGGAAGACCGATGACCATGCCCCCACCCCCGGAGATGAACCCCTATGTAGCACCTCAGGACTTCAGGCAGTACAAAACCCGCAGGGATTTGGACAACGCCCTCGCCTCTCGCCAAGCACATCACCCGTGAAGATGAAGAATCCCCCTGAAGAGAAGTTTCATTTAAAGCACTTTCGTATGTATGAGTTGTATCAGGATCCCCTTGTATCGTAGAGCGATGAATGGTTCTTCAAACCAACGGTGTGTTAGCTTTGTAATGTATGATGCCTGGTATGAATGAAAAAGTGTTGTTGGTTTTTACCCCCGCAACACTACTCAAGTTTTCAATATTATGAACTTTTTAAACTTAACAAAACAAACCATAGAAATTTCCCTCTTATCTTATCATCTACATCAATGTTTAGATGGCCAAACCAACCCGCAACGCCACCCAGGATGCCATGATGCAACTACTGCAGACGATGATGGCAGACCGAGAAGTCGAGAGAGCTGAACGCCAAGCCAACATTACCGCACTGCAACAGATAGCTCAGAACAATCAAGGCCATGGAAACCACGATCACCCTGGATCGAAGCTGAAGAACTTTCAACACACCAACCCACCGATGTTCAACAAGACTGAAGAGCCCCTTGATGCTGATGACTGGCTCCAGACCATGGAGAACAACCTTGAAGTTGCGGGAGTAGAAGCCGCAGAAAAAGTACTGTTTGCCACCCACTATCTGTCAGGACCTGCCAGAGCCTGGTGGACAAGTGCCCGTGCAATGAATGCGGGACAGATGATGACATGGGAAGACTTCAAGCTGAAGTTCAGCAAATACCATGTGCCCCAAGGACTGATCAAGAAGATGAGAGACGAGTTCCGTGAACTCAAGCAAGGAAGGATGTCCGTGGTGGAATACCGCGACAGGTTTCTCACTCTGTCAAGGTACGCCCCGGATGAGACCGACACCAATGAAAAGAGAAAGGAAAGATTTCTGAACGGACTGCACGACGAAATGCAGACTGTGTTAGTGAACATTCCGTTCGCTGACTTAGAAGCCCTCGTGGACTCAGCCATACAGATGGAAGGAAAGCTGCATCAGGCCAATGAGAACCGCAAGCGAAGGATGATGAACCAGAGTGGACCCCACCATACCCAGAAGTACCGCAACAACTCCTCTGGAGGATTCACCCCAAGATACAACAAGCCCCCTACTCAGAGTTATCGCCCCAACCACCACAACAACAACGGAGGACCCCCGAAGCCCGGAGGCAACAACAACAACAACCACAGCAACAACAACAACCACCCCAACAACAGCAACAACAATGGAAACAACAACAACACCAATACTGCCCCAAGGACTGGAAGCAATGCTACCCCCATCATTCCCAAAGACAAGTCCACCGTCAATTGCTACGAATGTGGAGTTGTGGGTCACTTCTCCAATGAGTGCCCCAAAAAGCTTGCCAGGATTGCCGCCAATACTGCTGCACCTGCTCAACAACAGCGTCGCTTCGCAGGTAGAAGGAACTAGAACAACAACAACGGCCGTCTCTACCACATGACTGCCACTGAAGCTCAGGAAGCACCCCAGACCATGCCAAGTATGTCTACCTGTTAATAAAATGCTCAATCTCTCTTAGGAACCTAACTTTTCTTAAAATCTTAGGACGAGATTTGTTTAAGGGGGAAGGGTTTGTAACATCCCAAAATTTTCAAAACAAAAGAAATGAATTTCCCTAGTTCCAAATTTTGGAACCAACAAAAACTTTTATTAATTAAGCAGGATACATAGTGATCTTGCGTAATTCTTGTGCTATTGCTATGATTGCTTGTTATTAGTAATTGAAGTGATCTAAAACCCTAAACCTCACCCCTCTTTTCACATCCTAGTTAAAATATAATAAAAGGAAATTAAATAAGAAAAAGGTATATGTGCCTATGGCTATTTCTATAAAACTTTACCCTAAGCCTTTCTACCTTGCTTAGAGGTTTGGAAAACCTTCATACACCTTACCTAAGGCTTATCAAACCAAATCCAAGTGGTTTCCAAAGAAATTAAAAAGAAACTAAAAATGCCATAGAGGCATATGAGAGCAAAATAGCAAATTTGTGAATTTGAGAAGATTGACCCTAGGACTTGTTGTGAATGGTTGGATCACTTCCATATATCATTTCAACACTCAACAACACCAATTGAGTCAAGCCAAGTCAAAGTAAAACTCAAATGCAACATATGCATAGAGGCATATGTGGCACATAGCCATAATACCCAATTTTTGCCCTATGACCTTAAACCTTGACCAAATGTTGGGAAACCATCTCTCAACCTATTATAACACTAAATTGACCCTAACCCATGTCCAAGTAAAGCAAGATCAACTATTTACAAGTTTAATGAAAAGTGACACATCACCTCTTATGTGTTATGGCCATTTTTGCAAATCTTTGAGCAAGACCATTTGAATTGGTTTCAATGGTCTTAAAATGTTTCTAAACTAATAAGAATCACATTTGAGTCAATAAAAGTCAAATCAATTGGAGGGAAATCAATTAGGGAGAAAATCCCCATTTCTCTCACATACACTAAGGGCAATTTTGCAAATCTTCATATGAGGCCACCATTGCTTGCCCTATGGTTTCTAAAACTCTTATATAACAAAAACAAACACAAATGCATAAAAGAAACCAGATTCAAATCAAGGGAAATTTCAAAATTGACATACATATGATAATGGTCATTTGACCCATTTATAAAATCTTCACTACTTTACCCCCCTGCATTTGAATCTTCCTAAACTAAACTTGGTCAACTATGACCATGTCATCCAAGACCATGTCAAATTCAACAACTTTCATGTTGACCATCCCTGCTGAAGTTGACCAGGTTGACCAGTAGAGAATTGCCAAGTGGAGACTTTGAATTAAAGAGAAGATGATCCACTTTTTGAAACTTTGCAAACCTTTGCCAAAATGACCACCACCACCACCATTCCATCACTTTAAATATAAGAATGAAGTGCACCAAAAAGATTTGCAAATTTCCACAAAAAGTTTCATGCGGCCATTGTGTCGAGCACCTTGCAGGCAGCATCTTTGTTTCATGTTACATGCTATTATCCAGAGGATTTTGGCCTAAACCCCTTTCAACTCGTGATGATCACCACCCTCTGCAACCCCTGCATCAAGCCTGGTACCAGTTTGGTCGATTAAAGCGTTGGCATGATCACAAAAACCTCATGCCGTACCCATGCCGGCCATGCTTGCCCTTCCTCTCTCTGGCCTTCCCCTCTCACTTTCACCATGTCACAGAGCTCCCCTAGCACACAAGGACGACGCCTGTACCCTGCCCTAGCCCTCCAAGCCACAGCATTGGCCGAACGAAGCGTGCCCAGACACGCCCAGAACGTGCCAGGCGCGCGGTGAGCGTGCACCAGCACCATCCTGGACGCGCCAGAACGCGTGCGTGTCCGGTCGCCCTCGTCCTCCCCTCGCCTTGCCCTCTTGCACGCGCCATCACCACACCACCAGCTACCTACTGGACATGCTCACTAGCTCGCGGACGCCTCATCACCGTCGCAATGATCCGAGCTCTGCCGCACCCGTACTGCCAGCACTCGATCGTCGCCAGCCCGCCTCAGACCCCTTTTTTCCGTCCCTTCACGCTCACTAGCCTCGCCTAGTCATCGCCTACCTCGCGCGACCCCTACCTTGCCCCTTCACCGCTCCAGACGGCCGCGCCATGGACGACCCCCACAGCACCCACGGCCACCCAGCGCATCTATAAATAGAGGCCCTCTCCGCCTTCACTCTTCACACCAAATCTGTTTCCCTCTTTCTTCTCGACCTCCCCGACCTCTGCTCCATGCTAATTAAGCCCTACACCACTCCAATTGAGGCGTCGATCGCCGGAGTCCGCCGCAGAACTCCCCTTCGAATTAGGCCACCCCAAGCGACGCCGCGACCACCATTCGACTTCTCGTCCTCGACAACCTCGCCGCGCACCCAGCGGAGCCCCGCGGGAACCTCCGTCACGCCGCCGACCCCCTACCTCGCCGGCGCAGCAAGCCTCCTCCCCCGACGTTGACGACGATCCCCCATCATCCGATCCAGCTCTAATCGCACGGTCGAGATTGCCAGGTACCGCTTCGGCAGTTATAAGTCACTGACGCGCAGGCCCCACTCCGTCAGACGGCCCGTGGCGTGGGCAGCGCTAGTTGGGCCAGCCCAGCTCGTCTCCCCTCGTCCTGGCCCATTCTGTTTCCCGCGTGGCCCAATAATTCAAAAATGATTTAATCCATTTCAGCTTTTATTTCAATCTGGTCTATGCTATAAATTAAATAGTTTAAAATCCACTGAACCAAATTTAGTCAATTTTATATTTTCAGAAAGCTTATGAATTGCTCTAACTAACCCCACTGGATTCAACCTCTTATGTTGTGTAGTTTTTGAATAGCAAAAATGACAAAACAGAGACTTTTCAGTATTCAAATAAATCTTAAAATTCAACCAATTTGAATTTTGAAGTGAATCCAATTGCAATAATTCACATTTAACAAACTCTAATTTACTATGTAAAAATATGATATATGTTCTGTACATGATCATGGGCTAGAATCAAAATATTGGCTATGTAGTCAATACTAGCTCATTCAAACTATTTCAAATTTTAGGAATTTAAACAAATGAGGTGTAGCACCTCATTTAAATCATTCTCACAAGTAATTTGAAGTAATGTGTTGACCTTTAAATGCTTAGGCTCATACTTGCCCACCTGTATATTTTTTAAATCTAAATAGTATTTACATTTGCCATGGTTATTTAAATCACATGAGATGATGGATCTCATTTAAACCCCTTTTCTCAAATACTAAGTGTGAAGTGTTGACCTTGGTCAACATGGGATCATCCCTGGTTATTTGAGAATATTGAATCACCTCAATAGTAGTTTTTAAATTAGTTACAACTATGTGTTAAATCATATGAGAGGTATTCCTCTCATTTAAATCTTGTTCTCAAGTAATTCAACATGAGGTAGTGACCATGGTCTAATAATCTCATATTGAATTATTTGGTGGCATTAAATCACTATCATGTTAGTATTAAATTGCATGAGGTATGGAACCTCCGTTAGCACAAATCCGGGTGCGGATGACACTTTTTCTCAAATGATAAGTATGAATAGGTTGACTTTGGTCAACCTAGGTCATATACTATTCATAAGAGAAATTAAATCTTAAGAAGAATTCAATGAGAGAAAATTATTTCCCCAAACCAAAGATAAACCCTACTTCCAATTTTTCAATGAGAGGAAATTATTTTCCTAAGGTTAAATAAAGAAACCCTAGCATAATTTGAGAATAAATGTTAAGTAGTAATACTAGATCAATTGTGTGAGCCAATAAGGCTAATTAAGATTACTTAAGTGTTGTTTGGTGATTGTATCCTCGTATTCGTGTATAGACGCTAGTACCGGAGACTATCAAGAGGAAGAGGTCTTCTACCAAGAGGAAGAGCAAGAGAACTTTGATCACATCACCAACCAAGGCAAGCTAACACTCTTGCAAGGTTCCCTTGTGCAAAGCTCTACAAGAGCAAGGCACCATTACATTTTACTTTATGAACCTATCCCAAGTTTTTACCTTACAAGCTTTACTTGATTTTATTTATCAAAGTTACTTTTTGATTTATGATTCACTTGGTTGAATTATAGAGTAGTACAAAGAGAATCACACTTAGCCTAGCAAGCTCCAAGATACTTAGCACCCCTCATAACTAGTGGCTAGTGCTCAATATTAAAAGTGACTACTCTAATTGGGAACTTGTGAATGGAAATGACTTTGAAAACCTTGGAATGATGAGTCATTCCATTGAGAGATTTTGAAGGTGAATGTGACTGGTGAATGACTTGGTGAATTTTACAAAAACACTGATGGTTGGGTTCGGATGCGATACCATTCCAATTTTACAAGTACCCCCACAATACCTGAATCTGGGTAGGGCTTAGCTGGAAACTTATGTATTTTAGTATGGGTTCACTCTGAACAATCTTAATAGGGGTTATGCTTTAGTCTGCCTCCGAACTGGTGAAGAGATGTGAAAAGACGTTAAATGAGTTGAATGTCAGGCCCAAGCCCCTGTGCGGTTCCCGGGTTGATCATGGTTTTCACCGGGAGGCCAAGCTCATGGGGAGAGGTGCTCATACTAGAGTATGTAAATGAAAGGTTAGGATTGGTAGTTCGCGTACTGCGTACGATAAATCAGGGCCAGTTACCCCTGACGGACTATTGCAATTGTTGTGGCACAAGTGTACAACCTCTGCAGAGTTAAACCTATTCGAATAGCCGCGTCCTCGGTTATGGACAGTTGGAAAGGCCATACTGTTCCGTCATCAGAACTTTTCTAAAAATATGAATGGTGACTTGTGATTTGAATTGAAAGGTGACTTTGACTTTGAATCACAACTGAGTTGTGGGAATGACACTAATGTTCCCACTTGAGTTAGTTAAATGAAGATGCTTTGATTATTAAAGTGTTTATGAAATAAAACTGGCTTTATGCAAATGAAACTAGAGCTTAGAACCCCCTTACTATAGTTGATAGTATTTACCTTAGTATTAGTTTGCGAGTACTTTAAAGTACTCATGGCTGTGTCCCTGGCTATTCAAATGGCCAGACTATGAAGACGAGTACCAGAACCCGGAAGAAGGACAGCAGGACGTCTACGACAACTAGGATCACTCCTGACGTCAACAGTTGCCTGTGGAATAGATGGACTACTACTACGCTACTTTCGCTTCCGCTATGTGCTATGTAATGAATAAATAGAACTTCTATTATTGTAATGAGACTGGATCATGTGATCCTTTATTTGTAAGACGATTATGGTATGTAATGAATGATGTGTTGTGATATCAATCTATTATGTCTCGCAAAAACAATATTCCTGGGATTGCGAGGAAGGGCATAATAGGCATCTGGACTTAAAAATCCGGGTGTTGACAGTTCGGATGATAACCTGAAGGTGGACTTTTTAGGCATAGATGCATGCTGGATAGCGGTCTATGTACTTTGTCGTAATTCCCAATTAAATCTCACAATACTCATCATAACATGTATGTGCATGGTCATGCCCTCTTTATTTGTCAGTTGCCCAACTGTAATTTGTTCACCCAACATGCTTATTCTTATCGGAGAGACACCTCTAGTGAACTGTCGACCCCAGTCCATTCTTTTACATCGAATACAATCAACTGCAATACTCGTTCTACTGTTTTCTACAAACAATCATCATCCACACTATACATCTAATCCTTTGTTACAGCAAGCCGGTGAGATTGACAACCTCACTGTTACGTTGGGACAAAGTATCTTGGTTGTGTTGTGCAGGTTCCACGTTGGAGCCGGAATCCTTGGTGTTGCGCCGCACTACACTCCGCCGCTATCAACCTTCAATGTGCTTCTTGGCTCCTACTGGTTCGATAAACCTTGGTTTCTTACTGAGGGAAAACTTGCCGCTGTACGCATCACACCTTCCTCTTGGGGTTCCCAACGGACGCGTGCTGTACGCGTATCACCCCCCTTGCCAGACAGACTTTCAAAGAGCGGCTCCCATGAATTTTTTTATTTTTGGGTGGCACTCCTTCCAACCTTTGCTTTCACAAACCATGGCTAACCAAATCCTCGGGTGCCTGCCAACAATCTCATACCATGAAGGAGTGCCTTTTATTTTAGTTTTTATTTAGATGACACTCCTCCCCACCTTTGCTTTCTCAAGCCATGGCTAACCGAATCCTCAGGTGCCGTCCAACAATCACATACCATGGAGGAGTGTCTATTTGTAAAATTATGAAAGTTTATTAATTTGGGGCTGGGAACCCCATTGCCAGCTCTTTTTGCAAAATTATTAGATAAGCGGATGAAGCCACTAGTCCATTGGTGAAAGTTGCCCAACAAGATTGAAAGATTAACACCCACATACTTCCTCATGAGCTATAAAACATTGACACAAATAAGAGGTAATAACTTTTGAAGTGTTTAAAGATAGCACGCAAGCAATTTACTTTGGAATGGCGGAGAAATACCATGTAGTAGGTAGGTATGGTGGACACAAATGGAATAGTGTTTGGCTCAAGGATTTTGGATGCACGAGAAGTAATCCCTCTCAATACAAGGCTTAGGCTAGCAAGGTTGTTTGAAGCAAACATAAGTACGAACCGGTACAGCAAAACTCACATAAGAACATATTGCAAGCATTATAAGACTCTACACTGTCTTCCTTGTTGTTCAAACCCTTACTAGAAAATATCTAGACCTTAGAGAGACTAATCATGCAAACCAAATTTTAGCAAGCTCTATGTATTTCTTCACTAATAGGTGCAAAGTATATGATGCAAGAGCTTAAACATGAGCACAACAATTTCCAAGTATCACATTATTCAAGACATTATACCAATTACCACATGTAGCATTTCCCGTTTCCAACCATATAACAATTAACGAAGCAGTTTCAACCTTCACCATGAACATTATGAGTAAAGCCAAGAACATATATGTTCATATGCAACAGCGGAGCGTGTCTCTCTCCCACACAATGAATGCTAGGATCCAATTTATTCAAACAAAACAAAACAAAAACAAACAGACGCTCCAAGTAAAGCACATAAGATGTGATGGAATAAAAATATAGTTTCACTAGAGGAACCTGATAATGTTGTCGATGAAGAAGGGGATGCCTTGGGCATCCCCAATCTTAGATGCTTGAGTCTTCTTGAAATATGCAGGGATGAACCACCGGGGGCATCCCCAAGCTTAGAGCTTTCACTCTCCTTGATCATATTGTATCATCCTCCTCTCTTGATCCTTGAAAACTTCCTCCACACCAAACTCAAAACAACTCATTAGAGGGTTAGTGCATAATCAAAATTCACATGTTCAGAGGTTACATAATCATTCTTAACACTTCTGGACATTTCATAAAGCTACTGAAAGTTAATGGAATAAAGAAATCCATCAAACATAGCAAAACAGACAATGCGAAATAAAAGGCAGAATCTGTCAAAATAGAACAGTCCGTAAAGACGAATTTTTTAGGTGCACCAGACTTGCTCAAATGAAAATGCTCAAATTGAATGAAAGTTGCGTACATATCTGAGGATTACTCACGTAAATTGGTAGATTTTTCTGAGTTACCTACAGAGAATACTGCTCAAATTCGTGACAGCAAGAAATCTGTTTCTGCGCAGTAATCCAAATCTAGTATGAACCTTACTATCAAAGACTTTACTTGGCACAACAATGCAATAAAATAGAGATAAGGAGAAGTTGCTACAGTAGTAACAACTTCCAAGACTCAAATATAAAATAAAAGTGCAGAAGTAAAATCATGGGTTGTCTACCATAAACGCTTTTCTTTAACGCCTTTCAGCTAGGCGCAGAAAGTGTGTATCAAGTAACATCAAGAGATGAAGCATCAACATCATAATTTTCACAACTTGTCACATTAGGTATATTAGATGCTCCATTTTCTATAGTGATATTAAGGGCTTTGTCAATTTTAGTCCTATAATAGTTTTTTGGTTTAGGCACCTTAGAGACATACATGAACTTTTGCTCCTTACCCACATAAGCTTTCTCCTTAAACTTAAGAGAAGAAAAAGTTGAACCCAAGGTTCCCATAGCTTCTTCAAGTTCACTAATCCTTTGGGTTTGATTATCATGAATAGCACATGCTTCTAAGATGGCAATTCTCTCATTAATTCCACCTAGAGATTTGTCAAGTTTATCAGTGCTATTAAGTAATATTCCCAATTTAGTCTCAATACTTGGAAGATTTTACTCTATGGTCTCCAACTTTTTCATGACATCTTCAAGAGAGATTTCAATTTTAACTTCATTAACAGGTGGTATTCGAAATAGACTCTCAATTATGCAACTAGCTTCTAAAGCAGGAGTGCCTAGGAAATTACCTCCCGCAAGACAATCAAGAACATACCTATTCCAGCTAGAGATACCAACATAAAAATTCCTGAGTAGGATAGTGGTGGAGTGTTTCTTAGTGCACCTATTATGAGCATCACTAATTCTATACCAAGAATCTTTTAAACATTCTCCCCCTTGTTGCTTAAACGAACGAACTTCAACTTTAGGATTACTCATTTTAGCAATAGTAAATAAAGCAAACTAGATAAAGTAAATGCAAGTAACTAATTTTTTTGTGTTTTTAATATGGAGAACGCAAACAAGATAGTAAATAAAGTAAAACACGTAACTAATTTTTTTGTATTTTGATATAATGCAGCAAACAAAGTAGTAAATAAAAATAAAGCAAGACAAAAACAAAGTAAAGAGGTTGGAAGTGGAGACTCCCCTTGCAGCGTGTCTTGATCTCCCCGGTAACGGCGCCAGAAAAATGTGCTTGATACGCGTACAACACGCGTCCGTTGGGAACCCCAAGAGGAAGGTGTGATGCGTACAGCAGCAAGTTTTCCCTCAGTAAGAAACCAAGGTTTATCGAACCAGTAGGAGCCAAGAAGCACGTTGAAGGTTGATGGCGGCGGAGTGTAGTGCGGCGCAACACCAGGGATTCCGGCGCCAACGTGGAGCCTGCACAACACAACCAAATTACTTTGCCCCAACGTGACAGTGAGGTTGTCAATCTCACCGGCTTGCTGTAACAAAGGATTAGATGTATAGTGTGGATGATGATGTTTGAAGAAAACAGTAGAAACAAGTATTGCAGTAGATTGTATTTGATGTAAAAGAATGGAATGGGGTCCACAGTTCACTAGTGGTGTCGCTCCAATAAGAAATAGCATGTTGGGTGAACAAATTACAGTTGGGCAATTGACAAATAAAGAGGGCATGACAATGCACATACATATTATGATGAGTAGTATGAGATTTAATTGGGCATTACGACAAAGTACATAGACCGCTATCCAGCATGCATCTATGCCTAAAAAGTCCACCTTCAGGTTATCATACGAACCCCTTCCAGTATTAAGTTGCAAACAACAGATAATTGCATTAAGTATGGTGCGTAATGTAATCAACACAAATATCCTTAGACATAGCATTGATGTTTTATCCCTAGTGGCAACAGCACATCCACAACCTTAGAACTTTATGTCACTGTTCCAGATTTAATGGAGGCATGAACCCACTATCGAGCATAAATACTCCCTCTTGGAGTTACAAGTAACGACTTGGCCAGAGCCTCTACTAATAACGGAGAGCATGCAAGATCATAAACAACACATAGATGATAGATTGATAATCAACATAACATAGCATTCCATATTCATCGGATCCCAACAAACGCAACATGTAGCATTACAAATAGATGATCTTGATCATGTTAGGAAGCTCACAAGATCGAACAATGATAGCACAATGAGGAGAAGACAACCATCTAGCTACTGCTATGGACCCATAGTCCAGGGGTGAACTACTCACACATCACTCCGGAGGCGACCATGGCGGTGAAGAGTCCTCCGGGAGATGATTCCCCTCTCCGGCAGGGTGCCGGAGGCGATCTCCTGAATCCCCCGAGATGGGATCGGCGGCGGCGTCTCTGGAAGGTTTTCCGTATCGTGGCTCTCGGTACTGGAGTTATTATCGACGAAGGCTTCTTATAGGCGGAAGGGTAGGTTTAGGGGCGACGCGAGGGCCCCACGCGCTAGGGCCGCGCGGCCAAGGCCTGGGCCGCGCCGCCCTATTGTGTCGGCGCCTCGTCGCCCCACTTTGTTTCCCTTTCGGACTTCTGGAAGCTTCGTGGAAAAATAAGATCCTGGGCATTGATTTCGTCCAATTTCGAGAATATTTCCTTACTAGGATTTCTGAAACCAAAACAGCAGAAAACAGCAACTGGCCCTTCGGCATCTCGTTAATAGGTTAGTGCCGGAAAATGCATAAATATGACATAAAGTATGTATAAAACATGTGTGTATCATCATAAAACAAGCATGGAACATAAGAAATTATCGATACGTTGGAGACGTATCAAATACCTTTTACCTTACCTCCCCGGCAACGGCGCCAGAAAATAGCTTGATGTTTACGCACGCTTCTATTCCTGTAGACAGTGTTGGGCCTCCAAGAGAAGAGGTTTGTAGAACAGCAGCAAGTTTCCGTTAAGTGAATCACCCAAGGTTTATCGAACTCAGGGAGGTAGAGGTCAAAGATATCCCTCCCAAGCAACCCTGCAATTACTATACAAGAAGTCTCTTGTGTCCCCAACACATCTAGTACACTTGTCAGATGTATAGGTGCACTAGTTCGGCGAAGACATAGTAAGATGCAAGTGATATGGATGAATATGAGTGGTAATAACAATCTGAAATAAATATGGCAGCAAGTAAACATGCAGTAGAACAGTAAGTAAACGGTGATTCGATATTTGGAAACAAGGCCTAGGGATCATACTTTCACTAGTGGACACTCTCAACATTGATCACATAACTGAATAAATAAATGCTACTTTCTACACTCTCTTATTGGATAACAAACACCATTCATTGTGTAGGGCTATAAAAGCGCACCTCAAGCCGGAGTAAACAAGCTCCACAACATCCGGAGTTCATATTTAAGTAACCTCTAGAGTGCATAATAGACCATTGCAATTTAGACCGAGTACTAACATAGCATACACACTGTCAACAATAGCTATGTAAGGGGGAATAGATCGCATCAATAAGTGTGTAACATCCCAAGTTTCAACAATAATAATCAAGAATGAAATTTCCCCAAACTCAAAATTTGCAATTAACAAAAACTTTTTCTATGCATATAGTGCCACATATAGTTTCATGCATTTGAGTGAAATTCTTTTGTGCAATTGCCATGATGAGTGTTAGTGTGTTGAACAATTGCTATGGAACCCTAAACAAAGATCATCAAACCCTAAGTTAAGAAGAAATTAAGAAATTGAGAAAAACCCATTTCTCTCTTACATACACATTAGGCCAAATTGCAAATCCTCACCCTAGGCCATAATTGCTTGCTCCCTTGCTTGTAGAATACTTAAATATGATAAACTAACACAATTGCATCATTGGAACAAGAATCAAACACAAGGAAATCTCAAATTCATCATACATATGATAATGGTCACTTGTCACCAAAATATTTTCTTCACTACTTTACCCCTCTGGTTTTCTCTATTCCTAAACTAAACTTGGTCAACCAAAGCCATGTCATCCAAGACCATGTCAAGGTGAGTAACTTTGATGTTGACCACCATGGCTAGAGTTGACTAGGTGGACCAGTAGCAATGTGACAAGTAGTGATGCTGAATTAAAGAGAAGATCATGTCACTTTTGCCATTTTGCAAAACAACTCCAAATTGAGAAAAACCACCACCAATCCAACACATTAATTATATAAATGAGATTCACCAAAAAGAAAACCAAATTTCAAACAAAGAGTTCATGCGGCCATTTAATCAAACACTTGGCAGGCATTGTTTCACTTTAGTGTTACATGCTATTGTCCAATGGTTTCTTGACTAAACCGACTCTACCTTGTGATCATCAGCTCTCTCTATGATCTCTGCCTCTAGCCCAGTACTTGCCATGGTTGATTAAAGTGGAAAAGTGAGAGGAAAGCATCCATGTCAAGCACACCCGGCCAACTTTGGCATCCCTCTCTCTGGCCACCATCTCGACGCATCCCCTTGTCCTGGAGCATCTACACATCTCAAGGACGACGACGGTACACGCCCCAGCAATGCAGAGCCACGGCATTGGCCAGACGAGCCGCGCCCAAAACGTGCCAGGACGTGCCAGCACGCACGGTGACCGCGCTCTGGCCGCGCCAGGACGCCACGTGCTCGAGCACCTCCGTCCTTCCCTGGCCAAGCTACCACTACGTCGAGCATCTACTCCCCGCCCTCTACACGCTAGACAAGCTCCCAGGCCTGCCCCTGCTCTGTCGCCGTCGTCCTCGTCGACTTTCGGCCGCGCGCCCCGTCACAGACTCTGCAAGCGCCCGAGCCGTCTCTTCACGCTTTGGCCTCGCCAGCTACGGGTTGAGCATCGCCAGGACACCAGCTAGCCGTAGCCGTCCTCGCCTTGCCCTTTCGCTCGCCACAGGAGCCACGCCATGGCCGCTCCTTCTCAGTACCCCGCGGCACCTCCCGCCCACTATAAATAGAGGCGATCGGCTCCTCCTCACTTCACACAATCCACTCCCCTCTCCTCACTGAGCATCCTCCCCCAATCAATTTCACCACTCGCCGCCGGAGTCGCTCGAATCACGAGCTCAAGTCCGCCGGAGCTCGCGGAAGCTCTGCTTCGCCTGGAGCCTCCCCGAGCGCCGCCGCTGCACCAGGCTGTTCCTCGTCGACGACCACTTCCCCGAGCACCCTGCCAGACACCTGCAACGGCCTGGTAGGCCCTCCGACCCCCTAGGCTCGCCGCCAGTGAGCTCGCCGCTCGTCGGAGACGACGACGTTCACACGCCGTGGGATCTCGTTCTAATCCTACGGCCTAGATTACACATACTGTTTCGCTGTTTTAAATCACACTGACGGGTGGCCCCCACCTCGTCAGGGCAGCCCAGTGGCACCGTTGCTTGTTGGGCTGCGCAGTGATTCGAATTTCTGTTTCGGCCCAGTAGTGTTTCCCGCCTAAGCCCACGATTTCAAATATGGATTTATTCATATTTCAAATGTGCTGCAGATGGTTTAGTAAAATTTGAATAGTTTGAAATCTGCCAAACCAAATTTTGCAAACTTTATACCGTTGGAAAGCCCATGAAATTATCTAACAAATGCCACTGGTCCCACCTCCAAATTCGAAGTAGAATTAATCTGATAAAAATAACAAGACAGGGACTTTTGTACATTCAAACTTTATTTAAAATTCAACCATAATAGATTTTGAATTGATTCCAACTCTAATAAATCACAAATGATGTCCTCTAATTGATTATGCAATAACATAGACAAGTTGTTTGTATGATCGTGGACTAGATCAAATTAAATGGCTATGTAGTCAATTCTAGAGCAATTAAACTTGAAAATTCAAATTCAACAAATAGTATGAGAGCTACTCTCTCATTTAAATCTTGATCCTAAGTAATATAACCAGGGGGAAAGACTTAGGCTAATGAACCCTTGATAAGTATTACTTAGAGATTTTAATTCATTTAAATGTTAGTATTAAACTATGTGAAGTGTAGCACTTCAATTAAATTATACTCACATATAATAGATATGAAATGTTGACTTTGGTCAACCTATACTTCATACCTGATTATTATATGAAGAGATTAAATCTTAATAAGATGTAATGAGAAGAAATGAATTTCTCTAAGGATCTAAATACCAAATTAAAGAAATTGGAATAATGAGAGGAAATTATTCTCCTCTTAAATAAAGACTAATCAAATAATCCACCATGCCATGTTTGATTGATGAGAGGATTAGTGTGTGGACTCTTTTGAGTGTTTCTAGTTTAGTATGTGAGCTTGGTTTAGTATTTATACCTCGTATTCGTATATAGACGCTAGTACCGAGGAATACCAAGAGGAGGAGGCCTACTCTCAGGAAGAAGAAGAGAACTTCGATAACTACTCAGCTCAAGGCAAGCTAACCCTTGCTAAACACAAGTGCTTAGCTCTTCAAGAGCAAAGGCACCATCACACTTTATTTTATGTATTACCTATCCCATGCTTTTACTTACATTTACTTTTGCTCTTTTATTTCAAAGTACTTTTTGATTTATGATTCACTTGGTCTAGAGTAGAACAATACTTGAAGTAGATTAGCACAACTCAAAGCTAGATAGCACCCCTCATATAGTTGCTAGTGCTAATCAATTAAAATTGACTACTCTAGATGGGAACATGGTGAAGTGAAATGACTTTGAAAGAAAGTAAAGTGGAGGTGGATTTGAACAAGAGAAGATGGTGATTTTTGATAAAATTGATGATTGGGTTTGAATGCGACACCCTTCCAATAATACAAGTACCCCCACAATACCTGATTATGGGTAGGGCTTAACTAGAAACTTGTGTATTTTAGTATGGGTTCCCTCTAAACAAGCATCATAGGGGTTACGCCGAGGCTGCCTCCGTTAAGTGTGTAATGATGTTAAAATGAGGTGAATGTACGGCCCAAGCCCTATGCAGTTCCCGGGTTAACTGCGGTTTCCACCGGGAGGCCAAGCTCATGGGGAGAGGTGCTCATACTAGCATATATAAGTGAAAGGTTATGGTTGATGATCCGCGTACTGTGTTACGATGATTCGGGGTTATCCTCGACGGATGAAATCAAAAGTTGTGGCACAAGAGTACAACCTCTGCAGAGTGTTAAACCTATTCGAATAGTCGTGTCCACGGTTATGGACGACTGGAAAGGCCACACTATCTCCGTTATCATAAATTTGATCTTAAAAAGGAATGATGAATTGAAAGGTGACATTGAGGTGAATCAATATGAGTTGTGGGAATGACACTAATGTTCCCACTTGAGATAGTCTAGCACATGATAAGGCTTTACTAAATGTTTATCAAACTAAAACTTGGCTTTATGCAAATAAAGCTAGAGCTTAGCATCCATTATTACCCTTAATAAGTAATTACTATAGAGTTAGTTTGCGAGTACTTTAAAAGTACTCATGGCTTTGCCCTGGCTATTCAAATGCCAGACTATGAAGGAGAGCACCAGTATCAGGATGACGGACAGCAGGACGTCTTCGATAACTAGGATCGTCTTCTAACGTCAAGCGTTGCCTGTGGAATCGATAGTCCGCTACTACTTCGCTTCCGCTACTATTTGTGATGTTGAACAATATATTCGTGTAATATTGGATCATGTGATCTATGGTTGTAAGACAATATGTGTTGTAATAAATGATGACTCTATGCTACTTACTATTATGTATCGCAAAAACATTATTCCTGGGATTGCGATGTACGGCATAATAGGCATCTGGACTTAAAAATCCGGGTGTTGACAAGTTGGTATCAGAGCCATTGTTTGACCTTAGGAGACCCTAGTTAGAATGGACGTTCAAAAACTTAGTTTCAAATTCCATGAATTGACTAGTTATGAAAACTTTATTTCACCCCCTTATCTTGAAGAGTCTTTGGCAAAACTTTAAATTCATGCTCTATCTTATGAGTAAATTAAAATTTGGAACACTTGCACCTCTCTAACTTAATCATCTAATCCCTCTACAGATGGATCACGTCGTCGACGCGCAGCCTTTCCTCCAGACTGAGTTCTATCTGTTGGGGAACGGTGGAGAGATCATTTTCGAGAGGGACCTCTTCTCCCTCTCGGAATTTCTCGGGCGCCCACCACCGGAAGTCTTTGGTGGAATGATCAATGACCAGCCCGGTGGTCAACTCCAATGGGTGATCATGGTGGACCTTCGTGGAAGGTTCACGCTCCCAATGAGCGCAAGGATCCAGTTCTCCTTCCGGGAGAACAACTGGGCGGATGGTCTCGCACGGGGACTTCAGGAGGGGCTCGCACGTCTGTGCGGGCAAAACTTCATGGACTTCGAGGATAGCCGCTTTGTGCACTATGCAAGGCACAACTCCCTCGGGGTGCCAATGAACCTGCCGTCGCACCCGCAACTTCGCCACCATGTGGATCATCTCGACTTCATGTTGAATGAGACCCGCATCGACCTCGACAACTCCCGCGAATACGCCAACCACACTCACATTCAGTTGGCGCAGCAGGCGGAGACCATCAAGGTCATCGCCGGGGAACGCAAGGCTCTCCGCCGCGCCAACCAGAAGAAGGACTACGCCATCAACCGCCTCAAGGCCAGGATCGCCACTCTGAAGGAGACCATCGCCACCCAAGCTAAACAGATCCAGGAACTGGAGGGCGAAGGTGAAGGGGAGAACATCCAGGGGGACGGCTACTCCTACGTCAGCAACGATGACGACTACGAGGAGGAGGAAGACGACGACCTGGAGTTCCACCCTTACGAGGATGGCCACGAGCACCTTGCTGCCGGGGTAGACAACGTCTACCCTATCAACGTCGATGGCGAGTAGTCCCGTCTGAGCACTTGCGTCCCGTGTTATGTATCGGTCCTTTGTACCCGCCCATGTATCGTAGTTTGTTGAAAGGGTTCTTCAAACCCTCCAGAACAATTGGCTTGTAATATTTTCTACCTCCATGACTATGTTTGTGTGTGTAATATTATTATTATTATGAATCAAGTTTTAAGCTGTGTGAATATTTATCCCAAAATGAGCCATAGAAATTTCCCTCTCATCTCATGATCCCTATCACTGTTCAGATGGCACCCCCAACTCGCAGCGAAACCGCGATGCTGCAAATGCTGCAACAGATGATGACAGAGAGAGAAGCTGAGAGAGCTGACTGGCAAGCCAACTTAGCTGCACTTCAACAGATTGCTCAGGGCAATCAAGGCCACGGAAACCACGACCACCCAGGGTCGAAGCTGAAGAACTTCCAAAACACCAACCCACTGGTGTTCAGCAAGACAGAGGAACCCCTCGATGCTGATGATTGGCTCCAAACCATGGAGAACAATCTCGAGGTTGCTGGAGTGGAGGACAACGAGAAGGTGTTGTTCGCCACCCACTATCTGGCTGGACCTGCACGTGCCTGGTGGACAAGTGCTCGCGCATTGAATGCGGGGCAAATGATGACTTGGGAGGACTTCAAACTCAAGTTTAGCAAGTATCATGTGCCCCCGGGCCTGATCAAGAAGATGAGGGATGAGTTCAGGGAACTGAAACAGGGCAGAATGACCGTGGTGGAATACCGCGACAAGTTCCTCACTTTGTCAAGGTACGCCCCGGATGAGACAGACACTGTGGAGAAGAGGAAGGAGAGGTTTCTGAATGGACTGCATGATGAGATGCAGACTGTACTGATCAACATCCCCTTTGCTGACTTAGAAGCCCTCGTTGACTCCGCCATTCAAATGGAGGGGAAGATACACCAAGCAAATGAGAACCGCAAGCGCCGCATGATGAACCAGAGTGGGCCCAGCAACAACCACAAGTATCGTCCCAGCTCAAGTGGAGGGTTCACCCCAAGAAACAACAAGCCCCCGATGCAGAATCCACGTCCGAGTTATCAGAACCGGAGTGGAGGAAACCCCAGGTCAGGAGGCCACAACAACCACAACAACAACAACAACAACAACAACAACTTCAACCGCGCTCCACCCCGCGCCCCCAACAATAACTCCAACACCGCTCCAAGGACTGGGAGCAATGCTGTTCCCATCACCCCCAAGGACAAGTCCACCTACAACAGCTACGAGTGCGGAGTGGCGGGGCACTTCTCCTCGAGTGCCCCAAGAAGCTCGCCAAGACTGCCGCCAACACCTCAGGCCCTGCTCAGCAGCAGCGTCGTGTCACCACCAACAAGAAGTTCGCCCCCAACAACCCGAACAACCGCAACGGCCGCCTCTACCACATGAATGCAGAAGAAGCTCAGGAAGCCCCAGACGTTGTGCTGGGTATGTTCTCTGTTAACTCAATACCTGCAAGAGTGCTGTTTGATTCTGGAGCATCGCATTCATTTGTTACCGAAGATTTTGCATGCACTAGTAAGATTCAACCCATCAGTTTGAAGCATGTCATGATAGTTCAAATACCCGGATCAACAACTAAAGCTAGAAAAATTTGCAAAGATGTGCCTATCAGAATTCATGAAATAGAATTTTATGCAAATTTGCTTGTTCTGGGAGCCAAAGGTTTGGAAGTAGTCCTAGGAATGGACTGGATGGCGAAACATCATGGACTGATTGATTGTGCCAAGAAGGCCATCACCATGACTAGTAGCACCGGAATAATAGTCGAACACATATCTGAAAAGATGCCCAGAAAGTTTACCTGCAACCAAAGCCTAGCCAAACCAACCTTGGATCAGATCAGGGTCATTTGTCGATATCCTGATGTGTTTCCGGATGACCTACCCGGTATGCCCCCCGATCGGGATATCGAATTTATCATCGAGTTAATCCCTGGAACCGGACCTATAGCCCAGAGAGCTTATAGCATGAACCCGGCAGAGTTAGTGGAACTGAAGAAGCAACTGGATGATATGCTATTCAAAGGTCTGATTCAACCAAGTGCGTCACCATGGAGATCCCCAGTTTTGTTTGTGGATAAGAAGGACGGTGCCACTCGTTTGGTTACGGATTATCGTAAGCTCAACGACGTCACCATCAAGAACAAGTACCCATTGCCCAAGATAGAAGATCTGTTTGACCAGTTGACCGGAGCCCAAGTATTCTCGAAGATTGATCTACGGACAGGATACCATCAGCTGAAGATTCGTGCCACCGATATCCCCAAAACTGCCTTTACCACCAGATATGGATTGTACGAGTACAATGTCATGTCATTTGGATTGACTAATGCCCCCGCTTACTTCATGAATCTCATGAATAAGATCTTTATGAACTTCCTAGACAAGTTTGTCGTTGTCTTCATCGACGACATCCTCATCTACTCCAAATCCGAAGAGGAACATGAGCAACATTTGGAAATGGTCCTAGATACCCTTCGGGAACATCAGTTGTATGCCAAGTTCAGCAAGTGTGAGGTTTGGTTGAAGGAAGTAGGATTCTTGGGTCATATCTTGTCAGCCGGAGGAATTGCCGTTGACCCCGCAAAAATCAAGACTGTTGAAGAATGGAAAGCCCCAACCACTCAGACCGAAGTCCGTGCATTTCTCGGATTGGCGGGATATTACCGCCGATTCGTTGAAGGGTTCTCGAGCATAGCAAGACCGATGACTCAGTTGTTGAAAAAGGACCGGAAGTTCGAATGGACCAACAAGTGTGAAGAGATCTTCCAACAGCTCAAGCTAAGATTGACCTCAGCCCCAATACTGGTTATGCCGGACATTACCAAGCCATTTGATGTGTACTGTGACGCTTCCAAGATTGGTCTTGGATGTGTGCTGATGCAAGAAGGCAAAGTGATATCTTACCTGTCAAGACAGCTGAAGCAGCATGAACAGAACTATCCAACCCATGACTTAGAGCTAGCAGCCGTGGTGTTAGGCCTGAAAGTATGGCGTCATTACCTCATGGGTAATCGATGCGAGATTTACTCGGATCACAAGAGCCTGAAGTATATCTTCACGCAGAAGGAGCTGAATATGAGGCAGCGCAGATGGATAGAGTTAATCAAGGATTACGACATGGAAATCCACTATCACCCCGGCAAGGCCAATGTGGTAGCGGATGCTCTGAGTAGACTGCCGTGTCAGTTGAACTCCATGTTAGCAATTGAGCAACCTAGCCTGTTTGAAGAGTTTGAACAGTTTAGACTGGAACTGGTTAGCGAAGGATATCTCGCCAGCATTGAACTCCAACCCACCCTGATTAGCCAGATCAAGGAAGCTCAGAAAGGAAATGCTAGTATTGAGGGGATCAAGAGCCAAATAGCTGGCGGAAAAGCACCGGGATTCACCATAGATGAAGAAGGAGTGCTATGGTATAACAAGCGCCTTTGCGTGCCGTCAGACTCAGAATTGAAGCAAGTTATTCTGAAAGAAGCCCACGACACCCTATACTCCATTCACCCCGGAGGAACCAAAATGTACCAGGATTTGAAGGAACAATTCTGGTGGCATGGAATGAAGAGAGAAATTGGAAGCTACATCGCCAAGTGTGACATCTGTCAAAGAGTCAAAGCAGAACATCAACGCCCCGCAGGACTGTTGCCACCCCTACAGATTCCCGAATGGAAGTGGGATTCCGTAGGAATGGACTTCATCACCGGACTGCCCAAATCAAGTAAAGGGAATGATTCCATCTGGGTAGTGGTCGACAGACTGACCAAAGTCGCCCACTTCATCCCCGTCAAAACCACCTATCAAGGACCAAGACTCGCAGAGCTATATATCTCAAGGATAGTCAACCTGCACGGAACCCCGAAGTCAATAGTATCCGACAGAGGATCTCAATTCACCTCGAGATTCTGGCAGAAAGTAGATGAAGGACTCGGAACTCGTCTGAATTTCAGCACCACCTATCACCCGCAGACAGATGGACAGACTGAACGAGTCAATCAGATACTAGAAGATATGTTGAGAGCATGTGTGCTAGAGTATGGATCTAAGTGGGAAGACTGCTTGCCGTACGCAGAATTCTCGTACAACAACAGCTATCAAGCCAGCTTGCAGATGGCCCCCTTCGAAGCACTGTACGGAAGGAAGTGCCGTACCCCTGTGAATTGGTCAGAAGTAGGAGAGAGTCAAGTCTTTGGACCAGATATTCTCCGAGAAGCCGAAGAGAAGGTTCACAAGATCCGCGAGTACCTCAAGACAGCCCAATCAAGACAGAAGAGCTACGCCGACAAGAGACGCCGAGAGATGACTTTCGAGATCGGAGATTTCGTATATCTCAAAGTGTCCCCTCTTAAAGGAATGCAGAGATTCCAGCTGAGAGGAAAGCTTGCACCCCGATATGTCGGACCTTTCAAAGTCTTGAGCCGCCGAGGAGAAGTATCTTATCAACTGGAGTTACCGGAAGAAATGTCAGCGGTGCACAATGTGTTTCACATCTCGTTACTCCGGAAGTGCTTAGAGGTACCTGAGAAGACCGAGGTTTTCAAGAACATCGATCACCGAGCTGTGGATATCAATTCAGATCTGACATACCGCGAAGTACCTATTCGCATCTTGGAAGAAGCTTTCAGAACCACCCGTACCCGGAGTATCAAGTTTCTGAAGATTCAATGGAGTAATCACACCGAAGAAGAAGCCACTTGGGAGAGAGAAGACTTCATGAGGACTGAGTACCCAGATCTCTTTAGTACCTAGTTTTCTCGCAGATCTCGGGACGAGATCTTTTGTAAGGGGGAAGGGTTTGTAACATCCCAAGTTTCAACAATAATAATCAAGAATGAAATTTCCCCAAACTCAAAATTTGCAATTAACAAAAACTTTTTCTATGCATATAGTGCCACATATAGTTTGATGCATTTGAGTGAAATTCTTTTGTGCAATTGCCATGATGAGTGTTAGTGTGTTGAACAATTGATATGGAACCCTAAACAAAGATCATCAAACCCTAAGTTAAGAAGAAATGAAGAAACTGAGAAAAACCCATTTCTATCTTACATACACATTAGGCCAAATTGCAAATCCTCACCCTAGGCCATAATTGCTTGCTCCCTTGCTTGTAGAATACTTAAATATGATAAACTAACACAATTGCATCATTGGAACAAGAATCAAACACAAGGAAATCTCAAATTCATCATACATATGATAATGGTCACTTGTCACCAAAATATTTTCTTCACTACTTTACCCCTCTGGTTTTCTCTATTCCTAAACTAAACTTGGTCAACCAAAGCCATGTCATCCAAGACCATGTCAAGGTGAGTAACTTTGATGTTGACCACCATGGCTAGAGTTGACTAGGTTGACCAGTAGCAATGTGACAAGTAGTGATGCTAAATTAAAGAGAAGATCATGTCACTTTTGCCATTTTGCAAAACAACTCCAAATTGAGCAAAACCACCACCAATCCAACACATTAATTATATAAATGAGATTCACGAAAAAGAAAACCAAATTTCAAACAAAGAGTTCATGTGGCCATTTAATCAAACACTTGGCAGGCATTGTTTCACTTTAGTGTTACATGCTATTGTCCAATGGTTTCTTGACTAAACCGACTCTACCTTGTGATCATCAGCTCTCTCTATGATCCCTGCCTCTAGCCCAGTACTTGCCATGGTTGATTAAAGTGGAAAAGTGAGAGGAAAGCATCCATGTCAAGCACACCCGGCCAACTTTGGCATCCCTCTCTCTGGCCACCATCTCGACGCATCCCCTTGTCCTGGAGCATCTACACAGCTCAAGGACGACGACGGTACACGCCCCAGCAACGTAGAGCCACGGCATTGGCCAGACGAGCCGCGCCCAAAACGTGCCAGGACGTGCCAGCACGCACGGTGACCGCGCTCTGGCCGCGCCAGGACGCCACACGCTCGAGCACCTCCATCCTTCCCTGGCCAAGCTACCACTGCGTCGAGCATCTACTCCCCTCCCTCTACACGCTAGACAAGCTCCCAGGCCTGCCCCTGCTCCGTCGCCGTCGTCCTCGTCGACTTTCGGCCGCGCGCCCCGTCACAGACTCTGCAAGCGCCCGAGCCGTCTCTTCACGCTTTGGCCTCGCCAGCTACGGGTTGAGCATCGCCAGGACACCAGCTAGCCGTAGCCGTCCTCGCCTTGCCCTTTCGCTCGCCACAGGAGCCACGCCATGGCCGCTCCTTCTCAGTACCCCGCGGCACCTCCCGCCCACTATAAATAGAGGCGATCGGCTCCTCCTCACTTCACACAATCCACTCCCCTCTCCTCACTGAGCATCCTCCCCCAATCAATTTCACCACTCGCTGCCGGAGTCGCTCGAATCGCGAGCTCAAGTCCGCCGGAGCTCGCGGAAGCTCTGCTTCGCCTGGAGCCTCCCCGAGCGCCGCCGCTGCACCAGGCTGTTCCTCGTCGACGACCACTTCCCCGAGCACCCTGCCATACACCTGCAATGGCCTGGTAGGCCCTCCGACCCCCTAGGCTCGCCGCCAGTGAGCTCGCCGCTCGTCGAAGACGACGACGTTCACACGCCGTCGGATCTCGCTCTAATCCTACGGCCTAGATTACACATACCGTTTCGCTGTTTTAAATCACACTAACGGGTGGCCCCCACCTCGTCAGGGCAGCCCAGTGGCACCGTTGCTTGTTGGGCTGCGCAGTGATTCGAATTTTTGTTTCGGCCCAGTAGTGTTTCCCGCCTAAGCCCACGATTTCAAATATGGATTTATTCATATTTCAAATGTGCTGCAGATGGTTTAGTAAAATTTCAATAGTTTGAAATCTGCCAAACCAAATTTTGCAAACTTTATACCGTTGGAAAGCCCATGAAATTATCTAACAAATGCCATTGGTCCCACCTCCAAATTCGAAGTATAATTAATCTGATAAAAATAACAAGACAGGGACTTTTGTACATTCAAACTTTATTTAAAATTCAACCATAATAGATTTTGAATTGATTCCAACTCTAATAAATCACAAATGATGTCCTCTAATTGATTATGGAATAACATAGACAAGTTGTTTGTATGATCATGGACTAGATCAAATTAAATGGCTATGTAGTCAATTCTAGAGCAATTAAACTTGAAAATTCAAATTCAACAAATAGTATGAGAGCTACTCTCTCATTTAAATCTTGATCCTAAGTAATATAACCAGGGGGAAGACTTAGGCTAATGAACCCTTGATAAGTATCACTTAGAGATTTTAATTCATTTAAATGTTAGTATTAAACTATGTGAAGTGTAGCACTTCAATTAAATTATACTCACATATAATAGATATGAAATGTTGACTTTGGTCAACCTATATTTCATACCTGATTATTATATGAAGAGATTAAATCTTAATAAGATGTAATGAGAAGAAATGAATTTCTCTAAGGATCTAAATACCTGTCAACACCCGGATTTTTAAGTCCAGATGCCTATTATGCCATTCCTCGCAATCCCAGGAATATTGTTTTTGCGAGACATAATAGATTGATATCACAACACATCATTCATTACATACCATAATCGTCTTACAAATAAAGGATCACATGATCCAGTCTCATTACAATAATAGAAGTTCTATTTATTCATTACATAACACATAGCGGAAGCGAAAGTAGCGTAGTAGTAGTCCATCTATTCCACAGGCAACGGTTGACGTCAGGAGTGATCCTAGTTGTCGTAGACGTCCTGCTGTCCTTCTTCTGGGTTCTGGTACTCGTCTTCATAGTCTGGCCATTTGAATAGCCAGGGACACAGCCATGAGTACTTTAAAGTACTCGCAAACTAATACTAATGTAAAAACTATCAACTATAGTAAGGGGGTTCTAAGCTCTAGTTTCATTTGCATAAAGCCAGTTTTATTTCGTAAACACTTTAATAATCAAAAACCTTCATTTGCTCAACTAACTCAAGTGGGAACATTAGTGTCATTCCCACAACTCAGTTGTGATTCAAAGTCAAAGTCACCTTCCAATTCAAACCACAAGTCACCATTCATATTTTTAGAAAAATTCTGATGACGGAACAGTATGGCCTTTCCAACTGTCCATAACCGCGGACGCGGCTATTCGAATAGGTTTAACTCTGCAGAGGTTGTACACTTGTGCCACAACAATTGCAATAGTTCGTCAGGTAATCGGCCCTGATTTATCGTACGCAGTACGCGAACTACCAATCCTAACCTTTCATTTACATATTCTAGTATAGGCACCTCTCCCCATGAGCTTGGCCTCCCAGTGAAGACACGCGGTCAGCCTGGGAACTGCACAGGGCTTGGGCCGGACATTCACCTCATTTCACGTCACTTCACACCACTTCACCAGTACGGAGGCAGCCTCGGCATAACCCCTATGACGCTTGTTTAGAGGGAACCCATACTAAAATACATAAGTTTCCAGCTAAGCCTTACCCAGATTCAGGTATTGTGGGAGTACTTGTAAAATTGGAATGGTATCGCATCCGAACCCAACCATCAGTGTTTTAGTAAAATTCACCAAGTCATTCACCAGTCATATTCACCTTCAAAATCTTTCAATAGAATGACTCATCATTCCAAGGTTTACAAAGTCATTTCAATTCACAAGTTCCCAACTAGAATAGTCACTTTTAATATTGAGCACTAGCAACTAGTTATGAGGGGTGCTAAGTATCTTGGAGCTTGCTAAGCTAAGTGTGATGATCTTGTACTACTCTCTAAGTCAATCAAGTGAATCATAAATCAAAAAGTAACTTTGATAAATAAATTCAAGTAAAGCTTGTAAAGTAAAAATTTGGGATAGGATCATAAAGTAAAATGTAATGGTGCCTTGCTCTTGTAGAGCTTTGCACTTTGCAAGAATAGAAACTTGCAACCAAAATAGTTTGCATTAGTCTAGCTTGCATTGGTAATAGCTTGCAATAGTATAGCTTGCCTTGATTGGTGATGTGATCAAGGTTTTCTTGCTCTTCCTCTTGGTAGAAAGCCTCTTCCTCTTGATAGTCTCCGGTACTAGCGTCTATAAACGAATACGAGGATACAATCACCAAACAACACTTAGGTATTCTTAATTAGCCTTAATGGCTCACACAATTGATCTAGCATCACTACTTAACATCTATTCACACATTAAGCTAGGGTTTCCTTATTTAATATTAGGAGAAATAATTTCCTCTCATTGAATTCTTCTTAAGATTTAATTCCTCTTATGAATAATATATGACCTAGGTTGAACAAAGTCAACCTCTTCATACTTATCATTTGAGAAAATGATTTAAATGAGGTTCCATACCTCATGCAATTTAATACTAACATGGTAGTGATTTAATGCCACCAAATAACTCAATATGAGATTATATAGACCATGGTCACTACCTCATGTTGAATTACTTGAGAACAAGATTTAAATGAGAGGAGTACCTCTCATATGATTTAACACATAGTTGTAACTAGTTTGAAAACTACTATTGAGATGATTTAATATTCTCAAATAACCAGGGATGATCCCATGTTGACCAAGGTCAACACTTCACACTTAGTATTTGAGAAAAGTGATTTAAATGAGATTCATCATCTCATGTGATTTAAATAACCCTTGCAAATTAAAAACTATTATGATTTAATTTCTACAAGTGAGCAAGTATGAGCCTAATTAAATAAAGGTCAACACATTACTTCATATCACTTGTGAGAATGATTTAAATGAGGTGCTACACCTCATAGATTTAAATTCCTAAAATTTGGATATAGTTTAAATGGGCTAGTATTGACTACATAGCCAATATTTTGCTTCTAGCCCATGATCATGTACAGAACCCATATCATATTTTTACATAGTAAATTAGGGTTTGTTAAATGTGAATTATTGCAATTGGATTCACTTCAAAATTCACAATGGTTGATTTTTAAGATTTATTTGAATACAGAAAAGTATCTGTTTTGTTATTTTTGCTATTCAAAAACTACACAACATATGGGGTTGAATCCAGTGAGCTTAGCTAGATAATTTCATAACCTTTCTGGAACATTTTGATTTGCTAGATTTGGATTTGTAGATTTGAAGCTATTCAAAATATGGCACAGATCAGTATTGAGAATTTGCTGAAACAATTTATTTGAATTAAATCTAACTGGGCTTAGGCGGGAAACATTTAGGCCGAAACGGTTTGAATGGGGGAAACAGGCCCAGTAACGGCGCGGGCTTGCTGACAGGGGGTCCCACGCGTCAGTGGGTTATTTCACCGAAACGGTATGTGCTAACCTGGCCCATTGGATTTGATCGAGGATCTACGGCTCGCAGTCGTCGTCACCGTCGTCGAGAGGGGAGTGCTGGAGCGGCGGCGGTAGGGGGTCGATGGCGTGAGGAAGCTCCGGCGAGGGGCGGCGCAGGTGTTAGACGATGTTGTCGACGACGAGGAACTGCCTGGTAGCCGTGGGAGGAGCGGAGGTGGTCGAGATCAACGGCGGTGAGGAGCTACTGTGGCGGTGATCGACGATGCAATTGGCGCTACTCCGGCCAAATTGGGAAGGGGGAGGTGGTCGAGAATGCTCAGAGGAGGGAGGTGAGGCGATTGGTGTGAGGAACTCGTGCTGGGACTGCCTCTATTTATAGGTGAGGTGGTGACCGGTGGGTGCTGTGAGAGGTCATCGACGGCGAGGGCGCTCCAGGGCGTGAAGGGGCAAGCTAGGGGGTGCGCTAGGTAGCTGCGATCATGGCGAGGACGATGCGCGTGAAGGGGCAGCGAGGGGAGGACGATGGCATGCGGGAGTCGTTCGAGTGCTCGCAGTACGGGCGCGGCAGAAGTTTGATAATGGCGACGGCGACGGTTCCTCCGCAGGCTAGCGATCGTGCCTACGGGGTAGAGGAGATGGTGGCCAAGCTCGATGCAGAGGTAGGCGTGTAGGGATGTACTGAGGCGACGGCACGCGTGCGTGCTCTGGCGCGTCCAGGACAGTGTCCGTGCGCGCTCACCGCGTGCCTGGCACGGTTCTGGGCGGGTCTGGGCGCGCCTGTCTCGGCCAATGCCGTGCTCGCGCGAGCCAGGGCCGTGATGCGTGATGATCAGGGAGGTCAGGAGAGTGTACTGGACATGGTGATCGAGAGAGGGGAGGGCCAGAGAGAAAGTGAGGAGAGTGGCCGGCATGGTACTTGACATGGATGATATTTGATCATGGCACCACGTTAACCAGTGCCAAAAGGCTTTGTTTGATGCAGAGGAGGTACAGGAGTGATGATCATGCATGATCATGCAAGGTTTAGGCCAAAATCTGTTGTGTAAAAGCATGTCTCTCATTTGCCAATTGATGCCTGCAAGGTATTCGACATAATGGCCGCATGAAAATTTAATTGGAATTTCGAAATTCTTTTTGGTGGAACTCAAACATATTAATTATAGGTTAGTTTGGTGGTGGTGGGGTTCAATTTGGAAAAGAATTGCAAATTTTCAAAAGTGAGGTGATCTTATTCTCTCTCTCGGGTTCCATCTTTGCACAATAATTCTGGTCAACCTAGTCAACTCTGACTATGGTGGTCAACATGAAAGTTGTAGACTTTGACATGGTCTTGGATGACATGGCATTGGTTGGCTAAGTTTAGTTTAGGATTTGAGAGATAAAGAGGTGCAAAGTAGGGAAGAAATTAAAAATGGGACATATGACCATTATCATATGTGCATTGAATTTGAGATTTTCTTTGATTTGATTCTTGTTTCTTTGATGCATTTGTGTTTGTTTAACATATATAAGTATTCTATAAGCAAGAGATCAAGCAAAGGTGGCCTTTGGTGAAGATTTGCAAAATTGGCCTTATGTGTATGTGAGTGAAATTGGGAAATCCTCACCATTTGATTTCTCTCCAATTGATTTGATATTTCTTGACTCTAATGTGATTCTTATTAGTTTAGAATCATTTTAAGACCATTGAAACCAATTCAAATGGTCTTGTTCAAAGATTTGCAAAAATGGCCATAACACATAAGAGGTGTGTCATATTTCATTATTCTTGTTAATTGTTCATCTTGCTTCCCTTGGGCATGGGTTAGGGTCAATTTAGTGTTATATTAGGTTGAGAGATGGTTTCACACCATTTGGTCAAGGTTTAAAGTCATAGGGCAAGAATTGGGTATTATGGCTATGTGTCACATATGCCTCTATGCATATGTGGCATTTGATTTTTAATTTGACTTTGCTTGACCCAAATGGTGTTGTTGAGTGTTGAAATGGTATATGGAAGTGATCCAACCATTCACAACAAGTCCTAGGGTCAATCTTATCAAATTCACAAATTTGCACTTTTCTCTCATATGCCTCTATGGCATTTTTAGTTTCTTTTTATTTTCTTTTGTTTCAACTTGGATTTGATTTGATAAGTACTAGGTAAGGTGTATGAAGGTTTTCCAAACCTCTAAGCAAAGTGGAAAAGCTTAGGGTAAAGATTTATACATATAGCCATAGGCACATATACCTTTTTCTTATTTAATTTCCTTTTATTTCATTTTAACTAGTATGGTGAAAAGAGGGGTGAGGTTTAGGGTTTAAGATCACTTTAAATACTAATAACAAGCAATCATGGCAATAGCACAAGAATTAAGCAAGATCACTAAGCATCAAACTTAATTTGATAAAAGTTTTTGTTGGTTCCAAAATTTGGAACTAGGGAATTTCATTTGTTTTGTTTTGAATTTTTGGGATGTTACAAACCCTTCCCCCTTAAACAAATCTCGTCCCGAGATTTTAAGAAAAGTTAGGTTCCTAAGAGAGATTGAGCCTTTTGATTAACAGGAAGACATACTTGGCATGGTCTGGGGTGCTTCCTGAGCTTCAGTGGCATTCATGTGGTAGAAACGGCCGTTGTTGTTGTTCTGGTTCCTTCTTCCTGCGAAGCGACGCTGTTGCTGAGCAGGTGCAGCGGTATTGGCGGCAATCTTGGCAAGCTTCTTGGGGCACTCGTTGGAGTAGTGACCCACAACTCCACATTCATAGCAGTTCACAGTTGACTTGTCCTTCGGGGTGACGGGGGTGGCATTGCTTCCAGTTCTCGGGGCAGTATTGGTGTTATTGTTGTTTCCATTGGTATTGTTGCTGGTGTGGTGGTTGTTGTTGTTGTGGCTGTTGTTGTTATTGCCTCCGGTGTTCGGGGGTCCTCTGTTGTTATTGGGGTAGTTGGGGCGATAACTCTGAGCAGTTGGCTTGTTGTTTCTCTGGGGGAATCCTCCAGAGGAGTTGTTGCGATACTTCTGGTTATGGTGGGGTCCACTCTGGTTCATCATCCTTCGCTTGCGGTTCTCATTGGCCTGATGCAGCTTTCCTTCCATCTGTATGGCTGAGTCCACGAGGGCTTCTAAGTCAGCGAATGGAATGTTCACTAACACAGTCTGCATCTCGTCATGCAGTCCGTTCAGAAATCTCTCCTTCCTTTTCTCATTGGTGTCGGTCTCATCCGGGGCGTACCTTGACAGAGTGAGAAACCTGTCGCGGTATTCCACCACGGACATTCTTCCTTGTTTGAGTTCACGGAACTCGTCTCTCATTTTCTTGATCAGTCCTTGGGGCACGTGGTATTTGCTGAACTTCAGCTTGAAGTCTTCCCAGGTCATCATCTGTCCCGCATTCATTGCACGGGCACTTGTCCACCAGGCTCTGGCAGGTCCTGACAGGTAGTGGGTGGCTGATGTCTACTTCCCCCTCCTTTTCCTGTAGACAGTGTTGGGCCTCCAAGAGCAGAGGTTTGTAGAACAGCAGCAAGTTTTCCCTTAAGTGGATCACCCAAGGTTTATCGAACTCAGGGAGGAAGAGGTCAAAGATATCCCTCTCATGCAACCCTGCAACCACAAAGCAAGAAGTCTCTTGTGTCCCCAACACACCTAATAGGTGCACTAGTTCGGCGAAGAGATAGTGAAATACAGGTGGTATAAATAAGTATGAGCAGTAGCAACGGTGCCAGAAAATAGCTTGCTGGCGTGTAGTTGATGGTGGTAGTATTGCAGCAGTAGTAACGCAATAAAACAGTAAACAAGCAGCGATAGCAGTATTTAGGAACAAGGCCTAGGGATTACACTTTCACTAGTGGACACTCTCAACATTGATCACATAACAGAATAGATAAATGCATACTCTACACTCTTGTTGGATGATGAACACATTGCGTAGGATTACACGAACCCTCAATGCCGGAGTTAACAAGCTCCACAATTCAATGTTCATATTTAAGTAACCTTAGAGTATAAGATAGATCAAAACGACTAAACCAAGTACTAACGTAGCATGCACACTGTCACCTTCATGCTAAGAGAGGAGGAATAGATCACATCAATACTATCATAGCAATAGTTAACTTCGCAATCTACAAGAGATCATGATCATAGCATAAACCAAGTACTAACACTGATGCACACACTGTCACCATTACACCGTGCAGGAGGAATAAAACTACTTTAATAACATTGCTAGAGTAGCACATAGATAAATTGTGATACAAAACACATTGCAATCATAAAGAGATATAAATAAGCACTTCACTATGCTCTTCATAACAGTGAATAAGTATTCTGTGAAATATAGCCTAAGAGACCCACACGATGCACACACTGTCACCTTTACACACGTGGGACAAGGAGTCTCCGGAGATCACATAAGTAAAACTCACTTGACTAGCATAACGACATCTAGATTACAAGCATCATCATATGAATCTCAATCATGTAAGGCAGCTCATGAGATTATTGTATTGAAGTACATAGGAGAGAGATGAACCACATAGCTACCGGTACAGCCCCGAGCCTCGATGGAGAACTACTCCCTCCTCATGGGAGCAGCAGCGGTGATGAAGATGGCGGTGGAGATGGCAGCGGTGTCGATGGAGAAGCCTTCCGGGGGCACTTCCCCGTTCCGGCGGCGTGCCGGAACAGAGACTCCTGTCCCCCAGATCTTGGCCTCGCGATGGCGGTGGCTCTGGAAGGTTTCTGTGGGTTTCGTCGAACGTATCAGGGTTTTCGATCCAGGGGCTTTATATAGGCGAAGAGGCGGCGCAGGAGGGTCGAAGGGGCGACGACACCATAGGGCGGCGCGGCCAGGGCCTGGGCCGCGCCGGCCTATGGTCCTGGGGGCCCGATGCCCCCTCCGGTCCTTCCCGGTGTTCTGGATGCTTCCGGTGAAAATAGGAACTTGGGCGTTGATTTCGTCCGATTCCGAGAATATTTCGTTACTAGGATTTCTGAAACCAAAAACAGCAGAAACAGAACCGGCACTTCGGCATCTTGTTAATAGGTTAGTTCCAGAAAATGCACGAATATGACATAAAGTGTGCATAAAACATGTAGATAACATCAATAATGTGGCATGGAACATAAGAAATTATCGATACGTCGGAGACGTATCAGCATCCCCAAGCTTAGTTCTGCTCGTCCCGAGCAGGTAAAACGATAACACAGATAATTTCTAGAGTGACATGCCATCATAACCTTGATCATACTATTTGTAAAGCATATGTAGTGAATGCAGCGATCAAAACAATGTATATGACATGAGTAAACAAGTGAATCATAAAGCAAAGACTTTTCATGAATAGTACTTAAAGACAAGCATCAATAAGTCTTGCATAAGAGTTAACTCATAAAGCAATAAATTCATAGTAGAGACATTGAAGCAACACAATGGAAGATTAAGTTTCAGCAGTTGCTTTCAACTTGTAACATGTATATCTCATGGATAGTTGTCAATGCAAAGCAATATAACAAATGCAATAAGCAAGTATGTAAGAATCAATGCACAGTTCACACAAATGTTTGCTTCTTGAGGTAGAGAGAGATAGGTGAACTGACTCAACAATAAAAGTAAAAGAATGGTCCTTCAAAGAGGAAAGCATCGATTGCTATATTTGTGCTAGAGCTTTTATTTTGAAAACATGAAACAATTTTGTCAACGGTAGTAATAAAGCATATGTATCATGTAAATTATATCTTACAAGTTGCAAGCCTCATGCATAGTATACTAATAGTGCCCGCACCTTGTCCTAATTAGCTTGGACTACCGGATCATCGCAATACACATGTTTTAACCAAGTGTCACAAAGGGGTACCTCTATGCCGCCTGTACAAAGGTCTAAGGAGAAAGCTCGCATTGGATTTCTCGCTATTGATTATTCTCAACTTAGACATCCATACCGGGACAACATAGACAACAGATGATGGACTCCTCTTTTATGCATAAGCATGTAACAACAATTAATAATTTTCTCATATGAGATTGAGGATGTATGTCCAAAACTGAAACTTCCACCATGGATCATGGCTTTAGTTAGCGGCCCAATGTTCTTCTCTAACAATATGCATGCTTAACCATAGGGTGGTAGATCGCTCTTACTTCAGACAAGACGAACATGCATAGCAACTCACATGAAATTCAACAAAGAGTAGTTGATGGCGTCCCCAGTGAACATGGTTATCGCACAACAAGCAACTTAATAAGAGATAAAGTGCATAAGTACATATTCAATACCACAATAGTTTTTAAGCTATTTGTCCCATGAGATATATATTGCAAAGGTGAATGATGGAATTTTAAAGGTAGCACTCAAGCAATTTACTTTGGAATGGCGGAAAATACCATGTAGTAGGTAGGTATGGTGGACACAAATGGCATAGTGTTGTTTGGCTCAAGGATTTGGATGCATGAGAAGTATTCCCTCTCGATACAATGTTTAGGCTAGCAAGGTTGTTTGAAGCAAACACAAGCACGAACTAGTACATCAAAACTCACATAAAAGACATATTACAAGCATTATAAGACTATACATCGTCTTCCTTGTTGTTCAAACATCTTACTAGAAAATATCTAGACTCTAGAGAAACCACTCATGCAAACCAAATTTTAACAAGCTTTATGTATTTCTTCACTAATAGGTGCAAAGTATATGATGCAAGAGCTTAAACAAGAGCACAACAATTGCCAAGTATCACATTACCCAAGACATTAATAGCAATTACTACATGTATCATTTTCCAATTCCAACCATATAACAATTTAACGAAGGAGAAACTTCGCCATGAAAATTAAAAGCTAAGAACACATGTGTTCATATGCAATAGCGGAGCGTGTCTCTCTCCCACACAAGCATGATGTAATCCAATTTATTCAAACACAAACAAAAATAAAAGCATACAGACGCTCCAAGTAAAGCACATAAAATGTGACCGAATAAAAATATAGTTTCAAGAGAAGGAACCTGATAATTTGTCGATGAAGAAGGGGATGCCTTGGGCATCCCCAAGCTTAGACGCTTGAGTCTTCTTGATATATACAGGGGTGAACCACCGGGGCATCCCCAAGCTTAGACTTTTCACTCTTCTTGATCGTAGTATATCATCCTCCTCTCTTGACCCTTGAAAACTTCCTTCACACCAAACTTCTCATAAACTTCATTAGAGGGGTTAGTACATAATCAAAAACTCACATGTTCAGAGGTGACACAATCATTCTTAACACTTCTGGACATTGCTCAAAGCTACTGGAAGGTAATGGAACAAAGAAATCCACCCAACACAGCGAAAGAAGCAATGCGAAATAAAAGGCAGAATCTGTCAAAACAGAACAGTCCGTAAAGACGAATTTCTAATAAATACTTCCGTTGCTCAGATCAGAAAACTCAAAACTAATGAAAGTTGCGTACATATCTGAGGAACACGCACGTAAATTGGCATATTTTTCTGATTTCTCTACAGAGAAAACAGCCCAGATTCGTGACAGATAGAAATCTGTTTCTGCGCAGAAATCCAAATCTAGTATCAACCTTCGATTAGAGGCTTCACTTGGCACAACAAAACACAAAACTAAGATAAGGAGAGGTTGCTACAGTAGTAAACAACTTCCAAGACACAAATATAAAACAAAATACTGTAGCAAAATAACACATGGGTTATCTCCCAAGAAGTTCTTTTCTTTATAGCCATTAAGATGGGCTCAGCAGTTTTAATGATGCACTCGCAAGAAATAGTAGTTGAAGCAAAAGAGAGCATCAAGAGGCAAATTCAAAACACATTAAAGTCTAACATGCTTCCTATGCATAGGAATCTTGTAAATAAATAAGTTCAAGAAGCATAATGCAACAAGCATAGAAAGATAAAACAAGTGCAGCTTCAAAAATTTAAGCACATAGAGAGGTGTTTTAGTAACATGAAAATTTCTACAACCATATTTTCCTCTCTCATAATAATTTTCAGTAGCATCATGAGCAAACTCAACAAAATAACTATCACATAAAGCATTCTTATCATGAGTCTCATGCATAAAATTATTACTCTCCACATAGGCATAATCAATTTTATTAGTAATAGTGGGAGCAAATTCAACAAAGTAGCTATCATTATTATTCTCATCAAGTGTAGAAGGCATAGTATAATCACAACAAAATTTACTCTCCATAGTAGGTGGCACCAAAAGACCACTATCATTATAATCATCATAAATAGGAGGCAAAGTATCATCAAAGAAAATTTTCTCCTCAATGCTTGGGGGACTAAAAAGATCATGAAAACCAGCTTCCCCAAGCTTAGAACTTTCTATATCATTATCAACAATGGTGTTCAAAGCGTTCATACTAATATTACTACCAGCATGCAAATAAGATTCCATAGGTTTTTTAATTTTCGTATCAAACAATCCATGTTTTAAATCAGGAAATAGCATAAGAAGCTCATTCTTGTCCATTATGCCAAACTAGTGTAAACAAGAAACAAAAAGATGCAATTGCAGGATCTAAAGGAAATAGCTTCGAGTACTTACAATGCGCCGGAAAATAGCTTAGTAGCCGGGATCCGGAGTGTGAGTACCTTTTACCTTTCCTCCCCGGCAACGGCGCTTAAAATAGCTTGATGTCTACTTCCCTCCTTTTCCTCGTAGATGTTGTTGGGCCTCCAAGAGCAGAGGTTTGTAGAACAGCAGCAAGTTTTCCCTTAAGTGGATCACCCAAGGTTTATCGAACTCAGGGAGGAAGAGGTCAAAGATATCCCTCTCATGCAACCCTGCAACCACAAAGCAAGAAGTCTCTTGTGTCCCCAACACACCTAATAGGTGCACTAGTTCGGCGAAGAGATAGTGAAATACAGGTGGTATAAATAAGTATGAGCAGTAGCAACGGTGCCAGAAAATAGCTTGCTGGCGTGTAGTTGATGGTGGTAGTATTGCAGCAGTAGTAACGCAAAGAAACAAAGAAACAAGCAGCGATAGCGTATTTAGGAACAAGGCCTAGGGATTACACTTTCACTAGTGGACACTCTCAACATTGATCACATAACAGAATAGATAAATGCATACTCTACACTCTTGTTGGATGATGAACACATTGCGTAGGATTACACGAACCCTCAATGCCGGAGTTAACAAGCTCCACAATTCAATGTTCATATTTAAGTAACCTTAGAGTATAAGATAGATCAAAACGACTAAACCAAGTACTAACGTAGCATGCACACTGTCACCTTCATGCTAAGAGAGGAGGAATAGATCACATCAATACTATCATAGCAATAGTTAACTTCGCAATCTACAAGAGATCATGATCATAGCATAAACCAAGTACTAACACTGATGCACACACTGTCACCATTACACCGTGCAGGAGGAATAAAACTACTTTAATAACATTGCTAGAGTAGCACATAGATAAATTGTGATACAAAACACATTGCAATCATAAAGAGATATAAATAAGCACTTCACTATGCTCTTCATAACAGTGAATAAGTATTCTGTGAAATATAGCCTAAGAGACCCACACGGTGCACACACTGTCACCTTTACACACGTGGGACAAGGAGTCTCCGGAGATCACATAAGTAAAACTCACTTGACTAGCATAACGACATCTAGATTACAAGCATCATCATATGAATCTCAATCATGTAAGGCAGCTCATGAGATTATTGTATTGAAGTACATAGGAGAGAGATGAACCACATAGCTACCGGTACAGCCCCGAGCCTCGATGGAGAACTACTCCCTCCTCATGGGAGCAGCAGCGGTGATGAAGATGGCGGTGGAGATGGCAGCGGTGTCGATGGAGAAGCCTTCCGGGGGCACTTCCCCGTTCCGGCGGCGTGCCGAACAGAGACTCTGTCCCAGGATCTTGGCCTCGCGATGGCGGCGGCTCTGGAAGGTTTCTGTGGGTTTCGTCGAACGTATCAGGGTTTTCGATCCAGGGGCTTTATATAGGCGAAGAGGCGGCGCAGGAGGGTCGAAGGGGCGACGACACCATAGGGCGGCGCGGCCAGGGCCTGGGCCGTGCCGGCCTATGGTCTGGGGGCCCAGTGCCCCCCCTCTGGTCCTTCCCGGGTGTTCTGGATGCTTCCGGTGAAAATAGGAACTTGGGCGTTGATTTCGTCCGATTCCGAGAATATTTCGTTACTAGGATTTCTGAAACCAAAAACAGCAGAAAACAGGAACTGGCACTTCGGCATCTTGTTAATAGGTTAGTTCCAGAAAATGCACGAATATGACATAAAGTGTGCATAAAACATGTAGATAACATCAATAATGTGGCATGGAACATAAGAAATTATCGATACGTCGGAGACGTATCAGTGGCGAACAGTACTTTTTCTGCGGCTTCTACTCCCGCAACTTCGAGGTTGTTCTCCATTGTCTGGAGCCAGTCATCAGCATCTAGAGGTTCCTCAGTCTTGCTGAACATGGGTGGGTTGGTGTTCTGAAAGTTCTTTAGCTTCGATCCGGGGTGATCGTGGTTTCCATGGCCTTGATTGTTCTGAGCTATCTGTTGCAGTGCGGTAATGTTGGCTTGGCGTTCAGCTCTTTCGGCTTCTCGGTCTTCCATCAGGGTTTGCAGCAGTTGCATCATCGCGTCGTTGGTGCAATTGGGAGGGGCCATCTGAACATCAGAGTGGATGATAAGATAAGAGGGAAATTTCTAGGGTTTGTTTTGTTAGGTTTTAAAAGTTCATAATATTGAAAACTTGAGTAGTGTTGCGGAGGTAAAAACCACAACACTTTTTCATTCATACCAAGCATCACACATTACAAAGCTAACACACCGTTGGTTTGAAGAACCATTCATCGCTCTACGATACAAGGGGATCCTAATACAACTCACACATACGAAAGTGCTTCAAATGAAACTACTCTTCAGGGGGATTCTTCGTCTTCACGGGTAATGTGCTTGGCGAAAAGCGAGGGCGTTGTCCAACTCCTTGCGGGTCTTGTATAGCATGAAGTCGAGGTGTGCTACATAGTGGTTCATCTCCGTGTGCGGGGGCATGGTCATTGGTCTTCCGGTGGGGTCATGTCTTGGGTAGTAGATGAAGCGAGTGTTCTTAATCTTGTTCTCATTTTGTCCACACAGACGAGAAATTGCTTCTTGCATAGCTCTGACTAGTCCTTCCTTCCAAGTGTTTCCCATTACAGAAAACCAGATGGTTTCCCATATTGGGGTTCCAGGCTTCCTTCATAGATCGGCAGAAACTTCCCACCGAGGTGGTCCTCCGGGGTGATTGTTGAGGGGTGTTCCGAAGAACTCGGGGTACGGGCGTCCTAGATAGTCTACTAGTTGCTTCAAGTCTTTCTCGAACATCAGGTTTCCCCCGTGACCAAGCTGATAGAACTCCCATTTGTACTCCATCTGTGAAGAATTATGATGAGTAAGTTAGAGAAGTGTGTCAAAATTTTAGGTAATAGTATAAGAAGAATAGAGCATAACTTTCTTATTTTGAAAAAGATCTCAATGATAAGAGGGAGAATAAGTTTTCTTAAATAGTCACTTCATTTGTTTTTGAAACTAAAATTTTCAGACGTCCATTCTAACTAGGGTCTCCTAAGGTCAACAATGGCTCTGATACCAACTTGTCAACACCCGGATTTTTAAGTCCAGATGCCTATTATGCCATTCCTCGCAATCCCAGGAATATTGTTTTTGCGAGACATAATAGATTGATATCACAACACATCATTCATTACATACCATAATCGTCTTACAAATAAAGGATCACATGATCCAGTCTCATTACAATAATAGAAGTTCTATTTATTCATTACATAACACATAGCGGAAGCGAAAGTAGCGTAGTAGTAGTCCATCTATTCCACAGGCAACGGTTGACGTCAGGAGTGATCCTAGTTGTCGTAGACGTCCTACTGTCCTTCTTCTGGGTTCTGGTACTCGTCTTCATAGTCTGGCCATTTGAATAGCCAGGGACACAGCCATGAGTACTTTAAAGTACTCGCAAACTAATACTAATGTAAAAACTATCAACTATAGTAAGGGGGTTCTAAGCTCTAGTTTCATTTGCATAAAGCCAGTTTTATTTCGTAAACACTTTAATAATCAAAAACCTTCATTTGCTCAACTAACTCAAGTGGGAACATTAGTGTCATTCCCACAACTCAGTTGTGATTCAAAGTCAAAGTCACCTTCCAATTCAAACCACAAGTCACCATTCATATTTTTAGAAAAATTCTGATGACGGAACAGTATGGCCTTTCCAACTGTCCATAACCGCGGACGCGGCTATTCGAATAGGTTTAACTCTGCAGAGGTTGTACACTTGTGCCACAACAATTGCAATAGTTCGTCAGGGGTAACTGGCCCTGATTTATCGTACGCAGTACGCGAACTACCAATCCTAACCTTTCATTTACATATTCTAGTATAGGCACCTCTCCCCATGAGCTTGGCCTCCCAGTGAAGACACGCGGTCAGCCTGGGAACTGCACAGGGCTTGGGCCGGACATTCACCTCATTTCACGTCACTTCACATCACTTCACCAGTACGGAGGCAGCCTCGGCATAACCCCTATGACGCTTGTTTAGAGGGAACCCATACTAAAATACATAAGTTTCCAGCTAAGCCTTACCCAGATTCAGGTATTGTGGGGGTACTAGTAAAATTGGAATGGTATCGCATCCGAACCCAACCATCAGTGTTTTAGTAAAATTCACCAAGTCATTCACCAGTCATATTCACCTTCAAAATCTTTCAATAGAATGACTCATCATTCCAAGGTTTTCAAAGTCATTTCAATTCACAAGTTCCCAACTAGAATAGTCACTTTTAATATTGAGCACTAGCAACTAGTTATGAGGGGTGCTAAGTATCTTGGAGCTTGCTAAGCTAAGTGTGATGATCTTGTACTACTCTCTAAGTCAATCAAGTGAATCATAAATCAAAAAGTAACTTTGATAAATAAATTCAAGTAAAGCTTGTAAAGTAAAAATTTGGGATAGGATCATAAAGTAAAATGTAATGGTGCCTTGCTCTTGTAGAGCTTTGCACTTTGCAAGAATAGAAACTTGCAACCAAAATAGTTTGCATTAGTCTAGCTTGCATTGGTAATAGCTTGCAATAGTATAGCTTGCCTTGATTGGTGATGTGATCAAGGTTTTCTTGCTCTTCCTCTTGGTAGAAAGCCTCTTCCTATTGATAGTCTCCGGTACTAGCGTCTATAAACGAATACGAGGATACAATCACCAAACAACACTTAGGTATTCTTAATTAGCCTTAATGGCTCACACAATTGATCTAGCATCACTACTTAACATCTATTCACACATTAAGCTAGGGTTTCCTTATTTAATATTAGGAGAAATAATTTCCTCTCATTGAATTCTTCTTAAGATTTAATTCCTCTTATGAATAATATATGACCTAGGTTGAACAAAGTCAACCTCTTCATACTTATCATTTGAGAAAATGATTTAAATGAGGTTCCATACCTCATGCAATTTAATACTAACATGGTAGTGATTTAATGCCACCAAATAACTCAATATGAGATTATATAGACCATGGTCACTACCTCATGTTGAATTACTTGAGAACAAGATTTAAATGAGAGGAGTACCTCTCATATGATTTAACACATAGTTGTAACTAGTTTGAAAACTACTATTGAGATGATTTAATATTCTCAAATAACCAGGGATGATCCCATGTTGACCAAGGTCAACACTTCACACTTAGTATTTGAGAAAAGTGATTTAAATGAGATTCATCATCTCATGTGATTTAAATAACCCTTGCAAATTTAAAACTATTATGATTTAATTTCTACAAGTGAGCAAGTATGAGCCTAATTAAATAAAGGTCAACACATTACTTCATATCACTTGTGAGAATGATTTAAATGAGGTGCTACACCTCATAGATTTAAATTCCTAAAATTTGGATATAGTTTAAATGGGCTAGTATTGACTACATAGCCAATATTTTGCTTCTAGCCCATGATCATGTACAGAACCCATATCATATTTTTACATAGTAAATTGGGGATTGTTAAATGTGAATTATTGCAATTGGATTCACTTCAAAATTCACAATGGTTGATTTTTAAGATTTATTTGAATACAGAAAAGTATCTGTTTGTTATTTTTGCTATTCAAAAACTACACAACATATGGGGTTGAATCCAGTGAGCTTAGCTAGATAATTTCATAACCTTTCTGGAACATTTTGATTTGCTAGATTTGGATTTGTAGATTTGAAGCTATTCAAAATATGGCACAGATCAGTATTGAGAATTTGCTGAAACAATTTATTTGAATTAAATCTAACTGGGCTTAGGCGGGAAACATTTGGGCCGAAACGGTTTGAATGGGGGAAACAGGCCCAGTAACGGTGCGGGCTTGCTGACAGGGGGTCCCACGCGTCAGTGGGTTATTTCACCGAAACGGTATGTGCTAACCTGGCCCGTTGGATTTGATCGAGGATCTACGGCTCGCAATCGTCGTCACCGTCGTCGAGAGGGGAGTGCTGGAGCGGCGGCGGTAGGGGGTCGACGGCGTGAGGAAGCTCCAGCGAGGGGCGGCGCAGGTGTTAGACGATGTTGTCGACGACGAGGAACCGCCTGGTAGCCGTGGGAGGAGCGGAGGTGGTCGAGATCAACGGCGGTGAGGAGCTACTGTGGCGGTGATCGATGATGCGTCTCCGACGTATCGATAATTTCTTATGTTCCATGCCACATTATTGATGTTATCTACATGTTTTATGCACACTTTATGTCATATTCGTGCATTTTCTGGAACTAACCTATTAACAAGATGCCGAAGTGCCGATTCTTTGTTTCTGCTGTTTTTGGTTTCAGAAATCCTAGTAACGAAATATTCTCGGAATTGGACGAAATCAACGCCCAGGGTCCTATTTTGCCACGAAGCTTCCAGAAGACCGAAGAGGAGACGAAGTGGGGCCACGAGGTGGCGACACCCTAGGGCGGCGCGGCCCCTGCCCTGGCCGCGCGGCCCTATGGTGTGGGCCCCTCGTGCCGCCTCTTGACCTGCCCTTCCGCCTACTTAAAGCCTCCGTTGCGAAACCCCCAGTACCGAGAGCCACGATACGGAAAACCTTCCAGAGACGCCGCCGCCGCCGATCCCATCTCGGGGGATTCAGGAGATCACCTCCGGCACCCTGCCGGAGAGGGGATTCATCTCCCGGAGGACTCTACGCCGCCATGGTCGCCTCCGGAGTGATGTGTGAGTAGTCTACCCCTGGACTATGGGTCCATAGCAGTAGCTAGATGGTTGTCTTCTCCCCATTGTGCTTCATTGTCGGATCTTGTGAGCTGCCTAACATGATCAAGATCATCTATCTGTAATTCTATATGTTGCGTTTGTTGGGATCCGATGAATAGAGAATACTTGTTATGTTGATTATCAAAGTTATGTCTATGTGTTGTTTATGATCTTGCATGCTCTCCGTTACTAGTAGATGCTCTGGCCAAGTAGATGCTTGTAACTCCAAGAGGGAGTATTTATGCTCGATAGTGGGTTCATGCCTCCATTGATATCCGGGACAAAGGATGAAAAGTTCTAAGGTTGTGGATGTGCTGTTGCCACTAGGGATAAAACATTAGTGCTATGTTCAAGGATATAGTTACTGATTACATTACGCGCAATACTTAATGCAATTGTCTGTTGTTAGCAACTTAATACTGGAGGGGGTTCGGATGATAACCTGAAGGTGGACTTTTTAGGCATAGATGCATGCTGGATAGCGGTCTATGTACTTTGTCGTAATGCCCAATTAAATCTCACTATACTCATCATAATATGTATGTGCATGGTCATGCCCTCTTTATTTGTCAATTGCCCAACTGTAATTTGTTCACCCAACATGCTGTTTATCTTATGGGAGAGACACCTCTAGTGAACTGTGGACCCCGGTCCAATTCTCTATCTTGAAATACACCCATCGCAATACTGTTCTCTTGTTTTCTGCAAACAATCATCTTCCACACAATACGGTTAATCCTTTGTTACAGCAAGCCGGTGAGATTGACAACCTCACTGTTTCGTTGGGGCAAAGTACTTTGGTTGTGTTGTGCAGGTTCCACGTTGGCGCCGGAATCCCTGGTGTTGCGCCGCACTACATCCCGCCGCCATCAACCTTCAACGTGCTTCTTGGCTCCTCCTGGTTCGATAAACCTTGGTTTCTTTCTGAGGGAAAACTTGCTGCTGTGCGCATCATACCTTCCTCTTGGGGTTCCCAACGAACGTGTGAGTTACACGCCATCAAGCTCTTTTTCTGGCGCCGTTGCCGGGGAGATTAAGACACGCTGCAAGGGGAGTCTCCACTTCCCAATCTCTTTACTTTGTTTTTGTCTTGCTTAGTTTTATTTACTACTTTGTTTGCTGCACTAAATCAAAACACAAAAAAATTAGTTGCTAGTTTTACTTTATTTGCTATCTTGTTTGCTATATCAAAAACACAAAAAAATTAGTTACTTGCATTTACTTTATCTAGTTTGCTTTATTTACTGTCTTGCACTCTACATTAAAAATACAAAAAAAATTAGTTACTTTTGTTACCATGTCTAGCTCTGAACCTGTTACTTCTTCGCCTGAAGAATTAGTCTTCACTTTTAAACAAGGGGATGAGCAGAGTTTTAAGGATGCTTGGTCTAGAATTTTTACTTCTTATCGTAAAACTGAACCTCAAATGACTCTAAGTTTGCTCCTTAGTAATTTTTATTTTGGTCTTATGGTTCTCTATAGATATTCTTTGGATACTTTAGTGGGAGGAGATTTCCTTCATTGCAATGGGGATCAAGCTTTTAATGCCATAAAGAAGTTGGTTGCATCACATGATTCAGCTAATAACTTTGATTCAGCCCTTATTAGCATTTATAATAGATTAAACAATCTCGAGATAATTACATCTCGCTTGGATGACAACTATCACCATGTTCATAATCGTCTTGAACAAGTTTTAGTGAACTCTAAACCTTCATTATGGGATCCTACTGTTAAAATTGTTATCGGTGATCAAACTCTTCGTGCCAACTGTGATATTATGTCTGAATTTTGCCTTATACCTGAGAGCATTTATAAATCTTTGAAACTTTGGGGAGTTGATGAAGGAGGAGAAGAAATAACTCTCATTGATAACTCTGTTATAATTCTTAAGGGAATAGTCGCAGGTGTGCATACAACCATTCTTGGAAGAACAATATCCATTGATTATCTTGTTATTGAATGTGTAGGGACAGGAAAAATCACACTCGGAAGATCCCTGCTAAAACTATTGGGAGCAGTCATAGATGTGGGAGAAGGCATCCTGGATTTCACCTCTATACCGGGGGGGGAATCATACATTTCCTAACTCAAAGAGAAAGAAAAACAACAAGAAAGGTAAGGGTAAAGCCCAAGGTAAGGATGATGCACCACCTTTCGATAATACTTGATACACACTTTCTGCGCCTAGCTGAAAGGCGTTAAAGAAAAGCGCTTATGGGAGACAACCCATGGTTTTTACCTACAGTACTTTGTTTTTATTTTGTGTCTTGGAAGTTGTTTACTACTGTAGCAACCTCTCCTTATCTTAGTTTAGTGTTTTGTTGTGCCAAGTAGAGTCGTTGATAGAAAAGTTCATACTAGATTTGGATTACTGCGCAGAAACAGATTTCTTTTCTGTCACGAATCTGGGTTGTTTTCTCTGTAGGTAACTCAGAAAATTATGCCAATTTACGTGAGTGATCCTCAGATATGTACGCAACTTTCATTCAATTTGAGAATTTTCATTTGAGCAAGTCTGGTGCCTCGATAAAATTCGTCAATACGAACTGTTCTGTTTTGACAGATTCTGCCTTTTATTTCGCATTGCCTCTTTTGCTATGTTGGATGAATTTCTTTGATCCATTAATGTCCAGTAGCTTTATGCAATGTCCAGAAGTGTTAATAATGATTGTGTCACCTCTGAACATGTTAATTTTTATTGTCGCTAACCCTCTAATGAGTTGTTCTAAGTTTGGTGTGGAGGAAGTTTTCAAGGATCAAGAGAGGAGTATGATGCAACATGATCAAGGAGAGTGAAAGCTCTAAGCTTGGGGATGCCCTGGTGGTTCACCCTTCCATATATTAAGAAGACTCAAGCGTCTAAGCTTGGGGATGCCCAAGGCATCCCCTTCTTCATCGACAACATTATCAGGTTCCTCCCCTGAAACTATATTTTTATTCCATCACATCTTATGTGCTTTGCTTGGAGTGTCGGTTTGTTTTTGTTTTTGTTTTGTTTGAATAAAATGGATCCTAGCATTCACTTTGTGGGAGAGAGACACGCTCCGCTGTAGCATATGGACAAGTATGTCCTTAGGCTCTACTCATAGTATTCATGGCGAAGTTTCTTCTTCGTTAAATTGTTATATGGTTGGAATTGGAAAATGATGCATGTAGTAATTTGCTATAATGTCTTGGATAATGTGATACTTGGCAATTGTTGTGCTCATGTTTAAGCTCTTGCATCATATACTTTGCACCCATTAATGAAGAAATACATAGAGCATGCTAAAATTTGGTTTGCATATTTGGTTTCTCTAAGGTCTAGATAATTTCTAGTATTGAGTTTGAACAACAAGGAAGATGGTGTAGAGTCTTATAATGTTTTCAATATGTCTTTTATGTGAGTTTTGCTGCACCGGTTCATCCTTGTGTTTGTTTCAAATAAGCCTTGCTAGCCTAAACCTTGTATCGAGAGGGATTACCTCTCATGCATCCAAAATACTTGAGCCAACCACTATGCCATTTGTGTCCACCATACCTACCTACTACATGGTATTTTCCGCCATTCCAAAGTAAATTGCTTGAGTGCTACCTTTAAAATTCCATCATTCACCTTTGCAATATATAGCTCATGGGAAAAATAGATTAAAAACTATTGTGGTATTGAATATGTACTTATGCACTTTATCTCTTATTAAGTTGCTTGTTGTGCGATAACCATGTTCACTGGGGACGCCATCAACTATTCTTTGTTGAATTTCATGTGAGTTGCTATGCATGTTCGTCTTGTCTGAAGTAAGGGCGATCTACCACCTTATGGTTAAGCATGCATATTGTTAGAGAAGAGCATTGGGCCACTAACTAAAGCCATGATCCATGGTGGAAGTTTCAGTTTTGGACAATATCCTCAATCTCATATGAGAAAATTATTAATTGTTGTTACATGCTTATGCATAAAAGAGGAGTACATTATCTATTGTCTATGTTGTCCCGGTATGGATGTCTAAGTTGAGAATAATCAATAGCGAGAAATCCAATGCGAGCTTTCTCCTTAGACCTTTGTACAGGCGGCATAGAGGTACCCCTTTGTGACACTTGGTTAAAACATGTGCATTGTGATGATCCGGTAGTCCAAGCTAATTAGGACAAGGTGCGGGCACTATTAGTATACTATGCATGAGGCTTGCAACTTGTAAGATATAATTTACATGATACATATGCTTTATTACTACCGTTGACAAAATTGTTTCATGTTTTCAAAATCAAAGCTCTAGCACAAATATAGCAATCGATGCTTTTCCTCTATGGAGGACCATTCTTTTACTTTTATGTTGAGTCAGTTCACCTATTTCTCTCCACCTCAAGAAGCAAACACTTGTGTGAACTGTGCATTGATTCCTACATACTTGCTTATTGCACTTATTATATTACTCTATGTTGACAATTATCCATGAGATATACATGTTACAAGTTGAAAGCAACCGCTGAAACTTAATCTTCCTTTGTGTTGCTTCAATGCCTTTACTATGAATTATTGCTTTATGAGTCAACTCTTATGTAAGACTTATTGATGCTTGTCTTGAAGTACTATTCATGAAAAGTCTTTGCTATATGATTCACTTGTTTACTCATGTCATATACATTGTTTTGATCGTTGCATTCACTACATATGCTTTACAAATAGTATGATCAAGGTTATGATGGCATGTCACTCCAGAAATTATCTTTGTTATCGTTTTACCTGCTCGGGACGAGCAGAACTAAGCTTGGGGATGCTGATACGTCTCCGACGTATCGATAATTTCTTATGTTCCATGCCACATTATTGATGTTATCTACATGTTTTATGCACACTTTATGTCATATTCGTGCATTTTCTGGAACTAACCTATTAACAAGATGCCGAAGTGCCGCTGTCGTTTTCTGCTGTTTTTGGTTTCAGAAATCCTAGTAACGAAATATTCTCGGAATTGGACGAAATCAACGCCCAGGGTCCTATTTTGCCACGAAGCTTCCAGAAGACCGAAGAGGAGACGAAGTGGGGCCACGAGGTGGCGACACCCTAGGGCGGCGCGGCCCCTGCCCTGGCCGCGCGGCCCTATGGTGTGGGCCCCTCGTGCCGCCTCCTGACCTGCCCTTCCGCCTACTTAAAGCCTCCGTTGCGAAACCCCCAGTACCGAGAGCCACGATACGGAAAACCTTCCAGAGACGCCGCCGCCGCCGATCCCATCTCGGGGGATTCAGGAGATCACCTCCGGCACCCTGCCGGAGAGGGGATTCATCTCCCGGAGGACTCTACGCCGCCATGGTCGCCTCCGGAGTGATGTGTGAGTAGTCTACCCCTGGACTATGGGTCCATAGCAGTAGCTAGATGGTTGTCTTCTCCCCATTGTGCTTCATTGTCGGATCTTGTGAGCTGCCTAACATGATCAAGATCATCTATCTGTAATTCTATATGTTGCGTTTGTTGGGATCCGATGAATAGAGAATACTTGTTATGTTGATTATCAAAGTTATGTCTATGTGTTGTTTATGATCTTGCATGCTCTCCGTTACTAGTAGATGCTCTGGCCAAGTAGATGCTTGTAACTCCAAGAGGGAGTATTTATGCTCGATAGTGGGTTCATGCATCCATTGATATCTGGGACAGTGACAGAAAGTTCTAAGGTTGTGGATGTGCTGTTGCCACTAGGGATAAAACATTAGTGCTATGTTCAAGGATATAGTTACTGATTACATTACGCGCAATACTTAATGCAATTGTCTGTTGTTAGCAACTTAATACTGGAGGGGGTTTGGATGATAACCTGAAGGTGGACTTTTTAGGCATAGATGCATGCTGGATAGGGGTCTATGTACTTTGTCGTAATGCCCAATTAAATCTCACTATACTCATCATAATATGTATGTGCATGGTCATGCCCTCTTTATTTGTCAATTGCCCAACTGTAATTTGTTCACCCAACATGCTGTTTATCTTATGGGAGAGACACCTCTAGTGAACTGTGGACCCCGGTCCAATTCTCTATACTGAAATACAATCTACTGCAATACTGTTCTACTGTTTTCTGCAAACAATCATCTTCCACACAATACGGTTAATCCTTTGTTACAGCAAGCCGGTGAGATTGACAACCTCACTGTTTCGTTGGGGCAAAGTACTTTGGTTGTGTTGTGCAGGTTCCACGTTGGCGCCGGAATCCCTGGTGTTGCGCCGCACTACATCCCGCCGCCATCAACCTTCAACGTGCTTCTTGGCTCCTCCTGGTTCGATAAACCTTGGTTTCTTTCTGAGGGAAAACTTGCTGCTGTGCGCATCATACCTTCCTCTTGGGGTTCCCAACGAACGTGTGAGTTACACGCCATCAATCGACGATGCAATTGGCGCTACTCCAGCCAAATTGGGAAGGGGGAGGTGGTCGAGAATGCTCAGAGGAGGGAGGTGAGGCGATTGGTGTGAGGAACTCGTGCTGGGACTGCCTCTATTTATAGGTGAGGTGGTGACCGGCGGGTGCTGTGAGAGGTCATCGATGGCGAGGGCGCTCCAGGGCGCGAAGGGGCAAGCTAGGGGGTGCGCTAGGTAGCTGCGATCATGGCGAGGACGATGCGCGTGAAGGGGCAGCGAGGGGAGGACGATGGCATGCGGGAGTCGTTCGAGTGCTCGCAGTACGGGCGCGGCAGAAGTTTGATAATGGCGACGGCGACGGTTCCTCCGCAGGCTAGCGATCGTGTCTACGGGGTAGAGGAGATGGTGTCCAAGCTCGATGCAGAGGTAGGCGTGTAGGGATGTACTGAGGCGACGGCACGCGTGCGTGCTCTGGCGCGTCCAGGACAGTGTCCGTGCGCGCTCACCGCGTGCCTGGCACGGTTCTGGGCGGGTCTGGGCGCGTCTGTCTCGGCCAATGCCGTGCTCGCGCGAGCCAGGGCCGTGATGCATGATCATCAGGGAGGTCAGGAGAGTGTACTGGACATGGTGATCGAGAGAGGGGAGGGCCAGAGAGAAAGTGAGGAGAGTGGCCGGCATGGTACTTGACATGGATGATATTTGATCATGGCACCACTTTAACCAGTGCCAAAAGGCTTTGTTTGATGCAGAGGAGGTACAGGAGTGATGATCATGCATGATCATGCAAGGTTTAGGCCAAAATCTGTTGTGTAAAAGCATGTCTCTCATTTGCCAATTGATGCCTGCAAGGTATTCGACATAATGGCCGCATGAAAATTTAATTGGAATTTCTAAATTCTTTTTGGTGGAACTCAAACATATTAATTATAGGTTAGTTTGGTGGTGGTGGGGTTCAATTTGGAAAAGAATTGCAAATTTTCAAAAGTGAGGTGATCTTATTCTCTCTCTCGGGTTCCATCTTTGCACAATAATTCTGGTCAACCTAGTCAACTCTGACTATGGTGGTCAACATGAAAGTTGTAGACTTTGACATGGTCTTGGATGACATGGCATTGGTTGGCTAAGTTTAGTTTAGGATTTGAGAGATAAAGAGGTGCAAAGTAGGGAAGAAATTAAAAATGGGACATATGACCATTATCATATGTGCATTGAATTTGAGATTTTCTTTGATTTGATTCTTGTTTCTTTGATGCATTTGTGTTTGTTTAACATATATAAGTATTCTATAAGCAAGAGATCAAGCAAAGGTGGCCTTTGGTGAAGATTTGCAAAATTGGCCTTATGTGTATGTGAGTGAAATTGGGAAATCCTCACCATTTGATTTCTCTCCAATTGATTTGATATTTCTTGACTCTAATGTGATTCTTATTAGTTTAGAATCATTTTAAGACCATTGAAACCAATTCAAATGGTCTTGTTCAAAGATTTGCAAAAATGGCCATAACACATAAGAGGTGATGTGTCATATTTCATTATTCTTGTTAATTGTTCATCTTGCTTCCCTTGGGCATGGGTTAGGGTCAATTTAGTGTTATATTAGGTTGAGAGATGGTTTCACACCATTTGGTCAAGGTTTAAAGTCATAGGGCAAGAATTGGGTATTATGGCTATGTGTCACATATGCCTCTATGCATATGTGGCATTTGATTTTAAATTTGACTTTGCTTGACCCAAATGGTGTTGTTGAGTGTTGAAATGGTATATGGAAGTGATCCAACCATTCACAACAAGTCCTAGGGTCAATCTTCTCAAATTCACAAATTTGCACTTTTCTCTCATATGCCTCTATGGCATTTTTAGTTTCTTTTTATTTTCTTTTGTTTCAACTTGGATTTGATTTGATAAGTACTAGGTAAGGTGTATGAAGGTTTTCCAAACCTCTAAGCAAAGTGGAAAAGCTTAGGGTAAAGATTTATACATATAGCCATAGGCACATATACCTTTTTCTTATTTAATTTCCTTTTATTTCATTTTAACTAGTATGGTGAAAAGAGGGGTGAGGTTTAGGGTTTAAGATCACTTTAAATACTAATAACAAGCAATCATGGCAATAGCACAAGAATTAAGCAAGATCACTAAGCATCAAACTTAATTTGATAAAAGTTTTTGTTGGTTCCAAAATTTGGAACTAGGGAAATTCATTTGTTTTGTTTTGAATTTTTGGGATGTTACAATACCAAATTAAAGAAATTGGAATAATGAGAGGAAATTATTCTCCTCTTAAATAAAGACTAATCAAATAATCCACCATGCCATGTTTGATTGATGAGAGGATTAGTGTGTGGACTCTTTTGAGTGTTTCTAGTTTAGTATGTGAGCTTGGTTTAGTATTTATACCTCGTATTCGTATATAGACGCTAGTACCGAGGAATACCAAGAGGAGGAGGCCTACTCTCAGGAAGAAGAAGAGAACTTCGATAACTACTCAGCTCAAGGCAAGCTAACCCTTGCTAAACACAAGTGATTAGCTCTTCAAGAGCAAAGGCACCATCACACTTTATTTTATGTATTACCTATCCCATGCTTTTACTTACATTTACTTTTGCTCTTTTATTTCAAAGTACTTTTTGATTTATGATTCACTTGGTCTAGAGTAGAACAATACTTGAAGTAGATTAGCACAACTCAAAGCTAGATAGCACCCCTCATATAGTTGCTAGTGCTAATCAATTAAAATTGACTACTCTAGATGGGAACATGGTGAAGTGAAATGACTTTGAAAGAAAGTAAAGTGGAGGTGGATTTGAACAAGAGAAGATGGTGATTTTTGATAAAATTGATGATTGGGTTTGAATGCGATACCCTTCCAATAATACAAGTACCCCCACAATACCTGATTATGGGTAGGGCTTAACTAGAAACTTGTGTATTTTAGTATGGGTTCCCTCTAAACAAGCATCATAGGGGTTACGCCGAGGCTGCCTCCGTTAAGTGTGTAATGATGTTAAAATGAGGTGAATGTACGGCCCAAGCCCTATGTAGTTCCCGGGTTAACTGCGGTTTCCACCGGGAGGCCAAGCTCATGGGGAGAGGTGCTCATACTAGCATATATAAGTGAAAGGTTATGGTTGATGATCCGCGTACTGTGTTACGATGATTCGGGGTTATCCTCGACGGATGAAATCAAAAGTTGTGGCACAAGAGTACAACTTCTGCAGAGTGTTAAACCTATTCGAATAGCCGTGTCCACGGTTATGGACGACTGGAAAGGCCACACTATCTCCGTTATCATAAATTTGATCTTAAAAAGGAATGATGAATTGAAAGGTGACATTGAGGTGAATCAATATGAGTTGTGGGAATGACACTAATGTTCCCACTTGAGATAGTCTAGCACATGATAAGGCTTTACTAAATGTTTATCAAACTAAAACTTGGCTTTATGCAAATAAACCTAGAGCTTAGCATCCATTATTACCCTTAATAAGTAATTACTATAGAGTTAGTTTGCGAGTACTTTAAAAGTACTCATGGCTTTGCCCTGGCTATTCAAATGCCAGACTATGAAGGAGAGCACCAGTATCAGGATGACGGACAGCAGGACGTCTACGATAACTAGGATCGTCTTCTAACGTCAAGCATTGCCTGTGGAATCGATAGTCCGCTACTACTTCGCTTCCGCTACTATTTGTGATGTTGAACAATATATTCGTGTAATATTGGATCATGTGATCTATGGTTGTAAGACAATATGTGTTGTAATAAATGATGACTCTATGCTACTTACTATTATGTCTCGCAAAAACATTATTCCTGGGATTGCGATGTACGGCATAATAGGCATCTGGACTTAAAAATCCGGGTGTTGACAAAGTGCGAGCAAAACATGTAGGTATTGTCATAAAACTAGCATGGAACATCAGAAATTATAGATACGTTGGAGACGTATCAAGCATCCCCAAGCATAGTTCCTACTCGCCCTCGAGTAGGTAAATGCTAAAAAATAAATTCTGTAGTGACATGCTACTTAGATAATCTTGATCATACTATTGTAAAGCATATGAAATGAATGAAGTGACTCAAGGCAACGATCTATAGTTTCCTAACAAATAGATAACATATAGCAAAACTTTTCATGAATAGTACTTTCAAGACGAGCATCAAAAAGTCTTGCATAAGAGTTAACTCATAAAGCAATAAATTCAAAGTAGAGGCATTGAAGCAACACAAAGGAAGATTTAAGTTTCAGCAGTTGCTTTCAACTTTCAACATACATATCTCATGGATAATTGTCAACATAAAGTAATATGATGAATGCAAATAAGCAAGTATGTAAGAATCAATGCACAGTTGACACAAGTGTTTGCTTCTAGGATAGAAAGAAGTAGGTAAACTGACTCAACATAAAGTAAAAGAATGGCCCTTCACAGAGGGAAGCATGGGTTACTATATTTGTGCTAGAGCTTTTATTTTGAAAACATAGAAACAATTTTGTTAACGGTAGTAATAAATCATATGTGTTATGCATAAGACATCCCATAAGTTGCAAGCCTCATGCATAGATTACCAATAGTGCTCGCACCTTGTCCTAATTAGCTTGGATTTACATGGATTATCATTGCATAGCATATGTTTCAACCAAGTGTCACAAAGGGGTACCTCTATGCCGCTTGTACAAAGGTCTAAGGAGAAAGTTCGCGTTGGATTTCTCGCTTTTGATTATTCTCAACTTAGACATCCATACCGGGACAACATAGAAAACAGATAATGGACTCCTCTTTAATGCATAAGCATTCAACAACAGATAATATTCTCATAAGAGATTGAGGATTGATGTCCAAATGAAACTTCCACCATGGTTCATGGCTTTAGTTAGCGGCCCAATGTTCTTCTCTAACAATATGCATACTCAAACCGTTTGATCATGATAAATCACCCTTACTTCAGACAAGACGAACATGCATAGCAACTCACATGATATTCAACAAAGGTGTAATAGTTGATGGCGTCTCCAGAAACATGGTTACCGCTCAACAAGCAACTTATAAGAAATAAGATACATAAGCTACATACTCTTTACCACAATAGTTTTAAGGCTATTTTCCCATGAGCTATATATTGCAAAGAGAAAGAATGAAATTTTAAAGGTAGAACTCAAGCAATTTACTTTGGAATGGCAGAGAAATACCACGTAGTAGGTAGGTATGGTGGACACAAATGATATAGGTTTTGGCTCAAGGTTTTGGATGCACGAGAAGCATTCCCTCTCAGTACAAGGCTTTAGCTAGCAAGGTTGTTTGAAGCAAACAAAAGTATGAACCGGCACAGCAAAACTTACATAAGAACATATTGCAAGCATTATAAGACTCTACACTGTCTTCCTTGTTGTTCAAACACCTCACCAGAAAATATCTAGACTTTAGAGAGACCAATCATGCAAACCAAATTTCAACAAGCTCTATGGTAGTTCTTCATTAATAGGTGCAAAGTACATGATGCAAGAGCTTAAACATGATCTATTTGAGCAAAACAATTGCCAAGTATCAAATTATTCAAGACAATATACCAATTACCACATGAAGCATTTTCTGTTTCCAACCAAATAACAATGAACGAAGCAGTTTCAACCTTCGCCATGAACATTAAAAGTAAAGCTAAGAACACCAGTGTTCATATGAACAAGCGGAGCGTGTCTTTCTACCACATAAGCATGAATTTATTCAGAGAATGAAAACAACAAAACAAAAATAAAAGCACACAGGCGCTCCAAGTAAAGCACATAAGATGTGACGGAATAAAAATATAGTTTCACTAGAGGTGACCTGATAAGTTATCGATGAAGAAGGGGATGCCTTGGGCATCCCCAAGCTTAGATGCTTGAGTCTTCTTGAAATATACAGGGATGAACCACGGGGGCATCCCCAAGCTTAGACTTTTCACTCTTCTTGATCATATTGTATCATCCTCCTCTCTTGACCCTTGAAAACTTCCTCCACACCAAACTCAAAACAAACTCATTAGAGGGTTAGTGCATAATTAAAAATTCACATATTCAGAGGTGACACAATCATTCTTAACACTTCTGGACATTGCTCAAAGCTACTGGAAGTTAATGGAACAAAGAAATCCATCCAACATAGCAAAACAGGCAATGCGAAATAAAAGGCAGAATCTGTCAAAACAGGACAGTCCGTAAAGACGAATTTTTCTGGGGCACTTAACTTGCTCAGATGAAAAAGTTCAAATTGAATGAAAGTTGCGTACATATCTGAGGATCACACACATAAATTGGCAGATTTTTCTGAGTTACCTACAGAGGGGGCTTCTCAATTTTGTGACAGTAAGAAATCTGTTTCTGCGCAGTAATCCAAATCTAGTATCAACCCTATTATCAAAGACTTTAATTGGCACAACAATGCAATAAAATAACGATAAAGAGAGGTTGCTACAGTAGTAACAACTTCCAAGACTCAAATATAAAACAAAATTGCTGTAGTAAAATAAAACATGGGTTATCTCCCAAGAAGTGCTTTCTTTATAGCCATTAAGATGGGCTCAGTAATTTTAATGATGCACTCACAAGAAATAAGAGTTGAAGCAAAAGAGAGCATCAAAAGCAAATTCAAAACAAATTTAAGCCTAACTCACTTCCTATGCATAGGAATCTTGTACACAAATAAATTCATGAGGAGCAAAGTGACAAGCATAGGAAGATAAAACACGAGTAACTTCAAAATTTTCAGCATATAGAGAGGTGTTTTAGTACCATGAAAATTTCTACAACCATATTTTCCTCTCTCATAATAATTTCCAATAGCATCATGAACAAACTCAACAATATAACTATCACATAAAGCATTCTTATTCACATGCATAAAATAATTACTACTCCCAACATAAGCATAGTCATTCTTATTAATTGTAGTGGGAGCAAATTCAACAAAGTAGCTATCATTATTATTCTCATCACCATAATCATCAAATATAGGAGGCATAGTATAATCATAATAAACTTTATCCTCCATAGTAGGTGGCACCAAAATACCACTAACATTATAATCATCATATATAGGAGGTAAAGTATCATCAAAGTAAATTTTCTCCTCCATGCTTGGGGGACTAAAAATATCATGCTCATCAAAACCAGCTTCCCCAAGCTTAGATTTTTCCATAGCATTAGCAATAATAGTGTTCAAAGTATTCATGCTAATAACATTGTTACAACTATTTTGCAAACAAAGTTCCATGGGTTTTTTAATTCTCTCTTCAAACACATCATGTCCTAATTTAATATAAATTTCATAAAGATCTCTAATTTTTTTGTTGCTTTCCATTAAGCCTAACTAGTGAAATAAAAACAAGAAACAAAAATATATAATTGCAAAATCTAAAGGAAATAACTTCGAGCACTCACACACCGGCAACAGTGCTAGGAAATAGCTTAGTAGTCGGAGGATGTGAATACTGATACGCGTACAGCACGCGTCCGTTGGGAACCCCAAGAGGAAGGTGTGATGCGTACAGCAGCAAGATTTCCCTCAGTAAGAAACCAAGGTTTATCGAACCAGTAGGAGCCAAGAAGCACGTTGAAGGTTGATGGCGGCGGAGTGTAGTGCGGCGCAACACCAGGGATTCCGACGCCAACGTGGAACCTGCACAACACAACCAAATTACTTTGCCCCAACGTGACAGTGAGGTTGTCAATCTCACCGGCTTGCTGTAACAAAGGATTAGATGTATAGTGTGGATGATGATGTTTGAAGAAAACAGTAGAAACAAGTATTGCAGTAGATTGTATTTGATGTAAAAGAATGGACCGGGGTCCACAGTTCACTAGTGGTGTCTCTCCAATAAGAAATAGCATGTTGGGTGAACAAATTACAGTTCGGCAATTGACAAATAAAGAGGGCATGACAATGCACATACATATTATGATGAGTAGTGTGAGATTTAATTGGGCATTACGACAAAGTACATAGACCGCTATCCAGCATGCATCTATGCCTAAAATATCCTTAGACACATCATTGAAAACAACAGACAATTGCATTAAGGTTATCATCCGAACCCCTTCCAGTATTAAGTTGCAAACAACAGACAATTGCATTAAGTATGGTGCGTAATGTAATCAACACAAATATCCTTAGACACATCATTGATGTTTTATCCCTAGTGGCAACAACACATCCACAACCTTAGAACTTTCTGTCATTGTCCCAGATTTAATGGAGGCATGAACCCACTATCGAGCATAAATACTCCCTCTTGGAGTTATGTAATGTCCCAGGTTTAGAGACGATCGAGGGGTAGATTTTAGAAAGGGATGTGCATTGCATCGTAAATTCTGGGGAAATTTCGCGCTTTTAAAACAAAACTGCATCGAAGAGGGACATGTTTCTCTCTTGACATCCTACAGGGTTAGGGTTTCGAGAGTGCGATGAACTTGTTTCCACTTAACTTGATTAGGGTTTTGAGAAGAGAGAAGAGAAGATGCATTACAATCTTAAGTTGCATGATTGAATTCAAAATTAAGTTGCATGATTGAATTCAAACCAAATTTGAATTTGAATTTAAAATTCAAACATCAAATGGATATTCCATAATTCAAACTTGAGTTAATTTAATAAATAATTATAAGTAATCAAGAATATAAATAATATAACACTTAGGTAAAGCTCATTAAGGAAAACTTGAGCTTTATTGATAATCACACATAATACAATGTCATTTACAATATCCAGATTGGTAATATGAAATATTACAACACATTACATAAATTGACAAAATGGAAGAAAGAAAATAAAGGAAAATTACAAGAGAATGATTCTATCCTAAATACTACAAAGTAATCATCACTTCAACTTGGATTGGATGATCTTCATATCCATCTTGATCAATTGCTTGATCCCTGCACACAATCAACACAAACATAACATTATGCCAAGTGGCAATGCCACTTGGCAGGTCAGAAATCAAATGTAATAGAGTGGATATGATCAAAGCTGCCGAGCTGATCCATCTCACAACCAAGTTCCAAGTCCAAGTGCACAGCATCAACCTACACACACACACACAGCCTGCTCACAAGGCTGTGTGCATGCAGCACACACACACAGTGAGTCACCAAAGGGAATGGTGGAGCTGTCGACCAGAGAAGCAAGGGCCAAGCATATAAAACCTTTTCCACAGTAAACCCTAGCTCAGTCATCGACCAAACAGCAGGGTAAGTCACCAGGCACCAAGAACAGCCCAAGAACACCAAGAACAGGTGAACAGCTAGAGCTGTTTCACCTATTCCCAATTACCAGAAATAAACCAAGATCACAAGCTCACAAGGAGGAGCAGGACAAGCACCAGTTCATCACTGAAGCAAATCAACCAAATAGAAGCCATCCTCTACACCAACAACCAATTTCTAGGAGCTGGAGAGAGGTATACCACAAATCATGAGCAAGCAGGGTTTTGCTCATACAAATCCATCATTTGCACAAGTCACAGAAAGCAAAGTGGGTAGATACCCTTTTTGTGTCATCATCTGGCTACTAAGCCATTTGGTGCAAGCAAATATGGTAAAGGCCATTAGGAAATCATCCTATGGGAACAGCAGCTATGTAAATTAATGCATAACTGAAGAAATCCAGCAAAAGATGAAGACACAGCTAGCCTAGCCCACATACTTAACACCTATAGCTATTGATGCCATCAGACTGATAGACAATATGTGTCTATTCATGTTTGTCAACAGCAAAGAGCCACTGGAAGTCCAGATCTGGATCAACCAGTGAGCATCTATTCACCACAGCAAGCCAACAAGAGGTGGGAGCTTCCTGAACAGTCAAGAATGGCTGTTGAGGCAACCTCTACCACTTAAGCAATCAAACCACCAAGCCAGCACATATATCATTACCCAAAAGGGTTCAAATGGAGCTAGGGTTCCCAACTGATATTGGCATCCCTCTAGCTCAATCTAATTAATTGTAAGATGATCACCACTGCAAGCAGTTCACATCATTTATCCATCTAGTAAAGCAAGGAATTACAGATAAATGAAATAGACAAGTTATTAAAGCACCCACATCTTGCCAGTGACCCAATGGCTCACTGCAAGCATCAGATGATGCTTGAGCAAGCATTATCACTCACTAGCACAGGTACATGTGTCACACAGACACCAGGAGGAGCATCAGATAGACACAGACAGCAAGCAAGCATGCAATCAACAAGCAAGTGGTGATCAATTGATCACCAGAGCCTGCTAGAGCATGCCAAAGCATGCCAGAATCAATCATTGGCATCACACAGGGATTATATGAATAAACAGTCACAGATAATCAATAGATGCTTCACTGATAATCAAATAATAATCCATGATTGTATCCAGAGCACATCAAAGGCATGATGAACCACTGGATCAAGATGCACAAGCAAGGCACATATCCCTAGTTAATAACATTGTTAAGCCCACAGAAATGCTCAATTGAGCATAATCATACATCTGAGCACCAGAATAAGCCACAATGGCTCTGGCACTTGCAAATTTGCAAGAAATTGCACACTGTAATCAAGCCAGGGTCAGAATTATGCACACACAACATGTCCAAGTGGCAGTAGCACTAACAGGAGCAAGCCAGTAGGCCATGAGCATCACTGGATGCTCATGAGCAATTACAGGAGGGCCACAGCAGGAGATCACCATGAACAGAATTAGCTAGGAAGCACAGAAGCTATACACAGCAGAAGCACAAGCACAAGAATGGCCTTAGAAATAATGGCCATGGCCAGAAGAGCACAAGCAGCAGCACACAGCATAGCGGCATAGGCACAGCACCAGCATACGCAAAGTAGAGCAGGCCAGGAGAAGAAGGAGCAGAGTGGGAGAAATAGGAGGAGGCATGGAGTACTCACCGGAGAAGTGGGCCGACGAACACGGCCGTGGCGGCCACAGCGGCACGCGCCGGGCGAACGGCGGCGCCAGCCAGGCCAGGCCGCGGTAGAGCCGCAGATCTAGCACCATCTCGGCGAAGCTCGAGGTGGCGTCATGGCGCCAAAGTCACCAGGAAGAAGAACCACGGCATCTCCAGCGCACGGCGGCGGCGAACGCTGAGAGCCAGGCGCACTGGAGGGTCGAGGGCGAGCGAACGTGGACGCCAGCGTCAGATCGACGCGGACCACCGTGTCCGCCGTCGAAGGGCGGTTCAGATCCACCTGATCTCGCCGGCGGCGACGGCCAGAGTAGGCCGGAGGAATTCGGCGAAGGGGGGCGGCGACGAGAGAATCGCCAGAGAGGAGAAGGGAATTAGGGTTTCGATGCGAGGAAGAGAGGAGAGAACGAGTGGGCCGACCGAGCCCAAGGGGTGGCTCGGGTGCGACCTAACCCGCTGGGCCACCCTAACAGGTGGGGCCCAGGGGCATTATGGTCATTTCACAAAATCAGTTAAATACAGAAACTTTGAAATTACATAAGAAATGTTTAAAAGCTCTAAAAAATAATTAAAAATATGAAAATTGATCAGTATAAAATTCTCTATCTGAATAAAATGTCAAAGGGAATTTTTGAAGACAACTAAAAATAAGTCTTAATTTGATGATTTAAATAAACATTTAAATCACACATTTTATTTTCAATAATGAAAATAAGTCCATTAATGCATTTGGACTTTAAAAACACCTTGACAACATTTCAAGGTTGTATTTACCCTAAATAGAGTATCTCCAAATCAATCTTAGTATTAACCTCTTACATGAAATAATAATGTCATCGGAAGGGGGGAACAAACCCTAAAACTGGAATCATGCATAATTGCTTCTTTAACCATTGCCCTTATCGGACAATGATGCTATTTTTCAGAAACAGAGGACAAGGGTCAGTCCACACCATCCAACTGCAGAACTTTGTAGTGTTCAGGCAAGTTCATCACTTGCTCATGTCATTTGAGTATTTCTATCAAATTACTTGCAAAGTACTATGGTTATCACTATTGCATAAAAACCAAAACCACTATTTTCATAACTATGAATATGACTATGTGGTGGGCAATGGAACCATGGATTGTGTTGATATGGTGGAGGTTCCATTGCAAGGGTTTATATCCATCTAGGATTAAACAACAAATGTCGCCAGTGATTCTTGTGCCGTAATAACCGTGTTAACCATAAGATCCGGAGTGGGACGGAGTAGTCAAAAGTGTTTCCACCTCTCGTTCATCAACGGATGCGCTTTACCGTAAACACTTGTATCTGTCGGGGGCAAGATGTTGGCTGGGGAAGCCTTAAGTCCCCACGGCATAGTCCGTAGACACTTGTCGCCCGAAGAACAAGCGGTTGGCTGGGGAAGCCTTAAGTCCCCACGGTATTGCGTCTAGGATGGGTTGCAGCTACCGGCGAAGGAGTTTGGTTCGATCCCAGACTGTCGTCGTGGTCAGGGTCCACCCTGAAATCTATGGGAATAATGGGACCGGCGAGGACCCAGGGTCGGGGCATGCAACAAAGGGTGGGTGTTCGAGGTAGCGGAGGAACATGATTGGCTAGACCTTATACCAGGCCTCACACCGAAGGAAGTGTGGACGGGAAAGCCGCCCGGTTGGCACCAAGGTTAAGATCTCTTATGGGTAAAGCAACACACCTCTGCAGAGTGTAAAGAGTCGTGACCTGTCACTCCCTGTTCCGGGATATGGAACTGTGAACGCGGCCGGAAAGGAGCTCCATGAAGTTCTAGTAAACCGGTGAAGGCTGACGGACATAGCTCTTTGAAATAAAAGCAATCTCTTGAAGAAATGTTTATCAAAACCTGCATTGGTATTAGACTTTCTGGTCTAATATCGTAGCTAGTGCATTAAACACCTCTTATCTATAATGAACTTGTTGAGTACGCTCGTACTCATCCCACTCTTAAATCCCTTGCTTAGATTGTCTGAATCGTCTGGAGGAGGACTACGACAACCCTGAAGGAGCCGAGATTATCGGCTATGAAGAACCAGACCTCTCTGGAGGTATTGAAGGCGTAGACTACCTCATAGTCTACGGAACCGGGGAGGCTTCCGGAGGAGATCAGGCCTAGAAGCACCGAGTAGTAGTAGTAGTAGCCGAGCAGTGCGAACTCTTAATATTTAGCTGCTCGAGGAGATAAATGTATAACTTAATGAGACTTCTATATTGTAAGTTAAGTTGGGTTCGCCTCGAACCCAGGGGTATCCCTCTTAGGACCCAAGAGGAGCTTCGAGACGATATGTGTATTATGCTTGTAATAATAAATGAATGAGTTATGGACCTGCTATGTTCTGTTGTACTACTCTGAGGGATGTAATATTTGCGGAATGGTACTTCGTGAATGTTATATCAATGACTGGCATACTACAACATGCAGTGGTATGCAGGGCCACCACAATTGGTATCAGAGCAAAAGCTTTGACCTTAGGTTGGAACCTAGTAAATGGGACCGAACGTTAGGAGTCAAATAGGACTAGTAAAGAATTCTCTAAAAATATGGTGTATATTCAATTGAGAATACAACAATCATATCTTTTAGTGCGATAATTCTTTATTATCTCTATTATGATGCATTATTACTAATCTTATATTCTTTCTATTTCTACAGCCAACAATGGCAAGTTCACGTCCGGGACGAAACGTGAAAGTGATGGATTCAATACTGAGTGAATATGAAGGAGGACTTGCAGATATTCTACGTGCCATGTTACTTGAATTTGGGTGTGATCCCCAGATCCAAGTAAAGAAATACATGTACTACGACGGTACTATATTGGCCAAGTGTAGGGTAGGACTAAGACTCCCAGAATCCCTAGGAATGAGCATAGTGATGCCAGCAGGTGAGGCCAGAACTATAAACACAGCCTACCACATAGCCGTTATGAGAGCCATAACTGATATTCGGGAGCATAAGACGAAAGAGCTTATGGGTTCCGAATTCACACACATTCCTCATATGGAAGAGGAAGATGATCCTATGCTTAACCATTTCAAATATGCAAAACGCAAACCAGCAGAAGCCGCAAAGTACATGGACAATAGCCGCAACTTACTATAATTGTTCTTTCAGTTGAACCGTCATTTGACGGGAGCAATTGATACAATGCTAGAGGAGTTCACTGAACCCAAGGAAGAGACTAAGGGGAAGGAAACCATGGAGAATGTGGTGCATACACCAGTTTACTCAGCTGGTGACTACATTAGTATTGACCACCCTGAGCGAGAAACTACACCCGTTACACCTGGGAACTATCTTAGTAGTTCCTATAGAGGATATGAGGGTGGAGAGGAATCCGGAAACAATCAGCGTTCCGTGACTCCTATAGAAAACTCCACAGGTTGGCGTTGGGGATCTGATACTGGAACCCATAGTACTTCAGTTTATTATGACGGGGAGATGAATGAGGACGCCACGACCCAGAACCAGAGTTATCCGAGTAATGGGAGAGATGATGGAGAGTATCCGATACAGGTTGAGTCGGATACAAATGATGGAAATACCTATGGTGGAGTCACAGGGGAGTACACCCGATGGGTGGACTATGATGCACTGAATGACCAGTTCGTGAACAGCGATTTCTCCCTGGGATCATCATCTGATTCCGACTACCAGCCGACGGGGAGACCTTATGTTCCAGGTTCTGTCAGGAGGACGACACGTTCGACCGGATGGAAGCCTGGGATGTACCGGGAGTGAACCACGACTAGAGACCACCAAGGGAGGCGAGACTATAATACACAAGTACGACGTGTATTATAGTATGTAATATTTGTAGAAATTTGTACATATACTTCAATAAGTGAGTTTGCATACTCACAACGTCACTGGGTATTGTAATAAGACCACTTAAGTATGTATATACATGGTATATGTTTTGTATGATTTGGATTTGCTTCTTGATTTCCATTGCGTGACTAGTTCTGTGCACAAAGTTAAGCTCAGAAAACTTGCGCATGGAGTAATTATGAGTATCATCTTGTGTTGCAGAACTAGGGGGTTATGTCGGGACCGGTAGGAGAGGAGACAGAAGCGCAGCGCATGGAGCGCGAGGCAAAGCAAAAGGAAGAGGCTGACGAAGCAGCCAGGAATCAGTTTCCACCACCACCACCACCCATGATGCAGCAGAACTTTGTACAATACATGCAAATGATGGAAGAGAGACAACGTATAACGCTGGAGCAGCAGAATAAATTCTTCCAGGAGCTGCTGCAACAGAACAGGGTGGAGAGACCCGAGAATCAGGGAGTCACTTTGTCAGACTTCCAGAACACCAAACCTATATCTTTTGCATACGCGCCCGAGCCAATGGACGCGGAGGACTGGCTTATGGACACTGAGCGAAAGCTCAATACTGTTGGTTGCAACGACCAGGAGAAGGTCCGTTATGCTACACACTTGTTGTGTGGACCTGCCGCATCATGGTGGGACAACATCGTAGTCGTTTATCCGGCTGGAAAAGTATTCACCTGGGAGGAATTTGCAAGGAAGTTCAGGGAATCCAATGTCCCTGAAAGTATTGTGGAACTGAAGCGTCGAGAATTTGAAAGTCTCGAGCAGAAGGATAAGGCCATCCTGACTTATGTCAGGGAGTTTTCAAAGCTGTCCCGGTACGCTATTGAGGAGGTCAACACCGAGGACAAGAAGAAGAAGAGGTTCTTAAGGGGGTTAAGTCCCCAGTTCAAGGTACAGCTCCGGATGATGAGAGCGACGAAATTCCAAGAGTTGGTGGATGCAGCCATCACTCTTGAAGATGACTTCAAACAGCTGCAGGAAGAGAAGAGGAAAAAAGCCAAGTTTGAGCCTAAGAGGTTTGTTAGTAACAAGCCCAATACCAGCTTGAGTTTCAAGCCATGGTACAACAACAACAACAACAACAACAACAGCAACTACTACAATAGCAGGAGGAACCAAGCGTTTCAGACTGCCAATCCAATGGTTTGCCGAAGCTGTGGACTTCCAGGGCATTTTGCCAAGGATTGTAGAAAGCCAAGGATAATATGCTTTGGATGTCGCCAAGAGGGGCACATGCTGAAGGACTGCCCCAAGAAAAATACTGGAGGAGGACAGTCAGGAGGAGGAGGAAGCCGAGGAGGAAACACCGGAGGGAACTGGAAGAACAAGAAACCCTTCGGCAAGTTGAACTGCACCAGCCTGGAGGAGGTGGTTAACTCCGATCAGGCAGTGATAGGTACGCTCCAGATACTCACTCATCCTGGCAAAGTACTTTTTGATACTGGTGCAACTACATCATTCATTTCTCAGCAATTCATCATCAAACATGGGATTAGTTGCACTAAGTTAGAAACACCCATAACCATACTTTCTGCGGGGGGAACGATAGTAGTAACCCATACCAAACAAAAACAAGTCATCATGATCAATAAGTGCGCGTTTGACGCAGACCTGTTCATTTTACCGATGAAGGACATTGATGTCATTCTTGGTATGAACTGGTTAGAAGCTAACGGAGCATTGATCGACTGTGTGAATAAGACTGTATCTTTGAAAAGCCCCGATGGAAGTAGAATGATCTACCAAGGTGACAAGCATACACAGATTGAAGTTGAGCTACAGCTGAACAGCATGAAGGAGGTGAAGTTGGAGGATATACCTGTAGTGAATGAATTCCAGGACGTGTTCCCTACGAAATTGCCTGGAATGCCACCAGATTGGGAGATAGAATTCACTATCGACCCAATTCCAGGAACAGCTCTGATTGCTAAAGCACCATATAAAATGGGGCCTAAGGAGTTAAAAGAACTAAAGGAGCAATTGGATGACTTGGAACAGAAAGGATTCATACAAGAGAGTGTTTCACCATGGGGATCACCTGTGATCTTCGTTGATAAAAGAGATGGAGGTAGAAGGATGTGCGGAGATTACAGGAATTTGAACAACGTCACAATCAAGAACAAGTATCCACTTCCAAGAATACAAGATCTATTCGATCAAGTTAGAGGCGCGGGAGTCTTTTCCAAGATTTATCTAAGATCCGGTTATCACCAGATAAAGATCAAGAAGGAAGACGTTCCAAAAACAGCCTTTGTCTTAAGGTATGGACATCATGAATACCTTGTAGTGCCATTTGGATTAACCAATGCCCCAGCAATTTTCATGAATCTCATGAATAAGATTTTCATGCCATATCTAGACAAGTTTGTCATCGTATTCATCGATGATATCTTGATATACTCCAAAGATAAAACAGAACATGCTGAACATCTGAGGTTAGTGTTGCAAACACTAAGAGAACATCAACTCTATGCCAAGTTCAGCAAGTGTGAATTTTGGCTAGATCAAGTGGAATTTCTTGGTCATGTCATCAGCAAAGATGGAATAGCTGTTAACCCGAGCAAGGTCGCAGCAGTTTTAGAATGGGAAGCACCCAAGACTGTCAAGGAAATCCGAGGATTCCTAGGAATGGCCGAATACTATCGGAGATTCATTGAAGGATTCTCCAAGATAGCAGGACCAATGACAAAGCTGTTAAGAAAGAACACACCATTCGTGTGGTCAGAGGAGTGTGAGAAGAGTTTTCAAACTCTGAAGGAGAAACTCACCACAGCACCGGTGTTAGCAGTTCCTGAGGTTGGCAAGGATTACACCGTGTACTGTGACGCATCCAAGCATGGATTGGGTTGCGTACTCATGCAAGATCGGAAAGTAATATCCTATGGATCGAGGCAACTCCGACCTCATGAAGTGAATTATCCAACACATGACTTAGAATTAGCAGCAGTTGTATTTGCACTCAAAACTTGGAGACATTTTCTCTATGGAGCCAAGTGTGAGCTCTATACGGATCATAAGAGTCTCAAATACTTCTTCACTCAGAAGGAACTCAATATGAGGCAGAAAAGATGGCTTGAACTGATCAAGGATTATGATTTGACCATCAATTATACTCCAGGAAAGGCCAATGTTGTAGCAGATGCTTCGAGTAGGAAGAGCACTGGCGGAGTGGAACAAGAGTTATCACCGGAGTTGAGGAAGGAAATAAGCCAAGCCCAGATACAACTTTGTGAGAAAGAAGCTCATGAAGGACTATCGGCTTTACAAGTAGCCGATGAGCTAAATGTTAACTTGAAGAATGAGATAATGATGGGTCAGTTGGACGATCCATTCATCATGGAGGAGATGAGAAGGATAGATGAAGGAAGACCATCAGAATTTCACCGCGGAGAATCGGGATCATTGTGGTTCCAGAAAAGGATTTGTGTTCCGGATATTGCTGAAATCAAGGAAGTGATACTCCGGGAAGCCCATCAAACACCATACTCCATACATCCGGGAAGTACAAAGATGTACATGGATCTAAAGGAGCTATTCTGGTGGAACAACATGAAGAGAGAGATAGCACAATATGTGGCGGAATGCCATACCTGCCAAAGGGTGAAGGCTGAACACCAGAGTCCGGCAGGAAAATTACAACCTTTACCCATTCCAGAATGGAAATGGGAGGAGATAGGAATGGATTTCATCACCGGACTACCCATGACCAATAAAAAGAAGGACATGATATGGGTAATCGTGGACCGGTTGACGAAAAGTGCACACTTCTTAGCGGTAAATCAGCAGGATAAAGCAGAGAAACTCATCGATCTTTACATTAAAGAGATCGTGAGTAAACATGGAGTGCCCAAGAAGATCGTGTCGGATCGAGGATCCGTGTTCACGTCAGCATTTTGGAAGCAACTACACGAAGCTTTAGGATCCAAGTTGGACTATAGTACCGCCTATCATCCTCAGACAGGTGGACAAACGGAGAGAACTAACCAGATTCTAGAGGATATGCTTAGGGCTTGTGCCCTAGACTTTGGAGGATCATGGGAGGAGCATTTGCCACTAGCAGAGTTTTCATACAACAATAGCTATCAAAGTAGCATCAAGATGGCACCGTTCGAAGCACTGTATGGAAGGAAGTGTAGATCACCCATATGCAGGTATGAAGCTGGAGCAAGCAATGAGTTCAATCCTGATTATGTCAAGGAAAAGCAACAAATTATTGACATTATAAGAGATAGGCTCAAGATCGCCCAAAGCCGACAGAAGAGTTATGCCGATCAGAAGAGAAGAACATGGGAGCCACAAGTTGGAGACATGGTATATCTCAAGGTGAGCCCGATGAAAGGACTTCAGAGGTTTGGAGTAAAGGGAAAGTTAAGCCCTAGATACATCGGACCTTTCAAGATTCTGAGTCAAAACCGAGGGTTAGCCTTTGAATTGGAACTACCGGGAAGGTTATCTCAGGTTCACAACGTATTCCATGTGTCGCAACTCAGAAAGTGTTTAAAGACCCCAGATGAGCCAGTATCACATGAAGAACTCGAGTTACAACCAGACTTGACATACATCGAGAAGCCAGCAAAAATTCTCGAGGAGAATTGGAAACAACTCAGGAATCGAGCCATAAAATACTGCAAGATACAATGGAAGCATCATCCCGAGAGAGAAGCCACCTGGGAAAAGGAAGAAGACCTGAGGAAAACATACCCCGAACTCTTCAGGTATTACAGCCACAACTTCGGGACGAAGTTTTCTTTAAGGGGGAAAGGCTGTAATGTCCCAGGTTTAGAGACGATCGAGGGGTAGATTTTAGAAAGGGATGTGCATTGCATCGTAAATTCCGGGGAAATTTCGCGCTTTTAAAACAGAACTGCATCGAAGGGGGACAGGTTTCTCTCTTGACATCCTACAGGGTTAGGGTTTCGAGAGTGCGATGAACTTGTTTCCACTTAACTAGATTAGGGTTTTGAGAAGAGAGAAGAGAAGATGCATTACAATCTTAAGTTGCATGATTGAATTCAAAATTAAGTTGCATGATTGAATTCAAACCAAATTTGAATTTGAATTTCAAATTCAAACATCAAATGGATATTCCATAATTCAAACTTGAGTTAATTTAATAAATAATTATAAGTAATCAAGAATATAAATAATATAACACTTAGGTAAAGCTCATTAAGGAAAACTTGAGCTTTATTGATAATCACACATAATACAATGTCATTTACAATATCCAGATTGGTAATATGAAATATTACAACACATTACATAAATTGACAAAATGGAAGAAAGAAAATAAAGGAAAATTACAAGAGAATGATTCTATCCTAAATACTACAAAGTAATCATCACTTAAACATGGATTGGATGATCTTCATATCCATCTTGATCAATTGCTTGATCCCTGCACACAATCAACACAAACATAACATTATGCCAAGTGGCAATGCCACTTGGCAGGTCAGAAATCAAATGTAATAGAGTGGATATGATCAAAGCTGCCGAGCTGATCCATCTCACAACCAAGTTCCAAGTCCAAGTGCACAGCATCAGCCTACACACACACACAGCCTGCTCACAAGGCTGTGTGCATGCAACACACACACACAGTGAGTCACCAAAGGGAATGGTGGAGTTGTCGACCAGAGAAGCAAGGGCCAAGCATATAAAACCTTTTCCACAGTAAACCCTAGCTCAGTCATCGACCAAACAGCAGGGTAAGTCCCCAGGAACCAAGAACAACCCAAGAACACCAAGAACAGGTGAACAGCTAGAGCTGTTTCACCTATTCCCAATTACCAGAAATAAACCAAGATCATAAGCTCACAAGGAGGAGCAGGACAAGCACCAGTTCATCACTGAAGCAAATCAACCAAATAGAAGCCATCCTCTACACCAACAACCAATTTCTAGGAGCTGGAGAGAGGTATACCACAAATCATGAGCAAGCAGGGTTTTGCTCATACAAATCCATCATTTGCACAAGTCACAGAAAGCAAAGTGGGTAGATACCCTTTTTGTGTCATCATCTGGCTACTAAGCCATTTGGTGCAAGCAAATATGGTAAAGGCCATTAGGAAATCATCCTATGGGAACAGCAGCTATGTAAATTAATGCATAACTGAAGAAATCCAGCAAAAGATGAAGACACAGCTAGCCTAGCCCACATACTTAACACCTATAGCTATTGATGCCATCAGACTGATAGACAATATGTGTCTATTCATGTTTGTCAACAGCAAAGAGCCACTGGAAGTCCAGATCTGGATCAACCAGTGAGCATCTATTCACCACAGCAAGCCAACAAGAGGTGGGAGCTTCCTGAACAGTCAAGAATGGCTGTTGAGGCAACCTCTACCACTTAAGCAATCAAACCACCAAGCCAGCACATATATCATTACCCAGAAGGGTTCAAATGGAGCTAGGGTTCCCAACTGATATTGGCATCCCTCTAGCTCAATCTAATTAATTGTAAGATGATCACCACTGCAAGCAGTTCACATCATTTATCCATCTAGTAAAGCAAGGAATTACAGATAAATGAAACAGACAAGTTATTAAAGCACCCACATCTTGCCAGTGACCCAATGGCTCACTGCAAGCATCAGATGATGCTTGAGCAAGCATTATCACTCACTAGCACAGGTACATGTGTCACACAGACACCAGGAGGAGCATCAGATAGACACAGACAGCAAGCAAGCATGCAATCAACAAGCAAGTGGTGATCAATTGATCACCAGAGCCTGCTAGAGCATGCCAGAATCAATCACTGGCATCACACAGGGATTATATGAATAAACAGTCACAGATAATCAATAGATGCTTCACTGATAATCAAATAATAATCCATGATTGTATCCTGAGCACATCAAAGGCATGATGAACCACTGGATCAAGATGCACAAGCAAGGCACATATCCCTAGTTAATAACACTGTTAAGCCCACAGAAATGCTCAATTGAGCATAATCATACATCTGAGCACCAGAATAAGCCACAATGGCTCTGGCACTTGCAAATTTGCAAGAAATTGCACACTGTAATCAAGCCAGGGTCAGAATTATGCACACACAACATGTCCAAGTGGCAGTAGCACTAACAGGAGCAAGCCAGTAGGCCATGAGCATCACTGGATGCTCATGAGGAATTACAGGAGGGCCACAGCAGGAGATCACCATGAACAGAATTAGCTAGGAAGCACAGAAGCTATACACAGCAGAAGCACAAGCACAGGAATGGCCTTAGAAATAATGGTCATGGCCAGAAGAGCACAAGCAGCAGCACACATCATAGCGGCATAGGCACAGCACCAGCATACGCAAAGTAGAGCAGGCCAGGAGAAGAAGGAGCGGAGTGGGAGAAATAGGAGGAGGCATGGAGTACTCACCGGAGAAGTGGGCCGACGAACACGGCCGTGGCGGCCACAGCGGCACGCGCCGGGCGAACGGCGGCGCCAGCCAGGCCAGGCCGCGGCAGAGCCGCAGATCCAGCACCATCTCGGTGAAGCTCGAGGTGGCGTCATGGCACCAAAGTCACCAGGAAGAAGAACCACGACATCTCCAGCGCACGGCGGCGGCGAACGCCGAGAGCCAGGCGCACTGGAGGGTCGAGGGCGAGCGAACGTGGACGCCAGCGTCAGATCGACGTGGACCACCGTGTCTGCCGTCGAAGGGCGGTTCAGATCCACCTGATCTCGCCGGCGGCGACGGCCAGAGTAGGCCGGAGGAATTCGGCGAAGGGGGCGGCGACGAGAGAATCGCCAGAGAGGAGAAGGGAATTAGGGTTTCGATGCGAGGAAGAGAGGAGAGAACGAGTGGGCCGACCGAGTCCAAGGGGTGGCTCGGGTGCGACCTAACCCGCTGGGCCACCCTAACAGGTGGGGCCCAGGGGCATTATGGTCATTTCACAAAATCAGTTAAATACAGAAACTTTGAAATTACATAAGAAATGTTTAAAAGCTCTAAAAAAATAATTAAAAATATGAAAATTGATCAGTATAAAATTCTCTATCTGAATAAAATGTCAAAGGGAATTTTTTAAGACAACTAAAAATAAGTCTTAATTTGATGATTTAAATAAACATTTAAATCACACATTTTATTTTCAATAATGAAAATAAGTCCATTAATGCATTTGGACTTTAAAAACACCTTGACAACATTTCAAGGTTGTATTTACCCTAAATAGAGTATCTCCAAATCAATCTTAGTATTAACCTCTTACATGAAATAATAATGTCATCGGAAGGGGGGAACAAACCCTAAAACTGGAATCATGCATAATTGCTTCTTTAACCATTGCCCTTATCGGACAATGATGTTATTTTTCAGAAACAGAGGACAAGGGTCAATCCACACCATCCAACTGTAAAACTTTGCAGTGTTCAGGCAAGTTCATCACTTGCTCATGTCATTTGAGTATTTCTATCAAATTACTTGCAAAGTACTATGGTTATCACTATTGCATAAAAACCAAAACCACTATTTTCATAACTATGAATATGACTATGTGGTGGGCAATGGAACCATGGATTGTGTTGATATGGTGGAGGTTCCATTGCAAGGGTTTATATCCATCTAGGATTAAACAACAAATGTCGCCAGTGATTCTTGTGCCGTAATAACCGTGTTAACCATAAGATCCGGAGTGGGACGGAGTAGTCAAAAGTGTTTCCACCTCTCGTTCATCAACGGATGCGCTTTACCATAGACACTTGTATCTGTCGGGGGCAAGCGGTTGGCTGGGGAAGCCTTAAGTCCCCACGGCATAGTCCATAGACACTTGTCGCTCGAAGAACAAGCGGTTGGCTGGGGAAGCCTTAAGTCCCCACGGTATTGCGGTCTAGGATGGGTTGCAGCTACCGGCGAAGGAGTTTGGTTCGATCCCAGACTGTCGTCGTGGTCGGGGTCCACCCTGAAATCTATGGGAATAATGGGACCGGCGAGGACCCAGGGTCGGGGCATGCAACAAAGGGTGGGTGTTTGAGGTAGCGGAGGAACATGATTGGCTAGACCTTATACCGGGCCTCACACCGAAGGAAGTGTGGACGGGAAAGCTGCCCGGTTGGCACCAAGGTTAAGATCTCTTATGGGTAAAGCAACACACCTCTGCAGAGTGTAAAGAACCGTGACCTGTCACTCCATGTTCCGGGATATGGAACTGCGAACGCGGCCGGAAAGGAGCTCCATGAAGTTCTAGTAAACCGGTGAAGGCTGACGGACATAGCTCTTTGAAATAAAAGCAATCTCTTGAAGAAATGTTTATCAAAACCTGCATTGGTATTAGACTTTCTGGTCTAATATCGTAGCTAGTGCATTAAACACCTCTTATCTATAATGAACTTGTTGAGTACGCTCGTACTCATCCCACTCTTAAGTCCCTTGCTTAGATTGTCTGAATCGTCTGGAGGAGGACTACGACAACCCTGAAGGAGCCGAGATTATCGGCTATGAAGAACCAGACCTCTCTGGAGGTATTGAAGGCGTAGACTACCTCATAGTCTACGGAACCGGGGAGGCTTCCGGAGGAGATCAGGCCTAGAAGCACCGAGTAGTAGTAGTAGCCGAGCAGTGCGAACTCTTAATATTTAGCTGCTCGAGGAGATAAATGTATAACTTAATGAGACTTCTATATTGTAAGTTAAGTTGGGTTCGCCTCGAACCCAGGAGTATCCCTCTTAGGACCCAAGAGGAGCTCCGAGACGATATGTGTATTATGCTTGTAATAATAAATGAATGAGTTATGGACCTGCTATGTTCTGTTGTACTACTCTGAGGGATGTAATATTTGCGGAATGATACTTCGTGAATGTTATATCAACGACCGGCATACTACAACATGCAGTGGTATGCAGGGTCACCACTAGTTACAAGTAACGACTTGGCCAGAGCCTCTACTAATAACGTAGAGCATGCAAGATCGTAAACAACACATAGATGATAGATTGATAATCAACATAACATAGCATTCCATATTCATCGGATCCCAACAAACGCAACATGTAGCATTACAAATAGATGATCTTGATCATGTTAGGCAGCTCACAAGATCGAACAATGATAGCACAATGAGGAGAAGACAACCATCTAGCTACTGCTATGGACCCATAGTCCAGGGGTGAACTACTCACACATCACTCCGGAGGTGACCATGGCGGTGAAGAGTCCTCCGGGAGATGATTCCCCTCTCCGGCAGGGTGCCGGAGGCGATCTCCTGAATCCCCCGAGATGGGATTGGCGGCGGCGGCGTCTCTGGAAGGTTTTCCGTATCGTGGCTCTCGGTACTGGAGTTATTATCGACGAAGGCTTCTTATAGGCGGAAGGGTAGGTTTAGGGGCGACGCGAGGGCACCACACGCCAGGGCCGCGCGGCCAAGGCCTGGGCCGCGCCGCCCTGTTGTGTCGGCGCCTCGTCGCCCCACTTCGTTTCCCTTTCGGACTTCTGGAAGCTTCGTGGAAAAATAAGATCCTGGGCATTGATTTCATCCAATTCCGAGAATATTTCCTTACTAGGATTTCTGAAACCAAAAACAGCAGAAAACAGCAACTGACCCTTCGGCATCTCATTAATAGGTTAGTGCCGGAAAATGCATAAATATGACATAAAGTATGTATAAAACATGTGTGTATCATCATAAAACAAGCATGGAACATAAGAAATTATCGATACGTTGGTGACGTATCAGCATCCCCAAGCTTAGTTCCTACTCGTCCCCGAGTAGGTGAACGATAACAAAGATAATTTCTGAAGTGACATGCTATCATAATCTTGATCAATACTATTGTAAGCACATGAGATGAATGTAGCGATTCGAAGCAATGGTAAAGACAATAAGTAAACAATTGAATCATATAGCAAAGACTTTTCATGAATAGTACTTTCAAGACAAGCATCAATAAGTCTTGCATAAGAGTTAACCCATAAAGCAATAAATTCAAAGTAAAGGCATTGAAGCAACACAAATGAAGATTAAGTTTCAGCGGTTGCTTTCAACTTGTAACATGTATATCTCATGGATAGTTGTCAATGCAAAGTAATATAACAAGTGCAATAGGTAAACATGTAAGGATCAATGCACAGTTAACACAAGTGTTTGCTTCTAAGATAGAAAGAAGTGGGTAAACTGACTCAACATAAAAGTAGAAGAATGGCCCTTTCCAGAGGGAAGCATGGATTGCTATATTTGTGCTAGAGCTTTTATTTTGAAAACATAAAGAGAGCATAAAAATAACATTTTGAGAGGTGTTTGTTGTTGTCAACGAATGGTAGTGGGCACTCTAACCCCCCTTGCCAGACAGACTTTCAAAGAGCGGCTCCCATGAAATTTTTTATTTTTGGGTGGCACTCCTTCCAACCTTTGCTTTCACAAACCATGGCTAACCGAATCCTCGGGTGCCTGCCAACAATCTCATACCATGAAGGAGTGCCTTTTATTTTAGTTTTTAGTTAGATGACACTCCTCCCCACCTTTGCTTTCTCAAGTCATGGCTAACCGAATCCTCGGGTGCCGTCCAACAATCGCATACCATGGAGGAGTGTCTATTTGTAAAATTATGAAAGTTTATTAATTTGGGGCTGGGAACCCCATTGCCAGCTCTTTTTGCAAAATTATTAGATAAGCGGATGAAGCCACTATTCCATTGGTGAAAGTTGCCCAACAAGATTGAAAGATTAACACCACATACTTCCTCATGAGCTATAAAACATTGACACAAATAAGAGGTAATAACTTTTGAAGTGTTTAAAGATAGCACTCAAGCAATTTACTTTGGAATGGCGGAGAAATACCATGTAGTAGGTAGGTATGGTGGACACAAATGGCATAGTATTTGGCTCAAGGATTTTGTATGCACGAGAAGTAATCCCTCTCAATAAAAGGCTTAGGCTAGCAAGGTTGTTTGAAGCAAACACAAGTACGAACCGGTACAGCAAATATCACATAAGAACATATTGCAAGCATTATAAGACTCTACACTATCTTCCTTGTTGTTCAAACCCTTACTAGAAAATATCTAGACCTTAGAGAGACCAATCATGCAAACCAAATTTTAGCAAGCTCTATGTATTTCTTCACTAATAGGTGCAAAGTATATGATGCAAGAGCTTAAACATGAGCACAACAATTGCCAAGTACCACATTATTCAAGACATTATACCAATTACCACATGTAGCATTTCCCGTTTCCAACCATATAACAATTAACGAAGCAGTTTCAACCTTTGCCATGAACATTATGAGTAAAGCCAAGAACATATATGTTTATATGCAACAGCGGAGCGTGTCTCTCTCCCACACAATGAATGCTAGGATCCAATTTATTCAAACAAAACAAAACAAAAACAAACAGACGCTCCAAGTAAAGCACATAAGATGTGATGGAATAAAAATATAGTTTCACTAGAGGAACCTGATAATGTTGTCGATGAAGAAGGGGATGCCTTGGACATCCCCAAGCTTAGATGCTTGAGTCTTCTTGAAATATGCAGGGATGAACCACCGGGGGAATCTACAAGCTTAGAGCTTTCACTCTCCTTGATCATATTGTATCATCCTCCTCTCTTGATCCTTGAAAACTTCCTCCACACCAAACTCAAAACAACTCATTACAGGGTTAGTGCATAATCAAAATTCACATGTTCAGAGGTGACATAATCATTCTTAACACTTCTGGACATTGCACAAAGCTACTGAAAGTTAATGGAATAAAGAAATCCATCAAACATAGCAAAACAGACAATGCAAAATAAAAGGCAGAATCTGTCAAAACAGAACAGTCCGTAAAGACGAATTTTTTAGGTGCACCAGACTTGCTCAAATGAAAATTCTCAAATTGAATGAAAGTTGCGTACATATCTGAGGATTACTCACGTAAATTGGCAGATTTTTCTGAGTTACCTACAGAGAATACTGCTCAAATTCGTGACAGCAAGAAATCTGTTTCTGCGCAGTAATCCAAATCTAGTATGAACCTTACTATCAAAGACTTTACTTGGCACAACAATGCAATAAAATAGAGATAAGGAGAGGTTGCTACAGTAGTAACAACTTCCAAGACTCAAATATAAAATAAAAGTGCAGAAGTAAAATCATGGGTTGTCTCCCATAAGCGCTTTTCTTTAACGCCTTTCAGCTAGACGCAGAAAGTGTGTATCAAGTAACATCAAGAGATGAAGCATCAACATCATAATTTTCACAACTTGTCACATTAGGTATCTTAGATGCTCCATTTTCTATAGTGGTATTAAGGGCTTTGTCAATTTTAGTCCTATAATAGTTTTTTGGTTTAGGCACCTCAGAGACATACATGAACTTTTGCTCCTTACCCACATAAGCTTTCTCCTTAAACTTAAGAGAAGAAAAAGTTGAACCCAAGGTTCCCATAGCTTCTTCAAGTTCACTAATCCTTTGGGTTTGATTATCATGAATAGCACATGCTTCTAAGATGGCAATTCTCTCATTAATTCTACCTAGAGATTTGTCAAGTTTATCAGTGCTATTAAGTAATATTCCCAATTTAGTCTCAATACTTGGAAGATTTTGCTCTATGGTCTCCAACTTTTTCATGACATCTTCAAGAGAGATTTCAATTTTAACTTCATTAACAGGTGGTATTCCAAATAGACTCTCAATTATGCAACTAGCTTCTAAAGCAGGAGTGCCTAGGAAACTACCTCCCGCAAGACAATCAAGAACATACCTATTCCAGCTAGAGATACCAACATAAAAATTCCTGAGTAGGATAGTGGTGGAGTGTTTCTTGGTGCACCTATTATGAGCATCACTAATTCTATACCAAGCATCTTTTAAACATTCTCCCCCTTGTTGCTTAAACGAACGAACTTCAACTTCAGGATTACTCATTTTAGCAATAGTAAATAAAGCAAACTAGATAAAGTAAATGCAAGTAACTAATTTTTTGTGTTTTTAATATGGAGAACGCAAACAAGATAGTAAATAAAGTAAAACAAGTAACTAATTTTTTTTGTATTTTGATATAATGCAGCAAACAAAGTAGTAAATAAAAATAAAGCAAGACAAAAACAAAGTAAAGAGGTTGGAAGTGGAGACTCCCCTTGCAGCGTGTCTTGATCTCCCCGGCAACGGCGCCAGAAAAATGTGCTTGATACGCGTACAACACGCGTCCGTTGGGAACCCCAAGAGGAAGGTGTGATGCGTACAGCAACAAGTTTTCCCTCAGTAAGAAACCAAGGTTTATCGAACCACTAGGAGCCAAGAAGCACGTTGAAGGTTGATGGCGGCGGAGTGTAGTGCGGCGCAACACCAGCGATTCCGGCGCCAACGTGGAACCTGCACAACACAACCAAATTATTTTGCCCCAACGTGATAGTAAGGTTGTCAATCTCACCGGATTGCTGTAACAAAGGACTAGATGTATAGTATGGATGATGATGTTTGCAGAAAACAGTAGAAACAAGTATTGCAGTAGATTGTATTTGATGTAAAAGAATGGACCGGGGTCCACAGTTCACTAGTGGTGTCTCTCCAATAAGAAATAGCATGTTGGGTGAACAAATTACAGTTGGGCAATTGACAAATAAAGAGGGCATGACAATGCACATACATATTATGATGAGTAGTGTGAGATTTAATTGGGCATTACGACAAAGTACACAGACTGCTATCCAACATGCATATATGCCTAAAAAGTCCACCTTCAGGTTATCATCCGAACCCCTTCCAGTATTAAGTTGCAAACAACATACAATTGCATTAAGTATGGTGCGTAATGTAATCAACACAAATATCCTTAGACATAGCATTGATGTTTTATCCCTAGTGGCAACAGCACATCCACAACCTTAGAACTTTCGGTCACTGTCCCAGATTTAATGGAGGCATGAACCCACTATCGAGCATAAATACTCCCTCTTGGAGTTACAAGTAACGACTTGGCCAGAGCCTCTACTAATAACGGAGAGCATGCAAGATCATAAACAACACATAGATGATAGATTGATAATCAACATAACATAGCATTCCATATTCATCGAATCCCAACAAACGCAACATGTAGCATTACAAATAGATGATCTTGATAATGTTAGGCAGCTCGCAAGATCGAACAATGATAGCACAATGAGGAGAAGACAACCATCTAGCTACTGCTATGGACCCATAGTCGAGGGGTGAACTACTCACACATCACTCCGGAGGCGACCATGGCGGTGAAGAGTCCTCCGGGAGATGATTCCCCTCTCCGGCAGGGTGCCGGAGGTGATCTCCTGAATCCCCCGATATGGGATTGGCGGCGGCGGCGTCTCTGGAAGGTTTTCCGTATCGTGGCTCTCGGTACTGGAGTTATTATCGACGAAGGCTTCTTATAGGCGGAAGGGTAGGTTTAGGGGCGACGCCAGGGCCCCACACGCCAGGGCCGCGCGGCCAAGGCCTGGGCCGCGCCGCCCTGTTGTGTCGGCGCCTCGTCGCCCCACTTCGTTTCCCTTTCGGACTTCTGGAAGCTTCGTGGAAAAATAAGATCCTGGGCGTTGATTTTGTCCAATTCCGAGAATATTTCCTTACTAGGATTTCCGAAACCAAAAACAGCAGAAAACGGCAACTGGCCCTTCGGCATCTCGTTAATAGGTTAGTGCCGGAAAATGCATAAATATAACATAAAGTATGTATAAACATGTGTGTATCATCATAAAACAAGCATGGAACATAAGAAATTATTGATACGTTGGAGACGTATCAAATACCTTTTACCTTACCTCCCCGGCAACGGCGCCAGAAAATAGCTTGATGTCTACGCACGCTTCTATTCCTGTAGACAATGTTGGGCCTCCAAGAGCAGATGTTTGTAGAACAACAACAAGTTTCCCTTAAGTGAATCACCCAAGGTTTATCGAACTCAGGGAGGTAGAGGTCAAAGATATCCCTCTCAAGCAACCTTGCAATTACGATACAAGAAGTCTCTTGTGTCCCCAACACACCTAATACACTTGTCAGATGTATAGGTGCACTAGTTCGGCGAAGAGATAGTAAGATGCAAGTGATATGGATGAATATGAGTGGTAATAACAATCTGAAATAAATATGGCAGCAAATAAACATGCAGTAGAACAGTAAGTAAATGGTGATTCGATATTTGGAAACAAGGCCTGGGGATCATACTTTCACTAGTGGACACTCTCAACATTGATCACATAACTGAATAAATAAATGCTACTTTCTACACTCTCTTGTTGGATAACAAACACCATTCATTGTGTAGGGCTATAAAATCACACCTCAAGCCGGGGTAAACAAGCCCCACAACATCCAGAGTTCATATTTAAGTAACCTCTAGGGTGCATAATAGACCATTGCAATTTAGACCGAGTACTAACATAGCATACACACTGTCAATAATAGCTATGAAAGGGGGAATAGATCGCATCAATACTATCATAGTAATAGTTAACTTCATAATCTACAAGAGATTACAATCATAACCTACGCCAAGTACTACATGATGCACACACTGTCAACATTACATCATGGAGGAGGAATACACTACTTTAATAACATCACTAGAGTAGCACATAGATTAATAGTGATACAAAGCTCATGATCACATAAAGATCACACCATGGGAGAGAGAGATGAACCACATAGCTACTGGTAGAGCCCTCAGCCTCGGGAGAGAACTACTCCCTCCTCATCATGGGAGACAGCAATGGCGATGAACATGGCGGTGGTGTCGATGGAGATAACTCCGGGGGCAATTCCCCATCCCGGCGGCGTGCCGGAACAGAGACTTCTGTCCCCCGAAACGGAGTTTCGCGATGGCGGCGGCGTCCCTGGAGTCTTTCCGGAGTTTCATCAATTGGTATCGAAGTTTTAGGTCACGAGGGCTTATATGGGCGAAGAGGCGGCGCAAGGAGGCGTCTGGGGGGCCCACCCCATAGGGCGGCGTGCCCCCCTCCAGGCCGCGTCGGCCTATGGTCTGGGGGCCCCAGGCCTCCCCTCCGACTCTCCTTCGGTGTCCTGGTCCGTCTCGGTGAATTATGATGTTTGGTCTTCGTTTCGTCGAATTCCGAGAATATTGCCCGAACAGCCTTTCTGGAACCAAAAACAGCAGAAAACAGGAACTAGCACTTCGGCATCTTGTTAATAGGTTAGTTCCGGAAAATGCATGAAATCATTAATAAGTGCGAGCAAAACATATAGGTATTGTCATAAAACTAGCATGGAACATCAGAAATTATAGATACGTTGGAGACGTATCATGCGTGCAGATGCAAATGAATTGCAAAATATATATGTTTCTGATCGTGTTAGATTCGTTGACTGAAACCTCTCCCGTGAGCAAAACGTGATAAGCACGAGAAGGCCAAGGTGTTATATCTTTACAAGTATAAACTAGACTATTGACTATAGTGCAAGTGGGAGACTGTTGGAGATATGCCCGAGAGTCAATAATAAATTAGTTATTGTTATATCATAGTGTTCATGATAAATGTTTGCATCCCATGCTATAATTGTATTAACCGAAACATTGATACATGTGTGTTATGTAAACAACAAGGAGTCCCTAGTAAGCCTCTTGTATAACTAGCTTGTTGATTAATAGATGATCATGGTTTTGTGATCATGAACATTGGATGTTGTTGATACGTCTCCAACGTATCGATAATTTCTTATGTTCCATGCTACTTTATTGATGATACCTACATGTTTTATGCATACTTTATGTCGTATTTATGCACTTTCCGGCACTAACCTATTAACGAGATGCCGAAGAGCCAGTTGCCGTTTTCTGCTGTTTTTGGTTTCAGAAATCCTAGTAAGGAAATATTCTCGGAATTGGACGAAATCAACGCCCAGGATCTTATTTTTCCACGAAGCTTCCAGAACACCGGGGGAGATACGAAGTGGGGCGACGCCACACCAGGGCAGCGCGGCCCAAGCCCTGGCCGCGTCGGCCTGTGGTGTGGGCCCCTCGTGGCGCCCCCTGATCTACCCTTCCGCCTACTTAAGCCTTCGTCGATAATAACTCCAGTACCGAGAGCCACGATACGGAAAACCTTCCAGAGACGCCGCCGCCGCCAATCCCATCTCGGGGGATTCAGGAGATCGCCTCCGGCACCCTGCCGGAGAGGGGAATCATCTCCCGGAGGACTCTTCACCGCCATGGTCGCCTCCGGAGTGATGAGTGAGTAGTTCACCCCTGGACTATGGGTCCATAGCAGTAGCTAGATGGTCGTCTTCTCCTAATTGTGCTATCATTGTTGGATCTTGTGAGCTGCCTAACATAATCAAGATCATCTATCTGTAATGCTACATGTTGCGTTTGTTGGGATCCCATGAATAAATGAATGCTATGTTATGTTGATTATCAATACATCTATGTGTTGTTTATGATCTTGCATGCTCTCCGTTGCTAGTAGAGGCTCTGGCCAAGTTTTTGCTTGTAACTCCAAGAGGGAGTATTTATGCTCGTGGGTTCATGTCTCCATTAAATCTGGGGAGTGACATAAACCTCTAAGGTTGTGGATGTGCTGTTGCCACTAGGGATAAAACATCAATGCTATGTCTAAGGATATATTTATTAATTACATTACGCACCATACTTAATGCAATTGTCTGTTGTTTGCAACTTAATACTGGAGGGGGTTCGGATGATAACCTGAAGGTGGACTTTTTAGGCATAGATGCATGCTGGATAGCGGTCTATGTACTTTGTCGTAATGCCCAATTAAATCTCACAATACTCATCATAACATGTATGTGCATGGTCATGCCCTCTTTATTTGTCAATTGCCCAACTGTAATTTGTTCACCCAACATGCTTATTCTTATCGGAGAGACACCACTAGTGAACTGTGGACCCCGGTCCATTCTTTTACATCGAATACAATCTACTGCAATACGCGTTCTACTGTTCTCTGCAAACAATCATCATCCACACTATACATCTAATCCTTTGTTACAGCAAGCCGGTGAGATTGACAACCTCACTGTTACGTTGGGACAAAGTACTTTGGTTGTGTTGTGCATGTTCCACGTTGGCGCCGGAATCCCTGGTGTTGCGTCGCACTACACTCCGCCGCCATCAACCTTCAACGTGCTTCTTGGCTCCTACTGGTTCGATAAACCTTGGTTTCTTACTGAGGGAAAACTTGCCGCTGTACGCATCACACCTTCCTCTTGGGGTTCCCAACGGTCGCGTGCTGTACGCGTATCAGTTGTTAAGAACAAGGTTATGTCATTGGGTGAATGATATAATGGACATACACCCATATAAGTGTAGCATGAGATCAAGTTATTAAGTTCATCTTGCTATAAGCTTTCGATACATAGTTACCTAGTCCTTCGACCATGAGATCATGTAAATCACTTACACCAGAAGGATGCTTTGATTACATAAAACGCCATTGCATAAATGGGTTGTTATAAAGATGGGATTGAGTATTCAAAAAGTGTGAGTTGAGGCATATGGATCAAGAGTGGGATTTGTCCATCCCGATGACAGATAGATATACTCTGGGCCCTCTCGGTGGAGTGTCGTCTAATTAGCTTGCAAGCATGTGACTAGGTCACAAGAGATGACATACCACGGTACGAGTAAAGATTACTTGTCGGAAACGAGGTTGAACTAGGTATGGAGATACCGATGACCGAACCTCAGACAAGTAAAGTATCGCGTGACAAAGGGAATCAGTATCGTATGTAAATGGTTTAATCGATCACTAAGTTATCGCTGAATGTGTGGGAGCCATTATCGATCTCCAGGTCCCGTTATTGGTTATTGATCGGAGAGGAGTCTCGATCATGTCTGCATAGTTCACGAACCGTAGGGTGACGCGCTTAAGTTTCGATGTCGCATAAGTAAATTCGGAATATGAGATGGAGCCCGAAGTTTGTTCGGAGTATGGGATGGGATCCAGAACATCACGAGGAGGTCCGGAATGGTCCGGAGAATAATATTCATGTAATGGAAGTTGATTTCTAGGTTTCGGAAAAGTTCGGGATTTTTCCGGTGAAAGAACGAGAAGGCTCTGGAAGGTTCCGAGGGTCCTACCAGTGGGCCCACGACCCTAGGACGGCTAGCATGGGCCGAGGGGATGCACCCTACCCTAATGGGCCAGGGGCACATGCCCCTCAAGGCCTAGCCGGCCAACCCCTTTAGGGTTTCCCCAAACCCTAGGGGGATCAACTTGGGGGGGGGGGGGGGGAGAAATCCCCTTCCCCCCACTTGGCCGCCGGCCCTAGCCCTAGATGGGCTTGGGGGGGCCACCCCAACCGACCTCCCCCCTATATAAAAGGGCAGGGGGCAGGGGGCGCAGCCACCCCTTCATACCAAGCTCTGGCCACCCTCTCTCCTCCATAGTGCTGCTCCGGCTTAGGCGAAGCCCTGCAGCTTTTCTCCTCCACCACCACCACCACGCCGTCGTGCTGCTGGAATTCCGAGGAGCTCTACCACACCTCTGCTGCCCGCTGGAACAGGGAGAGGACGGCTTCATCGACACCGTATGCACGACCGAGTACGGAAGTGCTGTCTGATTGTAGCACCGGACGATCGACTACATCAACAACGAGATCTAATCTCGTAGGCTTTGGAGTCTTCGAGGGTTAGTCTCACATACATCTCGTTGCTTTGATCTTGTAGATTAGATCTTGCTTCTTCCTAGATTGGATCTTGATTTTTGTTCATGTTCACGGTAGATTTTTTTTGTTTTCCATGCAACGAACCCATCAGTTTGAGCATATTGTTGCAAGGTTAAAGAAGCTTGTTAATGGGTATACAACAACGAAAATGAATGGTGCAGCTCGGGAAGTATCATTGAAAGTTGTGTGTCAAGCCATAATAACATACTCTATGAGATGGTTCTGCCTCTCAAAGAAGATGTGCAAGAAAATCACAAATATTGTTGCAAGGTTTTGGTGGTGAGGGCGCCAATTGAAACAGAAGATTCCTTCGAGAAAATGGTGTGATATGGATATTCCTAAATCCATTAGTGGCATGGGTTTTCAAATTTCTATCTCTTCAACTAAGCTATCCTTGCTATACATGGTTGGATGATATTGACTTATGTGCATGGGTATTGAAGAGCAAGTATTACAATAATTTAGAAGACATCTGGCTGATATGTGTGGGTATCTGATGGAGCTAAACAACACCAGCAAAAACTCTTGAAATATTGGGACTCCAAGTGTAGAGTGTGTAGTTTAGGAAGCAAATTTCCTCACAAGGGTGACTCGAGGTTTAATATCGAATTCTCGGGGCACCGAGCAAAGAGTTGTCTCCCCCTCTATTCTTCTAGCAATCCTGCAAAATAAAATAAAGCCTTGTGTTCATGAACATTGGATGTTGTTAATAACAATTCATCAATGAGACGTGAAGATGCAAAATAATAACATGTGAAAGATACGCATTCATATGGGCATCACGTCCTAACATAGAGATGATGCAACACATCTCTCATATACTCCAGAAGAAAGGGAAAACTCCATGCAATCTTGTATTAAGAATTAACAGAGCATATGCATAGGTACTTTGACATGATGCTTGAATATCAAAAATGCTACGTTGAACAAATAAGATTATCACTTTTGTCATGTGACAAACATAGCACATGCATTCACTTTATCTCTGGTGAGGTAGCAAAAGAAAAGGCAAAACCATAATAGATCATGAATTTATTATCACTATTCAATCACTAAAACCATGCTACTCCATCTAATACACACATCACCCTACACACGCTCTTGCGTATAAGTTGAATCAGAACAAATACTTAATAACGGGGTACATAATATGTATCTATCAATACATCTTACATATAATATGATTAGATTTCATAGCACAATATCATAGAATAAGGAACCACCACATAGGTATTATAAATATGGCCATAATCATGGGGCAGCTCATATGACACTAAGAACTATGAAAAACATGAGAGAAATAGATCAAATTATTGCCACAAACCCGTAGTCTAGAGGTGAACTAGCCCCCTTGATCATGGTGATGATGATGAAGACGTTGAAGAAGGTGGAGATCCCTATGGTGGTGATTCCGGTGGAGTTTCCCCCTCCAATCTTCGTTGTTGCATCCTCTATTTTCGTGTTTATGTCTTCTACGGCGCTCTCCTCCCGAGAACTCTTTGGGGCCATATATATAATGATTTTTAGGTCAAAATACGATCGGTGGGCGAAAGAATCAAGTGAATTGAAGGATCGACGGCCGAAAGAGGTTGGGTGGCGCGCCCTACATGTTTGGGCGCGCCACCTGGTCTCTTTTGTGCCTCAGGCCCATCCAGGTGTGTTTCCATGTTCCAGGGTGCTTCTCCCGATGAAAAAAAATGACACTCCAAAAATCCCAGTTCAATTTGAGAAATTCATGTTCTGCAGAGTTATAAACCAAATATACGTTGGTAAATACACGAAAATTGGTAATCCCCATAAATCAGTGTAAAACATGGTATTATCATCTATGTTGCAAATATGTGGGAATTCAATATGATAAAAGACAAAGTTCATGTATGCATTTTTCCATGCATCAGTATCATACTTGTTTCAATATTTTGCTAATCCCTTCTTGTTGCCCTAAATTCAGTTTCTTCTACTCACCTACCAGATCAAGGCTTTGCTCCAATTCTACCGGTCTCTCCAATTATGTAGTCCTCTCCAAAATTGCTTTTATTCGCTTTGGCACTTCCCCTTGTAGTGCACTTCACTATGTTCTTAACCCATTCCCAATTCTTAACCTGACTTCCTATCAACGAGAGAGAAGAACAACTCACATCATATATGGTGGGCTATATTACATGGACGCGAGGCTCTAAAGACCCCAATCATACGAGTTGGAGATGGATCATCCATATGAGCCTTCGAAGACCCTGGATTTCAACATGGACGCTCGATCATTATGTAAGCCTCCTGGAGCTGAAATCACAGTCTTAGACTAGTTGAATGATACATAGGTCATGTGTTGGAGGGAAGATAAATTAGAGTGGAATTTTATTGAGATACATAGAAGAGCAATTTGCCAAATACCCTAGGTAGATCGACGGACAACGATTGGGGTTGGACACAACACAAAAGAATCGAATAATGAGTTCTCTATCTGTTCAACCTACTATCTAATGGCGTCATCACCATTGGTTAACCATGTGTTAGGTTCCGAAGAAGAAGCAAAAAAAACCATGCTAGAAGAAACTGCGGAGGTTGCTGAGTCCCCCAAGGTGCAATAGAGAGTAATTCGAAAGTTTATTCCAACTAGAAAACCCTTCAAGTAGAGGCATGGACCAAATTTCCTATCGTGAAGCTTGCCTTGTTGAGGCACACTTATTTTGGGAGGAGATGAAGGGAGCAGCCGTGATCAAGATCCCAATCTTCTACTTGAATTCTAGGGCTATGGACATGATCGACAACAACTTAATAAGGGAAGAAGAAGCATATATGCTTTTATGTGGTTGTTGGCTGGTCTAGAATGAGAGGAATAGTTTAAACATGGAGAATGAGGCAGGTCAGTGCTTGAATTGGTAGATCTCGCTGGGTGTTAAAGGAAAGGGTGGACGAAACTAGTGAGATGGAAGGGTAGTTGGAAACCGCATGAGCAAACGATCGGGTAAGATCCACACCGATGTGCGCTTCATGTAGGAGTCCATGTCAGGAAGCACGGGTTTGGTCGTGAGAGATCATCACAGCAATCTAATTAGGGCGCAACAATATGATATCAACATACTTGCAATGTCTATATTATAGAAGCCCCGACTATAAGAGACGGTGCAACACTACCCTTTGAGAAGCAGATTCCCTGGGTGGTGTTTGACCGCTCGAGCATTCGGTTCGACTGGCTCGGAGCGCTTGCGCTCGCACGAATACAATTCCCTTTCTTTCCTTAATTAGTACTTTCTCTACCTTTGTCGTTTTGTGCTCTGTTGATTAGCTAATTACTATTCGCTTGCAAGCTGCGAGGAGGAGACAGATGGATGCGCATGTGCATGTACTAATCACATCTCACATGCAGTACCATATGACCCCAACGGGCAAATCGATTTTTCTATTACTGCATTCTGACCATGTCTTGGTTGTACATACTTGTTGCTTTTTTTCATTCCTTTTTTCCATTCTTCTCTATTATTTTTTATGAAAGACTTAGTTTATATAATTGGTTTTTTCAATTCCCTTTTATCAATTCCATTTATATTTTCTTTGTTCTTACTTTGTATCAAATTTATATTATTTGGGCTAATTTTTTCAATTCCCTTTTTCGTTCCATTATTTATTTGTTACAATTTTTTTGCAATTCCATTTTGTTGTCATTTCGTATGGTAATTCATGTGTTTTTTGGATTAATTTTTATAATTTCCTTTTTCGGGCTAGTGATTTTTAGGGGGGAAATAACGGGTGGGGGATTCACTTGCAACTCAAATGAACTACCACTTGCTACTCAAATTAAGTATTGTTTTACGTTGTAAGCTAATTTTTTTGCTAAAATATTCTAAATGGAATTTACTTTTTATGCTTGCTAGGTATTTAAATTTAGCGTTGATAAAGAACGGGCACCACGTTGATAACTTGTAAAAAAAGTCGCTAAATATTCTAATCAAAATTAACTTTTTAGGGTTTGATATTTATTTATATTTACCATTGATAAATAACAGGTCACTGAGTTGATAGCTTGTAAACTAAAAAAGAGTCGCTAAAATATTTTCTAAATAAAATAATTTTAGATTTGATAGTTATTTATTTTTACTTTTGATAAATAATGGAGCACCGGGTTGATAGCTTGCAAACTAAAAAAAGTAGCTAAAGTAAACTAATGAAATACTTTTTAGGGTTGATAGTTATTTATATTTACCGTTGATAAATGACTGGACACCGGATTGATAGTTATTTATTCTTATTGTTGATAAATAACGCGACACCGGATTGATAACTGTAAACAAAAAAAGACTCGCTAAAATATTCTAAATTAAATTAACTTTTCTAGAGTGGGTAGTTATTTATATTTACCATCGATAAATTACGGGGTCACCGGGTTGATAGATTGTAGTATATAAAAGATTCGCTAAAATATTCTAAATGAAATTAGAATATTTTACCGTTGATAAATAAGCTTTTAAGGGTTGGTAGTTATTTATATTTACCGTTGATAAATAACGAGGCACCGGGTTGATAGCTTGTAAACTAAAAAATAGTCGCTAAAATATTCGAAATGAAATTAGCTTATTGGGTTGGTAAGTTTTAAATTTTATGGTTGATAAATGACGTATTTCGGGGTTGATAACTTTTAGCCCGAAAAAAGAGTTATCGAAACATATTAACGTGGGTGCTAGTTTTGAAGATCTCGCCGAGACCAACTCATAGGTGAAAACAGATTTTAAATCGAAGTTATCGTTTGTGAGATAAAACGTTTTGAATTTTCGAATTCAAAAAGATTCTCGCTTATGTCATCACATTTGTTACCTTCTACATGCATGCAGAACTTTCGTGAGAGAAAGTACAATAAGTTCTAGTGAGCTAGCTATAAAGATTAACATATTATATATATTATTGCTTAGTTAGAGTAGAGAGAGGACGAGAGAGAAGGAGAGTGAACTTTTATGCAAGAGCTAGCTGTAGCACGTGCTCCTAGATACATTGTGAGTGTGAAAGGTGGACCATACATTGATAAAATACTACATTTTTATAGCTCACTATTGTATATGTTGACTCTAAGAGCATCTCCACCGGCGCTTCCGATAGCTTTTTGGGGACCAGGGCCGAAAATGGGCTCGCACCGGCACGCCCCAAACGACACCGGCCAATTTCGGAGACCAATAGAATCGTCGGCAACCCCGTGCCGGCCCCTTCGACAAGGGCGCGAATCGGTCGCGCCGGTGCCTCGTGGAACGACGGTTTTCGCGGGTGGGGGCGCCTTGCCAGCGAGGGGACGGGGCGGTTCGCATCGGAAATGACGCGAAGAGGTTGGTCATCGGCGTTAATGGCCTCCCGCACGGAAACCAAAACAACGAGGGCGACGACTGGCCACGCGCCGTCCACCTACCTTATCCACGCGCCTTCAATGCGCGTCCGCCGCCTTCCTTAAAACCACACCAGTGCGCACTCCTCTATTTTCCCCGCCGTCCATCCCTAGTCGCCGTCGTCCTCAACCTCCGCGCGAACCACCACCCGCATGCGAACGCGATGGCGCACAACGACTAGGCCAGCGGCAGCGGCATCCTCCGCTCGACGCAGCTGTCGTACGACGATGCCGACGTGTCGTACTGGCACCGCATCCCCGTGCCAGTGCAGTACAAGTTGCCACACGGCAAGCACGTCTCCAACGGCGGCTTCGCCGTGCCGCCACCGCTGCCGCGAGGACCATAGACGCGGGCCCTCGCCCAGGCAACAGCGGTCCGAGATGACGCCGGAGGAGAGGAGCCTCCCGGAGAATGCCCTCGACAGCCCGTCCTGGAAACAAAGTTTCGGCAGCGAGCGCGCCGTCGAGCTCGCGCGGACGGGCAATCCCTCGGGCGGCCGCTTCAACAACGTCGCCCGCCGTTCCTGGTGGTACGGCCGCGACGTCGACGCCACGCTCCGCGAGTATGGCTACTGTCCACGCGTCCGCGGGCAACGGGAGCCGGTCTACTTCCCGTAGGCGGTGCCATGGTCGCTGCCTCCCATGCAGAGGGCACCGGAATGGACCACGGCGTCCGGAACCTCCCGCACCAGATCGTCCGCTGTCGGGCGCACGCGCTCGGCCGCGCCTCCTTCCGGAGGCGTCTGATGGCGCGTGATGCACACGTCCGTTGGGAACCCCAAGAGGAAGGTGCGATGCGCACAGCAGCAAGTTTTCCCTCAGAAAGAAACCAAGGTTATCGAACCAGTAGGAGATGAAGGCCACGTGAAGGTTGTTGGTGAAGGAGTGTAGTGCGGCGCAACACCAGGGATTCCGGCGCCAACGTGGAACCTGCACAACACAATCAAAATACTTTGCCCCAACTTAACAGTGAGGTTGTCAATCTCACCGGCTTGCTGTAAACAAAGGATTAAACGTATGGTGTGGAGAATGATGTTTGTTTGCAAAGAACAACAGAGAACAATGATTGCAGTAGATTGTATTTCAGATGTAAAAGAATGGACCGGGGTCCACAGTTCACTAGTGGTGTCTCTCCAATAAGATAAATAGCATGTTGGGTGAACAAATTACAGTTGGGCAATTAACAAATAGAGAGGGCATAGCAATGCACATACATATCATGATGAATACTATGAGATTTACTTAGGGCATTATGACAAAGAACATAGACCGCTATCCAGCATGCATCTATGCCTAAAAAGTCCACCTTCAGGTTATCATCCGCACCCCTTCCGGTATTAAGTTGGAAACAACCGACAATTGCATTAAGTACTGTGCGTAATGTAAACAATACAAATATCCTTAGACAAAGCATTGAAGTTTTATCCCTAGTGGCAACAGCACATCCATAACTTTAGAACTTTCTGTCACTGTCCCGGATTCAATGGACGCATGAACCCACTATCGAGCATAAATACCCCCTCTTGGAGTTACAAGTATCAACTTGGCCAGAGCCTCTACTAGCAACGGAGAGCATGCAAGATCATAAACAACACATATATGATAGATCAATAATCAACTTGACATAGTATTCCATATTCATCGGATCCCAAGAAACACAACATGTAGCATTACAAATAGATGATCTTGATCATGATAGGCAGCTCACAAGATCTAAACATGATAGCACAAGAGGAGAATACAACCATTTAGATACTGCTATGGACCCATAGTCCAAGGATGAACTACTCACGCATCAGTCCGGAGGCGGGCATGGTGATGTAGAGCCCTCCGGTGATGATTCCCCTCTCTGGCAGGGTGCCGGAGGCGATCTCCTGAATCCCCCGAGATGGGATTGGCGGTGGCGGGGTCTCTGGAACTTTTCTCGTATCGTGGCTCTCGGTAATAGGGTTTTCGCGACGGGGAGAATATATAGGCGAAGGGGCAGAGTCGGGGGACTCTCGAGGGGCCCACCCCATAGGGCGGCGCGGCTAGGGGTGGGGCCGCCTCGTCGCCCCTCTTCGTCTCCTCTTCGGACTTCTGGAAGGCTCCGTGGAAAATAAGACCCTGGGTGTTGATTTCGTCCAATTCTGAGAATATTTCCTTTGTAGGATTTCTGGAACCAAAAGCAGCACAAAACAGGAACTGGCGCTTCGGCATCTTGTTAATAGGTTAGTGCCGGAAAATGCATCAAAATGATATAAAGTGTATATAAAACATGTGAGTATTGTCATAAAACTAGCATGGAACATAAGAAATTATAGATACGTTTGAGACGTATCAAGCATCCCCAAGCTTAGTTCCTACTCGCCCTCGAGTAGGTAAACGATAACAAGGATAATTTCTGAAGTGACATGCTACTATCATAATCTTGATCAATAATATTGTAAAGCATATGAGATGAATGAAGTGATTCAAAGCAATGGTAAAGATAATGACTAAACAACTGAATCATATAGCAAAGACTTTTCATGAATAGTACTTTCAAGACAAGCATCAATAAGTCTTTCATAAGAGTTAACTCATAAAGCAATAAATTCTTAATAGAAGGTTCTGAAGCAATACAAAGGAAGATATAAGTTTCAGCAGTTGCTTTCAACTTCAACATGTATATCTCATGGATAATTGTCAACACAAAGTAATATGATGAGTGCAAATAAGCAAGTATGTAGGAATCAATGCACACAGTTGACACAAATGTTTGCTTCTAAGATGGAAAGAAGTAGGTAAACTGACTCAACATAAAGTAAAAGAAAGGCCCTTCGCAGAGGGAAGCAGGGATTACTTATGTGCTAGAGCTTTTATTTTGAAAACATGGAAACAATTTTGTCAACGGTAGTAATAATTCATATGTGTTATGCATAAAACATCCTATAAGTTGCAAGCCTCATGCATCGAATACCAATAGTGCTTGCACCTTGTCCTAATTAGCTCGGATTTCCATGGATTATCATTGCATTACATATGTTTCAACCAAGTGTCACAAAGGGGTACCTCTATGTCACCTGTACAAAGGTCCAAGGAGATAGATCGCATTTGATTTCTCGTTTTTGATAAATCTCAACTTGAGGACATCCATACCGGGACAACATAGAAAACAGATAATGGACTCCTCTTTAATGCTTAATCATTCAACAACAGATAATATTCTCATAAGAAATTGAGGATTAATGTCCAAGCTGAAACTTCCACTATGATACATGGCTTTGGTTGGCGGCCCAATGTTCTTCTCTAACAATATATACTCAAACCATTCTCATGGCAAATCACCCTTACTTCAGACAAGACAAACATGCATAGCAACTCACATGATATTCAACAAAAGTGTAACAGTTGATGGCGTCCCCAGAAACATGGTTACCGCTCAACAAGCAACTTATAAGAAATAAGATACATAAGCTACATATTCTTTACCACAATAGTTTTTAAGCTACTTTCCCATGAGCTATATATTGCAAAGACAAGGAATGAAATTTTAGAGGTAGCATGCAAGCAATTTACTTTGGAATGGCAGAGAAATACCACATAGTAGGTAGTTATGGTGGACACAGATGGCATAAGTTTTGGCTCAAGGTTTTGGATGCATGAGAAGCATTCCCTCTCAGTACAAGGCTTTGGCTAGCAAGGTTGTTTGAAGCAAACACAAGTATGAACCGGTACAGCAAAACTTACATAAGAACATATTGCAAGCATTATAAGACTCTACATTGTCTTCCTTGTTGTTCAAACACTTTTACCAGAAAATATCTAGACTTTAGAGAGACCAATCATGCAAACCAAATTTCAACAAGCTCTATAGTAATTCTCCACTAATAGGTTCAAACTACATAATGCAAGAGCTTAAACATGATCCATTTGAGAGCTTAAAACAATTGCCAAGTATCAAATTATTCAAGATAATATACCAATTACCACATGAAGCATTTTCGGTTTCCAACCAAATAGCAATAAACGAAGCGGTTTTCAACCTTCGCCATGAACATTAAAAGTAAAGCTAAGAACACCAGTGTTCATATGAACAAGCGGAGCGTGTCTCTCTCCCACACAAGGAATGCTAGGATCCAAATTTATTCAAACACAAACAGAAATAAAAACATACAGATGCTCCAAGTAAAGCACATAAGATGTGACGGAATAAAAATATAGTTTCACTAGAGGTGACCTGATAAGTTGTTGATGAAGAAAGGGATGCCTTGGGCATCCCCAAGCTTAGATGCTTGAGTCTTCTTGAAATATGCAGGGATGATCCACGGGGGCATCCCCAAGCTTAGACTTTTCACTCTTCTTGATCATATTATATCATCCTCCTCTCTTGACCCTTGAAAAGTTCCTCCACACCAAACTCAAAACAATCTCATTAGAGGGTTAGTGCATAATCAAAAATTCACATGATCAGAGAGGACACAATCATTCCCAACACTTCTGGTCATTACCCAAAGCTACTGAAAGTTAATGGAACAAAGAAATCCACTCAACACAGTAAAAGAGGCAATGTGAAATAAAAAGCAGAATGTGTCAAAACAGAACTGTCCGTAAAGACGAATTTTTTAGAGGCACTTAATATGCTCAGATGAAGGAGCTCAAATTGAATGAAAGTTGCGTACATATTTGAGGATCACTCATGAATTTTCACAGATTTTTCTGAGTTTCCTACAAAGAGACCTACTCAAATTCGTGACAGCTAGAAATCTGTTTCTGCGCAGAAATCCAAATCTAGTATCAACCTTACTATCAAAGACTTTACTTGGCACAACAATGCAATAAAGTAAAGATACAAAGGTATTGCTACAGTAGTAACAAGCACCTTGACTCAAATATAAAACAAAATTGCAGAAGTAAAATAATGGGTTATCTCCCATAAGCGCTTTTTTTAATGCCTTTCAGCTAGCCGCAGAAAGTGTAAATAAAGTAACATCTAGAGAAGAAGCATCAACATCATAATTTGTTCTAATAATAGAATCAAAAGACAACTTCATTCTATTTCTAGGGAAGTGTTCCATACCTTTCTTAAGAGGGAATTGATACTTAATATCCCCTTCCTTCATATCAATAATAACACCAACAGTTCGAAGAAAGGGTCTTCCCAAAATAATAGGACAAGATGCATTGCATTCAATATCCAAGACAACAAAATCAACGGGAACAAGGTTATTGTTAACCATAATGTGAACATTATCAATCCTCCCCAAAGGTTTCTTTATAGAATTATCAGCAAGATTAACATCCAAATAACAATATTTCAATGGTGGCAAGTCAAGCATATCATAGAGTTTTTAGGCATAACAGAAATACTTGCACCAACATCACATAAAGCATTACAATCAAAATCATTGACCTTCATTTTAATGATGGGCTCCCAACCATCTTCCAACTTCCTAGGAATAGAAGTTTCAAGTTTTAATTTCTCTTCTCTAGCTTTAATGAGAGCATTTGTAATATGTTTTGTAAATGCCAAGTTTGTAGCACTAGCATTAAGACTTCTAGCAAGTTTTTGCAAGAACTTAATAACTTCAGAGATATGACAATTATCAAAATCTAAACCATTATGATCTAAAGCAATGGGATCATTGTCCCCAATATTCTGAAATTTTTTAGTACTTTTGTCACAAACAGTTTCAGCAGTTTCAGGCAATTTTGTACGCTTTGTATTAGAGTAGAAACATTGCCAACACCGATTATTTTACCATTGATAGTAGGAGGTTTAGCGACATGTGAAGCATCGACATTACTAGTGGTGGTAATTGTCCAAACTTCAACTACATTATTTTTTTAGCAAGTTTTTCTTCTCTTTCCCACCTAGCATGCAATTCAGCCATCATTCTAATATTGTCATTAATTCTAACTTGGATAGCGTTTGCTGTAGCAAATGACTTAATATCTTTAGTTTCATTAGGAATACCTTTCAGTTTTGAAAGATCAACATCAGCAGCAAGACTATCAACTTTAGAAGCAAGAACATCAATTTTACCAAGCTTTTCCTCAGCAGATTTGTTAAAAGCAGTTTGCGTACTAATAAATTCTTTAAGCATGAATTCAAGACCAGAGGGTACACTCCTACTATTGTTGTAAGAATTACCATAACCATTACTATTATTAGAAGGATATGGCCTATAGTTGTTACCAAAATTATTCCTATAAGCATTGTTGTTGAAATTACTATTTTTAATGAAGTTCACATCAACATGCTCTTCTTGAGCAACCAATGATGCTAAAGGAACATTATTAGGATCAACATTAGATCTACCATTAATGAGCATAGACATAATAACATCAATCTTATCACTCAAGGAGGAGGTTTCTTCAACAGAATTTACCTTCTTACCTTGTGGAGTCCTTTCAGTGTGCCATTCAGAGTAGTTGATCATCATATCATCAAGAAGATTTGTTGCGACACCCAAAGTGATGGACATAAAAGTACCTCCAGCAGCTGAATCCAACAGGTTCCTCGAAGAAAAATTTAATCCTGCATAAAAGGTTTGGATGATCATCCAAGTAGTTAGTCCATGGATAGGGCAATTCTTTACCAAAGATTTCATTCTCTCCCATGCTTGGGCAACATGTTCATTATCCAATTGCTTAAAATTCATTATGCTACTTCTCAAAGATATAATTTTAGCAGGAGGATAATACCTACCAATGAAAGCATCTTTACATTTAGTCAATGAATCAATACTATTCTTAGGCTCTTAGGCAAAGATAGCAACCAATTTTTAGCTCTTCCTCTTAAGGAGAAAGGAAAAAAAATTCAGTTTTATAATGTCCCCATCTACATCCTTATACTTTTGCATTTCACAAAGTTCAACAAAATTATTAAGATGGGCCGCAGCATCATCAGTACTAACACCAGAAAATTGCTCTCTCATAACAAGATTTAGTAAATCAGGTTTAATTTCATAAAATTCCGCTGTAGTTGCAGGTGGAGCAATAGGTGTGCATATGAAATCATTATTATTTTTGCTAGTGAAATCACACAACTTAGTGTTCTCAGGAGTACACATTTTAACAATAATAAAAATAAGTAAAGTGAACTAAATTAAGTAAAGTAAAACAAGTAACTATTTTTTTGTGTTTTTGATATAAAGAAAGCAAACAAGACAGAAAATAAAATTGTAGGGATTCGTTGCATAGAAAACAAAAAATTTCGTACCGCGAACACGCAATCCAAGCCAAGATGCAATCTAGAAGACGGTAGCAACGAGGAGATTATCGAGTCTCACCCTTGAAGAGATTCCAAAGCCTACAAAATGAGGCTCTTGTTGCTGCGGTAGACGTTCACTTGCCGCTTGTAAAAGCGCGTAGAAGATCTTGATCACGGCGCCACGAACGGGCAGCAACTCCGTACTCGGTCACACGTTCGGTTGTTGATGAAGACGACGTTCCAGCGGGCAGCGGAAGTAGTAGCTCCTCTTGAATCCGACAGCATGACAGCGTGGTGTCGGTGGTGGTGGAGAACTCCGGCGGAGCTTCGCTAAGCGTGCGGGAGCGTTGGAGGAGAGAGGGGGCGGCTAGGGTTTGGGAGGGGGTGGCCGGCCACTAAGGGGGTGCGGCTAGGCTGTGGTCTTGAGGTGGCCGGCCCCCTCCCCTTGGCCCCTCATTATATAGGTGGAAGCCCCAAGTGTTGGACTACAAGTCTTCGAATAAGACCCGAACCCAAAACCTTCCATGTGATAGGGAAACCTACCCAAGGTGGGAATCCCACTTGGGGTGGGATTCCCCCCTTCCATGTGGGGGGGTGGCCGGCCCCCTTAGGGGAGTCCACTTGGGACTCCTCCCCCCTTAGGGTTGGCCGGCCATGGAGGTGGAGTCCCTTTGGGACTCCGCCTTCCAAAGTGGTTTCTTCCGGACTTTTCTAGAACCTTCTAGAACCTTCCATAGAACCTTCCGGATCATTTTAAATCTTATAAAATGACTTCCTATATATGAATCTTATTCTCCGGACCATTCCGGAACTCCTCGTGATGTCCGGGATCTCATCCGGGACTCCGAACAAACATTCGAACTCCATTACATATTCAAGTTCTACCATTTTAACATGCAACTTTAAGTGTGTCACCCTACGGTTCGCGAACTATGCGGACATGGTTGAGTACTCACTCCGACCAATAACCAATAGCGGGATCTGGAGATCCATAATGGCTCCCACATATTCAACGATGACTTTAGTGATCGAATGAACCATTCACATACGATACCAATTCCCTTTGTCACGCGATATTTTACTTGTCCGAGGTTTGATCATCGGTATCACTCTATACCTTGTTCAACCTCGTCTCCTGACAAGTACTCTTTACTCGTACCGTGGTATGTGGTCTCTTATGAACTTATTCATATGCTTGCAAGACATTAGACGACATTCCACCGAGAGGGCCCAGAGTATATCTATCCGTCATCGGGATGGACAAATCCCACTGTTGATCCATATGCCTCAACTCATTCTTTCCGGATACTTAATCCCACCTTTATAACCACCCATTTACGCAGTGGCGTTTGGTGTAATCAAAGTACCTTTCCGGTATAAGTGATTTACATGATCTCATGGTCATAAGGACTAGGTAACTATGTATCGAAAGCTTATAGCAAATAACTTAATGACGTGATCTTATGCTACGCTTAATTGGGTGTGTCCATTACATCATTCATACAATGATATAACCTTGTTATTAATAACATCCAATGTTCATGATTATGAAACTAATCATCCATTAATCAACAAGCTAGTTAAGAGGCATACTAGGGACTCTTTGTTGTTTACATATCACACATGTATCAATGTTTCGGTTAATACAATTATAGCATGGTATATAAACATTTATCATAAACATAAAGATATATAATAACCACTTTATTATTGCCTCTAGGGCATATCTCCTTCAGTCTCCCACTTGCACTAGAGTCAATAATCTAGATTACATTGTAATATACCTAACACCCATGGCATTCTGGTGTTGGTCATGCTTTGCCCTAGGGAGAGCTTTAGTCAACGGATCTGCTACATTCAGATCAGTGTGTACTTTGCAAATCTTTACTTCTCCATCTTCGATGTACTCGCGAATCGAGTGGTAACGCAGCTTGATATGCTTCAGCCTCTTGTGTGACCTTGGTTCTTGTGCATTGGCGATGGCACCCATGTTGTCACAGTAAATGACTAATGGGTCCAATGCACTAGGAACCACACCGAGCTCTACAATGAACCTCTTCATCCATACCGCTTCTGATGAAGCCTCTGAAGCCGCTATGTACTCTGATTCTGTTGAAGACTTCGCCACCGTGCACTGCTTCGATCTTGCCCAGCTTATCGCAGCAGACCATTCAATATAAACACGTACCCAGGACTATGACTTAGAGTCATCAGGATCAGTGTTCCAACTTGCATTGGTGTAACCGCTTACAACGAGCTCTTGGTCACCTCCATAACAAAGAAACATATCCTTAGTTCTTTTCAAGTACTTCAGGATATTCTTGACCGCTGTCCAGTGTTCCATTCCTGGATCACTTTGATATCTGCTAGTCAAACTAATAGCATGTGCTATATCCGGTCTAGTACATAGCATGGCATACATGATAGATCCTACTGCCGAAGCATAAGGGATATTACTCATCCTTTCTCTTTCTTCTGCCGTAGCCGGTCCTTGAGTCTTACTCAAGACCTTGCCTGGTAACATAGGTAAGAACCCTTTCTTACTTTCGTCCATTCTAAACTTCTTTAGAATCTTGTCCAGATATGTACTCTGTGATAGCCCTATTAGGCGTCTTGATCTATCTCTATAAATCTTGATGCCTAATATATACGATGCTTCACCCAGGTCTGTCAGTGAAAAACTATGATTCAAATAACCTTTTACACTGCTTAATAGTTCTATATCATTCCCAATTAATAATATGTCATCTACATATAATATCAGGAATGCTACAGAGCTCCCACTCACTTTCTTGTAAATACAGGCCTCTCCATGACACTGTATAAACCCGAAGTCTTTGATCACCATATCAAAGCGTCGGTTCCAACTTCTTGATGCTTGCTTCAGTCCATAGATTGAACGCTGAAGTTTGCATACTTTGTCAGCATTTTTAGGATCGACAAAACCTTTGGGTTGTACCATATACAACTCTTCCTCAATGTCTCCATTAAGGAACGCCGTTTTGACATCCATCTGCCAAATCTCATAATCGAAAAATGCAGCTATTGCTAACAAAATCCTCACAGATTTTAGCTTCGCTACAGGTGAGAAAGTCTCATCGTAGTCAACTCCTTGAATTTGTCAGAAACCCTTTGCGACAAGTCGAGCTTTATAGACCGTAATATTACCATCAGCATCTGTTTTTTCTTTTGAAGATCCATTTATTCTCGACAGCCTTGCGTCTATCAGGTAAGTCTACCAAAGTCCATACTTTGTTATCATACATGGATCCCATTTCGGATTTCATGGCTTCTTGCCATTTGTTGGAATCTGGGCTCATCATCGCTTCTTCATACGTCACAGGGTCCTCATCATTGTTATCCACAATCATGACATTTAGACAAAGATCATACCAATCAGGAGTGGCACGTTCCCTTGTCGATCTGCGAGGTTCAGTAGTTTCCTCGTTCAAAGTTTCATGATCATTATCATTAGCTTCCTCTGTTGCCGGTGTAGGCGGTACAGGTACAACTTCCGGTACTATGCTACTCTGATCAACGAGTATAGATTCATCAATCTCATCGAGTTCTACTTTTCTTCCAGTCACTTCTTTAGTGAGAAATTCTTTCTCAAGAAAGGTTCCGTTCTTAGCAACAAAGATTTTGCCTTCGGATCTGTGATAGAAAGTGTACCCTATAGTTTCCTTAGGGTATCCTATGAAGACGCATTTCTCCGCTTTGGGTTCTAGCTTGTCCGGTTGTAACTTCTTTACATAGGCTTCGCAACCCCAAACTTTAAGGAACGACAGCTTAGGTTTCTTATTAAACCATAATTCATACGGTGTCGTTTCTACGGATTTTGATGGTGCTCTATTTAAAGTGAATGCGGATGTCTCTAATGCATAACTCCAAAATGATAACGGCAAATCAGTAAGAGACATCATAGAACGAACCATATCTAAGAGAGTTCGATTACGACATTCGGACACACCATTTCATTGTGGTGTTCCCGGCGGTGTCAATTGTGAAAGTATTCCGCATTTCTTTAAATGCATGCCAAACTCATAACTCAGATATTCACCTCCACGATCAGATCGTAGAAATTTAATCTTCTTGTTACGTTGATTTTCTACTTCACTTTGGAATTCCTTAAACTTCTCGAAAGTTTCGGATTTATGTTTCATGAAATAGATATACCCATATCTACTCAGATCATCTGTGAAGGTTAGAACATAACGATAACCACCGCGCGATGCTACGCCCATTGGTCCGCACACATCGGTATGTATGATTTCCAATAAGTCAGTAGCTCGCTCCATCATACCAGAAAATGGAGTCTTAGTCATTTTTCCCATTAGACATGCTTCGCATCTATCAAGTGACTCAAAATCAAGTGATTCAAGTAATCCATCAGTATGGAGTTTCTTCATGCGTTTCACTCCGATATGACCAAGACGACAGTGCCACATATAAGTAGAATTATCATTCAATTTAATTCGCTTAGCATCAATGTTATGTATATGCGTATCACTACTATCGAGATCTAACAGAAATAAGCCATTCTTTTCAGGTGCTCGACCATAAAAGATATTATTCATAAAAATAGAACAACCATTATTCTCATACTTGAATGAATAACCGTCTTGCATTAAACAAGATCCAGATATAATGTTCATGCTCAACACGGGTACAAAATAACAATTATTTAGGCTTAAAACTAATCCCGAAGGTAGATGTAGAGGAAGTGTGCCGACAGCGATCACATCAACTTTGGATCCGTTTCCAACGCGCATCGTCACTTCATCTTTCAGTAGTCTTCGTTTATTCTTTAGTTCCTGTTTCGAGTTACAAATATGAGCAACCGAACCAGTATCAAATACCCAAGTACTAGAACGAGAACCAGTGAGATAAACATCTATAACATGTATATCAGATATACCTTCTTTCTTTTTCTTGACAAGGCCGCTCTTCAGATCAGCCAGATACTTGGAGCAATTACGCTTCCAGTGTCCCTTCTCCTTGCAGTAATAGCACTCAAGATCGGGCTTAGGGCCGTTCTTAGGTTTCATAGGAGGCGTGGCAGCTTTCTTGCCACCCTTCTTGAATTTTCCCTTAGACTTGCCCTGTTTCTTGAAACTGGTGGTCTTGTTGACCATCAACACTTGGTGCTCTTTCTTGATCTCAATCTCAACAGCTTTTAGCATGCCAAAGAGTTCAGGTAACTCCTTGTTCATGTTCTGCATATTGTAGTTCATCACAAAGTTCTTGTAACTTGGTGGCAGTGATTGAAGGACACGATTAATCCCACCCCTGTTAGGAAACACTATTCCCAAGTCACTGAGTTTCTTCGCATGCCCGGTCATGGCGAGCATGTGCTCACTAACGGAGCTGCCTTCTTCCATCATACAGCTGAAGAAATGTTTCGATGCTTCATAGCATTCCATGGCCGCATGAGTCTCAAATATAGCTTTCAGCTCATTCATCAACTCATGAGGATCGTGGTGCTCAAAACGTTTTTGAAGATCGGATTCCAGACTGCACAGGATGGCACACTGAACTTGAGAGTACCGAGTTTTCCGAGTCGCGTAAACAGCCTTTACTTCATCGGTTTCAGTTTCTACAGGAGGGTCACCTAGCGGTGCATCAAGCACATATTGCAGATTTCCGCCAGAGAGGAAGATCCTCACATGACGGAACCAGTCGGTGAAGTTGCTACCGTTGCTCTTAAGTTTTTCTTTCTCTAGGAACTGGTTAAAATTGATTGGGGACGCCATCTCTACAACATATATTTGCAAAAGTTTAGACTAAGTTTATGACAAATTGAGTTCAAATTTTAATTCAACATAATTAAAAATCTAGGTGAACTCCCACTCAAAACAATATCCCTCGCATTGTCTTAGTGATCACACGAACCAAATCCACCGCACCTAAGTCCGATCATCACGAGACAAGGTGTGATTTCAATGGCGAACACTCAAAGTGTTCATCATATCAACCATATGATTCATGCTCTACCTTTCGGTATCACGTGTTCCGAGACCATGTCTGTATATGCTAGGCTCGTCAAGGCCACCTTAGTATCCGCATGTGCAAAACTGTCTTGCACCCGTTGTATGCACTTGTTGATTCTATCACGCCCGATCATCACGAGATGCTTCGAAACGACAAGTCTTGGCAACGGTGCTACTAAGGATGAACACTTTATTATCTTGAGATTTTAGTGAGGGATCATCTTATAATGCTACCGTCGCGATCTAAGCAAAATAAGATGCATAAAAGGATTAACATCACATGCAGTTCATATGTGATATGATATGGCCCTTTTGTCTTTGCGCCTTTGATCTTCATCTCCAAAGCACGGACATGATCTCCATCATCTTCGGGCATGATCTCCATCATCGTCAGCGTAGCGTCATGGTCAATGGCGCCGTCTTCATGATTATCCTCCATGTAGCAACTATTACAACTACTTTGAAATACTACTCAACATGAAATTTAAAGACAACCATAAGGCTCCTGCCGGTTGCCACAATATAATAATGATCATCTCATACATATTCATCATCACATTATGGCCATATCACATCACCAAACCCTGCAAAAACAAGTTAGACGTCTCTAATTTGGTTTGCATATTTTACGTGGTTTAGGGTTTTCGAGAGAGATCTAATCTACCTACGAACATGAACCACAACGTTGATACTAATGTTGTCAATAGAAGAGTAAATTGAATCATCACTATAGTAGGAGAGACAGACACCCGCAAAGCCTCTTATGCAATTCAAGTTGCATGTCGAACAAGGAACAAGTCTCATGAACGCGGTCATGTAAAGTTAGTCTGAGCCGCTTCATCCCACTATGCCACAAAGATGCAAAGTACTCAAACTAAAGATAACAAGAGCATCAACGCCCACAAAACCATTGTGTTCTACTCGTGCAACCATCTATGCATAGACACGACTCTGATACCACTGTAGGGATTCGTTGCATAGAAAACAAAAAATTTCCTACCGCGAACACGCAATCCAAGCCAAGATACAATCTAGAATACGGTAGCAACGAGGGGATTATCGAGTCTCACCTTTGAAGAGATTCCAAAGCCTACAAGATGAGGCTCTTGTTGCTGCGGTAGACGTTCACTTGCCGCTTGCAAAAGCACGTAGAAGATCTTGATCACGGCGCCACGAACGGGCAGCACCTCCGTACTCGGTCACACGTTCGGTTGTTGATGAAGACGACGTCCACCTCCCCGTTCCAGCGGGCAGCGGAAGTAGTAGCTCCTCTTGAATCCGACAACACGACGGCGTGGTGTCGGTGGTGGTGGAGAACTCCGGCGGAGTTTCGCTAAGCGTGCGGGAGCGTTGGAGGAGAGAGGGGGCGGCTAGGGTTTGGGAGGGGGTGGCCGGCCACTAAGGGGGTGCGGCCAGGTGACACGCGTACAGCACGCGACCGTTGGGAACCCCAAGTGGAAGGTGTGATGCGTACAGCAGTAAGTTTCCCTCGGTTAGAAACCAAGGTTTATCGAACCAGTAGGAGTCAAGAAGCACGTTGAAGGTTGATGGCGGCGAGATGTAGTGCGGCGCAACACCAGGGATTCCGGCGCCAACGTGGAACCTGCACAACACAAACCAAGTACTTTGCCCCAACGAAACAGCGAGGTTGTCAATCTCACCGGCTTGCTGTAACAAAGGATTAGATGTATAGTGTGGATGATGATTGTTTGCAGAAAACAGTAGAACAAGATTGCAAAGAGATTGTATTTCAAGATAGAGAATTGGACCGGGGTCCACAGTTCACTAGAGGTGTCTCTCCCATAAGATAAACAGCATGTTGGGTGAACAAATTACAGTTGGGCAATTGACAAATAAAGAGGGCATGACCATGCACATACATATTATGATGAGTATAGTGAGATTTAATTGGGCATTACGACAAAGTACATAGACCGCTATCCAGCATGCATCTATGCCTAAAAAGTCCACCTTCAGGTTATCATCCGAACCCCCTCCAGTATTAAGTTGCTAACAACAGACAATTGCATTAAGTATTGCGCGTAATGTAATCAGTAACTACATCCTCGAACATAGCACCAATGTTTTATCCCTAGTGGCAACAGCACATCCATAATCTTAGAGGTTTCTCTCACTCCCCGCATTCACGGAGACATGAACCCACTATCGAGCATAAATACTCCCTCTTGGAGTTACTAGCATCAACTTGGCCAGAGCATCTACTAATAACGGAGAGCATGCAAGATCATAAACAACACATAGACATGAATTGATAATCAACATAACATAGTATTCTCTATTCATCGGATCCCAACAAACACAACATATAGAATTACAGATAGATGATCTTGATCATGTTCGGCAGCTCACAAGACCCGACAATTAAGCATAATGGGGAGAAGACAACCATCTAGCTACTGCTATGGACCCATAGTCCAGGGGTAGACTACTCACACATCACTCCGGAGGCGACCATGGCGGCGTAGAGTCCTCCGGGAGATGAATCCCCTCTCCGGCAGGGTGCCGGAGGCGATCTCCTGAATCCCCCGAGATGGGATTGGCGGCGGCGGCGTCTCTGGAAGGTTTTCCGTATCGTGGCTCTCGGTACTGGGGGTTTCGCGACGGAGGCTATTTGTAGGCGGAAGGGCAGGTCAGGGGGCCACACGAGGGGCCCACACTATAGGTCGGCGCGGCCAAGACCTGGGTCGCGCCGCCCTATAGTCTGGCCACCTCGTGGCCCCACTTCGTCTCCTCTTCGGTCTTCTGGAAGCTTCGTGGCAAAATAGGACCCTGGGCGTTGATTTCGTCCAATTCCGAGAATACTTCTTTACTAGGATTTCTGAAACCAAAAACAGCAGAAAACAGCAACTGGCACTTTGGCATCTTGTTAATAGGTTAGTTCCAGAAAATGCACGAATATGACATAAAGTGTGCATAAAACATGTAGATATCATCAATAATGTGGCATGGAACATAAGAAATTATCGATACGTCGGAGACGTATCAGCATCCCCAAGCTTAGTTCATGCTCGTCCCGAGCAGGTAAACGATAAACAAAGATAATTTCTGGAGTGACATGCCATCATAACCTTGATCATACTATTTGTAAGCATATGTAGTGAATGCAGCGATCAAAACAACGTATATGACATGAGTAAACAAGTGAATCATATAGCAAAGACTTTTCATGAATAGTACTTCAAGACAAGCATCAATAAGTCTTGCATAAGAGTTAACTCATAAAGCAATAATTCATAGTAGAGGCATTGAAGCAACACAAAGGAAGATGAAGTTTCAGCGGTTGCTTTCAACTTGTAACATGTATATCTCATAGATATTGTCAACATAGAGTAATATAATAAGTGCAATATGCAAGTATGTGGGAATCAACGCACAGTTCACACACGTGTTTGCTTCTTGAGATGGAGAGAAATAGGTGAACTGACTCAACAATAAAAGTAAAAGAATGGTCCTTCAAAGAGGAAAAGCATCGATTGCTATATTTGTGCTAGAGCTTTGATTTTGAAAACAAGAAACAATTTTGTCAACGGTAGTAATAAAGCATATGTATCATGTAAATTATATCTTACAAGTTGCAAGCCTCATGCATAGTATACTAATAGTGCCCGCACCTTGTCCTAATTAGCTTGGACTACCGGGATCATTGCAATGCACATGTTTTAACCAAGTGTCACAAAGGGGTACCTCTATGCCGCATGTACAAAGGTCTAAGGAGAAAGCTCGCATCGGATTTCTCGCTATTGATTATTCTCAACTTAGACATCCATACCGGGACAACATAGACAACAGATAATGGACTCCTCTTTTATGCATAAGCATGTAACAACAATTAATTTTCTCATTTGAGATTGAGGATATATGTCCAAAACTAAAACTTCCACCATGGATCATGGCTTTAGTTAGCGGCCCAATGTTCTTCTCTAACAATATGCATGCTTCAACCATAAGGTGGTAGATCTCCCTTACTTCAGACAAGACGAACATGCATAGCAACTCACATGATATTCAACAAAGAGTAGTTGATGGCGTCCCCAGTGAACATGGTTATCGCACAACAAGCAACTTAATAAGAGATAAAGTGCATAATTACATATTCAATACCACAATAGTTTTTAAGCTATTTGTCCCATGAGCTATATATTGTAAAGGTGAAGAATGGAAATTTAAAGGTAGCACTCAAGCAATTTACTTTGGAATGGCGGAGGAATACCATGTAGTAGGTAGGTATGGTGGACACAAATGGCATAGTGGTTGGCTCAAGTATTTTGGATGCATGAGAAGTATTCCCTCTCGATACAAGGTTTAGGCTAGCAAGGTTATTTGAAACAAACACAAGGATGAAGCGGTGCAGCAAAACTCACATAAAAGACATATTGAAAACATTATAAGACTCTACACCGTCTTCCTTGTTGTTCAAACTCAATACTAGAAATTATCTAGACCTTAGAGAGACCAAATATGCAAACCAAATTTTATCATGCTCTATGTATTTCTTCATTAATGGGTGCAAAGCATATGATGCAAGAGCTTAAACATGAGCACAACAATTGCCAAGTATCACATTATCCAAGACATTTTAGCAATTACTACATGTATCATTTTCCAATTTCAACCATATAACAATTTAACGAAGAAGAAACTTCGCCATGAATACTATGAGTAGAGCCTAAGGACATACTTGTCCATATGCTACAGCGGAGCGTGTCTCTCTCCCACAAAGTGAATGCTAGGATCCATTTTATTCAAACAAAACAAAAACAAAAACAAACCGACGCTCCAAGAAAAGCACATAAGATGTGATGGAATAAAAATATAGTTTCAGGGGAGGAACCTGATAATGTTGTCGATGAAGAAGGGGATGCCTTGGGCATCCCCAAGCTTAGACGCTTGAGTCTTCTTGATATATGCAGGGGTGAACCACCGGGGCATCCCAAGCTTAGAGCTTTCACTCTCCTTGATCATGTTGTATCATCTCCCTCTCTTGATCCTTGAAAACTTCCTACACACCAAACTTAGAACAACTCATTAGAGGGTTAGTGCACAATCAAAATATACATGTTCAGAGGTGACATAATCATTCTTAACACTTCTGGGCATTGCACAAAGCTACTGAAAGTCAATGAAATCAAAATATCCATCGAACATAACAAAACTGGCAATGCGAAATAAAAGGCAGAATCTGTCAAAAACAGAACAGTTCGTATTGACGAATTTTATCCAGGCACCAGACTTGCTCAAATGAAAATTCTCAAATTGAATGAAAGTTGCGTACATATCTGAGGATCACTCACGTAAATTGGCATAATTTTCTGAGTTACCTACAGAGAATTTTGCCCAGATTCGTGACAGCAAAGAAATCTGTTTCTGCGCAGTAATCCAAATCTAGTATGAACTTTTCTATCAACGACTTTACTTGGCTCAACAAAACACTAAACTAAGATAAGGAGAGGTTGCTACAGTAATAAACAACTTTCAAGACACAAAATAAAAACCAAGTACTGTAGTAAAAACATGGGTTGTCTCCCATAAGCGCTTTTCTTTAACGCCTTTCAGCTAGGCGCAGAAAGTGTGTATCAAGTATTATCAAGAGACGAAGTGTCAACATCATAATTTGTTCTAATAATAGAATCAAAAGGTAACTTCATTCTCTTTCTAGGGAAGTGTTCCATACCTTTCTTGAGAGGAAATTGATATTTTATATTACCTTCCTTCATATCAATGATAGCACCAACGGTTCGAAGAAAAGGTCTTCCCAATATAATGGGGCAAGATGCATTGCATTCAATATCCAAGACAACAAAATCAACGGGGACAAGGTTATTGTTAACGGTAATGCGAACATTATCAACTTTCCCCAAAGGTTTCTTTGTAGAATGATCAGCAAGATTAACATCCAAATAACAATTTTTCAGCGGTGGCAAGTAAAGCATATTATAGATTTTCTTAGGCATAACGGAAATACTTGCACCAAGATCACATAAAGAATTACAATCAAAATCTTGAACCTTCATCTTAATGATGGGCTCCCAACCATCCTCTAGCTTTCTAGGAATAGAAGCTTCGCGCTCTAATTTCTCTTCTCTAGCTTTTATGAGAGCATTTGTAATATGTTGCGTGAAAGCCAAATTTATAGCACTAGCATTAGGACTTTTAGCAAGTTTTTGTAAGAACTTTATAACTTCAGAGATGTGGCAATCATCAAAATTCAAACCATTATAATCTAAAGCAATGGGATCATCATCCCCAATGTTGGAAAAAATTTCAGCGGTTTATCACGTGAGTTTAATGATTTTAGCGATTTGAGCAGTTTCTCGCGCTTTGCATTAGAAGTGGAAACATTGCCAACACCAATTATTTTACCATTAATATTAGGAGGTGCAGCAACATGTGTAGCATTAGCATTACTAGTGGTGGTAATAGTCCAAACTTTAGCTATATTATCTTCTTTTTCATTTTCTTCTCTTTCCCACCTAGCACGCAATTCGGCCATCAATCTTATATTCTCATTAATTCTAACTTGGATGGCATTTGCTGTAGTAACAATTTTATTATTAAGATTCTCATGAGGCATAACTTTCGATTTCAAAAGATCAACATCAGCAGCAAGACTATCGACTTTAGAAGCAAGTATATCAATTTTCCCAAGCTTTTCTTCAACAGATTTGTTAAAAGCAGTTTGTGTACTAATAAATTCTTTAAGCATAGCTTCAAGTCCAGGGGGTGTGTTCCTATTATTGTTGTAAGAATTCCCATAAGAATTACCATAGCCGTTGCCATTATTATAAGGATATGGCCTATAGTTGTTACTAGAATTGTTCCGGTAAGCATTGTTGTTGAAATTATTATTTTTAATGAAGTTTACATCAACATGTTCTTCTTGTGCAACCAATGAAGCTAACGGAACATTATTAGGATCAACATTAGGCCTATCATTCACAAGCATAGACATAATAGCATCAATCTTATCACTCAAGGAAGAGGTTTCTTCGACAGAATTTACCTTCTTACCTTGTGGAGCTCTTTCCGTGTGCCATTCAGAGTAGTTGATCATCATATTATCAAGAAGCTTTGTCACCTCGCCAAGAGTGATGGACATAAAGGTACCTCCAGTAGCTGAATCCAATAGGTTCTGCGAAGAAAAATTCAGTCCTGCATAAAAGGTTTGGATGATCATCCAAGTAGTCAGTCCATGGGTTGGGAAATTTTTAACCAAAGATTTCATTCTTTCCCATGCTTGTGCAACATGCTCAGTATCTAATTGTTTAAAATTCATTATGCTACTCCTCAAAGATATAATTTTAGCAGGGGGATAATATCTACCAATAAAAGCATCCTTGCATTTAGTCCATGAATCAATACTATTCTTAGGCAGAGATACCAACCAATCTTTAGCTCTTCCTCTTAATGAGAAAGGGAACAATTTTAATTTTATAATGTCACCATCTACATCTTTATATTTTTGCATTTCACATAGTTCAACAAAATTATTAAGATGGGCAGCAGCATCATCAGAACTAACACCAGAAAATTGCTCTCGCATAACAAGATTTAGTAAAGCAGGTTTAATTTCAAAGAATTCTGCTGTAGTAGCAGGTGGAGCAATAGGTGTGCATAAGAAATCATTATTATTTGTGGTTGTGAAGTCACACAACTTAGTATTTTCAGGAGTACCCATTTTAGCAACAGTAAATAAAGCAAACTAGATAAAGTAAATGCAACTAACTAATTTTTTTGTGTTTTTGATATAGCAAACAAGATAGCAAATAAAGTAAAACTAGCAACTAATTTTTTTGTATTTTGATTTAGTGCAGCAAACAAAGTAGTAAATAAAACTAAGCAAGACAAAAACAAAGTAAAGAGATTGGGATGTGGAGACTCCCCTTGCAGCGTGTCTTGATCTCCCCGGCAACGGCGCCAGAAATTTAGCTTGACACGCGTACAACACGCGACCGTTGGGAACCCCAAGTGGAAGGTGTGATGCATACAGCAGTAAGTTTCCCTCAGTTAGAAACCAAGGTTTATCGAACCAGTAGGAGTCAAGAAGCACGTTGAAGGTTGATGGCGGCGAGATGTAGTGCGGCGCAACACCAGGGATTCCGGCGCCAACGTGGAACCTGCACAACACAAACCAAGTACTTTGCCCCAACGAAACAGCGAGGTTGTCAATCTCACCGGCTTGCTGTAACAAAGGATTAGATGTATAGTGTGGATGATGATTGTTTGCAGAAAACAGTGGAACAGTATTGCAGTAGATTGTATTTCAGTATAGAGAATTGGACCGGGGTCCACAGTTCACTAGAGGTGTCTCTCCCATAAGATAAACAGCATGTTGGGTGAACAAATTACAGTTGGGCAATTGACAAATAAAGAGGGCATGACCATGCACATACATATTATGATGAGTATAGTGAGATTTAATTGGGCATTATGACAAAGTACATAGACCGCTATCCACCATGCATCTATGCCTAAAAAGTCCACCTTCAGGTTATCATCCGAACCCCCTCCAGTATTAAGTTGCTAACAACAGACAATTGCATTAAGTATTGCGCGTAATGTAATCAGTAACTACATCCTCGAACATAGCACCAATATTTTATCCCTAGTGGCAACAGCACATCCATAATCTTAGAGGTTTCTCTCACTCCCCCAGATTCATGGAGACATGAACCCACTATCGAGCATAAATACTCCCTCTTGGAGTTACTAGCATCAACTTGGCCAGAGCATCTACTAATAACGGAGAGCATGCAAGATCATAAACAACACATAGACATGAATTGATAATCAACATAACATAGTATTCTCTATTCATCGGATCCCAACAAACACAACATATAGAATTACAAATAGATGATCTTGATCATGTTCGGCAGCTCACAAGACCCGACAATCAAGCATAATGGGGAGAAGACAACCATCTAGCTACTGCTATGGACCCATAGTCCAGGGGTAGACTACTCACACATCACTCCGGAGGCGACCATGGCGGCGTAGAGTCCTCCGGGAGATGAATCCCCTCTCCGGCAGGGTGCCGGAGGCGATCTCCTGAATCCCCCGAGATGGGATTGGCGGCGGCGGCGTCTCTGGAAGGTTTCCCGTATCGTGGCTCTCGGTACTGGGGGTTTCGCGACGGAGGCTATTTGTAGGCGGAAGGGCAGGTCAGGGGGCCACACGAGGGGCCCACACTATAGGTCGGCGCGGCCAAGACCTGGGCCGCGCCGCCCTATAGTCTGGCCACCTCGTGGCCCCACTTCGTCTCCTCTTCGGTCTTCTGGAAGCTTCGTGGCAAAATAGGACCCTGGGCGTTGATTTCGTCCAATTCTGAGAATATTTCTTTACTAGGATTTCTGAAACCAAAAACAGCAGAACAAAGAATCGGCACTTCGGCATCTTGTTAATAGGTTAGTTCCAGAAAATGCACGAATATGACATAAAGTGTGCATAAAACATGTAGATATCATCAATAATGTGGCATGGAACATAAGAAATTATCGATACGTCGGAGACGTATCACCAGGCTGTGGTCTTGAGGTGGCCGGCCCCCTCCCCTTGGCCCCTCATTATATAGGTGGAAGCCCCAAGTGTTGGACTACAAGTCTTCGAATAAGACCCGAACCCAAAACCTTCCATGTGATAGGGAAACCTACCCAAGGTGGGAATCCAACTTGGGGTGGGATTCCCCCCTTCCATGTGGGGGGTGGCCGGCCCCCTTAGGGGAGTCCACTTGGGACTCCTCCCCCCTTAGGGTTGGCCGGCCATGGAGGTGGAGTCCCTTTGGGACTCCGCCTTCCAAAGTGGTTTCTTCCGGACTTTTCTAGAACCTTCTAGAACCTTCCATAGAACCTTCCGGATCATTTTAAATCTTATAAAATGACTTCCTATATATGAATCTTATTCTCCAGACCATTCCGGAACTCCTCGTGATGTCCGGGATCTCATCCGGGACTCCGAACAAACATTCGAACTCCATTCCATATTCAAGTTCTACCATTTCAACATCCAACTTTAAGTGTGTCACCCTACGGTTCCCGAACTATGCAGACATGGTTGAGTACTCACTCCGACCAATAACCAATAGCGGGATCTGGAGATCCATAATGGCTCCCACATATTCAACGATGACTTTAGTGATCGAATGAACCATTCACATACGATACCAATTCCCTTTGTCACGTGATATTTTACTTGTCCGAGGTTTGATCATCGGTATCACTCTATACCTTGTTCAACCTCGTCTCCTGACAAGTACTCTTTACTCGTACAGTGGCATGTGGTCTCTTATGAACTTATTCATATGCTTGCAAGACATTAGACGACATTCCATCGAGAGGGCCCAAAGTATATCTATCCGTCATCGGGATGGACAAATCCCACTGTTGATCCATATGCCTCAACTCATACTTTCCGGATACTTAATCCCACCTTTATAACCACCCATTTACGCAGTGGCGTTTGGTGTAATCAAAGTACCTTTCCGGTATAAGTGATTTACATCATCTCATGGTCATAAGGACTAGGTAACTATGTATCGAAAGCTTATAGCAAATAACTTAATGACGTGATCTTATGCTACGCTTAATTGGGTGTGTCCATTACATCATTCATACAATGATATAACCTTGTTATTAATAACATCCAATGTTCATGATTATGAAACTAATCATCCATTAATCAACAAGCTAGTTAAGAGGCATACTAGGGACTCTTTGTTGTTTACATATCACACATGTATCAATGTTTCGGTTAATACAATTATAGCATGGTATATAAACATTTATCATAAATATAAAGATATATAATAACCACTTTATTATTGCCTCTAGGGCATATCTCCTTCAAAAATAAAGTAAAGCAAGACAATAAACAAAATAAAGAGATTGGATGTGAGAGACTCCCCTTGCAGCGTGTCTTGATCTCCCCGGCAACGGCGCCAGAAAATAGTCTTGATGGCGCGTGATGCACACGTCCGTTGGGAACCCCAAGAGGAAGGTGTGTCGCACAACAACAAGTTTTCCCTCAGAAAGAAACCAAGGTTATCGAACCAGTAGGAGATGAAGGCCACGTGAAGGTTATTGGTGAAAGAGTGTAGTGCGGTGCAACACCAGGGATTCCGGCGCCAACGTGGAACCTGCACAATGATACGTCCAAAACGTATCTACTTTCCCGAACACTTTTGCTATTGTTTTGCCTCTAATTTGTGTATTTTGGATGCAACTAACACGGACTAACGCTGTTTTCAGCAGAACTGCTCTGGTGTCTCGTTTTTGTGCAGAAATCCAACTTTCAGGAAAATCCTCGGAATTTATGCAAAAGGCCCTATTTTCCCAGAATACTGACGGAGCCAGAAGGACAAGTCAGGTGGAGGCCCGAGGGCCCCACACCATAAGGCGGCGCGGCCCAGGGGGGGCCGCGCGGCCCTGTGGTGTGGCCCCCTCGGCCGACCTCCGACGCCCTCCTTCGGACTATATATTGCCTTCAACCTAAAAATGCACGGGGAGAAGTCGAAGTCGCCAGAAAGCCTCCAGAACGCCGCCACATCGCGAAACTCCGTCTCGGGAGCCAGAAGTCTCCGTTCTGGCACTCCGCCGGGACGGGGAATTGGAGGAGATCATCGCCATCATCACCGCCGACGCCTCTCCATCAACCAGCCATGCTTCCCCCATCCATGTGTGAGTAATTCCCCCGCTGTAGGCCGAAGGGGATGGTAGGGATTGGATGAGATTGGTCATGTAATAGCATAAGATTTGTTAGGGCATAGTGCCTAGTGTCCGTAATTGGTACTTTGATGATATTGTTGCAACTTGTTATGCTTAATGCTTGTCACTAGGGCCCGAGTGCCATGATCTCAGATCTGAACATGTTATTATTTCATCATGATATTCATTGTTTATGGTCTTACCTGCAAGTTGTATGCACATGTCGCTGTCCGGAACCAATGGCCCCGAAGTGACAAGAATCGGGACAACCGGAGGGGATGGTAGTGACGTGAGGATCACATGTGTTCACGGAGTGTTAATGCTTTGCTCCGGTACTCTATTAAAAGGAGTACCTTAATATCCAGTAGATTCCCTTGAGGCCCGGCTGCCACCGGCTGGTAGGACAAAAGATGTTGTGCAAGTTTCTCATTGCGAGCACGTACGACTATAATTGGAACACATGCCTATTGATTGCTTTGTACTTGGACACCGTTTTATTATTATCTGCAAATGCCCTGCTATGATTGTTACATGAGTTTCTCTCATCCATGCAACGCCCGTCATCCGTCCCCGTGCCTACAGTATTTTAATCCTGCTGTTTACTATAATCACTACTGCTTTGTCTCGTTACTCACATTGTTATTTCACTATTTGCTATCTTGCTATAAAGCTGTTACTGATAAACCCTTGCGAGCAAGTCTGTTTCCAGGTGCAGCTGAATTGACAACTCCGCTGTTAAGGCTTCCAAGTGTTCTTTGTCTCCCTTGTGTCGAATCAATAAATTGGGTTATACTACCCGCGAAGACTGCTGCGATCCCCTATACTTGTGGGTCATCAAGACTGTTTTCTGGCGCCGTTGCCGGGGAGCATAGCTTTATTTGGAAGTTCACTTGGATTGATATTGTTCGCTGCAAATTCTCCATCATGGGTAAACCTCGCGATTCTAAAGTCGCCATACTACCATCCACTACAAGAAAAGGTACAACTCTGAGTACCTCTGCTACTCTTGATTCACCATCTGTGATAAGTCAACTTGTTTCACCGCCACAAGCTTCGCTTGGTGGTACTTCTGCTGAATCTGAAAACTCTCATAATATTGATAATGTTTCTGCTGTGCTTGATGATAGTGGTTCATTGGGATCCTTTCTAGATGCTACAATTGCTAGGTCTAGACAAATTGAAAATGCTGAAACTCCTGATGTCACTACACCTGTTAGTTCACCTGAACTTGATTATTCTAGTGATGATCCTGATGAAGATTATGTGGAGCTTAATGATGATCTTATTAATAGATGCAATGCTACTGCTGATGCAAGAAACATTAAAAAGTTTCTTACACAATATACTGTTAGACATAAGCTATCTCCTGATCCTGAATTTGCCACATCTCCTATATGCATTAAGGATAAAGATTATGATTTTTCTCTTGATCTATCTCATATAGCTATTGTAGAGAAAGCACCCTTTTGTGGTACTGAAAAAGAAAGTGTTGTAGAACACATGAATGAACTTTCTTCTATGAGTAGCTTGTTTTCTGATGATGACAAGATGCGTACTTATTTTGTCATTAAAAATTTTCCTTTCTCATTAAAGGATGATGCTAAAACTTGGTATAATAATTTGCCTCCTGGTTCTATTAAAAGTCCAACTGATTTGCGTGATGTTTTCTTTCGAAAATATTTTCCTGCTAGTGCTCAACATATTGCTTTACAGAGAATTTATAGGTTTGACCAGGGAGATGAAGAGAAATTACCTGCGGCATGGGCAAGATTTTGTTCTCTTATCAGAGCTCGACCTGGACATGATTTAGAAAAGAATGATCTACTTGATATATTTTATAGTGGACTAACCATTGAATGTAGTGCATATTTGGTTTGTTGTGCTTGTTGTGTTTTCAGGAAAAGAACTCCAGGATGAAGTATTTGAAGAATTATTGGCTAGAATAAGCCGGAATCATGATGATTGGAATACACCTGAACCAACTCCAATGCCAATATTGAAGAAGAGGGGTTTAATTGAATTGAATGATGAAGATATGAGGGAAGCTAAGAAGTCTCTCAAGGAGAAAGGTATTAAATCCGAAGATGTGAAGAATCTACCTCCCATAGAAGATATATGTGAGATAATTCCCCCTTCATCCATGATTGAGGTAAACTCCCTTCAACGCTTTACTAGGGAAGATATTCCGTATTCAAAACCTCTGCGCAATGCTTAGATGAGTTTGATAATTATATTGTTAAGCAAGAAAATTTTAATATGAGAGTAGAGAATCATCTAATGGAAAATTCTCAAGCTATTAGCAATTTGCATGATATTGTGGAGAGAACCTCCAATGATGTTAAGATGCTTGTTAAACATTTTCAAATGATTCAAACTCAAATTGATCAACTCACTAAAGTGCAAAATGACTTGCTAAATAATAATTCTAAAGAGAAACATGCTTATGAAGTAACAACTAGAGGTGGTGTCTCTACCCAGGATCCTCTATATCTGAAGGGCATCCCAAAAGAATTGAACAAGATTCTCAACGAATTGAACCTAGTGCTCATTCTAAGAAGAAAAAGAAGAAGAAACATAAAAATGTTGTAGAATCCTCTGAACCTGTTAATGATCCTAATAGTATTTCTATTTCCGATGCTGAAACTGAAAGTGGTAATGAACATGATAATGATAATGATAATGATAAGAATGATGCTTACGATAAAGAAGAGGTAGAAGATGAACACGAAAAGCATGCTAAAAATAAAAAGTATACTAAAGAAGATTTTATTGCTAAGAAACATGGTAATGAAAGAGAACCTTGGGTACAAAAGCAAATGCCTTTTCCTGCTAAGAAACTAAAATCAAAGGAAGAAGAACACTATAATAAATTCTGTGATTGGATGAAACCTTTATTCTTGCAAATCCCTTTGACTGATGCTATTAAATTGCCTCCTTATTCAAAGTATATGAAAGATATTGTTACTAACAAAAGGAAAATCCCCAATGAGGAAATTTCCACTATGCTTGCTAATTACTCTTTCAATGGCAAAGTGCCAAAGAAGTTGGGCGACCCAGGTATACCTACTATTCCTTGTTCTATTAAGAATAATTATGTTAAAACTGCTCTATGTGACTTGGGAGCCGGTGTTAGTGTTATGCCTTTTTCTCTTTATAAGAGGCTTTATTTAGATAAGTTGATACCTACTGATATATCTTTGCAAATGGCTGATAAATCTACTGCTATTCCTGTTGGTATATGTGAGGATGTTCCTGTTCAAGTTACTAATAACTGCTTGATATTAACTGATTTTGTTGTGTTAGAAATGCCTGAAGATGATAATATGTCTATTATTCTTGGGAGACCTTTTCTTAACACCGCAGGGGCTGTTATTGATTGCAATAAAGAAAGGGTTACTTTCAATGTTGATGATAAGGAGCATACCGTTTATTTCCCCAAGAGGATTGATAAAGTATGTGGAGTCAATACTATTTCTAATGTGAGAACTATCAAAATTGGAACTATTGATTGTCCTATATATGAGCCTAAAGAAGGTTATCAAAATCTTATGATTGGATCCATATCAATACAATTCAAGGTAACATGATTGATTTGAGGTTTATTTCTTCTTATGCTATGTAAAAATTATTCGGTGGCAAGACTTGATCAACCTTGTTAACGAATACCTTTTATATGCATAGAGGAGGTAAACAACATCTCTTTCTTCTTCCACTTGTCTTATTTGCTGTAGCACTTTTAATTTGCAAAGTTCCTTAGTTAATTAGAGATTTCAAAAAATTTCCTGGCCAGTAATAATAAACTTAATACCCAGAAATGTGCATTTTTCAAAGTTTTCAAAAATTCACAAAAATTATACCGTTGGTCCTATTTTTCGAAAATGCACCTGGGAGCACCAGAGGATGACCTGTGGGGCACCCCAGGGTGCCACACCACCAGCCGGTGCGGCCAAGGAGTGGGGCGCGCCACCCTGTGGTGTGGGCCCCTCCTTGCCCCACTACTTCATCTCTTTCTCCCAGACTCTTATCTCTCCCGAAAAAACTCGCACCAGCTTTCTCTCACTCGCGTTTTTGCTCAAGAGCTCAGGATTTTTCGATCTCTTTGCTCAGCCCAGATTTCTGTCTGAAATTTGGCACATTTGCTCTCCGGTATGTGACTCCTCCGATTATCCAAGTAGAATTTTATTTGGTTGAGTATATCTTGAATATTTTGCTGCTGTAGGTAACATGTTTAGTGAGCTTGCATGCTTGTTCTAAGTTGTATAAACTAGTTTTGATGCATGATTAGCACTCTAGCAAGTTCCTATAGTAGTTCCCCTTGATTATATGTCACCAAATCAAATTTTATATTGTTTGTTGAAAAATTTCAGAAAATGGAGTGGAATAGATATCAACTAAACCAACAAGAATTGGAGGTGCAACAAGTCATGAGAGTGAACCGTGAAGAGGGAGTATACCCCTCTTACTACCCGTGCACAGATTTCATGAGAAGCGCAGGAATACTGGAAGATGTTCAGAGTCTAATTTCTCGTGCAGGGTTAAATGGTTTTGTTGATGGAGAACCATGCCAATATGCAAAATTGACTATGTCTGTTGTGCAGGATTTTAAGTTCAATTGGTCGCGATCCAACCCCACGGTTCAGTATAAGATTTATAATAAAACTATCAACTTGCCATTCAATGATTTTTGTACAGCAATTAGAGTACCGCAATGGGGATCGTGCGAGAAGATACGGGGATCGCCGCGAGAGCTCCTAAGCCTCTTCGAGATGATTTGTCATGGAAGGAGTTTCTCAGAGGATGGTGGTAAAATTACTAGCATTCAACTCCCAGCTATCCGCTACTTTGCTTATTTTATTACTAAATGCGTTCTTGCTAGAAAGAGTGGTGGTAAACTATCTATTCAAGATTTAGCTTTTCTAGCTGCGGCACTGCAAGGTAGTAAGACTTATAATTTGGGGGCATTGATAGCTTATAGACTTGCTACTAACCGTGAGAAAGGTGGAATTTGTGGAGGTCTCATCGCCTCTCGTTTGCTAGCTTTGCATAATGTAGAACCTCACCATCTTGATATTCAACTTTCCATAGAAAAACTTGACATAGTCTCTATGATTAAACATGAATTTGTTTCTGCTTCATCTAATTTGGGTAGCCTGTTTTACAAGATGACATTTTATAAGAAAGTTTGGAGAATAACTAAGAAAACTGAGAAACTAGTAAGATTGCCTGCGCCTGTTCTATTTAACCTTGATTCCAGGGAAGATTGGTCAGTCACAGAAGGTGCACTGAATGCACACATAGAGGGAGGAGGCCATCATGCAAGAGGCAACACGGAGGAGGCCGAGGAACACCTCGACTCATCATCCGATGCAGCAAGTTCCTCGCATCAACATGTTGGATATGTGGAGCCTCCACGCTTTTCTTCTGCACAGGAACCTTACTATGACTACGCCATGCATTATCCACCGGCGAGGAACAGCGACCCTCGTTGGGGTTGAACTCCACTTAAGCCAAAAGCCTAAGCTTGGGGGGAGGTATACCGGCATCACTCATTCTTTGCATATTACTAGTTGAATGCCCGTGCGTTGCTACGGTTTTTAAATTTTTTTTATTTTTAATATTTTTCCATGAAATATATAAATATTTCTAACAATTCAATTGAGACCCACCCAAATTAGGATACATTGCTGAACACAGAAAAAAGCCAGCTTTATTTTGCCAATAATCGCAATACTACAAGATAAGACATGTTTATAGCACGATAAATGACAAGTCTTGTTTTTTTTTGCACAAAAAATAATGAATGTCAATAAATTAAAAAAAGAGTATCACAGCTATGGTGTCAAAATGTTCATAAGTAATGACAGAATTTTAGTTTTCAAAATGGCAAGATATATCTACAACCGCTCAGATAGTATATTCCTTCATTTAAATTAAGAATACTCTTGCGGTCTCTAGATATATACGATGGGTACCATTTGTCCTCTAAACATTCCACTTGAGGCCAAATGAATCCACAAACATAGATTCGTAACCATAGTCATCTCTTGCTTGATAAGTAAAATATATAGCTGACATCTTACACAAATGGAAAAGATTTACATGTGGAGCCTTTGTTCAACCACTGAACTCGGCCATGGCTGTATTTGTGTATCATGCAGCAGTCGTGCTCCCATCATGCTCCCATCAGGTGTTGCGCATGTCCGTGGACGAACCTGAGTGACCACCAGAATGGGGTCATCACATTCCCGATAAGACAGCCAGCTACCACCGCTTCTTGACCAGACGTGGATTCCTCCTCGCTAACACACATTTGGCATCCCTTGATTGCTAAGGATTGACTTCTCCGTTAACAAAGTTAACTGCAGAAAAGAAAGGCAGCAACAGAAATCGGTTACCCAAGTTGTCCAGCTGCAAAGAATTAAAAAGTGTAGTAGTGGGCATACACATTATTTTGCTCAAAACTGTTTCAGAAAGTTAAGGCTAACTCTGAATAACAAGTCAAGTGAAAAATAAATTAAACAGCACGCAACTCTAAATTTGTGTCAAATGAAAAGCTAATGGCACATATAAATTCGGGCCATGGTTATCGTTGTTGACAAAAACAAATACTCGTTGCAACCTGCCGAGCACCAAGATCCACTGTATGTCGCGTATGTCGCCAACTTACTGAAGCCACCAGGTAAAAATAGGGAAATAGATGAAGGCCTTAGTAATTGATTCAAAATTATCACACTTCTACACTTCTATAGTATATTCCTTCATTTAAATTAAGAATAGTAACTGTACTAACTTTAGAGACCTGCATTTTGTCCGTTACTTCCTTGATGAAAGAATATGTCCATAGATAAAAACTCTCACAAACTGTGCGCTTGAACATAACTCGGAATCTGGACGCAAGCTTTTCAATCAAGAACTTCGCTAATTTGCTAATCCTATATAGTATGGAATATCTTAAGTCCTATAGAACGTGTTAAGGACAACAACTGAGCGTCATAAGTCATAACACAAGATGAAACTCAACAAAGTGGTATCCAGACATGCGTGATGATCTCATAATAATGAATATTAGGAGAGCCAGTCGGGGGATATGAAATCTATCTGATGAAAAGTAAATGCCCAGGCCTGTGCTCGCTTTCTAGTCCAGCATCGATCTTAAGATAAATAGCTAGAAGGAGAGTAGAAAGAAAAGTTGTTTACAAACCTTCTATGAGACGTTATATCCACTACAACAGAACAACAATTTATCAGAAGAATTCTCAAATTCTAAGAGTGAGAGATTGACACTGTACCACAAATACAAGATCTTAGTCACGCTGGAGTCAATAAAAAATACCACTCCTAGTTGGAAGTTGGTACACAGAATTCCCAATAAAAAACACAATCGGGAGAGCGTGTAAGAAAATGCTGCATCATTATCTATCACAGCTTTATGGTGTCAACAACTACAAATGTTAGAATTTGCTTGGATGGACCATGACATTTAATTTTCTTGCAGCCTAGAAAACTGTTTAATCTTACCAAGCATGGGATAAAATTTGCAGCAGAGAATACATGAACAAATGGTGCGACCAGTGCAAGCCACCATAAAGTGCCAGATACGTCTTCTCCAATGACCAGTCGTGGTGCCTCCTGGAAAATTCCATGCTAGAAGCAGAAGGACAAATGACAAATAAGTTACCTTGTGCTACCAACAAACAAATCATAATTCAGTAATCCATAAATCTAGAAAAGAAATCGCATCTACCACCCACGCCTGAAGAGCACAACGCCACCACACGGTATTAGATTGCACAAAATAGATCATATATAATGGTGAATATCATTACCTTGGTCTAATATAATGCGAGAGCGACATAGATGGGGAGTGGGTCAGGGAGTGGGTCAGGTGGATGGCAGGGGGATATGACCACTTCGATAGTAGCCCATCAGCCAGTAGGAGGATTTGGCCTCGTGACTTGAGCACGATGCAGCAGAAATGTCGTACGTGGAAGACGTGGAGGAGTTCCTAGGCAGGGAGCTCATGTCGAGGTCGAATGGAGGCGGGCAAGGCGATGTCAAGTAGGGGCCGCGCTTGGGATCCAGACGGAGCCGATGTCGGCTGCGTCGCGAATGGCCAAGAAGACGTCGGCGGCGCGGCAGGCGTCAGGTCGGGAGGTGCGGGTTCTCCTCCGCCAGGCGCGTTCTCCTCTGCTAGGCCGCATATCGCATCCGCCACCGTCGCCATCTCCCGGTAGGCGGCGCTGATCTAGGAGGAGACGGTGCACAAGCCGATCCGCCGACGGGATTGACGCCAGGCCAGCATGCGCACCTCCTCCCTCTGCTCGGCCGCGCACGGCGACCAACCTCATGTGGCTCTGCCTACAAGCAGACAGCTTTGGGAGGGGAGGCCGGGAGGGGGACATGTGAGGGGCAGCAGGACCTGTGCTTTTACCCTGTGCTAGGGTTAGGTCGCAGCTGTTTATTCCTTTAGGGCTTGTTTGGTTGCAAGGGCTAATTAAACCATGCATTTATCTCAAATCCAAGTTAAACAATAGATCATGATTTTAAAGTAGATTTTGGAATTTGCAACTATACAGGCACCATCTATAAAGGCAAGCAGAGAGTACGTGTCCATGGCAGCAATCTCTTCTTTCAACCAAAAGTTCGAAAGATTGGGCCCTTGGTGTTGAGGAAGATCTCTCTATTCAGCTGGCATTTGAAAATGGCGTGATGCGATTATTTTGCTTTTTGTTTCCTTCAAACAGCTGTGAGTGTTCTGGTTACTTTAATTAAGAAATGTTTTGGTTAGCAATTATCTATCAAATAAACAGAGTTACTAATAGACACCAAAACAGAACTCTACAGAAATGCATGCCACAATTCGTGGTAAGGATACTCTATACAGGAAACAAGATGCAACCCTCCTGTTTTGGCCAAAATCTACATTGACGTTTTGGATTTTATAGGATACATTATGCAAGAACATGGCCAAAGGGGAAAATGTATTTATGAAAATTTCTAGATAAAACTTTTGCATAAACATTACAGAAAGCTATCATTATGTTTGTAAAGTAAAATAGAAATTACCTTCAAGGAACCGGAACTGCATGTGCGGTAGTAAAAGAATGACAAATTAGATGTATGTGCTGCTGCGTTCGTACATGCCATGCTACAGATCTTGCTACCATGGCTGTTCCTTGTGGATCTGGGGCCAGCAAATTCATCTTGAGGTCAGCAGGGGCAGCATCACGGATTCACGGTGGTGGGTAGATGAACGAGAAGAAGTAGTGCAGGATCGGCTTACCAAGTGGCGGCGGATCTGGCGACGGATCTGGTCGGCGGTGAGGACCATCCGCGTGGAGTAGTGCAAGGAGGACGATCTCGGTGGATGCGTCGCTCGCGGTCTGCGGAGTGAGGAGGATTTCGGCGGGGGCGTTGCTCGTGGCCGCTAGGAGGAGGGGGTCAGAGAGGGGCATCGCACCGTCGCGAGAGCGAGCCGAGGAAATCGTTCCCGACGTCTGGAGGTGTGGAAAGCGCTCCCGGGATTTCCGGGGCGGTGCGGCCCATGTTTTATCTACCCGAGGAATAAGCGGGATCCCGGGCGGATCCCCTGAAACCAAACGAGCCCTCGGTGCGAATCGTTATTTTCCACTTAGCGGTGGCAACGAAGGGTAATTATCTATGCCAAGTACCAGGACAATTTACGCTGCCATAGGATGTAGATTGAACGTTCCAGATGCTCCTAATCTCCTTCATCAAAACGCGTTGTATGACGTACGACCAACTGAAATATAATAGTAAAGATGATTGCTGGATACTTGTATATACTTGTTTTGTTGGTTTGAGTGGTTTTCTAATGAGAGGGAGATGATATTTGGGGAAGTGCTGTCTGAAAACAGATTCTGGACTGTTACCGAAAAAATTCCCAAAAATAGCCAGAACAGTATTTTGCGAAGCCAATATTTGTGCATGTTCCCCAGGTTGTTATCTAACTTTCATTAGTTGAACACTTTTCGATTTGAGCAGTGGAAGAATTTATTACAAATCGAGTACTGTACTGCTGTCAAGTTTGACGAATTTCTGCTGCTTTGTGTTTATGTGAGTCTTCTAGTTTGCTATTTCTTGTTTTTGTTTTGTTTCTTTCCCAAAACACAAAAAGACCAAAAATATTTCTGTTGTTTCTCTTCACCATTTGTTTACTTTGGTTTCTTGAATTTGTTTCGCTTTATTTGCTATCGTAGGTTTGCTACAAGAAAACCCAAAAAGATTTTGCTTTGTTTGCTTGTTTCCTTTTGTTTTTGTTTCTAATTTGAAAACACCAAAAATATTTGTTGTTCTTCTTTGGTTTGTAAAGTTCATCTTGAGTTCATGGTCTTCGGTGGCTGGAGCGTGATTTTCATTTCATATTATCCAAGCTACACAAGTGAAAGGCAATAATGACGATCTACGACAATTGGATTGTGGTGAGATGCTGGTATGAACTCTATTTGTTTTCATTCTTGTACATATACTCATCCATGTGAGCATACTTAGTTGGTTCATGTGAGGTATATGTCATTTGAGAAAGTCTAGTAGTTCATGATCTCTCATGTTTAGCTCCAATTTATTAATATGAGTAGCATGTCATGGATGTTTGCTTGCATTGTTTTATTCATAAGTAAGTATGTCATTGTGGTATCCTCCTCTGAATAATTCATTTATATCGACTTGGCACATGCTCACGCATGCATATGACTGAATAAAAGTCAATTAAGCCTCAATGATTTATATTGCTTCAGAGTTCTTGTATCACTTTTATGCCTCTGTTAATTTATTTTGCCGCAAGCATGATTATGACAGTTACTGCTCTCTTGATTTGTCGCTCCCTAGTCTATTGCTAGCCTTCACTTGTACTGAGCGGGAATGCTGCTCGTGCTTCCAAACACCTGAAAACCAAGTTGTTCCAAAGTGTCCACCATAAATACCTATGCATGGCATTTCAAACCATTCCAAGTAAATTCTCATTCGCTACCTTTAAAACCTTCAAAATGCTTCTCAATTTGTGTTAATGTTTCATAGCTCATGAGGAAGTGTGTGGTGTTTAACTTTCAACCTTGTCATTTATTCTTGACGGACTTTCATTATGGACTAGTGGCACATCCGCTTATCCGATAATTTTGCAAAAAGAGCTGGCAATGGGATTCCCAGTCCCGAATTAATTAACCTAAATAGACACTCCTCCATGGTATGTGATTGTTGGACGGCACCCGAAGGATTCGGTTAGCCATGGCTTGTGTAAGCAAAGGTTGGGGGGAGTGTCATCATAATAAAACTAAAATAAAAAGGCACCCCTTCATGGTATGAGATTGTTGGCAGGCACCCGAGGATTCGGTTAGCCATGGTTTGTGAAAGAAAGGTTGGAAGGAGTGCCGCATAAACATAAAAATAATTCATGGGAGCCGCTCTTGGAAGTCCGGTTGGCAAGGTAGTTGGTGTACCCATTACCATTCGTTGACAACAACAAACACCTCTCAAAATAATTTTACTCCTGTTTTAAAAATGAAAAGCTCTAGCGCATGTTAATCCCTGCTTCCCTCTGCGAAGGGTCAATCTTTTACTTTTGTATTGTGTCTCCATTCTTTCTTTGAGCACTATCTTGAGAGCACAACTGTCATTCTTAGTATAATATGCTTGTCCCAAAATATGATTGATTGTGGTATAACTTTGATGCTTTTATCTTTGACAATCACTACTTCTAGTCTGTCTATGAACTTCAGAGGTGCCTGGGCATTTATGTTTTGCCGATGAAATACGGGCAAGCGAGATACCACTTTATCATACTCTCTTATGAACATTGCAATCCTGCTTATAGACATGATTCATGATGCTTATTATTAATTGTTGGTACCTCTCCATGATTGACATAGCTGTTAGATGATCTTATTTGTATGCATCTCATTATGAACTGCCTAAGTGTTAGCCATAGCATGAGAATATATACATCATATGAGCAAATGTGTTCGTGAAAGTTCTTTTATCGCTCGGTTGTTAATCGAATTGCTTGAGGACAAGCAATAAGCTAAGCTTGGGGGAGTTGATACGTCCAAAACGTATCTACTTTCCCGAACACTTTTGCTATTGTTTTGCCTCTAATTTGTGTATTTTGGATGCAACTAACACGGACTAACGCTGCTTTTCAAAGAGAATTGCTCAGTGTCTCGTTTTTGTGCAGAAATCCAACTTTCGGGAAAATCCTCGGAATTTATGCAAAAGGCCCTATTTTCCCGAGAATGCGACGGAGCCGAGAAGGACAAGTCGGTGGCGGCCCGTGGGCCCCACACAAAACGGCGGCGCGCCCCTGGGGGGGCCCCGCGGCCCTGTGGTGTGGCCCCCTCGGCCGACCTCCGACGCCCTCCTTCGGACTATATATTGCCTTCAACCTAAAAATGCACGGGGAGAAGTCGAAGTCGCCGTAAAGCCTCCGTAACGCCGCCACATCGCGAAACTCCGTCTCGGGAGCCGGAAGTCTCCGTTCGGCACTCCGCCGGACGGGGAATTGGAGGAGATCATCGCCATCATCACCGCCGACGCCTCTCCATCAACCAGCCATGCTTCCCCCATCCATGTGTGAGTAATTCCCCCGCTGTAGGCCGAAGGGGATGGTAGGGATTGGATGAGATTGGTCATGTAATAGCATAAGATTTGTTAGGGCATAGTGCCTAGTGTCCGTAATTGGTACTTTGATGATATTGTTGCAACTTGTTATGCTTAATGCTTGTCACTAGGGCCCGAGTGCCATGATCTCAGATCTGAACATGTTATTATTTCATCATGATATTCATTGTTTATGGTCTTACCTGCAAGTTGTATGCACATGTCGCTGTCCGGAACCAATGGCCCCGAAGTGACAAGAATCGGGACAACCGGAGGGGATGGTAGTGACGTGAGGATCACATGTGTTCACGGAGTGTTAATGCTTTGCTCCGGTACTCTATTAAAAGGAGTACCTTAATATCCAGTAGATTCCCTTGAGGCCCTGCCACCTACCGTTTGGTAGGACAAAAGATGTTGTGCAAGTTTCTCATTGCGAGCACGTACGACTATAATTGGAACACATGCCTATTGATTGCTTTGTACTTGGACACCGTTTTATTATTATCTGCAAATGCCCTGCTATGATTGTTACATGAGTTTCTCTCATCCATGCAACGCCCGTCATCCGTCCCCGTGCCTACAGTATTTTAATCCTGCTGTTTACTATAATCACTACTTTGTCTGTTACTCTGCTATTTCATTATTTCACTCTATCGCTATAAAACTGTTACTGATAAACCCTTGCGAGCAAGTCTGTTTCCAGGTGCAGCTGAATTGACAACTCCGCTGTTAAGGTTTCCAAGTGTTCTTTGTCTCCCCTTGTGTCGAATCAATAAATTGGGTTATACTACCCGCGAAGACTGTTGCGATCCCCTATACTTGTGGGTCATCACACAACACAATCAAAATACTTTGCCCCAACTTAACAGTGAGGTTGTCAATCTCACCGGCTTGCTGTAAAAAAAGATTAAACATATGGTGTGGAGAATGATGTTTGTTTGCAAAGAACAGCAGAGAACAATGATTGCAGTAGATTGTATTTCAAATGTAAAAGAATGGACCGGGGTCCACAGTTCACTAGTGGTGTCTCTCCAATAAGATAAATAGCATGTTGGGTGAACAAATTACAGTTGGGCAATTAACAAATAGAGAGGGCATAGCAATGCACATACATATCATGATGACTACTATGAGATTTACTTAGGGCAGTACGACAAAGAACATAGACCGCTATCCGGCATGCATCTATGCCTAAAAAGTCCACCTTCGGGTTAGCATCCGCACCCCTTCCAGTATTAAGTTGGAAACAACAACAATTGCATTAAGTACTGTGCGTAATGTAAACAATACAAATATCTTTAGACAAAGCATTGATGTTTTATCCCTAGTGACAACAACACATCCATAACCTTAGAACTTTCTGTCACTGTCCCAGATTCAATGGAGGCATGAACCCACTATCGAGCATAAATACCCCCTCTTGGAGTTACAAGTATCAACTTGGCCAGAGCCTCTACTAGCAACGGAGAGCATGCAAGATCATAAACAACACATATATGATAGATCAATAATCAACTTGACATAGTATTCCATATTCATCGGATCCCAAGAAACACAACATGTAGCATTACATATAGATGATCTTGATCATGATAGGCAGCTCATAAGATCTAAACATGATAGCACAAGAGGAGAAGAAAACCATCTAGCTACTGCTATGGACCCATAGTCCAAGGATGAACTACTCACGCACCAGTCCGGAGGCGGGCATGGTGATGTAGAGCCCTCCGGTGATGATTCTCCTCTCCGGCAGGGTGCCGGAGATGATCTCCTGAATCCCCCCGAGATGGGATTGGCGGCGGCGGCGTCTCTGGAACTTTTCTCGTATCATGGCTCTCGGTAATAGGGTTTTCGCGACGGAGAGAATATATAGGCGAAGGGGCAGAGTCGGGGGACGCTCGAGGGGCCCACCCCATAGGGCGGCACGGCCAGGGGTGGGGCCGCGCCCCCCCTAGGGTGTGGCCGCCTCGTCGCCCCTCTTCGTTTCCTCTTCGGACTTCTGGAAGGCTCCGTGGAAAATAAGACCGTGGGCTTTTGTTTCGTCCAATTCCGAGAATATTTCCTGTGTAGGATTTCTGAAACCAAAAACAGCAAAAACCATGAACTGACACTTCGGCATCTTGTTAATAGGTTAGTGCCGGAAAATGCATCAAAATGATATAAAGTGTATATAAAACATGTGAGTATTGTCATAAAACTAGCATGGAACATAAGAAATTATAGATACGTTTGAGACGTATCAGCGTCGTCATCCGCGACGACGCGACACGGCGCTTCTCCTCTGCTCCGGTTCGTTGGACGACGGGGTCGTGCTGCCGCTCCCGCGTCGATGAGGACTACAGTCACATCGCGATCGACCCACGGAAGGCAGCGGCGTGGTCCGTCAGGGACCACGACGCCAACTACGTCGACCTCACCGGACCATCCGAGCTGCCGGCGCCAAAGGAGGAGAAGGCCGACGAGGAGGAGGGTGACGACGCTGACAGCTGGTCCTTCGGGTCATCCAGCGGCGACGAACTGGACTTGAGCGCCTTCGACTCCTCGCGCCGCTAGATGTTTATTTTTAGTATGTTAGTTTGAATTCGTTTTAAATTTGTACAAATTTCGTTCGAACTACGTGTTGCAAATTTGTATTTAAATTTCAAAATCTATCGAGGCTGACTGTTTGGGGGCGCTGGTGTGGGAGCAGCTAGCTACACTATTTTTTTTTGAGAATTCGCCCATTGGCATTTATTCAATCGACGATATAAAATCTAGCTGAACAACCTCAGCTAGAAATCCAGGGATAGTATCATAAGAGACTACATAAACATCTAAAGAAAGAGCAGCTCGCGCACAGGCATGTGCCACTTTGTTCGCTTCTCTTTTTACAAAACTAATTGAAAAACCCTGAAAATTCGAGAGTAAACACTTCATCTCTCTAACCAACTGGGAGCACGGAGACCGTTGCTCATTTCCTCCATTCCACACCTTCACTATTGTTTGACAGTCTGTCTCAATAGCAACTCGAAGCCACCCCTTCGAACGAGCCAACAGCATTGCATCTCTACAGGCTAGCATTTCTGCTATAAAAGGATCGGAAATATGCGAATACTTATGACCCTCCACCATAACCACCTCCCCAGCTTCATCTCGGACAACTATTCCTGCACCAGCCGATGATTCTAATGCAGAGATAGCTCCATCAGTATTTATCTTCAACCATCCAGCTGGTGGTCTTTTCCACCTTGGAATAATGCTATCAGTAATCACTGATTCAGTCATAGGAATATCCAACGACTTTACAAATTCATAAACCAGTTCCATAGATTTTAACGGCTGGTATTTCTCCTCTCCATGATTATATTTATTCCGACTTCCCCAAATTGCCCACATGACAGAAACCACTACAGCTGCATCATACTTCTTGATCAAAGAGGGATCAAGAATATCTCTTGCCCAGGTTGCAGGGTTCAGTTTTGGCAATTTCACTTCAAAGAAATCTTGAGCCGCCACCCAAAAGACTTTTGCATGCTCACATTCCGTAAGAGCATGGAACAGAGTCTCATTATCATGTCCACACATAGGACAGTTTCTCACCTCCTTAATATGCCTTCTATGTAATTCTCCTGCAGTTGGGAGCAAGTTTTTAATTACTCTCCACCAGAAAATACGAATCTTTGGCATAACCTTCAGTTTCCAGAGATGTTTCCAGGTGTTTGAATCATCAGTTGAGGACCCTGTACCATCATTAGAAATTGTATTGCGCCTAACCAACTCCCGGTACGCTGACCTTACTGAAAACACACCAGAATTATCCCAACCCCAAGCCCAAAAGTCTTCCTGGGAGGACCTCGGTCTTGGCATACTCAAAATAGCTGCTGCATCAGCAGGGAAAAAAATGCGCTGCACTTTCTCCTCATCCCATTGATTAGAGTCGTCATGTAACAAATCTGATACAAGTTGCACCGGATCATCATCAGCTCTACCCAAGGGTTTCATTGACGTAATTCCATCAATCCATTGATCATGCCAAATCTTTGTCGTTCGGCCATCTCCAATTCTACGAATTAGACCTTTTCGTAAAACCTCCCTCCCTTTACAAATAGCTTTCCAGGTTGGTGAGGCTCCCTTAGGACAAGAGGCAGATAAAACATCCCCTCCTTTACTGTACCTTGCAAGTAACACCCGACCACAAAGACTTCCAGGTCTTTCCAGCAACCTCCATGCCTGTTTGGCAAGCATTGCATCATTAAAAATCCCAAGATCCCGAAATCCAAGTCCTCCCTTGCTTTTTGGGATTGCCATCTTCTCCCACGACTGCCAATGCATTCCTCTTTTGTCCAAAGACCCAGCCCACCAGTATTTTGACATCACTGCCATTACTTTCTTGCATAAACCTTTTGTGAGTTTGAAACAACTCATAGAATAGGTCGATAAAGCTTGGATCACAGACTTCAAATGCACTTCCTTAGCAGCACACGACATTTTCTTCTCACTATATCCCTGAACCCTTGACCTAGATCTTTCCACTATATGGTCAAAATGGCGTTCAGTGAGCCGACCTGAAGCTGTAGGCAGCCCCAGATATTTCTCCGAGAGAGCTTCCCTTGTGATTTGCAATGTCCCTTTGACAACATTCCTGATACTATTGGAACAATTGGGACTGCAATAAACTGAACTTTTATCTTTATTAGCACGTTGTCCTGAACCTGTACTATAAACTTCAAGGATTATAGTCGGAGGATTATTGGAACAGTACCCTTTGAGAAGAGGCGGAGTACCGCCTCTGCCGTGCCATCAGCGTACGGGCGCACGTGGCACGCTGGAAAAAGGTGAGCCGCAACCGCAACTCACTCTCGCCTATCTCTCTCTCTCTCTCTCCCTTCCCCATCGGCTCGAACCGGTTTCCTCGCATCGCATGGCCGCGCCTCCCAAACCCTAACCTGCAGATCCTTTGCCCCACCCCTAAACCCTCCCCCAATCTCCTCCACCACCCCGCGGTGCTCGCCGGCGCGGGCACCGCCTGCCCTCCGCTGCTCCGCCGGCCGGAACGCTCGGCGCCTCCCCCGCCCGCCCGCCCACCTCCGCCTTCGCGCGCGAGGTACGTACGCTTAACCCATCCCCTCCTCTTCCGCCCCCTTCTCTCGGCGCGGCGCGGCGCGGCGCGCCTCGCCTCGATGGTTAGCTCGCGGAGCACTGTGGTGGTTCCACGCGCGCGCGGGGCGCGGGTTGTTCACTTATTGGGGGGCGAACCCTAGGCTGAACGTGTTCACGGGGTACGGAATGGTGCGGGCTGGTTGGTTATTTATTTGTGTATTTCCATGCGTGCTCGCTCGCCTCGCCTCCCCTAGCCGCGAGCCGCAGTTACCTTCCCAACTTGGAAATATTACATTTGCCAAGCATTAATGATGCCGGAAAACACTTGTATTGTGTGGCAATAATTCTCGCATGCTCGAGGGATGGTGTTTTCCGTTATGGATTGTGTGGCTGGAGATGTGGGAGAGTAGGCCGGAGTAATTCACTGGTTTTCTCTCTCGCCATTTTACTGATGCAAGTCTCCGCATGCTCCGAGTTAATCCCTACCGCCTTATTTTTCTCTATGCATATCCCTTTCTGGTGTATGAATTATGAGCCCCTTCTAGACTTTGGACAATGCCCTTCGCTCATCGGTGCCAAAGTCACATAATTCGTGTTTTGCACCGCCTTTCTTCTGTTCACCAGGGCCATATATACATAGGGCAGCCCACCATACGTGGGGTAATAATATGCAAGTAATGTTACACGTTCCATGCTTCATATTATTTGCTTCAAACTCAGTCAGTTGATATTAAGATCTTTTTCTGAAATACATGCTCAACTTTGGAATGAAAGAAAACCAAGCACAAGTATGAAGGGCTGTTCACACAAGAATCCACGTTTTTTTTACTTCTATTAGCGTCAAAGGAGGTTTTAGCTTAATTTTTTTTGAACGAAGGTAGGTTTTTCCTGTTCTGTTTCATCAGTATTACGTGCCTAATAGTTTTGACAAAATGAAACTCTTGTTTTCATTTGATGCTCAAACCTGCTCCGTGTCATGGTTGAACCAGACATTTCCTTTCTCAGAGATTACTCAGTATATTTGCAGTACTGGCACTACACGTTGTAATATATGGTTTCTTTCTGATTCCATGTCTGACATGCTTATTCTTTCATTCTAGTTGTTGAGTTTTGGTCAGTATCTTTGCTGAGTAACAACCAGAAAATCAGTTTTTTTTTGGGGGCCCCCATTTAGGAATTTCCATTTTCAAGAGGTTAGACTTAAGGAAAGCATCTGGCTCGGCAGCCAATGGGAAAAAGATAAGGGTAGGGAAGTGGTGCAGAGGAAGGGAGAGACGGGCTTTGGCAGAATGGTTAAGGGGAGTAGAGACTAGAGAGCGATGAATGAGCCGTGAAAATGATTTTGAAATCTGGAACAACCCTGAGCATTCAATTAAGCTAGGACTAGGAGAAATACCAAATGAACTAGAAATAATCCAGAAAATAACCCCATGGCTTCAGATCTTAATTTAAATCCAATTTTTAATTTGCATAAGCTAACTGGGTCGATCAAACTAAGCTTCTCTCCAAATCTATTTATATTTTTTTTGTGAAGAGGAAAACTAACGAACTATGTTTGTGGCTTTGTGCATGGTTTATGGGGTTTTGTTTTCCGACAAATAACCCCGTATTTTATTATTTTTCATTCGCTTGTATGTGTTCCACAATCGTATCCTGCACTGTCCATTAAGGTTCAAAACAGCGCTATTCCAAAATTTATAGTTTTGTCTCTGCCTAGCGCCTACCTCACCTGATCTCAAAAGCCTAGGCATCTTAAGCGACACATTGCTGCTTTTTTATCATTATTACTATTCATGCTTATTTTTCTATCTGAACTGAACATCGCGTACTTTACGTGGGAGAGTAGGTAAAAATGTACTGTGAGCAGCAAGAGGAACTTTGGTAATAGCTATGTGATGTGTATTTGCTTATCCGTGGTTAGTATAAGAATGAAACCCTTTCATATGATCCTCCGTTTTTCAAAAAATGCATCAATTGCGTGTGAATGAAGCTCTCAAAACTGTTTCTTCTTCCCATGTCCTTCAGCCATGTAGTTGAAATTTACCCAGTTTTTCTAGCTTGGTTTCCTTCTTTGGTCTGTTGTGCTGTTTGTATCTCAAAGTTGGTTGTCTTTGCAAATATTGTTTGAAAGACTTTTACTCTGTGCTTCAGCTAATTAATGACTCCTGAAAAATCTAGAATGTGTTTGTTTTCAGGTGCATATCTCAACTTGATCTGAGGGATATATGAAGCAGTGGATGTTTGATGACCTTCTCTATGGATTTGAACGCATCACCATTGCCTGAAGAAGATGAACAGCCTTATGAAGAACCTGTGGAGGTTGATTATGCACAAGAGGAACATGTTGAGTCTGCTGTTGAAACATTGCGAAGGGTATGTAATGCCAGTTCTGGTTATAATTTTCCATTTGTCGTGAAATGCTCACTTTGGATCCTGTACTATTTGATGCTGCTAAATGTTTCATTTTTATGAGAAATTTTGCTGTTGTTACTAGGAGCGTGAAGAGAGACGCATGAAGTTAAAGAGAGAGCAGCAAGATGAAGGGTCAAGGCAACATCCTCAGCAGATTAGGAATGAATATGCACCTCCAATCAAAGTTGGTAGAGGCCGGATTAAAGAGACACCTCAGGGTATGAAGAATCCACACTTTCCTAAGGAGTTATATAATTGTGTATACAATATATATTTCTATCTTGAATCCTTGCTTTTCTTCCTGACAACCTTTTGTTATGATGATATTGTTTCCTCATGAGTGGATTTCTAATAGTTGTATTTTCATGTTGTGATTTCAGGATGGTTGGATTGCCCTGCATTTGGTGAGCCAATAGATAGAATCATACCCTCCAAAGTTCCTCTGGATGAAACCTTCAACGAATCGGTTCCTCCTGGCAAAAGATATTCTTCCAAACAAGTAATAAACAAGCAAAGAAAAGCTGGCCGTGAAGTAAGTATTGGGTGGTTGATAATTTATAGGTGTACCATATATGTGTGTTTGGTGTACCTCGTATGCAAAACTGGATACCGTTCTGGATATCTGATATATAGCCACACAAGAGAAATATGCCAATTTGAAGTGCACTTAAAACATTTTTATTTTACTTAACTCTGAAGTATTAACCTTTTCTTGTTCGTACCACAAGGGTTTTAGGCGCACCTTTCATTTGTATGGATGGATTTCTTGTTAGTTACCAGCAGATAATTGTATTTCTGTTTAAATTTGTAACTTCTTCTTTTTTTACAGATAGGTTTAGTCATTGATCTGACAAATACTTCTAGATATTACTCATCAGCAGAATGGACAAACCAAGGTACCAAGTATGTCAAGGTGAGAGCTTAGCTTTAAAAAAACTTTGTATGTTGAAGAAAATCTTTCCTAACATATTCCTTTTTTAGATTCCTTGCAGAGGAAGAGATGCTGTACCAGATAATGAATCTATTAACGCATTTGTCTATGAGGTAGTAGCAGCAATTTTAATGATACAGATATTTATGTCGTCGATAAAATATACTCTGGATAGTGTATGTATTTGCGAAGGGGTCTGATTCTTAATTCCAGATATAATTTGACATCGCTTTTACCCCAATTGTTCCCATGTTTCTTTCACACCATGCTTTATACTGCAAGGTGGGTCATCTATGGCACCTTGCCTTTCATGACAGTCCACTTCTTTGGGATTGGTTGATAATTATCATGTTTTGTGCTACGTGAACACATTAGTTTTTTTTAGACCCATCATGTTACTCAATTTGAGGATCTAGCTCTTTTCCGTTTGTTATATTCTTATATCCCCTGTACCTGTTCATTTGGAGTTCCAGTTAATTAGAATAGTGCATAGTGGTTGCATTCTCATCTCTGTTTTCTGTAACAATATGTTGGGAGCACAAATTTGATTATATGCATGTGCATATGGATCTTTGTCGTTTGTAGGCTTCTGCGACTTTCTTGTTTTCTTAATGAGATATCCTTCAACTCGACTTGGTTAGTTTTTTGTACTGTAGAATATAATTGATCTGCATGTAGGTCATTTTTAACTACCATATTTATATAGAGTTCCTCATAAGCTACTTATGTAATATTTTGCTATTTCAGGTGATGACGTTTCTTGAACGACAAAAGCAGTCAAGGACTCCAAAATATGTTCTGGTTCACTGTACCCATGGTCATAATCGCACAGGCTTCATGATTATTCATTACCTCATGCGTACACACATCTCTTGGGTTGCTGAGGTAGGGCAATTAGACACTGAATGTATTTCATTCAGCGTAATTCCACTGTTTGCCTTGACATCAGTTTTCTTCCTAGGCAATAAATATATTTTCTCAAAGGCGACCTCCTGGAATATATAAGAGGGACTACATTGAAGCCTTGTATTCATTTTATCACGAGGTTCCTGCGAATATGATTGTAGCATGCCCTTCAACTCCAGAATGGAAGAACCCTTTTGATCTTGATTTAAATGGTGAAGCTAAGCAAGATGACGATGACGATGCTGGCGATCTTGCACCGGTACATGTATGTATTTTTTTCCTTTAGGTAAAACGATTCCAAGTAATTGTAGGCTGCTTCCCTTTAGTGTTTTCTTGCTCATGAGACACCACCTTGTATTTTGCAGAACGAGGTGGAGGAAAAAGTCATAACTAATGATGATGTGCTGGGAGATGCTGTACCTTTTGATCAGCAAGAGGCTCTACGCATTGTATGTTATCGGTTGCTTGAACTGGCCCCTGTAAGTATAATATCTTTGGCCTGCCCCAGCTTACTCTTTTTTTTTTTGTGTGTGTTGATTAATATCAGACTGAGGATAGCATCAAGCACCAGCGGTGCCATTTGTCGAGTACTCTCCCTTTCCAAAATATTACGCGCACACACTTTTCCAAATTTTGACTTTGACCAGTGATTATATAAATTATGTGTCACGTAATCCTCATATAGTTGAACTAAAGTTAAATCTTGTAGAATGCGTGCATCTTATATCTTGTATCAAAGGGAGTAAAGTTGAATGTTGCTAGTTCCATTTTTTGCTTGCTATTATTACCAGTTCCAGTTTTGGCCTTGCTTTTCAATTTTCAAGCAAGCAGACAGTACTTGACGTGACAGTTTTACATGGGCACCAGCAGGTTAACTATTTTACTAAGTTATGAAAGATTGTACAAAGATGTGATTTTGCATTTTCCAAGTGGAGTCTTGAAAGAATTATTAGGAAACTCAAATTATATAGTATATAATTTTCTATGGCATGGGAGGAACATGCTATCATGGGCAGGTGAAGATCATGTTTTAAGTGTCTTTGGCTCTTTGCCTGTGCATAGCTATTATTTTGTGCAATACTTCCATTTGTCACTTCCATCTATCAACCTTTTTGTATCTGCAATTTTGTGCATGTGGAACTGCCAAACAAGTTTTCTTACATCCTTTTTTTATAGGCGCGAGGGCATGCACAATTTCCAGGATCACACCCAGTTTCTCTTAACAGGTAACCAACAGTAAACCATAAGCTATGTAATGTTTAGAATGTTGAATCAGGTTTTTTCGTCCATCTTTCTGTTATCACTAAAATTTCTCTTACATTTTCTATTTGCATCCTGATTCTTGGCTATTTCCTTGTGTAGCTTGGAGTAGGAATTCTTATGAAGCATAATAAGAACTTGCAAATCAGCACCTAGTTTTAATTAATGCATGCATTTGTTGAGTTGAAATTACACAATTCTGGTTTTTTCGTAAGCTATGTAATGTTTAGAATGTTGAATCAGGTTTTTTCGTCCATCTTTCTGTTATCACTAAAATTTCTCTTACATTTTCTATTTGCATCCTGATTCTTGGCTATTTCCTTGTGTAGCTTGGAGTAGGAATTCTTATGAAGCATAATAAGAACATGCAAATCAGCACCTAGTTTTAATTAATGCATGCATTTGTTGAGTTGAAATTACACAATTCTGGAGATTGGAATCCTTGTTTTACGTATCAATTTCCTTCAATTTGTCCGTAAAGCCTGTCCCCATTCTCACATATTAGAAAGTGATGATTTGTTCTCAGTTAAGTCTTTCAGTCCAAAAAGTATTGGGATAGCTAAAAAGAGGTCAGGCTTCCCGAAAGCTAGGTGGGTATCACATTTATGCATGACATTGGATGTTCCTTTGCTTGACACATGCAGCGGGGCATGCTGTTTTTTGGGGGAGTGATGGGGCGTGCATGGTTTTCTTGTTGAAAAATTAAAATCCAAAATCAACTAACATTTGAACGCAGTGTCGAAATTACAAACCGCATTTACTGTTGTGTTACTTGCGTTGACATCTTCAAAACTAGATCACATGTTGATAGGTTCTGCTGAGCTTCTTTTGACAAAAATAAACTTGCATTTCTGGAGGGGCTACCGTTTCACCCTACAACTGGATCTGCCTGTGTGCTGATATCCTTGTTTGCCACAGCATACAGTTTAATTGTTATAATAAAGTACACTGATTTTTATATCATTTGTCTGATATTATTTAAATTGTGCAGAGTTCAAAAAGAGAGTTATAAATCTGGAGGCATTATTTTTTCGATAACGTAACTTATATATTGGATAAACGTGCATTGCACAAAAAATATGTTTGCTCGTAAAAAAAAGAATAGGTGTGTTTTTTGCTAATCTTAATTAGAAAACAATTGTTATTTCAAGGGTATGAAAACAATCAAGGGCCTGTAAATTTTCGTAAAGTTTGTCCTTGTACTTTCATAACATGAACAAGTGATGGCTAGTTCCGAGTCATATGTAGAAGTTAATACTAAGGCAGCGATTAGTTGTACAGTTATTTGTGAGAAAAAACTATTTATTTAGATATTAGGTAAACAGGCATATGGTTCAGCAAAATTTCATTGTTTCTGAATTCTCTTACGATATTGGTTTAGCTCCTGGTGACCTATGTAGCCCTTTTAATCTAATTCTCTTGTTTATTGCATGCAGTGATAATCTGCAGCTACTTAGACAGCGGTATTATTATGCTACATGGAAAGCTGATGGAACTCGATATATGATGCTTATAATGAGGGATGGTTGTTTTCTGATTGATCGGAATTTTTGCTTTAGGAGAGTTCAGATGCGCTTTCCCCGTAGGAACTTTAATGAAGTAAAGTTCTTCTTATGCTGGAGAAACAATTGTGGTGCATTTTTGCTTTAAAAATTAACATTATTTCTTTGCCAATTGAAGGGCTCACATCATATGACCTTGATTGATGGGGAAATGATTATAGATACAGTACCAGATTCAGGATTGAGAAGGAGGTACTTGGCATATGATCTGATGGCACTTGATTCAGTGTCTAAAACAAAGGTATATGCCGAGCACCCTTCAATACTTTATTACCTGGAAGCCAGTTTTTCCGTGTATTGTTAATGCTTTGCTTCTCTGCTGTGAGCCATTCCTAGTCATTTTACCTCCAACATTATATGAACGAGACTATAATGATCCTGTTGCCGCACATGTTTTTGGAAACATTAATCACAGTTTCCCTTTGTGTTTTCATCTGATTTTGTTGGTTGAAACTTTGTTGAAGTTAAGATTAAAGATGGCATTGACTATACATACTATTTTACCAGTATGAGTTACTTTTTTTTTGGTAGGATTTGTTTACAGCTAGCCCTTATCACCGCAAATTAATATTTGGCCTTAGTACTGCTTTCAATTCGTGGAATTTTTTATGCAGTTGCCTTTTGCTGAAAGGTGGAGATTAATTGAAGATGAAATAATTCGGCCACGCTATAACGAGAGAAAACAGTTTGAGAGTGGTGCTAAGAGCAGTCCGATGTACAGATATGACATGGAGCTATTTTCGGTGAACTTATCTAAACGTGCTGAATTTTCATGTTTCATCTCGATGAGTTGAGTTACATTTCTAATGCTTGGGTGCATTACCAGGCCCGGAGAAAGGATTTTTGGCTGCTGTCTACAGCAAAAAAGGTACTGAAGATGTTTATTCCAAAACTTTGCCACGATGCTGATGGCCTGATATTTCAGGTATGTTATTGGTGGCTTTACTTGAAAGCTGTAATAAGTACATAGTATTATTTATGTTGATAGAACCTCTTGGGAAACTACATTGTAACACAACTTTGGAGTTACTACTAATAGTAGAGGGAGAGAAAAGTATTGACATTTAGTCTCCCTGATGTTGCAAACTACCGGGACTTTCAAGTACTATTTGAACTGTTTATTCCAGTTTGTGCTTACTCTATTAGTCACCTGTGTACACAAGTAATCTGTTTGTGAGATGCTTGGAAGCATGAAAATGTGGTATATCAGTATACAGTTAAAGGCTTTTGTGGTAGCACTGTGAAATTAATTTATCAGTTTGGATGTTAGGTGCAAATTTATTTTCCAGTTCACCTTGCACCAGCAGTAATGTTTTTGGTGTAGGCCTGTTTGGTAGATCTTATCCTTATTTGTTAGCCCCTTTATTCTGATCGTCCAAGGATCTACTCCCATGAGGATCTTAGATCTTTCTTAGGAAAGGGTTTCACTCATTAGTTGGCTCCAGAAACACTAAAAGCGCATTTTGAGGAAATTAGACTATATTGTTCCTTGCTATAACTCTCTTCAGATTAAGTCATATCTTAATTTACGCCATACTACTTTTCCTGCACTCAGTACTGCTTCTAGCTGGCAGTACTTTTATGGGATTGGTTCAAATTAGCCACTTTGACAGTTGACAGCAGAATATAAATTAACACCATATATAGCAAATAAAGGGGCAAAACAGCCATGCTGCTCTGTACACCAATTTCTTATTAGTCCGCAACAGAGACAAAATTGCATCAACATCAAGGACGAATGCTACAATCAGTTAGCACCATTCATTGCTGAACAACCCAATAGGACAAAGTCTGCACACAAATGGAAATCGAATGGGTAGCCAGAGGTGTTTAGACGAACAGGCTGAGATGGCTGCAATGTGGACTTGGTTTTGGGTGGCGACTACACTGCAGTATGATCAGGGTTTTTTATGGAAATGTAGAAGGCCTCCAAGCTAGAAATTTGTCAGGTAGCCGTTCATCGCTCATTCTGGCAGCCTCTAGTAGCATGGTGGCTCTCATGGTTCGCCTGTTGCCTTCCATGGATGTACGGATAGAGCAATATTAGGGGAAAGAAGGCGAGAATAGAAAAAAAGCTGGTACTTTAAATAATGGCGATTACGTGTGATTAGGCGGTGCTTCTTTGGGTGGTTTATCTTGACCCCACGAGAATTTACAGTCAGGTCGCTCCTCCTGTCTACTTATACTGTTCCATTCACAACTGCCTGTGGATCTCCTTTTGGAGCTAGAGTTGTCTGGCTCATCTCCTTAGACCCCTATTGAGAATCTAGGATCATGTGGGGGTAAAATGTATTAAGAAGCGATGAAGGGAGGGAGAGCGTGAGAGCTTTCTCCCAAGCCTTGATGTGGGCCCATTGCTAGAGGTGTCTGGCTCATCTCCTTAGACTCCTATTGAGAATGTAGGGTCATGTGGAGGCAAAATGTATTGAATCTTTCTCCTAAGCCTTGATGTAGGCCCATTGCTATAGTAGTGCCTTTTCTGACATGACGTACTCATTATGCAGGCTTGGAATGCCTGTTAGTTCTAGATACGGCTGAGGGTTTGTACAACCGAGGGCTGTATTTCTTGATGCAGTTATAGACTTGAATCTTTGCAATGATTCCCTACCTGTGACCTTGAGCTTCTTTTGACTGTCTGTAACGGTTTATGCATGCTTTCTCCTCTCATTGGCGATTTCTATTGTGTTTGGGAATAATTCATTTGATGCTTCAAGAAGTACAGTTTGTCTTGTCTAACACATACTTTCATTTGTTCATGTTCATTAGGGCTGGGATGATCCGTACGTAACTCGAACGCACGAAGGTCTTCTCAAGTGGAAATACCCTGAAATGAATTCAGTTGACTTTTTGTTTGAGGTGTGTATCACCCTTCTGTTCTGAAATGTAATATGGTTAGTTTTTTTAAAAGGTGGTGTTTATTTCATCATACCTAACTGCTGCAGGTTGGCAATGAAAATCGCCAGCTGGTTTTCCTTTACGAGAGGGGCAAGAAGAAACTCATGGATGGTACTCGGATGGTATTTCCAAGTAAGCATTTCCTGCATTTTTTATGTTCATTTATTTTTTCTGATGAAGCTTATTTGTTCGATATTTATGCTAGTGTTCTGAAACATATGCAGATGAAGAGGATCCATCGTCCATCTCCGGGAGGATTGTTGAGTGCTCTTGGAATAAGCAGGAGCAATGTTGGGTCTGCATGCGCGTTAGAGCCGATAAATCGACTCCAAATGATATCAATACATATCGCAAGGCTGATTCTCCTAACCCTTTTCTAGAATTTACTTATTTTGCATATAAAACATTTATCTATCATTTCGACAAAACTCAGTAATCGATGGCTGCATTTTGAATCATTGACTTGTGAAGTTGCATCATAATATTTTATGCATAGAAGAAGTTCCAGTAGAACACTGCTTCTAAAGCTGGATAATTTGTTATTTTCATGGTTGCAATAGGTGAACTTCAAGGTTATCTCCTTAGCTTGTTAGCATTTTTGATTCACTTCCTTCTTGCTTTGCGTTCCATGAGAAACATTTATCTTTTCTTCAATGGATTTTAATAACTGAAGACATCACCTGGTCAAACTGAGGCAGTGGAATTACTATAATCTTCTGACAGTATTTTTGTGTTATCTGTAGGTAATGAGGAGCATCACTGATAATATAACCGAGGACAAGCTTCTAGAAGAGATCAATGAGATTAGCTCCCTCCCGATGTATGCTGATAGGAAGAAAGCTGATGAAAGAATGGCTCAACATGCAAAGATGGCACAACATCGGCGCAAGATGATGCCACAGCAGTAGTGTTAGTGTTGTTGAAATAGTGATAGAGCGCTGCTACCTGTCTCTCTCGGCAGGGGCTGGTTCCTGTAGGTTGTGTAATTAGTAGAAGTTTAGGGCCGTATGATGATGGCTGGCCAGCCAACTAATTCTTTGCACCTCTTTTGTGCCTACCGCCTGTATAGTTGTCGCTGCAGAGTAGTCCTGTAAATCTTGTAGTGTCATGTTCTATGTTCTTCTCCTATGGTTCTATTTTCATGGGTGTAGAATAGTCGTTTAACAAGGAGCATGTTCAAGTATCAATTGTACTGCCTCTTATCCTAGAGTAGAATGTTACATGATCTCGGTTGCCTCTATGTCCATTTTTTTATTGCAATGTGTGTTGCTAGGTAGTTAGTAAATTGAGACGTTTCAGTCTATCTTATTTTCTTGCTTGTTTAATGTGGGTTTTATTGTATTCTGCCCTATAAATACGTTCTTAAGTGCAAAAATTGCACGCGTGCTGGCTGGTCTGTTTGAGTGCATGCCTTCAGGACTAATGTTGGTGGAGCTCTTATCGCGTTCAAAACTTCAAGGGCGTGATTGGTTGCTTGCACCAAAATTTTCCTGTAAAGTGTATGAGGTGAAAACGAAGGCTGGGTCTGTTTGTGCACTAGGATTAGATATCAACAATGGTTTGTCATGCAGTTCTTGCCGAGTGATTGATAACTACTAGTGGTTGGGGCGCCTCCTCACCAGTCAGGTGCAGTCCAATCAACGGCTAAATCTTTTCATTTAGTTGCAGTCAACTCAAGTCATCTTGGATACACGACAATCTCATATCAATGTGTTCTTCCTACCTCACCAATAAATGAGACTGAGGTTGCGCTTGGTTTCTGATTGATTTCCATAATATGTAACTTAAAAAACTTGTTTATGGCAATGACTACCAGAAAACAACGTGTACATTTGATTTTTCTTGATGAAAATACAAAAAGTGGCTGATACATGTAACGATCGTTACACGGTTCACTTTACATACAAAACGATGCTTGAACAAAAACAGTCCTTAACTCACAATCAGGTAGAAACCTCGTCATAGGAAAATCCAGTGTTCAGATGAAGCTACGCCGACTTCTTTTCGTGTCATCCTGATGATGAGCTCAATGCTTTCCGTGGCACTGCCTAGAATTTTTTTTTGTTTGTTTATGTAAATCTTAGCCGGGCAAATCCCACTGTTTTCCATAGCATGGCACCTGGTATCATAGGAATAAATTTGTTTATGGACACTAAGATATATTGTCATTGTAGAACTACAGTCATATCATACTAAGTGGAGAGAAAACAGAGGCCAAGGTCAACGCACAAAGTACTACAGGTTACACGGAAGTTTGGATGCATTGGTCGATGATACAAAGAGCAAACTAAGTATTTGCAAATTCCAAATAGGATTGGGATCTAATGATACCATTCGGACATTCTGACTGCCTTGAAAGATCTTTAGTAACTAAATGAAGATATCCATTGCCGCATATATAAGATACCTGGTAAGACAAAAGATCCTGTCCTCACTTGTCAATGGAAAGAATCACCGATGGTGGCATCTCCAGGCTCCAGGTGTGTCACTCAAGTCTAGCTCTGCCAATAACTGAAGATTTTGCCTCCTATTAATTAGTACAAATCTGCACTCTTAACCAAGAAATCATTAAAACAAATCTTTTTTTCTAATGAAAGAAAAAGGCATTTACAAGTGAAATAAATATATTTGGGCGCGTGTGTATAACCCATGTTTGACGACTACCAAAAGCCATGACCTGTATGCAGCTAACCAGGTGTTTTCTACACAACAAGGAAGGGTGGATCTTTGTGTTCGGGAAGATGATGCACTGTCATTCCCCGATGTAAGAAAGGTTATAATCTTTTTCTTAAGAAATAGTTACAAATCAAGCTGATTGCAAGTGGACATTTTTAATTAGTTAATCCGATGATTTTTGCAGCTCTGGAAACATAATCAAATTGCAAACAAAAGGTGGCAAACTGTCAAATCCCCTGAAAACATAGCAAGAGGTCATTTAGTCAGCACGAAAGTGGGTCAAAACAACACATCCATGGCATTCCTGCATTAACGAGATGGTTGTAGGAAACCAGAATAATGTGAATCATTTTTAATACTCCCTCCGATTCATATTAATTGACTTCAATATGGATGTATCTAGAACTAAAATATGTCTAGATACATCCATTTTAGAGTCAATTAATATGAACCGGAGGGAGTACCAGTGTTGGGACCTATCGACTATTTTTCCTAAGAACAAATCCAGACTGGAGTCTTGGCCCTCCTAACCGTCCATTACCATTTACCAATGAAGCAATAGGCAATATCTATATAATGTTATAAAAGATCTACTGGCAGAATTTCTTACCAACATTGTCAAAATTGCATCTCTTCTTATCCCGAGAAAAGGTCCTATTGGTGAAGATTCAGAACTGGAAAAGCAATAACACCCCTTATGCTAGCAGAGTTCGTCAACAACATTGCTAGCCGGTCAATGCCAAGGCCCTATAAGTTCAAAGGTTCGACACAATTATTTCGCACAAGCCACATTATTTAATAATACATGACAAATAGTTGAGTGAAAACTTGCCAGAGATAAAATTACACCACGAGAAAAAACAATTGAAGACAATTTTAAGGATCATGCCATTCCAGAAGAAGGTGGCATCCCCATATTCCAAAGAAGTCAGTAAATATTCATCCAAGGAAACTTCATACGAATACTCGTCACCACCCCCTTACCCTTGGCAAATTTAACCTTCTTACCCATTGCAACAAGTTTAGCTTTACTCTGTTTTATTTGATTTTCAAAACGACTTCTCTGCCACAGAAAATGATGTGATCTTTACAATCTAGAATAGTGAAACAAGTTTATACACAACTGGAGACATGGATGTACATCAATTAGCTACACGCCTACAACAAACTTGCCTTGTTATTCAGGAGTATACTTTCTCTAGGGTGCACCGTACATATTTTTCATTACAAATGTTCTATGTGTACAAAAGTTTGGGGAAATTTGGCAAAGTGAGGCACTTACGGATCAACATTCCATTTAATAGAATGAAGTTCTTCTCACTCAAGAATACTTCTGTGCTAACGTGAAGGAGAATAATATGGAATCTCAGAAAGGAAACATAATGCAGTGCATATCAAAATCGATGGAAAGTCATGCAAATGGTGTAAGGTGGGTTCATTTAATAGAATATCATTAGATTCATTCCAAGGATACATCTGTATGCCACTGAAAACTGATCCAAACACTCCCACCATTGCCATTAAGTCAATTCTATCAATCTTTTTCACCAGATACTCCTGAAATATTAAGGACAAAATTTAATGTCAACAACAAACAAGTGATCAAATAATGTTTTGATGCAAATAGAACAAACTAAACTGAAATTGTCGGTTTCCATTTCATACAAAGGTTAGTTACTCGCCGAACATGTGACAGGTATTACATTATACTGACAAAAAAAAGCTCATGGAATAACCCATGCACCTTGGACAGTGGCCTTACAGCTTTGCCTAGATCCACCCCAAATCTGGTGATGAAACAGTTATCTTGCCAGCGACATGAGAGATTGCTTCTATTGCTCCTTTCTAACCACATTTAAGAAAAACATAGGGAAAGTCAGTGCGAAGAAAAAATTCAGAATGAACTCATATCCATGGTTATAATGAAATAAACTCTGATCCAATGCAACACTCACACTGGATTGCTGTTGAAAATCACCTTTCCCCATTATTCAATTTGCTCCATAGCTGGAGAGCTGGAGATCACACGGCAAACGCAAGAATTGAAACATTACTGCAGCCAAGATAATCTTCTACAATCAGATAAAGGTACCAGATATCGTTGTACCTCTTTGGCTGCAGCTGAGGAGGAGCCTGGACGTTATCTGCTTTTGTGCGGCCATCTCTGAGTTTCCACATCTGAATCCTAGAACCAAATTCCTAGAACTGGTCAGCATAAGATCCAAGGCCGAAAATATACGCCAAGAAACAAAAAATGTAGATACTACAATCCAGAATCGGGACATCTATTGGCTGCTCCCTTCCGAGGCCGAGGAGCTCGATGCCTCCTGGTTCTCCATGCAGCCCCCGTGCTCCGCCTCTGCCATGGCTCCCATTTACCACCACCTCATCACCGCGGCACCCTAGCAGGACAAAATCACCCTTGCGAAGGCGATGAAGCCGGGGAGGTAGAGGGCGACGACGGCAAATGCGGTGAGGTGGGTGAGGCGTAGCTTTGCCGGTGGGCATGGGGGAGGCCGCACTGACCCCCGCTCGTCGTTCCCCGCCGCCGGCTGCAGGCTCGTCTTGCTACTTCCGATAGCCGCCGCCGGCAGGAAGAGAGGGACGGAAAAGAAAACAGTGTTCGGGATGTGGAGTACCAAAGTTCGGCGGTTTTTTTTGGCGCTCGCGTGCAGTACAAATGGACGACACAGTACGGAGTAGTACAAGTCCAAAGGGGTCTTTTTTTGCGCGGCACAGACCACATAGGTCCTTTTCCATGGCAGATGGGTCTTTTAGCATACGAGATGGCCGCACTTACTTGTACTCAATGTGCGCTATGTTGGCTGACAGGGAAGAAGTGGCTATGCGTTCCCTCCCTCTTCATAAGGAGGGATGTTGCCCCACCCCCCTTGAAAATTCAAAAAAAAGTAGCCACCTTCATTGCTCACCTTGTTTTGGCGCAGCTCTCCTCTCGCGAAACCTACTTTGATGCTGGTTTTTGTTGCAGGTGTTGTAGCTTCGACCTCGAATTTGGCTCGGTAGTTTGATTCCGGATTGTTAGAAATATATTTGGTATAAGTATATTAGGTAGTCTAGAATTTGTAATCTCTACCTACCATATCTCTAGGAGAGTTATCTTAGCCTCCAAGTCTGTACCACTATATATACTCCCCCGAGAGGCTCAATACAACATCCATCATATTCCGCATATCTCTCTCTATATCCTTCAACATGGTATCAGAGCGGCGCCGACCTTGACCTAGCCGCCGCACGCGCTTCCGCCCGCGCCGCCCCCGGGGAGGTCAATCTCCATGGTCTACTCCGGGGGCCGCGCAACCCGTATGAGGGTTCGTTCGCCGATCTGTTGATCCGCTGCCCTCGAGTCTTTTTTTTTTCAAATCGGTAGATTGGTTTTCCTTTTGCTCCGCCGGTCGCTCGACCGGCGTTTTCTTTTTGGTTTTCCGATCATAGATCGGATTGAGCCGCCCACCGCCGCCGTCATCACGCGCCTCTACTCCAACATCGGCGTCGACTCTGCACCGGCTCTCCTCCATCATCCGCCCTACGCCGGCCACCGCGGTCGACTCGCTGGCTGCGGCGCGCTGCCTTGGTAGGTTGCGGCCGGCTCGCCGCGTCGTCTCTGCCTCGGCCGGTCCGGCCAATGGCCGGTTTGACCGGGATCGTGGCCGGCTGGTCCGGTCCATCAACCGGTTCGACCGGGCGCCGGCCGGGCGGATGAGCGGAGCCCTAGACGACCGGGCCGTGGCCTGGTCCGACCTGACCAATGGCCGGTTTGTGGGACTGTCGTGGTCCAGCGGCCCGATCGGCCAGGCGGCCGACCGGGCGGATGAGCGGAGCCCCTGGACGACCGGGACTGTGGCCGGTGATACGTCTCCGACGTATCGATAATTTCTTATGTTCCATGCCACATTATTGATGATATCTACATGTTTTATGCATATTTTATGTCATATTTATGCATTTTCTGGAACTAACCTATTAACGAGATGCCGAAGAGCCAGTTGTTGTTTTCTGCTGTTTTTGGTTTCAGAAATCCTAGTAAGGAAATATTCTCGGAATTGGACGAAATCAACGCCCAGGGGCCTATTTTCACACGAAGCTTCCAGAAGACCGGAGAGCTGACGAAGTGGGGCCACGAGGTGGCCAGACGATAGGGCGGCGGGCCCAGGTCTTGGCCGCGCGGCCCTGTCATCTGGGCCCCTCGTGACGCCCCTTGACCTGCCCTTCCGCCTACAAATAGCATTCGTCGCGAAACCCCTAGTACCGAGAGCCACGATACGGAAAACCTTCCAGAGACGCCGCCGCCAATCCCATCTCGGGGGATTCAGGAGATCGCCTCCGGCACCCTGCCGGAGAGGGGATTCATCTCCCGGAGGACTCTACACCGCCATGGTCGCCTCCGGAGTGATGAGTGAGTAGTCTACCCCTGGACTATGGGTCCATAGCAGTAGCTAGATGGTTGTCTTCTCCTTATGTGCTTCATTGTCGGATCTTGTGAGCTGCCGAACATGATCAAGATCATCTATCTGTAATGCTATATGTTGTGTTTGTTGGGATCCGATGAATAGAGAATACTATGTTATGTTGATTATCAATTTATATCTATGTGTTGTTTATGATCTTGCATGCTCTCCGTTATTAGTAGAGGCTCTGGCCAAGTTGATGCTAGTAACTCCAAGAGGGAGTATTTATGCTCGATAGTGGGTTCATGTCTCCGTGAATCTGGGGGAGTGAGAGAAACCTCTAAGATTATGGATGTGCTGTTGCCACTAGGGATAAAACATTGATGCTATATCCGAGGATGTAGTTATTGATTACATTACGCACCATACTTAATGCAATTGTCTGTTGTTAGCAACTTAATACTGGAAAGGGTTCGGATGATAACCTGAAGGTGGACTTTTTAGGCATAGATGCATGCTGGATAGCGGTCTATGTACTTTGTCGTAATGCCCAATTAAATCTCACAATACTCATCATATCATGTATGTGCATGGTCATGCCCTCTCTATTTGTCAATTGCCCAACTGTAATTTGTTCACCCAACATGCTATTTATCTTATGGGAGAGACACCACTAGTGAACTGTGGACCCCGGTCCTATTCTTTACATCTGAAATACAATCTACTGCAATTGTTCTACTGTTCTCTGCAAACAATCATTTTCCACACTATACATCTAATCCTTTGTTACAGCAAGCCGGTGAGATTGACAACCTCACTGTTACGTTGGGACAAAGTACTTTGGTTGTGTTGTGCAGGTTCCACGTTGGCACCGGAATCCCTGGTGTTGCGCCGCACTACATCTCGCCGCTATCAACCTTCAACGTGCTTCTTGGCTCCTACTGGTTCGATAAACCTTGGTTTCATACTGAGGGAAAACTTGCTGCTGTACGCATCACACCTTCCTCTTGGGGTTCCCAACGGTCGCGTGCTGTACGCGTATCAAGACTGTTTTCTGGCGCCGTTGCCGGGGAGATCAAGACACGCTGCAAGGGGAGTCTCCACAATCCAATCTCTCTACTTTGTTTTTGTCTTGCTTTATTTTATTTACTACTTTGTTTGCTGCACTAAATCAAAATACAAAAAAATTAGTTGCTAGCTTTACTTTATTTTGCTATCTTGTTTGCTATATTGAAAACACAAAAAAATTAGTTACTTGCATTTAATTTACCTATTTCATCATGTTTCCTTTTAATTTTACTGTAAAAGATATACCTGTGGGACAAGGGTCTATAATTGGGAGAGATAATATAGAAGAATTTTTCACCCACGTTAGTATGCATGAAGATCTTAAAGATATACCCCTTGCAAAAGCTGTCCCTACTTATGAAGATGCCTCTATTTGTTTGGTACGCATAATGGAAGCTAGATTTATTAGTCTCAACCCCATGATACAACACATGTTTCTTACACTTTCTGATATGGAGAGGGGAGAGAAGAGAGATTTTGTTCTAAAAGTCTTAGTGCGAGAATTTGCGGATATAGCTAAAGAAGCTAGAAAAGTTTTTAGTAAGCATGATAGGCTTGGTATGATCACCGATTTTAAAAGAACACTTGAAAAGACGGATATGGATAGAATTAAGTATACTAATAATGTTAATACTGGTGGGGAGATCAAAGCACCAATACCATGTAAGCTCCTAGCGATGTATGAAGCACTAGAAAATAACTATGCTTGGCTTGTTCCTGAAAATTTGTTTGATGAGAGTAGCAAGCCCAAGACTAATGAAAAGGGAGCCGCTGAAACTTATGTATCCAATATACTATGCATGGTTGAGAAAACTCCACACCCCGCTGTAGATGCACCATTTTTTGATAATACTTGATACACACTTTCTGCGCCTAGCTGAAAGGCGTTAAAGAAAAGCGCTTATGGGAGACAACCCATGTTTTTACTACAGTAATTTTATTTTATTTTGAGTCTTGGAAGTTGTTTACTACTGTAGCAACCTCTCCTTATCTTAGTTTTGTGCATTGTTGTGCCAAGTAAAGTCGTTGATAGTAAGGTTCATACTAGATTTGGATTACTGCGGAGAAACAGATTTCTTTGCTGTCACGAATCTGGGCCAAATTCTCTGTAGGTAACTCAGAAAATTATGCCAATTTACGTGAGTGATCCTCAGATATGTACACAACTTTCATTCAATTTGAGAATTTTCATTTGAGCAAGTCTGGTGCCTCAATAAAATTCGTCTTTACGAACTGTTCTGTTTTGACAGATTCTGCCTTTTATTTCGCATTGCCTGTTTTGCTATGCTTGATGGATTTTTCGATTCCATTGACTTTCAGTAGCTTTGTGCAATGTCCAGAAGTGTTAAGAATGATTATGTCACCTCTGAACATGTATATTTTGATTGTGCACTAACCCTCTAATGAGTTGTTTTGAGTTTGGTGTGGAGGAAGTTTTCAAGGATCAAGAGAGGGAGATGATACAACATGATCAAGGAGAGTGAAAGCTCTAAGCTTGGGGATGCCCCGGTGGTTCACCCCTGCATATATCAAGAAGACTCAAGCGTCTAAGCTTGGGGATGCCCAAGGCATCGCCTTCTTCATCGACAACATTATCAGGTTCCTCCCCTGAAACTATATTTTTATTCCATCACATCTTATGTGCTTTGCTTGGAGCGTCGGTTTGTTTTTGTTTTTGTTTTGTTTGAATAAAATGGATCCTAGCATTTATTGTGTGGGAGAGAGACACGCTCCGCTATTGCATATGGACAAATATGTCCTTAGGCTTTACTCATAATATTCATGGCGAAGTTTCTTCTTCGTTAAATTGTTATATGGTTGGAATTGAAAAATGATACATGTAGTAATTGCTAAAATATCTTGGATAATGTGATACTTGGCAATTGTTGTGCTCGTGTTTAAGCTCTTGCATCATATACTTTGCACCTATTAATGAAGAAATACATAGAGCATGCTAAAATTTGGTTTGCATAATCGGTCTCTCTAAGGTCTAGATAATTTCTAGTATTGAGTTTGAACAACAAGGAAGACGGTGTAGAGTCTTATAATGTTTACAATGTGTCTTTTATGTGAGTTTTGCTGCACCACTTCATCCTTGTGTTTGTTTCAAATAACCTTGCTAGCCTAAACCTTGTATCGAGAGGGAATACTTCTCATGCATCCAAAATACTTGAGCCAACCACTATGCCATTTGTGTCCACCATACCTACCTACTACATGGTATTTCTCCGCCATTCCAAAGTAAATTGCTTGAGTGCTACCTTTAAATTTCTATCCTCTACCTTTACAATATATAGCTCATGGGACAAATAGCTTAAAAACTATTGTGGTATTGAATATGTAATTATGCACTTTATCTCTTATTAAGTTGCTTGTTGTGCGATAACCATGTTCCTGGGGACGCCATCAACTACTCTTTGTTGAATATCATGTGAGTTGCTATGCATGTTCGTCTTGTCTGAAGTAAGGAAGATTTACCGCTAAAATGGTTAGAGCATTGCATAATGTTAGAGAAGAACATTGGGCCGCTAACTAAAGCCATGATCCATGGTGGAAGTTTCAGTTTTGGACAAATATCCTCAATCTCATATGAGAAAATTAATTGTTGCTACATGCTTATGCATTAAAGAGGAGTCCATTATCTGTTGTCTATGTTGTCCCGGTATGGATGTCTAAGTTGAGAATAGTCAATAGCGAGAAATCCGATGCGAGCTTTCTCCTTAGACCTTTGTACAGGAGGCATAAGGTACCCCTTTGTGACACTTGGTTAAAACATGTGCATTGCGATGATAATCCAGGTAATCCGAGCTAATTAGGACAAGGTGCGGGCACTATTAGTATACTATGCATGAGGCTTGCAACTTGTAAGATATAATTTACATGACACATATGCTTTATTACTACCGTTGACAAAATTGTTTCTTGTTTTCAAAACCAAAGCTCTAGCACAAATACAGCAATCAATGCTTCCCTTTTTGAAGGACCATTCTTTTACTTTTATGTTGAGTCAGTTCACCTATCTCTCTCCACCTCAAGAAGCAAACACTTGTGTGAACAATGCATTGATTCCTACATACTTGCATATTGCACTTGTTATATTACTTTGCATTGACAACTATCCATGAGATATAGATGTTATAAGTTGAAAGCAACCGCTGAAACTTCATCTTCCTTTGTGTTGCTTCAATGCCTCTACTTTGAATTATTGCTTTATGAGTTAACTCTTATGCAAGACTTATTGATGCTTGTCTTGAAGTACTATTCATGAAAAGTCTTTGCTATATGATTCATTTGTTTACTCATGTCATTTATATTGTTTGGATCGCTGCATTCATTACATATGCTTACAATAGTATGATCAAGGTTATGATGGCATGTCACTCCAAAAATTATCTTTGTTATCGTTTACCTGCTCGGGACGAGCAGAAACTAAGCTTGGGGATGCTGATACATCTCCGACGTATCGATAATTTCTTATGTTCCATGCCACATTATTGATGATATCTACATGTTTTATGCATACTTTATGTCATATTTATGCATTTTCTGGAACTAACCTATTAACGAGATGCCGAAGAGCCGATTCTTTGTTTTACGGTGTTTTTGGTTTCAGAAATCCTAGTAAGGAAATATTCTCGGAATTGGACGAAATCAACGCCCAGGGGCCTATTTTCACACGAAGCTTCCAGAAGACCGGAGAGCTGACGAAGTGGGGCCACGAGGTGGCCACACGATAGGGCGGCGCGGCCCAGGTCTTGGCCGCGCGGCCCTGTCATCTGGGCCCCTCGTGACGCCCCTTGACCAATCCTTCCGCCTACAAATAGCCTTCGTCGCGAAACCCCCAGTACCGAGAGCCACGATACGGAAAACCTTCCAGAGATGCCGCCGCTGCCAATCCCATCTCGGGGGATTCAGGAGATCGCCTCCAGCACCCTGCCGGAGAGGGGATTCATCTCCCGGAGGACTCTACACCGCCATGGTCGCCTCCGGAGTGATGAGTTGTCTATAGCAGTAGCTAGATGGTTGTCTTCTCCTTATGTGCTTCATTGTCGGATCTTGTGAGCTGCCGAACATGATCGAGATCATCTATCTGTAATGCTATATGTTGTGTTTGTTGGGATCCGATGAATAGAGAATACTATGTTATGTTGATTATCAATTTATATCTATGTGTTGTTTATGATCTTGCATGCTCTCCGTTATTAGTAGAGGCTCTGGCCAAGTTGATGCTAGTAACTCCAAGAGGGAGTATTTATGCTCGATAGTGGGTTCATGTCTCCGTGAATCAGGGGGAGTGAGAGAAACCTCTAAGATTATGGATGTGCTGTTGCCACTAGGGATAAAACATTGATGCTATGTCCGAGGATGTAGTTATTGATTACATTACGCACCATACTTAATGCAATTGTCTGTTGTTAGCAACTTAATACTGGAAGGGGTTCGGATGATAACCTGAAGGTGGACTTTTTAGGCATAGATGCATGCTGGATAGCGGTCTATGTACTTTGTCGTAATGCCCAATTAAATCTCACAATACTCATCATATCATGTATGTGCATGGTCATGCCCTCTCTATTTGTCAATTGCCCAACTGTAATTTGTTCACCCAACATGCTATTTATCTTATGGGAGAGACACCACTAGTGAACTGTGGACCCCGGTCCTATTCTTTACATCTGAAATACAATCTACTGCAATTGTTCTACTGTTCTCTGCAAACAATCATTTTCCACACTATACATCTAATCCTTTGTTACAGCAAGCCGGTGAGATTGACAACCTCACTGTTACGTTGGGACAAAGTACTTTGGTTGTGTTGTGCAGGTTCCATGTTGGCACCGGAATCCCTGGTGTTGCGCCGCACTACATCTCGCCGCCATCAACCTTCAACGTGCTTCTTGGCTCCTACTGGTTCGATAAACCTTGGTTTCATACTGAGGGAAAACTTGCCGCTGTACGCATCACACCTTCCTCTTGGGGTTCCCAACGGTCGCGTGCTGTACGCGTATCAGCCGGCTGGTCCGACCCAGCAGCCGGTTTGACCGGGACTGTGGCCGGCTGGTCCGACCCAGCAGCCGGTTTGACCGGGACTGTGTCCAGCTGGTCCGGTCCAGCAGCCGGTCCGACCGGGACCTGCGCCGACCGGGCCGGTCGTAGAGCCGGTTGACCGGGCCTGGCACCGCCTCCATCTACCGTGGGGCACGGTTGCACGCGATGCACATGGGACGCCGTTTGCGTCGCAGCCGACCGCCTTCGTCTGCACGGTCTCCATCGCCGGTTCGTCTTCACCTTCATCGCCTAGGACATCAACGACTCCGATCTGCGGCGCGTAGTCCATGCCATGGCACGTGTAGCGCCGCCGTCGGTCTGATCAACCGACCCCGCACACATCTCCGCCAAGCACGTCCCCGAGCACGCGCATACCACCGATTGAGCATCGGGTTGCCGCTGCGTCGACCCTTCGGGTCGCAGCGCCGCCGCCTTTGGTCCATGCTGCTAGCCAACGACGCGCCTTCTGAGGCGCGTACGTCACTGGTGGCGAACCGCCGCTGCACCGACTCGCGCCCTGCAGCTACGCCGGCCCCTCAGGCCGTGGCGTCGCCGCACGCGGTCACCTTCATCGTCCCTCGCGCATCGACGTCCGAGGCCACCATGGTGGCCCCCTTCGGCGCTGAAAGTATAGAGATGGTAAACCTAGAGGGGGGTGAATAGGTTTCTACAGATTTTAATCCTTTCTTTACAATATTAGGCTTTGCGGAATATAAAGGTGAGCCTAATGCAAACTAGGTGAAGCAACCTATATGAAGATACAACTATCTCGAGCACGAAGGCTCTCTCAGGCAGTTTAAATCACAAGCAAGGAGTTCGGTTAGAGATAACCGATAGCACGCGGAGACGAGGATGTATTCCCGTGTTCCCTTGCTTTGCAACAAGGTACGTCACGTTTGGAGGGGTGGAGGTCCCACGAAGGATTCCCCACGCCACAAAGGCTCACCCTATTCTCCAGAGCCTATCCCACGAAGGAATAGCTCACTCACTTGTGGTAGACTTTGAGGTAGCCTCCAAACCTTCACAATCTTGCCCGGAGCGAATCCACAACCCGGATGCTTCCGGACTCCTCTTGCCCACCTAGGGTTTCCAAGGAACCCTAGGAAGCAAGCTTCTCGATGAATACAAGGGGGAATGAGATTTGGCTTGGTAGAACAGTAGATCGGGTCCTCCTCCAGTGATTCCCGGAGGGATTTGAGTTTGGGTGGAGGAGGAGGGAGATCGGAGGCTTTTGGTGTTTCTAATAATGGAGTAAGAGAGAGAGAGAGAGCTCAAGAACAGCTTGTAGTATATTGCCCAACCCTTCCAAGGTAGGAGAAGGGGTATTTATAGTGTTCTTCAAAATCTGGCCGTTGCAACTTGCCACCTCAGCATTTTCCTCGACAAACCCGGTTGACCGGACCACAGACCGGAGAGCCCGGTCGTGAGGCCGGTCAGACCGGATCAGCGACCGGATCTCCTTTGCGTCGTCCTGGCGCTCCTTCGGTTGGTGGCCGGTTGGCGCCCGGTTGGCGCCCGGTCGACCGGACGGAGCGCCGGACCCGCCGATCAAGAGTCTTGTTGACCTCGGCAACCGGATCTGCTGGCTCTTCGTTTGAAGCCCGGTTGGCGCCCGGTTGACCGGCCAGCACGCCGGACAGGCCGGTTGCTGGCCCGGTTGGACCGGGCTGCAGACCGGATTTCTCCTGTAGACCCTTTTTGATTGTTGTCAAAGTGGGGGGTCTCCTTTAGCCTTCTTGTTCCTTTGATACACCATTTATGCCTCATTGCCTAATACCTGAGATTATCCTTATAAACATATTAGGCCAAATACTTTAGCACGGTGTCATCGTTACCAAAATAATGGATAAGGGTAAAATACCCTTACAATCTCCCCCATTTTGGTATACGATGACAAACCGAGCTAGAGTCACAAATAGATATTATGATTAGCTCTAAACCTTGATTCCATATAAGATATTACGACAGCTCCCCCATAATGTGTGCACTTGGAGAATTTGCATTTGAATGCAAAGTGCACCAATTGTGAAACATGAGAAGCTCCCCCAATATCTTTAGGAAACAAGCATGGTATGGAGATGTGCATATCAAGATATATAAGCATAGCACACATAATCATCCTAACATAGAGTAGCACACATAATAGTCGTCCATACACATCCATACACGATTTATTGGAGATAGCAAATGGTTCTTGAAAAACTCAAAGTAAACAAGCACAAGCCATATAAAATCCAAATAAAGCAACTCCCATGGCTTGTGATCAAAGAACCCCGTGGTCCTAGACTTTACTCTCTTCTCCCCCTTTGGCATCGGAACACCAAAAAGGCGAAGGAAAGAGGAGAGATGCTATCGCACCCATCAGTAGTGACCAAGCCCCATGGAGGAGGAGCTCTCGCCAGCATCGTCGCGTGCAGCCGCATCAACCTCATCGTCATCACCACCATCATCATCATCAGCAGGAGTGGGAGCACGAGCAGGCCTAGTAGGGAGAGCACCATGAGCATAGACGGAGAAGTTGAAGTTCTGGATCATCTCATCGGTAAGAGGAGGCATCTCCCACTGAGGTGCTACCACAGGCTCCATCTCAGGTCCAGGAGGAGGAACAGGGTGGTTCCTAGAGGCCATGAACTCAGTCTGGCGCCTCCGTGTCTCCTGGGTCATAGTAAGGGTCTGATGTGCAACATCATTGCTGTTCTTGCACATTTGCCACATGTTGGAGAAGAATCGAGCGGCCCCATGCTGGGAGCACCGATAGTGACTGGAGCTAGCATCATGATCATGGTGTGCCTTGGAACGGCGCTCAGTGGTGGGCATCATGGAGGGAACGTCTGGACGAGTGGCCTCCTGAATGGGGAACCTGAATGGGTCCATGATGACTCTTTCACCAAGAACATTCTGAGGAGTGGGAACAATGTAGTTGATGAGCCGCTGAACATACTGAGCGTACTTGGGAGTCATGCGGTCCATAATTGCTCTCTTCAGTTCACAGTAGATAAGATCACAGCCATCAATCTTCCTTACCCTGTCAGGATGACAATAGTACATCAAGTTGAGGTGATAGTTCCGGACTTCACTGGAGTCGCCAGACTTGCTGATGAGGCTCTCACGGAACATCTTGGCAAGTACCAGATATGAGTAGTACATCCCAGAGATAGTGGGAGGTCCAGGCGTAGGGTTCGCAGGATAGCAGAAGGAGATGTCACCCTTAGTAAGCTTGGACCGTGAATGAATCTTGTACCCTGGAACACTGTCATCACCACAACCCATGGCTGCACGGAACTGAGAGTAGGAGCATGAGTACTTCTCCTTGCCGGTCATCCAGGTGAGAGTGCGGTCCGCATCATCATGGAAGAAGACGGTGCAGTGAAACTGACGGACAAGGAGGGGACAGAAGGTAGGATCGTCTTGGGTATCATCAGGCTTGAGGCACACAAGGTCATACAATCCCATACCCTTCAAGGTTTGAACCACAAAGCGGTACTTCGTGGCGTCATGCAAGGCAAGCTCGTCAGGATTGATGGCCTTGGGTGATACAATATTACCATGCTTCATAAACTCATGAGAATCATAGTAACCATCCCAGAGGGCTGCTTGTGTCTTGGTCCAGAAGGCCTTGTCCCCACGAGTGTAAGTCGGTTTCTCAAAGCGATACGGATTCACTGTCCTCCATTCCTGCCACTCAACACGGTTTGCATTGCCAACATTGATAGTTGGTACTATCTCATCATCCTCTTGGGCGACATGCTTATCTTTTTTCTTGCCACCAACAGACTTGCTTCTATCCCCAGCTGAGCTGCCAATGTCAGTACCCTGATGAGCTTGAGGGGGTATGCGACCACTAGAACGGCGGGGAGGATCAGCAGTCCTTCCTCTCTTGGCAACATTGCCACGGTGTGGCTCACCACTCCAACTACCTGTGAATGAGAAAATAGAGCACGGATAGCAGTGGGGCAAGTGTACATGTCATCAGTAAGAGGGAAGCCAAAAGAGCATAGCATATATTCAAGTGTAGTGATGGGATTGTGCGAAAACTGGGCAAGCCGGCGCACAGGCCGGTCCAACCGGGCAGCAGACCGGACAATCCGGTTGGTGCCCGATTGACCGGGCCGTACGCCGGGCCGGCCGGTTGAGCGGCCGGTCGACCGGGCTGGTGACCGGATCTGTCGAGGTGTGAAGTTTTGCCCAGATTTTCTACCACAAATTCATGCAAAAACTCATAAACTTGAATATAGACTATAGCAATATAGTGGAGTAAGTGCATTGTGGTGTGAGACACTCTAAAGGCATGAGGACTTACAAACCCTAACCCTAACCCTAATTTTTCTCAACTTTCCTCAACATGTGGCAATGGGAGAGGGAAAGCAAGAAGGAGAGGGAATGGAAGGGAGATTTACCCGATGACATTGTCCTTGTTGCCCAAGTGAGCAAGAAGAACACGTGAAGAGGGCTTGAGGGCCAAATCCCCAAGATCTCCCAAACGAGCTTGAGAAGGACCAAATCCTTCGGTGAAGAAGCTTGAGAGATCCCGATCTACGATTGGGTGTAGTTTGGGGAGAAACTAGTGGTGGGAAGGACCTAGGCTGTGGTGGAGATGGTCAGGGCGCCGGCCATGGAGTGTGGAGGTTGGGGAACAATGGGGAAGATGACCCCAAGGGGTATCCCTTCCCAAATATATAGTAGGCTGCGCGGCCGGCCAGGCGTCCGGTTCGACCGGACCTGGCACCGGCTGACCCGGCCCCGACCCCGGTTGGCGCCCGGTCAACCGGACCATCCGGTCAGGGACCCGGTCCAACCGGGCCAGGGACCGGCCAGCCCAGACTTGTCTAATTTTGCCTCGTTTTTGCCCCTATGCTTTGTGTAAATGTGTGTGAGTGCTCAAATGATGACATGTACATATAGATAGATAGATGATGATGAGATGAGCATAGACATGGGGTTGGAAACACAAAGTTCTCTAGGCATACCCATTGGAGAGAAAATCCAAACAAGATGTGAATAGCAACAATGGGCATGATTCGAAGTATATATCAAGAATCATAAGTCATTTTGAAAATGATGTTCGCAATAAGATCATTTGGCCTTATATAGTCAAACCAAGTTGTAATGAAGGCTCAATGAGGGGCGGGGGATTACTCCCCCTATGTGAAAGCGCAAATGTCATGTGACCGCGAAGAGACATGCTTGGGTCCATATAATGACATTGGGTCTATTTATGTTGCACACATAGGTATGCATCATACCAAGACATGGTAGGATGACTATCCCCATATGTGCTATACCTCTAAGCTAGATAGCAAGATAAATACAAGAATATAGTGCAAGAAGTTAATCAATCCAAGTTTTTAGGATCAAGAATACCAAGTTCTCCTCTCAAGTTAACAAAGCGGGCTTCATCCAAAGGCTTAGTGAAAATATCCGCCAATTGGTAGGTTGTTCCCACATGAGTGAGATCAATATCCTTATTGGCAACATGATCACGTAGGAAGTGATGGTGAATGTCAATATGTTTGGTGCGACAATGTTGAACCGGGTTATTGGCGATCTTTATTGCACTTTCATTGTCACAAAGAAGAGGCACCGTACCAAGAGACACACCATAGTCTTTCAAGGTTTGCTTCATCCATAACAATTGAGTGCAACAAGATGCCGCGGATATGTATTCGGCTTCGGCAGTGGAGTTTTGTTTCTTGGATGACCAACTCACCAATGACCGGCCAATAAATTGGCAAGCCCCGGAGGTAGACTTCCGATCAACCTTATCACCGGCCCAATCGGAATCCGAATAGCCAATGAGTTCAAAGGTTGACCCCTTTGGATACCATAGCCCGAGAGTAGGAGTGAGAACAAGGTATCTTAGTATCCGTTTGACCGCCACTAAATGGCTCTCCTTGGGAGCGGATTGAAAACGAGCACACATCCCTACACTTAGCATGATATCCGGCCTAGAGGCACAAAGGTAGAGCAAGGATCCTATCATGGAGCGGTATACCTTTATGTCCACATCCTTCTCACCGTCACATGAACCAAGTTGCCCCTTTACGGGCATGGGTGTCTTCATTGGACTCGCATTGGTCATGTTGAATTTCTTGAGCATGTCCCTCACATACTTTTCTTGAGAGATGAAGGTGCCTTTTGCAAGTTGCCTCACTTGGAAGCCTAGAAAGAACTTCAACTCTCCCATCACGGACATCTCAAATTTCCTAGTCATCAATAGCTCAAAAGCTTTGTTATGATTGGGGTTAGTTCCACCAAAGATAATATCATCAACATATATTTGACATATAAAGAGGCCACCCCCTTTAACCCGCTTGGTGAAAAGGGTGGAATCGACCGTACCCATGCAAAACCCATCATGTAGTAAGAAATCCCTAAGGAACTCATACCAAGCACGTGGAGCTTGCTTGAGACCGTAGAGTGCCTTATGGAGTAAATACAGGTGGTTGGGTCGGCATGGGTCTTCGAAACCCGGGGGTTGAGCCACATATGCGGTTTCTTTTAGGGGACCATTCAAAAATGCACTTTTCACATCCATTTGATATAATTTTAAATTGTGGAAAGATGCAAATGCAAGCAAAAGACGAATAGCTTCAAGGCAGACTAACGGCGCAAAGGTATCCTCAAAATCCATACCTTCTATTTGGGCAAACCCTTGCGCCACTAACCTTGCTTTGTTTCGTATGACAATGCCATTCTCATCTTGTTTGTTCTTGAATACCCATTTGGTCCCAATGACATTGATGCGATGATCCTTGGGTCTCTCAACTAGAGACCATACTTCATTACGAGTGAAACACTCCAATTCTTCTTGCATGGCAATTACCCAATCCGGATCGACCAAGGCTTCATGTACCTTAAGTGGTTCAAAACTAGACACAAAAGCATGATGTTGACAATAAGTGATAAGTAATGCATGGTGTCTACGAGTTACCACTCCTCTTGAGATGCTACCAAGGACTTGATCCACTTTCATGTCACTTGCCCTTGTAGCGGCCTTGATCTTCCGAACGGTCCCTTCATGATCAATGAATTCATCTCTTGCTAGTACTTGATCATGAGGAACCACTTGAGCTTGATCATGAGTTGAGGATGTTTCTTGATCATCATCATGGTCTTGCTCCGTGGAATGAGGATCTTCTTCTTGTTCTTCGGATTGTGACTCATCTTGAGTAGAGGATGGTTCTTGAGTTGCACTTGATGGTTCGACTTGAGTTGAGCTAGGCTCCACTTGTGGCGTGCTTGAAACATCTACTCCATCATCTTGATCATCATTATGAACCTCCATGGGCCGGATGTGTCCAATGCCCATATGCTTGATGGCACTAGATGGATCATCATCATTACCTGCAACACATGGAACAACTTGCTCCACTTGGGAGCCATTATCCTCCAAGAACACCACGTCACAAGATACTTCAATAGTCCCGGTGGACCGGTTGTAGTATCTATAGGCGTGAGAGTTCTCCGCATATCCAATAAATATACCCTCTATGGTTCTAGTTTCAAATTTACCGAGCTTTCCTTTGTTGTTTTTAACAAGACATTTGCATCCAAAAACACGAATGTACATAACATTAGGCTTGTTACCGGTAAGGAGCTCGTATGGGGTTTTGTTGTGGAGGGGACGGAGGAAGAGCCGGTTGGAGTAGTGGACGGCCGTAGAGATGGCTTCTCCCCAAAAGTTGTGGGGTGAGTTGAATTCACTCAACATGGTTCTTGCCATCTCAATGATAGTCCGGTTCTTCCTTTCAACAACACCGTTTTGTTGAGGGGTGTATGGCGCCGAAAATTCATGCTTGATGCCCTCATCATCAACAAACTCTTGCATAGTGTAGTTCTTGAACTCGCTGCCATTGTCGGTCCTAATTGCCTTGATCTCGGATTCATACGTACGTTGAGCTTTCTTGGCGAAGGTGATGAACTCTCTATGGGTCTCGTCCTTAGACTTAAGGAGAAAGACCCAAGAGTATCTTGAGTAATCATCAACAATGACAAGTCCATACTTGCTCCCACCAAGAGTATCATAATGTGATGGCCCAAAGAGATCCAAATGAAGGAGCTCCAAAGGCCTAGATGTGGTAACAATACTCTTGATGGGATGCTTCTTCTTGAGTTGCTTTCCGGCTACACATGCACTACAAACACGATCTTTCTCAAAAGAAATGCCGGTTAGTCCCACAATATGCTCACCCTTTAGGAGTTGTTTAAGATTCCTCATGTTAACATGACCAAGGCGGCGATGCCACAACCAACCTTCGTCATGCTTGGCCGCCATTAAACATGTGGAGAAGGAGGGGCTCTCTTTCGAGAGGTCAACCACGTAAAGGTTGTTCTCCACATATCCAACAAGGACCAATTTGAGATTGTCACTCCTAAAGACTTGCACATAATATTTAGTGAAATATGAATTGTAACCGGCATCGGCAAGATGATATATAGAAAGTAAGTTATAGCCAAGGTGTTCAACAAGCATAACCGTCTCAAGGCACAAGTCCTTAGAGATTGCTACCTTGCCATACCCAAGTACCTTTCCCTTTGAGTTGTCACCAAAGGTGATGCTTGACTTCTTGTTGATATCTTCAATGAATTGATCAAGCACACCTTTTCCTCCGGTCATATGATTGGTGCATCCACTATCAAACACCCATTTTGGACCACCGGAGGAATACCCCTACAAAATCAAGTAGAGGATTTAGGAACCCATCGATTAATGGGTTCCTTTGCAATGGCAACAATATCTTTTGGTACCCAAATTGAGTACTCTCTATAAGCATAGCCATTAGGAGGGCCAACATAGTTAGCATAGACATCACCATAATAATCAACAAATAATGCATAGTGATCGTTTGGCCCCGTGCGGTCATCACTAGTGGCTTTGCCCTTTGAGGCTTTGCCATTGTTAGTGACCTTCTTGTTCTTATCTTGAGCGGGTTTCTCCTTCTTGTAGTTGTTCTTCTTGTGGGACTTGGGAGCATATCCAAGTCCATACTTTTGATTGTTTAACCTTTGCTTACTCAAGAGGTCATCCAATCCCATCTTGTTCTTGGAGGTGGTGAACTTTGCAAGTTCCTTTGTTAGCCTAACATTTTCCTCAAGAATAGATGCTTGCTCACAAGAAGATTCATTAGGATGATAGTCAAGACCATATTTGGTCACCAAGGACTCAAGATATGCATTGGTCTCAACATGCAAAGAAAGTTCCTCTTGTAAACGAACATGTTCCTCAACAAGTTTAGCATGCTCACTAGTAAAGGAAGTGGAGGAACAAGCAAACTTTTCAACATCAATGGGATCCTTCATTGATCCAAGAGCCTTTTTGTAGGATTCTTGAAGTAAATCATGGTTCTCTCCAAGTTTTTTGAGCTCATCCTTGACAAGCTTGTTAGCTCTTTCAAGGTGGTCAAGATCCCTAGTGAGAGAAGCATGAGCAACTTCAAGCTCCTCCTTTGAGGCATTGAGCTCTTGGGTCAATAATTGAGCCCTATAAATAGTTTCTAGGTCCTTAACTTTATCAAGTTCATAAGTTTCAATTTGTTGCTTAAGGCCTTGAGATATGCACCTTTCGGTTTTTAGCTCTTGTCTTAGGAGATTGAATCTCCGTTCCTTCTCATTCAAATGATATTCTAATTCCTCAATGGACTCATCCTTTTCTTTGAGTGAGTCCATCAAGAAATCAAACTTGACAAGAGCTTCACCACGAAGGGTGCATCTAACATCATAGAGTTCCTTAAGCACAATTAATTCATCTTGATTTTCGTTCTCATCATCAAGAACACTAGATAGGGAAGGTGGAGGTTCCATTACCTTGGTTTCCCTTGCCATAAGACAAGAGCCAATGGTTGTAGATGAGGTGGAGTCATCGGAGTCATCATCTTGAGTTATCCTTGCCATGAAGGAGGATCCAACATCATTCTCCGTGGAGTAGTCCTTGGAGTAGTCATATGTGAAGAGTGACCCGGGCTTAGAGAAAGCCAAACCGGCCACCCCGGCCTCCTTCTCCTCATCTTCCTCTTCATCATCGGACAAGTACTCGGCCCCAACAAAAGCTCTTCCCTTGTTCTTCTTGTATCGATCATTGATTGGGTTTGGCTTCAATCTTGGCTTGACCCTTTTGATGAATCTTGGCTTGTCCACCCTTTTCTCATAAGGGCACTCATTTGCAAAGTGGCTATCTTCATCACAATTGTAGCAAGTTCTCTTCTTCTTCTTGTCATTGAGGAGCATAGGGAACTTAGCCTTGTACTTCTTGGCAAAGAAAGCAAAGTCGGTAGCCATGTCACTAGTTGAAGTTATCTCTTCATCTTCTTCAATCTCATAGTCTTCCTTGCTTTCATGATCAGCCCTAGCTTTGAGAGCAAGGTTGTGTGGCGCTTCATGGTTGTGTGAGGCTTCATCAACACGGTTCATTGCCATGAGCCTCTTTCCCGCTTTGGCCATGTTTTCATTGGCGGCCACATAGGAGACTAGATCATCGGAGTTGAGGTCGGCACTCTTGGTCATGATTTGCAAGTTGAGTGCAAGGTTGGTGTCTTCTTGTTTGACGGCAATCATAGCAATGACCTTGGACTTTATGAATGCTTCATTCATCTCGAAGCCGTCATTGTACTTCTCAACACCGAGTCCCTTGACCCTTACTCTAAGAGCACCGAGTCTTGCATAAGCATCGGCCACGGACTCTCCTTCTCAAATCATGAATTGATGAGCCTCTTGCTTTGCGGTCTCATAAAGAGCGGATTGGATCAAATCGGTTCCCTCTTGGAGTACTACGATTCGATCCCACAACTCTTTAGCGGACTCTATGTCATTGATTTGATCAAGGAGCTTGCGGTTGATCCCACTCCTGTCACGGGCGGAGGCGTTGAGTTGACAGTTGTAGAATTCGGTGGAGGTCAACCGAATGGGATCTTGTGGCTCCCGGTATCCATGAACAATGATCTCCCACAACTCCACGCTGCAGCTGCGAATATGAGATTCCATAGAAGATTTCCAAAAAGGAAAGTGAGTTCCATCAAAATGGGGAACATTCCCACTATGAGGCATGGGTGAAGTGTTTTTGGGATAGTCATGGTTGACTTCGCGATAGCTCCCTAGTGAGGCCGAAGCCGTACTAGGAGGCCCACTAGTCAAGTTCTTAAGCATGGTAGACATCTCTGCCATTTGGCTTTGTAGCTCATCCTCCTTTTTCTTCTTCTCGGCATCATATGCCAAGAATCTAGATTTCATCTCTTTAACCGAAAGGTTAGAGTTTTCATCTAGACCCTCGAATAGTTTTTCCATCTCACTCTTAAGGCGGTGAAGCCCTTAATAAGAGTCCAGGCTCTGATACCAATTGAAAGTATAGAGATGGTAAACCTAGAGGGGGGTGAATAGGTTTCTACAGATTTTAATCCTTTCTTTGCAATATTAGGCTTTGCGGAATATAAAGGTGAGCCTAATGCAAACTAGGTGAAGCAACCTATATGAAGATACAACTATCTCGAGCACGAAGGCTCTCTCAGGCAGTTTAAATCACAAGTAAGGAGTTCGGTTAGAGATAACCGATAGCACGCGGAGACGAGGATGTATTCCCGTGTTCCCTTGCTTTGCAACAAGGTACGTCACGTTTGGAGGGGTGGAGGTCCCACGAAGGATTCCCCACGCCACGAAGGCTCACCCTATTCTCCGGAGCCTATCCCACGAAGGAATAGCTCACTCACTTGTGGTAGACTTTGAGGTAGCCTCCAAACCTTCACAATCTTGCCCGGAGCGAATCCACAACCCGGATGCTTCCGGACTCCTCTTGCCCACCTAGGGTTTCCAAGGAACCCTAGGAAGCAAGCTTCTCGATGAATACAAGGGGGAATGAGATTTGGCTTGGTAGAACAGTAGATCGGGTCCTCCTCTAGTGATTCCCCGGAGGGATTTGAGTTTGGGTGGAGGAGGAGGGAGATCGGAGGCTTTTGGTGTTTCTAATAATGGAGTAAGAGAGAGAGAGCTCAAGAACAGCTTGTAGTATATTGTCTAACCCTTCCAAGATAGGAGAAGGGGTATTTATAGTGTTCTTCAAAATCTGGCCGTTGCAACTTGCCACCTCAGCATTTTCCTCGACAAACCCGGTTGACCGGACCACAGACCGGAGAGCCCGGTCGTGAGGCCGGTCAGACCGGATCAGCGACCGGATCTCCTTTGCGTCGTCCTGGCGCTCCTTCGGTTGGTGGCCGGTTGGCGCCCGGTTGGCGCCCGGTCGACCGGACGGAGCGCCGGACCCGCCGGTCAGTAGCCCGGTTGACCGGGCGGCAACCGGATCTGCTGGCTCTTCGTTTGAAGCCCGGTTGGCGCCCGGTTGACCGGCCAGCACGCCGGACAGGCCGGTTGCTGGCCCGGTTGGACCGGGCTGCAGACCGGATTTCTCCTGTAGACCCTTTTTGATTGTTGTCGAAGTGGGGGGTCTCCTTTAGCCTTCTTGTTCCTTTGATACACCATTTACGCCTCATTGCCTAATACCTGAGATTATCCTTATAAACATATTAGGCCAAATACTTTAGCACGGTGTCATCGTTACCAAAATAATGGATAAGGGTAAAATACCCTTACAGGCGCGGGTCGCCTCCGTCCGTGCATGGTCTTCGTCACGCCGCCGGGTCTTCCTCGCCTACTTCGTGTACCGCCGCCGCGCCTCCACCTCAGGTCGCTGCTGGGCTCGCCAACCACTTCAGGTTGCGCTGAGCTCGCCGATCACCGCAACGCCCGTCTAGGCGTCCAGCATGACCACCCCTGGTCACCGCGGGGTTAGCCGCCTTCTACGTTTTCGTACACTACAGCTTTGCCGCCAATGTCCTCGCCTCCTCCCCGACTACGTCACCTGCTTCTTTACTCCGACACCCGTTGTCGAGACTCGCCTCTTCCCCGACTACACCACCTGCTCCTCTACTCCGACACCCGTCGTCGAGACCTCCTCCACTAGTCTACTCCGACATGGCGCGCACTTTGTAATGTTCCCTACCCCCGCACGCCCGGTACTGGCAACACCGATACGTGCCTTCGTCCCCGACGCGTCCCCGGGCCTGGCAAGCTCGGACCGGCGCCTCGTCTTCATCAGCTTCGACGACGTCTTCATCGGCATCGCCTCTACGACTGCTTCGACGCGTCACCGCCGAGTTCTTCTATGCGTACTCGGTTCTGGCAAAACCAGAGTATGCCTTCGTCCCCGACGTGCGCCTGGTTCTGGCAAAACCATGGTTGCACTTCGTCCTCGACGGCCCAGACTACATCGACTTCGGCATCGACGTGCGCCGCCTGCTCTGGTCCGCTTTGAGGCTTCGATACGCCGGTTCTTCGCGGCTATCGGCACCAAGATCATGGCCATGCATTCTGACCACAAGCCCCACGTCGTCCCTGTCTTTGATGTCCGCACCCGGCGCGTTACCCTGCTCGGTGCCTGGTGGGAAGAGTCGTTCCCTTGTGAACCCGTATACATGGCCGTCGGAGACAAGCTCCTTGTCCTGGACAAGTACTGCGCGGGGATGCTTTATCCACCTTGTGAGGGAATGGATTGGGCTTGGTTAGAGCTTCCTAATGATTTCTTCATGCTCCAGGGCATCACCTCCTACGCCCTGCACCCTGACGGGCAGACTGTTTTTGTCAGCGTGAAGACGGCCACTTTCTCCCTCGATACCGAGTCCGACCATCCAGAGTGGAGGTTTCATGGCGACTGGGAGCTGCCTTTCACTCGACGTGGTTACTTCGACCCCGGTCTGGACGCTTGGGTCGGGCTCTCTCTAGCGACCCCGACACGCTCGGCTACATTTGCTCCTGTGATGTTGTGTCCACTGATTTCCCCGACGCCTCCAGGAACACGCAACCCCCAGCGTGGAAGCTCAGTAAGGAGAAGCTCTTCTGTGTTAACCCGGCTGAACATCACATTGGAGCAAACCTTGTGTACATGGGAAGAGCCAGAGGCTTCTGCCTCGTGCAGTACTTCCATGTTGAAGACCTTGACATGGACGATGTGAGCAGCAGCTCTGACTCTGATTGCGAACTGGAGCAGTTTCATCACTTTAGGCTTCGACTAACCACCTTCTCTCTCAAGTATGATGACAAAGGAGACCTGCGGACTGAAACGCCCTGCCGGGTTAGATGCTACCAGCTGCCTAGAGCATCAAAGATCCTTTGCTTTCGTAATCCTCCAGCATTCTGGATGTGATAAAAGCGCGCCATGCGCATATTTTGTGCATCAAAGATCGGAATAATCTAGCTAGTGATAGCATCTTAATTGGATGTAAAGCCATGAGCATATTGTAAGAGTACTCGATGATTACAATTGTGGTGCCCTGTGACTCGTGATTTATGCATTATAAATACTGCAACAATGATCAGATGTTTTGTGAATTTCATAGATACTAACCTACAGTTGTATGCCACAGATGTAGTAGATTCTTAGCAATTGTTTTATGTAAACCCACAGATGTTTGCCACTAAAAATGTTTTAAAACAAGTTCTGAAAGATGGAAGCTCGTAAGCATGGATAATAATACTCTTAACTTAAAAGGTGGCAATAGACATCAAATTCATGCAAGCATATCCTGCACCGATGTCATCGCAATGCAAATCTATAACGGGAATATGGACACCCAAACTTTGTTACTGGAAACCCATGGCCGGGGTCTACAACTGACTAGTACCGAAGATAATGGTTCCACAATATATTGAATTCGATTCACTAGAAAAAGATGTAAGCTCTGATAGGCATGGATAACAAGCAAAAACCGATGCAGCGCTGGCAGAATGCCTACATGCGACTTGCTGAAGATTAATCTTGAGCCTACTTTGCCGACAGAAGACAGAGGGGATGGGGTTTGTGGCCAGAGATGCACAAGGTACACTGCTAGAGGATCAGGAGCTGGGCGAGTTCTGTTGGCGAACTGTGCTTTACAGACTGAAGCGATGGCCTGCTCTGAAGCAATCCAGGCGGCGCCTGGAGGAGTATGGGGCATATACAAATCGGAACTGTTTCCTCAACTCTAGCCTATGCACTTCAGGCAGTACTGACTAAGATCTATATGCCGAAGTAGTCATCTCCTGCGACATAGGAGGTTTCCTACAGCTCAATTTTATGTTCTCTGATGTGGCAAATCTGCCTGGTTAATGTAATAGTGCGGATCTCTACATGCCGGGAAGAGCGGACAGAAAGAGGAGACCTTTGCTCTATCTCCTTCTTCCTCTTCCCACCCCATCTGTTAGCTGCTTATGGTGCAAATCAGCATGAATTTCGGCTTTTGTGGCCGGAGTCTATACTAGACGATAGCAAACATACCCTGCATCAATGTCATCCCAACCCAAATCTGCAATGGGAACATGGACACGACCCGTTCCGAACTTTTTTTTTTTGGAAACCTGCAGCAGTCCAGAACAGACTACTAGAATATAACCGTTTGACAATATGTCGAACTCAACTCACTGGGAAAAGATGCATATTTCTATATTTCCTTATGGTTAGCATTCATGGTCGGAATACATCACATCAGCGTGAGTTGCCACGCAACTTTATTTTTCTCACTTGGAGATATCTTATTGTTCGGAGTACAGCATGAGCCTTCTTATAACCAGTAGAATGGGCCTCCACCGCATTCATGCCAAGCCGGAGAGCATTACTTAGCAGCCTTAATGAAATCTTCGATGTCGAAAGTTCCATCAGGATCAGACTTTGTGATTACGCCCTGTGAGTCAAGGGGGAAACACACAAAAAGTTAGCCAACCATTGTTCTGTGTGTACAGACCACAGCAAAAGAGCATAAGCACATTGAAATGCTTAAAAAGTGCAAGCATATAGATCATACCTTTTCTGTTATGATTGCAGTAATTAGATTTGCTGGAGTGACATCGAAGGCGGGGTTCCAGACTGATATACCTGACGCTGCGACTTGCTTTCCAAGACCACCTTCAGAGTTCAACAGCTCTTTAGGAGATCTTTCTTCTATGACGATTTCCTTCCCAGATGGGAGGGAGAGATCGATGGAAGTTACTGGTGCCGCCACGTAAAACTGCACACCGTGATGCTTTGCAGAAATTGAGAGGTTGTATGTGCCGATCTTGTTGGCCGTGTCACCTTCATATCCCAAAAATAGAGTGAGCAACAAGAAAAAAATGGTCTTCAGTTCATTTAAGAATTTTCATTGTGGATAGTTACCATTTGCAGCTATACGATCAGCACCAACTATTACAGCTTGAACTTGCCCATTATTCATCAATGCAGCTGCAGCAGAGTCTGCTATCAGTGTTGCAGGTATTTTTTCATGAACTAACTCGAAAGCCGTAAGCCTCGAACCCTGGAAATTTGAAACAGAACGTTGAGAGATTTTTATGTCTGTGAACTCACTACTAAACCTATCATAAGAATAAGTGCTGAGGAAAAAAGGTAGCAATCTGTTCTTTTCCAGTAATATCTTTGACCTTAAATGACCTAGACAGTTAGTACCTTGAGAGCAAGATACATAACCTAGACAATTAGTAAGAAAATCTAAGATGTGTGACTAAATAAATTTTCAGCGCTCTAGCATGATACATGACCTAGACAGTTAGTAGCAAAATCAAAGAAGTAAATCACTGTGCTCTTAAAAATATTGGGTACAGCTATGAGATCGATTTATGTCTAGTACAAAATAAATGAGCTACTCCCTCCGATCCAACTTACTTGTCTCAGATTTTCCTAGATATGACAAGTAATTTGGATCGGAGGGAGTACATTATTCATAAAATTTCTACTACATGTGAATAATGAAATGAAAAATCTCTACCTGGTTAAATGGACGAGTTTCAGTGCAGAAGGCCTTCTCTAGAACTCCTCCAGAGTGAAGAGCACGAATAACCCCAAGGGCAGTTCCATAACCAGCAGTTGCAAGACTAAATTGCAAAGCATGAGTATAATAAGATAAGGAATTTGAGCATCTTAGAAGACAAATTTAATTTCGGTTTACAGGTATACCTGCCAGTATTACAATGGGTTAGAACAGAGATGTTTTTCGAGCTTCCAAGCTGCAGTTGAAGGAACTTAGCTCCATGCGAGCCAATTGCCTTATTATCAGCCACATCATCAACTAGCATAGTCTCCGCAGCTTCGATAAAGACCTGGTTGGCGAAAGGATTATAAAACATGTTAGCAAATGTAGGTCAAATGGGTTCACCTGGCAGTTCCATCTATTAGGAAAATATTCTAAATTCATCATGTTATGTACTTAATGTTATATCACTAGACCATATACGAGGATGCTAAAATCAGGCAAGGTGGCAATCATCAACAGTTTTCAAATGCATCTAAGAGGAAAACCCGGGGTTTTATGACCTGTTATCACCTGGTAAGTTATAATGATCAGTATTTATGCAACTATGCTTGTTATCATTTGTAAGTTGTAACCTGTAGTCCAGTATGCAATTAACTGGGTCAATTGTGCACACAAGATAGTGCTTGTTTCTTGTTGGTTAACGAGTGCAATCAGTACTCTCGGAATTGAAAGACTTCAGCACAGAAGGTGGACGCAAACAACTCTGCCCGGAACCAACCAATGAATAACCAAAAGATGCTCACTAGGGATATAATCAGCTACAAAAGGTGTTGGACTGTTGGTTTGATGCTTACAAGTTTGGATGTTCAGCCCCATACCATGTCATACCATCAGGTCTATTCCAGTTTAGATTTATAATCGAAGAAAAATAACTTGCACAGCCAATTAACTCTATGCCTCTGGTTCAGCACGTAGGCACAATTCAGGATGAGTCTGTTTCTGTAAACTGTAGGTACTTAACTACAAGTGAGCAGACATAATTGATATAGCTTATCACCTGAAAGATTAATTTGGCATCCTTTGCTGTTTCAGCTGTCCTTGACACTAAACTCTGAAGCTTTGTTGCAGCGTCAGACAGGTTCACTGCAGTGGGCCGGCTGACAAAGAAATTAAAAAAACATCGATTAGCTATGCAAAAAGAAAAGCAGAAGTAGACACTGATTTAAAAGAACAACATGAAGAGTGGGACCAAACTCGCCAGCAAGGTGCTGAACCAAAAACACGGAATAGTTGAACTATGTTTACCTAGATACAAGATACTCCAATTTCTTGGAAATGAACGAGGCAGCCTCTGCAGGTGTACTGGTGAAATCCTGATCAAAAACTTCGACAGCTAATGATAATGCTGCTGCTATGGCTATTGCGGGAGCACCGCGGACAACCATATCGCTGATTGCGTTCCTGAATAATGTTAAAGAGTTGAATGTTCAGGAACACAAGCATAAATACAAATATCAAAGATCTATGGGAGATGGCACTTCCAACCTCAAAGCTCAACTATTTTTTCAATTCTTATGCATCCCTAGACACTTGAATTGGCATATGTGAGCACAAAACAAACTTGTAGAAATTTTAACAAAGGTCTCGTGCTATTGTTATATTTATATAATTATATTCTATGATTTCTTTAGTGTTCATCAATGTAGCATAAACATTTATGGTAGAAGAAAATCACAGTACAAACTTTATAATTGCACAAAAAACTACTCAACGATTCTTGAAATATTTGTGTAGCATTACAAATTTTAGAGTAATTAAACAAATATGTTCAGACTGTTTTATTCAAGTTCATAATGTTAAACAATGTATACATATTTTCTGGATATGTTTTCACTAATTCAATTCCGACGCATTCTAAGCCTTTTGAGTTCTCCACAAATTATTTTAAAAACAAAACGAATTTACAAATTCTCGGTTTTCTTTTCTTTAGACCAGTTATCAGTTTCACTTTTGCACTGACTCAATTCTTTGTCTTGGGCTGTTTCTTTCTCCTTTATCTGGCCTGGCCCATTTCAACCCAGCCGAACCAAATCCCACTTGTAAGCCCTAGCGCATCCGCAGAGCCAGCAAACACCGCCGCCACGACCCCCCTCCCCACTTCTTCCTAGTATCTTCAATCCAGAGTGCCTAATCAAATTTCCTATCTTCGGACCCTTCTACTAAAGAAACTAGGATGTAGGACGTAAGGAGGAGAACAGAGAGCTCACCATCCATCGGTGGAGTCCTTCACATCGATGTAGACCTCCTCGAGAGGCAGCTTCCTCTGCAGCGCATCACAACGAAAATCAAGAAGCCAATCAATCCAACAACAGAGGAACTCGCCCCCACTTCACATGGAACATACAGCACTTCGCAGAGGCGAACCTGATCGAGAAGGCGGAGCGACCCTCGGTCGTAGAGGATGGCCTGCAGCGCGCTCGATTCGCCCATTCCGCGAGGCAAAGAAATTCGGCCGAAAATTTGGAGTGTGCAGAAATTGGGGCGGCTCCTCGGGGGAAGCAGAACAAGGGGAGCACGACAGGAGGTGCTGCTCAGTCGATTGGGACTCTTGTCGCCGTTTATATTCGCCGCAACCAAATCTCGAACGCCTCTACTCTTTTGCCATTAAGCCCTTTGGTGTTTCGAATTTGTGCGATACCTACTCATATACGGATTCAAATATGAGTGTAGACGGTAGTAATATTATTAATGATAGAAGACTATGATGAAATGAATTTGATCAATAAATATGAATTATGAATTATAAATTTATCATTAAAACCCCCTTCTAAATATGTATCCTATAACATATATATTTTAATATATAATTTATATTTTGTTAACTAAATTTATGATCAAAATTTTTAAACCTACGTAAAGGCCTAATAAATCGATATGGAGGGAGCAGTATCCGTACTTGTACACCACTTTTTCTTCACCCTCCGGTGGTCCAGCAATCAATATACACACGGTTTGATCAAGTGTCGTACAAAAATTGGGACAACAGAGCGTCGTCGTTGCTCGGGTATTGGGTGAAAACACAAATATAAGATTTTCAAAACACAAAATTTGGTACAATTATTACTTATCGTGATGAGCTGGCACCATGTGCTAATAAAAATTTATGGGACAAAAAGAATGTCCATGTATGCACATAATGTATCTGAAGAGGTTTTCCGGTATAGAGAATTTATCGCTAAGCATGTTGATGCGCTTAAGAAGAAGTCTGGTTCATGCACACATGTTATACAATGGCGGTGCTACACACATTTGTGATGTTGAGAGGTTTTTATCGTGAGTGTTAGGAAATACTAAGAATATAACATGTATTTCATAGTTTAACTTTGCGACCTCAAGAAAGAAACACAAGAAAAAAGAACTACATAGAAACGAACATTTTTAAGGCATATCAGTCCTTGGGGGTTACAAGTTTACATCAACTATCAATGATTTCCTAAAGAAGTGACACTTCAAACATTTGCAGAGCACTCCTAATTTACAGAGCACTCTGCTTGGTATGTGGCATTATCCATAAAGCTAGGCCTGATGGCCTTATGTTTAAAAGCACTTTTCAATTTTTTTATTGAGTCACAAATTTCAAACAAGAATCATCAAGAGTTCAGATTGTTAGAATACGTATAGAACATAGAGATAGACTAGGACTCTAGAGATATCATCGTGTACTCCAAGTCTGCTCTCTCCTGTACTTCTATATATATCCCATGAGGGTCACCGAAATAAACAACGAAAACGAAACAATATTAGGGTTCTACAATTTTCTACATGATGGATGGCCATGGCCAGCTTCAAGCACATCAGGAGCGCACATGGACGCCGCCGGGCTTGGCCATATGGCCGGCTTCAAGCACATCAGGAGCGCACATGGACGCCGCCGGGCCACGCGCCCGCGTCACACGACCCTTCTGCGGCCACAGATCAGACATCTACGACACGCGCTCTACAGTCCACGCGCTCGATGTTTTCGGGAACACTGCATCGGCGTGAACGTATGATGTCGTGGGGTGCAGCACGATGCCTCGGCCATCTGGAACACCGGACTACTTCGACAAACTACATCTATATATGCTGAGCACGCACGTCTACACCGACAAAGTTTGCATCGGACAGCACCGAGCCAAACACTACAACATCAGCTGTACACTACATCAACACAAGATCTTCGTCGAGTACATCTACGAGAAGCGACATCGACATGCACCATCGACACGCCAGGCCGGTGTGGAAAGAGATGCAAGTTCGTCATTGACTTCTCCAACAGCACGACATCGACATCATCATCGCCACGAGGGACGCCTCCAAGCGACACACACCGTCGACACGCTTGTTGCTTCGACATTGCCGAGACATCATCGCCAAGGTCTACATCACCATGGTCATCATCGACATCGTCGTCAACACTACGCCGCCGCCGCACAACATCGTCCACATGATGGACATGAAACTACAACGCCCTCTGACATTACAACTGCAAGGCACGACGCCGGTATTGACCGCGTCCGACGGCTAAGACTGCATCGGCACACCACAACCGCGCACATGGTTCTGGCAAAACCGTGTGTGCTTGGTGGGCTTCCTCCAGTCCTGGCAAGACTGGTGGTCTCACCTATGACCGCGTCCTCTGACATCCGCAAGATGCCTGCGACGGTACCCCTCAGGGTGCAAAACTTCGCCTCCGACGGTACCTTTTAAGGTGCAAAACATCGGCCTCGACTGCAGCTCCGTCCAAATAAAAAAAAGGAAGACGAAACCCGCGTAATTTTTTGCGCCTCTGGCCTCCGGCGAAGGCGGCTACACCACATACGACGACTACATCATCGACCACGACTACCTCGGCCACGGCTACATCACGATCGGCTACCTCGACATCAACATCAAGGCTACGTCTACAGTGACACATTGGCAACAACTCCAGTCGACAGCGTCCGCGTCGTCACTTGCGTCCACGACACTCCCGCTGTGACTGCGGGAGGGAAGAGAAGGAACCAGAAGGGGACGCTGATGATGACAAGGAGAAGAAGAGGACGGAAGCGCGGGACTTCAAATCGAGTCGCAATCGTCCGCTTCACTCCCGCTACGACCGAGGGGGAATGTTAGAATACGTATAGGACATAGAGATAGACTAGGACTCTAGAGATATCATCGTGTACTCCAAATCTGCTCTCTCCTGTACTTCTATATATATCCCATGAGGATCACCGAAATAAACAACGAAAACGAAACAATTTTAGGGTTCTACAATTTTCTACACAGATGAATTAATTGCTATCACAATGTTAGAAGTCCAGCACCGCCACTGATGTTAGATGGAGCAAAAATAATTGACACTCGAACTAAAAACAGGAGAGAAACATGAAACATGTTGCAGTCTGGCTGCAAACTTTGACCCAACAAAACAATCCTACGAGTCGGGGCGAAGACTGAACATGCGAAATCATGCGGTGCCTTCAGGCGGCAAGAGTCATGCCACACGAGACAAGTCCACAAATCTGGAAATATGCGGGGAATCAAATGGCTGTTACGCAAGAAGGACACACCAACTCCCCTGCACAAGTTTGGGGCTATGGACAACAGGAATCGTTCTCTCCGATTTTAGTGGCTACGAGCCTACGATGCAAGAACACAACAAAGATGGGGTCGGCCCCAGGGGAAAAAGGAATCATTCTGCGGTTCAATTTCTTATCAATAGTCCGTACTAACTGATTCGTATTTAAAGGGCCTGCATTTCTCGGTTTCGCTGAAACGCAAAAAAGACATTTTGTCAGCCATCACATATCGGATAGCACTTTTGTGCACCTTTTGAGCGAGTTTGTTGTTTGTTTGTCGGGGTCAATTTGTCAGCCATCAAGATGTATACCTTTTTTTTAGAGGGGTGTATCTTTTCTTTTGTGTTATATTGTGTAGTTGCATCTTTTGTTTGATTCTACTGATGGCGCAGCTAAACATTTTCTTTATGTAATTGTATTTGTTTCCTTTTGTAATTTCACCTCCTTGTGGGTTTTACAAGTACATAATTATTGTATTGTATTTGGTCCGTCATGTATCATGCGTATTTAGATAAAGCTGAGACATCTTTTTCAGGATGGAGGAGTACAATTTTGTGTTTGTAGGCGGTACTAACATATGAACATGTTTAATATGAGTGGAATGGTAGGTGGAGCGAAGAAGCAAATCGTCTATGATTTTGCATATCGCGGTCGCGGAGATAGAACAACCGTTTAAATTTTTTCTAATGATTTTGTTATGTTAACCTGATTTTTTCATATAAAAGCATTATGACCATCTTTTCCGTTGTTGTTGCTCGTGATGCTGCGCTGAACCTTTCCCGTGCCCTCATTTGCTTGCTAGTCTACTCCAGTAGAAGTGTAGAACTCCTCCGCTCGGGGGTTGTGGCTTCCGCCGCTCCTCTGTGTGCCGACATCGTCGCTTCTATGTTGTGGCCAGGTCAGTCTCCGCCTTCACTGGTGAAGGCTAACGAGCTGCCCACACAATCGCCGGGTCGAAGAAGGCGATGTTCGTGAGTGAATTGGTTCTGCGGTCATCTGATCTAGCTTTGATGGGCCTCTGAAGTGGCGGCTGGTATTACATATGATAAAAAATTCACCGAGTACCCATGGGTATCCATACCTTGTTGAATTGCCATCCTAAGAGCAGCTCCAATCGCGTCCCCCAAACTGTCTTCCAAAGAAATTTGGGGCGCGCCGAACGTTTGACCTCCCCTAGCCGCGCGCCTCAAAGCCTTTTTCGATCTGGTGCGGCTCAATAAGGTGTCCGGCACCCCGAGCCCGTCCCCTCTACACAGGGGACGCTGCGGGGATGCCGAACATAACGAAAACCCGCGTCGCGAGTGGCGGGCTCGATTCGTCAGCGACGCAGGTCGCGCACCCGTCGCCTGTATCTCTGGATAACGCAATTTAATTTTTGCGCATCGATGGTGCAATTTCCCCAGACGTGCAGCAAAGACGTCTCAACGCACCTTGTCCTGCGTGCCGGCGTTCATGCGCGCAACCTCCCCCTCGCCTACCTCCGACTTATAAAACGGGGTGCTCGCTCATCGCCCTCCCACACAACCCTAACACCACACATCCACGACCCTAGTCGCCGCCACCCTACTTTCTCTACACGCGCTCCTTGGTGGGTTCTTCAACTTGTCGTGGTCGCGGCCGCTACGACTGTGGCCGTGGCAGGGGCAAAGGCAGGGGCGGTCGTGCTGCACGCTGGCCGTCGCCTGAGGAAGAGGAATGCTCCTGCAACAAGTACTTCGAGTTCATCGTCTTCATCAACGATGACCCTTTTGGCAAGAAGAAGCTCCCGAACGCGTTCGTTGAATTTCTCGCCGCCCGAGAGCTGGTGTAATATCCCAGGTTTCGAGACATTTGCGGGGTAGAATTGGAAAATGGTTGTGCATTGCATCGCAAAACTAGGGGAAATTTCGCGCTTAATTGCATAAAACATAAGAGGGAACAAGTTTCTCTCTCGACATCAGATAGGATTAGGGTTTCGAGAGTGCGACAAACTTGGACATGATCTCTTTTGAATTAGGGTTTTGAAATGAGGGGGAACATTTGAATTTCACACTTACAATTGAGTGGTTGAATTTGAAATGATTTTGAAGTTAAATTCAAACTCAAACAATACATAAAATATAAAGATAATGAATAATTCAAACAATAATATTATATTTGGATAATACAAATAAGAAAAGAATACAAATGTATTACAATAAGCACATTAGAGAAACATTGAGCTTTATTGATCATCACACACATAATACATTGTCTTTACAATATTCAAATATAATATTATTACATAACTCATTTCAGAAAATGATAAATGAAAAAGAAAAGGAAAATTACAATGGAGAAATGAATTAGCTAAAAACAAATCTATCTATTTTCTTGATCTTCTTGATCAACAAGTAGATGGAGTAGTCCTTGATCATCCCATTTTGATCCCTGCATAGTCATAATAGAAATAGAGATGCACATTATGCCAAATGGCAATGCCACTTGTTAGATTAGAAACAAAGGTGAAATAGGCAGGATAAGATCAACCAGCCGAAGCTGATCCACAGCTTCACAAGTCCCAACAGTGAGTAGCACAAGCAGCTCACAAGGATGAGTGCATGTTCACGAACACACACACACACACAAGAGGAGTCACCAAAATGGTGTCGACCAAGGAGGACATCACAGGTTGATCTAAAGCCTTTTCAAGCACAAAACCTAGCCATTCATCGACCATCCAGCCATAGCTAGCAAGAACACAAGAACACCAAGAACAGTTCCAGTTCTTTTTCCACCAAGAAGAAGAAGTTGTTGAGCCAACAGATGGAGTAGCCCCAGCACAGACCAGCTAGGAGGAGCAGGGCAAGCATCAAACCAACGGCCAGAAGAAATACTCTACACCAACACCATCTAGGAGCTGGAGTGAGGTATACATTAAATCATTGACAAACCAGATGGTTTTTTCCATAATATTGCACAGGCATGCTACACACAAACACGCAAGGGTGGAGAACCCTGTTTGATCATCATTTGGTCATAGACCACGTGAATCTGGTGAAAATGGCAAACATCCAGAGATGAAGCAAACATATGCCCATGGTTATGCCAACCATACAAGTGGTAGCATCTTTCAAATGGAAATAGGAAGGAAACCATCCCAGATAACTAACCATATCTACCAGACTACACTAGCCCTTTGAAACCATCAGAAAAAGGCAGTATAAAAGTATCTGCCAATATTTTTCAACATCAAAAGCTGCTGGCAATCCAAATGGATCGCCCAGCAAGCACTTATCCCATCACAGAAAAAGCCAACAAGATGGGAGATACCAAAACAGCAACTAGATGCTGCTAAGGCCAACTCAACCACACACAAAGCATCCAGTAAGCCTACACACTTATCATTACCAAGATAGGGTTCAAGATGGAGCTAGGGTCCTCAACAGTAGTTGGCATCCCTCTAGCTCAAGTATATACATCATCAGATTCATTACTGCAAAGCAGTTCATCTCATTTATCCATTTATTCATGATAAGCTATACAGATAAATGAAGTAAGCAAATAACCAGCAACAGAAACACTTGTTAAGCATCCAATGGATCACTGCAAGCATAAGCACATGCTTTACCAAGTATTAGCAATCACCAGTACATGGTGAGGTGCTACACAAGTACAATAATAACCATTAGCAAGCACAAATATGATCACAGCGAGCAGTTATCAAGTAACTAATGATCATATGATCATTAGAGCTCGCTAGAGCTTGCTTGAACCAACCGGAGCATTAGTAACTCATAATAGTTACTGAATTATCATAGCCAAGTCATAACTGAATTAACAGTAATTGAATAAACAACTTTATAATTGTATCAAGAAGCACATCATTCAAAATGGATGAATTTGTGCCACTGAACAAGCAAGCAAGACCTAGGAGTAGATAGAGCTTCACAACAACATACACAAGCACAACTTGCACTTGCAAATGCAAGCACTGTAAGCTGCAGTAAGCTAGAGATGCATAAAGGATGGCACACACATATATTTGAGCCACAACAACAACCAGAGCCAAGCAAGCAAGCAATTGAGCAGCCAATAGCATAACCGGTGGCACAGTAGGAGCATTAGTAGGAATTCATGGCATACAGAGCATACAACAACCAACAACATATCATTAGAGCATGGCAGAAATAGCAAAGCAGCAGCCAGTAGCACAGCAGCAGGCCAAACCCTAGCGCAAGAACAGCAGCAGCTAGCACAACACACAAGCAGCATGGCATGGCCAACACCTTAGAGAGGATGGCAGGGCCAATGACCAGAGCTAGGAGAAAAAGTGGAGAAGGGAGAGGAGCAGAATAGGTGACGTACCTGGAGCTGGGCGCTGCGAGCGTGCCATGGCGGCACAGCGGCACACGCCTGGTCGTGGCGGCGCCAGGCCAAGTCCAAGCCGCGGTCCACGCCGAGCACCACTGCTCCAACGCACCACCAGCGTGCTCTGGATAGCACCACAGCGTCCAGGGGCATCAGCACGACGAAATCGCCACGGATCCCGTAACCCTAGCCACAGAAGAGGGGTCGGAGATGAACGATGGCGACACGAGCTCCAGATCGAATAGGATGGAAGGGATCGGCGTTGAGAGGCGGTCCGACTGCGACCCATCTCACTGCCAGGGATCGACGGAGGCGGCCAGGAGACGCCGGTGGCGACACAGAGTCGCGGGAGCGAGAGGGGATTAGGGTTAGGACGCAGTGAGGACGACACGAGCGTCTGGGTTGGTTGGACCGAGTGTGGTGACCGGCATACCACTGCATGGTGTAGTATGCAAGTCTGATACAACACCAATGAAACACCGTTCCACTAGTATTATATCGCTCAGAGTGGTACAACAGAAACATATGCGGGTCCAAGGCATGTCTATAGAATTACAACTCTGACTCTATTACATAAGATCAACACAGCCTCCTACTTTACAGTGAGGTAAATCTGCAAATAAACTCCAAAAGAACGACTCGTAGTCTAATCCTGTCACGAACTCTATTTGTAGAGTATTTACCTAGCTATAGAGGCTAAGAATAGATTCTAGCTAAATAGGAGCTAGATTTAGGAAGTTGGTTCCCTTCTATTGCTAAACTAGGTTTTCTCCTTGTTGAATGTGGTATCTGACTCCTCTGACAGGGTCCTGTCTCTTGAAGTTGTTGTTGACTTCTCGGCCTTCGAGTTGCACTGTAGATCCTCCTTTGATGCCTCCATATCTAAGCAGGGGATTTAAGAGTGGGATGAGTACGAGCGTACTCAACAAGTTCATTATAGGAAAGAGGTGTTTAATGCACTAGCTACAGCATTAGACCAGAAAGTCTAATACCAATGCAAGTTTTCATAACCATTTCTTCAAAAGGTTGCTTTTATTCAGAAGAACTATGTCCGTCAGCCTTCACCGGTTTACTAGAACTTCATGGAGCTCCTTTCCGGCCGCGTTCGCAGTTCCATATCCCGGAACAGGGAGTGACAGGTCACGGTTCTTTACACTCTGCAGAGGTGTGTTGCTTTACCCATAAGAGATCTTAACCTTGGTGCCAACCGGGCAGCTTTCCCGTCCACACTTCCTTCGGTGTGAGGCCCGGTATAAGGTCATAGTCAATCATATTCCTCCGCTACCTCGCACACCCACCCTTTGTTGCAAACCCCGACCCTGGGTCCTCGCCGGTCCCATTATTCCCGTAATTTCAGGGTGGACCCCGACCACGACGACGATGCGGGATTGAACCAAACTCCTTCGCCGGTAGCTGCAACCCATCATAGACCACTTACCGTGGGGAATTAGAAGGGGATCCCCACCCACCAATTGTTCCGCAAGCAGCAACCGCTACGGTAAGCAACAGCTATACCGTGGGGAATTAGAAGGGGATCCCCACCCACCAATTGCTCCGCAAGATACAACCGTCTACGGTAAGCGCATCCGTTGATGTACAAGAGGTGGAAATACGGTTGACTATTCCGTCCCACTCCAGATCTTATGGTTAACATGGTTATTACGGCACAAGAATCACTGGCGACATTTGTTGTTTAATCCTAGATGGATATAAACCCTTGCAATGGAACCTCCACCATATCAACACAATCCATGGTTCCATTCCCAACCACATAGTCATATTCATAGTTATGAAAATAGTGGTTTTGATTTTTATGCAATAGTGATAACCATAGTACTTTGCAAGTAATTTGATAGAAATACTCAATTGACATGAGCAAGTGATGAACTTGCCTTTCTTGACTGCAAGATTATGCAGGCAAGGTCTTCGATACGCAATAACTCCAAATTCTGAAATAGCATCATCGTCCGGTAAGGACGATGTTTAAAAGATTGGCAAGGATGCAATAATGCATAAGTATGAGATGCAATCGCTCTAAGCGTGACCTAACCCCGATGATTTAGGATTAGTGGGTTGTAATAATTAGTTCAGGGTGTGTTGCACTTTTAGAGTGATTCACAAACATGGTTCTTATTCAGGTGTGATTACTTGGTATCATAAACATGTGCTGCAATATATCATAACAATAGCATTAATAGCACACAACGATAAGATTTGGTGTAATCCTAACATGTAATGAATTAATAGTGGTTGGTTTTAGTACTATATATCATGGTTAATGATTAATTATCATATACTTCAAAAGAATAACTTTTGAAGAACATGTTCTTAATAAAGAACAAGTATGATAATTAGGTTGGTGGTTTCTATGGTTAACCATGGTTCCAATTGGCTTCTGGAGTGAGTAGTAGATGGATCCTAACAAGGTTGTATTCATCAACACCAAGGGCTTGTAAGGTTGAGTTAAGCCTAGGCATCTTGAGCAGTTTATTATAAATAGTTGCTATCAAGGTTTGTATACCTTGCTGGTGATGGCTGGTTGTTGGCTATAGGTCCTATTAGGCAGGATTGATGATGATTCTTTATTTTCTTCAAAAGAATAACTTTTGAAGAACATACTTCTTAAATAATAAGAAGTATTACAATTAAGGTTGAGGTTGTCTTGTATTAGCCATTGGATCCACTAAGTAAGGAATGATTGACTCCTAAATAGGATGGTTCATAATTATGAAGTATTTGTAGGGTTCAGTGGACTATGGTTATGTAATGATGAATATTGGGCCTAGATGCTGTTGGGGTTCATCACAATGGTGTGATGCTAAGCATGAATGAATAAGGATGATGGTTTTGACAGTAGAAGCTAGGGTTTAAACTTGGTTGATCCTACTTGATCAACTAGGTTTAGTGGTATGCATACATGGAATACTAAATTGCTCGTGATAGGGTTCTACATTTTATGTGGACATAGGTATGTCTTTTAGTTGCTAATGATGGCTCTATGATTGGAAATAAAGTACCATGATCACCTGTTCTAACCTTGGGTTTAGGTTAGAAGCAAATTAGGGTTCACATGTAATAATGGAATTAGGGTTCCTAATTAATTTAGGGTTTTAGGATTACACATGAAATGATAAGTTCCTAGTTTTCTACCATAAGGAACTAGGGTTTACTATTTACCATGTAGTTCTATGATTAATAACTTCAATTTAAAGTTGAAGTTATTAGTAACTTGTAAATAAATAAAATAATATTGAATTTGGCATTTTTCTATTTTAGAACAATTAATAATTAGGTCAATTAGGTTTAAATCCTTCTAATAAGGATTTAACAAAATAATAAATAAAGAAAATTAGTTTTAATGTTTTCTTTATTTAATTACTGGTTTTTTATTTCATTTTGGAAATTTTTACTAATTATTGAATTTTAATTGAATTTAGAATTAAAATTAAAGGCTTAAATAATAAGTATTTAATAATTGAATTTTTATTAAAAATAAAAATTTCATTTTATATTTTTATTGGATAGAGTTTACTTTTCTAAGAATTTTGATGTCTCAATTATATTTTTCTGAGCTATATTGAATTTTCTACTTTTATTTGAAGTTGCAGTAATTTAAATGGGATTTGAAATAAAACAGAAACTACTAAACGTACCCTGACTGAGCTACCCACAGCCACAGACAGGTGGGCCAGTGGTCCACGTAAGCTGCCACGCGGCATTGACTGGGTCAAAATAGGGGACATGGCAACGGAAGCTACTGGCCGGCGGCCAGTCGAGGTCGACGCCGGCGATTCGGCGCCCGCGCGAACGAAAGACTAACTCTATTCTACTCAGCGTGTCACGGGGAATCGAATGGTGGTCGCGCCGCCCGCTAATGACCACCGGAGCATGGTCGGCGGTGAGGTTCTACGGCGGCGGTTACGGTTGATCGTCGCGGAGCATGCTACGGTAAGTAGATGAGCTCGGCGAGCATGCCAAGAGGCTCAGAAGCTCACCAGGGTTACGCCAGGCTTGGCGGCGAGGTCGGAGCGGGCCTGAGTCACCGGATTGAGCCATTACCGGCGTCGGAGAAGATGGCCAGGCGTGGTCGATTGGAGGCGCGTCGGCTCGATTCCTGGCGTACGGTGACCAAGTCAAGGACGGTGGTCACAGTGGTGATCACGGCGAGGCTCGGGAAAGCTCCGAACGGCGGCGAGGGAGATGACCGGGGCGAGCTAGGGTTTCGTCTGGGGAGAATTTTTGGAGCAGAGAGGAAGAAGAGGGCGACTAGGTTCGTCCAAAGCTTTATACGGCGCCTAGGCGCGTGCCTCGTCACGGACTCGGTCGAGGAGAGGACGCCAGCGCGAGGCGAAGAGAAGCACGGCGTCTCGCTGGCCTTCGTGCGTGAGGAAGGGGATGAGGATGACCTCCTCCTCGTTATTTTAACGAAGGGGTACTTGGGCTGCTAGGTGGGTCGGTTCTGGGCTGCTGCTGGGCTGCCTTACTGGGCTTCTGCGGCCAGGTGAGTCCAGGTAAGCTTCTCCTCTATTTTCCTTTCTATTTTTATTTCCTGTTTTCATTTCCTATTTTGTATTCTGCTTTTAATTCAGATTTTAATTGCAGGTTTCTTACTTTGTTAATTCCATTAAGTTGTATAGCAGTGATTATTAAACCATTCTTTCCTTTTGGAACAAGTATTTTATATTTGAATTATATTACATACTTGTGTTTTATTCAAAATAGCACATAGACATGATTTTGTATTGTTTTATTTTTATTTCATGTCTCACTTGTGAATCAATTTATTTAGATTGTTATAGTTGATGTTTTCAACTCAAATTATTTTAGAGGTTGTTAATAGGACTTGGCTTCTATTTGAGGAGTGATTGACTTACATGTGATGTTATGTGAGCACTAATTTATTAGGGCTTTTCTAATTTTCTATCATAACCCCCTTTTAAGTTTATTGCTATTGTTATATTTTAACATTACCATGAAATGCCTAGAGTAAAATATTACTCTCTTCATGGTTTGATCTTGGTTATAAGAATAGGTGGTTGATTACCACACATGGGTTTCAATTGTGATTTTAAGCACTAGATGTTTCTGAGGTTTAATATGTGAAGCACAAGATTTCATTGATATGCTATTCCAGGGTTCTAATGATATTTCCATAATGGCCATGGGGTTGATTCTCAATTATGGTCTAGGTTTATATTGCAACCTCCATAGTGATACAATAGTTAGGGTTGAGATATAATTTTAATTTGTAGAAGTGAGATGGCATCATATTGCAATTGCTAGGGTTTAATCTCCCCTAACCAAAATATTATGGTTACTTGCTTAATTGTTTCTGTTCTCTTTTAATTACTAAGGACTTGAGAATTGGTTTTATCTTATACCAATAGATCTCTATTATAACCTTAAGCTATTGTTAAAGTAACTAAAGTTGTTGTAGTTCTTTTTATAGTTAACTTTGGTTATACGGATGAATGGTTTCTCACCTTATAAAGTATATAGTTTGACTCTAAGGTTTGCTTAGGTTCTTTAATTTATGAAATATAGATGTGGTAGGGTTCTACTTATGACCTCCAAGTGAATCACAAGTTAGGGTTGGGGTATAAGCTTAGGGTTTCTTACTAGTTACCTCCCTATGATTTCATGTGAAGAATAATATCTATTAATCACATAAAGGTTAGTATTTGGATTATTCTCCTATTTCTCCAAATCATGGTCAGGGCATTATCATGGACAACTTGTTCATAATATATCTACCTCAAGTTCTTAGGATTTATGATCATCACTCAATTTGTAATGATCAAGGTTTGGCTTCCTAAGGTATCTCTCATTAGATGAGGTTCTCACTTCCATGATCAATCACTGTCTTGATCTACTAAGCATAATATCTCCCTTATAGTTTCTTGGGTGGACATGGCTATGGTTGTCTCTATAGATTATATCCCAGGAGAATACCTGAGATATTATGTTAGGGTTCTACTCAACAATGATGATATGATCATCTGGTTATAAGAATAGTTCTCTCCGTCAAATCCAGGTGCTGCCTCAACTATCTTGAGTGTAACACCAGATCTTGAGCTCTCTTATATAGGAATGGATTATTCTAGGGTTTATGGTGTACTCACAAGATCTCAATAGGTATCTAGTCTAAAACTCCACTTGGCTATCTTGGTTATCTCACCACTCCAAGATGAAATGGTTTACCTAATACTTTAGTTCAAAGTTTATCCTTGATTCTTAAATAAGTAATTCTAAAATTAGTATGATTGGTCTCTCTCATTTGGGAAGGTCTTTGATACTAACCTAAGGTTAGGCTCCATAGGGATTGATGTGAGCATCAATATCTATGTTTAGAAGAAATGGTCTCTCTCTCTAGGAATGTCTTGAATAATATCCTAGGGCTACTCTTAAAGATAATGATTTGAATACTTGGATGTATGTCCAAGGTTTAACTCATGGTTTGTTAATGCTTCTTTAATAATTATAATAGAACTCTCACCTCTCTAGGTTTGATGCTTAATAATATGGAATAGAGAAAGATATATATCTCTAGGGTTGATCTCCTTGTTATGTTTCCAAGACTAAAGTATAATGAATACCATGAGGTTCATGGTAGGATCAAGGATTAGTTTAAGACATGGAAAAGATAAGTGAAGAATGGTTTCTCCATTTATTATTACTTGATTTCCAAATAGATATATGTTCATATGTTATGGTAAGGATTACCATATTATAATCTTTTATAAGATCAAGCATTTGATCAATGAGTAAAGTGTTGTTGTGTTGATTATTAGTTCCAGTTGATCTAACCCCTTAGATCAAATCATCTCTTCCCAAAACAAAGTTTTAACAAAGTCACATTGAGGTTTATAACGCTTGAATTGATGAGCTACTTCAATTCCACCAAGGTCAAGTGAAACTTCAGTTACTGTGACTGTTTTACTTTAAAGCGCGAAAATTCCCCAGATTTTCTATGCATGAATGCAATGCACACATCTGTTTCCTCTATTTTTGTAACCCCATTACCTGGGATATTACAGTCTCTACCCCTTAAACTAAACTTCGTCCTCGAAGTTTGTACTCTCTCACGTTTCCGAGGTGTGGATCGGACTTGTGCAGACTTAAACTTTTCTCGAACTCCATAGTGATCTTACTAGATATAATTGAATATATCCCTTGTCCAGATTCTTCCTGGAATCCATTAGTGTCTGTCTCTGAACATTAGTTTCTTACTCCAGTTCTATAATTTTTCTCTGGAATCTAATAATACTTGTCTCTGAGCCATGGCTTCTAACTTTAATTATTTGATTTCTTTCAACCCTATAGTCTTGTTTCCTTTCTCATTGAAGAATCAATTATTGGGACTCCTTCTTGTCCTGACAGTCTTAATTGAGGACTAATTGGATAACATTCTCCTATTTGATAAAATAGGTCTTTGTTTTTCCCTTACTACCAAAACTGCAATAATAGTACTTGGTGAGGTACTTACTATGGAATTGATCATGATGGTTTATTCCTCTAAGAATGGATTAGACTCATTTAGTCCATCCAATCAGGGATTATATTTGATACCTATAACTATTTTGGATTATTTAGGTTCCATGAAAGGAATCATTCTATTAGTCTTTGATATTAGTATGTTCAATCTTCTTCATTCTTTGACCATCTTGGGCTTTATCGGTCTACGGTATTTCCTTCGTCCAACTTCATTATACTTAGCTTACTTGAGCTTTCGTACTGCTGAGTAAATATTACTCACTTGCTCAAGTTATAGTCCACTTCTTACTTCCTCGAGGTATGAACCTCGGCTTCTGGTCTGACATCCTTCTGAAAGTAATGTCCAAAAATCTTATGAGAATAAGATAGATCTTCCTTTCAGTTCAGACCTTCTGCTTCTATCTTGCTCAAAATATTGAGTTATTGTACATCCAACTCAATCTTTACTTTGCCCCTTAGAGTTTTCTTATGGTCTTCAACTCCATTTCTTCCAACCATTGAACTTATGGTTAGAAAATTGGTCTGGTTCTAGCTTATGGTTTATATTCTTCTAAGGTCTTGTGAAGAATCTTTATGGTGTATCCACTCAATTGTGGACATCCAATGTGAATCCTTCAACTAAATGTTTTATAGGTCATTATTATTTGGCTAACAAAATTTTATTTGTTCACAACTTCTTGATACAAATAATCCAATGGTGGACTACTTGATACCAATTGTGGCTATTTGTTATCTAAAAAATGGATTCTATTATAGGTTCTGATCAACTGGACGGGACATCCTCTACTTTATCTCACAGTATTGATCATATACCAATTGTGGTCATCTAATATCAACTATGGTCTTCTTATATCTTGTTATGGTTTCATATATCATCTTCCTTCATACAGGGTTTATTTTGCAAGAAAACCACTAGCTGACACTATGAATATAGTATCCTAAGTGATTTCCCATGCATTCCCTCTTCTATATTAACTATGGTTCTGCTTGAGCTTCACCATAATCATCATATTTCTCACCTTCATGCTTCTTCCGTACTAAAGTACTCCTCTGTTGAGGTAAAGCATGAGTTTTGATTGGTACTTCCTTCTGAATATTGTGGTTGATTCCCACAACTTTGTTTCCTTTATCTGGTGAACCTTCATCTTGTCTTCAGAATCTTTAGAATTCGTCACTTCCTCACACGAATACCATTACCCTCTAGATCTATAGCATCAAGTAAGGACTTGATATTGCAACATGCATTTGCATATCAAAGTCAAACTTCATGTATGGATCTAGTCAAACAATGAAAATCCAATAAAATCCAAGAAGATTCAGCTTTGTGCATATAATACACACCATCATAAGCCTGAATATAATAGTTGAGTAAGACATCTCTAAACATCAGGCTCTGATGTGTGGTATATAACACCACATAAGATAGGTTTATATCGTGGTACTTAGCACGAGTATATGGAATTCTACTATTTGTCTCAGCATTTACCTTAATTGCACGATTGCAATGAGATAAACTTGAAACAAAGTGGTCTTGGATAGTTAAGGTTAACCTAGTTTTGTTTGGAAGTACTAACTTAGCTGCCATTTAGTTGAGGACTACTTCACATGATATGTTTGGTTCTAACATCACTATTCTAGTACTATTGGAATATAGCTCCTATACTTCCCAGTTATTTCTATCATAAGACTATGGTCATGATGTGCTTGGCACACTTACCATGGTTTTGGAACACAATTCTTGCACTATTGTTTAACATCTAACTTCTTATCATAATCCTCCTAAGTATCTATGATGTTCTACCCCATCACATAATGACCCTCAGGTGAATCATATATGATTAGCAACTCTACCATGTAAGTAGACATGTTTTATTTCTATCTCTCTTCCTTACCTCCCATGATTGACTCATCATGGTCTATACTACCTCATATGACTCATAGTTATCACTTAATATCAATTGTTTCACATGTCTAGATAATTTTTACTTTCTCATTACTTTTCTGGGTCTACAACTTCGATTAGGATATCTTAATTATCTTCATCACTTGATATAACTCCTATTACAGCTCTGGATAACTCTTACTTGACTATAACATGTGTTGGTACACATCTTCCAATAGGATATCTTCCTTATGGTTGTATCCTCTCTTTGGACTACCATGTATTGTATACCAACTGTGATCTACTCATCTATTGTTTGAAGGACTTATTGATGTGCTACATGTTTTGGATTAACTAGCTAACTTCACTTAGGAAGGATAGGTAGGAAATGTTGACTCAAGTGTGTCAGGATTATTCTCAAGTGAATATCCATCTCAAGTCATAAGAAGTATTTGTTTTACCTAGGACAACTTCCTATAGACACTACCAATCCTATAGGTCTCCTTTAAAGGGTTTTAATCCTAAGGTCAAAGCATTGGCTCTGATACCAACTGTGGTGACCCGGCATACCACTGCATGGTGTAGTATGCAAGTCTGATACAACACCAATGAAACACTGTTCCACTAGTATTATATCGCTCAGAGTGGTACAACAGAAACATATGCGGGTCCAAGGCATGTCTATAGAATTACAACTCTGACTCTATTACATAAGATCAACACAGCCTCCTACTTTACAGTGAGGTAAATCTGCAAATAAACTCCAAAAGAACGACTCGTAGTCTAATCCTGTCACGAACTCTATTTGTAGAGTATTTACCTAGCTATAGAGGCTAAGAATAGATTCTAGCTAAATAGGAGCTAGATTTAGGAAGTTGGTTCCCTTCTATTGCTAAACTAGGTTTTCTCCTTGTTGAATGTGGTATCTGACTCCTCTGACAGGGTCCTGTCTCTTGAAGTTGTTGTTGACTTCTCGGCCTTCGAGTTGCACTGTAGATCCTCCTTTGATGCCTCCATATCTAAGCAGGGGATTTAAGAGTGGGATGAGTACGAGCGTACTCAACAAGTTCATTATAGGAAAGAGGTGTTTAATGCACTAGCTACAGCATTAGACCAGAAAGTCTAATACCAATGCAAGTTTTCATAACCATTTCTTCAAAAGGTTGCTTTTATTCAGAAGAACTATGTCCGTCAGCCTTCACCGGTTTACTAGAACTTCATGGAGCTCCTTTCCGGCCGCGTTCGCAGTTCCATATCCCGGAACAGGGAGTGACTGTGGGGACCCCGGACTAACGGTCCGAAATTCCCTGTTATGTATACAGTTCACGATCCCATGATCAGTGCGTCGTGAACACATAACCGAACTGATATCAAATTACACCATCCATTACAAAGCGGAGAAAGAAAATTACAACATGGTCACATGACCCATACTTACATAATAGCCTCGAAGGGCTAACTAAACATCAGAGTAGCATCATCACTTCAGCAGCGCGGTACCCAAGTCATCTGCCATAACCCTACAGGCAACTGACTGGGAAGACGTTCCTAGCTCGCATAGACGTCGTCAACTCCTTCTTCATCCATCGTGTTCCTCCAAGTCTGGCCAAGTAAATAGCCAGGGACAAAGCCGTGAGTACATTTGAATTGTACTCGCAAACCATCAAGAAGGTGATAACAATTCTAACTAAAGAAGACAAGAGAGGAAGAGTAGTTTCTCTTGTGGATATAGCATGTGGAAGAGAAGAGATGTTTTTGGTGGAGATAGCATCCCAACTTCTAAATCAAAGGGGACACTCCAAGAATTTATCTAAGACATCTCTATATCTCTATTGAAGAAGAGTTCCTCTACATGAAAACACTAGGAAGGGTCACCCCATCTTGTTTCATTTTCCTCAACCATCTCCACATGGTCGGCACAACATCTTTCCCGTACCCTTCCGGTACTTCCAACACACGCATTTCCTTTGGAAATCATTTTCAAAACCAAAACTCGACACAGCTCGGTAACGGCCATCCCAACCGTCCATGACCACGGACGCGGCTATTCGAATAGTTTTAACTCTGCAGAGTGTGCGCACTTTCCCCACAAGATCTGATAAATCCGCCGGGATCATACCTGGTTCGTCATACGAAAGTATGCGAGTCTCGGATAATCAGTCGAAGCCTTTCGCCCATTCAACTTAACACGAGGTCCTACCCTATGGAGTATGTACCTCCCCGGCACCGTGGCAGCTCACCTCCTCTTGAGCGTGGCTCCACCGCCAAGCCAGGAGACCCATAGTGTCTTCCGGACGGGTCAGCCCCGAAGGCCTCCCGTTATACTATTGTCCCAACAATGACAACCCGGACTCGGGGGTAACCGTACCCTTGTATAGTTGTGCGGTGCCTCATGCTAAGAAGAACAAACGTCAAGCTAAGCCCCGTGCCCACGTTGGAGTAATGTGGTTGCGCTGTGTAATTGTTCCGGGCGAATACAAAGAACCATGTGTCGTTTTTCTCAAAAACCCAAGTCACACCCACACTTTCCTCTTTCCAACCATCTTTGTCAAGATCCTTTTCTTTCATAAACCATACGCTTGGGTAAGGTTGCCTCACCCAAGGTTTTCATAAACATTTACAACAAGGTAAACCTTGAGGGGTTCCCAACCTATAGTTTCATGAGTTGAACTAGTATTGCACTACGGCCGAGATGAGAGTCATCCCGCCATAGATGAGGTATAAAGGGGTAGTGGAGTGGATCATACTTGCTTAAGTTAAGCATGTATTATGACAACACAAGGAGGAATATACTCTCAGATTTGTGGTGCTAACTACACAACTTAGATAGTGGAGTGTCAATATCCAACATATTCTCCAAGATGGTACACGGCATACTCCTCTCAAGTTGAGAATACACCAAGATCATGACAATGATACCTCTATACTACAAATGGGGTGGGTGTGGTGTAAGTTACTATCTTGAGATGGAACATGCTCAAGTTGAGCATACAAGATAACCAAGTGGGATAGCACGGCCATGCTACCATGCATCCCATAACACAAGGGCAAATAGTGGAGCATCACCACTAGGGAGTACCCCACTTGCAAACACACATAGATGACATAAATAGAGATAATAACACACATAGAATGAAGGTGCTTTGAACATCAACAAATGACATCCAACTAGACACCGGATCAGAGATCAAAAGATGGCTTGCCTTGGCTTATTTGTCCCTGTACTTCCTCAACTCCATCAATATAAGAATCCCAACAACATAAATAAAATCCTTGTCCGATCCACTTCTTCATCTTCTCCGGAATCGTTCGCATCTATCGCCGGAAAATATGAAGGAACACAATCAATCATATTGCACCAACAAAACAAACATACAACAACCATAATTTAACCATTCCATAAAGAGCAACCATACAAAGGACTTATAGATACCACAAACAACTTAAAGAGAACCCATTTTATTTACCTAGTAAAGGTATGAGAGTATCACAACTTAGCAATTGCCTCTCTCGGTATCACCATGGCACAAGCTAAGTACCCCTGGCATATAACATCATAAAGAGGACAAGAGCATTAGTTTGACATCAAATACTTTCACAAAACATTTTCAAACACTTTTGGAAAAGTAGAAAACAGTTTTCCTAATTTAATTTGCTCACTTGATCACTATAGAAAAAATAGGAAGCAAACCATATACCACATCACTTGAAAACTTAAACAAAACAAAAGAGATAATGTTAGGTTGCAGAGGTTTTGTTTTGCAAGCATAAAACAAAGGTTGCCCATATCTACTAAGAAGAGTTGGTCAAGGGTTTTAAATAAACCGAAAAGTTTTGCTTCAACAATGCATGTCACACATAAACATTACTAACAGCAACAAATATGTATGAACAGAGACTAATAATATTTTTCCTAGATAGCTAGTACTAATACAAGACTAACCCAATTGGAATCACCCAAAAATATTAAACCTACAATTTTAGGAATTTCTTTGAATCTGACTGTACAGAAAACAAGATCTGTAAGCCATAAATCGTAGAAAAATCCTAAAAATATGTGGCCACTAGAATTTGAAAGGTAATTAAACAGAGAAGCATACACAATTGGATTTGGGTTCAAATTGTTTCTGAAACTCTCACAAATGGATTGGCAAGTTTACTGCATGTTTTCACCATTTGCTTTAACTTTGGAGTTGCAGAACAGATAAAGGTTTGGAACTTGTTTGAGATGATTAAGAAAACATTCAGCAATCCTACAGAAGTGGAATCACTCAATTAGGTTCAAAAATGGATTTTTGATGAATTAAAAGCTAACAGCCATGTCTGCAGAACACACAGAATAAGTTTAATTCACCACAAATCGTACACAACTCATAAAAATATGAGGTCAGCTGCATCTGAAAGGTATTGAAAGGCTGGTTCTTACCCAATTGGTTCCATTCAAAAATTCGTTCCCAAGCTCCTGGTTTAATTCGACAAAGTCAGATCTGACCAGATCTTGACCTGTGAACCATTTCAGTTTCAGGAGGTCAATCGAAGTGAAACCACCGCCAAAATGAAGGTATTGAAGAGGGCTTTCACCTACAGTTGAGTTTGCTCAAAAATGTTTCGTAAAACGGAACAAATCTAACAAACAGTGAATCTGTATGTTTACAGAACTTTATTTACCACGGACAATCCGTAACGAATTTGAGGATGAGACCAATGCCAAGTTGTAGATCTTTTCCGTATCTATCTGCGGAACTTTGAATCACTCGATTTGGATCTGCGCACGAGATTTGGTGGATTTTACAAGTTCGTACCAGAATCTGAAACAGCAAGATAGCAGAAATTACTGCAAGGATTTGGACGAACTTTGCTCAAGAACTTCAGATCTGAGGATAGCTCAAGCTTCTCCATGCTTGGACCAACATGCACCTGCATCAAGATCCAATCTTAGCAATGGAGGAAGAGGAAGAGGAGAGAAAACCATCTAGGGTTGGGGAGAAGAAGGAGAGGGAGGCTCTCATGGTGAGGAGGAGCTTGAGGGAGGAGGGAGCTTCATCTTGGAGTGCCTTCCATGGCCATGGCCGGCCATGGGAGCAAGGGGCAGCAGCATTTTCGTGGGGGAGAGGTAGAGGAGAGTGTGAGGGAGTGGAGTGTGAGAAAAATGACCAAAGGAGGAGGGAGTGGCCGGCCAAGGGCCATTTTATAGAGGGAGAGGGGTGGCTGCCTCCTTATTTGATTGGCCAAGTTGGGTGGCTGCCCATTTAGTGATTGGGGTAGTTGGGAGGCAAGGCTTGGAAGAGAAGGAAATGAGGAGGGAGGGCTGGCCGAATTTTCTTGCCATGGCCGGCTCCTTCTTGACAACCACAAGTGAACAAACAAAGTGCAATGCCACTTCATGAATGTCAACCAAGGTTGAGTATTTGAGGGGTTAGCTAAAAATGGTTTGATGATGTATTAAAATTTGGGAGAGAGGTGATAATAAACATTGGTGGCAATGTTGGAGAATAAAGTACTTTGATAAAATTATCATATTGGCCAAGAGATGATGGTGGTGATGGTGGTTGAGACAATGGTAGAGCAAGATTAAGAGAGATGGTGAGTGAAGTAACCATATACTCACAATGAAGAATATGGGGACTTAAATCATGAATTCATGAGGTCAAGGTAATGATGGAAAAGAATATAAATTGCTCTACAAAGGAGAGGTCAATAGGGAGTGAGTTGAAAGTATCAAATGATCATCCATTTGATCCAGAATTGGAGGATGGAGGGAATACAATGTGGTGGATCAGAGATGTGCACAAGATGTGCAAGAGTTGTCATTTGAAATAGATCTTGTTTGAAAAGTATTTGAAACACCTCAATTGTCTAGGGACACTTGGGAATGAACTCAAGTGGAATGAAGTTTGAAGGTGTTGAGATAAAACTAGTTGGAACATAGGGGTTCAAAATATTCTACTTACTTTCTCAAGTAAGGTAGAGTTTTTCTCAAAGGTAAAAATAAGCAAGAGGAAAACAAGAAATGGTATAGGTACCATAAAAAAGCTTTTTGTTAAAACAAAGCAAAATAGAAATAATGTTTTATAAATCAATACTTGGTAGAAATGGGATGAAAAACAAAACCCATTTCAGCTCCTTGTTTTCTTTGAAGAGAAATCTTGGAAAGTTTTAATAAAACTAGAAGTAGTTTTGTGATCAAAACTAGAGAAGGAAAACTGTAGGATTTTTGAGGAGGGAAACTAATTTAGGGAGGAGTGTTCTCAAGGGTAGATGGTGGCTACAAAATGTATCCATCATTCCCACTCTTGGTTTTGTGAAGATTTAACTTGAATAAAAACAAGAGGTAAAAGTGAAGGAAGTGATCTAGAGTTGAATCATTGGATAGGGTATAAGATCAAGTTGAATATATGTGATGCAAGGGTAGAATGAGACATGCAGGATGTGGAAATTGTAGAGGGAGATGCACAGATGAGATCCATGCATTGAGATCACCAAGTTGTGAATTAAGGATGATTGAGCTATCTTGTACCACAAAGAGAAAAATCAAGATGGCACACCCATGTTGTCATCAGGAGAGAGGTTTGATGTAGTAAGAAGGAAAACAATTCTTCCTAAGCCACACATGTGTTTTATTTGGTGAGTTGCTTGTTTAACCACTAGGGGTGTCGTTCTATGAGGTAGCTCAAGACAAAAATTCAACAAGCAAATCAAGACAATTCATCTACCAACAGATCAAGGCAATTCATCATAGCAAACAGATCAAGGCAATTCACCTTAATTAGTCTATAGAAAAAGTTTTTGTTCCCCCTGATTTTTGAAATAAGGACAACTAATCAAGGTTGAAAAAGTTGGGGTGTTACAGATCTTCCACCCTTAAAATAATCTCGTCCCGAGATTACTGAGTGTAGAACTAGAGGGGTTATAAAGTTTAACCAAAGTCAGACTCCATTCTTCTGTAGACGTGCCGTTGTAGAGAAAGTCGTTTGCTTCATCTTCTGGGAGACATGTTGGATTTCGGCCGATGGCGAGCTTCATGAAGAGGTTGACTACTCCATGCAGGTGTTGGATCTGTAGCTTCTTCACGATCCTGGCGGAGGTTCAAGACTGTGGGAGGGTTAGTGCACCCAACGGTGCTTGAGCAGGGCTGAAAACCTTTTTTAGAGTTAGCTTGATTTTAGTGGAAGACGAAGTCTTCCACCCTTAAGATTTTTCATCGGGTTCTCGGAAAAACTCAGAGCTTCTGCCTTGTAGTTCTGTCTGGGGCTTCGGAAGAAGTCATCGGTCTTCCTTGTTCAGCTGAAGAATCTTCGGGGGCGACGTGCAGACCACCACTTCAAGAGGCACTCACGGTGTTAACTGAATCATATGGGACGCGCGGCGAGTTAGAAAGTTGAAGAAACGCCTGGTTGGTACCCATATGAAGCAGCAACAGGGGTCGTCGAAGACAATCTTCAGCTTGAGGGTCAGTGCTGATTTCAGTAACAACTAAGAAGTTAGCGGGTAAACTACGCCTAAAGTCTTGAGTCTTGGAGTATCTTCAGAAGCTTCATTTGATGAGGACCAGATGAACCATGTGGTGTAGCTCGGCTTTGACGCTATTGTTCTCTCAACTTGTTAGACGGTGTGTTCGAGGGTAGTTTCAAAAAGATATTCTTGCGGTTAGCGCGAGTATACTCCAAGGTTAGACCAAGTTAGCATGTCTTCTCGTAGAGGTGCAGTCACTCTTGAAGGTAGGGCTTCTTCTTTCTTGGCGTAGTGGGGATGCTCCAGCTGATCTTGAAGGAAGTCAGCGTAGATAGGGGTCAGGTTAGTTTTCTTGACGGTTGAAAAACAACTTCCAACGGGTTTAGAGTTAGAGTCTTACGTTAGTCTACCCAATTTAACTAATAGTTAGCAATACATCGGCGAGGCAAACTTTAATCCTATCATAGCATGTGACACCCATACAATCATAACCAGAGACAAAATACCACTAACAGAGGCTACTGGTATTTTTCCTAGATGCACATTAAGAAAACAAGATCAACACAATTGGAATCATTTAAAAATATTTATTTTACAATTTTTGAGACTCAAAATACTAACCAGAAACAGTGATCAAGTTTTATTTATTAAAAATCGCACAAAAATCCTAAAAATACAAGGTCAGTGTCATCGGAAAGATAATTTCATACTGGTTCTAGTGCAATTGGAATCACATCAATCGAAGCTACCAAACTATTTTTATTAGCAAAACAGTACACTGGCAGATTTCCATTTTTAATTTCTGTTTCACAAACTTCAAACAATTAAAAAGGGCGGAAACGTCTAAATAGCAAGACATACATGCACACAGCAAACAGATACAAACATTCAAGGCAGCACACTAGGGAACCACAAGCAATCATCACACCAGACATGGTACTCTAAGTACCCAGAAATTCCTAATGCGCGGGGTAGCTCAATCAAAGCGATTGAGTTTGTCCTATCCATCCTATAGGTTTGGGGCTGGTCGCATATGTTGACGTCTTCATAACATTAGCATCAGCTTCAACTTGGATCCTTGTAGCAGTTGGTGGTGAAGGGGCCGGGTGTTGAGTCGTTGATGTTGAGGCGGAGGAGAAAGCTGCGTAGAACTTCTAGTCTCGACATCCCGGAAACATGAAGTCTTCGAAGAGGTAGCTGTTGAGGTGCTTCTGAAGTAGAGATCTTCTCGTGGCTGGCCTAAAAATAACTAGTCAAGAAATTGAGAACTTGATCCTTGACGACTGCGAAAGTGCGAGTCCAAAGAGGAACAAGGTCAGCTCTCTGACGGACTTTGGTGACAACCAAAGACATGATCCTTTATCCCTTTATGTGCACGGCTAAGTCGGCATCCAATCTTCAATAGCTGTCGTTGGAGATACACGAGTCTTCCCGAGGGATTGATCCATCTTTGAGTTTGAGTCTCCGGTCTGAGTTGGGGACATCGTCTAACATGTGGGTTTGAAGTGGATGAGACAATAGAGTAAGAATTTTCAAACATTTTAATAAAGCGGAGGGATAAGAATTTAGAAGCTTTGAAGAAATAAGAGGAGTAGAAGCTATGCTTCCTACTAAAGAAATAATTTGTTTCGTAAATAGTTTTTTCCCAATTACTTGTCTCCTAACTAACGTCCATGCTTACTAAGGTCTCCTACAGTCAGGATAGCTCTGATACCAGCTCTGTGGGGACCCCGGACTAACGGTCCGAAATTCCCTGTTATGTATACAGTTCACGATCCCATGATCAGTGCGTCGTGAACACATAACTGAACTGATATCAAATTACACCATCCATTACAAAGCGGAGAAAGAAAATTACAACATGGTCACATGACCCATACTTACATAATAGCCTCGAAGGGCTAACTAAACATCAGAGTAGCATCATCACTTCAGCAGCGCGGTACCCAAGTCATCTGCCATAACCCTACAGGCAACTGACTGGGAAGACGTTCCTAGCTCGCATAGACGTCGTCAACTCCTTCTTCATCCATCGTGTTCCTCCAAGTCTAGCCAAGTAAATAGCCAGGGACAAAGCCGTGAGTACATTTGAATTGTACTCGCAAACCATCAAGAAGGTGATAACAATTCTAACTAAAGAAGACAAGAGAGGAAGAGTAGTTTCTCTTGTGGATATAGCATGTGGAAGAGAAGAGATGTTTTTGGTGGAGATAGCATCCCAACTTCTAAATCAAAGGGGACACTCCAAGAATTTATCTAAGACATCTCTATATCTCTATTGAAGAAGAGTTCCTCTACATGAAAACACTAGGAAGGGTCACCCCATCTTGTTTCATTTTCCTCAACCATCTCCACATGGTCGGCACAACATCTTTCCCGTACCCTTCCTAAGATTTCCAACACACGCATTTCCTTTGGAAATCATTTTCAAAACCAAAACTCGACACAGCTCGGTAACGGCCATCCCAACCGTCCATGACCGCGGACGCGGCTATTCGAATAGTTTTAACTCTGCAGAGTGTGCGCACTTTCCCCACAAGATCTGATAAATCCGCCGGGATCATCCCTGGTTCGTCATACGAAAGTATGCGAGTCTCGGATAATCAGTCGAAGCCTTTCGCCCATTCAACTTAACACGAGGTCCTACCCTATGGAGTATGTACCTCCCCGGCACCGTGGCAGCTCACCTCCTCTTGAGCGTGGCTCCACCGCCAAGCCAGGAGACCCATAGTGTCTTCCGGACGGGTCAGCCCCGAAGGCCTCCCGTTATACTATTGTCCCAACAATGACAACCCGGACTCGGGGGTAACCGTACCCTTGTATAGTTGTGCGGTGCCTCATGCTAAGAAGAACAAATGTCAAGCTAAGCCCCGTGCCCACGTTGGAGTAATGTGGTTGCGCTGTGTAATTGTTCCGGGCGAATACAAAGAACCATGTGTCATTTTTCTCAAAAACCCAAGTCACACCCACACTTTCCTCTTTCCAACCATCTTTGTCAAGATCCTTTTCTTTCATAAACCATACGCTTGGGTAAGGTTGCCTCACCCAAGGTTTTCATAAACATTTACAACAAGGTAAACCTTGAGGGGTTCCCAACCTATAGTTTCATGAGTTGAACTAGTATTGCACTACGGCCGAGATGAGAGTCATCCCGCCATAGATGAGGTATAAAGGGGTAGTGGAGTGGATCATACTTGCTTAAGTTAAGCATGTATTATGACAACACAAGGAGGAATATACTCTCAGATTTGTGGTGCTAACTACACAACTTAGATAGTGGAGTGTCAATATCCAACATATTCTCCAAGATGGTACACGGCATACTCCTCTCAAGTTGAGAATACACCAAGATCATGACAATGATACCTCTATACTACAAATGGGGTGGGTGTGGTGTAAGTTACTATCTTGAGATGGAACATGCTCAAGTTGAGCATACAAGATAACCAAGTGGGATAGCACGGCCATGCTACCATGCATCCCATAACACAAGGGCAAATAGTGGAGCATCACCACTAGGGAGTACCCCACTTGCAAACACACATAGATGACATAAATAGAGATAATAACACACATAGAATGAAGGTGCTTTGAACATCAACAAATGACATCCAACTAGACACCGGATCAGAGATCAAAAGATGGCTTGCCTTGGCTTATTTGTCCCTGTACTTCTTCAACTCCATCAATATAAGAATCCCAACAACATAAATAAAATCCTTGTCCGATCCACTTCTTCATCTTCTCCGGAATCGTTCGCATCTATCGCCGGAAAATATAAAGGAACACAATCAATCATATTGCACCAACAAAACAAACATACAACAACCATAATTTAACCATTCCATAAAGAGCAACCATACAAAGGACTTATAGATACCACAAACAACTTAAAGAGAACCCATTTTATTTACCTAGTAAAGGTATGAGAGTATCACAACTTAGCAATTGCCTCTCTCGGTATCACCATGGCACAAGCTAAGTACCCCTGGTATATAACATCATAAAGAGGACAAGAGCATTAGTTTGACATCAAATACTTTCACAAAACATTTTCAAACACTTTTGGAAAAGTAGAAAACAGTTTTCCTAATTTAATTTGCTCACTTGATCACTATACAAAAAATAGGAAGCAAACCATATACCACATCACTTGAAAACTTAAACAAAACAAAAGAGATAATGTTAGGTTGCAGAGGTTTTGTTTTGCAAGCATAAAACAAAGGTTGCCCATCTCTACTAAGAAGAGTTGGTCAAGGGTTTTAAATAAACCGAAAAGTTTTGCTTCAACAATGCATGTCACACATAAACATTACTAACAGCAACAAATATGTATGAACAGAGACTAATAATATTTTTCCTAGATAGCTAGTACTAATACAAGACTAACCCAATTGGAATCACCCAAAAATATTAAACCTACAATTTTAGGAATTTCTTTGAATCTGACTGTACAGAAAACAAGATCTGTAAGCCATAAATCGTAGAAAAATCCTAAAAATATGTGGCCACTGGAATTTGAAAGGTAATTAAACAGAGAAGCATACACAATTGGATTTGGGTTCAAATTGTTTCTGAAACTCTCACAAATGGATTGGCAAGTTTACTGCATGTTTTCACCATTTGCTTTAACTTTGGAGTTGCAGAACAGATAAAGGTTTGGAACTTGTTTGAGATGATTAAGAAAACATTCAGCAATCCTACAGAAGTGGAATCACTCAATTAGGTTCAAAAATGGATTTTTGATGAATTAAAAGCTAACAGCCATGTCTGCAGAACACACAGAATAAGTTTAATTCACCACAAATCGTACACAACTCATAAAAATATGAGGTCAGCTGCATCTGAAAGCTATTGAAAAGCTGGTTCTTACCCAATTGGTTCCATTCAAAAATTCGTTCCCAAGCTCCTGGTTTAATTTGACAAAGTCAGATCTGACCAGATCTTGACCTGTGAACCATTTCAGTTTCAGGAGGTCAATCGAAGTGAAACCACCGCCAAAATGAAGGTATTGAAGAGGGCTTTCACCTACAGTTGAGTTTGCTCAAAAATGTTTCGTAAAACGGAACAAATCTAACAAACAGTGAATCTGTATGTTTACAGAACTTTATTTACCACGGACAATCCCTAACGAATTTGAGGATGAGACCAACGCCAAGTTGTAGATCTTTTCCGTATCTATCTGCGGAACTTTGAATCACTCGATTTGGATCTGCGCACGAGATTTTGTGGATTTTACAAGTTCGTACCAGAATCTGAAACAGCAAGATAGCAGAAATTACTGCAAGGATTTGGACGAACTTTGCTCAAGAACTTCAGATCTGAGGATAGCTCAAGCTTCTCCATGCTTGGACCAACATGCACCTGCATCAAGATCCAATCTTAGCAATGGAGGAAGAGGAAGAGGAGAGAAAACCATCTAGGGTTGGGGAGAAGAAGGAGAGGGAGGCTCTCATGGTGAGGAGGAGCTTGAGGGAGGAGGGAGCTTCATCTTGGAGTGCCTTCCATGGCCATGGCCGGCCATGGGAGCAAGGGGCAGCAGCATTTTCATGGGGGAGAGGTAGAGGAGAGTGTGAGGGAGTGGAGTGTGAGAAAAATGACCAAAGGAGGAGGGAGTGGCCGGCCAAGGGCCATTTTATAGAGGGAGAGGGGTGGCTGCCTCCTTATTTGATTGGCCAAGTTGGGTGGCTGCCCATTTAGTGATTGGGGTAGTTGGGAGGCAAGGCTTGGAAGAGAAGGAAATGAGGAGGGAGGGCTGGCCGAATTTTCTTGCCATGGCCGGCTCCTTCTTGACAACCACAAGTGAACAAACAAAGTGCAATGCCACTTCATGAATGTCAACCAAGGTTGAGTATTTGAGGGGTTAGCTAAAAATGGTTTGATGATGTATTAAAATTTGGGAGAGAGGTGATAATAAACATTGGTGGCAATGTTGGAGAATAAAGTACTTTGATAAAATTATCATATTGGCCAAGAGATGATGGTGGTGATGGTGGTTGAGACAATGGTAGAGCAAGATTAAGAGAGATGGTGAGTGAAGTAACCATATACTCACAATGAAGAATATGGGGACTTAAATCATGAATTCATGAGGTCAAGGTAATGATGGAAAAGAATATAAATTTCTCTACAAAGGAGAGGTCAATAGGGAGTGAGTTGAAAGTATCAAATGATCATCCATTTGATCCAGAATTGGAGGATGGAGGGAATACAATGTGGTGGATCAGAGATGTGCACAAGATGTGCAAGAGTTGTCATTTGAAATAGATCTTGTTTGAAAAGTATTTGAAACACCTCAATTGTCTAGGGACACTTGGGAATGAACTCAAGTGGAATGAAGTTTGAAGGTGTTGAGATAAAACTAGTTGGAACATAGGGGTTCAAAATATTCTACTTACTTTCTCAAGTAAGGTAGAGTTTTTCTCAAAGGTAAAAATAAGCAAGAGGAAAACAAGAAATGGTATAGGTACCATAAACAAGCTTTTTGTTAAAACAAAGCAAAATAGAAATAATGTTTTATAAATCAATACTTGGTAGAAATGGGATGAAAAACAAAACCCATTTCAGCTCCTTGTTTTCTTTGAAGAGAAATCTTGGAAAGTTTTCATAACCATTTCTTCAAAAGGTTGCTTTTATTCAGAAGAACTATGTCCGTCAGCCTTCACCGGTTTACTAGAACTTCATGGAGCTCCTTTCCGGCCGCGTTCGCAGTTCCATATCCCGGAACAGGGAGTGACAGGTCACGGTTCTTTACACTCTGCAGAGGTGTGTTGCTTTACCCATAAGAGATCTTAACCTTGGTGCCAACCGGGCAGCTTTCCCGTCCACACTTCCTTCGGTGTGAGGCCCGGTATAAGGTCATAGTCAATCATATTCCTCCGCTACCTCGCACACCCACCCTTTGTTGCAAACCCCGACCCTGGGTCCTCGCCGGTCCCATTATTCCCGTAATTTCAGGGTGGACCCCGACCACGACAACAGTTTGGGATTGAACCAAACTCCTTCACCGGTAGCTGCAACCCATCATAGACCACTTACCGTGGGGAATTAGAAGGGGGTCCCCACCCACCAATTGTTCCGCAAGCAGCAACCGCTATGGTAAGCAACAGCTATACCGTGGGGAATTAGAAGGGGCTCCCCACCCACCAATTGCTCCGCAAGATACAACCGTCTACGGTAAGCGCATCCGTTGATGTACAAGAGGTGGAAATACGGTTGACTATTCCGTCCCACTCCAGATCTTATGGTTAACACGGTTATTACGGCACAAGAATCACTGGCGACATTTGTTGTTTAATCCTAGATGGATATAAACCCTTGCAATGGAACCTCCACCATATCAACACAATCCATGGTTCCATTGCCAACCACATAGTCATATTCATAGTTATGAAAATAGTGGTTTTGATTTTTATGCAATAGTGATAACCATAGTACTTTGCAAGTAATTTGATAGAAATACTCAATTGACATGAGCAAGTGATGAACTTGCCTTTCTTGACTGCAAGATTATGCAGGCAAGGTCTTCGATACGCAATAACTCCAAATTCTGAAATAGCATCATCGTCCGGTAAGGACGATGTTTAAAAGATTGGCAAGGATGCAATAATGCATAAGTATGAGATGCAATCGCTCTAAGCGTGACCTAACCCCGATGATTTAGGATTAGTGGGTTGTAATAATTAGTTCAGGGTGTGTTGCACTTTTAGAGTGATTCACAAACATGGTTCTTATTCAGGTGTGATTACTTGGTATCATAAACATGTGCTGCAATATATCATAACAATAGCATTAATAGCACACAACGATAAGATTTGGTGTAATCCTAACATGTAATGAATTAATAGTGGTTGGTTTTAGTACTATATATCATGGTTAATGATTAATTATCATATACTTCAAAAGAATAACTTTTGAAGAACATGTTCTTAATAAAGAACAAGTATGATAATTAGGTTGGTGGTTTCTATGGTTAACCATGGTTCCAATTGGCTTCTGGAGTGAGTAGTAGATGGATCCTAACAAGGTTGTATTCATCAACACCAAGGGCTTGTAAGGTTGAGTTAAGCCTAGGCATCTTGAGCAGTTTATTATAAATAGTTGCTATCAAGGTTTGTATACCTTGCTGGTGATGGCTGGTTGTTGGCTATAGGTCCTATTAGGCAGGATTGATGATGATTCTTTATTTTCTTCAAAAGAATAACTTTTGAAGAACATACTTCTTAAATAATAAGAAGTATTACAATTAAGGTTGAGGTTGTCTTGTATTAGCCATTGGATCCACTAAGTAAGGAATGATTGACTCCTAAATAGGATGGTTCATAATTATGAAGTATTTGTAGGGTTCAGTGGACTATGGTTATGTAATGATGAATATTGGGCCTAGATGCTGTTGGGGTTCATCACAATGGTGTGATGCTAAGCATGAATGAATAAGGATGATGGTTTTGACAGTAGAAGCTAGGGTTTAAACTTGGTTGATCCTACTTGATCAACTAGGTTTAGTGGTATGCATACATGGAATACTAAATTGCTCGTGATAGGGTTCTACATTTTATGTGGACATAGGTATGTCTTTTAGTTGCTAATGATGGCTCTATGATTGGAAATAAAGTACCATGATCACCTGTTCTAACCTTGGGTTTAGGTTAGAAGCAAATTAGGGTTCACATGTAATAATGGAATTAGGGTTCCTAATTAATTTAGGGTTTTAGGATTACACATGAAATGATAAGTTCCTAGTTTTCTACCATAAGGAACTAGGGTTTACTATTTACCATGTAGTTCTATGATTAATAACTTCAATTTAAAGTTGAAGTTATTAGTAACTTGTAAATAAATAAAATAATATTGAATTTGGCATTTTTCTATTTTAGAACAATTAATAATTAGGTCAATTAGGTTTAAATCCTTCTAATAAGGATTTAACAAAATAATAAATAAAGAAAATTAGTTTTAATGTTTTCTTTATTTAATTACTGGTTTTTTATTTCATTTTGGAAATTTTTACTAATTATTGAATTTTAATTGAATTTAGAATTAAAATTAAAGGCTTAAATAATAAGTATTTAATAATTGAATTTCTATTAAAAATAAAAATTTCATTTTATATTTTTATTGGATAGAGTTTACTTTTCTAAGAATTTTGATGTCTCAATTATATTTTTCTGAGCTATATTGAATTTTCTACTTTTATTTGAAGTTGCAGTAATTTAAATGGGATTTGAAATAAAACAGAAACTACTAAACGTACCCTGACTGAGCTACCCACAGCCACAGATAGGTGGGCCAGTGGTCCACGTAAGCTGCCACGCGGCATTGACTCGGTCAAAATAGGGGACATGGCAACGGGAGCTACTGGCCGGCGGCCAGTCGAGGTCGACGCCGGCGATTCGGCGCCCGCGCGAACGAAAGACTAACTCTATTCTACTCAGCGTGTCACGGGGAATCGAATGGTGGTCGCGCCGCCCGCTAATGACCACCGGAGCATGGTCGGCGGTGAGGTTCTATGGCGGCGGTTACGGTTGATCGTCGCGGAGCATGCTACGGTAAGTAGATGAGCTCGGCGAGCATGCCAAGAGGCTCAGAAGCTCACCAGGGTTACGCCAGGCTTGGCGGCGAGGTCGGAGCGGGCCTGAGTCGCCGGATTGAGCCATTACCGGCGTCGGAGAAGATGGCCAGGCGTGGTCGATTGGAGGCGCGTCGGCTCGATTCCTGGCGTACGGTGACCAAGTCGAGGACGGTGGTCACAGTGGTGATCACGGCGAGGCTCGGGAATGCTCCGAACGGCGGCGAGGGAGATGACCGGGGCGAGCTAGGGTTTCGTCTGGGGAGAATTTTTGGAGCAGAGAGGAAGAAGAGGGCGACTAGGTTCGTCCAAAGCTTTATACGGCGCCTAGGCGCGTGCCTCGTCACGAACTCGGTCGAGGAGAAGACGCCAGCGCGAGGCGAAGAGAAGCACGGCGTCTCGCTGGCCTTCGTGCGTGAGGAAGGGGATGAGGATGACCTCCTCCTCGTTATTTTAACGAAGGGGTACTTGGGCTGCTAGGTGGGTCGGTTCTGGGCTGCCTCATTGACCAGAAGTTGCCAGAGGACGAGGTCCTCGCGCGACAGATCATCAGACGAGCAAGATCCTACACAATTGTTGATGGACAACTCTACAAACGAAGCGCAACAGGGGTATTTCTCAAATGCGTCTCCAATCAAGATGGCATTGAAATCCTCAGAGAGATCCATGCAGGGGACTGCGGGCATCATGCCGCCCTGTGTCACTCGTTGCAAAAGCTTTTCGGCTTAGGTTTTTACCGGCTCACAGCTAAAGAAGATGTCGACAAGATAGTCAAGACCTACCGAGGTTGTCAAGACTACGCTACTCAACCAAACGCTCCACCTCAAGAGCTGAAGACCATACCTATCACCTGGCCATTTGCGGTCTCTGGGGGCTCGATATGGTTGGTAAGTTAAAAGATCATCTCCTGGCGGTTTTGAATACCTTCGGTCGCTGTTGACAAATTCAGCAAGTGGATCGAGGCAAAGCCGGTGAGGAAAGCCGATGGTGCTACGGCACTAAAATTTGTCTCGCAGCCTCGTGATGCGATTCGGCATCCCACACAAAGCATAATCACGTACAATGGCACAAACTTCGCACAGGAGAATTGAAGGATTACCGTGAGACGGTAGGGGATTCGATCGGACCTTGCATCTGTGGCTCATCCACAATCAAATGGTCAGGTTGAAAGGGCTAACGGCCTAATATTATCAGGAATTAAACCGCGCCTTGAAGAACCGCTGCGACGAGCAGCTGGAGCTTGGGCTGACGAGTTGGAAGCTGTTTTGTGGAGTTTACAAACTACCCCTAACAGATCAACAGGGTTTACCCCATTTTTCCTGGTATACGGATCCGAAGCCGTGCTTCCCTCCGACATTATCCACGATTCACCGCGAGTTTCTGCCTACAATGAAGAAACAGCTGACGAGGCCAGACAGCTATCTGTAGACCTGATCGAGGAAGCTCGGAACCTAGCTGACCAGCGCTCCGCCATCTACCAGCAGAAGCTCCGACGCTATCACAGTCGTCGAGTTCGGAATCGCTCCTTCATGGCAGGTGACCTGGTCCTCCGCCTTCGGCAGGTGAAAGACCATAAGCTGCAGTCTCCATGGGAAGGACCCTTCGTCGTTAGTAAAGTGCTTCATAATGGGTCATACTACCTTGTTGATTTCCGCGAGCTGAAGGATAGACCTGCTAATTGGCACCGGAAACGCAAGCGTGAGGATCCGGATGACCTCTACGATGAGACAGATCGCCCTTGGAACATTGCACAACTACGTCCTTTCTACACTTAGCGTATTTTTTCCGAGTTACAAACTCTGTAATAGTTATACATGATCAATGAAAGAAAGCTTATGGTTCACTCTCTGAGTCTTTTACCTCCTTTACTTGTTCATTTTTAGATCATGTATGTTTTCCGACTAAAACCGCAGAGCTGGATTTTTCCGCCTAGGCGTGTATAAAAGTTGTGATTTTCAAAAATCGTCCTTTAGGACGTAAGCTTAAGTTTTCTGATTAAGTTGTTGTCTGTTGCGAACTCGTGGATTCCTAGTAGCGATTTCCGGCACCTATGCTTGGGGGCTTGTTTCCGCGGTTATTGACGGATTTCCATTGGGCTTCGTCGCCGCTGGCGAGTGTTTCCGGCTAAGGTCCTCCGGCTCGCGGAAGGTCAAGCGGGTTAGCCGGAAAACAATAAAATCAGCACTTGCTTTCCAACATAAAACGAAACATGCGCATAATATTAACGGATAGCAGGATAAGTGTTTCCGCCCCATGCATAGTCGTTTCGTTTCCTAGCTACTTAAGAATTTAAAGTCTTATTACAAACCCACTCTGGGGCCAAAATGATGCAACTTGTTTCATTGTCTAAACAGGAACTCTACTCGGAGTCCTCTTCTTCAGATTCCTGGTAGGCGGAGCCGTCATCGTCATCCGCCACCGGATCCGGCTTCGAGTCGTCACTGAAGCTTCCTCCGGAATGCTCGACGCTTGACCCGGAGCCTTCCCCATAATACTCCGGCTCACCTTCCTCCTCCTCCTCTGCATCGGAAAATCCCTTGGGCAGATCGTGTTTGTTATACCAGAACGAGTGATTCACTCGCCTGACAAACAACTGCTCATAGCCTTGGGTTTCCGCAAGGAGGGCACCCATGTCGGAACCCTTGGGGGCTCCGCGTGCAACATTCGCAAAGTTGAGCGAGGGGAAGTGAGCCTTGCAGGTGGCCAAGACTAGGGAGGCGACTCCGCGTGCTGAAGATTTTTGCCAGTCCTTGATGAAATCCGGCACTTGTTCCATAAGATTGGTCATCGTATCGATGACTGTGATTTTGGCCTTCTTCAGAGACAGAGTCTTGGCGATTCCGTGACAGGCTTCAAATAATGCGTCAATAGAAATCCGTGCTTCATCATATGCCTCCGTCCTCTTCAGGTTCGACTCTTTCGACCACTCGAAGCCAAGGCTCGCTGTGGAAGAAGGTCCAGTTCCGTTAGAGAGAAAGCATATAAGATAGTCGGAGCAACGACACGGAAAAAAGCTTACGGAAGATAAGTTGGTCGATGGCCTCCGCCTCCGCTTCTAGAACTTTGTTCTTGGCTACCAAGGAGATCACGCGACCCTGGCTCTTCTCTAGTTTTTCGTTCAGATCCGCCAGGACGCGGGCATGCTTCTCGGAGAGCTCCTTCCTCGCCTCAGTCTCCTTATTGGAGGATTCTTGGAGAAAAGTTTTGAGGGATTCATTCTCCACCTCAAGCACCTTGACCTTGGCGGATAGCTCATCAAACGAGGAGTGCTTAGCAGTTTCTTCTGAAGGCGGAAAGTTGCACATATCAAGCACCATGAACAGTTATATTAGTATACGAAATCAACTCGGATCTCATACCACGGAGGCGGGTCTCAAGAAGCTGGACAGCTTTCTGGCTGTTTTCCGCGCTCTGACGCATCCCTTCGATCTCCGTGATCTGCTCCAGCACATGGATGCGGAGATCCTCGTGCAATTTCCGCGTCGTCTGAGAAGCAGAGAGGAGTTAGCCGGATATTTGAAATCTGGGGGGCTGGCGAAGAATCCAAATTCTTGAAGGAATAAAATTTTTAAATCTCCGCCTAAGGTACATCTTGAGAAAGCATCGACTAACACATGTTACACGGAAATGTCTGACCCAATGCTTGGGGGCTAGTATTACCTGCCGCACTTCTTTGTGCTTGGCGAAAAACTCTTTCAGATCGTTCTCCAGGACGGTGAGCTCTTGCACCTCCTCATCCGACTTCCCCCAGACCTTGTTCAGCATGGCGGAAACTTCGGTGTGGCGCTCGGCGAATGTAAGCTTTTGAAGAGACTGGGTCGGTCGAGGATCCACCCGGATCGCATTGGAGGCTTGAACGAGCTTCACCTTCTCCTCATATTCTTCCTCGGTGGGCTCCGCGAAAGCGGCACTTGGTTGATCTTGAGGAGGGGCAGACGAGGAGGCACCCTTGGCGGAATCTCCAAGGTCTGCGGGATCTTCCGGAAGATCTTCAAGGTCGATGATGTCCTTGGGATCCGGCTTAGAAGCAGATGAAGCTTTGGGTGGGATCTCCACTTCTGGAGTAACAGGAACTGAAGCCGGAGACGGCTTGACCTTCTTCTTCAAGATCTTTGGAGCCTTGGGGGGCTGGCTTCTGGAGCTTCAGTAAAAAGAAAAAAAGCATAAACAACTAAGGAATTGCTCGTGAAATTAGAACTTGGATCTCGGAAACAGACACTTACCCGGAAGGCTTGAAGAAGTTCTGGATGGCGGGCTGCCCCTTGTTGATGGTGTTAATCAGCTTGAGGCGTTTCTTTTCCGCCTCCGCTTTCCGAGTTGCCGCAGTGCTAGGCACTTCGCGGGCGCGTTTAGCGGCAGGGCTGGACGGAGCAGGCCTCTTCCTCTTAGGAGGGCGTGGGGCCTCGTGGACTTCCGCCTCCGAAGCAGCCTCCGGATCCGTGTTGCCAGTGGAAGGAACCCGGAGAAGAGTTCCGAGTTCACTTTCTTCGAGTGCCTCAAGCTAATGCATGTGTTAAACACTTAGACAAAAAAGTTCGAATACGAAGAAAAGCAATGGACCAAAAAATCGAGACGACGTACCGCGGTTCCGGAACCCTTCGTGTGGATGTCTTTGTTACACACGTGAACGTGAAGTTCACGCGGAACCTTGATGAGGAGCCGGATCCTCTTGTCGATGGCGTCGGCGGATAAGTTGTCCTTTGTGGCGCGCATTGGGTCGTCGCGCCCTGAGTACTGGAACATCAGCCAGTCCCTGTGTTGGAGCGGCTGGATCCGCTTGGTGAACCAGGAAAGGGTCAAGTCCTTCCCTGACAGCCCCTCCTCCGTGAGCTTGCAGATCCGCCTCACGGCGCGAGTGAGCTGGGGCGACTCGGAGAGGTGGGGGCAGTGCGTCCATGTCGGAAGCTCGGTGGCAGGGCAGTTCTTGAACGGCGGCAGCCTCCTTGTGCTCGCCGGGTCGGAAACGTCCTTCAAATAGAAGAAGCCTCCGGACCAGTACCGCGTGGATTCGTGGCGGTCGGTGTGGGGGTAGACGCGGCCCGGGCGGATCATGAAGGTGATGGATCCGCATGTTGCCAGCTCGGTGGAGTTCCGGATCTTCTCCTTCTTGACGGTGAAGTAGTATTGAAACAGAGGAAGCTCGGGAGTTACCCGGAGATGGCCCTCGCACAGGGTGACGTGATTGCTGATTGCAAGCACGCTGTTTGGAGAGATGTTGTGGGGTTGGAGCCCGTAAACCTTCAGGATCTCCAGGAAGAAGTCCGAAGGCGGAAACGAAAAACCCCGCTCCACCAGTGCCTTCGTCAGCACCATCTCATTGTCCTCCGGAGCTGGGGCTAGTTCATCAGGAACCGACCTCCAGCTTCCGGGTTGCGGGAAGCCCTCCGTCTCGAGGTTCGTCGCCTCCGTCTTGGTGGTGGTGCAAGGCCACCATTTTCCCCCGGCTTCAAAGATCTCGTTGGCGAGCCTTTGATTTTTTGGCAGCGGCCTCTTCCGCCTTGTGCTCCGCCTGATCCTCCCTGGAGGCCTTTTCCGGGTTAGCAGAAGTCCCTTCGGTTTCCTTGCCGGAATCCTTTGAAGGACCCAGCTTAACTGGAGCGAAAGGTGGAGGGGCGGAGGAGATTGGGGTGGCCATGATCGGTTCAGAGGCTGGAGGCGGAGTCGTTGAAGACATCTGAAGAAAAGTTGAATGGCGGAAAATGTTCTTTAGTGGATCCAGCATCGCCTTCCCCAAGTTCATCCCTACTAACTACGGCGCGAGAGCAAAGTTCGAGAACTAACCGTAATGGCGTTTACGGCAGTCGGAGTCGCCGGCGACGAGGTTTCCGCGCGGTGGCTCGCTGATGTTAAGAATAGGATGAACACGACGCGGCGGCGAAGTAACTCCGGTGATGTTCCGGTGAGATTCCGGCACGACGGAGAGGGAGCTCGCGGCAGCGCTCGGCAGAGAGGTGAGAAGGGGGGTGAATGAGGGTTAAGGCGTCGACGGCGGATATTTATAGGCCGGCGGGACGAGATTCGTGCTCCGCATCCTGTGGTCGGAACGCAAGCGTCGCACCGTTGGATGCATGACACGTGTCCTAAACCCTAAGCGGTAAAAATGGCTAGAGATAAGTTACCGCACAAATCGCGCGAAAATGGCGCCAGAATTGGCGGAACCGTTTGAGTCTTTTAAGATTCCGGGTAATTGCGTGAGGATAAGTTGGCTCTCATTCGCGAGCAGGGAGTAACCCGGAAATGTTCTTTGGAACGTCGATGGATGAAGTCCCGCAGGATGGGAACATTTTCCGACTATAAGTTGGAAAAAGAAGAAAATGTGAAGTTGGAGTTCTTCAAGTTTCTCCGCGTTACCAACGTTTGCCGGAGATCATGATGGACTAGCAAGGCGGAAACAGCAGGTGAAACTCGGAGAACTCTGGGGGCTACTGTTGTGGGTATACTTCATGGGTGTACCATCAACAGTGCCTGGATCCGGCAAGCCCGTGTGGCCCACAGATGGTGGTGAGGCATGTGGCCCATCGGGCGGCCCAGTTGCTGTTGATCCTGACGGAAGATGTCCGGCCCAGGGGCAGGGAGCCGGATCCAACCGACGTTGAAGAGGAACCCGGATCCACGGAGGCCCATTAAGGGACCCGGATCCGGTACGACGTAGATGGAAGGGTGGATCCTTGGCGTACACGGCAAGACATTGTACCGTAGTTAGGAAACCTGTATCCGGGTAGGACTCTCCATGTAAACCCTAGATCCGTGCGCCTTTATAAGCCGGATCCTGGGAGCCCTGGAGGCAGAATCTCAACTCATTGTAACATCGCGAAAGCGCCCAGATAATTCCAGACAAGCAGCAGTAGGCCCTGTCATCGTGCAGGTGTTCCAAAGCTGGGTAAATCGCGTACCACCGTCCCATGTGCACTCCGCCCTATGGCCCCTACTTCTTCTCCCCCTCGTGAGGATCCCTCCTCCGAGGTACCGTCGATTAGGCAACGACAGCTGGGCTGCCTTACTGGGCTTCTGCGGCCAGGTGAGTCCAGGTAAGCTTCTCCTCTATTTTCCTTTCTATTTTTATTTCCTGTTTTCATTTCCTATTTTGTATTCTGCTTTTAATTCAGATTTTAATTGCAGGTTTCTTACTTTGTTAATTCCATTAAGTTGTATAGCAGTGATTATTAAACCATTCTTTCCTTTTGGAACAAGTATTTTATATTTGAATTATATTACATACTTGTGTTTTATTCAAAATAGCACATAGACATGATTTTGTATTGTTTTATTTTTATTTCATGTCTCACTTGTGAATCAATTTATTTAGATTGTTATAGTTGATGTTTTCAACTCAAATTATTTTAGAGGTTGTTAATAGGACTTGGCTTCTATTTGAGGAGTGATTGACTTACATGTGATGTTATGTGAGCATTAATTTATTAGGGCTTTTCTAATTTTCTATCATAACCCCCTTTTAAGTTTATTGCTATTGTTATATTTTAACATTACCATGAAATGCCTAGAGTAAAATATTACTCTCTTCATGGTTTGATCTTGGTTATAAGAATAGGTGGTTGATTACCACACATGGGTTTCAATTGTGATTTTAAGCACTAGATGTTTCTGAGGTTTAATATGTGAAGCACAAGATTTCATTGATATGCTATTCCAGGGTTCTAATGATATTTCCATAATGGCCATGGGTTTGATTCTCAATTATGGTCTAGGTTTATATTGCAACCTCCATAGTGATACAATAGTTAGGGTTGAGATATAATTTTAATTTGTAGAAGTGAGATGGCATCATATTGCAATTGCTAGGGTTTAATCTCCCCTAACCAAAATATTATGGTTACTTGCTTAATTGTTTCTGTTCTCTTTTAATTACTAAGGACTTGAGAATTGGTTTTATCTTATACCAATAGATCTCTATTATAACCTTAAGCTATTGTTAAAGTAACTAAAGTTGTTATAGTTCTTTTTATAGTTAACTTTGGTTATACGGATGAATGGTTTCTCACCTTATAAAGTATATAGTTTGACTCTAAGGTTTGCTTAGGTTCTTTAATTTATGAAATATAGATGTGGTAGGGTTCTACTTATGACCTCCAAGTGAATCACAAGTTAGGGTTGGGGTATAAGCTTAGGGTTTCTTACTAGTTACCTCCCTATGATTTCATGTGAAGAATAATATCTATTAATCACATAAAGGTTAGTATTTGGATTATTCTCCTATTTCTCCAAATCATGGTCAGGGCATTATCATGGACAACTTGTTCATAATATATCTACCTCAAGTTCTTAGGATTTATGATCATCACTCAATTTGTAATGATCAAGGTTTGGCTTCCTAAGGTATCTCTCATTAGATGAGGTTCTCACTTCCATGATCAATCACTGTCTTGATCTACTAAGCATAATATCTCCCTTATAGTTTCTTGGGTGGACATGGCTATGGTTGTCTCTATAGATTATATCCCAGGAGAATACCTGAGATATTATGTTAGGGTTCTACTCAACAATGATGATATGATCATCTGGTTATAAGAATAGTTCTCTCCCTCAAATCCAGGTGCTGCCTCAACTATCTTGAGTGTAACACCAGATCTTGAGCTCTCTTATATAGGAATGGATTATTCTAGGGTTTATGGTGTACTCACAAGATCTCAATAGGTATCTAGTCTAAAACTCCACTTGGCTATCTTGGTTATCTCACCACTCCAAGATGAAATGGTTTACCTAATACTTTAGTTCAAAGTTTATCCTTGATTCTTAAATAAGTAATTCTAAAATTAGTATGATTGGTCTCTCTCATTTGGGAAGGTCTTTGATACTAACCTAAGGTTAGGCTCCATAGGGATTGATGTGAGCATCAATATCTATGTTTAGAAGAAATGGTCTCTCTCTCTAGGAATGTCTTGAATAATATCCTAGGGCTACTCTTAAAGATAATGATTTGAATACTTGGATGTATGTCCAAGGTTTAACTCATGGTTTGTTAATGCTTCTTTAATAATTATAATAGAACTCTCACCTCTCTAGGTTTGATGCTTAATAATATGGAATAGAGAAAGATATATATCTCTAGGGTTGATCTCCTTGTTATGTTTCCAAGACTAAAGTAGAATGAATACCATGAGGTTCATGGTAGGATCAAGGATTAGTTTAAGACATGGAAAAGATAAGTGAAGAATGGTTTCTCCATTTATTATTACTTGATTTCCAAATAGATATATGTTCATATGTTATGGTAAGGATTACCATATTATAATCTTTTATAAGATCAAGCATTTGATCAATGAGTAAAGTGTTGTTGTGTTGATTATTAGTTCCAGTTGATCTAACCCCTTAGATCAAATCATCTCTTCCCAAAACAAAGTTTTAACAAAGTCACATTGAGGTTTATAACGCTTGAATTGATGAGCTACTTCAATTCCACCAAGGTCAAGTGAAACTTCAGTTACTGTGACTGTTTTACTTTAAAGCGCGAAAATTCCCCAGATTTTCTATGCATGAATGCAATGCACACATCTGTTTCCTCTATTTTTGTAACCCCATTACCTGGGATATTACACCGAGCCCAATGGGTTGGTCCAACCTAACCAGCTCGGTCGGCCTGACCAGTCGGCCCAGGAGGGGCAAAATGGTCCTTTGACCATTAGATTTATTTCAAAAATTTAAATGAAAATCTAAAAACCCTAAAATAACTCTAAAAAATAAATAAAAATATGTAGCCCCTTTAAAACTTTGAGAGCTATTCAGAATAAATGCTTTCTTCACAAATTAAACAAATGTTAAAAATGAATGTGATGAAATAAGACCAATACAAATTGAATAAGAAAATATTGAGTTTTTTAAAATAATTAAAAGAAGAAGGAAAATTAATAAATATTCTAAATTGGAAATCAAAGAAACTAAATATTTTCTTTGATTAAACATCTCAATACAAATAACCAAGAATTATAAATTGTGCTTATTCGCCATCTTCGACATTAAATAATTAAGCATCGGGAAGGGGGAAACAACCCTAAAAATCAAAAGTACGCATATTTGAATCTTTAACCATTACCCTTATCGGTGTGGCTATCTTTCAGAAACAGAGGACCAGAGTCAGTCCAAACAATCCAACTGCACTACCTTGCAGTCACCAGGCAAGTTCATCGCTTGTTCATGTCAATTTGAGTATTTTTACCAAATTACTTGCAAAATACTATACTTATCACTCTTGCATTAAAAACGACAATGCTATTTTCATAACTATGACTATGATTATGTGGTGGGCGATGGAACCATGGTATGAGTATGGTGGAGGTTACATTGCATTGGGTTTGTATCCATCTAGGATTAACAACAAATGTCGTCCAGTGATTCTTGTGCCGTAAGATCCGTGTTAACCATAAGATCTGGAGTGGGACAGAATATTCAGTTGTGTTTCTTCCTCTCATACATCAATGGATGAGCTTACCGTAGCAGTGTCTTGCGAGAGCAACTTGAGGGTGGGGATCCCATTCTAATTCCCCACGGTAATGTGGTCTATGATGGATTGCAGAAGGCCGACGAAGGTATCGAGGTCGGATGGTACCCAAGAATGGGGTACGTTGACTGGTGGGGATATTAGTGGAGGTCAGATGATATCCAATGGATATGCTGACCAGCGAGGACCCAAGGTCGGAACTGCAACAAAGGGTGGGTGTGCGGGATCGCCGAGAAATGCAATGATTGGCTAGGACCTTATACCGGGCCTCATACCATGGAAGTGTGGACGGGAAAGCTGCCCGGTTGGCATCAAGGTTAAGATCTCTTATGGGTAAAGCAACACACCTCTGCAGAGTGTAACGAATCGTGACCTGTCACTCCCTATTCCGGGTTTTGGAACTGCGAACGTGGTCGGAAAGGAACTCCATGAAGTTCTAGACACCCGGTGAAGGCTGACGGACATAGCTCTTCGGAATAAAAGCAACCTTTTTAAGAAATGCTTATAAAAACCTGCATTGGCATTTGAATTTCTGGTCTAATGCCGTAGCTAGTGCATAAAACACCTTTTTCCTATAATGAACTTGTTGAGTACGCTCGTACTCATACCTCTTATAACCCCATGCCTAGATTGTCTGAATCACCTGGAGGAGGCTAATGAAGAACCAGAAGGAGCAGATGGGATCTGCTATGAAGAACCAAACCTCTCTGGAGGAGTAGAGGGGGTAGACTACCTTATCGTGTATGGAACCGGGGAGGTTCCGGAATAAGACAACGTTTGAGCAACACTAGTAGTAGTAGTCGAGCAGCACAAACTCTATAGTATTTAGCTGCTCGAGCAGAAATGGTGTTAAGCTTTCTTAGACCTATATTGTATAAGTTAAGTAGGGTTCACCTAGAACCTTTGAGTTATCCTCTGTGGACCCAGGAGGAGCTCCAATGTGATGCACATATATGGCTTGTTATCTTAAGTGACTGAAATAAAGACCAGTTATGCTTCTGTTGTACTACTCTGAGAGATGTAATATTTACGGATTGGTACTTTGCACATGTTATGTCAACGACTGACATACTACAACATGCAGTGGTATGCAGGATCACCACAGCCGGCCTCGGTGATCTTGCGGGAAGTAGGCTGCAACTTCTGCCGGTGAACGGTGGAGGTCTTATTCGACGAGGAAGGCAAGATGTACCTCCACACCGGTTGGAAGAAATTCGCCCGCGACCACGACATTGAGGTCGGCAGCTTGGTGAACTTCTTCTACGAAGGCAACGAGGAGATGAGCATCAATCTGTTTGACAAAGAGTCTTGGCGTATCCACTACTGCAACGACTCATGAGACGACATCGACGACAGCGTAGGAGACTAGAGCCACCCTCTAGTCTAAGGTTTTCTATCCTATCTTTGTGTTTTCCATGATTTCTTAATGGTCTTCATCACTCGTTTTAATGTCTTTCATGTAAAAGCGACGAAACATCTCTAAAATTATGAAGAAAGCCTTAATTATAAATATAAAATTGGTTGGGGTTTGGGTTTGGAGAACGCGGGTGAAAAAGGGACGCCCCCAAACGCGGCACCAAGGTGCGGTTATTTTTACATACACCTAATTTTATTAGCCAACACGCGGGCCTACAGGTAAGTCAGATATGCTCCGCCTCCCGTGGACTTGAGCCCACCCGTAAGTGAATAAAGGCCACAAATATACTAATCCCCATTTCCCTCAAACAAACTCGTTAAACCCCAGAAGCATCTCCTCACCCCCACGAAAACCCTAGCCCGCCCGCCCGCCATGGCCCTCGCGCTCCGCCTACGGCGAGCCCTCGCCGCCGCCTCCACCTCCGCCCCGCTCCTCCGACCCGCCGCCTCCGCCGCGCTCTCCCCCTCTCGATCCCTCCTCCCCGCCCCCTTCGCCCGCTCTCTCCCGCGTCGGCTCCTCCCCGGCGGCGCCGCCGGCTTCCGGTCGACAGCGGCGGCCGCTGCTCGGGGAAACTACGGGGGCGGGGCGGATGACTCCCACATCTCCCCCGACGAGATCCTCTTCGAGGGGTGCGACTACAAGCACTGGCTCATCACCATGGAGTTCCCCGACCCCAAGCCGTCCCGCGAGGAGATGATCGAGACATACCTCAACACCCTCGCCAAGGTCGTCGGAAGGTATGACGTTTCTCTCTCGAATCCCCGATCTCGTCAGAAATGCCTGAATTGTACGTGTCGAATTGGTCTCCAAGGGTGAATTGCAGTGTTCAACACTGCCAACTGTATGATTTCTTCTGTTTGTTGCGGCTTGTGTACGGTGGACTGATGGAAGGTAGCGTATGTGTGGCTCTGATGTATCCTGTGCTGTTTAATCTAGTTTGCCCTTAGGTATTAATCCTCATTAGGAGAAGTTTTGTATACTAATTAGGAGTAGTTGCGATTGCCTAGACTCATTGTGGTGCTTGCTGTCTTCTTGGGTAACTTTGAGGGTGCTACTCATCTTTAATTTGTGGCTGTGGATGTAAATTGTGTCAACATGGCTTGATTTAAGAGATATGTGATAGGCTTGCGCTATTTATTGTGAATGATCGCGCTTAAATCCAACCCCGGAATTTCTTTGCTTCAGCAGTATAGTTCTGAATGAGTCATTTTTTCTTTTCTTTTGAAGCATCATTGTTTCTGAACTTATTTACTGAAGAATGACACATAATTTGAAGCAATGATGCTATGTAATGTAATATGATTTTTGCTTGGAGAAGCTTGTGGCTGCATTTTCCATGGGCTGCGATTTGAAATATCCAAAATATTGTAATTCCACTGCTCTTTGTAGTTTCCTACCTTTAACCATACTCAAATCTGCATTTTTAGTTAGGGCCCACAGAAGCACTAATATCGAAACTATATCTTCAAGGTCCGCCACAGAGTAAAATTTTGTCTGTCAATGCTTTGAGTTGTTAGTATCTCCGTAGTTCTGTTATTTTCTGTGTTAGATTTGGATAATTATGAAAAAAAATAAGATCTGCTTTTGAAGGATTGAGTATGGGTATATATATTTGTTGGCATTTTAGTAATATATATGTAACACCATGTATTAAGAAACTGATATTCAGCTGTTGAAGTTTGCAGCTCAAGGATCCCTTTTATCTGTTACCATTACTTATTCATCAAGTATATACACCAATGATATCTATTCAATGATTGGTTCCCTAAGCCATTGCTGCATATATTTGATGGTTCTGTTCTTAATTAATCATGTAACTCTTTTCAGTTTTGATTCCTGAATTTGTTTTCAAACACATTTGTTTGTTCTACTCCTAACAGATCATGTCATTGATCGTACCTAGATTGTCCGTAACTGTTACTGTATATAATTTTGATCTCTGAAAATATCTAGTGAGGGTGTGCACTTATGTATGATGTGAATTCTTCTTTTGCTCATGTATAAGCAATTAAATTCTATCATTTGCAACATAATTGCCTCGCTTTCTGAGATCTTACCTTCTTGAAGTTACGAGGAAGCTAAGAAGAGAATGTATGCTCTTAGTACAACAACATATGTTGGTTTTCAAGCTGAAATGTCTGAGGAAATGTCAGAAAAATTTCGCGGTGAGAGGACATGATGCCTTAATTTATTTTCTGCTTGCAATGTTTAGGTATCCTAGACATTGAAGAACTTACCTTGCCTATTTTGGCATTTTGATCAGGATTGCCGGGAGTAGTTTTCATCTTGCCTGATTCATATCTATACCCAGAGACGAAGGAATATGGAGGTTTGTTGTATTCCGTTTTCCTTTCTCACGGATTACGCTTACTGTAGTAGCCACTTATGACTGTGCTCTTATTTGTATGTGTGAATTGGTTTCATTAGGAGATAAATACGAGAATGGTGTCATAACTCCAAGAGCACCACCTACACATTATAGCAAACCGTCAAGGACTGACAGAAACCGCAGCTTCCGTGGAAACTACCAGGACAACCCTCCACCACAAGGAAATTACCCAAGAGGCCCACCACTGCAAGGAAATTATCAGGACAACCCCCCACCACGAGGAAATTACAACAGCGGCCCACCACCACAAGGAAACTTCCAACCCTACCGTCCGCCGCAAGATGGAAGGGGCTACAACCCACAGCAGAGTTACGCACAAGCTGGACAAGATGGTAGAGGTTATGCGAGGAATAATTCTGCAGACCGCTCAGGTTACAATGGACCGCCTGCTCCTGGTGCTTTCGAAGGGCAGGTAAATCAACCTGGTCAAGGTTACCAAAACCCGCAAGAGGTCAGGAACTTCTCGCAAGGGCAGGCAGGAGATTTCAGGTCTGGTAGTCCTCCGGCACCTGGAACCTACGGGCAACCCTCTGGACCTGGAACCTACGGGCAACCCTCTGGACCTGTAACCTATGGGCAACCACCTGCACCAACATACCCTGGAGGTAACCAAGGTGGTCCTGGTACGGGTATTGGTTTTGGTGGAGATAACAGACAGGGGGCAGGACCTGCATATGGTGGAGATAACAGACAGGGGGCAGGACCTGCATATGGTGCAGATAACCTGCATGGGGGTTCTGGCCAGTATTCTAGCCCAGGTGAAGGACAACAAGGGAACTGGCAGGTATAATAGCATTGGCAATATGACTTTTACTGGTACTATGAAATTGATCAGTGTATTGCTTTTGTCCATAAATCACATACTTGCACACCTATGGTGAAACTAATACTTCAAAGCAACCTAATATTACTAGTTAATGCATGTAGTCCTTGTCCAGTGAATGTTGATGGATGGAAGTTCGTGCGGTGACTGATTTGTAGGTTCAACATTTCTTTCTACTAACTGAACTGTAGATAAGCGAACTGAAATTTTTGTGTTAAATTCCCATCCCCATCTAGTAAGTGGAAATTTCATGGTAGAACGATGAAATGCAAGCATGCATATACTATTCAATTATTCGGGAGGAATTTAATATGAGAAATGACCATAGGACCTGCTGCATGCATCAAACCAATCTTTGCACACATTCATTTTGTAGCAGTTGTTGCCCAGTGAAATTCTGCATCTTTCTTTAGTTTGGCTTTTACTGTTGATGTATACAATCACTGATGATTCTCCCTTGTGATGCCATGCAGGGTAGGCAGTAAGAGCTTGATGCGAGCTTGGCCGAAGCGCAAATGCACTAGTTGCTCTACTTGAAATGTAGGAACTCCCACCTGTAAAATAAACGACTGAACTACTATACCCCTTCCTGCTGTCTGCGTTTAAATTCGTGGCTTATTATGTACAGCAGTCAGGAGGGGTACTAGATTATTTGTAGCCATACGTTTGAGGTTTTCAGAGGTTCGTGGAGTCAGGAACAGTGTGCTTCTGATGGATGTTGTTTCTGTTTTATATATCGTTGAATCTGTGGTGTATTTCTAAGCTGAAGATTCGTTACTTAACATCTTTTGCCCATGGTCGGTTTGCTGGAACTTCAAGTTGTACGCCCCACTGGCCCTTGTCACTTGGGAGACGGCTGTGGTGACTCGTGAGCTCCATGATGTAGCAGTAGGTAAGGATTGTTACGAAAAGAGAGAATTCTCACTGATAAAAATCTGCTAGTCTCTGGTTTACTGGTCATACATTCCACTCTCGGAAAAATGCATTCGGGTAGCCAATAGTATGTGTTCATCCTACTTTTGAAACAAGGTGTGTTTATAGCCTTCCCAAGGGCCCATGCTAAACACAAACATGGAACTCCTGCAGATGGCACCGAGGCATGTGCCGTGCGGCCTATGGAGAACCTAAATAAACTGAACAACCGATTTCCCAATGCCAGTCAGTTTGTTAATGTTCCGATGTCTCAAATTCCTGTGTACATGATGTTCTTACATCTCATCTATGTGTTTTTTTTTCTTATTCTTCCATTGCCTATATGAATGAATAATCGTGCTTCTCTATCTACTCCCCTGAAGGTGGAGTGGTATATTTAAAGGGAGAAGGGGAGATCATTATTGGCTAAGGTACCAACCTGGTGACTTCATCCTGACCTCCATGCGTCTCAAGTTTTCACACTTACTCACGGGGAGCTTTGTTTTGTTCTTTTTGTTCATGAGGTGGATTTGGGTGCTGCAGAAATTTAGATGGGTTTGCTCCATGGCAACGAAAGCACACTGTGATTCTACTTTATTTTAACTCAGTAGCCACTAGCAGTAGAGTAATCTGTTCCCTGTACCTAGGAATTACATTCCTTTGCATTATGTTATTTGCTTTGATAAATCTTACTTCACCTAATTCCCATTGTTTTTTTACTTCACCTATATCTGCAAGCTGATGCTTTCCAAGAAAACTTTCTTGTCCTGGTTATCTATATAGTTATTATTCCTTAATTCACTGTAGCAGAATAGAATAATGGCATGTAAAAAGGATTGTTGAAAAAGAGAAATATAGAACATGGATCTTTTATTTAGTTAAATTTCGCGAGCATTGACAAATTATGGTGAATCTGTTAGAAAAGTTTCAGCAAGAACATTCAAATTCACAAAGTTTCCCATGGTAAAAATCTGGTATTCTCCGCTCCGGTCGCCGGTGGTTACTGGTCATACCGCCCACTCCGGTAAAAATGTATCATGGTAGCCAAAAACTTGTGTTCAACCCACTAATGGTAAATGAGAAAACAAGGTGCTACGGCAACACTAAGACACAACAACCCAGTAAGATATCCTTTTAGTCCTACATTAAACCACAAAAATAATGGCGCTATGGGGTAAGGGTGATACAGTATTATGCTATTTCCTTTACAATTTGTGCAACTATAATGAATAATCAACCAACCTTTTTGTTCATTAAGGAGGATTTGGATGATGTAGATCTTTACTTGGGTTTTCTCCATGCTAATGAAAGCACACTATCTATGATGTAGATATACTTCTACCCAACAACAGTGGATTAATTGTTTCATGTTCCTAAGGATTACATTCCTTATCGCTGTGTTGGATGCAACTACCACGTATATGCAAACTAATACCTCCATTCCAATGAATAAGGAGCACATGCTTCCCAAGATTTTCCTCTGACCAAAAATTTGAGCAACTATGAGAGTGGACTTTTAGAGCATGTGCTTGGTGAGCACCCGTATCCAGACCATCTATACTGCATCAAGATCCGTGCAAAATTCTTTTTGTTCCCCTCTCAAATAATTTCTCATTTTTGTATCTCTCACACCACATATTGTTTAAACTAAAAAATGTGCAGATCACTTAAATATAACAATTGGAATGTGGGAAAAATAGTTTGTATTTTTTATGTCATTATCTATATATGTATTTCAAGAATTTATTTTGAATTTTAAATAATTTAAAATTTAAATTTGCATAAAAAAATTCTGAACTATTTTTCCTCCATTCTATTTGTTATTTTTGAGTGACTTGCAAAAAGATCTAATCGAAATATTATATAATTTAAGAGATAGAAAAAAGAAAAAGATAAAAAATGAGAAGGTGCGTGGAGCGCACCTGCTCCACCACACTTTTCTCGAGCAACTATATCTTGATTACCTTACATAACATTGACACCGCTAGATTCGTATTGAAAAACACTTTCTAGTGATATCAATTTTCTATCAAATAACTATCATATACGTGGACTAACTGTAGAAGAGTTATTGGAGATTGCACAACACCAATAGGGCCGGCTGCTCATGTATATATAGAAGGACACATGTACAATTACAGGTACAACCCTGACAAAACACGGGGATCTATACCTAGTACAATATGTTACTCAACACCCCCCCACAGTCGAAGGGTCGGCACCGACACATAGACTGGAGCGAAACTCTGGAAAAGTCGTGGATGGCAATCCCTTCGTCATGATATCGGCAAACTGTTGAGACATCGGTACGTGAAGAACTCGAACGCGACCGAGGGCAACTTGCTCACGAACAAAGTGGATGTCCAACTCGATGTGCTTTGTGCGCCGATGATGAACGGGGTTGGCGGAGAGGTAGACAGCCGACACGTTGTCGCAGAAGACCACCGTAGCCTTGTCAACGGGACAAGAGAGCTCGGACAGAAGCTAACGAAGCCATGTGCACTCAGCCACAGCGTTGGCCACGGCGCGGTACTCGGCCTCAGCACTGGAGCGAGACACGGTGGGCTGCCTCTTGGAGGACCAAGAGACGAGCGACGAGCCGAGGTAGACGCAGTATCCGCTGGTGGAGCGTCGCGTGTCCGGGCAGCCCGCCCAGTCCGCGTCCGAGTAGGCAACGAGGTCGGTCGACGTCGAGGGCGAAGCATGCAGTGACAAGCCATAGCCCATGGTGCCACAAACGTAGCGGAGAATCCGCTTCACCGCGACCCAATGGGCATCCTGAGGGGCATGCATATGCAAGCACACCTGCTGCACAGCGTACTGGAGCTCTGGACGTGTCAACGTCAAGTACTGGAGGGCACCGACGATGGAGCGGTAGAACGGCGTGTCGGAGGCCAGCGACCCATCACTGGCTGAGAGCTTGGCCTTCGTGTCAACAGGAGTCGGGGCAGGGTTGCAGTTAAGCATCCCTGCACGCTCGAGGAGCTCGTGGGCATACTTCCGTTGATGAAGGAAGAACCCGTCCGCACGCCGGACAACCTCGATGCCGAGGAAGTAGTGGAGCGGTCCGAGATCCTTCAACGCGAACTCGGCGCGAAGACTGTCGGTGAGCTGTCGAAGAAGACCAGCGGTGGAGGCCGTCAAGATGATGTCGTCGACGTAGAGCAGCAGGTAGGCCATGTCGTTGCCGGTCCGGTAGACGAAAAACGACGCATCAGAACGCGTGGAGCGGAAACCAAGCTGATGCAGGAAGCCAGCGATGCGCTGGTACCAGGCGCGGGGCGACTGCTTCAGTCCATACAAGGACCGAAAGAGCAAACACACGTCATCAGGGCGCTCAACATCGACGAAGCCGATGGGCTGCTGGCAGTACACCTGCTCCGACAGATGGCCATGAAGTAAGGCGTTGGAGACGTCCATCTGATGCACCGGCCATGCGCGAGGCGGCAAGGTGCAACACCGTGCGGATCGTGCCCGGTTTGACAACCGGGGCGAACGTATCCGTGAAGTCAACACCGGCGCGTTGCCGAAAGCCGCGCACGACCCAACGCGCCTAGTAGCGCTCGAGAGTACCGTCGGAGCCAAGCTTGTGCTTGAAGACCCATTTGCCGGTGATGACGTTGGCACGAGGGGGCCGGGGAGCCAGCTCCCAGGTCCGGTTACGCTGTAGCGCATCGTACTCCTCCTGCATGGCAGCGCGCCAATGCAGGTCGCGCAAGGTGGCGCGAGCCGAGGTGGGAACCGGTGATAGGGCGGAGGTGGACACGTCAGCAGGTGCCGGTCCGATCGAGGAGCCGGTTGGACCGGCCTGGTGGCCGGGTGGGCCGGCTGGTGGTCCGGTTGGACCGGGCGGCCGACCGGGCGAGGGGGCTGAGGCCCCTGGACACCACTCCGGTTGGCACCGGTCTGAGGGCCGGTTTTGACTGGGCCGGCCGGTTGTATGGCCGGTTCGACCGGGTGCTGGGCCGGCCAGGCCGGTTGTGGGGCCGGTTGGACCGGCCGGGTGACCGGGTGGGCGGCTGGGAGGTACGTCGCCATCATGCGGCAGGACACTGTTGCCGCTGGCCCAGAAGGCAGACGTGGCGGACGGGGATGCCATGCAGACATACTGGTCGGCGGGGTAGAGTGTAGACGGCCGACGCACGCCCGCGCGGGCGCGGGTGAGCAAGGGCTCAGGGGGCGCAGCGACGGGCGGTGAGGCGGGCGACGAGGTGGCCGATGAAGAGGCGGTCGAGGGAGACGTCGCGGGCGACTAGGGCGCCTGGGGCGCCGCGGGCGACGGAGACACCGAGGGACCAGGAGGGGCCGGCGCAGAGGGGGCCGCCGCGGTCAGTCGTCGGTGCGCGGCCACAAGAGGGCCAGCGGGCGCCGGGGGCGTCGTCGGAGGTGTCGCCAAAAGTCCCTGCTGAAACGGAAAAACTAACTCGTCAAAGTACACGTGCCGGGAGGTGAGGACACGATGGGAGACTGGGTCGTAACAGCGGTAGCCCTTGGTGTTGGCGGGGTAGGCGAGAAACACAAGGGAGAGAGCGCGGCCAAGCTTATGCGCGGCGGTGGCAGCAGTGTTAGGATAACACCGGCAGCTGAAGATGCGAAGGTCATCATAGGCGGGCGGCGCACCGTAGAGTAGGTGATGCGGCGTGTATAACCAACGCACACGACACGGGCGGATGTTGACGAGGAGAGTCGCCGTGGCAAGAGCATCTGGCCAGAATCGTGGGAGCATGTATGCATGGAACAGAAGGGTGCGGACGAAGTCGTTGAGGGTACGAAGCATCCGTTCGGCACGACCGTTCTGTGGAGAGGTGTATGGACACGTGAGGCGGAAGACGGCGCCATGGGCGGCGAGAAGTGAGCGAATGGTGATGTTGTTGAACTCTTTGCCGTTGTCAGTTTGTAAGGCGTGGATGGGGCGACCGAACTGAGTGGAAACAAAGGCGAAGAAGGTGGTGAGGGTGGCGGCAACATCGGGTTTACGACGAAGGGAAAAGTCCATACAAAATGCGAGTAATCATCAAGAATCACTAGATAATAATTATAACCATAATTACTCGGAACAGGCGAGGTCCAAACATCACTATGAATAAGTTGAAACGGAAAAGACGCGACTGTGGAGGAGGAACTAAACGGGAGGCGAACATGTTTGCCTAGACGACATGCTTCACAAGAGTGGGCATCCGTTTTATTACAAGTAAAGGAGAAGCCTTGCATTATTTGACGCAGAGTGGCGGAGCTAGGATGGCCGAGGCGGGCGTGCCAGAGGTCGACACCGGCGGTGAGGGTGAGTGGGCTGCTGGCGGTGGTGGAGGCCGAACCAACAAGGTACAGATCGCCGGGGCTGTCACATCGGTGGAGGAGCATCCGAGTACGACCATCCTTGACAGAAAAACCAAATGCGTCAAATTCCACAGTCACAGGATTATCATGACAGAAAGACTTAACGGAAACAAGATTTTTTAATCAAGTCAGGAGAAACAAGAACGTTATGTAGAGAGAGAGGAGTGGAAGTGGAAGGAAAAGAGACGGAACAGGTGTGAGTGATGGGAAGAGCATGACCGTTGCCAACGATGATGCGAGAGGAAGTGGAAGCGGGTGTAGAAAACGAGAGGTTACCGGGGTGCGCAGCCATATGCGCGGAGGCGCCGGTGTCCATGAACCAGTCGCCACCGCCACCATACGCCCCAGCGGAGGGGACGCTCTGGAGGGCGGTCAGGAGCGCGGGGTCCCACGAGGCCGAGCTCCGGGAGGGGGCGGGGGCAGCGTAGGCCGGGGCGGGCTGGGGCGCCGCGTAGAAAGCCTGGTGGGTGGCCGGACGTGGCCCCATGATGACCGGGTAGGGGGCGCGCGACACGGGCATGGAGTAGGCATGAACGACCCCGGTCCATGGCGGAGGGGCGGTGTGCTGAGGTGGACGAGGCGCGGGGGTGGTGGCGTTGGCGCCACCATTGCCGCCACCGTTGCCACCACCGCCACGGCGACGACGTCCGCGGCGACCACCGCCAGAAGTAGCCGCCTGCCCGGTCCATGGGCCGGTCTGACCGGCCTGGGCGCCGGTTGGACTGGTCCACGGCCCGGTCGGGCCGGCCTGGTGACCGGACTGGCCGGTCCACGGCCCGGTCTGACCGGCTTGGTGACCGGCTGCGGGGAAACCCGGCGACGGACCGGTGGGGCGAGGTGCGGGAGTCTGGGCACCGCGGGAGAAGCCGGCGATGAAGGCGGTATGGGCCGCCCGAGCCTGGAGATGCTTGAGGCGGCGCTCCTCGAGGCGCAGGTAGGCCACAGCCTGCTCGAAGGTGGGCGTGGTGATGAGCGTGAGGTTGGAGGCGGCGTTGCTGAGATCCTCGCCGAGACCCACCGACAGGGTGGAAAGCATGATCTTGTCATCGATCGGAAACTCCAAGTCACGAAGCTCGTCGGAGAGGCTCTTCAGCTTGAGGACGTACTCGTCGAGAGACTGGTCGTTCTGGTGGGTGCCGAAGAACTCCTGCTGGAGGAAGGTGACCCGCTGGATTTTGTTGTCGGTGAAGAGGCCGGTGATCTTAGCCCAGACCGTGTGTGCGGAGTCGCCGTCGCGGACGACGGTGCGGAAGATGTCGCTGGAGACGGTCTGGTAGAACCAGCGGATGATGGTGGCGTCGATCGCGAGCCACTCGGGGTCGTGCGGCATGGCGAGGAGGTCGATGGTGCCGTCGACGTGATCGAGGAGATCATACTCGCGGAAGAGCAGCCCGAAGTACGTCTTCCACGGGAAGAAGTTGGCAACGGTGGTGGAGAGCGTCACTGGCACGTGCTCGGCGATGGGGATGGCGCGGATGACGGCGACGGAGGGGCCGGCGAAGGGGTTGCTGCTACCGGAGCGGGAGGAGTTGAAGGGGTCGGAGCCGGAGGAGGAGAAACCGGCCATGGCGGAAGCGGTGGTGGTGGTGGGAGGCGGAAGCGGCTAGGGCTAGGGTTGGGGTGGAGGCCGGCGGCGCCCGGGGAGGGGCGGCGGCTAGGGCTGGGAGGAGGAGGGCTGGCGGCACCCTAGGGGGGGGGGGGGGGGGGAGAGGGCGGCGGCTAGGTCAGGACCTGAGGGGCCTCTGATACCATGTAGAAGAGTTATTGGAGATTGCATAGCACCAATAGGGCCGGCTGCTCATGTATATATAGAAGGACACATGTACAATTACAGGTACAACCCTGACAAAACACGGGGACCTATACCTAGTACAGTATGTTACTCAACACTAACTCTTCATCAAAGTTAAATCTTCAAAAGAGCGTACACCTTATTCATAGGAACAGAGCGAGTAATTATCCATGTGTTTACCAAGAAACTTGGCCGTGTTGATTATCTATATATTCTTGGCCCTTAATTCACCGTATCAGAATAAATAATGGAATGCGAAAATGATTGTTATAAAAGACAAACATAGAACCCAACCCAGATTCAGTCAAGGGAACTAATTGAAATTTGTGCAAATTGAAAAAATTTCGTGAATATGCTAGAAAATTTTCAGGAAAAAGATTGGAATTTTGAGAGTTCCCATAGATAAAAGGTTGGCATTCTCTTGTTTACTTGATTTGCTGGTCATATCCCTTGGGTAAAAATATATTCTGGTAGCCAAATATTTGTGTTCAGCCCGCTAAAGGGAAATGTTGAACAAAACAATGAATTCTAGCAGAACTAAGATACAACGGCAGGGAATGCATGGGCAGTGCGGCCTGTGGAGAACCTAAATAGACTGAACAGCCAATTTCCCATTGCTTAGCAGTCTCCTAATGTTCTGATGTCTCCAATTCCCTTGTACATGATGTTCTTACATCTCATCTATGCGTTCTTTTCTTATCCTCCCCTCTGTTTTATGTGGTCATTGCCCATATAAGGAGCAATTTGACTTTGCTATCTACTTCCGTAAGGATGGACCAGTATATTTATAGTGCGAGAGTGGGAGACCATTATTGGCTGATGCTCGACTACCTGGGGCTTTCCATGTCATGCCACACCTGCGACTTTTGCTCGAGTTTCACTAGCGCCGGGATGCTGATCGCTGAAGAGGACCATGGTGTTGCAGGCTGTTTTTCATTCTTTCTGTCGTTTGCTTGTAACTTCGTTGTGTTGTAAGCTATTCTCAGCATCCATGTACTATTTGCCGTTGTGGCTTTATTAATTTACAGCTGAGCTTAGGTCTTATGTTTAAAAAACCATTATTGGATGAGGCACCAACCTGGTCACTTCATCTTTATCTCCGTACATTCAAGTTTTTACACATACTCACTAGAGCTTTCTTTTGTCCTTTTGTTCATACGGTGGATTTGGATGCTGCGGATATTTACTTGGGTTTGCTCCATGCCAATGAAACGGCACTATGGATTCTACTTTTACTCATAAGAATCTAGGAATTACATCCCTTTTGTGTTGCATTGGATGCAACCATTAATCTTGCTTCACCCTAGAACAATGATACTATTCCCCCTTCACATAATGTAAGATATTCTTACAAGCAATATAGGATTATATTGGTTGTAGTAATATTTTATATTATTGGACAAAGACGAGTAGCTGCAAGATAATTATCTGCTTACACTAAGACACAAGAGTCTAGCAACACCCAACACTAGACACAACACTGAGACATACCAATGCAACAGTACACGCTTATCCTTTAAGTACTCCACCAACCACATACTAGTAGTACCTTATTTTCTCCGCAATTTATTCATGTAATGTACTATGATGAATACTTTACCAACCTGATACACTTGTGTCTCTCTGCCCCTACCTTATATACCCAACTCCATCTTCACTGAAGGAGACAACAAGCCATTCATAGGAAACGACCACATAATGAGAGGGGGAAATAAGAAAAGAACAGAGAGATGAGATGCTAAGACATCATGTAATCATGTATATGAGAATTGGAGTCATCGGAACATTAGCAAACTGAATTCCAATGCTATATCGTTGTCCTACACATCCCTGTTGGGCCTGTTAACACAGTGAGCACTTGAAGCGGAAATGGGAGCTATGATGGAGGGCATTGTCCTAGCAAACGAGTGGACTGAAGTCCCATTTATCGTGGAGTCAGAGTAAAGCTGACGATTCAAGTAGAACGGTTCTATCTGATAACCATTACAGGCTTACAACTTACAGGTGCATATCCCATACACACCAAATTCTAAGCTTAGCAGAAACTCTACGTGCTGGATGCTCCATATTGACTGCTGTGGTTGGTCCCTGTTTCGCTGAAATTGGTCGTTGCTTGGCAGAGGTCTGTCTGCCCGGCCATGGTGAGCTCCAGCTCCAGTACCGCGTGTCCCTGCGATCAGCTGTACCGTGTTGTAGCACCAACATGGTGATTTCATCCTGAACTACGTACGTCTCAAGTTTTCACACATACTCAAATGAGGCTTTGTTTTGTCATTTTTGTTCAATTTGGAAGATTGGGATGCTGCAAATATTTACCACGCACTCTCAATTACACTTTTACTCAGTCGCAACGGTATATTTTTCCCTGTACCTAGGAATTACATGGCTGTGTGCATCTATTGATGCAGAGGCCGGAGCGATGCTCCCATATCGAAAAAAAAACCTAGGAATTACATTCCTTTGCGTTGTGTTGGATGCAACGGCGAATCTTACTTCGCCTTTGAACACCAGACACACGTATATATAGCTGCAAACTAATTATCTGCTTACTGACGTGTGTTTTCCAAGATAACTTGGTTGTCTTGATTATATATTCTTGCCCCTTAATTCATTGTAACAGAATAAAATAATGGCATACGAAAATGATTCCTAAAAAACGGAACTAGAATCAAGGTTCAACCAAAGGCACTATTTTGAAATTCGTGCAAACTGACAATTTTTGGTGAATATGATAGAACTGTTTCATAAAAACGCACTACAGGAATGGCGCGCTACGCCGAGGGGCGCGCCCTCGGCGTAGCCTGGAGAGGCCGTCGGCGTAGCTCCTCGGGGAAGGTCCGCCTCGGCAGAGCCCACGTGGCCGTCGGCGTAGGCTAAGAGGCTGACGGCTGGGCCCTCCCCTCGGCGTAGCACACCTATCGGTGCCGTCCGTCTTACGGACGTCAGCACTACACCGACGGTGCCCCCTCGGTATAGAAGGCGACGTGGCGCCTCCTCGTCACGTCCTGGGTGACGCTACGCCGACGGTGTCCCCCTCGGCATATCCGGACATGTGGCACCTCCACTGGCGTCCTGGCGGGAAAACTTGGCGGGAAAGAATGGGCGGAAAAAATGGAGCGGGAAAGTTTGACGGGAAATCGGGCGGGAAAAAGGAAAAACCAGCATGGGCTATGCCGACGGTGCCCCTCGGCATAGCTATTGCGTGTGACGTCATCTGGCGGGAGAAGGAAGGGAAAAAATGGTCGTGTGATACGTCAACGGTGCCCCTCGGCGTAGAGTTGACGCCGTCCCAAGGCCGTTAGGGCACGGCCGAGCTGGGTTGCCTACTTGCAGCTACGCCGACGGCCAGGTGTACGCCGAGGGTGGCCGTCGGCGTATCCATGCGTACCCCGAGGGCACATGTACGCCGAGGGACTTATTGAGGGGTTGGGCTGACCGGCCTGTATGCTGACGGCCCCGATATTTGGCCGTCGGCGTACAACATGGCCGTCGGCGTAACTCGCCATTCCTGTAGTGACGTTGAAATTTAGGAAATTCCCACGGAAAAAAAATCTGACATTCTCTTGTTTACTGGTCATACATTGCCCCTCTGGTAGAAATTTTTATTCTGGTAGCCAAAAATTAGTGTTCAGCCCACTAAAGAGAAATGTTAAACAACAACAAGCAAATCATGGAGGAATGTGTCGTGCGGCATATGGATAACCTTAATAGACCGAACAGTCAATTTCCCTTTGCCTATCTGTTTGCCAATGTTCCGATGTCTTCAATTCCCGTGTAATGTTCTTACATCTCATCTCTCTATTCTTTGTTTATCTTCCCATCTATCTGTGTGGCCATTGCATATTTTGAACGAAAAATGAGGCTTTGCTATCTACTTCGGTGAAGATGGAGTCATATTTAGGGAGAGGAGAGATCATTATTGGCTGAGGCACCAACCTGGCGACTTCATCCTGGACTCTATATATACGTCTCAAGTTGAGCTATGTTTTATCCTTGTTGAACATACAATGGATTTGGGTGCCGCAGATATTTACTTAGGCTTGTTCCATGCCGATGAAAGCGCACTATCGATTCTACTTTATTTTCACTCAATAGTCAATAGCAGTAGATTAATTTGTTTCCTGTACCTAGGAATTACATTCCTTTGCATCATGTTACTTGCAACGGCAAATCTTACTTCACCAAATTCGAAAAAAAATAAAACTTACTTCACCTATAGCTGCATGCTAATATGCTTTCGAAGAAAACTTAGTTATCCTAGTTAAACATATAGTTATTACCCCTTACCTTAATTCGCCGTAGCAGAATAGAATAATGGCATGCGAAAAGGATTGTTGAAAAAGAGAAATACGAAACCCAGATTTTTATTTAATTAAATTTCGTGTGAATTGACAAATTATGGTGATGACTATTAGAAAAGATTCAGCAAGAACATTCAAATTCACAAAGTTTTCCCTACCAAAAACTTATGTTCAACCCTCTAATGGGCAATGGAAAATGCAAAAATAAGGTGCTACGACAACACTAAGACACAACAAGACAGCAAGACGTGCTATCCTTTTAGTGATCCACTAACCACATAAATAACACACCTCTATGTGTTAAGGGTGTTGAACCTATTGATAGTTTTCTAGCTCAAGAGGCCCAAACCCATGTGGAAGCTGACCTGTAAAAGGAAGGAGTTGGAGGAGTGCAAGACCTAACACACACACACAAAACCCAGCCGCGCTAGAGCTGTTTGGGTATACTAAAGTTGAGCTCTTCTCTGATTCAACATGGCATCGAAGCTACGGCTGAGGACAACGAAGCTGCGGTGGAAGGGGCTGTCGTGCAGGAAGCTGTTGGTGCGTACGCTGATGGTGGTTTGAGGTGAAGGGGGAGCTGTGCGTAGATGTGCAGTGTTGTTGCCAGGAAGAGGTCTCTAAGTGAGGAGGAACCTAGACAAAAGTAGAGAAAAGAGAAACTTGGAGTGATGCGAGCATGTGAGAAAACTAGACGATTGAGGAGCTATTTTATAATTGAGACGATTGAGTGGTAAAGAATGTCTCTAGCAGAGTGCCAGAACAAGAATTCTTGGCAACGTGGTCAATCTTGCTCAAGGTGAAAAGGGCATGTCAAATCAAGGTTCTACTTCAACTGGGATTTTTGTTCAAGTTGGATACTAGATCTGGGAGCTTCGGCAGGTGGCGTGAGTTTGCACTTTTGCTCCACATACATGCACCTCATAAGGGATCATTCAAACCATTGACGGAACCCATTAACATGTCTGTTATAAAAGCGATAAGCAAATAACGAAGAATAATAAAGGTCAACACAACGGAGACACACGATTTAACGTGGAAAACCCCTTCCAACACAGAAGGAGAAAAAACCACGGACACCAGCCAGCAAAATTTCACTATATCGGGGAGTATTTATAAACGCCGTGGGTTATCTTATAATCTGATAAACCCTAGCCACCGGCGGCTTACAAGATCTATATATAGGCGGTGCCAACGATCCGTACCGTACCGCGGGGGCTGCCGCCCCCCGCACATCCCTTCGCAGGCGTCCCTACAGGGCACGATGTATGTGTTAACTTCAGACTCCGCTACGCTCCGCTCGTTAAAAGTTAGCCTCCCTTTAGAATATGAATTTGGATCACAATACAACAAACTCCACCTTGAGACAAATTCCATCTTGTAGCATGAACTTCAATAATCTCCTGAACAACAAAGAAAAACACTTGCTGGCGCCAACAACCACTTGGACTAAATAGTTATACCAACCAAGCTCGAGCAAAGCTCAAACTTGGAAAGAGGAACTGGCTTTGTCATCATATCAGCAGGATTATCATGAGTACTCATCTTGCATACCTTCAGTTTACCTTGAGCAACAATGTCGCGCACATAATGGTACTTGATATCAATGTGCTTTGTCCTCTCATGGAACATTTGATCTTTAGTAAGGTATATTGCACTTTGACTGTCAGAAAACAAGTTAATGCAAGAATCATCTCCACAAAGCTCAGCATACAAACCTTTCAACCAAACAAACTCTTTGCAAGCTTCATTAAATGCTATATATTTTGCAATAGATTCAAAGTAAAAGCATTGAAGCAACACAAAGGAAGATTTAAGTTTCAGCGGTTGCTTTCAACTTTCAACATGCATATCTCATGGATAATTGTCAACATAAAGTAATATGATGAATGCAAATAAGCAAGTATGTAAGAATCAATGCACAGTTGACACAAGTGTTTGCTTCTAAGATGGAAGGAAATAGGTAAACTGACTCAACATAAAGTAAAAGAAAGGCCCTTCGCAGAGGGAAGCATTGATTGCTATATTTGTGCTAGAGCTTTGGTTTTGAAAACATAAAGAGAGCATAATAAATAAAATTTTGAGAGGTGTTTGTTGTTGTCAACGAATGGTAGTGGGCACTCTAACCCCCTTGCCAGACAATCCTTCAAAGAGCGGCTCCCATTTTATTTTTATTTTTGGGTGGCACTCCTTCCAACCTTTCTTTCACAAACTATGGCTAACCGAATCCTCGGGTGCCTGCCAACAATCTCATACCATGAAGGAGTGCCTTTTTATTTTAGTTTTATTATGATGACACTCCTCCCCACCTTTGCTTTCTCAAGCCATGGCTAACCGAATCCTTCGGGTGCCGTCCAACAATCACATACCATGGAGGAGTGTCTATTTTTGTTAATTAATTTGGGACTGGGAATCCCATTGCCAGCTCTTTTTGCAAAATTATTGGATAAGCGGATGAAGCCACTAGTCCATTGGTGAAAGTTGCCCAACAAGATTGAAAGATAAACACCACATACTTGCTCATGAGCTATAAAACATTGACACAAATCAGAGGTGATAAATTTTGAATTGTTTAAAGGTAGCACTCAAGCAATTTACTTTGGAATGGCAAAAAATACCACATAGTAGGTAGGTATGGTGGACACAAATGGCATAGTGGTTGGCTCAAGGATTTTGGATGCATGAGAAGTATTCCCTCTCGATACAAGGCTTAGGCTAGCAAGGCTATTTGAAGCAAACACAGGTATGAACCGGTACAGCAAAACTTACATAAAAACATATTGCAAGCATTATAATACTCTACACTGTCTTCCTTGTTGCCCAAACACTTTTACCAGAAAATATCTAGACCTTAAGAGAGAACAATCATGCAAACCAATTTTAACAAGCTCTTCAGTAGTTCTCCACTAATAGGTTTAAACTACATGAAAAAAAAACTTAATCATGATCTACTTGAGAGCTCAAAACAATTGCCAAGTGTCAAATTATCCAAGACATTATGACGCATTTTCTGTTTCCAACCAAATAACCATAAGTATTGTAGCTTCCAACTTTTATCATTGAACATTAAAAGTAAAACGAAGAACAAGTGTTCATATAAAAAAGCGGAGCGTGTCTCTCTCCCAAACAAGGATTGCTAGGATCCAACTTTATTCAAACACAAACAAAAATAAAAGCACACAGACGCTCCAAGTAAAGCACATATGATGTGACCGAATAAAAATATAGTTTCAATAGAAGAAACCTGATAAGTTGATGAAGAAGGGGATGCCTTGGTCATCCCCAAGCTTAGACGCTTGAGTCTTCTTGAAATATGCAGGGATGAACCACGGGGGCATCCCCAAGCTTAGACTTTTCACTCTTCTTGATCATATATCATCCTCCTCTCTTGACCCTTGAAAACTTCCTTCACACCAAACTTCTCATAAACTTCATTAGAGGGGTTAGTACTCAAAAAATTTGAATCCACCTTGGTCCTGTAGTGACATATTGCAATAAATCAATAAAACATTAGCTATAGCTCTCCACGTCTAGAAAGCCTCGCTTAAAGTCCACAAGAGACAATGCAAAAAACAGAGACAGAATCTGCCAAAACAGAATAGCTAGTAAAGACGAATTTTAAATAAATACTTCCGTTGCTCAAATCAGAAAACTCAAAACTAATGAAAGTTGCGTACATATCTGAGGAACACGTACGTAAATTTGCATATTTTTCTGAGTTACCTACAGAGAAAACAGCCCAGATTCGTGACAGATAGAAATCTGTTTCTGCGCAGAAATCCAAATCTAGTATCAACCTTCGATTAGAGGCTTCAGTTGGCACAACAAAACACAAAACTAAGATAAGGAGAGGTTGCTACAGTAGTAAACAACTTCCAAGACACAAATATGAAACAAAGTACTGTAGCAAATAAACACATGGGTTATCTCCCAAGGAGTTCTTTCTTTACAGCCATTAAGATGGGCTCAGCAGTTTTAAGGATGCACTCGCAAGAAATAGTATTTGAAACAAAAGAGAGCATCAAGAGGCAAATCCATAACACATTTAAGTCTAACCCACTTCCTATGCATAGGAATCTTGTACACAAATAAATTCATGAAGAACGAATTAGCAAGCATAAGAAGATAAAACAAGAGTAACTTCAAATTTTTAAGCATATAGAGAGGTGTTTTAGTACCATGCAAATTTCTACAACCATATTTTCCTCTCTCATAATAATTTTCAGTAGCTTCATGAATAAACTCAACAATATAACTATCACATGCAGCATACTTTTCATGATTTCCAAACACATAATTTTTATCAAACTCAAAAATAGTGGGATCTAAACTTTCAAACTCACTTTTATCAATAATATGACAAGATGATTGATCAATCTCAAGAGATATGGGACTCATAGAATAAGTCAAGAACTCTTCAATCCCATTTTCATTAGTAGTACAATTAATAGTATCAAGTAACATAGGACCATCATCTAAAGATTTATCATAAACATTTGCTAAGCAAAATTCTTTAGTACCATGCATTTCGACATCAGGCACAAACAAAGCATTATCATAAGATTTATCAAAGTAGCATGGATTATCATAAATAACAGTAGCATAATTATTTTCACAAGTTTTACTCATAGGGAATATTTCAAGAGAATCCACAGGAACATAACATTCAACCTCTTTCGGTAAGCATGGAGGACAATCAAATAGTGTAAGAGATAAAGAGTTACTCTCATTAGAAGGTTGGCATGGGTAGCTAATCCACTCTTCCTCCTTTTGTTCATCACTCTCCTCTTCTTTTTCATCCAATGAGCTTTCAGGTTCATCAATTTTCTCCTCTTTTTCATCCAATGAGCTTTCAGGTTCATCAGTTTCTTCTTCCGCAGGTTCCTGCAAATTGTGAGTGCATTCTTGTGCATTAATGAGTCTCTCTTTATAATCAATGATATAAGGATTATCACTGTAACTTTCATTGAAAAAATTAAGGATAGAAGAGACATAATCTTTAAGGTCCTTACAAACAGCACAAGTTTCATAATTCTTAACCATGAAGGATTCTATCTCGGAGGCTCCCATAAATACGACAAATTGTTCTACCTCTTCGAACCCATAATGAATATAGCAATTCCGATTATAGCTCTTAATTAAAAATTCCTCACTAAAACCACATTGAAATTTAAGATGTTTAGTATCCTGTTGAGAGCAACAGTTTATATCATGGCGTTTAAGCAAGATTTTAGCAATTGTATTCAATTTTTCTATCACAGCACTCATTACTTTACCAGTTCTAGATTCTCTATAGTTAATATAACATTCTATAAGCTCCAAGTAGGTTGTTGGTTCTCCCATAACGGCAGTTTTTAATTTTTAGGTTTTTCAAATTTTTATGGATTTTCAGGTATATGAGGAAAATAAAAAAAACAGAAATAAACTAGACAAAAGTAAACTAAGCAAAGTAATACTAGACAGAAATAAACTAAGCACAAATAAACTAGGAAAAAGTAAACTAAGCAAAACAAAACAAAATAAAACAGAGAGAGAGGTAGAGTGTACTCCCCAGGTGAACTTATGAGTAGAGCTATGCCTTCCCGGCAACGGCGCCAGAAAACAGTCTTGATGACCCACAAGTATAGGGGATCGCGGCAGTCTTCGAGGGAAGTAAAACCCAAATTTATTGATTCGACACAAGGGGAGGTAAAGAATACTTATAAGCCTTAACAACTGAGTTGTCAATTCAGCTGCACCTGGAAAAGCACTAGTAACAGGGGTGATGTGAAAGTAGCGATAATATGAGAGCAATAATAATAGTAACACAGCAGTAACACAGGAGCAATGGCACCAGAAGATAGTTGATACTACTTCCAATGTCATGTAGAACAAGTATATGATGATGAGAGATGGACCGGGGTTCCCAGCGATCTACACTAGTGGTAACTCTCCAATAACAAGTGACAAGTGTTGGGTGAACAAATTACAGTTGGGCGATTGACAGGATTGATAAAGCATTAAGAAAGAACATCAATTCATTAATCATGTAGGCATGTTTTCCAATTGTAGTCGTACGTGCTCGCAATGAGAATCTTGCACAACATCTTTTGTCCTACCAGCCGGTGGCAGCCGGGCCTCAAGGGAATCTACTGGATATTAAGGTACTCCTTTTAATAGAGTACCGGAGCAAAGCATTAACACTTGGTGAAAACATGTGATCCTCACATCACCGCCATCCCCTCCGGTTGTCCCGATTCTTGTCACTTCGGGGCCTTTGGTTCCGGACAGCAACATGTGCATACAACTTGTAGATACAATCTAAGCAATAAGTATAGAGCTTAAATCTAAGATCATGCCACTCGGGCCCTAGTGACAAGCATTAAGAATAACAAGATTGCAGCAACAATAACTTCACAAACTTTATAGATAGACTAATCATAATGTATCATCCATCGGATCCCAACAAACACAACACCGATTACATCAGATGGATCTCAATCATGTAAGGCAGCTCATGAGATCATTGTATTGAAGTACATGGAGGAGAGAATACCAACTAGCTACTGCTAGAACCCGTAGTCCATGGGGGAACTACTCACGGAGCATGATGGAGGCGGTGGCGTCGATGGAGATGGCTTCCGGGGGCACTTCCCCGTCCCGGCAGGGTGCCGGAACAGAGAGTTCTGTCCCCCGAATTGGAGTTTCACGATGGCGGTGGCGCCCCTGGAGTCTTTCTGGAGTTTTCGTCAATTGGTACTGCGTTTTTAGGTCGAAAGGGGTTATATAGGCGAAGAGGCGGCGCAGGAGGGTCGACAGGGTGGCCTCCCCATAGGGGGGCGCGGCCAGGGTGTGGCCCGCGCGGCCCACCCCTCTGGTGGCCCCCTGGCTCTCCTCCGACTCTTCTTCGGTGTTCTGGATGCTTCCGGGAAAAATAGGATGTTTGGCGTTGATTTCGTCCAATTCCGAGAATATTGCCCGAACAGCCTTTCTGGAACCAAAAATAGCAGAAAACAGGAACTGGCACTGTGGCATCTTGTTAATAGGTTAGTTCCGGAAAACGCATAAAAACATTATAAAGTGCAAGCAAAACATGTAAGTATTGTCATAAAACAAGCATGGAACATCAGAAATTATGGATACGTTGGAGACGTATCAACATCCCCAAGCTTAGTTCCTGCTCGTCCCGAGCAGGTAAACGATAAAAAGAATAATTTCTGTAGTGACATGCTACTTACATAACCTTGATCATACTATTACAAAGCATATGAAATGAATGAAGTGACTCAAGGCAATGATCTATAGTTGCTAACAAATAGATAACATATAGCAAAACTGTTCATGAAGAGTACTTTCAAGACAAGCATCAAAAGTCTTGCACAAGAGTTAACTCATAAAGCAATAGATTCAAAGTAAAAGCATTGAAGCAACACAAAGGAAGATTTAAGTTTCAGCGGTTGCTTTCAACTTTCAACATGCATATCTCATGGATAATTGTCAACATAAAGTAATATGATGAATGCAAATAAGCAAGTATGTAAGAATCAATGCACAGTTAACACAAGTGTTTGCTTCTAAGATGGAAGGAAATAGGTAAACTGACTCAACATAAAGTAAAAGAAAGGCCCTTTGCAGAGGGAAGCATTGATTGCTATATTTGTGCTAGAGCTTTGGTTTTGAAAACATAAAGAGAGCATAATAAATAAAATTTTGAGAGGTGCTTGTTGTTGTCAACGAATGGTAGTGGGCACTCTAACCCCCTTGCCAGACAATCCTTCAAAGAGCGGCTCCCATTTTATTTTTATTTTTGGGTGGCACTCCTTCCAACCTTTCTTTCACAAACTATGGCTAACCGAATCCTCGGGTGCCTGCCAACAATCTCATACCATGAAGGAGTGCCTTTTTATTTTAGTTTTATTATGATGACACTCCTCCCCACCTTTGCTTTCTCAAGCCATGGCTAACCGAATCCTTCGGGTGCCGTCCAACAATCACATACCATGGAGGAGTTTCTATTTTTGTTAATTAATTTGGGACTCGGAATCCCATTGCCAGCTCTTTTTGCAAAATTATTGGATAAGCAGATGAAGCCACTAGTCCATTGGTGAAAGTTGCCCAACAAGATTGAAAGATAAACACCACATACTTCCTCATGAGCTATAAAACATTGACACAAATCAGAGGTGATAAATTTTGAATTGTTTAAAGGTAGCACTCAAGCAATTTACTTTGGAATGGCAAAAAATACCACATAGTAGGTAGGTATGGTGGACACAAATGGCATAGTGGTTGGCTCAAGGATTTTGGATGCATGAGAAGTATTCCCTCTCGATACAAGGCTTAGGCTAGCAAGGCTATTTGAAGCAAACACAGGTATGAACCGGTACAGCAAAACTTACATAAAAACATATTGCAAGCATTATAATACTCTACACTGTCTTCCTTGTTGCCCAAACACTTTTACCAGAAAATATCTAGACCTTAAGAGAGAACAATCATGCAAACCAATTTTAACAAGCTCTTCAGTAGTTCTCCACTAATAGGTTTAAACTACATGAAAAAAAAACTTAATCATGATCTACTTGAGAGCTCAAAACAATTGCCAAGTGTCAAATTATCCAAGACATTATGACGCATTTTCTATTTCCAACCAAATAACCATAAGTATTGTAGCTTCCAACTTTTATCATTGAACATTAAAAGTAAAACGAAGAACAAGTGTTCATATAAAAAAGCGGAGCGTGTCTCTCTCCCAAACAAGGATTGCTAGGATCCAACTTTATTCAAACACAAACAAAAATAAAAGCACACAGACGCTCCAAGTAAAGCACATATGATGTGACCGAATAAAAATATAGTTTCAATAGAAGAAACCTGATAAGTTGATGAAGAAGGGGATGCCTTGGTCATCCCCAAGCTTAGACGCTTGAGTCTTCTTGAAATATGCAGGGATGAACCACGGGGGCATCCCCAAGCTTAGACTTTTCACTCTTCTTGATCATATATCATCCTCCTCTCTTGACCCTTGAAAACTTCCTTCACACCAAACTTCTCATAAACTTCATTAGAGGGGTTAGTACTCAAAAAATTTGAATCCACCTTGGTCCTGTAGTGACATATTGCAAGAACTCAATAAAACATTAGCTATAGCTCTCCACGTCTAGAAAGCCTCGCTTAAAGTCCACAAGAGACAATGCAAAAAATAGAGACAGAATCTGCCAAAACAGAATAGCCAGTAAAGACGAATTTTAAATAAATACTTCCGTTGCTCAAATCAGAAAACTCAAAACTAATGAAAGTTGCGTACATATCTGAGGAACACGCACGTAAATTTGCATATTTTTCTGAATTACCTACAGAGAAAACAGCCCAGATTCGTGACAGATAGAAATCTGTTTCTGCGCAGAAATCCAAATCTAGTATCAACCTTCGATTAGAGGCTTCACTTGGCACAACAAAACACAAAACTAAGATAAGGAGAGGTTGCTACAGTAGTAAACAACTTCCAAGACACAAATATGAAACAAAGTACTGTAGCAAAATAAACACATGGGTTATCTCCCAAGGAGTTCTTTCTTTACAGCCATTAAGATGGGCTCAGCAGTTTTAAGGATGCACTCGCAAGAAATAGTATTTGAAACAAAAGAGAGCATCAAGAGGCAAATCCATAACACATTTAAGTCTAACCCACTTCCTATGCATAGGAATCTTGTACACAGATAAATTCATGAAGAACGAAGTAGCAAGCATAAGAAGATAAAACAAGAGTAACTTCAAATTTTTAAGCATATAGAGAGGTGTTTTAGTACCATGCAAATTTCTACAACCATATTTTCCTCTCTCATAATAATTTTCAGTAGCTTCATGAATAAACTCAACAATATAACTATCACATGCAGCATACTTTTCATGATTTCCAAACACATAATTTTTATCAAACTCAAAAATAGTGGGATCTAAACTTTCAAACTCACTTTTATCAATAATATGACAAGATGATTGATCAATCTCAAGAGATATGGGACTCATAGAATAAGTCAAGAACTCTCCAATCCCATTTTCATTAGTAGTACAATTAATAGTATCAAGTAACATAGGACCATCATCTAAAGATTTATCATAAACATTTGCTAAGCAAAATTCTTTAGTACCATGCATTTCGACATCAGGCACAAACAAAGCATTATCATAAGATTTATCAAAGTAGCATGGATTATCATAAATAACAGTAGCATAATTATTTTCACAAGTTTTACTCATAGGGAATATTTCAAGAGAATCCACAGGAACATAACATTCAACCTCTTTCGGTAAGCATGGAGGACAATCAAATAGTGTAAGAGATAAAGAGTTACTCTCATTAGAAGGTTGGCATGGGTAGCTAATCCACTCTTCCTCCTTTTGTTCATCACTCTCCTCTTCTTTTTCATCCAATGAGCTTTCAGGTTCATCAATTTTCTCCTCTTTTTCATCCAATGAGCTTTCAGGTTCATCAGTTTCTTCTTCCGCAGGTTCCTGCAAATTGTGAGTGCATTCTTGTGCATTAATGAGTCTCTCTTTATAATCAATGATATAAGGATTATCACTGTAACTTTCATTGAAAAAATTAAGGATAGAAGAGACATAATCTTTAAGGTCCTTACAAACAGCACAAGTTTCATAATTCTTAACCATGAAGGATTCTATCTCGGAGGCTCCCATAAATACGACAAATTGTTCTACCTCTTCGAACCCATAATGAATATAGCAATTCCGATTATAGCTCTTAATTAAAAATTCCTCACTAAAACCACATTGAAATTTAAGATGTTTAGTATCCTGTTGAGAGCAACAGTTTATATCATGGCGTTTAAGCAAGATTTTAGCAATTGTATTCAATTTTTCTATCACAGCACTCATTACTTTACCAGTTCTAGATTCTCTATAGTTAATATAACATTCTATAAGCTCCAAGTAGGTTGTTGGTTCTCCCATAACGGCAGTTTTTAATTTTTAGGTTTTTCAAATTTTTATGGATTTTCAGGTATATGAGGAAAATAAAAAAAAACAGAAATAAACTAGACAAAAGTAAACTAAGCAAAGTAATACTAGACAGAAATAAACTAAGCACAAATAAACTAGGAAAAAGTAAACTAAGCAAAACAAAACAAAATAAAACAGAGAGAGAGGTAGAGTGTACTCCCCAGGTGAACTTATGAGTAGAGCTATGCCTTCCCGGCAACGGCGCCAGAAAACAGTCTTGATGACCCACAAGTATAGGGGATCGCGGCAGTCTTCGAGGGAAGTAAAACCCAAATTTATTGATTCGACACAAGGGGAGGTAAAGAATACTTATAAGCCTTAACAACTGAGTTGTCAATTCAGCTGCACCTGGAAAAGCACTAGTAACAGGGGTGATGTGAAAGTAGCAGTAATATGAGAGCAATAATAATAGTAACACAGCAGCAGTAACACAGGAGCAATGGCACCAGAAGATAGTTGATACTACTTCCAATGTCATGTAGAACAAGTATATGATGATGAGAGATGGACCGGGGTTCCCAGCGATCTACACTAGTGGTAACTCTCCAATAACAAGTGACAAGTGTTGGGTGAACAAATTACAGTTGGGCAATTGACAGGATTGATAAAGCATTAAAAAACAACATCAATTCATTAATCATGTAGGCATGTTTTCCAATTATAGTCGTACGTGCTCGCAATGAGAATCTTGCACAACATCTTTTGTCCTACCAGCCGGTGGCAGCCGGGCCTCAAGGGAATCTACTGGATATTAAGGTACTCCTTTTAATAGAGTACCGGAGTAAAGCATTAACACTTGGTGAAAACATGTGATCCTCACATCACCGCCATCCCCTCCGGTTGTCCCGATTCTTGTCACTTCGGGGCCTTTGGTTCCGGACAGCAACATGTGCATACAACTTGTAGATACAATCTAAGCAATAAGTATAGAGCTTAAATCTAAGATCATGCCACTCGGGCCCTAGTGACAAGCATTAAGAATAACAAGATTGCAGCAACAATAACTTCACAAACTTTATAGATAGACTAATCATAATGTATCATCCATCGGATCCCAACAAACACAACACCGATTACATCAGATGGATCTCAATCATGTAAGGCAGCTCATGAGATCATTGTATTGAAGTACATGGAGGAGAGAATACCAACTAGCTACTGCTAGAACCCGTAGTCCATGGGAGAACTACTCACGGAGCATGATGGAGGCGGTGGCGTCGATGGAGATGGCTTCCGGGGGCACTTCCCCGTCCCAGCAGGGTGCCGGAACAGAGAGTTCTGTCCCCCGAATTGGAGTTTCGCGATGGCGGCGGCGCCCCTGGAGTCTTTCTGGAGTTTTCGTCAATTGGTACTGCGTTTTTAGGTCGAAAGGGGTTATATAGGCGAAGAGGCGGCGCAGGAGGGTCGACAGGGTGGCCTCCCCATAGGGGGGCGCGGCCAGGGTGTGGCCCGCGCGGCCCACCCCTCTGGTGGCCCCCTGGCTCTCCTCCGACTCTTCTTCGGTGTTCTGGATGCTTCCGGGAAAAATAGGATGTTTGGCGTTGATTTCGTCCAATTCCGAGAATATTGCCCGAACAGCCTTTCTGGAACCAAAAACAGCAGAAAACAGGAACTGGCACTGTGGCATCTTGTTAATAGGTTAGTTCCGGAAAACGCATAAAAACATTATAAAGTGCAAGCAAAACATGAAGTATTGTCATAAAACAAGCATGGAACATCAGAAATTATGGATACGTTGGAGACGTATCAATCCTCCTTACCAGGCACAACAAAACCTTCAGGTTGGTCCATGTATATATCCTCCTCAAGCTCACCATGTAGAAAAGTGGTCTTTACATCTAGCTGCTCAAGCTCAAGATCATGCATAGCCACAATACCAAAGAATGCATGAATGGAACTATGCTTCACAACCGGAGAGAATACATCATTATAATAAATACCTAGAATTTGGCTGAAACCTTTTGCTACTAACCTTGCCTTAAACCTCGGAGGCTCATAAGGAGACAAACCTTCCTTTCTTTTAAATATCCACTTACAGCGGACAACCTTCTTTTGTTTAGGCAAGTGCACAACATTCCATGTGCCATTCTTGTCAAGCGATTGCATCTCCTCTTGTATAGAAGAAATCCACTTCACGCGATCAATGGATGCAACGGCCTCAGTATATGTAGCAGGTTCAGTATCATGCTCCACCTGTTCAGCACAACTCAAAGCATGATAAACAAGATTACATTCTTCAATTAAACGAGGACGTGGACCTTTGTTACGCCTCAGTTTATTAGCAGCAATGGAACTATTTGTTTTCTGCAAAACAGGTGGTGAGTGCTGAACAACTGTGTTATCATTTTCAGCAATATCATTTTCTTTCTCCTCCACGTGCCCCACCTGCACGCAAATCCTCTGTTGTTCATCATCAGAATTATCAGAAAAATCAACAGCATCAGTAACATCTGTAGATGAACTCTTATGAAACATGATAGCCTCATTAAACACAATATTCCTACTATGCAAAACTTTCTTAGTTTCAGGATTCCATAACCTGTATGCCTTAACTCCTGAACCATAACCAAGAAACACGCACTTAACAGCCCTAGGCTCTAACTTTCCATTATCAACATGAGCATAAGCAGTGCAACCGAAAACTCTCAACTGTGAATAATCAGCAGGTGAACCAGACCATACCTCAATAGGAGTTTTCTTATCAAGCGAAATGCAAGGTGACCTGTTTATCAAGTAACAGGCGGTGGAGGCTGCTTCAGCCCAAAAACGTCTATGCATACCAGTATTGGATAACATGCAGCGAGCCTTGGAGATGATGGTTCTATTCATTCTCTCCGCCACACCATTCTGCTGAGGAGTATATGGAATGGTGTGGTGCCTGACAATGCCTTCGTCGCTGCAATAATCATTGAAAACAGTAGAACAAAACTCCATGCCATTGTCAGTACGAAGCAATTTAACTGTCTTTACTGTTTGCTTCTCTACCATAACTTTCCACTTTCTAAAAGCATCAAACACATCAGATTTACGTTTCAGAAATAAAGGCCATACTTTTCTGGAGTAATCATCTATGATACTTGTCTTGCGGGAAGGTCCCCACACATCAGCATGCACATAATCTAGAATCCCTTTAGTGGTATGAACGGAAGCATTGAATTTAACTCTTTTATGCTTACCAAAAATGCAGTGCTCACAGAACTCAAACTTACTCAAATTGCAGCCATCTAGCAGGTCGCTCCTGTGCAATTCTGCCATGTCATGTTCACTCATATGTCCAAGACGCATATGCCACAGATTAGTTTTACTAGGTTCATCAGGAATAACAGCAGCAACAATACCAGACAAAGTGCTACCTCTAAGAACATATAATTTTGCATAATTCATATCACCTATCATGTGAATGAGAGAACCTTTTGATACCTTCAGAACTCCGCGAGAACCGGAGTGTTTGTACCCATCAACACCAAGAGTACTGAGAGAGATCAGATTTCTGGCCATGCCAGGTATATGTCTCACATCTGTCAGAGTGCGTGTCATGCCATCATGCATCTTGATCTGAAGGGAGCCAATGCCCACGATCTCACGTGGGTTGCTATCTCCCATACGCACAACATCTCCACTATGCACAAACTCATAAGAACTGAACCAGTCTTTGTTACAGCAAATATGAAACGAACATGCAGAATCAAGGATCCACTCATCATTATCAGAAACACAACCAGCAAACACAACTAGGCAATCGCCATCATAATTATCATTGGAAACAACAACAGCCTTACCATCACCCCCAGATTTGTTTTTCGGTCGGTAAGTACCGTTTTTTTTTTCTCTTTGTTCTGCAACTTCCAGCAATCATCAATATTGTGGCTAGTTTTCTTACAATACTTGCAGAACTTACCATCTCGTCCCTTGGACTTTGAGAGACCTCTGTCGGTCTTGCTCTTATCTCTGTTGTAGTTCTTGTAGTTGTTGTTTCTGTTCTCGGTCCTGCCTCGGATGACGAACCCTCTACGTGCGCCATAGATTTCATCTTTTCCCTCTGCTGGAGGGCCTCATAAACTTCGTCAAGGGTTAGTTCATCACGACTGTATAACAAGGTTTCTCGAAAATTCGGAAAATAATTAGGCAACGAGACTAACAGTATAAGAGCGAGATCCTCATCATCATACTTTACCTCCATGGACGGTAAATCAGAAACGATCTCTCTAAAGATAGATAGTGATTCATCATTGACGCACCTTCTTGCAGCTTGTGCAAGAACAACTTCATGTTCATGTGCATCTTACTGGTTAGATCTTTGGACATGCAGATCGATTCCAGTTTCAACCACAGCGCCACTGCGGATTTCTCAGACAGCACTTCCTGCAAGATATTGTTGGATAGATGAAGCTAAATTAAAGAAAAAGCCTTACAGTCTTTCCTCTTCTCATCGTCGGTTGAGGTCTTGGCATCTTTCTTGCCAAATCCATTAAGAGCTTCATCCAGATCAGAAGATTGGGTAAGGATCGCCCTCATCTTCACTTGCCACAAAGAAAATCTCGTGGTGTATTCCAGCTGCGGTAGATCGAACTTCAAAGAAGACATGTCACAAAACCCTAGATTGAAACACGGGCTCTGATACCACTTTTTATAAAAGCGACAAGCAAATAACGAAGAATGATAAAGGTAAACGCAGCGGAGACACAAGATTTAATGTGGAAAACCCCTTCCAACACAGAAGGAGGAAAAACCACGGGCGCCAGCCAGCAAAATTTCACTATATCGGGGAGTGTTTACAAACACCATGGGTTATCTTATAATCTGATAAACACTAGCCGGCGGCTTACAAGATGTATATATAGGCAGTGCCAACGATCCGTACCATACCGCGGGGGCTGCCGCCCCCCGCCCCCTTTCGCAGGCGTCCCTGCAGGGCACAACGTATGGGCTAACTTCAGACTCCACTACGCTCTGCTCGTCAGAAATTAGCCTCCCTTTAGAATATGAATTTGGATCACAATACAACAATGTCGAAGGGACTTGCATAGTGAACTGCACCCCATTGATTACTTTCTCTTCAGTTTTATATGCTCTATCATTTCCCGTTAGTTTGCTGTCCATGAGCTCCTTAGTCGACGATATTGATTGCTAAATAGTTATAGACTAATACAATTGTATAATTGAGGAGAGAGGATGACCGTGAAAGGTTTGGGTACTTGGATAGAAGAGGGACCGATGATGCTTCATATGCCCCTTTTTTGTTCGGCTAGAGGGCGTTGGGTCCTGCAAACAGGATCAAGCACAACATATAAACACAAGATTTTTACCCAAGTTCAGGGCGCAAGATACAAAACCCCTACATCCTGCTCGTCTGATCTCCTTTGGTTGATGAACAACTTACACAGTGACTCCCTCTACCTTTGCCTCCAACACAACCTCTATCTCCTACTTCCTCCAAGGCTCTAGGCTTCTCCTCTCGGAATAATTATTATCCTCTTCTCTACCTATTTTACCAATCCTCCTTTTACATGCACAAGTGGCAGCCAAGGGTGCCATCGTAAGGGCGGGCAAATCGTGGCTCCAAGCCCACGTGGTCCGGCCAGCGTCATCGGGATGCCTAGCGTTCGTCTTGTTGGTCTGCACTGTCTTCTGCTAGCGCAGAGGCCACGTGGGCCCTACCATAGCACCGCTAGCTGGCGACGTAGGGGCGGCACACCAGGTGTCAACCATGCGCTTCCGGGATGAGGCAGGCTACAACCCCTGGGAATCCTCGCTGGGCGGGACGCTAGGGACCCTCCCTCCCGGGAGATCCCGCCTAGGCGGTCACGGGCTTGCGGGGAAGTTATCCCGTGGCGATCTCCTCGAACATGTCATACGATGCGCACCAACGACATCTTCGAGAAGCTCCTCCACGGGAGGCTTCCCAACACTCTTCTCCAGCCATGGGAGCAGGACTCCCGGTCTTCTATCTTTGCCTTCAGCGAAGCTTTTGGCCCTCTTTTGTAGGTCCAACGCCATTCCTTCCTTCGCCTTGCTCCTCCAACTGAGCATCATGGGCTACCTGCCTTATCTTGAGCTAAAGTACGTCCACCCACACGCCTAGTGGGATGGGGACCCTGGTTCTTACCCCATCGACATCGTACCTGGACCGTAAGGGGCACAACCAGACAATGAACTCTGGTTTGACAACACTGGTTGAAGGAAAGGAAGTTACAACTATAACCATTATTGCAGAATGGGTGATGCGTCCTCTAATAAGGTGTATAAAGAATTCCCAGATGTGATGTGTGGAGTGGAAAAAACAAGTTGAAGTGTGATGCCTATGAGTATGTGATACGCGTACAACACGCGACCGTTGGGAACCCCAAGAGGAAGGTGTGATGCGTACAACGGCAAGTTTTCCCTCAGAAAGAAACCAAGGTTTATCGAACCAGTAGGAGCCAAGAAGCACGTTGAAGGTTGATGGCGGCGAAGTGTAGTGCGGCGCAACACCAGGGATTCCGGCGCCAACATGGAACCTTCACAACACAACCAAAGTACTTTGTCCCAACGTAACAGTGAGGTTGTCAATCTCACCGGCTTGCTGTAACAAAGGATTAGATGTATAGTGTGGATGATGATTGTTTGCAGAAAACAGTAGAACAAGTATTGCAGTAGATTGTATTCGATTAAAAGAATGGACCGGGGTCCACAGTTCACTAGAGGCATCTCTCCGATAAGAATAAGCATGTTGGGTGAACAAATTACAGTTGGGCAATTGACAAATAAAGAGGGCATGACCATGCACATACATGATATGATGAGTATTGTGAGATTTAATTGGGCATTACGACAAAGTACATAGACCGCTATCCAGCATGCATCTATGCCAAAAGTCCGCCTTCAGGTTATCATCCGAACCCCTTCCAGTATTAAGTTGCAAACAACAGACAATTGCATTAAGTATGGTGCGTAATGTAATCAACAACTACATCCTTAGACATAGCATCGATGTTTTATCCCTAGTGGCAACAGCACATCCAGAACCTTAGAACTTTCTGTTACTGTCCCAGATTTAATGGAGGCATGAACCCACTATCGAGCATAAATACTCCCTCTTGGAGTTACTAGCAAAAACTTGGCCAGAGCCTCTACTAATAACGGAGAGCATGCAAGATCATAAACAACACATAGATAATAGATTGATAAACAACATAGCATAGTATTCTCTATCCATCGGATCCCAACAAACACAACATGTAGCATTACAGATAGATGATCTTGATCATATTAGGCAGCTCACAAGACCCAACAATGAAGCACAATTAGGAGAAGACGACCATCTAGCTACTGCTATGGACCCATAGTCTAGGGGTGAACTACTCACTCATCACTCCGGAGGCGACCATGGCGGTGAAGAGTCCTCCGGGAGATGATTCCCCTCTCCGGCAGGGTGCCGGAGGCGATCTCCTGAATCCCCCAAGATGGGATTGGCGGCGGCGGCGTCTCTGGAAGGTTTTCCGTATCGTGGCTCTCGGTACTGGGGGTTTCGCGACGAAGACCTTAAATAGGCGGAAGGGCGGAGTCGGAGGGCTGACGGGGGCCCCACACGCTAGGGCCGCGCGGGCCCCCCTGGGCCGCACCGCCCTAGTGTGGCGGCGCCCCGTGGCCCCACTTTGTCTCTCCCTCGGACTTCTGGAAGCTTCGTGTGAAAATAGGCCCCTGGGCGTTGATTTCGTCCAATTCCGAGAATATTTCCTTACTAGGATTTCTGAAACCAAAAACAGCAGAAAATAGCAACTGGCTCTTCGGCATCTCGTTAATAGGTTAGTGCCAGAAAATGCATAAATATGACATAAAGTATGCATAAAACATGTAGATATCATCAATAATGTGGCATGGAACATAAGAAATTATCGATACGTCGGAGACGTATCAGCATCCCCAAGCTTAGTTCCTGCTCGTCCCGAGCAGGTAAACGATAACAAAGATAATTTCTGGAGTGACATGCCATCATAACCTTGATCATACTATTGTAAGCACATGTAATGAATGCAGCGATCAAAACAATGGTAAATGACATGAGTAAACAAATGAACCATATAGCAAAGACTTTTCATGAATAGTACTTTCAAGACAAGCATCAATAAGTCTTGCATAAGAGTTAACTCATAAAGCAATAAATTCAAAGTAAAGGCATTGAAGCAACACAAAGGAAGATTAAGTTTCAGCAGTTGCTTTCAACTTGTAACATGTATATCTCATGGATATTGTCAACATAGAGTAATATAACAAGTGCAATATGCAAGTATGTAGGAATCAATGCACAGTTCACACAAGTGTTTGCTTCTTGAGGTGGAGAGAAATAGGTGAACTGACTCAACATAAAAGTAGAAGAAAGGCCCTTCGCAGAGGGAAGCATCGATTGCTATATTTGTGCTAGAGCTTTGATTTTGAAAACATATAGAGAGCATAAAAGTAAAATTTTGAGAGGTGTTTGTTGTTGTCAACGAATGGTAGTGGGCACTCTAACCCCCTTGCCAGACAAACCTTCAAAGAGCGGCTCCCATTTTATTTTTATTTTTGTGTGGCACTCCTTCCAACCTTTACTTTCACAAACCATGGCTAACCGAATCCTCGGGTGCCTGCCAACAATCTCATACCATGAAGGAGTGCCTTTTTATTTTAGTTTTATTATGATGACACTCCTCCCCACCTTTGCTTTCTCAAGCCATGGCTAACCGAATCCTTCGGGTGCCGTCCAACAATCACATACCATGGAGGAGTGTCTATTTTTGTTAATTAATTTGGGACTGGGAATCCCATTGCCAGCTCTTTTTGCAAAATTATTGGATAAGCGGATGAAGCCACTAGTCCATTGGTGAAAGTTGCTCAACAAGAATGAAAGATAAACACCACATACTTCCTCATGAGCTATAAAACATTGACACAAATCAGAGGTAATAAATTTTGAATTGTTTAAAGGTAGCACTCAAGCAATTTACTTTGGAATGGCGGAGAAATACCATGTAGTAGGTAGGTATGGTGGACACAAATGGCATAGTGGTTGGCTCAAGGATTTTGGATGCATGAGAAGTATTCCCTCTCGATACAAGGTTTAGGCTAGCAAGGCTATTTGAAACAAACACAAGTATGAAGCGGTACAGCAAAACTCACATAAAAGACATATTGTAAAAATTATAAGACTCTACACCGTCTTCCTTGTTGTTCAAACTCTTACTAGAAATTATCTAGACCTTAGAGAGACCAATTATGCAAACCAAATTTTAGCAAGCTCTATGTATTTCTTCATTAATAGGTGCAAAGTATATGATGCAAGAGCTTAAACATGTGTTATCACCAGATTTTGGCCAAATCAGGAGGTGGGCCGTAAAGGAGATGGGCTTGAAAGATTACACGTGGAGGATCTCTGAAGCGGCCTTACACGGAGAATTTGGGCTAGATTGCCCGTGTATCTTTAATTATAGTAGATTGCATCATAGATTAAAAGTTAGAGTTTGTCTCGTACACGGTGGGGATATTCCCACGTTAGAAAGTCCCCTGGACTATAAATATGTATCTAGGGTTTATGGAATAAACAACAACTCACGTTCAACCAAACAAACCAATCTCGGCGCATCGCCAACTCCTTCGTCTCGAGGGTTTCTATCCGGTAAGCGACATGCTGCCTAGATCGCATCTTGCGATCTAGGCAGCACAAGCTCCACGTTGTTCATGCGTTGCTCGTACTGAAGCCTTGTTGATGGCGAGCAACGTAGTTATCATAGATGTGTTAGGGTTAGCATAGTTCTTCGCGTAACATGCTAGCGTAGTGCAACCCTTGCATGTCTAGCCGCCCTCACACCTATCTCAGGTGTGGGGGCGGCACCCCGCTTGATCATTATTTAGTAGATCTGATCCGTTACGATTGCTCCTTGCTCTGCAAGGATTAGTTTAATATCTGCAATAGTTAGGCCTTACGAAGGGGTGGAGGATCCAGCGGCACGTAGGGTGTCATTCGCAAGTCCTAAACAGGATGTTCCGGGGATCAACTTCATGTTGGTTTTTAGGCCTTGTTTAGGATCGGCTTACGATCACCGTGCGTGGCCGCGAGGCCCAACCTGGAGTAGGATGATCCGATTATGCGGTGAAAACCCTAAATCGTCGTAGATCTCATTAGCTTTATCTTGATCAAGCAGGACCACCATATATTCATGCACCCCGTACGAATCATGGGTGGATCGGCTCCTTGAGCCGATTCACAGGATAACCTGAGAGCCGATCGAGGCTCGTATTTAATGTTTACGTGTATGCCATGCAGGAAATTAAGCGAGGCATCTCCATCACCTTCCTGACCAGGTATAGGTCAGGTGGCACGCCCTTGCACTTTGCATCGGACGTGTGACCAGAAGAGCTTTGCGGGCCGTCGCTCGGAGGGGTCTCAGCCAGCCGCAGCTCTAGGCTCTTCCCGGCTCTACCGTGTTGACAGTCGCTGCCCGCCGGTGGGTTTTGGCAGTCAACACATTCTGGCATGCCCAGTGGGACCATCGTCTACATCAACCACATCGCCATCTACATCTGAGATGGCGGACGGCACGCCAGTCACCTACGAGGAGCTGCCCGACGAGCTCAAGAAGAGGTATGACGAGATCAAAGTCACCCTCGAAGCCGACCTCATCGACTCTTTTCAGAGAACCCGTTCCCATGGCATCAGATGGAAGGGGTTCTCACCGGAAGGTGCACTCGATGGGATAGACCTCTCTGCCCCGTCGGAGGAACGCACCAGGGGCCTACGGCAGGAGATCAACTACTTGGTGGCTCATTCGCTACACCGCCACTCTGAGAACCTGGTCAACACGTTGGAGCGTGTCGCTCTTCGCGTGATCCAGGAGATCATGATGCACCAGTACTCGCCGTCAGGACCAGCTCTCGGGACGCATCAAGGAGAGTTGCCACTCCAGTCCCGTCCACTGCTGCCATATGCGTTGGCAGCACCAGAAGTGCCGGCTACACCGGCATTCGTCGTCTACAAGATTGGTGGTGACCCTAGTGACTACCAGTTCTTGCCCGAGGCGCCTAAGGAGATCCCTCATGGATACGCGTGCACGTATGTGCCAGATTGTGGCAACTGGGCACTCACGAACCAGGCCACAACATCAGGGACTCCGGCGAAAACAGGAGGAACGTCAGCGACAGAGCTTGAGAAGCAGACGTGGCTAGCTAAGTACGCCACCCCAACGAACCTCCAGAGCTCAGCTCCTGCAGTTGGCTCAGAGCTGGAAAAGCAAACATGGCTGGCTAAGTACGCCACCCCGGCAAATCTTCAGAGTTCAACTCCTGCAGCCAGACAATGGATCAGATCGGTACCATGCGAGAGACCAGTTCGGCATGGTGCCGAAGAGAAGGGCAATCGGCTATTCCAAGCCGTACCCCGACGAGTACGAGATGATCCCGCTGCCACCTAAATATCGGCTCCCTGATTTCTCCAAATTCAGTGGATCAGATGGCTCCAGCTCCATCGAGCACGTCGGCCGATATTTGGCACAACTAGGACCGGCTTCAGTGTCGGATCAACTACGCGTGAGGCTCTTCTCACAGTCCCTCACGGGATCGGCTTTCGGATGGTATACCTCATTGCCACCAGACTCCATCCGGACTTGGAAGCAGTTGGAAGAGCAGTTCCATATGCAATACCATTCAGAAGCTTCCGAGTCTGGCATTGCCGATCTAGCACAACTACGTCAGAAGCGTGGAGAAACTGTGACAGAATACATCCAGCGCTTCAGGAATCTTAGGAACCGATGTTATTCGGTTCATATAACTGAAAAGGAAGCAGTCGAGTTGGCAGTAGCAGGCCTTGCAACACAGTTCAAGGACATGGCCTCCCAAGCAGATTATCCCTCGCTGGCGCACATGGTTCGAAAGGCTGTCGGCATATGAACAGCGCCACCCGGACTGTACCAAGACAAGTTCAAACGTGCGGTAGTCCTGGTCGATGCAGAGGAAGACGAAGTTCTGCGGGAGACCAAGAGGTAGCAGTGGCTGAATGGACTCGGGGAGGAACCCCCGTGTCCTGCAAATGGGTAAAGCCACCAGGCCCACCCAGGGGATTTGATTTTGACGTGACCAAGACTGAGCAAATCTTCGACCTCCTGCTCAAGGAGAAGCAGTTGACGATTCCTGAAGGTCTCAAATTCCCCACGGCGCAAGAGCTGAACGGAAAGCCATACTGCAAATGGCACAACTCGCTCTCCCATGCCACCAACGACTGCAGGGTGTGGCGTCAGCACATCCAAGCGGCGATAGAGAAGGGGCGTCTAATTTTCAACCAGTACGCCATGAAGGTCGATACCCAGCCCTTCCCCGCCGTTAACATGGTAGAGTTCACCTACCCTGAAGGTTGCCAGCCAGGATCCTCGTTCAGCATCAACATGGTAGGACCTGGGAATCACTCTGGCAAAGATGGAGATGAGGGCAGCTGCTCTCATAGCAAGGACATAGAGGAGGCCGCTCCACGCGATCGGCTCCATCATGATGGCAGGCGCTACGCCACAGAGGGAGAGGTGAAGAACATAAGATATCAGCGACCTCTCTCTGATCACCTCCTCAACAAGTATGTAAGGCAGTATGACCAACGCCGACAGTCCAGCTATGATGATGAGAGGGATCGTCTGGCTAGAGAAGCCAGAAGACATCGTCGGCAGGATCGCGATGAGGAGGAGCACGAGCGCCGTGCCACGGAAAAATCAAGGGAGCAAGATGACAACGCCAGGCATTGGGACTGCCCCTTCTTCAGACACTGCTGGGATTCAGGAATGAGCCGATTGCCCACAATCGGCAATTGCCCAGAATGCAACCAGAAGAAGAAGGAGGCAGCCAACGTGTCTGTGTTCAAGCGCCTAGGGCCTCTCCCGCCACAAAGTAAACGCGCTGAGTCACCTCGTTGGGCAGATCTCGAGGATTCAGAAGATGAGGGAGAAGAAGAAGAAGACAGGTGCCACCGGCCAAGGTGGTGCCCTGACGGACTCAGCCGTTCCCAAAAGCGCAGGGTTCAGCGGTTGCGCGGCCTGGAGGAAGCCGAAAGGTTGTACTTGCATACGCTAAGGAAGGCACGGCCTGATCTGGCTGCGAAAGTTCAGCGAACCCTGGATGAAGAGGGTCGTCCACGGAAAATGGAATGGCGCCCCAAACAAAGGAAAGCCGATGATGAAACATCGGCTGGCACGAACATGGTGCTCGTCCTTCCGACAGAGCTTAGTGCTCCACGACTCTACGATGCACTCAAGGTGGACGACAGCAAGCGCATAAAGTCAGAAGTTGGGTTGGTTTTATCCAGCCTGACCGAGTAGCAGAATTAAACCAATGAGCAAATCAGGCGAGGCTGATCCTTGTGATCGACCCCAAGAATTATGAAGGAACATTACAGAACCTTCAGTCAGCGCTCCAATAGATATGGAGGCCGATTCCAGCAATCGGCCAAAATTATCCTCACCACATGTTCTGCTTGTGTTCGTCCTAGTTCCTACCGGAGCCGACGTATGAATTACAGAGCCGATATCTGCCATGCCCTGACAGATTCGGCTCGGGGGGCACCTAAACACGATGAACTTGGGAACAGATGCAGGAGGACATGTGTGCAATGAAATATTGGGGGCCAATCGGGCAAATAAAAAATTTTTTTTTTTTGAAGCCGATGCGCAGCCATCGACTCTAGTACAGTCACACAAGACCAAGGCGGCCTGCTGGTTATATGCTCAAAGTTCACGTCGACATCGACGTTCAGTGCAGGAAAGCCGATCAGCGACCTGTGCATCCTCGCCTGTATTCTCGCCTTGATTAAGACTCGGGGGGCAGCTCGCCCTAAAATATCTTTAGAGAGCCGATTTTGTTGGAATCGGCTGTTTCTACATTACAATGTGGGAACCAATGGCGACGCAGTTGGCTCACTTCAAGTGGGGATCGGAGGGTGACTCGCCCTAGAGGTTCTTGGCTTTGGAAGCCGATTCTGTTGGAGTCAACAGTTTCAGTATCCAAGTTGATTCAGCAATAGTTTTGGGACTCTCTTGGGAACGTCCGCTCAAAAATCAAAGGAAGCCGGTCTGCTGCGATCGGCTGCACCCAGTGCTATCGTCATCAGCAGGGCTAGCTAACTTGGAAGTTAACTTGGAAGGATGACGGAATTAGTTTGTCTCGCTGGTCGTTAAGCATTGGTTAGCAACCGTCAAGGTCAGAGGAGGAAAATCGGCTGAGTCGGCATAAAGAACATCGGCAAAATCAAAAGAAATTTTCATTGATAATAGGATTTCTTACAAAGAGGAGCCGATTGTTCGGCAAAGGGGACAGGTTGCTACTGCTAATCCTATGATAGTAGGTCCCTATTCTAAGGGTTGTTGCCGTCTTTACCGTCGCTGGAGTAGCTGCCCTCATTGCTGCTGTCGACGAACCCCTCGGTGCTGCTACTGTGACCTTCAGCGGAGGCTTCTTCCTCGTCATCATCATCGTCCTCGTCTGACCAAGCCCAGCCCCGGATGCGTTTCGCCGGCGGTTCATCGGAGGAGGTGTCGTCCTCCTGTTCCTTCTTCGTGTCGGAGAAGATGTCTTCGTCTTCGGTATCCTCTCTTTTGGTGACGGATGTGAATTTACCCCGGAAGGGAGGGTCGTCGTCGCCGCTCTCCGCCTCCAGTGCTCCGTCAACTAGGTACCGGAGGTCATCTTCCCCGTCGGTTAGGGGCATGTCCCCATCTGACCAGACGAGGTCCTCACCCTCCGGCACGAAGTCGAAATCCCACTCCTGCTTGTCCCAATGCTTGGGAGCCCGGCGGTTGTACGCCTCCATCTTGTCGTGCTCTGGGACTAACTCACTTGAGGTAGAGGATTGGAGAGAAGCGGAAGACAAGGAAGAAGACGACATGGCTGAAGGAGAAGCGGGTTTTCGGGGTGCCGATGGCTGGAACAGAGGAAGGGGATAAAGAGAGCTAATCGATCGGCACGATTAAATAATGAGAAATCTGGTAGAGATTTAATGCCATTACGATTTCAAGGAGTCGATGCCAAAGCTATCAGAATTTGCAGAGAAGCTGGGAAGACAGGGCATAATGATGACGGATGCCGCAACGGCTCTGCTCTCTGCCCCGACATGACCCTTCGAAGGAAAGTGAGTGGTTTTGGAATTATCATTGCCAAAACCAGGGGGGCATGTGTTATCACCAGATTTTGGCCAAATCAGGAGGTGGGCCGTAAAGGAGATGGGCTTGAAAGATTACACGTGGAGGATCTCTGAAGCGGCCTTACACGGAGAATTTGGGCTAGATTGCCCGTGTATCTTTAATTATAGTAGATTGCATCATAGATTAAAAGTTAGAGTTTGTCTCGTACACGGTGGGGATATTCCCACGTTAGAAAGTCCCCTGGACTATAAATATGTATCTAGGGTTTATGGAATAAACAACAACTCACGTTCAACCAAACAAACCAATCTCGGCGCATCGCCAACTCCTTCGTCTCGAGGGTTTCTATCCGGTAAGCGACATGCTGCCTAGATCGCATCTTGCGATCTAGGCAGCACAAGCTCCACGTTGTTCATGCGTTGCTCGTACTGAAGCCTTGTTGATGGCGAGCAACGTAGTTATCATAGATGTGTTAGGGTTAGCATAGTTCTTCGCGTAACATGCTAGCGTAGTGCAACCCTTGCATGTCTAGCCGCCCTCACACCTATCTCAGGTGTGGGGGCGGCACCCCGCTTGATCATTATTTAGTAGATCTGATCCGTTACGATTGCTCCTTGCTCTGCAAGGATTAGTTTAATATCTGCAATAGTTAGGCCTTACGAAGGGGTGGAGGATCCAGCGGCACGTAGGGTGTCGTTCGCAAGTCCTAAACAGGATGTTCCGGGGATCAACTTCATGTTGGTTTTTAGGCCTTGTTTAGGATCGGCTTACGATCACCGTGCGTGGCCGCGAGGCCCAACCTGGAGTAGGATGATCCGATTATGCGGTGAAAACCCTAAATCGTCGTAGATCTCATTAGCTTTATCTTGATCAAGCAGGACCACCATATATTCGTGCACCCCGTACGAATCATGGGTGGATCGGCTCCTTGAGCCGATTCACAGGATAACCTGAGAGCCGATCGAGGCTCGTATTTAATGTTTACGTGTATGCCATGCAGGAAATTAAGCGAGGCATCTCCATCACCTTCCTGACCAGGTATAGGTCAGGTGGCACGCCCTTGCACTTTGCATCGGACGTGTGACCAGAAGAGCTTTGCGGGCCGTCACTCGGAGGGGTCTCAGCCAGCCGCAGCTCTAGGCTCTTCCCGGCTCTACCGTGTTGACAGTCGCTGCCCGCCGGTGGGTTTTGGCAGTCAACAACATGAGCACAACAATTGCCAAGTATCACATTATCCAAGACATTTTACCAATTACTACATGTAGCATTTCCCGTTTCCAACCATATAACAATTTAACAAAGAAGATTCAACCTTCGCCATGAATATTATGAGTAAAGCCTAAGGACATATTTGTCCATATGCAACCGCGGAGCGTGTCTCTCTCCCACACAATGAATGCTAGGATCCATTTTATTCAAACAAAACAAAAACAAAAACAAACCGACGCTCCAAGCAAAGTACATAAGATGTGATGGAATAAAAATATAGTTTCACTAGAGGAACCTGATAATGTTGTCGATGAAGAAGGGGATGCCTTGGGCATCCCCAAGCTTAGACGCTTGAGTCTTCTTGAAATATGCAGGGGTGAACCACCGGGGCATCCCCAAGCTTAGAGCTTTCACTCTCCTTGATCATATTGTATCATCTCCCTCTCTTGATCCTTGAAAACTTCCTCCACACCAAACTCAAAACAACTCATTAGAGGGTTAGTGCACAATTAAAATTCACATGTTCAGAGGTGACATAATCATTCTTAACACTTCTGGACATTGCACAAAGCTACTGAAAGTTAATGGAATCGAAAAATCCATCAAGCATAGCAAAACAGGCAATGCGAAATAAAAGGCAGAATCTGTCAAAACAGAACAGTTCATAAAGACGAATTTAATTGAGGCACCAGACTTGCTCAAATGAAAATGCTCAAATTGAATGAAAGTTGCGTAAATATCCAAGGACCACTCACGTAAATTGGCATAATTTTCTGAGTTACCTATAGAGAATTAGGCCCAGATTCGTGACAGCAAGAAATCTGTTTCTGCGCAGTAATCCAAATCTAGTATGAACCTTACTATCAAAGACTTTACTTGGCACAACAATGCAACAAAACTAAGATAAGGAGAGGTTGCTACAGTAGTAACAACTTCCAAGACTCAAATATAAAATAAAAGTGCAGTAGTAAAATCATGGGTTGTCTCCCATAAGCGCTTTTCTTTAACGCCTTTCAGCTAGGCGCAGAAAGTGTGTATCAAGTATTATCAAGAGACGAAGCATCAACATCATAATTTTTTCTTATGATAGAATCAAAAGGTAACTTCATTCTCTTTCTAGGGAAGTGTTCCATACCTTTCTTGAGAGGAAATTGATATTTAATATTACCTTCCTTCATATCAATGATAGCACCAACAGTTCGAAGAAAAGGTCTTCCCAATATTATGGGACAAGATGCATTGCATTCAATATCCAAGACAACAAAATCAACGGGGACAAGGTTATTGTTAACGGTAATGCGAACATTATCAACTCTCCCCAAAGGTTTCTTTGTAGAACTATCAGCAAGATTAACATCCAAATAATAATTTTTCAATGGTGGCAAGTCAAGCATGTTATAGATTTTCTTAGGCATAACGGAAATACTTGCACCAAGATAACATAAAGCATTACAATCAAAGTCATTGACCTTCATCTTAATGATGGGCTCCCAACCATCCTCTAGCTTCCTAGGAATATAAGTTTCGCGATTTAATTTCTCTTCTCTAGCTTTTATGAGAGCATTTGTAATATGTTTCGTGAAAGCCAAATTTATAGCACTAGCATTAGGACTTTTAGCAAGTTTTTGTAAGAACTTTATAACTTCAGAGATGTGGCAATCATAAAAATCCAAACCATTATAATCTAAAGCAATGGGATCATTGTCCCCAATGTTGGAAAAAATTTCAGCAGTTTTATCACAGGCAGTTTCAGCAGTTTTAGCAGTTTCAGGTAGTTTTTCACGCTTTGCATTAGAAGTGGAAACATTGCCAACACCAATTATTTTACCATTAATAGTAGGAGGTGCAGCAACATGTGAAGCATTAGCATTACTAGTGGTGGTAATAGTCCAAACTTTAGCTATATTATCTTCTTTAGCATTTTCTTCTTTTTCCCACCTAGCACACAATTCGGCCATCAATCTTATATTCTCATTAATTCTAACTTGGATGGCATTTGCTGTAGTAACAATCTTATTATTATGATTTTCATTAGGCATAATTTTCGATTTCAAGATCAACATCAGCAGCAAGACTATCGACTTTAGAAGCAAGTATATCGATTTTCCCAAGCTTTTCTTCAACAGATTTGTTAGGAGCAATCCACAAGACTTCGTCAAGCAAGCACTATAAAGAAAGGCGTTCCATCTTGCTACGGTCAAGATCGTCATCATCGAGCTCAAGAGGAATGCACAATGTTAAGGTTTTCTCTTGATAGGGTTTCTTTCTTACCGATCTCATGGTGTAGTTGGAGACCAGTTTATATTTTCGTTGTCGTACTATCAAGAGGGCTCTCGAGTGAGTAACTCGATCGTACCCTTCGGAGAGCTCAAAACTTTGCATCCTTGCATCATCTTTCTTGGTTATTATTTAGATCTTATCCATGTGATGTCTTAGAGCTTGTGCTTATTCTCATGACAAGCTCTAGTTCACCGAGAATGGCTTTTGCACAGGCAACTTGTTGCATTTTCGAGGTTGGAGGTTTTATCGGCATGTCTTTTTTAGATAGGTCAAACCTTTCATCATTTATTTATATCCTACCTTACTGGACTATGATGGTTCCCTTCATTATCTTGTAGATCTTGTTACTAGCTTCGAAACGAGCCCATGATCATCAAAATCGGAGTCCGGATGCAAAAGTTCTTGAAGTTTTCATGAAGCAGTTTTTAGGCCGGAAGTTGGCCGGAAGTTCCAGTGGCCGGTACTTCCGCCCTACTTCCGGTGAACTTCCGGAAATGCTGATTCTGCACGCAGAAAGTATACCGTAAGCTTCCCGGGAACGCCCTACTTCACCCGGAAGTTGGCCGGTACTACCGGGGGGCGGTAGTACCGCCCCAAATGACCGGAATTTCCGGTTTTGACGAGTTATGTGCATAATGGGCCGATTTCTCTTGCCCTATTTAAGGGGGTCTTCTTCCCCAAAGTTTCTTATCCGTTTGAGCTCGTTTTTGCCCCATTGTTGACCTTCTTTGAGCTTGCTATCTTCCTCTCCCTCCCATGAATCTTGCATCTATTTGAGAGAAGGATAGGGGAGATCTAGATCTATATCTTCACCAATCAATCACTCTCTTTGTGAGGGGAATTCACTAGATCAAGATCTTGGAGAAATTTGGTGTTCCGCCTCCTATTTGTTCTTCCTCTCTTATTCCCCCAATAGCTTTTGTAGCTTCATTGGAATTTGAGAGATAAGGACTTGAGCATCTTTGTGGTGTTCTTGCCATTGCATTTGGTGCATCGGTTTTACTTCTCCATAGTGATTCATGGAACTGAAAGCAAGAAAGTTGTTACTCTTGGGTTCTTGGAACCCTAGACGGATTTGAGTCCTTTGTGGAGATTTGTTGGGAGCCTCCAATTAAGTTGTGTATGTGTGCCCCAACCTTTGTGTAAGGCCCAGTTTCCGCCTCAAAGGAAATCCCTCAGTGGAACCGTGACCTAGGCCTTTGTGGAGAGGGTCACCAGAGAATAAGGTGAGGTGCCTTCATGGCGTTCAGTGTGTGGTGTGACTACCGCATCTTGGGGTGAGGCCTTTGTGGCGTTGGTGTGCATCGAGCAACCACACCTCAAGGTGAGGCTATTTGTGGCGTTCAGGAGCACCAAGCCACTGCACCTCTCCAACGGAGATTAGCACTCGCAAGAGTGTGAACTTCGGGATAAATCATCGTCTCCCGCGTGCCTCGGTTATCTCTATACCCGAGCTCTTTACTTATGCACTTCACTTTGTGATAGCCATCGTGCTTGAAGTTATATATCTTCCTATAACATAGTTGATTGTATTGCTTAGCATAAGTTGTTGGTGCACATAGGTGAACCATAGTATATAGGCTTTGGGCTTGACAAAGTAAATGCTAGTTTTATTTCGCATTTGTTAAGCCCATTTCCTAAAAGTTTTAAACTGCCTATTCACCCCCCTCTAGGCGACATCTGTGTCCTTTCAATTGGTATCAGAGCAAGGTCTCTCATTCTTAGGCTTCACCGCCTTGAGAGTAAAGATGTCGGTTAGGGGTTTAGCGCATAATGACTTGTTTATATTTGATGGCACACATTATGATCTATGGAAAATTTATGTCCTTAATATTTTGCGGGGTATTTCCCCGGACATGGAGCAAATTCTTGACATGGGTTTTTCTTCTCCTAAGGATCCCCAAAATTTATCTTATAAGGAGAAGAAACACTCTTGCCTCGATGCTCGTGCTTCTCATGTGTTATCCATTGTTGTGAGGAATGTTGTTACTTTATCAATCATGCCTTTTGGGAGTGCTCATGAATTATGGACAAAGCATCAAGATAAATATGATGTGTCCAATATTATTCAGGATGATTGTATTGCTTCCACTTCCGGCCGTGATGAGTTCTCATCTTCATCCACTTCACCAATGTGTGGCAAGACACAAGGTAATGATATGGTGAGTGGTGATGGAAATTGCAATGTTCATATTGGGCTTACTATTGATGATTCTTCATCTCTATCTCATTGCAGTGCTTCATATTTGGACGTAAACACATCTATCACTATAAATCATCTACATGCTTGTGTTGATAGTCCTTGCATATCATGTGTAAGTTGCTTGAATAAATCTCATGATGATATGCTTGCTTTGTCTTGTGGCCATGATAAAAATGCTTCTATTTCCTCTGGTTGTTGAGTGACTAACAATGTAGAGTAAACCACAGATTCTATTGGTCAAGACAATATTTTGAAAGGAGCCTCAAGTAACTCCTCATCTTTATCTCACGATTCTCATATATGCCTTATGGCCAAGGGTTCCACGGTATCTCCCACCATGGAACCTAATATTTCTCGTGGTGATAAGGATGAGGATGAGTATGATGAAGAGGATTGGGTTGTCTCTCTACGCGATAAGGGTAAGAGTGTATTCAAGGTTCTTTGCAAAGATAAAATTGCTAGCTCTCACTTCTTTGAAATCTTGACTACCGCTATTGAGAGCCAAAAACTTATTTGGATGCATGAGAACACCATTGATAAAATGGGTGCTCTTGAACGAGAGTATGCCAATGATGTAGCATCCCTAAAGAATGATCTTGGAGAAGAACAAGAGACCGTAGCCTCTCTTGTGGAGCAACTTGAAACCCTTGAGGTGTCTCAAAATGAAATATTTGCTAAACTCACTAAAGAAAGTGACCATGCTAAAGCTCAATTAAAAATGTTTACAAATGAAAAGTCCAAAGTTGGTGTTGGTCATGATAAACTTGTTAAGGATCTAGATGATCTAGACAAGACCCACAAGGCCTTGGAGAGCGAACACTCTATCCTCACCAAGTCACATGAGCAACTACAAGTTTCATATTTAAAAGAGCATGCTATGTTACCCTCTCTTCTTGATATGTCTTGTGATGATGCTTGTGCTACTAACTCTACTTCTTCTAAAGCATCTATCTTGAAGGAGAATGTTGAGCTAAGGGCTCAACTTGAATTGCTAACTAGCAATTATGGGAAATTGGAAGAAAGTCATGGAAAGCTTTCTAGCTCCCATGAGGATCTTCTAGCCTCCCATGATAGGCTAAAGTTAGCTCATGAGGCTATCATATCAAAGGCAACACCTTGTGAGCCTCATGTGGATACTAGCACTAGTACTCAAAATGCTATATCGCCATGTGCTAGTCCTAGTAATTCATCCACTCATAGTATTGCTAAATCTTGTGATGAATTATCTTCCTTGCCTTGTTGCTCTAACAATGAAGGTTGTACTTCCTCTAGCTATTACTTGTGTTGTTACTAACCATGTAGAGGAAATAAAAGAGCTCAAGGCCCAAGTCACCTCTTTGAAGAATTACTTGGTAAAGAGTCATGAAGGGAAATGCAAACTTAACACGATGTTGAGTGTGCAACAATCCCCCAATGACAAGAGTGGACTTGGATTCAAATCCAACAACAAGAACAAGTCCAAGAACAAAAATAATAAGAAGGGCCAAGTACAAGTAAAAGACCCGGCCAAGATTGTTTGCTTCAAGTGCAATATTGAAGGGTACCATGTTAGATCTTGCCATTTGAAGAAGAAGCAAAAAGGGAAGCAGCCTCAAAATCAAACTCATATTAAACCTCACGTTGAAGAAATGCCACTTCCCAAGAAGAATTAAGCCAATGCTCCCATTATGGAGAAATCTAGTGAGAAGAAGGAGAAGAAAATAACTTGCTACATATGCCGTGAGAATGGTCACATCTCCTCCTTTTGCACCATTGGTACCTCATCCAACTCTATCACCATTGATGATGTTTATTCTATTCGTAAGTATGAGGGTGGTAATGTGTTTGCCAAATATGTTGGTGATCAAAGTGATGTCAAGAAAAGAACCATTTGGGTTTCCAAGCCTATTGTGACTAACCTCTTAGGATCCAACTTATTCGGGGACCAACAATCCAAAACTTGATCAATAGGTTCTTGTTGGAGGGAATTGGAGACTTGGCTATATCATGAAGAATTTAGGGATCTTCATTATTTATATTATCTCAAGCCAAGTCTTTTGGCTATCTTGTTTCCATCATATATCCAATGTTCCTCCTTGCGGTAACATGTGCTCAACTCATTTATATTGAAAGTTACTCACCCTCTTTGCATGTGTTAGTTTTGTTCCTAACATGTGTTTGTATATGTTGTGCTTCCTACTTGCTTTTCTTAAGAAATCAAGTCTATGTATGTTGGGTTGCACACCATGTATTTGTGTTTGTGTTGGAGCTTCTTTGCATCTTGTTGTATCTTATATGGCTCTTATGAGCGATTAATGGACTATCCCATTTTGGGGGTGTGATATTCCTTTGGGAATTTTACAATCCTAACAATGTGTGTACATGAGGAATATCATTTAGAATTGATATTGCAAGATTATGTAGTCTCTATGTGGTATGTCTGTAGCACCCTACCTTTTAATAAAGATAAGATACATGTGTATAGTGCTATTCCCGGGATCACTGATAGCACACACATTACAAAATATAGTAGTCATCGCAATAGTATCATATTATTACAACGTAGATCCTCAGGAGATAAAACAAAGTCTTACAAACTGCACAGTCACTTGGACTAGCTCACATAATAGAGTTCAAGCAAACACAACGGAAACAAATCTTCAATGAGCCTCCATCATCTCCATACGCCACAGGCAGACATGTTGGAATGTAGACTCGAGATCCTAATAGTACTCCTCTTCCGAAGAACCTGCACGTTTGAATATGCAGCCCCACGAATGGAGGTCAGTACAATGATGTACTGGAAAATGACACTTATTTGGTGGCAAATGTGAAAAGACTAACTACATGATATTTGGCTGGTGGGGTTAATTTGCATAAATCCATTTTTTTCCTATATTTATTTTAAAACAAAACAATTTTTGAATTCTCGAAAAGGTTTTACACCAAAATGGGCACATGGTTAAATCCACCATGAGCCCCAAGTCGATATGACTCCCAAGTCACCACCACATACCATGGTTAAATCCACCAGGTATGTAGCCCTGGGGCCACTCGACCGGGGAAATCCTCAGGTCACCACCACATACCATGGTGACACCACCAGGTATGTAGCCCTGAGAAAATCCAGTCCTGTGATTGTTTCTAAACAAGTTTTAATCATTCAGAAATGGTGATGAGATTATTCCGTACATCCTTGTCTAGAGACTCGAGTTGTCCATAACCGGGGACACGACTAAGATCTTAGTTTTTAACTCTGCAGAGGTTGTGCACTCTCACCTTACGACCCATTCTACCCAGAGAGAAGAATGAGACGAGACCTTTCAGAAGGAGAGAACAACCATACACACAAGACTCGTTCCCACCTATAATTTTGCTACCAACCAATATCTTGCAACAAGTTGAACCCTCACATTTACTCAATCAAGACAGAGCCCATAATATCATAAGGCTGCACTGGAAGTACACTAAACACGGAAGACATGGCAATCTCTTTGTTCCTGGGTGGCAAACCACAAGTGTACTAACCCTCGAGTCACCACCACACACCATGGTTAAATCCGCCAGGTATGCAACCCCGAGTAGCCACTCAACATAAACCTAGCCACACCAATTCCACCCAGGTGTTTCATTAAGGTTGTTAATTTTCAAATTTTTAAACACCCACAACCAAGTAATGAAATATCGTTGGCATTTGATGTTGCAAAGCGAAATATAGCATCCTAGCAAGGATCTCTTGAGCGGCTTCACAATACTAGGTTTACTAAGCATAGCATATACACTTCACTTTTGAAACCAAAAACCTATCATGCATACTAGTTGAAAAACACGAATGCATAATATAAAAATAAGTAGGATTGAATATCACTTGCCTTGATCAAAGCAACCGGTACACTCACAACAACCACAAGCGTAGACTTGATCCTCTTCACAATCTAAACAAGCAAACAAACAACAACAAACAAAAATAAACATAGTATTCTAGATGAACAACCATAGACATGTATGCATGCATGATATGCACGATTTAATTTCACTCAATTAGTTGAAGTGAAAATGTTGCAAGTGTGGTTCTCTGATGTTTTGGAGGTTGGTAAAGTTCTCTGGAAATAAAGTTTTATTGGATTTTTCTTAAATATCAAAAGTAGTGATTTGCATAGCACATACACCACTAACAATTAGCTATGGAAAGTTTTATGTTTTATAAAATTCTTAACCCAACATTTCTGGATAGCTTACAGTAATACAAGGCCATAGCAATTGGATTAACTCAAAAATAATTTATAGATTTTGAATTATTGGCAAAATACTGATTTGCATATAATTTGAAAAAGCAAGTTTGGACACGTATCAAAGTTGATCAACTGTGGTTCCATGGTGTTCTACATATTCTAAGGATTCCAGAGACTGCAAAAAAGTAAAATTTGGACCACTGGATTAATTTACACAAATTTTATAGTGTCAAAGGTTGAATTCTCTGTTTTGAATTATGGTGCACAACTTTCTACAAAACCTATACTATATCTCTGCATAAACGTGTTCTACAGATTACATGATTTCCAATGATATAAAATTTGCTAAATTTGGATCTACGGTTGATTTTATATGGATTTTACAAGTTGGACAACAAATCTTGCATTTAAATTCGAATTCAAACAGGGTTTGACTAATTTGACCGGGGGGGGGGGGGGGGGGGGGGGGGGGGGCGGACTAGGCTGTTACGTGGTGCAACGCGGTTGGCTGCGCGGGGGATCACGCGGATCGCCCCTTGGGGGGGACAGTGGCCATCAGATCCTACGTGATCTGGACGGTCTAGATTAAAAGAAAGGGGGAGGGGATAAGGAGGAGGTGGAGCTCACCTTGGGGCGGCCGGCGATGGCTCGGCGGTGGCTCAGGCGCGGGGCTCACCGGTGCTCCGGTGGTCCTCGGCGGCGGCGGACGAGTGAACGCCGTGAGGCTCAGCGTGGCCGACGCGGTGGCGGCGGTGCCGTGGCTGCGGGTCGGGCTCGGATGGACGGGGCGGGCGGCCGAAGGCGGCGGTGTGCGGGCGGCTCCGGCGAGGAATTACCTCGGCCTGGCGGCGTGGTTTTGGGAGGGGGTGGGGGAAAACGAGAGAGGAGAGGCAGGGGTATTTATAGGAGGCTTAGGGAGGCAGGGGCGTGGCGGAATCAATGGGGGAGTGATCTCCAGCGGTGGCCGTTTTTCGGAAACGGCCGAATTATGGCGTTGATGGCCGGCGCGGGGGATCCGACGGAGGTTGAAGACGACCTCCTGTCGGGTGGGGTCCACCGGTTGGGTGGGACCTGTTGTCAGCGCGTGGGGAGAGAGGGGGAAAGGGGCGCGTGGGGCTGGGCTGCCATTCGGCCGGGTTGGGTTGGCGCGACCGGGCCGGCCCAGCTCGGTCGGTTTCTCTTTTTTTTTTTGTTCTTTTCCCTTTTCTCTTTTTCTTTTATGTTTTCTCTCATATCTTTGGAACCAAAGCTCCAAATTTGCTCAAATTTGTTTCTAAATTTTGTAAAACTAGAGGGTTGCTTTGGTACTAGAGTAGATGTGTTTAAAAAAAATTGAAAGCCAAATAAAATAAAATGGTACTTAGACCATAAGACAACAAACAGATGATGTAGGGTTTCCGGTGTGTGGTCATATGTGTTTGTTATTTTATGTGTTACACTTAATGCAAGAATGATATGAATGCATGCACATTTAGGTTTTGAAAAATAGTGGGATGTTACAGACTAACCCCCTTAAGATGAAGCATGTCCTCGGGCTTCGGAAAGGCTAGCAAATAGGTGAGGGTGATCTTCTCGAAGATTGTCTTCACGCTCCCAAGTAGCTTCTTCTTCAGTATGGTGACTCCACTGCACCTTGCATAACTTGATAGTCTTGGTACGAGTATTCCTTTCGGCTCTCTCCAAGATCTTGATAGGTTTCTCCTCATAAGTCAGGTCACTCTCCAGTTGAACTTCCTCGAGGGGTACTGTGTCCTTCAATGGGGTTTCGGACATCTCAGGGTGACATTTCTTCAGCTGACTGACATGAAACACATTGTGCACTGCTGAAAGAATCTCCGGTAGTTCAATCTCATAGGCCACTTCTCCTTTACAAGACAAGATCTTGAAAGGTCCAATATATCTGGGAGCTAACTTTCCCTTGATTCCGAATCACTTGACACCTAGAAGGGATGACACTCTGAGATAAACTCTATCTCCAATCTCATAGGAAACATCCCCGCGCTTATTATTAGCATAGCTCTTTTGTCGGGAATGCGCTATCTTCAATCTATCCTTGATAAGTCTAACCTGTTCTTGTGCCTCTTGAATAATATCAGGTCCAAAGAAACTTCTTTCTCCCACTCCACTCCATAGTAGTGGTGTGGTACACTTCCTTCCATACAGAGCTTCAAACGGTGACATTTCAATACTAGCTTGGTAACTGTTGTTGTAAGAAAATTCCGCATAGTGTAGACTATCATCCCAACTGGATCCATAGTCTATAACACAAGCTCTCAACATATCTTCTAAGATCTGGTTCACTCTCTCATTCTGACCATCTGTCTGGGGGTGAAAAGTTGTGCTGAACTCCAGTCTGGTTCCTAAGGACTCATGTAGTTGCTTCCAGAAATGCGAAGTAAATTGAGTACCTCTATCAGACACAATACTCTTAGAAACACCGTGAAGGCATATAATTCTCTTCATGTAGATGTCTGCTAACTTAGCACTGGTATAAGTGGTCTTTACTGGTATAATGTGAGCTACCTTGGTCAGACGATCCACTATAACCCAAATCGAATCATATCCTGATTTTGTTCGGGGTAATCCAGTAATAAAAGCCATACCAATTTGATCCCATTTCCAGTCTGGAATCTTCAACGGTTGTAACAATCCTGCTGGTTTTTGGTGCTCAACCTTTACTCTGCTGCACACATCACACTTGGCTATATATTCTGCGATATCCCTCTTCATGTTATTCCACCAGAATCTCCCCTTCAAATCCATGTACATCTTGGTATTGCCAGGATGAATGGAATATGGAGTCTCATGAGCTTCCTGGAATATCAGCTTCCTAAGTTCAGGGTCATTGGCTACGCAAATACGTTTCCCGAACCAAACAGTACCTTGCTCATCTTCACTAAAACCTTTGGCCTTATCTTCCTTCAGGTTTTCCTTTATTTTCTCTATATCCTCATCTGTTTTCTGGGTTTCTTTTATTTTATCCATCAGTGTAGGTTGCACTATCAGTGACGCTACATAACCTTCTGGTACAACTTCCAAACTGAGGTCTTTCAATCCCTTGCACAAATCTTCAGGCAAAACTTCTATCGATAGACAATTCACATAAGACCTACGACTCAAAGCATCAGCCACTACGTTCGCTTTACCAGGGTGATACTGCAAACTCAGATCATAGTATTTTATAAGTTCTAACCATCTCCTTTGTCTCATGTTCAACTCCTTCTGGGTGAAGATGTACTTCAAACTCTTGTGGTCGGTGTATACTTCACATCGTTTCCCCATCAAATAGTGTCTCCAGGCCTTCAGTGCATGAACTACTGAAGCTAACTCGATGTCATGAGTGGGATAATTAGTTTCATGCTTCTTGAGCTGTCTAGAAGCATAAGCTGCTACTCCGCCTTCCTGCATCAACACACTTCCTAGTCCTTGACGAGAAGCATCACAGTAGACCTAAAACTCTTTCTCCAGATCAGGTAAGCACAGAATTGGTGCAGACACTAATCTCTTCTTCAACTCCTGGAAACTAGCTTCACAAGCTTCAGTCCAAGCAAACTTCTTTTCTTTCTTCAGTTATTCTGTCATCGGTTTAGCAATCTTAGAGAAATTCTCAATGAATCTTCTGTAGTAGCCTGCCAAGCCTAGGAAACTACGAATTTCTCCGACATTCTTCGGAGGTGTCCATTCTGTCACTGCAACTACCTTGGACGGATCAACAACAATACCGTCCTTGGATATGACGTGTCCAAGAAATCCTTCTTCGCTGAGCCAGAACTCACATTTACTAAACTTGGCATATAACTTGTGCTCTCGAAGTTTCTCCAAGATTAGGCGAAGGTGTTGCTCATGCTCTTCATTGCTCTTGGAATAGATAAGTATGTCGTCAATGAAGACTACGACAAACTTGTCTAGGAATTGCATGAACACTTTTTTCATCATATTCATGAAGTATGACGGAGCGTTCGTTAAGCCAAAAGGCATCACCGTATACTAATATGAACCATATCTAGTGACGAAGGCTGTCTTGGGAATATCATGTTCACGAATCTTTAGTTGAATGTATCCCGACCGAAGATCGATCTTGGAGAACACACTAGCTCCTTCTAACTGATAAAACAGATCATTGATTCTGGGTAATGGATATTTGTTCTTGATAGTTACCTCATTCAGTGATCGGTAATCCATAACCAGACGTTGACTCTTGTCCTTTTTCTCAACAAACAAAATAGGCGCTCCCCACGGGGACGAACTTTCTCTAATGAAACCCTTTGCTAATTGTTCCTTCAGTTGTTTTTTGAGTTCCTTCAACTCATCAGTGGACATAGGATAGGGTCTCTTTGCTATAGGGCCAGTGCCTGGTAGAAAGTCGATAAGATACTCCGCTTCTCTATCCGATGGCATTCCTGGTAACTCCCTAGGAAAGACATCGGGGTATTCCTTCACTATGTGCACTTGATCTAGGCTAACCCCCTTAAGATTGTTTAGTCTAATATCACCAACATTCAATTGGGATTTGAATCGAATCCTTTTTCCTTCAGGAGTAGTGACTGTGATGGATCTACTAACACAATCTATAATTCCTCTATAGATAGTCATCCAGTCCATTCCTAGGATAACATCCAGACCTTGGGATTCCAAAATTACTAATTGGGTTGGAAACTTATATGGAAAAATTTCTAAGATTAACTAAGGGCATCCATAGTTGACTATCATTTCTCCACTCGGAGAACTTACTTTAATTGATTTTCCTATAGTTTTAGTAGGTACTCCATTTTTATTTACAAAAGCTCTTGATATGAATGAATGAGATGCACCAGTATCGAATAAAACTAATGCTGTAAACGAGTGGAGTTGAAACATACCCATCACAGCATCAGGTTCATTCATCACTTCCTCCACATTCAGGTGGTTCGCCTGTCCCTTCTGGAATGGGTTGGATTTGATAACTTCATCAGACTTTTTCTCAGTGCATTTATCTGCAAAGTGTCCAGTCTTCTTACACTTGAAGCATGTGATATGGGACAAGTCCCCTGAATTATGACGGTGCTGACTGTTGTTTCCATTGTGGTGTCCATTACCACCATTGTGATGACCATTGTTTCCATTGTGATTACCATTTGAATTGTTTCCCTTGAATCCTCCGTTGTGCCTATGACCACTGTAATGGTTGCCATTCCCTTTGCTGAAATGGCCATTATGTTTGTGTGAGCTGTGGCTTCCACTTCCTTCAGAAGAATGGTGCTTCTTGTGAAATGGTTCAGTGTGGTTCTTGCTGTTGCTAAACTTTCTCTTGCGATTCTCTTCTTTCTTGATATTATTGTCTAGGGTGATGGCTTGATCCAGTAGGGACTGGAAATTGGGTGCATAAGCAACTGACAAGGGTATCTTCAATTCTCCCTTAAGTCCATTAAGAAACTTATCCTTTCTTTTGACATCAGTGTTAATATCCTTAGGAGCTTACCTTGCCAAGGCGCATAAGTCATCCATGTACTCTTTCAAAGTCCTCCCTCCTTGCCTCAGACCGCGGAATTCATCCCTCTTCAGGTTCATAATGCCCGATGAAATATGAGCAGTATGAAAGCCTTCCCTGAAGGTATCCCAGTCTAAGTCCTCAATAGGGTGGGTGATTTGATAGGTCTCCGACCACCTAGCAGCAGGTCCTTCCCCCAGATGCGCCGTGAACCTTATCTTTTCAGCTTGTGTGCACTCACAAGTGACTAGGTCATTGCTAACAGAACGGAGCCAATCATCAGCTGCTATGGGCTTCGTGGCACTTGAGAACTTTGCTGGCCTGAGTCTCAAGAATCTGGCGAGTTTGTCCACTGGGGTGGGGTGGTGGTTGTAACATCCCAAAAATTTCAAAACAAAGAAAATGAATTTCCCTATTTCCAAATTTTGGAACCAACAATTTTTTTTAGTAAATTAAGTTTGATACATAGTGATCATGCTTATATGTTGAGATATTGCCATGATTGTTTGTTGAAGTATTTTGAAATGATCTTAAACCCTATCCTTTTCACCATCCAAGGTAAAACAAAATAAAAAGAAATTAAATAGAAAAGGGCCTATGTGCCTATGGCTACTTTTGGTAAAACCTTTACCTAGGCTTTTCTACCTTGTTTATATGTTTTGAAAACATCAACAAACCTAACCTAGTACTTACCAACTAATTCAAGTGAGAAACAAAAATAAAATAAACATATGCATAGAGGCATATGTGGCACATAGCCATATTACCAAATCTTGACCTATGCACCTCTACTTTGCCCAAATGGTTTGAAACCATCTCTAAACCTAATCTAACCCTAAATAGACCCTAGACCATGCCCAAGTAAAGCAGGATGAACAAAATAGAAGACTAAGGAAAATTGGAATATCACCTCTTATGTGTTTATGGCCATTTTTGCAAATCTTTGAACTAGGCCTTTTGGAATTGTTTCAATGGTTTGGAAATGTTCCTAAACTAATAAGAACCACTTTTGAGTCAAGAAAAGCCCAAATCAAATAAAGTGAAAATCGAAAACCAAGTCACATATGACACTTTTAACATCATGCCCAGTTTGAGCCCCTGGTTTAGAAGATTCTTAAACTAAAACATCTCACTTCTTTCCACCTCATCCAAGACCATACCAAGATGAACATTTTTGGTGTTGACCATCAGGGTTGACTCTGCCTACATTGCTTAGTACAAGGGTGACAAGTGACAACTTTGAATCAAAGAGAAGATCACCCCCATTTTGGTTTTTTACAAAACAACACCATTTTCACCACCACCACCACCATTCTACTGCAATCTTTATTCAAAGCAAATCCACCAAAAATAATTTCAAATTTCAAACAAAATCTTCATGTGGCCATACTGTCGAACACATGGCAGGCATCATTTTGCTTTTGGCACACACCTTATTACTCACTGGATTTTAGCCTAAATCACTTTTGGTTTGTGATGATTTTGCTCCTCTGCATCTCCTGCATCAAGCCATGTACTTGCTGGTGGTGATTAAAGTGTGGAAATGCTCAGAACAGGACCATGCGATGCTCATGCCGGCCCTCATGCCATCGATCACCACAGCCTGCCCTTCTCACTTTCTTCTTGTCTAGCAGAATCTCCTGACCACCCTGATCATCACCGTGCACGGCCCTGGCACGCGAGCGGCTGGCATTGGCCAGGCCAGCATGCGCCCAAGACGCCCAGACACGCCAGCGTGCGCGCTCACCGCGTACTGGACGGGCCAGAGCACGGCCTCGACCCATGTCCTCCATCCTCCCCTACTTCCCCGCTTCTGCATCGAGCACCAGCACCTCGCCAGCTACGTACTAGACACCCTCCTCTGCCCACGATCGCACTGTTACCATCGTCATCATCGCCGCCCTTCCGCCACAGTACCGCACGACATTGACGTCGCCAGAGCCGTCCCGTCCCTCTTTCGTCGCGCCATCAAGTACGCTAGCACCGTCATCATGCCAGAGACCTCACGCGCACCTCGCCTCTTCGCGACTCCAGACGATGTCGCCATGCTCGACCTAGCCGCACCCCCGCAGACCTGCTCGCCCCTATAAAAGGATAGCTCCTCCTCCTAAAATCTTCACACCCAATGACTCCCCTCCTCTCTCTGATCATCCTTGACCCCTATCCACTCCACATCATCGCTGGCAAACCTCCAATCGCCAGCTGAAGTCCACGGCGGTGCTGTAGAAGGCGCCATCGATTTCCGCCACCGTTGGAGTCGCCGCCGGTACCAACTGCCTCGCCGTCGTCCGCAACATCGCCTCACGTCAACGCCGCCGTCCACCGTCCGCCGACCGCCGGTGAGCTCGCCCACCCCCTAGCCTCGCCGTGCCAGAGAGTCCCTCTCGTCGATGTAGACGACGGGCGTGAGCCGTCGATCCGTGTTTTAATCCTACGTCCCAGCTTGGTCGATACCGTTTCGGCGTTAAGCGTCGCTGACGCCTAGGCCCCACCATGTCAGTTGGCCCGCATGCACCGTGGGCATAGCTGGGCCGGCCCAACTCTTTCTCCCTCTCTCTGGCCCGTTTAGCTTTCCCGCCTAGGCCCAAACTTTGAATTCAAATTAAATCTTTCAGTTAAATTGCTTGCAGATGCTTTACTAAAAATCAAATAACTTCAAATCGGCTCAACCGAATTGAGTGAATTTAATGTTGTTGGAAAGCTTATGAAATGCTCTATCCAACCCCACTGGATTCAAACCAAGATCTGTTGCAGAATTTGAATAGTAAAAATAACAATCAGAGAGTTTTCAGAATTCAAATAAATTTATAAAATCAACCCTAATGAGTTTTGAGGTGAATCCAATTGCTATAATTCACATTTCAACCCCTCTAATTATTTATGCAAAATATGATATGGGTACTGTATATGATCATGGGCTAGAGCAAAATATTGGCTATATAGTTAAATTCTAGCCCATTTAAACTATTTCAAATTCAGGATTTAAAATCTATGAGGTGTAGCACCTCATTTAAATCATCTTCCCAAGTGTTGTGAAGTAATGTGATGACCCTTGTTGCATGGTCTCATATTTGCTCACTTGAGGATATTAAATCAAATAGGATTTAAATTGCATGAGGTATAGAACCTCATTTATATCATATTTCTCAAATGATAAGTGTGAGGTGTTGACTTTGGTCAACATGTGATCATACCTTGTTATTTGAGGATATTAATTTTAAGAAGATTCAATGAGAGGAAATTATTTCTCCAAAGAACTAAATAGAAACCCTAATCCACATTTCAAGGAGAAGAAATTATTTTCCTAACACTAAGTAAGAAAACCCTAGCATAATTTTGGGGAGTAATGTTAAGTGATGATGCTAGATCATTTGTGTGAGCCATTAGGGCTAATTAAGTCTATCTAAGTATGGTTTGGTGATTGTATCCTTGTATTCGTTTATAGACACTAGTACCGGAGACTACCAAGAAGAGGAGGTTTTCTACCAAGAGGAAGGAGAAGAGAACTTTGATCACTACCCCAATCAAGGCAAGCTAGACTAATGCAAGTTATATTGTTGCAAGCTAATATTCTTGCAAGTTACCCAAGTGCAAGGCTCTACAAGAGCAAGGCACCATTACATTTTACTTTATGCCTAATGGTCCTATCCCAAGTTTTTACTTTACAAGCCTTATTGAATTTTATTTATCAAAGTTACTTTTTGATTCATGATTCACTTGGTTTAGTTATGGAGTAGTACAAGAGCATCACCCTTAGCCTAGAAAGCTATAAGCTAGTTAGCACCTCTCATGACTAGTTGCTAGTGCTAAGTTTAAAAATGACTACTCTAGATGGGAACTTGTGAAAACCAATGACTTTGAAAACCTTGGAAAGATGAGTCATTCTATTGAAATATTTTGAAGGTGAATATGACTTGTGAATGACTTGGTGAAATTTACCAAAAACTGATGGTTGGGTTCGGATGCGATACCATTCCAATTCTTAAGTACCCCCACAATACCTGAATCTGGATAAGGCTTAACTGGAAACTTATGTATTTTAGTATGGGTTCCCTCTGAACAAGCGTCATAGGGGTTATGCTGAGGCTGCCTCCGTTGAAAGTGAAACGGCGTGAAATGAGGTGAATGTCCTTGATACGTCTCAAACGTATCTATAATTTCTTATGTTCCATGCTAGTTTTATAACAATACCTACATGTTTTGTTCACACTTTATATCGTTTTTATACATTTTCCGGAACTAACCTATTAACAAGATGCCGAAGTGCCAGTTCCTGTTTTCTGTTGTTTTTGGTTCCAGAAAGGCTGTTCGGGCAATATTCTCGGAATTCGACGAAACAAAGGCCAAACATCATATTTCACCGAGACGGACCAGGGCACCGAAGGGGAGCCGGAGAGGAGGCCCAGGGCCCCCAGACCATAGGGCGGCGCGGCCTAGAGGGGGGGCGCCAGCCTATGAGGAGGGAGCCCCCTGGCCCCTCCGACTCCGCCTCTTCGCCTATAAAACCCCTCGTGACCTAAAAACCCGAGACCAATTGATGAAACTCCAGAAAGACTCCAGGGACGCCGCCGCCATCGCTAAACTCCATTTCGGGGGACAGAAGTCTCTGTTCCGGCACGCCGCCGGGACGGGGAAGTGCCCTCGGAAGCCATCTCCATCGACACCACCGCCATCATCATCGCCGTTGCTGTCTCCCATGATGAGGAGGGAGTAGTTCTCCCCCGAGGCCGAGGGCTCTACCGGTAGCTATGTGGTTCATCTCTCTCTCCCATGTGATCTTTATGTGATCATGAGCTTTGTATCACTATTAATCTATGTGCTACTCTAGTGATGTTATTAAAGTAGTCTATTCCTCCTCCATGATGTAATGTTGACAGTGTGTGCATCATGTAGTACTTGGCGTAGGTTATGATTGTAATCTCTTGTAGATTATGAAGTTAACTATTACTATGATAGTATTGATGCGATCTATTTCCCCTTTCATAGCTATTGTTGATAGTGTGTATGCTATGTTAGTACTCGGTCTAAATTGCAATGGTCTATTATCCACTCTAGAGGTTACTTTAATATGAACTCCGGATGTTGTGGAGCTTGTTTACTCCGGCTTGAGGTGTGCTTTTGTAGCCCTACACAATGAATGGTGTTTTTTATCCAACAAGAGAGTGTGAGAAAGTAGCATTTATTTATTCAATTATGTGATCATTGTTGAGAGTGTCCACTAGTGAAAGTATGATCCCTAGGCCTTGTTTCCAAATATCGAATCACAGTTTATTTACTGTTCTACTGCATGTTTACTTGCTGCCATATTTATTTCAGATTGCAATTACTACTTACAATCATCCATATTACTTGTATTTCACTATCTCTTCGCCGAACTAGTGCACCTATACACCTGACAAGTGTATTAGGTGTGTTGGGGACACAATAGACTTCTTGTATCGTAATTGCAGGGTTGCTTGAGAGGGATATCTTTGACCTCTACCTCCCTGAGTTCGATAAACCTTGGGTGATTCACTTAAGGGAAACTTGCTGCTGTTCTACAAACCTCGATCTTCTCTTGGAGGCCCAACACTGTCTACATGAAAAGAAGTGTGCGTAGACATCAAGCTATTTTCTGGCGCCGTTGCCGTGGAGGTAAGGTAAAAGGTATTCAGATCCTCCGACTACTAAGCTATTTCCTAGCACCGTTGCCGGTGTGTGAGTGCTCGAAGCTATTTCCTTTAGATTCTGCAATTGCATCTTTTTGTTTCTTGTTTTTATTTCACTAGTTAGGCATAATGGAAAATAACAATGAGCTTTTTAATCTATTTCCTGAGTTAAGACATGAATTGTGTGATGCGAAAATTAAAAAACCTATGGAACCTTATTTGCATGCTAGTAGCAATGTTATTGGTATGAACGCAATTACTGCTAATGCTATGGAGAAGTCTAAGCTTGGGGAAGCTAGTTTTTATGATCTTTTTAGCTTCCCATCTTTAGGGGAGAAAATTTGCTCTGATAATGCTTTATCTCCCATATGCGATAACTCTAATGATGCTTGTGATATTTTAAATCCACCTACTGAAAGTATTCCTTTCAAGATACCCATTAAAATTATAACCGCTATGAAGGGGATGGAACTGTCCATCCTGGAGATCATTTACTGTTTTTGCATGAATTATGCGGGTTATTCAAGTGTGCAGGTATCTCTATGGATGAAGTGAGGAAGAAACTATTCTCTATGTCGCTGTCTGGTAAAGCGGAGCATTGGTATAAATTGCTGAAGAATAGGCATTCTCTTGATTGGAAGGATATTATGCCTCTATTTTATTCTAAATTCTATCCTCCAAGTGAAATTCACAAAGACCGAAACTGCATATATAATTTCTGGCCTCATGATGGAGAGAGTATTGCCCAAGCATGGGGGAGATTGAAGTCTTTAATGCTCAAATGCCCCATTCATGAGCTTCCTGGTAATATCATCATTGATAATTTCTATGCAAGACTTTCTTTTCAAGATAAAACCTTGCTGGATACTACTTGTTCTGGATCATTCACACGCAACAAAGAAGAGTTTAAACGGGACCTTCTTGATCAGATTCAGGAGAATACTGAAGGATGGGAGAACGACAAAGATAGAAAGTCAGGTATAAATTATGATTATGAATGCATTGAAACTTTTATGGATACTTTTCAGTCATCAGAACTTTTCCAAAATATGAATGGTGACTTGTGACTTGAGTTTGAAAGGTGACTTTGACTTTGAATCACAACTGAGTTGTGGGAATGACACTAATGTTCCCACTTGAGTTAAGTTAGGCAAAGGAAGAGTCTTTGATTATAAATGCTTACGAAATAAAACTGGCTTTATGCAAATAAACTTAGAGCTTAGAACCCTCTTACTATAGTTGATAGTACTTACACTAGTATTAGTTTGCGAGTACTTTAAAGTACTCATGGCTGTGTCCCTGGCTATTCAAATGGCCAGACTTTGAAGATGAGCCCCGGTACCAGGATGAAGGACAGCAGGACGTCTACGACAACTAGGACCACTCCTGACGTCAACAGTTGCCTGTGGGACAGATGGACCACGACCGCTACTCCGCTTCCGCTATGTGTTTTGTATTTGGATCTCTAGATCCCCTATTATTGTAAGACTGGATCATGTGATCCTCTATTTGTAAGACGATTATGGTATGTAATGAATGATGTGTTGTGATATCAATCTATTATGACTCGCAAAAACAATATTCCTGGGATTGCGATGTATGGCATAATAGGCATCTAGACTTAAAAATCCGGGTGTTGACAGTGGTGGTGGTGGGGGTGGTAGTAATCATCGCAATAGTATCAAATTATTACAACATAGATCCAAATTTAGCAAATTTTATATCGTTGGAAAGCTTGTAATCTGTAGAACACTTCTATGAAGAGATAGAGTATAGGTTTTGTAGAAAGTTGTGCACCATAATTCAAAACAGAGAATTCAACCTTTGACACTATAAAATTTGTGTAAATTAATCCAGTGGTTCAAATTTTACTTTTTTGTAGTCTCTGGAATCCTTAGAACATGTAGAACACCATGGAACCAGAGTTGATCAACTTTGATACATGCACGAACTTGCATTTTCAAAGTATGTGCAAATCTGTATTTTACCAATAATTCAATATCTATAAATTATTTTTGAGTCAATCCAATTGCTATGGCCTTGTATTAGTGTAAGCTATCCAGAAATGTTGGGTTAAGAATTTTATAAAACATAAAACTTGCCGTAGCTAATTGTTAGTTGTTTATGTGCTATGCAAATCACTACCCTTTTGATATTTAAGAAAAATCCAATAAAACTTTATTTCCAGAGAACTTTACCAACCTCCAAAACATCAGATAACCACACTTGAAACATTTTCACTTCAACTAATTGAGTGAAATTAAATCGTGGATATCATGCATGCGTACATGTCTATGGTTTTTCATCTAGAATACTATGTTTATTTTTGTTTGTTGTTGTTTGTTTGTTTAGATTGTGAGGAGGATCAAGTCTACGCTTGCGGTTGCTGTGAGTGTACCGGTTGCTTTGATCAAGACAAGTGACATTCAATCCTACTTATTTTTATATTATGCATTAGTGTTTTTCAACTAGTATGCATGATAGGTTTTTGTTTTCAAAAGTGAAGTGTATATGCTATGCTTAGTAAACCTAGTAGTGTGAAGCCGCTCAAGAGATCCTTGCTAGGATGCTATATTTCACTTTGCAACATGAAATGCCAATGCTGTTTCATTACTTGGTTGTGGGTGGTTAAAAATTTAAAATTAACAACCTTAATGAAACACCTGGGTGGAATTGGAGTGGCTGATTTATGTTGAGTGGCTACTCGGGGCTGCATACCTGGCGGATTTAACCATGGCGTGTGGTGGTGACTCGAGGGTTAGTACACTTGTGGTTTGCCACCCAGGAACAAAGAGATTGCTATGTCTTCCGTGTTTAGTGTACTTCCAGTGCAGCCTTATGATATTATGGGCTCTGTCTTGATTGAGTAAGATGTGAGGGTTCAACTTGTTGCAAGACATTGGCTGGTAGCAGAATTATAGGTGGGAACGAGTCTTGCGTGTATGGTTACTCTCTCCTTCTGAAAGGTCTCGTCTCATTCTTCTCTCTGGGTAGAATGGGTTGTAAGGTGAAAGTGCACAACCTCTGCAGAGTTAAAAATTAAGATCTTAGCCATGTCCCCGGTTATGAACAACTCGAGTCTCTAGACAAGGATGTACTGAATAATCTCATCACCTTTTCTGAATGATTAAAACTTGTTTAAAAACAATCTCAGGACTGGATTTTCTCAGGGCTACATACCTGGCGGTGTCACCATGGTATGTGGTGGTGACCTGAGGATTTTCCCGGTCGAGTGGCCCCAGGGCTACATACCTGGTGGATTTAACCATGGTATGTGGTGGTGACTTGGGAGTCATATCGACTTGGGGCTCATGGTGGATTTAACCATGTGCTCATTTTGGTGTAAAACCTTTTCGAGAATTCAAAAATTGTTTTGTTTTAAAATAAATATAGGAAAATTGGCTTTATGCAAATTAACCCCACCAGCCAAATATAATGTAGTTAGTCTTTTTACATTTGCCACCAAATAAGTGTCATTTGCCAGTACATCATTGTACTGACCTCCATTCGTGGGGCTGCATATTCAAATTCTTATGTCCATTAATTATCTCTAGTCGGATCTTATTTGCCTCTTTTGAAAATAAATTCCTTATCACATTATGGGGGAGTAATAAGCTTTGTGCATATTACAAGCCTAGAAAATGTGAACATTTTAGGTCGTGTCACATATAATTGATATTGTAAATTATTTCTCTCCTATGTGGCATGTTTGCTCAAACAAGTTCAGATTTGCTTAAATGGCTTCATTGCTAATATCTTTGTGGATCTTATTTGTGAAAGTTTTTCTTGGGATGGTTTTTCACAACCTGTCCCTCAATACACTTTTGGGAAACCATGTGCTTCAAGTCATGCTATTACTTGCTTTGCATGTTGGTATGACTAATTGAAGCTATCAAGAAACTCTCTTTGCATGATGGTTAACTCTTATGTTTTACCATATGCTTTATTTTTTGTAAATATGATCTTGCGTATACTTACAAACTAACACCGGGAAAATATTTCCTAATACCTCTTGTCCTAGGAAAATTGGCAATCTATTATGAGGTAGATATTTATTGATCATAGTTACATTGGATCTTGTGTTTAATTTATTTATTTTATTTTAATGAATTTGTTGTGCTTTGAATCTCATATATCCTCCTTGCATCTTATGGATCTAATTTTTCTATTTAAACTTTCTTAGCATTTTAGTAGATATAGGTAGCGTGATGATCCTAGTTTTGTGCATTTTGTATTCATATGCAAAATCCTAGATAATGCACTAATCTTGGGGGAGCTCTCCTATCTTTGTTAGAATGCTTAACACCTCTTGATCATTATCAAGAATTTGGTTTTGGGAGACAAACCTTTTCTTGTTGGTACTTTGTGCCATCATAAAAAGTGTTGAGGGTTTGGTTTATTTGTAGGAACCTTGCTCTCCTGGGAGTTAGTTATCTCATTCTTTGTTTTTGGGTTTAATTAGCTTCTTATAATGAGATAAGTCTTTGAAGTCAATCTTGTGTTGATTTGATTCGTTGATATATTTTGGACAACAATTGTTTCTTGATTTATTTGGTGTTTTGTCCAAATTGTATCTTCCTTTGGTTCTTGAAAATATTGTGCATGCATATTTAATATATGTATATCTTATGGCATGTGTTACTTTCTTTGATCCAATATATAGGGTAAACTCCATCAAAGTCTAATTTGATTAAGATTTGCATGAAATTCAATTTCATATCTATATGCGCAAAGTTTTAAGGAGTTTGTCCTATATGTTGTAGTGTATCTAACTACTTTGGATCCAATTAGTTTGGGAACAATATTGTACTTAATTTTGTTTTAGGTACAAGGAGATACATTGATGCTTGTCTCACAGGTAGGAAGAAGTGGTGACTCAATGGTAATTTGAGGGAAGCTAGGATGATCAACGAACTCCTATCTACTACAACCACGCCAATGCTACCTCGGTAACAAGTATATTCCCATGCATATTTTTCTAGCCAACCGTTTGGTTTCATCTTGGCATGAATCTCTTGATTTGCAAATATTATGCTTCTTGCAAAGATTTTAATGAAACCTATTTATTGCAAATATGAGTAAATTGAGATGAGCACATATGTTGGGAAGTATATAAAATCATGCTCATGATTCATCCATCCCATCTATGCCTATTTAGCAATTTTATTGCATATCAATTCCTCAAGCCTCTCACATGTGCAATATCGATGAAAGTGAAAATTGAGTTATTTCTTTTGGTATCCTCGTTTGTGATACTTGTTGCCTTTATCAAAGCATCCCAACTATATTATATCTCTTGTTGATATTTGTGATGTATTTTATGTGTTTATGGTTGAAGTTCATGAATGTACAATAAGATAAAATTGAGCCTTTGGCCATGCTATTAACAAAAAATTCTTATTGGTATATTGCATGACTTCGTCTTGGATATCTTGCTATATTTATTATGTATCTATTTTCGGTGGGCATGTTTCTTTGTGGATAAACATCTTCGTGATATTGCCCACTTTGAGAAACTTATACACATAAGAGATGATACATCTCCATTTGATATCTTATTTATTTTTTGCGTGTTGATTGGTCATGCTAAGCAATATAATTCATTGAAGACTATGATGATGCTTTTAGCTCATCCTTCTAATAGTCTTATAATATGCTTTGTCATGCCTTTCACATATCCTCTTGGTTGAGCCCCTTTTTATGGTGCCTCTTACTTGTTGCTCAACTATTTGTTTGTTGCAAGTGTTAAGCTTAATTTTCTATCTATGATCTATTGCAAATGTTTGTGTTTTAAATAGTAATGAGGGAGTGAGGATTCCATGTTATGCATATTTTATTCAAATGCAACAATCTAATTTATGCATGTACCTTGGGGAGCTTCCTCATTTTATGTAAAGCACTATTTTGTGGTGATAATTAGATTTTAATTCACTTGGTATCTTTTGTTTTTAATGATATTATGGTAGTGATGATTCCATGTTTGTGCACTTTATACTCCAATGCAAATTGTCTAGTTTTTTTGCACAAACCTTGGGGAGCTTCCTCATATTATTTAGATCAATCTTTTTGATCTTATCATCATATCAATATTTCTTTTGGTATCTTCTTTGTGGTTCATTTGGTTGCTTGCTTCATTTGTTGAAGCTTCTTGACTTTGTTATATTTTTGCAATCTTTGATCCTCTCTATAGTGTGATTCCTTTCAAATATCCGTCACTGGATATGTGCATTTGATTCCACTTAAATTATGAGAAATGCACACGATATGGAGGAACTCTCACTATATTGGCAATTGATGCCAATGGGGGAGAATTTTGGAGGGTTTAAGGGAATTTGGTTATGTCTTTGCTTTGTGCTTAAGCATGTGTCTTTCTTGTATTGCATCTTGTTGCTTTGCATAGTTGAATATTTAGAAAACTCCACTTGGCTTTGAATGCCAATGTATGCAATCAAATTCAAGTTCATTCACACTTGCATATATTATGGGGAGTTTGGTCCATGTATTCAACTTGTTTGTTACTTAAATTCCTTATATAAACCTTTTCAAAGAGATTGTCATCAATTAGCAAAATGGGGGAGATTGAAAGTGCATGGAGCCCCCATGTGTAGTTTTGGTAATTTATGACAATCCCTATGGACTAATGTTTGCATTGGGTTATATTTCTAGGTGTTGTCTGTAGGCAATGCTTGAACCATATGTTGGCTTCAAGGTTGCAATAATAAGAAATGGATGAAGAATACCGAGTGTCAAGTATGTCTTGAAGATGAAGATGAAGTGATCCCTCAAGTTTAACTTCAAGACATCAACATGATGAAGAATGAAGAAATGAAGTGCAAGTTCAAGATGAGCCAACTTGAAGAGATCATTTGCTTTAAGCTTTCCATCCATATGGTGATCATGGATATGTGAAGTTGCACCGAAGAAGAAGCTCTCCCATGGTGGATTATGGGGGAGAAATCCACAAGACTTCGTCAAGCAAGCACTATAAAGAAAGGCGTTCCATCTTGCTACGGTCAAGATCGTCATCATCGAGCTCAATAGGAATGCGCAACGTTAAGGTTTGCTCTTGATAGGGTTTCTTTCTTGCCGGTCTCATGGTTTAGTTGGAGACCGGTTTATAGTTTCGTTTCCGTACTATCAAGAGGGCACTCGAGTGAGTAACTCGATCGTATCCTTCAGAGATCTCAAAACTTTGCATCCTTGCGTCATCTTTCTTGGTTGTTATTTGGATCTTATCCATGTGATGTCTTAGAGCTTGTGATTATTCTCATGACATGCTCTCGTTCATCGAGAATGGTTTTTGCACGGCAACTTCTTGCATTTTCGAGGTTGGAGGTTTTACCGACATGTATTTTTTAGATAGGTCAAACCTTTCATCATTTATTTATATCCTACCTTACTGGACTATGATGGTTCCCTGCATTATCTTGTAGAGCTTGTTAATAGCTTCGAAACGAGCCCATGATCATCAAAATCGGAGTCCGGACGCAAAAGTTCTTGAAGTTTCCGTGATGCAGTTTTTTGGCCGGAAGTTCCGGTGGCCGGTACTACCGCCCCAAATGACCGGAAGTTCCGGTTTTGACGAGTTTTGTGCATAACGGGCAGATTTATCTTGCCCTATTTAAGGGGGTCTTCTTCCCCAAAGTTTCTTACCCGTCTGAGCTCATTTTTGCCCCCATTGTTAACCTTCTTTGAGCTTGCTATCTTCCTCTCCCTCCCATGAATCTTGCATCTATTTAAGAGAAAGATAGAGGAGATCTAGATCTATATCTTCACCAATCAAATCCCTCTCTTTGTGAGGGGAATCCACTAGATCTAGATCTTGGAGAAATTTGGTGTTCCTCCTGCTATTTGTTCTTCCTCTCTTATACCCCAATAATTTTTTAGCTTTGTTGAAATTTGAGAGAGAATGACTTGAACATATTTGTGGTGTTCTTGCCATTGCATTTGGTGCATCGGTTTGAGTTCTCCACTGTGATCCGTGGAAGAAAGTTGTTAATCTTGGGTTCTTGGAACCCTAGACGGATTTGAGTCCTTTGTGGAGATTTGTTGGGAGCCTCCAATTAAGTTGTGGATGTGTGCCCCAACCTTTGTGTAAGGCCCGGTTTCTGCCTCGAAGAAAATCCCTTAGTGGAACCGTTACCTAGGCCTTTGTGGCAAGGGTCACCGAAGAATAGGGTGAGCCACCTTCATGGCACTCGGTGTGTGCTGTGACTACCGCATCTTGGGGTGAGGCCTTTGTGGAGTTGGTGTGCATCGAGAAACCACACCTCAAGGTGAGGGTATTTGTGGCGTTCGGGAGAACTAAGCCACTTCACCTCTCCAACGGAGATTAGCACTCGCAAGAGTGTGAACTTTGGGATATATCATCGTCTCCCGCATGCCTCGGTTATCTCTATACCCGAGCTCTTTACTCATGCACTTTACTTTGTGTAGCCATCATGCTTGAAGTTATATATCTTGCTATCACATAGTTGCTTGTATTACTTAGCATAAGTTGTTGGTGCACATAGGTGAACCATAGTATATAGGCTTTGGGCTTGACAAAGTAAACGCTAGTTTTATTCCGCATTTGTTAAGCCCATCTCGTAAAAGTTTTAAACCTCCTATTCACCCCCCTCTAGGCGACATCCGTGTCCTTTCACAAGTGTATTTTCCCCACATGAGTGACTTGAGAGTTTATATCGAACTCTCGGGGAATTGCCTTAGAAGCTAAATTTTTCCTCTCATCTTCTAGCAACCTACAAAATAAAGTTCTTGCCTGGTGTCCTCAAATCAACAGTGTGGTTGCCAATCAAAAGGTTTCATATTATTAATAGGAAATACAAGTGTAAAAATAAAGTAAGCAACCTAAGTAAACTAGATAACAACAAATAAAGGCTAGTGGTATTTGGGTTTTGTGTGTGTGTATGTAGAGATAGTATTTTTGGTATTTTTGGATTAAGTAACAGTGGTAAATAGAAAGTAAGGTAATGGTGTTGAAAAGGTGTTTCTAGTGATTTAAAATGGACCGGGATTCATGGGTTCACTTGTCTACTCTCCTTTTAAGTTGTAGTGGACACTAACAATTCATCAATGACATAATATTTGTGAAACTTTAACATATGTTTGATAAGCATTCATATGGGCATTACGCCCTAACATAGAGATGATGCAACACATCCCTCTTATACTCCTCAAGAAAGGTAAAACTGCAAGCAATATCAAATTAAGAATCAACAAAGTATAGCCTTAAGTAATCTGACATAATGTTTGAATCTCAAATATGCTACCTTGAACAAATAAGATTATCACAATGTCACATGATAATTATAGCACACTTATCCCTAGTGAGGCAGCAAAAGAAAGGTAAATACCATAGTAGATATTGAATTTGTTGTCACTATTCAATAATTACCACCATGCTACTCCATCTAAGACACACTTCTCCCCACACATGTTCTTGCATACAAGTTGGATCAGAACAAGTACTTAAGAACGGGGTACATGATATGCATCTATCAATATATCTTATACATACACTACAAGGAAAAGCCTTATTGCCGGCGCACCAAAAACGGCTATTGCCTGCGCACCAGAGCCCGCCGGTGGGAACATGCCTGTGGTAATGAGTTACCGCCAGCGCACCAGCAGGTGCGCCAGCAGTAACATGAATTATCCCCGGCGAACCAGGCCTGGTGCGCCGGCGGTATGTTTTTTCGAAATTCTAAAAAAAGCCCGATCCAGATCTAGATCTAGATCTAGATCTAGCTCGGGTTCATCTAGCTCGGGTCCTCGAAAACAGTGGCCATGCGTTGCCTTGTCGTCGTTGCCGCACCGGTGTAGGAGGAGGAGAATTAGGCCGGAGGTGGTGGTTTAGGAGGAGGAGGAGGAGGATAAGGCCGGAGGTGGTGGTGGTTTAGGAAGAGGAGGAGGAGGAGAAGATGGCCGGAGGTGAAGGTGGTGGAAGAGGAGAAGGAGAAGGCGGAGATGGAGGTAGAGTCCCAAGGTGGAGTAGGTTACCGGAGGAGGAGGAGGTTACCGGAGGAGGAGGAGGTCACCGAAGTAGGAGGAGGTCACCGGAGTAGTAGTCGTCTTCGGAGGCCGTCGGTGAGTATTGCAAGGAGAAGAGCAGGAGGGAAAGAGAAGAAGGGGGAGAAGTGAGGAAGGAGAAGAGGGATGAGGGCCGGCTTGACTATATAGTGTGGGTTACCGCTGACGCACCAAGTAGGGTGGTGCGCCGGGGGTATTTTTTTTTATTTTTTTCACCCAAATCTTAAATCTCAAAAAGTCCTGTTTCTGTTTTCCAAATGACGAATCCATTTTTTCGCGTAGGAAATTTCGCGTAGATCGATTTTGATATAAAAATTGTTTTCATCGGAGGTCGTATGCAACCTGAAAACCCGTTTTACCGAAAGATGACGCCATTTTGCATAATATATCGAAATTCATTTTTTTAAATTTTCATGAAAGCTAGATTACATAATACATGGGCAGTTCAAAGGATTTTATTTTTTCAATTTTCTATCATTTTCTTTTATTTTTTCGAAAACTGAAAAGGCGATTCCCAAAGGGGGGGTGGAGAGAAAAATCTAGGCACCTTACCCCCGGCGCACCTCTATGGTGGTGCGCTGGTGGTAAATTGTCTACCACCGTCGCACCACCATAGAGGTGCGCCGGGGGTAAGGTGCCCAGATTTTCTGTTTCCGGCCAGAACTCTTCGAATTTTATTCCCGGCGCACTAAATTTTCTTGTGCGCCGGTAGTATAGGTTCGTCGCCGGCGCAGCCTAACATGGCTCGCCGGCGGTATTTTTCCACCGGCGCGCGTCAATGATGGTGCGCTGGCACTATTCCGTGCAGCTATAGCCCTTTTCCTAGTAGTGATAATAGGTTCTAATATCATATCAATATTACAGAATAACGATCCACCACATAGAAATTACATATATCATCATAACCATCTTGGGCATCTCATATGGTATAACATTTAGGAAAAACAAGAGAGAGATAGATCAAGCTACTGCCACAAACCCATAGTCCAGAGGTGGACTACTTCCTCTTCATGACAATGGTGGAGATGTTGGAGAAGGTTGAGATCTCTCCGGTGGCCGCTCCTGCGGAGTTCCCCCTCCAATCTTCGCTGGTCCTGGCTCTGTTTTGGTGTTTTGGTGTTTATGCGATGCTGTCCTCGAGGAAGCCTCGGGAAGTCCTTTATAGAGGGTTTTTTAGATCAGACAAAGTCCGTGGGCGAAGGAATCAAGCGAATTGGACGGTCGAAGAGGAAAAGAGGTAGGGTGGCGCGCCCCCTAGCTGTGCGCGCCACCTGGCCTCTTTTGGCCCTCCTGGAACATCTTGTGAGATCCAAGTGATCCAAAATCTCCTCTTGATGAACTATTGACATCCCCGAAATCCTAGCTCAACTTGACTTAGTTTAGGTCCGTGAAAGTTAAAAATACACAAAATAACTTTTTTCTGTCCTGTAGAGTTATAACCCAAATAAAGGGGATCAGTGGAAAATCCCAAAAATCAATATAAAACATAGGTATAACATCTTATATGTTGAAAATATGTGTGAATATGTATCAACAAACTACAAAGTTCATGCATGCATTTTACATGCATCAATTATCAAAGTGGTTATTTTGGTATGGTGTGCATCATCATTCGACTTGAAAGAGTTCACATAAGCGATTAGCCTAGCCATCTTCATCACTTATCTACCTAGAGGAGGTTAATCTTGTGCAGAGCATTATAATACTAACCACCACACCTAGTCAGCAACACATGAGTTGCTAGGCAAATAAAGCTCCATAAACCTATCCTAGAAAATCACAAGAAAATAGTAAATCACTTGAGCTCTACTATCAATAAACAGAGCAAGCTTTGTATCACTTAAATCCACACTTTTCTTCATAAAAAGAAGAGCAATAAACAATAGAAGAAATCCTACTGAATATCACTGCATTCTTAAGCATAGGGGCAAAATTTTAGCATATTTGCAAGGCAATCAGGTCACCACAGTGTCTATAACATCCCCAAGTTTGAGAATCCCATACTAACATCACATATGACAATTGAGTTGAAAGAATCAACTCAATTAAACCCCAAGGCAAGCACTGACATCAGTTCATTAACTCAATCATTAAACAACCATAAAGGAAACAAAGTTCCCAGATCGTATCAAATATAGATAATGAATAACCATAATCATAGCAAGCCATATATCAATTCTTAGAACACTAGAAGGCCACTAGAGATAGCCAGAGCAAGTATACAAATAAACAAAAAGGAATCAAGCCATAGTTAAATGGAGCACACACCAGGAGAGGGCCAAGCTAGCAACTACTAGAGTAGCGGTGCAATAGGACAAGTAATGTAGGGGGAAGAGGAGGAGGAGTACCTGGTAGCAGAAGATGATGCCAATAACAACACATCACATAGGGCACGACAGCACTGCCTACGCTGAGTTGTGACCGGAAGCGCCTGTTGATATGCTGTACCACCATCGCCAAGGCACCAAGAGGAAGCATGTAATATCCCAGGTTTAGAGACGACCGAGGGGTAGAATTTAGAAAGGGATGTGCATTGCATCGTAAAATCTGGGGAAATTTCACGCTTTTAATGAAAAACTACATCGAAGGGGGACAAGTTTCTCTCTCGACACCAGACAGGGTTAGGGTTTCGAGAGTGCGATAAACTTGGACCTCAATTAACTGAATTAGGGTTTTCGAGAAGAGAGGGGAACAAATTAAATCTCAACTTAAGTTGTATGATTGAATTGTAACATGTCGTGTTTAAATTTCAAAATTCAAACATCATTTATGAATATTACAATCCAATTATGGATAATTCAATAAATAATTAAGTAAATGAGAAATTGAAACAATAGAAATGATAAGAAAAGCTCATTAGAGAAATATTGAGCTTTATTGATTATCACACAATATACAATGTCATTTACAATATTCCAATTGGATTATGAATATTACAATACATTACAGAAATTGAATAAATGGAAAATATAAAATGAAAATTACAAAGATATGCAATTGGCTAAACTACTAGCTAAAGTCTTCAAGAACTTCTTGAGCACCACTTGAATGATCATCACTTGATCATCTCATAAATCCCTGGAAAGTAAAACAACAAAGATGAACAAGAATTAGGCTAAGTGGCAAAGCCACTTGGCAGGTTAGTGTAGAAATGAGAAAAATGGAGAGGATAATCTCAACTCTGCCGAGCTGAGCATGCCAAAGCCCAAGTTCCAAGCCCCACACACACACATGCAGCTCACAAGGCTGTGTGCATGCACACCAGCACACACAGCCAGAGGAGTCATTAAAATGGTGACAGCCACTGCTGTCGACCAAGAGAGCAAGGAGAGGGCCATATATAACCTTTTTCAAGCCAAACCCTAGCAGCTCATCGACAGAGTCTCCAAGCGTAAGAATAGCAAGAACAGGAAGAATAGCTAGAGCTGTTCAACCTCTCCCAAAACCAACAGAAATCAATCAGGCCAAGCCAGCAGGAGGAGCAGTGCAAGCCTTGATCAATTTCCCGAAGCAAAACCTCTACACCAACACCATTTTCTAGCAGCTGGAGTGAGGTATACCATAATCATGAACAAACCAGATGGTTGTGTTCACCATATGCACAACCATGAATACACAGATACACAAAAGGGTGGAATAATCCAGTATTGATCATCACTTGGTCATAGACCAAGAGTAACCTGATGTAAATGGCAAAGATCAGGGATCAATCAAAGCCTATGACCATGGTTATGCAAACTAGATAAGTGTAGCATATTTCCAAATGGAAATAGGAAGAAAACCATCTCAGACTTGTACCTAGATACACCCAAACTACTCTAGCCCATTAAAAACCATCAGATATGCAGAAATATATGTTTTCTGCAAGTATTTTCAACATCAAAAGCTTCTGGTAATTCCATAGGATCACCAGCAAGCATTCACCCAACCACAGCAAGCCACAGAGAGGGGGAGCTACCTTTGGACAACATCAGGATATTGTCAGGGCCACCTCAAACCCACAAACCCACACATCAAGCCACTGCATCATTACCCAGAGGATTCATAGTGAGCTAGGGTCCCCAACAAATGGTTGGCATCCCTCTAGCTCAAGAAAATCAATTAAAAGAATCATCACTGTATCACAGTTCATCCATTTATCCATTTGATCAAGCCAAACCAGACAGATAATTGAAATACACAAGCAACCAGAGGTGTAGACACTTGCAAATGATCCAGAGGATCACTGCAAGCATCAGCAGATACTTGATCAAGCAAAAGCTTGCACCAGCACAAGATATGGTGCTACACAGACACAAGGATAAGCCCCAGACAGGTACAAATAATAGGTTAGCAAGCAGCCAACAAGCATCTGATGATCATATGATCACCAGAGCTTGCTAGAGCATGCTAGGGCATGCTAGAGTCAATCCTAGCATCAACACATGGACCAGTTAATGAAATAGCCATAGTTAAGCAACAATTGCATCACAAATAATCATACAAACAATTTTATAATTGTATCCAGAAGCACATTAGCAAGGAAATGATGTAGCTAGATAACAGACAAGCCTAGAAGAGCTTTACCATGAGCTAGAGCTCAATGAACATCACACAGAGGCACTAGCACTTGCAGAAATGCAAGGATTCATCACAGAAATCAAGCCAGGGGCAGTTAAATAGTTACACAGCAAAGACACAACTATTGTAGCAAGCCTTGGAACAATCTAGAATGGCAGGAGCATCATAGAATGCTCATGAGACAGTGCTCATGAGCCACAGCAGCACAGAGGGCAAGCACACATGCATAATCCAGAGGGAAGAGAACAACAACATGGCATAGGATAGAATCAGTGAGGCAATAGCAGCAGCTAGCTCGCAGCCGAAGCACATGCACAGCCAATAACATACACACAACCCTAGCAAGCACGGCAGCAGCGGCCAGTCGAGCAGTAGCTGGAGCACGGCAAGGAATCTCCATGAGGAGGAGTGATACGTCTCCGACGTATCTATAATTTCTGATGTTCCATGCTTGTTTTATGACAATACCTACATGTTTTGTTCACACTTTATGATGATTTTATGCGTTTTCCGGAACTAACCTATTGACGAGATGCCGAAGTGCCAGTTCCTGTTTTCTGCTGTTTTTGGTTTCAGAAATCCTAGTAAGGAAATATTCTCGGAATTGGACGAAATCAACGCCCAGCATCTTAGAATCCCACGAAGCTTCCAGAACACCCGAGAGCCACCAGAGGAGGGCCCTGTGGGCCCCAGACGCCAGGCCGGCGCGGGCCAGGGGTGGGCGGCGCCCCCCTATGGTGTCACCACCTCGTCAGCCCTCCGACTCCGCCTCTTCGCCTATTTAAAGGTCCCTGACCTAAATCTTCGATACGAAAAATCTACGGTACGAGAAACCTTCCAGAGCCGTCGCCATCGCGAAGCCAAGATCTGGGGACAGGAGTCTCTGTTCCGGCACGCCACCGGGATGGGGAAGTGCCCCCGGAAGGCTTCTCCATCGACACCGCTGCCATCACCACCGCCATCTTCATCACCGCTGCTGTCTCCCATGAGGAGGGAGTAGTTCTCCATCGAGGCTAAGGGCTGTACCGGTAGCTATGTGGTTAATCTCTCTCCTATGTACTTCAATACAATAATCTCATGAGCTGCCTTACATGATTGAGATTCATATGATGATGCTTGTAATCTAGATGTCATTATGCTAGTCAAGTGGATTTTACTTATGTGATCTCCGGAGACTCCTTGTCCCACGTGTGTAAAGGTGATAGTGTGTGCACCGTGTGGGTCTCTTAGGCTATATTTCACAGAATACTTATTCACTGAGTTATGATTTGAGTTGGATGTCTCTATGAAATTGTGGTGTGTTAGTACCTCCTATGAATGCTCAAAGTGACAGCGTGGGGTGTTCATTAGTACTTGGGAATACATCTTTAAGGTTTACCTACATGATGAATTAGTGTTCGTTATCTTGCCAGAGAGTAATTCGGAATAGCATAGTGAGGTGCTTATTTATATTCCTTTATGATTGCAGTGTTGAGAGTGTCCACTAGTGAAAGTATAATCCCTAGGCCTTGTTCCTAAATACTGAAATCGCTGCTTGTTTACTGTTCTACTGCATCTGTACTGCCTGCCATATTACCACCATCAACCACACGCCAGTCTGGAAAGCAAAGCACTTTTCTGGCGCCGTTACTACTGCTTATATTCATTCATACCACCTGTATTTCACTATCTCTTCGCCGAACTAGTGCACCTATTAGGTGTGTTGGGGACACAAGAGACTTCTTGCTTTGTGGTTGTAGGGTTGCATGAGAGGGATATCTTTGACCTCTTCCTCCCTGAGTTCGATAAACCTTGGGTGATCCACTTAAGGGAAACTTGCTGCTGTTCTACAAACCTCTGCTCTTGGAGGCCCAACACTGTCTACAAGAATAGAAGCACCCGTAGACATCAATCACTTTTCTGGCGCCGTTGTCGGGGAGGAAAGGTAAAAGGTACTCACACTCCGGATCTCGGCTACTAAGCTATTTTCGCTGTTGTAAGTACTCGAAGCTATTTCCTTTATATCCTGCAATTGCATCTTTTTGTTTCTTGTTTACACTAGTTAGGCATAATGGAAAACAACAAAAATATGAGAGATCTTTATGAACTTTATCTTGAATTAGGACATGATGTGTTTGAAGAGAGAATTTAAAAACCCATGGAACTTTATATGCATGCTAATGGGAATGTTATTAATATGAATGCTTTGAACACTATTGTTGCTAATGCTATGGAAAATTCTAAGCTTGGGGAGGTTTTGATGAGCATGATCTTTTTAGTCCCCCAAGCATTGAGGAGAAAATTTACTTTGATGATACTTTGCCTCCCATTTATGATGATTATAATGATAGTAGTCTTTTGGTACTGCCTGTTATGGAGGATAAATTTGATTATGATTACAATATGCCTCCTATATTTGATGATGAGAATAATAATAATAGCTACTTTGTTGAATTTGCTCCCACTACAACTAATAAAATTGATTATGCTTATGTGGAGAGTAATAATTTTATGCATGAGACTCATGATAAGAATGCTTTATGTGATAGTTATATTGTTGAATTTGCTCATGATGCTACTGAAAGTTATTATGAGAGAGGAAAATATGGTTGTAGAAATTTTCATGTTACTAAAACACCTCTCTATATGCTTAAAATCTTGAAGCTGCACTTGTTTTATCTTTCTATGCTTATTGCATTATGCCTACATAACTTGTTTATTTACAAGATTCCTATGCATAGGAAGCATGTTAGACTTAAATGTGTTTTGAATTTGCTTCTTGATGCTCTCTTTTGCTTCAAATACTATTTCTTGCGAGTGCATCATTAAAACTGCTGAGCCCATCTTAATGGCTATAAAGAAAGAACTTCTTGGGAGATACCCATGTGTTTATTTTGCTACAGTACTTTTGTTTTATATTTGTGTCTTGGAAGTTGTTACTACTGTAGCAACCTCTCCTTATCTTAATTTTATTGCATTGTTGTGCCAAGTAAAGTCTTTGATAGTAAGGTTCATACTAGATTTGGATTGCTGCGCAGAAACAGATTTCTTGCTGTCACGAATCTGGGTTGAATTCTCTGTAGGTAACTCAGAAAATTCTGCCAATTTACGTGAGTGATCCTCAGATATGTACTCAACTTTCATTCAATTTGAGCATTTTCATTTGAGCAAGTCTGGTGCCTCTTAGAAATTTGTCTTTACGAACTGTTCTATTTTGACAAATTCTGCCTTTTATTTCGCATTGCCTGTTTTGCTATGCTTGATGGATTTTTCGATTCCATTAACTTTCAGAAACTTTGGGCAATGTACAGAAGTGTTAAGAATGATTGTGTCACATCTGAACATGTGAATTTTTGATTATGCACTAACCCTCTAATGAGTTTGTTTCGAGTTTGGTGTGGAGGAAGTTTTCAAGGGTCAAGAGAGGAGGGTGATACAATATGATCAAGGAGAGTGAAAGCTCTAAGCTTGGGGATGCCCCGGTGGTTCATCCCTGCATATTTCAAGAAGACTCAAGCATCTAAGCTTGGGGATGCCCAAGGCATCCCCTTCTTCATCGACAAAATTATCAGGTCACTTCTCTTGAAACTATATTTTTATTCCATCACATCTTATGTACTTTACTTGGAGCGTCTGTTTGTTTTTGTTTTTGTTTTTGTTTGAATAAATGCTTGTGTGGGAGAGAGACACGCTCCACTGGTTCATATGAACACATGTGTTCTTAGCTTTTAATTTTCATGGCGAAGGTTGAAACTGCTTCGTTAATTGTTATATGGTTGGAAACGGAAAATGCTACATGTAGTAATTGGTAGAATGTCTTGGATAATTTGATACTTGGCAATTGTTGTGCTCATGTTTAAGCTCTTGCATCATATACTTTGCACCTATTAATGAAGAAATACATAGAGCTTGCTAAAATTTGGTTTGCATAATTGGTCTCTCTAAGGTCTAGATAATTTCTAGTATTGAGTTTGAACAACAAGGAAGACGGTGTAGAGTCTTATAATGTTTACAATATGTCTTTTATGTGAGTTTTGCTGCACCGGTTCATCCTTGTGTTTGTTTCAAATAACCTTGCTAGCCTAAACCTTGTATCGAGAGGGAATACTTCTCATGCATCCAAAATACTTGAGCCAACCACTATGCCATTTGTGTCCACCATACCTACCTACTACATGGTATTTCTCCGCCATTCCAAAGTAAATTGCTTGAGTGCTACCTTTAAAATTTCTATCCTCTACCTTTACAATATATAGCTCATGGGACAAATAGCCTAAAAACTATTGTGGTATTGAATATGTACTTATGCACTTTATCTCTTATTAACACTACAAGAAAAATTGCCATGGCCGACGAAGTTGAAGTCGCGCCGTGGTTGCTGGTGTACCATGGCCGACGATTTTGGGTCTGTCCGTTGTGCATGTCAAAACGTTTTTTTTCTCGTTTTTGAGGCCACCTAGCCCGACGAAACCGGCCAAAACGTTGCGTATGGTGGCCCGGGACGTGGTGCATCTCGAATTCTCGGGTTCGCCGGCCGAGTCAACGCAAATCCGCACCGCCGAGGGATGTAGGGCCCAGATGGCAGCCTCTCTGGCATTGTTTTTTTTTCTCGAGCGCGCCATCTCGTTCAACGCTCTCCGATCAAGCCGTTTACGATGCAGGATCATGGGTCCCGCATGTCATCCTCTATGAACCAAAATTCTTTCTATTCTTGGATTTTTTTGACCCCCTGATTTCTGGCTACTTCCTTTTTCTTTTGATCCCTTGCCGCCTTGGAAACGTTGACACCGCTGCTGCTAATTGGGACCCGCATGTCATCCTCTATGAGCAATCAACTTTCTTTTCTTGGAGTTTTTTTTGGCACCTCAAATTTGGTCACTTGCCTTTTTCTTTCGATCCCCTGCCGCCTCTCAAACGGTGATACCGCTGCTGCTAAATAGGACCCGCATGTCATCCTCTATGTACTATAAAACTTTCTTTTCTTGGATTTTTTTTGGCACCTCATATTTGGTCACTTGCCTTTTTCTTTCGATCCCCTGCCGCCTCTCAAACGGTGATACCGCTGCTGCTAAATGGGACCCGCATGTCATCCTCTATGTACTATAAAACTTTCATTTCTTGGATTTTTTTGGCACCTCATATTTGGTCACTTACCTTTTTCTTTCGATCCCCTGCCGCCTCTCAAACGGTGAGACCGCTGCTGCTAAATGGGACCCACATGTCATCCTCTATGTACTATAAAACTTTCTTTTCTAGGATTTTTTTTGGAACCTCATATTTGGTCACTTGCCTTTTTCTTTCGATCCCGTGCAGCCTCTCAAACGGTGATACCGCTGCTGCTAAATGGGACCCGCATGTCATCCTCTATGTACAATCAAGTTTCTTTTCTTGAATTATTTTTGGCTCTTGATATTTGGTCACTTGCATTTTTCTTTCGATCTCATGCCACGTTGAGGACCCTGCAGGCTCATGGGACCCGCATGTCATCCTCTATGTACAATAAAATTTCTTTTCTTGGATTATTTTTGGCTCCTGATATTTGGTCACTTGCCTTTTTCTTTCGATCCCGTGCAGCCTCTCAAACGGTGATACCGCGTCGCTAAATGGGACCCGCATGTCATCCTCTATGTACACTCAAGTTTCTTTTCTTGAATTATTTTTGGCTCGATATTTGGTCACTTGCCTTTTTCTTTCGATCTCATGCCACGTTTGAAACGTTGAGGAACCTGCTGGCTCATGGGACCCGCATGTCATCCTCTTTGTGCTATAAAAGTTTATTTTCTTGGGTTTTTTTTCACCCTCTGATTTTTGGCTATTTCCTTTTTCTTTTGATCCCCTGCCGCCTTGGAAACATTGAGTAAGCTGCTGACTCATGGGACCCGCATGTCATCCTCTATGTACAATCAACTTTCTTTTTCTTTTTATCTCAAGACGCATATGAAAAGTTGAGACCGCCTTTGCTAATTGGGACCCGCATGTCATCCTCTATGTACAATAAAGTTTTTTTCTTGGATTATCTTTGGCTCCTGATATTTTGTCACTTGCCTTTTTCTTTCGATCTCATGCCGCCTTTGAAACGTTGAGTAAGCTGCTGGCTCATGGGTCCCGCATGTCATCCTCTACGAACAATAAAAGTTTCCTTTCTTGGAGTTATTTTTGACCCCTAATTTCTGGCTATTTGCCTTTTTCTTTTGATCTCCTGCCCCCTTTGAAACGATGACGACGCAGCTGGCAGGTCGGTCCCACATGTCATCCTCTGTGAACAATAAAAGTTTCCTTTGATGGATTTATTTTGAACCCCTAATTAATTTCGGGATATTTCCTTTTTTCCTTTGATCCCCTGCCGCCTTGGAATCGTTGAGGATGCTGCTGCCTCATGGGTCCCGCATGTCATCCTCTCAGAACGGTAAATGTTTCTTTTCTTGGATTTTGTTGACCAAACGATTTTTGGCTTATTTTTTCTTTCGATCTCCTGCAGCCTTTAAAACGTTCAGGGCGCTGCTGGCTCACGGGTCCCACATGTCAACCTCTATGAACAATAAACGCTGAGGATGTTGTTGCCTCATGGGTCCCGCATGTCATCCTCTCAGAATGAAAATGTTTCTTTTCTTGTATTTTTTACCAACAGATTTTTGGTTTATTTTTTCTTTCCATCCCCTGCCGCCTTTAAAACGTTGACGACGTTGCTGGCTCATGGGTCCCCGATGTCAGCCTCCCCGTACAAGAAACATGTGATATCTTGATTTTTTTGCAGACAATAAACATTGTATTTCGCTCTGAGCTATTGCAAACGGATAAATTAAATCTTTATTTTTACATAAACAAACTTATATGTTGAATCTCCTTGTTTTGTGTTTTTCCGAAGCATAGGACTTTCCTGTTTTTTTTTTTTAGAAAAATCCGAACTTTCCTGTTTTGGAGTGGGCTGAAATTGTACGAGTCAAAAGGCCCAGCAGGATAGTTCGAAGGCCCAGATGTCCAGATGCAGCCCAATTGAAATCTTTCTTTTCTTGGATTTTTTCACCCCTGATTTCGGCTACTTCATTTTTCTTTTGTTCTGTGCCGCCTTGGAAATGTTGAGACCGCTGCTGCAAAATGGGACCCGCATGTCATCCTCTATGTACAATAAAATTTCTTTTCTTGGATTATTTTTGGCTCCTGATATTTGGTCACTTGCCTTTTTCTTTCAATCTCATGCCGACTTTGAAACGTTGAGGAAGCTGCTGGCTCATGGGTCCCGCATGTCATCCTCTATGAACAATAAAAGTTTCATTTGTTGGATTTATTTTTTACCCCTAATTTCTGGTTATTTGCCTTTTTCTTTTGATCCCCTGCCCCCTTTGAAACCATGACGACGCAGCTGGCAGGTCGGTCCCACATGTCATCCTCTATGAACAATAAAGGTTTCCTTTGATAGATTTATTTTTTACCCTAATTAATTTCTGGCTATTTCCTATTTTTATTTTGATCCCCTGCCGCCTTGGAATAGTTGAGGATGCTGCTGCCTCATGGGTCCCGCATGTCATCCTCTCAGAAAGGTAAAAGTTTCATTTCTTGGATTTTGTTTACCAACTGATTTTTGGCTTTTTTTTTGTTTCGATCTCCTGCCGCCTTTAAAACGTTGACGATGCTGCTGGCTCATGGGTCCCCAATGTCAGCCTCCCGCATCGCAAATCCTCTTTACGCAAAGGTTGTATTTCTAGCTAGATAGCTAAGGTGGATTCGAATCCGCCGTGGTTGTGCAGCTCTGTAAGCCTTCTTGCACTGATTAATGGAACTAGTGTATAGCAAGGTCAAGACGTGTGGCTTGGTGTAATGAATCTATTTGAATCATGTTGTGGATTCAATCTGATAGTTCTCTAACAGGTCAGCCAAAATAGAAATTAAGTTTTTTTCTAAAATGGAAATGCAAATTAAGATGAACACAAACATTAGTTATCATAATAGCTGATCATACATACATACTTGCTAAGAGCAAAAGCTTGCCAGAGTTTTACCACCCATACAATTAATTAGCAGTTCAGATAAGATAACCTTATATAAGTATAACTACAAATGCATTTGCTAAGGGCTCATGGGACAATAGAACTAGACAACCGCAAACTTGATGACCAGCATGTCACAGCGGCATCGAAAGATCTTGACCTTCAACTTTGATCCAATGCGAAGTTTGGCACCGTCAATGAACTTTTTCCACCTGGAAGTAACAGCCAAGCGGCCATCTGTGGGACTGACGGAGTACCGTCCCTCCACGGTGAGACCTTCACTCTCCATGACGAGGGAAATCTTGCCCCTTCGGCCAGCATTGAGATCCTTGGCGATACTTTTAGGCAATTTCTGATTCAAAGCAGGAGATACCAACAAAAATTAGTCAATGGCACCAATGCACTGAAGACTGAACCATGTGAGACTTTGAGCAGAGAAGACATCAAGATAAGAGCAGTTATGCTGTCATATACTCACGAACATAGCCTTCAGATGCGTCCTGGTCACCACACGGGTGGCCACAGCAATGAACTGAGACCTCGGTGATCTGGCTGGGGCAGGTGCAGGAGCCTGGGCTGGTACACGAGCTGGTGCTGATGCAGGAGACTGCTGGGCAGGTGCAATAAACGGTGCCTCTAGAGGAACCGGTGCTGATGCAGGAGACTGTTGGGCAGGTGCAGTAAACGGTGCAGCTAGAGGAACCAGTGCTGATGCAGGAGCCTGCTGGGCAGGTGTAGTATATGGGCCTCTACAGGAACCAATGCTGATGTAGGGCCTGCTGGGTAGATGCAATAAACGGTGCTGGTACAGGAACCGGTGCTGATGCAGGAGAGTGGGAAGCCGGTGCTGGTGCTGGTGTGGGTGCCCTTTGTGACATCCGCTCCTGTTCCATCAGGGGATCTCCAGCTTTGATCATGTTAAACCCAGCAAGCTAGAACAGAGGGAATGGTTTAGAACAACTGCTCAGAATGCAGTAATCAAAGGATATGAGTACAAAAAAGTTACATATTATATATTTGGAAGTGTCTCCAACTCTGTAAGCAGTTACGTATATCTGCCCGTTTGAGTTTCTGATCCTCAGCTCGTCGCCCTTCTTCAGACCGTAGTCAAAAGCAAACTTTCTCCAATCATTTCCATACAAATATGTGATGACCTGCGTCTTGTAGACATACACCTCATAGACCGTGTAGGTGTTCATCAATTTGCCATTGCCATGCATAGTGAAATACCCTTCATGCGGACACATCTGGTTAATCATTGGACGAAGTTCACAAGGTACAGTCTGCAGGTGAAAATTGATACTAATTTAAGAAGCAGGAAGACTAAAAACAAGACTTTACTATATGCCAATTCATGCTAAACCACTGAGAATACATACCTGTAACTCTGTGAAGGAGTTATTAGAAAGGTAGATAGAGCCATAGGAGGTGTTATATGCGGGGTATGTACATGGGCCCGCCATATTCCCGCAAGCTCGGCATCGGGATGGTGAAGGAAACATGGGAGGTACTACTAGTGCGTAGCGCTGAATGTAAGTGGAAGAATTAGGTTGTGTAAAGTGCATAGTTCAGAGCAATGCAAATGTTGACAAGCGAGTGCATAACACTATGTTACAAACTGAACAGTCAAAATTTAGTGTATGATGAATATAAACATGCTAATTTGGCGTTTCCGAATTCCAAGAAGCAGTAGACAGAGCCGGTGATAATATCAGAAATAAATCATGGCATGTATATGTGGCTTAAGAAAATATACCCGAACCCTTGGATGGTTACGGCCCGGCTGGTCCTTGGACTTGAGCTTATATAAGCATCCAGAAGGTGGGGCTGACAGTAACTTGGTGGCAGCCTCTGCAGATGCCTCATCAGCAGCAGTTGCAATCCTTTTGACCAATGAAGGCTTAGCAGTTTCAGTCTGCATATGAAAATTGATGAGCAACAGACATCAGCAGTGATATATAAAATGAATCTATGAGACACTGATGCATTTAGTGCTGGATGTAAGTGGAAGAATAGGGTTGTGTGTGTTTCTGAACTGTTGGTAAGCATAATTAGACAAAGCCGGCAATAAACAGACAAATCAAATCATGTATGAGGATTAAGAAAATATACCTGCTTAAAAAGGATACCACCCAGCTGGCCCGTGGCCTTGTGCTTGAGGAGGTTTTCAGAAGATGGTGGCGGCACCATCATCTTCACAGCAGCCTCATCAGGATCATTTTTATCCATTTGAGTGGAGGCACAGAAGCTTCATCCTGCATATGAATAGCAACAGAACTCATCATTGATATTTAATAAATCTATGAGATGGACTGATGCAAAAAGTGCGGGATGTAAGTGGAAGAATAGGGTTGTGCATAGACAACAGTTGACAACAATGCAAATGATTACAAAAGAAGCCAACGGAACTCAACAGTTTATATACTGGATGAGACAGACTGAAAAGTGAAAAATTAGTGTATGATGATTGTAAGCAAACGTAGTGTTTCTGAACTTTTGGTAAGCATTAGGCAAAGCCAACAGTAATTAAACAGATAATAATAAAATCATGTATGTGGATTAAGAAAATATACCAGATTCATTAAAAGGTCACCACCCAGCTGGCCCATGGCCTCGTGCTTGTAGAGGTTTTCGGATGATGGTGCCGGCACCATCGTCCTCACAGCAGCCTCATCAGCCTCATTTTGCATCCACTTGAGTAAAGGCGCAGCAGTTTCAGCCTGCATAAGAATGGGAACAGATCTCAACAGTGATATTGAATGACTCTGAGACAGACTGATGCATATAGTGCTGGATGTAAGTGGAAGGGTATGGCTGTGTATGGACAACAGTTCACAACAATGCAAGGGTGTGTTCGGTTCTGAAACAGCGTGGAATGGAATGGAATGGTTCCATTTCAGAGGAATGGAATGGTTACATTTTTTCGGTTGGGAAAAATGGAGAGCGGAACAGATCAAGGTACGTTAAACTAATCATTTGCCTCAAAATTGTAATTAGAAATTGCAAATGACATTTAATCTCAAAATCGTAATTAATAGCGCCTAATGGTGCTCTTTTAATCTAAAAATCGTAATTAACATCATTTTTTGTTGGGTTAGGGGAACTGGAGAGTAGATGAACATTATTGTATGATGATTGTAAGAAAACGAATTTGGTGTTTCTAAACTTTTGGCTTCGAGATCTTATGGGCTTCAACTATAGCCTACCCCAACTTATTTGGGACTGAAAGGCTTGGTTGTTGTTGTTGTTGTTGTAAACTTTTGGCAAGCATTAGAAAAAACCGACAATAAACAGACAAATATCAAGGCATGTTTTGTGGATTAAGAAAATATACCATATTCATTAAAAGATCACCACCCAGCGGGCGCGTGGCCTTGTGCTTGTAGAGGCATTTAGAAGATGGGGGCGGCATCAACATACTGGCAGCCTGATCAGCCGCAGTTTTGATCTTCCTTTTGAGTAAAGGCCCTAAAGTTTCAGTCTGCATATGAATAGCAAAACAAAAGGCAGACCTCAGCAGTGATATTGAATTACTGTATGAGATAGACTGATGCATATAGTGGATGCTCTTAGCCTTTTGCACCATGAACACTAGCTATGGACGGACAAAAAAAACTACTCCAGTTGACTCAGCTTTGTCTAGATACCTCCATCCCAAAGCTTAAGGCTTATTTATTTTTGAGAAATCAAAACAAGTAAAGTTTGAACAAAATTTTAGAACATTCTATCAACAAATATAATATTGTGTAGATACCGTAGGAAAATATATTTCACAACCTATTTAATGATATTAATTTCGTATTTTGCATGTTAATGATTTTTGGTAAAAGCTTAGTCAAACATGGTATAGTTTGACTTTCTAAAAATAATATAATCCCTAAGCTTTGGGATGGAGGTAGTAGTATCTAGAGCTAAAAACACATCTAGATACATCCGTATCTACAGATAGTTGAGTCAATTAATTTGGATCTGAGGGAGTATCAGATTCAGACTACATCATGGTAAGTTGGTTAAAAAAAATTACCCCTCGGCGGTCCCTGCCCAGCTCGGCAGTGGCATTTTGCTTCTTGTGCTGCAGATCGGCCCATGCTCCTGCAGCAGGTGGGGCGCTATTCTCGTTCCCCATAGCCTCAGCACGGAACCTGGAGGTACCAACCTAATACAGAGAATATAGAGCATGGTGTCACAGAGGCTTTATGCACAAACAGCTGAAGACATGTGCTACTTTAAGCATCTTCCAGAACAGGAACAGATTGAGGATGCAGATAGACAGAGTGGATAAGCAAACGGAGTACCTGCTTATGGGTCGGGGGACGCAGCTCAGGCTCAGCCAACTGCCCACATGCGTGGTGGCCTTACGCTCCATTGCCCCCCCACCACCACCGAGGTATTTCCTTTCCTGTACAAGCTGACAAAAGATACATGAGGATCTGCAGAAACTACAAAGGTTGCAAATGTCGACAAATAAAGGAAGAACACCCCAATCCAAGCAAAGGTAGCCCCCGCCCCCCACCCCCATCAATCACTCCCAGCGCGAGGGTGACCAGAAAGACACCCCTTCGCCCAGAATAGGAAATAGTAGATGCGCAAGATATCGAGGTGAGGAAAAAAGAACCGATCTCGAGAAAGGAAAGAGCATTACTAGTACTACCTAATCCGCTTGGTCTAGATGCAGCTTGCCCCTCCAAGCTGGATGCCTGGATGGTGGAGGCGAAAGGAGGGGATCGAGCTAGAGGCTTGCATCCGTCGGCTGTCGGCACTCGATCGGGAGAGACAAAGGGGGCTACATAAAGGGGAGGGGTAACATATTTTATTACACAGTGAACTTACTGATGTGACTAGTCATTACATGTCTCACTGAAACTGGGGCCCATAGTGTGGCACCCCAAATTCACTTGAACCTGCACGGCGGGACGCATTGGCGCGTCAAGAAAACCCCCGAATTGTAGCGTGGAAATGAAACATTTCACAAAAATTCGAAATTCAAGCACACTGCCACGCGCCAAGCACGCGGGCTGTTCCTTCCTCTTCCTCGGTTCCTCCTCCCCTATCCGAAAAAACCCCAAATCCCAAGCTCAAACAACAACAAAAAAAACCAAATCCCCTGGCCACCATGCATGTCCTCGTTAACCCGCTGGAGATCGTTCCCGGACGAGGCGGACCCCCCGCCCTGAGATCCCGAGTTTGTCCGTTCCGTCCACCTCGAGGCACTGCGTGCTGTCTCGCAGCGGTGGCTTGAGGGCGCTGCAGAGGAAGTTCCGCCGGAAAGTGCTCATGGCAACCGTGCAAGCTCACCGGCGTGCTGTATCCCGAGAGGAACTGGTCAAAGCTTTGCTATTCGCAAAAAAAAAAGTGGGCCAAGATCTGGTCAAAGCTTCGTCGATGGCTTGCCGCGAGAGGCTTGGAGTCCAGAGTCAATAAACTAGCTGCTGGAGGACTTGGGCAGTTTACACCGATTCATATTAACTGACTCAAGTTTGTTAGTCTAGTTAACAAATGCATGTAGATACATCCATATCTAGACAAAATTGAGTCAATTAATATGAATCAGAGGGGAGTGCCTGAAAGTGTTTCATGCTACCAATTAATGCGCTGGCAGGACTGGCTATAGAAGTAATTGTGCTACTACTCATACGATGAACTGATTGTGTGGGTGTCAAATTTTGCAACGCGATCATCCACTGAATTCTTAATTATAGTTCTAGCGCCAAAGGCGTACAAATCATAACAAAGATAGTACATACTACAGCACCAGAACATAAGAGTACGAATCATAAAGTAGCTCAACATTTTGCATCAGGGCTAGGTGGTCCTGAGACTACCGGGACGCCCCTGATGATCTCCGGGCGTGCATCCGCTTCAACGCAAAGCTGTGTACTCGGTCCACGGCCTCCTTCTGTAGGCTGGAAAATCTTAGGTGCAGGACCTTCGTCTATGAAAGGCTCGTCATCAGTACCATCCACAGGTGCATCAGGGCTGGGTGGTCTTGAGACTACCCGGACGCCACTGATGATCTCTGGGCGTGCATCCACTTCAACGCAAAGCTGTGTACTCGGTCCACGGCCTCCTTCTGTAGGCTGGATAATCTCAGGTGCAGGACCTTCGTCTATGAAAGGCCCGTCATCGCACCATCCACAGTGCATCAAACTGAGATTCATCTTCAAATCTCCCATCAAACCGAGAGACCTCTTCAACTCTATGCTTCGCAATTAGTACATCAACAGATTAGACAAACATCTAAGGGATGCAACCCGAACAAATGCCGTTTTACATATTTACCTTCTCATCTGGCACAAAGACATGTCCCGTAGCTGAAACCCGGTTCCCGAAGCAAGCGCTTTCTCTCTCCTTCCCGTCCATCCATCTCGCAACAAGTTAAATTTGAGTACGTAACTTGCACAGCAATGCAAACTATTGATCGAAACAGCGGCAACATCAATATAAATAATTAACTACATATGCCAAAGACACATACAAAGGTGTGAGCAAGATCTGCTTCTCCCGCTGAAGGATCATTATGTGGTTCACCATGATAAACCCACCTAACATATGTGCGGTCCATCCCAAAAATGTGTAAATGATCTTCCACTACATGGTGAGGCCTCTTCTCACCATTCATACATGTGCAGCGCGGGCAATACACGTCCAGGTCGTGACCTTCATGAGCTCTAATAAACCCCATAAAGGGTTGAACACCATTTATATATGAAGGGGAACATAAGTGTCCATGCAGTATCCAAGTTTTGTCCATCAGTTTAATTATGAGATACAATGGTTGGTGATTAATTTAAGGCGAAGTAGGAAATGTATATCCATTGAGTACAAAACTATACTAGTACATGATTATGCATTTCAGCAATCATGTCGAGTACAAAACAAAAAATGCCCATCGACATTTTAGCAAACAGATCGTGTACAAATCTCTGCCATGGCATTTCAGCAAATTAACGGATCGAGTGCAGAACTGACTCTATATGCCCACGCAAATGAACAAATTGATCGAGGACAAATCGAGCGGAAAACTATAAAGTGCCAATTAGTTCGAGCATACTGACGATTTTTTTTAGCAGCATCAAGAAAATATAAATCGTTAGGCCGTCTTGCCCGATGCATGATTGAGCTAGAGATAGCAACCCTACCGTGGATCAACTTGACCGCCGGTGCGTCTCGAGAAGAACGACGGGGAGGGGAAGCTTCTTCTTCGCACAGACGGGACGGGGAGGGGAAGCTCTTCGCACAGACGGGGATAAGTTGTGTAGCGGTGGGTGGGGGGTCATGCGGCCGGGCCGCCCGGTAGGTGGTGTTTAATGGAGTTGCGTGTGTAATTTGCCGTGCACAAGGTTGAGGAATAGGCGGTTCCCTTTGCCGCGCGCACAATTCAAACTATCCCGCCCATGTAGTTTAAATTCGCCCTATTTTCGTTAAATCGACATAAAGTCATGTGAGTGGGTGGAAATTAGCAAAGTTGCTTGAAAAATAGTAAAACTCTGGAATTATCCTTTAAATATGCTCTACTTCCTGTGAAAATCGGGGTGTGGAGGCATGTTGAGCTGTTTTATTTGTACCTTCTTCATTAAAACTCCCATTTTATGCACTTTGGATGGAAAGAAATCATTTGTACATAAATTTTGACAACGCCATTTGCAAACATTAATTGTTTTACATGCCAAGATGCACCCATCCACCAAATATGGGGCAAAAGTTTATCACAATCTAGATATATATGTATAATTAGTGAGGGACCCCTTTTAATTTTGTGCAATTTCCACTAATTAGCTAGAGAGAAGGGGTCGGTTAATTAGGCCATGTTAGGGGCTATGTGTTTTAGATTAGGGTTGTGTGGATTCAAATACAACTTCTATATTTGTGTGCTATGATTAATCAAAACTAGACCGATCGACTGCGCACACATTATTAGAGGCACATGCGTTTGCGCACAAAGTGCATGTGTGTGTTGTTGGCCACCAACGAGAGAGCAGCGAGAGAGCGATTGAAATCTCCAAATTAAACACATATATAAGCATACATGGTTAGGCCATGCATGCATATTTATTATATATATTGTGGGGCAAATAAATTAAAGTACATGTGTATATATATAAGCGTGTTTCTTGGCCACCAACGATATATAGATCGAGAGAGAGAGATTGAAATATATATATCCCCAAGAATATCTTCAAACATGTATTGAAATATATGCACGAATGATATGCAAGGTATGCCATGCGCACATGCACACTAATTATATATATTATGAGACAACTTAATCAAATGTGTTTTCATTGGAGATCGAGAACTTGTCAAAAATCAAGTTAATTAATTTATCAGCGCTAATTAGTTAATTGGTCGCCTACATGATGAGAAATTAAGTGTCGTTGGCCTATATATATATATGTAGGGTTTAATTAGGGTTTAGGGTTTAGGGTTTATGGTTAGCTAGCTAGGGTTTTAGGGTTAGGGTTTACGGTCTAGGGTTTAGGGTCTAGGGTTTAGGGTGTAGTGTTTAGGGTGTTTAGGGTGTACATTTAGGGTTTATGGTCTAGGGTTTAGGGTCTAGTGTTTAGGGTGTTTAGGGTGTATGTTTAGGGTATATTTAGGGATTAGGGATTAGGGTTTTAGGTTTTAGGGTTTAAGGTTTAGGGATCAACGATCGAGTGCACACACACATTATTAGAGGCACCCGCGCCTTTGCGCATAAAGTGCATGCGTATATATATAAGTGTGTTTCTTGGCCACCAACGATATATAGATCGAGATAACAGAGAGATTTAAATATATATATATATCCCCAAGAATATGTTCAAAAATATATTGAAATATATGCACGAATCAAGTTAATTAATTTATCAGCGCTAATTAGTTGGTCGCCTGCTTGATGCGCAATTAAGTGTCGTTGGCCTATATATGTAGGGTTTAGGGTTAGCTAGGGGTTAGGGTTAGGGTTTAGGGTTTAGGGTTTAGGGTTTAGGGTTTAGGGCTTTAGGGTTTAGGGTTTAGTGTTTAGGGTGTTTAGGGGGTGTATGTTTAGGGTATAATTAGGGATTAGGGATTAGGGTTTTAGGGTTTAAGATTTAGGGATCATCGATCGAGTGCACACACACACATTATTAGAGAGGCACCCGCGCCTTTGCGCATAAAGTGCATGTGTATATATAAGTGTGTTTTTTGGCCACCAACGATATATATATATAGATCGAGAGAGAAAGAGATTGAACTATATATATTTATCCCCAAGAATATGTTCAGATATATATTGAAATATATGCACGAATGATATGTGCAAGGTATGCCATGCGCTCATGCACACTAATTATATATATATATTATGAAGCAACTTAATCAAATGTGTTTTCATTCGAGAGAACTTATCAAGATTCAAGTTAATTAATTTATCAGCGCTAATTAGTTGGTCGCTTGCTTGATGCGCAATTAAGTGTCGTTTGCCTATATACATATATATGTAGGGTTTAATTAGGGTTTAGGGTTTAGGATTAGCTAGCTAGGGTTTTAGGGTTAGGGTTAGGGTTAAGGTTAATTAATTAGGGTTTAGGGTCTAGGGTTTAGGGTTTAGGGTTTGGGGTTTGGGGTTTAGTGTTTAGGGTTTAGGGTCTAGGGTTAGGGTTTAGGGTTTAGGGTTTAGGGTGTAGGGTTTAGGGTTTAGGGTTTAGGGTTTTGGGTTTAGTGTTTAGGGTGTTAATTTAGGGTGTACTTTTAGGGTATAATTAGGGACTAGGGATTAGGGTTTTAGGGTTTAAGGTTTAGGGATCATCGATCGAGTGCACACACACATTATTAGAGGCACCCGCGCCTTTGAGCATAAAGTGCATGCGTATATATATAAGTGTGTTTTTTGGCCACCAACGATATATATATAGATCGAGAGAGAAAGATTGAAATATATATATTTATCCCAAAGAAATATGTTCAGATATATATTGAAATATATGCACAAATGATATGTGCAAGGTACGTATGCCATGCGCGCATGCACACTAATTGTATATATTATGAGGCAACTTAATCAAATGTGTTTTCATTCGAGAGAACTTGTCAAGATTCAAGTTAATTAATTTATCAGCGCGCTAGCTAATTAGTTGGTCGCCTGCTTGAGGCGCAATTAATTAAGTGTCGTTGGCCTATATATATATATGTAGGGTTTAATTAGGGTTTAGGGTTTAGGGTTAGCTAGCTAGGGTTTTAGGGTTAGGGTTAAGGTTAATTAATTAGGGTTTAGGGCCTAGGGTTTAGGGTTTAGCAGGGTTTGGGGTTGGGGTTTAGGGTTAGGGTTTAGGGTTTAGGGTGTAGTGTTTAGGGTTTAGGGTCTAGGGGTTTAGGGTTTAGTGTTTAGGGTGTTAATTTAGGGTGTACGTTTAGGGTATAATTAGGGATTAGGGATTAGGGTTTTAGGGTTTAAGGTTTAGGGATCATCGATCGAGTGCACACACACATTATTAGAGGCACCCGCGCCTTTGAGCATAAAGTGCATGCGTATATATAAGTGTGTTTTTTGGCCACCTACGATATATATATAGATCGAGAGAGAAAGATTGAAATATATATATTTATCCCCAAGAATATGTTCAGATATATATTGAAATATATGCACGAATGATCATATGTGCAAGGTATGCCATGCGCGCATGCACACTAATTGTATATATATTATGAGGCAACTTAATCAAATGTGTTTTCATTCGAGAGAACTTGTCAAGATTCAAGAAGTTAATTAATTTATTAGCGCTAATTAGTTGGTCGCCTGGTTGATGCGCAATTTAGTGTCGTTGGCCTATATATATATGTAGGGTTTAATTAGGGTTTAGGGTTTAGGATTAGCTAGCTAGGGTTTTAGGGTTAGGGTTAGGGTTAAGGTTAATTAATTAGGGTTTAGGGTCTAGGGTTTAGGGTTTAGGGTTTGGGGTTTGGGGTTTAGTGTTTAATTAGGGTTTAGGGTCTAGGGTTAGGGTTTAGGGTTTAGGGTTTAGGGTGTAGTGTTTAGGGTTTAGGGTCTAGTGTGTAGGGTGTTTAGGGTGTACGTTTAGGGTATAATTAGGGATTAGGGTTTTAGGGTTTAAGGTTTAGGGATCATCGATCGAGTGCACACACACATTATTAGAGGCACCCGCGCCTTTGCGCATAAAGTGCATGCGTATATATAAGTGTGTTTTTTGGCCACCAACGATATATATATAGATCGAGAGAGAAAGATTGAAATATATATATATTTATCCCCACGAATCTGTTCAGATATATATTGAAATATATGCACAAATGATATGTGCAAGGTATGCCATGTGCGCATGCACAATAATTGTATATATATTATGAGGAAACTTAATCAAATGTGTTTTCATTCGAGAGAACTTTTCAAGATTCAACAAGTTAATTAATTTATTAGCGCTAATTAGTTGGTCGCCTGCTTGATGCGCAATTTAGTGTCGTTGGCCTATATATATAGGGTTTAATTAGGGTTTAGGGTTTAGGATTAGCTAGCTAGGGTTTTAGGGTTAGGGTTAGGGTTAAGGTTAATTAATTAGGGTTTAGGTTCTAGGGTTTAGGGTTTGGGGTTTGGGGTTTAGTGTTTAATTAGGGTTTAGGGTCTAGGGTTAGGGTTTAGGGTTTAGGGTGTAGTGTTTAGGGTTTAGGGTCTAGGGTTTAGGGTTTAGTGTTTAGGTGTTTAGGGTGTACGTTTAGGGTATAATTAGGGATTAGGGATTAGGGTTTTAGGGTTTAAGATTTAGGGATCATCGATCGAGTGCACACACACATTATTAGAGGCACCCGCGCCTTTGCGCATAAAGTGCATGCGTATATATAAGTGTGTGTTTTGGCCACCAACGATATATATATAGATCGAGAGTGAAAGATTGAAATATATATATTTATCCCCAAGAATATGTTCAGATATATATTGAAATATATGCACGAATGATATGTGCAAGGTATGCCATGCGCGCATGCACACTAATTGTATATATATTACGAGGCAGCTTAATCAAATGTGTTTTCATTCGAGAGAACTTGTCAAGATTCAACAAAGTTAATTAATTTACTAGCGCTAATTATTTGGTCGCCTGCTTGATGCGCAATTTAGTGTCGTTGGCCTATATATATATGTAGGGTTTAGGGTTTAGGATTAGCTAGCAAGGGTTTTAGGGTTAGGGTTAGGGTTAAGGTTAATTAATTAGGGTTTAGGGTCTAGGGTTTAGGTTTTAGGGTTTGGGGTTTAGTGTTTAATTAGGGTTTAGGGTCTAGGGTTAGGGTTTAGGGTTTAGGGTGTAGTGTTTAGGGTTTAGGGTCTAGGGTTTAGGGTTTAGTGTTTAGGGTGTTTAGGGTGTACATTTAGGGTATAATCAGGGATTAGGGTTTTAGGGTTTAAGGTTTAGGGATCATCGATCGAGTGCACACACACATTATTAGAGGCACCCGCGCCTTTGCGCATAAAGTGCATGCGTATATATAAGTGTGTGTTTTGTCCACCAGCGATATATATATAGATCGAGAGAGAAAGATTGAAATATATATATTTATCCCAAAGAATATGTTCAGATATATATTGAAATATATGCACGAATGATATGTGCAAGGTATGCCATGCGCGCATGCACACTAATTGTATATATATTACGAGACAGCTTAATCAAATGTGTTTTCATTCGAGAGAACTTGTCAAGATTCAACAAAGTTAATTAATTTATTAGCGCTAATTATTTGGTCGCCTGCTTGATGCGCAATTTAGTGTCGTTGGCCTATATATATATATGTAGGGTTTAATTAGGGTTTAGGGTTTAGGATTAGCTAGCTAGGGTTTTAGGGTTAGGGTTAGGGTTAAGGTTAATTAATTGGGGTTTAGGGTCTAGGGTTTAGGTTTTAGGGTTTGGGGTTTGGGGTTTAGTGTTTAATTAGGGTTTAGGGTCTAGGGTTAGGGTTTAGGGTTTAGGGTGTAGTGTTTAGGGTTTAGGGTCTAGGGTTTAGGGTTTAGTGTTTAGGGTGTTTAGGGTGTACGTTTAGGGTATAATTAGGGATTAGGGTTTTAGGGTTTAAGGTTTAGGGATCATCGATCGAGTGCACACACACATTATTAGAAGCACCCGCGCCTTTGCGCATAAAGTGCATGCGTATATATAAGTGTCTTTTTTGGCCACCAACGATATATATATATATAGATCGAGAGAGAAAGATTGAAATATATATATTTATCCCCAAGAATATGTTCAGATATATATTGAAATATATGCACAAATGATATGTGCAAGGTATGCCATGCGCGCATGCACACTAATTGTATATATATTATGAGGCAACTTAATCAAATGTGTTTTCATTCGAGAGAACTTGTCAAGATTCAAGTTAATTAATTTAGCAGCTAATTAGTTGGTCACTTTGCTTGATGCGCAATTTAGTGTCGTTGGCCTATATATATGTAGGGTTTAATTAGGGTTTAGGATTTAGGATTAGCTAGCTAGGGTTTTAGGGGTAGGGTTAGGGTTAAGGATAATTAATTAGGGTTTAGGGTTTAGGGTTTAGGGTTTGGGGTTTGGGGTTTAGGGATTAGGGTCTAGGGTTTAGGGTTTAGTGTTTAGGGTGTTTAGGGTGTACGTTTAAGGTATAATTAGGGATCATGGATTAGGGTTTTAGGGTTTAAGGTTTAGGGATCATCGATCGAGCTAGTGCACAGACACATTATTAGAGGCACCCGCGCCTTTGCGCATAACGTGCATGCGTATATATATAATAAGTGTGTTTCTTGGCCACCAACGATATATATAGATCGAGAGAGAGATTGAAATATATATATATATATATCCCCAAGAATATGTTCAGATATATATTGAGATATATATATGCACGAATGATATGTCCATGGTATGCCATGCGCGCATGCACTCTAATTGTATATATATTATGAGGCAACTTAATCAAATGTGTTTTCATTCGAGAGAACTTGTCAAGATTCAAGTTAATTAATTTATCAGCGCTAATTATTTGGTCGCCTGCTTGATGCGCAATTAAGTGTCGTTGGCCTATATATATATGTAGTGTTTAATTAGGGTTTAGGTTTTAGGGTTAGCTAGCTAGGTTTTTAGGGTTAGGGTTAGGGTTAATTAGGGTTTAGGGTCTAGGGTTTAGGGTTTAGGGTTTAGTACGTGTTTAGGGTTTAGGGTCTAGGGTTAGGGTTTAGGGTTTAGTGTTTAGGGTTTAGGGTTTAAGGTCTAGGGTTTAGGGTTTAGTGTTTAGGGTGTTTAGGGTGTACGGTTAGGGTATAATTAGGGATTAGGGTTTTAGGGTTTAAGGTTTAGGGATCATCGATCGAGTGCACACACACATTAATTATTAGAGGCACCCACGCCTTTGCGCATAAAGTGCATGCGTATATATATATAAGTAAGTTTCTTGGCCACCAAAGATATATAGATCTAGAGAGAGATTGAAATATATTTAGGGTTTATGGTTTAGGGTTTAGGGTTCAGGGTCAAGGGTTGGGGTTTAGGGTTTAGGGTCTAGTGTTTAGGGTTTAGGGTATATGGAGTAGTGTTTAGGGTTTAGGGCCTAGGGTTTAGTGTTTAGGGTGTTTAGGGTGTATGTTTAGGGTATAATTAGGGATTAGGGTTTTAGGGTTTAAGGTTTAGGGATCATCGATCGAGTGCACACACACATTATTAGAGGCACCCGCGCCTTTGCGCATAAAGTGCATGCGTATATATATAAGTGTGTTTCTTGTCCACCAACGATATATAGATCGAGAGATAGAGATTGAAATCCCCAAGAGTATGTTCAAATATACGCAGACACATGAATTATTAGAGGCACCCGCGCCTTTGTGCATAAAGTGCATGCATATGTGTGTTGTTCTGGCCACCAACAATAGATCGAGAGAGATAGATAGATTGAAATCCCCAAGAATTAGAGGACCCCTTGCACAAGTGTTGGCCATCTATATATAATATGAATCCCAATAATGTTTATACATGATAGGGCATATGTGTGAAGCAATTTTTTTCGAGAACTTGTAAAGATTCAAATTTATCAGTGCTAATGGAAACTAGTGCACATTAGAGGACCCCCTCTTACACGTGTTGGCCATCTATGTATAGTTTGAATCCAAATAATGTTCATACATGATAGGATATATGTGAATCAATTTTTTCTTCCAAGAACTTGTCAAGATTCAAATTTATCGGTGCTAATGGAAACTAGTGCGCACTAGATGAGCCCCTTGCGCAAGTGCTGGCCATTACATATAGTTTAAAACTCAAGAATGTTCATACATGATAGGCCATATGTGCAAAGGAATTTTTTTTCCCGTGAACTTGTCAAAATTCAAGTTTATCGGTGCAAATGGAAACTAGTCCAAAAAATTACATAGAGGTCCAAGAGAACTAGACAATAACTAATAGGACCTGCAACTTTACAAAAAGGACCCCAAAACATATAGAAGAAAATCAATCGAGTCCTTCTGGACCGCACATCGATCTCTCGCTCCGCATCCTTTCCAAAGAACTCCGTCGCCGGGACGCACCACTTGGGACGGTGTCGCCGTAGTCGCCAGGACAAAGGAGAAGAAGGGCCTCAAAGCAACGGCACATTGGCTCGAGAAGGGCCGCCGAAAGGCCAAGATGTTCACGGCAAGACGGATGACGCCGTCGTATGCCCCGAGCTTGTGAACGTTAGCAGCTTGACTTCCCCATTGACCAGATCCGAAGCTAATCGACCAAAGCAAGCCTCACCGTTAGCGCCATCACCTTGATGGCACCAGATCGGGGTTTGGCCGGAAAGATCCGCCAGATTCACCGTAGGCCAGATCTGAAGCCGATGACGAGATCCCCGACTCCATTGCGCCATTCTGCTCATGGGAAACACTGGATCTAAGCTTACAACAACATGAACTCCCTCGGATCCAAATTAACTGACTCAACTTTGCTTATCTAAATATGGATGTATCCACACATGTTTTTACTCGAGATACATACACGTCTAAGGAAAGTTGAATCAATTAATTTAGTTCGGAGGGTGTACGATATACAGAGAGAAGTCGGCCTCGTCTCCGGCCGGCGAGGCTGCCGGAGAGAAGGGGGAGAGGAGCCAGGGGAGTGGGAGAGACTCGAGAGAGAAAGAGAAGAGGAAGAAATGAGAGCTCCCTGGGGAAGAACATTATTTTTGTCGTTCTGCTCGTAGCTTGAAACTGAAAATTTCGGCCGCGCGCCAAATCATCCCGCCGCATCCTTTCGAAAATCCCGTGACCAGTTTTACCCTTTTAACCCTGGTCCGGAAGCTACAACCCACCGACCATGGAGGGCTCATTCGGTAACAATGAAATATCTTGCCTAGATCCCGAACCCTCCCCACAGGCCCACACCCACCCACCAACCATTCGCCCCATTAGCTCAAAAATACTCTCACACGCCAAAGCTCTGAGTCTCTACAGTACTAGATCTGCTTCGCCGCCGGCATACTCCTCCACAGCGTAGCCTTGATCGTGTTGGCTGTCCACCCACCTGATCCGCTCCCCCGCCGCCCTCGCCACCGACGGATCTGCTTCACCGCCGACCTCGCCACCGACGGATCTGCTTCACCGCCGACCTCGCCACCGACGGATCTGCTTCACCGCCGACCTCGCTACCGATGGATCTGCTTCACCGCCGACCTCATCCACAGCGTAGCAATCAACGCCTTTCCTGTCGACGCACCGGATCCTCTCCAATGGAACCGTGTCTACTTCACCGCGCCCCCCCTCCACAGAAGCCGATCTATTCCATCGACTACCTCGGTGCAGCGGCTGTATCAACTTCACCGAATCCCTTGCCAGCCAACCAGATCTGCTTCACTAACGCCCGCTTCTACTGAAATAGGGTCGACTCATCGTCTCCCGCGTTCGCCGCCGCTGGAATGCAAGTTGCCGCCCCCGTCCACCCCGCCGCAGCTTGGTTAGTACGCTGGCCCGTTAGATCGCGGTGTTTCTTTAGCCATGTTTTGTGTAGTTATTTGCAGATCTCATATGCCATTAAATTTCTTGATGTGTTACTTCGCATGAAGTTCGTTTAAATATTGTACAGTACCAAAGCATTATCCGGTTGCTACCATCCTGTTCATTCTACTGACACCTGTGTGCATCCACATATTTATAGGGGACCCATTCATTTGCTGCCAACTGTTTTTGTACTGCATGCTATTCCTTTTATAGTCATGCTATGGGCATTTCCAATCTGGTTGTTCTTATACCACGTCATTAGCTCACCGCTAGCCGCTAGCTATTTTCTCGTGTCTGCTATTCTTTTACTGCTTTTATAATCATGCTATGTGCATTTCCAATCTGCTTGCTCTTATACCTCGTCTTTAGCTTATAGCTATTTTTTTCCATGAATGCTCCTGTCGCACAGCTTGTATAGTTATTGCTGCGTGCATGTCTGGTCTTTGTATTATCGTAGATTAACTTGTCAATGTTATTTTTCCTAGGGATTGATCATGCGAACCACTTATTAGAATATCCAACATTAATGGGGACGCTAGGGAAGGTTGGAATCTGAGTTCTTGGTTGGTAACTTTGGCGCTTTACTTCCGTTATTATCTATAACCTATATGCATTGTTCCTTATGCAAGAGATAAACACTTGGAACCCTGCCATAGCAATGCCATCCATGCTTTACTATGTTTCTGCCTATTTGATATGCTTGTCTTGGAGTAACTGCGAAGGTGATTTGAACCTGACATTTGGTCATTCTTAATGCCAGTTTACTTTATGTGGAAAACCTTGGCATTACCCTACTCTAAATCTAAATGTCTGAAATTCGTATCTCATGCAAAGCAACATCTAGTTGGTTTTAATCTGATATCTGGTAAATATTGGCTTATTCATTTGGCAGCTCAAGTTTTTTGTTATTTGAAACCAACTGACTTGGTCTTAAATGTGATATCTAAACACAGATTAAGGACAATGGAGCAGGAGGATTAGCATTTCACTTGATGGCTGAACCTAAAATGACAGGCATGTCGACCACGACTAGTGCACGCAAGAGAAGGACCTGCAATGAGCCGCATGTTCTGCTACATGTCGTTATCTGATCTCTACATTGCGTAATACATGTTTGAATAGTTAATTATTGTAACTATTTTTGCAATATTACCAGAATGCAGTTTTAGTGAAGCAGTCATCATTAGAAGATAGTCGCCAAAGCGACCCTGTGCAACATTATGATGTAAGTCTGCTTAGTACAAGTTCCATACATTGTCTTATTTATGCAACTTGTTATCATCTTATATCTACATTGCATAATAAATGTTTGAATAGTTCACTGTTGTAACTATGTTTGCAATATTACTAGAATGCAGTTGTAATGAAGAAGTCCTTAGTAGAAGATAGAGCGCAAAAAAGGTTCCGGCGTGAGCCTATGCAACGATATAATGTAAGTCTGCGCTTAGTACTTGTGACTATCTCATATCGACAATGCTTAATACATGTTTGCATAGTTCATCGTTTAACTCTTTTTGCATTATTATCGAATGCGATTCGATGAAGCAATCTTCATTAGAAGAGAGGCCCACAAAAAGTTCGATCTTTGTTCTCGATGCATCCTCTCATAGCCGTCAACCTAGACCATTCTTTTCATCAAACAGTGAACATCTCAAGGCTGTACTTTATAAAAGACATGGTATTGCTGCTTTAAGGTCTGTAGCTGATATGTTGACCAAGAGTACACAAGATTCAATCAAGGTGATTGCCAAATGTCAACATGTTATTGATGATGCTAATAGAAGTCCTCAATGATTCTATGTAATTTTTTTATTTGGGCACATTAATTGCCTTGTAATTTTCCTAGTTATTTTATTTGTGTATGTAATTGTGCGTATCATTGATATCAGATTTTAGGCTCATGAAATTTAATGCAAGTTGACTAGTCAAACAACCAGGGGCCTATAACAGATTGGGCCGGCCCATTAACAGTAGTGTGGGACCCACTTTCATTTTGGGCCGGCTCACTTACTTACTGGGCCGGCCCGTTAACAGGAAAGTGGGACCCACCTGTGCTTTTGGCCCGGCCCACTGTCTTGTTGGGCCGGCCCACTTGCTACATGATGGACCCCACATACTAAATGGGTCGGCCCTTTAAGAGGAAAGTGGGACCCACCTGCATTTTTGGCCCGGCCCACTAGCGTGTTGGGCCGGCCCACTTTCTATATGGTGGACCCCACATACTAAATGGGCCGGCCCTTTAACTGGAAAGTGGGACCCACCTGTGCTTTTGGCCCGGCACACTAGCTTGTTGGGCCGGCCCACTTGCTATATGGTGGACCCCACATACTAAATGGGCCGGCCCTTTAACTGGAAAGTGGGACCCACCTGTGTTTTTGGCCCGGCCCACTATCTTGTTGGGCCGGCCCACTTGCTATATGGTGGACCCCACATACTAAATGGGCTGGCCCATTAACAGGAAAGTGGGATCCACCTGTGCTTTTGGCCCGGCCCACTGGCTTGGTGGGCCGGCCCATTTGATCTAATGTGGACCCCACACACTAAATGGGCCGGCCCGATTAGCAGGAAAGTGGGACCCACGTGCTAATTGGGCCGGCCCAATAACTTCTTGGGCTGGCCCACTTGCTTTAAGGTGGACCCCACTTGGTAAATGGGCCGGCCCGATAATATGAAAGTGGGTCCCACATGTTTTGTGGGCCGGCCCTTTTGCCTGTTGACCGATCAAACGAGTGCATTCGGCCTGGCCCACATGCTTAGTGGGCCGGCCCATTAATCTTTTGACCAGTCAACCTTAGAGGTTAGGCCCGGCCCACGTAACTAATGGACCAGCCCAGCTATATAGTTGACCGGTCAAACTAAGTCAGCTGGCCCGGCCCGCAAACTTAATGGGCCGGCCCGCTTAAGACGTGGCAGGCCTCGTGTGGGCGTACCATCTACCACGGGGTTTCAGTGGTTAACGCCGTTAATCGCCGATTAACGGCGTCGCCACGTGTCGCTTGCATGACGTCGCAGTCAACGGGCTCCCGGAAACACTTCTGCAACGGTCCGATTTTCCGTGGCGGAAGGGCGCCCAAGCGCGACAGACCGAAAAAATCGTCGTAGGACTTTGCCTGACGCAGTTTCGACAACAGAACCCATATCGTCAGGTTAGGCCCATAGGCGACGAAAAATACCCCTTAGCGGACGATTTTGAGACGTTGTCTATCAGAACTTTTCTTGTAGTGTATCTATCATTCCTACATATATAGAACTTGCTATTCCAAGTATAATGTGTGTTTTATGCCCCCAACCTTTTCAAAGTATCCTTTTTGTGTAATTTAAATCTCATAAGAAACTAAGGTTTGGAAAGAAAATACCGCTATGCATGTTGTGGGTTTGACTAATTATGATTAATGAGCTAGACCATAACCACGCTTACTGGGAAAGTCTTTCAACATTCACCATCGGGGTATTGCACCCTGGCGTTGATCATTATTTATTTTTTGTTGTTTATGATTATCTCTTTGGGAATAAGTGGATGTTATCAAGAGTAAGTATGCATGCATGTTAGAGAAGAGCAATGGGCCGCTAACGGAAGACATGCCTAATCATGGTGAAAGTTTCAGCAAAGAGCATCCTCAATAGGAAGAGAGAGAAAATAGAGAGAGAGTGGAAAAAAGAGTTAGTAATAAAATAAAGAGAGAGTGGAAAAAAGAAAAGAAAAGAAAGAAAAAAAGAGTTAGAGAAAAAAGTGAGAGAGATTTAGAGAGGATGCTCAACGTTTGTTGTTCATGTTGTCCCGCATGGATGGCCTATAGTTGAGATACCCATTTTCTTTGGTTCTTTGTACATACGGCATGAAGGTACCCCATTGTGATACTTGGTTGAAACATGTGTGTTGAAAAGTTTTCGTAACCCGGAGCTGAGTAACAAAGAGGTGTAATCCTTAGCAACCAGGAAAATGAGGCAACATTTACTCTAAGAGGTCAAACAAATGACTCATAGATATCTTCACACAAGAGATGCATGGTAGCCCATCCTTATTATTACTGTTGACATGAATTGCATATCTCAAGACCTTGTTTTATTCTCTCTACTTTTATTTTGTTGGAGGTTTAGCACATAAAATACATGCTTACTTTCTTGTGTTCAAGAGTTAAAAATATCCAAGAAAAGAGAGGACAAAGAGTCTTCCAAAAATTCTATAGGATTCTTCTAAGCATGCTTTATGAGTCATATTACTTATCATTCATGTTTATTACAATGCTATCTACTATTATGCATGCTATGTAGAATTTAAGAGTTATCACTTTATGAGTTCATATTTCTTATTGTCATTCTTTATTGACTGAACCTTGTGATACTTTGCATTATTATTTAGAAGATATATATAATAAACTACAAAGTTCATGTTAGTTTTATCACCTTTATGCTCGGGGTGAGCATAGGTTAAGCTTGGAGATGTTGATACATGTAAAATGCATACATGAAATTTGTCCTTTATCATATTGAATTTCCACATATTTGCAACATATATGATGGTAATACCATGTTTTAAATTGATTTATGTGGATTTACCAATGATCCCCTTTATTTGGTTTATCTGCAGAACGGGAATTCCCTGTTTTGTGTGTTTTTCACTTTCAGAGACCCCTTAGCGGACGATTTTGAGACGTTGTCTATCAGAACTTTTCTTGTAGTGTAAGTTGCTTGTTGTGCGATAGCCATGTTCCTGGGGACGCCATCAACTACTCTTTGTTGAATATCATGTGAGTTGCTATGCATGTCCGTCTTGTCTGAAGTAAGGGAGATTTACCGCTAGAATGGTTAGAGCATGCATAATGTTAGAGAAGAACATTGGGCCGCTAACTAAAGCCATGATCCATGGTGGAAGTTTCAGTTTTGGACAAATATCCTCAATCTCATATGAGAAAATTAATAATTGTTGAATGCTTAAGCATTGAAGAGGAGTCCATTATCTGTTGTCTATGTTGTCCCGGTATGGATGTCTAAGTTGAGAATAATCAATAGCGAGAAATCCAATGCGAGCTTTCTCCTTAGACCTTTGTACAGGCGGCATAGAGGTACCCCTTTGTGACACTTGGTTAAAACATATGTATTGCGATGATAATCCAGGTAATCCGAGCTAATTAGGACAAGGTGCGGGCACTATTAGTATACTATGCATGAGGCTTGCAACTTGTAGGATATAATTTACATAACACATATGCTTTATTACTACCGTTGACAAAATTGTTTCTTGTTTTCAAAAATCAAAGCTCTAGCACAAATATAGCAATCAATGCTTCCCTCTGCGAAGGGCCTTTCTTTTACCTTTTATGTTGAGTCAGTTCACCTATTTCTCTCCATCTCAAGAAGCAAACACTTGTGTGAACTGTGCATTGATTCCTACATACTTGCATATTGCACTTGTTATATTACTTTACATTGACAATATCCATGAGATATACATGTTATAAGTTGAAAGCAACCGCTGAAACTTAATCTTCCTTTGTGTTGCTTCAATGCCTTTACTTTGAATTATTGCTTTATGAGTTAACTCTTATGCAAGACTTATTGATGCTTGTCTTGAAAGTACTATTCATGAAAAGTCTTTGCTATATGATTCATTTGTTTACTCATGTCATTTACCATTGCTTGAATCGCTGCATTCATCTCATATGCTTTACAATAGTATGATTAAAATCATGTTGGTAGCATGTCACCTCAGAAATTATCTTTGTTATCGTTTACCTACTCGAGGACGAGTAGGAACTAAGCTTGGGGATGCTGATACGTCTCCGACGTATCTATAATTTCTGATGTTCCATGCTTGTTTTATGACAATACCTACATGTTTTGTTCACACTTTATGATGATTTTATGCATTTTCCGGAACTAACCTATTGACGAGATGCCGAAGTGCCAGTTCCTGTTTTCTGCTGTTTTTGGTTTCAGAAATCCTAGTAAGGAAATATTCTTGGAATTGGACGAAATCAACGCCCAGCATCTTAGAATCCCACGAAGCTTCCAAAACACCCGAGAGACACCAGAGGAGGGCCCTGTGGGCCCCAGACGCCAGGCCGGCACGGGCCAGGGGTGGGCCGCGCCCCCCTATGGTGTCACCACCTCGTCAGCCCTCCGACTCCGCCTCTTCGCCTATTTAAAGGTCCCTGACCTAAATCTTCGATACGAAAAAGCCACGGTACGAGAAACCTTCCAGAGCCGCCGCCATCGCGAAGCCAAGATCTGGGGGACAGGAGTCTCTGTTCCGGCACGCCGCCGGGACGGGGAAGTGCCCCCGGAAGGCTTCTCCATCGACACCGCTGCCATCACCACTTCCATCTTCATCACCGCTGCTGTCTCCCATGAGGAGGGAGTAGTTCTCCATCGAGGCTAAGGGCTGTACCGGTAGCTATGTGGTTAATCTCTCTCCTATGTACTTCAATACAATAATCTCATGAGCTGCCTTACATGATTGAGATTCATATGATGATGCTTGTAATCTAGATGTCATTATGCTAGTCAAGTGGATTTTACTTATGTGATCTCCGGAGACTCCTTGTCCCACGTGTGTAAAGGTGACAGTGTGTGCACCGTGTGGGTCTCTTAGGCTATATTTCACAGAATACTTATTCACTGAGTTATGATTTGAGTTGGATGTCTCTATGAAATTGTGGTGTGTTAGTACCTCCTATGAATGCTCAAAGTGACAGCGTGGGGTGTTCATTAGTACTTGGGAATACATCTTTAAGGTTTACCTACATGATGAATTAGTGTTCGTTTTCTTGCCAGAGAGTAATTCGGAATTGCATAGTGAGGTGCTTATTTATATTCCTTTATGATTGCAGTGTTGAGAGTGTCCACTAGTGAAAGTATAATCCCTAGGCCTTGTTCCTAAATACTGAAATCGCTGCTTGTTTACTGTTCTACTGCATCTGTACTGCCTGCCATATTACCACCATCAACCACACGCCAGTCCTAGACAGCAAAGCACTTTTCTGGTGCCGTTACTACTGCTTATATTCATTCATACCACCTGTATTTCACTATCTCTTCGCCGAACTAGTGCACCTATTAGGTGTGTTGGGGACACAAGAGACTTCTTGCTTTGTGGTTGCAGGGTTGCATGAGAGGGATATCTTTGACCTCTTCCTCCCTGAGTTCGATAAACCTTGGGTGATCCACTTAAGGGAAACTTGCTGCTGTTCTACAAACCTCTGCTCTTGGAGGCCCAACACTGTCTACAAGAATAGAAGCACGCGTAGACATCAAGGAGCAGCCACAGCTCAGCTAGAAGGAGGAGAAGAAGAGAAGAGAAGGGGGAGGCGTACCTGGAGGAGAGCACCACGGCATACCGTGGCAGCGCAGCGTCACAGACCAGCCATGGCAGCGCCAAACCGCGGCCAGGCCAGGCGTCGCCGAGCGCAAAGTCTCCAGCAACACCACGGCAAGGGCGCAGCAGCACCACAATGACTAGGGGCGCCGGCGAGCGAAGGATCGACGGCGGATCCGTGCGGGCCGTGACGCAGAAAGGTTGGGGGCGAACAGACGCGGCGATGAATCACAGATTGACGCGGACCAGGTGGTGCGCCGTCGAACGGCGGTTCATCAGCGCACCATCTCGATAAAGCGGCGACGGCGGGGGCGACGGCGGATCGCCAGAGAGCACGGGGACAGCTAGGGTTAGAAGGGGAGGAGACGACGCGAGCAACTGGGTCAGTTGGACCGAGCCCAGTGGGCTGGTCCAACCTAACCCGCTCGGGCCGCCTGACAGGTGGGACCCGAGGGCATTTTGATCATTTCCAAAATGACCATTTAACCAGAACTTTCACAGAATTTCACAAAATAAATATAGCTCTAAAAAAATATGAAAACCACTCAGCATAAAATTGTCTATCATAATAAAATATGAAATGGAATTTTTGAGACAAATGAAATTAAGTCACAATTTAATGAATATTATAATCATTAAAAATCACACATCATATTTTCAATAATGAAAATAAGTCCAGAAATGCATTTGGACTTTAAAAACAGCTTGTCAACATTCCAAGGTAGTATTTTATCTTAAACAGAGTATCCCTAAATCATTATTAGTAAACACCTCTTGCATGAAATAATAAAGCATCAGGAAGGGGGGAACAAACCCTAAAAGCTGAATCATGCATAATTGCTTCTTTAACCATTGCCCTTATCGGACAATGATGCTATCTTTCAGCAACAGAGGACAAGGGTCATTCCACACCATCGAACTGCAGCACTTTGCAGTCTTCAGGCAAGTTCATCGCTTGCTCATGTCATTTGAGTATTTTTACCAAATTACTTGCAAAGTACTATACTTATCACTCTTGCATGAAAAGCAAAAGTACTACTTTCATAACTATGAATATGACTATGTGGTTGGCAATGGAACCATGGAATGTGTTGACATGGTGGAGGTGCCATTACAATGGGTTTATATCCATCTAGGATTAAACAACAAATGTCGTCTAGTGATTCTTGTGCCGTAAAACTCGTTTTAACCATAAGATCTGGAGTGGGACGGAGTATTCAATCGTATTTCCACCTCTTGTACATAAACGGATGCGCTTACCGTAGACACTTGAATCCCGAGGGACAAGCGGAGTGGTTGGGGAGCCCTAAGTCCCCACGGTAATGCGGTCTATGATGGGTTGCATTGGCCGGCGAAGGACCATGGTTGCGACCTGGTAGTTGCCGAGGTCAGAAGATATCCAAGTGATATAGCCCGGCGAGGACCCAAGGTCGGATTTGCAACAAAGGGTGGGTGTGCGAGGTAGCAGAGGAATATGATTGGCTAAGATCTTATACCGGGCCTCACACCAAAGGAAGTGTGGACGGGAAAGCTGCCCGGTTGGCACCATGGTTAAGATCTCTTATGGGTAAAGCAACACACCTCTGCAGAGTGTAATGAATCGTGACCTGTCACTCCCTGTTCCTGGTTTTGGAACTGCGAACGCTGCCGGAAAGGAACTCCATGAAGTTCTAGTAAACCGGTGAAGGCTGACAGACATAGTTGTTCTTAATAAAAGCAATCTTTTGAAGAAATGGTTATTAAAACATGCATTGGTATTAGACTTTCTTGTCTAGTATCGTAGCTAGTGCATTAAACACCTCTTTCCTAATATGAACTTGTTGAGTACGCTCGTACTCATACCACTCTTAAATCCCCTGCTTAGATTGTCTGAATCGACTTGAGGAGGACACCGACGGCCAAGAAGGAGCAGATGGGATCTGCTATGAAGAGCCAGACCTCTCCGGAGGTGTAGAGGGAGTGGATTACCTCATCGTCTACGGAGCCGGGGAAGGTTCTGAAGGAGAACAAGTGTAGGCTAGTATTGTAGGAGTAGTAACCGAGCAGTGTGAAACCTTTAGTACTTAGCTGCTCGAGGAGAATAAATGTATAACCTGCTAAGACTTCTATATTGTAAGTTAAGCCGGGTTCAACTCGAACCTAGGAGTATTCCTCTCTGGACCCAGGAGGAGCTCCAAGATGATGTATATATTTGGTTTGTAATAATGTATGAATGAGTTATGGACCAGCTATGTTCTGTTGTACTACTCTGAGGGATGTAACATTTGCGGATTGGTACTTCGTGAATGTTACATCAATGACTAGCATACTACAACATGCAGTGGTATGCAAGGTCACCACAGTTGGTATCAGAGCAAAAGCTTTGACCTTAGGTTGGAACCTGAATGGGATAGTACGTTAGGAGTCAAATAGGATTATTAAAGAATTCTCTAAAAATATGGTGTATATTCACTTGAGAATAAAACAATCATATCTTTAGTGCGATAATTCTTTATTATCACTATTATGATGCATCATTAGTAATATTATATTCTTTCTTATCCATAGCCTAAAATGGCCAGTTCACGTTCCGGACGTAACGTGAAAGTGCAGGAATCAACTCTGAATGATTATGACGTAGGACTCGCTGACATTCTCCATGCAATGTTACTCGAATTTGGGTGCGATCCCCAAATCAGAGTAATGAAGTACATGTACTACGATGGTACAGTACTGGCGAAGTGTAGGGTAGGACTACAACTAGCAGAATCCCTAGGAATGAGTGCAGTGATGCCTGCAGGAGAGGCGAGGACCATAAGAACAGCCTATCACATAGCCATAATGAAATCCATCACAGACATTCGGGAACATAAGACTAAGGATCTTATTGGTTCCGAATTTGCACACATTCCACATATGGAGGAGGACGATGATCCTATGTTGAACCACTTTAAGTTTTCAAAGCGAAAGCGTGCATAAGCCGCTAAGTACATGGATAACTGCCGAAACCTACTGACATTGTTCTTTCAGTTGAACCGACATCTGTCGGGGGCAATTGACACAATGTTGGATGAATTCACTGAGCCCAAGGGGGAGTCTAAGGGAAAGGAGCCGATGGAGGATGAGATTCACTCACCAGTTTATTCAACTGGTGATTTTATTAGCATAGACCATCCAGAACCACAACCCACACCTATAACACCTAGGTACTGTCCAGGTAGCTCCCAAGGTGGATATGAGGGCGGAGAGGAATCCAGAAACCATCAGCGTTCCGAGACTCCTATTGAGAACTCCACAGGTTGGCGTTGGGGATCATTCATGGGGACTTATGGTGATCCAGTGAGATGTAATTCCGAGAGAGATGAGGACGCCACAACCCAGTATCAGAACCATCAGTACAGTAGAGGAGATTATGAGGAGTATCCAATAATGATCGAGTCGAACATGGATGGAGGGAATGCTTATGATGGAGTCACAGGGGAGTACACCCCAGGAGAGGATTATGCTTCATTAAATAATCATTTCATGACAACAGATTTCTCCCTGGGATCATCCTCTGATTCAGACTACCAGCCGACTGGGAGACCTTATGTCCCAGACTCTATCAGGAGGACTACTCGTTCGACCGAATGGAAGCCTGGGATGTACCAGGAATGAAGCCACGACTAGAGACCACCACGGGAGGCGAGACTACAATACAGTTGTACCACATGTATTGTAGTATGTAATATTTGCATAAGTTGTAATTATACTTCAATAAGTGAGTTTGCATACTCACACTACTACTGAGTATTGTAATAAACCACTTAAGTATGTATATACATGGTATATGTTTTGTATGATTTGGATTTGCCTCTTGATTTCCATTTCATGACTAGTTCTGTGCACAAAGTTGAGCTCAGAAAACTTGCGCATGGAGTAACTATGAGTACCACTTTGTGTTACAGAGCTAGGGGAAGATGTCGGGAACGTTAGGAGATGAGAGTGAAGCACAACGCCTCGAGCGCGAGGCAAAGCAGAAGGAGGAGGCGGATCGAGCCGCCAGAAATCAGTTTCCACCACCACCGTCACCTATGTCGCAACAGAACTTCCTCCAATACATGCAAATGTTGGAGGAGAGACATCATATGACCATGGAGCAGCAACATAAATTTTTCCAAGAGTTGCTGCAACAGAATAGGGTGGAGAGGCCAGAGAACCAAGGAGTTACTCTGTCGGATTTTTAGAACACTAAGCCAATATCGTTCGCCTACGCGCCTGAACCAATGGACGCGGAAGATTGGCTGATGGATACTGAGCGAAAGCTGAACACCATTGGATGCAATGACCTGGAGAAGGTCAGATATGCTACACACTTACTGTGTGGACCCGCCGCATCTTGGTGGGATAACATCATAGCCATTTACCCAGCTGAGAAAGTATTCACCTGGGAGGAGTTCAAGAGGAAATTCAGGGAATCCAATGTCCCTGAAAGTATAGTTGAGTTGAAGCGTCGGGAGTTTGAAAGTCTCGAACAGAAGGATAAGACCATCCTGAGTTATGTCAGGGAGTTTTTAGGATTGTCCCGATATGCTGCGGAAGAGGTCAACACAGAAGACAAAAGGAAGAAGAGGTTCATGAGAGGATTAAATCCTCAGTTTAATGTACAACTCAAAATGTTGAGAGCTACTGAGTTTCAAGAGTTGGTGGATGCAACCATTACTCTAGAAGATGATTTTAAACAGCTGCAAGAGGAGAAGAGGAAGAAGGCCAGATTTGAGCCAAAGAAGTTCATTAGCAACAAGCCCAACACCAGCTTGAGTTTCAACCCGAGGTACAACAACAATAAGAGGAACCAAGGATTCCAGTCCGCAAATCAGATCGTTTGCCGCAATTGTGGACTCAAAGGGCATTTCTCGAAGGATTGTCGTAAGCCCAAAATCATATGTTTTGGGTGTCGTCAGGAAGGGCACATGCTGAAGGATTGCCCCAAGAGAAATAATGGAGGAGGACAGTCGGGAGGTGGAGGTAATCGAAGTGGGAATTCCGGAGGGAACTGGAAAAATAAGAAACCCTTCGGAAATTTAAACTGCACCAGCCTGGAGGAGGTGGTAAACTCTGACCAAGCAGTGATAGGTACGCTTCAGATACTCACTCACCCTCGCAAAGTACTTTTTGATACTGGTGCAACTACATCATTCATTTCTCAGCAATTCATCATCAAACATGGGATTAGTTGCACTAAGTTAGATACACCTATCACAATACTATCTACGGGGGGAACGATAGTAGTAACCCACATTAAACAGGGACAAGTCATTATGATCAATAAATGCGCGTTTGACGCAAACCTGTTCATTCTACCTATGAAGGACATAGATGCCATTCTTGGTATGAGCTGGTTAGAGGCAAATGGAGCCTTGATAGATTGTGCGAACAAGACAGTGTCTTTGAAAAGCCCAGATGGAGGCAGGATGATTTACCAAGGAGACAAACATACTCAGATAGAAGTGGAGTTACAGTTGAATAGCATGAAGGAAGTAAAGCTTGAGGACATACCCATAGTTAATGAATTCCAGGATGTTTTTCCTAAGGAATTACCTGGAATGCCACCAGATAGGGAGATAGAGTTTACTATCGACCTAATTCCGTGAACAACTCCGATTGCTAAGGCACCATACAAGATGGGGCCTAAGGAGTTGAAAGAACTCAAGGAACAATTAGATGACCTAGAACAGAAATGATTCAATCAGGAGAGTATTTCACCATGGGGATCACCAGTAATATTCGTGCATAAAAGGGATGGAGGTCGAAGGATGTGCGAAGACTACAGGAACTTGAACAATGTTACTATCAAAAACAAGTATCCACTTCCCAGAATACAAGATCTGTTTGATCAAGTTAGAGGAGCAGGAGTCTTTTCCAAGATTGATCTGAGATCAGGATACCATCAGATAAAGATCAAAAAGGAAGATGTTCCTAAAACTACCTTTGTTTCAAGGTATGGACATCATGAGTACCTAGTAGTACCTTTTGGGTTAACAAATGCCCGAACAATATTCATGAATCTCATGAATAAGATTTTCATGCCATGTCTGGACAAGTTTGTCATCGTGTTCATCGATGATATCTTGATATACTCCAAGGACAAAGCTGAACATGCAGAACATCTTAGGATAGTGTTGCAAACACAAAGAGAACATCAGCTCTATGCCAAATTTAGTAAGTGTGAATTTTGGCTAGATCAAGTAGAATTCCTTGGTCATGTTATCAGCAAAGATGTGATAGCAGTAAACCCAAGTAAGGTAGCAGCAGTTTTAGAATGGGAAGCACCAAAGAATGTCAAGGAAATCCGAGGATTCTTAGGAATGGCAGGATACTATAGAAGATTCATCGAAAGATTCTCCAAGATAGCAGGACCAATGACTAAGTTGCTAAGGAAAAACACACCGTTCGTGTGGTCTGATGAGTGTGAGAAGAGTTTTCAGACTCTAAAGGAGAAACTTGCCACAGCACCGGTGTTAGCAGTTCCGGAAGTTGGCAAGGATTACACCGTGTATTGTGACGCATCCAAGCATGGATTAGGTTGCGTACTCATGCAAGATCGGAAAGTAATATCTTATGGATCAAGGCAACTCAGACCTCATGAAGTGAACTATCCAACACATGATTTAGAACTAGCAGCGGTTGTATTTGCACTAAAAACTTGGAGACATTTTCTCTATGGAGCCAAGTGTGAGCTTTATACAGATCACAAGAGTCTCAAGTACTTCTTCACTTAGAAGGAATTGAATATGCGACAGAAAAGATGGCTAGAGTTAATCAAGGATTATGACCTAACCATCAATTACACTCCAGGAAAGGCTAACGTGGTAGCCGATGCCTTAAGTAGAAAGAGTACTGGAGGAGTAGAACAAGAAATAGCTCCGGAGTTGAAGAAAGAAATAAGCCAAGCACAGATACAACTTTGGGAGAAGGAAGCACATGAAGGATTATCAACACTACAAGTTGCAGATGAATTAAGTGTGAACTTAAGAAATGAGATTATCATGGGTCAACTTGATGATCCATTCATCATGGAAGAAATGATAAGGATTGATGAAGGAAGACCATCAGAATTCCACCGAGGAGAGTCTGGATCGTTATGGTTCCATAAAAGGATTTGCGTTCCAGATAATGCGGAGATAAAGGAAGTTATACTTCGAGAAGGTCATCAAACACCGTATTCAATCCATCCAGGAAGTACAAAGATGTACATGGACCTAAAAGTGTTATTCTGGTGGAATAACATGAAAAGAGAAATTGCACAATATGTGGCGGAATGCCATACTTGTCAAAGGGTGAAGGCAGAACATCAAAGCCCAGCAGGACCATTACAACCTTTACCAATCCCAGAATGGAAGTGGGAAGAGATAGAAATGGATTTCATCACCGGACTACCCATGACCAATAAAAAGAAGGACATGATATGGGTAATCGTGGACCGGTTGACGAAGAGTACACATTTCTTAGCCGTAAATCAACAAGATAAAGGTGAGAAACTTATAGATCTCTATATCAATGATATTGGGAGTAAACATGGAGTTCCCAAGAAAATAGTGTCAGATCGAGGATCTGTCTTCACCTCAGCCTTTTGGAAGCAACTTCATGAAGCTTTAGGATGAAAATTGGATTACAGCACAACTTATCATCCTCAAACATGAGGACAAACGGAGAGGACAAATCAGATACTGGAAGATATGCTTAGGGCTTGTGCCCTAGACTTCGGAGGATCATGGGAGGAGCACTTACCATTAGCAGAGTTTTCTTACAACAACAGCTACCAAAGCAGCATCAAGATGGCACCGTTTGAAGCTCTGTATGGAAGGAAGTGTAGGTCACCTATCTATTGGTACGAGACAAGTTCAAGCAAGGAGTTTGATCCAGATTATGTGAAGGAGAAGCAACATATAATTGATATGATAAGGGACAGACTCAAGATAGCCCAAAGCCGACATAAGAGTTATGCAGACCAAAAGAGAAGGACATGGGAACCAAAAGTCGGAGACATGGTTTATCTTAAGGTAAGTCCGATGAAAGGTCTCCAGAGATTTGGAGTGAAGGGGAATCTTAGCCCTAGATACATCAGACCTTTTAAGATACTGAGTTTAAAGACACCAGATGAGCCAGTAGCTCATGACGAGTTAGATCTTCAGCCAGACTTGACTTACATTGAAAAGCTAGCAAAGATTCTTGAGGAAAACTGGAAACAACTCAGGAATAGAGCTATTAAGTATTGCAAGATACAATGGAAACATCATCCTGAGAGAAAAGACACCTAGGAAAAAGAGGAAGATTTTAGGAAGTCATACCCAGAACTGTTCAGGTATTACAACCACAACTTTGGCACAAAGTTTTATTTAAGGGGGGAAAGGCTGTAATATCCCAGGTTTAGAGACGATCGAGGGGTAGAATTTAGAAAGGGATGTGCATTGCATCGTAAAATCTAAGGAAATTTCGCGCTTTTAAAGAAAAACTTCATCGGAGGGGGACAAGTTTCTCTCTCGACACCAGACAGGGTTAGGGTTTCGAGAGTGCGATAAACTTTGACCTCAATTAACTCAATTAGGGTTTTCGAGAAGAGAGGGGGACAAATTAAATCTCAACTTAAGTTGTATGATTGAATTGTAACATGTTGTGTTTAAATTTCAAAATTCAAACATCATTTATGAATATTACAATCCAATTATGGATAATTCAATAAATAATTAAGTAAATGAGAAATTGAAACAATAGAAATGATAAGAAAAGCTCATTAGAGAAAACATTGAGCTTTATTGATTATCACACAATATACAATGTCATTTACAATATTCCAATTGGATTATGACTATTACAATACATTACAGAAATTGAATAAATGGAATATAGAAAATAGAAAATGAAAATTACAAAGATATGCAACTGGCTAAACTACTAGCTAAAGTCTTCAAGAACTTCTTGAGCACCACTTGAATGATCATCACTTGATCATCTCATCAATCCCTGGAAAGTAAAACAACAAAGATGAACAAGAATTAGGCCAAGTGGCAAAGCCACTTGGCAGGTTAGTGTAGAAATGAGAAAAATGGAGAGGATAATCTCAACTCTGCCGAGCTGAGCATGCCAAAGCCCAAGTTCCAAGCCCCACACACACACAGGCAGCTCACAAGGCTGTGTGCATGCACACCAGCACACACAGCCAGAGGAGTCACCAAAATGGTGCCATGCACTGCTGTCGACCAAGAGAGCAAGGAGAGGGCCATATATAACCTTTTTCAAGCCAAACCCTAGCAACTCATTGACAGAGTCTCCAAGGGTAAGAACAGCAAGAACAACAAGAACAGGAAGAACAACCAGAGCTGTTCAACCTCTCCCAAAACCAACAGAAATCAATCAGGCCAAGCCAGCAGGAGGAGCAGGGCAAGCCTTGATCAATTTCCTGACGCAAAACCTCTACACCAACACCATTTTCTAAGAGCTGGAGTGAGGTATACCATAATCATGAACAAACCATATGGTTTTGTTCACCATATGCACAACCATGAATACACAGATACACAAAAGGGTGGAATAATCCAATATTGATCATCACTTGGTCATAGACCAAGAGTAACCTGATGTAAATGGCAAAGATCAGGATCAATCAAAGCCTATGACCATGGTTATGCAAACCAGACAAGTGGTAGCATATTTCCAAATGGAAATAGGAAGAAAACTATCCCAGACTTGTACCTAGATGCACCCAAACTACTCTAGCCCATTTAAAACCATCAAATATGCAGAAATATATGTTTTCTGCAAGTATTTTCAACATCAAAAGCTTCTGGTAATTCCATAGGATCACCAGCAAGCATTCACCCAACAACAACAAGCCACATAGAGGGAGCTACCCTTGGACAGCATCAGGATGTTGTCAGGGCCACCTCAAACCCACAAACCCACACATCAAGCCACTGTATCATTACCCAGAGGGTTCAGAGTGAGCTAGGGTCACCAACAAATGGTTGGCATCCCTCTAGCTCAAGAAAATCAATTAAAAGAATCATCACTGTATCACAGTTCATCCATTTATCCATTTGATCAAGCCAAACCAGACAGATAATTGAAATACACAAGCAACCAGAGGTGTAGACACTTGCAAATGATCCAGAGTATCACTCCAAGCATCAGCAGATACTTGATCAAGAAAAAGCTTGCACCAGCACAAGATATGGTGCTACATGGACACAAGGATAAGCACCAGACATGTACAGATAGTAGGTTAGCAAGCAGCCAAGAAGCAGCTGATGATCATATGATCACCAGAGCTTGCTAGAGCATGCTAGGGCATGCTAGAGTCAATCCTAGCATCAACACATGGACCAGTTAATGAAATATCCACAATTAAGCAACAATTGCATCATAGATAATCATACAAACAATTTTATAATTGTATCCAGAAGCACATCAGCAAGGAAATGATGTAGCTAGATAACAGACAAGCCTAGAAGAGCTTTACCATGAGCTAGAGCTCAATGAACATCACACAGAGGCATTGGCACTTGCAAAAATGCAAGGATTCATCGCAGAAATCAAGCCAGGGACAGTTAAATAGTTACACAGCAAAGGCACAACACTAGTAGCAAGCCTTGGAACAATCTAGAATGGCAGGAGCATCATAGAATGCTCATGAGCAAGTGCTCATGAGCCACTGCAGCACAGAGGGCAAGTACACATGCATAATCCAGAGGGAGGAGAATAACAACATGGCATAGGATAGAATTATTAAGGCAATAGCAGCAGCTAGCTCACAGCAGCAGCATACGCACAGCCAATAACATACACACAACCCTAGCAAGCACGACAGTAGCGGCCAGTCGAGCAGTAGCTACAGCACAACAAGGTATCTACATGAGGAGGAGCAGCCACAACTCAGCTAGAAGGAGGAAAAGAAGAGAAGAAAAGGGGGAGGCGTACCTGGAGCAGAGCAGCACGGCGTACCGTGGCGGCGCAGCGGCACAGACCAGCCATGGCAGCGCCAAACCGCGGCCAGGCCAGGCGTCGCCGAGCGCAAAGGTCCAGCAACACCACAGCAAGGGCGCAGCGGCACCACAATGACCAGGGGCGCCGGCGAGCGACGGATCGACGGCGGATCCGTGCGGGCCGTGTCGCAGAAAGGTTGGGGGCGAACAGACACGGCGACGAATCATAGATCGACACGGACCAGGAGGTGCGCCGTCGAACGGCGGTTCATCAGCGCACCATCTCGTCACCGGAGGTGGCCGGAGACGGCCAGGATAAAGCGGCGACGGCGGGGGCGACGACGGATCGCTAGAGAGCACAAGGAGAGCTAGGATTAGAAGGGGAGGAGACGACGCGAGCGAGTGGGTCGGTTGGACCGAGCCCAGTGGGCTGGTCCAACCAAACCCGCTCGGCCGCCTGACAGGTGGGACCCGAGGGCATTTTGGTCATTTCCAAAATGACCATTTAACCAGAACTTTCACATAATTTTATAAAATAAATATAGCTCTAAAAAAAATATGAAAACCACTCAGCATAAAATTCTCTATGATAATAAAATATGAAATGGAATTATTGAGACAAATGAAATTAAGTCACAATTTAATGAATATTATAATCATTAAAAATCACGCATCATATTTTCAATAATGAAAATAAGTCCAGAAATGCATTTGGACTTTAAAAACACTTTGGCAACATTCCAAGGTAGTATTTTATCTTAAACAGAGTATCCCTAAATCATTCTTAGTAAACACCTCTTACATGAAATAATAAAGCATCGGGAAGGGGGGAATAAACCCTAAAAGATGAATCATGCATAATTGCTTCTTTAACCATTGCCCTTATCGGACAATGATGCTATCTTTCAGCAACAGAGGACAAGGGTCATTCCACACCATCGAACTGCAGCACTTTGCAGTCTTCAGGCAAGTTCATCGCTTGCTCATGTCATTTGAGTATTTTTACCAAATTACTTGCAAAATACTATACTTATCACTCTTGCATAAAAAGCAAAAGTACTACTTTCATAACTATGAATATGACTATGTGGTTGGGAATGGAACCATGGAATGTGTTGACATGGTGTAGGTTCCATTGCAATAGGTTTATATCCATCTAGGATTAAACAACAAATGTCGTCCAGTGATTCTTGTGCCGTAAAACTCGTGTTAACCATAAGATCTGGAGTGGGACGGAGTAGTCAATCGTATTTCCACCTCTTGTACATCAACGGATGCGCTTACCGTAGACACTTGAATCCCGAGGGACAAGCGGAGTGGTTGGGGAGCCCTAAGTCCGCACGGTAATGCGGTCTATGATGGGTTGCATTGGCCGGCGAAGGACCATGGTTGCGACCTGGTAGTTGTCGAGGTCGGAAGATATCCAAGTGATATAGCCCGGCGAGGACCCAAGGTCGGATTTGCAACAAAGGGTGGGTGTGCGAGGTAGCGGAGGAATATGATTTGCTAAGACCTTATACCGGGCCTCACACCAAAGGAAGTGTGGACGGGAAAGCTGCCCGGTTGGCACCATGGTTAAGATCTCTTATGGGTAAAGCAACACACCTCTGCAGATTGTAATGAATCGTGACCTGTCACTCCCTGTTCCTGGTTTTGGAACTGCGAACGCTGCCGGAAAGGAACTCCATGAAGTTCTAGTAAACCGGTGAAGGCTGACGGACATAGTTGTTCTTAATAAAAGCAATCTTTTGAAGAAATGGTTATTAAAACATGCATTGGTATTAGACTTTCTGGTCTAGTATCGTAGCTAGTGCATTAAACACCTCTTTCCTAATATGAACTTGTTGAGTACGCTCGTACTCATACCACTCTTAAATCCCCTGCCTAGATTGTCTGAATCGACTTGAGGAGGACACCGACGACCAAGAAGGAGCAGATGGGATCTGCTATGAAGAGCCAGACCTCTCCGGAGGTGTAGAGGGAGTGGATTACCTCATCGTCTACGGAGCCGGGGAAGGTTCTGAAGGAGAACAAGTGTAGGCTAGTATTGTAGGAGTAGTAACCGAGCAGTGTGAAACCTTTAGTACTTAGCTGCTCGAGGAGAATAAATGTATAACCTGCTAAGACTTCTATATTGTAAGTTAAGCCGGGTTCACCTCGAACCTAGGAGTATTCCTCTCTGGACCCAGGAGGAGCTCCAAGATGATGAATATATTTGGTTTGTAATAATGTATGAATTAGTTATGGACCAGCTATGTTCTGTTGTACTACTCTGAGGGATGTAACATTTGCGGATTGGTATTTCGTGAATGTTATATCAACGACTAGCATACTACAACATGCAGTGGTATGCAAGGTCACCACAAAGCAGTGCCGAGCTCGTCGGAGAAGCACCACCACCGCCAAAACCTAGTTAGGGTTAGGGTTGAGCACCCGTGGTCGGGGATGAGAAGGACAAATCGAGGCAGAACAATTACAGTGGTGGAGGGAGGCGAATCAATTACACCCCATGGCGGCGGCCAGGCGACCACTAGTGGATAACGGGGCAATAGGCCCGGTCCATTTGGGCCTTTAGACCCGGTTCCCGAACCGGGACCAACTAGGCAGGACTAAAGGGGGTACCCTTTAGTCCCGGTTCAAAGATAAACCGGGCCTAAAGGCCTCGACACGTGGTGCGGCCAGGGAGCTCGCGGTGGAAGGGCTTTGGTCCCGGTTCGTGGTACGAACCGGGCCTATGTTTCTCTGCCGCGGCAGAGAATTGCTATTTCTCTGCCGCGGCACAGATTTAGGCTGTACCAGCGTTTCTCTGCCGCGGCAGAGAAACAGGGCGTTTCTCTTCCGCGGCAGAGTTTCAGCAATGCATATATATATCATTCAAGAAACCACAAAAAATCGTCATGAATATATATAGACATCGTCAACAGTACACGACATAGTCAACACAGTACACGTAATGCATGCATATTTACAATACAACATCTCCTGAACGAATATCCTCCGCCGTCACGATCTTCCGATAGTGCTCTCCACCTGGGGTAAGGACCTCGGTAATAAAGAATCCCGCGATTTCCTCTTGAATTGCTTTTATTTGATCCGCTGTTATGAGAGTGTCCCGCAGGCGTGTCATCTATATTTAAAAAAGGAGATCAATATATGAATGGAACTCAATACAATAGATGGTACTAATTAAGATTAATTGTGAAAATTTGTTATCGTACACGAGTGTGGTGTATTTGGGCATCCCCACCCTTGGGACAGGACATGTCACGCATGAAGGTGCAGACGTAGTATCCACATAAGTTATTCCCTTGTTCCTGCCTCATACACTTTACGAAAAAATAGTTCGATCAAACTAATAATCAAGCATCGTATTGAAAGTAAATATCATATATAAAGTTTCACGGACATAGCTATATATATAGTACTACTTACAGGGTAATCTCTAAATGTAAGCTCCGGTTTCCATTCACCCGGAACAGTATTGATGAACCGTTTCCAAGCCCTGCCCGGCAAAAAATAATGAGTAAATGAGTAATTGATTAGTTGATGATATCTTCGAATTAGAGCAGATGAAGATGCCAATACGAAATTGATTGAAACTACCTCTGGAGGATGGCAGCCATGTCCGCCCATTCCGCATATTCTTTACGTTTCGAGTCCATGACGTTTACGACTCCAAGGTGAAGATCAATGATTAGGAGAATAAAGTGGAAACTGCACAAGCATAGCTCAATGATTACGAGAATAAAGTGGAAGGTGCACAAGCATAATGTATGTTATATATAACACTCACTTGAAGTTGTAGGGAAAGAATATATCCTCTTTGTCTGCTTGCTTCTCTAAAAACATTACGATGTTGTCCTCTGTGTCCTTGGGGTACCGTCGAACCGTAACTTCATGAACTGTGTTTGGGTCTATGAACCCCAGCGGTAGGAGCTTGCCTCTTTTGTATTCCAGCTTCTTCATTCTGCATAATTAAATGTATAGCGTACACAAAGAATATAATGAGGATAATTGTTAGTGCAAATGAATGAGCTACAAACTTAATTACACAAATAAATCACTTACAGCAGTAGTAACCGATGACAGCTTTGTCGAGGGCGTCTTGATTGAATAACTGAAACAGCTTCTTCTAACTCAAGGTTTATCTCTGTCTTCCCCCGGAAGTAATGCTCATCTCTAAGATACACCGTGATGTAGCTTTCACATCTTCGACAGGCTTTCAGGTACCAGGTCATGCAACCTTCGCATCCGAGTCCCTAGACGCGCGAGCTCGCTGTGTTTGACGAGATCAGATCCGTATGTATAGTTGTTTACCACTTGAGCCGTTGGATAGTAATCTTCGTACTCAACTGATGCTCCCTGAGCTCTAGCCGCCCGTTCGATCATCGATGCCGTCTCTGGATCATGATATGGCTCCACGATGAAGTGGGGTGCAGCCTGAATGTCCTGCTGTCCAAGCTGGGCGACTTTTTTTGCTTCTTTGCTCGCTCTAGAGGACTGTCCAAGAGAGCGGTCATAATCAGCTCTCAGCTCAGGTCTCTTCATTCTCGTCTCAGCAAAGTGCTTCACTGTCTGCGGTGGAATAAACATCTTCTTCGGCGCAAGAAACGCCTTTTGCTCTTCGATCTGCTCATGTGGTAACAACTCTGGAGTCTGTGCCCTCATTGGAGTTGATGATCTCTTCGGAGCTGTAGGAGGTGCCACGGACCGCTTCCTCTTTTGCTTAGGTGGAAGCGGCGGAGTCTCCTGACGAGGAGGAGGAGGCGGCGGAGTATTTTCACGTGGAGGAGACTGGTCATGGATAGGGGAATCATCATCGCGCAGAGGAGAATCATCACGCGGAGGAGACTGCACAGGTGGCGGAGGAGGCGGAGGTGGCCTGCTTGTTGGCTTCTCACCTAGAAACACAATGTTCTCCTTCCGCCATTGCACGGTGGTTCTACGGGCTTCTCCCAGTTCTTTGATTTCCCCATCTTCACCTGCAGGGTGCTCAAGCACCAACCCCTCATACTCTCTCAACACTTCATCCACCATCACAACAGCAAAGTCGTCTTGGACCGGACGGCAATGGTAAGACCTTGTAGGTAAGAGGATGCCGACCGCCGCCTTGAAGGATAGGTTGAAAACTTTAACATGCAGCTCACAAGGACGGCTCTCAGTGAGATCATCCACGGGGGGGTAGCGAGGAGGCTCGACCACCTGGTCATCATCATCATCATTATCCACCTGCTGAGAGGAAGCCACGCTGCTTTTCCGGTGTGGTTGAGATTGCAGCGGGGCGAGGGCATTGAGCAGTGCAGGATCTACAGCCTGCCCCCGAGCCATCTGAGATGTAAGTACTTGGGTTACCATGGTTAATTGGGCTTGCATGGTGCTCATACCCTCCTCTAAGTTAGCCGTGCGGTCTGTTTCCCTTGCCTTCCTCCTCTCATGGCTTTTATCGGAAATCTCTTCCTTTCCGCAGAAAGCCATACTTCCACGGAACGGAGCCTGCCGGGCCTCGTGTTCGACCGCCGTGTTCTTTGTTCCCAAGGGCGCGTGTCAGCCCATCGTGCTCTCTTTCGGGCAGGAACAACCCCGCCTCCCCCGCCCTAGGTGCTCTGTCCACGGCATCAAGGGGAACCTTCAGATGAGCTTTCTTACGTATGCACTTCCTCGTTTCGGATCCAACGTTCCCCCAATCCCGTAGAACCACTCCTTGCACCGTTCGATCCAACCGTGTGTCCCTAATCTGATCCCTTTATCGGTCGGTCAGTTCCGCCTCAGCTGCCTGCCACTTAGGACGGTTAGCCCCGTATCCACCTGGACCCAGAATTTGGTGATATAGCTTCAACGCAGCATTTGCCTTATTTATTTCCGACCTTCTCAAAATTCTTCCGACTCCGTGCTGTACTTCACGAATTCGTCCAGTGATTTTTACCTTCTCACCGTCCGGAGTCTTCTTTAACTTGACAAGGCGGCGCAATCTTTTCTTGTGGCTCTTGAATAGTTCGGCCATCTTCTTCTTGCCAAACTCGCGGAGGGCCTGCTCCATCTTGGCCTTTTCAGCGTCACCCCCCTCTTCGGGTACTATGTTGAAATGTGACATGAGCTTGTTCATAATGCTGTTTTTGGCTACATCATCGATATAAAGACCTTGAGCTTCTTCCTCTGCAGACAGCACTAGTCCCTTCGGCTTGTGCCATTCTCGAATGGTGATCGGGACGTGGTCCCTAACAAGCACTCCGCATTGAGCTATAAATGACTTTGCACCTTTCTCTGGAGCAATCGGTTTACCATCCTTCTCGATGTGGGTGATGTCGTGCCTAACACCGTCATCCAACTTTTTGGCCGGGCCTCGCTTCCTCGACTTTCTGAGAAGAAGTGCTCGATCCGGAGGGCTAAAAAAGAAATAGTTCATAGTCAGTACAATTTCATTAGTTAATGCATCTAGTCGATCAACAGCGGCTTAATTAATTTATATACCTCGGTGATAACTACAGTTCGGGAGCCATTATGATGATCTTGTTCCTCACCGGCGCCACTAGGATCTTCTTCCTCAATATCCTCCGCTCCCTCACCGGAGTCATTCAAATAAGTTGCGGTGACATCGTCACCGCCATCATCTGGAATAACGTCGTCGTCGCGATCATCCAGAGTACCGTTTGCTATGAGTTCCTCCATGAAATTTTCTTGAATTTCATCTCTGTCCATGCTTTCTACAACGACCTGCAAGCTATACATAGGAACCATCATATGATCAAATTAAGGATAATGCAGAAAACTGAAAATGGAGTTACATATGTGTAGTTCTTAACTAAGGATCGATAATATAGTGCTGAAAGCAGATACTGCAGTTACATGCATACATAGATCGGGTTCATGTTTATTTAACCCTAATACATATCAATCACTACTACAACCACTCAACCGCGCAGACCGGGTCCTAGAGGGCGCCGACCGGGTCCTGAGCCGCTACTGGTGTGCCCCCAAAGCCACGGAACAACAACGGGAGCATAGCTAACATGAGATCCCCGCATAACGCTCCATCCGGTCCTATACATGTTGTCTAACGCGTACATGTAACGGCGAACGTGCTGGTCCTCCGCTTCAATGCGCTGAGCTACCTCCTCCGGCGGGGCTGGCTCCCTCTGAAACGACCGTGGCCCATAAGACCTCCACCAAAGAATATCCGGGTCGACAACGGGACCCGGATTCCGCACCAAGGTGCGCGATCCGGAAGCTAAGACCTCCCAGTGCCACCCCGGCGGAGCCCAGTCCCGGACCTCCCCCATCTGCTCCATCTCCTCTAGAAGAGTCAGACCACGGCGCGGTGGCTGTCGCGGCATCGTAGCTACGAAAACAAATCATATATATATGTACCAACGTTAACATAAATTAAAAAATAACTTCACTATATGTTAGTCGGCGCCGGCACTACCATTTGGGGGGCGCCGGCACTACATACTCTATTCTGGGGGCGCCGGCACTACCGCGTAAGGGGGCACCGGCACAACATCTTCTATTTGGGGGCGCCGGCAAGAGCGTCAGCACACCACGTAAGGGGGCGCCGGCACAACATCCTCCATTTGGGGGGCGCCGGCACTACCGCGGAAGGGGGCGCCGGCGTACATGCTATATTTGGGGGCGCCGGCACTACCGCTGTAAGGGGCGCCGGCGTACATCTCTATTTGGGGGCGCCGGCACTACCGCGTAAGGGGCACTGCGCGGCGTACATCTCTATTTGGGGGCGCCGGCGTACATCTCTATTTGGGGGGGCGCCGGCGTTTTTGCGCGCTAACTATTTTACACTAACACACTAACTATTGTTTTAACTAAAGTTCTAATTATTTTTCACTAACACACTAACTAATTATTTTACTAACTAATTTTACTAATTAATTTTCTAACTATATTGTTTTAACTAATTTTTCTAACTTAACAAACTAATCTAATTTTTCTAACTAATTAACAAACTAAACTAATTTTTCTAACTTAACAAACTAATCTAATTTTTCTAACTAATTAACAAACTAATCTAAAAAAAAAGACTAAAAAAGAAAGAAAAAAAAAAGGCCAGGTGGCCGGCCGGGGCTCTCACCTTGATTGCTTGCCGGCGGAGAGGAGGCGCGCGGCGGTGGAGGATCGAGGACGCGGGCGAAGAGAGGAGGCGGCGGCGGGCGTGGACGAAGCGGCGCCGGCGGTGGAGGAGTGGCGGCGGAGAGCGGAGTGGCGGCGCGGTCGAGGAGGAGGCGGCGGTCGAGGGCCCGCGGCCGCATGCGGGAGAGAAGAGGCGCGGGGGCGGGCGGCGTGTGACGTGCGTGCGCGCGGGTGGTGGCTGTGACGCGGGCGGCGGGCGGCGGCGCGGCAGCGCGGTGGACGGCGACGGCGACGGCTACGGCGCGCGCGGCGATTGGGCGGCTCGGCGGCGCAGTGCGCTCGTTCGTCTCCGCGGGATTGATCTCCGCGGAGACGAAGGAGTTGCAGTTATAGTGCCCCCTCTTTGGTCCCGGTTCGTCTTACAAACCGGGTCCAAAGACCCTTTTGGACCCGGTTTGTAATACAAACCGGGACTAAAGGCCATTTTTGTTGCGTTTTTGCTGCGCGCAAAAAAGGCCTTTAGTCCCGGTTTGTAATACAAACCGGGTCCAAAGGCCACTTTTTTTAAAAAATTTCATTCCCGCCTTATTTCAAATGAAAAAAAGCCACCGCACTGCCACACGTGTCCACCGCCGCCACCGCCGTGTAGTGGCCACTGTCGCCACCGCCTGGCCACCACCGTCACCGCCATGTACGGGCCACCGCCGTGTACTGCCCACCACCGCCACCGCCATGTACTGGCCACCACCGCCACCGCCACACGTGTCCCTTCCCCGTGCCACGTGTCGCCGCCGCTTCCACGTGCCTCGCCCCACCGTCACCGCCATGTACGGGCCACCGCCGTGTACCGCCCACCACCGCCACCGCCATGTATCGGCCACCACCGCCACCGCCACACGTGTCCCTTCCCGTGCCACGTGTCGCCGCGGCTGCCACCTGCCGCGCCCCGCCGTCACCGCCATGTACGGGCCACCGCCGTGTACTGCCCACCACCGCCACCGCCATGTACTGGCCACCACCGCCACCGCCACACGTGTCCCTTCCCCGTGCCACGTGTCGCCGCCGCTTCCACGTGCCTCACCCCGCCGTCACCGCCATGTACGGGCCACCGCCGTGTACTGCCCACCACCGCCACCGCCCTGTACTGGCCACCACCGCCACCGCCACACGTGTCCTTCCCGTGCCACGTGTCGCCGCCGCTTCCACGTGCCTCGCCCCGCCGTCACCGCCATGTACGGGCCACCGCCGTGTACGCCCACCACCGCCACCGCCAGTGTACTGCGGCCACCGTCGGCACCGCTGTACTGCCCACCACCGCCACCGCCACCGCCTGGCCACCACCGTCACCGCCATGTACGGGCCACCGCCGTGTACTGCCCACCACCGCCACCGCCACACGTGTCCCTTCCCCGTGCCACGTGTCGCCGCCGCTTCCACCTGCCTCACCCCGCCGCCACCGCCGTGCGACGTGTAGATCCCGCTTCCACGTGCCACGCCCCGCCGCTTCCCCGCGCCACCTGTCGCCGCCGCTTCCACGTGCCACGCCCCGCCGCTTCCCCGCGCCACCTGTTGCCAAACTTGCCGCGTCGCTGTGCTATAAAGCGCCGCGTGCGCGCGGAACCACACGTCGCCGTCGCCTCCGTTCATTCGTCGCCGGGATGCCGCCGCGCCGTCGCGGCTCGTCCGGTTTCCGTGGCGTCCGAGCGCAGCCGAACGGTAGGTTCTACGCCGAGATGCGTGCCGGTGGCTTCCGGCTCACCCTCGGCACGTACAACACCCCGGAGCTGGCGGCGCGCGCTTACGACGCGGCCGCATGGCGATTTCGGCGGCCACGGTGCGACATGAACTTCCCGTACGTCGAATCGCTAGAGGAGGCGGAGTTCCTCGCGCCGACGCCGTGCCTCGTCGACGACGAGGACCGTCGCCGCCACCGCCAGGTGCAGCGCCGGATCGCAATCGCCGAGCACGACGAGGAGTTGATGCGCCAGTGGAGGGCGCAGTTCCCCAACGACGTCGACAACACCGCAGCGTTCTTCGCTGACCTCCGGGCACAACGCAGGTCCAACAGGCGCCATCGTCGGGCCGTCGCCGTGTTCGAGCTCGATAACCCGAATACAACTTGGGCCGACAACGACCCTCGGTGGGACGACATTTGGACCGAGACAACCTCCGACGACGAGTAGATCGACTAGACTAGTTGTTTATCTATTTTATTGTATTTTCAATAAAGTCGTTGTGGCACGCCGATGATGAGAAAAGTTTCCGCCAGATGACATGTGGAAATAAAGTACAGAACTCAACTGAAAATTAATTAAGATACATGGCCAGATAGTACTCGTGCCTAGCCCTATAGTACTCGTGCCTAGCTCAACTGAAAATTAATTAAGATACATGGCCAGATTCGACTGTTCGAGTCATTCAGTCATACTCGTGCCTAGCCCTATAGTACTCGCCACTGTAGTCGTCGTAGTCACCGTCATCATCGTCGCTGGCATCGGGGTCGCGGTAGTCAAACCTCGGCGGGAGAGCACGCGTGGGCTGGGACTGAGGGTAGCGCAGGCGGGGGCCACGGTGGGCCATGACGCCCTGGAGAGTTCGGTCGCGCCACCACAGCCGACGGCCGGCCTCGTTGAAGTTCGAAGGAGGCGGGCCGCCCTCCTCGTGCCTGGCGAGCGCCCTCTCACGCCGATTGATGAAGAAGCTCTCCCAAGTCGGGCTGTAGTCGGGATGCCACTGGGGATTCCTCCGCTGCTCTGGCGTGAGCTCGAAGTAGTAGTGGTTCGTGATGGCCATCTCGCGCGCCACACCTAGAGGGACAGGAGGGACCGGTACCCCTCCGACGCTCAGCAACCAGCCGGTAGGGACGCGGTAGCCCGGCGGGCAGGGGTAGTTCGACGCGCAAAGCGCCTCCGCCTCCCGGAGGGTTAGAGATACGATGGAAGCCATGTGACCTGGTGATGAGGTTTGCAGATATGAGTCTAGATGTGATATGTAAATGGAGGCCAAGCCAACATATATATAGTGAGAAAATGGCGGGAGGACGGAGGCGGGAAGCAGTGGAAAGCGCGGAAGAAAAATAGGCGGGAACGCAGTGGCGCCAAAAACTGTCGGTGGGATAAGGACGTGTGGGTAACCTTTAGTCCCGGCTGGTGGGTACAACCGGGACTAAAGATCCTTTTTTGTGTCATCTAACAAAACTGTCGGTGGGATAAGGACGTGTGGGTAACCTTTAGTCCCGGCTGGTGGGTACAACCGGGACTAAAGATGTCGGCAGGATAAGAACGCATGGGTGGACGCACTGCTCGATGAGATAAAGCATGTAGCGCACGACGCCCTGTCGAAGGAACAAGACAAAGTAGAAGAGGTGCCGTGCCTATAAAAGGAGCATCGATACGCCTTGCCAAGCCCCTGAACGACTACATCTCATCTAACAGTGTTGGGGAAAGGGTTGGGAAATCTCCCGTGGCGCATCTCCACTTTTAATATCTTACATACAGTTACATGATTACACAAAAATAAATGGGAAATTGATTGCCATGTTGAGATACTCATTTGTGCCATGAACATTCTTCAATTAACTTGATGATGGAGCATCTTCATCATTTAATTAATCTTCTTCGGCCGTAACCATGGAGCATCTTCATCATTTAACTTGATGCTTGGATCAATGTTCACTCTGAAGGGTGGAATTTCATCAAACTGATTATAATCTTCTGACATGTCTGTCTTGTCCTCCACTCCCACGATGTTTCTTTTTCCAGAAAGAACTATGTGGCACTTTGGCTCATCGTTTGATGTATTTGTTTCCTTATGTTTCCTTTTGCTTGGTTTGGTAGACATATCCTTCACATAGAAAACCTGGGCCACATCCTTGGCTAGGACGAATGGTTCGTCTCTATACCCAAGATTGTTGAGATCCACTGTTGTCATTCCATACAACTTGTCTACCTGAACCCCGCCTCCTGTTTTGTTGACCCATTTGCACCTAAACAAAGGGACCTTAAAAGAAGGTCCATAGTCAAGTTCCCATATATCCTCTATGTAACCATAATATGTGTCATTTGGGCCTTCATTCATTATTGCATCAAACCGGACACCACTGTTTTGGTTGGTGCTCCTTTTATCTTGGGCGATCGTGTGAAATGTATTCCCATTTATCTCGTACCCTTGGAAAGTCACTACAGTCGAAGATGGTGTCCAGGCCAGCAAGTACAACTGATCTTCAATATGTTTGTTATTCAGGAGATGTTTTTGCAACCAACCGCCGAAAGTCGACATGTGTTCACGTCTAATCCAATCGTTCGACTGCCCCGGGTTCTGGGAGCGTAGAAAGTTCTTGTGGTCACCGATATACGGAGCCACCAAGGTGGAACTTTGTAGGACTGTGTAGTGTGCTTGAGTCAAAGAAATCCCGTCCCTACATATCATTGATTTCCTTCCTAGCGTGCCTTTTCCACTTAGTCTCCCTTCATGCCGCGATTCAGGAACACCAATCGGCTTAAGGTCAGGAATAAAGTCAACACAGAATTCAATGACCTCCTCTGTTCCATAGCCCTTGGAGATGCTTCCTTCTGGCCTAGCACGGTTATGAACATATTTCTTCAAGACTCCCATGAACCTCTCGAAGGGGAACATATTGTGTAGAAACACAGGACCGAGAATGGAAATCTCATCGACCAGGTGAACGAGGAGATGTGTCATAATATTGAAGAAGGATGGTGGGAACACCAGCTCAAAACTAACGAGACATTGGACCACATCATTCTGCAACCTCGGTAGAATTTCTGGATTTATTACCTTCTGAGAAATTGCATTGAGGAATGCACATAGCTTCACAATGGGCGATCGAACATTTTCCGGTAGAAGCCCCCTCAATGCAATCGGAAGCAATCGTGTCATTATCACGTGATGCAGTCATGAGACTTCAAGTTCTGGAATGTTTTCTTCTCCATATTTATTATTCCCTTTATATTGGAGGAGAAGCCGACGGGACCTTGATACTGCTAAGACATTCAAAAAATATTTCCTTCTCTCGCTTTTGTAAGAGCGTAGCTGGATAAATGACGTCCTTTAACTCTCTCATGCAGCTTTTTGGGGTCTTTCCAACGTTGCTGGTCCTCCCGTGCTTCTGGTGTATCTTTTGTCTTCCCGTACACACCCAGAAAGCCTAGCAGGTTCACGCAAAGATTCTTCGTCACGTGCATCACATCGATTGAAGAGCGGACCTCTAAGACTTCCCAATAGGGTAGATCCCAAAATATAGATTTCTTCTTCCACATGGGCGCGTGTCCGGCATCGTCATTCGGAACAGACCGTCCGCCAGGACCCTTTCCAAATATTACATCTAGATCCTTGACCATACCAAATATATCAACACCATCACGATGGGGAGGCTTCCTCCGGTGATCAGCCTCACCGTTGTAATGCTTGCCTTTCTTTCTTACGGGATGGGTAAGCCTAAGAAATCGACGATGCCCTGTGCACACGACCTTCGACCTTTTTCCAAATAATCACCTTCGAGCTCATGTAAACAGTGTGTGCTTGCATTGTATCCCTTGTTTGACTGTCCCGAAATGTTACCAAGAGCAGGCCAGTCATTGATGGTTACGAAAAGCATCGCTCTTAGGTCAAATTCCTCCTGCTTGTGCTCGTCCCACACACGTACACCTGCTAGGGACCACAGCTGTAGAAGTTCTTCGACTAATGGCTTCAGGTACACATCAATGTCGTTCCCGGGTTGCTTCGGGCCTTGTATGAGCACTGGCATCATAATGAACTTCCGCTTCATGCACAACCAAGGAGGAAGGTTATATATACAAAGAGTCACAGGCCAGGTGCTATGGCTGCAGCTCTGCTCTCCAAAAGGATTCATGCCATCTCAGACCGAGACCAAACCGTAAGTTCCTTGCATCCTGTGCAAAGTTTGGGAACTCTCTATCGATTTTTCTCCATTGGGAGCCATCAGCAGGGTGCCTCAACATCACGTCTTTCTTACGGTCTTCTTTGTGCCATCGCAACAACCTAGCATGCTCTTTATTTCTGAACAAGCGTTTCAGCCGTGGTATTATAGGAGCATACCACATAACCTTGGCAGGAACCCTCTTCCTGGGGCGCTCGCCCTCAACATCACCAGGGTCATCTGTCTGATCTTATACCGCAATGCAGTGCACACCGGACATGCATCCAAATTCTCGTACTCATCGCGGTAGAGGATGCAGTCATTAATGCATGCATGTATCTTTTGCACATCTAATCCTAGAGGGCAGACAATCTTCTTCGCTTCGTACGTACTGGCGGGCAATTCGTTACCCCTTGGAAGCTTCCTCTTAATTATTGTCAGCAACTTTCCAAATCCTGAGTCAGTGACACCGTTCTCTGCCTTCCATTGCAACAATTCCAGTGTGCTGCCTAGCTTTTTATGGCCATATTCGCAAGTTGGGTATAACAATTTGTTGTGATCTTCTATCATCTTGTCGAAGGCCAACCTTTCCTTTTCAGTTTCACATTCTCTCCTTGCATCAGCAATGGCCCGGCCAAGATCATCATCAGCAGGCTCATCTGGTGCCTCTTGATCATCTACTTCATTGTCTTCATTGCCTTCTGCAGTATCATCGTATTCAGGGAAATTGGGATAACCGTCATCATCCTCTTCCTCTTCGTCATTGTCTTCCATCATAACCCCTCTTTCTCCGTGCTTGGTCCAACAATAGTAACTGGGCATGAAACCGGATCGCAGAAGGTGGCTGTGAATGAGACTCGAGTGAGCGTAATTTACGGTATTCTTGCAGTCCACACATGGACAATACATGAAGCCACCATGTTTGTTTGCCTCCGCCACAGCCATAAAATTATCCAGGCCCGCAGTGAACTCGTCAAACCGTCGGTCAATGTACATCCATTGCCGATTCATCTGCATGATATAATTAAGCTGATCAAAACCATTACAGAACATCACGATGTATATATACACATGCATTTTATCAATTGCAGATGAAAAGGATAAAGTTGTTAACCTCGATGAAGAAGAAAAAAGCAAGTTAAGTGTGGCTTGATTTGTGTAAACTCAAGTGGCAAATCCTCTTAAGCATTTCATCGAACACCTCTTGTGCATGTGAAGAAGAGAGGAAAGCAATACACCCCTCTTGTGAAGATAGTGAAAAAATGGCTAAGTGTGGCTCACACTTGGGCAGGGGCAAGGTTATATAGCCAGAGGGGGGCCTTTGGACCCGGTTTGTCATACAAACCGGGACTAAAGGGTTCCCCAGACTGACACGGCCTGCCGCGCCCTGCGGTGGACCCTTTAGTCCCGGTTTGTATGACAAACCGGGTCCAAAGGCCGCTACAGGACAGGCGCCAGCGGGTGGGGTCGTCCTGGGCAGAAACGAACCGGGTCCAATGGGGGCATTGGACCCGGTTTGGTTCAGCAGTGGGACATTTGCTTGGGACCAAAGGCCTCTTCTCCACTAGTGGACCGAAGCTCACTGGAGACAGGTGGCGATGGTGCGGGCGACACCAGAGTCGCAAGACCGGAGAGAGGGGAATTAGTGTTAGGGCTAAAACATTTCTGATCCGTGGGTCAGACCAGGTCGGGCCGGTTTGGCTTAACCCAAATGACTTAGCCTGATTAGTGAGCTGAGGGACATTTTAGTAATTTCCCAATTCCCAGAAACCAGAAAAATCCTTAAAACCAGACAAATTCCCAAAAATAAAAAATAGGATAATTGTACAACTAATTATTCTATATTTTAATATAAATTTTAAGTTATTTTTGAGAATACTGTTTAAAAATTAAAAAATTTCTTTAAAATAAATTTAAGAATTAATTAAATGATTTTTCTGAAGTATTAAGAATTTTAAGGAGTTCAAGAAAAATCTAAAAGTAAGATGGTGGAGATTCCATTGCGGCTGGGTTTATATTCACATAGGACAAACAACAAATATCTACCACCTATCTTGAGGAGTGTTGAACTTGTTAAGCAGTTTTTTTTGGTCTAAAAGGTCCAAACCCATGTGAAAGTTGACCTATAAGAGGAAGGAGGTGGAGGAGTGCAAGACCTAACACACACAGAACTCAGCCGTCAGAGCTGTTCGCGTATACTGAAGATGATGAAGATGAGCTCCTCTCTGATTCAACAAAGGGTATAATACAATAGGATAGTATGTCCTTTTCTTCACAATTTATTCAACTATAGTGAATACTCTACCAACCTATTGCACTCGTATAATTTGACCTCCACGTCTCCCCTGGAGATATATCACTCTCCATCTTCAGGAAGATGACAGCAAAGCCACACCGTTCATTCATATATGCAACAAAAACGTAACAAGCATCGGGGGTGGGGGTTAAGAGAAGCCACCGAGATGAATTTAAGGGCATTATGTAGTTATGTATATGAGAATTGGAGACATCGGAACATCAACAAACTAGCTCGCAAATGGAGACTGGCCGTTTAGTCTATTTAGGTTCTCTATGGGCCGCACGTCATACGCCTCCTAGTACATACAGAAAGGTTATGCATATGCTGTAATCTCATGCCATTCTTCTTTACCAAAGTTCGCCATACGTACCTGCATGTATTTGCGAGCTAGTGGTCTGCCAGAAATTAGCTAGAGGCTTTTTGATCATTTGTTGGACAAAATTTTGGCAAGAATCGTGAAAGGACTCTAAGGAGGTAACCAAGACTTTGCAACCAACTTAGGAGCCAAAAAATACCATTGGCTGCCAAAATTTTATTAAGGAAAATTCGGGCACCAACCAAACATCTGCAACACGATGCAATGTTGACAAAGTACTCTCTCTGATTATTACCCTTGAATGAGCTGAATGTTCATTGACATTCGATATCTTTTTTTTTCCTTTTGGGTAGATGCCATTCAGATGCTTTGATCGGTCTTAGCATGGGGCATCTCAATCTGTTCAGATGAGATTTCAAAAGATTTTGGGGCCGAGTCAACTTTCAAGATATAGGGAATAAACTTTACTTTCGGAGTGGAATAATATTGCTATGCACAACAGGAAAGAACAATGAGATATGTGGCGCATACTCTTTGATTGTTACATATGCACTAGTCTGGATGTTTCTGGGTTGCGGACGGGTGCTTGATGATAAATAAAATCACTGCAAATAAATAAAAAAGATCAAACGGTCGGCCTGCTTTCTTCAGGAAAAAACAGACACCTATATCTTAGTCTGGCCTCCCATGCGAAGAGGCGAAAGAGCACACTACGGTAGAATAAACAATGAACTAATTTGATGAGGAAATTAACCTTCAGGAAGATGTGGTAGAAGAACTTCTACCAATTGCATAAGATTAAACCTCAGAGTTAACAATTTGATGACTTCAATGATTATCATGGGCGATCAACTGATATTCAGTCTCCTCGTGCCTCTTTTAACTTTACCATGCGTCCAATGAAAACGTCTCTGAAGAAGTTCGGACAACATGGAATTCTCGCCCAAATTACAATTTTGTTTTGTGAGAATAGCAGGACTCAGTTGGCCATTTTATTAATTTTATGATACAAAGGTACAATTGCAACGATTCTTCACTTGGGTACAAATACAATTTGAATATGACCCATCTGTGCCACCTGCCCTGACCCCTCCCCGTGTCCACATTATAAATACCAGCTGGTGTAAGCCAGCAGTGATGTATGCCACACACAGAGCCAAAAGGACATCTATCATACATACATCACTGGAGTTGTTTAGGAGGTGTGAATGAAGAAGAAGAGGGGGAAGCCTTGCATGGAGATGGAGAGCCTCCCTTGATCCGGTAGCCAAGAATGACTTGCCTATGCAATGCCCTCTGCTAGCTGATCCATCTCTTACGATTGATGCAGTTAGTGTGGTTGCATGGGTGGGTCTTCTTGGCTAGCCAGAGTGGCTCTCATCTGCCATGCCAGGCCACCCCTCTTCCTGTTTCCCGTGCTCTCTCGAGCTCCTGTCTTCCATGTCCATTGCAGATCGAGTCGTACATCCTGGTCTGAGCTTCTGAATTTCAGTTTCTCTAGGTGAGAACGAGATGTTGCTTCGCTGCAATTTCTTGGATTCAGAATTCAGATCATTGTGTAGATGATCGGTGAGAATGCATGGTATTTCAGTTCAGGAAGCAAGAGAAGGAAGACATGCAGCAGCAAGTTACCGACCGAAATGTTTCAACATCAATTGAATTTTCCTTCTCTGCGTTGCGTTGCGTTGCTTTGCTTCGCTTTCTTCTTCCTAAAGGTGGAGCAAATGTAGTAGAGCCAAACCAGCAGGCCTTGCTGTGGGCAAGTCGCAGATCGATAGAGACAATTTCCGTGCTTATTTCTGCTGTCCTCAGGTGCATGCAGTGGTTTGCCAGGTACAGGCGCGACAGCGGTTTACCAGATCCAAGAATTGCATAAGCTTCTTTCTGCCAACCGAACGGACACGAGGAGTTTGTGACTGCGCGTGTGGCAGTGTGTATAGCCACACGTGTGCCACGTTGAATAGCACGCGTGTACATAGCCCGTCCTAACGTGTGCCCTCGCCGTTTGCACGTTGCATACAGGGTTTCGTCTCCATCTGTCAGGTGTCATGCTCCATACTTACTCTACTTGGGACCTTTCCTCCTTTGAACCTACTATTCCCATCGGTTAAAGTAGTCCCCTGTTAAACTTCATGCACTAGCCAATTAAACCAAAAGTCCGAACTGATGGAAAGGGCTAGCCAATCTACTTATACACTTCAACACCCCCTCTCACGTGCGACGGGAAGACGAGAAGATAAGTCAACACGTGTAGAGAGGCAAAGGGGCAGCGGGGAATTTAGAATAAATTGTGAAAGCCAGGACTCGAACTTGAGACACTGGGCTCTGATACCATGTTAAACTTCATGCACTAGCCAATTAAACCAAAAGTCCGAACTGATGAAAAGGGCTAGGAAATCTACTTATACACTTCAACATCCCCGATCCTATCCTATTCTAATTCTGTTAACGCACGCCGCCGCCGGCTACACAGGCAGCTCAGCGCCGGCCGCATCACGAATATGTCTAACGCCATTCCTGGATGGATGGTATCAGCACAACCATGGCCGATAGTGCCGGACAGCCAAAGGTAGCTGTGCGATAAAGGTTGGAACCGTACCCTTCTTCTGAGCCAGGTTACATGCTTATATAGTGTAAAAAACCCTGCATGTGGTAGTACATAGTTTGTATCATACTAGCTAGGGACTACTCTATACTAATATAAATATTTGTATTACATGACACCCTTCCTTAATCTAAACCTCAAGCGTTTAAAATCATCTAAATCCTTAACAACTAAAGTTTTGGTAAAGCCATTTACAACCAGATCATTAGTTGAAATGAACTTGGTATCAGGAAGTTTCTCAGCAACTGGGGCGAGATATGCATGGACAAACTGCCAGCTTAATCTTGTCTGTTCTGCTCTGGATATAGTCTTCGTGTCGGCCTCCTTCGAGGCTTTTTCCCCTCTTTGTTCGCTTGCAACTGAGACTAGTCTGGGCTCGGATCACGCCCGACCTGTCTTTGGCACAGGGAAGGTTTCCCTGTCCGTAGCAACCGTTTTTTTTTCGAAACAAGGTGGTTTGAGAGGGAGGATTTTATCCCTCACGCGCTGGCAACCTGGGATAGGCTATTCACCAAGGTGTGTGGTAGTGATATTATCGACTGGTGTGTCTTCATGAGCATGGGGATCCGCCAATATCTGAGAGGTTGGAGCCATAATTTGGGCCAGGGAATCAAAGGAATCAAAAGCTGCCCTGCTCTTTCAGATCGCGCATCTGGATATCCAAGCGGATTCATCTAGGCAAGATGAGGAGGCCTGAGCAAATAGATACCATTTGGAAGACCAGCCGCTTCACTTATACATGGTAGAGGAGGAATACTGGAGGAAGCGCGGTAGGATTCGCTGGGCACTCCAGGGGGACGGCAACACCGCATACTCCACGCGGTGGCCAACGGGAGGCGCCACAAGTGCCATATCACATCCCTCACCTCTGAGGAGGGCGTTATCACCGATCCCAAATTGATTCAAGAGCATATTTATGCTTTCTACCGGGAACTCCTTGGCACTACAATCCCGAGGGGGAGCGGGTTGGCGTCCAACATCTGGGGTGGAGTTGGGCATGTGTCGGAAGAGGAGAATAATAGTCTTGCTCTTACATTCACGGAAATTGAGCTTGGGGTCATATTCAAAGAGATGAAAACGGACACGGCACCCGGCCCTGATGGGTTCCCTGTCCTCTTCTTTAAGCAATTATGGCCACAACTGAAACTTGGCATCTTCCATATTCTCAATAATTTTGTGCTGGGCACATCGACATTGCCAGGCTGAACTTTGGCATTCTATCCCTCATTCCGAAGGTGCCTGGGGCAGAGCACATCTCTCAGTACAGGCCCATCGCTTGATTTTCAAGATTATCTCCAAGGCTTATGCTACTCGTATGGACCCAATTGCTAATAGAATCATCAGCCCTAATTAAACGGCCTTCACCAGAGGCAGGAATATCCTCAACTGCCCCTTGCGCTGATTGAAATCATCCATACTCTCAGAGTCAAGAAGCATGGGGAATCATGTAGAAACCTGACTTCGAGAAAGCTTATGATCGAGTGAATTGGGATTTTTTGGCGGAGGTGTTGAGATGTAAAGGCTTCGAGGAAGGATACATTCACCGAATCATGCAGCTGGTCTCGGGTGGATATGTTAGGCTTAAAAATTAACTACCACAAAAGTGAGGTCATTTTCATGGGCCAGTCTAGATCTTCTCAAATCCGCACTACTGATAAATTAACTACAAGTTGGGAGGGTTCCCTTTCATCTATCTTGGTCTCCCTATATCAGAGAGGAAGCTAAATCTTGAGCCGTGGATTTTTTTTTTGGTCAGAAAGCTTGCGGGTAAGATTGAACCATGGTTGGGGAGACTGTTGTCCTCGGGTGGTAGGCTCATTCTCTCCAATGCATGCCTCGATAACCTCCCAATGTTTTCTACGGGCTTATTTCTCTTGCATGGTGGGATACATGCAAGATTTGACACTCAAAGATTTAAGTTCTACTGGGAAGGCTCGGGTCCGAAGCGCAAATATCACCTTGTGAATTGGCCGACGATCTGTAGGCCTAAGGACATGGGGGGCCTAGGCTTACTTAACACCAAGAAAATGAATATTGCTCTTCTCCTTAAGTAGGTGTAGAGGCTGTACCAAGAAGAGGATACTATCTGGACCAAGCTTGTGATGCAGAGGATTTGTTTTTAGGTAGTTGCCTTGGGGGCTCCCAATTCTGGAAAAGCCTCCATAAGGTGAAGCACCTCTTTAAGGTTGGAGCAAAACATAATTTTCTTGGTTGCACGATCCTTGATCAAAAAGAAAAGATGGTGGAATTCAACAAAGGAATTATTGTCTAGAGCAATTTTATGAGATGATAAATGATTTCTGGTGGCACTAGGAATATGAAAAATATTGCACAATTGTATGGAACTATGAAGGGTATGGAGTGTTAATTGACCAATATTTACCTGTGCACTAGCATTGTGGACTTGGTCACGGCCCTTGTAGTCATTGCGAGTATGCAACTTGTTTAGTTATCCAATAATGTGGCCAGTAGCACACGTGTCCATATACCATTGGTGTCCATCACCATATGCACCTTTCTCATTGCGTGTCTCATTATCATTATCATCACGGTTTGCATAGCGCCACCAACGCTCATTTGCAGGATGCCCATATTTATTACAAATTTGACATGTGGTGTCAGCGAAGTGAGTAGGTGTGCACCCACGGCCGCGGAAACCCTTATGTGCACCATGGCCATCATCATGATAACAACGCCAGGCCTCATCGCGGTCTCTAGGACGCCGACCTCCATCACGATGCTGCGTATCACGGTCATCACGGATGTACTGACCACCACCACGGTCATCATGGCGATCAAGATATTAACGTCATCACGCATGTCATCATGGCAGTCACGGTGCTTCCTGTCATCACGCCTATCATCACGGCAGTTGTAGCCACCTCCATCTCTTTGATAGTCATCACTACGGTAACCGTCATCATGGCGGCAGTTGATCATCATGGTGCTGGCCACCTCCATCTTGTGCATTTGCGTTCACAAAGGACTGAAACATAGTGTGATGATGACCCACAAGTATAGGGGGTGTATCGTAGTACTTTCGATAAATAAGAGTGTCGAACCCAATGAGGAGCAGAAGGTGTTGACAAGCAGTTTCGATGAAGGATTCACTGTAAATGCTCACAGACAAGTATTCAGGGGGTTTTGATATAGAAGATAAATAAAGTATGAGTAAGTAAAATGCGAGAGTAATAATTACAACGAGTGGCCCAATCCTTTTTAGCACAAAGGACAAGCCGGTTTGTTTACTTATGATGACCAAACGTTCTTGAGGACACACGGGAATTTAGTCTAGTGCTTTCGCTTCATATAGTTGATTAATCTTCATTGTTTTGATAAGTTTTGTGTGGGTGAACCTATGCTAATGCACCGCCCTTCCTAGGACTAATACATACTTGTGATTATACCCCTTGCAAGCATCTGCAAATACAAGAAAGTAATTAAGGTAAATCTAACCACAGCCTTAAACTCTGAGATCCTGCTATCCCTCCTGCATCGATATACCAACGGGGGTTCAGGTTGTTGTCACTCCGGCAACCCCACAATTAGCAAACGAATACAAGATGTATTCCCCTAGGCCCATAAAGGTGAAGTATCATGTAGTCGACGTTCACATGACACCACTAGAAGAATAACACCACAATTTAAATATCAAACCATTGAATATTACTCAACATAATTCACTACTAACATTTAGACTTCACCCATGTCCTCAAGAACTAAACGAACTACTCACGAGACATCATATGGAACATGATCAGAGGTGATATGATGATGAATAACAATCTGAACATAAACCTTGGTTCAATGGTTTCACTCAATAGCATCAATAACATGTAGTAATCAATACCGGGAGAGTTTCCCCTATGAAATAATCAAGATTCAACCCTAGATGTTACAGCGGTCACGAGGTGCAGTGGTGGAGATGACGGTGACGGTGGTGGAGATGATGGTGATGATGGTCCCAATGAAGTCCAGCTCGATGGCGGTGACGATGGCGTCGATTTCCCCCTCCGGGAGGGAATTTCCCCGGAGGATTTCAGCCTGCCGGAGAGCTCTTTTCTCTCTGGTGTTTTCCGCCCCGCAGAGGCGGTTGTGACTCTTCGCGATTATTCCCCGCACCTTAGGTTTTCGGGGAGAAGAAGTACACGAAGGAGAGGCGGCCGAAGGGGGCTGTGGGCCCCCTCCCCACAAGGCGGCGCGGCCAGGGCAGGGCCCGCGCCGGCCTATGGGGGGCCATGGCGGCCCTCCTCGGTCCCTCCTTTTGGCTGGCTTCTTCTTCGGGAAAAATAAGAACTCCGGTGTAATTTCCGTCAATTGCTGATCTTCAAAAATATTGCATTCTGACGGTGCTTTTTCCAGCAGAATCCTGACTCCGGTGAGCGATTCTCCAATAATCATGAAACATGCAAAATAGGTGAAATAACATAAGTATCATCTCTAAATATGAAATATATCAATGAATAACAGTAAATTATGATATAAAATTGTGATGCAAAATGGACGTATCAACTCCCCCCAAGCTCAGATTTCGCTTGTCCCCAAGCGAAACTGAACTCAGTAAACAAGTCCACATGTTTATGGAGTGAAGAGTCGATAAATAAAATACGGACAAGAAGCATCATATTAATTCACACAAGACATTCTAGTGAACAACTTCCTCATATAATTCAACTTGAAACAAGTAGAAGGAAATCACAAATAAAGGTCCATAGGAAATCATAATTGGTGATGGCAAACTTCGTTCTTGGTCAAAGAACAGTTAACAGATTGTACTTATCTATCGAGCATTGCTCTTATATTAAATCTTATATGACAAAACTTGCATACTCAATCATAATAACCTCCTTATAATCATTGATAACCTTCAAAGCTATATTCATTCGGATAAAACTTGTACTAAACAAAGAAGAGTAAAAGGCATGATTAAGTAGATCACAATATAAATGGTTTGATCACAACAACTCAATTGCTTGCTTAAGATAGAGGGAAATAGGTTTACTGACTCAACATAAAGTAAAAGATAGGCCCTTCGCAGAGGGAAGCAGGGACTAAATCATGTGCTAGAGGTTTTTAAGTTTTGAAATCATATAGAGAGCATAAAAGTAAAATTTTAGAGGTGTTTGTTGTTGTCAACGAATGGTAGTGGGTACTCTAACCCCCTTGCCAAACAGACTTCCAAAGAGCGGCTCCCATGAAGGACGTTATCTCTACCATCAAGGTAGATCATCCCTCTTCTCTTTTGCTTACACATGTATTTTAGTTTTTATTTATTGATGACACTCCTCCCAACCTTTGCTTTCACAAGCCATGGCTAACCGAATCCTCGGGTGCCTTCCAACATTCTCATACCATGGAGGAGTGTGTATTTGCAAAATTAAGTTGCTTACTGATGAATCAGGGCAAAACATGTGAAGAGAGTTATTAATGAAAGTTAATTAATTAGGACTGTGAACCCCGTTGCCAGCTCTTTTTGCAAAATTATTGGATAAGCGGATGTGCCACTAGTCCATTGGTGAAAATCTGCCCAACAAGATTGAAAGATAAAACACCACATACTTCCTCATGAGCTATAAAACATTAACACAAATAAGAGATGATAACTTTTGAATTGTTTAAAGGTAGCACATAAAGTATTTACTTGGAATGGCAGTGAAATACCACATAGTAGGTAGTTATGGTGGACACTGATGGCATGGGTTTGGGTTAAGGTTTGGATGCACGAGAAGCATTCCCTCTCAATGCAGGTCTTTGGCTAGCAAGGTTGATTAGCAAGCATAAGAGTTGAGGTAAACAAACAAATACACATGTGATAGAAACAATCATGCATCTTCCTTGTAAGCACAAACAATTTTAACTTCAGAATAATAAGCTAAGAGCTAACAAGAAAGAAAGATAATGAAATAACATATCTACATGTATTTCCTCTTTTCTACTTAAACCTCAAAGTGTTGTTGCTATCGACCAATGCTAAGTTTGCCAAAACCAAATAGATTTACTCAATGCTCCAAAAGTGATACCAATACTAACAACAAGATCAATCATATAATAGAGATTGCAAACTAAAATAAGATGTGCAATATGTAAATGATAAGACTTCTCATTAATATTCCATAACGATAACTCACACCAAGGGATACATAGATAACCAACTAAAGAGAGATAATTCCACACTGCAAACCATCTTATATGATAACTTCCCTACTCATGATATGACACTACTTGATAGTAAAAAGGTAAAAGACAGTGATAACGTGATACCGCGGCACCCCCCAAGCTTGGAACAAACCAAGGGGGTGCCAATACCAATGATGAATTACTCGTTCGGTGGTGGTGGTGAATTCTTCCCATCATCAGACTTCCAAGGAAGAGGCTCTACATCAACAAACGACATCTTGGTCTCAGGAATCCTGAAACTAGCAGCATAGCTTATGTGTTTAAACCTGTTTTCATACTCACAGTTTTGATTCTGAACATCATAGAGTTGAGCTTGGAGTTTGTTGGTGGTGTCGTGAAGCGAGAAGATATCGTCCCACAGCTTTGCAGTCTCCTTCTTGTGTCCATCAATAAGTTCAGACACAATTTTGTGGAAGATGTCCACTTCACGCTCAGCCATCTTCTTGTAGTTGAAGACCTCTTGTTCTAGTTTCTCCATCCTGTCCTCCAAGCTTCCTTCTCCTTTAGGACCCCGGACATCTTCAATCTGCAACTCTCCATCTACGAGAAGCAATTCTTTGGGGTGCATCTTCCGCTCATTCATGTACGGGTTGACGACGTCCTCAAAGAAGTTGTCCTTCGGAGTTCCCGACGAAGACATGGTGGCTCTAGATCAAACAGATCCTGGCAGAAAACAGCTCGAAACAAAACATGACGAGAAAACGATATACGGACCTCCAGGGGTCCGAGAGATTATATAGCAAAAATTTTCACGACAGAAGGAAAGTACCAGGCCAAACCAGAGTTGGAGAGGGACACCGAGGGGCCATCCTCATAGGGCGGCGCGGCCAGGGTGGGGCCCGCGCCGGCCTATGGGGGCACGTCCTCGTGCGTCTCCTCCACTCCGTTTCGATCTCGTAATTTTTCATATTTTCCAAAAGTAGCGAAAACATTATTCGGAAAGTTAAACGTGGACTTTTTATTACCAGAACTGTTACCTATTCAAAGTCGAACTCTGCAGAACTGTCAATTTGACCTTTGATGAAAGCTTCCGGAGTCACCACTCGAATAACATCAACATCTTCATTATAAGAATCTCCAGAAATATAATGCTTGAGTCTTTGTCCATTCACCACTTGTGTGGCATCGCCTTTCAGAGAACTAATTTTGATTGCTCCTGAACGATACACCTCCACAATGACATATGGTCCTTCCCATTTTGAGAGCAATTTCCCTGCAAAAAATCTGAGACGAGACCGATACAATAGGACTTTATCCCCAACATTAAATTCTCTTTTGGTAATTCTTCTATCGTGCCATTTCTTAACTTTGTCCTTAAAAAGTTTAGCATTTTCATAAGCTTCACTTCTCCATTCATCTAAAGAACTCAATTGTAGCAATCTCTTCTTACCGGCAAGTTTCGGATCTTTATTTAGTTCTCTTACAACCCAATAAGCTTTGTGCTCTAGTTCTAAAGGTAAATGGCAAGCTTTCCCATAAACCATTTTATAAGGTGACATCCCCATAGGATTTTTATACGCAGTTCTATAAGCCCATAGTGCTTCCTTCAATTTACTAGCCCAGTTCTTTCTAGATTTATTAACGGTCTTTTGCAAGATAGATTTAATCTCTCTATTTGATAATTCTACTTGCCCACTAGTTTGAGGATGATAAGCGGAAGCAATCCTATGATTAATACCATATTTAGCAAGAGTTTTTCTAAAACCACCATGAATAAAATGAGAACCTCCATCAGTCATAAGATATCTAGGAACTCCAAATCTAGGAAAAATAATATCTAAAAGCATTCTTAAAGAGGTCTCACCATCAGCACTTTTTGTGGGTATGGCTTCCACCCATTTAGTAACATAATCAACAGCAACAAGTATATGAGTGTTACCTTCTGAAGAAGGGAAAGGACCCATGAAGTCAAATCCCCAACAATCGAATGGTTCAATAACAAGAGTATAATTCATAGGCATTTCATTGCGTCTGGAGATATTACCAACCCTTTGACATTCATCACAAGATAAAATAAACTTTCTTGCATCTTTAAAGAGAGTTGGCCAATAGAAACCTGATTGTAGAACCTTTTGCGCGGTTCTATCTCTGGTGTGATGTCCTCCATAAACACTACCATGACACTTACTCAATATCTCTTGTTGTTCATATTCGGGAACACATCTTCGCATAATACCATCCACTCCTTCTTTATATAGGTGTGGGTCATCCCAAAAATAATGCCTCAAGTCATAAAAGAATTTCCTCCTTTGCTGAGCTGAAAAGGTCGGAGGCAAGTACTTGGAAACAATAAAGTTAGCATAATCAGCATACCAAGGACTATCTCGCGAGCTCACCTTTATTACAGCCAATTGTTCATTTGGAAAACTATCATTAACAGGAACATGATCATAAGCAATATTTTCCAATCTAGATAAATTATCAGCAACAGGATTATCAGCACCTTTCCTATCTATAATATGTAAATCAAATTCTTGCAAAAGAAGCACCCATCTAATAAGCCTTGGCTTAGCATCTTTCTTTTCCATAAGGTACCTAATTGCAGCATGATTAGTATGAATTGTAACCTTTGAATCAACAATATAAGGTCTAAACTTGTCACAAGCAAAAACTACAGCTAATAATTCTTTTTCAGTTATGGCATAATTTCTTTGAGCAGCATCAAGAGTTTTACTAGCATAATGAATAACATTCAATTTTTTATCTATCCGCTGTCCAAGAACATCACCTACAGCAAAATCACTAGCATCACACATAATTTCAAAAGGTAAATTCCAATCAGGAGGTTCAACTACAGGAGCAGTTGTTAAGGCTTTCTTTAGAGTTTCAAAAGCTTCCTTACAATCATCATCAAAAACAAAAGGTACATCTTTTTGATGAAGATTAGTAAGAGGCTTTGAAATCTTAGAGAAATATTTAATAAATCTCCTATAAAACCCAGCATGACCAAGAACACTACGAATACCTTTAACATCCCTAGGATAGGGCATCTTCTCAATTGCTTCAACTTTAGCTCTATCAACTTCAATACCTCTCTCAGAAATTTTATGTCCCAATACAATTCCTTCATTAACCATAAAGTGGCATTTCTCCCAATTAAGAACAAGGTTAGTTTCTTCACATCTCTGCAAAACTTTATCAAGGTTTCGCAAGCAATTATCGAAAGAATTCCCATAGACAGAAAAATCATCCATGAATACCTCTACAATCTTTTCACAAAAGCCATGAAAAATAGCAGACATGCATCTTTGAAAAGTAGCAGGAGCATTACATTAACCAAAAGGCATACGCCTATAAGCATAAGTTCCATAGGGACAAGTGAAGGTGGTTTTCTCTTGATCTTTAGTTTTAACAGCAATTTGTGAAAACCCAGAATAACCATCAAGAAAGCAAAAATGAGTATTTTTAGGTAACCTTTCTAACATTTGATCAATAAAAGAAAAAGGGTAATGATCTTTCTTAGTAAGTTTATTAACTTTTCGATAATCAATGCACATTCTATACCCTACAACTACTCTTTGAGGGATGAGCTCATCATTATCATTAGGTACAACAGTTATTCCTCCTTTCTTAGGAACACAATGCACAAGACTAACCCATCTACTATCAGCAATAGGATATATAATACCAGCTTCAAGAAGTTTTAATACCTCATTCCTTACCACATCCTTCATCTTAGGAATTAGACGATGCTGATGTTCAACAACAGGCTTTGCATCATCTTCCATGTTGATGGCATGTTGGCAAATAGAGGGAGAAATCCCCTTCAAGTCATCAAGAGTGTAGCCAATAGTTCCTCGATGTTTCTTCAATATTTCCAATAACCTTTCTTTCTCAAACTCTGAAAGCTTAGAACTAATAATAACAGGATATATTTTCTTATCATCAACATGAGCATACTTAAGATTCTTAGGTAATGGTTTTAAATCAAAAATAGGATCTTCCTTTGGTGGTGGTGTTGTACCTAGATCTTCAACCGGTAAATCATGTTTAAGAATAGGTTGACGAAGGGAAATTTTATCAAGCTCATTCCTTTCTTCCCTAAAGACTTCACTCTCACTATCCTCCAAATGTTGCTGCAAAGGATTATTAGGAGCAAGAGCAATAGATGCACACTGTTCAACTCTAAAATCATTATTAGGCAAATCAGCTTTATAAGGAGTTTTGGCAAATTTAGAGAAGTTAAACTCATAAGATTCACCAGCAAATTTAGTTACAATTTTCTCCTTCTTGTAATCTATAACAGCTCCACAAGTATTTAGAAAAGGTCTACCAAAAATAATAGGACAAGACTTACTAGCAGCAGAACCAAGTACCAAAAAATCAGCATGATATTTAATCTTACCACATAGAACTTCCACATCTCGAATAATACCAATAGGAGAGATAGTTTCTCTATTAGCTAGCCGAATAACCACATCAATATCTTCAAGTTCACAAGAACCAATTTCATGCATGATTTCCGTGTAAAGCACATAAGGAATGGCACTAATACTTGCACCAATATCGCATAAACCATAATAACAATGATCACCAATTCTAACAGAGAGCATAGGAACACTGGCTTTCCTAGACTTATTAGGATGTGAAACAATATTAGAAGCATCTTCACAGAAAATAATATGACCATCTTCTACATTTTCAGTCACAAGATCTTTAACTATTGCAATAGCAGGTTCAACCTTTATTTGCTCCTCAGGTTCTATAGGTTTCTTTGCACTTTCATTAACCGCACTAGTTATAACAGAATACTCCTTCATTTTAGCAGGGAAAGGAGTTTTTTCAATATAAGCTTCAGGAAATGATCAACAGTTTTAATTTCAACACATTTATCTATAGGTGAATCAGTTTTATCTTTGTAAGGTTCATGATACTTATCAAAATTCTTCGTAGGCAATTCAAAATGAGAAGCAAAAGCTTTATAAAAATTTGCAACAACTTGAGAGTCAAGACCATAAGTAGCACTCATATTACGAAATTTATCAGTATCCATAAAAGTTTCAATGCATTCATAATCATAATTTATACCTGACTCTCTATCTTTGTCGTTCTCCCATCCTTCAGTATTCTCCTGAATCCGATCAAGAAGGTCCCGTTTAAACTCTTCTTTGTTGCGTGTGAATGATCCAGAACAAGTAGTATCCAGCAAGGTTTTATCTTGAAAAGAAAGTCTTGCATAGAAATTATCAACGATGATATTACCAGGAAGCTCATGAATGGGGCATTTGAGCATTAAAGACTTCAATCTCCCCCATGCTTGGGCAATACTCTCTCCATCATGAGGCCAGAAATTATATATGCGGTTTCGGTCTTTGTGAATTTCACTTGGAGGATAGAATTTAGAATAAAATAGAGGCACAATATCCTTCCAATCAAGAGAATCTTCATTCTTCAGCAATTTATACCAATGCGCCGCTTTACCAGACAGCGATATAGAGAATAGTTTCTTCCTAACTTCATCCATAACAATACCTGCACATTTGAATAACCCGCATAATCTATTATATATTAAAAGTACATTAAGGGTTAACCAGAAATTAGAGAATTAGCTAGAAAATCCCACAATAATCAGAAACATCTGACCCTTAATTTAATAGAAGGAAAATCCGTAACCATTAGATCAGACTAAAGCATAAATTACCCACTATTGCCATTACAACATCTAGTATCCCTTTACCGTTTTTGTTTTGTTTTCCTCTTTAATCCCCAACATGGCGGCCGCATGGAGGCGTTCTTGATGGCGTAGCTTAACCTAGGATCCTACTCCCGAGATGCATCCATTGCCAAATAAGAAATATCTATGCACGAATTGCCTCCACGATATTCTTTCCCGATATGGAGCTGCACCACTTTAGCTGTGTCAAGGAAACAATACCTACGCACACAAGAAAGCAAGGACAGGATCGGTGATTCAGAGGTGAGTTGAAGAGATAAATAAAGGCTCCATACAAGCCTTTTGCAATCAATCTGTTTTTTGTTGCTACGGTTGAGTGTTAGCTGAATCCATCTAGCTGCTTGCTTGGATGCTTTGGTGATCTGCAATACGTGCGTATCTACGCAGATTCGTGATCGTGTATGTGCGTCTCATCGGAGTTCATCGTCGTGATCATCGGACATTATACCGGGGCTGGGCCAGCAACCGACGGCAGCGAGATAACCGACCTGGCCTGATTGATTGGGAGTTCCTTTCACTGGTGCAACCTCCTATGTCTTGCATCTTGATCTAGCCTGTTAGTCGTACACCAGCAGGGCAGGGTCCACTGGCCTGCATGTTCCGGCCTCAGCCGTAAGCGATGGGCATACCTGACAACACATATGCTGCAATACGTGTATCTAAGCGGACCCCGAGTTCATCGTCACGGTCATCGGAAGGTACTCGAGTAGATTGTGATCATGTACGTGCGTCTCGCCAGAGCTCATCGTCGCGGTCGTTGGACGGCATATTGGGATTGGGCCAGCAATTGGCGGCAGCGAGGAGATAACTGACCCGGCCTGGTCGATCGGGAGTTCCTTTCACTGGTGCAACCTCGTCTTGCATCTCAACATTGTCTCTTACTCGTATACCGGCAGCATTATGTACGTGCGTCTCGCCCGAGTTCATCGTCGCGGTCATCGGAAGGTACTCGAGTAGATTGGTGATCATGTACGTGCGTCTCGCCAGAGCTCATCGTCGCGGTCGTCGGACGGCATATTGGGGTGGGCCAGCAATTGGCGGCAGCGAGGAGATAACTGACCCGGCCTGGTCAATCGGGAGTTCCTTTCACTGGTGCATCCTCGTCTTGCATCTCAACATTGTCTCTTACTCGTATACCGGCAGCGGCCACTGGTCTGCATGTTCTGGCCTCATCGTAGGCGGTAGGCATACCTGACAATACATTCGCTGCCTACATGTATGCACTCTGGTAAGTTGATTATTATTTCTTGTAAATAATTAACTCTTGCATTTTTCAGAATAATCAAGATAAATCTTCATGGAGGCTCTCCCGTTCCTTATCCTCTGCTACAGTAAATCGAGAAAGAGAAAGGAGGGCGTCGCAGTTGCTCCACCGTTTCCCCGGCGCCGCCGCGGGTTCCCCTCTCCTTCTCCGACCGCTGCGGCGGCGGAAGGGTGGGGGAACCCCGGATCTGTGCGTTTCGGGTGTAAATAGGGTGTGGGCGTGTGTTGCCGGCGGCGATGCTTCGGTTGGAGCGGCGGAGCTGCATACGGCGGTTTGGTCTTCCCGATTCGAGCTCCTCCTCGTCGCTGCTCTGTGCAGGGACGGCGAATCTGTGGAAGTTCCTCCGTGCGGATGGTGTGGCGACAAGGCCGTCCGTGCTCGGTGGGGATCCTGTCCTTGCGCCCTTTGTCGACGCGTCGTCGTCTCCTCCAACGCCGGCGTGGGGTGGTCAAGGTTACTGTGTAGGAGGTGGCTTTCTCTGAAGCTTCTGGAGTGGGGCTGCGGGAGTTGGTGGTCACCGTCGATGTCTGCTCCTGCTGCGGCGGGAGTTGGCGTCGGCGAGCCTACGGTGGCTCGGGGTATTTCCCCGCCGATGTTCCTTCATCGTCCTCGATTCCGGCAGTCGCGCCGAATGGTTACTGCGGTTCTTCAAGGCAGCTTTGCTGCGGACGGGCTCCGGTTGGCTCTGGATCAGTGGTACGCTTGTCGTCTTCATCTTTGGCGCCGTTTGGGCGGCGCTGCTGTTCGTAGACCTCAGGCTGTGTGGTGGTTCTCCAGTTTGCTTCAGTGTGTGTGCGTGTGTTGTAATCTTCTTCAGGTCTGAACACGTACACTTTGCTCAAAAAAAAAAAGATAAATCTTCATGACCTGAAACTACATATGAGATCAAACCATAAGCATATTAGACAGATATTGACACTCTAGCAGGGAGACAATTTTTTCTTTTGAGTGGCACTGGGAGATAATATCGATATACTATGCCTTTGCACTTGGTATAACATAACCCTAATAGCCACCACGGTCCTTGCTTAGTGAATGCAGCACCGTTCATGATGGTAACATAGTTCCTAGACATACAGTTGTTTCCTATCCCGTTTATTATTTGTTTAGATTCACATTAACTTCATTATTGGTTCATGGATCAATGGTCCGATTATTTGGGCATGGTAGCTGTAAAACCTAAACTGTGGCCCATCATGTATATATGTAGACAATTTTGAAGAGTTATAGTATATGTTCAGCATTCAGAATTAGGATCCTAAATATCAGAAGGTAACTAATATATAGACTTTCAAACAGTTGCATTGATCATAACAAAGCATGTTTTTTTTAATAAGTTCTGTCGGGGCCTCCTGTTATATTTGTCCTTTCTGATCACATCTTGAGTTAATCAATGGCTTATTCTGAATTAGTTTGCAACAAAATACGTCAATCCTTGGTACAAGTTAGGACCTTGATCGGTTTTCTTCGCACATTAGGATCCCCAATTGAAGATGGATCGGAAAAAAATGCAAGGTAAAGAAGTTTACTGTTAGTTCTGAACCGCCTACTTAACTTTCACGGTATCGGACTCATGTAAGTGTTGATCGCCAAAACCCACCGGCGGGCAGCGGCCTGTCAACACGGTAGAGCCGGGAAGAGCCTAGAGCTGCGGCTGGCTGAGACCCCTCCGAGCGACGGCCCGCAATGCTCTTCTGGTCACACGCGGCGATGCGAAGTGCAAGGGCGTGCCACCTGACCTATACCTGGTCAGGAAGGTGATGGGGATGCCTCGCTTAGTTCCTGCATGGCATACACGTAAACATTAAATACGAGCCTCGATCGGCTCTCAGGTTATCCTGTGAATCGGCTCAAAGAGCCGATCCACCCATGATTCGTACGGGGTGCACGAATACTTGGTGATCCTGCTTGATCAAGATAAAGCTAATGAGATCTACGACGATTTAGGGTTTTCACCGCATAATCGGATCATCCTACTCCAGGTTGGGCCTCGCGGCCACGCACGGTGCTCATAAGCCGATCCTAAACAAGGCCAAAGAACCAACAATGAAGTTGATCCGCGGAACATCCTGTTTAGGACTTGCGAACGCCACCCTACGTGCCACTGGATCCTCCCCCCCTTTGTAAGGCCTAACTATTGCAGATATTAAACTAATCCTTGCATAACAAGGAGCAATCGTAACGGATCAGATCTACTAGATGATGAACAAGCAGGGTGCCGCCCCCACGCCTGAGATAGGCGTGAGGGCGGCTAGACATGCAAGGGTTGCACTACGTAAGCATGTTATACGAAGAACTATGCTAACCCTAACACATCTATGATAACTACGTTGCCCGCCATCAAAGACGCTTCAGTACGGGCAACGCATGAACAACGTGGAGCTTGTGCTGCCTAGATCGCAAGATGCGATCTAGGCAGCATGTCGCTTACCTGATTGAAACCCTCGAGACGAAGGAGTTGGCGATGCGCCGAGATTGGTTTGTTTTTGGGGTGAACGTTGTGTTGTTGTTTATTCCATAAACCCTAGATACATATTTATAGTCCAGCGGACTTTCTAATTCGGACGTGCACCTAACCGTGCACGAGTAAAACTCTAACTTTTAATCTAAAGATACGATCTACTATATTACAGATACAATGGGCAATTCAGCCCAATTTCGTGTATAAGGCCAATTCTTGTTTTTCCCTTCCATGTATATCTTCAAGTCTTTCTCAATCGTGGCCCACCTCTGACTCGGTCAAATTCTGGTGATAACACATGCCCCCCTGGTTTTGGAATTGGTAATTCCAAAATTACTCTGTTTTCCTTCGTCGGGTCATGTCGTGGCAGAACCGTTGCAGTATCATGATGCCTTGCCTTCTCAACTTCTCCGCGTGGCACCACTTCCTCGGAAACTGCTGTGGCATTGAATTTCCACTATATCCCCTTTTATTTAACCGCCACGAACAGTTCTCCTCTGCATCCCCTTCGCATTAGCACTCCAAGAGCCCTCCTGCGCCACCATGTCTTCCTCCTCCTCTGCCCCATCGGATCTTGCCAGCCAGTCCTCCACGTCCCGCAAGCCGACGCCGGAGTACAACCCGGCGGAGAACCACGCGGCCAACACCCGCCGCGCCATTGCGGCCGGGGAGGAGTCTAGCCACGACTTCTCCATCTGGTCCGAGGACGACAAGTCCCTGACCGACGGGGAGAGCGACCTCCGCTTCCTCGCCGTTGGGGAAACGGAGGAGGAGAGCGATGACGACAGCTTCTCCTGCGACTTCACCTCTTCCGAGGAGGAGGAGGAGCAGGAAGAGGAGGAGGAGGACGACGACGAGAGCTCCTCCGACGAGCCGCCGGCCAAGCGGTTCTGCCCTTGGCCGGGCAATCTTAGCGACTTCGACAGCGACGAGGACGACGCTGACGAAGAAGATGAAGACAACGAGGGCCCGGTCGGCGGCCATTGGAGCGACGACGAGCCCGCCGGGAGCAGCGCCGATAGCGGCGACGACGGCGACGACGAGAGCAGTGATGGCCCATAGATAGGACCTCTAGAATAGGGCCAGTAGTAGTAGATGGGGCAATGTATCCCCTGGTGTTTCCTTTTGAGAGCAATCAGCTCTTCATGTAAGAAATCTTGCCTATTAATGAAGATCTCTTCCCCAATTTGATTTTGCCGATTTCTTCTTAGTTCAATTTAGCCGATTCCCTCTTCTACTGACCTTGCCGATTCGCCCCCTTTGCCAATGCGTAATAAACCGATAACAACGCATCGGTCCTTCGAAATTCGTCCCTTCCTTCTTCAACTGATGATTTTTTCTAATTCTGGCGGATAATGCAGAATCTTCAGGAAAACCTTGGAATTCTTCCAACCAAAACCAATGGTCCTTTTTAATACTCATCATCTGTGAAGGAGGCTGCAATGAAAAATCAGCCGATGGCATCCCCATCGGCTCTTTAAACAGAGTATCCACTAGGCCTGTTGCCCCCCGAGTCTTACTCGAGCCTGCTGCCCCCCGAGCCTTACTCGGGGCGAGAATGTCAGAGAGAATGCGCCACAGCCGATCCTCTTTCTTCCTCCAACAGCCGATAATCTTCCATTTCAGCTGAACTAGCCCCAAAGATTGGAAATCCTTGACAAAGAGGTTCAGGAACCCGGATCGGCTCGAAGTAGCTGAAGAAGTTTCCATTGTTTTACTCACTCGAGGCAACAGAAGGTACCACCGTTAGCCTGGATCTGGTGGAGACTCGATAAAAATTGCATAAATCCACTAAAGTCGATGGCTGCGCATCGGCTGCCTCTCAATTCTAAAGTCTCAATTCTAAAGTCGATGCCCTTGCATCGGCTGTAAAATTTTTTTTTTTTTACTGGCCGATTTTCTCCTATCAGCCCCCAGTATTCATTGCACACATGTACCCCTGCATCTTGTTCATGTACCCCTGCATCTGTTCCCGTATTTAGGTGCCCCCCGAGCCGAATCTGTTAAAGAATGGCAGATATCGGCTCTGTAATTCGCACGTCGGCTCTTGATAGGGTCAAAGGTGAACACAAGCAGAACATGTGGTGAGGATAATTTTGGCCGATTGCTGGGATCGGCCTCCATAATAATTGGAGCGCTGACTGAAGGTTCCGTAATGTCCCTTCATAGACCTTTGGGGCCGATCACAAGGATCAGCCTCGCCAAGTTGCACGTCGCTTTGCTTCGACTACATGGTCAGGCCAGTGGATAAAACCAGCTTAACCCTTCCCTTTGTCACATCAATACGCTCGCAATCGTCCAAGTTGATGCCTGAGAGGGGTTCTTGGCCTGCTGCTTCCCATGCGTTCATGCCAGCCGTTGAAACTTCGGCTGAGTCGTCAGCTTGGACAACCTCTACCTCATCTCCATCCCATCGTATTATGCATTGGTGCATCGTGGAGGGAATACAGCGATTGGCGTGGATCCAATCTCTTCCCAGAAGACAAAGCATAACCGCTCGTGCTATCGACGATGAAGAACGTTGTAGGGATAGTTTTCCTTCCTACGGTCAGATCCACGTTCAGAACTCCTTGTGCCTCAGACGCTTGGCCGTTGAAATCGCTCAATGTTACGTTGGTCTTGATTAGATCCGAGCTAGAGCGTCCTAGCCGACGTAGCATAGAGTACGGCATGATGTTAACTGCCGCTCCGGTGTCCACCAGCATCTTATTCACAGGCCTCCCATCGATATATCCTCGTAAGTATAGGGCCTTCAGATGCCTGTAGCTCTTATCTCGTGGCTTCTCAAAGATAACCGGCCGTGGGCCGCAGTCAAGTTGTGCCACGGATGTCTCATCTAACCCTGGGGCACTGAACTCTGAAGGGAGGATGAACACCATGTTCGTTCCAGCCGATGTTTCATCATCGGCTCTCCTTTGTTTGGGGCGCCACTCCATTTTCCGTGGACGACCCTCTTCATCCAGGGCTCGCTGAACCTTCGCAGCCAGATCAGGCCGTGCCTTCCTTAGCGTATGCAGGTATAACCTTTCGGCTTCCTCCAGGCCGCGCAAACGTTGAACCCTGCGCTTTTGTGAACGGCTGAGTCCGTCAGGGCACCACCTTGGACGGTGGCACCTGTCTTCTTCTTCTTCTAGTCCTTCGTCTTCGGAATCCTCAAGATCTGCCCAACGAAGTGACTCAGCACGTTTGCTTGGTGGTGGGAGAGGCCCTAAGCGCTCAAACACAGACACGTTGGCTGCCTCCTTCTTCTTCTTGTTGCATTCTGGGCAATTGCCGATTGTGGGCAATCGGCTCATTCCTGAATCCCAGCAGTGTCTGAAGAAAGGGCAGTCCCAGTGTCTGGCGTTGTCATCTTGCTCCCTTGATGTGTCCGTGGCACGGCGCTCGTGCTCCTCCTCATCGCGATCCCGCCGACGATGTCTTCTGGCTTCTCTAGCCAGACGATCTCCTTCATCATCATAGTTGGACCGTCGGCGTTGGTCATACTGTCTCACATATTTGTTGAGGAGGTGATCAGAGAGAGGTCGTTGATATCTTATGTTCTTCACTTCGCCCTCCGTGACGTAGCGCTTGCCATCATGATGGAGCCGATCGCGTGGAGCGGCCTCCTCTGTGTCCTTGCTATGAGAGCAGCTGCCCTCATCTCCATCTTTGCCAGAGTGGTTCCCAGGTCCTACCATGTTGATGCTGAACGTGGGACCTGGCTGGCAACCCTCAGGGTAGATGACTTCTACCATGTTAACGGCGGGGAAGGGCTGGGTGTCTACCTTCATGGCGTACTGGTTGAAAATTAAACGCCCCTTCTCTATCGCCGCTTGGATGTGCTGACGCCACACCCTGCAGTCGTTGGTGGCATGGGAAAGCGAGTTGTGGAACTTGCAGTATGGCTTTCCGTTTAGCTCTTGCGCCGTAGGGAACTTGAGACCTTCAGGAATCGTCAACTGTTTCTCCTTGAGCAGGAGGTCGAAGATTTGTTCAGTCTTGGTCACGTCAAAATCAAATCCCACGGGCGGCCCTGGTGGCTTTACCCATTTGCAGGACACGGGGTTCCTCCCGAGTCCATTCAGCCACCGCTACTTCTTGGTCTCCCGCAGGCACTTCACCTTCCTCTCGTATCGACCATGACTATCGCACGCTTGAACTTGTCTTGGTACAGGTCTGGGTGGCGCTGTTCATATGCTGATAGTTTCTGAACCATGTGCGCCAACGAGGGATAATCTGCTTGGGAGGCCATGTCCTTGAGCTGTGTTGCAAGGCCAGCTACTGCCAACTCGACTGCTTCCTTTTCAGTTATACGAACCGAATAACATCGGTTCCTAAGATTCCTGAAGCGCTGGATGTACTCTATCACCGTTTCCCCGCGCTTCTGGCGTAGTTGTGCTAGATCGGCAATGCTAGACTCGGAAGCTTCTGAATGGTATTGCATATGGAACTGTTCTTCCAATTGCTTCCAAGACTGGATGGAGTTTGCTGGCAAAGAGGTATACCATCCAAAAGCCGATCCCGTGAGGGACTGTGAAAAGAGCCTCACGCGTAGCTGATCCGACACTGAAGCCGGTCCTAGTTGCGCCAAATATCGGCCGATGTGCTCGATGGAGCTGGAGCCATCTGATCCACTGAATTTGGAGAAGTCAGGGAGCCGATATTTAGGTGGCAGCGGGATCATCTCGTACTCGTCGGGGTACGGCTTAGAATAGCCGATTGCCCTCCTTTTCGGCATAATGCCGAACTGGTCTCTCAGTATGGTACTGATCTGATCCGCCGTACTGGCTGCAGGAGATGCACTCTGAAGATTCGCCGGGGTGGCGTACTTAGCCAGCCATGTTTGCTTTTCCAGCTCTGAGCCAACTGCAGGAGCTGGGCTTTGGAGTTTCGTCGGGGTGGCGTACTTAGTTAGCCACGTCTGCTTCTCAAGCTCTGTCGCTGACGTTCCTCCTGTTTGTGCTGGAGTCCCTGACGTTGTGGCCTGGTTTGAGAGTGGCCAGTTGCCACAATCTGGCACATACGTGCACGCGTATCCTTGAGGGATCTCCTTGGGCGCCTCAGCCAAGAACTGGTAGTCACTAGGGTCACCACCGATCTTGTAGACGACGAATGCCGGTGTAGCCGGCACTTCAGGTGGTGCTGCCAATGCATATGGCAGCGGTGGACGGGACTGGAGTGGCAACTCTCCTTGATGCGTCCCGAGAGCTGGTCCTGACGGCGAGTACTGGTGGCTCATGATCTCCTGGATCACGCGCAGAGCAAGACGCTCCAACACGTTGACCAAGTTTTCAGAGTGGCGGTGTAGCGAGTGAGCCACCAAGTAGTTGATCTCCTGCCGTAGGCCCCTGGTGCGTTCCTCCGACGGGGCAGAGAGATCTATCCCATCGAGTGCACCTTGCGGTGAGAATCCCTTCCATCTGATGCCATGGGAACGGGTTCTCTGAAAAGGGCCGATGAGGTCGGCTTCGAGGGTGACCTTGATCTCGTCATATCTCTTCTTGAGCTCGTCAGGCAGCTCCTCGTAGGTGACTGGCGTGCCGTCCGCCGCCATCTCAGATGTAGATGGCGATGTGGTTGATGTAGATGATAGTCCCACCGGGCGTGCCAGAATGTGTTGATCGCCAAAACCCACCGGCGGGCAGCGGCCTGTCAACACGGTAGAGCCGGGAAGAGCCTAGAGCTGCGGCTGGCTGAGACCCCTCCGAGCGACGGCCCGCAATGCTCTTCTGGTCACACGCGGCGATGCGAAGTGCAAGGCGTGCCACCTGACCTATACCTGGTCGGAAGGTGATGGGGATGCCTCGCTTAGTTCCCCGCATGGCATACACGTAAACATTAAATACGAGCCTCGATCGGCTCTCAGGTTATCCTGTGAATCGGCTCAAAGAGCCGATCCACCCATGATTCGTACGGGGTGCACGAATACTTGGTGATCCTGCTTGATCAAGATAAAGCTAATGAGATCTACGACGATTTAGGGTTTTCACCGCATAATCGGATCATCCTACTCCAGGTTGGGCCTCGCGGCCACGCACGGTGCTCATAAGCCGATCCTAAACAAGGCCAAAGAACCAACAATGAAGTTGATCCGCGGAACATCCTGTTTAGGACTTGCGAACGCCACCCTACGTGCCACTGGATCCTCCCCCCCTTTGTAAGGCCTAACTATTGCAGATATTAAACTAATCCTTGCATAACAAGGAGCAATCGTAACGGATCAGATCTACTAGATGATGAACAAGCAGGGTGCCGCCCCCACGCCTGAGATAGGCGTGAGGGCGGCTAGACATGCAAGGGTTGCACTACGTAAGCATGTTATACGAAGGACTATGCTAACCCTAACACATCTATGATAACTACGTTGCCCGCCATCAAAGACGCTTCAGTACGGGCAACGCATGAACAACGTGGAGCTTGTGCTGCCTAGATCGCAAGATGCGATCTAGGCAGCATGTCGCTTACCTGATTGAAACCCTCGAGACGAAGGAGTTGGCGATGCGCCGAGATTGGTTTGTTTTTGGGGTGAACGTTGTGTTGTTGTTTATTCCATAAACCCTAGATACATATTTATAGTCCAGCGGACTTTCTAATTCGGACGTGCACCTAACCGTGCACGAGTAAAACTCTAACTTTTAATCTAAAGATACGATCTACTATATTACAGATACAATGGGCAATTCAGCCCAATTTCGTGTATAAGGCCAATTCTTGTTTTTCCCTTCCATGTATATCTTCAAGTCTTTCTCAATCGTGGCCCACCTCTGACTCGGTCAAATTCTGGTGATAACAGTAAGATGAAAAAGATGCAGAACTTCAAGGAGAAAACTGACCGAGAAAGCTTAAGCATGATTACCGATAAACTTTGTTATAATATTCCAAGAATCATTATATTCTCTCGCATGCTACATGCTTATAGGTGCTTACGTCTGCGCAATTAATCTAATCGCCATGAAGTTTCTGGCAACAACACTGTTTAAACTGATATAAGTTATTTAAGATATGTTTTCATGCGCTACATAGTTCACTAATTGATCCACAGCCGTTTCAAAACTTAATTGATCAACAACATTAATATCTAATAAATTATTTTGACTTTATCATCATTACGGTATGTAGCTTTAACTCAGGCATTTACATGAGCTTAAATCGGATGACCACATGTTTCTTTCTATTTTGGTCTACTATCGTTTATACTAAATAGTATCCAATATAAATATTTTGGTCTTTGAGATTATGCAGCAACAGGGGGTAAAGGGTTAGCGAAACAAAATTTCCATTGATGAATTTTACCATGCATATTTTAGCTGTGAATTAATTAATAGTTTTGCATCGTAAGTAACCTGTTGTACCTAATATTGGATCCCTTTCGATTATATAAATGTGAGCCTTTTCTCATTTAATAATCAGAACCATGTAAATATCTAAAAAATGACTGAACCACCTAAACGTTCTCTCGCGTGAAATAAACCATGTCAACACAACATTTTCACCTGCACAAAATTCTAAGTTTTAATCACCTTGAGGAACATTTATATCAAGTATGTTTTCTGGCGTAGTTAAGTTGTACTTCATGTATTTTCCTATGACATCATGTATAAATATTTCTTAATAGGTCTCATATTTATAATTTAAAAGTGTGGCCCATTGAAACTACATTTAGATATTGTAGGTCCTATGTGGAAGAACAACCATGTTAATTTGTTTAAAATGTGTTAATTGTTAATATACACACACCAAGACTCGATAGTAATGATGAGTTCACATGTCAATAAATGTTTAAAACTGAAATATACATGTATTTTTTTACTTATATTATGACAAAGATTATAAATAAAGTGTGTGATGATTTTTTTTTCAAATAATTTTAGTTCAAAGCATGTGCTCAAGGGGTTGTAGAGAGGTGAATATGAGGAGAACTGATAATAAGAACATAAAATAAAAGATAGATCCGGAATTTAATATGTTTCTTGGTTCCAAGGATGAATTACACAAGTGGGGCAATTCCACAACACAATATATTAGTATATCTAATTATATATATGTAAACTATCTTCTAAAATTAACAAGAACTATTCATACTATGTGACAATAAAGTAGGTACATATAAAAAAGAGTTGAAAAACATTGTTAAGGCTTATATAAAGAGATTACCAAGCCAATGGGTTCAACTATACTCTTTTCTCATATAGTGAAACACTAATAGAAATACATGTGAGGTTAAAAAATATTAAGAATAAACAAATTATAGTAAATGTGTTGCCGATTGTTGATGACCATTAACTTAAATTCAAGTCCACATGCATGCTATTGGATTTAGATCTTGCACTAGAAACAAAATACGAAAAAATATTTCAGAACCAGAAAAATTATACTTGATCCACGCAGAATAAAAAATATAACATTTGGTTTATTGATTGTTAACTCTTTTGCCGACTAAGCAATATCAAAATCATTTTCAGAAAATATAAAATTTAGATTATAATTTATTTTCCTAAATGGTGAAATATTACAACAAAAATAAAATTTAAAAATATACTGCTTTTGTGTTTGTGTTACTTAAATTTACATGTACAAATTACACATGACAGTACTGGATTAGTTTTACTTTTTATTGGGAAAACACCCTTTGTAATTTAAGTAAAAATAATAACTACACAACAATGGCCTTTGAGATATTTTTATCACTAAGATAAGAAAAGGTTAAGATTGATAACATTGCTTTCATAATTTACAATACTTAAATCATTTTTAAAATGTAAATCTCAATGAAAATGCACACAACTTATTAGCATTTTCTATTAAAAAAGAATAATCAAGTTGTTGCCGCGCATGTGCGTGGGCCACCCTGCTAGTTCATGTAAAAACAATAAATGATCTCCAGGATGGACAGTTCCATCCCATTTATAGCGGTTATCCACCACACGTTCAATAATTTTCATAGGTATTTTGTATGGAACCTCTTTCTCACCTGGCGCCTCATCCACTACCTTTGCAGTAGTAGTAAATTTCCCAAATAGAAATTCAAGAGAAGATCTCTCCGTAATGAATTATAGCAGCAGGCAGAAATAAAATCAGCACAAACAGTAAAAGTTTCCTTTACCAATTTCACTTACCAATAGCGCTTCACTCCCCGGCAACGGCGCCAGAAAATAGTCTTGATGACCCACAAGTATAGGGGTGTATCGTAGTACTTTCGATAAATAAGAGTGTCGAACCCAATGAGGAGCAGAAGATGTTGACAAGCAGTTTCGATGAAGGATTCACTGTAAATGCTCACAGACAAGTATCCAGGGGGTTTTGATATAGCAGATAAATAAAGTATGAGTAAGTAAAATGCGAGAGTAATAATTGCAGCGAGTGGCCCAATCCTTTTTAGCACAAAGGACAAGCCGGTTTGTTTACTTATGATGACCAAACGTTCTTGAGAACACACGGGAATTTAGTCTAGTGCTTTCGCTTCATATAGTTGATTAATCTTCATTGTTTTGATAAGTGTTATGTGGGTGAACCTATGCTAATGCACCGCCCTTCCTAGGACTAATACATACTTGTGATTATACCCCTTGCAAGCATCCGCAAATACAAGAAAGTAATTAAGATAAATCTAACCACAGCCTTAAACTCTGAGATCCTGCTATCCCTCCTGCATCGATATACCAACGGGGGTTCAGGTTGCCGTCACTCCGGCAACCCCACAATTAGCAAACGAATACAAGATGTATTCCCCTAGGCCCATAAAGGTGAAGTATCATGTAGTCGACGTTCACATGACACCACTAGAAGAATAACACCACAACTTAAATATCAAACCATTGAATATTACTCAACATAATTCACTACTAACATTTAGACTTCACCCATGTCCTCAAGAACTAAACGAACTACTCAAGAGACATCATATGGAACATGATCAGAGGTGATATGATGATGAATAACAATCTGTACATAAACCTTGGTTCAATGGTTTCACTCAATAGCATCAATAACAAGTAGTAATCAATACCGGGAGAGTTTCCCCTATGAAATAATCAAGATTCAACCCTAGATGTTACAGCGGTGACGAGGTGCAGCGGTGGAGATGACGGTGACGGTGGTGGAGATGATGGTGATGATGGTCCCAATGAAGTCCAGCTCGATGGCGGTGACGATGACGTCGATTTCCCCCTCCGGGAGGGAATTTCCCCGGTGGATTTCAGCCTGCTGGAGAGCTCTTTTCTCTCTGGTGTTATCCGCCCCGCAGAGGCGACTGTGACTCTTCGCGATTATTCCCCGCACCTTAGGTTTTCGGGGAGAAGAAGTACGCGAAGGAGAGGCGGCCGAAGGGGGCTGTGGGCTCCCTCCCCACAAGGCGGCGTGGCCAGGGCAGGGCCCGCGCCGGCCTATGGGGGGGCCATGGCGGCCCTCCTCGGTCCCTCCTTTTGGCTGGCTTCTTCTTCGGGAAAAATAAGAACTCCGGTGTAATTTCCGTCAATTGCTGATCTTCAGAAATATTGCATTCTGACGGTGCTTTTTCCAGCAGAATCCTGACTCCGGTGAGCGATTCTCCAATAATCATGAAACATGCAAAATAGGTGAAATAACATAAGTATCATCTCTAAATATGAAATATATCAATGAATAACAGTAAATTATGATATAAAATAGTGATGCAAAATGGACGTATCATGTGACTTTGCCCCTTCAGAGATAAAATAGCATTTCTATCATCAAAAGCATGCAGCTGAGAGCACATATCAGCACAAGTGGTACTAGGGACTGAATTAATAGATGCAAAAATGGTGTATATTGATCATGAAAACCATCGAGGATGTATCTCTTGAGTTCATCATCATCAACAGTTTTACCTACATCAGCTAACTGTGAAACGAACCCCTTCATCTTGGCAACAAACTGTCTAGCCATCAATTTGGTTGATGGTGTGCAGTTTCATTAGTTTTTTTTCTTGACAAAGTAATCTTTGTTACTTAGAAGATTTAAGCATTACACCCGACCTCTACATAAATATCATGCACACATCAGCTCAAGTCCAAATAAACAAAAAATAAAAGGGGCAATATAAGTAATCCTCATAGAAACTGTAGAGACATCTAAGGAGATGGGGGTAAATCCGAAGATCATGCCACCGTCAATGTTAGATAAAAATATCTCTTGCCTTATCCTTGAACGGTGTAGGTATCTCAATAAGCAGGTCTCAATTCTCCACACGTAGAGACGACAATGAAAGAAGCAAAGCTATGCACCGGAAGATAACATGCATGACATAATAGTTTCTATCATTACATACCTTGTCATTTTTTACATAGCCAAAGCAACCAAATAACGGCAAGCACTCCCCACTAATAAGTATTTTAAACCTATGATCAACGCCATTTAGATAGTTGCCAAAAATATTGGCCACACTACGTTATGGGTCTAAGGTAGAACCTACTTAGATGACCAACCATACAAATATAGAAAATTTGCACTGGAAGAATAAGTGTTTAATATTCTCATCATGAAGAATGAATACGCACTTTATACTTTTGTGCCAATTGCATCTTACAAGGTTATGTTTGGTTAATATTACTCCTATAAGACGCTACCTCACATTTTTAGCGGGATCTCATTTTCCAGTTTATTTGGTTATTATCAACTGGGAGCTATAGTTGGATTAGTCCATCATACATTTAGTCTATGGAAATTACGGTTATCATGCGTGTTCCAACAAAATTCTTCAGGCCCATGCATCAATTGGATCAAAGCCACCAGCGTATTAAAGCATGCCATGATGCAAGCCACATACCAACTAAATCTCTTCCACACGTCATATTTGGTGGGAGGACACCAACACTTCAATGACTGTATATCTCTTGTGAATAACGATATTGTATAGAACTAGATATTGTTCCCGGAGTGTAGCACTGGCCAATGTAGCTCATACTCATCTATATGGGTGGTATCAAACTTGCTTGACATTTTTGGAGCGACTTTTAAGAGGTAAAACTCCATATTCCTTAGAGCATTAGTCGACTATTTTTATTACTACCCATACAACCACATACACTACTAAATTTAGTTGAAGTATTTGGAGCTGTAAACCAAACATCATTAGTACATTTCTATTGCCGCCAAGGCGGAGGATGATAGTTTTGACAAGGGGGTACATGAGGTTCAGTTAGATGCATCCGAGGTAAGTTAATGGGATTATGAGATGGTCTCAATGCTAGTCTTTGACATTGAGCACAATGATCATAGCCTTTGCTACACCTATACAAAAAAAAGTGTTCTAAGATAATCAAAATGTGGGTGTTAGTGTTAGAAATATGCCCTAAAGTTTATTATGCGATGATGATATTTTCCAATGTATTCATCTGTTATATATTGTTTCTGACAAATGATGTTTTATTGAACTCATCTTAGCATCGTAGTGATACAATTTACAAGAGTTTACATCTTTCCTCTGCATAAATAAAATGCACATAGCCACACTGACAAAGGATAAAACAAAAAATACGACACAATACAACTATATGGGAAACTCGCAGCAACACCAAATGTGAGGGACGATTGGTAGTCTACGCTGTCATTCATGTAGGATAAAAATTATCCCTCCACCAGCTACAACCGCATATAAATCTCGGCAAACAAGGTCTTTATTCTTCATGCGTTTTATGGAGCTAAACAACACCAACGAAAACTCTTGAAACGTTGGGACTTCAAGTGCAGAGTGTGTAGTCCGGGAAGCAATATTTTCCACAAAGATGACGGGTTAATATCGAAATCTCGCGGAAATGAGCAAAGAGTTGTCTCCCCCTCACTTCCTCTAGCAATCCTGCAAAGTAAAATAAAGCCTTGTGTCCCCAACTTCATCGTGTGGTTGTCAAGCACAAGGTTTCGCGTAAGTAAATAAAACAAAAATAGTAATAAAACAAGTAAACTAGATAAAATAAAGTAACTAAGTAAAACAGTAAAAGTGTTGATTGTTTTTGGTGTTTGGATGCAAATAACAAAAGGAATTTTTTGTATTTTCGGATTAAAATAGTGCACCAAATAGAAAACAAGATAAAAGCAATTTAGAAGTATTTCTTATCATAAAAAGTGGACCGGGGTTCGTGGGTTCACTTGAATATTCTCTCTTTTAAGTTGTAGTTGACAATAACAATTCATCAATGAGATATGAAGATGTAAAATAATACATGTGAAAAATATACATTCATATGGGCATCACGTCCTAACATAGAGATGATACAACACATCTCTCTTATACTCCACAAGAAAGGGAAAACTCCATGCAATCTTGTATTAAGAATTAACATAGCATAGCCAAAGTATTTTGACATGATGTTGGAATATCAAATATGCTACCTTGAACAAACAAGATCATCACTTTTTCACGTGGCGAACATAGCACATGCATTCACTTTATCCCTAGTGAGGTAGCAAAAGAAAAGGAAAACCATAATAGATCATGAATTTGTTGTCACTATTTCAATCACTAAAACCATACTACTCTATCTAATACACACATCACCCCACACACTCTTCTGCATATAAGTTTTTTTTTGAAGTATTCTGCATATAAGTTGGAGCAGAAAAAATACTTAAGAACATGGTACATAATATGCATCTATCAATACATCTTGCACATAATAGATCAGATCTCATAGCAATATCATAGAATAAGGATCTACCACATAGGTATTACAAATATTGCCATAATCATGTAGGGCAGCTCATATGGTACTAAGAACTATGAAGAACATGAGAGAAATAGATCAAGCTACTGCCACAAACCCGTAGTCCAGAGGTGGACTACTCCCCCTTGATCATGGTGTTGATGATGAAGAAGTTGTAGAAGGTGGAGATCCCTTCGGCGGTGATCTGGCAGAGTTTCCCCCTCCAATCTTTGGTGATGCAGCCTCTATTTTTGTGTTTCCATCTTATGCGGCGCTCTCCTCCTGGGAACTCTTCGGGGCCATATATATAGTGATTTTTAGATAAAAATACGTTGGTGAGCGAAATAATCAAGTGAATTGGACGATCGACGGCCGAAAGACCTCGGGTGGCGCGCCTAGACATGTAGGGTGCACCACCTGGTCTCTTTTGGGCCTCAAGCCCATCCAGGTGTGCTTCCAGGTTTCAGGGCGCTTCCCCCGATGAAAAAATGTTGCTCCAAAAATCCCAAGTCAATTTGACTCTGTATAGGTCTCTGAAAGTGAAAAACACACAAAACAGGGAATTCCCGTTCTGCAGATAAACCAAATAAAGGGGATCATTTGGTAAATCCACATAAATCAATTTAAAACATGGTATTACCATCATATATGTTGCAAATATGTGGGAATTCAATATGATAAAGGACAAATTTCATGTATGCATTTTACATGTATCAACATCTCCAAGCTTAACCTATGCTCACCCCGAGCATAAAGGTGATAAAACTAACATGAACTTTGTAGTTTATTATATATATCTTCTAAATAATAATGCAAAGTATCACAAGGTTCAGTCAATAAAGAATGACAATAAGAAATATGAACTCATAAAGTGATAACTCTTAAATTCTACATAGCATGCATAATAGTAGATAGCATTGTAATAAACATGAATGATAAGTAATATGACTCATAAAGCATGCTTAGAAGAATCCTATAGAATTTTTGGAAGACTCTTTGTCCTCTCTTTTCTTGGATATTTTTAACTCTTGAACACAAGAAAGTAAGCATGTATTTTATGTGCTAAACCTCCAACAAAATAAAAGTAGAGAGAATAAAACAAGGTCTTGAGATATGCAATTCATGTCAACAGTAATAATAAGGATGGGCTACCATGCATCTCTTGTGTGAAGATATCTATGAGTCATTTGTTTGACCTCTTAGAGTAAATGTTGCCTCATTTTCCTAGTTGCTAAGGATTACACCTCTTTGTTACTCAGCTCCGGGTTACGAAAACTTTTCAACACACATGTTTCAACCAAGTATCACAATGGGGTACCTTCATGCCGTATGTACAAAGAACCAAAGAAAATGGGTATCTCAACTATAGGCCATCCATACTGGGACAACATGAACAACAAACGTTGAGCATCCTCTCTAAATCTCTCTCACTTTTTTCTCTAACTCTTTTTTTCTTTCTTTTCTTTTCTTTTTTCCACTCTCTCTTTATTTTATTACTAACTCTTTTTTCCACTCTCTCTATTTTCTCTCTCTTCCTATTGAGGATGCTCTTTGCTGAAACTTTCACCATGATTAGGCATGTCTTCCGTTAGCGGCCCATTGCTCTTCTCTAACATGCATGCATACTTACTCTTGATAACATCCACTTATTCCCAAAGAGATAATCATAAACAACAAAAAATAAATAATGATCAACGCCAGGGTGCAATACCCCGATGGTGAATGTTGAAAGACTTTCCCAGTAAGCGTGGTTATGGTCTAGCTCATTAATCATAATTAGTCAAACCCACAACATGCATAGCGGTATTTTCTTTCCAAACCTTAGTTTCTTATGAGATTTAAATTACACAAAAAGGATACTTTGAAAAGGTTGGGGGCATAAAACACACATTATACTTGGAATAGCAAGTTCTATATATGTAGGAATGATAGATACACTACAAGAAAAGTTCTGATAGACAACGTCTCAAAATCGTCCGCTAAGGGGTATTTTTCGTCGCCTATGGGCCTAACCCGACGATATGGGTTCTGTTGTCGAAACTGCGTCAGGCAAAGTCCTACGACGATTTTTTCGGTCCGTCGCGCTTGGGCGCCCTTCCGCCACGGAAAATCGGACCGTTGCAGAAGTGTTTCCGGGAGCCCGTTGACTGCTGACGTCATGCAAACTGACACGTGGCAGACGCCGTTAACTGGCAGTTAACGGCGTTAACCGCTGAAACCCCGTGGTAGATGGTAGGCCCACACGAGGCCTGCCACGTCTTAAGCGGGCCGGCATATTAAGTTTGCGGGCCGGGCCAGCTGACTTAGTTTGACCGGTCAACTATATAGCTGGGCTGGTCCATTAGTTACGTGGGCCGGGCCTAACCTCTAAGGTTGACTGGTCAAAAGATTAATGGGCCAGCCCACTAAGCATGTGGGCCAGGCCGAATGCACTCGTTTGATCGGTCAACAGGCAAAAGGGCCGGCCCACAAAACATGTGGGACCCACTTTCATGTTATCGGGCCGGCCCATTTACCAAGTGGGGTCCACCTTAAAGCAAGTGGGCCGGCCCAAGAAGTTATTGGGCCGGCCCAATTAGCATGTGGGTCCCACTTTCCTGCTATCGGGCTGGCCCATTTAGTACGTGGGGTCCACATTAGATCAAATGGGCCGGCCCACCAAGCCAGTGGGTCGGGCCAAAAGCACAGGTGGGTCCCTGATGTGGACTAAGTCCAAGGATGTGCCCGATCTTCACGGATTTGGGTGGAACTCGTGGGGGTAGGTGGATGAACGCGATGAACACGAAGAACGCGAGGGGGAATCGTGGGGATACAACACACACACGCACACAAACCGGTTTTCCCTCGTAGGCCCGATACACCTACTCGATAGAGGTTGCGAGAAAAGACCTTCCGGTAGAAGTCCCGCAAAGAGATCGACAAATCGAAGCTCGCAAGATCTAGAAGGGTGAAAAGACCGGAAGGTTGATAGAAGTGCAAGCAAAAGACCAAATAGGTAGAAGTGCAAGCAAAAGATCAGACAAACGGTAGAAGTCACCAAAGAGATCTTGACAAGTCGATAAGGAGCCCGGGTGGGTACAAGATCTAAGATCTAGGTAGGGTTCCCACAAGGGTGAGCTAAGCTCAGGTTTAATTTCACATCAAGTCTAATCTCAGATCTGAGCCAACTAGGCTATTTATAGGTGGGGGCAAAGAGGTAAGTTATACGCAGAAAAGTGCTGTTGTGCTGAAGTTCGATGGGGCGGAAGTTCCGGTCAACTTGGGCGGAAGTTCCGGTCAGGGGCGGAAGTTCCGGTCTGGACGGGCGGAAGTTCGGGTCGGGGCGGAAGTTCCGGCCTTGTTCCGGAATTGTGCCATTGTCCTGCAGTAACATCCAGTATGGTTTTCGCCGACTTTCGGAACTTGGGCGGAACTTGGGCGGAAGTTCCGGTGGGCGGAAGTTCCGGTCTCCAGGGGCGGAAGTTCCGGCTGGATCCTGTCTTCTGGGCGCTGGAGGGCATCTGGAGGGAATCTGGCCGGAAGTTCCGGTCCTGGGGGGCGGAAGTTCCGGCCTGGGTGCTGAAGCTCCATCTTCTTCATTTCCAGCTCTCTCTTCATTGGCTTGGTCTCCATGGCTCGCTTCTTGGTCGATGTACCTGATTGAACATAGGGTATGGGCATGAAGTAGTAATCCATCCAAAGGGGTGTCAAAGGTGTACATGGAGAGGAGCGAATTCACCTCTTGGTGTAGTGCTTGGGCTCGAGCTCGTGTCATTGGACCACGAGGAGGGCTTGTCGGTCTTGAGGCGGTGGTGTCCGAAGGCCACCCCGTATCATCTCCCCCCCTTGGGAAAGAGTCGTCCTCGACTCTAACGTCTCTTCATCTTCATGGTATGGTGAGAGGTCGGACACATTGAATGTGTTGCTCACCAAGTACTTGGATGTTGGTATGTCGATGATGTAGGCGTTGTCGTTGATTCGCTTGAGGACCTTGAAGGGACCATCGCCTCGGGGCTTGAGCTTGGAGTTTATTTCATGAGGGAAGCGGTCCTTGCGAAGATGTATCCACACTAGGTCCCCTTCGTTGAAGATCCGTGCCTTTTTCTTCATGTTGAGGCGTGTTACTTGACGATGAACTTGTTGCTCGATTGTTGCCCTTGTATCTTCATGTAGCTTCTTCACGGCGGCGGTGCGCTTGTCGAAGTCCATGTTTGTCCGCTCATGAAGGGGGAGTGGTAGTATGTCGAGTGCCGTGAGCGGCTCAAACCCGTAGACGACCATGAAGGGACTCCTTGATGTTGTCGAGTGCTTGGCGCGGTTGTAGGCAAACTCCGCGTGTGGAAGGCATTCCTCCCATGACTTTAAGTTCTTCTTCACGAGGATGCGTAGAAGAGAGGAGAGGCTTCTATTGACCACTTCCGTTTGGCCGTCCGTTTGCGGGTGCGAGGATGATGAGAATAAGAGCTTCACTCCAAACTTTGCCATGAGCGACTTCCAAAGATAACTCATGAACTTGACGTCTCGATCCGACACAATGCTTTGCGGTACTCCATGTAGGCGAACAATTTCCCTGAAAAACAATGAAGCAATGTGTGAAGCATCGTCGCTCTTATGGCAAGGTATGAAATGAGCCATCTTAGAGAATCTATCCACTACCCACAAATATAGAATCATGACCATGCTTAGTGCGAGGCAAGCCTAGAACGAAATCCATGCTAATATCGGTCCATGGTGCATATGGAATAGGCAATGGAGTGTAAAGACCATAAGGGTTGGAGGTAGACTTAGCTTGTAAGCATGTTGTACACCGTCGGCAAAGGCGCTCCACGTCGCGGTACATTCTTGGCCAATAATAGTGAGTGGAGAGCATGGCATATGTCTTCTCTCGTCCAAAGTGTCCCATAAGACCACAACCATGCGATTCTTGTAAGAGAAAAAGGCGAAGCGAAGACATGGGAATACAAAGTTTGTTGCCCTTGAACAAGAATCCTTGGTGCAAATAGAAATCATCGATGCCCTTATCACTAGAACACTTTGCAAAGATTGGGCCAAAGAAAGTATCGGAAGCATATAAATCTTTGATTTCATCAAGACCCAAAACACTAATATCCAAACGAGTGAGTAAGAGGGTGAGTTTGCGGGAAAGAGCATCCGCCACAACATTGTCCTTGCCCTTCTTGTATTTGATTACATATGGAAAGGACTCAATGAACTCAACCCACTTTGCATGTCTTTTGTTCAAATTGTGTTGACTTTTAAAATATTTCAAGGACTCATGGTCGGAGTGGATAATAAACTCTTTTGGCCAAAGATAGTGTTGCCAAACTTCAAGAACACGAACCAAAGCATAAAGTTCCTTGTCATATATAGGATAGTTGAGGCGTGCGCCATCCAACTTCTCGCTATAGTATGCCACGGGTTTTCCATCTTGCATAAGCACTCCACCAATACCGAGTCCACTCGCATCACATTCAATCTCAAAAGTTTTGGAAAAGTTTGGAAGAACAAGAAGTGGTGCCTCGGTAAGTCTCTTCTTCAACTCATCAAAAGCTTTTTGTTGTGCCTTGCCCCACACAAATGGAACATTCTTTTTCGTAAGCTCATTCAAAGGGCAAGCAATGGTGCTAAAATCTTTCACAAAGCGGCGGTAGAAACCGGCAAGTCCATGAAAACTTCGAACTTGACCAACATTGGTAGGAGTGGGCCAATTGTGGATGGCCTCAACTTTGGAAGAATCAACTTCAATGCCAATGGCGGAAACCACAAAGCCAAGAAAAACCAACTTGTTTTGAGCAAAGGTGCACTTGGGGAGGTTAGCGTAAAGCTTTTCATGACGCAAGATGCACAAGACCTCTCTCACATGTTGCACATGGTCCTCGAGGTTTTTGCTATAAATGAGAATATCATCAAAATAGACAACCACACTCTTGCCAATGAGAGGACGCAAGATGTGATTCATGAGTCGCATGAAAGTAGATGGAGCATTTGAAAGGCCAAATGGCATGACAAGCCATTCATAGAGACCGAGTTTGGTCTTGAATGCCGTCTTCCATTCATCACCTATTGCCATGCGGATTTGATGGTAGCCACTACGCAAATCAATCTTAGAGAAAATCGTGGCACCGCTCAATTCATCAAGCATGTCATCTAAACGCGGAATGGGATGGCGGTATCGAACGGTAATGGCATTGATGGGGCGACAATCCATACACATTCGTTGCGTCTCATCCGGTTTAGAAACAAGAATCACGGGAACCGCACAAGGGCTTAAGCTTTCACGAACATACCCTTTTTCGAGGAGGTCTTGTATTTGTCGTTGGATCTCCTTTGTGTCTTCGGGGTTGGTGCGGTAGGCGGCGCGGTTTGGTAGAGGAGCGCCGGGTATGAGGTCGATGCGGTGCTCAATCCCTCGAAGCGGAGGTAGTCCATGAGGTAGCTCGTCGGGGAAGACATCTTGGAACTCCTTCAAAAGAGACAACAAAGACGAAGGAAGTGTTGTTAAGTTGTTAGTCTCCGAAGATGGCCCCTTGCAAATGAGCACGTAGTGCAATATGGTGGATGGGTTGTGGTGCAATTCTCTCATCTCACTCTTGGTAGCTATGAGGACACTCTTCATCTCACTCATATATGGCTTGTGGCGCTCACTTTCCTTTTGGTGGGTCACTCTCTCACCACTCATCTCACTAGTGATGGTAGCTTCCTTAGCCCTCGCTAAAGCCTTTGCATTGTCCGCAATTACTTGGCTAGGAGTCATGGGGCGTAGGATGAATGTCTTGTCGCCGACCTTGAAGCTATAGGCATTTGTGTAGCCATCATGGCTTGCTCTTTTGTCATATTGCCAAGGGCGACCAAGTAGCATGTGGCACACCGTCATGGGCACTACATCACAATCAATGGTGTCTTCATAGGCGCCAATCTTGAAGGATACGGAGACGGTGTGTTGTATCTTGACATTTCCATTGTCACTTAGCCATTGCACATGGTAAGGGTGGGGGCGTTTCCGGAGTGTGAGGTTGAGCTTGGAGCATAGTTCGGTGCTTGCAAGATTGTGGCAACTCCCTCCATCGATGATAACCTTTATTGACTTGACATTGATTCCGGCTCTTGTTTGGAAGATGTTGCACCTTTGATCTTCATTAGGTAGTGCATGGGTTGTCAACACTTTGGTCACCACAGGGGATGGACTTGCATCATGCACACATAGGACTTGCTCTTGGTCTTCCAAGTCATCATCTTCTTGATTGGTGGCGGCTTGTACCAAGGCTTCATATTCACCTTCACTCAAGTACTCCACATCTCCATCATCTCGAGTTATCATAACTCTTGTGTTCTTGCATTCAAAGGATTTATGTCCTTGAGCTCCACACTTGAAGCAAGTGATGTTACTAGATCCCGTGGAAGCTTTGAAGGACATAGTTGATTGATCCGGCTTGAAGCTTGTTGTCTTGAAGGCACTCTTCATTTGCTTAGGAGGATCCTTGGGAGCAAAAGCACTTGTGTTCTTGATGCTTGAGGAGGTATTTGTTGCATTTCTTGCGGCGAAGAAGGACTTTGTTTTTGCACTTGCTATGTCTTCTCGCACTTGGCGCTCTGCTCTTGTAGCTTGATGAAGCAATTCAACCATGTTGGTGTAAGGCAAGAACTCCACTATCCGCTTGACGGGGATGTTCAATCCATTCAAGAATCTTGCCATTATTTGCTCTTCTCGCTCATCCACATTGGCACTCATCATTGTCATGTGCATCTCCTTGTAGTATTCCTCAACGGACTTGTAGCTTTGCTTGAGTTGAGTAAGCTTGTTGAAGAGGTCGCGTTTGTGGTGGTTTGGCACAAAGCGTTTGTGCATGACTTCTTGCATCTCTTCCCATGTAGCAATGGGGTCTAGATCTTCCTTGTCATGCTTCTTGTTCACTTCTTCCCCCAAACATTTGCATACCCTTCAAACTCTAGTGATTCCATGGCCACTTTCTTTGCTTCGGAGAAGTTGTGTATGCGGAAAATCTTGTCAACCTTGAGAACCCAAGATAGGTATGCATCGGGGTCTTCTTCTCCATGGAATTTGGGCATGGTGAACTTGAGCTTCCCAAAGATTTCCTCTTCATTGCAGTCATTGCACCTAGGAGGTGGTCTTTCTTCACCAATATCTTGACGTTGTTGAGGTGGATGTTGTGGACCTTGAGCATCTCTATTGTTGTTGCTATGTTGTTGACGAGGAGGTGGTCTTCCATGACCTTCATCTTGATCATCATTGTTGTGGCATCGTCGAGGCATCACACTTTCTTCACTTGATGCTTGGTGATGACTTGAGTCTTCATTTCTTGCCCTTGGAGGAGGTCGTCTAGCATGAGGGCGATCATCATGATGGCGGCGATTATCTTGACCTTGAGGGCGTTGAGGATGAACAACATTGATGATTTGGCGCTCTTGGCGCGCTTGCCTTTGTTCCTCTTCATGAAGGCGTTGTCTTCTAGCTTGAGCTTCTTGCATTTGTCGTTGCCGCTCTTGTTCCTCAAGTGCTTGTTGTTCATTGCAGAGACGCTCTTGTTCCCTTGCTCGAACTAGCTCTTGATCATGTCGAAGGCGTTCTTGCTCTTGTTGGAATTGAGCATTGAGGTTCTCTTGGTGAAGGCGCTCTTCTTCAAGGCGTTGACGCTCTTGGACAAGTCGAAGTCGAGCTTGCTCCGCTTCTTGAGCTTGTTGGTGAAGCACTTGAACATCCACATTATGGTGGTGTGGGTCTTCATTAGAATCATGGCGAGATGGTGTAGGAGCTCTTGACCTTGAGCTATGAGAGCGCGAAGACCTTGAGTGGTGTCTTCTCTCTTCTTGACGGTTGAGTGTGTGGAGGATATTGTCCAACGCCGTCTTCATTTCCCTTGTCTCTTGACCTTGTATGGCAAGTGTGGCCTTCAACTCATTGCCTTGAGTTTCAATCTTCTCATTGAGGTCTTGCACTTGATTGTTGAGGTCATTCCTTTGCACTTGAGCTCTTTCTTCATAGCGGACATTGGTATCCTTGAGCATGGCTTCAAATTGATTTAGCTTGGCGTGCACGGCTTGAGTAGCTATCCAATGTTGGTGCCGCATCATCAGTAGTTGGTTCCCTTCTCCACTAGACATGGTTACAACTAAAACAAGAACTATGTGGTGGGTGGTTAGGAAAGACTACCAAGAATGTCAAAACTTGCAAACCAAAATCGAAAAGGTGTTTCAAGACGGAGGGAAACCGATATGTATGCACACACACAAAAACAAAAACTCTATATGGTGTTAGGTATGGATGTGGAAAGCCAAATGGAAGAACAAAACGAAAAGTCTATTGTCAAAAGTGGGTAAGATCCAAAAGTCACAAGTCAAAGGCGGTGATCACAAAAGGCATACACAAGGAGGAACACACGCGTGGGACAAAATGGGGTTAGCGCGACTTGGAAAATGAGCAAGAACAAAATGGTCCTAACGACGACTACTAGCTCGGTGTCACGCTAACGCAAGAGAGACCGTGGCTTGGTTGCAAAATTGAGAAGCAACAAGATTTGCGCAAGACGCCTCTCTTCTCTTTTCTCTCTTTTGCTTAAAAGCTTTGGACTCTTTTGTGTATAGGTGTCACTCACACACTTTTTCTTTTTGTATTTTTCTTTTTCTTTTTCTCACTATGTAAGGATACTACTATCTATGTAAGTATGTCACACTTCTTTTGCTTATCTTTTCACACGAGCTTGCTTCGAAGCTTTGCTCAACACACGCACACCCTCACGGTCGGGACGCTTGCGCAATGCTTCGCAACACTAGAAAGCCACTCTCGATAGGAAAGGTACGTAAAAGAGGCTAAGGCTACAAGTTAGGAGCAAGTTATACCGCTTGATGATGGTGGCCGACGATCTTGAACTTGCTATGGTGGAGGTGTCAAATGAACCGCTTGGAGCTTCGGGGTGCCGTCGTCGTTGTCGATGTTGCGGAAGCTTTGTGGTAGCTGAAATGGCACTCAAACCGAAGTCCAAACACAAGGGGGTTAGTACCAAAACGAAAAACGAATGTTGCTGTCAAAATTTCGGCCAGGCGGAACTTCCGGTCCTGAGGGGTGGAACTTCCGGTCCGGGGGCGGAAATTCCGGTCCTTCCGGGCGGAACTTCCGGTCGCAATCAGATCTGCGGGCTGTTCGTCGATTTGGGCGGAAATCCGGTCCGAAATCCTTCAAATTCGAGGAAAATTTGGCACTAGAAGCTGTGGGAAGGTGGGGGAATTGCAGATCAACACCAAAGGCAAGTTTCTATTGGAGCAAAACCACAAATAACTCAACAAATCGAGAGATCGATCCAAGGCCAAATTGGGGCTATTTTTTGGGAAATTTTTTGGAAATTTTTTTGGGCGAAATTGGTGGAATTGGGGGATGTGGGGGTCAAATCCGTGGCAACCAAAGAGCTGCTGATACCATATGATGTGGACTAAGTCCAAGGATGTGCCCGATCTTCACGGATTTGGGTGGAACTCGTGGGGGTAGGTGGATGAACGCGATGAACACGAAGAACGCGAGGGGGAATCGTGGGGATACAACACACACACGCACACAAACCGGTTTTCCCTCGTAGGCCCGATACACCTACTCGATAGAGGTTGCGAGAAAAGACCTTCCGGTAGAAGTCCCGCAAAGAGATCGACAAATCGAAGCTCGCAAGATCTAGAAGGGTGAAAAGACCGGAAGGTTGATAGAAGTGCAAGCAAAAGACCAAATAGGTAGAAGTGCAAGCAAAAGATCAAACAAACGGTAGAAGTCACCAAAGAGATCTTGACAAGTCGATAAGGAGCCCGGGTGGGTACAAGATCTAAGATCTAGGTAGGGTTCCCACAAGGGTGAGCTAAGCTTAGGTTTAATTTCACGTCAAGTCTAATCTCAGATCTGAGCCAACAAGGCTATTTATAGGTGGGGGCGAAGAGGTAAGTTATACGCAGAAAAGTGCTGTTGTGCTGAAGTTCGATGGGGCGGAAGTTCCGGTCAACTTGGGCGGAAGTTTCGGTCAGGGGCGGAAGTTCCGGTCTGGACGGGCGGAAGTTCCGGTCGGGGCAGAAGTTCCGGCCTTGTTCCAGAATTGCGCCATTGTCCCGCAGTAACATCCAGTATGGTTTTCGCCGACTTTCGGAACTTGGGCGGAACTTGGGCGGAAGTTCCGGTGGGCAGAAGTTCCGGTCTCCAGGGGCGGAAGTTCCGGCTGGATCCTGTCTTCTGGGCGCTGGAGGGCATCTGGAGGGAATATGGCCGGAAGTTCCGGTCCTGCGGGGCGGAAGTTCCGGCCTGGGTGCTGAAGCTCCATCTTCTTCATTTCCAGCTCTCTCTTCATTGGCTTGGTCTCCATGGCTCGCTTCTTGGTCGATGTACCTGATTGAACATAGGGTATTGGCATGAAGTAGTAATCCATCCAAAGGGGTGTCAAAGGTGTACATGGAGAGGAGCGAATTCACCTCTTGGTGTAGTGCTTGGGCTCGAGCTCGTGTCATTGGACCACGAGGAGGGCTTGTCGGTCTTGAGGCGGTGGTGTCCGAAGGCCACCCCGTATCAGTTCCACTTTCCTGTTAATGGGCCAGCCCATTTAGTATGTGGGGTCCACCATATAGCAAGTGGGCCGGCCCAACAAGATAGTGGGCCGGGCCAAAAACACAGGTGGGTCCCACTTTCCAGTTAAAGGGCCGACCCATTTAGTATGTGGGGTCCACCATATAGCAAGTGGGCCGGCCCAACACGCTAGTGGGCCGGGCCAAAAACACAGGTGGGTCCCTCTTTCCTCTTAAAGGGCCGGCCCATTTAGTATGTGGGGTCCACCATGCAGCAAGTGGGCCGGCCCAACAAGATAGTGGGCCGGGCCAAAAACGCAGGTGGGTCCCACTTTCCTCTTAAAGGGCCGGCCCGTTTAGTATGTGGGGTCCACCATGCAGCAAGTGGGCCGGCCCAACAAGATAGTGGGCCGGGCCAAAAGCACATGTGGGTCCCACTTTCCTGTTAAAGGGCCGGCCCATTTAGTATGTAGGGTCCACCACAAAAGCAATTGGCTGGCCCAACTAGTTAGTGGGCCGGCCCAGTAGTGGGTGGGGTCCACCTTAAAGCAAGTGGGCCGGCCCAATTAGAGTGTGGGCTCCACCGTAAATCAAGTGGGCTGGCCCAATAAGTAAGTGGGCCAGCCCGTTTAGTTGCTGTTTATATGCCGGCATAATAGGCGTTTTAGGATTTTGCGGGATGGCACATATGTGATTTCGGTTAATTGGGCCGTTTAAGGGATGGGAATTCGTGTTTTAGATACTGAGAATATTTACGCAAAGAATGATTTACGCTTGATAGCCTCACTTACCACAAGCAAAAAAGAAAAAATGCGCGAAAGAACTATAAAAACTAACTAAATTCTACATCAGCTGCACGGCTTTGAAAAAATATTACAGAACCCAGAGAAATTGAATGGTAATTAAGCCTAGCAATACAATGAAGCGATCCGGCAATCTTTTAAGTTGTCCATGCAGCACCTATATCTGAAACAAAGACATTACAAGTTAAGACATCAACAATGGAAAGGCAAAGACACTACAATATTGTTTGCCAAAGAATTTGGAACTCATCATTTCGTCGTTATAACAAGATCATTGTAATGCGCACAATAAGCAAACAAAGAGTGCATGCCGCATACCAACAGCCAATATAACAGAGCATGTTAGAATGAAACAGCAGACTTACTACTGTCGAGTCCCATGCAAACCAACATGTTCAGGGAGTACAAAATTGGCATGAACAACATAGTAGCAGGCTATAAATTTTGTAACAACGACTGAGCAAGATGAAGTTATGATGGCTACATCTACAGAGCAGGGAATGTAAACCAAAAATAGAAGTTACGATGGCAAAAGCTAAAGAGGAGGGAATGTGAACCAACATGTGCCAAGTGTAATTACTTCATTTTGGCCGTGAACTAAATAATACTCCTGAACTTCTAGTGAAGGGGATGCAAATCAAGATGTTTCGGGATATAAACTTGTAATGAGCAACACATAGAGGATAGTTAATGTTGGAGCTTAGGATGGACCAGATACAGAATAAAGTGGGATCACCTGTGAACTTGTATAAGAGGGAATGCAAACCAATATGTTCAGCATTCCATATGTGAGCGTCATGCCAAGTCAGAGAAACAAGTCAATAATGCTGCTTTTGAAGAACAAGATGGCACGCAAAATTATTATCTAGTAATATGACAAGTTTATTTGTACTACAGGCTAGATAGCAGAGTGATAGCATGCCAAACTAAGTCCTTACTTTCTTAGCTTACAATGAAGTAGACACAAAACAATGGCATCACCTGTAGTACAGGGAATGCAAGCCAACATGTTCATGGAGTAAAAAATTGGCACAAACAACATAGTAGCAGGCCATAATTTTTGTAACAACGACTGAGCAAGATAAAGTTATGATGGCTAGATCTACAGAGCAGGCAATGTAAACCAAATATAGAAGTTACGATGCCAAAAGCTATAGAGCAGGGAATGCGAACCAACATGTGCAATTACTTAAAATTGGCCATGAACTAAATAATAGCAGGATGTTACTATAATATACCTATAATTTTTGTAACAACGACTGAGCAAGATAGAAGTTATGATGGCTACATCTACAAAGCAGGGAATGCAAACCAAAATGTTCAATCGCTTAAAGTTAGCAATGAACTAGAAAATAGCAAGGTGTTACGGTCATAGCTAGGAATGAACTAAAAGAGCTTCAGACAAACAAGCATCTGAACCCAGAACATGGCGCTAAAACAAGGGACTTACATTAGGAGAAGCACTCTGTGGGAGTCACAACAGATCTTCCTGGGGTTGATAGATCCGGTGATGAAGTACGCTACATGTGCTACTTGGGGTTGGAGAGACGGCCATTACACTTCATGGTTACTCATCTCATCTGCAAAAACGTAACGGCGCGTCGTTAGCACAAACAGGTTCCCGCAAGATTAAACAAGAACTTGCAGGCAAGCAATAGAAAAGCGACAGTAGAAGAGTTTAGATCATGCACGGCGCCGGTGAAGCAGATCCGGTTCATGCACAGTGGTGTCGGTGAGCAAGATCCGATGCGGTGGACGACGGATCCGGCGAAGCGGCTCCGGTGGGGTGGACGATACCGCAGCTGAAGCGACTGCGGTAGACTGCTGGATGAGCATATGGTTTCGAGGTTCGGCGAGCATGATCCGGTCCGGTTGATGACGGCGTCGATGAAGCGGCTCTGGCAGGCAGCCGGATGACGAGGATCGCGAGGCCTCGGGTAGGCCAGGGAAGTCCGGTGGGGATGTTCCGGTGCGGTGGTCGTGGAGGTGGGAGAGAGGGACTTGGGAAGTTCCGGTGGGTGGTCTGAGGGAAATGAAATTTTTTGGGAGGGTTTCCGGGCTAGGGAGGTGGTGATCCAAAAAATGACGGGCAGACCCCCCCACCAACCGACTTTGCTGTCATCTCCACAGGGGTAGAATAGGAATTTGGAAGCGTGTGAAATTTTTGTATTTTGTGGGCGGGAAGTTTTGCCGCTATGAGATTTTGAATTTGGCTAAGGTCCAACTATAATGATAAAAAATTGTGAGACTGTACTAGTACCTCTGTTCAAGGCCGACTGCAAAATCAAATCATCATCACCTTGAATATCGGTCACTACCATGATCACGATCTATCTCTGAAATTAGTGTATCTGCTAGATCTTGCAAAGTGTAATGATAAAAAGAATTGTGAGACCGTACTAGTACTTCTCTTCTAGGCCGAGTGCAACATCAAATCATCATCACGTTGAAAATTTGTTACCATGATCATGATCTACCTCAAAATGGGCGCATCCGCTAAAACTTGCAAAGTATAATGATACAAATTTGTGAGACCGTACTGGTACTTATGTTCAAGGTCGAGTGCAACATCAAATCATCATTACATTGAATATTGTGTTACCATGATCATGATCTATCTCTGAATTTGGCGCATCCGCTAAATCTCGCAAAGTATAATGATAAAAAAATTGTGAGACTGTACTAGTACTTATGTTCAAGGCCGAGTGCAGGATCAAATCATCATCACGTTGAAATTTGTTACAACGATCATGCCATATCTCTAAAATTGGCGCATCCGCTAGTGAGAGTGACAGAGAGAGTGCAAGGAGGCGTCTATAAAGGCGAGGGGTGGTTAATGCAACCCGCGTCCTACGCGTCCGCCATTGATCGTCTGCACTTCTTGGGCTTCTGCAACGCGACACGCGTCCACGATTGCACGTCTTCGACCTTTGCACCGCGACCCGCGTCTACGCGTCAACAATTGCACGTCTTCCACTTCTGCACCGCAACACACGTACTCGAGTCTAATACTCGCTAATGCAATATACTCAGTTTTACCTCAAGTGGATGGTCAACAGAGAGTCAACAAATGGGATTAACTAGTTAAATGAGTCAACAAATGGGATTATCAAGCTTACTTATTCGTTTTCACGTGTTAAACTTGTCTAAATCTTGGTCAAACCTAGGATTTGATCAAGATTCAAATGGGCAGAAAATTCCAAAAAAAAACAGAAAAATGAAAAACCAAAGCACATAGTCTTGTTATGTCATATAGTAAGCATTACAGTTGATAAACAAGGTCTAGACATATTCAAACCATACAAATCATGTATCTACCCTCTAACCCCTAAACTATGTCTTATGAAGTCAAGCACGAAGAGAAGTGGTTTTGGGTTTCAAACATGGAAATTTCAAAAACCTCCCAAAAACTTCATTTTAGAGTGACTAAGAAGGATACATGCTTCCTTTTCATTTTCATGTTTTAAACTTGTTTAAATCTTGGTCAATCCTAGTATTTGACCAAGATTCAAATGGGCATCAAAATTTAAAAAAATCGGAAAAATGAAAAACCAATGCACATAGTTTTTCTTATGTCATATAGTAAGCATTCAAGTTGATAAACAAGGTCTATACATATTCAAACCAGACAAATCATGTATCTATACCCCTAACCCCTAAACTCTGTCTTATGAAGTCAAGCATGAAGAGAAGTGGTTTTTGGTTTCAAACATGGAAATTTCAAAAACCTCCCAAAAGCTTCATTTTAGAGTGACTAAGAAGGATCCATGCTTACCTTTGCATTTTCATATTTTAAACTTGTTTAAATCATTGTCAAACCTAGGATTTGTCCAAGATACAAATGGGCACAAATTTAAAAAAATCAGAAAAATTAAAAACAAAAGCACATAGTCTTCTTGTGTCATATCGTAAGCATTCAAGTTGATAAACAAGGTCTAGATATATCCAAACCAGACAAATCATGTATCTATCCCCTGTCGATCTTATGAAGTCTAGCATGAAGAGAAGTCGTTTTGGGTTTCAAACATGGAAATTTCAAGAACATCCCAAAAGCTTCATTTTAGAGTGACTAAGAAGGATCAAGGCTTACGTTTTCATTTTCATGTTCTAAAGTTGTTTAAATCCTGGTCAAATCTAGGATTTGACCAAGATTCAAATGGGCATAAAATAAAAAAATAGAAAAATGAAAAACCAAAGCACATAGTCTTCTTATGTCATATAGTAAACATTAACGTTGATAAACAAGGTCTAGACATATTCAAACTAGACAAATCATGTATCTACCCCTAACCCCTAAACTCTGTATTGTGAAGTCAAGCATGAAAAGAAGTGGATGGTTTTGGGTTTCAAACATGGAAATTTCAAAAACCTCCCGAAAACTTCATTTTAGAGTGACTAAGAAGGATACATGCTTCCCTTTTCATTTTCATGTTTTAAACTTGTTTAAATCTTGGTCAAACCTAGGATTTTACAAGATTCAAATGTGCATCAAAATTCCAAAAAAATCAGAAAAATTAAAAACCAAAGCACATAGTTTTCTTATGTCATATAGTAAGCATTAAAGTTGATAAACAAAGCCTAGACATATTCAAACAAGAAAAAATCATGTATCTACCCCTACCCCTAAACTTTGTCTTATGTAGTCAAGCATGAAGAGAAGTGGTTTTGGGTTTCAAATATGGAAATTTCAAAAACCTATCAAAAGCTTCATTTTAGAGTGACTGACTAAGAAGGATCCATGCTTACCTTTTCATTTTCATATAGTAATTAAGCATTCAAGTTGATAAACAAGGTTTAGACATATTCAAACCAAACAAATCATGTATCTACCCCTAACCCTAAACTCGGTCTTATGAAGTCTAGCATGAAGAGAAGTAGTTTTGGGTTTCAAACGTTTAAGCCAAAAGCCCCATTTCAAATATTTCAAACTTATTCAAATTTGGTTCAAATTTGAAAGACATACAAGTTATAGTACACATATTGCATACATGTTCACACATACTGCACTAGATGCTAACCCTATAGTTTGAGGCCATTGGATGAGGTCGAAAAATTTCTTGGATTAAATGGGGTTGTTCGAACCCCGTAGTTGGATTTTTTTGAACCTTGATTTGTAGAACTGGGCAAAACCCTAGTTTAACCTATTTAATTATAGATTCGTAGGTCGATTTTCTACCTTTTTATTATTACTATGCAGCACATGTGTGTTTGCCCGTCGAGTGAAACTCGGAGGAAGAGGGATCACTCGGAAGGAGAGAAGAAGGGAGAGAATTATGGTGTCTTCCCTTTTTCGGGTGATGATGCTGACTGTTGTGCAGGTTTTGTCAGTGAGCAGGAGGTGCGAGCGAGTGAGCGAGCGAGTCGAGCGAGGCCGAGAATGAGAGAGTTTTTTTTGTGAGAGGGACAACCGAAGGATCCAGAAGGACCCACAGACTCCCAATACGCATCCTGATGCGTCTTCTCTTGACAAAGAAAATGGCTGGGAGTTTGCGTACCTATTGCACGTGACTTGTGCTCACTGAAGTGTGGGACCTCACGCAAGGGCACCACACGTAAGTGACAGACCTGTTGGTGTAAAAACTCGGTTGATTATTATAGTGCATCAGAACAAAGTTTCCTATGGATTCAAGGGTAGGAAATCCAACTTAACTCATTTACATGACATTATTGTTTCCATGAAGCAAAGTTAACACACCTGTCAATTGGTACATTTTGGAGTGACTAAGAAGGATCCAGGCTTACTTATTCGTTTTCACGTGTAAAACTTGTCTAAATCTTGGTCAAACCAAATTGGCAGAAAATTTAAAAAAAAATAAAAAATGAAAAACCAAAGCACATTGTCTTATATGTCATATAGTAAGCATTAAAGTTGATAAACAAGGTCTAGACATATTCAAACCATACAAATCATGTATCTACCCCCTAACCCCTAAACTATGTCTTATGAAGTCACGCATGAAGAGAAGTGGTTTTGGGTTTCAAACATGGAATTTTCAAAAACATCCCAAAAACTACATTTTATAGTGACTAAGAAGGATACATGCTTCCCTTTTCATTTTCATGTTTTAAACTTGTTTAAATCTTGGTCAAACCTAGGATTCGACCAAGATTCAAATGGGCACAAAAAAAATGAAAAACAACAGCACATAGTCTTCTTATATATGTCATATCGTAAGCATTCAAGTTGATAAACAAGGTTTAGATATATCCAAACCAGACAAATCATGTATCTACCCCCTTGTCGATCTTATGAAGTCTAGCATGAAGAAAAGTTGTTTTGGGTTTCAAACATGGAAATTTCAAGAACATCCCAAAAGCTTCATTTTAGAGCGACTAAGAAGGATCCAGGCTTACCTTTCCATTTTCATGTTTTAAACTTGTTTAAATCTTGGTGAAATCTAGGATTTGACCAAGATTCAAATGGACCAAGATTCAAATGGGCATAAAATAAAAAAATAGAAAAATGAAAAACCAAAGCGCACATAGTCTTATATGTCATATAGTAAGCATTCAAATTGATAAACATGGTCTAGACATATTCAAACCAGAAAAATCATGTATCTACCCCTAACCCTAAACTCTGTCTTATGAAGTCAAGCATGAACAGAAGTGGTTTTGGGTTTCAAACATGGTGAATTCAAGAACCTCCCAAAAGCTTCATTTTAGAGTGACTAAGAGAAGGATCCAGACTTAATTACCTTTTTCATTTTCACATGTTAAACTTGTTTAAATCTTGCTCAAACCTAGGATTTTACCAAGATTCAAATGGGCATAAAAATCAAAAAAATGAAATACCAATGCACATAGTCCTCTTATATATGTCATATAGTAAGCATTCAACAAGTTGATAAACAAGGTCTAGACACATATTCAAACCAGACAAATCATGTATCTACCCCCTATCGACCCTAAACTTCGTCTTATATGAAGTCAAGCATGAAGAGAAGTGTGGTTTTTGGTTTCAAACATGGAAATTTCAAAAAGCTCCGAAAAGCACATAGTCTTCCTATGTCATATAGTAAGCATTCAAGATAGTCTTCCTATGTCATGTAGTAAGCATTCAAGATAGTCTTCCTATGTCATGTATCTACACCCCCTAACCCTAAACTTTGTCTTATGTAGTCAAGCATGAAGAGAAGTGGTTTTCGGTTTCAAATATGGAAATTTCAAAAACCTATCAAAAGCTTCATTTTAGAGTGACTGACTAAGAAGGATCCATGCTTACCTTTTCATTTTCATATAGTAATTAAGCATTCAAGTTGATAAACAAGGTTTAGACATATTCAAACCAAACAAATCATGTATCTACCCCTAACCCTAAACTCGGTCTTATGAAGTCTAGCATGAAGAGAAGTAGTTTTGGGTTTCAAACGTTTAAGCCAAAAGCCCCATTTCAAATATTTCAAACTTATTCAAATTTGGTTCAAATTTGAAAGACATACAAGTTATAGTACACATATTGCATACATGTTCACACATACTGCACTAGATGCTAACCCTATAGTTTGAGGCCATTGGATGAGGTCGAAAAATTTCTTGGATTAAATGGGGTTGTTCGAACCCGTAGTTGGATTTTTTTGAACCTTGATTTGTAGAACTGGGCAAAACCCTAGTTTAACCTATTTAATTATAGATTCGTAGGTCGATTTTCTACCTTTTTATTATTACTATGCAGCACATGTGTGTTTGCCCGTCGAGTGAAACTCGGAGGAAGAGGGATCACTCGGAAGGAGAGAAGAAGGGAGAGAATTATGGTGTCTTCCCTTTTTCGGGTGATGATGTTGACTGTTGTGCAGGTTTTGTCAGTGAGCAGGAGGTGCGAGCGAGTGAGCGAGCGAGTCGAGCGAGGCCGAGAATGAGAGAGTTTTTTTTGTGAGAGGGACAACCGAAGGATCCAGAAGGACCCACAGACTCCCAATACGCATCCTGATGCGTCTTCTCTTGACAAAGAAAATGGCTGGGAGTTTGCGTACCTATTGCACGTGACTTGTGCTCACTGAAGTGTGGGACCTCACGCAAGGGCACCACACGTAAGTGACAGACCTGTTGGTGTAAAAACTCGGTTGATTATTATAGTGCATCAGAACAAAGTTTCCTATGGATTCAAGGGTAGGAAATCCAACTTAACTCATTTACATGACATTATTGTTTCCATGAAGCAAAGTTAACACACCTGTCAATTGGTACATTTTGGAGTGACTAAGAAGGATCCAGGCTTACTTATTCGTTTTCACGTGTAAAACTTGTCTAAATCTTGGTCAAACCAAATTGGCAGAAAATTTAAAAAAAAATAAAAAATGAAAAACCAAAGCACATTGTCTTATATGTCATATAGTAAGCATTAAAGTTGATAAACAAGGTCTAGACATATTCAAACCATACAAATCATGTATCTACCCCCTAACCCCTAAACTATGTCTTATGAAGTCACGCATGAAGAGAAGTGGTTTTGGGTTTCAAACATGGAATTTTCAAAAACATCCCAAAAACTACATTTTATAGTGACTAAGAAGGATACATGCTTCCCTTTTCATTTTCATGTTTTAAACTTGTTTAAATCTTGGTCAAACCTAGGATTCGACCAAGATTCAAATGGGCACAAAAAAAATGAAAAACAACAGCACATAGTCTTCTTATATATGTCATATCGTAAGCATTCAAGTTGATAAACAAGGTTTAGATATATCCAAACCAGACAAATCATGTATCTACCCCCTTGTCGATCTTATGAAGTCTAGCATGAAGAAAAGTTGTTTTGGGTTTCAAACATGGAAATTTCAAGAACATCCCAAAAGCTTCATTTTAGAGCGACTAAGAAGGATCCAGGCTTACCTTTCCATTTTCATGTTTTAAACTTGTTTAAATCTTGGTGAAATCTAGGATTTGACCAAGATTCAAATGGACCAAGATTCAAATGGGCATAAAATAAAAAAATAGAAAAATGAAAAACCAAAGCGCACATAGTCTTATATGTCATATAGTAAGCATTCAAATTGATAAACATGGTCTAGACATATTCAAACCAGAAAAATCATGTATCTACCCCTAACCCTAAACTCTGTCTTATGAAGTCAAGCATGAACAGAAGTGGTTTTGGGTTTCAAACATGGTGAATTCAAGAACCTCCCAAAAGCTTCATTTTAGAGTGACTAAGAGAAGGATCCAGACTTAATTACCTTTTTCATTTTCACATGTTAAACTTGTTTAAATCTTGCTCAAACCTAGGATTTTACCAAGATTCAAATGGGCATAAAAATCAAAAAAATGAAATACCAATGCACATAGTCCTCTTATATATGTCATATAGTAAGCATTCAACAAGTTGATAAACAAGGTCTAGACACATATTCAAACCAGACAAATCATGTATCTACCCCCTATCGACCCTAAACTTCGTCTTATATGAAGTCAAGCATGAAGAGAAGTGTGGTTTTTGGTTTCAAACATGGAAATTTCAAAAAGCTCCGAAAAGCACATAGTCTTCCTATGTCATATAGTAAGCATTCAAGATAGTCTTCCTATGTCATGTAGTAAGCATTCAAGATAGTCTTCCTATGTCATGTATCTACACCCCCTAACCCTAAACTTTGTCTTATGTAGTCAAGCATGAAGAGAAGTGGTTTTCGGTTTCAAATATGGAAATTTCAAAAACCTATCAAAAGCTTCATTTTAGAGTGACTGACTAAGAAGGATCCATGCTTACCTTTTCATTTTCATATAGTAATTAAGCATTCAAGTTGATAAACAAGGTTTAGACATATTCAAACCAAACAAATCATGTATCTACCCCTAACCCTAAACTCGGTCTTATGAAGTCTAGCATGAAGAGAAGTAGTTTTGGGTTTCAAACGTTTAAGCCAAAAGCCCCATTTCAAATATTTCAAACTTATTCAAATTTGAAAGACATACAAGTTATAGTACACATATTGCATACATGTTCACACATACTGCACTAGATGCTAACCCTATAGTTTGAGGCCATTGGATGAGGTCGAAAAATTTCTTGGATTAAATGGGGTTGTTCGAACCCCGTAGTTGGATTTTTTTGAACCTTGATTTGTAGAACTGGGCAAAACCCTAGTTTAACCTATTTAATTATAGATTCGTAGGTCGATTTTCTACCTTTTTATTATTACTATGCAGCACATGTGTGTTTGCCCGTCGAGTGAAACTCGGAGGAAGAGGGATCACTCGGAAGGAGAGAAGAAGGGAGAGAATTATGGTGTCTTCCCTTTTTCGGGTGATGATGCTGACTGTTGTGCAGGTTTTGTCAGTGAGCAGGAGGTGCGAGCGAGCGAGCGAGTCGAGCGAGGCCGAGAATGAGAGAGTTTTTTTGTGAGAGGGACAACCGAAGGATCCAGAAGGACCAACAGACTCCCAATACGCATCCTGATGCGTCTTCTCTTGACAAAGAAAATGGCTGGGAGTTTGCGTACCTATTGCACGTGACATGTGCTCACTGAAGTGTGGGACCTCACGCATGGGCACCACACGTAAGTGACAGACCAGTTGGTGTAAAAACTCGGTTGATTATTATAGTGCATTAGAACAAAGTTTCCTATGGATTCAAGGGTAGGAAATCCAAGTTAACTCATTTACATGACATTATTTTTTCCATGAAGCAAAGTTAACACACCTATCAATTGGTACATTTTGGAGTGACTAAGAAGGACCCAGGCTTACTTATTCGTTTTCACGTGTAAAACTTGTCTAAATCTTGGTCAAACCAAATTGGCAAAAAATTCAAAAAAAAACTAAAAAATGAAAAACCAAAGCACATAGTCTTATATGTCATATAGTAAGCATTAAAGTTGATAAACAAGGTCTAGACATATTCAAACCATACAAATCATGTATCTACCCCCTAACCCCTAAACTATGTCTTATGAAGTCACGCATGAAGAGAAGTGGTTTTGGGTTTCAAACATGGAATTTTCAAAAACCTCCCAAAAACTACATTTTATAGTGACTAAGAAGGATACATGCTTCCCTTTTCATTTTCATGTTTTAAACTTGTTTAAATCTTGGTAAAACCTAGGATTCGACCAAGATTCAAATGGGCACGAAAAAATATGAAAAACAAAAGCACATAGTCTTCTTATATATGTCATATCGTAAGCATTCAAGTTGATAAACAAGGTCTAGATATATCCAAACCAGACAAATCATGTATCTACCCCCTTGTCGATCTTATGAAGTCTAGCATGAAGAAAAGTTGTTTTGGGTTTCAAACATGGAAATTTCAAGAACATCCCAAAAGCTTCATTTTAGAGCGACTAAGAAGGATCCAGGCTTACCTTTCCATTTTCATGTTTTAAACTTGTTTAAATCTTGGTGAAATCTAGGATTTGACCAACATTCAAATGGACCAAGATTCAAATGGGCATAAAATAAAAAAATAGAAAAATGAAAAACCAAAGCGCACATAGTCTTATATGTCATATAGTAAGCATTCAAATTGATAAACATGGTCTAGACATATTCAAACCAGAAAAATCATGTATCTACCCCTAACCCTAAACTCTGTCTTATGAAGTCAAGCATGAACAGAAGTGGTTTTGGGTTTCAAACATGGTAAATTCAAGAACCTCCCAAAAGCTTCATTTTAGAGTGACTAAGAGAAGGATCCAGACTTAATTACCTTTTTCATTTTCACATGTTAAACTTGTTTAAATCTTGCTCAAACCTAGGATTTTACCAAGATTCAAATGGGCATAAAAATAAAAATAAATGAAATACCAAACATAGTCCTCTTATATATGTCATATAGTAAGCATTCAACAAGTTGATAAACAAGGTCTAGACACATATTCAAACCAGACAAATCATGTATCTACCCCCTATCGACCCTAAACTTCGTCTTATATGAAGTCAAGCATGAAGAGAAGTGTGGTTTTTGGTTTCAAACATGGAAATTTCAAAAACCTCCGAAAAGCACATAGTCTTCCTATGTCATATAGTAAGCATTCAAGATAGTCTTCCTATGTCATGTAGTAAGCATTCAAGATAGTCTTCCTATGTCATGTATCTACACCCCCTAACCCTAAACTTTGTCTTATGTAGTCAAGCATGAAGAGACGTGGTTTTGGGTTTCAAATATGGAAATTTCAAAAACCTATCAAAAGCTTCATTTTAGAGTGACTGACTAAGAAGGATCCATGCTTACCTTTTCATTTTCATATTTTAAACTTGTTTAAATCATTGTCAAGCCTAGGATTTGACCAAGATTTAAATTGGCATAAAATTAAAAAAATCGGAAAAATGAAAAACAAAAGCACATAGTCTTCTTATGTCACATATATATATAGTAAGCATTCAAAAGTTGATAAAAAATGTCTAGAGATATTCAATCATGTATCTACCCCTAACCCTAAACTATGTCTTATGAAGTCAAGCATGAAGAGAAGTGTTTTTTGGTTTCAAACATGGAAATTTCAAAAACCTCCCAAAAGCTTCATTTTAGAGTGACTAAGAAGGATCCATGCTTACCTTTTCATTTTCATGTTTTAAACTTGTATAAATCTTGGTCAAACCTAGGATTTGACCAATATTCAAATGGGCATAAAATAAAAAAAACAAAGCACATAGTCTTCTTATGTCATATAGTAAGCATTCAAGTTCATAAACAAGGTCTAGACATATTCAAACCAGGCAAATCATGTAACCCCTAACCCTAAACACTCTGTCTTAATTATATATGAAGTCAGGCATGAAGCAGAGAAGTTTGGTTTTGGGTTTCAAACATGGAAATTTCAAAAACCTCCCAAAAGCTTCATTTTAATTAGACTGACTGGTTAATTAAGAAGGATCCAGGATTAATTACCTTTTCATTGTCATGTTTTAAACTTGTTTAAATCTTGCTCAAACCTAGGATTTGACCAAAATTCAAATGGGCATAAAAATTCAGAAAAAATCGAAAGATTGAAAAACCAAAGCACATAGCCTTCTTATGTCATATAGTAAGCATTCAAATTGATAAACATGGTCTAGACATATTCAAACCAGAAAAATCATGTATCTACCCCTAACCCTAAACTCTGTCTTATGAAGCCAAGCATGAACAGAAGTGGTTTTGGGTTTCAAACATGGTAAATTCAAGAACCTCCCAAAAGCTTCATTTTAGAGTGACTAAGAGAAGGATCCAGACTTAAGTACCTTTTTCATTTTCACATGTTAAACTTGTTTAAATCTTGCTCAAACCTAGGATTTTACCAAGATTCAAATGGGCATAAAAATCAAAAAAATGAAATACCAATGCACATAGTCCTCTTATATATGTCATATAGTAAGCATTCAACAAGTTGATAAACAAGGTCTAGACAGATATTCAAACCAGACAAATCATGTATCTACCCCTTATCGACCCTAAACTTCGTCTTATATGAAGTCAAGCATGAAGAGAAGTGTGGTTTTAGGTTTCAAACATGGAAATTTCAAAAAGCTCCGAAAAGCGCATAGTCTTCCTATGTCATATAGTAAGCATTCAAGATAGTCTTCCTATGTCATGTAGTAAGCATTCAAGATAGTCTTCCTATGTCATGTATCTACACCCCCTAACCCTAAACTTTGTCTTATGTAGTCAAGCATGAAGAGAAGTGGTTTCGGGTTTCAAATATGGAAATTTCAAAAACCTATCAAAAGCTTCATTTTAGAGTGACTGACTAAGAAGGATCCATGCTTACCTTTTCATTTTCATATAGTAATTAAGCATTCAAGTTGATAAACAAGGTTTAGACATATTCAAACCAAACAAATCATGTATCTACCCCTAACCCTAAACTCTGTCTTATGAAGTCAAGCATGAACAAAGTGGTTTTGGGTTTCAAATATGGAAATTTCAAAAACCTATCAAAAGCTTCATTTTAGAGTGACTGACTAAGAAGGATCCATGCTTACCTTTTCATTTTCATATAGTAATTAAGCATTCAAGTTGATAAACAAGGTTTAGACATATTCAAACCAAACAAATCATGTATCTACCCCTAACCCTAAACTCGGTCTTATGAAGTCTAGCATGAAGAGAAGTAGTTTTGGGTTTCAAACGTTTAAGCCAAAAGCCCCATTTCAAATATTTCAAACTTATTCAAATTTGGTTCAAATTTGAAAGACATACAAGTTATAGTACACATAGTGCATACATGTTCACACATACTGCACTAGATGCTAACCCTATAGTTTGAGGCCATTGGATGAGGTCAAAAAAATGGGGTTGTTCGAACCCCGTAGTTGGATTTTTTTGAACCTTGATTTGTAGAACTGGGCAAAACCCTAGTTTAACCTATTTAATTATAGATTCGTAGGTCGATTTTCTACCTTTTTATTATTACTATGCAGCACATGTGTGTTTGCCCGTCGAGTGAAACTCGGAGGAAGAGGGATCACTCGGAAGGAGAGAAGAAGGGAGAGAATTATGGTGTCTTCCCTTTTTCGGGTGATGATGCTGACTGTTGTGTAGGTTTTGTCAGTGAGCAGGAGGTGCGAGCGAGCGAGCGAGTCGAGCGAGGCCGAGAATGAGAGAGTTTTTTTTTTGTGAGAGGGACAACCGAAGGATCCAGAAGGACCCACAGACTCCCAATACGCATCCTGATGCGTCTTCTCTTGACAAAGAAAATGGCTGGGAGTTTGCGTACCTATTGCACGTGACTTGTGCTCACTGAAGTGTGGGACCTCACGCATGGGCACCACACGTAAGTGACAGACCTGTTGGTGTAAAAACTCGGTTGATTATTATAGTGCATTAGAACAAAGTTTCCTATGGATTCAAGGGTAGGAAATCCAAGTTAACTCATTTACATGACATTATTTTTTCGATGAAGCAAAGTTAACACACCTATCAATTTCCCGTACATTTTGGAGTGACTAAGAAGGATCCAGGCTTACTTATTCGTTTTCACGTGTAAAACTTGTCTAAATCTTGGTCAAACCAAAATGGCAGAAAATTAAAAAAAAACTGAAAAATGAAAAACCAAAGCACATAGTCTTATATGTCATATAGTAAGCATTAAAGTTGATTAACAAGGTGTAGACATATTCAAACCATACAAATCATGTATCTACCCCCTAACCCCTAAACTATGTCTTATGAAGTCACGCATGAAGAGAAGTGGTTTTGGGTTTCAAACATGTAATTTTCAAAAACCTCCCAAAAACTTCATTTTATAGTGACTAAGAAGGATACATGCTTCCCTTCTCATTTTCATGTTTTAAACATGTTTAAATCTTGGTCAAACCTAGGATTCGACCAAGATTCAAATGGGCACAAAAAAAATGAAAAACAAAAGCACATAGTCTTCTTATATATGTCATATCGTAAGCATTCAAGTTGATAAACAAGGTCTAGATATATCCAAACCAGACAAATCATGTATCTACCCCCTTGTCGATCTTATGAAGTCTAGCATGAAGAAAAGTTGTTTTGGGTTTCAAACATGGAAATTTCAAGAACATCCCAAAAGCTTCATTTTAGAGCGACTAAGAAGGATCCAGGCTTACCTTTCCATTTTCATGTTTTAAACTTGTTTAAATCTTGGTGAAATCTAGGATTTGACCAAGATTCAAATGGGCATAACATAAAAAAAATAGAAAAATGAAAAACCAAAGCGCACATAGTCTTCTTATGTCATATAGTAAGCATTAAAGTTGGTAAACAAGGTCTAGAGATATTCAAACCAGACAAATCATGTATCTACCCCCTAACCCCTCAACTCTGTCTTATAAAGTCAAGCATGAAGATAAGTGGTTTTGGGTTTCAAACGTGGAAATTTCAAAAACCTCCCAAAAACTTCATTTTAGGGTGACTAAGAAGGATACAGGCTTCCCTTTTCATTTTCATGTTCTATACTTGTTTAAATCTTGGTCAAACCTATGATTTGAACAAGATTCAAATGTGCATCAAAATTCAAAAAAAATCAGAAAAATGAAAAACCAAAGCACATAGTTTTCTTATGTCATATAGTAAGCATTAAAGTTGATAAACAAGGTCTATACATATTCAAACAAGAAAATTCATGTATCTACCCCCTAACCCTAAACTTTGTCTTATGTAGTCAAGCATGAAGAGAAGTGGTTTTGGGTTTCAAATATGGAAATTTCAAAAACCTATCAAAAGCTTCATTTTAGAGTGACTGGCTAAGAAGGATCCATGCTTACCTTTTCATTTTCATATTTTAAACTTGTTTAAATCATTGTCAAGCCTAGGATTTGACCAAGATTTAAATGGGCATAAAATTAAAAAAAATCGGAAAAATGAAAAACAAAAGCACATAGTCTTCTTATGTCACATATATATATAGTAAGCATTCAAAAGTTGATAAACAAGGTCTAGACATATTCAATCATGTATCTACCCCTAACCCTAAACTATGTCTTATGAAGTCAAGCATGAAGAGAAGTGTTTTTTGGTTTCAAACATGGAAATTTCAAAAACCTCCCAAAAGCTTCATTTTAGAGTGACTAAGAAGGATCCATGCTTACCTTTTCATTTTCATGTTTTAAACTTGTTTAAATCTTGGTCAAACCTAGGATTTGACCAATATTCAAATGGGCATAAAATAAAAAAAACAAAGAACATAGTCTTCTTATGTCATATAGTAAGCATTCAAGTTCATAAACAAGGTCTAGACATATTCAAACTAGGCAAATCATGTACCCCCTAACCCTAAACACTCTGTCTTAATTATATATGAAGTCAAGCATGAAGCAGAGAAGTGTGGTTTGGGTTTCAAACATGGAAATTTCAAAAACCTCCCAAAAGCTTCATTTTAATTAGACTGACTGGTTAATTAAGAAGGATCCAGGATTAATTACCTTTTCATTGTCATGTTTTAAACTTGTTTAAATCTTGCTCAAACCTAGGATTTGACCAAAATTCAAATGGGCATAAAAATTTAGAAAAAATCGAAAGAATGAAAAACCAAAGCACATAGCCTTCTTATGTCATATAGTAAGCATTCAAATTGATAAACATGGTCTAGACATATTCAAACCAGAAAAATCATGTATCTACCCCTAACCCTAAACTCTGTCTTATGAAGTCAAGCATGAACAGAAGTGGTTTTGGGTTTCAAACATGGTAAATTCAAGAACCTCCCAAAAGCTTCATTTTAGAGTGACTAAGAGAAGGATCCAGACTTAATTACCTTTTTCATTTTCACATGTTAAACTTGTTTAAATCTTGCTCAAACCTAGGATTTTACCAAGATTCAAATGGGCATAAAAATAAAAAAAATGAAATACCAATGCACATAGTCCTCTTATATATGTCATATAGTAAGCATTCAACAAGTTGATAAACAAGGTCTAGACACATATTCAAACCAGACAAATCATGTATCTACCCCTATCGACCCTAAACTTCGTCTTATATGAAGTCAAGCATGAAGAGAAGTGTGGTTTTTGGTTTCAAACATGGAAATTTCAAAAACCTCCGAAAAGCACATAGTCTTCCTATGTCATATAGTAAGCATTCAAGATAGCCTTCCTATGTCATGTAGTAAGCATTCAAGATAGTCTTCCTATATCATGTATCTACACCCACTAACCCTAAACTTTGTCTTATGTAGTCAAGCATGAAGAGAAGTGGTTTTGGGTTTCAAATATGGAAATTTCAAAAACCTATCAAAAGCTTCATTTTAGAGTGACTGACTAAGAAGGATCCATGCTTACCTTTTCATTTTCATATAGTAATTAAGCATTCAAGTTGATAAACAAGGTTTAGACATATTCAAACCAAACAAATCATGTATCTACCCCTAACCCTAAACTCTGTCTTATGAAGTCAAGCATGAACAGAAGTGGTTTTGGGTTTCAAATATGGAAATTTCAAAAACCTATCAAAAGCTTCATTTTAGAGTGACTGACTAAGAAGGATCCATGCTTACCTTTTCATTTTCATATAGTAATTAAGCGTTCAAGTTGATAAACAAGGTTTAGACATATTCAAACCAAACAAATCATGTATCTACCCCTAACCCTAAACTCGGTCTTATGAAGTCTAGCATGAAGAGAAGTAGTTTTGGGTTTCAAACGTTTAAGCCAAAAGCCCCATTTCAAATATTTCAAGCTTATTCAAATTTGGTTCAAATTTGAAAGACATACAAGTTATAGTACACATAGTGCATACATGTTCACACATACTGCACTAGATGCTAACCCTATAGTTTGAGGCCATTGGATGAGGTCGAAAAAATTCTTGGATTAAATGGGGTTGTTCGAACCCAGTAGTTGGATTTTTTTGAACCTTGATTTGTAGAACCGGGCAAAACCCTAGTTTAACCTATTTAATTATAGATTCGTAGGTCGATTTTCTACCTTTTTATTAATACTATGCAGCACATGTGTGTTTGCCCGTCGAGTGAAACTCGGAGGAAGAGGGATCACTCGGAAGGAGAGAAGAAGGGAGAGAATTATGGTGTCTTCCCTTTTTGGGTGATGATGTTGACTGTTGTGCAGGTTTTGTCAGCGAGCAGGAGGTGCGAGCGAGCGAGCGAGTCGAGCGAGGCCGAGAATGAGAGAGTTTTTTTTTGTGAGAGGGACAACCGAAGGATCCAGAAGGACCCACAGACTCCCAATACGCATCCTGATGCGTCTTCTCTTGACAAAGAAAATGGCTGGGAGTTTGCGTACCTATTGCACGTGACTTGTGCTCACTGAAGTGTGGGACCTCACGCATGGGCACCACACGTAAGTGACAGACCTGTTGGTGTAAAAACTCGGTTGATTATTATAGTGCATTAGAACAAAGTTTCCTATGGATTCAAGGGTAGGAAATCCAAGTTAACTCATTTACATGACATTATTTTTTCCATGAAGCAAAGTTAACACACCTATCAATTGGTACATTTTGGAGTGACTAAGAAGGATCCAGGCTTACTTATTCGTTTTCACGTGTAAAACTTGTCTAAATCTTGGTCAAACCAAATTGGCAGAAAATTCAAAAAAAAAACTGAAAAATGAAAAACCAAAGCACATAGTTTTATATGTCATATAGTAAGCATTAAAGTTGATAAACAAGGTCTAGACATATTCAAACCATACAAATCATGTATCTACCCCCTAACCCCTAAACTATGTCTTATGAAGTCACGCATGAAGAGAAGTGGTTTTGGGTTTCAAACATGGAATTTTCAAAAACTCCCAAAAACTACATTTTATAGTGACTAAGAAGGATACATGCTTCCCTTTTCATTTTCATGTTTTAAACTTGTTTAAATCTTGGTCAAACCTAGGATTCGACCAAGATTCAAATGGGCACAAAAAAATGAAAAACAAAAGCACATAGTCTTCTTATATATGTCATATCGTAAGCATTCAAGTTGATAAACAAGGTCTAGATATATCCAAACCAGACAAATCATGTATCTACCCCCTTGTCGATCTTATGAAATCTAGCATGAAGAAAAGTTGTTTTGGGTTTCAAACATGGAAATTTCAAGAACATCCCAAAAGCTTCATTTTAGAGCGAGTAAGAAGGATCCAGGCTTACCTTTCCATTTTCATGTTTTAAACTTGTTTAAATCTTGGTGAAATCTAGGATTTGACCAAGATTAAAATGGACCAAGATTCAAATGGGCATAAAGTAAAAAAATAGAAAAATGAAAAACCAAAGCGCACATAGTCTTATATGTCATATAGTAAGCATTCAAATTGATAAACATGGTCTAGACATATTCAAACCAGAAAAATCATGTATCTACCCCTAACCCTAAACTCTGTCTTATGAAGTCAAGCATGAATGTAGTGGTTTTGGGTTTCAAACATGGTAAATTCAAGAACCTCCCAAAAGCTTCATTTTAGAGTGACTAAGAGAAGGATCCAGACTTAATTACCTTTTTCATTTTCACATGTTAAACTTGTTTAAATCTTGCTCAAACCTAGGATTTTACCAAGATTCAAATGGGCATAAAAATCAAAAAAATGAAATACCAATGCACATAGTCCTCTTATATATGTCATATAGTAAGCATTCAACAAGTTGATAAACAAGGTCTAGACACATATTCAAACCAGACAAATCATGTATCTACCCCCTATCGACCCTAAACTTCGTCTTATATGAAGTCAAGCGTGAAGAGAAGTGTGGTTTTTGGTTTCAAACAGGGAAATTTCAAAAACCTCCGAAAAGCACATAGTCTTTCTATGTCATATAGTAAGCATTCAAGATAGTCTTCCTATGTCATGTAGTAAGCATTCAAGATAGTCTTCCTATGTCATGTATCTACACCCCCCTAACCCTAAACTTTGTCTTATGTAGTCAAGCATGAAGAGAAGTGGTTTTAGGTTTCAAATATGGAAAATTCAAAAACCTATCAAAATCTTCATTTTAGAGTGACTGACTAAGAAGGATCCATGCTTACCTTTTCATTTTCATATAGTAATTAAGCATTCAAGTTGATAAACAAGGTTTAGACATATTCAAACCAAACAAATCATGTATCTACCCCTAACCCTAAACTCGGTCTTATGAAGTCTAGCATGAAGAGAAGTAGTTTTGGGTTTCAAACGTTTAAGCCAAAAGCCCCATTTCAAATATTTCAAACTTATTCAAATTTGGTTCAAATTTGAAAGACATACAAGTTATAGTACACATAGTGCATACATGTTCACACATACTGCACTAGATGCTAACCCTATAGTTTGAGGCCATTGGATGAGGTCGAAAAATTTCTTGGATTAAATGGGGTTGTTCGAACCCCGTAGTTGGATTTTTTTGAACCTTGATTTGTAGAACTGGGCAAAACCCTAGTTTAACCTATTTAATTATAGATTCGTAGGTCAATTTTCTACCTTTTTATTATTACTATGCAGCACATGTGTGTTTGCCCGTCGAGTGAAACTCGGAGGAAGAGGGATCACTCGGAAGGAGAGAAGAAGGGAGAGAATTATGGTGTCTTCCCTTTTTCGGGTGATGATGCTGACTGTTGTGCAGGTTTTGTCAGTGAGCAGGAGGTGCGAGCGAGCGAGCGAGTCGAGCGAGGCCGAGAATGAGAGAGTTTTTTTTTGTGAGAGTGACAACCGAAGGATCCAGAAGGACCCACAGACTCCCAATACGCATCCTGATGCGTCTTCTCTTGACAAAGAAAATGGCTGGGAGTTTGCGTACCTATTGCACGTGACTTGTGCTCACTGAAGTGTGGGACCTCACGCATGGGCACCACACGTAAGTGACAGACTGTTGGTGTAAAAACTCGGTTGATTATTATAGTGCATTAGAACAAAGTTTCCTATGGATTCAAGGGTAGGAAATCCAAGTTAACTCATTTACATGACATTATTTTTTCCATGAAGCAAAGTTAACACACCTATCAATTGGTACATTTTGGAGTGACTAAGAAGGATCCAGGCTTACTTATTCGTTTTCACGTGTAAAACTTGTCTAAATCTTGGTCAAACCAAATTGGCAGAAAATTAAAAAAAAACTGAAAAATGAAAAACCAAAGCACATAGTCTTATATGTCATATAGTAAGCATTACAGTTGATAAACAAGGTCTAGACATATTCAAACCATACAAATCATGTATCTACCCCCTAACCCCTAAACTATGTCTTATGAAGTCACGCATGAAGAGAAGTGGTTTTGGGTTTCAAACATGGAATTTTCAAAAACTCCCAAAAACTACATTTTATAGTGACTAAGAAGGATACATGCTTCCCTTTTCATTTTCATGTTTTAAACTTGTTTAAATCTTGGTCAAACCTAGGATTCGACCAAGATTCAAATGGGCACAAAAAAAATGAAAAACAAAAGCACATAGTCTTCTTATATATGTCATATCGTAAGCATTCAAGTTGATAAACAAGGTCTAGATATATCCAAACCAGACAAATCATGTATCTACCCCCTTGTCGATCTTATGAAATCTAGCATGAAGAAAAGTTGTTTTGGGTTTCAAACATGGAAATTTCAAGAACATCCCAAAAGCTTCATTTTAGAGCGACTAAGAAGGATCCAGGCTTACCTTTCCATTTTCATGTTTTAAACTTGTTTAAATCTTGGTGAAATCTAGGATTTGACCAAGATTCAAATGGACCAAGATTCAAATGGGCATAAAATAAATAAAAAAAAATGAAAAACCAAAGCGCACATAGTCTTATATGTCATATAGTAAGCATTCAAATTGATAAACATGGTCTAGACATATTCAAACCAGAAAAATCATGTATCTACCCCTAACCCTAAACTCTGTCTTATGAAGTCAAGCATGAACAGAAGTGGTTTTGGGTTTCAAACATGGTAAATTCAAGAACCTCCCAAAAGCTTCATTTTAGAGTGACTAAGAGAAGGATCCAGACTTAATTACCTTTTTCATTTTCACATGTTAAACTTGTTTAAATCTGGCTCAAACCTAGGATTTTACCAAGATTCAAATGGGCATAAAAATCAAAAAAATGAAATACCAATGCACATAGTCCTCTTATATATGTCATATAGTAAGCATTCAACAAGTTGATAAACAAGGTCTAGACACATATTCAAACCAGACAAATCATGTATCTACCCCCTATCGACCCTAAACTACGTCTTATATGAAGTCAAGCATGAAGAGAAGTGTGGTTTTTGGTTTCAAACATGGAAATTTCAAAAACCTCCGAAAAGCACATAGTCTTTCTATGTCATATAGTAAGCATTCAAGATAGTCTTCCTATGTCATGTAGTAAGCATTCAAGATAGTCTTCCTATGTCATGTATCTACACCCCCTAACCCTAAACTTTGTCTTATGTAGTCAAGCATGAAGAGAAGTGGTTTTAGGTTTCAAATATGGAAAATTCAAAAACCTATCAAAAGCTTCATTTTAGAGTGACTGACTAAGAAGGATCCATGCTTACCTTTTCATTTTCATATAGTAATTAAGCATTCAAGTTGATAAACAAGGTTTAGACATATTCAAACCAAACAAATCATGTATCTACCCCTAACCCTAAACTCGGTCTTATGAAGTCTAGCATGAAGAGAAGTAGTTTTGGGTTTCAAACGTTTAAGCCAAAAGCCCCATTTCAAATATTTCAAACTTATTCAAATTTGGTTCAAATTTGAAAGACATACAAGTTATAGTACACATAGTGCATACATGTTCACACATACTGCACTAGATGCTAACCCTATAGTTTGAGGCCATTGGATGAGGTCGAAAAATTTCTTGGATTAAATGGGGTTGTTCGAACCCCGTAGTTGGATTTTTTTGAACCTTGATTTGTAGAACTGGGCAAAACCCTAGTTTAACCTATTTAATTATAGATTCGTAGGTCGATTCTTTACCTTTTTATTATTACTATGCATCACATGTGTGTTTGCCCGTCGAGTGAAACTCGGAGGAAGAGGGATCACTCGGAAGGAGAGAAGAAGGGAGAGAATTATGGTGTCTTCCCTTTTTCGGGTGATGATGCTGACTGTTGTGCAGGTTTTGTCAGTGAGCAGGAGGTGCGAGCGAGCGAGCGAGTCGAGCGAGGCCGAGAATGAGAGAGTTTTTTTTGTGAGAGGGACAACCGAAGGATCCAGAAGGACCCACAGACTCCCAATACGCATCCTGATGCGTCTTCTCTTGACAAAGAAAATGGCTGGGAGTTTGCGTACCTATTGCACGTGACTTGTGCTCACTGAAGTGTGGGACCTCACGCATGGGCACCACACGTAAGTGACAGACCTGTTGGTGTAAAAACTCGGTTGATTATTATAGTGCATTAGAACAAAGTTTCCTATGGATTCAAGGGTAGGAAATCCAAGTTAACTCATTTACATGACATTATTTTTTCCATGAAGCAAAGTTAACACACCTATCAATTTCCCGTACATTTTGGAGTGACTAAGAAGGATCCAGGCTTACTTATTCGTTTTCACGTGTAAAACTTGTCTAAATCTTGGTCAAACCAAATTGGCAGAAAATTCAAAAAAAAAACTGAAAAATGAAAAACCAAAGCACATAGTCTTATATGTCATATAGTAAGCATTAAAGTTGATAAACAAGGTCTAGACATATTCAAACCATACAAATCATGTATCTACCCCTAACCCCTAAACTATGTCTTATGAAGTCACGCATGAAGAGAAGTGGTTTTGGGTTTCAAACATGGAATTTTCAAAAACCTCCCAAAAACTACATTTTATAGTGACTAAGAAGGATACATGCTTCCCTTTTCATTTTCATGTTTTAAACTTCTTTAAATCTTGGTCAAACCTAGGATTCGACCAAGATTCAAATGGGCACAAAAAAATGAAAAACAAAAGCACATAGTCTTCTTATATATGTCATATTGTAAGCATTCAAGTTGATAAACAAGGTCTAGATATATCCAAACCAGACAAATCATGTATCTACCCCCTTGTCGATCTTATGAAGTCTAGCATGAAGAAAAGTTGTTTCGGGTTTCAAACATGGAAATTTCAAGAACATCCCAAAAGCTTCATTTTAGAGCGACTAAGAAGGATCCAGGCTTACCTTTCCATTTTCATGTTTTAAACTTGTTTAAATCTTGGTGAAATCTAGGATTTGACCAAGATTCAAATGGACCAAGATTCAGATGGGCATAAAATAAAAAAATAGAAAAATGAAAAACCAAAGCGCACATAGTCTTATATGTCATATAGTAAGCATTCAAATTGATAAACATGGTCTAGACATATTCAAACCAGAAAAATCATGTATCTACCCCTAACCCTAAACTCTGTCTTATGAAGTCAAGCATGAACAGAAGTGGTTTTGGGTTTCAAACATGGTAAATTCAAGAACCTCCCAAAAGCTTCATTTTAGAGTGACTAAGAGAATGATCCAGACTTAATTACCTTTTTCATTTTCACATGTTAAACTTGTTTAAATCTGGCTCAAACCTAGGATTTTACCAAGATTCAAATGGGCATAAAAATCAAAAAAATGAAATACCAATGCACATAGTCCTCTTATATATGTCATATAGTAAGCATTCAACAAGTTGATAAACAAGGTCTAGACACATATTCAAACCAGACAAATCATGTATCTACCCCCTATCGACCCAAAACTTCGTCTTATATGAAGTCAAGCATGAAGAGAAGTGTGGTTTTTGGTTTCAAACATGGAAATTTCAAAAACCTCCGAAAAGCACATAGTCTTCCTATGTCATATAGTAAGCATTCAAGATAGTCTTCCTATGTCATGTAGTAAGCATTCAAGATAGTCTTCCTATGTCATGTATCTACACCCCCTAACCCTAAACTTTGTCTTATGTAGTCAAGCATGAAGAGAAGTGGTTTTGGGTTTCAAATATGGAAATTTCAAAAACCTATCAAAAGCTTCATTTTAGAGTGACTGACTAAGAAGGATCCATGCTTACCTTTTCATTTTCATATAGTAATTAAGCATTCAAGTTGATAAACAAGGTTTAGACATATTCAAACCAAACAAATCATGTATCTACCCCTAACCCTAAACTCGGTCTTATGAAGTCTAGCATGAAGAGAAGTAGTTTTGGGTTTCAAACGTTTAAGCCAAAAGCCCCATTTCAAATATTTCAAACTTATTCAAATTTGGTTCAAATTTGAAAGACATACAAGTTATAGTACACATAGTGCATACATGTTCACACATACTGCACTAGATGCTAACCCTATAGTTTGAGGCCATTGGATGAGGTCGAAAAATTTCTTGGATTAAATGGGGTTGTTCGAACCCCGTAGTTGGATTTGTTTGAACCTTGATTTGTAGAACTGGGCAAACCCTAGTTTAACCTATTTAATTATAGATTCGTAGGTCGATTTTCTACCTTTTTATTATTACTATGCAGCACATGTGTGTTTGCCCGTCGAGTGAAACTCGGAGGAAGAGGGATCACTCGGAAGGAGAGAAGAAGGGAGAGAATTATGGTGTCTTCCCTTTTTCGGGTGATGATGTTGACTGTTGTGCAGGTTTTGTCAGTGAGCAGGAGATGCAAGCGAGCGAACGAGTCGAGCAAGGCCGAGAATGAGAGAGTTTTTTTTTGTGAGAGGGACAACCGAAGGATCCAGAAGGACCCACAGACTCCCAATACGCATCCTGATGCGTCTTCTCTTGACAAAGAAAATGGCTGGGAGTTTGCGTACCTATTGCACGTGACTTGTGCTCACTGAAGTGTGGGACCTCACGCATGGGCACCACACGTAAGTGACAGACCTGTTGGTGTAAAAACTCGGTTGATTATTATAGTGCATTAGAACAAAGTTTCCTATGGATTCAAGGGTAGGAAATCCAAGTTAACTCATTTACATGACATTATTTTTTCCATGAAGCAAAGTTAACACACCTATCAATTGGTACATTTTGGAGTGACTAAGAAGGATCCAGGCTTACTTATTCGTTTTCACGTGTAAAACTTGTCTAAATCTTGGTCAAACCAAATTGGCAGAAAATTAAAAAAAACTGAAAAATGAAAAACCAAAGCACATAGTCTTATATGTCATATAGTAAGCATTAAAGTTGATAAACAAGGTCTAGACATATTCAAACCATACAAATCATGTATCTATCCCTAACCCCTAAACTATGTCTTATGAAGTCACGCATGAAGAGAAGTGGTTTTGGGTTTCAAACATGGAATTTTCAAAAACCTCCCAAAAACTTCATTTTATAGTGACTAAGAAGGATACATGCTTCCCTTTTCATTTTCATGTTTTAAACTTGTTTAAATCTTGGTCAAACCTAGGATTCGACCAAGATTCAAATGGGCACAAAAAAATGAAAAACAAAAGCACATAGTCTTCTTATATATGTCATATCGTAAGCATTCAAGTTGATAAACAAGGTCTAGATATATCCAAACCAGACAAATCATGTATCTACCCCCTTGTCGATCTTATGAAGTCTAGCATGAAGAAAAGTTGTTTTGGGTTTCAAACATGGAAATTTCAAGAACATCCCAAAAGCTTCATTTTAGAGCGACTAAGAAGGATCCAGGCTTACCTTTCCATTTTCATGTTTTAAACTTGTTTAAATCTTGGTGAAATCTAGGATTTGACCAAGATTCAAATGGACCAAGATTCAAATGGGCATAAAATAAAAAAATTGAAAAATGAAAAACCAAAGCGCACATAGTCTTCTTATGTCATATAGTAAGTAGTAAAGTTGGTAAACAAGGTCTAGACATATTCAAACCAGACAAATCATGTATCTACCCCCTAACCCCTCAACTCTGTCTTATAAAGTCAAGCATGAAGATAAGTGGTTTTGGGTTTCAAACATGGAAATTTCAAAAACCTCCCAAAAACTTCATTTTAGGGTGACTAAGAAGGATACAGGCTTCCCTTTTCATTTTCATGTTCTATACTTGTTTAAATCTTGGTCAAACCTATGATTTGACCAAGATTCAAATGTGCATCAAAATTCAAAAAAAATCAGAAAAATGAAAAACCAAAGCACATAGTTTTCTTATGTCATATAGTAAGCATTAAAGTTGATAAACAAGGTCTATACATATTCAAACAAGAAAAATCATGTATCTACCCCCTAACCCTAAACTTTGTCTTATGTAGTCAAGCATGAAGAGAAGTGGTTTTGGGTTTCAAATATGGAAATTTCAAAAACCTATCAAAAGCTTCATTTTAGAGTGACTGGCTAAGAAGGATCCATGCTTACCTTTTCATTTTCATATTTTAAACTTGTTTAAATCATTGTCAAGCCTAGGATTTGACCAAGATTTAAATGGGCATAAAATTAAAAAAACTCGGAAAAATGAAAAACTAAAGCACATATTCTTCTTATGTCACATATATATATATAGTAAGCATTCAAAAGTTGATAAACAAGGGCTAGACATATTCAATCATGTATCTACCCCTAACCCTAAACTATGTCTTATGAAGTCAAGCATGAAGAGAAGTGTTTCTTGGTTTCAAACATGGAAATTTCAAAAACCTCCCAAAAGCTTCATTTTAGAGTGACTAAGAAGGATCCATGCTTACCTTTTCGGTTTCATGTTTTAAACTTGTTTAAATCTTGGTCAAACCTAGGATTTGACCAATATTCAAATGGGCATAAAAAAAAAAAAATAAAGCACATAGTCTTCTTATGTCATATAGTAAGCATTCAAGTTCATAAACAAGGTCTAGACATATTCAAACCAGGCAAATCATATACCCCCTAACCCTAAACACTCTGTCTTAATTATATATGAAGTCAAGCATGAAGCAGAGAAGTGTGGTTTGGGTTTCAAACATGGAAATTTCAAAAACCTCCCAAAAGCTTCATTTTAATTAGACTGACTGGTTAATTAAGAAGGATCCAGGATTAATTACCTTTTCATTGTCATGTTTTAAACTTGTTTAAATCTTGCTCAAACCTAGGATTTGACCAAAATTCAAATGGGCATAAAAATTCAGAAAAAATCGAAAGAATGAAAAACCAAAGCACATAGCCTTCTTATGTCATATAGTAAGCATTCAAATTGATAAACATGGTCTAGACATATTCAAACCAGAAAAATCATGTATCTACCCCTAACCCTAAACTCTGTCTTATGAAGTCAAGCATGAACAGAAGTGGTTTTGGGTTTCAAACATGGTAAATTCAAGAACCTCCCAAAAGCTTCATTTTAGAGTGACTAAGAGAAGAATCCAGACTTAATTACCTTTTTCATTTTCACATGTTAAACTTGTTTAAATCTTGCTCAAACTTTGTCTTATGTAGTCAAGCATGAAGAGAAGTGGTTTTGGGTTTCAAATATGGAAATTTCAAAAACCTATCAAAAGCTTCATTTTAGAGTGACTGACTAAGAAGGATCCATGCTTACCTTTTCATTTTCATATAGTAATTAAGCATTCAAGTTGATAAACAAGGTTTAGACATATTCAAACCAAACAAATCATGTATCTACCCCTAACCCTAAACTCGGTCTTATGAAGTCTAGCATGAAGAGAAGTAGTTTTGGGTTTCAAACGTTTAAGCCAAAAGCCCCATTTCAAATATTTCAAACTTATTCAAATTTGGCTCAAATTTGAAAGACATACAAGTTATAGTACACATAGTGCATACATGTTCACACATACTGCACTAGATGCTAACCCTATAGTTTGAGGCCATTGGATGAGGTCGAAAAATTTCTTGGATTAAATGGGGTTGTTCGAACCCCGTAGTTGGATTTTTTTGAACCTTGATTTGTAGAACTGGGCAAAACCCTAGTTTAACCTATTTAATTATAGATTCGTAGGTCGATTTTCTACCTTTTTATTATTACTATGCAGCACATGTTTGTTTGCCCGTCGAGTGAAACTCGGAGGAAGAGGGATCACTCGGAAGGAGAGAAGAAGGGAGAGAATTATGGTGTCTTCCCTTTTTCGGGTGATGATCTTGATCATTGTGCAGGTTTTGTCAGTGAGCAGGAGGTGCGAGCGAGCGAGCGAGCGAGTCGAGCGAGGCCGAGAATGAGAGAGTTTTTTTTGTGAGAGGGACAACCGAAGGATCCAGAAGGACCCACAGACTCCCAATACGCATCCTGATGCGTCTTCTCTTGACAAAGAAATTGGCTGGGAGTTTGCGTACCTATTGCACGTGACTTGTGCTCACTGAAGTGTGGGACCTCACGCATGGGCACCACAACGTAAGTGACAGACCTATTGGTGTAAAAACTCAGTTGATTATTATAGTGCATTAGAACAAAGTTTCCTATGGATTCAAGGGTAGGAAATCCAAGTTAACTCATTTACATGACACTATTTTTTCCATGAAGCAAAGTTAACACACCTATCAATTGGTACATTTTGGAGTGACTAAGAAGGATCCAGGCTTACTTATTCGTTTTCACGTGTAAAACTTGTCTAAATCTTGGTCAAACCAAATTGGCAGAAAATTCAAAAAAAACTGAAAAATGAAAAACCAAAGCACATAGTCTTATATGTCATATAGTAAGCATTAAAGTTGATAAACAAGGTCTAGACATATTCAAACCATACAAATCATGTATCTACCCCCTAACCCCTAAACTATGTCTTATGAAGTCACGCATGAAGAGAAGTGGTTTTGGGTTTCAAACATGGAATTTTCAAAAACCTCCCAAAAACTACATTTTATAGTGACTAAGAAGGATACATGCTTCCCTTTTCATTTTCATGTTTTAAACTTGTTTAAATCTTGGTCAAACCTAGGATTCGACCAAGATTCAAATGGGCACAAAAAAAATGAAAAACAAAAGCACATAGTCTTCTTATATATGTCATATCGTAAGCATTCAAGTTGATAAACAAGGTCTAGATATATCCAAACCAGACAAATCATGTATCTACCCCCTTGTCGATCTTATGAAGTCTAGCATGAAGAAAAGTTGTTTGGGTTTCAAACATGGAAATTTCAAGAACATCCCAAAAGCTTCATTTTAGAGCGACTAAGAAGGATCCAGGCTTACCTTTCCATTTTCATGTTTTAAACTTGTTTAAATCTTGGTGAAATCTAGGATTTGACCAAGATTCAAATGGGCATAAAATAAAAAAATAGAAAAATGAAAAACCAAAGCGCACATAGTCTTATATGTCATAGTAAGCATTCAAATTGATAAACATGGTCTAGACATATTCAAACCAGAAAAATCATGTATCTACCCCTAACCCTAAACTCTGTCTTATGAAGTCAAGCATGAACAGAAGTGGTTTTGGGTTTCAAACATGGTAAATTCAAGAACCTCCCAAAAGCTTCATTTTAGAGTGACTAAGAGAAGGATCCAGACTTAATTACCTTTTTCATTTTCACATGTTAAACTTGTTTAAATCTTGCTCAAACCTAGGATTTTACCAAGATTCAAATGGGCATAAAAATCAAAAAAATGAAATACCAATGCACATAGTCCTCTTATATATGTCATATAGTAAGCATTCAACAAGTTGATAAACAAGGTCTAGACACATATTCAAACCAGACAAATCATGTATCTACCCCCTATCGACCCTAAACTTCGTCTTATATGAAGTCAAGCATGAAGAGAAGTGTGGTTTTTGGTTTCAAACATGGAAATTTCAAAAACCTCCGAAAAGCACATAGTCTTCCTATGTCATATAGTAAGCATTCAAGATAGTCTTCCTATGTCATGTAGTAAGCATTCAAGATAGTCTTCCTATGTCATGTATCTACACCCCCTAACCCTAAACTTTGTCTTATGTAGTCAAGCATGAAGAGAAGTGGTTTTGGGTTTCAAATATGGAAATTTCAAAAACCTATCAAAAGCTTCATTTTAGAGTGACTGACTAAGAAGGGTCCATGCTTACCTTTTCATTTTCATATAGTAATTAAGCATTCAAGTTGATAAACAAGGTTTAGACATATTCAAACCAAACAAATCATGTATCTACCCCTAACCCTAAACTCGGTCTTATGAAGTCTAGCATGAAGAGAAGTAGTTTTGGGTTTCAAACGTTTAAGCCAAAAGCCCCATTTCAAATATTTCAAACTTAATTCAAATTTGGTTCAAATTTGAAAGACATACAAGTTATAGTACACATAGTGCATACATGTTCACACATACTGCACTAGATGCTAACCCTATAGTTTGAGGCCATTGGATGAGGTCGAAAAATTTCTTGGATTAAATGGGGTTGTTCGAACCCCGTAGTTGGATTTGTTTGAACCTTGATTTGTAGAACTGGGCAAACCCTAGTTTAACCTATTTAATTATAGATTCGTAGGTCGATTTTCTACCTTTTTATTATTACTATGCAGCACATGTGTGTTTGCCCGTCGAGTGAAACTCGGAGGAAGAGGGATCACTCGGAAGGAGAGAAGAAGGGAGAGAATTATGGTGTCTTCCCTTTTTCGGGTGATGATGCTGACTGTTGTGCAGGTTTTGTCAGTGAGCAGGAGATGCGAGCGAGCGAACGAGTCGAGCGAGGCCGAGAATGAGAGAGTTTTTTTTTGTGAGAGGGACAACCGAAGGATCCAGAAGGACCCACAGACTCCCAATACGCATCCTGATGCGTCTTCTCTTGACAAAGAAAATGGCTGGGAGTTTGCGTACCTATTGCACGTGACTTGTGCTCACTGAAGTGTGGGACCTCACGCATGGGCACCACACGTAAGTGACAGACCTGTTGGTGTAAAAACTCGGTTGATTATTATAGTGCATTAGAACAAAGTTTCCTATGGATTCAAGGGTAGGAAATCCAAGTTAACTCATTTACATGACATTATTTTTTCCATGAAGCAAAGTTAACACACCTATCAATTGGTACATTTTGGAGTGACTAAGAAGGATCCAGGCTTACTTATTCGTTTTCACGTGTAAAACTTGTCTAAATCTTGGTCAAACCAAATTGGCAGAAAATTAAAAAAAACTAAAAAATGAAAAACCAAAGCACATAGTCTTATATGTCATATAGTAAGCATTAAAGTTGATAAACAAGGTCTAGACATATTGAAACCATACAAATCATGTATCTACCCCTAACCCCTAAACTATGTCTTATGAAGTCACGCATGAAGAGAAGTGGTTTTGGGTTTCAAACATGGAATTTTCAAAAACCTCCCAAAAACTTCATTTTATAGTGACTAAGAAGGATACATGCTTCCCTTTTCATTTTCATGTTTTAAACTTGTTTAAATCTTGGTCAAACCTAGGATTCGACCAAGATTCAAATGGGCACAAAAAAAATAAAAAACAAAAGCACATAGTCTTCTTATATATGTCATATCGTAAGCATTCAAGTTGATAAACAAGGTCTAGATATATCCAAACCAGACAAATCATGTATCTACCCCCTTGTCCGTCTTATGAAGTCTAGCATGAAGAAAAGTTGTTTTGGGTTTCAAACATGGAAATTTCAAGAACATCCCAAAAGCTTCATTTTAGAGCGACTAAGAAGGATCCAGGCTCACCTTTCCATTTTCATGTTTTAAACTTGTTTAAAACTTGGTGAAATCTAGGATTTGACCAAGATTCAAATGGACCAAGATTCAAATGGGCATAAAATAAAAAAATAGAAAAATGAAAAACCAAAGCGCACATAGTCTTCTTATGTCATATAGTAAGCATTAAAGTTGGTAAACAAGGTCTAGACATATTCAAACCAGACAAATCATGTATCTACCCCCTAACCCCTCAACTCTGTCTTATAAAGTCAAGCATGAAGATAAGTGGTTTTGGGTTTCAAACACGGAAATTTCAAAAACCTCCCAAAAACTTCATTTTAGGGTGACTAAGAAGGATACAGGCTTACCTTTTCATTTTCATGTTCTATACTTGTTTAAATCTTGGTCAAACCTATGATTTGACCAAGATTCAAATGTGCATCAAAATTCAAAAAAAAATCAGAAAAATGAAAAACCAAAGCACATAGTTTTCTTATGTCATATAGTAAGCATTAAAGTTGATAAACAAGGTCTATACATATTCAAACAAGAAAAATCATGTATCTACCCCCTAACCCTAAACTTTGTCTTATGTAGTCAAGCATGAAGAGAAGTGGTTTTGGGTTTCAAATATGGAAATTTCAAAAACCTATCAAAAGCTTCATTTTAGAGTGATTGGCTAAGAAGGATCTAATCTTACCTTTTCATTTTCATATTTTAAACTTGTTTAAATCATTGTCAAGCCTAGGATTTGACCAATATTTAAATGGGCATAAAATTAAAAAAAATCGGAAAAATGAAAAACAAAAGCACATAGTCTTCTTATGTCACATATATATATATATATAGTAAGCATTCAAAAGTTGATAAACAAGGTCTAGACATATTCAATCATGTATCTACCCCTAACCCTAAACTATGTCTTATGAAGTCAAGCATGAAGAGAAGTGTTTTTTGGTTTCAAACATGGAAATTTCAAAAACCTCCCAAAAGCTTCATTTTAGAGTGACTAAGAAGGATCCATGCTTACCTTTTCAGTTTCATGTTTTAAACTTGTTTAAATCTTGGTCAAACCTAGGATTTGACCAATATTCAAATGGGCATAAAATAAAAAAACAAAGCACATAGTCTTCTTATGTCATATAGTAAGCATTCAAGTTCATAAACAAGGTCTAGACATATTCAAACCAGGCAAATCATGTACCCCCTAACCCTAAACACTCTGTCTTAATTATATATGAAGTCAAGCATGAAGCAGAGAAGTGTGGTTTGGGTTTCAAACATGGAAATTTCAAAAACCTCGCAAAAGCTTCATTTTAATTAGACTGACTGGTTAATTAAGAAGGATCCAGGATTAATTACCTTTTCATTGTCATGTTTTAAACTTGTTTAAATCTTGCTCAAACCTAGGATTTGACCAAAATTCAAATGGGCATAAAAATTCAGAAAAAAACTAAAGAATGAAAAACCAAAGCACATAGCCTTCTTATGTCATATAGTAAGCATTCAAATTGATAAACATGGTCTAGACATATTCAAACCAGAAAAATCATGTATCTACCCCTAACCCTAAACTCTGTCTTATGAAGTCAAGCATGAACAGAAGTGGTTTTGGGTTTCAAACATGGTAACCTCCCAAAAGCTTCATTTTAGAGTGACTAAGAGAAGGATCCGGACTTAATTACCTTTTTCATTTTCACATGTTAAACTTGTTTAAATCTAGCTCAAACCTAGGATTTTACCAAGATTCAAATGGGCATTAAAATCAAAAAAATGAAATAACAATGCACATAGTCCTCTTATATATGTCATATAGTAAGCATTCAACAAGTTGATAAACAAGGTCTAGACACATATTCAAACCAGACAAATCATGTATCTACCCCCTATCGACCCTAAACTTCGTCTTATATGAAGTCAAGCATGAAGAGAAGTGTGGTTTTTGGTTTCAAACATGGAAATTTCAAAAACCTCCGAAAAGCACATAGTCTTCCTATGTCATATAGTAAGCTTTCAAGATAGTCTTCCTATGTCACGTAGTAAGCATTCAAGATAGTCTTCCTATGTCATGTATCTACACCCCCAAACCCTAAACTTTGTCTTATGTAGTCAAGCATGAAGAGAAGTGGTTTTGGGTTTCAAATATGGAAATTTCAAAAACCCATCAAAAGCTTCATTTTAGAGTGACTGGCTAAGAAGGATCCATGCTTACCTTTTCATTTTCATATTTTAAACTTGTTTAAATCATTGTCAAGCCTAGGATTTGACCAAGATTTAAATGGGCATAAAATAAAAAAAATCGGAAAAATGAAAAACAAAAGCACATATTCTTCTTATGTCACATATATATATATATATATAGTAAGCATTCAAAAGTTGATAAACAAGGTCTAGACATATTCAATCATGTATCTACCCCTAACCCTAAACTATGTCTTACGAAGTCAAGCATGAAGAGAAGTGTTTTTTGGTTTCAAACATGGAAATTTCAAAAACCTCCCAAAAGCTTCATTTTAGAGTGACTAAGAAGGATCCATGCGTACCTTTTCATTTTCATGTTTTAAACTTGTTTAAATCATTGTCAAGCCTAGGATTTGACAAAGATTTAAATGGGCATAAAAATAAAAAATAAAATCAGAAAAATGAAAAACAAAAGCACATAGTCTTCTTATGTCACATATATATATAGTAAGCATTCAAAAGTTGATAAACAAAGTCTAGACATATTCCAATAAGACAAATCATGTATCTACCCCTAACCCTAAACTCTGTCTTATGAAGTCAAGCATGAAGAGAAGTGGTTTTTGGTTTCAAACATGCATGGAAATTTCAAAAACCTCCCAAAATCTTCATTTTAGAGTGACTAAGAAGGATCCAGGCTTACCTTTTCATTTTCATGTTTTAAACTTGTTTAAATCTTGGTCAAATCTAGTATTTGACCAATATTCAAATGGGCATAAAATGAATAAAATAAATAAAATAAAAAACCAAAGCACATAGACTTCTTATGACATATAGTAAACATTCAAGTTCATAAACAAGCTCTAGAAATATTCAAACCAGTCAAATCATGTACACCCTAACCCTAAACTTTGTCTTAATTATATATGAAGTCAAGCATGAAGCAGAGAAGTGTGGTTTTGGGTTTCAAACATGGAAATTTCAAAAACCTCCCAAAAGCTTCATTTTAATTAGACTGACTGGTTAATTAAGAAGGATCTAGGATTAATTACCTTTTCATTGTCATGTTTAAACTTGTTTAAATCTTGGTCGAACCTAGGATTTGACCAAGATTCAAATGGGCATAAAAAATTAGAAAAAATCAAAAGAATGAAAAACCAAAGCACATAGCCTTCTTATGTCATATAGTAAGTATTCAAATTGATAAACATGGTCTAGGCATATTCAAACCAGAAAAATCATGTATCTACCCCTAACCCTAAACTCTGTCTTATGAAGTCAAGCATGAACAGAAGTGGTTTTTGGTTTCAAACATGGTAAATTCAAGAACCTCGCAAAAGCTTCATTTTAGGGTTTCTAAGAGAAGGATCCAGACTTACCTTTTCATTTTCACATGTTAAACTTGTTTAAATCTTGCTCAAACCTAGGATTTACCAAGATTCAAATGGGCATAGAAATCAAAAAATGAAATACCAATGCACATAGTCCTCTTATGTCATATAGTAAGCATTCAAGTTGATAAACAAGGTCTAGACATATTCAAACCAAACAAATCATGTATCTACCCCTTATCGACCCTAAAATTCGTCTTATGAAGTCAAGCATGAAGAGAAGTGGTTTTGGGTTTCAAACATGAAAATTTCAAAAACCTCCCAAAAGCTTCATTTTAGAGCGACTAAACGATCGTTGCTTATCTTTTCATTTTCATGTTTTAAACTTATTTAAATCTTGGTCAAACCTAGGATTTGACCAAGATTCAAATGGGCATAAAAATTCAGACAAAAAATCTAAAGAATGAAAAACCAAAGCACATAGCCTTCTTAATTATGTCATATAGTAAACATTCAAGTTGATAAACAAGGTCTAGACATATTCAAACCAGAAAAATCATGTATCTACCCCTAACCCTAAACTCTGTCTTAGGAAGTCCAAGCATGAAGAAAAGTGGTTTTGGGTTTCAAACATGCATGGAAATTTCAAGAACCTCCCAAAAGCTTCATTTTAGAGTGACTACGAAGGATCCATGCTTACACCTTTTCATTTTCATGTTTTAAACTTGTTTAAATCCTGGTCAAACTTGGGATTTGACCAAGATTCAAATGGGCATAAAATTCAAAAAAATAGATAAATGAAAAACCAAAGCACATAGTCTTCTTATGTCATATAGTAAGCATTCAAGTTGATAAACAAGGTCTAGACATATTGAAACCAGACAAATCATGTATGTACCCCTATCCCTAAACTATGTCTTATGAAGTCTAGCATGAAAGAAGTGGTTTTGGGTTTCAAACATGGAAATTTCAAAAACCTCCCAAAAGCTTCATTTTGGATTGACTAAGGAGGATCCATGCTTAGTTATTCATTTTTATGTTTTAAACTTGTTTAAATCTAGGTCAAACCTAAGATTTGACCAAGATTCAAATAGACATAAAAAATCAACTGTTTACAACAAAGACACAAAAAAAAAACATGAAATTACATCTAAATCCCTAACTTTTACATGGAGGACCCCTTGCCGAAAGCAAGAAATGCGATCGGGTCTTGAATCTTGATGCGTCTTCTCTTGACAAAGAAGATCGCTGGGAGTTTGCGTATGTACAGCACGTCACTTGTGCTCACTGAAGTGTGGGACCTGACGCATGGGCAACACACGTAAGTGACATGGATTCAAGGGTAGGGAAGCCAAGAGAAAAAAAACGAGAATTTGGACAAAAATAACCCAATCTTGCTAGTATGTCGAAAGTTTGTTTTTCCCAATCTTTTTGACTTTGGGTTATTTCTGTCTATTTTGCCGAAAAAACGAGGACAGAGATCGGAGACGAGTTGAGGATTTACGGTGTCGATCGAAACAAGTGATGCATCTAGCTTCGTAGTACGTCAGATTAAGACTTCCTGAGCAACACTAGTCTGACGTAAGTACAGTGTATACAGACAAGACAGGGACCCGACATTGCTACCCACGTCCCTCTGCGCCCCTTCAAAGAAATCATACTCCGTACTAGAATCTCGAATCGTAGGAATTAGTCTGACACGATTTCTGATTGTTTAATTCATAGGATTGCAATTTTCAGAATTCATTGACAATACATTTTTATATAAAAACAAAAAATCCTTCATTGTGTAACCGTATGTTATTATTTCTTTTGGTTTTCACACGTAATCAAACGTTATTGGATCCAAATACCGTTGTTTCTCAATCCTATATATTTGGAGATGATCATCACTCTCTAATCATACAATTTTCATATTCCCGCACTTTGAAAATCTTGCGAATAATCAAAGCAGCCAAAATTTATGGTGTGTATTGTATATGTTTATGGCATGCTTAGTTTCATCGAATATTGTTTGGTTGCATCACGGGGAAACCACGTGAATTTAGATTAATTGTTGCATGTTTGTTTGTGGTGTGACCAAGTGCTTTTGCAACGAAACAACCCCCCCCCCACCATGCACGCATTGTTTGGGTCGCATGCATGATGTGTACAAAATGTTAAAATAGAAATAATGCAGGAATTGAATATGATTGCATGTTGAATTAATCCTATATGAAAGAAATCACACAAATTTGAATTCCATGTTCTTTGGTTGTAGTGCCACACAAAAAACACATGAATTAGTATGAATTATCATGTATTCAAGAATCAAAGGAGCCACTGAGATTTGAATCCCACAAAATTTCTATGAATTTCTTCGAACCAAACAAGCCCAACAAGATTCCTAAGGAATATAATACAACGAATCAAACGGCTTCCGTTGTTGGAATATTTCCTTAGGACATCAATCCTATAGACACTATATGATCCAGTTTCAGCGACAATCTGGTCGGTGTAGGCTCGAGGAGGCCAATTGTATATATATGTTTGGACCCGGTTGGTTGAGTGATCATGCTCGTGACATCTAGCCTGAAAGGTAAAATTCGGGCAAGGCCAACGTGACGCCACAATACTTTTGAAATATTCAAAAGCGCGTAATATTTGTGAAATTTTAATAATAGCTACTACTTATGTGATTTTTTTCGCTCATACGCTTATTGGGGGGTAGGCTAACCCTAATGGCCTCCTCAAGATCCCTACCTCTACCAAGGTTTCCCGAGTTCATCCACCTCGACGGGTTTCTTGCCACTTTCGACCATGTTGTGGGCCTCATTTCGGGTTCCCGTACCACGACCAGTCCTTATCAGGAGTCCCGAACCCGATGCCATAATATTTGTTTGAAAAAATTCAAGACCGCACAATATTTGTTGAAATAAATGAATACATATTTTTAAATAGCTAAATAAAAGAAGTATGAATTTTGAAAAATCTATTTTTTTCTAAAACATTAATTGGAGCATTGACTTGTGATGTCTACGCCCCCTCCTTTTCCTGTAGACAGTGTTGGGCCTCCAAGAGCAGAGGTTTGTAGAACAGCAGCAAGTTTCCCTTAAGTGGATCACCCAAGGTTTATCGAACTCAGGGAGGAAGAGGTCAAAGATATCCCTCTCATGCAACCCTACAACCACAAAGCAAGAAGTCTCTTGTGTCCCCAACACACCTAATAGGTGCACTAGTTCGGCGAAGAGATAGTGAAATACAGGTGATATGAATAAGTATGAGCAGTAGCAACGGTGCCAGAAAAGTGCTTGCTGGCGTGTAGTTGATGGTGGTAATATTGCAGCAAGAGAAACGCAAAGAAACAAAAGAACAAGCAGCGATAGCAGTATTTAGGAACAAGGCCTAGGGATCATACTTTCACTAGTGGACACTCTCAACTTTGATCACATAACAGAATAGATAAATGCATACTCTACACTCTCTTGTTGGATGATGAACACCACTAATTGCGTAGGATTACACGAACCCTCAATGCCGGAGTTAACAAGCTCCACAATATTCAATGTTCATATTTAAATAACCTTAGAGTGCATGAAAGATCAACACAACTAAACCAAGTACTAACATAGCATGCACACTGTCACCTTCACACTATGTAGGAGGAATAGATCACATCAATACCATCATAGCAATAGTTAACTTCATAATCTACAAGAGATCATAATCATAGCCTACGCCAAGTACTAACACGGATGCACACACTGTCACCATTACACCGTGCAGGAGGAATAAAACTACTTTAATAACATCACTAGATTAGCACATGGATAAATTGTGATACAAAACACATTGCAATCATAAAGAGATATAAATAAGCACTTCACTATGCCATTCATAACAGTGAATAAGTATTCTGTGAAATATAGCCTAAGAGACCCACACGGTGCACACACTGTCACCTTTACACACGTGGGACAAGGAGTCTCCGGAGATCACATAAGTAAAATTCACTTGACTAGCATAACGACATCTAGATTACAAGCATCATCATATGAATCTCAATCATGTAAGGCAGCTCATGAGATTATTGTATTGAAGTACATAGGAGAGAGATGAACCACATAGCTACCGGTACAGCCCCGAGCCTCGATGGAGAACTACTCCCTCCTCATGGGAGACAGCAGCGTTGATGAAGATGGCGGTGGTGTCGATGGAGGAGCCTTCCGGGGGCACTTCCCCGTCCCGGCAGCGTGCCGGAACAGAGACTCCTGTCCCCCAGATCTTGGCTTCGCGATGGCGGCGGCTCTGGAAGGTTTCTCGTACCGTGGCTTTTCCGTATCGAGGTTTTAGGTCGAGGGGCTTCTTATAGGCGAAGAGGCGGCGTCAGGAGGTCAACGAGGCGACGACACCATAAGGCGGCGCGGCCAGGGCCTGGGCCGCGCCGGCCTATCATCTGGGGCCCCTGTGGCCCCCCTCTGGCGACTCTCGGGTGTTCTGGAAGCTTCGTGGAAAAATAGGATGCTGGGCGTTGATTTCGTCCGATTCCGAGAATATTTCCTTACTAGGATTTCTGAAACCAAAAATAGCAGAAAACAGGAACTGGCCCTTCGGCATCTCGTCAATAGGTTAGTTCCAGAAAACGCATAAATATGACATAAAATGTGCATATAACATGTAGATATCATCAATAATGTGGCATGGAACATAAGAAATTATCGATACGTCGGAGACGTATCAGCATCCCCAAGCTTAGTTTCTGCTCGTCCCGAGCAGGTAAACGATAACAAAGATAATTTCTGGAGTGACATGCCATCATAACCTTGATCATACTATTTGTAAGCATATGTAGTGAATGCAGCGATCAAAACAATGTAAATGACATGAGTAAACAACTGAATCATATAGCAAAGACTTTTCATGAATAGTACTTTCAGGACAAGCATCAATAAGTCTTGCATAAGAGTTAACTCATAAAGCAATAAATCAAAGTAAAGGTATTGAAGCAACACAAAGGAAGATGAAGTTTCAGCGGTTGCTTTCAACTTATAACATGTATATCTCATGGATAGTTGTCAATGCAAAGCAATATAACAAGTGCAATAAGCAAGTATGTAGGAATCAATGCACAGTTCACACAAGTGTTTGCTTCTTGAGGTGGAGAGAGATAGGTGAACTGACTCAACATAAAAGTAAAAGAATGGTCCTTCAAAGAGGAAAGCATCGATTGCTATATTTGTGCTAGAGCTTTGATTTTGAAAACAAGAAACAATTTTGTCAACGGTAGTAATAAAGCATATGTATCATGTAAATTATATCTTACAAGTTGCAAGCCTCATGCATAGTATACTAATAGTGCCCGCACCTTGTCCTAATTAGCTTGGACTACCGGGATTATCGCAATGCACATGTTTTAACCAAGTGTCACAAAGGGGTACCTCTATGCCGCCTGTACAAAGGTCTAAGGAGAAAGCTCGCATTGGATTTCTCGCTATTGATTATTCTCAACTTAGACATCCATACCAGGACAACATAGACAATAGATAATGGACTCCTCTTTTATGCATAAGCACGTAGCAACAATTATTTTTCTCATATGAGATTGAGGATATATGTCCAAAACTGAAACTTCCACCATGGATCATGGCTTTAGTTAGCGGCCCAATGTTCTTCTCTAACAATATGCACGCTCTAACCATAAGGTGGTAGATCGCCCTTACTTCAGACAAGACGAACATGCATAGCAACTCACATGATATTCAACAAAGAGTAGTTGATGGCGTCCCCAGGAACATGGTTATCGCACAACGAGCAACTTAATAAGAGATAAAGTGCATAAGTACATATTCAATACCACAATAGTTTTTAAGCTATTTGTCCCATGAGCTATATATTGTAAAGGTAGAGGATAGAAATTTAAAGGTAGCACTCAAGCAATTTACTTTGGAATGGCGGAGAAATACCATGTAGTAGGTAGGTATGGTGGACGCAAATGGCATAGTGGTTGGCTCAAGTATTTGGATGCATGAGAGGTATTCCCTCTCGATACAAGGTTTAGGCTAGCAAGGTTATTTGAAACAAACACAAGGATGAAGCGGTGTAGCAAAACTCACATAAAAGACATATTGAAAACATTATAAGACTCTACACCGTCTTCCTTGTTGTTCAAACTCAATACTAGAAATTATCTAGACCTTAGAGAGACCAAATATGCAAACCAAATTTTAGCATGCTCTATGTATTTCTTCATTAATAGGTGCAAAGCATATGATGCAAGACCTTAAACATGAGCACAACAATTGCCAAGTATCAAATTATCCAAGACATTCTACCAATTACTACATGTAGCATTTTCCGTTTCCAGCCATATAATAATTAACGAAGCAGTTTCAACCTTCGCCATGAAAATTAAAGGCTAAGAACACATGTGTTCCTATGAACCAGCGGAGCGTGTCTCTCTCCCACACAAACATTTATTCAAACAAAAACAAAAACAAAAGCACACAGACGCTCCAAGCAAAGTACATAAGATGTGGCCGAATAAAAATATAGTTTCAAGAGAAGGAACCTGATAATTTGTCGATGAAGAAGGGGATGCCTTGGGCATCCCCAAGCTTAGATGCTTGAGTCTTCTTGAAATATGTAGGGGTGAACCACCGGGGCATCCCCAAGCTTAGAGCTTTCACTCTTCTTGATCATATTGTATCATCCTCCTCTCTTGACCCTTGAAAACTTCCTCCACACCAAACTCGAAACAAACTCATTAGAGGGTTAGTGCATAATCAAAATATACATGTTCAGAGGTGACACAATCATTCTTAACACTTCTGGACATTGCCCAAAGCTACTGGAAGTTAATGGAACAAAGAAATCCATCCCACATAGCAAAAGAAGCAATGCGAAATAAAAGGCAGAATCTGTCAAAACAGAACAGTCCGTAAAGACGAATTTTATTGAGGCACCATACTTGCTCAAATGAAAATGGTTAAATTGAATGAAAGTTGTGTACATATCTGAGGATCACTCACGTAAATTGGCATAATTTTCTGAGTTACCTACAGAGAATTTTGCCCAGATTCGTGACAGCAAAGAAATCTGTTTCTGCGCAGTAATCCAAATCTAGTATGAACTTTACTATCAACGACTTTACTTGGCACAACAAAACACAAAACTAAGATAAGGAGAGGTTGCTACAGTAGTAAACAACTTCCAAGACTCAAATATAAAATAAAGTACTGTAGCAAAATAACACATGGGTTATCTCCCAAGAAGTTCTTTCTTTATAGCCATTAAGATGGGCTCAGCAGTTTTAATGATGCACTCGCAGGAAATAGTATTTGAAGCAAAAGAGAGCATCAAGAGGCAAATTCAAAACACATTTAAGTCTAACATGCTTCCTATGAAAACGAATCTTGTAAATAAACAAATTCATGAAGCATAATGCAACAAGCATAGAAAGATAAAACAAGTGCAGCTTCAAGATTTTCAGCAAAAAGAGAGGTGTTTTAGTAACATGAAAATTTCTACAACCATATTTTCCTCTCTCATAATAACTTTCAGTAGCAACATGAGCAAACTCAACAATATAACTATCAAATGAAACATTCTTATCATGAGTCTCATGCATAAAATTATTACTACCCACATAAGCATAATCAATTTTATTAGTTGTAGTGGGAGCAAATTCAACAAAGTAGCTATCATTATTATTCTCATCATCAAATATAGGAGGCATATTGTAATCATAATCAAATTTACCCTCCATAACAGGTGGAACCAAAAGACTACTATCATTATAATCATCATAAATATTAGGCAAAGTATCATCAAAGTAAATTTTCTCCTCAATTCTTGGGGGACTAAAAATATCATGCTCATCAAAACCAGCTTCCCCAAGCTTAGAATTTTCCATAGCATTAGCAACAATAGTGTTCAAAGCATTCATATTAATAACATTCCCATTAGCATGCATATAAAGTTCCATGGGTTTTTTAATTCTCTCTTCAAACACATCATGTCCTAATTCAAGATAAAGTTCATAAAGATCTCTCATATTTTTGTTGTTTTCCATTATGCCTAACTAGTGTAAACAAGAAACAAAAAGATGCAATTGCAGGATCTAAAGGAAATAGCTTCGAGCACAAACACAATGGCGCCAGAAAAGTACTTTACCTGGAACCGAAGTATGAGTGCCTTTTACCTTTCCTCCCCGGCAACGGCGCCAGAAAATAGCTTGATGTCTACGCCCCCTCCTTTTCCTGTAGACAGTGTTGGGCCTCCAAGAGCAGAGGTTTGTAGAACAGCAGCAAGTTTCCCTTAAGTGGATCACCCAAGGTTTATCGAACTCAGGGAGGAAGAGGTCAAAGATATCCCTCTCATGCAACCCTGCAACCACAAAGCAAGAAGTCTCTTGTGTCCCCAACACACCGAATAGGTGCACTAGTTCGGCGAAGAGATAGTGAAATACAGGTGGTATGAATAAGTATGAGCAGTAGCAACGGTGCCAGAAAAGTGCTTGCTGGCGTGTAGTTGATGGTGGTAATATTGCAGGCAGTAGAAACGCAGTAAAACAGTAAACAAGCAGCGATAGCAGTATTTAGGAACAAGGCCTAGGGATCATACTTTCACTAGTGGACACTCTCAACTTTGATCACATAACAGAATAGATAAATGCATACTCTACACTCTCTTGTTGGATGATGAACACCACTAATTGCGTAGGATTACACGAACCCTCAATGCCGGAGTTAACAAGCTCCACAATATTCAATGTTCATATTTAAATAACCTTAGAGTGCATGAAAGATCAACACAACTAAGCCAAGTACTAACATAGCATGCACACTGTCACCTTCACACTATGTAGGAGGAATAGATCACATCAATACCATCATAGCAATAGTTAACTTCATAATCTACAAGAGATCATAATCATAGCCTACGCCAAGTACTAACACGGATGCACACACTGTCACCATTACACCGTGCAGGAGGAATAAAACTACTTTAATAACATCACTAGATTAGCACATGGATAAATTGTGATACAAAACACATTGCAATCATAAAGAGATATAAATAAGCACTTCACTATGCCATTCATAACAGTGAATAAGTATTCTGTGAAATATAGCCTAAGAGACCCACACGGTGCACACACTGTCACCTTTACACACGTGGGACAAGGAGTCTCCGGAGATCACATAAGTAAAATTCACTTGACTAGCATAACGACATCTAGATTACAAGCATCATCATATGAATCTCAATCATGTAAGGCAGCTCATGAGATTATTGTATTGAAGTACATAGGAGAGAGATGAACCACATAGCTACCGGTACAGCCCCGAGCCTCGATGGAGAACTACTCCCTCCTCATGGGAGACAGCAGCGTTGATGAAGATGGCGGTGGTGTCGATGGAGGAGCCTTCCGGGGGCACTTCCCCGTCCCGGCGGCGTGCCGGAACAGAGACTCCTGTCCCCCAGATCTTGGCTTCGCGATGGCGGCGGCTCTGGAAGGTTTCTCGTACCGTGGCTTTTCCGTATTGAGGTTTTAGGTCGAGGGGCTTCTTATAGGCGAAGAGGCGGCGTCAGGAGGTCAACGAGACGACGACACCATAAGGCGGCGCGACCAGGGCCTGGGCCGCGCCGGCCTATCATCTGGGGCCCCTGTGGCCCCCCTCTGGCGACTCTCGGGTGTTCTGGAAGCTTCGTGGAAAAATAGGATGCTGGGCGTTGATTTCGCTGATTCCGAGAATATTTCCTTACTAGGATTTCTGAAACCAAAAACAGCAGAAAACAGGAACTGGCCCTTCGGCATCTCGTCAATAGGTTAGTTCCAGAAAACGCATAAATATGACATAAAATGTGCATATAACATGTAGATATCATCAATAATGTGGCATGGAACATAAGAAATTATCGATACGTCGGAGACGTATCAACATGTTGAACCCACTTGTCGATTTTGCTATCAACATGACTAACTAGCTGATTAGATAACCAAGTGGTGCAATTTGCAATATTTTAGACCACCACATGGTGGAAACTGCAAAAAAAAATGTCCAAGTGGTGGTTTGTGCAACATATAGAGCAGTACAGTATATGGTAGTACAAGATGAATGTGCACTGCCGTGGGCCCGTGGTAATATATCATGATGATGGCAAAGGATCTTTTCTCTGATGAAACTGTCCAGAGCTGATTTGATGAGACAAAATACAGCTCCACGGCGTGCAAGGACAGCTATACAATATATTAGCTTCTTCTCGGGTCACACGCCTTCACGACAGGTGCAGTAAGTGCAGCAGAGACCAGAGAGAGAAGGCACGCCCGTAGTACTCGTATATTGATTTCAATTCAAATTGTTTTTTTGCCTGCCTCTCCGTCTTCTTCATCTCCATCTTCTCTGGTGACCCCGCCTACACCAGCAGCCCCTGCACCACCGCCCCCATGCCTTTTTCGGATCATCTCGAGCCACCTGTTTAATGGTACTAGTAGGAGTTGTGGACTTTTATCCATATCGCTCTGCCAGCGTCCCACTCCCACACCCCCACACCCACTTGACCGCATCCTTCCAATGGCGAGATCGATCAATGAGAGTGGCAGTTCTTGGGTGTTTGCTGATGGCCCCTTTGAAGAAATCGCATCCCGATGCGATGTCATCACCGCCGCGAGCCTCGTCGGTTCATGCAAGTTTTATCATGATTCAGCAACACAAAGTGTAGCTCTGCCTGCATCTCAGCCGTTTGGCTTGCCCTGTGTTCTTCATACTCACCAAACTCAGGTACCCTCCGCGCACAATCCCTTCTCCCGCGTCGTCAAGTTCAAGCAGCAGGGTGCGCAGAAGGGCGAGCAGCAGGATTCGAACGAGCGCAAGGGTACATTGTGCCAACTGACGCCGCTAGACAGGATCTCTTCCGATGCCGTGATTCCAGATGGTGGTACGAGCATGTGGGCAGGCGCGAATGGAGATTGGATCGCTCTTCTTGGCTTTCCCTGGAATTGGGAGCTTGTCAATGTGTACACTGGTCGCTGGATTCCTCTACCAGCAATACGTGAGTTTAAATCCACCCCGGATAAACTTGTGTTCGAGTCTAATGATCAACATCTTCAACAGCTGAAGATAGCTATTTGCCGAGTTCCAACAGCTGCTTCAAATTATACTAGTTTCTCTGTTCTTGCCATCTTCAACGCGGCAATTGCAGTCCTTCACTGTGCTTCTAGCCGATGGACAGTTCTTGACAACCAGTTCTTAGCGTTCGGCTACTCCGATGCAATCATCCACAAGGGTATTGTATTTGCTGCAACTCAGACAGGCGAAGTTTATGCATGGAATCAACTTTCTTGGGGTAATTTTTCTCATCTCATATGATGTGTTTTCGCTATTACCTGCTAGTTTCAGATATAGCTTTAGCCTTTTTCTTTTTGTTGTGCAGTTTTCGTGTCATGCCTGTACCTTTCCCCCTCTATATTCAATCAAAATCAGCAGCGGTATGCCTTTGAGTCAAAATAAAGTACTCCCTCATATCCAAATCAAATTGACTCAGCTTTGTCTAGCGAGTGCATCTAGCTAGACAAACTTGAGTCAATTAATTTGTGCATATCTAGCTAGATACATCCAGTTGAGTCAATTAATTTGGATCGGAGGCAGTATTTTAGCTAGTATCATTATTCATGTATGTAATGAACTAATCAAGTTTTGCTGAACTGACTTCAAGCTATGCTTTCCTTTGCAAGGTCCTTTGTTGATCAGCACGGCACCTATTCCTCCAGAACTTGATGAACAAGGTCGGTACAATCTTGGCTCCTGGTGGTTAGCACGATCTCCTGATGGTTCTAGACTTTTTCTGGTCCATACCTGGGGCGTTACTGAAGGGCGGGATTATACTAGACTGGTTCGTATTTTACCTGCTGCTGCTACCTCTGAGGGTCGTCATGGTCGCACTATTAGCGGGTATGGTAAGGGTTTACTCGGCTGCGAGGTGTACAGCATGGACACCAGTCAGTTGATGCCACCGAGGCCATGGAGGAGGATTATTTCCCTTGGATCATATTCTCTCTTCCTTGGAGTGAACTATCCGATTATCATTCCAGTAGAAGACGGGGCAGAACATGACCGTCCAAATATGGCGAGAAGCAACTCTGTTTACACATCGCACCATGCGGTAGGCCTTGCATATCCTCCTTCTCCAGAAATTTGCCGCTTTAGTTTGAATTCTGAAGACTGTACTGTTGGTTTCCAAACCAACATTAGATGTACATGGCGGCAGGTTCCGTTGTGGTTCATCCCAAGCTTCGCCAACGCCCGGCAATGGAACCTGCCTTCGCGTCACAGGTCCAGAAAGAAGGGCTGATGTACTTTATGTAATACTCGTGTTGCAAGGCAAGATTTGTATCTGTTGAACTATTTCATTTGCATGTTTATCTCTACCTAGGCTACTCCCTTTCCGTAAGTAGTTGTGTTGTACTATCTGTTGAACTATTTCCTTTGCCTGTTATCTCTACCTAGGCTACTCCTCCGTAGTTGTTAAATTGATGTAATGCTCCTACAACGCAGGCTACACTGGGCGTGTGGCCTGTAATGTTATCAAACACCTTTTGTACTCGTTCTAGTAAGCATTTCACACGATAGCTCACATAATTAAAGTACTCCTACAACATATTAGTTGAAAGATATCTCTCATAATTAAGTACCCCTCTTTGAGCTTATGCGAAACATAAATGACTATTCTAGAAATATATACTCTCGTCACAAGATTATATTAAAAACAATGGTACGTAGTTCTATTAGAAAAAAAAGGTGTGAATAGTAGAATGATGTAGAAGTGTTTTTTGAGGTCTGTGCATAGCTAGTGTTCATTGTGCAAAAGCACTTAGACTAGTCACAATGGGAAGTATCATAGACTAGTATCATACATACTCCCTCCGTCCTCAAATAAGTGGACATCTAGCCTCAAACTTTGTCCATGAAAGAGTGTACTTCTATGTTCCCAATGTACTTTAAATTAGCAAAAGTTATTTCTCTCTCATCGCATGGAAATCAAACCCAATAATATTCAACACATGTTATCTTAATTTTGTACATGCACTTAGCCTATTGGAGATGAAATAATTAAAGAGGAGAGAGATGTTGGTTGCATCTTCCCAATGCAATTTTTCTCTCTTTTTACTAATTTACCTTGAAAATCCCGCACGTCCACTTATTTATGGACGGAGGGAGTATGATACTAGTTTATGATACAACACCTACAATGCATAGTATCATAGTTCCATTCTATTTAATATTTTGTAGAATCTCAATGCAAATATGTGTACATGATGTGTTTGCCTCTAAAATTTCTAGTTTTACGTGCTATGATACTGTATCTACCTATGATACTAATTTCACCTCTCTCATCATTAATTGATGTGCCACATAAGATTTATACCTACATGACATGCATGATACTACTACTACCTATGATACTCCCATTGTGGCTAGTCTTAGTTGAAGCAAAACCGAGCCGTGGCCCGCCCAACCTAGAAAAATTAAGCTTATGTTATTTGTAAAATTCAGCGTAATATTAGCTCATTTTACTTTCTCTCAGCTTGTTGTCCCTCCAACCTTTCTTGTCAAGCTTCACCGCTATGCAAAAGGCTAAGAGCATCCACTATGTTGTCCACAAGACCTATCTACAAGGAAAAAGTAGTTGATAAGGTTGTAGTGGAGGTTATCCACAAGTAATATTTCCTTGGGCTGCATGATTCGTAGGAATAGGAAAAAACATATGATTAGTATGGCATGCCTTGTCGAATCGTGTAGGAAGATGAGTTCTCTTTGATTCAGCCAAAGGAATTATCAATGAGATATGACCTCATGTTTATTTTCTATAGGATTATTTCCTATAGGATATGTTCCCATGAATCAAACAACTAGCTGGTGTAGGAAAAAATCCCGTAGAATCAAACAACTAGCAATCAAAAATAATTTATCTCTCATTCCTCTGTCGTGCATGTGGGTACACTAATAGCATATACATGTTGGTCCCATCTTAATGCTAAGGTTCAGTTCATCATACATAGTGGGAAACTTCACAAGATAAATGGGACCCAAGTTATGGCGAAAGTTAATATTATTACTATATATATACACACATAGTTTCATTCGATTTGAATTATAGGTTTGTGAGCAAATATATATTTAGTTTGAACTAGTGCTCGAGTACGTAAGAAGCTATTTAATCACAAGCTTCATAGATTTTAAAACAAGACATCTACATATTACTGGATTTTTTCAAAATTTTCAGAATAGTTTTTTTAGCTTCGAAATAAGAGATAGTTTGGAACGTTGGATCTCAAATGGACGGTAGATGGTGGCACATAGTCACAATGTATCTTGGAAGCATCAAGTCACTGAAGCTCTGTCCGGTTTCCAAACCAAGCTAAGAAAGGCATTGAAAATGAAGTTCTGCTCTAAAACATCTTTCATTCCATTTTGGTGCTCGCGCAGTTGCATGCTGCCCACGTGTTAAGGTACGTGTCTCTGGCATGTAGAGAACTACGATTATTGGCGAAAAATATATCGAAATGGAAACTGTAAAAAAAAAACCTCTCTGGTCAACCTGATGTGACGAGACATCACTACACCAAACGTTGTCGCAAATTTATAGATGGGTGGCGTGCTAGTATACCAACAGTCAAATCGGCGCCCAGTCGCAGCAGCAGCCTAGAGTACTACCTAGTTTTTGCCCCTTGCATGTCTATCATCTTCTTCTTCACCCTCCCAGAATCACGCGCACGCGCAGTATCTCGATCCCCACCACGCCGCATCGTTCCTTCCATAGCGCTCGCCCTCTCCTCCGAAATCCCCAAGCGCGGTTGCATCCGCCATCCACCTAAATCCATCTTCACGTGATGAATTATTCTAGGCTTTGCTGGGACGGCGGGGAAGGCCACTGGGAGGCTCTCACCGGCGACAACACCGACCTCATCGCTGCGCATCTGGACGTTACCTACACCGTCCGACTTGCCGCATGTTCCAGGGAGCTCTACGACCGGATCAGCAAGGATGAAGGTAAGATGCACCATTGGGGTAAACCCTGCCTGCTGATGCCTCCGCCTGCTTATTGGTTCGATGAACACTGGGATTGGGCGACAGCATCTCGTCTGCATGATACCGTGTACGACCTGGTGCCCCTCGACCATCCTCGCCGTTCTGTCGCCCTACCGTTCATGCACGACAGAAAATGGCTTGGCGCGAACGGCGACTGGATCGCCGCCGCCGATCATCATGGGTACCAGTGGTGCCTCGTGAACGTCTACACCGAGCGACATATCCCCCTTCCATCCCTACCTGCTTCGAAGATCGATCATAGTAGTTTTTCATATCAACCTGCATACTCTTTTAACTGGGGTCCAGCAATTGATTTGTTGAAGATTGTAATCTGCCAAGTGCCCATAAAAGGTGGGAGGTACGCAGATTACAAGCTCATCGCCTTGTTCGACAAAACGATTTTCTACCTTGAAGGGGGTGGCGACTGGAGAATGCTGGAGGCCCTTACACCTGCACCTGATTATCCAAATTACTGTGATGCCATTGAACTCGGTGGCCACGTTTTTGCGGTGGACGAAACTGACGGCTCCACGTACTTCTGGGACACCGCAAATGGTATTTTTTCAGTCCTTTTGCATTGCATGATACACTGCCTTAAGCAATGAAGTTATTAATGAACTACCTTGTTTATATTTTACCTTTCTTAAATAACTTAATGATCACACCCCCTTTTGCTGAATATGAATGAACCGTTGCTTGAAATGAATTAGTAGTACTAATTAGCCACCAACAAACATAGTATGCTCAGTATGCGATTGCATTCCTGAATTAGTAACTCTACGCCAATGCAGAATATGGATGTAATTAACCAGTATCTCAAAAGATAACGTAGCACTATGAAGGCACCCTTTTTGATAACCTTTTACACCCATTGTTTCATATATAACTAATTGATTTTGCCTCCAAAAGGAGGACGAGAGACCCCCGCCATCTGCATCAGAGAGATGCATAAGGACTTTCATAAGTATATGACTTAACGATCACATCCTTTATCTGAATATGAATGAACCGTTGCTTGCAATGAATTAGTACTAGTCAGTCATCAGCAAACATAGTATACTCCGTATGTGAATGCATTCCTGAATTAGTAACTCTATGCAACTGCAGAATATGGATGTAATTAACAAGTATCTCAAATGTTAACGTAGAAACAGAAAAATAGAAGAAAATCGTTTGTAATTACATGCGTAGCTTATATTTTCTAGAGATCGGGGAAAAAGCGTTGATTGGATGTACCTACATGCAGATCAAACAGTTCTTTGTTTATATCGGTGAACAATCTGCAAAATGGTATAATTAATTTTGTTTTTGATACATTATTTCTCCCATTTTCTTGAATAGATTTCAGTTTCCCACAATTATCTTTGATTAGTGATTGTGACGTCCCCTCATTCAAAATAACTCAGGTTATCTTTTTCCTAATTCAGTGTTATTTAAGTTTGAGTAAGTTTACGACTAATATCTACAACCTCATATATATATAAGATTTAGCACCTGCAGGCCTAGCAAAGTTAGCTGCCTGTAGTCCCCTGTATAGTTCTTTCTTTTTGCTTTCTCAGTTTTTCGTAGCCTTGCTACAACCCTGTATGCTCTAATATATAATGATGCACGACTAGGCATGTGTTCGAGAAAAGAAAATCTAAATATCTTTTGTAATATATGAACCTATATTGATGTTTTAGATGTTGGTAGTATAACTTTCGATAAACTTGAACAGACTTAAATCAGTTTAACTTAGCACAACCATATGGCGTACCTTTTTTAGAACGCGAAAATGAGGTAAACAAATACCATGTGTACCCTTTACTATCAATAGTAGAGAAGAGATTATGAACCTTCAACTCTAAAATGCAAATTCTTCTACTGAATGGATAGCTGCATCTGATACCTATTTTGCAAATGTTACCAGACTTGGGGTTAGCTATAAAAAGGCATTTCTTTCTTGTGAAGCTTAATGCACTACCAACACAACCAAAAGTCCGAACTGATCGCAAGGGCGGCAATTTTAGGATAAATTGCGAAAGCCAGGACTCGAACTCGAGACCCTGGCTCTGACACCATGTCAAGCTTCATCGACTAGCCAACGCAACCAAAAGTCCGAACTGATGGAAAAGTCTAGGCAATCCACTTATACAGTTAAACATTTCTTACCCTTCGGGTGGTCACAGGGAAGCTCTCTAATAGATCGCTTAAGACAAAGGGAATTAACTACAGCACAGGACTTAAACTTAAGATGATATTTATTTGTCAAAATTTGAATGTATCTATATGCTTTCACTGTCTAGATACATCTGAATTTGGAAAAATCTCAGACACTTTCGGTGGGACAGAGATAGTATATAACTGTGTATACACTAACTAGTGTCTAGTTTTGGCGAAGTTAAGACTAGTTTCATGGGATGGATGCAGTATAACTGATATATTGGACACTCGATTTGAACACATGAATGACCAATGTCCTTAGCTTACATAGTCGTATTTATACTGTGAGCATGAACGATGAACAATGCTGCTGTTTGAATATGGTTGCCAGTAACACCCTATTCGTCTCCATTTCTAATATTGCAGAAAACCTGATGCTCCCGTTTGTAATCCCGCCACCGGTGGTGGATGATCAGCAGTACGCGTGGTTCCTCGCTCCATCTGCTGATGGCAAGTGATTGATGATCATCCTTACAGTAAACAACATTGGGATTGCCAATGCTGAAGTACCTCCTGACATTCCCTATGCTGCTAATGGGCTTCAGCTACGGCAGTATCCTCCTGTTGCCACCTACGTCTTTGAGCAGGATCCCTTATCTACTGCACGTGCAGGAGACTCTCTTTGGAGGCAGGTTAACAGCCTCGGCGACCACTCTCTGTACCTCGGACTCAATTACCCGATCATTGCCAATCTGAAGAAGCGTGAATCCAAAGCTCCTGATGGCACATTGGTTCCATTCATGACGAAAAACTGCGTCTACACAGCATACCGGAAGTTTCTTCATAATCAATACCCTAAAATTTTGCGCTGCAACCTCCAGCCAGATGAAGGTGAGACTGTGGGAGTTATCAGCCTTCCCAGAGATGGTTGGGGTAGTGTCCGACAAGCGGCTATGTGGTTTAAGCCTGCTTTAAACATTGCCCGTTCGGTGTTACCTTTAAAAAAACACTGACGCACTTTTTTATTATGCTTGAAGTGTTGAGAAGTAGTACACTGTTTTTAGTACGTACTAGTTTGAATCAGTTTATTTGAACAACGCCACTGCTTTTGTATTTCGTGTTGCCTTCATATTATAACCCATGCATGGTTGTTTTAGGATTGACTTTATTTCAGCACTATAATTACAATGTGTGTACGTCCTTTATAATATAGCCACCTCTTGTTGTGCCAAAAAGAAGGCACATACCAACACATGACTTTGGTTGTTCATGTGCGGTCCGCACAATGTAGCTACCCAGTTGAAAACGTCAAATTAAGCTGGTCCGCACAATGTAGCTACCCAGTTGAAAACGTCAAAAAAAAATAGCCACCTCTTGTTGATCATACTCATGAGAGGACCATTCCTATTTTTTTCGCCGCTAAGGGGTAAAGTACATCCCTGGGGGCAGTGATTCTTGCTGCAGGCCACTAAACATGCATCAACTACGAGCAAGGAAGTAGATGAGCGACCTAGGTGACTGTGCGGACCCCACTTGTGGACCAAAGAAAAAACATGTCAATACGGAACAGATGTACATACGACAACTCCTATATGATATGTGTATGTACGATGGAGCATCTGGAGGTGTGCTGCCACCTGCTACCTCACACGAAGGGTTTGGATCTTGTGTTTCGTACATGGATCGGACTGAAATTGTCGTGTGCATAGAAAGGTTCATGTCAATAAGGCTGAGTTTGGCATCTAAGTCTAGGCAACAAATACTTTTGGGTTCCAACGGCCATCTACATGGTATTTGCTATTGGCCTACTTGCTTCGGCTGTCGAAGCCCAATAACTAGAAATGGTCCTTTCTGCTCATGCAATGTCGGCCCTTTTCTAAAGAACCACAGATCCTATGATTGGCAAAAAACAAAAACACGAAGATTCTACATAAAAATTGTTTGTATTTATTTTGAATTATTGGGTTGCAATTTTTGAAACTGCTCATGGCCAATATGAAAATCCTTGATCGCTCCATACCCACATGGATCACGATATTTTTAAAAATTCATAAAATGGATTTGAAATTTAAAACATATCCTAATAATTCCATGATATATATTCTATTAACTTGCAAGATCTTGGAGCGAAAGAGCTTGTATTAGTCTGCAAAAATAATACAGATAAACCTGTCATTAACAAGAAATGAAGGTTTATCGTCCAAAGAGGATGCCATGTGGGACCCATGAGCCAGCAGCGTCCTCAATATTTCAAATGCGGTAGGCTATCCAAAATAAAAGAAGCAAGTATCCCGAAAATAGGGGTCAAAAATAAATCATAGAAAGGAAACATTTATAGTTCAGAGAGTCTGACATGTGGGACAGATCTGCCAGCAGCATCCTCATCATTTCAAAGTCGGCAGAGGATCAAAAGAAAAAAAGGCAAATAGCCAGAAATTAGGGGTCAAAAGTAAATCCAACAAAGGAAACTTTTATTCTTCATAGAAGATGACATGTGGGACCGACCTGCCAGCATCGTCCTCATCGTTTCAAAGGCCGCAGGGGATCAAAAGAAAAAAAGGCAAATATCCAGAAATTAGGGGTAAAAAATTAATCCAACAAAGGAAAGGTTTATTGTTCATAGAGGCTAACATGTGGGACCCATGAGCCAGTAGCCTCCTCAATTTCAAAGGCGGCATATGATCGAAAGAAAAAGGCAAGTGACCAAAAATCAGGGGGTAAAAAAATCCAAGAAAAGAAACTTTATTGTACATAGATGATGAAATGCGGGTCCCATGAGGCGGCTACTTACTCAACGTTTCAGAGGCGGCATGAGATCGAAAGAAAAAGGAAAGTGACCAAATATCAGGAGCAAAAAATAATCCAAGAAAAGAAACTTTTATTGTACATAGAGGATGACATATGGGTCCCATTTTGCAGCAGCGGTCTCAACGTTTCAAAGGCGGCATGAGATCGAAAGAAAAATGCAAGTGCCAAAACATCAGTAGCAAAAAATAAACGGAGAAAAGAAACTTTATTGTACATAGAGTATGACATGCGGGTCCCATTTTTCAGCAGTGGTCTTAACGTTTCCAAGGGGCACGGGATCGAAAGAAAAAGGAAGTGACCAAATATCAGGAGCCAAAAATAATCCAAGAAAAGAAACTTTATTGTACATAGAGGATGACATGCGGGTCCCATTTTGCAGCAGCGGTCTCAACGTTTCCAAGGCGGTACGGGATCAAAAGAAAAAGGAAGTAACCAGAAATCAGGGGTAAAAATAATTCCAAGAAAGGAAACTTTTATTCTACATAGAGGATGACTTGCGGGACCCACGAGCCAGCAGCTTCCTCAACGTTTCAGAAGCGGCATGATACCGAAAGAAAAAGGCAAGTGACAAATATCAGGTCCCAAAAATAATCCAAGAAAAAACATTTATTGTACATAGAGGATGACATGCAGGTCCCATTTTGCAGCACCGTTCTCAACGTTTCAAAGTTGGCATGAGATCGACAGAAAAAGGCAAGTGACAAATATCAGGAGCCAAAAATAATCCACGAAAGAAACTTTTATTGTGCATAGAGGATGACATGCGGGTCCCATCATGCAGCAGCGGTCTCGACGTTGCCAAGGCGGCATAGGGCCAAAAGAAAAAGGAAGTAGGCAGAAATTAGGGGGTCAAAAATAAACTCCAAAAAAAGAAAGTTGATTGTGTTGGAAATATAAGCAAATATCCATATGAAGTAATCCGTACGAGTGATTGATAAATCATGACTACGAAAATAACAAATAAACTAATCATGCAGACTAGTAAGGTAGATGAACAGATCACATGTAAACAAGTCAAACTGATCGCATCTACCACAGAAACTAGAAGAAGAAACTCTAACAGAGACTGAAAGAGAAACGACAAGATCACATACTTCGCAGCAGCGTCGTTGTCCACCAAGTTGAGATTGTCGAAGAAGTCGCTGAGATCCGGGAAGAAGTTGTCGTTGTGGAGGAACTCGTCGTCCGATGACAACGTCGTGATTCCAGTAGTCGCGCCGGAGCGCTCCCCAAAAACCTGATTGCCCCTCACCCGTACAGGTTCACGAGAGGCAGGGTTCCGGAGGCCTACTATCCCGGCAGTCGGTGCACGCCGACGGACGGGATGAGGAAGACGAAGGCGGCGGCGCAATGAACTGGAAACAGGTAGTCGCGTATGCGTCTCGTCGTGGCGGCTAGGGTTGCGCAGGATCTTATATAGTGCGGTTCGGGAAGGTCGTGGGGCGCAGCCCACGTCCGAGTCGGCACAGCCACGATCCAGAAAAACCGGAAGGCAAAACGGCTGAGTAACGCGTCCGTTAATGACTCAAAATTGATTACACAATTAATTTCCCAAACAGCAAAAAGATAAGCTCGGCTCGGCGAGATTCCCGCAACCCGCGGCGCGTCGTGACGAGGCGAGGCGTGGCGAGGCGAGGCGGGCGGCGGAGGAGGAGGAGTGCGCGAGGGCTCTCTCTCTTCTCACTCACTTACTAGGACTAGAACAGCCCACCTTATATACCACTCCAACTCTCTCCCAACTAGCAATGTGGGACTAAACTTTAGCCCCCACTAGTGCTGCCACTGATTTTTGGAATGGGCCATGTGAGTTTTAGAATTTGAGGCCATGGGCCAAAGGCCAAATGCCCCAAATTCCAGCAATCCCCCACAAACTCTCATTGGCACATCTCATCAATAAGTTTCCAGAACATTGTTTTATATACCGGTATGTCGTGGAGACTGTTAAGTTGAACTTCCACTTAAAGCTTCATATTACACTAGATTGCAACTTGGATAGTGGACTATGTCTTGAACTACAAGTTTTCTGCGCACTAGCTTCATACAAAGCCTAGACCAATACTAGGCTGCCGCGAGGCTTCCTCACGGTTTGGAGCTTATACGTCATACTCCAGGGCCTTTCATGAGTTTACTAGAGAGCACCCAACTCTCATAGATTGCGACGTTTAACAATCAGACTCATATAGGTGTGTTCTTCAAAAGATGTTCTGCAGGACAACATCTTTGCTAAAATAAGCCACTTAGAACACATTAAGATAATTATCATCCTGCCATGCAGATTAGGAGAGTATTGCATCTTACAGAGTGGTAAAATTCCTATAGGGATATACTCTCCTCTCAGCTGACCAACAGCTTGTCTCCCAGCTCTAATTCACGGGATCTCCGATCACATAGAGTGGTAAAATGAGTTACCACCGTGGGCAACTCATAATGTGGGTCTCATACCCATCTCCCTCGATGCATTTTCTATCACATTTCGTGATAGTCCCTTTGTGAAAGGGTCTGCCAGGTTTCTAGACGTATGGATATAATCCAACGCTATAACTCCGGAGTTTCTCATTTTCCTGACAGTTTTCAGTCTCCTCTTCACATGCCTTGATGACTTCATATTATCCTTAGAACTGTTTACTTTGACGATCACAGTTTGATTATCACAGTTCGTAGGAATAGCGGGTATTGGTTTCTCAACCACAGGCAAGTCCATCAAGAGCTCACGAAGCCACTCTGCTTCAACAGTGGCTGTGTCTAATGTTGTGAGTTCTGCTTCCATAGTTGACCTCGTAATGATGGTCTGCTTGCAAGACTTCCAGGAAACAGCGCCACCTCCAAGTGTAAACAAATAACCACTTGTGGCCTTAGTTTCATCAGCATCAGATATCCAATTTGCATCACTATAACCCTCAAGTACCCTTGGATACCCAGTATAATGAATGCCATAACTCGCAGTGCCTTTCAAATAGCGCAAAACTCTCTCAAGAGCATGCCAATGAACATCTCCAGGTCTAGACACAAAACGGCTGAGTTTACTTACAGCAAAGGAGATGTCAGGCCTCATGGAGCTGGCTAAATACATAAGCGAGCCAATGATTTGCGAATATCGCAATTGATCTCTAGCAATCCTTTTATTCTTACGAATTATCACACTGGGATCATAAGGCGTTGGAGAAGATTTGCAGTCGCTATACCCGAAGCGACTCAGGATCTTTTCCACATAGTGGGACTGAAGCAATGTAATCCCACCATCGTCATCCTTCAGCAGCTTGATGTTTAAGATCACATCAGCTACTCCCAAGTCCTTCATCTCAAAACAACGAGATAGGAACTCCTTGACCTCCTTAATCACGGTAAGGCTGGTTCCAAATATCAATATGTCATCGACATAGAGACAAAGAATAACTCCCTCGCCCCCGCCATGGCGATAGTATACACACTTGTCAGCTTCGTTTACAACAAAGCCTTTAGCGGTTAAAGTTCTTTCAAACTTCTCATGCCATTTCTTAGGTGCTTGCTTAAGCCCATACAGAGACTTCAGTAATTTACACACCTTTCCTTCTTGACCATCTACTACAAATCCATCAGGCTGTTCCATATAAATTTCCTTTTCAAGCTCTCCATTTAGGAAAGCAGTCTTAACATCCATTTGATGAACGAGAAGACCATGAGAGGCAGCCAAGGAAAGTAGTACTCGAATAGTGGTCAGTCGAGCTACAGGTGAGTATGTATCAAAGAAGTCTTTGCCTTCTTTCTGAGTATAACCCTTGGCCACAAGTCGTGCCTTGTACTTTTCAATAGTACCATCGGGCCTAAGCTTTTTCTTGAACACCCACTTGCATCCTACAGGTTTGCACCCATAAGGACGATCAGTAACCTCCCAAGTTTCATTAGCTAAGATGGAAGCCATCTCGCTACGGACAGCTTCCTTCCAGTAGTCAGCATCCTGAGATGCATAGGCTTCTGAAATAGAAGTGGGAGCATCATCCACGAGGTACACAATGAAATCATGACCAAAGGACTTTGCAGTCCTCTGTCTCTTGCTCCTTATGGGAGCTTCATTGTCATCCTCCATAGGATTATCAAAGTGTTCTATAGCCATGGTTGGTTCAGGAAATAATTCCTGAGTAGATGAACTGGGCATCTCCTGAATTGATGAGCTAGACGTTTCTTTCATAGGAACGATGTCCTCAAAGAAAGTCGCATCATTCGACTCCATAATTGTACCAACATGCATGTCGGATACCTCAGATTTTACTATCAAAAATCTGTAGCCAATGCTATGAAAAGCATATCCCAGAAGAACACAATCCACGGTTTTTGGTCCAAGCTTGCGCTTCTTGGGTATCGGCACATTTACTTTCGCCAAACAGCCCCAAGTTCGTAGATAAGAGAGTTTCAACCTTTTCCTTTCCCATTCCTCAAAAGGGGTAATGGTTTTGTTCTTTGTGGGGACACGGTTTAGGACATGACATGCAGTCAATATCGCCTCCCCCCACCATGCCTTGGATAGACCCGATGTGTCTAACATGGCGTTAACCAAATCAGTTAGAGTACGGTTCTTTCTTTCGGCCACCCCATTTGACTGAGGTGAGTAGGGAGGCGTCCTCTCATGAATAATACCATGTTCCGCACAAAAAGAATCAAACTCGTTGGAAAAATACTCTCCACCACGATCAGACCTTAGCCGCTTGATCTTTCGATCAAGTTGGTTTTCTGCTTCAGCTTTAAAGATTTTGAAGTAATTAAGAGCTTCATCTTTAGATTTCAGAAGATACACATAACAATATCGAGTAGCGTCATCAATTAAAGTCATGAAGTATCTTTTCCCTCCTTTTGTCAATTCACCATTCATTTCACAAAGATCCGAATGTATAAGTTCCAGCGGTGCCAAGTCTCTTGCCTCCGCAGTCTTATGACACTTACATGGTTGCTTAGCTTGCACATATACTTGGCACTTGGATTTCTTGACAGTAGCAAATTTCGGAATTATATTCATATTCGCTAGCCGCGTCATGCACCGAAAATTAATATGACAAAGTCGTGAATGCCAAATATCGGACTCACTATCATTGCAAACATGATTAATAATTTGAGTACATAAGTCTGACAAAGATAAGCGGAACAAGCCTCCGCACACATAACCCTTTCCAACAAATTGTCCACACTTGGAAACTACAACTTTATTGGACTCAAAAACCAACTTAAAACCATCTCGACATAAAAGCGATCCGCTAACGAGATTCTTATTAATGGAAGGAACGTGCTGCACATTCTTCAGCTGGATGGTCTTTCCCGAAGTAAACTTCAGATCCACCGTACCAACACCACGAACAGAAGCACGTGAGCTGTTTCCCATCAGCACGGAAGAAGTCCTTGCGACCTGATAAGAAGAAAACATAGAGACATCAGAACATACATGTGTATTGGCTCCGGTGTCTATCCACCAATCAGGAGAATTACATACCGGAAAGGACAAAGAGGAGAAGTACCGTACCCAACGTCCTTCATCTCAGTATCAACACCAATAACAACATTTGCGGACTTGCCGCTGTTCTCACGCCGATCATGGCGTTCTGGGCAATCAGGACCCCAATGTCCAGGAGCGCCACAAACATGGCAGTTCCCTTTCTTCTTATAAGGAGTCTTCCTCTTGAAGTTGGTTGAGTTGGAGGCTTTGTTCTTCACGTCAAACTTGCCTTTTCCATTGTTCTTATTCTTAGACTTGTGAGATTGGAAGTTCTTCTTCTATACCACATTGGCACTAGAACCTCCCTCAAAACTACGAGCGCGTGTGTCCTTTGCTCTCGCCTTCTCTTCCACATGAAGCGAGCCAATGAGATCCGAAACGGAAAACTCTTGTCTCTTATGTTTCAGAGAAGTAGCAAAGTTCCTCCACGAAGGAGGAAGCTTGGCAATAATGCCACCGGCCACAAATTTGTCCGGTAAGGTACACTTAAACTGGTCGAGTTTTTTGGCAAGGGACTGAATCTCATGAGCCTGCTCAACCACGGAGCGCTCATCAGTCATCCTGTAGTCATAGAATTGCTCCATGACATACAGTTCAGTGCCAGCGTCCGAGACCCCAAATTTGGCCTCGAGCGCATCCCACGCATCTTTACCATGGTCGAAAGCCATGTACGGGTCAACAATGTTGTCCCCAAGAATGCTGAACAAGGCCGCCTTAAACATGGCGTCGACCTTTTCAAACTTTTCATGCTCCTCTGCAGAGAGAGGCCCCTCAGGTCTAGCATCTGTGGCGCTAAAACAGCCTAGGTTTGTAAACCATAGAACTGCCTTTGTGCGCCACCTCTTGTAATGCATACCATCAAAGAGGGGAGGTCGAGTAGCGGCAGCAACGCTGCTTGAATTGATTTGCCTATAATCAGGTTTTTGGATTGTTGGAAATATAAGCAAATATCCATATGAAGTAATCCGTACGAGTGATTGATAAATCATGACTACGAAAATAACAAATAAACTAATCATGCAGACTAGTAAGGTAGATGAACAGATCACATGTAAACAAGTCAAACTGATCGCATCTACCACAGAAACTAGAAGAAGAAACTCTAACAGAGACTGAAAGAGAAATGACAAGATCACATACTTCGCAGCAGTGTCGTTGTCGCCCATGTTGAGATTGTCGAAGAAGTCGCTGATATCCGGGAAGAAGTTGTCGTTGTGGAGGAACTCGTCGTCCGATGACGACGTCGTGATTCCAGTAGTCGCGCCGGAGCGCTCCCTAAAAACCTTATTGCCCCTCACCCGTACAGGTTCACGAGAGGCAGGGTTCCGGAGGCCTACTATCCCGGCAGTCGGTGCACGCCGACGGACGGGATGAGGAAGACGAAGGCGGCGGCGCAATGAACTGGAAACAGGTAGTCGCGTATGCGTCTCGTCGTGGCGGCTAGGGTTGCGCAGGATCTTATATAGTGCGGTTCGGGAAGGTCGTGGGGCGCAGCCCACGTCCGAGTCGGCACAGCCACGATCCAAAAAAACCGGAAGGCAAAACGGCTGAGTAACGCGTCCCTTAATGACTCAAAATTGATTACACAATTAATTTCCCAAACAGCAAAAAGATAAGCTCGGCTCGGCGAGATTCCCGCAACCCGCGGCGCGTCGTGACGTGACGTGTCGTGACGAGGCGAGCGGCGGAGGAGGAGGAGTGCGCGAGGGCTCTCTCTCTTCTCACTCACTTACTAGGACTAGAACAACCCACCTTATATACCACTCCAACTCTCTCCCAACTAGCAATGTGGGACTAAACTTTAGCCCCCACTAGTGCTGCCACTGATTTTTGGAATGGGCCATGTGAGTTTCAGAATTTGATAATGGGCCATGGGCCAAAGGCCAAATGCCCCAAATTCCAGCAGATTGTACATAGAGGATGACATGCGGGTCCCATGAGTCAGCAGCTTACTCAACGTTTCCAAGGCAGCAGGGGATCAAAAGAAAATCAGAGGGTGAAAAAAATCCAAGAAAAGAAAGTTTTATAGTACATAGAGGATGACATGCGGGTCCCATGAGCCAGCAGGTTCCTCAACGTTTCAAAGGTGGCATGAGATCGAAAGAAAAAGGCAAGTGACCAAATATCAGGAGCCAAAAATAATAATCCAAGAAAAGTAATTTTTATTGTACATAGAGGATGACATGTGGGTCCCATTTTGCTGCAGCGGTCTCAGCGTTTCGAAGTCGGCATAAGATGGGAAGAAAAAGGCAAGTGACAAATATCAGGAGCCAAAAATAATCCAAGAAAAGAAATTATTGTACATAGAGGATGACATGCGGGTCCCATTTAGCAGCAGAGTTCTCAATGTTTGCAATGCGGCACAGGACCAAAAAAAGGAAGTAGCCGAGAAATCGGGGGTCAAAAAATCCAAGAAAAGAAAGGTTTCAATTGGGCTACATCTGGCCGTCGGGCCTTCGAACTATCCCCCGCCGACGCCTTTGGACTCGTACAATTTCAGCCCACTCCAAAACAGGAAAGTCCTATGCTTCGCAAAAACAAAAAACAAGGAGATTCAACATATAAGTTTGTTTATTTAAAAATAAAGATTTATTTTTTCCGTTTGCAATAGCTCAGAGCGAAATACACTGTTTATTGTCTGCAAAATAATCAAGATATCACATGTTTTTGTACGGGGAGGCTGACATCGGGGACCCATGAGCCAAGACGGCGTCGTCAACGTTTTAAAGACGGCAGAGGATCGAAAGAAAAAATAAACCAAAAATCAGTTGGTAAAAAAAATAAAAATAAACATTTATCGTTCTGAGAGGATGACATGCGGGACCCATGAGGCAGCAGCATCCTCAACGATTCCAAGGCGGCAGGGGATCAAAAGAAAAAAAGGAAATATCCAGAAATTAATTAGGGGTTCAAAATAAATCCATCAAAGGAAAGTTTTATTGTTCATAGAGGATGACATGTGGGACCAACCTGCCAACAGCGTTCTCATCGTTTCAAAGGGGGCAGGAGATCAAAAGAAAAAGGCAAGTAGCCAGAAATTAGGGGTAAAAAATAACTCCAAGAAAGGAAACTTTTATTGTTCGTAGAGGATGACATGCGGGACCCATGAGCCAGCAGCTTACTTAAAGTTTCAAAGGTGGCATGAGATCGAAAGAAAAAGGCAAGTGACAAAATATCAGGAGCCAAAGATAATCCAAGAAAAGAAACTTTATTTACATAGAGGATGACATGCGGGTCCCATTTTGCAGCAGCGGTCCCAACGTTTCAAATGCGGCTTGAGATCAAAAGAAAAAGAAAGTAGCCAGAAATTAGGGGGTCAAAAAAAATCCAAGAAAATAAAGTTGATGGACATAGAGGATGACATGCGGGTCCCATGAGCTAGCAGGTTCCTCAACGTTTCAAACGTGGCATGAGATCGAAAGAAAAAGGCAAGTGACCAAATATGAGGAGCCAAAAATAATTCAAGAAAAGAAAGTTTTATAGTACATAGAGGATGACATGCGGGTCCCATGATCCTGCATGTTCCTCAACGTTTCAAACGTGGCATGAGATCGAAAGAAAAAGGCAAGTGACCAAATATCAGGAGCCAAAAATAATTCAAGAAAAGAAACTTGATTGTACATAGAGGATGACATGCGGGTCCCATTTAGCAGCAGCGGTCTCACCGTTTGAGAGGCTGCGCGGGATCGAAAGAAAAAGGCAAGTGACTGATGTCTACGTTCCCCCTCCTTTCCTGTAGACAGTGTTGGGCCTCCAAGAGCAGAGGTTTGTAGAACAGCAGCAAGTTTTCCCTTAAGTGGATACCCAAGGTTTATCGAACTCAGGGAGGAAGAGGTCAAAGATATCCCTCTCATGCAACCCTGCAACCACAAAGCAAGAAGTCTCTTGTGTCCCCAACACACCAAATAGGTGCACTAGTTCGGCGAAGAGATAGTGAAATACAGGTGGTATGAATATATATGAGCAGTAGCAACGGTGCCAGAAAATAGCTTGCTGGCGTGTAGTTGATGGTGGTAGTATTGCACGTGATAGTAACACGGTAAAGCAGTAAACAAGCGGTAGTAACGCAGCAGTATTTAGGAACAAGGCCTAGGGATTAGACTTTCACTAGTGGACACTCTCAACATTGATCACATAACAGAATAGATAAATGCATACTCTACACTTTTGTTGGATGATGAACGCATTGCGTAGGATTACACGAACCCTCAATGCCGGAGTTAACAAGCTCCACAATTTGTTCATATTTAAGTAACCTTTAGTGTAAGATAGATCAACAGACTAAACCGAGTACTAGCATAGCATGCACACTGTCACCTTCATGCATATGTAGGAGGAATAGATCACATCAATAATATCATAGCAATAGTTAACTCCATAATCTACAAGAGATCATGATCATAGCATAAACCAAGTAATAACACGGTGCACACACTGTCACCATTACACACGTGTAGGAGGGATAGAACTACTTTAATAACACATCACTAGAGTAGCACATAGATAAATTGTGATACAAAACTCATATGAATCTCAATCATGTAAAGCAGCTCATGAGATCATTGTATTGAAGTACATAGGAGAGATTAACCACATAGCTACCGGTACAGCCCCGAGCCTCGATGGAGAACTACTCCCTCCTCATGGGAGCAGCAGCGGTGATGAAGATGGCGGTGGAGATGGCAGCGGTGTCGATGGAGAAGCCTTCCGGGCACTTCCCCGCTCCGGCAGGGTGCCGGAACAGAGATCTGTCCCCGGATCTTGGCTTCGCGATGGCGGCGGCTCTGGAAGGTTTTCGTGGGTTTCGTCAATTGGTGTAGGGTTTTCGATCCAGGGGCTTTTTATAGGCGGAGAGGCGGCGCAGAAGGTCGAAGGGGGCCCACACCCTAGGGGGCGCCCCCTAGGCCGCGCCGGGGTGTGGTGTGGTGGCCCTGCCTCCCTTCTCTGGCGGTTCTCGTGTGTTCTGGATGCTTCCGGGTAAAATAGGAACCTGGGCGTTGATTTCATCCGATTCCGAGAATATTTCGTTACTAGGATTTCTGAAACCAAAAACAGCAGAAAACAGGAACTGGCACTTCGGCATCTTGTTAATAGGTTAGTTCCAGAAAATGCACGAATATGACATAAAGTGTGCATAAAACATGTAGATAACATCAATAATGTGGCATGGAACATAAGAAATTATCGATACGTCGGAGACGTATCAGCATCCCCAAGCTTAGTTCTGCTCGTCCCGAGCAGGTAAAACGATAACACAGATAATTTCTGGAGTGACATGCCATCATAATCTTGATCATACTATTTGTAAAGCATATGTAATGAATGCAGCGATCAAAACAATGTATATGACATGAGTAAACAAGTGAATCATATAGCAAAGACTTTTCATGAATAGCACTTCAAGACAAGCATCAATAAGTCTTGCATAAGAGTTAACTCATAAAGCAATAATTCAAAGTAGAGATATTGAAACAACACAAAAGAAGATTAAGTTTCAGCGGTTGCTTTCAACTTGTAACATGTATATCTCATGGATAGTTGTCAATGCAAAGCAATATAACAAATGCAATAAGCAAGTATGTAAGAATCAACGCACAGTTCACACAAGTGTTTGCTTCTTGAGGTGGAGAGAAATAGGTGAACTGACTCAACATTGAAAGTAAAAGAATGGTCCTTCAAAGAGGAAAGCATCGATTGCTATATTTGTGCTAGAGCTTCTATTTTGAAAACATAAAGAGAGCATAAAAATAAAGTTTTAAGAGGTGTATGTTGTTGTCAACGAATGGTAGCGGGTACTCTAACCCCCTTGCCAGACAAACCTTCAAAGAGCGGCTCCCATTTTATTTTATTTTTGGATGGCACTCCTTCCAACCTTTCTTTCACAAACCATGGCTAACCGAATCCTCGGGTGCCTGCCAACAATCTCATACCATGAAGGAGTGCCTTTTTATTTTAGTTTTATTATGATGACACTCCTCCCAACCTTTGCTTACACAAGCCATGGCTAACCGAATCCTTCGGGTGCCGTCCAACAATCACATACCATGGAGGAGTGTCTATTTTTGTTAATTAATTTGGGACTGGGAATCCCATTGCCAGCTCTTTTTGCAAAATTATTGGATAAGCGGATGAAGCCACTAGTCCATTGGTGAAAGTTGCCCAACAAGATTGAAAGATAAACACCACATACTTCCTCATGAGCTATAAAACATTGACACAAATCAGAGGTGATAAATTTTGAATTGTTTAAAGGTAGCACTCAAGCAATATACTTTGGAATGGCTGAGAAATACCATGTAGTAGGTAGGTATGGTGGACACAAATGGCATAGTGGTTGGCTCAAGTATTTTGGATGCATGAGAAGTATTCCCTCTCGATACAAGGTTTAGGCTAGCAAGGTTGTTTAAAGCAAACACAAGCACGAACTAGTACAGCAAAACTCACATAAAAGACATATTACAAGCATTATAAAACTATACATCGTCTTCCTTGTTGTTCAAACATCTTACTAGAAAATATCTAGACTCTAGAGAAACCACTCATGCAAACCAAATTTTAACAAGCTCTACGTATTTCTTCACTAATAAGTGTAAGGTATATGATGCAAGAGCTTAAACATGAGCACAACAATTGCCAAGTATCACATTACCCAAGACATTATAGCAATTACTACATGTAGCATTTTCCAATTCCAACCATATAACAATTTAACGAAGGAGAAAACTTCGCCATGAATATTATAAGCTAAGAACACATGTGTTCATACGAACCAGCGGAGCGTGTCTCTCTCCCACAAAAGCATTTATTCAAACACAAACAAAAACAAAAGCATACAGACGCTCCAAGTAAAGCACATAAGATGTGACGGAATAAAAATATAGTTTCAAGAGAAGGAACCTGATAATTCGTCGATGAAGAAGGGGATGCCTTGGGCATCCCCAAGCTTAGACGCTTGAGTCTTCTTGATATATGCAGGGGTGAACCACCGGGGCATCCCCAAGCTTAGAGCTTTCACTCTTCTTGATCATAGTATATCATCCTCCTCTCTTGACCCTTGAAAACTTCCTCCACACCAAACTCGAAACAACTCATTAGAGGGTTAGTGCACAATAAAAATTAACATATTCAGAGGTGACACAATCATTCTTAACACTTCTGGACATTGCATAATGCTACTGGACATTAGTGGATCAAAGAAATTCATCCAACATAGCGAAAGAGGCAATGCGAAATAAAAGGCAGAATCTGTCAAAGCAGAACAGTTCGTATTGACGAATTTTAAAATGGCACCAGACTTGCTCAAATGAAAATGCTCAAATTGAATGAAAGTTGCATACATATCTGAGGATCATGCACGTAAATTGGCTTAATTTTCTGAGTTACCTACAGGGAGGTGGACCCAGATTCGTGACAGCAAAGAAATCTGGAACTGCGCAGTAATCCAAATCTAGTACTTACTTTTCTATCAACGGCTTTACTTGGCACAACAAAACACAAAACTAAGATAAGGAGAGGTTGCTACAGTAGTAAACAACTTCCAAGACACAAATATAAAACAAAGTACTGTAGCAAAATAACACATGGGTTATCTCCCAAGAAGTTCTTTTCTTTATAGCCATTAAGATGGGCTCAGCAGTTTTAATGATGCACTCGCAAGAAATAGTATTTGAAGCAAAAGAGAGCATCAAGAGGCAAATACAAAACACATTTAAGTCTAACATGCTTCCTATGCATAGGAATCTTGTAAATAAACAAGTTCATGAAGAGCAAAGTGACAAGCATAGGAAGATAAAACAAGTGTAGCTTCAAAAATTTCAGCACATAGAGAGGCATTTTAGTAACATGAAAATTTCTACAACCATATTTTCCTCTCTCATAATAACTTTCAGTAGCAACATGAGCAAACTCAACAATGTAACTATCACATAAAGCATTCTTATCATGAGTCTCATGCATAAAATTATTACTCTCCACATAAGCATAATCAATTTTATTAGTTGTAGTGGGAGCAAATTCAACAAAGTAGCTATCATTATTATTCTCATCAAGTGTAGGAGGCATAGTATAATCACAACAAAATTTACTCTCCATAGTAGGCGGCACTAAAAGACCAGTATCATTATCATCATAAATAGGAGGCAAAGTATCATCAAAGAAAATTTTCTCCTCAATGCTTGGGGGACTAAAAATATCATGAAAACCAGCTTCCCCAAGCTTAGAACTTTCTATATTATTGTCAACAATGGTGTTCAAAGCGTTCATACTAATATTACTACCAGCATGCAAAGAAGATTTCATAGGTTTTTTAATTTTCGCATCAAACAATCCATGTTTTAAATCAGGAAATAGAACAAGAAGCTCATTGTTGTCCATTATGCCAAACTAGTGTAAACAAGAAACAAAAAGATGCAATTGCAGGATCTAAAGGAAATAGCTTCGAGCACACACACGACGGCGCCAGAAAAATACTTTACCTGAGACCGTAGTATGAGAGCCTTTTTACCTTTCCTCCCCGGCAACGGCGCCAGAAAAGTGCTTGATGCTGTCCAGGACTGTCGCGTGGTTGACGAGGGAGGAAATTCCTGTTGTGTAGCTTTCTGGTCCCCGGCAACGGCGCCAGAAAAGTGCTTGATGTCTACGTTCCCCCTCCTTTCCTGTAGACAGTGTTGGGCCTCCAAGAGCAGAGGTTTGTAGAACAGCAGCAAGTTTTCCCTTAAGTGGATACCCAAGGTTTATCGAACTCAGGGAGGAAGAGGTCAAAGATATCCCTCTCATGCAACCCTGCAACCACAAAGCAAGAAGTCTCTTGTGTCCCCAACACACCAAATAGGTGCACTAGTTCGGCGAAGAGATAGTGAAATACAGGTGGTATGAATATATATGAGCAGTAGCAACGGTGCTGTAAAAATAGCTTGCTGGCGTGTAGTTGATGGTGGTAGTATTGCAGCAGTAGTAACACAGTAAAACAGTAAACAAGCAGTAGTAACGCAGCAGTATTTAGGAACAAGGCCTAGGGATTAGACTTTCACTAGTGGACACTCTCAACATTGATCACATAACAGAATAGATAAATGCATACTCTACACTTTTGTTGGATGATGAACGCATTGCGTAGGATTACACGAACCCTCAATGCCGGAGTTAACAAGCTCCACAATTTGTTCATATTTAAGTAACCTTTAGTGTAAGATAGATCAACAGACTAAACCGAGTACTAGCATAGCATGCACACTGTCACCTTCATGCATATGTAGGAGGAATAGATCACATCAATAATATCATAGCAATAGTTAACTCCATAATCTACAAGAGATCATGATCATAGCATAAACCAAGTACTAACACGGTGCACACACTGTCACCATTACACACGTGTAGGAGGGATAGAACTACTTTAATAACACATCACTAGAGTAGCACATAGATAAATTGTGATACAAAACTCATATGAATCTCAATCATGTAAAGCAGCTCATGAGATCATTGTATTGAAGTACATAGGAGAGATTAACCACATAGCTACCGGTACAGCCCCGAGCCTCGATGGAGAACTACTCCCTCCTCATGGGAGCAGCAGCGGTGATGAAGATGGCGGTGGAGATGGCAGCGGTGTCGATGGAGAAGCCTTCCGGGGGCACTTCCCCGCTCCGGCAGGGTGCCGGAACAGAGATCCTGTCCCCCAGATCTTGGCTTCGCGATGGCGGCGGCTCTGGAAGGTTTTCGTGGGTTTCGTCAATTGGTGTAGGGTTTTCTGATCCAGGGGCTTTTTATAGGCGGAGAGGCGGCGCAGGAAGGTCGAAGGGGGGCCCACACCCTAGGGGGGCGCGCCCCCCCCCCTAGGCCGCGCCGGGGTGTGGTGTGGTGGCCCTGCCTCCCTTCTCTGGCGGTTCTCGTGTGTTCTGGATGCTTCCGGGTAAAATAGGAACCTGGGCGTTGATTTCGTCCGATTCCGAGAATATTTCGTTACTAGGATTTCTGAAACCAAAAACAGCAGAAAACAGGAACTGGCACTTCGGCATCTTGTTAATAGGTTAGTTCCAGAAAATGCACGAATATGACATAAAGTGTGCATAAAACATGTAGATAACATCAATAATGTGGCATGGAACATAAGAAATTATCGATACGTCGGAGACGTATCAGTGACCAAATATCAGGAGCCAAAAATAATCCAAGAAAAGAAATTTTATTGTACATAGAGGATGACATGCGGGTCCCATTTTGCAGCAGCGGTCTCAACATTTCCAAGGCGGCATAGGACCAAAAGAAAAATGAAGTAGCTAGAAATCAGGGGGTGAAAAAAATCCAAGAAAAGAAAGATTTCAATTGGGCTGCATCTGGACATCTGGGCCTTCGAACTATCCTGCTGGGCCTTTTGACTCGTACAATTTCAGCCCACTCCAAAACAGGAAAGTTCGGATTTTTCTAAAAAAAAGGAAAGTCCTATGCTTCGCAAAAACACAAAACAAGGAGATTCAACATATAAGTTTGTTTATGTAAAAATAAAGATTTAATTTATCCGTTTGCAATAGCTCAGAGCGAAATACAATGTTTATTGTCTGCAAAATAATCAAGATATCACATGTTTCTTGTACGGGGAGGCTGACATCGGGGACCCATGAGCCACCAGCGTCGTCAACGTTTTAAAGGCGGCAGGGGATGGAAAGAAAAAATAAACCAAAAATCTGTTGGTAAAAATCCAAGAAAAGAACCATTTTCGTTCTGAGAGGATGACATGCGGGACCCATGAGGCAGCAGCATCCTCAGCGTTTATTGTTCATAGAGGTTGACATGTGGGACCCGTGAGCCAGCAGCGCCCTGAACGTTTTAAAGGCTGCAGGAGATCGAAAGAAAAAATAAGCCAAAAATCGTTTGGTCAACAAAATCCAAGAAAAGAAACATTTACCGTTCTGAGAGGATGACATGCGGGACCCATGAGGCAGCAGCATCCTCAACGATTCCAAGGCGGCAGGGGATCAAAGGAAAAAAGGAAATATCCCGAAATTAATTAGGGGTTCAAAATAAATCCATCAAAGGAAACTTTTATTGTTCACAGAGGATGACATGTGGGACCGACCTGCCAACAGCGTCCTCATCGTTTCAAAGGGGACAGGAGATCAAAAGAAAAAGGCAAATAGCCAGAAATTAGGGGTCAAAAATAACTCCAAGAAAGGAAACTTTTATTGTTCGTAGAGGATGACATGCGGGACCCATGAGCCAGCAGCTTACTCAACATTTCAAAGGCGGCATGAGATCGAAAGAAAAAGGCAAGTGACAAAATATCAGGAGCCAAAGATAATCCAAGAAAAAAAACTTTATTGTACATAGAGGATGACATGGGGGTCCCAATTAGCAGCAGCGGTCTCAACGTTTCAAATGCGGCTTGAGATCAAAAGAAAAAGAAAGTTGATTGTACATAGAGGATGACATGCGGGTCCCTTGAGTCAGCAGCTTACTCAACGTTTCCAAGGCGGCAGGGGATCAAAAGAAAAAGGAAATAGCCAAAAATCAGAGGGTGAAAAAACCCAAGAAAATAAACTTTTATAGCACATAGAGGATGACATGCGGGTCCCATGAGTCAGCAGCTTACTCAACGTTTCCAAGGCGGCAGGGGATCAAAAGAAAAAGGAAATAGCCAACAATCAGAGGGTGAAAAAAAAACCCAAGAAAATAAACTTTTATAGCACATAGAGGATGACATGCGGGTCCCATGAGCCAGCAGGGTCCTCAACATGGCATGAGATCGAAAGAAAAAGGCAAGTGACCAAATACCAGGAGCCAAAAATAATTCAAGAAAAGAAACTTGATTGTACATAGAGGATGACATGCGGGTCCCAATTAGCAGCAGCGGTATCACCGTTTGAGAAGCGGCAGGGGATCGAAAGAAAAAGGCAAGTGACCAAATATGAGGTGCCAAAAAATCCAAGAAAAGAATGTTTTATAGTACATAGAGGATGACATGCGGGTCCCATTTAGCAGCAGCGGTCTCACCGTTTGAGAGGCGGCAGGGGATCGAAAGAAAAAGGTAGGTGACCAAATATGAGGTGCCAAAAAAAATCCAAGAAAAGAAAGTTTTATAGTACATAGATGATGACATGCGGGTCCCATTTAACAGCAGCGGTCTCACCGTTTGAGAGGCGGCAGGGGATCGAAAGAAAAAGGTAAGTGACCAAATATGAGGTGCCAAAAAAATCCAAGAAAAGAAAGTTTTATAGTACATAGAGGATGACATGCGGGTCCCATTTAGCAGCAGCGGTATCACCATTTGAGAGGCGGCAGGGGATCGAAAGAAAAAGGCAAGTGACCAAATTTGAGGTGCCAAAAAAAACTCCAAGAAAAGAAAGTTGATTGCTCATAGAGGATGACATGCGGGTCCCAATTAGCAGCGGACTCAACGTTTCCAAGGTGGCAAGGTATCAAAAGAAAAAGGAAGTAGCCAGAAATCAGGGTGTCAAAAAATCCAAGAATAGAAAGAATTTTGGTTCATAGAGGATGACATGCTGGACACATGATCCTGCATCATAAACGGCTCGATCGGAGAGCGTTGAACGAGATGGCGCGATCGAGAAAAAAACAATGCCAGAGAGGCTGCCATCTGGGCCCTACATCCCTCGGTGGCGCCGATTTGCGTTGACTCGGCCGGCGAACCCGAGAATTCGAGATGCACCACGTCCCGGGCCACCATACGCAACGTTTTGGCCGGTTTCGTCGGGCTAGGTGGCCTCAAAAACGAGAAAAAAAACGTTTTGACATGCACAACGGACAGACCCAAAATCGTCGGCCATGGTACACCAGCAACCACGGCGCGACTTCAACTTCATCGGCCATGGCAACTTTTCTTGTAGTGATATTGGATTTTAGTTGATCTTGGAAACAAGTCTATGCTTGTTTAAGAATTCAATTCTTTTGGCTAGCAAGGGGTCCAAAAGCATGCAATAGTATCCATAGAGATATTCATTCATCATCAAACAATGATACTTAAAATTAAAAATCTTTGTATACTAGTAAGAAGTATAATTGAATAAGGCACATAGAAAATCATAACTCAATAGATCATGTGAACTAGAAATACTATACACAAAATAAATTTCAGCTTTAGGCAATCCTCCTTTTCTTTTATAATCATGCAACTTAATTTTCTTAATTCATTCAGAGATAAGATAGTTTGTTACAGTATCTCATTCATATGCATTATGAACAATCAATATGATGGTCCTTTCATTTTAAAAACAAAACTATACACAAATAAAACAAGGACACTTCAAGTTTTTGCGAAAATTCTATGTTGCTAAAAAACAGGGTTTAGAGGTGCTCAAACCATAAGTTTTAGAATGGGTCCAGTGGGATGTCATGGGCATCCCCAAGCTTATGATATTCACAATACTTGAATTGATTTTAGTGTGATATTCCTGCATTTCCTGTGATAAAACTTCAACACAAACTTTTCTTTCTATTCTTTTCTGTAGGGTGACATTAGATGTACAAAGAAATCATGTTTTCTGCTGTTTTATTCATAAATAAAATTATATATTAATGAACCATAGATCATATGATGTTCTACTCATTCTAGCATATCATAATTCCCAAGAAAAAATCATTTTGATACCCAAAAGAATGGATCTAACATTGAAAGGCATAATCTATCCAGAATTTTTGCTGTAGAAAAACTGAATTTTAAGCATGACTTAGATACATAAGGAATTTTAGCCAACTTCCGTGCATATAGTGGATGAAAAGCTACAACTATTGCGAATTTAGCAAGATTTTAGGAGTTACCAAAAATATAAGAAAAATCATGCACTAAAAAGTGCAGCGCAGAAAACAACAACTCCATATTATGTTTGCAACTTTAAACATCCAAATGGGTAAAAACTTGATACTTTATTTTAAAAAATAGAGTAAACTAAAATAAAACTAACATGCTACATCAAGTATGTAAAACAAAAACCAAATATAAAAACATCTCGGGTTGCCTCCCGTAAAGCTTTTCTTTATAGCCATGTAGCTAGGCTTACTTGTTTCAAGTGTCGTGGAAATTATGTGGTAGCTTTAATGCTGCTACCTACTTCTTCCTTGTATAGTGCTACATACACTTCTTGTGTGGGAATTGGAATTTTATATTACCTTCTTTAAAATCAATGATAGCTCATGTTGTTCTCAAAAAAGGTCTTCCAAGGATTATAGAACTAGAGGTATTGCTACCCATGTCCATAACAATAAAATCAACAGGAACATATGTCATTGCAATTCAACCATTACATCATCAACTCTTCCTAAAGCCTTTTTGATTTAATCATCAACAAGTAATAAATAAATAGAGCATTTTCCATATTTTTGAGATTAAGTAATTCAAATAGCTCTTTAGATATGACAGAAACACTAGATCATAAATTCGGAATTGGTGCATGGTGTGTTTCTTTATCAATAGAAATTAAAATCTCGGGGATCCAAGCATCCCCAAGATTAGGTGATATCATAGCCTCATCATTCTATCTTTGAATCCTTTCTTTAATGACATAGTTAGCAATATAGGAACCAAAACCAGTTTGATTGACATTAGTAGTGGGATCTTTAGAAAATTTCCCAAGTATAGCAATCAATTCATGCAAGCTACATTTATCAAGATCCAAAAGTGGTTGCATTACTTCACTAAGAATTTTTTAGTTCTTCGATTTTCTTTTCCCTATTGTATAGATCAAATTTCTCATGTCTATCATCAAAATCATCTTTAGGAACTTTGGCCTTTTCTAGACTTCTTATAATTTTTACTTCTATGAGAAAACCGTCTAGCATCACAACAACATTTTGGGATGTTAAATTCATGAAGCTAATGCCACTTTGATTATCAAGATGCATTCTACACGTGCTTTCCAAACCATTATAGAACAGTTATATTGGCATCCAATCCTTAATTAAAACCGCTTTTTGTTCCATATGCAAGCCCTCTAAATCTTTCCCAAAATGTTGCTACATGTTCGTTAACATTTTGTTTAAATGATAGGATTCTATTTCGATTCTATAAGATCTTAATAGGTGGGTAATAATTTTTAATGAAATATTCTTTAAGATCATCCCAAGAATTGATACTAGCAGTAGGTAATGATAATAACCGTTCTTTACCTTTTCCTATAAGTGAAAATGGGAATAATTTAAGTTTGATAATATTGTTTTCCACATTTTTAAACTTTTGCATATCAGAAATTTCACATAAATCATGTAAATACATAGAGCCATCTTCACTAGCACTACCGCCAAATTATTCCCTAGTTATAAAATTTAATAACCCACGACTCACTTCAACGCTTTTAGCAGTTATCTCAGGTGTATTGATAGGCTTAGCAATAAAATGATCATTAGGAGAGTTTGTGTAATCAGACAACTTAGTATTTCTTTCTCCCATGATTTTCAGAAGATAATAACTACAAATTTTTATGTGTTTTTGGATTTTTATGAAAAAGAACTAAATAGAAAGACTAAAAACAAGACAAGTACCGTACGATGCAAAATTTAAAAGTGATAAGAGAGCTCACAGTGATGCAACCTCCCCGAGCTTAGGTAAGATGCAGTTGTAAGATGCTTCTTCACGACAATGACACCATAAAATACTTCTTACGCAACAACCACTATGATGTAACTCTTCCAGCTCCCCAGCAACGACGCCATAAAATAAGTCTTGATGGATCTAAACAACACCAACAAAAACTCCTGAAACATTGGGACTCCAAGTGCAAAGTGTGTAGTCCAGGAAGCAATTTCCCCACAAGGATGACTCGAGGGTTAATATCGAACTCTCAAGGAACTGAGCAAAGAGTTGCCTCTCCCTTCTTCTTCTAGCAATCTTGCAAAGTAAAATAAAGCCTTGTGTACCCAACTCCACCGTGTGGTGTCAAGCACAAGGTTTCACGTAAGTAAAACAAACACAAGTAGTAATAAAACAAGTAAACTAGATAAAATAAAGTAACTAAAAAACAGTAAAAGGGCTGATTGTTTTTGGTATTTTAGATGCAAATATGAAAACTAAATATTTGTGTATTTTAGGATTAAAATAGTGCAACAAATAGAAAACACGATAAAGGCAATATAAAGGTGTTTCTTATGATAAAAAAGTGGACCAGGGTTCATGGGTTCGCTTGACTATTCTTTCTTTTAAGTTGTAGTAGACAATAACAATACATCAATGACATATGGAGATGCAAACTAATAACATGTGAAAGATCCATTCATATGAGAATCACATCCTAACATAGAGATGATGCAACACATCTCTCTTATACTCCACAAGAAAGGGAAAATTCCATGCAATCTTGTATTAAGAATTAACAGAGCATAGCCATAAGTATTTTGTCATGATGTTTGAATATTAAATATGCTACCTGAACAAACAAGATCATCACTTTTGTCACGTGATGAATATAGCACATGCATTCACTTTATCCCTAATGAGATAGCAAAAGAAAAGGCAAAACCATAATAGATCATAAATTTGTTGTCACTATTCAATCACTAAAACCATGCTACTCCATCTAATACACACATCACCCCACACACGCTCTTGCATATAAGTTAGATCAGAACAAAAAATTAATAACATGGTACATAATATGCATCTATCAATACATCTTGCACATAATATTACCAGATCTCATAGCAGAATATCATAGAATAAGGATCCACCACATAGGTATTACAAATATGGCTATAATCATGTATGGCAGCTCATATGGCACTAAGAACCATGACGAACATGATAGAAATAGATCAATCTACTGCTATAAACCCGTAGTACAGAGGTGGACTACTCCCCCTTTATCATGGTGATGATGATGAAGACGTTGGAGAAGGTGGATATCCCTCCGGTGGTGATCCCAGTGGAGTTTCCCCTCCAATCTTCACTGCTACAGCCTCTGTTTTCTTGTTTCTATCTTCTGCAACGCTCTTCTCCCGAGAACTCTCCGGGGCCATATATATAGTGATTTTTAGGTTAAAATACATCGGCGGGCGAAAGAATCAAGTGAATTGAATGATCGATGGCCGAAAGACCCCGGGTGGCGCACCCAGACATGTAGGATGCGCCACCTGGTCTCTTTTGGGCCTCAGGCCCATCCAGGTGTGCTTCCAGGTTCCAAGATGCTTCTCCCGATGAAAAATTGCGCTCCAAAAATCTCAACCCAATTTGACTCCGTATAGGTATATGAAAGTGAAAATACACAAAACAGGAAATTCCTGTTCTGTAGAGTTATACATCAAATAGATGGGATCATTGGTAAATCCCCATAAATCAATGTAAAATATGGTATTATCATCATATATGCTGCAAATATGTGGAAATTCAATATGATAAATGACAAAGTTCATGTATGCATTTTACATGCATCAGCGTTGAAGGGAGGATGACAAATGGAGCAATTAGTACACCGGTTGATGACCTGCAAAGAAGTATATTTCTTACCATTAAAAAAGGATCATTTCTTAATGCCATAATGACTAAATAACGAAAACGCTCCCACCCCAAGAATTCTATACTTCTCATTCATACCAAGTTGCCAAATATTTTTATAACACTATATGGAGGGTACAAATAACTGATACGGAACGTGTAGACTTGCACTAGAAAAGCAGGTGCTTAATTGTCTCATCATGGTGACAAAACCTACATTGTATATTTCCATGCCAATTCTTCTTTGCTAGGTTATCCTTCACAAGGATTAAACCTCTGTGAAGGTACATAGAATACACTGAAAATATGCCATTCTTATGTAGATTTCAGCAAAATTTCTCATTCCTTTGCGACAATTGAACAATTGCCAACTCTGCAAGAAGAGCGTTCCATTCCACAAGCCCGAGTACGACTAAATCTCATATGAGCGTCATATACACTTAGCCTCTCAGAATATAATTTCGAGCATCCTTAGTACTAAATACTCCAAAGCTGAGGAAATATTTCTTCATCAAAATATATCCGAGCTAGAAGTGTGAATCTGCTGGTTTCCAAAACATCTCAGAGAGTGCCAAGGATGACATACTTTTTTCTTAGAAGAATTTGCCAAACCCCATCATCTGTAAGAAGCTCTAAAGGCTATTTACTAACTAGATCTGAATTTTCAACCTCTAGGTCGTGAATACCAATACCCCCGATCCTTTGGACTTCATACCATGTCCATCTATAGCGAGTCAAAATAAAATTCAGGATCTCCTTGCCAAAAAAACACAAATAAAAGTAATCCAATCTTTGCAGAAGTTCATTTGGCATGGAAGAATGATATCAAATATAATACCATTTTGCTTAGTACTGAACTAATAAGTATCAATCTTCCACCGATAAAAATAAAATTTCATCAAATAAAAGTAATCCATTTTTTCCATAAGTTCATTTGGCATGAAAGATTGATATCAAATATAGTACCATATTTCTTAGTACTGAACTAATGAGCATCAATCTTCCACCGATAAAAATAAATTTTCCACTAAGTCTTTTCTCGAGGCTATCCTCTACGTCTATCCATTCAACATTTGTTAGTCTTCGACAAGGAATCAGAATACCCAAATATCTAATTCCAATGTACTAACGCCAATTTGATAGTACTGACTGTTCCATTCTCTGAGACGCAACATGCTATTATAATTTGTTAGTCTCAAGTAAAATGTATATGCATGTACTTAGAGATGAGCTCCTATGCCTCGAGTTGTGAATCGACTAGCTTAGTATCTATCAAACGCTACTTTGTAAACGAGTAGTTAAAAATGTATAGTTAGGTTAGACGTGGAACAAGTTGAGTGGCATGTTTGTAAAAGATGGAATATGTGCCTCCAGTCAGAGAGATATTATCCAAGCCCTCAAGTGATCTGATTTAGGATGCATGGCCATGTGAATCTGTTAAGAGTTAACTGAGACTCAAACTATGCGTTAATCCAGAGAATCTATACCATGTTCTTGAGAAGAGAGGTCGATCTATCACAAGGATGACAGGAACTCGCCTTGAGTTTGATAAGGTATATCATGAGGCAAATCGAATGTTTCATATGACAGTCAATGTTTGTGATGGTGACTACGTCACCTAGGAGCTGACATTGTTTGATAAATGTCGCTACTAACTATCAACTTAAAAGTTAAGTGGACATTATTCTATAAGGTCACATGATTAAGTGAAATAGGACTCGGTCGTATATGATCGAATTAATACAACCTACACGAGATTGACCCGAGTGGCACTGGGACATAGAAACCTGCACAAGCTGTATTCGATTAGCACTAGGATTATTAGGGTTCCATGGAACCATAAGTGTTGTGCATCCATACGAATGACTACACAAGGTGAAGGTAGCATGACCGAAAGGTTACGACGAGACCACCGTCCTAAGCCGTGCGAATGGATCTAGGCACCCCCTCTCCCACTCGACGTTCTGTATGAATGTGCGTGTACGAGTAGAAGCGTTGCACTTGTGATGATGAGGCAAAGAGTTTGTTCGATTCGCAAGAAGCTGTTTGACGAATCATACAAATCGGATTGCACTGCGCCTTGACGGGCTACATTGAATTACACCTATGTGTCTAGTGTGATAAACTCATGACCGAATTCCTAAGTACTATAGATCTTGATGATGTACGGTAGGAAAATTCTGTCTTATGCAATTGTTGCACCACCACGTATCCCAACATGTAACGTCCTTTTTGGGACGTTCCACCATCATGACTTCTTCGTTACCCCTAACGGTGCTTGTGCCGTCAGATCTGATGACAAGTCCTGGTGGAGATGTAGGTCTTGAGTGTCCATCACGTCGGCCCTTCCAGCTTTGGTGGCCGTGGTGCTTAATAAAGTCTCCTCCAACTTTATCGGTGCATGCGCTATCGGATATAGTGACATGCTTGTGGTGAAAGTTTAGGGCTTAGGATTTAGGCAAAGGCCGAACTCCGGCTCCAGCAACATGAGCGCGTCATTCATATGTGCGTGATGGAGACGATGAACGACTCCCAAGCGACTGAAGTGCATTTTTCTTCTTTCCGAGATTATCACGTTCGAAAAAAGACCCGAGATAACTGCACCTGGCTTGGCACCACAAAGAAGGGAGGGTAAGCAACGTGACACGTGCACGCGCAAGCAAACAAATGCAGAGCTTTCCTTACTCCGAATAGGATCCTGTAATCCAAGTGGTATGTACCTGGGGCTCAGAATCGGATCGAACTACCCAACACACAACCCGAATCTTTTTTTTTTTAACTAACTCAGAACCCGAATCTAGTTACTGGATCTCCGGCTGGACTCAGATATCGCACGTAGCGCATGGGCTTTCTCTCTTTTCTGCTCTCGTCGGTTAGTTTCAAACAGAAAAGTAGTTAGAAATTAACCTAGCGCGCCGAAAGAATCGCGTCCCGTCGCCGCCGCTCCCCATGGCCAAGGAAGACAACCAGTGGGACCTCGAAAGAGGACCCATGTCCGTCATCGCTGCGCCACCCTCGAACATCCATGCCCGGCCCAGGTCCGCCGCCGCGGCGGCCGCCGGAGACGACGAGGACGATCGCAAGATACCGAACTGCGTACGTGCTCACACAGATTGATGATCGAATCCAGTAGATAACTTAATCTCGCTGGTTAATTAATTCCTCTCGCACTTGATCGATCGACGACGCGTTCGCTTACATGGACATGTATTTTGCTGCTGCAGGTCTGGGTGTCGCTGCAGCTGCTGGTGACGGCGGTGCTGTGCTGCCCGCTGCTGGCGCTCGCGATGACGCGGACGGACTCGGTGGAGAAGGCCGTGCTCTCCGTCGTCATGCTGCCCGTCGTCGTCGGCGTCTTCTTCGTCCTGCGCGTCATGTGCGATCGACCGCGCATGGCCCTCGTTGCCGCGGTGGTCAATAGATAGCTCCCTGGACTGACCTGGATCGGTTCCGCATCTGACATGACATCGAAGATGAACACTAACCACACCGGCGCACGCTGTGATCTTGTTGTGTTATCTCGAGTTCATAGTATTCCCTTTTTGTTAATGTAGAATTTGTATCCTTGGTCTTTTGTAAGAAACTATCATATATTTTTTGGATTCAAAGCAGGACGGATAGCGGACTTATGCAGATCCGCGTACCAGATTATGCCGTCATCAATAAGATTCCGACAGTGTACGCTACTAGCTGATTGGACTTCCATCATAAACGGGCATACACCTCATGCATATAATGACCATATTACGAAAAAAAAATGCTACACGATCAATGGCTCAAATGGTAGATTTCAACAAAACTGTGTGGTGTACAAAGTACGTACCAACATATGGAAATTAACATGTCCCAAAAACAAAAAATATTCATGAAAATTGATCGAGTATTAATACTTAAACATAAATATATTAGAAGGTAGTAAAAACTCCAAATGAAACACTAACTTCGAGAAGGGAGGATGATGGGGCAGGTGTCGGAGATCTTCTAAGTTGGAGCAACTGGTGCCCCGGATCTGGATCGCCACCGCCTCCTTTGTACGCCGAGAGAAAAAGTGAGGATCAATTTTTTTCTACAGTGGTGATGACCGACTAAGAAAGCGGTGATGCTACTTTTCGCACCTAAAGGCAGAGTCAATTTTCTGGCTCGTGCCATCTCCATTGTTCTCCCCTACGGACTCTCGGACGTCTTCATTCTTTTTGTATCCGACAACGGATGTCCCAACAAGAACAGTGGATTTGAGCGTTCATACGGAGGAAAGGCCCAAGGGTGCTTTAAAGTTCATGCTAACCAAGAACGTGGAAAACGGTTGGCAACCAAATTGATGAATCTTTTAGACCCGTGGATGTGAGAAACGACATTGCAAAACATGCCCTAACTATTGCGGGACCAGGCATTCCATTTTGACCTGCTAGTTCAAGTGGAATGAAGAATGAAACTATTAGAGCGTTATGATTGGTCGAAAAAAGAGTTTCTGCATTAGCTGAAAAATAGCTGCTTTACGTTCTTCTTGAAATAGGCTTTTGCCCTGCTATAGTAATACATCAGCCACACCAATACAAGTGTTTGAAACAAAGGAAATGTTGGGACAACAACAAAAACATGCCCAAAAGGAAAACAGGTGGTGGTTGTCTTGATGGCAGGTGCAAAAACTTAGGTTTTTTTGGTGTGGGTGTTGAAGCTTCCGCGAAAGCATTACACGTCCTGTGCCGACAACGGTGACGCTCGCGAGCGCCGTTCCCCTTCTTGGAGGCGTTGTCGTGAAGCTTCCCCCTTTGAACTCCGGTGGTTTGTCGGCTCGCTAGCGCAGTTTGCTAGTCCCATGAGTGTTGGTGGTCCTCTATGAGATGTTGTGTGTACCTCTTCGGTTTGGGGCAGCCCCATGGAGTGGCATCTCGGTGCTTAAAGTTTCGGATTGAGCCGCCGGTGTTTAGCTGAAGTCTCGGGTCCCCTTGTAGATCGTGTAGTTTAGAGCCCTGCTCTACCAGGTCTTTTTTGGTTTAGGCAGTAGCTTTCACCATCTGTGCTTGTATCTCTACCTGGTCTCTCCATTTTTCTTTTTTTTTTTATTTTTCTCTTTTTTGTTGTTGTAGTTGTTTCCATTGTAATCCTAGCCGGTTGAGGGCTTTGTTAATTTAAAGTCGAACTCGTCGAGCCTAATGTTTTTTAAAATCTATTTAGCCATTATAATTCACGAGTGTCCATTTAGTATAGTCCAGCATTATTACCTTAGAGATTTCATCCATTCTCTGAGCCCTAGCTTTCCATTAAGATGTCACAACACTGCAAGGGATGCAATAAAAGGCATATTTGATGAAGAGTGGAAGAAATGATATCAGTACTTCAAAACTATAAAGTGTCGCTTTAGTGCTACAATGGATATGTGGACATCTAATTAGAATAAAGGGTAAAGGGTACATGTGTGTCACTGTCCATTGGATTGATGACAATTGGAGTATTCAGAATAGGATAATCAAATTAATGCATCTAGAAGGGCTCCATACTGGTAATAGCATGGCTAATGAGTTGATCAGTTCCTTAATTAGATGGTGCATCTCTCTCTTTGGACAATGCAGCTGCAAATGATGTGTGTTTCAATGATGCCATCGCACAACTGAAAAAGCACGCCCTCCTAGTATGAGATGACTCTTTCTTTCATGTGAGATGTGCTAATCACATATTACATTTGGGCATGTAAAAGTACAAACCGAAAAACACGAGTTCAGTCTTTCGAAAACATGTTTACAGATCACAAAACGGCTGAAGCAGAACATACCTAAAAAATGGAATATTCAGAAAGTAATCATTTTCTTCAACAGAACTATCTGTTCCGCTGCCTAGATCTCCCGCGTGACCACCGTCGAAGCAGCAAAGCACCAGCAGCTAGTACAGGCGCTAAGCAGCAAAGCACAAGCAGCTAGTCCATGCCCACACGCGCAAGCAGCAAATCACATAAGCATCTGCTAAGAAGCTCGTCCATGCGCACAGCCATGCGCATCTGCTAGTTGGTACATGCGCACAACCATGCGCCGTTGCAGCGAATCGCTAGGTAGCTCGGCCTCGCGCGACCTGCACGCCTACAAATTCTGTCGCTCCGTAGACATCTTTGATAAGGACATCACCTAGGTAGCAAGATTCGCCGGGAATTGATATAAACATGATTGAAATTGGAGCGGGCTAACAAGATATTTGACCGGCGATGTATAATTTTAGCGAAGCAGCCATAAATCAGCGGCTGGAGGCGGTTGTACGGACGGCGGCGCTGGAGAAATCCGTTCAGTTTGGGCATGTAAACCGCCCTTCAGTCTGTATTAATAGAGGTCGAGTGTGAAATTTTTTGGGCCCCTGGAAAAAAAATTAGGCCGGGTAGCGAGTTCAGCTGTGCGAGACTTTCAATCCGAACCCGTAAATCAGCCAAAAAAATACGGTTCCGGTATGATTTACGAGCTCTGTTAGAGCTACTCTTAGAACATTTGTGTTTGTAGTGAAATCCTCTCCCCCGTTATTTGAGGACTTCAATAATTGAAGCAAATCAATGGTTCGCCATTGGATGTTCAGACCTGGTCGAATTGAACTTACAAAATGCAGAGCTGACCACCGAACGGAACATCGGTACTCCATCTTCATCTGAAGCGTAAGCACAACCTTTGAAGAATCGTCAATTATCCATGCCGCTATGCCTGTTTAGTTTATTACACTATATTGTCTTATTATTATCTACCATGCTGCTATGAAAGTGTATGCATAGGCCTGAACTGTTTTTGGTTGGACAGATCGTCGACCTAACTACGTGTGCAGCTATTTTTGTGTAGACGGATCGTCGATCTACATAGGCATGTACTTAATTACGTAACTTATCCGACTACTAGGAAAATTGCCCGTGCGTTGCAACGGGAAATTAGCACATACGTAGCCATGTGTTGCAACAATTCGAAAATAAATTTATTTATACCTATAATTTTAAAAATACATTAATATAGTTTATACCCCACAAACATCAGAAGTTCATTCTAGCTTTGGTTATATACAACTACAAAAATATGTGTTTCATTTCGAAACCAATTTTAGTCCGCACTTGTCCCACAGTGTGACAATCCATCAAAACAAATAAAAAACACATCACTTTTATCTTGGATATCCAAAAGACGAAACAACATAATAAACATGTGAGTTTAGAGTTACCCGGGAAGATCATTAAATAAAATAAATCCGTCAACCAAACGAAAAAAATATTGGCTCAGCAGAGAAACTTATCTTGGTCCCCTCAAGAAAGAGAACATGTAGAAGGCTGTCTAGGGCGCATGTTTATCTCATCTGATGCTAGCTGCAGTATGAGAAACATTGGAACTTTTGAGTAGTCATGTCTGTAAGATGTATTTTCAGTGTTTTTTTGGTACTTGCAAAATTTTCATAGCCCGTGATAGGCTACATCATGTATTTCCTGAACTTACCCCCTCTGTACGTAGCTACAATGGAATTAGTTCAGAAGTATTACCTTCATGAATAGTACTTTCAGGTCCATCGTAATTACTGTGTCATTGCAACTCCATGTTACCCGAATTCAGGTTCCGAACTGGTATCACACTAAAAGAATAATAACTACTAAATCGAAATTTAAATATCTGCAAAGAACAGATAACATGTAGCGGACAGATTATCTACGTTGCTCAATTTAAACTAAACTAACATCTGTTTATACGGCCAACATCGCTTAGGTAATGGTGGCCATGCACTCATCAAAATTCATCCACTATGCTGATGTGCTGTCCAACATCAATCCACGTTGCGAATTCTTCAGATGGGCACCATCAGGAATCGTCAGGGACAGTTCCTAGATGAAGGCAACACTGCTGCACATAGCCATTCGCCAGAATCGAGAAGAAATCAAGCAGCTGGATGCCGAACTTGGGCAGTTGAAGGATCAGCCTCAGCGTCCCATACCCAGCCTAATCGCAGCTCGGCCCCCTCTCTCCACCCAGCTCTGCATCGGCCACGACACGCCGGAGGAGCCCTTGTAGGAGATTCTGAAGTCCTCGCGGAGGAAGCGCCAATCTCGCTCCGTCATCTGGTCCACACCTTTTATCCATCAAGTGCATGTCCACGCGCAATTCCAGAGCGTCGTACCTCCCGGTCGCATTGCGGCCGCTCTGCCCAACACCGAGGGTGCCTTTATGGATGCCGACAAGGAAGCCACGAACCTGGAGGATCAGGTGAGCGTGCGGCGGCTGCGGCTGGTCAAACACGATGATGCGTCCGGTGTCCTCCATGCCCTTGGGCCTCTAGTTCGTGGATGACCCAGGTAATGCTCCTTCTCTCACACCTTCTCCGCCATCTTTAGGAATTCCTAGTTTGAAGCGTCGCCGGGAGTGTCGGCCAAGGGCCAAAACCGGGAGGGGGCCGCGTGGGATTCCGCCGAACTTGGCCACCCGTGCGCGGCAGGTGCTGCTGTGGGAATTGGGAAGGTTGTGGGAAGCCACGCCACGAAGCTTTCGCCGGCGTCGCGATGATGATTCCATCCAAGGACGACAGTTTTTTTTTATCCTCGTCCCCAATTCGTATCTCGTCCGCTATAGTATTCGTCTCTGTCTCAGTTCTAGGGCTTCAGGCGAGGCGCGGCGCGACAGAGCGAATAGTGAGTCGCTGAAAGTGACCTGTAGTCTAGCCTCACAGTCGCCGGTCATGGAACACGATCAGTTGCATCGGGAGTCTTTAGCGAGGGTGCCAAGCCCTGATCGGCTTCCAGATTGATGGATTCCGCGGGCATCGAGGAGCTCGGGGAGGGCCCGATCTGCATAGAAGGATGAGAACAGATCGACGGGGTCGCGTGTATAAATAGAGCAGTGATTGTGTGCGGCGGATCATGTTGGGCCTAGAAATAACACGTTTGGCCCGTTGGTGACACCAGGCGGTCACCTATTGCAATTTAATAGTAAAGATTTTTGTTTTCGACCCGAGTCCCCTTTGTTTTCGTACCTAATCCATGCTTTGATATCCGCAACCACTCATTATCTGCTCCGGTCCTAATCCAGCGAAAAAAAAATGGTAGAGGACATGGTAAAAGTAAAATCTGATCCGATACGTATACACCCCTAGAAGCAGCAGCGGGCAAACCTACCAACCATCTCACTACCTCTAATCATTTAATGTAGTAGAGATATGTTGGCAACACAATGTGAAGCTTTGTAGGGTTGTTCTATGGACCACCCTCTTACATCCAAGCCATATTAAGTCCCTACCAAGACATGAACGGGGATATAGAAACGGCAAGTGCCAACAATCTCCTATGTTCTACCTCACTCTCTAGTCTTCGTCGGAGCGCACCTTGATGAACCAGTAGTGAAGTCAATAACATTAGAAGATGAAGCCACCGCCGCATCTGCGACAAGTGAAGGCAGGGACACCAAAACACTGGTCGGTTTCGTTTCTTTTGTTATCCTGTGTGCACAAAAGAACCCTTATGAGAGCTTCTTCCCAACTATCTTCACATGAAAGAATATAGAAAATTATTAAGCAATCAATGAAGAAAATACATTATGATACCTTCGGTAGTGTCGTTAGCCTGTGATTCCAACTTGGAATTTCCAAGGCAGCTGCGATGAGATTCCTGAGACCTACCATGCCAAAATTCATAATTCGTAAAGTGTGACGATGCCCGAGGATTTTTCATGAAGAGCTTTGTTATCTTTGTTTGTTGGTCAGCAAAACTCCCATGCGGAAAAACACCAGCTTACAAATTTCAGCAAGGAGGCAAGAAGTGGTAATATATCTGTATGGGTAAGGATCTTAATAAGATCATCTCATCATAATGGCACGAGATACAGTGTCCTTTAAAATCCCAAATGTTTAATATCGAGAGATGTGTCTCTTTGATTAATATTGCTTTTACTTCCCGAAGGTACTCTTTTACTCCATGCAAAAGTACAGACAATAGAGGGTGTTTCCAGTCCATAAAGTACAGAAAATAGAGGGTGTTTCCAGTCCCTAATAGGTTCCTGGAAAAAATAACTTTTCTGATCCAACAATGACACGTCGACACGTTGCAATTATTTTTTCAGGAACCCGCGAGAAAGCACGTCTTTTTTATAGATAGATGAAGAACCAAATACAAACTCCACACTTACAACACATGTGGCCAAGGTCAAAGAAGACAAAGAAACTCATCACAAAACTGCCACAAGTTTCCACCTATCCGCTTCCTCGACAATCGCGTCGAGAAGAAGAGCCTCTGACCTAGATTTGTTCTTAAAGATCATATTATTTCGCTCAATCTAAATCGACCTAAGAACCAACAGGAAGTGGGAGCGCGCTTGAGGCTTCAGCTTGGTCAGCCAGGACTCAAGCACACGCGGCTACCACTTGAGGAGGCCATCCACATCAGTCGGAAGAAGGGAGGTGCGGTCCAAGAACTTTAGGTCTTCGAACCAGATGATTCGGGAGAAAGGACACTGTAGCAGAAGATGGTCAATAGTATCTGAGTGTTGCAAGCAGAAGGTGCAAGAATCGCATGGTTGGGCTGCTATATGTGTAGCAACCTGCTGTGGTGTGCTCCGTGTCATAAGACGTGGCTGACGAACTGCAACCACTTGTCCACTTTGCATGATGTGCAATGATGTCGCCGGCGAACTGGCCAACAGAAGCAAGATTGAACTCCATTAGGGCAATATGCACGCTAGGAGCTCCAACATGCATTTTCGCAAGGGGATTCAATGACTGATTCCCCGAGCTTTGGCTTGAGCGAAATCGTCTAATCTTCCATGATTGGCTTATGAGCATCGATCAGCTTGCACATCGCATAAAGGAAAACAACAACAGATCAATGTGTGAGTGTTGGTGCGGTTTTGTCAGGTCATGTGCAATGCAAACAGAATGGTTAACATATCCTTCAGAATTTGTACAAGAGCTTCTACCTTGAACGCAAGCATCAGTTATCAAATGCTTTTAGCATAAAGTGGGCTTTTATGAAGGGCACATTTAAGCCCATGTAAGAGCATCTCCAGCCGCGTCCCCCAAAGCGTCCCCCAAACCGCGCCGGATTGAGCGTTTGGGGACGTGTTTTGTTCGTGCCGCCTTTGGGGGACGTCGCTCCCCAGTCGCGTCCCCCAAACGCCGCCCCCAATCAAGAATTTAAATTTTGCATTCAAAAGAGATCGTTCCCGCCGAATCGTCGCGATCAGAGTAGCGGCGATCAAAGTACTAGACGCGCGATCATATTACAGACCATAGTGCATGCTAAATTAGAAGAAGGGGTTGGTCGACGGCGACGTATCCTGAGTCGACGCAGGTCCGTCGATCACGATGACCTCGTCGCGATCTGCCTGGTGTTGTGCATGCTCCGTCTGCTCCGCCGCCGTCGCGTAGGCCGACGATGGTGTAGCAGTCGAAGACACGTCATCCGGCTCTTGCGCCGCGGTTGCTGCCGCTTCCTGGGCCGCCGCGTCGGCCGCAGCGTCGGCCGCCGCCATTTTGGCTTCGATGTCGTCGAGGATCTGGCCTTTGAAAAAGTTGTGCGCCGCCCGCATCCGGGGAGACATTCCCTCTGTCGACGTTCTCAGCAGGGACATGTCGTCCCTGCGTTTCTTGAGCTCCAACTTCTCCTCTTTGAGCAGCTCCACCCACCTTTCGTCGGTCTTTTTGTCGCGGGAGAGAAAGGTCGAGGAGACGTCCGCGAGGCATTTCATGATCGACGCCTGCGTCTTCTCACACGACGCGGCGTCGGCCAAGGCGTCCTTGGCAGCCTTGTTACCAGTAGGACGCCCTGCCGACGTTGCCAGCGGCGCGTCCAGGTCAATGCCGTCCTTCCCCTTGGAAAGCGACAGGCGCGTCATACGCCATTTCTCGTTCCCTTTGAGCTTGGTATAGCAATGCATCAGCGCGAACGACTTATGTCCATCTGAGTTCCTCGCGTAAACCTCCATGGCCCTATCAAACTAGCCACGGGAAGCGGAATCATTTCATCGAACACAATGTAGGCGCTACAGATTATGGAAGAAAGAGTCGTACCATTTGGGAGAGGTCGGCGCCGCTCTCGGCTCTATTCAGTAAGTCCTGATGGTATCCATGGAAGGAGTTCACCGACGCCAGGATGATGGCCCATCGCGTCGACATTGCCTTTTGGCTCCTCTTCATTGTCACTTTGTTGTAGTCGCTCTTGATGAGCTTGCGCTCATCGAACTCGGCCTTGATTCTCGCCCAATACTTCCCGTATTTTTGGTTGGCGCCGATGATGGAGTCATGGCTCACCGTCGCCCACGACTCGCACAGACAAAGATCCTCCAAAACCGTCCACTTGGGGCCTCGTGTGCCCGACACCTTCTTCTTCTTTTTCTTCTTCACGCCGTCCGCGTCGACCTCCACGAGATCATCATCACCGGCACCCTCCTCGTCTTCTTCCTCGCCGCCCTCTTCGTCCTCGTCGTCGTCCTCGTCCTCCACCCCCTCCTCTTCATCGACCTCCTCGTCCTCACCCTCACCCCCGCCCTCTTCCTTTGCACCCTCAGCACCGGCGCCGTCGAATTCGAGCGGCCCCCTGCGGCCAGTGAAAGGGTCGCCGTCCGCATCGGGTCCTGGCTCGCGCTGCTCGTACGCCAGGGAGTAGAGGTTGTTGGGGTTGAAGCCGCCATGCAGCAGCGCATCCTGGTAGTGCGGCGACAAGTTAGGCGTCACGCACCCGGGAGTGCCGGAGGGGCTATCGTTGTAGAAGGTGGATGACGACGGAGAGAAGACTCCCGGAACGTACACCGGCACGTTCTTATTATATGGGCTCGCGTTGGTGGCGGCGAGACACCCGGCCATTAAGTGCTGGTGCTGGCGCGCCGCCAGAGGCTTCTTCTCCTGCTCCGCCGCCCTCCGTCCTTTCCGCTCCGCCGTCGACATCTTCCGGCACAGAAAGTCTTGATGCCACTGATCATCGGTCCATCCTTCTGGCTTCTTCTTCGGGGCCGGCGCCTTCCGCGCCTTCGCGAACGGCGCTTTCGCCCCTTTCGTCGCATTGCCTGGCGGCTTCTTGGCCGCTTCCTTGGCCATCTTCTTGGGGGCTACCGGCGGCATCATGGAATGGGGAGAGGGTAGCGGCGGCGGGTGGACGGAGGGAGGGAGAAACAAATCGGCAGGGATAGGAGAAATGAATCGGCGGCGGGATATGTGTTGGGAGGCCAGAAATGCGCGGCGGGATAGGCGCGATATGGCGGGAGGGGCGGGATTTGGCGGGAGTGGGAGACGATTTTTCACTGAGCCGCTGGCGCGCCGGGCCCGCGTCTATTCACCTCGCTTTTCGGTGTGTCCGGCGTCCCCGGTGCGTCCCCTGTGCGTCCCCTTGGGACGGGGACGGGCCGTGCCGGACAAAAATGGGCTTTGGGGGACGCGGCTGGAAAGATTTTTTGGTCCGGCGCACCCCAAATCCCTTTGGGGGACGCTTTGGGGGACGCGGCTGGAGATGCTCTAACGTGCAAAAATTCACATTCTTTCTCTGCATAACAAGATGAAGACAACACCTAGCTTGAAAAGTAATTGCTTATAAAATAATGGAAGACATCAGCCTGAAACCAAAACAAAAAAAACAAAGACAAGGGAGGACTGAGAAGGTGTCCCTGTGAATCCCAGAGAAGCAACACTCCATCTCATTCAATTGTCTTGAGACTAACAATATTTCTATGCTACCAGAAGATTGTGGTGGTCACCATGCAACATGTGAAGATGATGCCATGGCCGAGGATCTTGGCACTGGATCCACCGCTGAGTGAAGACAGTCACGAAAGGATGGTTCATCGTAGTCGGTGTACAGTTCCTTGGCCTATCAGAGGCGGCCGATCATTTAGTTCTCATGCTGCACGTATCAAGGAGGGTCTCAATTGTGCAAACCGTATGCATGTACAACCGAGGTGGCACATGCGTAAAAAATTAGATCACTATTGCCTCCTCAAGTTGAACCCCGAGATGGTGCGCAAGTTGTTGACAATCCTAGTGATGCGCGTCAAAGAATGCAACAAGGGTTTCACCGTATCTAAACCTTATATGCTAAAACTATGGTCGAACATTTTTTAAACTCTTTGTGTGGTAGTTTCAAACTATGACCTAACCCTCCCCCCGACCTAAACCTCCCCCGGGTGGCGGCGCCGCGCCACTCCGGGGAGCCCTCCTCACCGGCCCTCCCGCCCCCTCCAGCCCCTCCCTCCCCTCGCCGCCGCCGCCGGAGGTGTCGCCGGGCAAAGCCCGTGTGGCATGGCGGTGGCGGGGGCTTCAGATGGTCGCGGTCATGGGGGATGGGGGCGGCGCTCCCGATCTCTTGTGGTGGTGGTGGTGCGCGGCGTCGGCGGCCGGAAGGCGAGGCGGTGGCGGTGGTGGCGTGGCCGGATCTTGGTCCTTGGGGCCTGGAGGCGGTCGTGCTGCTACGCCTTCTCCTCCGCGCGACGGGCCGCTCCGCCCGCATTACATGGGAGCCGGGGCAGCGGCCCCGGGCATGGCGGCGGCGACCTCCTCTCCGGAGGGGGACGGCCTCTTTGGGATCTGCGGTGGGGGATTTTGGGATCCCACTCAGATCTCCGGCGGTGAAGATCCAGTCGACGACGAGCTTTGGGTGACGGGGCAGCCGGTGAAAACCGCGCTTCGATCTCGGTCTTGGCGGATGATGGCGGCGTCGATTGGCGTCGTTACCTTGTCGAAGGCATCATCTTTGCTTGCCTCGGCACTACGCTCAGCGAGTTGGGGATGCGCGGATGCCGGTGAAAACCGTGCTCCGACTTCGGTCTTGGCGGGCGATGGCGGCGTCACACATCGTAACCTTCTTGAAGGCATCATCATCGCAGCATGCTTCTACCCACTCGTGCTGCTCCGGGGGAAACCCTAGATCTGGGTCTCCCGGATCGGACGATGGCGACGCTACCTACGTCATTCTACCTCTTGGGGCATCGTTTTTGGAGCAGCTACTGGATGGTGGCGGATGTTGGTGGAGTGGTATTCATCTACCACATCGACGGCGCTGAGTCTCGGTGGCATGGTGCTGCGGGGTATCGACGACGGATGCGGGATGATGTATGCGGGCAGGATGGCGGAGCCGTCTGGCGTCATGGTGGCATCGACGGCAGGTCTTGCAAGGTTAATGCGATGATCTCTCTTGAAGATGGAGTCGAGGAAGACGGCGGAAGCAACTCCTGTGGCGTGGGCGTTGGCGTACGCTGAGAGTCTGCTTGACTGAATGTGCTTCTCACCTGCTATTGGGCGGTTTGGGAAGGCATTTAGTTTTGGTTGATGTGAGTTGGTGTATTGTCACCCTCTTCATCCCACTGTAGGTATAGTTAGGTTGCTTCGAGATTGGTCTTTTGTATTGTTTCTTGTAAGGTTCGTGAATAATCTAATAAAAAAAGCCGTGTGCATCCTTTGGATGCAGAAGCTGGGGCGATATTTCCCCCATTTCGAAAAAAAAAACATAATTAACACCCATGCACATCACCTTGTGATAGCTTCCCACACCTCCTTCCCTGACTTCCTCACGGCGAGAGAGACTACCATCTCTGGTGACACAACAAGGAGGGAATGTATGATGACCTAGAGCACCAATATACCATAATGGACGCCTCAATAACCCTAAACACTACGGACCGTGAACGGATTCGCCTCTGGCCTCTGGGCACGTCGGAACCGCATGAGTTCACCGGGGTGGAGCACGGTCCGCCAAAATCGGCATAGGTTAGGTGCTATTGATGGAACATGGTAAGCCCATCTTTCTCCATATGAAAGTTTTGAGGGCACAATCACTAGATATCAAATCAGATAGTTTTGAAGTGATGCTTCTTTCTTAGTTGAATAAGTGTTGTTACGGTCGAAAAAGCAAAATCGTGGAAAATAGATGTTGTTTCGTTGGTCGAAAACTTTGCTAAATTGGTTGCCTTACCTCAGCTCTTACTGGTGTCGCCACCTCTCCCAAGACCAGAATGATTATCCCCGTCTGATGGGTCTACGTTCATCCATGAATGTTGTCGGGTACTATTCACTCCCCCCCCCCCCCCCCGCCATTCTTGTAACCCTCACATGTAATTTTTTACAATCTCCAATCTCCTTTTATTAATAGACAGTAGTGGAAAATCGCTCATCAATACCGGTTCCAGAAGGGCTTTTGTACCGGTTAAGCAACCGGTACAAAAGAACCCCCCTCCCCGTTGGTACCGGTTCCTTACGAACCGGTATTAAAGGCACCTCCACGTGGGCACGCAGGAGAGCGCAGGGCGACGGAGCTTTGGTACCGGTTTGTAATACGAACCGGTACCAAAGGTTGGCAGCCGCGGCAGAGAAAATGCATAAATCTATGCCGCGGCAGAGAATCCAGGGTTTAGGGTTTTAGGAGGGGTTTAGGGGTATCGGACCGTTTCATATCGCGTCTATGCGCCTACTACGCGTTTGGATTTAGGTAGTACATGAAGATAAAGGTGATGCATAGCAACTTGGTGCATATAATACAACATATGTAATTGCATAAATCGCAAATTAAGTAGTACATGCATGAAGATCGATCTACATGCATATATAGTGGTACTCTCTGAGTCAAACTATATGTTACATGTAGATTTTCATTCATAATGGTACTCTCCGAATGGCGGTATGACGCCCCGAAGGAAAAATCCCGCCAATTCATCGCCAATTGCTTTGAATCGGTGCTCGAATGAGATCCTGTCCCGCTTTCTTGTCAACTGTAAAAGAATGAGATTCAAATGAATACATGAGCTATGTGTGTGTGCATATATATATCAAATCACAATCAAACAATTATTACTGAAACTCGGCACAACTTATGGTAACAAAATAAATTTGTGAATATTGTTTGCGTACATGTTGATTTCTTTCATTATTCGTTCTCCCCCTGACAATTCTGTGGATGTACTCGCAAATGTAGTATCCACATAGATTAGTCCCCTCTGGTTGTTGCGAGCATTTCTGTACAAGAATATAATTCAATCAAACAATAATCAAATATGATAAAGGTGTGTGGACCTAGGTAGTACTACTTACTTTGTTCGCATGCTATATCAGTTTCGGTTTCCATTCATGGGACTGATCTTTCTTGATGAACATTTCCCATGCACTGCCCGACAAAAGAAAATGCATAAAAGAGTTATCAATTAGTTGATATCTGGAAATTAATGAAAAAAACCGATAAGAATTAAAATTACTTTTTGAGCATAAAAAAAGCTTTCTTGTATAGTATAGCCTCTTTGCTTTGTGAGTCAAAGACTTCAACCTCTCCATCGTACATTTTAATTTCGATAAGAATAAAGTGGAACATGCGCACGTTTAAATATGCAGTGTCATATATATAAGTCATCAGTTCAAATTTAAACATCTCGTGAGCAAAATAAAATGTGTTATAAGACAGTAACACTTACTTGAAGTTGTAAGGCCAACGTATTATCCTTTTGTCACGTTGTCGCTTCAAAAACCTTAGCAAAGTCTCCAGTGTATCCCTATTATAGATGGGATCGTCTATGGTTTTTTCATGCATTGTATCCGGGTCAATGAATCCAATGTGCTTGATTTCATCCCTTTTGCATTCGAGCATCTTCGATCTGCATAATATAGCGCACAAAAGATTATAATTTGCAGACAATAAACGAGCTGAGCTAAAGACTTCTCAAATTACATAAATAAATCACTTACAGATAATAGCAACTGATGATTGATTTGTCGAGGGCCCGGAGATTGTATAACTGAAAAAGTTCGCAGAAGTCAACGCTCACAGAGTATTCTTGGAAGTAGTGCTCTTCCTTAACATGCACCATGATCGACTCGATCCCTCTCTTTGTGGCATTACTGTACCACGCATGCAAATTACGCATACTTGTTGGTAGCTTCCTGAGATTATCGACCAAATCTTTCCCTTGAACAAATTTATATGCTACTTCAGCGATGGGGTAATCGATGTATTGTCGAGAACTTTGAACGGTCTTCTCGTAGAACACCATGAGAGGGGGACCGATTGAATGGGTTGTTCTCCGAGCTGGTGCACTTGTTGTTTCCCCTTTTTCGCCGTGACACCCTATTGATTGTGTTTTTTCGCCTCCATCATCTCGTCTCACGACCTTTCAATAGAACGCCTATAGTCAGATGGCGGCGACGGTACAGGGTCATATAGATTCTCAACGGTACGCACAACTTTCACCGGATCTAGTGTCTTCTCAAAAGGTATCTCTGACACTTTCTTACCAAAAAAGGCTTTCAGCTCGGAGTTACAGGTTTCCATGTTTTCCTCAATACTTTTTTCCCAAGGTAACTCCTCAGTAGGCGGCAGTGGTTTCTCCTTTCTAGATCTCTTCCTAGGTGGCGTACCGTTCCTCTTAAAGGACATTGTCTTACGTGGAGGATCTCGAGATGGTGGACTCACACTGGGGTCCCTCTCAGGTAGGTGTGGACTTTGCTGCTCATGTGGACTGCTACCAAAAGGAGTTGATGGTCTTTGCTGCTCATGTGGACCGCTACCAAGAGGAGTCGGTGGCCTTTCCTGCTCATGTGGACTGCTACGAGGAGTTGGTGGCCTTTGCAAAAGGATGATGTATTTCTTGGGCCATAGGGTGAAACCGTGCTTGACATCGGCCATTGTCTTCTCATCATCACCTCTAGGAAAATCAAGCTCCACTGTTTCAAAACCCGGAACAACTTCATCCACCCCGGCACGAACACAGACAGGTGGAATGGACATGTGATGGTGCGTTGCTCCATCTTCATTTGGGTAAACATAGCCGACCGCCACCTTAACGGACGTGTTCCTGAATAACATATGTAGCTCGCAATCTGTCTTCTCCATGACATAATCCACGGGGTAGCTTCCTCCACATCCGTCAAGATGCGAGGAACCCACACTGTGTCATTGCTGAGATGGGGTGGCATCGGCTTGAGGATCCTGTAGAAACATCGGTTGATCAGGTGCCCTCTGATTTTTCTCAAGCGCCTCCACCCTATTTAACAATTCTGTTAACATGTATGACTCCTTCTTCTTTCGCGAACGGCTTCTATAAGTGTCAGCGCACTTCGACCACGCTTCCTTCATGGTGAGACCTGGGCGAGCTCGTACCCGTCCAACGTGTTCAGGATTCACCAAAGCGAGTGTCAGCTCTTCATTCTCTCTATCGGGAATGTACTCTCCCTTTCTGACCTTTTAAATTGCATCTTCAAGCTGCTTCGCGATTGCTTCAATTTTTCCTTCCATTTTCCTGCGCAACGATCTGCCCTGTCTTTGGGTCCAACCCTGCCCCATGCGTGAACAACTAGAACTTGGACCGGTCGGGCCAGTCCCATGTCTGTGGAGTGATTCCTGCCTCCATCTGTTCATTTTCAAACGCTATCCACTTCGGAATGGCAGTCTTGTAGCCACCTGACCCCAAATGATGGAAATGTTTCTTCTTTGAAGCATTTTTCGTATTTGTGACCGATCGGGACACATCAGTAGATGATTGCTTATACCTCTTAAATGCGGGCCAGTGATCTTTTATCTTCACTAGACTTTCATCGAATACTGGATCTTCATGCTTATATCTGTCCCATAAATTTTTCTTCCAGGTCTGGAATTGTGTGGCCATCTTCTTGAGAGTCCAATCCTTGACTTTCTTCTTCTGGCCTTCCGTCTTCATGTCTTCCGATAGGCTGAAGCGTGTCAGTAGACTGTCCCAAAGAAAAAAATTCAGAGTATCGTTGACATAACTAGCTTCAGTCCCCGCGTTCTTCGGCTATGCCACTCTTGAATGTTGATTGGTACATGGTCCCTAACAAGAAGTCCAGATTGATTTGTAAATTTCCGGCAGTGCTCTTTGGGATTCACCGGTTCACCACTATCCTTAAATGCGGTGAGGGCTAACCTACCCTCGCCCTTTAGACGTTGCGTCGGGCCGCGTTTTGTTTTACCAGACTTGCTCGATGATCCAGAAGGCTAAAAGAAAAATGATTCGTTAATAAGTGCAATACAAATAATGAATGCATCTAGTGATGAACATAGACTTCATACATAAAAATACACCTCGCCGGAGTTTGTTATGGACACTTCGTTGTCTCTTCTAATTTCTTCAGACTCAAGTCCCTCACCGACATCGTTCAGAAATTGTGTGAACTCATAGTCATCTCCATCAGGTTCCCGCCCACGGGCACTCTCATATATCATTTTTTGCACCATTTATTCTTGATCCTCATCTCAGACAAAGGTGTCGTCCTCCATAGCTCAATATCAATACAAAATTAAGAAAGCAATTATTTCATTCATCATGTCATGATCATATATAAAATATTGCTAGATGGATAACAATTCAAATGAAGAAAGTAATAACCCTAACCCTAACACTAACTCTATGTCGCGGCGGCACCACCACAGACTCGGTGCTCCTCCTCGATGTCGCGGTGCCACGGCCACAGACTCGGTGTTCCCCCTCCTCCTCTCGCTCTTCTCTCTTTTTCTCGACCCTAACCCTAACACTCGGCGCTCCTCCTCCTCTCACTCTTCTCTTTATTTCTCGACCCTAACTCTATGTCGCGGCGGCACCGCCACGGACTCGGTGCTCCTCCTCGATGTCGCCGCGCCACGGCCACGGACTCGGCGTTCTCCCTCCTCCTCTCACTCTTCTTTCTATTTCGCGACCCTAACTCTATGTCGCGGTGGCACCGCCACGGACTCGGCGCTCCTCCTCGATGTCGCGGCGCCACGGCCACGGCCTCGGCGTTCCCCCTCCTCCTCTCGCTCTTCTCTCTATTTCTCGACCCTAACTCTATCTCGCGGTGGCACCGCCACGGACTCCCTGGCCCTTCTGCTTCGTATCCATCCACTTCCACACTCTCCTAGCCCCTCTCACTCGCTCGCGGCCGCGTCGCCGGTAGATATGCTAATCCCTCCGGGGCTCGCAGCACTGCCGCTGTCTCAATCGTCTCATTATCTCACCGCAGCCGGCCTCGGTGGCCGTGGCCTAGGCAGCCCCATCCAACCGACCGCCACCACGTCGAAGACTCTCCACCATCGCCCTCGTAGCCGCCCGCTGGTCCACTCCGCGCCTGCCGAGGCCGCTGCCATCACGACTACCGTCCCTTCGAGAGAAACGGAGTGCCGCCTCGACCGCGTCCTCGAGAGACCGTCATGGCCTCCGTCTCCGCTGCCACTGGTCAAGGAGGACGAGGCGCAATCAAAGCGTAAGGAATCCTATGAGAAGGTGGGCGAGCTGCACGAGGAGATACGGGCGATCGGCTACGTCCCAGACACCTGCTTCGTGCTGCACGACATTGACGAGGGCGCCAAGGAACGCGCGCTCATGTACCACAGCGAGCGCCTGGCCATCACGTTCGAGCTAGTAAGCATGCCGCCTGGCACGCCTCTACGGGTCATGAAGAACCTCCGCATCTGCGGGGACTCCGGCGAGCAGCTCATCGCCCCTGGTGCCGTCCTCCATCACCGACAGCACGCACGCCACGCGCCACACTCGGCCAGGGATTCCGTCGAGCACCTGGCGCGCGGCGTGGAGCGGTGGTGTGCGGCGTGGCGCGTAGGCGGCGACCACGGTCTCCAGCAGGTCACGGGTGGCGCGGCGTTGCGTGTAGCGGCGGCGGCCACGGTCTCGCAGTGGCGGCAGATCGGCGGCGGGCGACGACGCCGGAGAAGGAGAGGCAGGCGACGGCCAGGGCGACATACCTGCAGAGCTTGCTGGCGCGGAGAGGAGCTGCGTGGACGAAGGCGACGGCGACGGCCTGCTGCGGCGTGGCGCGGTCGACGGCGATGACGATGGCGTGGAGGACGGTGAGGGCGAGCGGGCGCGCGGTCTCTGCATCTGTGCGTGTGTTGATTTTGGGGACGGCGACGGCGCGCACAGCTAAGTGTAAAGGAGGGACCCCCTTTGGTACCGGTTGGTTAGACCAACCGGTAAGAATCGTACCGGTATTTTCTGTTTCTTTTTTCTTTTCTTTTGCTGTTTCTTTTCTGTTTCTTTTTTTCTTTTCTGTTTCATTTTTTCTGTTTCTCTTTCTGTTTCTGTTTCTGTTTATTTTTCTTTTTCTTTTATGTTCCTTTTCTTTTCAACTTCTTTTTCTTCTATTTTTTTCTATTTCTTTTTCTTTTCTGTTTCTTTTTTCATTTTTTTCCTTTTCTGTTTGTTTTTCTTTTCTGTTTGTTTTTCTTTTTATTTTATGTTCACTTTCTTTTCTATTTTTTTCTAGGGATTTCTATTTTCGTGCCCCTGCTTCGTTAGTTGTACTCAGTTTTCCCCAGCTCGTTAGTTTTTCCTCAGCTTTCCCCTCCCTCTAGTTTGAAACCCCTCGAAGACGCGGGTTGCCGTCAGGTCAGAGGCCTTACCGTTACCGTTAATCTGACGGGTGGGGCTGCACAGAGGTGGGGCTGCATAGAGGGCAGTTCCTCTCTGACCGTCTCGTGCTGACGGGTAGCCATCCATCTACCGTTGACGCGTGGATCGTTTTATTTCCTGATTGTATACACGGTGCTGCCAATGACAAATGGGGCCGCTCTATGGGGCTGCCGCAGCCAATGACCAGTGGGTCGTCTATTTATTTATAGAAAATTATATTACCGCTCTGTGGGGCCTCCGCAGCCAATGACCGCTGTGGCAGGTGACTATTTTCGCAGCTTAATCTAAAGTGACTCTTATGCTAAACATTGTGCATCCCGACGTTGACCTAGCAGTGGCGGCGAGCATAGCCGTTCTGACCATGCTGATATCGGCATCGGCATCGGCATCGTTTGGAGGATGTGGTGCTCGAATAATAGTGGAAATGCGACATTATCTTTTACATGTGCATAATATATAGAAAATAGTTAGATCTCTAAATCGATGCATATGAAGCTACATATATATTATTGGTCATAATCCCCTTATCTAAAGGGGATGGATGCATGGCTTCACGTCGTCGTCGCTTTCATCGTCAGTATCTTCGTCGTCCGAGTAGTAGTACTTCCTGCACATTGTTCCGTCGAACACCTTCACTATGAGCACATCATCGCCTTCATATTTGAAGGGTACGAAGCAGCCGAAATCCACACCGTGCGCGATGGCGAATTTCTCCCAGCCCTTGTCGAGGTACATCCGGCCTTGACCGTCAAATAGGACCTCCACGGTCCAGAGACGAGGACCACAGTCAGCTGCTCGCAGATACACCTTAGCTGGCTCCTGGCCGTCAAGATAGTCCGCAAACTTTTTTGGGAGAGCCTGCAAAGAGATCGAGCGCCGATCGTTTGAAATTAAAGGTTTTTTAGAACATGCCCATAATTAATCACATGCATCATATATGTGGAAACGCGTACGTACCTTCTTGACCAAAGGGTCTTCATAGACGACGATGAAGAACTCCTCTATGATCAATGGCAGTGTTGACGGTGGTGGTGGCAATGATGATGATCCACTTCCCCTTCCCCTTCCCCTTCCCCTTCCCCTTCCCCTTCCCCTTCCCCTTCCCCTTCCGGTTCGCGTCCGAGACGTGGAAGCCATGGCAATGGATCAAGTGTATGTGAACGAAGAAGAGAGAGGCAGAACCTATTGACACAAGGGATGGCCGTGTGGGTGTTTATAAGGGAGAGATGACCGTTGTAGGGGTTTACACAATAAAATAAGGAGGAGGTGAACGTTGGTGGGGGTTTACACAATAAATTAAGGAGGAGATGACCATTGTGGGGGTTTACACAATAAATTAAGGAGGAGACGACCGTTGTGGGGGTATATATCTCAACAAAATTAAAAAGTAATGCGGACTATCTTGATGGAAATGGAACTTCGTGATATAGTTTATCATTTTACCGTGAAAAATAATGCCTAAAAGAAATGGTAATTTGTGATAGTTTATCATTTACCGTAATGGCTACAACAAATCGTTGATGGTTTATCATTTTTTGCGTGAAAAGTAATGGCTACAAGAAATGGGTGATGGTGTATCATTTTTTGCGTGACAAGTAATGGCTACAACAAAATCGGTGATGGTTTATCGTTTTTTGCGTGAAAAGTAATGGCTACAAGAAATGTGTGATGGTGTATCATTTTTTGCGTGAAAAGTAATGTCTACAACAAAATCGGTGATGGTTTATCTTTTTTTGCGTGAAAAGTAATGGCTACAAGAAATGGGTGATGGTGTATCATTTTGCGTGAAAAGTAATGGCTACAACAAAATCGGTGATGGTTTATCGTTTTTTGCGTGAAAAGTAATGGCTACAAGAAATGGGTGATGGTGTATCATTTTTAGCGTGAAAAGTAATGGCTACAACAAAATCGGTGATGATTTATCGTTTTTTGCGTGAAAAGTAATGGCTACAACAAATTGGTGATGGTGTATCATTTTTTTGCGTGAAAAGTAATGGCTACAACAAATCGGTGATGGTTTATCATTTTTTCCGTGAAACGTAATGCCTAAAAAGAGTTTATAATTTAGCTCGTGAAAAATAATGCAGAAAACCAAACTTTGCGTGAAGCTAACCGACGACAGAGAGAGAGAGAGGGTGGTGGCCCCGACCAGAGAGAGAGATAGGGGTTATCCTGCCCGTTAGATCATACGATCAACGGTCGGCGGGCACGATCCGCGTGACATGGGCTAGACCAATCAGGGCAATGTTGGGCGTCTGTGAGAGTTTGTGAAGGGAGAGGGCAAAACTGAGTAGTATCAAGAAACCAAGGGCAAGTGAGTAGTAAACAGACTAAGGGATTCAAATATGAGATTTAAAAAATGGAAAATGCGTGTTTTGTACAATGAAACCCATCTTGGCCTACCTCAAACTATTTGCAATACAAATCTACATGAGTGTGAAAATTATGGCCTCATTCAGACAAAGTATGTTTTGGGGAAAGCTGTTTTGGGTAGGGCTTATTATGGAAAACCATGCACCTTCATAGCTACTAGGTGATTTGAGAAGTGGCAATTTGTGGTGAAACTTGATTTATCTATGATTTATCTATGATTTGAGAAGTGGCAATTTGTGGTAAAGACTCAATGAGTAAGTGCCACTCTTTTTCGGAATTTTTTGCACATTAAATAACTCATTTAACTAGTTAATCCCATTTGTTGACTCTCTGTTGACCAGCCACTTGAGGGTAAACTGAGTATATTGCACTAGCCGTATTAGCACTCAAGGGGAAAACTGAGCACACAAAAAATGCTAGTATATGACTCGAGGGTATACCTGAGTATATCTAAATTTCCAGGGTTAGACCCGAGGACGCGTGTTGCGATGCAGAAGTGGAAGACGTGCCATTGTTGACGCGTGTCGCGGTGCAGACGTGCAAATAGTGGACGCGTAGGATGCGGGTCGCATTTAGGACGCGTAAGCCCTCCCTCCCTCCCTCTGCACACAGTCGTCTCATTCTCGCTCACGCATGAAACCACCCCTCACGTCCCATCAACTTCTCCAAATCGAAAAAACCCCAACCGCCGTACGCACGCTACCCTGCCGGCGATGGAGAAGAAGAATGCGCCGGCGGTCGTCGCCGCCTCCGAGCCCGCCGCCGCCGAGCCCGTCGCCGCCGAGCCCGTCGCCGCGCCGCGCGCGAGCGTCGCCGCCGAGGGCGGCGCATCCAAGCGCGGCGCCTCCATGAATCGGGCCTCTCTCTCGGCTGATGGACCACTTCACAAGATTGGCGAATGCTTATCGGCGAACGAGGAGTACGCCGACACCTACTCTGCTATGAGGCAAGTCTCAGAAATTGGCGCTCAGGTTTGCTCGAGCCCGACGTGCACCTGGATGAATGGATCATGCTAGACCACGCCCTTCCACGCGTCGCTGAGTTCACCTTCCTCCAACTCGGCACATCACGCTACGTCACCATAGATCTATCGGAAGTTCATACAAGGTTCAAATTCCTCCATATCTACCTTTTTATTTTCAATCTTAAACATCTTAGTGCTGAATGTTATCTTCATCAATATATTTTAGATACTACTTCGTCGGCTTTTGCCGTGGCATCATCGTGCTTGCCTGAAGAACCCGCCGCACAAGATACGGCTGCTGAACCCACTCACAAAGAAATCGAACACTATGTTTGAGGCGCAGATGCCATCTGTTTTTCTGAAATCAGTCGCTGTTATCAAATCCCCGACTATGGTCTTCGTTGCCGCAAATTACCCGCCGGAAATTGGTTGGGTCGATGAGAGCACTCCAACTAAGGATATAAATGAAGATTGGGGAGAAGGAAGATTTTCGATCAAGAACCATTGTTTGCGTTGCATTACCCCGTTCAATGGTGAACCGTATGCGATAGCTGCGGACAATTTTGAGATCGGAAGAATAGTGTGCACCAATGTACGATTGCAGCAGCGCGAGCACTGTCAAGATGGAGACACTAATTTCATTTCCAGAACTTGGACGTCAGAAGTTCTACCTTGTGAAGTCGGATGGTGATCTGCTGCTTGTGTTGTTGGTCAGCGAGGCTTTGGCGGGCAAACCATTGGTGTACCGTGTGGACACTCGTGAGCCGCTCTCTCCATCCGGTCGGTAACATTGGCGTAATGCCTTCTTCGTGAATTATATCCGGTGTATCTCCGTCGACACCAGAGTGTACCCGACACTTCAACCTGGCAGCATCTACTACACGGATTTGGGTTATATCAGAGAGTACTCTCATGATACAAATGCCTGGGATGAGTGGCCACTACGTGTGGATAGAATAGGACTCTACGGTTTGAGAAATGAACACAGGCCATACCGTTTGGAGGATGTATTGGCCTCACACTGCAGACGGAAGGAGTTCAATGCATATTTCCTTGTGGTAATGCACGAATGGAGGGAGGAAGAAATATATGGGGAGGAATGAAGAACAAATTCATTCATCCTGGGGTCCCTATCCTAATCTTCTTGTTGTCCATACATTGCGTGCGTCTTGTATATTTTTCAGTTTAGTTTGTCGTTAGCATTAACAACGTTATTGGCTGCTTTTGGCTGCTGTATGCAGTTTATGTATTATACTTAGTTTTCTGATTATGCTGTTGTGAATTTATCATATACTAGCTTCTAGATTTGCTGCCATATTGGGCAAAAAACGAGGGCCAAAAGGCATAAATAACCCCAGAGATTTGCTACTAGATTTGCTGCCATATTGAAGAAAGACAGAAATAGAAGCTTCTCTAGATTTGATACTAATTTAGTGAAAAATACAGAGAGAGAAAGAGGGGAAAAGGTGCTCTTAAAAATGCCAATTTGGGCCGAGAGAGACAAAACCCAGCTCCTGCTCACGTGCAACCAAACGCTTCTCGTCCTGTCCCACGCGGTCCCTTTCTACCAGCCCCACGCGACGCGGCCCCACGCGGCCCCACAGATGACGTGGCGCAACACGTCAGCACAGAACGTCCAAATAGACGGATTCCTTCCGTCTGAGCTCCTTCTGCGGGTTTCAGACATAGGCTTGGGGAAAACTGAGGAAAAACTAAGGGGCTGGGGAAAACTGAGTACAACTAACGAAGCGGGGGCACGAAAATAGAAATCCCTTTTTTCTATGTATTTTTTCCTATTTCTTTTTCTATTTCTTTCCTTTTCTTTTATTTACTCCCGCCACGACGCCGTCCGCGCGGGAAAGTTTTCCGCCACGACGCCGTGTGGGAGGAAAAGGGCAGGAAATAATGGGCGGGAATAAAATTTTATTACGATCGAACTCGAATTAAAGTACATAGCTCAACCGAAAATTAAGATAAATGGCCAGATTCGAATGTTGAAGTCATTCAGTCATAGTCGTGCCTAGCCCTATAAATGTCGCCACTATAGTCGTCGTAGTCGCTGATGTCATTGTTGCTGGCATCGGGGTCGCGGTAGTCGAACCTCGGCGGGTGAGCAAGCGTGGGATGGGACTGAGGGTAGAGAAGGTGGGGGCCACGGTAGGCCATGATGCTCTGGAGAGTCTGGCTGCGCCACCACAGCCGACGGCCGGCCTTGTTGAAGTTCGAACGAGGCGGGCCATCCTTCTCGTGCCTGGCAAGCGCACTCTCACGCCGATTGATGAAGAAGCTATCCCAAATCGGGCTGTAGTCGGGATGCCACTGGGGATTCCTCCGCTGCTCTGGCGTGAGCTCGAAGTAGTAGTGGTTCGTGATGGCCATCTGGCACGCCACACCTAGAGGGACAGGAGGTACCGGTACGCCTCCGACGCTCAGCAACCAGCCGGTCGGGACGCGGTAGCCCGGCGGGCAGGGGTAGTTCGAGGCGCAAAGCGCCTCTGCCTCCCGGGGGGTTAGAGATACGATGGAAGCCATGGGAGAGAATGATGAGGTTTGCAGATATGAGTCTAGATGTGATATGTAAATGGAGGCCAAGCCTACATATATATAGTGAAAAAATGGCGGGAAGACGGAGGCGGGAAGACAGAGGCAGGAACCGGTACAAAGCGCGGGAAGAAAATAGGCGGGAACGCAATGGCGCGGGAAACTTTCATCCCGGGTGGAGGCTCAAACCGGGACAAAAGATGGGGGGTCTTATCTAGGGGAGGCTTATCTGGGAGGGCCTTATCTGGGGGGTGGGTAACCTTTAGTACCGGCTGGTGGGTGCAACTGGGACTAAAGGTGGTTATCTGTCATCTAATAAAACTGTCGGTGGGATAAGTACGCATGGGTAACCTTTAGTACCGGCTAGTGGGTGCAACCGGGACTAAAGGTGGTTTTTCTGTCATCTAACAAAACTGTCGGTGGGATAAGAACGCGTGGGTAACCTTTAGTACTGGCTGGTGGGTGCAACCGGGACTAAAGTTGTCGGCAGGATAAGGACGCGTGGGTGGATGCACTGCTCGATGAGATAAAGCATGCAACACACGACGCCCTGTCGGAGGAACAAGACAAAGCAGAAGCGGCAACGTGCCTATAAAAGGAACACCGATACGCCTTGGCAAGCAGATCAACAAGCATGTAGGGAGAGTTTTACCCCCATGAATGGAGGAAAGGGTTGGGAATCTCCCGTGGCGCAACTTCTCGAAGATGTCGTTGGTGTACACGCCCTACGACATCTTCGGAAGCTGCGCCTCGGAAAAATGTCCGTGCAAGCCCGTGAAATACTCCATCTCCTCTAACAGTATTGGAGAAAGGGTTGGAAAATATCCCGTGGCGCAGCTTCTCGAAGATGTCGTTGGTGCACACGCCCTACGGCATCTTCGGAAGCTGCGCCTCGGAAAAATTTCCCTTCAAGCCCGTGAAAGACTCCATCTCCTCTAACAGTAATGGGGAAAGGGTTTGGAAATCTCCCGTGGCGTAGCTTCTCGAAGATGTCGTTGGTGCACACGCCCTACGTCATCTTCAGAAGCTGCGCCTCGGAAAAATTTCCCTGCAAGCCCGTGAAAGACTCCATCTCCATTGTTAATATCTTACATACAGTAACATCATTACACAAAAGTGATTTCCATATTGAGATACATAAGTTATGATCCCTATCTAGCTAGTCTTCTGAGTTTTCTTTGTGTGTTTCCCTTTCTTCTGATTGCGACGCAACAATGGATAATCTTAATTATTTAAGATGATGCTTGTGTCATTTTTTACCTTGAAGGGTGGAATATCATCAAACTTATTATAATCTTTTGACATGTATGTCTTGTCCTCTACTCCCACGATGTTTCTTTTTCCTGAAAGAACTATGTGGCACTTTGGCTCATCGTATGATGTGTCCTCTTGCCTTTCTTTTCTTTTTTCCGGTTTGGTAGACATGTCATTCACATAAAAAACCTGAGCCACTTCACTGGCTAGGACGAATGGTTCGGTGTCGTACCCTAGATTCTTGAGATCCACTATAGTCATTCCGTACTGCTGGTCTAGTTGTACCCCGTCTTTCAGGTTGAACCATTTGCACCGGAACAAAGGGACCTTGAAATTAGGTCCATAGTCAAGTTCCCATATCTCCTCTATGTACCCATAATATGTGACCTTCTTCCCATTGTCCTCTGTTGCATCAAAGCGGATACCACTGTTTTGGTTGGTGCTCTTTTTATCTTGGACGAACGTGTAAAATGTATTCCCATTAATCTCGTACCCTTGAAAAGTCGATATAGTCTAAGATGGTTGGTTTGCCAACAAGTATAGTTGTTCTTCATCAGTGACATTCATGAGACGTGTTTCCAACCAACCGCCGAAAGTCTTCATGTGTTCTCCATCAATCCAATCTTCACGTTGCTCCGGGTATTCATAGCGTAAGATATCCTTGTATTCTACTATGTACGGAGCCACCAAGATGGAGTTATGTAGAACTTTGTAGTGTGCTTGAGTGAAAGAATGTCCGTCTTACACGTTGTTGCTTTCTTTCCTAGCGTGCCTTTTCCACGCAGTCTCCCATCATAGCGCGATTCAGGAACACCGATCGGCTTAAGGTCAGGAATAAAGTCAACATAAAACTCATTGACCTCCTCTGTTCCATAGTGTAACGGCCCCGGGTAGCATCCCATAATAGATTTGTTTGTTCTTTTTCTTTTATGCATCATCATGTATCATGCATCATATCATTCATGTTTTTTCTAATAAAATAAAATTATTTTTACAAACCCTAGCTATTTTGTTGTCTCTCTCATATGGGTTTAATAAAACCTCCTCTTCTATTTCTTTTAACCAAACCCTAACTTCCAAATTCAGTTTTGTAATTTCATTTTAAAGCTGGACTTGTTTTGGTGTGGTTTTTCAAAGTTGTTATCAAAATCAGTTTTCAAAATCAAAGAGGAAAACAATTTTGAAATAGAAAAATAAAATCTAACCCCTCTCCCTGGGCCACTCTCTCTTCTTGGCCTAGTTTTCTTCCTCTCTCCCTTCTAACCTGGCAGCCCACCTTCCCTCTCCTCCCCTTCTCTCCTTCTGGCCCAGCTCGGCCCAAGCCGAAACGGTATCCCCTCTCTCTTTTCGTTGTCGCCTTCCTTCACGCGTCACACGCCGAAGCAGAGAGAGAGGAGCACGGCGCCTCCACCTTTGCCGCATGGTCCTCCCTTCTCTCCTCTTTATCTCTGGCACCAGCGCACCACGCCAACCCCACCTGCTCCTCCTTATCTCCTCCCTCCCCCTTTTTCTTCTTCCTCTCCAAGCCAGGAACGAGAAGGAGCACAAACCCCCTGCCGCCGTCCACTTCCTCATGGCGCCGCCATCTCCTTCACCCCCTCGCTGCGCCACCGCCGCCAAACGGAGCGCCTCGTCGACCTCTACTACCCCCTGCAAGCAATCGACCTCGCTCGCCTCCAATCGCCGCCGAATCGCCGTTCCCCTTCTTCGTCTCCGGCAGCAATTCGTCGAAATTCCGGCGCCACCCTCCTCCTCCGCGTTCATCGACCTCTCCATCGTCTTCTGGGTAAACGTCCGCATCTCCTCGGCCTCCTTTTCCTTCTTCTCGCTTCCAGTTTCCTCTTCTTCACCATGGTACCGGCCTTCTCCTCCGCAGCAACTCGCCGCCGACCATCTTCCGGTGGTCCCCCGCTTCTGCCGCCACCTCCGCTTGGTCCGCGCCGACGAGGCGACCCCGACGCCCGCACGCGCGCATCCGGGGGCCCTCGGCAACGCCCGCCCGTGCGACGCCGAGCCGCAGTCACCGCCGCTCCCCACGCCGTGACCGGCATCGAACACCTACCGGGCACGCGCGCTTGGTTCGCCAGCGTGGCGCCAGCTCAGCATCTCGACCCCACCTCGTCAGCGACACGGGCTAGACTCCCGCGCAGTGAGAAATCCTCTCCAGATCCAGATCTGCAAATCTTGCATCTAGGCCCCTGCAAGTTTTTCGTGCTCAACCCGCCGTCCCTAGCTCCTGCTCTTTACACCATATCCCCTGGAACTTTGTGAATCTAACCCGGGGTCCTTCCCCTGGATAGATTTTGTTCTCAGGTCCTTTTCGTATTAAATAAAATCTGTTTATTTATTTTAAAATGACAAAACCCTAATCTGCTAATAACTTTTAAATGGTAACTCGAAATAAAAAGTGTTATATATGAAAATTGATCAGAAAAATGCAAGGAACATTACTATGCCATCCATTCATCTGTTTGCATCTCGCATCATGTCACGCATTGATAGTTATGCATGTTCACCTTACATATATGCGGAGTATTTCGGTTTTCCAACTAGGGTTTTCCCCGCTCCGTTTAATACTGAAGTAGCTCACCCCTGCCATGTTATGCCATGCTAATAAACACTTAACTTTGTCGATAGAAAATGCAACGCCAACCTAATTGTTTGCCCGGGGTTCCGACTCCGATTAAATTGGATAAGTGCATCGCATCATCCTTGCCATGTCATGCATGCATATCGTCTTGAGCATGCCGATTCGTCTCCCGTAGTAATAAGATTGCATACGTTATGTGTTCCAGCATTTGCTTCTTCCCGGATAGGATCACGAAGTGGTGCGGTGAGATACGACGAGTTCTCCGGATGTTCCTCGGCAACCTTTAACAGGCAAGCATTTCCCCTATACTTCTGCCTCTGCAGAAGTCGCTCACCTATTTTATTTTGCTTTCTCCCTCATGCTATCCTTAAGTTGCGTTCTTGTCACGTGTCCTTTCCACTTGTTACCTCAAGCAGCCCATATTGCCACCACCACCTCCTACGACTATTGTTTGGTTATCGAGTCTGCCCTTGCGAGTCGTAGTGCATGCTAGTGCTGTTTTATCTTGTTACCGTTGTTGTTATCTTATCGGGTTATATGTTGGGAAGAATCATGGTTACTTTAGTTGTTGATATTTGTTTAGCGGAGGCATCGGTGGGTCAGCTGATCGTTTTGTGACGGCTCACTTGTGTTTCCTAAATATCTTAGGACCCCGAGTTCTTGTTATCTGTTCCGAGACTGAGCGCTCTAACCACACGTGGGTATGCTTACCGGGTCTCCCCTCGACCACTGCCGGAACCTACAGCCTTGTCCAGTGGCCACAACTAGTTTGGATGTTTGTTTTGTTTCTCCCGGGCGTGCAAGCTTGTTTCTTTGTGGTCAGATGATATGATGTTACTCTTGGGGAAGCCATGTTGCCTTGTAACCCCGTTGTCTCTTGCACGCTCGTAGGATGCGGTACGTATTGCTGAAGATGGATTCACCCTGCGGGCACTGTTTCCATCCGAAAGCCGTAGACGCAAACAGCTAAGTCCGCTTCGGAGTTTCGATCGGGCTCTAAAACGGGTTAACTTAGTTAGGTGGCTTCCTGGACATTGTTGTAGTGAAGGAGAGTGCGTGTCGTGATATCCACCTGTCGTAAGTGGGTTGATTGTGCGTGTGGGCACATTTGGGCACCCCTGCAGGGTTACAATCTTATCGATAAGCCGTGTCCGCGGTTATGGACGACTTGGAGCTGTATGACTTGACCATAGACAACTTACACCTGTTGTTTCAATACTATTAACTTGCATAGTAAGATAGAACAACTTAAATAATAAATGGTTAAAACTTGACAACCGTGTGGGTGCCTTTGTAAGTACCTCCTGACGAGGGGGGAACACATCGGTTGGGTTATGTTTGCAGAGTATAGAACTGTTAGCTTATGCGCTCTCCCATCTTCTCTGATTAGACGAATGTTGTAGAGTGTCTCTATAGGTTTTTAGTGCTTGCGCGCTGCCGCTTAACTCCACCATATTGCCTATGACGTTCCTCTTGCGTCCTCTAAGTCCCATGCGTGCCTCAAGTACAAAGGACGACTGGTTGACAAATGCTTATACGTCTTGATGTCTTGATAAGTACGAACCCGTACTTATTGCTGCTTCTACGGGATATAACCGGGCAGGTATGAAGATATGTTCGATGAAGACGACGTTAGCAAGGTTACCCTTCCGGCTTGGCCTGGGCAGGGTTATGGACGCCGCTGGTTATCTTCAGGACTCTTAGTCCAATTTATATCTTGTCCGTACTCGGACGTATTCGATCTTCTGTATGATTTGGATCTGTGTTGTATATTTGTATCTTGACTCGTTGGAGTCGTTGTTGTAATATATGTCTCTTGTGGGCTCTATTGTAATCTTGTTGTAATGTTACTGCTCGTGTTAATTCCTCTGGCATCACGTGTGTGATTTGTCGCGCACGTCGTGTCGGAGGGCGTCTCTGAATCGATATCGTGTGGATTTCGGCGGGTTCGCTGGGATCCTCAGGGTACCGATTCCGGGGCGTCACAAGTTGGTATCAGAGCCCAGGTTGCGGTACCCCACTAGTCCAGCCTGTAGGATAACCTTGCCAACGGACGTTAAGTTAGCGTGTCAAACCTATTTTCTAAAATTCGTTGGATAGATATGATCAGTTCTAATTTTCCTCCTTACCTCTATTCTTTCTCCTCTTACCTCTGCGAGTTTTGAGTCTTCTCTCTTATCGGCTTCTCCGAGTCTTAGGTTCTGACGTGGGTTGGACGATCTTTGCCCCTCACCTAATAGGTTCGTTCTTTGGAGGATCTCGACGGAAGTTCATCATCAACAGCGGCACAACGACTTCTTGTTGGTGGTGTCGCCGTTCTACATGGAGCAACAATTCTTGTTAGTGGTGTCGAGAAGATCAACACTTCGCCAGAAGAAGGTTCCACCTCGAGGTCGAGTGATTGTCAACATTGTACAAGAAGACTCGATAGTTTAACCAACTCCCCCTTGGCTTGACGTGGAACCTCGGGGCGAGGTTCCTTGTCAGTGGTGTCGATTGTAACGGCCCCGGGTAGCATCCCATAATAGATTTGTTTGTTCTTTTTCTTTTATGCATCATCATGTATCATGCATCATATCATTCATGTTTTTTCTAATAAAATAAAATTATTTTTAAAAAACCCTAGCTATTTTGTTGTCTCTCTCATATGGGTTTAATAAAACCTCCTCTTCTATTTCTTTTAACCAAACCCTAACTTCCAAAATCAGTTTTGTAATTTCATTTTAAAGCTGGACTTGTTTTGGTGTGGTTTTTCAAAGTTGTTATCAAAATCAGTTTTCAAAATCAAAGAGGAAAACAATTTTGAAATAGAAAAATAAAATCTAACCCCTCTCCCTGGGCCACTCTCTCTTCTTGGCCCAGTTTTCTTCCTCTCTCCCTTCTAACCTGGCAGCCCACCTTCCCTCTCCTCCCCTTCTCTCCTTCTGGCCCAGCTCGGCCCAAGCCGAAACGGTATCCCCTCTCTCTTTTCGTTGTCGCCTTCCTTCACGCGTCACACGCCGAAGCAGAGAGAGAGGAGCACGGCGCCTCCACCTTTGCCGCATGGTCCTCCCTTCTCTCCTCTTTATCTCTGGCACCAGCGCACCACGCCAACCCCACCTGCTCCTCCTTATCTCCTCCCTCCCCCTTTTTCTTCTTCCTCTCCAAGCCAGGAACGAGAAGGAGCACAAACCCCCTGCCGCCGTCCACTTCCTCATGGCGCCGCCATCTCCGTCACCCCCTCGCTGCGCCACCGCCGCCAAACGGAGCACCTCGTCGACCTCTACCACCCCCTGCAAGCAATCGACCTCGCTCGCCTCCAATCGCCGCCGAATCGCCGTTCCCCTTCTTCGTCTCCGGTAGCAATTCGTCGAAATTCCGACGCCACCCTCCTCCTCCGCGTTCATCGACCTCTCCATCGTCTTCTGGGTAAACGTCCGCATCTCCTCGACCTCCTTTTCCTTCTTCTCGCTTCCAGTTTCCTCTTCTTCACCATGGTACCGGCCTTCTCCTCCGCAGCAACTCGCCGCCGACCATCTTCCGGTGGTCCCCCGCTTCCGCCGCCACCTCCGCTTGGTCCGCGCCGACGAGGCGACCCCGACGCCCGCACGCGCGCATCCGGGGGCCCTCGGCAACGCCCGCCCGTGCGACGCCGAGCCGCAGTCACCGCAGCTCCCCACGCCGTGACCGGCATCGAACACCTACCGGGCACGCGCGCTTGGTTCGCCAGCGTGGCGCCAGCTCAGCATCTCGGCCCCACCTCGTCAGCGACACGGGCTAGACTCCCGCGCGGTGCAAAATCCTCTCCAGATCCAGATCTGCAAATCTTGCATCTAGGCCCCTGCAAGTTTTTCGTGCTCAACCCGCCATCCCTAGCTCCTGCTCTTTACACCATATCCCCTGGAACTTTGTGAATCTAACCCGGGGTCCTTCCCCTGGATAGATTTTGTTCTCAGGTCCTTTTCGTATTAAATAAAATCTGTTTATTTATTTTAAAATGACAAAACCCTAATCTGCTAATAACTTTTAAATGGTAACTCGAAATAAAAAGTGTTATATATGAAAATTGATCAGAAAAATGCAAGGAACATTACTATGCCATCCATTCATCTGTTTGCATCTTGCATCATGTCGCGCGTTGATAGTTATGCATGTTCACCTTACATATATGCGGAGTATTTCGGTTTTCCAACTAGGGTTTTCCCCGCTCCGTTTAATACTGAAGTAGCTCACCCCTGCCATGTTATGCCATGCTAATAAACACTTAACTTTGTCGATAGAAAATGCAACGCCAACCTAATTGTTTGCCCGGGGTTCCGACTCCGATTAAATTGGATAAGTGCATCGCATCATCCTTGCCATGTCATGCATGCATATCGTCTTGAGCATGCCGATTCTTCTTCCGTAGTAATAAGATTGCATACGTTATGTGTTCCAGCATTTGCTTCTTCCCGGATAGGATCACGAAGTGGTGCGGTGAGATACGACGAGTTCTCCGGATGTTCCTCGGCAACCTTTAACAGGCAAGCATTTCCCCTATACTTCTGCCTCTGCAGAAGTCGCTCACCTATTTTATTTTGCTTTCTCCCTCATGCTATCCTTAAGTTGCGTTCTTGTCACGTGTCCTTTCCACTTGTTACCTCAAGCAGCCCATATTGCCACCACCACCTCCTACGGCTATTGTTTGGTTATCGAGTCTGCCCTTGCGAGTCGTAGTGCATGCTAGTGCTGTTTTATCTTGTTACCGTTGTTGTTATCTTATCGGGTTATATGTTGGGAAGAATCATGGTTACTTTAGTTGTTGATATTTGTTTAGCGGAGGCATCGGTGGGTCAGCTGATCGTTTTGTGATGGCTCACTTGTGTTTCCTAAATATCTTAGGACCCCGAGTTCTTGTTATCTGTTCCGAGACTGAGCGCTCTAACCACACGTGGGTATGCTTACCGGGTCTCCCCTCGACCACTGCCGGAACCTACAGCCTTGTCCAGTGGCCACAACTAGTTTGGATGTTTGTTTTGTTTCTCCCGGGCGTGCAAGCTTGTTTCTTTGTGGTCAGATGATATGATGTTACTCTTGGGGAAGCCATGTTGCCTTGTAACCCCGTTGTCTCTTGCACGCTCGTAGGATGCGGTACGTATTGCTGAAGATGGATTCACCCTGCGGGCACTGTTTCCATCCGAAAGCCGTAGACGCAAACAGCTAAGTCCGCATCGGAGTTCCGATCGGGCTCTGAAACGGGTTAACTTAGTTAGGTGGCTTCCTGGACATTGTTGTAGTGAAGGAGAGTGCGTGTCGTGATATCCACCTGTCGTAAGTGGGTTGATCGTGCGTGTGGGCACATTTGGGCACCCATGCAGGGTTACAATCTTATCGATAAGCCGTGTCCGCGGTTATGGACGACTTGGAGCTGTATGACTTGACCATAGACAACTTACACCTGTTGTTTCAATACTATTAACTTGCATAGTAAGATAGAACAACTTAAATAATAAATGGTTAAAACTTGACAACCGTGTGGGTGCCTTTGTAAGTACCTCCTGGCGAGGGGGGAACACATCGGTTGGGTTATGTTTGCAGAGTATAGAACTGTTAGCTTATGCGCTCTCCCATCTTCTCTGATTAGACGAATGTTGTAGAGTGTCTCTATAGGTTTTTAGTGCTTGCGCGCTGCCGCTTAACTCCACCATATTGCCTATGACGTTCCTCTTGCGTCCTCTAAGTCCCCTGCGTGCCTCAAGTACAAAGGACGACTGGTTGACGAATGCTTATACGTCTTGAAGTCTTGTTAAGTACGAACCCGTACTTATTGCTGCTTCTACGGGATATAACCGGGCAGGTATGAAGATATGTTCGATGAAGACGACGTTAGCAAGGTTACCCTTCCGTCTTGGCCTGGGCAGGGTTATGGACGCCGCTGGTTATCTTCAGGACTCTTAGTCCAATTTATATCTTGTCCGTACTCAGACGTATTCGATCTTCTGTATGATTTGGATCTGTGTTGTATATTTGTATCTTGACTCGTTGGAGTCGTTGTTGTAATATATGTCTCTTGTGGGTTCTATTGTAATCCTGTTGTAATGTTACTGCTCGTGTTAATTCCTCTGGCATCACGTGTGTGATTTGTCGCGCACGTCGTGTCGGAGGGCGTCTCTGAATCGATATCATGCGGATTTCGGCGGGTTCGCTGGGATCCTCAGGGTACCGGTTCCGGGGCGTCACACATAGCCCTTGGAGATGCTTCCTTCTGGCCTTGCACGGTTACGAGCTTACTTCTTTAAGACTCCCATGAATCTCTCAAAGGGGAACATATTGTATAGAAATACAGGACCGAGAACGCCAATCTCTTCAACCAGGTGAACTAGGAGATGTGTCATAATATTGAAGAAGGATGGTGGGAACATGATACGTCCATTTTGCATCACTATTTTATATCATAATTTACTGTTATTCATTGATATATTTCATATTTAGAGATGATACTTATGTTATTTCACCTATTTTGCATGTTTCATGATTATTGGAGAATCACTCACCGGAGTCAGGATTTTGCTGGAAAAAGCACCGTCAGAATGCAATATTTCTGAAGATCAACAATTGACGTAAGTTACACCGAAGGTCTTATTTCTCCAGAAGAAGGAGCCAGCCAAAAGGAGGGACCGAGGAGGGCCGCCATGGCCCCCCCCCCATAGGCCAGCGCGGGCTCCACCCTGGCCGCGCCGCCTTGTGGGGAGGGGGCCCACAGCCCCCTTCGGCTGTCTCTCCTTCGCGTACTTCATCTACCCGAAAACCTAAGGTGCTGGGAATAATCGCGAAGAGTCACAGCCGCCTCTGCGGGGCGGAAAACACCAGAGAGAAAAGAGCTCTCCGACAGGCTGAAATCCACCGGGGAAATTCCCTCCCGGAGGGGGAAATCGTCGCCATCGTCACCGTCATCGAGCTAGGCTTCATTGGAATCATCATCACCATCATCTCCACCACCGTCACCGTCATCTCCACCGCTGCACCTCGTCACCGCTGTAACATCTAGGGTTGAATCTTGATTATTTCATAGGGGAAACTCTCCCGGTATTGATTACTCCTTGTTATTGATGCTATTGAGTGAAACCATTGAACCAAGGTTTATGTTCAGATTGTTATTCATCATCATATCACCTCTGATCATGTTCCATATGATGTCTCGTGAGTACTTCATTTAGTTCTTGAGGACATGGGTGAAGTCTAAATGTTAGTAGTGAATTATGTTGAGTACTATTTAATGGTTTGATATTTAAGTTGTGGTGTTATTCTTCTAGTGGTGTCATGTGAACGTAGACTACATGATACTTCACCTTTATGGGCCTAGGGGAATGCATCTTGTATTCGTTCGCTAATTGTGGGGTTGCCGGAGTGACAGCAACATGAACCCCCGTTGGTATATCGATGCAGGAGGGATAGCGGGATCTCAGAGTTTAAGGCTGTGGTTAGATTTATCTTAATTACTTTCTTGTATTTGCGGATGCTTGCAAGGGGTATAATCACAAGTATGTATTAATCCTAGGAAGGGCGGTGCATTAGCATAGGTTCACCCACACAACACTTATCAAAACAATGAAGATTAATCAACTATATGAAGTGAAAGTACTAGACTAAATTCCCGTGTGTCCTCAAGAACGTTTGGTCATCATAAGTAAACAAACCGGCTTGTCCTTTGTGCTAAAAAGGACTGGGCCACTCGCTGCAATTATTACTCTCGCATTTTACTTACTTATACTTTATTTATCTGCTATATCAAAACCCCCTGAATACTTGTCTGTGAGCATTTACAGTGAATCCTTCATCGAAACTGCTTGTCAACACCTTATGCTCCTCGTTGGGTTCGACACTCTTATTTATCGAAAGTACTACAATATACCCCCTATACTTGTGGGTCATCAAGACTATTTTCTAGCGCCGTTGCCGGGGAATGAAACGCTATTGGTAAGTGGAATTGGTAAGGGAAACTTTTACTGTACGTGCTGATTTTATTTCTGCATGTTGCTATAATTCATTATGGAGAGATCTTCTCTTTCGAATTCCTATTTGGAAAATCTACTACTACTGCAAAGGTAGTGGATGAGGCGCCAGGTGAGAAAGAGGTTCCATACAAAATACCTATGAAAATCATTGAACGTGTTGTGGAAAACCGCTATGAAGGGGATGGAACTGTCCATCTTGGAGATCATTTACTGTTTTTACATGAATTATGCGGGTTATTCGAATGTGCAGGTATTGCTATGGATGAAGTTTGGAAGAAACTATTCTCTATATCGATGTCTGGTAAAGCGGCGCATTGGTACAAATTGCTGAAGAATGGGGATTCTCTTGATTGGAAGGATATTGTGCCTCTATTTTATTCTAAATTCTATCCTCCAAGTGAAATTCACAAAGACCCGAACCGCATATATAATTTCTGGCCTCATGATGGAGAGAGTATTGCCCAAGCATGGGGAAGATTGAAGTCTTTAATGCTCAAATGCCCCATTCATGAGCTTCCTGGTAATATCATCATTGATAATTTATATGCAAGACTTTCTTTTCAAGATAAAACCTTGATGGATACTACTTGTTCTGGATCATTTACACGCAACAAAGAAGAGTTTAAATGGGACCTTCTTGATCGGATTCAGGAGAATACTGAAGGATGGGAGAACGACAAAGAGAGAGAGTCAGGTATAAATTATGATTATGAATGCATTGAAACTTTTATGGATACTGATAAATTTCGTAATATGAGTGCTACTTATGGTCTTGACTCTCAAGTTGTTGCAAATTTTTATAAAGCCTTTGCATCTCATTTTGAATTGCATAGGAAGAATTTTGATAAGTATCATGAACCTTACAAAGATAAAACTGATTCACCTATAGATAAATGTGTTGAAATTGAAACTGTTGATCATATTCTTCCTGAAGCTTATATTGAAAAAACTCTTTTTCCTGCTAAAATGAAGGAGTATTCTGTTATAACTAGTGCGGTTAATAAAAGTGCAAAGAAACCTATAGAACCTGAAGAGCAAATAAAGGTTGAACCTGCTATTGCAATAGTTAAAGATCTTGTGACTGAAAATGTAGAAGATGGTCATATTATTTTCTGTGAAGATGCTTTTATGTTGTTTCACATCCTAATAAGTCTAGGAAAGCCAGTCTGCCTATGCTCTCTGTTAGAATTGGTGATCATTGTTATTATGGTTTATGCGACATTGGTGCAAGTATTAGTGCCATTCCTTATGAGCTTTACACGGAAATCATGCATGAAATTGGTTCTTGTGAACTTGAAGATATTGATGTGGTTATTCGGCTAGCTAATAGAGAAACTATCTCTCCTATTGGTATTGTTCGAGATGTGGAAGTTCTATGTGGTAAGATTAAATATCCTGCTGACTTTTTGGTACTTGGTTCTGCTGCTAGTAAGTCTTGTCCTATTATTTTTTGTAGACCTTTTCTAAATACTTGTGGAGCTGTTATAGATTGCAAGAAGGAGAAAATTGTAACTAAATTTGCTGGTGAATCTTATGAGTTTAATTTCTCTAAATTTGCCAAAAATCCTTATAAAGTTGATTTGCCTAATAATGATTTTAGAATTGAACAGTGTGCATCTATTGCTCTTGCTCCTAATAATCCTTTGCAGCAACATTTGGAGGATAGTGAGAGTGAAGTCTTTAGGGAAGAAAGGAATGAGCTTGATGAAATTTTCCTTCGTCAACCTATTCTTAAACATGATTTACCGGTTGAAGATCTAGGTACAACACCACCACCAAAGGAAGATCTTGTTTTTGATTTAAAACCGTTGCCTGATAATCTTAAGCATACTCATATTGATGATAAGAAAATATATCCTTTTATTATTAGTTCTAAGCTTTCAGAATTTGAGGAAGAAAGGTTATTGGAAATATTGAAGAAACACCGAGGAGCTATTGGCTACACTCTTGATGACTTGAAGGGGATTTCTCCCTCTATTTGCCAACATGCCATCAATATGGAAGATGATGCAAAGCCTGTTGTTGAGCATCAGCGTCGTCTAATTCCTAAAATGAAGGATGTGGTAAGGAATGAGGTATTAAAACTTCTTGAAGCTGGTATTATATATCCTATTGCTGATAGTAGATGGGTTAGTCCTGTGCATTGTGTTCCTAAGAAAGGAGGAATAACTGTTGTGCCTAATGATAATGATGAGCTCATCCCTCAAAGAGTAGTTGTAGGGTATAGAATGTGCATTGATTATCGAAAAGTTAATAAAGTTACTAAGAAAGATCATTACCTTTTACCTTTTATTGATCAAATGTTACAAAGGTTGTCTAAAAATACTCATTTTTGCTTTCTTGATAGTTATTCTGGGTTTTCACAAATTGCTGTTAAAACTAAAGATCAAGAGAAAACCACTTTCACTTGTCCCTATGGAACTTATGCTTATAGACGTATGCCTTTTGGTTTATGTAATGCTCATTCTACTTTTCAAAGATGCATGTCTGCTATTTTTCATGGCTTTTGTGAGAAGATTGTAGAGGTATTCATGGATGATTTTTCTGTCTATGGGAATTCTTTCGATAATTGCTTGCAAAACCTTGATAAATTTTTGCAGAGATGTGAAGAAACTAACCTTGTTCTTAATTGGGAGAAATGCCACTTTATTGTTAATGAAGGAATTGTATTGGGACATAAAATTTCTGAGAGAGGTATTGAAGTTGATAGAGCTAAAGTTGAAGCAATTGAGAAGATGCCCTATCCTAGGGATGTTAAAGGTATTCGTAGTGTTCTTGGTCATGCCGGGTTTTATAGGAGATTTATTAAAGATTTCTCTAAGATTTCAAAGCCTCTTACTAATCTTCTTCAAAAAGATGTACCTTTTGTTTTTGATGATGATTGTAAGGAAGCTTTTGAAACTCTAAAGAAAGTCTTAACAACTTCTCCTGTAGTTGAACCTCCCGATTGGAACTTACATTTTGAAATTATGTGTGATGCTAGTGATTTTGATGTAGGTGTTGTCCTTGGACAGCGAATAGATAAAAAATTGAATGTTATTCATTATGCTAGTAAAACTCTTGATGCTGCTCAAAGAAATTATGCCACAACTGAAAAAGAATTATTAGCTGTAGTTTTTGCTTGCGACAAGTTTAGACCTTATATTGTTGATTCAAAAGTTACGATTCATACTGATCATGCTGCAATTAGGTACCTTATGGAAAAGAAAGATGCTAAGCCAAGGCTTATTAGATGGGTGCTTCTTTTGCAAGAATTTGATTTGCATATTATAGATAGGAAAGGTTGTTGATAATCCTGTTGCTGATAATTTATCTAGATTAGAAAATATTGCTTACGATCCTGTTCCTGTTAATGATAGTTTTCCAAATGAACAATTGACTGTAATAAAGGTGAGCTCGCGAGATAGTCTGGTATGCTGATTATGCTAACTTTATTGTTTCCAAGTACTTGCCTCCAACCTTTTCAGCTCAGCAAAGGAGGAAATTATTTTATGACTTGATGCATTATTTTTGGGATGACCCACACTTATATAAAGAAGGAGTGGATGGTATTATGCGAAGATGTGTTCCCGAATATGAACAACAAGAGATATTGATTAAATGTCATGGTAGTGTTTATGGAGGACATCACGCCGGAGATAGAACCGCGCAAAAGGTCCTACAGTCAGTTTTCTATTGGCCAACTCTCTTTAAAGATGCAAGAAAGTTTATTTTATCTTGTGATGAATGTCAAAGGGTTGGTAATATCTCCAGACGCAATGAAATGCCTATGAATTATACTCTTGTTATTGAACCATTCGATTGTTGGGGATTTGACTTCATGGGTCCTTTCCCTTCTTCAGAAGGTAACACTCATATACTTGTCGCCGTTGATTATGTTACTAAATGGGTGGAAGCCATACCCACAAAAAGTGTTGATGGTGAGACCTCTTTAAGAATGCTTTTAGATATTATTTTTCCTAGATTTGGAGTACCTAGATATCTTATGACTGATGGAGGTTCTCATTTTATTCATGGTGGTTTTAGAAAAACTCTTGCTAAATATGGTATTAATCATAGGATTTCTTCCACTTATCATCCTCAAACTAGTGGGCAAGTAGAATTATCAAATAGAGAGATTAAATCTATCTTGCAAAAGACTGTTAATAAATCTAGAAAAAATTGGGCTAGTAAATTGAAGGAAGCACTATGGGCTTATAGAACTGCTTATAAAAATCCTATGGGGATGTCACCTTATAAAATGGTTTATGGGAAAGCTTGCCATTTACCTTTAGAACTAGAGCACAAAGCTTATTGGGCTGTAAGAGAACTAAACAAAGATCCTAAACTTGCCGGTAAGAAGAGATTGCTACAATTGAGTTCTCTAGATGAATTGAGAAGTGAAGCTTATGAAAATTCTAAACTTTTTAAGGAGAAAGTTAATAAATGGCACGATAGAAGAATTATCAAAAGAGAATTTAATGTTGGAGATAAAGTCCTATTGTATCGGTCTCGTCTCAGATTTTTTGCAGGGAAATTACTCTCAAAATGGGAAGGACCATATGTCATTGTGGAGGTGTATCGTTCAGGGGCAATCAAAATTGGTTCGCTGAAAGGTGATTCCACACAAGTGGTAAATGGACAAAGACTCAAGCATTATATTTCTGGAGATTCTTATAATGAAGATGTTGATGTTATTCGAGTGGTGACTCCGGAAGCTTTCATCAAAGGTCAAATTGACAGTTCTGCAGAGTTCGATTTCGAATAGGTAACAGTTCTGGTAATAAAAAGTCCGTGTTTAACTTTCCGAACAATGTTTTTGCTACTTTTGGAAAATATGAAAAATTACGAGATCGAAACGGAGTGGAGGAGACGCACGAGGGTGTGCCCCCATAGGCCGGCGCGGGCCCTACCCTAGCCGCGCCGCCCTATGAGGACGGCCCCTCGGTGTCCCTCTCCAACTCTGGTTCGGCCTGGTACTTTCTTTCTGTCGTGAAATTTTTTGCTATATAATCCCCCGGACCCCTGGAGGTCCGTATATCGTTTTCTCGTCGTGTTTTGTTTCGAGCTGTTTTCTGCCAGGATCTGCTTCGGATCTAGAGCCAGCATGTCTTCGTCGGGGACTCCGAAGGACAGCTTCTTTGAGGATGTCGTCAACCCGTACATGAACGAGCTGAAGATGCACCTCAAGGAATTGCTGCTCATAGATGGAGAATTGCAGATTGAAGATGTCCGGGGTCCTAAAGGAGAAGGAAGTTTGGAGGACAGGATGGAGAAACTAGAACAAGAGGTCTTCAACTACAAGAAGATGGCTGAGCGTGAAGTGGACATCTTCCACAAAATTGTGTCTGAACTTATTGATGGACACAAGAAGGAGACTGCAAAGTTGTGGGATGATATCCTCTCGCTTCACGACACTACCAACAAACTCCAAGCTCAACTCTACGATGTTTAGAATCAAAACTGTGAGTATGAAAACAGGTTTAAACACATAAGCTATGATGCTAGTTTCAGGATTCCTGAGACCAAGATGTCGTTTGTTGATGGAGAGCCTCTTCCTTGGAAGTCTGATGATGGGAAGAATTCGCCACCACCGCCGAAGGAGTAATTCATCATTGGTATTGGCACCCCCTCGGTTTGTTCCAAGCTTGCGGGGGGGGGGGGGGGGGTGCCGCGGTATCCCATCATCACTATCTTTTACCTTTTTACTATCAAGTAGTGTCATATCATGAGTAGGGAAGTTATCATATAATATGGGTTGCAATGTGGAAGTATCTCTCTTTTAGTTGGTCATCTATGTATCCCTTGGTGTGAGTTATCGTTATGGAATATTAATGAGAAGTCTTATCATTTGCATATTGCACACCTTATTTTAGTTTGCAATCTCTATTATATGATTAATCTTGTTGTTAGTATTGGTATCACTTTGGGAGCATTGAGTAAATCTATTTGGTTTTGGCAAACTTAGCATTGGTCAATAGCAACAACACTTTGAGTTTAAGTAGAAAAGAGGAAATACATGTAGATATGTTATTTCATTATCTTTCTTTCTTGTTAGCTCTTAGCTTAGTATTCTGAAGTTAAAATTGTTTGTGCTTACAAGGAAGATGCATGATTGTTCCTATCACATGTGTATTTGTTTATTTCCTTCAACTCTTATGCTCGCTAATCAACCTTGCTAGCCAAAGACCTGTACTGAGATGGAATGCTTCTCGTGCATCCAAACCTTAACCCAAACTTATGCCATCAGTGTCCACCATAACTACCTACTATGTGGTATTTCCCTGCCATTCCAAGTAAATACTTCATGTGCTACCTTTCAACAATTCAAAAGTTATTACCTCTTATTTGTGTCAATTTTTTATAGCTCATGAGGAAGTATGTGGTGTTTTATCTTTCAATCTTGTTAGGCAGACTTTCACCAATGGACTAGTGGCACATCCGCTTATCCAATAATTTTGCAAAAAGAGCTTGCAACGGGGTTCCCAGCCCCAATTAATTAACTTTCATTAATAACTCTCTTCACATGTTTTGCCCTGATTCATCAGTAAGCAACTTAATTTTGCAATAGACACTCCTCCATGGTATGTGAAATGTTGGAAGGCACCCGAGGATTCGGTTAGCCATGGCTAGTGAAAGCAAAGGTTGGGAGGAGTGCCATCACTAAATAAACTAAAGTACATGTGTAAGCAAAAGAGAAGAGGGATGATCTACCTTACTGGTAGAGATAACGTCCTTCATGGGAGCCGCTCTTTGAAACTCTGTTTGGCGAGGGGGTTAGAGTACCCACTACCATTCGTTGACAACAACAAACACCTCTCAAACTTTACCTTTATGCTCTCTATATGATTTCAAAACTTAAAAAGCTCTAGCACATGATTTAATCCCTGCTTCCCTCTGCGAAGGGCCTATCTTTTACTTATGTTGAGTCAGTAAACCTATTTCCCTCTATCTTAAGCAAGCAATTGAGTTGTTGTGATCAAACCATTTATATTGTGATCTAATTAATCATGCCTTTTACTCTTCCTTGTTTAGTACAAGTTTTATCCGAATGAATATAGCTTTGAAGGTTATCAATGATTATGAGGAGATTATTATGATTGAGTATGCAAGTTTTGCCATATAAGCTTTAATATAAGAGCTCTGCTCGACAGATAAGTACAATCTGTTAATTGTTCTTTGACCAAGAACGAAGTTTGCCATCACCAATTATGATTTATTATGCATCTTTATTTGTGATTTCCTTCTACTTGTTTCAAGTTGAATTATATGAGGAAGTTGTTCACTAGAATTTCTTGTGTGAATTAATGTGATGCTTCTTGTCCGTATTTTATTTATCGACTCTTCACTCCATAAACATGTGGTCTTGTTTACTGAGTTCAGTTTCGCTTGGGGACAAGCGAAGTCTAAGCTTGGGGGGAGTTGATACGTCCATTTTGCATCACTATTTTATATCATAATTTACGGTTATTCATTGATATATTTCATATTTAGAGATGATACTTATGTTATTTCACCTATTTTGCATGTTTCATGATTATTGGAGAATCACTCACCGGAGTCAGGATTCTGCTGGAAAAAGCACCGTCAGAATGCAATATTTCTGAAGATCAACAATTGACAGAAGTTACACCGAAGGTCTTATTTCTCCAGAAGAAGGAGCCAGCCAAAAGGAGGGACCGAGGAGGGCCGCCATGGGCCCCCCCATAGGCCGGCTCGTGCTCCACCCTGGCCACGCCGCCTTGTGGGGAGGGGGCCCACAGCCCCCTTCGGCCGTCTCTCCTTCGCGTACTTCATCTACCCGAAAACCTAAGGTGCTGGGAATAATCGCGAAGAGTCACAGCCGCCTCTGCGGGGCGGAAAACACCAGAGAGAAAAGAGCTCTCCGGCAGGCTGAAATCCGCCGGGGAAATTCCCTCCCGGAGGGGGAAATCGTCGCCATCGTCACCGTCATCGAGCTGGGCTTCATTGGGATCATCATCACCATCATCTCCACCACCGTCACCGTCATCTCCACCGCTGCATCTCGTCACCGCTGTAACATCTAGGGTTGAATCTTGATTATTTCATAGGGGAAACTCTCCCGGTATTGATTACTCCTTGTTATTGATGCTATTGAGTGAAACCATTGAACCAAGGTTTATGTTCAGATTGTTATTCATCATCATATCACCTCTGATCATGTTCCATATGATGTCTCGTGAGTAGTTCGTTTAGTTCTTGAGGACATGGGTGAAGTCTAAATGTTAGTAGTGAATTATGTTGAGTAATATTTAATGGTTTGATATTTAAGTTGTGGTGTTATTCTTCTAGTGGTGTCATGTGAACGTCGACTACATGATACTTCACCTTTATGGGCCTAGGGGAATGCATCTTGTATTCGTTTGCTAATTGTGGGGTTGCCGGAGTGACAAGAACTTTGAACCCCGTTGGTATATCGATGCAGGAGGGATAGCAGGATCTCAGAGTTTAAGGCTGTGGTTAGATTTATCTTAATTACTTTCTTGTATTTGCGGATGCTTGTAAGGGGTATAATCACAAGTATGTATTAGTCCTAGGAAGGGCGGTGCATTAGCATAGGTTCACCCACACAACACTTATCAAAACAATGAAGATTAATCAACTATATGAAGCGAAAACACTAGACTAAATTCCCGTGTGTCCTCAAGAACGTTTGGTCATCATAAGTAAACAAACCGGCTTGTCCTTTGTGCTAAAAAGGACTGGGCCACTCACTACAATTATTACTCTCACATTTTACTTACTTGTAATTTATTTATTTGCTATATCAAAACCCCCTGAATACTTGTCTGTGAGCATTTACAGTGAATCCTTCATCGAAACTGCTTGTCAACACCTTCTGCTCCTCGTTGGGTTCGACACTCTTATTTATCGAAAGTACTACGATACACCCCCTATACTTGTGGGTCATCAGAACACCAACTCGAAGCTGACTAGACATTGCACCACATCCTTCTGTAAATTTTGTAGAGTTAGTGGATTGATCACCTTCTGAGAAATTGCATTGAGGAACGCACATAGCTTCACAATGGGTACTCGAACATTTTCCAGCAGAAGCCCCCTCAATGCGACCGGAAGTAATTGTGTCATAATATATCATGTGGCTGTCATGAGACTTTAGGTTTTGAAACTTTTTCTCTGACATGTTTATTATGCCCTTTATATTCGACGAGAAGTCAGACGGGACCTTGATTCTACTCAGGACTTCAAAAAAGATCTCCTTCTCTTCTTTGGTAAGAGCGTAGCTGGCAGGACCTTGATACTTCTATGAATTCAGGTTGTTTCCTTCGTGGACACTTTGCTGGTCCTGACGTGCACCCGGTGTATCTTTTGTCTTCCCATACACGCCCAAGAAGTTTAGCAGGTTCACGCAAAGATTTTTCGTCACGTGCACCATGTCGATTGCAGAGTGAACCTCTAGGAATTTCCAGTAGGGTAGCTCCCAAAATATAGACTTCTTCTTCCACATGGGTACGTGTTCGTCAACATCATGCGGAACAGATTGTCCGCTAGGACCCTTTCCAAAGATCACTTTTAAATCCTTGACCATATCATATATAACATCCCCAGTAGGGCGGGTAGGCTTCGTTCGGTTATCTTCCTCACCTATGAAATGCTTTCCTCTCTTTCTTACGTGATGTTGTTTTGGAAGAAATCGACGATGCCCCAGGTACACATTCTTGTTTCCCAAATATATACTGCCAGTCTCACCTAAACAGTGTGTGCATGCATGGTATCCCTTGTTTGACTGCCCAGAAACGTTACTAAGAGCAAGCCAATCATTGATGGTTACAAACAACAACGATTGTAGGTTAAATTCCTTTTGTTCGTGCTCATCGCACAAAGGTATACCTTCTTCATGCCACAACTGTAAAAGTTCTTCAACCAATGGCCTCAGGTACACATCAATGTCGTTGCCGGGTTGCCTCGGGCCTTGGATGAGCACTGGCATCATAATGAACTTTAGCTTCATGCACAACCAAGGAGGAATGTTATAGATACATAGAGTCACTGGCCAGGTGCTATAACTGGAGCTCTGCTCCCCAAAAGGATTAAAGACATCTGTACTTAGACCAAATCTTTAAGTTCCTTGCATCATCTGAAAATGTCTTGAACTCTCTGTCGATTTTTCTTCACTGCGACCCGTCAGCAGGGTGTCTCAGCATCACATCATTCTTACGGTCCTCTTTGTGCCATCGCAAAAACTTGGCATGCTCTTTGTTTTGGAACAAACGTTTCAACCGTGGTATTATAGGAGCATACCACATCACCTTCGCAGGAACCCTCTTCCTGGTGGTGGACTCGCCCTCAACATCGCCAGGGTCATATCGCCTGATCTTATACCTCAATACACTACATACCGGGCATGCATTCAAATTCTCGTTCTCCTCGCGGTAGAGGATGCATTCATTGATGATGCATTTATCTTCTGCACCTCTAATCCTAGAGGGCAGACAACCTTCTTTGCTTCGCAAGTAGTAGAGGGCAATACGTTCTCCCATGTAAGCATATTCTTTATTATTTTCAGCAACTTTCAAATTTCTTGTCAGAAGTACCATTCTCTGCCTTCCATTGCAGCAATTCCAGCGTGGTATCTAGCTTTTTCTGGCCATCTTTGCAATTTGGGTACAACAGTTTGTTGTGATCCTCTAACATTTTATCCAACTTCAACCTCTCCTTTTCACTTCCGCGGTTTATCTTCGCATCAAGAATGGCCCGACCCTCGTCATCGGGGTCATCAAAAAACGGCTCATCAAAAATGGGCTCTTCTTAAGCTTCGTCTTCCCCCATTCTACTATCACCGTCTTTAGTGAACATAGGATAGTTGTCACTATCCTCTTCTTCTTCGTTGTCTTTCAATATAACCCCTCTTTCTCCGTGCTGGGTCCAACAATTATAGCTGGGCATGAAACCGTTCTCTAGTAGGTGGACGTGAAGGGTCTTTGAGGTAGAGTAATCCTTCATATTCTTACAGGAACTACATGGACAATTGATGAAACCATTCGACCGCCTATTTGCCTCAGCCACGTTGAGAAAATAATGCATGTCATTAATGAAGTCGGGCTGGAACCGGTCACCGTACATCCATTATCGACCTATCTGTATTATATTAGTATATCAAAAATCATTAATTACACAACATCATGGATATATGAGTGACCAACTTAATTAATATTCAAGTTTTTCACATAAAACTAAGTTTCTTTATAAAAAAAAAGAGGCTCACCGAGGTGGTACGGTGCCGGCTAGGGGACGACGCTGGCAATCGACGGCGGTGAGGACGGGGATGATACTAAAACCTACAAAACATACTATAATTTGAGCTCAAATTGCATATACAAAAAATAAAACCCCTAACTTAGGCATTTCATCGAACACCTTGCTAGCACTAGAAAAATAATACGAGTTAAACTAGCAAAGAAATGAGCTAAATTAGGAACGCCGGAAGAAAGGATGATATTTCTAACCCTTAGATAGATGGATGTCGTTAATCTTGTTAAAATTGTGGAGAACAAATGAAGATTTGTTGGAGTGTGAGAGATGCAAAATATTTAGAAATGTGAGAGAGAAGAGAAAATGAGAAAGGATCGGGGGGGGGGGGGGGGGCAGTGATCATATAGAGGCACCCTTTAGGTACCGGCTCTTTAGATGAACCGGTACAAAAGGTCCAGCACTGGCCCCACCCGCGCTTGAAATTCGGGCTGAAGACCTTTCGTACCAGTTCGTAACACGAACCGATACGAAAGCCCCTCACGAACCGGTACAGGTGCTCCTGGCCCGCCTGGGTGCCTGAACCGGTACGAAAGACCCCTTTAGTACCGGTTCGTAAGGGAACCGGTACTAAAGGCTTAGACGCTTGCCCCTTTTTCTACTAGTGAGACCTTTTCGATATGTCTCCGTTGGCATGTTGTACCTTTTGACTATGGTATGGTATTGTCAGATCGAAACATAGAATGATGAAACTGAATATTTGTAAGGATTAGCTCAGTTTGAGAGGAAGGCGGAAACTATTCCAGTTTAATTAATCTGATTCCTATTCATTTACCGGTAAAAGAAGGAATTCTTATCAAGCCAATCAACGAGGAAAGCCTGTGAAGCAAGGAAGCTACCGAGCAAACCTTGAATAAGCATCTCTAGCGCAGTCACTCTTCGGAAACTCCATGTTCAGATCGGTGAGGCAAGAGACAAATTCATCGTCAGTTACCTCCACAATATCCAAAATACCATGGAGACATATTAGTCTTGGCCTCTTTGGGCACAAAGATTAATCAGCATGACTAGAGCCCATTCAATGTAATTGGTCGCGGTCAACAGGGGTGGACGATCGTGTCAATGTTTCCTCTAGTGAAGACACAATAGTGAATGACAATTTTAATCGAGTAAAATTGTATTTTATCCTTTTGCTAATAGGAGATCAAAACCGAAACCATGGATCCTTGAAGCTAGCACCCTAGACGTACGAACCTCAGTTGACTTCGACCTAAACCGTACCTATTTATCGCACTTGAAAGTTGAAAGGAAGAATCCTAGCCGGCCAGGATCTATCGCTTGCATCGCTGACTATGCGAGGCCTATGTCATGTTCATCTTCTTCCCCAAATATTTCTCTTGGTAGAGATGGTCATGGTTAACAGTTTACCAACCGAGATCCACCACATGTTAAAACTCAGTGCTAGTTTCCAATTAGTAATCCTCAACGGCAACTAGCTATTGTGGATTGGAAAAAATACCACAAAATCAGCAAATACGTGATGTTATTAACACAAGCAGCTAATTTACACACAAAGACAAAATGGTTTAGCGCTTAGGTGTAACTAGGACGTAACCACGCACGACGGAGAGAGTCCCAGATCGTCACAACGACGCCCGAGGACCGCAACGCTTGGTAGAGGTCGTTGGCGATACTGCACTGTGCTTACTGGACGGTTCTCCATAGCGTCTGACTCAGCCGTGTAGTGGCGCAGTGCAACAAGTCCGTGGCTGCAAGTAGTATCTGGCAGCTGAGCTACCGTCGTTGATGTCTTCGCCGGTGAGAGGGATTCCGGTGACTCACGGCGGCGCCGCTGTGTCTCGCTGGCAAGTCGGAGCGGTATCGGAAACCGCTCGCCGTCATCCACGATGACGTTGACGGGGTTCACACGGCGCTTGCACCGATGGGCTTGCATACAGCTGCACGTTGGTGTTCCGAAGGCACCGTTGCGGGCCGGCGGCAACAACCCGGTAAACCTTTATCTGTACGTTGCACGTTCGCAGACGTGACCGGACGCACAACTCGAGCTAGCTGAAGAGGGACACTTAGCAAAGCAGATTACAGATGTAGACTATCTAACACGGCACAGTTGTTGGTTGCAAATTTCATGCCAGCTGCAACGAAACTCCTGAGAACTCTCATCCCTAAGTTTGCAATCCGTACGGTGTGACAAGGCACCGTAATTTTGACGAAGAAATTCATTAATGTTGGCTTGCTGTTCAGCGGAACTCCCTGAAGGGCACAAACTCAGAAAACTTATCAGCAAGAAGTGGTTTATTTATATAGCTAGGGATCTTATCATCGTGCATGGTCTGAGATATGGCGCCCCATAAAATCCGAGATATTTAATATTGAAAATTTTATATATGTGACAAGAGTTACGACACTGTACCAAGTTGGTACGTGAGGAGGCCAAGGGAGGCGATCAGTCGCGATCATAAATCCATCGAGGGTTCCGTTTCCTTGCCTGCAATGTTGCCGGTCTGCGTTGTCTCTTGTGACCTTGAGACCTTGAAAGTGTGACAGATCATGGTCTTGGAGTCTTGAAGGTGTGGCGGAAGGACATCACAGCGTTCTTGACTGTGTAGGACGCACATATCCGTTGAATTCTCAGTCCTGCCGAGAGATCCTAGTTGGGATCTTGAAATTTTGTTAATATTGTACGCCGCTCTAAACAGATCCGGCACCAATATTAACCGGTGTGACTAAGTATAGGGTGGCAGTTTTAGGGATTAGGAAGGTTTAGGTGAGTCCCTGCTTGGACAAAACGTTTTCTTTCATAAACTCTCTACACGTTCAAAGTTTAAAACCACACTCATTTCCCCCGGTTTTTGTACTGTGACGCGGCTAGTCTCTGAGAGTGTCCAACTCAACATGATCATGTGGAAATCTAGCATGGGGGACTAGCAACACAAGGTGGTTGTGCTGCTTAAACTTGTGCAATGTTTTTTCTAATCTTTCTACTGCTTCCTCTTATCCGGATTACACGAGAATAACAACGTAAAGAGCTACAGGTACCAAGATCTGTCGTCACCGTGCAATCCCACGACCTGGTACCGTGGCCAACCTAAACTTTTTTTAAAAGCTAGAATACAGATATGCACAAGATTGCTAACATGGTACTTTTGTTAGTCGATGATTCCACTGCGGTTGTGTCAAAAGTACGTCCAAGACCTTCCATTGTAATCCGTACGGTGTGATAAGGCACGATAGTTTTTCATGAAGTATTTCAGTAATCTTTGGTTTCTATTCAGCAAAACTTCCTTATCTTGTCAAGAAGTGGTCTATCTTTTTAGCACGAAGACAAAAAAATTAGCAAGGAGTGGTATATCACACCATATCTTGTCAATAAGTGGTCTATCTTTTTTATAAAAATAATATTAATATCGCAAAGATACCGGTTACACTCCGCCTTTGCAACAACGCAATACTCAGTCCTTACAGCAGCGTAAACAGTGTTTCAGTCCTTACAGCAGCACAAATACCCCTAAGATAACACCTGAAGTTCAAGTTCTTCATACGCCTAACCTTCAAGAAGAAAACAATGCACAATCACCGTCATCACCTGATAATACATCTTAGGTTTTCATCTTAAAGAAAGTCCCCGTTCTCAAAGCAATGCCTTCAACAATGTCATTACCATGGGCAACCAATTAGGTTTTCACTCTGAAAGGTAAGACGTCGAATTTCACCTATGTTGTCACCCCCACTTGTATACCGCTGCCACTAATCTCGAAACACCAAATAAACTCCTCATCACTACAAAGACTCGAACCAACATTACTACTCCTCAAATCTGGTCTTCCATACCATTCTCCACCTATGATTTTACCATATGTGCCATGCCCTTAACAGATAGCATAGCTTCGCGCCGCTCCTTCATGAAACCAAACGGTCAGAGAAAACATAGATGCGCACGACCGAAACCTATCCGATCCAGCAATCTCCAGACATGATTCACCCAAGGGAGTTCACAAACAATGCCTTCTAGAACACGACACACCGGCCAGATAGGAGGACATGCATCAAGCAGGTATTCGTCTTAGCGCTAGAGGAATCCTAAGACCGCCGCCTTTATTTGGGCCGAGCCCCCACGCTACCATCCATCCTCAGCCGCCCGACGTACCGGAAAAGGTCGGAAGATCGATGGTGCCCCTGGCCACCACATACGCAAGACGGCGATCAGAAAAACGGTGGAGGAGATCGGGCCAACCACCAAGGCAGAGCCCTGCTGATGCAAGGACCATGGCGGCCGCAGGCATAGAAGCCATGGTCCTTCCGGCCCAAAGGACCCAGACCGTCGCCCACCGCGCGCCGCGGTGGTGCACCACCGCCCCAGACTGCTGCCACCATGCCGCCACACCAGAACAGGCCTATCGCCAATCCCTGCGCAACCCCAGCGTGCCACCTCTCCCAGATATTTATCATGGTCCAAGATATGTGATCCCTTAAAATCACAGATGTTCAATATCATTTCTCTCTTTAATTAATTCTCATTGTACTTCCTACGTGCATTTTACTCCACCGAAAAGCTAAGACAAGCTGTATCTAGTCTTTTATATTTGGTTTTACGAGATATTATGTTCCTGAAAAGACCATACTTCTCTACCCAACAATTACATGTGTCTCCAGCATGCTGTAACTTTATCATGTGGTTGAGTGCTGGTTGGCCAAGCTACTATTGCTTTGCATGAGATAGCTTGAGGTTTTAAAAAAATCTTGAGAAAGTTTTACTTTTCGTCTTAAAATTTTTTGGTCCAAAAGAAACCTTGAACTCTTGGAATAGTTCATATCCCATCCCATCGAATCCTAGAATAATGCTTAGATGAACAACATATTTGGCACAAAAGAAAAACTGGAATACATGACCAATCTGGAACCGGATCTAGACGGGCCCGTTGCAATGCAACCGTTCAAAATACTCACACCTCTGATCAAAATCGCCACATGAGAGCTCATGTTGACTATTGTCACCAGTCTACTCCGTCCCGCATCCATACTCTAACTCGTCAATCCCATTCGCCGCCCCGCTCACTAGTGCGCCTAGTTCGTCAACATCACTTCGTGGATGTCACGCTAGATGAAGCTTAGGACACGAGCAATGGAAGCGGTAAGTTTGTGCCCTAGTATCACCATCTAGCTAGGTATGCATAGAAGGAGCTAGAGCTTATTATTTTTACTCTCAAAGCTAAAAATTAGCAAAGTACACATGACCATCTCTATTGCCTTCCCTCTCTTTACACTCATTTTCTTGCCTTTTTGGTGGAGAAGTGGCCTCCTCTGCAAGCTATAACTTTACTTTTGAAGCTACTACTTTTGTAGCTTCGGGACATGGGCGAACCTACGTGAAACTGCGCGGTGGTATGCTGAAGCAGATCATTGGCCATGCCCTTAAGGGCATGAGCAATGGAGGCAGCTGTCCAACTAGGCTTGGATATAACTTTTGACATATGCATGTCATGTTATGGTTCCATTAATATATCTTTTTCTCAAAAGTTGGTTTTTCTCGGACAGGGTGTTTCTACACCCGGGTGCATATGCACCCTTTATTTGAAACGCATATTAAATATATTTAAACATGTTAGAAAAATACAAATAAAAATTCTTTGTGTATACCTTGACATGTTACATGCTTACAAAGTTGTTTCAGCAAAAACCGATATGTTTCATGCCTTGTGCAAAAAAGACAAATCTTAGGTGCTAAAATAGTCTATTTTTTGAGGCATTATTTGCCTTTTTTACACAGGGTACAAAAAATGTTGGTTTTAGGTGAAAATTTACGTGCACACATAGAACATGTCCCTCTACATGCTAAATTTTTTTCCTAAATTTTTTACGGTTTGGAAAAATGTTTTATACATACCGGGTGCATATGCACCCGAGATCAGATTTGATTTTCCGGTTTTTCTCTTTCTCTCTCATATTTTCACTCAGTTTTCACTTTATAGCTGAAGAGGCTGCCTCTTGATGAGGAGGCTACCTCCTCATCCGAACCTACTTTGGACCACCCGAACCTAACTAAAGTTGTGAGGCAGTACCTCTAAGGCAGTGCATTGGGCATGCCCTAAGAACTCTCATGGCCGATTCATGATTGCATGTTACTTCTTTCTATGTGTAAGGTACATCTAACCGATCAGCTTCACGAGGATGACATAGGGTGTGATTGGTTGCTGGCAAGCCCATTTCCCCATAACGACTAGGCAAAAAAAAGAGCGTTTGATAGGCTCGGTTGCACGGAATTGCTACAGTTCACGAAAATGAAAGCGGACCAAAAGTTGGGAAGGCATGCTCGATTTGGCGGCTTCCAGTGGGATAGGCGCGTTGGCGAGCGCAAATCGACGAAAGGCTTGCATAGGCCAAACGCGGGGGAGATTGCAGGAGATGGAAATTGGCTCCGCCTCGTTTAGGCGCGCAAAGTAGCCACACTGCTTCCCGTAGTCGGTCACCACGGGTTTAGAACAAAATCCACTCTAGCACTGAAGGAGATGGCGGCGGCGTTTAGATCTGCACCACCGGCTGCTCCGACTAGGGAGATCTCCAGCACCAGCTGCGCCAGCGGCTCTGTCACCATCTCCGTCTTGTGGTCCCGCGAGTGTGGGATCTACAGTACCTAAAACATAGGTGGAATGGATAACAAAGCTCTATCTTGTTCAGCTTTAATATATAGATCTTGAAACTACCTTGTGTTCGCCACCCCGCTCCATAAAAGAGGATCTAGAGGCGATCCCATCTGCGTCCAACTACACTGACAAGCCACCGGCGGTCCCTGCCTCCTCCGTCCGCCTTTCCGGTGACGGGAGGGGGTGGGGACCCCGGGCTTTGCTCTGGCCTGTAGCTAGGGTTGGCCTAGTGTGTTCCTTGAGGTGTTGCTTCCATGGAGGTAACGGTGCCGCGTCAGAATAATTTGTCCCTATTTTTCCTCCATCTCGGTGTTGCTTCTATTGGTGGCGTCGGGGGGTCAGGTGGCCCGGTCGATCTCTTGATCCGGTGAGATTCGTGTCTGGTGATTGGTGTTCGGCACTCCCGCGGGTGGCGATCGCGTCAACTGATGTAGATTTGTTTGGTGTCTTGCAATTGGGTGTGTGGATGACGAAAGGCGGTTGCGTTCCTCTTCTCCGACTGCGTTGGCTGAAGTTGACGGTGTTAGAATCTAGTGATCACGGGGAAGATCCCCAGCCCACGTGCCACAAAGTCTCGGTCTTGTCTTGCGGCGGTCCGGCTCATTGGCTCAAAAAGCATCCTTGTATGCGAATGTGCTCTCCTAGATCTGGGTATGGCGGCTGTTCGCCTCTTTTTTCGGCGCTTCCTTGGCGGCGGCAAAGGACGATGGTGGACGATAGTACAACGTGGCACAACTTTCTCCAAGGGTGGAATTTAAATTTTACTTCTTGTGGGTTTCTTTGTGGAAGTTTGCTTGACAAGCATGTTTGTCTCAAGCGGTGACCATATGTGTAATCTAAACAGATTGTCTAATGAAGATAAAATATATGGTTACTTAAAAAAATTATAGAACTACATGTCCATTATGTTGTTCATGAGCAGTAACCAAATTTCTAAGGACCATGTGCACAAACTTAGAAACAACCAGACTGATCTACAGTGATGCTTAAAGGATTGGATCTACAGTACCCAAATGGCATGGCTAACAAAGCTCAACTTTCGTAATAGATCTATTACTTAGAAACAATTAACGGCATCAGCCTGACAAAAAAAAATCCTAAAACAAGGAAGACTTTTTTTAAAGACCTGTCATGTGCATCTTTTCTACACACAGTTTCTTTTATTACATTATTGCAGAAGTTAAGGGTGCAACTCTCGTAGCCGATCTTATCCAATTGCTCAAGATTGAAATATTGCTACGCAACAAACCAGGAAACGAAGTACACTACATTAAGACATGTGAACACGATCGTCCCATTGCTGCTACTACATTAAGAGTTAAAACTGATCCTGGATAGGATCGTCAAATCTTGTATTTTGAACTGGTCCAAATGGATCCATTGTCAATTATTAACCGGGGTGAGTAAGTATATGACGGAAATGTTAGGTAATATGATTTTTTTTAGAGCAACCACATATTTCATTAATAACACATGTGAAAACTAAAAGACAAACTGAAATAAAATAACTGTCCTGGATTTGCAGATAAAATCTAAAAGATTGAGAAATACAAAACAATCCCTACGGTTTCCCAACCATCGTAGTCAGTGGCTGCCGCCCAACTCCCGCGCTACCGAGACGGACATGGGAGGAGACGTCGAGCCTCCATCATTGAAAGATACAAAAAAGCACCATCTCCAACGAGGCTTTGTGAGTCGATGGACAGATCAGCTGCAAGCAGCGAGGCACATGTCGTTGGGACACGTCGACTGGGGGACGTCCCCGTGCTGTTTTGGACCAAGAGACGCCACCTCCCGCCAGTGAAGTAGGAGAAAAGCAGCATATCCACCACCTTCGGACCAGCATCTTCGCTCCAGAAGAGCCACCACCACCACCCCCCCCCCCCTCCCACCAGGCCGCTAGCGTCGTAGCGGATAACAACGAATGCCCGCGACACACCGAGAAACTGATCTAGCCAGATCTGAAGAACGGCAAGAAAACCAAGCTATTGATCTAAAGGACCAATCCAACACACGTTGCCATCAACTCTGAGATACTACCTAGAAAGTCGTCGCCGATGTGAGAGTTGAGTTGAGGCAGATTTAATGAGCTCATACGCTGCTCCCACTACCCTAACGATGCTCCATAGAAAGCAAAACCTAACCATAATTACTAAGCCAGAACAGAGCGCGAGAAGAGGGATCTCTAGCCGGACGAGATCGGGAGGAAACTGGCCGTCGCCGCCTTTCATTAGAGGAAGAACGGAAACGGTTCGCGTTTCTTGCTTTAATCGGGTCTGATTGGGATACTAATTAGGTATAATATGAGTTTATGATTTGATTTCGACCGACTCTACAAATTCAAGTTAAAATGGAGTTCAATCAGCAGTCTGCACGCTGCTACTACAGGGCTCTGGTGTCGCATCTATGGTGACACGCGTGCGCAAATCAACCAGAGTCGCTCAGTGTCGTGGCGTCTTGGAAGTGTTAACCGGGCATGACTACCAAGAAAGGAACAGAGCTCCGGTGCCCATTATCAGCCAAGCCATCGGTACATGATCACGGGGGGCTAGGAACATAAGGTGTTTGTGCAGCGTTTTTTTTCAGCTTCTATGTTTTTATATAAGCTAAATCTTACTGTTCAAATTATGCTTTGATTCTGGCATTTGCGCGATAGCGCAATGGGTCATCTAGTAACGGAAAAAGCGAAGAGCTGCACAGGATCCAGGATCTGTTCTGGCCGCAGCAACCCACCACCTGGTGCCATGCTGTTCGATGGACCTCAACTCTGTGCCTAGCTTGCACGTTCATAGACGTGACCGAGCGCACAACTCGACCTAGCTGAGGAGGGAAACTAAACAAAGCTAGACTATAGATGTGCAAAAGATCACTAACATGGCACTGATGTTAAGTACTTTGTCCATGGATGCTCCGAAGAAAGTCCCGATACCTCCTATGCCTAGCTAAGTTTGTAATCCGTACGGTATTACGGTGTGCTAAGGCATGATATTGTTTTTTCATGAAGAGTTTCATTAACCTTTGCTTGATATTCAACAAAACTCCCTTTCTGAAGAATGCCGCCTCAAATATCTAACGAGTGGTACATCACATCATACCACTCTTGAGGAGGGCAATGGTGATCTAAAATTTTATTGCATGTGCTACCTCGGTACATGCATGCGGGCGATCTATATAGCTACGGTCTATATGAATCTTATTGTCATCATGGCCAGAGATACGGTGTCCCTACAAATCACAAATTTTGATGTCGAGAGATGTATCTCAATAATCAATACCCACTCAATTTCAAAACTTTTAATAAAAGGTTGTGTGCATCTATTGATGCAGAGGCCGGGGCGATGCTCCCATTTCGAAAAGAAAAAAATCAATACCCACTATACTTTTCACATGTACTATTTTACTTCTCCCTCCTTTCCAAATCAGACGTTGTTATGTCTAAAAACCACCTAGTGGTATTGAGATGATAATCGAACTTTCACATATACCACATTACAATATTTATCCTACCGTAAACCACAAATACATGCCATTCAACCCCACTATCTTTGGTCTATGCTTTAATATCTCTCGGTGGGTAACAATGATAAAGAATTAATATACACCCTATATCAAAATTACATTGATAATAATCTATGCATGTAGTGTACATTCATCACATTTTATATGTCATATCATGCCAAGCACGATCTATATTAGATAGAATCATGCCCTTGCAAAGGAACCATGCGATATATTTATCTTTAATTACTACTAGTACTTTAGGTTCAAAATGAATTTATTACAAAAGAAATGGTTCACATTTATTATATTCAGATATACATATTTTAGCGAAAATACCCAACAATATGTATCTTCTATCTGAAGCTATGGTTTCTTTGGATAGTTGGAGAAACATCAACGTCTAGACCAAATGGAACCATGTCGTCCACTTATCCAGAGATAAAGATCTCCCGAAGGAGATGTCCAAAGGTGTATTTGCCATTATCTCTGCCGCCACTACAAGGAATATGGTTAAATATGACGATCCAAATTTGTCACTGAATCGTCACAGTAGTCGGTTTGTGACGTTCTTGTGACGTTTTTGAGAACGTCGAAAGATGAGCGTCAGTAACAGTCAGTAGTGACGGTCCCCTTAAGAACGTCACGAACGACTGCGACGTTTTTACGAACGTCATAACTGCTGTGACGTTTTGAGAACGTCGTTGGCGCCGCTGCTATGCCACGTAGGCAATCCGACGTGGCAAAGATTGTGACGATTTGAAAACATTGTTAAAGCCCAGTAATGTTGAATTTTTCCCTTTGTTGGGCCATAGCCTGTTACGAGCCCAATTTTTGTTGGACTTTTCATTTTTAATTTCTTTTTTTTACCAATTGTTTCTGGGCCATGTGTTTTTCGCAGCATGTTGAATTGGGCCTTGGCCTTTTTGAGGTCCATTAGAGTTTTGGGCCTTGGCATGTTTGGTGTCCATTTCGGTTTTGTGCTCTGGCCTTTTTAGGGTCCAGTTATTTTACGGGCTTTTGCCTTTTTCAGCATTTTTAATTCCCGCTTTTCTGAAATGCACGCATACTAATCAATTTTTTGTTGGGCTGTAGCCTTTTAAGAGCCCATATATTTCCAGGCTACTTTGGGCCTTGGCCTTTTAACAAACAACAAATAACCCAACTGCACATCATTTAAATTATGAAATTCAGCAGCTAAATACAAAAATCAACATTGCAAATCTGTTCACAGCAGCACATAATTCACAGCAGCATCACAACATGTTCACAGATTCATCAAAATGACCAGGTTCACATGTTCACAGATTCACCAACATGGTGCACAAAAACACCAACCCAGCAGGACATAAGACCAAGTTTTTCACACCAAAAGACATAGAACCAGCACCCAACAAAACCTTCTATTTCCCAACAGATTGGCTAATAATGTCTAATAATGTACTGATGCTGCTATAGCTAATAATGTCTAATAATGTACTGATTGGCAAAGTAATCATTGATTTGCAGATGAGTGTTAGTTAACCAATTGGTAAAATAATCATTGATAATATATAATGTCCGGCATATCAACATCGAATTCATATTGCAAGTAAGATCATCTAGTAAAACTATTTGTGCTACTCTCTCCATACCGATTTAATTATTGCAAGTAAGATCATATCGATGTTGTCAATGAGAACCATTCGATGGTTAGGATCATCAGAGTGATGATTTGGTGTTTTGTCTTGGCAGATCTTTTTCAGCAAGAGGGGATCATGTTTTTGTTGATGGCGAATGGTTTTTATTGACTTGATTATCGCATGTTTGTATCTTGATTTTGTTAATCTCAAGTTGTGTGTACGTTCATACGTACTTATGGGTGCATAGGAAATCTTAGTAGGTAAGATGTGCGTGTATGCGTGTTACAGAGAATATGTAGTATGTCTTTTAGAAAAAATAACCCCAAATAAAATATCAAAACTTGATAAAAATTATCAAAACTAGCAAATCCTAGGCCTCATCTTAGATAAATTGCAGGCCTGGTTAGCATGTAGAGGTGGAACGATGAGAGATCTACATTAGGAGGCCAGTTTAGCCGGCAGCGGCATCACCCAAAGTGGTGCTACTTGGTGGTTGATGTAAATGTGGATGTAATGGGGCTTCTTTGCTCACCTCTTAAGCTTAATATAATGACACGCAGATCTCCTGCACTTCTTCTTCAACATGTTGTTGTTCGGAGTTGGTAACACCATTTTTAACTTGCATAAGAGTAACTCCCACAACCGCTGATACAGATGCAGCAAAAAATATGATATACAATAGCGCTTCGTTTGATTTCATCTTGCATATGCACCAGTATAAATGAAGATTGCACTTCTAAGCTTTCTATATATGATCAATCATTGTTTGTCTGAAGCCTCTTGTATTGGTTTACTATCCCTGTACTGAAATGAATATTGTCCCTGTATTGGTTTACTGTCCTTCCATGTATGAAGCACATGACTAACTAGTTTTATTTGCACTACAACACAGATGATGACGTCGATGAGGACAACTTTGAGTCCTATGTGCAGAGGCAGGTCAAGGGCTTCGAGTCTCGGAAGCTGAAGACAGTGCGTAAGGGAAGGCATGCTTGCTCCTTCTGTCCCTGCAAGGTGAATGACAGCTTGTTGGCTTCCCTTGAGATGCATGCTATGGACACTAGCAGCGCCCGCGAGTGGCAGGGCAAGGCTGACCACGAGGCACTTGCAAGGTTTTTGCTGGGTCCTCGCCTTCCCCGTTTCGGCAGGATTCTCAAGAGCCGTCACAACATGTGAACCTACCATGCATGCCTCAGCCTGATGCCTTGCCGTTGTATATATGTTATATCCCTTGGAACTTATTTATGTCTGGTGTTGTAATGGACAACTAAGAACCTTTAGGTTTAATATGTGTATATAGAACCTTAAGTTCTACTTATCGAATGTTAGTACTAAGAACTTATGCTCGATAGTGGGTTCATGCCTCCATTGAATCTGGGACAGTGACAGAAAGTTCTAAGGTTGTGGATGTGCTGTTGCCACTAGGGATAAAACATCAATGCTTTGTCTAAGGATATTTGTATTGATTACATTACGCACAGTACTTAATGCAATTGTCTGTTGTTTGCAACTTAATACTGGAAGGGGTGCGGATGCTAACCCGAAGGTGGACTTTTTAGGCATAGATGCATACTGGATAGCGGTCTATGTTATTTGTCGTAATGCCCTAAGTAAATCTCATATTAGTCATCATGATATGTATGTGCATTGTTATGCCCTCTATATTTGTCAATTGCCCAACTGTAATTTGTTCACCCAACATGCTATTTATCTTATTGGAGAGACACCACTTGTGAACTGTGAACTCCAGTCCATTCTTTTACATCTGAAATACAATTTACTGCAATCTATGTTCTCTGTTGTTCTTCGCAAACAAACATCATTCTCCACACCATACGTTTAATCCTTTGTTTATAGCAAGCCGGTGAGATTGACAACCTCACTGTTAAGTTGGGGCAAAGTATTGTGATTGTGTTGTGCAGGTTCCACGTTGGCGCCAGAATCCCTGGTGTTGCGCCGCACTACACTCCTTCACCAACAACCTTCACGTGGCCTTCATCTCCTACTGGTTCGATAACCTTGGTTTCTTACTGAGGGAAACTTGCTGCTGTACGCATCACACCTTCCTCTTGGGGTTCCCAACGACGTGTGCTTCACGCGTCATCAAGCTAATTTCTGGCGCCGTTGCCGGGGAGATCAAGACACGCTGCAAGGGGAGTCTCTCATGCCCAATCTCTTAACTTTGTTTATTGTCTTGCTTTATTTTATTTTCTGTTTTGTTTGCTTTCTTTATATCAAAATCACAAAAAAAATAGTTACTTGTTTTACTTTATTTAATTCAGTTTCCTTAGTTTATTTTTATTACTGTTAAAATGAATACTCCTGAGAACACTAAGTTGTGTGATTTCACTAGCACCAATAATAATGATTTTATATGCACTCCTATTGCTCCACCTACTACTACAGCAGAATTTTATGAAATTAAACATGCTTTACTAAATCTTGTTATGAGAGAGCAATTTTCTGGTGTTAGTACTGATGATGCTGCTGCCCATCTTAATAATTTTGTTGAACTTTGTGAAATGCAAAAGTATAAGGATGTAGATGGAGACATTATAAAACTGAAATTGTTTCCTTCCTCCTTAAGAGGAAGAGCTAAAGATTGGTTGCTATCTTTGCCTAAGAATAGTATTGATTCATGGACTAAATGTAAGGATGCTTTCATTGATAGATATTATCCTCCTGCTAAATTTATATCTTTGAGAAGTAGCATTATGAATTTTAAGCAATTGGATAATGAACATGTTGCCCAAGCATGGGAAAGAATGAAATCTTTGGTAAATAATTGCCCTACCCATGGACTAACTACTTGGATGATCATCCAAACCTTTTATGCAGGATTGAATTTTTCTTCAAGGAACCTATTGGATTCAGCTGCTGGAGGTACTTTTATGTCCATCACTTTGGGTGCTGCAACAAAGCTTCTTGATGATATGATGATCAACTACTCTGAATGGCACACTGAAAGGACTCCTCAAGGTAAGAAGGTAAATTTTGTTGAAGAAACCTCTTCTTTGAGTGATAAGATTGATGTTATTATGTCTATGCTTGTTAATGGTAGATCTAATGTTGATCCTAATAATGTTCCTTTAGCTTCATTGGTTGCTCAAGAAGAACATGTTGATGTGAACTTCATTAAAAATAATAATTTCAACAACAATGCTTATAGGAATAATTTTGGTAACAACTATAGGCCATATCCTTCTAATAATGGTAATGGTTATGGTAATTCTTATGGTAATTCTTACAAAAATAGTAGGAGTGTACCCTCTGGTCTTGAAGTCATGCTTAAATAATTTATTAGCACACAAACTACTTTTAATAAATTTGTTGAAGAAAATCTTGGTAAAATTGATGTTCTTGCTTCTAAGGTTGATAGTCTTGCTGCTGATGTTGATCTTTTAAAATTGAAAGTTATGCCTAATGAAGATAAAGATATTAAGTCATTTGCTACAGCAAACGCTATACAAGTTCGAATTAATGACAATATTAGAATGATGGCTGAATTGCATGCTAGGTGGGAAAAAGAAAAACTTGTTAAAGAAAATAATGTAGCTAAAGTTTGGACTATTACCACCACTAGTAATGTTAATACTTCACATGTTGCTAAACCTCCTACTATCAATGGTAAAATAATTGGTGTTGGCAATGTTTCTACTTCTAATATAAAGCATGTAAAACTGCCTGAAACTGCTGAAACTGTTTGTGATAAAAGTGCTGAAATTTTTCAGAATATTGGGGACAATGATCCCATTGCTTTAGATCATAATGGTTTTGATTTTGATAATTTGTATATCTCTGAAGTTATTAAGTTCTTGCAAAAACTTGCTAGAAGTCCTAATGCTAGTGCTATAAACTTGGCCTTTACAAAACATATTACAAATGCTCTCATTCAAGCTAGAGAAGAGAAATTAAAACTTGAAACTTCTATTCCTAGGAAGTTAGAAGATGGTTGGGAGCCCATCATTAAAATGAAGTTCAATGATTTTGATTGTAATTCTTTATGTGATCTTGGTGCAAGTATTTATGTTATGCCTAAGAAACTCTATGATATGCTTGACTTGCCACCATTGAAATATTGTTATTTGGATGTTAATCTTGCTAATAATTCTATAAAGAAACCTTTGGGGAGGATTGATAATGTTCACATTACGGTTAACGATAACCTTGTCCCCGTTGATTTTGTTGTCTTCGATATTGAATGCCATCTTGTCCTATTATTTTGGGAAGACCCTTTCTTCGAACTGTTGGTGCTATTATTGATATGAAAGAAGGAAATATCAATTCTCGCTCAAGAAAGGTATGGAACACTTCCCTAGAAAGAGAATGAATTTACCTTTTGATTCTATTATTAGAACAAATTATGATGTTGATGCTTCTTCTCTCGATGTTAATTGATTTTCACTTTCTGCGCCTAGCTGAAAGGCGTTAAAGAAAAGCGCTTATGGGAGACAACCTATTATTTTATTTCTGCAATTTTTATTTTATATTTGAGTCAAGGTGCTTGTTACTACTGTAGCAATACCTTTGTATCTTTATTTTATTGCATTGTTGTTCCAAGTAAAGTCTTTGATAGAAGGTTGATACTAGATTTGGATTTTTGCGCAGGAACAGATTTTTAGCTGTCACGAATTTGAATAGATCTCTCTGTAGGAGAACCTAAAAATTCTGTAAAACTTTATGAGTGTTCCTCAGATATGTATGCAACTTTCATTCAATTTGATCTTCTTCATCTGAGCATGTTAAGTGCCTCGAAAAAATTCGTCTTTACGGACTGTTCTGTTTTGACAGATTCTGCCTTTTATTTCGCATTGCCTCTTTTACTGTGTTGAGTGGATTTCTTTGCTCCATTAACTTTCAGTAGCCTTGGGTAATATCCAGAAGTGTTGGAAATGATTGTGTCCCCTCTGAACATGTGAATTTTTGATTATGCACTAACCCTCTAATGAGATTGTTTTGAGTCTGGTGTGAAGGAAGTTTTCAAGGGTCAAGAGAGGAGGATGATATAATATGATCAAGAAGAGTGAAAAGTCTAAGGTTGGGGACGCCCCCGTGGTTCATCCCTGCATATTTCAAGAAGACTCGAGCATCTAAGCTTGGGGATGCCCAAGGCATCCCCTTCTTCATCAACAACTTATCAGGTCACTTCTAGTGAAACTATATTTTTATTCCGTCACATCTTATGTGCTTTATTTGGAGCGTATGTATGTTTTTATTTTTGTTTTTGTTTGAATAAAATCGGATCCTAGTGTTCCTTGTGTGGGAGAAAGACACGCTCCGCTTTGTCATATTGAACACTGGTGTTCTTAGCTTTACTTTTAATGTTCATGGCGATGTTGAAAGTCGCTTCATTTATTGCTATTTGGTTGGAAACAGAAAATGCTTCATGTGGTAATTGGTATATTGTCTTGAATAATTTGATACTTGGCAATTGTTTTGAGCTCTCAAGTAGGTCATGTTTAAGCTCTTGCATCATGTAGTTTAAACCTATTAATGAAGAACTACCATAGAGCTTGTTGAAATTTGGTTTGCATGATTGGTCTCTCTAAAGTCTAGATATTTTCTGGTAAAAGTGTTTGAACAACAAGGAAGACAGTCTAGAGTCTTATAATGCTTGCAATATGTTCTTATGTAAGTTTTGCTGTACCGGTTCATACTTGTGTTTGCTTCAAACAACCTTGCTAGCCAAAGCCTTGTACTGAGAGGGAATGCTTCTCGTGCATCCAAAACCTTGAGCCAAAACCCATGCCATTTGTGTCCACCATAACTACCTACTATGTGGTATTTTTCTGCCATTCCAAAGTAAATTGCTTGCATGCTACCTTTAAAATTCCATTCCTAGTCTTTGCAATACATAGCTCATGGGAAAGTAGCCTAAAAACTATTGTGGTAAAGAATATGTCGCTTATGTATCTTATTTCTTATAAGTAGCTTGTTGAGCGGTAACCATGTTTCTGGGGACGCCATCAACCTGTTACACCTTTTTTGAAAATCATGTGAGTAGTTATGCATGTTCGTCTTGTCTGAAGTAAGGGAGATTTGCCATGAGTTAAATGGTTTGAGTATGCATATTGTTAGAGAAGAACATTGGGCCGCCAACCAAAGCCATGTATCATGGTGGAAGTTTCAGCTTGGACATTAATCCTCAATCTCTTATGAGAATATTATCTGTTGTTGAATGCTTAAGCATTAAAGAGGAGTCCATTATCTGTTTTCTATGTTGCCCCGGTATGGATGTCCTCAAGTTGAGATATATCAAAATTGAGAAATCAAATGTGATCTATCTCCTTGGACCTTTGTACAGGTGGCATAGAGGTACCCCTTTGTGATACTTGGTTGAAACATATGTAATGCAATGATAATCCATGGAAATCCAAGCTAACTAGGACAAGGTGCGGGCACTATTGGTATTCGATGCATGAGGCTTGCAACTTATAGGAGGTTTTATGCATAACACATATGAATTATTACTACCGTTGACAAAATTGTTTCCATGTTTTCAAAATAAAAAGCTCTAGCACATGAGTAATCCCTGCTTCCCTCTGCGAAGGGCCTTTCTTTTACTTTATGTTGAGTCAGTTTACCTACTTCTTTCCATCTTAGAAGCAAACACTTGTGTCAACTGTGTGCATTGATTCTTACACACTTGCTTATTTGCACTCATCATATTACTTTGTATTGACAATTATCCATGAGATGTACATGTTGAAAGTTGAAAGCAACTCCTGAAACTTAAATCTTCCTTTGTGTTGCTTCAAAACCTTCTATTAAGAATCTATTGCTTTATGAGTTAACTCTTATGCAAGACTTTTTTTTTGAAAGCTATTATGCAAGACTTATTGATGCTTGTCTTGAAAGTACTATTCATGAAAAGTCTTTGCTATATGATTCAGTTGTTTAGTCATTATCTTTACCATTGCTTTGAATCACTTCATTCATCTCATATGCTTTACAATAGTATTGATCAAGATTATGATAGTAGCATGTCACTTCCGAAATTATCCTTGTTATCGGTTACCTACTCGAGGGCGAGTAAGAACTAAGCTTGGGGATGCTTGATACGTCTCAAACGTATCTATAATTTCTTATGTTTCATGCTAGTTATATGACAATACTCACATGTTTTATATACACTTTACATCATTTTGATGCATTATCTGGCACTAACCTATTAACAAGATGCCGAAGCGCCAGTTCCTGTTTTCTGCTGTTTTTGGTTTCAGAAATCCTACACGGGAAATATTCTCGGAATTGGACGAAACAAAAGCCCACGGTCTTATTTTCCATGGAGCCTTCCAGAAGTCCGAAGAGGAGACGAAGAGGGGAGACGAGGCGGCCACACCCTAGGGGGCGCGGCCCCACCCCTGGCCGCGCCGCCTTATGGGGTGGGCCCCTCGAGCATCCCTCGACTCTGCCCCTTCGCCTATTTAATCTCTCTGTCGCGAAACCCTAGTACCAAGAGCCACGATACGAGAAAAGTTACTGAGACGCCGCCGCCGTCAACCCCATCTCGGGGGGTTCTGAAGATCGCCTCCGGCACCCTGCCGGAGAGGGGAATCATCACCAGAGGGCTCTGATACGCGTACAACACGCGTCCGTTGGGAACCCCAAGAGGAAGGTGTGATGTTTACAGCGGCAAGTTTTCCCTCAGTAAGAAACCAAGGTTTATCGAACCAGTAGGAGCCAAGAAGCACGTTGAAGGTTGATGGCGGCGAAGTGTAGTGCGGCGCAACACCAGGGATTCTGGCGCCAACGTGGAACCTGCACAACACAACCAAATTACTTTGCCCCAACGTGACAGTGAGGTTGTCAATCTCACCGGCTTGCTGTAACAAAGGATTATATGTATAGTGTGGATGATGATTGTTTGCAGAAAAAAGTAGAACAAGTATTGCAGTAGATTGTATTCGATTAAAAGAATGGACTGGGGTCCAGAGTTCACTAGAGGCGTCTCTCCGATAAGAATAAGCATGTTGGGTAAACAAATTACAGTTGGGCAATTGACAAATAAAGAGAGCATAACCATGCACATACATGATATGATGAGTATTGTGAGATTTAATTGGGCATTACGACAAAGTACATAGACCGCTATCCAGCATGCATCTATGCCTAAAAAGTCCACCTTCAGGTTATCATCCGAACCCCTTCCAGTATTAAGTTGCAAACAACAGACAATTGCATTAAGTATGGTGCGTAATGTAATCAACAACTACATCCTTAGACATAGCATCGATGTTTTATCCCTAGTGGCAACAGCACATCCACAACCTTAGAACTTTCTCACTTGTCCTGCATTTAATGGAGGCATGAACCCACTATCGAGCATAAATACTCCCTCTTGGAGTTACAAGCAAAAACTTGGCCAAAGCCTCTACTAGTAACGGAGAGCATGCAAGATCATAAACAACACATAGATAATAGATTGATAATCAACATAGCATAGTATTCTCTATTCATCGGATCCCAACAAACACAACATATAGCATTACAAATAGATGATCTTGATCACGTTAGGCAGCTCACAAAATCCAACAATGAAGCACAATTAGGAGAAGACGACCATCTAGCTACTGCTATGGACCCATAGTCCAGGGGTGAACTACTCACTCATCACTCCGGAGGCGACCATGGCGGTGAAGAGTCCTCCGGGAGATGATTCCCCTCTCCGGCAGGGTGCCGGAGGCGATCTCCTGAATCCCCCCGAGATGGGATTGGCGGCGGCGGCGTCTCTGGAAGGTTTTCCGTATCGTGGCTCTCGGTACTGGAACTATTATCGACGAAGGCTTCTTATAGGCGAAGAGGTAGGTTTAGGGGCGATGCGAGGGGCCCACACAACAGGCCTTCGTGGCCAGGGCTTGGGCCGCGCCGCCCTAGCGTGTCGCCGCCTCGTCGCCCCACTTCGTATCTCCCCCGGTGTTCTGGAAGCTTCGTGTAAAAATAAGATCCTGGGCGTTCATTTCGTCCAATTCCGAGAATATTTCCTTACTAGGATTTCTGAAACCAAAAACAGCAGAAAACAGCAACTGGCTCTTCGGCATCTCGTTAATAGGTTAGTGCCGCAAAATGCATAAATATGACATAAAGTATGTATAAAACATGTAGGTATCATCAATAAAGTAGCATGGAACATAAGAAATTATCGATACGTTGGAGACGTATCAGCATCCCCAAGCTTAGTTCATGCTCGTCCCGAGTAGGTAAACGATAACAAAGATAATTTCTGAAGTGACATGCCATCATAATCTTGATCATACTATTGTAAGCACATGTAATGAATGCAGCGATCAAAGCAATGTAAATGACATGAGTAAACAAATGAATCATATAGCAAAGACTTTTCATGAATAGTACTTTCAAGACAAGCATCAATAAGTCTTGCATAAGAGTTAACTCATAAAGCAATAATTTCAAAGTAAAGGCAATGAAGCAACACAAAGGAAGATTAAGTTTCAGCGGTTGCTTTCAACTTGTAACATGTATATCTCATGGATATTGTCAATGTAAAGTAATATTACAAGTGCAATATGCAAGTATGTAGGAATCAATGCATAGTTCACATAAGTGTTTGTTTCTTGAGATGGAGGGAAATAGGTGAACTGACTCAACATAAAAGTAAAATAAAGGGCCCTTCGCAGAGGGAAGCATTGATTGCTATGTTTTTGCTAGAGCTTTGATTTTGAAAACATATAGAGAGCATAAAAGTAAAATTTTGAGAGGTGTTTGTTGTTGTCAACGAATGGTAGTGGGCACTCTAACCCCCTTGCCAGACAAACCTTCAAAGAGCGGCTCCCATTTTATTTTATTTTTGGGTGGCACTCCTTCCAACCTTTACTTTCACAAACCATGGCTAACCGAATCCTCGGGTGCCTGCCAATAATCTCATACCATGAAGGAGTACCTTTTTATTTTAGTTTTATTTAGATGACACTCCTCCCCACCTTTGCTTTCTCAAGCCATGGCTAACTGAATCCTTCGGGTGCCGTCCAACAATCACATACCATGGAGGAGTGTCTATTTAGGTTAATTAATTTGGGACTGGGAATCCCATTGCCAGCTCTTTTTGCAAAATTATTGGATAAGCGGATGAAGCCACTAGTCCATTGGTGAAAGTTGCCCAACAAGATTGAAAGATAAACACCACATACTTCCTCATGAGCTATAAAACATTGACACAAATCAGATGTGATAAATTTTGAATTGTTTAAAGGTAGCACTCAAGCAATTTACTTTGGAATGGCGGAGAAATACCATGTAGTAGGTAGGTATGGTGGACACAAATGGCATAGTGGTTGGCTCAAGGATTTTGGATGCATGAGAAGTATTCCCTCTCGATACAAGGTTTAGGCTAGCAAGGTTATTTGAAACAAATACAAGTATGAAGCGGTACAACAAAAATTACATAAAAGACATATTGTAAACATTATAAGACTCTATACCGTCTTCCTTGTTGTTCGACCCTTACTAGAAATTATCTAGACCTTAGAGAGACCAATTATGCAAACCAAATTTTAGCAAGCTCTATGTATTTCTTCATTAATAGGTGCAAAGTATATGATGCAAGAGCTTAAACATGAGCACAACAATTTCCAAGTATCACATTATTCAAGACATTCTACCAATTACTACATGTAGCATTTCCCGTTTCCAACCATATAACAATTTAACGAAGAAGATTCAACCTTCGCCATGAATATTATGAGTAAAGCCTAAGGACATATTTGTCCATATGCAACAGCGGAGCGTGTCTCTCTCCCACACAATGAATGCTAGGATCCATTTTATTCAAACAAAACAAAAACAAAAACAGACCGACGCTCCAAGCAAAGTGCATAAGATGTGATGGAATAAAAATATAGTTTCACTAGAGGAACCTGATAACGTTGTCGATGAAGAAGGAGATGCCTTGGGCATCCCCAAGCTTAGACGCTTGAGTCTTCTAGAAATATGCAGGGGTGAACCACCGGGGCATCCCCAAGCTTAGAGCTTTCACTCTCCTTGATCATATTGTATCATCTCCCTCTCTTGATCCTTGAAAACTTCCTCCACACCAAACTCAAAACTACTCATTAGAGGGTTAGTGCACAATCAAAATATACATGTTCAGAGGTGACATAATCATTATTAACACTTCTGGACATTGCACAAAGCTACTGAAAGTTAATGGAATAGAAAAATCCATCAAGCATAGCAAAACAGGCAATGCGAAATAAAAGGCAGAATCTGTCAAAAACAGAACAGTCTATAAAGACGAATTTCTAAGAGGCACCAGACTTGCTCAAATTAAAATGCTCAAATTGAATGAAAGTTGCGTACATATCTGAGGATCACTCACGTAAATTGGCATAATTTTCTGAGTTACCTACAGAGAATTAGGCCCAGATTCGTGACAGCAAGAAATCTGTTTCTGCGCAGTAATTCAAATCTAGTATGAACCTTACTATCAAAGACTTTACTTGGCACAACCATGCAACAAAACTAAGATAAGGAGAGGTTGCTACAGTAGTAACAACTTCCAAGACTCAAATATAAAATAAAAGTACTGTAGTAAAATAAACACATGGGTTATCTCCCAAGAAGTGCTTTCTTTATAGCCATTAAGATGGGCTCAGTAATTTTAATGATGCACTCCCAAGAAATAAGAGTTGAAGCAAAAGAGAGCATCAAGAAGCAAATTCAAAACACATTTAAGTCTAACCCACTTCCTATGCATAGGAATCTTGTAAATAAACAAATTCATGCAGCATAATGCAACAAGCATAGAAAGATAAAACAAGTGCAGCTTCAAAATTTTCAGCAAAAAGAGAGGTGTTTTAGTAACATGAAAATTTCTACAACCATATTTTCCTCTCTCATAAAGATTTTCAGTAGCATCATGAACAAACTCAACAATATAACTATCACATAAGGCATTCTTATCATGAGTCTCATGCATAAAATAATTACTCTCCACATAAGCATAATCAATTTTATTAGTAATAGTGGGAGCAAATTCAACAAAGTAGCTATCATTATTATTCTCATCAAGTGTAGGAGGCATAGTATAATCATAATAAAATTTACTCTCCATAGTAGGTGGCACCAAAAGACCACTATCATTATAATCATCATAAATAGGAGGCAAAGTATTATCAAAGTAAATTTTCTCCTCAATGCTTGGGGGACTAAAAATATCATGCTCATCAAAACCAGCTTCCCCAAGCTTAGAATTTTCCATATCATTAGCAACAATTATGTTCAAAGCGTTCATACTAATATGTTCCATAGGTTTTTTAATTTTCACAGCAAACAATCCATGTCTTAACTCAGGAAATAGATTAAAAAGCTCACAGTTATTTTCCATTATGCCTAACTAGCGAACAAGAAACAAAAAGATGCATGGAATTAAGTAAAGAAAAACAAGTAACTAATTTTTGTGTGTTTTTAATATGGAGAACAAGTTGTAAATAAAGTAAAACTAGCAACTAATTTTTTTGTGTTTTCTTTTAGTGCAGCAAACAAAGTGGTAAATAAAATAAAAGCAAGACAAAAAACAAAGTAAAGAGATTGGAGGTGTAGACTCCCCATGCAGCGTGTCTTGATCTCCCCGGCAACGGTGCCAGAAAAAGAGCTTGATACGCGTACAGCATGCGTCCGTTGGGAACCCCAAGAGAAAGGTGTGATGCGTACAGCGACAAGTTTTTCCTCAGTAAGAAACCAAGGTTTATCGAACCAGTAGGAGCCAAGAAGCACGTTGAAGGTTGATGGCGGCGAAGTGTAGTGCGGCGCAACACCAGGGATTCCGGCGCCAACGTGGAACCTGCACAACATAACCAAATTACTTTGCCCCAACGTGACAGTGAGGTTGTCAATCTCACCGGCTTGCTGTAACAAAGGATTAGATGTATAGTGTGGATGATGATTGTTTGCAGAAAACAGTAGAACAAGTATTGCATTAGATTGTATTCGATTAAAAGAATGGACCGGGGTCCACAGTTCACTAGAGGCGTCTCTCCGATAAGAATAAGCATGTTGGGTGAACAAATTACAGTTGGGAAATTGACAAATAAAGAGAGCATAACCATGCACATACATGATATGATGAGTATTGTGAGATTTAATTGAGCATTACGACAAAGTACATAGACCGCTATCCAGCATGCATCTTTGCCTAAAAAGTCCACCTTCAGGTTATCATCCGAACCCCTTCCAGTATTAAGTTGCAAACAACAGACAATTGCATTAAGTATGGTGCGTAATGTAATCAACAACTACATCCTTAGACATAACATCGATGTTTTATCCCTAGTGGCAATAGCACATCCACAACCTTAGAACTTTCTGTCACTGTCCCAGATTTAATGGAGGCATGAACTCACTATCGAGCATAAATACTCCCTCATGGAGTTACAAGAAAAAACTTGGCCAGAGCCTCTACTAGTAACGGGGAGCATGTAAGATCATAAACAACACATAGATAATATATTGATAATCAACATAGCATAGTATTCTCTATTCATCGGATCCCAACAAACACAACATATAGCATTACAAATAGATGATCTTGATCATGTTAGGCAGCTCACAAGATCCAACAATGAAGAACAATTAGGAGAAGGCGACCATCTAGCTACTGCTATGGACCCATAGTCCAGGGGTGAACTACTCACTCATCACTCCGGAGGCGACCATGGCGGTGAAGAGTCCTCCGGGAGATGATTCCCCTCTCCGGCAGGGTGCCGGAGGCGATCTCCTGAATCCCCCGAGATGGGATTGGCGGCGGCGGCGTCTCAAGAAGGTTTTCCATATCGTGGCTCTCCGTACTGGAACTATTATCGACGAAGGCTTCTTATAGGCGAAGAGGTAGGTTTAGGGGCGATGCGAGGGGCCCACACAACAGGCCGGCGTGGCCAGGGCTTGGGTCGCGCCGCCCTAGCGTGTCGCCGCCTCGTCGCCCCACTTCGTATCTCCCCCGGTGTTCTGGAAGCTTCGTGGAAAAATAAGATCCTGGGCGTTAATTTCGTCCAATTCCGAGAATATTTCCTTACTAGGATTTCTGAAACCAAAAACAGCAGAAAATAGCAACTGGCTCTTCGGCATCTCGTTAATAGGTTAGTGCCGGAAAATGCATGAATATGACATAAAGTATGTATAAAACATGTAGGTATCATCAATAAAGTAGCATGGAACATAAGAAATTATCGATACGTTGGAGACGTATCAGGCTCTACATCACCATGCCCGCCTCCGGACTAATGCGTGAGTAGTTCATCCTTGGACTATGGGTCCATAGCAGTAGCTAGATGGTTGTCTGACACGCGTACAGCACGCGACCGTTGGGAACCCCAAGTGGAAGGTGTGATGCGTACAGCAGTAAGTTTCCCTCAGTAAGAAACCAAGGTTTATCGAACCAGTAGGAGCCAAGAAGCACGTTGAAGGTTGATGGCGGCGGAGTGTAGTGCGGCGCAACACCCCAGGGATTCCGGTGCCAACGTGGAACCTGCACGACACAACCAAATTACTTAGCCCCAACGTGACAGTGAGGTTGTCAATCTCACCGGCTTGCTGTAACAAAGGATTAGATGTATAGTGTGGATGATGATGTTTGCAGAGAACAGTATGAACGAGTATTGCAGTAGATTGTATTCGATGTAAAGAATGGACCGGGGTCCATAGTTCACTAGTGGTGTCTCTCCGTAAGATAAATAGAATGTTGGGTGAACAAATTACAGTTGGGCAATTGACAAATAAAGATGGCATGACAATGCACATACATGTCATGATGAGTAGTGTGAAATTCAATTGGGCATTACGACAATGTACATAGACCGCTATCCAACATGCATCTATGCCTAAAAAGTCCACCTTCAGGTTATCATCCGAACCCCTTCCAGTATTAAGTTGCAAACAACAGACAATTGCATTGAGTATGGTACGTAATGTAATCAACACAAATATCCTTAGACAAAGCATTGATGTTTTATCCCTAGTGGCAACAGCACATCCACAACCTTAGAACTTTCTGTCACTGTCCCAGATTTAATGGAGGCATGAACCCACTATCGAGCATAAATACTCCCTCTTGGACTTACAAGTAACGACTTGGCCAGAGCCTCTACTAATAACGGAGAGCATGCAAGATCATAAACAACACATAGATGATAGATTGATAATCAACATAACATAGCATTCCATATTCATCGGATCCCAACAAACGCAACATGTAGCATTACAAATAGATGATCTTGATCATGTTAGGCAGCTCACAAGATCCGACAATGATAGCACAATGAGGAGAAGACGACCATCTAGCTACTTCTATGGACCCATAGTCCAGGGGTGAAATACTCACACATCACTCCGGAGGCGACGATGGCGGTGAAGAGTCCTGATACGTGATACGTCTCCAACGTATCTATAATTTCTGATGTTCCATGCTTGTTTTATGACAATACCGACATGTTTTGTTCACACTTTATGTCATTATTATGCGTTTTCTGGAACTAACCTATTGACGAGATGCCGAAAGGCCAGTTGCTGTTTTCTGCTGTTTTTGGTTCCAGAAAGGCTGTTCGGGCAATATTCTCGGAATTGGACGAAATCAACGCAAAACCTCCTATTTTTCCCGGAAGGCTCCAGAACACCGAAGAAGAGTCGGAGAGGAGCCAGGGGGGCCCCACACCATAGGGCCACGCGGGCCAGGGTCTGGCCGCGCCGGCCTAGGGTGAGGCCACCCTGTCAGCCCTCCTGCGCCGCCTCGTCGCCTATAAAAGCCCTTTCGACCTAAAAACGCAGTACCAATTGACGAAACTCCAGAAAGACTCCAGGGGCGCCGCCGCCATCGCGAAACTCCAATTCGGGGGACAGAACTCTGTTTCGGCACCCTGCCGGGACAGGGAATTGCCCCCGGAGCCATCTCCACCGCCGTCTTCACCGCCATCTTCACCGCCATCGCTGCCCCCATGATGAGGAGGGAGTAATTCACCCCTGAGGCTGAGGGCTTCGCTGTAGCTATGTGGTTCATCTCTCTCCCATGTACCTCAATACAATAATCTCATGAGCTGCTTTACATGATTGAGATTCATATGAGTTTTGTATCACAATTTATCTATGTGCTACTCTAGCAAAGTTATTAAAGTAGTTCTATTCCTCCTGCACGTGTGTAAAGGTGACAGTGTGTGCACCGTGTTAGTACTTGGTTTATGCTATGATCATGATCTCTTGTAGATTGCGAAGTTAACTATTGCTATGATAATATTGATGTGATCTATTCCTCCTACATATGCATGAAGGTGACAGTGTGCATGCTATGTTAGTACTTGGTTTAGTCTGTTGATCTATCTTACACTATAAGTTTACTAAAACATGAGCATTATTGTGGAGCTTGTTAACTCCGGCATTGAGGGTTCGTGTAATCCTACGCAATGTGTTCATCATCCAACAAAAGTGTAGAGTATGCATTTATCTATTCCGCTATGTGATCAATGTTGAGAGTGTCCACTAGTGAAAGTGTAATCCCTAGGCCTTGTTCCTAAATACTGCTATCGCTGCTTGTTTACTGTTTTACTGTGTTACTACTGCTGCAATACCACCACCATCAACTACACGCCCGCAAGCTATTTTCTGGCACCGTTGCTACTGCTCATATATATTCATACCACCTGTATTTCACTATCTCTTCGCCGAACTAGTGCACCTATTAGGTGTGTTGGGGACACAAGAGACTTCTTGCTTTGTGGTTGCAGGGTTGCATGAGAGGGATATCTTTGACCTCTTCCTCCCTGAGTTCGATAAACCTTGGGTATCCACTTAAGGGAAAACTTGCTGCTGTTCTACAAACCTCTGCTCTTGGAGGCCCAACACTGTCTACAGGAAAGGAGGGGGAACGTAGACATCAAGCACTTTTCTGGCGCCGTTGCCGGGGAGGAAAGGTAAAAGGTACTCACACTCCGGACCTCGGCTACCAAGCTATTTTCCGCCATTGTAAGTACTCGAAGCTATTTCCTTTAGATCCTGCAATTGCAACTTTTTGTTTCTTGTTTACACTAGTTAGGCATAATGGAAAACAACAAAAAAATTGGTGAGCTTTTTAGTCTTTTTCCTGATTTAGAATTGTTTGATGCAAAAATTAAAAAACCTATGGAACCTTATTTGCATGCTAGTAGTGATGTTATTAGTATGAATGCAATTACTGCTAATGCTATGGAGAAGTCTAAGCTTGGGGAAGCTAGTTTTTGTGATCTTTTAGCTTCCCATCTTTAGGGGAGAAAATTTGTTACGATAATGCTTTATCTCCCATATGCGATAACTCTAATGATGCTTACTGATATTTTGAATCCACCTGCTGAAAGTATTCAGTATAAAATACCTATGAAAATTATTGAACGTGTTATGGACAACCACTATAAAGGGGATGGAACTGTCCATCCTAGAGATCATTTACTGTTTTTGCACGAATTATGCGGGTTATTCAAGTGTGCAGGTATCTCTATGGATGAAGTGAAGAAGAAGCTATTCTCCGTTTACTGTCTGGTAAAGCGGCACATTGGTATAAATTGTTGGAGAATAGACATTCTCTTGGTTGGGAGGAAATTGCATCTCTCTTTTATTCTAAATTTTATCCTCCTCATGAAGTGCATATTGATAGGAATTATATTTATAACTTTTATCCTCGTGATGGAGAGAGTATTTCTCAAGCGTGGGGGAGATTGAAGTCACTAATGCTCAAATGTCCCATTCATGAGCTCCCCGTAATGTTATTGTTAATAATTTTTATGCGAGGCTTTCAGGACAACACAAGGACTATCTGGACGCGTGTTCGGAAGGATCTTTCACAAGCAAAGAGGTTGAAGCTAGGTGGGATCTTCTTGATCGGATTGAGGACAACGCTGAAGGATGGGAGAACGACAAAGGTAAAGAGTCAGGTATAAATTATGATTATGAATGCATTGAAGCTTTTATGGATACCGATAAATTTCGAAATATGAGTGCTACTTATGGTCTTGACTCTCAAGTTGCTGCAAATCTTTATAAAGCCTTTGCTTCTCATTTTGAATTGCCTAAAAATAATTTTGATAAGTATCATGAACCTTTTAAAGAGGCTTGCATGAAGAATGAAATTGTTGTTAATTATTGCAATAAGCATGCTCAAACTCCTAAAAATGCTATTTCTTATAAGCATGTTAATTTTTGTGGAATGCATAGGCCTTGCGGAATTAATCAAGTCAAAGATGAATATTGCATCCATCATATTAATGAAAAAACTAGAAAGTGGTTTAGGGCTCTAGATGATCTTGGTAAAAAAGTTTGTGCCCTCTATCCTTTTATTTGTGAAGTTTGCCATGAAGTGGGTCATTTTAATTTTCAATGCTCCTCCAATGATAATTTGAACCCAATGAGTGCTGCAAATTTGTATTGTGATGATGAAATTACTCCTAATCAGCATGATGAACTTACTTTATTTTTGGGGTGTGAAGAACTGTCGAGAAAAATCTCTTTGTTACATATGAGTGATCTTGATATTGATGATGTCCTGCATGGGTGTTTTTCTTATTGCATTGATAATAGCCATACAAATACTTACATACAAAATATTTTAGAAGATGACACCTTGCCAAAATATGATAGGACCGCTGTGTGTTTTCAACTAATTAATGAAAAGGAGGGATCCTCCCAAGTTTCTTCTATTGTTTCGAAAGTAAATCAGGTTATGCGGACGAGCCACCCTTCAAGCCTCTTCCTCCTAAAGAAGGGAACGAGGAGAAGGAAGAAGAAGAAGAAGAAGAAGAAGAAGGAACGAAGAAGAAGAAGAAGAAGGAGAATAAAAGAAAGAGGTAACGGCGTATCCCGCGTGAATGAGATAACGCTAGGTAACCGTAAGTATGTTGCTCCTAATGATTATTGTGATAATGAATCTGAATACGATGATCTTCCTATGCCCTTTACATACATTAGCAATCATGATTTGAATGAACACACTACTTTTGATATTGCAAATCTCTGGGAAACTAATTCTGAAAATGATGATAATAATTGCCATAGTGTCGGTGCTATCCATGCTTCCTCCCATAATAATATAGAAAGCTGTAAGCTTGGGGAAGAGGTGTTTGAAAATCCTTTTGCTACTGATCATTATGTGTTTGATACATCTCCTTCTAATAACAATGATGGTATGGTTATAGATAAACCGACTGTGAAAGATAACTATTCTATTTCTTATGATGACACTGTGCCTCCGATCTTTGATGATTATTATAAAGAATGCTATGATATAGGTTATAATTATCCTTATGAAACTTGTCATAGTCATGATTGGATTACCAAAAACAATTCTTTTAATATGCAACTTGTTTACCATGTTCAAATTCTTGATAATAATCTTGCTCCAATTACTAATAATGAGAATAACTCTTCTTATGCCAAAATTAATGATACTTCTATGCATATGAACCATGATAAGAATGTTTTAAGTGATGGGTATATTGTGGATTTCATCAATGATGCTACTGAAAGTTATTATGAGAGAGGGAAATATGGTTATATGCATCTTAATAATATTAAGTTTCCCCTCTTTATGTTGAGAATCTTGAAGTTACTCGTGTTTTATCCTCTTATGCTTGTCACTTTGTTCTTCATGAATTCATTTGTGTACAAGATTCCTCTTCATAGGAAGCATGTTAGACTTAAATTTGTTTTGAATTTGCCTCTTGAAGCTCTCTTTTGCTTCAAATACTATTTCCCGCGAATGGATTATTAAAACTACTGAGCCCATCTTAATGGCTATAAAGAAAGAACTTCTTGGGAGATAACCCATGTGTTATTTTGCTACAGTACTTTGTTTTATATTTGTGTCTTGGAAGTTGTTTACTACTGTAGCAACCTCTCCTTATCTTAGTTTTGTGTTTTGTTGTGCCAAGTAAAGCCGTTGATAGAAAAGTAAGTACTAGATTTGGATTACTGCGCAGTTCCAGATTTCTTTGCTGTCACGAATCTGGGTCCACCTCCCTGTAGGTAGCTCAGAAAATTAAGCCAATTTACGTGCATGATCCTCAGATATGTACGCAACTTTCATTCAATTTGAGCATTTTCATTTGAGCAAGTCTGGTGCCATTTTAAGATTTGTCAATACGAACTGTTCTGTTTTGACAGATTCTGCCTTTTATTTCGCATTGCCTCTTTTGCTATGTTGGATGAATTTATTTGATCCACTAATGTCCAGTAGCATTATGCAATGTCCAGAAGTGTTAAGAATGATTGTGTCACCTCTGAATATGTTAATTTTTATTGTGCACTAACCCTCTAATGAGTTGTTTCGAGTTTGGTGTGGAGGAAGTTTTCAAGGGTCAAGAAAGGAGGATGATATACTATGATCAAGAAGAGTGAAAGCTCTAAGCTTGGGGATGCCCCGGTGGTTCATCCCTGCATATTTCAAGAAGACTCAAGCGTCTAAGCTTGGGGATGCCCAAGGCACCCCCTTCTTCATCGACAAATTATCAGGTTCCTTCTCTTGAAACTATATTTTTATTCGGTCACATCTTATGTGCTTTACTTGGAGCGTCTGTATGTTTCTTGTTTTTGTTTTTGTTTGAATAAATGCTTGTGTGGGAGAGAGACACGCTCCGCTGGTTCGTATGAACACATGTGTTCTTAGCTCATAATATTCATGGCGAAGTTTGAAACTGCTTCGTTAATTGTTATATGGTTGGAATTGGAAAATGCTACATGTAGTAATTGCTATAATGTCTTGGGTAATGTGATACTTGGCAATTGTTGTGCTCTTGTTTAAGCTCTTGCATCATATACTTTGCACCTATTAGTGAGGAAATACATAGAGCTTGTTAAAATTTGGTTTGCATGAGTGGTTTCTCTAGAGTCTAGATATTTTCTAGTGAGGTGTTTGAACAACAAGGAAGACGATGTATAGTCTTATAATGCCTGTAATATGTCTTTTATGTGAGTTTTGCTGTACTAGTTCATGCTTGTGTTTGCTTCAAACAACCTTGCTAGCCTAAACCTTGTATCGAGAGGGAATACTTCTCATGCATCCAAATCCTTGAGCCAAACAACACTATGCCATTTGTGTCCACCATACCTACCTACTACATGGTATTTCCTGCCATTCCAAAGTAAATTGCTTGAGTGCTACCTTTAAACAATTCAAAATTTATCACCTCTGATTTGTGTCAATGTTTTATAGCTCATGAGGAAGTATGTGGTGTTTATCTTTCAATCTTGTTGGGCAACTTTCACCAATGGACTAGTGGCTTCATCCGCTTATCCAATAATTTTGCAAAAAGAGCTGGCAATGGGATTCTCAGTCCCAAATTAATTAACAAAAATAGACACTCCTCCATGGTATGTGATTGTTGGACGGCACCCGAAGGATTCGGTTAGCCATGGCTTGTGAAAGCAAAGGTGGGGAGGAGTGTCATCATAATAAAACTAAAATAAAAAGGCACTCCTTCATGGTATGAGATTGTTGGTAGGCACCCGAGGATTCGGTTAGCCATGGTTTGTGAAAGAAAGGTTGGAAGGAGTGCCACCTAAAATAAAATAAAATGGGAGCCGCTCTTTGAAGGTTTGTCTGGCAAGGGGGTTAGAGTACCCGCTACCATTCGTTGACAACAACATACACCTCTCAAAACTTTATTTTTATGCTCTCTTTATGTTTTCAAAATAAAAGCTCTAGCACAAATATAGCAATCGATGCTTTCCTCTTTGAAGGACCATTCTTTTACTTTTTATGTTGAGTCAGTTCACCTATTTCTCTCCATCTCAAGAAGCAAACATTTGTGTGAACTGTGCATTGATTCTTACATACTTGCTTATTGCACTTGTTATATTGCTTTGCATTGACAACTATCCATGAGATATACATGTTACAAGTTGAAAGCAACCGCTGAAACTTAATCTTCCTTTATGTTGCTTCAATACCTTTACTAAGAATTTATTGCTTTATGAGTAACTCTTATGCAAGACTTATTGACGCTTGTCTTGAAAGTACTATTCATGAAAAGTCTTTGCTATATGATTCAATTGTTTACTCATTGCATTTACATTGTTTCGAATCGCTGCATTCATCCCATATGCTTTACAATAGTATGATTAAGATTATGTTGGTAGCATGTCACCTCAGAAATTATCTTTTATCGTTTACCTACTCGGGACGAGCAGGAACTAAGCTTGGGGATGCTGATACGTCTCCAACGTATCTATAATTTCTGATGTTCCATGCTTGTTTTATGACAATACCGACATGTTTTGTTCACACTTTATGTCATTATTATGCGTTTTCCGGAACTAACCTATTGACGAGATGCCGAAAGGCCGATTCTTTGTTCTGCTGTTTTTGGTTCCAGAAAGGCTGTTCGGGCAATATTCTCGGAATTGGACGAAATCAACGCAAAACCTCCTATTTTTCCCGGAAGGCTCCAGAACACCGAAGAAGAGTCGGAGAGGAGCCAGGGGGCCCCACACCATAGGGCCGCGCGGGCCAGGGTCTGGTCGCGCCGGCCTAGGGTGAGGCCACCCTGTCAGCCCTCCTGCGCCGCCTCTTCGCCTATAAAAGCCCTTTCGACCTAAAAACGCAGTACCAATTGACGAAACTCCAGAAAGACTCCAGGGGCGCCGCCGCCATCGCGAAACTCCAATTCGGGGGACAGAACTCTGTTTCGGCACCCTGCCGGGACGGGGAATTGCCCCCGGAGCCATCTCCACCGCCGTCTTCACCGCCATCTTCACCGCCATCGCTGCCCCCATGATGAGGAGGGAGTAATTCACCCCTGAGGCTGAGGGCTTCGCTGTAGCTATGTGGTTCATCTCTCTCCCATGTACCTCAATACAATAATCTCATGAGCTGCTTTACATGATTGAGATTCATATGAGTTTTGTATCACAATTTATCTATGTGCTACTCTAGCAAAGTTATTAAAGTAGTTCTATTCCTCCTGCACGTGTGTAAAGGTGACAGTGTGTGCACCGTGTTAGTACTTGGTTTATGCTATGATCATGATCTCTTGTAGATTGCGAAGTTAACTATTGCTATGATAATATTGATGTGATCTATTCCTCCTACATATGCATGAAGGTGACAGTGTGCATGCTATGTTAGTACTTGGTTTAGTCTGTTGATCTATCTTACACTATAAGGTTACTAAAACATGAGCATTATTGTGGAGCTTGTTAACTCCGGCATTGAGGGTTCGTGTAATCCTACGCAATGTGTTCATCATCCAACAAAAGTGTAGAGTATGCATTTATCTATTCCGCTATGTGATCAATGTTGAGAGTGTCCACTAGTGAAAGTGTAATCCCTAGGCCTTGTTCCTAAATACTGCTATCGCTGCTTGTTTCTTGTTTTTTGTGTTACTACTGCTGCAATACCACCACCATCAACTACACGCCCGCAAGCTATTTTCTGGCACCGTTGCTACTGCTCATATATATTCATACCACCTGTATTTCACTATCTCTTCGCCGAACTAGTGCACCTATTAGGTGTGTTGGGGACACAAGAGACTTCTTGCTTTGTGGTTGCAGGGTTGCATGAGAGGGATATCTTTGACCTCTTCCTCCCTGAGTTCGATAAACCTTGGGTATCCACTTAAGGGAAAACTTGCTGCTGTTCTACAAACCTCTGCTCTTGGAGGCCCAACACTGTCTACAGGAAAGGAGGGGGAACGTAGACATCAATACGTCTCCGACGTATCGATAATTTCTTATGTTCCATGCCACATTATTGATGATATCTACATGTTTTATGCATACTTTATATCATATTTATGCATTTTCTGGAACTAACCTATTAACAAGATGCCGAAGAGCGATTCTTTGTTTCTGCTGTTTTTGGTTTCAGAAATCCTAGTAAGGAAATATTCTCGGAATTGGACGAAATCAACGCCCAGGGGCCTATTTTGCCACGAAGCTTCCAGAAGACCGAAGAGTCAACGAAGTGGGGCCACAAGGTGGCCAGGAGGTAGGGCGGCGCGACCCAGCCCTTGGCCGCGCCGGCCTGTCTCCTGGGCCCCTCGTGACGCCCCTTGACCTGCCCTTCCGCCTACAAATAGCCTTCGTCGCGAAACCCCCAGTACCGAGAGCCACGATACGGAAAACCTTCCAGAGACGCCGCCGCCGCCAATCCCATCTCGGGGGATTCAGGAGATCGCCTCCGGCACCCTACCGGAGAGGGGAATCATCTCCCGGAGGAGTCTACGCCGCCATGGTCGCCTCCGGAGTGATGTGTGAGTAGTTCACCCCTGGACTATGGGTCCATAGCAGTAGCTAGATGGTTGTCTTCTCCTCATTATGCTTCATTGTCGGATCTTGTGAGCTGCCGAACATGATCAAGATCATCTATCTGTAATACTATATGTTGTGTTTGTTGGGATCCGATGGATAGAGAATACTATGTTATGTTGATTATCAATTTATATCTATGTGTTGTTTATGATCTTGCATGCTCTCCGTTATTAGTAGAGGCTCTGGCCAAGTTTTTGCTGGTAACTCCAAGAGGGGGTATTTATGCTCGATAGTGGGTTCATGTCTCCGTGAATCTGGGGGAGTGACAGAAACCTCTAAGGTTATGGATGTGCTGTTGCCACTAGGGATAAAACATTGATGCTATGTCCGAGGATGTAGTTATTGATTACATTACGCGCAATACTTAATGCAATTGTCTGTTGTTAGCAACTTAATACTAGAAGGGGTTCGGATGATAACTCGAAGGTGGACTTTTAGGCATAGATGCATCTTTGGATAGCGGTCTATGTACTTTGTCGTAATGCCCAATTAAATCTCACAATACTCATCATAATATGTATGTGCATGGTCATGCCCTCTCTATTTGTCAATTGCCCAACTGTAATTTGTTCACCCAACATGCTATTTATCTTATGGGAGAGACACCTCTAGTGAACTGTGGACCCCGGTCCAATTCTCTATACTGAAATACAATCTACTGCAATACTTGTTCTACTGTTTTCTGCAAACAATCATCTTCCACACTATACATCTAATCCTTTGTTACAGCAAGCCGGTGAGATTGACAACCTCGCTGTTTCATTGGGGCAAAGTACTTGGTTTGTGTTTTGCAGGTTCCACGTTGGCGCCGGAATCCCTGGTGTTGCGCCGCACTACATCTCGCTGCCATCAACCTTCACGTGCTTCTTGACTCCTACTGGTTCGATAAACCTTGGTTTCTTACTGAGGGAAACTTGCCGCTGTGCGCATCACACCTTCCTCTTGGGGTTCCCAACGGACGCGTGTCGAACGGAAAGACAATACGTCAACCACGCGCATCAAGAAAATTTCTGGCACCGTTGCCGGGGAGATCAAGACAAGCTGCAAGAGGAGTCTCCACATCCTAATCTCTTTACTTTGTTTTTGTCTTGCTTAGTTTTATTTACTACTTTGTTTGCTGCACTAAATCAAAATACAAAAAAAAAATTAGTTACTAGTTTTACTTTATTTACTGTCTTGCCCTCTATATCAAAAACACAAAAAAATTAGTTACTTGCATTTACTTTATCTAGTTTGCTTTATTTACTACTGCTAAAATGGGTACTCCTGAAAATACTAAGTTGTGTGACTTCACAACCACAAATAATAATGATTTCTTATGCACACCTATTGCTCCACCTGCTACTACAGCAGAATTCTTTGAAATTAAACCTCCTTTACTGAATCTTGTTATGCGAGAGCAATTTTCTGGTGTTAGTTCTGATGATGCTGCTGCCCATCTCAATAATTTTGTTGAACTATGTGAAATGCAAAAGTATAAAGATGTAGATGGTGACATTATAAAATTAAAATTGTTCCCTTTCTCATTAAGAGGAAGAGCTAAAGATTGGTTGCTATCTCTGCCTAAGAATAGTATTGATTCATGGACTAAATGCAAGGATGCTTTTATTGTTAGATATTATCCCCCTGCTAAAATTATATCTTTGAGGAGTAGCATAATGAATTTTAAACAATTGGATACTGAGCATGTTGCACAAGCATGGGAAAGAATGAAATCTTTGGTTAAAAATTGCCCAACCCATGGACTGACTACTTGGATGATCATCCAAACCTTTTATGCAGGACTGAATTTTTCTTCGCGGAACCTATTGGATTCAGCTGCTGGAGGTACCTTTATGTCCATCACTCTTGGTGAAGCAACAAAGCTTCTTGATAATATGATGATTAATTACTCTGAATGGCACACGGAAAGAGCTCCACAAGGTAAGAAGGTAAATTCTGTCGAAGAAACCTCTTCCTTGAGTGATAAGATTGATGCTATTATGTCTATGCTTGTGAATGATAGGACTAATGTTGATCCTAATAATGTTCCGTTAGCTTCATTGGTTGCTCAAGAAGAACATGTTGATGTAAACTTCATTAAAAATAATAATTTCAACAACAATGCTTACCGGAACAATTCTAGTAACAACTATAGGCCATATCCTTATAATAATGGCAACGGCTATGGTAATTCTTACAACAATAGTAGGAACACACCCCCTGGACTTGAAGCCATGCTTAAAGAATTTATTAGTACACAAACTGCTTTTAACAAATCTGTTGAAGAAAAGCTTGGGAAAATTGATATACTTGCTTCTAAAGTCGATAGTCTTGCTGCTGATGTTGATCTTTTGAAATCGAAAGTTATGCCTCATGAAAATCATAATCATAAAATTGTTACTACAGAAAATGCCATCCAAGTTAGAATTAATGAGAATATAAGATTGATGGCCGAATTGCGTGCTAGGTGGGAGAAAGAAGAAAATGAAAAAGAAGATAATATAGCTAAAGTTTGGACTATTACCACCACTAGCAATGCTAATGCTACACATATTGCTGCACCTCCTACTAATAATGGTAAAAGAATTGGTGTTAGCAATGTTTCCACTTCTAATGCAAAGCGCGAAAAACTACACAAAGCTGCTAAAAGCTGAAACGACTGTGATAAAGCGCTGAAATTTTTTCCAACATTGGGGATGATGATCCCATTGCTTTAGATTATAATGGTTTGAATTTTGATGATTGCCACATCTCTGAAGTTATAAAGTTCTTACAAAAACTTGCTAAAAGTCCTAATGCTAGTGCTATAAATTTGGCTTTCACGAAACATATTACAAATGCTCTCATAAAAGCTAGAGAAGAGAAACTAGAACGCGAAGCTTCTATTCCTAGGAAGCTCGAGGATGGTTGGGAGCCCATCATTAAGATGAAGGTCAATGACTTTGATTGTAATGCTTTATGTGATCTTGGTGCAAGTATTTCTGTTATGCCTAAGAAAATTTATAATATGCTTGACTTGCCACCATTGAAAAACTGTTATTTGGATGTTAATCTTGCTGATCATTCTACAAAGAAACCTTTGGGGAAAGTTGATAATGTTCGCATTACTGTTAACAATAACCTTGTCCCCGTTGATTTTGTTGTCTTGGATATTGAATGCAATGCATCTTGTCCCATTATTTTGGGAAGACCTTTTCTTCGAACTGTTGGTGCTATCATTGATATGAAGGAAGGTAATATCAAATATCAATTTCCTCTCAAGAAAGGTATGGAACACTTCCCTAGAAAGAGAATGAAGTTACCTTTTGATTCTATTATTAGAACAAATTATGATGTTGACACTTCGTCTCTTGATAATACTTGATACACACTTTCTGCGCCTAGCTGAAAGGCGTTAAAGAAAAGCGCTTATGGGAGACAACCCATGTTTTTACTACAGTATTTTGTTTTATATTTGAGTCTTGGAAGTTGTTTACTACTGTAGCAACCTCTCCTTATCTTAGTTTAGTGTTTTGTTGTGCCAAGTAAAGTCGTTGATAGTAAGGTTCATACTAGATTTGGATTATTGCGCAGAAACAGATTTCTTTGCTGTGACGAATCTGGGCAAAATTCTCTGTAGGTAACTCAGAAAATTATGCCAATTTACGTGAGTGATCCTCAGATATGTACGCAACTTTCATTCAATTTGAGAATTTTCATTTGAGCAAGTCTGGTGCCTCAATAAAATTCGTCTTTATGAACTGTTCTGTTTTGACAGATTCTGCCTTTTATTTCGCATTGCCTGTTTTGATATGCTCGATGGATATTTCGATTCCATTGACTTTCAGTAGCTTTGTGCAATGTCCAGAAGTGTTAAAAATGATTATGTCACCTCTGAACATGTATATTTTGATTGTGCACTAACCCTCTAATGAGTTGTTTTGAGTTTGGTGTGGAGGAAGTTTTCAAGGATCAAGAGAGGGAGATGATACAATATGATCAAGAAGAGTGAAAGCTCTAAGCTTGGGGATGCCCCGGTGGTTCACCCCTGCATATATCAAGAAGACTCAAGCGTCTAAGCTTGGGGATGCCCAAGGCATCCCCTTCTTCATCGACAACATTATCAGGTTCCTCCCCTGAAACTATATTTTTATTCCGTCACATCTTATGTGCTTTGCTTGGAGCGTCGGTTTGTTTTTGTTTTTGATTTGTTTGAATAAAATGGATCCTAGCATTCTTTGTGTGGGAGAGAGACACGCTCCGCTGTTGCATATGGACAAGTATGTCCTTAGGCTTTACTCATAATATTCATGGCGAAGTTTCTTCTTCGTTAAATTGTTATATGGTTGGAATTGGAAAATGATACATGTAGTAATTGCTATAATGTCTTGGATAATGTGATACTTGGCAATTGTTGTGCTCATGTTTAAGCTCTTGCATCATATGCTTTGCACCTATTAATGAAGAAATACATAGAGCATGCTAAAATTTGGTTTGCATATTTGGTCTCTCTAAGGTCTAGATAATTTCTAGTATTGAGTTTGAACAACAAGGAAGACGGTGTAGAGTCTTATAATGTTTGCAATATGTATTTTATGTGAGTTTTGCTGCACCGCTTCATCCTTGTGTTTGTTTCAAATAGCCTTGCTAGCCTAAATCTTGTATCGAGAGGGAATACTTCTCATGCATCCAAATACTTGAGCCAACCACTATGCCATTTGTGTCCACCATACCTACCTACTACATGGTATTTCTACGCCATTCCAAAGTAAATTGCTTGAGTGCTACCTTTAAACAATTCAAAATTTATTACCTCTGATTTGTGTCAATGTTTTATAGCTCATGAGGAAGTATGTGGTGTTTATCTTTCAATCTTGTTGGGCAACTTTCACCAATGGACTAGTGGCTTCATCCGCTTATCCAATAATTTTGCAAAAAGAGCTGGCAATGGGATTCCCAGACCCAAATTAATTAATAAAAATAGACACTCCTCCATGGTATGTGATTGATTGGATGGCACCCGAAGGATTCGGTTAGCCATGGCTTGAGAAAGCAAAGGTGGGGAGGAGTGTCATCATAATAAAACTAAAATAAAAAGGCACTCTTTCATGGTATGAGATTGTTGGCAGGCACCCGAAGGATTCGGTTAGCCATGGTTTGTGAAAGAAAGGTTGGAAGGAGTGCCACACACAAATAAAATAAAATGGGAGCCGCTCTTTGAAGGTTTGTCTGGCAAGGGGGTTAGAGTGCCCACTACCATTCGTTGACAACAACAAACACCTCTCAAAATTTTACTTTTATGCTCTCTACATGTTTTCAAAATCAAAGATCTAGCACAAATATAGCAATCGATGCTTTCCTCTTTGAAGGACCATTCTTTTAATTTTATGTTGAGTCAGTTCACCTATCTCTCTCCATCTCAAGAAGCAAACACTTGTGTGAACTTTGCATTGATTCCTACATATTTGCATATTGCACTTGTTATATTACTTTGCATTGACAACTATCCATGAGATATACATGTTACAAGTTGAAAGCAACCGCTGAAACTTCATCTTCCATTATGTTGTTTCAATATCTTTACTATGAATTATTGCTTTATGAGTTAACTCTTATGCAAGACTTATTGATGCTTGTCTTGAAGTACTATTTATGAAAAGTCTTTGCTATATGATTCATTTGTTTACTCATGTCATTTACATTGTTTTGATCGCTGCATTCATTACATATGCTTACAATAGTATGATCAAGGTTATGATGGCATGTCACTCCAGAAGTTATCTTTGTTTATCGTTTACCTGCTCGGGACGAGCAGAAACTAAGCTTGGGGATGCTGATACGTCTCCGACGTATCGATAATTTCTTATGTTCCATGCCACATTATTGATGATATCTACATGTTTTATGCATACTTTATGTCATATTTATGCATTTTCTGGAACTAACCTATTAACAAGATGCCGAAGAGCCGATTCTTTGTTTTCTGCTGTTTTTGGTTTCAGAAATCCTAGTAAGGAAATATTCTCGGAATTGGACGAAATCAACGCCCAGGGGCCTATTTTGCCACGAAGCTTCCAGAAGACCGAAGAGTCAACGAAGTGGGGCCACGAGGTGGCCAGGAGGTAGGGCGGCGCGACCCAGCCCTTGGCCGCGCCGGCCTGTCTCCTGGGCCCCTCGTGACGCCCCTTGACCTGCCCTTCCGCCTACAAATAGCCTTCGTCGCGAAACCCCCAGTACCGAGAGCCACGATACGGAAAACCTTCCAGAGACGCCGCCGCCGCCAATCCCATCTCGGGGGATTCAGGAGATCGCCTCCGGCACCCTGCCGGAGAGGGGAATCATCTCCCGGAGGAGTCTACGCCGCCATGGTCGCCTCCGGAGTGATGTGTGAGTAGTTCACCCCTGGACTATGGGTCCATAGCAGTAGCTAGATGGTTGTCTTCTCCTCATTATGCTTCATTGTCGGATCTTGTGAGCTGCCGAACATGATCAAGATCATCTATCTGTAATACTATATGTTGTGTTTGTTGGGATCCGATGGATAGAGAATACTATGTTATGTTGATTATCAATTTATATCTATGTGTTGTTTATGATCTTGCATGCTCTCCGTTATTAGTAGAGGCTCTGGCCAAGTTTTTGCTAGTAACTCCAAGAGGGGGTATTTATGCTCGATAGTGGGTTCATGTCTCCGTGAATCTGGGGGAGTGACAGAAACCTCTAAGGTTATGGATGTGCTGTTGCCACTAGGGATAAAACATTGAGCTATGTCCGAGGATGTAGTTATTGATTACATTACGCGCAATACTTAATGCAATTGTCTGTTGTTAGCAACTTAATACTGGAAGGGGTTCGGATGATAACCTGAAGGTGGACATTTTAGGCATAGATGCATGCTGGATAACGGTCTATGTACTTTGTCGTAATGCCCAATTAAATCTCACAATACTCATCATAATATGTATGTGCATGGTCATGCCCTCTCTATTTGTCAATTGCCCAACTGTAATTTGTTCACCCAACATGCTATTTATCTTATGGGAGAGACACCTCTAGTGAACTGTGGATCCCGGTCCAATTCTCTATAGTGAAATACAATCTACTGCAATACTTGTTCTACTGTTTTCTGCAAACAATCATCTTCCACACTATACATCTAATCCTTTGTTACAGCAAGCCGGTGAGATTGACAACCTCGATGTTTCGTTGGGGCAAAGTACTTGGTTTGTGTTGTGCAGGTTCCACGTTGGCGCCGGAATCCCTGGTGTTGCGCCGCACTACATCTCGCTGCCATCAACCTTCACGTGCTTCTTGACTCCTACTGGTTCGATAAACCTTGGTTTCTTACTGAGGGAAACTTGCCGCTGTGCGCATCACACCTTCCTCTTGGGGTTCCCAATGGACGCGTGTCGAACGGAAAGACAATACGTCAACCACGCGCATCAAGTCCTCCGGGAGATGATTCCCCTCTCCGGCAGGGTGCCGGAGGCGATCTCCTGAATCCCCCGAGATGGGATTGGCGGCGGCGGCGTCTCTGGAAGGTTTTCCGTATCGTGGCTCTCGGTACTAGAGTTATTATCGACGAAGGCTTCTTATAGGCGGAAGAGTAGGTTTAGGGGCGACGCGAGGGGCCCACACAACAGGGCTGCGCGGCCAGGGGTGGGCCGCGCCGCCTCGTCGCCCCACTTCGTTTCCCTTTCAGACTTCTGGAAGCTTCGTGGAAAAATAAGATCCTGGGCGTTGATTTCGTCCAATTCCGAGAATATTTCCTTACTAGGATTTCTGAAACCAAAAACAGCAGAAAATAGCAACTGGCTCTTCGGCATCTTGTTAATAGGTTAGTGCCGGAAAATGCATAAATATGACATAAAGTATGTATAAAACATGTAGGTATTGTCATAAAACAAGCATGGAACATAAGAAATTATCGATACGTTGGAGACGTATCAACATCCCCAAGCTTAGTTCCTACTCGTCCCCGAGTAGGTAAACGATAACAAAGATAATTTCTGAAGTGACATGCTATCATAATCTTGATCAATACTATTGTAAGCACATGTAATGAATGCAGCGATTCGAAGCAATGGTAAAGACAATGGTTAAACAACTGAATCATATAGCAAAGACTTTTCATGAATAGTACTTTCAAGACAAGCATCAATAAGTCTTGCATAAGAGTTAACTCATAAAGCAGTAAATTCAAAGTAAATGCATTGAAACAACACAAAGGAAGATTAAGTTTCAGCGGTTGCTTTCAACTTGTAACATGTATATCTCATGGATAGTTGTCAATACAAAGTAATATGATGAATGCAAATATGCAAGTATGTAAGAATCAATGCACAGTTGACACAAGTGTTTGCTTCTAAGATAGAAAGAAAGTAGGTAAACTGACTCAATATAAAAGTAGAAGAATGACCCTTCATAGAGGGAAGCATGGATTGCTATATTCGTGCTAGAGCTTTTATTTTGAAAACAAGAAACAATTTTGTCAACGGTAGTAATAAAGCATATGTGTTATGTATAAGATATATCCTATAAGTTGCAAGCCTCATGCATAGTATACCAATAGTGCCCGCACCTTGTCCTAATTAGCTCGGATTTACATGGATTATCATCGAATACATATGTTTTTAACCAAGTATCACAAAGGGGTACCTCTATGCCGCCTGTACAAAGGTCTAAGGAGAAAGCTCGCATTGGATTTCTCGCTTTTGATTATTCTCAACTTAGACATCCATACCGGGACAACATAGACAACAGATAATGGACTCCTCTTTAATGCATAAGCATTCAACAACAAATAATATTCTCATAAGAGATTGAGGATTGTTGTCCAAAACTGAAACTTCCACCATGGATCATGGCTTTAGTTAGCGGCCCAATGTTCTTCTCTAACAATATGCATACTCAAACCATTCAACTCATGATAAATCACCCTTACTTCAGACAAGACGAACATGCATAGCAACTCACATGATATTCAACAAAGATAGTTGATGGCGTCCCCAGGAACATGGTTATCGCTCAACAAGCAACTTAATAAGAAATAAGATACATAAGTACATATTCAATACCACAATAGTTTTTAGGCTATTTTCCCATGAGCTATATATTGAAAAGGAAAAGAATGGAATTTTAAAGGTAGCACTCAAGCAATTTACTTGGAAGGGCAGAGAAATACCATGTAGTAGGTAGGTATGGTGGACACAAATGGCATAGTTATTGGCTCAAGGATTTGGATGCACGAGAAGTAATCCCTCTCAATACAAGGCTTAGGCTAGCAAGATTGTTTGAAGCAAACACAAGTATGAACCGGTACAACAAAACTCACATAAAAACATATTGTAAGCATTATAAGACTCTACACTGTCTTCCTTGTTGTTCAAACCCTTACTAGAAAATATCTAGACCTTAGAGAGACCAATCATGCAAACCAAATTTTAGCAAGCTCTATGTATTTCTTCACTAATAGGTGCAAAGTATATGATGCAAGAGCTTAAACATGATCTATATGTGCACAACAATTGCCAAGTATCAAATTATTCAAGACATTATACCAATTACCACATGTAGCATTTTCTGTTTCCAACCATATAGCAATTAACGAAGCAGTTTCAACCTTCGCCATGAACATCAAGAATAAAGCTAAGAACATATTTGTTCATATGCAACAGCGGAGCGTGTCTCTCTCCCACACAATGAATGCTAGGATCCAATTTTATTCAAACAAAACAAAAAACAAAAACATACAGACGCTCCAAGTAAAGCACATAAGATGTGACGGAATAAAAATATAGTTTCACTAGAGGAACCTGATAATGTTGTCGATGAAGAAGGGGATGCCTTGGGAATCCCCAAGCTTATATGCTTGAGTCTTCTTGAAATATGCAGGGATGAACCACCTGGGCATCCCCAAGCTTAGAGCTTTCACTCTCCTTGATCATATTGTATCATCCTCCTCTCTTGATCCTTGAAAAATTCCTCCACACCAAACTCAAAACAACTCATTAGAGGGTTAGTGCACAATCAAAATTCACATGTTCAGAGGTGACATAATCATTCTTAACACTTCTGGACATTGCACAAAGCTACTGAAAGTTAATGGAATAAAGAAATCCATCAAACATAGCAAAACAGGCAATGCAAAATAAAAGGCAGAATCTGTCAAAACAGAACAGTCCGTAAAGACGAATTTTTTAGGTGCACCAGACTTGTTCAAATGAAAATGCTCAAATTGAATGAAAGTTGCGTACATATCTGAGGATTACTCACGTAAATTGTCAGATTTTTCTGAGTTACCTACAGAGAACACTGCCCAAATTCGTTACAGCAAGAAATCTGTTTCTGCGCAGTAATCCAAATCTAGTATGAACCTTACTATCAAAGACTTTACTTGGCACAACAATGCGACAAAATAAAGATAAGGAGAGGTTGCTACGGTATTAACAACTTCCAAGACTCAAATATAAAACAAAAGTGCAGAAGTAAAATCATGGGTTGTCTCCCATAAGCGCTTTTCTTTAACGCCTTTCAGCTAGGCGCAGAAAGTGTATATCAAGTATTATCAAGAGATGAAGCATTAACATCAGGGTTTGGAGTTTTCTCCACTATGCATTGTATCTTATCTATGTAAGTTTCAGAGGCTCCTTTTTCATTAGTCTTAGGCTTGCTATTCTCATCAAACAAATTTTCAGGGACAAGCCAAGCATAGTTATTTTCTAGAGCTTCATGCATTCCTAGGAGCTTACTAGGTATTGGTGCTTTAATCTCCCCACCATCATTAACATTATTAGTGTACCTTATTCTATCCATGTCCATCTTTTCAAGTGTTCTTTTAAAATCGGTGAACAAACCAAGCCTCTTATGCTTAATAAAAACTTTTCTAGCTTCTTTAGCTATATCTTTAAATTCTCTATCAAGGACTTTTAAAATAAAATCTCTCTTTTCTCCCCTCTCCATATCAGAAAGTGTAAGAAACATGTGTTGTATCATGGGATTGAGACTAATAAATCTAGTTTCCAACATGTGTACTAAACAGGCAGAGGCACTTTCATAAGTAGGAGCAGCTTTTAATAATGGTATATCTTCAAAATCTTCATCCATGCTAACATGGGTGAAAAATGCTTCTATATTATCTCTTCCAATGATAGACCCTTCTCCTACATGTATATCTTTTAGAGTAAACTTAGGAGGAAACATGATGAAATAAGTAAAGTAAATGCAAGTAAATATTTTTTTTTTGTGTTTTTAATATGGAGAACGCAAACAAGATAGTAAATAAAGTAAAGCTAGCAACTAATTTTTTTTGTATTTTGATATAATGCAGCAAACAAAGTAGTAAATAAAATAAAGAAAGACAAAAACAAAGTAAAAAGATTGGAAGTGGAGACTCCCCTTGCAGCGTGTCTTGATCTCCCCGGCAACGGCGCCAGAAACTTAGCTTAACACGCATACAACACGCGACCGTTGGGAACCCCAAGTGGAAGGTGTGATGCGTACAGCAGTAAGTTTCCCTCAGTAAGAAACCAAGGTTTATCGAACCAGTAGGAGCCAAGAAGCACGTTGAAGGTTGATGGCGGTGGAGTGTAGTGCGGCGCAACACCAGGGATTCCGGCGCCAACGTGGAACCTGCACAACACAACCAAATTACTTAGCCCCAACGTGATAGTGAGGTTGTCAATCACACCGGCTTGCTGTAACAAAGGATTAGATGTATAGTGTGGATGATGATGTTTGCAGAGAACACTAAGAACGAGTATTGCAGTAGATTGTATTCGATGTAAAGAATGGACCGGGGTCCACAGTTCACTAGTGGTGTCTCTCCGTAAGATAAATAGAATGTTGGGTGAACAAATTACAGTTGGGCAATTGACAAATAAAGATGGCATGACAATGCACATACATGTTATGATGAGTAGTGTGAAATTCAATTGGGCATTACGACAAAGTACATAGACCGCTATCCAGCATGCATCTATGCCTAAAAAGTCCACCTTCAGGTTATCATCCGAACCCCTTCCAGTATTAAGTTGCAAACAACAGACAATTGCATTAAGTATGGTGCGTAATGTAATCAACACAAATATCCTTAGACAAAGCATTGATGTTTTATCCCTAGTGGCAACAGCACATCCACAACCTTAGAACTTTCTGTCACTGTCCCAGATTTAATGGAGGCATGAACCCACTATCGAGCATAAATACTCCCTCTTGGAGTTACAAGTAACGACTTGGCCAGAGCCTCTACTAATAACGGAGAGCATGCAAAATCATAAACAACACATAGATGATAGATTGATAATCAACATAACATAGCATTCCATATTCATCGGATCCTAACAAATGCAAAATGTAGCATTACAAATAGATGATCTTGATCATGTTAGGCAGCTCACAAGATCCGACAATGATAGCACAATGAGGAGAAGACGACCATCTAGCTACTGCTATGGACCCATAGTCCAGGGGTGAACTACTCACACATCACTCCGGAGGCGACCATGGCGGTGAAGAGTCCTCCGGGAGATGATTCCCCTCTCCGGCAGGGTGCCGGAGGCGATCTCCTGAATCCCCCGAGATGGGATTGGCGGCGGCGGTGTCTCTGGAAGATTTTCCGTATCGTGGCTCTTGGTACTGGAGTTATTATCGACGAAGGCTTCTTATAGGCGGAAGAGTAGGTTTAGGGACGACGCGAGGGGCCCACACAACAGGGCTGCGCGGCCAGGGGGTGGGCCGCGCCGCCCTGGCGTGTCACCGCCTCATCGCCCCAATTCGTTTCCCTTTCGGACTTCTGGAAGCTTGGTGAAAAAATAAGATTCTGGGCGTTGATTTCGTCCAATTCCGAGAATATTTCCTTACTAGGATTTCTGAAACCAAAAATAGCAGAAAACAGCAACTGGCTCTTCGGCATCTTGTTAATAGGTTAGTGCCGGAAAATGCATAAATATGACATAAAGTATGTATAAAACATGTAGGTATTGTCATAAAACAAGCATGGAACATAATAAATTATCGATACGTTGGAGACGTATCATTGTCTTCTCCTCGTATGCTATCATGTTTAGATCTTGTGAGCTGCCTATCATGATCAAGATCATCTATTTGTAATGCTACATGTTGTGTTTGTTGGGATCCGATGAATATGGAATATTATGTCAAGTTGATTATTGATCTATCATATATGTGTTGTTTATGATCTTGCATGCTCTCCGTTGCTAGTAGAGGCTCTGGCCAAGTTGATACTTGTGACTCCAAGAGGGAGTATTTATGCTCGATAGTGGGTTCATGCCTCCATTGAATGCAGGGATGTGAGAGAAAGTTCTAAGGTTGTGGATGTGTTGTTGCCACTAGGGATAAAACATCAATGCTTTGTCTAAGGATATTTGTATTGATTACATTACATACAGTACTTAATGCAATTGTCTGTTGTTTGCAACTTAATCTTTGGAAGGGTGCGGATGCTAACCCGAAGGTGGACTTTTTAGGCATAGATGCATGCTGGATAGCGGTCTATGTACTTTGTCGTAATGCCCTAAGTAAATCTCATATTAGTCATCATGATATGTATGTGCATTGTTATGCCCTCTCTATTTGTCAATTGCCCAATTGTAATTTGTTCACCCAACATACTATTTATCTTATTTGAGAGACACCACTAGTGAACTGTGGATCCCGGTCCATTCTTTTACATCTAAAATACAATCTACTGCAATCTCTGTTCTCTGTTGTTCTTCGCAAACAAACATCATTCTCCACACCATACATTTAATCCTTTGTTTACAGCAAGCCGGTGAGATTGACAACCTCACTGTTAAGTTGGGGCAAAGTATTGTGATTGTGTTGTGCAGGTTCCACGTTGGCGCCGGAATCCCTGGTGTTGCGCCGCACTACACTCCTTCACCAACAACCTTCATGTGGTCTTCATCTCCTACTGGTTCGATAACCTTGGTTTCTTACTGAGGGAAACTTGCTGCTGTACGCATCACACCTTCCTCTTGGGGTTCCCAACGGACGTGTGCTTCACGCGTCATCAATGCCTTGTTTACCACAGAAGCTACATAAAGATGTTAGCTAAAATCAACCAAGTTTGATTACCTACGCAGCCTGGTTTAGAGCTCGGGTAAGAAAGGAGGGTTCTCACATGAAATAATAACCATGCACTCAGTTGGAAATAGTCTATAAACTGACCACCTTGGGGTGTACCATCCAGGAACTACCTCGTTCTTGATAGTTCTCTACAGCACATTCGAAGAAGATAAAACTAGCTAAATCTGTTTGGAGATGTACATGTATTTAAACATTTTTTTCCTTCTGTTTGAGTTTTTCTTGGCAACTCGAATTGAACTGAATTGAATGGAACTGAAATCGGTACGTTGACGCTGACACACGGTAGATAGTTCATCGGTAGACACTGACACTGACACTAGGTAGATAGTTCATCGGTAGACACTGACACTGACACTAGGTAGATAGTTCATCGGTACACTAACACTAACATTGGTAGATAGTTCATCGGATAGTTGAAATCTAGGGTTTATATATCTCATAAGTCATCATCGAAATCGGAGTTGTCGCCATCCTCCGCGGCCTTCTTGGCGGCTTCCTCCGCGGCATCCTCGGCCTCCATCTCCGCGACCAACTTGTCGTACCAATCGCGGTCCTCCGCGGCCTTCTTGGCGGCTTCCTCCGCGGCTTCCTCCGCCTCCATCTCCGCGACCATCTTATCGATCCAACCGGGATCGTCATCGTCAGAGCTATCGTCAACTACGATAGTGGGAGGTGGCGCCGAGGATGAAGGCGGACGAGAGGAGGCCGCCGCAGCTCGCTGCGCCGCCATTTGCGCGTAGAACTCGAGCTCCTCTGCCAGGTGCAGCGGATGCGCCACACGGAAGGCTGCCATTTCCGCCTCATCGCGGTTCCGGATGGACATCCGCATGTATTCCCGGCGGACGGCGCGCTCCTCGGCGCGGGTAAAGACGCTGAACGGCGGCGCCACGAACTCGGCCGCCGCGAGGTTGTCGACGCCGAAGAAGTTCTGCGGCCCGGCGGCGCCGTCGTAGCGCCACACCATGACGTCGTACGCGCGGGCGGTGAGTTCGGCCGAGTCGAACATCCCCAGCCAAAATCGCTCGCCGCCGCGCGTGGTCTCGGTGCCCCACCGGCCGGAGAGGCGGTGCCACACGCCGTGGTAGCCGGTGGACGAGCGCGGCAGGGCGTGGCGCGGTGGCATCTCCACCGCAGGTGGAGGCTGGGCGCAGGCGGAGGCGGGGCGGCAGGGGTCGGCGGCGAGGCGGGGCGGCGCGGCTCGGGGAGGTGCGGAGGCGCGGGCGGCAGGTGCGGCTCGGGAGGTCGCGAATCGGGGCGTGGATCCGGGGGCGGGGGTGCTCGCGGCGGCGGCAAGGGTCGAGGGGAGGCGGGCGATGGCCAGAATCGCGGCAGAGGCGGGAAATTTCCCGCGCGACGAGGAAGAGATATTTTTGGAACCGTTTGGGTTCCTATCTTTGGAATAAGTAACTTCCTATTTTGGCTATATTTGCTGTGATATTTTTGGAATAAGTAACTTCCTATCTTTGCTATATCAACGACCGAAGCGTAGCACAGTGGCTCGGTCGAGTGTTCGTGCTCGGTCGAGGGTTCGACTCCTCGCAATAGCAGTTTTTGCCTATTAATTTGCGCGAGCGCAGTGCATCCACCGCATGGGCCGTCAGACTAGCTATTCATTCACCGCTTGGGCCGCCGTGATAACAGTGGGGCTGACCCATTAAAATAGATATATCATAAAGAGCCCAATAGAGGACAGCCCAACAGAGGAGGATATCACCAGCAGCCCAACACAAGGGTGGGCAGCACAGGAAAAAAATTAGCGAGATGCATAGGTCCCACATGTGTGAGGAAAAGTGATGACATGGTAGCCAAGTCACAGCTTCAATTACGCAGAAAGCCGAACGACGATCTTGTTTCGTCGCAATAGGCTGCACTATAACGTCGTAATCCATCCCGATTAGATTGTGACGTTATCGTTTACGCGGCTAACGGCCCCAGAACGTCACTATTTTCAAGGGTTTTCCCCCCTCCAGCGGCCAACAACGGTGTGGCTCAAAAACGTCACGAAATTATGACGTTTTCCTATAGCGTCACTATTAAAACATCATAGTTGGACAGTTTTCTTGTAGTGTGCTGTAACATGCTTCATTTGAAAAATGGTGTACAAAGATGCATACTATTGAGGAAGAGTAAGTTCACCTAAAATATGTATCCTCTATCCTCCCATAAGCGCGTAATAGAATCAATTCAACATCAAAAGCACATATGCTAAAGAAGCCATTTCAACACTTATTAAACCTTTCCAAAAGGAAGAGTCACCACCACTTGTAGGTTTTTTGCAAATTTCTCTTTGACTTGTACGCAGCTAAGGCCCATCCCATAAGCGCGCTTGCCTCCTTCGTTCCTCTTTGCCTAACTAAAATAAAAGTTTGATATGGTATCAGGCCTAAGGTCTCGAGTTCAAGTCCTGATTTTCGCTATTTATCCTAAAATTGTCGATGCCCTCTCTCTGTCCATGTATTTGCCTCTTTATTCATATGTGTATTTGTTGTTGTTCTTCATCTTCTTTTATTCTTCTCCCGTTACAAGGAGAGTAGGGCTGTGAAGTGTATAAGTTGATTGTACTAGCCATTTTCATCGGTTCGGATTTTTAGTTATGTTAGTTAGTGCATGAATCTTGACACGGTATCTTAGGTTCGAGTCCTAGTTTCATACGTGTGTTTGCTCTTCTTCTATTCATGTGTTGACTTTCTTTTCTTTCGTCACAACTGAGAGGGAGTGCTGTGAAGTGTATAGATAGATTTAGTAGCCCTTTCTATGAATTCGGACTTTCAGTTATATTGGCTAATGAAACTTGATGGGACACCCTCGCCCATATAATAGTCATGTGCTTTGCATCCTCCCACAATTGATATGAGACTAAAAATTTGTTTTATGCTTGTCTTTCTGCATACACCATGTGTTTGTTGTATTCTCCCGTTTTGTTGCTGCTTCTTCAAAAAAAAAAATCCCATTTCGTCAAATTTTCATGGAGGCCGACCTGGTTCCGTACTTGTGGATAGCAAAGTTCCCAATCTTGAGACGCCTGATGGCTGACGTGGTCGTGCTAGATAGCCAGTGCTACAAACATTTGGATGGCCACCGTTGGCTATCTACAACTTGGCACTTTTTGTCCGGCCCCAGTGGCTACGTGTACTCATCTACTCCTACTCGGCACCACAGAAAAGCACCATTCTTCCCCGCCCAAATCAAGGAGCCGGCACACAACGCTCCGGCTCACCGCGACTTCGCCGGAGAAGGTGAGGTTTTCCTCAACCACACGGCGCAGATACCATCTTCTTGGAGCCTTCTCCCCCCCTTCCGTCCTCACAATTTATCTATCTACCTACAGCTGCCGCCGACGCCTCAGTCCCAACCCCCATCCCCGCCTCTCACGCGCGTCGCCGCCTCCATCGGTTTCCCCTTCTTCCTCGCCCCGCTGGACATCTCTACTCCGACTTAGTCTTTGGCTGTCGGGTCTCCTTCCAATTTGAGGTATGAGCTAGGTTATTTGTTTTCATCCTGTGCAGGGAGCAACTCTCTTTATTAAAATCAGTCAATCCCACTCCTAGAGAGGGGGAGAAGGGATCTTCACAATTTCTGGGTGCACCCGGCACACCATATAGATCCGGACTCTGGTTTCCAGTTCAATTTTAGGAAGTAGGGCTGTTAGTGGCGTTGCATAGGTACGGACTGAAATAGTATACTGAATTACTGATGCAGCTTGCTGTCTTTTTCCAGATACCGTCGCTTATAGCGGTTCTTTCAGCATGGAGCTCTGCACAGCTTCTCTATCAACTTCGGCACATCGCTCTCATATATCCACGTTTAACCGTCCACTGCCATACCATCAATATGCCAGTTCAAGATCATGGGTTTCGAAAAGGAGAAGGCAATCCTCACTCTATGTCATGAATGCCGCATCAACCCGTGTCCTACCCTCTTCTCGGGGCATAGGCAAACCTGCGCAAACTAATGGCGCAGCTGTGAGCAACCAAAAGAACAGTGCACTAGAGCAGCTTGATATCGAGCGCGGTGTCTGTATCCCTTTCCGAAAGTACTCTCCAGAAATGGTATGGAGCACTACGAGCATTTCTGTTTGCAAGATTTGGTTTTCTGAAGTTTTGCTGTAATTATTTCCCATTCCATAATTGCTAGGTCAGGAATAAAGTGTTGGGGTCAAGTGGCTCTGTGCTGTCCCTCGCTAGTCGAGGAGTGGAGATTATCTGGAAGTTAGGCTTTTACTGGTCATCTCTGGTGTACGACTACTTGGTTGGACGGGATGAAGAAATCGTGCCATTCCGTGCCCGCCAGCTCCGCAATCTCTTATGTGATCTCGGGCCGTCGTTCATAAAAGCAGGCCAGGTTATGTTCTTTTCATTTTCAGATAAATCTTATAGAAAATTAAAGCTTTACTTGCTGCTCTGTGTTACTGTCTCAACATTTATGTATTTAATTATTTATTCAGGTTCTAGCTAACAGGCCTGATATTATTCGTGAGGATTATATGAGCGAACTGTGTATTCTGCAAGATGATGTTCCCCCATTCGCTAACCAGGTATATGGTTACAACCAAATTTTCTTGCAAATTGTTCTGGGCAAATATTATGGTAGGGCTGATCAAACCAGGATGGTCAACTGAGCTTTCCTTATTGCTGCATACCTGGTAGGTGGCTTTTTCCATAATCGAGGAGGAACTTGGACAACCTCTAGAACAATTGTTCAGCAAAATTTCATCAGAGACAATAGCAGCTGCAAGTCTGGGCCAAGTTTACCGTGCCACGCTTAGAGAAACCGGCGAGGATGTTGCTATCAAGGTTTGTTTTCGTTTCATTTTATTTTCTTACTTGAAGTACTCTGAAGTTTGTGCCTTCATGCATGCATTTCCCAAATGTTCTTTAACAAGGATGGCTATAGACATACTTTCTCTATCCCCCTCTCCCCCTGATGAAATCCATGTCTTTTATTGCTTGCATTGTTCATGAGCCAAATGCTTATGTATGCTCTCTTAGAATGTCCAGATGCTGACACTACCAAGATCGCCTTGTACTCTTTGCTGAATTCCTAAATCTAAATGTTCCTTTTAACTTCGAAAGGGAATAAGCTTATTTTATGTTTATCTCTTTAATTTGTCCCATTCAAAATTACAGGTTCAGAGGCCAGGGATTGAGCCAATAATATACCGAGATTTGTTCCTTTTCCGCACTCTGGCTTCATTTTTGAATGGGATTAGCCTTCAAAAACTAGGCTGCAATGCAGAGCTTATTGTTGATGAATTCGGTGAAAAACTTTTGGAAGAACTTGATTACACTCTTGTAAGTATTTCCTTGTTCCTTGTTCTGTTTTCATGTCGATATCTAGCCTCCCTAACTTGCTTGGGAAAAAGGCTTTGATGTTGTTGTTTTTCTTGTCGATATCAAGTTACCAGAATAAGCTATTATGCATCTCAACCTTCTGTTTCTTTGCACGGAGGTATTGCTATCTTTTATGTGTCATGAAGATACTATAGGTGGTTTCAGCAACGTTTTTTATGTTTAATTGTTTATTTTGGTGATGAATGTATGGATTGGAGTTGACGTCCTTCCATTTCTATGCAATCAGGAAGCTAGAAACATTGAGGACTTCATAGTAAATTTTAAGAATGATCCAACTGTGAAGATCCCTTTAGTATATACGAAGTTTTCAGGTTCTCGTGTTTTGGTGATGGAATGGATAGATGGAATCCGATGTACCGATCCACAGGTTTGCAGAATTTATCATATCATTTGTTACCTATTTCTAATGTGAGTTAGTTCATTTAAAATTTATAGCATCATTAAGTTCACAATTTTATTCTCTCAGGCTATAAAAGCAGCTGGGATTGATGTGGAAGGCTTTCTCACAGTTGGAGTGAGTGCAGCATTGCGTCAGTTACTCGAGTTTGGCCTTTTCCATGGCGATCCGCATCCTGGAAATGTTTTTGCGATGCGAGATGGCCGTATTGCTTATGTGGACTTTGGCAATGTGGCAGTCCTTAGCCAGGTCTGGAATCTTTTTTGTTTGGCAGCAGCAGAGTTCACCTTTCCAGTTGCACTCGATTGGATTTTTGTTGTTGCTTGTCTGTCAATATATGATTAATAATATATCATGCACGGTGTACTACCAATGATTGTTTAGTAGGAAAAACTGATCACTTGGGTGGTCAAAATGTTGGTCAGCTACTTATAGTTCTACAATCTGTTAAGTGTTAACACTCCACAAAATAAGTATTATCAACACACAAGAAATGTACCGCTTGTTGTGAATGTATTCTTGTAGTGTATTGCATTGGCAGATAAGAAATTGCTTACATGTTTTATTGTCATTGTTTGTCATATATGCAGCAAAACAAAGAAATCCTGATTGATGCTGTAGTTCATGCTGTAAATGAAGACTATGCGGAAATGGCAAATGACTTCACAAGGCTTGGTTTTCTTGCTAGTGGAACAGATGTATCCCCAATTATCCCAGCTCTTGAAGCTATTTGGCAAAACTCAGCTGGAAAAGGCTTGGCGGACTTCAATTTCAGGAGTGTGACTGGTAATCCCTATGTTTGCTTCTACCTGCTCTACATCTTCCCGATATGTTTTTAGATGACATGTTTGTTGGAGTGGAAGTTCTTGTTTATTAATTCATGATACTTTTCTAAGGAATCCCTTGTGGGTGCTCGCATATGTTGAAGAATATTCTTTATTGGTTTGCTTCCACCAATGATGAATTCTTAGTGTAACACTGCTCCATGTATTCAGATATCATCATTTCCTAATGACTAATGGAATTCAAAATTACAGGAAAGTTTAATCAGCTCGTGTACAATTACCCCATCCGTATCCCAGAAAGGTTTTCTTTGGTCATTCGGTCTTTGTTAACTCAAGAAGGAATTTGTTTTACTCTTGAACCTGATTTTAAGTTCCTTGAGGTATGGCATGTGCTACCCTTTTCAGTTCTCATGAAAACATTAGTGTATGTTTGTTTGCTTACTTATGTCCTTCACTTGTTTCTTCATATTTAGGTTGCATATCCATATATAGCAAATCGTCTTTTGACAGATCCAAATCCTGCTCTCCGTGAACGGCTGATACAGGTATGTTGTAATTTCTAAAAGCCCTTCTAACATAACTCCAGTTGGTAGTGTTTGCCATATACTACATCAGTCTGAGCCAAATGTGAAATGAAGCATCAGTATAACAGCAAGCTTTTTCTTTCTCCAATACCTGGGCAATAGAAGAAGAAAGCCAGACTTTGGCCAATATACAAACTCAAGGCTTCACAGCAAACAGAAAAATAAAACACAAAAGCCAGAACAAATAAAAACTTATACAGTTTGGGTTAGTGAATTGACCTTATAATTTGGAAGCCTGTTTCTATCAAAAATGAGAAAGCAGAAAAAAATATCTTTGGTAGTTAACTAGTTATGTCTATTAGTTAACAGTGAACAGTTCATAATTTGGAGGCCTGATGTACTGTGCATGCAATTTTGCTACCTTTACTTTACTGTTGCTGTTTATAACATTTTTGAAATATTATCACCATTTACCTACCTTTTTTCTATACAGGTGTTATTCAAAGATGGGTTGTTCCAGTGGAAACGACTTGAAAACCTGATAGTTCTTGCCAAGGAAAATGTGAACAAAATGAGCACCAATCCTGCACTGATTAGCAATAGTCTGTGAGTACTGTACACACCAGTTGTGTCATATTGTACTGTTGTACCTATCAAGTTGTTCCTGTAAGTGTTCTGATTTTCCGTACTGCAGGCAAACTGTGTCAAGTCAAAAAATGGAGAAAAAATTGGATCTCACTGACACAATAAAAGATGGAGCACGGCTGTTCCTTATTGATTCTGCGATCAGGAGACAACTTATAATGGCTTTCACCGAGGACTCCAAGTTGCATGTAGAGGAGGTACTACTCTATATGGATTGGTCAATGTTGACGGAAAGGAATACCCATACAGTTACAAACTATACAAATAGATTTCTTGATGAATTACCACAACTCATTTCTCTCTTTGGCAGCTTGCTGATGTATACAGACTGGTGGAAGATCAGATAGATATACCTTCAGTTGCTCTGGAGGTTCTCCAAGGTACATCTATGAAACTCCATTTTTCTTGCTCTTGCCATTCATGGAAACATTTCTCTGTGCTTAGCTCTCCACATGTCTATCGTACTCCCTGTGCAGATTTACCATCCGTGGCACGCGATTTTATGCTTTCATGGAGTGACTCTGTTCTGTCTGATCGCCAAAACTGACCCACCCAAACAGCTCGAACAGCAAGCAGCAACCTGCTAGTTAGGAACATCCATCAACTTACGACGAGTTAATCTGCATAGAGATATAGATAGATAGACAAGATTCTTCTTCTCCTATTCTTTTGTGATGCACTACTGTATAGCAAGATCACAGATCTGCACATGCCACTTGTATAGAGGAACAGGGACTTGTATATAATTTGAGCTTGTAATATTCTGGAAAAAAGACAGTAGGTGTACACATGAGGTACAGAGATATATCAATGTGTTTGCTCATTTTGATTCTCTGTTGTATACATCAGCATCTTATTAGGGTGAGACAATGATCATGATACTTATGAGCATCTTCATGATACTTGAGACATCTTTTTATAGACGAAGAGAGTAAAAAAATATGGTTGTGCAGGCATATAATGCAATTTCCTAAATCCTAGACCCAAAAATCAATCCTGGCACGGGCATTAGATCCTCGGGACGAGAACACGCACACATAATCAGTAGTCAGTCTAAGCTCTGAACAGTAGTTGGATCCAAAGATGTCAGAGATGTAGAAGTGAGTTTGGGATAAGTGGGTCAAGCTTATTAGAGTCATGTGACTTTCATTCTAAACTATAGTCCTCCTTTTCCTTGTTAATAAATTCGGATTTCATTACTCCCTCTGATCCATTCTACTAATTGACTCGGATTTATCAGAGTCAAGTAAAAGCGATCGGAGGGAGTATCCCACTTATCTCACTTAATTTGGCACGGCAGAGAGGGACACAAAATTAGATATGAGACCAGAACTCAGATTTGACTAATTACTCGAGGCATACTTGCAAACGGATGTGCTGATGGAAGACACCAGCGCAAGGAAACTACTAAGGATGAAGCGTAAACCTGTGATTGATTGTGGAAAACCTAAGTCTGATTGAGCAATTTGTGTGTGATTGTGAAAAACATAGCTGAAAATTATTCGATGCAAGATGTGCATGTGCGATTTTAGGATTTGTTGGTGGATAATTCATAATTGTGCTATTTGCACTGGTATCTACATTAACAATCTCGATTAAAAGAGTTAATATCATAATTGGCCAAAACTGCGCAAGCATGCGGATTATAGCGCCTAAGCACTGCCTAAAGCCATTTTTCTGCTTTTAGGCATGTAAATCGACGTATACAAGCACCCTGTAACATTACATTGTTGTAGTGTAAAATGATGGCTAGTAGATAGGAAAGGCATGACAATGTTTGTGTAATTTGGAATGTGGCATCATTAACAAGATTTATTTTTATCTTATCACTGAATTAGCCTCCCTTCTTAAAAGACAATTTAATTTAGAAATACCATACAACTTTTCATAGCTCGGACAAGTTTGACAGTGTAACATAACTCCTCTTTAGAGTACCAATGTAGGACAAAATGGCATAATAACATCATAAGCATACTTTTGGCATAAGGTTGGTTAAGCATAATTTTGGCATAAGGTTGGCACATGTACCTTTTCATTGTGTTCTACACTTCTACTTTAGCTAGGAGAAAGTTCATTCGATTTTAGCATTTAGACGCTCTCTCATATATCTTGGAGCTCCTTAAGGATTATTTTAGAACAATATTTTCTATTAATACAACTCTTTGTATCATCCTTTCTAAACTTGGACCTACAACTAATCATTAAAAAAATCTTATGGGTATATATAACAAACATAAGATGATTGAATCGGAAAAGGATATATGAACTAGATTCCTTTCTTTCGACGGTTAACTCATGGGGAAGAGTTTATAGGGCAAGATTTCCACGAAAGTACAATTTTTGTCATCACGATCCTTTTGAACGTCTCTACAATTAGTCGAGGCTCTATCTCCAATCCAAAATCAAGAATTTATCATTCTTCATAGGAGTTGTAAACTAAAAATACCTTCATTATCGTGATTATAAAGAACAATCGTATATAGTTCTAGCATTTTGATAAAAAAGGAAGTACAATGGTAAGAAAAATTAGATAAAAATGTAAATAAATTAAGATCTTATATTGGATTGGCATGGCATAATCCAAATATGACTAAGAAAGAGGTAAATTGCCAAAGATGCCTAGGGTGAGGTATGATCTCTAGCTTCCCCCCCCCCCCCCCCCACCCAGTTCAAATTCAAACCTTTTTGCTAGTGAACTCTCTTTATCTCCCTCCTTTTCTTCCCAAGTCCCTCGTGGCGGGACGGAATATTTTAAGGGTATCTCTGCGGTGGCTCCTAGCTATTGTGGGCCTCATTCTCCTATTGGGTCAATGTGTCCTTAACATAATCAACCAAATTCAACTTCACAGACAAGAGCCTCTCCGGCTCACCTGCAAGACGATCACGCCCTCCTCCATACCATAACAGGTCCATTCGGCAACATATTTCCACGCCGGTGCTCCCTCACACCGATGTCCAACGGTTTCGTGGATGGTGGCAAAGGTTTATTTCTTCTGAAACTCCGCATCAGAGCACGAGCCTAAAAGCCAAGGAATCTTCTTTGCCCGACATCATGATCAAGCAGGCCCAAGAGCTTGGAGCATTACACAGAGTATTTCAAAGGGCCGCTATCTTCTTCCCAAGTTTGAGCTCTCGCGTCACTTTTCTTACTCCATCTCCCATTTGATGAAGAGCTGATGGTACATGCATGAAGTGTGGGTTTTGAGGATGTGGTTTTAAAGCATGCCATATTGCACGGTATACACGATAGTGACAATCACTTTGGTTATGGGCTTGTGGCAGATTAGGCGATGAATATTCTATGCGGAGCTTCCATATAGGGATAACTTTTGTGATTAGGAGCGGTTATACGATAATACTACCCACGATTCAAATTATTTATTGCCGATTTAAACAAGTAATTTAGATTGGAGGGAGTAACTTCTTAAAACTGGTTTTAGATGACTAGTTTTTTTGAGGAATATAGTAGGGGAAGCTTCTACACTATTTTATTTTCAACACTAAGAACCAAAATCCGCGTCAGGGGAAACTTAAACTTAGATAGTTGGGTTGTACATCCATTTTCCTAACCAAGTGATCTAGTGTTTCAAAGACGGGTTCCAAAGTGCCGAACACGGGACACAGATGAGTTTTGGTATGCCCACATCAATATGGGAATTGGCGATTACCAATTTGGTCACTTGCAACCACTAGACATAATAAGTGGGTCAAAAAACCGCGCCAAAGGCGATGGGACATATCATTTTAAAACTTCATTGTCTTTGGTAGACTTTTGTTTCTAGAATTGTCATTTCTCACACATAATTTTGAAAATCATGATTTTTGATTACTCCCTCCGTCTCGGATTAACAGGCGCGCACGTAGTTTAAGAAATTGCTTTGACCATTATTTTAGTCAATAAAATATGAAATATATGGCACAAAAATTATATCATTGGAAAGTTTTTTTTGCATACGAATCTAACGATATATATTTTGTAGACATAAAAGTTATATTTTGTTGATCAAATCAATGGTCAAAGTTTATCTTGAACTGCGTGCGTGCCTGTTAAACCCAAACGGAGGTAGTACTACTAATCTTATGAACTTAAGTCGATATTAGCAAACCACCGTGAATGATTTGTCACACATTTTAGCTCGAAGAGCATGATATGGGTCCAGACTTTGGGGTGATACTCTTTTTAATGATTTGATCGATAAAATTGTTGAACCTTTTATACTCTCCGATCCATTTTAATTAATTTGGATTTAGTATAAAAGTAAGAGAGTAGAAAAAGACACACGGCGCGATTGCATTGTAAGAAGGAAGCGGCGCAGTGAATGCGAGGAGTACTCTCTTCCAAGCCAAACACAAGGCACATCGAGTGACAGACACTGGGATTCCCCGAATCGACCCAGCTCCAATCCCCCCCAAAACCCCAAGCTTTGCAAACCCTAGCAATGGCGATGCCAACAATTTCCATCCACTGAGTCACTCTGCTCCACTCCACTCCACTCCAATCGAATCGAATCTTAAAGGAAAGGAGGGAAGGATGGGTTCTTCTCGGCCGGTCTCCAAGCAGGAGAGAGGGCGGCGGGCGATGAAGGCCATGAAGCCCCTCGGCTTCTCCAGCAAGCTGTGCTCCAACGTCCTCCGGCGCCTCCTCGAGCTCTACGACCATAGGTGGGCGCTCATCGAGGACGATAACTACCGCGTCTTCGCCGAGGCCATCCTCGACGCTCAGGTCCCGACCCCCCTTCCTTCTTTCCTCGCCATCAATCCTCCAGTCCCCAATCCACTCCCCTCACAAAATGCCTTTTTCTTGGGGCGCTCTTCAGGCCAATGGCAACGGGGATCCGCAGCCGGAGCTGGAGCAGGAGGAGACCGACGATTTCCCGGCAGAAGGAGGCCCATCGACCTCCCTCGCCGCCGCCGCCACCCGCGAGGACCCCCTCGGCCCTCCCTCGCCTCCACCCTCCTGTCCCACAGCCGAACATCAAGGCACTACCACGGAACTGGCCATCTCTCCTCGAGCCGATTCGCCTCCGCTGGCTAGAGGCACTACGAGGGTGCTCGGCAAAAGGCGGCAGAGGCAGACAATCGACGCCTATCTTCAGCCGGAGGATGGCGTATTCCTGAGGGAGCCCAAGCCTGAGCCTGTCGATATGGACTGTTGTGATGTCCAGCCTGGCCTGGTATGCCGTTCGCCGCGAGGTGTGGCATCCTCGTCCGGACTTCGAGAACCGCCTCCGCCGCAGTCCGGTCGAAATCCTAAACAGATCCCAGGTTGTCACTGACCATTTGATCCTTTTGTCCTCGTAGGTTAAGCAGATACATTTGCCTTTCTTTTACTTTCAAATCATGCCGACATTGTGCTTCTTTGCTTGGTAACCGTCAGTCGTTAAAGCATAAGAAGTAATTCCATTATCTGCTTGCTTGATTACAATGTTACAATTATCTCCCGCGCCGCACATAGATATGCCAATTGCACTCTTGCTATAATTGAATCCTTTGCTTGGTAACTTAATGCACTAAATAAGGCCCTCTGAACTTCAGAGGTCGCACCTGCTGAAACTTTGCTTGGTTGAACTCTTGTTAAGTAGCATGTTAAATATGCCTCTGATCGATCACATCTTTGCTGTTATGTTCTTTCAGCAACGGTCTTATGCTGATTCGACTTCTTTGATTTTCTATAGGTGCTAGAAACAGGACATTTCAGCGTTGCAGAAATAGGGAAATAATAGAACCAACAAGCAGCTCATTGAACAATGGAACAGGATCTGCAGTTGGAAATGTTCAGGAAGCGCCTGATTTGCACATTGTTGTAGCATCATCTGCTATGGGTGAGATTAAGATGTCACTGAAATGCAGTGTCGATCCATCAAAGTTCCGCATGCCTGCTTTAGAAGAAGTTTTCAAGATGGTTGATGACAAATGTCTTGCCTCATCCAAAGTTCTTCCTCCAGATTTTTCCGTTGGCAGCCTCCTGACTGAGATATGCCAGTGTGTTTTACAACTGGGCACTGAACATGCTGTAGAGCATACTGCACAACCAGATATTGTTGGCAATGGCTGCAGGTCAGAGGATGATAGGAAGATGAAACAGAAAGCTGCAGAGGAGTTGTTGGTTTCTAATGGCTCAGAGAATTGGCCAGTGAATTCGACTCCTGTCCAGCAGCAGCATCTGGCACTATCCACATTGAGGATTAACCATGATCTAACGGATATATCCAAGGCAGAAGAAAACATAAGGATATCAATTGTAAATGAATTTGGCGGGGAGAAATTTCCGCCTTCGTTCTATTATATACCACAGAATGTTGTATTCCAGAATGCTCTTGTTGACATGTCACTTGCGAAGATTGGTGGGGAAGACTGCTGCGCTGATTGCTTTGGAAACTGCTTGTCTGCACCTGAACCATGTGCTTGTGCAAGAGAAACTGGGGGTGAATATGCATATACATTAGAAGGTTTGGTTAGGCCAGCACTTATTGATGAGTGTGTCTCTGTGAACCTCTTTCCAGCGGAAAATCAGAAGGTGTTTTGTGAAACTTGCCCGCTTGAGAGGTCTAGAAATAAAGCTTCACCAGAGCCTTGCCGGGGCCACCTTGTTAGGAAATTTATCAAGGAGTGCTGGAGCAAATGTGGCTGCAATATGGAATGCGGTAACCGCGTGGTTCAACGTGGCATAACATGCAATTTACAGGTAATATTTGCTATTTTTGTGAACATAATTGCTGGGGTATCATGAAGAAGGGACGGGATTATATTGATATTTGTTGCTTGCTTTATTTAATGATATGGCAAGGCGTTGTATAGCCTGTGTTACAACCTAACTTGGGAGATAAGTAAGGATAACTAACTCGGAAACTAATCATATCCAAGGATTTCGAGTCGTGCAACTAGTCAACGAGTCCCAACTTCAAGGCCGACTCAAGACTCATTGTATGGGTTGAGCGACTCATTCGACTAGTCATGACTAACCTCGACTAGTCCAGTTTTTTGAGTTGAGCAACTAAAAATTGACCTCACCTGTCATATATATTTTTTCAATATTGGTCTGCCCAGTTCTGGAAAACCTAGATCGAGCTGCCAAGTTTCCCCCCGTGAAACCCAAAATGAATATTGACTCCTGCCGACCCAGTCCTCCTCCACCAACTGCTGCTACTGCTGCGAGGCTCCTCCCCTGGTTGTTGTGGCTGCTGGTCTGCTCCTCCTCCGGTGGCTGCTGCTCTTGCTGCTCTTGCTGTATTGCTCCTCCACCGTCTGCTTCTGCTCCCAGGATCCTCCCATTATCTGCTGCTGTTGCTCTGCTATGCCAGCTGCTAGTTCATGGAGAAGAGGAAGGCCTTGGCCATTATATGGAATTGCCAAGGTTTTCCATCACTCACCTATTCCCAGCCTTCTATTGTATTACACATTTACTATTTTATGTACTAGTATTAGATTATTAGTAATTATACAGTCTAGTACTTTATGGTACCTATTGCTGGACTCATGTCGACTAGTCCACATGAGTCGTGACTAGTCATGACAGGTCTATGAGTCGCTACCCTAGATCGACTCGTGGACTCGTAATCAATGATTACGTGTCGACGTGTCGCAACTTGTCGCTGGGGTACCGACAAGCAGACAAGTCGTGACAAGTCTCGACAAGTGCTAGAATTGTCGATGTGTTGTCGACAAGGAACTACTAAAAAAATACTAAGTAACTAGCCTATCAATTTTTGTAGGATATCGACCCACTCATTATCCCATTGAAATTCTTCTAGGATAAGCACATTAGCCCTCTTTCCTTTGGATCCTTCCTCACGCAGCTTCTGAAACCTATTCTCCATTTGCCGGTTGCATGAGACATAGGATAGCTTGTTCTATCTCTTGTACTCTAAGCGGTTTCTCCCTTTAGTGTGGATCTGCAAAGCGCCAGGGGAGAGGCGTCTGGTGGAGGGAGACGCTACCAGTTTCTGGGTCGTAGGTGGGTCGTAGGGTTTCACGAAGACATTTTATATCCCAGGCATATGACTTGTCGCTCGACCAGTTGACCTAGACAAGTCGAGGTTTGTCGCCGACAAGTCAACTTGTCGATCGACAAGTTCAACTTGTCATGTTGCTCCAGTTTGTCGACATCAGAGTTGCACACACGTAAACTTGTCGTGCAAAAACCTAGACTTGTCGAGCGACACTTAATCATTGCTCGTAATGCTTGATCGTATCTTTAATTAAAAGAACAGTCTAAATAAGGATAATGGGGATCTGAACTGCTACTGCAAGACGCAGCCCCTTGTGGACTTGGTACTGCTGTGGGGATAATCAGCCCACACGACATGGGGTGTGCAGCGTGCTGATTCTACTAACAATTTCACAGGTTTGAAATCATTTAATCCATGAAGCCAGATGGTTTTCAACTATTGTTACTTTTATTATCTAGGTCTTCTTCACTGGAGAAGGGACAGGTTGGGGGCTCCGCACGCTTGATGAATTGCCTAAAGGAGCTTTCGTTTGCGAATATGCTGGTGAGATACTGACATGTACAGAAATGCATGAAAGGGCCGTTGAAAACATGCAAAATGATAGTTATGTACATCCGATACTTTTGGATGCTGGTTGGTGTTCTGAACTGAAGGATGAAGAAGCTTTATGCCTAGATGGCTCATTTTATGGAAATGTTGGTAGATTCATCAACCACAGGTATGCTCTAGCTCTTTCTGGCCGTTTCTTTGATGTTTTTTAATAGACAGCAAGGCCTATAAGTTATCTTCCCAATCTATCTTTTTCTGCTTGTAACAACCATCCACCATCATGTAGATGTTGTGATGCAAATCTAGCAGTGATTCCTATTGAAGTGGAGACTCCTGATCATCACTATTATCATGTAAGTGCTACTCTTGACCACTTTACCCATGTTGCACTTCGAAAATACCATATTATAGTGACGTCATGCTGATGATTTTACTGCTCTTGTCTATAAAAAACAGCTGGCATTCTTCACAAGCAAGAAGGTGGAGGCTTTCGAGGAACTGACATGGGTATGCTTTGCATATATATAATTTCTTAATGTTAATGCATTATTATATGTTTGTTGGTGTGTATTTTCTATGACTGCCAAACTCTATAGCTGCAAAAAGTGAACGAATCGCATGGCATTGCGTTTGCTGTTATCTATTTTGGGGCTTCCCTAATGTATGTATGTATGTATATGCAGTGTGGCTACTGTTGGCTTTATTTATTTATGAGTTGTATCCCTAGAATTTGTTTATGTGCAAGTCCTTGACAGTATTACATTTTTGAAAAGTACAAAAGTGCATATGTGCTGTAAGATAAAGAAAAGCCAACATATCACATATTAGATCCACAGCAAAAGACATGGCAAGTGAGTTGGTGTTGGTTTTTCAGGACTATGGCATTGATTTCGAGACCAAGAAGCAGCCTGTGAAACCATTCGAGTGCCTTTGTGGTAGCCGGTACTGCCGGGGCAGGAGGCATCATTTGAGTACGTGTTTGTTGCCATTGCTTGGCCTCGAAAAACATTGGCATTAGCTTGATTGGCTCTTTGTTTTGTTTTTTCAGGGAAGAGAAGCATAGTAGCTGCTGCTGCCATTGGGGAGGAAGGTTGATGCATTGCAATGCAATGGTTGCTTGGTTAGGGAGGGTTAATTAGGGCAATGTAGTTAAGGAATTTGCAGCAGCGGAAGAAACAATGTGTGTTGAGTTGTTGTGCATTTTGGACAAAGGATGGATCTGGGTGGTAAGCCCGGATGAGCAGACGATGGCCTTCTCCTCTGTGTGAGTATTATGACTTATGTAGTAGTAGTTGTAGTATTAGAGATGTATGTACTAGTTAGGTAGTAGTTGAACATGGTGTTTAATCTAATGGAATGGAACCGGAAGCATGCCTTTCAGTTGTGCATTTAAATATGCTTTCTGCATGGCCATTTTGGTATTAAGAAAGAGGTAAAATGCTCAAGTTGGCCAAGAGGTATACTCTGGTAATGGTCAAGGTCTCAAACAGGTTGTTCATGGCATTTCCATCAACAAAGAAAAGGGTCCCTTCTATGCAGAGACGAGAATCTTTTGCAAGTTGGAAAAGCTAGATTGATGTATTCCATTTGGAGGCCTCCCTTATTAAATTGTACAGTATATTATGATTATTGAGAGTTAAGTTAATCTGAGATTATCATGTTTGAGTTAACTTAAGATGATAAATGTTATGCTGGATGATTTGGTAGATAATAACAAAAGAAAATACTCTTAGGACTGGAGTGAGGCGCCTAGCTGGACAGCAGACAACGAACAAGCCGAGGCTGCTACTTGTCGTGAGTTGTGAGAGCAAAGGGGAAAAACCGAAGAAGGGAGCGGAGAAGAAAGAGATAAACGCATGGTTGGTCACAGCAGCCTAATACCAACAACCACTAGGAACACCATGCTAATTTCGATTTGGATTGGGATGCGGATATGAATGGAGCAGCAGGAAGCGAGCCCAAGGTGGAGAAGAGGACGACGACGATGGAGTACTAAGTGCGGTTCAACGACTGCAGCCTAACCCAGGTCCTAGAGTTCCAGCCAAGGTAACGATTCCCTCTCTCCGCTCCTTCCCTTTTCAACCCCCCTTCCTAATTCTTCTTCTTCTACTAGTACTAGTAGTACTAGCAATATACTGTTGTCTTTAGGAAAACTCAATATTTTTTGATTGTACTAGGTACTCCTTATGCATCTAAATTTTGAAAAACTTAAGACAAGTTTTCTAGGACGGAGAGAGTAGTATACTATAGTACTACTAGTCACCTCCAAAGCAAATTGTATTTTTCTTTAGAATATCAGAAACTTTGAAGCATATTTTTAATTGGTTTTCACATGGTATTTTCTCCTATGAGGAAGTTTCAGGAGAGAGGATAAAAAAGGTCTACAATGTCCTACTTTTAGGAATTGCATTTAGAAAACTAAAACAGCCTAGAGTCAGGAACTGAGGTGGCATGGCTATTCCCAGGACTAGCTCGTTGTCATGCTAGCTAATTATTGATTCATTGCAGACAACAGCCAATATACGAGTTACTATGTTTAGGCAAACGTCTAGGTACCAGTATATATTTTTCCACCTAATGGAACAGAGGCTCCTATGCTAGCTCTTCATTTGGGACAGCATGCACTGCTCTACTGTTTTCTCATTCACGAGAAAATAACTTCATGAATCACCTAGTTGACTAACGTGTTGTGAACTGTCTACAAATCACAAGCTATATACCTATCTCTCCAGTCTGTATGCAATATGCTTGCTTCAAAATACTGCTTCTGATAACAGAAGTTATTTAATTCCTTTTTTTGGTTTCAGTTTACATTCACAAATACCATCCTTCCGGAATATCTTAGCTAAGATAAATATAACCAGCATTCATTCAACATAGCTGTATAGAAGTCATGACTCATGAATTGCATAACAAGGTGTAGATAACATATAATGTATTTGCATAACACAATTTACAAGCATATACTTATGGACGAAGAGACATGTATTTATTCAATATTGTGTGTGTGAGAGAATATATGGAATTTTATAGTTTAACTAAGCCGTGGGGTAGGAAGGCTCCATGGCAAGGCCACACATGCCCTTCTTGTCAGCAATATCCTTTTCCATTCTTAGAAATCCATTCTCTCCCCATGTTGTGCCCCAAGAATTCTTGAGCAACCAATACTTTGTACCATCACTGGTCGTTCCGTAACCGATGGCTGCAATACCATGGTCCAAATCAGTACCACATGAACCGGTCATCACACCACCGGAATAGAATTGGAAAGTCATGTCGCCTCCGTCCACAGCTACTGACACAGGTTGGCTTGCGACTGCCTTCATGAGGGCACCCTCATCATTGCTAGGCACATCCTCGTAGCTCTTAATTGTTGCGGCACTACTAGACCCACTCTTGCACTTGCCGTCTGCTGCGGAATATGGATAGCTAGATTCCTTAGTGAGGCCTCCATTCTTGATAATGAACTTGAATGCGTCATCCATGAGACCACCCTCACATCCTTGGTCCTCACCGTGGACATCACAATCCACTAACTCTTGCTCCGAGAGCGAGATAAGATCGCCAGTGCTTAGCTTGACAATGCCTTCTGTTGCAGCAACAGCAGAAAAAGCCCAACAACAACCTGCAAATGAATTTGTTACGATATATGCAATCATACACGCGGTTATATAATGCAGAAGTTTCATATGTATGTGATTCTCTTGTAGCCTGAATTTACTTACCACATTGGCCTTGGTCTTTGATAGGAGTGACCGCACCCTTTGTCCTCCAGTCCACCATTGCTGGGAGTGTATCAAGGCTCACATTCTCGTACCTGAATTCCGTAGGAACCTTCACCTTGTTTGGAATAAACCCCTTGTTAGTCTTGGTTTCCCTGAACTCATCATTGGTGATGTCCGCAAACTGGTTGATGCTGAGCCAGAACTTGTGGCCCCTGGTGTTGAATGACTCGATGAATCGAGCATTAGTCTTGAATACCTCAAACCTCTGCGCCTTCTCACCAGCGTCCTTGTAGACGCGGTCATACTTGGCCATCCAATCCTCGTGCCTTGCCACCATGGACAAGTCATCGTTCAGCTCGCGAGCTGCGAGGACGGAACTAAAGAAGCAGAGGCAGCCGAGGAGGGCAAGGAGCGTAGCCCTGGGGATGGCCATGTTTGATCCTGTAATCTTCTTAATTGCTTGCCTCCTGTAGCAGTGAGTATGTTTTGGTTTGGTTTGTGCAATGAAACTAGGAGATATATATAGTTCTCGGAGGTGCTTGTATTTTTTAAAGCGGGAGATAGGTACACATTAGTACGGTGCGTGCACGAAGTTGTACTGTGTGAAAAGGAGCTAGCTCCTGCGTAGCCGTGAAGGAGTATTGTTGCCGAATGGTCGTAGAAAACAGAAATAACTATTTTTTGAAACGAGGAAACAGAAATAACTATTGTGCACGAGACGTACGGTTGTTGTGTAGCTCTGAGAATAACCCATGTTTATGCAGGAGTTCACATCTTCAGTGTCTCCTTCATATGACTGGGCTACAACGGAGCTTCCAAAGGTAACACAGCCACCTGTTTGAAGTTATTTTGCACAAAAAGTTGACCCCTACTGTATAATCGACACATATAGGACGGTGCTTGGTTGCTCGCAGGGCCGTTTATCGCTTTCACTGGGCCGAAAATCAGACGATTGGTTGGCAATGTTGTATGGAAAAACTGCAGTGTTTAAAGCGGCCCAAAAGTTAGCCCGCGAGGAACACTCAATTCGGCCGTTTTCCCGAGGACATACGCCGACGAGCGCAAATCGACTGAACTCCTGCGTGGGAGAAACACGGTGGAAAAGGCAGGAGCTGGAAACATGCTCCGCGTTTAGGCGCACAAAGTAGCCTCACCTCCCTCCATTGTCGGTCACCACCTAGCGAAAATGAAATCCCCTTAGACTAGAAGGCGACAGCAGCGGCGATCTAGATCTGCGACGGTACGGTCGACTGGGGAGATCCTCGGGACCGTCTCCGTCAACGTCTTTGCCGTGCTATTCAACTGGTGTGAGAGTGGCCGATCTCCTGGAGCGGCGACCCATCGTGGCCTCCATCAACCTTTGATCCCTTCGTCTCCGGCTCCAGCAGAATGAAGACGCCTTCAAAGAAGATTGTAAGCTCGATCAAACCACTTTCGCCCCTACTGTTACTGCTTTAACTTAGATTCAAGCCGATTTAGCTCATGATTATGCGACACCGAAATACTTCGGCCGACCTGCAGAAACTATTTGTTCAAGCTGGTGCCCTCGTAGTTGTGATCCAGGCATGAGTCTTCTCTATGCACGCAAGAGCCATTAGTCAACACACTAGGCCGCGCATCACACATATGCACCAATATTTGTCCGTGACAGAGATAGGATGTACAATCTGAATTACATCTACAACAATGGCAACGTCGAAGCTGTGAACATGCTCATGATGAACAATACCGCTTTTAACCAACTCGTGAACACATTAGGTCTAGGCAGTTGCTCATAGATAGCATCCACACATATATCGAAAAGCAAGTGGCTATGTTCCTTCATGTTGCTGGGCATAACCAAAAATTTCGAGTCATCCATAGCACATGGAGGAGATCGACTGAGACAGTTTCTAGGTACTTCAATGAAATCCTCTATGCTATTGGAGAACTAAGAGGAGAGATGATCAAGCCTACATCTTCCAGCACTCCCAACAAGATTGTTGATAGTCACCCTTGGTTTCCATATTTCAAGGTGAGCAACACTTTTGTACATCATATTTCAAGGTGAACCTTCTCAGTGGTGGAGCCTGCCTGTAATTAGAGCCTGGGCAAATTCTAGCTGTAGTTGCTTTGTCGAGTATTTGCCCATTAAAATAGCTTCTCTAATCACTATTCCCTACTAGTATTGTAATGGAGTTTGCCAACTTAGCCCGGGCAGCTGCCCGGGCATGCCGGGCCGTGGCTCCGCCACTGAACCTTCTGCTTTACACATTTGTACGACACAAACGTCTAACCATTTGTTCGTTTTCATATCAGGATTGTATTGGGGCCATTGCAGGTACTCATATAACATCGAAAGTGCCTAGAAGCCAGGCTCTTGCTTACAAGGGGAGAAAGCACTACACCAGGCAGAATGTGCTTGCCGCTGTTGACTACGATATGAAGTTCCCGGTGGGAAAGATCAACCCATGATGAAAATATTTTGACTGACATCTTGGGGAGAGATGATGACCTAAAAGTCACTAAGGGTAAGTTCTACCTGGCTGATGCCGGCTATGATTGCCGCCCTAGTTTTCTCCCACCCTTCGGGTCCACATGATACCACCACAATGAGTTCTCTACAAGGTTCTACCCTAGGAATGCTAAGGAACCCTTCAATTTTAGACACTCTAGCATCAGAGTCAAGATCAAGAGGGCATTCACAGCTCTGAAGAACATATTTAAGATCCTTGATCAGAAACATTTCCACACCTTCTCTACCTAGGTTAAGCTAGTTGTTTCATGTGGCATTCTGCATAACCAGATCTTAGGATGGGGTCTTGATTCGTTCTTCCCGGAGGAGCATGAAGTCCTGCCTAACGAGATTATGATGGACATGGTGTTACTTCTAATGATAACGTCGCCTGGAAGAACAATAAGCAGGAGTGGACGGACGCTATGTGGGCTGACATAGGCAACTCCAGGATTTGAAGTAGAAGAAGAAGCATTTTCATGCCGTGATGTGTTATGAAGAACTCCCGTTTGTGTTTTGTTTGTATATATAACTCGAATACTTTTGTGTTGAACTACCATTCGGTATTAGCTAGAACTAAACTAGTTGTGTTAAACTGCTATTTAAAAATAGCTAAGAATGAGTTTGTTTAACTGTTGTTATGCTCGTGTTTACATTCGCAAAAAAAAAAAAAAACTGTTGTTATGCTGCCTCTTTGTTCCAAGTGATGAGAGGTAATGACACCACCTGCGAGAAGTGGTAACTAGACCACGGAAAGATACATTAGAGCATCTTCAACAGCGCTGTAAACTACGGTTGCGCTAAAAAAACAATCAATATACATTACCGAACGCATTTTTGCGCCTTCCAGCAGACGTCGTAAAGTAGATCGCGCTGTAAATATTTTTGTGCGCGCGGAAGTGTGCGCTATCTAAAACGGTATATCTGGTGCACCGGCTAGCGCGCGCTTTAAACTGGCACCGCGATTCTTCCCACCGCGTGAAAAAAACGGTTCTAAAATATCTTGATCTCGCTTGCCTCTCCGCGCTGCAAGGACGACAGACGCAAGAGGCGCCCGTCGGCCCCGCCCAGCCTTGCCCGGCCCTCCGCGCGGAGACGACGAGGAGGTCTAGCGGCCGCGCTTTGGCTCGCCTGGCCTCGGCCTGAATCTCTGTTGAGCTCCACCGGCCCGGCCTGACCCCCGCAACCCGGAGCTTCGCCCGCCACGGCCCTCCTCGCGTGCCTTTCCTGGGCGTCCGCCGCGGCCAGTTTGAGCTCCGCCTCTCGTTCCAGCCGCCGTTTCATCGTCATCTGCAAATAAGATTCTCACGGCTAGCTTTGATTGCGGCGGCCGCGTGCGCATGGAATGGCCGAGCGCATGAAAATGAAATAGACAAGCTTACTCTCTCTGCTAGCTAGCATGGAATGGCCGCGCATGGAATAGACAAGCCGCTTAGAGTTGTGAAATTAGTCGATTTTTTCAGATTTATTTGTGCCTAGTTTGATCTTATTTGTTGTATGTATGTTGAAGAAATTTATTTGTGGAGCTCTATTTTACAGCCTCTGGCGAAGGGCTGTTTTTAGCTTCTTGGTTATGCTGTAAAATAGACACTACGGGAACCAGTCAAGGTGCCGACGACCAGATCCTGTGCCGACGGCAAAATATCGGGGCCGTCGGCACATGACTCGTTCTGGCCAGGCCAGCAGGTCAGCCGTTGGCACAGGTAAACCGTCGGCACATGAAGGTCTGTGCCGACGGCAACCTTCGGCACAGTTTCGGCCGTCGACACAACCTCTCCGACGTGACGGCGAGCTAACAGCGTTAGGCCTGTGCCGACGGCAAAGCCGTCGGCATATATTTCAGCCTCTTTGCCAAAGCCATCGGCATAGCTATTTTCCATTTTACCACATTAATCTTCAAAAAATCATAACTAAATCATTATAATTTAGAAAAATACAAATAATATATCAAAATTTTCAGAAAAATAAGTTCTATCTTGGAAAAATATTAAACTTGGAATATTTAAAATATCTCAAAGAACCTTCTCAAAAATGAACAATCATATCCGATGTTTTATGACTTTCACACAGAACAACAAATGTTAAGGATAGAATCACGGCATAGTTTGTGATAATGTATCCATATTGTGCACATATGTGCATCTTGGGATGTCTTACGATATTGCAGGAGGAAGTTTTCCATTTCATCGCACGAAAAAACTATTTTCCATTTTTGAGGTGTCGAAAACGGGGTGTTTTGTGAAGCAACCACCAAATTAAAGTCTCACATTGGTACCAACACATTTTTCAAAAATACTAGAACACATAATATGGATAATTTCTTAACCGGTATATCTAGAACCTTTCCGTTCACCCCTCATGAAAAAGACAAATTCCAGCCGTATCGGTAGGAGGCCGACCAGATTTGAACTACAGATACATGATATAATGCTTAAGATTTTTTGTAAAAATCATTTTTAGATTCACTACATGCTATTTCATCAGAGATCCAGTGCAAGTTTGGCGAGCCTCAGCCCTGGGCAAAGGATCTTCATGCCCGCCGTTTTGAATATAGTTTGAAACGGGCATAAAAATTTCGAAAACGATCCAAACAATGTGAAACCTTCGCATGGTGTCATATTATGTGTCATAGTTGCAAGGAAAAATATTAAAGTTGGAAAATTGCGAACATCACAAAAAATCCTTCACAAAATGAGCTATCATGTTCGAGGTTTCATGACATTTAGGTCAAACGACCATGTTATGGATATAATCGCGGCATAGTTTGTGATAATGTGCCCATATTGTGCACACATGTGCATCTTGGGATGTCTTACGATATTGCAGTAGGAAGTTTTCCATTTCATCGCACGAAAAAACCATTTTCCATTTTTGAGGTGCCGAAAATGGGGTGTTTTGTGAAGAAACCACCAAATTAAAGATTCACATTGGTACCAACACATTTTTCAAAAATAGTAGACCAACTAAGATGGAAAATTTCTCAACCGGTGTATCTGGAAACCTTTCCGTCCACCCCTCATGAAAAAGATAAATTCCTGCCGAATTGGTAGGAGGCTGACCAGATTTGAACTACATGTACATGATATATTGCTCAAGATTTTTTGTAAAAATCATTTTTAGATTCACAACATGCCATTTCATCCGAGATCCAGTTCAAGTTTGGCGAACCTCAGCCCCAACCAAATGATCTTCATGCCCGCCGTTTTGAATATAGTTTGAAACGGGCATAAGAAAATTCGAAAACGATGCAAACAATGTGAAACCTTCGCGTGGTGTCATATTATGTGTCATAGTTGTAAGGAAAAATATTAAAGTTTTAAAATTGCGAAAATCACAAAAAATCCTTCACAAAATGAGCTATCATGTTCGAGGTTTCATGACATTTAGGTCAAACGACCATGTTATGGATAGAATCGCGGTATAGTTTGTGATAATGTGCCCATATTGTGCACACATGTGAATATTGAGATGTCTTACGATATGGCAGGAGGAAGTTTTCCATTTCATCGCACGAAAAAACCATTTTCCATTTTTGAGGTGCCGAAAACAGGGTGTTTTGTGAAGCAACCACCAAATTAAAGATTCACATTGGTACCAACATATTTTTTAAAAATACTAGACCAACTAAGATGGAAAATTTGTCAACCGGTGTATCTGGAACCTTTCCGTCCACCCCTCATGAAAAAGACAAATTCCTGCCGCCAGATTTGAACTAAAGGTACATGATATATTGCTCAAGATTTTTTGTAAAAATTATTTTTAGATTCACAACATGCTATTTTTGTTAGAGATCCAGTGCAAGTTTAGCGAGCCTCAGCCCCGGGCATCCCTCATGAAAAAGATAAATTCCTGCCGAATCGGTAGGAGGCCGGCCAGATTTGAAATACTGGTACATGATCTAATGGTCAAGAATTTTTGAAAAAATTATTTTTAGATTCAAAATATGATATAGATGTCATATTTGGATTCCTCTCATTTTTCTAATCGATTTAGACATATTATTTGTCAAATTTTGATTTACAGAATTAAAGATATTAATTATTCCATATTAAATAAAAAAGAAAAAAAATAAATCATTTTATTGTCCATTTGAATTCAAGATTAATATACTTATTCTTGTAGTTTATGTAGGTAATTGTTTGGAATTCAAAAAATAATGATGTGCAACATCAAGTAATAAGGGTTAATAGTATTGATATGGTATTATTGTCAACAAGGTGTCATTTCTTTCATGGAATCTAGTCTAAATGGAACCGAGAAGTTAAGCGTGCTAGGGGTGGAGTAGTGTGAGGATGAGTGACTGACCGGGAAGTTTAACCATGAGTGGAATTTGAACTAATATTAAGTGTAGTTAGAGTTAAAATGATGCATGTGAGAGATTAAAAAAATTGGGATAAAAAATTTGAAATTAACCATGAGTGGAATTTGAACTAATATTAAGTGTAGTTAGAGTTAAAATGGTGCATATGAGAGATTAAAAAAGTTGGGATAAAAAAATTTGAATTTTTTTTTTTGAAAAAATTTGAATTTTTTTTTAAAAAAAATTCGAGCCAGAATTACCAAACGGCGTTATTTCTATGCCGACGGCCAGCCTGTGCCGAAGGCAACTTTGCCTGTGCCGAGGCGTTACTGCCGTCGGCACAAGCCTGTGCCGAAGGCAAAGCAAGCTGTGCCGACGGCCGCCCTTGACTGGTTCCCGTAGTGAGAGCCTCTGTATCTAGATAGAGGATACAGCGCGCGCTGAAAACGACTTTTACAACGCCAAATTTTAGATCCTCTGTTGGAGATGTGCTCTCCTAGTTCATACGTAGATTGCAGGCTAGTCGGTAACCAAACAATGTGCACAAACGGGCTGAATTTTCTTTGTTAGAAATCGAACAAACTGGCATTCAGCATATGAATTTGGCCCAGTTGAACATGGCTTTAGGAAGAAGATCTCGCCTGATGCAGAAATATGATGCAAGCAAACAATCACGCCTATAAGAATTAAGCTGGACTCAAGTGTGAGAGGTGCCCACCGACTTGCTCAGCTGAATATTAATTTGTGATGTACTCCCTTCGTATTGGTTTAACAGGTGCGCACACACTTTAAGACAAAGTTTGACAACTAATTTAGTTAATAAAATATAAATTATTTGTATACAAAATCTATACCATTAGATTCATATTTAAACAAGATTTTCGACGATATAATTTTTGTGACATATATTCTATATTTATTGATAAAAATAATGGTCAAAGAAAATTCTTAAACTACGTGCGCGCCTGTTAAACCGATATATATGACGCCACTAAAGCAATGATTACCACATAGGATTAGCTGTTGATTTATGAAGAAAGCAACTAATTTCCTCATAAATGGCTAGTGGAACCCGGTCCAGGCGGACCAGTTTTTTCTAAAAGCAAAAAATTGCTATTTAATTTTTAAAAAAATACATAAAATTTTGCATCCACGTATTGTCTGCATACTTGCTCATGCAATTTTTTAAGGAAAAATATAATTGTATGTGACATATACAAGAAGGCCAAAATGTCAAAACAACGTTACAAAGATTGGAGCAAAGAAATAAAAATTCCCATTTTTTGTGTCAGCCATATACGGGTCATATGTTGAATCGAAAATTCACACGAGCAAGTATCAAGGTAAAATTTGCATGCATAAATTATTTCAAGTTTTTCTGGAACTTCGAAATAGCATTTTTTGAATTCGAAAAGAGGGATCTACCTGGACCCGTGTCCACCGAATTCGGGTCGCTAATTTCCTTCACTACTACATAGTTCTATAGTTCTAAGTGCATGGGAAATTTAATTCGGCTCTCAGATGCATATGCTCCATCTACGTAATATAGTGTGTTCGTCAAGTTTCGCGAAAAAACAATACTATTTATAGCCCGTATAAAAAAGAATTTTTTTTGTCTTGTAGAGCTAGTAGACCTTTTGTCTATAGTAGACCTTTGGTGTCGGCCCTGTTAAAGTTGTTGGAGATATGCCCAAGAGGCAATAATAAAATGGTTATTATATATCTTTGTGTTTATGATAAATGTTTATATATCATGCTATAATTGTATTAACCGAAACATTGATACATGTGTGTTATGTAAACAACAAGGAGTCCCTAGTAAGCCTCTTGTATAACTAGCTTGTTGATTAATAGATGATCATAGTTTCATGATCATGAACATTGGATGTTATTAATAACAAGGTTATGTCATTATGTGAATGATGTAATGGACACACCCAATTAAGCGTAGCATAAGATCACGTCATTAAGTTCATTTGCTATAAGCTTTCGATACATAGTTACCTAGTCCTTTCGACCATGAGATCATGTAAATCACTTATGCCGGAATGGTACTTTGATTACATCAAACGCCACTGCATAAATGAGTGGTTATAAAGGTGGGATTATGTATCCGGAAAGTATGAGTTGAGGCATATGGATCAACAGTGGGATTTGTCCATCCCGATGATGGATAGATATACTCTGGGCCCTCTCGGTGGAATGTCGTCTAATTAGTTTGCAAACATATGAATAAGAGACCACATACCACGGTACGAGTAAAGAGTACTTGTCAGGAGACGAGGTTGAACGAGGTATAGAGATACCGATGATCAAACCTCGGACAAGTAAAATATCGCGTGAGAAAGGGAACAGTATCATATGTAAATGGTTCATTCGATCACTAAGTCATCGTTGAATATGTGAGAGCCATTATGGATATCCAGATCCCGCTATTGGTTATTGGTCGGAGAGAAGTCTCAACCATGTCTGCATAGTTCGCGAACCGTAGGGTGACACACTTAAGGTTTGATGTTGTTTGAGTAGATATGGAATATAGAATGGAGTTCGAAGTTTTGTTCGGAGTCTCGGATGGGATCCAGGACATCACGAGGAGTTCCAGAATGGTCCGGAGAATAAGATTCATATATAGGAATTCACTAGCAAATTTGCCCGTGCGTTGCATCGGGAGAAAAAGATCGATCCCATCGCGGCCCACGAAGAAAATTGCTTGTCGCCATCCACTCTTTTCCCTTCGCCGCAGTCCATAGAGTAAATTGACATTTCTTTGGGCACATTGACTGATGGAAATGTTCTGTAACCACCTCCATACCATATTACGCGCCTAGGTGATAAGGTGTGCCATCTATATCTTGCTTCCGATGATCTTTGGGCCGTTGTAATGCAAATGGATACATTGAATCATTTTTTATGTGCAGAGATCAATAATTTTAGTATTTTGTGCTAAAAACCTAATCATAATTATAAAATAACAATTAGAGAAGAAAGATACGTTTAGCTTAGAAAAAGATCCCATGCAAAGCTATATATATATATCTCAGGTGATTAAAAAAGTGCCATACACAGATACTCAAACCTCTTGTAGTATAGGTGTATAGCAGAGAAGAAATAGATGCCTAGACAGTAGTTACTCACCTGATCGATCAATATTGCCATATGCAGTTTTTCTCTCAAAAATTATTAGTCAAAACTTTCCCTAGACCACAAAGATCCAACCCTTCTAATCTGATTTTGAGTGGGGTGCCCATGGTCCTAGGAGCTCATTAGTATCACAAATCCTGCTATCATGCCTCAGTTTGTACTGCTCCATGCCTATACATCGTTGGGGGTGGGCGATCGTTAGGGTGGGTCTGGCTTTCGGGCGTGTAATGCGCAAGGTCTTCTCGGCGGGATCGATGAGGCTCTACATGGCGGGCGTGTCGTCAGTTCGTTAACGACCCGACAATGGTATATGTCGTGCGGGTGGTAGGAAGGAAAGGTTGGCGATGCTGACATGCTTCTCCGGAACTGACTCGTGTTAGCGTGACGCCGGCGCCAGCACCAGTGTGCCGACCAGCAGTTGCACATGCGACTTATCCCTCACGTGGTATATACTGCAGGAGGTGGGCAAGCTCGTTCCACCAGACAAATATGTGCATGTATAAAAGACAGATCGATTGATGGCGGCCGGCACCAGCGTGGCGACACAGATACGATCGACCGCGGCAATTAGCCCCATACTCCCATCCCCACGAGCGCCTTGACGTGACAGAGGGAGTTTAGGATGACCAGAGATGATCAAATCGATTGCGGCTACGCTGAGCTGAAGGCACACGTACGACGGGAAGCGTCCTAGCTCAATTCCTTCAATGGGGACGTGCTGCTCCAGCAGGTAGATCGAGATGGCTCGGTGGTCAGCTAGACCCCGGCACGGCTAACGCGACAACGGACCTTGGCCGTTCCCCTTTCTCCCGTCCACAGGAAAGGCGAACTTTTGGGCGACCCGAGTCTCCCCACCTCGCTCGCCGTCGATCCGTGGATTCCTCCGCCTCCGGCGGCCGCTCCGGCGGCGGGAGGTAGGGGAATCCACGGATCTAGGCCTGTACATAGTGTAGGGGTAGGTTTGGTGCTGGCCGGTGGCGTCTTGGAGGCGGAATGTCGTCGGCTGGTGTTTGGTTTGCAGGTGGCGGATCTCCTCTCCGGAGTCGACGCCGATCCGTTGTCAACCTCGTCCTCGCTCCTCTGTGGAGGTGTCGTGGGTGTCTTCCCCGTGTTAAGCTCCGAGGGCGGCGGAGTTTGCAGGTCAAGATCTTGAAGAAGAAGATGAGGCGCATCGGACCGACTGCGGCGGCGCTCGACGGTGTAGGTCCTTTGGGGCCGGCGCTCGGCGACTTCCCGCTCGCCTGGGGACTGCCTCCGATCCAAGGCATCGAGGGAGGCAGCGGCGGCGGCGCGCCACCGATGGCAACGGCGTGTCGACGACGTGGTCAACTTGCAGAAGGACGAAGCTGTAATTTTGTGTTTGTTGGGTTTCTTTCTGTAATATCTCCGGTGTAATTCGTCTTCTTGTTTCCGCAAAAAAAAAAGACCCCGGCACGGCTGTAAAGGCGGCGCGACAAGCAGCTATCGGTCGGCACCGGTGGGCGGTGGCCTTCAGTACATCCCGACGTGGGAGCGCGTATAGTGGCTTCTGGCGAGAACGGTCTGGCGATGCCTTATGTTTATCCATCGTTGACACGGATTGTAGTCATAAATTACTGATCTTGTCTGTGGGCTGGCCAGATTAACATAGAAACGTCTAGCTAGGCTTGTCATGTCCGGAAAGGACTCCAGTCTATCGACTTGTACACGGAATAAGCTACGTGATGATGTAGGACTCCAATCAATCCTCCAATCAATCGACTTGTGCGGACGGAATAAGCAACGCCACGGATGAAACACTACGGACGGACGACGGACGAAACTGAGGACGAAAATACGGACCAAACCACGGAAACACTTCTCCCTTTATTATTAGTATAGATATAGATATAGATTTTACAAGTTTGAAAATGATCCGGTGTATTTATGGAAGGTTCTAGAAAAGTCCAGAAGAAATCATTATGGAAGGCGGAGTCCCGGAGGGACTCCACCAACTAGGCCGGCCAACCCGAAGGGGAGGAGTCCCAGGTGGGCTCCACCTAAGGTGGCCGGCCAACCTACCTCAAGGAAAGGTGGGAGCCCCACCTTGAGTAGGACTCCCCCCTTGAGTAGGTTTCCCACTTTTGGGAGATTTTGTTGTTGGGGTCTTATTCGAAGACTTGGACTACAACTCTTGGGGATTTCCACCTATATAATGAGGAGCCAAGGGGAGGGGCCGGCCACACCAAAGCCTCCTAGGCCGCAGCCCCCAAGTGGCCGGCGCCCTAGACCCCCCTCTCCCCAAACCCTAGCGCCCCTCCTCCACATATCTCTCCCGTAGCGCATAGGCGAAGCCCTGCCGGAGATCTCCACCACCACCGCCACCACGCCGTCATGCTGCCGGGATTCCGAGGAGGATCTACTACTTCCGCTGCCCGCTGGAATGGGGAGGAGCACGTCATCTTCATCAACACCGTACGTGTGATCGAGTACGGAGGTGCTGCCCGATTGTGGCACCGTCAAGATCTTCTACGCGCTTTTGCAAGCGTCAAGTGACAAGAGATTAACTTATCAATGCCTACGTATTGTAGACTTGGGTTTGGTTGGAAGTAGAGGGCAAATAGATCTCGAAGGTTTCAGCCGAAAAGTACTCGACGATTAAGAAATTAGGGTTATGTTGACAATGGATTCGATCCTCTCTTTGTCCCTCGACTCCCCCTTATATAGGAGGCGGAGCCGAGGGTACCGTGTTACACAAGATTACAGATTCCGGGAAACTCTCCGAGTTCAACCCGTAAACTTACAAGTCTCTATATTTCCTAATACAACTCTAACTTTGCTTAATACTAATTGGGCTTCCGAACTTCATATTCTTCGACTTGTGGGCCTTCAGTAAACCCCGGGTACCATCTTCGGCAGACCCATTGGGGATGCCTATGTCAGCAAGTGATCGACTACATCCACCCCGAGATCTAATCTCGTTAAGCTTTGCGATCTTTGAGGGTTAGTCTCTTCATCTCCTCGTTGCTACCGTCTACTAGATTAGATCTTGGCTTGTGTTTTCGTTCTTGCGGTAGGATTTTTTTATTTTCTATGCTACGAATCCCATCAGTGGTATCAGAGCTGTGTCTATGCATAGATTGGTTGCACGAGTAGAACACAATTGTTTTGTGGGCGTTGATGCTTTGTTGTCTTTAGTTCGAGTACTTTGCATCTTTGTGGCATAGTGGGATGAAGTGGCTCGGGCTAACTTTACATGACCGCGTTCATGAGATTTGCTCCACGCTCGACGTGCAACTTGTATTGCATAAGTGGCTTTGCGGGTGTTTGTCTCTCCTACTATAGTGAAGATCCAATTTACTCTTTCTATTGACAACACTAGTATCACCGTTGTGGTTCATGTTCGTAGGTAGATTGGATCTTATGCGAAAACCCTAAACCACGTAAAATATGCAAACCAAATTAGAACCGTCTAACTTGTTTTTGCAGGGTTTGGTGATGTGATATGGCCATAATGTGATGATGAATATGTATGAGATGATCATTATTGTATTGTGGCAACCGGCAGGAACCTTATGGTTGTCTTTAAATTTCATGTTAAGTAGTATTTCAAAAAAGTTGTAATAGTTGCTACATGGCAGTACAATCATGAAGACGGCGCCATGGACCTTGACGCTACGCCGACGATGATGGAGATCATGCCCGTTGATGATGGAGATCATGTCCGTGCTTTGGAGGTGAAGATCAAAGGCGCAAAGACAAAGGGGCCATATCATATCACATATGAATTGTATGTGATGTTAATCCTTTTATGAATCTTATTTTGCTTAGATCGCGATGGTAGCATTATAAGATGATCCCTCTCACTAAATATCAAGATAATAAAGTGTTCATCCTTAGTAGCACCGTTGCTAAGACTTGTCGTTTCGAAGCATCACGTGATGATCGGGTGTGATAGATTCTACATGTGCATACAACGGGTGCAAGCCAGATTTGCACACGCGGATACTAAGGTTGCCTTGACGAGCCTAGCATGTACAGACATGGTCTCGGAACACGGGATACCGAAAGGTAGAGCATGAGTCATATGATTGATATGATGAACACTTTGAGTGTTCGCCATTGAAGTTACATCTTGTCTCGTGATGATCGGACTTGGTGTGGTGGATTTGGTTCGTGTGATCACTAAGATAATACGAGGGATATTGTTTTGAGTGGGAGTTCACCTAGTTTTTTAATTTTGTTGAATTAAAATTTGAACTCAGTTTGTCATAAACTTAGTCTAAACTATTGCAAATATATGTTGTAGATCATGGCGTCCCCATCAATCAATTTTAACCAGTTCCTAGAGAAAGAAAAGCTTAAAAGCAATGGTAGCAACTTCACCGACTGGTTCCGTCATGTGAGGATCTTCCTCAATGGCGGAAATCTGCAATATGTGCTTGATGCACCGCTAGGTTCCCCACCACCCCCTGCAGTATCCGAGGATGAGAAAAATGTTTACGAAACTCGGGTGACTCTCTACTCTCAAGTTCAGTGTGCCATTCTGTGCAGCCTAGAGGCAGAGCTCCAAAAGCGTTTTGAGCACCATGACCCTTGTGATATGATCAATGAGCTCAAAGTTATCTTTGAAACTCATGCGGCTGTGGAGAGCTATGAGGCCTCGAAACAGTTCTTTGGCTGTATGATGGAAGAGGGCAGCTCTGTTAGTGAGCACGTGTTCGCTATGTCCGGACACGCGAAGAAGCTCAGTGACTTGGGGATTATCATCCCCAACCAGCTGGGTATTCATCGTGTTCTCCAATCACTGCCACCAAGTTACAAGAACTTCGTGATGAACTACAACATGCAGAACATGAACAAGGAGTTACCTGAACTCTTCTCCATGCTAAAATCTGCTGAGATTGAGATACAGAAAGAGCACCAAGTGTTGATGGTCAACAAGACCACCAGTTTCAAGAAGCAAGGCAAACCTAAGAAGGGCAGCGTCAAGAAGGGTGGCAAGAAAGCTGCCGCTCCTCCTGAGAAGCCTAAGGGTGGCCCTAAACCTGATATTGAGTGCTATTACTGCAATGGGAAGGGGCACTGGAAGCGTAATTGCCCCAAGAACTTGGCTGATCTGAAGAGCGGCCTTGTCAAGAAGAAGAAAGGTATATCTAATATACATGTTATAGATGTTTATCTTACTGGGTCTCGTACTAGTGCCTGGGTATATGATACTGGTTCGGTTGCTCACATTTGTAACTCGAAACAGGAACTACGGAATAAACGAACCCTATCGAGGGATGAAGTGACGATGCGCGTTGGAAATGGATCCAAGGTCGATGTGATCGCTGTCGGCACACTCCCTCTACATCTACCTTCGGGATTAGTTTTAAACCTCAATAATTGTTATTTAGTGCCTGCGTTGAGCATGAACATTATATCTGGATCTTGTTTAATGCAAGACGGTTATTCATTCAAGTCTGAGAATAATGGTTGTTCTATTTTTATGAATAATATCTTTTATGGTCATGCGCCTGAGAAGAATGGTTTATTTCTATTAAGTCTCGATAGTAGTGATACACATGTTCATAACATTGATGCTAAGCAAATTAAATTGAATGATAATTCTACTTATATGTGGCACTGTCATCTTGGTCATATTGGAGTGAAACGCATGAAGAAACTCCATTCCGATGGACTACTTGAGTCACTTGACTTTGAGTCACTTGACAGATGCGAAGCATGTCTAATGGTAAAAATGACTAAGACTCCATTCTCTGGTATTATGGAGCAAGCTATAGACTTATTGGAAATCATACATACCGATGTGTGCGGACCAATGAGTGTAGCCTCGCGTGGTGGTTATCGTTATGTTCTAACCTTCACAGATGATCTGAGTAGATATGGGTATATCTATTTCATGAAACATAAATCCGAAACTTTCCAGAAGTTTAAGGAATTCCAAAGTGAAGTAGAAAATCAACGTAACAAGAAGATCAAGTTTCAACGTTACGATCGCGGAGGCGAATATCTGAGTTATGAGTTTGGCATGCATTTAAAGAAATGCGGAATACTTTCACAGTTGACACCGTCGGGAACACCACAGCGCAATGGTGTGTCCGAACGTCGTAATCGAACTCTCTTTCTATGATGTCTCTTACTGATTTGCCGTTATCGTTTTGGGGTTATGCATTAGAGACAGCTGCATTCACTTTAAATAGGGCACCATCTAAATCCGTTGCAACGACACCGTATGAATTGTGGTTTAATAAGAAACCTAAGCCGTCGTTCCTTAAAGTTTGGGGTTGCGAAGCCTATGTAAAAAAGTTACAACCGGACAAGCTAGAACCCAAAGCGGAGAAATGCGTCTTCATAGGATACCCTAAGGAAACTATAGGGTATACTTTCTATCACAAATCCGAAGGCAAAATCTTTGTTGCTAAGAACGGAATCTTTCTTGAGAAAGAGTTTCTCACTAAAGAAGTGACTGGAAGAAAAGTAGAACTCGACGAGGTTACTGAACCTTCTCTCGTTGATCAGAGTAGCGCAGTACCGGAAGATGTTCCTGTGCCGCCCGCACCGGTAACAGAGGAAGCTAATGATAATGATCATGAAACTTCGAGCGAGGTAGCTACTGAACCTCGCAGATCGACAAGGGAACGTACCACTCCTGACTGGTATGATCCTTGTCTAAATGTCATGATTGTGGACAACAATGATGAGGACCCTGAGACGTATGAAGAAGCGATGATGAGCCCAGATTCCAACAAATGGCAAGAAGCCATGAAATCCGAAATGGGATCCATGTATGATAACAAAGTGTGGACTTTGGTAGACTTACCTGATAGCCGAAAGGCTGTCGAGAATAAATGGATCTTCAAGAGAAAAACAGATGCTGATGGTAATGTTACTGTCTATAAAGCTCGACTTGTCGCAAAAGGTTTCCGACAAATTCAAGGTGTTGACTACGATGAGACTTTCTCACCTGTAGCGAAGCTAAAGTCTGTGAGGATTTTGTTAGCAATAGCTGCATTTTTCGATTATGAGATTTGGCAGATGGATGTCATGTCAAAACGGCGTTCCTTAATGGTGACATTGAGGAAGAGTTGTATATGGTACAACCCAAAGGTTTTGTCGATCCTAAAAATGCTGACAAAGTGTGCAAGCTTCAACGTTCCATTTATGGATTGAAGCAAGCATCCAGGAGTTGGAACCGACGCTTTGATAAGGTGATCAAAGACTTCGGGTTTATACAGTGTCATGGAGAGGCCTGTATTTACAAGAAAGTGAGTGGGAGCTCTGTAGCATTCCTGATATTATATGTAGATGACATATTATTGATTGGGAATGATATAGAACTATTAAGCAGTGTAAAAGGTTATTTGAATAAGTGTTTTTCAATGAAGGACCTTGGTGAAGCAGCGTACATTTTAGGCATCAAGATTTATAGAGATAGATCAAGACGCCTAATAGGGCTTTCATAAAGTACATACCTGGACAAGATTCTAAATAAGTTTAGAATGGATGAAAGTAAGAAATGATTCTTACCGATGTTGCCAGGTAAGGTCTTGAGTAAGACTCAAGGTCCGGCTACGGCAGAAGAAAGAGAGAGGATGAATCAGATCCCCTATGTCTCGGCAGTAGGCTCTATCATGTATGCCATGCTGTGTACTAGACCGGATATAGCACATGCTGTTAGTTTGACTAGCAGATATCAAAGTGATCCAGGAATGGAACACTGGACAGTGGTCAAGAATATCCTGAAGTACTTGAAAAGAACTAAGGATATGTTTCTTTGTTATGGAGGTGACCAAGAGCTCGTTGTAACCAGTTACACCAATGCAAGTTGGAACACTGATCCTGATGACTCTAAGTCCCAGTCTAGGTACGTGTTTATATTGAATGGTGCTGCAGTAAGCTGGTGCAGCTCCAAGAAGTGCACGGTGGCAAAGTCTTCAACAGAATCGGAATACATAGCGGCTTCGGAGGCTTCATCGGAAGTGGTATGGATGAAGAGGTTCATTTTTTGAGCTTGGTGTGGTTCCTAGTGCATTGGACCCACTAGTCATTTATTGTGACAACATGGGTGCCATCGCCAATGCACAAGAACCAAGGTCACACAAGAAGCTGAAGCATATCAAGCTTTCGATATACCATGCTATAATTGTTTATATACCATGCAATAATTGTATTAACCGAAATATTGATACATGTGTGTTATGTAAACAACAAGGAGTCCCTAGTAAGCATCTTGTATAACTAGCTTGTTGATTAATAGATGATCATAGTTTCATGATCATGAACATTGGATGTTATTAATAACAAGGTTATGTCATTATGTGAATGATGTAATGGACACACCCAATTAAGCGTAGCATAAGATCACGTCATTAAGTTCATTTGCTATAAGCTTTCGATACATAGTTACCTAGTCCTTTCGACCATGAGATCATGTAAATCACTTATGCCGGAAGGGTACTTTGATTACATCAAACGCCACTGCGTAAATGGGTGGTTATAAAGGTGGGATTAGGTATCCGGAAAGTATGAGTTGAGGCATACGGATCAACAGTGGGATTTGTCCATCCCGATGACGGATAGATATACTCTGGGCCCTCTCGGTGGAATGTCGTCTAATTAGTTTGGAAACATATGAATGGTTCATTAGAGACCACATACCACGGTACGAGTAAAGAGTACTTGTCAGGAGATGAGGTTGAACGAGGTATAGAGATACCGATGATCAAACCTCGGACAAGTAAAATATTGCGTGACAAAGGGAATCGGTATCGTATGTAAATGGTTCATTCGATCACTAAGTCATCGTTGAATATGCGGGAGCCATTATGGATCTCCAGATCCCGCTATTGGTTATTGGTCGGAGATAAGTCTCAACCATGTCTGCATAGTTCGCGAACCGTAGGGTGACACACTTAAGGTTTGATGTCATTTGAGTAGATATGGAATATGGAATGGAGTTCGAAGTTTTGTTCGGAGTATCGGATGGGATCCAGGACATCACGAGGAGTTCCGGAATGGTCCGGAGAATAAGATTCATATATAGGAAGTCATTTTTACAAGTTTGAAAATGATCCGGTGCATTTATGGAAGATTCTAGAAGGTTCTATAAAAGTCCGGAAGAAATCACTATGGAAGGCGGAGTCCCGGAGGGACTCCACCAGCTAGGCTGGCCAACCCTACGGGGAGGAGTCCCAGGTGGGCTCCACCTAAGGTGGCCGGCCAACCCACCTTAAGGAAAGGTGGGAGCCCCACCTTGAGTAGGACTCCCCCCTTGAGTAGGTTTCCCACTTTTGGGAGGTTTTGTTGTTGGGGTCTTATTCGAAGACTTGGACTACAACTCTTGGGGATTTCCACCTATATAATGAGGAGCCAAGGGGAGGGGCCGGTGATACGTCTCCGACGTATCGATAATTTCTTATGTTCCATGCCACATTATTGATGATATCTACATGTTTTATGCATACTTTATGTCATATTTATGCATTTTCCGGCACTAACCTATTAACGAGATGCCGAAGAGCCAGTTGCTATTTTCTGCTGTTTTTGGTTTCAGAAATCCTACAAAGGAAATATTCTCGGAATTGGACGAAATCAACGCCCAGGGGCCTATTTTTACACGAAGCTTCCAGAAGACCGGAGGGGAGACGAAGTGGGGCCACGAGGCGCCGCCACAACAGGGCGGCGCGGCCCAGGCCTTGGCCGCGCGGCCCTGTTGTGTGGCCACCCCGTGTGGCCCCCCGACCTTGCCCTTCCGCCTACTTAAAGTCTCCGTCGCGAAAACCCTACCACGTTCGACGAAACCAGAGAAAACCTTCCAGAGCCGCCGCCATCGCGAAGCCAAGATCTGGGGGACAGGAGTCTCTGTTCCGGCACGCCGCCGGGACGGGGAAGTGCCCCCGGAAGGCTTCTCCATCGACACCACCGCCATCTTCATCAACGCTGTTGTCTCCCATGAGGAGGGAGTAGTTCTCCATCGAGGCTCGGGGCTGTACCGGTAGCTATGTGGTTCATCTCTCTCTTATGTACTTCAATACAATAATCTCATGAGCTGCCTTACATGATTGAGATTCATATGATGATGCTTGTAATCTAGATGTCATTATGCTAGTCAAGTGGATTTTACTTATGTGATCTCCGGAGACTCCTTGTCCCACGTGTGTAAAGGTGACAGTGTGTGCACCGTGTGGGTCTCTTAGGCTATATTTCACAGAATACTTATTCGCTGTTATGAATGGCATAGTGAAGTGCTTATTTATATCTCTTTATGATTGCAATGTGTTTTGTATCACAATATATCTGCGTGCTACTCTAGTGATGTTATTAAAGTAGTTTATTCCTCCTGCACGGTGTAATGGTGACAGTGTGTGCATCGTGTAGTACTTGGCGTAGGCTATGATTGTGATCTCTTGTAGATTATGAAGTTAACTATTGATATGATAGTATTGATGTGATCTATTCCTCCTTTCGTAGTGTGAAGGTGACAGTGTGCATGCTATGTTAGTACTTGGTTTGGTTATGTCGATCTGTTATGCACTCTAAGTTTATTTAAATATGAACATTTAATATTGTGGAGCTTGTTAACTCCGGCATTGAGGGTTCGTGTAATCCTACACAGTTAGTGGTGTTCATCATCCAACAAGAGGGTGTAGAGTCTAGCATCTATTTATTTATTCTGTTATGTGATCAATGTTGAGAGTGTCCACTAGTGAAAGTATGATCCCTAGGCCTTGTTCCTAAATACTGCTATCGCTGCTTGTTTACTGTTTTACTGCATTTATACTGCCTGCAATATTACTACCATCAACTGCACGCCAGCAAGCACTTTTCTGGCGCTGTACTACTGCTCATATTCATTCATACCACTTATCTCTTCGCCGAACTAGTGCACCTATTAGGTGTGTTGGGGACACAAGAGACTTCTTGCTTTGTGGTTGCAGGGTTGCATGAGAGGGATATCTTTGACCTCTTCCTCCCTGAGTTCGATAAACCTTGGGTGATCCACTTAAGGGAAACTTGCTGCTGTTCTACAAACCTCTGCTCTTGGAGGCCCAACACTGTCTACAAGAATAGAAGCACCCGTAGACATCAAGCTATTTTCTGGCGCCGTTGCCGGGGAGGAAAGGTAAAAGGCACTCATACTCCGGTCCCAGGTAACTAAGTACTTTTCTGTTGCCATTGTGTGTGTGCTCGAAGCTATTTCCTTTAGATCCTGCAATTGCATCTTTTTGTTTCTTGTTTACACTAGTTTGGCATAATGGACAACAATAAGCTTCTTATTCTATTTCCTGATTTAAGACATGGATGGTTTGATGCGAAAATTAAAAAACCTATGGAACACATTAGTATGAACGCTTTGAACACCATTGTTGCTAATGATATGGAAAATTTTAAGCTTGGGGAAGCTGGCTTTGATGAGCATGATATTTTTAGTCCCCCAAGCATTGAGGAGAAAATTTACTTTGATGATACTTTGCCTCCTATTTATGATGATTATAATGATAGCAGTCTTTTAGTACCGCCTGTTATGGAGGATAAATTTGATTATCATTACAATATGCCTCCTATATTTGATGATGAGAATAATAATGATAGCTACTTTGTTGAATTTGCTCCCACTATTACCAATAAAATTGACTATGCTTATGTGGAGGGTAATGATACTTTTATGCATGTGAATAAAGATGTTTTATGTGATACTTATATTGTTGAGTTTGCTCATGATGCTACTGAAAGTTATTATGAGAGAGAAAAATATGGTTGTAGAAATTTTCATGTTACTAAAACACCTCTCTATATGCTGAAATTTTTGAAGTTACACTGGTTTTATCTTTCTATGCTTGTTACTTTGTTCTTCATGAATTCATTTGTGTACAAGATTCCTTTTCATAGGAAGAATGTTAGGCTTAAATTTTTTTTGAATTTGCCTCTTGATGCTCTCTTTTGCTTCAAATACTATTTCTTGCGAGTGCATCATTAAAAATGCTGAGCCCATCTTAATGGCTATAAAGAAAGAACTTCTTGGGAGATAACCCATGTGTTTATTTTGCTACAGTAGCTTTGTTTTATATTTGTGTCTTGGAAGTTGTTACTACTGTAGCAACCTCTCCTTATCTTAGTTTTGTTGCATTGTTGTGCCAAGTAAAGTCTTTAATAGTAAGGTTCATACTAGATTTGGATTGCTGCGTAGAAACAGATTTCTTGCTGTCACGAATTTCGACCTGCCTCTCTGTAGGTAGCTCAGAAAAATATGCCAATTTACGTGCGTGATCCTCAGATATGTACGCAACTTTCATTCAATTTGGGCATTTTCATTTGAGCAAGTCTGGTGCCACTTTAAAATTCGTCTTTACGGACTGTTCTGTTTCGACAGATTCTGCCTTTTATTTCGCATTGCCTCTTTTGCTGTGTTGGATGGATTTCTTTGTTCCATTAACTTTCAGAAGCTTTGTGCAATGTCCAGAAGTGTTAAGAATGATTGTGTCACCTCTGAACATGTGAATTTTTGATTATGCACTAACCCTCTAATGAGTTATTTCGAGTTTGGTGTGAAGGAAGTTTTCAAGGGTCAAGAGAGGAGGATGATATACTATGATCAAGAAGAGTGAAAAGTCTAAGCTTGGGGATGCCCCCGTGGTTCATCCCTGCATATTTCAAGAAGACTCAAGCGTCTAAGCTTGGGGATGCCCAAGGCATCCCCTTCTTCATCGACAACTTATCAGGTTTCTTCTCTTGAAACTATATTTTTATTCGGTCACATCTTATGTACTTTACTTGGAGCGTCCGTGTGCTTTTATTTTCGTTTTGTTATTTTCATTCTCTGAATAAATGCTTGTGTGGGAGAGAGACACGCTCCGCTGTTGCATATGAACACATGTGTTCTTAGCTTTATCTTAATGTTCATGACGAAGGTTGAAACTGCTTCGTTCATTGTTATATGGTTGGAAACGGGAAATGCTACATGTAGTAATTGGTAAAATGCCTTGGATAATTTGATACTTGGCAATTGTTGTGCTCATGTTTAAGCTCTTGCATCATATACTTTGCACCTATTAATGAAGAAATACATAGAGCTTGCTAAAATTTGGTTTGCATATTTGGTCTCTCTAAAGTCTAGATAATTTCTAGTATTGAGTTTTGAACAACAAGGAAGACGGTGTAGAGTCTTATAATGTTTACAATATGTCTTTTATGTGAGTCTTGCTGCACCGGTTCATCCTTGTGTTTGTTTCAAATAACCTTGCTAGCCTAAACCTTGTATCGAGAGGGAATACTTCTCATGCATCCAAAATCCTTGAGCCAACCACTATGCCATTTGTGTCCACCATACCTACCTACTACATGGTATTTCTCCGCCATTCCAAAGTAAATTGCTTGAGTGCTACCTTTAAATTTCCATCATTCGCCTTTGCAATATATAGCTCATGGGACAAAATAGCCTTAAAAACTATTGTGGTATTGAATATGTACTTATGCACTTTATCTCTTATTAAGTTGCTTGTTGTGCGATAACCATGCTCCTGGGGAGGCCATCAACTCTTTGTTGAATATCATGTGAGTTGCTATGCATGTTCGTCTTGTCTGAAGTAAGGGAGATTTACCACTCATTAAATGGTTAGAGCATGCATAATGTTAGAGAAGAACATTGGGCCGCTTACTAAAGCCATGAATCATGGTGGAAGTTTCAGTTTTGGACATATATCCTCAATCTCATATGAGAACATTAATTGTTGCTACATGCTTATGCATTAAAGAGGAGTCCATTATCTGTTGTCTATGTTGTCCCGGTATGGATGTCTAAGTTGAGAATAATCAAAAGCGAGAAATCCAAATGCGAGCTTTCTCCTTAGACCTTTGTACAGGCGGCATAGAGGTACCCCTTTGTGACACTTGGTTAAAACATGTGTATTGCGATGATAATCCTGGTAATCCGAGCTAATTAGGACAAGGTGCGGGCACTACTAGTATACTATGCATGAGGCTTGCAACTTGTAAGATATAATTTACATAACACATATGCTTTATTACTACCGTTGACAAAATTGTTTCTTGTTTTCAAAACCAAAGCTCTAGCACAAATATAGCAATCAATGCTTCCCTCTGCGAAGGGCCTTTCTTTTACTTTTATGTTGAGTCAGTTCACCTATTTCTCTCCACCTCAAGAAGCAAACACTTGTGTGAACTGTGCATTGATTCCTACATACTTGCATATTGCACTTGTTATATTACTTTACATTGACACTATCCATGAGATATACATGTTATAAGTTGAAAGCAACCGCTGAAACTTAATCTTCCTTTGTGTTGCTTCAATACCTTTACTTTGATTTATTGCTTTATGAGTTAACTCTTATGCAAGACTTATTGATGCTTGTCTTGAAGTACTATTCATGAAAAGTCTTTGCTTTATGATTCATTTGTTTACTCATGTCATTACCATTGTTTTGATCGCTGCATTCTTTACATATGCTTACAATAGTATGATCAAGGTTATGATGGCATGTCACTCCAGAAATTATCTTTGTTATCGTTTACCTGCTCGGGACGAGCATGAACTAAGCTTGGGGATGCTGATACGTCTCCGACGTATCGATAATTTCTTATGTTCCATGCCACATTATTGATGATATCTACATGTTTTATGCATACTTTATGTCATATTTATGCATTTTCCGGCACTAACCTATTAACGAGATGCCGAAGAGCCAGTTGCTGTTTTCTGCTGTTTTTGGTTTCAGAAATCCTACAAAGGAAATATTCTCGGAATTGGACGAAATCAACGCCCATGGGTCTATTTTTACACGAAGCTTCCAGAAGACCGGAGGGGAGACGAAGTGGGGCCACGAGGCGCCACCACAACAGGGCGGCGCGGCCCAGGCCTTGGCCGCGCGGCCCTGTTGTGTGGCCACCCCGTGTGGCCACCCCGACCTTGCCCTTCCGCCTACTTAAAGTCTCCGTCGCGAAAACCCTACCACGTTCGACGAAACCAGAGAAAACCTTCCAGAGCCGCCGCCATCGCGAAGCCAAGATTTGGTAGCTATGTGGTTCATCTCTCTCTTATGTACTTCAATACAATAATCTCATGAGCTGCCTTACATGATTGAGATTCATATGATGATGCTTGTAATCTAGATGTCATTATGCTAGTCAAGTGGATTTTACTTATGTGATCTCCAGAGACTCCTTGTCCCACGTGTGTAAAGGTGACAGTGTGTGCACCGTGTGGGTCTCTTAGGCTATATTTCACAGAATACTTATTCGCTGTTATGAATGGCATAGTGAAGTGCTTATTTATATCTCTTTATGATTGCAATGTGTTTTGTATCACAATATATCTGCGTGCTACTCTAGTGATGTTATTAAAGTAGTTTATTCCTCCTGCACGGTGTAATGGTGACAGTGTGTGCATCGTGTAGTACTTGGCGTAGGCTATGATTGTGATCTCTTGTAGATTATGAAGTTAACTATTGATATGATAGTATTGATGTGATCTATTCCTCCTTTCGTAGTGTGAAGGTGACAGTGTGCATGCTATGTTAGTACTTGGTTTGGTTATGTCGATCTGTTATGCACTCTAAGGTTATTTAAATATGAACATTGAATATTGTGGAGCTTGTTAACTCCGGCATTGAGGGTTCGTGTAATCCTACACAGTTAGTGGTGTTCATCATCCAACAAGAGGGTGTAGAGTCTAGCATCTATTTATTTATTCTGTTATGTGATCAATGTTGAGAGTGTCCACTAGTGAAAGTATGATCCCTAGGCCTTGTTCCTAAATACTGCTATCGCTGCTTGTTTACTGTTTTACTGCATTTATACTGCCTGCAATATTACTACCATCAACTGCACGCCAGCAAGCACTTTTCTGGCGCCGTACTACTGCTCATATTCATTCATACCACTTGTATTTCACTATCTCTTCGCCGAACTAGTGCACCTATTAGGTGTGTTAGGGACACAAGAGACTTCTTGCTTTGTGGTTGCAGGGTTGCATGAGAGGGATATCTTTGACTTCTTCCTCTCTGAGTTCGATAAACCTTGGGTGATCCACATAAGGGAAACTTGCTGCTGTTCTACAAACCTCTGCTCTTGGAGGCCCAACACTGTCTATAAGAATAGAAGCACCCGTAGACATCAACCGGCCACACCAAAGCCTCCTAGGCCGCAGCCCCCAAGTGGCCGGCGCCCTAGACCCCCCTCTCCCCAAACCCTAGCGCCCCTCCTCCACATATCTCTCCCGCAGCGCATAGGCGAAGCCCTGCCGGAGATCTCCACCACCACCGCCACCACGCCGTCGTGCTACCGGGATTCCGAGGAGGATCTACTACTTCCGCTGCCCGCTGGAACGGGGAGGAGGACGTCGTCTTCATCAACACCGTACGTGTGACCGAGTACGGAGGTGCTGCCCGATTGTGGCACCGTCAAGATCTTCTACGCGCTTTTGCAAGCGGCAAGTGATCGACTACATCCACCCCGAGATCTAATCTCGTTAAGCTTTGCGATCTTCGAGGGTTAGTCTCTTCATCTCCTCGTTGCTATCGTCTACTAGATTAGATCATGTCTTGTGTTTTCGTTCTTGCGGTAGGAAATTTTTTGTTTTCTATGCTACGAATCCCATCAAAAGTGTCCAACATGCCATATGTCGGCCCGCTTAATTTATAGCAAGTCTTGGGTGGGTTAACATCCATATTGCAGCAATTATATTCTACTTATATTTGTTGCTGATGCATGCCGATATTCCAAGGTGTACTTCTTATGTCCTAAACAAGTGAATGTTCAGATTTAAAAATTTATCCATAAAAGAGTGCACTTCTCTTTTTTTTCAATGCATTTTGAAATACTTCTCTCATCACACGGAGATCAAGAGCAACAATATTACCATACGGCCTCATTATTTCTACATGCATGTATATTTCTCAATGCAAAATTCTTAATACTACGTACAGTGTTGAAAAACCTAAACGTGGCTCAACAGTGTAGAGTATATCTTAAAACTTGTTCAAAAATATATATCTTGAAAAACCTAAACGTACACTGTTGAGCTATTGGCTCCTAAGTATTACTCTCGTGTGCATGCATACACGAACCGATGTCAAGAGGCACGTGTAGAACTGGGACGTCTCTATGCTTTGAGGTAGCCGTGCGGCGCTCGTCATACCCAATTACTGCTACACTCACGCGTGCGCCATCAAGTCTCTTGCGCGCATCCGCGGCGAGACCGACCGGTTGAAATGGCCGGCGCCGCCGCGACGGCCCAACGCATGCATTGGGTGGCCGTGCGCCTCGGTTATTAACTCCGCGGTGTTCAACCCGAAGCGAGCAACCGGCCTATACTCGCGTTGCCCTAGGCAGTCAGTGAGGTCACGCGCGCATGGTAAACTGCAGCGCTGCGAACGAGTAGTTTCGCTGGGCCGGCGTTTAACTTCCCAAGGTAACTTGCCCACTACAAGTACACTGTACACGTACCAGGAGAAGAAACGAACACACAATACAGATCCAGAGCCGCCTCAGAGCTAGCTTTGGTAAGTGCGAGAGCTTGAAGGCCATGGCGTGCCCTCAGATGCGTTCTTTGGCTGTACTGATCGTCCTCACCATCCTCCTGCTTCTCCTAGCTTGCTGCGAAGGTAGCCAATGTTTCGTACTACCTACTTATAAATCTGCATGTATGCCTATTCTTCAGTATTTCGCTCACGCCGTCTGCTCTTGTTTCTGCTAGCGTCACCCTCTTCCTCACCGCAGCTGCAGCACCGGAATCACACGCGCAAGATGCTCAAAGCCAGCGCACCTTCCCCGGCGACGGGAGGAGGAGTCCACTCGTCGAGGCGGGTGGACGTGTACGGGTGCTCGGAGCCGGAGGAGCTGGTGACGGTGGCCCAGAACAGCGACGCCAGCCTCCACAGCGGCATGCCGGCCTACACTGTGGAGATCACCAACAACTGCATCGACTGCACCGTGTGCGACGTCCACCTCTCCTGCGGGGACTTCGCAAACACGGAGCTCGTCGACCCGGCCACCTTCCGCCGCCTAGGCTTCGACGACTGCCTCGTCAAGGACGGCGGTCCCATCTTACCCAGCGAGATGATCATCTTCCAGTACGCCAACTCCTTCCTCTACGAGATGAAAGTCGTATCCGCCGCGTGCAACTGCGCCTAGCTGTAGTAGCTCCGGGATAGATCGATCGGTGACGCCTGGATGCAGCTATCCATTCTTATTAGCAATAAAGTTAAGTGGAGTTCAGCTGCTAGTCTGTTCTTAGCTCATTAGCTGGGGTTTTTAGGGCGTACGTGTAATTTTAGATTTGAAGATCTACCCCTTTGTAGTCTCATGTCTATCTACTTATGGTGCCGAGGCACAGAGTTGAATGAGTAATGTCGCAGCGTTAAGAAATGTGTCGGAGCTATGTCATATTCGTATATCTTAGCCAGCCATATAAACAATCCTTTTGCACACTTCACTCCATCTGTAATTTTAGATATGAGCAAATTGCAAAAAACCACTATTTTTAGGGCTATAGATACAATCAACCACCATTGGACGACCTTCCACAAGCACATTCTGGGCCGCATCCGCGATATGAACGATCTTAGGATCAAATTTACCCACCATAAACGAGATCGAGCCACCGTGTAAATAAGAGGGAATAGGGGGTGCCGAATGGGTAAGCTCACAAGCGTACACACCATCCACCTACCACCATCTCCCACATCCACCCACCATAAACGAGATCGAGCCACACCTCGAGACCGTCAGAGTATACTAAAGATAATCCACAACACAAGAAACATGAAGTAAGGTTTTTATCGGACATTGTACTTTTGGGGCCAGACTTATATAAATATATTTTTTCAGTCTGCTAGCATCCCAATCTCCAAGCGTGACCCTTCCGAACAAAATATACTATGAGGAGACGACCCTCATAGTTGGCAGCCATGTAGGATTCCCGTCGACGGAGCCTATGAGGAGATCGATGACCCTGAAGCACTGATGCAACGTGATCCCTTTAGGCAAGATAGGTCTTGGGGGCAACCATGCTGGTGATCGGATTAGGGAAGTTGAAGGGTCCATCATGAGTGAACTCGGCCAGAAGAGAGAGAAGAGAGAGAATGGATGGGGGACCAAGCTCCATTGATGTGGCGGACAACGAGGTAGCCGAGGTAGTGCTTGGTGCGGTGACGATGGTGGCGGCGACAGCGGAACCAGATGGGAGAGATCGGTGGCAAGTATAGGATGCAACATATATACATCACAATATACAAAACCGTACACTACAAGTATACTATAATCTTATGTTAGTGAATGGAGGGAGTAGTACTCTATCCGTCGCAAATTAAGATGTACATTAGTTTTAATCAAAGTCAAACTTTGTAAACTCTGGCCAAATATATAAAAAATAATACAAGTATCGAAAACATTAATTAATGTAAGTAAAACCATCAGGAAATAAATTTGCATATTATATGCATTTTGTATTACTAAAGTTAATATACTTTTATATATAGTTAGTTACATTTTATGAAGTTTGACTTTGATCAAAACAAATACTTCATTTTTATTTCAAGTATCACCTTGATCATTGCTTCTAGCGAGGTCAGGCCTGTTGTCGCCCAATCACCATTGAACGGACCGCGTGCCTCTAAGATAAACACAAGCACGGGTCCTGCTTCTTGCCATCTCTCTCCATACCCCTTTGATGTCTACGGGTGCTTCTATTCTTGTAGACAGTGTTGGGCCTCCAAGAGCAGAGGTTTGTAGAACAGCAGCAAGTTTCCCTTAAGTGGATCACCCAAGGTTTATCGAACTCAGGGAGGAAGAGGTCAAAGATATCCCTCTCAAGCAACCCTACAACCACAAAGCAAGAAGTCTTTTGTGTCCCCAACACACCTAATAGGTGCACTAGTTCGGCGAAGAGATAGTGAAATACATGTGGTATGAATAAGTATGAGCAGTAGCAATGGCACCAAAAAAGTGCTTTGTTGTCCAGGACTGGCGTGTGGTTGATGGTGGTAATATTGCGAGCGATATAAATGCGGTAAAACGATGAAACAAGCAGCGATAGCAGTATTTAGGAACAAGGCCTAGGGATCATACTTTCACTAGTGGACACTCTCAACATTGATCACATAACAGAATAAATAAATAGATGCTAGACTCTACACCCTCTTGTTGGATGATGAACACCACTAACTGTGTAGGATTACACGAACCCTCAATGCCGGAGTTAACAAGCTCCACAATATTCAATGTTCATATTTAAATAACCTTAGAGTGCATAACAGATCAACATAACCAAACCAAGTACTAACATAGCATGCACACTGTCACCTTCACACTACGAAAGGAGGAATAGATCACATCAATACTATCATAGCAATAGTTAACTTCATAATCTACAAGAGATCACAATCATAGCCTACGCCAAGTACTACACGATGCACACACTGTCACCATTACACCGTGCAGGAGGAATAAACTACTTTAATAACATCACTAGAGTAGCACACAGATAAATTGTGATACAAAACACATTGCAATCATAAAGAGATATAAATAAGCACTTCACTATGCCATTCATAACAGCGAATAAGTATTCTGTGAAATATAGCCTAAGAGACCCACACGGTGCACACACTGTCACCTTTACACACGTGGGACAAGGAGTCTCCGGAGATCACATAAGTAAAATCCACTTGACTAGCACAATGACATCTAGATTACAAGCATCATCATATGAATCTCAATCATGTAAGGCAGCTCATGAGATTATTGTATTGAAGCACATAGGAGAGAGATTAACCACATAGCTACCGGTACAGCCCCGAGCCTCGATGGAGAACTACTCCCTCCTCATGGGAGACAACAGCGTTGATGAAGATGGCGGTGGTGTTGATGGAGAAGCCTTCCGGGGGCACTTCCCCGTCCCGGCGGCGTGCCGGAACAGAGACTCCTGTCCCCCAGATCTTGGCTTCGCGATGGCGGTGGCTCTGGAAGGTTTTCTCTGGTTTCGTCGAACGTGGTAGGGTTTTCGCGACGGAGACTTTAAGTAGGCGGAAGGGCAAGGTCGGTGGAGTCCTGGTGGGGCCACACACTAGGCCGGCGCGGCCAGGGCTTGGGCCGCGCCGCCCTACTGTGTCCCCACCTCGTGACCCCACTTCGTTTCCCCTTCGGACTTCTGGAAGCTTCGTGGAAAAATAGGACCCTGGGCGTTGATTTCGTCTGATTCCGAGAATATTTCCTTACTAGGATTTCTGAAACCAAAAACAGCAGAAAACATCAACTGGCCCTTCGGCATCTCGTCAATAGGTTAGTTCCGGAAAACGCATAATAATGACATAAAGTATGCATAAAACATGTAGATATCATCAATAATGTGGCATGGAACATAAGAAATTATCGATACGTCGGAGACGTATCAACATCCCCAAGCTTAGTTCCTGCTCGTCCCGAGCAGGTAAACGATAACAAAGATAATTTCTGGAGTGACATGCCATCATAACCTTAATCATACTATTGTAAGCTTATGTAATGAATGCAGCGATCAAAACAATGGTAATGATATGAGTAAACAAATGAATCATAAAGCAAATACTTTTCATGAATAGTACTTTCAAGACAAGCATCAATAAGTCTTGCATAAGAGTTAACTCATAAAGCAATAATTCAAAGTAAAAGGTATTGAAGCAACATAACGGAAGATTAAGTTTTAGCGGTTGCTTTCAACTTATAACATGTATATCTCATGGATATTGTCAATGTAAAGTAATATAACGAGTGCAATAGGTAAACATGTAAGAATCAATGCACACAGTTGCCACAAGTGTTTGCTTCTAAGATAGAAAGAAGTAGGTAAACTGACTCAACAATAAAGTAAAAGAAAGGCCCTTCGCAGAGGGAAGCAGGGATTAAATCATGTGCTAGAGCTTTTTAAGTTTTGAAATCATATAGAGAGCATAAAAGTAAAGTTTTGAGAGGTGTTTGTTGTTGTCAACGAATGGTAGTGGGTACTCTAACTACCTTATCAACCAGACTTTCAAGAGCGGCTCCCATGAAGGACGTTATCTCTACCAGCAAGGTAGATCATCCCTCTTCTCTTTTGTTTACACATGTATTTTAGTTTTATTTATGGATGACACTCCTCCCAACCTTTTGCTTACACAAGCCATGGCTAACCGAATCCTCGGGTGCCTTCCAACATTCACATACCATGAAGGAGTGTCTATTTGAAAAATTAAGTTGCTTACTGATGAATCAGAGCAAAACATGTGAAGAGAATTATTAATGAAGGTTGATTAATTGGGGGCTGGGAACCCCGCGCCAGCTCTTTTTGCAAAATTATTGGATAAGCGGATGAAGCCACTAGTCCATTGGTGAAAGTTGCCTAACAAGAATGAAAGATAAACACCACATACTTCCTCATGAGCTATAAAACATTGACACAAATCAGAGGTGATAAATTTTGAATTATTTAAAGGTAGCACTCAAGCAATTTACTTTGGAATGGCGGAGAAATACCATGTAGTAGGTAGGTATGGTGGACACAAATGGCATAGTGGTTGGCTCAAGGATTTTGGATGCATGAGAAGTATTCCCTCTCGATACAAGGCTTAGGCTAGCAAGGTTATTTGAAACAAACACAAGGATGAACCGGTGCAGCAAAACTCACATATAAACATATTGTAAGCATTATAAGACTTTACATCATCTCCTTGTTGTTCAAACACCTCAACCAGAAAATATCTAGACTTAGAGAGAACAATCATGCAAACCAAATTTTAACATGCTCTATGTAGTTATTCATTAATGGGTACAAGGTACATGATGCAAGAGCTTAAACATGATCTATATGAGCACAACAATTGCCAAGTATCAAGTTATTCAAGACATCATACCAATTACTACATGTAGCATTTCCCGTTTCCAACCATATAACAATTAACGAAGCAGTTTCAACCTTCGCCATGAAAATTAAAAGCTAAGAACACATGTGTTCATATGAACCAGCGGAGCGTGTCTCTCTCCCACACAAGCATGAACTTATTCAAACATAAACAAAAACAAACAGACGCTCCAAGTAAAGTACATAAGATGTGACCGAATAAAAATATAGTTTCAAGAGAAGAAACCTGATAAGTTGTCGATGAAGAAGGGGATGCCTTGGGCATCCCCAAGCTTAGACGCTTGAGTCTTCTTAAAATATGCAGGGGTGAACCACCGGGGCATCCCCAAGCTTAGAGCTTTCACTCTCCTTGATCATGTTGTATCATCTCCCTCTCTTGATCCTTGAAAACTTCCTCCACACCAAACTCGAAACAACTCATTAGAGGGTTAGTGCACAATAAAAGTTTACATGTTCAGAGGTGACATAATCATTCTTAACACTTATGGACATTGTACAAAGCTACTGGACATTAATGGAACAAAGAAATTCATCCAACATAGCAAAAGAGGCAATGCGAAATAAAAGGCAGAATCTGTCAAAACAGAACAGTTCGTAAAGACGAATTTTAAAGTGGCACCAGACTTGCTCAGATGAAAATGCTCAAATTGAATGAAAGTTGCGTACATATCTGAGGATCACGCACGTAAACTGGCAGATTTTTATGAGTTACCTACAGAGAGCCCTGCCCAAATTCGTGACAGACAGAAATCTGTTTCTGCGCAGTAATCCAAATCTAGTATCAACTCTACTATCAAAGACTTTACTTGGCACTACAATGCAATAAAATAAGATAAGGAGAGGTTGCTACAGTAGTAAACAACTTCCAAGACTCAAATATAAAACAAAGTACTGTAGTAAAAAAACACATGGGTTATCTCCCAAGAAGTTCTTTCTTTATAGCCATTAAGATGGGCTCAGCAGTTTTAATGATGCACTCGCAAGAAATAAGAGTTGAAGCAAAAGAGAGCATCAAAAAGCAAATTCAAAACACATTTAAGTCTAACATGCTTCCTATGCATAGGAATCTTGTAAATAAACAAGTTCATGAAGAGCAAAGTAACAAGCATAGGAAGATAAAATCAGTGTAACTTCAAAAATTTCAGCATATAGAGAGGTGTTTTAGTAACATGAAAATTTCTACAACCATATTTTCCTCTCTCATAATAATTTTCAGAGGCATCATGAACAAACTCAACAATATAAGTATCACACAAAGCATTCTTATTCACATGCATAAAAGTATCATTACTCTCCACATAAGCATAATCAATTTTATTAGTTGTAGTGGGAGCAAATTCAACAAAGTAGCTATCATTATTATTCTCATCATAAAATATAGGAGGCATATTGTAATCATAATTAAACTTATCCTCCATACTAGGCGGCACCAAAAGACCACTATCATTATAATCATCATAAATAGGAGGCAAAGTATCATCAAAGTAAATTTTCTCCTCAATGCTTGGGGGACTAAAAATATCATGCTCATCAAAGCCAGCTTCCCCAAGCTTAGAATTTTCCATATCATTAGCAACAATGGTGTTCAAAGCGTTCATACTAATATGTTCCATAGGTTTTTTAATTTTCGCATCAAACCATCCATGTCTTAAATCAGGAAATAGAATAAGAATCTCATTGTTGTCCATTATGCCTAACTAGTGTAAACAAGAAACAAAAAGATGCAATTGCAGGATCTAAAGGAAATAGCTTCGAGCACACACACAACGGTAACAGAAAATTACTTTACCTGGGACCGGAGTATGAGTGCCTTTTACCTTTCCTCCCCGGCAACGGCGCCAGAAAAGTGCTTCGTTGCCGGGATCCGGTGTGTGAGTGCCGTTTACCTTTCCTCCCCGGCAACGGCGCCAGAAAAGTGCTTGATGTCTACGGGTGCTTCTATTCTTGTAGACAGTGTTGGGCCTCCAAGAGCAGAGGTTTGTAGAATAGCAGCAAGTTTCCCTTAAGTGGATCACCCAAGGTTTATCGAACTCAGGGAGGAAGAGGTCAAAGATATCCCTCTCAAGCAACCCTGCAACCACAAAGCAAGAAGTCTCTTGTGTCCCCAACACACCTAATAGGTGCACTAGTTCGGCGAAGAGATAGTGAAATACAGGTGGTATGAATAAGTATGAGCAGTAGCAATGGCACCAGAAAAGTGCTTTGTTGTCCAGGACTGGCGTGTGGTTGATGGTGATAATATTGCAGGCAGTATAAATGCAGTAAAACAGTAAACAAGCAGCGATAGCAGTATTTAGGAACAAGGCCTAGGGATCATACTTTCACTAGTGGACACTCTCAACATTGATCACATAACAGAATAAATAAATAGATGCTAGACTCTACACCCTCTTGTTGGATGATGAACACCACTAACTGTGTAGGATTACACGAACCCTCAATGCCGGAGTTAACAAGCTCCACAATATTCAATGTTCATATTTAAATAACCTTAGAGTGCATAATAGATCAACATAACCAAACCAAGTACTAACATAGCATGCACACTGTCACCTTCACACTACGAAAGGAGGAATAGATCACATCAATACTATCATAGCAATAGTTAACTTCATAATCTACAAGAGATCACAATCATAGCCTACGCCAAGTACTACACGATGCACACACTGTCACCATTACACCGTGCAGGAGGAATAAACTACTTTAATAACATCACTAGAGTAGCACACAGATAAATTGTGATACAAAACACATTGCAATCATAAAGAGATATAAATAAGCACTTCACTATGCCATTCATAACAGCGAATAAGTATTCTGTGAAATATAGCCTAAGAGACCCACACGGTGCACACACTGTCACCTTTACACACGTGGGACAAGGAGTCTCCGGAGATCACATAAGTAAAATCCACTTGACTAGCACAATGACATCTAGATTACAAGCATCATCATATGAATCTCAATCATGTAAGGCAGCTCATGAGATTATTGTATTGAAGCACATAGGAGAGAGATTAACCACATAGCTACCGGTACAGCCCCGAGCCTCGATGGAGAACTACTCCCTCCTCATGGGAGACAACAGCGTTGATGAAGATGGCGGTGGTGTTGATGGAGAAGCCTTCCGGGGGCACTTCCCCGTCCCGGCGGCGTGCCGGAACAGAGACTCCTGTCCCCCAGATCTTGGCTTCGCGATGGCGGTGGCTGATACGTCTCCGACGTATCGATAATTTCTTATGTTCCATGCCACATTATTGATGATATCTACATGTTTTATGCATACTTTATGTCATATTTATGCATTTTCCGGCACTAACCTATTAACGAGATGCCGAAGAGCCGATTCTTTGTTTTCTGCTGTTTTTGGTTTCAGAAATCCTACAAAGGAAATATTCTCGGAATTGGACGAAATCAACGCCCAGGGGCCTATTTTTACACGAAGCTTCCAGAAGACCGAAGGAGTCACGAAGTGGGGCCACGAGGCGCCGCCACAACAGGGCGGCGCGGCCAGCAAGGGGCCCGCGCGGCCCTGTTGTGTGGGGCCCCTGTGGCGCCTCTTGACCTGCCCTTCCGCCTACTTAAAGCCTCTGTCGCGAAACCCCCAGTACCGAGAGCCACGATACGGAAAACCTTCCAGAGGCGCCGCCGCCGCCAATCCCATCTCGGGGGATTCAGGAGATCTCCTCCGACACCCTGCCGGAGAGGGGAATCATCTCCCGGAGGACTCTTCACCGCCATGGTCGCCTCCGGAGTGATGAGTGAGTAGTTCACCCCTGGACTATGGGTCCATAGCAGTAGCTAGATGGTCGTCTTCTCCTTATGTGCTTCATTGTTGGATCTTGTGAGCTGCCTAACATGATCAAGATCATCTATCTGTAATGCTATATGTTGTGTTTGTCGGGATCCGATGGATAGAGAATACTATGTTATGTTGATTATCAATCTATTACCTATGTGTTGTTTATGATCTTGCATGCTCTCCATTATTAGTAGAGGCTCTGGCCAAGTTTTTACTCTTAACTCCAAGAGGGAGTATTTATGCTTGATAGTGGGTTCATGCCTCCATTAAATTTGGGATAGTGACAGAAAGTTCTAAGGTTGTGGATGTGCTGTTGCCACTAGGGATAAAACATTGATGCTATGTCCGAGGATGTAGTTATTGATTACATTACGCACCATACTTAATGCAATTTTCTGTTGTTTGCAACTTAATACTGGAAGGGGTTCGGATGATAACCTGAAGGTGGACTTTTTAGGCATAGATGCATGCTCGATAGCGGTCTATGTACTTTGTCGTAATGCCCAATTAAATCTCACTATACTTATCATATCATGTATGTGCATTGTCATGCCCTCTCTATTTGTCAATTGCCCGACTGTAATTTGTTCACCCAACATGCTATTTATCTTATGGGAGAGACACCTCTAGTGAACTGTGGACCCCGGTCCATTCTTTTACATTGAATACAATCTACTGCAATATTTGTTCTTTACTATTTTCTGCAAACAATCATCATCCACACTATACATCTAATCCTTTGTTACAGCAAGCCGGTGAGATTGACAACCTCACTGTTTCGTTGGGGCAAAGTACTTTGGTTGTGTTGTGCAGGTTCCACGTTGGCGCCGGAATCCCTGGTGTTGCACCGCACTACATCTCACCGCCATCAACCTTCAACGTGCTTCTTGGCTCCTCCTGGTTCGATAAACCTTGGTTTCTTTCTGAGGGAAAACTTGCTACTGTGTGCATCATACCTTCCTCTTGGGGTTCCCAACGAACGTGTGTGTTACACGCCATCAAGCTCTTTTTCTGGCGCCGTTGCCGGGGAACGAAGAAAAGTTACACCACAAAGATTTTCAACTCCCACGTCAACAGCTCTTTTTCTGGCGCCGTTGCCGGGGAGATCAAGACAAGCTGCAAGGGGAGTCTCCACAATCCAATCTCTTTACTTTGTTTTTGTCTTGCTTTATTTTACTTACTACTTTGTTTGCTGCATTATATTAAAAACACAAAAAAAATTAGTTACTTGCTTTACTTTATCTAGTTTGCTTTATTTACCACTGCTAAAATGGGTACTCCTGAAAATACTAAGTTGTGTGACTTCACAACCACAAATAATAATGATTTCTTATGCACACCTATTGCTCCACCTACTACTACAGCAGAATTCTTTGAAATTAAACCTGCTTTACTGAATCTTGTTATGAGAGAGCAATTTTCTGGTGTTAGTTCTGATGATGCTGCTGCCCATCTTAATAATTTTGTTGAATTATGTGAAATGCAAAAGTATAAGGATGTAGATGGTGACATTATAAAATTAAAATTGTTCCCTTTCTCATTAAGAGGAAGAGCTAAAGATTGGTTGCTATCTCTGCCTAGAAATAGTATTGATTCATGGACTAAATGTAAGGATGCTTTTATTGGTAGATATTATCCTCCCGCTAAAATTATATCTTTGAGGAGTAGCATGATGAATTTTAAACAATTAGATAATGAACATGTTGCTCAAGCATGGGAGAGAATGAAATCTTTGGTAAAGAATTGCCCAACCCATGGACTGACTACTTGGATGATCATCCAAACCTTTTATGCATGAGTGAACTTTTCTTCGCGCAACCTATTGGGTTCAGCTGCTGGAGGTACCTTTATGTCCATCACTCTTGGTGAAGCAACAAAGCTTCTTGATAATATGATGATTAATTACTCTGAATGGCACACGGAAAGAGCTCCACAAGGTAAGAAGGTAAATTCTGTCGAAGAAACCTCTTCCTCGAGTGATAAGATTGATGCTATTATGTCTATGCTTGTGAATGATAGGACTAATGTTGATCCTAATAATGTTCCATTAGCTTCATTGGTTGCTCAAGAAGAACATGTTGATGTAAACTTCATTAAAAATAATAATTTCAACAACAATGCTTATCGGAACAATTCTAGTAATAACTATAGGCCATATCCTTATAATAATGGTAACGGTTATGGTAATTCTTATGGGAATTCTTACAACAATAATAGGAACACACCCCCTGGACTTGAAGCTATGCTTAAAGAATTTATTAGTACACAAACTGCTTTTAACAAATCTGTCGAGGAAAAGCTCAATAAAATTGATATTCTTGCTTCTAAGGTTGATAGTCTTGCCTCTGATGTTGATCTTTTGAAATCGAAAGTTATGCCTAATAAGGATATTGAAAATAAAATTGCTACTACAGCAAATGCCATCCAAGTTAGAATTAATGAGAATATAAGATTGATGGCTGAATTGCATGCTAGGTGGGAAAGAGAAGATAATGAAAAACTTGCTAAAGAGAATAATGTAGCTAAAGTTTGGACTATTACCACCACTAGTAATGTTAATGCTCCACATGTTGCTGCACCTCCTACTAATAATGGTGAAAGAATTGGTGTTGGCAATGTTTCTACTTCTAATGCAAAGCCTGCAAAACTGCCGGAAACTGCCTGTGATAAAACTGCTGAAATTTTTTCCAACATTGGGGATGATGATCCCATTGCTGTAGATCATAATGGTTTAGACTTTGATGATTGCCACATCTCTGAAGTCATAAAGTTCTTACAAAAGCTTGCTAAAAGTTCCAATGCTAGTGCTATAAATTTGGCCTTTACAAAACATATTACAAATGCTCTCATCAAAGCAAGAGAGGAGAAACTAAAACTTGAAACCTCTATTCCTAGAAAGTTAGAAGATGGTTGGGAGCCCATCATTAAGGTGAGGGTCAATGATTTTGATTGTAATGCTTTATGTGATCTTGGTGTAAGTATTTCTGTTATGCCTAAGAAAATTTATGATATGCTTGACTTGCCACCATTGAAAAATTGTTATTTGGATGTTAATCTTACTGATAATGCTATGAAGAAACCTTTGGGGAGGATTGATAATGTTCATATTATGGTTAACAATAACCTTGTCCCCGTTGATTGTGTTGTCTTGGATATTGAATGCAATGCATCTTGTCCCATTATATTGGGAAAACCTTTTATTCGAACTGTTGTAGCTATCATTGATATGAAGGAAGGTAATATTAAATATCAATTTCCTCTCAAGAAAGGTATGGAACACTTCCCTAGAAAGAGAATGAAGTTACCTTTTGATTCTATTATTAGAACAAATTATGATGTCGATGCTTCATCTCTTGATAACACTTGATATACACTTTCTGCGCCTAGCTGAAAGGCGTTAAAGAAAAGCGCTTATGGGAGACAACCCATGTTTTTACTACAGTACCTTTATTTTATATTCGAGTCTTGGAAGTTGTTTACTACTGTAGCAACCTCTCCTTATCTTAGTTTTGTGCATTATTGTGCCAAGTAAAGTCTTTGATAGTAAGGTTCATACTAGATTTGGATTACTGCGCAGAAACAGACTTCTTTGCTGTCACGAATCTGGGCCTAATTCTCTGTAGGTAACTCAGAAAATTATGCCAATTTACGTGAGTGATCCTCAGATATGTACGCAACTTTCATTCAATTTGGGAATTTTCATTTGAGCAAGTCTGGTGCCACTTTAAAATTCGTCTTTACGAACTGTTCTGTTTTGACAGATTCTGTCTTTTATTTCGCATTGCCTCTTTTGCTATGTTAGATGAATTTCTTTGATCCATTAATGTCCAGTAGCTTTATGCAATGTCCAGAAGTGTTAAGAATGATTATGTCACCTCTGAACATGTAAATTTTTATTGTGCACTAACCCTCTAATGAGTTGTTTCGAGTTTGGTGTGGATGAAGTTTTCAAGGATCAAGAGAGGGAAATGATGCAATATGATCAAGGAGAGTGAAAGCTCTAAGCTTGGGGATGCCCCGGTGGTTCACCCCTGCATATTTTAAGAAGACTCAAGCGTCTAAGCTTGGGGATGCCCAAGGCATCCCCTTCTTCATCGACAACATTATGAGGTTCCTCCCCTGAAACTATATTTTTATTCCGTCACATCTTATGTGCTTTGCCTGGAGCGTTGGTTTGTTTTTGTTTTTGTTTGAATAAAATGGATCCTAGCATTCATTGTGTGGGATAGAGACACGCTCCGCTGTTGCATATGGACAAATATGTCCTTAGGCTTTACTCATAGTATTCATGGCGAAGGTTGAATCTTCTTCGTTAAATTGTTATATGGTTGGAATCGGGAAATGCTACATGTAGTAATTCTAAAATGTCTTGAATAATTTGATACTTGGAAATTGTTGTGCTCATGTTTAAGCTCTTGCATCATATACTTTGCACCTATTAATGAAGAAATACATAGAGCTTGCTAAAATTTGGTTTGCATATTTGGTCTCTCTAAAGTCTAGATAATTTCTAGTATTGAGTTTTGAACAACAAGGAAGACGGTGTAGAGTCTTATAATGTTTACAATATGTCTTTTATGTGAGTTTTGCTGCACCGGTTCATCCTTGTGTTTGTTTCAAATAACCTTGCTAGCCTAAACCTTGTATCGAGAGGGAATACTTCTCATGCATCCAAAATCCTTGAGCCAACCACTATGCCATTTGTGTCCACCATACCTACCTACTACATGGTATTTCTCCGCCATTCCAAAGTAAATTGCTTGAGTGCTACCTTTAAATTTCCATCATTCGCCTTTGCAATATATAGCTCATGGGACAAAATAGCTTAAAAACTATTGTGGTATTGAATATGTACTTATGCACTTTATCTCTTATTAAGTTGCTTGTTGTGCGATAACCATGTTCCTGGGGACGCCATCAACTCTTTGTTGAATATCATGTGAGTTGCTATGCATGTTCGTCTTGTCTGAAGTAAGGGAGGTTTTCACAATCAAATGGTTTGAGTATGCATACTGTTAGAGAAAAACATTGGGCCGCTAACTAAAGCCATGAATCGTGGTGGAAGTTTCAGTTTTGGACATAAAACCTCAATCTCTTATGAGAATATTATCTGTTGTTGAATGCTTAAGCATTAAAAGAGGAGTCCATTATCTGTTGTCTATGCTGTCCCGGTATGGGTGTCTAAGTTGAAGAATGATCAAAAGCGAGAAATCCAATGCGAACTTTCTCCTTAGACCCTTGTACATGCGGCATAGAGGTACCCCTTTGTGACACTTGGTTGAAACATATGTCATGCAATGATAATCCGTGTTAACCCAAGCTAATTAGGACAAGGTGCGGGCACTACTAGTATACTATGCATGAGGCTTGCAACTTGTAAGATATAATTTACATGATACATATGCTTTATTACTACCGTTGACAAAATTGTTCCATGTTTTCAAAATAAAAGCTCTAGCACAAATATAGCAATCAATGCTTTCCTCTTTGAAGGACCTTTCTTTTACTTTTATGTTGAGTCAGTTCACCTATTTCTCTCCACCTCAAGAAGCAAACACTTGTGTGAACTGTGCATTGATTCCTACATACTTGCATATTGCACTTGTTATATTACTTTACATTGACACTATCCATGAGATATACATGTTATAAGTTGAAAGCAACCGCTGAAACTTAATCTTCCTTTGTGTTGCTTCAATACCTTTACTTTGATTTTTTGCTTTATGAGTTAACTCTTATGCAAGACTTATTGATGCTTGTCTTGAAAGTACTATTCATGAAAAGTCTTTGCTTTATGATTCATTTGTTTACTCATGTCATTACCATTGTTTTGATCGCTGCATTCATTACATATGCTTACAATAGTATGATCAAGGTTATGATGGCATGTCACTCCAGAAATTATCTTTGTTATCGTTTACCTGCTCGGGACGAGCAGAACTAAGCAGGGATGCTGATACGTCTCAGACGTATCGATAATTTCTTATTTTACATGCCAAATTATTTATGATATCTACTTGTTTTATGCATACTTTATGTCATATTTATGCATTTTCCGGCACTAACCTATTAACGAGATGCCGAAGAGCCAGTTGCTGTTTTCTGCTGTTTTTGGTTTTAGAAATCCTACAAAGGAAATATTCTCGGAATTGGACGAAATCAACGCCCAGGGGTCTATTTTTACACGAAGCTTCCAGAAGACCGAAGGAGTCATGAAGTGGGGCCACGAGGCGCCGCCACAACAGGGCGGCGCGGCCAGCAAGGGGCCCGCGCAGCCCTGTTGTGTGGGCCCCCCGTGGCGCCTCTTGACCTGCCCTTCCGCCTACTTAAAGCCTCCGTCGCGAAACCCCCAGTACCGAGAGCCACGATACGGAAAACCTTCCAGAGGCGCCGCCGCCGCCAATCCCATCTCGGGGGATTCAGGAGATCGCCTCCGGCACCCTGCCGGAGAGGGGAATCATCTCCCGGAGGACTCTTCACCGCCATGGTCGCCTCCGGAGTGATGAGTGAGTAGTTCACCCCTGGACTATGGGTCCATAGCAGTAGCTAGATGGTCGTCTTCTCCTTATGTGCTTCATTGTTGGATCTTGTGAGCTGCCTAACATGATCAAGATCATCTATCTGTAATGCTATATGTTGTGTTTGTCGGGATCCGATGGATAGAGAATACTATGTTATGTTGATTATCAATCTATTACCTATGTGTTGTTTATGATCTTGCATGCTCTCCGTTATTAGTAGAGGCTCTGGCCAAGTTTTTACTCTTAACTCCAAGAGGGAGTATTTATGCTCGATAGTGGGTTCATGCCTCCATTAAATGCAGGACAGGTGACGAAAGTTCTAAGGTTGTGGATGTGCTGTTGCCACTAGGGATAAAACATTGATGCTATGTCCGAGGATGTAGTTATTGATTACATTACGCACCATACTTAATGCAATTGTCTGTTGTTTGCAACTTAATACTGGAAGGGGTTCGGATGATAACCTGAAGGTGGACTTTTTAGGCATAGATGCATGCTCGATAGCGGTCTATGTACTTTGTCGTAATGCCCAATTAAATCTCACTATACTTATCATATCATGTATGTGCATTGTCATGCCCTCTCTATTTGTCAATTGCCCGACTGTAATTTGTTCACCCAACATGCTATTTATCTTATGGGAGAGACACCTCTAGTGAACTGTGGACCCCGGTCCATTCTTTTACATTGAATACAATCTACTGCAATATTTGTTCTTTACTATTTTCTGCAAACAATCATCATCCACACTATACATCTAATCCTTTGTTCTGACAAGCCGGTGAGATTGACAACCTCACTGTTTCGTTGGGGCAAAGTACTTTGGTTGTGTTGTGCAGGTTCCACGTTGGCGCCGGAATCCCTGGTGTTGCGCCGCACTACATCTCGCCGCCATCAACCTTCAACGTGCTTCTTGGCTCCTCCTGGTTCGATAAACCTTGGTTTCTTTCTGAGGGAAAACTTGCTACTGTGTGCATCATACCTTCCTCTTGGGGTTCCCAACGAACGTGTGTGTTACACGCCATCAGTGGCTCTGGAAGGTTTTCTCTGGTTTCGTCGAACGTGGTAGGGTTTTCGCGATGGAGACTTTAAGTAGGCGGAAGGGCAAGGTCGGTGGAGTCCTGGTGGGGCCACACACTAGGCCGGCGCGGCCAGGGCTTGGGCCACGCCGCCCTACTGTGTCCCCACCTCGTGGCCCCACTTCGTTTCCCCTTCGGACTTCTAGAAGCTTCGTGGAAAAATAGGACCCTGGGCGTTGATTTCGTCCGATTCCGAGAATATTTCCTTACTAGGATTTCTGAAACCAAAAACAGCAGAAAACGACAGCGGCCCTTCGGCATCTCGTCAATAGGTTAGTTCCGGAAAACGCATAATAATGACATAAAGTATGCATAAAACATGTAGATATCATCAATAATGTGGCATGGAACATAAGAAATTATCGATACGTCGGAGACGTATCACCCTTCTCCCCCAATCACTGCCTTATCCCCTGCCTTCCGTCCGACGGGGTTCAATTTCCAGAGGAGGCATCCGAGTTTTTCAACTTCTTCTATAAAAATATTCTGAGGGGTTCCTCCCCCTCTGATCTCATTTTTTTCTTGCCTCCAGCTCATGCACCTCCCTAGCCTCCCCGACGGTATTGCTGACCCATAATCGCAACTCACCAGAGTAGTGCTCACCGGCCACCCACCCACCTGGTTCCCTCGCCGACGTTGCTTTCCCACTCCATCATCTGAGATCTTTGCAAGCCTTAGAGGCTCAGTACCGGCTCGAAATTCCACGACGACGTGGTTTTGGTCGGCTAGGCCTCGCCGGAAGATGCACATGTTGTATTATATGCTCCTCGTGCATGAAATAAACCGTGTCGAGTCGAGGCCATCCGCGAATAGGTCCTGTCTAATCCACAGAGGGCATCACCATCGACGGGGCCAACCCACCTACTTAGCCAGTCCACCCTCCTCCCCCTCCATTCCTGCTATGTTCTGCTCAGTCCATTGTGCTTTGATTTTCGGGCAGCGCATCAAGGAAGAAGGGGGAGATGTACAACAGTCTCAACTCAGTTTGGCTCTTGGTCACCGAGCAGGATGGCAGTGGAGAAGACGACCGAGAGTAGACTTTCAGAGCAGGTGCTCAGAGCGCACCCGTATCTGGACCGTCTATACTGCATCATCATCTGCGCTAGCTCTTTTTCCCCCTCTCAAACAAACTTCTTATTTTTGTATCTCTCACACCACACAATATTTGAACTTGAAAATTGGCAGATCACTTAAATATAAAAAATAGAATGTGGGAAAAATATTTCGAATTTTTTATGTCATTATATATATATATTTTTTAAGAATTTATTTTAATTTTAAAATAATTGAAATTTAAAATTGCAAAAAAATCCAAACTTTGTTTCCCATTCTATTTGTTATTTTTGAGTGAATTGCAAAAAATTGAAATAAAAAAATGCACAATTTAAGAGACAAAAAAAGAAAAAGACAAAAAATGAGAAGATGCGTAGAGCGCACCTGCTCCATTCATGTTTTCCCGAAGACGACCTGGACATGAGGGACCCCACCCCCGAGGAAGATGAGCTTCCATCTCGACATCCTTCGTCCAACCTGACCGCGTAAGGTCATCTTTTTCATGTCATGATGTGCTATAGTGCTACTTTCACATGATCGATCCAGCCGAGTTAGCTACTGTATAGAAATGATGTTCCTTGTGTTACTAGCTGAGATGTCATTTTTTTTAGAAGAGATATGGAAATCTTGTGCAGCAACATATGTATTTCTTCACCTGGATGAAGAAACCTTCTGCTGCTTCTTTCGGTGAGGCCAATAAGTTTTTTATCAACTAGATGTGACTTATGGACGGCTTGTGTTTCCATAGACCCCCAAACCTCATATCAGTGTAAATCTTCGAAGGGATATTGTCATACCGTTTAATCTCAACCACCATACCCCTAATCCCAAACAAATATCATTTCTTATTTGTGTTTTACTGAGAAAAAATGTTTCAGTCTTCGAGGTATATGGAAGCACAAGCCGCGACTTATATGCTATACATGAGCATGAGGACATCTCATCTATTGATACATCCGCTGTACCTACAGCCCCACAAATACAAGGACCAATCACTCGTGCTGGTGCCAAACAACTATCATGTACTTTCGTTTCTTGAAATTATTCCTCACATACATGAGAATATGATGCTGCCTAAATTAGATGTGTTTGTTACTCTTACGAATGACGGCCATAGCATGGACAAGAGGGAGAAGCATTGGAGCATGATCGTGCATGGAGGTGGCACCAAGCATGTGAGGATTGAAGAGGATGCCGCAAGTGGAGATTTCAGAACTTTGAAACCACCATAATGAAGATTGAAGACTTGGACGAAATACACAAGATTATACTTCATAATTTCGACCATAGCATAATATGGTGCTACTTCACCTTTAGTTTTGAGCCATGCTCATGTCATTTTTGCAAGAATTAATTCAGCCACCGTTTAGAGTTTGTATTGAAGGGGGAAAAGCCTTCTAGGGTTTGGTTCGGCCACCATACGTATGACTGGCCGAAACTCCACCATTTCCTCCTTTAAATACCCTCATAGCCGTCACGTTTAGACTCGGATTTTGTTTAGACTAAAAGTTAGCCATTGCTAGAACTCTCGTGTACTTCTTTTGAGGCCAACGTCCAGGACCGCCTATTCAAAATCCCAGCTTTTTTTAATAAATCTTTCATCTATATCCGCAATATTCTGATTGCATTATTAGTTCTTACTTGTTCTTGTCTTAAGGTAGGAATTAAGACCTTTTTTTTGTCAGGCTGATCGTACATCCGCAAGATCAGTAACTCCCGGAGATTGTCCTAGTGATTACATTGGCGCACGAGCTAGCTTTGCACGTGTAGTAGCATCAAGCACGAACTCCTCTCATCGAAAGATCGACCACCTTTGCCCTATCACATGACCTATCTTTTTTTCCGTAAAATTAGATGTATTATATTTGGTGTTTTTTTTGCATTAGATGGAAGTTACTAGTGTCTACTGTAGGGATTCGTAGCATAGAAAAGAAAAAATTTCCTACCGTGAGAACGCAATCCAAGCCAAGATGCAATCTAGAAGATGGGAGCAACGAGGGGATGAACGAGACTAACCCTTGAAGATTTTCAAAGCCTACGAGAGGAGGCTCTCGTTGCTGCGGTAGACGATCACTTGCCGCTTTCAAAAGCGCGTAGAAGATCTTGACGGTGCCACAATCGGGCAGCACCTCCGTACTCGGTCACACGTACGGTGTTGATGACGACGTCCTTCTCCCCGTTCCAGCGGGCAGCGGAAGTAGTAGATCCTCCTCGGAATCCCGGTAGCACGACGGCGTGGTGGCGGTGATGGTGGAGAACTCCGGCAGGGCTTCGCCTATGCGCTGCGGGAGTATTATGTGGAGGAGGAGAGGCTAGGGTTTGGGGAGAGGGGGTGGCTAGAGCGCCGGCCATGGGCAGCCCTAGGTGGTGCGGCCAAGAGTGGCTGCCCCCTCCCTCTTCTCCTCATTATATAGGTGGAAATCCCTAAGAGTTGTAGTCCAAGTCTTCGAATAAGACCCCAACAACAAAACCTCCCATAGGTGGGAAACCTACTCAAGGAGGGAGTCCTACCCAAGGTGGGACTCCCACCTTTCCTTTGGGTGGGGTGGCCGGCCACCTATGGTGGAGTCCACCTGGGACTCCACCCTTTAGGGTTTGGCTGGCCATGCAAGGTGGAGTCCTTTCCATGGTGATTTCTTCCGGACTTTTCTAGAACTTTCTAGAACCTACCATAAATGCACCGGATCATTTCGAAACTTGGAATATGACTTCCTATATATGAATCTTATTCTCCGGACCATTCCGGACCTCCTCGTGATGTCCTGGATCCCATCCGAGACTCCGAACAAAACTTCGAACTCCATTCCTTATTCCATATCTACTTAAACGACATCAAACCTTAAGTGTGTCACCCTACGGTTCGCGAACTATGTAGACATGGTTGAGACCTCTCTCGGACCAATAACCAATAGCGGGATCTGGAGATCCATAATGGCTCCCACATATTCAACGATGACTTAGTGATCGAATGAACCATTCACATACGATACCAATTCCCTTTGTCACGCGATATTTTACTTGTCCGAGGTTTGATCATCGGTATCTCTATACCTTGTTCAACCTCGTCTCCTGACAAGTACTCTTTACTCGTACCGTGGTATGTGGTCTCTTATGAACCATTCATATGCTTGCAAGCTATTTAGACGACATTCCACCGAGAGGGCCCAGAGTATATCTATCCGTCATCGGGATGGACAAATACCACTGTTGATCCATATGCCTCAACTCATACTTTCCAGATACTTAATCCCACCTTTATAACCACCCATTTACGCAGTGGCGTTTGATGTAATCAAAGTACCTTTCCGGTATAAGTGATTTACATGATCTCATGGTCGAAAGGACTAGGTAACTATGTATCGAAAAGCTTATAGCAAATAACTTAATGACGTGATCTTATGCTACGCTTAATTGGGTGTGTCCATTACATCATTCACATAATGACATAACCTTGTTATTAATAACATCCAATGTTCATGATCATGAAACTATGATCATCTATTAATCAACAAGCTAGTTATACAAGAGGCTTACTAGGGACTCCTTGTTGTTCACATAACACACATGTATCAATGTTTCGGTTAATACAATTATAGCATGGTATGTAAACATTATCATAAACACAAAGATATATTATAATAACCATTTTATTATTGCCTCTTGGGCATATATCCAACAGTCTCCCACTTGCACTAGAGTCAATAATCTAGTTTACATATGTAAAGATATAACACCTTGGCCTTCCGGTGCTTTATCATGTTTTTCTCACGGGAGAAGTTTTAGTCAACGGATCTGACATGCTCAGAAACGTATGTATTTTGCAATTCATTTGCGTCTCAACGCATCACTCATTTTCCAAATGAGTCGGCATTAAATATGTTTGGTCTTCTGGTGGAACCTTAATTCCGCGGTCTGAAATATGTCACTAATATTGTCACATACAATATAGCTTTAAAGTTCTGACACTATCGGAACTACACCAAGTTCTCAAAGAACTTCTCGACTCAACATCCTTAGTCATTGTCAAAACAATGTCATGCTTTGCCTATGTTTGTAGAATCCGTCACAATATTTAGAACTCTTCTAAATCTAGCATTGTGTTACCTTTTAAACAATACTTAGCCTAATTGAGATTTGAATTTCATTTTTATATGTGACCAAACAAATATCGGTGCAACACCTTACAGCGATTTGTTTGACATTACCCCATATAAAATTATATATATATCCTTGGTTCTTCTAAAGTACTTCAAGGATATTCTTACTGTCGTCCAATGATCATCACATGAATCATTCTGGTATATGCTCATAACATTTTAGAGCACAGGACATTTGATTGTGTACATATTATTTGTGATCCATAATCACTCATGTGGTTTTAGTCATTGAGTGTCAGATACACTCAAGTCTTGTTAAAACTTCACATGAAAAGAACACCTTCTTAATTTTTCTATATTGAACTACTTCAATATCAATTCTATGTACTTTGACTTAAACTTATTATGTGTTTCAATCTATCTTCATAGATCTTGACACTAAATATGTTTCTGTCCATATTCTTTCATTGAAGTTAATTCTCAATGAAACCTTTTATAATCAAGTATATAATTACATCATTTATAATCAACTATATGTCATCTACATAAAGTATTATAAATATGTCTCAGCGCTCCCACTTAATTTCTTGCAAAAGCAAGCATCTTCATCGTTTCTGATGAAATCCAAAACTCTTTGACTATTTCATCCGGTGAAGATTCCAACTCCGCGATACTCACTTTATCCAATTGAAGTTCGTATACCTATCTAGTATTCCACGGACTAGCAAAACAATTGGTTGTATCTTGTATACACCTTTAATACACACTTCTGTTAAGTAATGTATTTTGCCATCCTACTATCATATCTCATGAAAGAAATATGTAGCGATTACTAGAATAATCCGACTATAAGCATTGCTACGGAAGATCTAATCTTATCGTAGTCAACTATTTGAACTTTGTCGTAAATAACTTTTCGACAAGTCAAGCTTATTCAAGGATATTCCATCCAAGTCCATCAATTTTATAGATCCATTTAAAAAGTATTCATCTATCTTGGATTTCATGGCGTATAGCCATTCTAACGGAGTCAGGGCCCATCATAACTTCTTTGTATGTAGTTGGTTTATCATTGTTCAAAAAACAATCCTTTGTTCACAAATCATTTATTTGATCACAAAGTAAACCATACCTACAAGGTTCAATAAGTACTTCGATCTCCATGACTATAACATTTTGTAGACATGGGAGCCATGATCGTCGTGGCCGCTTCCGGAACCAATTCCGACGCTGCGCTACTCTGATCATTATGCTCAGGTTCATAAACCTTATCAAGTTCTATTGTCCTCCCACTCAAATACTTCGCTAAAAACAATTTCTTGGAAATAAGTAAGAAACATTGACAAACACTTTTGTCTTTGTCTCCATAGTGGAAAGAATTCCCAATCAATTCTGTAGGATAACCAACAAAGACATTCATCCGATTTTGGTTGTAAACTTATTTACTTTATGCTATGCATTCCAAAATTTAAGAAAGGACTATTAGGGTTCATACCCATGCCATAACTCGTATGGTGTCATTTCAACGGATCATGATGATGCTCTATTCAGTGTAAAATCGGTAGTCTCTAAAGCATAATCCACAAAAATATAATGGCATCAATATTTTATCTCATCATTTGCAACATCCCAAAATTTTCAAAATTTTGGAATGTAAAAATAAATAAATTTAGTGATTGAATTGTTTGTCTTTGTTGAAATTTCACATGGAATTAAAACTTTTTGAGTTTTATCTAAAAGCCTTTTTCCAAAATAAGTTTTCACAAAGTATTGTTTTCAAAGTATTTTCAAACCAAACCTATTTTTATTTTATGGTTTTGAAATCGTATAAGATTTTATTTTGAGACGAAAGATCCAAACCTTATTTTGAAATATCAATGCCCAAGTAGCCATATAAAGTGTTATATGCATAATAACATTTTTGTCAATTGGTTTTGACCAAAATTAATTTTATAAAGTCAATTTAGACATTTTGACTTCAATATCAAAATCCATGTTGAAATAAAACCTACGAAAGGTTTCATTTTCGGGACATATTTTAGTTACCCGATTTAATAAAATCCAAAGTATGTTTCCAGTTTTCCTAATATGTCATTAGGCCAAATGCATAAAAATATATCTCTGTATTTTTTTATTTTGGACTGAAAGAGTAATCCTTTGTGTTCCAAAATCATACTGGCACATTATAAATTTTACAAGGTTTATGTGAGTTATTTTGCTGACCTAAATCGATTTATACAAAAGATACCAGAGAAGAATTAAGAAGGAAAAGAAAACAGAACGACCGGCCGGGCCGGCCAAGCCGGAACCGCGCACGCGCGTACGCGCAAAGCTGAGCGGCCGACCGGCCAGGCAATAGCAGCTCCACTTCTATTCTCGTTCTTTCTTTTTTTTTTCTGCTGACGGTGGGACCCATCAAGCATCTTCAACCTCTGGCCGGGTTCCATCTCGCGTACGGAAACCATAGTGAACCAAAATCCACGAAAATCGCAACGAATTCGTGCCCCTTTTCCACGCATAATCGCCCTATAAATAACAATACATATCCTCTATATTTTGCCCCTAAAAAACCCTAATTTTAGCGCCGTCAGGCTGCCAAATTTGCTCGCCGGAGTTCCAAGCCGCCGCCACCATTGGAGCTCGATTCTGAGGCCTCCAAGAGTTCCTGCCTCCTCCTATTTCTTCTAATATGCACATCCTGCTTCGACGCCTCGTCTTGACGCTTTCCCCTCGACTGCAGACCACCGGAGATGCCACCCAACACCACCGGAGTTCGCCGGAGTTCCGACACCGTCCGCCGCCTTCAGCCGCCCATAACCACCACGTGGAACCTGGCTGAACTACGCCGAGAATTCGAACGTGACGGAAAGCGTCTGCTGCTTCACGTCCACGCCTTGACTGTGCCGGAGAACCACCAGAACGTCGTCGTCGTCCACCGCCCGAGCACACCACCACCAGCGCGATCGACATCCTCGAATGCTGCCACCGCTGTAAGGCCAGTATATACACTTTATTAGATTAGATTCAGTTTCATTCTAGGCTGTTAGACTAAATCTGGTGGTCCATGTTAAACTAATTCACTTAACCGGTTCACGCAGTACGATCAATCAGTTCGTGTTATCATCGTGAATGTACTAGCTCATCTCTAACTTTAAAATTCCATATTAAATGATCCATAACTTGGTTTTAGATGATTCTTCTTGCATTGAGTTTATAATTAAATTCTCTATGACTTTCCTGTAGAGAGATTTTCCATCCAATAAACTTTTCCGGACAACTTTTCGTACATCATCAAAATTTAATCGCGACATGTTTAATCTTGTAAAATTCATAACTAATGTTTGGAAACTCGGATTCTAACAAATAATATGTCGTTGAACTCACAAAAAAGAGGAGAACACAGTGGTGCAATAAAATTTGACTTTTAAACTGTTCTCGAATATTCAAATTTAAATATGTAAGTTTGAGTATTTTCTGCATGGTTCAAATTCTACAAATTTAAATCAAATGATTCCTCTTGCAAATGAAACTTATTGATGTCCCCTGTCCATTAACATCAGTGCCTAAAAATTGTAAAACAATTTGCAAGTATTCAAGTCTAAATATGAGAACTTGAGTAGTTTCGACATAACTTAAATTCTATAAATCCCTTTAAGATGATTCCTTTTGCAAACGAATTATATTAAAACTCTTCATCCAGTAGCACACATGCTTAGTTTGGTTGATTGTATTCACTTCACATGGTTTTAGATTTGAAGTCATATCCTTCTATGTGTCATACGACACAATCCATAAACCCTACTTGATCATATCCTTTCTTTTGAATATGTGTTACTCATCAATATCCATGGAAACCATTATCATAATTTATTTTTGTAAACATTGGTTTGAAGCTTAAACTCATAATTCATTTTTACCAAAGTGAACCATATGATCATACCCATCTACCAAAATCTTTTAGATATTTTCATCATGTCCGAGATCATATCTATCCTAATTATATTTTGTAGTTCACCATATTCAAACTACACATGAGTTATTTGAGTAAATTGTGAAAAATCTTATTTATAGATTTTCCGTGTGCAAATGTTGTGGAGACACTCTACACATGTGTTCAAACCTTGACATCCTTTAGAATCTTTGATCCACAACTTAAATACCATTCATGTCTATCCAATCTTATACCATTCGATCATATTTATTAAGCTTGGGCTATTCAAATTACAAGTGAGTCATTTAAATAATTAAATATACCATTAGTTCATACCCAAGTCTATGTGTGAATTTGTGCTACTTTGATAAGTGTTTTCGCACTATGTCAAGTTGCATTTTGAATTGCACTTGCGATGCTTGTGAGAGTTTCTAAAACACAAGCATCATTATAATTATCCATCCTTGAGTAGCAAACAACCATTGACCATAGGTTCTTATCAATCATTTTCCTTCTGAGAACTTGACTTAGATAATGATTTCCTTTCCAAGTGTTTGACTCATCCATTCAATGTCTCAAGTTCATATCTTGCAAGCCATACCCTGCCATACCTTCAATTTCCTAATTAACCATAAATTTAATGAAAACTAAAATACAATGAATGACAAATCTTTCTAATTGGTTGCCTTGCTTGATTTTGTTGTTGTTTGAATGTGTGTTTATGTTCTGTTACTTTTATGTATAGTTGTACGGAGAGATACACGTTTGATTGAGAGAAGAGCAGAATTCTTCAGATACCAAAAAGGCAAGTGTCACACACCGTTCTGTCCTATTATTTTTCTATGCACTTTGTAGTTATTTTCAGTAGCTATGTATGTATAGGAGTTGTTTCAAAAAAAAAATATTGCAATACCAATAAACCTATCTAGGATATCCATATGATTCCATGCCTTATTCCTTGTCGCCACCGTACTGTAGTATGCTTAGCGTTGCTATTGTAGATGTGTGGTTGGGATTTCATGATGTGATATGTAGTATTAGGAAAGTATGGTTTTATGTAATAAAACAACCTAAAATAATGAATCATCTGGGTGGAAGTGGTAATGCTTGGTTTATGTTGAGTGGTTGCACCGGGGTCATTTCTATGGCAGCACCGTGTGCATCACACTTGAGATTGGCCACCCAGGAACAAAGAGATTAGCCCGGTTCTCCTGTTTTAGTAGCTTCCAGTACAACCACATGCTATATGGGCTCTGGCTAGATTGAGTAGGTTGCGAGAACTCGACCCAATGTACAGAGGGTGGTAGGTGTTGGTAGGACGGAGAGCGTCCATTGTGGTTGAGGTATTGCTTCTGAAAGGTCTTGTCCTAGTCGATATCTGTCCATTGAGCAAATTGCGCATCATGGAAGAAGAATAGACTAGGTCATGTGGGGAATGTGTACAGCCTCTCGGGAGTGTCAAACTAAGTACTTAGCCGTGTCCCCGGTTATGGACATTATGAGCAACTAGAGTCTGGAACTGTTTGGAGGATCTCATCATTCCAATTTCTTAATAAAACTTGATGGGACAAACAATGGGTTAGGAGCATGCAGAGCTAGGTTGTCTTGTGTTTACATGGGCCTATGCTAGCATGTCCTTAGATGTTTAGGAGCATATGAAGCTAACTGTCTTGCGACGGCATGGGTTATGCTAATATGTTCCTAGACGATGATTTTTAAAGAATAAAATTGTTTATAAAAGATAGGGAAACTATTGCTTTTCGTAAAAGATGCTAAACTCCACCTGCCAAATGAGCACGTAGTTGATAGGCGCCATTTATATATCCACCAAATAGTGACATTTGCCAATACAATTCCAAATGTATTGACCCTGCGTGGCTGCAACGTTTTATGTTGCAGATATTTTGATGAACGAGTGAGGTTCGATGGTTAGGGTTACGAGTCTATACTCGACATGCTCGCCTGTGGCACATGAAGACGAAGGACTCCATGCTGATATTTTTTTGTTGTAAACTCTGATATAATGCTAGCTTCGGGCTATGCAATTTGTAATGTTACTTTGTACTTATTGGATCATGATGTAGTAAAGACCTTTGTTTCTTGGTATTACATCTTAAACTGTGTGTGCTAGCGATTGATCCAGGGACTAGCACAAATAAGCACAGAGATTCAACCCGTACCAGGTCGGATCGTTACATCATTGATCCAACAAGGTTTGGATACATCTCTCGGATACTCCATCATCATTATGATACTCCAAGAAACGTGAGTTGTAGAACAATTTCATAACTCTCTTAGATGTTCGCTAAAACTCGTAATTCAAATATTTCCTCCATGATCCAATCATAGATATTTGACTTTTCTATTACGATGATTTCCACTTCATGCTGAAATTTATTTGAATCCATTCAAATGTTTCAAACTTCTTCCTTATCGAATATATCCACATATATACTCAATTCATTGTTGGAAGTTTTCATGAAGTAGAAGAATCTCCCGCACACAACTATGCCCAGTGAACCTCATGCATCATCATGTATGTTTCCACTAAGTTAGTTGTCCGTTCAACTCTTGGCCTATGAACGGTATTTTAGTCATTCTCTTTAGAAAAGATTTGCAAGCGCCAAATGATTCAAAAATCAAATGACTCCAAAAATCCATTTGCATGGAGTTCCTTCATGCGCTCCTTTCTAACATGACCTAAAAGGCGGTTCCACAAATAAGTGTAATTCGAATCATTTGCCTTATGGCATTTTAGCGTCAGTATTATGTGTGTGTGTTTCACCATTAAGATTTATAATAACTTATCCATCGTACATGGAGTAATGCCATAATTTGAACAACTTATTGTTTTCATTTGACCAGAGCAAAATAACAATTATTAAGTTCTTTATTATAAATTCTAAGGGCTAGATAAAATGCCAACGATGAACATAATAACACTTTATTTTTGTTCCAGACGGCATTCCTATCATATTCCTTGTCAGTCACTTAGGCCATTGTATTCTTGTATTGTGTTGTTTTGTATGACACTTCATACCAACCAATATGGTACAAATACCCAAGAATTTCATTGTGTGACCAAACGAGGAATACATCCATAACATGTATATCATTTATATACACCTGAGCTAGACTTTCTAGTCTTTTCTTTCTTTCTGCCAAAAAATCTTTTGTTGTTTCTCTTTTAGCTTTCCTCATTCTCAGAAAACAATTCACCTTCAATAACTTCTAGGTTTGTTGGTCAAATACCAATAACCTTGAGGTTCTTACTTTGAAGTTGATCATCATATGACAAGTGTTCAGGATTTCACTATTAGTAACCTTGTAATATGATGAACAATTTCACTCATAATTTTATCCATTGTTTCATGATGACTTACCGAGACCATGTTTGTACATGCTAGGCTCGTTTAAATTTTAACCTCAGTATTCGTATGTGCAAATCTGACTTGCACCCGTTGCATGCACTCGTAGAATCTATAACACCCGATCATCACGAGATGCTTCGAAACAACGAGTCTTAGTAACGGTGCATACTAAGGACGATCATTTCATAGATATGCGAATATCTTTAGTGTCCAACTTAGTTGGAGGATTGGGACGCCGGGCGTCTTCAACCTTCGTACATTCCCATAAAACTTATGAGTTTATGTAGTCTCACTAGATTATATTCTATCATCTTGCAATAAGGTCTTAGATATCACATATATCTCATACCTTGCTTATTTCTGAAAACTAAATTTTCAGCTCCTTACTTTTTCAAACAGATTTGAACTTCAAGTTTCATGGAGACAAGATAACTTTAGGTACTAATTGAAATCATAGCTCTTTGAATCAACAATGTGAGGTTTACTAAAAGTTTGCAATAGACTTAAACAATTCTTGATTCTTGAACAATACGGTACCAGTCCGTAAAGTTTCTTGTCAGATTTTAACAGTATTTCTATCTCAATTACAAGACTAGCGCATGGTAGAAAAACGGATGCCAATGCTACAAATTTAATTCAAAATACTACTCAGACTATGTTTATGATAATTAGTTCATGTTTTAATCTAATTACTAATGAACTCCCACTTAATACAACATCCCTCATAGTTGTTAAGTGGTACACGATCCACATCCACTACACCAAAACCGATCATCACGTGAGATGATGTACCTTCAATGGTGAACATCAACATGTTGATCATATCATCCATATGACTTGTGTTCTACCTTTCGGTTTCCGTTGTCCCGAGGCCATGTCTGTACATGCTAGGCTCGTCAAGCAAACCCAAGTATTCTGCGTGTGCAAACATGGCTTACACCCGTTGTTTATGAACGTAGAATCTATCACATCCGATCATCACGAGATGCTTCGAAACGACGAACTGTTGCAACGGTGCATACAAGGGGAGAACACTTTATTATCTTGATATTAATGTGAGGGATCATCTTATAATGCTACCATCGCGTTCTAAGCAAAATAAGATGCATAAAGGATTAACATCACATGCAATTCATATGTGATATGATATGGCCCTTTTGTCTTTGCGCCTTCGATCTTCATCTCCAAAGCACGGACATGATCTCCATCATCAACGGGCATGATCTCCATCATCGTCGGCGTAGCGTCAAGGTCCATGGCGCCGTCTTCATGGTTGTTCACCTCATGTAGCAACTATTACAACTACTTTGAAATACTACTCAACATGAAATTTAAAGACAACCATAAGGCTCCTGCCGGTTGCCACAATACAATAATGATCATCTCATACATATTCATCATCACATTATGGCCATATCACATCACCAAACCCTGCAAAAACAAGTTAGACGTCTCTAATTTGGTTTGCATATTTTACGTGGTTTAGGGTTTTCGAGTGAGATCTAATCTACCTACGAACATGAACCACAAAGGTGATACTAGTGTTGTCAATAGAAGAGTAAATTGAATCTTCACTATAGTAGGAGAGACAGACACCCGCAAAGCCACTTATGCAATACAAGTTGCATGTCGAGCGTGGAGCAAATCTCATGAACGTGGTCATGTAAAGTTAGCCCGAGCCGCTTCATCCCACTATGCCACAAAGATGCAAAGTACTCAAACTAAAGACAACATAAGCATCAACGCCCACAAAACAATTGTGTTCTACTCGTGCAACCATCTATGCATAGACACGGTGATGACCCACAAGTATAGGGGATCGCGATAGTCTTCGAGGGAAGTAAAACCCAAATTTATTGATTCGACACAAGGGGAGGTAAAGAATACTTATAAGCCTTAACAACTGAGTTGTCAATTCAGCTGCACCTGGAAAAGCACTAGCAACAGGGGTGATGTGAAAGTAACGATAATATGAGAGCAGTAGTAAAAGTAACACAAAGCGATAATAGCAATATGAGAGCGATAGCACCGGAAAATAGTTGATACTACTTCCAATGACATAGAGAACGAGTATATAATGATGAGAGATGGACCGGGGTTCCCAGCGATCTACACTAGTGGTAACTCTCCAATAAGTGACAAGTGTTGGGTGAACAAATTACAGTTGGGCAATTGATAGGAATCAAAGCATTAAGATAGAACATCAAGATTATTAATCATGTAGGCATGTTTTCCAATTATAGTCGTACGTGCTCGCAATGAGAAACTTGCACAACATCTTTTGTCCTACCAGCCGGTGGCAGCCGGGCCTCAAGGGAAACTACTGGATATTAAGGTACTCCTTTTAATAGAGTACCGGAGCAAAGCATTAACACTCCGTGAAAACATGTGTCCCTCACATCACTACCATCCCCTCCGGTTGTCCCGATTTCTGTCACTTCGGGGCCATTGGTTCCGGACAGTGACATGTGCATACAACTTGTAGATACAATCTAAGCAACAATATAGAGCTCAAATCTAAGATCATGCCACTCGGGCCCTAGTGACAAGCATTAAGCATAACAAGATTGCAGCAACAATAACTTCACAAACTTTATAGATAGACTAATCATAACGTATCATCCATCGGATCCCAACAAACACAACACCGATTACATCAGATGAATCTCAATCATGTAAGGCATCTCATGAGACCATTGTATTGAAGTACATGGAGGAGAGAATACCGACTAGCTACTGCTAGAACCCGTAGTCCATGGGGGAACTACTCACGGAGCATGATGGAGGCGATGGCGTTGATGGAGATGGCTTCCAGGGGCACTTCCCCATCCCGGCAGGGTGCCGGGACAGAGACTTCTGTCCCCCGAATTGGAGTTTCGCGATGGCGGCGGCACCCCTGGAGTCTTTCTGGAGTTTCGTCAATTGGTACCATGTTTTTAGGTCGAAAGGGATTTTATAGGCGAAGAGGCGGCGCAGGGGGGCACCTGGGGGCGCCTCACCCTAGGCCGGCGCGGGCCCAGGCTTGGCCGTGCCGCCTTAGGGTGTGGTGGCCCTCTGGCCCCTCTCCGACTCTTCTTCGGTGTTCTGGAGCCTTCCGGGAAAAATAGGAGGTTTGGCGTTGATTTCGTCCAATTCCGAGAATATTGCCCGAACAACCTTTCTGGAACCAAAAACAGCAGAAAACAGGAACTGGTACTGTGGCATCTTGTTTATAGGTTAGTTCCGGAAAATGCATGAAATCATCATAAAGTGCAAGCAAAACATGTAAGTATTGTCATAAAACAAGCATGGAACGACAGAAATTATGGATACGTCGGGGGCGTATCAGCATCCCCAAGCTTAGTTCCTGCTCGTCCCGAGCAGGTAAACGATAAAAAGAATAATTTCTGTAGTGACATGCTACTTACATAACCTTGATCATACTATTACAAAGCATATGAAATGAATGAAGTGACTCAAGGCAATAATCTATAGTTGCTAACAAGTAGATAACATATAGCAAAACTTTTCATGAATAGTACTTTCAAGACAAGCATCAAAAGTATTGCACAAGAGTTAACTCATAAAGCAATAAATTCAAAGTAAAGGCATCGAAGCAACACAATGGAAGATATAAGTTTCAGCAGTTGCTTTCAACTTTCAACATGCATATCTCATGGATAATTGTCAACATAAAGTAATATGATGAATGCAAATAAGCAAGTATGTAAGAATCAATGCACAGTTAACACAAGTGTTTGCTTCTAAGGTGGAAGGAAGTAGGTAAACTGACTCAACATAAAGTAAAAGAATGGCCCTTCGCAGAGGGAAGCATTGATTGCTATATTTGTGCTAGAGCTTTGGTTTTGAAAACATAAAGAGAGCATAAAAGTAAAATTTTGAGAGGTGTTTGTTGTTGTCAACGAATGGTAGTGGGCACTCTAACCCCCTTGCCAGACAAACCTTCAAAGAGCGGCTCCCATTTTATTTTATTTTTGGGTGGCACTCCTTCTAACCTTTCTTTCACAAACCATGGCTAACCGAATCCTCGGGTGCCTGCCAACAATCTCATACCATGAAGGAGTGCCTTTTTATTTTAGTTTTATTATGATGATGAGTGTCTATTTAAGTTAATTAATTCGGGACTGGGAATCCCATTGCCAGCTCTTTTTGCAAAATTATTGGATAAGCGGATGAAGCCACTAGTCCATTAGTGAAAGTTGCCCAACAAGAATGAAAGATAAACACCACATACTTCCTCATGAGCTATAAAACATTAACACAAATTGAGAAGCATTTTGAATTGTTTAAAGGTAGCACTCAAGCAATTTACTTTGGAATGGCAGGAAATACCACATAGTAGGTAGGTATGGTGGACACAATTGGCATAGTGGTTGGCTCAAGGATTTTGGATGCATGAGAAGTATTCCCTCTCGATACAAGGCTTAGGCTAGCAAGGTTGTTCGAAGCAAACACAAGTATGAACCGGTACAGCAAGACTTACATAAGAAAATATTGCAAGCATTATAATACTCTACACTGTCTTCCTTGTTGCTCAAACACTTTTACCAGAAAATATCTAGACCTTAAGAGAGATCAATTATGCAAACCAATTTTAACAAGCTCTACAGTAGCTCTCCACTAATAGGTTTAAACTACATGCAAAAACTTATGATCTACTTGAGAGCTCAAAACAATTGCCAAGTGTCAAATTATCCAAGACATATGAGGCATTTTCTGTTTCCAACCAAATAATAGTAAGTGCTATAGCTTCCAACTTTTATCATTGAACATTAAAAGTAAAATGAAGAACAAGTGTTCATATGAAAAAGCGGAGCGTGTCTCTCTCCCAAACAAGGATTGCTAGGATCCGAATTTATTCAAACACAAACAAAAATAAAAGCACACAGACGCTCCAAGTAAAGCACATATGATGTGACCGAATAAAAATATAGTTTCAGGGGAGGAACCTGATAAGTTGATGAAGAAGGGGATGCCTTTGTAACATCCCAAGTTTCAACAATATTAAACAAGAAAGAGAAATTCCCCAAACCCAAAATTTGCAATTAACAAAAACTTTTTCTATGCATATAGTGCCACATATAGATATATGCATTTGAGTGATATTCTTTTGTGCAATTGCCATGATGAGTGTTAGTATGTTTAAACATTGCTATGTGAACACTAAGCAAGATCACTAAACCCTAATTTGAGGGGAATTAGAAAAAAGGGGAAAAACCCATTTCTCACTCACATACACTTTATGCAATTTGGCAAATCCTCAACCAAGGCCAAGATTGCTTGCTCCCTTGCTTCTAAAATACTTCAATGTGATAAACTAACACAATTGCACCCTTGAACCAAGAATCAAATGCAAAGAAATCAAAAATCTCACATACATATGATAATGGTCACTTGACCCAAAAATATTTTCTTCACCTCTTTACCCCCCTGGTTTTCTCAATTCTTGAACTAAACTTGGTCAACCAAAACCATGTCATCCAAGACCATGTCAAGGTGAGCAACTTTGATGTTGACCATCATGGCTAGAGTTGACTAGGTTGACCAGAATAAAAGTGACAAGAGGGGATGCTGAAATAAAGAGAAGATTATGTCACTTTTGCCATTTTGCAAAACAATTCCAAATTGAGTGCCACCACCACCAATACATCACATGATTTATATAAATGAGATTCACCAAAAAGAATTTCAAAATTCAAAAGAAAAGTTCTTGCGGCCATTGTGTCGAACATGTGGCAGGCATCTTTTCCAATTTGAGCTACACACTATTATCCACCGGTTTCTTCCCTAAACCCCTTTAATTCTTGATCATCACACTCTCTTACAACCCCTGCTTCACCCTAGTACAAGCTCTGGTCGATTAAAGTGAGAGGAGAGGAGAAAGAAACCCTAGACTAAGGCACACCGTGGCCATGCCGGCCACCTTTGGCATCTCCACCACTAGCCACCATTTCAACCCATGCCCTTGTCCTGGAGCCTCTCTGACACTCAAGGAATCGAATGGTACAAGCCCCTGCAACGCCACGGCTCGGCATTGGCCGGAACGCCCGCGTCCAGAACCTTGCCAGCACGCGCCCGTGCACGCGGTGAGCGCGCACTGGCAGCGCCAGGACGCCGTGCACTCGATCGCCACCGTCCTCGCCCTGCATCCCTACCGCGGCGTTGAGCAGCTACTCCTCGCCCTCTACACGCTAGACGAGCGCCCGTGCCTGCCCTGCACCGTCGCCGTCGTCCTCGACCAAATGATGCCGCGCGCCCAGTGACAGACTTTGCAAAAGCTCGAGCAATCCCGTCGCACTTTCTCTGCGCCAGCTAGCCGTTGAGCATCGCCAGGACGACGCCTACACGCTGCCGTCCTCGCCTTGCCCTTTCGACCACCGTAGACGCCGCGCCATGGACGCCCCTTCGCAGCACCCCGCGGCATCCTCCATCCACTATAAATAGGGGAGCTCTGAGCTCCATTTCTTCACACAACTTGCTCCCCTCCCTTCTCAGAACAAGCTCCCCACCTCAATTTAGCACCACCTCGCCGGAGCAGAAGCAATCGGGAGCTGAGGTCCGCCGGAGCCCGCGGAAGCTCTGCTTCGATTGGCGCTTCCCCGAGCGCCGCCGCTGCTCCCAGGGCTTCCCCATCTACTACACCTTCTCCGCGCCTACTGCCCGACCCCTGCACCGGCCTGGTACGCCCTCCGACCCCCTAGGCTCGCCGCCAGGGAGCCCGCTGCTCGTCGGAGAAGACGACGTTCACACGCCGTTGGATCCTAGTCTAATCCTACGGCCTAACGCGCGCGTACCGATTCGGCGTTTAAAGAGGCGCCGACAGGTGGCCCCCACCTTGTCAGCGCGGCCCGAGCGCACCAGATGCGTGTTGGGCTGCGAAGTGGGTTTTTAAACCGTTTCGGCCCAGTAACGCTTCCCGCCTAAGCCCAAGAATTCAAATTTGGTTTAATCTTATTCAAATTTGCTCTGCTGAAGGTTTAGTGAATTTTGAATAGTTTGAATTCTGCCAAACCAAATTTAGCAAACTTTATACCGTTGGAAAGCCCATGAATTTATCTATCCAATGCCACTGGCCCCATCTCCTTTTTCATTGTAGATTTAATTTGACAAAAAAGACAAGACAGGGACTTTTGAACATTCAAACTTTATTTAAAATTCAACCAGAATAGATTTTGAAGTAATTCCAATTCTAGTAAATCACAAATGATGTCCTCAAATTGATTATGCAATAACATAGCCCTGTTGTTTGTATGATCATGGACTAGATCAAATAGAATGGCTATGTAGTCATTTCTAGAGCTTTTTAAATTGGAATTCAAACTCAACCCTAATATGAGAGTTACCTCACATTTAAATTTTGATCCTAAGTACTAATAACCAGGGGGAATGACTTAGGCTAATGAACCCTTGAGAATTATTACTTAGAGATTTTAATTCATTAAAATGTTAAGTTTTAAAACTATGTGAAGTGTAGCACTTCAATTAAATTGAACTCACATATAATAGATATGAAATGTTGACTTTGAGTCAACCTATATTTCATACCTTATTATTATATGAAGAGATTAAATCTTAGTAAGAGGTAATGAAAAGAAATGAATTCTTTTAAAGACCTACATACCAAATTTAAGAAATAGGAATAATGAGAGGAAATTAATGTCTTTCAAATAAAGACTAATCAAATAATCCACCATGCCATGTTTGATTGATACTAGGACTAGTGTGTGAACCCTTTTGAGTGTTTCTAGTATAGTATGTGAGCATGGTTTAGTATTTATACCTCGTATTCGTATATAGATGCTAGTAACGAGGAATACCAAGAGGAGGAGGGCTACTCTCAGGAAGAAGAAGAGAACTTCGATAACTACCCAGCTCAAGGCAAGCTAACCCTTGCTAAACACAAGTGCTTAGCTCTACAAGAGCAAAGGCACCATCACACTTTACTTTTATGTATTACCTATCCCATGTTTTTACTTACATTTACTTTTGCTTATTTATTTCAAAGTACTTTTTGATTTATGATTCACTTGGTCTAGAGTAGAACAATACTTGGAATAGATTAGCACAACTCAAAGCTAGATAGCACCCCTCATATAGTTGCTAGTGCTAATCAATTTAAAATTGACTACTCTAGATGGGAACCTGGTGAAGTGAAATGACTTTGAAAGAAAGTAAAGTGGAGGTGGATTTGAACAAGAGAAGATGGTGATTTTTGATAAAATAGATGATTGAGTTTGAATGCGATACCCTTCCAATTATACAAGTACCCCCACAATACCTGATTATGGGTAGGGCTTAACTAGGCACTTGTGTATTTTAGTATGGGTTTCCTCTTAACAAACATCATAGGGGTTACGCTGCGGCTGCCTCCGTTACGTGTGGATTGATGTTGAAATGAGGTGAATGTACGGCCCAAGCCATGTGCAATTCCCGGGTTAACCGCGGTTTCCACCGGGAGGCCAAGCTCATGGGGAGAGGTGCCCATACTAGCATATATAAGTGAAAGATTTCGATTGATGATCCGCGTACTGTGTTACGATGATTCGGGGTTATCCTCGACGGATGAAATCAAAAGTTGTGGCACAAGAGTACAACCTCTGCAGAGTGTTAAACCTATTCGAATAGCCGTGTCCACGGTTACGGACGATTGGAAAGGCCATACTATCTCCGTTATCATTAAAATGTTTTGATTCTAGAAATGAATGGGGGATTGAAAGGTGACATTTTGGTGAACCCTAATGAGTTGTGGGAATGACACTAATGTTCCCACTTGAGTTAGTCTAGCACATGATATAGGCTTTTACCAAAGATTTATGAAACTAAAACTTGGCTTTATGCAAATAAACCTAGAGCTTAGCACCCCCTTACACTTAATGAGTATTTTATCTTAGAGTTAGTTTGCGAGTACTTTAAAAGTACTCATGGCTTTGCCCTGGCTATTCAAATGCCAGACTATGAAGGAGAGCACCAGTATCAGGATGACGGACAACAGGACGTCTACGATAACTAGGATCGTCTTCTAAACGTCAAGCGTTGCCTGTGGAATAGATCGTCCACTACTACTTCGCTTCCGCTACTATTTGTGATGTTGAGCAATATATTCGTGTAATATTGGATCATGTGATCTATGGTTGTAAGACAATATGTGTTGTAATAAATGATGACTCTATGCTACTTACTATTATGTCTCGCAAAAACATTATTCCTGGGATTGCGATGTACGGCATAATAGGCATCTGGACTTAAAAATCCGGGTGTTGACAAGTTGGTATCAGAGCCATTGTTTGACCTTAGGAGACCCTAGTTAGAATGGACGCTCAAAAACTTAGATTCAAATTCCATGATTTGACTAGTTAGGAAAACCTTATTCACCTTCTTACCTTGAAGAGTCTTTTACAAACTTTAAATTCATGCCCTTCTTCTAAGTCAATTAAAATTTGGAACACTTGCACTTATCTAACTTAATCATCTCATCTCTCTACAGATGGATCACGTCGTGGACGCGCAGCCCTTTCTCCAGACTGAGTTCTATCAGTTGGGGAACGGTGGAGAGATCATCTTCGAGAGGGACCTCTTCTCCCTCTCAGAGTTTCTCGGGCGCCCACCACCGGAAGTCTTTGGCGGAATGCTGAATGACCAACCCGGTGGTCAACTTCAGTGGGTGATCATGGTGGACCTTCGTGGAAGGTTCACGCTCCCAATGAGCGCAAGGATCCAGTTCTCCTTCAGGGAGAACAACTGGGCGGATGGTCTCGCAAGGGGACTTCAGGAAGGACTCGCACGTCTGTGCGGGCAAAACTTCATGGACTTCACGGACAGTCGCTTTGTGCACTATGCAAGGCACAACTCCCTCGGAGTGCCAATGAACCTGCCGTCGCACCCGCAACTTCGCCACCATGTTGATCATCTTGACTTCATGCTGAGCGAGACCCGCATCGACCTCGACAACTCCCGCGTATACGCCAACCACACTCACATCCAGTTGGCGCAGCAGGCGGACACCATCAGGGTGATCGCCGGAGAACGCAGGGCACTCCGCCGTGCCAACCAGAAGAAGGATCACGCCATCAACCGCCTGAAGGCCAGGATCGCCACTCTGAAGGCGACAATCGCTGCCCAAGCTGAGCAGATCCAGGAGCTGGAAGGCGAAGGTGAAGGAGAGAACATACAGGGGGACGGCTACTCCTACGTCAGCAACGACGACGACTATGAGGAGGAGGAAGACGACGACCTGGAGTTCCACCCTTACGAGGATGGCCACGAGCACCTCGATGCCGGGGTAGACAATGTCTACCCTATCAACGTCGATGGCGAGTAGTCCCGTCGAAGCACTTGCGTCCCGTGTTATGTATTGGTCCTTTGTACCCGCCCCATGTATCGTAGTTTGTGGAAAGGGTTCTTAAAACCCTCCTGAACATTTGGCTTGTAATATGTGCTACCTCCATGACTATGTTTGTGTGTGTGTAATATTATTATTATTATGAATCAAGTTTTAAGTTGAAAATTTATCCCAAAATGAGCCATAGACATTTCCCTCTTATCTCATTATCCATATCCCTGTTCAGATGGCACCTCCAACTCGCAACATGACTCAGGAGGCGATGATGCAGATGTTGCAACAGATGTTGGCTGATAGAGAAGTTGAGAGGGCTGAAAGACAAGCCAACCTAGCTGCACTTCAACAACTTGCTCAGGGCAACCAAGGCCACGGAAACCACGACCACCCAGGGTCAAAGCTGAAAAACTTCCAGAATACTAACCCACCTGTGTTCAGCAAGACAGAGGAACCCCTCGATGCTGATGATTGGCTCCAGACTATGGAGAACAATCTCGAGGTTGCCGGAGTGGAGGACAACGAGAAGGTGTTGTTCGCCACCCACTATCTGGCTGGACCTGCACGTGCCTGGTGGACAAGTACCTGCGCCTTACATGCGGGGAACCTGATGACTTCGGAAGACTTCAAACTCAAGTTTAGCAAGTATCATGTGCCCCCGGGTTTGATTAAGAAGATGAGGGATGAGTTCAGGGAACTGAAGCAAGGCAGAATGACCGTGGTAGAATACCGCGACAAGTTCCTCACCTTGTCAAGGTACGCCCCGGATGAGACGGACACCGTCGAGAAGAGAAAGGAGAGGTTTCTGAATGGACGGCATGATGAGATGCAGACTGTACTGATCAATATCCCCTTTGCTGACTTAGAAGCCCTCGTTGACTACGCCATTCAGATGGAGGGGAAGATACACCAAGCCAATGAGAACCGCAAGCGCCGTATGATGAACCAGAGTGGGCCCAGCAACAACCACAAGTATCGCCCCAACTCAGGTGGAGGGTTCGCCCCAAGAAACAACAAGCCCCCGATGCAGAATCCACGTCTGAGTTATCAGAACCGGAGTGGAGGAAACCCCAGATCAGGAGGACACAACAACTACAACAACAACAACAACTTCAACCGCGCTCCACCTCGCGCCCCCAACAATAACTCCAACACGGCTCCAAGGACTGGGAGCAACGCTGTTCCCATCACCCCCAAGGACAAGTCCACCTACAACTGCTACGAGTGCGGAGTAGCTGGGCACTTCTCCTATGAGTGCCCCAAGAAGCTCGCCAAGACTGCCGCCAACACCTCGGGCCCTGCGCAGCAGCAGCGTCGCGTCACCACCAACAAGAAGTTCGCCCCCAACAACCCGAACAACCGCAACGGCCGCCTCTACCACATGAATGCAGAAGAAGCTCAGGAAGCCCCAGACGTTGTGCTGGGTATGTTCTCTGTTAACTCAATACCCGCAAGAGTGCTGTTTGATTCTGGAGCATCGCATTCATTCATTACCGAAGATTTTGCATGCACTAGTAAGATTCAACCCATCAGTTTGAAGCATGTCATGATAGTTCAAATACCTGGATCAACAACTAAAGCTAGAAAAATTTGCAAAGATGTGCCAATCAGAATACATGAAATAGAATTCTATGCAAATTTGATTGTTCTGGGAGCCAAAGGTTTGGAAGTAGTCCTGGGAATGGACTGGATGGCGAAACATCATGGACTGATTGATTGTGCCAAGAAGGCCATCACCATGACTAGTAGCACCGGAATAGTAGTCGAACACATATCTGAAAAGATGCCCCGAAAGTTCACTTGTAACCAAAGCCTAGCCAAACCCACCTTGGATCAGATCAGGGTCGTTTGTCGATATCCTGATGTGTTTCCGGATGATCTACCCGGTATGCCCCCAGATCGGGATATCGAGTTTATCATCGAGTTAATCCCCGGAACCGGACCTATAGCCCAGAGAGCCTACAGCATGAACCCGGCTGAGTTAGTGGAACTGAAGAAGCAACTGGATGATATGCTATTCAAAGGTCTGATTCAACCAAGTGCGTCACCTTGGAGATCGCCAGTTTTGTTTGTGGATAAAAAGGACGGTGCCACTCGTTTGGTTACGGACTATCGTAAGCTTAACGACGTCACCATTAAGAACAAGTATCAGCTGCCCAAGATAGAAGATCTGTTTGACCAGCTGACCGGAGCCCAAGTATTCTCAAAGATTGATCTGCGGACAGGATACCATCAGTTGAAGATTCGTGCCACCGATATCCCCAAAACTGCCTTCACCACCAGATATGGATTGTATGAGTACAATGTCATGTCATTTGGATTGACCAATGCCCCCGCTTACTTCATGAATCTCATGAATAAGATCTTTATGAACTTCCTGGACAAGTTTGTGGTTGTCTTCATCGATGACATCCTCATATACTCCAAGTCCGAGGAAGAACATGAGCAACATTTGGAAGTGGTCCTAGATACCCTTCGGGAACATCAGTTGTATGCCAAGTTCAGCAAGTGTGAGTTCTGGTTGAAAGAAGTAGGATTCTTGGGTCATATCTTGTCAGCCGGAGGAATTGCCGTTGACCCCGCAAAGATCAAGACTGTTGAAGAATGGAAAGCCCCAACTACCTGCATCAAGTCCGTGCATTTCTCGGATTGGCGGGATATTACCGCCGATTCGTTGAAGGATTCTCGAGCATAGCAAGACCGATGACCCAATTGTTGAAGAAGGACCGGAAGTTCGAATGGACCGACAAGTGCGAAGAGAGTTTTCAACAGCTCAAGTTAAGACTGACAACAGCCCCAATACTGGTTATGCCGGACATTACCAAGCCATTTGATGTGTACTGTGACGCCTCCAAGATTGGTCTTGGATGTGTGCTGATGCAAGAAGGCAAAGTGATATCTTACCTTTCAAGACAGCTGAAGCAGCATGAACAGAACTATCCAACCCATGACTTAGAGCTAGCAGCGGTGGTGTTAGCACTGAAAGTATGGCGTCATTACCTCATGGGTAATCGATGCGAGGTTTACTCGGATCACAAGAGCCTGAAGTATATCTTCACGCAGAAGGAGCTGAATATGAGACAGCGCAGATGGATAGAGTTAATCAAGGATTACGACATGGAAATCCACTATCACCCCGGCAAGGCCAATGTGGTAGCAGATGCTCTGAGTAGACTGCCGTGTCAGTTGAACTCCATGTTAGCAATTGAGCAACCTAGCCTGTTTGAAGAGTTTGAACAGTTTAGGCTTGAACTAGTTAGCGAAGGATACCTCGCCAGCATTGAACTCCAACCCACCCTGATTAGTCAGATCAAGGAAGCTCAGAAAGGAAATGCTAGCATTGACGGAATCAAGAACCAGATAGCCGCCAGAAAGGCACCAGGATTCACCGTAGATGAAGAAGGAGTGCTATGGTATAACAAGCGCCTTTGCGTGCCGTCAGACTCAGAATTGAAGCAAGTTATTCTGAAAGAAGCTCACGACACCCTGTACTCCATTCACCCCGGAGGAACCAAGATGTACCAGGATTTGAAAGAACAATTCTGGTGGCATGGAATGAAGAGAGAAATTGGAAGCTACATCGCCAAGTGTGACATCTGTCAAAGAGTCAAAGCAGAACACCAACGCCCCGCAGGACTGTTGCAACCCCTACAGATTCCCGAATGGAAGTGGGATTCCGTAGGAATGGACTTCATCACCGGACTGCCCAAATCTAGTAAAGGAAATGATTCCATCTGGGTAGTGGTCGACAGACTGACCAAGGTCGCCCACTTCATCCCCATCAAGACAACCTATCAAGGACCGAGACTCGCAGATCTATATATCTCAAGGATAGTTAGCCTGCACGGAACCCCGAAGTCAATAGTATCCGACAGAGGATCCCAATTCACCTCCAGATTCTGGCAGAAAGTACATGAAGGACTCGGAACTCGTCTGAATTTCAGCACCGCCTATCACCCGCAGACAGATGGACAGACTGAAAGAGTCAACCAGATACTGGAAGATATGTTGAGAGCATGTGTGCTAGAGTATGGATCTAAGTGGGAAGACTGCTTACCGTACGCAGAATTCTCGTACAACAACAGCTACCAAGCCAGCTTGCAGATGGCCCCCTTCGAAGCACTGTACGGAAGGAAGTGCCGTACCCCTCTGAATTGGTCGGAAGTAGGAGAGAGTCAAATCTTTGGACCAGATATTCTCCGAGAAGCCGAAGAGAAGGTTCACAAGATCCGCGAGTACCTCAGGACAGCCCAATCAAGACAGAAGAGCTACGCCGACAAGAGACGCCGAGAGATGACCTTCGAGATCGGAGATTTCGTGTATCTCAAAGTGTCCCCTCTTAAAGGAATGCAGAGATTTCAGCTTAGAGGAAAGCTCGCACCCCGATATGTCGGACCTTTCAAGGTCCTGAGTCGCCGAGGAGAAGTATCCTATCAGCTGGAGTTACCGGAAGAAATGTCAGCGGTGCACAATGTGTTTCACATCTCGCTACTCCGGAAGTGTTTAGAAGTGCCTGAGAAGACCGAAGTTTTCAAGAACATCGACCATCGAGCTGTGGATATCAACTCAGATCTGACATACCGCGAAATACCTATTCACATCCTGGAAGAAGCTTTCAGAACCACCCGTACCCGAAGTATCAAGTTTCTGAAGATCCAATGGAGTAATCACACCGAAGAAGAAGCCACTTGGGAGAGAGAAGACTTTATGCGGACTGAGTACCCAGATCTCTTTAGTACCTAGTTTTCTCAGATCTCGGGACGAGATCTTTTGTAAGGGGGAAGGGTTTGTAACATCCCAAGTTTCAACAATATTAAACAAGAAAGAGAAATTCCCCAAACCCAAAATTTGCAATTAACAAAAACTTTTTCTATGCATATAGTGCCACATATAGATATATGCATTTGAGTGATATTCTTTTGTGCAATTGCCATGATGAGTGTTAGTATGTTTAAACATTGCTATGTGAACACTAAGCAAGATCACTAAACCCTAATTTGAGGGGAATTAGAAAAAAGGGGAAAAACCCATTTCTCACTCACATACACTTTATGCAATTTGGCAAATCCTCAACCAAGGCCAAGATTGCTTGCTCCCTTGCTTCTAAAATACTTCAATGTGATAAACTAACACAATTGCACCCTTGAACCAAGAATCAAATGCAAAGAAATCAAAAATCTCACATACATATGATAATGGTCACTTGACCCAAAAATATTTTCTTCACCTCTTTACCCCCCTGGTTTTCTCAATTCTTGAACTAAACTTGGTCAACCAAAACCATGTCATCCAAGACCATGTCAAGGTGAGCAACTTTGATGTTGACCATCATGGCTAGAGTTGACTAGGTTGACCAGAATAAAAGTGACAAGAGGGGATGCTGAAATAAAGAGAAGATTATGTCACTTTTGCCATTTTGCAAAACAATTCCAAATTGAGTGCCACCACCACCAATACATCACATGATTTATATAAATGAGATTCACCAAAAAGAATTTCAAAATTCAACAGAAAAGTTCTTGCGGCCATTGTGTCGAACAGGTGGCAGGCATCTTTTCCAATTTGAGCTACACACTATTATCCACATGTTTCTTCCCTAAACCCCTTTAATTCTTGATCATCACACTCTCTTACAACCCCTGCTTCACCCTAGTACAAGCTCTGGTCGATTAAAGTGAGAGGAGAGGAGAAAGAAACCCTAGACTAAGGCACACCGTGGCCATGCCGGCCACCTTTGGCATCTCCACCACTAGCCACCATTTCAACCCATGCCCTTGTCCTGGAGCCTCTCTGACACTCAAGGAATCGAATGGTACAAGCCCCTGCAACGCCACGGCTCGGCATTGGCCGGAACGCCCGCGTCCAGAACCTTGCCAGCACGCGCCCGTGCACGCAGTGAGCGCGCACTGGCAGCGCCAGGACGCCGTGCACTCGATCGCCACCGTCCTCGCCCTGCATCCCTACCGCGGCGTTGAGCAGCTACTCCTCGCCCTCTACACGCTAGACGAGCGCCCGTGCCTGCCCTGCACCGTCGCCGTCGTCCTCGACCAAATGATGCCGCGCGCCAAGGATGACTTTGCAAAAGCTCGAGCAATCCCGTCGCACTTTCTCTGCGCCAGCTAGCCGTTGAGCATCGCCAGGACGATGCCTACACGCTGCCGTCCTCGCCTTGCCCTTTCGACCACCGTAGACGCCGCGCCATGGACGCCCCTTCGCAGCACCCCGCGGCATCCTCCATCCACTATAAATAGGGGAGCTCTGAGCTCCATTTCTTCACACAACTTGCTCCCCTCCCTTCTCTGAACAAGCTCCCCACCTCAATTTAGCACCACCTCGCCGGAGCAGAAGCAATCGGGAGCTGAGGTCCGCCGGAGCCCGCGGAAGCTCTGCTTCGATTGGCGCTTCCCCGAGCGCCGCCGCTGCTCCCAGGGCTTCCCCATCTACTACACCTTCTCCGCGCCTACTGCCCGACCCCTGCACCAGCCTGGTACGCCCTCCGACCCCCTAGGCTCGCCGCCAGGGAGCCCGCTGCTCGTCGGAGAAGACGACGTTCACACGCCGTCGGATCCTAGTCTAATCCTATGGCCTAACGCGCGCGTACCGATTCGGCGTTTAAAGAGGCGCCGACAGGTGGCCCCCACCTTGTCAGCGCGGCCCGAGCGCACCAGATGCGTGTTGGGCTGCGAAGTGGGTTTTTAAACCGTTTCGGCCCAGTAACGCTTCCCGCCTAAGCCCAAGAATTCAAATTTGGTTTAATCTTATTCAAATTTGCTCTGCTGAAGGTTTAGTGAATTTTGAATAGTTTGAATTCTACCAAACCAAATTTAGCAAACTTTATACCGTTGGAAAGCCCATGAATTTATCTATCCAATGCCACTGGCCCCATCTCCTTTTTCATTGTAGATTTAATTTGACAAAAAAGACAAGACAGGGACTTTTGAACATTCAAACTTTATTTAAAATTCAACCAGAATAGATTTTGAAGTAATTCCAATTCTAGTAAATCAAAAATGATGTCCTCAAATTGATTATGCAATAACATAGCCCTGTTGTTTGTATGATCATGGACTAGATCAAATAGAATGGCTATGTAGTCATTTCTAGAGCTTTTTAAATTGGAATTCAAACTCAACCCTAATATGAGAGTTACCTCACATTTAAATTTTGATCCTAAGTACTAATAACCAGGGGGAATGACTTAGGCTAATGAACCCTTGAGAATTATTACTTAGAGATTTTAATTCATTAAAATGTTAAGTTTTAAAACTATGTGAAGTGTAGCACTTCAATTAAATTGAACTCACATATAATAGATATGAAATGTTGACTTTGAGTCAACCTATATTTCATGCCTTATTATTATATGAAGAGATTAAATCTTAATAAGAGGTAATGAAAAGAAATGAATTCTTTTAAAGACCTACATACCAAATTTAAGAAATAGGAATAATGAGAGGAAATTAATGTCTTTCAAATAAAGACTAATCAAATAATCCACCATGCCATGTTTGATTGATACTAGGACTAATGTGTGAACCCTTTTGAGTGTTTCTAGTATAGTATGTGAGCATGGTTTAGTATTTATACCTCGTATTCGTATATAGACGCTAGTAACGAGGAATACCAAGAGGAGGAGGGCTACTCTCAGGAAGAAGAAGAGAACTTCGATAACTACCCAGCTCAAGGCAAGCTAACCCTTGCTAAACACAAGTGCTTAGCTCTACAAGAGCAAAGGCACCATCACACTTTACTTTTATGTATTACCTATCCCATGTTTTTACTTACATTTACTTTTGCTTATTTATTTCAAAGTACTTTTTGATTTATGATTCACTTGGTCTAGAGTAGAACAATACTTGGAATAGATTAGCACAACTCAAAGCTAGATAGCACCCCTCATATAGTTGCTAGTGCTAATCAATTTAAAATTGACTACTCTAGATGGGAACCTGGTGAAGTGAAATGACTTTGAAAGAAAGTAAAGTGGAGGTGGATTTGAACAAGAGAAGATGGTGATTTTTGATAAAATAGATGATTGAGTTTGAATGCGATACCCTTCCAATTATACAAGTACCCCCACAATACCTGATTATGGGTAGGGCTTAACTAGGCACTTGTGTATTTTAGTATGGGTTTCCTCTTAACAAACATCATAGGGGTTACGCTGCGGCTGCCTCCGTTACGTGTGGATTGATGTTGAAATGAGGTGAATGTACGGCCCAAGCCCTGTGCAGTTCCCGGGTTAACCGCGGTTTCCACCGGGAGGCCAAGCTCATGGGGAGAGGTGCCCATACTAGCATATATAAGTGAAAGGTTTCGATTGATGATCCGCGTACTGTGTTACGATGATTCGGGGTTATCCTCGACGGATGAAATCAAAAGTTGTGGCACAAGAGTACAACCTCTGCAGAGTGTTAAACCTATTCGAATAGCCGTGTCCACGGTTACGGACGATTGGAAAGGCCATACTATCTCCGTTATCATTAAAATGTTTTGATTCTAGAAATGAATGGGGGATTGAAAGGTGACATTTTGGTGAACCCTAATGAGTTGTGGGAATGACACTAATGTTCCCACTTGAGTTAGTCTAGCACATGATATAGGCTTTTACCAAAGATTTATGAAACTAAAACTTGGCTTTATGCAAATAAACCTAGAGCTTAGCACCCCCTTACACTTAATGAGTATTTTATCTTAGAGTTAGTTTGCGAGTACTTTAAAAGTACTCATGGCTTTGCCCTGGCTATTCAAATGCCAGACTATGAAGGAGAGCACCAGTATCAGGATGACGGACAACAGGACGTCTACGATAACTAGGATCGTCTTCTAAACGTCAAGCGTTGCCTGTGGAATAGATCGTCCACTACTACTTCGCTTCCGCTACTATTTGTGATGTTGAGCAATATATTCGTGTAATATTGGATCATGTGATCTATGGTTGTAAGACAATATGTGTTGTAATAAATGATGACTCTATGCTACTTACTATTATGTCTCGCAAAAACATTATTCCTGGGATTGCGATGTACGGCATAATAGGCATCTGGACTTAAAAATCCGGGTGTTGACAGCCTTGGGCATCCCCAAGCTTAGATGCTTGAATCTTCTTAAAATATGCAGGGATGAACCACGGGGGCATCCCCAAGCTTAGACTTTTCACTCTTCTTGATCATATATCATCCTCCTCTCTTGACCCTTGAAAACTTCCTTCACAACAAACTTCTCATAAACTTCATTAGAGGGGTTAGTACTCAAAAAATTTGAATCCACCTTGGTCCTGTAGTGGCACATTGCAAGAACTCAATAAAACATTAGCTACAGCTCTCTATGTCTGGAAAAGCTCGCTTAAAGTCCACAAGAGACAATGCAAAAAATAGAGACAGAATCTGCCAAAACAGAACAGCCAGTAAAGACGAATTTTAAATAAATACTTCCGTTGCTCAAATCAGAAAACTCAAAACTAATGAAAGTTGCGTACATATCTGTGGAACACGCACGTAAATTGGCATAATTTTCTGAGTTTCCTACAGAGAATTAGACTCAGATTCGTGACAGATAGAAATCTGTTTCTGCGCAGAAATCCAAATCTAGTATCAACCTTCGATTAGAGGCTTCACTTGGCACAACAAAACACAAAACTAAGATAAGGAGAGGTTGCTACAGTAGTAAACAACTTCCAAGACACAAATATAAAATAAAGTACTGTAGCAAAATAACACGTGGGTTATCTCCCAAGAAGTTGCTTTCTTTATAGCCATTAAGATCGGCTCAGCAGTTTTAATGATGCACTCGCAAGAAATAGTATTTGAAGCAAAAGAGAGCATCAAGAGGCAAATCCAAAACACATTTAAGTCTAACATGCTTCCTATGCAAAGGAATCTTGTACACAAATAAATTCATGAAGAACAAAGTGACAAGCATAAGAAGATAGAACAAGTGTAACTTCAACAATTTCAGCATATAGAGAGGTGTATTAGTACCATGAAAATTTCTACTACCATATTTTCCTCTCTCATAATAATTTTCAGTAGCTTCATGAATAAACTCAACAATATAACTATCACATGAAGCATACTTTTCATGATTTCCAAACACATAATTTTTATCAAGTTCAAGAATAGTGGAATTAAAACTTTCAAACTTACTTTTATTAATAATATAACAAGGTAGTTGATCAATCTCAAGAGATATGGGACTCATAGAATAAGTCAAGGACTCTCCAATCCCATTTTCATTAGTAGTACAATTAATAGTATCAGGTAACATAGGACCATCATCTAGAGCTTTATCATAAACATTTGCCAAGCAAAATTCTTTAGTACCATGCATTTCGACATCAGGCACAAACAAAGCATTATCATAAGATTTATCAAAGTAGCATGGATTATCATAAATAACAGTAGCATAATTATTCTCACAAGTTTTACTCATAGGGAATATTTCAAGAGAATCCACAGGAACATAACATTCAACCTCTTTCGGTAAGCATGGAGGACAATCAAATAGTGTAAGAGATAAAGAGTTACTCTCGTTAGAAGGTTGGCATGGGTAGCTAATCCATTCTTCCCTCTTTTGTTCGTCTCTCTCCTCTTCTTTTTCATCCAATGAGCTTTCAGGTTCATCAATTTCCTCCTCTTTTTCATCCAATGAGCTTTCAGGTTCATCAATTTCTTCTTCCACCGGTTCCTGCAAATTGTGAGTGCATTCTTGTGCATTAATGTGTCTCTCTTTATAATCAAGGATATAAGGATTCCTACTGTAGCATTCTATGCAAGAATTAAGGATAGTAGAGACATAATCTTTAAGGTCCTTACAAATAGCACAAGTTTCATAATTCTCAACCATGAAGGATTGTATCTCGGAGGCTCCCATAAATAAGACAAATTGTTCTACCTCTTCGAACCCATAATGAATATAGCAATTCCGATTATAGCTCTTAATAAAAAATTCCTCACTAAAGCCACATTGAAATTTAAAATGTTTAGTATCCTGTTGAGAGCAACAGTTTATATCATGGCGTCTAAGCAAGATTCTAGCAATTGTATTCAATTTTTCTATCATAGCACTCATTACTTTACCAGTTCTTGATTCTCTATAACAATTATAACATTCCATAAGCTCCAAGTAGGTTGTTGGTTCTCCCATGACAGCAGTTTTTAATTTTTCGGTTTTTCAAATTTTTATGGATTTTTGGGTATATGAGGAAAATAAAATAAAACTGAAATAAACTAGACAAAAGTAAACTAAGCAAAGTAATACTAGACAAAAATAAACTAAGCACGAGTAAACTAGGAAAAAGTAAACTAAGCAAAACAAAATAAAATAAAACAGAGAGAGAGGTAGAGTGTACTCCCCAGGTGAACTTATGAGTAGAGCTATGCCTCCCCGGCAACGGCGCCAGAAAACAGTCTTGATGACCCACAAGTATAGGGGATCGCGATAGTCTTCGAGGGAAGTAAAACCCAAATTTATTGATTCGACACAAGGGGAGGTAAAGAATACTTATAAGCCTTAACAACTGAGTTGTCAATTCAGCTGCACCTGGAAAAGCACTAGCAACAGGGGTGATGTGAAAGTAGCAGTAATATGAGAGCAGTAGTAAAAGTAACACAGCAGCAGTAATAGCAATATGAGAGCGATAGCACCGGAAAATAGTTGATACTACTTCCAATGACATAGAGAACGAGTATATAATGATGAGAGATGGACCGGGGTTCCCAGCGATCTACACTAGTGGTAACTCTCCAATAAGTGACAAGTGTTGGGTGAACAAATTACAGTTGGGCAATTGATAGGAATCAAAGCATTAAGATAGAACATCAAGATTATTAATCATGTAGGCATGTTTTCCAATTATAGTCGTACGTGCTCGCAATGAGAAACTTGCACAACATCTTTTGTCCTACCAGCCGGTGGCAGCCGGGCCTCAAGGGAAACTACTGGATATTAAGGTACTCCTTTTAATAGAGTACCGGAGCAAAGCATTAACACTCCGTGAAAACATGTGTCCCTCACATCACTACCATCCCCTCCGGTTGTCCCGATTTCTGTCACTTCGGGGCCATTGGTTCCGGATAGTGACATGTACATACAACTTGTAGATACAATCTAAGCAACAATATAGAGCTCAAATCTAAGATCATGCCACTCGGGCCCTAGTGACAAGCATTAAGCATAACAAGATTGCAGCAACAATAACTTCACAAACTTTATAGATAGACTAATCATAACGTATCATCCATCGGATCCCAACAAACACAACACCGATTACATCAGATGAATCTCAATCATGTAAGGCAGCTCATGAGACCATTGTATTGAAGTACATGGAGGAGAGAATACCGACTAGCTACTGCTAGAACCCGTAGTCCATGGGGGAACTACTCACGGAGCATGATGGAGGCGATAGCGTTGATGGAGATGGCTTCCAGGGGCACTTCCCCATCCCGGCAGGGTGCCGGGACATAGACTTCTGTCCCCCGAATTGGAGTTTCGCGATGGCGGCGGCGTCCCTGGAGTCTTTCTGGAGTTTCGTCAATTGGTACCGTGTTTTTAGGTCGAAAGGGATTTTATAGGCGAAGAGGCGGCGCAGGGGGGCACCTGGGGGCGCCTCACCCTAGGCCGGCGCGGGCCCAGGCTTGGCCGCGCCGCCTTAGGGTGTGGTGGCCCTCTGGCCCCTCTCCGACTCTTCTTCGGTGTTCTGGAGCCTTCCGGGAAAAATAGGAGGTTTGGCGTTGATTTCGTCCAATTCCGAGAATATTGCCCGAACAGCCTTTCTGGAACCAAAAACAGCAGAAAACAGGAACTGGCACTGTGGCATCTTGTTAATAGGTTAGTTCCGGAAAATGCATGAAATCATCATAAAGTGCAAGCAAAACATGTAAGTATTGTCATAAAACAAGCATGGAACGACAGAAATTATGGATACGTCGGGGACGTATCACACGGCTCTGATACCACTGTAGGGATTCGTAGCATAGAAAACAAAAAATTTCCTACCGCGAGAACGCAATCCAAGCCAAGATGCAATCTAGAAGATGGGAGCAACGAGGGGATGAACGAGACTAACCCTTGAAGATTTCCAAAGCCTACGAGAGGAGGCTCTCGTTGCTGCGGTAGACGATCACTTGCCGCTTTCAAAAGCGCGTAGAAGATCTTGACGGTGCCACAATCGGGCAGCACCTCCGTACTCGGTCACACGTACGGTGTTGATGACGACATCCTTCTCCCCGTTCCAGCGGGCAGCGGAAGTAGTAGATCCTCCTCGGAATCCCGGCAGCACGACGGCGTGGTGGCGGTGATGGTGGAGAACTCCGGCAGGGCTTCGCCTATGCGCTGCGGGAGTATTATGTGGAGGAGGAGAGGCTAGGGTTTGGGGAGAGGGGGTGGCTAGGGCGCCGGCCATGGGCAGCCCTAGGTGGTGCGGCCAAGAGTGGCTGCCCCCTCCCTCTTCTCCTCATTATATAGGTGGAAATCCCCAAGAGTTGTAGTCTAAGTCTTCGAATAAGACCCCAACAACAAAACCTCCCATAGGTGGGAAACCTACTCAAGGAGGGAGTCCTACCCAAGGTGGGACTCCCACCTTTCCTTTGGGTGGGGTGGCCGGCCACCTATGGTGGAGTCCACCTGGGACTCCACCCTTTAGGGTTTGGCTGGCCATGCAAGGTGGAGTCCCTCCGGGACTCCACTTTCCATGGTGATTTCTTCCGGACTTTTCTAGAACTTTCTAGAATCTGCCATAAATGCACCGGATCATTTCCAAACTTGGAATATGACTTCCTATATATGAATCTTATTCTCCGGACCATTCCGGACCTCCTCGTGATGTCCTGGATCCCATCCGAGACTCCGAACAAAACTTCGAACTCCATTCCTTATTCCATATCTACTTAAACGACATCAAACCTTAAGTGTGTCACCCTACGGTTCGCGAACTATGTAGACATGGTTGAGACCTCTCTCCGACCAATAACCAATAGCGGGATCTGGAGATCCATAATGGCTCCCACATATTCAACGATGACTTAGTGATCGAATGAACCATTCACATACGATACCAATTCCCTTTGTCACGCGATATTTTACTTGTCCGAGGTTTGATCATCGGTATCTCTATACCTTGTTCAACCTCGTCTCCTGACAAGTACTCTTTACTCGTACCGTGGTATGTGGTCTCTTATGAACCATTCATATGCTTGCAAGCTATTTAGACGACATTCCACCGAGAGGGCCCAGAGTATATCTATCCGTCATCGGGATGGACAAATCCCACTGTTGATCCATATGCCTCAACTCATACTTTCCGGATACTTAATCCCACCTTTATAACCACCCATTTACGCAGTGGCGTTTGATGTAATCAAAGTACCTTTCCGGTATAAGTGATTTACATGATCTCATGGTCGAAAGGACTAGGTAACTATGTATCGAAAAGCTTATAGCAAATAACTTAATGACGTGTTCTTATGCTACGCTTAATTGGGTGTGTCCATTACATCATTCACATAATGACATAACCTTGTTATTAATAACATCCAATGTTCATGATCATGAAACTATGATCATCTATTAATCAACAAGCTAGTTATACAAGAGGCTTACTAGGGACTCCTTGTTGTTCACATAACACACATGTATCAATGTTTCGGTTAATACAATTATAGCATGGTATGTAAACATTATCATAAACACAAAGATATATTATAATAACCATTTTATTATTGCCTCTTGGGCATATCTCCAACATCTACTAGATGGGACTTCATTGATAGCACCTCAGTTGATGCGATAGTTCATGTGCTCTTCGTTCGGACGACATATAATTAACTTCATATCTAATATTAAACAATCAGTATGTTTGTTTTAATCAGAGGGACATAACTCTAACCTTGCAGAATATAATTCGATGATAGACAACAGGATGTAGCTAAATTTAGCGCGGCATAATTTACATGGAATGTTGGTAGAATGTTCCCCACGACATATCTCTCTGAGATATTAGTCTAATTTTTGTCGCAGCTTAACTCAGTAGGATGTTGATTAAATTACCGTGAGGTATCTGTTCTGGGATGGTAGTTTATTTTTATCATCATTCATCAACATAACTCATTTGGATGTTAGTTAAATTACTGCGATGTAGCTCGCCCGGAATGGTAGTTTATTTTTATCATCAGCATAACTCACAAGGATGTTAGTGAAATTAACACGATATAACTCATTCAAGATGGTAGTTTATTTTATCATCAACGTGGCTTACCGGTATGTTAGTGAAATTATCACAATGTAACTCACCGAAGATGGTAGTTAGATTTTTATCGTCAACTTAACTCATAGATATATGATAGTAAAATCACAAAAGTTGGCGGCAAAAGGGGTGGAGTAGTATTTGGATTTTGGAATGGCACCAGATAACAGTAGACAACAGAAGAAAGGGTCAGTTTTTTGTTTCCCGTGATTTTGGCTAGGGCACTGCTGAGCGTCCCCCGGGATCAAATCCTCCGATCCCCCGGGTGGCCAGCCGTTGGATCAATTACTGGCAGCCGTACGATTTGCGTAGTCCACTCCAAAGTCCAAATTCCAACCACACCGGACCCAGTCAACTCAAATAAAAACACGCACAAGACATCCGTCAGCAGCAGGCGTCCATCCGCAGGCCTCCCCGCAGTTGTTGCCGGTATCGGAGGAGTTGCCCGCGGCGGTGGCCTTGCACTAGTCGCCGGCGTCGGAGAAGCTGCCGCAGCGGCACCCCTTTCAGCGGTCGCCCGCGGGCCCTTGCAGCAATCGCCGGCATTGGAGAAGATAACGGTCGGCCTTGGAGGCGCCCTTGGAGGCGCCCCTCGCAGCATTCACCGTCGTCGGAGAAGACAACCTCATAGCATATGCAGCATCGACGATGACCATTCGTTGCCATGCCGTCCGCCCAACGCAACAACGCCGACCAACCAAGGAAGCAACGCCAGTCGCCCAACGAAGCAACACCAGCCGCCCGAGGTAGCAACGCCGGACGCCTAAAGTAACAACGCCGGCCTCCGCGGACAGCAACTCCGGGCTCCTAAGGTAGCAAAAGCCGACCTCCGCCAGCAGCAATGTTGGACGCCAAAGGTAGCAAGGCCCGGCCTTCGCCGGTAGCAACTCCGGACGCCCCGTGTAGCAAGGCCCGGAACCGCCGGTAGCAACTCCGGGCGCCCCATGGCCATGCAGCAAGGCCTGAACCACCGGTAGAAACTCCGGGCGTCCCATGCAGCAACGCCCAGAACCACTGGTAGCAATGCCCAGGACTGCTTGTAGCAAGCGTCGACTGCCCGGAGGGGAACGGCCGCGACGGTTGACCAAACGGAGAAGGACACCCTGGTCGGAAATGGCCAAGCCTGGTGACAGCAGGCGGTGGCGCGGGGGCCTGGAGCGGCGGTGCTGGCGGCGGGGTCGCACGAGTGATGCTGAGATCTGGTGCAGGGAGACGACGGCCTGCAGCTTGCGAACGCCCATGGTGGTTTGCACCGTCATCCCCCCGCGAGGCCAGGTGCTTGGTCTGCGGGACCATGGGCATTCATGCGGAGTGAGGCGGAGGGCAACGGCGGCGGGAGGTGGCAGGCGCAGACGGGAGGAAGGTGGAAGCGGCTATGGCTGTGAGGCATGTGTGGGAGAGAATGAGAAAAATTCGGTGGAGAAGAAAGGTGGGGTAAGCCTCAACGTGGGGCCACCTCTGGAGGTCTGGATGCCTCTTTCTTTCTCGTTCGGTGGAACACGTGGCGACAGCACGAGGCGGAGGATGGAATCACCCGATCCCCCGCCTGAACAGAAGCGTTTTCCTTTTGGCTACCGGGATTGGAGGTTGGCACCAAATTGTCTCTTTTCCTAACGGAGGCGGAATTAGATGGTGCTTTCCTTCAATAGAAAGGAAAAACACTGTCGGGTAACCTCGGTAATCTGAGGTCGACCTGGAACAAGTTTGGCCCAAACTAATATGTCTTCTATATTGGGAGGGAGAGTATGTGTTAGGAATAATCCAAAAAAAATTGGTTGATTTCCTAATAATGTCTTACTAGGTAATTTAGGTTAGTTTGTATCTTGGGGAGTACGTACTAGAGTTTCCTTGGGGCCTCGTTTATATATGGTAGTATATATACATAATAATAAAGGAGCTAAGGTTTCTGCCAACAAGTTTCGTCAACGCTTTTTTTTGGACCGTTTTGCCCTCCCACCAAATCACATAATACAGCACTTACCATTGTACCGGTTCGATCTTTTTTTCTCCTGTCCCGAACGAGCCCCTTCGCTCGCCTTCCTCAACCCCATCGCTGACGCCGCAGCTGCCTATATATATATAGCCACGGAGCACAGGCCGCCTTCTCTCGAAATCAGATCGAATCTCATCAAACGAAACCCCCGCACCTCGAATCGCAGCAGAACCCGGCGCCCCGCACCTCGATTCGCATCAGAACCCGGCAGCGATGGAAAACGTCGGGATGCTAGGGGAGTTTCTGAGTGGCCGTTCAAGGCGGCGGAGGACACCGAAGTAATCCCTGCTTAACCTCCTTCTGAATCAAGCTAGCCGAGCCAAATCGATCTCCTCTTACTGTCTCTCTCAGCGCTCGCGAATTCCCCCTAGATCCAGCATCCTTACCATCGGAATCTGGGGCTGGATCGAGCCCGGTATGGTACTCTACTCCAATCAAGGTTCCGCGGTGTGATTGTTGGTGTTCTGGATGTGGATTTGATGCGGTCGTGAGCGCAGACCCGGTGCTTCCGCCATCCCCGCGACAATGATGTGGGAATCAGAATTTCCCTCTATTGAAAGGTTCTGCTGCCAGATTGACTTAGCGGCCGTTTCCGCCGCGCTGCTAAGCAGCGGATCTAGCGCAGCCTCGGCGTAGGACTACGTCTACTTCATCTTCTCTGTCCGCCGCCTGATTTCCCGATGTTATTCAGCTCATCTCGTGGAGCTGCTGTCAGCGTTGGCGTTTGCAAGCCTCATGCCGCCGCGGTCGGCAGCAGCAGGATGGCCCATGGGGAGCGTGGCCTAATTGGACGAAGTCCAGCTGTGAGTCCCATGGAGCACATTATTATTACGCTATTATTTTGGTTGCTCGCCTCTAATTGTTTTTGATCGACCGTTTCATGGAAGAATTTATGCACCATGGTTCAGATACCCAACGCGTTGCACGAGTCGTCAAGACCAAGGTATTAGTGAACTGCAACATGCATGATTCCATTGGGTGAGCTTCACTGTAGTGCTCCCAAATTGTAGAGGAACAGTACCATTAATTGAGGCTATCATGAAGTACTATCCTTGCATACTCTTAATGTTCTTTCTGCTCAATCATACTCCAATAACTACTCCTTCCGTTAAGCTAAACTTTGACCGTTAATTTAGTCAATAAAGTATAAATTATATATGTACAAAGACTATATCATTATATTCATATTTAAAACAGGTTTTCAATGATATAACATTTTTTTACATATAATTTATGTTTTACTGACTAAAAAATAATGGCCAAAGTGTTTCTATTAACTGCATGCACGCCTGTTAATCTCATCCAGAGGAAAAAATTATGCAATCAGAAAAATTACAGTTATTTTATCCTTTTTTGGTGAAAGGTTATTTATTTGTGTTCAGATTATGCCAACTCTAACTAATTAAACCATGCATGATTGCAGTTTTCTTACGAAAGTACTAATGATAATATTATCATATACTTTTCTCACATGATAAGCACGGTATCTTACCTCTAGGTCAGCACCGCCAAATTCCCTTAAGAGCCTTCCCGAGCATGGGGTCTTGCCTTGAGAGCCTTCCCGAGCATGGGGATAAGGACACATCGATCGGAATCAATTTGGTGATTGAATTTGACACATGATGTTGCTCTGCACGAGCTTAGAAATATTTAATAAAGCAACCCGTCGCAACGCACGGGCACTTTTGCTATACTACTAAAAAATAAGGAAGGGTGGCTTGTTTGTTTATCATCGGACGATGTCCATCCGAGGGGCACTCGCTCGCCACATCTGCGGAAACCGGCGAGCATTTTGGGAAAGCGTAGACCTTCCTCCTCCATAGTCCCTCTTCCTACGTGCTGCAGGTAGTATCGTAGGAGTCTGTCTAGAACTTTTACCTGGACTTGCCTAATTTCAGTTTGCTTGTGTTTGAGTCGGTCCGTGTACTATGTCTAGGTCCTGTCTTGCTTGGGCGTGTATATATACATGTCCAGGCTGCTGTCTTGTAACACAGATTTCCACCGAGAGATTGAGAAGATCAAATCAGCCTCAGAGCCAGAGGGAAGTGCGAGAGCTCGATCGAACGCCATGGGGTGCTCTCACATGCGTTCTTTGGTTGGGGTCGTCGTCACCATGCTTCTGCTCCTAGCTTGTTGCGAAGGTAATTAACCGATGTACCCACCCACGACGTACGTATATATATCTGCATGCACTTCCCTTCTTCAACCTTTTGCTCACTCATCTGCTTTCGTTTCTGCTTGTATCAGCATCCTCCTCGCAGCAGCTGCAGCAGCGCCAGCACCATCCACGCAAGATGCTCGACGTCGGCGGCGCGCCTTCACCGTCGGACATCGTGATCGTGCACGGGTGCTCGGACCCGGAGGAGCTGATGCATCTGTCCCAGAGCAGAGCGGGGAGCACGGGCGGCGGCATGCCGGAGTACACCGTGGAGATCACCAACACCTGCCTCGACTGCAACGTCTGCAACGTCCACCTCTCCTGCGGCGACTTCGCAAGCACGGAGCTCGTCGACCCGGCCACCTTCCGCCGCCTCGCCGTCAACGACTGCCTCGTCAACAACGGCGGACCCATCGGACCCGGCGAGTTGATCACCTTCCATTACGCCAACTCATTCATCTATGACATGAAAGTCAAATCCGCCTCCTGCAAGTGCGCCTAAGTGTAGCTAGCTAGGCCATCGGTCGATGTTGCATGGATGCAGCTATCCATTCTTATTAGCGATATATAGTACTTACTGTTAAGTAGAGTTCAGCTGGTAGTCTACTGTATCAGGGTTTTTTCTTTCGATCTAAGGGCGTCTAATCTTAGGTTTGGAGCTACTCCGGTGTTACTATGTGTGTATTTAGTTATGGCGTAAGAGCAATCTACGGGTTTTTTTTGGTTGGACACCATGCATGTTAATTTACATGGAGGATGCCTTTAAAGTTTAAATTAATAATGGAGCACCGCCATTAGATCTATGTAAATATAAATCTATCTTAACTAAGTCTTCGCAAATATACCTACCGTCACCATGACTCAGAACTTGCCACATCCAAATATATAGTTGTAGGTTTTGTGTGTCAACGGTTAGGAGATCTAACATAAAATTCACATGTTGGCGCTGGGATCGGAGACGACCAGGTGGATCTAGAAGTTTTTCATAGCCTAAGCATACCGCAAGCTACTCCTAGCTCCAGCCCTGAAGAGCTATATGCGTCGGAGTGGAGCTCTCACCGCCGTTATAGCTGTCTTCGTTTTTTTCTTGAGCTTTGCGCTTGACCTTTGTATGTACACATTCACTTAATAGCTCTTCTGTGGAACAGTCACCACTTCTTCAGACTGCTCATAGTGGGGATAATATAGGTGGTAATATCACACATCTTAAAATATTTTGGTGACATGGCATGACAATAAAAGAAGAAAGAAAGTGAGGTGGTAACTAGCTATGTTACCATAACATCACACATCCCAAAGCAATATGAGTCTACAACATAATTAATGACACATTGCATGAAACCAATCTAAATTACTACCCCCTATGAAGATAGTAACTTAGACTAGTAACATAACATATATTACTAGACTAAGTTACTCTTCACTATGAGCAGCCTCAGGGCACCTGAAGTTTCGCTGCTTTGGCACTGGTCAAACAACCGTCCGAGAGCCTACTCCTTCAAACCAATTTGGTGTTGCTGCGAAGGAGAGAAAAATAGAGACAGAGGTAGCATGCGGTTGGTGAGGGGTATAATAACAAGATAAATGCAGTCAAATCTCTCTATTACTTTGAGACGGTGTGTTATGTCAACTTACAATTATAAATCATTTCGAAGCATGGTAAGCATGATATATTTTCTCAATGAAATATTTTTTTATTTACTATTATGCAACATTCATGTTCAACTTATTTTCTGAATAATTTCTAGCATAGAAAAAATAAAATAGAGACAATAAAAATAAGAGAGATCTTCGACACATTGAGGTAAAAAAATGAGTTGTTGGTCATATCTAACGTCTTAGGGCATCTCCAGCGTCCTGATGCATTCTGGTCACTAAAGCTGACCGCGTGCGGCCATTTGTGTCGAGTCGCGGACACGAAATTAGCCTCATAGCACTACTAGAAAAATAGCTATAGGTAGTTTGCCTACCCGTGACACATCCATCATGTGGTGGGCAATGGCTAAATAGTGATGGCGCACTGATCTGAGGTGCGCGACGCCTACGAGGCCTACCTGTGCCGCATGTGTGGAGGCGGTGCGTCACGCCTACTTGCTGGCCTAGGGGAGCTTCCCACCCACCCTTACTCGTGGCGCACCGTAGTTTAGTGCGCCATGGGTAACGGGAGTACCCATGGTGCACTAAATTATGGTGCGCTACGGGTAATAGTGGGCCCAATCCTGAAATTTGAAACCAGGGTTAGCCGTGGCGCACCAGTACTAAATGCGACACAGGTAACCATGGTACCCATGGCGCATTTTGTAATTTGGGATTAGATTTTAGCCACATGCACTAGTAGAAAACTGCATTTCTATGGCGCATATTCAATGCGCGATAGAAGTCACACCATTAAATTTTATTTATGTGGCGCATATCTACATGCGCTACATAATTCTCACATTTCTGTGGTGCATCCACATGAAATGCGCCATAGAATTCTCAAAAAAATCAAAAACTCAGAAAATAAAAAAAAAAAAAATCTGGAAAATGAAAAATTAAATAATCTGGAAAGAAACAAAATTTTGAAATTTTTGAACATCTAGTAACATGGGAACATATCTCAAATGATATTGAAATGATGACTTCCCACTAGGTCACCCATCCTCAAATTGCTCTAACCCAAACACATTTAACTTCTGAGTTCTATTAGTATTATATAAACTCTCTTAAACAGAAAATTTCAAAAAAAAAATCCAAAAAATGAAAATTACAAAAATATTTTTTTAAATGAAATAGTTTCAAAAATCCAAAAATCATTTAAATTTCAAGCAATTCTAAATTTTTAAAAATTAAAAAACTAATTTTTTCAAAACTATCAAAAAATCCTTATAGTTCAAAAATTAGAAAAGAATCTAAAATATTCAAAAATGTAATTTAAAAAAACAAAAGATTTTTGAAAATTTGAAAATATTCAAAAAACTAAATTTATAGAAATTTAAAAAAAATTGAAAAAATAAAACATCCTAGAAGTTGAAAAATTGGAAAAGATTCTAAAAATTCTAAAATTGGAAAAAAAATCTAGAATTGAAAAATCCTAAACAAATGTGGCGCATATAACAATATGCGCCACATAAATGTGTATTTTTATGACGCATATATCAATGTGCGCCACAGAAAGCCTCAATTCTATGACACATATTTCTTTATGCGCCATAGAATTCCAACAATTTTGTGGAGCATTTTTTTTATGCGTCACAAAAATATATTTGTGGAGCACATGTTTTTAAATGCGTCAAGAATCCATTTCTATCTATAAGTGTATTCCTAGTAGGGATGATGTCCTCTACCACCTCTCATTTGTCCCGTACTGTCCCCTCTCCTACCATAAGTAGATATGCTCGTCTTCCTCCTCCTACCTTATTTCCTATATTGTTTCACACATTTTACCTTGTTTTACCTAATTTGGTTGAGTGATATATAAGGGAAAGCTCTCTGAACTGATATATATTTAAAATTTGACTTACTTTTTTTCCTTCACACTAGCTAGCTCTCGCTCGGTCTCTCTTATTGGTTACTTATCTTATAGGTGAGTTTGTATGTGAAGTGGTTACGTGTTACGCCGATGTGTGTGTATGCATGGTTTGTATGTATGTGAGGTTGCGCCGGCGTGTATAGTCTATACCGTGTAGGGGACCATGGTCCGCACGATGAGCATGTCCATCGTGGCTACACTTCTGGAAGCCGCGACGGCTGACTTGCTCATGTGTGGTTTCATGAATGGCTACACTCAGTGGATAAGTGATGAACATGAAGGACATGCCGTACAGGACGATCATGAAGAAGATGCCAGACATGATGAAGAAGATCAAGATGTTGGTGCAGATCAAACATCGCCAAGTTTGTTGCGGAACCCTCATGTTCAGGTGCTGCTTCTCAAGCTGACGTGTAATTGATATGTGCATTTTCATCATCATTATTGATACATATATGTGTAGTTTTCATTGTTATTTGTCATCATACACCTTTATTTATGCATTTTTAGTCGATTTCCGGGACTTTTCCTATAAAGTTCCCTTCATTGGTATTTAATTCCTGGTGGCAGAAAACCTCCTTTTTCGTATTTTATTTATTTCAGGGATTTCTGGATCGCTAAAAGTAGAGGCAAAAGTATCTGATCAGTTTTTCACTTGGAGAAGGACTGTGAGCGAAAGAAGCACGCGACGGGAGCCACGTGGACTGAACGGACCCAGGTGGCACGCCCAAGCATGTTGGCCACGCCACCCAGGCCCATTCGCTCCTCGACCATCGCATCGGGTCCCCCTTTATACCAGAGCCTCCGTTTCGCCCAAAAACCTAAGCCATATTTTTCCCGAGATTTATTGAGGCGGCGGCGGAGGTGAAAGTCCTCTCCTACTCCGGGTGAGGGCAGATCCTGCTGCACCGGTACCTCCGGTGAAGGGGAAATCGACGCCATCGACGTCCCCACTCCTCCTTGGCTTGTGAGGAGGCATCTCCATCAACATCTCCATCATCACCACCATCTCCATCTACGAGATCCACATCATCACCCTCATAATTTGTGTTGAATTAAACCCCGTATATCGATTTGAGGCTAGTTGCATGTTTGAGATTGGTACTTTCTATTTATTTGGTGGAGCTATCATATATTCAGATCGTGTTGTAATCATTATGCCTCTGGTCTATACCATGTTTAACACTTGTGAGTAGTTCCCCATGTTCCTGAGGGCATAGGATGATCTGGCTATGATTCTATATGCTGTGGAATGAGTATTTGGTCAAGTTTTCTATCTTTGATGTTGTTTTATGATGGTTTTATTTGAACGTCGACTGCATATTATTTCACCTATATGGGGTCATAGGGCTTCACTTTAATGTAATGCATTAGTGTTGGAAGGGACGGACTGACAGAAACCGTTTTCTAATACTATGGGTTGCATTAGAGGGGTTTATGTCAGGGACCAATGATCTTATTGCTATGGTGGGACATTTATGTCTTAATGATTTCTATACTTGCACATGAAAATAGCTCTAGGACCCATCATAAGGGGTGTGTTTGCACATATCTATGGATGCACCTAATTTAGGTTATGCCCCTAATTCAATAAAGCTTGCCAAAATATTTATCGTGTTGTATAGAACTCAAATGCTAGTAAATCCATGTCGGCCTCGGGAACTTTAGTCTCATATAAGCACACACACATACTTGAGCTTGTCCTCTTGCTGCATAGAGGATTGGGATTTTCTCTCATTGAGAACATTTACTTATTTGCTATTTACTTTCTGCACTTTATTTTTATTGCAACCTGTACACCCAAAAACGGCAAAACCGCTACTTTATTATTACTGCTTTCTTGTTGATTCTGCTAACCAATACCTTCAGCTCCTCGTGGGTTCGACAACCTTTCTTATTGAAAATTACTACAATTGATCTCCTGCACTTGGGAGCCATCAAGACACTTTTCTGGCGCCATTGCCGGGGAGCGTAGCGCTATTGGTAAGTGAATGGTAAGGAAGATTCTACTGTTTTTATTGTTTCCTAGCTTGTTTTTATTGTTTGCTAGCTGTCTCATCATGGGTATGTCTAGCCGTGATGACATTGGCTTGATTTTATATAATTATTCTTATGTTCGATCTATTAAAGAAAATGAAGAGAAACCACCTGAATCTAAGGTGGTGTTTCAAATTCCTATTGCTATTGCCAATAAAGGTATGGAACTAACCTTCACAAAAGATAAAAGTCAAACTGCTATGGGACATCTACATGCTATTGAAGATCTATGCTATTTATTTAAATTGGCTGATGTTCCTCATGATCAAGTGAAGATGAAGTTATTATATCTATCTCTTTCTGGTAATGCTTGCATATGGTTTAGATCTCTGGATATTTAATGACGTCTTGACTAGGAATTATTAAGGAAGGCCTTCTATACCAATTTCTATACTCCTAAAGAAGCTTATGATGATCGTTGTCATATTTATAATTTTTGGTCTCATCTTGCATAAAGTATTGCTCAAGCTTGGGGGAGGCTTAATGAACTCATCCGTAAGAATCCTTGTCATGGTGTCCCTGATAGTCTTATATTGATAAACTTCTATGTGAGGCTGCCCCAACATTATAGGGATTTTTTGGACAATTCATGTGAAGGGAGTTTACTAATAGAACTCAACAAGAAGCAAGGAATTTATTAGATACTATTGCTAATAATTCAACTGCATGGGATCTTGATAAAGGTAATAAGCGTCGTTTTGAATTTGAATATGCATGTGTAGAGAATAAGTTTGGTATTGATCCTCATATTTTAGTAGAAGTTTTTAAATCTTTTGATAACCATTTGAATGTTCCTAAGAATGGATCTAATTTTTTTACTAAACCTCTTAAGGCTTCACCATATGTTCCTAATGTTGAGAAACAGGGTCAGCAAGCTTCCTCAGTTATTATAGAAGAATATGTGGAATCACCTCCATATCCGAACAGGGTGACGGTAAATTTGCTCATCAATGTTGCAAATAAGAGTGCTAGAAGATGTCATGAACCTTATGAACAAATTACTATGAAGCCTCAAATTTTGGCCATTAAAGAATTAAATGACGAGACTATGGTGACCCTGCATACCACTGCGTGTTGTAGTATGCCAGTCATTGACATAACATGTGCGAAGTACCAATCCGCAAATATTACATCCCTCAGAGTAGTACAATAGAAACATAGCTGGTCTTTATTTTACTCACTTAATATTACAAGCCATATATGTACATCACATTGGAGCTCCTCCTGGGTCCATAGAGGATAACTCAAAGGTTCTAGGTGAACCCTACTTAACTTATACAATATAGTTTGTAGAAGGCTAAGTACCATTACTACTTGTGTTGCTTAAGCGGTGTCTTCTTCTGGAACCTCCCCGGTTCCGTAGATGATCAGATAATCTACCGCCTCTACTCCTCCAGAGAGGTCTATTTCTTCATAGCAGATCCCATCTGCTCCTTCTGGTCCTTCATTTGCCTCCTCCAGGTGGTTCAGACAATCTAAGCATGGGATTATAAGAGGTATGAGTACGAGCGTACTCAACAAGTTCATTATAGGAAAGAGGTGTTTTATGCACTAACTACGACACTAGACCAGAAAGTCATATGCCAATGCAGGTTTTTGTAAGCATTTCTTCAAAAGGTTGCTTTTATTCCGAAGAGCTATGCCTGTCAGCCTTCAAAGGGTGTCTAGAAGTTCATAGAGTTCCTTTCCGGCCGCGTTTGCAGTTCCAAAACCTAGAACAGGGAGTGACAGGTCACGATTCATTACACTCTGCAGAGGTGTGTTGCTTTACCCATAAGAGCTCTTAACCTTGGTGCCAACCGGGCAGCTTTCCCGTCCACACTTCCTTGGTGTGAGGCCCGGTATAAGGTCCTAGCCAATCATTGCATTTCTCCGCGACCCTGCACACCCACCCTTCATTGCAGTTCCGACCTTGGGTCCTCGCCGGTCAGCATATTCATTGGATATCATCCGACCTCGACTAATATCCCCACCGGTGAGCATACCCCATTGGGTATCATCCGACCTTGATACCTTCGCCAGCCTTCTGCAACCTATCATAGACCACATTACCGTGGGGAATTAGAATGGGATCCCCACCCACCGGTTGTTATCGCAAGACACAACTGCTACGGTAAGCACATCCGTATTTGTACGAGAGGGAGAAATACAAATGACTACTCCGTCCCACTCCAGATCTTATGGTTAACACGGGTCTTACGGCACAAGAATCAATAGACGACATTTATTATTAATCCTAGATGGATATAGACCCATTGCAATGAAACCACCACCAAACGTACTCGTACCATGGTTTCATCGCCCACCACATAGTCATATTCATAGTTATGAAAATAGCATTTTTGCTTTTCATGCAAGAGTGATAAGTATAGTACTTTGCAAGTAATTTGGTAAATATACTCAAATTGACATGAGCAAGCGATGAACTTTCCTCTGCAAGGTAGTGCAGTTGGATTGTTTAGACTGGCCCTGGTGCTCTATTTCTGGAAGATAGCATCATTTTCCGATAAGGGCAATTGTTAAAGATTCAAATATGCATGCTTTCGATTTTTAGGGCTGTTACCCCTTTCCGATGCTTAATTATTTAATGTTAGAGGGGCGAATAAGCACAATTTATAAATACTCCTTAAGAGTTATTAAAATATTCCTTTGTGATTTTATTAAGGAGTTTTATTCAAAGAAATATTTATTTTATTTGATTCCAATTTTCTTATTATAATTATGAGTTGTTATTCTTCTTTTAATTATTAAAAAGCTAAGAACTTCTTTATTCAATTTTATTGGTAATATTTCATCATAGTCATTTTTAATATTTGTTCAATTTATGATGAAAGTATTTATTTTGAATAGCTCTCAAAATTTTAAGTGGTCTACATATTTTTATTTCTTTTTTTAGATTTATACTAGGGTTTTTAGATCTATTTTCAAATTTAGAATAAATCCCATGGTCAAATGACCATTTTGCCCCTCCCTGGGCCCACTGGTCAGACCGACCGAGTGGTTTGGTTGGACCAGCCCGTTGGGCTCGGCCCAACCGGCTCACTCGCTCGCGTCCTCATCTCCTCGACCTAACCTTAATTCCCCTCCTTCCTCGCGACTCTGCGTCGCTAGCGCCATCGCCGGCATCTCCCGGCCGTCTCCGGCGGTTCCTGGCGGCGTGGTTGGTTGCAATCGCTCTGCCTAGTGATGGTGCTTCTTCCTATCCACTTCGATCTGGAAGATTTGGTCGCCTCCGCTCGTCATCGACCCCCTACTGCAACTATGGTTGCGGTACACGCGGCGATTTTCATCGCGCTGGTGTTCCTAGGCGCAATGGTGGTGCTCAGGGCTCACTGGTGGTGCGCCGGAGCTGTGGTGCTCGGCGCAGACACGGCTTGGTCACGGCCTGGCGCCACCATGACCAGGCTTGTGCCGCCGTGCCGCCATGGACACGCCTACAGCGCTCTGCTCCATGTACACGCCTCCTGCTACCTCTCTCTCTTCTCCTCTTCTTCTCCAAGCTTTAGTGTTACTGTGCAAGCCTCCCTCTTTGAGATGCTGGCCATGCCATGCTGCTGCCATTGTTGTGCTTGCTCCTGCTGCTACTGCTCTAATGCATGATCTGTTGTTGCTGCTAGCTGCTACTACTGCTCTACTTGCTATGCTATTGGTTATGTTGTTGCTACTGTTAGTGGAGCAAGCTCTCCTTGCTGCTGTTGATCTACCCTATCTGTATTGTCCCTATGATTGCCTCCTGTGGCTATTACTGTGGGCATTCCTTGCACTTGCAAGTGCCAATCATGCATGTGTGGCATTTGTTGTGAGGCTCTGGCTAATACTAGGGCTTGCTTGGTTATCCAGTTGCACAGATTCATCCATTCTTGATGATGTGCTTCTGGATACAATTATAAAATTGTTTACACAATTTCTGTTGATGCAATTGTTATTTATCTGTAGCAATCCAGTAACTCCAATGAGTTACTGATGCTCTACCTTGCTCCTGCAAGCTTTGGTGATCATATGATCACCATTTCCTTGATAGCTGCTCACTGTGATATCTCTCTGTGATTGCTGGTGGATATCTGTGCTATTGTATAGCATTTCACCATGTACTGGTAGATGCTTGTGCCTGATAAAGCATGTTTATGTGCTTGCAGTGATCCATTTGATGCTTAGCAAGTGTCTCTATTACTTGTCAGTTGATTACTTCATTTATCTATGCAGTTTATCATGTATCAGTGGATAAATGAGATGAACTGCTGTGAAGTGACGACTCTTGTGCTATATTTGCCTGAGCTAGAGGGATGCCAACTACTGTTCCATTTTGAACCCATCTGGGTAATGATAAGTGTGTAAGGCTTGATGGTTGGATGGTTTTGTGTGGTTGAGTTGGCCTTAGCAGTATTTAGCTATTGTTTTGGTATCTCCCACCTCTGTTGGTTTGTTGTTAATGGATAAATGCTCGCCAGGTGATCAAGCTTGATTGCTAGTAACTTTTGATGTTGAAAATATTTGCAGATACATATATTTCTGCTTTATTCTGATGGTTTCAAAGGGCTAGTGTAGTCTGGTAGGTTCGGGTTAAGTATCTGGGATGGTTTTCTTCCTATTTCCATTTGAAAGATACTACCACTGGTCTGGTTGGCATAACCATGGTCATATGCTTGATTCATTTCTGGTATTTGCCATTTCCACCAGATTTCACTTGGTCTACGACCAAATGATGATCAAACAGGGTTTATCCACCCTTGTGTGCTTGTGTGTAGCATGGATGTGCAATAGTATGAACAAAACCATATGGTTTGTTCATGTTTCAATGGTATACCTCACTCTAGCTCCTAGGTTTTGCTGATGTAGAGGATTGCTTCTATTTGGTTGACTGGTGCTTACCCTGCTCCTCCTAGCTGGCTTGTGCTGGTGCTACTCCATCTACTTGTTCAACAATCACTTCTTCTTTGTGGAAAAAGAACTGGAACTTTGTTGTTCTTGTGTTTTTGATGTTCTTGGGTGTTCTTGGTGTTCTTGCTAGCTCTGGCTGGCTTGGTCGATGAATGGCTACGGTTTTGTGATGAAAAGGTTTTATATCAACCTTTTCTGGCTTCCTTGGTCGACAGCAAGGCCTGGTGCATTTTGGTGACTCCCCTGGCTTGTGTGTGCTGGTGGGCATGCACACAGCCTTGTGAGTTGCATGTGTGGTTCCATGTTGGAACTTGGGAATTTAGTGGATCAGCTCGGGTTGTCTGATCTTATTCTTCATAATTCCATTCTTTTCTAACCTTCCAAGTGGCATTGCCACATGGCAATCATGTGTATTTCTATTTCTATGTTGTTTATGCAGAGATCAAAGAATTATCAAGAGGTTCTCCTTCTACTGGATGATCAAGAAGATCAAGAATGTAGATAGGTTTAGCTTAGCTTAGTTCTTCAATTTGTTGTAATTTTCCTTTTCTTTTCTTTTATCATTTTCTGAAATGATTATGTAATAATTATTATATTTGGATATTGTAAAGACACAATGTATCTTGTGTGATGATCAATAAAGCTCAATGTTTCTCTAATGAGCTTATTGTAATATATCTCTATTTTATTGTTTGTATTATCCAAATACAATATTATTTATTGAATTAATACTTGTATTTTTATTTTATGTATTGTTTAAGTTTGAAAATCAATTCAAACTCATTTCAAATGCAATCACTCAACTATAAGTGTTGAATTCAAATGTCTCCCCCTTTTCAAAACCCTAATTCAAAAGAGATCATGCCCAAGTTTGTCGCACTCTTGAAACCCTAATTCTGGCTGGTGTCGAGAGAGAAACTTGTTCCCTCTTAGGTTTTATGCAATTAAGCGCGAAATTTCCCCTAGTTTCGCGATGCAATGAACATACCTTTTCTAATTCTACCCCGCAAACGTCTGAAATCCTAGGATATTACAGAGACTCCTTGTGATGTCTATTTTTGCGAAGATTCCACTAAGGTAATTCAAGGTAAGACTACTAGAGTTGGTAAACCTATTATATCTTGTGCTATTGGAACTTCATGTTATCATTGTTTTTGTGATATTGGAGCAAGTATAAGTGTGATACCATATTCTCTATATCTCGAAATCAAGCCCGATATTGATCTCATACACATGGAGGAAACAATTATAACTATTCAACTTGCAAATAAAGATGTTAACTGTCCTCTTGGTATGGTAAGATATGTTGAAGTATTAGTAGGAAATATTAAGTATCCCGCTGATTTTATTGTGCCTGGTTTCTCCAAAGATGCATTTTGTCCTATTATATTTGGCAGACCTTTCTTACATAATGTTGGTTCTGAAATTAATTTTCCAAAAGAGAGAGTGTTTATTAAATGTGTTGGAGAAAGGTTAGAATTTATTTTTTTCCAAGTTTACTGATAAGCATTTAACAAAAAAAAGTTTCAGAAAGATATTGTGGAAACTCTTGCTTCTGTTGCAGTTGCTTCATCGGACACGGTGGAACGATATGTACTTAATCAAGAGGAACCATATAGTAATGAAGAAAGAGAAGCATTGGAACAAATTTTATCTCAACAACCACCACAATTACAATTGCATATTCCACCTGATAATCTTGGAGTGTTACCACCAACCAAAGAAGATCCTAGTTTTGAACTAAAAACTTTGCATGATGATATAAAATATGCATACCTTGATGAGAAAAATATATATCCTGTTATTATTAGTGCTAATCTTTCAGGAGAAGAAGAAAAAATTACTTGAAGTATTGCATGCTCATAGGTCGGCTATTGGTTATTCTCTTGATGATCTTAAAGGTATAAGCCCAGCTTTATGCATGCATAAGATTAGTTTGGAAGAATATGCAAAGCCCGTTATTGATTATCAACGTTGTCTTCATCCAAAAATGTAGGAAGTGGGAAGAAAGGAGGTAATTAAACTTATCGAGGTTGGTATTATTTATCCTATAGCTGATATTAAATGGGTGAATCATGTTTATTGTGTACCTAAGAAAGGTGAAATCACTGTGGTTCCAAATGATGAAAATGAACTTGTTTCTCATTGTACTGTTACTGATTATAGAATATGCATTGATTTCAGAAAATTAAATAAAGCTACTCATAAGGATCATTATCCTTTGCCTTTTATTGATCAAATGTTAGAAATATTATCTAAGCGTTCACACTTTTGGTATCTTGATGGTTATTCTGGTTTTTCTCAAATACATGTGCACAAAGATGATCAAGAAAAGACTACTTTTACTTGTCCATTTGGTACTTTTGCGTATAGAAGAACGCCATTTGGTTTATGTAATGCTCCTGCTACTTTTCAAAGATGCATGAATGATATATTTGATGATTATATTGAGAAGATTATGGAAGTATTTATGGATGGTTTTTCTATCTATGGTACCTCTTTCGATAATTGCCTATATATTCAATCTTAACAAAGTTCTGCAGCGGTGTGAGGACCAACACCTAGTCCTTAATTGGGAAAGTGCCATTTTATGGGTACGGAAGGTGTAGTCCTTGGTCATCGAGTATTAGGAAGAGGCATCAAAGTGGATCGCGCGAAGGTAGAAGTCATGAGAAGCTACCATATTTGCGGGATATTAAAGGTATGATAAGTTTCCTTGAGAATGATGGGTTTTATCAAAGATTCATTAAGGACTTTTCTAAAATATCAAAGCCTCTTACTAATCTTTTGCAAAAGGATGTTCCATTTTCTTTTAATGATGATTGTGTGGAGTTTTCAATGTTTTAAAGAATGCTTTAATTAGTGCTCCTATAATTCAGCCACCTGATTGTAATTTACGTTTTGAGATTACGTGTGATGCAAGTGACTATGCGGTAGGTGATGTGTTGGGACAAAGAGTTGGTAAGAAACTTAATGTTATATATTATGCTAGACTCTAAAGTTATTGTACACTCTGGTAATTATGCTATTAAATATCTTATGAATAAGAAAGATGCTAAGCCTAGACTTATTAGATGGGTTTTATTATGCAAGAATTTGATTTACATATTGTTGGTAGAAATGGTGAGGATAATCCTGTAGTTGATCATTTGTCGAGAATGGAGAACATTCAGGATGATCGAACCCCTATTAATGATAGCTTTGCTAATGAACAACTTGCAAATATTAATGTGTCTAGTGCAAGAATAGCTTCCCCATGGTTCGCAGATTATGCTAATTTTATTGTTGGGAAAGTTATGCCACCTCATTTTACCTATCAATAGAGAAATAAATTCTATGATCTTAGAAATTACTTTTGGGATGATCCTTTTCTTTATAAGAAGGGTGTTGATGTAGCACCCTACCTTTAAATAAAGGTAAGATACATGTGTATCGTGCTATTCCCGGGATCACTGATAGCACACACATTACAAAATATAGTAATCATTGCAATAACATCAAATTACTACATCGTTGATCCCGTGAGTAAAGTAAAACCTTACAAATTGCATAGTCACATGGACTAGCTCAAGAAATATGTTTAGAACAAACACAGTGGAAAGTAAATAATTAATGCGACTTCATCATCTTCATGTGCCACAGGCAGTCATGTTGGAATGTAGACTCAAGATCCTACCTAGTATTCTTCTTCAGATGAACTTGCACGTTTGAATATGCAACCCCACGAATGGAGGTCAGTACAATGATGTACTGGCAAATGACAATTATTTGGTGGAAATTGTGAAAAGACTAACTACATGATATTTTGCATGTGGAGTCTTGGTCTAATTTGCAAAAAAGCCAAATTTATCCAATATTTTATTTAAAAAACATTTAATAAAACTTGTAAAATTTCATAGACAATATCATGGTTGCATCTCCAATGTACCTCTATACAGTTGCTACTCAAGTTTTAACACATTTAGAAAAGGTGATGAGATTCTTCCGTACATTCCCTATTCAGGAGCTCAAATTGTCCATAACCGGGGACACGGCTAAGATCTTAAGTTTAACTCTTGAGAGGTTGTGCACTTTGACCTTACGACCCATTCTACCCAAGAGAAGAATGAGACCAGATCTTTCAGAAGGACAAATTCAACCATACTATCTAGACCTGTTCCCACTTGGCCGTCGCCACAACCGAATGTCTAGCAAATAAGTTGAACCTCACAAGTTAATTAATCCTGGCAGAACCCATAATACCATAAGGATGCACTGGAAGCTATCTAAAACATGGACGACTTGGTAATCCCTTTAATCCTGGGTGGCCTACCGAAAGTGAAAGTATGAAACTCACAGGCTTAAAACCCTTTACAGGTAGTAAACCCCCACACGATCCCATGGTTAAAACCAGGTGTGTAGTCTAGAGCAACCACTATACAAGTGTACACTCTCAGGTGAAAACCCCTCACCTGTCCACTAGTTTAACTCATAGGAACGTGGTCCTGAGTAGCCGCCCACCATTCAACCATTCCACCCAAGTGTTTCATTAAGGTTGTTAATTTTAATCCTTCCAACTATCACAACCAAACAATGAAACATCATTGGCATTTTGATGTTGCTAGGCAAACTAAGGTGTCCTAGCAATGGGTTCAAGACTAGTGATGGCGCGTGAAACACACGTCTGTTGGGAACCCCAAGAGGAAGGTGTGATGCGTACATCAGCAAGTTTTCCCTCAGTAAGAAACCAAGGTTATCGAACCAGTAGGAGATGAAGGCCACATGAAGGTTGTTGGTGAAGGAGTGTAGTGTGGCGCAACACCAGGGATTCCGGCGCCAACGTGGAACCTGCATAACACAATCAAAATACTTTGCCCCAACTTAACAGTGAGGTTGTCAATCTCACCGGCTTGCTGTAAACAAAGGATTAAACGTATGGTGTGGAGAATGATGTTTGCTTGCGAAGAACAACAGAGAACAGAGTTTGCAGTAGATTGTATTTCAGATGTAAAATAGTGGACCGGGGTCCACAGTTCACTAGTGGTGTCTCTCCAATAAGAAATAGCATATTGGGTGAACAAATTACAGTTGGGCAATTGACAAATAGATATGCACATACATATATCATGATGATTACTATGAGATTTAATCAGGACATTACGACAAAGTACATAGACCGCTATCCAGCATGCATCTATGCCTAAAAAGTCCACCTTCAGGTTAGCATCCGCACCCCTTCCAGTATTAAGTTGCAAACAACAGACAATTGCATTAAGTATGGTGCATAATGTAATCAACACAAATATCCTTAGACAAAGCATTGATGTTTTATCCCTAGTGGCAACAGCACATCCACAACCTTAGAACTTTTTGTCACTGTCGCAGATTCAATGGAGGCATGAACCCACTATCGAGCATAAATACTCCCTCTTGGAGTCACAAGTATCAACTTGGCCAGAGCCTCTACTAGCAACGGAGAGCATGCAAGAACATAAACAACACATATATGATAGATTGATAATCAACTTGACATAGTATTCAATATTCATCGGATCCCAACAAACACAACATGTAGCATTACAAATAGACGATCTTGATCATGATAGGCAGCTCACAAGATCTAAGATGATAGCACAAGAGGAGAAGACAACCATCTAGCTACTGCTATGGACCCATAGTCCAAGGATGAACTACTCACACATCAATCCGGAGGCGATCATGGTGATGTAGAGTCCTCCGGGTGATGATTCCCCTCTCTGGCAGGGTGCCGGAGACGATCTCCTGAATCCCCCGAGATGGGATTGGCGGCGGCGGCGTCTCTGGAACTTTTTCCGTATCGTGGCTCTCGGTAATAGGGTTTTCGCGACGGAGAGTATAAGTAGGCGGAAGGGAAGAGTCGGAGGAGGCACGGGGGCCCCACACCATAGGGCGGCGCGGGCCCCCCCTTGGCCGCGCGGCCCTGTGGTGTCGGCACCCCGTGGCCCCACTTTGTATCCTCTTCGGTCTTCTGGAAGCTCCGTGGAAAAATAAGACCCTGGGCGTTCGTTTCGTCCAATTCCGAGAATATTTCCTGTGTAGGATTTCTGAAACCAAAAACAGCACAAAACAGGAACTGGCGCTTCGGCATCTCGTTAATAGGTTAGTGCCGGAAAATGCGTATAAATGATGTAAAGTGTATATAAAACATGTGAGTATTGTCATAAAACTAGCATGGAGCATAAGAAATTATAGATACGTTTGAGACGTATCAACTAGCTACACACTACTAGGTTTGTTAAGCATAGCATAATACTTTTCTTTTGAAAATCGAAATCCTACCATGCATACTAGTTAAAAACACTAATGCACAAATAAAATAGGTAGGATTTGAATGTCACTTGCCTTTTTGGAGTTTATGCTCTTTCACTTCTCTCAACAAAACACATTGCTCTCCATACCAAGCTATAATATAGAAATAACACAACATAAACACACCAAGCCAACAACAACATAATCAAGCAATGCAACAATTTAGAAAGGTATGTTATTCATTTTATTTTAATCTTTATTTATCTTGGTGCTCAAAGGATAGATGATAATATGGCATGAGGCATGGCTTGCAAGATATGAATTTGAGATATTGAATGGATGGGTCAAATACTTGGAAAGAAAATAATTATCTAAGTTAAGTGCTCAGAAGAAAAATGATTGATAAGAACCTATGGTCAATTGTTGTTTGTTACTCGAGAATGGGTAATTGGAATGATCCATGTGATAAAATCACATGAGTTTCAAATGGAGCAACTCAAAATATTATTTAGTAAAGTGTGACAACACTTACTAAGATAGTATGAGTTACACATAGGCTTAGGTACGAACTAATGATATATGAAATTACTCAAAATACTCATTTGTAAGTTGAATAGTTTTAAACTAAGTCAAAGGAGTGAATGAGAATGAATTTGAATAGACACGATATTGGTTCAAGGTAAAGTGTCTAGTGGTATTGGTGTGTGGATGTGATCATAAGTTTCACCTTCACAAACGAATCATGTTTAGAAAGGATTATAGAAATCTATAATGAATATCTACTCAAATTCTCATTTTAAAATTTGAATATTTGCCAAATGGTTCAAAACATGTGGAGTGTCTCAACACAACATATAGGGAAAAGTCTATAGTTAAGATTGTCACCATTTACTCAAATAACTCAATTGTTATTTGAATACTATGGACTAGGATAATATGATTTGGAGAGATGTGAACATGGAGCATGATTAATGTGTCCCGTGATTTTGCCTACCTGGACTTGAGGCTGACACCAAAATGCTTTTTTTTCAAGCGGAATTATATATGTTTTCCTTAAATAGAAAGGACAAGAACTGTGGGGTTAGCTCGGGTAGTATATGTTAGGAATAATCCAAAAATAATTGGTTCATTTCCTTATAATGTCTTAGCTAATTTAGGTTAGATTGTATCTTGGGGAGTTGGGGAGTACGTACTGTCCCTGTACTACTAGACTTTCCTCGGGGCCTCGTTTATACTTACTTAAAAACATGGAAGGGTGGCTTGTTTGTTTATCATCGTAGGATCTCAATCCGAGGGGCAAGCGACGCCACATCTACGGAAACCGACGAGCCTTTTGGGAAAGAATAGACCTTCCTCCTTCATAGTCCCTCTGCCTACGTGCTGCAGCCTGCAGGTAGTATCGTAGGAGTTGATGAACGTTCAACTTAGTACTAGCAGGTTGAGTCTGTCTAGGACTTTTACCGGCCTGGACTTGCCTAATTTCAGTTTGCTTGTGTTTGAGTCGGTCCGTGTACTAGGTCTAGGTCCTGTCTTACTTGGGCGTGTATATATACATGTCCAGGCTGCTGTCTTGTAACACAGATTTCCACCGAGAGATTGAGAAGATCAAATCAGCCTCAGAGCCAGAGGGAAGTGCGAGAGCTCGATCGAACGGCATGGGGTGCTCTCACATGCGTTCTTTGATTGGGGTCGTCGTCACCATGCTTCTGCTCCTAGCTTGTTGCGAAGGTAATTAACCGATGTACCCACCCACGACGTACGTATATATATCTGCATGCACTTCCCTTCTTCAACCGTTTGCTCACTCATCTGCTTTCGTTTCTGCTTGTATCAGCATCCTCCTCGCAGCAGCTGCAACAGCGCCAGCACTATCCACGCAAGATGCTCGACGTCGGCGGCGCGCCTTCACCGTCGGACATCGTGATCGTGCACGGGTGCTCGGACCCGGAGGAGCTGATGCATCTGTCCCAGAGCAGAGCGGGGAGCACGGGCGGCGGCATGCCGGAGTACACCGTGGAGATCACCAACACCTGCCTCGACTGCAACGTCTGCAACGTCCACCTCTCCTGCGGCGACTTCGCAAGCACGGAGCTCGTCGACCCGGCCACCTTCCGCCGCCTCGCCGTCAACGACTGCCTCGTCAACAACGGCGGACCCATCGGACCCGGCGAGTTGATCACCTTCCATTACGCCAACTCATTCATCTATGACATGAAAGTCAAATCCGCCTCCTGCAAGTGCGCCTAAGTGTAGCTAGCTAGGCCATCGGTCGATGTTGCATGGATGCAGCTATCCATTCTTATTAGCGATATATAGTAGTACTTACTGTTAAGTAGAGTTCAGCTGGTAGTCTACTGTATCAGGGTTTTTTCTTTCGATCTAAGGGCGTCTAATCTTAGGTTTGGAGCTACTCCGGTGTTACTATGTGTGTATTTAGTTATGGCGTAAGAGCAATCTACGGGTTTTTTTTGGTTGGACACCATGCATGTTAATTTACATGGAGGATGCCTTTAAAGTTTAAATTAATAATGGAGCACCGCCATTAGATCTATGTAAATATAAATCTATCTTAACTAAGTCTTCGCAAATATACCTACCGTCACCATGACTCAGAACTTGCCACATCCAAATATATAGTTGTAGGTTTTGTGTGTCAACGGTTAGGAGATCTAACATAAAATTCACATGTTGGCGCTGGGATCGGAGACGACCAGGTGGATCTAGAAGTTTTTCATAGCCTAAGCATACCGCAAGCTACTCCTAGCTCCAGCCCTGAAGAGCTATGTGCGTCGGAGTGGAGCTCTCACCGCCGTTATAGCTGTCTTCGTTTTTTTCTTGAGCTTTGCGCTTGACCTTTGTATGTACACATTCACTTAATAGCTCTTCTGTGGAACAGTCACCACTTCTTCAGACTGCTCATAGTGGGGATAATATAGGTGGTAATATCACACATCTTAAGATATTTTGGTGACATGGCATGACAATAAAAGAAGAAAGAAAGTGAGGTGGTAACTAGCTATGTTACCATAACATCACACATCCCAAAGCAATATGAGTCTACAACATAATTAATGACACATTGCATGAAACCAATCTAAATTACTACCCCCTATGGAGATAGTAACTTAGACTAGTAACATAACATATATTACTAGACTAAGTTACTCTTCACTATGAGCAGCCTCAGGGCACTGGTCAAACAACCGTCCGAGAGCCTACTCCTTCAAACCAATTTGGTGTTGCTGCGAAGGAGAGGAAAATAGAGACAGAGGTAGCATGCGGTTGGTGAGGGGTATAATATCAAGATAAATGCAGTCAAATCTCTTTATTACTTTGAGACGGTGTGTTATGTCAACTTACAATTATAAATCATTTCGAAGCATGGTAAGCATGATATATTTTCTCAATGAAATATTTTTTTATTTACTATTATGCAACATTCATGTTCAACTTATTTTATGAATAATTTTTAGCATAGAAAAAATAAAATAGAGACAATAAAAATAAGAGAGATCTTCGACACATTGAGGTAAAAAAATGAGTTGTTGGTCATATCTAACGTCTTAGGGCATCTCCAGCGTCCTGATACATTCCGGTCACTAAAGCTGACCGCATGCGGCCATTTGTGTCGAGTCGCGGACACGAAATTAGTCTCATAGCACTACTAGAAAAATAGCTATACGTAGTTTGCCTACCCGTGACACATCCATCATGTGGTGGGCAATGGCTAAATAGTGATGGCGCACTGATCTGAGGTGCGCGACGCCTACGAGGCCTACCTGTGCCGCATGTGTGGAGGCGGTGCGTCACGCCTACTTGCTGGCCTAGAGGAGCTTCCCACCCACCCTTACTCGCGGCGCACCGTAGTTTAGTGCGCCATGGGTAACGGGAGTACCCATGGTGCACTAAATTATGGTGCGCTACGGGTAATAGTGGGCCCAATCCTGAAATTTGAAACCAGGGTTAGTCGTGGCGCACCAGTACTAAATGCGACACAGGTAACCATGGTACCCATGGCGCATTTTGTAATTTGGGATTAGATTTTAGCCACATGCACTAGTAGAAAACTGCATTTCTATGGCGCATATTCAATGCGCGATAGAAGTCACGCCATTAAATTTTATTTATGTGGCGCATATCTACATGCGCTACATAATTCTCACATTTCTGTGGTGCATCCACATGAAATGAGCCATAGAATTTTCAAAAAAATCAAAAACTCAGAAAAATAAAAAAAATAAATTAAAAAATCTGGAAAATGAAAAATTAAATAATCTGGAAAAAACCAAAATTTTGAAATTTTTGAACATCTAGTAACATGGGAACATATCTCAAATGATATTGAAATGATGACTTCCCACTAGGTCACCCATCCTCAAATTGCTCTAACCCAAACACATTTAACTTCTGAGTTCTATTAGTATTATATAAACTCTCTTAAACAGAAAATTTCAAAAAAAAATCCAAAAAAATGAAAATTACAAAAATATTTTTTTAAATGAAATAGTTTCAAAAATCCAAAAATCATTTAAATTTCAAGCAATTCTAAATTTTTTAAAATTAAAAAACTAATTTTTTTCAAAACTATCAAAAAATCCTTATAGTTCAAAAATTAGAAAAGAATCTAAAATATTCAAAAATGTAATTTAAAAAAACAAAAGCTTTTTGAAAATTTGAAAATATTCAAAAAATAAATTTATAGAAATTTAAAAAAAAAATTGAAAAAATAAAACATCCTAGAAGTTGAAAAATTGGAAAAGATTCTAAAAATTCTAAAATTGGAAAAAAATCTAGAATTGAAAAATCCTAAACAAATGTGGCGCATATAACAATATGCGCCACATAAATGTGTATTTTTATGACGCATATATCAATGTGCGCCATAGAAAGCCTCAATTCTATGACACATATTTCTTTATGCGCCATAGAATTCCAACAATTTTGTGGAGCATTTTTTTATGCGTCACAAAAATATATTTGTGGAGCACATGTTTTTAAATACGTCAAGAATCCATTTCTATCTATAAGTGTATTTCTAGTAGGGATGATGTCCTCTACCACCTCTCATTTGTCCCGTACTATCCCCTCTCCTACCATAAGTAGATATGCTTGTCTTCCTCCTCCTACCTTATTTCCTATATTGTTTCACACATTTTACCTTGTTTTACCTAATTTGGTTGAGTGATATATAAGGGAAAGCTCTCTGAACTGATATATATTTAAAATTTGACTTACTTTTTTTCCTTCACACTAGCTAGCTCTCGCTCGGTCTCTCTTATTGGTTACTTATCTTATAGGTGAGTTTGTATGTGAAGTAGTTACGTGTTACGCCGATGTGTGTGTATGCATGGTTTGTATGTATGTGAGGTTGCGCCGGCGTGTATAATCTATACCGTGTAGGGGACCATGGTCCGCACGATGAGCATGTCCATCGTGGCTACACTTCTGGAAGCCGCGACGGCTGACTTGCTCATGCGTGGTTTCATGAATGGCTACACTCAGTGGATAAGTGATGAACATGAAGGACATGCCGTACAGGACGATCATGAAGAAGATGCCAGACATGATGAAGAAGATCAAGATGTTGGTGCAGATCAAACATCGCCAAGTTTGTTGCGGAACCCTCATGTTCAGGCGCTGCTTCTCAAGCTGACGTGTAATTGATATGTGCATTTTCATCATCATTATTGATACATATATGTGTAGTTTTCATTGTTATTTGTCATCATACACCTTTATTTATGCATTTTTAGTCGATTTCTGGGACTTTTCCTATAAAGTTCCCTTCATTGGTATTTAATTCCTGGTGGCAGAAAACCTCCTTTTTCGTATTTTATTTATTTCAGGGATTTCTGGATCGATAAAAGTAGAGGCAAAAATATCTGATCAGTTTTTCACTTGGAGAAGGACTGTGAGCGAAAGAAGCACGCGACGGGAGCCACGTGGACTGAACGGACCCAGGTGGCACGCCCAAGCATGTTGGCCACGCCACCCAGGCCCGTTCGCTCCTCGACCATCGCATCGGGTCCCCCTTTATACCAGAGCCTCCGTTTCGCCCAAAAATCTAAGCCATATTTTTCCCGAGATTTATTGAGGCGGCGGCGGAGGTGAAAGTCCTCTCCTACTCCGGGTGAGGGCAGATCCTGCTGCACCGGTACCTCCGGTGAAGGGGAAATCGACGCCATCGACGTCCCCACTCCTCCTTGGCTTGTGAGGAGGCATCTCCATCAACATCTCCATCATCACCACCATCTCCATCTACGAGATCCACATCATCACCCTCATAATTTGTGTTGAATTAAACCCCGTATATCGATTTGAGGCTAGTTGCATGTTTGAGATTGGTACTTTCTATATATTTGGTGGAGCTATCATATATTCAGATCGTGTTGTAATCATTATGCCTCTGGTATATACCATGTTTAACACTTGTGAGTAGTTCCCCATGTTCCTGAGGGCATAGGATGATCTGGCTATGATTCTATATGCTGTGGAATGAGTATTTGGTCAAGTTTTCTATCTTTGATGTTGTTTTATGATGGTTTTATTCGAACGTCGACTGCATATTATTTCACCTATATGGGGTCATAGGGCTTCACTTTAATGTAATGCATTAGTGTTGGAAGGGACGGACTGACAGAAACCGTTTTCTAATACTATGGGTTGCATTAGAGGGGTTTATGTCAGGGACCAATGATCTTATTGCTATGGTGGGACATTTATGTCTTAATGATTTCTATACTTGCACATGAAAATAGCTCTAGGACCCATCATAAGGGGTGTATTTGCACATATCTATGGATGCACCTAATTTAGGTTATGCCCCTAATTCAATAAAGCTTGCCAAAATATTTATCGTGTTGTATAGAACTCAAATGCTAGTAAATCCATGTCGGCCTCGGGAACTTTAGTCTCATATAAGCACACACACATACTTGAGCTTGTCCTCTTGCTGCATAGAGGATTGGGATTTTCTCTCATTGAGAACATTTACTTATTTGCTATTTACTTTCTGCACTTTATTTTTATTGCAACCTGTACACCCAAAAACGGCAAAACCGCTACTTTATTATTACTGCTTTCTTGTTGATTCTGCTAACCAATACCTTCAGCTCCTCGTGGGTTCGACAACCTTTCTTATTGAAAATTACTACAATTGATCTCCTGCACTTGGGAGCCATCAAGACACTTTTCTGGCGCCGTTGCCGGGGAGCGTAGCGCTATTGGTAAGTGAATGGTAAGGAAGAGTCTACTGTTTTTATTGTTTCCTAGCTTGTTTTTATTGTTTGCTAGCTGTCTCATCATGGGTATGTCTAGCCGTGATGACATTGGCTTGATTTTATATAATTATGCTTATGTTCGATCTATTAAAGAAAATGAAGAGAAACCACCTGAATCTAAGGTGGTGTTTCAAATTCCTATTGCTATTGCCAATAAAGGTATGGAACAAACCTTCACAGGAGATAAAAGTCAAACTGCTATGGGACATCTACATGCTATTGAAGATCTATGCTATTTATTTAAATTGGCTGATGTTCCTCATGATCAAGTGAAGATGAAGTTATTATATCTATCTCTTTCTGGTAATGCTTGCATATGGTTTAGATCTCTGGATATTTAATGACGTCTTGACTAGGAATTATTAAGGAAGGCCTTCTATACCAAGTTCTATACTCCTAAAAAAGCTTATGATGATCGTTGTCATATTTATAATTTTTGGTCTCATCTTGCATAAAGTATTGGTCAAGCTTGGGGGAGGCTTAATGAACTCATCCGTAAGAATCCTTGTCATGGTATCCCTGATAGTCTTATATTGATAAACTTCTATGTGAGGCTGCCCCAACATTATAGGGATTTTTTGGACAATTCATGTGAAGGAAGTTTACTAATAGAACTCAACAAGAAGCAAGGAATTTATTAGATACTATTGCTAATAATTCAACTGCATGGGATCTTGATAAAGGTAATAAGCGTCGTTTTGAATTTGAATATGCATGTGTAGAGAATAAGTTTGGTATTGATCCTCATATTTTAGTAGAAGTTTTTAAATCTTTTGATAACCATTTGAATGTTCCTAAGAATGGATTTAAATTTTTTACTAAACCTCTTAAGGCTTCACCATATGTTCCTAATGTTGAGAAACAGGGTCAGCAAGCTTCCTCAGTTATTATAGAAGAATATGTGGAATCACCTCCATATCCGAACAGGGTGAAGGTAAATTTGCTCATCAATGTTGCAAATAAGAGTGCTACAAGATGTCATGAACCTTATGAACAAATTACTATGAAGCCTCAAATTTTGGCCATTAAAGAATTAAATGACGAGACTATGGTGACCCTGCATACCACTGCGTGTTGTAGTATGCCAGTCATTGACATAACATGTGCGAAGTACCAATCCGCAAATATTACATCCCTCAGAGTAGTACAATAGAAACATAGCTGGTCTTTATTTTACTCACTTAATATTACAAGCCATATATGTACATCACATTGGAGCTCCTCCTGGGTCCATAGAGGATAACTCAAAGGTTCTAGGTGAACCCTACTTAACTTATACAATATAGGTCGTAGAAGGCTAAGTACCATTACTACTTGTGTTGCTTAAGCGGTGTCTTCTTCTGGAACCTCCCCGGTTCCGTAGATGATCAGATAATCTACCGCCTCTACTCCTCCAGAGAGGTCTATTTCTTCATAGCAGATCCCATCTGCTCCTTTTGGTCCTTCATTTGCCTCCTCTAGGTGGTTCAGACAATCTAAGCATGGGATTATAAGAGGTATGAGTACGAGCGTACTCAACAAGTTCATTATAGGAAAGAGGTGTTTTATGCACTAACTACGACACTAGACCAGAAAGTCATATGCCAATGCAGGTTTTTGTAAGCATTTCTTCAAAAGGTTGCTTTTATTCCGAAGAGCTATGCCTGTCAGCCTTCAAAGGGTGTCTAGAAGTTCATAGAGTTCCTTTCCGGCCGCGTTTGCAGTTCCAAAACCTAGAACAGGGAGTGACAGGTCACGATTCATTACACTCTGCAGAGGTGTGTTGCTTTACCCATAAGAGCTCTTAACCTTGGTGCCAACCGGGCAGCTTTCCCGTCCACACTTCCTTGGTGTGAGGCCCGGTATAAGGTCCTAGCCAATCATTGCATTTCTCCGCGACCCCGCACACCCACCCTTCGTTGCAGTTCCGACCTTGGGTCCTCGCCGATCAGCATATTCATTGGATATCATCCGACCTAGACTAATATCCCCACCGGTGAGCATACCCCATTGGGTATCATCCGACCTTGATACCTTCGCCAGCCTTCTGCAACCTATCATAGACCACATTACCGTGGGGAATTAGAATAGGATCCCCACCCACCGGTTGTTATTGCAAGACACAACTACTACAGTAAGCACATCCGTATTTGTACGAGAGGGAGAAATACAAATGACTACTCCGTCCCACTCTAGATCTTATGGTTAACACGGGTCTTACGGCACAAGAATCAATGGACGACATTTATTATTAATCCTAGATGGATATAGACCCATTGCAATGAAACCTCCACCATACGTACTCGTACCATGGTTTCATCGCCCACCACATAGTCATATTCATAGTTATGAAAATAGCATTTTTGCTTTTCATGCAAGAGTGATAAGTATAGTACTTTGCAAGTAATTTGGTAAATATACTTAAATTGACATGAGCAAGCGATGAACTTTCCTCTGCAAGGTAGTGCAGTTGGATTGTTTAGACTGGCCCTGGTCCTCTGTTTCTGGAAGATAGCATCATTTTCCGATAAGGGCAATGGTTAAAGATTCAAATATGCATGCTTTCGATTTTTAGGGTTGTTACCCCTTTCCGATGCTTAATTATTTAATGTTAGAGGGGCGAATAAGCACAATTTATAAATACTCCTTAAGAGTTATTAAAATATTCCTTTGTGATTTTATTAAGGAGTTTTATTCAAAGAAAATATTTATTTTATTTGATTCTAATTTTCTTATAATAATTATGAGTTGTTATTCTTCTTTTAATTATTAAAAAGCTAAGAACTTCTTTATTCAATTTTATTGGTAATATTTCATCATAGTCATTTTTAATATTTGTTCAATTTATGATGAAAGTATTTATTTTGAATAGCTCTCAAAATTTTAAGTGGTCTACATATTTTTATTTCTTTTTTTAGATTTATACTAGGGTTTTTAGATCTATTTTCAAATTTAGAATAAATCCCATGGTCAAATGACCATTTTGCCCCTCCCTGGGCCCACTGGTCAGACCGACCGAGTGGTTTGGTTGGACCAGCCCGTTGGGCTCGGCCCAACCGGCTCACTCGCTCGCGTCCTCATCTCCTCGACCTAACCTTAATTCCCCTCCTTCCTCGCGACTCTGCGTCGCTAGCGCCATCGCCGGCATCTCCCGGCCGTCTCCGGCGGTTCCTGGCGGCGTGGTTGGTTGCAATCGCTCCGCCTAGTGATGGTGCTTCTTCCTATCCACTTCGATCTGGAAGATTTGGTCGCCTCCGCTCGTCATCGACCCCCTACTGCAACTATGGTTGCGGTACACGCGGCGATTTTCATCGCGCTGGTGTTCCTAGGCGCAATGGTGGTGCTCAGGGCTCACTGGTGGTGCGCCGGAGCTGTGGTGCTCGGCGCAGACACGGCTTGGTCACGGCCTGGCGCCACCATGACCAGGCTTGTGCCGCCGTGCCGCCATGGACACGCCTACAGCGCTCTGCTCCATATACACGCCTCCTGCTACCTCTCTCTCTTCTCCTCTTCTTCTCCAAGCTTTAGTGTTACTGTGCAAGCCTCCCTCTTTGAGATGCTGGCCATGCCATGCTGCTGCCATTGTTGTGCTTGCTCCTGCTGCTACTGCTCTAATGCATGATCTGTTGTTGCTGCTAGCTGCTACTACTACTCTACTTGCTATGCTATTGGTTATGTTGTTGCTACTGTTAGTGGAGCAAGCTCTCCTTGCTGCTGTTGATCTACCCTATCTGTATTGTCCCTATGATTGCCTCCTGTGGCTATTACTGTGGGCATTCCTTGCACTTGCAAGTGCCAATCATGCATGTGTGGCATTTGCTGTGAGGCTCTGGCTAATACTAGGGCTTGCTTGGTTATCCAGTTGCACAGATTCATCCATTCTTGATGATGTGCTTCTGGATACAATTATAAAATTGTTTACACAATTTCTGTTGATGCAATTGTTATTTATCTGTAGCAATCCAGTAACTCCAATGAGTTACTGATGCTCTACCTTGCTCTTGCAAGCTTTGGTGATCATATGATCACCATTTCCTTGATAGCTGCTCACTGTGATATCTCTCTGTGATTGCTGGTGGATATCTGTGCTATTGTATAGCATTTCACCATGTACTGGTAGATGCTTGTGCCTGATAAAGCATGTTTATGTGCTTGCAGTGATCCATTTGATGCTTAGCAAGTGTCTCTATTACTTGTCAGTTGATTACTTCATTTATCTATGCAGTTTATCATGTATCAGTGGATAAATGAGATGAACTGCTGTGAAGTGACGACTCTTGTGCTATATTTGCCTGAGCTAGAGGGATGCCAACTACTGTTCCATTTTGAACCCATCTGGGTAATGATAAGTGTGTAAGGCTTGATGGTTGGATGGTTTTGTGTGGTTGAGTTGGCCTTAGCAGTATTTAGCTATTGTTTTGGTATCTCCCACCTCTGTTGGTTTGTTGTTAATGGATAAATGCTCGCTAGGTGATCAAGCTTGATTGCTAGTAACTTTTGATGTTGAAAATATTTGCAGATACATATATTTCTGCTTTATTCTGATGGTTTCAAAGGGCTAGTGTAGTCTGGTAGGTTCGGGTTAAGTATCTGGGATGGTTTTCTTCCTATTTCCATTTGAAAGATACTACCACTGGTCTGGTTGGCATAACCATGGTCATATGCTTGATTCATTTCTGGTATTTGCCATTTCCACCAGATTTCACTTGGTCTACGACCAAATGATGATCAAACAGGGTTTATCCACCCTTGTGTGCTTGTGTGTAGCATGGCTGTGCAATAGTATGAACAAAACCATATGGTTTGTTCATGTTTCAATGGTATACCTCACTCTAGCTCCTAGGTTTTGCTGATGTAGAGGATTGCTTCTATTTGGTTGACTGGTGCTTACCCTGCTCCTCCTAGCTGGCTTGTGCTGGTGCTACTCCATCTACTTGTTCAACAATCACTTCTTCTTTGTGGAAAAAGAACTGGAACTTTGTTGTTCTTGTGTTTTTGATGTTCTTGGGTGTTCTTGGTGTTCTTGCTAGCTCTGGCTTGGTCGATGAATGGCTACGGTTTTGTGATGAAAAGGTTTTATATCAACCTTTTCTGGCTTCCTTGGTCGACAGCAAGGCCTGGTGCATTTTGGTGACTCCCCTGGCTTGTGTGTGCTGGTGGGCATGCACACAGCCTTGTGAGTTGCATGTGTGGTTCCATGTTGGAACTTGGGAATTTAGTGGATCAGCTCGGGTTGTCTGATCTTATTCTTCATAATTCCATTCTTTTCTAACCTTCCAAGTGGCATTGCCACATGGCAATCATGTGTATTTCTATTTCTATGTTGTTTATGCAGAGATCAAAGAATTATCAAGAGGTTCTCCTTCTACTGGATGATCAAGAAGATCAAGAATGTAGATAGGTTTAGCTTAGCTTAGTTCTTCAATTTGTTGTAATTTTCCTTTTCTTTTCTTTTATCATTTTCTGAAATGATTATGTAATAATTATTATATTTGGATATTGTAAAGACACAATGTATCTTGTGTGATGATCAATAAAGCTCAATGTTTCTCTAATGAGCTTATTGTAATATATCTCTATTTTATTGTTTGTATTATCCAAATACAATATTATTTATTGAATTAATACTTGTATTTTTATTTTATGTATTGTTTAAGTTTGAAAATCAATTCAAACTCATTTCAAATGCAATCACTCAACTATAAGTGTTGAATTCAAATGTCTCCCCCTTTTCAAAACCCTAATTCAAAAGAGATCATGCCCAAGTTTGTCGCACTCTTGAAACCCTAATTCTGGTGTCGAGAGAGAAACTTGTTCCCTCTTAGGTTTTATGCAATTAAGCGCGAAATTTCCCTAGTTTCGCGATGCAATGAACATACCTTTTCTAATTCTACCCCGCAAACGTCTGAAATCCTAGGATATTACAGAGACTCCTTGTGATGTCTATTTTTGCGAAGATTCCACTAAGGTAATTCAAGGTAAGACTACTAGAGTTGGTAAACCTATTATATCTTGTGCTATTGGAACTTCATGTTATCATTGTTTTTGTGATATTGGAGCAAGTATAAGTGTGATACCATATTCTCTATATCTCGAAATCAAGCCCGATATTGATCTCATACACATGGAGGAAACAATTATAACTATTCAACTTGCAAATAAAGATGTTAACTGTCCTCTTGGTATGGTAAGATATGTTGAAGTATTAGTAGGAAATATTAAGTATCCCGCTGATTTTATTGTGCCTGGTTTCTCCAAAGATGCATTTTGTCCTATTATATTTGGCAGACCTTTCTTACATAATGTTGGTTCTGAAATTAATTTTCCAAAAGAGAGAGTGTTTATTAAATGTGTTGGAGAAAGGTTAGAATTTATTTTTTTCCAAGTTTACTGATAAGCATTTAACAAAAAAAAGTTTCAGAAAGATATTGTGGAAACTCTTGCTTCTGTTGCAGTTGCTTCATCGGACACGGTGGAACGATATGTACTTAATCAAGAGGAACCATATAGTAATGAAGAAAGAGAAGCATTGGAACAAATTTTATCTCAACAACCACCACAATTACAATTGCATATTCCACCTGATAATCTTGGAGTGTTACCACCAACCAAAGAAGATCCTAGTTTTGAACTAAAAACTTTGCATGATGATATAAAATATGCATACCTTGATGAGAAAAATATATATCCTGTTATTATTAGTGCTAATCTTTCAGGAGAAGAAGAAAAAATTACTTGAAGTATTGCATGCTCATAGGTCGGCTATTGGTTATTCTCTTGATGATCTTAAAGGTATAAGCCCAGCTTTATGCATGCATAAGATTAGTTTGGAAGAATATGCAAAGCCCGTTATTGATTATCAACGTTGTCTTCATCCAAAAATGTAGGAAGTGGGAAGAAAGGAGGTAATTAAACTTATCGAGGTTGGTATTATTTATCCTATAGCTGATATTAAATGGGTGAATCATGTTTATTGTGTACCTAAGAAAGGTGAAATCACTGTGGTTCCAAATGATGAAAATGAACTTGTTTCTCATTGTCTTATCGATTATAGAATATGCATTGATTTCAGAAAATTAAATAAAGCTACTCATAAGGATCATTATCCTTTGCCTTTTATTGATCAAATGTTAGAAATATTATCTAAGCGTTCACACTTTTGGTATCTTGATGGTTATTCTGGTTTTTCTCAAATACATGTGCACAAAGATGATCAAGAAAAGACTACTTTTACTTGTCCATTTGGTACTTTTGCGTATAGAAGAACGCCATTTGGTTTATGTAATGCTCCTGCTACTTTTCAAAGATGCATGAATGATATATTTGATGATTATATTGAGAAGATTATGGAAGTATTTATGGATGGTTTTTCTATCTATGGTACCTCTTTCGATAATTGCCTATATATTCAATCTTAACAAAGTTCTGCAGCGGTGTGAGGACCAACACCTAGTCCTTAATTGGGAAAGTGCCATTTTATGGGTACGGAAGGTGTAGTCCTTGGTCATCGAGTATTAGGAAGAGGCATCAAAGTGGATCGCGCGAAGGTAGAAGTCATGAGAAGCTACCATATTTGCGGGATATTAAAGGTATGATAAGTTTCCTTGAGAATGATGGGTTTTATCAAAGATTCATTAAGGACTTTTCTAAAATATCAAAGCCTCTTACTAATCTTTTGCAAAAGGATGTTCCATTTTCTTTTAATGATGATTGTGTGGAGTTTTCAATGTTTTAAAGAATGCTTTAATTAGTGCTCCTATAATTCAGCCACCTGATTGTAATTTACGTTTTGAGATTACGTGTGATGCAAGTGACTATGCGGTAGGTGATGTGTTGGGACAAAGAGTTGGTAAGAAACTTAATGTTATATATTATGCTAGACTCTAAAGTTATTGTACACTCTGGTAATTATGCTATTAAATATCTTATGAATAAGAAAGATGCTAAGCCTAGACTTATTAGATGGGTTTTATTATGCAAGAATTTGATTTACATATTGTTGGTAGAAATGGTGAGGATAATCCTGTAGTTGATCATTTGTCGAGAATGGAGAACATTCAGGATGATCGAACCCCTATTAATGATAGCTTTGCTAATGAACAACTTGCAAATATTAATGTGTCTAGTGCAAGAATAGCTTCCCCATGGTTCGCAGATTATGCTAATTTTATTGTTGGGAAAGTTATGCCACCTCATTTTACCTATCAATAGAGAAATAAATTCTTCTATGATCTTAGAAATTACTTTTGGGATGATCCTTTTCTTTATAAGAAGGGTGTTGATGTAGCACCCTGATGCGTGTAATTGACACGTCCGTTGGGAACCCCAAGAGGAAGGTGTGATGCGCACAGTAGCAAGTTTCCCTCAGTAAGAAACCAAGGTTTAATCGAACCAGTAGGAGTCAAGAAGCACGTTGAAGGTTGATGGTGGCAGAATGTAGTGCGGCGCAACACCAGGGATTCCGGCGCCAATGTGGAACCTGCACAACACAATCACAGAACTTTGCCCCAACGTAACAGCGAGGTTGTCAATCTCACCGGCTTGCTGTAAACAAAGGATTAGATGTATAGTGTGGATGATGATGGTTGTTTGCGAAGAACAGTAAAGAACAATTGCAGTAGATTGTATTTCAGATGTAAAGAATAGGACCGGGGTCCACAGTTCACTAGTGGTGTCTCTCCCATAAGATAGCAGATGTTGGGTGAACAAATTACAGTTGGGCAATTGACAAATAAAGAAGGCATAACAATGCACATACATATATCATGATGAGTACTATGAGATTTAATCAGGGCATTACGACAAAGTACATAGACCGCTATCCAGCATGCATCTATGCCTAAAAAGTCCACCTTCAGGTTATCATCCGAACCCCCTCCAGTATTTAGTTGCAAACAACAGACAATTGCATTAAGTATGGTGCGTAATGTAATCAACACAAATATCCTTAGACAAAGCATCGATGTTTTATCCCTAGTAGCAACAGCACATCCACAACCTTAGAACTTTCTCATCCTTTGTCCTGCATTTAATGGAGGCATGAACCCACTATCGAGCATAAATACTCCCTCGTGGAGTCACAAGTATCAACTTGGCCAGAGCCTCTACTAGCAACGGAGAGCATGCAAGAACATAAATAACATATATGATAGATTGATAAACAACTTGACATAGTATTCAATATTCATCGGATCCCAACAAACACAACATGAAGGATTACAAATAGATGATCTTGATCATGATAGGCAGCTCACAAGATCTAACATGATAGCACAATGAGGAGAAGTTAACCATCTAGCTACTGCTATGGACCCATAGTCCAGGGGTGAACTACTCACACATCGATCCGGAGGCGATCATGGCGATGAAGAGACCTCCGGGAGATGATTCCCCTCTCCGGCAGGGTGCCAGAGGCGATCTCCTGAATCCCCTGAGATGGGATTGGCGACGGCGGCGTCTCTGGAAGGTTTTCCGTATCGTGGCTCTCGGTACTGGGGGTTTCGCGATGGAGGCTTTAAGTAGGCGGAAGGGCAGGTCAGGGGGCCACACGGGGGACCCACACAACAGGGCCGCGCGGCCAGGGCACAGGCCGCGCCGCCCTGGCGTGTCGTCGCCTCGTGGCCCCACTTCGTGATCCTTTCGGTCTTCTGGAAGCTTCGTGCAAAAATAGGACCCTGTGCGTTGATTTCGTCCAATTCCGAGAATATTTCCTTACTAGGATTTCTGAAACCAAAAACAGTGACGACAAGAATCGGCTCTTCGGCATCTCGTCAATAGGTTAGTGCCGGAAAATGCATAATAATGACATATAATGTGTATAAAACATGTGAGTATCATCATAAAAGTAGCATGGAACATAAGAAATTATAGATACGGTTTGGGACGTATCACACCCTACCTTTAAATAAAGGTAAGATACCTGTGTATCGTGCTATTCCCGGGATCACTGATAGCACACACATTACAAAATATAGTAATCATTGCAATAACATCAAATTACTACATCGTTGATCCAGTGAGTAAAGTAAAACCTTACAAATTGCATAGTCACATGGACTAGCTCAAGAAATATGTTTAGAACAAACACAGTGGAAAGTAAATAATTAATGCGACTTCATCATCTTCATGTGCCAGTGATCATGTTGGAATGTAGACTCAAGATCCTACCTAGTATTCTTCTTCAGATGAACTTGCACGTTTGAATATGCAACCCCACGAATGGAGGTCAGTACAATGATGTACTGGCAAATGACACTTATTTGGTGGAAATTGTGAAAAGACTAACTACATGATATTTTGCATGTGGAGTCTTGGTCTAATTTGCAAAAAAGCCAAATTTATCCAATATTTTATTTAAAAAACATTTAATAAAACTTGTAAAATTTCATAGACAATATCATGGTTGCATCTCCAATGTACCTCTATACAGTTGCTACTCAAGTTTTAACACATTTAGAAAAGGTGATGAGATTCTTCCGTACATTCCCTATTCAGGAGCTCAAATTGTCCATAACCGGGGACACGGCTAAGATCTTAAGTTTAACTCTTGAGAGGTTGTGCACTTTGACCTTACGACCCATTCTACCCAAGAGAAGAATGAGACCAGATCTTTCAGAAGGACAAATTCAACCATACTATCTAGACCTGTTCCCACTTGGCCGTCGCCACAACCGAATGTCTAGCAAATAAGTTGAACCTCACAAGTTAATTAATCCTGGCAGAACCCATAATACCATAAGGATGCACTGGAAGCTATCTAAAACATGGACGACTTGGTAATCCCTTTAATCCTGGGTGGCCTACCGAAAGTGAAAGTATGAAACTCACAGGCTTAAAACCCTTTACAGGTAGTAAACCCCCACACGATCCCATGGTTAAAACCAGGTGTGTAGTCTAGAGCAACCACTATACAAGTGTACACTCTCAGGTGAAAACCCCTCACCTGTCCACTAGTTTAACTCATAGGAACGTGGTCCTGAGTAGCCGCCCACCATTCAACCATTCCACCCAAGTGTTTCATTAAGGTTGTTAATTTTAATCCTTCCAACTATCACAACCAAACAATGAAACATCATTGGCATTTTGATGTTGCTAGGCAAACTAAGGTGTCCTAGCAATGGGTTCAAGACTAGTGATGGCGCGTGAAACACACGTCTGTTGGGAACCCCAAGAGGAAGGTGTGATGCGTATATCAGCAAGTTTTCCCTCAGTAAGAAACCAAGGTTATCGAACCAGTAGGAGATGAAGGCCACATGAAGGTTGTTGGTGAAGGAGTGTAGTGTGGCGCAACACCAGGGATTCCGGCGCCAACGTGGAACCTGCATAACACAATCAAAATACTTTGCCCCAACTTAACAGTGAGGTTGTCAATCTCACCGGCTTGCTGTAAACAAAGGATTAAACGTATGGTGTGGAGAATGATGTTTGCTTGCGAAGAACAACAGAGAACAGAGTTTGCAGTAGATTGTATTTCACATGTAAAAGAATGGACCGGGGTCCACAGTTCACTAGTGGTGTCTCTCCAATAAGAAATAGCATGTTGGGTGAACAAATTACAGTTGGGCAATTGACAAATAGAGATGCACATACATATATCATGATGATTACTATGAGATTTAATCAGGACATTACGACAAAGTACATAGACCGCTATCTAGCATGCATCTATGCCTAAAAAGTCCACCTTCAGGTTAGCATCCGCACCCCTTCCAGTATTAAGTTGCAAACAACAGACAATTGCATTAAGTATGGTGCGTAATGTAATCAACACAAATATCCTTAGACAAAGCATTGATATTTTATCCCTAGTGGCAACAGCACATCCACAACCTTAGAACTTTCTGTCACTGTCGCAGATTCAATGGAGGCATGAACCCACTATCGAGCATAAATACTCCCTCTTGGAGTCACAAGTATCAACTTGGCCAGAGCCTCTACTAGCAACGGAGAGCATGCAAGAACATAAACAACACATATATGATAGATTGATAATCAACTTGAAATAGTATTCAATATTCATCGGATCCCAACAAACACAACATGTAGCATTACAAATAGACGATCTTGATCATGATAGGCAGCTCACAAGATCTAAGATGATAGCACAAGAGGAGAAGACAACCATCTAGCTACTGCTATGGACCCATAGTCCAAGGATGAACTACTCACACATCAATCCGGAGGCGATCATGGTGATGTAGAGTCCTCCGGGTGATGATTCCCCTCTCCGGCAGGGTGCCGGAGACGATCTCCTGAATCCCCCGAGATGGGATTGGCGGCGGCGGCGTCTCTGGAAGGTTTTCCGTATCGTGGCTCTCGGTAATAGGGTTTTCGCGACGGAGAGTATAAGTAGGCGGAAGGGCAGAGTCGGAGGAGGCACGGGGGCCCCACACCATAGGGCGGCGCGGGCCCCCCCTTGGCCGCGCGGCCCAGTGGTGTCGGCGCCCCGTGGCCCCACTTCGTATCCTCTTCGGTCTTCTGGAAGCTCCGTGGAAAAATAAGACCCTGGGCGTTCGTTTCGTCCAATTCCGAGAATAGTTCCTGTGTAGGATTTCTGAAACCAAAAACAGCACAAAACAGGAACTGGCGCTTCGGCATCTCGTTAATAGGTTAGTGCCGGAAAATGCGTATAAATGATGTAAAGTGTATATAAAACATGTGAGTATTGTCATAAAACTAGCATGGAACATAAGAAATTATAGATATGTTTGAGACGTATCAACTAGCTACACACTACTAGGTTTGTTAAGCATAGCATAATACTTTTCTTTTGAAAATCAAAATCCTACCATGCATACTAGTTAAAAACACTAATGCACAAATAAAATAGGTAGGATTTGAATGTCACTTGCCTTTTTGGAGTTTATGCTCTTTCACTTCTCTCAACAAAACATATTGCTCTCCATACCAAGCTATAATATAGAAATAACACAACATAAACACACCAAGCCAACAACAACATAATCAAGCAATGCAACAATTTAGAAAGGTATGTTATTCATTTTATTTTAATCTTTATTTATCTTGGTGCTCAAAGGATAGATGATAATATGGCATGAGGCATGGCTTGCAAGATATGAATTTGAGATATTGAATGGATGGGTCAAATACTTGGAAAGAAAATAATTATCTAAGTTAAGTGCTCAGAAGAAAAATGATTGATAAGAACCTATGGTCAATTGTTGTTTGTTACTCGAGAATGGGTAATTGGAATGATCCATGTGATAAAATCACATGAGTTTCAAATGGCGCAACTCAAAATATTATTTAGTAAAGTGTGACAACACTTACTAAGATAGTATGAGTTACACATAGGCTTGGGTACGAACTAATGATATATGAAATTACTCAAAATACTCATTTGTAAGTTGAATAGTCTTAAACTAAGTCAAAGGAGTGAATGAGAATGAATTTGAATAGACACGATATTGGTTCAAGGTAAAGTGTCTAGTGGTATTGGTGTGTGGATGTGATCATAAGTTTCACCTTCACAAACGAATCATGTTTAGAAAGGATTATAGAAATCTATAATGAATATATACTCAAATTCTCATCTTAAAATTTGAATATTTGCCAAATGGTTCAAAACATGTGGAGTGTCTCAACACAACATATAGGGAAAAGTCTATAGTTAAGATTGTCACCATTTACTCAAATAACTCAATTGTTATTTGAATACTATGAACTAGGATAATATGATTTGGAGAGATGTGAACATGGAGCATGATTAATGTGTCCCGTGATTTTGCCTACCTGGACTTGAGGCTGACACCAAAATGCTTTTTTTTCAAGCGGAATTATATATGTTTTCCTTAAATAGAAAGGACAAGAACTGTGGGGTTAGCTCGGGTAGTATATGTTAGGAATAATCCAAAAATAATTGGTTCATTTCCTTATAATGTCTTAGCTAATTTAGGTTAGATTGTATCTTGGGGAGTTGGGGAGTACGTACTGTCCCTGTACTACTAGACTTTCCTCGGGGCCTCGTTTATACTTACTTAAAAACATGGAAGGGTGGCTTGTTTGTTTATCATCGTAGGATCTCAATCCGAGGGGCAAGCGACGCCACATCTACGGAAACCGACGAGCCTTTTGGGAAAGAATATACCTTCCTCCTTCATAGTCCCTCTGCCTACGTGCTGCAGCCTGCAGGTAGTATCGTAGGAGTTGATGAACGTTCAACTTAGTACTAGCAGGTTGAGTCTGTCTAGGACTTTTACCGGCCTGGACTTGCCTAATTTCAGTTTGCTTGTGTTTGAGTCGGTCCGTGTACTAGGTCTAGGTCCTGTCTTACTTGGGCGTGTATATATACATGTCCAGGCTGCTGTCTTGTAACACAGATTTCCACCGAGAGATTGAGAAGATCAAATCAGCCTCAGAGAGCCAGAGGGAAGTGCGAGAGCTCGATCGAACGGCATGGGGTGCTCTCACATGCGTTCTTTGGTTGGGGTCGTCGTCACCATGCTTCTGCTCCTAGCTTGTTGCGAAGGTAATTAACCGATGTACCCACCCACGACGTACGTATATATATCTGCATGCACTTCCCTTCTTCAACCGTTTGCTCACTCATCTGCTTTCGTTTCTGCTTGTATCAGCATCCTCCTCGCAGCAGCTGCAACAGCGCAAGCACTATCCACGCAAGATGCTCGACGTCGGCGGCGCGCCTTCACCGTCGGACATCGTGATCGTGCACGGGTGCTCGGACCCGGAGGAGCTGATGCATCTGTCCCAGAGCAGAGCGGGGAGCACGGGCGGCGGCATGCCGGAGTACACCGTGGAGATCACCAACACCTGCCTCGACTGCAACGTCTGCAACGTCCACCTCTCCTGCGGCAACTTCACAAGCACGGAGCTCGTCGACCCGGCCACCTTCCGCCGCCTCGCCGTCAACGACTGCCTCGTCAACAACGGCGGACCCATCGGACCCGGCGAGTTGATCACCTTCCATTACGCCAACTCATTCATCTACGACATGAAAGTCAAATCCGCCTCCTGCAAGTGCGCCTAAGTGTAGCTAGCTAGGCCATCGGTCGATGTTGCATGGAGTAGTACTTACGTAGAGTTTAGCTGCTAGTCTATTATATCAGTGTTTTTCTTTCGAGCTAAGGGCGTCTAATCTTAGGTTTGGAGTACTCCGATGTTACTATGTGTGTATTTAGTTATGGCATAAGAGCAATCTATGGGTTTTTTTTTGTTGGACACTACGTTTAATCTACATTATCAGAATTTTATTTGGTCGCTAATTTGGAGTATCTCTTTAAAAAAAATTGAGATCTCTTTAAATTAATGGAGCCCCGTTGTTAGATCTATGTACATATAAATACTAGCTGAATGCCCGCGCGTTGCAGCGGACAACAGACTTCTTATTGTTTTCCTCCCTTTTCTCCGATAATTTCATAATATTGTGAATTCATTGAACACCATATGTACTCACTTTTTCTCTTGATTAAAGGATAGTAATGGTAAATAAAATAATTTACTTGCTTGATGGCATAAATTATTAATTTTGAACTAAAACCCTATGTATCGGAGGGCACGGTAAAGGTATTCTACTACCCTGTTCCTAAATAAAACAATATTTTATAAACTAAAATAGCCTACCAAAACATTTTATGTATAGCTAATAACTCTGTACTCCCAAGACAAAATTGAAGCTTTGCGGTTCCCACGATCAATACATGCTGAATTGTATTTCATCTGCAAATACATGAAGCGAAAAATAAATCGCATGCTAACACAACACACTACACACCTGATCAGAGAATAACGGCACAGACCTGCAGACAGGCCACGCTTTCTACCCGACTCCGGTTCCCACGATCAACACACTACACACCTGATCAATCGAACCAATTTGGAGTTGCTGCGAAGGAGAGAAAAATGGAGACAGAGCATGCGGTGGTGAGGGATATAAGAGCATCTCCAGCCGCGTCCCCCAAAGCGTCCCCAAATCGCGCTGGATTGAGCGTTTGGGGATGTGTTTTGTTCGTGCGGCGTTTGGGGGACGTCGCTCCCCAGCCGCGTCCCCCAAACGCCTCCCCCAAACATTTAAAATACTTTTTTTGGCATTTTTATTTTAATTTCCACAAACTAATACATAATTGGGAACGTGGTTTACACGAAGACACAATTTGGAACATGGTTTTCCACAAACTAATACATAGTTTGAACCATGGTGGACACAAATATAAAATTTTGCAAACAAACTAAACCTAACTAGGTCGTGCATCGAAGGTTTCCTGTGTTCACTGCTAAGAAAGAACACTCGAGGGTACACCCAGTCACCCAAACTGGAAAATCCAGCAGGAGGATGGTGCCCTTGTTGGTTCTACCGATGAGGCGAACATCCAGAAACTTCCGTGCACGTATTCGCTGCGAAGAAACAACACTCTTCATCATCAGTCGTCCTCCTCGTCGGTACTGTCGCCGTGGTAGTCCTGGCGGCAGCGCGTCTCGTCGAAGACCTTGACGCTCATGTCCCTGTCGCCGAAGTAGGAGAACAGAAGGATGAAGCCGGCTTCGAGGTTGTGGTGCCGCGCGAACTTCTCCCAGCCGATGTTGAGGTACATCTTGCCGCGCGCGTCGTAGATCACGTCGATGATCCACCGGTAGTAGCCGCACGCAGCCTCCCGCAGATGCATCGTGCGCGGGCAGTCGTCGCCGGAGACGTAGTCGGCGAAGGAGTCTGGTAGCCTCTGGATGCCGCGCGGGTCGCCCTTGTGGACGAGGACGAACTCGAACAGCACGTCCGGCTCCACGTCCATCTCCGATGATGAAGCCGACGGCGTGGGAGGCGACGACGAGCGTTCAGCTCTGCCGCGGCCACGACCACGACCACGACCACGGCCGCGAGGTCGGCCTTCGCCTCTACCAGACATAGCGTCGAGCCTTGTTGAGATGGTGGCGGCTAGGGTTTGGGAGAGAGGCGCTAGGGTTTGTGTGTGAGAGGGACGATGAGAGGCAGCCCTTTTATAGGCCGGAGGGAGGCGGAGGAGCGGTGGCGCTCATTAACGCCGGCGCGCAGAGCTAGGCGCGACGGGATGCGTTTTTGCGCCTCTGCGGGAACTGCACCGTCGCTGCGGGAACTGCACCGTCGCTGCAAAGCCAATAACTTCCGTCGCGAGGTAGGCGACGGTTAGGTTAAAATTTATTGGGCCGCTGATGGGTCTGCGCCGCCACTCCCCGCCTCGCTTTTTGGTGTGTCCGGCGTCCCCGGAGCGTCCCCTGTGGGGTGGGGACGGGCTCGGGGCGCCGGACACCGTATCGGGGCGCGCCGGACAAAATTCGGGTTTGGGGGACGCGGCTGGAACGGTTTTTTGGTCCGGCGCGCCCCAAATTGCTTTGGGGGACGCTTTGGGGGACGAGGCTGGACGTGTTTCGTTCGTGCCGCGTTTGGGGGACGTCGCTCCCCAGTCGCGTCCCCCAAACAAAAATTTGGAAATTTTAAACTTAACGAGATTCGATTAGATTCGTCCAAACTTACATAGATTCGAACGAAATTTGACTAAATTTAAACTAAACCTAATCTAAAAATACTTGCGGCGGCCGGAGGCGTCGTAGTACTGCTGGAAGTTGTACATCTCGTCGGTGACGACCTCCTGCTTGACGCGCTTGGGGAAGGGCTCGTTGACGGGCTCGTCCTTCACCAAGCCGCTTGGTCCTGCCTCGCCGTCGTCGGTGAGGTCCACGAGCGGCTTGCCGGAGTCGCGGATGGACATGCCGATCTCCGTCTTGACGTCGCCCCTCCAGGCGTCCTTGTCGTTGAGCGACGCCAAGAACACCGCCCGCAGACCTGGGCAGTCCTCGGGGTCGTCGCTGCTGGCGATGAGCCGCTGCTGCCACTCGTACTCCGCCAGCAGCGCCGCCTGCGACGCTTCCTCCGGCTCCTCCTTCACCTCCGGCTTCGGGATGAGGAGGGCGCCGTCGCGCCTCCCTTGCTGCCGCCGGCTGCCGCTGCCGCCACGCCTCGTGTTCACGGGCGTCGCCGGCTCCTCCTTCACCTCCCGTTTGGGGACGGTGTAGGGCGCCGAGCGGTACGACGAGGACGGCGTCGATCGCGTCGGTCTTGAGGAAGAAGAGTGCGAGGAGGACAAGTACGTTGTCCTCCTCGGCTGCCATTGCGGTGGTCCTCCTCGAGGAGACGGTGGCGGTGACGACGGCGTCTCCAACCTTGGAGCGCCGTTGCGGATGCCGCGGATGACGTTCTCGAGGGTGCGCCCCGGAACGCCCCAGAACAGGGCGCGGCCGTCCTTGTTCCAGCTGTTGGGGCCGCCGACGAGCCCCTGGGTGTTGTGCATATCGACGTTGTACTTCGCCTTGAAGTACGTCTTCCACCAGTCGTCGTTGTTGTTTGCCGCCCACGTCGGATCCTGCCGCTCGGCGGCGGTGAGTTGAGCCCGCCGAGCCCTGATGCCGTCCCTCCATTGCTCCGTGCCCGGCTTCAGCGGCGGCGGGATGCCAATACCGTTCACGGCCATCTTCCAGCCGCCGCTGCTTGGCAGCCGCATGTCCGGCGGGACTGGATATTGGGCGTGGTACAGCGCCCACGCCTCCGGCACGGTTAGGCTGCCGCGGCCGAAGCCGTTCACCGCGGCGATCTTGCGGGAGGATGAGCTCGACATTTTTGGAGCGGCGAGGAGAAGATCTGCGAGGGGGGAGGCGGCGACGAGAAGGTTTGGGAGCGGTGAGAAATTGGGACGAACTGCAGGGCGTCTTAATGTACAGCGGCGGCAGCGGGGTGGTTGCACGCAATAACGCCGGCGCGGACGGCCACGCGGCCATGCACGACGAGACGCGTCCCTGCGTCGCCTGGGAAAACAGGGACGCCATTAATGTCGCTTGACCAAAGGTAGGCGACGGGGTTTTAGGCTTCCGATCCACTGACGCATCGGGCCCGTGTCGGTTCGCCTCGCTTTTCGTTATGTCCGACGTGCCCGGAGCGTCCCCTGTGGGACGGGGACGGGATCGGGGCGCCGGACATATCCGGGCGCGCCGGACAAAAATGGGCTTTGGGGGCTGGAACGGTTTTTTGTCCGGCGCGCCCCAAATTACTTTGGGGGACGCTTTGGTGACGCGGCTGGAGATGCTCTAACAAGAAGATAAATGCAGACAAATCTCTGTATTATTTTCAGACCGTGTGCTATGTCAATTTACAATTATAACTCATTTGAAAGCATGGTACAAGCATGATATATTTGCTTCCTGAAATATTTTTTTCTATTTACTATTATGGAGCATCATTCATGTACAACTCATTTTCCCAATAATTTTAGCATTGAAAATATAAAATCGAGACAATAAAAATAAGAGAGATTTTTTACACGTTGAGGTAAAAATTGAGTTGTTGGTCATATGCTGTATTAGGGCATCTCCAGCACCGGCCCAACGCATTCTGGCCACAAAAACTGACCGCCTGCGTCCATGTGGGTCGAGCCGTGGACATGAAATTAGCTTCCTAGACTGGTCCGTTTGGGTCAGGTATCCCGGTGTCCCAACATATTTTGTGCCAATTATTTTATATATAATATAACCATTTAAAGGGTGTCAAAAATAAGCAAAAGGAGCAAGAAAATAGCCCTAGATAACAATGGCGCCCGCCATGGCTGCCTAGTTGTCATTGTCGTCGTCATCGACAGGGTAGATATAGATCGGGGAACCCCAAGGCCAAGGCCAGTGCAGATGTTGCTGAGACACCGGAGGTGGTATTCGTGCGGCCGGAGGCGGTGCTGGTGCGGGAGGAGTCACCAGAGGGGTCGGTGGCCTTCCTTGTGCCAGCACGGACGCCCGCAGTTGGATGGCGAGGCCATCCCATGGAGCGAGCTCATCAAGATTGGTATTGGCGATGGCCATCTCCATGGCATCCTCCTCCGTGAGGTTCGGCGGTTGGAGTTCGTCCTCCTGTTTCGAGGTGCCCTCCTTGTCCTCCATGTCCTCCTCGTCGTCGTCGAAGAGGGCGAGGAGCTCCCGGCTGAAAAAGTCGATGTCGCCTAGGTAACCTGCGTGGTGGCACGGGTCGAACTCCCATGTCCCGAAGGTGGACATGTTGTAGGAGTCGAGGGTGAAGGAAGGATCGTCGCGTAGATCCGGCGAGAGGATGAATCAACGGCGGCAGATCTCGTACTGCCGTTGGCATCCCCCGTCCGGCACCGGAGGCACTGGGACATGGCAGTGGTTGAGGTACTAGCCACCATTCGGCAGGACCGCATCTGTCCAAGGGATCGGCCGGTGCACAAATTCCACCGGCGTGTACCGACGGTTCCGCGGGGTGTTCCACTTATTGGACCCAGATGACCCGGTTTATCCATCGTTTTTCGTTTTGCGGAATGGCCAGCCCTTTTTCATGGCGGCGTCAGTAATGGTTCGTTGTAGGCGAGGTGTGGACAACTGGCCCTCTTAAGGCCATGCGTGCTCGTGCCAACACTGGCGCGTGCGGAGGCGGGACAACGCCCTTGACGTGGCTCGAAGAACTAAACCATCGCTGGAGCCATTACTCGCACATGGAAGACGAAACACTCGATCGCTGGAGGCGGGCCCGAAGGGCAATGAGACGGACGTGTGCGCTGACCGCGCAGCGTCCACACAGCCGCATTCACGGCGCAAACTTGGGTCTTGTTTGAGACCCCACGGATAGGCCGGTCATTTTACGTCGGTCCACCGGACTAGGGTGCAGATCCATTTTTCGACCGCTCGTTCATTTGTATCGTGCCGCTGGAGATGCCTTTAGCTATGACAATGGACTAAATCTAAAATATTTTTATCGTAAAAGCATAAATATACTTGAGGCCTCCTCCTACTTTGCAAATGCGCTAATATAGTATAAATAGGAAAAATCGTATAGGTTAGGAATGATCCCAAAAAAGATGGTTAATTTCTTAATAATATGTTACCTAATTAAATTAGGTATAGGTACGTAGTACTAGTCGAGTTGATGCGCATTCAGCTTAGTATGGCAGGTTTTGAGTCGGTACGATGCTAGGAGTTTGTGTTTGAGTCGATCCGCCTGAAAATGTTTCTTGTTTCCATTGATTTGCGTCCGTGTGACCATACGATCCGTCAAGCCGAGCGATCTACGGGATACGGGAGCCTCGTAATTTAGGCATCCATCGTTGCGCGCGAGCCTCGTTCGTTCGTTCAACTTGGTATAAACCAGCCATTTAGGAAAGGAAAACATGTACTAGGTCTAGGTCATGTCTTGCTTGAGCGTGTATATATACACGTCAAGGCTGCGCTTTGCAATGCAGATTTCCACCAAGAGATTGAGATTTGAGAAGAGCAGAACAAGACCAGGATTCATATCAGCCTCAGAACTAGCCAGGTAAGTGCGAGAGCTCGAACGCCATGGGGTGCTCCCAGATGCGTTCTTCGGCTGCGCTCGTCGTCACCACGCTCCTCCTCCTCTTAGCTTTTGGTCAAGGTAACCGAGATCGATTTACGCACGTACGTATAGTTCTGTACGCGCTTTCGTTCTTCAACCTTTTGCTCACTAGGTACTCTGCTTTTGTTTCAGCATCTTCCTCGCCGCAGCTGCAGCATCACCTGCGCAAGATGCTCGACGTCGGCGGAGCGCCTTCACCGTCGGCCATTGTGAGCGCGCACGGGTGCGCGGACCCTGAAGAGCTGATGCGGGTGTCCGAGAGCAGCGCCGGGAGCGAGTACAGCGGCGTGCCGGAGTACACCGTGGAGATCACCAACACCTGCCTCGACTGCATCGTCTGCGCCGTCCACCTCTCCTGCGGCGACTTTGCAAACACCGAGCTCGTCGACCCGGCCACCTTCCGCCGCCTCGCCGTCGACGACTGCCTCGTCAACGACGGCGGACCCATCGGACCCGGCGAGCTGATCACCTTCCAGTACGCCAACTCATTCATCTACGACATGAAAATCAAATCCGCCTCATGCAAGTGTACCTAGCTGTAGCTCCCTAGGCCACCATATCGATCGATGTTTCATGGATGCAGCTATCCTTTCTTATTAGCGATAGTAGTACTTACGGTTAATAGAGTTCAGCCCGTACTCTATTATATCAGGGTTTTATTCGAGGGCGACCATCTCTTATTGATGAACCGAATCTATTTTATATAAGAGCAATATACGGTGTTTTTTGTAGGACACACCGTTAGTCTTCATTATCAGAATTTTAGTGGTTGTTGATTTGGTTGCTGATCTCTTTGAGTTACGCATGGAACACAGCCTTAGATCTATGCAAATGTACGTTAACTTGATCTCCGCAAATGTACCAAGTAACACTAGCATAATACCCGTGCGTTGCTACGGGTAGACAAGCGTTGAGCCAATGTTTTTAGGAAAACAATTACATTTTTTTTATTATTGAACCAAAATAATCATCGGAAACACGTCTTTTTTGTTCTTCGAAATTAAAACATGCTCACGGGAAATTGCTTCATCGGGCTCTATCATGTTCATGTGTTACTAAAATGATTGTAATTTGCTGCCTTTTCTCTACAATCATCATATCTTAATTTTCTACTGCCAACACCTTGAGACGTGACTGGATATTTGGTTCCTTACAAAAAGACGTGTCCATAGACGGAAGTGACCACGTGAATTTTTCCGATCGAGAGACTTTGCTAGTTTTTTTCTTTACTGGGAAACAGTCACATCGGTCTTACTTGAACATGAATATTATAACAAATCCTTCTATACATAAAATAAACTAAAAAGTAGTAGTCGTTCCAATGTTTTACATGACCATATACTATGTCTAATGCAGTGTACTCATGAGTCGCTCCAATTAACTTTGGCAGAAGGGAGTACATTTTCTTTTGGACAAAGGTGCAACAACTTAGGCAAAAGAATTAGAAATTTTCAATTTGTAGGCCCTCACATCGATCTTAATTGAACATGAATATTCTGACAAGTTCTTCTATACATGAAATAAACTTGAAAACAGTATTCCATCTTCCTAAAAAAGCTGCTCAACTTTTTCTATATATGAATGTATGTACACAGTAAAACTATGTCTAGATATATCTATGTACGAATGTATCTACACACTAAAACTATATCTAGATATATATAAATAAACTTGAGCTGCTTTTTTTTGGAACACAAGGTGTATAACAATTTATTTAAACAATTGCATGAGCCATCGTGTTTTTTTCTCTCGTCCTTTTCTTCATTTATCCTTTCCTTTTTTCGCATTTTCTTTTTCATGTACAAAGTCATCACATTATCGTGTAGAGGTAGCTCAAACCTGAGTCACAGGCCTTTTACGGGAGCGATGGGACCAGGCCAAGTTAGAATTGTAATCGGTTCCTTTGGTTTCTCCTGGCCCGCGAGGCAGTAGATCGGTCCGATTGGCCCAGCGGTAGACAGATCGTGTATGACCAACCTCGGGAGCTCCTCGCCACCGATCTGGTCGGTGGCTGTTCGGCACCGCACACCCTCCCACGATCCAGGTAATTTAGTGGGCCGCGGCCCATTACGTCAGGTGAGTTTCTTTTTCCTTTTTCTTCCTTCTTTTCTGTTTTTTCTTTTCTGTTTATATTTTCGTTATTTAAAATCTAACCGTTTTAAAAACTTTTTTTGAGAAAATGTTTTTCATAAAATTTGAACAGTTTTCTGAAACCAAAACAGTTTTTAAATTTGAACATTTTTTCGATTTGAATATTTTTCAAAATTTGAAATTTGAATAATTTTTAACTCGAACAATTTTCAAAATTGAACGTTTTTAAAATATGAACAAATTTCGAATGAACGCTTTTTCTATTTGAACAATTTTCATATTTGAACAATTTTCAAATTTTCAAACTTGAATGGTTTTCGAATTTGAACGGTTTTTAGATTTAAACGGTTTTCAAATTTGAACATTTTTGAATTTAAACATTTTCTCAATTTGAACAATTTTTAAAAATAAAAAATTTCGAATCTAAAAAAATACAAACAAAACCGAAACCAGAAAAAAGAAAAAAGAAAAGAAAACAGAAAAAAGAAACCAGAAAAGAAAAAAGAAAAAAAAAGAAAAAAGAAAAAACGAACTGTTACAGGCCAAATAGCCACAAATGGGCCTGGCCCATACCCGACCAGGGGGTGTGCGGTGGCCGGTAACCACCGACCTGGTCGGTGTATAGGTTTTGCCCCAACCTCCGCGTGCGTTCCTTCATCGTGTATCTGATTTAATAGTAAACGATATGTGGGCCTGACTCTGGAGGTATTTGCGTCTGGGCCTGACTCTGACTCGAGAGGTATTAGCGACGAGGCAAGCGACGTACCTACCAACGGATTTAGATTTAATAGTAAAGAAGATGAGTCGTGTAAGAGCATGTCTAGCAGACCCCTCAAAACGCTGGTACCACGTATTATTCCGGCGGGATAGGGGGTGAGGGCGAAATGGACCGTCTAGCAGGCCCCGTATTCGGGCCGGCCCGTATCGGTAGAATACGGGGCCCATCAAACCCACCCGCCGCCCCCTACAAATACAGGGTGAAGGTGCGAGTGGGGGTCCAACACCTCACTCGCAACCCTAGCCCCGCCGTGCGCCGCCGCTAGCCATAACCACTCCGGCGAGCAATTCCCACGCGCACGCCGCTGCATTTGCACCGCCGCCAGCCATGAGAGCACAACATAGGAGTAGCCTCTCGCCTACCGCCGGATCGAAGCGATCCCACGAGCCGGCCACGGTGGAGGAGGCATGGCGCCGCCACTGCAAATTCTCCGCAGCCGGGAGTTGGCGTGCAAGTACGTTGGCTCCGAGTGGATGCCGCCGATGCTCCGGGACTTCGTGGAGGGCGACCGCTACCACAAGGTCGACCCGCCGTTGAAGCTGATGAGCGGCGGCGATTTTGAGAAGTGGCAGAGCGCGTGGGAGAAGGAGCGCCCGTGGAAGGCCGCATGGGAGGGGAACTCCAGCGGCGGAGCGCCGCGAGTCGGTGACGAGGAAGAGGAGGCGGAGGAGGGGGAGGACCCCCTCTTCTTGGAGGCGGTGGACGCGTCCAAGAAGTAGGCCGCCGACAAGGCTCGGGCGGACGCGGAGGAGGCGGCGCAGGCCATCGCCGCCGTCGAGGAGATGAAGGCTCGGGAGGCCGCCGCCACTGCAAAAATCATCATTCTCGATAACTAGGCGCATCCCTAGCATTGTAGAAGTCGCGATCCAGTACGATCGCGCAATTTTGTATATCCTCTATCTATGATCAATGTGAAGAACTATCTATGAATTCTTCCGGGTTTTGCAATTTTTAAAAATACGGGGCGAAATAAGGGGTCTGTTAGACGGAATGGTTCGTGCGTGCCAATTTTTTTAATACAGGGTCATGTACTCGCTTGATACGGGGCGAGCAAATACATGATCTGTTAGACATGCTCTAATGACTCAAACATGTACAAGCATGCAGGTTTCTTTCACGCACCTGATCACCTATGGTGATTTCTGGATTCACACACGTATACAACTTCTAAAATGAAAAAAAAAAAAACGTATACAATTCCCTATACGACGTGAAAGTTGGAAAATTTAGTCTCATCTCTTACTACAACAATAAGTTCATTGTAAATATGTGTCGCATTATTGTCCAAATATCCGGTCATGGGTTCCGTGGGTCAAAGGTAAAGAATTTGGCATAAAACTCGGATGTTGCCGCTGGATCTGATGAGACCTATGTAGTAATGTAGGTGGCATGTCAATGCTTGCGAACCCCCAATACCGATCGATCTGAGGGAGCGGCGTGGACTCGATAGGAACTCACCGCCGGCTAGTGCGAACTCTCGACCAATGGGGCACATGGACAGTGCTGAGGCAGCCATCGTCGAGGTGTTCTCCTGCTCAACTGCATGCATCATGTGTGTACATGAGAGGAGCCACAAAACAGCGTGGCGTTGCAGACATGCTTCTTTACATCCATCCATAGTTGGAACTTAAAATCAATAATTTCTCTATATACTATTGCCGGATCATATTATATAGCCTTCTCAATTTTGCTATATGTGCGATTTAAAATAGATTACACAGTTCAGCTTGAAACTTTAGAATTTCTATACTATATTTTTTCATATATAAACACATATTTTGTAGTTTTTTAACCAATTACACAACGCCACATGTTTCTTTCTCTTTTTACCGAATTTATTATGCTAAAAAAAACTCAAAATCATGGACGACACAACTATGTCATCTACCCTCTATAACCTTTACAATGCATTATTTGTTCTCTTACTCAATCGGTCAGCGCCATTAAGAAAGAGTCAAGTGTACTCTCCTTAGCTAGAAGATATCATATGATGTCGTCAAGATCTAAGGAAGACTTATAACAACCAAATAGGATGTTGGATGGCAATGCAAATGTCTTGGTTATTGGTGATGGCAAGATAGATACCCTTGGGTATTACCTCAATAAATAAAAGGACAAAATTACGTTGTAGTCAAGGGTGCTTGTTGTCAACATGACATAGTGTGCGTTAGTGTAGTGGTCCGGAGCAGCATGGCCCGGGCCAACTAAGGGATGGTATATGAGTATATATCACATAAATCATACATAAAAGATAAAAGAAAAATAGCAATGAGGGGGTGGAGAATATGAACAAGATGACCATAAAAAGAGAGATAACCGGTCAAAAGTTTGGTATGTGTAGGATTATTAATTTCAATTGATAGATATAGGATGAATTGTTGTTCACTTTCAAACCTCAACATACGACTCAGAAAAAAATCCTATCTATAACCATCAAAATAAAGATGGCTAAGTAATTGTTTCATCCTATTTATGTTTCATACTCCCTCCGTCCCAAAATATAAGGTGCCTAAAATAGTCAAAAGTAAACATCTTCAAACTTTGACCAAGTTTATACAGATAAATATAAACATTTACAATAACAAATCAATATCAATAGATTCACCATAAAGTATATTTTCTCGAAGTATCCATTCAATATTATAGATATGGATTTTTTTTCTAATTTTTTTGGTCAAAGTTAGTAAGGTTTGACATTTGACTACTCTTAGACGCCTTATATTTTTGGGATGGAGGGAGTATTTTCTTTGTTCCTTTATGGTTCATAATTACTAATATATGGTGTAATCTAAGTACTCTCGCCAAATGACAAAATATCAAAGCTAATTTGTCGAAGTTTTTGGTTATTGAATCACAACCGTTTGATTGTTATACATGCACTTCATGGAACCACACATTATTAATAGATTCCAAAGTTAGATCTCAATTCGGTTCAAAATTGAAAAAAAAATACACATTTTAATACATGCACCTAAAACACATCATAGCTAGTAGATTATATGTTTGTAACTAAAGCTAGATAAATAACTGTCATAGTCTTGATACAAAGATGGCAGTGCAAGCCTACTTTCTGAACTTCAGCCAGACTATAAACATGTTACTGCATAAAAAATCAATATCATTAGATTTTATGAGAAATATTTTTCTAATTTATTCTTAGCAACATAATTAAATATACACTTGTAGGCAAAACGCTATAGGGGAATGCTTATTGGCAGCGCACCCATCTAAACACGCGTGTCCGGTATTAATAGTCGTGTGCCAAAAACGTGCACACGACTGGTACGCGTGTAGTGGAGCGTAGCGAGGGTAGCGCACACGACTAATTTTTGTGGGGTCCGGCTGTACTCGGGTCCAGAAAGTACTCGCAGCGCACACGCCTACAGGGGCACGCGACTGCTATCTCCATACCGGTCGTGTGTGCTTTTGCCCGCCCTCTTCAAATATATTAGGGTGATGGGTGTGAATCATAAAAAATACTAGTCGCATGCCTCATTTTGGGCACGCTTCTAATATCAACTTAGTAGCAGCGTGCCCTATTTGGCACCCTACTACTAATTTCAGGATTTGCACCCCTCCCCCCTTCATCGATATCGTCTTTTCAGTTTGAAAAAAATCATAGAAAATTCAGAAAATAAAATCCTACAATATGGTCATGTGTTATGTCATCTAGTTTTAAGGAAAATTAACAAACATCAATTTTGATATATTATGCAAAATGAGGCCATGTCTCGGTAAAACGGCTTTTCTGGTTGCATACGACCTCCGATGAAAATCTTTTTTATATGAAAATGTATCTACGCAAAATTTTACATCCGATTTCAAGTCTCTCCGGGCATTTAGAGAATTTTTAGATTTCCAAAAATCAAAAAATAAAACAGAGTTTTTTCAGGTTTTAGATTTCGGCGCAAAAAATCCAAATTTGAAACATTCTAAAAAAATTACTTTCCCACTACTACGCCCTCTTTCCCTCGTCCTCTTCCACTTATCCACCTTCTCCCTTCCTCCACTTCCACTTTCCCATCCTCATTGTCTTCCATTTCTCCACCTTCTCCCATCCTCATCTTCTCCCTCTCCACCTACTTTCTCTCTTCCTCTTTCACTTCTCCACCATCTCACTTCTCCGGCAACAGCCAGCCACCTCCTCACAAGGATGGCGACCACCGGACCTCCTCCGGCGACCACCTCCTCCGGGCAACATCAACTACCTCCTCCACGACGACGGTGACCACCTCCTCTCTGGCAATGGCAACCACCTCATCCCCCCGACGAGGCGACCACGTCCTCCCTAGACGATGGCGACCACCTCCTCCCCGACGATAGCAACCACACCTCCTCCCAGACAACGGCAATCACCTCCTCTTCGACGATGGGCCACTACCGGCAACCTACTCCTCTCCTAGATCTCGTCAATGCCATAGACTCGATTGCTTTATTTTGGGTTTTAGGGTATTTTCTGTGAAAAATCACGTGCACAGTTGGGCATTGGTCCCAGCTTTATTTTAAAATGCAAAAAAATTAATGACTGTTGACCGGATGAGAGCACACGACTAATAACTTATTGGCAGCATGTCGGGTGCGTACGTGACTAGTACCTGACATACTAGCCACGTGCCGGATGCGCACGCGACTAGTAGTTCATTATACTGGCGAGGTAACACTGGCGGGCCAGGGCAAGCGATTGGTAGCCTTTTTCCTACTAGTGATGGATAATGTTAAATTTACCTTATAGGATATTTTTATATCCATAAAATATACCTTTTTTAATGAAGAGGTCTATTAGGAACACCCTAAAGACGGTGCCCCCTCATTTTGCATTTTCTAGGGCCACTAAGCCCGTTGAATTAATAATGTTATGGAATGTAGAAAGTTGTGATTGAGCATGTTCTTAGTGCACACCCACATTTATTTCTTTATTTATTTTTATTTTTGTATCTCTCAAACCTTATAACATATGGACTTGAAATTTTGTATGCCAATGAAAAATTACCACTACAATGTGACAAAAATAATTGGGATATTTTGGTTAATTTTTAAATACCTAAAATTCAAAAGGAAATATAGGAAACCTCAATAAAATCTTTAAATATATATTTATTTAAAATTAGAAAAATCTAGAACTATTTCCGCACCAATTCTATCACAGATGTTTCAGTGAGCTGCAAACTTGTTTCTCAAAAAAAAAAGTGAGCTGCAAACTTTGAAATCCATATGTTGTATGGTGAGAGAGATGCGAAAAGGAGAATTTGGTTGAGAGGGCAAAAAGGGCTAGCACAAATTTCGATGACCCTATTAAGAACCCAGATAGGGATGTGCACTGAGCATCTGAAAGTACACTCTCTCTATGAAATGTGTCGGTGATATGCTTAAAATTCTACGTTAGCTGTCATTTTCTAATTTCATCCATTCTAATTTAATCTACATCATGTATCCTTATTTGTTGTGATTTAATCTACCGATGTAACTAATCGAAAGGCATTAAATCGTATGCCTCCCCACAAGGCCACCTTATTCCTCCTCGGCTTCGATGACTGCCTTAAGATATAATAAAAAATCAGGCTTCTAATTTCTAGAAAAGCCATTATGTAATATCTCTCCTTAATTCTTTCATCTCTCTCTATGTAAATCTCCATAAATGAATTGGAGACTACAAAATCTGCCAAGACCTTTGTTACTTGAGCTATATGCAGTATTAGTACCTTAACTTGGCTTTCAGGTGCAATTTAGTACCTTAACTTGTAAAACGTGCATTAGTGGTACCTAATATCGTTTTTCGGGTTCAGTTAGGATCTAACTGTCTGAAATGTGCCACGTGGGATCTTGCAAAATTTTGTTCTGGACCTTCCGCGAAATTGGAGCTTTCTTTCAGAATATGGGGGGATTCTTTCGCAAAAAAGCACCATTGTATCCTTTATCTCCTTTCGTGGCCGATTCGTTCGAGCGCAAACAGAGGAGCGAACAGAGCAACCACCTCCAGGAGTCCACGGCGACGTCGAAATCGTCGGTGTCGTCGTCTCCGCTAAGGCCCCGCCGGAGATGAGGTTCCGTGAGTTCAAGTATGGAATGGAAATTCCCCCTCCCCCAATTTACTTTTTCTGCTGCTTCTCGGTTGCTTAACCGTGGGGTTCTTTTAGGCATTGATCGGAAAAGATTGACTATATAGGAAAAAAAATCATGGGAAACACTCTCACTAGTAGTTCGTCATTGCTTAGACGTACTAAAGTTAGGAAATCTCCGATTCCATGCGATTTTTAAGTCGAGTTCATGTGTTGTCCGCCGCCATGGTAAAGATGAAGCTTTTCGGGTAAAATTTGGGGCCACAAATTTGTAAAGTAGACAAATTTAGGGTAGTTGTTAATTTGTTAGTGATCTACTCTTGATTGCGCTGCATGAATTTGCAATTGGTATGCGTTTTCTGAATATGTGCATACGTATGTTCAATATTATAAGACACTTTGTTAATTATGGTACTTATTGATTGTTTTCTATGCAGTTATGTATCCATCAGAGAAATAAAATCTATTTACTCTTGAAGTGGTGCATAATGGTTTCTTCTGTTGTTTATGGGGCAATCTGGAGTATGTCGTTTAGTTAGTAGATCACTTTAACTAATTGATTGGTGACACTTGGTCTATGGATTGCATGAATTTGATCTTGGCAATTCTTGGCCCTTCCACAGATGGGAAACTTCATTTGTACTGGTGTTTACTAGACAAGGACATAAGGGAGGGATTAGTTTCATTAGATTTGATGCAGTGATTAGAATAATGGAAAGAGCAAGTCTAAAAGAGAAAACACTATGTGTGGATCATACAGATTTTCTTAGGAAGCTCGGGAGTGATATGATATAGTAAGGCTCCTGAAAGGACATGGAGCCCCCATGTGTGGTTTTGGTAATTGATGATAATCTCTTTGGACTAATGGTTCTATTGAGGTTCTCTCTTAGGTTGTGTCCATAAGCAATGCTTGAGACATACGACGGTCTCAAAGTTGCAAGATGAAGAAGATCAAGTGCAATGTAGAAGATGGATGAAGACGGTATAGAAGAGGTATGAAGATGGTGGCGTGTATGTTGAACAAGTTGGATGAATGATTAGGGGTGGCCCGATATTCTCAGTAAGCAACGGTGGTGATGATGATCATGGGGCGAACACAGCGGAGGTAACTTGATGAAGTGGATGATAACTTGTATGATGCAACGATATCTCTCGATTGGTCCCTGTCGCCAATGCAACAGCTCTCAACCCTGCAAGATATTCGCAACTCCACACACTTGCGCACGTAGCCGCCGACCACGAAGCGGTAAGTTGCAACCCTCTAATTCCCAATGGAACAGCAGATCACACAAGACTTTCAGATCTACACCAAATCAAGCAATATGGTGTAGGGGATTCAATAGTTTTGCAGAGCAAACAACTAAGAACTAGGGTTTATCTTAAACGTGGTCTAAAGCAACTTTGGGGGCGTCCTGGGCACTTATATAGGGGTTCAGGACGACCTCAGGTCGAAAAAGTACGAAAATAACCGACCCAGAATAGATCTGGTCGAGACAGACTCAGACACGGCCGGTCTGGGGGCCGGTCGACCGGGCCTGGGACCGGGTGGTGACCGGGGCTGGCAGTGTCGCGCAGCAACGCTTCCAGTTGGCATCAGCGTGACGCCCGGTTGGCGCCGGGTCGGGTCCGGCGGGCCGCCCGGTCGGACCGGGCCAGAGACCGGGCGCGCCGGCGTGGCGGCCGGTCTGGCCGGGTGCTGGACCGGCCTGGACTTTGGCTTCTCCTCTCGCGCATGCCTCCCGCTCCTCCCTCGCGCGTCCATGGGATTTCTTCATGTCCAGTGATACGTCTCAAACGTATCTATAATTTCTTATGTTCCATGCTACTTTTATGATGATACTCACATGTTTTACACACTTTATGTCATTATTATGCATTTCCCGGCACTAACCTATTGACGAGATGCCGAAGAGCCAGTTGCTGTTTTCTGCTGTTTTTGGTTTCAGAAATCCTACAAAGGAAATATTCTCGGAATTGGACGAAATCAACGCCCAGGGTCTTATTTTTCCACGAAGCTTCCAGAAGACCGAAGGGGATACGAAGTGGGGCCACGAGGGCCCGTACCAATAGGGCAGCGCGGCCAGCATGGGGCCCTCGCCGGCCTATGGTGTGGGGCCCCCGCGCCGCCTCCAACCCTGCCCTTCCGCCTACTTATAGCCTTCGTCGCGAAAACCCCTGTACCGAGAGCCACGATACGGGAAAACCTTCCAGAGACGCCGCCGCCGCCAATCCCATCTCGGGGGATTCAAGAAACCGCCTCCAGCACCCTGCCGGAGAGGGGAATCATCTCCTGGAGGACTCTTCATCACCATGATCGCCTCCGGATTGATGTGTGAGTAGTTCATCCCTAGACTATGGGTCCATAGCAGTAGCTAGATGGTTGTCTTCTCATCATTGTGCTATCATGTTAGATCTTGTGAGCTGCCTATCATGATCAAGATCGTCTATTTGTAATGCTACATGTTGTGTTTGTTGGGATCCGATGAATATGGAATACTATGTCAAGTTGATTATCAATCTATCATATATGTGTTGTTTATGTTCTTGCATGCTCTCCGTTGCTATCATGATCAAATGGTTTGAGTATGCATATTGTTAGAGAAGAACATTGGGCCGCTAACTAAAGCCATGAATCATGGTGGAAGTTTCAGTTTGGACATTAATCCTCAATCTCTTATGAGAATTTTATCTATTGTTGAATGCTTATGCATTAAAGAGGAGTCCATTATCTGTTGTCTATGTTGTCCCGGTATGGATGTCCTAAGTTGAGATCTATCAAAAACGAGAAATCAAATGCGATCTATCTCCTTGGTCCTTTGTACAGGCGATATAGAGGTACCCCTTTGTGACACTTGGTTGAAACATATGTTATGCAATGATAATCCATGTAAATCCAAGCTAATTAGGACAAGGTGCGGGCACTATTGGTAATCTATGCATGAGGCTTACAACTTATAAGATATCTTATGCATAACACATATGAATTATTACTACCGTTGACAAAATTGTTTCTATGTTTTCAAAATGAAAAGCTCTAGCACAAAAATAGTAATCCATGCTTCCCTCTGCGAAGGGCCCAATTCTCTTACTTTATGTTGAGTCAGTTTACTTACTTCTTTCTATCTTAGAAGCAAACACGTGTATCAACTGTGTGCATTGATTCCTACATACTTGCTTATTTGCATTCATCATATTACTTTGTGTTGACAAATATCCATGAGATATACATGTTGAAGTTGAAAGCTGATACGTCCAATTTGCATCACTATTTTATATCATAATTTGCTGTTATTCATTGATATATTTCATATTTGGAGATGATAATTATGTTATTTCATCTATTTTGCATGTTTCATGATTATTGGAGGATCGCGCACCGGAGCCAGGATTCTGCTGGAAAAAGCACCGTCAGAATGCAATATTTCGGAAGATCAACAGTTGACGGAAATTATATGAAAAATCCTATTTTTCCAGATGACGAAGGGAGCCAAAAGGGGGAGCCGAGGAGGGCCGCCATGGCCCCCCCTCATAGGCCGGCGCGGGCCCTACCCTGGCCGCGCCGCCCTGTGAGGAGGGGGCCCACAGCCCCCTCTCGCCTCCTTTTCTTCGCATATGCCTTCGTCCCGAAAACCTAAGCCACAGGGGTACGTCGAAAAGAGCCACAGCCGCCTCTGCGGGGCGGAGATCACCAGAGAGAAAAGAGCTCTCCGGCGGGCAGGAATCCGCCGGGGAAATTCCCTCCCGGAGGGGGAAATCGACGCCATCGTCACCGTCATCGAGCTGGACATCATCTCCATCACCATCACCATCATCTTCATCATCATCACCTCCGTCTCCACCGCTGCACCTCGTCACCGATGTAGCAATTTGGGTTTGATCTTGATTGTTTGATAGGGGAAACTCTCCCGGTGTTGATTTCTACTTGTTATTGATGCTATTGAGTGGAACCGTTGAACCAAGGTTTATGTTCAGATTGTTATTCATTATCATATTACCTCTGATCATGTTCCATATGATGTCTCGTGAGTAGTTCGTTTAGTTCTTGAGGACATGGGTGAAGTCTAAATGTTAGTAGTGAAGTATGGTTGAGTAATATTCAATGTTATGATATTTAAGTTGTGGTGTTATTCTTCTAGTGGTGTCGTGTGAACGTCGACTACACGACACTTCACCTTTATGGGCCTAGGGGAATGCATCTTGTACTCGTTTGCCAATTGCGGGGTTGCCGGAGTGACAGAAACCTGAGCCCCCGTTGGTATATCGATGCAGGAGGGATAGCAGGATCTCAGAGTTTAAGGCTGTGGTTAGATTTATCTTAATTACTTTCTTGTAGTTGCGGATGCTTGCAAGGGGTATAATCACAAGTATGTATTAGTCCTAGGAAGGGCGGTACATTAGCATAGGTTCACCCACACAACACTTATCAAAACAATGAAGATTAATTAGCCGTATGTAGCGAAAGCACTAGACTAAAATCCCGTGTGTCCTCGAGAACGTTTGGTTAATATAAGTAAACAAACCGGCTTGTCCTTTGTGCTAAAAAGGATTGGGCCACTCGCTGCAATTATTACTCTCGCACTTTACTTACTCGTACTTTATTCATCTGTTACATCAAAACCCCCTGAATACTTGTCTGTGAGCATTTACAGTGAATCCTTCATCGAAACTGCTTGTCAACACCTTACTTGCTCCTCGTTGGGATCGACATTCTTACTTATCGAAGATACTGCGATACACCCCCTATACTTGTGGGTCATCAAGACTATTTTCTGGCGCCGTTGCCGCGGAGTGAAGCGCTATTGGTAAGTGGAATTGGTAAGGGAAATTTCTACTGTTTGTGCTGATTTTATTTCTGCCTGCTGCTATAATTCATTATGGAGAGATCTTCTCTTGAGTGTTTATTTGGGAAATCTACTACTACTGCAAAGGTAGTGGATGAGGCGCCAGGTAAGGAAGAAATACCATACAAAATACCTATGAAAATTATTGAACGTGTAGTGGGTAACCGTTATACAGGGGATGGAACTGTCCACCCTGGAGATCATTTACTGTTCTTACATGAATTATGCGGTTTATTCAAGTGTGCAGGTATTGCTATGGATGAAGTGAGGAAGAAACTATTCTCTGTATCGCTGTCCGGTAAAGCGGCGCATTGGTATAAATTCTTTGGATAATGGGGATTCTCTTGAATGGAATGATATTGTGCCCCGGTTTTATTCTAAGTTCTATCCTCCAAGTGAGATTCACAAAGATCGGAATCGCATATATAATTTTTGGCCTCATGAAGGAGAGAGTATTGCCCAAGCTTGGGGAAGATTGAAGTCTTTAATGCTCAAATGCCCCATTCATGAGCTTCCTGGTAATATTATTATTGATAATTTCTATGCAAGACTTTCTTTTCAAGACAAGACCTTGCTGGATACTTCTTGTTCTGGATCATTTACACGCAACAAGGAAGAGTTTAAAAGGGACCTTCTTAATCGGATCCAAGAAAATACTGAAGGATGGGAGAACGACAAGGATAGAGAATCAGGTATAAATTATGATTATAAATGCATTGAAGCTTTTATGGATACTGATAAATTTCGTAATATGAGTGCTACTTATGGTCTTGATTCTCAAGTTGCTGCAAATCTTTATAAAGCTTTTGCTTCTCATTATGAATTGCCTAAGAAGAACTTTGATAAGTATCATGAACCGTATAAAGATAAAATTGATTCATCTATAAATAAATGTGTTGTAGTTGAAACTGTTGATCATGTTATTCCTGAAGCTTATATTGAAAAAACTCCTTTCCCTGCTAAAATGAAGGAGTACTCTGTTATAAATAGTGCGGTTCATAAAAGTGAAAAGAAACCTATAGAACCTGAAGAACAAATAAAAGTTGAACCTGCTGTTGCAATTATTAAAGATCTTGTGACTGAAAATGTGGAGGATGGTTATATTATTTTCTGTGAAGATGCCTCTAATATTGTTTCGCATTCTAATAAGTCTAGGAAAGCTAGTGTTCCTATGCTATCTGTTAGAATTGGTGATCATTGTTATTATGGTTTATGTGATATTGGTGCAAGTATTAGTGCTATTCCTTATGAGCTTTACACAGAGATTATGCACGAAATTGGTTCTTGTGAACTTGAAGATATTGATGTGGTTATTCGGCTGGCTAATAGAGAAACTATCTCTCCAATTGGTATTATTCGAGATGTGGAAGTTCTATGTGGTAAGATTAAATATCCTGCTGACTTTTTGGTACTTGGTTCTGCTGCTAGTAAATATTGTCCTATTATTTTTGGTAGACCTTTTCTAAATACTTGTGGAGCTATTATAGATTGCAAGAAAGAGAAAATTTTGACTAAATTTGCTGGAGAATCTTATGAGTTTAACTTCTCTAAATTTACCAAAACTCCTTATAAAATTGATTCGCCTAATAGTGATTTTAAAGTTGAACAGTGTGCATCTATTGCTCTTGCTCCTAGTAATCCTTTGCAGCAACATTTGGAGAATAGTGAGAGTGAAGTTTTCAGGGAAGAAAGAGATGAACTTGATGAAATTTTCCTTCGTCAACCTATTCTTAAGCATGATTTACCGGTGGAAGATCTGGGTACAACACCACCACCAAAGGAAGATCCTGTCTTTGATTTAAAACCATTGCCTGATAATCTTAAATATGCTCATATTGATGATAAGAAAATATATCCTGTTATTATTAGTTCTAAGCTTTCAGAGATTGAAGAAGAAAGGTTATTGGAAATATTGAAGAAACACCGAGGTGCTATTGGCTACACTCTTGATGACTTGAAGGGGATTTCTCCCTCTATTTACCAACACGCCATTAATATGGAAGATGATGCGAAGCCTGTTGTTGAACCTCAGCGTCGTCTAATTTCTAAGATGAAGGATGTGGTAAGAAATGAGGTATTAAGACTCCTTGAAGCTGGTATTATATATCCTATTGTTGATAGTAGATGGGTTAGTCCTGTGCATTGTGTTCCTAAGAAAGGAGGAATGACTGTTGTGCCTAATGATAATGATGAGCTCGTCCCTCAAAGAGTAGTTGTAGGTTATAGAATGTGCATTGATTATCGAAAAGTTAATAAGGTTACTAAGAAAGATCATTACCCTTTACCATTTATTGATCAAATGTTAGAAAGATTATCTAAAAATACTCATTTTTGCTTTCTTGATGGTTATTCTGGATTTTCACAAATTGCTGTTAAAACTAAAGATCAAGAGAAAACCACTTTCACTTGTCCCTATGGAACTTATGCTTATAGGCGTATGCCTTTTGGTTTATGTAATGCTCCTGCTACTTTTCAAAGATGCATGTCTGCTATTTTTCATGGCTTTTGTGAGAGTATTGTAGAGGTATTCATGGACGATTTTTCCGTCTATGGAAATTCTTTTGATAGTTGCTTGCGGAACCTTGATAAAGTTTTGCAGAGATGTGAAGAAACTAACCTTGTTCTTAATTGGGAGAAATGCCACTTTATGGTTAATGAAGGAATTGTATTGGGACATAAAATTTCCGAGAGAGGTATTGAAGTTGATAGAGCTAAAGTTGAAGCAATTGAGAAGATGCCCTATCCTAGGGATGTTAAAGGTATTCGTAGTGTTCTTGGTCATGCTGGATTTTATAGGAGATTTATTAAAGACTTCTCCAAGATTTCAAAGGCTCTTACTAATCTTCTTCAAAAAGATGTACCTTTTGTTTTTGATGATGATTGTAAGGAAGCTTTTGAAACTCTAAAGAAAGCCTTAACAACTGCCCCTATAGTTGAACCTCCTGATTGGAACTTACCATTTGAAATTATGTGCGATGCTAGTGATTTTGCTGTAGGCGCTGTTCTTGGACAGCGAGTAGATAAAAAACTGAATGTTATTCATTATGCTAGCAAAACTCTTGATGCTGCTCAAAGAAATTATGCTACAACTGAAAAATAATTGTTAGCTGTAGTCTTTGCTTGTGATAAGTTTAGATCTTATATTGTTGATTCAAAAGTTACAATTCATACTGATCATGCTGCAATTAGATATCTTATGACAAAGAAAGATGCTAAGCCAAGGCTTATTAGATGGGTACTTCTTTTGCAAGAATTTGATTTACATATTGTAGATAGGAAAGGTGATGATAATCCTGTTGCTGATAATTTGTCTAGATTGGAAAATATTGCTTATGATCCTGTTCCTGTTAATGATAGTTTTCCAAATGAACAATTGGTTGTAATAAAGGTGAGCTCGCGAGACAGTCCTTGGTATGCTGATTATGCTAACTTTATTGTTTCCAAGTACTTGCCTCCAACCTTTTCAGCTCAGCAAAGGAGGAAATTCTTTTATGACTTGAGGCATTATTTTTGGGATGACCCACACTTATATAAAGAAGGAGTGGATGGTATTCTGCGAAGATGTGTTCCCGAATATGAACAACAAGAGATATTGAGTAAATGTCATGGTAGTGCTTATGGAGGACATCACGCCGGAGATAGAACCACGCAAAAGGTTCTACAATCAGGTTTTTATTGGCCAACTCTCTTCAAAGATGCAAGGAAGTTTATTTTATCTTGTGATGAATGTCAAAGGGTTGGTAATATCTCCAGACGCAATGAAATGCCTATGAATTATACTCTTGTTATTGAACCGTTTGATTGTTGGGGATTTGACTTCATGGGACCTTTTCCCTCTTCAGAAGGTAACACTCATATACATGTTGCTGTTGATTATGTTACTAAATGGGTAGAAGCCATACCTACAAAAAGTGCTGATGGTGAGACCTCTTTAAGAATGCTTTTAGACATTATTTTTCCTAGATTTGGAGTGCCTAGATATATTATGACAGATGGAGGTTCTCATTTTATTCATGGTGGTTTTAGAAAAACTCTTGCTAAATATGGTATTAATCATAGAATTGCTTCCGCTTATCATCCTCACACTAGTGGGCAAGTAGAACTATCAAATAGAGAAATTAAATTTATCTTGCAAAAGACTGTTAATAAAACTAGAAAGAATTGGGCTAGTAAATTGAAGGAAGCACTATGGGCTTATAGAACTGCTTATAAAAACCCCATGGGAATGTCACCTTATAAAATGGTTTATGGAAAAGCTTGTCTTTTACCTTTAGAACTAGAGCACAAAGCTTATTGGGCTGTTAGAGAACTAAATAAAGATCCTAAACTAGCCGGTAATAAGAGGTTGCTGCAATTAAGTTCTCTAGATGAATGGAGAAGTGAAGCTTATGAAAATTCTAAACTCTTTAAAGAGAAAGTTCAGAAATGGCATGATAGAAGGATTATCAAAAGAGAGTTTAATATTGGGGATAAAGTCCTATTGTATCGGTCTCGTCTCAGATTCTTTGCAGGGAAATTACTCTCGAAATGGGAAGGACCATATGTTGTTGAGGAGGTGTATCGTTCAGGAGCAATTAAAATTAGTTCTCTCCAAGGCAATGCCACGCAAGTGGTGAATGGACAAAGACTCAAGCATTATATCTCAGGTGATTCTTATAATGTAGATGTTGATGTTATTAGAGTGGAAACACCGGAGGCTTTCATCAAAGGTCAAATTGACAGTCCGCCAGAACCCGACTTTGAATAGGTAACAGTACAGGTAATAAAAAGTTCGCGATTTACTTTCCGAACAATGTTTTTGCTGTTTTTGGAAAATATGAAAAATTACGAGATCGAAACGGAGTGGAGGAGACGCACGAGGGCGTGCCCCCATAGGCCGGCACGGGCCCCAGCCTGGCCGCGCCGCCCTATGAGGACACCGCCTCGTCGCCCCTCTCCGACTCTGGTTCGACCTGGTACTTTCCGTTTGTTGTGAAAAATTTTACTATATAATCCCCCGGACCCCTGGAGGTCCGTATATCATTTTCTCGACATGTTTTGTTTTGAGCTGTTTCTGCCAGGACCTGTCTTTGATCTATAGCACCATGGCCTCTGACAACAAGGGCAAAGGGCCTTCGAAGGAAGAAGTGAAAAGGGTGTCGTCAAAACAAGAGCAACAAGCTGTTGGGAGTAAGCAAATCTTGGTGGGATCTGTTGACACTCGACGTTCTTTCTCTCATAACTTGCAGGGACCCTTACCACCTGCTCTTGGCCTCAACTCTTTCCCTATGCTGGAAGAAGCTCTACGGACTACTGATGAGTTTTGTGGTCAATATCGGGCACTAAGAAGTGAAGTGGAGATACTCCAGGAGGAGAATTACCGACTCCGTAGAATGCTGGAATATTACTCGATACCCATCACAAGGGCGCCACCGCCAACTTCAGATAACAATGAATCTCTTCGAGTCTTAGTGCAGAATTGCCAAGCTGAGAAGCTGAAGCTGAAGGAGATCTGTAAGAAGCGCGGGAGGAATTCATCACCACCACCGCCAAAGGAGTAATTCATCGTCAGTATTGGCATCCCCTTGGTTTGTTCCAAGCTTGGGGGAGTGCCGCGGTATCACATCATCACTACCTTTTACTTTTTACTATCGAGTAGTGTCATATCATGAGTAGGGAAGTTATCATATAAGATGGGTTGCAGTGTGGAAGTATCTCTCCTTTAGTTGGTTGTCTATGTATCCCTTGGTGTGAGTTATCGTTATGAAATATTAATGAGAAGTCTTATCATTTACATATTGCACATCTTATTTTAGTTTGCAATTTCTAGTATATGATTGATCTTGATTTTAGTATTGGTACCACTTTAGGAGCATTGAGTAAATCTATTTGGTTTTGGCAAACTTAGCATTGGTCAATAGCAACAACACCTTGAGGTTTAAGTAGAAAAGAGAAATATACATATAGTTGTTTCATTGTCTTCCTTTCTTGTTAGCTCATAGCTTATTATTCTGAAGTTAAAATTGTTTGTGCTTGCAAGAAAGATGCATGATTATGTCTATCACATGTATATTTGTTTGTTTCCCTCAACTCTTATGCTTGCTAATTAACCTTGCTAGCCAAAGACCTGTACTGAGAGGGAATGCTTCTCGTGCATCCAAACCTGAACCCAAACTTATGCCATTTGTGTCCACCATATCTACCTACTACATGGTATTTTCTGCCATTCCAAGTAAATACTTCATGTGCTACCTTTAAACAATTCAAAATTTATTACTTCTTATTTGTGTCAATGTTTTATAGCTCATGAGGAAGTATGTGGTGTTTTATCTTTCAGTCTTGTTAGGCAGCTTCCACTAATGGACTAGTGGCTTCATCCACTTATCCTATAATTTTGCAAAAAGAGCTGGCAACGGGGTTCCCAGCCCCAATTAATCAACTTTCATTAATAATTCTCTTCACATGTTTTGCCCTGATTCATCAGTAAGCAACTTAATTTTGCAATAGACACTCCTCCATGGTATGAGATTGTTGGAAGGCACCCGAGGATTCGGTTAGCCATGGCTTGTGTAAGCAAAGGTTGGGGGAGTGTCATCCTTAAATAAACTAAAGTACATGTGTAAACAAAAGAGAAGAGGGATGATCTACCTTGCTGGTAGAGATAACGTCCTTCATGGGAGCCGCTCTTTGGAGGTCTGTTTGGCAAGGGGGTTAGAGTACCCGCTACCAGTCGTTGACAACAACAAACACCTCTCAAAACTTTACTTTTATTCTCTTTATATGATTTCAAAACTGAAAAAGCTCTAGCACATGATTTAATCCCTGCTTCCCTCTGCGAAGGGCCTGTCTTTTACTTTATGTTGAGTCAGTAAACCTATTTCCATCCATCTCAAGCAAGCATTTGAGTTGTTGTGATCAAACCATTATATTGTGATTTGCTTCATCATGTCTTTACTCTCCCTTGTTTAGTACAAGTTTTATCTGAATGAATATAGCTTTGCAAGTTATCAATGATCATTATGATTGAGTATGCAAGTTTACCATAAGCTTTAACATAAGAGCGCTGCTCAATAGATAAGTATAATCTATTAACTGTTCTCTGACCAAGAACGAAGTTTGCCATCACCAACTATGATTTCTTATGCACCTTTATTTGTGATTACCTTATACTTGTTTCAAGTTGAATTATATGAGGAAGTTTTTTACTAGAATGTCTTGTGTGAATGAATATGATGCTTCTTGTCCGTATTTTATTTATCGACTCTTCACTCCATAAACATGTGGTCCTGTTTACCGAGTTCAGTTTCGCTTGGGGACAAGCGAAGTCTAAGCTTGGGGGGAGTTGATACATCCAATTTGCATCACTATTTTATATCATAATTTGCTGTTATTCATTGATATATTTCATATTTGGAGATGATACTTATGTTATTTCATCTATTTTGCATGTTTCATGATTATTGGAGGATCGCGCACCGGAGCCAGGATTCTGCTGGAAAAAGCACCGTCAGAATGCAATATTTCGGAAGATCAACAGTTGACGAAAATTATATGAAAAATCCTATTTTTCCAGATGACGAAGGGAGCCAAAAGGGGGAGCCGAGGAGGGCCTCAATGGGCCCCCCTTATAGGCCGGCGCGGGCCCTGCCCTAGCCGCGCCGCCCTGTGAGGAGGGGGCCCACAGCCCCCTCTCGCCTCCTTTTCTTCGCGTATGCCTTCGTCCCGAAAACCTAAGCCAGAGGGGTACGTCGAAAAGAGCCACAGCCGCCTCTGCGGGGCGGAGATCACCAGAGAGAAAAGAGCTCTCCGGCGGGCAGGAATCCGCCGGTGAAATTCCCTCCCGGAGGGGGAAATCGACGCCATCGTCACCGTCATCGAGCTGGACATCATCTCCATCACCATCACCATCATCTTCATCATCATCACCGCCGTCTCCACCGCTGCACCTCGTCACCGCTGTAGCAATTTGGGTTTGATCTTGATTGTTTGATAGGGGAAACTCTCCCGGTGTTGATTTCTACTTGTTATTGATGCTATTGAGTGGAACCGTTGAACCAAGGTTTATGTTCAGATTGTTATTCATTATCATATCACCTCTGATCATGTTCCATATGATGTCTCGTGAGTAGTTCGTTTAGTTCTTGAGGACATGGGTGAAGTCTAAATGTTAGTAGTGAAGTATGGTTGAGTAATATTCAATGTTATGATATTTAAGTTGTGGTGTTATTCTTCTAGTGGTGTCATGTGAACGTCGACTACACGACACTTCACCTTTATGGGCCTAGGGGAATGCATCTTGTACTCGTTTGCCAATTGCGGGGTTGCCGGAGTGACAGAAACCTGAGCCCCCGTTGGTATATCGATGCAGGAGGGATAACAGGATCTCAGAGTTTAAGGCTGTGGTTAGATTTATCTTAATTACTTTCTTGTAGTTGCGGATGCTTGCAAGGGGTATAATCACAAGTATGTATTAGTCCTAGGAAGGGCGGTACATTAGCATAGGTTCACCCACACAACACTTATCAAAACAATGAAGATTAATTAGCCGTATGTAGCGAAAGCACTAGACTAAAATCCCGTGTGTCCTCGAGAACGTTTGGTTAATATAAGTAAACAAACCGGCTTGTCCTTTGTGCTAAAAAGGATTGGGCCACTCGCTGCTATTATTACTCTCGCACTTTACTTACTCGTACTTTATTCATCTGTTACATCAAAACCCCCTGAATACTTGTCTGTGAGCATTTACAGTGAATCCTTCATCGAAACTGCTTGTCAACACCTTCTGCTCCTCGTTGGGATCGACATTCTTACTTATCGAAGATACTGCGATACACCCCCTATACTTGTGGGTCATCAAAAGCAACTGCTGAAACTTATATCTTCCTTTGTGTTGCTTCAAAGCTTTCTACTAAGAATTTATTGCTTTATGAGTTGACTCTTATATAAGTCTTATTGATGCTTGTCTTGAAAGTACTATTCATGAAAAGTCTTTGCTATATTATTCAGTTGTTTAATCATTGTCTTTACCATTGCTTCGAATCACTGCATTCATCTCATATGCTTTACAATAGTATTGATCAAGATTATGATAGCATGTCACTTCAGAAATTATCCTTGTTATCGTTTACCTACTCGATGGCGAGTAGGAACTAAGCTTGGGGATGCTTGATACGTTTCAAACGTATCTATAATTTCTTATGTTCCATGCTACTTTTATGATGATACTCACATGTTTTATACACACTTTATGTCATTATTATGCATTTTCCGGCACTAACCTATTGACGAGATGCCGAAGAGCCAGTTGCTGTTTTCTGCTGTTTTTGGTTTCAGAAATCCTACAAAGGAAATATTCTCGGAATTGGACGAAATCAACGCACAGGGTCTTATTTTCCACGAAGCTTCCAGAAGACCGAAGGGGATACGAAGTGGGGCCACGAGGGCCCGTACCCATAGGGCGGCGCGGCCAGCATGGGGCCCGCGCCGGCCTATGGTGTGGGGCCCCCGCGCCGCCTCCAACCCTGCCCTTCCGCCTACTTATAGCCTTCGTCGCCAAAACCCCTGTATCGAGAGCCACGATACGGGAAAACCTTCCAGAGACGCCGCCGCCGCCAATCCCATCTCGGGGGATTCAGGAGATCGCCTCCGGCACCCTGCCGGAGAGGGGAATCATCTCCCGGAGGACTCTTCATCACCATGATCGCCTCCGGATTGATGTGTGAGTAGTTCATCCCTGGACTATGGTTCCATAGCAGTAGCTAGATGGTTGTCTTCTCCTCTTGTGCTATCATGTTTAGATCTTGTGAGCTGCCTACCATGATCAAGATCATCTATTTGTAATGCTACATGTTGTGTTTGTTGGGATCTGATGAATATGGAATACTATATCAAGTTGATTATCAATCTATCATATATGTGTTATTTATGTTCTTGCATGCTCTCCGTTGCTAGTAGAGGCTCTGGCCAAGTTGATACTTGTAACTCCAAGAGGGGGTATTTATGCTCGATAGTGGGTTCATGTCTCCATTGAATCTGGGACAGTGACAGAAAGTTCTAAGGTTGTGGATGTGCTGTTGCCACTAGGGATAAAACATCAATGCTTTGTCTAAGGATATTTGTGTTGATTACATTACGCACCATACTTAATGCAATTGTCTGTTGATTGCAACTTAATATTGGAAGGGGTGCGAATGCTAACCTGAAAGTGGACTTTTTAGGCATAGATGCATGTTGGATAGCGGTCTATGTACTTTGTCGTAATGCCCAGATTAAATCTCATAGTAGTCATCGTGATATGTATGTGCATTGTTATGCCCTCTCTATTTGTCAATTGCCCAACGGTAATTTGTTCACCCAACATGATATTTACCTTATTGGAGAGACACCACTAGTGAACTGTGGACCCCGGTCCATTCTTTTACATCTGAAATACAATCTACTGCAAACTCTGTTCTTTACTGTTCTTCGCAAACAAATATCATCTTCCACACTATACATCTAATCCTTTGTTTACAGCAAGCCGGTGAGATTGACAACCTCACTGTTAAGTTGGGGAAAAGTATTGTGATTGTGTTGTGCAGGTTCCACGTTGGCGCCGGAATCCCTGGTGTTGCGCCGCACTACACTCCGTCACCAACGACCTTCACGTGATCCTTGACTCCTACTGGTTCGATAACCTTGGTTTCTTACTGAGGGAAAACTTGCTATTGTACGCATCACACCTTCCTGTTGGGGTTCCCAACGGACGTGTGCTTCACGCGTATCATCCAGCTCCATGTCCAGCTTCACGTCCATCTTCACGTCCAGCTGCTCCGCTCCTCCTCGTGCGATGCGTGTCTCCTCTTCATACCTGATTATACATAAGTAACAGGACTTAGGCAGTATAAAGTTCTCATCAATCAAAGTATCGTTTAGGAACAAGTTCACCTGTTGTTCAAGTAGCTTCGCACGAGCCCTTGTAATAGGTCCAATCCTAACTTCATTGGACTTGATCTTCACAACAGCTTCATCTTTATCTTGCAATGACGGAGGTAGTAGTGTGGTAGGGATGTCCTCATCATCTCCCCCCCCCTTCAAAAGGCGTCGACCTCGACGCTCCAAGGTCTTCTCTGTCATATGGTGTCAAATCAGCAACATTGAAAGAATTACTGACACCAAACTCATCAAGTGGAAGATCTATCGAGTATGCATTATCATTGATCTTGGCAAGCACTTTGCAAGGACCAGCACCACGAGGAAGCAACTTGGACTTCCACAGCTTCGGGAACCTATCCTTGCGAAAATGTACCCAGACCATATCACCAGGCTTGAACAACATCTCCTTGCGCTTCTTGTTCATCCTTGCAGCATTGCTCTTGCCTTTCTTTTCTATCAACTCTTTAGTCTTCACATGTATCTTCCGTACAAAATCTGCCCTCTTTGATGCCTCCATATTGACTCTCTCATGGATAGGCAAAGGAAAAAAATCAAGTGGAGTAATGGGTTTGAAACCATACACCACCTCAAAGGGACACAGCTCCGTGGTAGAATGTACCGCCCTGTTGTAAGCAAACTCCACATGCGGAAAACACTCTTCCCACTCCTTCAGGTTCTTCTTGATCATGGATCTCAATAGTTGTGACAAGGTTCTATTCACCACCTCAGTTTGACCATCAGTTTGGGGATGACAAGTAGTACTGAAAAGTAGCTTTGTCCCCAGCTTTCCCCAAAGTGTCTTCTAGAACTAGCTCATGAACTTCACATCACGATCAGAAACAATAGTCTTCGGGACTCCATGTAGTCATACAATCTCCCTAAAAACAGGTTAGCAATATGCGACGCATCGTCGCTCTTGTGGCAGGCAATAAAGTGTGACATCTTAGAAAATCTGTCCACTACCACAAATATAGAATCATGGCCTCTCTTAGTACGCGGCAAACCCAACACAAAATCCATACTTATATCCTCCCATGGTGTAGTAGGTGCCGGTAACGGAGTATACAAACCGTGAGGCTTTAGCTTGGACTTGAACTTGTTGCAAGTAATGCACCTCTTTACATACATGTCCACATCCCGCCTCATCTTTGGCCAATAAAACTGGTCAGCTAGCATGAGTAGCGTCTTCTCACGCCCAAAGTGACCCATCAAACCTCTAGCATGAGATTCCTGCAATAAGAGCAAACGCACAGACGATTCTGGAACACATAGTTTGTTAGCTCGAAACAAGAACCCATCATGTATGTGATATTTCTCCCATGCTTTACCAATAGCACACAAGCGATATGGTTCAGCAAAATCATGATCAGTGGCATACAAATCACATAGTACTTCTAATCCAGGAATTTTAACATCAAGTTGAGTTAATAGCATATTCTTCCTAGATAGAGCATCAGCAACAATATTATCTTCTCCCTTCTTATGCTTAATAATGTATGGAAAAGATTTAATGAACTCAACCCACTTAGCAAGACGCTTATGCAAAGTAGACTGAGCTTTCTGGTATTTTAAAGCTTCATGATCAGAATGTATGATAAATTCTTTTGGCCACAAGTAATGTTGCCAAACCTCAAGAACTCTAATTAAAGCATACAATTCTTAATCATATATAGGATAGTTCAACTTAGCACCAGACAGTTTCTCAGAAAAATATGCAATTGGGCGACCCTCTTGCATCAACACACCACCAATTCCAATACCGTTAGCATCACATTCAATCTCAAATTGTTTATTGAAATCAGGAAGTGCAAGCAACGGTGCAGAAGTTAACAATCTCTTCGGTTCATCAAAAGCATGATCTTGGGCTGCGCCCCACTCAAATATTACACCCTTTTTAGTTAAGTCATTCAAAGGTGCAGCAATAGTACTAAAGTTGGGCATAAATCTTCTATAAAACCCAGCTAGACCATGAAACTCCTTACTTGACTCACATTCATGGGAGTAGGCCAATTTTCAATTGCTTTAATTTTAGACACATCTACTTCTACTCCATGCTTAGAGACAACATAACCCAGAAATATGACCTTATCTTTGCAAAATGTGCACTTCTCAAGATTACCATAGAGTTTATTATCACGCAACACTTGCAAAACATGTCGAATATGTATAGTATGATCAGATTCATTGCGGCTATAGATTAATATGTCATCAAAGTACACAACCACAAACTTGCCAATAAATTCACGCAAAACATGGTTCATCAGTCTCATGAAAGTGCTAGGTGCATTAGTCAAATCAAAAGGCATTACTAACCACTCATATAAACCAAATATTGTTTTAAAGGTTGTTTTCCATTCATCCCCTTCTTTCATCCTAATTTGATGATAACCACAAATCAATTTTAGAGAAAACAGCCGCACCACCCAATTCATTTAGCATATCCTCTAAACGGAGAATAGGATGACGATATCGAATAGTAATGTTGTTTATCGCTCTACAATCTACGCACATACGCCATGTACCATCTTTCTTAGGAACTAAAATAACAGGAACAGCACAAGGACTAAGGCTTATGCGGATATAACCTTTGTCGAGTAGTGATACGTCTCCAACGTATCTATAATTTCTTATGTTTCATGCTAGTTTTATGACAATACTTACATGTTTTATTCACACTTTATAATGTTTTTATGCATTTTCTGGGACTAACCTATTAACAAGATGCCACAGTGCCAGTTCCTGTTTTCTGCTGTTTTTGATTTTAGAAAAGTTGTTTTACAAATATTCTCGGAATTGGACGAAACAAAAGCCCACGGCCCTATTTTCCACGGAGTGTTCCAGAAGACCGAAGAGGAGTCGAGTAAGGCCAGCTGGGGCCCTCCCCATATGGCGGCGCAGGGGCCCCACTGTCGCGCCATGACGTGGGGAGGGAGCCCCCTGGCTCCCCCGACGCCGCCCCTTCGCCTATTTATTCATTCGTCCCCGAAAACCCTAGTACCGAGAGCCAAAAAACCAGAACAGTTCCAGAGACGCCGCCGCCTGATGTCTACGGGTGCTTCTATTCTTGTAGACAGTGTTGGGCCTCCAAGAGCAGAGGTTTGTAGAACAGCAGCAAGTTTCCCTTAAGTGGATCACCCAAGGTTTATCGAACTCAGGGAGGAAGAGGTCAAAGATATCCCTCTCATGCAACCCTGCAACCATAAAGCAAGAAGTCTCTTGTGTCCCCAACACACCTAATAGGTGCACTAGTTCGGCGAAGAGATAGTGAAATACATGTGGTATGAATAAGTATGAGCAGTAGCAATGGCACTAGAAAAGTGCTTTGCTGTCCAGGACTGGCGTGTGGTTGATGGTGGTAATATTGCAGGCAGTATAAATGCAGTAAAACAGTAAACAAGCAGCGATAGCAGTATTTAGGAACAAGGCCTAGGGATCATACTTTCACTAGTGGACACTCTCAACATTGATCACATAACAGAATAAATAAATAGATGCTAGACTCTACACCCTTTTGTTAGATGATGAACACCACTAACTGTGTAGGATTACACGAACCCTCAATGCCGGAGTTAACAAGCTCCACAATATTCAATGTTCATATTTAAATAACCTTAGAGTGCATAACAGATCAACATAACCAAACCAAGTACTAACATAGCATGCACACTGTCACCTTCACACTATGAAAGGAGGAATAGATCACATCAATACTATCATAGCAATAGTTAACTTCATAATCTACAAGAGATCACAATCATAGCCTACGCCAAGTACTACATGATGCACACACTGTCACCATTACACCGTGCAGGAGGAATAAACTACTTTAATAACATCACTAGAGTAGCACGCAGATATATTGTGATACAAAACACATTGCAATCATAAAGGGATATAAATAAGCACTTCACTATGCCATTCATAACAGTGAATAAGTATTCTGTGAAATATAGCCTAAGAGACCCACATGGTGCACACACTGTCACCTTTACACACGTGGGACAAGGAGTCTCCGGAGATCACATAAGTAAAATCCACTTGACTAGCATAATGACATCTAGATTACAAGCATCATCATATGAATCTCAATCATGTAAGGCAGCTCATGAGATTATTGTATTGAAGTACATAGGAGAGAGATGAACCACATAGCTACCGGTACAGCCCCGAGCCTCGATGGAGAACTACTCCCTCCTCATGGGAGACAACAGCGTTGATGAAGATGGCGGTGGTGTCGATGGAGAAGCCTTCCGGGGGCACTTCCCCGTCCCGGCGGCGTGCCGGAACAGAGACTCCTGTCCCCCAGATCTTGGCTTCGCGATGGCGGCGGCTCTGGAAGGTTTTCTCTGGTTTCGTCGAACGTGGTAGGGTTTTCGCGACGGAGACCTTAAGTAGGCGGAAGGGCAGCCTCGGAGGGGGCCTGGTGGCCCCACACACTAGGGGGGGCGCGGCCCCCCCTCTGGCCGCGCCAGGGTGTTGTGTGGGGCCCCCAGGGCTCCCCTCTGGCAGCTCTCGGGTGTTCTGGAAGCTTCGTCCAATTATAAGACTCTGGGCGTTGATTTCGTCCAATTCCGAGAATATTTCCTTACTAGGATTTCTGGAACCAAAAACAGCAGAAAACAAAGAATCGGCCCTTCGGCATCTCGTCAATAGGTTAGTTCCGGAAAACGCATAATAATGACATAAAGTATGCATAAAACATGTAGATATCATCAATAATGTGGCATGGAACATAAGAAATTATCGATACGTCGGAGACGTATCAGCATCCCCAAGCTTAGTTCCTGCTCGTCCCGAGCAGGTAAACGATAACAAAGATAATTTCTGGAGTGACATGCCATCATAACCTTGATCATACTATTGTAAGCATATGTAATGAATGCAGCGATCAAAACAATGGTAATGACATGAGTAAACAACTGAATCATAAAGCAAAGACTTTTCATGAATAGTACTTTCAAGACAAGCATCAATAAGTCTTGCATAAGAGTTAACTCATAAAGCAATAATTCAAAGTTAAGGTATTGAAGCAACACAAAGGAAGATTAAGTTTCAGCGGCTGCTTTCAACTTATAACATGTATATCTCATGGATAGTTGTCAATGCAAAGTAATATAACAAGTGCAATATGCAAGTATGTAAGAATCAATGCACAGTTCACACAAGTGTTTGCTTCTTGAGGTGGAGAGAAATAGGTGAACTGACTCAACATAAAAGGTAAAAGAATGGCCCTTTGCAGAGGGGAGCATTGTTGCTATATTTGTGCTAGAGCTTTGGTTTTGAAAACATAAAGAGAGCATAAAAGTAAAATTTTGAGAGGTGTTTGTTGTTGTCAACGAATGGTAGTGGGTACTCTAACTACCTTATCAACCAGACTTTCAAGAGCGGCTCCCATGAAGGACGTTATCTCTACCAGCAAGGTAGATCATCCCTCTTCTCTTTTGTTTACACATGTACTTTAGTTTAGTTTTTCTTTATTTATGGATGACACTCCTCCCAACCTTTTGCTTACACAAGCCATGGCTAACCGAATCCTCGGGTGCCTTCCAACATTCACATACCATGGAGGAGTGTCTATTTGCAAAATTAAGTTGCTTACTGATAGATCAGAGCAAAACATGTGAAGAGAATTATTAATGCAAGTTAATTAATTGGGGCTGGGCACCCCATTGCCAGCTCTTTTTGCAAAATTATTGGATAGGCGGATGAGCCACTAGTCCATTGGTGAAAGTCTGTCCGAAGTAAATGACAAGATCGAAAGATAAACACCACATACTTCCTCATGAGCTATAAAACATTGACACAAATAAGAGGTGATAAATTTTGAATTATTTAAAGGTAGCACTCAAGCAATTTACTTTGGAATGGCGGAGAAATACCATGTAGTAGGTAGGTATGGTGGACACAAATGGCATAGTGGTTGGCTCAAGGATTTTGGATGCATGAGAAGTATTCCCTCTCGATACAAGGCTTAGGCTAGCAAGGTTATTTGAAACAAACACAAGGATGAACCGGTGCAGCAAAACTCACATAAAAGACATATTGTAAACATTATAAGACTCTACACCGTCTTCTTTGTTGTTCAAACTCTTTACTAGAAATTATCTAGACCTTAGAGAGACCAATTATGCAAACCAAATTTTAGCAAGCTCTATGTATTTCTTCATTAATAGGTGCAAAGTATATGATGCAAGAGCTTAAACATGAGCACAACAATTGCCAAGTATCACATTATCCAAGACATTTTATCAATTACTACATGTAGCATTTCCCGATTCCAACCATATAACAATTTAACGAAGAAGATTCAACCTTCGCCATGAATACTATGAGTAAAGCCTAAGGACATATTTGTCCATATGCAACAGCGGAGCGTATCTCTCTCCCACACAATGAATGCTAGGATCCATTTTATTCAAACAAAAACAAAAACAAGAACAAACCGACGCTCCAAGCAAAGCACATAAGATGTGATGGAATAAAAATATAGTTTCAGGGGAGGAACCTGATAAGTTGTTGATGAAGAAGGGGATGCCTTGGGCATCCCCAAGCTTAGATGCTTGGGTCTTCTTGAAATATGCAGGGATGAACCACCGGGGCATCCCCAAGCTTAGACTTTTCACTCTTCTTGATCATAGTATATCATCCTCCTCTCTTGACTCTTGAAAACTTCCTCCACACCAAACTTGAAACAAACTCATTAGAGGGTTAGTGCATAATAAAAATTTACATGTTCAGTGGTGACACAATCATTCTTAACACTTCTGGACATTGCCCAAAGCTACTGGAAGTCAATGGAACAAAGGAATCCATCCCACATAACAAAAGAGGCAATGCGAAATAAAAGGCAGAATCTGTCAAAACAGAACAGTCCGTAAAGACGAATATTAAAATGGCACCAGACTTGCTCAGATGAAAATGCCCAAATTGAATGAAAGTTGCGTACATATCTGAGGATCAAGCACGTAAATTGGCAGATTTTTCTGAGTTACCTACAGAGAGGCAGGTCGAAATTCGTGACAGCAAGAAATCAGTTTCTGTGCAGTAATCCAAATCTAGTATTGACTTTACTATCAAAGACTTTACTTGGCACAACAATGCAATAAAATAAGATAAGAAGAGGTTGCTACAGTAGTAACAACTTCCAAGACAAAAATATAAAATAGAGGTACTGTAGCAAAATAAACACATGGGTTATCTCCCAAGAAGTGCTTTCTTTATAGCCATTAAGATGGGCTCAGCAGTTTTAATGATGCACTCGCAAGAAATAAGAGTTGAAGCAAAAGAGAGCATCAAAAAGAAAATTCAAAACAAATTTAAGCCTAACATGCTTCCTATGAATAGGAGTTTTGTAAATAAACAAGTTCATGAAGAAAAAAGTAACAAGCATAGGAAGATAGAACAAGTGTAGCTTCAAAAATTTCAGCACATAGAGAGGTGTTTTAGTAACATGAAAATTTCTACAACCATATTTTCCTCTCTCATAATAACTTTCAGTAGCAACATGAGCAAACTCAACAATATAACTATCACATAAAGCATTCTTATCATGAGTCTCATGCATAAATTTTTTACTCTCCACATAGGCATAATCAATTTTATTAGTTGTAGTGGGAGCAAATTCAACAAAGTAGCTATCATTATTATTCTCATCATCAAATATAGGAGGCATATTGTAATCATAATCAAATTTATCCTCCATAACAGGCGGTACTAAAAGACCAATATCATTATAATCATCATAAATAGGAGGCAAAGTATCATCAAAGTAAATTTTCTCCTCAATGCTTGGGGGACTAAAAATATCATGCTCATCAAAGCCAGCTTCCCCAAGCTTAGAATTTTCCATATCATTAGCAACAATAGTGTTCAAAGCGTTCATACTAATATGTTCCATAGGTTTTTTAATTTTCGCATCAAACCATCCATGTCTTAAATCAGGAAATAGAATAAGAAGCTCATTGTTGTCCATTATGCCTAACTAGTGTAAACAAGAAACAAAAAGATGCAATTGCAGGATCTAAAGGAAATAGCTTCGAGCACACACACAATGGTAACATAAAAGTACTTTACCTGGGACCGGAGTATGAGTGCCTTTTACCTTTCCTCCCCGGCAACGGCGCCAGAAAATAGCTTGATGTCTACGGGTGCTTCTATTCTTGTAGACAGTGTTGGGCCTCCAAGAGCAGAGGTTTGTAGAACAGCAGCAAGTTTCCCTTAAGTGGATCACCCAAGGTTTATCGAACTCAGGGAGGAAGAGGTCAAAGATATACCTCTCATGCAACCCTGCAACCACAAAGCAAGAAGTCTCTTGTGTCCCCAACACACCTAATAGGTGCACTAGTTCGGCGAAGAGATAGTGAAATACAGGTGGTATGAATAAGTATGAGCAGTAGCAATGGCACTAGAAAAGTGCTTTGTTGTCCAGGACTGGCGTGTGGTTGATGGTGGTAATATTGCATGCAGTATAAATGCAGTAAAACAGTAAACAAGCAGCGGTAGCAGTATTTAGGAACAAGGCCTAGGGATCATACTTTCACTAGTGGACACTCTCAACATTGATCACATAACAGAATAAATAAATAGATGCTAGACTCTACACCCTCTTGTTGGATGATGAACACCACTAACTGTGTAGGATTACACGAACCCTCAATGCCGGAGTTAACAAGCTCCACAATATTCAATGTTCATATTTAAATAACCTTAGAGTGCATAACAGATCAACATAACCAAACCAAGTACTAACATAGCATGCACACTGTCACCTTCACACTACGAAAGGAGGAATAGATCACATCAATACTATCATAGCAATAGTTAACTTCATAATCTACAAGAGATCACAATCATAGCCTACGCCAAGTACTACATGATGCACACACTGTCACCATTACACCGTGCAGGAGGAATAAACTACTTTAATAACATCACTAGAGTAGCACGCAGATATATTGTGATACAAAACACATTGCAATCATAAAGGGATATAAATAAGCACTTCACTATGCCATTCATAACAGTGAATAAGTATTCTGTGAAATATAGCCTAAGAGACCCACACGGTGCACACACTGTCACCTTTACACACGTGGGACAAGGAGTCTCCGGAGATCACATAAGTAAAATCCACTTGACTAGCATAATGACATCTAGATTACAAGCATCATCATATGAATCTCAATCATATAAGGCAGCTCATGAGATTATTGTATTGAAGTACATAGGAGAGAGATGAACCACATAGCTACCGGTACAGCCCCGAGCCTCGATGGAGAACTACTCCCTCCTCATGGGAGACAACAGCGTTGATGAAGATGGCGGTGGTGTCGATGGAGAAGCCTTCCGGGGGCACTTCCCCGTCCCGGCGGCGTGCCGGAACAGAGACTCCTGTCCCCCAGATCTTCGCTTCGCGATGGCGGCGGCTCTGGAAGGTTTTCTCTGGTTTCGTCGAACGTGGTAGGGTTTTCGCGACGGAGACCTTAAGTAGGCGGAAGGGCAGCCTCGAAGGGGGCCTGGTGGGCCCACACACTAGGGGGGCACAGCCCCCCCCTCTGGCCGCGCCAGGGTGTTGTGTGGGGCCCCCAGGGCTCCCCTCTGGCAGCTCTCGGGTGTTCTGGAAGCTTCGTCCAATTATAAGACTCTGGGCGTTGATTTCGTCCAATTCCGAGAATATTTCCTTACTAGGATTTCTGGAACCAAAAACAGCAGAAAACAGCAACTGGCCCTTCGGCATCTCGTCAATAGGTTAGTTCCAGAAAACGCATAATAATGACATAAAGTATGCATAAAACATGTAGATATCATCAATAATGTGGCATGGAACATAAGAAATTATTGATACGTCGGAGACGTATCACCGCCGTCAACCCTAACTCGGGGGGTTCAGAAGATCTCCTCCGGCACCCTGCCGGAGAGGGGAATCATCACTGGAGGGCTCTACATCACCATGCCCGCCTCCGGACTGATGGTGAGTAGTTCATCCTTGGACTACGGGTCCATAGCAGTAGCTAGATGGTTGTCTTCTCCTATTGTGCTATCATGTTTAGATCTTGTGAGCTGCCTATCATGATCAAGATCATCTATTTGTAATGCTACATGTTGTGTTTGTTGGGATCCGATGAATATGGAATACTATGTCAAGTTGATTATTGATCTATCATATATATGTTGTTTATGATCTTGCATGCTCTCTGTTGCTAGTAGAGGCTCTGGCCAAGTTGATACTTGTGACTCCAAGAGGGGGTATTTATGCTAGATAGTGGGTTCATGTCTCCATTGAATCTGGGGGAGTGACAGCAACCCCTAAGGTTGTGGATGTGCTGTTGCCACTAGGGATAAAACATCAATGCTTTGTCTAAGGATATTTGTATTGTTTACATTACGCACAATACTTAATGCAATTGTCTGTTGCTTGCAACTTAATACTGGAAGGGGTGCGGATGCTAACCCGAAGGTGGACTTTTTAGGCATAGATGCATGCTGGATGGCGGTCTATGTTCTTTGTCGTAATTCCCTAAGTAAATCTCATAGTAGTCATCATGATATGTATGTGCATTGTTATGCCCTCTCTATTTGTCAATTGCCCAACTGTAATTTGTTTACCCAACATGTTATTTATCTTATTGGAGAGACACCACTAGTGAACTGTGGACCCCGGTCCATTCTTTTACATCTGAAATACAACCTACTGCAATCATTGTTCACTTTTGTTTTCTGCAAGCAAACATCATTTTTCACACCATACGTTTAATCCTTTGTTTTCAGCAAGCCGGTGAGATTGACAACCTCACTGTTAAGTTGGGGCAAAGTAGTTTGATTGTGTTGTGCAGGTTCCACGTTGGCACCGGAATCCCTGGTGTTGCGCCGCACTACATTCCTTCACCAACAACCTTCACGTGATCTTCATCTCCTACTGGTTCGATAACCTTGGTTTCTTACTGAGGGAAAACTCGCTGCTGTACTCATCATACCTTCCTCTTGGGGTTCCCAACGGACGTGTGCTTTACCGTCACAAGCAAGTAGGCTTGTACTTGCTTTTGTATCTCCTTCGTCTCTTCGGGGTTCGTTCTATATGGTGCCCTATTGGGCAGCGAAGCTCCGGGAATCAAGTCAATTTGATGCTCAATACCACGCAATGGTGGTAGTCCTGCGGGTACATCCTCCGGAAACACGTCGCCGAATTCCTGCAAAACATTAGAAACACCAAGAGGAAGAGGGGTCATGTCGTTAGAAACCAAAACCGTACCCCTGTACAAGAGCACAAGAGGCATGGTTGTAGGATCCTCACTAAATTCTCGCATGTCTTCTTTGGTGGCTAATAAGACTAAGGAATTCACTCTCTCACTTTTCGTTATATCACTCACAACATTACAATTCTCTCACCTATCTAAAGGAGCATCCTCCAAGTTTATTTCAACTTTCTGACGAGATTCATTGACAATTTGCTATGGTGACATAGGCTGTAAATTGATTTTCTTGCCCTTGAACTCCAAGTGATATGTATTGGCACGGCCATTGTGTTGCACAGAACGGTCATAGAGCCAAGGCCGACCCAATAGTAGGTGACACACCGTCATAGGAACCACGTCAAAATCAATGGAATCCTTATACGGACCAATCGCAAATTCAACACGCACCATGTGGTTTACCTTCATCTCACCATTGTCACTCAACCACTGAATATAGTATGGATGCGGGTGCGGTAGATAATTCAACTTTAGCTTGGTGCACAACTCCTTGCTTGCTAAATTGCGGCAACTCCCGCCATCAATAATGACCTTGCAAGCCTTGTCAGGACCAACTAAAGCTTTTGTTTTGGAACAAATTGCAGCGCTGAGTAGATGAACTAGGCAACACATTAAGAGCACGCTGAGACACAACAATAGTGTGAGCTTCAGACGGATAAGCATCTACACCATTAGTGTCATAGTCCTCATCTTCTGGAGCATATGGATCAACATCATCTCCAGTATCATACTCATTGTCCTCATTGATAATCATGACCTTGCGATTAGGACAATCCCTCTTAAAGTGACCCTTGCCACCACATGTATGGCAATTCATATCGCGGTTGCGCGCAGTAGACATGCTAGAACCACTCGTACTTGCAGCAGATTCGGACTTCTTTGTGTTCGACATGTTGGAGACCGGTTTGCTAGGTGGAGTAGAGTAAGGTGCGGAGCGCGTAGATGGCGCCGGCGCCATAGATGGGGGCGCCCGAGGCGTGAAGGGCCCAGCTCCTGTAGCACGACCTTTACCCTTTGTTTCGTCAGCCAACTATGATTCAGCTTCTCTTGCATGATGTAGCAACTCATTCATAGTGGTGTAACTGTAATGACGAACAATGCCTTTGATATCATACTTCAAACCATTGAGAAAACGATTCATTGTCATCTCAAGTGACTCACGGACACGGCCACGCTGCATTAGCATCTCCATCTCCACATAGTATTCATCAACAGTCTTCACACCTTGTCTCAATAGGGTCAACTTATCATATATATGTCGCAAATAATTAGTGGGTACAAAACGAGCATTCATCGCCGCCTTCATTGCATTCCACGTGATAATAGGCATCTCACCATCTTCTTCGCGAGCACGAACAAGTCCATCCCACCAACGCAATGCAAAGCCATCAAATTCGGAAGAAGCAAGCTTGATCTTCCTATCTTCAGTGTAATTATGTAAGCGCCATAACTTCTCAATTTTCAGCTCCCAAGTGAGGTATTCTTCAACATCAGCACCTCCTTCAAATTTGGGTATGGAGAACTTTGGCTTACCCAATCCATCTTCTTCCTCAAACCCGCGACCTGGACGTCGGAGTTCAGCAAACCCACAAGGGCGGTTACCACGTGAAGCACCACGATTAGCATTAGGTGCTTCATCTTCTGCTTCGTCTTCGTCATCTTGTTGTTGTTGTTGAGTGAGTTTACCAACAGCTAGTCACAGATCTTGAAGACTGCGCTGGATATCCGTCATTTGATCTCGCATTGTGGTGACGGTCGCATTAGTAGCATCCAGCTTTTTGGAGATCCCTTGGACCGTCCCCCTAAGCTCATCATCCTGAGTGCGGAATTCATGTCGCATCTCATTACGAAGAGCCTCATACTCCCTCCATGTCATTAGATCAGTGGCATCCTTGGTTTCCTGGTTAACAATTTTGGCATCACTAGCAGACATGGTTAGTAGGTTAGTGCACTAAATCAAAAATATATGGTGGTACTCTCACAACTCACTCAAAACTGATAAGAAAAGGAAATCTTACCGCTCCAAAGTGAATTAGTATTGCTTACCACTTGTAGTGACAACTAGTGCACGGATGTAGCGAAGCGAATATCAAGGGTATAAGAACAAATCACACGGCAAAGCAGGATATATGTGGGGCTGTAGGTGGGCTACCTATTTGCACCAATAACAAGCTCTAGCGCTGACCGTAGACAACCAATGATACTCACACAAGGCGATAAAAGTGGCAATGCAACTATATGTAGGAAAGGTTGCAATGCACTAGAGAGACGCTAGCAAAGCTCAACAAGACAGGCACAAGATTGCTCAACTACGGGTGCAGTAAAGTAAAGTTAGGCCTTCACTTGATTCTTCTAGCACTTCACTTTTCATTTTTGGAATTTTCATTATGTATAACACGCAGCTACGTAGCTCTTTTTGCTTCTTTTCTATTTTCTCTTTTTTTTGACACAACTCCTTGATAACACGGCCAACAGAAATTGCAAAGCACCGATAACCTAACGAGCAGCATGTCGAGCGGTAAAACTAGTCTCTTTTGGGAAAGTTCCTAGTCACTTATATCAAAAGGCTGTGTCTATGGTTGGGAACAAGCACATTGTACGCTATGTGGACTCGGAGTAACAAAAACTGAAACTAGATGATAGTGGAGACTCAAACCCTAACAATACTAGATGGAAGAAAAAGATACGCAAAAAAAAACTACGAAAAGCAACTAAAACTCGAAATTAGTGCAATCTAAGGCTATGGCAAACCCTAACCCTAACTGTTTATGGCTTTTTCTGGATAGGAAACACTCACAACTCAACTATGGGGTGAATTGTGGATGGCTTACCAAGGAAACACTGAAATCTGATACCAAGATGATAAGGGGTGGCCCGATCTTCTCAGTAAGCAATAGTGGTGATGATGATCACAGGGCGAACACAGCGGAGGTAACTTGATGAAGTGGATGATAACTTGAATGACGCAACGAGATCTCTTGATTGGTCCCTGTCGCCAATGCAACATCTCTCAACCCTGCAAGATATTCGCAACTCCACACACTTGCGCACGTAGCCGCCGACCACGAAGCGGTAAGTTGCAACCTTCTAATTCCCAATGGAACAGCAGATCACACAAGACTTTCAGATCTACACCAAATCAAGCAATATGGTGTAGGGGATTCAATAGTTTTGCAGAGCAAACAACTAAGAACTAGGGTTTATCTTAAACGTGGTCTAAAGCAACTTTGGGGGCGTCCTGGGCACTTATATAGGGGTTCAGGACGATCTCAGGTCGAAAAAGTACGAAAACAACCGACCCAGAATAGATCTGGTCGAGACAGACTCGGACACGGCCGGTCTGGGAGCTGGTCGACCGGGCCTGGGACCAGCCTGTCCGGTTTAAACCGGGCCAGGGACCGGGTGGTGACCGGGGGCTGGCAGTGTCGTGCAGCAACGCTTCCGGTTGGCATCAGCGTGACGCCCGGTTGGCGCCGGGTCGGGTCTGGCGGGCCGTCAGGTCGGACCGGGCCAGAGACCGGGCGCGCCGGCGTGGCGGCCAGTCTGGCCGGGTGCTGGACCGGCCTGGACTTTGGCTTCTCCTCTCGTGCATGCCTCCCGCTCCTCCCTCGCGTGTCCATGGGATTTCTTCATGTCCAGCTCCATGTCCAGCTTCACGTCCATCTTCACGTCCAGCTGCTCCTCTCCTCCTCGTGTGATGCTTGTCTCCTCTTCATACCTGATTATACATAAGTAACAGGACTTAGGCAGTATAAAGTTCTCATCAATCAAAGTATCGTTTAGGAACAAGTTCACCTGTTGTTTAAGTAGCTTCGCACGAGCCCAATAGGTCTAATCCTAACTTCATTAGACTTGAGCTTCACAACAGCTTCATCTTTATCTTGCGATGACGGAGGTAGTAGTGTGGTAGGGATGTCCTCATCAATGAAGACGGTGGCATGTGCATTGTTAAAGAAGTTGGATGAAGATAGTGGCATGTGCAATGTTGAAGAGGAATGAAGATGGAGCTTTCCGACCCTAGTGGAATGCGCAAGGTAAAGGTTTTTTCTTGATTGGATAGTTGGCTGCTCTATCAAGAGGGCTGTCGAATGCATCACTTGGTCGCATCATTCGGAGAGATTGAGCTCAAACCCTTGGAAGCATTGCATCGTGTTTCTTGGTTGTTTTTGGTTCTTATCCATGGGATGTTATAGAGAATGTTTTCATTCACATGACAAGCTCTAGCTCATCGAAAATGGATTCCGGTTGCATCACATGTTGAGTTTACGAGTTGGATGATTTTCTCGATTTACCGTACTGAGAGGTTGCACCTATAAATTTATAGAAAATTATCCTTCAGTTGTTTCCATTTTTGCACCTTGTATGGAGATATCTCTTGTCGTCCTCTTACCAACAAAACTAGTTTCGTCCCATTCCAGGTTGCGTATCACGAGATATTGCATTTTTCGTATCGTAGTAATTTCGGTTAAAACAAAGAAAAAAAAAGGAAAAAAGTTGGGCGGTACTACCGCCTAGGCTTTTGGCTCAAGTACCGGTCCAGCCTTACTGGCCGGCCGGCCCGCTTCCCTTCCGCCGACCCACCTCCTTCCCACTCAGGCCACGGTCGCTACTCCCTGGATGGTGTTGTACGCCGACCTGGTCAGCGCGGACCAGGTGCCGCACACCCCCCAGGCTGGTTGTTGGGCCGGCCCAACAATTCCACTCCTTTTTTGTTTTTTTTGCTTTTTCATTTTTTATGTTCCATTTTCCTTTTTACGTTTTTTAAAAGCTGGTTCTTTTTAGATCTGATTTTTAAAATTATTTTAATTTTTTCTGAAATTTAAATATTTTCCAAATTTGAACATTTTTTAGATTGGAAAAAGTTTCAAGTTGGAACAAATTTTAAATTGGAACAAATATTTTCAAAGTTTATTATTTTTTATATATGAACAATTTTCGAATTTTAACAATTTTTATACTTGAACAGTTTTTGCACTTGAACAATTTTTATACTTGAACAATTTTCGAATTTAATTTTTTTCTCGAATATTTGAGATAAAACATTTTACATTTAAAAATACATTTAAATTTAAAAAATTAAATCTTAAGAACGAAAAAATTAAAAAAAAAACAAAAAAGAAACAGAAACAGAAACAGAAATGAAAAAGTGACTCAATAAAAAGGGCCAACTGGCCCAACACCCGAACTAGGTCGGCCCGTACCGCGCACGGGGGTGTGCGGCGCGTGGTACGCACCGACGTGGTCGGTGTATAGGAAATCCGCTACTCCCTACCTAGGCCACCCCACTCCCCGCAGCAAGCCGCCGCACTGGGCCGCTGCCGGCCTGGCTCTACCCCGCACCCCATCCCGCCACCACCTCCGATGCATGGGTGCTTGTGACGGTAAAGCACACGTCCGTTGGAAACCCCAAAAGGAAGGTATGATGAGTACAACAGCGAGTTTTCCCTCAGTAAGAAACCAAGGTTATCGAAGCAGTAGGAGATGAAGATCACGTGAAGGTTGTTGGTGAAGGAGTGTGGTGCGGCGCAACACCAAGGATTCCGGTGCCAACGTGGAATCTGCACAACACAATCAAACTACTTTGCCCCAACTTAACAGTGAGGTTGTCAATCTCACCGGCTTGCTGAAAAACAAAGGATTAAACGTATGGTGTGGAAAATGATGTTTGCCTGCAGAAAACAAAAGAGAACGTTGATTGCAGTAGGTTGTATTTCAGATGTAAAAGAATGGACCAGGGTCCACAGTTCACTAGTGGTGTCTCTCCAATAAGATAAATAACATGTTGGGTAAACAAATTACAGTTGGGCAATTGACAAATAGAGAGGGCATAACAATGCACATACATATCATGATGACTACTATGAGATTTACTTAGGGCATTATGACAAAGAACATAGATCGCCATCCAGCATGCATCTATGCCTAAAAATTCCACCTTCGGGTTAGCATCCGCACCCCTTCCAGTATTAAGTTGCAAGCAACAGACAATTGCATTAAGTACTGTGCGTAATGTTAACAATACAAATATCCTTAGACAAAGCATTGATGTTTTATCCCTAGTGGCAACAGCACATCCACAACCTTAGGGGTTGCTGTCACTCCCCCAGATTGAATGGAGACATGAACTCACTATCTAGCATAAATACTCCCTCTTGGAGTTACAAGTATTAACTTGGCCAGAGCCTCTACTAGCAACGAAGAGCATGCAAGATCATAAACAACACATATATGATAGATCAATAATCAACTTGACATAGTATTCCATATTCATTATATAGGATCCCAACAAACACAACATGTAGCATTACAAATAGATGATCTTGATCATGATAGGCAGCTCACAAGATCTAAACATGATAGCACAATAGGAGAAGACAACCATCTAGCTACTGCTATGGACCCGTAGTCCAAGGATGAACTACTCACGCATCAGTCCGGAGGCGGGCATGGTGATGTAGAGCCCTCCGGTGATGATTCCCCTCTCTGGCAGGGTGCCGAAGGAGATCTTCTGAACCCCCCCCCCCCCCCGAGTTAGGTTTGACGGTGGCGGCGTCTCTGGAACTGTTCTGGTATTTTGGCTCTCGGTATTAGGGTTTTCGGGGACGAAGGAATAAATAGGCGAAGGGGCAGCGTCGTGGGAGCCAGGGGCTCCCTCCCCACGTCACGGTGCGGCAGTGGGGCCCCCCGCGCCGCCATATGGGGAGGGCCCCCTGCTGGCCTTCCTCGATTACTCTTCGGTCTTCTGGAACACTCCGTGGAAAATAGGGCCGTGGGCTTTTGTTTCGTCCAATTCCGAGAATATTTGTAAAACAACTTTTCTGAAATCAAAAACAGCAGAAAACAGAGGCGCACTGTGGCATCTTGTTAATAGGTTAGTCCCAGAAAATGCATAAAAACATTATAAAGTGTGAATAAAACATGTAGGTATTGTCATAAAACTAGCATGGAACATAAGAAATTATAGATACGTTGGAGACGTATCAAGCATCCCCAAGCTTAGTTCCTACTCGCCCTCGAGTAGGTAAACGATAAAAAGAATAATTTCTGAAGTGACATGCTACCAACATAATCTTGATCAATACTATTGTAAAGCATATGAGATGAATGAAGTGACTCAAAGCAATGGTCTATAGTCTGCTAACAAAAAGATAATGACTAAACAACTGAATCATATAGCAAAAACTTTTCATGAATAGTACTTTCAAGACAAGCATCAAAAAGTCTTGCATAAGAGTTAACTCATAAAGCAATAGATTCTTACTACAAGGTTTTGAAGCAACACAAAGGAAGATTTAAGTTTCAGCAATTGCTTTCAACTTCAACATGCATATCTCATGGATAATTGTCAACACAAAGTAATATAATAAGTGCAATAAGCAAGCATGTAAGAATCAATGCACACAGTTGACACAAGTGTTTGCTTCTAAGATAGAAAGAAGTAGGTAAACTGACTCAACATAAAGTAAAACAAATGCCCTTCGCAGAGGGAAGCAGGGATTAAATCATGTGCTAGAGCTTTTCAAGTTTTGAAATCATATAGAGAGCATAAAAATAAAGTTTTGAGAGGTGTTTGTTGTTGTCAACGAAAGGTAGTGGGCACTCTAACCCCCTTGTCAAACAGACTTTCAAAGAGCGGCTCCCATGAAGGACGTTATCTCTACCAGCAAGGTAGATCATCCCTCTTCTCTTTTGTTTACACATGTATTTTAGTTTTATTTATAGATGACACTCCTCCCAACCTTTTGCTTTCACAAGCCATGGCTAACCGAATCCTCGGGTGCCTTCCAACATTTCACATACCATGGAGGAGTGTCTATTGCAAAATTAAGTTGCTTACTGATAAATCAGGGCAAAACATGTGAAGAGAATTATTAATGAAAGTTAATTAATTGGGGTTGGGCACCCCGTTGCAAGCTCTTTTTGCAAAATTATTGGATAAGCAGATGTATATGCCACTAATCCATTGGTGAAAGTCTGCCCAACAAGATTGAAAGATAAAACACCACATACTTCCTCATGAGCTATGAAACATTGACACAAATAAGGAGTAATAAAGTTTTGAATTGTTTAAAGGTAGCACATGAAGTATTTACTTGGAATGGCAGAAAAATACCACATAGTAGGTAGTTATGGTGGACACAAATGGCATAGGTTTTGGCTTAAGGTTTTGGATGCACGAGAAGCATTCCCTCTCAGTACAAGGCTTTGGCTAGCAAGGTTGTTTGAAGCAAACACAAGTATAAACCGGTACAGCAAAACTTACATAAGAACATATTGCAAGCATTATAAGACTCTACATTGTCTTCCTTGTTGCTCAAACACTTTTACCAGAAAATATCTAGACCTTAGAGAGACCAATCATGCAAACCAAATTTCAACAAGCTCTACGGTAGTTCTCCACTAATAGGTTTAAACTACATGATGCAAGAGCTTAAACATGATCTACTTGAGAGCTCAAAAAACTTGCCAAGTATCAAATTATTCAAGATAATATACCAATTACCACATGAAGCATTTTCTGTTTCCAACCAAATAACAATAAGTGCTGCGGCTTTCAGCTTTCGCCACAAACATGAAAAATAAAACGAAGAACACAAGTGTTCAAATGAAAAAGTGGAGCGTGTCTCTCTCCCACACAAGCATGTTAGGATCCGATTTATTAAGAAAATTTAAAATAACAAACGAGAATAAAAGCACACGGACGCTCCAAGTAAAGCACATAAGATGTGACGGAATTAAAATATAGTTTCACTAGAGGTGACCTGATAAGTTTGATGAAGAAGGGGATGCCTTGGGCATCCCCAAGCTTAGACGCTTGAGTCTCCTTGAAATATGCAGGGATGAACCACGGGGACATCCCCAAGCTTAGACTTTTCACTCTTCTTGATCATATTTTATCATCCTCCTCTCTTGATCCTTGAAAACTTCCTTCACACCAAACTCAAAGCAATCTCATTAGAGGGTTAGTGCATAATCAAAAATTCACATGATAAGCAAGGACACAATCATTCCCAACACTTCTGGACATTACCCAAGGCTACTGAAATTAAATGGAGCAAAGAAATCCACTCAAACACAGTAAAAGAGGCAATGCGAAATAAAAGGCAGAATCTGTCAAAAACAGAACAGTCTGTGAAGACGAATTTTTTCTAGGCACTTAACATGCTCAGATGGAAAAGCTCCAGTTGAATGAAAGTTGCGTACATATCTGAGGATTACTCATGAAATTTTTCAGGATTTTACGATTTTTCTACAGAGAGAAAAGCTCAAATTCGTGACAGCTAAAAATCTGTTTCTGCGCAGAAATCCAAATCTAGTATCAACTTTCTATCAAAGACTTTACTTGGCACAACAATGCAAGAAAATAAAGATACAAAGGTATTGCTACAGTAGTAACAAGCACCTTGACTCAAATATAAAACAAAAATTGCAGAAAAAAAATAATGGGTTGTCTCCCATAAGCGCTTTTCTTTAACGCCTTTCAACTAGGCGCAGAAAGTGAAAATCAAGTAACATCAAGAGAAGAAGCATCAACATCATAATTTGTTCTAATAATAGAATCAAAAGGCATCTTCATTCTCTTTCTAGGGAAGTGTTCTATACCTTTCTTAAGAGGGAACTGATATTTAATATTTCTTTTTTCATATCAATAATAGCACCAACGGTTCGAAGAAAGGGTCTTCCCAAAACAATAGGACAAGATGCATTACATTCAATATCCAAAACAACAAAATCAACGGGGACAAGGTTATTGTTAACTGTAATGTGAACATTGTCAATTCTCCCCAAAGGTTTCTTTATAGAATTATCAGCAAGATTAACATCCAAATAACAACATTCCAAAGGTGGCAAGTCAAGCATATCATAAAGTTTCTTAGGCATAACAGAAATACTCGCACCAAGATCACATAAAGCATTACAATCAAAATCATTGACCTTCATTTTAATGATGGGCTCCCAACCATCTTTCAACTTCCTAGGGATAGAAGCTTCAAGTTTTAATTCCTCTTCCCTAGCTTTAATGAGAGCATTTGTAATATGTTTTGTAAAGGCCAAGTTTATAGCACTAGCATTAGGACTTCTAGCAAGTTTTTGCAAGAACTTAATAACTTCAGAAATATGACAATTATCAAAATCAAAACCATTATGATCTAAAGCAATGGGACAATTGTCCCCAACACTTTGAAAAATTTCAGCACTTTTATCACAAACAGTTTCAGCAGTTTCAAGCAATTTTGCACGCTTTGTAGTAGAAGTAGAAACATTGCCGACACAAATTATTTTACCATTGATAGTAGCAGGTTTAGCAACATGTGAAGCATCAACATTACTAGTGGTGGTAATAGTCCAAACTCTAGCTATATTATTCTCTTTAGCAAGTTTTTCTTGTCTTTCCCACCTAGCATGCAATTCAGCCATCATTCTAATATTGTCATTAATTCGAACTTGGATAGCATTTGCTGTAGCAAATGACTTAGTATCTTTAACTTCATTAGGCATAACTTTCTGTTTCAAAAGATCAACATCAAGAGCAAGACTATCAACCTTAGAAGAAAGAACATCAATTTTACCAAACTTTTCCTCAACGGATTTCTTAAAAGCAGTTTGTGTATTAATAAATTCTTTAAGCATAACTTCAAGATCAGAGGGTACACTCCTACCATAAGAATTACCATAACCATTACCACTATTATAAGGATATGGCCTATAGTTGTTGTTACCAAAATTATTCCTATAAGCATTGTTGTTGAAATTATTATTTTTAATGAAGTTCACATCAACATGCTCTTCTTGAGCAACCAATGAAGCTAAAGGAACATTATTAGGATCAACATGAGATTTACCATTAACAAGCATAGACATAATAACATCAATCTTATCACTCAAGGAAGAGGTTTCCTCAACAGAATTTACCTTCTTACCTTGAGGAGTCCTTTCAGTGTGTCATTCAGAGTAGTTGATCATCATATCATCAAGAAGCTTTGTTGCAGCACCCAAAGTGATGGACATAAAAGTACCTCCAGCAGCTGAATCCAATAGGTTCCTTGAAGAAAAATTTAATCCTGCATAAAAGGTTTTGATGATCATCCAAGTAGTTAGTCCATGGGTAGGGCAATTCTTTACCAAAGATTTCATTCTCTCCCATGCTTGGGCAACATGTTCATTATCCAATTGCTTAAAATTCATAATGCTACCTCTCAAAGATATAATTTTAGCAGGAGGATAATATTTTCCAATGAAAGCATCTTTACATTTAGTCCATGAACTAATACTATTTTTAGGCAAAGATAGCAACCAATCTTTAGCTCTACCTCCCAAGGAGAAAGGAAACAATTTCAGTTTTATAATATCCCCATCTATATCCTTATACTTTTGCATTTCACAAAGTTCAACAAAATTATTAAGATGGGCAGCAGCATCATCAGTACTAACACCACAAAATTGCTCTCTCATAACAAGATTTAGTAAAGCAGGTTTAATTTCATAAAATTCTGCTGTAGAAGCAGGTGGAGCAATAGGAGTGCATATGAAATCATTATTATTTGTGCTAGTGAAGTCACACAACTTAGTGTTCTCAGGAGTACTCATTTTAGCAATAATAAAAATAAATAAAGCAAAACCGAATTAAATAAAGTAAAACAAGTAACTAATTTTTTGTGTTTTTGATATAAAAAAGCAAACAAGACAGAAAATAAAATAAAGCAAGACAATAAACAAAGTAAAGAGATTGGGTGTGAGAGACTCCCCTTGCAGCGTGTCTTGATCTCCCAGGCAACGGCGCCAGAAAAGTAGCTGCTTGTGACGGTAAAGCACACGTCCGTTGGGAACCCCAAGAGGAAGGTATGACGAGTACAGCAGCGAGTTTTCCCTCAGTAAGAAACCAAGGTTATCGAACCAGTAGGAGATGAAGATCATGTGAAGGTTGTTGGTGAAGGAGTGTAGTGTGGCGCAACACCAGGGATTCCGGTGCCAACGTGGAACCTGCACAACACAATCAAACTACTTTGCCCCAACTTAACAGTGAGGTTGTCAATCTCACCGGCTTGCTGAAAACAAAGGATTAAACATATGGTGTGGAAAATGATGTTTGCTTGCAGAAAACAAAAGAGAACGATGATTGCAGTAGGTTGTATTTCAGATGTAAAAGAATGGACCGGGGTCCACAGTTCACTAGTGGTGTCTCTCCAATAAGATAAATAACATGTTGGGTAGACAAATTACAGTTGGGCAATTGACAAATAGAGAGGGCATAACAATGCACATACATATCATGATGACTACTATGAGATTTACTTAGGGCATTATGACAAAGAACATAGACCGCCATCCAGCATGCATCTATGCCTAAAAAGTCCACCTTCGGGTTAGCATCCGCACCCCTTCCAGTATTAAATTGCAAGCAACAGACAATTGCATTAAGTAGTGTGCGTAATGTAAACAATACAAATATCCTTAGACAAATCATTGATGTTTTATCCCTAGTGGCAACAGCACATCAACAACCTTAGGGGTTGTTGTCACTCCCCCAGATTCAATGGAGACATGAACCCACTATCTAGCATAAATACTCCCTCTTGGAGTTACAAGTATCAACTTGGCCAGAGCCTCTACTAGCAACAGAGAGCATGCAAGATCATAAACAACACATATATGATAGATCAATAATCAACTTGACATAGTATTCCATATTCATCGGATCCCAACAAACACAACATGTAGCATTACAAATAGATGATCTTGATCATGATAGGCAGCTCACAAGATCTAAACATGATTGCACAATAGGAGAAGACAACCATCTAGCTAATGCTATGGACCCGTAGTCCAAGGATGAACTACTCACGCATCAGTTCGGAGGCGGGCATGGTGATGTAGAGCCCTCCGGTGATGATTCCCCTCTCCGGCAGGGTGCCGGAGGAGATCTTCTGAACCCCCCCCCCCCACCGAGTTAGGGTTGACGGCGGTGGCGTCTCTGGAACTGTTCTGGTATTTTGGCTCTCGGTACTAGGGTTTTCGGGGACGAAGGAATAAATAGGCGAAGGGGCAGCGTCGGGGGAGCCAGGGGGCTCCCTCCCCACGTCACGGCGCGGCAGTGGGCCCCCCGCGCCGCCATATGGGGAGGGCCCCCTGCTGGCCTTCCTCGACTCCTCTTCGGTCTTCTGGACCACTCCGTGGAAAATAGGGCCGTGGGCTTTTGTTTCGTCCAATTCCGAGAATATTTGTAGAACAACTTTTCTGAAATCAAAAACAGCAGAAAACAGGAACTGGCACTGTGGCATCTTGTTAATAGGTTAGTCCCAGAAAATGCATAAAAACATTATAAAGTGTGAATAAAACATGTAAGTATTGTCATAAAACTAGCATGGAACATAAGAAATTATAGATACGTTGGAGACGTATCAATGGGCCACCTCCCAGCCGCCACCTCGCGCCACCAGTGAGAGAGCCTCGCACCCGCAGCTCCATCGATCTTCCTAGCGTTGACCAACATTGCTGCTTGATTCCCGTGCGCTAGTCCCCACACGCGCATGCCGCGCCACGCCGCATGTTCGCCTAGCTGCACTGCTGCTGCTCGCTGCAATGTCTGTCGGTCGGATCCTTTCCTCTCTCTTCCTTCGGATTAGTTTCTTGTTGATTTAGTATTTTGGTGCAACCAGTACTACCAGCCCCGTAACTAGCAGTACAGGTTAGGGTCGTCTTTCTGCCTGTTTTTCTATATGTTTTTTACGCGAGAACTGGTGCCGGTTGGAAAAGAGGTAGTACCGGTTGGGCGCGAATCTATCCGATTTTTTGCCCCAACGGACATATGTCCTGGGCCTCTATTTATACATTTCTTCCACCTCTTTCCACATAGCTCTTCTTCGCCTATTCTATCTCCTACATTGTTGACCTAGAAGAGCTTCTTCCTCCTCTTGTTTCCTCCTATACTTTTTGCATTTTTTTGAGGGAAAATAGAGGGGAGATCTAGATCTACTGCTCCGCCAATTGAATATCTCTCCTCGTGAGGGGATCTTTCTAGATCTAGATCTTGGAGTAATTTGACGTTCCCTCCTACTATTTGTTCTTCCTCCCTTATTCCCTTGTAGCTTTGTTGGAATTTCGGAGAGAAGGACTTGGGCATCTTAGTGGTGTTCTTAGCCATTGCATTAGGTGCATCGGTTTGAGTTCTCTATGGGGTTTCAGTATCGTACGTGGGAGTTCGTGAGTGTTACCTCTAGGGAACCCTAGATGGCTTGTAGACTTCAGTGGTGTTGTTTCCTTCATTGTCTTGTCGCTCTTGTGGCATAGTGGCCTTTGTTGCCTTGTTGCCTTTGTGTCCTTGTTAGCTTTGCGACGTGGTAGCCTTTGTTGCATTGTTGCCCTAGTGGGGCGTTGGAACCTTTGTGGCCTTGTACCCATGTGTGGTGTGTTGTAGCCTATGTAGCCTTGTACTTGAGAGCCTCCAATGTTGTGAAGTTTGCCTCAAGCTTGATACTTGGGTGTTTTCCCCAAGCTTGTACAGGTTCGGTGACCATCCTCAAGGGTATCTTAGTGGATCGAGGCTTTCCCTTTGGTGGGAAAGGCTCGAGGAGAATACGGTGGCCTTAGTGGCATATTGGACTGCCTTGTGCCTCCACACCGCTCCAACATAGAGTAGCACCCGCAAGGGTGTGAACTTCGGGATACATCATCGTCTCCTCGTGCATCGGTTACTTCTCAACCCGGGCTCCTTTATCTATGCGCTTTACATTGTGATAGCCTTTGTGATTGATGTTCTATATATAGTTTGCTATCACCTTGTTGCTTATCTTTCTTAGCATAGGTTGTTGGTGCACATAAGCAAACCCTAGTTTGTATGCTTTGTATTTTAAAAGTAAAACATAGTTTTATTCTGCACTTATTAAGCCCTCAAGTAGAAGTTTTATAACCCACCTATTCACCACCCCTCCCTCTCTGGGCGTCATCCTTGGACATTCAGCTACAGTAGCTAAATCTCCTCCTGCAGTGGCTAGATCTCCTCATGATGCAGCACCTTCTATTTCATCAAGCAAAATGGTAGTAGCTGTTGTGTCTCGTGCAGTTCAAGCTATATCTAGTGGATCATGTAAATTTCCAAACACGGATGCATCTCCTCTATCTGAAGCCTCTTCCAGCTCCTCTATTGTGCAGTTTGTGAATGAGGGTGTTAGTGGCAACTTGAGAGACAATGATAGCGACATCGACTTTAGTTTTATGCCAGCGGCTTTGATGTCGAAGATGGTGATGATTACCTATTTGCTGACAATGTTGACAAGTCTGTGGGTGATTACAATGAGAAAGAAATAGTTGACGACAAAGAGGATGAGGATGCATTAGATGATGAGACCTTACAACTTTGAGAAGAAAATACGTTAGTCTTGAGGAACAAATTGACTGTATTCAATCCAACATGTGACATGGATAACCCTATTTTGTTAGGGGAATGACATTTAGTGGGGTTGAAGAGTTGAGAAAGGCATTGGCAACATATGTTGTAAGAAATAGGAAGAAGATCAAGAAAGTGTTGAATGACAGACGGAGGTTAACTGCACATTGTGTTGCTGGCTATCCGTGGTACATGAGAGCGGGTATTGACTGAAGTCATAAGAGTGGTTTTGTAATTAAAAAATATGATGGTAAACACACTTGTGAAGGGAGGTGCACACTTGAAGCAATTTCTTCCAAGCTTTTGACAGAGAAGTTCATGCATGAGTTTAGGGACAACCAGAAATTGGGCCTACAGAGTTTTGCTGCAAAGATCTTGAGGGAATTCAAGATGTGTCCAGACTAGAGATAGGCAAGATGTGTTTTTACAAATACATGGAGATAAGGAATCACAGTTTGGGCGGTTGCATGATTATGGACAAGAGTTAAGAAGGAGCAACCCTGGTTCCAAAATTTTCCCAAGTGTGAGATGCTTTTAAACAATCATTCAGATGTGTTCAATAGGTACATTACTGATGCATGTTTTCTTCTTGTAAACAATCACTAGTCTTTATATTCCTCAATTATGACCTTGTGTTTCATTGCTTTCAGCTACGTTCGTGACGCAAGGGAGATGGCTTTCCTGTCTATGCTAGAAACAATCTTTATTTACAAGATTTTGCAAAGGAAAGAAAGCAAGCAAAGAGAAGGCATGACCTGGACATGACGTATATGTCCAAAGATAATGAAAAAGCTAGAAAAGTTCTTTGAATGGAGTAACAATTGCATTGTGAAGCTAGCTGGGAACTATTTATTTGTTGTAGAAAGCCATGAATTTGATAAGAACTACAGTGTTGACTTCAAGAGTAGAACATGTGACTGCAACAGATGGCAGATAACTAGCATTCCATGCCACCATGCCATTGCTTGATGTAGGAAAGATAACATCAACTATGAGAATTTGGTCCATAGTTGCTACACTATAGAAACAGACAAAAGAGCATATGCCTACACTCTGACACCACTTCGAGGTACAGTTTTCTGGGAGAAGATGAATGCAACTCGAGTGCATCCACCACTCTACACCAAGGTGATGGGCAGACCTAAGAGATGCAGAAGGAAAGCACCTGAAGAAAAAGTGAAGAAAGGAGTGACTTACTTCACTAAAGCAGGGACCATAATTCACTGCTCTATTTGTGGGGAAAGTGGTCACAATAAAAAGGGGCATCAAACATATCTTCTTAGTCAGCAACAACGAATGGAAGAAGCAGGAGTAATTTGGGAAGATGAAGAAATAGACATTCCATCCATTCTAGAGGTAGTTCTAATGATGCTTCTTACTTAATTTGCAACTTCTAACATTTGTGATTTCTATTACTACATCACATTTACCCACCTAATCCTGATCTTGATCCTACAAACATACAAGACAACATTGTCTATAGAATGCAGCAAGAGGTGCAACATGGTCTTCTCATTTTATTACTGCTCTATCTGTTCCATATTAATTGATGTTTCTTTCCTCTTGTTGATATTTTTCTACCCTCTAATTGTAGTAAAACGAGAACATGCCAGCAAATAGAGTTCTAGGACCTTTGCCTGTGAATGAATTCATTGCATCTGCTAGATATAGTATTCCACAATCTACAGCAAGGGTCACAACTGCATCAACAAGAAGGAATTTGAGAGGAAGAGGAAGAAGCAGGGCAACTGGAGGAAGAGAAGCTACTATAGCTGGAACACGAGGAAGAGGAAAAACAAATGCAAAAGGTCATGGTACTGCAGATGCAAGCACAAGTAGAGGAAGAAAAACAAGAAAACCCAATGTTGATGTTGGTAATGCAGATGCAAGCACAACAAGAGATCATAACTGCATTCCTGATTTGAATGATGTTATTCCTGAGCTAAATGCACAAGAATGGCCTCTCAGTCAGAATGCACCACAAGCGAATCATGTTTAGATGTTTAGTTGATTCCATGTTCAACATGTCCAAGTTGCCATTTTACTTGTTTAGATGTTGCTTGAAACCATAATCCTCTTTATTTTCATCGACTGAAACAAGTTATGAATTTTACATTCATGTCGTACATAATAAAACCAAATCCTCTTGTACCACTATTCAAAGGAAACCCCTAGTGAACAAACCACATGAATAAAGCATTACAGAACTAGCAACTACACACAGGAAAACCATTTCTTTCTTATCTCTGTTTCTCATATCATCTCTGTGATTGTTCTTCAACATCTTATTCTCTGCCTTCACTTTCTCAACCTCAAGCTGCACTCAGCTAGGTTTTTCGCAAGCTTCTCAGCATCTTCTTCCTTGTAGTTACTCCTGAAGTGGTTCTGCAAATGAGCGCAAGAAAAACAATCTTCTTCAGTTAATCTATGTCATTCAGTTATCTCAAAATGACTACCTAGTGTAGGGAAGCACAAATAGCCGAAAGTCATGCTAACCTCCGAAGCTGATTCCCGTCTTGAGCATGTCGCCGGTGGCCTCAGCTTCGCCCCCTAGTAGTACACCTCACCGGTATGCGTCCAGACCTCACCTTCCTCCCATGCATTTACGGCGAAGCCAATGGATCCAACTGGGAGCAGGGGCGGAGCTAGACTAATTCAAGGGTATGCAATGAATACCCAATAATTTATACCAAAAAATATCAATTTATAAGCTCGTATACACATGTATATATGTATTGGTGGCCTTTTTGCGTGTAGAGCACAAGAAAAATCTAAACCTAGAGACCCTTCCCAGACCTCCCACTTCGTGTGCTCCATACATGGGCCTATACAGTAGTAGAAAACAGGGCTTTCATCTAGCACCCCTAGGAGGTTTAGTCCCGATTTAAATAGAAACCGGGACTAATGGGTTGCATTAGTCATAGTTTAAACATCCCAACCTTTAGTCCCTGTTCGTTTGGAACCTTTAGTCCTGGTTGATAATAAAAAAAATAGATTTTCAAATTTTCAGGTTTTAGGTTTGGCAAAAAAATATTAAAAATAAAAATAATACAAATTAGAAAAGTAGTGTTTATTAATTTATTCACGATTATTATTGCATCATTAATTTTTTTTTATTAAAAGAATTTTTGGAATTCAAACAATAAATGAATGTGACATCGACCAACATGTTAATAGGATTGATATGATAATAGTATCACATACATGTGCGCGAAGCACTTGGAAGCTGGACGGGAAGGAACTTGAAAGTTAAGCGTGCTAGTATTGGAGTAGTGGGAGGATGGGTGACCGAGCGGGAAGTTTGACCACGAGTAAATAATTTGACTAGAGATTAACTTGTCAAATAACTGAAATACTAGAAATTCTAAAAAACTAGAAAAAATGGAGTGAAAAATAATTAGAAAAAATGGATATTGTTTTACAAAATAGCCTTTAGTCCACAAACCGGGACTAAAGGTCCTTCGCCCCGGCGCACGCCCGCATCCACGTGGTGGGGCCAAACCGGGACTAAAGGGGAGGGCCTTTAGTCCCGGATGACTAGTCCCGGTCGCAAAACGGAGACTAAGAGCATCTCCAGCCGCGGCCCCCAACGGGAATTGGAGCGCGCCGGACAAAATTTTGTTCCCTGCCACGCGCCCAAAGCCTCTTTCCATCCGGCGCGCCCAATACGGTGTCCGGCACCCCGAGCACGTCCCCGCTCCACAGGGGACGCTCCGGGCACGCCGGACACAACGAAAAGCGAGGCGAGGAGACGCGGGCCCGACGCGTCAGCGGCACATTCAAGTTTAACCTAACCGTCGCCTACCTTGCGGCAGAAGTTATTGGCGCACAACGATGGTGCAGTTTCCGCAGAGGCGCAGCGAAGCCTCTCGTCGCGCCTAGCTCTCCGTGACAGCGTTAATGAGTGTTACCGCTCCCCCGCCTCACTACGGCCTATAAAAAGGGGCGCTCTCGCATTGTCCCTCACACACAAACCCTAGCGCCTCTCTCCCCAAACCTAGCCGCCACCATCTCAAGAGTCGACGCCATGGCTGGTAGAGGCAGAGGCCGAGGCCGAGGTCACGGCCGTGGTCGTGGCCGCAGCATAGCTACACGGTCAACGTCACCTGCGAAGTCGTCGTCTTCATCGTCGTACCTGCGGGAATAGCACCAAGTGTTCGAGTTCGTCATTGTCCTCAACGGCGACCCGCTTGGCATCTAGAGGCTGCCGGATAAGTTCGCCGAGTTCATCGCCGGCAGCGAGCCGGCCGCGCTGCATCTGCGGGAGGCTGGCTGCGACTACTGCCGGTGGCCGGTGGACGTGCTCTTCGATGGGCGCGGCAAGATGTACCTCCACACCGGCTGGAAGAAGTTCGCGCGCTACCACGACCTCTAAGTTGGTTGTGTGCTCACATTCTCCTACCTAGGCAACGCGGATATGAACGTAAAGGTGTTCGACGACACGTGTTGCCACCGGCACTACCACGGCGACGATGATGAGGAGGACTATTGAACACGCCGAGTATTCTTTCTTCACAGCGAAAATAGGCACGGGGATTTCTGAATATTCTTCCTAGAAAGGACCAACATGGCTATACTTACCCGCTGGATTTTTCCAGTTTGGGTGACTAAGAGTGCCTAAGAATGTTCTTTCTTGGCAGCGAACCCACGAAACCTGCGATGCCAACACTAGTTAGGTTTCCTCATTTTGCAATGTTTTAACTATGTATTAGTTTGTGGAAACCATGTTCCAAACTATGTCTTAGTCTGTGTAAAACCATGTTCTCAATTATGTATTAGTTTGTGGAATGTTCCTCCTCTCTATTGAAATAAAATGCAAAAAAAAACAAAAAAAAGTGTATTTTAATGTTAAAATAAGTTTGGGTGGCGTTTGGAGGATGCGGCTGGGGAGCGACATCCCCAAACATGGTACGAAGAAAACACGTCCCCCAAACGGTTGATCCGGCGCCCTTTGGGTGACGCTTTGGGGAACGTGGGTGAAAATGCTCTAAAGGCCCTTATCAACCGGGACTAAATGCCCTTTTTCTACTAATGATATGTCCCGTTGTGGGCTGTTCTGTTAGTTACACAATCCAAATATTTGTTTACAAAAAATCCGGCCCAAGTAACTATGACAAGCACTGGCTCTTGCTACTAGCTCCTTCACTACTAGAAAAAAGCCTAGCCGTAAGAATGATATCAGTGGCGCACCCCTATTTTGGTGCGCCACTGCTAGTTAGCAGTGGCGCACCAAAATATGGTGCTCCACTGATACAAATATAGCAGTCGCACACTGCTTTTAAGGTGCGCCATCACTAAAGGTCGTCCAGATCCCACCCCTCCTCCAAACTTAGCAGTGGCGCATCCCTTAGAGGTGCGCCATTGCTATCTCACTTAGCAATGGCGCACCTATATTTCGTGCGCCACTGTCCTCAAATATCAATAGCGCACTAAGTGGTGCGCCACCGGCCACCACACATGCATGCCTCTGCACCGCACATTCCTTTCCAAACACACGTCCCCACCGCACTTTCTCTCCCCCAACCCACCCACTTCCTCAGATCCAGTTTCTCTCTCTGAATCCCCTTCTGCCCCGCCTCCACATCACAATGAATCCTCCGGCCACCGCATCACTCCGAGCCACCGAACTCACCCGGCGGTGCCTCTCTACTTCAAAGCCAGACAAAATCCCCTTCCCGCACCGCACACCGCACACCGCGGCACACCACCGCCGCCCACTTCCCCGACCGCCTCCGGTCTGCTGCTGCTGCCGCCGCCCACGCGAGCTCCGACCACTGACCCTTAGCCTCACCGCGCGCGGGAGCCCCGCCAAACCGAGAAGCGTCGTCACCGTCCTCTCCTCCGCTGGTGAGATATCGCGGCTCCCCGCCCGCCTCCCTCCGAATTACGCCTCTCTCGCATCAGATCACCAGAGTAGTTTTTTTTATAGTAACTTGCTCACCTATTTAATCAAAGGCCGAATAAATAGGCATTATTACATTATTACAGAATCACTGGGGTCAACAGTCAGACAGCCCTTGGCCTAATGAGAGAGCTGAGCTAAGTTATGTGCTTGTTTGTTCATCAATCTAACTTCATGAACGTACTTTGCTTCTGAGAAATTAGCATAATGCAACTTGATCTCCTTTACACAGTTAAAATATTGTTTGATCTTGCAATTTTAAGCTTGAACGCTCCATCTATGTTTAGTTATTTAAAATAAAGGCAACATTGTTTTATTTAATAACCCGTTATATTTCATACTACCGTGATCCTATCGTGATCTCTGACGGTGATCACGAGATGGAGAAGGAAACTATTAGCCGCACTTTTTTTTTTGCGAATAGGACACTGGCATTAAAAGAAACACCGAACAGTACAAAGCAGCTCAAGAAAAACGAAAATTACAACGAGATCCTTGAGAAGCCCTTCATCTTCAACCTCCAGACCGTGTCGACGGCGCGCCGCCGCTGCCGCTCCTCCCTGAGCTAGCCTGACGTTGTTGATTGCGGACGGGAAGTCGCCGAACGGGTCGAAAAGACCACATCCGTCCCGGAGACGAAGAAGTAGGATGAACTGCCGATGAAGCTCCTTGACGATCCGAAGATCCCCACAGCCAGACGAAATCCTCGAAGACCACACCATACCCACACACTTTGACATAAGTGCCCCTATGAAAAGTGTCATATATCTCTACCGTGGTGTAGTGACTAGTACTATACAATATGCAAACTTATACAGCAGGGCGTATCTATGCCTTGTGGTAGATGCACCCACTCCCGTCATAACCAACTCTAAGCGTACGAGTGTGTACGCCTTGAACGTGGAGATAGAGGATGTTACTGTTCACAAGATGTATTTTTAGAATCCCTAGAATTTGCATAACCAAATTCCAAATACACATAAAAAAATAAAAGAGACAAACTCAACATGAATAGTGCCAAAAAAGATAAATATAAATAACACTATTCACAATATTTTTTTTTCTTTCTCTGTGCGTAGTTCAAATCTAGTTCTTAAAATTTTAAAGAATGTAAACACACATGTTATGAACACCCATAAATTTGTTTTGTTTTTTTTTTCACCTGCAAATATGAATTTTGACACGTGGTATCCATGTGAGGTGTGGTACCATGGGATCCCAGGGTATAATTTGACAATCTGCCCTCGCTCGCGCATGCACGGTGAGACCGACCGTTGAAATGGCCGGCGCAGCCGCGACGGCGCAACGCAATGGCTATGGCTGGCCCCGGAGGTGCGCCTCGGTTATTAACTCTGCGGCGTTCGACCCAAAGCGAGCAGCCTATACCTCCGCTGCCCGGGGCGCGCAGTCGGTGCGGACACAGGCGCATGCATGGTACTTCCTCCATCCCAATGCTTAGAGAATGTACAATGGTAGAGAAGGCATGCCTTTCCTTACCCCGCCACATCAGTTAGAGAAGGTATCTTTACTATTAAATTGAAAAACGACCGTGGTACGTGGCTACCGAACTACCCTACGTTTTCTGGGTATTTACGGACCTTACCACCGGCGAGTGAACGTACCGGTTTGATTTTTCGATTTGTTTTCTCCTGCCTCTTTCAGGCGTGTGCTCCCATAGTCCCATCCCCTTTCTTTTGTGTTCTCCGACCGCTCCGATGGCTCCATGCCCTTTGCTCGTTGACTCCATCGCCGCGAATCCCCATCCCGCCACCGTCTCCACGGTCACGCCGCTCGCCGTCCCTCTCCTCCCTAGATCCCCAGTATACCTTCCTCGGATCCGTACTTCCCCACCAGCACCAGGTCCTTCGTCCGTTCCCGTTTCCGAGGAAGACCAACGGAAGCAAGAATGGGAGGTCGCCTCAGATGATTGGGACCAGGAGCTGAGGCGAGCATGGCAGTCGTTTCCTCCGCCGGTTGCGAGATCCGAGTCGTCTTCACCGCTGCTCCGCTCACCCACCAGTGTCCTGTCAGGCTATAGGAGATCTGATCCAACGCCATCAGGCGTTGATGGACTCCTCTCACGGCAACAGAGATTGCGAGTTCAGGCCAGCCATTTGCCACGCTACGCCCAGTCCAAACCAGCCCGAGGAGGCTGTCCGCGCAAGATGTACTGCACGCCCATCGGCCCGTGCTTCCAAGTTCCCTTGTCAAATCATGTGCCATACTTCCAAGTTTCCTTGTCAAATCTCCACGGGAACAGCAAGACCTCGCTGCCGGGAGCGGTCCTACAACTCGATGCCACCCCTACGGCCTCAAATCTTCTTGAATTCGTTCCTAGCAGGTGCATAGTGCAATCCTTCCTCAGCCTGAATATCTGTCAGTTTTATAGTTTACATGTGTATTGTACAGAGAGACCATGCGTACATTAGAAGGTTGAGGAGAGAGCATGTGCATATTTCAGTTTACTTGCACGGTTGCACCAGCTTGTTGCTAGGATGAGCTATTACCAAAGGCATTGGTGATTTGTGGTAGTCTTGAAGAAGATACCAGCATGTAAAGCTACCCAGTTTTTTAATGAGAAAAGTGTTCAGTACATGTAAAAGTTGTTTCATCATGTAAGCTATGGCCTAATGGAGTTTAACAAAAGCTTGGTATGTGCCTGATTCGAATGTCCAGTTGCATTATAAGCAGAAGACATGAAAAAGACATACTGTAGCACTGCATTGAGTCAAACTGACAACAGTTTGCAGACAGACTTCTACATGTGCCAAAGAAAAGTGCATCAGGAGTGCTTGCATCGCAGGGTTCAGATCTCCAACTCTATATCTGGAGAAAAATGAAAACATATTAGCTTTAATGTGCATAAATACTAGCATTAGCTTGTATGTTAGCTTGTAACACTGCTGCGAAATCTACACTCTGTAAAATGAACTTACACTCTGAATCTGTTCTGATCCATTTGCTCCCTTGTTCCGCACTCGTTGAATTCCCTCTCCAAGGCAATTGTGCCGTTCGATAGTTTCTGATTGTGGCCTCTCGCATTGTTAAATTCTCGGTAGGTATGTCATTATGGAGCAATGGCCAGGGTATCTGTCATGATGAAAATCATGTAGGGATCTTTGAGAATCCCCTGTCTGTTTGTGTGGCTTAACTAGAAAATACTTCAATAGATTTAATATTGTTGGCTTCGTGTCTTGTCAGTTTACAACCATTGTATTCTGCAAAAATTGGGATGCCCTAAAAATATCCCATGTCAAATTCTGAGCTCAATAAAATAAGAATTTAAATTGGAAATTGTAAAGATAAAGACAAAAAAAGTAAAACCCAGCAAGCGACTTCCAAACTAGGCGAGCATATATATTGCCTTGCTATTTTTTTCAAGAAAACATGTAAGTCAATATTTGTCGTTCTTACGCAGCAACGCGCGGGCATAGAGCTAGTTAGATATAAGTCATACATCGCATTATCTCTTACTGCCATCTCTAGCAATTAATATTAATAACTAAATTTTGGTAGAAAATTTGTTGCTAAGGAAAGACATATGTGATACAATGGAGAAAATAGTGTTCCCTTATTTCGTAAGAGATGATCCCTTAGCTAAGGGAAGACAGTCTTCTCTCTCTTCATTCTCTCTCCTCCAACTAAGCAAAAATCTGACGTGGCATCTCTAAGGGAAGGCTGACATCACCCCATTGTACGTGCCCTTAGGGCACAGTCAGATGCAATTAACATGCCAATCTTCCAAAATTACCCTCCACATATTCGCTGCTCCACCTTAAAAATCGCGGGCAGTTAATACCAAACGTCGCCTTTTCATCTCTCTGCATGCCTGGAAGAGTAGTAAGGGCATCTCAAACGGGGCGACCCATCCCGACGCGCGACGTCGCCTTTTCATCTCTCTGCATGCGTGGAAGAGTAGTAAGGGCATCTCCAACGGGGCGACCCATCCCGCGCCCGCGCATCCGGATGGGTCCAACCGGACAAAAACGCGGCCCAGCGCGTGGACCCATCCCTAAAACGGATGGCCGCGACATCCGGGACGACCCAAACCCAGCCCAAATCTGGGACGATATTGCGTGGCCGTGGACGCCGAAGGCTGGTCGCTCGCGTCCTCCCCTTGTCCACCCCTGGCCCGCCTGTCTGTCTCCAAAAACACAAACCCCTCGCACACATCTCCCGCCGCTCCGCCGCCAGCCAAGGACCCGCGATTTGGGAGCGGCGTCGACGCCGGCCACCGTCGTCGAGACGCCGGCAAGCGGGGCGTAAGCATAGGTCGCAGCCCCGCGCTGCTTTCGCCGCGTCGTAGCAGAGTCGGAGGACGCCGTCGCCGTCGCTGTTGTCCTCTCACCGTCGCGAGACCTCCGCCATTCGCAGGTGCGCCGTTGCCGCCGGAGGTGAGCTCTCGTGCACCGTGTTTCCACACCGCAAGTCGGCCGAGACGGCCATGGCCTGCAGGTCCCTACGGACGCATTGGATGGCCTCCGCCAGCGAGGTGTTCGATGAAATGGGCGTACTAAAATTTGTCGCTTTTCATCTGTAGATCATGGTGGACAGCGACGACGACTACTTCTTCAAGAACTTCATCGACACGTCGTCAGACGAGGAGTCCGACGACGAATTTTTCATGGAGGCTGCGCTGATCATCCACGAGCATATTGTCTCGCAGATCCCCGTGCACCAGGGGTCCTTGCCGGGGCGCGCGGCCGCCTTGGACCGCAAAAGAGAACACGGCCACGACCAGCTCTTCACCGACTACTTCCAACCCAAGGCATTGTTCACGCCGGCCATGTTTCGCCATCGTTTTCGGATGTCCAGACCGTTGTTCCGCCGGATAATGGATGGCGTCAAGCTCTATGACGACTACTTCTGCGCGAAAGTGGATGCAATTAGCAAGGTAGGCCTCTCTTCGTACCAGAAATGCACGGCAGCGATTAGGATACTCGCATATGGCGTTGCCGGTGATTTCGTAGATGAGTACACGCGCATGAGTGAGTCTACCGGCTTGGAAGCGATGTACAGGTTCTGCAGAGCAGTGATCGGTTCGTTCGGAGAACAGTACCTCCGGCAACCTAATGCAGAGGACACAGCTCGTCTGTTGTCAATCAACGCTTCCATGGGTTTTCCTGGGATGCTTGGCAGCTGATTGCGTGTAATGCACACGTCCGTTGGGAACCCCAAGAGGAAGGTGTGATGCGCACAGCAGCAAGTTTTCCCTCAGTAAGAAACCAAGGTTATCGAACCAGTAGAAGTCAAGAAGCACGTTGAAGGTTGATGGCGGCGGAGTGTAGTGCGGCGCAACACCAGGGATTCCGGCGCCAACGTGGAACCTGCACAACACAATCAAAATACTTTGCCCCAACGTAACAGTGAGGTTGTCAATCTCACCGGCTTGCTGTAAACAAAGGATTAGATGTATAGTGTGGATGATGATGATTGTTTGCGAAGAACAGTAAAGAACAATTGCAGTAGATTGTATTTCAGATGTAAAGCATAGGACCGGGGTCCACAGTTCACTAGTGGTGTCTCTCCCATAAGAAATAGCATGTTGGGTGAACAAATTACAGTTGGGCAATTGACAAATAAAGAAGGCATAACAATGCACATACATGTATCATGATGAGTACTATGAGATTTAATCAGGGCATTACGACAAAGTACATAGACCGCTATCCAGCATGCATCTATGCCTAAAAAGTCCACCTTCAGGTTATCATCCGAACCCCCTCCAGTATTAAGTTGCAAACAACAGACAATTCCATTAAGTATGGTGCGTAATGTAATCAACACAAATATCCTTAGACAAAGCATCGATGTTTTATCCCTAGTGGCAACAGCACATCCACAACCTTAGAACTTTATGTCACTGTCCCAGATTTAATGGAGGCATGAACCCACTATCGAGCATAAATACTCCCTCTTGGAGTCACAAGTATCAACTTGGCTAGAGCCTCTACTAGCAACGGAGAGCATGCAAGAACATAAATAACATATATGATAGATTGATAATCAACTTGACATAGTATTCAATATTCATCGGATCCCAACAAACATAACATGTAGCATTACAAATAGATGATCTTGATCATGATAGGCAGCTCGCAAGATCTAACATGATAGCACAATGAGGAGAAGACAACCATCTAGATACTGCTATGGACCCATAGTCCAGGGGTGGACTACTCACACATCGATCCGGAGGCGATCATGGCGATGAAGAGACCTCCGGGAGATGATTCCCCTCTCCGGCAGGGTGCCGGAGGCGATCTCCTGAATCCCCCGAGATGGGATTGGCGGCGGCGGCGTCTCTGTAAGGTTTTCCGTATCGTGGCTCTCGGTACTAGGGGTTTCACGATGAAGGCTTTAAGTAGGCGGAAGGGCATGTCAGGAGGCGTCACGGGGGGGCCACACAACAGGGCCGCGCGGCCAGGACCTGGGTCGCGCCGCCCTGGTGTGTCGCCACCTCGTGGCCCCACTTCGTATCTCCTCCGGTCTTCTGGAAGCTTCGTGGAAAAATAGGCCCCTGGGCGTTGATTTCGTCCAATTCCGAGAATTTTCCATACTAGGATTTCTGAAACCAAAAATAGCAGAAAACAGCAACTAGCTCTTCGGCATCTCGTCAATAGGTTAGTGCCGGAAAATGCATAATAATGACATATAATGTGTATAAAACATGTGGGTATCATCATAAAAGTAGCATGGAACATAAGAAATTATAGATACGTTTGAGACGTATCAAGCATCCCCAAGCTTAGTTCCTACTCGCCCTCGAGTAGGTAAACGATAACAAGGATAATTTCTGAAGTGACACGCTATCATAATCTTGATCATACTATTGTATAGCATATGAGATGAATGCAGCGATTCGAAGCAATGATGAAGATAATGAGTAAACTGATGACCCACAAGTATAGGGGGTGTATCGTAGTATCTTCGATAAGTAAGAATGTCGATCCCAACGAGGAGCAGAAGGTGTTGACAAGCAGTTTCGATGAAGGATTCACTGTAAATGCTCACAGACAAGTATTTATGGGGTTTTGATATAGCAGATGAAATAAGTACAAGTAAGTAAAGTGCGAGAGTAATAATTGCAGCGAGTGGCCCAATCCTTTTTAGCATAAAGGACAAGCCGGTTTGTTTACTTATAATAACCAAACGTTCTCGAGGACACACGGGATTTCAGTCTAGTGCTTTCGCTACATACGGCTAATTAATCTTCATTGTTTTGATAAGTGTTGTGTGGGTGAACCTATGCTAATGTACCGCCCTTACTAGGACTTATACATACTTGTGATTATACCCCTTGCAAGCATCCGCAACTACAAGAAAGTAATTAAGATAAATCTAACCACAGCCTTAAACTCTGAGATTCTGCTATCCCTCCTGCATCGATATACCAATGGGGGCTCAGGTTTCTGTCACTCCGGCAACCCCGCAATTGGCAAACGAGTACAAGATGCATTCCCCTAGGCCCATAAAGGTGAAGTGTCGTGTAGTCGACGTTCACACGACACCACTAGAAGAATAACACCACAACTTAAATATCATAACATTGAATATTACTCAACCATACTTCACTACTAACATTTAGACTTCACCCATGTCCTCAAGAACTAAACGAACTACTCACGAGACATCATATGGAACATGATCAGAGGTGATATGATGATGAATAACAATCTGAACATAAACCTTGGTTCAACGGTTTCACTCAATAGCATCAATAACAAGTAGAAATCAACACCGGGAGAGTTTCCCCTATCAAACAATCAAGATCAAACCCAAATTGTTACAGCGGTGACGGCGTGCAGCGGTGGAGACGGCGGTGATGATGATGAAGATGATGACGATGGTGATGGAGATGATGTCCAGCTCGATGACGGTGATGATGGCGTCGATTTCCCCCTCCGGGAGGGAATTTCCCCGGCGGATCTCAGCCTGCCGGAGAGCTCTTTTCTCTCTGGTGTTCTCCGCCCCGCAGAGGCGGCTGTGGCTCTTCGCGATGTACCCCTGGAGCTTAGGTTTTCGGGATGAAGGCGTACGCGAAGAAAAGGAGGCGAGAGGGGGCTGTGGGCCCCCTCCTCACAGGGCGGCGCGGCCAGGCCTTGGGCCGCGCCGGCCTATGGGGTGGGCCCACCTTGGGTCCCCTCGGCTCCCCCTTCCGGCTCCCTTCGTCTTCTGGAGAAATAGGATTTTTCATATAATTTCCGTCAACTGTTGATCTTCCGAAATATTGCATTCTGACGGCGCTTTTTCCAGCAGAATCCTGACTCCGGTGCGCGATCCTCCAATAATCATGAAACATGCAAAATAGATGAAATAACATAAGTATTATCTCCAAATATGAAATATATCAATGAATAACAGCAAATTATGATATAAAATAGTGATACAAATTGGACGTATCAACTCCCCCCAAGCTTAGACTTCGCTTGTCCCCAAGCGAAACTGAACTCGGTAAACAGGACCACATGTTTATGGAGTGAAGAGTCGATAAATCAAATGCGGACAAGAAGCATCATATTCATTCACACAAGACATTCTAGTGAACAACTTCCTCATATAACTCAACTTGAAACAAGTATAAGGTAATCACAAATAAAGGTGCATAAGAAATCATAGTTGGTGATGGCAAACTTCGTTCTTGGTCAGAGAACAATTAACAGGTTATTCTTATCTATCGAGCAGCGCTCTCATGTTAAAGTTTATATGGCTCATCGTGCATACTCAATCATAATGATCATTGATAACTTTCAAAGCTATATTCATTCAGATAAAACTTGTACTAAACAAGGAAGAGTAAAAGACATGATGAAGCAAATCACAATATAATGGTTTGATCACAACAACTCAAATGCTTGCTTGAGATGGAGGGAAATAGGTTTACTGACTCAACATAAAATAAAAGGCAGGCCCTTCGCAGAGGGAAGCAGGGATTAAATCATGTGCTAGAGCTTTTTCAGTTTTGAAATCATATAAAGAGAATAAAAGTAATATTTTGAGAGGTGTTTGTTGTTGTCAACGACTGGTAGCGGGTACTCTAACCCCCTCGCTAGACAAACTCTCGAAGAGCGGCTCCCATTAAGGCATTTTCATTTTGGGTGGCACCCCTTCCAACCTTACTTTCACAAACCATGGCTAACCGAATCCTCGGGTGCCTGCCAACAATCTCATACCATGAAGGGGTGCCTTTTTATTTTAGTTTTATTTAGATGACACTCCTCCCAACCTTTGCTTTCTCAAGCCATGGCTAACCGAATCCTCGGGTGCTGTCCAACAATCACATACCATGGAGGAGTGTCTATTTGTAGTATCATGAAAGTTAATTAATCGGGGCTGGGAACCCCATTGCCAGCTCTTTTTGCAAAATTATTGGATAAGTGGATGAAGCCACTAGTCCATTGGTGAAAGTTGCCCAACAAGATTGAAAGATAAAACACCACATACTTACTCATGAGCCATAAAACATTGACACAAATAAGAGATGATAAATTTTGAATTGTTTAAAGGTAGCACACGAAGTATTTACTTGGAATGGCAGGAAATACCATGTAGTAGGTAGATATGGTGGACACAAATGGCATAGGTTTGGGTTGAGGTTTGGATGCACGAGAAGCATTCCCTCTCAGTACATGTCTTTGGCTAGCAAGGTTAATTAGCAAGCACAAAAGTTGAGGGAAACAAACGAATATACATGTGATAGAAACAAATCATGCATCTTTCTTGTAAGCACAAACAATTTTAACTTCAGAATAATAAGCTATGAGCTAACAAGAAAGGAAGACAATGAAAAAAACTATATATATATTTCTCTTTTCTACTTAAACCTCAAGGTGTTGTTGCTATTGACCAATGCTAAGTTTGCCAAAACCAAATAGATTTACTCAATGCTCCCAAAGTGGTACCAATACTAAAATCAAGATCAATCATATAATAGAAATTGCAAACTAAAATAAGGTGTGCAATATGTAAATGATAAGACTTCTCATTAATATTTCATAACGATAACTCACACCAAGGGATACATAGACAACCGACTAAAGGAGAGATACTTCCACACTGCAACCCATCTTATATGATAACTTCCCTACTCATGATATGACACTACTTGATAGTAAAAAAGTAAAAGGTAGTGATGATGTGATACCGCGGCACTCCCCCAAGCTTGGAAAAAACCAAGGGGATGCCAATACCGATGATGAATTGCTCCTTTGGCGATGGTGGTGATGAATTCCCGACAAGCTTCTCCACAAGCTCCTGAAGCTCATCAATCTTGTACATGAGGTTGCGGATCATCTCCGAATTGTGCTCGACGCGATTAAGAAGTATGTCCGACGGCGAGTCCCAATTCTTGGAGTTATTTCCCCACCCTTCAGCTTCAAGCTTCGTCCTTCCTGCAGTGTTAGAACGATCTATATCCCAATTGCTAGGCAATGCTGCCTTGGGAGTCCTTTCAATTTGATTATTGTAGATTAGATTGCGGAAGGGATGGTAAGTGCCTGAAGAAGATGTCTTTGGAGCTAGGTAATGACGTGGAACCCTTCCTCCGGTGTGAATTCTTGCGCTCCTGTTTGCACTAAAAGGGTTATCCACCACTTTGATGCTTGCGACGGTAGCACGCGGGTATGCGCGCGAGTCTTCCTCCACTTCTTCTTCATCTTCTTTCTTGACGCTCTCGTCCACCTCTTTCCACTCGGGATCTTGAATGTCTTCATCCGAAAGCCCCTTGCCCTTATTGCTGGAGGCCATGGTGCTCCTAGATTGAAAATAGATCCTGGCAGAAACAGCTCGAAACAAAACACGTCGAGAAAACGATATACGGACCTCCAGGGGTCCGGGGGATTATATAGCAGGAATTTTTATGTCATAAGGAAAGTACCAGGTCGAACCGGAGTCGGAAAGGGGCGACGAGGCGGCCAGCTCATAGGGCGGCGCGGGCCAAGGCCTGGCCACGCCGGCCTATGGGGGCACGCCCTCGTGCGTCTCCTCCACTCCATTTCGATCTCGTAATTTTTCATATTTTCCAAAAACAGCAAAAACATTGTTCGAAAAGTAAATCACGAACTTTTTATTACCTGTACTGTTACCTATTCAAAGTCGAGTTCTGGCGGACTGTCAATTTGACCTTTGATGAAAGCCTCTGGTGTTTCCACTCGAATAACATCAACATCTACATTATAAGAATCACCTGAGATATAATGCTTGAGTCTTTGTCCATTCACCACTTGCGTGGCATTGCCTTGGAGAGAACTAATTTTAATTGCTCCTGAACGATACACCTCCTCAACAACATATGGTCCTTCCCATTTCGAGAGTAATTTCCCTGCAAAGAATCTGAGACGGGACCGATACAATAGGACTTTATCCCCAATATTAAACTCTCTTTTGATAATCCTTCTATCATGCCATTTCTTAACTTTCTCTTTAAAGAGTTTAGCATTTTCATAAGCTTCATTTCTCCATTCATCTAGAGAACGTAATTGCATCAACCTCTTATTACCGGCTAGTTTAGGATCTTTGTTTAGTTCTCTAACAGCCCAATAAGCTTTGTGCTCTAGTTCTAAAGTTAAATGACAAGCTTTTCCATAAACCAGTTTATAAGGTGACATTCCCATGGGGTTTTTATAAGCAGTTCTATAAGCCCATAGTGCTTCCTTCAATTTACTAGCCCAATTATTTCTAGTTTTATTAACAGTCTTTTGCAAGATAGATTTAATTTCTCTATTTGATAGTTCTACTTGCCCACTAGTTTGAGGATGATAAGCGGAAGCAATTCTATGATTAATACCATATTTAGCAAGAGTTTTTCTAAAACCACCATGAATAAAATGAGAACCTCCATCTGTCATAATATATCTAGGAACTCCAAATCTAGGAAAAATAATGTCTAAAGGCATTCTTAAAGAGGTCTCACCATCAGCACTTTTTGTAGGTATGGCTTCCACCCATTTAGTAACATAATCAACAGCAACAAGTATATGAGTGTTACCTTCTGAAGAGGGAAAAGGTCCCATGAAGTCAAATCCCCAACAATCAAACGGTTCAATAACAAGAGTATAATTCATAGGCATTTCATTGCGTCTGGAGATATTACCAACCCTTTGACATTCATCACAAGATAAAATAAACTTCCTTGCATCTTTGAAAAGAGTTGGCCAATAAAAACCTGATTGTAGAACCTTTTGCACGGTTCTATCTCCGGCGTGATGTCCTCCATAAGCACTACCATGATATTTACTCAATATCTCTTGTTGCTCATATTCGGGAACACATCTTCGCAGAATACCATCCACTCCTTCTTTATATAAGTGTGGGTCATCCCAAAAATAATGCCTCAAGTCATAAAAGAATTTCCTCCTTTCTTTGAAACTGAAAAGGTTGGAGGCAAGTACTTGGAAACAATAAAGTTAGCATAATCAGCATACCAAGGACTGTCTCGCAAGCTCACCTTTATTACAGCCAATTGTTCATTTGGAAAACTATCATTAACAGGAACAGGATCATAAGCAATATTTTCCAATCTAGACAAATTATCAGCAACAGGATTATCAGCACCTTTCCTATCTACAATATGTAAATCAAATTCTTGCAATGTATACCCATCTAATAAGCCTTGGCTTAGCATCTTTCTTTTGCATAAGGTATCTGATTGCAGCATGATCAGTATGAATAGTAACTTTTGAATCAACGATATAAGATCTAAACTTATCACAAGCAAAGACTACAGCTAACAATTCTTTTTCAGTAGTAGCATAATTTCTTTGAGCAGCATCAAGAGTTTTACTAGCATAATGAATAACATTCAGTTTTTTATCTACTCGCTGTCCAAGAACAGCGCCTACAGTAAAATCACTAGCATCACACATAATTTCAAATGGTAAGTTCCAATCAGGAGGTTCAACTATAGGGGCAGTTGTTAAGGCTTTCTTTAGAGTTTCAAAAGCTTCCTTACAATCATCATCAAAAACAAAAGGTACGTCTTTTTGAAGAAGATTAGCAAGAGGCTTTGAAATCTTGGAGAAGTCTTTAATAAACCTCCTATAAAACCCAGCATGACCAAGAACACTACGAATACCTTTAACATCCCTAGGATAGGGCATCTTCTCAATGGTTTCAACTTTAGCTCTATCAACTTCAATACCTCTCTCGGAAATTTTATGTCCCAATACAATTCCTTCATTAGCCATAAAGTGGCATTTCTCCCAATTAAGAACAAGGTTAGTTTCTTCACATCTCTGCAAAACTTTATCAAGGTTCCGCAAGCAATTATCAAAAGAATTTCCATAGATGGAAAAATCGTCCATGAATACCTCTACAATACTCTCACAAAAGCCATGAAAAATAGCAGACATGCATCTTTGAAAAGTAGCATGAGCATTACATAAACCAAAAGGCATACGCCTATAAGCATAAGTTCCATAGGGACAAGTGAAAGTGGTTTTCTCTTGATCTTTAGTTTTAACAGCAATTTGTGAAAACCCAGAATAACCATCAAGAAAGCAAAAAATGAGTATTTTTAGATAACCTTTCTAACATTTGATCAATAAGAGGCAAAGGGTAATGATCTTTCTTAGTAACCTTATTAACTTTTCGATAATCAATGCACATTCTATACCCTACAACTACTCTTTGAGGTATGAGCTCATCATTATCATTAGGCACTGATAACCCACAAGTATAGGGGATCGCAGCAGTCTTCGCGGGTAGTAAAACCCAATTTATTGATTCGACACAAGGGAGACAAAGAATACTTGAAAGTCTTAACAACGGAGTTGTCAATTCAGCTGCACCTGGAAACAGACTTGCTCGCAAGAGTTTATCTGTAGTAACAGTTTTATAGCAATAGCAGTAGTCAAATAACAGCAGCAGAGTAACAGAGACAGCAGTAGTGATTATAGTAAACAGCAGGATTAAAATACTGTAGGCACGGGGACGGATAACGGGCGTTGCATGGATGAGAGAAACTCATGTAACAATCAAGCAGGGCATTTGCAGATAATAATAAAACGGTGTCTAAGTACAAAGCAATCAATAGGCATGTGTTCCAATTATAGTCGTACGTGCTCGCAATGAGAAACTTGCACAACATCTTTTGTCCTACCAGCCGGTGGCAGCCGGGCCTCAAGGGAATCTACTGGATATTAAGGTACTCCTTTTAATAGAGTACCGGAGCAAAGCATTAACACTCCGTGAACACATGTGATCCTCACATCACTACCATCCCCTCCGGTTGTCCCGATTTCTGTCACTTCGGGGCCATTGGTTCCGGACAGCGACATGTGTATACAACTTGCAGGTAAGACCATAAACAATGAATATCATGATGAAATAATAACATGTTCAGATCTGAGATCATGGCACTCGGGCCCTAGTGACAAGCATTAAGCATAACAAGTTGCAACAATATCATCAAAGTACCAATTACGGACACTAGGCACTATGCCCTAACAATCTTATACTATTACATGACCAATCTCATCCAATCCCTACCATCCCCTCCAGCCTACAGCGGGGGAATTACTCACACATGGATGGGGGAAACATGGCTGGTCGATGGAGAGGCGTCAGTGGTGATGGTGGCGATGATCTCCTCCAATTCCCCGTCCCGGCGGAGTGCCAGAACGGAGACTTCTGGCTCCCGAGACGGAGTTTCGCGATGTGGCGGCGTTCTGGAGGGTTTCTGGCGACTTCGACTTCTCTCCGTGCGTTTTTAGGTCGAAGGCAATAAGTAGTCCAAAAGAGGGCGTCGGAGGCCAGCCGAGGCCACCACACACTAGGGCCGCGCGCCCCCCTCCTGGGCCGCGCCGGCCTAGTGTGTGGGGCCCTCGGGCCCCCACCTGGCTTGCCCTTCTGGCTCCGTCAGTATTCTGGGAAAATAGGACCTTTCGCATAAATTCCGAGGATTTTCCTGAAAGTTGGATTTCTGCACAAAAACGAGACACCAGAACAGTTCTGCTGAAAACAGGGTTAGTCCGTGTTAGTTGCATCCAAAATACACAAATTAGAGGCAAAACAATAGCAAAAGTGTTCGGGAAAGTAGATACGTTTTGGACGAATCAACTCCCCCCAAGCTTAGCTTATTGCTTGTCCTCAAGCAATTCAGTTAACAACTGAGCGATAAAAGAACTTTCACGAACACATTTGTTCATATGATGTAAATATTCTCATGCTATGGTTAACACTTAGGCAGTTCATAATAAGATACATGCAAATAAGATCATCTAATAGCTATGTCAATCATGGAAAGGTACCAACAATTAATAATAAGCATCATGAATCATGTATATAAGCAGGATTGCAATGTTCATAAAAGAGTATGATAGAGTGGTATCTCGCTTGCCCATATTTGATCAGCAAAACATAAATGCTCAGGCACCTCTGAAGTTCATAGAAAGACTAGAAATAGTGATTGTCAAAGATAAAAGCATCAAAGTTATACCACAATCAATCATATTTTGAGACAAGCATATTACACTAAGAATGACAGTTGTGCTCTCAAGAAAGTACTCAAAGAAAGGATGGAGACTCAATGTAAAAGTAAAAGATTGACCCTTCGCAGAGGGAAGCAGGGATTAACATGCGCTAGAGCTTTTCATTTTTAAAACAGGAGTAAAATTGTTTTGAGAGGTGTTTGTTGTTGTCAACGAATGGTAATGGGTACACCAACTACCTCGCCAACCGGACTTCCAAGAGCGGCTCCCATGAAGGACGTTATCTCTACCAGCAAGGTAGATCATCCCTCTTCTCTTTTGTTTACACACGTATTTTAGTTTTTATTATGAGTGACACTCCCCCCAACCTTTGCTTACACAAGCCATGGCTAACCGAATCCTCGGGTGCCTTCCATCAATCACATACCATGGAGGAGTGTCTATTTGCAAAATTAAGTTGCTTACTGATGGATCAGAGCAAAACATGTGAAGAGAATTATTAATGAAGTTTGATTAATCGGGGCTGGGAACCCCATTGCCAGCTCTTTTTGCAAAATTATTGGATAAGCGGATGTGCCACTAGTCCATAATGAAAGTCTGTCAAGAGTAAATGACAAGATTGAAAGTTAAACACCACATACTTCCTCATGAGCTATGAAACATTAACACAAATTGAGAAGCATTTTGAAGGTTTAAAGGTAGCGCATGAGAATTTACTTGGAATGGTTTGAAATGCCATGCATAGGTATTTATGGTGGACACTTTGGAACAACTTGGTTTTCAGGGGTTTGGAAGCACGAGCAGTGTTCCCGCTCAGTACAAGTGAAGGCTAGCAAAAGACTAGGGAGCGACAAATCAAGAGAGCAGTAACTGTCATAATCATGCTTGCGGCAAAATAAATTAACTGAGGCATAAGAGTGATACAAAAACTCTGAAGCAATGTAAATCATCGAGGCTTAATTGACTTTTGTTCAGTCATATGCATGCGTGAGCATGTGCCAAGTTAATTCAAACGAATTATTCAGAGGAGGATACCACAATATCATACCTATTTATGAATAAAATAGTGCAAGCAAACATCCATGACATGCTACTCATATTAATAAATTGGAGCAAAACATGAGAGATCATGAACTACTAGACTTTCTTAAATGACATATACCTCACATGAACCAACCAAGCCTGATCACATGGATGAGTATATGTACAAAAATGAAAACAAATAGAGTTCATACCAGCCTCTCACCACAATCAGATTGTCGTAGATCGTCATTATTGTCTTTCACTTGTGTAGCTTGAATAATATGGAATGAAAACCACGCTCCAGCCACCGAAGACCATTGAACTCATAAAGAACTTTACAAAACCAAAGAAGAACAACAAATATTTTTGGTGTTTTCGAATTTGGAAACAAGAACAAAAGGAAACAAGCAAACAAAGCAAAATCTTTTTGGATTTTCTTATAGCAAACCAACGATAGCAAATAAAGTAAGATAAAAGCAAGAAACTAAAATAAACAAGTGGTGAAGAGAAACAACAGAAATATTTTTGGTCTTTTTGTGTTTTAGGAAAGAAACAAAGTAAGAATAAGAAAATGGAAACTAAAAGAAACACAGAAAAGCAGGATGGCAGAAATCTGCCAAAACCTAACAGCAGTACAGAAATCGATTTTTACAAAAATCTTCCGTTGCTCAGCTCGAAAAGTGTTCAACTAATGAAAGTTAGATAACAACCTGGGGAACATGCACAAAAATTGGAAGCTCAAAATAACGTTCTGGCTGTGCGCACGAATTTTTTTAGTAACAGTCCAGAATCTGTTTTCAGGCAGCACCTCCCCAAATATCATCTTCCTCTCATTAGAAAACCACTCAAAGAAACTAAACAAGTATATACAAGTATCCAGCAACCATAATATGCAAAGAATGAGTGATGCCGGTATACCTCCCCCCAAGCTTAGGCTTTTGGCCTAAGTGGAGATCAACCCCAACGAGGGTCTGGGTTCCATGCCGGTGGGTCATACATGGAGTAGTCATAATAAAGTCCCGATGCAGAAGAAAAGCGTGGAGGCTCCTCATGCCCAACTTGTTGATGCGAAGAACTTGCTGCATCGGATGACGAGTCGAGGTGTTCCTCGTCCTCCTCCGTGTTGTCTCTTGCACAATGGCCTCCTCCCTCTATGTGTGCATTAACTGCACTTTCCGTGACTGACCAATCCTCCCTGGAATCAAGGTTAAACAGAGCAGGTGCAGGCAATCCTACTAATTTTTCAGTTTTCTTAGTTATTCTTCAAGCTTTCTTGTAAAATGTTATTCTATAAGACAGGTTGCTCAAATTAGATGAGTCAGAAACAAATTCATGCTTAATCATGGAGACTATGTCAAGTTTCTCTATGGGAAGTTGAATATCAAGGTGGTGAGGTTCTACACCATGCATAGCTAATAAACGAGAGGCGATGAGACCTCCACAAATTCCTCCCTTCTCACGGTTAGTAGCAAGTCTGTTGGCTATCAAAGCACCCAAGTTATAAGTCTTATCACCTTGTAATGCAGCAGCTAGAAAGGCTAAATCCTGAATAGATATTTTACTTCCATTCTTTCTTGCTAGAACGCACTTGGTGATGAAATAAGCAAAGTAACGAATAGCTGGGAGTTGAATGCTACTGATTTTACCACCATCCTCTGAGAAGCTTCTTCCATGACAAATCATCTTGAAGAGGTCCAAGAACTCTTGCGGCGATCCTCTTATCTTCTCGCATGATCCCCATTGCGGCACTCTGATTGCTGCACAAAAATCATTGAATGGCAAGTTGACAGTTTTATTATAAATTTTGTACTGAACCATGGGGTTAGATCGCGACCAATTGAATTTAAAATCTTGCACTACAGACATAGTCAGTTTTGCATATTGGCATGGTTCACCCTCAACAAAATCATCCAACCCTGCACGAGAGATTAGACTTTGAACATCTTGCAAGATCCCTGCACTTCTCATAAAATCCACGCACGGATAGTAAGCGGGGTATACTCCTTCTTCGCGGTGAACTCTCATGACCTGTTGCACCTCCAATTCTTGTTGGTTGAGTTGGTGCCTACTCCCTTCCATTTTCTGAAATTTTTCAACAAACAATATAAAACTTGATTTGGTGACATATAATTGAGGGAAACTACCATAGGAACTTGCTAGAGTACTAATCATGCATCAAAACTAGTTTCTACCACTTAGAACAAGCATGCAAGCTCACTAAACATGTTACCTACAGCAGCAAAATATTCAAGATATACTCCACCAAACAAAATTCTACTTGGATGGTTGGAGGAGTCACATACCGAAGAGCAAATGTGCCAAATTTCAGACAGAAATCTGGGCTGAGCAAAGAGATCGAGAAATCTGGAGTTCTTGAGCAAAAACGCGAGTGAGAGGAACCAGGTGCGAGTTTTTTCGGGAGAGAGAAGAATGTGGGAGGAAGAGATGCTGAAGTGGGGCAAAGGGGGACCCACACACCAGGGTGGCGCGCCCCCCTTGCTGGCCGTGCCGGCCAGTGGGGTGCCACCCTGGGGTGCCCCACTGGTCATCCCCAGGTGCTCCCAGGTGCCACGTCGAAAAATAGGACCAACAGTATAATTTTTGTGAATTTTTGAAAACTTTAAAAAATGCACATTTCTGGGTATTAAGTTTATTATTACTGGCCAGGAAATTTTTTTAAAATCTCTAATTAACTAAGGAACTTTACAAAAAAAAAGTGCTACAGCAAGTAGAACAAGTGGAGGAAGAAAGAGATGTTGTTTACCTCCTCTATGCATATAAAAAGTATTTGTTAACAAGGTTGATCAAGTCTTGCCACCAAATAAATTTTACATAGCATAAGAAGAAATAAACCTCAAATCAATCATGTTACCTTGTATTGTATTGATATGGATCCAATCACAAGAGTTTGATATTCTTCTTTAGGCTCATATATAGGACAATCAATGGTTCCCACTTTGATAGTTCTCACATTAGAAATAGTATTAACTCCACATACTTTATCAATCCTCTTGGGGAAATAGACGGTGTGCTCCCTATCATCAACATTGAAAGTAACCTTTCCTTTATTGCAATCAATAACAGCCCCTGCGGTGTTAAGAAAAGGTCTCCCAAGAATAATAGACATATTATCATCTTCAGGCATTTCCAACACAACGAAATCAGTTAATATCAAGCAGTTATTAGTAACTTGAACAGGAACATCCTCACATATACCAACAGGAATAGCTGTAGATTTATCAGCCATTTGCAAAGATATATCAGTAGGTATCAACTTATCTAAGTAAAGTCTCTTATAAAGAGAAAAAGGCATAACACTAACACCGGCTCCCAAGTCACATAGAGCAGTTTTAACATAATTATTCTTAATAGAACAAGGAATAGTAGGTATACCTGGGTCGCCCAACTTCTTTGGAACTTTGCCATTAAAAGAGTAATTAGCAAGCATAGTGGAAATCTCCTCATTAGGAATTTTCCTTTTGTTAGTAACAATATCTTTCATATACTTTGAATAAGGAGGCAATTTAATAGCATCAGTCAAGGTATTTGCAGAAATAAAGGTTTCATCCAATCACAAAATTTATTATAGTGTTCTTCTTCCTTTGATTTTAGTTTCTTAGCAGGAAAAGGCATTTGCTTTTGCACCCAAGGTTCCCTTTCATTACCATGTTTCTTAGCAATAAAATCTTCTTTAGTATACTTTTTATTTTTATCTTGCTTTTCAGGTTCATCTTCAACTTCTTCTTTATCAGAAACATCATTCTTATCATTACCATTATTATTATCATGTTCATTACCACTTTCCGTTTTAGCATCAGAAATAGAAATACTATTAGGATCATTAACAGGTTCAGAGGATTCTACAACATTTTTATGTTTCTTCTTCTTTTTCTTAGAAGGAGCACTAGGTTCAATGCGTTGAGAATCTTGTTCAATTCTTTTGGGATGCCCTTCAGGATATAGAGGATCCTGGGTAGAGACACCACCTCTAGTTGTTACTTCATAAGCATGTTTCTCTTTAGAATTATTTTTTAATAAGTCATTTTGCACTTTAGTAAGCTGATCAATTTGAGTTTGAACCATTTGAAAATGTTTAACAAGCATCTTAACATCATTGGAGGTTCTCTCCGCAATATCATGCAAATTGCTAATAGCTTGAGAATTTTCCATTAAGTGATTCTCTACTCTTATATTAAAATTTTCTTGCTTAACAATATAATTATCAAACTCATCTAAGCATTGCGCAGGAGGTTTTGAATACGGAATATCTTCCCTAGTAAAGCACTGAAGGGAGTTTACCTCAATCATGGATGAAGGGGGAATTATCTCACATATATCTTCTATGGGAGGAAGATTCTTCACATCTTCAGATTTAATACCTTTCTCCTTGAGAGACTTCTTGGCTTCCCTCATATCTTCATCATTCAATTTAATTAAACCCCTCTTCTTCAATATTGGCGTTGGAATTGGTTCAGGCGTAGTCCAATCATCATGATTCCAGCCTATTTTAGCCAATAATTCTTCAGCTTCGTCTGGAGTTCTTTTGCTGAAAACACAACCAGCACAACTATCCAAATATGCCCTAGACTCAATGGTTAGTCCACTATAAAATATATCAAGTAGATCATTCTTTTCTAAATCATGTCCAGGTCGAGCTCTGATAAGAGAACAAAATCTTGCCCAAGCCTCAGGCAATTTCTCTTCATCTCCCTGGTCAAATCTATAAATTTTCTGTAAAGCAGCATGTTGAGCACTAGCGGGAAAGTATTTTCGAAAGAAAACATCACGCAAATCAGTTGGACTTCTAATAGAACCAGGAGGCAAATTATTATACCAAGTTTTAGCATCATCCTTTAATGAGAAAGGAAAAATTTTAGCGACAAAATAAGTACGCATCTTGACATCATCAGAAAACAAGCTACTCATAGAAGAAAGTTCAATCATGTGTTCTACAGCACTTTCTTTTTCAGTACCACAAAAGGGTGCTTTCTCTACAATAGCTATATGAGATAGATCAAGAGAAAAATCATAATCTTTATCCTTAATGCATATAGGAGATGTGGCAAATTTAGGATCAGGAGATAACTTATGTCTAATAGTATATTGTGTGAGAAACTTTTTAATTTTGCTTGCATCAGCAGTAGCATTGCATCTATTAATAAAATCATCATTAAGCTCCACATAATCTTCATCAGGATCATCACTAGAATAATCAAGTTCAGGTGAATTAACAGGTGTAGTAGCATTAGGAGTTTCAGTATTTTCAATTTGTCTAGACCTAGCAATTGTAGCATCTAGAAAAGATCCCAATGAACCACTATCATCAAGCACAGCAGAAACATTATCAATATTATGAGAGTTTTCAGATTCAGCAGAAGTACCAGCAAGTGAAGCATGTGGTGGTGAAACAAGTTTATCAATCACAGATGGTGAATCAAGAGCAGCTGAGGTACTCAGAGTTGTACCTTTTCTTATAGTGGATGGTAATATGGCGACTTTAGGATCGCGAGGTTTACCCATGATGGAGAATTTGCAGCGAACAATATCAATCCAAGTGAACTTCCAAATAAAGCTATGCTCCCCGGCAACGGCGCCAGAAAACAGTCTTAATAACCCACAAGTATAGGGGATCGCAGCAGTCTTCGCGGGTAGTAAAACCCAATTTATTGATTCGACACAAGGGGAGACAAAGAATACTTAAAAGCCTTAACAACGGAGTTGTCAATTTAGCTGCACCTGGAAACAGACTTGCTCGCAAGAGTTTATCAGTAGTAACAGTTTTATAGCAATAGCAGTAGTCAAATAACAGCAGCAGAGTAACAGAGACAGCAGTAGTGATTATAGTAAACAGCAGGATTAAAATACTGTAGGCACGGGGACGGATAACGGGCGTTGCATGGATGAGAGAAACTCATGTAACAATCAAGCAGGGCATTTGCAGATAATAATAAAACGGTGTCTAAGTACAAAGCAATCAATAGGCATGTGTTCCAATTATAGTCGTACGTGCTTGCAATGTGAAACTTGCACAACATCTTTTGTCCTACCAGCCGGTGGCAGCCGGGCCTCAAGGGAATCTACTGGATATTAAGGTACTCCTTTTAATAGAGTACCGGAGCAAAGCATTAACACTCCGTGAACACATGTGATCCTCACATCACTACCATCCCCTCCGGTTGTCCCGATTTCTGTCACTTCGGGGCCATTGGTTCCGGACAGCGACATGTGTATACAACTTGCAGGTAAGACCATAAACAATGAATATCATGATGAAATAATAACATGTTCAGATCTGAGATCATGGCACTCGGGCCCTAGTGACAAGCATTAAGCATAACAAGTTGCAACAATATCATCAAAGTACCAATTACGGACACTAGGCACTATGCCCTAACAATCTTATACTATTACATGACCAATCTCATCCAATCCCTACCATCCCCTTCAGCCTACAGCGGGGGAATTACTCACACATGGATGGGGGAAACATGGCTGGTCGATGGAGAGGCGTCGGTGGTGATGGTGGCGATGATCTCCTCCAATTCCCCGTCCCGGCGGAGTGCCAGAACGGAGACTTCTGGCTCCCGAGACGGAGTTTCGCGATGTGGCGGCGTTCTGGAGGGTTTCTGGCGACTTCGACTTCTCTCTGTGCGTTTTTAGGTCGAAGGCAATAAGTAGTCCGAAAGAGGGCGTCGGGGGCCAGCCGAGGCCACCACACACTAGGGCCGCTCGCCCCCCTCCTGGGCCGCGCCGGCCTAGTGTGTGGGGCCCTCGGGCCCCCACCTGGCTTGCCCTTCTGGCTCCGTCAGTATTCTGGGAAAATAGGACCTTTCGCATAAATTCCGAGGATTTTCCTGAAAGTTGGATTTCTGCACAAAAACGAGACACCGGAACAGTTCTGCTGAAAACAGCGTTAGTCCGTGTTAGTTGCATCCAAAATACACAAATTAGAGGCAAAACAATAGCAAAAGTGTTCGGGAAAGTAGATACGTTTTGGACGTATCAGGCACAACAGTCATTTCTCCTTTCTTAGGAACACAATGCACATGACTAACCCACCTACTATCAGCAATAGGATATATAATACCAGCTTCAAGGAGTCTTAATACCTCATTTCTTACCACATCCTTCATCTTAGGAAATAGACGACGCTGAGGTTCAACAACAGGCTTCGCATCATCTTCCATATTAATGGCGTGTTGGCAAATAGAGGGAGAAATCCCCTTCAAGTCATCAAGAGTGTAGCCAATAGCACCTCGGTGTTTTTTCAGTATTTCCAATAACCTTTCTTCTTCAAACTCTGAAAGCTTAGAACTAATAATAACAGGATATAATTTATTATCATCAATATGAGCATATTTAAGATTATCAGGCAATGGTTTTAAATCAAAGACAGGATCTTCCTTTGGTGGTGGTGTTGTACCCAGATCTTCCACCGGTAAATCATGCTTAAGAATAGGTTGACGAAGGAAAATTTCATCAAGCTCATCTCTTTCTTGCCTAAAAACTTCACTCTCACTATTCTCCAAATGTTGCTGCAAAGGATTACTAGGAGCAAGAGCAATAGATGCACACTGTTCAACTTTAAAATCACTATTAGGCGAATCAATTTTATAAGGAGTTTTGGTAAATTTAGAGAAGTTAAACTCATAAGATTCACCAGCAAATTTAGTCAAAATTTTCTCTTTCTTGCAATCTATAATAGCTCCACAAGTATTTAGAAAAGGTCTACCAAAAATGATAGGACAATATTTACTAGCAGCAGAACCAAGTACCAAAAAGTCAGCAGGATATTTAATCTTACCACATAGAACTTCCACATCTCGAACAATACCAATTGGAGAGATAGTTTCTCTATTAGCCAGCCGAATAACCACATCAATATCTTCAAGTTCACAAGAACCAATTTCATGCATAATCTCCGTGTAAAGCTCATAAGGAATAGCACGAATACTTGCACCAATATCACATAAACCATAATAACAATGATCACTGATACGTCTCCGACGTATCGATAATTTCTTATGTTCCATGCCACATTATTGATGATATCTACATGTTTTATGCATACTTTATATCATATTTATGCATTTTCCGGCACTAACCTATTAACGAGATGTCAAAGAGCCAGTTGCTGTTTTCTGCTGTTTTTGGTTTCAGAAATCCTAGTAAGGAAATATTCTCGGAATTGGACGAAATCAACGCCCAGGGGCCTATTTTGCCACGAAGCTTCCAGAAGACCGAAGAGAAGACGAAGTGGGGCCACGGGGCGCCGCCACACTAGGGCGGCGCGGCCAGCATAGGGCCCGCGTGGCCCTGTTGTGTGGGGCCCCCGTGACGCCCTTTGACCTACCCTTCCGCCTACTTAAAGCCTCCGTCGCGAAACCCCCAGTACCGAGAGCCACGATACGGAAAACCTTCCAGAGACGCCGCCGCCGCCAATCCCATCTCGGGGGATTCAGGAGATCGCCTCCGGCACCCTGCCGGAGAGGGGAATCATCTCTCGGAGGACTCTTCACCGCCATGATCGCCTCCGGAGTGATGAGTGAGTAGTTCACCCCTGGACTATGGGTCCATAGCAGTAGCTAGATGGTCGTCTTCTCCTTATGTGCTTCATTGTCGGATCTTGTGAGCTGCCTAACATGATCAAGATCATCTATCTGTAATGCTATATGTTGTGTTTGTCGGGATCTGATGGATAGAGAATACTATGTTATGTTGATTATCAATCTATTACTTATGTGTTGTTTATGATCTTGCATGCTCTCCGTTATTAGTAGAGGCTCTGGCCAAGTTTTTACTCTTAACTCCAAGAGGGAGTATTTATGCTCGATAGTGGGTTCATACCTCCATTAAATCTGGGACAGTGACAGAAAGTTCTAAGGTTGTGGATGTGCTGTTGCCACTAGGGATAAAACATTGATGCTATGTCCGAGGATGTAGTTATTGATTACATTATGCACCATACTTAATGCAATTGTCTGTTGTTTACAACTTAATACTGGAAGGGGTTCGGATGATAACCTGAAGGTGGACTTTTAGGCATAGATGCATGCTGGATAGCGGTCTATGTACTTTGTCGTAATGCCCAACTAAATCTCACTATACTCATCATATCATGTATGTGCATGGTCATGCCCTCTCTATTTGTCAATTGCCCGACTGTAATTTGTTCACCCAACATGCTATTTATCTTATGGGAGAGACACCTCTAGTGAACTGTGGACCCCGGTCCTATTCTTTACATCGAATACAATCTACTGCAATACTTGTTCTACTGTTTTCTGCAAACAATCATCATCCACACTATACATCTAATCCTTTGTTACAGCAAGCCGGTGAGATTGACAACCTCACTATTACGTTGGGGCAAAGTACTTTGGTTGTGTTGTGCAGGTTCCACATTGGCGCCGGAATCCCTGGTGTTGCGCCGCACTACATCCCGCCGCCATCAACCTTCGACGTGCTTCTTGGCTCCTCCTGGTTCGATAAACCTTGGTTTCTTTCTGAGGGAAAACTTGCTACTGTACGCATCACACCTTCCTCTTGGGGTTCCCAACGGACGTGTCGATTGCACGCATCAAGCTACTTTTCTGGCGCCGTTGCCGGGGAGGAAAGGTAAAAGGCTCTCATACTCCGGTCCCAGGTAAAGTACTTTTCTGGTGCCGTTGTGTGTGTGCTCGAAGCTATTTCCTTTAGATCATGCAATTGCATCTTTTTGTTTCTTGTTTACACTAGTTAGGCATAATGGACAACAATGAGCTTCTTATTCTATTTCCTGATTTAAGACATGGATGGTTTGATGCGAAAATTAAAAAACCTATGGAACATATTAGTATGAACGCTTTGAACACCATTTTTGCTAATGATATGGAAAATTCTAAGCTTGGGGAAGCTGGCTTTGGTGAGCATGATATTTTTAGTCCCCCAAGCATTGAGGAGAAAATTTACTTTGATGATACTTTGCCTCCTATTTATGATGATTATAATGATATTGGTCTTTTAGTACCGCCTGTTATGGAGGATAAATTTGATTATGATTACAATATGCCTCCTATATTTGATGATGAGAATAATAATGATAGCTACTTTGTTGAATTTGCTCCCACTACAACTAATAAAATTGATTATGCCTATGTGGAGAGTAATAATTTTATGCATGAGACTCATGATAAGAATGCTTTATGTGATAGTTATATTGTTGAGTTTGCTCATGTTGTTACTGAAAGTTATTATGAGAGAGGAAAATATGGGTGTAGAAATTTTCATGTTACTAAAACACCTCTCTATGTGCTGAAATTTTTGAAGCTACACTTGTTCTATCTTCCTATGCTTGTTACTTTTTTCTTCATGAACTTGTTTATTTACAAAACTCCTATGCATAGGAAGCATGTTAGACTTAAATTTGTTTTGAATTTGCCTCTTGATGCTCTCTTTTGCTTCAACTACTATTTCTTGCGAGTGCATCATTAAAACTGCTGAGCCCATCTTAATGGCTATAAAGAAAGAACTTCTTGGGAGATAACCCATGTGTTTATTTTGTTACAGTAATTTTATTTTGTATTTGTGTCTTGGAAGTTGTTACTACTGTAGCAACCTCTCCTTATCTTAATTTTGTTGCGTTGTTGTGCCAAGTAAAGTCTTTGATAGTAAGGTTCATACTAGATTTGGATTACTGCGCAGAAACAGATTTCTTGCTGTCACGAATCTGGGCCTAATTCTCTGTAGGTAACTCAGAAAATTATGCCAATTTACGTGAGTGATCCTCAGATATGTACGCAACTTTCATTCAATTTGGGAATTTTCATCTGAGCAAGTCTGGTGCCTCTTTAAAATTCGTCTTTACAGACTGTTCTATTTTGACAGATTCTGCCTTTTATTTCGCATTGCCTCTTTTGCTGTGTTGGATGGATTCCTTTGTTCCATTGACTTCCAGTAGCTTTGGGCAATGTCCAGAAGTGTTAAGAATGATTGTGTCACCTCTGAACATGTGAATTTTTATTATGCACTAACCCTCTAATGAGTTTGTTTCGAGTTTGGTGTGGAGGAAGTTTTCAAGGGTCAAGAGAGGAGGATGATATACTATGATCAAGAAGAGTGAAGAGTCTAAGCTTGGGGATGCCCCCGTGGTTCATCCCTGCATATTTCAAGAAGACTCAAGCATCTAAGCTTGGGGATGCCCAAGGCATCCCCTTCTTCATCGACAATTTATCAGGTTTCTTCTCTTCAAACTATATTTTTATTCGGTCACATCTTATGTGTTTTACTTGGAGCGTCTGTGTGCTTTTATTTTTGTTTTGTGTTTGAATAAATGCTTGTGTGGGAAAGAGACACACTCCGCTGGTTCATATGAACACATGTGTTCTTAGCTTTTAATGTTCATGGCGAAGGTTGAAACTGCTTCGTTAATTGTTATATGGTTGGAAACGGGAAATGCTACATGTAGTAATTGATAAAATGTCTTGGATAATTTGATACTTGGCAATTGTTGTGCTCATGTTTAAGCTCTTGCATCATATACTTTGCACCTATTAATGAAGAAATACATAGAGCTTGCTAAAATTTGGTTTGCATAATTGGTCTCTCTAAGGTCTAGATAATTTCTAGTAAAGAGTTTGAACAACAAGGAAGACGGTGTAGAGTCTTATAATGTTTACAATATGTCTTTTATGTGAGTTTTGCTGCACCGGTTCATCCTTGTGTTTGTTTCAAATAACCTTGCTAGCCTAGCCTTGTATTGAGAGGAATTCTTCTCGTGCATCCAAATCCTTGAGCCAAAAACTATGCCATTTGTGTCCACCATACCTACCTACTACATGGTATTTCTCCGCCATTCCAAAGTAAATTACTTGAGTGCTACCTTTAAATAATTCAAAATTTATCACCTCTGATGTGTGTCAATGTTTTATAGCTCATGAGGAAGTATGTGGTGTTTATCTTTCATTCTTGTTGGGCAACTTTCACCAATGGACTAGTGGCTTCATCCGCTTATCCAATAATTTTGCAAAAAGAGTCATGCGGGGTTCCCAGCCCCCAATTAATCAACCTTCATTAATAATTCTCTTCACATGTTTTGCTCTGATTCATCAGTAAGCAACTTAATTTTGCAAATAGACACTCCTTCATGGTATGTGAATGTTGGAAGGCACCCGAGGATTCGGTTAGCCATGGCTTGTCTAAGCAAAAGGTTGGGAGGAGTGTCATCCATAAATAAAACTAAAATACATGTGTAAACAAAAGAGAAGAGGGATGATCTACCTTGTTGGTAGAGATAACGTCCTTCATGGGAGCCGCTCTTTGAAGGTTTGTCTGGCAAGGGGGTTAGAGTGCCCACTACCATTCGTTGACAACAACAAACACCTCTCAAAATTTCACTTTTATGCTCTCTTTATGTTTTCAAAACCAAAGCTCTAGCACAAATATAGCAATCAATGCTTCCCTCGTCGAAGGGCCATTCTTCTACTTTTATGTTGAGTCAGTTCACCCATTTCCTTCTGTCTTAGAAGCAAACACTTGTGTTAACTGTGCATTGATTCTTACATACTTGCATATTGCATTTGTTATATTACTCTATGTTGACAATTATCCATGAGATATACATGTTACAAGTTGAAAGCAACCGCTGAAACTTAATCTTCCTTTATGTTGCTTCAATACCTTTTACTTTGAATTATTGCTTTATGAGTTAACTCTTATGCAAGACTTATTGATGCTTGTCTTGAAAGTACTATTCATAAAAAGTCTTTGCTTTATGATTCATTTGTTTACTCATGTCATTACCATTGTTTTGATCGCTGCATTCATTACATATGCTTACAATAGTATGATCGAGGTTATGATGGCATGTCACTCCAGAAATTATCTTTGTTATCGTTTACCTGCTCGGGACGAGCAGGAACTAAGCTTGGGGATGCTGATACGTCTCCGACGTATCGATAATTTCTTATGTTCCATGCCACATTATTGATGATATCTACATGTTTTATGCATACTTTATATCATATTTATGCATTTTCCGGCACTAACCTATTAACGAGATGCCGAAGAGCCAGTTGCTGTTTTCTGCTGTTTTTGGTTTCAGAAATCCTAGTAAGGAAATATTCTCGGAATTGGACGAAATCAACGCCCAGGGGCCTATTTTGCCACGAAGCTTCCAGAAGACCGAAGAGAAGACGAAGTGGGGCCACGGGGCGCCGCCACACTAGGGCGGCGCGGCCAGCATAGGGCCCGCGCGGCCCTGTTGTGTGGGGCCCCCATGACGCCCTTTGACCTGCCCTTCCGCCTACTTAAAGCCTCCGTCGCGAAACCCCCAGTACCGAGAGCCACGATACGGAAAACCTTCCAGAGACGCCGCCGCCGCCAATCCCATCTCGGGGGATTCAGGAGATCGCCTCCGGCACCCTGCCGGAGAGGGGAATCATCTCCCGGAGGACTCTTCACCGCCATGATCGCCTCCGGAGTGATGAGTGAGTAGTTCACCCCTGGACTATGGGTCCATAGCAGTAGCTAGATGGTCGTCTTCTCCTTATGTGCTTCATTGTCGGATCTTGTGAGCTGCCTAACATGATCAAGATCATCTATCTGTAATGCTATATGTTGTGTTTGTCGGGATCCGATGGATAGAGAATACTATGTTATGTTGATTATCAATCTATTACCTATGTGTTGTTTATGATCTTGCATGCTCTCCGCTATTAGTAGAGGCTCTGGCCAAGTTTTTACTCTTAACTCCAAGAGGGAGTATTTATGCTCGATAGCGGGTTCATGCCTCCATTAAATCTGGGACAAAGGATGAAAGTTCTAAGGTTGTGGATGTGCTGTTGCCACTAGGGATAAAACATTGATGCTATGTCCGAGGATGTAGTTATTGATTACATTACGCACCATACTTAATGCAATTGTCTGTTGTTTACAACTTAATACTGGAAGGGGTTCGGATGATAACCTGAAGGTGGACTTTTTAGGCATAGATGCATGCTGGATAGCGGTCTATGTACTTTGTCGTAATGCCCAACTAAATCTCACTATACTCATCATATCATGTATGTGCATGGTCATGCCCTCTCTATTTGTCAATTGCCCGACTGTAATTTGTTCACCCAACATGCTATTTATCTTATGGGAGAGACACCTCTAGTGAACTGTGGACCCCGGTCCTATTCTTTACATCGAATACAATCCCATCGTAATACTTGTTCTACTGTTTTCTGCAAACAATCATCATCCACACTATACATCTAATCCTTTGTTACAGCAAGCCGGTGAGATTGACAACCTCACTGTTACGTTGGGGCAAAGTACTTTGGTTGTGTTGTGCAGGTTCCACGTTGGCGCCGGAATCCCTGGTGTTGCGCCGCACTACATCCCGCCGCCATCAACCTTCGACGTGCTTCTTGGCTCCTCCTGGTTCGATAAATCTTGGTTTCTTTCTGAGGGAAAACTTGCTACTGTACGCATCACACCTTCCTCTTGGGGTTCCCAACGGACGTGTCGATTGCACGCATCAATCACCAATTTTAACAGATAGCATAGGAACACTAGCTTGCTTGGACTTATTAGGATGTCAAACAATATTAGAGGCATCTTCACAAAAAATAATATGACCATCCTCCACATTTTCAGTCACAAGATCTTTAATAATTGCAACAGCAGGTTCAACTTTTATTTGTTCTTCAGGTTCTATAGGTTTCTTTTCACTTTTATGAACCGCACTATTTATAACAGAGTACTCCTTCATTTTAGCAGGGAAAGGAGTTTTTTCAATATAAGCTTCAGGAATAACATGATCAACAGTTTCCACTATAACACATTTATTTATAGATGAATCAATTTTATCTTTATACGGTTCATGATACTTATCAAAGTTCTTCTTAGGCAATTCATAATGAGAAGCAAAAGCTTTATAAAGATTTGCAGCACCTTGAGAATCAAGACCATAAGTAGCACTCATATTACGAAATTTATCAGTATCCATAAAAGCTTCAATGCATTTATAATCATAATTTATACCTGATTCTCTATCCTTGTCGTTCTCCCATCCTTCAGTATTTTCTTGGATCCGATTAGGAAGGTCCCTTTTAAACTCTTCCTTGTTGCGTGTAAATGATCCAGAACAAGAAGTATCCAGCAAGGTCTTGTCTTGAAAAGAAAGTCTTGCATAGAAATTATCAACAATAATATTACCAGGAAGCTCATGAATGGGGCATTTGAGCATTAAAGACTTCAATCTCCCCCACGCTTGGGCAATACTCTCTCCTTCATGAGGCCAAAAATTATATATGCGATTCTGATCTTTGTGAATCTCACTTGGAGGATAGAACTTAGAATAAAACCGGGGCACAATATCATTCCATTCAAGAGAATCCCCATTATCCAGTAATTTATACCAATGCGCCGCTTTACCAGACAGCGATATAGAGAATAGTTTCTTCCTCACTTCATCCATAGCAATACCTGCACACTTGAATAAACCGCATAATTCATGTAAGAACAGTAAATGATCTCCAGGGTGGACAGTTCCATCCCCTGTATAACGGTTATCCACTACACGTTCAATAATTTTCATAGATATTTTGTATGGTATTTCTTCCTTACCTGGCGCCTCATCCACTACCTTTGCAGTAGTAGTAGATTTCCCAAATAAACACTCAAGAGAAGATCTCTCCATAATGAATTATAGCAGCAGGCAGAAATAAAATCAGCACAAACAGTAGAAATTTCCCTTACCAATTCCACTTACCAATAGCGCTTCACTCCCCGGCAACTGCGCCAGAAAATAATCTTGATGACCCACAAGTATAGGGGGTGTATCGTAGTATCTTCGATAAGTAAGAATGTCGATCCCAACGAGGAGCAGAAGGTGTTGACAAGCAGTTTCGATGAAGGATTCACTGTAAATGCTCACAGACAAATATTCAGGGGGTTTTGATATAGCAGATGAAATAAGTACAAGTAAGTAAAGTGCGAGAGTAATAATTGCAGCGAGTGGCCCTATCCTTTTTAGCACAAAGGACAAGCCGGTTTGTTTACTTATAATAACCAAACGTTCTCGAGGACACACGGGATTTCAGTCTAGTGCTTTCGCTACATACGGCTAATTAATCTTCATTGTTTTGATAAGTGTTGTGTGGGTGAACCTATGCTAATGTACCGCCCTTCCTAGGACTAATACATACTTGTGATTATACCCCTTGCAAGCATCCGCAACTACAAGAAAGTAATTAAGATAAATCTAACCACAGCCTTAAACTCTGAGATCCTGCTATCCCTCCTGCATCGATATACCAACGGGGGCTCAGGTTTCTGTCACTCCGGCAACCCGTTGGCAAACGAGTACAAGATGCATTCCCCTAGGCCCATAAAGGTGAAGTGTCGTGTAGTCGACGTTCACACGACACCACTAGAAGAATAACACCACAACTTAAATATCATAACATTGAATATTACTCAACCATACTTCACTACTAACATTTAGACTTCACCCATGTCCTCAAGAACTAAACGAACTACTCACGAGACATCATATGGAACATGATCAGAGGTGATATGATGATGAATAACAATCTGAACATAAACCTTGGTTCAACGGTTTCACTCAATAGCATCAATAACAAGTAGAAATCAACACCGGGAGAGTTTCCCCTATCAAACAATCAAGATCAAACCCAAATTGTTACAGCGGTGACGGCGTGCAGCGGTGGAGACGGCGGTGATGATGATGAAGATGATGACGATGGTGATGGAGATGATGTCCAGCTCGATGACGGTGACGATGGCGTCGATTTCCCCCTCCGGGAGGGAATTTCCCCGGCGGATCTCAGCCTGCCGGAGAGCTCTTTTCTCTCTGGTGTTCTCCGCCCCGCAGAGGCGGCTGTGGCTCTTCGCGATGTACCCCTGGAGCTTAGGTTTTCGGGACGAAGGCGTACGCGAAGAAAAGGAGGCGAGAGGGGGTTGTGGGCCCCCTCCTCACAGGGCGGCGTGGCCAGGCCTTGGGCCGCGCGGGCCTATGGGGTGGGCCCACCTCGGGTCCCCTCGGCTCCCCCTTCTGGCTCCCTTCGTCTTCTGGAAAAATAGGATTTTTCATATAATTTCCGTCAACTGTTGATCTTCCGAAATATTGCATTCTGACGGTGCTTTTTCCAGCAGAATCCTGACTCCGGTGCTCGATCCTCCAATAATCATGAAACATGCAAAATAGATAAAATAACATAAGTATTATCTCCAAATATGAAATATATCAATGAATAACAGCAAATTATGATAGAAAATAGTGATGCAAATTGGACGTATCATAATTAAATGAATCATATAGCAAAGACTTTTCATGAATAATACTTTCAAGACTAGCATCAATAAGACTTGCATAAGAGTTACTCATAAAGCAATAAATTCAAAGTAAAGGCATTGAAGCAACACAAAGGAAGATATAAGTTTCAGCGGTTGCTTTCAACTTCAACATATATATCTCATGGATAATTGTCAACACAAAGTAGTATAACAAGTGCAATAGGTAAACATGTAAGAATCAATGCACACAGTTGACACAAGTGTTTGCTTCTGGGATAGAAAGAATAGGTGAACTGACTCAACATAAAGTAAAAGAATGGCCCTTCGCAGAGGGAAGCATGGATTACTGTTTTTGTGCTAGAGCTTTTATTTTGAAAACATAGAAACAATTTTGTCAACGGTAGTAATAAAGCATATGTGTTATGTATAAGACATCCTATAAGTTGCAAGCCTCATGCATAGATTACCAATATTGCTCGCACCTTGTCCTAATTAGCTTGGATTAACATGGATTATCATTGCATAGCATATGTTTCAACCAAGTGTCACAAAGGGGTACCTCTATGCCGCCTGTACAAAGGTCTAAGGAGAAAGCTCGCATTGGATTTCTCGCTTTTGATTATTCTCAACTTAGACATCCATACCGGGACAACATAGACAACAGATAATGGACTCCTCTTTAATGCATAAGCATTCAACAACAGTTAATTTTCTCATAAGAGATTGAGGATTAGTTGTCCAAACTGAAACTTCCACCATGAATCATGGCTTTAGTTAGCGGCCCAATGTTCTTCTCTAACAGTATGCATACTCAAACCATTTGATCATGAAAATCGCCCTTACTTCAGACAAGACAAACATGCATAGCAACTCACACGATATTCAACAAAGGTAAAAGAGTTGATGGCGTCCCCAGAAACATGGTTACCGCTCAACAAGCAACTTATTAAGAAATAAGACACATAAGTACATATTCTTCACCACAATAGTTTTTAAGGCTAATTTCCCATGAGCTATATATTGCAAAGACAAAGAATAGAATTTTTAAAGGTATCACTCAAGTAATGTACTTTGGAATGGCGGAGAAATACCATGTGGTAGGTAGGTATGGTGGACACAAATGGCATAGTTTTTGGCTCAAAGATTTGGATGCACGAGAAGAATTCCTCTCAATACAAGGCTAGGCTAGCAAGGTTGTTTGAAGCAAACTCAAGTATAAAAGGTGCAGCAAAGCTCACATATGAACATATTGTAGGTATTATAAGACTTTACATTGTCTCCTTGTTGTTCAAACACCTTAACCAAAAAATATCTAGACTCTAGAGATCAATCATGCAAACCAAATTTTAACAAGCTCTATGTAGTTATTCATTAATAGGTACAAGGTACATGATGCAAGAGCTTAAACATGATCTATATGAGCACAACAATTGCCAAGTATCACATTATTCAAGACATTATACCATTTACCACATGCGGCATTTTCCGTTTCCAACCATATAGCAATGAATGAAATAGTCCAACTTTCGCAATGAACATTAAAGATAAAGCTAAGAACATATGTGTTCATATGAAACAGCGAAGCGTGTCTCTCTCCCAAACAAAGAATGCTAGGATCCAATTTTATTCAAACAAAAACAAAAACAAAAACAAACAGACGCTCCAAGTAAAGCACATAAGATGTGACGGAATAAAAATATAGTTTCATTAGAGGTGACCTGATAAGTTGTCGATGAAGAAGGGATGCCTTGGGCATCCCCAAGCTTAGATGCTTGGGTCTTCTTAAAATATGCAGGGATGAACCACGGGGGCATCCCCAAGCTTAAACTTTTCACTCTTCTTGATCATATTGTATCATCCTCCTCTCTTGACCCTTGAAAACTTCCTCCACACCAAACTCACAACAAACTTATTAGAGAGTCAGTGCATAATTCATATATTCAGAGGTGACATAATAATTCTTAACACTTCTGGACATTGCACAAAGCTACTGAAAGTTAATGGAACAAAGAAATCCATCAAACATAGCAAAACTGGCAATGCGAAATAAAAGGCAGAATCTGTCAAAACAGAACAGTCCGTAAATACGAATTTTTTAGAGGCACCAGACTTGCTCAGATGAAAATGCCCAAATTGAATGAAAGTTGCGTACATATCTGGGGATCACGCACGTAAATTGGCAGATTTTTATAAATTTTCTACAGCAGGGGCGGCTCAATTTCGTGACAGCAAGAAATCTGTTCCTGTGCAGTAATCCAAATCTAGTATTGACTTAACTATCAAAGACTTTACTTGGCACAACAATGAAATAAAATAAAGATAAGGAGAGGTTGCTACAGTAGTATCAACTTCCAAGACTCAAATATAAAACAAAGTGCAGAAGTAAAATAATGGGTTGTCTCCCATAAGCGCTTTTCTATAACGCCTTTCAGCTAGGCGCAGAAAGTGTGAATCAAGTATTATCAAGAGATGAAGCATCAACATCAATAGGTATCTTAGATGTTCCATCATCCATAGTGGTGCTAAGGGATTTTTCAATTTTAGGCCTATAATAGTTTTTTGGCTTAGGCACTTTAGAGGCATACATGAATTTTTGCTCCTTACCCACATAAGCTTTCTCCTTAAACTTAAGAGAAGAAAAAGTTGAACCCAAGGTTCTCATAGCTTCTTCAAGTTCACTAATCCTATGGGTTCGATTATCATGAGTAGCACAGGTTTCTAAAATGGCAATTCTCTCATTAATTCCACCTAGAGATTTATCAAGTTTATCAGTGCTATTAAGTAATATTCTCAATTTAGTCTCAATACTTGGAAGATCTTTCTCTATGGCTTCCAACTTCCTCATGACATCTTCAAGAGAGATTTCAATTTTAGCTTCATTAACAGGTGGTATTCCAACTAGACTCTCAATAATGCAACTAGCTTCTAAAGCAGGAGTGCCTAGGAAATTACCTCCCGCAAGAGTATCAAGAACATACCTATTCCAGCTAGAGATACCAACATAAAAGTTCCTACGTAGTATAATAGTGGAGTGTTTCTTAATGCACCTATGATGAGCATCGCTAATTCTATACCAAGCATCTTTAAAACTTTCTCCCCCTTATTGCTTAAACGAACGAACTTCAACTTCCGGATTACTCATTTTTAGTGATAGTAAATAAAGCAAACTAGATAAAGTAAATGCAAGTAACTAATTTTTTTGTGTTTTTAATATAGAGAGCAAGACAGTAAATAAAGTAAAACTAGCAACTAATTTTTTTGTGTTTTTGATATAAGAGCAAACAGAGCAGTAAATAAAATAAAGTAAAGCAAGACAAAAACAAAGTAAAGAGATTGGAAGTGGGAGACTCCCCTTGCAGCGTGTCTTGATCTCCCCGGCAACGGCGCCAGAAAAAGAGCTTGATTGCGTGTAATGCACACGTCCGTTGGGAACCCCAAGAGGAAGGTGTGATGCGCACAGCAGCAAGTTTCCTCTCAGTAAGAAACCAAGGTTATCGAAGCAGTAGGAGTCAAGAAGCACGTTGAAGGTTGATGGCGGCGGAGTGTAGTGCGGCGCAACACCAGGGATTCCGGCGCCAACGTGGAACCTGCACAACACAATCAAAGTACTTTGCCCCAACGTAACAGTGAGGTTGTCAATCTCACCGGCTTGCTGTAAACAAAGGATTAGATGTATAGTGTGGATGATGATGATTGTTTGCGAAGAACAGTAAAGAACAATTGCAGTAGATTGTATTTCAGATGTAAAGAATAGGACCGGGGTCCACAGTTCACTAGTGGTGTCTCTCCCATAAGAAATAGCATGTTGGGTGAACAAATTACAGTTGGGCAATTAACAAATAAAGAAGGCATAACAATGCACATACATGTATCATGATGAGTACTATGAGATTTAATCAGGGCATTACGACAAAGTACATAGACCGCTATCCAGCATGCATCTATGCCTAAAAAGTCCACCTTCAGGTTATCATCCGAACCCCCTCCAGTATTAAGTTGCAAACAACAGACAATTGCATTAAGTATGGTGCGTAATGTAATCAACACAAATATCCTTAGACAAAGCATCGATGTTTTATCCCTAGTGGCAACAGCACATCCACAACCTTAGAACTTTCTGTCACTGTCCCAGATTTAATGGAGGCATGAACCCACTATCGAGCATAAATACTCCCTCTTGGAGTCACAAGTATCAACTTGGCCAGAGCCTCTACTAGCAACGGAGAGCATGCAAGAATATAAATAACATATATGATAGATTGATAATCAACTTGACATAGTATTCAATATTCATCGGATCCCAACAAACACAACATGTAGCATTAAAATAGATGATCTTGATCATGATAGGCAGCTCACAAGATCTAACATGATAGCACAATGAGGAGAAGACAACCATCTAGCTACTGCTATGGACCCATAGTCCAGGGGTGGACTACTCACACATCGATCCGGAGGCGATCATGGCGATGAAGAGACCTCCGGGAGATGATTCCCCTCTCCGGCAGGGTGCCGGAGGCGATCTCCTGAATCCCCCGAGATGGGATTGGCGGCGGCGGCGTCTCTGTAAGGTTTTCCGTATCGTGGCTCTCGGTACTGGGGGTTTCGCGACGAAGGCTTTAAGTAGGCGGAAGGGCAGGTCAGGAGGCGTCACGGGGGGCCCACACAACAGGGCCGCGCGGCCAGGACCTGGGCCGCGCCACCGTGGTGTGTCGCCACCTCGTGGCCCCACTTCGTATCTCCTCCGGTCTTCTGGAAGCTTCGTGGAAAAATAGGCCCCTGGCGTTGATTTCGTCCAATTCCGAGAATATTTCCTTACTAGGATTTCTGAAACCAAAAATAGCAGAAAACAGCAACTGGCTCTTCGGCATCTCGTCAATAGGTTAGTGCCGGAAAATGCATAATAATGACATATAATGTGTATAAAACATGTGAGTATCATCATAAAAGTAGCATGGAACATAAGAAATTATAGATACGTTTGAGACGTATCAGCAGCATAGACTGCATGCACTGGGAGTGGAAGAACTGCTCCTTTGGTTGGCAGGGGGCATACAGCGGTCATTCTGAGGGGTGCACAATAATTCTTGAAGCTGTTGCTTCACATGATACATGGATTTGGCACTCATTCTTCGGAATGGCTGGCTCGCACAATGACATCAATGTGCTGCAGCGCTCTCCGGTGTTTGATAGGCTAGCGTACGGTCAGTCCCCTGATGTGGATTTTGAGATCAATGGCCACCACTACACCAAGGGCTACTACCTTGCTGATGGTATCTATCCACCTTGGGCTACACTCGTGAAGACAATCCGAAAACCCAACTCAGAGCAGGAGGCAAGGTTTGCCAAAGAGCAAGAGGCAGCCCGGAAAGATGTCGAGGGCGTTTGGCATCCTCCAAGCTCGTTGGGCTATCGTTAGACACCCTGCCAGAGCCTGGGATGTGCAAACCTTGTGGGAGGTGATGACCGCTTGTGTAATCATGCATAACATGATTGTTGAGGTAGAGCGGGATGATTCACTCTTTGATAATGACTGGGAGGGCCAGGGAGAGTTGGTTACTCCTCAAGGTGATCCGGCATCATTCCAGGACATTCTTCGTGCACACCATGAAATTCGAGATCTAGATGTACACAACCAGCTGCAGGCTGATTTGATCGAGCACGTGTGGCAGCATGTAGGTAACAATGCTGCAAACAACAATGATGATGGAAATCCCGAAGCCTAAAGCATTTGTAACGTTTTAACATTGTATTTGAATAATACTTTATCATTGATTACGTGGACAATGTACTGTGTAATAATTTTTGACATTTGAACTATTTTCTATATTTTCTATAATTTATTTGACGTTTATAGTCAATTTATAAGCAAAAACATACCATACGGCGCCGCGACCCATTTCTGCAGCGTTGGGCGCACCGCGCGACCCAAATGGACACGCGGATGCGGGGCTCCGTCCGCGCGTCCGCTTAGCCACCCAAACGGTCCAAAACGAACGGCCCAACGCGTCCGTTTTGGTCCCTCGGTTGGAGATGCCCTAAACGAGGAGAGAAGCAGTTACTACAGCGTTTTCATTGGTTACATGCGTGGAGAGAGAAAGAAAACCGCATCAAACGAGGAGGCAGTCAATGCGTCAATGCTGGGTGAGAAAAATACTCAACTAACTACTAGCAGTTACTACAGTAGTAAACGAGGAGTACCGATTAATTAGGGACACGTTAGGAAAGCGTTGGCTTGCTGAAAACCTGCTTAATCGGCGTGCAAATTTTTTTACGCCCTATGCATTGAGATGAAGGGTCATCGCCGGCGTTTTATTTACCGAGGGAGCTGCCACACTATAAGTACGCACGCTCGGAGAAGAGAAGAACACAGTACAGAATCACAGTCGCCTCAGAGCTAGTTTGGTAGTGCGAGAGCTCGAAGGCCATGGGTTGCTTTCAGATGCGTTCTCCGGTCGTTCTCATCGTCACCATCCTCCTGCTGCTCCTAGCTTGTCTCCAAGGTAACCAATTTACCTACTTAATTACCTACACATCTGCATGCATGTTCATTCTTCATCCTACTGCTCACTCAGTTTTCTTATGTTCCTGCTAGCATCACCTTCTTCCCAGCTGCAGAAGCAGCACCAGAATCACATCCGCAAGATGCTCAACGCCAGCGCGTCTACCCCTGCGACGGGCGGCGGGGGAGGAATCCACTCGTCGAGGCGAGTGGACGTGTACGGGTGCTCCAGGCCGGAGGAGCTCGTGACGGTTTCCCAGAACAGCGACCCCATACTCCACACCGGCGTGCCAGCCTACACCGTCCAGATCACCAACACCTGCATCGACTGCGCCGTCTGCGACGTCCACCTCTCCTGCGGCGACTTCGCAAACACGGAGCTCGTCGACCCGGCCACCTTCCGCCGCCTCGGCTTCGACGACTGCCTCGTCAAGGACGGCGGGCCCGTCGGACCCGGCGAGTTGATCAGCTTCCAGTACGCCAACTCCTTCATCTACGAGATGAAAGTCGCATCCGCCGCCTGCAACTGCGCCTAGCTGTGGCAGCTCCGAGATCGAATCCATCGGCGATGCATGGACGCAGCTAGCGATCCTTGCATTCTTATTAGAAATAATAAAGTTAGGTTGAGCTCAGCTGGTAGTAGTCTGACCTCGGGTTGCTTTAGGGCGTCTCTAATCTTAGGTTTGAAGGTACTCCTTTGTGTCTATATATGTGTTTATGGAATCAATAAAATGTTGTGTTATGAAATGTGTCGGTACTATGCTTCCCAAGTTACTTACATCTCCCATTTTCGTATATCTCAGTCCATATGTAATTTTAGATGTAAGTAATCTGCACCAAACCAACATTTTTCGGTCGGAGTAAATGGAGAAAAACAGTCTCATGATGTACTTCTCTTGTTATCTTTCACAATATTATCATCTTGTCGTACAGCTTTATTATGTTGACTGGCCGGCCATAGTTCAGTGCAATTTTATACCATATGCCTCCATATACATCTTTACATTTCAAGTATTAGTAAAAGTGCATGAAGCAAAAAAAAAATCCAAATTAATTTCGATATACTTTTGATCATCGTAGAAATGTAACATTCAAAGCTACTACCAAATGAGCAAGACAATGAGAGGAATCTAGCAATTAACAAAGCTAGATGGTTTCTGAGATTCTCATATCCATAGATTGTATGCATTGGAACTACCGTGCGGCCTGGAATCTGCAATTCACCGGACATGTCCATGATCTTCCATCATTCTTGAAGCTAATGCAAGACCGGAAAGTATGGATTTAGCATGCCTATTTTGATGTGCATGGGTCTTGCAATGACATCTATGTATCGATTGCTGACCACTCTTTTACAGACTATCCCGTGGAGAGGTGCCTCTTGCTGAGTACACAAATGGGATATTACCTTGCAAATGGGATCTACTCCAAGCTAACAAAATAGTTTCTTTTTTAAAGCTAACAAAGTAGTTCACTCTCTGCTGCCCAATATAAGGGGCGATCATCTGGTTTGTTGGAACCCAGCTTTGCCATTCTGCGAGGAGCGCTAAGTTCAGGAATCAAAATACTCTAGCGAGGATCATCACACCGTGCATAATTATGCACAATTTTATCACAGAGGATGAGCGTAGCCAAAATATTCACTATGCTTATGAGTGTATGGGGGAAGAATTGTTCCACCAAGGAGGGATGATTTAGACCGAATCAAGATATTCTCTGGGTGCACCAAGATATCGAAAACTGGTAGGACCATGAACAATTCCGGGATGACTTGGTTGAGGAGATGTGGAAGTTCCATGTCAAATGTGTTTGATTGTTTTCTTTGGCTCGTCATATTTGTTATACTTTATGTTGTGTGATGCCACTATGCTATTTGTTTGAATTTGTCTTTTTAATTGTACTTCATAAATATGTATTCAAATTATGTGGTATTATGTATTGTATGACAATAAAGTTTGAATCATTGTATATGTGTGATTGTAGAGTGCATAGAAAAGTATGTACCTAGGCATATTGTAGACCAAAATAGGGAGGCAGTTTTTGGGAGACTATTGGAGACATGCGGTTTTAGAATCTCAAAACATTCTCTTCGGTCCCAAAAACTCTTCGGGAGGCTAGTGGAGATGTTGTTAGAATACGGTGTTGTCGTGGTATCGTCACGGCATATGCCATAGGGTGGCTAATCGAAGTGGTTCCTGAGGGATCTCACGGCGGTATCCGGATGCGGGTATGGGCACGAGCGACACGGCGACGTACCCAGGTTCGAGGCCCTCCGATGGAGGTAAAACCTCTACTCCTGCTATGAGTGTATATGATGATCACACAATACAACGGTGCTCCTAGAGCTGTGTCCGGCTGCTCCTGAGAGGCTAAGGGAGACGATGGTCTCTCTCGCAGGGCAGCTCTGTAGGTGGGAGGGAGCAATAAATGATCGATCCCCTGCACGAGAGGGGGTAGTGCGGCTTATATAGGCGCCGGCACTTTACATATAAGACCCTATAGTTTACTGGCCGGCTTGGCCGGCTCCGGCTTCCGCTCCTTCCCGAGGCGGTGACGTCAGGAGCCGTTGAGGCATCGTGGCCTGTCCCATCCGGTCGCCTGCGGTCAGCGGTATGGAGAGGAGGTGTCCCTGTCGCCGTCAGCCACTGTAGCCAGTACGGATTGTCGTAAGCTCTGACGGCCTGTCCGGCGCGTGGCACTATTGCTCCACAGTGCCCCGCGCTTTACGGAAGATGGAGTCAGCGTGGACTTTAGGAACCCGGACCACCAACCCGGTTCCTTCCAGTGCAAGACTCGCCAGCCTCGAGTCGGTCTGAGGTACAAACCCCAGTCGGATATGGCTTGTAGAAGCCGGCCCAGCTACAGCATTGGTGGCCGTAGCCAGGCCGACTAGGACCTAGAGCCAGCCGACTTCCGGACCAGCCGGCCACGGCGCCAGCCGGCTGCTCCTCAGCCGGCCTTTGCCGCGAGCCGGCCAGCGGCCAGCCGGCTGCTCCGCGTCCATTGCCCTATCCGGGGTCTTCCCTCCGACATTAGCCCCCGAAGCTGGCAAGGTCCTGCGTTTAGAAGGACCTAGGCAGGTTTTCCTGGCTTCTCGAATATATTTGACGGCACTTGGAGGGGCCGACTGAGAATTTCCATTCAGCCGGCTGCGCCCTCATCCGGCTCGTTCCTGCCGGCTGCTTCTAGCCGGCCGCTTTTTATACTTGTACAGTTTTTGCTTTCTCGCAAGATCTGATGGCGTCTCCGCCTCGCTGATGAATTTTGGTTCGAGCGGAACTTGTTGTCCGACTCCGGCTTGCGGCGCGCCGGAGTCTCCGCCGCCTCGGGCCCTGCGCCCGACTTGACTGGTCTGACGCCTGGCCTGGCGGTCGGTTCGTCTGGTCACATCAATGTTCCTCCGGATCCGGTGCGGTAGTGGGCGACGTGGTGTGGCCGTTTTCGGTAACCGTCGTGTTCGTGGGAGGAGTTACGGCGCAGTAAATCCTGATCGTGGCCCACGATCGCCACGTGGCCGCGTAACGGGTGCGCCAGGCGGCTATAAATGCCCCCGGTAGCGGTACCGAGGCGCCCTTCTTCTTCCTCGCGTTCTTTGCTCTCTCGCTCAAACTTTCTCCGTCGCACGCCCACGCTTCTCCTCCAGCAACCTCCTGGCGAACTCCGGCGAGCCGCTGCCCCGACGATCTTCCACCGGGCCGCCGCCGCCACTCCATCAATCCGGCGCCACGGGGCCGCGCGTTTCGACGGAGCGTCCTCAGCCGCCGTTGTCGCCGCCGCGGTCGCGAGGCTCTTCCTCGCCGTTTCGCCTCTCTTGGTCATCTTCTTCCTCAACCTCGACAATGGCGTCTCCCAGCGGATCGTGGAGGGGCTCGTATATGCGGGAGGACGACATCGAACGACTGGTGCGCCTCCGGCGGATCCCGCAGTCGGTGGTCACGCGGGTGCCCGGCGAGGAGACGGAGCCCGCGCCGGAGCCCGGCGAGCGCGTCGTCTTCGGCGCGCACCTCGATCGCGGGCTGGGCCTGCCGGCTTCGACATTCTTCCGGCAGTTCCTCGACAACTTTGGCCTGCAGCCGCACCACCTGCCGGCCAACGCGTGCGTCCTCCTGAGCTGCTTCGTAGCGTTCATGGAGGCTTACGCCGGCTTGTGGCCCGACATCGACTTTTGGAGCCGGCTCTTCTACTTGAAGGCGCAAACCACCGACGGCCACCTGCGAGCCTGCGGCGCCGCCTCGATCTACACTCGGCCCGGTACGCCTTTCCCCAAAATCCCCACCGTTGACTCGGTGAAGAACTGGCAAATGTCGTTCTTCTATGTGCGCAACGAGGGGCAGCTCGTCGACCGGATCAACTTGCCGGAGTTCAACCCGGCCCCTCCAGTCGGCCGGATCAACTGGAGCTATAACGCCCGCTCGACGGATCCGGACGCTGAGGTGAACCTGCTCTGGGACCTCCTGGCGACAGCCGTTCACAATGGGCTGACAGCCGAAGACCTCCTCTGCACCATCGCCGAGCGCCGGGTGCTGCCGCTCCAGATGCGCACCCACAAGATCGGGCACATGTCCGGCCGGTTCGATCCGAACCGGACGTCCAAGGCGGTGCTCACCAAGGCCCAGGTGGCCAGCCGGGTGAATAACATCACCAAGGCGAACCTGTCGGAAGACTGGAACTACGGGCTGGCGCCCCACGACAGGGACCATCCGCCGGAGCGGGTAAGCCTCGTGTCTTTGCCAATTTCCGGCTTGCGGCTACGAGGCCGACTTCCTTTTTCTTCTGCCGACTTCCGGCTTGTTATTTGCTCATGCTTTTTCTGTCTTTCTAGCTCTTTGAGCGCCAGAACGCCGAGGACGGCGACCTGGCGACGAGGAGGTGGACGCCGGATCACGTCGATCCGGCTGACCAAGCCGGCGACCAGGCCGGCGACGATGACCTGCTGCAGGCGCCTGATCTAGGCGGCCAGGGGGAGCACAATCCGCCCCCTTCACCAGAGCAGCAGGAGGAGGAGGAGCCGGCGACGTCCGCCACGGGGCCAATCCCCGCCGTGCCCCTTCGCACGAGGCCGCCCAGCACCACGGCGACTTCGGCGCCCAAGGGCACAAAGCGAGCCGGCTCCACCGCCGCCTGGGAGGCGAAGGCGAAGAAGCAGCGCCGGCTGCAGCCGAAGAAGGTTCCGGAGCAGGCCGGGTGAGTTCTCCTTCTTTTTCTTGTTTGATTCCTTTTCTTTCCTTACTTTTATGCTTATCTTTTCTCTGTTTATCCGGCTAGGGCCCCTATCAAGTTTGCCCAGGGCGGCGGCTCCCGGCAAGCTCCACGCGTTGTGTCGCCGCTTCCGCGCCAGAGGAGGGAGCAGACGCCGCAGCCTTCCTCGCGCGCACCTACGCCGCCGCCGCTGCGGGTACTCCGCCTCCCGCGAGGGCACCTTCCTTTGCCGTGCCGCTGGCCTCAGCGCCTGATCGCGGCACGCGGGCCGACCCGCCGCGGCAGCCGACGCTGGACGATATGTTCCCGCGCCGGACACGTCTTCTGGACCCAGCCGCTGGGGCCGGGCGGGGCATGCCGCCTTCAACCGGAGCCGGAGCCCGTGGGGCTGCTCCTGGAACCGGAGCCGGCAGGGCTGCGCCGCCTGCGGCCGGAGCCGGCACCCGGCCCAGCGTGGTGGAGCTGGATGAGAGCCCGGAGGGGGCGCCCCAAGCGCCGGAGATGACTGCGCCGGCTGGGCCATCCGCTGCGCCCGGAGCGACGCCACTGCCGCAGCCGACGACAGAGGAGCCGGCCAGGCAGGAACTGGCGAGGGACGAGCCGGCGCGCATGGGGGGCGCCGACTCGCGTGCGCTGGTGAGGACGGGGACCCCATCGGCGTCGCCGCAGGGCCTGCATGTGGCCAAGGGCGCACTTCTTCTTCAGGTGCCGTCCGCCTCCGACTCCAGCCTCAGCTCGGCTGCCACCATGGAGCAGGCGTGGCTCCGCGCCGACTCCTACGAGGTGACCAGCCGGGAGGGGAACCCCGGCCAGGCGTCGGTGGAGATGTTCTTCTCCAGCCTGCAGGCCAACCTCAAGGCCAGGGCAGCCGAGGCCGCGGCTAATGTTGCCAAGGTGGAGGAGGCCGGCAAGGTAAGCTTCGTCCGTTCTTGATCTGATTATTATCCTGGTAGCCCTCCGAGGCATGGGCCGGCTGCTTGAAGCCGGCACGGGTTTCGCCTGTGCGACTGACTTTCTCTTTTCCTTAGGCTGTGATGGACCGGCGCACCACTCTGTATAATCGCGCCGTCACCCATTACCACAAGGCCAAGCTGGACCGGGCCGACTTGGCCCGCGAGCTGGAAGCCGCCAAGGGTAAGCTCTTGCTTCTTTCGACTCGATGTCTTATTTTCTTTTTAGTCTTGGTTGGCTGACATTTCTTTCCGGCCGCCTCGCAGTTGAAGCCGCCAAGGTCCCGCAGCTGGAGTCGGATCTCCGAGCCGCTCGCGCCCAGTGCGCCGAGAGCGAGGAGGCGGGCCGATCCGCCGCCGGCAAGCTCAAGCTGGCTGAGCAGGAGTTGACGCGGCTGCGCCTGCTGGAGCAGAACCATCTCGCCGAGCTCAACTCCCTCAGGACGGCGGAGAAGGAGAAGGTGGATGATCTGAGCCGGCGGCTGACGGAGGTGGAGAAGCAGCGGCTTGTGCTGCAGGAGGAGGTCACCGCTAAGTCCACGGAGCTGACGGCTACCGCCAAGCGCTGGACCGACGAGTTTAGCGCGCTTGATCGCGGCTTGGCGGGTGAGTGCATCTCTATGTTCCTTTCCCCTTTGCCGGCTTTCGGCTGTCGGCTGCCGGCTTTCGTTGGCAGTCGGCAGCAGAAACTTCTTTCTTCGCTATCGCCATCTTCGGGCTGGTGGCAGTCGGTTCTCGCCGGCTGCCGCCAGGCTTTTCCTTTTGGCTTAGGACTTCGAAAATTTGCATTTTTCAGCTTATTTCGGCTTCGATGGTTTCTGACTTGCTTCTTCTTGCAGCGGCCTTCCCGGAGACGCAGGACGCGGCTTTAGCAGCCGTTGGCGTCGCGCGCGACTCCAGGAGGCGGGAGACTGGCGAGGGCAGCTCAGAGTACTTCTCCATGGAGGACCACATGGCGTCCATGGCTGCCCGCATCGAGCCCATCACCAAACTCGGCTGGGAGCTTCGGAAGGCGGCTGAAGAGCTGGTGCCGATGCTGTGGCCTGAAGAGGCGGTGCCGCAAGATATCTCCGGCCTCATCTCCTCGATGGAGCGGGCGCCGGACCGCTTCCTCGACTGGAAGGAGTCGGCCACGCGCGCTGGTGCCGACATGGCGCTGTCCTTCGTCCTCTCCTGGTACAACGAGGTGGACCTGGGGCAGCTCCAGTTCCGGCGAGCCGGCGTGGAGGACAAGCTCCCAGCCGATCTCAAGGCCGCCCGTCTTGCCCGAGCCAGCGCCATCGCCGACTTCGTCGACAAGGGCGCCTTCGTCGCGGACCCGAATCCTCCTCCATCCGATGAAGATTACATGGAAGATGAGGAGGCGGAAGACGCGCCCGAGGACGACCCGGCAGCCGGCTCCGCTGATGCCCCTCCGGCTTAGATTACCTGCTTTTCAGTTGTTCTTTTGCCAAGACAATTTATTAAATCCCCGGGATGCCGGGTGCAGATGTATGAATATTATCGCCCTTTAATTATGTCACACTTTAATGTGTTGGTTATTCATTTGTGTGCCGAGTTGCTTTCTTTCGACTCGTTCGCTTTTTCCCATCTGCCCCACTCTTTGGCTGTGCTCTTGCCGGTCATACGTCCGACTTGCGATCCGTCGCCGGATCAAGAGCGGGCCGCTGGGTGAGGCCGACAGTATTTCGGTCGAACGAGCTGAATTCGGCAATCCGGCACTTATATGAAAAGTTGCAAGTCAACTCGCTCTTACTCTTTCCCTTAGTCGTTTTTCGCGTGCCGGCTCCCTAGGCCTTACTCCCGCCAGCCGGACAGCCGGGTTGCGGTCTGTAGCTGGATCGGAAGCCGGCTGTCGGAAACCGGATCACGTTACTGAGCCGACCGCGTGAGAGGGTTCAAGCCAATTGGCGAAACAAGGTAAAGTGCGCGAAAAACTTGTCGGAAACGGCGCTCTCGGCGCAAGCTTTTTCATAACTCACAAAAGGGATACAAGGGATACATACATTCCTGCTCTCATGTGTAAAATGGGCGGAGTAACCTGACATTCCAGGGACGTTTAGTCTCCTCGTCAGCCTTGTCCGGCTTGTTTTCTCTAGCCTCTTGGGCATCTATGAGATAGTAGGAATCATTGCCTACTGCCTTGCTCACGATGAAGGGACCCTCCCATGGGGATGACAATTTATGCTGTCCGGCTGTCCGCTGGATCAGCCGGAGCACTAGGTCTCCTTCTCGGAATGCTAAGGGCTGGACCTTCCGGCTGTGATAGCGTCGGAGGCTTTGCTGGTAGATAGTAGATCTAGAAGCAGCCAGCAGCCGGGCCTCTTCGACCAGGTCAACTCCATCTTCGCGAGCTTCTTTGGCTTCGGCTTCTGTGTAGAGCTTGATCCTTGGCGCGTCGTGCTCGATATCAGTCGGCAGGACGGCTTCGGCCCCGTATACGAGGAAGAATGGTGTGAAGCTGACTGAGCGGTTTGTCGTTGTGCGCAGGCTCCACAGCACATTGGGCAACTCTTCAATCCAGCAGCCGGCTGTTCGCTCGAGCGGCTCCACCAGCCGGGGCCGGATGCCGGCTAGGACTAAGCCGTTAGCCTTTTCCACTTGTCCGTTGGACTCTGGGTGCGCCACAGAAGATAGGGCCATCCGGATCCCCATTTCCCCGCAATAGCGAGAGAAGATGCCTTGGGAGAAGTTGCTGCCATTGTCAGTGATGATGGTGTGGGGGTAGCCGAATCTTACAATGATTTCCTTGAGGAATGTGACGGCTGTGGACCCGTCCAGTTTCTTGATTGGCTTGGCTTCGATCCACTTGGTGAATTTGTCAATCATCACCAAGAGATGTGTCATGCCGCCTCGCGCCGTTCTGAATGGGCCTACCATATCCAAGCCCCATACGGCAAATGGCCATGTGATGGGGATGGTTTTCAAGGCGGAAGCCGGCTGGTGTCTCTGCTTTGCGAAGCGCTGACAGCCGTTGCACTTCTTCACCAACTCTTCTGCGTCTCTGAGCGCAGTCGGCCAGTAAAAACCGTGCCGGAAGGCTTTGACCACTATGGCTCTGGATGAGGCGTGATGTCCGCACTCTCCTTGATGGATTTCCCGTAGGAGTTCAATCCCTTCAGCCGGCTCGACGCACCGCTGGAACACCCCACTTACGCTGCGTTTGTACAGCTGGTGGTTGATGATGGTATAGGCCTTGGCCCTTCTCTCAATCTGCCTGGCCTGGACTCTATCATCAGGCAGCACACCGTCGGTGAGGTAGGAGAGAAATTCTTGTGCCCATGAAGGTACGCATCTTATCTCGAATACGCTGACCAACAGGGCCTCCTGCGTGGGAGCTTCCGGATTCGACTGTATGGTCGCCGGGTTCGGCTTGCTAGCCGGCGGGTTCGGCTTGCTAGCCCCCGAGTTTGGCGATGAAGCCCCCGGGTTGGACTGAGAAGTCCCCGGGTTCGGCGTGGTAGCCGGCGGGTTCGGCTTGTTAGCCCCCGACTTGGGCGATGAAGCCCCCGGGTTTGGCTGAGCAGCCCCCGGGTCAGCCGGCACGAATATTGAATCCGAGTCCGGTGACGGTATGATGGACGGCTTCTTGAGGACCGCCAAGGCGACACCCGGCGGAATGGCTTGCCGGGTTGAGCCAATCTTGGACAAGGCGTCAGCCGCCTCGTTGTTTTCCCGTGGCACGTGGTGGAATTCGCAGCCGTCGAAGAAGCCGGATAACTGCTAGACATGGAAGCGGTATGAGGCCATGTTGGCGTCCTTCGCGTCCCAGTCGCCAGATGCTTGTTGTATGACCAAGTCGGAGTCGCTGAAGCAGAGTATGCGACGCACGCCAATCTCCTTGGCCAGCTTCAGCCCATGAATGAGCGCTTCATATTCCGCCACATTGTTGGATGCGGCGAAGTGGATCTGCAGGACGTAGTCCAGCTGGTCTCCCTTAGGAGAGGTGATGACGATGCCGGCTCCCAAGCCGTTGCGCATCTTCGAGCCGTCGAAGTGCATCTTCCAGTGTGTGGAATCCGGCATAGGCGGCAGGTACTGCATCTCAGCCCAGTCGACGAAGAAGTCCGCGAGGATCTGCGACTTGATGGCTGTGTGTGGCTCGTAGAGGATGGTGTGGGCGGCTAGCTCCAGGGCCCACTTGGCAACCCGGCCGTTGGCATCCTTGCTGCCTATGATTTCCGCCAAGGGCGCTGTGGCAACCACCTTGATGGGGTGCTCTTGGAAGTAGTGCTTCAGCTTCTTGGCTGCCATGTAGACGCCGTAGGTGACCTTCTGGTAGTGGGGGTAGTTTTGCTTCGACTGGGAGAGCACTTCGCTAAGGTAGTAGACTGGGCGTTGGACCAGCTGCTCCCTGCCGGCTTCTTTGCGCTCCACCACCAGGACAACGCTAACCACTCGGTTGGTGGCTGCGATGTACAACAGCATCGGCTCCATTGAAGCCGGCGTTGCAAGGATTGGCGCGGTTGAAAGCACGCGCTTCAAATCACGGAAAGCCTCATCCGCCTGCGGTGACCAGACGAATTTGTCCGCCTTCTTCATTAATTGATACAGGGGCAGTGCCTTCTCCCCCAGCCGGCTGACGAAGCGGCTCAAGGAAGCCAGGCAGCCCGCAAACTTCTGGACGTCCTTGAGGCACTGCGGCAGTTCCATCTTCTCCAGGGCACTGATCTTGTCCGGGTTGGCTTCGATCCCTCGCTGAGAGACGAGGTAGCCAAGGAGCTGGCCAGACGGCACGCCGAATGTGCACTTGGCCGGGTTGAGCTTCATCCGGAATCTTCTCAGATTGGTGAAGGTTTCTCTCAGGTCATCAAGGAGGGTAGTCGTCTCCTTGGTCTTTACGACGACATCATCCACATATGCGTGAACGTTTCTGCCGATTTGATCCTGCAAGCATTTTTGCATGCACCTTTGGTAGGTGGCGCCTGCATTTTTCAAGCCGAACGGCATAGTCGTATAGCAGTGATGTCTACGTTCCCCCTCCTTTCCTGTAGACAGTGTTGGGCCTCCAAGAGCAGAGGTTTGTAGAACAGCAGCAAGTTTTCCCTTAAGTGGATACCCAAGGTTTATCGAACTCAGGGAGGAAGAGGTCAAAGATATCCCTCTCATGCAACCCTGCAACCACAAAGCAAGAAGTCTCTTGTGTCCCCAACACACCTAATAGGTGCACTAGTTCGGCGAAGAGATAGTGAAATACAGGTGGTATGAATATATATGAGCAGTAGCAACGGTGCCAGAAAATAGCTTGATGGTGTGTAGTTGATGGTGGTGGTATTGCAGCAGTAGTAACACAGTAAAACAGTAAACAAGCAGTAGTAACGCAGCAGTAGTAAACAAGTAGCGATAGCAGTATTTAAGAACAAGGCCTAAGGATTACACTTTCACTAGTGGACACTCTCAACATTGATCACATAACAGAATAGATAAATGCATACTCTACACTTTTGTTGGATGATGAACGCATTGCGTAGGATTACACGAACCCTCAATGCCGGAGTTAACAAGCTCCACAATTTGTTCATATTTAGTAACCTTATAGTGTAAGATAGATCAAAAGACTAAACCAAGTACTAACATAGCATGCACACTATCGCCTTCATGCATATGTAGGAGGAATAGATCACATCAATACCATCATAGTAATAATTAACTCCACAATCTACAAGAGATCATGATCATAGCCTACGACAAGAACCACACGGTGCACACACTAGTCACCTTTACACACGTGCAGGAGGAATAGAACTACTTTAATAACATCACTAGAGTAGCACATAGATAAATTGTGATACAAAACTCATATGAATCTCAATCATGTAAAGCAGCTCATGAGATTATTGTATTGAGGTACATGGGAGAGAGATGAACCACATAGCTACAGCGAAGCCCTCAGCCTCGGGGGGTGGATTACTCCCTCCTCATCATGGGGGCAGCGATGGCGGTGAAGATGGCGGTGAAGACGGCGGTGGAGATGGCTCCGGGGGCAATTCCCCGTCCGGCAGGGTGCCGGAACAGAGAGTTCTGTCCCCCGAATTGGAGTTTCGCGATGGCGGCGGCGCCCCTGGAGTCTTTCTGGAGTTTCGTCAATTGGTATCAGGGTTTTCGATCCAGGGGCTTTAAATAGGCGAAGAGGCGGCGCAGGAGGGTCGAAGGGGCAACGACACCATAGGGCGGCGCGGCCAGGGCCTGGGCCGCGCCGGCCTATGGTCTGGGGGCCCAGTGCCCCCCCTCTGGTCCTTCCCGGGTGTTCTGGATGCTTCCGGTGAAAATAGGAACTTGGGCGTTGATTTCGTCCGATTCCGAGAATATTTCGTTACTAGGATTTCTGAAACCAAAAACAGCAGAAAACAGGAACTGGCACTTCGGCATCTTGTTAATAGGTTAGTTCCAGAAAATGCACGAATATGACATAAAGTGTGCATAAAACATGTAGATAACATCAATAATGTGGCATGGAACATAAGAAATTATCGATACGTCGGAGACGTATCAGCATCCCCAAGCTTAGTTCTGCTCGTCCCGAGCAGGTAAAACGATAACACAGATAATTTCTGGAGTGACATGCCATCATAACCTTGATCATACTATTTGTAAAGCATATGTAGTGAATGCAGCGATCAAAACAATGTATATGACATGAGTAAACAAGTGAATCATATAGCAAAGACTTTTCATGAATAGCACTTCAAGACAAGCATCAATAAGTCTTGCATAAGAGTTAACTCATAGAGCAATAAATTCTTAGTAAAGGTATTGAAGCAACATAAAGGAAGATTAAGTTTCAGCGGTTGCTTTCAACTTGTAACATGTATATCTCATGGATAGTTGTCAATGCAAAGCAATATAACAAGTGCAATAAGCAAGTATGTAAGAATCAATGCACAGTTCACACAAATGTTTGCTTCTTGAGATGGAGAGAAATAGGTGAACTGACTCAACATAAAAAGTAAAAGAATGGTCCTTCAAAGAGGAAAGCATCGATTGCTATATTTGTGCTAGAGCTTTTATTTTGAAAACATAAAGAGAGCATAAAAATAAAGTTTTGAGAGGTGTATGTTGTTGTCAACGAATGGTAGCGGGTACTCTAACCCCCTTGCCAGACAAACCTTCAAAGAGCGGCTCCCATTTTATTTTATTTTAGGTGGCACTCCTTCCAACCTTTCTTTCACAAACCATGGCTAACCGAATCCTCGGGTGCCTACCAACAATCTCATACCATGAAGGAGTGCCTTTTTATTTTAGTTTTATTATGATGACACTCCTCCCCACCTTTGCTTTCACAAGCCATGGCTAACCGAATCCTTCGGGTGCCGTCCAACAATCACATACCATGGAGGAGTGTCTATTTTTGTTAATTAATTTGGGACTGGGAATCCCATTGCCAGCTCTTTTTGCAAAATTATTGGATAAGCGGATGAAGCCACTAGTCCATTGGTGAAAGTTGCCCAACAAGATTGAAAGATAAACACCACATACTTCCTCATGAGCTATAAAACATTGACACAAATCAGAGGTGATAAATTTTGAATTGTTTAAAGGTAGCACTCAAGCAATTTACTTTGGAATGGCAGGAAATACCATGTAGTAGGTAGGTATGGTGGACACAAATGGCATAGTGTTGTTTGGCTCAAGGATTTGGATGCATGAGAAGTATTCCCTCTCGATACAAGGTTTAGGCTAGCAAGGTTGTTTGAAGCAAACACAAGCATGAACTAGTACAGCAAAACTCACATAAAAGACATATTACAGGCATTATAAGACTATACATCGTCTTCCTTGTTGTTCAAACACCTCACTAGAAAATATCTAGACTCTAGAGAAACCACTCATGCAAACCAAATTTTAACAAGCTCTATGTATTTCCTCACTAATAGGTGCAAAGTATATGATGCAAGAGCTTAAACAAGAGCACAACAATTGCCAAGTATCACATTACCCAAGACATTATGGCAATTACTACATGTAGCATTTTCCAATTCCAACCATATAACAATTAACGAAGCAGTTTCAAACTTCGCCATGAATATTATGAGCTAAGAACACATGTGTTCATACGAACCAGCGGAGCGTGTCTCTCTCCCACACAAGCATTTATTCAAACAAAAACAAAAACAAGAAACATACAGACGCTCCAAGTAAAGCACATAAGATGTGACCGAATAAAAATATAGTTTCAAGAGAAGGAACCTGATAATTTGTCGATGAAGAAGGGGGTGCCTTGGGCATCCCCAAGCTTAGACGCTTGAGTCTTCTTGAAATATGCAGGGATGAACCACCGGGGCATCCCCAAGCTTAGAGCTTTCACTCTTCTTGATCATAGTATATCATCCTCCTTTCTTGACCCTTGAAAACTTCCTCCACACCAAACTCGAAACAACTCATTAGAGGGTTAGTGCACAATAAAAATTAACATATTCAGAGGTGACACAATCATTCTTAACACTTCTGGACATTGCATAATGCTACTGGACATTAGTGGATCAAAGAAATTCATCCAACATAGCAAAAGAGGCAATGCGAAATAAAAGGCAGAATCTGTCAAAACAGAACAGTTCGTATTGACGAATTTTAAAATGGCCCCAGACTTGCTCAAATGAAAATGCTCAAATTGAATGAAAGTTGCGTACATATCTGAGGATCATGCACGTAAATTGGCTTAATTTTCTGAGCTACCTACAGGGAGGTGGACCCAGATTCGTGACAGCAAAGAAATCTGGAACTGCGCAGTAATCCAAATCTAGTACTTACTTTTCTATCAACGGCTTTACTTGGCACAACAAAACACAAAACTAAGATAAGGAGAGGTTGCTACAGTAGTAAACAACTTCCAAGACACAAATATAAAACAAAGTACTGTAGCAAAATAACACATGGGTTATCTCCCAAGAAGTTCTTTCTTTATAGCCATTAAGATGGGCTCAGCAGTTTTGGTGATGCACCCGCAAGAAGTAGTATTTGAAGCAAAAGAGAGCTTCAAGAGGCAAATTCAAAACACATTTAAGCCTAACATGCTTCCTATGCAGAGGAATCTTGTACACAAATGAATTCATGAAGAACAAAGTGACAAGCATAAGAGGATAAAACACGAGTAACTTCAAGATTCTCAACATAAAGAGGGGAAACTTAATATTATTAAGATGCATATAACCATATTTCCCTCTCTCATAATAACTTTCAGTAGCATCATTGATGAAATCCACAATATACCCATCACTTAAAACATTCTTATCATGGTTCATATGCATAGAAGTATCATTAATTTTGGCATAAGAAGAGTTATTCTCATTAATAGTAATTGGAGCAAGATTATTATCAAGAATTTGAACATGGTAAACAAGTTGCATATTAAAAGAATTGTTTTTGGTAATCCAATCATGACTATGACAAGTTTCATAAGGGTAGTTATAACCTATATCATAGCATTCTTTATAATAATCATCAAAGATCGGAGGCACAGTGTCATCATAAGAAATAGAATAGTTATCTTTCACAGTCGGTTTATCTATGACCATACCATCGTTGTTATTAGAAGGAGATGTATCAAACACATAATGATCAGTAGCAAATGGATTTTCAAACACCTCTTCCCCAAGCTTAGAGCTTTCTATATCATTATGGGAGGAAGCATGGATAGCACTGACACTATGGCAATTATTATCATCATTTTCAGAATTAGTTTCCCAGAGATTTGCAATATCAAAAGTAGTGTGCTCATTCAAATCATGATTGCTAATGTATGTAAAGGGCATAGGAAGATCATCATATTCAGATTCATTGTCACAATAATCATTAGGAGCAACATACTTACGGTTACTTAGCGTTATCTCATTCACGCGGGGATACGCTGTTACCTCTTTCTTTTTATTCTCCTTCTTCTTCTTCTTCTTCTTCTTCTTCGTTCCCTTCTTCTTCTTCTTCTTCTCTTCCTTCTCCTCATTTCCTTCTTTAGGAGGAAGAGGCTTGAAGGGTGGCTTGTCCGAATAACCTGATTTACTTTTAGAAACAATAGAAGAAACTTGGGAGGATCCCTCCTTTTCATTAATTAGTTCAAAACACACGGCGGTCCTATCATATTTTGGCAAGGTGTCATCTTCTAAAATATTTTGTATGTAAGTATTTGTATGGCTATTATCAATGCAATAAGAAAAACACCCATGCAGGACATCATCAATATCAAGATCACTCATATGTAACAAAGAGATTTTTCTCGACAGTTCTTCACACCCCAAAAATAAAGTAAGTTCATCATGCTGATTAGGAGTAATTTCATCATAAAAGAGAGATGCAATTTCCTCCCAACCAAGAGAATGTCTATTCTCCAACAATTTATACCAATGTGCCGCTTTACCAGACAGCGAAACAGAGAATAGCTTCTTCTTCACTTCATCCATAGAGATACCTGCACACTTGAATAACCCGCATAATTCGTGCAAAAACAGTAAATGATCTCTAGGATGGACAGTTCCATCCCCTTTATAGTGGTTGTCCATAACACGTTCAATAATTTTCATAGGTATTTTATACTGAATACTTTCAGCAGGTGGATTCAAAATATCAGAAGCATCATTAGAGTTATCGCATATGGGAGATAAAGCATTATCAGAACAAATTTTCTCCCCTAAAGATGGGAAGCTAAAAAGATCACAAAAACTAGCTTCCCCAAGCTTAGACTTCTCCATAGCATTAACAGTAATTGCATTCATACTAATAACATCACTACTAGCATGCAAATAAGGTTCCATAGGTTTTTTAATTTTTGCATCAAACAATTCTAAATCAGGAAAAAGACTAAAAAGCTCACCAATTTTTTTGTTGTTTTCCATTATGCCTAACTAGTGTAAACAAGAAACAAAAAGTTGCAATTGCAGGATCTAAAGGAAATAGCTTCGAGTACTTACAATGGCGGAAAATAGCTTGGTAGCCGAGGTCCGGAGTGTGAGTACCTTTTACCTTTCCTCCCCGGCAACGGCGCCAGAAAAGTGCTTGATGTCTACGTTCCCCCTCCTTTCCTGTAGACAGTGTTGGGCCTCCAAGAGCAGAGGTTTGTAGAACAGCAGCAAGTTTTCCCTTAAGTGGATACCCAAGGTTTATCGAACTCAGGGAGGAAGAGGTCAAAGATATCCCTCTCATGCAACCCTGCAACCACAAAGCAAGAAGTCTCTTGTGTCCCCAACACACCTAATAGGTGCACTAGTTCGGCGAAGAGATAGTGAAATACAGGTGGTATGAATATATATGAGCAGTAGCAACGGTGCCAGAAAATAGCTTGATGGTGTGTAGTTGATGGTGGTGGTATTGCAGCAGTAGTAACACAGTAAAGAAACAAAGAAACAAGCAGTAGTAACGCAGCAGTAGTAAACAAGTAGCGATAGCGATATTTAAGAACAAGGCCTAAGGATTACACTTTCACTAGTGGACACTCTCAACATTGATCACATAACAGAATAGATAAATGCATACTCTACACTTTTGTTGGATGATGAACGCATTGCGTAGGATTACACGAACCCTCAATGCCGGAGTTAACAAGCTCCACAATTTGTTCATATTTAGTAACCTTATAGTGTAAGATAGATCAAAAGACTAAACCAAGTACTAACATAGCATGCACACTATCGCCTTCATGCATATGTAGGAGGAATAGATCACATCAATACCATCATAGTAATAATTAACTCCACAATCTACAAGAGATCATGATCATAGCCTACGACAAGAACCACACGGTGCACACACTAGTCACCTTTACACACATGCAGGAGGAATAGAACTACTTTAATAACATCACTAGAGTAGCACATAGATAAATTGTGATACAAAACTCATATGAATCTCAATCATGTAAAGCAGCTCATGAGATTATTGTATTGAGGTACATGGGAGAGAGATGAACCACATAGCTACAGCGAAGCCCTCAGCCTCGGGGGGTGGATTACTCCCTCCTCATCATGGGGGCAGCGATGGCGGTGAAGATGGCGGTGAAGACGGCGGTGGAGATGGCTCCGGGGGCAATTCCCCGTCCGGCAGGGTGCCGGAACAGAGAGTTCTGTCCCCCGAATTGGAGTTTCGCGATGGCGGCGGCGCCCCTGGAGTCTTTCTGGAGTTTCGTCAATTGGTATCAGGGTTTTCGATCCAGGGGCTTTAAATAGGCGAAGAGGCGGCGCAGGAGGGTCGAAGGGGCAACGACACCATAGGGCGGCGCGGCCAGGGCCTGGGCCGCGCCGGCCTATGGTCTGGGGGCCCAGTGCCCCCCCTCTGGTCCTTCCCGGGTGTTCTGGATGCTTCCGGTGAAAATAGGAACTTGGGCGTTGATTTCGTCCGATTCCGAGAATATTTCGTTACTAGGATTTCTGAAACCAAAAACAGCAGAAAACAGGAACTGGCACTTCGGCATCTTGTTAATAGGTTAGTTCCAGAAAATGCACGAATATGACATAAAGTGTGCATAAAACATGTAGATAACATCAATAATGTGGCATGGAACATAAGAAATTATCGATACGTCGGAGACGTATCAAGCAGTAAGCCCCATACGGGGTAATGAACGAAGTCTTTATTTGATCATCCGGATTCAAAGGAATCTGGTGGTAGCCTGAATAGGCATCTAGGAAAGACAACAGTTCACAGCCGGCAGTCGAGTCTATAACTTGATCTATGCGCGGCAGGGGGAAAGGGTCCTTCGGGCACGCCTTGTTCAGGCTGGTGTAGTCGATACACATGCGCCAGGAGCCGTTCTTCTTCAAGACCAAGACCGGGTTCGCCAACCAGTCCGGGTGCAGCACTTCCATGATGAAGCCGGCAGCTAGGAGCCGGGCGATTTCTTCACCGATGGCCTTCCTTCGTTCTTCGGCGAAGCGCCTGAGAGGCTGCTTCACCGGCTTGGCTTCAGGCCGGACGTGGAGGTGGTGCTCAGCCAACTCCCTCGGCACACCCGGCATGTCTCTTGGAGTCCATGCGAAGATGTCCCGATTCTCACGGAGGAAGCTGGTGAGCTCGCTTTCCTATTTCTTGCTCAAGCCGGCACCGATGGTGACGAACTTGTCCGGCTGCGCCGGGTCCAGCAGGATCTTCTTGGTGTTGTCGGCCGGCTGGAAGTGAGTCGTCCCAGCCGGGTTGCCCGCAGTCGGCATGTCTGTCTGCGCGGCTTTGGCGAGGGCGACGGCGTCATGGATGAGCTGCTTCTCAGTGGCGATGACCAGCGTCTGGGCCATCTTGGAGCTCTGCGTGGCGCAGTCCATGGAGCGGCGATAGTCGCCGGCTACGGTGATGACCCCCTTGGGGCCAGGCAGCTTCATCTTCAGGTACCCATAGTGGGGCACCGCCATGAACTTGGTCAGGGCCGGCCTGCCCAGGAGCGCATGGTAGGGACTCACGAGGTCCACCACCTCGAACTCGATTCTCTCGGTGCGGAAGTGGTCCGGCTTTCCGAACATCACCTCCAGCGTGATCCGGCCGATCGGCTGGCAGCAATGGCCTGGCACGATGCCATGGAAAACGGTGGGGGTGGGGCGCAACTCGGCCTCCTGGATGCCCAGCTTGCGGGCGGTGTCGCGGTAGAGGATGTTGATGCTGCTGCCGCCGTCTATGAGGACGCGCGAAAAACGCACGCTGCGCCGGGTTGTGCCGATGGTGGGGTCGAGGACCATGGCGTAGCTGCCCGGCTTCGGCAGGACAGCCGGTGTATCGCGGCGATCAAAGGTGATGGCCTGCTCTGACCAGTTTAGGTACTGGGGGACCGGCGGTATGACCGCGTTGACCTCAAGGGAACGGCGCTCTTGGCTCGTCCTGTCCTCGGGCTCGGAGGTGAAGATGATGTAGGTGGTGTCTTCGGCCAGATATCGGCCGCCATGGTGCACTTGGTTAGCCTCGTGGTGCTCGAGGTTGGCGTTCTCTGCGCCGGCTTGGCCACCCGGCCCGCCAGCTGGTGGGGGCGGGGGGGGAGGCGGGAGGGTTCACCGCTTGTCGGCCGCTTCATGAAGTGGCGATCGCGGGTGAGGTGGTTGGAGGGGTTCTTGCCGCTGTGGTACTTGCACGGCGAGTCGAGCATCTGCTCAAAGGTGTACTTCGGCTTCCACTGCCGGTCTTGCTTCTGGCGGCGGCTGCCGCCTGCCGCGTTGTCTGCCACGGCGGCTACGTGGGCGGAGCCGTACCGGCGGTCCGGCTGGTCGCTGTGACGCTTGCCGCGGTAGTTATCCCGCCGGCTGCCATGAGAGGCGCCGTCTGTCGGCTTGTGCTCAGCCGACTTGTGATGGTCCCGCTTGGAGGGAGCCGGTCTTTGGGTCAGCCGGCGCCTTGCCGGCTTCTTCAGCCAGCGCGTATTTGTCCGCGATGGCCATCAAGGCGGCCATCGACTTGGGGTCATCATGCGGCGCAGCTTGTGCCACAGCATGGTGTTTGGCCGGCAGCCTCCCATGAAGAAGGCGATGGCCCGGATCTCGTGCACGCCCTCGCAGAGTTGCGCATCTCGCACCAGGCGCGTCGGGTACGCGCGATCCATCTCGTCCGGGCCCTGCTTGCACATCTCCAGCTGCGAGGCGACCCGGCCGGCGGGCGGGGCCGGGGAAGCTGCTGACGAAGGCTTCTTCGACATCCCGCCCGCCGTTAATGCTGCCGGTGGCAGGTTGTTGAGCCGTGTGCGGGCGGAGCCGACTAGCATCGTGGGGAGTGGCGTACCGCCCACCGCTTGTTGCCCCGCGAGATGCCGACTGCGGTGGAGTAGTCCAGCAACCAGTCCTCCGGCTTGGCGGTGCCGTCGTACTTGGGCGTGTCGCGGGGGAGCTGGAAGCCGTCGAGCACGGGCTCGTTGGCGATGCGGGGCCCGAAGCACTTGGGGCAAGCCGGCGCCTCCTCTTCCGCGATGCGGGATTCGACCAGCCGGTCGAGGCGGTCTCTGGCGTCGGTGGGCTCGATGCGGGGGCCCAGCCGGGAACGTGCCGGCTGGCGTGTGCCGGCTGCTTCTGGAGCCGGCCGGTGCTGGCGGCGAGGCTCGGAGTCTTGCTCCTGGTATCGGCTTGGTGGAGGCCGGCTGCGGCTGCTGCCGCTCGGCTGGTGGCTCGGCCGGCCCGAACTTGCGTGCGTGGCCCGGGAATCATGGCGCCGGCTTGGTGCTGGGGAGGCGGACTCGGCCGTGTCCCTGGCGCCTTCCCTGTCGTTGCCTGCGGCACCACGAGCGTGAGAAGCTCTGGGGGCATTGACATACCTGGGGTCGGTGATCTGCCTGTTGGCTGCGTTGAGCAGCTCAGTCACCCGCTTGGTCTGGCGGCGTAACTCTTCGCCTTCAAGGCGGTTCAGCTCTTCTGCGGCGGCTTCTGCCGCGCGCATGTTCTTGTCGGGGGTGTTGTAGACGGGCAGCTCTGCGGACGGAGCCGGCGAAGGAGCGCCGTCGCGGGCGATCTCGGCGCCAAGGTCGCGGCCCCTGCGGCGGACGTGACCGGCTCGGCTTGGCTCGTCGCCGCCTGGAGTGAGGCCGTGGGCGCGGTTGTACTCGCGGCGGGTGATCTCCATCTGGCGCTTAGCGGCAGCCGCTTCTTCGGTTTGCTTGAGGAGGAGCTGGCGGTGCGCCTCCAAATTCGCCTCGATAGCGGTGGGGTCTCCGCCAGGCGTGAGCGGCGTGCTCAGCTTTGCCCGGACTTCGTCCAGCCGGGACGGTGGCGGTGGCGGCCTGGCGCCTGAGCCGGAGGCGTTGGGGTCGATGTTGCGCTCGAGCCGGGGCCACGGGTGCGCGGGTTCTTGACGGGGGGCTCCTCGCCAGCCATCATGACTTGCACGACGGCGGGGCTGGCGGGAGCGCTGCTGCCGGCTCGCGGAGGAGGGCTAGCGCAGCGCAGCACCTGCCGCGGGTAGCGCGGCGGCGCGACGGTGACGACGTAGACGTCGTGGCCGCCGAAGGAGATGACGCTGCCGCCGGCTGGGAAGGGCCGGTCAGCGAAGCAGCCAGCGTTGTCGCTGACGCAGTCGAGGGAGCCGAATCTCCAGATCAAGCCTGAAGCGACTCGCTCGCCGGTGGTGATGGTGAGGCCCGTCCGGATGAAGACACCGGCCGAGGATGCTGAATGCCCCACGGTGGGCGCCAAATGTCGTGGTATCGTCACGGCATATGCCATAGGGTGGCTAATCGAAGTGGTTCCTGAGGGATCTCACGGCGGTATCCGGATGCGGGTATGGGCACGAGCGACACGGCGACGTACCCAGGTTCGAGGCCCTCCGATGGAGGTAAAACCTCTACTCCTGCTATGAGTGTATATGATGATCACACAATACAACGGTGATCCTAGAGCTGTGTCCGGCTGCTCCTGAGAGGCTAAGGGAGACGATGGTCTCTCTCGCAGGGCAGCTCTGTAGGTGGGAGGGAGCAATAAATGATCGATCCCCTGCACGAGAGGGGGTAGTGCGGCTTATATAGGCGCCGGCACTTTACATATAAGACCCTATAGTTTACTGGCCGGCTTGGCCGGCTCCGGCTTCCGCTCCTTCCCGAGGCGGTGACGTCAGGAGCCGTTGAGGCATCGTGGCCTGTCCCATCCGGTCGCCTGCGGTCAGCGGTATGGAGAGGAGGTGTCCCTGTCGCCGTCAGCCACTGTAGCCAGTACGGATTGTCGTAAGCTCTGACGGCCTGTCCGGCGCGTGGCACTATTGCTCCACAGTGCCCCGCGCTTTACGGAAGATGGAGTCAGCGTGGACTTTAGGAACCCGGACCACCAACCCGGTTCCTTCCAGTGCAAGACTCGCCAGCCTTGAGTCGGTCTGAGGTACAAACCCCAGTCGGATATGGCTTGTAGAAGCCGGCCCAGCTACAGCATTGGTGGCCGTAGCCAGGCCGACTAGGACCTAGAGCCAGCCGGCTTCCGGACCAGCCGGCCACGGCGCCAGCCGGCTGCTCCTCAGCCGGCCTTTGCCGCGAGCCGGCCAGCGGCCAGCCGGCTGCTCCGCGTCCATTGCCCTATCCGGGGTCTTCCCCCCGACAGGTGTGTTGCATGTTCATAATCTCTCATAATCATTTCTACAAACTCGTGTTGCATCCTATCTCTATGTCACACTTCTACAACAAGGTTCGGAATCCTACAACATCGGTAAGAAAGCTCCATATGTTTCGTATCCTTTAAGACTTCATCTAACTTCATTTCAATAATAGGAGTCCTAAATAGACACCACAAACAAGTGTGCATGTAGGCATTTAACGATTAGGGTAAAACAAGGGAGTCTATCCGATGGTCATTAATATCAAAGGTTGTCAACAAAATAAATAGATGGGGCGAAGAGTATCGGAGTTCGTTTAGTGCATCAGATAAGAGAGAACTTAGAGCATCCAAAGTGTTGCCAAATGCTAAATATCACCTAATAAAAAATAGCTTTAGTGGCAAATGGCTAAGTTCCTACATTGTGTAAATTGCCAAAAAATATACATTCTCTCTCCTTAACTTTACATGGCCCACAATAAAGAGAGACACTAGAGAGAGGGGAGAGAGAAACACAATTTGGCTCTAGGAACATCTGCTTGCTCAAATGCCATGGCAATGTCCTCCACAACTATTTGGCTCTAGTATTTGTCATACAGTGTGGATGCTCTTAAAAATTTCTAAGACTGGTCATAGTGGGGAGTAACTTAGATTACTAACATATGACATGTTACTATGGAGGTTGTAACTTATATATGGTTTCATGCATTGTACTATCATTTATTATGTTATAGACTCATCTTATCTTGGGGTGTGTGATGTTATAGTAACATACGTAGTAGCTATTAGCATCTTCCTCTCTTTATTCATTTTTTGTCATGTCATGTCACCAAAATGTATCGGAACGTGTGATGATAATGATACTATCTATGTTACTCCCACTATAAAGCTGGTCATAGTGCTAGTATCTTAGAGCAACTCCAATAGTATAGCCGGTTGTTGGCTATAAGCAAGATTCCATGTCATCTGTAGCCAACATGTAGCCAACATGTACAATAGTTGGCTATTAGAATGTACTACTTTTTTAATGGATGGCCCACCTTCCATTCACACACCTTGCCTAGGAGCACGTGCTAGAGCTAGCTCTTGCATAAGAGCCCACTCACATTCTCTCTCCTCTTCTCTCTCCTCTAACTAGACATAAATATATTATTTTAATCCTTATAGCCAGCTGACTAGACCTTATTGTACTTGCTCTTAGGTAGTATCATGCATCATAGGCCCACAAAAATGCTGATATGGCATATAATTAAATAGGAGAGATAATAGTATAGATGGATACTATATCATAGCGCACGTTACAAGAAAAGTAAATGTCAAACAGATCTGATGCACATATTTACTTTGGGATTCTACAAAATAATAAATTTAGAAATTTATGATAATACATCTATAATAACACTCACTATGGATATGATATCATAGATAAGTATAATGCATGATACTTGTACATGATATTATCGAATATAGGGTGGTGCACTCAGGTGCACCATATCCTGATATTCAAAACATTCGAATAACCCTATTTAAATGTGTCAAAAATTGAAATAATTCACGCACGTACATGTCACCATGGTACTTACTTGTGTTCATTTTCAAGGAAAAAATTCGAATTTATGTGACCTACATAAAAAAGAGAAGATGGATTTTCGCTATATTGTGAAAAGTACGTGTCTACTACTATTTTGTGAACATTACATCTTGTTATTTTTTTTGTAGACTACATAACTTAATATTTTAGTTCCCGATTTGACGTACGCATATCTGCATACATTTCCTACCCATTTAATTTACGACACATTTTTCAGTAAATTTCTACCGTGTTTTCAATATAAGGTGCCCGTGCAACTGAGAGCCAAAAATGTACATTAATGATACTATGCACTATGATCAGCCCGAGTAGTCTAACAATTTTAAACGAGAAAGATGGTACTAACACGTAAGGCTGTTCACATCGGAATGGGCTTAATGCAGGCCCAACAATAACTTCATGCCCGCATGCCAATGCTCGTAGATTAGTCCTAGGATAACCCGAGCTACTAGCAAGTCGAAGCAGTACTCCTAGTTCTTCATCAATTGGCATAGGCTAGGTAGGCGGTGGCGATCCGTCGGTGTGCTACCGGCCAATCGGCCACCGGACGCCGCGCCGGCCAGCCGGTTTGGTCGTTTTGGCTGGCGAGCAGTTACTTTAACCGTTTTCCGAGCCAGTTAGTCGCTTGACCATGCTACCATGATGCATGGTACTAGTACCATTAATAAACTTTAGAGGCCGGGACACGACGCATCCATTTCGCACACACCGAGAGGACTCGTACAAGCTTAGCGCGTCAGCGCGTGCACGTTGGCGTTGAACGATTAAATAAGAACAATCAGTAGTGAGAGAACATACTATCTATATTAAACAAACAATTAGCAGAAAAACACAATTGGGGATGTAGCTCAAATGGTAGAGCGCTCGCTTTGCATGCGAGAGGCACGGGGTTCGATCCCCCGCATCTCCATTATTTTCCTTGTTTTTTCGGTCGTCCGGATAAAACCATTTACAAAAAATAAAATCATTGGAATTACCCCACGGGGTTCGGAAACCAGATTCACTATACTATTTTTTTTAGTCATCTGGATGAAAAAATCAATGGAATCAATTACCACTCGAGCTTAAGAAATCAGATTCACTATATGCAAGAGAGAGAAAAAAAAAATCAATTGAAATTACCCGTCGGCTCAAGAGAGAGAAAATATCGTTGGAATTACCCTAGAAACAGATTCGCTAGAATTACCCCTCGACTCAAGAAACTAGTAAGCTACGCAACGCTTCATTGAAAATTTACCGCGAACGATATCCCCTTGTACTCAAAACGAAAAAAAGGTGCATGCCCCTAGGCCTCCGGACCGCTGGTGTTGCCCGGTCACGCTGGGTGCTCCCTTGCGCAATCCCAACAACTCGCATCCTAGATCATCTCATGTGCAATCATAGGTCGATATCGAGGTGTTGCCGCCCATGGGAGGTGCTTGCTTTGCTCCACGACAGAATATGGATGTTCATGGTGTCTTTCACATGCTCAAGAATGATGCGAAATTTGCGATGCCTATCGTGCCATTGTTGTTAACTGTGATGGCATCAATAAGGATATGTTGAGTCGTTGCAGGTAGCTTTTACAACTCATTTGACATTGTTTTACTCACAAATCCAGAACATGGTGGCTGAAGAAATTTGACTTTTGCATGAGGCTTCGCCTTGAAGGGTTTGTTCGAAACGTGTTGCCGGCTTAGATGCTCCCCATGTTGATTCTAGTGATGAGGGAAAGACAGGCATGGACCACCGAGGTTGTGGCTCCATGGCCTGTAATGCACACAACTTAGTCTGAAGCACCTAGAGTGCTAAATGTAGGCCCAACAATAATTCCATGCGCGCATTAGAGGCCTTGGAGCCTTGTCACTCTCCCGTCTTGCGGACAACGGAGGTTCGAATGCCATTCTCTCATCTGTGGTCGTTGGGCATGTGGTTTCTTTGAGTGGCGAGGTTGATGAGACAGGTGTGTTGGCACTTAGCTTTGAGACTCTCAATTTAGAGGCGGCTAGGTCTGGATATAACAAGGAGATTGCTTGCTTCTTAGTTAGGAAGGCTTTGGAGGACATCATTAGAACATGATTGTTGCAAGGATAGCTTCTGTTATAAAAGCGACAAGCAAATAACGAAGAACGAAACAAGAACACACGCAGGGGACACAAGATTTAACGTGGAAAACCCCTTCCAACACAGAAGGGGAAAAACCGCGGGCGCTAGCCAGCAAAACTTCACTATATTGGGGAGTGTTTACAAACGCCGTGGGTTATCTTATAATCTGATAAACCCTAGCCGGCGACTTACAAGATGTATATATAGGCGGTGCCAACGATCCGTACGGACCTCGCTCCGCTCGTCAGAAGTTAGCCTCCCTTTAGTATATGAATTTGGATCACAATACAACAAACTCCACCTTGAGACAAATTCCATCTTGTAGCATGAACTTCAACAATCTCCTGAACAACAAAGAAAAAAGACTTGCTGGCGCCAACAGCCACTTGGGCTAAACAATTATACAAACCAAGCTCGAGCAAAGCTCAAACTTGGAAACAGGAACTGGCTTTGTCATCATATCAGCAGGATTATCATGAGTACTTAACTTGCATACCTTCAGTTTACCTTGAGCAACAATGTCTCGAACATAATGGTACTTGATATCAATGTGCTTTGTCCTATCATGGAATATTTGATCTTTAGTAAGGTATATTGCACTTTGACTGTCAGAAAATAAGTTAATGCAAGAATCATCTCCACAAAGCTCAGCATACAAACCTTTCAACCAAACAGACTCTTTGCAAGCTTCATTAATGGCTATATATTCTGCTTCGGTTGTAGATTGGGCAACAACAGATTGTAACGTTGCCTTCCAACTCACAGCACATCCACCAACAGTGAACACATACCCTGTGAGGGATCTTCTCTTATCCAAATCGGCAGCAAAATCTGAATCCACATAGCCTACGAGTCCCTCACCGGTCTTGCCAAACTTTAAGCAAGCTTTGGATGTGCCACGAAGGTACCTGAAAATCCACTGAACAGCTCTCCAATGTTCTTTACCAGGATCAGCCATGTATCGACTAACCAAACTCATAGCATATGATAAATCAGGACGAGAACAAACCATGGCATACATCAAGGAACCAACAGCACTAGAATATGGAACTCGTGACATGTACTCAATATCTTCATCAGTACTAGGACATTGCAATGCTGACAATTTGAAGTGAGAAGCAATAGGTGTACTAACAGACTTTGCATCATGCATATTAAAGCGATGAAGAACTTTCTGAATGTAATTTTGCTGACTAAAAAATAACACACTAGATTTTCTACCTCTTGTAATTTCCATACCTAGTATTTTCTTAGCAGCACCAAGATCCTTCATCTCAAACTCACTACTTAATTGTGACTTTAAAGTAGTGATTTCTTTCTTGCTCTTGGCAGCAATCAACATATCATCAACATATAACAGCAAGTATATTGGTGATCCATTAACAAACTCGATATAAACACAACTATCATACTTAGATCTCTTAAACTCATGTGCAAGCATAAATGAATCAAACCTTTTGTACCACTGTCTTGGAGACTGTTTCAGACCATAAAGAGACCTCTTCAACTTGCAAACAAGATCCTCTTTACCAGGCACAACAAAGCCTTCAGGCTGGTCCATGTATATCTCCTCCTCAAGCTCTCCATGCAGAAAAGCAGTCTTCACATCTAACTGCTCAAGCTCAAGATCATGCATAGCCACAATACCAAAGAATGCACGAATGGAACTATGCTTCACAACCGGAGAGAATACATCATTATAGTCAATACCTGGAATTTGGCTGAAACCTTTTGCTACTAACCTTGCCTTAAACCTTGGAAGCTCATTAGGAGACAAACCTTTCTTTCTTTTAAATATCCATTTACAGCGGACATCCTTCTTTTGTTTAGGCAAGGGCACAACATCCCATGTGCCATTCTTGTCAAGCGATTGCATCTCCTCTTGCATAGCAGAAATCCACTTCATGCGGTCAACGGATGCAACGGCCTCAGTATATGTAGCAGGTTCAGTATCATGCTCCACCTGTTCAGCACAACTCAAAGCATGATGAACAAGATTACATTCTTCAATTAAACGAGGACGTGGACCTTTGTTACGCCTCGGTCTATCAGCAGCAATGGAACCATTTGTTTGCTGCAAAACAGAGGGTGAGTGCTGAACCACATTGTTATCATTTTCAGCAACATCATTTTCTTTCTCCTCCACGTGCTCCACCTGCACGCTGATCCTCTGTTGCTCATCATCAGAATTATCAGAAAAATCAACAGCATCAGTAACATATGTAGATGAACTCTTATAAAACATGACAGCCTCATTAAAGACTATATTCCTGCTATGCAAAACTTTCTTAGTTTCAGGATTCCATAACTTGTATGCCTTAACTCCTGAACCATAACCAAGAAACACACACTTAACAGCCCTAGGCTCTAGCTTTCCATTATCGACATGAGCATAAGCAGTGCAACCGAAAACTCTCAACTGTGAATAATCAGCAGGTGAACCAGACCATACCTCAATAGGAGTTTTCTTATCAAGCGGAATACAAAGTGACATGTTTATCAAGTAACGGGCGGTGGAGGCTGCTTCAGCCCAGAAACGTCTATGCATACCAGCATTGGACAACATGCAGCGAGCCTTGGAGATGATGGTTCTGTTCATCCTCTCCGCCACACCATTCTGCTGAGGAGTATATGGGATGGTGTGGTGCCTGACAATGCCTTCATCGCTGCAATAATCATTGAAAACAGTAGAACAAAACTCCATGCCATTATCAGTACGAAGCAATTTAACTTTATTTTCTGTTTGCTTCTCTACCATAACTTTCCACTTTCTAAAAGCATCAAACACATCAGATTTATGTTTCAGAAAAAAAGACCACACTTTTCTGGAGTAATCATCTATGATAGTAAGCATGTAATTTGCACCACCAAGAGAAGTCTTACGGGAAGGTCCCCACACATCAGCATGCACATAATCTAAAATTCCTTTGGTGGTATGAACGGAAGCATTGAATTTAACTCTTTTATGCTTACCAAAAATGCAGTGCTCACAGAACTCAAACTTACTCAAATTGCAGCCATCTAGCAGGTCTCTCCTGTGCAATTCTGCCATGCCATGTTCACTCATATGTCCAAGACGCATATGCCACAGATTAGTTTTACCAGGTTCATCAGGAATAACAGCAGCAGCAATACCAGACAAAGTGCTACCTCTAAGAACATATAACTTTGCAGAATTCATATCACCTATCATGTGAACGAGAGAACCTTTTGATACCTTCAGAACTCCGCGAGAACCGGAGTGTTTGTACTCATCAACATCAAGGGTACTGAGAGAGATCAGATTTCTGGCCATGCCAGGTATGTGTCTCACATCTGTCAGAGTGTGTGTCATGCCATCATGCATCTTGATCTGAACGGAGCCAATGCTCACGATCTCACGTGGGTTGTTATCTCCCATACGCACAACATCTCCACTCTGCACAAACTCATAAGAACTGAACCAGTCTTTGTTACAGCAAATATGAAACGAACATGCAGAATCAAGGATCCACTCATCATTACCAGAAACACAACCAGCAAACACAACTAGGCAATCGCCGTCAGAATTATCACTGGAAACAACAGCAGCCTTACCATCACCCTCAGATTTGTTTTTCGGTTGGTAAGTACCGTTTCTTTTCTCTTTGTTCTGCAACTTCCAGCAATCATCAATATTGTGGCTAGTTTTCTTACAATACTTGCAGAACTTACCATCTCGTCCTTTGGAATTTGAGCGACCTCTGTCGGTCTTGCTCTTATCTCTGTTGTAGTTGTTGTAGTTGTTGTTTCTGTTCTCGGACCTGCAGTGCTTCTGCCTTAGATGACGAACCCTCTGCCTGCACCATAGATTTCATCTTTTCCCTATGCTGGAGGGCCTCATAAACTTCGGCAAGGGTTAGTTCATCACGACTGTATAACAAGGTGTCTCGAAAATTCGCAAAAGAATTAGGCAACGAGACTAACAGTATAAGAGCTAGATCCTCATCATCATATTTTACCTCCATGGACAGCAAATCAGAAACGATCTCTTTAAAGATCGATAGGTGATTCATCATTGACGCACCATCTTGCAGCTTGTGCGAGAACAACTTCATCTTCACGTGCATCTTACTGGTTAGATCTTTGGACATGCAGATCGATTCCAGTTTCAACCACAGCGCCGCTGCGGATTTCTCAGCCAGCACTTCCTGGAAGATATTGTTGGATAGATGAAGCTGAATTAATGAAAAGGCCTTACGGTCTTTCCTCTTTTCATCGTCGGTCCAGGTCTTGGCATCTTTCTTGCCAAAACCATCAAGAGCTTCATCCAGATCAGAAGATTGGGTAAGTATCGCCCTCATCTTCACTTGCCACAGAGAAAATCTCGTGGTATAATCCAGCTGCGGTAGATCGAACTTCAAGGAAGACATGTCGCAAAACCCTAGATTGAAACACGGGCTCTGATACCACTTGTTATAAAAGCAACAAGCAAATAACGAAGAATGAAACAAGAACACACGCAGGGGACACAAGATTTAACGTGGAAAACCCCTTCCAACACAGAAGGGGAAAAAACCACGGGCGCCAGCCAGCAAAACTTCACTATATTGGGGAGTGTTTACAAACGCCGTGGGTTATCTTATAATCTGATAAACCCTAGCCGGCGGCTTACAAGATGTATATATAGGCGGTGCCAACGATCCGTACGATCCGCTACGCTTCGGCCCAAGCCTCCGGCGACGGGCCTCGCTCCGCTCGTCAGAAGTTAGCCTCCCTTTAGTATATGAATTTGGATCACAATACAACAGCTTCAACAACTACTTTATTGGTGTACCCAATACGGGTTGTAGTGTTTGTTGAACGAGTCTTCTTTGTGATTGTAGTAGACTCGAAGACCTTATTGATTTGTCTAGTCGGTCGGGAAGTTGCATGCTTCGGATGGTGTTTGCATTTTAATTTTTTAATGGTTTTTACCTGGTTTTCCCATTAATCATCTGAGCAATTTTTTTTCTTAATTAATAGATCGGTCTAAAGCTTTTGTCCCGTTTCAAAAAATACTCTAGAAACCAGCCAATAAAAAAGAAAAGAAAATGTGTGGCCAAGCATTTTGCCAGTTGGCTTTGTTGCGTGCAAAGCCAAACGGGCGCAAAAGCGTTTTGTGGCGGTGATAGGTGATTTATTTGGCCACAGGATTGCCAGACAATTCTACGCCTGCAGTCCTGTGATAAACAGCTCATTTCTACGGCCAATGCAGATTTGCTTTCTGGCGAAGGTTCTTCCCTGACCGCAGATAATCGGATGATGTTGAAAAATAACTACAGTGATAACATATATAATCACAATAATCGTCCGATCCGTATGAAATTCAAACAAATTAACATTTTCACAAGGCCAAGGTTTCTTTCTCAGGACAAGTTTATCTGATATATATCTACCCTCTGTTTATCGTTACTCTTATCAAAATTCATGCAAACCGTGTGAGTATGTGGTGCAGGACGCCTGAAGCCCCCTGGCCGTGGCTGAACCTTTGCGTATTGTGTTGCACAAAATGCAAAGGAAATATGATGTGGTCACTGTGGTGCCAAGCTGTGAGATGGGGCTCACAGGGGGGCCCGCCTCATCGGCTGCCCACCACAACTCGCATGAACACCTCAAACTCCATCCGTCCGTAACATCAACAAGTTTCAGTCCTCAGCAGTGCAAGGCTGCCGCCTCATGGCGGCATCCACAGCATCTGGCTCCTTGACACCCTTCCTCCACCGGTACCAAGCGCGAAGCCGCCGCCGCGCAAGGTTCATCGTTGCGGCAAGCACGTCTGACGCCGAGCCAGCCCAAGAGGCGGCAGGGCCAGGGAAGAAGAAGACGGTGGACACGAGGATACACTGGTCCGACCCTGACGAAGGCTGGGTGGGAGGAAATGAAAAGAAGGAAGGCGACGGCGGCAAGAACGAACCCCTTGGAAGAAGATTCGCCGACCTCATCAACAACCCGTCATCCGAGTCACACTACCAGTTGAGTTCCGTTTCAACACAATTGACCGTACGTTTCTTATCCACATTTCTGATGAAAACTGAGCACCAAAACTTCTTCTGATCCTGAACCAGGTTCTTGGGAATAGCACCTGAGGCGGACATAGAGGAGATCAAGGCGGCGTACCGGCGGCTGTCCAAGGAGTACCACCCGGACACCACGAGGCTGCCGCTCAAGTCGGCATCGGAGAAGTTCATCCGGCTCCGTGAGGTGTACAACGTGCTCAGCAAGGAGGAGACCCGACGATTCTACGACTGGACGCTGGCGCAGGAGGCCGAGAGCCGCCGGCTGCAGCAGCTCAGGTCCCGACTTGAGGATCCTTACGAGCTCGACATCCAGAACTACGAGCCCGTGCCAGACATGGTAGATCGCCTTGGCGGGAAGAACATGGAGCTCAGCGATCAGGCCATGACCGCGCTCACGTTCGACATTGCCATCTTCATCATCAGCATCTGCTGCATCATCTACGCCTTGTTCTTCAAGGAGCAGTACTGATGACAAGATGTGACGAGCGCAAGGTGCAGGGTTATATACAGAATTAGAGGCGCAAATGGTATAGAACATGCAAGGTAATCGCTGAAGACAGTATGTCTTTTCAGTTAAATACAGCATATCATGTAACGTGAAATACAAGCTAGGAATCACTCATAGGTCAACAATCCTATAGCTTTGTCCAAAACTTGGTTGTTGCTGTTTCTGAATTTCTCTTCAACTTATTAGGGCAAGAGTATATAAATCTAAAATGCCAAAGTGCTAACCAGGAGACAACCGTGTCATGCTGTACTTCTCGTTATCTCTCTGGTCCGAGTGAATGAAGAACAAAAAGTAATCCCAGGCGTGTAAAAACTGTTGCCTGAGAAACGGGTGTCTCATCTTTCAGAATCGTCACACTCGATGATCTTGACAACAGAAGAATCGCCAATCTTTTCAAAAATTATCACCCTGTCGTATGGCTTTATTATGCTGACTGACCGGCCATAGTTCAGTGCAAGTTTTATCCCATATTCCTCCTTGGTGAGCCCACCAGTTTCGGCCTGTCACAGAGAAAATATATCAAAAATCAGCTTTGATATTAGAAAGATCCATACTGTAGACCTCCAAACGGAAAGCGTCCCGAGCTACCGCCTACCACATATGTTTAGCATTGGAAAATAGCAAAACCTCAAGGTGTATCTGGTATTGATGATTAAGAAGCGCATACATACCTCGTCAGTACTCCCCATCAAAGGGTAGACACCTCTTACAGAAAAACATTGCCTCGCCTGCAAGTAACAGTCAGCAGATATAGGTTTACGGATCCCACTTGATTAACAAGAAAACTACAATCAGAAAGATAAACATGCCGGTTACTTACCTGTGTCGTTCCATAAGAACGCCACTTCGATGGATCAGATCCCTCACGTGGAAACACAACTGCCAAAACTGGCATTGGGGGCCTGTACTTAGCAATTAATCTGCAGAAGAGGATGTACAAAGTGAGTTGATTGCATTTGCACGACAGAAACATGTTTAGTCGAGTGCTGATCTTGCATAGTATAGAGCACCTAGCAGCTCTCCCTGAGAAGGTGAACACAATAATCGCAGCAGCTTTTACTTTCATTGCAGAACGAACCTATATAAGAACAGTAGATTGTCACTTTCTATAGTAAAATATGTCTGGCCTAATGATTTAGAAGTACTTACCGCTGATGATGCTACAGATTCTTCATGGGCCATGGGTTCACCTACATGCCTCACTACTCTCTTGAAGTGAAGTGACTGGTTATACACGGTCTCAGCCTAGAAGAGCAGTCAATCATTGATCAGCCAATCAATTAAGATGATTTTACAAGTTACTCATACATGATGTAGGGACGTACTTCTGAACATATCTTGCCAACAGTACCCACAGTATCAACAGGATATTGCCCTCGAAGTGTCTCCGCACCAAGTAAAATGCCATCAGTTCCTAAAATATGAGTAGCATAGGAAATAAGAACCTACAAATTTGGCAGGTAGTGTTAAGAACAGCACAGGTTTACAGACCATCAAGGACAGCATTTGCTACATCAGTTGCTTCCGCACGAGTAGGGCGTAGATTGTCAACCATACTGTCCACAACTCTAGTGATGATCACAGGTTTGCCAGCCAGGTTGCATTTCTGAATACCAGTCTTCTGGGACATGAAAACCTGAACAGTGAAAAAATGATAGGTTATGAAATGAAGCAACCAATACCTGCAGTGATGCCACTGATATAAGTGAGATTATGAAATGAAGCAACAAATATCAACAGTGCGGCCTATAAGAGCTAAATGAGTTAACTGTAACTGTAAACTGATCAGCACATAAATGGTAAACTGTTGCACCATAACAACAACGATATTCTTGTAAATATATACTTGTGTGAGTATCATTTAAAGGCAACCGGCCATCATGAATAGAAATTAATATACACCTATCTGATAGCGCACAGGGTTTGCAAGGTACGGAATTAGGTATTCTTTGAAAGACCAAAATTTACCCTCTCTGGTGGGAGGTCGATTCCCAGATCTCCTCGAGATATAATAATACCATCAGCCTCTTGGAGAATTTCATCAAAATGCTCCAAACCCTAGAAAGAAATAAAGTACTGCACGATGAAACTAACCATAATATAGCAGTGAAACACAATGAACACATCATGAAAGCGTGATAGTTACCTCAGCATTTTCAATCTTCGCATAGATCTGCGTGTCTTGAAGATCATGAGATAGTAAAAAGGCTCTAAGCTGCACACACAAAATATTACTAAGGATCAGCAGTGTTCCCATAGCTAACTACAAATTCCTCGGTTACCAATTCCTTGGTTGCTACATATCAACAAAGGTACAAACAGCTTATCATCATGCAGAGGATGTACTGCCTCAAGTAACTGGAGAAACAGTAGCACCATTTCAATGAAGTAATATCAATATCAAACAATGAACAAGTCAATAACAACATACATCTTCTCCATGTACAATTATACTTGTTCAACAGATTGTATCATTAACCAATGCGTTTGACAATTATACCCCATAGAAATATGAGCCTACATGTAAGTCTGCCCTTGGTTTATCTTCCAAGTTAAACTGTAGATACATACAGGTTCAGGTGCTAATTCCCATTTATAAAATTGGCTCAGAATTTGCATCACTATGCCTCTCGAAATCTAATTTCTGTTGAGACTTGAGTGCACAAAAGAGCATGAAAAGACACTGAAATAAAATACTCCCTCCGACCCAAATTAATTGACGCAACCCAGGAGTACACTTGTACTGGACATAGGCTATGGTTGCGCCAATTAATTTGGGTTGGAAGGAGTACTAAAGGTAATGTTGAAAGGAAATCACGAAGCAGGTGTGTGAATAACTGAATGGATAATTCAGGTGCAAGACTGGAATGATCCAGAAAGAAAACACACCTCACTGACATCCTCAGAAGAGCGGGTATGTGAAAGCGATATAATATCAACACTGTTCTGCAACCCCCATGTTGAAATGACCTGTTGCAGGAAAAGTATGCTTAGGATGATTTTGGAAGATGCGAGTTAACATAATAGCATCAATATGAAATCATGCATTAGAAATGAAATTTCAGATGTACGTAATCTTGAAATAAATTATTCCCTATAATTTCTTTTATTTGTTCAGACTTAGACAGTCTCCAACAGACTAATGCAAATCTTTAACATGTGTTCAAATTCTACTATGTTATCAAAATATGATCAAATACTCAAATAGATGATCGTATGAAGAAATTAATATTATCAATCCATATGACAATCTAAATATCACTGTGTACATTGGTTGTCAAAGTTTTAAGATGTTGATTGCACACATTCAAGAACGGAAAGAAAAAGGAGGAACCAAGTTCAACTTTTGAAAAATGGTACCTACCAAATCCTCAAGTGCAACTAAAGATCAACAATAGTCAACATCAGAAAGAGCAAGGGATATCATGTTCACGTGCAGAATGCAGCTACATAGTTGTATTTGGATGCAACATGGCTGCAGAACATATTGTTTGGTATGTTAAGTATTTTAACTTGTAAGGCATGTGTGTTCTCTTTCTCCGAACAAGTCATATAGCTCATCTTGTTGAATGCTGCTAACCCAAAAGGATAGACACCGCAAAATCTACTGAACCTGAAACAGAATCGGATTGCTATTTGTACAAAAAATTGCTAGCCAAGATCTTTTGTACAAGGAAAACTTAGACTGATAGATTGTTGGCAATAATATAGCTGAGTAGTGTACAGAAACTCAGAGTAGTGCACATTACCTGTTTATCATATTCACTCAAAGTGGGCATACTGATATGTACTTGTGAAACATGCAGAGTGAAAATGGGCCCTGACAGTGTAGCCGTATTCTTCACAAGACAAATCACTTCTTCACCAGAAGTCTCAGTAACCTATAGTTGCAGTATATAAGGACAGGTCAATATTGGGAAAAGGCATGTATAGAAGGAGAATCCAGATATTAACGTACCTCGAGCCAGAGAGACGTTGATTCACTTCCTGTGAAAAGATATTGACCCATGAAAAGAGTATCACCCTTCTTCACAACCTAAACTCAAGGAAAGGGAATACGATCAGATTTGCGGTATTCAAAGAATCTGAATTTGAGAACAAAGGGTACTATCACTAGCATAATAGAAAAGTCAAAACAACTTATATTTGTTGCATAAAATCCATGAATTTTACTTTAATGCCAGATGCAGTCACACAGAACAAAAGGGACATATCGACATCAACGCATAGAGAGACAGATATAAAAGAAGTATAAATAATACACTGATTACTTCATATCTTTTTCTTTTTCTTTTTATCCACTTACTTTTGCAAGATCACCAAATTTAATTGGTAGAATATCAGCTGAGGGAGCTTTAGAAAGGTCTGGTGTTATTGTGACATGATTTCCACCTTTCAACTCGATTGATCCACCAGTTGAGTTGTCAACCTGAATTTCTGGACCCACTGTATCTAACATTATCTATAAATAATAAGATCAAGTTAGATGCAGGAAGCATATGCCTCTTGGCAACAATCTTAAAGCATTGCATATACCATACAAGGTTATTAAGAGAATGCAGAAAAGACAAGCCAACCATGATACTGAAAAGGTTTAATACATAAATGAAATTCTAAATTTTAACTATGAGTTGCTGCCTCAAATCAGAGGTACTGAAAAAGTGTATCACATCTAAACTCTTCATACTCAGTAAGCTAACTCAAGGAATATTTTTTACAAAGACCAATAATTAAAGTGGAATGAACATCTGCAAAATAAATAGAAAAAGGCATCTCCAAATAGAGTACATATCTGAAGTGCACAAAGTTAGCAGTATATATCTCAAGGTAGAAATGTTTAGGTAGTTTAGCACTCTAAGAAACCTTTTTTCGTAAATGAAAGCACTCATATAAGAACATATATGTCTATATGCATCTATGCACATGGAACAGAAAAATGAAACTTGGATGGAAAAGACTTAGAGAGAACATAACCCATATGTACGGAAAGAGGTCTACAAAGTTTACATAATCAACATCATAAAGTAGAAGGATGGGAAATTAAAGTATGGACTGGAGGAAAAAGCTACAAAACAAAGCAAATGATATTGTACATGTTTACACGTGTAACTATAGAAAATATGATAGGTATGTACATCTAAGAATTTACACATGCCTATTACTAAAACTTGTCCCAAATGTTCAGTCGTTACTGCTGAAGACATAATTAAAACAATTGAAAACATATCACTTTGAAAGTCAATCAAAACAACAAAAATAAAAATACTCCCTTGACACTTATTATGGGCCGTAGGAGTAGGACAAAATCAATATAGTGTAAAGCATGACTCTTACGTAGCGTATTGACTAGGCAATTGGTACTCAACAGATCCATCACTTTGTAGCGATTATAAAGGACTCGGTCTTGTGACTGCCCTTTCTATTAAAATTCTGAGCTGATATGTCTATATTGGAATAACATCAGGATAAATATATAATGATTCTGACTTGTTTTATATAGGCTGGATACAAAAGAAACAGCCAGGAAGTGACACATTAAGGTTTATCTTAGTAAACCTGCAACATACTGGTGAGGGTACCTCGTTTGAGTACCGGATAATAATACAAGACCTAGTAGTATACCTATTTTCAAGTCTCTGCTCTACTGTAATACAGTCATGTGGATGATTAAAATAACGCAATTTTCTATATCTTAATGAGAATGTTCATAACTAAAGGTCACTACAATTCTTATGTGTTAGTTTCAGTCTTCCAACTTTCCCAGCATAGACATGTTGTACATTAAACGATACATACCAAAAATTCTGGATAAGTTATTAACTAAGGTTGCCAACTTACAGGGCACAACTTCTTGACATTCTGTGCGGCTTTCCTCAGATTGTCAAGGGTCTCCTGATGATAAGCAGCATCCTTCCAGGAGAAATCGAACCGCGCAACTGCAAAAAAGGAAACGATACACAGATCATTACGATTATTATATCACGACAAAAGCAGCAAAATGGCGAGTAGCGCCGTTGCAGTAAATCCAGTTACTTAAAAAGGAAACCGTCGCCAAACCTGACATCCCAGCAGTGAGGCATTCTTCAATAACCTCGACCGAGCGCGACCTGGGCCCCAGCGTCCCAACAATCTTGGTGAGCGACGGGAATACTTTCTGCACAAGAGCGCACGCAAAGGTATGTATAAGTGTCGCGATCCAGGACCCTCGAACCGAAAGCGAAACTGTCTCCGTCCTACTACTTGCAAGTAAGACCGTTCGATTTAGTGATTTGGGAAGTCACTGGACTTCCACCGAATCATGGCAACGCATTTGGCGTCACGCGAGATTAAACCCCGAATTCCCCAATCCGGCGCGATCTATCCCGTCGGAGACACGGATCGACGGCATTCTGAGGAGATGGATCACCGCGATGCCCGCCTCTCTGCGCACCAAATCGGATCGAGGGAACCAGAAACATCCAGACGAAGAAGTCCGAATCCACCCACAGGCGCCGCGGATACACGGAGTTCGAGATCGATAGAGAAGAGGGGGGAAATGGAAGGGGGGAGGGCGCTTACGGGCTTGGCGGGGGCGAGGCAGGAAGCGAGGCGGACGGGCTCCTCGAGGAGCATGTGGTTCCCGCCCTGCATCTCCTCCGCGGGCGGGCGGAAGCTTCTGGAAGGATCTGGCTAGGGTTTTGGCTCTCTCGGTCTCGGGTGTGACGCGATGCGATCGAGTGTAGGTCCTCGGAGCGGGCAAAGCGAGGGAGGAAGAGGAGGGCGCGTGGGGAAGAGAGCGAGCAAGCGAGGCGTGAGGAGAAAGAAAGGAAAAGAAATGCGACAACACGTGGCATTTCGATCTCGTTTTTGTGTTGAAACATCTCTTGGCGTGGTGAAGCGACAAAGTCGTGGGTCCATGACATGAGTGGGACCCCTTGGAAGGTTTTAACTGCCCTAGGTGGGCAACTGGGCATGCTTGAAAAACGGTCAAAACCCGACAAAATCTTTTTTTCAAAAATTTCATCGATCTATTAATAATCATTAATACCAGTACAAAGATGTTTAAAAATAATAAAATTATAAATAGATCACTGGACCACCTAGCAATGACTATAGACACAAGCGAGCCGAAGGCGCGCCACCGTCATCGTCCCTCCATCACCGGAGCTAGGCAAAGTTTATCCTAGTAGAGCTTGTTGTAGTAGACAGATGAGAAGTTGTTATGCTAAGGTCCCAAAGTACTAACGCACCAGAGTAGCAACCATAGCTAATGACGACAACCGTAGATCAAAAGAAACTAACATGAAACCACACAGTTGAAACATTTTATTTAGCACTAGCACGAAAGCCCGTGCGTTGCTACGGATTAATTTTACAATTCAGCTATTTTAGGTAATTTGGTGTTGTTCGTATTTTCCACAATGGCCAGTGCCTTCACTGTCGCAAGCAACATCATTATCTTCCACCACCACTATCGGCAGATGGCGTGTTGACATTTCTTAATTAAGCATGCGGCTGTTTTGCTACGGTTTGGTTTTTATTAATTAATGAATATTATTTAGGTAAAAATATTTTATTGTTGGATATGAGTTTATATTTGACACGTTAATAGAGGCACAACTATATTGCAAATAATTAGCTTATTTTTTGTTGGGTTGTGTCATAGCAGGGATTGTTTTTTTTTGTTGGTTCTCGTCACACCATCAAGAAACGGTGGTTTTCATCCACATAGGCATGTATACCAGTGAAATTCTTTGGCGACACAGGACACAGGCCATGGCGGTTATAAACAACGAGGATCACCGCGCTCGCGCTAGGTTGGCTCCCGTCGCCCCCACCCCCTGAGGCGGCCGGGGCGCCCCACCCCTTCTCCAGCCCGCAACCCCCTCCCCCCACCCTCGGCGGCGGCGGATCTGCTCTTCCCCGCGCGCGAGGCGGACCGACGGGGCGGTTCCCGACCTAGCGGCGGCGAAGTCTGGCGGTGCTGCTTGGCCGCTGCAACTCGGACCGTGCTCTGGCCGGCCTTCCGGTCGCGGCGGCGGCGCATCTCGGCACATGGAAATCCGCCGCGCTAGTGCTAGCACGGCAGGTGCATGTTAACGCCGCGTCCCATTATAAACCGCCGCAGCCTACGCTTTGTGGCAGTTGTGTGTGATGGACACAAACAAACTGCTTAGAATGGTACACCCTCAGATTTAAAATAATTACTAAATATGAATGTATTTGCTAGGCAATTATTTTTACACCAGAGTAGTATTTAAATTTTGAAATACCATTTCAGATTTACCGCACAGTAGGTGTGGTCCGTCTCATTAACAAGTAAGAAAAGGTAAGGCTACATAAACCTTGTGTGGCCAGATTGGCGAGGGAGTCGGATCCTGATGCCCACCGCCCCACCCCACCCCACCTGGACGCGAGACAGCGAGAGCTGGAGGCCGGCGCCTTCTCAACGTCGCGAGTGGGATCAACACAGCCTCGCGCCGCACCCCTTCCAGATCCCTCCCCAGAGAAGAAACAAAATCAATATCAACAGGTGCAAAGTTCATGACACATGAATTCATAAATTTGAACATATCTCAATCAATTTCGCGAAAGATATTCCAATGTCCTGCTATACATATATATAGTAGGCGCGGTGACTCAACATTACCCAACTCCAGTCGCTCTAGCGTTATCCCAAATTTAAAAAGAAATATATATACCAGCTTTGCCTCCATTTCTATTCGCCCCTCCTTTGTGTGCCACTCACCTCAACCTTCAACTCCAGCACTGCACCTTCATTGCTAATCTGTGTGCAGAACTCGACTGACGACCATAAAACTATAGAAGATGGTACCATTATCGATGGAGGTCATGGTAGTGCACATAACAAACCTAATGATCCATTTACATTGGGATGTCACCATAAGTAAAAGAGCAGAATTTTAATGTATCAACCACAAACCTTGATCCTTAAGTATTGCATGATAGTGAAATCAATCTCTAGAGGTTTGCACTTGACAACACACACACATCTTGTGTTTATAATTGAGATTGAAGTAGATACTGAGTATTGTCTCCTTAACTTTTTTCTTCAGAGAATCTCACTCGAGTTCATAAAGTTCTGAAGAACTGAAGAGTATAGTACACCAACACTTGGTAATCAATCAAAATATGTAGTACTGCACCCTGGAAATAAATAAATAGTTGAGCAAGCATACTGACCAAAATATTTTTAAATTATCTAACAGCCAAGAGTAGGCAACGGCCAAAAGGACGGAGACAACAATGTATTTTAGCATAAGTGCAACAATTGAATGTTATGTCATCTAGCACCGATGTTTATACAAAGTATGAACACTAAACTGAGATAAATAGAATTCATCCAGAAATGATATGATGTAATCACACTATGAATGGAAACCTAAGCAAATACAGTGATGTTTATGACCCACCCAATGAAAAACATTCTTAACTAATGTGATGCAAACAAATATTGGTAAATGCTTACGAGCATACACACTAAAAGCAGATGTACATGTAATTATAGCTTTTATTATTCCTGAGATAAATGGCAATGTTGTCGTAATAGTTGGTACAAAAATCTGCAAGAGCATGGCATAGCGCGGGGCGCACAATCTCCACGCGGCGTAGTCTCTCGACCAACCAAACTTAGACCATTAGCCTTACTGGAGTAGAGCATTAATACTTATGTTTAATTAGTAGACGATTGTTGTACCTCCGGATGTTGTTGGAAGTAATCCATGAGGCTGGCCCTCTGGCCCTCTTAACCCTGAATACCAGTTTCTCCTTTGTTCTTGGATTTCTCACAAATGCATTAACCAGAAGAATCATCTGGTCTCATGCAGCAAATCATATAGTCATGTAGAAGCCTTTTTCTATCACACACATTTTAATTTCAGATGTCCTGTCAAAAGACGCTTCCTCTCCCGACAAGTGCTGCATGGTGGTGTAAACATTCCTGTATAGCTTTTCGTGTAGTTAATGAACTCATAGAGGATCAGATACCTAATAAAAAACAAAACCATGTTGTCATTCAGAGAGCACGAATCATATAACCCAAGCTTACATGTCTTACAAAGATAATCTAACATAAATTATACTCGACAGTACGTATACAACGAGATAGAACATCTTACATGTATGCATCCGTTCATGCAACGCTGCCACCATATTCCGATTTGTGCAGGTTAGATTGATTGAGTAGCAGCCACTACAGATAAGGAGGCGAATCGGAAAGGTAGGGCTGCGAGCCCGCACCGTCACGCTCCTTCTATGCCTCCATCCTCGCCGCAGCGTGGGACAGAAAATATTGCATGCACTTGGTGAATGGTTAACCAAATAAACATGTACATATAACATGCAATGCCAATATTATATGTAGTACTGAAAAATTCCAAGAAAATCAACCCTATTTCTAAACATAAAGGGAGCTCATACCTTGTTGGGCGGAGCACATGGGGCGAGGACGGATGGCTACTGTGTCTGTAGAAACTGGAATTCAATCCTTGATCTTCACAACTGAAAAACCGAATTAAGAAAATAGAGTTAAATCTTCACGACTGAAATACAACAAATCAAAACAATTACTCTTCAAGTAATTTTTAAGAAAAGCTATCCCAAGAGTATAAACAATGACAAGAGATATAAAGCAAGAACATAAGTAATTGTGTCTTACTCAAGATAATGAACAATCATATTTATGACAAGGACGCTAGCTTTGCTTCTGAAGAATAATTATTCGACAGCATGATTCACTCTACTCGTAATCCAAGGCAAATGTAGCTCATGTACTTGTATGTCAGCTTACTGTCCAACAACACAAGGCGCCATGAACAAAATGGTAACATGTATTGCTAACCTCTAGCTTCTGCCTTGGAAGGACCTTGTGGTGCGCGGTGGGGAGGTGGACGACCAAAGGACGACCAAACTGAAGAGAGGGGGGAACGTATTGGCAGAATAAGGAAACTGTAGCATCGTCTCCAATGAACAAATCTGTGTTGATAGCTTACACCTGACAGTCATCGCTTCTCATCATGCATCGTCAAAGCCAAAGGGCACAAAGCTCAAACTGACGCTCGCATATGAAGTGCACAAAGCTCTTCGATGTTCACATATGCCTCCCCAAAGTGCATGCCAGCCTTGCTAACAAGATAAATCAGAGAACATCAGTAACTTGAAATATCTGCAACAATTCGTAACAGTAAACCAGGCTGATCTCCAGGTAAATACACTAACTAATGAAAACCCTAAATCTCAAATAAATCTACACTATTAAATTCATTTAGCAGTTCTGTTTTCCGCATAAGTTAGGCTTTTACCATATTACCAGAAGCTAGCAGAACCAAAGCATTTATATAATGTGACCAAATAGATTTATTTTGACAATGAAAGTGGACTCCAAAACAAAGAAACATCTGCACAATTAAGCACTCGCCCAATAGCAGATATAAGACGGATTGGATCCAGTTAGTAACTTCCAGTCCAATCATCCATGATTCTATTTCCTTTGAAGGTCAGTATGGAAATTTAAGAACCTTTCAGCCAACATATGATGCATTTCTGAATTAATCTAGTCAGCGACATAAAACGTAAGTTCAAAATGCAAAAATGCATGTTCTAGTGAGACTAAGCATCACAAACAACTAAATTCATTTTCAGTACATAGTCTGGAGGTACAGGCGGCGACGAGGAGACTGACGGCAGCCAGGTACTCATAAAATTATAAATATATATCAGTTTCTGAACTTCATTAATCCAACAGCAAAACAGAGCAGATACTCATCAAAGACTGAATTGGAGCATAAAATAAATTTCAGCATGTCATGCTAGTAGTTAATCATGAACATCTAATATTCATTTGGATTGCATTCCTGTGAGATAGATATAAATAAGCTACCTGCACAACTATGTACACGATACGTGTAGCTTATTTTTCGCATGGGCAATGGGCAACAAAATGAAATCTTGCAATAGCTAGACTTATGAATGAAAACTAATACACTCCAATTACAGATGTTTTTGATAAAATCTGGATACTTGGTATTAAAAGTTCAAGCATCGTATATGGAGATAATCTGAAATTTAGTGTCATAGATATTCCAAAGAAACAACGTGCATCATCAAATTCCTCTCCATAGGAATCACCAAATAAAAATAATACGTTGGCTAAGATCTCCAACAGTTGATCCGTTGGCTAACATCTGCAATTTGCTTGCTGTTGTATTACGTGAGAAGATGCCTGCTAGTTTAGGCCTGTATGCAAAAATAAGAGGTGGGGATTGTGTAAGTCGTGCGTACCTGAAAAAGGCGACCGCTTCGAGCGGCGTGAGATCCAGATTGTACAGACGCTGCACCCGCCGCCAGACATGGCTCACCGGAGATGTGGCCGGGGACTCGAAGGAACTCCTTCCGACCGTCCCGCTGTTCATCACGTCTGCTATGGAGGATGGTGATGCCCCATGTAGCCCTCCGCTGCTGAACCTTCACTCATGTAGATTCCGATGTACGATGGCTGCGATCCAAGGCATCTCCTCATCTTGGGTAGAGGCGGCTAGGGTTAGCAGCAGAATAGCGAGGCGGCAGTACTGGGCGGCGGCGACAGCGAGAACGAGAGAGGGAGTAGATGGGTAATAAGCGTAGTCCGGCTGCTCCATGGCGGCGCCAATCGGCGGCGGAGACGGCCGGTACTGGCGGTGGCGGTGATGCTGAAAGAGAGGAGACGAGGAGCGAACAGATGGCTTCTAATCAGCGGCGGAGATGGCCCAAGACGATGGAGAATATACTACCATGACATGCCGTGCTCGCACGGTAGCACCATCCATGGCGCTCTCGCCCGGCGCGGCGGCGGCGGATGCTGGGGGAGGCGGCGTTGCGGATGGGTGAGGTCATGCGTGTGGTGCGCGGTGTACATGGACTGCGAGCCGATTCCTCAAATCTGTTGGGCTTGGCCCATTTGCGCGCGTGGGGGACGAAGGGTGGGGAGGTGGACGATCAAAGGACGACCAAACTGAGGAGAGGGGGGAACGTATTGGCAGAATAAGGAACCACTTTAGTCTTTTTAAGTAGTAGAGATAAGGCCTTAGCCGGCGTCTCAAGCTTAGCCTGGCGACGCCTCCGAGGGCGAGAAGGAGGAGAAGAATGGAGGGTAGGAGTGGCGGCGGGCCTAGGATTTCTCCCCTCGGTGGCCTGGAGGGGGCGACGCGAGGGGAGCGTACTGATGAGTTCGTTGCATGGAAAACAAAAAATTTCTACCGTGAACATGAACAAAAACCAAGATCCAATCTAGGAAGAAGCAAGATCTAATCTACGAAGATCGAAGCAACGATATGTATGTGAGACTAACCCTCGAAGATTCCAAAGCCTACGAGATTAGATCTCGTTGTCGATGTAGTCGATCATCCTGTGTTGCAATCCGGCAGCACTTCCGTACTCGGTCGTGCGTACGGTGTCGATGAAGCCCGTCCTCTCCCCGTTCCAGCGGGCAGCGGAGGTGTGGTAGATCCCCTCGGAATCCCAGCAGCACGACGGCGTGGTGGTGGAGGTGGAGGAGAAATTCCTGCAGGGCTTCGCCAAGCCTGCGCAGGAAGAAGAAGGAGGGAGAGAGGGGCGGCTAGGGCTTGGGGGGTGATGTGCTGCGCCCCAGCCCTCCCCTTCCTCTTATATAGGCGTGGGGGGCTGCCTTGGCCCCTCCTCCAAGCCCTTGGGTCGGCCAAAACAAGGGGGCAACTTTCCCCCCAAGTTAAGTCCCTATTTTCAAGGGATTTGATCTTATCCACTTGATCCAACCGCATGGGCCTTGGGGGGCTGGTGTGTCTGGCCCATGTGGGCCTATTTGACCCCCTCCGGTCCATGTTGGTCGTCCGGGATAGGTGGGCCCCACTATGGTACCCTTCGGAACCTTCTAGAACCTCCGGTACAATACCGAAAAATCCTGAACTTTTCCGGTAACCCTGAAAATGACTTACCATATATGAATCTTATTCTCCGGACCATTCCGGACCTCCTCGTGATGTCCTGGATCCCATCCGACACTCCGAACAAACCTCGGTCTCCATCTCATATTCCGAATCTACTTATGCGACATCGAACCTTAAGCGCGTCACCCTACGATTCGTCAACTATGCGGACATGGTCGAGACTCCTCTCCGACCAATAACCAATAGCGGGACCTGGAGATCCATAATGGCTCCCACACATTCAACGATAACTTAGTGATCGATTGAACCATTTACATACGATACTGATTCCCTTTGTCACGCGATACTTTACTCGTCCGAGGTTCGATCATCGGTATCTCCATACCTAGTTCAACCTCGTTACCGACAAGTACTCTTTACTCGTTACCGTGGTATGTCATCTCGTGTGACCTTGTCACATGCTTGCAAGCTAATTAGATGTCATTCCACCGAGAGGGCCCAGAGTATATCTATCCGTCATCGGGATGGACAAATCCCACTCTTGATCCATATGCCTCAACTCATACTTTCCGAATACTTAATCCATCTTTATAACCACCCATTTACGCAGTGGCATTTGATGTAATCAAAGTACCCTTCCGGTATAAGTGATTTACATGATCTCATGGTCAAAGGACTAGGTTACTATGTATCTGAAAGCTTATAGCAAGTTGAACTTGATGACTTGATCTCATGCTACGCTTATTTGGGTGTATGTCCATTATATCATTCACCCAATGACATAACCTTGTTATTAACAGCATCCAATGTTCATGATCAGGAAACCATGATCATCTATTAACCAACAAGCTAGTTAAACGAGAGGCTTACTAGGGACTCTGGTTGTTTACACAACACACATGTATTAATATTTCCGGTTAATATAATTATAGCATGGAGTATAAACATTTATCATGAACACTAAGATATAACAATAACTAATTTATTATTGCCTCTCGGACATATCTCCAACACGTACCACTTCCGAATTTCGGGCACACCTCCTTGATTGGAAACATGCAAAATACCAATGAAAACCCTGATACGTCTCCAACGTATCTATAATTTCTGATGTTCCATGCTAGTTTTATGACAATACCTACATGTTTTATTCATACTTTATATCGTTTTGATGCATTTTCTGGAACTAACCTATTAACAAGATGTCGAAGTGCCAGTTCCTGTTTTCTGCTGTTTTTGGTTCCAGAAAGGCTGTTCGGGCAATATTCTCGGAATTCGACGAAACAAAAGCCAAACATCTTATTTCACCGAGACGGACCAGAACACCGAAGGGGAGACAGAGAGGAGGCCCAGGGCCTCCACACCATAGGCTGGCGCGGCCTAGGAGGGGGGCGCGCCGCCCTATGGGGTGGGCCCACCAGGCACCCCCTTGCGCCGCCTCTTCGCCTATATAATCTCTCGTGACGTGAAAACCCTACAACAATTGACGAAACTCCAGAAAGACTCCAGGGACGCCGCCGCCATCGCGAAACTCCGTTTCGGGGGACAGAAGTCTCTGTTCCGGCACGCCGCCGGGACGGGGAATTGCCCCCGGAGTCATCTCCATCGACACCACCGCCATCTTCATCGTCGTTGCTATCTCCCATGATGAGGAGGGAGTAGTTCTCCCCCGAGGCTGAGGGCTCTACCGGTAGCTGATGCGCGTAGTTGACACGTCCGTTGGGAACCCCAAGAGGAAGGTGTGATGCGCACAGTAGCAAGTTTCCCTCAGTAAGAAACCAAGGTTTAATCGAACCAGTAGGAGTCAAGAAGCACGTTGAAGGTTGATGGTGGCGGAATGTAGTGCGGCGCAACACCAGGGATTCCGGCGCCAACGTGGAACCTGCACAACACAACCAAAGTACTTTGCCCCAACGTAACAGCGAGGTTGTCAATCTCACCGGCTTGCTGTGAACAAAGGATTAACCGTATTGTGTGGAAGATGATTGTTTGCGAAGAACAGTAAAGAACAAGTATTGCAGTAGATTGTATTTCAGATGTAAAGAATAGACCGGGGTCCACAGTTCACTAGCGGTGTCTCTCCCATAAGATAAATAGCATGTTGGGTGAACGAATTACAGTTGGGCAATTGACAAATAAAGAAGGCATAACAATGCACATACATATATCATGATGAGTACTATGAGATTTAATCAGGGCATTACGACAAAGTACATAGACCGCTATCCAGCATGCATCTATGCCTAAAAAGTCCACTTTCAGGTTATCATCCGAACCCCTTCTGGTATTAAGTTGCAAGCAACAGACAATTGCATTAAGTATGGTGCGTAATGTAATCAATACAAATATCCTTAGACAAAGCATCGATGTTTTATCCCTAGTGGCAACAGCACATCCACAACCTTAGAACTTTCTCACATCGTCCTGCATTTAATGGAGGCATGAACCCACTATCGAGCATAAATACTCCCTCTTGGAGTCACAAGTATTAACTTGGTCAGAGCCTCTACTAGCAACGGAGAGCATGCAAGAACATAAACAACTCATATATGATAGATTGATAATCAACTTGACATAGTATTCAATATCCATCGGATCCCAACAAACACAACATGTAGGATTACAAAGAAACGATCTTGATCATGATAGGCAGCTCACAAGATCGAGCATGATAGCACAATTAGGAGAAGACGACCATCTAGCTACTGCTATGGACCCATGGTCCAGGGGTGAACTACTCACACATCAATCCGGAGGCGATCATGGCGATGAAGAGTCCTCCGGGAGATGATTCCCCTCTCCGGCAGGGTGCCGGAGGCGATCTCCTAAATCCCCCGAGATGGGATTGGCGGCGGCGGCGTCGCTGGAAGGTTTTCCGTATCGTGGCTCTCGGTACTGGGGGTTTCGCGACGAAGACTTTAAGTAGGCGGAAGGGTAGGTCAGGGGGCCACACGAGGGGCCCACACGCTAGGGCCGCGCGGCCAGCACCTGGGCCGCGCCGCCCTGTTGTGTGGCCACCTCGTGGCCTGATACGTCCAATTTGCATCACTATTTTATATCATAATTTGTTGTTATTCATTGATATATTTCATATTGGGACACAATACTTATGTTATTTCATCTATTTTGCATGTTTCATGATTATTTGGAGATCGCGCACCGGAGCCAGGATTCTGCTGGAAAAAGCACCGTCAGGATGCAATATTTCGGAAGATCAACTGTGGAAGGAAATTATACCAAAAATCCTATTTTTCCAGATGACGGAGAAAGCCAGAAGGGGGAGTCGAGAAGACCCAAGGTGGGGCCAGACCACAGGCCGGCGCGGCCCATGGCCTGGCCGCGCCACCTTGTGGTGTGGGGGCCCCACAGCCCCTTTCGCCTCCTTTTCTTCGCGAAACCCTTCGTCCCGAAAACCTAAGCTCCAGAGGGTACGTCGCAAAGAGACACAGCCGCCTCTGCGGGGCGGAGAACACCAGAGAGAAAAGAGCTCTCCGGCGGGCAGGAATCCGCCGGGGAAATTCCCTCCCGGAGGGGGAAATCGACGCCATCGTCACCGCCATCGAGCTGGACATCATCTCCATCGCCATCACCATCATCTTCATCATCATCACCGCCATCTCCACCGCAGCACCTCGTCACCGCTGTAGCAATTTGGGTTTGATCTTGATTGTTTGATAGGGGAAACTCTCCCAGTGTTGATTTCTACTTGTTATTGATGCTATTGAGTGAAACCGTTGAACCAAGGTTTATGTTCAGATTGTTATTCATTATCATATCACCTCTGATCATGTTCCATATGATGTCTCGTGAGTAGTTCGTTTAGTTCTTGAGGACATGGGTGAAGTCTAAATGTTAGTAGTGAATTATGGTTGAGTAATATTCAATGTTATGATATTTAAGTTGTGGTGTCATTCTTCTAGTGGTATCGTGTGAACGTCGACTACACGATACTTCACCATTTATGGGCCTAGGGGAATACATCTTGTACTCGTTTGCCAATTGCGGGGTTGCCGGAGTGACGTAAACCCGAGCCCCGTTGGTATATCGATGCAGGAGGGATCGCAGGATCTCGTAGTTTAAGGCCGTGGGTTAGATTTATCTTAATTACTTTCTTGTAGTTGCGGATGCTTGCAAGGGGTATAATCACAAGTATGTATTAGTCCTAGGAAGGGCGGTACATTAGCATAGGTTCACCCACACAACACTTATCAAAACAATGAAGATTAATCAGCTATATGTAGCGAAAGCACTAGACTAAAATCCCGTGTGTCCTCAAGAACGTTTGGTCATTATAAGTAAACAAACCGGCTTGTCCTTTGTGCTAAAAAGGATTGGGCCACTCGCTGCAATTATTTCTCTCGCATTTTACTTACTTGTACTTTATTCATCTCGTTACATCAAAACCCCCGAATACTTGTCTCGTGAGCATTTACAGTGAATCCTTTATCGAAACCGCTTGTCAACACCTTCTCGCTCCTCGTTGGGATCAACATTCTTACTTATCGAAGATACTACGATACACCCCCTATACTTGTGGGTCATCAAGACTATTTTACGGTGCCGTTGCCGGGAGTGAAGCGCTATTGGTAAGTGGAATTGGTAAGGAAAACCTTACCGTTTGTGCTGATTTTATTTGCACTTTCGCTATAAGTCATTATGGAGAGATCTTCTCTTCAATTTCTATTTGGGAAATCTACTACTACCGCAACGGTAGTGGATGAGGCGCCAGTGAGGAAGTGATACCATATAAAATACCTATGAAAATTATTGAACGTGTTATGGATAACCGCTATGAAGGGGATGGAACCGTCCATCCTGGTGATCATTCTTGTTTTTGCATGAATTATGCGGGTTATTCAAATGTGCAGGTATTGCTATGAATGAAGTTAGAAAGAAACTATTCTCTATATCGCTGTCTGGTAAAGCGGCGCATTGGTATAAATTGCTGAAGAATGGTGATTCTCTTGATTGGGAGGACATTGTGCCTTTATTTTATTCTAAATTCTATCCTCCAAGTGAAATTCACAAAGATCGTAACCGCATATATAATTTCTGGCCTCATGATGGAGAAAGTATTGCCCAAGCTTGGGGGAGATTGAAGTCTTTAATACTCAAATGCCCCATTCATGAGCTTCCTGGTAATGTTATTATTGATAATTTCTATGCAAGACTTTCTTTTCAAGACAAGACCTTGCTGGATACTTCTTGTTCTGGATCATTTACACGCAACAAATAAGAGTTTAAAAGGGACCTTCTTGATCGGATCCAAGAAAATACTGAAGGTTGGGAGAACGACAAGGATAGAGAATCAGGTATAATTTATGATTATAAATGCATTGAAGCTTTTATGGATACTAATAAATTTCGTAATATGAGTGCTACATATGGTCTTGATTCTCAAGTTGCTGCAAATCTTTATAAAGCTTTTGCCTCTCATTATGAATTGCCTAAGAAGAATTTTGATAAGTATCCTGAACAGTATAAAGATAAAATTGATTCATCTATTAATAAATGCGTTGTAGTTGAAACTGTTGATCATATTATTCCTGAAGCTTATATTGAAAAAACTCCTTTCCCCGCTAAAATGAAGGAGTACTCTGTTATAAATAGTGTGGTTCATAAAAGTGAAAAGAAACCTATAGAACCTGAAGAACAAATAAAAGTTGAACCTGCTGTTGCAATAGTTAAAGATCTTGTGACTGAAAATGTGGAGGATGGTCATATTATTTTCTGTGAAGATGCTTCTAATATTGTTTCACATCCTAATAAACCCAAACAAGTTAGTGTTCCTATGCTATCTGTTAGAATTGGTGATCATTGCTATTATGGTTTATGTGATATTGGTGCAAGTGTTAGTGCTATTCCTTATGAGCTTTACACGGAGCAGTGTGCATCTATTGTTCTTGTTCCTAATAATCCTTTGCAGCAACATTTGGAGAATAGCGAGAGTGAAGTTTTTAGGAAAGAAAGAGATGAGCTTGAGGAAATTTTTCTTCGCCAACCTATTCTCAAGCATGATTTACCGGTGGAAGATTTGGGTACAACACCGCCACCAAAGGAAGATCCTGTTTTTGATTTAAAGCCTTTGCCTGATAATCTTAAATATGCTCATATTGATGATAAGAAAATATATCCTGTTATTATTAGTTCTAAGCTTTCAGAGATTGAGGAAGAAAGGTTATTGGAAATATTGAAGAAACACCGAGGAGCTATTGGCTACACTCTTGATGATTTGAAGGGGATTTCTCCTTCTATTTGCCAACATGCTATTAATATGGAAGATGATGCAAAGCCTGTTGTTGAACATCAGCGTCGTCTAATTCCGAAGATGAAGGAGGTGGTAAGGAATGAGGTATTAAAACTTCTTGAAGCTGGTATTATATATCCTATTGCTGATAGTAGATGGGTTAGTCCTGTGCATTGCGTTCCTAAGAAAGGAGGAATGACTATTGTGCCTAATGATAATGATGAGCTCATCCCTCAAAGAGTAGTTGTAGGGTATAGAATGTGCATTGATTTTCGAAAAGTTAATAAAGTTACTAAGAAAGATCATTACCCCTTACCATTTATTGATCAAATGCTAGAAAGGTTGTCTAAAAATACTCATTTTTGCTTTCTTGATGGTTATTCTGGGTTTTCACAAATTGCTGTTAAAACTAAAGATCAAGAGAAAACCACTTTTACTTGTCCCTATGGAACTCATGCTTATAGGCGTATGCCTTTTGGTTTATGTAATGCTCCTGCTACTTTTCAAAGATGCATGTCTGCTATTTTTCATGGCTTTTGTGAGAGTATTGTGGAAGTATTCATGGATGATTTTTCTGTCTATGGGAATTCTTTTGATAGTTGCTTGCGAAACCTTGATAAAGTTTTGCAGAGATGTGAAGAAACTAACCTTGTTCTTAATTGGGAGAAATGCCACTTTATGGTTAATGAAGGAATTGTATTGGGACATAAAATTTCTGAGAGAGGTATTGAAGTTGATAGAGCTAAAGTTGAAGCAATTGAGAAGATGCCCTATCCGAGGGATGTTAAAGGTATTCGTAGTGTTCTTGGTCATGCTGGGTTTTATAGGAGATTTATTAAAGATTTCTCCAAGATTTCAAAGCCTCTTACTAATCTTCTTCAAAAAGACGTACCTTTTGTTTTTGATGATGATTGTAAGGAAGCTTTTGAAACTCTAAAGAAAGCCTTAACAACTGCTCCTGTAGTTGAACCTCCTGATTGGAATTTGCCTTTTGAAATTATGTGTGATGCTAGTGATTTTTTGTAGGCGCTGTTCTTGGACAGCGAGTAGATAAAAAACTGAATGTTATTCATTATGCTAGTAAAACTCTTGATGCTGCTCAAAGAAATTATGCTACAACTGAAAAAGAATTATTAGCTGTAGTCTTTGCTTGTGACAAGTTTAGATCCTATATTGTTGATTCAAAAGTCACAATTCATACTGATCATGCTGCAATTAGATACCTTATGACAAAGAAAGATGCTAAGCCGAGGCTTATTAGATTGGTACTTCTTTTGCAAGAATTTGATTTACATATTGTAGATAGGAAAGGTGCTGATAATCCTGTTGCTGATAATTTATCTAGATTGGAAAATATTACTTATGATCCTGTTCCTGTTAATGATAGTTTTCCAAATGAACAATTGGCTGTAATAAAGGTGAGCTCATGACAGTCCTTGGTATGCTGATTATGCTAACTTTATTGTTTCCAAGTACTTGCCTCCAACTTTTTCAGCTCAGCAGAGGAGGAAATTCTTTTATGACTTGAGGCATTATTTTTGGGATGACCCACACTTATATAAAGAAGGAGTGGATGGTATTCTGCGAAGGTGTGTTCCCGAATATGAACAACAAGAAATATTGAGTAAATGTCATGGTAGTGCTTATGGAGGACATCACACCGGAGATAGAACCGCGCAAAAGGTTCTACAATCAAGTTTTTATTGGCCAACTCTCTTCAAAGATGCAAGGAAGTTTATTTTATCTTGTGATGAATGTCAAAGGGTTGGTAATATCTCCAGACGCAATGAAATGCCTATGAATTATACTCTTGTTATTGAACCATTTGATTGTTGGGGATTTGACTTCATGGGACCTTTTCCGTCTTCAGAAGGTAACACTCATATACTTATTGCTGTTGATTATGTTACTAAATGGGTGGAAGCCATACCTACAAAAAGTGCTGACGGTGAGACCTCTTTAAGAATGCTTTTAGATATTATTTTTCCTAGATTTGGAGTTCCTAGATATATTATGACTGATGGAGGTTCTCATTTTATTCATGGAGGTTTTAGAAAAACTCTTGCTAGGTATGGTATTAATCATAGAATTGCTTCCGCTTATCACCCTCAAACTAGTGGTCAAGTAGAATTGTCGAATAGAGAGATTAAATCTATTTTGGGAAAGACCGTTAATAAATCTAGAAAGAATTGGGCTAGTAAATTGAAGGAAGCACTATGGGCTTATAGAACTGCTTATAAAAATCCCATGGGAATGTCACCCTATAAAATGGTTTACGGAAAAGCTTGCCATTTACCTTTAGAACTAGAGCACAAAGTTTATTGGGCTGTTAGAGAATTAAATAAAGATCCTAAACTAGCCGGTAATAAGAGGTTGCTGCAATTAAGTTCTCTAGATGAATGGAGAAGTGAAGCTTATGAAAACGCTAAACTCTTTAAAGAGAAAGTTAAGAAATGGCATGATAGAAGGATTATCAAAAGAGAGTTTAATATTGGGGATAAAGTCCTATTGTATCGGTCTCGTCTCAGATTCTTTGCAGGGAAATTACTCTCGAAATGGGAAGGACCTGTTATCACCAGAATTTGACCGAGTCAGAGGTGGGCCGCGATCAAGATGGGCTTAAAGATTATACATGGAAGAACATACATGAATCGGCCTTATATGCGAAGTTTGGGCTAGATTGCCCAGATATCTGTAATATAGTAGATCGCATCTTAGATTAAAAGATAGAGTTTGTCTCGTGCACGGTTGGGATTATTCCCACGTTAGAAAGTCCCTTGGACTATAAATATGTATCTAGGGTTTATGGAATAAACAACAACCAACGTTCACCCCAAATCAATCTCGGCGCATCGCCAACTCCTTCGTTTCGAGGGTTTCTACCGGTAAGCATCATGCTGCCTAGATCGCATCTTGCGATCTAGGCAGCATAAGTTTATCTTGTTGTTCATGCGTTGCTCGTACTGAAGCCTTTTTGATGGCGAGCAACGTAGTTATCTTAGATGTGTTAGGGTTAGCATTGTTCTTCATATCATATGCTATCGTAGTGCAACCCTTACGCATCTAGCCGCCCTTACACCTAACTTAGGTGTAGGGGCGGCACCCCGCTTGATCATTATTTAGTAGATCCGATCCGTTACGGTTGCTCCTTGTTCTTCAAGGATTAGTTTAATATCTGCAATAGTTAGGCCTTACAAAGGGTTGGAGGATCCAGCGGCACGCAGGGTGTCGTTTGCTAGTCCTAGACAGGATGTTCCGGGGATCAACCTCGTGTTGGTTTTTAGGCCTTGTCTGGGATCGGCTTACGATCACCGTGCGTGGCCGCGAGGCCCAATCGTGAGTAGGATGATCCGATTATGCGGTGAAAACCCCAAATCGTCGTAGATCGTTTTAGCTTTATCTTGATTAAGCAGGACCACCATATATTCGTGCACCTCGTACGAATCATGGGTGGATCGGCTCCTTGAGCCGATTCACAGGACAACCTGAGAGCCGATCGAGGCTCGTATTTAATGTTTACGTGTATGCCATGCAGGAAACTAAGCGAGGCATCTCCATCACCTTCCTGACCAGGTATAGGTCAGGTGGCACGCCCTTGCATCAGCATCGGACGTGCGTACCAGAGGCTTTGCGGGCCGTCGCTCGGAGGGACCAGGGCCGGCCGCAGTCCTAAGTTGTTCCCGGCTCTACTGTGTTGCCCGTCGCTGCTCGCCAGTGGATTTCTGACCGCAACACATTCTGGCACGCCCGGTGGGGCAAATCCTTCGACCATCTTCTACATCAACCACATCGCCATCTACATCTGAGATGGCGGACTGCACCCCAGTCACGTACGAGGATCTGACCGACGAGCTCAAGAAGAAGTATAACGAGGTCAAAGCTATCCTCGAGGCCGATCTCATCGGCTCTTTTCACCGAACCCGTTCGCATGGCATCAGGTGGAAAGGATTCTCACCTGAAGGCGCACTCGATGGAGTGGACCTGTCCGTCCCGTTAGAAGAACGCACCAGGTCCCTGCGGCAGGAGATCAACTACATGGTGGCCCACTCGCTACACCGCCACTCTGAGAACCTGGTGAACACTTTGGAGCGTGTCGCTCTTCGGGTGATCCAGGAGATCATGAGGCACCAGTACTCTCCGTCAGGACCAGCTCTCGGGACACATCAAGGAGAGTTGCCACTCCAGTCCCGTCCACCGCTGCCATTTGCGTTGGCAGCACCAGAAGTGCTGAACTCACCGGCATTCGTCGTCTACAAGATCGGTGGTGACCCTAGTGACTGCCAGTTCTTGCAAGAGGCGCCTAAGGAGATCCCTCATGGGTACATGTGCACATACGTGCCAGATTGCGGCAACTGGGCGCTCACAAACCAGGCCGCAACATCAGGGACTTCTGGGAAAACAGGAGGAACGTCAGCGACAGATCTTGAGAAGCAGACGTGGCTAGCTAAGTACGCCACCCCGACGAACCTCCAGAGCTCAGCTCCTGCAGTTGGCTCAGAGCTGGAAAAGCAAGCATGGCTGGCTAAGTACGCCACCCCGGCGAATCTTCAGAGTTCGACTCCTACAGCCAGCACCGCGGATCAAATCAGTACCATACTGAGAGACCAGTTCGGCATGGTGCCGAAAAGGAGGACAATCGGCTATTCCAAGCCGTACCCCGACGAGTACGAGTTGGTCCCGCTACCACCCAAATATCGGCTCCCTGATTTCTCCAAATTCAGTGGATCAGATGGTTCCAGCTCCATCGAGCATGTGAGCCGATATTTGGCACAACTAGGAACGGCCTCAGCGTCGGATCCGCTACGCGTGAGGTTCTTCGCACAGTCCCTCACGGGATCGGCTTTCGGGTGGTACACTTCGTTGCCACCGGACTCGATCCGGACTTGGAAGCAGTTGGAAGAACAGTTCCATATGCAGTTTCACTCAGAAGCTTCCGAGGCCGGCATTGCCGATCTAGCTCAAATACGTCAGAAGCGTGGAGAAACTGTGGCAGAATACATCCAGCGCTTCAGAAATCTAAGGAACCGATGTTACTCGGCTCGTGTAACTGAAAAGGAAGCAGTCGAGTTGGCAGTGGTGGGCCTTGCATCGCCACTCAAGGACATGGCCTCCCAAGCAGACTACCCTTCACTGGCGCACATGGTTCAGAAACTGTTAGCATATGAACAGCGCCATCCGGACTTGTACTAGGACAAATTCAAGCGTGCGGTAGTCCTGGTTGAGGCAGATGAAGACGAAGGCTCTGCGGGAGATCAAGAGGTAGCAGTGGCTGAATGGACTCGGGGGGCAACCCCCGTGTCCTGCAAATGGGTAAAGCCACCAGGTCCGCCCAGAGGGTTTGATTTTTACGTGACCAAAACTGAGCAAATCTTCGACCTCCTACTCAAGGAGAAGCAGTTGAAGATACCCGAAGGCCTCAAAATCCCCACGGTACAGGAGCTGAACGGAAAGCCATACTGCAAGTGGCATAACTCGGTCTCCCATGCCACCAACGACTGCAGGGTGTGGCGTCAGCAGATCCAAATGGCGATAGAACAAGGACGTCTGATTTTTAACCAGTACGCCATGAAGGTCGACACCCACCCCTTCCCCGCCGTTAACATGGTGGAGTGCACCTACCCTGAAGGTTGCCAGCCAGGATCCTCGTTCAGCATCAACATGGTAGGACTTGGACACCACGCTGGCAAGGATGGAGACGAGGGCAGCTGCTCTCGTAGCAAGGACACAGAGGAGGCCGCTCCACGCGATCGGCTCCGTCACGATGGCAAGCGCTACGTCACAGAGGGAGAAGTGAAGAACATAAGATATCAGCGACCTCTCTCTGATCACCTCCTCAACAAGTATGTGAGTCAGTATGACCAACACCGACGATCTAGCGATGATGATGAAAGAGATCGTCTGGCCAGAGAAGCCAGAAGACATCGTCGGCATGATCGCGATGAGGAGGAGTACGAGCGCCGTGCCAAGGGAAAGTCAAGGGAGCGAGACGACGAGGATAGGCACTGGGACTGTCCCTTCTTCAGACACTGCTGGGACTCAGGAATGAGCCGATTGCCTACAATCGGCAATTGCCCAGAATGTAACCAGAAGAAGAAGGAGGCAGCTAACGTGTCCGTGTTCCAACGCCTAGGGCCTCTCCCGCCTCGAAGCAAACACGCTGAGTCCCCTCGGATGGAAGATCTCGAGGATTTGGAAGACGAGGGAGAAGAAGAAGAAGAAGACAGGTACCACCGGCCAAGGTGGTGCCCTGATGGGCTCAGTCGCTCCCAAAAGCGCAGGGTTCAGCGATTGCGCAGCTTGGAGGAAGCCGAAAGGTTGTACCTGCACACGCTAAGGAAAGCGCGGCCTGATCTGGCCGCGAAAATTCAGTGAACCCTGGACGAAGAGGGTCGACCACGAAAGATGGAGTGGCGCCCCAAGCAAAGGAAAGCCGATGATGAAGCATCGGCTGGCACAAACATGGTGCTCATCCTTCCAATGGAGTTTAGTACTCCAGGATTAAACGATGCACTCAAGGTGTACGACGGCGAGCGCATCGACATGACAAAGGATGAGGTCAGGCTGGTCTTATCCACCGGTCTGACCATGTAGCAAGAACGGACCAGTGAGCAAACATGGCGAGGCCGATCCTTGGGATCGGCCCCAAGGATCTATGGAGGAACATTACAAAGCCTTCATTGAGCAATTCAATATGGAGGCCAATTCCAGCAATCGGCCAAAGTTATCCTCACCGCATGACTGCTTGTATGCAACGTCGATCTACTGGGCAGCGGTTTTACGTCGGCTGATGAGAGTCAACACGAATCCTAACGGAGCCGACGTGCAAATACAGTGCCTTAGCTAACCACAAAGCCGATATCTGTAGTCACTTGGCAGATTCGGCTCGGGGGGCATCTAGTCAGAAGAGCATGTGCAGATGAGCATGTGCAGATGGACATGTGTGCAGCGAAATGTTGGGGGCCGATAGGAAAAATCGGCCAGTAAAAAAAAAATTAGCATCACGATATACAGCTGATGCAAGGACATCGACTTCAGAATAATAAAGCCGATACATTGCTATCGACTCTAGAGGAACAAACTCAAATTAGCAAGTTAACGGAATCGGTTCAGACCAGAAATCATGATGTGTGAGATGAATCTCCTAGTGGGTTGCTGAGGAGTTCAATCTGATGGTTTGGATGAGAGTGAGGCCTATTGAGGCCTGTTGGACCGCGTGTTTAGGCAACGGCTTGGCCTCAAATCGCGTTCATAATGCGAGCCGATGTCCTGCTATCGGCTCTCTATACGGCGACTTCGTTCGACGATCGGCAAAGTTGATAAGGAAGCGAAATTGGTTGAGGAATATTTTCTTCATTAATAGAGGGATTTCTCACAAAGAAAGAGCCGATTGCTCAAGGAAGAAGAGGGCAAAAGCCAACTACTACTACTAGTCCCTGATCTAGGGGCCGTTGCTGCCCTCGTCGTCGCTGCCTCCGGCGCAGCTGCTGGTAGGCTCCTCATCGGAGCTTCCGTAGCCTTCTACGGGAGTCTCATCTTCCTCATCGTCGTCATCACTGTCGCCGTCCCACCAGGTGCGGAGGCGCTTCGCTGGTGGGTAACCTTCAAGGGAGTCGCTGTCGTCCTCTTCCGCCTCTTCCTCGGAGGAGGTGAAATCGTCCCAGGAGAAGCGGTCGTCCTCGCTCTCCGCCTCCTCTTCCCCTTCAACGAGGAATTGAAGGTCGCCCTCTCCATCGGTCAAGGATTTGTCATCCTCGGACCAGACGAAGGAATCGTGTTCCTCCTTGTCCCACGTCGTTGGGGCGAGAATGTCGTGCGCCGCCAACGAGCCCCACTCCGGCGTCGGCTCGCGAGATGAGGAAGAGTCGGAGAAGACCGACGAGGCGGAGGAGGAAGAAGAAGAGGACATGGCTACGGGAGATTGGGGGTTTTTGGGTGCCGATGGCCAGAACAGAGCGAAGGGATGAAGTGGCAAACTGCTCAGAACGGTTAAATAAAGGGGGTATAGTAGAGATTCAATGCCACAGCAGTTTCCGAGGAGGCGGTGCCCAAAGACAACGGTCAATTCACGCGGAAATAGGTGAGAAGGCAGGGCATCATGATGAAGGATGCTGCGATGGTTCTGCTCTGCCACGACATGACCCGACGAAGAAAAACAGAGTGATTTTGGAATTATCAATTCCAAAACCAGGGGGGCATGTGTTATCACCAGAATTTGACCGAGGCAGAGGTGGGCCACGATCAAGATGGGCTTAAAGATTATACATGGAAGAACATACATGAATCGGCCTTATATGCGAAGTTTGGGCTAGATTGCCCATATATCTGTAATATAGTAGATCGCATCTTAGATTAAAAGATAGAGTTTGTCTCGTGCACGGTTGGGATTATTCCCACGTTAGAAAGTCCCTTGGACTATAAATATGTATCTAGGGTTTATGGAATAAACAACAACCAACGTTCACCCCAAATCAATCTCGGCGCATCGCCAACTCCTTCGTTTCGAGGGTTTCTACCGGTAAGCATCATGCTGCCTTGCGATCTAGGCAGCATAAGTTTATCTTGTTGTTCATGCGTTGCTCGTACTGAAGCCTTTTTGATGGCGAGCAACGTAGTTATCTTAGATGTGTTAGTGTTAGCATTGTTCTTCATATCATATGCTATCGTAGTGCAACCCTTACGCATCTAGCCGCCCTTACACCTAACTTAGGTGTAGGGGCGGCACCCCGTTTGATCATTATTTAGTAGATCCGATCCGTTACGGTTGCTCCTTGTTCTTCAAGGATTAGTTTAATATCTGCAATAGTTAGGCCTTACAAAGGGTTGGAGGATCCAGCGGCACGCAGGGTGTCGTTTGCTAGTCCTAGACAGGATGTTCCGGGCATCAACCTCGTGTTGGTTTTTAGGCCTTGTCTAGGATCGGCTTACGATCACCGTGCGTGGCCGCGAGGCCCAATCGTGAGTAGGATGATCCGATTATGCGGTGAAAACCCCAAATCGTCGTAGATCGTTTTAGCTTTATCTTGATTAAGCAGGACCACCATATATTCGTGCACCTCGTACGAATCATGGGTGGATTGGCTCCTTGAGCCGATTCACAGGACAACCTGAGAGCCGATCGAGGCTCGTATTTAATGTTTACGTGTATGCCATGCAGGAAACTAAGCGAGGCATCTCCATCACCTTCCTGACCAGGTATAGGTCAGGTGGCACGCCCTTGCATCAGCATCGGACGTGCGTACCAGAGGCTTTGTGGGCCGTCGCTCGGAGGGACCAGGGCCGGCCGCAGCCCTAAGTTGTTCCCGGCTCTACTGTGTTGCCCGTCGCTGCTCGCCAGTGGGTTTCTGACCGCAACAGGACCATATGTTGTTGAGGAGGTGTATCGTTCAGGAGCAATTAAAATTAGCTCTCTCCAAGGCAATGCTACGCAAGTGGTGAATGGACAAAGACTCAAGCATTATATCTCGGGTGATTCTTATAATGTTGATGTTGATATTATTCAAGTGGAAACACCGGAGGCTTTCATCAAAGGACAAATTGACAGTCCGCCAGAACTCGACTTTGAATAGGTAACAGTATTGGTAATGAAAAGTTCGCAATTTACTTTCCGAACAATGTTTTTGCTGTTTTTGGAAAATATGAAAAATTACGAGATCGAAACGGAGTGGAGGAGACGCACGAGGGCGTGCCCCCATAGGCCGGCGCGGGCCCCAGCCTGGCCGCGCCGCCCTATGAGGACACCGCCTCGTCGCCTCTTTCCGACTCTGGTTCGACCTGGTACTTTCCGTTTGTTCTAAAAAAAATTACTATATAATCCCCCGGACCCCTGGAGGTCCGTATATCATTTTCTCGACGTGTTTTGTTTCGAGCTGTTTCTGCCAGGATTTGTTTCGGATCTAGAGCCGTCATGTCTTCGTCGGGAACTCCGAAGGACAGCTCCTGCAAGGATGTTGGCAACTTGAACATGGAGGAGCTGAGGATGCACCCAAAGGAGTTGATGCTCGTCGAGGGAAAACTGCAGATCAAAGATGTTCAGGGTCCCAAAGGAGAAGGAAGCTTGGAAGACAGGATGGAGAAGCTAGAACAAGAGGTCTTCAATTACAAGAAGATGGCCGAGCGTGAAGTGGATATCTTCCACAAGATTGTGTCTGAACTCATTGCTGAACACGAGAAGGAAACTGCAAAGCTATGGGGCGACATCCTCTCACTTCACGACACCACCAACAAACTCCAAGCTCAACTCTATGACGTTCATAATCAGAACTGTGAGTATGAAAACAGGTTTCAACACATAAGCCATGCTGCTAGTTTCAGGATTCCCGAGACCAAGATGTCATTTGTTGATGGAGAGCCTCTATCTTGGAAGTCTGAAGACGGGAATTCATCACCACCATCGCCAAAGGAGTAATTCATCATCGGTATTGGCATCCCCTTGGTTTGTTCCAAGCTTGGGGGAGTGCCGCGGTATCACATCATCACTACCTTTTACTTTTTACTATCAAGTAGTGTCATATCGTGAGTAGGGAGGTTATCGTATAAGATGGGTTGCAGTTTGGAAGTATCTCTCCTTTAGTTTGTCTATGTATCCCTTGGTGTGAGTTATCGTTATGAAATATTAATGAGAAGTCTTATCATTTACATATTGCACACCTTATTTTAGTTTGCAATTTCTACTATATGATTGATCTTGATTTTAGTATTGGTACCACTTTGGGAGCATTGAGTAAATCTATTTGGTTTTGGCAAACTTAGCATTGGTCAAATAGCAACAACACCTTGAGGTTTAAGTAGAAAAAGGGAAATACATATAGTTGTTTCATTGTCTTCCTTTCTTGTTAGCTCATAGCTTATTATTCTGAAGTTAAGATTGTTTGTGCTTACAAGTAAGATGCATGATTGTTTCTATCACATGTATATTTGTTTGTTTCCCACAACTCTTATGCTTGCTATTTAACCTTGCTAGCCAAAGGCCTGTACTGAGAGGGAATGCTTCTCGTGCATCCAAACCTTTAAACCAAAACCCATGCCATGTGTGTCCACTATAACTACCTATTATGTGGTATTTCCTGTCATCCCAAGTAAATACTTCATGTGCTACCTTTAAACAATTCAAAATTTATTACTTCTTATTTGTGTCAATGTTTTATAGCTCATGAGGAAGTATGTGGTGTTTTATCTTTCAGTCTTGTTAGGCAGCTTCCACTAATGGACTAGTGGCTTCATCCACTTATCCTATAGTTTTGCAATAAGAGCTGGCAACGGGGTTCCCAGCCCCAATTAATCAACTTTCATTAATAATTCTCTTCACGTGTTTTGCTCTGATTCATCAGTAAGCAACTTAATTTTGCAATAGACACTCCTCCATGGTATGAGATTGTTGGAAGGCACCCGAGGATTCGGTCAGCCATGGCTTGTGTAAGCAAAGGTTGGGGGGAGTGTCATCCTTAAATAAACTAAAGTACATGTGTAAACAAAAGAGAAGAGGGATGATCTACCTTGCTGGTAGAGATAACGTCCTTCATGGGAGCCGCTCTTTGGAGGTCTGTTTGGCAAGGGGGTTAGAGTACCCGCTACCATTCGTTGACAACAACAAACACCTCTCAAAACTTTACTTTTATTCTCTTTATATGATTTCAAAACTGAAAAAGCTCTAGCACATGATTTAATCCCTGCTTCCCTCTGCGAAGGGCCTGTCTTTTACTTTATGTTGAGTCAGTAAACCTATTTCCCTCCATCTCAAGCAAGCATTTTAGTTGTTGTGATCAAACTATTATATTGTGATTTGCTTCATCATGTCTTTTATTCTTTCTTGTTTAGTACAAGTTTTACCTGAATGAATATAGCTTTGAAAGTCATCAATGATTAATATGATTGAGTATGCAAGTTTACCATAAGCTTTAATATGAGAGCGCTGCTCAATAGATAAGTATAATCTGTTAACTGTTCTCTGACCAAGAACAAAGTTTGCCATCACCAATTATGATTCCCTATGCACCTTTATTTGTGATTACCTTATACTTATTTCAAGTTGAATTATATGAGGAAGTTGTTCACTAGAATGCCTTGTGTGAATTAATATGATGCTTCTTGTCCGTATTTTATTTATCGACTCTTCACTCCATAAACATGTGGTCCTGTTTACCGAGTTCAGTTTCGCTTGGGGACAAGCGAAGTCTAAGCTTGGGGGGAGTTGATACGTCCAATTTGCATCACTATTTTATATCATAATTTGCTGTTATTCATTGATATATTTCATATTGGGACACAATACTTATGTTATTTCATCTATTTTGCATGTTTCATGATTATTTGGAGATCGCGCACCGGAGCCAGGATTCTGCTGGAAAAAGCACCGTCAGGATGCAATATTTCGGAAGATCAACTGTGGAAGGAAATTATACCAAAAATCCTATTTTTCCAGATGACGGAGAAAGCCAGAAGGGGGAGTCGAGAAGACCCAAGGTGGGGCCAGACCACAGGCCGGCGCGGCCCATGGCCTGGCCGCGCCACCTTGTGGTGTGGGGGCCCCACAGCCCCTTTCGCCTCCTTTTCTTCGCGAAACCCTTCGTCCCGAAAACCTAAGCTCCAGAGGGTATGTCGCAAAGAGCCACAGCCGCCTCTGCGGGGCGGAGAACACCAGAGAGAAAAGAGCTCTCCGGCGGGCAGGAATCCGCCGGGGAAATTCCCTCCCGGAGGGGGAAATCGACGCCATCGTCACCGCCATCGAGCTGGACATCATCTCCATCGCCATCACCATCATCTTCATCATCATCACCGCCATCTCCACCGCAGCACCTCGTCACCGCTGTAGCAATTTGGGTTTGATCTTGATTGTTTGATAGGGGAAACTCTCCCAGTGTTGATTTCTACTTGTTATTGATGCTATTGAGTGAAACCGTTGAACCAAGGTTTATGTTCAGATTGTTATTCATTATCATATCACCTCTGATCATGTTCCATATGATGTCTCGTGAGTAGTTCGTTTAGTTCTTGAGGACATGGGTGAAGTCTAAATGTTAGTAGTGAATTATGGTTGAGTAATATTCAATGTTATGATATTTAAGTTGTGGTGTCATTCTTCTAGTGGTGTCGTGTGAACGTCGACTACACGATACTTCACCATTTATGGGCCTAGGGGAATACATCTTGTACTCGTTTGCCAATTGCGGGGTTGCTGGAGTGACAGAAACCTGAGCCCCCGTTGGTATATCGATGCAGGAGGGATCGCAGGATCTCAGAGTTTAAGGCTGTGGTTAGATTTATCTTAATTACTTTCTTGTAGTTGCGGATGCTTGCAAGGGGTATAATCACAAGTATGTATTAGTCCTAGGAAGGATGGTACATTAGCATAGGTTCACCCACACAACACTTATCAAAACAATGAAGATTAATCAGCTGTATGTAGCGAAAGCACTAGACTAAAATCCCGTGTGTCCTTGATACGTCCAATTTGAATCACTATTTTATATCATAATTTGCTGTTATTCATTGATATATTTCATATTGGGACACAATACTTATGTTATTTCATCTATTTTGCATATTTCATCATTATTGGAGGATCAAGCACCGGGAGCCGTGGATTCTCATTGGAAAAAGCACCGTCGAACGCAATATTTCGGAAGATCAACTGTGGAAGGAAGTTATACCAAAAATCCTATTTTTCAAGATGACGAAGGAAGCCGAAGGAGGACCCAGAGGACCTGTGGTGGGCCCACACCCTAGGGCGGCGCGGCCCATGCCCAGGCCCCGCCGCCCGGTAGTATTGGGGGCCCACAGCCCCTTTCGCCTCCGTTTATTCGCCAAAACCATAGTGCCCCAAACCCAAACCACAGAGGGTACCTCGCGCAGAGTTACACCGCCTCATGCGGCGAGAACACCAGAGAGAAAAGAGCTCTCCGGCGGGCGTGAATCCGTCTGGGAAATTCCTCCCGGGAGGGGGAAATCGACGCCATCGTCACCGTCATCGAGCTGGACATCATCTCCATCACCATCATCATCATCTCCACCATCATCACCGCCGTCTCCACCGCTGGACACCGTCACCGCCGTAGCAATTTGGGTTTGATCTTGATTGTTTGATAGGGGAAACTCTCCCGGTATCGATCTCTACTTGTTGTTGATGCTATTGAGTGAAACCATTGAACCAAGTTTATGTTCAGATTGTTATTCATCATCATATCACCTCTGATCATGTTCCATATGATGTCTTGTGAGTAGTTCGTTTAGTTCTTGAGGACATGGGTGAAGTCTAAATGTTAGTAGTGAACTATGGATGAGTAATATTCAATGGTATGATATTTAAGTTGTGGTGTTATTCTTCTAGTGGTGTCATGTGAACGTCGACTACATGACACTTCACCATTTATGGGCCTAGGGGAATGCATCTTGTATTCGTTTGCCAATTGCGGGGTTGCCGGATTGACAGAAACCTGAACCCCCGTTGGTATATCGATGCAGGAGGGATCGCAGGATCTCAGAGTTTAAGGCTGTGGTTAGATTTATTCTTAATTACTTTCTTGTAGTTGCGGATGCTTGCAAGGGGTATAATCACAAGTATGTATTAGTCCTAGGAAGGGCGGTACATTAGCATAGGTTCACCCACACAACACTTATCATAACAATGAAGATTATTTAGCCGTATGTAGCGAAAGCACTAGACTAAAATCCCGTGTGTCCTCGAGAACGTTTGGTCATTATAAGTAAACAAACCGGCTTGTCCTTTGTGCTAAAAAGGATTGGGCCACTCGCTGCAATTGTTACTCTCGCACTTTACTTACTCGTACTTTATTCAACTGTTACATCAAAACCCCCTGAATACTTGTCTGTGAGCATTTACAGTGAATCCTTCATCGAAACTGCTTGTCAACACCTTCTGCTCCTCGTTGGGATCGACATTCTTACTTATCGAAGATACTACGATACACCCCCTATACTTGTGGGTCATCAAGACTATTTTCTGGCACCGTTGCCGGGGAGTGAAGCGCTATTGGTAAGTGGAATTGGTAAGGAAAACCTTTACTGTCTGTGCTGATTTTATTTCTGCCTGCTGCTATTAGTCATTATGGAGAGATCTTCTCTTCAATTTTTATTTGGGAAATCTACTACTACTGCAACGGTAGTAGATGAGGCGCCAGGTGAGGAAGTGATACCATATAAAATACCTATGAAAATTATTGAACGTGTTATGGATAACCGCTATGAAGGGGATGGAATTGTCCATCCTGGTGATCATTTACTGTTTTTGCATGAATTATGCGGGTTATTCAAATGTGCAGGTATTGCTATGGATGAAGTGAGGAAGAAACTATTCTCTTTATCGCTGTCCGGTAAAGCGGCGCATTGGTATAAATTACTGGATAATGGGGATTCTCTTGAATGGAATGATATTGTGCCCCGGTTTTATTCTAAGTTCTATCCTCCAAGTGAAATTCACAAGGATCAGAATCGCATATATAATTTTAGGCCTCATGATGGAGAGAGTATTGCCCAAGCTTGGGAGAGATTGAAGTCTTTAATGCTCAAATGCCCCATTCATGAGCTTCCTGGTAATGTTATTATTGATAATTTCTATGCAAGACTTTCTTTTCAAGACAAGACCTTGCTGGATACTTCTTGTTCTGGATCATTTACACGCAACAAAGAAGAGTTTAAAAGGGACCTTCTTGATCGGATCCAAGAAAATACTCAAGGTTGTGAGAACGACAAGGATAGAGAATCAGGTATAATTTATGATTATAAATGCATTGAAGCTTTTATGGATACTGATAAATTTCGTAATATGAGTGCTACATATGGTCTTGATTCTCAAGTTGCTGTGAATCTTTATAAAGCTTTTGCCTCTCATTATGAATTGCCAAAGAAGAATTTTGATAAGTATCATGAACCTTATAAAGATAAAATTGATTCATCTATTAATAAATGCGTTGTAGTTGAAACTGGCGATCATGTTATTCACGAAGCTTATATTGAAAAAACTCCTTTCCCTCGCTAAAATGAAGGAGTACTGTTATAAATAGTGCGGTTCATAAAAGTGAAAAGAAACCTGTAGAACCCGAAGAACAAATAAAAGTTGAACTCTTTGTTGCAATAGTTAAAGATCTTGTGACTGAAAATGTGGAGGATGGTCATATTATTTTCTGTGAAGATGCTTCTAATATTGTTTCACATCCTAATAAACCCAAACAAGCTAGTGTTCCTATGCTATCTGTTAGAATTGGTGATCATTGCTATTATGGATTATGTGATATTGGTGCAAGCGTTAGTGCTATTCCTTATGAGCTTTACACGGAGATTATGCATGAAATTGATTCTTGTGAACTTGAAGATATTGATGTGGTTATTCAGCTGGCTAATAGAGAAACTATTTCTCCAATTGGTATTGTTCGAGATGTGGAAGTTTTATGCGGTAAGATTAAATATCCTGCTGACTTTTTGGTACTTGGTTCTCATTGCTAGTGATTATTGTCCTATTATTTTTGGTAGACCTTTTCTAAATACTTGTGGAGCTATTATAGATTGCAAGAAAGAGAAAATTTTGACTAAATTTGCTGGTGAATCTTATGAGTTTAACTTCTCTAAATTTACTAAAACTCCTTATAAAGCTGATTTGCCTAGTAATGATTTTAAAATGGAGCAGTGTGCATCTATTGTTCTTGTTCCTAATAATCCTTTGCAGCAACATTTGGAGGATAGCTAGAGTGAAGTTTTTAGGAAAGAAAGAGATGAGCTTGAGGAAATTTTTCTCCGCCAACCTATTCTCAAGCATGATTTACAGGTGGAAGATCTGGGTACAACACCGCCACCAAAGGAAGATCCTGTTTTTGATTTAAAGCCTTTGCCTGATAATCTTAAATATGCTCATATTGATGATAAGAAAATATATCCTGTTATTATTAGTTCTAAGCTTTCAGAGATTGAGGAAGAAAGGTTATTGGAAATATTGAAGAAACACCGAGGAGCTATTGGCTACACTCTTGATGATTTGAAGGGGATTTCTCCGTCTATTTGCCAACATGCTATTAATATGGAAGATGATGCAAAGCCTGTTGTTGAACATCAGCGTCGCCTAATTCCGAAGATGAAGGAAGTGGTAAGGAATGAGGTATTAAGACTTCTTGAAGCTGGTATTATATATCCTATTGCTGATAGTAGATGGGTTAGTCCTGTGCATTGCGTTCCCAAGAAAGGAGGAATGACTGTTGTGCCTAATGATAATGATGAGCTCATCCCTCAAAGAGTAGTTGTAGGGTATAGAATGTGCATTGATTTTCGAAAAGTTAATAAAGTTACTAAGAAAGATCATTACCCTTTACCATTTATTGATCAAATGTTAGAAAGATTGTCTAAAAATACTCATTTTTGCTTTCTTGATGGTTATTCTGGGTTTTCACAAATTGCTGTTAAAGCTAAAGATCAAGAGAAAACCACTTTCACTTGTCCCTATGGAACTTATGCTTATAGACGTATGCCTTTTGGTTTATGTAATGCTCCTGCTACTTTTCAAAGATGCATGTCTGCTATTTTTCATGGTTTTTGTGAGAGTATTGTAGAGGTATTCATGGATGATTTTTCCGTCTATGGGAATTCTTTTGATAGTTGCTTGTGAAACCTTGATAAAGTTTTGCAGAGATGTGAAGAAACTAACCTTGTTCTTAATTGGGAGAAATGCCACTTTATGGTTAATGAAGGAATTGTATTGGGACATAAAATTTCTGAGAGAGGTATTGAAGTTGATAGAGCTAAAGTTGAAGCAATTGAGAAGATGCCCTATCCGAGGGATGTTAAAGGTATTCATAGTGTTCTTGGTCATGCTGGGTTTTATAGGAGATTTATTAAAGATTTCTCCAAGATTTCAAAACCTCTTACTAATCTTCTTCAAAAAGATGTACCATTTGTTTTTGATGATGATTGTAAGGAAGCTTTTGAAACTCTTAAGAAAGCCTTAACAACTGCTCCTATAGTTGAACCTCCTGATTGGAACTTACCCTTTGAGATTATGTGTGATGCTAGTGATTTTATTTGTAGGTATTGTTCTTGGACAGCGAGTAGATAAAAAACTGAATGTTATTCATTATGCTAGTAAAACTCTTGATGCTGCTCAAAGAAATTATGCTACAACTGAAAAAGAATTATTAGCTGTAGTCTTTGCTTGCGATAAATTTAGATCTTATATTGTTGATTCAAAAGTTACTATTCATACTGATCATGCTGCAATTAGATACCTTATGACAAAGAAAGATGCTAAGCCGAGGCTTATTAGATGGGTACTTCTTTTGCAAGAATTTGATTTACATATTATAGATAGGAAAGGTGCTGATAATCCTGTTGCTAATAATTTGTCTAGATTGGAAAATATTGCTTATGATCCTGTTCCTGTTAATGATAGTTTTCCAAATGAACAATTGGCTGTAATAAAGGTGAGCTCGCGAGACAGTCCTTGGTATCTTGATTATGCTAACTTTATTGTTTCCAAGTACTTGCCTCCAACCTTTTCAGCTCAGCAAAGGAGGAAGTTCTTTTATGACTTGAGGCATTATTTCTGGGATGATCCACACTTATATAAAGAAGGAGTGGATGGTATTATGCGAAGATGTGTTCCCGAATATGAACAATAAGAGATATTGAGTAAATGTCATGGTAGTGCTTATGGAGGACATCACGCCGGAGAAAGAACCGCGCAAAAGGTTCTACAATCAGGTTTTTATTGGCCAACTCTCTTCAAGGATGCGAGAAAGTTTATTTTATCTTGTGATGAATGCCAAAGGGTTGGTAATATCTCCAGACGTAATGAAATGCCTATGAATTATACTCTTGTTATTGAACCGTTTGATTGTTGGGGATTTGACTTCATGGGACCTTTTCCGTCTTCAGAAGGTAACACTCATATACTTGTTGCTGTTGATTATGTTACTAAATGGGTGGAAGCTATACCTACAAAAAGTGCTGATGGTGAGACCTCTTTAAGAATGCTTTTAGATATTATTTTTCCTAGATTTGGAGTGCCTAGATATATTATGACTGATGGAGGTTCTCATTTTATTCATGGAGGTTTTAGAAAAACTCTTGCTAAGTATGGTATTAATCATAGAATTGCTTCCGCTTATCATCCTCAAACTAGTGGTCAAGTAGAATTATCAAATAGAGAGATTAAATCTATTTTGGGAAAGACCGTTAATAAAACTAGAAAGAATTGGGCTAGTAAATTGAAGGATGCACTATGGGCTTATAGAACTGCTTATAAAAATCCCATGGGAATGTCACCTTATAAAATGGTTTATGGGAAAGCTTGTCATTTACCTTTAGAACTAGAGCACAAAGCTTATTGGGCAGTTAGAGAATTAAATAAAGATCCTAAACTTGCCGGTAATAAGAGGTTGTTGCAATTGAGTTCTCTAGATGAATGGAGAAGTGAAGCTTATGAAAATGCTAAACTCTTTAAAGAGAAAGTTAAAAAATGGCATGATAGAAGGATTACCAAAAGAGAATTTAATATTGGGGATAAAGTCCTATTGTATCGGTCTCGTCTCAGATTCTTTGCAGGGAAATTACTCTCGAAATGGGAAGGACCGTATGTTGTCGAGGAGGTGTATCGTTCAGGAGCAATCAAAATTAGCTCTCTCCAAGGCAATGCTACGCAAGTGGTGAATGGACAAAGACTCAAGCATTATATCTCAGGTGATTCCTATAATGTTGATGTTGATATTATTCAAGTGGAAACACCGGAGGCTTACATCAAAGGGCAAAGTGACAGTCCGCCAGAACTCGACTTTGAATAGGTAACAGTACTGGTAATGAAAAGTACGCAATTTACTTTACGGACAATATTTTTGCTGTTTTTGGAGAATATGAAAAATTACGAGTTCGAAACGGAGTGAAAAGGACGCACGAGGGCGTGGCACCATAGGCCGGCGCGGCCTGGCCAGGGCCCGCGCCGCCCTATGGTTTGGCCGCCTCGTCGCCCCTTTCCGACTCTGGTTCGATCTGGTACTTTCCGTTTGGCGTGAAATTTGTTGCTATATAATCCCCCGGACCCCTGGAGGTCCGTATATCGTGTTCTCGACGTGTTTTGTTTCGAGCTGTTTCTGCCAGGATCTGTTTTCGGTCTAGAAGCACCATGGCCTCCAACAACAAGGGCAAGGGGCTTTCGGAGGAAGAAGTGAAGGAGGTGCCATCAAGACAAGAGCAGCAAGCCGGAGGGAGCAAGCACATCTTGGTGGGATCTGTTGACACTCGACGTTCTTTTTCTCATAACTTGCAGGGACCTTTACCACCCGCTCTTAGCCTCGACTCCTTCCCCATGTTGGAAGAAGTTCTACGGACTACCGATGAGTTTTGTGATCAATATCGGGCTCTAAGAAGAGAAGTGGAGATACTCCAAGAGGAGAATTGCCGTCTCCGAAGAATGCTGGAATACCACTCGATTCGCATCACAAGGTCGTCATCGCCAACTTCAGATAACAATGAATCTCTTCGAGTCTTAGTGCAGAATTGTCAAGCTGAGAAACTGAAGTTGAAGGAGTTTATTAAGAAGCGCGGGAGGAGTTCATCACCACCATCGCCGAAGGAGTAATTCATCATCGGTATTGGCATCCCCTTGGTTTGTTCCAAGCTTGGGGGAGTGCCGCGGTATCACATTATCACTACCTTTTACTTTTATTGTCAAGTAGTGTCATATCATGAGTAGGGAAGTTATCATATAAGATGGGTTGCAGTTGGAAGTATCTCTCCTTTAGTTGGTTATCTATGTATCCCTTGGTGTGAGTATCGTTATGGAATATTAATGAGAAGTCTTATCATTTACGTATTGCACATCTTATTTTAGTTTGCAATCTCTACTATATGATTTACCTTGTTGTTAGTATTGGTATCACTTTGGGAGCATTAAATAAATCTATTTGGTTTTGGCAAACTTAGCATTGGTCAATAGCAACAACACTTTGAGGTTTAAGTAGAAAAGAGAAATACATGTAGATGTTTCACTGTCTTTCTTTCTTGATTAGCTCATAGCTTATTATTCTGAAGTTAAAATTGTTTGTGCTTACAAGGAAGATGCATGATTGTTTCTATCACATGTATATTTGTTTGTTTCCCTCGACTCTTATGCTTGCTAATTAACCTTGCTAGCCAAAGACCTGTACTGAGAGGGAATACTTCTCGTGCATCCAAACCTTAACCCAAACCTATGCCATTTGTGTCCACCATACCTACCTACTACATGGTATTTTCTGCCATTCCAAGTAAATACTTCGTGTGCTACCTTTAAACAATTCAAAACTTAGTATCTCTTATTTGTGTCAATGTTTTATAGCTCATGAGGAAGTATGTGGTGTTTTATCTTTCAATCTTGTTGGGCAACTTTCACCAATGGACTAGTGGCTTCATCCGCTTATCCAATAATTTTGCAAAAAGAGCTGGCAATGGGATTCCCAGTCCCAAATTAATCAAACTAAATAGACACTCCTCCATGGTATGTGATTGATGGACGGCACCCGAAGGATTCGGTTAGCCATGGCTTGTGTAAGCAAAGGTTGGGGGGAGTGTCATCATCATAATAAAACTAAAATAAAAAGGCACTCCTTCATGGTATGAGATTGTTGGCAGGCACCCGAGGATTCGGTTAGCCATGGTTTGTGAAAGAAAAGGTTGGAAGGAGTGCCACACAAAATGAAAATAATATGGGAGCCGCTCTTTGAAGGTTGTCTGGCAAGGGGGTTAGAGTACCCGCTACCAGTCGTTGACAACAACAAACACCTCTCAAAATGTTACTTTTATTATCTCTATATGATTTCAAAATTGAAAAAGCTCTAGCACATGATTTAATCCCTGCTTCCCTCTGCGAAGGGCCTGCCTTTTACTTTATGTTGAGTCAGTAAACCTATTTCCCTCCATCTCAAGCAAGCATTTGAGTAGTTGTGATCAAACCATTATATTGTGATTTGCTTCATCATGTCTTTTATTCTTCCTTGTTTAGTACAAGTTTTATCTGAATGAATATAGCTTTGCAAGTTATCAATGATCATGAAAAGACCATTATGATTGAGTATGCAAGTTGTGCCTTATAAACTTTAACATGAGAGCGCTGCTCAATGAGATAAGTATAATCTGTTAATTGTTCTCTGACCAAGAACGAAGTTTGCCATCACCAATTATGATTTCTTATGCACCTTTACTTGTGATTACCTTATACTTGTTTCAAGTTGAGTTATATGAGGAAGTTGTTTACTATAATGTCTTGTGTGAATGAATATGACGCTTCTTGTCCGTATTTTATTTATCGACTCTTCACTCCATAAACATGTGGTCCTGTTTATCGAGCTCAGTTTCGCTTGGGGACAAGCGAAGTCTAAGCTTGGGGGGAGTTGATACGTCCAATTTGCATCACTATTTTATATCATAATTTGCTGTTATTCATTGATATATTTCATATTGGGACACAATACTTATGTTATTTCATCTATTTTGCATGTTTCATCATTATTGGAGGATCAAGCACCGGAGCCAGGATTCTGCTGGAAAAAGCACCGTCAGAACGCAATATTTTGGAAGATCAACTGTGGCAGGAAGTTATACCAAAAATCCTATTTTTCAAGATGACGAAGGAAGCCAGAAGGAGGAGCCAGGAGGACCCAGGGTGGGCCCACACCCTAGGGCGGCGCGGCCCATGCCCTGGCCGCGCCGCCATGTAGTATGGGGGGCCCACAGCCCCTTTCGCCTCCTTTTCTTCGCGAAATCCTTCGTCCCGAAAACCTAAGCCACAGAGGGTACCTCGCGAAGAGTTACAGCCGCCTCTGCGGGGCGGAGAACACCAGAGAGAAAAGAGCTCTCCGGCGGGCAGGAATCCACCGGGGAAATTCCCTCCGGGAGGGGGAAATCGATGCCATCGTCACCGTCATCGAGTTGGACATCATCTCCATCACCATCATCATCATCTCCACCATCATCACCGCCGTCTCCACCGCTGGACACCGCCACCGCCGTAGCAATTTGGGTTTGATCTTGATTGTTTGATAGGGGAAACTCTCCCGGTATCGATCTCTACTTGTTGTTGATGCTATTGAGTGAAACCATTGAACCAAGTTTATGTTCAGATTGTTATTCATCATCATATCACCTCTGATCATGTTCCATATGATGTCTTGTGAGTAGTTCGTTTAGTTCTTGAGGACATGGGTGAAGTCTAAATGTTAGTAGTGAACTATGGATGAGTAATATTCAATGGTATGATATTTAAGTTGTGGTGTTATTCTTCTAGTGGTGTCATGTGAACGTCGACTACATGACACTTCACCATTTATGGGCCTAGGGGAATGCTTCTTGTATTCGTTTGCCAATTGCGGGGTTGCCGGAGTGACAGAAACCTGAACCCCCGTTGGTATATCGATGCAGGAGGGATCGCAGGATCTCAGAGTTTAAGGCTGTGGTTAGATTTATTCTTAATTACTTTCTTGTAGTTGCGGATGCTTGCAAGGGGTATAATCACAAGTATGTATTAGTCCTAGGAAGGGCGGTACATTCGCATAGGTTCACCCACACAACACTTATCATAACAATGAAGATTATTTAGCCGTATGTAGCGAAAGCACTAGACTAAAATCCCGTGTGTCCTCGAGAACGTTTGGTCATTATAAGTAAACAAACCGGCTTGTACTTTGTGCTAAAAAGGATTGGGCCACTCGCTGTAATTGTTACTCTCGCACTTTACTTACTCGTACTTTATTCAACTGTTACATCAAAACCCCCTGAATACTTGTCTGTGAGCATTTACAGTGAATCCTTCATCGAAACTGCTTGTCAACACCTTCTGCTCCTCGTTGGGATCGACATTCTTACTTATCGAAGATACTACGATACACCCCCTATACTTGTGGGTCATCAGTCCTCAAGAACGTTTGGTCATTATAAGTAAACAAACCGGCTTGTCCTTTGTGCTAAAAAGGATTGGGCCACTCGCTGCAATTATTTCTCTCGCATTTTACTTACTTGTACTTTATTCATCTGTTACATCAAAACCCCCTGAATACTTGTCTGTGAGCATTTACAGTGAATCCTTTATCGAAACTGCTTGTCAACACCTTCTGCTCCTCGTTGGGATCGACATTCTTACTTATCGAAGATACTACGATACACCCCCTATACTTGTGGGTCATCATGGCCCCACTTCGTTTCCTCTTCGGACTTCTGGAAGCTTCGTGGAAAAATATGCCCCTGGGCGTTGATTTCGTCCAATTCCGAGAATATTTCCTTACTAGGATTTTTGAAACCAAAAACAGCAGAAAACAACAACTGGCTCTTCGGCATCTCGTCAATAGGTTAGTGCCGGAAAATGCATAATAATGACATATAATGTATATAAAACATGTGAGTATCATCATAAAAGTAGCATGGAACATAAGAAATTATAGATACGTTTGGGACGTATCAAGCATCCCCAAGCTTAGTTCCTACTCGCCCTCGAGTAGGTAAACGATAACAAAGATAATTTCTGAAGTGACATGCTATCATAATCTTGATCAATACTATTGTAAAGCACATGAGACGAATGCAGCGATTCGAAGCAATGATGAAGATAATGAGTAAACAAATGAATCATATAGCAAAGACTTTTCATGAATAATACTTTCAAGACAAGCATCAATAAGACTTGCATAACAGTTAACTCATAAGCAATAAATTCTTAGTAGAAAGCTTTGAAACAACACAAAGGAAGATATAAGTTTCAGCGGTTGCTTTCAACTTCAACATGTATATCTCATGGATAATTGTCAACACAAAGTAATATAACAAGTGCAATAGGTAAACATGTAAGAATCAATGCACACAGTTTACACAAGTGTTTGCTTCTAAGATAGAAAGAAGTAGGTAAACTGACTCAACAATAAAGTAGAAGATAGGCCCTTCACAGAGGGAAGCATGGATTACTATTTTTGTGCTAGAGCTTTTCATTTTGAAAACAAGAAACAATTTTGTCAACGGTAGTAATAAATCATATGAGTTATGTATAAGATATCTTATAAGTTGCAAGCCTCATGCATAGTATACTAATAGTGCCCGCACCTTGTCCTAATTAGCTTGGATTAACACGGATTATCATTGCGTAACATATGTTTCAACCAAGTGTCACAAAGGGGTACCTCTATGCCGCCTGTACAAGGGTCTAAGGAGAAGGTTCGCATTGGATTTCTCGCTTTTGATCATTCTCAACTTAGACACCCATACCGGGACAACATAGACAACAGATAATGGACTCCTCTTTTAATACTTAAGCATTCAACAACAGTTAATATTTCTCATAAGAGATTGAGGTTTTATGTCCAAACTGAAACTTCCACCATGATTCATGGCTTTAGTTAGCGGCCCAATGTTCTTCTCTAACAATATGCATACTCAAATCATTTGATCATGAAAATCTCCCTTACTTTAGACAAGACGAACATGCATAGCAACTCACATGATATTCAACAAAGGTAAAAGTTGATGGCATCCCCAGAAACATGGTTACCGCTCAACAAGCAACTTACTAAGAAATAAGACACATAAGTACATATTCTTCACGATAGTTTTTAAGCTATTTTATCCCATGAGCTATATATTGTAAAGGTAAAGAATAGAAATTTTAAAGGTAGCACTCAAGTAATGTACTTTGGAATGGCGGAGAAATACCATGTGGTAGGTAGGTATGGTGGACACAAATGGCATAGTTTTGGCTCAAGGATTTGGATGCACGAGAAGAATCCCTCTCAATACAAGGCTAGGCTAGCAAGGTTGTTTGAAGCAAACTCAAGTATGAAATGGTGCAGCAAGACTCACATATAAACATATTGTAAGCATTATAAGACTTTACATCGTCTCCTTGTTGTTCAAACACCTTAACCAGAAAATATCTAGACTTAGAGAGAACAATCATGCAAACCAAATTTTAACATGCTCTATGTAGTTATTCATTAATGGGTACAAGGTACATGATGCAAGAGCTTAAACAAGATCTATATGAGCACAACAATTGCCAAGTATCACATTATTCAAGACATTATACCATTTACCACATGCGGCATTTTCTGTTTCCAACCATATATCAATGAATGAGGTAGTTCAACTTTCGCAATGAACATTAAAGATAAAGCTAAGAACACATGTGTTCATACGAAACAGCGGAGCGTAATATCTCCAATATAAAGAATGCTAGGATCCGACTTTATTCAAACAAAACAAAAACTAAAGCAAACAGACGCTCCAAGCAAAGCACATAAGATGTGACTAAATAAAAATATAGTTTCATTAGAGGAACCTGATAATGTTGTCGATGAAGAAGGGGATGCCTTGGGCATCCCCAAGCTTAGACGCTTGGGTCTTCTTAAAATATGCAGGGATGAACCACAGGGGCATCCCCAAGCTTTGACTTTTCACTCTTCTTGATCATATTGTATCATCCTCCTCTCTTGATCCTTGAAAACTTCCTCCACACCAAACTCGAAACAAACTCATTAGAGGGTCAGTGCATAACTCATATATTCAGAGGTGACATAATCATTATTAATACTTCTGAACATTGCACAAAGCTACTGAAAGTTAATGGAACAAAGAAATCCATCAAACATAGCAAAACAGGCAATGCGAAATAAAAGGCAGAATCTGTCAAAACAGAACAGTCCGTAAAGACGAATTTTAAAATGGCACCAGACTTGCTCAGATGAAAATGCCCAAATTGAATGAAAGTTGCGTACATATCTGAGGATCACGCACGTAAATTGGCAGATTTTTCTGAGTTACCTACAGAGAATTCTGCCCAGATTCGTGATAGCAAGAAATCTGTTCCTGCGCAGTAATCCAAATCTAGTATTGACTTTACTATCAAAGACTTTACTTGGCACAACAATGCAATAAAATAAAGATAAGGAGAGGTTGCTACAGTAGTAACAACTTCCAAGACTCAAATATAAAACAAAGTACTGTAGTAAAAACATGGGTTGTCTCCCATAAGCGCTTTTCTTTAACGCCTTTCAGCTAGGCGCAGAAAGTGTGAATCAAGTGTTATCAAGAGATGAAGCATCAACATTACCTCGGGCTTTATGCATACCTTTCTTATTCTTTTTCTTACTCTTTGGTTTAGGGAATACATGTCTACCTCCCGGCGTAGAAGTGAATTTTAGGGTGCCTTCTCCCACATTTATGACTGCTCCCAATAGTTTCAGCAGGGATCTTCCAAGTGTGATTTGTCCTGTTCCTACACATTCAATAACAAGATAATTAGTGGATACCGTTCTTCCAAGAATGGTTGTATGCACACTCTCGGCTATTCCCTTAGGAATTATAACAGAGTTATCAACAAGAGTTATTCCTTCTCCTCCTTCAACGAGTCCCCAAAGTGTCAAAGATTCATAAATACTCTTAGGCATAAGGCAAAATTCAGATATAATATCACAATAGGCATGAAAAGTTTCACCACCAATAATAACTTTAATAGTAGGGTCCCACATTGAAGGTTCAGAGTTCACTAAAACTTGATCAAGACGGTTACGAACATAACTATAATTTTCTTTCAAGCGAGATGCACTTATCTCAAGAGTGTTTAATCTATTACAAATGCTAATAAGAGCTGAATCAAAGTTATTAGCTGAACTATGTGATGCAACCAATTTTTTTATGGCATTAAAAGCTTGATCACCATTGCAATGAAGGAAATCTCCTCCTACTATAGCATCCAAGGCATATCTATAGCGAATCATAAGCCCAAAATAAAAATTACTAAGGAGCAGACTTAGTGTCATTTGAGGTTCAACTTTACGATAAGAATCAAAAATTCTAGACCAAGCATCTTTAGAACTCTCCTCATTCCCTTGTTTAAAAGTAAAAACTAATTCCTCAGGTGAAGAAGTAACAGGTACAGAGCTAGACATGATAACAAAAGTAAACTAAATGCTAGTAACTAATTTTTTTGTGTTTTTGATATAGAGAGCAAGACAGTAAATAAAGTAAAACTAGCAACTAATTTTTTTGTGTTTTGTTTAAGTGCAACAAACAAAGTAGTAAATAAAATAAAGCAAGACAAAAACAAAGTAAAGATATTGGAAGTGGAGACTCCCCTTGCAGCGTGTCTTGATCTCCCCAGCAACGGCGCCAGAAATTTGCTTGATGCGCGTAGTTGACACGCCCGTTGGGAACCCCAAGAGGAAGGTGTGATGCGCACAGTAGCAAGTTTCCCTCAGTAAGAAACCAGTAAGAAACCAAGGTTTAATCGAACCAGTAGGAGTCAAGAAGCACGTTGAAGGTTGATGGTGGCGGAATGTAGTGCGGCGCAACACCAGGGATTCCGGCGCCAACGTGGAACCTGCACAACACAACCAAAGTACTTTGCCCCAACGTAACAGCGAGGTTGTCAATCTCACCGGCTTGCTGTGAACAAAGGATTAACCGTATTGTGTGGAAGATGATTGTTTGCGAAGAATAGTAAAGAACAAGTATTGCAGTAGATTGTATTTCAGATGTAAAGAATAGACCGGGGTCCACAGTTCACTAGCGGTGTCTCTCCCATAAGATAAATAGCATGTTGGGTGAACAAATTACAGTTGGGCAATTGACAAATAAAGAAGGCATAACAATGCACATACATATATCATGATGAGTACTATGAGATTTAATCAGGGCATTACGACAAAGTACATAGACCGCTATCCAGCATGCATCTATGCCTAAAAAGTCCACTTTCAGGTTATCATCCGAACCCCTTCCGGTATTAAGTTGCAAGCAACAGACAATTGCATTAAGTATGGTGCGTAATGTAATCAACACAAATATCCTTAGACAAAGCATCGATGTTTTATCCCTAGTGGCAATAACACATCCACAACCTTAGAACTTTCTATCACTGTCCCAGATTTAATGGAGGCATGAACCCACTATCGAGCATAAATACTCCCTCTTGGAGTCACAAGTATCAACTTGGCCAGAGCCTCTACTAGCAACGGAGAGCATGCAAGAACATAAACAACTCATATATGATAGATTGATAATCAACTTGACATAGTATTCAATATCCATCGGATCCCAACAAACACAACATGTAGGATTACAAAGAAACGATCTTGATCATGATAGGCAGCTCACAAGATCGAGCATGATAGCACAATTAGGAGAAGACGACCATCTAGCTACTGCTATGGACCCATGGTCCAGGGGTGAACTACTCACACATCAATCCGGAGGCGATCATGGCGATGAAGAGTCCTCCGGGAGATGATTCCCCTCTCCGGCAGGGTGCCGGAGGCGATCTCCTGAATCCCCCGAGATGGGATTGGCGGCGGCGGCGTCTCTGGAAGGTTTTCCGTATCGTGGCTCTCGGTACTGGGGGTTTCGCGACGAAGACTTTAAGTAGGCGGAAGGGTAGGTCAGGGGGCCACACGAGGGGCCCACACGCTAGGGCCGCGCGGCCAGCACCTGGGCCGCGCCGCCCTGTTGTGTGGCCACCTCGTGGCCCCACTTCGTTTCCTCTTCGGACTTCTGGAAGCTTCGTGGAAAAATAGGCCCCTGGGCGTTGATTTCGTCCAATTCCGAGAATATTTCCTTACTAGGATTTCTGAAACCAAAAACAGCAGAAAACAGCAACTGGCTCTTCGGCATCTCATCAATAGGTTAGTGCCGGAAAATGCATAATAACGACATATAATGTATATAAAACATGTGAGTATCATCATAAAAGTAGCATGGAACATAAGAAATTATAGATACGTTTGGGACGTATCAGTAGCTATGTGGTTCATCTCTCTCTCCCATGGTGTGATCTTTATGTGATCATGAGCTTTGTATCACTATTAATCTATGTGCTACTCTAGTGATGTTATTAAAGTAGTCTATTCCTCCTCCATGATGTAATGTTGACAGTGTGTGCATCATGTAATACTTGGCGTAGGTTATGATTGTAATCTCTTGTAGATTATGAAGTTAACTATTACTATGATAGTATTGATGTGATCTATTCCTCCTTTCATAGTTATTGTTGACAGTGTGTATGCTATGTTAGTACTCGGTCTAAATTGCAACGGTCTATTATGCACTCTAGAGGTTACTTTAATATGAACTCCAGAAGTTGTGGAGCTTGTTTACTCCGGCTTGAGGTATGGTCTTGTAGCCCTACACAATGAATGGTGTTTGTTATCCAACAAGAGAGTGTTTGAGAGTAGCATTTATTTATTCAGTTATGTGATCAATGTTGAGAGTGTCCACTAGTGAAAGTATGATCCCTAGGCCTTGTTTCTAAGCATTGAAACACCGTTTCCAACAAGTTCTGTTACATGTTTGCTTGCTGCCATTTTTATTTCAGATTGCAATTACTACTTACAATTATCCATTATACTTGTATTTCACTATCTCTTCGCCGAACTAGTGCACCTATACATCTGACAAGTGTATTAGGTGTGTTGGGGACACAAGAGACTTCTTGTATCTTAATTGCAGGGTTGCTTGAGAGGGATATCTCTGACCTCTACCTCCCTGAGTTCGATAAACCTTGGGTGATCCACTTAAGGGAAACTTGCTGCTGTTCTACAAACCTCTGCTCTTGGAGGCCCAACACTGCTCTGAGGGAATAGAAGCGTGCGTAGACATCAAGCTATTTTCTGGCGCCGTTGCCGGGGAGGTAAGGTAAAAGGTATTCACATCCTCTGACTACTAAGCTATTTCCTAGCACTGTTGCCGGTGTGTGAGTGCTCGAAACTATCTCCTTTAGATTCTGCAATTATATCTTTTTGTTTCTTGTTTTTATTTTCACTAGTTAGGCTTAATGGAAAACAACAACAAAACTAGAGATCTTTATGAACTTTATCTTGAATTAGGACATGATGTGTTTGAAGAGAAAATTAAAAAACCCATGGAACTTTGTTTGCAAAATAGTTGTAGCAATGTTATTAGCATGAACTCTTTGAATACTATTATTGCTAATGCTATGGAAGAATTTAAGCTTGGGGAAGCTGGTTGTGATATTTTTAGTCCCCCAAGTTTTGAGGAGAAAATTTTCTTTGATGATACTTTGCCTCCCATTTATGATGATTATAATGATAGTGGTATTTTGGTGCCACCTACTATGGAGGATAAAGTTTATTATGATTATACCATGCCTGCAATTTATGATAATTACAATGATGGTTGTGATAGTTTTACTCCCACTATTACTAATAAAATTGATTATGCTTATGTGGAGAGTAATGATACTTTTATGCATGTGAATAAGAATGTTTCATGTGATGGTTATATTGTGGATTTCATCAATGATGCTACTGAAAGTTATTATGAGAGAGGGAAACATGGTTATATGCATCTTAATAATATTAAGTTTCCCCTCTTTATGTTGAGAATCTTGAAGTTACTCGTGTTTTATCTTCCTATGCTTGTCACTTTGCTCCTCATGAATTTATTCGTGTACAAGATTCCTATGCATAGGAAGCGGGTTAGGCTTAAATTTGTTTCACACTTGCTTTTTGATGCTCTCTTTGCTTCAACTCTCATCCTTATATGAGCATCATTAAAATTACCGAGCCCATCTTAATGGCTAGAAAGAAAGCACTTCTTGGGAGATAACCCATGTATGTTTTTATTACTGTTTTGTTGTGTCTTGGAAGTTGTTACTACTGTAGCAACCTCTCCTTATCATATTGTTGTGCCAAGTAAAGTCTCTAATAGTAAATTTGATACTAGATTTGGATTGCTGCGCATAAATAGATTTCTACCTGTCACGAATTTGAGTAGATCTCTCTGTACGACCCTCGTAAAATGCTGCAAATTTACATGCATGATCCTCAGATATGTACGCAACTTCAATTAGTTTTGAGCTTTTTCATCTGAGCCTGTTAAGTGCCTCTGAAAAAATTGTCTTTACGGACTGTTCTGTTTTGACAGATTCTGCCTTTTATTTCGCATTGCCTCTTTTGCTATGTTGAATGGATTTCTTTGTTCCATTAACTCTCAGTAGCTTTGGGCAATGTCCAGAAGTGTTAAGAATGATTATGTCACCTCCGAATATGTGAATTTTTGATTATGCACTAACCCTCTAATGAGTTTGGTGTGGAGGAAGTTTTCAAGGATCAAGAGAGGAGGATGATATAATGTGATCAAGAAGAGTGAAGAGTCTAAGCTTGGGGATGCCCCCGTGGTTCATCCCTGCATATTTTAAGAAGACTCAAGCTACTAAGCTTGGGGATGCCCAAGGCATCCCCTTCTTCATCGACAACTTATCAGGTCACCTCTAGTGAAACTATATTTTTATTCCGTCACATCTTATGTGCTTTACTTGGAGCGTCTGTATGTTTTTGTTTTTGTTTGTGTTTGAATAAAATCGGATCCTAGCATTCCTTGTGTGGGAGAGAGACACGCTCCGCTCGTTCATATGAACACTGGTGTTCTTAGCTTTACTTTTAATGTTCATGGCGAAGGTTGAAAACTGCTTCGTTCATTGTTATTTGGTTGGAAACAGAAAATGCTTCATGTGGTAATTGGTATATTGTCTTGAATAATTTGATACTTGGCAATTGTTTTGCTCAATAGATCATGTTTAAGCTCTTGCATCATGTACTTTGCACCTATTAATGAAGAACTGCCATAGAGCTTGTTGAAATTTGGTTTGCATGATTGGTCTCTCTAAAAGTCTAGATATTTTCTGGTGAAGTGTTTGAACAACAAGGAAGACAGTGTAGAGTCTTATAATGCTTGCAATATGTTCTTATGTAAGTTTTGTTGTACCGGTTCATACTTGTGTTTGCTTCAAACAACCTTGCTAGCCAAAGCCTTGTACTGAGAGGGAATTCTTCTCGTGCATCCAAAACCTTGAGCCAAAACCTATGCCATTTGTGTCCACCATACCTACCTACTATGTGGTATTTCTCTGCCATTCCAAAGTAAATTGCTTGAGTGCTATCTTTCTAATTTCATTCCTTGTCTTTGCAATATATAGCTCATGGGAAAATAGCCTTAAAAACTATTGTGGTAAAGAATATGTAGCTTATGTATCTTATTTCTTATAAGTTGCTTGTTGAGCGGTAACCAAGTTTCTGGGGATGCCATCAACTATTACACCTTTGTTGAATATCATGTGAGTTGCTATGCATGTTCGTCTTGTCTGAAGTAAGGGTGATTTATCATGATCAAATGGTTTGAGTATGCATATTGTTAGAGAAGAACATTGGGCCGCTAACCGAAGCCATGTATCATGGTGGAAGTTTCAGTTTGAACATTAATCCTCAATCTCTTATGAGAATATTATCTGTTGTTGAATGCTTATGCATTAAAAGGAGTCCATTATCTGTTTTCTATGTTGTCCCGGTATGGATGTCCTTAGTTGAGATCTATCAAAAACGAGAAATCAAATGCGATCTTTCTCCTTGGACCTTTGTACAGGCAACATAGAGGTACCCCTTTGTGACACTTGGTTGAAACATATGTTATGCAATGATAATCCATGTAAATCCAAGCTAATTAGGACAAGGTGCGAGCACTATTGGTATTCTATGCATGAGGCTTGCAACTTATAGGATGTCATATGCATAACACATATGAATTATTACTACCGTTTACAACATTGTTTCTATGTTTTCAAAATAAAAGCTCTAGCACAAAAATAGTAATCCATGCTTCCCTCTGCGAAGGGGCCATTCTTTTACTTTATGTTGAGTCAGTTTACCTACTTCCTTCTATCTTAGAAGCAAACACTTGTGTCAACTGTGTGCATTGATTCCTACATACTTGCTTATTTGCACTAATCATATTACTTTGTGTTGACAATTATCCATGAGATATACATGTTGAAGTTGAAAGCAACTGCTGAAACTTATATCTTCCTTTGTGTTGCTTCAAAACTTTCTACTAAGAATTTATTGCTTTATGAGTTAACTCCTATGCAAGTCTTATTGATGCTTGTCTTGAAAGTACTATTCATGAAAAGTCTTTGTTATATGATTCAGTTGTTTAGTCATTATCTTTACCATTGCTTTGAATCACTTCATTCATCTCATATGCTTTACAATAGCATTGATCAAGATCATGTTGGTAGCATGTCACTTCAGAAATTATCCTTGTTATCGTTTACCTACTCGAGGGCGAGTAGGAACTAAGCTTGGGGATGCTTGATACGTCTCCAACGTATCTATAATTTCTGATGTTCCATGCTAGTTTTATGACAATACCTACATGTGTTATTCATACTTTATATCGTTTTGATGCATTTTCCGGAACTAACCTATTAACACGATGCCGAAGTGCTAGTTCCTGTTTTCTGCTGTTTTTGGTTCCAGAAAGGTTGTTCGGGCAATACTCTCGGAATTCGACGAAACAAAAGCCAAACATCTTATTTCACCGAGACGGACCAGAACACCGAAGGGGAGACGGAGAGGAGGCCCAGGGCCTCCACACCATAGGTTGGCGCGGCCTAGGAGGGGGGCGCGCCGCCCTATGGGGTGGGCCTGATGCGCGTATAATTGACACGTTCATTGGGAACCCCAAGAGGAAGGTGCGATGCGCACAGCAGTAAGTTTTCCCTCAGTAAGAAACCAAGGTTTAATCGAACCAGTAGGAGTCAAGAAGCACGTTGAAGGTTGATGGTGGCGGAATGTAATGCGGCACAACACCAGGGATTCCGGCGCCAACGTGGAACCTGCACAACACAACCAAAGTACTTTGCCCCAACGAAACAGTGAGGTTGTCAATCTCACCGGCTTGCTGTAACAAAGGATTAACCGTATTGTGTGGAAGATGATTGTTTGCAGAAAACAGTAAAGAACAAGTATTGCAGCAGATTTGTATTTCAGTATAAAAGAATGGACCGGGGTCCACAGTTCACTAGAGGTGTCTCTCCCATAAGATAAAGCATGTTGGGTGAACAAATTACAGTCGGGCAATTGACAAATAGAGAGGGCATAACAATGCACATACATGACATGATAAATATAGTGAGATTTAATTGGGCATTACGACAAAGTACATAGACCGCTATCCAGCATGCATCTATGCCTAAAAAGTCCACCTTCAGGTTATCATCCGAACCCCTTCCAGTATTAAGTTGCAAAACAACAGACAATTGCATTAAGTATGGTGCGTAATGTAATCAATAACTACATCCTTGGACATAGCATCAATGTTTTATCCCTAGTGGCAACAGCACATCCACAACCTTAGAACTTTCTGTCACTGTCCTAGATTTAATGGAGGCATGAACCCACTATCGAGCATAAATACTCCCTCTTGGAGTTAAGAGCAAAAACTTGGCCAGAGCCTCTACTAATAACGGAGAGCATGCAAGATCATAAACAACACATAGGTAATAACTTGGTAATTAACATAACATAGTATTCTCTATCCATCGGATCCCGACAAACACAACATATAGAATTACAGATAGATGATCTTGATCATGTTAGGCAGCTCACAAGATCCAACAATGAAGCACAATGAGGAGAAGACAACCATCTAGCTACTGCTATGGACCCATAGTCCAGGGGTGAACTACTCACTCATCACTCCGGAGGCGACCATGGCGGTGAAGAGTCCTCCGGGAGATGAATCCCCTCTCCGGCAGGGTGCCGGAGGAGATCTCCAGAATCCCCCGAGATGGGATTGGCGGCGGCGGCGTCTCAGTAAGGTTTTCCGTATCGTGGCTCTCGGTACTGGGGGTTTCGCGACGAAGGCTATTTGTAGGCGGAAGGGTAGGTAAAGAGGTGGCACGAGGGGCCCAGACGACAGGCCGGCGTGGCCAGGGCCTGGGCCGCGCCGCCCTGGTGTCTGGCCACCTCGTGGCCCCACTTCGACTCTCCTTCGGTCTTCTGGAAGCTTCGTGGCAAAATATGACCCTGGGCGTTGATTTCGTCCAATTCCGAGAATATTTCTTTACTAGGATTTCTGAAACCAAAAACAGCAGAAAACAGCAACTGGCTCTTCGGCATCTCGTTAATAGGTTAGTTCCAGAAAATGCACGAATATGACATAAAGTGTGCATAAAACATGTAGATATCATCAATAATGTGGTATGGAACATAAGAAATTATCGATACGTCGGAGACGTATCAGCATCCCCAAGCTTAGTTCTGCTCGTCCCGAGCAGGTAAACGATAACAAAGATAATTTCTGGAGTGACATGCCATCATAACCTTGATCATACTATTGTAAACATATGTAATGAATGCAGCGATCAAAACAATGGTAATGACATGAGTAAACAACTGAATCATAAAGCAAAGACTTTTCATGAATAGTACTTCAAGACAAGCATCAATAAGTCTTGCATAAGAGTTAACTCGTAAAGCAATAAATCAAAGTAAAGGTATTGAAGCAACACAAAGGAAGATTAAGTTTCAGCGGTTGCTTTCAACTTATAACATGTATATCTCATGGTTAATTGTCAACATAGAGTAATATAACAAGTGCAATATGCAAGTATGTAGGAATCAATGCACAGTTCACACAAGTGTTTGCTTCTTGAGGTGGAGAGAAATAGGTGAACTGACTCAACATTAAAATTAAAAAGAAAGGTCCTTCAACGAGGAAAGTATCGATTGCTATATTTGTGCTAGAGCTTTTATTTTGAAAACATGAAACAATTTTGTCAACGGTAGTAATAAAGCATATGAGTTATGTAAATTATATCTTACAAGTTGCAAGCCTCATGCATAGTATACTAATAGTGCCCGCACCTTGTCCTAATTAGCTTGGACTACCGGATCATCGCAATACACATGTTTTAACCAAGTGTCACAATGGGGTACCTCCATGCCGCCTGTACAAAGGTCTAAGGAGAAAGCTCGCATTTTGGATTTCTCGCTTTTGATTATTCTCAACTTAGACATCCATACCGGGACAACATGGACAACAGATAATGGACTCCTCTTTAATGCATAAGCATGTGGCAACAATTAGTGTTCTCATATGAGATTGAGGATATATGTCCAAAACTGGAACTTCCACCATGATTCATGGCTTTAGTTAGCGGCCCAATGTTCTTCTCTAACAATATGTATGCTCCAACCATTAAGGTGGTAGATCTCTCTTACTTCAGACAAGACAGACATGCATAGCAACTCACATGATATTCAACAAAGAGTAGTTGATGGCGTCCCCAGAAACATGGTTATCGCACAACAAGCAACTTAATAAGAGATAAAGTGCATAAGTACATATTCAATACCACAATAGTTTTTAAGCCATTTGTCCCATGAGCTATATATTGCAAAGGTGAATGATGGAAATTTTAAAGGTAGCACTCAAGCAATTTACTTTGGAATGGCGGAGAAATACCATGTAGTAGGTAGATATGGTGGACACAAATGGCATAGTGGTTGGCTCAAGGATTTTGGATGCATGAGAAGTATTCCCTCTCGATACAAGGTTTAGGCTAGCAAGGTTTATTTGAAAAAAACACAAGGATGAACGGTGCAGCAAAACTCACATAAAAGACATATTGTAAACATTATAAGACTCTACACCGTCTTCCTTGTTGTTCAAAACTCAATACTAGATATTATCTAGACTTTAGAGAGACCAAATATGCAAACCAAATTAGCAAGCTCTAGGTGTTTCTTCATTAATGGGTGCAAAGTATATGATGCAAGAGCTTAAACATGAGCACAACAATTGCCAAGTATCAAATTATTCAAGACATTTTAGAATTACTACATGTAGCATTTCCCGATTCCAACCATATAACAATTTAACGAAGAAGATTCAACCTTCGCCATGAATACTATGAGTAAAGCCTAAGGACATATTTGTCCATATGCAACAGCGGAGCGTGTCTCTCTCCCACACAATGAATGCTAGGATCCATTTATTCAAACAAAAACAAAAACAAAAACAAATCGACGCTCCAAGCAAAGCACATAAGATGTGACGGAATAAAAATATAGTTTCAGGGGAGGAACCTGATAATGTTATCGATGAAGAAGGAGATGCCTTGGGCATCCCCAAGCTTAGACGCTTGAGTCTTCTTAGAATATGCAGGGGTGAACCACCGGGGCATCCCCAAGCTTAGACCTTTCACTCTCCTTGATCATATTGCATCATACTCCTCTCTTGATCCTTGAAAACTTCCTCCACACCAAACTCGAAACAACTCATTAGAGGGTTAGTGGACAATAAAAATTAACATGTTCAGAGGTGACACAATCATTCTTAACACTTCTGGACATTGCATAAAGCTACTGGACATTAATGGATCGAAGAAATTCATCCAACATAGCAAAAGAGGCAATGCGAAATAAAAGGCAGAATCTATCAAAACAGAACAATCCGTAAAGATGGATTTTATTGAGGCACCAGACTTGCTCAAATGAAAATGCCTAAATTGAATGAAATTTGCGTACATATCTGAGGATCACGCACGTAAATTGGCATATTTTTCTGAGCTACCTACAGAGAGGCAGGTCGAAATTCGTGACAGCAAAGAAATCTGAAACTGCGCAGTAATCCAAATCTAGTATGATCTTTACTATCAAAGACTTTACTTGGCACAACAAAACACAAAACTAAGATAAGGAGAGGTTGCTACAGTAGTAAACAACTTCCAAGACTCAAATATAAAATAAAAATACTGTAGTAAAAACATGGGTTGTCTCCCATAAGCGCTTTTCTTTAACGCCTTTCAGCTAGGCGCAGAAAGTGTATATCAAGTAACATCAAGAGACGAAGCATCAACATCATAATTTGTTCTAATAATAGAATCAAAAGGTAACTTCATTCTTTTTCTAGGGAAGTGTTCCATACCTTTCTTGAGAGGAAATTGATATTTAATATTACCTTCCTTCATATCAATAGTAGCACCAATCTGCTCAAGAAAAGGTCTTCCCAATATAATGGGGCAAGATGCATTGCATTCAATATCCAAGACAACAAAATCAACGGGGACAAGGTTATTGTTAACCATAATATGAACATTATCAACTCTCCCCAAAGGTTTCTTTTTAGCATTATCAGCGAGATTAACATCCAAATAACAATTTTTCAATGGTGGCAAGTCAAGCATATCATAGACTTTCTTAGGCATAACAGAAATACTTGCACCAAGATCACATAAAGCATTACAATCAAAATCATTGACCCTCATTTTAATGATGGGCTCCCAACCATCCTCTAGCTTTCTAGGAATAGATGTTTCAAGTTTTAGTTTCTCTTCTCTAGCTTTTATGAGAGCATTTGTAATATGTTTTGTAAAATCCAAGTTTACAGCGCTAGCATTGGGACTCTTAGCAAGTTTTTGTAAGAACTTTATAACTTCAGAGATGTGGCAATCATCAAAATCTAAATCATTATGAGCTACAGCAATGGGATCATTGTCCCCAAGGTTGGAAAAAATTTCAGCAGTTTTAGCAATTTCAGGCAGTTTTGTACGCTTTGCACTAGGAGTAGAAACATTGCCAACACCAATTATTTTACCATTAATAGTAGGAGGTGCAGCAACATGTGAATCATTAGCATTGCTAGTGGTGGTAATAGTCCAAACTTTAGCTACATTTTTCTCTTTAGCTAGTTTTTCATTTTCTTCTCTATCCCACCTAGCACGCAATTCAGCCATTAATCTTATATTCTCATTAATTCTAACTTGGATGGCATTTGCTGTAGTAACAATTTTATTTTCAATATCCTCAGGTTTAGCAGCCATTTTATTAAGTAAAGAAGATTGTGACGCAGACATGTATGAGATTCGGTTTTCAGCATTTGCAAGTTTAGTTTGCAACCCAGAAATCTCCATATTCAGATTTTCAAGTTGATTCCCTATATTCTTCAACAAGGTAGATTGTTCATTCATAGTTTTAGTAAACAATTTATTTTGCTCATATTGTGATTGCATAAAGCTCTTGGTGGATCTTTCAATTTCTAACATCTTTTCCTCATTAGGTGAAACATATCTACCATAAGAGTTACCATTAGCAGGATATGGCCTAGAATTTTGAGCAACCAATGAAGCTAACGGAACATTATTAGGATCAACATTAGTCCTATCATTCACAAGCATAGACATAATAGCATCAATCTTATCATTCAAGGAAGAGGATTCTTCAACAGAATTTACCTTCTTACCTTGTGGAGCTCTTTCTGTGTGCCATTCAGAGTAATTAATCATCATATTATCAAGGAGCTTTGTTGCTTCACCAAGAGTGATGGACATAAAGGTACCTCCAGCAGCTGAATCCAATAAATTCCGCGAAGAAAAATTTAGTCCTGCATAAAAGGTTTGGATGATCATCCAAGTAGTCAGTCCATGGGTTGGGCAATTTTTAACCAAAGATTTCATTCTTTCCCAAGCTTGAGCAACATGTTCATTATCCAATTGTTTAAAATTCATTATGCTACTTCTCAAAGATATAATTTTAGCAGGGGGATAATATCTACCAATAAAAGCATCCTTGCATTTAGTCCAGGAATCAATACTATTCTTAGGCAGAGATAGCAACCAATCTTTAGCTCTTCCTCTTAATGAGAAAGGGAACAATTTTAATTTTATAATGTCACCATCTACATCCTTATACTTTTGCATTTCACACAATTCAACAAAGTTATTGAGATGGGCAACAGCATCATCAGAACTAACACCAGAAAATTGCTCTCGCATAACAAGATTCAGTAAAGCAGGTTTAATTTCAAAGAACTCTGCTGTAGTAGCAGGTGGAGCAATAGGTGTGCATAGGAAATCATTATTATTTGTGTTTGTGAAGTCACACAACTTAGTATTTTCAGGGGTGGCCATTTTAGCAGTAGTAACTAAAGCAAACTAGATAAAATAAATGCAAGTAAACTAATTTTTTTTTGTGTTTTTGATATAGAGTGCAAGACAGTAAAGTAAAGCTAGCAACTAATTTTTTTTTGTGTTTTGATATAAGTGCAGCAAACAAGTAAATAAATAAAATAAAGCAAGACAAAAACAAAGTAAAGAGATTGGGAAGTGGAGACTCCCCTTGCAGCGTGTCTTGATCTCCCCGGCAACGGCGCCAGAAAACAGTCTTGATGCGCGTATAATTGACACGTTCGTTGGGAACCCCAAGAGGAAGATGCGATGCGCACAGCAGTAAGTTTCCCTCAGTAAGAAACCAAGGTTTAATCGAACCAGTAGGAGTCAAGAAGCACGTTGAAGGTTGATGGTGGCGGAATGTAATGTGGCGCAACACCAGGGATTCCGGCGCCAACGTGGAACCTGCACAACACAACCAAAGTACTTTGCCCCAACGAAACAGCGAGGTTGTCAATCTCACCGGCTTGCTGTAACAAAGGATTAACCGTATTGTGTGGAAGATGATTGTTTGCAGAAAATAGTAAAGAACAAGTATTGCAGCAGATTTGTATTTCAGTATAAAAGAATGGACCGGGGTCCACAGTTCACTAGAGGTGTCTCTCCCATAAGATAAAAGCATGTTGGGTGAACAAATTACAGTCAGGCAATTGACAAATAGAGAGGGCATAACAATGCACATACATGACATGATAAATATAGTGAGATTTAATTGGGCATTACGACAAAGTACATAGACCGCTATCCAGCATGCATCTATGCCTAAAAAGTCCACCTTCAGTTTATCATCCGAACCCCTTCCAGTATTAAGTTGCAAAACAACAGACAATTGCATTAAGTATGGTGCGTAATGTAATCAATAACTACATCCTTGGACATAGCATCAATGTTTTATCCCTAGTGGCAACAACACATCCACAACCTTAGAACTTTCCTCACACGTCCTGCATTTAATGGAGGCATGAACCCACTATCGAGCATAAATACTCCCTCTTGGAGTTAAGAGCAAAAAATCTGCCAGAGCCTCTACTAATAACGGAGAGCATGCAAGATCATAAACAACACATAGGTAATAACTTGATAATTAACATAACATAGTATTCTCTATCCATCGGATCCCGACAAACACAACATATAGAATTACAGATAGATGATCTTGATCATGTTAGGCAGCTCACAAGATCCAACAATGAAGCACAATGAGGAGAAGACAACCATCTAGCTACTGCTATGGACCCATAGTCCAGGGGTGAACTACTCACTCATCACTCCGGAGGCGACCATGGCGGTGAAGAGTCCTCCGGGAGATGAATCCCCTCTCCGGCAGGGTGCCGGAGGAGATCTCCAGAATCCCCCGAGATGGGATTGGCGGCGGCGGCGTCTCAGTAAGGTTTTCCGTATCGTGGCTCTCGGTACTGGGGGTTTCGCGACGAAGGCTATTTGTAGGCGGAAGGGCAGGTAAAGAGGCGGCACGAGGGGCCCAGACGACAGGCCGGCGCGGCCAGGGCCTGGGCCGCGCCGCCCTGGTGTCTGGCCACCTCGTGGCCCCACTTCGACTCTCCTTCGGTCTTCTGGAAGCTTCGTGGCAAAATAGGACCCTGGGCGTTGATTTCGTCCAATTCCGAGAATATTTCTTTACTAGGATTTCTGAAACCAAAAACAGCAGAAAACAGCAACTGGCTCTTCGGCATCTCGTTAATAGGTTAGTTCCAGAAAATGCACGAATAAGACATAAAGTGTGCATAAAACATGTAGATATCATCAATAATGTGGTATGGAACATAAGAAATTATCGATACGTCGGAGACGTGTCAGGCCCCCCCAGGCACCCCCTTGCGCCGCCTCTTCGCCTATATAATCTCTCGTGACGTGAAAACCCTACAATAATTGACGAAACTCTAGAAAGACTCCAGGGACGCCGCCGCCATCGTGAAACTCCGTTTCGGGGGACAGAAGTCTCTGTTCCGGCATGCCGCCGGGACGGGGAATTGCCCCCGGAGTCATCTCCATCGACACCACCGCCATCTTCATCGCCGTTGCTGTCTCCCATGATGAGGAGGGAGTAGTTCTCCCCCGAGGCTAAGGGCTCTACCGGTAGCTATGTGGTTCATCTCTCTCTCCCATGGTGTGATCTTTATGTGATCATGAGCTTTGTATCACTATTAATCTATGTGCTACTCTAGTGATGTTATTAAAGTAGTCTATTCCTCCTCCATGATGTAATGTTGACAGTGTGTGCATCATGTAGTACTTGGCGTAGGTTATGATTGTAATATCTTGTAGATTATGAAGTTAACTATTACTATGATAGTATTGATGTGATCTATTCCCCCCTTTCATAGCTATTGTTGACAGTGTGTATGCTATGTTAGTACTCGGTCTAAATTGCAATGGTCTATTATGCACTCTAGAGGTTACTTTAATATGAACTCCGGAAGTTGTGGAGCTTGTTTACTCGGACTTGAGGTGTGCTCTTGTAGCCCTACACAATGAATGGTGTTTGTTATCCAACAAGAGAGTGTTTGAGAGTAGCATTTATTTATTCAGTTATGTGATCAATGTTGAGAGTGTCCACTAGTGAAAGTATGATCCCTAGGCCTTGTTTCTAAGCATTGAAACACCGTTTCCAACAATTTTTGTTACATGTTTGCTTGCTGCCATTTTTATTTCAGATTGCAATTACTACTTACAATCATCCATTATACTTGTATTTCACTATCTCTTCGCCGAACTAGTGCACCTATACATCTGACAAGTGTATTAGGTGTGTTGGGGACACAAGAGACTTCTTGTATATTAATTGCAGGGTTGCTTGAGAGGGATATCTCTGACCTCTACCTCCCTGAGTTCGATAAACCTTGGGTGATCCATTTAAGGGAAACTCGCTGCTGTTCTACAAACATCTGCTCTTGGAGGCCCAACACTGTCTACAGGAATAGAAGCGTGCGTAGACATCAAACCCCTATATAAAATGGGGCGTGCTAAGCCTCCTTTAAGGGATCAAATCCCTTGATTCCTGGATTGCTACCCACACGATGGACGATCTGAAACCGCTTGTTTGGATCAACGCTCCCAAAAGCAAACAAAACAAAAACAAAAAAAAAGAAACACCCACGAGGGGATCCGGTTTTGTACTCTTGTGACAGGATACCTCATAGCAGCCAAGGGCGGAGCTAGAGGGAAACCTTTCCTGATGCATGATGAAGTTTGTAGTCATGCTAGTTGAAATTATGCCTCAATGATGCACTTCGCTCGATTTACCTGATGTATTTTCCTTAAACTCATTAAGAAATAGTAAAACTTACCTATTTAGGAGCCCTGGCCGCGGTTTGATGTCATCAGCCGTCAGATTTGATCATTCAATGGTTTGGATCACTCCAGTAAACCAAACGGACAAATATCAGTAGGACATGACCAACCAAACCCACGATCTAAAGTTGTGGTTTAATGACACTTTCCAAAATCCAGACGAACGCTTGATAAGACATTGTGTTGATTGCCTATTCAGTTGCAGCTAGCCTTTACTTTGAAGGAGAAGATGTTGCACCTAAGCATGATGCACTGCTGATGCACTAGTTTGGTTCATTTGTTAGACCGCTCTCTATATGCGTGCGTTCAATGAAGCAGTGCAACTGTTAGTTAGTTGACTTGAATTGTGCCCTTTCAACTTCTAACTGCAATACCATTTACCTGCAGTTCCTACACACTTGGTAGTTTGAAGTATTACATAACTAGAATGAGGGTTTAGTGTTTAAATATTCGTTGCGTCCTTTAGAAGAGTATCCGGAAGATGAAAGGACGGGCACCCCATCGTTCCACTAAAATGGTCCTAAACTGGTTTCTATTGTTCTCTCGCATTTAATTGGCCAGTGAACCATTTTAGGGTTGCTACTCCTGGAAACGAGCCCTGATTAATCGGGACTTGACACGGTCGTATGGGCCTTATCGCTGCTACCGAAGCATCTTCCCTCGTCTGCGCGACCGACAACAGAGAACCCATGGATGAAGCTCTGGTTCGAGTGTTTCAATCTCTTTTTCGCCTCGTTTCTGTTGAATGTAGATGGGCTGCAGCCCAGTGCTTGTGACGGTAAAGCACACGTCCGTTGGGAACCCCAAGAGAAAGGTATGATGAGTACAGCAGCGAGTTTTCCCTTATTAAGAAACCAAGGTTATCGAACCAGTAGGAGATGGAGACCATGTGAAGGTTGTTGGTGAAGGAGTGTAGTGCGGCGCAACACCAGGGATTCCGGTGCCAACGTGGAACCTGCACAACACAATCAAACTACTTTGCCCCAACTTAACAGTGAGGTTGTCAATCTCACCGGCTTTCTGAAAACAAAGGATTAAACGTATGGTGTGGAGAATGATGTTTGCTTGCAGAAAACAAAAGAAATCAATGATTGCAGTAGGTTGTATTTCAGATGTAAAAGAATGGACCGGGGTCCACAGTTCAGTAGTGGTATCTCTCCAATAAGATAAATAACGTGTTGGGTAAACAAATTACAGTTGGGCAATTGACAAATAGAGAGAGCATAACAATGCACATACATATCATGATGACTACTATGAGATTTACTTAGGGCATTACGACAAAGAACATAGACCGCCATCCAGCATGCATCTATGCCTAAAAAGTCCACCTTCGGGTTAGCATCCGCACCCCTTCCAGTATTAAGTTGCAAACAACAGACAATTGCATTAAGTACTATGCGTAATGTAAACAATACAAATATCCTTAGACAAAGCATTGATGTTTTATCCCTAGTGGCAACAGCACATCCACAACCTTAGGGGTTGCTGTCACTCCTCCAGATTCATTGTAGACATGAACCCACTATCTAGCATAAATACCCCCTCTTGGAGTTACAAGTATCAACTTGGCCAGAGCCTCTACTAGCAACGGAGAGCATGCAAGATCATAAATAACACATATATGATAGATCAATAATCAACTTGACATAGTATTTCATATTCATCGGATCCCAACAAACACAACATGTAGCATTACAAATAGATGATCTTGATCATGATAGGCAGCTCACAAGATCTAAACATGATGGCACAAGAGGAGAAGACAACCATCTAGCTACTGCTATGGACCCGTAGTCCAAGGATGAACTACTCACGCATCAGTCCGGAGGCGGGCATGGTGATGTAGAGCCCTCCGGTGATGATTCCCCTCTCCGGCAGGGTGCCGGAGGAGATCTTCTGAACCCCCCGAGATAGGGTTGACGGCGGCGGCATCTCTGGAACTGTTCTCGTATTTTGGCTCTCGGTGTTAGGGTTTTCGGGGACGAAGGAATAAATAGGCGAAGGGGTAGAGTCGGGGGAGCCAGGAGGCTCCCTCCCCACATGTCGGCGCGGGGGGCCCCATTGCCGCGCCGCCCTATGGTGTGGGCCCCCTGCTGGCCTTCCTCGACTCTTCTTCGGACTTCTGGAACACTCCGTGGAAAATAGGGCCGTGGGCTTTTGTTTCGTCCAATTCCGAGAATATTTGTAAACTAGCTTTTCTGAAATCAAAAACAGCAGAAAACAGGAACTGGCACTGTGGCATCTTGTTAATAGGTTAGTCCCAGAAAATGCATAAAATATTATAAAGTATGAATAAAACGTGTAGGTATTGTCATAAAAGTAGCATGGAAGATAAGAAATTATAGATACGTTGGAGACGTATCAAGCATCCCCAAGTTTAGTTCCTACTCGCCCTCGAGTAGGTAAACGATAAAAAGAATAATTTCTGAAGTGACATGCTACCAACATAATCTTGATCAATAATATTGTAAAGCATATGAGATGAATGAAGTGACTCAAAGCAATGGTCTATAGTTTGCTAACAAAAAGATAATGACTAAACAACTGAATCATATAGCAAAAACTTTTCATGAATAGTACTTTCAAGACAAGCATCAAAAAGTCTTGCATAAGAGTTAACTCATAAAGCAATAGATTCTTAATAAGAGGTTTTGAAGCAACACAAAGGAAGATTTAAGTTTCAGCAATTGCTTTCAACTTTCAACATGTATATCTCATGGATAATTGTCAACACAAAGTAATATGATGAGTGCAATAAGTAAGCATGTAAGAATCAATGCACACAGTTGACACAAGTGTTTGCTTCTAAGATAGAAAGAAGTAGGTAAACTGACTCAACATAAAGTAAAAGAAAGGCCCTTCGCAGAGGGAAGCAGGGATTAAATCATGTGCTAGAGCTTTTCAAGTTTTGAAATCATATAGAGAGCATAAAAATAAAGTTTTGAGAGGTGTTTGTTGTTGTCAATGAATGGTAGTGGGCACTCTAACCCCCTTGTGAAACAGACTTTCAAAGAGCGGCTCCCATGAAGGACGTTATCTCTACCAGCAAGGTAGATCATCCCTCTTCTCTTTTGTTTACACATGTATTTTAGTTTTATTTATAGATGACACTCCTCCCAACCTTTTGCTTTCACAATCCATGGCGAACCGAATCCTCGGGTGCCTTCCAACATTTCACATACCATGGAGGAGTGTCTATTGCAAAATTAAGTTGCTTACTGATAAATCAGGGCAAAACATGTGAAGAGAATTATTAATGAAAGTTAATTAATTAGGGCTGGGCACCCTGTTGCCAGCTCTTTTTGCAAAATTATTGGATAAGCGGATGTATATGCCACTAGTCCATTGGTGAATGTCTGCCCAACAAGATTGAAAGATAAAACACCACATACTTCCTCATGAGCTATAAAACATTGACACAAATAAGGAGTAATAAAGTTTTGAATTGTTTAAAGGTAGCACATGAAGTATTTACTTGGAATGGCAGAAAAATACCACATAGTAGGTAGTTATGGTGGACACAAATGGCATAGGTTTTGGCTCAAGGTTTTGGATGCACGAGAAGCATTCCCTCTCAGTACAAGGCTTTGGCTAGCAAGGTTGTTTGAAGCAAACACAAGTATAAACCGGTACAGCAAAACTTACATAAGAACATATTGCAAGCATTATAAGACTCTACACTGTCTTCCTTGTTGCTCAAACACTTTTACCAGAAAATATCTAGACCTTAGAGAGACCAATCATGCAAACCAAATTCCAACAAGCTCTACGGTAGTTCTCCACTAATAGGTTTAAACTACATGAAGCAAGAGCTTAAACATGATCTACTTGAGAGCTCAAAACAATTGCCAAGTATCAAATTATTCAAGACAATATACCAATTAACACATGAAGCATTTTCTGTTTCCAACCAAATAACAATAAGTGCAGCAGCTTTCAACTTTCACCATGAACATGAAAAATAAAACGAAGAACACAAGTGTTCAAATGAAAAAGCGGAGCGTGTCTCCCACACAAGCATGTTAGGATCCGATTTATTCAGAGAATGAAAATAACAAACGAGAATAAAAGCACACAGACGCTCCAAGTAAAGCACATAAGATGTGACGGAATTAAAATATAGTTTCACTAGAGGTGACCTGATAAGTTGTTGATGAAGAAGGGGATGCCTTGGGCATCCCCAAGCTTAGACGCTTGAGTCTTCTTGAAATATGCAGGGATGAACCACGGGGCATCCCCAAGCTTAGACTTTTCACTCTCCTTGATCATATTATATCATCCTCCTCTCTTGATCCTTGAAAACTTCCTTCACACCAAACTCAAAGCAATCTCATTAGAGGGTTAGTGCATAATCAAAAATTTACATGTTCAGTAAGGACACAATCATTCCCAACACTTCTGGATATTACCCAAGGCTACTGAAATTTAATGGAGCAAAGAAATCCACTCAAACACAGTAAAAGAGGCAATGCGAAATAAAAGGCAGAATCTGTCAAAAGAGAACAGTCCGTAAAGACGAATTTTTTCGAGGCACTTAACATGCTCAGATGGAAAAGCTCCAGTTGACCGAAAGTTGCGTCCATATCTTAGGATTACTCCTGAATTTTTTCAGGATTTTACGAGTTTTCTGCAGAGAGAAAAACTCAAATTCGTGACAGCTAAAAATCTGTTTCTGCGCAGAAATCCAAATCTAGTATCAACTTTCTATCAAAGACTTTACTTGGCACAACAATGCAAGAAAATAAAGATACAAAGGTATTGCTACAGTAGTAACAAGCACCTTGACTCAAATATAAAACAAAAATTGCAGAAATAAAATAATGGGTTGTCTCCCATAAGCGCTTTTCTTTAACGCCTTTCAGCTAGGCGCAGAAAGTGTAAATCAAGTAACATCAAGAGAAGAAGCATCAACATCATAATTTGTTCTAATAATAGAATCAAAAGGCATCTTCATTCTCTTTCTAAGAAAGTGTTCCATACCTTTCTTAAGAGGGAATTGATATTTAATATTTCCTTCTTTCATATCAATAATAGCACCAACGGTTCGAAGAAAGGGTCTTCCCAAAACAATAGGACAAGATGCATTGCATTCAATATCCAAAACAACAAAATCAACGGGAATAAGGTTATTGTTAACCATAATGTGAACATTATCAATTCTCCCCAAAGGTTTCTTTATAGAATTATCAGCAAGATTAACATCCAAATAACAGTATTCCAGAGGTGGCAAGTCAAGCATATCATAAAGTTTCTTAGGCATAACAGAAATACTTGCACCAAGATCACATAAAGCATTACAATCAAAATCATTGACCTTCATTTTAATGATGGGTTCCCAACCATCTTCCAACTTCCTAGGGATAGAAGCTTCAGGTTTTAATTCCTCTTCCCTAGCTTTAATGAGAGCATTTGTAATATGTTTTGTAAAGGCCAAGTTTATAGCACTAGCATTAGGACTTCTAGAAAGTTTTTGCAAGAACTTAATAACTTCAGAACTATGACAATTATCAAAATCAAAACCATTATGATCTAAAGCAATGGGACCATTGTCCCCAACACTTTGAAAAATTTCAGCACTTTTATCACAAACAGTTTCAGCAGTTTCAGGCAATTTTGCATGCTTTGTAGTAGAAGTAGAAACATTGCCAATGATACGTCCAAAACTTATCTACTTTCCCGAACACTTTTGCTATTGTTTTGCCTCTAATTTGTGTATTTTGGATACAACTAACACGGACTAACGCTGTTTTCAGCAGAACTGCTCCGGTGTCTCGTTTTTGTGCAGAAATCCAACTTTCAGGAAAATCCTCGGAATTTATGCGGAAGGTCCTATTTTCCCAGAATATTGGCGGAGCCAGAAGAGCAAGCCAGGTGGGGGCCCGAGGGCCCCACACGCTAGGCCGGCGCGGCCCAGGAGGGGGGCGCGCGGCCCTAGTGTGTGGCGGCCTCGGCTGGCCCCCGACGCCCTCCTTCGGACTACTTATTGCCTTCGACCTAAAAACGCACGGGGGATAGTCGAAGTCGCCAGAAACCATCCAGTACGCCACCACCGTCACGAAACTCCGTCTCGGGACCAGAAACTCCGTTCTGGCACCTCGCCGGGACGGGGAATTGGAGGAGATCATCGCCATCATCACCACCGATGCCTCTCCATCGACCAGCCATGTTTCCCCCATCCATGTGTGAGTAATTCCCCCGCTGTAGGCTGAAGGGGATGGTAGGGATTGGATGAGATTGGTCATGTAATAGTCATAAGATTGTTAGGGCATGGTGCCTAGTATCCGTAGATGTTACTTTTATGATATTGTTGCAACTTGTTATGCTTAATGCTTGTCACTAGGGCCCGAGTGCCATGATCTCAGATCTGAACATGTTATTGATTTATGAAGATATTCGTTGTTTATGATCTTACCTGCAAGTTGTATACACATGTTGCTGTCCGGAACCCGAGGCCCCAAAGTGATAGAAATTGGGACAACCGGAGGGGAAGGCGGTGATGTGAGGATCACATGTGTTCATGGAGTGTTAATGCTTTGCTCCGGTACTCTATTAAAAGGAGTACCTTAATATCCAGTAGATTCCCTAGAGGCCCGTCTGCCACCGGCTGGTAGGACAAAAGATGTTGTGCAAGTTTCTCATTGCGAGCACGTACGACTATATATGGAACACATGCCTATTGATTGATTAGTACTTGGATACCGTTTTATTATTATCTGCAAATGCCCTGCTTTGATTGTTACATGAGTTTCTCTCATCCATGCAACGCCCGTTCATCCATCCCTGTGCCTACAGTATTTTAATCCTGCTGTTTACTATAATCACTACTGCTGTTTTTGTTACTCTGCTGCTGTTGTTTCACTACATCACATCGCTTATAAAACTGTTACTATCGATAAACTCTTGCGAGCAAGTCTGTTTCCAGGTGCAGCTGAATTGACAACTCATTTGTTAAGGCTTTCAAGTATTCTTTGTCTCCCCTTGTGTCGAATCAATAAATTGGGTTTTACTTCCCGCCAAGACCGTTGCGATCCCCTATACTTGTGGGTCATCAAGACTATTTTCTCGGCGCCGTTGTCGGGAGCATAGCTTTATTTGGAAGTTCACTTGGATTGATATTGTTCGCTGCAAATTCTCCATCATGGGTAAACCTCGCGATACTAAGGTCGCCATATTACCATCCACTACAAGAAAAGGTACAACTCTGAGTACCTCTGCTGCTCTTGATTCACCATCTGTGATAAGTAAACTTGTTTCACCACCACAAGCTTCAAATGCTGGTACTTCTGTTGAATCTGAAAATTCCCCTTATAATTTTGATGATGCTTCTGCTGTGCTTGATAATGATGGTTCGTTAGGATCTTTTCTAGATGCTACAATTGGTAGGTCTAGACAAATTGAAAATACTGAAACTCCTAATAAAAATGCTGCTACACCTGTTAATTCACCTGAGTCTGTTGAATACTCTAGTGATGATCTTGATGAAGATTATGTGGAACTTGATGATGATTTTATTGAAAAATGCAATGCTACTACTGATGCAAGAAAAATTAAAAAGTTGCTTGCAGAACATACTGTTAGATATAAACTGTCTCCTGATCCTAAATTTGCCACATCTCCTATAAACATTAAGGATAAAGATTATGATTTTTCTCTTGATCTATCTCATATAGCTATTGTTGAGAAAACACCCTTTTGTGGTACTGAAAAAGAAAGTGCTGTAGAACACATGATTGAGCTATCTACTCTGAGTAGCTTGTTTTCTGATGATGTTAAGAAGCGTACTTACTTTGTTGCTAAAATCTTTCCATTCTCATTAAAGGATGACGCTAAAACTTGGTATAATAGTTTGCCACCTGATTCTATTAATAGTCCAAAAGAATTGCTTGATGTTTTCTTCCGGAAATACTTTCCTGCTTGTGCTCAACATATTGCTTTGCAGAGAATTTATAATTTTGACCAGGAAGATGGAGAGAAATTACCTGAGGCTTGGGCGAGATTTTGCTCTCTTATTAGAGCTCGGCCTGAACATGATTTGGAAAAACATGATTTACTTGATATATTTTTATAATGGACTAACCATTGAGTCTAGGGCATACCTAGATAGCTGTGCTGGTTGTGTTTTCAGGAAAAGAACTCCAGACGATGCTGAAGAATTATTGGCTAAAATCGGCCGGAATCATGATGATTGGACTACACCTGAACCAACCCCAACACCGATACTGAAGAAGAGGGGTATGATTAAATTAAATGATGAAGATATGAGGGAAGCTAAGAAGTCTCTTAAGGAGAAGGGTATTAAACCTGAAGATGTGAAGAATTTACCTCCCATAGAAGATTTATGTAAGATAACTCCCCCTTCATCCATGATTGAGGTACACTCTCTTGAACGCTTTACTAGAGAAGATATTCCGTATTCAAAACCTCCTGCACAATGCTTAGATGAGTTTGATAATTATATTGTTAAGCAAAGTAATTTCAATATGAGAGTAGAGAATCATTTAATGGAAAATTCTCGAGCTATTAGTGAATTGCATGGTATTGTGGAGAGAACCTCCAATGATGTTAAGATGCTTGTTAAACATTTTCAAATGGTTCAAACTCAAATTGATCAACTCACTAAAGTGCAAAATGACTTGTTAAAAGATAATTCTAAAGAAAAGCATGCTTATGAAGTAACAACTAGAGGTGGTGTTTCTACTCAGGATCCTCTATATCCTGAGGGGCATCCCAAAAGAGTTGAACAAGATTCTCAACGAACTGAAACTAGTGCTCCATCTAAGAAAAAGAAAAAGAAACATAAAACTGTTGTAGAATCCTCTGAGCCTGTTAATGATCCTAATAGTATTTCTATTTCTGATGCTGAAACTAAAAGTGGTAATGAACATGATAAAGATAACGATAAGAATGATGCTTCTGATAAAGAAGAGGTTGAAGAAGAACCTGAAAAGCATGCTAAAAATAAAAAGTATACTAAAGAAGATTTTATTGCTAAGAAACATGGTAATGAAAGAGAACCTTGGGTTCAAAAGCAAATGCCTTTTCCTGCTAAGAAACTAAAATCAAAGGAAGAAGAACACTATAATAAATTCTGTGATTGGATGAAACCTTTATTCCTGCAAATACCTTTGACTGATGCTATTAAATTGCCTCCTTATTCAAAGTATATGAAAGATATTGTCTCTAACAAAAGGAAAATTCCTAATGAGGAGATTTCCACTATGCTAGATAATTACTCTTTCAATGGTAAGGTTCCAAAGAAGCTTGGCGACCCAGGTATACCGACTATTCCTTGTTCTATTAAGAATAATTATGTTAGAACTGCTCTATGTGATTTGGGAGCGGGTGTTAGTGTTATGCCTTTCTCTCTTTATAAGAGACTTTACTTAGATAAGTTAATACCGACTGATATATCTTTGCAAATGGCTGATAAATCTACTGCTATTCCTGTTGGTATATGTGAGGATGTTCCTGTTCAAGTTACTAATAACTGCTTGATATTAACTGATTTTGTTGTGTTGGAAATGCCTGAAGATGATAATATGTCTATTATTCTTGGGAGACCTTTTCTCAACACCGCAGGGGCTGTTAATGATTGCAATAAAGGAAAAGTTACTTTCAATGTTGATGACAAGGAGCATACCGTTTATTTTCCCAAGAGGATTGAGAAAGCATGTGGAGTTAATACAATTTCTAATGTGAGAACTATCAAAGTGGGAACCATTGATTGTCCTATATATGAGCCTGAACAAGGATATCAAAATATTATGATTGGATCAATGTCAATACAATTCAAGGTAACATGATTGATTTGAGGTTTAATTCTTCTTATGTTATGTAAAATTTATTTGGTGGCAGGACTTGATCACCCTTGTTAACAAATTCATTTTATATGCATAGAAGAGCTAAACATCATCTCTTTCTTCCTCCACTTGATCTACTTGCTGTAGCACTTTTGTTTTGCAAAGTTCATTAGTTAATTAGAGATTTCAAAAAAAAATTCTGCCCAGTAATAATAAATTTAACACCCAGAAATGTGCATTTTTCAAAGTTTTCAAAAATTCACAAAAATTATACCAGTAGTCCTATTTTTCGACGAGGCACCTGGGAACACCTGGGGATGACCAGTGGGGCACCCCAGGGTGGCACCCCACAGGCCGGCGCGGCCAGCAAGGGGGGCGCGCCACCCTGGCGTGTGGGCCCCTCCTTGCTCCACTACATCATCTCTTCCTCCCACTCTCTTCTCTCTCCCCAAAAAACTCGCACCAGGTTCCTCTCACTCGCGTTTTTGCTCAAGAGCTCCAGATTTCTCGATCTCTTCGCTCAGCCCAGATTTCTGTCTGAAATTTGGCACATTTGCTCTCCGGTAGGTGACTCCTCTGATTATCCAAGTAGAATTTTGTTTGGTTGAGTATATCTTGAATATTTTGCTGCTGTAGGTAACATGTTTAGTGAGCTTGCATGCTTGTTCTAAGTGGTAAAAACTAGTTTTGATGCATGATTAGTACTCTAGCAAGTTCCTATGGTAGTTTCCCTCAAATATATGTCACCAAATCAAATTTTATATTGTTTGTTGAAAAATTTCAGAAAATGGAGTGGAGTACTCATCAACTAAACCAACAAGAATTGGAGGTACAACGGGTTATGAGAGTTAACCGCGAGGAGGGAGTATACCCCTCTTACTACCCGTGCACAGATTTTATGAGGAGTGCAGGAATCTTGCGAGATGTTCAAGATCTAATCTTCCGTGCAGGATTGAATGATTTTGTTGTTGGTGAACCATGCCAATATGCAAAATTGACTATGTCTGTAGTGCAGGATTTTGCATTCAATTGGTCTCAATCTAATCCCATGGTTCGGTACAAAATTTATAATAAAACTATCAACTTGCCTTTCAATGATTTCTGTGCAGCCATTAGAGTGCCGCAATGGGGATCGTGCGAGAAGATGAGGGGATCGCCGCAAGAACTCTTGAATCTCTACAAGATGATTTGTCATGGAAGAAGCTTCTCAGAGGATGGTGGTAAAATCAGTAGTATTCAACTCCCAGCCATTCGTTACTTTGCTTATTTCATCACTAAGTGCGTTCTTGCTAGAAAGAATTCAAGTAAGTTATCTATCCAAGATTTAGCTTTTCTAGCTGCTGCATTACAAGGTGATAGGACTTATAACTTGGGAGCTTTGATAGCCTATAGACTTGCTACTAACCGTGCGAGGGGAGGAATTTGCGGAGGTCTTATCGCCTCTCGTTTATTAGCTATGCATGGTGTAGAACCTCACCATCTTGATATTCAGCTTTCCGTAGAAAAAACTTGATATAGTCTCCATGATAAAACATGAATTTGTTTCTGATTCGTCTAACTTGAGTAACCTGTTTTACAAGATAACATTCTATAAGAAAACTTGGAGAACAACTAAGAAAACTGAAAAACTAGTAGGATTGCCTGCACCTGTTCTGTTTAACTTTGATTCCAGGAAGAATTGGTCAGTCACAGAAGGTGAACTGAATGCATACTTGGAGGGAGATGGCCACCAGGCAAGGGGCGGCACGGAGGAGGCCGAGGAACACCTCGACTCGTCATCCGATGCAGCGAGCTCCTCGCATCAACATTACGATCATACGGAGCCTCCACGTTATTCTTCTGCACAAGAACCTTATTATGATCACGCCATGTACGATTCGCCGGCGTGGAACCCTGACCCTCGCTGGGGTTGATCTCCACTTAGGCAAAAGCCTAAGCTTGGGGGGAGGTATACCGGCATCACTCATTCTTTGCATATTATGGTTGCTGGATACTTGTATATACTTATTTAGTTTCTTTGAGTGGTTTTCTAATGAGAGGGAGATGATATTTGGGGAAGTGCTGCTTGAAAACAGATTCTGGGCTGTTACTAAAAAAATTCGTGCGCACATCCAGGACGTTATTTTGAGTTGCAAATTTTTGTGCATGTTCCCCAGGTTGTTATCTAACTTTTGTTAGTTTAACACTTTTCGAACTGAGCAACGGAAGATTTTTGTAAAAATCAATTTCTGTACTGCTATCAGGTTTTGGCAGATTTCTGCCATGCTGCTTTTCTGTGTTTCTTCTAGTTTTCATTCTCTTGTTTTTGTTTTGTTTCTTTCCTAAAACACAAAAAGACCAAAAATATTTCTATTGTTTCTCTTTACCATTTGTTATTTTGGTTTCTTGCTTTCATCTTGCTTTATTTGCTATCGTTGGTTTGCTATAAGAAAATCCAAAAAGATTTTGCTTTGTTTGCTTGTTTCCTTTTATTCTTGTTCCCAATTCGAAAACACCAAAAATATTTGCTGTTCTTCTTCGGTTTTGTAAAGTTCATTATGGAGTTCAGCAGTCTTCGGTGGTTGGAGCTTGGTTTTCATTCCATATTATTCAAGCTACACAAGTGAAAAGGCAATAATGACGATCTACAACAATCCGACTGTGGTGAGAGGCTGGTATGAACTCTATTTGTTTTCATTTTTGTACATATACTCATCCATGTGAGCATGCTTAGTTGGTTCATGTGAGGTATATGTCAATTAAGAAAGTCTAGCAGTTCATGATCTCTCATGATTAGCTCCAATTTATTAATATGAGTAGCATGTCATAAATATTTGCTTGCATTGCTTTATTCATAGATAGATATGACATTGTGGTATCCTCCTCTGAATAATCCGCTTGAATCAACTTGGCACATGCTCACGCATGCATATGACTGAACAAGAGTCAATTAAGCCTCGATGATTTACTTCACCTCAGAGTTCTTGTATCACTTTTATGCCTCCGTTAATTTATTTTGCCGCAAGCATGATTATGACAGTTACTGCTCTCTTGATTGCCGCTTCCCAGTCTATTGCTAGCCTTCACTTGTACTGAGCGGGAACGCTGCTCGTGCTTCCAAACCCCTGAAAACCAAGTTATTCCAGAGTGTCCACCATAAATACCTATGCATGGCATTTCAAACCATTCCAAGTAAATTCTCATGTGCTACCTTTAAAACCTTCAAAATGCTTCTCAATTTGTGTTAATGTTTTATAGCTCATGAGGAAGTATGTGGTGTTTATCTTTCGATCTTGTCATTTACTCCGGACGGACTTTCACCAATGGACTAGTGGCACGTCCGCTTATCCAATAACTTTGCAAAAAGAGCTGGCAACGGGTTCCCAGCCCCAATTAACTAATTTTCATAAATTTACAAATAGACACTCCTCCATGGTATGTGATTGTTGGTCGGCACCCGAGGATTCGGTTAGCCATGGCTTGAGAAATCAAAGGTGGGGAGGAGTGTCATCTAAATAAAACTAAAATAAAAAGGCACTCCTTCATGGTATGAGATTGTTGGCGGGCACCCGAGGATTCGGTTAGCCATGGTTTGTGAAAGCAAGGTTGGAAGGAGTGCCACCCAAAAATATAATTTCATGGGAGCCGCTCTTGAAAGTCTGGTTGATGAGGTAGTTAGAGTACCCATTACCATTCGTTGACAACAACAAACACCTCTCAAAATAGTTTTACTCCTGTCTTTAGAAAAATGAAAAGCTCTAGCACATGTTAATCCCTGCTTCCCTCTGCGAAGGGTCAATCTTTTACTTTTACATTGAGTCTCCATCCTTTCTTTGAGCACTTTCTTGAGAGCGCAACTGTCATTCTTAGTATAATATGCTTGTCCCAAAATGTGATTAATTGTGGTATAACTTTGATGCTTTTATCTTTGATAAATCTCCACTTCCATTCTTTCCATGAACCTCAAAGGTGCCCAAGCATTTATGTTTTGCTATACAAACACGGGCAAGCGAGATACCACTTTATCATATCCTTTTATGAACATTGCAGTCCTGCTGATAGACATGATTCATGATGCTTATTGTTAATTTGTTGGTACCTTTTCCATGATTGACATAGCTATTAGATGATTTTATTTGCATGTATCTTATTATGAATTGATTAAGTACTTGCCATATCATGAGAATATTTACATCATACGAGCAAATGTGTTCGTGAAAGTTCTTTTATCGCACTCAGTTGTTAACTGAATTGCTTGAGGACAAGCAATAAGCTAAGCTTGGGGGGAGTTGATACGTCCAAAACGTATCTACTTCCCCGAACACTTTTGCTATTGTTTTGCCTCTAATTTGTGTATTTTGGATACAACTAACACGGACTAACGCTGTTTTCAGCAGAACTGCTCTGGTGTCTCGTTTTTGTGCAGGAATCCAACTTTCAGGAAAATCCTCGGAATTTATGCGGAAGGTCCTATTTTCCCAGAATATTGGCGGAGTCAGAAGGGCAAGCCAGGTGGGGGCCCGAGGGCCCCACACGCTAGGCCGGCGCGGCCCAGGAGGGGGGCGCGCGGCCCTAGTGTGTGGCGGCCTCGGCTGGCCCCCGACGCCCTCCTTCGGACTACTTATTGCCTTCGACCTAAAAACGCACGGGGGATAGTCGAAGTCACCAGAAACCATCCAGTACGCCGCCACCGTCGCGAAACTCCGTCTCAGGACCAGAAACTCCGTTCTGGCACCTCGCCGGGACGGGGAATTGGAGGAGATCATCGCCATCATCACCACCGACGCCTCTCCATCGAATAGCCATGTTTCCCCCATCCATGTGTGAGTAATTCCCCCGCTGTAGGCTGAAGGGGATGGTAGGGATTGGATGAGATTGGTCATGTAATAGTCATAAGATTGTTAGGGCATGGTGCCTAGTATCCGTAGATGTTACTTTTATGATATTGTTGATACTTGTTATGCTTAATGCTTGTCACTAGGGCCCGAGTGCCATGATCTCAGATCTGAACATGTTATTGATTTATGAAGATATTCGTTGTTTATGATCTTACATGCAAGTTGTATACACATGTTGCTGTCCGGAACCCGAGGCCCCAAAGTGACAGAAATTGGGACAACCGGAGGGGAAGGTGGTGATGTGAGGATCACATGTGTTCACGGAGTGTTAATGCTTTGCTCCGGTACTCTATTAAAAGGAGTACCTTAATATCCAGTAGATTCCCTAGAGGCCCGGCTGCCACCGGCTGGTAGGACAAAAGATGTTGTGCAAGTTTTTCATTGCGAGCACGTACGACTATATATGGAACACATGCCTATTGATTGATTAGTACTTGGATACCGTTTTATTGTTATCTGCAAATGCCCGCTTTGATTGTTACATGAGTTTCTCTCATCCATGCAACGCCCGTTCATCCATCCCTGTGCCTACAGTATTTTAATCCTGCTGTTTACTATAATCACTACTGCTGACTTTGTTACTCTGCTGCTGTTGTTTCACTACTGCTACTGCTATAAAATTGTTACTACTGATAAACTCTTGCGAGCAAGTCTGTTTCCAGGTGCAGCTGAATTGACAACTCCGCTGTTAAGGCTTTCAAGTATTCTTTGTCTCCCCTTGTGTCGAATCAATAAATTGGGTTTTACTTCCCGCGAAGACTGTTGCGATCCCCTATACTTGTGGGTTGATGTCTACGGGTGCTTCTATTCTTGTAGACAGTGTTGGGCCTCCAAGAGCAGAGGTTTGTAGAACAGCAGCAAGTTTCCCTTAAGTGGATCACCCAAGGTTTATCGAACTCAGGGAGGAAGAGGTCAAAGATATCCCTCTCATGCAACCCTGCAACCACAAAGCAAGAAGTCTCTTGTGTCCCCAACACACCTAATAGGTGCACTAGTTCGGCGAAGAGATAGTGAAATGCAAGTGGTATGAATGAATATGAGCAGTAGTAACGGCGCCAGAAAAGTGCTTGCTGGCGTGCAGTTGATGGTAGTAATATTGCAGGAAGTAAAGATGCGATAAAAAACAAGAAACAAGCAGCGATAGCAGTATTTAGGAACAAGGCCTAGGGATCATACTTTCACTAGTGGACACTCTCAACATTGATCACATAACAGAATAAATAGATAGATGCTAGACTCTACACCCTCTTGTTGGATGATGAACACCACTAACTGTGTAGGATTACACGAACCCTCAATGCCGGAGTTAACAAGCTCCACAATATTCAATGTTCATATTTAAATAACCTTAGAGTGCATAACAGATCAACATAACCAAACCAAGTACTAACATAGCATGCACACTGTCACCTTCACACTACGAAAGGAGGAATAGATCACATCAATACTATCATAGCAATAGTTAACTTCATAATCTACAAGAGATCACAATCATAGCCTACGCCAAGTACTACACGATGCACACACTGTCACCATTACACCGCAAGTGTGAGGAATAAACTACTTTAATAACATCACTAGAGTAGCACACAGATAAATTGTGATACAAAACACATTGCAATCATAAAGAGATATAAATAAGCACTTCACTATGCCATTCATAACAACGAATAAGTATTCTATGAAATATAGCCTAAGAGACCCACACGGTGCACACACTGTCACCTTTACACACGTGGGACAAGGAGTCTCCGGAGATCACATAAGTAAAACCCACTTGACTAGCATAATGACATCTAGATTACAAGCATCATCATATGAATCTCAATCATGTAAGACAGCTCATGAGATTATTGTATTGAAGTACATAGGAGAGAGATGAACCACATAGCTACCGGTACAGCCCCGAGCCTCGATGGAGAACTACTCCCTCCTCATGGGAGACAGCAGCGTTGATGAAGATGGCGGTGGCTGATGTCTACGCCCCCTCCTTTTTCTGTAGACAGTGTTGGGCCTCCAAGAGCAGAGGTTTGTAGAACAGCAGCAAGTTTCCCTTAAGTGGATTACCCAAGGTTTATCGAACTCAGGGAGGAAGAGGTCAAAGATATCCCTCTCATGCAACCCTGCAACCACAAAGCAAGAAGTCTCTTGTGTCCCCAACACACCTAATAGGTGTACTAGTTCGGCGAAGAGATAGTGAAATACAGGTGGTATGAATAAGTATGAGCAGTAGCAACGGTGCCAGAAAATAGCTTGCTGGCGTGTAGTTGATGGTGGTAGTATTGCAGCAGTAGTAACTCAGTAAAACAGTAAACAAGCAGCGATAGCAGTATTTAGGAACAAGGCCTAGGGATTAGACTTTCACTAGTGGACACTCTCAACATTGATCACATAACAGAATAGATAAATGCATACTCTACACTCTTGTTGGATGATGAACACATTGCGTAGGATTACACGAACCCTCAATGCCGGAGTTAACAAGCTCCACAATTCAATGTTCATATTTAAATAACCTTAGAGTGCATGAACGATCAATTCGACTAAACCAAGTACTAACATAGCATGCACACTGTCACCTTCATGCTATGTAGGAGGAATAATACACATCAATACTATCATAGCAATAGTTAACTTCATAATCTACAAGAGATCATAATCATAGCATAAACCAAGTACTAACACGGATGCACACACTGTCACCATTACACCGTGCAGGAGGAATAAAACTACTTTAATAACATCACTAGAGTAGCATATAGATAAATTGTGATACAAAATACATTGCAATCATAAAGAGATATAAATAAGCACCTCACTATGCCATTCATAACAGTGAATAAGTATTCTGTGAAATATAGCCTAAGAGACCCACACGGTGCACACACTGTCACCTTTACACACGTGGGACAAGGAGTCTCCGGAGATCACATGAGTAAAATTCACTTGACTAGCATAACGACATCTAGATTACAAGCATCATCATATGAATCTCAATCATGTAAGGCAGCTCATGAGATTATTGTATTGAAGTACATAGGAGAGAGATGAACCACATAGCTACCGGTACAGCCCCGAGCCTCGATGGAGAACTACTCCCTCCTCATGGGAGCAGCAGCGGTGATGAAGATGGCGGTGGAGATGGCAGCGGTGTCGATGGAGAAGCCTTCCGGGGGCACTTCCCCGTTCCGGCGGCGTGCCGGAACAGAGACTCCTGTCCCCCAGATCTTGGCTTCGCGATGGCGGCGGCTCTGGAAGGTTTCTGTGGGTTTCGTCGAACGTGATAGGGTTTTCGCGACGGAGGCTTTAAATAGGCGGAAGGGCAGCCTCGGAGGGGGCCTGGGGCCACCACACCATAGGGCGGTGCGGCACCCCTCTGGCCACGCCAGGGTGTAGTGTGGGGCCCCCAGGGCTTCCCTCTGGCGGCTCTCGGGTGTTCTGGAAGGTTCCGGGAAAAATAGGGACCTGGGCGTTGATTTCGTCCAATTCCGAGAATATTTCGTTACTAGGATTTCTGAAACCAAAAACAGCAGAAACAAAGAATCGGCACTTCGGCATCTTGTTAATAGGTTAGTTCCAGAAAATGCACGAATATGACATAAAGTGTGCATAAAACATGTAGATAACATCAATAATGTGGCATGGAACATAAGAAATTATCGATACGTCGGAGACGTATCAGTGGCGTCGATGGAGAAGCCTTCCGGGGGGCACTTCCCCGTCCCGACGGCGTGCCGGAACAGAGACTCCTGTCCCCCAGATCTTGGCTTCGCGATGGCGGCGGCTCTCGAAGGTTTTCTCTGGTTTCGTCGAACGTCTCGTGGTTTTTTAGGTCAGGGACCTTTATATAGGCGAAGAGGCGGAGTCGGAGGGTCGACGAGGCGACGACACACTAGGGGGGCGCGGCCAAGGCCTGGGCCGCGCCACCCTGTCGTCTGGGGCCCACAGGGCCCTCCTCAGCGCTCTCGGGTGTTCTGGAAGCTTCGTCCAAAAATAGGATGCTGGGCATTGATTTCGTCCGATTCCGAGAATATTTCCTTACTAGGATTTCTGGAACCAAAAACAGCAGAAAACAGGAACTGGCCCTTCGGCATCTTGTCAATAGGTTAGTTCCGGAAAACGCATAATAATGACATATAATGTGTATAAAACATGTAGATATCATCAATAATGTGGCATGGAACATAAGAAATTATCGATACGTCGGAGACGTATCAGCATCCCCAAGCTTAGTTCCTGCTCGTCCCGAGCAGGTAAACGATAACAAAGATAATTTCTGGAGTGACATGCCATCATAACCTTGATCATACTATTGTAAGCATATGTAATGAATGCAGCGATCAAAACAATGGTAATGACATGAGTAAACAACTGAATCATAAAGCAAAGACTTTTCATGAATAGTACTTCAAGACAAGCATCAATAAGTCTTGCATAAGAGTTAACTCATAAAGCAATAATTCAAAGTAAAAGGTATTGAAGCAACATGAAGGAAGATTACGTTTCAGCGGTTGCTTTCAACTTATAACATGTATATCTCATGGATAATTGTCAACATAGAGTAATATAACAAATGCAATATGCAAGTATGTAGGAATCAATGCACAGTTCACACAAGTGTTTGCTTCTTGAGGTGGAGAGAAATAGGTGAACTGACTCAACATAAAAGTAAAAGAAAGGTCCTTCAAAGAGGAAAGCACCGATTGCTATATTTGTGCTAGAGCTTTGGTTTTGAAAACATAAAGAGAGCATAAAAGTAAAATTTTGAGAGGTGTTTGTTGTTGTCAACGAATGGTAGTGGGCACTCTAAGCCCCTTGCCAGACAGACTTTCAAAGAGCGGCTCCCATGAAATTTTATTTTTGGGTGGCACTCCTTCCAACCTTGCTTTCACAAACCATGGCTAACCGAATCCTCGGGCGCCTGCCAACAATCTCATACCATGAAGGAGTGCCTTTTTATTTTAGTTTTATTTAGATGACACTCCTCCCCACCTTTGCTTTCTCAAGCCATGGCTAACCGAATCCTCGGGTGCCGACCAACAATCACATACCATGGAGGAGTGTCTATTTGTAACTTTATGAAAGTTAATTAATTCGGGGCTGGGAACCCCATTGCCAGCTCTTTTTGCAAAATTATTGGATAAGCGGATGAAGCCACTAGTCCATTGGTGAAAGTTGCCCAACAAGATTGAAAGATAAACACCACATACTTCCTCATGAGCTATAAAACATTAACACAAATAAGAGGTAATAACATTTGAATTGTTTAAAGATAGCACTCAAGCAATTTACTTTGGAATGGCGGAGAAATACCATGTAGTAGGTAGGTATGGTGGACACAAATGGCATAGTTTTTGGCTCAAGGATTTTGGATGCATGAGAAGTATTCCCTCTCGATACAAGGTTTAGGCTAGCAAGGTCTATTTGAAACAAACACAAGGATGAACCGGTGCAGCAAAACTCACATAAAAGACATATTGTAAACATTATAAGACTCTACACCGTCTTCCTTGTTGTTCAAACTCTTTACTAGAAATTATCTAGACCTTAGAGAGACCAATTATGCAAACCAAATTTTAGCAAGCTCTATGTATTTCTTCATTAATGGGTGCAAAGTATATGATGCAAGAGCTTAAACATGAGCACAACAATTGCCAAGTATCAAATTGTCCAAGACATTTTACCAATTACTACATGTAGCATTTTCCGTTTCCAACCATATAACAATGAACGAAGCAGTTTCAACCTTCGCCATGAACATTAAAAGTAAAGCTAAGAACACATGTGTTCATATGCAACAGCGGAGCGTGTCTCTCTCCCACACAAGTATGAACTTATTCAAACATAAACAAAAACAAAAGCACACAGACGCTCCAAGTAAAGTACATAAGATGTGACTGAATAAAAATATAGTTTCAAGAAAAGAAACCTGATAAGTTGTCGATGAAGAAGGGGATGCCTTGGGCATCCCCAAGCTTAGATGCTTGAGTCTTCTTGAAATATGCAGGGATGAACCACGGGGGCATCCCCAAGCTTAGACTCTTCACTCTTCTTGATCATAGTATATCATCCTCCTCTCTTGACCCTTGAAAACTTCCTCCACACCAAACTCGAAACAAACTCATTAGAGGGTTAGTGCATAATCAAAAATTCACATGTTCAGAGGTGACACAATCATTCTTAACACTTCTGGACATTGCACAAAGCTACTGGAAGTCAATGGAACAAAGAAATCCATCCAACACAGCAAAAGAGGCAATGCGAAATAAAAGGCAGAATCTGTCAAAACAGAACAGTCCGTAAAGACGAATTTTAAAATGGCACCAGACTTGCTCAGATGAAAATGCCCAAATTTAATGAAAGTTGCGTACATATCTGAGGATCACTCACGTAAATTGGCATAATTTTCCGAGTTACCTACAGAGAATTAGGCCCAGATTCGTGACAGCAAGAAATCTGTTTCTGCGCAGTAATCCAAATCTAGTATGAACCTTACTATCAAAGACTTTACTTGGCACAACAATGCAACAAAACTAAGATAAGGAGAGGTTGCTACAGTAGTAACAACTTCCAAGACACACATATAAAACAAAATTACTGTAGCAAAATAAACACATGGGTTATCTCCCAAGAAGTGCTTTCTTTATAGCCATTAAGATGGGCTCAGCAGTTTTAATGATGCACTCGCAAGAAATAGTAGTTGAAGCAAAAGAGAGCATCAAGAGGCAAATTCAAAACAAATTTAAGCCTAACATGCTTCCTATGAAAAGGAATCTTGTACACAAATGAATTCATGAAAAACAAAGTGACAAGCATAAGAGGATAAAACAAGAGTAACTTCAAGATTCTCAACATAAAGAGGGGAAACTTAACATTATTAAGATGCATACAACCATATTTCCCTCTCTCATAATAACTTTCAGTAGTGTCATGAACAAATTCAACAATATAAGTATCACATAAAGCATTCGTATCATGAGTCTCATGCATAAAATTATTACTCTCCACATATGCATAATCAATTTTATTAGTTGTAGTGGGAGCAAATTCAACAAAGTAGCTATCATTATTATTCTCATCATCAAATATAGGAGGCATATTGTAATCATAATCAAATTTATCCTCCATAACAGGCGGTACTAAAAGACCAATATCATTATAATCATCATAAATAGGAGGCAAAGTATCGTCAAAGTAAATTTTCTCCTCAATGCTTGGGGGACTAAAAATATCATGCTCATCAAAGCCAGCTTCCCCAAGCTTAGAATTTTCCATATCATTAGCAACAATGGTGTTCAAAGCGTTCATACTAATATGTTCCATAGGTTTTTTAATTTTCGCATCAAACCATCCATGTCTTAAATCAGGAAATAGAATAAGAAGCTCATTGTTGTCCATTATGCCTAACTAGTGTAAACAAGAAACAAAAAGATGCAATTGCAGGATCTAAAGGAAATAGCTTCGAGCACACACACAACGGCAACAGAAAAGTACTTTACCTGGGACCGGAGTATGAGTGCCTTTTACCTTTCCTCCCCGGCAACGGCGCCAGAAAATAGCTTGATGTCTACGGGTGCTTCTATTCTTGTAGACAGTGTTGGGCCTCCAAGAGCAGAGGTTTGTAGAACAGCAGCAAGTTTCCCTTAAGTGGATCACCCAAGGTTTATCGAACTCAGGGAGGAAGAGGTCAAAGATATCCCTCTCATGCAACCCTGCAACCACAAAGCAAGAAGTCTCTTGTGTCCCCAACACACCTAATAGGTGCACTAGTTCGGCGAAGAGATAGTGAAATACAAGTGGTATGAATGAATATGAGCAGTAGTAACGAGCGCGAGAAAAGTGCTTTTGGCGTGCGATTGATGGTAGTAATATTGCAGGAAGTAAAGATGCAAGAAACAAGAAACAAGCAGCGATAGCAGTATTTAGGAACAAGGCCTAGGGATCATACTTTCACTAGTGGACACTCTCAACATTGATCACATAACAGAATAAATAGATAGATGCTAGACTCTACACCCTCTTGTTGGATGGTGAAAACCACTAACTGTGTAGGATTACACGAACCCTCAATGCCGGAGTTAACAAGCTCCACAATATTCAATGTTCATATTTAAATAACCTTAGAGTGCATAACAGATCAACATAACCAAACCAAGTACTAACATAGCATGCACACTGTCACCTTCACACTACGAAAGGAGGAATAGATCACATCAATACTATCATAGCAATAGTTAACTTCATAATCTACAAGAGATCACAATCATAGCCTACGCCAAGTACTACACGATGCACACACTGTCACCATTACACCGTGCAGGAGGAATAAACTACTTTAATAACATCACTAGAGTAGCACACAGATAAATTGTGATACAAAACACATTGCAATCATAAAGAGATATAAATAAGCACTTCACTATGCCATTCATAACAGCGAATAAGTATTCTATGAAATATAGCCTAAGAGACCCACACGGTGCACACACTGTCACCTTTACACACGTGGGACAAGGAGTCTCCGGAGATCACATAAGTAAAACCCACTTGACTAGCATAATGACATCTAGATTACAAGCATCATCATATGAATCTCAATCATGTAAGACAGCTCATGAGATTATTGTATTGAAGTACATAGGAGAGAGATGAACCACATAGCTACCGGTACAGCCCCGAGCCTCGATGGAGAACTACTCCCTCCTCATGGGAGACAGCAGCGTTGATGAAGATGGCGGTGGCGTCGATGGAGAAGCCTTCCGGGGGCACTTCCCCGTCCCGGCGGCGTGCCGGAACAGAGACTCCTGTCCCCCAGATCTTGGCTTCGCGATGGCGGCGGCTCTCGAAGGTTTTCTCTGGTTTCGTCGAACGTCTCGTGGTTTTTAGGTCAGGGACCTTTATATAGGCGAAGAGGCGGAGTCGGAGGGTCGACGAGGCGACGACACACTAGGGGGGCGCGGCCAAGGCCTGGGCCGCGCCACCCTGTCGTCTGGGGCCCACAGGGCCCTCCTCTGGCGGCTCTCGGGTGTTCTGGAAGCTTCGTCCAAAAATAGGATGCTGGGCATTGATTTCGTCCGATTCCGAGAATATTTCCTTACTAGGATTTCTGGAACCAAAAACAGCAGAAAACAGGAACTGGCCCTTCGGCATCTCGTCAATAGGTTAGTTCCGGAAAACGCATAATAATGACATATAATGTGTATAAAACATGTAGATATCATCAATAATGTGGCATGGAACATAAGAAATTATCGATACGTCGGAGACGTATCATGGGTCATCAGCCAACACCAATTATTTTACCATTGATAGTAGGAGATTTAGCAACATGTGAAGTATCAACATTACTAGTGGTGGTAATAGTCCAAACTCTAGTTATATTATTCTCTTTAGCAAGTTTTTCTTCCCTTTCCCACCTAGCATGCAATTCAGCCAACATTCTAATATTGTCATTAATTTGAACTTGGATAGAATTTGCTTTAGCAAATGACTTAGTATCTTTAACTTCATTAGGAATAACTTTCAGTTTCAAAAGATCAACCTCAAGAGCAAGACTATCAACCTTAGAAGCAAGAACATCAATTTTACCAAACTTTTCCTCAACAGATTTGTTAAAAGCAGTTTGTGTACTAATAAATTCTTTAAGCATGACTTCAAGATCAGAGGATACACTCCTACTATTGTTGTAAGAATTACCATAACCATTACCACTATTAGAAGGATATGGCCTATAGTTGTTGTTACCAAAATTATTCCTATAAGCATTGTTGTTGAAATTATTATTTTTAATGAAGTTCACATCAACATGCTCTTCTTGAGCAACCAATGAAGCTAAAGGAACATTATTAGGATCAACATGAGATTTACCATTAACAAGCATAGACATAATAACATCAATCTTATCACTCAAGGAAGAGGTTTGTTCAACAGAATTTACCTTCTTACCTTGAGGAGTTCTTTCAGTGTGCCATTCAGAGTAGTTGATCATCATATCATCAAGAAGCTTTGTTGCAGCACCCAAAGTGATGGACATAAAAGTACCTCCAGCAGCTGAATCCAATAGGTTCCTTGAAGAAAATTTTAATCCTGCATAAAAGGTTTGGATGATCATCCAAGTAGTTAGTCCATGGGTAGGGCAATTCTTTACCAAAGATTTCATTCTCTCCCATGCTTGGGCAACATGTTCATTATCCAATTGCTTAAAATTCATAATGCTACTTCTCAAAGATATAATTTTGGCAGGAGAATAATATTTTCCAATGAAAGCATCTTTACATTTAGTCCATGAACTAATACTATTTTTAGGCAAAGATAGCAACCAATCTTTAGCTCTTCCTCTCAAGGAGAAAGGAAATAATTTCAGTTTTATAATATCCCCATCTATATCCTTATACTTTTGCATTTCACAAAGTTCAACAAAATTATTAAGATGGGCAACAGCATCATCAGTACTAACACCAGAAAATTGCTCTCTCATAACAAGATTTAGTAAAGCGGGTTTAATTTCATAAAATTTTGCTGTAGTAGCAGGTGGAGCAATAGGAGTGCATATGAAATCATTATTATTTGTGCTAGTGAAGTCACACAACTTAGTGTACTCAGGAGTATTCATTTTAGCAATAATAAAGCAAAACCAAATTAAATAAAGTAAAGCAAGTAACTAATTTTTTTGTGTTTTTGATATAAAGAAAGCAAACAAGATAGAAAATAAAATAAAGCAAGACAATAAACGAAGTAAAGAGATTGGGTGTGAGAGATTCCCCTTGCAGCGTGTCTTGATCTCCCCGGCAACGGCGCCAGAAAAGTAGCTGCTTGTGACGGTAAAGCACACGTCCGTTGGGAACCCCAAGAGGAAGGTATGATGAGTACAACAACGAGTTTTCCCTCAGTAAGAAACCAAGGTTATCGAACCAGTAGGAGATGAAGACCACGTGAAGGTTGTTGGTGAAGGAGTGTAGTACGGCGCAACACCAGAGATTTCGGTGCCAACGTGGAACCTGCACAACACAATCAAACTACTTTGCCCCAACTTAACAGTGAGGTTGTCAATCTCACCGGCTTGCTGAAAACAAATGATTAAACGTATGGTGTGGAGAATGATGTTTGCTTGCAGAAAACAAAAGAGAACAATGACGAGAGTGGATTCGGTGAGCAGATGGGTAGGTGCGCATGCTTTTATCACCGTTGGATATTGTCTAGCACCGTTGGATTCTGTGTATCCACTCACAGCGACTTCACGGCCAGTAAACGGTTCTAAGCTTTTTCTGCATGTTTGTGAGTACGTGTGCGGCGTGAATAAGTAGTTATCATTGCAGCTCTTTGGCGTATGCAAGTCCAAAACCCAGCCACAGACACCACTTCGCTAGAGCAGACTAAACTACTTGGCTGAACTAGCCTTCCATGCATACGCCCACGTCACTTGTCATCGTCTTCCTCCCACCCTGCTACGGCACTCTATAGCAGTTCCTCCTCGGTGACTGCAACATCCATGTGAGCTAAGCATCAGAAAAATTGGTAAACAAATTGTAATCATAAATCAATGTCTGAATACATGAGATTGCATCAGCAATCATTAGTTAGCATAGAAGGCAGCCGCACGCAGCGCTCCACAGCCCACCGCCCAGCAATTCCGGCCGACCCTGAAGCCCCGCGCACGCAGACGACGAGGAGGAGCAGGCACACATCAAGAGCAAAGAAACTCGCTGGAGGCGTCCACCTGCAGAGGAAGGAAGAAGGTGGCGCGGCCTCGTCCACCGAGCTCTGGCCATGGTGGCGGGCGGCGTTCTACGGCGGGAAACTGGTGTCGCGGGCGCGGCCCTTGGAGGCGCGCGGGAGGCGGGGGCAGTTCAACCCAAAGCTCGCTGTGCAGCACCAGCTCGACGGGAGGGCGCCTGGATTCCGCGCCATGGCCAGCACCGCCGCCACCCGATCCGCCTGGCTCCACGCCTCCGCGCTGCACCGCAGGCCTCAACCCCCACGCCCCGCGCCGTTCCGCTCCCCAGGCTCACCGCGCTCGACGGCACCAGCAACGTCTACCTCGAGGAGCTCCATCGCGCCTAGGAGGCCGACCCATCCTCCGGTTGACTAGTTCTGGACCTCAAATCCCCTTCCTTTTTTCTGATTTGTAGATGCGGCATGGTCTGACTGAGATTGAGACCTCCATCGGAGGAAATGGCCGCACTCGACGCGCCCGGACTTGCAGAAGTAGGCGGCCGCTCTATGCCGGCGGAAGCAGCAGGCTACCGACGCGGCGAGGGATGGTTGCGTGGACGGCGGCGCTGGCCAAGCTCTCGTGCTGGTCTGCTGCGCGTTTGGTGGATGAGGAAAGGGGCAAAAAAGCAGACGCTTTATTTAGGACCACAAGCTCTCGCTCTGTTGTTCCAACCTTATCCTAGACTAACAGCAGAATACACGGCGTTTTACACGTGTCGAGCAGAGAAGGGGTGCTCACGTACCCCCCTGATCACCAGGCTTCATCCGGAACAATGATTGCAGTAGTTTGTATTTCAGATGTAAAAGAATGGACCGGGGTCCACAGTTCACTACTGGTGTCTCTCCAATAAGATAAATAACGTGTTGGGTAAACAAATTACAGTTGGGCAATTGATAAATAGAGAGAGCATAACAATGCACATACAAATCATGATGACTACTATGAGATTTACTTAGGGCATTACGACAAAGAACATAGACCGCCATCCAGCATGCATCTATGCCTAAAAAGTCCACCTTCGGGTTAGCATCCGCACCCCTTCCAGTATTAAGTTGCAAACAAGAGACAATTGCATTAAGTACTGTGCGTAATGTAAACAATATAAATATCCTTAGACAAAGCATTGATGTTTTATCCCTAGTGGCAACAGCACATCCACAACCTTAGGGGTTCTTTGTCACTCCCTGCATTCAATGGAGACATGAACCCACTATCTAGCATAAATACCCCCTCTTGGAGTTACAAGTATCAACTTGGCCAGAGCCTCTACTAGCAACGGAGAGCATGCAAGATCATAAATAACACATATATGATAGATCAATAATCAACTTGACATAGTATTCCATATTCATCGGATCCCAACAAACACAACATGTAGAATTACAAATAGATGATCTTGATCATGATAGGCAGCTCACAAGATCTAAACATGATGGCACAAGGGGAGAAGACAACCATCTAGCTACTGCTATGGACCCGTAGTCCAAGGATGAACTACTCAGGCATCAGTCCGGAGGCGGGCATGGTGATGAAGAGCCCCCCGGTGATGATTCCCCTCTCTGGCAGGGTACCGGAGGAGATCTTCTGAACCCCCCGAGATAGGGTTGATGGCGGCGGCGTGTCTGGAACTGTTCTCGTATTTTGGCTCTCGGTGTTAGGGTTTTCGGGGACGAAGGAATAAATAGGCGAAGGGGCAGAGTCGGGGGAGCCAGGGGGCTCCCTCCCCACATGTCGGCGTGGGAGGCCTCACTGCCGCGCCACCCTATGGTGTGGGCCCCATGCTGGCCTTCCTCGACTCTTCTTCGGACTTCTGGAACACTCCGTGGAAAATAGGGCCGTGGGCTTTTGTTTCGTCCAATTCCGAGAATATTTGTAAACTAGCTTTTCTGAAATCAAAAACAGCAGAAAACAGGAACTGGCACTGTGGCATCTTGTTAATAGGTTAGTCCCAGAAAATGCATAAAAATATTATAAAGTATGAATAAAACATGTAGGTATTGTCATAAAACTAGCATGGAACATAAGAAATTATAGATACGTTGGAGACATATCACCCAGTTAGGCAGCCCATGTAGTCTACAATTCCTGAAATCTCAAGGCCCATCACGTTGGCAGCTTGGGACAGCCTTGGGGGATAAAGTTTAGTCCCACATTGCTAGTTGAGAGTGAGTTGGAGTGGTATATAAAGGCTGATGTTCTAGTCCTTCCAAGTGAGTGAGAATAGAAGGAGACCTCGCGCACTCCTCCTCCTTCGCCCGCCTCGGCTCGGCTCGGCACGTCACGCACGCACGTCGCGTTTCGTGACTCGAGTTCGAGTTCGAGACACACTCAAGGAAGCTAAATTTTTGTTTGGTGCACCAACTGAGTTGGGTACGTGTCGACCTGCATGTGCATGCTTGCCGCGTGTCCCTGGCTTCCTACGCGTGGCAACGCGGTCGGGTCGGCTCTCCTCCCAGGCTATACAAGGAGACAGATCATATCTGGAGAAGACATCTCTCAGAACTCTTTAATCTGTCTCTCTCACGAAGTTCATTTTGATGCGCTACTCTCTAGTCTTCCCTATCCCGGCGACTGCGTGCACAGCCGTCCGGGAGAGCAGGCCTCTGAAACCCCGTCCGTTGAGATCCTGCACCGGGAGACGGGTGATAAGGTTTTTGGGGAGCGTCTCGACGTGACTGCTCGCTGCTGTTCGTGCTCTTCTTCGCCGGTTCGACTGCTTCATCGACAGATCCGACTACACCATGGGCGACATCAACAATACCCATGGTGGTGCTGCTGCTGCTGGTGCGACCTTCCCGGTCGCGATGTACGTGCTTTTTCTCTCCTACCTTGCACTGGTACTTGTTCCATGTTCAGATCTGATGCATGTGCTTAGTCTGATGTGTGTGGTTAAGTATGCTTGTGCATCTGTCATGTTGTTTTCGGTAATTAATCTCACACGGAAATTGCCTAATAATCTAACAGTTTCGCCCAGAGTATTGGAGATGTGTTACTTTTCCTTTCATCTCTCTTCTTCTCATCTAGTAAATTGATTTAATAAACTGTGTTAGCATCTACTACTGATTGGCAGCGGCAGACTTCTCTCCGAAGAAAGTTGGCTGGTCGTAGCATCACTGGTGGGCGCTCGTAGCATTTTCTCCGGTCGCTCATAGTATCGACGGTGCACGATCATAGGACCGTTATGGGCCGGTTGTAGCACCACCGGTCACGCCTTGTAGCACCGCATGTCAGGCATCGTAACACCGCCGGTCATGCCTTTTAGCATGTCTGGCAGCATCCCAGGATCAGCTTCAAAGCCTTATAAAATTCATGCTACCATAGAGAATTAGAGACTCCCAACAATGCTGAGCAGTGTTGTCAAAGGCTTTGAATGCTACCATGTGCGGACGACTATGCTACCATAGGACAGAGCTGGGTTGATTTTGTTGCATATACTTTTATTTTTTGCTATATTGATGAATTGAAATGCTCCAACTCTACTGCTATTTCACACATACGGTTCATGTATTTGCATAGTAGGGGAAAAATGTTTTTGCTACAAGCGTTCTGCAGTTTTGTTACAAAAGCACAATATTTTTTTTCTATAAGGTCTCCGGCGAGGTCTTTGTGATCCAAGGTCGAATTCGTTACGATAGTACAATTTGTTTTACTGCGAGATCTCTGGCGAGGTCTTTTTGATCCAAGGTCGATTTGGTTACGATTGTATAACTTGTTTTTACTACAAGATCTTCGGTGAGGTTAATGTCCGGCGGATGCCGATCCCCTTTTTTGCTACATAGAAGCAAAAGAGGGGAGGCCCTTTGTTTTCTTCATGAAAGCATTTACATAATTTATGCTGAAATTAATTTTGCAACAATAGCATATTTTTTTTGCTTTATAGAAGAAAAAAGGGGATTAGAGAGGCTAGCTAGACACGTGTTGGTAATTCCAACCAGAGATCGACTAGCAGAGCAGTATATACAGTATATCGCGAAACCCAGAGCATCCAGACCTTGCCAGCAGGAGGCAGCGACTTTCAGCGCGCACACACATTATGGACTTTCTACTCCTCTGCTGTGCCTTCCTCCTGGGCGCCGCAGCCTACAGCAACACCCACATGGGCGCCGCCGCCTCCACCACCACTCACCTCCACTTTTACATGGACGATTTCTACACCGGCCCGAACCCCACCGCCTTGCGCGTCGTGTCCGGCCGCTCCCTCTCGCCCGACAACGGCACGGCGGCCACGTCGCCGCGGCAGTTCGGCGACATCGTGGTGCTGAACGACCCGCTGACGGAGGGTCCCGACAGAGGCAGCGCCCGCGTGGGCAAGGCGCAGGGGTTCGCCGTGCGGGCGTCAGAGGGCGGCATCGTATCGGACCTTCACCTGCACCTGTTCCTGGAGGCCGGCGAGTACAACGGCAGCTCAGTGGCGGTGAACGGCCGCATCGACATGGACACCGAGATGCGCGAGTCGGTGATCGTCGGTGGTACCGGTCGGTTCCGTTTCGCGCGGGGATACATGCTCTCCCGGAACTACCAATACGACCTCACCAATGGCGGTGTCGTCGAGCTCAACGTCTACGTGCAGCACTAGGCGCGAACCATGGACGCGCTCCGATCACAGACTCGCGCGGCATGCCGGCTAGCGCTTATAATCTGCACTTGGAGCGTGATTATTATGTACTACGTGTGTCTCCTGATTGTATAGACCTTAAATAAATGCTACTTCCTCCTGTCCATAATAATCATGGTGATTTTAGTTTAAAATTTAGATAAATTTAAACTAAAACCACAACACCTATTATGTATAGGAGGGAGTATATATATTCGCTGGGTACATATGTATCCTTATGATAGATGTTAAATACGTGCAGTGACGGTGGATCAAAATCAGCAGGTTACGTGTCTATGTCATGTAAGTAAATGTTCTAATGTGTTACTCTTAACGGATTGTTTACTCGGAATTGGGAAGTGTCACTGCTTTTTTCCTGGGTACATGCCAAGCATCTGTCGACCGATGTTTTCATCAGGATAGTAATCATCTTCCAGGATAGTGACAAATATTTCACAGCAATAAAAGTTCACATACACAGCTTCATAGCGCATATATAGGTCAACCTGCACTCATTCACAAACTTCCATTAATTCACAGCTAACACACTCAAGATCGCATCCGTCACAAAGTGTTAAATGTTACTCCCTCGTTACAAACTAACATGTTTTGGCAAGTTAGAATTGCCGAAGCATTTTATATTATGGGATGGATGGGGAGTGGTGTTTTGGCTCATGGAAGCATATGGTTCCTTTATTCTGAAATGCAACTTAGAAATATTTTGAAATACCAAAAAATTGAAAAAAGATTTACACGTACATGTTCACGTGCTACGCGTCCATAAATTCGTTTCATGAAAAATCGACTTGCCGAGTGGCATGTGTAAACAAGATAAAATTCGGTAATAAAAAGAAGACTTTTCACAAGATAATCTTTCTCTTTTTTACATAGATCACAAAAAATAGCAGTTTCTCGCGAAACTTGAGGAATACATATATATTGCTGAAATGTACATGTAGAATCTTTAATCAATTTTTTTGACACTTTGAAATAGTTCTTTTCTGTGAAGGAACTAAGGAAGCATATGCATCCGGGAGGCGAATTGAATTTTCGGGAATGGAGGAAGTAACATCATGATCAGATCAATAAGTGCTACAATATAACAAGTTCAAAAAATATTCTGGTTACGTGATTCTTTTTGCATCTCCGCAGACAGTGAGAAATTGTCCTCTTTTACATAACTAAATCCAAAATCTTAATTGAGAATATGAATACTTGTTATATTTTTTTATCCCTATGGCGGAGCAGACGAGAACAATATTCAAGGCAATGTTATAGGTACGGCGACCCCTATACTTTACGGTACATCTTACTACATATTTTAGGTGTAGTATATTAAGCAGATCCAACGGAAGTCCACGATAGCTATTTATTTTATTTTATTTTCGAAAAAATAAGACAAATATTTATTCTTAACATTTTTCTCGATCGTCATTGCTCATGAATGATTCATCCAATTAGTAATTCTGGTTGCATGACTAGGAGGGTGGTCGTAGATCAGACCGTAATATTGACATCATGATTATTTCATTAAGACAGAATTAAACAATATTTTCTTGGGTACGATCCAAATAATCTATGCAGCTTGAGCTTTTCTTGGTAAACAAAATTTCATAAGAAGAATAGCCTATTCCTCTGTATCACGCATGGGTTTCATAATTATAGGAGTTGGTTCCATAACCAACAATAAACTCAATGGAGCTATTTACAAATGGATTTATTGATGCTACACTTTGTTTCTTGGCAAGAACGGGCTTTTGATGGAATGCGTCTTGTTTATCTCGAAAGATGGCATTCTCGTCAACTGCACTCTGCAAAGTCAATGCGCGCGCGGGTCGTGGTGTATGCGTCCATATTGTACCTAGCATCACTACGGGAGAGATGGAGTATGCCGACGGCCGCCAGCCGTCGGCACAGCCCAGAAGGCCGTCGGCACAGGCTGTGCCGACGGTGACCGTCGGCGTAGCGTCGTCGGCACAGTTCTGGTCGGGGACTGCCCAATCACCGTCGGCACAGATTGTTGTGCCGACGGTTTTACCGTCGGCATAGTATTTCAAAATTTTCAAATTTATGTTCGAAAAAATATTCAATTTTTTTTTAAAAAAATTTCTTCTACTTTTTTACTTGTTAATCTTTCACAATCACACTTAGTACACTTAATCTTAGGTCAAATTGCACTTGTGGTCAAACTTCCGAGTTGGTCACCCATCCTCACACTACTCCCGCCCCGGCACGCCTAACTTCTTGGTTCTCTTCGGATGAGCTTCCATGAAAGAAATGACACCTTGATGTTAATATTACCATATCTATCATATTAACCCTTTGACCGTGATGCCACACCTATATATTTTTGAATTCTAAACAATTACTTAAGTAAACAACAATGAATATATATAAATAATAATAATATATAATTTGAAAAACAATTAAATGATTTTTATTTTTTGTATTTTTATTTAATATGCAATAATTAATATTAGTAAATGCGAATTTGGCAAATAATATGTCTAAATTGATCTGAAAAATGAGAGGAATACAAATATGATATCCATATCATCTTTCGAACCTACAAATTTAACTTACCTAAAAATCATGAGCATTAGATCAAGTACCTCTAGTTTAAATTTGACTGACTTTATCGAAAATGAGGTGGGAAACAGCCTTGGCATGGCATAGTTTGCCGAAACAAGGTCATATTTGACACGTGTGTGGACCCTAGGATTGGAAGCAAGATCCCGGACACGGATTTCTAATCCGACCCACGGACAGCCATCTTTTCATTTTTAGTGTGCCCAAACGGTTTTTATTTGTGAAGCAGCTACATGGGGCGCATTTTAGTATGACGTGAAACCTCCATGCGTTGATAGTAGACCACCTACACACCATCTATCACATGACATGTGCACGCGTTAGCTTTTTGGGAACCCATACGGCTTCTGGCGGTGTCCCGCCGAATCCGCTGGAAACTGACCGGATTTGAACTAGGGTCCAACTATCAGTTGCTCCAGAATTCTGAAAAAATTGTTTTTAGTTCAACGACGCATCATTATATGTGCTAATTTTTGTCCGTTTAGTTTGTTCGCGAATGGTTGCACCCGCATGCCCGGTATGGCGATACAGCATGTCCCGGGGTCCTGTTTTGGCCAGATGGCAATTTGAACAAAGTCAAAAAAATCCCACGGAGCCGCGTGACGTCATTTTATATGTCATAGTAACTATTCCGTTTGTTAAAACTAGGATACGACAATTATTTTGAAAAATCCTTCACGAAAAGGGCTATCACGTCCGGAGTTCTATGGATTTCAGGGGAAATGAGGTGGGAAACGGCCTCGGCATGGCATAGTTTGCTGAAACGAGATCATATTTGACACGTGTGTGGGCCCTAGGATGGGTAGTAAGACCCCGGACGCGCATTTCTAATCCGACCCACGGACGGCCATCTTTTCATTTTTAGCGTGCCCAAACGATTTTTATTTGTGAAGCAGCTAGATGGGGCACATTTTAGTATGACGTGAAACCTCCGTGCGATGATAGTAGACCACCTACGCACCACCTATCACATGACATGTGCACGCGTTAGCTTTTTGGGAACCCATGCGGCTTCCGGCGGTGTCCCGCCGAATCCGCTGGAAACTGACCGGATTTGAAGTAGGGGTCAACTATCCGTCGCTTCAGAAATTCCGGAAAAATTGTTTTTAGTTCAACGACGCATCATTATATGTGCTAATTTTTGTCCGTTTAGTTTGTTCGCGAATGGATGCAAGTGCAACCGCACACCCGGTATGGCGATACCGCATGTCCTGGGGGTCCTGTTTTGGCCAGATGGCTTTTTGAACGAAGTCAAAAAATCCCACGGAGCCGCGTGGTATCATTTTATATGTCATAGTAACTATTCCGTTTGTTAAAACTGGGATACGACAATTACTTTGAAAACCCTTCACGAAAAGGGCTATCACGTCCGGAGTTCTATGGATTTCAGGGGAAATGAGGTGGGAAACGGCCTCGGCATGGCATAGTTTGCCGAAACGAGATCATATTTGGCACGTGTGTGGGCCCTAGGATGGGAAGTAAGACCCCGGACGCACATTTCTAATCCGACCCACGGACGACTATCTTTTCATTTTTAGCGTGCCCAAACGGTTTTTATTTGTGAAGCAGCTATGTGGGGCGCATTTTAGTATGACGTGAAACCTCCGTGCGATGATAGTAGACCACCTACGCACCACCTATCACATGACATGAGCACGCGTTAGCTTTTTGGGAACCTATGCGGCTTCCGGCGGTGTCCCGCCGAATCCGGTGGAAACTGACCGGATTTAAACTAGGGGTCAACTATCCGTCGCTCCAGAAATTCCGGAAAATTGTTTTTAGTTCAACGACGTATCACTATATCTGCTAATTTTTTTCCGTTTAGTTTGTTCGCGAATGGGTGCACCCGCACGCCCGGTACGGCGATACCGCATGTCCGGGGGCCCTGTTTTGGCCAGATGGCTTTTTGAACGAAGTTAAAAAATCCCACGGAGCCGGGTGGTATCATTCCGTTTGTCAAAACTGGGATACGACAATTATTTTAAAAAACCCTTCATGAAAAGGGCTATCACGTCTGGAGTTCTATGGATTTCAGGTGAAATGAGGTGGGAAACGGTCTCGGCATGTCATAGTTTGTCGAAACAAGATCATATTTGACACGTGTGTGGACCCTAGGATGGTTAGCAAGACCCCTGATGCGGATTTCTAATCCGACCTACGAGCGACAATTTTTTCATTTTTGGCGTGTGTGAAAGCCATGAAACCTCGAACATTATAGCTCATTTCTAAGAAGATTTGTTTAGGTATTTGAAATATTCCATTTTTTATAATTTTTTATATTTTTATGTGATAGATCTTGTTTTTCTGCAAAATTTGATAAATTATACTTATTTTTCTCAATTAGAATGATTTAGTTATGCTTTTTTGAAGAATGTCGTGCAGAAATAGAAAAAAGCTATGCCGACGGTATAACCGTCGGCACAGGTCTGCAGTGAAAAAAAAGAAAAAAAATGTTGTGCCGACGGCCAGACTGGTCCTGTGCCGACGGTGGCCGTCGGCACAACCGGCCTGCACCGACGGCCATCCTCGTCGCCATGGTCCGGAGGCTTCCGTGCCGACGGCCTCGATATTTGGCCGTCGGCACACACGACGGCCGTCGGCACATCTGTGCTCTCCCGTAGTGTGCACGTGTTTTAAGAAAGAAAGAAAAGAGAATGGTCTCAGCCTTTTCCCAGTGACATTGGCCACACATATGTTTTTAAACGTACAGATTTGACGGGCGGAAAGTTAAACGTGCACTAGTTGTGTCCTTGCAGGGCCATACGCACGGTGACTATGAAATGTCGAAGAAAATTACCTAGCGCGCTGTCGATCGATGCGTGTCCAACTGTCCATGGTATCCGATAAGACTGATCTCTCATATGTTGCAGACGATAGTTCTCGATCCCAGGTGCGGTTATCATCGGACATGTACTGACCATATGTTCTGATAGTGATAGATTGCCGATGCGTTCATGGGAAAGGTGTGCACGAAATATTTCTGTCCTTCTTTTTCAATTGGAAACCTCGAGAACTCTTGGATCGGACGTTCGATTTACGACCTGTTTGAACGTTTGGGTTTCCAGCGTGGGATCTCGAAATGAAGACCAAAACTCTGCATGGGTATCATAAAAAATACTCTATTCGTTGAAATAGGTGTCTCATTTTTGTCTAGATACGAATGTATCGAGATGCATTTTAGTTAGAGATACATTTGTATCTAGATAAAGTTGGGACCCATATTTTTAGACGAAGGGAGTAATAAACTTTAAGATCTGAAACTTTATGTGTACACGATTCCATGTCACCTATTTATTTAAACCAACTTTCGATCACGACAAACACTAAATTTCTCTAGACGCACTGAAACACTGAATTCTTCGACAAAAACACATCCGCACACATGAACAGACGCAGCAACACACTGAAGTTATTCCTAAACACTACCTAAAACCTAATCCCAATAGCTGCAATGTCGGTGTCCTCCTCCTCTATCTCGATGGTTAGCAGCCCCGCCTCCAAGAGCGGGTGCTGCTTGTCGGAGAAGACCTTTCAGCGTCGAAATGTTATCGTCAAGGCGTGCTTCTATGAAAGACGACCTGCTTTTTTGTTGCTGGTACCAAGTGGCATGGGGAGACAGCGTCACGATTCCATCCTTATTCAATCTCATGTCAACACGTGGTGATGGTGGACTGCATCACACCAGCGCTCTTGTCTTCTCCCGTACGATCTAGCTAGGTAGCCTAGTTCTTCACGCGATCGATTCGCATGCAAACTTGACAAGGACACCTATGAGCACTCGATCCAATCACATACCTTGACTACCGTGATCAGAGCATTTCCAACGCGGCCACCCATCTTATGCTCGCGTTTAAATGGGTTTAACCGGATAAATCCGCAGCCCAATGCTAGGCTAGGTTTGCGTGGCCGCGGCGTCCAGAACGATGCAAACCCGACCTAAATCTGGGCTAGGTTTGCGTGGCCGCGGATGGCACGCGCCGTCCGGTCGCGTCCACCTGCTCGCCTGCTCGGCTTCCTTGGGCCTAGCTGTCGGTGGGAGCGGGCGCCATATTAAATGTGGACAGGGAGGGATCTATCCCTGTCCAGTCCACTCCCCACTCCACTCCAGTCAACGGTTCCGCACGCACGCGCAACCGCCGCCATGGCCCCAAAGAAAAGTTTTGCTCCCGGTGCCAACGACGGCGAGGCCAGCAGCAGCCGCCGCCCCCCGCCGACGCTGCGGGCCGGAGGAAACCGCTGCGGTCTCCACATCGGAGAGGCCGCCCGCGTCGGAGCGGCATTGGCGCAACCCGCGCTGCTGCTGCAGCCGAAGCCGGAGGAGGAAGAAGACCCCGACCTGCGCGCCGCTCTGGCACTGTCGGCGGCGGAGGAGGACGCGATGATGGGATTCGTAGCATAGAAAACAAAAAACTTCCTACCGCAAGAACGAATAACAAGCCAAGATCCAATCTAGAAGATGGTAGCAACGAGAAGATCATGAGACTAATCCTCGAAGATTTCCAAAGCATACGAGATTAGATCTCGTTGTTGCTGTAGTCGATCACTTGCCGCTTTCAAAAGTGCGTAGAAGATCTTGACGGTGCCACAGTCGGGCAGCACCTCCGTACTCGGTCACACGTTCGGTGTTGATGACGACGTCCTTCTCCCCGTTCCAGCGGGCAGCGGATGTAGTAGATCCTCCTCGGAATCCCGCCAGCACGACGGCATGGTGGCGGTGGTGGTGGAGATCTCAGGCAGGGCTTCGCCTAAGCGCTACGGGAGAGAGGTGGAGGAGGAAGTGATGCTAGGGTTTGGGAGAGGGGGCTCTCTTGGGCGCCGGCCTTGGGGGGCCCTAGGTGGTGCGGCCAACTTGTGTGCTGCCCCTCCCTCTCCTCCTCATTATATAGGTGGAACACCCAAGGGTTTGCCCAAAGATCTGAATAAGACCCCAATTCAAAAACTGCCATATGGACGAAACCTAGAGGGACAGGGACTCTCCCCTTCCCCCCTTGCTTGGCCGGCCAAGGAGGTGGAGTCCACCATGGACTCCACCCTCCCACTTGGTAGGATGGTTAGGGTTGGTGGAGTCCCACCGGGACTCCACCTTCCATGGTGATTTCTTCCGGAAGGTTCTAGAACATTCTAGCGCCTTCCATAAATACACCGGATCATTTCCAAACTTGGAAAGTGACTTCCTATATATGAATCTTATTCTCCGGACCATTCCGGACCTCCTCGTGATGTCCTGGATCCCATCCGAGACTCCGAACAAAATTCGAACTCCATTCCATATTCCATATCTACTTAAAACGACATCAAACCTTAAGTGTGTCACCCTACGGTTCGTGAACTATGCAGACATGGTTGAGACTCCTCTCCGACCAATAACCAATAGCGGGATCTGGAGATCCATAATGGCTCCCACATATTCAACGATAACTTAGTGATCGATTGAACCATTTACATACGATACTGATTCCCTTTGTCACGCGATACTTTACTTGTCCGAGGTTTGATCATCGATATCTCCATATCTTGTTCAACCTCGTCTCCGACAAGTACTCTTTACTCGTACCGTGGCATATCATCTCTTGTTAACCATTCACATGCTTGCAAACGAATCAGACGACATTCCACCGAGAGAGCCCAGAGTATATCTATCTGTCATCGGGGTGGACAAATCCCACTCTTGATCCATATGCCTCAACTCATACTTTCCAAATACTTAATCCCACCTTTATTACCACCCATTTACGCAGTGGCGTTTGATGTAATCAAAGTACCCTTCCGGTATAAGTGATTTACATGATCTCATGGTCGAAGGACTAGGTAACTATGTATCGAAAGCGAATAGCAAACTGAACTTAATGACGTGATCTTATGCTACGCTTATTTGGGTGTGTGTCCATTATATCATTCACCTAATGACATAACCTTGTTATTAATAACATCCAATGTTCATGATCACGAAACCATGATCATCTATTAATCAACAAGCTAGTTATACAAGAGGCTTACTAGGGACACCTTGTTGTTTACATAACACACATGTATCAATGTTTCGGTTAATACAATTATAGCATGGTATGCAAACATTTATCATAAACACAAAGATATATTATAATAACCATTTTATTATTGCCTCTTGGGCATATCTCCAACAGTCTCCCACTTGCACTAGAGTCAGTAATCTAGTTTATATTTGTAAAGATATAACACCTTGGCCTTCTGGTGCTTTATCATGTTTTTCTCACGGGAGAGGTTTGAAAGGATCGTATGCCGCACCTAGAGGGGGGGGGGGTGAATAGGTGCTAACAAATTTTTAGTTCTTTTTCAATTTAGGCTTGACACAAAGGTAAATTCTCTAGATATGCAACTAAGTGAATTTACCTATATGACAAGGTTATCAACTAGGCAAGATATAGCTACGCAATATATAAGAGATAGAGTGGGATAGAGGTAACCGAGAGTGGAGCACGCGATGACACGGAGATGATTCCCGTAGTTCCCTTCCTTTGCAAGAAGGTACGTCTACGTTTGGAGGAGTGTGGTTGCTACGCAAGCCAAACCAACAGCCACGAAGGCTTCACTCAGATCTCCTGTGAGCAACGCCACGAAGGCCTAGGCGCCTAGCCCACTTCCACTAAGGGATTTCCTCGAGGCGGAAACCTGGCCTTTACAAGGTTCTTGGGGCACACATCCACAACCGAATTGGAGGCTCCCAAATCTGTAACAATACAACAATCAACAACAATACATCAACACAAATCAACTAGGGAACCAAATAGGAACACTAGCATGAGATCCCTCAAACAAATGAGGGGGAAATGAGAATCGCTTCGGTGAGGATGTAGATCGGTGGCTTCTCCTTCGAATCTCCAAAGATCAAGAGCTTTGGTTGGGGGAGGAAGGAGATCTTGCAAATCTTGTGTTTCTTGAGGTGGCTCTAATGGTGGTGAAGCTTGGCAGATTTCTTGTGCAATGATTGAGCAAAGGGGGAAGGAAGAAGAAGAGGGGTATAAATACCCCTCCCAAAAATCCAGCCGTTGTGCCTTCCGGGGGGCCGGATAATCCGGCCTAAGTTAGGGCCGGATAATCCGCCCCCCCGGATAATCCGGCCTCCTGGTACAAAACCAGGACAATGTCCGGGCAAATGTCCGGCCCCTATACTGAGCCACTTTTCTTCAGGTCCTTAGCCATTTTTCGAGGGGCCGGATGATACGTCCAATTTGCATCACTATTTTATATCATAATTTGCTGTTATTCATTGATATATTTCATATTGGGACACAATACTTATGTTATTTCATCTATTTTGCATGTTTCATGATTATTTGGAGATCGCGCACCGGAGCCAGGATTCTGCTGGAAAAAGCACCGTCAGGATGCAATATTTCGGAAGATCAACTGTGGAAGGAAATTATACCAAAAATCCTATTTTTCCAGATGACGGAGAAAGCTAGAAGGGGGAGTCGAGAAGACCCAAGGTGGGGCCAGACCACAGGCTGGCGCGGCCCATGGCCTGGCTGCGCCACCTTGTGGTGTGGGGGCCCATGATACATCTCCGACGTATCGATAATTTCTTATGTTCCATGCCACATTATTGATGTTATCTACATGTTTTATGCACACTTTATGTCATATTCGTGCATTTTCTGGAACTAACCTATTAACAAGATGCCGAAGTGCCGATTCTGTTTTCTGCTGTTTTTGGTTTCAGAAATCCTAGTAACGAAATATTCTCGGAATTGGACGAAATCAACGCCCAGGGTCCTATTTTGCCACGAAGCTTCCAGAAGACCGAAGAGGAGACGAAGTGGGGCCACGAGGTGGCGACACCATAGGGCGGCGCGGCCCAAGCCCTGGCCGCGCCGACCTAGGGTGTGGGCCCCTCGTGCCCCACCTTGACCTGCCCTTCCGCCTACAAATAGCCTCCGTCGCGAAACCCCCAGTACCGAGAGCCACGATACGGAAAACCTTACTGAGACGCCGCCGCCGCCGATCCCATCTCGGGGGATCCAGGAGATCGCCTCCGGCACCCTGCCGGAGAGGGGATTCATCTCCCGGAGGACTCTACACCGCCATGGTCGCCTCCGGAGTGATGTGTGAGTAGTCTACCCCTGGACTATGGGTCCATAGCAGTAGCTAGATGGTTGTCTTCTCCCCATTGTGCTTCATTGTCGGATCTTGTGAGCTGCCTAACATGATCAAGATCATCTATCTGTAATTCTATATGTTGCGTTTGTTGGGATCCGATGAATAGAGAATACTTGTTATGTTGATTATCAAAGTTATATCTATGTGTTGTTTATGATCTTGCATGCTCTCCGTTACTAGTAGATGCTCTGGCCAAGTAGATGCTTGTAACTCCAAGAGGGAGTATTTATGCTCGATAGTGGGTTCATGCCTGCATTGACACCTGGGACAGTGACAGAAAGTTCTAAGGTTGTGTTGTGCTGTTGCCACTAGGGATAAAACATTGATGCTATGTCTAAGGATGTAGTTGTTGATTACATTACGCACCATACTTAATGCAATTGTCTGTTGCTTTGCAACTTAATACTGGAGGGGGTTCGGATGATAACCTGAAGGTGGACTTTTTAGGCATAGATGCAGTTGGATGGCGGTCTATGTACTTTGTCGTAATGCCCAATTAAATCTCACTATACTCATCATAATATGTATGTGCATGGTCATGCCCTCTTTATTTGTCAATTGCCCAACTGTAATTTGTTCACCCAACATGCTGTTTATCTTATGGGAGAGACACCTCTAGTGAACTGTGGACCCCGGTCCAATTCTCTATCTTGAAATACAATCTCTGCAATACTTGTTCTACTGTTTTCTGCAAACAATCATCTTCCACACAATACGGTTAATCCTTTGTTACAGCAAGCCGGTGAGATTGACAACCTCACTGTTTCGTTGGGGCAAAGTACTTTGGTTGTGTTGTGCAGGTTCCACGTTGGCGCCGGAATCTCTGGTGTTGCGCCGCACTACATCCCGCCGCCATCAACCTTCAACGTGCTTCTTGACTCCTACTGGTTCGATTAAACCTTGGTTTCTTACTGAGGGAAACTTGCCGATGTGCGCATCACACCTTCCTCTTGGGGTTCCCAACGGACGTGTCAACCACACGCATCAAGCAAATTTCTGGCGCCGTTGCCGGGGAGATCAAGACACGCTGCAAGGGGAGTCTCCACTTCCCAATCTCTTTACTTTGTTTTTGTCTTGCTTAGTTTTATTTACTACTTTGTTTGCTGCACTAAATCAAAATACAAAAAATTAGTTGCTAGTTTTACTTTATTTGCTATCTTGTTTGCTATATCAAAAACACAAAAAAAATTAGTTTACTTGCATTTACTTTATCTAGTTTGCTTTATTTACTATTGCTAAAATGGCCAACCCTGAAAATACTAAGTTGTGTGACTTCACAACCACAAATAATAATGATTTCTTATGCACACCTATTGCTCCACCTGCTACTACAGCAGAATTCTTTGAAATTAAACCTGCTTTACTGAATCTTGTTATGCGAGAGCAATTTTCTGGTGTTAGTTCTGATGATGCTGCTGCCATCTTAATAATTTTGTTGAATTATGTGAAATGCAAAAGTATAAGGATGTAGATGGTGACATTATAAAATTAAAATTGTTCCCTTTCTCATTAAGAGGAAGAGCTAAAGATTGGTTGCTATCTCTGCCTAAGAATAGTATTGATTCATGGACTAAATGCAAGGATGCTTTTATTGGTAGATATTATCCCCCTGCTAAAATTATATCTTTGAGGAGTAGCATAATGAATTTTAAACAATTAGATACTGAATATGTTGCTCAAGCTTGGGAAAGAATGAAATCTCTGGTTAAAAATTACCCAACACATGGACTGACTACTTGGATGATCATCCAAACCTTCTATGCAGGACTAAATTTTTCTTCGCGGAATTTATTGGATTCAGCTGCTGGAGGTACCTTTATGTCCATCACTCTTGGTGAAGCAACAAAGCTTCTTGATAATATGATGATCAACTACTCTGAATGGCACACGGAAAGAGCTCCACAAGGTAAGAAGGTAAATTCTGTTGAAGAATCCTCTTCCTTGAGTGATAAGATTGATGCTATTATGTCTATGCTTGTGAATGATAGGACTAATGTTGATCCTAATAATGTTCCGTTAGCTTCATTGGTTGCACAAGAAGAACATGTTGATGTAAACTTCATTAAAAATAATAATTTCAACAACAATGCTTACCGGAACAATTCTAGTAACAACTATAGGCCATATCCTTATAAGAATGGCAACGGCTATGGTAATTCTTATGGGAATTCTTACAACAATAATAGGAACACACCCCCTGGACTTGAAGCCATGCTTAAAGAATTTATTAGTACACAAACTGCTTTTAATAAATCTGTTGAAGAAAAGCTTGGGAAAATTGATATACTTGCTTCTAAAGTCGATAGTCTTGCTGCTGATGTTGATCTTTTGAAATCGAAAGTTATGCCTAATGAAAATCATCATAATAAAATTGTTACTACAGCAAATGCCATCCAAGTTAGAATTAATGAGAATATAAGATTGATGGCTGAATTGCGTGCTAGGTGGGATAGAGAAGAAAATGAAAAACTAGCTAAAGAGAAGAATGTAGCTAAAGTTTGGACTATTACCACCACTAGTAATGCTAATGCTACACATGTTGCTGCACCTCCTACTAATACTAATAAAAGAATTGGTGTTAGCAATGTTTCCACTTCTAATGCAAAGCGCGAGAAACTGCCTGAAACTGCTAAAACTGCTGAAATTGCCTATGATAAAGCTGCTGAAATTTTTTCCAACATTGGGGATGATGATCCCATTGATTTAGATTATAATGGTTTAAATTTTGATGATTGCAACATCTCTGAAGTTATAAAGTTCTTGCAAAAACTTGCTAAAAGTCCTAATGCTAGTGCTATAAATTTGGCTTTCGCGCAACATATTACAAATGCTCTCATAAAAGCTAGAGAAGAGAAACTAGAGCGCGAAGCCTCTATTCCTAGAAAGCTAGAGGATGGTTGGGAGCCCATCATTAAGATGAAGGTTAAAGATTTTGATTGTAATGCTTTATGTGATCTTGGTGCAAGTATTTCTGTTATGCCTAAGAAAATTTATAATATGCTTGACTTGCCACCACTGAAAAATTGTTATTTGGATGTTAATCTTGCTGATCATTCTACAAAGAAACCTTTGGGGAAAGTTGATAATGTTCGCATTACCGTTAACAATAACCTTGTCCCCGTTGATTTTGTTGTCTTGGATATTGAATGCAATGCATCTTGTCCCATTATATTGGGAAGACCTTTTCTTCGAACTGTTGGTGCTATCATTGATATGAAGGAAGGTAATATAAAATATCAATTTCCTCTCAAGAAAGGTATGGAACACTTCCCTAGAAAGAGAATGAAGTTACCTTTTGATTCTATTATGAGAACAAATTATGATGTTGACACTTCGTCTCTTGATAATACTTGATACACACTTTCTGCGCCTAGCTGAAAGGCGTTAAAGAAAAGCGCTTATGGGAGACAACCCATGTTTTTACCTACATTACTTTGTTTTTATTTTGTGTCTTGGAAGTTGTTTACTACTGTAGCAACCTCTTCTTATCTTAGTTTTGTGTTTTGTTGTGCCAAGTAAAGTCGTTGATAGAAAAGTTCATACTAGATTTGGATTACTGCGCAGAAACAGATTTCTTTGCTGTCACGAATCTGGGCAAAATTCTCTGTAGGTAACTCAGAAAATTATGCCAATTTACGTGAGTGATCCTCAGATATGTACGCAACTTTCATTCAATTTGGGAATTTTCATTTGAGCAAGTCTGGTGCCTCGATAAAATTCGTCAATACGAACTGTTCTGTTTTGACAGATTCTGCCTTTTATTTCGCATTGCCTCTTTTGCTATGTTGGATGAATTTTTTTGATCCATTAATGTCCAGTAGCTTTATGCAATGTCCAGAAGTGTTAAGAATGATTGTGTCACCTCTGAATATGTTAATTTTTATTGTCACTAACCCTCTAATGAGTTGTTCTAAGTTTGGTGTGGAGGAAGTTTTCAAGGATCAAGAGAGGAGTATGATGCAACATGATCAAGGAGAGTGAAAGCTCTAAGCTTGGGGATGCCCCGGTGGTTCACCCCTGCATATATTAAGAAGACTCAAGCGTCTAAGCTTGGGGATGCCCAAGGCATCCCCTTCTTCATCGACAACATTATCAGGTTCCTCCCCTGAAACTATATTTTTATTCCATCACATCTTATGTGCTTTGCTTGGAGCGTCGGTTTGTTTTTGTTTTTTGTTTTGTTTGAATAAAATGGATCCTAGCATTCACTGTATGGGAGAGAGACACGCTCCGCTGTAGCATATGGACAAGTATGTCCTTAGCTTCTACTCATAGTATTCATGGCGAAGTTTCTTCTTCGTTAAATTGTTATATGGTTGGAATTGGAAAATGATACATGTAGTAATTACTATAAATGTTTTGGGTAATGTGATACTTGGCAATTGTTGTGCTCATGTTTAAGCTCTTGCATCATATACTTTGCACCCATTAATGAAGAAATACATAGAGCATGCTAAAATTTGGTTTGCATATTTGGTTTCTCTAAGGTCTAGATAATTTCTAGTATTGAGTTTGAACAACAAGGAAGACGGTGTAGAGTCTTATAATGCTTACAATATGTCTTTTATGTGAGTTTTGCTGCACCGGTTCATCCTTGTGTTTGTTTCAAATAAGCCTTGCTAGCCTAAACCTTGTATCGAGAGGGAATACTTCTCATGCATCCAAAATACTTGAGCCAACCACTATGCCATTTGTGTCCACCATACCTACCTACTACATGGTATTTTCCGCCATTCCAAAGTAAATTGCTTGAGTGCTACCTTTAAAATTCCATCATTCGCCTTACAATATATAGCTCATGGGACAAATAGCTTAAAAACTATTGTGGTATTGAATATGTACTTATGCACTTTATCTCTTATTAAGTTGCTTGTTGTGCGATAACCATGTTCTCTGGGGACGCCATCAACTACTCTTTGTTGAATTTCATGTGAGTTGCTATGCATGTTCGTCTTGTCTGAAGTAAGAGCGATCTACCACCTTATGGTTAAGCATGCATATTGTTAGAGAAGAACATTGGGCCGCTAACTAAAGCCATGATCCATGGTGGAAGTTTCAGTTTTGGACATATATCCTCAATCTCAAATGAGAAAATTATTAATTGTTGTTACATGCTTATGCATAAAAGAGGAGTCCATTATCTGTTGTCTATGTTGTCCCGGTATGGATGTCTAAGTTGAGAATAATCAATAGCGAGAAATCCAATGCGAGCTTTCTCCTTAGACCTTTGTACAGGCGGCATAGAGGTACCCCATTGTGACACTTGGTTAAAACATGTGCATTGTGATGATCCGGTAGTCCAAGCTAATTAGGACAAGGTGCGGGCACTATTAGTATACTATGCATGAGGCTTGCAACTTGTAAGATATAACTTACATGATACATATGCTTTATTACTACCGTTGACAAAATTGTTTCATGTTTTCAAAATCAAAGCTCTAGCACAAATATAGCAATCGATGCTTTTCCTCTATAAGGACCATTCTTTTACTTCATTGTTGAGTCAGTTCACCTATTTCTCTCTACCTCAAGAAGCAAACACTTGTGTGAACTGTGCATTGATTCCTACATACTTGCTTATTGCACTTATTATATTACTCTATGTTGACAATATCCATGAGATATACATGCTATAAGTTGAAAGCAACCGCTGAAACTTAATCTTCTTTTGTGTTGCTTCAATACCTTTACTTTGAATTATTGCTTTATGAGTTAACTCTTATGCAAGACTTATTGATGCTTGTCTTGAAGTGCTATTCATGAAAAGTCTTTGCTATATGATTCACTTGTTTACTCATGTCATATACATTGTTTTGATCGCTGCATTCCCTACATATGCTTTACAAATAGTATGATCAAAGTTATGATGGCATGTCACTCCAGAAATTATCTGTGTTATCGTTTTACCTGCTCGGGATGAGCAGAACTAAGCTTGGGGATGCTGATACGTCTCCGACGTATCGATAATTTCTTATGTTCCATGCCACATTATTGATGTTATCTACATGTTTTATGCACACTTTATGTCATATTCGTGCATTTTCTGGAACTAACCTATTAACAAGATGCCGAAGTGCCGATTCTTTGTTTTCATTGTTTTTGGTTTCAGAAATCCTAGTAACGAAATATTCTCGGAATTGGACGAAATCAACGCCCAGGGTCCTATTTTGCCACGAAGCTTCCAGAAGACCGAAGAGGAGACGAAGTGGGGCCACGAGGTGGCGACACCATAGGGCGGCGCGGCCCAAGCCCTGGCCGCGCCGACCTAGGGTGTGGGCCCCTCATGCCCCACCTTGACCTGCCCTTCCGCCTACAAATAGCCTCCGTCGCGAAACCCCCAGTACCGAGAGCCACGATACGGAAAACCTTACTGAGACGCCGCCGCCGCCGATCCCATCTCGGGGGATCCAGGAGATCGCCTCCGGCACCCTGCCGGAGAGGGGATTCATCTCCCGGAGGACTCTACACCGCCATGGTCGCCTCCGGAGTGATGTGTGAGTAGTCTACCCCTGGACTATGGGTCCATAGCAGTAGCTAGATGGTTGTCTTCTCCCCATTGTGCTTCATTGTCGGATCTTGTGAGCTGCCTAACATGATCAAGATCATCTATCTGTAATTCTATATGTTGCGTTTGTTGGGATCCGATGAATAGAGAATACTTGTTATGTTGATTATCAAAGTTATATCTATGTGTTGTTTATGATCTTGCATGCTCTCCGTTACTAGTAGATGCTCTGGCCAAGTAGATGCTTGTAACTCCAAGAGGGAGTATTTATGCTCGATAGTGGGTTCATGCCTGCATTGACACAGGACGATGTGAGAAAGTTCTAAGGTTGTGTTGTGCTGTTGCCACTAGGGATAAAACATTGATGCTATGTCTAAGGATGTAGTTGTTGATTACATTACGCACCATACTTAATGCAATTGTCTGTTGCTTTGCAACTTAATACTGGAGGGGGTTCGGATGATAACCTGAAGGTGGACTTTTTAGGCATAGATGCAGTTGGATGGCGGTCTATGTACTTTGTCGTAATGCCCAATTAAATCTCACTATACTCATCATAATATGTATGTGCATGGTCATGCCCTCTTTATTTGTCAATTGCCCAACTGTAATTTGTTCACCCAACATGCTGTTTATCTTATGGGAGAGACACCTCTAGTGAACTGTGGACCCCGGTCCAATTCTCTATACTGAAATACAATCTCTTGCCAATACTTGTTCTACTGTTTTCTGCAAACAATCATCTTCCACACAATACGGTTAATCCTTTGTTACAGCAAGCCGGTGAGATTGACAACCTCACTGTTTCGTTGGGGAAAAGTACTTTGGTTGTGTTGTGCAGGTTCCACGTTGGCGCCGGAATCTCTGGTGTTGCGCCGCACTACATCCCGCCGCCATCAACCTTCAACGTGCTTCTTGACTCCTACTGGTTCGATTAAACCTTGGTTTCTTACTGAGGGAAACTTGCCGCTGTGCGCATCACACCTTCCTCTTGGGGTTCCCAACGGATGTGTCAACCACACGCATCACCCCACATCCCCTTTCGCCTCCTTTTCTTTGCGAAACCCTTCGTCCCGAAAACCTAAGCTCCAGAGGGTACGTCGCGAAGAGCCACAGCCGCCTCTGCGGGGCGGAGAACACCAGAGAGAAAAGAGCTCTCCGGCGGGCAGGAATCCGCCGGGGAAATTCCCTCCCGGAGGGGGAAATCGACGCCATCGTCACCGCCATCGAGCTGGACATCATCTCCATCGCCATCACCATCATCTTCATCATCATCACCGCCATCTCCACCGCAGCACCTCGTCACCGCTGTAGCAATTTGGGTTTGATCTTGATTGTTTGATAGGGGAAACTCTCCCAGTGTTGATTTCTACTTGTTATTGATGCTATTGAGTGAAACCGTTGAACCAAGGTTTATATTCAGATTGTTATTCATTATCATATCACCTCTGATCATGTTCCATATGATGTCTCGTGAGTAGTTCGTTTAGTTCTTGAGGACATGGGTGAAGTCTAAATGTTAGTAGTGAATTATGGTTGAGTAATATTCAATGTTATGATATTTAAGTTGTGGTGTCATTCTTCTAGTGGTGTCGTGTGAACGTCGACTACACGATACTTCACCATTTATGGGCCTAGGGGAATACATCTTGTACTCGTTTGCCAATTGCGGGGTTGCCGGAGTGACAGAAACCTGAGCCCCCGTTGGTATATCGATGCAGGAGGGATCGCAGGATCTCAGAGTTTAAGGTTGTGGTTAGATTTATCTTAATTACTTTCTTGTAGTTGCGGATGCTTGCAAGGGGTATAATCACAAGTATGTATTAGTCCTAGGAAGGGCGGTACATTAGCATAGGTTCACCCACACAACACTTATCAAAACAATGAAGATTAATCAGCTGTATGTAGCGAAAGCACTAGACTAAAATCCCGTGTGTCCTCAAGAACGTTTGGTCATTATAAGTAAACAAACCGGCTTGTCCTTTGTGCTAAAAAGGATTGGGCCACTCGCTGCAATTATTTCTCTCGCATTTTACTTACTTGTACTTCATTCATCTGTTACATCAAAACCCCCTGAATACTTGTCTGTGAGCATTTACAGTGAATCCTTTATCGAAACTGCTTGTCAACACCTTCTGCTCCTCGTTGGGATCGACATTCTTACTTATCGAAGATACTACGATACACCCCCTATACTTGTGGGTCATCACCGGATATTTCTGAAATGTCCGGCCCGGATAATCCGGCCCTGGGACAAAACCAGGACAATATCCGGGCAAATGTCCGGCCCCTATACTGAGCTGCAATTCCTCAGGTCCTTAGCCGAAATCCTGGGGGCCGGATATTTTGGAAATATCCGGCCCGGATTATCCGGCCTGATGAACTTTTTCTGATTCCTTTTTGACAGCACCGACCACATCAAACACACATACAAATGTATCTATATAATCCCTGTACCACTTTAAACAACCATTAGTGTATCACATACATTGACATCATACACTCAAAACATAATATGAGAGATGTTCTTTCAATCTCCCCCTTTTTGGTGTTTGATGACAATATACGGATTTGCAAGAGAATCATTATAGAGACAAGCATGATGGCAAAACATAGAGGCACTCCCCCTATATGTGTGCATATAAGTAATTTGCATTTGAATACAAATACACTACACATAGGAGCAAGGTGCCTCAACACAAGAGGTATCCATCATGAGCTCTAACAAGAGACATATACATATATGAAGTTGAGATATGGTGCTAGAAATCATACCCATGTGTAGATATATGATACAGAGATATAGCATCACACATAATATAATAGTCTTGATCTTAACATATAGAAATCCGAAAACCATAACAATGTCTCACACCACATAGCACATAGTTTTAAATGGACCACAACCAAAGCAAATAGTTCAAATAAGAGGGAACACAAGCAATAAAGGAATAATAAACGCATATGCTTGTGCCCAAAACATGCAAATCCCCGAGAGAGTTCCTAATAGAATGCTTCTCCCCCTTTGGCATCGAGACGCCAAAAAGGGGACAAACGCGATGCTACTCGCCCCATGGGGATCACTCGGAGGCATCATCATCATCGGACTCTTGTGCCTCTTCTTCTTCTTCTTCTTCTTCTTCTTCTTCTTCTTCTGCTTCTTCATCAGAGTCAGGTGCATCCGGAGAACGGCGAGTGAGACTGGACCTCTGAATGCAACTATCAAGATCACTCCACGGAACCTGTGCAGAATGCCACCCACTGTAACCTGGGTGAGCTGGAGGCTGAGGAGGGGGTCCTTGCTCACCACTGAGCTTGTGCAGAATAACCGCCTGAGTATGCTTAATCTCAGCCCGCTCCCGGCTGGCCGCAAAGTTCTCCTTATGGATCTCAATGTTCATGCAAAGGATGTAACGCTGAAACCAACTGAGCCTGTTCACTTGTTTCTTCATAGCAGGGAGGTCAGGATGGCGATCAGGAGCAAATCCACTAGAACGAGCAGCACCCATGAAGGAGTCAGGTGGAGGTACAGCAGAAGAGACAGGCTTAAGCTTGTAGGCCTTCTTGACAGAGTGATTCATCATAGGGTACCCGCTCAAGTCTTCACCACTCACGCCCACAGTGTTGTTGATGAGGAGCTGGATGTAGGGCGCATAAGGTATAGTGGTGCGGGAGACCATGGCATCATGAATCTCGTGGAAGATGTAGTCCATGATATCAATAGTGTAGTTACGTTCCTCATTCTCATCACGAGCACACCGAAAGCTGAGGTACATGAGATCCACAAGAGTTCCCCGGAGAGCATCATTGTTACCACAACTAGGAGCGATGGTGGACCGAAAGAACCTGAGTAAATGACTATAAATGCTAAGCAGCCCCTTGGTCTCTCCCACTTTTCCAGCAGATGTATAGAGGTCAAACAGTGCATTCTTATCTGTCTTCTGAGGTCCATGGAGACGGCGGCCTCCTTCTGCAGGAACTCCAAGAATAGCAGCAAAACGGCGCAAGGTGGCAGTACAGTGAGTGGAGCCAGACATCCATTCCATAGTACGGTCAGCATCTTTCTGGATGGCCAAAGTGGCAAAGAACCGCTTCACTAACTCTGGACTATAGTCACATCGAATCTTCATCAAATCCTTCAAGCCCATCCTACCGGCCACCCAGATGGCATCTGCAAAGTGATCGTTGACTGCCAGAACTTCCACATCGATAGCTTGCATGGGACGTACTTTCTTCATGGGCTCATAGATATCCTTATAGATGAACTCCTGTTCCATGCACCAGAATTTCCTGCCCTCTGTCTCTTCATCCCTTGGGAGGTCTTCATACCAGTTCTTCATGCGGATAGCAGAATAAGAAATAGGGTCCATGGCCTTGTAGTTTTCCCTTGATGCCTTGTTCTTGTGCCTAGATGAGGTTGACTTGCGAGGAGCGTTGGGCACGAACTCATCACTTGACCGATCAGACCTTGGGCGTCTCCGAGAAGTACCCCGAGAAGTACGACATGTGAATAGCAAAGATGGATAGCAAAGAGAAGATAATGCTCATAAGTCATGTATGATACAGTAATGCACTCTAGAAACATACTATAAGCTGGTACAAGTCTAAAACAAGATAGATTGTATCAAAACTGCAGTGGCGATGAAGCTCCAGGCCGGATAATCCAGTGCCCCAAGGGGGCGGATAATCCGGCCACCCCGGATAATCCGGTCCTCGCGGGGGCCGGATAATCCGGCCCTGCGAATCTAGCAGATTTTGCAATCAACAACTTGTCTTGGAACAGATCGGCCTTATAGCATGCAAGAGGAGTACACTACAAGCAATTTGGAACAACTAGACACCAAATCCACCAAGAAAATAGCACATACAAATCACAACACCTAGGGTTAGGGATTGTGAGTCATACCCGCTTCCATTGCGAAAGCTGCTTGGAGGAGGAGGTAGCTAGGAGGGAGGGGCACCCGATCCACCCAAAAACTCCGGGAGGGAGTGGACGGGACGACTCCGGCGAGGAGGGGAAGCTCCGGCGATCTTGAGAGGAGAGAGAGGAGAGAGAGGCGCGTGGGGGTGGTCTGAACCGTTCCCCCCCCCCCCCCCGCGGCCTCGACCTCAGCCCTTTCAAGATCAGCCCAGGCCGGATAATCCGGCCCTAGTTTAGGGCGGATAATCCGGCCGGGCCAGATTTTCCGGGTCGCCAGGGGGCCGGATTATCCGGTGTTCTGGAAGATTTCAGAACACCGTCAATCCCGCCTATCTTTAGTTGGTTATTTGCGGACCCATATGTGGTGCAATAGACTATCACCTCACATATAAGATGCATATTTACCAATAAGATGGAGCAACCTAGATCATCCGACCGAGAAACCTCAAACTCCAAGTTTTTATCAACCATGACAAATGAGCAAGATGGAAATGGCTTATAGATGAGTGTAGGCTTAGGTTTAGAAGACTCAAACTGTTAATGGTACATGATCACTCAAGTTTGCAAGATATGAGCAAATAAGGCCAAACTAGAGTGATTTCCCATAAGAACATGGAGTTGTCAAATAAAAGGCGATAAAATCCAAATAACTCCAACTCTTCACAAAGAAGAGTGTGGTGGCCTAGGCCACCATATATGAGTGTTGTGACATGACACCGCGAAGATATATCTTGGGTCCAAGCCACTACTCATCATTGAAGCTCACATATCAACATGATAGTAAGAGAATGATTTCTTAATGTTGGCATTATGGGGGGAGGGATAGCTCAATAATTTAAACCGCACTCCCCCTATTTCCATGCCCACATCTAAACCAAATAAAGTTTTGAGACAAAGGTGTGTTTGCAAGATGGTCAAGCTAGACTCCCTGAATCAATGATATTTAGCTCATTCCTCAAATAAGAGAACCTTGCTTCATCAAGAGGCTTCGTGAATATATCGGCAAGTTGATCTTTGGTAGGAACATAGATAAGCTCAATATCACCACGGGCAACATGATCCCTAATGAAATGATTCCGGATCTCAATATGCTTCGTTCTTGAATGTTGCACCGGATTATAGGCAATCTTGATGGCACTTTCATTGTCACATAATAGAGGCACTTTGTCACAAATGACACCGTATTCCTTTAAAGTTTGCCTCATCCATAACAATTGAGTGCATCCACTTGCGGCGGCAACATATTCGGCTTCGGCGGTGGAGAGAGATATGCAATTTTGCTTCTTAGAAGACCAACACACCAAGGACCTACCAAGGAATTGGCAAGCCCCGGAAGTTGATTTCCTATCATCCTTGTCACCCGCCCAATCCGCATCGGTATATTGATACGCGTACAACACGCGTCCGTTGGGAACCCCAAGAGGAAGGTGTGATGCGTACAGCGGCAAGTTTTCCCTCAGTATGAAACCAAGGTTATCGAACCAGTAGGAGCCAAGAAGCACGTTGAAGGTTGATGGCGGCGGGATGTAGTGCGGCGCAACACCAGAGATTCCGGCGCCAACGTGGAACCTGCACAACACAACCAAAGTACTTTGCCCCAACGAAACAGTGAGGTTGTCAATCTCACCGGCTTGCTGTAACAAAGGATTAACCGTATTGTGTGGAAGATGATTGTTTGCGAAAACAGTAGAAACGATTGCAAGTAGATTGTATTTCAGTAAAGAGAATTGGACCGGGGTCCACAGTTCACTAGAGGTGTCTCTCCCATAAGATAAACAGCATGTTGGGTGAACAAATTACAGTTGGGCAATTGACAAATAAAGAGGGCATGACCATGCACATACATATCATGATGAGTATAGTGAGATTTAATTGGGCATTACGACAAAGTACATAGACCGCCATCCAGCATGCATCTATGCCTAAAAAGTCCACCTTCAGGTTATCATCCGAACCCCCTCCAGTATTAAGTTGCAAAGCAACAGACAATTGCATTAAGTATGGTGCGTAATGTAATCAACAACTACATCCTTAGACATAGCATCAATGTTTTATCCCTAGTGGCAACAGCACAACACAACCTTAGAACTTTCTCATCCTTGTCCCGGTGTCAATGCAGGCATGAACCCACTATCGAGCATAAATACTCCCTCTTGGAGTTACAAGCATCTACTTGGCCGGAGCATCTACTAGTAACGGAGAGCATGCAAGATCATAAACAACACATAGATATAACTTTGATAATCAACATAACAAGTATTCTCTATTCATCGGATCCCAACAAACGCAACATATAGAATTACAGATAGATGATCTTGATCATGTTAGGCAGCTCACAAGATCCGACAATGAAGCACAATGGGGAGAAGACAACCATCTAGCTACTGCTATGGACCCATAGTCCAGGGGTAGACTACTCACACATCACTCCGGAGGCGACCATGGTAGCGTAGAGTCCTCCGGGAGATGAATCCCCTCTCCGGCAGGGTGCCGGAGGCGATCTCCTGGATCCCCCGAGATGGGATCGGCGGCAGCGGCGTCTCAGTAAGGTTTTCCGTATCGTGGCTCTCGGTACTGGGGGTTTCGCGACGGAGGCTATTTGTAGGCGGAAGGGCAGGTCAAGAGGTGGCACGAGGGGCCCACACTACAGGCCGGCGCGGCTAGGGCTTGGGCCGCGCCGCCCCGTAGTCTGGCCACCTCGTGGCCCCACTTCGTCTCCTCTTCGGACTTCTGGAAGCTTCGTGGCAAAATAGGACCCTGGGCGTTGATTTTGTCCAATTCCGAGAATATTTCGTTACTAGGATTTCTGAAACCCAAAACAGCAGAAAAACAGAATCGGCACTTCGGCATCTTGTTAATAGGTTAGTTCAGGAAAATGCACGAATATGACATAAAGTGTGCATAAAACATGTAGATAACATCAATAATGTGGCATGGAACATAAGAAATTATCGATACGTTGGAGACGTATCAGCATCCCCAAGCTTAGTTCTGCTCGTCCCGAGCAGGTAAAATGATAACACAGATAATTTCTGGAGTGACATGCCATCATAATCTTGATCATACTATTTGTAAAGCATATGTAGTGAATGCAGCGATCAAAACAATGTATATGACATGAGTAAACAAGTGAATCATAAAGCAAAGACTTTTCATGAATAGCACTTCAAGACAAGCATCAATAAGTCTTGCATAAGAGTTAACTCATAAAGCAATAATTCAAAGTAAAGGTATTGAAGCAACACAAAGGAAGATTAAGTTTCAGCGGTTGTTTTCAACTTGTAACATGTATATCTCATGGATATTGTCAACATAGAGTAATATAATAAGTGCAATATGCAAGTATGTAGGAATCAATGCACAGTTCACACAAGTGTTTGCTTCTTGAGGTGGAGAGAAATAGGTGAACTGACTCAACATTGAAAGTAAAAGAATGGTCCTCCATAGAGAAAAAGCATCGATTGCTATATTTGTGCTAGAGCTTTGATTTTGAAAACATGAAACAATTTTGTCAACGGTAGTAATAAAGCATATGTATCATGTAAATTATATCTTACAAGTTGCAAGCCTCATGCATAGTATACTAATAGGGCCCGCACCTTGTCCTAATTAGCTTGGACTACCGGATCATCACAATGCACATGTTTTAACCAAGTGTCACAAAGGGGTACCTCTATGCCGCCTGTACAAAGGTCTAAGGAGAAAGCTCGCATTGGATTTCTCGCTATTGATTATTCTCAACTTAGACATCCATACCGGGACAACATAGACAACAGATAATGGACTCCTCTTTTATGCATAAGCATGTAACAACAATTAATAATTTTCTCATTTGAGATTGAGGATATATGTCCAAAACTGAAACTTCCACCATGGATCATGGCTTTAGTTAGTGGCCCAATGTTCTTCTCTAACAATATGCATGCTTAACCATAAGGTGGTAGATCGCTCTTACTTCAGACAAGACGAACATGCATAGCAACTCACATGAAATTCAACAAAGAGTAGTTGATGGCGTCCCCAGAAACATGGTTATCGCACAACAAGCAACTTAATAAGAGATAAAGTGCATAAGTACATATTCAATACCACAATAGTTTTTAAGCTATTTGTCCCATGAGCTATATATTGCAAAGGTGAATGATGGAATTTAAAGGTAGCACTCAAGCAATTTACTTTGGAATGGCGGAAAAATACCATGTAGTAGGTAGGTATGGTGGACACAAATGGCATAGTGGTTGGCTCAAGTATTTTGGATGCATGAGAAGTATTCCCTCTCGATACAAGGTTTAGGCTAGCAAGGTTATTTGAAACAAACACAAGGATGAACCGGTGCAGCAAAACTCACATAAAAGACACATTGTAAACATTATAAGACTCTACACCGTCTTCCTTGTTGTTCAAACTCAATACTAGAAATTATGTAGACCTTAGAGAGACCAAATATGCAAACCAAATTTTAGCATGCTCTATGTATTTCTTCATTAATGGGTGCAAAGCATATGATGCAAGAGCTTAAACAAGAGCACAACAATTGCCAAGTATCACATTACCCAAGACATTTATAGCAATTACTACATGTATCATTTTCCAATTCCAACCATATAACAATTTAACGAAGAAGAAACTTCGCCATGAATACTATGAGTAGAAACTAAGGACATACTTGTCCATATGCTACAGCGGAGTGTGTCTCTCTCCCATACAATGTGAATGCTAGGATCCATTTTATTCAAACAAAACAAAAAACAAAAACAAACCGACGCTCCAAGCAAAGCACATAAGATGTGATGGAATAAAAATATAGTTTCAGGGGAGGAACCTGATAATGTTGTCGATGAAGAAGGGGATGCCTTGGGCATCCCCAAGCTTAGACGCTTGAGTCTTCTTAGAATATGCAGGGGTGAACCACCGGGGCATCCCCAAGCTTAGAGCTTTCACTCTCCTTGATCATGTTGCATCATACTCCTCTCTTGATCCTTGAAAACTTCCTCCACACCAAACTCGAAACAACTCATTAGAGGGTTAGTGCACAATAAAAATTAACATGTTCAGAGGTGACACAATCATTCTTAACACTTCTGGACATTGCATAAAGCTACTGGACATTGGATCAAAGAAATTCATCCAACATAGCAAAAGAGGCAATGCGAAATAAAAGCCAGAATCTGTCAAAACAGAACAGTTCGTATTGACGAATTTTAAAATGGCACCAGACTTGCTCAAATGAAAATGCCCAAATTGAATGAAAGTTGCGTACATATCTGAGGATCACTCACGTAAATTGGCATATTTTTCTGAATTACGTACAGAGAATTTAGCCCAGATTCGTGACAGCAAAGAAATCTGTTTCTGCGCAGTAATCCAAATCTAGTATGAACTTTTCTATCAAAGACTTTACTTGGCACAACAAAACACAAAACTAAGATAAGGAGAGATTGCTACAGTAGTAAACAACTTCCAAGACACAAAATAAAAACAAAGTACTGTAGGTAAAAACATGGGTTGTCTCCCATAAGCGCTTTTCTTTAACGCCTTTCAGCTAGGCGCAGAAAGTGTGTATCAAGTATTATCGAAGGGTGGTGCATTCTCAGCGGGGTGTGGAGTTTTCTCAACCAGGCATAGTATATTAGATACATAAGTTTTAGCATCTCCCTTTTCATTAGTCTTAGGCGTGCTACTCTCATCAAACAAATTTTCAGGAACAAGCCAGGCATAGTTATTTTCTAGTGCATCATTCATAGCTAGGAGTTTACATGGTATTGGTGCTTTGATCTCCCCACCATCATCCATATTATTGGTGTATCTTATTCTATCCATGTCCATCTTTTCAAGGAGACTAACAAAATTAGTATGAGAACCAAGCATATTAAATTTAGCAAAGACCTTTCTAGCTTCTCTTGCTAGACCACCAAATTCTCTAAGAAGGGTTTCTAAAACAAAATCTTTCTTTTCCCCTTCTTCCATATCACCAAGTGTGAGAAACATGTGTTGGATTATAGGATTAAGATTAACAAATTTAGTTTCCAACAGGCGAACTAAATGCGCAGCAGCAATTTCATAAGTAGGCGCAAGGTCTACCAAGTGTCTATCTTCGAAATTTTCAATGGTACTAACATGATTGAAGAATTCTTCTATATTATTTCTCCCAACTATAGACCCACGTCCTACCGGTATGTCTTTTGTGGTAAAATTAAAAGGAAACATGATGAATCAAGTAAAGTAAATGCAAGTAACTAATTTTTTTGTGTTTTGATTTAGTGCAGCAAACAAAGTAGTAAATAAAACTAAGCAAGACAAAAACAAAGTAAAGAGATTGAGAAGTGGAGACTCCCCTTGCAGCGTGTCTTGATCTCCTCGGCAACGGCGCCAGAAAAAGCTGCTTGATACGCGTACAACACGCGTCCGTTGGGAACCCCAAGAGGAAGGTGTGATGCGTACAGCGGCAAGTTTTCCCTCAGTATGAAACCAAGGTTATCGAACCAGTAGGAGCCAAGAAGCACGTTGAAGGTTGATGGCGGCGGGATGTAGTGCGGCGCAACACCAGAGATTTCGGCGCCAACGTGGAACCTGCACAACACAACCAAAGTACTTTGCCCCAACGAAACAGTGAGGTTGTCAATCTCACCGGCTTGCTGTAACAAAGGATTAACCGTATTGTGTGGAAGATGATTGTTTGCAGAAAACAGTAGAACAGTATTGCAGTAGATTGTATTTCAGTAAAGAGAATTGGACCGGGGTCCAAAGTTCACTAGAGGTGTCTCTCCCATAAGATAAACAGCATGTTGGGTGAACAAATTACAGTTGGGCAATTGACAAATAAAGAGGGCATGACCATGCACATACATATCATGATGAGTATAGTGAGATTTAATTGGGCATTACGACAAAGTACATAGACCGCCATCCAGCATGCATCTATGCCTAAAAAGTCCACCTTCAGGTTATCATCCGAACCCCCTCCAGTATTAAGTTGCAAAGCAACAGACAATTGCATTAAGTATGGTGCGTAATGTAATCAACAACTACATCCTTAGACATAGCATCAATGTTTTATCCCTAGTGGCAACATCACAACACAACCTTAGAACTTTCTGTCACTGTCCCAGGTGTCAATGCAGGCATGAACCCACTATCGAGCATAAATACTCCCTCTTGGAGTTACAAGCATCTACTTGGCCAGAGCATCTACTAGTAACGGAGAGCATGCAAGATCATAAACAACACATAGATATAACTTTGATAATCAACATAACAAGTATTCTCTATTCATCGGATCCCAACAAACGCAACATATAGAATTACAGATAGATGATCTTGATCATGTTAGGCAGCTCACAAGATCCGACAATGAAGCACAATGGGGAGAAGACAACCATCTAGCTACTGCTATGGACCCATAGTCCAGGGGTAGACTACTCACACATCACTCCGGAGGCGACCATGGCGGCGTAGAGTCCTCCGGGAGATGAATCCCCTCTCCGGCAGGGTGCCGGAGGCGATCTCCTGGATCCCCCGAGATGGGATCGGCGGCGGCGGCATCTCAGTAAGGTTTTCCGTATCGTGGCTCTCGGTACCGGGGGTTTCGCGACGGAGGCTATTTGTAGGCGGAAGGGCAGGTCAAGAGGCGGCACGAGGGGCCCACACTACAGGCCGGCGCGGCCAGGGCTTGGGTCGCGCCGCCCTGTAGTCTGGCCACCTCGTGGCCCCACTTCGTCTCCTCTTCGGACTTCTGGAAGCTTCGTGGCAAAATAGGACCCTGGGCGTTGATTTCGTCCAATTCCGAGAATATTTCGTTACTAGGATTTCTGAAACCAAAAATAGCAGAAAACAGCAACTGGCACTTCGGCATCTTGTTAATAGGTTAGTTCCAGAAAATGCACGAATATGACATAAAGTGTGCATAAAACATGTAGATAACATCAATAATGTGGCATGGAACATAAGAAATTATCGATACGTTGGAGACGTATCATATATCCATTGAGAATAAAACTTGAGCCTTTGGGGTACCAAATACCATATCTCGGGGTATCAACCAAATATCGAAAGATTCTTTTGAGAGCCATCATGTGGCTCTCCTTAGGAGAAGCTTGATACCTTGCACACACACCAACACTCAACACTATGTCCGGTCTAGATGCACAAAGGTAAAGCAAGGATCCAATCATGGAGCGATATACCTTTTGATCCACCTCTTTACCATTGGGATCTAGTGCAAGATGACATTTGGTAACCATAGGAGTGGCCACACCCTTCAACTCGGTCATCTTGAACCTCTTGAGCATGTCTTGGAGATATTTTGCTTGATTGATGAAGGTTCCTTCTCTCAATTGCTTGATCTCAAAACCAAGGAAAAACTTCATCTCTCCCATCATAGACATCTCAAACCTATCGGTCATAAGCTTTGAAAATTCATCATTGAAAGCTTTGTTAGTAGAGCCAAATATAATATCATCAACATATAATTGGCAAACGAAAAGCTCCCCATTGACCCTCTTAGTAAAAAGAGTGGGGTCGATTAGCCCAACATCAAACCCACGGTCTACCAACAATTCCTTAAGGTGCTCGTACCAAGCTCTAGGAGCTTGTTTGAGACCATAAAGTGCTTTATCAAGCTTGTAGACATGGTTAGGAAAGTTGAGATCCTCGAACCCCGGGGGTTGCTTAACATACACCTCTTCATGCAAAGGACCATTAAGAAAAGCACTTTTCACATCCATTTGTTGTAACTTAAAGTTATGATGCGATGCATAAGCAAGAAGGATACGGATGGACTCAAGACGAGCCACGGGAGCATAGGTCTCTCCAAAGTCAATTCCTTCAACTTGAGAGAAACCTTGAGCCACCAATCTTGCCTTGTTCCTCACAATATTTCCAAACTCATCTTGCTTGTTCTTGAATATCCATTTAGTGCCTATAACATTGCGGCACTCCTTTGGCTTCTTTACTAAGGTCCACACTTTGTTGCGCTTGAAGTTGTTGAGTTCCTCATGCATAGCTTCCACCCAATCCGAATCTTCAAGGGCTTCAAACACTTTCTTGGGTTCCACTACGGAGATATAAGCATGATGATTGCTAAAGTTAGCCAATTGCCTTCTTGTGGAGACTTTTGCTCGAACATCACCAAGGACCTTGTCATGAGTGTGTCCACGAATTTCAAGGGTCCTATCTCTTCTTGCTAAACGACGGGCCTCGATCTCCTCCTTGGTTCTTCTTGGCCTTGGAGGTGTCACTTGATCAACTTGATCATTTGGGTCCCCGTCTTGACCTTGAATTTGAGCTTCCTCAATTTCTTGAGATTGCTCATCCTCATGTGCTTGATCTTGGACAACATTTGGTGAAGCACAAATATCAAATGGATACTCATCGGAGCCATCATGAATTCTTGGTTGATCTTGTCCTTGATCTTGTTCATGAGAGAGATGGTTTTCTTCTTGTTCTTGGGTTGGTGCATCATTAGCTTCAAGAGATGGGGTTTGTTGATGTTGAGAGGATGAGGGCTCCACCGTGGTAGAGCATAGTTCTTCCCGAGAAGCCACACCGTGTCCCTCAATGGGGCGGAAAAATCCCACACCCATTCTTACTATGGCATCTTGAGGTATTTCATCACCTGCACATACATCAACTTTCCCCACTTGGGAGCCATCATTTTCTTCGAACTTCACACTACAAGATTCAATGATAATCCCGGAGGATACATCAAAGACTCTATAAGTGTGAGATTCGGCACCGTAACCAACAAATATACCCTCCAAAGCTTTAGGAGCAAATTTAGACAAACGAACTCCTTTGATTTTATAGAAACACTTACAACCGAACACCTTGAAGTATGAGATATTGGGCTTGTTGCCGGTGAGTATTTCATATGGAGTCTTGTTCAATCCTTTGCGGAGATAGAGCCGGTTAGAAGAGTGGCAAGCGGTGGAGATGGCTTCGGCCCAAAAGTTATAGCGGGATTTATACTCCGCCATCATAGATCTTGCCATATCCATAAGAGTCCGGTTCTTCCTCTCCGCAACACCATTTTGTTGAGGGGTGTAAGCAGCGGAATATTGATGACGTATCCCCTCATCGCTAAGAAAATCATTGAGTGTATAGTTCTTGAACTCGGAGCCGTTGTCACTTCTTATTGCCATAATGAGGAGGTTGTGTTGGCGTTGCACCTCGGTAGCAAAGTCAATGAATATTTGTTGAGTCTCATCTTTCATCTTGAGAAAGTAGACCCAAGTGTATCTTGAGTAATCATCAACAATCACCAAGCAATGTTTCTTCGCACCAAGACTCGCATGAGTAACGGGACCAAAGAGATCCACATGAAGGAGCTCCAAGATCCTCTTGGAAGAGATGATAGTCTTGCTTGGATGCGGAGAGTCATGCATTTTGCCTTCAACACAAGCCCTACAAACACGATCTTTGGCAAAAGAAACATTTTCCATTAGTCCCACAATATGGTTCCCCTTGTGAAGACTTTGCAAAGTTCTCATGTTGACATGGGCTAGGCGCGATGCCACAACCAACCCACATCCGCCTTTCCGAATAGGCACATCGCACTTGAAGTGGTGGTCCCCGAAAAGTCCACCACATACAAGTTATGTTCGCGATACCCAACGAAAGCGACTTTTAGAGTCTTGCTCCACAAGAGGACCACAATATCATTATCAATAAAGACGGCGAAACCCATCTTGCCAAGGGCGGAAACGGAGAGCAAATTGTAACCAAGGGTTTTGACAAGCATGACATCCACAAGAGTAATGTTGTGTGCAACCACAACCTTGCCAAAACCCATTACCTCGGATGTAGAATTATCGCCAAAGGAGACGGTGATATTATTTGTATTGGGCCTCAACTCCTTGACGAGGTTCTTGCCGCCGGTCATATGACTTGTACATCCACTATCAAGTACCCATTTTGACCCTCACGTGGCATAGTCCTACATGAGATCAATTCTTGGATTTAGGTACCCATTTCTCAATGGGTCCTCTTTTGTTAGCAACAAGGGTCTTTGGGACCCAAATAGACCAAGCAACATAACCATCATATGGGCCAACATATTTAGCATAAACATCACCATAATAATCTTTAAATAAAACATAGTGAGGGTTAGCATTTCCCGCATCATCATCATTCATGGTTTTGCCCTTAGGGGCTTCACCATTAGTGATATCTTTCTTCTTCTCTTGTGCGGGCTTGACCTTTTGCTTGTTTGCCTTCTTTGCCTTGGCCCCATAACCAAGGCCCTCCTTCCCATTGTTTGATCTTTGCTTACTCAAGAGATCATCCAATGAAAATTTACTTTGGGGAGAGGAGGCCTTAGCAAGTTCATCCTTCAACCTAGCATTTTCCTCAATAACATTTGCATGATCACATGAAGGAGTAGAGGAACTAGGCACATCATATGAGGCAAGCCTAATTTGAATTTGCTCATAAGACTTGGATAAGAGAGTGTATTCACTCTTCAAAGCTTTGTGAGCTTTGTCTAGTTCATCTAGATCTTTCACAAGTTTCTCATGATCAACCTCAAATTGGGCCTTTTCCTTTTTAAGCACTTTAGACATAGCCCTAGCAAGATCTCTAGCTTTTGTGAGCTTGTTAATTTTATCTTGAGGCTCTTCAAGAGTTTCTAGCTTCTCCTCAAGAGAAGCTATAGTTTCTTGACTTTCCTCAAGAGCATTTTTAAGAGCATGGATTTCAAGAGAATCTTCTCTCTCTATTTGACCCTTTTTCTCAAGAATATCACTTTGTTGAGTGATACGTCCAAAACGTATCTACTTTCCCGAACACTTTTGCTATTGTTTTGCCTCTAATTTGTGTATTTTGGATACAACTAACACGGACTAACGCTGTTTTCAGCAGAACTGTTCTGGTGTCTCGTTTTTGTGCAGAAATCCAACTTTCGGGAAAATCCTCGGAATTTATGCAGAAGGCCCTATTTTCCAAGAATACTGACGGAGCCAGAAGGTCAAGTAAGGTGGAGGCCCGAGGGCCCCACACCATAGGGCGGCGTGGCCCAGGGGGGCCCGCGCGGCCATGTGGTGTGGCCCCCTCGGCCGGCCTCCGACGCCCTCCTTCGGACTATTTATCGGCCTCGACCTAAAAACGCACGGGGAGAAGTCGAAGTCGCCAGAAACCCTCCAGAACGCCGCCACATCGCGAAACTCCGTCGCGGGAGCCAGAAGTCTCCGTTCTGGCACTCCGCCGGGACGGGGAATTGGAGGAGATCATCGCCGCCATCACCGCCAACGCCTCTCCATCAACCAGCCATGTTTCCCCCATCCATGTGTGAGTAATTCCCCCGCTGTAGGCCGAAGGGGATGGTAGGGATTGGATGAGATTGGTCATGTAATAGCATAAGATTGTTAGGGCATAGTGCCTAGTGTCCGTAATTGGTACTTTGATGATATTGTTGCAATTTGTTATGCTTAATGCTTGTCACTAGGGCCCGAGTGCCATGATCTCAGATCTGAACATGTTATTGTTTCATCATGATATTCATTGTTTATGGTCTTACCTATAAGTTGTATACACATGTCGCTGTCCGGAACCAATGGCCCCGAAGTGACAGAAATCGGGACAACCGGAGGGAATGGTAGTGATGTGAGGATCACATGTGTTCACGGAGTGTTAATGCTTTGCTCCGGTACTCTATTAAAAGGAGTACCTTAATATCCAGTAGTTTCCCTTGAGGCCCGGCTGCCACCGGCTGGTAGGACAAAAGATGTTGTGCAAGTTTCTCATTGCGAGCACGTACGACTATATATGGAACACATGCCTATTGATTGCTTTGTACTTGGACACCGTTTTATTATTATCTGCAAATGCCCTGCTATGATTGTTACATGAGTTTCTCTCATCCATGCAACGCCCGTTATCCGTCCCCGTGCCTACAGTATTTTAATCCTGCTGTTTACTAAAATCACTACTGCTGTCTTTGTTACTCTGCTGCTGTTATTTCACTACTGCTACTGCTATAAAACTGTTACTACTGATAAACTCTTGCGAGCAAGTCTGTTTCCAGGTGCAGCTGAATTGACAACTCCGCTGTTAAGGCTTCCAAGTGTTCTTTGTCTCCCCTTGTGTCGAATCAATAAATTGGGTTTTACTTCCCTCGAAGACTGTTGCGATCCCCTATACTTGTGGGTCATCAAGACTATTTTCTGGCGCCGTTGCCGGGGAGCATAGCTTTATTTGGAAGTTCACTTGGATTGATATTGTTCGCTGCAAATTCTCCATCATGGGTAAACCTCGCGATACTAAGATCGCCATATTGCCATCCACTACAAGAAAAGGTACAATTCTGAGTACCTCCGCTACACTTGATTCACCATCTGTGATTGATAAACTTGTTTCACCGCCACATGCTTCACATGCGGGTACTTCTGCTGAATCTAAAAACTCTCATAATATTGATAATATTTCTGCTGTGCTTGATGATAGTGGTTCATTGGGATCCTTTCTAGATGCTCCAATTGCTAGGTCTAGACAAATTGAAAATACTGAAACTCCTAATGCTACTACACCTGTTAATTCACCTGAACTTGATTATTTTAGTGATGATCCTGATGAAGATTATGTGGAGCTTAATGATGATTTTATTGAAAAATGCACTGCTACTACTGATGCAAGAAAAATTAAAAAGTTGCTTACGAACATGCTTTATTAGATATAAACTGTCTCCTGATCCTAAGTTTGCCACATCTCCTATAAACATTAAGGATAAAGATTATGATTTTTCTCTTGATCTATCTCATATAGCTATTGTTGAGAAAACACCCTTTTGTGGTACTGAAAAAGAAAGTGCTGTTGAACACATGACTGAGTTATCTACTCTAAGTAGCTTGTTTTACGATGATGTCAAGATGCGTACTTACTTTGTTGCTAAAATCTTTCCATTCTCATTAAAGGATGACGCTAAAACTTGGTATAATAGTTTGCCACCTAATTCTATTAAAAGTCCAAAAGAATTGCTTGATGTTTTCTTCCGTAAATACTTTCCTGCTAGTGCTCAACATATTGCTTTGCAGAGAATTTATAATTTTGACCAGGGAGATGAAGAGAAATTGCCTGAGGCTTGGGCGAGATTTTGCTCTCTTATTAGAGCTCGGCCTGATCATGATTTGGAAAAGCATGATTTACTTGATATATTTTATAGTGGACTAACCATTGAGTCTAGGGCATACCTGGATAGTTGTGCTGGTTGTGTTTTCGGAAAAGAACTCCAGGGCAATTTGAAGAATTATTGGCTAAAATAGGCCGGAATCATGATGATTGGACTACGCCTGAACCAACCCCGACACCGATATTAAAGAAGAGGGGTATGATTAAATTGAATGATGAAGATATGAGGGAAGCAAAGAAGTCTCTCAAGGAGAAAGGTATTAAATCTGAAGATGTGAAGAATCTTCCTCCCATACAAGATATATGTGAGATAATTCCCCCTTCATCCATGATTGAGGTAAACTCCCTTCAACGCTTTACTAGGGAAGATATTCCGTATTCGAAACCTCCTGCACAATGCTTAGATGAGTTTGATAATTATATTGTTAAGCAAGAAAATTTTAATATGAGAGTAGAGAATCATTTAATGGAAAATTCTCGAGCTATTAGTGAATTGCATGATATCGTAGAGAGAACCTCCAATGATGTTAAGATGCTTGTTAAACATTTTCATATGATTCAAACTCAAATTGATCAACTCACTAAAGTGCAAAATGACTTGTTAGGAAATAATTCTAAAGAAAAACATACTTATGAAGTAACAACAAGAGGTGGTGTCTCTACCCAGGATCCTCTATATCCTGAAGGGCATCCCAAAAGAATTGAACAAGATTCTCAACGCATTGAACCTAGTGCTCATTCTAAGAAGAAAAAGAAAAAGAAACATAAGAATGTTGTAGAATCCTCTGAACCTGTTAGTGATCCTAATAGTATTTCTATTTCTGATGCTGAAACTGAAAGTGGTAATGAACATGATAAAGATAATGATAAGAATGATACTCCTGATAAAGAAGAGGTTGAAGAAGAACCTGAAAAGCATGCTAAAAATAAAAAGTACACTAAAGAAGATTTTATTGCTAAGAAACATGGTAATGAAAGAGAACCTTGGGTGCAAAAGCAAATGCCTTTTCCTGCTAAGAAACTAAAATCAAAGGAAGAAGAACACTATAATAAATTCTGTGATTGGATGAAACCTTTATTCTTGCAAATCCCTTTGACTGATGCTATTAAATTGCCTCCTTATTCAAAGTATATGAAAGATATTGTTACTAACAAAAGGAAAATCCCCAATGAGGAAATTTCCACTATGCTTGCTAATTACTCTTTCAATGGCAAAGTGCCAAAGAAGTTGGGCGACCCAGGTATACCTACTATTCCTTGTTCTATTAAGAATAATTATGTTAAAACTGCTCTATGTGACTTGGGAGCCGGTGTTAGTGTTATGCCTTTTTCTCTTTATAAGAGACTTTACTTAGATAAGTTGATACCTACTGATATATCTTTGCAAATGGCTGATAAATCTACTGCTATTCCTGTTGGTATATGTGAGAATGTTCCTGTTCAAGTTACTACTAACTGCTTGATATTAACTGATTTTGTTGTGTTGGAAATGCCTGAAGATGATAATATGTCTATTATTCTTGGGAGACCTTTTCTTAACACCGCAGGGGCTGTTATTGATTGCAATAAAGGAAAGGTTACTTTCAATGTTGATGATAAGGAGCATACCGTTTATTTCCCCAAGAAGATTGATAAAATATGTGGAGTCAATACTATTTTTAATGTGAGAACTATCAAAGTGGGAACTATTGATTGTCCTATATATGAGCCTAAAGAAGAATATCAAACTCTCGTGATTGGATCCATATCAATACAATTCAAGGTAACATGATTGATTTGAGGTTTATGTCTTCTTATGCTATGTAAAATTTATTTGGTGGCAAGACCTGATCAACCTTGTTAACAAATACGTTTTATATGCATAGAGGAGGTAAACAACATCTCTTTCTTCCTCCACTTGCTCTAGTTGCTGTAGCACTTTTAATTTGCAAGGTTCCTCAGTTAATTGGAGATTTTAAAATTTTTCCTGGCCAGTAATAATAAACTAAATACCCAGAAATGTGCGTTTTTCAAAGTTTTCAAAAATTCACAAAAATTATACCGTTGGTCCTATTTTTCGACGAGGCACCTGGGAGCACCAGAGGATGACCTGTGGGGCACCAGAGGGTGCCAAACCACAGGCCGGCGCGGCCAAGGAGGGGGGCGCGCCACCCTGTGGTGTGGGCCCCTCCTTGCCCCACTATCTCATCTCTTTCTCCCAGCATCTTCTCTCTCCCGAAAAAACTCGTACCAGGTTCCTCTCACTCGCATTTTTGCTCAAGAGCTCCAGATTTCTCGATCTCTTTGCTCAGCCCAGATTTCCTGCTGAAATTTGGCACATTTGCTCCTTGGTATGTGACTCCTCCACCCATCCAAGTAGAATTTTGTTTGGTTGAGTATATCTTGAATATTTTGCTGCTGTAGGTAACATGTTTAGTGAGCTTGCATGCTTGTTCTAAGTGGTAGAAACTAGTTTTGATGCATGATTAGTACTCTAGCAAGTTCCTATAGTAGTTCCCCTTGATTATATGTCACCAAAACAAATTTTTATATCACTTGTTGAAAATTTCAGAGAAGAGATGAAGAAGTTCAACTTTGGAGAGTTGTTCAAGAAAGGAACAACCAGCACTGGGAGGCCTTCTAGGGCCGCCACCCGGATTAGGCGATTGTACAATGAGGATATCATCGCGCCTAGCTTCGCGCCCGAAGAGGACAACGGGGCTCCTAATGCTTCGTCTTTTCCATGCTATGATTTTCTGAGGAATGCAGGGATATTGGAGGATTTCTTCACCCTTGTCAACAGGGCGGGCTTAACCACCTATGTGGGAGATGAAAGGGAGCAATACTACATGCTCACCAAAATCTTCGTCGAGAGCTTCAAGTTCCACAACAAGCAATATGAGCCGACAGTTGCATTCAAAATTTATGGTAATCCTGTTACTATGGGATTGGAAGATTTTTGTCGTGCATTGGATATTGCCCCTGTAGGTACAGCAAGTAGGATTGATGACAACCCCCGGGACTTGTTGGAGCTCTATCGAGGGATTACCGATGATGATTGTCGCACCATTCAGCGTGGCAAGATAAGAAACATTCAACTCCCCGCCATTAAGTATTTTGCATATTACATTGCTACTAGCATTCTTGGTAGGGAGAACACTAGCAATATTTCTAGTTACCATCTTGCTTTCTTGAATATTGCACTTACTGGTCAGACATCTTATCATCTTGGTTCTCTTATTGCTCGCCGCCTGACTAACAGGGGGCCTATTTTTGGAGGAACTATTGCACTGCGCGTTTTAACATATCTAAGGCTTCCTCTTGATCCTAATGATGTGCCATTGGCCCCTAGGAAACTTGATATTGCTGCTATGAAGAGTCATCATTTTGTTACCACTGATTCTACTTTAGATAATATGATCTATAGAATGTTGTTTGCTAACGGGGAGGAGAAGGAAATCCCTCTTCCCCAACCAGGTTTGTTCAGTATTGACAGGCAATCATGGTCGTGCACTAAGGAGGAGGTGGATGAACATATGAAGATACAAGATTTCCACTAGCAGCATGACTCCGAGGACGCCGAGCCCTCCTATGACTACACCGTCACGTATCCGGGTGCCTCTTCTAGCACATACCCGGAAGATGATCCATCTTCGTCGTACTACGGAGATACTACCTCATGGGATCGATGGGATTGAACTCCACTTAGGCCAAAAGCCTAAGCTTGGGGGGAGGTATACCGGCATCACTCATTCTTTGCATATTATGATTGCTGGGTACTTGTACATACTTGTTTAGTCTCTTTGAGTGGTTTTCTAATGAGAGGAAGATGATATTTGGGGAAGTGCTGCCTGAAAACAGATTCTGGACTGTTACTAGAAAAATTCGTGCGCACAGCCAGGGCGTTATTTTGAGCTGCCAATTTTTGTGCAGGTTCCCCAGGTTGTTATCTAACTTTCATTAGTTGAACACTTTTCGAGCTGAGCAACGTAAGATTTTTGTAAAAATCGATTTCTGTACTGCTGTCAGGTTTTGGCAGATTTCTGCTATTTGGTTTTTCTGTGTTTCTTTTAGTTTGCTATTTCTTATTTTTGCTTTGTTTCCTTCCCAAAACACAAAAAGACCAAAAATATTTCTGTTGTTTCTCTTCACCATTTGTTTGCTTTGGTTTCTTGCATTTGTTTCGCTTTATTTGTTATTGCCAGTTTGCTATAAGAAAACCAAAAAAGATTTTGCTTTGTTCGCTTGTTTCCTTTTGTTCTTGTTCTCAAATTCAAAAACACCAAAAATATTTGCTGTTCTTCTTTGGTTTTGTAAAGTTCATCTTGAGTTCAATGGTCTTCGGTGGCTGGAGCGTGGTTTTCATTTCATATTATCCAAGCTACACAAGTGAAAAGGCAATAATGACGATCTACGACAATTGGATTGTGGTGAGAGGCTGGTATGAACTCTATTTGTTTTCATTTTTGTACATATACTCATCCATGTGAGCATGCTTAGTTGGTTCATGTGAGGTATATGTTTTTTGAGAAAGTCTAGTAGTTCATGATCTCTCATGTTTAGCTCCAATCTATTAATATGAGTAGCATGTCATGGATGTTTGCTTGCATTGTTTTATTCATAAGTAAGTATGGCATTGTGGTATCCTCCTCTGAATAATTCATTTATATCGACTTGGCACATGCTCACGCATGCATATGACTGAACAAAAAGTCAATTAAGCCTCGATGATCTATATTGCTTCAGAGTTCTTGTATCACTTTTATGCCTCCGTTAATTTATTTTGCCGCAAGCATGATTATGATAGTTACTGCTCTCTTGATTTGTCGCTCCCTAGTCTTTTGCTAGCCTTCACTTGTACTGAGCGGGAACGCTGCTCGTGCTTCCAACCACATGAAAACCAAGTTATTCCAGCGTGTCCACCATAAATACCTATGCATGGCATTTCAAACCATTCCAAGTAAATTCTCATGCGCTACCTTTAAAATCTTCAAAATATTTCTCAATTTGTGTTTATGTTTCATAGCTCATGAGGAAGTATGTGGTGTTTAGCTTTCAACCTTGTCATTTACTTTTGACGGACTCTCATATGGACTAGTGGCACATCCGCTTATCCAATAATTTTGCAAAAAGAGCTGGCAATGGGATTCCCAGTCCTGAATTAATTAACTCAAATAGACACTCCTCCATGGTTTGTGATTGTTGGACGGCACCCAAAGGATTCGGTTAGCCATGGCTTGTGTAAGCAAAGGTTGGGGGGAGTGTCATCATCATAATAAAACTAAAATAAAAAGGCACTCCTTCATGGTATGAGATTGTTGGCAGGCACCCGAGGATTCGGTTAGCCATGGTTTGTGAAAGAAAGGTTGGAAGGAGTGCCGCATAGACATAAAAATTCATGGGAGCCGCTCTTGAAAGTCCGGTTGGCGAGGTAGTTAGTGTACCCATTACCATTCGTTGACAACAACAAACACCTCTCAAAATGATTCTACTCCTGATTTCAAAAATGAAAAGCTCTAGCGCATGTTAATCCCTGCTTCCCTCTGCGAAGGGTCAATCTTTTACTTTTATGTTGTGTCTCCATTATTTCTTTGAGCACTATCTTGAGAGCACAACTGTCATTCTTAGTATAATATGCTTGTCTCAAAATATGATTGATTGTGGTATAACTTTGATGCATTTATCTTTTGACAATCACTACTTCTAGTCTTTCTATGAACTCCAGAGGTGCCCGGGCATTTATGTTTTGCCAATCAAATACAGGCAAGCGAGATACCACTTTATCATACTCTCTTATGAACATTGCAATCCTATTTATATACATGATTCATGATGCTTATTATTAATTGTTGGTACCTCTTCATGATTGACATAGCTGTTAGATGATCTTATTTGCATGTATCTCATTATGAACTGCTTAAGTATTAGCCATAGCATGAGAATATATACATCATATGAGCAAATGTGTTCGTGAAAGTTCTTTTATCGCTCAGTTGTTAACTGAATTGCTTAAGGACAAGCAATAAGCTAAGCTTGGGGGGAGTTGATACGTCCAAAACGTATCTACTTTCCCGAACACTTTTGCTATTGTTTTGCCTCTAATTTGTGTATTTTGGATACAACTAACACGGACTAACGCTGTTTTTAATGAATTCTGGTGTCTCGTTTTTGTGCAGAAATCCAACTTTCGGGAAAATCCTCGGAATTTATGCAGAAGGCCCTATTTTCCAAGAATACTGACGGAGCCAGAAGGTCAAGTAAGGTGGAGGCCCGAGGGCCCCACACCATAGGGCGACGCGGCCCAGGGGGGCCCGCGCGGCCATGTGGTGTGGCCCCCTCGGCCGGCTTTCGACGCCCTCCTTCGGACTATTTATCGGCCTCGACCTAAAAACGCACGGGGAGAAGTCGAAGTCGCCAGAAACCCTCCAGAACGCCGCCACATCGCGAAACTCCGTCGCGGGAGCCAGAAGTCTCCGTTCTGGCACTCCGCCGGGACGGGAATTGGAGGAGATCATCGCCGCCATCACCGCCAACGCCTCTCCATCAACCAGCCATGTTTCCCCCATCCATGTGTGAGTAATTCCCCCGCTGTAGGCCGAAGGGGATGGTAGGGATTGGATGAGATTGGTCATGTAATAGCATAAGATTGTTAGGGCATAGTGCCTAGTGTCCGTTATTGGTACTTTGATGATATTGTTGCAACTTGTTATGCTTAATGCTTGTCACTAGGGCCCGAGTGCCATGATCTCAGATCTGAACATGTTATTGTTTCATCATGATATTCATTGTTTATGGTCTTACCTATAAGTTGTATACACATGTCGCTGTCCGGAACCAATGGCCCCGAAGTGACAGAAATCGGGACAACCGGAGGGAATGGTAGTGATGTGAGGATCACATGTGTTCACGGAGTGTTAATGCTTTGCTCCGGTACTCTATTAAAAGGAGTACCTTAATATCCAGTAGTTTCCCTTGAGGCCCGGCTGCCACCGGCTGGTAGGACAAAAGATGTTGTGCAAGTTTCTCATTGCGAGCACGTATGACTATATATGGAACACATGCCTATTGATTGCTTTGTACTTGGACACCGTTTTATTATTATCTGCAAATGCCCTGCTATGATTGTTACATGAGTTTCTCTCATCCATGCAACGCCCGTTATCCGTCCCCGTGCCTACAGTATTTTAATCCTGCTGTTTACTAAAATCACTACTGCTGTCTTTGTTACTCTGCTGCTGTTATTTCACTATCACTGCTATAAAGCTGTTACCTCGATAAACTCTTGCGAGCAAGTCTGTTTCCAGGTGCAGCTGAATTGACAACTCCGCTGTTAAGGCTTCCAAGTGTTCTTTGTCTCCCCTTGTGTCGAATCAATAAATTGGGTTTTACTTCCCTCGAAGACTGTTGCGATCCCCTATACTTGTGGGTCATCATTGAGCTATACGAACCATGAGATTTGAAACATGCTTTTTAGTGTTACCTTGTAGGTTGAGAATGAAATCATCAAACTCTAGCATTTCTTGTTTCACTTTTAGACTAGCATCATCAACCCCTAGATCACTAGATATGTTAGGCATAGAGGGGTTAGGGGATGATACCTCGGAGGATTTAGCCATGAGGCAACTTTCTTCCTCCACATGAATGACCTCATTGGGGGATTCACTTGGTGATGAAGAGTTAGTGGAGAGAGAGGCAAGAGCGACCAATCCATTAGAGGTTGCAACTTCTTCATCATCAACATCATCATCTCCGGAGGTATACTCTTCTTGAGTTGATAGCACAATAGATGTGTCCAAGGAGGACCTTGCCATGAAGCAATGTGCATTCTTGATATGAAGATTCTCATTGGGAGAGTCAAAGAGAGATGAAGAGGGAATGTTGGTGGTGACGATGGCGGCCAATTCCTTTGAGCTTTCTTCATCTTCCTCACTACTAGAGCTTCCCACTTCATCAGAAGAATATTCTTCCTTTGTTACTAGCACAACTCTTGAGGGCCTCTTGCCCTTCTTGGTCTTGTTGTTGTAGAATTTCTTGTTGGGGGCTTTTGAATATTTGCCCTTTGTGTCTTTGCTCTTGTCCTTGGGAATGAGCCTCCCATTATGAAGCTCTCTATTCTCATAGGGGCATTCGGCAATGAAGTGGCGCTTGTCATCACAATTGTAGCATGATCTTGTCTTTGGACCAAAGCTAGTGAACCCACTTTTGTTGTTTCTCTTGATGTTGTCTTCCTTGGCCTTGGACGGATTAATCCAAAACGACTTTGCATGGAAGGCCATGTGGTCATGGTAGTGGCATTGCAAATCTTCCGGATAGGACATGCTCCAAGATGCCCTATAAGATTCTTGAGGAATCACTTCTTCAACGGAGTTGACCGTCAAGGCAAGATTGTTCCCTTTTGACATCCCAATGGCACGATTGAGGGAATCATGAGAGTTTTGCTCGAGCACCTTGAGGGCTTGCATCTCGTGCACGGCATCTTGAGATGAGAGAGAGGAATAGCATTCTCTCCCAACAAGGGTCTTGACATCAATGGGTACATACGGCATCATGCATTCAATGTACTTCTCCTTGATCCAAGAGTCATTGATGTGGGTTGCACCAATAAGCCGGAAGGAGTCGGCAACGATGAGAAGTCTTGAATACATGACTTGATAATCTTCATCCGGTAGCCTCATGAATCCTTCGGCTTGATTCCGAAGAGCATTATACTTGTTCCTTCTCGTGCTCTCACTTCCAATGCAACTAGCGGCCAAGCCTTCCCAAGCTTCCTTGGCGGTGGTGTAGTTCCGAACACGAGGCAAATCCTTTGTCCCCACACTAGTTTGAATCATGTGCAAGGCGGTGTTGTTGAGTTGACTATCAACCGCTTCTCTTCTAGTCAACTTGTCGGGGTTGTAAGGGTTGAAGCCTTCCAAGATGATTCTCCAAAGTTCATTGGAGGCACTGCAAACATGAGAGCGAAACTCAAATCGCCAAGTATCGAAATTCTCAATGGAAAACTTAGGTGGGTCACCTCGAATGTTCAAATGGGGATGAGGAACCGGTATATCGGGAGATAGAAACGGTGGAGCTACTCGATTGTAGCTCTCACCTCCACTAGTATCCCTAGGAGATGCAATGGGAGATTTGTTAGTGTTTAAGTTATCACCTTCCATGGGTTTAGTAGAGGAGGGTAATGCCGAAGCACCTCCCTCTTCTAACACACCCGTGTCCTTTACCTCTACGGTGGGAGCCTTAGGAAGGACCGGAGTCAAAAGCTCGGAAATCATTTTTCTCATGCTTTCCATTTGAGCGTCCATGGAGGATCTCAACGAATTGATGTCCTCCATGGTGACCATCTTACCGGCCTCTTCCGAAGCCCCATCTTTCGGCATACTCTTAGGCGGTTAAGCCCGAAATAAGAGCCGAGGCTCTGATACCAATTGAAAGGATCGTATGCCGCACCTAGAGGGGGGGGGGGGGTGAATAGGTGCTAACCAATTTTTAGTTCTTTTTCAATTTAGGCTTGACACAAAGGTAAATTCTCTAGATATGCAACTAAGTGAATTTACCTATATGACAAGGTTATCAACTAGGCAAGATATAGCTACGCAATATATAAGAGATAGAGTGGGATAGAGGTAACCGAGAGTGGAGCACGCGATGACACGGAGATGATTCCCGTAGTTCCCTTCCTTTGCAAGAAGGTACGTCTACGTTTGGAGGAGTGTGGTTGCTACGCAAGCCAAACCAACATCCACGAAGGCTTCACTCAGATCTCCTGTGAGCAACGCCACGAAGGCCTAGCCCACTTCCACTAAGGGATTTCCTCGAGGCGGAAACCGGGCCTTTACAAGGTTCTTGGGGCACACATCCACAACCGAATTGGAGGCTCCCAAATCTGTAACAATACAACAATCAACAACAATACATCAACACAAATCAACTAGGGAACCAAATAGGAACACTAGCATGAGATCCCTCAAACAAATGAGGGGGAAATGAGAATCGCTTCGGTGAGGATGTAGATCGGTGGCTTCTCCTTCGAATCTCCAAAGATCAAGAGCTTTGGTTGGGGGAGGAAGGAGATCTTGCAAATCTTGTGTTTCTTGAGGTGGCTCTAATGGTGGTGAAGCTTGGCAGATTTCTTGTGCAATGATTGAGCAAAGGGGGAAGGAAGAAGAAGAGGGGTATAAATACCCCTCCCAAAAATCCAGCCGTTGTGCCTTCCGGGGGGCCGGATAATCCGGCCTAAGTTAGGGCCGGATAATCCGCCCCCCTCCCCCCCGGATAATCCGGCCTCCTGGTACAAAACCAGGACAATGTCCGGGCAAATGTCCGGCCCCTATACTGAGCCACTTTTCTTCAGGTCCTTAGCCATTTTTCGAGGGGCCGGATATTTCTGAAATGTCCGGCCCGGATAATCCGGCCCTGGGACAAAACCAGGACAATATCCGGGCAAATGTCCGGCCCCTATACTGAGCTGCAATTCCTCAGGTCCTTAGCCGAAATCCTGGGGGCCGGATATTTTGGAAATATCCGGCCCGGATTATCCGGCCTGATGAACTTTTTCTGATTCCTTTTTGACAGCACCGACCACATCAAACACACATACAAATGTATCTATATAATCCCTGTACCACTTTAAACAACCATTAGTGTATCACATACATTGACATCAAACACTCAAAACATAATATGAGAGATGTTCTTTCAAGGTTTTAGTCAACGGATCTGATACGCTCAGAAACGTATGTATTTTGCAATTCATTTGCGTCTCAACGCATCATTTATTTTCCAAATGAGTCGGCATTAATCGTATATGTTTGGTCTTCTGGTGGAACCTTAATTCCGCGGTCTGAAATATGTCACTAATATTGTCACACACAATATAGCTTCAAAGTTCTGACACTATCGGAACTACACCAAGTTATCAAAGAACTTTTCGACTTAACATCCTCAGTCATTGTCAAAACAATAACATACTCTGCCTTTGTTTGTAGAATCCGTCACAATATTTAGAACTCTTCTAAATCTAGCATTGTGCTACCTTTTAAACAACACTTATCCTAATTGAGATTTTAATTTCATTTTTTTATATGTGACCAAACTAATATCGGTGCAACACCTTACAACGATTTGTTTGTCATTACCCCATATAAAACTATATATATCCTTGGTTCTTCTAAAACACTCAGGGATATTCTTACTGTTGTCCAATGATCATCACATGAATCATTCTGGTATATGCTCCTAACTTTTTAGAGCACAGGACATCTGATTTTGTACATATTATTCGTGATCTAAAATCACTCATGTGTTTTTACTCATCGAGTGTTAAATACACTCAAGTCTTGTTAAACCTTCACATGAAAAGAACACCTTCTTAATATTTCTATATTGAACTACTTCAATATCCATTCTATGTACTTTGACTTAAACTTATTATGTGTTTCAATCTATCTTCATAGATCTTGACACTAAATATGTTTCAGTCCATATCCTTTCATTGAAGTTAATTCTCAATGAAACCTTTTATAATCAAGTATATAATTATATCATTTATAACCAACTATAAGTCATCTACATAAAGTATTATAAATATGTCTCAGCGCTCCCACTTAATTTCTTGCAAATGCAAGCATCTTCATCGTTTCTGATGAAATCAAAAACTCTTTGACTATTTCATCCGGTGAAGATTCCAACTCCGCGATACTCACTTCATCCAATTGAAGTTTGTATACATATCTAGTATTCCACGGACCAGCAAAACTCTTGGTTGTATCTTGTATACACCTTTAATATACACTTCTGTTAAGTAATGTATTTTACCATCCTACTAGCATATCTCATAAAACAAATATGTAGCGATTACTAGAATAATCCACATAGACTATAAGCATAGCTACGGAAGATCTTATCTTATTGTAGTCAACTCTTTGAACTTTGTCGTAATTTTTTTTCGACAAGTCGAGCTTCTTTCAAGGATATTCCATCTAATTCTATCAATTTTATAGATCCATTTACTTTCAAAAAGTATTCATCTATCTTGGATTTGATGGCACATAGCCATTTTAACGGAGTCAGGGCCCATCATAACTTCTTTGTATGTAGTTGGTTTATCATTGTTCAAAATCAATCCTTTGTCCATAAATCATTTATTTCATCATAAAGTAAACCATACCTACGAGGTTCAATAGGTACTTTGATCTCCATGAATAAAACACTTTGTAGTCATGGGAGCCATGATCGTCGTGGGCGCTTCCGGAACCATTTCCGATGCTGCGCTACTCTGATCATTATGCTCATGTTCATAAACCTTATCAAGTTCCATTGTCCTCCCACTCAAATACTTCGCTAGAAAATAATTTCTTGGAAATAAGCAAGTAACATTAACAAACACTTTTGTCTTTGACTTCATAGTGGAAAGAATTCCCAATTTGTTTTATGGGACAACAACAAAGACATTCATCCGATTTTGGTTGTAAACTCATTTACTTATACCAAAATTTAAGAAAGGACTATTAGGGTTTATACCCATGCCATAACTCGTATGGTGTCATTTCAACGGATCATGATGATGCTCTATTCAGTGTAAAAGCGGTAGTCTCTAAAGCATAATCCACAAAATTATAATTGCTTCATTTTATTTTATCTCATCATTAATCCAACAAGGTTTGGATACGTCTCTCGGATACTCCATCATCTCTATGATACTCCATGAAACGTGAGTTGTAGAACAATTTCATAACTCCCTTAGATGTTCGCTAAAACTCGTAATTCAAATATTTCCACCATGATCCAATCATAGATATTTGACTTTTCTATTACGATGATTTCCACTTCATGCTAAAATTTATTTGAATCCATTCAAATGTTTCAAACTTCTTCCTTATCAAATATATCCACATATATATACTCAATTCATTGTTGGAAGTTTTCATGAAGTAGAAGAATCCCCCGCACACAACTATGCCCAGTGAACCGTATAAATCATCATGTATGTTTCCACTAAGTTAGTTGCCCGTTCAACTCTTGGCCTATGAACGGTATTTCAGTCATTCTCTTTAGAAGAGATTTGCAAGCGTCAAACGATTCAAAAATCAAATGACTCCAAAAATCCATTTGCATGGAGTTCCTTCATGCGTTCCTTTCTAACCTGGCCTAAATGACGGTTCCACAAATAAGTGGAATTCAAATCATTTGCCTTATGGTATTTTAGCGTCAGTGTTATGTATGTGTGTTTCACCATTAAGATTTATAATAACTTATCCATCGTACATGGAGTAATGTCATAATTTGAACAACTCATTGTTTTCATTTGACCAGAGCAAAATAATAATTATTAAGTTCTTTATTATAAATTCTAAGGGCTAGGTAGAATGCCAACGACAAACATAATAACACTTTATTATGTTCCAGACATGCATTATTACCATATTCCTTATCAGTCACTTAGGCCATCGTATTCTTGTATTGCGTTGTATTGTATGACATCTCATACCAACTAATCTGGTACAAATACCCAAGAATTTCATTATGTGACCAAACAAGGAATACATCCATAACATGTATATCATCTATATACACCTGAGCTAGACTTTCTAGTCTTTTCTTTCTTTCTGCCAAAATATCTTTTGTATTTTCTCTTTTAGCTTTCCTCATTCTCAGAAAACACTTCACCTTCAATAACTTCTAGGTCCATTGGTCAAATACCAATAACCTTGAGGTTCTTACTTTGAAGTTGATCATCATATGACAAGTGTTCCAGATTTCACTATTAGTAACTTTGTAATATGATGAAAAATTTCACTCATAATTTTATCCATCATATCATGACGACTTTCCGAGACCATGTCTGTACATGCTAGGCTCGTAAAGTTTAACCTCAGTATTCGCATGTGCAAATCTGGTTTGCACCCGTTGTATGCACACGTAGAATCTATAACACCCGATCATCACGTGATGCTTCGAAACTACGAGTCTTAGCAACGGTGCATACTAATGACGATCACTTCATGGATATGCGAATATCGTTAGTGCCCAACTAGTTGGAGGATCGGGACGCCTAGCCTCTTCAACCTTCGTACATTCCCATAAAACTTATGAGTTTATGTAGTCTCACTAGATTATATTCTATTATCTTGCAATAAGGTCTAGATATCACATATATCTCATACCTCGCTTATTTCTGAAAACAAACTTTTCAGCTCCTTACTTTTCAAACGGATTTGAACATCAAGTTTTACGGAGACAAGCTAATTTTAGGTACTAATTGAAACCATTTCTCTTTGAATCAACAATGTGAGGTTTACTAAAAGTTTGCAATAGAACTTAATCATTTCTTGATTCTCTAACAATACGGTACCAGTCCGTAAAGTTTCTTGTCAGACTTAACAATATTTCTATCTCAATTACAAGACTAGCGCATGGTAGATAACGGATGCCAATTCTACAAATTTAATTCAAAATACTACTCAGACTATGTTCATGATAATTAGTTCATGTTTTAATCTAATTACTAATGAACTCCCACTTAATACAACATCCCTCATAGTTGTTTAGTGGTACACGATCCATATCCACTACACCAAAACCGATCATCACGTGAGATGATGTAGCTTCAATGGTGAACATCAACATGTTGATCATATCATCCATATGACTCGTGTTCAACCTTTCGGTTTCCTGTGTTCCGAGGCCATGTCTGTACATGCTAGGCTCGTCAAGCAAACCCAAGTATTTCCGCGTGTGCAACATGGCTTACACCCATTGTATGTGAACGTAGAATCTATCACATCCGATCATCACGAGATGCTTCAAAACGACGAACTGTAGCAACTGTGCATACGAGGGGAGAACACTTTATTATCTTGATATTAATGTGAGGGATCATCTTATAATGCTACTGTCGCGATCTAAGCAATATAAGATGCATAAAGGATTAATATCACATGCAATTCATAATGTGATATGATATGGCCCTTTAGTCTTTGCGCCTTTGATCTTCATCTCGAAAGCACGGACATGATCTCCATCATCAACGGGCATGATCTCCATCATCGTCGGCGTAGCGTCAAGGTCCATGGCGCCGTCTTCATGGTTGTTCACCGTGTGTAGCAACTATTACAACTACTTTGAAATAATACTACAACATGAAATATAAAGACAACCATAAGGCTCCTGCCGGTTGCCACAATACAATAATTATCATCTCATACATATTCATCATCACATCATGGCCATATCACATCACCAAATCCTGCAAAAACAAGTTAGACGCCTCTAATTTGGTTTGCATATTTTACGTGGTTTAGGGTTTTCGAGTAAGATCCAATCTATCTACGAACATGAACCACAACGGTGATACTAGTGTTGTCAATAGAAAGAGTAGATTGAATCTTCACTATGGCGAGAGAGACAGACACCCGCAAAGCCACTTATGCAATACAAGTTGCATGTCGAGCGTGGAGCAAGTCTCATGAACGCGGTCATGTAAAGTTAGCCCGGGCCGTTTCATCCCACCATCCCGCAAGATGCAAAATACTCTAACTAAAAGCAACAAAAGCATCAACGCGCACAAAACCATTATGTTCTACTCGTGCAACCAATCTATGCATACACACGGCTCTGATACCACTGATGGGATTCGTAGCATAGAAAACAAAAATTTTCCTACCGCAAGAACGAATAATAAGCCAAGATCCAATCTAGAAGATGGTAGCAACGAGAAGATCATGAGATTAACCCTCGAAGATTTCCAAAGCCTACGAGATTAGATCTCATTGTTGCTGTAGTCGATCACTTGCCGCTTTCAAAAGCGCGTAGAAGATCTTGACGGTGCCACAGTCGGGCATCACCTCCGTACTCGGCCACACGTTCGGTGTTGATGACAACGTCCTTCTCCCCATTCCAGCGGGCAGCGGATGTAGTAGATCCTCCTCGGAATCACGCCAGCACGACGGCGTGGTGGCGGCGGTGGTGGAGATCTCCGGCAGGGCTTCGCCTAAGCGCTACAGGAGAGAGGTGGAGGAGGAAGTGGTGCTAGGGTTTGGGAGAGGGGGCTCTCTTGGGCGCCGGCCTTGGGGGGCCCTAGGTGGTGCGGCCAACTTGTGTGCTGCCCCTCCCTCTCCTCCTCATTATATAGGTGGAACACCCAAGGGTTTGCCCAAAGATCTGAATAAGACCCCAATTCAAAAACTGCCATATGGACGAAACCTAGAGGGACAGGGACTCTCCCCTTCCCCCCTTGCTTGGCCGGCCAAGGAGGTGGAGTCCACCATGGACTCCACCCTCCCACTTGGTTGGATGGTTAGGTTTGGTGGAGTCCCACCGGGACTCCACCTTCCATGGTGATTTCTTCCGGAAGGTTCTAGAACATTCTAGCGCCTTCCATAAATACACCGGATCATTTCCAAACTTGGAAAGTGACTTCCTATATATGAATCTTATTCTCCGGACCATTCCGGACCTCCTCGTGATGTCCTGGATCCCATCCGAGACTCCGATCAAAATTCGAACTCCATTCCATATTCCATATCTACTTAAAACGACATCAAACCTTAAGTGCGTCACCCTATGGTTCGTGAACTATGTAGACATGGTTGAGACTCCTCTCCGACCAATAACCAATAGCGGGATCTGGAGATCCATAATGGCTCCCACATATTCAACGGTAACTTAGTGATCGATTGAACCATTTACATACGATACCGATTCCTTTTATCACACGATACTTTACTTGTCCGAGGTTTGATCATCGGTATCTCCATACCTTGTTCAACCTCGTCTCTAACAAGTACTCTTTACTCGTACCATGGCATATCATCTCTTGTGAACCATTCACATGCTTGCAAGCTAATCAGACGACATTCCACCGAGAGAGCCCAGAGTATATCTATCCGTCATCGGGATGGACAAATCCCACTCTTGATCCATATGCTTCAACTCATACTTTCCAAATACTTAATCCCACCTTTATTACCACCCTTTTACGCAGTGGCGTTTGATGTAATCAAAGTACCCTTCCGATATAAGTGATTTACATGATCTATTGGTCGAAGGACTAGGTAACTATGTATCGAAAGCGAATAGCAAACTGAACTTAATGACGTGATCTTATGCTACGCTTATTTGGGTGTGTGTCCATTATATCATTCACCTAATGACATAACCTTGTTATTAATAACATCCAATGTTCATGATCACGAAACCATGATCATCTATTAATCAACAAGCTAGTTATACAAGAGGGTTACTAGGGACTCCTTGTTGTTTACATAACACACATGTATCAATGTTTCGGTTAATACAATTATAGCATGGTATGCAAACATTTATCATAAACACAAATATATATTATAATAACCATTTTATTATTGCCTCTTGGGCATATCTCCAACACGCGAAGTGGCCGCATCTCGCGGCGGCCATTCGCACCTCCGTGATGGAGGAGGAGGGCCGGCAGGCGGTGGAGGAAGCCGAAACCTGGGCCTTGCTCAAGTAGGTCCGCCGGGAGGAGGCAGCGGCGGCAGGAGGAGGCCAGGCTCCGCCGCGAGGAGGAGATGCGGCAGGAGGCGAGACGCCTCGCTTGGCAGGAGAGGGAGCTGCGCCTCAGGGAGGAGGCGCAGCTCCGGGCTGCTGCGGCGGAGCAGCGGGCGGCTCCGGACCCGCACTCCGCCTGGGAGGAGGCCCTGTGGTCGCCGTGGACGGAGTCCCCGGCGCGGTCGAGCCACAATAGCGCCTCCCCGCCCGGGGACGTTGTTGACGCCGACGGCGACGACGCCCACAGGGACTAGGCGGCGCACCGGCGGCCACCGCGTCCTCCTCAAACCCTAATAGAGGGGTTTTATTTGTTTTTAATTTTAAGCCCCATATAGAGGCCTTCTTTTGGTAGTTAAATTTGCCCAAAATAGGGCTTATGTACAAATTTGCCCAAAATAGGGCATATGCTTAATGAAATTTGGTTTAGGTTTACATTTTTTATTTGTTTTCGATTTTCTTCACATTTACGCAGTGTCCGCGTGTTGGGCGCAACGTGCGACCCAAACGGACACGCGGACGCGGGCCGCTGTCCGGGTGTCCGCGCGGCCACCCAAACGGCTCAAAACGGACGGCCCCCAGCGCGTCCGTTTGGGTCGGCGCGTTGGAGATGCCCTTACGTACGCTGTGAATGTATGTTTGTTTTCTCTTTTTTCCTTTATAGATGTAAGTATACGAATCAAAATAAATTTTGAACGAATTGTGCAAATAACTATCTGATTTTATAGTTGTGTTGGTCTCGCTGAAATATTTGAAAGTGGATCTTGACGTATTTTAACAAACATTTTTTTGCACTTACTTCAGTGGTGGTGCATAATGTTGCTAATGCCACATCTGAACGCATTTGGGTACAACTTTTGCTTACAGAGTTGGGGATCTCTCAAGGTCACGCTTTGGTTATGTGGTGTGATAACATTGGTGCTACACACCTTTTTTCAAATGCGGCATTCTATGCCCGAATGAAACACATCGACATTTTGTGAGAGAAGCATGTTGCAAAGAAGCTACTCCAAATTAAGATCATGTCCTCCAAAGATCAACTTGCTAAAATCTTCATGAAGCCGTTGCCAATACTTTAATTTAAGGGTTGTCGGCGCAATCTTAACTTGCTAAGTACTTCAGACCATAGTTAAAGATTGAGAGAGGGTGTTAGGCTATATTTATACGTAGCCTCTTATACATCTTGTACCTTGTATTAGGTGTCGAGCGTTCCCCGAATTACATCATAATACAACTGTTGTGTGCCTTTCTGGGTGGGTGTGAGGGTGACAAATGGATTATAAGTTTATAACATAATATTGTATCACTCAGGTACAATAGGGTTCACTACAACACCCAGTCAAGGTGCCGACAACCTGAATTCCTCGGCATAGGCAAAAGGTCGTCGACATAATACTATCTCGGCACAGCCTATTTGGTCATCGGCAAAGCCCCCAGGTGGGTCCCGTGGAGGCCTAACGACCGTTAGGCCATGAAGGTCCACGTGCATCATTTAAAAAAAATCATTTTTTCAAATTCTTTTTTGAGGCAATTTTCTGAATTGTTTGAAAGTTTAATCTCTAAACATGCTTAATATCAGGTCAAATTACTTATTAATAGTCAAACTTTGCACTCGGACACCCAACATGCTTAACTTTTTCGTTCCTTTTGGATGAGCTTCTAGCAGAGGAGTTATTTTTTGTTGACAATAGTACCCTATCAATCCTATTAACGCTTGGGCCATGACATCACACTTATTATTATTTGAATTCCGAACAAATATTTGACTAAATAACCATTTTTTAATAATAAATCATGAAATAATAAAATATTTTTATTTTATTTTTTCATCCATAAAGTACCGTGCATAGGTATCTAGGAAATAGTTACTTCCAAGTGAATCTTCCCTAGATACCTAAAATCCATTTTATTATGATCCATTTCGCGAAAATATAGATTGTGCCAAAGATGCAAAATTGTTTTCTTTTTATCTTTTTATTCTAACTCGAAAAAAGAAGAAGAATAAAAAATTGCAATGGATTTAAAACGAGAGCTTATTCTTAAGTAAATCAATTGGGACATACTTCTCTAGAGTGTCCCAGATCTGTTTTCCATCTTCCATATGAAAACTGAATCTAAAACGTAGAAAAACTCGTATTTCCTTTTTGATTTTGAAGAATCTAAAAATCGCAAAACAGCCGTAGGCGGTTGAAATCGGATGTAACTTTTTCTGTAGATACATTTTCATATAAAAATGTTTTCATCGGAAATCCTATGCAACCAGAAAAGCCGTTTTACCGAAGCATGACGTCATTTTGCATAATATATAAAAATTCATGTTTATTAATTTTCCTAACAATTAGAACACATAATACATGGTTATCACAAAATATTTTATTTTTTAAAAGAAGAAAAAAAACGAAGGCATAGGGGTGAAAATAAGAAAAAATGTACCGATGGCTTTGTCGTCGACATAGGGCTGAAGAGAAAAAAATGTGCCGATAGCTTTGCCGTCGGCATAGGCTAACGTTGTTGCCTCGCCGTCACGGCGGAGTCCGCCGGGCCACACGTCCCCCGGTGACAGTCAGCACAGTACTCCCTATGCCGACAGCTAACCTATACCGACGGTCATGTTGGTGGCCTGCCAGGACCGGGTCCTATGCCGACGGCCCCGACAAAAAGCCGTCGGCAAAGGATTTGGCCGTCGAGGCCTTGTGCATTTCCTGTAGTGGTTGATGAAAGACCCAACATTCTTGGAAGAAATGACGGTTCCAAAGCATATGCACTAAGATTTGTTACTCATTTGTGTCTTTTTGAGAAGGAATAAGAAAGATCGATCTCTCTTATGGTACACTCTAATCAACGTTTAAGAACCACAATTTTTTCATTTTATTCATGAACGCAATAGTGGTGGAATTAACAGATAACCGTGACTGATAAACATACATGGTACAGTATGAACCAGCACACACACACATGCATGGAACAATGGAAGCATATTAATGAGGTGCACCTACACGCGCGCTCACGTACATGTCGACCTGGAGCACCGCGTTGAAGGTGGCGTTATCTGCGGAATATGTCTGGAAAAGGCCGTACCCCGTGGCTCCGCGGAACACGCCGGTTCCGCCAACGACCGGCAGCTCCCTAACGGGGTCGAAGACGGCGTCCCTTCCGTGCACGGCGATGGTGCTGCCGTTGTGCGGCCCAGCCGTGAACACCAGGTTGACGGTGAACAGCAGCGCGATGTCCGTCCGCGACGCGAGGATGTAGAACCCCTGCGCTGTGCCGACGGCCGGGGACGCCGCGTCGGGTCCCTCCGTCAGAGGGTCGTCGATGACGTACATGTCGCCGAAGCGTTTGGTGGGGTCGACGGGCAGCGGCGTCACGCCCCTGGCGACGCGCACCGCCGTCGCTGGGCTCGACGGCCCCGCCGTCACGATGTCGTGCAAGTAGAAGTTGAGGTGCGTCGTCGTCTTCCTGGCCGCCGCAGCGCCCACGAGGAGGAGGGATAGGGAGACTAAGACCGGTAGGAGCTGCATGGTGTATGCTTGCTAGACACACGTAAGTGTACGGTATAGTCTATCTAGACTCGGAATGTTTACAATTTGTGCTCGATAGAAAGTACACGATCTCTTTTATAGCCTGCTTGCCCTATATTTCGATAGGCAAAGAAAAAACTAATAGTTGTGCTAGTGTTTTCCGCTGCAGCCTGCATCTGTATAATTCATATTGGTCTTCTCTTCTTCTAAAAGAGACGGGTTACCAGATTCGAGGATTTTCGAACTAATAATATATGTAATTATTGGACTGACTGTCGACTTCCGAATATATATACCCATTTGATATGCTTCAAAGTCAAATTTCTCAGCTATACAGAAAACTGTAGAGTCGGCCAGTGAAGCCCACTTCTGCTCCGGTGCTCCCCCCTTAGAAAAATTCCCCCCTTAGAAAAATTCTAGGCGCGCCTCCGGGGGAAACCCTGATCCCTCGTGGGATCGGGCGAGGGCGACACTTTCCTGTGTCGTTTTGCCTGCTGGGGTCCTCGCCTTGGTTGCTCCGTCGGCCGGAGGGAGCTGTGGAGCGGGTTGGTTGTCGGCGTCGACGAGCGGTTTGGCTTCCTCGACTCGGTGGTCAGGCGAACGCGTCTTCGGTTTCGGTGTGCTCCGGGTGAAAACCCTGCACCGGCCTCGGCCGATGCCGGTGATGGCGGCGCTCTCGGACGTCGCTCCCCTCGTTGGAGGCATCACTGTGGAGGCCCTTCACTGCAAGTTTGTTGTTCGTGTTGTCTGTCTTGTCGGTTGCGTCTTCGGCTAGGTGGTGCGCGACCCCGGGGGTCGGCGTGGTTGTCGGAGCGGCGGCTCCGTGCTTTTGCCTCCGCCTTGTGGCGTTTTGAGGTGTTTTAGGGTGTCGGCCTTGGCCACTGGGGTGGCTAGGCCGTCGGCTCGTGTGGTGCGCGGCCTCGGGGCCGGCGTGTTGTGTTGTGTTGTATCGGTTTTCGGCTGGTTTCCCTCATAAACTGGTCATTCTCTTCTCCTATATCAATGAATGGCAAGCCTCTTGCCTAGTTTCAAAAAAAAAAAAAATTCTAGGCGCGTCAAACACAACAACGGTGGAGATTTTCTCATATATGTTCATAAGCGGGGGTACGACGTAATTTTAGTGTAGGTCCACCGTCCGTACAACCTTCTATATGCCCGTATGGTCCGCGTTGTGTTGTACCTCGTTTTTGTACCTATCTAAGGTCACGTGCGTGTGCCGAAATAGAAAGGTCCTATAAAGATCTTGCTCATGTGACCTCTTTTTATTTTCTTACATGACGAACACATACCATGCATATCAATATAGACAGGTATACATGGACTCGATATGGATTTCGGCGGGTCCAACAAAGAAAATTAATCCAACTATAACCCTTCAACTTGGGTTAGGGGGGAGCACCGGAGCAACCCTCAGTGAAGCCACTCTATGGCAATGGCAAGAGTTCTGTTAGAATCAAGGTTCAAAAAAGCGCTACGCGCTAAGCGAGCGGTGAGGCACTGCTTAGAGGAACTGCTGCTTAAGCGAGCTTAAGCGCCGCTTAAGCGCTCAGGCTAAAATCGTACGAACATGAAACAGGGAAGTCAAGATGGGCACATATACCTCTATAATATGCTGTAAATTTGTATCCTAAGCATGTAATGCTACATTTCTGAGAAATACGGGGATTAATACCTTGGTTAGCCTCGGTTTTGCTCCAATATCTTATAAACACACAAGCAGCTAAGCAAACAATGTAACAAACACAAACAAGCAGCTAAGCAGTACTGGAGTAGCAAGTAGCTAAGCAGTAATGGAGTAGCAAGGAGCTAAGCAAGACCTAATCAAATTAATATAGCATCAATGCGTCGAGCAAGGAGCAGAGCAACACAGGCAACACACCAACACTCGCATAGAGGAGATTCTAGCACAAAAGATGACCAGATTCCCTGTCTCGCTTAATCGAGCGCTTAGGCCAAAAGCGAAGCGGAAGGCAACCGCTCAGCGCTTAAGCGCGCTTAAGCGTACCTAGGCGTACGCTTTTTTGAACCATGGTTAGAATACCCTCACAAGTCAAAATACAGGTCTCCCGACTGCATCGGCCTCAATCTGGATCGATAGCTCCAGTGCAAGCCGCTTCAGTTAGGCCATCGCTGCTAGTGGGGCGTCAAGGTTCTACAGATGCAGCAAACTTACAAGTGACCAAATATTTGTTTTTTTTTTCTCTCTCATACGAACCATAGCTCCGGCCTCTGGGTTCCACTGTCTTTCAGTATATTATCAGGTAATACGGGACCGCGTTTATGTGATGCACCGCCTGAAGACAAAAAGGAACAGAAGAATAACTGAAACTAGAGAAACTTAACCACCTCAGTCCTCAGGCCACCTTGAGCAAAGCTAAATTAGCAGCGGTACCAAGTTAATCGCCGTACCGAACAACAACCAATTCCACAAGACCTCCACGTACAAGTCTACAAGCCCCGTCAAAGATTTGCCTCAACCAAAAGAGATCTAGAAATATACAAGCTACCATGGTGATTTCATCCTGATCATAACCCATTTGAATCAAAATCGTCGGGGAAGAGTACTAGCCCAGCCGGGTGAAGCTCTCCTGACACTACAGGAAAACGACGATGTGCCGACGGTGATTGCCGTCGGCGTAGCTTGAAAAACCGTCGGCATAGGGCTATGCCGACGGTGACCCTCGGCGTACGACCGTCGGCAACGCTGCTCGCCGGCATAGCTATAAAACCGTCGGTATAGCTAAACCGTCGGCACATCTCCGCTAAGCCGTGGGTTAAACCTGGCCGTCGGCATCGACGCAGCCGTCGGCGTGCCAGCGCTAACGGAGCTGGGCTAACGGCGGAGGGAGCTACACCGTCGGCATATCTTGCCACGTGCCACGCTCTAGCATGCCGCTGCGGATGCATCTAGGGATCTATGCCGACGGTTATACCGTCGGCATAGCTCCGCAACGCGGCTACATCTTAATGCAAATTTAGCCAGGTCATTTCAGTTTATATGGGCTGAGCCCAATAATTCAGCATGTCTTTTCTAGGCCATGGCTATTTCTCGTTTGGGCTTTAGCCTTTTAATAGTCTTTTTTCTACTTTGGGCCTTGTTACAGTCTACTTTTTTTGGGCTGGACTTTCTACAATACATTTCTTCTTGGGCTGATAGTCCCAGTTGTTAGAATGGCCAATTAATCAGGTCAATTTGGATTCTTCCTTGCTCCACTTGTCAGGATTTAATTTCACAGATTCAAAAGTAATCAAAACAAAGTGCATGCAATTATTTTGGTAGCAGCGATAATTAAGTCTTATTTCTATGATTCAAATCACATACACATTAACAACCCAGCTAACAAAATACAACACAATGAATTTGAGAAAGACACAAGGCTGTAACTGAATCTACGCCAAATTGGAAACCCGTCACAGTACCATACCCCTACAGCAGGAAAGATCAATTATCAGTTGAAGCATGAAAAAAGGTCCTTTTTTGTCCGGCCAGACTCGTCTCCCAGCCTCCAGGTCTCCTTGCTGCTGCATCGTCTCCACCAACGCCACGGCAACCTGCGACTGCTCCAGGTGTGCACCCCTTTCTCCAGCAGCAGATGCGAGTGGTTGGACCATCCAAGAACAAGCCTCAGCCGTCGGCTCATACATCCATCCTGCATTAAAATGGACCATCCAAAGGTAAATCAGTCCACATTGACACTTTTACATTACCATGCTATGATGCCTAAAACCAAGGCAAGGCAACAATCAAAACCATTGAGGAAACCGGGACTGGCCACAATAACAGTTTCACAGTTCACTCAACATACATGCTTCCAAAAAATGCATCAGATTACAATCAAATTTAAAGTTTTATTTTGTCCTTGTTCAAACAAATCATATTGTGGCATTAGGAAACAACTACATAACCTTACATTTTATCTTAGAATGAAAGGCTGATACCTCTCAGAGAAAACTGGAGTACAGTATTTTTCAATTTTACACAGATCATTATGACATCACTTACATCATAAATTAGAAAAGAAAACAACATGCACATCAGCAACCATAAAGTAGTGTCATAGAGACTCTGACCAGAACCTAAAACAAAGGTATTCAGACCATAGCTAGAAATCGTAACACATGTCTGTCTCAACTAGTATAGATTTTCCCATCAGTAATTCAATATTAAATCACCCTTTCATGTATACGATTGTTCATCATTTAAGTAGGTAACCGCTACATTTTGTGGCTACTGCTACTCAGATTAGATACAATCAACGGGGGCATGTGCAATTCTAATTTAGCAAAAATTCCATGTCCATCTTAATGTTGCAACTGTACCTATGCAGATATGGTAAACAGTCAGACCATACTTTCAAAGCTGTAGACCTACCGGTGCTATTTTTTTGCTGCATTGAGCATTCCTCCCACCATCCATGAGTTTCTGGTAAAAGCTATCTTAATCCACCGAAACAAAAAATGAAAACTTTAACCAGAAGGAACAGGCTGAATATTTTCTGCATCTGAACTTCTGAAGTAACACTAACAAGTTGTCCTAACTGAAAATTGCATGATCTGAAAGTTCTGAAGCTTCCGATAAGAGCAAGGTTACAAAGGTTTGCTGATGCCCTTAGCAGCCATAATTTATTGTAATCGCGTACACTACAACTTCTGCCAAAGGATGGCTTACATGCATGAATTGGACAAGTTTCTGTGCTTAAACCATTTAACAAATTAGCAACCAGGTGACTGCATCATTTTTTTCCGAGTTTCTTTTCTTAACACAGGCGATGCAACAAGCAGCATCCGAATCAAGACCATAACAGTAACGGCAATGCAACAAGCAGCCCAGAACAAAACCAATTTACGCCAAAAACTACACACGAACATCTCCTGGAGAGTGCTCGAGATTTCATCCACATCAAAGAACAAAGCGGACGAGCCGCAGGGGAGCGAAGATGGGGGAGACAGGAAGCACGTACCAATTTAACTGTCCAGCTTGATGTGCGCCTGGTCGCGGTCGTCGTAGAGCTCGGCGGCCAGCTCGAAATCGTCGTCGACGAAGGCCTCCGTCGCCTTGCTCTCAAGATCTGACGTGGCGGCGGTCGTGGCGGGATGCGTCTGCAAAGAGCTCCCCGGTGGTTGGCCCGGCCAAGCTAGCCTAGGTGCAGAGCAAGGCTACCTCAAAATCGTCGTCGACGAAGGCCTCCTTCGCTTGGCTCTCGAGATCCAACGTGCAGAGGGTTTACCAATGTTCTTTTTTATTTTCTTTGGTTTTTTTAGACATATGCACATGGAAACCATAGGTTGGGCATAATTTACCATAAAATAGGCACCGGATGAGCCGTACCAGGAGTTTCCACATACAGATCCTGGATTTTACCAATTACTAGCCCATGTGTGCGAAAATCGTCAACGCCGGGTACATGCAAGGTTATCCAAACCTTACATAACACTTGTACACATATGTTAGGGGCATATGCAAGTTTCCAGCGATTTCGACGCTTCGGTGATCTGTATCTTGGGAAACCCTAGAGCGGGGACCCTGCTGATCTACCCACGTAGCTTTCTCCATGCGAGGGTTTACCAATGTTCTTTTTTATTTTCTTTGGATTTTTTAGAAAATATGCACATGGAAACCATAGGTTGGGCATAATTTACCATAAAATAGGCACCGGATGAGCCGTACCAGGAGTTTCCACATACAGATCCTGCATTTTACCAAGTGCTAGCCCATGTATGTGGAAATCGTCAACACCGGGTACATGAAAGGTTATACAAACCTTACAACACACTTGTACACATATGTTAGGGACAAATGCAAGTTTTCTAGCGATTCCGACGCTCCGGTGATCTGTATCTTGGGAAACCCTAGGGCGGGGACCCCGCAGATCTACCCCTATAGCATTCTCCGTGCGAGGGTTTAACAATGGACTTTTTTTATTTGCTTTGGTTTGTTTAGGACATATGCACATGGAAACCATATGTTGGGCATAATTTACCATAAAATAGGACCCAGATGAGACGTAGCAGGAGTTTCCACATACAGATCCTGGATTTTACCAAGTGCTAGCCCATGTGTGCCAAAATCATCAACGCCGGGTACATGCAAGGTTAGACAAACCTTACATCACACTTGTACACATATGTTAGGGGCATATGCAGGTTTTCCAGCGATTCCGACGCTCCGGTGATCTGTATCTTGGGAAACCCTAGGGCGGGGACCCTGCAGATCAACCCCTATAGCTTTCTCCGTGCGAGGGTTTACCAATGGTCTTTTTTATTTGCTTTGGTTTGTTTAGGACATATGCACATGGAAACCATATGTTGGGCATAATTTACCATAAAATAGGCCCCAGATGAGTCGTAGCAGGAGTTTCCACATACATATCCTGGATTTACCAAGTGCTAGCCCATGTATGCGGAAATCGTCAACACCGGGTACATGCAAGGTTAGACGAACCTTACATCACACTTGAACACATATGTTAGGGACAGATGTAAGTTTTCCAGCGATTCCGACGCTCCGGTGATATGTATCTTGGGAAACCCTAGGGCGGGGACCCCGCAGATCTACCCCTATAGCTTTCTTCGTGCGAGACTTTACCAATGGACTTCTTTATTTACTTTGGTTTGTTTAGGACATATGCACATGGAAACCATAGGTTGGGAATCATTTACCATAAAATAGGCTCCGTTTGAGCCGTAGCAGGAGTTTCCACATACAGATCCTGAATTTTACCAAGTGCTAGCCCATGTATGCGGAAATCATCAACGTCGGGTAGACGAAACCCTAATACAGGAGCCTCGCAGATCTACCCCTTTGAACGACCTCCAATGATACTTGACCATGTACTTTTCTATTACTTTGTGTTGTGTTAGGTCATAAGAATATGTAGTACCAATAATTAGGCCATCCTACCTCAATATTCCCCCCGGTAGACGAAACCCTAATCCGGGAGCCCTGTAGATCAATCCCTTTGACCGGTATCCAATGATATATAGTTGACCAAATGGACTTTTGTAGGTACTAGGTCACATAAAATGATGTGTACTAGTTAAACCATATCTCTAGATTAACTCTAGTGCTCAGGGTAAAACAACATATAAAGTAATCGTGCATGCAAACATTACTAAGTACATAGAAAATAAAACCAAGCAAAAAGTTCCATTAAGTATCATGCATACAAAAATTACTAAGAAAAAAACCAAACCCTTGAACTAGCAAAAACTATGCAAAATAAAAAAAACTGAGCCTACGACCGACGGTATAACCGTCGGCATATCTTGGAGTTGCTAGAGTAGGATGGACCCTAACGGCAGTAGCTATGCCGACGGTTAAACCGTCGGCGTAGCTCTGGGACCAAACGGCGAGCCGACTACAGACGCAAACGCGCGTGGAAGCCCGACGGCGGAAGCTGCGGCGACGGTGACCGTCAGCGTACCTGTAGCTATGCCGACGGTTAAGTGGTGCCGACGGTGACCCTCGGCATAGGTGGAGCTACGCCGACGGTGAAGTTATGCCGACGGTGTTTCGACAGCCCTCGGCGTCCGTGGACTACGCCGACGGCCCCGACCTTTGGCCGTCGGCATAGGTCCACACCGTCGGCACAGTGCCATTTTCTTGTAGTGTGACGCGCACCTCAGCGATCCTGGAGCTACCTCTCCCTACCGGCAGTGCCGATATTGTTGTCGCTCCTCCTCTGATCCCCTCCCTCTCGACATGAGAGAGCACTCCGCGTGTAAAATTGGGGAATGAAAAAGAAAGGGAAATGAAGAAATCCAAAATGGCCGGTGACAAAAGAACTGGACAAAAGAAGACAGCCAGAAATTGGATAGCTGGCCAAAAGAAATTAGTCAATATAGCCAGATAGTAAATCTGTTCTTTATTTCGAGGAACCACATATATGGGTGCGTAAACTGATAAATCAGGTGCTTAATGTGGTGTGCCTACACCCGAGCGCGCACGTACATGTCGACATGGATCACCGAGTTGGTGCCGTTTGCAGAGTATGTCCGGAACAGGACGTACCCGGTGGCTCCGCGGAAGGTGCCGGTGCCGCCAACTACCGGCAGCTCCCTCACGGGGTCGAGGATGGGTTCCCTTGCGACCACAGCGATGGTGCTGCCGTTGTGCGGCCCCGCCGTGAACACCATGTTGAAGGTCTGCATCAGCGCCATGTCCGTCCGCGACGCGAAGATGTACAATCCTTGTGCTTTGCCGAGGGCCGGGGACGACAAGTCGGGTCCCTCCGTTAGAGGATCATCGATGACGTACATGTCCCCGAAGTGGATGGTAGGGTTGTGGGGCAGCGGCGTCACTCCCCTAGCAACACGTACTGCCGTCGCTGGGCTCGACGGCACCGCCGTCACAATGTCGTGCAGGTAGAACTCGAGGTGCGTCGGGGGATTTCTGGTTGCCGCTGCTCCCACAAGGAGGGTCAAGGAGATTAAGACTGGTAGGAGCTGCATGCTATGCTTGCTCGCTGAGATTGCTTACAGTCTATGCTCGATCACCACTTATCTTGACGATAAAAGTACACAATTTCTTATAGACAGGTCATGTACTAGTACTAGCCCAGCTGCCCCGCTAAGTATTATTTCCTTTATTTATCGATCTATCTACCTACCTATCTACCTTATTTATATATTTATATCTATATGCATATTCATTTCTATATCTATATCTATTAAATTAGAGAAATCGTGTACTTTTATCTACCTACCTACCCTATATCTATATCTATATCTATCTGTATCTATATCCATATCCATATCTGTACCCATATCTATATCTGTATCTGTATCTATATCTATTTCTATATCTATTAAATTAGAGCTAAAGGTAATTATTTTTTGATAAAGAGAATATATCGCGAAGATACCAATTACATCATCCTCTGCAACAACGCAATACCCTCATACCACTACGGATGCACATAGTCTAAAAATCCCGCTACACTGATATATTTCTCGTAGCAGCAATATAACCACCACCAAGACAAAACATGAAGTCCAAATTCTTCAAAAGCGATGCCTTGAAGAAGAAAACAGTGTACAAGCGTCATCGTCGTTCGATCATAGATCTTAGATTTTCACCCTGCAGACAGCAGTATCCACTCTCAAAACAATGCCTTCAACAAGATCATTATCAGATACAACCAATTACGGTCACACCTACGATTTTCACCTTGAGTGGTCACACTATGAACTTCTCTTGTGTTGTCGTCCCACTTGCATACCATTGCTACGAGTCCTGAATCACAAAGCAAATTCTTCATTGTCGCAGACTCAAATAACTATTACTAGTCCTCAACTCTCGGCTTTCATGACATTCCCCGTCTCTGAATTCACCATGGAACGAAACATGTCCCAAGATGGCAACAGATAGAAGAGCATAGCGCCGCTCTCTCCTGAAACCAAACGGTTGGAAAAAAACATGGGTGCGCACGACCACCAAACCCTATCCGATCCAGCAATCTCCATGCATGATGCTTTCAATGGAGTTTGCTGGCGAAGCCTTACGAAACTCGACACTCCGGCCATATCAAATGGGACAAGCATCAAGCAGATCTTCATATTAGTGCAAGAGGAACCCTAGGACAACCACTATTGTTTTGGCGAGCTAGCGCCTCCCACGCTGCCACTTGCGGGTTGACCCCCACCAGTGGAAGGTGAGGAAAGTTAACACATGAACCACGAGCTCGTGTCGGTCAAGTGGTCTCCGCCCCGAGCAAAAGATGCCCATCACGACACCGCAGCGAGGCCGGCAGCGTGCACCGCGCGGCCTCCTCACGCAGCTCCGGGAAACCTGAGGCCACACCAAAGACATATCTAGGCGGGAGCCTAGACCTACAGAAGCCGCCGCGTCACCCCATGCCCAGATGTCCAAGGAAAGCCCCCGCTTCCACGAACAGGGCATCGTTCCATCGCCATGAGAAGGAGCTCCACCTCGCGCGTACACCAGGTACAAGGGAACGTCACCGTCGCCGCACGAACGGGATCGCTGCCCCAGCCTCCACACGCAGATGAACACTAGTACCGTTGATGGCTGTAAAAGCAACCATCTTTATGCGCATTTAAATCACATATTAAATCAAGTAATTGATGAAATGTGTCTCTAGCCTTGCTATTAATTACTAATTATTGCAAACATGTGCAAATCCTTGTTTTAAATGGTGGGATGCGGGAAATCACATTTTTATGGTAAAATCTGGAGCAACAAGGGAAGAATCAGGAGTTGCCAATATGCATAAATCAATTAGGGTCGAAGAGACGCATCCAAAGGTGTTAACGAGCATTGGTACGGGCGGGGCTCATCCATACCGTCCGCCTGTACCACCTGGCACCGCCTTCGCCTAGTCAAACGAGCAACTTTCGTGAATATGCCTATATATTTCGAGACTCCAGCCGCCACACAAAGAGCCGCCATTCTCAGATTGCATCAGAAACACTCCCTGAGGAAGATTCACCACTTCACTGCCACCATAGTTCATCATCTCCATCTCCATCCCATCTCATAGTCATAGCCATAGAAGCGTGTGACCTTCCATAGAAGCGTGTACCATCCAGGGGCTGCTAGCCTGCTACAAAGCGCCAACCATGAGGATGGGGGTGTATCACACTAGCTACATTTCATTTATATATATATTTATTATTTTTTGGTAAAAGAAATATATTAATATCGAGAGATACCAATTACATTAGCCTCTGCAACAATGCAATACTCTAATAGCAGTACAGATGCACACATAAAAAAAACTAAGAAAATAAAAGTCTCGCTACGGTATTCCAGCCCTTGCAACAACAATACATCCACCACCAAGATAATATCTGAATTCCAGGTTCTCCAAAAGCAATGCCTCCAAGAAGGGAAGAGAACATAAGCGTCGTCGTCACCCGGTCAAAAGATGTTAGGTTTTCACCTTGAAGATAGTCCTCGCTATCAAAACAATGCCTTCAATAAGGCCATTGCTAGGCACAACCAATAAAGGCCAAACCTTAGATTTTCACCTTGGAAGTTAAGACTCTGAATTTCACGTATGCTGCACCTCCCACTTGCATCACCACTAGAAAAAGGCCTAACCGTAGGATCACTACCAGTGGCGCACCATGCTAGTGGTGCGTCACTACTATCATAGCAGCGACACACCTCTACATGGTGCTCCACTGCTATCATAGCTACCAATGGTGTACTTGGTGAATAGTGCGCCACTACTATGTTCGACCAAGTTTTGACCCACCCTATAGACATAGCAATGACGCAACATGTATAGGTGCGCCACTGCCATTTGAGGTAGCAATGGCGCACCTATACATGGTGCGCCTGGCTAGGGGGTGGTGGACATTTCGGGCACCACTTAGAAAGTGGTGCACCCCTTGGTCGCCTTTTCGTTTTGAAAAAAAACAAAAAAAGGGAAATACATTTGTCCATCCAAGCATGGGTGTGGGTGCTTCCACAGCCGCCGGATGCATGAGATTTGGACAAGATGCTAGATGAGAAAAATTGTATTTCAGAAAAGTTGTTCTGGAAATATTCTCGCAATTGGACGAAACAAAAGCCAAAGTTCCTATTTTACTGTCACAAAGATGGATTCCAAAGGGGAGACGGAGAAGAGCCGGGAGGTGGCCACACCATGCCTAGGTGTGGGCCCCTTGGGCGCCCACCGACCTCTCCCTTTCGCCTATAAATTGCATCCTCGGGAAAAACCTAAACACCCGAGCCTTCATCCACGAAAAGTTCTGTAGCCATCGCCATCGCCATCGTCGACCCTAGCTCGGGAGGGTTCTGAAGCTCTTCCCGGCACCCTGCCGGAGAGGGAGATCATCACCGGAGGCCTCTTCATCACCATGCATGCCTCCGAAGTGATGCGTCAGTAGTATATCTCTAGACTACGGGTCCATAGCAGTAGTTAGATGGTTGTCTTCTCCTCCATATGCTTCATGTTTAGATCTTGTGAGCTGCCTATCATGATCAAGATCATCTTTATGTAATGCTACATGTTTTGTTCACTGGGATCCGATGAATATTGAATACTACGATTAAGTTGATTATAGACATGTTTATATGTTATTTGTGATTTTGCATGCTCTCCGTTGCTAGTAGATACTCTGTCCAAGTATGTGCTTGTGACTCCAAGAGGGAGTATTTATGCTCGATAGTGGGTTCATGCCTCTAGTAATCTGGGAGAGTGACAGTAACTCCTAAGGTTGTAGATGTGTTGTTGCTACTAGGGAAAAAACAACAATGATTTATCCAAAGATAATTCTATTGTTTACTTTACACAATTTACTTAATACAATAATCTGTTGCTTGCAACTTAATACCTAAAGTTGTTCGGATGATATCCCGAGGGTGGATTATTAGTCATAGATGTAGTTGGATTATGGTCTATGAATCTTGTTGTAATGCCAAAATGAATCTCATAGTAATCATCTTGTCATGTATGGTCTTTATTATGTCAATTGCCTAGCTGTAATTTGTTTACCCAACATGTTATTTATCTTTATGGAGAGACACCTCTAGTGAACTGTGGATCCCGGTCCTTTCTTTTACACTGATAAACAATCTACTGCAAATACGTGTTATGTTTTCTTACTGCAATCATTGTTCTCTTTATTTCACTGCAAACAACATCTCTTTCCACACTATATGTATAATCCTATGTTTTCAGCAAAACCAGTGAGATTGACAACCTCATTATAAGTTGGGGCAAAATATTTTGGTTGTGTTATGTGCAGGTTCCATGTTGTTGCTAACACCGGTAGTGTGCCCTGCCAAAGTCAGCCAACAACAACCTTCAGAAGTGATTTCTTTCTCCTACTGGTCGATTTAACCTTGGTTTCTTACTGAGGGAAAACTTGCTGATGTGCTCATCATACCTTCCTCTCGGGGTTTCCCAACTTCATACTCTGCACAACATCAGTCCCCACAAGGACTCACTTGTGTTACATTGCAAGTTCATCTGCACGCAATTGCCTTTGCAGTCTCAACCATATTTATTACGCAATCTAGCTCAATCCTTTGGATCTTAACATTGTGGTCCATATCTTGAGAATCTATCGACTTTACCTTGGTGGTAACTATTGAAAATTTTCTAATAGGACATGCTGAGTCTGAAATATCTTTACACCTAACCTAAGCTGAATCTCAAGCGGCAATGATGGTTATTGTTTCACAAGGATTTTTTACCTAGGCCTCTTTGTAAATCTAGCAAGATTGATGTCGTGGTTAAGACAATTAGTCGGAAGTCCTAATGCCATAACCTCTTGAATCATCAAGAATAACCACTCTTCATGAGGATATTGTGCGGCTTATTCTAGGAGTTGCTCTCATAGCATCTTTTCAATTCCGAAGTACAACCTTGACTCAATGACCTATTGAAGGCTCGTCAATAGCCTAAAATTGGTGTCAACATCAAGGAGAACATCATAAGCAGTTTTGCTAAATGTCTTTCGGTCAATAACTCGAAATCATTTCTCCGGTGACAACAACTACGTTATGAGAAAATTCATTCCCCGGTGATCTTTCCTCTTCCTTTGGATTTTTACTTGAAGTTCTCTTTAATTCGCACGTTGTGTGAATTCGTCAGCAATCTAGGTCCCCCGCCTTTTGAGCATATTTCAATCGTTTCAGGTATCCTTGCTTGAAGAGTGACGATGATTTTGAAATCCAAAGTTACTCTCGTTGGATAATAATTTGTGCCTCTACGAGTCACCCTCTCTAAGAGTGCCTCTTCATGGTAACCAAAGCAGTTTAACTGTTTGCTACTTGTCCCTTCGTATTCTTGTAAAGCGTGGAGCAATTGCCTACCAAAATTTGAAACTTCTTCCATCTCCTCCGTTATCTTGATGTGTTTCATGTTTGTTAGCTCAAGAGTTGTTTTTCAACACTCCTTCCATGAGTTGATGATGAGATACTCGATCTTTGTAAAGATCCACCGTCCAGTGTTCCCTCTTTTCTTTAGAGTGAAGAAAGCAAAATTAAGAGTTCTTCATGGTGTCGTGGATCAACTTCTTCAACAAAGAAGATCATCATGGTATCGACAAGCTTGTTGAAGATCGGTGTAGTCCTTGTTACCTTCTCTTTTCCTACCTTATGAATCTCGGGGACAAGATTCTTGTAAGGGGGATAGAGTTGTAACATCCCTGCTTTGCTAAACCTTAATTAGGGTTGTTTTGTGCATTCATGAGCATCATTTAAAATGCATTAAGAAAAATTTGCATTTTAATTTGCACCTTAAATTGATCTGGAAACCATAAGTTCCAAATTCTTCATCTATTTGGAAATTCTCTTAAAATGTTTCAAATGTTGAAAACCCCAAAACAAAATATGTGGACCCTCAAGTATTATTAGGAAGGCCACAAAATATTTCCCCCCCAAAGTTTAGAGTTATTTTTGAACTCCAAAATATTTCCAAATAGCAAAATACTATAGTTTTAAACCCTTTTGTCAAAATTCCAGGAAAACCCTCAAAGGCTATAGGGGCTTTTTACAAAAAGCCCTTTGTCTTCTTCCCTGGACCAGGGAACCTTCTCGGTGGAGCTCTCCCCGTCGTCGATCCCTCTACGAGATGAACGCCACCGCCGACCGCCCTCGCGCGAGGGGATAAGGACCCCGCGCTGAAGCCCTCGTCCGTATCCTCTCTCTCTCTCTCTCTCTCTCGCACGCTTCCCCTCTCTCCCTAGCTCTCTGCGCGCGCCAAACCCTAGCCGTGGCAGTCGCCGCCTCGCGCCGTCGCTCCGGCTACCCCGCGTCCATACGACCACGCCTGACGCTCCGCCTCGACTTCCTCTACCTCCCTGCCAAAGTAATCAGCCGCGGGCGCTCCCAATCGACGCCAACGACGCCTTCTTCCCCACAGCCGACCGAAGCTCGCGGTGACCGCCGCGTCACCGGTCGACTTCCTGCCGCCTTACCATCGCCTCCATCCGAACCGGGGTGAGCTAGACGTCCTCCTGAGCCTCTCGACGCCCTCCATCTCTCCCTCAGTTGGCCCCGCGCCTTGTGCCTGCGCCGGCCGCTGTGCGAGTTTGCCGTCGGCTAAGCTCCGGCGGCCAGTAGGTCGCGTTGCTGCGCCAACCTGCTCCCCACGAAGTCCCATGTCGAATGCCCTTGCTCCCATGCCCACGGGCGCGCTGTAGCGCCGCCGCTGGATGATCGATGACGTTGTCTGCCGTGGTCAACCACCGGCGGTTGACCTGGTCGGACCCGGCCGTCAATGCTTTTTATTTTTATAAATATTTTCTGTAAATATTAAAACTATCACACGTGGGTCCGAATATCAGATATTTAATCATTTCGAAAATGTTTTAGAAATTAATAAAATCTGGACAAGTGGGTCTTAGATTTTTAATGTTTTCCAGAAATTCTAGAAATTGAATAAACTTGTATAATTCATAACTTATTCATTTTAAATCAGAAAAATATGTATAATATATCAAAATCTTCAAAAAATGAGATCTACACTTTAGTATCAAAATCATTGCATTGTTAAGAAATTTTGAACCCTGTCCTTAATAGAAGAATAAATGAACCATCTTCTGTAATATGTGGGGTTTATGTAATTGCAAGGTATTATGCATTCCAACCCTATTTAAATTGATGAGCATGTTATACGCTCACTTTCATTACTATTAACATTTCATGTCATAACTATTGCATGCGCATTTCATCGATGCCATGTGTTGATTGTTCTTTTTACCTTTCCGGTATTTGCTTCTTCGCGACCGATAGAGCACGAGTCTGAGACGATGAAGATGAACAACACTGAAGATGAATATTTGTTCATCAATGAAAAAATCAAGCACAAGATCTCCGAAGATCCCAGCTTTCTTTGTCAGGGACAAAGGCAAGCCCTAGCGTGGTTCATATATGGTTTCGAAATGCTTTTACTTCCGGTTCTACATATTGCATGCGCTTCAACTGTCTTTTACCGATTTACCGATAGGTAGAGTTATCCTATATGTGGCATGTTTCACCATTGTAGCCTCAAATGCCTGATCCACTGCTCCTAGCATAACTAGGTTTGGCATGTGTGCATCGCTAGAGCCTTTATATCTTTATGCTTAGCCATGCTTAGTTTGTTACACTGCTACTCCGGTCTTTAGACTGGAGTCTTACAATCAAATGAAACTAGCATTCCAGGTTGACGTGGTAAGTATAGAGATGTTGTTAAACATGGCTAAATGCTCAGATGAGAGGCCACATTGGGATGTGGTGGGTTATTTCATTTCTGCCGACCCTAGGAACCGAGTTCTCGCCTCTTGAACCAAGACCGAGCGTACAACCACACGAGGACCTATTATGGTACCCTCTCGACTCACTAAATTGCCTAGTTGATTCCATGAGTCACATAGTTTGGACGTTATCTGGACATATGCATTGCATTCTTCTTGGGGGAAAAGGTACATAACATGTAGGTAAGCGTGGCCGTGGTGGCTGGGGGTTGCGGCCCCTGGGGAAACCCACCTCGCCTCACATCGTTAAGGACCGACTTTGGGACTTGACCCGTTACGGCGGAATAATCTTAGCACGTGACTCATGGTCTTGGCGACAATAAGGTAAAGGTCGTGGTCAACCACCCTCTGCCGGCTTTCCAAGAAAGATAGCTAATGTCTGGCATTAAGAGTCGATTGGTACGTGTGGATAAAGTTGTGCACCCCTGCAGGTGATAAGGGATTAACTTATCAATGCCTACAAGTTGTAGACTAGGGTTTAGTTGGAAGTAGAGGGCAAGTAGATCTCGAAGGTTTCAGCCAGAGATGTGCTCGACTGCTATTAAAACTAGGGTTGCGTGAAACAATGAATCGATCCTTTCTTTGTCCCTCGACTCCCCCTTATATAGGAGGCGGAGCCGAGGGTTTCGTGATGTACAAGTTACAGAGTCCGGGAGGGTTTCGTGAACCGTCCCGCGATATTTACAAGTTGATATTCCTAATACAACTCTATCTTTCCAAACTATGTAAAACTTCGGGTCGTGGGCCTTCAGTAAACCCCGAGTACCTTCTTCGGCAGGCCCATTGGGGATGCCTATGTCAGTAGCCCCAGAGATTTTGCTTGAATCGTAGAATCAGGGAAAATCTCCATCTTTACAATCTGCATATGATTTCTGCAAGTCGACAAATTTTTATAAAGGAATTGTATATTGTACAGGGATAACAGTAATTGGGGCTGGTTCATCTGACGGATCAGGTACCAGTTAACTGCTCTCGTAGCAATCCGCAAAAACCTACATCAAGATCACGTCCCTGGACATGATCTCGGGATACTGGCGTAATTCGACATGTGCCGCTTAAGGTCTTACCAGATGTCGAATTCCAGTCATGTTTTATCGGGTACCTGATACGTCTCCAACGTATCTATAATTTCTTATGTTCCATGCTAGTTTTATGACAATACCTACATGATTTATTCATACTTTATATCATTTTGATGCATTTTCCGGTACTAACCTATTAACAAGATGCCGAAGCGCCAGTTCCTGTTTTCTGCAGTTTTTGGTTTCAGAAATCCTACACAGGAAATATTCTCGGAATTGGACGAAACAAAAGCCCACGGCCCTATTTTCCACGGAGGGTTCCAGAACATCGAAGAAGAGTCGGAGACGGCCAGCAGGGGGGCCACCCCATAGGGCGGCGCGGCCCACCCTCCTGGCGCGCCCAGGTGTGGGGAGGCCACCCCCTGGCTCCCCCGACGCTGCCCCTTCGCCTATATATTCCTTCATCTCCGAAAACCCTAGGACAATCGGTCTTCCTCCACGAAAAGTTACGTAGCCTCCGCCATCGCGAAGCCAAGTTCGGGGGACAGAAGTCTCTGTTCCGGCACGCTGCCGGGACGGGGAAGTGCCCCCGGAATCCATCTCCATCGACACCACCACCATCTTCATCGCCGTTGCTGTCTCCCATGATGAGGAGGGAGTAGTTCTCCCCCGAGGCTGAGGGCTCTACCGGTAGCTATGTGGTTCATCTCTCTCTCCCATGGTGTGATCTTTATGTGATCATGAGCTTTGTAATCTAGTTGAATATGTAGATGTTACTCTTGTCTATGATGCACTCTATAGGTTACTTTAATATGAACTCCGGAGTAACTCTCCACGGTGTGATGGTGACGGTGTGCGCATCGTGTGTGATTCCTTTATGAAGTTGTGGAGCTTGTTTACTCCGGCTTGAGGTGTGCTTTTGTAGCCCTACACAATGAATGGTGTTTGTTATCAAACAAGAGAGTGTTTGAGAGTAGCATCTATTTATTCAATTATGTGATCATTGTTGAGAGTGTCCACTAGTGAAAGTATGATCCCTAGGCCTTGTTTCTAAGCATTGAAACACCGTTTGCAACAAGTTCTGCTACATGTTCGCTTGCTGCCATTTTTATTTTAGATTGCAATTACTACTTATAATCATCCATATTACTTGTATTTCAGTATCTCTTCGCTGAACTAGTGGACCTATACATCTGACAAGTGTATTAGGTGTGTTAGGGACACAAGAGACTTCTTGTATCTTAATTGCAGGGTTGCTTGAGAGGGATATCCTTGACCTCTACCTCCCTGAGTTCGATAAACCTTGGGTGATTCACTTAAGGGAAACTTGCTGCTGTTCTACAAACCTCTGCTCTTGGAGGCCCAACACTGTCTACAGGAATAGAAGCGTGCGTAGACATCAAGCTATCTTCTGGCGCCGTTGCCGGGGAGGTAAGGTAAAAGGTATTCACATCCTTCGACTACTAAGCTATTTCCTAGCACTGTTGCTGGTGTGTGAGTGCTCGAAGGTATCTCCTTTAGATTCTGCAATTATATCTTTTTGTTTCTTGTTTTTATTTCACTAGTTAGGCTTAATGGAAAACAACAAAAATATTAGAGATCTTTATAGTATTTATCTTGAGTTAGGACATGAGGTGTTTGAAGAGAAAATTAAAAAACCTATGGAACTTTATATGCATGCTAATGGCAATGTTATTAGTATGAATGCTTTGAACACCATTGTTGCTAATGCTTCGGAAAATTCTAAGCTTGGGGAAGCTGGTTTTGAGGAGCATGATATTTTTAGTCCCCCAAGCATGGAGGAGAAAATTTACTTCGATGGTACTTTACCTCCTATATATGATGATTACAATGATGACTATGATATTTTTAGTCCACCTACTATTGAGGAGAAAATTAATTATGATTACAATATGCCTCCTATATATGATGATTATGGCTATAAAGAAAGCACTTCTTGGGAGATAACTCATGTTTTTATTTTGCTACTGTTTTGTTGCGTCTTGGAAGTTGTTACTACTGTAGCAACCTCTCCTTATCATGTTTATTTCGTTTTGTGCCAAGTAAAGTCTTTGATAGTAAAGTTGATACTAGTTTTGGATTTCTGCGCAGAAACAGATTTTTAGCTGTCACGAATTTGAGTTGATCTCTCTGTAGGAAACTCGTAAAATCCTGAAAAAAATTCTTTTTTTTCGAGAGCACGCGCAAAGCGTGCCTTATCTTTATAGAAGAGAGCAACAACATTTACAAGACTCGGCGGCCAGATGCGAACATCATGCCCGAGAACCCACACACAACCTAACTCCTCCTAAGCCTACTCTCTCGCGACATCTAAACTCCTACCTCTCCTTGCTCCCTCCCAAAGCTGGAACTCGTCTCTGATCTCCTGCAGCATTAGCTCAACATTCTTCTGCCTCATTGTGTCGCCGAAAGCCCTCGTGTTACGTTGCTTCCAGAGCGTCCATGCTGTGCAGATCACCATGGAGTCGAATCGTTTCCTGTCGCTCCTCCTCACTCGCTTGCGGGCCTCCGTCCACCATCTCTGCAGATTGCCTGTGTACCCTGGGTCCGCCAGCTGCAGGCTCGCACTGTGAAGTACCCTGCACCACACCTGTCTCGCATAAGGACAAAGGGTTAGAATATGGTCCACATTGTCCTCCTCCTGTAGACATGTGTAGCAAGCGTCCGGATGCTCCTGGAGCCCATGTCTCGCCCTACTGTCAGACGTCCATAGTTGGTACCTCAGGGCCAGCCATACAAACATCTTGCATTTCATGGGAGAGAAGGAGCCCCACACTGGTCCATGCATGCTCCATCTCATACTCCCCTGACAAAGCATGCCGTAGGTATGTTTCGCCGTGTACCTTCCGGATTCCACCCCTTTCCAGGATATGTGGTTCGGGCTTCCAGCCTCCCTCTGCACCGACTCAACTGCCTCCCAGAGGGTCAGACATTCCCTCCAGAGCTGTCGTCGTGGTGAACAGACAGATGCCATGGAATGGCTTAAGTTGGGGCCGAGTTGGATGCTAGAGGATTCGGGGGAGGGTTTTTGGATTAGATTGGATGAACTTCCGCGTGCTTTCCTCAAGAACTTGGCCTAAGACAGAGGTAGAAGAAGAGAGTCACAAGGAAGAATTCTGCTCTAGATCTTTCTCTATATTGATTTCAACAGAATACAGGTTTGTGCGTACATCTATCTCATTGTCTCATGCCCGCGATGGGGGTGTGCCCCCTCTCCTTATATAGGGGAGAGGGTGGCTTACAGGGGAAGAAACCCTAATGGCATCTTTGAACAGACAAACTACTTTACAAAGCTACTTTAATCATAGGTGACGCCGGTATCTTCTTTAAACGGAGAGGCTGACGTCTTCCGGTTGCTTTTGGCGTCACCTTCCTCTTTGGCGCCAGGGCTTCATTTAAAGTTACTTTGCTTAGGTCATCCTTGTCCTCTAGATCTTGAGAGAATCTTTGACCAGTCCTGCCGACGTGCTACAGTGCACTTCTTACCGGCAGCCCGGTGTCTTCTTAGCCCATACCGGTATGCCTCTCTTTGGGGATACCGGTATAGATTTACTTAGCCAAACGCTTAACTTTGCTCTCCGGAATGAATATCAAACCGGTATCTTGATGGCTCAAGCCATCCGGTTTGGCTTGCCTTTGGCATACCGGGGGTCATCCCCCCAACATTAGTCCCCGAAGCTGGTATAGTCCGGTGGATCTCATCCGACGGACCATGCCAGTTTCCCATCTTCCTTTCCGGTGGCAAATCTATATCTTCCGGCATCTTTGCCGAACTCACATCTTCCTTTCTTTACAAAGTGTCTCCGGTGTCTTTTCTTCCGGTATCACTGACATTAAATCCCTCCTCGGCGAAGTCGAGAATTTCTCGGGTACAGTGCCTGTCTGTGACATACGCACTGTGCCTGACGCGCCAGTGTCAGGGGTCACTTCCCTTCGGCTTCTGCGCCTGCATTTATGGTGCCGCACCGGATCCTTGCTGCCGTTCCGGATCCGTGTGGCCTTCCTGTGGCATGTTATTTTCCGCGCGTGTATCATCGCGCCACGTGGCGGCCCACGAACTGAACCATCGCGGCCCAGCGGTTGCCGGCCCATTATCTCTTCTTCCTATATAAGAGGGAGCGGTTCCTTCTTCCTCCTTTCTTCGCACTCTCAACTTCCTCGCGCGCACAGAGCTCTTAGCCCTCTTGCGCCCTCGCCGTCTCCGTTCTCCACCAGAGCTTCGCCGCCCGGTGAGCCTCCGCCGCTACTTCGCCAAGCCTTGCCAAGCTTCGCTGCTCGGAGATTCATCGCAGTGCGCCCGCTGCTGTCACGCCGTTCGTCCTCCGGCGACCTCGTTTCTCCTTCTTCGTCGCCGGACTTGCTCAACGACTGTGAGCTCGTCGCGCCACCGGCGACCTTCTCCTTCAGCTTCTCCTCCTCCTCAGGTTAGGCTCGATGCGCTTTTACCCCTCCCCTCTTTGCTCTTCAGATCTTGAACCGGTAGGGCATTTACTTTTTCTTTTCTTTTGCTTTTTCTCTTACTCGTAGATCTTCGCGCAAGGGTAGCTCTTTGGGAAATCTGTTTTTCGGGTAGATTCGTATGTCTAGTGAAGAGTCTCTTTCCGAGTTACCCTCCAGTATCCACCGGAGTGAAGCATCCGACGGACTTTCAGCAGATCTTGCCCGGATGGAAGCCGACACCGGCAAAGATCAAGAGGCCGGCAGCTCTAGCCAAGCTCCCGGAGTAGATTTATCTGGCGTGACCCGCGGGGCCTGGAAAGGCTCCGACGTAAATCAGCACGAGATTGACTTGCTATACCGGTCTAGAAGGATACCGGAAGGAGTATCCTGCCGGCTTCCGGGCAACGAGATCGAGCCGGTACTTGAACCCGGTGAGTTTGTTGTCTTCCTCGCTCACTTCGAGCGCGGCTTCGGCCTCCCTGCCTCTGACTTCTTCCGCCAATTCTTGGATTTCTACCAACTTCAGCCTCACCACCTTCCCGGCAATGCCGTTTTTTACCTTTCTTGTTATGCTACTTTCATGGAGGCATACATCGGCGTCCGTCCCACTCGCGAGACTTTCGCTCGCTTCTTTTCCCTTCGGATTAATTCCGTTCAGGGCAAAGAAATTCCTAAGCCCAAACCCCCCGTTCAATGCGGGTCTTGCATCATCGGCTCCCGCCAAGGGAGCTCCTTTTTCAAGTTTTCCGGTCTCGAATCGTGCCGGTTATGGCAAGGGACCTTCTTCTACGTGAAGAACACCGGCGCCCTAGATCTCATTAACCTTCCGGCTTTCAATCCGGCGCCGCCCGTGAAGGTCAATTGGAGCTTCTTTCCTGGGACGAATCACATTGAGACGAACCGGGTTGTGCGCTTCATGGAGAAGTTGATGAAAGAAACCAACATTTGTTCTGACAACATCATCCGCGCTTTCATCTCCCGCCGGGTGCTCCCCCTCAAGCGGCGGGCTCACAAGATGAGCGAAATGTATGGCCCTGGCGATCCCACCAAGATCACCGGCCTCCCCCTAAGCAAAGAGGATGTAGTCCTCAAGGCTAGGCAGATCTGCCAGACTGCTATGCCGCTTGACTGGGAGTGGGGCTTCGTGCCTCTTAGCTCCACCAACCCTCCAACCGAAGAAGTAAGAAACTGCGCAACCCGGGTTGCTATACCGGTAACTGTTGCGTTGTGGCTAACTGTCTTTCTGTTTCTTTTCAGGCTAAGCAGCGCTTCCCTCGTATTACAGCGGATAAGCGAGGCCCTTGCCGGAAGCGGCCTCTGGATAAGGTGGACCCTGACCCCTATATTCATTGGACCGACCTCAAGATGGGCCGCACCCACACCTCGCGCCCCGGTAACCTCTCGGCTGAAGCTCCCGGTTCCAGTGATGATCTCACTGTGTTTGAGGTAGTTTTTCTTTTCCGGTCTCTCATGTTTTATTGTTATTTTCCTTCTGTAGATGCTCCCTCAGCTGGCCCCCAACCACAGGTCCATGAGCATGTGGCTCCTCTGCAGGCCGAGGTCGGCCGCGAGTTCCTGGAGAAGCTCGCCTCCGAGGGCAAGAAGAACAAGGCACCGGCACCGGATCCCGGTTCAAGCCAGGCCCCTCCCGCCAAACGCACCCGGACGGAAATCCTTGGAGGGAAGGAAGTAGGCAAGAGGCGCTACAAAGGGAAGACAATGCCGGTCTCTTCCGGGTGAGTTTTTGTTTTTCTAATTGTTTGGTTTTACAAACTTTCCTTCTGGTTGTTTTTTCTTATCCTTTCTCTTTTTCTTTTTTAGCCCTGCGCTCACGCTCTCCAAGGGCGCTACCGGTACGAAGCCGGGGAGCTCCGAGGGAACGGCCAGGACCTCATCTCCTCCTCGTTCAAGCCCGGTACATCTAGGTACCGGCAACCCTTCTGCCTCCCCTCTGGGAGGCACTCCAAGTGCGGGGCGCGCGGCCCCTACACCTCCTGATCACCGCGCGGAGGAGGACCTCGTCCCCCCTCCAAACACGCAAGATACCGGCGCCAGCAACATCGGCGCCGACACTGAAGCTACCGGGCGGGCGGAACCTCTGGTTCCTTCCGCCCCAAAAAGAAAGAAGAAGAAGAACTCGACTTCTTCCCCCGCCAAGTCCGTGCCGGACACTTCCGCGCCGGCAAGCTCTACACCGCCGCCAGAAGCTCCTATTCTTGAGCCAACTGGGGCCACGCCAACGCCGCCGCCAAGCCAAGGACCCTCTGCGGCTAAGCCGACGCCGCCGCCAGAAGGCGCCAAGCTCCGTGTGTCGGAACCTTTCAAGGGGAAGGCCACGACTTCCGGTACTTCAGCCGCCAGGCCGCAGTCCATGGTGCTGCACGTCGGCCCCGCCGCTGCCGTGGCTGGAGAGAAAGCTACCGGCCTGCTAGGCCGGATCACGGAGCTGAAGCGCGATGGCCGCGAGTTGGGGCATTTGCTTGATTACGCTGAAAAGTGGAATCGGGCAGATGTGTCCGTGGCTACTCGCGGCCTGGGGAAGGACCGGCTTCCTGCCATCGACCCCGCCAGCCCCCGGTGCACGGAAGAGCACTTCATGCGGCTTCGGCGCGCAGTGAAAGAATTTGACAATGCGTGGCATGACGCCACCAACAACGTGGTGGTAAGTTTCACTAAACTTTTTGCAACTTTTCTATTGATGCCGGTTTTATTCTTTCCAGATTTACTCATATCCTCCCAGTCCCCGAGTTTTGGGTTAGAGCGCAGCTCTGAGCGCAAATCTTCCTCTAAGATTTTCGAAACCGGCACCTTTCTCATAATTATTTTGCTTTGAACAGAGCACGGCGGACGCCCGGAAGCGCCTCTTCGAGGAGCTTCTGTGGTAGCATCGGGACCTCTCTGAGGCGCATAGCAAATGCCAAGGTGAGTTTTCCTGCCTCCGGCATCTTCTTTCCGGCAACTTTTCTCTTCTAGTACTTATAATCTTTTGCATGATAGCCATCCCGGAAGCTTCCCCCGAAGCTCTCAAGACTCAGCTCGCCACACTCCAAGGTACTTTTTCTTCTTCGGTTAACTTGCTTTTCCGCGTTACATCAAATATGGTTTTGCTAAGATTTCCTTCCCGGATTCTAGGTGAGAAGGAGCAGCTTATCCGGGAGCATCGCCAGGCTCTGGACGCCCAGAAACTCGTTTCGAGGGGGCTGAAGGACCAGCTCATCCAACTTGGGCTTAAGCACAACGAGTAAATGAAGGCTGCCCAAGCTGCCGCTGAGGCTAAGCTGAACGACGCCCTGGAGGATGCCAACAACTCCACCGTGGTGCTGCGGACCGAGCTGGAAGAGGGAGCCAAGGCGCGGCAAGCAGCCGAGGATCGGGCCGCGCGCCTAGAAGCAAAGCAAAAGGAGTATGACCAACTGGTCATGCAAACTGACGCGCTTGCCCTCCGTAAGTTTTTCTCTTTTCTTTTCCGGTTGCGCTTACAAGCTTATATTTTCCGGTAGCATGTCCTTATCTTCTTTCTTTGCTTCGTAGGGCTCTTTTCGGATTCTCAGCCTCACGCGCAGAAAAAGGTGGCCGAGCGCCGGGTGCAGCAAGCATTCAAGAACCTTGATGCGCCCTGGGACCCTTATGACCATCTGGTTGCACTTTCTGCGCGGGTCACCCACATGCGCGCGGTGGACCGGAACCTCGCGGATCTGCCTGACTTGGCGATCCATCTCTTTAAGGTGCTATGGCCTGGAGAGGAGGTGCCGGCAAGCCTGACGCTTACCTCCGACTGCCTGAAGGGTGCCGGCCGGAGAATCCGTGAGTGGCAGTGCTCCGCAGCTCGTGCCGGAGCCAACGCTGCGCTGCGCGTCGCGTGCTCCTGGTACCCGGACATGGACTTGGATGCCCTCCACAGCGTGCGCGAAGGTGCTCCCACCGATACGGATCCGATCCTCACCACGAAGCGGCAGGATCGCGCCTATCGGATTGCTGAGTACGCGCCAGTCCGCACCTTCATCCCCCCTCCTTCCAACGTCAAGGACTACCTCAGCGACGAGGAAGAAGGAGAAGATGAGGAAGATGAGGACGCCGGAGAAGGTGACGCCGTTCCGGAAGGTCCAGAGGCCGGTGCTGCTCCTCCCGAAGCCCCCGCTGTTTAAACACTTGTTGTAACATGTTTGCCTGCTCCTGCTTACTTCAAAACAATGCTCGTTAAATTCTACCCCGGTATGCCGGGGTCTTATGATGTAAAAATATAACTTATCCTTTTGGTTGTGCTACTATGTTATTTGCCGGTATGTTATGCCGGTAAGTTATTAAGTTATGCTTATCTGCTGACTTAGCATTTTCTTTATTGTTTGCTTTGATCTTGCACTGTGAAGATTCCGGAATTGTTTCCGCATCCAATTTGATGCACACCTGGTTCTTTCCCTTTGCCTCTGCCTACCTCTTTGGGTGTTTTGGCGTACGAGTTACAAAGTTCTTTTGCCAAGCGAACACTTTCTTGAACTTAGGAAAAAACTCGAAATTTTCACAAAAAACCGGTACAACCGGGGTTAGTTAAATTTTTACGGATTGCCTATTCCCATTCCCTCTCTTCGTGGTTCACGTGCTTAATTCCTACCAGCTTATCTTGCTTGCCATGAAGCCGGTTTGCGGACAGCAGCAGAGTCGAAGACTCCGGTAGGTTTAGCACGTTACTAAACCGGAAAGAAAAAAATGTTCAGTAAGCAACCGGTAAACTGAAAAAATAAACATATTGCATGCAAGCTTAGTAGGGGTAGTCCCCGATATTCATTCGAGGTTTCGGCATCTTTTATTTATAGCAAATAAGGTACAAAAAAGGAACTTCTTACACCACAACTTCAGGAGTAGAAAGGACGCAACAAAGCTATGTTCCACGGACGCTTGGTCTCATCTCCGGATCTGTTCGCCTTTCCTTCTTTCCATTCCTGTGCATCGATTAGGTAGTAGGCATCATTGTGGAGAGCTTTGCTCACAATGAAAGGTCCTTCCCATGGGGGTGAAAGCTTGTGCCGGCCTTCAGTGCGTTGCACTAAGCGTAACACCAAGTCTCCTTCCCAGAACACCCTCGGGTTAACCTTCCGGCTGTGATAGCGTCTGAGGTTTTGCTGGTAAATGGCTGTTCTTGCTAATGCCAGCTCTCTTGCTTCTTCCAGCAAGTCCACATCGTTTTCTCGGGCCTCTTTTACCTCTTGTTCGGTATAGAGTTGCACCCTTGGTGAGTCATGGAGAATGTCGGTTGGTATGACTGCTTCTGCTCCGTAAACCATGAAGAATGGAGTGTATCCGGTAGACCGGTTTGAAGTCGTTCTTATGCTCCACAGTACTGATGGTAGCTCATCGAGCCAACATCCCGGTGTCTTTTCCACCGCATCAATGAGTCTTGGTTTGATACCAGAAAGCACCAAAGCATTTGTTCTTTCCACTTGGCCATTGCCCTGTGGGTGTGCCACTGAGCACAAATCCAACCGGATATTGTTATCCTCACAAAATCTTTTGAACTCACCTTGAGCGAAGTTCGAGCCATTGTCAGTTATGATACTGTGCGGGTATCCATACCGCAAGATGACATCTTTTAGGAATTTCACCGCTGTGCGTCCATCACACTTTGCGATAGGTTTCACCTTGAGCCATTTAGTGAACTTATCCACCATTACTAGAATGTGGGTCATGCTGCTCCTTGCAGTTTTGAATGGGCCAACCATGTCAAGGCACCAAACAGCAAACGGCCAAGTTAGCGGTATAGTCTTTAGACCGGATGTTGGGGTATGATTTTGCTTGGCGTACCTCTGGCACCCGTTGCATTTTCTTACCAAATCCTCTGCATTTTCCAAAGCAGTGGGCCAATAGAACCCATGCCGGAATACTTTTGCCACCAGCGCCCTTGATGAAGCGTGGTGCCCACATTCCCCTTGGTGAATATCTGCCAGCATCTCTTTTCCTTCTTCTGGTTCCACACATCTTTGAAGGACACCGGTAACACTTCTTTTGTACACCTCGCCATTGATGAAGGTGTATGCTTTGGCTCTCCGCTGGATCCTTCTTGACTCAGTTTCGTCAACCAGCAAGGTGCCGTTGATCAGGAATTCCTTCATAGGTTTAACCCACGATGGTGCTTCTCTAACCACAAACACTGGCACATCTATCTCCATGCTGTCCACAAGCATCGCTTCTTCCGGTATGGGCGTCGCAGTCCCCGAGCTTACCGGAGAAGTCCCCGGGTTTGCCGGAGCAGTCCCCGAGTGTACCGGCATAGTCCCCGGTGATGGGGATACACCCGTAGGGGGTGGGTCGCCAGCCCTACTCGCTATGAAGAAGGAAGACCCAGCTGGGCTGCCAGTCGGCTTAAGTGACTGGGCCATGGAGCGACTGGGCCCCCGATCCAAGGCGGAGGCCCGTGCAACTGGATGAAGAGATTGCGTGCAGGAGAGGTAGCGAATCCAGGATTAGTAGCAACTGTGTGATTCGGAGTTATCTCCATGTAACCCTAGGTCGGGGGTGTCCATATAAACCCCCGAGCTAAAACCCTAAAGGGCACGTGATCTGAGATTCAATCTCCCCTGGTAAGCTCCTGGCGTAGCCGCCGGCTGAGCCCCCCCATTGTAATTCTCCACTTAGCAATAAAGAGCTAGCAGGACGTAGGCCCTTTACTCTCCGGAGGGGCTGAACCTGGGTAAACCCTTGCGTCCCGTGCACCTCGATCCGCGTATGGCCATGTTTCCTTGCCCCCGCATCAACGAAGTGCTGCCCCCGGTAGCATCTGCCGTGGTCATATCCACGACAGTGGCGCCCACCGTGGGGCATGGAACATCAAGCCTCCGAGCCGCGGCGAGGCCCTACTCGCCGATACGCCGGCAAGTCGCCACCGGCAGGATGATCGCCACCGGCGGCTTCTTCCACATCCAGCCGAGCTCCTACCGGCCGGCTTCGACTCCCCTCGCGCGCGCCTGGATGGTGCCGGTCGGCACCATCAATCTCTTCGTCGGGCTCACCGGAGTCAGCGACCCCGGCGAAACTCGCCCCAGCCAGGGGCACGATCCTTTCGCGCCGGGACAACTCCTCACCGCAACTCTCCCCCTCACGGGCGAGGTCCACACGGAGGCCGAGCAAGCCTTGGAAGACGACGCCGACTCGGCCGCCGCAGCATCAACCGCCGAGTCCATCGCCACGGCGTCGGTCGCCGGGTCCATAGTCGCAGCCTCGCTCGGGGACTCCATCACCCCAGTTTCCAACCTGAGCGACTTCGAGGACGACTCCGTCCTCCCCCTCTTCAGCAGCGACTCCGACTCGGACTCAGTCGATGAAGCCCGGTACCAATACCCCACTGCCGTCTTCATGGCGGCTGGTGAAGGAGATCAACCTCCACAAGATCCCTTCTCCACGCCGCTTCCTCCCACCGCGAGCGCGGCCGAAATCGAGGCACATCGAGCGGCCTTAGAGGAGCAACGGAAGAGGGAGCTCGTGGAGCGGCAGAAGTTCCGCCTCGAACAAGATTTGGTAAGAGCCGTGTCCCACTACCGCAACGAGCGAAATCGCGCACGCATGGAACGCATCCAAGCACAAGGCTTCCCCAGTGCGCGCCTCAACTTCGACAATCCGGATGGAGAAGTCCGGGTCGCCCGACCCACGAACCCCGACATCCCAGAGTCGAGTCGGGCCGCCGCCGGAGGAGTAGCTCACGGAGCACCGCCACCCCCCCTCCACCTCCTGGAGGACGACCGCCTCCCCAGGCAGAGGTCGACGCCAACGGCCTGCGCCTCCATTCGTCCCCAGCAGACAACGTCGCGGCGGCCCAAGCCACCCTCGCCAACCTCCCTGAAATAGGGGAGGGTGCTATCTTCGTACAGCACGCCAAGGCTTTAGTCGCCAAAGCTCTGGAACAGCAACACGCTGCCGCCGACTCTCAAGGACGGCTCTACTCGCGCTCATCGGCAAGCAGAGCTGCGTCGTCAGCCGCGGCGAACCGCGCAGTCGTCAACATCAACAATTGCCCACCTCCAGCGCCACGAGCCGCCCATTCGACTAATCATCGAGTCGAGCCGCGACCTGCGCGAGCGATGGTCGCCGCGAACGGGCAAGCGATTGACGCACGCACTCACATCCTCAACGACCAAGAGTGGCGAGCGCGCAACCGGGCAAGTGACCGCCTCACCGACGAGGCCCCGCGCCAGAGCGCGTTTAACCGGGTAGGACCGGCATGTTTCGGCCCCATGATAAGAGGCGAGCCCTACCCGGTTGGGTTCAAGGGCCCTCGTGACATTGAAAAGTACGACACAGATATCGACCCCACGGTCTGGATCGACTCGTACACCATGGCGATGGGCATCTTGGGTTATTCCGAGCTACTCGCCGCCCGCTACTTGCCCCTCATGATGGACAGAGTGAACCGTCATTGGTTCAACACCCTCACACCAAACAACATCGATTCATGGGACGAAGCCAGGGCCGCCTTCATCCAACACTTCGCCAGCGCGTACACGCGCGCAACAACCATAGAAGACCTGGACCGCTGTGTTCAAGGCCCACGCGAATCGACTCGCCGATGGGTACAACGCTGGCAAGACATGTGGACGACCTCCAGCGGCATCAGCACCGACACGGCAATCTACTGCTTCCGAAGGTGCTGCCGATATGAACCACTCAGCGCGAAGCTCCGTCGAGTCAGCAGGGATAACACTCCATCGCCGAGCTCTTCGACATCCCCCTGCGCTACGCCGACGAAGACCCCACAGTCGACTCGGACGACGAGTACGGCCAGCGGCGCAATCGCCGCCCCACTCACTCCGACAAGCGCCGCGGTGACTACCGGTTCAGCGGCCGGTCCAGTGGCGGCAAACGCCACGCCGATGGTGGCCACACGGAACTCGTCGCCAATGCCGACTACGAGCAACGCGACCCAAAATCGTTCCGGCGAGAGAACCGCGCACCAAGAGAGGACCGGCCTCAGCCCAAGCGGTTCGACGCGCACAGCTTGCTAGATGCCCCATGCATCTACCACAGCAGGGAGGGTGATACGTCCAATTTGCATCACTATTTTATATCATAATTTGCTGTTATTCATTGATATATTTCATATTGGGACACAATACTTATGTTATTTCATCTATTTTGCATGTTTCATCATTATTGGAGGATCAAGCACCGGAGCCAGGATTCTGCTGGAAAAAGCACCGTCAGAACGCAATATTTCGGAAGATCAACTGTGGAAGGAAATTATACCAAAAATCCTATTTTTCAAGATGACGAAGGAAGCCAGAAGGAGGAGCCAGCTGGACCCAGGGTGGGCCCACACCATAGGGCGGCGCGGCCCATGGCCTGGCCGCGCCACCATGTGGTGTGGGGGCCCCACAGCCCCTTTCGCCTCCTTTTCTTCGCGAAACCCTTCGTCCCGAAAACCTAAGCCACAGAGGGTTCCTCACGAAGAGTTACAGCCGCCTCTGCGGGGCGGAGAACACCAGAGAGAAAAGAGCTCTCCGGCGGGCAGGAATCCGCCGGGGAAATTCCCTCCGGGAGGGGGAAATCGACGCCATCGTCACCGTCATCGAGCTGGACATCATCTCCATCACCATCATCATCATCTCCACCATCATCACCGCCGTCTCCTCCACAGCACCTCGTCACCGCTGTAGCAATTTGGGTTTGAGCTTGATTGTTTGATAGGGGAAACTCTCCCGGTATCGATCTCTACTTGTTGTTGATGCTATTGAGTGAAACCATTGAACCAAGTTTATGTTCAGATTGTTATTCATCATCATATCACCTCTGATCATGTTCCATATGATGTCTCGTGAGTAGTTCGTTTAGTTCTTGAGGACATGGGTGAAGTCTAAATGTTAGTAGTGAACTATGGTTGAGTAATATTCAATGGTATGATATTTAAGTTGTGGTGTTATTCTTCTAGTGGTGTCATGTGAACGTCGACTACATGACACTTCACCATTTATGGGCCTAGGGGAATGCATCTTGTACTCGTTTGCCAATTGCGGGGTTGCCGGAGTGACAGAAACCTAAACCCCCGTTGGTAAATCGATGCAGGAGGGATCGCAGGATCTCAGAGTTTAAGGCTGTGGTTAGATTTATTCTTAATTACTTTCTTGTAGTTGCGGATGCTTGCAAGGGGTATAATCACAAGTATGTATTAGTCCTAGGAAGGGCGGTACATTAGCATAGGTTCACCCACACAACACTTATCATAACAATGAAGATTATTTAGCCGTATGTAGCGAAAGCACTAGACTAAAATCCCGTGTGTCCTCGAGAACGTTTGGTCATTATAAGTAAACAAACCGGCTTGTCCTTTGTGCTAAAAAGGATTGGGCCACTCGCTGCAATTGTTACTCTCGCATTTTACTTACTCGTACTTTATTCAACTGTTACATCAAAACCCCCTGAATACTTGTCTGTGAGCATTTACAGTGAATCCTTCATCGAAACTGCTTGTCAACACCTTCTGCTCCTCGTTGGGATCGACATTCTTACTTATCGAAGATACTACGATACACCCCCTATACTTGTGGGTCATCAAGACTATTTTCTGGCGCCGTTGCCGGGGAGTGAAGCGCTATTGGTAAGTGGAATTGGTAAGGAAAACCTTTACTGTTTGTGCTGATTTTATTTCTGCCTGCTGCTATAAGTCATTATGGAGAGATCTTCTCTTCAATTTTTATTTGGGAAATCTACTACTACTGCAACGGTAGTGGATGAGGCGCCAGGTGAGGAAGTGATACCATATAAAATACCTATGAAAATTATTGAACGTGTTATGGATAACCGCTATGAAGGGGATGAAACCGTCCACCTCGGAGATCATTTATTGTTCTTACATGAATTATGCGGTTTATTCAAGTGTGCAGGTATTGCTATGGATGAAGTGAGGAAGAAACTATTCTCTTTATCGTTATGCAGTAAGGCGGCGCATTGGTATAAATTACTGGATAATGGGGATTCTCTTGAATGGAATGATATTGTGCCCCGGTTTTATTCTAAGTTCTATCCTCCAAGTGAAATTCACAAGGATCGGAATTGCATATATAATTTTTGGCCTCATGATGGAGAGAGTATTGCCCAAGCTTGGGGGAGATTGAAGTCTTTAATGCTCAAATGCCCCATTCATGAGCTTCCTGGTAATGTTATTATTGATAATTTCTATGCAAGACTTTCTTTTCAAGACAAGACCTTGCTGGATACTTCTTGTTCTGGATCATTTACACGCAACAAAGAAGAGTTTAAAAGGGACCTTCTTGATCGGATCCAAGAAAATACTGAAGGTTGGGAGAACGACAAGGATAGAGAATCAGGTATAATTTATGATTATAAATGCATTGAAGCTTTTATGGATACTGATAAATTTCGTAATATGAGTGCTACATATGGTCTTGATTCTCAAGTTGCTGCAAATCTTTATAAAGCTTTTGCCTCTCATTATGAATTGCCAAAGAAGAATTTTGATAAGTATCATGAACCGTATAAAGATAAAATTGATTCATCTATTAATAAATGCGTTGTAGTTGAAACTGCTGATCATGTTATTCCTGAAGCTTATATTGAAAAAACGCCTTTCCCTGCTAAAATGAAGGAGTACTCTGTTATAAATAGTGCGGTTCATAAAAGTGAAAAGAAACCTGTAGAACCTGAAGAACAAATAAAAGTTGAACCTGCTGTTGCAATAGTTAAAGATCTTGTGACTAAAAATGTGGAGGATGGTCATATTATTTTCTGTGAAGATGCTTCTAATATTGTTTCACATCCTAATAAACCCAAACAAGCTAGTGTTCCTATGCTATCTGTTAAAATTGGTAATCATTGCTATTATGGATTATGTGATATTGGTGCAAGTGTTAGTGCTATTCCTTATGAGCTTTACACAGAGATTATGCACGAAATTGATTCTTGTGAACTTGAAGATATTGATGTGGTTATTCAGCTGGCTAATAGAGAAACTATTTCTCCAATTGGTATTGTTTGATATGTGGAAGTTCTATGCGGTAAGATTAAATATCCTGCTGACTTTTTGGTACTTGGTTCTGCTGCTAGTGATTATTGTCCTATCATTTTTGGTAGACCTTTTCTAAATACTTGTGGAGCTATTATAGATTGCAAGAAAGAGAAAATTTTGACTAAATTTGCTGGTGAATCTTATGAGTTTAACTTCTCTAAATTTACCAAAACTCCTTATAAAGCTGATTTGCCTAGTGATGATTTTAAAATGGAGCAATGTGCATCTATTGTTCTTGTTCCTAACAATCCTTTGCAGCAACATTTGGAGGATAGCGAGAGTGAAGTTTTTAGGAAAGAAAGAGTTGAGCTTGAGGAAATTTTTCTTCGCCAACCTATTCTCAAGCATGATTTACCGGTGGAAGATTTGGGTACAACACCGCCACCAAAGGAAGATCCTGTTTTTGATTTAAAGCCTTTACCTGATAATCTTAAATATGCTCATATTGATGATAAGAAAATATATCCTGTTATTATTAGTTCTAAGCTTTCAGAGATTGAGGAAGAAAGGTTATTGGAAATATTGAAGAAACACAGCGGCGCTATTGGCTACACTCTTGATGATTTGAAGGGGATTTCTCCTTCTATTTGCCAACATGCTATTAATATGGAAGATGATGCAAAGCCTGTTGTTGAACATCAGCGTCGTCTAATTCCGAAGATGAAGGAAGTGGTAAGGAATGAGGTATTAAGACTTCTTGAAGCTGGTATTATATATCCTATTGCTGATAGTAGATGGGTTAGTCCTGTGCATTGCGTTCCCAAGAAAGGAGGAATGACTGTTGTGCCTAATGATAATGATGAGCTCATCCCTCAAAGAGTAGTTGTAGGGTATAGAATGTGCATTGATTTTCGAAAAGTTAATAAAGTTACTAAGAAAGATCATTATCCTTTACCATTTATTGATCAAATGTTAGAAAGATTGTCTAAAAATACTTATTTTTGTTTTCTTGATGGTTATTCTGGGTTTTCACAAATTGCTGTTAAATCTAAAGATCAAGAGAAAACCACTTTCACTTGTCCCTATGGAACTTATGCTTATAGGCGTATGCCCTTTGGTTTATGTAATGCTCCTGCTACTTTTCAAAGATGCATGTCTGCTATTTTTCATGGTTTTTGCGAGAGTATTGTAGAGGTATTCATGGATGATTTTTCCGTTTACGGGAATTCTTTTGATAGTTGTTTGCGAAACCTTGATAAAGTTTTGCAGAGATGTGAAGAAACTAACCTTGTTCTTAATTGGGAGAAATGCCACTTTATGGTTAAGGAAGGAATTGTATTGGGACATAAAATTTCTGAGAGAGGTATTGAAGTTGATAGAGCTAAAGTTGAAGCAATTGAGAAGATGCCCTATCCGAGGGATGTTAAAGGTATTCGTAGTGTTCTTGGTCATGCTGGGTTTTATAGGAGGTTTATTAAAGATTTCTCCAAGATTTCAAAACCTCTTACTAATCTTCTTCAAAAAGATGTACCTTTTGTTTTTGATGACGATTGTAAGGAAGCTTTTGAAACTCTTAAGAAAGCCTTAACAACTGCTCCTATAGTTGAACCTCCTGATTGGAACTTACCCTTTGAAATTATGTGTGATGCTAGTGATTTTGCTGTAGGCGCTGTTCTTGGACAGCGAGTAGATAAAAAACTGAATGTTATTCATTATGCTAGTAAAACTCTTGATGCTGCTCAAAGAAATTATGCTACAACTGAAAAAGAATTATTAGCTGTAGTCTTTGCTTGTGATAAATTTAGATCCTATATTGTTGATTCAAAAGTTACTATTCATACCGATCATGCTGCAATTAGATACCTTATGACAAAGAAAGATGCTAAACCGAGACTTATTAGATGGGTACTTCTTTTGCAAGAATTTGATTTACATATTGTAGATAGGAAAGGTGCTGATAATCCTGTTGCTGATAATTTGTCTAGATTGGAAAATATTGCTTATGATCCTGTTCCTGTTAATGATAGTTTTCCAAATGAACAATTGGCTGTAATAAAGGTGAGCTCGCGAGACAGTCCTTGGTATGCTGATTATGCTAACTTTATTGTTTCCAAGTACTTGCCTCCAACCTTTTCAGCTCAGCAAAGAAGGAAATTCTTTTATGACTTGAGGCATTATTTCTGGGATGACCCACACTTATATAAAGAAGGAGTGGATGGTATTATGCGAAGATGTGTTCCCGAACATGAACAACAAGAGATATTGAGTAAATGTCATGGGAGTGCTTATGGAGGACATCACGCCGGAGAAAGAACCGCGCAAAAGGTTTTACAATCAGGTTTTTATTGGCCAACTCTCTTCAAGGATGCGAGAAAGTTTATTTTATCTTGTGATGAATGCCAAAGGGTTGGTAATATCTCCAGACGTAATGAAATGCCTATGAATTATACTCTTGTTATTGAACCATTTGATTGTTGGGGATTTGACTTCATGGGACCTTTTCCGTCTTCAGAAGGTAACACTCATATACTTGTTGCTGTTGATTATGTTACCAAATGGGTGGAAGCCATACCTACAAAAAGTGCTGATGGTGAGACCTCTTTAAGAATGCTTTTGGATATTATTTTTCCTAGATTTGGAGTGCCTAGATATATTATGACTGATGGAGGTTCTCATTTTATTCATGGAGGTTTTAGAAAAATTCTTGCTAGGTATGGTATTAATCATAGAATTGCTTCCGCTTATCATCCTCAAACTAGTGGTCAAGTAGAATTATCAAATAGAGAGATTAAATCTATTTTGGGAAAGACTGTTAATAAAACTAGAAAGAATTGGGCTAGTAAATTGAAGGATGCACTGTGGGCTTATAGAACTGCTTATAAAAATCCCATGGGAATGTCACCTTATAAAATGGTTTATGGGAAAGCTTGTCATTTACCTTTAGAACTAGAGCACAAAGCTTATTGGGCTGTTAGAGAATTAAATAAAGATCCTAAACTTGCCGGTAATAAGAGGTTGTTGCAGTTGAGTTCTCTAGATGAATGGAGAAGTGAAGCTTATGAAAATGCTAAACTCTTTAAAGAGAAAGTTAAAAAATGGCATGATAGGAGGATCATCAAAAGAGAGTTTAATGTTGGGGATAAAGTCCTATTGTATCGGTCTCGTCTCAGACTCTTTGCAGGGAAATTACTCTCGAAATGGGAAGGACCATATGTTGTTGAGGAGGTGTATCGTTCAGGAGCAATCAAAATTAGCTCTCTCCAAGGCAATGCCACACAAGTGGTGAATGGACAAAGACTCAAGCATTATATCTCGGGTGATTCTTATAATATTGATGTTGATATTATTCAAGTGGAAACACCGGAGGCTTTCATCAAAGGACAAATTGACAGTCCGCCAGAACTCGACTTTGAATAGGTAACAGTATTTGGTAATGAAAAGTTCGCAATTTACTTACCGAACAATATTTTTGCTGTTTTTGGAAAATATGAAAAATTACGAGTTCGAAACGGAGTGGAAAGGACGCACAAGGGGGTGCCACCATAGGCCAGCGCGGCCTGGCCAGGGACCGCGCCGCCCTATGGTTTGGCCGCCTCGTTGCCCCTTTCCGACTCTGGTTCGATCTGGTACTTTCCGTATGTCGCGAAATTTTTTGCTATATAATCCCCCGGACCCCTGGAGGTCCGTATATCGTTTTCTCGACGTGTTTTGTTTCGAGCTGTTTCCACCAGGATCTGTTTTCGGTCTAGAAGCACCATGGCCTCCAACAACAAGGGCAAGGGGCTTTCGGAGGAAGAAGTGAAGAGGGTGCCATCAAGACAAGAGCAGCAAGCTGGAGGGAGCAAGCAAATCTTGGTGGGATCTGTTGACACTCGACGTTCTTTTTCTCATAACCTGCAGGGACCTTTACCACCCGCTCTTAGCCTCGACTCCTTCCCTGTGTTGGAAGAAGCTCTACGGACTACCGATGAGTTTTGTGATCAATATCGGGCTCTAAGAAGAGAAGTGGAGATACTCCAGGAGGAGAATTGCCGTCTCCGAAGAATACTGGAATACCATTCGATTCGCATCACAAGGTCATCATCGCCAACTTCAGATAACAATGAATATCTTCGAGTCTTAGTGCAGAATTGCCAAGCTGAGAAGCTGAAGTTGAAGGAGCTTATTGAGAAGCTTGTCAGGAATTCATCACCACCATCGTCGCAGGAGTAATTCACCATCGGTATTGGCATCCCCTTAGTTTGTTCCAAGCTTGGGGGAGTGCCGCGGTATCACATTATCACTACCTTTTACTTTTATTGTCAAGTAGTGTCATATCATGAGTAGGGAAGTTATCATATAAGATGGGTTGCAGTTTGGAAGTATCTCTCCTTTAGTTGGTTGTCTATGTATCCCTTGGTGTGAGTTATCGTTATGGAATATTAATGAGAAGTCTTATCATTTACATATTGCACATCTTATTTTAGTTTGCAATCTCTATTATATGATTTACCTTGTTGTTAGTATTGGTATCACTTTGGGAGCATTGAATAAATCTATTTGGTTTTGGCAAACTTAGCATTGGTCAATAGCAACAACACCTTGAGGTTTAAGTAGAAAAGAGAAATACATGTAGTTGTTTCATTGTCTTTCTTTCTTGTTAGCTCATAGCTTATTATTCTGAAGTTAAAATTGTTTGTGCTTACAAGGAAGAGGCATGATTGTTTCTATCACATGTATATTTGTTTGTTTCCCTCAACTCTTATGCTTGCTAATTAACCTTGCTAGCCAAAAACCTGTTGAGAGGGAATACTTCTCGTGCATCCAAACCCTAACCCAAACCTATGCCATTTGTGTCCACCATATCTACCTACTACATGGTAATTTCTGCCATTCCAAGCAAATACTTCATGTGCTACCTTTAAACAATTCAAAACTTAGTATCTCTTATTTGTGTCAATGTTTTATAGCTCATGAGGAAGTATGTGGTGTTTTATCTTTCAATCTTGTTGGGCAACTTTCACCAATGGACTAGTGGCTTCATCTGCTTATCCAATAATTTTGCAAAAAGAGCTGGCAATGGGATTCCCAGTCCCAAATTAATTAAACTAAATAGACACTCCTCCATGGTATGTGATTGATGGAAGGCACCCGAAGGATTCGGTTAGCCATGGCTTGTGTAAGCAAAGGTTGGGGGGAGTGTCATCATCATAATAAAACCAAAATAAAAAGGCACTCCTTCATGGTATGAGATTGTTGGCAGGCACCCGAGGATTCGGTTAGCCATGGTTTGTGAAAGAAAGGTTGGAAGGAGTGCCACACAAAATGAAAATAATATGGGAGCTGCTCTTTGAAGGTTTGTTTGGCAAAGGGGTTAGAGTACCCGCTACCAGTCGTTGACAACAACAAACACCTCTCAAAATGTTACTTTTATTATCTTTATATGATTTCAAAACTGAAAAAGCTCTAGCACATGATTTAATCACTGCTTCCCTCTGTGAAGGGCCTGTCTTTTACTTTATGTTGAGTCAGTAAACCTATTTCCCTCCATCTCAAGCAAGCATTTGAGTTGTTGTGATCAAACCATTATATTGTGATATGCTTCATCATGTCTTTACTCTTCCTTGTTTAGTACACGTTTTATCTGAATGAATATAGCTTTGCAAGTATCAATGATCATGAGGAGACCGTTATGATTGAGTATGCAAGTTGTGCCTTATAAACTTTAACATGAGAGCGCTGCTCAATGAGATAAGTATAATCTGTTAATTGTTCTCTGACCAAGAACGAAGTTTGCCATCACCAACTATGATTTCTTATGCACCTTTATTTGTGATTACCTTATACTTGTTTCAAGTTGAGTTATATGAAGAAGTTGTCTACTATAATGTCTTGTGCGGATGAATATGATGCTTCTTGTCCGTATTTTATTTATCGAATCTTCACTCCATAAACATGTGGTCCTGTTTACTGAGCTCAGTTTCGCTTGGGGACAAGCGAAGTCTAAGCTTGGGGGGAGTTGATACGTCCAATTTTCATCACTATTTTATATCATAATTTGCTATTATTCATTGATATATTTCATATTGGGACACAATACTTATGTTATTTCATATATTTTGCATGTTTCATCATTATTGGAGGATCAAGCACCGGAGCCAGGATTCTGCTGGAAAAAGCACCGTCAGAACGCAATATTTCGGAAGATCAACTGTGGAAGGAAATTATACCAAAAATCCTATTTTTCAAGATGACGAAGGAAGCCAGAAGGAGGAGCCAGCTGGACCCAGGGTGGGCCCACACCATAGGGCGGCGTGGCCCATGGCCTGGCCGCGCCACCATGTGGTGTGGGGGCCCCACAGCCCCTTTCGCCTCCTTTTCTTCGCGAAACCCTTCGTCCCGAAAACCTAAGCCACAGAGGGTTCCTCACGAAGAGTTACAGCCGCCTCTGCGGGGCGGAGAACACCAGAGAGAAAAGAGCTCTCCGGCGGGCAGGAATCCGCCGGGGAAATTCCCTCCGGGAGGGGGAAATCGACGCCATCGTCACCATCATCGAGCTGGACATCATCTCCATCATCATCATCATCATCTCCACCATCATCACCGCTGTCTCCTCCGCAGCACCTCGTCACCGCTGTAGCAATTTGGGTTTGATCTTGATTGTTTGATAGGGGAAACTCTCCCGGTATCGATCTCTACTTGTTGTTGATGCTATTGAGTGAAACCATTGAACCAAGTTTATGTTCAGATTGTTATTCATCATCATATCACCTCTGATCATGTTCCATATGATGTCTCGTGAGTAGTTCGTTTAGTTCTTGAGGACATGGGTGAAGTCTAAATGTTAGTAGTGAACTATGGTTGAGTAATATTCAATGGTATGATATTTAAGTTGTGGTGTTATTCTTCTAGTGGTGTCATGTGAACGTCGACTACATGACACTTCACCATTTATGGGCCTAGGGGAATGCATCTTGTACTCGTTTGCCAATTGCGGGGTTGCCGGAGTGACAGAAACCTAAACCCCCGTTGGTAAATCGATGCAGGAGGGATCGCAGGATCTCAGAGTTTAAGGCTGTGGTTAGATTTATTCTTAATTACTTTCTTGTAGTTGCGGATGCTTGCAAGGGGTATAATCACAAGTATGTATTAGTCCTAGGAAGGGCGGTACATTAGCATAGGTTCACCCACACAACACTTATCATAACAATGAAGATTATTTAGCCGTATGTAGCGAAAGCACTAGACTAAAATCCCGTGTGTCCTCGAGAACGTTTGGTCATTATAAGTAAACAAACCGGCTTGTCCTTTGTGCTAAAAAGGATTGGGCCACTCGCTGCAATTGTTACTCTCGCATTTTACTTACTCGTACTTTATTCAATTGTTACATCAAAACCCCCTGAATACTTGTCTGTGAGCATTTACAGTGAATCCTTCATCGAAACTGCTTGTCAACACCTTCTGCTCCTCGTTGGGATCGACATTCTTACTTATCGAAGATACTACGATACACCCCCTATATTTGTGGGTCATCAGAGGGCAAGCCCTCCAACCACATGACTGGAAACTGCTATTCCCTGAAGCAGATCGAGAGAGCCCGCCGCGCCAAAGAAGCCCACGGCGGTAACCAGCACAAGGACCGCGCCAAGGACCAGGACCAGAGTAAAGAAGACGGATTCGGACGTAGTGCCGGCTCGCTACACACCTTCACCGGGGTCGGCGATCGCCGCGATCGGAAAGTCCTCACCAGGGCAGTCGCCGTGCACGCAGTCTCAGTCGACGTGCCCCGCTGGCTCAACTGGTCCGAGCAAAACATCACGTGGAGTCGTGAGGACCACGCCCCACGCATTGAATACCCAGGCCGAGTAGCGCTAGTCGTCAGGCCTAAAGTGGCCGACTACTGGCTCCCGAAGACCCTGATGGATGGAGGAAGCTCCATTAATATAATGTACTACGAAACCTTCCAGCGACTCGGTCTGCCGGACTCGCGCCTTGAAGACACCAAAGTCACGTTCCACGGCATCGTCCCAGGGCGGAAAGCCTTTCCAATCGGCAAGGTCACGCTGCCAGTCACCTTCGGCACGCCTGTGAATTACCGCACCGAGCGGATAACATTCGAGGTGGTCAACTTTCGCAGCCCATACCACTGCGTCCTCGGTCGCCAGGCGTTCGCCAGATTCATGGCCGCGCCCCATTACACCTACAACATGATGAAGATGCCCGGGCCCCGCGGTATCATAACCGTCCATGGCGACCCGGCAATGGCGCTGGAGTGCGAGGACAACAGCGCCAAGCTCGCCGATGCCGTCATCGCCGAAGAAGTCGACAACAACGCCGAGCTCGCCAAGTACCCGGTCGACAGCAACGACCCCACCATCCTCGAGAAGCCGACTGAGCTCGACTCGCCTGCAGCGACCTTCAAACCTACCACCGATACTCGCCAAGTAGACCTTGTAGAAAACGATTCGAGTAGGTAGGTTACCATTGGGACGGGTCTGTCCGCCCAATAGGAAAGCGCGCTCATCAAGTTCCTCTGTGAGAATCGAGATATCTTTGCATGGAAACCGTCTGACATGCCAGGTGTCCCGAGAGAACTTGCTGAGCACAAATTACACGTCGACCCCACCGCATGCCCCGTTAGGCAGGCGATGCGGCCCGTGGGAGAAGAGCACCGGCGTGCAATTGCCGAAGAGGTGAACCGGCTACTCGCCGCCGGTTTCATCATAGAAATCAAGCACCCCAAGTGGCTGGTAAACCCAGTTCTGGTGCTGAAGAAAAACAGGACGTGGCGCATGTGTATCGATTACACAAGCCTGAACCGCGCCTGCCCCAAGGACCCATTCGTCCTACCGCGAATCGACCAGATTATCGACGCGGTCGCTGGTTCCGAGTCGCTATGCTTCCTCGATGCGTATTCCGGCTACAACCAAATAAAGATGGCCAAGGAAGACCAAGAGAAGACGGCGTTCATAACGCCGCTCGGCGCCTACTGCTACACAGCCATGACCTTCGGCCTCCGGAACGCTGGCGCCACCTACCAACAGTGCATGAACAGCTGCCTAGAAAGCCAGATCGGCCGCAACGTCCACGTCTATATAGACGACGTGGTCGTGAAGTCGACTCGCCAGGACGACCTGGTCGCCGACCTCGCTGAAACATTCGCAAACCTGCGGTGGTACAACATCAAGCTCAACCCCCTGAAGTGCACCTTCGGAGTCCCATCCGGACAGCTACTCGGCTACGTCGTCTCCAAACACGGCATCGAGCCCAACCCGGAGAAAACGGCAGCGGTCATGCGCACCAAGCAACCAACCTGCCTAGTCGACGCGCAGAAGCTCGCCGGGAGGGTCGCGGCACTAAGTCACTTCATCCCGCGACTCGGCGACAAGGCCACGCCACTCTATCGCCTCTTGAAGAAATCAGAATCGTTCGAGTGGACAGATGAGGCGCAAAAGGCCCTAGAAGAGTTTCAACACGCTCTCAGGAACGCACCTGTCCTCGCGGCCCCACTCCCTCAAGAAACGATGTTGCTATACGTCGCCGCGTCGAATCGCGCGATAAGTGCAGTCATGGTCGTTGAACGCAAAGAAGAAGGGAAAGAGCAGCTGATCCAACGCCCAGTCTACTACATCAGCGAAGCCCTCATCGAATCGAAGCAGCGCTACCCGCACTACCAAAAACTGGTGTACGCAGTACTGAGGGCCCAGCGGCGACTGGCCCCTTACTTCCACGAGCACCCCATCAAAGTGGTTGCTTCAACTCCACTCGCCGACATTATCCGAAACCGTGACGCAACCGGACGGATAGCCAAGTGGGCAGTCAAACTCGGCGTCCACAACATCACATACGAGTCGCGCCATACCATCAAGTCCCAGGCATTAGCCGACTTCCTCGTCGACTGGGAAGAAGCACAGCAGCCGAGCTCCCAGGCCGACCTCAAGCATTGGACGCTACACTTCGACGGTTCTAAAAACCTCGAAGGAGCAGGCGCAGGCGTCGTCCTCACCTCGCCCAAAGGTGACGTCGTGCGGTACGTCTTGCAGCTCCGATTCGAACCCTGCACCAACAATATGGCCGAGTATGAAGCGCTTCTCCATGGCATGCGCGTCGCAAAGGAGATGGGCGCAACTCGCCTGCGATGCCTCGGCGACTCCGACCTCGTCGCCATCCAGACGTCCGGCACCTGCGACGCCTCCGACGCCAACATGATCGCCTACAAACGAGCTGTCGACCAAGCCGGCGCCAGCTTCGCTGGCCACGTCGTCGAGTGGATCGACAGGCGCAAGAACGAAGAAGCAGACGCCTTGGCCAGGCTTGGGTCCAAGCGGATACCACCCCCTCCAGGAGACTTCCTCGACGTCCTCGCCCGTTCATCGGTGCACATACCACAGGAAATCGACATCGCCAAACCACCTGCACCTGACTCCGCCCTAGTCGCACTCGCCTCTAATGTTGGGGACTGGACCGAGCCGTACCTCAGCTACCTCGAGCGCCAGGTACTGCCGACGGACGAAACAGAGGCACGCACCCTCGTGCGCCGCTGCAAGTCCTTTACCATCATCAACAACGAGCTCTACAAACGCAGCATCTCCGGGATATTTCAGCGCTGCGTCACCGCCGATGAAGGTCGCAAGATCCTCCGGGACATCCACGCGGGCGACTGCGGCCATCATGCAGGCGCCCGCTCGATCGTGGCCAAAGCTTTTCGGCATGGCTTCTACTGGCCAACAGCTCACGACGACGCCGTGGCTATCGTTCGAGCATGCGCCGGGTGCCAGAAATACGCCAGCCAGTCGCACATGCCGGGATCAGCACTGAAGACCATACCCCTCACCTGGCCATTCGCCGTCTGGGGCATGGACATGGTGGGAAAGTTCAAAACGGCGCCCGACGGATATACCCATCTCCTCGTCGCCGTGGACAAGTTCACCAAGTGGATAGAGGCAAAACCCATCAAAAAATGCGACGGCAAAACGGCGACCAAGTTTCTCCGGGAGTTGATCTACCGCTACGGCTACCCCCACAGCATCATCACGGATAATGGTACAAACTTCGCCAAAGGAGAAATGGCTGACTTCTGCGAAGAAAAGGGCATCCGACTCGACCTCGCGGCAGTCGCACACCCCGAGTCGAACGGACATGCAGAAAGAGCAAACCAGAGTCCTGATGGCACACCTCCATGGGATCAAACCACGGCTGATGGTACCCCTGGAGCGCGCGGCCGGCTGCTGGGCCGAAGAACTATCTTCGGTACTCTGGGGCATTCGCACAACACCAAATAGGTCGACCGGCTACACGCCGTTCTTCCTGGTGTATGGCGCCGAAGCCGTCATGCCAACAGACATCGCCTATGATTCACCACGAGTCGCCAACTGCGTCGAAGAAGAAAACGAGCAATCTCGGCAAGACAACGTCGACACCCTCGACGAGGCACGAGACCTCGCACCCTCCAGAACGGCCATTTACCAGCAAGGCCTGCGCCGATACCATAGTCGCCGAGTGCGCAGTCGCTCCTTCCAAGAAGGCGACCTCGTCCTTCGGCTCATACAAGACAAGAAGGGCATGCACAAGCTTTCTCCCCCGTGGGAGGGACCGTTCGCCATCAGCCGCGTGCTTGGCAACGATGCCTACTACCTCACTGACGTACGCAAGAACGACAAGGGCGAGCCGCTAACCAGAGAAGTCGAGCGTCCCTGGAACGTCAACCTTCTCCGCCGGTTCTACACCTAGCATAAATGTGTAAGCGACTTCAAGAAATATTAATGAAAAGCACTTGTCTCTCGAAAACGCATTTGCCAACCATTCTGCAGTGCTCGCCGACCTTAACTCATCTCCCATCCCCGCGAGTCGAATCGCCCAAAGTGCGCGACTCGGGGACTGCGAGACCTTCGATTGCTGCTGCTGACCGAGCAATCCACGATCGACCAAGTAGCTCGGCTAACAAGAACACAATGGTCCACCGGTCGCAATACCAGGACCGGTCCGCCCCGTGTCTCTTACGCCGTTAAGCGAACACGGTGACTGGATCCGGCAGCAGGGTCGCTCGCTCGACCAGCCCTCCGGGCCCAGCAATCGCACAGTGCTACGCTATAAAGCACAACTCCACGCCCTCCTCTACCTTAGGCAGGTGACTTGAAAGGCTAAGTACTTCGACTAGGGACCCCGCAAAACGGACCCGCGGCTCGCCAAGGAAAAACGCCCGACCAAGAACCCCTTTGGAGTCGCCTAGCGACTGGCTCACCGAGCCACGACGAGAGGCACGCTACACAGACAGCGCAAAAAATCCACTCACCCACCCATGAGGCTTCTATCCGCGCAAAACGACTACGTACTGCGACTGGGGACGCCCAGCTCGAACAGGAAAACAGTCATGCCGATAGCCTTCATTGGGGTCGCACAGCGACTGGCCCCTCGGGCCATGGAAGAGTAGGATCACTCCAATCGCCCGAACAAAAGCAAAGATAAAAGAGCAGCAAAAGTCACCAACATTCATCCACCGAAAGCATCTCATGTACAAAAAACACACCCTCGAGTCAATCGCTCGGGGGACAACACATCCGCTCACTACAAAGCACGCCAACCTACTTGGGCGAGCTCGACTTTCCCTCCACCACTGGCTCGGCTCCACCGTCCCCGTGACGGAACTTCGGGGTGTACCGGACGACGGGGTACGTCGACAGGGCCTTAGTAGCTGCAGCATGGAAAAGCCGCTCGGCGGGGAAATCCTGCGGGCCTGGCGCCTTCGAGGATGGTTTGGCGCGGTCGCTTGGGGCGCGGTTCGCCCTCCTTCTTCGCGGGCTCCTTCCTCTCCGGAGGGGAAGTCGACTCCTCTCCTTCGTCGTCCTCCTGGGCGCTCTCGCCCAGCGCGCTCTGCAAGGAGGAGGCCGCCCCCCGCTTTGTGCCTCGAGGAAGCCTGACGAAGTTCCGCGCCTCGGAGTCCGACTCGGTGCGGTCCCCCTCGCCTTCAACCTCGTCGTCCTCGCCTTCGGTCATCTCCGGAGGCTCCTTCCCTGCGAGTGGGGGAAGATGGTGGGCGACCGTCTGCCACCGCTGCATTCCAGACGACTGACCGAGTTAACAATCATGTGACTTCCTTAAGAGTGAGTAAAGAGAGGTAAAATGTTACCTTTGGCGCTGGCTTGTCTTCGGAGAAGGGCTGCAGCCCGTCATCAAAGGAGGTGAAGACGGTGGTGGTGACCTTGGCGAGTGCCTTCCGGTACTCGGCCTCGTCCCACTCGGTCGCTGACGACCGGGTGCAGTCGTTCTGCCCCTTGTATTCCCACATGGGGTGGGCGCGGCAGCGAAGAGGAACCAAGCGGCGGCCGAGCCAACCGTTGTACATGTTGGCGGCTGTCAAGCCACTGTCCTTCAGCGCCTGGATCGCCAGGCGCATCTCCCTCACCACCTCCTCCTGGTCCTTCGGCAGCGACCTCACGTTGAGGCGCCGAGGCACGCTTGGCTCCGGCATATACTGGGGGATGGGGACTCCGCCTTGAGGAGTGTACTCCAGAGCGTAGAACCAGAACTTGCGCCACTGCGACTGCGCCTTCTTGGGCAGTGCCATGTCGATGAAATTCTCCCCGGACTTCACCTGGAACGTGATCCCGCCGTTGGGAATCAGCGACTGCTCGCTCTTGCTAATCCGGCTCGCCCGCCCATGGAAGATGGACACCCACAAGGGGAAGTATGGCGGACAGCCCAGGTAGCACTCGCACAGTGCCACGAACAGCGCGATTTGCTGAACGCTGTGTGGGCCGAGGTCGGAGACCTTGATGTTGTAGAAGGAAAGGAGTTGTCTGAAGAAATCGGAGGACGGGAGAGCAAGACCTAGGTCGAGGAAACTCAGGAAGAGCACGAACTCGCCGGGGCGCGGGAGCGGCTCTACTTCATTCGCCGCCGACACTCTCCACCGTTCCCGCTTGAATTCGGGGATGATCCCCGCAGCCACGTACGGGATCAAGGCCTCCTTGGTGACCTTGGACTTGCCCCATCCTTTCGCAGCCATTGGAGTATGGGAAGGTTGGAATGAGGAAAAGATGAGGAGAAGATGAGGGAAGAATGCGGCAGAATGATAAGCCCTAGCCCTGGGAGCGACCCTTTATACCGCCGCACTCACCCGTGTTAAGGAAAAGATCCGCCCGTTGATTCGTTCCGAAATCGCCGCCCTTTAATCAACGGCCGGGATCACCATGGGCTCCGGCTGAATAGCCGTTAAAACTAGCCGTTAGCGGTCACGTCAAGCCCAACGGTCAACTTCGCGCAAACGGCTCGCGCCTCGGTCAACGTGAAATCCAGCCATTGGCTCTTCCACGTGTCCCTACGGTGAATGCACGCCGACCGTTAAACGACGACTGGCTATCGCCGACTGTCACACACCGACTGGCCGGCGCCGAGTGGCCCACGCCGACTGGCTAAATCCAATTAATGTATATCTCCTGACTCGACAGGTACCGGCGACTGGAGGCCGGGACTACGCTGCGACCTCATCTTTGGGAGCCCGATGGTGATTCATCCTGGTTCATCACCGCCCTTCTTTGAAGATCGCCTCAAAACCCCGCTTCATCGCCATCGCGCTCGGGGACTACTGATGGGGATACACCCGTAGGGCGTGGGTCGCCAGCCCTACTCGCTATGAAGAAGGAAGACCCAGCTGGGCTGCCAGTCGGCTTAAGTGACTGGGCCATGGAGCGACTGGGCCCCCGATCCAAGGAGGAGGCCCGTGCGACTGGATGAAGAGATTGCATGCAGGAGAGGTAGCGAATCCCGGATTAGTATCAACTGTGTGATTCGGAGTTATCTCCATGTAACCCTAGGTCGGGGGTGTCCATATAAACCCCCGAGCTAAAACCCTAAAGGGCACGTGATCTGAGATTCAATCTCCCTGGTAAGCTCCTGTCGTAGCCGCCGGCTGAGCCCCCCCATTGTAATTCTCCACTGAGCAATAAAGAGCTAGCAGGACGTAGGCCCTTTACTCTCCGGAGGGGCTGAACCTGGGTAAACCCTTGCGTCCCGTGCACCTCGATCCGCGTATGGCCATGTTTCCTTGCCCCCGCATCAACGAAGTGCTGCCCCCGGTAGCATCTGCCGTGGTCATATCCACGACACCCGAGTTTCCTTCATCAATATCCATTGGCACCACATGTGATTCCGGTACGAAAATTGACTCCGATTCCGGACTTGGCTTGATTGATGGAACTCTTAAGTGCGCCAAGGCTATTCCGGGAGGAATTTCTTGCCTCGATGAGCCTAGCTTGGATAAAGCATCCGCGGCTTCATTTTCAGCCCGCGGCACATGGTGAAACTCACACCCTTTGAAGAAACCGGCAATCTTTTGCACATGAAACCGGTATGAGGCCATGTTGGCATCTTTTGCATCCCAATCTCCGGAACACTGCTGCACCACAAGATCTGAATCGCCGTAGCAAATGATCCGGTGTGCACCGATTTCTTTTGCGACCTTGAGCCCATGGATCAGAGCCTCATACTCAGCGACATTGTTTGATGCCCTGAAATGTACTTGCAGAACATACCAGAGATGATCTCCCTTTGGTGAGGTAAGTACCACACCGACACCTAGACCCTCTTTGAGTTTGGATCCGTCAAAGTGCATTTTCCATTATTCTATTTTGTGTTCCGGCGGCTTGTATTGCATTTCCGCCCAATCAACCAGGAAATCAGCCAAGGCTTGCGACTTTATGGCATCTCTTCTTTCGTATACCGGTACGTATGGTGACAATTGAATTGCCCATTTTGCAATCCTGCCGCTGGCATCTTTGTTGCCCATGATATCTGAAATGGGTGCTTCACTCACCACTTTCATGGGGTGCTCCTCGAAATAGTGCTTGAGCTTGGTGGCGGCCATGAACACGCCATAAGTCATTTTTTGGAAGTGCGGGTAGTTTTGTTTTGAGAGGGAGAGCACCTCGCTCAAGTAGTATACCGGCCTCTGCACGATTTTTTCTCCTTCCTCTCTTTCTACCACAACCACAACACTCACAACCCGGTTAGTTGCTGCTATGTACAACAACATGGGCTCCCTTTCCAAAGGCAAGGCTAGTACCGGTGCAGTTGCTAACATTGTTTTCAGCTCTTTGAACACTGCGTCTGCCTGTGGGGTCCAGATGAAGGTATCGGATTTTTTCATTAAGGCATAGAGCGGCAGAGCCTTTTCTCCCAACCTGCTTATGAACCGGCTCAGCGATGCCAAGCTTCCGGTAAACTTTTGCACATCCTTTAGTTCCTGCGGGATGGTCATTCTTTCTATTGCCCGAATCTTTACCGGATTCACTTCAATGCCCCGGCTCGATACGAGGAAACCAAGCAGTTTGTCGGCAGGGACACCGAAAGTACATTTTGCCGGATTGAGTTTCATCCGGAACCTTCTTAAGTTGTCAAATGTTTGCCGGATATCGTCAATTAGGGTGTCTCTTACCTTAGTTTTTATCACGACATCGTCCACATAGACTTGCACATTTTTTCCGATTTGATCAAACAAGCATTTTTGCATACAGCGCTGGTACGTTGCACCAGCGTTGCGCAAACCAAAAGGCATAGTAACATAGCAATAAGCCCCGTGCGGGGTAATGAACGCAGTTTTTATTTGATCTTCCTTTTTCAGGGGAATCTGGAGGAACCCGGAATAAGCATCCAGAAAAGACAACAACTCACACCCAGCAGTAGAATCAATCACCTGATCGATCCGAGGTAGAGGGAAAGGATCTTTTGGGCAAGCCTTGTTCAGGTTGGTGTAGTCGATGCACATGCGCCACACCTTTGGAGCCTTTGCTTCCAGGTTCTCCTCTTTTTTCTTCTCGACCAGCACCGGATTAGCCAGCCACTCAGTATGCGTTACTTCCACGATGAAACCGGCAACCAACAACTTTGTTACTTCTTCTCCAATGATCTTCCTCCTATCTTCAGCGAACCGGCGCAAAGGTTGTCGCACCGGCTTAGCATCCTTCCGGACATTTAGAGAGTGCTCAGCCAGCTCCCTCGGAACACCTACCAAGTCATCAGTAGACCAGGCAAAGATATTCCGATTCTCACGGAGGAAGCTGACGGGCGCGCTTTCCTATGCCTGACTGAGGCCGGCACCGATACGAACGGTGCGGTTTGGGTAGCTAGGCCGGGTCCAGCACGATGTCCTTTGTTTCATTTGTCGGCTTGAATGCCGGTGTGCCCAAGTTTCCACTCATTGCCGCTAAGCTCAACTGTGAGGACTGAGCCAGCGCAACTGCAGTTTGCATCTTTCTTTTTTCCTCCGTGATCACCAGCGATTCCGCTAGGTTTGATCCGGCGGATGCTGTTTCCAGTGAGACTTTGTAGTTTCCCACCACAGTCAAGGGTCCACGAGGTGCCGGCATCTTCATCTTGAGGTAAGCCGTATGAGTTGAGGCCATGAAAGCTGCCAATGCCGGTCTCCCTAGCAGTGCATGGTAGGGACTGTCTAAGTCCACCACTTCAAACAGAATGTTTTCCACCCGGCAGTTGTCACGTCCTCCGAAAAACACATCCACCCGGACTTTTCCTGCCGGTGCACAGGACAGTCCCGGAACGATTCCATGGAATGTTGTGTGAGTTGGCTGAAGCATGTTTTCTGTTATCCCCAGCGTGTGCATCGTATGCTTGTACATGATGTTTATGCTGCTTCCATTGTCTATCAGCACTTTGCTGAACTTGACTCGAGTTTCTGGCCCTCGCATGATTGGGTCCACAACAAGAGCGTAACCACCCGGATTCGGCACGATCTTGGGGTGATCTTTGAATGACCAGGTGATTTCCTGATCTGACCACAGCATGTACTTGGGAATTGCCGGCATCACGGCGTTCACTTCCATGGAACGGCGATGCACACTTTGCCTGTCGGTTGGCTTAGTGACAAAGACAACACAGCATAGATGTGGGTCTTCGTAAACATTCCGGCCTAAAGGTGCCGGCGGAGGTGGCTGATCATGATTTTCCTCCACCCGGTTAACGTGCTGGTGTTGTTGTACCGGTATGGTATTGGCTCCGGTAAGCGGTGGTGGTGGTGGTAATGGGTGCTGGTGTAGCATGTCATGCGAGGGCGGCAGTATTGTGGAACAGCCTTGTGCTTGCGCATCTTTTGCCGCACCTCTCAGCATCAAGTGCTTGATCCAGGAACAATCTTTTGTCAAATGGTTCGCCGGCTTCGATGGATGTGGAGTGTGAAGCTTGCATGGCAGATCCATTGCCGCTTCCAAGGTGTATCTCGCATGCTCCTGCCAATCTTTCTTCTGCCCCCATTTTTCCTTTTCAACCCATTTCTTCTTAGGACCCGCCCATGGCTGCGATCCGGTTTTCTGCCTCTGGTTTCCGCTGGGGCCAGAATTTTCCTGCACCGCGGCTACTTGCTGCGGACCATACCTTCGATCCGGAAAATCTTCCCTTCTTTTGTTGTGCCGGTTATCCCGGTGTTGATCTTGTCGGGGTTGGCTTGTTTGCGCCAGCTCAGCTTGTACTGCCGGTTGCATTGGATCTCCCAACGCATAGTTCTCCGCCACCCGCATCATTTCAGCCAATGTGCTTGGCATATTTCTTTGTAGCCTTTGCCACAGCGGTGATCCTCTTCGGCATCCTTGACTGAACCAAGCAATCGCTTGTGCTTCTATCACTCCTTCACACGTGTTCCTCGTTGAGTTCCACTGGGTGAGATAGTCCCGGTCTGTTTCATTCGTACGCTACTGGCATAAAGCGAGCTGCTGAGGCCTGTTTGGCCTCTTGTAAGTACTGCTGAAGTTGCTCACAAAGGCTTCCTCAAAGTCCAACCATCCATTTATGCTTCATGCCGGCAAGTTGTTAAGCCAAATACGTGCAGGTCCTACTAGGAAGGATGGTATGATTCTTACTGCCCAACGCCGGTTTACTCCGCCACCAGCCACATAAACAGCTGTGACATAGTCTGCCAGCCAATCTTCCGGCTTGGTCGTGCCATCATACGTTTTTGTGTCTCGGGGCAATTGGAAATTGCGTACCGGTGGCTCTTCTCTCATGATTCGTGGGTCAAAGCAATTTGGGCCAGGAGGACCCTTAGATTCGATTATCTCGGAAAGATGTACTCTGTCCAACCTGTGCCTCGCATCCTGGCCTGGCAAGCATCTTTCCCCCACACGTTCCCCCAAAGGGTTCCGGTAGGCTCTGACTCGTTCCACTTCGGAATCTCCTTCTTCATATCTTTCCGGTTCCGCGGCTCTTGCCTGCCGGTACCTTGGTGGTCGCATTTCCTCTTCAGCGTACGCTGCCCTTGCAGCTCGATAATTTTGCCCGGTTTCGTATCTACCGGCATGATTGTTTCCGACATAACCATTTCCAGCATAGCCATCTCCGGCATAGCCGCGACTTGCTCCATAGCTTTTTTCTCCGGCATCATGTGGCCCGGCTTTTTGTTTTCCGGCAAGAACCGGATCATACACGGTCATCTGACGCGCATTCATTTCTTTTTCCCTTCTTTTATCCGGATGGGGGGACGATGCCTGCCCCTGAGACTTGCTTCCGGCAACTTTTGTCGACCGGATCGATTTTGACTGGAGTGCTGCTTTGTTGATTCTAGCAAGCTCATCATTTTGTGCTTGTATTGTATCAAGCAACTCTCTAACTCTATCCTGCTGCTTTGCCAATGCATCACTGGATAACGACCGGCACCTTCATCCACAGCTTCCTTGCCAGCGCCGGCCACGCCAGTCATCATGACCTCCACGCTGCCGACGGCGCGGCCAGCACATAGCCACCTTGGCTGATCCGGTGCCACCAGCACCGGCGAGAGGCACTGGCGCACAGGGACGGTGCCGAAGTAGATGTGGTGGCTGCCGAACTCGATGATGCGGCCGTTCTTGGGGAACTTACCGCCGTTGGCGAAGCAGCCCGCGTTGTCGTTGATGAAGTCCATGGCGTAGATGCGCTGCACGAGCGCGGACACCGTACGCTCGCCTGCAACGTCGAGGAGGCCCGCCCGAATGTGAACTCCAGCAAGCGCCTCTCTTTGCCCCACGGTGGGCGCCAACTGTCGTCGTGGTGAACAGACAGATGCCATGGGATGGCTTAAGTTGGGGCCGAGTTGGACGCTAGAGGATTCGGGGGAGGGTTTTTGGATTAGATTGGATGAACTTCCGGGTGCTTTCCTCAAGAACTTGGCCTAAGCCAGAGGTAGAAGAAGAGAGTCACAAGGAAGAACTCTGCTCTAGATCTTTCTCTATATTGATTTCAACAGAATACAGGTTTGTGCTTACATCTATCTCATTGTCTCATGCCCGCGATGGGGGTGTGCCCCCTCTCCTTATATAGGGGAGAGGGTGGCTTACAGGGGAAGAAACCCTAATGGCATCTTTGAACAGACAAACTACTTTACAAAGCTACTTTAATCATAGGTGACGCCGGTATCTTCTTTAAACGGAGAGGCTGACGTCTTCCGGTTGCTTTTGGCGTCACCTTCCTCTTTGGCGCCAGGGCTTCGTTTAAAGTTACTTTGCTTAGGTCATCCTTGTCCTCTAGCTCTTGAGAGAATCTTTGACCAGTCCTGCCGACGTGCTACAGTGCACTTCTTACCGGCAGCCCGGTGTCTTCTTAGCCCATACCGGTATGCCTCTATTTGGGGATACCGGTATAGATTTACTTAGCCAAACGCTTAACTTTGCTCTCCGGAATGAATATCAAACCGGTGTCTTGATGGCTCAAACCATCCGGTTTGGCTTGCCTTTGGCATACCGGGGGTCATCCCCCCAACAAGAGCTCCTCCGTCATCTCTCCCGTCATGTCGTCTATCCATCTATCCTCTGGCAAAGCCTCTCCTACTAGCCTCTCATTTTTCCTCCTAGTTGGGACCCTCGCCACCACTTCCGGTGCCAAATCAGCCGCAGTGAATCCATCGATCCATCTATCCTTCCAGCAATATGTTGATAGCCCATCCCCCACACGGAAGTGTGCGAGGCTCTGGAACACCTCCTCTGCCTATGGGTCCCTCAGCCCTGGCAAGCCCTGCCAAGGCCTAGTCCTGTCTGTGCGTCGTAGCCAGAACCATCTCACTCGAAGCGCCAGGCCTTGCAGCCTGAGGTCCTTCACACCCAGGCCACCAAATCTTTTTGGTTTGCATATGGTTTTCCACGCCACAAGGCATTGGCCCCCGTGGACCTCCTCCTTGCCGGCCTAGAAGAACGCTCTCATCCATTTGTTAATCTCCTCCAGCAGCCATATAGGGGCATCTGCAACTACCATTTGGTGCACCGCCCTCGCTGCCACCACAGAATTAACCAGCACCAGCCTCCCCTCTCTCTGGATGAGCCCTCTCTGCCACGAAGGCACGCATTTGATCACTTGGTCCAGCATAGGTTGCCACTCCGCTTTCGTCAGCGGTCTGAGTGCTAACTGAAGCCCCAAGTATCTGATTGGGAACCGCGCGAGCTCACAACCCAAAATTCTGGTTGTCCTCTCCTCATCCTCCTGCGTACCACGAATCAGGGTGGCCGACGTCTTCCTAAAGTTGACTTTCAAGCCCGACGCTTCGCCAAAAATGCTTAGGATCTGTTTCACGGCCCATAACTCCGCGTGCTCAGGCTTCAGGAAAATCACCACATCATCCGCATAGATCGAAATCCTCCGTAAGGGCGAAATAGTTGCCAGGTTTCCAAATAGTCCGATTCCAGACGCCTTCGTTATCATGGCAGACAAAGACTCCATAGCCACCACAAACAGCATGGGTGAAGTAGGGTCACCCTGCCTCAAGCCTCGTCCGTGGTAGACTCTGTCTCCGGGCACTCCGTTCACCATGACTCTCGTGTTCGCCGTGTGTAACAATAGGGCGATCCATTTCAGGAACCGCTCGCCAAACCCCATTCTCCTAAGCACCTCGAACAAAAAACTCCAAGATATGGAGTCGAAAGCTCTCGCTAGGTCTAGCTTTAGGAGGACCCCCGTCGGTCTCCTCATGTTAATCTTCCTGGCCACTTGTCTCACTAGCACAAAGTTGTCGTGCAAACTCCGATGTTTGATGAAAGCCGATTGATTCAAACTCACAAGCTCCCCAAGCCTCGATCGGAGACGGTTCGCAATGACTTTGGAGAACAGCTTCGCAAAGCTATGGACTAGGTGATGGGTCTAAAGTCCTTAGTCTCAATGGCCTCGGGCTTCTTGGGGATGAGCGTGATCAATGCTCTGTTAAGCCTGGCAAAACCCCTGCCATCTCCCACTCCCAATTTCATAATCCCAGCCAGGATGTCATGTTTTATGATCGGCCAGGCTCTCTTGTAAAACGCGCCGGTGAAGCCATCCGACCTCGGTGCACGATCACTCAGCATCTCGCGAATAGTGTTCCAGATGTCCTCCTCGGTGAACATGTTGTCTAACTCAGCGAGGTCCGCAACCGGAATGTCAAGAGCTTCCAGGTCGATGGAGTGATCTCTAGTTTGAATGTTCCCCATCAGCCTCTCAAACTCCTCAGTAAACATCTCATTCTTTCTCTCCTGTGTGGTCGCAGTTTCATCTCCCACTCTCACTGCTGCGATGTAGTTTTTCGTCCTCCTCCCATTTGCCACGGCATGGGAGAGCTTCGTATTTGCGTCTCCCTCTTTCAGCCAACGGATTCTCGATCTTTGTCTTGCAATGGTACGCTCAAGGGATGCCAACCCCAGCACCACGTGCTTTAGCGTTTTCCTTAACCATGCCTCCTCATTTGAAAGCGCTCTAGACTCTTGTGCCACATCAAACCTGAGGATCAAGGTATTCGCCATCGCAATTTTGAGTTTGATGTTTCCCACTCTTTTCTCCCCCCATGCTTGGAAAACTTCCGCCGCATTGCGAAAGAGGGCGTCAAGGCGTCTAAAGGGGTCTGTAATTCTGGGATCATAGACCCAAGCCTCTCTCAGGGCCTCGTCAAACCCCTCAAGATTTAGCCAGAAGGCTTCGAATTTGAATCTCCACTTTGGCTTGAAAGCCGCGCTTAGAGACAGGTGGATCGGAGCGTGATCAGGAACCGAAGAGGAAAGGGCCTGCAGGATAGCATCTGGGTGCATCAGGTCCCAGTCCACCGATACAAAGGCCCTGTCAATACGGGTAAGCGTGGGCACCTCCCTCTCATTACTCCAAGTAAACGTCCGACCATGGAGGTAGAGATCCTTGATCTCATGCTCTTGGACAAAGTGCCGAAAGTTTGTCATTATGAATCTATCTAGGCGATCGTTATTTTTCTCCTCCGCGTATAGGATCATGTTGAAGTCGCCAAGGAGCAACCATGGTCCAGGGCATAGGCTTCTCCTCTCCGTCAGCTCACGCAAGAAGCTCAACTTATCCTCATGGGTCTGCGGCCCATATACCGTCGTTAGCCACCACTTATTGTTATCTCTGGGGTTTACTTCCCCGGTCACCGCATACTCGTCAAAACTTATATGCGTGATGTCTACAATGGTCTTGTTCCAGGCTAACAAGATCCCTCCTCTCGTTTCCACAGCAGGCAAATAAACATACCCATCAAACGATGGTCCCAAGCATTGCATAACCAGGAAGTTATCGATTACATCCAACCTCGTCTCCTGGAGGCACACTACGCTAACTCTAAGACTCGCGATGAACTCATGCACCGCATCTCTTTTGGCTGGATCGTTTAAACCTCTGACGTTCCAGCACACTCCCTCAAAAGAACCATCCATAGATCTAACCTAAGACTCTCTACAAACTCCTGCGCCCTACTGCGCCGGCACCGCCACCGTACAGTGCACCTCTGTCTCAAAACTCCTGGGGATCTCCTTGCCAAATATGGCCGCCATCACTCTTAGGTGTGTATCCTGGACTGGGGAGTTGAAGAACTCCTTGAAGCACTTGAGGTCACTCTCATCCACTGATAGGTTCTCCGGGCAGAACCCCAAAGCTTTGAGCAAAGAGCTCTCTACAGCGGAAGCCGTCTTGACTTGTGTGCCTGCTAGCGCCGCCGCTGACCTTCTCGTCACCCTTTTTGGGATGAATGGCTCCACGTCCGCCCTTAGCCATGTGGCCTTCTCATACTCATGTAACAGGGGAGGAGCTAGCGCTTTGAGGAGAGAGGAGCAGAAAGACTTGACACGAGCAAGCTCCATCTTCTCCTGCTCTCTCTCAACCACCATCTTCTCCGAAATATGTTCCTGACTCACCTCCGGCGTGCTCTGCTCGATCGCCTGCTGAGTGGGCCGCGCTCTTGGAACGAGCTGCATCATACTATTGGGGCCCGTGTAGGATGTCTGGGCTTGGCTCCCCTCCGACTGACTGCAAGAAACGGCTGATTCCATCCTCTCCAGACGCGCAGCGCATTGATCTGATATGCTAATCTGTACGTACTCCTCTGCATGCACCGAAACACGCTGATCACGCTCCTCCTCTCTCTCGCATGCAGCCTCCAGCTCATCTGATAGAGACCGCTCAGAGGACCCCACCGATGAAGCAGATGGAGACGACGCCGACAGGACACGCTCCATGCAGTGGTCCCCCGATCCTGCCGCAACAGGCACGACCAGCTCGGGCTCGGGATCAGCGCCCAGCAACGAGTCCAGCGCGTCAACCCACTGCACCTGGTATGCCGTGTGGCCCACCTCAGCGACGAGTGGCTCCAGAACTGCCACGTTCCTCGATCCCAACGGCTCCAACTCCTCCCCCACGACAGATTCCTTTCCCTTTTCGGCTTTCTCCTTTTCTTTTCTATCCTTCTGACCCAAAGCAGTCAAGACTGCAGTAGACGCCGCAGCTTTAGATATGTACACAACTTTCGTTCAACTGGAGCTTTTCCATCTGAGCTTGTTAAGTGCCTAGAAAAAAATTCGTCTTTACGGACTGTTCTGTTTTGACAGATTCTGCCTTTTATTTTGCATTGCCTCTTTTACTGTGTTTGAGTGGATTTCTTTGCTCCATTAAATTTCAGTAGCCTTGGGTAATGTCCAGAAGTGTTGGGAATGATTGTGTCCTTACTGAACATGTGAATTTTTGATTATGCACTAACCCTCTAATGAGATTGCTTTGAGTTTGGTGTGAAGGAAGTTTTCAAGGATCAAGAGAGGAGGATGATATGATATGATCAAGGAGACTGAAAAGTCTAAGCTTGGGGATGCCCCCGTGGTTCATCCCTGCATATTTCAAGAAGACTCAAGCGTCTAAGCGGGCATCCCCTTCTTCATCAACAACTTATCAGGTCACCTCTAGTGAAACTATATTTTAATTCCGTCACATCTTATGTACTTTACTTGGAGCGTCTGTGTGCTTTTATTTTTGTTTGTGTTTGAATAAAATCGGATCTTAACATCCTTGTGTGGGAGAGAGACACGCTCCGCTTTTTCATATGAACACTCGTGTTCTTCGTTTTTCATGTTCATAGCGAAAGCTGAAAGCCGCAGCACTTATTGTTATTTTGTTGGAAACAGAAAATGCTTCATGTGGTAATAATTTGATACTTGGCAATTGTTTTGAGCTCTCAAGTAGATCATGTTTAAGCTCTTGCATCATGTAGTTTAAATCTATTAATGGAGAACTACCGTAGAGCTTGTTGAAATTTGGTTTGCATGATTGGTCTCTCTAAGGTCTAGATATTTTCTGGTAAAAGTGTTAAAACAACAAGGAAGACAGTGTAGAGTCTTATAATGCTTGCAATATGTTCTTATGTAAATTTTGTTGTACCGGTTTATACTTCTTTTTTTTTTTTGAAAAATACCGGTTTATACTTGTGTTTGCTTCAAACAACCTTGCTAGCCAAAACCTTGTACTGAGAGGGAATGCTTCTCGTGCATCCAAAACCTTGAGCCAAAACCTATGCCATTTGTGTCCACCATAACTACCTACTATGTGGTATTTTTCTGCCATTCCAAGTAAATTGCTTGTGTGCTACCTTTAAAACCTTTCAAAAATTCATTATTTGTTTTTGCAATACATAGCTCATGGGAAAGTAGCCTAAAAAACTATTGTGGTAAGGAATATGTCGCTTATGTATCTTAGTTCTTATAAGTTGCTTGTTGAGCGGTAACCATGTTATCTGGGGACGCCATCAACCTGTTACACCTTTGTTGAATATCATGTGAGTTGCTATGCATGTTCGTCTTGTCTGAAGTAAGGGAGATTTTCCATGAGTTAAATGGTTTGAGTATGCATATTGTTAGAGAAGAACATTGGGCCGCCAACCAAAGCCATGTATCATGGTGGAAGTTTCAGCTTGGACATTAATCCTCAAATCTCTTATGAGAATATTATCTGTTGTTGAATGCTTAAAGCATAAAAGAGGAGTCCATTATCTGTTTTCTATGTTGTCCCGGTATGGATGTCCTCAAGTTGAGATCTATCAAAATCGAGAAATCAAATGCGATTTATCTCCTTGGACCTTTGTACTTGTCAACACCCGGATTTTTAAGTCTGAATGCCTATTATGTCATACATCGCAATCCCAGGAATATTGTTGTTGCGAGGCATAATAGTTAAGTATCACCGTCATCATTCAGTACAAACCATAAGTCTTACAAATTGGAATCACATGATCCATATTACACGAATAGTTGATCTAGTGATCAACGAACAAACACAAGTTCATAGTTCAACATAGCGGAAGCGTAAGATACAAGGACTCTCTAGTCCACAGGCCAACGCTTGACGTCGGAAGGCGCTTAGTTGTCGTAGGCATCCTGCTGGTCATCTCCTTGGTCGTCTTCATACTCTGGCCATTTGAATAGCCAGGGACAAAGCCGTGAGTACATTGAGTACTCGCAAACTAATACTAATGTAAGTGCTAGACATTCTAGTAGGGTTTGCTAAGCTCTAGTTTATTTGCATAAAGCTAGTTTTAGTTCACAAAGTTTGAGAAAAGCTTATTCAGGTGCTAGCTAACTCAAGTGGGAACATTAGTGTCATTCCCACCATGCAAGTGGTGATTTCAATTCAATTCACCACAAGTCATTTCACCATCATCCTTTTCAACATCATTTTCAAAGATATGACATCGGAAACTGTATGGCCTTTCCAACCGTCCGTAACCGTGGACGCGGCTATTCGAATAGGTTTACACTCTGCAGAGGTTGCACACTTGTGCCACAACATTTGATTTCATCCGTCGGGATTTCCCCGAATCATCGTAACACAGTACGCGGATCATCAACCGTAACCTTTCACTTACGAATCCTAGTATGAGCACCTCTCCCCATGAGCTTGGCCTCCCAGTGAAGACAGACAGTCAGCCTGGGAACTGCACAGGGCTTGGGCCGGACATTCACCTCATTTCGCATCATATCATATCGTTTCTTTTGTGGTAGAGGCAGCTTTCGGCATAACCCCGATGACGCTTGTTTAGAGGGAACCCATACTAAGACGCATAAACTTCCAGTTAAGCCCTACCCATAATCAGGTATTGTGGGGGTACTTAATAATTGGAAAGGTATCGCATTCAAACCAACATCATTGTTTTATCAAAAATCACCATCTTCTCTTGTTCATATTCACCTTCAAAAATCATTCAATGGAATGCATCTTCATTCCAAGGTTTCAAAAATCCTTCAAAATCACATTGTTCCCATCTAGAGTAGTCAAGTTTTAATTCATTAGCACTAGCTCTAATTCATGAGGGGTGCTAACTTGCTTTGCTTGGAGAAGACTAACTCACTACTCTAGTAATCAACTTGTACTTTGACCAAAGTTAACTATAAAAGTAACTCCTTTAGAAAACAAGTAAAAACTTGTAAAGTAAGAACTTGGGATGGGTTCATATACGAAAAGGTAAGAAACATGGTGCCTTGCCCCAAGGGGCTTTGCACTTTGCAAGAATATTAGCTTGCATTGGTAGTAGCTTGCCTTGGTAGTTCTCAAACTGTTCCTCCTCCTCCTCTTGGTAGCAACCTTCTTCTTCGGCGTACTCTCCGGTGCTACCGTCTAAATTTGAATACGAGTAATTACTCACTAATTCAATGACTATTCCATACATCACATATACACACAAACTACTCTATGCACACAAATAGATTCACTAGAGTACATGGGTTGTGAGGTTTAAATAGATTTCACTTCTTTGTATTTCATATGTAAATGATAGTTTCCATAGGGTTCCTGAGAAATAATTTCCTCTCATTGAAATCTTCTTAAGATTTAATTTCTCCAACAATCATGGATGAACTCATATTGACCTAAGTCAAATGTTCATCATCATCATCATTTGGGAAAAATGATTTAAATGAGGTGGATCACCTCATACCATTTACATAACACTACATTTGATTTAAATCTCAAGTAATTCATATAAGAGAGTTTGGGACCAGGGGTCCAAACATCCCATGAATCCATGTGAGACAAGTTTAAGTGAAGTGTAAGACTCCACATAATTTACTTTAATAGTTTTGGACAATATCAACTAGTTAAACTAGTCAAAATATCCATTCATTAAACCATGGCATGATCATGCAAAGTGACCACACCATTTTATTGCATAAACAATTAGTGTAAGTCAAATGTGAGCTATTAGAGTTGGAATTAACTTAATATCTATTTTGGTTGATTTTTAAGAATTATTTGAATAGGGAAAAGTCCCTGTCTTGTTATTTTTATCACATTTATTCTACAAAGAATCTGACCATGAGGCCAGTGGCATGTTGTAGAGAATTTCAGTAGCTTTCCAACAACATAAAATTCACTAAATTTGGTTTAGCCAATTTGAATCTCTTGAATTTCAAAGTGGAGGCAGTATTGAAATGGATTTGTAATAATTAAACTGGATTTAAATTTAACAGGCCGGCGGGAAACTAACTGGGCCGAAATGGTTTGAAAAATGGAGAAACGGCCCAGCAACGCATCCAGTGCGCGCGGGCCTGCTGACAGGGTGGGGGCCACCCGTCAGTCTCTCTTAAAACCTGAATCGGTAAGTTTCATCGTGGGACGTAGGATTAGATCGGGATCGGACGGCGCTGGTGCGTCATCTTCTCCGGCGAGAGGCAGAGAGGTTGACGGCGAGGGTAGGGGGTCGGAGAGCTCACCGCGGCTCCAGCTAGGGTTGGCAGTGTGCGCGGTGAAGGTGTGGACGACGGCGAGTCGACGGGTACCGGCGGCAACTCCTGGATCGGCTTCAATCGGCGGCGAGCTTCCGCGGCGTCCGTCGGCAGTGAGGTGGCGATTGAGTGGCTACGGCGGCGAATGTTGATGGTGGAGTGGCTCAGGCGGTCGAGTAAGAAGAGGGGAGTGTGCTGGTGTGCTCAATTCGACGAATGGAGCTCTCCTTTTATAGGCGAGCGAGTGACCGTGAGGGCTGCGGCGAGGTCGACATGCTCGCGGCGATTCCGGCGAGCGGTTGGGCTAGGCGAGGGTGCTGTCGGGTTCTCCTCTCCCAGGCAAAGCTAGGAGTGGTGTTGGCTTGGTCGGGGGACGTCTGGTCTGGTCGCATTTCTTCCACGACGGCCGCGGCGCGTACGGGAACAAGTCGTCGTCTCCGGCGCCGGTGGTCACGGGTTGGGGCTGGGCGCATGTCTGGCGCGGCTGAGGTGTCACGGCGGTGTGCTTGGCGAAGACAGGGGGTCCAGGGCGTGCTCGAGGTAGTGGCGCGGCGCGTGTCCAGGGCGCGCTCTCGTGCGACGTCCACGGCATGCAGGGCGAGTTTGGGCGCGCTGTCTCCGGCGTGTGTCGTCGTCGAGCTCGACAACTGCGATGCTAGGGTGGCGTAGGGGTCTCGTTGGCGCATGGTGGCGAGGGGGCCAGGGCAGAGAGTGAAGGAGGAGAGGGGGAGGTTGTCGGGTTGGGCGACATGGCCGGCATGGCCATGTCTAGCCTTGCTCCTCCTCTCCCTAGGGTTTCTATGTTGCCATTAAGGGTGAAAGGGGGCAGGGGAACCATTTGGGGTAGTGTAGTGTAGGGTAGGTGTGTATATAACACTATTTCAAATAGTGTCAAATAGTGCCATATTTTGCAATTTGCAAAATTCTCCAAATTTGAAATAATTCAAAAGGTGAAAGTTTTTGAAATGTGAGTGTTGGTATTATTTGTCAATGACCAGAGGTGATTTGAGGTGGTGGTGGAAAAAGTAGAATTCCAGAATTGCAAAAATTGACAAGTGTGAGATTGTTCCACTTGTTAAAATGTTGCAACTTTGGATGAGCATAGCTAATGATCAAAGATGAATTTGGCAGGGTGATCTTCATCAAAGTTGTTCACCTTGAGGTTGACTTTGAAATGGTGCAAAGAGTTAGCAAGAATTGGTTTGGGAAAATTGAATGGCAGGGGCTCAAAGTGGTGATCAGACTATAAATTTCAGTTTTGACCATTATCATATGTGAGTGGGAATTGTGTTTGAATTTCATTTGAATTGTGAAACTTTGGTTCCAAAAGTTGTAATAAGTGTTTAATAAAATTATCCAACTAATGGTGAAGACCAAATAGGTCTAGGGTCAAGATTTATAAAAATGCCATAGGGCATATGTGGGGGTTTTTAGGGTTTTGCCTTTTATGGAATTTCTTCCTCTTTGATTTATTTGGTTGGTGATCTTCCCATGATCACACTAGGGTTTTAGAGCATAGCAAATACAAGTAAAAGCAATCATCATGGCATATCACTCAAATGCACAAGTCCTATGCATGGTACTATATGCAAATAGAAAAGTTTTTGTTGGTTTGAAAATTTGCTTTCTGGAATTCTCTAACTTTCTTTTTATTGAAAATTTGGGGTGTTACAAACCCTTCCCCCTTACAAAAGATCTCGTCCCAAGATCGAAAAGAAAGTTAGGTACTAAAGAGATCTGGGTATTCCTTCTTCATGAAGTCTTCGCGTTCCCAGGTGGCTTCATCCTCGGTATGATTGCTCCATTGGATCTTCAGAAACTTGATGCTTCGGGTGCGGGTGGTTCGGTAGGCTTCTTCCAGTATGCGAATCGGCACTTCGCGGTAAGTCAGATCCTTGTTGATATCTACCAATCGGTGATCGATGTTCTTGAACACTTCGGTCTTCTCCGGGACTTCAAGGCATTTCCGGAGAAGTGAGATGTGAAACACGTCGTGCACAGCCGACATTTCTTCAGGCAACTCCAGTTGATAAGATACTTCACCTCGGCGGCTGAGGACTTGGAAAGGTCCGACATAGCGGGGTGCAAGCTTTCCTTTCGGTTGGAACCTTTGCATTCCTTTCAAGGGGGATACTTTGAGATAGACGAAGTCTCCGATCTCAAAGGTCATCTCCCGACGTCTCTTGTCGGCGTAGCTCTTCTGTCTGGATTGCGCAGTCTTGAGGTACTCGCGGATCTTGTGGACTTTCTCTTCGGCTTCTCGAAGAACATCTGGGCCGAAAACTTGGCTTTCTCCGACTTCTGACCAGTTCAGGGGGGTACGGCACTTCCTTCCGTACAAGGCTTCAAAAGGGGCCATCTGTAGGCCGGCTTGGTAACTATTGTTGTAAGAGAATTCTGCGTAAGGTAGGCAGTCTTCCCACTTGGATCCGTATTCCAGTACGCATGCTCTAAGCATGTCTTCCAGTATCTGGTTTACTCTCTCGGTCTGTCCGTCGGTCTGAGGGTGATAGGCGGTGCTGAAATTTAGGCGGGTGCCTAGTCCTTCATGCACCTTCTGCCAGAACCTTGAGGTGAACTGTGATCCTCTATCTGACACTATCAATTTGGGGGTTCCGTGCAGAGCGACTATTCTGGAGATGTAAAGTTCAGCTAACTTGGGGCCTTGATAGGTGGTTTTGACGGCGATGAAATGGGCGACTTTGGTCAATCTATCGACCACTACCCATATTGAATCATTGCCTTTGCTGGATTTGGGCAGTCCGGTGATAAAGTCCATTCCTACGGAGTCCCATTTCCATTCCGGAATCTGGAGGGGTTGTAACAGTCCGGCGGGTCGTTGATGTTCTGCCTTGACTCTCTGACAGATGTCACACTTAGCGATATAGCTACCGATCTCTCTCTTCATTCCGTGCCACCAAAATTGTTCTTTTAGGTCCTGGTACATCTTGGTACCTCCGGGGTGGATTGAATAAAGGGTGTCATGGGCTTCTTGCAGGATGACTTGTTTTAAGTTAGAGTCTGATGGTACGCAGAGACGTTCTTTGTACCAAAGAACTCCGGCTTCGTCTATGGTGAATCCGGGGGCTTTTCCTGCGGCTATCTGTTTCTTGATTCCGTCAATGCTAGCGTTGTCTTTCTGGGCTTCCTTGATCTGACCAACCAAGGTGGGTTGCAGTTCTATGCTGGCTAGGAATCCTTCACTAACAAGTTCAAGTCTGAACTGTTCAAACTCTTGGTGCAAGCTGGGCTGTTCGGTTGCGAGCATGGAGTTCAACTGGCACGGCAGTCGACTCAAAGCCTCCGCTACCACATTGGCCTTGCCGGGGTGGTAGTGAATCTCCATGTCGTAATCCTTGATCAGTTCGATCCATCGGCGTTGTCTCATGTTCAATTCTTTCTGGGTGAATATGTATTTGAGGCTTTTGTGGTCGGAGTAGATCTCGCATCGATTACCCATGAGGTAATGATGCCAAACTTTCAGGGCTAAGACCACGGCTGCAAGTTCGAGGTCGTGGGTTGGGTAGTTCTGTTCATGTTGCTTGAGTTGTCTTGAAAGGTAGGATACAACCTTGCCTTCTTGCATAAGCACGCATCCAAGTCCAGTCTTGGAGGCGTCGCAATATACGTCAAAGGGCTTTGCGATATCTGGCATGATCAGGATTGGGGCTGTTGTGAGTCTACTCTTGAGCTGTTGAAAGCTCTCTTCGCACTTGTCGGTCCACTCAAACTTTCTGTCCTTTTTCAGCAGTTGGGTCATTGGTCGAGCGATGCTCGAAAAACCTTCTACAAATCTGCGGTAGTATCCGGCTAATCCAAGAAAAGCGCGGACCTCGGTTTGTGTGGTTGGGGCTTTCCATTCCATAACAGTTTTGATTTTGGCGGGATCTACGGCAATCCCTCCTGCAGACAAGATATGTCCCAGGAATCCAACTTCTTCCAGCCAAAACTCACACTTGCTAAACTTGGCATACAACTTGTGTTGTCTAAGGTTTTCTAGAACAATCTCCAAATGTTGTTCATGTTCCTCTTCGGACTTGGAGTAGACGAGGATGTCGTCGATGAACACCACGACAAACTTGTCCAAAAAGTTCATGAAGATCTTATTCATGAGATTCATGAAATAAGCGGGGGCATTGGTCAGTCCAAACGACATGACGTTGTACTCATACAACCCATATCTGGTGGTAAAGGCAGTTTTTGGAATGTCGGTGGCTCGGATCTTCAGTTGGTGGTATCCAGTTCTAAGATCAATCTTGGAGAAAACTCGGGATCCGGTGAGTTGGTCAAACAAGTCTTCTATCTTGGGTAAGGGGTATTTGTTTTTGATGGTGACATCGTTAAGCTTACGATAGTCTGTGCATAAACGATTTGCACCATCTTTCTTGTCGACAAACAAGACGGGGGATCTCCAGGGGGATGCACTTGGTCTAATCAAACCTTTGGCTAACATGTCATTTTTTTGCTTCTTCAGTTCCACAAGCTCGGTTGCGTTCATGCTGTAAGCTCTCTGGGCGATGGGTCCAGTTCCGGGGATTAACTCGATGATAAACTCGATATCCCGATCCGGGGGCATACCGGGTAGATCATCCGGAAACACATCAGGGTAGCGACAAACAACCCTGATTTGATCCAGAGTTGGCTTGGATACACTTTGGTTGCAGGTGAATTTCCTGGGTAGTTTTTCAGAGACGTGCTCAACTACGATACCGGTGCTGCTAGTCATGGTTATGGCTTTCTTGGCACAATCTATCAATCCATTGTGCTTGGACATCCAGTCCATTCCTAGGACAACTTCCAAACCTTTGGTTCCAAGTATGATTAGATTTGCAAAGAAATCTACATCATGGATTTTGATTGGCACATTTTTGCAAAATTTTCTAGCCTTGGTGGTTGATCCGGGGATTTGGACTATCATAACATGCTTCAAACTAAGGGGTTGAATTTTACTTGTTGATGCAAAGTCTTCGGTGACAAAGGAATGAGATGCTCCGGAATCAAACAACACTCTGGCAGGGATGTGGTTGACAGAAAACATACCCAGTACAACATCTGGTGCTTCCTGGGCTTCTTCGGCGTTCATGTGGTAGAGGCGGCCGTTGCGGTTGTTGGGGTTGTTGGGGGCGAACTTCTTGCCGGTGGAGACACGGCGTTGCTGCTGAGCAGGTGCAGCGGTGTTGCCGGCGAGCTTGGCAAGACGCTTGGGACACTCGTTGGAGTAGTGCCCCACTACACCACACTCATAACAAGTGATAGTGCTCTTGTCCTGCTTATTCGCAACGGGAATGGCATTGCTTCCGGTTCTGGGAGTGGTGTTGGTGTTGGTGTTGTTGTTAGGGGCTCGGGGTGGAGCGCGGTTGTAGTTGTTGTTGTAGTTGTTGTTGTAGCCTCCTGGCTTGGAATTTCCTCCACTCCGGTTCTGATAACCGGGGCGAGAGTTCTGCATCTGGGGTTTGTTGTTTCTCGGAGTGAAACCTCCGCTTGAGCTAGGGCGAAACTTTTGGGGGTGGCTTGATCCACTCTGATTCGCCATGCGGCGCTTGCGGTTCTCATTGGCTTGGTTTAGCTTGCCCTCCATCTGGATGGCGGAGTCAACAAGGGCTTCGAGGTCGGCGAAGGGGATGTTGACGAGGACAGTCTGCATCTCATCATGCAGTCCGTTCAGGAATCTCTCCTTCCTCTTCTCAACGGTGTCGGTCTCATCAGGGGCATACCTTGACAAAGTGAGAAACTTGTCGCGGTATTCAACCACCGTCATGCGACCTTGTTTCAGCTCACGGAATTCATCCCTCATCTTCTTGATAAGACCCGGGGGTACATGGTACTTGCTGAACTTGAGTTTGAAATCCTCCCAAGTCATGAATTGACCTCCGTTCATGGCACGGGTGCTTGTCCACCAAGCGCGGGCTGGTCCAGCGAGATAGTGTGTGGCGAACAACACCTTCTCGTTGGCTTCCACTCCGGCTACCTCAAGATTGTTCTCCATAGTCTGGAGCCAATCGTCGGCATCGAGGGGCTCCTCGGTCTTGCTAAACACCGGAGGGTTGGTGTTTTGGAAGTTCTTGAGCTTGGATCCGGGGTGGTCATGATTTCCATGGCCTTGGTTGGTGATGTTCTGCAAGGCGATGAGGTTGGCTTGGCGCTCGGCTCTTTCGGTTTCCCGGTCGGCAAGCATGGTTTGCAGAAGTTGCAGCATCGCGTCGTTGGTGCGATTCGGAGGGGCCATCTGAAGATGTAGAAGATTATGAGATAAGAGGAAACATTCTATGGTTCATTTTGGTTAAGTTTGAAAGACATTTGAAAACTTGTAATATTTTCATGACAAACATAACATTCATTCATTCATGCAACACATAGTACAAACTACACACATACTCCAATGGTTTTAAGAACCATTCTCATGCTACGATACAAAGGACGGGATACAACTCACACCTACTATAAGTGAACTAGTGCAACTACTCCTCATCATCGACATCGATCGGGACGTAGTCGTCAGGTCCTGTCTCCAGGAACTCGTAGTCCTCCTCCTCGGTGTTCTCGTCCTCCTCAAAGTCATTGTCATCGCTCAGAAAGGCGTCTCCTCCCTGAATGTCGATGCCTCCATCGTCATCCTCCAGCTGACGAATCTGATCCTCCTGGGCCTTGACAGTGGCCTCAAGTGACGCGATCCGGGCGCGAAGGCGGCGAATCGTAGCGTCCTTCTTGGCACGCTGCTGGCGAAGGCTCCTGCGGTCGTTGTTGAGTAGCTTGATCGCCTCACCCTGCTCGGTGATGTGAGCATGGGTCTGGTTCGCGTAAGCGCGAGTGGCGTCGAGGTCCCTCTGAGTCTGGTAGAGCATGAAGTCCAGGTGCTCAGCATGGTGCCTCAACTCAGGGTGCGGCTGCAGCTCCATGGGCACTCCCGCGGCATCACGCCTCACAAGGTGGGCGTAGCGAGAGGCGAGGATGCTCACCACGTTCTGTCCACAGAGGCGCGCAAGTGCCTCCTGTAGGCCACGTGCGAGTCCGTCGAGCCAGTTGCTCTCGCGGAAAGAGAAGAGGATCCTCTCCGAAGTGGGAGGCTCCATCTTGCCCCTCAAGTCGGCAGTGATCACCCACTGCAACTCTCCTCCGGGCGTGTCGTCCAGCTGAACCCCGTGAAACTCGGGGTGTGGGCGCCCAAGGAAGTCAGAGAGGGCGTTGAGGTCGTGCTCGAAGATCAACCTTCCTCCGTTCCCAAGCTGGTAAAACTTGGTGTTGATGGCTTCATTCAGCGCCATCTGAAAGAGAATTGGATGAGTACGTTAGAGAGTGCAAAGTGTGGCAAAGTTTTAAGTTGATTCTAATAAGATAGAACATGATTCATCAAATTTTGGCAAAGTCTCAAAGACTAGAGTGTAGGAACTTTTCACAAATATTTTCTTTCATTTGATTTCAAAGTTAAGTTTTTCAGAACGCCCATTCTAACTAAGGTCTCCTAAGGTCAAACAATGGCTCTGATACCAACTTGTCAACACCAGGATTTTTAAGTCCGAATGCCTATTATGTCATACATCGCAATCCCAGGAATATTGTTGTTGCGAGGCATAATAGTTAAGTATCACCGTCATCATTCAGTACAAACCATAAGTCTTACAAATTGGAATCACATGATCCATATTACACGAATAGTTGATCTAGTGATCAACGAACAAACACAAGTTCATAGTTCAACATAGCGGAAGCGTAAGATACAAGGACTCTCTAGTCCACAGGCCAACGCTTGACGTCGGAAGGCGCTTAGTTGTCGTAGGCATCCTGCTGGTCATCTCCTTGGTCGTCTTCATACTCTGGCCATTTGAATAGCCAGGGACAAAGCCGTGAGTACATTGAGTACTCGCAAACTAATACTAATGTAAGTGCTAGACATTCTAGTAGGGTTTGCTAAGCTCTAGTTTATTTGCATAAAGCTAGTTTTAGTTCACAAAGTTTGAGAAAAGCTTATTCAGGTGCTAGCTAACTCAAGTGGGAACATTAGTGTCATTCCCACCATGCAAGTGGTGATTTCAATTCAATTCACCACAAGTCATTTCACCATCATCCTTTTCAACATCATTTTCAAAGATATGACATCGGAAACTGTATGGCCTTTCCAACCGTCCGTAACCGTGGACGCGGCTATTCGAATAGGTTTACACTCTGCAGAGGTTGCACACTTGTGCCACAACATTTGATTTCATCCGTCGGGATTTCCCCGAATCATCGTAACAAGACGCGGATCATCAACCGTAACCTTTCACTTACGAATCCTAGTATGAGCACCTCTCCCCATGAGCTTGGCCTCCCATTGAAGACAGACAGTCAGCACAGGAATCGCACAGGCTTGGGCCGGACATTCACCTCATTTCGCATCATATCATATCGTTTCTTTTGTGGTAGAGGCAGCTTTCGGCATAACCCCGATGACGCTTGTTTAGAGGGAACCCATACTAAGACGCATAAACTTCCAGTTAAGCCCTACCCATAATCAGGTATTGTGGGGGTACTTAATAATTGGAAAGGTATCGCATTCAAACCAACATCATTGTTTTATCAAAAATCACCATCTTCTCTTGTTCATATTCACCTTCAAAAATCATTCAATGGAATGCATCTTCATTCCAAGGTTTCAAAAATCCTTCAAAATCACATTGTTCCCATCTAGAGTAGTCAAGTTTTAATTCATTAGCACTAGCTCTAATTCATGAGGGGTGCTAACTTTCTTTGCTTGGAGAAGACTAACTCACTACTCTAGTAATCAACTTGTACTTTGACCAAAGTTAACTATAAAAGTAACTCCTTTAGAAAACAAGTAAAAACTTGTAAAGTAAGAACTTGGGATGGGTTCATATACGAAAAGGTAAGAAACATGGTGCCTTGCCCCAAGGGGCTTTGCACTTTGCAAGAATATTAGCTTGCATTGGTAGTAGCTTGCCTTGGTAGTTCTCAAACTGTTCCTCCTCCTCCTCTTGGTAGCAACCTTCTTCTTCGGCGTACTCTCCGGTGCTACCGTCTAAATTTGAATACGAGTAATTACTCACTAATTCAATGGCTATTCCATACATCACATATACACACAAACTACTCTATGCACACAAATAGATTCACTAGAGTACATGGGTTGTGAGGTTTAAATAGATTTCACTTCTTTGTATTTCATATGTAAATGATAGTTTCCATAGGGTTCCTGAGAAATAATTTCCTCTCATTGAAATCTTCTTAAGATTTAATTTCTCCAACAATCATGGATGAACTCATATTGACCTAAGTCAAATGTTCATCATCATCATCATTTGGGAAAAATGATTTAAATGAGGTGGATCACCTCATACCATTTACATAACACTACATTTGATTTAAATCTCAAGTAATTCATATAAGAGAGTTTGGGACCAGGGGTCCAAACATCCCATGAATCCATGTGAGACAAGTTTAAGTGAAGTGTAAGACTCCACATAATTTACTTTAATAGTTTTGGACAATATCAACTAGTTAAACTAGTCAAAATATCCATTCATTAAACCATGGCATGATCATGCAAAGTGACCACACCATTTTATTGCATAAACAATTAGTGTAAGTCAAATGTGAGCTATTAGAGTTGGAATTAACTTAATATCTATTTTGGTTGATTTTTAAGAATTATTTGAATAGGGAAAAGTCCCTGTCTTGTTATTTTTATCACATTTATTCTACAAAGAATCTGACCATGAGGCCAGTGGCATGTTGTAGAGAATTTCAGTAGCTTTCCAACAACATAAAATTCACTAAATTTGGTTTAGCCAATTTGAATCTCTTGAATTTCAAAGTGGAGGCAGTATTGAAATGGATTTGTAATAATTAAACTGGATTTAAATTTAACAGGCCGGCGGGAAACTAACTGGGCCGAAATGGTTTGAAAAATGGAAAAATGGCCCAGCAACGCATCCAGTGCGCGCGGGCCTGCTGATAGGGTGGGGGCCACCCGTCAGTCTCTCTTAAAACCCGAATCGGTAAGTTTCATCGTGGGACGTAGGATTAGATCGGGATCGGACGGCGCTGGTGCGTCGTCTTCTCCGGCGAGAGGCAGAGAGGTTGACGGTGAGGGTAGGGGGTCGGAGAGCTCACCGCGGCTCCAGCTAGGGTTGGCAGGGTGCGCGGTGAAGGTGTGGACGACGGCGAGTCGACGGGTACCGGCGGCAACTCCTGGATCGGCTTCAATCGGCGGCGAGCTTCCGCGGCGTCCGTCGGCAGTGAGGTGGCGATTGAGTGGCTACGGCGGCGAATGTTGATGGTGGAGTGGCTCAGGCGGTCGAGTAAGAAGAGGGGAGTGTGCTGGTGTGCTCAATTCGACGAATGGAGCTCTCCTTTTATAGGCGAGCGAGTGACCGTGAGGGCTGCGGCGAGGTCGACATGCTCGCGGCGATTCCGGCGAGCGGTTGGGCTAGGCGAGGGTGCTGTCGGGTTCTCCTCTCCCAGGCGAAGCTAGGAGTGGTGTTGGCTTGGTCGGGGGACGTCTGGTCTGGTCGCATTTCTTCCACGACGGCCGCGGCGCGTACGGGAACAAGTCGTCGTCTCCGGCGCCGGTGGTCACGGGTTGGGGCTGGGCGCGTGTCTGGCGCGGCTGAGGTGTCACGGCGGTGTGCTTGGCGAAGACAGGGGGTCCAGGGCATGCTCGAGGTAGTGGCGCGGCGCGTGTCCAGGGCGCGCTCTCGTGCGATGTCCACGGCATGCAGGGCGAGTTTGGGCGCGCTGTCTCCGGCGTGTGTCGTCGTCGAGCTCGACAATGGCGATGCTAGGGTGGCGTAGGGGTCTCGTTGGCGCATGGTGGCGAGGGGGCCAGGGCAGAGAGTGAAGGAGGAGAGGGGGAGGTTGTCGGGTTGGGCGACATGGCCGGCATGGCCATGTCTAGCCTTGCTCCTCCTCTCCCTAGGGTTTCTATGTTGCCATTAAGGGTGAAAGGGGGCAGGGGAACCATTTGGGGTAGTGTAGTGTAGGGTAGGTGTGTATATAACACTATTTCAAATAGTGTCAAATAGTGCCATATTTTGCAATTTGCAAAATTCTCCAAATTTGAAATAATTCAAAAGGTGAAAGTTTTTGAAATGTGAGTGTTGGTATTATTTGTCAATGACCAGAGGTGATTTGAGGTGGTGGTGGAAAAAGTAGAATTCCAGAATTGCAAAAATTGACAAGTGTGAGATTGTTCCACTTGTTAAAATGTTGCAACTTTGGATGAGCATAGCTAATGATCAAAGATGAATTTGGCAGGGTGATCTTCATCAAAGTTGTTCACCTTGAGGTTGACTTTGAAATGGTGCAAAGAGTTAGCAAGAATTGGTTTGGGAAAATTGAATGGCAGGGGCTCAAAGTGGTGATCAGACTATAAATTTCAGTTTTGACCATTATCATATGTGAGTGGGAATTGTGTTTGAATTTCATTTGAATTGTGAAACTTTGGTTCCAAAAGTTGTAATAAGTGTTTAATAACATTATCCAACTAATGGTGAAGACCAAATAGGTCTAGGGTCAAGATTTATAAAAATGCCATAGGGCATATGTGGGGGTTTTTAGGGTTTTGCCTTTTATGGAATTTCTTCCTCTTTGATTTATTTGGTTGGTGATCTTCCCATGATCACACTAGGGTTTTAGAGCATAGCAAATACAAGTAAAAGCAATCATCATGGCATATCACTCAAATGCACAAGTCCTATGCATGGTACTATATGCAAATAGAAAAGTTTTTGTTGGTTTGAAAATTTGCTTTCTGGAATTCTCTAACTTTCTTTTTATTGAAAATTTGGGGTGTTACAGTACAGGTGGCATAGAGGTACCCCTTTGTTACACTTGGTTGAAACATATGTAATGTGATGATAATCCATGGAAATCCGAGCTAATTAGGACAAGGTGCGGGCACTATTAGTATTCGATGCATGAGGCTTGCAACTTATAGGAAGTTTTATACATAACCCATATGAATTATTACTACCGTTGACACAATTGTTTCCATGCTTTCAAAATAAAAAGCTCTAGCACATGAGTAATCTCTGCTTCCCTCTGCGAAGGGCCTTTCTTTTACTTTATGTTGAGTCAGTTTACCTACTTCTTTCTATCTTAGAAGCAAACACTTGTGTCTACTGTGTGCACTGATTCCTACATGTTTACTTATTGCACTTATTATATTACTTTGTGTTGACAACTATCCATGAGATATGCATGTTGAAAGTTGAAAACAATTGCTGAAACTTAAATCTTCCTTTGTGTTGCTTCAAAGCCTCTTATTAAGAATCTATTGCTTTATGAGTTAACTCTTATGCAAGACTTTTTGATGCTTGTCTTGAAAGTACTATTCATGAAAATTTTTTGCTATATGATTCAGTTGTTTAGTCATTATCTATTTGTTAGTAAACTATAGACCATTGCTTTGAGTCACTTCATTCATCTCATATGCTTTACAATAGTATTGATCAAGATCATGTTGGTAGCATGTCACTTCAGAAATTATTGTTTTTATCGTTTACCTACTCGAGGGCGAGTAGGAACTAAGCTTGGGGATGCTTGATACGTCTCCAACGTATCTATAATTTCTTATGTTCCATGCTAGTTTTATGACAATACCTACATGATTTATTCATACTTTATATCATTTTGATGCATTTTCCGGTACTAACCTATTAACAAGATGCCGAAGCGCCAGTTCCTGTTTTCTGCTGTTTTTGGTTTTAGAAATCCTACACAGGAAATATTCTCGGAATTGGACGATACAAAATCCCACGGCCCTATTTTCCACGGAGGGTTCCAGAACATCGAAGAAGAGTTGGAGACGGCCAGCAGGGGGGCCACCCCATAGGGCGGCGCGGCCCACCCTCCTGGCGCGCCCAGGTGTGGGGAGGCCACCCGCTGGCTCCCCCGACGCTGCCCCTTCGCCTATATATTCCTTCGTCTCCGAAAACCCTAGGACGATCGGTCTTCCTCCACGAAAAGTTACATAGCCGCCGCCATCACGAAGCCAAGTTCGGGGGACAGAAGTCTCTGTTCCGGCACGCCGCTGGGACGGGGAAGTGCCCCCGGAATCCATCTCCATCGACACCACCGCCATCTTCATCGCCGTTGCTGTCTCCCATGATGAGGAGGGAGTAGTTCTCCCCCGAGGCTGAGGGCTCTACCGGTAGCTATGTGGTTCATCTCTCTCTCCCATGGTGTGATCTTTATGTGATCATGAGCTTTGTAATCTAGTTGAATATGTAGATGTTACTCTTGTCTATTATGCACGCTAGAGGTTACTTTAATATGAACTCCGGAGTCACTCTCCACGGTGTGATGGTGACGGTGTGCGCATTGTGTGTGATTCCTTTATGAAGTTGTGGAGCTTGTTTACTCCGGCTTGAGGTGTGCTTTTGTAGCCCTACACAATGAATGGTGTTTGTTATCCAACAAGAGAGTGTTTGAGAGTAGCATCTATTTATTCAATTATGTGATCATTGTTGAGAGTGTCCACTAGTGAAAGTATGATCCCTAGGCCTTGTTTCTAAGCATTGAAACACCGTTTCCAACAAGTTCTGCTACATGTTCGCTTGTTGCCATTTTTATTTCAGATTGCAATTATTACTTATAATCATCCATATTACTTGTATTTCACTATTTCTTCGCCGAACTAGTGCACCTATACATCTGGCAAGTGTATCAGGTGTGTTGGGGACACAAGAGACTTCTTGTATCTTAATTGCAGGGTTGCTTGAGAGGGATATCCTTGACCTCTACCTCCCTGAGTTCGATAAACCTTGGGTGATTCACTTAAGGGAAACTTGCTGATGTTCTACAAACCTCTGCTCTTGGAGGCCCAACACTGTCTACAGGAATAGAAGCGTTCGTAGACATCAGTACCTAACGCGTCCGTTAGGATTTTTCTTCGTATCTATCTATACGGAAAAAGTAGCAAAGCGCCGTCAGAGGTGGTGCCACGCCACACAGGACGGATCCCGGGGACTTACCTTCGCAGAGTTTTGCGGCATTCAGAGATTGTTTCGCGACTGAGGCGCTCTGAGAATATATTGTCCGGTGCTTTTTCCGGCTGCTAGAGTAGCACATTTGTTCGAGTCAGCGGATGACTTATATTGTTTTGAACATAACCTCCCGATGGGAGTATATGAAGAGTTATTTTGATAACTCAGAATATGCTCCCCAGGATTTATTCAAATTTCATCGGGCACGCGAACAGCGTTCCCGATGGGAGTAGCCCCCGAGGCTACAGCCAAGTGCTTGTACTTGGTTGTAGACTCACCTTTTTAGCATCTTTGACACTATATTGTCATGTGTCATGCTCCTGTTCATATTTATCGGGTGCGCGAACAGCGCTCCCGATGGGAGTAGCCCCCGAGGCTACAGTCGAGGATTTATACTTGGCTGTAGGCTCCAATTGTGCTATGTCGCTATATTTCGAAATGTCCCCTTCCGAACCATCTCCATCAAACTTGTCGAAACCTTTTTTTTATAAAGTAGCCCCCGAGCATTTGAACAAAAACTTGTATTTGGTCAAAGGCTCTCGAGATTACCAGCCGTCTTTTACTGTCGCCACTTTTCATAAGATCACAACCGAGATTTTTCCTTGGTAAGGTGACATCAGTGCTGACGATAGCCACGACCACTGTATCGGAAAGACGCGAGAGCTGTCCTTTCACTGACCTGCGGGCCCAAAATCTTCGACCCATTGACACGTTGAGCAAGTGGGGGACACACGTCCTCCGCTTTTCCTGGCACACGCACTGTAGCGCCTGTCCAGTTCCATCATGGTAAAAATACCATGTTACCCCTTGATCCACGTGTAAAGCATCAAGTCCATTCATAGATCATCCAACGGTGCGACGTTTTGACTGAATCCGCTATAAATAGCCATCGTCTTCCTCGTTTAATCCCCTTCGCCGCACCATTGCTCATATATCCTCTGCTCCAATCCCCATTGCAACCACCAGAGCTCTAACGCCCATGCACTACTCCACTTCCTCGACGCCATTGTTCATGCCACCGCGGCCAAGACTCTCGAGGCATAACACCCCCGAAGCGAAGATGGTGGCGCAAGATCTGGGAGCAGCTGAGTGGGAAAGATCCAAGATCTCCACTCAAGACATCAATCTGCTGATGAAGCTCGGCCTCAACCAGAAGGACACGTTGCGCTTTCCCAGCGAGGAAAGCTACCCGACGCCTCCCATTGGTTATCGGGTTAGTTTTGTTGACCATCTTATCCGTGGCCTCTCTGCACCCATCCACGATTTTCTGCGTGGATTGCTTTTTGTGTATGGGCTACAGCTTCATCATCTTACTCCCAACTCCATCCTCCACATCACTATCTTCATCACTCTTTGCGAATCCTTCCTTGGAGTCCAACCTAACTGGGCTTTATGGAAGTGCATCTTCCTCCTTCGTCGTAATGGCTCCCCCAACATCACCTATAATATAGGCGGTGTTGTTATCTGCGTTCGCCCTGATGTCGAGTACTTTGACGTCAAATTCCCTGACTCGGTTCAAGGGTGGCACAAAAAATGGTTGTATGTCCGCGAGGAATGCGCCGACTCGCTAGAATACAACATCCTTCCTTTTGACGGTAGCGCATCTATTCTTCGCCGCCGATCTTGGGACGCAGAAGCTACCGAAGAAGAAAAAACGGCGACAGAAGCATTGATGTCCCGTATCCATGAGCTCCAAAATACCCGCGGTAAAGAACTGTCGGGTATCCAAATTACAGCATACTTCCTTAGGATCAGGGTGCAACCTCTGCAAGCCCGCAAGAATCCCCTTTGGATGTATGTTGGCGATGAGGACGTGAATCACCTCTCGAAGGATCTCCCCGTGAAGGACCTGGAAAGGCTTGTCCGAAAAATTTCTTCTCTAAGCAAAAAGGACACCATTCCATCCCCCTGTCGCGTGAAACCGTATAGCAACACCAACGCTCTCCCAAAGGTGAACAACTTTTGTCTTTTCGAAGTTTGGCATTTATCGACTACTATTTTGCGCTGAATTCCTTATTGTCGATATATCATCTTTGTCCTTTTTATCTTACAGAAACATCAATGCCTATCTTCTCTTCCTCCGCTCCCTGAAGGCGGGGAAGTCGAGGAACGGACCGTCGTTACTGACGACAATCAGGGTACTTCTCGCCCTGAGAGTGAGGTTGCGGGTTCCCACAAATCCGCGGCTTCCTCCGAAAAAGAAGTTGAAACCGAGTCTTCACGTTCACTCCCTTCAGCTGCTTCCCCGAAGAATAAGAGGAAGAGGGATGAACTCGAAGATTCCGACACCTCCAAAGCAGGGGAATCTCCTATCCAGGAGACTTCTCCCGAAAAAGAGAAGAAATCTTTCAACCCCTACGAGGATGCTCTTGTTAGCTCGTAAGTTTTACTTCGCCTTGTATATTTTGTACTATATTGCTTTTTCTGTGTCTTCTCATACTATCTTTTGTCACAATAGTGGCGAAGAGGAAGAGGAACCCATTGTCAATGTAACTGCTCACATGAGTACGTCACATACTCTGGTGCTTTCCGATACTCGCCGTGCTATCGAAGAAACCTCACTCCCCCGGCGAGATATAGGGGACTTGACTCCTCCCGACAGCCCCCGTGCCTCTTCACCAAAGAGAGCAAGGACTGAACCTGTCGAAGGATCAAACCTTCTGCCCGGGAGTTCGTCGACTTTCGCTCTGGATGATGTAAGCATCTTTACCACTTACTTTTACTGTTGTCGAACTTCTCTTCTTCTTACTTTCTTATCCATTTTTTTGTTTTCTCAGCCTCTGATGCAACAATTTATTCGTCTTGGTACTCAATTTGTTGGGTACCGGGACCATGTGAATAGTTTGAAAGGTACTTTTCTTATCTCTTTCTTGTCGAATAATTTTTCCTTCGCTACTTTTTTGTAACTTTGTTGCTGTGTTTTATCATAGGCTCTCGCCAAAGCCAATAAGCGCGCCGATGATCTTGCTCTCGAGCTGGCTAAGAGCGAAAAAGCTCGAGAGAAAGCGGAGCTTGAATCTGCCTCAGTTGAGAGTCTTCGAAAGAGGCTCCATGACGCTGAAAATGCTTTGAGTGAACGCACAGCTCAACAGCTTGCTCGTGAAGCTGCCATCGCCGCTCGCTTAGAGTCGCAAAACCGACGCTTTGTCAGTAAGTACCGCCCATTTTCTTCGAGTTGACTTTAGTACTATTTTTACGTATACTTATTGATAATCTGAGATTTTTCTCCAGCAGGGAAGACCAGCCAGGAATATGGGCTTGAAAAGCCAGAAGATGACCGTCTCCTTGACGCCCTTTCTCTCCTCGAAATTTATGGAGATGAAGTGCGCCAAAGCATTTCTGATGCCAAGGCGGCATTTTCTCGGCTCTTCCCCTACTTCTTCCCGAAGACTGATGAGCCCAACACTTTTGCTGCGCTTGCCAAGCGCTTCATTCCGAAGTAAGATCTTGGGTTAGCTCTTCGGCAAGAGAACCTGAAGATTAGCGTTGAAGGCACCATTGCTTTGGTTGCCGAGAGCCAACAACACGTCAATTGGGCCAAAGTTGGTGATGCGAAGAGTATGGAGACGAAGAAATGGCAATCTTTGATCAAGGCCGCCAAGCCGAGCTCGAAGAAAATCCTCGCCTTCCTTGGATACAAACCAACGCCTTCCTCCAGTTCCGCCAAACCGGAGGTCAAGTAGATCGCCCTGCCTATCTTTTTCTCCTTTTTCTTTCTTTTGATGACTGTCGCCATAGATGTAGCTTGCGACAGCGTATGGTTGGTTCACTAGGACCCAACCTTTTGTAAGGACCAAGTAAATATACTGAAAATCAATGGAAGTTTATTTTATGTGATGATTGATGTCGAAATTCTCTTTCCAGTTGGTATTTGACAACTATACTCCAACTCCTCATCTTTCCGATGCTTTGCCTACTTCCTCCTATTCGAAGAAAATATCAGTTGATGACGAGTTCATTGAAGATTCTTCGGGTATGGGTCCAACACATGACTTGAAAGAACTCCGCCAACATCTTCAATCGATGAAGAAACATGCACGCGTGATAATGGAACAATCTCGAAAATCATCTGAGAGGGAAAAGGTTGCGCTACAGCAAGCTCAGGAAGCTATAGCTTCTAAAGAGGCTGCAGTTGCTGAAGCTACACAGGCTACCTCCCGAGAGAACTTTATGCTTGAGTTGATGACTGAAGCAAGCCTGGAGATGGAAGGTATGCTTCTCAATCTTAAACTTCCTCTTTTCTTTGCATGTTTTCTGCTTCTAACTGGTGTACTGTCGCCAAATAGGTCCCTTTTTGGATGCTGATGCCGAAGATCAACGAGTTGACACAAGATCAAATTTCCTTGTTAATTTGGCACTGGACCATGGCTCCCTTTTTTGGGCTACACCTGAACGTACCCAACAAATCATCAGGTTTCAAGACCACGCGTGCTAAGTTCGTGAGTAACTTGAATTTTGTACCAAAACGTTGTCCATGGTCTACAACTCCATGTTTCCTCGGAATGTTCAACCTAAGACCCTTCCTGAGCTGATGGACAAGTTTAAGGACTCGCATAAAATCCATGGTTTTGTAAGAGCTCAACTAGTAGCCGGTGCCAGGTTTGCCCTTATTATGCTTCAGATCTGCCACTCAAAACTCGATATGACAAAGGTGGTTGAAACTGTCCATACCAAGCTGAGGCGACGACGGAGAGGTGTCGATAAAATTGATGCGGTAGTTACACCAGTGGCCGAAGAGATAATTGGCGACCTTCTCCGAATGGATGCCGACTTTTTTGCAGATGGCCATTATGCCGATTTTCTGGGTGCCTCTGCCGAAGAAGACAGAGTAAATATTGACGATTTGTTAGGTCGCGAGTAAATTTATTTCTTCGCTAGATAGCTTATTTTGTCGAAAGAAACTATAACTTGTTGTATATATGTTGTAAGACAAAGATATATATTTTTCTTTTCCCTAGCCCCCGAGTGTTTCGGTGGCTAATGTCTTTATTGTGTTTGCGAGGTTTTTTGAACCAAGGCAATTAAATTCTATTGAGTGTATATTGTATTTGCGGGTATGAGCCCCCGAGCCTGTCGAAGAAAAAGATGTATATCTCCAATATCTTTATTATATTGCAGCACCGCGAGTCCGCCTCATTAAAAACCTTCCAGCCCCACTCGGTACCCTGAAAGGAAAAGAGTGCGTCTGAAAACTCGTGGGCATTTCAGTACATTGTATGTTTACATATATATCTTGACTTTGGCGTAAAAACGCCTAAGTTGCGCCACGTTCCAGGGATTTGGCTCGGCAACCCCTGTCTTCTTGTCCTTTATCCTGTATGCTCCTCCTTCGATGACCTCGGTGACGATGTAAGGGCCTAGCCATGGCGATTTGAGCTTTTCATGGCTATTTTGCGTGAGTCGAAGAACTAGGTCGCCCACCTGGAAGGATCTTGGACGCAATCGTCGACTGTGATAATTTTTCATATCTTGCTGATATTTGGCGACTCTTGACAATACTTTGTCTCGAGCTTCGTCGAGTGCGTCCATATCATCTTCTAGTGCCTTTCTTGAGGTTTCTTCATCAAATTCCGCCACTCTCGGAGAGTTGTGTTCTATTTCTATCGGCAGCACTACCTCAGCTCCATGAACCAGAAAAAACGGGGTTTCCTGTGTTGTTGTGTTGGGTGTTGTTCGTATGCTCGATAGCACGCTGGGTAACTCCTCTGGCCAAGTGTGTCGAGCTTTCTCCAATGGTCCTAACAGACGCTTCTTGATGCCATTGCAGATGACACCGTTTGCTTTCTCGACTTGACCATTGGTTTGCGGGTGCGCAACCGACGCAAAATGTAGTTTGATACCTACTTCTGCGCAATAAGCCTTGAATTCCTTTGATGTGAAATTGCTACCGTTGTCTGTGACGACGCTATGCCGAACTCCAAACCGGAAAACGATGCTCTTGATGAACTTGACCGCTGATGCTGCATCTGGCGAATTTATTGGTTTTGCTTCGACCCACTTGGTGAATTTGTCGACAGCCATAAGCATATACTCGTATCCTCCTGGCCAAGCTGTGTGCAACTTGCCCACCATATCAAGACCCCACTGGGCAAAGGGTCGCGACAAAGGTATTGGCATCAGTTCTGCTGCCGGAGAATGAGGTTTTGCGGCAAACCTTTGACACGCATCACAGGTACGCACTATGTTTTTTGCATCCTCAATGGCTGTGAGCCAATAAAACCCTGCTCTGAAAACCTTGGCCGCAATAACTCGACTGCTTGCATGGTGTCCGCATACTCCCTCATGCACATCCTTTAAAAGCACCCGACCTTCTTCAGGTGTGACGCATCGCTGCAAGACTCCCGATATACTTTTCTTGTACAGCTCGCCTTTAACCACAGTAAATGCTTTCGATCGTCAAATAACTCGCCTCGCTTCCACTGGATCGTCGGGTATTTGCTGCCTTGAGATATATGCAATATAAGCTTGCATCCACGATACTTCTACTACCATTACCTCGTGCGATTCTTCCTCATCTCCAGCTGCACCTGCCTCGAGGGCTACCGAAGCCCCCGAGCCTTTCTCGACCTTTTCTTTCTTCTTTGGCTGTTTTCTTGCCTTGGTCGACCTTTCACTTATTTCTTCCCAAAATACTCCGGGTGGTATTGCTAGACACTGCGACCCGATATTTGCCAGAATATCGGCTTCATCATTGCTGAGCCTGCTAACATGGTTTACCTCGCATCCGTCGAAAAGCTTCTCGAGTTCATTGTATAACTCTTTGTATGCTACCATGCTATCATTGACTGCGTCGCATTGATTCATTACTTGCTGAGCCACCAGCTGGGAGTCGCCGTATATTTTTAATCGGGTTGCACCGCAGGCCTTCGCCATCTTCATCCCACGTATCAGCGCTTCATACTCTGCCTCATTGTTAGATGCGTTGGGAAACGTCATCCGTAGCACATACTTTAACTTGTCGCCTTGAGGTGAAACCAATATCATGCCCACTCCTGCTCCTTCTAATCTCTTGGACCCATCGAAGTTCATGGTCCAGGTTCTCGATAGATCAGGAGGTCCCGTGTTTTGTAGCTCCGTCCACTCTACGACGAAGTCTGGTAAAATCTGCGACTTTATTGCTTTTCTTTTTTCATAAGTGATGTCCCGAGGGGAAAGCTCTATTCCCCAAAGGGAGACACGGCCCGTAGCTTCCGGGTTGTTCAGTATATTTGACAATGGTGCCTCATTGACCACTATTATCGGGTGTGCCAAAAAATAGTGTCGAAGTTTCCGTGCTGTTGTAAATACTCTGTATGCTAGCTTCTGATAATGCGGGTACCTCTGTTTTGAAGGCGATAAAACTTCACTAATGAAGTATACCGGCCTCTGTACTCCATGTAGTTTACCCTCTTCCTCTCGCTCAACTACAAGTGCCGTGCTGACCACCTGAGGTGTGGCTGCAATGTATAGCAGGAGAGGTTCCTTTTCCTTTGGTGCCACCAGTATCGGGGGTGTCGATATTGTGCGCTTGAGATCCTCGAAGGCTCTGTCTGCTTCTTCGTTCCACTCGAACTTTTATCCTTGTTTGATCAAGGCGTAGAATGGCAACGCCTTTTCTCCTAACCTGGCGATGAATCTGCTTAAAGTTGCGACTCGCCCCGTTAGTTGTTGTATCTCCTTTAACTTTGTTGGTTTTTGCATCGTTACGATAGCCTGTATTTTCTCCGGGTTAGCCTCGATCCCTCTTGCTGACACTAGGAACCCGAGAAGTTCTCCTGCCGGGACGCCGAAAGAGCACTTTGTCGGGTTTAGCTTGAGACAAAACTTGTCGAGGTTGTCGAAAGTTTCTCTGAGATCATCGATCAATGTTGATCCTTCCTTTGTTGTTATGACGACATCGTTAATGTATACTTGGACGTTTTTGCCAATCTGCATGGCCAAGCACTTCTGCATCATCCGCTAGTATGTTGCACCCGCGTTTTTCAACCCGAAAGGCATTGTTCTGTAACAGAATACGCCATAGGGGGTAATGAAAGCTGTTTTGACTTCATCTTCTTCCTTTAGTCGAATCTGGTTGTAACCAGAATATGCGTCCAAGAAGGAAAGACGTTCGCAGCCTGCCGTGGAGTCGATAATTTGATCGATCCTTGGGAGGGGAAAGTGATCCTTTGGACAATGTTTATTTAGACACGTAAAGTCGACGCACATGCGAAGGACTTCTGTGTTTTTCTTCGGGACCAGCACTGGGTTCGCTACCCAGGTGGCTTCTATGTGTATCTCTTTAATGAACCCAGCTTCTCTAAGTCGATTGATTTCTGACAGCATAGCTTTGCGGTTTGGTTCCGAAAAACGCCGCAGAGGTTGTCTAATTGGTCTAGCCAATGGATCCAAGTTTAAGGGGTGCTCGGCAAGTTCCATGGGTACTCCTGGCATGTCAGCAGGACACCATGCGAATATTTCCCAGCGCTCACGGAGGAACTCGATGAGCGCGCTTTCCTATGCGAGGTCCATGTTTGTGGCGATGGCTGTCGTCTTCTTGGGATCTGTTGGGTGTATCTGCACTTCCTTCGAGTTCTTGGTAGTATCAAAGGTTGGTTCCTTAAGCGGCCTCCCGACGTCTGGCAACACGTCGTAGTCTGTTGCCAGCTTTGACGCCATATACTCTGCTTGCATCCTGAAAGTTTCCGACAGGCGATGGAAATCCTTGTCGCACTTATTCGCTAGCGCAAAACTACCTTTCACCGTAATTGGTCCCTTGGGTCCAGGGAGCCTCCACAACAAGTACGTGTAGTGGGGTACTGCCATGAACCTATGCGGGTCGTCCCAATAAAGCATGGTACTGTGATGGAAAATCCACGACCTCAAATTCCAGCCTCTCGATTCTGTAATTCTCTCGGGTTCCAAAATGAACGTCGAGATTGATCTTCCCCAATGGATAACTTGGCTTGTCTGGTGTGATACCATGGAAACGCGTATCTGTTGGTTTTAAGTTCGCCAAGGATATGTTCATCTTCCTCAATGTATCTGCGTATATAAGGTTTAGACTGCTGCCGCCATCTATAAATACTCTCGACACGTCGAATCCCGCAATCACCGCTGGTAAGATTAAGGCTGATTGCCCTGGTCGAGGAACTTGCTGTGGGTGATCCGCTATGGTGAAGCCAATGTCCTGTCCCGACCAATTTAGATACTGGTGGAGGCATTTTCTATGCCATGAAGACTTGTCGCGAAATCACTTTCTGAGGTCTGTTGGATGGCCTAGCCTTCTAGATCATCGAGACCGCGCCGTTGGCGTGGGTGTCGATATATGGAGGCGGGTGTGGTGCTGCCGCTATTCTGAGCTGGTGCCAATTTTCGTCCGTAATTGCGGGAGGAGGCGGAAGGTGAACCTCGCTCCTTGGCCCCTGAGGGTATCTGTTTGCTGCATGTACGTTGGCATGCCCTGCAAATCTGTTCAACGCCTGAAAAGTTCGGCAGTCTTTCTGCAAGTGTCCGGACTATCTCTTTCCATTGTTGTCGAGATAAAAATGCATTTGGCACGGTCCGTTCATCATATCTTCGGGAGATATGTACGGCCTCTAGAACCTTGGACCATTATTTTGCCTATTTGAGCGGGGACCATCCCGCTGCTCATTGCTTTTTTGATAATCATCTCGATTGTTTCCTTCATTATTTCCGCGGAAGCCGGCCGATATTTGGCCGGGACCTTTGTGATATGAGTACTGTCGAGGAAAACGCCGTCTATTTTGGAAGTTTCTGTTACGATCCTCCTTGGGCGACCTATGCCGCTTATTATTGACAGCATCCTCTCCATCTGCCCAGCGATTTGCTATCTCCATGAGTGCTGCTATTGTCTTTGGATTAGTCCTTCCGAGGTCCTCGATGAAGTCTTTCCTTCGGATCCCGCCGACAAAAGCATCTATCGCTCTCTCGTCAGATACATTTTCTGCCGAGTTTTTGATAATATTCCACCTCTGTATGTACGCCCTCATCGACTCGTCATACTTCTGTCGATAGGCTCTTAACTCCTCTATTGACGCAGGTTTCTTGCATGTGGACAAGAAATTCTTTACGAACAGATCCTCGAAGGTTTCCCAACTGTCGACAGACCCAGGTGGTAACTTCTTGATCCATGATCTAGCTGCGCCACTTAGATACACCTGTATGCTTTGCATAGCTGTCGCCTTAGTTCCACCCGTCAGCTTTACTGTCTCCAGGTAATCAACCAACCAATCTTCGGGATCTTGCAATCCGTCGAATTTCTTATAACTATCAGGCAACTTGAATTCTGACGGTACTCGCGTTTTGCGAACTCGTCGGGTGAAGCAAGGGAGTCCACACAGATCTTCGTCATCCCCTTCAGGTGAGTGCCGACGTTCTCTCCTTTCTTGCCGCGCCCTGTCAACCCGTGTCTGCGCTACTGTGTCTCTAGCCGACGTTCTTGGGGGTGGTTGGACTGCTCCTGCAGGTCGTGGACTATTTTGTCTTGCGGCACCTTCGGGAGGCGTGCTCGTACTTGCAAACGCAGTTCCCATGACTCCTACTCCTGCCAAAGCCATGTTGTACAATGCCTCTCTTGGATCTCCTGCAGGTGGCCTGTTCGCCAGTATGAAGGCATTTGTCGCCATATATCCTGCTTCTGGGGTTTTTGGGATAATGTTCCCTCTTGTGTCGATCGACATAAAGGACATGTCGAGGTTTTGGATCAAGTTCTCTCTGTCGGCCTCAGGTATGTTTTGCAGCCAAGATCTTGCTCTGTTTCGAGCTGCTCTGTGACTATCTCCCGAAATACCTGATTGTCGGCTCAGCTCTGCCCTTCGCCTGCTTGACTCAGCAGTTGCCTCCCTTCTTCTATTTAGATCAGCTGTCTGTTTTTCTAATTCTCGTCCAACACGGGCGAGTCTGTACTGGTACGCTTGCAATTCTTCCGCCGTAGCAGTTGTGGTCAATGGTTCCGTACCATCCATGGCTCCTGCGGCTCTATCCCACGCTGCTTGTGGGAGTTGAACCCTTAGACGTGGTGTGGGCCCAACATATTTCGTGCCTAAACCTCGCCTGAGATCAGCGGGATCGACATACGGGTTTCCCGCATCGTCGAAAGCCTCCGATGTTTCCGGCTCTGCTCGACTTGCCTCCTCAATGGCATATATTTGGTGATGTGTAGAAGCTTGATTGTCGTCGATATCGGTGACACCGTCATATATATTGGCGACAACCTCACGAATAGAAGTAGATCTATCAACGAAATCGAAAACGCCAACGCTGTTGAAGTCGCTGCTTATATCTGAGTCCGCAGACGACTCGACGGATATGTTGCTGAAGATCTTGATGAGTTCGCCGCTTGATGCAAGCTTGGTGGAGGTTGTCGACGAAATCTCTTCATCGCCAGACTCGAACGATGAAACCGATCCCGATGAACCGGAACAAGCTGCACCCGATCTCGCCGAATCCGATTTTGCGAGACGATGAGATCCTTCGTTCCCGACGCGGAAGTGGAATTTTCCGAACGCCATGTCCATGGGCTCCTCCAGATACGCATATGCATCCATACGGGAGGGTGGGTGAGGAACAAAATCGACTAGAGCGGTTTCGATCTGTTTACCTCGATCCAGCGCGTTGCTTGCTACCGAAGATGTTGATGATGTTGAACGTGCCATCGAGATCAGAACCTTATCGCCTCTAATTCCCACAGACGGTGCCAATTGATAAGGGATTAACTTATCAATACCTACAAGTTGTAGACTAGGGTTTAGTTGGAAGTAGAGGGCAAGTAGATCTCGAAGGTTTCAGCCGGAAAAGTGCTCGACTGCTATGAAAACTAGGGTTGCGTGAAATAATGAATCGATCCTTTATTTGTCCCTCGACTCCCCCTTATATAGGAGGCGGAGCCGAGGGTTTCGTGATGTACAAGTTACAGAGTCCGGGAGGGTTTCGTGAACTGTCCCGCGATATTTACAAGTTGATATTCCTAATACAACTCTATCTTTCCAAACTATGTAAAACTTCGGGTCGTGGGCCTTCAGTAAACCCCGGGTACCTTCTTCGGCAGGCCCATTGGGGATGCCTATGTCAGCAGGGTTAAATCTTTTTGAAAAGCCGTGTCCACGTTTACGGACGACTTGGGAATGGATTCTGTGATCATAGATAACTTTAACCTGATCGTAAAACTTGGCAATCAATGTGTGTTTACGGATACCTTCTCCGGGTTGTTGAGGGGGTGATCCGAGGATAGTGGTTCGAGATGATGAAGATTGGTGGATATAATATGATGATCAATAGAGATAGAGATATCGCTCTCTTATCCCCTTTTAAAGTTCTGAGTAGTCGAGCTTCTCCTCTCTCTTGTTTAATAAAACAAAAGTTGGCTTTATGCAAAAGAAGCTCTACAGAAAGCCCGCATACCCGCTTTGCTAAAAGGTTGTACTAAGTCTTGCTGGGTCCATGTACTCAGCTTTGCATGCTTTTGTTTCAGACGAAGTTGCTCCGAAAGATGGTGGTTTCTAGGTCGACATCGACGAGTAGCTTGGGGTTCCCGGGTGCCATCTTGGAATCTATGGGCTAGGACGTCGCCGTTATGCTCCTGGCCTCTTAGGACTTTTGCTATCTTGCTATGTCTAATAGCATAACTTTGCTTTCGTTGATTGATGTATGCCAGGTCAGTGACCTCTGCTTGTAATACTTTGGTTCTTCGCTCAGTTATGAGCTTGTATTACTTCTTGAGTACTACTGTGTTACCGATTCTATCACTGTAGTCTCTCGAGCTCTAGGTTAGGCTTATGTCAGATGAAGATATGGTATTTGTCTAACCCTGATTCCGGGGGTGCCACAAGGGGCAAGGGGCTGCTGCCTCCGAGGGCTGCCGCCGCTCCTGTGGCCGCCGACGCGGGGATCTTCACCGTAATCTCCTACATGGATTGCACCTCTTCATCATCTTCATCAACATCTACAACAACTCTTCATCACTCCCTTCTGTAATCTCTTGGCAAACATGATTTATGATGCAATATATTATTTTCCCATGATATATTGTATCTCTATGTTGATTATTGAGTAGTGAATTATTCATGGAAATTGTTATATAGTTTGTTGTTGGTTGCATACAAGTATTTGTTATCATCTATGATGGTCTTATGTATTGATATATGAGTGCACACATATGTCAAGGGGATGCATAAAGTTATCACCATTGCATGTTGACATGATGAGGGATGGGGAGCGACAGAAACCTTGTCCCGATTCTTAGATGCATGTTAACGGGGGGGACCAATTATGGGGACCTTTAAACTTACAGCGGTGGTTGGACATTCCCACATGTCTTAAAAATTCCTTTGTTTGCACATTTTGATGGCCTTAGGATCAATCACTAGGGGTGTACTTGCACATGTATATGGCTACACCTATCTATGGCTCCTCCCTAGAAGAAGCACTAAAAAGAGACGGCGACGGAAATGTCTTCAGGCACCATAAAATACTCTGTGGTGTAACTCCTCTCAGCTCCCCGACAATGGCACCAGAAAATACTCTTGATAGCGGTTGACGGGCTTGATGATTCCACAACAACTAAGCCAAAAAGATCTTTATACGTTGGGACTCCAAGTGCAGAGTGTTGTATCAAGGGAGTATCTTCCCCACAAAGGTGACTCGAGGGTTTATATCGAACTCTCGAGGAACTGGATGGAAAAGTATTTATCTTATCTCTTCTTCAAGCAATCCTGCAAGTAAGTAAATGCCTTGTGTCTCCAACTCCACCATGTGATTGTCAAGCACAAGGTTTCGCGTAAGTAAATAATACAAGTAGTAATAAAAAAGTATTAAACTAAACTAGATAAAATAACTAAGTAAAAACTGTAAAGATGTTGATTATTTTTGGTGTTTTGGATGAAAACAAGAAAGAAAAATATTATTGTATTTTTGGAATAAAATAGTGCAGCTAATAGAAAACAGTATAAATGCAAGATAAGTGTGTTCTTATGATACAAAGTGGACCGGGGTTCATGGGTTCACTTGACTATTCTCTCGTAAAGTTGTGGTGGACAAAAAACAATTCATCAATGAGATATGAAAGTACAAATCATATTATATGTAAGATCATATATTAATATGGGCATCACGTCCTAACATAGAGATGATGCAACACACCTCTCTTATGCTCCACAAGAATGAAACTTCATCAACCTTGTATTAAGAATTAACAGAGCATAGCAATAAGTACCTTGACATAAAGTTTGAATATCAAATATGCTACCTTGAACAAACAAGATCGTCATTGATGTCACGTGATGAACATAGCACATGCATTCACTTTATCCCTAGTGATGTAGCAAAAGAAAGCCAAAACCATAATAGATCATGAACATATTGTCACTATACAATCATTAAAACTATGCTACTCCATCTAACACACACATCACCCCACACACGCTCTTGCACAGATGTTGGATCAGAACATGAACTTAAGAACAGGGTATATAATATGCATCTATCAACACATCTCACAAATATAATACGATCAGATCTCATATAATAATATCATAGAACAAGGATCCACCACATATGTATTACAAATATGACCATAATCATGATAGGCAGCTCATATGGCACTAATGCTATGAAGAACATGAGAGAAATAGATCAAGCTAATGCCACAAACCCGTAGTCCAGAGGTGGACTACTCCCTCTTGGTCATTGTATGATGATGAAGACGTTGGACAATGTGGAGATCCTTTTGGCGGTGATCCCGACGGAGTTTCACCCTCCAATCTTCTCTGCAGCAGCCTCTGTTTTGGTGTTTCTGTCTTTCTGTGGCGCTCTCCTCCCGAGAACTCTTCGGAGGCACATATATATAGTCGTTTTTAGGGCAAAATACGTCGGTGGACGAAAGAATCAGGGTAATCGGACGATCGAGGTGCGAACGGAGGTGGGTGGCGCAGTCAAGAAGTTTGGCCGTGCCACCTGGCCTCGTTCTCTCCTCGGGCCTCTCCAGGTGTGCTCCAAAAGACCATTATGTTTCTCCCGGTAAAAAAATGATGCTCCAAATATCTCAGGTCAATTTGACTCTGTATAGGTCCCTGAAACTGAAAAATACCCGAAACAGGGTTTTCCTGTTCTGCAGGGTTATAAACCAAATAAAGGCGAACATTCGTAAATCCCCATAAGTCAATGTAAAACATGATATTATCATAATATATGTTGCAAATATGTGGAAATTCAATATGATAAAGGATAAAGTGCATGTATGCATTTTACATATATCAGTGGCTCGCAAGTTTGGGCAGGGCAGAGTATATATAGAGATTGACATTTAGTCCCAATTGGTAATAACAACCGGACTAAAGGGGCTCAGGGACCGGCGCGCTCTACCGCAACCTTTTAGTCCCGGTTGGTAGGTTGGTAATACCAATCGGAACTAAAGGTTCCAAACAAATCGAGACTAGAGAGTTCTGAGGCCTGCGCCCTTCGAACCGGAACTAATACGGCCCATTAGTCTCGGTTCCTATTTAAACCAAGACTAAAACTTCCGAGGGCTTGGAACGAAAGCCATGTGTTATACTACTTGGGATAAGTAATGCTATTTCTTACGGAAAAAAAAGTAACGAAATTCACTTAACGGATCGATGTGTGTGACATCAATCAATTCGTAGACACATCGTTGTGGATCCAAAAGAATTCAGCCCAAAGAAACAAACTACATGCCACATATACGTCCATAAGAAAATTTCCGTAACCATTCGTCGCGGTAGACCCAGCGTTATTTCTTGGGGATACTACTATTCTTGGGGATACTACTATATGAAAGCACAAGCCTCTTTCTTATTCATGAACACAATGGAGGAATTAACATATATTGTTGCATGTTTCTGCCAAGACCTAGACGCTCCCAGGCGACTGAGGGCGATCTAGGGTTTCTCTCCTCCCTCGACGGAATCCGTTCCGGAGAGAGAGTTTGTTTGATCCCTGGTACGGCTCTCCGTTCTGGGCAAGTTCTCTATCCCCACGACTTCTCCGTTTGTGGGTTGGGGTTCTGGTTTTCTGCAAACGCCCATGGCGTCGTCTTCAGCATCGGGTGGATCGGAACAATCGAACGTAGCGGGAAAGAAGAAAGACACTAGTAGAAAACCTCTCATCCATCTAAGACTTTAATACCGGTTCCCTTACGAACCGGTATTAAAGGTGGCATTTGTACCGGTTTGGACGCTCAGGCATTCGTACCGGTTCGTTACGAGCTTTCGTACCGGTTCGTGTTAGGAACCGGTACGAAAGGTCTTCGGCCAGAATGGCAGGTGAGGGTGGGGCCAAGGTTGGACCTTTGGTACCGGTTTGTGTTAGCAACCGGTACTAAAGGGTGCCTCATATGCTCATCGCCCCTGCCCGCCCCGATCCAATCTCATTTTCATCTCTCTCACATTTCTAAAACTTTTGCACCTCTCACACTCCAACAAATTTTCATTCTTTCTCCACCATTTTAACAAGATTAACGACCTCCATTTATCCAAGGGTTAGCAATATCATCCTTTCTTCCGGCGTTCCTAATTTAGCTCATTTCTTTGGTAGTTTAACTCGTACTATTTTTCTAGTGCTAGCAAGGTGTTTGATGAAATGCCTAAGTTAGGAATTTTACTTTTTTTATAATCAATTTGAGCTGAAATTATGGTATATTTTGTAGGTTTTAATTAGTATCATCCCCGTCCTCACCGCCGTCGATCGCTAGCGTCGTCCCCTAGCCGGCACCGTACAACCTCGGTGAGCCTCTTCTTTTTTATAAAAAAACTTAGTTTTATGTGATGAACTTGAATATTTATTAAGTTGGTCACTCATATATCCATGATGTTGTGTACTTAATGATTTTTGATATACATATAAAATGCAGATGAGTCGACAATGGATGTACGGTGACCGGTGCCATCCCGAGTTCATTACTAGCATGCATTATTTTCTCAACGTGGCTGAGGCAAACAGGCGGTCGAATGGTTTCATGTATTGTCCATGTAGTTCCTGTAAGAATATGAAGGATTACTCTACCTCGAAGACCCTTCACGTCCACCTGCTGGAGAATGGTTTCATGCCCAGCTATAATTGTTGGACCAAGCACGGAGAAAGAGGGGTTATATTGGAAGATAACGAAGAAGAAGAGGATAGTGACAACTATCCCTTATTCACTGAAGACGGTGGTAGTAGAATGGGGGAAGACGAAGCTGAAGAAGAGCTCATTTTCGATGAGCCGATTTTTGATGACCCGGATGACGATTTGGGTCGGGCTATTCTTGATGCGAAGATGAACTGCGGAAATGAAAAGGAGAGGTTGAAGTTGGAGAAAATGTTAGAGGATCACAACAAACTGTTGTACCCAAATTGCGAAAATGGTCAGAAAAAGCTGGGTACCACGCTGGAATTGCTGCAGTGGAAGGCAGAGAATGGTACTTCTGACAAGGGATTTGAAAAGTTGCTGAAAATAATAAAGAAGATGCTTCCAGGGGAGAACGTGTTGCCCTCTAGCACGTACGAAGCAAAGAAGGTTGTCTGCCCTCTAGGATTAGAGGTGCAGAAGATACATGCATGCATCAATGACTGCATCCTCTACCGTGGGGAGTACGAGAATTTGAATGCATGCCCGGTATGTAGTGCATTGAGGTATAAGATCAGGCGAGATGACCCTAGCGATGTTGAGGGTGAGTCCACCCCCAGGAAGAGGGTTCCTGCGAAGGTGATGTGGTATGCTCCTATAATACCACGGTTGAAACGTTTGTTTCAGAACAAAGAGCATGCCAAGTTGTTGCGATGGCACAAAGAGGACCGTAAGAAAGATGTGATCTTTGAGACACCCCGGCGACGGGTCGCGGTGGAGAAAAATCGACAGAGAGTTCAAGTCATTTTCAGATGACGCAAGGAACTTAAGATTTGGTCTAAGTACAGATGGCTTTAATCCTTTCGGGGAGCAGAGCTCCAGTCATAGCACCTGGCCAGTGACTCTATGTATCTATAACCTTCCTCCTTGGTTGTGCATGAAGCGGAAGTTCATTATGATGCCAGTGCTCATCCAGGGCCCGAAGCAACCAGGCAACGACATTGATGGGTACCTGAGGCCATTGGTTGAAGAACTTTTAGAGTTGTGGCGTGACGAAGGTGTACCTGTGTGGGATGAGCACGAACAAAAGGAATTTAACCTACTAGCGTTGTTATTTGTAACCATCAATGATTGGCCTGCTCTTGGTAACATTTCAGGGCAGTCAAACAAGGGATACAATGCATGCACACACTGTTTAGGTGAGACTGATAGTAATTATTTGGGAAACAAGAATGTGTACAGGGCATCGTCGATTTCTTCCAAAACAACATCACGTAAGAAAGAGAGGAAAGCATTTCGGAGGTGAGGCAGATAACCGAACGAAGCCTACCCGCCCTACTGGGGAAGTTATATATGATATGGTCAAGGATTTAAAAGTGATCTTTGGAAAGGGTCCCGGCGGACAATCTGTTCCGCATGATGTTGACGGACACGTACCCATGTGGAAGAAGAAGTCGATATTTTGGGAGCTACCCTACTGGAAATTCTTAGAGGTTCACTCTGCAATCGACGTGATGCACGTGACGAAAAATCTTTGCGTGAACCTGCTAAACTTCTTGGGCGTGTATGGGAAGACAAAAGATACACCGGATGCACGGCAGGACCAGCAAAGTATCCACGAAGGAAACAACCTGAATCCAGAGAAGTATCAAGGTCCTGCCAGCTATGCTCTTACCAAAGAGGAGAAGGAGATCTTTTTGAAGTCTGAGTAGCATCAAGGTCCCGTCGGCTTCTCGTCGAATATAAAGGGAATAATAAACATGTCGGAGAAAAAGTTTCAAAACCTAAAGTCTCATGACTGCCACGTGATTATGACACAATTACTTCCGGTTGCATTGAGGGGGCTTCTGTCGGAAAATGTTCGAGTACCCATTGTGAAGCTATGTGCGTTCCTCAATGCAATTTCTCAGAAGGTGATCAATCCACTTACTCTACAAAATTTACAGAAGGATGTGGTCCAATGTCTAGTCAGCTTCGAGTTGGTGTTCCCACCATCCTTCTTCAATATTATGACACATCTCCTAGTTCACCTGGTCGAAGAGATTGGCGTTCTCGGTCTGTATTTCTACACAACATGTTCCCCTTTGAGAGATTCATGGGAGTCTTAAAGAAGTACGTTCATAACCGTGCTAGGCCAGAAGGAAGCATCTCCAAGGGCTATGGAACAGAGGAGGTCATTGAGTTTTGTGTTGACTTTATTCCTGACCTTAAGCCGATCGGTGTTCCTGAATCGCGCTATGAGGGGAGACTGCGTGGAAAAGGCACGCTAGGAAAGAAATCAGCAACGTGTATGGACGGACATTCTTTCACTCAAGCACACTACACAGTTCTACATAATTCCATCTTGGTGGCTCCGTACAAAGAGGAACAAAAGGAGATCTTACGCTCTAAATACCCGGAGCAACGTGAAGATTGGATTGATGGAGAACACATGAAGACTTTCGGCGGTTGGTTGCAAACACGTCTCATGAATGTCACCGATGACGAGCAGCTGTACTTGTTGGCCAAGCAACCATCTTCTACTATATCGACTTTTCAAGGGTACGAGATTAATGGGAACACATTTTACACTTTCGCCCAAGACAAAAAGAGCACCAACCAAAACAGTGGTGTCCGCTTTGATGCAGAAGATGGCAATGGGAACAAGGTCACATATTATGGGTACATAGAGGAGATATGGGAACTTGACTATGGACCTAATTTCAAGGTCCCTTTGTTCCGGTGTAAATGGTTCAACCTGAAAGACGGGGTACAGGTAGACCCGCAGTACGGAATGACTACAGTGGATTTCAAGTATCTTGGGTACGACACCGAACCATTTGTCCTAGCCAGTGAAGTGGCTCAGGTTTTTTATGTGAAGGATATGTCTAGCAAACCGAAAAAAAGAAAAGAAAGGCAAGAGGACACATCATACGATGAGCCAAAGCGGCACATAGTTCTTTCAGGAAAAAGAAACATCGTGGGAGTAGAGGACAAGACAGACATGTCAGAAGATTATAATAAGTTTGACGATATTCCACCCTTCAAGGTAAAAATTGACCCAAGCATCATCTTAAACAATGAAGATTGTCCATGGTTGCGTCGCAGTAAGAAGAAAGGGAAACGGGCGAAGAAAACTCAGAAGACTAGCTAGCTACATATAGGGATCATAACTTGTGTATCTCAATATGGAAATCACTTTTGTGTAATGATGTTACTGTATGTAAGATATTAACAATGGAGATTGGCTTGTTTTATTAGTTAAGTCACGGGCTTGCAGGGAAATTTTTCCGAGGCGGAACTTCCGAATATGCCATATATAGGGCATGTGCACCAAGGGCATATTCGAGAAGTTCCGCCACGGGAGATTTCCCAACCCTTTCCGCAACAGTGTTAGAGGAGATGGAGTCTTGGACGGGCTTGCAGGGAAATTTTTCCGAGGCGGAACTTCCGAAGATGCCATAGGGCGTGTGCACCAAGGGCATCTTCGACAAGTTCCGCCACGGGAGATTTCCCAACCCTTTCCCCAACATTGTTAGAGGAGATGGAGTCTTCCACGGGCTTGCAGGGAAATTTTTCCGAGGCGGAACTTCCGAAGATGCCATAGGGCGTGTGCACCAAGGGCATCTTCGACAAGTTCCGCCACGGGAGATTTCCCAACCCTTTCCTCCATCCATGGTGATGAAACTCTCCATCCATGTTGGCTTGTTGAGCTACTTCCCATGGTCTATCGATGCTCCTTTTATAGGCAGAGCGTCCTTATCCTGCCGACAGCTTTAGTACCGGTTGCAGACACCAACCGGTACTAAAGGTTACCCACGCGTCCTTATCCCACCGACAGGGCGTCGTGCGCTACATACTTTATCTCATCGAGCAGGGCGTCCTTATCCCGCCGACAGCTTTAGTACCGGTTGCACCCACCAACCGGTACTAAAGGTTACCCACGCGTCCTTATCCCACCGACAGCTTTAGTACCGGTTGCACCCACCAACCGGTACTAAAGGTTTGCCTCGATCTGTCTTCCCGCCTATTTTCTTCCCGCGCTTTCCACCGGTTCCCGCCTCTGTCTTCCCACCATTTTTTCACTATATATATGTAGGCTTGGCCACCATTTACATATCACATCTAGACTCATATCTGCAAACCTCATCATTCTCTCCCATGGCTTCCATCGCATCTCTAACCCCCCGGGAGGCGGAGGCGCTTTGCGCCTCGAACTACCCCTGCCCGCCGGGCTACCGCGTCCCGACCGGCTGGTTGCTAAGCGTCGGAGGCGTACCGGTCCCTCCAGTCCCTCTAGGTGTGGCGCGCGAGATGGCCATCACGAACCACTACTACTTCGAGCTCACGCCAGAGCAGCGGAGGAATCCCCAGTGGCATCCCGACTACAGCCCGACTTGGGAAAGCTTCTTCATCAATCGGCGTGAGAGGGCGCTTGCCAGGCAAGAGGAGGGCGGCCCGCCTCCTCCGAACTTCAACGAGGCCGGCCGTCGGCTGTGGTGGCGCGGCCGGACTCTCCAGGGCGTCATGGCCTACCGTGGCCCCCGCCTGCGCTACCCTCAGTCCCAGCCCACGCGTGCTCACCCGCCGACGTTCGAGTACCGCGACCCCGATGCCAGCGATGATGATGACGGCGACTACGACGACTACAGTGGCGACTACTACAGGGCTAGGCACGAGTATGACTGAATGACTCCAACAGTAGAATTTGGCCATGTATCTTTAATTTTCAGTTAAGCTATGTACTTTTAATTCGAGTTCAATCGTAATAAAATTTCATTCCCGCCCTTTCTTTTCCGCCTTTTTTCTCCCACGCGCGGCGTCGTGGCGGGAAAGTTTCCCGCGCGGCGTCGTGGCGGGAAAGTTTCCCGCGCGACGTCGGGGCGGGAAAGTTTCCTGTGCGGACGGCGTCGTGGCGAGAGTAAAGAAAAGAAATAGAATAGAGAAAAGAAATAGAAAAGAAAAACAAAAGCAATAGAAAAAATAAATAGAAAAGAAATAGAAAAGAAAGGAAAAAGAAAAGTAATAGAAAAAATAAATAGAAAATAAAGAAAAAGAAACAGGAATAGAAAAGAAACAGAAAAAAAAAAGCAATAGAAAAAAGAAATAGAAAAGCAAAAGAAAAGAAAAGAAACAGAAAATAAAAAGAAAAGAAACAGAAAATAAAAAGAAAAGAAACAGAAACAGCAAAAGAAACAGGAAAGAAAAAGAAAAGAAAAAGAAAAACAAAAGAAACAGCAAAAGAAAAACAAAAAAAACCTTTGGTACCGGTTGGTACCACCAACCGGTACGAAAGACCTTTCGTACCGGTTGGTGGTACCAACCGGTACCAAAGGTGTTTCCCCCTAGTTAGGACTTAGCGCGGGGCAAAAATTCCCCAATTTCCTTCTTCTTCCCGCGCGCCAGACCTCGCAGAGCTCCCGTCGCCGACGCCGACTCCGTCATCGCCGTCGCCGTGGCGGCCGCCCTCGCCGTCGCCCTCGCCGTAGCCGCCGCCGTCGCCCTCACGAAGCCGCCGCCGTCGTCGCCGCGTCGCCCGCGCCGCTCCACCTCTCCCCACCGCCGTCGCCCTCACCGAGGTGAGCACCCGGCCCTCCTCTCCCTCCTCGCCTCCCTCGCGTCGCCTCCCTGGCCGGCGCACCTCGCCGGGAGGAGCCCGCGCGCGCGTCGGCTGCCGCGCCACGGTCGCCGCCGGCCTCCCCCTCACGCACGCCCGCGGGGTGTTCGACGAAATACCCGACCGCCCGCCGCCACCAGCTAGCGCGCCCTGCAGCACCTGTTCGACGAAAGCCGCGCCGCGCCGCGGCCATCTACCGTGGCATGGTCATCTACCGTGTGGAGGGTGGCGCCGGCGGCATGGTCATGGCGCGCCGTGCCCGTGCCCGTGCTGCTGTACGTACCCACCGCCGTAGCCGTGCCGCTGCCCTGCCGTGCCCTGCCGTGCCGCTGCCCTGTCGCTGCCGTGCCGCTGCCCTGCCGTGCCCTGCCGTGCGCCATGCCGCTGCCCTGCCGTGCCCTGCCGTGCCGCTGCCCTGTCGCTGCCGTGCCGCTGCCATGCTAGCTCTATACCATTTCAACACAAGACAACACCATTTGGGTCAAAGAAAATCAAAGAAAAAGGGAAGAAAGTGAAAAAACCTAAGTGACATATGCTAATGGTCAAATCTGCCAAAAATAATATGATGCCTACTTTGAGCCCCTTTGGTTAACTATTTCTAAACTAAACTTGCTAATCTTTTTGCCCAGATCAATAGTACTCATAAAAGTGAACAACTTGGCCAAAGTCAACCTTGCTGATTCAAAGTCAAACTCTTAATATAAGCATGCAAAGTGGCAACTTTGAAACAAATTTTAGATTGCCCCAAATTTTGGAATATTCACAAACCAACTCCAAATTGCAAACCAAGACCACCAATTGCCGACGCGGCATAGAGAGAAGAGCGAGAGGAGGAGCGCCGAGTGTTAGGGTTAGGGTCTGTAGCGGTGCCGAGTCCGTGGCGGTGCCGCCGCGACATAGAGAGAAGAGCGAGAGGAGGAGTGCCGAGTGTTAGGGTTAGGGTCGAGAAAAAGAGAGAAGAGCGAGAGGAGGAGGGGGAACACCGTGTCCGTGGCTGTGGCGGTCCGTTAGGGTTTTTTTGCTTTCTTCATTTCAATTGTTATCCATCTAGCAATCTGTTATATGATCATGACATGATGAATGAAATACAATTGCTTTCTTAATTTTGCAGTGACATTGAGGTATGGAGGACGGCACCTTCGTCCGAGATGAGGAGGGGGAAGAAGCGGTGCAGCAATTGATCTTTGAGAGTGCCCGTGGTCCGGAACCCGACGATGGAGATGACAACGATTTCCAAGACTTTCTGAATGATTTCGGCGAGGGACTTGAGTCTAAACAAATTAGAAGAGACAACGAAGTGTCCATCACAAACTCCGGCGAGGTGTATATCTATGTATCAATTAGTCTATATGTTCATCCCTAGATGCATTTATTTATTTGTATTGCACTTATTAACGAATAATTTTTTCTTTTAGCCTTCTGGATCATCGAGCAAGTCTGTTAGATCAAAACGAGGCCCGACGCGGGTGCTAAAGGGCGAGGGCAGGTTAGCCCTCACGGCATTCAAGGATAATGGTGAACCAGTGGAGCCCAAGGAGTTTTGCCGTAAATTTACAAGTCAATCCGGAGTTATTGTTAGGGACCATGTACCGATCAGCATTCAAGAGTGGCATAAGCCGAAGAACCCGGAGAGTGGTGCTAGTTATGTCAACGACAAGATGAAAAAATTTCTTTGGGACACGCTAATGACAAAGTTCAGCCTACCGGAAGACATGACGGAAGGCCAGAAGAATAAAGTCAAGGAATGGACATGGAAGAAGATGGCCATACAATTCCAGAGCTTCAAGAAAAATTTATGGGACAAATATAAGAATGAAGATCCAGTATTCGATGATAATCTAGTGAAGATAAAAGATCACTGGGCCGCATTTAAGGAGTATAAGAAATCGTCTACTTTTGTGTCCCGATCGAAGAAAAATACCGAAAATGCTGCAAAGAAGAAACTTCCGCATCATTTGGGGTCAGGTGGCTACAAGAGTGCCATTCCGAAGTGGACAGCGTTTGAGAATAAACTGATGGATCATGGAATCACTCCACAGACATGGGACTGGCCCGAACGGTCCAAGTTCTGGTTGTTCGCTCATGGGGCAGGGTTGGACCCAAAGACAGGGCTGATCGTTGCGAAGGGAAAATGGAAGGAAAAAATTGAGGCAATTGTACGAAGCTTGTAGATGCAATTGAAAAGGTCGAGAAGGGAGAGTACATTCCCGATCGAGAGAATGACGAGCTGACACTCGCTTCTGGGGAACCCTGAACATGTTGGACGGAGTACGAGCTCGCCCGGGTCTCACCATGAAGGAAGCGTGGCCGGACAGCGCTGACACTTATAGAAGCCGTTCGCGAAAGAAGAAGAAGGACGCCGACATTGTAACGGAGTTGTTATCTAGGGTGGAGGCTCTTGAGAGAAATCAGAGGGCACCTGATCAGCCGCTGTTTCTACCGGATCCACAAGCCGATGCTGCCCCATCTCAGCGAAGAAGCCGATGTCGGTTCCTCGCATCTTGACGGATGTGGAGGAAGCTACCCGTGGATTATGTCACGGAGAAGACAGATTGCGAGCTACATATGTTAATCAGGACCGCGTACGTTAAGGTGGCGGTCGGCTATGTGTACCCAAGTGAAGATGGAGCAATGCACCATCATATGCCCATTCCACCTGGTTGTGTTCGGTAATCGGGGTGGATGAAGTTGTTTCGGGTTTTGAAAAAGTGGAGCTTGATATTCCTAGAGGTGAAGATGAGAGGACAACGGCCGATGTCAAGCACGGTTTCGCCCTATGGCCGAAGAAGTACGTCGTCCTTTTGCAAAGGCCACCGACTCCTACACATGAGCAGCAAATGCCATCGACTCCTCCTGGTGGCAGTCCTGGTGAGCAGCCAAGTCCACACCTACGAGAGGGACCCCAGCGTGAGTCCACCATCTCGAGATCCTCCGCGTAAGACAGCGTCCGTTAAGCGGAACGGTACGCCGCCTAGGAAGAAAGCTAGAAAGGAGAAACAACTGCCGCCTCCTGAGAAGTTACCTTGGGAAAAAACTCCAGAGGAAAACGCGGAGGCCGTTCAGGCCGAGGTGAAGAAATTTTTTGCACCGAAAGTGCCAGAGATACCTTTCGAGAAGACACTAGATCGGGAGAAAGTTGTGCGTACCGTTGACAATCTATATGACCCTGTACCATCGCCGCCATCTGACTATGCGCGTTCTATTGAAAGGTCGTATGACAAGATGATCGAGGCGACAAAACCCGTTCAATCGGGTATCAGGGAGATAAAAGGGATACACAGTGTCTACCAGCTCGGACAACAACCCGTTCAATCGGTCGCCCCTCTCAAGGTGTTTGACGGGAAGACCGTTCAAAGTTCTCGACAAGACGCAACTGATTACGCCTTAGCTGAACGAGCATATCAGTTTGTTCAAGGGAAAGATTTGGTTGAGAATCTCAGGAAGGTACCAACATGTATGCGTAACTTGCATTCGTGGTACCTTAAGGCCTCAAAGGAAGGGATCCAGACTATCATGGTGCGAGTTAGGGAAGAGCACTACTTCCCGGGAGAGTATTGTGTGAACGTTGACTTCGCCGAACTCTTTCGGTTATACAATCTCCGGGCCCTCGACAAATCAATCATCAGTTGCTATTATGCGTAAGTGATTTATTTATTTAATTTGAGAAGTCGTTCATTGTCTGCAGATTATAATCTTTTGTGCGCTATATTATGCAGATCGAAGATGCTCGAATGCAAAAGGGACGATATCACAGACATTGGGTTCATTGACCCGAACACAATGCATGTCAAAACCATAGAGAATCCCCTCTATAACAAGGATACACCGCAGACTTTGCTAAGGTTTTTGAAGCGACAACGTGACAAAAAGCTAATACTTTGGCCTTACAACTTCGAGTGAGTCTTACTGTCTTATAACACATTATATTTTGCTCACCGTATGTCAAAATTTTAACTAATGACTTATGTATATGACACTACATATTGAAACGTGCGTAGGTTTCACTTTATTCTTCTCGTCATCAATTTGGAAATTGGAGAAGTTGAAGTCTTGGACTCACTAAGCAAAAAAAAGGATCTATACGTGTCTTGTTTTTTAATGCTCAGAAGGTAATTTTAATTCTTATCGGTTTGTTTCGTTAATTTCCTGCTTTGAACTAATTGATGACACTTTTATGCATTTTCTTTTGTCGAGCAGCGTATGGCAAACTTTCATCAAGGAAGATACGTCCCGTGAATGGACACCGAAGCTGCGATGGCGTGCGAAAGTAAGTAGTACTACCTAGGTCCACACACCTTTTAATTATCATACTTGACTATTGTTTGATTGAATTATATTCTTGTAAAGAAATGCCCGCAACAACCTCCGGGGACCGATCTCTATGGATTCTTCGTTTGCGAGTACATCCGCAGAATTGTCAACGAGAGAACGAATAATGAAAGAAATAAAGAGGTACAAAAACAATCTTCACAAATTTGTTTTGTTATCATAAGTTGTGCTGAGTTTCAGTAATAGTTGTTTCATGTATTCATTTGTATCTTATTCTTTTATAGTTGGCAAGAAAGCGGAACAAGCTCTCAATCGATGACCGCTTCGTAGCAATAGGCGAGGAATTGGCGGGATTTTTCCTTCGGGACGTCATACCACAACTCGCAGAGCACCACTATGAATGAAGATGTACATGTTACATATATAGTTGACTCGAAGAGTACCACTATGCTACATGTAATAGACATATATAGAGTACGCCTCGGAGAGCACCACTATGCATGAAGATCGATCTTCATGCATAGTGCTACTTAATTTGCGATCTTATGCAATAACATGTGTGTTATATTATATGCACCAACTTGCTATGCATCATCTTGATCTTCATGTACTACCTAAACCCAAACGCGTTTCTGGTGCATCGACGCGATATGAAACAAACCGATATCCCTAAACCTCTCCAAAACCCTAAAAAGCCAATTCTGCGCGGCGAAGATTTGGGCAAATTCCCTGCCGCGGGGGGAACCTTTGGTACCGGTTCGTATTACCAACCGGTACCAAAGATCCTTAGCCCTGAGCTCTCCTGGTGGCCCACGTGGAGGCCCCTTTTATACCGGTTCGTAAGCAACCGGTACGAAAGGGGGGGGGGGCTTTAGTGCCGGAAGTTTTATACCGGTTGCAAAACCGGTACGAATGCCCCTCTGGAACCGGTACGAATGGACGTTTTTCTACTAGTGAGAGGCCTTGGATGAGATGTTACGGTGTCTAGGGATTGAAGAGGATGAGGAAGATGATCTGATCTTTGAAGAGGAAGCTGCTGCACCGAAGCAGGGGATAAAGTGGATGGCTTTGGCTAGAGTTCATACTGAATATTATTTAGTCCCCAAACTTTTGAGCAGCATATGCGGATTGCCTGGAGTCCGGCTCAAGAGGTGAAGTTTCAGGCCTTAGAAGCAAATTTGTTCACAATCCAGTGTTCATGTCTGGGAGATTGGCTAAAGGTAGAAGAAGGAGGTCCCTGGCTGTTTCGTCAACACGCAGTTATCATCGAGAAGTATGATGGATTAGCGGATCCCGATTCAGTGGACTTAAATTTTATAGCAGTATGGATCCAGATACATAAGTTGCCGGTGGGATACAGAAATAAGGCGCTCATTACTAATCTAACAGAGAAAAAGATTGGCAAAGTTTTAGATGTGGAAGCGATTATTCCTGGAGTCTGTAATTTTGTGCGGGTAAGAGTTAAAATTGACGTGCAGAAACCGCTTGGAAGAGTAGTAACAATTTCAAGGGGTGGACAGAGAGAGTTCTACCAAGTAAAGTATGAAAAAATCCCAAAATTTTGTGGTGCTTGTGGTTTTCTTGGACATAATCACATGGAGTGTGGTACTGGAGAACATGATGCAGAGAAACTTAAGTGGGGAGAATGGTTAAAGGCTGATTGGGAGACATGGCATGGAAGAGGATTTAACACAAATCGTGGAGGCATGCGTGGTGGCCGTGGAAGAACTCCCACGGGAGCGGCCAGAGGCAGAGATGGAGGTCGGGTCCCAGGAAGCTGGAGATTTAATGTTATCCCTATGATTGATAATGGAAATCTGGCGAATAATATTGATGATCTCGAAGATACGGGTTCTAGTCCTCTAAAACCGGCAGATGTTGTCGTGGATGATCGAAGCTCTACGGACTCTGGGGTGAAAAGAAGGCTGCAGCTAGAGGGGAAGGATACAGAGGAAATAGCAGATATTTTACCCCATGAGAGTACCCCAATGGTTACTGATGCAATGACAAAGCCTTCTGCTGATTTGGAGGAGGTTGATGATGATGAGAGAAATAAGCGCTCGAAGAGGGACGGAGCTATCTCCACCTCAACAGGATCGGCGGGCTCCCGAGAGGATCCCGTCCGGTCGCAATGAAAATATTAGGCCTGAACTGTCAGGGTCTAGGCAACGACCCGACAGTTCGTGCGCTTGTGGATCTTCACAAGCGATGTTGCCCAGAGGTGATGTTTTTGTCGGAGACACACCTAGACGATTATCCGGCTGAATGTCTGAGAAGAAGATTGAAGATGGATTTCAAAATTGTTAACCCCAGTGATGGAAGAAGTGGTGGTGTAATTTTGTTCTATAAAAAAGAGGTGAAGGTGGAGTTAATTTTCTCGGCTCCGAAATATATTGATGTCCGTGTGATAGAAAGCCCGGATAAAGCCTGGAGACTAACGGGCATATATGGGGAACCCCGCTGGGAAGACAAATATAAAACCTGGGATAAAATTAGAGAGTTAAAAAATAATTCACCACTTCCTTGGGTGATTATGGGCGACTTTAATGAGATTCTCTATTCTCATGAGAAGGAAGGAGGTAACCCTCGACCGTTTGGATACATGCAAGCTTTTCGTGATGCCCTTGTTGATTGTGATCTAGAGGACTTGGGTTTTGTGGGTGACCGGTTTACTTGGAGAAGAGGGAGAATACGTCAGAGGCTAGACCGTGCAGTGGCAAATGGAGCATGGGTCACCATGCACCCGGGCGCGGTTCTAAATCTTGAGTTTATAAGGTCGGATCATCGACCAATCCTACTTGACACAGAGTACCAAGAGGTTCCTGTACAATCTGGGCATGTACCTAAGAGGTTCGAAGCAAAATGGTTGCAAGAAGCTGACTTTCGCCAGGAGGTGCAGCGAGCATGGGAGGGTAAAGCAAGTAGTACAGAAAGAGGAATTCATGGAAGGTTGAGTCGTATGCATGAGAAACTTCATGCTTGGGATAGCTAGATTCTGCGGAAGCCGAAACGTCGGCTGAGGAAAGCCTAGAGGGAATTGGAGAAAGCAATGAGCGGACCAATATCGGATGAAAATGAAAATAAAGCAAAAGAGATGGCAAACTTGATAGAGTTATTACTTGAACAAGATGAGGTTTACTGGGCGCAGCGATCAAGGTCCAATTGGCTTCAACATGGAGATAGGAATACCTCCTTTTTCCATAATTTTGCATCAGCACGGCGGAAAAAAAACACTATAAAGAAATTAAAAGATGAAAATGAGGATTGGGTTGAAGGTACGGGCCAGCTGAAAACCCTTATCCTTAATTATTTTACTAACCTTTTTACTTCTGAGGTTCAGGAAATTGACCAAGCGGTTCTAGATAAAATTCACCCAAGGGTGGACGAGGATATGAATGAGAGATTGCTGGCTCCTTTTAATGCGGAGGATGTTAAAAAGGCTTTGTTCAGTATTGGAGATCTAAAAGCTCCTGGCCCAGATGGTCTTCATGCAGTTTTCTATAAAAAAAATCTGGGATATTTGTGGAGAAGAGATCACACAGGAAGTTTTGCAAGCTTTGAACAATGGTACTATTCCGGATGGTTGGAACGATACTACGGTGGTACTGATACCAAAGGTAGATAATCCGGAGTATGTCACTCAGTTCCGTCCTATCAGTTTATGTAATGTGATTTACAAAATTATCTCTAAGATGTTGGCTCATAGACTCAAAGGAATTTTGCCTGAGGTCATTTCTCCAATGCAAAGTGCCTTTGTACTTGGTCGTCTTATTACAGATAATGTTCTAGTGGCATATGAATGCGTTCACTCTATTAAAAATAAGAGAGTGGGATCTACAGGAACTTGTGCTGTCAAACTTGATATGCACAAGGCATATGATAGAGTGGAATGGATCTTCCTTGAAAATATGATCCGGAAGTTGGGGTTCTGTGAGAGGTGGATTATGCTTATGATGGCTTGTGTAAGGTCGGTGAGGTACCAAGTCAGATTCAATTCAGATGAAACTGATATGTTTGTTCCTACTAGGGGTCTCCGTCAGGGGGACCCTCTTTCTCCTTATTTGTTCCTCTTATGTGCGGAGGGGTTATCTAGTCTCTTGATGTATGAAGAAGAAGTTGGTGGCATCGATGGGTTAAGGGTGTGTAGAAATGCACCATCAGTCTCGCATCTCCTTTTTGCTGATGATTCCCTTATTCTCATGAAAGCTGATATGAATAATGCAACTTCCTTGCAACAAGTTCTGGATACTTACTGTGCAAATTCTGGACAAATGGTGAGTTTGGCTAAGTCAAGCATATTCTTTTCGCCTAATACTAATGTTTTAGTAAGAGCGGAGATATGTGAAACACTACACATTGTCTCTGAAGCTCTCTCAGATAAATATCTTGGTTTACCTGCTCTAGTGGGTGCTGATAAGAGTGACTGCTTTGAACACTTCATTGATAGAATTATTCAGAAAATCAATGGTTGGAAAGAAAAGCTGCTATCTATAGGAGGGAAAGAAATTTTATTAAAGGCAGTGGCCCAAGCTGTATCAGTTTATGCTATGTCTGTGTTTCTAATACCAAAAGGAGTATGTAAGAGGATGATGGATGCGATATCACAGTTCTGGTGGGGTGACGATGAGAATAGCAAGCACATGCACTGGTTTGCATGGTGGAAACTTTGTTACCCCAAAAAAGAAGGAGGAATGGGTTTTAGGGACTTTCAATCCTTTAATCTCGCAATGTTAGCCAAGCAGATCTGGAGACTAATTTCGAATCCAGATTCTTTATGTGCAAGGGTTTTGAGGGCGAAGTACTACCCCGATGGAAATATCTTAAAAGCTGGACCTAAAGCGGGATCATCATATACGTGGCAGAGCATATTAGCGGGATTAACCACTTTTAAAAGAGGATATATATGGAGAGTCGGCAATGGAGAATCAATCAATATTTGGACGGATCCATGGATTCCATCCAGCCATGATAGAAGAGTGACTACTCCTAGGGGTGGAGCGGTCTATACGAAGGTAAGTGATCTTATTAGTCCGGTGGATGGCCTTTGGGATGTTCAGCTCCTTGGAAATCTTTTCAATAATGTTGACATTGGCCGAATTCTCCAAATCCCACTCAATGATCATGGTTTCGAGGATTTCATTTCCTGGAGTATGACAAGTCATGGGCGCTATACTGTTCGTTCTGGATATTACTTGCAATAGAAACACCAATTCGGTCCGAGAGCAAATCAGTTGGCGCTCCCTGGAACATCAGCTAATAACCCAGTTTGGAAAATCTTATGGCAATTGAAGTTACCAAGTAAGATTAAAATCTTTATATGGAGATCGCTTCATGGAATTGTGCCATTGAAAAGTATTTTGGCAAATCGACATGTGGGAACCAGTGGGGCGTGCCCGGTTTGTTACCAGGGAGCGGAAGACATTCGTCATCTGTTGTTTATTTGTCCGGCTGCACAAGAAATATGGCAAGCCATGGAGCTACAAGATTTGATACAGGAGGCTGTTAGTACGGACAGAGCTGGATCGGCCATTTTGGAACACATTCTGAGACGGGAGGATAATGAAATACATGGTTTTCAATCGGTTAGTTTAAAAGAAGTGGTGATGACGACCTGCTGGTATCTTTGGTGGATGCGTCGTCGTCGTACACACAGTGAAACTGTACCGCCCATACACAAATGTAAGTTTTTAATTTTAGCTATTGTTGCTAATTCTGCAAGGGTGAATGGAAAGCAGATTAATACATCAACGCCAAGGTGGACTAGACCTGATGCTCGATGTACTAAATTGAATGTGGATGCTTCTTTTCAAGATGATACTAAATCTGGGGCAATTGGGGCAGTCTTGCGAGACCATCAGGGCAACTTTGTAGCAGCAATGGTAAAATTCTTACCTAATATTGCATCAGTAGTAATGGCTGAGGCTATTGCAATGAAAGAGGGGTTACACTTGGCTTTGCAACTAGGTTTCAACAGAATTGTGGCGGAATCTGACTCTACAGAAGTTGTCGAAGCGTGTTCAGGAGAAGGCAGATGGTGGGACGAATCAACTGCTATTTACGCGGACTGTGTGGACATGGTCGTTTCAATAGGCCATGTTTCGTTCAGTCATATTCCTAGGGAAGCAAATCAAGTAGCTCATACTTTAGCTAGGGAGAGTTTTTCTCATAATCTATCTTGTAATTGGGTCGATGAACCCCCCTAGCTTTCTTTTAGATAAACTCCTCAACGATGTAACTATTGTGTGAACTCGAGGCAGCAAGTTTTTGACGCACTATTTTCCTTACCAGGGTACCTAAGGGGACTGGAAGGTTTTTAATGAGGCGGCTTGCTAGCTTAATATATTATGATTTCAAAAAAAACATATATTGTTGCATACAAACTGATAAATGACCTCCTGTAAAGAACCAGCACACAGATGACACACGCATGGAAGCTTACTAGTGTGTTGCGCTTACACACGCGCGCGGACGTACATGTCGACCTCGAGAACCGCGTTCAAGGTGGTGCTGTTTGCCGAGTATGTCCGGAGCAGACCATACCCGGTGGCCCCGCGGAACACCCCGGTGCCGCCAACGATCGGCAGCTCCCTGACGGGGTCGAGGATGGCGTCCCTTGAGAGCACGGCGATGGTGCTGCCGTTGTGCGGCCCCGCCGTGAAGACCATGTTGACGGTCAGCATCAGCGCGAAGTCCGTCTGCGACGCGAAGATGTAGAACCCTTGCGCTTTGCCGACGACCGGGGACGCCGCGTCGGGCCCCTCCGTCAGAGGATCGTCGATGATGAACATGTCCCCGAACCGGATGGTGGGTTCGAGGGGCAGTGGCGTCACTCCCCTGGCGATGCGCACCGCCGTCGTCGCTGGGCTCGACGGCACCGCCGTCACCACGTCGTGCATGTAGAACTTGATGTGCGTCGTCTTCCTGGCCGCCGCCGCTCCCACGAAGAGGACGGCCAAGGAGACTAAGACTGGAAGGAGCTGCATGGTCTGCTTGCTAGACATGGCACTTACGTCTACGGTATGAGCTGCTAGCTACAAGATCGCTTACAAGGTCTGGTCGATCCCAACTTATTTTGACGACACGAAGGTAGGCGTTCTCTCTTATATAGACGGGTCATGTATGTACCATGTTGTCCGGCCACGATTTTTTTTCGATATGAAGACAAAGAACCTGATGGTACTAGAGCTAATTTCCCGCTGCATCAATTTTCCGCTAATTAAGAGTAGTACTCTCTTATTTAAAAGGTGATTAGTTCTCCGTCGCAGTTAGATGATATCATTAAATTTCAGTTGTAATCCATATTGTCCCTCATGATTAGCAAGTCTAACGGTCCTTGATATTTTTCTTAGTTGGATCCCAAATGCAACTGGAAAAAGTCTCAGTTGTTATCTCAGTGGCAATTGAGAAAAAACTAAGTTACAACCTAATTTACAGGTCATATACATGAATCATGATGGAATCAAACGGTGTAAGAACTTAATTGAGCACAAACTTAATTCTCAATTAGCGAAACCCTTATTTATTTTTTGGATACCCTTGTCCATGGCATGTTATCCTTCTAAGACAGTTTACCAGGTTTAAGGATTTTCGTTTGAACTAATATACTTCCTCCATGTTATGAAAGTTATTTAGGACTTGTCAAAAATTTGATGTATCAGCGGAAATTCAATTCGGCTCCCGGGTGCGTATGCTCTCTATATCGAAAAATCATATTTCGAAATGTCAAAAAATTTGGAAAAAAAATTCTACATGTACATCTCCATAATATACGTGCGTTCGTCAAGTTTCACGAAAAACCAATATTTTGTGTGGTCTATATAAAAAAGAGAAAGTTTATCCTGTGAAAAGCATTATTTTTAGCACTGAATTTTGTCTTTTTTACACACGTCACATGATAAGTCGATTTTTTATGAAACGGCTTTGTGAGCACGTAGCACGTGAAGATCTACGTGCGAACTTTTAGTTTCAATTTAAAAAAAAATTAATATGTATGTAAGATGCATTTCGAAATATAGGGAGCATATGCACCCATGTTCCAAAACACCGCTCCCACATTTAGTGTTTAGATACGTCTAAATTTTAATAAATCTCAGACAATCTTCGTGAAACGGAGGGAATATGTAATTATTTAGCTGTCCACTTGTACTTAGTCTGCCTCTAACTCCAAGTCCGATCCCTCAAATATAGAGAAGATAAGATTCAAGTATATATTACGCAGCCGGCCGGCAGCTAGTGCAGTCAACTGTTTCACATGGAAGAGTTTTCATAGGATATACTATGATGCTTCACAATGTAGCTGTCGCCGGACTGGTTCGGCCTTCCGGGTGCACCGGGCGCGGGCGCACGTGGACGGTGAATCGCTAGCTCCAGCGCGCGGGGTTCCGGTTATGCCATCACCTCCATGGTCTGCTAGAACAAGATGCCGATCAAGTATAAGCACCAAGCAGAGCTAGTTGACCAAACAAGCCGCCCAGCTTTAGAATAGGCAGACGTAAATCACACAATACTATGTATCTGAGGGAGATCGATGATACTATATGTTGTCCAGTTATTAACCTTAAATATGCTTTGTCTTTGTTTATACAGCTCCATTATTCTGTACAAGTACGACAGTGCACGCGAGTCAACTAGGGACCTGATTGTTTTTTTAATCTGTCTACTTATGGACCTGTTTTTCTTTTGTTTTCTCTTCAGGGACCTTATTGCTTTTTTATTTTCCTCCTCCGGGTCCTTGTTGCTGCGGTGTAAATATCTTCCGAATTAATACATGCGAATTTATTCTTCTGCAAATGGTGAAATACATAGTTTTTTTTTGTGAAAAGGAGAAAATAAGACCCAACCTCTCTATGGATTGATGCATGGAGCTTTTTCTTTCACTATTGCGTTTCAATTTTTACGAACGAATATATTCATGGGTCACATAAAATCGATGCATGTGCCAACCATCTAAATAAAATAGACAACATGAAGTACCTACGCGTGAAGGAGAACATACGAGATAACCCATCTCAACCATAATTATGGTCGTCTAATCGTCTCATACCCACCCGTGGCATTAGACAAGATAATCCCATCAGTTCCTACTTGTGATTACTCTGTGTTATTGGGTCTTAGGTTCATAGCCAGTAGTACGAATTCTGAAATTATCATTAGCCGCATAGACACACTAGATTGGACTAAATTGTAATCTCACATTGCTAGTTAATTAGAAGAGAGTTAAAGTGGTTTGTAAGATGAGATTTTCTACTCCCACCAAGGTGTGAGAACAGAAGACCCCCTATAACACTCCTCCTTCACCGCCCGCTTGTCTCTTCACGAGGCGCAATATGTTGTTAGATTGAGCCAAGCGCACGGTGTTCCGGTTATGCCATCACCTTCATGGTTTGCTAGAACAAGTTGGCGATCAAGTAAACACACAAGCAGCGTTAGTTGAACAAACAAGCCGCCCAGCTTTAGAATAGGCAGACATAAATCACATAATACTATGTATCCGAGGCCCGAGGGAGATCGACGATCCAGTTATTAACCTTAAATATGCTTTGTCCTTGTTTATATAGTTCCATTATTCTGTACAAGTATGACTCATTCATTGCAGTGCACGCGAGCCAACGAGGAACCTTATTGTTTTTTATGTTTCTACTTAGGAACCTAATTTTCTTTCAATATTATTAGCTCATACTCATGCATGTTGTCAATATTTTTGTTGTTCGGGATATTAATTCGTGACAATTAACAGACGCGTTATCAGCCGGTTCCCACGACTCCCCGACCCATAGTATATAAATATTGACATGGACCCTAATAAGTATGCCACATGAGATTACCTACCTCCAAAACCTTGCACCGCCGTTCACATCTTCCCCGCCCCTTCTTCCGAAGGATGGGAAAGTACAGCCTCCGGAACCCTGCTTCTCTTAGACTTGTACGGGTGAGGGGTGATCAAGTTTATAGGAGCACTATAGCGTGAATGTTGCAAACACAATGTCGTCTGACGACAACTTATTCCCGATTATCAACGACATCTTCGGCAATCTTAACCTCATAACATGAGAAACAACACCAAAAATGTTGATGCTGCCGCCATAGCTGCTTAGGTTGCACCGTATATGGCTTTTTCCTCTCTCTCTCTCTCTGTGTGTGTCTCTCTCTCTCTCCCTCTCCCTCTCTCTCTCCCTCTCCCTCTCTCTCTCTCTCTCTCTCTCTCTCTCTCCCTCTCTCTCCCTCTCCCTCCCTCTCCCTCCCTCTCTCTCCCTCTCTCTCCCCTCTCTCCTCCCTCTCCCTCCCTCTCTCCCTCCCTCTCCCTCCCTCTCTCTCTCTCTCTCCCTCCCTCCCTCCCTCCCTCTCTCTCTCTCTCTCTCTCTCTCTCTCTCTCTCTCTCTCTCTCTCTCTGAGGTTGCTAAAGTTTCTAGTTCTAGCATTTGGAGTAGATGTGATCGGTTTATCATGTTTAGAGACAATATGTCCATGTACTCTATTAGTTTGCATTATTAGTTCAATTACTATTTTATGATCATGCTATATCTACTATTATTTTGGATTATATCATATGGTAATATTCTTATATATTCAACACAAGGTGCATTGAAAGGATTCTGTAATGGTAAATTTGATTCTTCTGTATCATGTCTTTTTTTTGGCTAATGATAGCATACCTCCCTAAATAGTGTATGGGAGCTTTAAAGGACAATCTTCATTTGTATTGCAGTGGATCAGGCAAACAAAGCAAACATCCCTAAATCTTCTCTGTTTTTCGGACTCACTGCACCATAAAGATACATATTAGTGCATGCCCACATATGTTGGGAGTTTATCTAATCATACTTTCAAGTTTTAACCAGAGAGGGTTTAGAAATGCAATAATAATTGATCCTCCCCTATCAGGGCCAGCAAGGAAGTTCCGTTGAAAGCTACATCACGGTCAATTTCAACCTTTGACATGAGTTTCTTGGTGGGGAATGGAAAAAGGTAATAAAGAATATGCATTGTTGCTCCTCGGAATGGCTTTCCTCTTCGAAACAACCGACTTTTTAACCCAGCCATGCTAGGTTGACAAAGTTGGGGCATGTTGGTTTGATAAAAAAATTGAATTAGTGCTAGGAGGAACTAGACACTAAATGATATAGTAGAAGCGGGACCTCGGCGTGAGAATTCCAGAAATTCGTTCTGACAGGATTCGAACTCTGGTCGTTGGGGTGTGCCACTGCGACCCCAACCACTGAGCTATGCCCACGTCCTCCGGCATGTTGGTTTGATAACTGAGCACATGAGTTGTACTCGGTCTACTTCTTACCTTGATGCCCTGGCAAGAGGTTGCTGAAATAAGCCATCATGTGGGGAATAATAGGTAATGGTAAGTCACTTAAAAGTTAAAACTTGTTGTGACAAATGGGTTGCTTATGAACTATTTGGGCTAGTTTCGCTTGTTTCACCAACTTGATGAACTAAGTGACGGTGACATGTGGGTATTCTCACTTTTTTTTTCTTCCCACACCAAAAGAAGCCGTATGCATCGATTGATGCAAATGGTGGGGCTTTTCCCTTTTCAAAAAAAAAACAAAGATCCCGAAATTGCCTATGTTTACCACTGATTGTGATGATTTTGTAACTTGGCCATACACAAGAGTTAAAGTTTATACTGTTAAGCCGAATTGGGTTTATTTTTCAGTTACTCATGGATTGTAACTGGCTAAAAGTTAAGATAATTCTTAAAAAGATAAGTAAAATATATAGCAGTATACTCTCCTATTCTCTTGAAATAAATGCAGCAACACAGATTTAGAAAAGGTATGAAGTAATATCCCGATGGCGACAAAATATGGCTGGACTAGGACTTGCATGCATGCATATGCAAATATCTAAACAAATCAACGTGCATGGCGCCTAAACGTCGAGGTACATGTCGATCTGGAGCACGGCGTTGTTGGAGGTGGCGTTGAAGGTGTGCGTCCGGAGCAGGCCGTACCCGGTGGCCCCGCGGAACGCGCCGCTGCCGCCGACGACCGGCAGCTCCCTGACGGTGTCGAGGATGGCGTCCCTGGCGAACACGGCGACGGCGCTGCCGTTGTGCTTCCCCGCCGTGAACACCATGTTAGCGCTGAGCAGCAGGGCAGCGTCAGTGCGCGACGCGAAGAGGTAGTACCCCTGCGCCCGCCCGACAACCGGCGACGACGCGCCGGGCGCCTCCGTCAGGGCGTCGTCGATTGCGTACATGTCGCCGAAGCGGTTGGTGGGGTCGTTGGGCAGCGGTGCCACGCCCCTGACGACGCGCACCGCCGTCGCCGGGCTCGACGCGTCCGCCGTCACGATGTCGTGCATGTAGAACCGGAGGTGCGTCGTGGCCGGAACCACGGCGGAGACGAGCGCGAGAAAGACCAGTGCCGGTAGGATCAGCTGCATGCTGTGCTTGCTGGCCATTGGAGATGTCTGGGAGCCTGAGAAGAGGAAACTGAAGAGCAGTGTATGAAATGCAGATCTTAGGGCATCTCCAGCGGCGCGACGTGAGCGACCGTTTGTGTCCGCCATGACCGAAAATGCGTCGTGCACCCTTTCCAGCGGCGCGACGCAAAGTGACCGGGCTGTCCGCAGAGACGCAAACCTGGCCCAAATATGCGGCAGGTTTGCGTCTCGGCGGACGCTGCGCGGACGCGCAAAGTGACCGTTTGGTCCTGGCACGGGCCCGCCTGGCAGCGTCACAACTGCTTCGTCTTCGGCGGCATTACTTGCGGGCGGCGCGCCGCAGCCTTTGCAGGGCCGCGTTAATGGCGTGCCTCGGCTTCCGCGAGCGTGCGCAGCTAGCAGACGCAGCGTCGATGCGTCTTCTCCGCCAGCACTGGCAGCGAGGCGTCGCTTCGGCAGTCTGCGGCTGCCTCGCGTGCCGCGCGTAGTAATGGCGATGCCCCGCGTGGCGCGGCCGTCGCCCTGCCTCCGACCTATATAAACAGGGACGCCAGCATCTCATCTCCTCCCTACCTCCGACCCTAGCCGCCGCTGCCGTAGCGCCACTCAGTAGATCCACCATGAGCAGCGCCGGGCGCGGCCAGGCTACCGCGCCTCCACCCCCACCTTCACCTCCCACTCCACCTCCCCCGGCCTCGAGCTCGAGCTCGGACGACGGGTTCGACTCCGACGACAGCACCGACCTCCTCCACCCGGTCAGGGACGCCGCGGCCCTGGCTGAAGCGGAGAAGGAAGCAGAGGAGGAGCGGGCGGGCCATGCGGCCGTCGAAGCTGAGCTGGAACAGCGCAGGCTGGCGGCCGCCCTGCAGCCGAGGACTCTGACTCGGAGATTTCATGGTCATCCGATGACCCTGATGCGCCGACGCCGGAGGAGAAGGCTGCGGAGCAGCGGGCCATCGTCGAGTCTTTCGAGACGCTCAAGGACGAGGCCGCCAACGCGAGGCTCGAGCAGGCACTGCAAGAGGACGCGGCGGCGCACCGAGCGATAGCGGCCGCGCGGGAGGCGGCGGAGAAGCAGGCCACGGAGCGACGCAACGACGGTGCCGGCCCGTCAGGAACCAAGTAGTTTAGGTCTTCTATAGTTTTTTATGTACTTTCTATGTTTGGTTTTCAAATGTAATCAATCGCTCGTGGTAGAAAACCAAAGGAATTGTATGAAGATCAAACTATGTTGCAATTCAAAAATGGGTCGCCCCGGTGGGAGCATACCCAGACGCAAACGGACGCGCGGTCAAAATATGTCCGCTGGGCGACGCAAACGGACGCTGCCGATCACTTTTGGGCGTCCGAAATGCGTCGCGCCGCTGGAGATGCCCTTAGGTGAGATCAAGATGTGTTGTACCCTCAGTTGAGAAAAAAAAAAGTGCTTTACTCGTGACAGGACATGGATGATGATAGCTAGGGTAGGGTGTTGCGCGCTCGGTCCCGATTGTTCTCTAAAGCATGTGATGAGTGTGGACAGAATCGATTCATCGATGCACTAGCTTCAGTGCAAATTAAGCATGAGTACTTTGGTGATATACGGTCGTACAAAGAGAGGGTTTGCAGGCATGTGCAGCTGTCCAGGGTGATAGGATTGAGCAACTGACAGTGTCGAGTCCGAATCGATGTTCGGTACGTGCTCAATGTTGAAGGTTCGTTCTCAAAAAAAAAAAAATGTTGAAGGTTCGATCGGTCTGCGTTAGCATGACTCCATATTAGCGTCATGTATTTCTAGGCGAAAACTTTTTATTTAGGCCTGCTCTTAGCCTGTTATCTCATATAGTGACAGTATTTTAGAAAAAAAAATCAATTTGCTGTTTCTAAGTGGTTTATAAATAAGCTTGCACTAAATGGTTTTAGGCTCATACTTGCATGTGGTTGAGCTAGCAATCTATTTGTTTTACCTATGACAACGCTGCAAGAGTACTAGTTAAGATACAATGTTGTTCTCTTTTACTTAACTACGGTACCATATTGGCAGAATACTTGTAATATTTGGGATAAGAAACTAGCATTCGGAGAGGCCTTACATTAGTTATTTAGAGCAATTATACTAATGGGTATATAGCCCCCTTACGTGGCATCTTTTTCTATGTGGAGTAGAGACATGCAAAAAATGAGGGTAGTTACTATAAGAGATGTGTTGATTTATGATCTTATTTTAGTGATAATGGCTAAAATGGTCAAAGAATCCAACGTATAAATTTGTGAGATTTTTGTGTCAAAAAGGTCACAATTCTATAGCATAGAATAGTCATAAAATGGACATCATGGTTTACAACGTTATTTCTAGTTGATTGTGACCGCTTTAGAGCTAGTATCATACTTGCGTATTGGTATGATTGAGCAGTCAAATCATCAATTTAACCTATGTGTCGTGTCTAGTATGGGCTATGACGAGGAAGGTAGGACCCACACATTAACTCAATTACCCAAACTGATCAGTGGGACCTATATCGGATTTGTGGGACCAACTAGCATGCTACCTACGATAGGTGGGACCAATATCTGACACACTGATGAGGACATCCCTACCAAACTACTACCTTCGTCATTGCAAGATGAAGACAATGCTGCTGTGAAGCTCAAGTCCAATGAAGTCAGGATTGGACCAACGACACGAGCTCGTGCGAAGCTACTTAAACAACAGGTGAACTTGTTCCTAAGTGATACTTTGATCGATGAGAACTTCATACCGGCTAAGTCGTATTTCTTATGTATGATCAGGTATGAAGAGGAACCAATCATCGCACGAGGAGGAGAGGAGCAGTTGGCAAGAAGATGGACGTGAAGCTGGATATGGAGCTGGACATGAAGACATCTCATGGACGCGCGGGGGAGGAGCGGGAGGCATGCGCGAGAGGAGGAGATGCAGTCCAGGGCGGCGCCAGGTCCGGTCAGACCGACCGTGCCGCCGGACCACCCGGTCCCAGGCCCGGTCCGACCGGCTCCCACGCTGGATCCGTCCGGTCCAAACCGGACGTGACGCTTGTGCCAGCCGGGCACTATCCAGTATGCCCGACACCATCGCCCGGTCACCACCCGGCGCCAGGCCCGGTTTGAACCGGCTGGCCCGGTCCCAGGCCCGGTCGACCGGCCCCAGGCCGGCCGAGTTCGAGTCTGTCTCGACCAGATCTATTCTGGGTCGGTTATTTTTTGTATCTTTTCGACCTGAGGTCGTCCTGAACCCCTATATAAGTGCCCAGGACGCCCCCAAATTAGGTTTAGACCACGTTTAAGATAAACCCTAGTTCATAGTTGATTGCTTTGCAACTCTATTGAATCCCTACACCATATTGCATTGATTTGGTGTAGATCCTGAAAAAGTCTTGTGTGATCTGCTGTTCCATTGTGAATTAGACGGTTGCAACTTACCGCTTTGTGGTCGGCGACTACGTGCGCAAGTGTGTGTAGTTGTGAATATCTTACAGGGTTGAGAGCTGTTGCATTGGCGATAGGGACCAATCGAGAGATCTCGTTGCGTCATACAAGTTATCTTCCACTTCATCGTTGTGTATCTTCGTTGTGTTCATCCCGTGATCATCATCACCACCGTTGCTTACTGAGAAGATCGGGCCACCCCCTATCATCTTGGTATCAGATTCTCGTGTTTCCTCGGTAAGCCATCCACAATCCACCTCATAGTGAGTTGTGAGTGTTTCCTATCTAGAAAAAGCCAAAAATATTAGGGTTAGGGTTTGTCATAGCTTTAGATTGCACTAATTTCGAATTTTAGTTGCTTTTTGTAGTTGTTTTTGCGTATCTTTTTCTTCCATCTAGTATTGTTAGGGTTTGTGTTTCCGCTTTCATATAGAGTCAGTTTTTGTTGCTCTGAGTCCACATAGCATACAGTGTGTTTGTCCAAACCATAGCCACAACCTTTCGATATACGTGACTAGGAATTTCCCCAGAAGAGACTAGTTTTACCGCTCGACAGGCTGCTCATTAGGGTTTTGGTGCTTTGCATTATCTGTTGTCCGTGTTATCAAGGAGTTGAGTCATAAAATAAAAAATATAAAAAATATAAAAGAAGCAAAAAGAGCTACATAGCTGCGTGTGTTACAAAAAGAAAATCCAAAAAGAAAAAGTGTGAAGTGCTAGTAAGATCAAGTGAAGGCCTAGTTTACTTTTCTGCACCAGTAGTTGAGCAATCTTCTGCCTGTTTCGTTGAGCTTTGCTAGCGTCTCTCGACTGGTTTGCAACCTTTCATCCATTTAGTTGCATTGCCACATTTATCGCCTTGTGTGAGTATCATTGGTTGTCTACGGTCAGCGCTAGAGCTTGTTATTGGTGCAAATAGGTAGCCTACCTACAGCCCCACATATATCCTGCTTTGCTGTGTGATTTGTCTTACACCCTTGATATTCGCTTCGCTACATCCGTGCACTAGTTGTCACTACAAGTGGTAAGCAATACTAATTCACTTTGGAGTGGTAAGATTTCCTTTTCTTATCAGTTTTGAGTGAGTTGTGAGAGTACCACCATATATTTTTGATTTAGTGCACTAACCTACTAACCATGTCTGCTAGTGATGAGAAAATTGTTAACCAGAAAAAACAAGAATTCTGCGGATATGATGACATGGAGGGAGTATTGATACGTCCAAAACGTATCTACTTTCACGAACACTTTTGCTATTGTTTTGCCTCTAATTTGTGTATTTTGGATACAACTAACAGGGACTAACGCTGTTTTCAGCAGAACTGCTCTGGTGTCTCGTTTTTGTGCAGAAATCCAACTTTCAGGAAAATCCTCGGAATTTATGCAGAAGGTCCTATTTTCCCAGAATATTGGTGGAGCCAGAAGGGCAAGCCAGGTGGGGGCCCAAGGGCCCCACACGCTAGGCCGGCGCGGCCCAGGAGGGGGGCGCGCGGCCCTAGTGTGTGGCGGCCTCGGCTGGCCCCCGACGCCCTACTTCGGACTACTTATTGCCTTCGACCTAAAAACGCACGGGGAGAAGTCGAAGTCACCAGAAACCATCCAGTACGCCGCCACCGTCGCGAAACTCCGTCTCGGGACCAGAAACTCCGTTCTGGCACCTCGCCGGGACGGGGAATTGGAGGAGATCATCGCCATCACCACCGACGCCTCTCCATCGACCAGCCATGTTTCCCCCATCCATGTGTGGGTAATTCCCCCGCTGTAGGCTGAAGGGGATGGTAGGGATTGGATGAGATTGGTCATGTAATAATCATAAGATTGTTAGGGCATAGTGCCTAGTATCCGTAGATGTTACTTTTATGATATTGTTGCAACTTGTTATGCTTAATGCTTGTCACTAGGGCCCGAGTGCCATGATCTCAGATCTGAACATGTTATTGATTCATGAAGATATTCGTTGTTTATGATCTTACCTGCAAGTTGTATACACATGTTGCTGTCCGGAACCCGAGGCCCCAAAATGACAGAAATTGGGACAACCGGAGGGGAAGGCGGTGATGTGAGGATCACATGTGTTCACGGAGTGTTAATGCTTTGCTCCGGTACTCTATTAAAAGGAGTACCTTAATATCCAGTAGTTTCCCTAGAGGCCCGGCTGCCACCGGCTGGTAGGACAAAAGATGTTGTGCAAGTTTCTCATTGCGAGCACGTACGACTATATATGGAACACATGCCTATTGATTGATTAGTACTTGGATACCGTTTTATTATTATCTGCAAATGCCCCTGCTTTGATTGTTACATGAGTTTCTCTCATCCGTGCAACGCCCGTTCATCCATCCCTGTGCCTACAGTATTTTAATCCTGCTGTTTACTATAATCACTACTGTTGTCTTTGTTACTCTGCTGCTGTTATTTCACAACTGCTACTGCTATAAAACTGTTACTACTGATAAACTCTTGCGAGCAAGTCTGTTTCCAGGTGCAGCTGAACTGACAACTCCGCTGTTAAGGCTTTCAAGTATTCTTTGTCTCTCCTTGTGTCGAATCAATAAATTGGGTTTTACTTCCCGCGAAGACTGTTGCGATCCCCTATACTTGTGGGTCATCAAGACTATTTTCTGGCGCCGTTGCCGGGGAGCATAGCTTTATTTGGAAGTTCACTTGGATTGATATTGTTCGCTGCAAATTCTCCATCATGGGTAAACCTCGCGATACTAAGGTCGTCATATTACCATCCACTACAAGAAAAGGTACAACTCTGAGTACCTCTGCTGCTCTTGATTCACCATCTGTGATAAGTAAACTTGTTTCACCACCACAAGCTTCAAATGCTGGTACTTCTGCCGAATCTGAAAACTCCTCTTATAATTTTGATGATGCTTCTGATGTGCTTGATAATGATGGTTCGTTAGGATCTTTTCTAGATGCTACAATTGCTAGGTCTAGACAAATTGAAAATACTGAAACTCCTAATGAAAATGCTGCTACACCTGTTAATTCACCTGAGTCTGTTGAATACTCTAGTGATGATCTTGATGAAGATTATGTGGAACTTGATGATGATTTTATTGAAAAATGCAATGCTACTACTGATGCAAGAAAAATTAAAAAGTTTCTTGCAGAACATCTTATTAGATATAAACTGTCTCCTGATCCTAAGTTTGCCACATCTCCTATAAACATTAAGGATAAAGATTATGATTTTTCTCTTGATCTATCTCATATAGCTATTGTTGAGAAAACACCCTTTTGTGGTACTGAAAAAGAAAGTGCTATTGAACACATGATTGAGTTATCTACTCTGAGTAGCTTGTTTTCTGATGATGTTAAGAAGCGTACTTACTTTGTTGCTAAAATCTTTCCATTCTCATTAAAGGATGACGCTAAAACTTGGTATAATAGTTTGCCACCTGGTTCTATTTGAAGTCCAACTGATTTGCGTGATGTTTTCTTTCGAAAATACTTTCCTGCTAGTGCTCAACATGTTGCTTTACAGAAAATTTATAGATTTGACCAGGGAGATGAAGAGAAATTGCCTGAGGCTTGGGCAAGATTTTGTTCTCTTATCAGAGCTCGACCTGGACATGATTTAGAAAAGAATGATCTACTTGATATATTTTATAGTGGACTAACCATTGTGTCTAGGGCATACCTGGATAGTTGTGCTGGTTGTGTTTTCAGGAAAAGAACTCAGGGCAATATTTGAAGAATTATTGGCTAAAATAGGCCGGAATCATGATGATTGGTCTACACCTGAACCAACCCAGACACCGATATTGAAGAAGAGGGGTATGATTAAATTAAATGATGAAGATATGAGGGAAGCCAAGAAGTCTCTTAAAGAGAAGGGTATTAAACCTGAAGACGTGAAGAATTTACCTCCTATAGAAGATTTATGTAAGATAACTCCCCCTTCATCCATGATTGAGGTACACTCTCTTCAACGCTTTACTAGGGAAGATATTCCGTATTCAAAACCTCCTGCACAATGCTTAGATGAGTTTGATAATTATATTGTTAAGCAAAATAATTTTAATATGAGAGTAGAGAATCATTTAATGGAAAATTCTCGAGCTATTAGTGAATTGCATGGTATTGTGGAGAGAACCTCCAATGATGTTAAGATGCTTGTTAAACATTTTCGTATGGTTCAAACTCAAATTGATCAACTCACTAAAGTTCAAAATGACCTGTTGGAAAATAATTCTAAAGAAAAACATGCTTATGAAGTAACAACTAGAGGTGGTGTTTCTACCCAGGATCCTCTATATCCTGAGGGACATCCCAAAAGAGTTGAACAAGATTCTCAACGAACTAAAACTAGTGCTCCATCTAAGAAAAAGAAAAAGAAACATAAGAATGTTGTAGAATCCTCTGAACCTGTTAATGATCCTAATAGTATTTCTATTTCTGATGCTGAAACTGAAAGTGGTAATGAACATGATAAAGATAATGATAAGAATGATACTCCTGATAAAGAAGAGGTTGAAGAAGAACCTGAAAAGCATGTTAAAAACAAAAAGTATACTAAAGAAGATTTTATTGCTAAGAAACATGGTAATGAAAGAGAACCTTGGGTTCAAAAGCAAATGCCTTTTCCTGCTAAGAAACTAAAATCAAAGGAAGAAGAACACTATAATAAATTCTGTGATTGGATGAAACCTTTATTCTTGCAAATCCCTTTGACTGATGCTATTAAATTGCTTCCTTATTCAAAGTATATGAAAGATATTGTGTCTAACAAAAGGAAAATTCCTAATGAGGAGATTTCCACTATGCTTGCTAATTACTCTTTCAATGGTAAGGTTCCAAAGAAGCTTGGCGACCCAGGTATACCAACTATTCCTTGTTCCATCAAGAATAATTATGTTAGAACTGCTCTATGTGATTTGGGAGCGGGTGTTAGTGTTATGCCTTTTTCTCTTTATAAGAGACTTTATTTAGATAAGTTGATACCGACTGATATATCTTTGCAAATGGCTGATAAATCTACTGCTATTCCTGTTGGTGTATGTGAGGATGTTCCTGTTCAAGTTACTCAAAACTGCTTGATATTAACTGATTTTGTTGTGTTGGAAATGCCTGAAGATGATAATATGTCCATTATTCTTGGGAGACCCTTTCTTAATACTGCAGGGGCTGTTATTGATTGAAATAAAGGAAAAGTCACTTTTAATGTTGATGACAAGGAACATACTGTCTATTTCCCCAAGAAGACTGATAAAATATGTGGAGTTAATACAATCTCCAGTTCAAGAACCGTCACAGTGGGAGTTATTGATTGTCCTATATAGATCTCAAAGAGGGATATCAAACTATTATGATTGGATCCGTATCAATACAATATAAGGTAATATGATTGATTTGAGGTTTATTTCTTCTTATGACATGTAAAATTATTTGACGGCAAAACTTGATCAACCTTGTTAACCAGTATATTTTATATGCATAGAAGAGCTAAACAACATTTCTTTCTTCCTCCACTTGATCTACTTGCTGTAGCACTTTTGTTTTGTAAAGTTCCTTAGTCAATTAGAGATTTCAAAACCTTTTTCTACCCAGTAATAATAAATTTAACACCCAGAAATGTGCATTTTTCAAAGTTTTCAAAAATTCACAAAAATTATACCATTAGTCCTATTTTTCGACGAGGCACCTGGGAACACCTGGGGATGACCAGTGGGGCACCCCAGGGTGGCACCCCATAGGCCGGCGCGGCCAGCAAGGGGGGCGCGCCACCCTGGTGTGTGGGTCCCCCTTTGCCCCACTTCATCATCTCTTCCTCCCACTCTTTTCTCTCTCCCGAAAAAACTCGCACCAGGTTCCTCTCACTCGTGTTTTTGCTCAAGAGCTCCAGATTTCTCGATCTCTTTGCTCAGCCCAGATTTCTGTCTGAAATTTGGCACATTTGCTCTCCGGTATGTGACTCCTCCGATTATCCAAATAGAATTTTGTTTAGTGGAGTATATCTTGAATATTTTGCTGCTGTAGGTAACATGTTTAGTGAGCTTGCATGCTTGTTCTAAGTGGTAGAAACTAGTTTTGATGCATGATTAGTACTCTAGCAAGTTCCTATGGTAGTTTCCCTCAATTATATGTCACCAAATCAAATTTTATAATGTTTGTTGAAAAATTTCAGAAAAGGAAGATGGATAATTGTAACTTTGGAGAAGTTTTTGAAAGAGAGACAACAAGCACGGGGAGGCCCTCGAGGTCATCCACCCGATTCAGGCAATCCTATAATGAGGACCTCATCGCACCAAGCGTCGCACCCGAAGAGGACAATGGAGTCCCTAATGCTTCATCCTTCCCATGTTATGACCTTTTGAGAAATGCAGGTTTGTTGGATGATTTCCTGACCCTTGTCGGTAAGGCAGGCTTAACCGCCTATGTGGGAGATGAGAGTGAGCAATACTACACACTCACTAAAATCTTTGTGGAGAGCTTCAAGTTCAACAATAAGCACTTTCACCCGACAGTTTCATTCAAGATCTATGGTAAACCTATTACTATGAAGTTGGAAAATTTTTGTGCTGCATTGGGTATAGCCCCTGTAGGTACGGCAAGGAAGATCGAGGATAACCCCAAGGAATTGCTGGAGCTCTATCGAGGGATCACGAATGATGATTGTCGCACCATTCAGCGTGGCAAGATAAGAAACATTCAACTCCCCGCCATTAAGTATTTTGCTTATTACATCGGTACTAGCATTCTTGGTAGGGAGAACACTAGTAACATATCTAGCTATCACCTTGGTTTCTTAATTGCTGCACTCACTGGGGACACACCTTATCATCTTGGTGCTCTTGTTGCTCGCCGCTTGTCTAACAAGGGGCCTATATTTGGAGGAATTATTGCTTCGCGCGTTTTAGCATATTTAGAGCTTCCTCTTGACCCTACTGATGTAAAAATAACCCCTATGAGGCTCGATATTGCTGCTATGAAGAGTCACCAATTTGTTACGGCCGACTTTAGTTTAGATAACATTGTCTATAGAATATTGTTTGCTGACGGGGAAGAGAGGGAAATCCTTTTGCCGCAGCCAGATTTGTTCAGTATTGACAGGAAACCATGGTCGCGCTCTAAGGAGGAGGTGGATGAGCAATTGAAGATACAAGGCTTCCACCAGCAGCATGACTCCAAGGACGCCGAGCCCTCTTATGACTACACCGTCACGTATCCGGGTGCTTCTTCCAGCACATACCCGGAATATGATCCATCTTCGTCGTACTACGAAGGTGCTACTTCATGGGCACCATGGGATTGATCTTCACTTAGGCTAAAGCCTAAGCTTGGGGGGAGGTATACCGGCATCAATCATTCTTTGCATATTATGGTTGCTGGATACTTGTACATACTTGTTTAGTTTCTTTGAGTGGTTTTCTAATGAGAGGGAGATGATATTTGGGGAAGTGCTGCCTGAAAACAGATTCTGGGCTGTTACTAAAAAAATTCGTGCGCACAGCCAGAACGTTCTTTTGAGTTGAAAATTTTTGTGCATATTCCCCAGGTTGTTATCTAACTTTCATTAGTTGAACACTTTTCGAACTGAGCAACGGAAGATTTTTGTAAAAATCGATTTCTGTACTGCTGTCAGGTTTTGGCAGATTTCTGCCATCCTGCTTTTCTGTGTTTCTTCTAGTTTTCATTCTCTTGTTTTTGCTTTGTTTCTTTCCTAAAACACAAAAGACCAAAAATATTTCTGTTGTTTCTCTTTACCATTTGTTATCTTGGTTTCTTGCTTTCATCTTGCTTAATTTGCTATCGTTGGTTTGCTATAAGAAAATCCAAAAAGATTTTGCTTTGTGTGCTTGTTTCCTTTTATTCTTGTTCCCAATTCGAAAACACCAAAAATATTTGCTGTTCTTCTTTGGTTTTGTAAAGTTCATTATGGAGTTCAGCGATCTTCGGTGGTTGGAGCTTGGTTTTCATTCCATATTATTCAAGCTACACAAGTGAAAGGCAATGATGACGATCAACAACAATCCGACTGTGGTGAGAGGCTGGTATGAACTCTATTTGTTTTCATTTTTGTACATATACTCATCCATGTGAGCATGCTTAGTTGGTTCATGTGAGGTATATGTCAATTAAGAAAGTCTAGCAGTTCAAGATCTCTCATGTTTAGCTCCAATTTATTAATATGAGTAGCATGTCATAAATATTTGCTTGCATTGATTTATTCATAGATAGATATGACATTGTGGTATCCTCCTCTGAATAATCCACTTGAATCAACTTGGCACATGCTCACGCATGCATATGACTGAACAAAAGTCAATTAAGCCTCGATGATTTACTTCACCTCAGAGTTCTTGTATCACTTTTATGCCTCTGTTAATTTATTTTGCCGCAAGCATGATTATGACAGTTACTGCTCTCTTGATTGTCGCTTCCCAGTCTATTGCTAGGCTTCACTTGTACTGAGCGGGAACACTGCTCATGCTTCCAAACCCCTGAAAACCAAGTTATTCCAGAGTGTCCACTATAAATACCTATGCATGGCATTTCAAACCATTCCAAGTAAATTCTCATGTGCTACCTTTAAAACCTTCAAAATGCTTCTCAAGTTGTGTTAATGTTTTATAGCTCATGAGGAACTATGTGGTGTTTATCTTTCGATCTTGTCATTTACTCTGGACGGACTTTCACCAATGGACTAGTGGCACATCCGCTTATCCAATAATTTTGCAAAAAGAGCTGGCAACGGGGTTCCCAGCCCCAATTAATTAACTTTCATAAATTTACAAATAGACACTCCTCCATGGTATGTGATTGTTGGTCGGCACCCGAGGATTCGGTTAGCCATGGCTTGAGAAAGCAAAGGTGGGGAGGAGTGTCATCTAAATAAAACTAAAACAAAAAGGCACTCCTTCATGGTATGAGATTGTTGGCAGGCACCCGAGGATTCGGTTAGCCATGGTTTGTGAAAGCAAGGTTGGAAGGAGTGTCACCCAAAAATAAAATTTCATGGGAGCCGCTCTTGGAAGTCCGGTTGATGAGGTAGTTAGAGTACCCATTACCATTCGTTGACAACAACAAACACCTCTCAAAACCATTTTACTTCTGTCTTTATAAAAATGAAAAGCTCTAGCACATGTTAATCCCTGCTTCCCTCTGCGAAGGGCCAATCTTTTACTTTTATGCTGAGTCACCATCCTTTCTTTGAGCACTTTCTTGAGAGCACAACTGTCATTCTTAGTATAATATGCTTGTCTCAAAATGTGATTAATTGTGGTATAACTTTGATGCTTTTATCTTTCATAATCTCTACTTCCAGTCTTTCCATGAACTTCAAAGGTGCCCGGGCATTTATGTTTTGCTGTACAAATACGGGCAAGCGAGATACCACTTTATCATATCCTTTAATGAACATTGCAATCCTGCTGATAGACATGATTCATGATGCTTATTGTTAATTTGTTGGCACCTTTTCCATGATTGACATAGCTATTAGATGATTTTATTTGTATGTATCTTATTATGAATTGCTTAAGTATTTGCCATATCATGAGAATATTTACATCATATGAACAAATGTGTTCGTGAAAGTTCTTTTATCGCACTCAGTTGTTAACTGAATTGCTTGAGGACAAGCAATAAGCTAAGTGATACGCGTACAACACGCGTCCGTTGGGAACCCCGAGAGGAAGGTGTGATGCGTACAGCGGCAAGTTTTCCCTCAGTATGAAACCAAGGTTATCGAACCAGTAGGAGCCAAGAAGCACGTTGAAGGTTGATGGCGGCGGGATGTAGTGCGGCGCAACACCAGAGATTCCGGCGCCAACGTGGAACCTGCACAACACAACCAAAGTACTTTGCCCCAACGAAACAGTGAGGTTGTCAATCTCACCGGCTTGCTGTAACAAAGGATTAACCGTATTGTGTGGAAGATGATTGTTTGCAGAAAACAGTAGAAACGATGTGCGATAGATTGTATTTCAGTAAAGAGAATTGGACCGGGGTCCACAGTTCACTAGAGGTGTCTCTCCCATAAGATAAACGGCATGTTGGGTGAACAAATTACAGTTGGGCAATTGACAAATAAAGAGGGCATGACCATGCACATACATATCATGATGAGTATAGTGAGATTTAATTGGGCATTACGACAAAGTACATAGACCGCCATCCAACTGCATCTATGCCTAAAAAGTCCACCTTCAGGTTATCATCCGAACCCCCTCCAGTATTAAGTTGCAAAGCAACAGACAATTGCATTAAGTATGGTGCGTAATGTAATCAACAACTACATCCTTAGACATAGCATCAATGTTTTATCCCTAGTGGCAACAGCACAACACAACCTTAGAACTTTCTGTCCTTTGTCCCGGTGTCAATGCGGCATGAACCCACTATCGAGCATAAATACTCCCTCTTGGAGTTACAAGCATCTACTTGGCCAGAGCATCTACTAGTAACGGAGAGCATGCAAGATCATAAACAACACATAGATATAACTTTGATAATCAACATAACAAGTATTCTCTATTCATCGGATCCCAACAAACGCAACATATAGAATTACAGATAGATGATCTTGATCATGTTAGGCAGCTCACAAGATCCGACAATGAAGCACAATGGGGAGAAGACAACCATCTAGCTACAGCTATGGACCCATAGTCCAGGGGTAGACTACTCACACATCACTCCGGAGGCGACCATGGCGGCGTAGAGTCCTCCGGGAGATGAATCCCCTCTCCGGCAGGGTGCGGGAGGCGATCTCTGGATCCCCGAGATGGGATCGGCGGCGGCGGCGTCTCGGTAAGGTTTTCCGTATCGTGGCTCTCGGTCTGGGGTTTCGCGACGGAGGCTATTTGTAGGCGGAAGGGCAGGTCGGGATGGGGCACGAGGGCCCACACCCTAGGTCGGCGCGGCCGGGGCTTGGGCCGCGCCGCCCTATGGTGTCGCCACCTCGTGGCCCCACTTCGTCTCCTCTTCGGACTTACGGAAGCTTCGTGGCAAAATAGGACCACAGGCGTTGATTTCGTCCAATTCGAGAATATTTCGTTACTAGGATTTCTGAAACCAAAAACAGCAGAAAACTTGACAAGCGGCACTTCGGCATCTTGTTAATAGGTTAGTTCCAGAAAATGCACGAATATGACATAAAGTGTGCATAAAACATGTAGATAACATCAATAATGTGGCATGGAACATAAGAAATTATCGATACGTCGGAGACGTATCAGCATCCCCAAGCTTAGTTCTGCTCGTCCCGGCGAGGTAAAACGATAACACGGATAATTTACTGGAGTGACATGCCATCATAATCTTGATCATACTATTTGTAAAGCATATGTAGTGAATGCAGCGATCAAAACAATGTATATGACATGAGTAAACAAGTGAATCATATAGCAAAGACTTTTCATGAATAGCACTTCAAGACAAGCATCAATAAGTCTTGCATAAGAGTTAACTCATAAAGCAATAATTCAAAGTAAAGGTATTGAAGCAACACAAAGGAAGATTAAGTTTCAGCGGTTGCTTTCAACTTGTAACATGTATATCTCATGGATATTGTCAACATAGAGTAATATAATAAGTGCAATATGCAAGTATGTAGGAATCAATGCACAGTTCACACAAGTGTTTGCTTCTTGAGGTGGAGAGAAATAGGTGAAATGACTCAACAATAAAAGTAAAAGAATGGTCCTCCATAGAGGAAAAGCATCGATTGCTATATTTGTGCTAGAGCTTTGATTTTGAAAACATGAAACAATTTTGTCAACGGTAGTAATAAAGCATATGTATCATGTAAATTATATCTTACAAGTTGCAAGCCTCATGCATAGTATACTAATAGTGCCCGCACCTTGTCCTAATTAGCTTGGACTACCGGGATCATCACAATGCACATGTTTTAACCAAGTGTCACAAAGGGGTACCTCTATGCCGCCTGTACAAAGGTCTAAGGAGAAAGCTCGCATTGGATTTCTCGCTATTGATTATTCTCAACTTAGACATCCATACCGGGACAACATAGACAACAGATAATGGACTCCTCTTTTATGCCTAAGCATGTAACAACAATTAATAATTTTCTCATTTGAGATTGAGGATATATGTCCAAAACTGAAACTTCCACCATGGATCATGGCTTTAGTTAGCGGCCCAATGTTCTTCTCTAACAATATGCATGCTTAACCATAAGGTGGTAGATCGCTCTTACTTCAGACAAGACGAACATGCATAGCAACTCACATGAAATTCAACAAAGAATAGTTGATGGCGTCCCCAGAAACATGGTTATCGCACAACAAGCAACTTAATAAGAGATAAAGTGCATAATTACATATTCAATACCACAATAGTTTTTAAGCTATTTGTCCCATGAGCTATATATTGTAAAGCGAATGATGGAATTTTAAAGGTAGCACTCAAGCAATTTACTTTGGAATGGCGGAAAAATACCATGTAGTAGGTAGGTATGGTGGACACAAATGGCATAGTGGTTGGCTCAAGTATTTTGGATGCATGAGAAGTATTCCCTCTCGATACAAGGTTATTTGAAACAAACACAAGGATGAACCGGTGCAGCAAAACTCACATAAAAGACACATTGTAAACATTATAAGACTCTACACCGTCTTCCTTGTTGTTCAAACTCAATACTAGAAATTATCTAGACCTTAGAGAGACCAAATATGCAAACCAAATTTTAGCATGCTCTTTGTATTTCTTCATTAATGGGTGCAAAGCATATGATGCAAGAGCTTAAACATGAGCACAACAATTGCCAAGTATCACATTACCCAAGACATTTATAGCAATTACTACATGTATCATTTTCCAATTCCAACCATATAACAATTTAACAAAGAAGAAACTTCGCCATGAATACTATGAGTAGAAACTAAGGACATACTTGTCCATATGCTACAGCGGAGCGTGTCTCTCTCCCATACAATTTTAATGCTAGGATCCATTTTATTCAAACAAAACAAAAAACAAAAACAAACCGACGCTCCAAGCAAAGCACATAAGCTGTGATGGAATAAAAATATAGTTTCAGGGGAGGAACCTGATAATGTTGTCGATGAAGAAGGGGATGCCTTGGGCATCCCCAAGCTTAGACGCTTGAGTCTTCTTAGAATATGCAGGGGTGAACCACCGGGGCATCCCCAAGCTTAGAGCTTTCACTCTCCTTGATCATGTTGCATCATACTCCTCTCTTGATCCTTGAAAACTTCCTCCACACCAAACTCGAAACAACTCATTAGAGGGTTAGTGCACAATAAAAATTAACATGTTCAGAGGTGACACAATCATTCTTAACACTTCTGGACATTGCATAAAGCTACTGGACATTAGTGGATCAAAGAAATTCATCCAACATAGCAAAAGAGGCAATGCGAAATAAAAGGCAGAATCTGTCAAAACAGAACAGTTCGTATTGACGAATTTTAAAATGGCACCAGACTTGCTCAAATGAAAATGCCCAAATTGAATGAAAGTTGCGTACATATCTGAGGATCACTCACGTAAATTGGCATAATTTTCTGAGTTACCTACAGAGAATTTAGCCCAGATTCGTGACAGCAAAGAAATCTGTTTCTGCGCAGTAATCCAAATCTAGTATGAACTTTTCTATCAAAGACTTTACTTGGCACAACAAAACACAAAACTAAGATAAGGAGAGGTTGCTACAGTAGTAAACAACTTCCAAGACACAAAATAAAAACAAAGTACTGTAGGTAAAAACATGGGTTGTCTCCCATAAGCGCTTTTCTTTAACGCCTTTCAGCTAGGCGCAGAAAGTGTGTATCAAGTATTATCAAGAGACGAAGCATCAACATCATAATTTGTTATAATAATAGAATCAAAAGGTAACTTCATTCTCTTTCTAGGGAAGTGTTCCATACCTTTCTTGAGAGGAAATTGATATTTTATATTACCTTCCTTCATATCAATAGTAGCACCAACAGTTCGAAGAAAAGGTCTTCCCAATATGATGGGACAAGATGCATTGCATTCAATATCCAAGACAACAAAATCAACGGGGACAAGGTTATTGTTAACGGTAATGCGAACATTATCAACTTTCCCCAAAGGTTTCTTTGTAGAATGATCAGCAAGATTAACATCCAAATAACAATTTTTCAGCGGTGGCAAGTCAAGCATATTATAAATTTTCTTAGGCATAACAGAAATACTTGCACCAAGATCACATAAAGCATTACAATCAAAATCTTTAACCTTCATCTTAATGATGGGCTCCCAACCATCCTCTAGCTTTCTAGGAATAGAGGCTTCGCGCTCTAGTTTCTCTTCTCTAGCTTTTATGAGGGCATTTGTAATATGTTGTGTGAAAGCCAAATTTATAGCACTAGCATTAGGACTTTTAGCAAGTTTTTGCAAGAACTTTATCACTTCAGAGATGTGGCAATCATCAAAATTCAAACCATTATAATCTAAATCAATGGGATCATCATCCCCAATGTTGGAAAAAATTTCAGCAGCTTTATCACAAGCAGTTTCAGCAGTTTTAGCAATTTCAGGCAGTTTCTCGCGCTTTGCATTAGAAGTGGAAACATTGCTAACACCAATTCTTTTATTAGTATTAGTAGGAGGTGCAGCAACTTGTGTAACATTAGCATTACTAGTGGTGGTAATAGTCCAAACTTTAGGTACATTCTTCTCTTTAGCTAGTTTTTCATTTTCTTCTCTATCCCACCTAGCACGCAGTTCAGCTATTAATCTTATATTCTCATTAATTCTAACTTGGATGGCATTTGCTGTAGTAACAATTTTATTATGATGATTTTCATTAGGCATAACTTTCGATTTCAAAAGATCAACATCAGCAGCAAGACTATCAACTTTAGAAGCAAGTATATCAATTTTCCCAAGCTTTTCTTCAACAGATTTGTTAAAAGCAGTTTGTGTACTAATAAATTCTTTAAGCATGGCTTCAAGTCCAGGGGGTGAATTCCTATTATTGTTGTAAGAATTCTCATAAGAATTAGCATAGCCGTTGCCATTATTATAAGGATATGGCATATAGTTGTTACTAGAATTGTTCCGGTAAGCATTGTTGTTGAAATTATTATTTTCAATGAAGTTTACATCAACATGTTCTTCTTGTGCAACCAATGAAGCTAACGGAACATTATTAGGATCAATATTAGTCCTATCATTCACAAGCATAGACATAATAGCATCAATCTTATCACTCAAGGAAGAGGTTTCTTCGACAGAATTTACCTTCTTACCTTGTGGAGCTCTTTCCGTGTGCCATTCAGAGTAGTTGATCATCATATTATCAAGAAGCTTTGTTGCTTCACCAAGAGTGATGGACATAAAGGTACCTCCAGCAGCTGAATCCAATAAATTCCGCGAAGAAAAATTTAGTCCTGCATAGAAGGTTTGGATGATCATCCAAGTAGTCAGTCCATGGGTTGGGCAATTTTTAACCAAAGATTTCATTCTTTCCCATGCTTGTGCAACATGTTCAGTATCTAATTGTTTAAAATTCATTATGCTACTCCTCAAAGATATAATTTTAGTAGGGGGATAATATCTACCAATAAAAGCATCCTTGCATTTAGTCCATGAATCAATACTATTCTTAGGCAGAGATAGCAACCAATCTTTAGCTCTTCCTCTTAATGAGAAAGGGAACAATTTTAATTTTATAATGTCACAATCTACATCCTTATACTTTTGCATTTCACATAATTCAACAAAATTATTGAGATGGGCAGTAGCATCATCAGAACTAACACCAGAAAATTGCTCTCGCATAACAAGATTTAGTAAAGCAGGTTTAATTTCAAAGAATTCTGCTGTAGTAGCAGGTGGAGCAATAGGTGTGCATAAGAAATCATTATTATTTGTGGTTGTGAAGTCACACAACTTAGTGTTTTCAGGGTTGGCCATTTTAGCAACAGTAAATAAAGCAAACTAGATAAAGTAAATGCAAGTAAACTAATTTTTTTTGTGTTTTTGATATAGCAAACAAGATAGCAAATAAAGTAAAACTAGCAACTAATTTTTTTGTATTTTGATTTAGTACAGCAAACAAAGTAGTAAATAAAATAAAGCAAGACAAAAACAAAGTAAAGAGATTGAGAAGTGGAGACTCCCCTTGCAGCGTGTCTTGATCTCGCCGGCAACGGCGCCAGAAAAAGCTGCTTGATACGCGTACAACACGCGTCCGTTGGGAACCCCAAGAGGAAGGTGTGATGCGTACAGCGGCAAGTTTTCCCTCAGTATGAAACCAAGGTTATCGAACCAGTAGGAGCCAAGAAGCACGTTGAAGGTTGATGGCGGCGGGATGTAGTGCGGCGCAACACCAGAAATTCCGGCGCCAACGTGGAACCTGCACAACACAACCAAAGTACTTTGCCCCAACGAAACAGTGAGGTTGTCAATCTCACCGGCTTGCTGTAACAAAGGATTAACCGTATTGTGTGGAAGATGATTGTTTGCAGAAAACAGTAGAACAGTATTGCAGTAGATTGTATTTCAGTAAAGAGAATTGGACCGGGGTCCACAGTTCACTAGAGGTGTCTCTCCCATAAGATAAACGGCATGTTGGGTGAACAAATTACAGTTGGGCAACTGACAAATAAAGAGGGCATGACCATGCACATACATATCATGATGAGTATAGTGAGATTTAATTGGGCATTACGACAAAGTACATAGACCGCCATCCAACTGCATCTATGCCTAAAAAGTCCACCTTCAGGTTATCATCCGAACCCCCTCCAGTATTAAGTTGCAAAGCAACAGACAATTGCATTAAGTATGGTGCGTAATGTAATCAACAACTACATCCTTAGACATAGCATCAATGTTTTATCCCTAGTGGCAACAGCACAACACAACCTTAGAACTTTCTGTCACTGTCCCAGGTGTCAATGCAGGCATGAACCCACTATCGAGCATAAATACTCCCTCTTGGAGTTACAAGCATCTACTTGGCTAGAGCATCTACTAGTAACGGAGAGCATGCAAGATCATTAACAACACATAGATATAACTTTGATAATCAACATAACAAGTATTCTCTATTCATCGGATCCCAACAAACGCAATATATAGAATTACAGATAGATGATCTTGATCATGTTAGGCAGCTCACAAGATCCGACAATGAAGCACAATGGGGAGAAGACAACCATCTAGCTACAGCTATGGACCCATAGTCCAGGGGTAGACTACTCACACATCACTCCGGAGGCGACCATGGCGGCGTAGAGTCCTCCGGGAGATGAATCCCCTCTCCGGCAGGGTGCCGGAGGCGATCTCCTGGATCCCCCGAGATGGGATCGGCGGCGGCGGCGTCTCAGTAAGGTTTTCCGTATCGTGGCTCTCGGTACTGGGGGTTTCGCGACAGAGGCTATTTGTAGGCGGAAGGGCGGGTCAGGATGGGGCACGAGGGGCCCACACCCTAGGTCGGCGCGGCCAGGGCTTGGGCCGCGCCGCCCTATGGTGTCGCCACCTCGTGGCCCCACTTCGTCTCCTCTTCGGACTTCTGGAAGCTTCGTGGCAAAATAGGACCACTGGCGTTGATTTCGTCCAATTCGAGAATATTTCGTTACTAGGATTTCTGAAACCAAAAACAGCGAAACAAGAATCGGCACTTCGGCATCTTGTTAATAGGTTAGTTCCAGAAAATGCACGAATATGACATAAAGTGTGCATAAAACATGTAGATAACATCAATAATGTGGCATGGAACATAAGAAATTATCGATACGTCGGAGACGTATCACTAAGCTTGGGGGGAGTTGATACGTCCAAAACGTATCTACTTTCCCGAACACTTTTGCTATTGTTTTGCCTCTAATTTGTGTATTTTGGATACAACTAACACGGACTAACGCTGTTTTCAGCAGAACTGCTCTGGTGTCTCATTTTTGTGCAGAAATCCAACTTTCAGGAAAATCCTCGGAATTTATGCACAAGGTCCTATTTTCCCAGAATATTGGCGGAGCCAAAAGGGCAAGCCAGGTGGGGGCCCGAGGGCCCCACACGCTAGGCCGGCGCGGCCCAGGAGGGGGGCGCGCGGCCCTAGTGTGTGGCGGCCTCGGCTGGCCCCCGACGCCCTCCTTCGGACTACTTATTGCCTTCGACCTAAAAACGCACGGGGAGAAGTCGAAGTCACCAGAAACCATCCAGTACGCCGCCACCGTCGCGAAACTCCGTCTCGGGACCAGAAACTCCGTTCTGGCACCTCGCCGGGACGGGTGATGGCGTGTACAGCACACGTCCGTTGGGAACCCCAAGAGGAAGGTATGATGCGTACAGTAGCAAGTTTTCCCTCAGAAAGAAACCAAGGTTTATCGAACCAGGAGGAGCCAAGAAGCGCGTTGAAGGTTGATGGCGGCGGGATGTAGTGCGGCGCAACACCAGGGATTCCGGCGCCAACGTGGAACCTGCACAACACAATCACAGAACTTTGCCCCAACGAAACAGTGAGGTTGTCAATCTCACCGGCTTGCTGTAACAAAGGATTAGATGTATAGTGTGGATGATGATTGTTTGCAGAAAACAGTAAAGCAAGTATTGCAGTAGATTGTATTCGATGTAAAAGAATGGACCGGGGTCCATAGTTCACTAGAGGTGTCTCTCCCATAAGATAAATAGCATGTTGGGTGAACAAATTACAGTCGGGCAATTGACAAATAGAGAGGGCATGACAATGCACATACATGATATGATAAGTATTGTGAGATTTAATTGGGCATTACGACAAAGTACATAGACCGCTATCCAGCATGCATCTATGCCTAAAAAGTCCACCTTCAGGTTATCATCCGAACCCCTTCCGGTATTAAGTTGCAAACAACAGACAATTGCATTAAGTATGGTGCGTAATGTAATCAATAACTACATCCTCGGACATAGCATCAATGTTTTATCCCTAGTGGCAACAACACATCCACAACCTTAGAACTTTCTGTCACTGTCCCAGATTTAATGGAGGCATGAACCCACTATCGAGCATAAATACTCCCTCTTGGAGTTAAGAGCAAAAACTTGGCCAGAGCCTCTACTAATAACGGAGAGCATGCAAGATCATAAACAACACATAGGTAATAGATTGATAATCAACATAACATAGTATTCTCTATCCATCGGATCCCGACAAACACAACATATAGAATTACAGATAGATGATCTTGATCATGTTAGGCAGCTCACAAGATCCGACAATGAAGCACATAAGGAGAAGACGACCATCTAGCTACTGCTATGGACCCATAGTCCAGGGGTGAACTACTCACTCATCACTTCGGAGGCGACCATGGCGGTGAAGAGTCCTCCGGGAGATGATTCCCCTCTCTGGCAGGGTGCCGGAGGCGATCTCCTGAATCCCCCGAGATGGGATTGGCGGCGGCGGCGCCTCAATAAGGTTTTCCGTATCGTGGCTCCCGGTACTGGGGGTTTCGCGACGAAGGCTTTAAGTAGGCGGAAGGGCAGGTCAAAGGGCGTCACGGGGGACCCACACAGCAGGGCCGCGCGGCCAGGGCCCAGGCCGCGCCGCCCTGGCGTGTCGTCGCCCCGTGGCCCCACTTCGTCTTCTCTTCGGTCTTCTGGAAGCTTCGTGGCAAAATAGGACCCTGGGCGTTGATTTCGTCCAATTCCGAGAATATTTCCTTTGTAGGATTTCTGAAACCAAAAATAGCAGAAAACAGCAACTGGCTCTTCGGCATCTCGTTAATAGGTTAGTGCCGGAAAATGCATAAATACGACATATAATGTGTATAAAACATGTAGATATCATCAATAATGTGGCATGGAACATAAGAAATTATCGATACGTCGGAGACGTATCAGCATCCCCAAGCTTAATTCCTGCTCGTCCCGAGCAGGTAAACGATAACAAAGATAATTTCTGGAGTGACATGCCATCATAACCTTGATCATACTATTGTAAGCATATGTAATGAATGCAGCGATCAAAACAATGGTAATGACATGAGTAAACAAATGAATCATAAAGCAAAGACTTTTCATGAATAGTACTTCAAGACAAGCATCAATAAGTCTTGCATAAGAGTTAACTCATAAAGCAATAAATCAAAGTAAAGGTATTGAAGCAACACAAAGGAAGATTAAGTTTCAGCGGTTGCTTTCAACTTATAACATGTATATCTCATGGATATTTGTCAACATAGAGTAATATAACAAGTGCAATATGCAAGTATGTAGGAATCAATGCACAGTTCACACAAGTGTTTGCTTCTTGAGGTGGAGAGAGATAGGTGAACTGACTCAACATAAAAGTAAAAGAAAGGCCCTTCGCAGAGGGAAACATTGATTGCTATATTTGTGCTAGAGCTTTGGTTTTGAAAACATGAAACAATTTCGTCAACGGTAGTAATAAAGCATATGTATCATGTAAATTATATCTTACAAGTTGCAAGCCTCATGCATAGTGTACTAATAGTGCCCGCACCTTGTCCTAATTAGCTTGGGTTAACACTGATTATCATTGCATAACATATGTTTCAACCAAGTGTCACAAAGGGGTACCTCTATGCCGCATGTACAAGGGTCTAAGGAGAAAGTTCGCATTGGATTTCTCGCTTTTGATCATTCTTCAACTTAGACACCCATACCGGGACAACATAGACAACAGATAATGGACTCCTCTTTTAATGCTTAAGCATTCAACAACAGTTAATATTCTCATAAGAGATTGAGGTTTTTTGTCCAAACTGAAACTTCCACCATGATTCATGGCTTTAGTTAGCGGCCCAATGTTCTTCTCTAACAGTATGCATACTCAAACCATTTGGTTGTGAAAACCGCCCTTACTTCAGACAAGACGAACATGCATAGCAACTCACATGATATTCAACAAAGAGTTGATGGCGTCCCCAGGAACATGGTTATCGCACAACAAGCAACTTAATAAGAGATAAAATGCATAAGTACATATTCAATACCACAATAGTTTTTAAGGCTATTTTGTCCCATGAGCTATATATTGCAAAGGCGAATGATGGAAATTTAAAGGTAGCACTCAAGCAATTTACTTTGGAATGGCGGAGAAATACCATGTAGTAGGTAGGTATGGTGGACACAAATGGCATAGTGGTTGGCTCAAGGATTTTGGATGCATGAGAAGTATTCCCTCTCGATACAAGGTTTAGGCTAGCAAGGTTATTTGAAACAAACACAAGGATGAACCGGTGCAGCAAAACTCACATAAAAGACATATTGTAAACATTATAAGACTCTACACCGTCTTCCTTGTTGTTCAAAACTCAATACTAGAAATTATCTAGACTTTAGAGAGACCAAATATGCAAACCAAATTTTAGCAAGCTCTATGTATTTCTTCATTAATGGGTGCAAAGTATATGATGCAAGAGCTTAAACATGAGCACAACAATTGCCAAGTATCAAATTATTCAAGACATTTTAGAATTACTACATGTAGCATTTCCCGATTCCAACCATATAACAATTTAACGAAGAAGATTCAACCTTCGCCATGAATACTATGAGTAAAGCCTAAGGACATATTTGTCCATATGCAACAGCGGAGCGTGTCTCTCTCCCACACAATGAATGCTAGGATCCATTTTATTCAAACAAAAACAAAAACAAAAACAAACCGACGCTCCAAGCAAAGTACATAAGATGTGACTGAATAAAAATATAGTTTCAGGGGAGGAACCTGATGATGTTGTCGATGAAGAAGGGGATGCCTTGGGCATCCCCAAGCTTAGACGCTTGAGTCTTCTTAAAATATGCAGGGGTGAACCACCGGGGCATCCCCAAGCTTAGAGCTTTCACTCCTCTTGATCATAGTATATCATACTCCTCTCTTGACCCTTGAAAACTTCCTTCACACCAAACTTCAAGCAAACTCATTAGACGGTTAGTGCACAATCAAAAATTCACATGTTCAGAGGTGACACAATCATTCTTAACACTTCTGGACATTGCACAAAGCTACTGGACATTAATGGATCAAAGAAATTCATCCAACATAGCAAAAGAGGCAATGCGAAATAAAAGGCAGAATCTGTCAAAAACAGAACAGTCCGTAAAGACGAACCTAGAAGGGGCACTTAACTTGCTCAAACGGAAAAACTCAAAACTAATGAAAGTTGCGTACATATCTGAGGATCACGCACGTAAATTTGCAGATTTTTTTGATTTTATTACAGAGACTTCTGCGCGAATTCGTGACAGACAGCAATGCTGTTTCTGTGCAGCAATCCAAATCTAGCATCAACTTTACCATAGAGACTTTACTTGGCACAAAAACATGATAAGGAGAGGTTGCTACAGTAGTAAACAACTTCCAAGACTCAAATATAAAATAAAGTACTGTAGTAAAAACATGAGTTGTCTCCCATAAGCACTTTTCTTTAACGCCTTTCAGCTAGGCGCAGAAAGTGTGAATCAAGTATTATTGATGGCGTGTAACTCACACGTTCGTTGGGAACCCCAAGAGGAAGGTATGATGCGCACAGCAGCAAATTTTCCCTCAGAAAGAAACCAAGGTTTATCGAACCAGGAGGAGCCAAGAAGCACGTTGAAGGTTGATGGCGGCGGGATGTAGTGCGGTGCAACACCAGGGATTCCGGCGCCAACGTGGAACCTGCACAACACAACCAAAGTACTTTGCCCCAATGAAACAGTGAGGTTGTCAATCTCACCGGCTTGCTGTAACAAAGGATTAACCGTATTGTGTGGAAGATGATTGTTTACGAAAACAGTGAAACGATATTGCGATAGATTGTATTTCAGTAAAGAGAATTGGACCGGGGTCCACAGTTCACTAGAGGTGTCTCTCCCATAAGACAAACAGCATGTTGGGTGAACAAATTACAGTTGGGCAATTGACAAATAAAGAGGGCGTGACCATGCACATACATATCATGATGAGTATAGTGAGATTTAATTGGGCATTACGACAAAGTACATAGACCGCCATCCAACTGCATCTATGCCTAAAAAGTCCACCTTCAGGTTATCATCCGAACCCCCTCCAGTATTAAGTTGCAAAGCAACAGACAATTGCATTAAGTATGGTGCGTAATGTAATCAACAACTACATCCTTAGACATAGCATCAATGTTTTATCCCTAGTGGCAACAGCACAACACAACCTTAGAACTTTCTGTCACTGTCCCAGGTGTCAATGCGGGCATGAACCCACTATCGAGCATAAATACTCCCTCTTGGAGTTACAAGCATCTACTTGGCCAGAGCATCTACTAGTAACGGAGAGCATGCAAGATCATAAACAACACATAGATATAACTTTGATAATCAACATAACAAGTATTCTCTATTCATCGGATCCCAACAAACGCAACATATAGAATTACAGATAGATGATCTTGATCATGTTAGGCAGCTCACAAGATCCGACAATGATAGCACAATGGGGAGAAGACAACCATCTAGCTACTGCTATGGACCCATAGTCCAGGGGTAGACTACTCACACATCACACCGGAGGCGACCATGGCGGCGTAGAGTCCTCCGGGAGATGATTCCCCTCTCCGGCAGGGTGCGGAGGCGATCTCTGGATCCCCGAGATGGGATCGGTGTTGGCGGCGTCTCTGGAAGGTTTTCCGTATCGTGGCTCTCGATGCGGGGTTTCGTCGCGGAGGCTTTAAGTAGGCGGAAGGGCAAGTCGGGAGGGGGCACGGGGCCCCACACCACGGCCGGCACGGCCAAGGGGCCGCGCCGCCCTAGGGTTTGGGCACCCCGTGGCCCCACTTCGTTTCGTCTTCGGACTTGGAAGCTTCGTGGCAAAATAGGCCCCTGGGCGTTGATTTCGTCCAATTCCGAGAATATTTCCTTACTAGGATTTACGAAACCAAAAACAGCAGAAAACGACAGCGGCACTTCGGCATCTTGTTAATAGGTTAGTTCCAGAAAATGCACGAATATGACATAAAGTGTGCATAAAACATGTAGATAACATCAATAATGTGGCATGGATCATAAGAAATCATCGATACGTTGGAGACGTATCAGCATCCCCAAGCTTAGTTCTGCTCGTCCCGAGCAGGTAAAACGATAACACAGATAATTTCTGGAGTGACATGCCATCATAATCTTGATCATACTATTTGTAAAGCATATGTAGTGAATGCAGCGATCAAAACAATGTATATGACATGAGTAAACAAGTGAATCATATAGCAAAGACTTTTCATGAATAGCACTTCAAGACAAGCATCAATAAGTCTTGCATAAGAGTTAACTCATAAAGCAATAATTCAAAGTAAAGGCATTGAAGCAACACAAAAGAAGATTAAGTTTCAGCGGTTGCTTTCAACTTGTAACATGTATATCTCATGGATATTGTCAACATAGAGTAATATAATAAGTGCAATAAGCAAATATGTAGGAATCAATGCACAGTTCACACAAGTGTTTGCTTCTTGAGGTGGAGAGAAATGGGTGAACTGACTCAACATTGAAAGTAAAAGAATGGTCCTCCATAGAGGAAAAGCATCGATTGCTATATTTGTGCTAGAGCTTTGATTTTGAAAACATGAAACAATTTTGTCAACGGTAGTAATAAAGCATATATATCATGTAAATTATATCTTACAAGTTGCAAGCCTTATGCATAGTGTACTAATAGTGCCCGCACCTTGTCCTAATTAGCTTGGACTACCGGATCATCACGATGCACATGTTTTGACCAAGTGTCACAAAGGGGTACCTCTATGCCGCCTGTACAAAGATCTAAGGAGAAAGCTCGCATTGGATTTCTCGCTATTGATTATTCTTCAACTTAGACATCCATACCGGGACAACATAGACAACAGATAATGGACTCCTCTTTTATGCATAAGCATGTAACAACAATTAATAATTTTCTCATTTGAGATTGAGGATATATGTCCAAAACTGAAACTTCCACCATGGATCATGGCTTTAGTTAGCGGCCCAATGTTCTTCTCTAACAATATGCATGCTTAACCATAAGGTGGTAGATCGCTCTTACTTCAGACAAGACGGACATGCATAGCAACTCACATGAAATTCAACAACGAATAGTTGATGGCGTCCCCAGTGAACATGGTTATCGCACAATAAGCAACTTATTAAGAGATAAAGTGCATAATTACATATTCAATACCACAATAGTTTTTAAGCTATTTGTCCCATGAGCTATATATTGCAAAGGTGAATGATGGAATTTTAAAGGTAGCACTCAAGCAATTTACTTTGGAATGGCGGAAAATACCATGTAGTAGGTAGGTATAGTGGACACAAATGGCATAGTGGTTGGCTCAAGTATTTTGGATGCATGAGAAGTATTCCCTCTCGATACAAGGTTTAGGCTAGCAAGGCTTATTTGAAACAAACACAAGGATGAACCGGTGCAGCAAAACTCACATAGAAGACATATTGAAAACATTATAAGACTCTACACCGTCTTCCTTGTTGTTCAAACTCAATACTAGAAATTATCTAGACCTTAGAGAAACCAAATATGCAAACCAAATTTTAGCATGCTCTATGTATTTCTTCATTAATGGGTGCAAAGTATATGATGCAAGAGCTTAATCATGAGCACAACAATTGCCAAGTATCACATTACCCAAGACATTAATAGCAATTACTACATGTATCATTTTCCAATTCCAACCATATAACAATTTAACGAAGGAGAAACTTCGCCATGAATACTATGAGTAGAAACCAAGGACATACTTGTCCATATGCTACAGCGGAGCGTGTCTCTCTCCCATAAAGTGAATGCTAGGATCCATTTTATTCAAACAAAACAAAAAACAAAAACAAACCGACGCTCCAAGAAAAGCACATAAGATGTGATGGAATAAAAATATAGTTTCAGGGGAGGAACCTGATAATGTTGTCGATGAAGAAGGGGATGCCTTGGGCATCCCCAAGCTTAGACGCTTGAGTCTTCTTAGAATATGCAGGGGTGAACCACCGGGGCATCCCCAAGCTTAGAGCTTTCACTCTCCTTGATCATGTTGCATCATACTCCTCTCTTGATCCTTGAAAACTTCCTCCACACCAAACTTAGAACAACTCATTAGAGGGTTAGTGCACAATAAAAATTAACATATTCAGAGGTGACACAATCATTCTTAACACTTCTGGACATTGCATAAAGCTACTGGACATTAGTGGATCAAAGAAATTCATCCAACATAGCAAAAGAGGCAATGCGAAATAAAAGGCAGAATCTGTCAAAACAGAACAGTTCGTATTGACGAATTTTAAAATGGCACCAGACTTGCTCAAATGAAAATGCTCAAATTGAATGAAAGTTGCGTACATATCTGAGGATCATGCACGTAAATTGGCATAATTTTCTGAGTTACCTACAGGGGAAAACAGCCAGATTCGTGACAGCAAAGAAATCTGTTTCTGCGCAGTAATCCAAATCTAGTATGAACTTTTCTATCAACGGCTTTACTTGGCACAACAAAACACAAAACTAAGATAAGGAGAGGTTGCTACAGTAGTAAACAACTTCCAAGACACAAAATAAAAACCAAGTACTGTAGTAAAATAGCACATGGGTTATCTCCCAAGAAGTTCTTTCTTTATAGCCATTAAGATGGGCTCAGCAGTTTTAATGATGCACTCGCAAGAAATAGTATTTGAAGCAAAAGAGAGCATCAAGGAGCAAATCCAAAACACATTTAAGTCTAACATGCTTCCTATGAAAAGGAACCTTGTACACAAATAAATTCACGAAGAGCAAAATGACAAGATCAGGAAGATAAAACAAGTGTAGCTTCAAAAATTTCAGCACATAGAGAGGCATTTTAGTAACTTGAAAATTTCTACAACCATATTTTCCTCTCTCATAATAATTTTCAGAGGCATCATGAACAAACTCAACAATATAAGTATCACATAAGGCATTCTTATTCACATGCATAAAAGTATCATTACTCTCCACATAAGCATAATCAATTTTATTAGTTGTAGTGGGAGCAAATTCAACAAAGTAGCTATCATTATTATTCTCATTATCAAATATAGGAGGCATATTGTAATCATAATCAAATTTATCCTCCATGACAGGCGGTACTAAAAGACCAATATTATTATCATAAATAGGAGGCAAAGTATCATCAAAGTAAATTTTCTCCTCAATGCTTGGGGGAATAAAAAGATCATGAAAACCAGCTTCCCCAAGCTTAGAACTTTCTATATTATTATCAACAATGGTGTTCAAAGCGTTCATACTAATATTACTACCAGCATGCAAATAAGGTTCCATAGGTTTTTTAATTTTCGCATCAAACAATCCATGTTTTAAATCAGGAAATAGAATAAGAAGATCATTCTTGTCCATTATGCCAAACTAGTGTAATAAAAACATGCATGATATTATAAAGTAAAACAAGTAACTAATAAATTTTTTTTTTTTGTGTTTTTGATATAGCAAACAAGATAGCAAATAAAGTAAAACTAGCAACTAATTTTTTTTTGTATTTTGATTTAGTGCAGCAAACAAAGTAGTAAATAAAACTAAGCAAGACAAAAACAAAGTAAAGAGATTGAGAAGTGGAGACTCCCCTTGCAGCGTGTCTTGATCTCCCCGGCAACGGCGCCAGAAAAAGAGCTTGATGGCGTGTAACTCACACGTTCGTTGGGAACCCCAAGAGGAAGGTATGATGCGCACAGCAGCAAGTTTTCCCTCAGAAAGAAACCAAGGTTTATCGAACCAGGAGGAGCCAAGAAGCACGTTGAAGGTTGATGGCGGCGGGATGTAGTGCGGCGCAACACCAGGGATTCCGGCGCCAACGTGGAACTTGCACAACACAACCAAAGTACTTTGCCCCAACGAAACAGTGAGGTTGTCAATCTCACCGGCTTGCTGTAACAAAGGATTAACCGTATTGTGTGGAAGATGATTGTTTGCAGAAAACAGTAGAACAGTATTGCAGTAGATTGTATTTCAGTAAAGAGAATTGGACCGGGGTCCACAGTTCACTAGAGGTGTCTCTCCCATAAGACAAACAGCATGTTGGGTGAACAAATTACAGTTGGGCAATTGACAAATAAAGAGGGCATGACCATGCACATACATATCATGATGAGTATAGTGAGATTTAATTGGGCATTACGACAAAGTACATAGACCGCCATCCAAGTGCATCTATGCCTAAAAAGTCCACCTTCAGGTTATCATCCGAACCCCCTCCAGTATTAAGTTGCAAAGCAACAGACAATTGCATTAAGTATGGTGCGTAATGTAATCAACAACTACATCCTTAGACATAGCATCAATGTTTTATCCCTAGTGGCAACAACACAACACAACCTTAGAACTTTTACATCCTTTGTCCCGGTGTCAATGCGAGGCATGAACCCACTATCGAGCATAAATACTCCCTCTTGGAGTTACAAGCATCTACTTGGCCAGAGCATCTACTAGTAACGGAGAGCATGCAAGATCATAAACAACACATAGATATAACTTTGATAATCAACATAACAAGTATTCTCTATTCATCGGATCCCAACAAACACAACATATAGAATTACAGATAGATGATCTTGATCATGTTAGGCAGCTCACAAGATCCGACAATGATAGCACAATGGGGAGAAGACAACCATCTAGCTACTGCTATGGACCCATAGTCCAGGGGTAGACTACTCACACATCACACCGGAGGCGACCATGGCGGCGTAGAGTCCTCCGGGAGATGATTCCCCTCTCCGGCAGGCGATCTCCTGGATCCCCCGAGATGGGATCGGCGTTGGCGGCGTCTCTGGAAGGTTTTCCGTATCGTGGCTCTCGGTACTGGGGGTTTCGTCACGGAGGCTTTAAGTAGGCGGAAGGGCAAGTCAGGAGGGGGCACGGGGGCCCCACACCACAGGCCGGCGCGGCCAAGGGGGGGGCCGAGCCGCCCTAGGGTTTGGGCACCCCGTGGCCCCACTTCGTTTCATCTTTGGACTTCTGGAAGCTTCGTGGCAAAATAGGCCCCTGGGCGTTGATTTCGTCCAATTCCGAGAATATTTCCTTACTAGGATTTCTGAAACCAAAAACAGCAGAAAACAGCAACTGGCACTTCGGCATCTTGTTAATAGGTTAGTTCCAGAAAATGCACGAATATGACATAAAGTGTGCATAAAACATGTAGATAACATCAATAATGTGGCATGGATCATAAGAAATTATCGATACGTTGGAGACGTATCAATTATGAAGAGATGAAGCATCGACATCATAATTTGTTCTAATAATAGAATCATAAGGTAACTTCATTCTTTTTCTAGGGAAGTGTTCCATACCTTTCTTGAGAGGAAATTGATATTTAATATTACCTTCCTTCATATCAATGATAGCTCCAACAGTTCGAAGAAAAGGTCTTCCCAATATAATGGGACAAGATGCATTGCATTCAATATCCAAGACAACAAAATCAACGGAGACAAGATTATTGTTAACCATAATACGAACATTATCAACTCTCCCCAAAGGTTTCTTTTTAGCATTATCAGCGAGATTAACATCCAAATAACAATTTTTCAATGGTGGCAAGTCAAGCATATCATAGACTTTCTTAGGCATAACGGAAATACTTGCACCAAGATCACATAGAGCATTACAATCAAAGTCATTGACCTTCATCTTAATGATGGGCTCCCAACCATCTTCTAACTTTCTAGGAATAGAGGTTTCAAGTTTTAGTTTCTCTTCTCTAGCTTTTATGAGAGCATTTGTAATATGTTTTGTAAAGGCCAAATTTATAGCACTAGCATTGGGACTTTTAGCGAGTTTTTGTAAGAACTTTATAACTTCAGAGATGTGACAATCATCAAAATCTAAATCATTATGAGCTACAGCAATGGGATCATTATCCCCAATGTTGGAAAAAATTTCAGCAGTTTTATCACAGGCAGTTTCAGCAGTTTTAACAATTTCAGGCAGTTTTGCAGGCTTTGCATTAGAAGTGGAAACATTGCCAACACCAATTCTTTCACCATTATTAGTAAGAGGTGCAGCAACATGTGGAGCATTAGCATTGCTAGTGGTGGTAATAGTCCAAACTTTAGCTACATTATTCTCTTTAGCTAGTTTTTCATTTTCTTCTCTTTCCCACCTAGCATGCAATTCGGCCATTAATCTTATATTCTCATTAATTCTAACTTGGATGGCATTTGCTATAGTAGTAATATTATTATCAATATCCTTATTAGGCATAACTTTCAATTTTAAAAGATCAACATCAGAGGCAAGTCTATCAACCTTAGAAGCGAGAATATCAATTTTATCAAGCTTTTCCTCAACAGATTTGTTAAAAGCAGTTTGTGTACTAATAAATTCTTTAAGCATGGCTTCAAGACCAGGGGGTACACTCCTATTATTGTTGTAAGAATTCCCATAAGAATTACCATAACCATTACCATTATTATAAGGATATGGCCTATAGTTATTACTAGAATTGTTTCGATAAGCATTGTTGTTGAAATTATTATTTTTAATGAAGTTTACATCAACATTTTCTTCTTGAGCAACCAATGAAGATAATGGAACATTATTAGGATCAACATTAGTCCTATCATTCACAAGCATAGACATAATAGCATCAATCTTATCACTCAAGGAAGAGGTTTCTTTGACAGAATTTACCTTCTTACCTTGTGGAGTTCTTTCCGTGTGCCATTCAGAGTAATTAATCATCATATTATCAAGGAGCATTGTTGCTTCACCAAGAGTGATGGACATAAAGGTACCTCCAGCAGCTGAATCCAATAGGTTCCGCGAAGAGAAATTCAGTCCTGCATAAAAGGTTTGGATGATCATCCAAGTAGTCAGTCCATGGGTTGGGCAATTTTTAACCAAAGATTTCATTCTTTCCCATGCTTGTGCAACATGCTCATTATCCAATTGTTTAAAATTCATTATGCTACTCCTCAAAGATATAATTTTAGCAGGGGGATAATATCTACCAATAAAAGCATCCTTACATTTAGTCCATGAATCAATACTATTCTTAGGCAAAGATAGCAACCAATCTTTAGCTCTTCCTCTTAATGAGAAAGGAAACAATTTCAATTTTATAATATCACCATCTACATCCTTATACTTTTGCATTTCACAAAGTTCGACAAAATTATTAAGATGGGCAGCAGCATCATCAGAACTAACACCAGAAAATTGCTCTCTCATAACAAGATTCAGTAAAGCAGGTTTAATTTCAAAGAATTCTGCTGTAGTAGCAGGTGGAGCAATAGGTGTGCATAGGAAATCATTATTATTTGTGGTTGTGAAGTCATACAACTTATGTTTTCAGGAGTATCCATTTTAGCAGTGGTAAATAAAATAAAGCAAACTAGATAAAGTAAATGCAAGTAACTAATTTTTTTTTGTGTTTTTGATATGGAGAACAAGGCAGTAAATAAAGTAAAGCTAGCAACTAATTTTTTTTGTGTTTTGATATAGGTGCAGCAAACAAGTAGCAAATAAAATAAAGCAAGACAAAAACAAAGTAAAGAGATTGGATTGTGGAGACTCCCCTTGCAGCGTGTCTTGATCTCCCCGGCAACGGCGCCAGAAAAAATGCTTGATGGCGTGTACAGCACACGTCCGTTGGGAACCCCAAGAGGAAGGTATGATGCGTACATTAGCAAGTTTTCCCTCAGAAAGAAACCAAGGTTTATCGAACCAGGAGGAGCCAAGAAGCACGTTGAAGGTTGATGGCGGCGGGATGTAGTGCGGCGCAACACCAGGGATTCCGGCGCCAACGTGGAACCTGCACAACACAATCACAGAACTTTGCCCCAACGAAACAGTGAGGTTGTCAATCTCACCGGCTTGCTGTAACAAAGGATTAGATGTATAGTGTGGATGATGATTGTTTGCAGAAAACAGTAAAGCAAGTATTGCAGTAGATTGTATTCGATGTAAAAGAATGGACCGGGGTCCACAGTTCACTAGAGGTGTCTCTCCCATAAGATAAATAGCATGTTGGGTGAACAAATTACAGTCGGGCAATTGACAAATAGAGAGGGCATGACAATGCACATACATGATATGATAAGTATTGTGAGATTTAATTGGGCATTACGACAAAGTACATAGACCGCTATCCAGCATGCATCTATGCCTAAAAAGTCCACCTTCAGGTTATCATCCGAACCCCTTCCGGTATTAAGTTGCAAACAACAGACAATTGCATTAAGTATGGTGCGTAATGTAATCAATAACTACATGCTCGGACATAGCATCAATGTTTTATCCCTAGTGGCAACAGCACATCCACAACCTTAGAACTTTACATCACTTGTCCCAGATTTAATGGAGGCATGAACCCACTATCGAGCATAAATACTCCCTCTTGGAGTTAAGAGCAAAAACTTGGCCAGAGCCTCTACTAATAACGGAGAGCATGCAAGATCATAAACAACACATAGGTAATAGATTGATAATCAACATAACATAGTATTCTCTATCCATCGGATCCCGACAAACACAACATATAGAATTACAGATAGATGATCTTGATCATGTTAGGCAGCTCACAAGATCCGACAATGAAGCACATAAGGAGAAGACGACCATCTAGCTACTGCTATGGACCCATAGTCCAGGGGTGAACTACTCACTCATCACTCCGGAGGCGACCATGGCGGTGAAGAGTCCTCCGGGAGATGATTCCCCTCTCCGGCAGGGTGCCGGAGGCGATCTCCTGAATCCCCCGAGATGGGATTGGCGGCGGCGGCGCCTCAGTAAGGTTTTCCGTATCGTGGCTCCCGGTACTGGGGGTTTCGCGACGAAGGCTTTAAGTAGGCGGAAGGGCAGGTCAAAGGGCGTCACAGGGGACCCACACAGCAGGGCCGCGCGTCCAGGGCCCAGGCCGCGCCGCCCTGGCGTGTCGTCGCCCCATGGCCCCACTTCGTCTTCTCTTCGGTCTTCTGGAAGCTTCGTGGCAAAATAGGACCCTGGGCGTTGATTTCGTCCAATTCCGAGAATATTTCCTTTGTAGGATTTCTGAAACCAAAAACAGCAGAAAACAAAGAATCGGCTCTTCGGCATCTCGTTAATAGGTTAGTGCCGGAAAATGCATAAATACGACATATAATGTGTATAAAACATGTAGATATCATCAATAATGTGGCATGGAACATAAGAAATTATCGATACGTCGGAGACGTATCAACGGGGAATTGGAGGAGATCATCACCATCACCACCGACGCCTCTCCATCGACCAGCCATGTTTCCCCCATCCATGTGTGAGTAATTCCCCCGCTGTAGGCTGAAGGGGATGGTAGGGATTGGATGAGATTGGTCATGTAATAGTCATAAGATTGTTAGGGCATAGTGCCTAGTATCCGTAGATGTTACTTTTATGATATTGTTGCAACTTGTTATGCTTAATGCTTGTCACTAGGGCCCGAGTGCCATGATCTCAGATCTGAACATGTTATTGATTCATGAAGATATTCGTTGTTTATGATCTTACCTGCAAGTTGTATACACATGTTGCTGTCCGGAACCCGAGGCCCCAAAATGACAGAAATTGGGACAACCGGAGGGGAAGGCGGTGATGTGAGGATCACATGTGTTCACGGAGTGTTAATGCTTTGCTCCGGTACTCTATTAAAAGGAGTACCTTAATATCCAGTAGTTTCCCTAGAGGCCCGGCTGCCACCGGCTGGTAGGACAAAAGATGTTGTGCAAGTTTCTCATTGTGAGCACGTACGACTATATATGGAACACATGACTATTGATTGATTAGTACTTGGATACCGTTTTATTATTATCTGCAAATGCCCCTGCTTTGATTGTTACATGAGTTTCTCTCATCCATGCAACGCCCGTTCATCCATCCCTGTGCCTACAGTATTTTAATCCTGCTGTTTACTATAATCACTACTGCTGTCTTTGTTACTCTGCTGCTGTTATTTTACTACTGCTACTGCTATAAAACTTTTACTACTGATAAACTCTTGCGAGCAAGTCTGTTTCCAGGTGCAGCTGAACTGACAACTCCGCTGTTAAGGCTTTCAAGTATTCTTTGTCTCCCCTTGTGTCGAATCAATAAATTGGGTTTTACTTCCCGCGAAGACTGTTGCGATCCCCTATACTTGTGGGTCATCAAGTATGAAGCTCTTCGTAATGAGATGCGACGTGAATTCCGCATTCAGGATGATGAGCTTAGGGGGACGATCCAAGGGATCTCCCAGAAGCTGGACGCTACTAGTGAGACCGTCACTACAATGAAAGATCAAATTACGGATATCCAGCGTAGTCTTCAAGTTTTGCAACTGGCTGTTGACAATCTTACACAACAACAGCAACAAGAAGAGGCAGAAGATCCCGATCTTCAGGATGAAGCACCTGGTGTTGGTCGTGGTGCTGGACGTGGTAACCGCGGTCGTGGTTTCGTTGAACTCGGACGCCATGGTCGTGGGTTTGAGGAAGAAGATGGTTTGGGTAAGCCCAAGTTCTCCATACCCAAGTTTGAAGGAGGAGCTGATGTTGAAGAATACCACACTTGGGAGATCAAGATTGAGAAGTTATGGCGCTTACATGATTATACGGAAGATGGGAAGGTCAAGTTTGCTTCCTCAGAATTTGATGGTTATGCTTTGCGTTGGTGGGATGGAGTTACACAAACTCGTCAAGAAGATAACGAGCTGCCAATTCGTACATGGCGTGAGATGAAGGCCATTATGCAAGCTCGTTTTGTGCCCACTAATTATTTGCGTACAATATATGATAAGTTGACCCTATTGAGACAAGGTGTGAAGACTGTTGATGAATATTTCATGGAGATGGAGATGCTTATGCAGCGTGGACGTGTCCGTGAGTCACTTCAGATGACAATGCAGCGTTTCCTACATGGTTTGAAGTATGATATCAAAGGCATTGTTCGTCATCACAGTTACACTACAATGAATGAGTTGCTACATCATGCAAGAGAGGCTGAAGCACAGTTGGCTGAAGAAGCGCAAGTCAAAGGTCGTGCTACGGGAGCTGGGCGCTACACGCCTAGGGCGCCCCCATCTACGGCGCCAATGTCATCGCGCCCCGCACAATTTCCCACTTCGTGTAGCAAGCCGGTGTCCAATGTGTCCAACACAAAGAGGTCCGAACCTGCTGCAAGTTCAAGTGGTTCTAGCATGTCTACTGCGCGCAACCGTGATATGGCTTGTCATACATGTGGTGGCAATGGTCACTTCAAGAGAGATTGTCCTAACCGCAAGGTCATGATTATCAATGAGGACAATGAGTATGAGACTGGAGATGATGTTGATCCATATGCTCCAGAAGATGATGATTATGACACTGATGGTGTAGATGCATATCCGTCTGATGCTCGCACTATTGTTGTGTCTCAGCGTGCTCTTAATGTGTTGCCTAGTGCATCTACTCAGCGCTGCAATTTGTTCCAAACAAAGGCTTTAGTTGGTCCTGACAAAGCTTGCAAGGTCATTATTGATGGCGAGAGTTGCCGTAATTTAGCAAGCAAGGAGTTGTGTTCCAAGCTGAAGCTGAAGTATCTACCGCACCCGCATCCATACTATATTCAGTGGTTGAGCGACAATGGTGAGATGAAGGTAAACCACATGGTGCGTGTTGAGTTTGAGATTGGACCGTATAAGGATTCCATTGATTTTGATGTGGTTCCTATGACGGTGTGTCACCTATTATTGGGTCGGCCTTGGCTCTATGACCGTTCCGTGCAACACAATGGCCGCGCCAATACATATCATTTGGAGTTCAAGGGCAAGAAAATCAACTTGCATCCTATATCACCACAACAAATTGTCAATGAATCTCGTCAGAAAGTTGAAGTAAACTTGGAGGATGCACCTATAGATAGGCGAGAGAATTGTAATGTCGTGAGTGATATAAAGAAAAGTGAGATAGTGAATTCCTTAGTGCTTTTAGCCACCAAAGAAGATATGAGAGAATTTAGTGAGGATCCTACAGCCATGCCTCTTGTGCTCATGTACAGGGGTACGGTTTTGGTTTTTAACGACATGACCCATATTCCTCTTGGTGTTTCTAATGTATTACAGGAATTCAGCGACGTGTTTCCGGAGGAGGTACCCGCAGGACTACCACCATTGCGTGGTATTGAGCATCAAATTGACTTGATCCCCGGAGCTTCGCTGCCCAATAGGGCGCCATATAGAACGAACCCCGAAGAGACGAAGGAGATACAGAAGCAAGTACAAGTGCTACTCGACAAAGGTTATATCTGCATAAGCCTTAGTCCTTGTGCTATTCATGTTATTCTACTTCCTAAGAAAGATGGTACATGGCGTATGTGTGTAGATTGTAGAGCGATAAACAACATTACTATTCGATATTGTCATCCTATTCCCCGTTTAGAGGATATGCTAGATGAATTGAGTGGTGCTGCTGTTTTCTCTAAAATTGATTTGCGTAGTGGTTATCATCAAATTAGGATGAAAGAGGGGGATGAATGGAAAACAACCTTTAAAACAAAATTTGGTTTATATGAGTGGTTAGTAATGCCTTTTGGTTTGACTAATGCACCTAGCACATTCATGAGACTGATGGACCATGTTTTGCGTGATTTTATTGGCAAATTTGTGGTTGTGTACTTTGATGACATATTAATCTACAGCCGCAATGAATCTGATCATACTATACATATTCGACATGTTTTGCAAGTGTTGCGTGATAATAAACTCTATGGTAATCTTGAGAAGTGCACATTTTGCAAAGATAAGGTCATATTTCTGGGTTATGTTGTCTCTAAGCATGGAGTAGAAGTAGATGTGTCTAAAATTGAAGATATTCAAAATTGGCCTACTCCCATGAATGTGAGTCACGTAAGAAGTTTTCATGGTCTAGCTGGGTTTTATAGAAGATTTGTGCCCAACTTTAGTACTATTGCTGCACCTTTGAATGATTTGACTAAAAAGGATGTTGTCTTTGAGTGGGGCGCAGCCCAAGATCATGATTTTGATGAACTAAACGATTGTTAACTTCTGCACCATTGCTTGCACTTCCTGATTTCAATAAACAATTTGAGATTGAATGTGATGCTAGTGGTATTGGAATTGGTGGTGTGTTGATGCAAGAGGGTCGCCCAATTGCATATTTTTCTGAGAAACTTTCTCGTGCTAAGTTGAACTATCCTAAATATGATAAAGAATTGTATGCTTTAATTAGATTTCTTGAGGTTTGGCAACATTACTTGTGGCCAAAAGAATTTATCATACATTCTGATCATGAAGCTTTGAAATATCTGAAAGCTCAATCTACTTTGCATAAGCGTCTTGCTAAGTGGGTTGAGTTCATTGAGTCTTTTCCATACATTATTAAGCATAAGAAGGGAAAAGATAATATTGTGGCTGATGCTCTATCTAGGAAGAATATGCTATTAACTCAACTTGATGTTAAAATTCCTGGATTAGAGATACTATGTGATTTGTATGCTACTGATCATGATTTTGCTGAACCATATCGCTTGTGTGCTATTGGTAAGGCATGGGACAAATATCACATACATGATGGGTTCTTGTTTCGAGCTAACAAATTATGTGTTCCAGAATCGTCTGTGTGTTTGCTCTTATTGCAGGAATCACATGCTAGAGGTTTGATGGGTCACTTTAGGCGTGAGAAGACGCTACTCATGCTAGCTGACCATTTTTATTGGCCAAAGATGAGGCGGGATGTGGATAGATATGTGAAGAGGTGCATTACTTGCAACAAGTCCAAGTCCAAGCTGAAGCCTCACAGTTTGTATATTGCTTTACCGGCACCTACTACACCTTGGGAAGACATTAGTATGGATTTTGTGTTGGGTTTGCCGCGTACTAAAAGAGGCCATGATTCTATATTTGTGGTAGTGGATAGATTCTCTAAGATGTCACATTTTATTGCCTGCCACAAGAGCGACGATGTGTCGCATATTGCTAACCTGTTTTTTAGGGAGATTGTACGTCTACATGGAGTCCCGAAGACTATTGTTTCTGATCGTGACGTGAAGTTTATGAGCTACTTCTGGAAGACACTTTGGAGAATGTTGGGAACGAAGCTGCTTTTCAGCACTACTTGTCATCCCCAAACTAATGGTCAAATTGAAGTGGTGAATAGAACATTGTCACAACTGTTGATATCCATGATCAAGAAGAACCTGAAGGAGTGGGAAGATTGTTTGCCGCATGTGGAGTTTGCTTATAACAGGGGGGTACATTCTACCACAGAGATGTGTCCCTTTGAGGTGGTGTATGGTTTCAAACCCATTACTCTGCTTGATTTGTTGCCTCTACCCATACATGAGAGAGTCAATATGGAGGCATCCAAGATGGCAGATTTTGTGCGAAAGATTCATGTGAAGACTAAAGAGTTGATAGAGAAGAAAGGCAAGAGCAATGCTACAAGAATGAACAAGAAGCGCAAGGAGATATTGTTCAAGCCTGGTGATATGGTCTGGGTACATTTTCGCAAGGATAGGTTCCCGAAGCTGCGGAAGTCCAAGTTACTTCCTCGTGGTGCTGGTCCTTACAAAGTGCTTGCCAAGATCAATGATAATGCATACTCTATAGATCTTCCGATTGATGAGTTTGGTGTCAGCAATTCTTTCAATGTGGCTGATTTGACACCATATGACGGAGAAGATCTTGGAGCGTCGAGGTCGACGCCTTTTGAAGGGGGGGGAGATGATGAGGACATCCCTACCAAACTATTACCTCCGTCATTGCAAGATGAAGACAATGCTGCTGTGAAGCTCAAGTCCAATGAAGTCAGGATTGGACCAATGACACGAGCTCGTGCGAAGCTACTTAAACAACAAGTGAACTTGTTCCTAAGTGATACTTTGATCGATGAGAACTTTATACTGCCTAAGTCGTATTTCTTATGTATGATCAGGTATGAAGAGGAACCAAGCATCGCACAAGGAGGAGAGGAGTAGCTGGACAAGAAGATGGACGTGAAGCTGGACATGGAGCTGGACATGAAGACATCCCATGGACACGCGAGTGAGGAGCGGGAGGCATGCGCGAGAGGAGGAGATGCAGTCCAGGCCGGCGCCAGGTCCGGTCAGACCGGCCGTGCCGCCGGACCACCCGGTCCCAGGCCCGGTCCGACCGGCTCCCACGCCGGATCCGTCCGGTCCAAACCGGACGTGACGCTTGTGCCAGCCGGCCACTATCCAGTATGCCCGACACCATCGCCCGGTCACCACCCGACGCCAGGCCCGGTTTGAACCGGCTGGCCCGGTCCCAGGCCCGGTCGACCGGCCCCCAGGCCGGCCGAGTCCGAGTCTGTCTCGACCAAATCTATTCTGGGTCGGTTATTTTGTATCTTTTCGACCTGAGGTCGTCCTGAACCCCTATATAAGTGCCCGTGACGCCCCCAAATTAGGTTTAGAATACGTTTAAGATAAACCCTAGTTCATAGTTGATTGCTTTGCAACTCTATTGAATCCCTACACCATATTGCATTGATTTGGTGTAGATCCTGAAAAAGTCTTATGTGATCTGCTGTTCCATTGGGAATTAGACGGTTGCAACTTACCGCTTCGTGGTCGGCGGCTACGTGCGCAAGTGTGTAGAGTTACGAATATCTTGCAGGGTTGAGAGCTGTTGCATTGGCGACAGGGACCAATCGAGAGATCTCGTTGCGTCATACAAGTTATCTTCCACTTCATCGTTATGTATCTCCGCTGTGTTCATCCCGTGATCATCATCACCACCGTTGCTTACTGAGAAGATCGGGCCACCCCCTATCACACACATTTGGGTGGAGTCGGTACTTCAAGAGCTTAGCATCTCACGGTCATGTCCATCCACTTATCACGGTACTTCAAGAGCTTAGCATCTCGCCAGGGACGCCATCACAACGGCAGCTTAAAAAGTGCTTTACTCGTGACAGGACATGGATGATGATAGCTAGGGTAGGGTGTTGCGCGCTCGGTCCCGATTGTTCTCTAAAGCATGTGATGAGTGTGGACAGAATCGATTCATCGGTGCACTAGCTTCAGTGCAAATTAAGCATGAGTACTTTGGTGATATACGGTCGTACAAAGAGAGGGTTTGCAGGCATGTGCAGCTGTCCAGGGTGATAGGATTGAGCAACTGACAGTGTCGAGTCCGAATCGATGTTCGGTACGTGCTCAATGTTGAAGGTCTGCGTTAGCATGACTCCATATTAGCGTCATGTATTTCTAGGCGAAAACTTTTTATTTAGGCCTGCTCTTCGCCTGTTATCTCATATAGTGACATTATTTTAAGAAAAGATAATCCAATGTGCTGTTTCTAAATGGTTTATAAATAAGCTTGCACTAAATGATTTTAGGCTCATACTTGCATGTGGTTGAGCTAGCAATTTATTTGTTTTACCTATGACAACGCTGCAAGAGTACTAGTTAAGATACATTGTTGTTCTCTTTTACTTAACTACGGTACCATATCGGCAGAATACTTGTAATATTTGGGACAAGAAACTAGCACTGATTCGGAGAGGCCGTACAATAGCTATTTAGAGCAATTATAGTAAGGGGTATATAGCCCCCTTACGTGGCACCTTTTTCTATGTGGAGTAGAGAAACATGAAAAAAATGAGGGTAGTTACTATATGAGATGTGTTGATTTATGATCTTATTTTAGTGATAATGGCTAAAATGGTCAAAGAATCCACCCTATAAATTTGTGAGATTTTTGTGTCAAAAAGGTCACAATTCTATAGCATAGAATAGGCAGAACATGGACATCATGGTTTACAAGGTTATTTCTAGTTGATTGTGACCGCTTTAGAGCTAGCATCATACTTGCGTATTGGTATGATTGAGCGGTCAAATCATCAATTTAACCTATGTGTCGTGTCTAGTATGGGCTATGACGAGGAAGGTAGGACCCACACATTAACTGAATTACCCAAATTGATCAGTGGGACCTATATCGGATTTGTGGGACCAACTATCGTGCTACGTGTGATAGGTGGGACCAATATCTGACACACATTTGGGTGGAGTCGGTACTTCAAGACCTTAGCATCTCACGGTCATGTCCATCCACCTGTACTTTGGTGTGATAACACTGGAGCTACGTACTTAACAACGAATCCTATGATGCACACCCGCACAAAGCACCTTAAGATTGGTTTCCACCTTGTACAGAGAGAGTAGTTGCGATTTATTTGGATGCCCGGTTTCATCTCTACTAGAGATAAGATATCTGACATATTAACAAAACATGCCACTTGTAAGATGCTATACCGATTCAGGTTCAATCTAAATCTTGCGGCTGCAGGTTAAGAGTGAGGGCGGATGTTAATATTAACCTAATCGTTTTAGGTTAGGAAGTTTATCCCACTGGTATATTTTATAAACCCCTTGTACAAGTATGTTAACATGACATGACCATCAAGCCTAATTACGCTTGCAAACTGTCATTTCTAGCCAAAGCATCAACGATAGCCACGGGACCTTCAAGCTACAGACCAAAGAATTATCCATTGAGATCATACTCCAAAATCGATCGCTTCAAGCCAGGAAGCAATGAAAAAGTGTGTCGTCATCGTCCGATTTAGGATTACATTGATTTAGGGTTTACCTCCGAAGCAAGATAGGGGTGGTGGTGTGTGTGTGCGTGGGGGGTGTCTATATTGTCGTTGTACTATTGCTAAGTTGTAGTGCAGTTATAAATGAGACCGGCTTTTGTGAACCTGGGTGTATGTGAACCCACTTTTTGAAAAAAGTGGGTTTGTGATGTCAAAACATGTTTCAAAAATCGAAATACAAAATGATTGCAAAGATGATCTCAAACATGTGCCCTGGACATGAGTTTCGTTCTGAAAAAACATTTTATTTTGCTTCGGCAAAAAAGTGAAATTTTACAGGGCTATATAGCAGTATATATGTGACGTATTTTGTCTTTTTTAGATTCTGAAATAAAAAAGTAGTTTCTCCGCGAAAACTTTCTACGCACACATGGAACATGCATACGTACCCCGATATTTTTATTTCATAATTATTTCACATTTCGAAAATGCATTTCCAACCTGGGTTCACGTGCACCCAGGTTCAACGGGGGCTTTTCCAGTTATAAAGCTCTTGTAATGATAAACTCGTGAAAACTTATTATTAAAGCGTCAAGTGGGATCCTGCTAAAATCCCACTTCTTGTCCATTTAGAAAGTTTTAGCTCAAAATTTCAGAAAAAAGTTAAACTAAAATTCTTCAAATGAACTAGAAATGAGACTTTTACATGACCCCACTTGCAGTCCAATAATAACTTAAACGCCAAAAAAAAAGGCTTAGAAATGAGGAATTTATATGTCGGGAATCATATATGAAGGAAAACAACCACAAGCCGAGACACTTGTGATTATCAGTACTAATACACAACAAAACATGTAGCACGTGACTGCGAGCGCCGCCTATTCGTGCTGCACGTATACGTCGATCTCGACGATGCCGCCCGTGGCGAGGCTGTAGTCGTAGTTCTTGGTGAGCATGTATCCCCTCGCGTACCGGAACCGGCCCGTGCCGCCGATGAGCACCGACTCCCGCACCGTCGCGTCCATGTCGATGCGGCCCCTCGCCGTCAGCGAGCTGCCGCGGTGCTCGCCGGCCTCCAGGACCAGGTGCAGGGTCAGGTCGGACACGATGCCGCCCTCCGACACGCGCACCGCCCACCCCTGCGCCGTGCCCACCCGCGCTGCCGCCGCTTGGGCCATCCGTCAGCGCGTTGTTCAGCACCACGATGTCGCCGAACTGCCGTGGCGCGGTCTTCAGAGTCGTCGTGTCGTTGTCGCCGTCGCTGGAGCGCCCGGACACGACGCGCTTCGCGGTGGGGCGCGGGCCCGTGTAGTCGTCGTGCATGTAGAAGTGGAGGTGCGTCGTGGTGGCTGTGCCGCCGGACTTGTTGCCGCTCGCGTCGTAGCGGTAGAAGAAGACGGAGCCTGCGAGGAAGAGAGTGAAGCCATGGTCAGTAGCCTGTTGCTAGATGTGCTTCACTTGGTTAGAGACGAGCGTACATGAGTGGGTATGGCCATCGCCTAGCGATTGCGGACTATATATAGACTCCACAATTCCACATAACTAGTTTGTACTAAATCAATCGTCTTGGTTTATAATTTTGTACACCTAGATTGGTTGATATTTTGTTATGTATAAGCGCGATATGATGCCACCACCAACAGAACTGAACAAAATGAATGCTAACCGCTCAATGATGCATCTTTGATTCCACGTTATTATTGATATTTATAATATTATATTATCTCCATTTGAAAATAAGTGTCTTAGTTTTATCTAGAACGAATGTATATAGACGTATTTTAGTTGTACGTACATCCGTATCTTAAAAAAAATTAAGACACTTATTTTTAAACAAAGAAAGTACATATACAAGTGCGAGATTATGATATTGTCCAAGATATTTTCAACTCTTCAGTACGAAAAATCTTACAGGGCACGGACCTTTTCTTTTCTTTGGTGTACTACTAGATAACGATAAGATTTAGTCTGATAATTTATATGCAAAGTGATAATTCCTTAAAAGAGGAAATAGGTCATGCATGTTGCTCTTACATAGCAAGGCATCGCTCCAAAGAGTGGAGGATGGCCAGAGTCCAGAGAGCATATATGCCTGTCTGAGTGTGTTACATGATATTCTCTACTCGACGTATTGGATTATTCCCATCGTGGAAAACACTTTACAGTACACTTTCCAACACAACCGTGACAAAGTTTATCTTTCACTTTTCAAACCAGAAACAGAAAGCATTTAAACTGAATCTCGGACTATTGATACTAGCAAAAATGCCCGTGCCTTGCAACGGGATAAAAAGTTATGTCACACGAAAGTACAAGGGAACAAAATAAGTCTTCAACATTATTGATTGTATCTTAATCTTTTTACCACACTGTTTTAGATAGTTGTATCCAATACCATTTATACATGTAGTCTGACCCAATGTTTCAGGCAACTTGTACCATTAGCAATATCATTTTTTTAATTGAGCAAGATTTTCCATTTCATTAATAGAGAAGAATAGGTGGTCAGTTTGTTAACGAAAAACCAGCCAAAAAGCAGTACGAACACACATGCCGACCGTGTTCAAAACACGACCGTCGCATGGGCACACATAACCACCCTGGCAAGTGGCAACCCAGGAAAGCTGCACAAACACCACCGAGGCGAAGATCGTTGTCGAGGTTGCTCACCGACGTCATCGTCATCACTCTGCACCCGCAGCGACTCCGACTTCCCCGAAGAAGCAACCACCAAAGAATACCTTGCCAAAGCGGCACCGCGAGGCTCAAGCCGGCCTCCGCCAAACAGGTGGCTCCTCGTGAAGGGGAAAGCAGCTCTGACTCGGATGACGGGCTCCAGAGAGGGGATGCGCAAGACCCGCGCCAAAGGAGAACTTCACCTTGACCGCCCCTTGCAGGTCATTGTAAGCTGCCCAATTGAAGACCACGAAGAACATGGTAGCTTTGACTCCGCAGCAACGGAATACCAATATGAAGGAATACCGGACACGCCGGCCAGCAAACTAACAAGGTATTGCCGCAACCAAACCAACACTCTTTTGAACACCATCGTTGCCACACAAGCCACCACACGAAACACACGCATCGCCGACCAACTGTGAACCGCGATGTTGTGCAAGTCCAGCCTCGGGGAAGCACAAAGAGAATCACAAACTCCAAAAATGACGCCCTCAGGAAGGGAAGCGACGCGGAACAACGCCGTCGTCCAACGCTGAACCGCAGGGTCAAGGCTTTCACCTGGAGAGATGACCTGAGGTTGAGGGGAAAGGGGAGCTCCACGACGACCCCCCAAAGATGCCCAGACCCCTCAACCCCATGCAATCGGACTGAGGCGAGGAAGACCCGCAATGCCACTGACCTGCAATCCCATTGATCCAAACACCTCCGAACGCGGTGGCGTCGCCACCAACGCGTAGGAGTCACCAACCTCACCACCGACAGAAGCCGGCGGACCAGATCAAGGCGTCGACCAGGTCCGGCGCGCCAAGCCGCAGCAACACGACGGACCACACAACCCACATCGTAGAAGAAGAAGGGGCTGGCACCCCACCCCGAAGCACCGAGCAAGATTGCAGGCGCCGCCGCACCGTCCACTCGCCAGAGAAGACCGCTAGCTGGGCGCCGCAGAGGCCGAGGGAGTCGGACAAGCGCCGCCCGTGGAGCTTGGGGCCGAGCATCCCCTAGCGAGATCCCGCGCCGCCAGGGACGCTGCGCGAGTGAGACGGCACCTCCGATCGCGGCGGCAGCGCCAACACGCATGAGCCACCAACCTCACCACCGACAGAAGCCGGCAGACCAGACCAAGGCGTCGACCAGGTCCGGCGCGCCAAGCCGCAGCAACACGACGGACCACACAACCCACGACGTAGAAGTAGAAGGGGGCTGCAACCCCACCCTGAAGCGTTAATCAAGATTGTAGGCGCCGCCGCGCCGGCCACTCGCCAGAGAAGACCGCCAGCAGGGCACTGCAGAGGCCCAGGGCGTCGGAGAAGCGCCGCCCGCGGAGCTTGGGGCCGAGCCTCCCCAACCGAGATCCTGCGCCACCGGGGACGCTGCACGCGCGAGACGAAATCCCCACCGTTATTCCACATTTCACAGTTCGATCAGTGTTCTTTAGTTTAGTATGACACATGGGACCAAGGTCCCACCACTACAATTAATCAGTTCACCTTTTCATCATCTAATTAGGTTATCACTTTAGCATAGGCTTGTGGACTGTGATGCTATATGTAAGAGCAAAACAGCCATACTGGGTCAAAATATACAGTTTCATAGTTTAGTGGCTTATTTGTTTTGTAGGATAATATGGAAAACATTATAATGCATGTCATGTCGAACATAATTCAGAAGCTTTTCGTGTTTGAACCAAAAAAATAGTTTCGTTACACCACTAGTAGAAAAAGGGGCTTCCGTCCAGGTCTTTAGTGCCGGTTTCCTTACGAACAGGTACTAAAGGGTGCATTAGTACCAGTTCCATTGGCCAGGCCTTTTACCGGTTCGAAAGGACCTTTAGTACCGGTTCGTGACACGAACCGGTACTAAAGGGTGAGCATCAGCCCGAAAACCTTTAGTACCGGTTCGTGACACGAACCGGTACTAAAGGGTAGACTTTTAGTACCGGTTCGTGACACTGCTGACCACGCACCTCCACCCCCCGTGGATCGTCTTTTTTTGCTTTGTAAAATACAAATGAAAATGATAAAAAATTCAAAAAATATAATGTTTCCAGATTCTTAAATGTTATGCAACCTACTATTTGGTGAAATTAAGAAATTCGATTTTTGACTTTTTTGCAAAAAAAAGTTTGAAAAATGGTAAAACCGCATTAACTTTTGCATACGACGTCGAAAAAAAACGTATAATATATCAAATGTTCGTGGGAAAAAGTTACATCCGAATTCACCTGGGTTTACTCGGTTAGCCATTTAGATTCTCAAAATTCCAAATGAAAATATGAAAGCAGGAACATTTTAGTTTTTCCATAAATTTAGAATTTTATATATTTTTTAATTTTTTAAAAATTAAAATTAATAATTATAAGATTTTTTGAATCCCAGAATATTTCTATTACTTTTAGCAAATTATAATATTTTCAAATTTTCAGGTTTTAGGTTTGGCAAAAAAAATATTAAAAATTTAAAAAATAATTAAAAATAATACAAATTAAAAAATTAATTTTATTTATGTAGACAACATTATTATTACGTCATTAGTTTTGTTTATTAAAAAAATTATTTGGAATTTAAACAATAAAGAAGTGTGACATCAACTAACATGTTAATAGGATTGATATGATACTACTATCAACAACATGCGCGCGAAGCACTTGGAAGTGGGACGGAAAGGAACTCGGAATTTAAGCGTGCTAGTGTTGGAGTAGCGTGAGGATGGGTGATCGGCCGGGAAGTTTGATCACGGGTAAGTAATTTGACTAGAGATTAAGTGTAGTTTGAGACTAACCGAAATATTAGAAATTCTGAGAAAAAATAAAAAAAAAGGGAATGAAAAATAATTAAAAAAATGGATAAAAAAATTTAAACGAAATAGCCTTTAGTACCGGTTCGTGTTACGAACCGGTACCAAAGGTCTCCAGCCCCGCGGGCTCCTCCGTGCCCACACTAAAGGCCCTTTAGAACCGGTACTAAAGGGGGTTTCTCTACTAGTGCACTACAGAAACAAAAAAATCTTCCCAAGAGCTTTGGTGGATGATTCTATTTAGTGCAGTTGAATCTTTAGGAAATTTCTGAAGATTCAATCCTACAACTTAGACAACTTGTATAGATAAAAATTCTTCATTATTCTCAAAAAATCAATACAAAAACCATATGATTGCAATCGTGGTTTTAGATTTAGATCTTAAACGTGAAGTGCACCTCTCTATATCTAAAAAAAAAAAAAGATAAACAGAGCGATCTACTCCGTTCGTGCCCAATTGGTTAATGTGGAGACATCATCAGTTATCCATAGTGCAAGTAATAGGCTGTAACAAGTAATCCGGCCAGAGGGAGTAGAAAATAACATGAAGCTTGAAACTAGTATTTTTCTTTGTGTTTTTTTCCGTTATTTATTTTGTAGGTTTTTTTATGACTTAATATATTTAGATTTCTTTAAGTCATTTGATGTAGAGCAACTTAAATTGGGTAAAAATACATTTACGGTCTTGTAAAAACTTCTACTTAATTAATCGAATGGGGCAAAACTTTTGCCCCCGTTTAAAAAAATAGATGAAAATTGCTGCAACGATAACTTTTAGCGGACTAAGACATAGACGATCCATAGTTTAGAGCACACGAAATTATCTCGAAACCAAATCGACTTATGGTGTGTTGGTATTAGCCAGGTTTGCTCTACCAAATATTTGCCTCGCTAAAATATGGATTGAAGTTTTGCTTCTCCCAAAATAACTTGTTCAACTTTGTCCATATACGGAAGTTTAAAAATTGAACTTTGGTTGGCAATAGGCAACATATAAGGGCATGTACAGCGCAAAGCGCTTATCTAGGCGCTTAGAACATAAAAATAAATAGTGTGAAATAGAAAAATGCCTTCACTTCTAACTTCTCCAACGCAGGGAGCTATCAGTAGGCGCTTGTATCTCTGCTTCTCACGCAGTGTGCGGAAACAATCAATAAGCGCTGGTGCAAGCTCTTGCGTTGACGCTACGAGCGACTCCAGGATTCCATCACGTAACTGCTCAACGGGCCGGAATAAAATCCTAGCACCCCTAGATAAGCGTCCCATTGTACATGCTCTAACAAAACCTAGAAAGAAAGTTAACAGGAAACATACTTAGGGACGGCTGAGAGCAATCTAACAAACAGCTCACGAGAAAGTCCCCTAGCAAAAAACCTAGGGTTTCTCTGTCCTCCGACGGCGCCGCCCGTCGAGAGTAGCTTCTGGCCGTGTTCTACCCTTGGGAAGCATGGCGGACAAAGGGGAATCAAGCGGAACTCGTTCTGAACAGGTGGATGATCTGCTAAGCCGTCTAAACCTCGCTGAGGAGGAAGAAGATGGGTTTGTCTGGGAGGAGGAGGTCGAGGAGAAAGCCCAATGGTTAGCGATCGCGAAGGTCCACACGTCGAGGGGCTTTATCCCTAGTGCGCTCTATGCTGACATGAGATCGGCATGGAACCCGGAAAAAGAGGTTGCGTGGAGGATGATTGAAGAAAATATGTTCACAATTCAGTTCTCATGCCTAGGAGATTGGAACAAGGCGATGATGCAAGGACCCTGGTTTTTCCGAAATCAAGCTTTGCTGATGGAAGAGTATGATGGGCTTCAAAACCCTAGGTCGATTGTACTGGATAAAATCACGATTTTGGCACAAGTCATGAAACTTCCAGATCTCTATCTGAAGGTTCCGATCATTAAGGGGATGTGCAGATCTATGGGAGAAATCTTGGAAGTCCAGATCAAATTACCGGCGGGATATATAGGTGAATTTGTGCGTGTTCATGCTAAGATGGATATCAACAAGAAGATCGTCCGGTTTGTGTCGATGACAAGGGAGAAGAAAAAGGAGTGGTATCAGGTCAAATATGAGAAACTACCAACGTTCTGCCATAATTGCGGTTTCATTGGACACTGGTATGAAGAATGTGGCGATAGGATACATGATGTGACAAAGTTTGAATGGGGTGAATTTATCTTGGCCCCAACTGGTCGGGGAGGTGGTAGAGGTAGAGGAGGTGGTCGTGCACCCTTTTCTAACAGCGTCCCATTCATGGGGAGGGGACGAGGCAGATCAGGAGATATGCCTCCGGGTATGAACTCTGCAATATATGGAACAAATTCTAGGATGGATGGAGACGATGTGGAGGAGATGGATGTAAATGATGGCAATTTAAATACTAGGAAAAGACTGAATTTTGAGGGGCAGACTGAGAACCTTGGCCATTGTAGGTGGAAGCACTGTAACAAATATGGTTGGCATTTTTTATAGCAATGGTGTTGGTACAAATACTGAAGTGGGCACCCCAGGGAAGGTGCAAGCCCAGAAAAAATCCAAGACGGGTCAAGATGACTTAAACGACATGATATCGGCGACCTCTGATTCGGAGGTTGACCGGACGCAATGAAAATATTAGGATACAATGGCCGTGGCCTCCAAGGGGCTGCGGCGATTCGGGCTCTGCAGAATCTTTGTAAGCGGAGCAATCCGGATATGATCTTTTTGTCGGAAACTCATCTTGATGAATGGCCGGCGGAATGTTTGCGTCGTATGTTGAGGATGGATCGTAAAGAAGTTGTTCGAAGTGACGGCTGTAGTGGCGTCCTCTTGCTCTTGTGGAAGAAAGATGTTCAGATTTTTCTCAGGTAGAAGACCAACAACTATATTGACGTTGAAGTTGGTTCTGGAGTGAATAATGTTTGGCGGTTTAGCATTTAACTTGGCAGTACCTTTGGGAGTTACATGCTCGAGATGATATGCCCTGGCTGGTGATGGGGGACCTTAATGAAATCCTCTATCAGTTTGAGAAGGAGGGAGGTAATCCAAGACCCCAACATTTTATGCAGGCTTTTAAGGATGCACTAGATGACTGTAACCTGGCATACTTTGGCTATATTGGTCATAAATTCACCTAGCATGGAGGTAAAATAAGAGAGAGACTTGATCGTGCTCTGACCAATGAAGCTTGGAACCTGAAATTTGGGGATGCTGTTCTAGAGAATATGGAATACAGTCATTCTGATCATAGACCAATTTTAATGGAATTTGATAAAGAGGATATAGAGGAAATAATTGTCCCGACTGTGCTAAGTTTTGAAGCCAAATGGTTGAAAGAAGCACACTTTAGACAGGTAGAATCTTGGGAGCAAGCTGGTTTGGGATCTCAACCTACTTCGTTGGCGGGAAAACTTGCTTTTGTCCATGACCAACTACATAAGTGGGACAAATATATTCTGCAAAAATCTAAGAAGGCTATTAGGAAAGCTCAACGCGACTTGGAAAAGGTATCAAGGGCGCCTTTAACAGATGAAAACATTGTGAAACAGAGAATTATAGCGAAGGAAATTGAATATATGTTGGAAAAGGAGGAGACTCATTGGGCCCAAAGAAGTATGATCAATTGGCTGCAGCATGGGGATGAAAATACCTCCTATTTTCATCACTTCGCTAATAAAAGGAAAAAAAAAACAAATTTGACAAGGAAATTAAAAGATGACAGTGGTGCCTGGGTAGAAGGAGTGGCTGATCTTAACCCCATGGTGTCGGATTACTGTGCTGGCCTGTTCTATTCGGAAATTGAGGAACCTGACCCGGAACTTATTAATAAAGTTAACCCCAAGGTGGATGATCGTATGAATGAACAACTTTTGAAACCCTTCACGGCTGAAGATGTTAAAAACTCACTATTTTTTATTGGCGATATGAAGGCACCAGGGGTAGATGGTCTTCATGCTATTTTCTTCAAGAAATGTTGGAACATTTTGGGGGAGGTCTTAACAGCGGAGGTTTTAAGCTCCATCAAATATAAAACTATCCCTCAAGGTTGGAATAATACGGTAATTATTTTTATACCCAAAGTGAAAAATCATGAATTTATCACCCAATATAGGCCTATTAGTTTATGCAATGTTCTATACAAGGTGATCTCTAAAATGCATGCTTTCCGACTAAAGTTTGTTCTTGATGAGGCTATTTCCCCGATGCAAAGTGCTTCTGTTCCTGGAAGATTAATTACAGATAATGTGCTGATTTCTTATGAATGTCTACATAAAATCAAGAACAAGAAAGTAGGTAAATGGGGGTATTGTGCTGTTAAACTGGATATGCACAAGACCTACGATCGTGTAGAATGGAATTTCCTTGAAAGTATGATGATACAATTGGGATTCCAGGAGGATTTTGTGAATCTTTTGATGATGTGTGTAAGGTCGGTGAAGTATAAGATCAGATTTAACAATCAAGAATCAAATTCCTTTACTCCATCTAGAGGGCTTCGTCAAGGGGATCCTTTGTCTCCTTATTTGTTCTCATTTGTGCGGAAGGTTTACGAGTTTACTGGCTCATAGAGAGGAGGTTCATGGCATGGAAGGTGTTAGGGTTAGCAGAAAGGCTCCATCAGTGTCTCATTTACTGTTTGATGATGACTCCCTTATCCTCATGAAGGCAAATATGACTAATGCAACCTCATTGAGACAAGTGCTTGATCAATACTGCGCAAGTTCAGGACACCTTGTGAGCCAGGTGAAGTGCAGCGTGTTTTTAGCCCTAATGTGGATACTGGGGTGAAGGCTGAGATTTGTACATAATTGAATATAATGATGGAGGCATTATCACATAAATACTTGGGATTGCCATCTATGGTCGGTGTAGACCGGAGTGAGAGCTCTGCTTGAGAGGATCATTAAAAGTTTAGATTGATGGAAGGAAAAAATTTCCTTTCAATGGGAGGAAAAGAAATTTTGCTAAAAGCAGTCATCCAATCTCTTTCGGTTTATGCTATGTCAGTCTTCAATATTCCAAAAAACCTATGCAAGCAGATGATACATGCCATGGCTAGCTTCTGGTGGGGAGACACGGAGGAGAAGAATAAACTACACTGGATGGCTTGTTGGAAAATGTGCATCCCTAAGGAATTTGGTGGCATGGGCTTTCCGAGATTTACATGCTTTTAACCATGCGATGTTAGCAAAGCAGTGTTGGCGCCTTATTACTAAACCAGATTCTCTATGTGCTCATATTTTGAGTGCTAAGTATTACCCAAATAGTGATCTCTTGAAAGCTGGTCCAAAGAAAGGTTCATCATTTACCTGGCAAAGTATCATCACGGGTCTGAATGTGTTTAAAAGAGGTTATATTTGGAGAGTTGGTACGAGTAAAAAAATTAATATTTCGGAGGATTGCTGGATTCCAGATATCCAGATCGCAAAATTCAAACTCCAAAAGGTCAAGTTTTAATTAAGCCGGTTAATGATCTTATTGATCATGTCTCCTTGCAATGCGATTCTGATTTGATCCAATATATTTTTAACCTAATTGATGCTGCAAGAATATTACGGAATCCTTTGAGTGAAAATCTAAATGAAGATTTTATAGCATGGCATATGCAAAGTCTCACTGCTTCTCAGTTCGTTCGGCTTATTATACCGAGTGGATCATCTTCATGGACACAAACTAGATAGGGCAGCAGATCAAAGTACATCATAACATAATCCGGTGTGGTAGCAGGTGTGGAAATTGAAAGTGCCGAGTAAAATTCAATTTTTTTGTTTGGCGGGCTTTACATGGAATTGTCCCTAGCATGTCAATTCTTGCAAATAAACACATCCCGGCTTCTGGACAATGGCCCGGTCTGCCTCCAAGGAGCGGAGGATATTCGACATCTTATGTTCACATGTGATCGTGCTAGAGAGGTGCGACGAGCAATTGGACTAAGGAATGTGATTGAGCCGGCCCTTGTGGACCGCTCTGGTTCAGTTGTGTTAGAGGGTCTTCTATGCGGTGACTTGCAGATGCCCTCACCGATCAGTTCTGTGGGGATTAAAGAGCCTATTGCAACTTCAGCTTGGTACATATGGTGGCAAAGACGAGAAATTAAGAAGGGGGAGTCGGTAGCTACTCCGGCAAGAACAACTTTTGCTATTGCAAGATTGGCGCAGAATTATTACGGTGCCGAAACATCTTCTGAGCCAAGGGTTCTATACTGCACCAGGCCGGATTCTCACGCATACAAGATAAATGTTGACACTGCTTTCTTTCCGAATGATTCAGGTGCAATTGGTGTAATTCTCCGTAATCAAAAGGGAGTGGCTTTGGCGGAAAGGAGCAGATTGTTTAATAATGTTTTAAATGCATCAACTGCTGAAGCTTTGGCGTTAAAAGATGGGCTCCAACTGGCTGAAGTTCTGGGCTGCATACCTGTTGTGTTGGAATCAGATTGCTTGGAGATAGTTAATTCGTTTAATGATAGTAATGATCTATAGAGTCCCTATACGGCAATATTAGCAGACTGTCTACATCAAGCATAAGCTATTACCCTGTGAAGCATTGTTCCAGGGAAGCAAATGAAGTGAAGCAAATGAAGTGGCTCACACGTTAGCTAAGCATAGCTATTTTAATAACTTATGCTGTAATTGGGACGATGATCCTTCTAGTTTTATGTTGGATAGGTTATTGCATGATGTAAGGATCATTTGATTTCAGGGCGATAAGTTTTTTACGCATTTTTTTCCTCTCCAGGTACCTAAGAGAACTGGGAAGTTTTTAATGAGGCAGCTTATTTGCTTAATATATTATGATTTAAAACAAAATTAACAAACTGTATCCAACCAAATACAAAGTTCTTGCCGGCATCCATACATACCTTTCAAGTTTCAACCCTAGATCTTCCACTTGCGTCACTACTCCCGTTTTTTTTTTTTTGACAGCACCACTCCCCCGAACTTGAGCTCCCTATTCAGATTCACCCACCCGACGGAGCCGGATTCCGTCGGACCAAACCCTAGAACCGGTCGCCACTCCGACAGTTGCCGTCGTCGCCATGCCCCGCCGCAGCCACTGCCAGAGCAACGCGCCCATTGACCTCGACGGCGACGATGGTGAGCGTCCCCCCTGCCCTCCCTCCCCCTCCCCTTCCCTCTGCGATTCTAGGCTTTTTGTTTTGATTCCTGGGGATGCTTGGTGACCCGCTTGCTGCGAAGATGGTTAATGCTGCACTTTGGGTTCTCCTTCCTCTGTAAGGGTTTAGATGGTTTGTGAATATATAGGTCAAGGTACCCTTTCCATTAATTCTGCGGCGTACATGATGTCAATGTTGGGAATATGGCGGTTCATTTCCCATAAGGACCCGTATTGCTAGGCTCGATTGATCAGCTGGTGCTTGCATAGGAAATGTATTGTGTAGAGGGTGCTGTTTTTTATGCTTATGCTTAAGGAGTATAAATGTTTCGATTTTGTCTATTACTTCCTCTCTTCCTAAATATAATATGTTCTAGCACTTTAAATTGAACTTCCAGGACATCATATATATTTAGGAACAAAGGGAGTAGTTACCATTGTTCACCAAGCTGAGCAGTGGGCAGAAGACCCAACACCTTTTTGCAATTGCACAATTCTAGGAGCCAATCAATGTGTAGCTGCTGTCTAGATGAGAGATCGCCACCATGTAGAACACTCTAATTCAACCAAAAAAATTGCTTTAAAAAAAATTCAGGCCCTGCTAAAAGTGCTAGCATCTAAACTTGAAACTGGAGGAGGTTTACATGAATCTTTCTTCTTTCCTCATTTCAAGTTTTCCGTTTGAGATATCAATTAGAAAGGATATTAGCTTAGCGCTTTCTTTGATTTGCTGACACATTCAAAATCTGCAGTATAGTCATTATTTATCAGCATAGTTTTGTTAGTGTGCACATAGTGTGTTCACTTATAGGATTTGTAGCCCAGTGCATTACACTATCAAGATATAGGATAGTTCCTGTCTCATATATTGGAAGTTGCAACTAAAAAGAGTTACCTATGGTTTGAGGTCAGATTATGATTTTGCAGTTTGTTGAAATTCTTATACTTGGAATACGTTTTTTAGCCTGTCAAACTGTTTGCATCTTGATTCTTGAGAAGGCAGCATATCCTATCATTTGTCCATTTACTCCTCATTTTCCTGCTATCATTTCTGGGTTAACACTTAAGTGTCTTCAGCAAGATTATGAAATAATTGCTCATGGTGCTCTTGATCGGTAGATTATTAGATTATTGTTAGTACTTATTTGATTCAACATTGCTACTCCATCTGTATGAAAGAATACTATATGGTGGATAGTTTTCTTGTATTATTTTTGTGGAACAATCAGTGTTCTTGTTTCAAAATGTTAATTTGTTTGTATGGAGGACTAGCAGAACAGAACAATGTTGTTGCCTAGATGAGGGTTTATCATGTGTCAGAACATGATAAGGATTCTTATAACCGAAGGTTGCAAATGTGATCAAACTCATCTTTCGAGCGAATTGAGAATAACTAAGGAAAAGGGTACTTTCTTGTTTAAAACTGCGATGGGTTTGTTTTCCTTGATGCTATCTAGAGTTCTTCCATTTTAATTCGTCAGGAGAAACTATTTGACCCTATAAAGGCATGAACTTTAAATCCTTTGTACGCTCGGTGTAAATAGACAGTGGTTGTTACTTATGCTCGGTTCTTTGCCGAGCGTTAATTTTATTTAGCACAACAATAAATATGATTTTTCTAGATAGGGAGAATGAACTTTAGACGCATGCAGTTTCTTTATGGTAGTATCTTGAGTTGTAATGTCATTCCTATGTTTTGTCGTGTAGAGTGCAAGAGCAAGCGTTCTCGAACAAGTAGAGCGCCAACAGCGAAGAGCTCAAATCGCATTGCGAGTAGCAAGAGGGACAAGACAAATCAAGACAAACTGGATACCCATATTTTTGATCTATACATTGAGTATGTGTGCTTTCCTTTGTCACCAGGATTGATTAGTTGGTCTTCCTGGAGATATTTTTTTTACTTATTTTCTGCTGCAAATTTGTGCACATAGGGATCTTTGGAAGCACATAGATGAAGACAAGAAAAGTTCTTATGCATATTTGGATTCCTTATGGTTTAACAGTTATATTAACGCGAGCGACGAAAAGAAATCAAAAATTCTTAAATGGACGAAGTCTCTGAAAATATTTTCAAGACAATACGTGTTTGTCCCTATTGCTTGTTGGTAGGTTAATCTTATTTATACCTTAGGCATGAACTTCTTTGGTTGCCAAAGAGAGACGAAATTAACTTTCCTGACTACAGGGGACACTGGAGCCTCCTTGTCTTGTGCCACTTTGATGAGACAGACTGCTCAGATACTAAAAAAGGACCACGCATGCTTCTGCTGGATTCACTTAATCAAACAGATCCGACAAGGTTGCAATCAGATATCAGAAGGTGTGATCCCTTTGTCCCTTCCTTTCAAATCTCCAAGATACTTATAATACTGATCTGAATGATAATACATATGTTATGCTATGGTAATGGTCATGTGACTGACCATTTGTTTGGTAAAGTAGATGATTCAAAAAATAGAAACAAGATGCTGCCAGATGACGTATGTACCAAATAGGTGATTCAAGCCAGTGGGCTAGTCCAGTCAGTAAGTATTTACATATATCATCGAACTGTCAGAGGATCAACAACTAGCAAAAGACCTCCCATCAAATTCAACTTTACTACAGCATATCACAAATTATCTGACAGTTGCCATACATAGTTATTGGTTCTGATGGTTTCGGCATTTAGCAATCCTTGCTATTTGTCCGGGAAGAATTTAGTCTATTTTCGTGGAAATGAATGACTTCAACTGTATTACCTCTGTTCGACAATGTAAGATGTTTTGGTAGGCTATTTTAGCCTCCGAAAACATCTTATATTTAAAAACTGAGGTATTACATATCTATGCTTGTGAGAAATGGCAAAACTGTATCATGCTAAGAGCTCTAGAATCCGATGGTTTCTTTAGCTTTTCTTTTCTGGTATGCCAGATTCATTCGAGGTATTTATGAAACGGAAGAACGGGAAGAAAGCGTGCACTTTATAAACAAAATCCGTCTTGAGTTTCCCAAGGTATGATGGTTAATATCAAGCGTACTGGTCACCAGTTGATAATTCTTTTTTGAATCTGGAGTTTTTGACATGGTCCATAAACAACTGTGCAGGTGCCACAGCAAAATGGGGAGGAATGTGGTATATATGTTCTGTACTTCATCCACTGTTTTCTTCACAGCAAAAAATTGGCAGAGGTTCTTGAAAACAAAAAACTGGATGAAAACTTCGGCCAGCTGGTGTGTCATATTGTTATGCATTTTCCTTCTTCATACTATTCTACCTATCAAATGCTATGCTAATTAGTTTGATCTCTATGAATAGTTTCATGATGGCTCATTTGAACCAGAAGAATTTGAGAACTTCCGCAAGGATGTTCATTCATTTCAAGTGTATGTTTTCCAGGTTATGTTGTATTTATTCCATGCATGTCAAATTTAGTGCTCTCACTGTATTTTTTTTTGTATGATTCTGCAGGAAAAGGAGTACCGCAGTTGAAGATCAGGATTGATCGTAACATTGCAATGCATATATGTAGTTAATTATTACGAGACAATCGAAAGTTTTAACTTCCCTGGTGGCAAATTCGGAGAAAGTTTGAAGGTTCTGGAGAAAGCTGGTGATAATATATACAGCTTATGTAGCTTAGTGGAAGTTAACTGTTTGTCCGAACATCGAGCTTCATGTCAGTTAGCATCTAATTACGCGCATGGTATGCGTAGATGCTTCCTTTTTAGCATTTTTAGAGGGTGTTTTATGATCTGTATTTTGGGGTGTTCAAATCCGATTTAGATGCAAACCGTGGAAATGGCCATAAACTGCTGTAGTTCATTTTTCTTTCGATGAATCTAATCACTCCGGCAAAGCTTGTGCAAACAATTGGCATATGGTTTCTATGGATTCAGCTCAACCCGTCTTTGATCACCCCTGTTTGTATTAGTATCCGTATTGGCATTTTTTTCAGGTCTGTTAGACAATCTTATGTACTCCACTTGATATCGGTAATGCCACAGCCAAGAGGGTTGTTCCCCTGCTGAGTCTGCCTCATGTAGGGAAACGGTGCACCTGAGGTGTCCAGCTAGAAATGTGAGCTATGCAATGGCCCGCATGACTGCTGCATATTACCAGAAGCAAACTTGGAACATGAGTAAGTTGAACCAGTCAGTTTGCCTCAACAAGAGAGGAACCACATATGACATAAGTGGCAAAAAATGACATTAAAATGCAAGAGTTTAAGATACTCATTCTGGTTTCACTATGGCAAACACTGGGGTTTCATATGATTGTGCATCTGTGTGGGTTGACAATTGGCATATATACCTTGACTTGCTGTTGCAACAGTTGCACATATTCTATGATTTTGTTGAGCATGACAGCCTTGCCTACCACCTGAAAAAGGCATCATTTTCTCGATTTTAACTATGTGCATACCAAGTTCTAAAGCTAAGCTACTTGATCAAGAGACAGCTATTGCCATGATATTTCTTTTTGCTGTTATGCCTTGTTGCAACCTGCCACAAGATCGAGCAGCAGCTTCATCCTCTGGCTGATAGTATTCTCTCTTCTCATCTGACCAAGAGAAGAGAAAGGAAAATAAGTTCTACAGAAGAAATGATCCATGGCGTACTCACAGCGACTCCACACACGCCCATTGGTAGGTTTGATTCATTGGATGCATACATGCATAGCTAAGTGCATGTACCGTTTATCACTTCACATGAGCACATGAGGAATTAGATATATGGATCTCAATTTCGTAACCATGAAGATATTCACATGAGAGCTGACCGTCCACGCTCCCAGCCACCCTTTGTAGGCACTAAGCTTTTGCATTACTAAGGAGAAGGGTTGTCACTGGATCGCTTGAGTCACTCAGTTTGACACATGGAGAGGAGCCTTTGCCCTCTTCTTGCCAACGGTGAGGCACCATCAAACAACACCCATGCACCAGTAAGCAGTGAGCTAAGACAAGGCAAAGTCTTTTTTAATGTTTCTCTTTCCTCCATATCATCAATTATCCTACGTGACATCGCTAAGATATAACCATTGTACATGCCCTAAGTAGGGGTTCCCCATTTTTAGGCATGTTGTATGCCCATCTCCTGCATAACACTATCAGGATTATCCACTTGATGCATTGGAATGGTTTCAGCAGTCTTAAGTATATTTTTGTATCAATAGTCTTGAGGTAGGAGAAAGGTGAATGTTTGAGCCACTCTGACCACAGTCCACATACCAGAGGCAGGCATATTTCTTCACCTATTTGCACCGTAGAAGGAAAAGAAGGTGAATGCTTGAGGCACAGAGCTGGGTCATCTGACGAGTTTGTCACGGGATCGATCAGATCTGATCGATCAGAACTGTCGTACAGAACGGCTTTGTCTCGCACCGCTTACCGCTCACATTTAAAACTGAAACCGGGTCAGCAGCACCCACAGAGGAGTCAAAATCCAAAATAGCTGCAGAAAAGGGGGCAAGCAAGAAAGAGGCGTCCCCTCTCCCCCAAAATCGAGCTCGCCGTCGCCCAAATCAACCAGATCGCTCTCCGCTCTGGAGCGCCCGCCGCCATGCTTCGCCGCAGCAGCCGTAACCCCAGCCGCAGCAGCCGCAGCCAGGTGTTCGTCGACCTGGACAGCGACGACAGCGACGGCGAGGGTGAGCCTCCCATTTTCTATTCTCGAACGATTAAGCATGTCCTCGTGATTATTGGTATGCCTGTTGCCGTGATGCGTACATATATTGGAATACTCGTTCTTCAGTTTGGGTTTAGACTGTTGCTCGATCCTTGTGTAATAATTTCATAAATGTGGAGATGCTTTCTGGGTTAATTTCGTGCTTGGAAACTGCTTTACTATCGTGCTTGTCCTGGTATAAATCTCGCTTACAATTAAATGGTTGCTTCTTTGCTAGCTTCTTGGAGTCTTGGTAATAGGGCAGGGCTGTCGCCTCTGCATTCTAGATACCCATACAGATGATGTGATTCCGTAAATCAAGGACATTTAGTGGTCTAGATCTGTAAGGACTAGTATCTGCATCCAAATCAAGGCACTCAAGCTTTGTATGCATATGCACTGGATTTTTGAATGGGGCTGTGCTTCCAGTGCACCATTTTGGTGGCTTCATGCGTCATACCTGTTTTGAAGGCTGTCTTCAAAGATGGCAGTCTGCTCTCCCAGGTGAATGCCTCTGGCCTTCGCTTGTTCGATCTGGCTTTGATCCTTGTAGCTAGCTCCGCAGGTGTTTTGGCTTTTAATTTCGCTTGTCATTATGGTTTGTTCTGCCGAAGCTGGACACGTTTTTCCTCTATGCTTTGCGTGATCGTAACTTAGCTTACATCTATGCTTATGCAGCATAGATTATTATCTCTTTGGGTTAGGAGTAATTTTCCTCACCATTCATAAACCATAGTTGTGCCTTTTTCTTTGAAAGGAGCACAGCTGCCCACTCTTTTTATGCTCGGTTAATGTGGCCATTCATTGTTAACTATGCCAGATGCGTATTCTGCATCTTATTTTGTTTAATTAAGCTCACCCCCAAAAGATAATTTTGAAGTTGATGTCCTAAAGGAGTAGATTTTTTCTTTTGGTCTAGTAGATATGTATCTGTATCTTGATTTCTATGTAATTTCTATTTTTGCATGTGTAGAGTGCAAAAGCAAGCGCTCTCGACCAAGCAGAAGGGAAACCGTGGAGACATCAGAGAGCCCCCAAAATGTATTACCCTCCTGTGGTGATGACCTTCTCCCAAAAAGAAGTTCAAAGCGCATCACAAATAGCAGGATGGCCAAAACGAACACAAACAAGTTGGATACCGATATTTTTGAATTGTACATGGAGTATGTCCTGCTTTTGACTACTTCTTCTTCTTCTTTCAATGCTTGGTTTTCTTATTTGATGCTATAACTTTGTGCATAGGGTTCTTTGGAAGCGAATAGACGAAGATAAGAAGAGTGCATATGCATACTTTGATTCGCTATGGTTTAACATGTACAACAGCGGGAATAATAAATCAAACGTCCTTAAGTGGATAAAGGCTAAGAAGATATTCTTAAAAAAATATGTTTTTGTCCCTATTGTCTGTTGGTAGGTCAATTACTCTCCTTATTACTTTGTGAATTGACCTATTTTTCTTTTCCAATAATATAGTCTCATATTTGCATTTTCTTCACCATAGGGGACACTGGAACCTCCTTGTCTTATTCAATTTTGGCGAGACAAACTACTCGGATACTAAGAAAAAACCACGTATGCTTCTGCTGGATTCACTCAAAACAACAAATCCTATAAAGTTGCGATCAGCTATCGAAAGGTCTGATTCCTTTATGTCCCTTTTTGTGGGCCTTCAAAGTGATCATAGTAGCGCTCTGTTTGTAGACATGATTTACACTTCACATATCACATAGTAGGCAACCTTGTGTTATGCTTTAAATATCGTAGTTTTATTTTGTATTCTTCACCGGCATTACCAGATTGGTTGTTGATATTTTAAAAACTGAAGAGCGGCAAGACAGCGAGCAGTTCATAAACGAAGTCCACCTTGAGTTTCCTGAGGTATGTTAGTTAACATCTCAAATTCATTATTCACATCTACATCATTGCTTCTGATTTTAATTTCTCATCGTGGCACATTGGTACTTAAACAACTTTGCAGGTGCCACAGCAAACTGGGGATGAATGTGGCATATATGTTCTTTTCTTCATCTACTGTTTTCTTCTAAACGAAAAACTGGGAGAAGATTTCAGCCAGCTGGTGCATCACATTTTCAACCTTTTCTAGACTTCCCTACGTGTAACTTTTTTTTTTACTAATATTACTTCATCTCTATGATTTAGTCCAAGGACGTCATGTTCAATTCAGAGGAACTAGAAAAATTCCAGAAGGACATTGACTCATTTCAAGCGTATGTTTCTGGTGCTGTCTTTATTCTCTGCAAGTTCAACCGTAATCTTGTTGCCCTTTTTATCCGTCTGCAGGAATAGAAATGTATTACCCTCGTGCAAGCCCTCTTTTGATGATGATGACCACCTCTCAGAAAGAAGTTCAAAGCACATTGCAAATAGCAGGAGGGGCAAAACGAAAGAAGACAAGTTCGATACTGATATTTTTGAATTGTACATGGAGTATGTCTTGCTATTTTCTTTCTTTTCTTATTTTTTCAACACTACTTTTTCTTATTTGCTCCTATAACTTTGTGCATAGGGATCTTTGGAAACGAATAGATGAAGATAAGAAGAGTGCATATGCATACTTTGATTCAATATGGTTTTACATGTATAAAAGCGGGGATAATAAACCAAACATCCTTAAGTGGATAAAGGCTAAGAAGATATTCTCAAGACAATATGTTTTTGTCCCTATTGTCTGTTGGTAGGTATACTCGTTAATACTTTGTGAAGTGACCTATTTTGCTTGTCCAATATGGTATCATACTTGCACTTTCTTCAACATAGGGGACACTGGAACCTTCTTGTCTTATGCAATTTCGGAGAGACAAACTACTCGGATACTAAGAAAAAGCCTCGTATGCTTCTGTTGGATTCACTCAAAACAACAGATCTGGCAAATCTGCCATCAACCATCAAAAGGTCTGATTCCTCTATATCTCTTTTTGTAGGCCTCTAAAATAAACATGGACGCGGTGATTTTGCTGACATGATTTACACTTGCCATAGCAATTAGTAGTAGTTGGCAAGCTTGTGTTATACTACTACTTAGAATATCACGGTTTTATTTTGTTTTCTTCACCTGTATTACCAGATTCATTGTTGATATTTTAAAATCTGAAGAGCGGCCAGACATCGAGCAGTTTATAAATGAAGTCCATCTTGAATTTCCTGAGGTATATGATTTAACATCTTGAAGTTATATTTCACGTCTGCATCAGTGCTTCTGATTTCAATTTCTCATGATGAAACATTGGTACCTAAACAACTTTGCAGGTGCCACGGCAAACTGGTGATGATAGTGGCATATATGTTCTTTTCTTTATCCACTGTTTTCTTCAAAACGAAAAACCGGGAGAAGATTTCAGCCAGCTGGTGTGTCACACATTTCAAGCTTTATATACTTTCCTACATGTTTACTACTAATTTTCGTTTTGTCTGTATGATTTAGCCCAAGGACGTCATGTTCAATTCAGAGGAATTAGGAAATTTCCAGAAGGACATTGGTTCATTTCGAGCGTACGTTTCTCGTGTTATCTTTATTTTCTGCACGTTCAATCGTGATCTTGTTGCCTTTGTTTATGCGTCTGCAGGAATAGGAATACCGAAGTTGAAGATTAGTGTGGATGCCAGGACTGCACCAAGTAATGGAAGATTGGTGCTCGCTTGTTAGTTATCATCAGACCATTTGACCTTCCACTATGTCATGGACTCCTGTGGTAATTAGAGAATTTCTGTGTTTCTTACCTAGCTAGCATAATACGTTATCTATGTGAGATACATCTTCTCTGGTAGCGACAAATCCCGAGGAGTTGGAAGACTGCCAAGAAACTGTTGGTTACACAGTTTTTGAGCTTGGATTTGCTACCACCCTTTTAATCGATTTATAGAGATTCGAGCTGATGGGTTCTTAGCTAGAGTATCTTAGAATATGTTGTGTCACCTGGCCATGTGATTGGAGTGCACGCGAGATACTTTTGAGACCTTAACTAGTTTGTTGAACACCTGAACCAACTAACGAATTTAAACATTAATTGTGTGGTGCGACAGTTGGTTCAGGTATTTCTTAAGCACCTGAACCAAGCAGTGACATTGCTGCGGATTTCTATGCTGCATTCCAGGCTTCATTACTTCAGACTTAATACTAACTACACAACTGCATTAGTGCACTCATTTCGGATGGAATCATTTCAACTCCTAGTGGCTCCCTCAAGGAAATCTTCAGTATATCATCATCAACTTGCCCAATTGAACGGCTTTGCCACCAAGTCTCCCGTCTTTCATGACAGTGCGATAAGCCCAGGCTACCATTTGCGAACAGCTTGGCCTGATTCAGAGTGAAGATCAGTTCACATAGGAAACAATAAAGCAGTCCATTCTGGATCTGTTTGTTTGGGCTGCAACTTTTGAGAAGTAGATATTGGAACTGAAGATTTGATGTTTCGTAGGAGTGTTTTTTATAGCTGCTGTTGTTGGTTTTAGGAGTGAAATGTCTGAAATGCCTTGACTGCCGAAGATGTTGAATATATGCAAATTTGAAACTAATTTTCTATTTATAACACTTTTATTACATAATTATCATGTTTAATAACCAAAATACTTTAACTTGTCTTTTTTTGCTAAAATGATTTTAAACACGTTTTGCATCGGAATATTTTAGAGTGTTTGTTTAGAATTTAATATAGCTTTTGGCTTCCAAGTCAAAGTTTTTATGGCTTCCGTAAAAAGTGTAAACAATATTAGAAGACATCAAAAATATTAATCAGTAATCGTTAATTGCTCGATCAGCTTAAAGTTAAGGAACTAATCGGTCGATTGTTAATCAGCAGGGCTGCGGAATATTTACAAAAAAAAGAGTATAAGCGTATGATTTTGGTGATAATTCTGGAGTATCTTCAAAACATCCAGTAGAATATGTGCCGGCTGATGGTGATTGGACTGGATGCGGGTAGAGCGAAATTAATAGATTAGAATAACATCCCGAGTTCCCGGCAGTTCATTACTCCATATTACATAATCAGATCCACGAAATAAATCATAGTTCTCTCACAAGCAAAATAAGAAATATATGAATAGGATTGTCAAATCCTTCTCATCTTCATCAACATGTATTATGAAAATTGGCAGCGCAGAACACCATACAGAACTAAAACTACCAGCAACCATATACAGTACGCGAGAGGAAAATCAAATTGCATGAACACCGTGCTCTGTACCAACCGACGGAGACGAAGACAAGCTCCAGGCCCCGCGACGCCTGGAACAACTCCTGTCGCCGGCAGCCGCTAGAGCGGAAAGTGTGCAGACTCGGCGGAGATCTCGGGCAAGTCAGCACAGAACATAATTAAGAATGACTTAATCTCTGCAATCAAAAAGTTCTATCTCTGCAATGGAACATCGCTCGAGCGCCTCAACCACAGCCTTCTGTGTCCTGCCTCCTAAGAACGATCCGCCAACTCAAGCCTCCTAGTACAGGTCTATAGATTAGTTAGGACTTCGGAACCGATTAGTCACAAGCGTAGATACATGGCTATAGCACTAGTAATTTCACATCATGGTGCAGGGTGAATTTGCACCTGACAGTGTTGTCCTTATGGCTTGTGTTCCATTAGTGATGGTCGAGTTAATTCCCAAAAACCACCACATTAGTTCGCGAAGTTCGCAAGACCACCACTATCCAACGAAATTGCAAGAAACCACTAGTATTACGAGAATTCGTTGCAATGTTCAATGATTCGTGTTTTTAGCCGAGTTAATAGAGAATGATAGCGGGTCTCACTGTTATTTATGACTTGCACTAGCAGGAAAAGTCTCATCAGTGGCGCACGGAAATGAGATTCTGTGGCGCATGGGAGGTGCGCCATAGAAACGTCGCCACAAAAATAAGGTTTCTGTGGCGCACCAGTGCGCCACAGAATTAAGGTGCGTCACAGAAATAAGTAGTTCTGTGGCGCATGTGATATAGCTGCGCCACAGAAATAGGTGCGCCACAGAATTATGTTTTGGTGCGCCACAGAACAATCTACATGTATACTCGATTTTGTGCTCCCTGGTGTATTATACTGGTTTTATACACCGTATACAAGTTATATACTGATATAATATAGACAGATATAATATGGACATATATAATCATCACATCATCATCACATTACTTAGAGCCCGATCGAGTTATACATATAGCTCCATACAACTCATAATCTATGCAAATTAATTAAGTTCATCATCTCTAGATACAAATGAAGTGACACCGGCCGCCGCCTACACTAGGATGAAATAGAGTACTGCCGCGACGGTGGTGAGCAAGAGCGAGAGCACAAGGAAGGTCTTCATCTTGCTCTTGTTCGCTTGGTGCTTCCTCCACTTGGCAACCGCCTCGTGTCTAGTCGGGCACCCTTTGTAGCAGTTGCCGCTGAACTTGTGCACCTGTTTCTTGCACTCCTCCCACTCCTCGTACACTCCTGGAACCCGCCTCTCGAACACGACGTAGTACGTCATCTCTATGGACACAAGGCATATTAGTATATAACACAATGGAAAGAGTTAGAGGGTTCACATGCATACATATTCACAAGAATTAAAGCAAGGAAATAATAATAAACCTAAAAGACATATAGCATCGGTATCACATAGGTAATATGGTTCAACGATAACGACTACAATAGTAATTGAAGTCCAACAACGACAACCACCGTTTCGAGCAAATTAAGCAAGTTTAGTTTACAACACGGTACAAATTGTCCATCGATTCAAAGTAATGCTAGGCACACCGGTCTCGGTCAACGAGACGTCTTCTTGAGCGGCTCCGGGAACGGCTTGTACAAGTCCTTCGTCGTCCACGTCCTTCCATCACCCTGCCTATGTAGGCGTTCTTCGATATCCCTCTTAGACAACCCTCTGAGTTGGTGTAAGAGCTCCGATGCATTGGATACATCTTGTAAGATAATTTCCGAGAGCTTTACTTGGATGCGATGGAAGTCTTCTCTAAGATCATCATCATTGATTTTCCTCGACATTTTAATGGGGTCTCGCTTACTAGGTGGCAGAGACATCATCTCTGCATCCTCGACAAACCCTTTAAGGTGATGGAGGACATAGAAGGTCTCCTTAATGCTGCCAGCTGGCTGCTTGATACAAGGGAAGTCGATCACGTGCTTGAACCCGAGCTTTTTAGTGTCCGGCCTGATATATTGCCCATTCTTGTCGAAGGTGCCTCCATTTTTGGAGTAGCCAAGGATAGCCTCATCGAGAACACCCCTTATTCTCTTGTAGTCTTTCTTCGTCGTCGTACTCGACGAGTCGAAATACTAGGCTAGTGACCACTTCGGATCTAGGATGACGAGTGTGCAGTATTTGTCCCTGCTCAACACATGCAATTGAAATGGAATGTTGAAAATGATCGGAAATTGAAGAAATATATAAGAAAGCATAAGTTACGACGGCCGTGAGCGGATGTGTACTTACTCGGAAAAGACAGGCAGAAGAATAGTGTTGCTCTCTTTGTACATGAGCATGAAGTTCTGGAGGTACCGCACCGCCTTGGTCCGTGTCCTTGAGCCGTCCTGGAGCTGGCTATCGCGCATGTAGTAGGGATCCGCTACTGTGATGTGGCGGGGTCTCTCTCTGTTGATCTTCATCTGAAGATTGATCGTGTATAGGCGGACCAAGTTATAGTCGAGCCGTTTCGAGTGAAATAGATTGAAGACGTCCTCGAACGCTATGAAGAAGATATCCGCGGGGTCTTCATGGACGAAGTTCTGGTCGGACGACACCTTGACCGAGAACACCGGGTAATTTGGATCCTTTTCTTTAAGAAGGACGCTCTCTAGATAATTAAAAGAGTGCTGCAAAGGGAGCATTGGTCCACTTGCGAGGTGTTCCATGTCCGGAGGCAGTATCGGTTTACCAGCTTCATGGCACCGGGGCAAGCCATCCGGGTGTAGGTGGTACCATGTCGTTGGCCCGGATCCTCTTAGGAGCAGGCTGGCTCGAAGATGCGCCCTTCTTGGCTCCTCTTTTCCTTGCCTTCTTCACCTGACCTACTGGGGGTGCTAGTGGTGCTGATGGTGGTGCTTCGGGTGCTGCTGGGGTCGGTGCTGGTGGTGCTTCTGAGGTTGCTGGGGTTGATTTGGGTGGCTCCCCGATGATCGTCTTACGCAGCGTGTTAGGGCTGAAAACGGTAGCAGGCTTGACTTGAGCTGGATTGCCAGCCTCCGGAGGAGTGTCTTGAGAAAAACCCGTGAAGACCAGGCGCTGCTTCGTGACTGTAGTGGTATGACCAAGATGATCGCCGTGAGTGCGGAAGGCTTGTTCATCCATAGGAGGCATGTACATATCTTGGCTGCAGGCGCCAGTGTTGATGTAGGCATCGATGTCATCATCATCATCTACATCGTTGCCATCAAGTGGCGCCATGTCCTGGACCTTAGGTGGTGGCGGTTGCGATGCCGCCGCTTGGCGTACCTTGCGTCTGGTCGACGGTCGTTCCGGTAGCGCTCCCAACAACTGTTTGTGGCGTGTGGTGGTGGCGGCGATCGTCGGTGACAAGGTATCAACTTGTCAATGCCTATGGATTGTAGGCTAGGGTTTAGTTGGAAGTAGAGGGTAAGTAGATCTCGAAGGTTTCAGCCGAAAAGTACTCGACGATTATGAAAACTAGGGTTTGCAGACAATGATTCGATTGATTCTTCGTCCCTCGACTCTCCCTTTATATAGGAGGTGGAGCCGAGGGATTCGTGCTATACAAGTTTACAGAGTCCGGGACGGTTTCTAACTCATCCCGCCAGATTACAAATAACACTTCCTATTACAACTCTTATCTTTTCCTTAAATACATCTTGGGCTCTCGAATCTTCTTATTCTTCGGGTAGTGGGCCTTCAGTAAACCCCGGGTACTATATTCGGCAGGCCCATTTGGGATGCCTATGTCAGTAGCCCCCGAGATTTTGCTTGAATCGTAGAGTCAGGGAAAATCTCCACTGTTTATTTTTACTCGAAAGCTTTAACATTTTTATACTTCTTCACATAAAATTCTATATTGTACAGGGATACTGGTAGTTGGGGCTAGTTCATCTGACGGATCAGGTACTAGTTAACTGCTCTAGTGGCAATCCGCAAAAACCTACTTCAAAATCACGTCCCTGGACATGATCTCGGGATACTGGTGTAAACTTCGACAGGTGCCGCTTAAGGTCTTACCATTCTGTCGAGTCCCAGTCAAATTTATCGGGTACCTAACGCGTCCGTTAGGATTTTTCTTCGTATCTGTTGATACGGATAAAGGTAGCAGAGCGCAGTCTTTGGCGATGCCACGCCCAGCAGAACGGATCTGGGGTCTTACCTTCGCAATTTTGCGGCATTCAGAAATTGATCGCAACTTCGGCGTTCTGAGAATATATTGTCGAGTGCTTTTCCGGCTGTTGGAATGGCACATTTTATCGAGTCAAATATGACTTATATTGCTCTCCCGATGGGTGTATATTTAGAGTTAACTATAACTCGAAATATACTCTCTTGCTTTTCTATTTTTCCTTTGTTAATTTCATCGGGCACGCGAACAGCGTTCCCGATGGGAGTAGCCCCCGAGGCTACAGCCAAGAACTTGTGCTTGGTTGTAGGCTCAACATTTTAGTCCACCTTGTCGCTATATTGTCATTATTTCCCAATATGATCTTTTTCTTCTTCTCTCTTTTTTTATCTCTCGGGTGCGCGAACAGCGCTCCCGATGGGAGTAGCCCCCGAGGCTACAGCCAAGAACTTGTGCTTGGTTGTAGGTTCCCGCAATTTCTATATTGCCATAGTCGAAATTGTACTTTTTGTCGAAGTAGCCCCCGAGCATTTGGGGAAAAACTTGTTTTTGATCAAAGGCTCCCGAAGTATTGAATAATTCTTCCTGTCGCCAATCTTCTTTAACTTTTCTTGTCGACATGCTTCCCTTAACCAAATTTACTTCATCCTTCTCGAATAGTCGTGATTTTTCTGCCCTGTGGGTCCATTGCTTCCACCACGTTGACACGTCGTGCAAGTGGGGGACACACGTCCTCCGCTTTTTCTGGCGCACGTACGGTAACGCCTATCTCAGTAAAAATACCTTTTTACCCTTGTATCTAGAAGATCTATTCTCACCACACGATTTCTTCATCCAACGGCACACTGCTTCACCCGATTCTTATATAAACCTTTCTTCAACCTCCGTTCATCCCCTCGCTTGCGCCGCTCACCTGTTCCTCTTCGCAAAACTTCTCCTGCGCCCAATCTTTCTCTGATCTTCCGCACTCACACACATTGCTCTGCCATTGCCGTTGATGCCACCGCGCGCGCGTCTGACTCGCCACAGCACTCCGGAATCCAAGATGGCCGCCGAGGATCTTGAGTGGGAGAGATCCAAAATCTCCAACCAAGACACCAACATGCTGAAGAGGCTTGGCCTCATGAAGAAGGAGGACGCCATCCGCTTTCCTAGCGAAGAAAGCTACCCCAAGCCTCCAATGGAGTATCGGGTTAGTTTTGTTGATCATCTCATCCGCGGCCTCTCGACCCCAATCCACGATTTCCTCCGCGGTCTTCTTTTTGTTTATGGGATTCAACTGCACCAATTGACCCCCAATTCCATCCTTCACATTTCTATTTTCATCACACTTTGCGAATGCTTCCTCGGAATCCCTCCCAATTGGGCTTTGTGGAAACGCATTTTCTGCCTCCGCCGCAATGGCTCCCACAACGTCACTTATAACATAGGTGGCGTTGTTATCTGTGTTCGTACTGATGTCGACTATTTCGACGTCAAATTTCCTGATTCTGTCCAAGGATGGCGCAAAAAGTGGCTCTATATTCACGAAGAAAGCGCCAACTCCGTTGAGCACAACATAGTTCCTTTCGACGGAAGTGCCAGAATTCAGCGCCGCCGCTCCTGGGATGCCGAAGCTTCCGAGGAAGAGAAAAAGGCGACAGAGGCACTCATGTCTCGTATTCGTCAGCTTCAAAACACTCGAGGCAAAGAGCTGTCTGGTGTTCAAATCACTGCCTACTTCCTTAGGATTAGAGTGCAGCCTCTTCAGGCTCGCAAAAATCCCCTTTGGACGTATTCTGGTAAAAATGATGCCAACAGAATCTCCGGTGATCTTTCCACCAAGGACTTGGAGAAGTTGATTCGAAGACTTTCTCGCCTGGGTAAAGACCCAATTCCTTCCTCTTGTCGCGTGGAACCGTACAGCGCCGCCAATCCACTCCCCGAGGTATTTTGTCTTGCCGAGTTTTTACCTTGTTTTGCACTTTGTCTGCATCTCATTATATTGTCATCTCTTTTAATTTTCCTTCTGGTCACTATTTTTTACAGAACCATCCTACTATGACTTCCCTTCCTCCTCTTCCGGAGGGTGGAGAAGTCGAAGAACAGGCCATCGTTGCCGAAGATACTCAAGGTTCTTCTATTCGTGAAAGTGAAGTCGCGGGTTCTCACAAATCTGCGGCTTCTCATGAAAAAGAAGTTGAGTCTGAAACCAGTGAATCGACGCAATCCCTTCCTCCTGCTGTTTCTCCAAAGAACAAGAGGAAAAGGACTGATGTTGAAGATTCTGGCACCTCTAAGGCTGAAGAAGTTGTTCCTTCTCATCCGAAGGCAGCTTACGATCCTTATGTTGAATCCCTCGTCAGCTGGTAAGTCGTCTTTATTTCTCTCTATTTTTGTACTCGAAATATTTATCTTGTCTTGCTTTTTATGCTACCGATTTTTTGATTAATAGTGATGACGAGGAAGAAGTTCCAACTACTGACGTGGCTCCTCGGACAAGCACTTCACGTACTGTACTTGCCTCAGACACGCTAGTTGAAGGAGAAGAAACCTCGCCTCCTCAACAAAACGTCGTCACCACTACTCCACCATCCAGCCCCCTTGCTCCTTCACCAAAAAGGACAAGGGTTGAAAAGATTGTTGAACCTGCCCCTCAGTTGGGCAGTTCGTCGACTCTGCTCTTAGATGATGTAAGCTTGTCGACATCTATATTTTCCTTTTTTTGTTTTTTCGCACCTTTTCTCTTTTTCATGCCGATGTTTTTCTTGCTGTGTTCACCTTGAACAGCCTATGATCAAAGATCTTCTCCGCATCGGTTCCCAATTTATTGGGTACCGTGAATATGCTAATAGAGCCAAAGGTAACGACTTTTATACTTGCTGTTTTTCCCTTGATTTTTTACTCCTGTTGCTTGTCGCGATTTTTGATCTTTCTTTTCTCTCCTTTCCATATCTCGACAGAGAAACTTGCAGAGGCCAACGAGCGCGCCGACGCACTTGCTCGAAAACTTGAGCAAAGTGAGGCGGCTCGCAAGAAAGCCGAACTCGCTGCTAGCAAAGCCAAGGTCGAAGCTGATGAAGCCAAGGCGAAAGCTGCTGGTGTCGAGGAACTGCAGAAAAAACTTGAGGATGCTACAGCTGCCTTAGATGAGCACAAAGCTGCGCAAGCTTCTCGTGAAGAAGGAATCCTCAAGCGCCTGAAAACTCAGAGCCGCCGCACTTTCAGTAATTTTGCTGATCTCTTCTATTTTTATGAGAATCATTGTTTCTTGTCTTTTCACTAATGCTTTGTTTCCTTGACAGCCCAAACAAACCAGGATTTTGATCTGACAAATCCTGTCGATGATCCTGTTCTTGACGCACTTTCCTATCTGGAGCTTCATGGGTCCGAGATTCGTGAGGGTGTGTCGAATGCTAGCGCAGTATTGTCGGCATTGTTCCCCTACTTCTTCCCGAAGAAAGAGGAGCCTGCGACTTTCCTCAACCTTGCCAAGATGTTCAATACGCCGGAAGACCTTGGACTAAAGATGCGCCAAGAGAATATGAAGGTTGCCGTTGAAAACACTGTCGCCTTGGTTGCTGACAGTCGACAGACTATCGACTGGATGAAAGTTGGCGACACCGAGCAAATAGAACAATCAAGGTGGAAGTCGCTGATCAAGGCAGCCAAGCCCAACATGAAGAAGATCTTGGCCTATCTCGGGATTAAGCCAGCGTCGACTCCTAGCTCGTCAAGGCCGGAGGTCTAGCTGCATGCCTCTGTTTTTCTTTGTTTCTTTTGCTTTTGTCGCCAAAGTAGTCGTTTGGCGACACGTATTTCCTTAGCTCCACTGTAATGCCCTTGTAATTATTCCAAGAGATTAATGAAAAACTCTATCTTTGCTTGTCGTTTGATTTTATCCTGTTTATATTTCAGTTGATATTTGATAACTATACTCCAACTTCCGCTCCTTCCAATGTGTCGCCTTCTTCTTCTCGCGCGAGGAGAGCTTTTGCGATCTTTTTGTCGACGATACCTTGTCGCAAGAACTGGACGAACTTCGACAGCAGCTTCAGTATGCGAAGAAGCAAACACTTGTGATGATGGAACAATCTCGCAAGTCATCTGAAGCCGAAAAAGTTGCTCTCCAGCAAGCTCGCGAGGCCGTGGCTGCTAAGGAAATTGCTGCTTCCGAGGCTGAAAAGGCGACTACTCGAGAAAATTTCATGCTCGAATTAATGAATGAAGCCAGTGCAGATATGTCGGGTATGCCTGTTTCATCCTCTGATATCTTTCATCTTCATGCTATTATCTCTTAAAGGTTTCCACTTCTTTGTTTTGATAGGTGCCTTTACTGATGCTGCTGCCGAGGAAGAGAGGGTAAGTGCTAGGACAAACCTCCTTGTTAATCTTTCCCTGGACCATGGTTCTTTGTTTTGGGCTACCCCGGAGAGGACCCGCCAAATTGTCAGATTTCAAGATCGCACCTCTCAAACTCGCGATTTCCTTGACTTCTGTACCAAGACCTTGTCCATGGTTTACAACTCTATGTTTCCTCGGAACGTCCAACCAAAAACTCTTCCTGAATTGATGGAAAGGTTCAAAGATGCTCGCAGTATCCATGATTTTGTCAAAGCTCAACTGGTAGCTGGCGCCAGATTTGCTCTTATCATGCTCCAGATTTGCCACTCGAATCTTGACCTTTCCCAAGTTGTCGCGAAAGTTCATCAAAAGGTAAAACGCCGAAGAGTCGGTGTCGACAGGATTAACACGAAGGTTACGCCTATAGCCGAAGAAATGATTGAGGACCTTCTTCGAATGGATGCCGACTTTTTTGCCGATGGCCATTATGCCGATTTTCTTGGTGCTGCTCCAGAAGAAAACAGAGTTACTCTTGATGACATATTGAATCAAGACTAGTTATTTTCCTCTTGTGGATATTTCTTCTTTGTAATCCATGACTATGATTATATTGTAAAGCAATCATTATATTTCTCTGTTTGTCTAGCCCCCGAGTGTTTCGGTGACTCTTTACTGTATTTAAATATTTGCGAGGTTTTGAACCAAGGCATTTATATATTTATGGCGAATATGAGCCCCCGAGCTTTTTATTGAGTACTATTTTGTATTTTTATTGACTCACGAGGTATTTGAATACCAAGGCAAGGCTTTTCTTTTGTCGATGAACTATATTGAAATTCGTCGGAGCAAATACTTTGATTATGTCGATAAAGAAGAAAAGTTATATTGCCACTATCTTTATTATATTGCAGCACCGCGAGCCCGCCTCATTAAAAACCTTCTCCGGCCCCACTCGGTGCCCCGAAAAAGGAAAAGAGTGCGTCTGAAAACTCGCGGGCGTTTCAGTACATTGAAGTTTTACAAGGACTATATTTCGACTCTAGGCGTAGAACCGCCTAAGTTGCGCCACGTTCCAGGGGTTTGGCTCCTCCACCCCTGTCTTCTTGTCCTTTATCCTATATGCTCCTCCTCCGATTACTTCCGTGACAATGTAAGGGCCAAGCCATGGTGACTCGAGTTTTTCATGACTTTTTTGCGTGAGTCGAAGAACTAGGTCTCCCACCTGAAAAGATCTTGGCCGCAAACGTCGACTGTGGTAATTCTTCAAGTCCTGTTGATATTTGGTTACCCGAGATAGTACTTCATCTCGAGCTTCATCAAGTGCGTCGACGTCATCTTCTAGCGCTCTTGTCGACGTTTCTTCATCATATTCAGCGACACGTGGAGAGTTGTGCTCTATCTCGATTGGTAGTACTGCCTCTGCTCCATGAACCAGGAAAAACGGAGTTTCCTGCGTTGCTGTGTTTGGTGTTGTTCGGATGCTCCACAACACGCTTGGTAGTTCTTCTGGCCAAGTATGTCGAGCTTTTTCCAGTGGTCCTAACAAGCGCTTCTTGATGCCATTGCAGATGATGCCGTTGGCTTTCTCGACTTGCCCATTGGTTTGAGGATGTGCAACTGACGCAAAGTTCAGCTTGATACCCACCTCTTCGCAATAATCTTTGAATTCATGGGATGTGAAGTTACTGCCGTTGTCTGTGACGATGCTGTGGGGCACTCCAAATCTGAAGACGAGGCCTTTTACGAATTTTACTACGGATGCTCCGTCTGGTGAATTTATCGGCTTCACTTCTATCCACTTTGTAAACTTATCGACAGCTACCAGCATGTACTCCTTTCCTCCTGGCCAGGATTTGTGTAACTTGCCCACCATATCAAGTCCCCATTGAGCAAAGGGCCATGACAATGGTATTGGTGCTAGCTCTGCTGCTGGAGAGTGAGGTTTTGCGGCAAACCTTTGACACGCGTCGCAAGTTCTTACTATGTCCTTGGCGTCCTCGATTGCTGTCAACCAGTAGAATCCTGCCCGAAAAACTTTGGCTGCGATAGCTCGACTACTTGCGTGGTGGCCACATATTCCCTCGTGTACGTCCTTCAGAATTATTCTTCCTTCTTCGGGTGTGACGCACCTTTGCAAGACGCCTGAAATACTTCGCTTATACAATTCTCCCTTGACCACCGTGAAAGCTTTGGAGCGTCGAATTACTCGCCTTGCCTCGACTGGATCGTCGGGTATTTCTTTCCTGAGGATGTATGATATGTACGGCTGCATCCATGGTACCTGTATCACCATGACCAGGTCCTGATCTTCTTCTTCTTCCTCTTGCTTTTCCTTGGTAGCCCCCGAGGGTTTCTTCTCCTTCTTTTTTGATTTTGTCGACTTAGTGGATCTTTCTGTTATCTCTTCCCAGAATACCCCTGGCGGGACTGCAAGGCATTGCGACCCGATGTTTGCAAGAACGTCGGCTTCGTCGTTGCTCAATCTACTAATATGATTTACTTCGCATCCATCGAACAACTTCTCGAGCTCGTTGTACACCTCCTTGTATGCCATCATGCTATCATTGACTGCGTCACATTGGTTCATAACTTGTTGTGCCACCAACTGTGAGTCGCCAAAAATTTTCAGTCGAGTTGCACCACAGGCTTTCGCCATCTTCATCCCGTGTATGAGGGCCTCGTATTCTGCTTCATTGTTAGATGCGTTAGGGAACGTCATCCGAAGGATGTACTTCAATTTGTCGCCTTCAGGTGATATGAGTACTACTCCTGCGCCAGCCCCTTCTAGTCTTTTGGATCCGTCGAAGTTCATGGTCCAGGTTCTCGACAAATCTGGAGGTCCTGTATTTTGCAACTCCACCCACTCTGCGATGAAGTCCGGCAGTATTTGTGATTTTATTGCTTTTCTTTTTTCATACGTGATGTCCCGAGGGGAAAGTTCTATTCCCCAAAGGGAGACACGACCCGTAGCTTCTGGGTTGTTCAGTATATTTGACAAGGGAGCTTCATTGACCACTATGATCGGATGTGCCGAAAAATAGTGGCGCAATTTTCGTGCTGTCGTGAACACTCCATATGCTATCTTTTGGTACTGCGGATACCTTTGTTTTGAGGGTGATAAAACTTCGCTAACGAAGTATACTGGCCTCTGCATGCCGTGGAGTTTGTCTTCTTCTTCCCTTTCGACAACTAGCACCGTGCTCACCACTTGGGGCGTGGCTGCGATATACAGCAGGAGAGGTTCTCTTTCTTTTGGCGCCACCAAAATTGGTGGTGTCGAAATTGTGCGCTTCAAATCCTCGAAAGCTCTGTCGGCTTCTTCGTTCCACTGGAATTTATCTCCTTGTTTTATCAAAGCGTAGAACGGCAGCGCTTTTTCTCCCAGCCTAGCGATGAATCTGCTCAAAGCTGCGACTCGCCCCGTTAGCTGTTGTATCTCCTTCAACTTTGTTGGCTTCCTCATTGTTACGATAGCCTGTATTTTGTCGGGATTTGCTTCAATCCCTCTTGCTGAGACTAGAAACCCCAAAAGTTCTCCTGCTGGGACGCCAAAGGAACACTTCGTCGGGTTCAGTTTGAGGCAGAACTTATCAAGGTTGTCGAAGGTTTCCTTGAGATCCTCGATCAGCGTTGCCCCCTTTTTTGATGTTATGACGACATCATCAATGTATACTTGCACGTTCTTCCCAATCTGTGTCGCCAAACACTTCTGCATCATCCTTTGATATGTTGCTCCCGCATTTTTTAGACCAAAGGGCATTGTTCTGTAGCAAAACACGCCGTAAGGTGTAATAAACGCGGTCTTTACTTCATCTTCTTCTTTCAATCTGATCTGGTTATAACCAGAATATGCATCCAGGAAGGAAAGACGTTCACATCCAGCCGTGGAGTCGATAATTTGATCGATCCTCGGGAGGGGAAAGTGATCCTTTGGACAATGTTTATTGAGACACGTAAAGTCGACGCACATGCGAAGGACCTTAGTGTTTTTCTTCGGCACCAGCACAGGATTTGCTACCCATGTGGCTTCTGTGAATATCTCTTTGATAAAACCAGCTTCTTGTAGTCGATTAATTTCTGACAGCATGGCTTTGCGGTTTGGTTCCGAAAAACGCCGCAAAGGTTGTTTGATTGGTCTCGCTAGTGGATCCAAGTTTAGGTGGTGCTCGGCAAGTTCCCTGGGTACTCCTGGCATGTCAGCTGGACACCATGCGAAGATTTTCCAGTGCTCACGGAGGAACTCGACGAGCGCGCTTTCCTATGCGATATCCATGTCGTTTGCGATAGATGTCGTCTTTTTTGGGTCTGTCGGGTGAATCTGCACCTCTTTTGAATTTTTCTCGGTACTGAAAGTTGATTCTTTGTTTGGCCTTCCAACGTCTGGCAGTACGTCGTAATCAGTCATGCTTTTTGACGCCAAGTACTCAGCTTGCATCCCGAAGGTTTCTGACAACCGGTGAAAATCCTTGCCGCACTTATCGGCTAAGGCGAAGCTTCCTTTGATTGTGATTGGTCCCTTTGGTCCAGGCATCCTCCACAACAGGTATGTATAGTGTGGCACCGCCATAAATCTAGCATATGCTGGTCGTCCCAACAGAGCATGGTATTGCGACGGAAAATCCACGACTTCAAATTCGAGCCTCTCGATTCTATAATTTTCTCGGGTCCCAAACTGAACGTCGAGATTGATCTTTCCCAATGGATAACTTGGTTTCTCTGGTGTGATGCCGTGGAACCTTGTGTCTGTTGGTTTCAAGTTTGCTAAGGATATGTTCATCTTCCTCAATGTATCTGCATACATAAGGTTTAAGCTGCTACCGCCGTCTATGAACACTCGAGAGACATCAAATCCCGCGATAACTGCTGGCAGAATAAGTGCTGACTGCCCTGGTCGAGGAACTTGCTGCGGATGATCTGCTATTGTGAAGCCGATATCTTGTCCTGACCAATTAAGGTACTCAACTGTTGGTGGAGGCATTTTTTCTGCCATAAACACCTGTCGTGAGATTACTTTCTGAGCTCTATTGGACGGCATTCCTTTCTGAATCATCGACACTGCTCCGTTGGAGTTAGGATCAACATAAGGTGGTGGTGGAGGTGCTGCCGCTATTCTGAGCTGATGCCGATTGTCGTCTGTAATCGCGGGAGGAGGTGGCAAGTGAATCTCGCTTCTGGGTTCTCGAGGATTTCTCTGTGCTGCCCGCGCATTAGCGTTCTCTGCGTACCGCAACATTGCTTGAAAGTTTCGACAATCTTTCTGCAAGTGCCCTGACTGTCTTTTACCGTTGCTGTCGAGGAAAAAATGCATCTGGCACGGTCCATTCATCATCTCTTCAGGGGACACGAAAGGTCTTGGGAACCTAGGCCCGCTATTTTGCCTGTTGCGTGAATCATCCCTGTTATCACCTCGCTGTTCATTGCTTCTCTGGTAATCATCTCTATTGCTTCCTCCTGTATTTGTCCGAAAACCTGCTGAAATTTGTCCTGGAGCGTCGTAGTTCTGGTACTGCCGAGGGAATCTTCGCCTCGGTTGATAGTTTCGACCGCGGTCCTCCTCTGGCGACCTGTGTCGTTTGTTGTGGACAGCGTCTTCTCCATCTGCCCATTTATTTGCTATCTCCATTAACGCGGATACTGTCTTTGGATTGGTCCTTCCCAAGTCCTCGACAAAATCTCCACGCCTGACTCCTGCGACAAACGCATCTATTGCTCTCTCGTCAGATATATTTTCTGCCGAGTTTTTGATGATATTCCACCTCTGGATGTACTTCCTCATTGGCTCATCTGGCTTTTGTCGACACGCTCTCAACTCCTCTAATGACGCGGGTTTTTTGCACGTGGACCTGAAGTTCTTGACGAACACGTCCTCGAAACTTTCCCAGCTGTCGATGGATCCTGGAGCGAGTTTCTTTATCCAAGATCGTGCGGCTCCACTCAAATGCACCTGGATGCTTTGCATGGCTGTTGCCCTAGTTCCTCCTGTCAGCTTCACCGTCTCTAGATAGTCGACTAGCCAGTCCTCTGGATCTTGAAGGCCGTCGAACTTCTTGAAATTATCGGGTAACTTGAATCCTGAGGGGACTCGAGTTTTCCGGACTCTCCTCGTGAAGCATGGCAAGCCACACATATCTTCGTCGGTCAGCTCCGGAGATTGCCGATGATCCCTTCTGCTCTGCCGCGCTCTGTCGACTCTTGCTTGTGCTGCTGTGTCTCTTGCTCCACTTGGTCCTTCAGGTGCTGCTGTTGCTGCTGCGGGTCGTGGACTATTTTGTCTTGCCGCTCCTTCGGGAGGCGTTGATACAAACGTTGTCCCCATAGCTCCAACTCCTGCTACCGCCATATTGTACAGTGTTTCCCTTGGATCACCTGGAGGTGGTTTAGATGCAAGGATAAAAGCATGTGTCGCCATATACCCAGCCTCTGGTGTCTTAGGGATGATATTTCCTCTTGTATCTATCGACATAAAGGACATGTCGAGGTTTTGGACCAAGTGCTCTCTTTCTGCTTCGGGTATGTGTTGCAGTCTTGATCTTGCTCTATTCCGCGCCTCCCGGTGGCTATCACCCGTAGTTCTAGATTGTCGACTTAGATCTGCCCTTCTTCTGCTGGATGCAGAAGCTGCCTCCTTTCTCCTGTTCAACTCAGCTGTCTGTTTTTCCAATTCCCTGGCAGCAACTTGTCAATGCCTATGGATTGTAGGCTAGGGTTTAGTTGGAAGTAGAGGGTAAGTAGATCTCGAAGGTTTCAGCCGAAAAGTACTCGACGATTATGAAAACTAGGGTTTGCAGACAATGATTCGATTGATTCTTCGTCCCTCGACTCCCCCTTTATATAGGAGGTGGAGCCGAGGGATTCGTGCTATACAAGTTTATAGAGTCCGGGACGGTTTCTAACTCATCCCGCCAGATTACAAATAACACTTCCTATTACAACTCTTATCTTTTCCTTAAATACATCTTGGGCTCTCGAATCTTCTTATTCTTCGGGTAGTGGGCCTTCAGTAAACCCCGGGTACTATATTCGGCAGGCCCATTTGGGATGCCTATGTCAGTCGGTTCCTTCCGGGTGACGGCGGCGACCGCCGGTTCCTTCAGTGTAGTGGGGGCGGCGACCGCCGTTTCCTTAAGGTGTCGTCGGCGCTGGCGATCTTGGGCCGGATGATAGGGGAGGTGGCGCCGGTGCTTTTCTTAGCACTCGGAAGACCCCCCCAGACGAATCTGGTTCTTCGGCCATTTCATAAGCCATGAGGTGCAATCCCCAAGGGACAAAACGTCTCCCTCGTCTATGCCCGGAGGTTGAAAGGGGGGATGGCGTAGCGGTACTCCGGCACTACCATTACCAACTTGACCTTCACCACGTTTTCCGCCAATGCATTGTCGTGCATAACGCGGGAAGCCATGATCTCATCCTGTAGCATCTTGAGCTGCCTCACGCCGATCGACTTCCTGGTGATAACGTCAAAAAAGTTGCAAAGGCCAAACAGCGTATCACGGACGTGCTCGTCCATTATGCCTCGGATCGCAACGGGAAGTATCTGCGTCATGAGCACGTGGCAATCGTGAGACTTCATCCCGGTGAACCTCTTCTTCGCTACGTCCAGATATCTGCTTATATTCCCCGAGTAACCGTGAGGAACTTTCACTCCTAGGAGGCACCTGAAAAACTGCTCGAGCTCCTCCGGACTCGTTGTGAAGCAGGCAGCGGGAAGCAGCACCGCGTTCTTCTTAGCCCTTTTGCGGAGACGTTGAGTCCCTTCCGTCTGATCATCATTCTCATCATCGTCGTCGTCAGTATCGGGGGCTTGAAGATCTTTCCTGATGCCAAAATGTTTCAGATCGTATCTTGCTTTCGGTCCATCCTTGGACTTTTCTGAGTTGCAAAGAGTGCCAAGCAGACTCTCGGTAACGTTCTTCGTAATGTGGATGACATCGAGGCTGTGGGGCGTGTGGAGGACCTTCCAGTACTCCAAGTCGTAGAAAACAGACCTCGCTTTCCATACACCGAGCAGCGGCTCTGGCTTTGGTCGCTTCTTTCCCGGCGCTGGGCACTCCTTCCAATTTTTCAGAAGATCATCGATTTCTGCACCGCTCCTCGGGCGTGGAGGTCCATCGGGCTCATCTTTACCATTGAACAGGTCACCGCGTTTTCTCCACGGGTGATCCAAGCGAAGCCACCTTCGAGCACCTGAGTACACGGTTTTCGAGGACCCTGGATCCCTTGGTAGCTGTAGATGCGGGGTCTCGTCCATGCACTTCACACAGCCGTTGAACCCGTGGCCGACCTGGGCAGATACATATGCGTAACCAGGATAGTCCGTGACCGTCGTGATCAACGCGGCTCTCATATCGAAATAAGTTCTAGTGTAGGCATCCCACGTACGGGGTGGCGTCTTCCACAACGTGTCTAACTCCTCTTTCAGCAGCCCGAGATACAAATGCATGTCGACACCTGGTTGTTTTGGCCCCTGAATGAGAATACTCAGGTGTATGTACCTTTGCTTGGTGCACAGCCAGGGGGTAGGTTGTAAGGCCATACAAACACAGGCCAGGTGCTATGCGTGCTACTCTGGTTGCCGAATAGATTGAGTCCATCAGTGCTCATACCCAGCCTGATGTTCCTTGCGTCGCCCCCGAACCTAGCAGGGAAGGCGAAGTCCAATGCTTCCCACTGTCCAGCGTCTGAAGGGTGTGTCAGCACATAGGCCATCTCCGGATCTTCTTCGGGCTTCTGCCTTTCCGCGTGCCATTGCATGAGCTTTGCTTCCTTAGGGTCCACGAAATACCGCTGCAGATGGGGAGTGATAGGAAAGTACCATACCACTTTTCGAGGTACCTTCTTGTTCCCAACCTTGTACCGTCTGTGGCCGCACACCGGACATGTGGTTCTGTCCTTGTACTCGCACCTATAAATCACACAATCATTAATGCAGGCGTGGTATTTTTTGTGCGGTAGGTCAAGGGGGCACACGACTTTCTTGGCCTCCTCGATACTACTTGGCAATGTGTTCCCCTCCGGGAGACGATCGTGCTAGAATTTCAAGTTCTTACTGAAGCTGGAATCGGTCCACTTGTTCTGCATCTTCATCTGCAGGTAATCAAGCGTTACATGCAAGCGCGTATCCTGCGGACGGCACCCAGGAAAGATCGGAGTCATCCCGTCTTTTTCCATTTGCGACAGCTTGGCTCTCTCTCTAGCTACAACTCTATCGTTGCTCGTCTCCTGGAGGAGCAGATCTTGAACATGAGAGTCCCGCAAGGCCGAAATTAGCGGGGTCACGCCGGAATCTTCTTCTTCATCATGATGATCTTCTCCGCCGGCATCTTCTTCTTCATGATGATCTTCTCCGCCGACTTCTTCTTCATGATGATAGTCCCCGTCGACATGATGATAGTCATGTCGCTCGACATGGTCTTCATGCGCACCATTTGATGGGGCCGGCCGCGCCTGGTTGTCTTGCATGAAACCGCGCCTCAGCAGGTGCTCCTCCAGTTGTCCGGAATCAGGGTTGATCCAGCGCTCGAGTTTGCATGATCGACACGGACATCTTATCTGGCGCCTATTGTTCCGAATCATGTCCTCCTTCGCGTCTATCTTGTATCTAGAGATTCGAGCGGAACTCATCGAGAGTACCATGCTTGCCTGCAAATGGTATACATATAATAGGAAATTAGAACCGCAACACATGCACACACATGCATGGGCCGTACCTCTCCTCAAGGTATTACATGTAGCGGAAAAATTCGGCATGACCTCTCCTCAAGGTAGGACATATGGGTAGTGCAAAAATTTGCCGAAACGGAAATGAATCAACATTTCGGCAAACATCCGTGCACCACACCGGCACACACACACAAGTGCTTCACCTGCAACAAGCATCCATACACGCAACAAGCATCTATACACACGACGGCCACACAAGATCTACAATCATATGCATGTCTCCTCCAAGCATATGTATGTCTCCTCCAACTACTCACCTTGTAGATTCGATAGGAGACGAGACCGCGATCGATGAGTTCGAGAGGAGGAGAGAGTATGGAGAGCCTTCTCCTCAACTCCAATTATGTATCAACCAAAGTAAGTGCAATAAATACCCAAGCAAGTGAAAAGTATAGCCAAAATGGTATGAGAAAGAAGGGGGAGGACGAGCTAGATGGAGGAAGAAGAATGGCTTGGGTAGTGTGGTAGGTGGGAGGTTGGCTCACTTTTTTATATCTGGTTCGCTAATTCTGTGGCGCACCGAGCACAGTGCGCCACATAATACCTTATTTCTGTGGCGCACTAGGCAAACTGCGCCACAGAATAGCTTATTTTTGTGGCGCACCACAGACCTGCGCCACAGAATAATGAATTTCTATGGCGCACTTGGGTCAGTGCACCATAGAAATAGTAAAACCAATGATTTGGGTGACAGGGTGTGGGCCCCACTAAGTTTTTGTGGTGCACGGTTCCCTGGTGCGCCACGAAATTAAGCTATTTCTGTGGCGCACCTTGCCTGGTGCGCCACAAAATAACTTTCTGTGGCGCATTGTTAATGGTGCGCCACAGAATTAAGCTCCACCTATAAGCGTTTTCCTACTAGTGTTGGTGAAACCGAAGCATTGCAAGAGGTATAATTAATTATTGTGGGCTTTTTTAAAATTTTCAGGACCCCCTTGTCAAATCTCCTCTCTGCTCTCTTTCCGTTTTCTTTATTTTTCCTACCAAGCATTCGCGTTTGTAGATTCGCGTTGAGTCATCCATATGTGGATTTTGAAAAAAGGCAAGAGAATTTACAAAAAGGCCCAAAATGAGTAACCATTCTATCATTTGTCACCTTCTCTATTGATGACTGCAAGTTCACAGATTAGTTGTAGCTAGTTTCGAAATAAGATTATCGAATCAGGAGGAGCTATCTTTGATATCCCTTGCTACTTTCTAGTAAAGATTACTTAATAATTGTTTTCTAATCTCAAAATGATGAAAGGGGGTGTAGTAAATGGTTACAGAAAAAATAAATAAAGCAGTAAAAAAGCTATATGAAAAGGGTTGGAACTTTATAAGACAAAGTGTTCTCAGGAATTACTGGATCCACCACTAGCACTAGGACTCATGTTAATCAAGATGAAATATGCTTTCAAGTATGTGGTGTGTGGGAGAGCTTCGTAATAAGATGCGCCCATAAAGTCATCGGTTATCGCATCTCTAAATAACCGCAATATCTAACCTTCTGCAGCCTGATGTCTACGCCCCCCTCCTTTTCCTGTAGACAGTGTTGGGCCTCCAAGAGCAGAGGTTTGTAGAACAGCAGCAAGTTTTCCCTTAAGTGGATCACCCAAGGTTTATCGAACTCAGGGAGGAAGAGGTCAAAGATATCCCTCTCATGCAACCCTGCAACCACAAAGCAAGAAGTCTCTTGTGTCCCCAACACACCTAATAGGTGCACTAGTTCGGCGAAGAGATAGTGAAATACAGGTGGTATGAATATATAGTAGCAGTAGCAACGGCACCAGAAAAGTGCTTTGCCCAGGACAGTAAACAAACAGTAGTAACGCAGCAGTAGTAACGCAGTAAAACAGGTAAACAAGCAGCGATAGCAGTATTTTGGAACAAGGCCTAGGGATTAGACTTTCACTAGTGGACACTCTCAACATTGATCGCATAATAAATAACTCTTTCTCATATGTGCTACACACACTCTTTTGTTAGATGATGAACACATTGCGTAGGATTACACGAACCCTCAATGCCGGAGTTAACAAGCTCCACAATTCAATGTTCATATTTAAATAACCTTAGAGCATAATAGATCATTGCAAAATAAACCAAGAACTAACATAGTGCACACACTGTCCACATTACACTATGAAGGAGGAATAGATCACATCAATACTATCATAATGATAATTAACTCCACAATCTACAAGAGATCATGATCATAGCCTACGACAAGAACCACATGGTGCACACACTAGTCACCTTTACACCATGCAGGAGGAATAGACTACTTTAATAACATCACATGAGTAGCACACAACTAGTAGCGATACAAAGCTCATCATATGGATCTCAATCATGTAAAGCAGCTCATGAGATCATTGTATTGAAGTACATAGGGGAGAGATTAACCACATAGCTACCAGTATAGCCCCGAGCCTCGATGGAGAACTACTCCCTCCTCATGGGAGCAGCAGCGGTGATGAAGATGGCGGTGGAGATGGCAGCGGTGTCGATGGAGAAGCCTTCCGGGGGCACTTCCCCGTCCCGGCGGCATGCCGGAACAGAGACTCCTGTCCCCCAGATCTTGGCTTCGCGATGGCGGCGGCTCTGGAAGGTTTCTGTGGGTTTCGTCCAACGTGATAGGGTTTTCGCGACGGAGGCTCTAAATAGGTGGAAGGGCAGCCTCGGAGGGGGCCTGGGGCCACCACACCATAGGGCGGCGCGGCCCCCCCCTCTGGCCGCGCCAGGGTGTAGTGTGGGGCCCCCAGGGCTTCCCTCTGGCGGCTCTCGGGTGTTCTGGATGCTTCCGGGCAAAATAGGAACCTGGGCGTTGATTTCGTCCGATTCCGAGAATATTTCGTTACTAGGATTTGTGAAACCAAAAACAGCAGAAAACAGGAACTGGCACTTCGGCATCTTGTTAATAGGTTAGTTCCAGAAAATGCACGAATATGACATAAAGTGTGCATAAAACATGTAGATATCATCAATAATGTGGCATGGAACATAAGAAATTATCGATACGTCGGAGACGTATCAGCATCCCCAAGCTTAATTCTGCTCGTCCCGAGCAGGTAAACGATAAACAAAGATAATTTCTGGAGTGACATGCCATCATAACCTTGATCATACTATTTGTAAAGCATATGTAGTGAATGCAGCGATCAAAACAATGTATATGACATGAGTAAACAAGTGAATCATATAGCAAAGACTTTTCATGGATAGTACTTCAAGACAAGCATCAATAAGTCTTGCATAAGAGTTAACTCATAAAGCAATAATTCATAGTAAAAGCATTGAAGCAACACAATGGAAGATTAAGTTTCAGCGGTTGCTTTCAACTTGTAACATGTATATCTCATGGATATTGTCAACATAGAGTAATATAATAAGTGTAATATGCAAGTATGTAGGAATCAATGCACAGTTCACACAAGTGTTTGCTTCTTGAGGTGGAGAGAAATAGGTGAACTGACTCAACAATGAAAGTAAAAGAATGGTCCTCCATAGAGGAAAAGCATCGATTGCTATATTTGTGCTAGAGCTTTGATTTTGAAAACATGAAACAATTTTGTCAACGGTAGTAATAAAGCATATGTATCATGTAAATTATATCTTACAAGTTGCAAGCCTCATGCATAGTATACTAATAGTGCCCGCACCTTGTCCTAATTAGCTTGGACTACCGGGTCATCACAATGCACATGTTTTAACCAAGTGTCACAAAGGGGTACCTCTATGTCACTTTGTACAAAGGTCTAAGGAGAAAGCTCGCATTGGATTTCTCGCTATTGATTATTCTCAACTTAGACATCCATACCGGGACAACATAGACAACAGATAATGGACTCCTCTTTTATGCATAAGCATGTGACAACAATTAATAATTTTCTCATATGAGATTGAGGATATATGTCCAAAACTGAAACTTCCACCATGGATCATGGCTTTAGTTAGCGGCCCAATGTTCTTCTCTAACAATATGCATGCTTAACCATAAGGTGGTAGATCTCTCTTACTTCAGACAAGACGAACATGCATAGCAACTCACATGAAATTCAACAAAGAGTAGTTGATGGCGTCTCCAGTGAACATGGTTATCGCACAACGAGCAACTTAATAAGAGATAAAGTGCATAAGTACATATTCAATACCACAATAGTTTTTAAGCTATTTGTCCCATGAGCTATATATTGTAAAGGTGAAGAGTGGAAATTTAAAGGTAGCACTCAAGCAATTTACTTTGGAATGGCGGAGAAATACCATGTAGTAGGTAGGTATGGTGGACACAAATGGCATAGTGGTTGGCTCAAGTATTTGGATGCATGAGAAGTATTCCCTCTCGATACAAGGTTTAGGCTAGCAAGGTTATTTGAAACAAACACAAGGATGAACCGGTGCAGCAAAACTCACATAAAAGACATATAGTAAACATTATAAGACTCTACACCGTCTTCCTTGTTGTTCAAAACTCAATACTAGAAATTACCTAGACTTTAGAGAAACCAAATATGCAAACCAAATTTTAGCATGCTCTATGTATTTCTTCGTTAATGGGTGCAAAGTATATGATGCAAGAGCTTAAACATGAGCACAACAATTGCCAAGTATCACATTATCCAAGACATTTTAGCAATTTACTACATGTATCATTTTCCAATTCCAACCATATAACAATTTAACGAAGAAGAAACTTCGCCATGAATATTATGAGTAAAGCCTAAGAACACATGTGTTCATATGAACCAGCGGAGCGTGTCTCTCTCCCACACAAGCATTTATTCAAACAAAAACAAAAACAAAAACAAACCGACGCTCCAAGAAAAGCACATAAGATGTGATGGAATAAAAATATAGTTTCAGGGGAGGAACCTGATAATGTTGTCGATGAAGAAGGGGATGCCTTGGGCATCCCCAAGCTTAGACGCTTGAGTCTTCTTGATATATGCAGGGGTGAACCACCGGGGCATCCCCAAGCTTAGAGCTTTCACTCTTCTTGATCATAGTGTATCATCCTCCTCTCTTGACCCTTGAAAACTTCCTTCACACCAAACTTCTCATAAACTTCATTAGAAGGGTTAGTACATAATCAAAAACTCACATGTTCAGAGATGACACAATCATTCTTAAAACTTCTGGACATTGCTCAAAGCTACTGGAAGGTAATGGAACAAAGAAATCCACCCAACACAGCGAAAGAGGCAATGCGAAATAAAAGGCAGAATCTGTCAAAACAGAACAGTCCGTAAAGACGAATTTTTAATAAATACTTCCGTTGCTCAGATCAGAAAACTCAAAACTAATGAAAGTTGCGTACATATCTGAGGAACACGCACGTAAATTGGCATATTTTTATGATTTTTCTACAGAGAAAACAGCCCAGATTCGTGACAGATAGAAATCTGTTTCTGCGCAGAAATCCAAATCTAGTATCAACCTTCGATTAGAGGCTTCACTTGGCACAACAAAACACAAAACTAAGATAAGGAGAGGTTGCTACAGTAGTAAACAACTTCCAAGACACAAATATAAAACAAAATACTGTAGCAAAATAACACATGGGTTATCTCCCAAGAAGTTCTTTCTTTATAGCCATTAAGATGGGCTCAGCAGTTTTAATGATGCACTCGCAAGAAATAGTATTTGAAGCAAAAGAGAGCATCAAGAGGCAAATTCAAAACACATTTAAGTCTAACATGCTTCCTATGCATAGGAATCTTGTAAATAAACAAGTTCATGAAGAGCAAAGTAACAAGCATAGGAAGATAAAACAAGTGTAGTTTCAAAAATTTCAGCACATAGAGAGGTGTTTTAGTAACATGAAAATTTCTACAACCATATTTTCCTCTCTCATAATAACTTTCAGTAGCATCATGAGCAAACTCAACAATATAACTATCACATAAAGCATTCTTATCATAAGTCTCATGCATAAAATCATTACTCTCCACATAAGCATAATCAATTTTATTAGTTGTAGCGGGAGCAAATTCAACAAAGTAGCTATCAAATATAGGAGGCATATTGTAATCATAATCAAATTCATCCTCCATAACAGGCGGCAACAAAAGACTACTATCATTATAATCATCATAAATTGGAGGCAAAGTATCATCAAAGAAAATTTTCTCCTCAATTCTTGGGGGACTAAAAAGATCATGAAAACCAGCTTCCCCAAGCTTAGAACTTTCTATATTATTATCAACAATGGTGTTCAAAGTGTTCATACTAATATTACTACCAGCATGCAAATAAGATTCCATAGGTTTTTTAATTTTCGCATCAAACAATCCATGTTTTAAATCAGGAAATAGAATAAGAAGCTCATTCTTGTCCATTATGCCAAACTAGTGTAAACAAGAAACAAAAAGATGCAATTGCAGGATCTAAAGGAAATAGCTTCGAGTACTTACAACGGCGTAAATAGCTTAGTAGCCGAGATCCGGAGTGTGAGTACCTTTTACCTTTCCTCCCCGGCAACGGTGCCAGAAAATAGCTTGATGTCTACGCCCCCCTCCTTTTCCTGTAGACAGTGTTGGGCCTCCAAGAGCAGAGGTTTGTAGAACAGCAGCAAGTTTTCCCTTAAGTGGATCACCCAAGGTTTATCGAACTCAGGGAGGAAGAGGTCAAAGATATCCCTCTCATGCAACCCTGCAACCACAAAGCAAGAAGTCTCTTGTGTCCCCAACACACCTAATAGGTGCACTAGTTCGGCGAAGAGATAGTGAAATACAGGTGGTATGAATATATAGTAGCAGTAGCAATGGCACCAGAAAAGTGCTTTGCCCAGGACAGTAAACAAACAGTAGTAACGCAGCAGTAGTAACGCAGTAAAACAGTAAACAAGCAGCGATAGCAGTATTTTGGAACAAGGCCTAGGGATTAGACTTTCACTAGTGGACACCCTCAACATTGATCGCATAATAAATAACTCTTTCTCATATGTGCTACATACACTCTTTTGTTGGATGATGAACACATTGCGTAGGATTACACGAACCCTCAATGCCGGAGTTAACAAGCTCCACAATTCAATGTTCATATTTAAATAACCTTAGAGCATAATAGATCATTGCAAAATAAACCAAGAACTAACATAGTGCACACACTGTCCACATTACACTATGAAGGAGGAATAGATCACATCAATACTATCATAATGATAATTAACTCCACAATCTACAAGAGATCATGATCATAGCCTACGACAAGAACCACATGGTGCACACACTAGTCACCTTTACACCATGCAGGAGGAATAGACTACTTTAATAACATCACATGAGTAGCACACAACTAGTAGCGATACAAAGCTCATCATATGGATCTCAATCATGTAAAGCAGCTCATGAGATCATTGTATTGAAGTACATAGGGGAGAGATTAACCACATAGCTACCAGTACAGCCCCGAGCCTCGATGGAGAACTACTCCCTCCTCAGGGAGCAGCAGCGGTGATGAAGATGGCGGTGGAGATGGCAGCGGTGTCGATGGAGAAGCCTTCCGGGGGCACTTCCCCGTCCCGGCGGCGTGCCGGAACAGAGACTCCTGTCCCCCAGATCTTGGCTTCACGATGGCGGCGGCTCTGGAAGGTTTCTGTGGGTTTCGTCCAACGTGATAGGGTTTTCGTGACGGAGGCTTTAAATAGGCGGAAGGGCAGCCTCGGAGGGGGCCTGGGGCCACCACACCATAGGGCGGCGCGGCCCCCCCTCTGGCCGCGCCAGGGTGTAGTGTGGGGCCCCCAGGGCTTCCCTCTGGCGGCTCTCGGGTGTTCTGGATGCTTCCGGGCAAAATAGGAACCTGGGCGTTGATTTCGTCCGATTCCGAGAATATTTCGTTACTAGGATTTCTGAAACCAAAAACAGCAGAAAATAGGAACTGGCACTTCGGCATCTTGTTAATAGGTTAGTTCCAGAAAATGCACGAATATGACATAAAGTGTGCATAAAACATGTAGATATCATCAATAATGTGGCATGGAACATAAGAAATTATCGATACGTCGGAGACGTATCACGGCCACATATGAACTAGTGCTATTAAGGGGTAAATCCCATGGTCATCGATATGAGCTTTATGAATCCCTCTTATCACCTTATGCATGTGTCAAAGTGCCGATATGGTAATGCCACTTCTTACCACACTTCAAAGAGTAGTTCCCTCTCACCAATACCAATATGAAATATTACATGGTGCAGAACATGTAATAACAAGAGAGAAAACTAACACACATTAATACTTGAAACTATAAATTATCTTAGATTCATCTTATATTCATGCTAGGGTTTCTCTATCTCCCCAAGAACTAATAGAACTACTCACACATGGAGACAATCAAGAACATCATCATAATCTTGTGGAATGAACGAGAGGAATGGAACAAATTCGAATACAAATCCACAATAGCAATTAAGATTACAACTATGGTTGCAGAATGGTGGTGATGAAGCTGCAGCGGTTGATGATGATGAATGGGATGATGGCTTGTCCTTTGAGGATCCACGTAGCAGTCCGGATCTTGTCTTCTCCAAAATTCCTTCTTGAGATCTGATCTGGGGCGGTGTTTCTCGGTTTCACGAAGCTGTGTGCGTCTGATCTCCGATCTGTCTGCGGGAGGTGAAAGTATTTGACGAGGCGGTGCTCCTGACAGGTGGTATAGGTGGGCTCTGCCTGCACCGATGCCCGTTAAACTCCCTGGAAGCTGTCCTCGAATTGTCCTTTTTCGCAGGCGCATTATTAAGTACAAAAATGATTTCTATAACGTGAAAATGCCAAAATGACAGTTTTCATTGATATTTCATTATTGACTTGTCATTTTAAGATCCTGTGAGGACAAGCATAAAAGGGCGCGGTAGCGCGGTGAAATACAAAAATACTACCACTACTTGATGATAAATTAACGAAATAGTGATGCAAAAACACTCATCATCTATCCTTTTACACAATTTTCCCTACTAGTTGGTGCGGTACTCAATTTGCCGCTAACACCTAAAGCATTTTTTATTATCATGGGCCGCATCAGACTCAACCATTATTGGAAACAAATTATTTTTTCCTATTTTCTTATATATCTTGATATTCACATCTTTAAAATATTTTGTATGTATCCATAAATTTGTGCATTAAACATTGAGATATATAGTTCAAATTTTTTTTCTTATATAGTTAAAATAAATATTAATGTAGTTCAAATTAATTTCTCGTGTACAAAAAGATGCTCACACATTTCATAAAACATATTCATGTGGTTCAAAATTATTACTCATGAGGTTCAAAATAAATGTTCATACAATTTTAAAAATAATTGTTCATGGGGTTCAATAAAAATGTTAATGTGATTCCAAATATATGTTTATGTATTATCTAAGTTTTAATATGATTTTTAAAAGAAATATTGAAAAAAAATATAAGAAAAAAAGAAAAAAGAAAAGGAAATAAGGAAAATATACAAGAAAAACATGAAAAGTATAGCAACAAAATACAAAAGAAACCGCTAATAAGAAGAAGAAAATGGAAGTCTCACCTTTTGGGCTGGCCTGCCACATGCAGGGTATGGACGTCACTCCCTATTTTACACAACGAGCGACAAATAAACCTGCCAAGCCGTTACATCCCGGTCCGACTACAACCCACTCCGCTTAGTGTTTCAAAAGACAAACAAGAGCCCACAACACACGCGTCCAACAAAAATTAGGCGCTTCTACACACGCTTTAGACATCAGTAGATACAAAACAAAGAGCGTTCACTTCTCCGCTCCAAAAAAGGAAGTGAACGCGGAGTGAAACCCAAAACCGAGAAGAAAAGATCCCCTCACCCATTTGACGACCACTTCCCAAATCTGAAATCGACATCGTCTCTATTTAAAGCTCCAAAGAAATCTAGATCGAGTATTGAGATCCATTCCGGACCCTGGGGAGGAGCGGTCACCATGCCCCAAACCAGTAGCCGCCGCGATCCAGAGATCGTGAACCTCGACAGCGATGATGACGACAACGTCGATGGTAAGAACACGATCTATTCACTTTCCCTCTGCTTGATCTGCTCATTAGGTTGGTTGTGGTGGTGGAGGGTTCCTCTCCTGATATTTGATCTCTGTTGATATCAGATATCAGATGGAGATCTGTGGTTAGGTAGATCATTGGTTCGGTAGCTTGAGGCGGAGGCTGCTCCTTTGTTATGTCCATAGTAGATAGTTGTTTATGCCCCCTTTAATCTTTTGCCAACCAAGAAGCTTGGTGTTTTTTTTTTCATTTTTTGTGTTGGTTCTATCGGTTGTTTCGACCGATTGTGCTCCATCTTTGGATTAGATAAATTATTGGAAATGGATAGGGTTTCTAGGATCAGCCCCCCTCAAATCTCCTTGTATTAGATGTCCATATAATACCTATCCTTGGAGATTGGTTAGGTAGTTGAGATCTAATATTAATTAGTATCTATGTTTAAATCAAGATGCAATGTTGTAGCTTCATGTGCATAAGCGTTTTTATTGTTCAGTAGCCCAGTGACCACTTAGTTGGTTTATTCATCTTTGAAGAGGTGTTTTATATATAATGAAGCATAACGGGGACTGTATTTTAATGGCTCAAATTTTCCATCTCAGGCTTCCATGGATTAACATTTTTATGTGGTTTTAATTCATGTGCCTAAATTAGTATATTCATTTGACAAAGGGAATGCATTAGTAAAAAGAAATATAAATTACAATTGGCTTCTACAATAGCGTAATGTCAAGAATTATTTAAGACATTAAACATACACACACCCTAAAAGACATAAGGATAAAATAAAATAAAAGGCAAAGTTAAGTGATCAACGACTTGCAACAACATAAAACAACCATCACCATTGCAACACAAGAACTGCAAACGAGGTTATCCATAGCAACTCCAAGATAACAATGCACAAATATTATTCTTGCTTCATTGAAGCTCCAACGTCAGACCATGAGTTTTTACCCGGAGAATGTTTAAGAAAACTGTACTGAACGTTCAAGGTAGCTTAGGCTTGTTAACACATCCTATTAGGGTGGCTAAATTATTAATACACTAGCACTTACATATTGCTAAAAGACATGACCATGTAGTTCTTGAATTGCTTCATATGTTACATTATAGAGAACACTGCATGATCTAGTTCTAGATATTTCCCCTATCTTATATGCATTCCATATTGTAACTGAAAAGATTGCAGGCATCTCTTGATTCAAAATATTCTTAGTTTGTTAATTCTTTATATTTCTTGTACTAGGAAAATTACTTGTGGCAGTCATAAGAAAATCATCTCATCGATTTATCAATCAACCTGTTAATCACTGCTAAGAGTATCTCCAATAGATGATGTAGATGTAAAATAACCGTCGTTTACATCACTTTAGCCAAAAATAGCTCCAACAGATGATGTAGATGTAAAAAATGGCCCAAAATTTTTCATCGTGATGTATATTTTGCACCACGCGATGCAAATATACGTCACTTGGGAGTTGATGTATCATAAAAAAAAACGGACGACAACATCATGGAATCGGGCTGAAATCACACACCGGTCCTCCATCTCTAGGCATCCGTACTCAATCGATTCAGATTAATTTGTACTATTGAGACTAATTTGACATGTACATGTACATCTAGTTTGGGAGTAATTTGGACTAATTTAGGAATATATTTGGATTACTATTTGCAGTTTTCTAGCCCCGGTGATGTAAAATACATCATCTCTCTAACTCTTTAGAGCAGAAACAGGTGATGTAAAAAACTAGAAAAAGAGCAAAAATAGGTGATATATTTTTTACATAACAAGCGAGATGTATTATAAATCATCTGTTGGAGATGCTCTAACTTCTTTGACATCAATTCATTGACCATAAATTAGTTGGAGATGCTCCAACTTCTTTGACATCAGTTTATTGACATGTGTTGAAGATGCTCTAACTTCTTTGACATCAGTTCATTGCCATAAATTAGTGTTTTGCAAATTTCTTTCAATAATAAACACTGAACCTCTAAGTTCTTGATATTTAGTATTCATATAGATTTCCCTTGTACATTTGATAGCATCCGCTCATTATTATTTGTGCCACTATTACATATTTTATTTCATCGTAGTTTCAGTTTCACCTCAAAGTTGACTTTGAAGGTCGTTTCTTGAAGATTTGAAAATAGTTGGAGATAAATAGTTTTTTACTTCACATGGTTTAATATATATATCCTATATATATATATGTAATATGTGTATCTTGATCTCCAGTATGTTTTTATATTTTGAGTATAGTGTCTCAAAACAAGCAGTCTCAAACAAGCAGAGGCCTGGAAGAGAAGACATCACAAATCATGAAGAATGGGTTGCATTCCTTTGAACTGCCCCCAAAGAAAAGGTTAATCCGCAATACATCTAGCAAAAGGAGCGAAACAAATAAAGACAAGTTGGACACTAAAATTTTTGAATTGTGCATGGAGTATGTCCATCATTTCTCTTATTTTTTGTCAATTATTATATTATTTTGATTACTATGTAGTTCTTATTATTTTTTCTACACAACTCTATGTTTAGGGACGTTTGGACATGCATAGATCCGGAAAAGGAGAGCGAATATGCATATTTTGATTCATTGTGGTTTAATACCTACATGAATGGGAATGATAAATCGGATGTCCTCAGATGGATAAAAGCTAAGAAAATATTCTCAAGGCGATATGTATTTGTCCCTATCGTTTGTTGGTATGTCACTCTCATTCTTATCTTGTGGAGCCTCTTATATGGTTGGCATACTATATATCACATATTCACTTCCTTGAGGCCTTGAATATAGGGATCACTGGAACCTCCTTGTGTTGTGCAATTTTGGTGAGACAGACTACCTAGGTACTCAAAAGGGGCCACGTATGCTGCTGTTGGATTCACTTAAAACGGACAATCTGACGTGGCTGCGAACATCCATCAATAGGTTTGATTCTTTATTTTTTCCCTTTCTAGGCCTTGAGAACTATTATAAACATGATTATCTGGCTGATAACATGTTTAGTTTTATTTTGTAGCATAGCTATGTGTATGCACAACTTAAAGGTCAAAAACAGTTTTTTTTAATCTATATGATCAGCCCAACAAGGAGTACATGCCTGTTTTATTTTTGTGAGAAACACCGAGTATAACATAGATGTACACATGAGCACACACACAACCATGTTTCGATAAATGTTATGATCTATATTTATCTTCTGATATTGTTGTATTTCAGATTTGTTGTTGATATTTTAAAAAATGAAGAGCGGGAAGAGTTAGAGCAGTTCATAAGTGAAGTCGAGCTCGAGTTTCCCGAGGTACGTTTCTTAATATCTAGAAGTTAGTATTTTTATCTGTTTTCGAAAGTTCTATCTATTTTACACAATGTTGCAGGTGCCACAACAAAGTGGGGATGATTGTGGTATATATGTTCTTTACTTTATCTACTGTTTTCTCGTGATCGAAGAACTAGGTGAAGATTTGAGCAATCTGGTGTGTCACCCATTTCAAACATTTATGGAATCTTCATGTTTGTGCCTTTCAAGTGTTTTACTAATTCTTTCTTCATTGGCCGATTTTATCTTAAGGATGCCTTATTCTATCCAGAGGAGCTAGAGAACCTAGAGGACATCCGTAAGGATATACATTCGTACCGAGAGTATGTATCTCCTGCCGATATTTATTTCCTGTTTGTTAAATTGTGATCTCATTTCTGTTTGTTACTTCTCTGCAGGAAAAAGGATGCCGAAATTGCAGAGTAGGCATGGCAAGATTGCATCAAGTAAACTGTTGTAAACGGGTAATGGAGATTGGCGCTTTTGACAAAATCATTTCAGCTTGCATTCTTATATATGTTTCTTCCTCTTGTGTTAATATCGTTTTTCTCTCTTGCTTACCCAGGTGACATCATACCTTATCTACCGACAAATGAGAGTTCCATCTTCTTCCATGGAAGTTTGAGATTGTCGATACTATGTTCGTTATACAGTTTATAAATGCAGCCAAGACTCAAGACGAAGATGTAACTTCTCCAAGCAGATAATTTTAGCACCTATTCCGTAAAGCAAAATCTACAAACGTTTCCCTTCGTTTAATTTAGGCATTATGTTAAGTGCATTTGATTGATTCAGTATGCATTTCTGCGTTTCCAGTCTATAATTGCTGAATCGTGTGTGTGATGGACCGGTTTTCATCCCACAAAAAACTATTGGGGGCCTTCTGGATTGATATACCATTTACCATTTATTGTTATTTGCGGAACGATAGTACTATTATTGTTATTTGCCATGTGTGGATGCACCGAGCTAGATGGTGTCTGCAGTCTGAATTAGGGTATGTTGTATTGGGATTCAGAAAAGAAAGAAAGAAGCCTTTTATACCTTTCTCAAAAAAAGCAGGCGCTTGTACGCACCTCAGTACTAGAAAACGAAGCGCGTTCTCTTCTTGGCTTCAAAAGAGGAAGCGAACGCGTGAGGGAAACCCACAGCCGAAAATCGAGATGCGTCCCTAAGCCACAAAAGCCGAGCAATCCCATCCATTCCCAGATCTGAAATTCTGAACTCGCCATCTCCTCTTTGTAAAGCCCAGAGGCAACCAAAGCCGAGCAATCCCATCCATTCCGATTCCGGTCGAGTGGAAGGAGTCGCCACCATGCCCCGCAGCAGCCGCCGCAACCCGGAGCCGGATGTCGTCGACCACGGCAGCGACGACGACGGCAACGTCGACGGTAAGCGCGCGATCAACCAGCACCTGGTCTCTTCCCTTTCCCTCGGCTTGATCGATCTGCTCGTCGCGGTGGTCGTGCATGGGCCGTGGGCGTCCCCGCGCGTCATCTTCTTCTGTTTGGCTTAGGTTGCTTTCTTGTTACTGGTTTAGATTCTTAGAAATAGATCGCTATATGGCTTAGGTCCTTGTATTACTTTTGTGTGCTGGTTCCAGCGGCTGCTCTCTCTTTAGATTCTGGAGATAGGTTATTTCCAGCGGCTACTCTCTCTTTGGATTACATACGTGATTGCTTGGAAATATACAGGTTTCTGCTGTGAGGAGGGGAACACAAGCGCTTTAATTCGATAGACATGCTAACGCTTTGGAGTAATTGCACAGAAAGAAACAACATAGTATGAGATGAAAGTCAAGTCTATGGAACAAATCTTCGACCAAACAAAGCAGGAAGCTAGACAATAGGCCTAGGCAAGCAATGGTCGGCTTATTCTGAATGAGGTTCTAGAGTAGGTTTCGGTTGTTTCAGTGCTAGGGGGTTGCAGTTTCAGTTCAGAGTTCTGATACCTTTTCTAGTTCGCCTGTGGTCGTTTTTCTTCTCTGTAAAATCTGTAATCTGTAATTTCGCCGTTTTCTGTTGGCCTTTCTCTCTCTCTATATATATAATATACTAGTAAGTGTGCATGTGCAACGCACATCTCTACCAAGACATAAAAAAATGCAACTAATATGAAAAATCAACGAACACCCCACATATATCTAGGATGCAATAAGCACTTTCAACAAAGGTACATTCTTTTTGAATTGTGTTTCAACCAACATCCACATCTAATATGAATATATTTTTATTATAAGGAAAAATTCAGAACATGCTTTTGCAAACAACCAAATTGTTCAAGGATTATTCCACAAATGTTCTCTGATTGTACAAATTGTTTCTTTCAAGGGATGGTCAAATCATGACATATTTGAATACTACAATCTTTAATCCCCCGCCTTCTGTCAAACAACCACGTTACCGAACAAGGAATGTGCTAACAGATCACTATGAACTCTAGCAACCCGTGGGGCAATAAACAATAAGATAAGTTCATGATCAAACAATATCCATTCTTCATTTCCTGGGCACTATTTTTTGAAGTGAAGTTGGCACTGCTGTTAGGAAATACACTTACAAATGGCAAAGAAAAATATATGCTATGGGTAAGCAGTAAGAAAATTTTCTGCAATAATAAGAATTCGCTATTAAAACAAGTAGATAATACCCCGCGCCTTGCTGCAGGAATTATGGTAATAAATTTTTTGATAGTAAAAACATATGAAATTCACCTTAGGGTAAAATGAGTATCATAATTGGCTGTACATCTTTCACAAAATAATGGCTACATAGAAAGCCTATTCATAAGGTGAGACAAACAGAACTCTCAAAATCTACTTACCATGACAGATATAAATTAATAATGAGACATCTGCGGTAGAAAACTTGAGCATCTCATTTTTGTTGATAATTTGAAGTTCCACTTGATTTAATTACACCATGCACTATATGCTATATAGCAGGTTCCATACAGGTGAACAACCGTAATCTTGAACTGGTCATTAAATAGGAAAGGAGTTTTCATATTTTATCCAGTATAGATTCTATAAAACTGGTCCGTTCTCTGAAGAAAAAGCATGCTTACCTTACAAAGGGGCTTGTCAAATAACTTTAGAAAATATTAGTGTACATAAGCTTCAGAAGGTAAGTATAATTTGAAGATAGGGTCTTATGTAGAAAGAGATGAATTGTGAGGACCGACAGAATTTCAAGCACCGGTAGTTGCTAGCAAGTGAATCCTTCTGCACTCTAACCAGCCAACAAAACCCAAATAAGCCAAACACGTGTCAGTTTCCGCAAGCTTGAAACCACCGAAGAAGCAAACCAAATCTGCAAAAGTCTCTTCTCCAGATCACTCCCTATAACTGGCCAAAGTGCAAACCTTGTGGCAGTCCTGCGCAGAGACGAATCAAGATTAGAAAGTCGATTAATACTTTAAGTTCAGATTGGTTTTGCCCCCCTGCATACTTCTCGGGGCCTCAATGGGTAAAGTAGAGAGCTCATGAATTCCGGCGTGGGTGTTGGATTAGTTAGTCGCAAGTCGACTTCTTACGCCGCTGGGGTGGATCTCCGCCATGACACCACAGCGTGGAGATGACAAAGTCATGTTGCCATACTGAGACACCATGTAAGAGTAGGCATAACAACGACGCATACCAAGCTGATCACGCAAAGAACTGAGGACAGGAAGAACTGTGGATGGAGGAGGCTAAATGAGGAAATAATGGTGGATGCGTGGCGTGGTGGTGGAAATATAGGCAAACCATTAAGCGGCGACAACCATTATTCGCCTGCCATAATCATTCTCGGCCATTTAGGCGATGGCTGCTAGCTTGCTCCTCTAATCATGCTCAAACGTTTACTTTCCGTGGAATTGAGGAAAGGCAGGTTTACTTTCCGTGGAATTGAGGAAAGGCAGCACTCGCCTTGCTAATCAATGCTCAGTGGCTTGTATTGTTCCGTCTTGTTTCCATGCAACTGTGGCAAGGAAAGGCTGCTGGGAGGCGAGGCGAGGACACACACGACGCGCGACCGCGTGGGCAAAAAAATGCGACGACGTGACTGCACAACAAGCCAGGAAAATCTTGTATTGGGGGAATCCCATCTAGAGATAAAAGAAAAAAAATGAATTGTGAAAGATGATTCGGCAGAACAAAATGCAGTTTATAGCGTACCAAAACAATAATCCAAATGATGGTTGCACTGGTTTTAATGAATGTCCATATAACCTTCGCATAGACCATATGTCAAGGTAATCTATCTCAACAGAAAGAATTATATACTGCCCTGTCAAAAATCAAATATGTAAGTGGCAATTTTTCATCATGTCACAATCTGGTCGTTAAAATGAATTTCAGTAGTAAGATGTAGCGACCATTGTCATAGATAAAATAAACGTTTCCCTAAGGGAATATTTGAAGAAGAAAACATATCTTAATCTCCCAGATCGTAATGAAGGGTGAATAATAAAAAAACAGATAGAACACTGATTTTTATGAACCGTGTTTCCACTTCCTTCTTTGTAGCAGCAAGCATAATTCATTCATCAACGAACTCCACCAAGGTGGTGGGACTACAAGACATGAGAAAACAAAATGTGGATATCTAGTTGGGTGGTACAAAAAATGGCTTAAATGTCAGCATTAGTAAAAGTAAAATCTACATCCTGCTGACATTTCATTGCTTGTTCGCAGCTGAGAAAGAAAATACAATCTTTATGTGTGTGGCAGAATTTGCAGCTGGGAGGATATCCATCATGGTCCATCGTCATTTTCTCGCCTCCGATGCAAAGGCAGAAAAGTGGGAGAGGAGATAGATCAGAAGGGACAGCACCTCGATTTAGAATCGCCACTTCCGCGGCAGGTCCTGCCATGGAGGTTGACTGGAGGAATAGGTGCGTGATTTGTGGGGAAGTTGAGGCGGGTGGTTAGAGCGGGCGTGTTGAGGTGCTCAACATTGGAGCGATGTAGGATGTCTGATTGACATGATTTAACCGATCAGATTTAATGTATCCCAACAAGTTTGTGCTTTTATAAGTAGTGGAGATAACATAAAGTCCTCCTCCATGGTTCGAAAAAAAATAGACAGGGGTCTCTAGGATCCTTGGCCCCTCAGATTGCATGGTATTAGATGACCTCCTATTGTCTGCCCTTGGATATATAGAGGGCTTGAACTTTTAGATTACAATGGTATCTCCGTGTAAATCAAAAGGCAGCACTAAAGCTGCATATGCAAAAGCGATTTTATAGTTCAGTAGACCCATTGCACCTTCGGTGCTATATTCTTTTTTGCATGGACTAACATGTTAATGTTGTTTCATAGGTTACGTTACATAGAGTACTGCATAATCACATCCTAGATTGTTTTGCAATCTCATCCTAGAGTACTGCATAATCACATCCTAGATTAAGCCTGATTGTTAGTTTCATAACTCCTTACATTTCTTCTACTAGGAAAATAATTGTATGAATCAGAAGCAGATCATCTCATGGATTCATGAATCAAGTTGTGATCACTACTAACATAAATAATCCTATTATGCTTATGACATGTAGATTATTATTTCAGTCTGAACTGTAGTATGTGCTTCAGTTCACCGATCATAAATTAGTGTTTTGCAACTTCCATACAACTAGAAAACATTGGACCTGTAAATGCTTTATATTTTCTCTTCACACAGATTTCCCATATAGCTGGTTATAGCATCCACTCATTATTAATTGATCTACTGTTACATATTTTACTTTATTGCAGTTTCTCTTTCACCCCAAATGTGGCTTTTCAAGATGATTTCATAAATATTATAAACAGTTGGAGACAAATAATTAAAAGTTTCAATATGTGATGTCTGTATATCCTGATCTCAAAGTTATTTTATATTCCGTGTATAGTGTTCCAAAACAAGTGCTCTCAAACAAGCAGGGGCCAGGAAGCAAAGACATCGTTGAGCTTGAAGAATGCATCACCCTCCTTTCACCTCCCCCCAAACAAAAGGTCTAGCAGAAGGCACAAAACAAGTAAAGACAAGTTGGACACTGAAATTTTTGAAATGTGCATGGAGTATGTCCTACATTTCTCTTTTTTTTTTTGTTACTCTCTACTTTACTTCGATTTGTTGTTCTTATTATTTTTTGCTACAACTCTATGTGTAGGGATGTTTGGACATGCATAGATCCGGAAAAGATGACTGATTATGCATATTTTGATTCATTGTGGTTTAATATCTACACAAATGAGAATGATAAATCGAATGTCCTCAGATGGATAAAAGCTAAGAAAATATTCACAAGACGTTATGTATTTGTCCCTATAGTTGGTTGGTAAGTTACTCTCACTGTTATCTTGCGGAATTGCTTATATGGTTGTCATGTATACCACATATTCACTTCCTTGAAACCTTCACTATATAGGGGTCACTGGAGCGTCCTTGTGTTGTGCAATTTTGGCGAGACAAAGTACTTGGGTACTGAAAAGGGACCACGTATGCTGCTACTTGATTCTCTTAAAACCAAAAAGCCGACGAGACTGCGAACAGCCATCAACAGGTTTGGTCCTTTATTTCTCCCTTTGTAAGTATCGATGATTGTTATAAAAATGGTGATCTGTCTGATAACATGTTTATGTATTTTTCTATATCATAGTTATGCCTATACAAATTTAAGTATTAAAAATTAGATATGTTTTCTTGCCTATATGGTAGCCCAACAAGGTGTAGAGGCTGGATTGAACGTTTGAAGCCCCCTGAGACCTTTTTTGTTGAGAAACACCAAGTATAACCTAGACGCACACAACAACGCTCGTATATATGTTATGATTTATATGTAACCTTACAATTAGTCTAGAATATCCTAGATTTATTAAACTTTTATTGCTTGTGTACCAGATTTGTTGTTGATAATTTAAAAAACGAAGAGCGGGAAGAGATAGAGCAGTTCATAAATGAAGTTGAGCTTGAGATTCCTGAGGTTTGAAATTTTTATCCTTTTTCAAAAATTCTATCTATTTTAATAGTCTACATTGTTTCTTCTTATTTGAATTTCCGTTTTTTAATACTTACACAACTTTGCAGGTACCACAGCAAAGTGGGGATGACTGTGGTATATATGTTCTTTACTTTATCTACTGTTTTCTCGTAATCGAAGAAATGGGTGAAGATTTGAGCAAGCTGGTGCGTTACCCATTTCAAACATTAAGGAATTTTCATGTTTGTGCCTTGCAAGTTAATTTAGTAAAGTTTTTCTTCATCTGGCTATTTCGTTTTAAGGATGCCTTGTTTGATCCGGAGGAGCTAAAGAACCTAGAAGACATCCGCAATGATATCCATGCGTACCGAGAGTATGTATACCCTGTTATTCCTTAGTTCATGTTTGTTAATAAAGCTGTAATCTTATTTCCTTTTTGTTACTTCTCTCTGCAGGAAAAGGGATGCCAAAATTGCAGAGTAGGTACGGCAAGAACACGTCAAGATTGGTGCTCATGATAAAATCATTTCATCTTCTCTTATATATGTTCCTGCCTCTTGTGTTAACATTGTCGATTTTCTTCCTCTTACTTACCCAGGTAATATCGTAACCTATCTACCGACAAATCAGAGCTTCATCTTCACCGGTGGCAGGTTTCGAGGACATTTAAAGAGTATCAATCCTGTGTTGGTAATACAGTTTATACATACTGTGAAGACGAAGATGCTACCTGGTCCAAGCAGATAGCTTCAGCAACAGCCAGCACCTAATTTATGATATACAGGATTTACAAGTGTTTCCATTCGTTCAAACATTTAAGACACTGCTATGTTGAGTGCATTTGGTAGATTCGGTTTGTAGTACATTTTGAATAACTTGGATCGATCGGTTATCGTCCTGTTTTTGTAGACAATATAAATCTTTTGTTACTGTAGTTTTTTAAAAACTGTAGATGAGATAAATCTATGGGGAGACGTTTGATATGGCTTAATTGCTATTTTCATGTGTGCATGCATGAGCTAGGCGGACGCGGTGTCCGTAATCTCGAATTAGCAGTATGCCGCAATGAGTTTCAGTACAAGAAAACTCCTTATTTGGGGCAGCCGGGCAGCGCAGTGTCTCCTGCATGTGCAGTGTAGTTTTTTTTTTAGTGGTAAGAACACCTCTAACAAGCCCGTAAATCCTCCCGGAACTGAATTTTTTCGGCGGATTTACGGGATCGAGCCGATAGTGGCGTAGAACGGAGTCCGAATCGGTGGGTCGGCCGTATAAGAAGTTTAGGGGCCCGAGAAACTACATCGTGGACCCGTATATATACAAGCCGCGGAGGGGAGTAGGGTTCCAAAACCCTACTCCCTCCGCCGCGTCCGTCCCCTCCACCGCGCGCACGGTTGGACTCCGGGCGAGCAATCGCGGAGCCACCGCCGCCGTTTCTCCACTCTCTCCACCACCACCGTGACCGCATGGCTGGGGCGAACAACGGCGGCAGGGTCTTCCAGTCCGAGGCCGAGCGGCGCAAATGGAACCGCTCGGAAGGCGCGAGGAAGCGCAGCGCACGGCGCTAGACCAACAGAGGTCTGACGCCGCCGGGGAAGCTCGCACAATACGCGAATAGCGGGCGAGGGGTTGTCCTCGGCCGCGTCTGGCCGTGCGCTCTGGCGGCTCGCCCCGGACAACAGCAGCGACGAGGAGGAGGAGGAGGAGGAGGAGGTGCCGGTGCGCCTCCAGTTGCAGTCGGGGGACTACGTCCTCAACGATGAGGAGGAGGCGACGACCGTCGTCTCCGCCGCCGAGGCGCGCGCGCTTTTCCGCCGCGAGGAGGCGGAAGCCGTCCGTGCTGTGCGCGAGTGCGAGGCCGCGCAGAAGGAGGCGGCCGTCCGCCGCGTGAAGCAGGAGGTTGTCAACCTCGACTACGAGTAGGCCGCCAACGGTGTAGTCTTCTGCGGCGTGCATAGTAGGTCACCGCCAGCGAAATTAGTTTAGTTTTGGAGGTGGGCGCCGACGACCACCTCAAATGCAATGTATCTATCGATCGTATCTATCGAATTATGTTTAAATATGTTTGAATTTCAGTTCTACTGCTTGTTTGCGATGATCACTTTAACGGCAAATTTTGAATTCGGCGCTTTTCGGTTCCGAATACGGGTTTTGTTCTGCGCCACGCTCAAAACCTCTCGCGATTTTCGGGAGACTGAACTAACTTTTTTCGGTTCCGAAGAATAAAGGCTCTGCTAGAGATGCTCTAAGGCCGTAGCTCTGCATTAAATTAATAACGCCTTAACTTACACGTAAAACAAGAAAAAGATAAAAAGAAACACAGCTTGTTCATCAAAGCCTTTGTCCAGCTCTGTGATCTATCTTACAAGAGCAGCAGAAGTAGAGTCAGCGAAGAAGCACGCCAACGAGGATCTTGTGCCCTTGTCAACCTTAGGGAGGCCAGCCGTGTCGCACTGCCATCGTTCACCTTCAAAGAAAGCACCACGCTTTCTCGCCCCGGATCGAGAGGTGCCGCACCCGTCAAGAGGTGGAGCAGCTCCCCTGAACACACAAGGCCAAAATGACACACACGTTGCCAAAATGACCTCAGCGCCGCCACCCACAGACCTCTCTGCCGGCCGCAGCACCAACCACCACACTAAGACGTAAACTGTCAGGCAAGTCTCCATTGAAGACACGGTGAGAAAGGGCTAGTGTCGGCCTGGCCAAGAGTCGCCGAAGCTTGCCCAAAGCAGAACCTTGCGAGCGCTTCACCAACCAACACACCACCGCATGAACATCAACCGCTACCAGCTACCACCAACTACCGCCGAGCTCAACCACCAGACGCGCTATCTCAAGGCAGCGCCTTCATGAAGGGTACAACACCGGAGCGCCGCCGCTGCCTAAGATGAAGTTTTGGGTTTTCACTAGAGATAGGTAGGAAAGGTAGGAGGGTAAAACAAACCTCGAAGTCACCTTCAAGAAGGATAACGGTGCGCAACATCATCGACATCATGGCCACCGCCGCTGGCCAGCCCCACCTCTGGTCCACCCACCGATCGGCGGAGAACCAGTGGCGAGGAGCACGGACAAGAAGAACGGGGAGGAGCAGCCGTATTTAGATCTTGTTCACATGCCAAGCGGAGCGACCTTCGAAACCACGAGCACACCTGCCACCACCAAGCCACCTACGCAGCCAAGGTGACGGCAAGCAGCACCAACGGCCGCCACGCGCCGCCAGGTTAGCGCCGCCCCCTCCCCCCCCCCCCCACCCGGGGTCGCCGCCCCGGCGCACCGTTTGCCTCGAGCGCAGGAGATCCCCTCCCATAACCCATGCGAGAGCCAAGCGATCGATTCCTCGCCGCCCCCTTCACTGGATTTGGGCGCCTTTGGCTGGAGGCCCTCTGGGGGAGAAGAGAATAAGGGAAGGAGGAGGGAGGGTTGGTGGCAACCGGCCTAGGGTTTGGCCCCCTCCGTCTCCTATAGAAGGCGACACGAGGGAAGCGAGGGGAAGCTAGCCAATGAGAGGTTCCAGTGCAGTAGAACAGGAGCAATCGTGGATCGACTCCACTGCCCCACATCATGCGTGCAAACATGTCTTCCACATTCGCATAGTGTCGGTCGAGTTGAGCACCACCATGTGTCCGGCATGGCTCTGGTAGACCTCTCGTATTACTTAAGCATAGTCATATTTCCTCCCGAGTCCCTCCGTCTCCCTCCCGAGTTGCTTCCCTCTCGAGCAACTCCGGAGCCCCCCCCCCCCCCGCCTACCCAACCCTAAGTCCCCTCCCTCGCATCGCTTCTGGCCGTCGTTGCCGTCGCTGCCGGTGGTGATGGCGGCGCCTACCCGTCTGAAATGGCAGTGCGCAGCAGAGGATTCTCTCGGCTGCGGCTCATGGGGGTTGGTGGGCATCGGTGGAGGGCCTTGGGCGGCGAGGCTGGTCTTGGCCAGGGCCTGAGCACCTCCACTGGATCGGCGACGAGGAGGGGATGGTGCACCGTCGAGCACCCGCCCGCACGGTGGTGCCCTAGACCGCCTCGATCCGATCTAGATCTTGGGCCAAGGTCTCGACTGGGTGGACCTAGGCACGTGTGGTCCTGGTGTTGGTCCTTGCCACGCTAATGGACTGCGCTGGTCTGCCCTCTCCATGTCTTCTGATCTGGTTGGTAGTTGACCGGTGGTGAGGGGGCAGCTAGTCTTGGGAATAATGTTGGTGGTCCTTGGATTACACTCGCGCCAAGTGAAGATCGGTCAGAAGCTTCTTCCCACCGGACTGGCTAGATGGTCGTGTTCCGGAAGGCCCTGTCGGCTAAATTCATTGTGCGATCAATGCCTGAAGATTGCTGGATTGGGTGTTTTCGGTCGTGCGTACCCATGTTTTTATCTGACCGTTTGGTTTTAGAGTGAACGCTTCGACGCTCTCATGGCTTGCCTTTGAGTGCAGCAACTTGGCTGACGAGGTCATCGAGAGAAGCTTCCGGAAGCGCAGCTGCACAAAAGAAACTGTTTAATAGAATTCTACAGAGGCAAAACCAGGTACAAAAGAGGCCGGTTAGCTCAAACAAACCTTGGCACTGGCTGTGGGTAAGCTGGAGCGCAGCAAAATCCTCAGTGAGGTCGCGATGTTCCCACAGCAGGTCCTCAAACAACTTTTTGCGTGAGTCCAGCACGCCCTGCAGAAGTTAAAAAAAACCGTGAGGGATGCCGGTTTTTTCGTAGTTTCGCGCCAAATGCCGCATGCTTAACCCGAAACTCGGGGACTATGTATGCCGGTTTTTTGGCAGTTTCCCACTAAGTACTACGTGTTTAACCCGAAACTCGGGACTATGAGGATATATCTACAAGATCTAAGTTGGAAACAGTTCGGTATGAGGATAAAAGTTTAAGTTCGGATGAAAGACTTACTAGGACGTTCTTGTCAACGTCGTGATAGGCATTGTCGAACTCGCGCACGCTCCGCTTGAGCCACGCCAAGTGCTGCACAGTTCTCCGAGGACCGCGGCTATCCATCACAACCTGCCCGTCCTTGCCCACGGCGAGGGTGGCTTCTGTCATGTTGGAGGTATTCCATGCATCGACGTACTTCTGAAGCGTGCCCAAGTTGTCCGCGCCCCGGTTCAGCTCGATGATGCGGCCTGTTTGGGCCGAGATCTTCTCGCTGACGCTGATCGTGGCTCGCCCAGCATGCAATGTAAGGGCATGTGAGCCGGTGGGCTGAGCCACCACGGCATGGAGAGCGCCGGAGAGCTGCTCCGCAGTGATGTTTGTGCTCCTCCGGGAGGAGGACTTCTTGGCAGAAGGAGCAAGGGGAGGCTTGCTTGAAGATGCCAGCAGCGGCGCAGCTGCGCCCTTGACCGGGGAAGATGGATTCGACGGTGCAGAGGAGGAGACCTTGGACGATGAAGCAGTTGGTACTTCAGTTGTTTTCTCAAGGACGGGTGGAACCAAAGGTTCCGATCTTGGGGCTTCCTGAATGTTGCTGGCGCCGGGGCCTTCAAATTCTGGAGGGGAAGAAAAATCCTCCTCGACGCGGTGATCTTCTGGTTCAGGGGCCGCGTTCCCCTCACTTGTAGTACCTCCCCGAGGGGAGGAAGGAGCTTTGCCGGCACCAGACTGTGCCGGACTCTCCCGAGGAGTGTCCTGGGTCTTGCCGGTATCCTGGGGGGGCTTCCGGCCTCATACCAGGCGCACTCCTGGTGAGTTCAAGAGCAGGTCTGAAAAATGAAAGAAGATGGAAGTTAGTCACAAGAGGTGCCAAAAGTGAAGGTATAAACCGGAAAGGTGCGTTAAGGAAATTTACCTGGAGGAGGTCGGAATGGTATTCTTCTTATTCTTCGGAGGCCCGCTGCTTAAAACCTTCCGGCGCTTGGAAACCGGTGTGTCGCTGGAACCAGCTTCAGGGGCCGAAGCCTTCCAGACTCAAGAGGCCAGAGGGTCTCCAACCTCAGCAGAAAGAGGGGTCACATGCTCCAGCACCTGGCGACACCGATCAGTTGAAACTGACATCGCAGGAATGGCATAAGATAGGGGAAGCGGGTCAAGTATCTCAAGTATTATGCAATCATCCTCATCGCTGTCGGGATCATTGGCCAGAGCTCTTGAAGGACGAGATGCAGAAGTGTTACCGGAACGCGAGGTATGGCTGGAGCCCATCTCGTGCGCGGAACCGGTTCAGAAAGGATCCGGGTCCTCATCGTCCTCGTGAGTGCGTCTGGGGGCGTACGATTCCGGCTCCTTGGCGCTGATGCGAGCAAATTTCTGCAACACAAGGCACAAACAAATTAGAGAACAGTTTTCAACATTCCGGAAACAATATTCCGGAAGCCCCAAGATCTTACTTGGGGCGCTGGCGGGCGTCTGCAGCAGTGAGGCTCCAAGCCCCATTCCCATTTGACTGGCATCTTTGTCTTACAGATTTGTTTGGACTTGGCGACCACGTCGGCTCTGGAAAGCCGGAAAGTAGTGATCCGCGTGGGATCAAACCGTCCGGTCATCCGGCATATTTTCTGAACACGGCGGTGCAGCGGGAGGACCCTGCGCGCGATAAAAGTGCGCACGATGTCGTCTGCTGAGAGATCAGTGTCCTTCTTGAGCACCTTGATATACCGGATAATCCGGTTGGTTTCATCATGGTTGTCCTTGGGTTGAACTGCTAGTTGGTTCTGGCGGGTGGCGGCGGAGAGATACGCCGGAAGGTTGATGTCGTTGCCTAATCGACGGTACCCCGGAGGAGGGATCCTCACGAGGGGGAGAAGAAGTAGGGGCCATAGGGCGGAGTGCTCTCGGGACGGTGGTACGCGAGTTACCCAGCTTTGGAACACCTGCACGATGACAGGGCCTACTGCTGCTTGTCTGGAATTATCTGGGCGCTTTCGCGTTGTTACAATGAGTTGTGGTTGTGAACGTGCCTCTAAGGCTCCCAGGATCCGGCTTATAAAGGCGCACGGATCTAGGGTTTACATGGAGAGTCCTAGCCGGATTACAGATAGCCTAGCTACGGTACAATATCTTGCCGTGCACGTCACGGATCCGCCTTCCATACACGTCGTACTGGATCCGGGTTCCTCATGGGCCCCCATGGATCCGGGTTACTCCTATGTCGGTACGGATCCGGCTTACTGATCCTGGGCCGGACTTCATCCTTCATGATCAACAGCAACTGGGCCGCCCGATGGGCCACATGCCTCATCACCGTCTGTGGGCCACCCGGGCTTGCCGGATCTAGGCACTGTCGATGGTACACCCATGAAGTATACCCACAACAGTAGCCCCCAGAGTTCTCCGAGTTTCACCTGCAGTTTCCGCCATGCTTGTACCTTTAGTTTCCGGCATCGTTGGCAACGCGGAGAAACTTGAAGAACTCCAACTTCGCATTTTCTTCTTTTTCCAACTTACAGCCGGAAAATGCTCTCATCCTGCGGGACTTCATCCATCGACGTTCCAAATAACATTTCCGGGTTACTCCCTGCTCGCGAACGAGAGCCAACTTATCTTCACGCAATTACCCGGAATCTTAAAAGACTCAAACGGTTCCGCCAATTCTGGCGCTATTTTTGCGCGATTTGTGCGGTAACTTATCTCTGGCCATTTTTACCGCTAGGGTTTGGGACACGTGTCACGCATCCAACGGCGCGACGCTTGCGTTCCGACCACAGGATGCGGAGCACGAATCTTATCCCCTCAGCCTATAAATATCAGCCGTCGAGACCCCTTACCCTCATTCACCCCCTTCTCACCTTCCTGCCGAGCGCCGCCCGTGAGCCCTTCCTCCGCCGTGCCGGAACCTGCCGGAGTAATCGCCGGAGCATCGCCGGAGCGAACCCACCACCGCAGTGTTCTTCGTGTTCTTAACTCCGGCGAGCCACCGCACGGAAAACTCGTCGCCGGCGACTCCGACCACCGCACACGCCATTACGGTAAATCTTCGAGCTTCATCTTCGCGCCGTAGTTGGTAGGGGTGAACCTGGGGAAGATGATGTGGGATCCGACTAAGGAAAGTTTCCGCCAAACTCTTTTTCTTCAGATGTCTTCAACGACTCCACCTCCGAGCTCGGAACCAATCATGGCGACGCCAATCTCCTCCGCCCCTCCTCCCTTCGCTCCAGTCAGGCTGGATCCTTCAAAGGATTCCGGCAAGGAGGCTGAGGGGACCTCTGCTCACCCGGAGAAAACCTCCGGGGCGGGTCAAACGGAGCAGCAGGCGGAAGAGGCTGCCAAGAAATCGAAAGCTCGGAAGCGCGACTCCGAAGCTAAGGGGAAGTGGTGGCCCTGCACCACCACTGAGATGGAATTGAAGAATCTCGAGGCGGAGGGCTTCCTGCAACCCGGAAGCTGGAGGTCAGTTCCAAATGAACCAGCTCCGGCTCCAAGGGACGACGAGATGGTGCTGACAAAGGCACTGGTGGAGCGCGGATTTTCATTTCCGCCTTCGGACTTCTTTCGGGAGATTCTGAAGACGTATGGACTCCAACCCCACAACATATCTCCGAATAGCGTGCTCGCCATCAGCAACCACGTCGCTCTCTGCGAAGGCCACCTCCGGGTTACTCCAGAGCTTCCCCTCTTCCAATACTATTTTTCTGTCAAGAAGGAGAAGATCCGCCAGACTTCCGAATTGGCGACTTGCGGTTCCGTCACCTTCATAATCCGCCCGGGCCGCGTCTACCCCCCCACCGACCGCCACGAATCCGCGAGGTACTGGTCCGGGGGTTTCTTCTACTTGAAGGACGTCTCCGACCCCGCGAGCGACAAGAAGCTGCCGCCTTTCAAGAACTGCCCCGCCACGGAGCTTCCATCATGGATGCACTGTCCCCACTTCTCCGACTCACCACAGCTGACCCGCGCTGTCAGGTGGATCTGCAAGCTCACGGAGGAGGGGCTGACGGGGAAGGACTTAACCCTTTCCTGGTTCACGAAGCGGATCCAGCCGCTGCAACACAGGGATCGCCTGATGTTTGAATACACAGGGCGCGACGATCCAATGCGCGCCACCAAGGACAATCTCTCCGCCGACGCCATCGACAAAAGGATCCGGGTCCTCATCAAAATCCCACGTGAACTCCACGTTCACGTATGCAACAAAGACATCCACACGGAGGGATCCGGAACCGCGGTACGTCGTCTTGACTTTGGTTTATTGTTTTTCTTCAAACTTTTTTTGTCTAAGTGTTAACTTTGCATTTAGCTCGAGGCGCTTGAGGAAAGCGAACTCGGAACTCTCCTCCGAGTCCCGTCCACCGGCAACGCGGATCCGGAAGCCGCATCAGAGGCGGAAGCTCCTGAAGCTCCACGTCCTGCGAAGAGGAAGAAGCCAGCCCCTTCCAGCCCTTATGCGAAACGCCCTCGCGAGACGCTCAGCATTGCGGCTACCCGGAAAGCTGAAGCGGAAAAGAAGCGCCTCTCGCTGATTAATACCAGCAACAAAGGGCAGCCTGCCATCCAGCATTTCTTCAAGCCTTCCGGGTAAGCGTCTACTTCCGAGACCCAAGTTCTGGTTTAACGCTCAAACTCGTACTTATGCTTTTATGTCATTTCTGAAGTTCCGGAAGCCAGCCTCCCAAGGCCCCCAGGGTCCCCAAGAAGAAGGCCAGACCATCTCCGGCTTCTTTTCCTATCACTCCTGAGGTAGAAGTTCCGCCCAAGGCTTCATCTGCCAGCAAGCCGGATCCAAAGGATATCATCGACATTGATGACCTTCCTGAAGATCCCGTTCATCATGGCGATTCCGCCAAGAGGACCTCGTCACCAATTCCTCCGCCAGATCAGCCAAGCTCCGCCTTCGCGGGGCCCACTGAAGGAGAACAGGAGCAGAAGGCTAAGCTCCTCCAAGTTACCAACGCGATCCGAGTCAACCTCCAACCAACTCCGTCCCTCCAAAAACTTACCCTTGCAGAACGTCACGCGGAAGTTTCCGCCATGCTGAACAAGGTATGGGGAAAACCGGACGAGGAGGTGCGTGAACTCGCCGAGCTGGAGAGCAACTTGAAGGATTTTTTCGCCAAGCACAAGGAAGTGCGGCAGGTAATACTAGCCCCCAAGCATTGGGTGATATAGTTCCGTGCAACGTGTATTATCCGATGCTTTCCCAGAATGTACTTTAGACGGAATTTTAAAAAAAATTATACCTACTGAATTCCTCGCTAGCCCCCAGGATTTTTAAATATCCGGCTAACTCCCTGCTGCTTCACAGACCACACGGAAATTGCACGAAGATCTGCGCATTCACGTGCTAGAGCAGATCACGGAGATCGAGGGGCTGCGCCAGAACGCGGAAAACAGCCAAACACTAGTAGGAAAAGCCTCATCAGTGGCGCACGAAAATTCGATTCTGTGGCGCATGGAGGGTGCGCCACAGAAACCTCGCCACAAAAATAAGCTTTCTGTGGCGCATCTGGCCGTGCGCCACAGAATTAAGGTTTTTGTGGCGCACTCGGACCGGTGCGCCACAGAAATAAGTAGTTCTGTGGCGCATGTGATATAGCTGCGCCACAGAAATAGGTGCGCCACAGAATTATTTTTTGGTGCGCCACAGAACTATCTACAGGTATACTCGATTTTGTGCTCCCTGGTGTATTATACAGGTTTTATACTGGTTTTATACACAGTATACAGGTTATATACTGATATAATATAGACAGATATAATATGGACATATATAATCATCACATCATCATCACATTACTTAGAGCCCGATCGAGTTATACATATAGCTCCATACAACTCATAATCCATGCAAATTAAGAAAGTTCTCATCATCTCTAGATACAAACGAAGTGACACCGGCCGCCGCCTACACTAGGATGAAATAGAGTACCGCCGCGACGATGGTGAGCAAGAGCGAGAGCACAAGGAAGGCCTTCATCTTGCTCTTGTTCGCTTGGTGCACCCTCCACTTGGCAACCGCCTCGTGTCTAGTCGGGTACCCTTTGTAGCGATTGCCGCTGAACTTGTGCACTGTTTCTTGCACTCCTCCCACTCCTCGTACACTCCCCGGAACCCGCCTCGAACACGACGTAGTACGTCATCTCTATGGACACAAGGCATATTAGTATATAACGCAATGGAAAGAGTTAGAGGGTTCACATGCATACATATTCACAAGAATTAAAGCAAGGAAATAATAATAAACCTAAAAGAAATATAGCATCGGTATCACATAAGTAATATGGTTCAACGATAACGACTACAATAGAAATTGAAGTCCAACAACGACGACCACCGTTTCGAGCAAATTAAGCAAGTTTAGTTTACAACACGGTACAAATTGTCTATCGATTCAAAGTAATGCTAGCTAGGCACACCGGCCTCGGTCAACGAGACGTCTTCTTGAGCGGCTCCGGGAACGGCTTGTACAAGTCCTTCGTCGTCCACGTCCTTCCATCACCCTGCCTATGTAGGCGTTCTTCGATATCCCTCTTAGGCAACGCTCTGGCTACGTGTAAGAGCCCCGATCCGTTGGATACATCTTGTAAGATAATTTCCGAGAGCTTTACTTGGATGCGATGGAAGTCTTCTCTAAGATCATCATCACTGATTTCCCCCGACATTTTAATGGGGTCTCACTTACTAGGTGGCAGAGACATCATCTCTGCATCCTCGACAAACCCTTTAAGGTGATGGAGGACATAGAAGGCCTCCTTAATGCTGCCACTGGCTGCTTGATACAAGGGAAGTTGATCACGTGCTTGAACCCGATCTTTTAGTGTCCGGCCTGATATATTGCCCATTCTTGTCGAAGGTGCCTCCACTTTTGGAGTAGCCAAGGATAGCCTCATCGAGAACACCCCTTATTCTCGTGTAGTCTTTCTTCGTCGTCGTACTCGACGAGTCGAAATACTGGGCTAGTGACCACTTTGGATCTAGGATGATGAGTGTGCAGTATTTGTCCCTGCTCAACACATGCAATTGAAATGGAATGTTGGAAATGATCGGCAATGGAAGAAATATATAAGAAAGCATAAGTTACGACGGCCGTGAGCGGATGTGTACTTACTCGGGAAAGACAGGCAGAAGAATGGTGTTGCTCTCTTTGTGCATGAGCATGAAGTTCGGAGGTACCGCACCGCCTTGGTCCGTGTCCTTGAGCCGTCCTGGAGCTGGCTATCGCGCATGTAGTAGGGATCCGCTACCGCGATGTGGCGGGGTCTCTCTCTGTTGATCTTCATCTGAAGATTGATCGCGTATAGGCGCACCAAGTTATAGTCGAGCCGTTTCGAGTGAAATAGATTGAAGACGTCCTCGAACGCTATGAAGAAGATATCCGCGGGGTCTTCATTGACGAAGCTCTGGTCGGACGGCACCTTGACCGAGAACACCGGGTAATTTGGATCCTTTTCTTTAAGAAGGACGCTCTCTTGATAATGAATAGAGTGCTGCAAAGGGAGCATTTGTCCACTTGCGAGGTGTTCCATGTCCGGAGGCGTATAGGTTTACCAGCCTCATGACACCGGGGCAAGCCATCCGGGGTAGGTGGTACCATGTCGTCGGCCCGGATCCTCTTAGGAGCAGGCTGGCTCGAAGATGCGCCCTTCTTGGGTCCTCTCTTCCTTCCCTTCTTCACCTGACCTACTGGGGGTGCTTGTGGTGCTAATGGTGGTGCTTCGGGTGCTGGTGGTGCTTCTGAGGTTGCTGGGGTTGATTTGGGTGGCTCCCCGATGATCGTCTTACGCAGCGTGTTAGGGCTGAAAACGGTAGCAGGCTTGACTTGAGCTGGATTGCCAGCCTCCGGAGGAGTGTCTTGAGAAAGACCCGTGAAGACCAGGCGCTGCTTCGTGATCGTAGGGGGACGAGTAAGTTGATCGCCGTGTGTGCGGAAGGCTTGTTCATCCATAGGAGGCATGTACATATCTTGGCTGCAGGGCGCCAGTGTTGATGTAGGCATCGATGTCATCATCATCATCTACATCGTTGCCATCAAGTGGCGCCATGTCCTGGACCTTAGGTGGTGGCGGTTGCGATGCCGCCGCTTGGCGTACCGCGTGTCTAGTAGACGGTCGTTGCGGTAGCGCTCCCAACAACTGTTTGTGTCGTCTGGTGGTGACGGTGATCGTCGGTTCCTTCCGGGTGGCGGCGGCGACCGCCGGTTCCTTCAGGGTAGTGGGGGCGGCGACCGCCGGTTCCTTCAGGGTAGTGGGCGGCGACCGCCGTTTCCTTAAGGGTGTCGTCGGCGCTGGCGATCTTGGGCCGGATGATAGGGGAGGTGGCGCCGGTGCTTTTCTTACCACTCGGAAGACCCCCCTGCACGAATCTGGTTCTTCGGCCATGTCATAAGCCATGAGGTGCAATCCCCAAGGGGGAAAACGTCGCCTTCGTGCATTGCCCGGAGGTTGAAAGGGGGGGAGGGCGTAGCGGTACTCCGGCACTACCATTACCAACTTGACCTTCGCCACGTCTTTCGCCAATGTAGTGCCGTGCATAACGCGGGAAGCCATGACATAGCCGCTAGCAACTTCCACCAACTCGCCGCCGGGCTCCACCGTTTGCCGAAGTATGCATTGTTCATCCAGAGTCAGGGGCGCCATGTTGGGCATCGTGAGATGGCAGTCACGAAAGGCATATATCGTTAAAGACGAGGACGCGAAGGAGTAACTAATGAGTTTACCTCCTTGATGGCGTCGATCTCGGCATCGTCGATACAAGGGCGGCGGTTGGGGGCGTCGATGCGACCAGTTGGAGCTGCGGCGGCGGTTGGAGCTGCGGCGGCGTCTGGTGGAGCCCCGACGCCGGCGTCGGGTGGAGCGGCACCGTCGGCGACACGTGGAAGCTTGAGTTGCTGCCGCTAATGCTGGGCACATGTATCGGCCCCACTTGACCTCCCGCATTCCAAGCAGCTAACCCCTCCATCAACCCGGGGGGATGATCTGCCGGATCTTCTCGTCCAATAACTTGTTCATCATCTCCGTGTTCTCCAGAGGCTTTTCGACCACCAGCTTCTCTAGTGACTCCACCTTCTTCTTCAGCTCCTGAACCTCGGATTTATCCTTTGCCGATGACCTCCTCTCCAGCTTTCTCGTCTTGGCATCCGATCCGTAGTACTCGGATAGCTTCATACTTGTGCCAAAGCCGGACACACGGCCACCCGACGTCGGTGGCTTGTCTAGCTCCCTCTCCTTGTATTTGTTCATCGCCCTGTTGAAAGGCGTGTCCCACGGTTCCGTCGACCCCTGGGACGACGGGCCAGCCTTCGTCAACTCTTCATCCTTCAGACAAAGGAACTTAAGGTTAGCCCATTTGGCTTCATTGCCTAATAAGATGAGCGAAATAATATAGAACTATCCTTACCAGGTACTTCTCGAAATCCTTCACGTCTTCGTGATCCGTAATAAATTCCCCCGTCTTCCAGTCTAAGTAGTAGCGGGACCGGACAAAGTTCCTAGCCTGTTCATCCTGGATTTTGTGCCAGGGGTTTTCTTTCCCCAGACGTACCATCTCGGCATCCTCCTTGTCCCAAGTGGGCTGTTTTCCTCGGTAACCGCCGCTTCCGCAATGGTGGGTCCCTAAGTTCAAATCCCGCATTTTCTTCCCCCAGGCGGTCCATTTTTTAACATCGTCACTCTCTAAGTAAGACTTGAATGCATTAAAGTCTTGTAAGGAGAGCGACGGTTCTTTGGTACTTATCCTCTCCCAGCTTTCACCGGCGTCGATCTTTTTCTTCAGCCGGTTCTTCCAGCTGCTCAAGGCGGTGCTCATCTTCGTGAGAGCTAAAGAGTCCACCTTCTTATTGAACGGCTCCGGGAACGTGTATCGTTGGTGAAGCTTCTGGAGGAGGGATTGGACGATAGCCTCGTTCTCCTTGCTTCTGAGGTCTTGAGTTAGGATCGGCACGGTTTCACGGACGATGCACCCTAGTTGCATGCCGTACCCTTTGGCAACCCACGAAGGCTCCATCGGTTGGCCACTTGGGGAGACTACCGTGACAACATCGGTGACGTTGGCGAGCACTTGCGGCCTCCGATCCCTCCTCGCCCTCCTCGCCGTCCTCTTCTTCTTACCCTCCTGAGGGTTGCCGCCGCTATCACCTTCCGTGCGGTTGGCCGCGTTCTCTTCACCGGTCGTCTCTTCACCGGTCTGGGCGGCGTCGTCCCAGGTATCTTCATCGTCGCCGGTGTCGGCGGCGGCCCCCCGGCCCTCTCCCTCGGAGGCAGTGTCCCGGCCCTCTTCCTCATCGTCGGGCGACTCGGCGGCGGCCTTCCGGGGCTGCTCGTAGTCCTCCCAGAAGTCCTTGTTGGCCTCTCTCGCTTCTTCGTTCTGGCTCCTGGGCTTAGAAGTGTTGCCCGACATGTTTATTTTTGCACTTCATTAAAAAGAGGCAACAAGTTAGTACAAAAGTGAACCAAAAAATTCGGCATGACCTTTGCTATTTTTTCTACGTAGGAGTGCCCATTTCTCAACCGAAACGGAAGTTAATCAACGCTTCGGGAGAAATGGGCAACTCAATGAAATCCCTGCAAAAATATCCACCATATACACCATATATCCACCATATACACCATATATCCACCATATCCACCATATCAGTTAGTACTACAAACCAGAAACCTGGAGCACTACAACAAATTAACCTGGAGTACTACAAACCAGAAACCTGGAGCACTACAACACCATATAGTTCCTATTTTTTTTAACCTGGAGCACTACAACAAATTAACCTGAAGCATCTACAATACATCAAACAAAACCTGGAGCATCAGTACAGGAGGCATTATTAACCTAGAGCATCAATACAACAGATATTATTAACCTGGAGCATCTACAACAAATTAACCTGGAGAATCTACAATACATCAAACAAAACCTGGAGCAATCACCTGGAGCACTACAACAAACCTGGAGCATCTTTTTAACCAACTGTTAGCATATTTAGTGCAGCCAAGGCAGTAGCTAATGACTTAGAAAAATGACTTCAATAGTAGGCAGTAGCATTTCATTCAAAATCAACTAGGCAGTATCATTTCATCATTAGCTTGTTCATTTTTTCATTTGTATTAAAAAACCTATTGCATTGTATTAAAAAACCTACTGCATTGTTCATTTTATTGAACCATGTACATCAACAGAGTAGTAGCAGCTTCATTTTAATTTTCATTTAAACAAACTTCATTCTTTTTCAGAGAGAACTTCAAGAACTTTATTAGCTCTACTGCATTTTCTCAACGAACACAGTTCATATATACTATATATATACTGTATATATACTGCAACCATCTATGCATTTAATCATGTATTTAATTAGTGGTCATATGTGAACTAAAACCATCTATTTAATCAGTGGCCAAAGGTGAACTAAAACCATCTACATTCAAAACATTACCTAGCAGTAGTAAATTTGTATCTACATTCACTAACTACATTCAAAACCTAAATCAACCAATTCACTAACTACATTCACTAACCAATTTGTATCTGCCAATTCACTAACTACATTCAAAACCTAAATCAACCAATTATTTGTATCTACATTTCTCTGCCAATTCGAATTTAGAAAATGAGCATGAGCTATTGCTAACATAGCATTACCTACCAATAGCTAGCATAGCATTACCCAGCAGTAGCAAATTTAAATCACCAAATTATATCAACTAAATAAACCTACTGCTAGCTACTGCTGCTACTTTATCAACTAATTAAAATTGTCCTAAAATTGTATAATTGTTTACTGCAAAACACAAGAGACCAATTAATTGTTTACTGCAAAACCAATTAGCTCTAGTGCAAGCAATGAATTAAAAAACAGCAACCAATGAATTAATAAAATAGCAAGAACTTTCTACATCTAGCTATGGAGCCCCTGAATTTCATCACATAGAAAGAATATAATGCCATAACCAAGAAATTAGCTACTGTTAGGATCATGGCAATTCTTTGATGGCTTGGATGGCTTGGATCATGGCAATGCAAACAACAAGAACATGAGACAATACAAAATCTGACCAATGTTGCCCTTCTTCTCCGAAATTCGGGCACAAGACAGTGGGGAGGGGGACAAGGGAGTGGGGAGGGGGAGAGGGAGTCTCACCGAACGGCGGCAGTGGCAGGGCGCGGTGGTGATGGCGTTGTACGTCCTCCTCCTCTGCGGCGGCGGCTCGGGCTGCGCGTCCTCCTCCTCGATCTGCGGTGGCGGCTCGGGCTTGGGCGTCCTGCTCGGCGGTGGCGTGCCCGTCCTCCTCCTCCTCCTCGGCGGCAGCAGCGCTAGGTGGCGGCGTGGCGGTCCTCCTCCCTCCTCCTCTACGGCGGCGGCTCGGGCTCGCGCGTCCTCCTCCTCGATCTGCGGTGGCGGCTCGGGCTTGGGCGTCCTGCTCGGCGGTGGCGTGGCCGTCCTCCTCCTCCTCCTCCTCCTCGGCGGCAGCGGCGCTTGGCGGTGGTGGTGGTTGCAGTGGCGCTAGGGTTGTCGGGGAAGGAAACTGATGTTGTGAGTGTGGGGAAGAAAGGGTCGATCGATATTTCACCAAGTGTCTAAATTCTGTGGCGCACCCCTCCATGTGCGCCACAGAATTAAGCATTCTGTGGCGCACCAGCTCTGACGTGCGCCACAGAATCCCTTAATTCTGTGGCGCACCTAAAGGGGCGTGCGCCACAGAATTTAGGCACTTAGCAAAACAAAATGGTTTACTGCTGTGTACTGACAGTTACTTAGCACTAGCCCAGTGGTTAAGGTCAATGTTAGCCCATTAGTACCCAGGTTCGAACCCTGGCTGCCACACAATTTTTCTTCCTTTTTTTCACATTTTAGTTACATTTCAATAAATAACACAACATTATTTAGTAATTAGTAGAGTATTATAAATTAATTGTCTCATACAAACATGTACGTTCTTGTTTCTCTCACACACACATGGATGTACTTGTCTAACACACACTCACACACACATGTGATAGACCAAAAGATCTTCTTCGTCCCGGCTTCGAGCTCTAGCTAGCGTCTCTTCGCAATCTTCTTGCCCTTTCGGTTGTTGGCGGTTGAATACTTTATGCCGGCCACCTTGAGATTTCTTCGCGTGAACGGACAACCTTTAGAGGGTAGGGAGGTCTTCCTTCTTACTTTACTAGTAGTAGGCATGTCGAAGTGCCTGTCGAATTCCTCCTCAATCTTCGGGTCACCGTTCTTGTCCAAGTCTTCCTCGTTGGCGTCTCCTTGCATTCCTATGATGCTCCTCTTGCCCCTCCTGACGACAACACGGCTAGGCCTCGACGGATCGGTGATGAAGAAGCATTGGTCAACTTGGCTACCGAGTACCCATGGCTCATTTTTCGCGGATGCGTTCTTCGATTTTGCATCGGGTATAACCATGGTTGTGAAATATCGGCCTTCTTTTTCGACCTTCTTGGCCCATCTCACACGAAACATTGGCACCGTCTCTCCACAGTAATTGAGCTCCCATATCTCCTCGATCCTTCCAAAAAATCTTTCATTGACATTAGTCTCATCATCGGCGTATGACAGCATAGTTACTCCTGAGTTTTGATTTTCACTATTTCTGTCCTTCTCCTCGGTGTAGAATCTGTAACCGTTGATGTCGTACCCCTGATAGGTCCTTACGTTATGCGCGGGTCCCTGTGATAAGGTGTATATGAGTTTTTCATCTTCGGTAGAAGGCGTATTTCTCTGTGCTTCAAGCAGTTGTGTTTGCTTGAACCAACGCGTGAAGCTGGAGTTGTGCTCTTTGGTTACGTCTCCCATCTTCCTCGGCCGGCCCATATCGATGTAATTCTGCTCGACCATGCTTTTGTGCTCTTGCACGAAAGGTTCGATCAGTTTTAATTGTTGTAGCGCGACCCGGTGAGCCCTGTCAAAGTCGTCGCGTCGATTTTCAATGCCGACATGGACTGAGCGGTAGCCCTCGCGGTGACCGACTCCAGCGAGCCTCCCGAGGTGTGTCCTGGGGGGTAGACCAACATGATCCTCGTCATCCTCGGTGCTTAGATAATTCTGGCAGAAGGAGATGCACTCGTAGGTTAGAAACCCCTTGGCCATGCTTGCGTCTGGACGGGCCCTATTGCGAACGTATCCTTTCATGACACCGTTCTGCCTTTCGAAAGGCATCATGTTGTGGAGGAACGTTGGGCCGAGCTGCTTGATGTCTTCAACGACATGGAGAAGGAGATGGACGCATATATCACAGAATGCAGGCGGGAAGTAAATCTCGAGCTCACATAGTATCACCACGATCTCATCCTGTAGCATCTTGAGCTGCCTCACGCCGATCGACTTCCTGGTGATAACGTCAAAAAAGTTGCATAGGCCAAACAGCGTATCACGGACGTGCTCGTCCATTATGCCTCGGATCGCAACGGGAAGTATCTGCGTCATTAGCACGTGGCAATCGTGAGACTTCATCCCGGTGAACCTCTTCTTCGCTACGTCCAGATATCTGCTTATATTCCCCGAGTAACCGTGAGGAACTTTCACTCCTAGGAGGCACCTGAAAAACTGCTCGAGCTCCTCCGGACTCGTTGTGAAGCAGGCAGCGGGAAGCTGCACCGCGTTCTTCTTAGCCCTTTTACGGAGACGTTGAGTCCCTTCCGTCCGATCATCATCATCATCATCATCGTCGGTATCGGGGCTTGAAGATCTTTCCGATGCCAAAATGTTTAAGATCGTATCTTGCTTTCGGTCCATCCTTGGACTTTTCTGAGTTGCAAAGAGTGCCAAGCAGACTCTCGGTAACGTTCTTCGTAATGTGCATGACATCGAGGCTGTGGGGCGTGTGGAGGACCTTCCAGTACTCCAAGTCGTGGAAAACAGACCTCGCTTTCCATACACCGAGCAGCGGCTCTGGCTTCGGTCGCTTCTTTCCCGGCGCTGGGCACTCCTTCCAATTTTTCAGAAGATCATCGATTTCTGCGCCGCTCCTCGGGCGTGGGGGTCCATCGGGCTCATCTTTACCATTGAACATATCACCGCGTTTTCTCCACGGGTGATCCAAGCGAAGCCACCTTCGAGCACCTGGGTAGACGGTTTTCGAGGACCCGGGATCCCTTGGTAGTTGTAGATGCGGGGTATCGTCCATGCACTTCACACAGCCGTTGAATCCGTGGCCCACCTGGGCAGATACATATGCGTAACCAGGATAGTCCGTGACCGTCGTGATCAACGCGGCTCTCATATCGAAATAAGTTCTAGTGTAGGCGTCCCACGTACGGGGTGGCGTCTTCCACAACGTGTCTAACTCCTCTTTCAGCAGCCCGAGATACAAATGCATGTCGACGCCTGGTTGTTTCGGCCCCTGAATGAGAATACTCAGGTGTATGTACCTTTGCTTGGTGCACAGCCACGGGGGTAGGTTGTAAGGCCATACAAACACAAAGCCAGGTGCTATGCGTGCTACTCTGGTTGCCGAACGGATTGAGTCCATCGGTGCTCACACCCAGCCTGATGTTCCTTGCGTCGCCCCGAACCTAGGGAAGGCGATGTCCAATGTTTGCCACTGCTCAGCGTCGAAGGGTGTGTCAGCATATAGCCCATCTCCGGATCTTCTTCGGGCTTCTGCCTTTCCGCGTGCCATTGCATGAGCTTTGCTTCCTTAGGGTCCACGAAATACCGCTGCAGACGGGGAGTGATAGGAAAGTACCATACCACCTTTCGAGGTACCTTCTTGTTCCCAACCTTGTACCGTCCGTGGCCACACACCGGACATGTGGTTCTGTCCTTGTACTCGCACCTATAAATCACACAATCATTAATGCAGGCGTGGTATTTTTCGTGCGGTAGGTCAAGGGGACACACGACTTTCTTGGCCTCCTCGGTACTACTTGGCAATGTGTTCCCCTCCGGGAGACGATCGTGCCAGAATTTTAAGTTCTTGCTGAAGCTGGAATCGGTCCACTTGTTCTGCGTCTTCATCTGCAGGTAATCAAGCGTTACATGCAAGCGCGTATCCTGCGGACGACACCCAGGAAAGATCGGAGTCATCCCGTCTTTCTCCATTTGCGACAGCTTGGCTCTCTCTCTAGCTGCAACTCTATCGTTGCTCGTCTCCGGAGGAGAAGATCTTGAACATGAGAGTCCCGCAAGGCCGAAATTAGCGGGGTCGCGCCGGAATCTTCTTCTTCATCATGATGATGTTCTCCGCCGGCATCTTCTTCTTCATGATGATCTTCTCCGCCGACTTCTTCTTCATGATGATAGTCCCCGTCGGCATGATGATAGTCTTCTTCATGATGATAGTCATCTCGCTCGACATGGTCTTCATGCGCACCATTTGATGGGGCCGGCCGCGCCTGGTTGTCTTGCATGAAACCGCGCCTCAGCAGGTGCTCCTCCAGTTGTCCGGAATCAGGGTTGATCCAGCGCTCGAGTTTGCATGATCGACACGGACATCTTATCTCGGCGCCTATTGTTCCGAATCATGTCCTCCTTCGCGTCTATCTTGTATCTAGAGATTCGAGCGGAACTCATCGAGAGGACCATGCTTGCCTGCAAATGGTATACATAGAACAGGAAATTAGAACCGCACCAAATGCACACACATGCATGGGCCGTACCTCTCCTCAAGGTATTACATGGAGCGGAAAAATTCGGCATGACCTCTCCTCAAAGTAGGACATATGGGTAGTGCAAAACTTGCCGAAACGGAAATGAATCAACATTTCGGCAAACATCCATGCACCACACCGACACACACAAGCGCTTCACCTGCAACAAGCATCCATACACACGACGGCCACACAAGATCAACAAGCATATGCATGTCTCCTCCAAGCATATGTATGTCTCCTCCAACTACTCACCTTCTAGATTCGATACCGAGACGAGACCGCGATCGATGAGTTCGAGAGGAGGAGAGAGTATGGAGAGCCTTCTCCTCAACTCCAATTAAGTATCAACCAAAGTAAGTGCAATAAATACCCAAGCAAGTGAAAAGTAGAGTCAAAATGGTATGAGAGAGAAGGGGGGGACGAGCTAGATGGAGGAAGAAGAATGACTTGTGTAGTGTGGTAGGTGGGAGGTTGGCTCACTTTTGTAGATCTGGTTCGCTAATTCTGTGGCGCACCTGAACAAATGCGCCACAGAATACCTTATTTCTGTGGCGCACGAGCCAAGCTGCGCCACAGAATAGCTTATTTTTGTGGCGCACCGTGGCTGTGCGCCACAGAATAGCTTATTTTTGTGGCGCACCGTGGCCGTGCGCCACAGAATATCTTATTTTTGTGGCGCACTGCAGTACATGCGCCATAGAAATAGTAAAACCAATGATTGGGGGTGTCAGCTGGTGGGACCCACCTAGTTTTTGTGGCGCAGGGTTCTTTGGTGCGCCACAAAATTAAGCTATTTTTGTGGCGCACCTTGCCTGGTGCGCCACAAAAAAAGTTTCTGTGGCGCATATTTAGTGGTGCGCCACAGAACTAAGCTTTTGCCTATAAGGGTTTTCCTACTAGTGAAAAGGCTATCCAGCTGCTTGAGACCCGCCTTAAAGGTACGAGATCCGGGTCTTCACTTTTTGTACTGTCATAGTTCAGGATGCATAATGTGTGCAACTTTCTGCCTTCAGAAGAATCTGTCAAGCACTCCTCGTGTGATGAGCTTTCCGCCAAAGTCAAGGTGCTTGAAGCGGAAAACGAGTCCCTCAAAGCCTTCATCCAAGAATCCTCAAGCAAGGAGACTGAGGCGAGGAAAGAGCTCTCCGAGAAGCATGCCCGCGACCTGGCGGAGCTGAATGAAAAACTGGAGAGAAGCCAGGGCCGCGTGATTTCCACAATTGCCAAGAACAAAGTTCTGGATGCGGAGGCGGAAGCCATTGACAAACTTATCTTCCGTAAGCATTTTTCCGTATCGTTGCTCCGACTAACTTGTATGAGTCCTCTCTAGCGGAACTGAATCTCTTTCTTCCACAGCAAGCCTTGGCTTTGAATGGTCAAAAGAGTCAAACCTTACGAGGACGGAGGCATACGATGAAGCGCGGATATCAATTGACGCGTTATTTGAAGCCTGTCGCGGAATCGCCACAGCTCTGTCTCTGAAGAAGGCCAAAACCACAGTCATCGATACGATGACCAAACTTATGAAGCTGGTGCCGGATTTCATCAAGGACTGGCAGGAGTCTTCAGCACGCGGAGTCGCCTCCCTAATCCTGGCCACCTGCAAGGCTCACTTCCCCTCGCTCAACCTGGCGAATGTTGCACGCGGAGCCCCCAAGGGTTCCGATATGGATGCCCTCCTCGCGGAAACCGAAGGCTATGAACAGCTGTTTGTCAGGCGAGTGGATCACTCGTTCTGGTATAACAAGCACGATCTGCCCGAAGGATTTTCCGATGCAGAGGAAGAAGCGGGTGAGCCGGAATATTACGGGGAAGGATCCGGGTCAAGCGGCGAGCATTCCAAAGGAAACTCTGGTGACGACTCCGAAGCCGGATCTGGTGACAGCGACGACGGCTCCTCCTACCAGCAATCAGAAGAGGAGGACTCCGAGTAGAGTTCCTATTTTAAACAATGAAACAAGTTGCATCATTTTGGCCCCAGAGTGGGTTTGTAATAAGACTTAAATTATTAAGTAGCTAGGAACGAAACGATTATGCATGGGGCGGAAACACTTATCCTGCTATCCGTTAATGTTATGTGCATGTTTCGTTTTATGTCGGAAAGCAAGTGCTGACTTCATTGTTTTCCGGCTTACTCGCTTGACCTTCCGCGAGCCGGAAGACCTTAGCCGGAAACGCTCGCCAGCGGCGACGAAGCCCAATGGCAGTCCGTCAATAACCGCGGAAACAAGCCCCCAGGCATTGGTGCCGGAAATCGCTACTAGGAATCCACAAGTTCGCAACAGATAACAACTTAATCAGAAAACTTAAGCTTACGTCCTAAAGGACGGTTTTGGAAATCACAACTTTCATACACGCCTAGGCGGAAATATCCAGCTCTGCGGTTTTAGTCGGAAAAAAAAAACATACACGATCTAAAATGAACAAAGGAGGTAAAAGACTCAAAGAGTGAACCACAAGCTTTATTTCATTGATCATGTATAACTATTACAGAGTTTATAACTCGGAAAATGTATGCTAAGTGTAGAAAGGACGTAGCTGTGCAATGTTCCAAGGGCGTTCTGTCTCACCGTAGATATCATCCGGATCCTCACGCTTGCGTTTCCGGTGCCAATTAGCAGGTCTGTCCCTCAGCTCACGGAAATCAACAAGGTAATACGACCCGTTATGAAGCACTTTGCTAACGACGAAGGGTCCTTCCCATGGAGATTGCAGCTTATGGTCTTTCACCTGTCGAAGGCGGAGGACCAGGTCTCCTGCCATGAAGGAGCGTTTCCGAACTCGACGACTGTGATAGCGTCGGAGCTTCTGCTGGTAAATGGCGGAGCGCTGATCAGCTAGGTTCCGAGCTTCCTCGATCAGGTCCACAGATAGCTGTCTGGCCTCGTCAGCTGTTTCTTCATTGTAGGCGGAAACCCGCGGTGAATCGTGGATGATGTCGGAGGGAAGCACGGCTTCAGATCCGTATACCAGGAAAAAAGGGGTAAACCCTGTCGATCTGTTAGGGGTAGTTCGTAAACTCCACAGAACAGCTTCCAACTCATCAGCCCAAGCTCCAGCTGCTCGTCGCAGCGGTCCTTCAAGGCGTGGTTTAATTCCTGACAATATTAGGCCATTAGCCCTTTCAACCTGACCATTGGACTGTGGATGAGCCACAGATGCGAGGTCCAGTCGTATCCCCATTGTTTCACAATAATCCCTCAATTCTCCTTGAGCGAAGTTCGTGCCATTATCTGTGATTATGCTGTGTGGGATGCCGAATCTCATCACGAGGCTGCAGACGAATTTTAGTGCCGTAGCACCATCGGCTTTTCTCACTGGCTTAGCCTCGATCCATTTGCTGAACTTGTCAACAGCGACCAGGAGGTACTCAAAACCACCAGGAGATGATCTTTTTAACTTACCAACCATATCGAGCCCCCAGACCGCAAATGGCCAGGTGATAGGTATGGTCTTCAGCTCTTGGGCTGGAGCGTTTGGTTGAGTAGCGTAATACTGACAACCTCGGTAGGTCTTAACTATTTTATCAGCGTCTTCTTTAGCTGTAAGCCAATAGAAACCTAACCGAAAAGCTTTTGCAACGAGTGATCTGGGAGCGGCATGATGCCCGCAATCCCCTGCGTGGATCTCTCTAAGGATTTCAATGCCATCTTGATTGGAGACGCATTTAAGAAATACCCCTGCTGCACTCCGTTTGTAGAGCTGTCCATCAACTATTGTGTAGGTTCTTGCTCGTCTGACGATCTGTCTAGCGAGGACCTCGTCCTCTGGCAACTTCTGATCGATGAGGTAGTCCAGGAAAGGCTGTGTCCAAGCCGGAATGATAGCCATCACTTCCCTAGCCGGAGACACTGCCACCTCTGGGTTTTCCGGGTTAGCGCCCTTAACTGAGGGTATCCGGAGATGCTCCAGGAAAATGCAAGTCGGAATTTGTTTACTGCCCGATCCGAGCTTGGATAGCATGTCTGCCGCTGTGTTATCGTCTCTCCTGACGTACTTGACTTCGTATCCGAGGAAGCACTTGGCGATCTCGTCAACTTCGTCTCTGTAGGCCGCCATGACGGAATTTCTGGCGTTCCAGGTTCCGGCTACTTGTTGTGCCACCAGGTCGGAATCTCCACAGCATATGATGTGCTTGATCCCAATTTCCTTAGCGATGCGCAGACCGTGTAGTAGAGCCTCATATTCCGCCATGTTGTTAGTAGCTTCGAAGTGGATCTGCAGAACATACTGCAGTTCTTCTCCGGTAGGGGACTTTAGGGTGACTCCGGCTCCTGAGCCTTGATGCTGCTTGGATCCATCGAAGTGCATGACCCATGTTTCTGGTTCCGGCTCCAGACTTGCATCCGGAGCTTCTGTCCAATCTGCGAAAAAATCTGCCAAGACTTGGGATTTAACCGCAGTCCTGGGCTTGTAAGCGATGTCGAAGGCGGATAGTTCAATGCCCCATTTAGCCGTACGTCCTGTTGCGTCAGCGTTGTTGAGAATTGTTGACAGCGGAGCCTTGCTCACGACTGTTACTGGATGCTCTTGGAAGTAATGCCTCAAATTCCGGCTGCCAAGGAACACGCCATAAGCTAGCTTCTGAAAGTGAGGATATCTCTGTTTTGATTCCGTCAGCACCTCGCTAATGTAGTGGACAGGTCTCTGGACGTCATATTCGTGACCTTCTTCCTTTCGCTCCACCACGATGACGAGGCTGATGACTTTGTTGGTAGCTGCCAGATAAAGGAGCATTGGCTCTGACTCTGCTGGAGCTGCCAAGATAGGTGGGGAGGTAAGTATTTCCTTCAACCCTCGAAGAGCTGCGTCAGCTGCGTCGTCCCAGACAAATTTGTCTGTTTTCTTCAGCAGCTTGTACAGAGGTAGCGCCTTCTCGCCAAGACGGCTAACAAACCTACTGATTGCTGCGACGCAACCAGTTAGTCGTTGCACATCTTTGAGACAAGTTGGCCGTTTGATGCACAGGATTGCCTTGATCTTTTCCGGGTTAACCTCAATGCCTCTGTGAGAGACTATGAAGCCAAGGAGTTTTCCGGCTGGCACGCCAAAAACGCACTTCAGCGGATTCAACATCATCTTGTACCTGCGGAGGTTGTCGAAGGTTTCTGTGAGGTCGCTGATCAAGTCGGAACCTTTCCGGGTCATGACCGCGATGTCGTCGACGTAGGCGTGCACGTTCCGGCCGATTTGGTCCTTCAGGCACCGCTGCATCGTTCGTTGGTAAGTAGCACCTGCATTTTTCAAACCAAAGGGCATAGTAACATAGCAGTAAGTACCAAACGGGGTAATGAATGAAGTCGCCTTTTGGTCGGATTCCTTCATCCGGATCTGATGATACCCGGAATACGCATCAAGAAAACACAGAAGTTCCGCCCTCGCTGTCGTTGCCTAATCGACGGTACCCCGGAGGAGGGATCCTCACGAGGGGGAGAAGAAGTAGGGGCCATAGGGCGGAGTGCTCTCGGGACGGTGGTACGCGAGTTACCCAGCTTCGGAACACCTGCACGATGACAGGGCCTACTGCTGCTTGTCTGGAATTAACTGGGCGCTTTCGCGTTGTTACAATGAGTTGTGGTTGTGCCTCTAGGGCTCCCGGGATCCAGCTTATAAAGGCGCACGGATCTAGGGTTTACATGGAGAGTCCTAGCCGGATTACAGATAGCCTAGCTACGGTACAATATCTTGCCGTGCACGTCACGGATCCGCCTTCCATACACGTCGTACTGGATCCGGGTTCCTCATGAGCCTCCATGGATCCGGGTTACCCCTATGTCGGTACGGATCCGGCTTACTGATCCTGGGCTGGACTTCTTCCTTTATGATCAACAGCAACTGGGCCGCCCGATAGGCCACATGCCTCATCACCGTCTGTGGGCCACCCGGGCTTGCCGGATCTAGGCACTGTCGATGGTACACCCATGAAGTATACCCACAACAGTAGCCCCCAGAGTTCTCCGAGTTTCACCTGCAGTTTCCGCCATGCTTGTACCTTTAGTTTCCGGCATCGTTGGCAACGCGGAGAAACTTGAAGAACTCCAACTTCGCATTTTCTTATTTTTCCAACTTACAGCCGGAAAATGCTCTCATCCTGCGGGACTTCATCCATCGACATTCCAAAGAACATTTCCGGGTTACTCCCTGCTCGCGAACGAGAGCCAACTTATCTTCACACAATTACCCGGAATCTTAAAAGACTCAAACGGTTCCGCCAATTCTGGCGCCATTTTCGCGCGATTTGCGCGGTAACTTATCTCTAGCCATTTTTACCGCTAGGGTTTGGGACACGTGTCATGCATCCAACGGCGCGACGCTTGCGTTCCGACCACAGGATGCGGAGCACGAATCTTATCCCCTCAGCCTATAAATATCAGCCGTCGAGACCCCTTACCCTCATTCACCCCCTTCTCACCTTCCTGCCGAGCGCCGCCCGTGAGCCCTTTCTCCGCCGTGCCGGAACCTGCCGGAGTAATCGCCGGAGCATCGCCGGAGCGAACCCACCACCGCAGTGTTCTTCGTGTTCTTAACTCCGGCGAGCCACCGCACGGAAAACTCGTCGCCGGCGACTCCGACCACCGCACACGCCATTACGGTAAATCTTCGAGCTTCATCTTCGCGCCGTAGTTGGTAGGGGTGAACCTGGGGAAGACGATGTGGGATCCGACTAAGGAAAGTTTCCGCCAAACTCTTTTTCTTCAGATGTCTTCAACGACTCCACCTCCGAGCTCGGAACCAATCATGGCGACGCCAATCTCCTCCGCCCCTCCTCCCTTTGCTCCAGTCAGGCTGGATCCTTCAAAGGATTCCGGCAAGGAGGCTGAGGGGACCTCTGCTCACCCGGAGAAAACCTCCGGGGCGGGTCAAACGGAGCAGCAGGCGGAAGAGGCTGCCAAGAAATCGAAAGCTCGGAAGCGCGACTCCGAAGCTAAGGGGAAGTGGTGGCCCTGCACCACCACTGAGATGGAATTGAAGAATCTCGAGGCGGAGGGCTTCCTGCAACCCGGAAGCTGGAGGTCAGTTCCAAATGAACCAGCTCCGGCTCCGAGGGATGACGAGATGGTGCTGACAAAGGCACTGGTGGAGCGCGGATTTTCATTTCCGCCTTCGGACTTCTTTCGGGAGATTCTGAAGACGTATGGACTCCAACCCCACAACATATCTCCGAACAGCGTGCTCGCCATCAGCAACCACGTCGCTCTCTGCGAAGGCCACCTCCGGGTTGCCCCTGAGATCTCTCTGTTCCAATATTTTTTCTCTGTCAAGAAGGAGAAGATCCGCCAGACTTCCGAGTTGGCGACTTGCGGTTCCGTCACCTTCATAATCCGCCCGGGCCGCGTCTACCCCCCCACCGACCGCCACGAATCCGCGAGGTACTGGTCCGGGGGTTTCTTCTACTTGAAGGACGTCTCTGACCCCGCGAGCGACAGGAAGCTGCCGCCTTTCAAGAACTGCCCCGCCACCGAGCTTCCGTCATGGACGCACTGCCCCCACTTCTCCGACTCGCCTCAGCTGACCCGCGCTGTCAGGCGGATCTGCAAGCTCACGGAGGAGGGGCTGACGGGGAAGGATTTAACCCTTTCCTGGTTCACGAAGCGGATCCAGCCGCTGCAACACAGGGACCGCCTGATGTTTGAATACACAGGGCGCGACGATCCAATGCGCGCCACCAAAGACAATCTCTCCGCCGACGCCATCGACAAGAGGATCCGGGTCCTCATCAAAATCCCACGTGAACTCCACGTTCACGTATGCAACAAAGACATCCACACGGAGGGATCCGGAACCGCGGTACGTCGTCTTGACTTTGGTTTATTGTTTTTCTTCAAACTTTTTTGTCTAAGCGTTAACTTTGCATTCAGCTCGAGGCGCTTGAGGAAAGCGAACTCGAAACTCTCCTCCGAGTCCCGTCCACCGGCAACGCGGATCCGGAAGCCACATCGGAGGCGGAAGCTCCTGAAGCTCCACGTCCTGAGAAGAGGAAGAAGCCAGCCCCTTCCAGCCCTTATGCGAAACGCCCTCGCGAGACGCTCAGCATTGCGGCTACCCGGAAAGCTGAGGCGGAAAAGAAGCGCCTCTCTCTGATTAATACCAGGAACAAAGGGCAGCCTGCCATCCAGCATTTCTTCAAACCTTCCGGGTAAACGTCCACTTCCGAGACCCAAGTTCTGGTTTAACGCTTGCTCTTATACTTTTATGTTTTTTCTGAAGCTCCGGAAGCCAGCCCCCCAAGGCCCCAAGGGTCCTCAAGAAGAAAGCCAAGCCATCTCCGGCTTCATTTCCCATTACTCCTGAGGTTGAAGTTCCGCCCAAGGCTTCCTCCGCCACCAAGCCGGATCCAAAGGATATCATCGACATTGATGACCTTCCTGAAGATCCCGTTCATCATGGTGATTCCGCCAAGGGGACCTCGTCACCAATTCCTCCGCCAGATCAACCAAGCTCCGCTTTCGCGGGGCCCACTGAAGGAGAACAGGAGCAAAAGGCTAAGCTCCTCCAAGTTACCAACGCGATCCGAGTCAACCTCCAACCAACTCCGTCCCTCCAAAAACTTACCCTTGCAGAACGTCACGCGGAAGTTTCCGCCATGCTGAACAAGGTATGGGGAAAACCGGACGAGGAGGTGCGTGAACTCGCCGAGCTGGAGAACGACTTGAAGGATTTTTTCGCCAAGCACAAGGAAGTGCGGCAGGTAACACTAGCCCCCAAGCATTGGGTGATATAGTTCCGTGCAACGTGTATTATCCGATGCTTTCCCAGAATGTACTTTAGACGGAATTTTAAAAAAATTTATACCTACTGAATTCCTCGCTAGCCCCCAGGATTTTTAAATATCCGGCTAACTTCCTGCTGCTTCACAGACCACACGGAAATTGCACGAAGATCTGTGCATTCACGTGCTAGAGCAGATCACGGAGATCGAGGGGCTGCGCCAGAACGCGGAAAACAGCCAAAAGGCTATCCAGCTGCTTGAGACCCGCCTTAAAGGTACGAGATCCGGGTCTTCACTTTTTGTACTGTCATAGTTCATGATGCATAATGTGTGCAACTTTCTGCCTTCAGAAGAATCTGCCAAGCACTCCTCGTTTGATGAGCTTTCCGCCAAAGTCAAGGTGCTTGAGGCGGAGAACGAGTCCCTCAAAGCCTTCATCCAAGAATCCTCAAGCAAGGAGACTGAGGCGAGGAAAGAGCTCTCCGAGAAGCATGCCCGCGACCTGGCGGAGCTGAATGAAAAACTGGAGAGAAGCCAGGGCCGCGTGATTTCCACAATTGCCAAGAACAAAGTTCTGGAAGCGGAGGCGGAAGCCATTGACAAACTTATCTTCCGTAAGCATTTTTCCGTATCGTTGCTCCGACTAACTTGTATGGGTCCTCTCTAGCGGAACTGAATCTCTTTCTTCCACAGCAAGCCTTGGCTTTGAATGGTCAAAAGAGTCAAACCTTACGAGGACGGAGGCATACGATGAAGCGCGGATATCAATTGACGCGTTATTTGAAGCCTGTCGCGGAATCGCCACAGCTCTGTCTCTGAAGAAGGCCAAAACCACAGTCATCGATACGATGACCAAACTTATGAAGCTGGTGCCGGATTTCATCAAGGACTGGCAGGAGTCTTCAGCACGCGGAGTCGCCTCCCTAATCCTGGCCACCTGCAAGGCTCACTTCCCCTCGCTCAACCTGGCGAATGTTGCACGCGGAGCCCCCAAGGGTTCCGACATGGATGCCCTCCTCACGGAAACCGAAGGCTATGAACAGCTGTTTGTCAGGCGAGTGGATCACTCGTTCTGGTATAACAAGCACGATCTGCCCGAAGGATTTTCCGATGCAGAGGAAGAAGCGGGTGAGCCAGAGTATTACGGGGAAGGATCCGGGTCAAGCGGCGAGCATTCCGGAGGAAACTCTGGTGACGACTCCGAAGCCGGATCTGGTGACAGCGACGACGGCTCCTCCTACCAGCAATCAGAAGAGGAGGACTCCGAGTAGAGTTCCTGTTTTAAACAATGAAACAAGTTGCATCATTTTGGCCCCAGAGTGGGTTTGTAATAAGACTTAAATTATTAAGTAGCTAGGAACGAAACGATTATGCATGGGGCGGAAACACTTATCCTGCTATCCGTTAATATTATGTGCATGTTTCGTTTTATGTCGGAAAGCAAGTGCTGACTTCATTGTTTTCCGGCTTACTCGCTTGACCTTCCGCGAGCCGGAAGACCTTAGCCGGAAACGCTCGCCAGCGGCGACGAAGCCCAATGGCAGTCCGTCAATAACCGCGGAAACAAGCCCCCAGGCATAGGTGCCGGAAATCGCTACTAGGAATCCACAAGTTCGCAACAGATAACAACTTAATCAGAAAACTTAAGCTTACGTCCTAAAGGACGATTTTGGAAATCACAACTTTCATACACGCCTAGGCGGAAATATCCAGCTCTGCGGTTTTAGTCGGAAAAAACATACACGATCTAAAATGAACAAGTAAAGGAGGTAAAAGACTCAAAGAGTGAACCATAAGCTTTATTTCATTGATCATGTATAACTATTACAGAGTTTATAACTCGGAAAGTATATGCTAAGTGTAGAAAGGACGTAGCTGTGCGATGTTCCAAGGGCGATCTGTTTCATCGTAAATGTCATCCGGATCCTCACGCTTGCGTTTCCGGTGCCAGTTAGCAGGTCTATCCCTCAGCTCGCGGAAATCAACAAGGTAGTACGACCCGTTATGGAGCACTTTGCTAACGACGAAGGGTCCTTCCCATGGAGATTGCAGCTTATGGTCTTTCACCTGTCGAAGGCGGAGGACCAGGTCTCCTGCCATGAAGGAGCGATTCCGAACTCGACGACTGTGATAGCGTCGGAGCTTCTGCTGGTAGATGGCGGAGCGCTGATCAGCTAGGTTCCGAGCTTCCTCGATCAGGTCCACAGATAGCTGTCTGGCCTCGTCAGCTGTTTCTTCATTGTAGGCGGAAACTCGCGGTGAATCGTGGATGATGTCGGAGGGAAGCACGGCTTCGGATCCGTATACCAGGAAAAATGGGGTGAACCCTGTTGATCTGTTAGGGGTAGTTCGTAAACTCCATAAAACAGCTTCCAACTCGTCAGCCCAAGCTCCAGCTGCTCGTCGCAGTGGTTCTTCAAGGCGCGGCTTAATTCCTGATAATATTAGACCGTTAGCCCTTTCAACCTGACCGTTAGATTGTGGATGAGCCACAGATGCAAGGTCCAGTCGAATCCCCATTGTGTCACAATAATCCCTCAACTCTCCTTGGGCGAAGTTTGTGCCATTATCTGTGATTATGCTGTGTGGGATGCCGAATCTCATCACGAGGCTGCAGACGAATTTTAGTGCCGTAGCACCATCGGCTTTTCTCACTGGCTTTGCCTCGATCCACTTGCTGAATTTGTCAACAGCGACCAGGAGGTACTCAAAACCGCCAGGAGATGATCTTTTTAACTTACCAACCATATCAAGCCCCCAGACCGCAAATGGCCAGGTGATAGGTATGGTCTTCAGCTCTTGGGCTGGAGCGTTTGGTTGAGTAGCGTAGTACTGACAACCTCGGCAGGTTTTTACCAGCTTGTCAGCATCTTCTTTAGCTGTGAGCCAGTAGAATCCTAGCCGGAAAGCTTTGGCAACGAGGGATCTGGGAGCGGCGTGATGCCCGCAATCCCCTGCATGGATCTCTCTGAGGATTTCAATGCCATCTTGATTGGAGACGCATTTGAGAAACACCCCCGCTGCACTTCGTTTGTAGAGCTGTCCATCAACAATTGTGTAGGTTCTCGCTCGTCTGATGATCTGTCGTGCGAGGACCTCGTCCTCTGGCAACTTTTGATCGATGAGGTAGTCCAGGAAAGGCTGTGTCCAAGCCGGAATGATAGCCATCACTTCCCTAGCCGGAGACACTGCCACCTCTGGGTTTTCCGGGTTAGCGCCCTTAACCGAGGGTATCCGGAGATGCTCCAGGAAAATGCCGGGCGGAATTTGCTTCCTGCCGGATCCGAGCTTGGATAGCATGTCTGCCGCTGTGTTATCGTCTCTCCTGACGTACTTGACTTCGTATCCGAGGAAGCACTTGGCGATCTCGTCAACTTCGTCTCTGTAGGCCGCCATGACGGAATTTACGGCGTTCCAGGTTCCGGCTACTTGTTGTGCCACCAGGTCGGAATCTCCACAGCATATGATGTGCTTGATCCCAATTTCCTTAGCGATGCGCAGACCGTGTAGTAGAGCCTCATATTCCGCCATGTTGTTAGTAGCTTCGAAGTGGATCTGCAGAACGTACTGCAGTTCTTCTCCGGTAGGGGACTTCAGGGTGACTCCGGCTCCTGAGCCTTGATGCTGCTTGGATCCATCGAAGTGCATGACCCATGTCTCTGGTTCCGGCTCCAGACTTGCATCCGGAGCTTCTGTCCAATCTGCAACGAAATCTGCCAAGACTTGGGATTTAACCGCAGTCCTGGGCTTGTAAGCGATGTCGAAGGCGGATAATTCGATGCCCCATTTAGCCGTACGTCCTGTTGCGTCAGCGTTGTTGAGAATTGTTGACAGCGGAGCCTTGCTCACAACTGTAACTGGATGCTCTTGGAAGTAATGCCTCAGCTTCCGGCTGCCTAGGAACACGCCATAAGCTAGCTTCTGAAAGTGAGGATATCTCTGTTTTGATTCCGTCAGCACCTCGCTAATGTAGTAGACAGGTCTCTGGACGTCATATTCATGACCTTCTTCCTTTCGCTCCACCACGATGACGAGGCTGATGACTTTGTTGGTAGCTGCCAGATAAAGGAGCATTGGCTCTGACTCTGCTGGAGCTGCCAAGATAGGTGGGGAGGTAAGTATTTCCTTCAACCCTCGAAGAGCTGCGTCGGCTGCGTCGTCCCAGACAAATTTGTCTGTTTTCTTCAGCAGCTTGTACAGAGGTAGCGCCTTCTCGCCAAGACGGCTAACAAACCTACTGATTGCTGCGACGCAACCAGTTAGTCGTTGCACATCTTTGAGACAAGTTGGCCGTTTGATGCACAGGATTGCCTTGATCTTTTCCGGGTTAACCTCAATGCCTCTGTGAGAGACTATGAAGCCAAGGAGTTTTCCGGCTGGCACGCCAAAAACGCACTTCAGCGGATTCAACATCATCTTGTACCTGCGGAGGTTGTCGAAGGTTTCTGTGAGGTCGCTGATCAAGTCGGAACCTTTCCGGGTCATGACCGCAATGTCGTCGACGTAGGCGTGCACGTTCCGGCCGATTTGGTCCTTCAGGCACCGCTGCATCGTGCGTTGGTAAGTAGCACCTGCGTTTTTCAAACCAAAAGGCATAGTAACATAGCAGTAAGTACCAAACGGGGTAATGAATGAAGTCGCCTTTTGGTCGGATTCCTTCATCCGGATCTGATGATACCCGGAATACGCATCAAGAAAACACAGAAGTTTCGCCCCCGCCGTCGAATCAATGACTTGGTCAATGCGCGGCAAGGGGAACGGATCCTTCGGGCAATGTTTGTTCAAGCCAGAGTAATCGATGCACATTCTTAGTATTTCAGTGTTCTTTTTGGGTACAAGGACGGGATTCGCGACCCAATCGGTATGGATAACTTCTATTACAAAACCTGCTTCTAGTAACTTTGCCAGTTCCATTCCTATGGCGCGGCGCTTCTTATCTCCAAAGCGTCGCATAGCTTGCTTCACTGGTTTGGCCCCTGGATTTATGTTGAGGTAGTGCTCGGCGAGTTCCCTAGGTACTCCGGACATGTCAGAAGGTTGCCATGCGAAGATATCCATGTTAGCGCGGAGGAACTCGACGAGCGCGCTTTCCTATTTGGGGTCCATGTTGGCTCCGACTGAAACCTGCTTGGAAGAGTCACCTGGGATGAGGTCATGCTTCTTGGTTTCTATCGCGGGCTTGAAGGAGGTTTTCTGCTCGGAGATCTGCTTCTTGGTGGTCTGCATCTCAGTCGGATCCACCGCGGCTCTGTAGCCTTTCAGCTCTTCTCCGGATATCACAGACTCTGCGAAGGCGGCTTCGCCTAACTCGCACTCATGAGCCTTTTTGTAGTCTCCGGATACGGTAATCATACCTTTAGGACCCGGAATCTTGAGCTTGTTGTAGATGTAGCACGCTCTTGCGTGGAACTTGTGGTAGGTGGGCCTGCCGAAGATGACGTGGTAGGAACTCTTGAAGGGCACAACTTCAAACGTGATCTTTTCTTGGCGGAAATTATGAACATCGCCAAAAGCCACGGGAAGTGTTATGCTGCCGAGGGAATTCGCCTTCTTACCCGGAACCACGCCATGAAACTCAGTGTTGCTGTGTTTGAGCTGTTCCTTGGTGAGGTTCATCCGCTCTAGAGTCTCCAGGTACATGATGTTCAGACTAGCTCCACCATCCATGAGGCACTTGGAGAAGTCATACCCATCTATGCGGGGACTTACAACCAAGGCGTAGCATTCTTTTGGCACAACGGCAGGGTGATCCTCCCTGTCAAATGTGCACGGGACTTCCGACCACCTGACATACTGCGGCACAGCCGGAACTGTGGCGTTCAGGATCCGGGTAGCTGATTTGGTAGCGCGGACTGTTGGGGTTCCGAGGAAAGTGTGGTAAGCCCCCACGCTCTTTTTATCGAATGGGTTGGATTTTCCTGCGGATCCTGCCTTGGGATCCGGCGAGTTATCATCCTCATCCATCGCCTCGGAACTATCATCTTCTTTGTCCTTGTTCTTGCCCTTGCCACCTTTGCCGCGTGGGCGGTGCTTCCGGGCGCGCTTGTATCCTGCCTCCGGGTCGTTTTTTAGATCATTGACCCACTTGCAGTTGCGGTTGGTGTGAGTGGACTTCCCCGTAGCCGGATCCAGATGGGCCAGGCAGGGCATGTCTCTGTATTCCTCATAGGTTTGCGGGGCGCGGGATCCGCCAGCTGTGACCTCGGAGGTATGCTGCTGACCCCTGCCGGCTCCGCCTCCGCGTCCGCGTCCTCTGCCGCCTCCTGAACCTCCGCGTTGAAACGCCATGGCGATCATCTCGGATCCGCCACTCTTCTGGTCATCAGGGTTCTTGCGCTTATGGCTGCTGCTGCTACCGTTGTCACGGTTCTTCTTTTGCTGATGCAGGGGGATCGCTGTGGCTGCGAGATCACCGCCTGCGTCGTCATCGGCGGTAGTGTGATCGCTGGCGATGGTGATCATGTCGTCCAACGTCAGTTGATTTGCATTGACCATGCAAGTTAGCTTGTGCCGTAGCAATCCTCCTCGCTGCAAGCCCCCAATGAAGGCGTGTATTGCTGTGCGGTTGTCGACGTTCTCGCACTCGTTTCTGCATGCTAACCATCGGGTGAGGAAATTCCTCGATGTTTCGCCCTTCTTCTGGATGCATGCCTGTAGGTCGCTTGTTGTGGCAGGTCTCTTGTAGGTGCCCCTGAAGTGTTTCTCGAAAGCGTTCTTCAGGTCGAACCAGCAAAAGATGGAATTCTTCTCGAGGTCGCTTAGCCAGATCCGGGCTGGACCTACAAGGTACAACTGAAGCATGCGGCAGGCGATGTTAGGGGTTCCTCCGGCGAAGGTTACAGCATTGTAGTAATCCTCAATCCAGGTATCCGGCCTTTTGGTGCCATCATAATGCTTCAGGTTTCCGGGTAGCTTGAGGTTCATCCTTGGCTTTGGTTCCTCTCGAATCATCCTGCCAAAGCACTTCGGACCGATGTAGTCGGTTCTGTATTCGTTGAGGCGATCCCGTGCGTCGCGTGAGCCGTGGCGAGGAGACTTTGAGCGAGAGCGAGATCTTCGACCGTTGCCTCCGCCTCCACCTCCGCCTCCACCGCTAGGTGGTGGTGAGGGAGACCTGCGAGGTGGGCGGTGCGATCTCTTGCTTCCGCCTTCTGACTCTCCTCGGCCTTCCTGGTGCTGGCTCCGGCTCCTGTGGCTGCCTTCGCCCTGGCGCTGGCTGCCCTGGTCGTTCCTGCGAGGCTCCGGGTCACGGCTCCGGCGAGGCTCTGGGTCCCGGCTCCGACGAGGTTCTGGATCGCGGTCCTCATTCCGACTCCTCCTGGGCTCGGGCTCATGAACATTGCTCTGGTTCCGGCGAGGTTCCGGCGAGCGCTCCCTGTTTCTGTTTCTTGGCAGCACGTTGTCGCGGATAACAATCCCACCATGCCCTGGGGGCCTGGTGTTTCCGGCTGGACTACGGCGGCGAGGGGGTCGCGGGTAACCGTTGGGCGGAGGAGAGGGGTTGCGGTATTTGTCTCGTCCAGAGTACATCGCATCCTTTCCCTTTCTTGGATCTGACGGTGGCGTCTTTGATGGTACGGGGATTGGATTTGGGTGTTCCCTGGCTTTCCTTCTGCGCTCCGAGGATCCGGTGTGTGATTCGTCATCGGGTCGCCGATCAGCGCGGGCGTCCTTCTGCGCGGTAGATATACAGATATCCGGATTGGATTCCAACCTGCGCGAAGTATCCGCCTTGCTTTGCTGCTGCATTGCTGAAGCGACGAGTGTGCGAAGATAGTTGATATCGACCTCTTCGTCCTTCTTCTGCAGTAGTTCCGCAGCTTTTAGCATGTTGTCCTTTGGGGTTTCCAGCGGCTGGTGCTCTGCGGGCGTGTTGAAGGGTATCCTGCGAGGCGGAATTGCTTCTCTAACAATTCGATCGGCCTCCGCCTGCGCATAGATCATCTTTACTTCCCACTCAGCCCTCATGCTCTTGACTTGCTCGAGTGTGGCAGCAATCTCGCGGTCCTGTCTGTCGAAGTTTTCCGCCCAGGCTGCATGATCTGCCCTCCCTACCTTTAACGCAGCTTCGGTATCGGCGAGCTTCTTGGCTGTGGCCAGCATTTCCTTTCTGGTGGTTTCTAGAGCCTCCAGATCTGCGGCGTCGCCCGGGGTTATAGGTGTGTTAAGAACTGCTCGCGCGGCCACCTCCTCTGCTGACAGGATTTCCTCCGAGGAAGAATCCCTTTGGGGTCGTACCCGAGACATTGGAGATCCTTGTTGGGATGGTTGAGGGTCAGATTGGCTGGTTGGTTCTTCAGATCCAGTTTGTCCCTGCGCTGCTATCGTTGCGAGAACCTGTTTAGGCTGGGCGGAGTCGACTTCAGGCTGATCACTGTATCCGTATTCCCTTATCTTGCGAACGAAGTCATCAGACTCCATGGAGGGGGTATCTCCCGAAATTGGGCTCAGGTTGCCCAAAATCGATTCTTCAACCGGAGTCTCGCTTTCTCCGACAAGCTCAGCCTGATCCGGATCCGCGTTGTGTTCCGGTGCCTCTTCCTGCTCAGGACCAGCTCCGTCTTCTTGAGGGGCGGTTCCGGCGGTATGGGCCAAGAAGTGTACGAAGTGGCACCTCTGCTTTTCTAACACCTGGGAGACCCAGGCGGATCTGCATTGGTCTTCCACCTTTGTTTCCTGCTCAGGGGCGGATTGGGTGGGCTTTGAAATTTCCAGATCCAAGGCGGAATCTTCCTTGGGAAGCTCCTGCGTCTCAGATCGGATCTTCGCGACAGCGTCCAGCTCTGCGGCGGTCGCGTCTGCGTTACTTACCAGTGGGTTTCCGTTGGAATCGACGGTTTCCCCGATGAAGATGTGTATGCCGCCAATTGGGACGATGGAGAGCTTGACGGGGTTTGTCCTAGCCGGAATCCAGCACTCATCCGGAGGGACGATCGGCAGATTTCCGGCGTAAAGGACGCGCCCCACAGCGATGGTGTCGTCGTAGCTTCCCATGGCGGAACCCTCCCGGTTCCGGCCTCCAGACGCCACAGGCCCCACGGTGGGCGCCAACTGTCATTGCCTAATCGACGGTACCCCGGAGGAGGGATCCTCACGAGGGGGAGAAGAAGTAGGGGCCATAGGGCGGAGTGCTCTCGGGACGGTGGTACGCGAGTTACCCAGCTTCGGAACACCTGCACGATGACAGGGCCTACTGCTGCTTGTCTGGAATTATCTGGGCGCTTTCGCGTTGTTACAATGAGTTGTGGTTGTGCCTCTAGGGCTCCCGGGATCCGGCTTATAAAGGCGCACGGATCTAGGGTTTACATGGAGAGTCCTAGCCGGATTACAGATAGCCTAGCTACGGTACAATATCTTGCCATGCACGTCACGGATCCGCCTTCCATACACGTCGTACTGGATCCGGGTTCCTCATGAGCCTCCATGGATCCGGGTTACCCCTATGTCGGTACGGATCCGGCTTACTGATCCTGGGCTGGACTTCTTCCTTTATGATCAACAGCAACTGGGCCGCCCGATGGGCCACATGCCTCATCACCGTCTGTGGGCCACCCGGGCTTGCCGGATCTAGGCACTGTCGATGGTACACCCATGAAGTATACCCACAACACCCGCCGTCGAATCAATGACCTGGTCAATGCGCGGCAAGGGGAACGGATCCTTCGGGCAATGCTTGTTCAAGCCAGAGTAATCGATGCACATTCTTAGTATTTCAGTGTCTTTTTTGGGTACAAGGACGGGATTCGCGACCCAATCGGTGTGGATAACTTCTATTACAAAACCTGCTTCTAGTAACTTTGCTAGTTCCATTCCTATGGCGCGGCGCTTCTTGTCTCCAAAGCGTCGCATAGCTTGCTTCACTGGTTTGGCCCCCGGATTTATGTTGAGGTAGTGCTCGGCGAGTTCCCTAGGTACTCCGGACATGTCAGAAGGTTGCCATGCGAAGATATCCATGTTAGCGCGGAGGAACTCGACGAGCGCGCTTTCCTATTTGGGGTCCATGTTGGCTCCGACTGAAACCTGCTTGGAAGAGTCACCTGGGATGAGGTCATGCTTCTTGGTTTCTATCGCGGCCTTGAAGGAGGTTTTCTGCTCGGAGATCTGCTTCTTGGTGGTCTGCATCTCAGTCGGATCCACCGCGGCTCTGTAGCCTTTCAGCTCTTCTCCAGATATCACAGACTCTGCGAAGGCGGCTTCGCCTAGCTCGCACTCATGAGCCTTTTTGTAGTCTCCGGATACGGTAATCATACCTTTAGGACCCGGAATCTTGAGCTTGTTGTAGATGTAGCATGCTCTTGCGTGGAACTTGTGGTAGGTGGGCCTGCCGAAGATGACGTGGTAGGAACTCTTGAAGGGCACAACTTCAAACGTGATCTTCTCTTGGCGGAAATTATGAACATCGCCAAAAGCCACGGGAAGTGTTATGCTGCCGAGGGAATTCGCCTTCTTACCCGGAACCACGCCATGAAACTCAGTGTTGCTGTGTTTGAGCTGTTCCTTGGTGAGGTTCATCCGCTCTAGAGTCTCCAGGTACATGATGTTCAGACTAGCTCCACCATCCATGAGGCACTTGGAGAAGTCATACCCGTCTATGCGGGGACTTACAACCAAGGCGTAGCATTCTTTTGGCACAACGGCAGGGTGATCCTCCCTGTCAAATGTGCACGGGACTTCCGACCACCTGACATACTGCGGCACAGCCGGAACTGTGGCGTTCAGGATCCGGGTAGCTGACTTGGTAGCGCGGACTGTTGGGGTTCCGAGGAAAGTGTGGTAAGCCCCCACGCTCTTTTTATCGAATGGGTTGGATTTTCCTGCGGATCCTGCCTTGGGATCCGGCGAGTTATCATCCTCGTCCATCGCCTCGGAACTATCATCTTCTTTGTCCTTGTTCTTGCCCTTGCCACCTTTGCCGCGTGGGCGGTGCTTCCGGGCGCGCTTGTATCCTGCCTCCGGGTCGTTCTTTAGATCATTGACCCACTTGCAGTTGCGGTTGGTGTGAGTGGACTTCCCCGTAGCCGGATCCAGATGGGCCAGGCAGGGCATGTCTCTGTATTCCTCATAGGTTTGCGGGGCGCGGGATCCGCCAGCTGTGACCTCGGAGGTATGCTGCTGACCCCTGCCGGCTCCGCCTCCGCGTCCGCGTCCTCTGCCGCCTCCTGAACCTCCGCGTTGAAACGCCATGGCGACCATCTCGGATCCGCCATTCTTCTGGTCATCAGGGTTCTTGCGCTTATGGCTGCTGCTGCTACCGTTGTCACGGTTCTTCTTTTGCTGATGCAGGGGGATTGCTGTGGCTGCGAGATCACCGCCTGCGTCGTCATCGGCGGCAGTGTGATCGCTGGCGATGGTGATCATGTCGTCCAACGTCAGTTGATTTGCATTGACCATGCAAGTTAGCTTGTGCCGTAGCAATCCTCCTCGCTGCAAGCCCCCAATGAAGGCGTGCATTGCTGTGCGGTTGTCAACGTTCTCGCACTCGTTTCTGCATGCCAACCATCGGGTGAGGAAATTCCTCGATGTTTCGCCCTTCTTCTGGATGCATGCATGTAGGTCGCTTGTTGTGGCAGGTCTCTTGTAGGTGCCCCTGAAGTGTTTCTCGAAAGCGTTCTTCAGGTCGAACCAGCAAAAGATGGAATTCTTCTCGAGGTCGCTTAGCCAGATCCGGGCTGGACCTACAAGGTACAACTGAAGCATGCGGCAGGCGATGTTAGGGGTTCCTCCGGCGAAGGTTACAGCATTGTAGTAATCCTCAATCCAGGTATCCGGCCTTTCGGTGCCATCATAATGCTTCAGATTTCCGGGTAGCTTGAGGTTCATCCTTGGCTTTGGTTCCTCTCGAATCATCCTGCCAAAGCACTTCGGACCAATGTAGTCGGTTCTGTATTCGTTGAGGCGATCCCGTGCGTCGCGTGAGCCGTGGCGGGGAGACTTTGAGCGAGAGCGAGATCTTCGACCGTTGCCTCCGCCTCCACCTCCGCCTCCACCGCTAGGTGGTGGTGAGGGAGACCTGCGAGGTGGGCGGTGCGATCTTTTGCTTCCGCCTTCTGACTCTCCTCGGCCTTCCTGGTGCTGGCTCCGGCTCCTGTGGCTGCCTTCGCCCTGGCGTTGGCTGCCCTGGTCGTTCCGGTACGGTTCCGGGTCACGGCTCCGGCGAGGCTCTGGGTCATGGCTCCGACGAGGTTCTGGACCACGGTCCTCATTCCGACTCCTCCTGGGCTCGGGCTCATGAACATTGTTCTGGTTCCGACGAGGTTCCGGCGAGCGCTCCCTGTTTCTGTTTCTTGGCAGCACGTTGTCGCGGATAACAATCCCACCATGCCCTGGGGGCCTGGTGTTTCCGGCTGGACTACGGCGGCGAGGGGGTCGCGGGTAACCGTTGGGTGGAGGAGAGGGGTTGCGGTATTTATCTCGTCCAGAGTACATCGCATCCTTTCCCTTTCTTGGGTCTGACGGTGGCGTCTTTGACGGTACGGGGATCGGATTTGGGTGTTCCCTGGCTTTCCTTCTGCGCTCCGAGGATCCGGTGTGTGATTCGTCATCGGGTCGCCGATCAGCGCGGGCGTCCTTCTGCGCGGTAGATACACAGTTATCCGGATTGGATTCCAGCCTGCGCGAAGTATCCGCCTTGCTCTGCTGCTGCATTGCTGAAGCGACCAGTGTGCGGAGATAGTTGATATCAACTTCCTCGTCCTTCTTCTTTAACAGTTCCGCAGCTTTTTGCATGTTGTCCTTTGGGGTTTCCAGTGGCTGGTGATCTGCGGGCGTGTTGAAGGGTATCCTGCGAGGCGGAATTGCTTCTCTAACAATTCGATCGGCCTCCGCCTGCGCATAGATCATCTTTACCTCCCACTCAGCCCTCATGCTCTTGACCTGCTCGAGTGTGGCAGCAATCTCGCGGTCCTGTCTGTCGAAGTTTTCCGCCCAGGCTGCATGATCTGCCCTCCCTACCTTTAACGCAGCTTCGGTATCGGCGAGCTTCTTGGCTGTGGCCAGCATTTCCTTTCTGGTGGTTTCTAGAGCCTCCAGATCTGCGGCGTCGCCCGGGGTTATAGGTGTGTTAAGAACTGCTCGCGCGGCCACCTCCTCTGCCGACAGGATTTCCTCCGAGGAAGAATCCCTTTGGGGTCGTACCCGAGACATTGGAGATCCTTGTTGGGATGGTTGAGGGTCAGATTGGCTGGTTGGTTCTTCAGATCCAGTTTGTCCCTGCGCTGCTATCGTTGCGAGAACCTGCTTAGGCTGGGCGGAGTCGACTTCAGGCTGATCACTGTATCCGTATTCCCTTATCTTGCGAACGAAGTCATCAGACTCCATGGAGGGGGTATCTCCCGAAATTGGGCTCAGGTTGCCCAAAATCGACTCTTCAACCGGAGTCTCGCTCTCTCCGACAAGCTCAGCCTGATCCGGATCCGCGTTGTGTTCCGGTGCCTCTTCCTGCTCAGGACCAGCTCCGTCTTCTTGAGGGGCGGTTCCGGCGGTATGGGCCAAGAAGTGTACGAAGTGGCACCTCTGCTTTTCTAACACCTGGGAGACCCAGGCGGATCTGCATTGGTCTTCCACCTTTGTTTCCTGCTCAGGGGCGGATTGGGTGGGCTTTGAAATTTCCAGATCCAAGGCGGAATCTTCCTTGGGAAGCTCCTGCGTCTCAGATCGGATCTTCGCGACAGCGTCCAGCTCTGCGGCGGTCGCGTCTGCGTTACTTACCAGTGGGTTTCCGTCGGAATCGACGGTTTCCCCGATGAAGATGTGTATGCCGCCAATTGGGACGATGGAGAGCTTGACGGGGTTTGTCCTAGCCGGAATCCAACACTCATCCGGAGGGACGATCGGCAGATTCCCGGCGTAAAGGACGCGCCCCACAGCGATGGTGTCGTCGTAGCTTCCCATGGCGGAACCCTCCCGGTTCCGGCCTCCAGACGCAACGGTGGGCGCCAACTGTCGTTGCCTAATTGACGGTACCCCGGAGGAGGGATCCTCACGAGGGGGAGAAGAAGTAGGGGCCATAGGGCGGAGTGCTCTCGGGACGGTGGTACGCGAGTTACCCAGCTTCGGAACACCTGCACGATGACAGGGCCTACTGCTGCTTGTCTGGAATTATCTGGGCGCTTTCGCGTTGTTACAATGAGTTGTGGTTGTGAACGTGCCTCTAAGGTTCCCAGGATCCGGCTTATAAAGGCGCACGGATCTAGGGTTTACATGGAGAGTCCTAGCCGGATTACATATAGCCTAGCTACGGTACAATATCTTGCCGTGCACGTCACGGATCCGCCTTCCATACACGTCGTACTGGATCCGGGTTCCTCATGGGCCCCCATGGATCCGGGTTACTCCTATGTCGGTACGGATCCGGCTTACTGATCCTGGGCCGGACTTCATCCTTCATGATCAACAGCAACTGGGCCGCCCGATGGGCCACATGCCTCATCACCGTCTGTGGGCCACCCGGGCTTGCCGGATCTAGGCACTGTCGATGGTACACCCATGAAGTATACCCACAACAGTTGATCAAGTCAGAAGGGTCAGAATTCCTAACGTAGAAGAAAGTCTATTGCCACTTCCGGCAAGACTCTAAACTGGTGAGTTTATAATAGGGGCTCCCCTGGCGGGGCGTGAGTATGAACGCCCCGCACTGCACTACTGGTTTGGGGAGTGGGAGTTGTGGATCCTGGATCGAGTTGATCCGGAGATTGTAAAATCGAGCGAAGGTTTCGACGGTAGGCCAGAGGCCGACGAAACCTTCCATGAAAGATACAAAGGAAGAGAGATAGAAGACGGCGTTGTTGGGAGGATGGTGGGGCTGAAGCTTGGAGATTTGGGGAATGGGGGGAAGGAGGAAGAAAGAGGGGAGGTTGGAGCGCGGGGGATTGGGGAGAAAACAGAGTTCGTGGGTGATATGTGGGGTTGAAGGGACCGGTGGCATAGGACCACCAAATACCCCCGGCGTTTTTAGTCCAGCCTGGTTGGCAGTAGTAAAATTACCCCCGACGTTTTCAGGTCAAATCGCCGGCGGTAATGGGAGGACCATCTAGATGCTCTCGGCCCAATTTACCCCTGGCGGTTTCAGTCCCAAGTCGCCGGCGGTAAGGGGCATATCCCCGGCAACTCCAAACCAGCTCGCCGGCGGTAACTTACCGCCGGCCACCTCAAAGCGAACTTGCCGGCGGTAAGAAGTGCGGCTATAAGGTTTTTTCTAGTAGTGGTAGCTTGAGCAGGGAAGACGCCATGTTCATCTGGAGAAAGTGGTAGAAGATCGAGGGCAAGGAGTCATCACTGATATAGAGATCTTCTACGGTTCGAGGGCAAGGAGTAGTTGTGATTCATCCGCCTTGCGCGGCGGAACACAGAAAGTGGAGAAGACGGCGCATGATGTTCGGTGGTTTCTGGGAGACTGGAACGACTTTCGGAGAAGATTTCGGCGATACTCAAGTTTAGTTGGGCCAGGCCAAGTTAGAATTAACGCCGTGGCATTTGTGTAATTGGGTGAAGTGTGACACCAGTCATACGTAAATTTAACTTTAATAGTAAAGATTTACACCTTACATCTGGGCATGCTCTGCTGCTTGATGCAGTAATTTAGAACAAAACCGTATTAATAGTGTAATCGAATTCAGGCATTTTGTCAAGCATGTGCGTAGCGGCGTGTTATACCTGAAAAATTAGAGCCTGGAAACCCAGTCCCATAAGGGACAGAAGCCTGACAGTTGACGATGTTGGCTAACCATCACGATATGTTGCCTTGAGCCAAGAAGCCACCGACGCCCGTACTGACGGCGAGGGAAGACACCACGCGTGCTCCGGGTGCCAACTGCCAAAAGGGATGAGGTGCTGTGTAGCGAGAGAGGGGCATAAGCTTCAGTGCGAGCCCGGCGCCGAGGGGCTAGCACACAGAGTACAGAGTCCCCATCGCTCTCATTTGGTAGCTCGCTTCAGGTGGTCAGGGCCAGCTCGTTGCTATCAATTAATCCACCCCGCGTCTATGAGTAGCTTGAGCAGGAAAGACTCCATGTTCATCCGGAGAAAGTGGTAGAAGATCGAGGGCAAGGAGTCGTCGCTGATATGGAGATCTTCTACGGTTTGAGGGCAAGGAGTAATTGTGATTCATCTGCTCTGCGCGGCGGAACGTAGAAAGTGGAGAAGATGGCGCATGATGTTCGGTTGTTTCCGGGAGACTGGAACGACTTCTGGAGAAGATTTCGGCGATACTCAAGTTTAGTTGGACTAGGCCAAGTTAGAATCAACGTTGTGGCATTTGTGTAATTGGATGAAGTGTGAGATCAGACACACGCCGGTTTAACTTTAATAGTGAAGATTTACTTTAAGACAGGGCCGCCAAAATGCCAGGCTTAATCTTGTTTGCTCTTGCCTTTTTCGTGTGCCCATACTATACGATGGACTACTTCCAACCAAATTTTGGTGCCCATGATATATGATGGATTTGTGAGCTGTAGAAGACCAGAGTAGTAGCGTCCAGAGAAGCGACGGACTGACGGACTGGACCACTAGGTACTCAAGTAGACCAAGAAAAACTTAGCGAATATACTTTGTGTAAGAACCGACACATGTGGGATAAAATTAAAAAGAGCACAATAATAATTGGTATGAAAGAGCCTTTACATGATCCGTACATCGTAAGGGCATCTCCAACGGGGCTATTTCGGACGCCCAAAAGTGGTCGCGAGCGTCCGTTTGCGTCGCCCCGCGGATATATTTTGTCCGAGTGTCCGTTTGCGTCTGGGTGTGCGTCCATCGGGGCGACCCATTTTTAGATTTGCACCGCATTTAAAAATATAGAAAGTAATACATTTTAATGCATAAAAACTATACATTGTAGATCTAGAAGACTACACTACTTGCTTTCAGAGGGGCCGGCACCGTCGTTGCGTCGCTCCATCGCCTGCTTCTCCGCTGCCTCCCGTGTCGGCTGCTATGGCTCGGTGCGCCGACGTGTCCTCTTGCAGGCGCTGCTCCAGCCTCGCGCTCGCGGCGTCGTCCTTGAACGTCTCGAAAGACTCGACGATAGCCCTCTGCTCCGACGCCCTCTCCTCCGGCGTAGGCGCATCAGGGTCATTGGAAGACCAAGATATCTCGTAGTCGGAGTCCACTGCGGCTGCGTCGGCCGCCAGCCTGCGCTGTTCCAGCTCGACGTCGACCGCCGCATGGGCCGCGCGCTCCTCCTCTGCTTCCTTCTCCGCTTCAGCCAGGGCCGCCGCGGCGTCCCTGACTGGGTGGAGGAGGTCGGTGCTATCTTCGGAGTCGAACTCCTCGTCGGAACTCAAGGCCGGGGGAGGTGGAGTGGGAGGTGAAGGTGGAGGTGGAGGCGCGGCAGCCTGGCCGCGTCCGGCGCTGGTCATGGTGGATCTGCTGGAGGCTGAGCGGAAGCGGCGCTACGGCAGCGGCGGCTAGGGTTTAGTGGGGAGGAGATGAGATGCTCGTTCCCCTGTTTATATAGGTCGGAGGCAGGGCGATGGCCGCGCCACGCGTGGCACACTAGTAGGAAAACGCTTATAGGTGGAGCTTAATTTAGTGGCGCACCACTAAAAATGCGCCACAGAAAGTTATTTTGTGGCGCACTAGGCACGGTGCGCCACAGAAATAGCTTAATTTTGTGGCGCACCTGTAGGATAACGTTGCATAGAAAACAAAAATTTTCCTACCACGAACACGCAATCCAAGCCAAGATGCAATCTAGAAGACGGTAACAACGAGGGGGTATCGAGGCTCACCCTTGAAGAGATTCCAAAGCCTACAAGATGAGGCTCTTGTTGCTGCGGTAGACGTTCACTTGCCGCTTGCAAAAGCGCGTAGAAGATCTTGATCACGATCGCTTCCGGCGCCACGAACGGGCAGCACCTCCGTACTCGGTCACACGTTCGGTTGTTGATGAAGACGACGTCCACCTCCCGTTCGAGCGGGCAGCGGAAGTAGTAGCTCCTCTTGAATCCGACAGCACGACGGCATGGTGTCGGTGGCGGTGGAGAACTCCGGCGGAGCTTCGCTAAAGCTACGCGGGAGATAAGGAGGAGAGGGGGGCGGCTAGGGTTTGGGAGGGGGTGGCCGGCCACTTCAATGGGGCGGCCAGCTTGTGGTCTTGGGGTGGCCGGCCCCCTCCCTTGGCCCCTCATTATATAGGTGGAACCCCAAGTGTTGGACTCCAAGTCTTCGAATAAGACCCGAAACCAAAACCTTCCATATGAAAAGGAAACCTACCTAGGGTGGGAATCCCACTTGGGGTGGGATTCCCCCCTTCCATATGGGGGGGTGGCCGGCCCCCTAAGGGGGAGTCCACTTGGGACTCCTCCCCCACTAGGGTTGGCCGGCCATGGAGGTGGAGTCCTACCGGGACTCCACCTTCCTTGGTGGTTTCTTCCGGACTTTTCTAGAACCTTCTAGAACCTTCCATAGAACCTTCCGCATCATTTTAATTCACATAAAATGACATCCTATATATGAATCTTATTCTCCGGATCATTCCGGAACTCCTCGTGATGTCCGGGATCTCATCCGGGACTCCGAACAAATATTCGAACTCCATTCCATATTCAAGTTCTACCATTTCAACATCCAACTTTAAGTGTGTCACCCTACGGTTCGTGAACTATGCGGACATGGTTGAGTACTCACTCCGACCAATAACCAATAGCGGGATCTGGAGATCCATAATGGCTCCCACATATTCAACGATGACTTTAGTGATCGAATGAACCATTCACATACAATACCAATTCCCTTTGTCACGCGATATTTTACTTGTCCGAGGTTTGATCTTCGGTATCACTCTATACCTTGTTCAACCTCGTCTCCTGACAAGTACTCTTTACTCAAATGCGTGGTATGTGGTCTCTTATGAACTCATTCATATGCTTGCAAGACATTAGACGACATTCCACCGAGAGGGCCCAGAGTATATCTATCCGTCATCGGGATGGACAAATCCCACTGTTGATCCATATGCCTCAACTCATACTTTCCGGATACTTAATCCCACCTTTATAACCACCCATTTACGCAGTGGCGTTTGGTGTAATCAAAGTACCTTTCCGGTATAAGTGATTTACATGATCTCATGGTCATAAGGACTAGGTAACTATGTATCGAAAGCTTATAGCAAATAACTTAATGACGAGATCTTATGCTACGCTTAATTGGGTGTGTCCATTACATCATTCATACAATGATATAACCTTGTTATTAATAACATCCAATGTACATGATTATGAAACTAATCATCCATTAATCAACAAGCTAGTTAAGAGGCATACTAGGGACTTCTTTGTTTGTCTACATATCACACATGTACTAATGTTTCGGTTAATACAATTATAGCATGACATATAAACATTTATCATAAACATAAAAATATAAATAATAACCACTTTATTATTGCCTCTAGGGCATATCTCCTTCAGTCTCCCACTTGCACTAGAGTCAATAATCTAGATTATATTGTAATATACCTAACACCCATGGCATTCTGGTGTTGGTCATGCTTTGCCCTAGGGAGAGTTTTAGTCAACGGATCTGCTACATTCAGATCAGTGTGTACTTTGCAAATCTTTACTTCTCCATCTTCGATGTATTCGCGAATCGAGTGGTAACGCAGCTTGATATGCTTCAGCCTCTTGTGTGACCTTGGCTCTTGTGCATTGGCGATGGCACCCATGTTGTCACAGTAAATGATTAATGGGTCCAATGCACTAGGAACCACACCGATCTCTACAATGAACCTCTTCATCCATACCGCTTCTGATGAAGCCTCTGAAGCTGCTATGTACTCTGATTCTGTTGAAGACTTCGCCACCGTGCACTGCTTCGAGCTTGCCCAGCTTACTGCAGCACCATTCAATATAAACACGTACCCAGACTATGACTTAGAGTCATCAGGATCAGTGTTCCAACTTGCATCGGTGTAACCACTTACAACGAGCTCTTGGTCACCTCCATAACAAAGAAACATATCCTTAGTTCTTTTCAAGTACTTCAGGATATTCTTGACCGATGTCCAGTGTTCCATTCCTGGATCACTTTGATATCTGCTAGTCAAACTAACAACATGTGCTATATCCGGTCTAGTACATAGCATGGCATACATGATAGATCCTACTGCCGAGGCATAGGGGATATTACTCATCCTTTCTCTTTCTTCTGCCGTAGCCGGTCCTTGAGTCTTACTCAAGACCTTGCCTGGTAACATAGGTAAGAACCCTTTCTTACTTTCGTCCATTCTAAACTTCTTTAGAATCTTGTCCAGATATGTACTCTGTGATAGCCCTATTAGGCGTCTTGATCTATCTCTATAGATCTTGATGCCTAATATATATGATGCTTCACCAAGGTCTTTCATTGAAAAACTATTATTCAAATAACCTTTTACACTGCTTAATAGTTCTATATCATTCCCGATCAATAATATGTCATCTACATATAATATCAGGAATGCTACAGAGCTCCCACTCACTTTCTTGTAAATACAGGCATCTCCATGACACTGTATAAACCCGAAGTCTTTGATCACCTTATCAAAGCGTCGGTTCCAACTTCTCGATGCTTGCTTCAGTCCATAGATTGAACGCTGAAGTTTGCATACTTTGTCAGCATTTTTAGGATCGACAAAACCTTTTGGTTGTACCATATACAACTCTTCCTCAATGTCTCCATTAAGGAACGCCGTTTTGACATCCATCTGCCAAATCTCATAATCGAAAAATGCAGCTATTGCTAACAAAATCCTCACAGATTTTAGCTTCGCTACAGGTGAGAAAGTCTCATCGTAGTCAACTCCTTGAATTTGTCGGAAACCCTTTGCGACAAGTCGAGCTTTATAGACAGTAATATTACCATCAGCATCTGTTTTTCTCTTGAAGATCCATTTATTCTCGACAGCCTTTCGGCTATCAGGTAAGTCTACCAAAGTCCATACTTTGTTATCATACATGGATCCCATTTCGGATTTCATGGCTTCTTGCCATTTGTTGGAATCTGGGCTCATCATCGCTTCTTCATATGTCGCAGGGTCCTCATCATTGTTATCCACAATCATGACATTTAGACAAGGATCATACCAATCAGGAGTGGTACGTTCCCTTGTCGATCTGCGAGGTTCAGTAGTTTCCTCGTTCGAAGTTTCATGATCATTATCATTAGCTTCCTCTGTTGCCGGTGTAGGCGGTGCAGTACAACTTCCGATCTTTGCGCTACTCGATCAACGAGTATAGATTCATCAATCTCATCGAGTTCTACTTTTCTTCCAGTCACATCTTTAGTGAGAAATTCTTTCTCAAGAAAGGTTCCGTTCTTAGCAACAAAGATTTTGCCTTCGGATTTGTGATAGAAAGTATACCCTATAGTTTCCTTAGGGTATCCTATGAAGATGCATTTCTCCGCTTTGGGTTCTAGCTTGTCCGGTTGTAACTTCTTTACATAGGCTTCGCAACCCCAAACTTTCAGGAACGATAGCTTAGGTTTCTTATTAAACCATAATTCATACGGTGTCGTTTCTACGGATTTTGATGGTGCTCTATTTAAAGTGAATGCAGCTGTCTCTAATGCATAACTCCAAAATGATAACGGCAAATCAGTAAGAGACATCATAGAACGAACCATATCTAAGAGAGTTCGATTACGACGTTCGGACACACCGTTACGTTGAGGTGTTCCCGGCGGTGTCAATTGTGAAAGTATTCCGCATTTCTTTAAATGCATGCCAAACTCATAACTCAGATATTCACCTCCACGATCAGATCGTAGAAATTTAATCTTCTTCTTACGTTGATTTTCTACTTCACTTTGGAATTCCTTAAACTTCTCGAAAGTTTCGGATTTATGTTTCATGAAATAGATATACCCATATCTACTCAGATCATCTGTGAAGGTTAGAACATAACGATAACCACCGCGCGATGCTACGCTCATTGGTCCACACACATCGGTATGTATGATTTCCAATAAGTCAGTAGCTCGCTCCATCATACCAGAAAATGGAGTCTTTGTCATTTTTCCCATTAGACATGCTTCGCATCTATCAAGTGACTCAAAGTCAAGTGATTCAAGTAATCCATCAGTATGGAGTTTCTTCATGCGTTTCACTCCAATATGACCAAGACGACAGTGCCACATATAAGTAGAATTATCATTTAATTTAATTCGCTTAGCATCAATGTTATGTATATGCGTATCACTACTATCGAGATCTAACAGAAATAAGCCATTCTTTTGTGGTACTCGACCATAAAAGATATTATTCATAAAAATAGAACAACCATTATTCTCAGACTTGAATGAATAACCGTCTTGCATTAAACAAGATCCAGATATAATGTTCATGCTCAACGCGGGTACAAAATAACAATTATTTAGGCTTAAAACTAATCCCGAAGGTAGATGTAGAGGAAGTGTGCCGACAGCGATCACATCGACTTTGGATCCATTTCCAACGCGCATCGTCACTTCATCTTTCAGTAGTCTTCGTTTATTCTTTAGTTCCTGTTTCGAGTTACAAATATGAGCAACCGAACCAGTATCAAATACCCAGATACTAGAACGAGAACCAGTGAGATAAACATCTATAACATGTATATCAGATATACCTTCTTTCTTCTTCTTGACAAGGCCGCTCTTCAGATCAGCCAGATACTTGGAGCAATTACGCTTCCAGTGTCCCTTCTCCTTGCAGTAATAGCACTCAGCATCAGGCTTAGGGCCGTTCTTAGGTTTCATAGGAGGCATGGTAGCTTTCTTGCCACCCTTCTTGAATTTTCCCTTAGACTTGCCCTGTTTCTTAAAACTGGTGGTCTTGTTGACCATCAACACTTGGTGCTCTTTCTTGATCTCAATCTCAGCAGCTTTTAGCATGCCAAAGAGTTCAGGTAACTCCTTGTTCATGTTCTGCATATTGTAGTTCATCACAAAGTTCTTGTAACTTGGTGGCAGTGATTGAAGGACACGATTAATCCCCAGTCTGTTAGGAATCACTATTCCCAAGTCACTGAGTTTCTTCGCATGCCCGGTCATGGCGAGCATGTGCTCACTAACGGAGCTGCCTTCTTCCATCATACAGCTGAAGAAATGTTTCGATGCTTCATAGCATTTCACGGCCGCATGAGTCTCGAATATAGCTTTCAGCTCATTCATCAACTCATGAGGATCATGGTGCTCAAAACGTTTTTTGAAGATCGGATTCCAGACTGCACAGGATGGCACACTGAACTTGAGAGTACCGAGTTTTCCGAGTCTCGTAAACAGCTTTTACTTCATCGGTTTCAGTTTCTGCAGGAGGGTCACCTAGCGGTGCATCAAGCACATATTGCAGATTCCCGCCAGAGAGGAAGATCCTCACATAACGGAACCAGTCGGTGAAGTTGCTACCGTTGCTCTTAAGTTTTTCTTTCTCTAGGAACTGGTTAAAATTGATTGGGGACGCCATCTCTACAACATATATTTGCAAAAGTTTAGACTAAGTTTATGACAAATTGAGTTCAAATTTTTATTCAACATAATTAAAAATCTAGGTGAACTCCCACTCAAAACAATATCCCTCGCATTGTCTTAGTGATCACACGAACCAAATCCACCGCACCTATGTCCGATCATCACGAGACAAGGTGTGATTTCAATGGCGAACACTCAAAGTGTTCATCATATCAACCATATGATTCATGCTCTACCTTTCGGTATCACGTGTTCTGAGACCATGTCTGTACATGCTAGGCTCGTCAAGGCCACCTTAGTATCCGCATGTGCAAAACTGTCTTGCACCCGTTGTATGCACTTGTTGATTCTATCACACCCGATCATCACGAGATGCTTCGAAACGACAAGTCTTGGCAACGGTGCTACTAAGGATGAACACTTCATTATCTTGAGAGTTTAGTGAGGGATCATCTTATAATGCTACCGTCGCGATCTAAGCAAAATAAGATGCATAAAAGGATTAACATCACATGCAGTTCATATGTGATATGATATGGCCCTTTTGTCTTTGCGCCTTTGATCTTCATCTCCAAAGCACGGACATGATCTCCATCATCTTCGGGCATGATCTCCATCATCGTCGGCGTAGCATCAAGGTCAATGGCGCCGTCTTCATGATTGTCCTCCATGTAGCAACTATTAGAACTACTTTAAAATACTACTCAACATGAAATTTAAAGACAACCATAAGGCTCCTGCCGGTTGCCACAATACAATAATGATCATCTCATACATATTCATCATCACATTATGGCCATATCACATCACCAAACCCTGCAAAAACAAGTTAGACATCTCTAATTTGGTTTGCATATTTTATGTGGTTTAGGGTTTTCGAGAGAGATCTAATCTACCTACGAACATGAACCACAACGTTGATACTAATGTTTTCAATAGAAGAGTAAATTGAATCTTCACTATAGTAGGAGAGACAGACACCCGCAAAGCCTCTTATGCAATACAAGTTGCATGTCGAACGAGGAACAAGTCTCATGAACGCGGTCATGTAAAGTTAGTCCGAGCCGCTTCATCCCACTATGCCACGAAGATGCAAAGTACTCAAACTAAAGATAACAAGAGCATCAACGCCCACAAACCATTGTGTTCTACTCGTGCAACCATCTATGCATAGACACGGCTCTGATACCACTGTAGGATAACGTTGCATAGAAAACAAAAAATTTCCTACCGCGAACACGCAATCCAAGCCAAGATGCAATCTAGAAGACGGTAGCAACGAGGGGGTATCGAGTCTCACCCTTGAAGAGATTCCAAAGCCTACATGATGAGGCTCTTGTTGCTGCGGTAGACGTTCACTTGCCGCTTGCAAAAGCGCGTAGAAGATCTTGATCACGATCGCTTCCGGCGCCACGAACGGGCAGCACCTCCGTACTCGGTCACACGTTCGGTTGTTGATGAAGACGACGTCCACCTCCCGTTCCAGCGGGCAGCGGAAGTAGTAGCTCCTCTTGAATCCGACAGCACGACGGCATGGTGTCGGTGGCGGTGGAGAACTCCGGCGGAGCTTCGCTAAAGCTACGCGGGAGATAAGGAGGAGAGGGGGGCGGCTAGGGTTTGGGAGGGGGTGGCCGGCCACTTCAATGGGGCGGCCAGCTTGTGGTCTTGGGGTGGCCGGCCCCCTCCCTTGGCCCCTCATTATATAGGTGGAACCCCAAGTGTTGGACTCCAAGTCTTCGAATAAGACCCGAAACCAAAACCTTCCATATGAAAAGGAAACCTACCTAGGGTGGGAATCCCACTTGGGGTGGGATTCCCCCCTTCCATATGGGGGGGTGGCCGGCCCCCTAAGGGGGAGTCCACTTGGGACTCCTCCCCCACTAGGGTTGGCCGGCCATGGAGGTGGAGTCCTACCGGGACTCCACCTTCCTTGGTGGTTTCTTCCGGACTTTTCTAGAACCTTCTAGAACCTTCCATAGAACCTTCCGCATCATTTTAATTCACATAAAATGACATCCTATATATGAATCTTATTCTCCGGATCATTCTGGAACTCCTCGTGATGTCCGGGATCTCATCCGGGACTCCGAACAAATATTCGAACTCCATTCCATATTCAAGTTCTACCATTTCAACATCCAACTTTAAGTGTGTCACCCTACGGTTCGTAAACTATGCGGACATGATTGAGTACTCACTCCGACCAATAACCAATAGCGGGATCTGGAGATCCATAATGGCTCCCACATATTCAACGATGACTTTAGTGATCGAATGAACCATTCACATACAATACCAATTCCCTTTGTCACGCGATATTTTACTTGTCCGAGGTTTGATCTTCGGTATCACTCTATACCTTGTTCAACCTCGTCTCCTGACAAGTACTCTTTACTCGTACCGTGGTATGTGGTCTCTTATGAACTCATTCATATGCTTGCAAGACATTAGACGACATTCCACCGAGAGGGCCCAGAGTATATCTATCCGTCATCGGGATGGACAAATCCCACTATTGATCCATATGCCTCAACTCATACTTTCCGGATACTTAATCTCACCTTTATAACCACCCATTTACGCAGTGGCGTTTGGTGTAATCAAAGTACCTTTCCGGTATAAGTGATTTACATGATCTCATGGTCATAAGGACTAGGTAACTATGTATCGAAAGCTTATAGCAAATAACTTAATGACGAGATCTTATGCTACGCTTAATTGGGTGTGTCCATTACATCATTCATACAATGATATAACCTTGTTATTAATAACATCCAATGTTCATGATTATGAAACTAATCATCCATTAATCAACAAGCTAGTTAAGAGGCATACTAGGGACTTCTTTGTTTGTCTACATATCGCACATGTACTAATGTTTCGGTTAATACAATTATAGCATGACATATAAACATTTATCATAAACATAAAGATATAAATAATAACCACTTTATTATTGCCTCTAGGGCATATCTCCTTCAGCACCAACAATCCATGCGCCACAGAAATGAGGTGGGGCCAGCCCCAATCATTGATTTCACTATTTCTGTGGCGCACCATCCCACGTGCGCCACAGAAATAAGACATTTAGTGGCGCACTGGTCCTGGTGCGCCACTGAATTAAGACATTTTGTGGCACACGTGGGATGGTGCGCCACAGAAACTACACATTTCTGTGGCGCACATGAGTTCCATGCGCCACAGAAATTATTTTGGCTCCCCACGCAACTACACCCCCCCCCCCCCCCCCCCCCCGTGGATCGTTTTTTTTACCTCTGTAAAAAATAAAAGAAATTGATAGAAATTTCAAAAAATAAAATTCTTCGAGATTCCCATGTATTATGTCATCTACCACCACTTAAATTTAACAAACATGAATTTCGACTTTTTTTGCAAAATTGTGTGGAAAAATCATCAAACTGGATTTCTGGTTGCATACGAACTCGAAAAAAGACGCATAATATATCAAAATGATCCCACGAAAATTCTACATACGAATTCATCGAGGCTTGCCCGGTTGGACAATTTTTAGAATCGCCAAATTCGAAAAGAGTAAAAAGTTATGGCCAGTTAAAGTTTTTTTGCTGCAAAATACAAAAAAAAAGAAAAAAATTCTGTGGCGCACCTAGTGCCCATGCGCCACAGAATTAACGTCCAAAATTTGAATTTTCTTCCACACTTCTCCTCACTACTCCTCCACTTCTCCTCCACTTCTCCTCACTACTCCTCCACTTTTCCTCACTTTTCCTCTTTGGATGCAAACTTCTCCTCCACTTCTCCTCCTCCTCCTCCTCCTCCTCCACCACCACCACCACCACCACCACCACCACCTCCTCCTCCGGGGCCGGCCTCCTACTCCGGCAACCTCCTCCTCCTCCTCCCCCTCCGGCCGGCCTCCTCCTCCCCCTCCGGTCGGCCTCCTCCTCCTCCTACTCCGGCGACCTACTCCGGCGGCGACGACCTTCTCCTCCTACTCCTACTCCGGCGACGACGACCTTCTCCTCCTCCTCCGGCGACCACCTCCTCCTCTTCCTCCATCACCTCCTCTTCCTCCACCACCACCTCCTCTTCCTCCACCACCACCACCACCACCACCTCCACCACCACCACCACCTCCTCCTCCTCCGGCCATCCTCCTCCTTCACCCACCTCCTCCTCCTCCGGCCATCCTCCTCCTTCACACACCCACCCACCTCCGGCTACCTTCCAGCGAAATTTTAAAAAAAAAAATTGGCGGCCCTAGATCTAGATCTAGATCTGGCCGCCATTTTTTTTGAATTTCAAAAAAACATTCTGTGGCGCACCACCGCCGGTGCGCCGCAGAAATAAGTTTCTGTGGCGCACCACTACCGGTGCGCCACAGAAATAAGACTTTCTGTGGCGCATGGGCCGGTGCGCCACAGAAACCTGATTTTTGTGGCGAGAATTCTGTGGCGCACCGCCCATGCGCCACAGAATTGATTTTTGGTGCGCCACTGATGAGCCTTTTCCTACTAGTGGCATCGCCATTACTACGTGCGCAGAGGTAGGCGACGGCCGCGCGCCACGCGAGGCATCGCCATTTACGCGGCCGCAGACTGCCGAAGCGACGCCTCGGCGCCAGTACTGGCGGAGAAGACGCAACGACGCTGGATCACTGCCAGGCGGGCCAGACAAAACGTCCGCCATACGCGAGCGGACACTTTCCGCGTCCGCGGAGACGGATCTCAGGCGCATATTTGGGCCAGGTTTGCGTCTCCGCGGACGGCCCAGTCACTTTGCGTCGCTCCGCTGGAGGTGGTGCTAGACGCATTTCCGGTCACGCTGGACGAAAACGGTCGCTCAGCGACCGTTTGCGTCGGGCCGCTGGAGATGCCCTAAAAGAGAAGAGTGATGAAGATTAGGCATGGGTACACCATGTGCGCCGCACCACTATATATGTTCGTAAAATTGGTATACCATGGTCTATAAACATTTTATCATTATTAGTTCTGAAATTAAAACATAAACGAAATAATTGCATTACTTACAAATATGGAGCCGGTATATTTGGCAATACGTCCTTGCTCTACACCCTCCAGCCCTAAATACTAATCGCATGGTTAGGCAAAACGTAGACTAAAATATGTATAGGTTCAATGAACCTATGACAAGAAAGGAATATTACAAATTACATCTGGTTATGCAATACCCTTCAACTGTTTAAACAATATTCCGTTGGCCATTTATTGTGGGATCTGTACTCCTGTTTTTTCCTGTTTTTTGCTCGCACAGACTGTTTTCAGCCCCTAGCTACATGCGCAAGCCGTGCATGTTGATTTAGACATGACCTCACCTCAGATACTATGCTGTTAGACGGATAAGTTGACCACAAGCTTGTCGTTGGCCAAACGGTTGGCAGGGCACCCCCTGACGCAGCCGCAAAGGATCTCTTTGCTTAACGTGCACATCCCGTGATTGGCTCACTTTCCCGCGCGCGCCAGGAGTGGGCTGTAGCAGGCATACGCATGTCTCAAGAGTGGCAGGGCTATGTATCCGTCGCCATGAATGAGGCGAGCTATCGGCCATGGCTGCCGCCGCGCCTCGCCACCATGCCAGGAGCCTGATTGATGGCTGACGCACGCGCGCACGGCGGGGGCGCCAGGGCTTGAATGGACACCGACCCAGCTGCATGGGAGTAAATGGCTTCTGGGCCTCGCCCCAACGGCTAGCTATTCATCCCAGGTCATCTGCTGGCGACCCTCTTCCGTGTAACCAATGTCAACAAACAAGAAACAAGTACAATTCAAAAAAAAAAAAAAAATTAAGCATGCCAATACTTTCATTAAAATGTTACATCTCCAGATCTGGCGGCAGCAGTCCCATGCATGCGCCCAAGTGTTAGCGACCCAGCTACCTCTGGACGACGTTCCGTTTCATCAGTAGAAAAAATGTCCCAGGCTGGGTGTAATCCTAGCTGAATGTGTAGAATTTGGAAATTGATGCCAATGGCATCACATCGGAGACTGAAAATACGGCGATTACGTGGTAAAAAAAACCTTTCGATTCAACAAAGGGTTGTCCAGATTCGTCGCCTTAACTGCCTTTTGAACTCCTTCATACTGTATATATATGCTACTGCCCCCGGCCCGTTTCAAACCTTAATTAACATGATTCCGTTTGTGATTGGGTGGATAGAATTTGGAAATTTTTGACGCACGACCATCAAGGAAATGGAAATGGTATAGTCAAAAAAGTCATGCAATGAAACAAAACCAGATATACATCGACATCACCGTGGAGATTTAAAATACAGCTAGTCAGTGCGTGATAAAGCCAACCAATTCAAAGGGTAGTCCGTCCAGGTTCATGGCCTTAATTATTATCCTTTAAACTCGTCCATATATGCATATTTTGAAAACTGAAAAAAAGCTAGTACTTACCAAATAATTAATATTACCCCCTCCGTCCATAAAAGTATGTCTCAACTTAGTCTAAGTTTGCATGTATCTACACACTAAAATTAATCTAGATAAATGCATATTTTGAAAAAGTTAAAACATCTTTAATTTTTTGGATGGAGGAAGTATTTGAGATTTAACGAGTCGGTTTTGCTAATTCTTCAGTTGTCATTGAAAATTTCATAGTTCCCCATCGATGCTAGTACCATTGATTCGACATTGATGTTCGTGCCAGATTCCATAATCTTTTGAATTCTTAGAAAAGATATTTTTGCACTAGATAAAGAAATTATTTACAACACAATGAACATACGGTTTACATAAATTAACAAGTTTGTGAAGTCGAGCGAGAATGACGATTTTCTCGGTCGACTAGGACTATAAAGATTTTTTGCACTAGATGAACAAGTTATGATAAACAACTTAACAAAAGAAACATTAGAGTAAATATCTTTTACTCCCTCAAATTAGTTGTCACATATTTGGTCATAATTGGTCTAGATATGCATGTACCTAGTCACGTTTCAGTGTGTAGGTTCGTCATTTTGAAATAAAAACTGCAACTACTAATTTAGAACGGAGAAAGTAATAACATGAATGAATTTTTAAAATTGACTAAAATTTCCGATGAGGACGTAGGATTTTTTTGCAAAAAATCTCCTAATTTTACATAAGCTCATACCAGGCAATTTAAACACTTCTCTAAGACCTGAGTGCATCTCAGGATGTTTAAGCTACTCCTAGCAAACCACCGGAAAACAAGAAACGCAAAACCTAAACCGACAACAACCTACGAGCTGAAAATCCGCGCTGTAACCACGTCACGGCCAGAAAAGCTATGTGCCCCCCGGTATATATCCCCCAAACCAAACTCTCAACTCAAGAACCCAAACCCACATTCTCCCTCCCTTCCTCGCTCCCAATTCCGGGGGTTCTCCCGACAATGGCGGGCTCCTGGCGGGCCGCAGCGCTGGCGGCGGCGATGGTCGGCTGGGTCGTGAGCAGCTGCGTGGTCGGGTTCCCGGTGGAGGATTTGGTGACGCGGATGCCGGGGCAGCCAGCGGTGGGGTTCAGGCAGTTCGCCGGGTACGTGGACGTCGACGACAAGGCCGGCCGGAGCCTCTTCTACTACTTCACCGAGGCGCAGGACGGCGCCGCCGGCAAGCCGCTCACCCTCTGGCTCAACGGAGGTCCGTACCTACTGTCTACTGCTGCTTCTTATCTTCTCTTCAGCGTGCTCTGTTCCTGGACTGTCTCGTTCGTGTTTCTTTGACAAGTTTGTTGGACAGCGTTGGTTTTTGGAAAGTCTTTCTTGTTTTATTTTGTTTTGTTTCAAGTGGTGTTTTTCTCACTGTTTGCATCCGGATTTTCTTGCTAGATTCCGGAGACAAGAGTCGCATGCAGTGCTGTCTGATAGAAAATTACGTCTTCCATCCCATGTGCATGGTTGATTAGCTCTCGAATTTAGCGGTTGGGAATTAGGATGCTGCAGGAGCTGATCTGTTACTTTCTTGAATCTGATGCATTTTATCTTACACACTTTTTTTAAAGGAGTATTTCCTCGGTCCACAAAAGTAAGTCACAACTTTGTCAAAATATGTCTCTACATCTAGACGTGTTCTAATGCATGTAAATTTAGACCAAGTTGCGACATTCTTTTGTGTACGGTACATCTTATGTATAGCCATGTGATTGTTTATCTGGATTTTTTTGGGAGATGAAATCTGGATTTTGTTGGTTGATACTTGGTACAGTACTACCTTTTGAGTTCTGTTTTTCCATGTTTGGATCCCTAGAAGTTGTAAAATTATTTGAAATCCCTAAACAGTCGTAAACATATTGTGCTGTCGGAATTGTCCTGGCTAATAATAATAGCAGTGTTCCATCAGTGACCTGACTGGGCCTGTGAGGTTAATCTGCCATCACGTACTTGGAAGTTTTCTCATGCTCCACCATTATTTCCCCTTATCTTCTGTACTTCGTTCCACGTTCAACGCATGTTCATCCAGCAGGGGTCCTATGATGGTAGCAAGTGTTTCCTGAACTGGAAACACAGACAACTTCCTCCTATTCGTCAGGCGTCATCTGCCCCACACCTGCCAAGAAAAAAAAAACTTTAAATAAATCAATTTGTAAGTGGAAGCATGGAATCTCTGAGGTCGCCATGTTCCCCTGGAGCCTTGCTTCAGTGGGCTTTGTGTGTTGTGGTCCTTGGTTTTAAAAACATGTGAGGCATCGATTTGGTTTCATTCCATGCCCACACGCAGAAAAGAATGCTTCTTTGATGTAACAGTACCTAACTAGTAGCTACACTATGTTTTGCATAAAGATCTGGGTGCTACATAAGGAAATGCGATTGCTAACTTTGGGTTGCTGCTAAATTTTACTGATAATAATAGTCAAATCTCATATGTTCTTCAGGTCCTGGTTGTTCCTCGGTCGGAGGCGGCGCTTTCACCGAGCTCGGCCCATTTTATCCAAGAGGAGATGGTAGAGGCCTTCGATTAAACAAGAAGTCATGGAATAAAGGTTGAGCTTTTGACTACTGTCTCTCCCATCTGAAATGTTTCACTGAAAGAGAAGGGTACATCATACTAACTCGCAGCGTGTTGCTTTTTCTTCGTAACTTTGCAGTGTCCAATCTTCTATTTGTTGAGTCACCCGCTGGAGTTGGATGGTCCTACTCCAACACCTCATCAGACTACAATACCGGAGATAAGCGGACAGGTAAATTGCCACTATCTTGTGCAGAACACAGGACACTGGTTAGCATGAACATGTCGATTTAACTATATGTTTCTTCAACCATGCAGCTAATGACATGTACAAATTTCTGTTGGGATGGTATAAGAAGTTCCCTGAGTACAGATCAAGAAGCTTATTTCTTTCTGGAGAGAGCTATGCAGGTTAGAAAATATTTTTAAGTTCTACTTTACAAATTCATGTTTGAATCACCACTCTTCTATGGTGAGTGATTTTGTGTTAATAATAATGCAGGGCATTATATACCGCAACTCGCTGATGTTCTTCTCGCGCACAACGAGAAATCAAAGGGTTTTAAGTTCAATATCAAGGGAGTGGCAGTAAGTAGTCAACCATAGACTTATAGTCTCTTGAATCTACTCTGTTCTACTTGCTGTTTATTAACTCGGAGATTATCTTGTGTAGATCGGGAATCCTCTACTCAAGCTTGACAGGGATGTTCCTGCAACGTATGAGTATTTCTGGTCTCATGGTATGATATCCGATGAAATATTTCTTGCCATAAACAAGGATTGTGACTTTGAGGATTATACCTTTGGCGACTCTCACAACGAGAGCAAGTCGTGCAATCAGGCCACTGCAGCGGCGAATGCTATAGTTGGGGATTATGTCAACAATTATGATGTTATCCTTGACGTTTGTTACCCATCAATTGTGATGCAGGAGCTACGGTTGCGCAAATATGTATGCTTGCTCCTCGTGGTAGATGACAATTTCCTTCAGAATCTTTGATTCCTTTCGCATGACTAGTCTTTTGCACAACTTAGGTGACCAAAATCAGCATAGGAGTGGACGTTTGCATGTCATATGAAAGATTCTTCTACTTCAATCTTCCAGAAGTACAGCATGCTCTCCATGCTAACAGAACACACCTACCTTATGGCTGGAGCATGTGCAGTGAGTAAGTGCTTCTATTGATACTTCTGCCTTCTATTTTACATTGGTTGGTTCAGTAAATATTGTGCAATAAGAAGAGAGAGAGAGTCGGAGTTAATGAACTGGTCATCTTGCAACTGAAACTCACAAGGATAATTAACATCATGTGCCAGTGTGCTGAATTACACCAGTAAGGATGGCAACATCGACATCTTGCCTTTACTCGAGAGAATCGTGGAACACAAGATACAAGTTTGGGTATTCAGGTATGTAACTTTTTCATATGCATTTCAGATAATTTGGTTCATCAATTTGTGATTTATTATGATATGGTCAATTAACGTACAGTGGCGATCAAGACTCCGTTGTGCCCCTCTTGGGATCCCGAACCCTTCTGCGAGAGCTAGCTCATAAAATGGGGATGCGTGTGACAGTTCCGTACAGTACTTGGTTTCACAAAGGCCAGGTATACTTCTATGCTATGAACACAAGCTGAATTACGCTTGTCAAATAATCTGATACAGAGGCATGAACGCAAACCTTTGGAACGTTATCTGATCAATGGAACATATGTTGCCTTTTATTTTCCAGGTTGGAGGCTGGGTAACAGAGTATGGCAATATGCTGACCTTTGCAACAGTGCGGGGCGCGTCTCACATGGTGCCATTTGCACAGCCAGACAGAGCGCTCGGACTATTTGGATCGTTTGTGCTTGGACAGAGGCTCCCAAATACGACCCATCCACCCATTGGAGGGTAATCTACAAAAGCAGCTCAAGATAGAAAAAAAAAAGCTTAGGATTTGTCAGTCTTGCTACAGTAGATACGATCTCAAGGAATGTATTTCAATGGTCAATAAGTTCTGAAATTTTTCAAAACAAAAAAATAGGAAAGAAATGCTAGCAAGTATGTTCTTTATGGTCTTTTATCTGGGATATCAGATTGCGCTCCTGGAAAGTCTGGAACAGAGCAATGTGTACTAGTAATTATGTCAGTGTACTTAGCTTGGCAGACACCTTGCAATTTGCAATTCTGTCTAAATTATTCCATCAGTCCACGACAAATGAATGCTAAAAGGTTCATTATATTGCCAGTTAAGTGACATGATTCTTCTTGTACTTCATTTAAATTATCGTTGCTAATTGAATGCTGGTACACTTTGCTGTGAATCTTCTTGAAAAATTAAAACAATTCAACCCCTTTATCCATGTGTTCTTTTACTTAAGACAATGCCACAAACTTTTACTAAAGTTACCTGCTCACATGCTGTGCTGACTGCTGAGCTCGACTGCTGGGAGTGCCAGTCGGCAGGGGGGCAGTTCCTTACCTTAATCAGAGTTGTTCTGAACAAATTCTGCTCGATCAGTGTACAAGAACAAAAGGTCCAGAAAGTAGAACTTGCACCAAGAGTAAAGTATTCAGGTTAATCTGCATCGGAAGGCATAAAGAATGCATCGCAATGGTAGTTTATAGACCTGGAAAAAGCACGCATCAACATAGGAGCTTCCCCAGTTGGAAGCTGAGTGTCTCTTTCCTCCACAAGGGCCAAAAGCTAACAGTAAAAATATTTTTCTTGGGCAGTCCCAAACTGTTGTCATGAAGTGAATCTGGACGGTAGCACCGAGGTGGCAGGTGACCACCATCGACACCTTTTGAATTGACAATGTTAATTTGGATGGAAACAAGAGTTGTATCTTCATTTGGACCGGCGTACTGAGAACAAACAAAGCAATATCCGTGGACTGGTATGTTGTACATTTTGTGTGAGTCTGTCTAGCCTAACTGGAATTCCTCTTGTCTTTACCAATGCCCTCATGTTGATTGAAAAGATGAACCATGAATACCCAGCCCACTAGCAAGAAGATTGCAGTGCTATACTAATATTCCTATGTAAAAAAAAACTGTTGTATACTAGGTATACGGTAACTCTGTATTTTTACATGACTGTTCAATCTTGCCAGCCAATAGAGTGACTACAAGCAGGGTCAAAGCAATGAGGGGCATTAATAATTGGGAAAGTTTCTTCATTTCTTTACCCATCAACAGCGACGAAGAGTTGCATTGGATCATCGAGAATATGGAATTCTTCACAGACCAAGGATCTGAGCTGCTTAGCTTACAAAATAGCTGCTTATCACATAACCAGGCATGGAAAGTCGTATGTGAGAATGGAGAAAAGAACACTCAGACATCTTCTCATGGTGGCTCTACCAATTTCTTTCTTGAGATGGATGTTACAAGCAACATCGTAATCCAATCCTAGGACGGAAATCATCAGTTCATCACCATACGTCTGGTTAGCATTTGAAGCTTGATTAAAATAGTCAACTGGTAAGCGCCTTCATCAAGTTGCATTCAAGTAAAATTATTTCCTGCTACTGTCTATGGGCCTAATAATCCTGTTCGCTGTCTCCCTTAGTGTTTGTCTGTTCATTTATTGGTCGACATGAGGTGCTTCGCTTTGGACTGCCAATTTACCTGCTTTATGTACCATAAAAATACCTCCTGGTTCCTGTTTGTGATGTCCATATGTTCTGTCAGGTGGCACTGGATTCAGTGCAAACTATAGGAATTCAACAAACATTCAAAACAATAAAAAGGGAGCACAATTTTACCTTCAGTTTAGATGCCTTTTTAGCTTCAAAGTAGATGACCCAAGTAAACAATGCTCATTCTTTCTGGTTGCAATTTTTCTGGCATCCCAGCTCATCCCTTACACTTTCAACCGAAAGATATGATTGGGATACCTTAGGCAGATATAAACAAATTTGTCATGCCTCTTTTTTTACCGCATATTTCAGAAACACTTGGTGTGATTCATTCGTCAAACAATCAGATGGGACCAAACATGTGCAGTATAATTGTTGAAGTCACTTCAGAGCAGAGCCTCAAACTGAAGAACCAGTGTCATTCTCGCCCAAGTGGTGCTTTGTTTTTGCAGCATATTGGTCACAGAAATATTCAAGGCCACAATTCTCTACATTGACCAGAATTCCTTACTGTGATAAAAAAAAGAATTTTCTCATGTGAACCACGATTTATCTTCAAGAGAATTTGATTGCGGCAGTACAGGACTTGTTCACACCAACTCTTTGTCAAGAAAACTTCAGTGCTAACTTGACTCATAATATTGGTACGCATGGCCATATTCAGATTCTGAATTGCCCATATCCTTGAGCAGCCGATCTAAAATCCAAAGAATTCGTCTCCTCAAATAACGTGGGATGCTCCCTTGGTAAAAGGCATGAGCTCTTCCCTTCACATCAACCCAGCTGCACCCAGGTGTCTTCACCATACCAAGTTCCTTCATCCTTGATCTCAATCCTGCAACACCATCAAGCTGACCGACTGCATCATAAATACCACAGAGAGTGATATAATTACTAGCATTGCCTTGTTCTAACTCAAACAGCCTATAGGCTACGATTTCTCCAACATCGACATTATTATGCATGGCGCAAGCGGAGAGTAGAGCTCCCCATACACTAGCACAAGGTTCCATAGGCATCTTCTTTATAAACCTGATAGCTTCTTCAATGGCTCCAGCACGTCCCAAGAGATCAACCATACATGCATAGTGCTCAGCAGTGGGCTCTACACCATGAAACCTACTCATTGAGTCAAAGATCATCCGGCCATCAGTCACTAGCCCTGAGTGGCTGCAACTCGAAAGAACTGACGTGAAGGTAATGCAATTTGGCTTCACCCTCTCAGACAACATCTTTTTGTAGACTCCCAATGCCTCTTTTCCCTTGCCATGAACGCCAAAGCAAGATATCAGCGTTGACCAGCTCACCACATTCCTCTGCTGCATGCCTGCAAACACCGCTCGCGCCGCGTCCACGTGCCCACACTTTGCATACATGTCGATCAGCGTGTTCCCAATTGGGACATCCGAATCGAATGCAAGGCATCGGACCATCCTGCCATGCACTTCTCTCCCCTTCATCAGCTCCCCTTCCTTCCCACAGATACTCAGCACGCTCGGCACAGCCCGCAGATCTCTCACCATGTTCACCTCCTCCACTTGAGCTCTTCTGAAGAGCTCCAGTGTTTCCGCGGCCATCCCGGCCCTTGCATAAGCGGTAACCATGCAATTCCACACAACAGAGTCTCTCTCTGGCATCTCGTGGAACACCCTCGCCGCATTGGCCAGGAGACCAGACTTAGCATACATGTCTAGAAGTGCACTGGAGACAACAACATTGGCAAGAAAACCTATATGGATGGCAAATCCGTGGAGCGCGGCACCAAGATGCTGGTCCTGGAGCTCGGCGCACGCCCGGAGCGCCGCAGGGACAGCATAGCAGTCAGGGCGGAACCCGGAGGCGAGGAGGCCAGAGAGAAGCTCAAGAGCTAACCGGGGTGGGGAGGCGGCAAGGAGGATGTTGTACGCGTGCATGGACGGAGAAGGCATCGCGTCGAACACCTTGCGGGCACACGGGAGCGCGGCGCAGCGACAATATAGCAGGACCAGGTCAGTCTCGAGGGTGGCCTGAGGGAGGTGGCCACCAACGAGAGCCTGTGCGTGGAGCTGCGCGCCGGTGGGTAGTGCCTTGGCGGCGGCGCAGCGCCGAAGGAGGCCGGAGAGAAGACCAGCGGTGGGCGGCGGCATTTTGGAGGCCGCCGATTTTTTAGCTGTATACTGTACAGGCCTGTCGACTGCTTCGAGTGAGCGCCCCTGGCGTGCAGAGTTGTGCTGGGCTTCCGTGCGCCCGGTTTCACAATTTCCTTTCCTTTCTCGGTTTTCATGTATCACTCTGTTCATAATTTAATCCGTTTAATTCTCTCAAAAGAAAATTAATCCGTTTTAGCAAAGGTAGTAGTTTCCAAATTATTTCACAAAAGAGCAAACATATTCAATTAGATATAGTTGCTTGTAATTTTTTGAATAAAATCATATGTAAACATTTGATATTGCGTTAACCCGGGTGTATGGTCAGAGCACTTTAGGACATGTTTGGTTGCTGGCAGAATTTTCCCGCTTTCGACTATCAAGGACTAGTTCGAGCATATGTAGATTAGGCCACGTCATGTGTCATGTCTGTTGTCGGCATTGCAGATGTGGTGGTTTCATACCCAGTGTTTGGTTGGTGACGTTACCAACAAACTACACAAATAGAGATTTATTTAATACTGGGAGCACGAATGGATCGAAGGGGGAGTTCATCAATGGAGAATAAGAGGGGTTCATTAAACACGACAGACATCACATCTTCTGTTTTCTTCTTATATTCTTCTTTGGACCCTTGTGGTACCCCTGTTAACCCACAATAACTCGGCTCACTCCATTCTCTTATACTTCCAAGCTTCGTTGTCATGTGCCTCAACATCGTGATCATGGTCAATATCATAAACCATCACATTAGTTTCATTCGAACCGCGAACTCATCAATGCCAAACCCACCAGTTGCAGAGAACTCAACATGCAAGAACGAGCTTAAGTTGGGTCGGGAAAGAGTGGAATGACTTATGACTAATGATCTTAAATCTATTATGCAATGCATCAAATGTCCCTCGACCATAACTCTAAGACTAGAGTGCGAGATTTAACAGTTCTTTAGATGTCATAAGATAGCTACTTGAGTTCCACTCATTCTCATGGTACCTGGTTTTCCTAAATGGTGAAAAAAATCTAGACCAGCATCCATATCTAGCATCCTTAGCTAGAACTTACCATTTGTGATATTGTTCCAATCAGTTCGACATGCGTTGTCAGCAAGAAAGATTGCATCATGGGTTGATCCCTGCTAATATGAGACTAGAACCAACAACATTTAGCACATTCTGGTTGGTGTAGTGTTTTCTAACCCATAAATGACGCAGCCTGAGATCTAGGCACTCTAACAGTCACATGAATCAATTAGGTCAATACAATTTTTGATACGGGCATGAAGGCCGATGTGAAGCCCAATTTCAGGACTCCACCAGCCTAGTTATCTTATTTTATGTATTTTATATCTATGTTCATATGTGGGCCAATTAGGGTTTTTAATAAGTTGTGTGTTTCGACTTGGGCATGTCCGAGTCGAACTAGGGAGGCCCACTAGGGGCTTGGCCAGCCACCACCCCTTCATATAAGGGTGGGTGCGGCTAGGGTTTAGGTAGACAAGCTTTAGGTTAAAACAATTATGTGTGTTCACGTGTATCATCCCTCCGGGGGTACGGCGATGATGTTTATCTAGTTGAATAATATCCGCTGCGAATGTTCTTGTGTTCATCAAGGATTATCTAGCTCAGGTTTGAGGCGTATCGTTCATCGATCCGTTGCTTGCTGGATTCGTCCCTCTTCTCCAGGCTTCGTTCATCGCGTTGTTGGGAGTATCTACTACCCGGGTTCTCGCTGTGAAAGATCGGACAACACCCAAGGAGGATCTGCTGGGATTCCCCTTATCATGTGGTATCAGATTTCTGGGTTGCTCATGGCGAGGTTGTGTTGATCGATCTCATCGGATTGGTTTGCATCGGAGGAGATTGGCTCAAGGTTGAAAGAGGTAGGGTGGAGTAAGATTGGTGTTGTTTTGGTGCAGTTTTTCTATCATCCTTGGATGGTTCAGGTGTTAAAATCGCGAAATTTAGTGTTTGGGATCGGGAAGAAGAAGGTAATTCATGACCAGATCCGGTGCCAGGACCAACCGATCGGACCCAGGACCGTCCGGGCCGGTGCCAGACCCGGTCAGACCGGGCTCCAGGCCGGCCAACCCGGCCAAAACCGGACCACGGGCTGGTGCCAACCGGATCAATTCCAGGGGCGCTACTGCGAGCTCCGCCCATCCACCTGGCCTCAGGCCCGGCCAAACCGGCTGCCAGGCCCGGCCCAACCGGCTCCCTGGTCGGACCGTCCAGTTTCCAAGCCAGCGCAAACAGTTCCCAGTCCGGATTTTCTGATATCCAGGCTCGCGCTTTTCCAGTCTGCCGCGGTGCATTCGTTTGAACGTGATTATTATGGGAAGAGGTGTGTTTCAGAAAAAAGGTCTGGAGATGTCTTCAATGATTTCCTTGATATATTAGACGGTGTGTCCTCTGCTGAAACTACGGTCAAGTGGAAGTGATGTCTACGGGTGCTTCTATTCTTGTAGACAGTGTTGGGCCTCCAAGAGCAGAGGTTTGTAGAACAGCAGCAAGTTTCCCTTAAGTGGATCACCCAAGGTTTATCGAACTCAGGGAGGAAGAGGTCAAAGATATCCCTCTCATGCAACCCTGCAACCACAAAGCAAGAAGTCTCTTGTGTCCCCAACACACCTAATAGGTGCACTAGTTCGGCGAAGAGATAGTGAAATACAAGTGGTATGAATGAATATGAGCAGTAGTACGGCGCGTAAAACCGCTTCTGGCGTGCGATTGATGGTAGTAATATTGCAAAGGTATAAATGCGGTAAAACGAAGAAACAAGCAGCGATAGCAGTATTTAGGAACAAGGCCTAGGGATCATACTTTCACTAGTGGACACTCTCAACATTGATCACATAACAGAATAAATAGATAAATGCTATACTCTACACCCTCTTGTTGGATGATGAACACCACTAACTGTGTAGGATTACACGAACCCTCAATGCCGGAGTTAACAAGCTCCACAATATTCAATGTTCATATTTAAATAACCTTAGAGTGCATAACAGATCAACATAACCAAACCAAGTACTAACATAGAATGCACACTGTCACCTTCACACTACGAAAGGAGGAATAGATCACATCAATACTATCATAGCAATAGTTAACTTCATAATCTACAAGAGATCACAATCATAGCCTACGCCAAGTACTACACGATGCACACACTGTCACCATTACACCGTGCAGGAGGAATAAACTACTTTAATAACATCACTAGAGTAGCACACAGATAAATTGTGATACAAAACACATTGCAATCATAAAGGGATATAAATAAGCACTTCACTATGCCATTCATAACAGTGAATAAGTATTCTGTGAAATATAGCCTAAGAGACCCACACGGTGCACACACTGTCACCTTTACACACGTGGGACAAGGAGTCTCCGGAGATCACATAAGTAAAACCCACTTGACTAGCATAATGACATCTAGATTACAAGCATCATCATATGAATCTCAATCATGTAAGGCAGCTCATGAGATTATTGTATTGAAGCACATAGGAGAGAGATTAACCACATAGCTACCGGTACAGCCCCGAGCCTCGATGGAGAACTACTCCCTCCTCATGGGAGATAGCAGCGTTGATGAAGATGGCGGTGGTGTTGATGGAGAAGCCTTCCGGGGGCACTTCCCCGTCCCGGCGGCGTGCCGGAACAGAGACTCCTGTCCCCCAGATCTTGGCTTCGCGATGGCGGCGGCTCTGGAAGGTTTCTCGTACCGTGGCTTTTTCGTATCGAGGTTTTAGGTCAGGGACCTTTAAATAGGCGAAGAGGCGGAGTCGGAGGGCTGACGAGGCGACGACACAGTAGGGGGGCGCGCCCCAGGCCCTGGCCGTGCCTCCCTAGCGTCTGGTGGCCCTGTGGCCCCCCCTGGTTCCTCTCGGGTGTTCTGGAAGCTTCGCGGAAAAATAGGATGCTGGGCATTGATTTGATTTCTGAAACCAAAAACAGCAGAAAACAGGAACTGACCCTTCGGCATCTCGTCAATAGGTTAGTTCCAGAAAATGCATAATAATGACATAAAGTGTGTATAAAACATGTGTGTATCATCATAAAAGTAGCATGGAACATAAGAAATTATAGATACGTTTGGGACGTATCAAGCATCCCCAAGCTTAGTTCCTACTCGCCCTCGAGTAGGTAAACGATAGCAATGATAATTTCTTAAGTGACATGCTACCAACATAATCTTGATCAACATTATTGTAAAGCATATGAGATGAATGCAGCGATTCAAAGCAATGATGAAGACAATGAGTAAACAACTGAATCATATAGCAAAGACTTTTCATGAATAGTACTTTCAAGACAAGCATCAATAAGACTTGCATAACAGTTAACTCATAAGCAATAAATTCTTAGTAGAAAGCTTTGAAACAACACAAAGGAAGATATAAGTTTCAGCGGTTGCTTTCAACTTCAACATGTATATCTCATGGATAATTGTCAACACAAAGTAATATAACAAGTGCAATAGGTAAACATGTAAGAATCAATGCACACAGTTTACACAAGTGTTTGCTTCTAAGATAGAAAGAATAGGTAAACTGACTCAACAATAAAGTAAAAGAATGGCCCTTCGCAGAGGGAAGCAGGGATTAAATCATGTGCTAGAGCTTTTTAAGTTTTGAAATCATATAGAGAGCATACAAATAAAGTTTTGAGAGGTGTTTGTTGTTGTCAACGAATGGTAATGGGTACTCTAACTACCTAGCTTATCAACCAGACTTTCAAGAGCGGCTCCCATGAAGGACGTTATCTCTACCAGCAAGGTAGATCATCCCTCTTCTCTTTTGTTTACACATGTACTTTAGTTTAGTTTTTATTTTTATTTTTTAGATGACACTCCTCCCAACCTTTTGCTTACACAAGCCATGGCTAACCGAATCCTCGGGTGCCTTCCAACATTCACATACCATGAAGGAGTGTCTATTTGCAAAATTAAGTTGCTTACTGATGAATCAGAGCAAAACATGTGAAGAGAATTATTAATGCAAGTTGTAATTAATTGGGGCTGGGAACCCCATTGCCAGCTCTTTTTGCAAAATTATTGGATAAGCGGATGAAGCCACTAGTCCATTGTGAAAGTCTGTCAAAAGTAAATGACAAGATCGAAAGATAAACACCACATACTTCCTCATGAGCTATAAAACATTGACACAAATAAGAGATAATAGCTTTTGAATTATTTAAAGGTAGCACATGAAGTATTTGCTTGGAATGGCAGAGAAATACCATGTAGTAGGTAGGTATGGTGGACACAAATGGCATATGTTTTGGCTCAAGGATTTGGATGCACGAGAAGAATTCCTCTCAATACAAGGCTAGGCTAGCAAGGTTGTTTGAAGCAAACTCAAGTATAAAACGGTGCAGCAAGACTCACATATGAACATATTGTAAGCATTATAAGACTTTACATCGTCTTCCTTGTTGTTCAAACACCTTTACCAGAAAATATCTAGACTCTAGAGAGACCACTCATGCAAACCAAATTTTAACAAGCTCTATGTATTTCTTCACTAATAGGTGCAAAGTATATGATGCAAGAGCTTAATCATGAGCACAACAATTGCCAAGTATCAAGTTATTCAAGACATCATACCAATTACTACATGTATCATTTCTCGTTTCCAACCATATAACAATTAACGAAGCAGTTTCAACCTTCGCCATGAAATTTAAAAGCTAAGAACACATGTGTTCATATGAACCAGCGGAGCGTGTCTCTCTCCCACACAAGGATGAACTTATTCAAACAAAACAAAAACAAAAGCAAACAGACGCTCCAAGTAAAGTACATAAGATGTGACCGAATAAAAATATAGTTTCAAGAGAAGAAACCTGATAACTTGTCGATGAAGAAGGGGATGCCTTGGGCATCCCCAAGCTTAGACGCTTGAGTCTTCTTAAAATATGCAGGGGTGAACCACCGGGGCATCCCCAAGCTTAAAGCTTTCACTCTCCTTGATCATATTATATCATCCTCCTCTCTTGACCCTTGAAAACTTCCTCTACACCAAACTCGAAACAAACTCATTAGAGGGTTAGTGCATAATCAAAAATTCACATGTTCAGAGGTGACACAATCATTCTTAACACTTCTGGACATTGCCCAAAGCTACTGAAAGTCAATGGAACAAAGAAATCCATTCAACACAGCAAAAGAGGCAATACGAAATAAAAGGCAGAATCTGTTAAAACAGAACAGTCCGTAAAGACGAATTTTACAGGGGCACTTAACTTGCTCAGATGAAAATGATCAAATTTAATGAAAGTTGCGTACATATCTGAGGATCACTCACGTAAATTGGCAGATTTTTCTGAGTTACCTACAGAGAATTCTGCCCAGATTCGTGACAGCAAGAAATCTGTTTCTGCGCAGTAATCCAAATCTAGTATTGACTTTACTATCAAAGACTTTACTTGGCACAACAATGCAATAAAATAAAGATAAGGAGAGGTTGCTACAGTAGTAACAACTTCCAAGACTCAAATATAAAACAAAAGTGCTGTAGTAAAATAAACACATGGGTTATCTCCCAAGAAGTTCTTTCTTTATAGCCATTAAGATGGGCTCAGTAATTTCAATGATGCACTCGCAAGAAATAAAAGTTGAAGCAAAAGAGAGCATCAAGAAGCAAATTCAAAACACATTTAAGTCTAACATGCTTCCTATGCATAGGAATCTTGTAAATAAACAAGTTCATGAAGAGCAAAGTAACAAGCATAGGAAGATAAAACCAGTGTAACTTCAAAAATTTCAGCATATAGAGAGGTGTTTTAGTAACATGAAAATTTCTACAACCATATTTTCCTCTCTCATAATAATTTTCAGAGGCATCATGAACAAACTCAACAATATAAGTATCACATAAAGCATTCTTATTCACATGCATAAAAGTATCATTACTCTCCACATAAGCATAATCAATTTTATTAGTTGTAGTGGGAGCAAATTCAACAAAGTAGCTATCATTATTATTCTCATCAAGTGTAGGAGGCATAGTATAATCATAATCAAATTTACTCTCCATAGTAGGCGGCACCAAAAGACCACTATCATTATAATCATCATATATGGGAGGCATATCATAATCAACATAAACTTTCTCCTCAATACCCGGAGGGCTAAAGAGATCATTTTCATCAAAATCGACCTCCCCAAGCTTAAATTCTTCCATAGCATTAGCAACAATGGTGTTCAAAGCATTCATACTAATAACATTCCCATTAGCATGCATAAGTTCCATGGGTTTTTTAATTTTCTCTTCAAACACATCATGTCCTAATTCAAGATAAAGTTCATAAAGATCTCTCATTTTGTTGTTGTCTTCCATTAAGCCTTACTAGTGTAAAACAAAAACAAGAGACAAAAAGATGCAATTGCAGGATCTAAAGGAAATAGCTTCGAGCACACACACAACGGCAACAGAAAAGTACTTAGTTACCTGGGACCGGAGTATGAGTGCCTTTTACCTTTCCTCCCCGGCAACGGCGCCAGAAAAGTGCTTGATGTCTACGGGTGCTTTTATTCTTGTAGACAGTGTTGGGCCTCCAAGAGCAGAGGTTTGTAGAACAGCAGCAAGTTTCCCTTAAGTGGATCACCCAAGGTTTATCGAACTCAGGGAGGAAGAGGTCAAAGATATCCCTCTCATGCAACCCTGCAACCACAAAGCAAGAAGTCTCTTGTGTCCCCAACACACCTAATAGGTGCACTAGTTCGGCGAAGAGATAGTGAAATACAAGTGGTATGAATGAATATGAGCAGTAGTACGGCGCCGTAAAAGTGCTTGCGGCGTGCGATTGATGGTAGTAATATTGCAGACAGTATAAATGCAGTAAAACAGTAAACAAGCAGCGATAGCAGTATTTAGGAACAAGGCCTAGGGATCATACTTTCACTAGTGGACACTCTCAACATTGATCACATAACAGAATAAATAGATAAATCCTATACTCTACACCCTCTTGTTGGATGATGAACACCACTAACTGTGTAGGATTACACGAACCCTCAATGCCGGAGTTAACAAGCTCCACAATATTCAATGTTCATATTTATATAACCTTAGAGTGCATAACAGATCAACATAACCAAACCAAGTACTAACATAGCATGCACACTGTCACCTTCACACTACGAAAGGAGGAATAGATCACATCAATACTATCATAGCAATAGTTAACTTCATAATCTACAAGAGATCACAATCATAGCCTACGCCAAGTACTACACGATGCACACACTGTCACCATTACACCGTGCAGGAGGAATAAACTACTTTAATAACATCACTAGAGTAGCACACAGATAAATTGTGATACAAAACACATTGCAATCATAAAGGGATATAAATAAGCACTTCACTATGCCATTCATAACAGTGAATAAGTATTCTGTGAAATATAGCCTAAGAGACCCACACGGTGCACACACTGCCACCTTTACACACGTGGGACAAGGAGTCTCCGGAGATCACATAAGTAAAACCCACTTGACTAGCATAATGACATCTAGATTACAAGCATCATCATATGAATCTCAATCATGTAAGGCAGCTCATGAGATTATTGTATTGAAGCACATAGGAGAGAGATTAACCACATAGCTACCGGTACAGCCTCGAGCCTCGATGGAGAACTACTCCCTCCTCATGGGAGATAGAAGCGTTGATGAAGATGGCGGTGGTGTTGATGGAGAAGCCTTCAGGGGGCACTTCCCCGTCCCGGCGGCGTGCCGGAACAGAGACTCCTGTCCCCCAGATCTTGGCTTCGCGATGGCGGCAGCTCTGGAAGGTTTCTCGTATCGTGGCTTTTTCGTATCGAGGTTTTAGGTCAGGGACCTTTAAATAGGCGAAGAGGCAGAGTCGGAGGGCTGATGAGGCGACGACACAGTAGGGGGGCGCGGCCCAGGCCCTGGCCGCGCCGCCCTAGCGTCTGGTGGCCCTGTGGCCCCCCTCTGGTTCCTCTCGGGTGTTCTGGAAGCTTCGTGGAAAAATATGATGCTGGGCATTGATTTCGTCCGATTCCGAGAATATTTCCTTACTAGGATTTCCGAAACCAAAAACAGCAGAAAACAGGAACTGGCCCTTCGGCATCTCGTCAATAGGTTAGTTCCAGAAAATGCATAATAATGACATAAAGTGTGTATAAAACATGTGTGTATCATCATAAAAGTAGCATGGAACATAAGAAATTATAGATACGTTTGGGACGTATCAGGAAGCTTCATAACTATGCATCGCTTTCAGATTATGAGTTGTGGGAAAGTCATATCCATCAGGGTTAGCAAAGGTGTGGTACTTATGAGTTCTTGGATGGTTCTACATGGTTGGCACTTGCTGTTCGATGTGTGGATGAAGATATACACAATTGGTGGAACAAAGAGATGCATGTGAAGGGCATCATTTCTGCAACTTGGTTTGATTTTCCGGAATTCTTACGTGCGTGTTTTGTGTTTGGTAACAAGCCTGGAATGCATGTGAAGTCCCTCAAACAGCCACTTCGGGTTGTGTCACCACCGGCTGAGGTTGGCAAGAGGTTGCAACTATGTTCCAAGGAAGCTATGGTTATGTCTATTCCGTCTCCTACAAAGGAGGTAGTGTGCTCTAACACTACCGTGGAGGAGGTTGTTCCAGTATAGGCAGTCACTAAGGAGAGGAAACCTGACTTTGATACCAAGGGCACTACTGTGACTGTTGAGGAGGATGTACCATTGAGCGGGCTGAATATGCAACTCAAGAAGGTACAAGATGATGCTTGCAAGAAAGTTGACAAGGGTCAGCGGTGGAGTTTGTTTCAGACTCAGTGCATTATAAAGGGCAAGGCTTGCAAGTTGATGATTGATGGTGGTAGATGTACTAATGGCATAAGCAAGGTGATGGTGGCAGCATTGGGGTTGTCTACATGGCGTCTTCCTGAAGCTAAACGTCTTAAGTGGTTGAATAGTTATGGTATACTGAAGATTACTCATAAGGTACGTGTGTCATTTATAGTTGATGAGTATGTTGATGAGATAGAGTGTGATGTGTTGCCACTGGAGGTGTGTGGATTGCTACTTGGGCGTCCTTGGCAGTATGATCGTAATGTGACACATGTTGGGAGAGAAAATACATATTATTTCATGCATGGTGGCAAACATCGGACTGAAACCTATGGGTGATGATCATATCAAGTCCGATGTGGAGTTGGTGGTACGCAAGAAGAAGTTGCACAAGCCTAAAGTGCAGCATGAGGTGCATGATGTTTCGAGCGTCGATGTTGGTGATGTTTCATCCATGCCTGTAGATGACAAGCCAGTTCTTGTTGGTGACAAGCCGGATGAAGCTAATCCTATTGTTGATGAAGATGTGGCAGCATGTGCTACAGTTCCAGTTTGTGTTGATGCCAGTATACAAACTGATGATGTTTGTGTTGATGGTGTTTCAGTACATATGGCGCAGATACGCGTGGGAGGAGTGGGAGGCGAGCGCGTCAGTGGAGACAGTGGGCAGCGGCAATACCGTGCTAGGAGTACTGCAGTCCAGTTTTCCGCGACACCGCGGATGCATCGAGGCAAGGATGGACGTGTGAGACATTTTATGTGGCCCAGACATTACACATCTTGTGCAGGATCATGTTCAGCGACACAGGGGTCCATCAAAACCTTGCAAGAAGAAGGTATTAGTGCCGAATTTCAAGCTCATGTGGAGAAGAAAGGAGGCGCCAAGTGTTGTATCAAGTCAAGCAAGCCGCGAGGGAGGATGTGGTGTGGAAGAAAAGCAATACTTGGAGACGACGCGGACGTGTGATGTTCATATCACGTCACCTTTTCCAGAAGACCCTCACGCGTTGGGGACAACGCTTCTTGAAGGGGAGGATGAAACGGGCATGGAGGCCGATGTGAAGCCCAATTTCAGGACTCCACTAGTCTAGTTATCTTATTTTATGTATTTTATATCTATGGTCATATGTGGGCTAATTAGGGTTTTTAATAAGTTGTGTGTTTCGACTTGGGCTTGTCCGAGTCGAACTAGGGAGGCCCACTAGGGGCTTGGCCGGCCACCACCCCTTCATATAAGGGTGGGTGCGGCTAGGGTTTAGGTAGACAAGCTTTAGGTTAAAACAATTACGTGTGTTCACGTGTATAATCCCTCCGGGGGTCCGGCGCTGCCGTTTATCTAGTTGAATAATATTTGTTGCGAAGGTTCTTGTGTTCATCAAGGATTATCTAGCTCAGGTTTGAGGCTTATCGTTCATCGATCCGTTGCTTGCTGGATTCGTCCCTCTTCTCCAGGCTGCATTCATCGCGTTGTTGGGAGTATCTACTACCCGGGTTCTCGCTGTGAAAGATCGGGCAGCACCCAAGGAGGATCTGCTGGGATTCCCCTTATCAGTCTTGGGATCACATGAAACCAACTCTCCAAGGCATACCTAGCCATACCTCGGGCTGGGTCGAATAAAACCTGCAACAACAAGAAAACAAGCTTGGGAGGCCGTCGGGCTTAAATTATAGGCCCAAACCCTGCCCAACCACCAAAAATCCCATCGGGCTTTGGGCCTTGAGTCGAGCAGTGTTGTTATCTTGCCCATTATCTAGACCCAGGCCTGGCCTATCCTAATAGTTGGGCCCAACTTTAAAGCCTAGGACTAAGCCAGTGGCATGCTTTGGCGCTGAACTTCGAGCTGACCGGACTAGGCTACCCATGGCGAGTATTCCAGCATAACGTGTGGAGCGTCATCCAGGGATATTCGGTAAGAAGCTAGAAGCTAGTTGTTGACTCTGAGAGCCACTGGTTCCTCTCTAATAAGGACTTGCGTGAACACAACGACATACAACGACCATGAGGGTGACAATGTTCACGGGAGGCACAGCGGTGAATGTGAGAGAGATTGGGAAGGGGGTGAATAGGACATGTAGGCACTACTAGGAAAAGGCTTATAGCCACACTTCTTACCGCCGGCGAGTCCGATTTGAAGATGCCGGCGGTAAGGTCTGTTAGACCGTCCTCGCGTTACCGCCAGTGAGTTGAAACAGGGTCGCCGGGAGTAGTGCAGTTATCGCCGGCGAAATGGAATCCAGCGGTAAGGTGGGCCAAGACTACTCAGATAGGCCTCCAATTACTGCCGGCGATTTAGACTCGAAAATGCTGGGGGTAATATAATTACCACCGGAGAAATTTGATCTGTTGTGGGCCAGTTTGGAACAAAAATCTCCTTATCTTGTTGACCCAACCCACCCCGATCCTCTCAACCTTATCTCCACTCCGCACAATCCTCTCCAACCCGCTCCGCGCAACAAGCGCCTGCTGCCGCCGCTCCACGCCCTCCACCCCGGCTATCTCGCCTCCGCCGCCCCGCCTCTGCCGCCCTCACGTCCCCGCCCTCCTCCCTCTACGCGCGCGTCCCCACCCTCCACCCCGGCCGCCTCGCCTCCGCCGCCCTCACGTCGCCGCCCTCCTCCCTCTACGCGCGCGTCCCCGCCGTCCACCCCATCGCGCGCGAGGGGCCCGGCTGCTACGTGCTCACCGCGCTCCACCGCGACCGATGCGGGGGCCGCGACCGCCGCGACCGCAAGACCTGGACCACGGCGACCTCGACCAATCCCGCCGCGACGACCTGGATGCCGGCAGCTGCGAGATCTAGCTCGCGTCCCGAGCGCGCGTTCTGCAGATGGCCTGGACCATGGCGACCTGGACGCCGGTGGCCGACCTGATGCTTTACCCCCGACCACGACGGGTTGCTGCTCGTCATCGGCCCGCGTCGACTTCCTGCTCCCGCCCCCACCTGCGTCCGCAAGCTCGCCCGCGCGCGACTCTCCAAGGCCGCAGCTCCCTCCTACTGCCCCTCCGCGGCTCCATCCAGATCGGGAGCCAGGAGATGGCCGTCGTCGTCGTCGAGCTGGATCGTGGCGTGCGGCGGCGGGATCGTGGCGTGCAGTCAGGACTTGATCGCTTTTGCTTTTGTTTTCAGGGTCCTTGGTGTAAACTTGTAGTTCTTGGTTGTATTATATTTACTTCTGGACTTTTTTGTAACTTGTACACAGCCTGGCGCTGCAGATGCGCCGCTCGCCCTGTTTTTTTTATTTGCAAAAACTGATACCGCCGGCGAATAGCTATGGGAGTAGGGAAAACGCCGGCGGTAACGGCCAGTTACCACTGGCGAGTTCGAGAACGCCGGCGGTAAGCGCTTACCACCGACGAGGTGATCGCCGGTGAATCCGAAAACACCGGCGGTAAGCCTTTTCAGGTCGCCGGCGGTAAGCCTTTTCCTATTAGTGAGGTCCGCATTGTCCCTAAGAGTAGCAGTTTATTCCGACCATGATCATCGCTTTCCTTGTGCACCGAACAAGTGAGGTGTGTCTGCGGACTGCGGGCTGATAGCGTTTTTCGATCTTCGTCTCGCTATCCGACCGTGTGAGGGTGTGGTGGTTCGTTTGCTCCGGGCGAAAGCCTGACCACGTGGTGTCTGTGGATGTCGCCGTCCTTCTTGGGGGGGCGGTCGTGGAGCTCTACGACCTTCGCTGCCTCGGGTTCACGTCTTCGGGTGAAAGCCTTGATCCTATGGGTTCGGACGACGGCGTCGGTTCTTCGTTGTGTCCCCTCTTGAGGGCGTCTACTTGAAGGTGGTGACCCCCTTCGCGCACTCCGGCGGGATAGGCACACATGGCTTCTGGGTTGGCAGGAGGCCAACCGGAGGTCCGGGTGTTCCGGGTGGAGTCTTGTGAGGCAACGAAGATGGAGGTGGCCAAGGTTTGGTTGCGGCAATGTCATGTTAGTCGGCTCCGTTCTGGCATGTCTAAATGTCTTCGTGGTGACCTCCTCTTGCTGTGAAGTCGAAGCTGCCCCTGGGCGGTGTACGATGACCTTTAAGGGACGGTCTGGTGAAGGTCCTATTTGGCGCTTGTCTTGCGCATCTCCTCTCCGAGGCTCGTCTTCAGAATCGAAGCTGCCGGACTCTCCTCGAAGGGTCATCTGTTTGGCATAGGCCAACTTGAGCTTCTTCTGTAGCTTTTGTGGGTAGCCAGGATGGCTAGGTGTGCCCCTTGGGGCGGGATGTGTGTGGTTGTGGGGGTGCTTTTGGCACCATTGTTGTTGGTTTTCACCCGGTTTTCTCCTAAAAACCAGACACCTTCTGCTTAATGAATGAATGAGGCAAAGCTTTTGCCCCCGTTTAAAAAAAAAACAAGTGCAGGGTCGAAATTGGCCGGGAATGATAATCCGGTGTATCAACATTGGGATTTGGAGCTAAACGTCCGATTTTGCTACATCTTACGGGGTTAAGGTTGAAAATGGATATTACTCTTCTCGTTTCAATACTTTTATTCAAAAAAAAATTCTTTTGAACCTAAAAATGTAAGGTGTACTCGATCATTCAAAAAGAATTCCACATATGGAATTCGGAAAGTTTTTTTTTGAAATCATATATATTAGGTCCGCAAGCCCGCCTCATTAAAAACCTCCCAGTCCCTTACGGTACCCTGGAAGGAAAAGAGTGCGTCCAACAAACTTGCCGCCTCACAAAGGTTACAGAATTTTTACATCATGAAGGAGGGGTTGGAGGAGGAAACTAGGGGGTTCATCGACCCAGGTACAAGAAATTCTAGACCTAAAAGAATGCCTAGCAATATCAGCACACTCCTAAAATCTCCGCATAGATAGCCGTTGCATCATTCCATATCCGTTCAGTACCTGTGCAAAGTTGGATAACTTCCAATGAGTCCAATTCGGACTGAACCGAAGTGTACCCGAGGTCTCTTACCAACTTCAGCCCGTGACACACAGCCAAAGCTTCCGCCATGCTCGCCGAAGGGACATGGGGAATGAAGGTAGCTCCTGCTGCCAAGAATACCCCCTGACTATCACGGATCACAGCTCCCGTCGCACCAGATTCCTCGCTCTCTATAAAAGCTGCATCGGTGTTTACCTTCACATAATTGTTCCTTGGCTTGATGAGGACATCCCTACCTCACTACTACCTCCGTCATTACAAGAAGATGATCCTGCTGTGAAGCTCAAGTCCAATGAAGTCAGGATTGGACCAATGACACGAGCTCGTGCGAAGCTACTTAAACAACAGGTGAAATTGTTCCTAAATGATACTTTGATCGATGAGAGCTTTATACTGCCTAAGTCCTATTATTTATGTATGACCGGGTATGAGGAGGGAGCAAGCATCGCACGAGGAGGAGAGGAGCAGCTGGACCAGAAGATGAACATGAAGCTGGACATGGAGCTGGAAGTGAAGACATCCCATGGACGCACGAGGGAGGAGCGGGAGGCATGCGCGAGAGGAGGAGATGTTCCAGCCGGCTCCAGGACCAGTCAACCGGCCGCACCGCCGGGCCGCCCGGTCCCAGGGCCGGTCCAACCGGCCCCCACGCCGGATCCATCCGGTTTCAACCGGATTCTATGCTTGTGCCAACCGGGCACTATCCAGTAAGCCCGGGAGGTCCACCCGGTCGTCGCCCGGCGCCAGACCCGGTCCAAACCGGACCGGCCGGTCCCAGGCCCGGTCAACTGGATTCCAGACCGGCCGAGTCCGAGTCTGTCTCGACCAGATCTATTCTGGGTTAGTTATTTTCGTACTTTTTCGACCTGAGGTCATCCTGGACGCCTATATAAGTCCATAGGACGCCCCCAAAGTTGTGTTAGACCACGTTTAAGATAAACCCTAGTTTTTAGTTGTTTGTTCTGCAAAACTATTGAATCCCTATGATACGTCCAAAACGTATCTACTTTCCCGAACACTTTTGCTATTGTTTTGCCTCTAATTTGTGTATTTTGGATACAACTAACACGGACCAACGCTGTTTTCAGCAGAACTGCTCTGGTGTCTCGTTTTTGTGCAGAAATCCAACTTTCAGGAAAATCCTCGGAATTTATGCGGAAGGTCCTATTTTCCCAGAATATTGGCGCAGCCAGAAGGGCAAGCCAGGTGGGGGCCCGAGGGCCCCACACGCTAGGCCGGCGCGGCCCAGGAGGGGGGCGCGCGGCCCTAGTGTGTGGCGGCCTCGGCTGGCCCCCGACGCCCTCCTTCGGACTACTTATTGCCTTCGACCTAAAAACGCACAGGGGGATAGTTGAAGTCGCCAGAAACCATCCAGTACGCCGCCACCGTCGCGAAACTCCGTCTCGGGACCAGAAACTCCGTTCTGGCACCTCGCCGGGACAGGGAATTGGAGGAGATCATCACCATCATCACCACCGACGCCTCTCCATCGACCAGCCATGTTTCCCCCATCCATGTGTGAGTAATTCCCCCGCTGTAGGCTGAAGGGGATGGTAGGGATTGGATGATATTGGTCATGTAATAGTCATAAGATTGTTAGGGCATGGTGCCTAGTATCCGTAGATGTTACTTTTATGATATTGTTGCAATTTGTTATGCTTAATGCTTGTCACTAGCGCCCGAGTGCCATGATCTCAGATCTGAACATGTTATTGATTCATGAAGATATTCGTTGTTTATGATCTTACCTGCAAGTTGTATACACATGTCGCTGTCCGGAACCCGAGGCCCCAAAGTGACAGAAATTGGGACAACCGGAGGGGAAGGCGGTGATGTGAGGATCACATGTGTTCACGGAGTGTTAATGCTTTGCTCCGGTACTCTATTAAAAGGAGTACCTTAATATCCAGTAGATTCCCTAGAGGCCCGGCTGCCACCGGCTGGTAGGACAAAAGATGTTGTGCAAGTTTCTCATTGCGAGCACGTACGACTATATATGGAACACATGCCTATTGATTGATTAGTACTTGGATACCGTTTTATTATTATCTGCAAATGCCCTGCTTTGATTGTTACATGAGTTTCTCTCATCCATGCAACGCCCGTTCATCCATCCCTGTGCCTATATTATTTTAATCCTGCTGTTTACTATAATCACTACTGCTATCTTTGTTACTCTGCTGCTGTTATTTCACTACTGCTACTGCTATAAAACTGTTACTACTGATAAACTCTTGCGAGCAAGTCTGTTTCCAGGTGCAGCTGAATTGACAACTCCGCTGTTAAGGCTTTCAAGTATTCTTTGTCTCCCCTTGTGTCGAATCAATAAATTGGGTTTTACTTCCCGCGAAGACTGTTGCGATCCCCTATACTTGTGGGTCATCAAGACTATTTTCTGGCGCCATTGCCGGGGAGCATAGCTTTATTTGGAAGTTCACTTGGATTGATATTGTTCGCTACAAATTCTCCATCATGGGTAAACCTCGCGATACTAAGGTCGCCATATTACCATCCACTACAAGAAAAGGTACAACTCTGAGTATCTCTGCTGCTCTTGATTCACCATCTGTGATAAGTAAACTTGTTTCACCACCACAAGCTTCAAATGCTGGTACTTCTGCTGAATCTGAAAATTCCTCTTATATTTTTGATGATGCTTCTACTGTGCTTGATAATGATGGTTCGTTAGGATCTTTTCTAGATGCTACAATTGCTAGGTCTAGACAAACTGAAAATACTGAAACTCCTAATGAAAATGCTGCTACACCTGTTAATTCACCTGAGTCTGTTGAATACTCTAGTGATGATCTTGATGAAGATTATGTGGAACTTGATGATGATTTTATTGAAAAATGCAATGCTACTACTGATGCAAGAAAAATTAAAAAGTTGCTTGCAGAACATACTGTTAGATATAAACTGTCTCCTGATCCTAAATTTGCCACATCTCCTATAAACATTAAGGATAAGGATTATGATTTTTCTCTTGATCTATCTCATATAGCTATTGTTGAGAAAACACCCTTTTGTGGTACTGAAAAAGAAAGTGCTGTTGAACACATGATTGAGCTATCTACTCTGAGTAGCTTGTTTTCTGATGATGTTAAGAAGCGTACTTATTTTGTTGCTAAAAAATTTCCATTCTCATTAAAGGATGACGCTAAAACTTGGTATAATAGTTTGCCACCTGATTCTATTAATAGTCCAAAAGAATTGCTTGATGTTTTCTTCCGGAAATACTTTCCTGCTAGTGCTCAACATATTGCTTTGCAGAGAATTTATAATTTTGACCAGGAAGATGGAGAGAAATTACCTGAAGCTTGGGCGAGATTTTGCTCTCTTATTAGAGCTCGGCCTGAACATGATTTGGAAAAGCATGATTTACTTGATATATTTTATAGTGGACTAACCATTGAGTCTAGGGCATACCTGGATAGTTGTGCTGGTTGTGTTTTCAGGAAAAGAACTCCAGACGACATTTGAAGAATTATTGGCTAAAATAGGCCGGAATCATGATGATTGGACTACACCTGAACCAACCCCAACACCGATACTGAAGAAGAGGGGTATGATTAAATTAAATGATGAAGATATGAGGGAAGCTAAGAAGTCTCTTAAGGAGAAGGGTATTAAACCTGAAGATGTGAAGAATTTACCTCCCATAGAAGATTTATGTAAGATAACTCCCCCTTCATCCATGATTGAGGTACACTCTCTTGAACGCTTTACTAGAGAAGATATTCCGTATTCAAAACCTCCTGCACAATGCTTAGATGAGTTTGATAATTATATTGTTAAGCAAGAAAATTTCAATATGAGAATAGAGAATCATTTAATGGAAACTTCTCAAGCTATTAGTGGATTGCATGGTATTGTGGAGAGAACCTCCAATGATGTTAAGATGCTTGTTAAACACTTTCATATGGTTCCAACTCAAATTGATCAACTCACTAAAGTGCAAAATGACTTGTTGGAAAATAATTCTAAAGAAAAACATGCTTATGAAGTAACAACTAGAGGCGGTGTTTCTACCCAGGATCCTCTATATCCTGAAGGGCATCCCAAAAGAGTTGAACAAGATTCTCAACGAACTGAAACTAGTGCTCCATCTAAGAAAAAGAAGAAGAAACATAAAAATGTTGTAGAATCCTCTGAACCTGTTAATGATCCTAATAGTATTTCTATTTCTGATGCTGAAAGTGGTAATGAACATGATAAAGATAATGATAAGAATGATACTCCTGATAAAGAAGAGGTTGAAGAAGAACCTGAAAAGCATGCTAAAAATAAAAAGTACACTAAAGAAGATTTTATTGCTGAGAAACATGGTAATGAAAGAGAACCTTGGGTTCAAAAGCAAATGCCTTTTCCTGCTAAGAAATTAAAATCAAAGGAAGAAGAACACTATAATAAATTTTGTGATTGGATGAAACCTTTATTCTTGCAAATCCCTTTGACTGATGCAATTAAATTGCCTCCTTATTCAAAGTATATGAAAGATATTGTCACTAACAAAAGGAAAATTCCTAATGAGGAGATTTCCACTATGCTTGCTAATTACTCTTTCAATGGTAAGGTTCCAAAGAAGCTTGGCGACCTAGGTATACCAACTATTCCTTGTTCCATCAAGAATAATTATGTTAGAACTGCTCTATGTGATTTGGGAGCGGGAGTTAGTGTGATGCCTTTTTCTCTTTATAAGAGGCTTTATTTAGATAAGTTGATACCGACTGATATATCTTTGCAAATGGCTGATAAATCTACTGCTATTCCTGTTGGTGTATGTGAGGATGTTCCTGTTCAAGTTACTCAAAACTGCTTGATATTAACTGATTTTGTTGTGTTGGAAATGCCTGAAGATGATAATATGTCCATGATACGTCTCCGACGTATCGATAATTTCTTATGTTCCATGCTTGTTTTATGACAATACCTACATGTTTTGTTCACACTTTATGATGATTTTATGCATTTTCTGGAACTAACCTATTGACGAGATGCCGAAGTGCCAGTTCCTGTTTTCTGCTGTTTTTGGTTTCAGAAATCCTAGTAAGGAAATATTCTCAGAATTGGACGAAATCAACGCCCAGAGTCTTAGAATTGGACGAAGCTTCCAGAACACCCGAGAGTCGCCAGAGGGGGGCCAGAGGCCCACCAGATGATAGGCCGGCGCGGCCCAGGCCTTGGCCACGCCGCCTTACTGTGTCGTCGCCTCGTTGTCCTTCCGACTCCGCCTCTTCGCCTATATAAAGGTCCCTGACCTAAAACACGATACGGAAAAGCCACGGTACGAGAAACCTTCCAGAGCCGCCGCCATCGCGAAGCCAAGATCTGGGGGACAGGAGTCTCTGTTCCGGCATGCCGCCGGGACGGGGAAGTGCCCCCGGAAGGCTCCTCCATCGACACCACCGCCATCTCCATCAACGCTGCTGTCTCCCATGAGGAGGGAGTAGTTCTCCATCGAGGCTAAGGGCTGTACTGGTAGCTATGTGGTTAATCTCTCTCCTATGTGCTTCAATACAATAATCTCATGAGCTGCCCTACATGATTGAGATTCATATGATGATGCTTGTAATCTAGATGTCATTATGCTAGTCAAGTGGGTTTTACTTATGTGATCTCCGGAGACTCCTTGTCCCACGTGTGTAAAGGTGACAGTGTGTGCACCGTGTGGGTCTCTTAGGCTATATTTCACAGAATACTTATTCACTGTTATGAATGGCATAGTGAAGTGCTTATTTATATCCCTTTATGATTGCAATGTGTTTTGTATCACAATTTATCTGTGTGCTACTCTAGTGATGTTATTAAAGTAGTTTATTCCTCCTGCACAGTGTAATGGTGACAGTGTGTAGTACTTGGCGTAGGCTATGATTGTGATCTCTTGTAGATTATGAAGTTAACTATTGCTATGATAGTATTGATGTGATCTATTCCTCCTTTCGTAGTGTGAAGGTGACAGTGTGCATGCTATGTTAGTACTTGGTTTGGTTATGTTGATCTGTTATGCACTCTAAGGTTATATAAATATGAACATTGAATATTGTGGAGCTTGTTAACTCCGGCATTGAGGGTTCGTGTAATCCTACACAGTTAGTGGTGTTCATCATCCAACAAGAGGGTGTAGAGTATAGCATTTATCTATTTATTCTGTTATGTGATCAATGTTGAGAGTGTCCACTAGTGAAAGTATGATCCCTAGGCCTTGTTCCTAAATACTGCTATCGCTGCTTGTTTACTGTTTTACTGCATTTATACTGCCTGCAATATTACTACCATCAACTGCACGCTGACAAGCAGTTTTACGCGCCGTACTACTGCTCATATTCATTCATACCACTTGTATTTCACTATCTCTTCGCCGAACTAGTGCACCTATTAGGTGTGTTGGGGACACAAGAGACTTCTTGCTTTGTGGTTGCAGGGTTGCATGAGAGGGATATCTTTGACCTCTTCCTCCCTGAGTTCGATAAACCTTGGGTGATCCACTTAAGGGAAACTTGCTGCTGTTCTACAAACCTCTGCTCTTGGAGGCCCAACACTGTCTACAAGAATAGAAGCACACGTAGACATCAAGCTATTTTCTGGCGCCGTTGCCGGGGAGGAAAGGTAAAAGGCTCTCATACTCCGGTCCCAGGTAAAGTACTTTTCTGTTACCGTTGTGTGTGTGCTCGAAGCTATTTCCTTTAGATCCTGCAATTGCATCTTTTTGTTTCTTGTTTACACTAGTTTGGCATAATGGACAACAGTGAGCTTCTTATTCTATTTCCTGATTTAAGACATGGATGGTTTGATGCGAAAATTAAAAAACCTATGGAACATATTAGTATGAACACTTTGAACACCATTGTTGCTAATGATATGGAAAATTCTAAGCTTGGGGAAGCTGGCTTTGATGAGCATGATATTTTTAGTCCCCCAAGCATTGAGGAGAAAATTTACTTTGATGATACTTTGCCTCCTATTTATGATGATTATAATGATATTGGTCTTTTAGTACCGCCTGTTATGGAGGATTAATTTGATTATGATTACAATATGCCTCCTATATTTGGTAATGAGAATAATAATGATAGCTACTTTGTTGAATTTGCTCCCACTACAACTAATAAAATTGATTATGCTTATGTGGAGAGTAATGATAATTTTATGCATGTGAATAAGAATACTTTATGTGATACTTATATTGTTGAATTTGTTCATGATGCCTCTGAAAATTATTATGAGAGAGGAAAATATGGTTGTAGAAATTTTCATGTTACTAAAACACCTCTCTATGTGCTGAAATTTTTGAAGCTACACTTATTCTATCTTCCTATGCTTGTTACTTTGCTCTTCATGAACTTGTTTATTTACAAGATTCCTTTTCATAGGAAGCATGTTAGACTTAAATTTGTTTTGAATTTGCCTCTTGATGCTCTCTTTTGCTTCAACTACTATTTCTTGCGAGTGCATCATTAAAACTGCTGAGCCCATCTTAATGGCTATAAAGAAAGAACTTCTTGGGAGATAACCCATGTGTTTATTTTGCTACAGTAGCTTTGTTTTATATTTGAGTCTTGGAAGTTGTTACTACTGTAGCAACCTCTCCTTATCTTATTTTATTGCATTGTTGTGCCAAGTAAAGTCTTTGATAGTAGGGTTGATACTAGATTTGGATTACTGCGCAGAAACAGATTTCTATCTGTCACGAATCTGGGCCTAATTCTCTGTAGGTAACTCATAAAAATCTGCCAATTTATGTGCGTGATCCTCGGATATGTACGCAACTTTCATTCAATTTGGGCATTTTCATCTGAGCAAATCTGGTGCCACTTTAAAATTCGTCTTTACGGACTGTTCTGTTTTGACAGATTCTGCCTTTTATTTCGCATTGCTTCTTTCGCTGTGTTGGGTGGATTTCTTTGTTCCATTACCTTCCAGTAGCTTTGGGCAATGTCCAGAAGTGTTAAGAATGATTGTGTCACCTCTGAACATGTGAGTTTTGATTATGCACTAACCCTCTAATGAGTTTGTTTCGAGTTTGGTGTGGAGGAAGTTTTCAAGGGTCAAGAGAGGAGGATGATATACTATGATCAAGAAGAGTGAAGAGTCTAAGCTTGGGGATGCCCCGGTGGTTCATCCCTGCATATTTCAAGAAGACTCAAGCATCTAAGCTTGGGGATGCCCAAGGCATCCCCTTCTTCATCGACAACATTATCAGGTTCCTCCCCTGAAACTATATTTTTATTCGGTCACATCTTATGTACTTTACTTGGAGCGTCTGTTTGTTTTTGTTTCTGTTTATGTTTGAATAAGTTCATCCTTGTGTGGGAGAGAGACACGCTCCGCTGTTGCATATGAACACATGTGTTCTTAGTTCTATCTTTAATGTTCATGGCAAAGGTTGAAACTGCTTCGTTAATTGTTATATGGTTGGAAACAGAAAATGCTGCATGTAGTAATTGGTAAAATGTCTTGGATAATGTGATACTTGGCAATTGTTGTGCTCATGTTTAAGCTCTTGCATCATATACTTTGCACCTATTAATGAAGAAATACATAGAGCTTGCTAAAATTTGGTTTGCATATTTGGTCTCTCTAAAGTCTAGATAATTTCTAGCATTGAGTTTTGAACAACAAGGAAGACGGTGTAGAGTCTTATAATGTTTACAATATGTCTTTTATGTGAGTTTTGCTGCACCGGTTCATCCTTGTGTTTGTTTCAAACAACCTTGCTAGCCTAAACCTTGTATCGAGAGGGAATACTTCTCATGCATCCAAAATCCTTGAGCCAACCACTATGCCATTTGTGTCCACCATACCTACCTACTACATGGTATTTCTCCGCCATTCCAAAGTAAATTGCTTGAGTGCTACCTTTAAATTTCCATCATTCGCCTTTGCAATATATAGCTCATGGGACAAAATAGCCTTAAAAACTATTGTGGTATTGAATATGTACTTATGCACTTTATCTCTTATTAAGTTGCTTGTTGTGCGATAACCATGCTCCTGGGGACGCCATCAACTCTTTGTTGAATATCATGTGAGTTGCTATGCATGTTCGTCTTGTCTGAAGTAAGGGCGGTTTTCACATCAAATGGTTTGAGTATGCATACTGTTAGAGAAGAACATTGGGCCGCTAACTAAAGCCATGAATCATGGTGGAAGTTTCAGTTTGGACATAAAACCTCAATCTCTTATGAGAATATTATCTGTTGTTGAATGCTTAAGCATTAAAAGAGGAGTCCATTATCTGTTGTCTATGTTGTCCCGGTATGGGTGTCTAAGTTGAAGAATGATCAAAAGCGAGAAATCCAAATGCGAACTTTCTCCTTAGACCCTTGTACAGGCGGCATAGAGGTACCCCTTTGTGACACTTGGTTGAAACATATGTTATGCAATGATAATCCGTGTTAATCCAAGCTAATTAGGACAAGGTGCGGGCACTATTAGTACACTATGCATGAGGCTTGCAACTTGTAAGATATAATTTACATAACTCATATGCTTTATTACTACCGTTGACAAAATTGTTTCATGTTTTCAAAATAAAAGCTCTAGCACAAATATAGCAATCGATGCTTTCCTCTTTGAAGGACCTTTCTTTTACTTTTATGTTGAGTCAGGTCACCTATTTCTCTCCATCTCAAGAAGCAAACACTTGTGTGAACTGTGCATTGATTCCTACATACTTGCATATTGCACTTGTTATATTACTTTACATTGACAATATCCATGAGATATACATGTTATAAGTTGAAAGCAACCGCTGAAACTTAATCTTCCTTTGTGTTGCTTCAATACCTTTACTTTGATTTATTGCTTTATGTGTTAACTCTTATGCAAGACTTATTGATGCTTGTCTTGAAAGTACTATTCATGAAAAGTCTTTGCTTTATGATTCATTTGTTTACTCATGTCATTACCATTGTTTTGATCGCTGCATTCATTACATATGCTTACAATAGTATGATCAAGGTTATGATGGCATGTCACTCCAGAAATTATCTTTGTTATCGTTTACCTGCTCGGGACGAGCAGGAACTAAGCTTGGGGATGCTGATACGTCTCCGACGTATCGATAATTTCTTATGTTCCATGCTTGTTTTATGACAATACCTACATGTTTTGTTCACACTTTATGATGATTTTATGCATTTTCTGGAACTAACCTATTGACGAGATGCTGTTTTTGGTTTCAGAAATCCTAGTAAGGAAATATTCTCGGAATTGGACGAAATCAACGCCCAGAGTCTTAGAATTGGACGAAGCTTCCAGAACACCCGAGAGTCGCCAGAGGGGGGCCAGAGGCCCACCAGATGATAGGCCGGCGCGGCCCAGGTCTTGGCCGCGCCGCCTTACTGTGTCGTCGCCTCGTTGTCCTTCCGACTCCGCCTCTTCGCCTATATAAAGGTCCCTGACCTAAAACACGATACGGAAAAGCCACGGTACGAGAAACCTTCCAGAGCCGCCGCCATCGCGAAGCCAAGATCTGGGGGACAGGAGTCTCTGTTCCGGCACGCCGCCGGGACGGGGAAGTGCCCCCGGAAGGCTCCTCCATCGACACCACCGCCATCTCCATCAACGCTGCTGTCTCCCATGAGGAGGGAGTAGTTCTCCATCGAGGCTAAGGGCTGTACCGGTAGCTATGTGGTTAATCTCTCTCCTATGTGCTTCAATACAATAATCTCATGAGCTGCCCTACATGATTGAGATTCATATGATGATGCTTGTAATCTAGATGTCATTATGCTAGTCAAGTGGGTTTTACTTATGTGATCTCCGGAGACTCCTTGTCCCACGTGTGTAAAGGTGACAGTGTGTGCACCGTGTGGGTCTCTTAGGCTATATTTCACAGAATACTTATTCACTGTTATGAATGGCATAGTGAAGTGCTTATTTATATCCCTTTATGATTGCAATGTGTTTTGTATCACAATTTATCTGTGTGCTACTCTAGTGATGTTATTAAAATAGTTTATTCCTCCTGCACAGTGTAATGGTGACAGTGTGTGCATCGTGTAGTACTTGGCGTAGGCTATGATTGTGATCTCTTGTAGATTATGAAGTTAACTATTGCTATGATAGTATTGATGTGATCCATTCCTCCTTTCGTAGTGTGAAGGTGACAGTGTGCATGCTGTGTTAGTACTTGGTTTGGTTATGTTGATCTGTCATGCACTCTAAGGTTATTTAAATATGAACATTAAATATTGTGGAGCTTGTTAACTCCGGCATTGAGGGTTCGTGTAATCCTACACAGTTAGTGGTGTTCATCATCCAACAAGAGGGTGTAGAGTATAGCATTTATCTATTTATTCTGTTATGTGATCAATGTTGAGAGTGTCCACTAGTGAAAGTATGATCCCTAGGCCTTGTTCCTAAATACTGCTATCGCTGCTTGTTTACTGTTTTACTGCATTTATACTGCCTGTAATATTACTACCATCAACTGCACGCCAGCAAGCAGTTTTCTGGCGCCGTACTACTGCTCATATTCATTCATACCACTTGTATTTCACTATCTCTTCGCCGAACTAGTGCACCTATTAGGTGTGTTGGGGACACAAGAGACTTCTTGCTTTGTGGTTGCAGGGTTGCATGAGAGGGATATCTTTGACCTCTTCCTCCCTGAGTTCGATAAACCTTGGGTGATCCACTTAAGGGAAACTTGCTGCTGTTCTACAAACCTCTGCTCTTGGAGGCCCAACACTGTCTACAAGAATAGAAGCACACGTAGACATCAGTCCATTATTCTTGGGAGACCCTTTCTTAATACTGCAGGGGCTGTTATTGATTGCAATAAAGGAAAAGTCACTTTTAATGTTGATGACAAGGAACATACTGTCTATTTCCCCAAGAAGACTGATAAAATATGTGGAGTTAATACAATTTCCAGTTCAAGAACCGTCAAAGTGGGAGTTATTGATTGTCCTATATATGATCTCAAAGAGGGATATCAAACTATTATGATTGGATCCGTATCAATACAATATAAGGTAATATGATTGATTTGAGGTTTATTTCTTCTTATGACATGTAAAATTATTTGGTGGCAAGACTTGATCAACCTTGTTAACAAGTACATTTTATATGCATAGAAGAGCTAAACAACATTTCTTTCTTCCTCCACTTGATCTACTTGCTGTAGCACTTTTGTTTTGCAAAGTTCTTTAGTTAATTAGAGATTTCAAAATCTTTTTCTGCCCAGTAATAATAAATTTAACACCCAGAAATGTGCATTTTTCAAAGTTTTCAAAAATTCGCAAAAATTACACCATTGGTCCTATTTTTCGACGAGGCACCTGGGAACACCTGGGGATGACCAGTGGGGCACCCCAGGGTGGCACCCCACAGGCCGGCGCGGCCAGCAAGGGGGGGCGCGCCACCCTGGCGTGTGGGCCCCTCCTTGCCCCACTTCTTCATCTCTTTCACTCATTGCACTCTCTCTCCCGAAAAAACTCGCACCAGGTTCCTCTCACTCGCGTTTTTGCTCAAGAGCTCCAGATTTCTCGATCTCTTTGCTCAGCCCAGATTTTTGTCTGAAATTTGGCACATTTGCTCTCCGAAAAGGAAGATGGATAATTGTAACTTTGGAGAAGTGTTTGAAAGAGAGACAAGAAGCACGGGGAGGCCCTCGAGGTCATCCACCCGATTCAGGCAATCCTATAATGAGGACCTCATCGCACCAAGCTTCGCACCCGAAGAGGACAATGGAGTCCCTAATGCTTCATCCTTCCCATGTTATGACTTTTTGAGAAATCCAGGTTTGTTGGATGATTTCTTGACCCTTGTCGGTAAGGCAGGCTTAACCACCTATGTGGGAGATGAGAGTGAGCAATACTATACGCTCACTAAAATTGTCGTGGTATCGTCACGGCATATGCCATAGGGTGGCTAATCGAAGGTGGTTCCTGAGAGATCTCACGGCGGTATCCGGATGCGGGTATGGGGACGAGCGATACGGCGACGTACCCAGGTTCGAGGCCCTCCAATGGAGGTAAAACCTCTACTCCTGCTAGAGTGTATATGATGATCACACAATACAATGGTGCTCCTAGAGCTGTGTCCGGCTGCCCCTGGGAGGCTAAGGGAGATGATGGTCTCTCTCACAGGGCAGCGCTAAGAGAGGAATGAAGTGAGAATGATCGATCCCCTGCACGAGAGGGGGTAGTGCGGCTTATATAGGCACCGGCACTTTACATATAAGACCCTAAAGTTTACTGGCTGGCTTGGCCGGCTCCGGCTTCCGCTCCTTCCCGAGGCAGTGACGTCAGGAGCCGTTGAGGCCTCATGGCCTGTCCCATCCGGCTGCCAAGGTCAGCGGTATGGAGAGGAGGTGTCCCTGTCGCCATCAGCCACTGTAGCCAGTACGGATCGACGTAGACCATGATGGCCTGTCCGGCGCGTGGCACTATTGCTCCACAGTGCCCCGCGCTTTACGGAAGATGAAGTCAGCGTGGACTTTGGGAACCCGGATCACCAACCCGGTTCCTTCTAGTGCAAGACTCGCCAGCCTCGAGTCGGTCTGAGGTACAAACCCCTAGTCGGATATGGCTTGTAGAAGCCGGCCCAGCTCTGACATTGGCGGCCGTAGCCAGGCCGACTAGGACCTAGAGCCAGCCGGCTTCCGGACCAGCCGGCCACGGCGCCAGCCGGCTGCTCCTCAGCCGGCCTTTGCCGCGAGCCGGCCAGTGGCCAGCCGGCTGCTCCGCGTCCATTGCCCTACCCGGGGTCTTCCCCCCGACATTAGCCCCCGAAGCTGGCAAGGTCCTGCGTTTAGAAGGACCTAGGCAGGTTTTCCTGGCTTCCTGAATATACTTGACGGCACTTGGAGGGGCCGACTGAGAATTTCCATTCAGCCGGCTGCGCCCTCATCCGGCTCGTTTCGGCCGGCTGCTTCTAGCCGGCCACTATTTACACTTACGCAGCTTTTGCTTTCTCGCAAGTTCTGGTGGTGTCTCTGCCTTGCTGAATGACTTTTGGTCCGAGTTGAACTTATTGTCCGGCTCCGGCTTGCGGCGCGCCGGAGTCTCCGCCGCCTCGGGCCCTGCACCCGACTTGACCGGTCTGACGCCTGGGCTCTGCCGCCGATTCGTCTGGTCACATCAATGTCCCCTCCGGATTTGGTGCGGTCGTGGGCGACGTGGTGTGGCAGTTTCCGATAACGGCAGCGGTCGTGGGGGGAGTTAATGCGCAGAAGATCCGGGCGACGTGGCCACGATCGCCACTTGGAGGCTAACCGTCCGCCGCGGTCGGCTATAAATGCCGCGGGGGAGGGTACCGAGGCGGCCACTGCCTCACTTCATCTTCCTCGCGCTCCCGCTCCCCTCGCTCTCTTCTTCGCGCTCGAGCCCGTTGCTGCTCCGGCGAACATCTTCCACTGGCGAATTCCGGCGAGCACATCTCCGCCGATCCGCCGCCGCTACTCCGACGAGCCGGCGCCACGGGGCCCCGCGTTTCGATGGAGCGTCCTCCGCCGCCGCCGTCGCCGCCGCCGTCGCAAGGTTCCTCTTCGCCTTTCCTCCTTTCGTGGTCCTCCTCTTCTTCTTCCTCGACGATGGCCTCCGCCAGCGGATCATGGAGGGGATCCTACATGAAGGACGACGACATCGAGCGGCTGGTGCGCCTCCGCCGGATCCCGTCGTCGGTGGTCACGAGGGCACCCGGCGAGGAGACGGAGCCCGAGCCGAGGGCCGGCGAGCGCGTCGTCTTCGGCGCGCACTTCGATCGCGGGCTGGGCCTGCCGGCATCCACCTTCTTCCTCCAGTTCCTCGACAACTTCGGCCTGCAGCCGCATCATCTGCCGGCCAACGCCTGCATCCTCCTCAGCTGCTATGTGGCTTTCATGGAGGCCTACGCCGGCTTGTGGCCGGATATCGATTTCTGGAGCCGGTTGTTCTACCTCAAGGCGCAAACCACTGAGGGCCGCCTGCGGGCCTGCGGCGCCGCCTCGATCTACACCCGGCCGGGTACGCCCTTCCCCAAAATTCCAACCGTTGACTCGGTGAAGAATTGGCAGATGTCGTTCTTCTACGTGCGCAACGAGGGCCAGCTCGTCGATCGGATCAATCTTCCGGAGTTCAACCGGGCTCCTCCAGTCGGCCGGATCAACTGGAGTTACAACGCCCGCACGACGGATCCGGACGCTGAGGTGAACCAGCTCTGGGACTTCCTGGGGGCAGCCGTCGGGAACGGGCTGACCGCCGAGGACCTCCTCTGCACCATCGCCGAGCGCCGGGTGCTACCGCTCCAGATGCGCACCCACAAGATCGGGCATATGTCCGGCCGGTTCGACCCGAACCGGACGTCCAAGGCGCTGCTCTCCAAGGCCCAGGTGGCCCACCGGGTGAACAACGTCACCAAGGCGAACATGCCGGAGGAGTGGAACTACGGGCTGGCGCCCCACGACAGGGACCACCAACCCGAGCTGGTAAGCTTTGTGTTTTCGCCGACTTCCGGCTTGCGGCTGCGAGGCCATCTTCCTTTTCCTTCTGCCGACTTCCGGCTTGTTGTTTACTCATGTTTTCTGTTTTTCTAGCTCTTTGACCGCCAGAACGTCGAGGACGGTGATGGCGTGTATTTCACACGTTCGTTGGGCAACCCCAAGAGGAAGGTATGATGCGCACAGCAGCAAGTTTTCCCTCAGAAAGAAACCAAGGTTTATCGAACCAGGAGGAGCCAAGAAGCACGTTGAAGGTTGATGGCGGCGAGATGTAGTGCGGCGCAACACCAGGGATTCCGGCGCCAACGTGGAACCTGCACAACACAACCAAGATACTTTGCCCCAACGAAACAGTGAGGTTGTCAATCTCACCGGCTTGCTGTAACAAAGAGTTAACCGTATTGTGTGGAAGATGATTGTTTGCAGAAAACAGTAGAACAAGTATTGCAGTAGATTGTATTTCAGTAAAGAGAATTGGACCGGGGTCCACAGTTCACTAGAGGTGTCTCTCCCATAAGACGAACAGCATGTTGGGTGAACAAATTACAGTTGGGCAATTGACAAATAAAGAGAGCATGACAATGCACATACATATCATGATGAGTATAGTGAGATTTAATTGGGCATTACGACAAAGTACATAGACCGCCATCCAACTGCATCTATGCCTAAAAAGTCCACCTTCAGGTTATCATCCGAACCCCCTCCAGTATTAAGTTGCAAGCAACAGACAATTGCATTAAGTATGGTGCGTAATGTAATCAACAACTACATCCTTAGACATAGCATCAATGTTTTATCCCTAGTGGCAACAGCACAACACAACCTTAGAACTTTTACATCCTTGTCCCAGGTGTCAATGCAGGCATGAACCCACTATCGAGCATAAGTACTCCCTCTTGGAGTTACAAGCATCTACTTGGCCAGAGCATCTACTAGTAACGGAGAGCATGCAAGATCATAAACAACACATAAGCATAACTTTGATAATCAACATAACAAGTATTCTCTATTCATCGGATCCCAACAAATGCAACATATAGAATTACAGATAGATGATCTTGATCATGTTAGGCAGCTCACAAGATCCGACAATGATAGCACAATGGGGAGAAGACAACCATCTAGCTACTGCTATGGACCCATAGTCCAGGGGTAGACTACTCACACATCACACCGGAGGCGACCATGGCGGCGTAGAGTCCTCCGGGAGATGATTCCCCTCTCCGGCAGGGTGCCGGAGGCGATCTCTGGATCCCCGAGATGGGATCGGCGGCGGCGGCGTCTGCGGAAGGTTTTCCGTATCGTGGTTCTCGATGCGGGGTTTTAAATCACGGAGGCTATTTGTAGGCGGAAGGGCGAGTCGGGGGCCAGACGAGGGGGCCACACCATGGGCGGCGCGGGCCCCCTGGGCCGCGCCGCCACGTGGTGTCGCCACCTCGTGGCCCCACTTCGTGTGTTCTTCGGTCTTCTGGAAGCTCCGTGGAAAAATAGGCCCCTGGGCTTTGATTTCGTCCAATTCCGAGAATATTTCCTTACTAGGATTTCTGAAACCAAAAACAGCAGAAAACAGCAACTGGCACTTCGGCATCTTGTTAATAGGTTAGTTCCGAGAAAATGCACGAATATGACATAAAGTGTGCATAAAACATGTAGATAACATCAATAATGTGGCATGGAACATAAGAAATTATCGATACGTCGGAGACGTATCAGCATCCCCAAGCTTAGTTCTGCTCGTCCCGAGCGGTAAAACGATAACACGAGATAATTTCTGGAGTGACATGCCATCATAATCTTGATCATACTATTTGTAAAGCATATGTAGTGAATGCAGCGATCAAAACAATGTGTATGACATGAGTAAACAAGTGAATCATATAGCAAAGACTTTTCATGAATAGCACTTCAAGACAAGCATCAATAAGTCTTGCATAAGAGTTAACTCATAAAGCAATAATTCAATGTAAAGGTATTGAAGCAACACAAAAGAAGATTAAGTTTCAGCGGTTGCTTTCAACTTGTAACATGTATATCTCATGGATATTGTCAACATAGAGTAATATAATAAGTGCAATAAGCAAGTATGTAGGAATCAATGCATAGTTCACACAAGTGTTTGCTTCTTGAGGTGGAGAGAAATAGGTGAAGCTGACTCAACATTGAAAGTAAAAGAATGGTCCTCATAGAGGAAAAGCATCGATTGCTATATTTGTGCTAGAGCTTTGATTTTGAAAACATGAAACAATTTTGTCAACGGTAGTAATAAAGCATATGCATCATGTAAATTATATCTTATAAGTTGCAAGCTTCATGCATAGTGTACTAATAGTGCCCGCACCTTGTCCTAATTAGCTTGGACTACCTGGATTATCACCGCAATACATATGCTTTAACCAAGTATCACAAAGGGGTACCTCTATGCACTTTGTACAAAGGTCTAAGGAGAAAGCTCGCATTGGATTTCTCGCTTTTGATTATTCTCAACTTAGACATCCATACCGGGACAACATAGACAACAGATAATGGACTCCTCTTTTAATGCTTTAAGCATTCAACAACAATTAATTCTTTTCTCATTAGAGATTTGAGGATGTTTGTCCAAAACTGAAACTTCCACCATGGAACATGGCTTCGGTTAGCGGCCCAATGTTCTTCTCTCACAATATGCATGCTCAAACCATTCAACTCAGAGTAGATCGCCCTTACTTCAGACAAGACGAACATGCATAGCAACTCACATGAAATTCAACAATGAGTTGATGGCGTTCCCCAGAAAACATGGTTATCGCACAACAAGCAACTTAATAAGAGATAAAGTGCATAATTACATATTCAATACCACAATAGTTTTTAAGCTATTTGTCCCATGAGCTATATATTGCAAAGGTGAATGATGGAATTTTAAAGGTAGCACTCAAGCAATTTACTTTGGAATGGCTGGAAAATACCATGTAGTAGGTAGGTATGGTGGACACAAATGGCATAGTGGTTGGCTCAAGTATTTTGGATGCATGAGAAGTATTCCCTCTCGATACAATGGTTTAGACTAGCAAGGCTTATTTGAAACAAACACAAGGATGAACCGGTGCAGCAAAACTCACATAAAAGACATATTGAAAACATTATAAGACTCTACACCGTCTTCCTTGTTGTTCAAACTCAATACTAGAAATTATCTAGACCTTAGAGAAACCAAATATGCAAACCAAATTTTAGCATGCTCTATGTATTTCTTCATTAATGGGTGCAAAGCATATGATGCAAGAGCTTAATCATGAGCACAACAATTGCCAAGTATCACATTACCCAAGACATTTATAGCAATTACTACATGTATCATTTTCCAATTCCAACCATATAACAATTTAACGAAGGAGAAACTTCGCCATGAATACTATGAGTAGAAACCAAGGACATACTTGTCCATATGCTACAGCGGAGCGTGTCTCTCTCCCATAAAGTGAATGCTAGGATCCATTTTATTCAAACAAAACAAAAAAAACAAAAACAAACCGACGCTCCAAGAAAAAGCACATAAGATGTGATGGAATAAAAATATAGTTTCAGGGGAGGAACCTGATAATGTTGTCGATGAAGAAGGGGATGCCTTGGGCATCCCCAAGCTTAGACGCTTGAGTCTTCTTGATATATGCAGGGGTGAACCACCGGGTGCATCCCCAAGCTTAGAGCTTTCACTCTCCTTGATCATGTTGCATCATACTCCTCTCTTGACCCTTGAAAACTTCCTCCACACCAAACTCGAAACAACTCATTAGAGGGTTAGTGCACAATATAAATTGACATATTCAGAGGTGACACAATCATTCTTAACACTTCTGGACATTGCATAATGCTACTGGACATTAGTGGATCAAAGAAATTCATCCAACATAGCGAAAGAGGCAATGCGAAATAAAAGGCAGAATCTGTCAAAACAGAACAGTTCGTATTGACGAATTTTAAAATGGCACCAGACTTGCTCAAATGAAAATGCTCAAATTGAATGAAAGTTGCATACATATCTGAGGATCATGCACGTAAATTGGCTTAATTTTCTGAGTTACCTACAGGGAGGTGGACCCAGATTCGTGACAGCAAAGAAATCTGGAACTGTGCAGTAATCCAAATCTAGTACTTACTTTTCTATCAACGGCTTAACTTGGCACAACAAAACACAAAACTAAGATAAGGAGAGGTTGCTACAGTAGTAAACAACTTCCAAGACACAAAATAAAAACAAAGTACTGTAGGTAAAAACATGGGTTGTCTCCCAAGAAGTGCTTTCTTTATAGCCATTAAGATGGGCTCAGTAATTTTAATGATGCACTCGCAAGAAATAGTATTTGAAGCAAAAGAGAGCATCAAGAGGCAAATTCAAAACACATTTAAGTCTAACATGCTTCCTATGAAGAGGAATCTTGTAAATAAACAAGTTCAAGAAGCATAATGCAACAAGCGTAGAAAGATAAAACAAGTGTAGCTTCAAAAATTTCAGCACATAGAGAGGTGTTTTAGTAACATGAAAATTTCTACAACCATATTTTCCTCTCTCATAATAACTTTCAGTAGCATCATGAGCAAACTCAACAATATAACTATCACATAAAGCATTCTTATCATGAGTCTCATGCATAAAATTATTACTCTCCACATAAGCATAATCAATTTTATTAGTTGTAGTGGGAGCAAATTCAACAAAGTGGCTATCATCATATATAGGAGGCATATTGTAATCATAAAAGAAATTTTTCTCCTCAATGTTTGGGAGACTAAAAAGATCATGCTCATCAAAGCCAGCTTCCCCAAGCTTAGAATTTTCCATAGCATTAGCAACAATGGTGTTCAAAGCATCCATAGTAATAACATTCCCATTAGCATGCATATAAAGTTCCATGGGTTTTTTAATTCTCTCTTCAAACACATCATGTCCTAATTCAAGATAAAGTTCATAAAGATCTCTCATATTTTTGTGGTTTTCCATTATGCTTAACTAGTGAAATAAAAACATGCATGATATTAAGTAAAGTAAAACAACTAACTAATTTTTTTGTGTTTTTGATATAGCAAACAAGATAGCAAATAAAGTAAAACTAGCAACTAATTTTTTTGTATTTTGATTTAGTGCAGCAAACAAAGTAGTAAATAAAACTAAGCAAGACAAAAACAAAGTAAAGAGATTGAGAAGTGGAGACTCCCCTTGCAGCGTGTCTTGATCTCCCCGGCAACGGCGCCAGAAAAAGAGCTTGATGGCGTGTATTTCACACGTTCGTTGGGCAACCCCAAGAGGAAGGTATGATGCGCACAGCAGCAAGTTTTCCCTCAGAAAGAAACCAAGGTTTATCGAACCAGGAGGAGCCAAGAAGCACGTTGAAGGTTGATGGCGGCGAGATGTAGTGCGGCGCAACACCAGGGATTCCGGCGCCAACGTGGAACCTGCACAACACAACCAAGATACTTTGCCCCAACGAAACAGTGAGGTTGTCAATCTCACCGGCTTGCTGTAACAAAGAGTTAACCGTATTGTGTGGAAGATGATTGTTTGCAGAAAACAGTAGAACAAGTATTGCAGTAGATTGTATTTCAGTAAAGAGAATTGGACCGGGGTCCACAGTTCACTAGAGGTGTCTCTCCCATAAGACGAACAGCATGTTGGGTGAACAAATTACAGTTGGGCAATTGACAAATAAAGAGAGCATGACAATGCACATACATATCATGATGAGTATAGTGAGATTTAATTGGGCATTACGACAAAGTACATAGACCGCCATCCAACTGCATCTATGCCTAAAAGTCCACCTTCAGGTTATCATCCGAACCCCTCCGGTATTAAGTTGCAAGCAACAGACAATTGCATTAAGTATGGTGCGTAATGTAATCAACAACTACATCCTTAGACATAGCATCAATGTTTTATCCCTAGTGGCAACAGCACAACACAACCTTAGAACTTTACATCCTTGTCCCGGTGTCAATGCAGGCATGAACCCACTATCGAGCATAAGTACTCCCTCTTGGAGTTACAAGCATCTACTTGGCCAGAGCATCTACTAGTAACGGAGAGCATGCAAGATCATAAACAACACATAAGCATAACTTTGATAATCAACATAACAAGTATTCTCTATTCATCGGATCCCAACAAACTCAACATATAGAATTACAGATAGATGATCTTGATCATGTTAGGCAGCTCACAAGATCCGACAATGATAGCACAATGGGGAGAAGACAACCATCTAGCTACTGCTATGGACCCATAGTCCAGGGGTAGACTACTCACACATCACACCGGAGGCGACCATGGCGGCGTAGAGTCCTCCGGGAGATGATTCCCCTCTCCGGCAGGGTGCCGGAGGCGATCTCCTGGATCCCCCGAGATGGGATCGGCGGCGGCGGCGTCTGCGGAAGGTTTTCCGTATCGTGGTTCTCGGTACTGGGGTTTTCGTCACGGAGGCTATTTGTAGGCGGAAGGGCAGAGTCGGGGGCCAGACGAGGGGGCCACACCATAGGGCGGCGCGGGCCCCCCCTGGGCCGCGCCGCCACGTGGTGTCGCCACCTCGTGGCCCCACTTCGTGTGTTCTTCGGTCTTCTGGAAGCTCCGTGGAAAAATAGGCCCCTGGGCTTTGATTTCGTCCAATTCCGAGAATATTTCCTTACTAGGATTTCTGAAACCAAAAACAGCAGAAAATGACAAGCGGCACTTCGGCATCTTGTTAATAGGTTAGTTCCAGAAAATGCACGAATATGACATAAAGTGTGCATAAAACATGTAGATAACATCAATAATGTGGCATGGAACATAAGAAATTATCGATACGTCGGAGACGTATCAGACGGCGACCTGGCGACGAGGAGGTGGACGCCGGATCACGCCGATCCGGCTGACCAAGCCGGCGACCAGGCCGGTGACGATGACCTGCTGCAGGCGCCTGACCTAGGCGGCCAGGGGGAGCACAATCCGCCCCCTTCACCGGAGCAGCAGGAGGACGAGGAGCCGGCGACGTCCGCCACGGGGCCAATCCCCGCCGTGCCCCTGCGCGTGAGGCCGCCAAGCACCACGGCGACTTCGGCGCCCAAGGGGAAGAAGCGGGCCAGCGACCCCCGCTCTACTGCCGCCTTGGAGGCGAAGGCGAAGAAACTCCGCCGGCAGCAGCCGAAGAAGGTTCCGGAGCAGGCCGGGTGAGCTCTCTTTCTCTTTTGTTTGATTTCTTTTCTTTCCTTACTCTCTATGCTTATCTTCTCCTTGTTTGTCCGGCTAGGGCCCCCATCAAGTTTGCCCAGGGCGGCGGCTCCCGGCAGACCCCGCGCGTCGTGTCGCCGCCTCCGCGCCAAAGGAGGGAGCCGACGCCACAGCCTCCATCGCGCGCACCTACGCCGCCGCCGCCTGCGGGTACTCCGCCTCCCGCAGGGGCGCCTTCCTTCGCCGTGCCGCTGGCCTCAGCGCCTGATCGCGGCACGCGGGCCGAGCCGACGCGCGCCAGCCGACGCTGGATGACATGTTCCCGCGCCGGACTCGTCTTCGGACCCGGCCGCCGGGGCTGGCCGGGGCATGCCGCCTTCGACCGAGCCGGAGCCGGCAGGGCTGCGCCGCCCGCGACCCGAGCCGGAGCTAGGCCCAGCGTGGTGGTGCTGGATGAGAGCCCGGAGGGGGCACCTCGGGCGCCGAGACGGCTGCGCCGGCCGGGCCATCTCGCTTCGCCGGAGCGCCGCCACAGCCGGAGCCGACGACGGAGGAGCCGGCCAGGCAGGAGCCGGCAAGGGATGAGCTGGCGCGCACGGAGGGCGCCGACTCGCGCGCGCTGGTGAGGACGGGAGCCCCATCGGCGCCGCAGCAGGGCCTGCACGTGGCCAAGGGCGCTCTCCTTCTGCATGTGCCGTCCGCCTCCGACTCCAGCCTTGGCTCGGCTGGCACTATGGAGCAGGCGTGGCTCCGCGCCGACTCCTATGAGGTGACCAGCCGGGAGGGGAACCCCGGCCAAGCATCGGTGGAGATGTTCTTCTCCAGCTTGCAGGCCAACCTCAAGGCTAGGGCTACCGAGGCCGCGGCCAACCTCGCCAAGGTGGAGGAAGCCAGCAAGGTAAGCTTCATCTGTTTTTCGATTTGGTTATCATCCTGGTAGCCCTCCGAGGCATGGGCCGGCTGCTTGGAGCCGGTCCGGGTTTTGCCTAGTTGACTGATTTTTCTTTTTTCCTTAGGCTGTGGCGGATCGGCCCACCAATCTGTACAACCGCGCCGTGACCCACTACCATAAGGCCAAGCTGGACCGGGCCGACTTGGCTCGCGAGCTGGAGGCCATCAAGGGTAAGATCTTGCTTCTTCCGACTCGATGTCTTCTTTCTTTTTAGCCTTGGTTGGCTGACGTTTCTTTCCGGCTGCCTTGCAGTTGAAGCCGCCAAGGTTCCGAGGCTGGAGGCGGATCTCCGGGCTGCTCGCGCCCAGTGCGCCGAGAGCGAGGAGGCGGGTCGATCTGCAGCCGCCAAGCTCAAAGTGGCTGAGCAGGAGCTGACGCGGCTGCGCCGGCTTGAGCAGAACCACCTCACTGAGCTTGCCTCCCTTAGGACGGCGGAGAAGGAGAAGGTGGAGGATCTGAGCCGGCGGCTGACCGAGGTGGAGAAGCAGCGGCTTGCGCTTCAGGAGGAGGTCACCACCAAGTCCAAGGAGCTGTCGGCCACCGCCAAACGCTGGGTGGACGAGATTGGCGCGCTCGACCGTGGCTTGTCGAGTGAGTGCACTTCATTGTTCCCTTCCCCTTGCCGACTTTCGGCTGTCGGCTGCCGGCCTTCGTTAGCGGCCGGCGGCCGAAACTCTGATTTCTTCACTATCTCCATCTTTGGGCTGGGGGCAGTCGGTTCTTGCCGGCTGCCGCCAGGCTTTTCCTTTTGTCTTAGGACTTCGAAAATTTGCATTTTTCAGCTTATTTCGGCTTCGATGATTTCTGACTTGCTTCTTCTTGCAGCGGCCTTCCCGGAAACGCAGGATGCGGCGCTAGCGGCCGTTGGCGTTGCACGCGAGACCAGGAGGCGGGCGACTGGCGAGGGCAGCTCGGAGTACTTCACCATGGAGGACTATATGGCGTCCATGGCTGCCCGCGTCGAGCCCATCACCAAGCTTGGCTGGGAGCTCCGGAAGGCGGCTGAGGAGCTGGTCCCGATGCTGTGGCCCGCGGAGGCGGTGCCGCAAGATATCTCCAACCTCACCTCCTTGATGGAGCGGGCGCCGGATCGCTTCCTCGACTGGAAGGAGTCTGCCACGCGCGCTGGTGCCGACATGGCGCTGTCCTTTGTCCTCTCCTGGTACAACGAGGTGGACCTGGGGCAGCTCGAGTATCAGCGAGCCGGCGTGGAGGACAAGCTCCCGGCCGAACACAAGACAGCCCGGCTTGCCCGAGCCAGCGCCATCGCCGACTTCGTCGACAAGGGCCTCTTCGTCGCGGATCCGAACCCTCAATCTGATGAGGAGTACGAGATGGAAGATGAGGAGGCGGAAGATGCGCCCGGAGACGACCCGGCAGCCGGCTCCGCTGACGCTCCTCCGGCTGGTCCTTCTCCAGCCGCTGCTTAGTTTACCTGCTTCTGTTGTTGCTTTTGCCAAGACAATTTATTAAATCCCCGGGATGCCGGGTGCATATGTATGAATATTATCGTCCTTTCGTTATGTCACATTTTAATGTGTTTGTTAATCATTTGTGTGCCGAGTTGCTTTCTTTCGACTTGTTCGCTTTTTCCCATCCGTCCCACTCTTTGGCTGTGCTCTTGCCGGTCGTACGTCCGACTTGCGATCCGTCGCCGGATCAAGAGCGGGCCGCTGAGTGAGGCCGACAGTATTTCAGTCAAACGAGCTGAATTCGGCAATCCGGCACTTTTATGAAAAGTTGCAAGTCAACTCGCTTTTACTCTTTCCCTTAGTCGTTTTTCGCGTGCCGGCTCCCTAGGCCTTACTCCCGCCAGCCGGACAGCCGGGTTGCGGTCTGTAGCTGGATCGGAAGCCGGCTGTCGGAAACCGGATCACGTTACTGAGCTGACCGCGTGAGAGGGTTCAAGCCAATTGGCGAAACAAAGTAGAGTACGCGAAAAACTTGTCGGAAACGGCGCTCTTGGCGCGTGCTTTTTCATGGCTCACAAAAGGGATACAAGGGATACATACATTCCTGCTCTCATGTGTAAAATGGGCGGAGTAAGTTGACATTCCAGGGACGTTTAGTCTCCTCGTCAGCCTTGTCCGGCTTGTTTTTCTTAGCCTCTTGGGCATCTATGAGATAGTAGGAATCGTTGCCTACTGCCTTGCTCACGATGAAGGGACCCTCCCATGGGGATGACAGTTTATGCTGTCCGGCTGTCCGCTGGATCAGCCGGAGCACTAGGTCTCCTTCTCGGAATGCTAAGGGCTGGACCTTCCGGCTGTGATAGCGTCGGAGGCTTTGCTGGTAGATGGTAGATCTGGACGCAGCCAGCAGCCGGGCCTCTTCGACCAGGTCAACTCCATCTTCGCGAGCTTCTTTGGCTTTGGCTTCTGTGTAGAGCTTGATCCTTGGCGCGTCGTGCTCGATATCAGTCGGCAAGACGGCTTCGGCCCCGTATACGAGGAAAAATGGTGTGAAGCCGACTGAGCGGTTTGTCGTTGTGCGCAGGCTCCACAGCACATTGGGCAGTTCTTCAATCCAGCAGCCGGCTGCTCGCTCAAGCGGCTCCACCAGCCGGGGCCGGATGCCGGCTAGGACTAAGCCGTTAGCCTTTTCCACTTGTCCGTTGGACTCTGGGTGCGCCACGGAAGATAGGGCCATCCGGATCCCCATTTCCCCGCAATAGCGAGAGAAGATGCCTTGGGAGAAGTTGCTTGAGTTGTCGGTGATGATGCTGTGGGGGTAGCCGAATCTCACAATGATTTCCTTGAGGAATGTGACGGCTGTGGAGCCATCCAGCTTCTTGATTGGCTTGACTTCGATCCACTTGGTGAATTTGTCAATCATCACCAAGAGATGTGTCATGCCGCCTCGCGCCGTTCTGAATGGGCCTACCATATCCAAGCCCCATACGGCAAATGGCCACGTGATGGGGATGGTTTTCAAGGCGGAAGCCGGCTGGTGTCTCTTCTTTGCGAAGCGCTGACAGCCGTTGCACTTCTTCACCAATTCTTTTGCGTCTCTGAGCGCAGTCGGCCAGTAAAAACCGTGCCGGAAGGCTTTGGCCACTATGGCTCTGGATGAGGCGTGATGTCCGCACTCTCCTTGATGGATTTCCCGTAGGAGTTCAATCCCTTCAGCCGGCTCGACGCACCGCTGGAACACCCCACTTACGCTGCGTTTGTACAGCTGGTGGTTGATGATTGTATAGGCCTTGGCCCTTCTCTCAATCTGCCTGGCCTGGACTCTGTCATCAGGCAGCACACCGTCGGTGAGGTAGGAGAGGAATTATTGTGCCCATGAAGGTACGCATCTTATCTCGAATACGCTGACCAACAGGGCCTCCCGCGTGGGAGCTTCCGGATTCGACTGCATGGTCGCCGGGTTCGGCTTGCTAGCCGGCGGGTTCGGCTTGCTAGCCCCCGAGTTTGGCGATGAAGCCCCCGGGTTGGACTGAGAAGTCCCCGGGTTCGGCGTGGTAGCCGGCGGGTTTGGCTTTGAAGCCCCCGACTTGGGCGATGAAGCCCCCGGGTTCGGCTGAGCAGCCCCCGGGTTAGCCGGCACGAATATTGAATCCGAGTCCGGTGACGGTATGATGGACGGCTTCTTGAGAACCGCCAAGGCGATGCCCGGCGGAATGGCTTGCCGGGTTGAGCCAATCTTGGACAAGGCGTCAGCCGCCTCGTTGTTTGCTCGTGGCACATGGTGGAATTCGCAGCCGTCGAAGAAGCCGGATAGCTGCTGGACATGGAAGCGGTATGAGGCCATGTTGGCGTCCTTCGCGTCCCAGTCGCCAGATGCTTGTTGTATGACCAAGTCGGAGTCGCCGAAGCAGAGTATGCGACGCACGCCAATCTCCTTGGCCAGCTTCAGCCCATGAATGAGCGCTTCATACTCCGCCACATTGTTGGATGCGGCGAAGTGGATCTGCAGGACGTAGTCCAGCCGGTCTCCCTTGGGAGAGGTGATGACGATGCCGGCTCCCAAGCCGTTGCGCATCTTCGAGCCGTCAAAGTGCATCTTCCAGTGTGTGGAATCCGGCACAGGCGGCAGGTACTGCATCTCAGCCCAGTCGACGAAGAAGTCCGCGAGGATCTGCGACTTGATGGCTGTGCGTGGCTCGTAGAGGATGGTGTGGGCGGCTAGCTCCAGGGCCCACTTGGCAACCCGGCCGTTGGCATCCTTGCTGCCGATAATTTCCGCCAAGGGCGCTGTGGCAACCACCTTGATGGGGTGCTCTTGGAAGTAGTGCTTGAGCTTCTTGGCCGCCATGTAGACGCCGTAGGTGACCTTCTGGTAGTGGGGGTAGTTTTGCTTCGACTGGGAGAGCACTTCGCTAAGGTAATAGACTGGGCGCTGAACCAGCTGCTCCCTGCCGGCTTCTTTGCGCTCCACCACCAGGACAACGCTAACCACTCGGTTGGTGGCTGCAATGTACAACAGCATCGGCTCCATTGAAGCCGGCGTCGCAAGGATTGGCGCGGTTGAGAGCACGCGCTTCAAGTCACGGAAGGCTTCATCTGCCTGCGGTGACCAGACGAACTTGTCCGCCTTCTTCATCAATTGATATAGGGGCAGTGCCTTCTCCCCCAGCCGGCTGACGAAGCGGCTCAAGGAAGCCAGGCAGCCAGCGAACTTCTGGACGTCCTTGAGGCACTGCGGCAGTTCTATCTTCTCCAGGGCACTGATCTTCTCCGGGTTGGCTTCGATCCCTCGCTGAGAGACGAGGTAGCCAAGGAGCTGGCCAGACGGCACGCCGAATGTGCACTTGGCCGGGTTGAGCTTCATCCGAAATCTTCTCAGATTGGTGAAGGTTTCTCTCAGGTCATCAAGGAGGGTAGTCGTCTCCTTGGTCTTTACAACGACATCATCCACATATGCGTGAACGTTTCTGCCGATTTGATCCTGCAAGCATTTTTGCATGCACCTTTGGTGGTGGCGCCTGCATTTTTCAAGCCGAACGGCATAGTCGTGTAGCAATAAGCCCCGTACGGGGTAATGAACGAAGTCTTTATTTGATCAGCCGGATTCAAAGGAATCTGGTGGTAGCCTGAATAGGCATCTAGAAAAGACAACAGTTCACAGCCGGCAGTCGAGTCTATAACTTGATCTATGCGCGGCAGGGGGAAGGGGTCCTTCGGGCACGCCTTGTTGAGGCTGGTGTAGTCGATACACATGCGCCAGGAGCCGTTCTTCTTCAAAACCAGGACCGGGTTCGCCAACCAGTCCGGGTGCAGCACTTCCATGATGAAGTCGGCTGCCAGCAGCCGGGCGATTTCTTCACCAATGGCCTTCCTTCTTTCTTCGGCGAAGCACCTGAGAGGCTGCTTCACCGGCTTGGCTTCAGGCCGGACGTGGAGGTGGTGCTCAGCCAACTCCCTCGGCACACCCGGCATGTCTCTTGGAGTCCATGCGAAGATGTCCCGATTCTCACGGAGGAAGCTGGTGAGCTCGCTTTCCTATTTCCTGCTCAAGCCGGCACCGATGGTGACGTACTTGTCCGGCTGCACCGGGTCCAGCAGGATCTTCTTGGTGTTGTCGGCCGGCTGGAAGTGAGTCGTCCCAGCCGGGTTGCCTGCAGCCGGCATGTCTGTCTGCGCGGCCTTGGCGAGGGCGACGGCGTCGTGGATGAGCTGCTTCTCGGTGGCGATGACCAGCGTCTGGGCCATCTTGGAGCTCTGCATGGCGCAGTCCATGGAGCGGCGATAGTCGCCGGCTATGGTGATGACCCCCTTGCGGCCAGGCAGCTTCATCTTCAGGTACCCATAATGGGGCACCGCCATGAACTTGGTCAGGGCCGGCCTGCCTAGGAGCGCGTGGTAGGGACTCACGAGGTCCACCACCTCGAACTCGATTCTCTCGGTGCGGAAGTGATCCGGCTTCCCGAACATCACCTCCAGCGTGATCCGGCCGATCGGCTGGCAGCAGTGGCCTGGCACGATGCCATGGAAGACGGTGGGGGTGGGGCGCAACTCGGCCTCCTGGATGCCCAGCTTGCGGGCGGTGTCGCGGTAGAGGATGTTGATGCTGCTGCCCCCGTCGATGAGGACGCGCGAAAAACGCACGCTGCGCCGGGTTGTGCCGATGGTGGGGTCGAGGACCATGGCGTAGCTGCCCGGCTTCGGCAGGACAGCCGGTGTGTCACGGCGATCAAAGGTGATGGCCTGCTCTGGCCAGTTTAGGTACTGGGGGACCGGCGGTATGACTGCGTTGACCTCGAGGGAACGACTCTGCTGGCTCGTCTTGTCCTCGGGCTCGGAGGTGAAGATGATGTAGGTAGCATCTTCGGCCAGATATCGGCCATGGTGCACTTGGTTAGCCTCGTGGTGCTCGAGGTTGGCGTTCTCTGCGCCGGCTTGGCCACCCGGCCCGCCGGCTGGAGGCGGCGGGGGTGGAGGCGGGAGAGGTTCACCGCTTGTCAGCCGCTTCATGAAGTGGCAGTCGTGGGTGGTGTGGTTGGAGGGGTTCTTGCCGCTGTGGTACTTGCACGGCGAGTCGAGCATCTGCTCGAAGGTGTACTTCGGCTTCCACTGCCGGTCTTGCTTCTGGCGGCGGCTGCCGCCTGCCGTGTTGTCTGCCACGGCGGCTACGTGGGCGGAGCCGTACCGGCGGTCCGGCTGGTCGCTGTGACGCTTGCCGCGGTAGTTGTCCCGCCGGCTGCCATGCGAGGCACCCTCGGCCGGCTTGTTGTTGTCCCGCCTGGCGGGGGCCGGCGAAATTTCAGTCGGAGGCTTGCCGGCTTCCTCAGCCAGCACGTACTTGTCGGCGATGGCCATCAAGGCGGCCATCGACTGGGAGTCGCTGCGGCGTAGCTTGTGCCACAGCATGGTGTTGGGCCGACAGCCTCCCATGAAGAAGCTGATGGCCTGGATCTCGTGCACACCCTCGCAGGAGTTGCGCATCTCGCACCAGCGCGTTAGGTACGCACGATCCGTCTCGTCGGGGCCCTGCTTACACATCTCAAGCTGTTGGGGCCGACCCGGCCGGCGGTAAGTGCCGGTGAAGTTGCTGATGAAGGCCGCCTCGAAGTCCAGCCAGCCGTTTATGCTGCCGGCTGGCAGGTTGTTGAGCCATGTGCGGGCGGAGCTGAGCAGCATGAGGGGGGAGTAGCGCACAGCCCAGCGCTTGTTGCCTTTGGCGATGCCGACTGCGGTGGAGTAGTCCTGCAGCCAGTCCTCCGGCTTGGCAGTGCCGTCGTACTTGGGGGTGTCGCGCGGGAGCTGGAAGCCGTCGATCATGGGCTCGTTGATGATGCGTGGCCCGAAGCACTTTGGGCCGGCTAGCGCTTCTTCTTCAGCAATGCGGGATTCGACCAGCCGGTCGAGGCGTTCTCGGGCGTCGGCGGGCTCGATGCGCGGGCCCAGCCGGGAGCGTGCCGGCTGGCGTGCGCCGCTTGCTTCTGGAACCGGCCGGTGCTGGCGGCGGGGCTCAGAGTCTTGCTCCTGGTTCCGGCTTGGAGGAGGCCGGCTGCGGCTGCTGCCGCCCGGCTGGTGGCTCGGCCGGCTCGAGCTTGCGTGTGTGGCCCGGGAGTCACGGTGCCGGCTTGGTGCTGGGGAGGCTGACTCGGCCGAGTCCCTGGCGCCTTCCCTGTCGTTGCCTGCAGCTCCACGAGCGTGAGAAGCTCTGGGGGCATTGACATACCTGGGGTCGGCCGCTGCCCGGTGGCTGCGTTGAGCAGCTCGATCACCCGCTTGGTGCAGCGGCGTAACTCTTCGCCTTCAAGGCGGTTCAGCTCTTCTGCGGCGGCTTGTGCCGCGCGCATGTTCTTGTCGGGGGTGTTGTAGACGGGTTGCTCCGCGGACGGAGTCGGCGAAGGAGCGCCGTCGCGGGTGATCTCGGCGCCAAGGTCGCGGCCCCTGCGGCGGATCTGGCCGGCTCGGCTGGGATCGTCGCCGCCTGGAGTGAGGCCGTGGGCGCGGTTGTACTCGCGCTGGGTGATCTCCATCTGGCGCTTAGCAGCGGCCAGTTCTTCTGTTTGCTTGAGGAGGAGCTGGCGGTGCGCCTCCAAATCCGCCTCGATGGTGGTGGGGTCGGCACCAGGCGTGAGCGGGGTGCTCAGTTTCGCCCGGACTTCGTCCAGCCGGGACGGTGGCGGTGGCGCCTTTGCGCCCGAGCCGGAGGCGTTGGGGTCGATGTTGCACTCCAGGTTGGGGCCGCGGGTGCGCGGGTTCTTGGTGGGGAGCTCCTCGCCAGCCATCATGACTTGCACGACGGCGGGGCTGGCGGGAGCGCTGCTGCCGGCTCGCGGAGGAGGGCTAGCGCAGCGCAGCACCTGCCGCGGGTAGCGCGGCGGTGCGACGGTGGCGACGTAGACGTCGTGGCCGCCGAAGGAGATGACGCTGCCGCCGGCTGGGAAGGGCCGGTCGGCGAAGCAGCCAGCGTTGTCGCTGACGCAGTCGAGGGAGCCGAATCTCCAGATCAAGCCTGAAGCGACTCGCTTGTCGGTGGTGATGGTGAGGCCCGTCCGGATGAAGACACCGGCCAAGGATGCTGAAGGCCCCACGGTGGGCGCCAAATGTCGTGGTATCGTCACGGCATATGCCATAGGGTGGCTAATCGAAGGTGGTTCCTGAGAGATCTCACGGCGGTATCCGGATGCGGGTATGGGGACGAGCGATACGGCGACGTACCCAGGTTCGAGGCCCTCCAATGGAGGTAAAACCTCTACTCCTGCTAGAGTGTATATGATGATCACACAATACAATGGTGCTCCTAGAGCTGTGTCCGGCTGCCCCTGGGAGGCTAAGGGAGATGATGGTCTCTCTCACAGGGCAGCGCTAAGAGAGGAATGAAGTGAGAATGATCGATCCCCTGCACGAGAGGGGGTAGTGCGGCTTATATAGGCACCGGCACTTTACATATAAGACCCTAAAGTTTACTGGCCGGCTTGGCCGGCTCTGGCTTCCGCTCCTTCCCGAGGCAGTGACGTCAAGAGCCGTTGAGGCCTCATGGCCTGTCCCATCCGGCTGCCAAGGTCAGCGGTATGGAGAGGAGGTGTCCCTGTCGCCATCAGCCACTGCAGCCAGTATGGATCGACGTAGACCATGATGGCCTGTCCGGCGCGTGGCACTATTGCTCCACAGTGCCCCGCGCTTTACGGAAGATGAAGTCAGCGTGGACTTTGGGAACCCGGTTCCTTCTAGTGCAAGACTCGCCAGCCTCGAGTCGGTCTGAGGTACAAACCCCTAGTCGGATATGGCTTGTAGAAGCCGGCCCAGCTACAGCATTGGCGGCCGTAGCCAGGCCGACTAGGACCTAGAGCCAGCCGGCTTCCGGACCAGCCGGCCACAGCGCCAGCCGGCTGCTCCTCAGCCGGCCTTTGCCGCGAGCCGGCCAGTGGCCAGCCAGCTGCTCCGCGTCCATTGCCCTACCCGGGGTCTTCCCCCCGACAAAAATCTTTGTGGAGAGCTTCAAGTTCAACAATAAGCACTTTCGCCCGACAGTTTCATTCAAAATCTATGGTAAACCTATTACTATGAAGTTGGAAATTTTTTGTGCTGCATTGGGTATTGCCCCTGTAGGTACAGCAAGGAAGATCGAGGATAACCCCAAGGAATTGCTGGAGCTCTATCGAGGGATCACCAATGATGATTGTCGCACCATTCAGCGTGGCAAGATAAGAAACATTCAACTCCCCGCCATTAAGTATTTTGCTTATTACATCGGTACTAGCATTCTTGGTAGGGAGAACACTAGTAACATATCTAGCTATCACCTGGGTTTCTTAATTGCTGCACTCACTGGGGACACGCCTTATCATCTTGGTGCTCTTGTTGCTCGCCGCTTGTCTAACAAGGGGCCTATATTTGGAGGAATTATTGCTTCGCGCGTTTTAGCATATTTAGAGCTTCCTCTTGACCCTACTGATGTAAAAATAACTCCTATGAGGCTCGATATTGCTGCTATGAAGAGTCACCAATTTGTTACGGCCGACTCTAGTTTAGATAACATTGTCTATAGAATATTGTTTGCTGGCGGGGAAGAGAGGGAAATCCTTTTGCCGCAGCCAGATTTGTTCAGTATTGACAGGAAACCATGGTCGCGCTCTAAGGAGGAGGTGGATGAGCAATTGAAGATACAAGGCTTCCACCAGCAGCATGACTCCGAGGACGCCGAGCCCTCTTATGACTACACCGTCATGTATCCGGGTGCTTCTTCCAGCACATACCCGGAATATCATACATCTTCATCGTACTACGGAGGTGCTACTTCATGGGCACCATGGGATTGATCTCCACTTAGGCCAAAAGCCTAAGCTTGGGGGGAGGTATACTGGCATCACTCATTCTTTGCATATTATTGTTGCTGGATACTTGCACATACTTGTTTAGTTTCTTTAAGTGGTTTTCTAATAAGAGGGAGATGATATTTGGAGAAGTGCTGCCTGAAAACAGATTCTGGACTGTTACTAAAAATATTCGTGCGCACAGCCAGAATGTTATTTTGAGTTGCAAATTTTTGTACATATTCCCCAGGTTGTTATCTAACTTTCATTAGTTGAACACTTTTCGAACTGAGCAACGGAAGATTTTTGTAAAAATCGATTTCTGTACTGCTGTCAGGTTTTGGCAGATTTCTGCCATCCTGCTTTTCTGTGTTTCTTCTAGTTTTCATTCTCTTGTTTTTGCTTTGTTTCTTTCCTAAAACACAAAAAGACCAAAAATATTTCTGTTGTTTCTCTTTACCATTTGTTATTTTGGTTTCTTGCTTTCATCTTGCTTTATTTGCTATCGTTGGTTTGCTATAAGAAAATCCAAAAGGATTTTGCTTTGTTTGCTTGTTTCCTTTTGTTCTTGTTTCCAATTCGAAAACACCAAAAATATTTGCTGTTCTTCTTTGGTTTTGTAAAGTTCATTATGGAGTTCAATGGTCTTTGGTGGTTGGAGCTTGGTTTTCATTCCATATTATTCAAGCTACACAAGTGAAAAAGCAATAATGACGATCTACGACAATCTGATTGTGGTGAGAGGCTGGTATGAACTCTATTTGTTTTCATTTTTGTACATATACTCATCCATGTAAGCATGCTTAGTTGGTTCATGTGAGGTATATGTCATTTAAGAAAGTCTAGTAGTTCTTGTTCTCTCATGATTAGCTCCAATTTATTAATATGAGTAGCATGTCATAAATATTTGCTTGCATTGCTTTATTCATAGATAGGTATGACATTGTGGTATCCTCCTCTGAATAATTCTTTTGAATCAACTTGGCACATGCTCACGCATGCATATGACTGAACCAAAGTCAATTAAGCCTCGATGATTTACTTCACCTCAGAGTTCTTGTATCACTTTTATGCCTCTGCTAATTTATTTTGCCGCAAGCATGATTATGACAGTTACTGCTCTCTTGATTGTCGCTTCCCAGTCTATTGCTAGCCTTCACTTGTACTGAGCGGGAACGCTGCTCGTGCTTCCAAACCCCTGAAAACCAAGTTGTTCCAAAGTGTCCACCATAAATACCTATGCATGGCATTTCAAACCATTCCAAGTAAATTCTCATGTGCTACCTTTAAAACCTTCAAAATGCTTCTCAATTTGTGTTTATGTTTTATAGCTCATGAGGAAGTATGTGGTGTTTATCTTTCAATCTTGTCATTTACTCCGGACGGACTTTCACAATGGACTAGTGGCACATCCGCTTATCCAATAATTTTGCAAAAAGAGCTGGCAACGGGATTCCCAGCCCCAATTAATTAACTTTCATAAATTTACAAATAGACACTCCTCCATGGTATGTGATTGTTGGTCGGCACCCGAGGATTTGGTTAGCCATGGCTTGAGAAAGCAAAGGTGGGGAGGAGTGTCATCTAAATAAAACTAAAATAAAAAGGCACTCCTTCATGGTATGAGATTGTTGGCAGGCACCCGAGGATTCGGTTAGCCATGGTTTGTGAAAGCAAGGTTGGAAGGAGTGCCACCCAAAAATAAAATTTCATGGGAGCCGCTCTTGAAAGTCTGGTTGATGAGGTAGTGAGAGTACCCATTATCATTCGTTGACAACAACAAACACCTCTCAAAATAGTTTTACTCCTGTCTTTAGAAAAATGAAAAGCTCTAGCACATGTTAATCCCTGCTTCCCTCTGCGAAGGGTCAATCTTTTACTTTTACATTGAGTCTCCATCCTTTCTTTGAGCACTTTCTTGAGAGCGCAACTGTCATTCTTAGTATAATATGCTTGTCCCAAAATGTGATTAATTGTGGTATAACTTTGATGCTTTTATCTTTGATAAATCTCCACTTCCATTCTTTCCATGAACCTCAAAGGTGCCCAAGCATTTATGTTTTGCTATACAAACACGGGCAAGCGAGATACCACTTTATCATATCCTTTTATGAACATTGCAATCCTGCTGATAGACATGATTCATGATGCTTATTATTAATTTGTTGGTACCTTTTCCATGATTGATATAGCTATTAGATGATTTTATTTGCATGTATCTTATTATGAATTGCTTAAGTACTTGCCATATCATGAGAATATTTACATCATATGAGCAAATGTGTTCGTGAAAGTTCTTTTATCGCACTCCATTGTTAACTGAATTGCTTGAGGACAAGCAATAAGCTAAGCTTGGGGGGAGTTGATACGCCCAAAATGTATCTACTTTCCCGAACACTTTTGCTATTGTTTTGCCTCTAATTTGTGTATTTTGGATACAACTAACACGGACTAACGCTGTTTTCAGCAGAACTGCTCTGGTGTCTCGTTTTTGTGCAGAAATCCAACTTTCAGGAAAATCCTCGGAATTTATGCGGAAGGTCCTATTTTCCCAGAATATTGGCGGAGCCAGAAGGGCAAGCCAGGTGGGGGCCTGATACACGTACAACACGCGTCCGTTGGGAACCCCAAGAGGAAGGTGTGATGCGTACAGCGGCAAGTTTTCCCTCAGTATGAAACCAAGGTTTATCGAACCAGTAGGAGCCAAGAAGCACGTTGAAGGTTGATGGCGGCGGGATGTAGTGCGGCGCAACTCCAGAGATTCCGGCGCCAATGTGGAACCTGCACAACACAACCAAAGTACTTTGCCCCAACAAAACAGTGAGTTTGTCAATCTCACCGGCTTGCTGTAACAAAGGATTAGATGTATAGTGTGGATGATGATTGTTTGCAGAAAACAGTAGAACAGTATTGCAGTAGATTGTATTTCAGTAAAGAGAATTGGACCCGGGTCCACAGTTCACTAGAGGTGTCTCTCCCATAAGATAAACATCATGTTGGGTGAACAAATTACAGTTGGGAAATTGACAAATAGAGAGGGCATGACCATGCACATACATATTATGATGAGTATTGTGAGATTTAATTGGGCATTACGACAAAGTACATAGACCGCTATCCAGCATGCATCTATGCCTAAAAAGTCCACCTTCAGGTTATCATCCGAACCCCCTCCAGTATTAAGTTGCTAACAACAGACAATTGCATTAAGTATTGCGCGTAATGTAATCAGTGACTATATCCTCGAACATAGCACTAATGTTTTATCCCTAGTGGCAACAGCACATCCGTAACCTTAGTGGTTCTTGTCACTCCTCCAGATTCACGGAGACATGAACCCACTATCGAGCATAAATACTCCCTCTTGGAGTTACTAGCATCAACTTGGCCAGAGCATCTACTAATAACGGAGAGCATGCAAGATCATAAACAACACATAGACATAACTTTGATAATCAACATAACAAGTATTCTCTATTCATCGGATCCCAACAAACGCAACATATAGAATTACAGATAGATGATCTTGATCATGTTAGGCAGCTCACAAGATCTGACAATGAAGAACAATGGGGAGAAGACAACCATCTAGCTACTGCTATGGACCCATAGTCCAGGGGTAGACTACTCACACATCACTCCGGAGGCAACCATGGCGGCGTAGAGTCCTCCGGGAGATGAATCCCCTCTCCGGCAGGGTGCCGGAGGCGATCTCTGAATCCCCGAGATGGGATTGGCGGCGGCGGCGTCTCAGTAAGGTTTTCCGTATCGTGGCTCTCGGTACTGGGGGTTTCGCGATGGAGGCTTTAAGTAGGCGGAAGGGCAAGTCAGGAGGGGGCACGAGGGCCCCACACCATAGGGCCGCGCGGCCAGGGGCCAGGCCGCGCCGCCCTAGGGTTTGGCCACCTCGTGGCCCCACTTCGTCTCCTCTTCGGTCTTCTGGAAGCTTCGTGGCAAAATAGGACCCTGGGCGTTGATTTCGTCCAATTCCGAGAATATTTCGTTACTAGGATTTCTGAAACCAAAAACAGCGAGAGAAAACAAAGAATCGGCACTTCGGCATCTTGTTAATAGGTTAGTTCCAGAAAATGCACGAATATGACATAAAGTGTGCATAAAACATGTAGATAACATCAATAATGTGGCATGGAACATAAGAAATTATCGATACGTTGGAGACATATCAGCATCCCCAAGCTTAGTTCTGCTCGTCCCGAGCAGGTAAAACGATAACAAAGATAATTTCTGGAGTGACATGCCATCATAACCTTGATCATACTATTTGTAAAGCATATGTAGTGAATGCAGCGATCAAAACAATGTATATGACATGAGTAAACAAGTGAATCATATAGCAAAGAATTTTCATGAATAGTACTTCAAGACAAGCATCAATAAGTCTTGCATAAGAGTTGACTCATAAAGCAATAATTCATAGTAAAAGCATTGAAGCAACATAAAGGAAGATTAAGTTTCAGCGGTTGCTTTCAACTTGTAACATGTATATCTCATGGATATTGTCAACATAGAGTAATATAATAAGTGCAATATGCAAATATGTAGGAATCAATGCACAGTTCACACAAGTGTTTGCTTCTTGAGGTGGAGAGAAATAGGTGAACTGACTCAACAATGAAAGTAAAAGAATGGTCCTCCATAGAGGAAAAGCATCGATTGCTATATTTGTGCTAGAGCTTTGATTTTGAAAACATGAAACAATTTTGTCAACGGTAGTAATAAAGCATATGTATCATGTAAATTATATCTTACAAGTTGCAAGCCTCATGCATAGTATACTAATAGTGCCCGCACCTTGTCCTAATTAGCTTGGACTACCGGATCATCGCAATGCACATGTTTTAACCAAGTGTCACAAAGGGGTACCTCTATGCCGCCTGTACAAAGGTCTAAGGAGAAAGCTCGCATTGGATTTCTCGCTATTGATTATTCTCAACTTAGACATCCATACCGGGACAACATAGACAACAGATAATGGACTCCTCTTTTATGCATAAGCATGTAACAACAATTAATAATTTTCTCATATGAGATTGAGGATATATGTCCAAAACTGAAACTTCCACCATGGATCATGGCTTTAGTTAGCGGCCCAATGTTCTTCTCTAACAATATGCATGCTTAACCATAAGGTGGTAGATCTCTCTTACTTCAGACAAGACGAACATGCATAGCAACTCACATGATATTCAACAAAGAATAGTTGATGGCGTCCCCAGAAACATGGTTATCGCACAACAAGCAACTTAATAAGAGATAAAGTGCATAAGTACATATTCAATACCACAATAGTTTTTAAGCTATTTGTCCCATGAGCTATATATTGCAAAGGTGAATGATGGAATTTTAAAGGTAGCACTCAAGCAATTTACTTTGGAATGGCGGAGAAATACCATGTAGTAGGTAGGTGTGGTGGACACAAATGGCATAGTGGTTGGCTCAAGTATTTTGGATGCATGAGAAGTATTCCCTCTCGATACAAGGTTTAGGCTAGCAAGGCTATTTGAAACAAACACAAGGATGAACCGGTGCAGAAAAACTCACATAAAAGACATATTGAAAACATTATAAGACTCTACACCGTCTTCCTTGTTGTTCAAACTCAATACTAGAAATTATCTAGACCTTAGAGAGACCAAATATGCAAACCAAATTTTAGCATGCTCTATGTATTTCTTCATTAATGGGTGCAAAGCATATGATGCAAGAGCTTAAACATGAGCACAACAATTGCCAAGTATCACATTACCCAAGACATTTATAGCAATTACTACATGTATCATTTTCCAATTCCAACCATATAACAATTTAACGAAGAAGAAACTTCGCCATGAATACTATGAGTAGAAACTAAGGACATACTTGTCCATATGCTACAGCGGAGCGTGTCTCTCTCCCATAAAGTGAATGCTAGGATCCATTTTATTCAAACAAAACAAAAACAAAAACAAACCGATGCTCCAAGCAAAGCACATAAGATGTGACGGAATAAAAATATAGTTTCAGGGGAGGAACCTGATAATGTTGTCGATGAAAAAGGGGATGCCTTGGGCATCCCCAAGCTTAGACGCTTGAGTCTTCTTAGAATATGCAGGGGTGAACCACCGGGGCATCCCCAAGCTTAGAGCTTTCACTCTCCTTGATCATGTTGCATCATACTCCTCTCTTGATCCTTGAAAACTTCCTCCACACCAAACTCGAAACAACTCATTAGAGGGTTAGTGCACAATAAAAATTAACATGTTCAGAGGTGACATAATCATTCTTAACACTTCTGGACATTGCATTAAGCTACTGGACATTAATGGATCAAAGAAATTCATCCGACATAGCAAAAGAGGCAATGCGAAATAAAAGGCAGAATCTGTCAAAATAGAACAGTTCGTATTGACGAATTTTAAAATGGCACCAGACTTGCTCAAATGAAAATGCCCAAATTGAATGAAAGTTGCATACATATCTGAGGATCACTCACGTAAATTGGCATAATTTTCTGAGTTACCTACAGAGAATTTTGCCCAGATTCGTGACAGCAAAGAAATCTGTTTCTGCGCAGTAATCCAAATCTAGTATGAACTTTACTATCAAAGACTTTACTTGGCACAACAAAACACAAAACTAAGATAAGGAGAGGTTGCTACAGTAGTAAACAACTTCCAAGATACAAAATAAAAACAAAGTACTGTAGGTAAAAACATGGGTTATCTCCCAAGAAGTTCTTTCTTTATAGCCATTAAGATGGGCTCAGCAGTTTTAATGATGCACTCGCAAGAAATAGTATTTGAAGCAAAAGAGAGCATCAAGAGGCAAATTCAAAACACATTTAAGTCTAAAATGCTTCCTATGCATAGGAATCTTGTAAATAAACAAGTTCATGAAGAGCAAAGTAACAAGCACAGGAAGATAAAACAAGTGTAGCTTCAAGAATTTCAGCACATAGAGAGGTGTTTTAGTAACATGAAAATTTCTACAACCATATTTTCCTCTCTCATAATAATTTTTCAGTAGCATCATGAGCAAACTCAACAATGTAACTATCACATAAAGCATTCTTATCATGGGTCTCATGCATAAAATTATTACTCTCCACATAAGCATAGTCAGTTTTATTAGTTGTAGTGGGAGCAAATTCAACAAAGTGGCTATCATCATATATAGGAGGCATATTGTAATCATAAAAGAAAATTTTCTCCTCAGTGCTTGGGGGACTAAAAAGATCATGCTCATCAGAGCCAGCCTCCCCAAGCTTAGAATTTTCCATAGCATTAGCAACAATGGTGTTCAAAGCATTCATAGTAATAACATTCCCATTAGCATGCATATAAAGTTCCATGGGTTTTTTAATTCTCTCTTCAAACACATCATGTCCTAATTCAAGATAAAGTTCATAAAGATCTCTCATATTTTTGTTGTTTTCCATTATGCTTAACTAGTGAAATAAAAACATGCATGATATTAAGTAAAGTAAAACAAGTAACTAATTTTTTGTGTTTTTGATATAGCAAACAAGATAACAAATAAAGTAAAACTAGAAACTATTTTTTTTGTATTTTGATTTTGTGCAGCAAACAAAGTAGTAAATAAAACTAAGCAAGACAAAAACAAAGTAAAGAGATTGGGAAGTGGAGACTCCCCTTGCAGCGTGTCTTGATCTCCCCGGCAACGGCGCCAGAAAAAGAGCTTGATACGCGTACAACACGCGTCCGTTGGGAACCCCAAGAGGAAGGTGTGATGCGTACAGCGGCAAGTTTTCCCTCAGTATGAAACCAAGGTTTATCGAACCAGTAGGAGCCAAGAAGCACGTTGAAGGTTGATGGCGGCGGGATGTAGTGCGGCGCAACACCAGAGATTCCGGCGCCAACGTGGAACCTGCACAACACAACCAAAGTACTTTGCCCCAACGAAACAGTGAGGTTGTCAATCTCACCGGCTTGCTGTAACAAAGGATTAGATGTATAGTGTGGATGATGATTGTTTGCAGAAAACAGTAGAACAGTATTGCAGTAGATTGTATTTCAGTAAAGAGAATTGGACCGGGGTCCACAGTTCACTAGAGGTGTCTCTCCCATAAGATAAACAGCATGTTGGGTGAACAAATTACAGTTGGGCAATTGACAAATAGAGAGGGCATGACCATGCACATACATATTATGATGAGTATTGTGAGATTTAATTGGGCATTACGACAAAGTACATAGACCGCTATCCAGCATGCATCTATGCCTAAAAAGTCCACCTTCAGGTTATCATCCGAACCCCCTCCAGTATTAAGTTGCTAACAACAGACAATTGCATTAAGTATTGCGCGTAATGTAATCAGTGACTATATCCTCGAACATAGCACTAATGTTTTATCCCTAGTGGCAACAGCACATCCGTAACCTTAGTGGTTCTTGTCACTCCTCCAGATTCACGGAGACATGAACCCACTATCGAGCATAAATACTCCCTCTTGGAGTTACTAGCATCAACTTGGCCAGAGCATCTACTAATAACGGAGAGCATGCAAGATCATAAACAACACATAGACATAACTTTGATAATCAACATAACAAGTATTCTCTATTCATCGGATCCCAACAAACGCAACATATAGAATTACAGATAGATGATCTTGATCATGTTAGGCAGCTCACAAGATCTGACAATGAAGAACAATGGGGAGAAGACAACCATCTAGCTACTGCTATGGACCCATAGTCCAGGGGTAGACTACTCACACATCACTCCGGAGGCAACCATGGCGGCGTAGAGTCCTCCGGGAGATGAATCCCCTCTCCGGCAGGGTGCCGGAGGCGATCTCCTGAATCCCCCGAGATGGGATTGGCGGCGGCGGCGTCTCAGTAAGGTTTTCCATATCGTGACTCTCGGTACTGGGGGTTTCGCGACGGAGGCTTTAAGTAGGCGGAAGGGCAAGTCAGGAGGGGGCACGAGGGCCCCACACCATAGGGTCGTGCGGCCAGGGGCCAGGCCGCGCCGCCCTAGGTTTGGCCACCTCGTGGCCCCACTTCGTCTCCTCTTCGGTCTTCTGGAAGCTTCGTGGCAAAATAGGACCCTGGGCGTTGATTTCGTCCAATTCCGAGAATATTTCGTTACTAGGATTTCTGAAACCAAAAACAGCAGAAAACAGCAACTAGCACTTCGACATCTTGTTAATAGGTTAGTTCCAGAAAATGCACGAATATGACATAAAGTGTGCATAAAACATGTAGATAACATCAATAATGTGGCATGGAACATAAGAAATTATCGATACGTTGGAGACGTATCAGGGCCCGAGGGCCCCACACGCTAGGCCGGCGCGACCCAGGAGGGGGCGTGCGGCCCTAGTGGGTGGCGGCCTCGGCTGGCCCCCGACGCCCTCCTTCGGACTACTTATTGCCTTCGACCTAAAAACGTACGGGGGGATAGTCGAAGTCGCCAGAAACCATCCAGTACGCCGCCACCGTCGTGAAACTCCGTCTCGGGACCAGAAACTCCGTTCTGGCACCTCGCCGAGACAGGGAATTGGATGAGATCATCGCCATCATCACCACCGACGCCTCTCCATCGACCAGCCATGTTTCCCCCATCCATGTGTGAGTAATTCCCCCGCTGTAGGCTGAAGGGGATGGTAGGGATTGGATGAGATTGGTCATGTAATAGTCATAAGATTGTTAGGGCATGGTGCCTAGTATCCGTAGATGTTACTTTTATGATATTGTTGCAACTTGTTATGCTTAATGCTTGTCACTAGGGCCCGAGTGCCATGATCTCAGATCTGAACATGTCATTGATTCATGAAGATATTCGTTGTTTATGATCTTACCTGCAAGTTGTATACACATGTCGCTGTCCGGAACCTGAGGCCCCAAAGTGACAGAAATTGGGACAACCGGAGGGGAAGGCGGTGATGTGAGGATCACATGTGTTCACGGAGTGTTAATGCTTTGCTCTGATACTCTATTAAAAGGAGTACCTTAATATCCAGTAGATTCCCTAGAGGCCCGGCTGCCACCGGCTGGTAGGACAAAAGATGTTGTGCAAGTTTCTCATTGCGAGCACGTACGACTATATATGGAACACATGCCTATTGATTGATTAGTACTTGGATACCGTTTTATTATTATCTGCAAATGCCCTACTTTGATTGTTACATGAGTTTCTCTCATCCATGCAACGCCCGTTCATCCATCCCTGTGCCTACAGTATTTTAATCCTGTTGTTTACTATAATCACTACTGCTATCTTTGTTACTCTGCTGCTATTATTTCACTACTGCTACTGCTATAAAATTGTTACTACTGATAAACTCTTGCGAGCAAGTCTGTTTCCAGGTGCAGCTGAATTGACAACTCCGCTGTTAAGGCTTTCAAGTATTCTTTGTCTCCCCTTGTGTCGAATCAATAAATTGGGTTTTACTTCCCGCGAAGACTGTTGCGATCCCCTATACTTGTGGGTCATCACCCTACACCATATTGCTTGATATTGTGTAGATCTAAAAGTCTTGTGTGATCTGCTGTTCCATTGGGAATTAGAAGGTTGCAAATTACCGCTTCGTGGTCGGCGGCTACGTGCGCAAGTGTGTGAAGTTGTGAATATCTTGCAGGGTTGAGAGATGTTGCATTTGCGACATGGACCAATCGAGAGATCTCCTTGCGTCATACAAGTAATCATCCACTACATCGTCGTGTTCCTCCGCTGCTATCACCCCGTGATCATCATCACCACCGTTGCTTAGTGAGAAGATCGGGCCACCCCTTATCATCTTGGTATCAGATTCTCGGGTTCCCTCGGTAAGCCATCCACAATCCACCCCATAGTTGAGTTGTGAGTGTTTCCCATCCAGAAAAAGCCAAAAAAAATTAGGGTTAGGGTTTGCCATAGCTTTAGTTTGCACTAATTTCAAGTTTTAGTTGCTCTTCGTGGTTGTTTTTACGTCTCTTTTTCTTCCATCTAGTATTGTTAGGGTTTGAGTCTCCGCTATCATCTAGTTTTATCATATTGTGTCAGTTTTTGTTACTCCGAGTCCACATAGCGTACAGTGTGCTTGTTCCCAACCATAGACACAACCTATCGATATAAGTGACTAGGAACTTCCCCAGAAGAGACTAGTTTTACCGCTCGACAGGCTGCTCATTAGGGTTTTGGTGCTTTGCATATTTTGTTGGCCGTGTTATCGAGGAGTTGTGTCATATAAAAAAAAGGGAAAATAGAAAAGAAGCAAAAAGAGCTACATAGCCGCGTTACAAAAAAAAATACAAAAAGTGAAGTGTTAGTTAACTCAAGTGAAGGCCTAAGTTCTCTTTACTGCACCTGTAGTTTGATACGTCTCCAACGTATCTATAATTTCTGATGTTCCATGCTTGTTTTATGACAATACCGACATGTTTTGTTCACATTTTATGTCATATTTATGCGTTTTCCGGAACTAACCTATTGACGAGATGCCGAAAGGCCAGTTGTTGTTTTCTGCTGTTTTTGGTTTCAGAAATCCTAGTAAGGAAATATTTTCGGAATCGGACGAAATCAACACCGAAAGTCTTAGAATTCCCGGAAGCTTCCGGAACACCGAAGGAGAGTCGGAGGTGGGCAGCAGGGGGCCCACACCATAAGGCGGCGCGGGTGGCCCCCTGGCCGTGCCAGCCTATGGTGTGGGGTCCCCAGCCACCTCCTTGCGCCACCTCTCCGCCTATATATTCGTCCCTGACCTAAAAACATCGACCAGTTCGACGAAACCAGAGAAAACCTTCCAGAGCCGCCGCCATCGCGAAGCCAAGATCTGGGGGACAGGAGTCTCTGTTCCGGCACGCCGCCGGGACGGGGAAGTGCCCCCAGAAGGCTTCTCCATCGACACCGCTGCCATCTCCACCGCCATCTTCATCACCGCTGCTGCTCCCATGAGGAGGGAGTAGTTCTCCAACGAGGCTCGGGGCTGTACCGGTAGCTATGTGGTTCATCTCTCTCCTATGTACTTCAATACAATAATCTCATGAGCTGCCTTACATGATTGAGATTCATATGATGATGCTTGTAATCTATATGTCATTATGCTAGTCAAGTGAGTTTTACTTATGTGATCTCCGGAGACTCCTTGTCCCACGTGTGTAAAGGTGACAGTGTGTGCACCGTGTGGGTCTCTTAGGCTATATTTCACAGAATACTTATTCACTGTTATGAATGGCATAGTGAAGTGCTTATTTATATCCCTTTATGATTGCAATGTGTTTTGTATCACAATTTATCTATGTGCTACTCTAGCAATGTTATTAAAGTAGTTTTATTCCTCCTGCACGGTGTAATGGTGACAGTGTGTGCATCCGTGTTAGTACTTGGCGTATGCTATGATTATGATCTCTTGTAGATTATGAAGTTAACTATTGCTATGATGGTATTGATGTGATCTATTCCTCCTACATAGTGTGAAGGTGACAGTGTGCATACTATGTTAGTACTTGGTTTAGTCGAATTGATCTTTCATGCACTCTAAGGTTATTTAAATATGAACATTGAATTGTGGAGCTTGTTAACTCCGGCATTGAGGGTTCGTGTAATCCTACGCAATGTGTTCATCATCCAACAAGAGTGTAGAGTATGCATTTATCTATTCTGTTATGTGATCAATGTTGAGAGTGTCCACTAGTGAAAGTCTGATCCCTAGGCCTTGTTCCTAAATACTGCTATTGCTGCGTGTTTACTGTTTTACTGCGTTACTACTGCTGCGTTACTACTGCTTGTTTACTGTTCTGGGCAAAGCACTTTTCTGGTGCCGTTGCTACTGCTTATTCATACCACCTGTATTTCACTATCTCTTCGCCGAACTAGTACACCTATTAGGTGTGTTGGGGACACAAGAGACTTCTTGCTTTGTGGTTGCAGGGTTGCATGAGAGGGATATCTTTGACCTCTTCCTCCCTGAGTTCGATAAACCTTGGGTGATCCACTTAAGGGAAAACTTGCTGCTGTTCTACAAACCTCTGCTCTTGGAGGCCCAACACTGTCTACAGGAAAAGGAGGGGGCGTAGACATCAAGCTATTTTCTGGCGCCGTTGTGCAGTGGGAGGAAAGGTAAAAGGTACTCACACTCCGGATCTCGGCTACTAAGCTATTTTCCGCCGTTGTAAGTACTCGAAGCTATTTCCTTTAGATCCTGCAATTGCAACTTTTTGTTTCTTGTTTTACACTAGTTAGGCATAATGGAAAACAACAAAAATATGAGAGATCTTTATGAACTTTATCTTGAATTAGGACATGATGTGTTTTAAGAGAGAATTAAAAAACCCATGGAACTTTATATGCATGCTAATGGGAATGTTATTACTATGAATGCTTTGAACACTATTGTTGCTAATGCTATGGAAAATTCTAAGCTTGGGGAAGCTGGTTTTGATGAGCATGATCTTTTTAGTCCCCCAAGCATTGAGGAGAAAATTTACTTTGATGATACTATGCCTCCTATATTTGATGATGAGAATAACAATGATAGCTACTTTGTTGAATTTGCTCCCACTACAACTAATAAAATTGATTATGCCTATGTGGAGAGTAATAATTTTATGCATGAGACTCATGATAAGAATGCTTTATGTGATAGTTATATTGTTGAGTTTGCTCATGATACTACTGAAAGTTATTATGAGAGAGGAAAATATGGTTGTAGAAATTTTCATGTTACTAAAACACCTCTCTATATGCTTAAAATCTTGAAGTTGAGCTTGTCTAGTTTTTCTATGCTTGTTGCATTATGCTTCTTGAATATTTGTTTATTTACAAGATTCCTTTGCATAGGAAGCATAAGACTTAAATGTGTTTTGAATTTGCCTCTTGATGCTCTCTTTTGCTTCAACTACTATTTCTTGCGAGTGCATCATTAAAACTGCTGAGCCCATCTTAATGGCTATAAAGAAAGAACTTCTTGGGAGATAACCCATGTGTTATTTTGCTACAGTACTTTGTTTTATATTTGTGTCTTGGAAGTTGTTTACTACTGTAGCAACCTCTCCTTATCTTAGTTTTGTGTTTTGTTGTGCCAAGTAAAGTCGTTGATAGAAAAGTTCATACTAGATTTGGATTACTGCGCAGAAACAGATTTCTTTGCTGTCACGAATCAGGGCTAAATTCTCTGTAGGTAACTCAGAAAATTAAGCCAATTTACGTGAGTGATCCTCAGATATGTACGCAACTTTCATTCAATTTGAACATTTTCATCTGAGCAAGTCTGGTGCCATTTTAAAATTCGTCTTTACGGACTGTTCTGTTTTGACAGATTCTGCCTTTTATTTCGCATTGCTTCTTTCGCTGTGTTGGGTGGATTTCTTTGTTCCATTAACTTCCAGTAGCTTTGGGCAATGTCCAGAAGTGTTAAGAATGATTGTGTCACCTCTGAACATGTGAGTTTTTGATTATGCACTAACCCTCTAATGAGTTTGATTCGAGTTTGGTGTGGAGGAAGTTTTCAAGGGTCAAGAGAGGAGGATGATATCCTATGATCAAGAAGAGTGAAGAGTCTAAGCTTGGGGATGCCCCGGTGGTTCATCCCTGCATATTTCAAGAAGACTCAAGCGTCTAAGCTTGGGGATGCCCAAGGCATCCCCTTCTTCATCGACAACATTATCAGGTTCCTCCCCTGAAACTATATTTTTATTCGGTCACATCTTATGTGCTTTACTTGGAGCGTCTGTATGCTTTTATTTTTGTTTGTGTTTGAATAAATTGGATTACATCATGCTTGTGTGGGAGAGAGACACGCTCCGCTGTTGCATATGAACACATGTGTTCTTAGCTTTTAATGTTCATGGCGAAGGTTGAAACTGTTTCGTTAATTGTTATATGGTTGGAATTGGAAAATGATACATGTAGTAATTGCTATAATGTCTTGGATAATGTGATACTTGGCAATTGTTGTGCTCATGTTTAAGCTCTTGCATCATATACTTTGCACCCATTAATGAAGAAATACATAGAGCATGCTAAAATTTGGTTTGCATATTTGGTTTCTCTAAGGTCTAGATAATTTCTAGTATTGAGTTTGAACAACAAGGAAGACGGTGTAGAGTGTTATAATGTTTACAATATGTCTTTTATGTGAGTTTTGCTGCGCCGTTCATCCTTGTGTTTGTTTCAAATAACCTTGCTAGCCTAAACCTTGTATCGAGAGGGAATACTTCTCATGCATCCAAAATCCTTGAGCCAACCACTATGCCATTTGTGTCCACCATACCTACCTACTACATGGTATTTCTCCGCCATTCCAAAGTAAATTGCTTGAGTGCTACCTTTAAAATTCCATCATTCACCTTACAATATATAGCTCATGGGACAAATAGCTTAAAAACTATTGTGGTATTGAATATGTACTTATGCATTTTATTTCTTATAAGTTGCTTGTTGTGCGATAACCATGTTCCTGGGGACGCCATCAACTACCCTTTGTTGAATATCATGTGAGTTGCTATGCATGTTCGTCTTGTCTGAAGTAAGGGCGATTTACCACCTTATGGTTAGAGCGTGCATATTGTTAGAGAAGAACATTGGGCCGCTAACTAAAGCCATGATCCATGGTGAAAGTTTCAGTTTTGGACATATATCCTCAATCTCATATGAGAAAATTAATTGTTGCTACATGCTTATGCATAAAAGAGGAGTCCATTATCTGTTGTCTATGTTGTCCCGGTATGGATGTCTAAGTTGAGAATAATCAATAGCGAGAAATCCAATGCGAGCTTTCTCCTTAGACCTTTGTACAGGCGGCATAGAGGTACCCCTTTGTGACACTTGGTTAAAACATGTGCATTGCGATAATCCCGGTAATCCAAGCTAATTAGGACAAGGTGCGGGCACTATTAGTATACTATGCATGAGACTTGCAACTTGTAGGATATAATTTACATGATACATATGCTTTATTACTACCGTTGACAAAATTGTTTCTTGCTTTCAAAACCAAAGCTCTAGCACAAATATAGCAATCAATGCTTCCCTCTGCGAAGGGTCTTTTCTTTTACTTTTATGTTGAGTCAGTTTACCCATTTCTCTCTATCTTAGAAGCAAACACTTGTGTTAACTGTGCATTGATTCTTACATACTTGCTTATTGCACTTGTTATATTGCTTTGCATTGACAACTATCCATAAGATATACATGTTACAAGTTGAAAGCAACCGCTGAAACTTAATCTTCCATTGTGTTGCTTCAATACCTTTTACTAAGAATTTCTTGCTTTATGAGTAACTCTTATGCAAGACTTATTGATGCTTGTCTTGAAAGTACTATTCATGAAAAGTCTTTGCTATATGATTCAATTGTTTACTCATTGCATTTACGTTGTTTCTAATCGCTGCATTCATCTCATATGCTTTACAATAGTATGATTAAGATTATGTTGGTAGCATGTCACCTCAGAAATTATCTTTTATCATTTACCTACTCGAGGACGAGTAGGAACTAAGCTTGGGGATGCTGATACGTCTCCAACGTATCTATAATTTCTGATGTTCCATGCTTGTTTTATGACAATACCGACATGTTTTGTTCACATTTTATGTCATATTTATGCGTTTTCCGGAACTAACCTATTGACGAGATGCCGAAAGGCCGATTCTTGTTCTGCTGTTTTTGGTTTTAGAAATCCTAGTAAGGAAATATTTTCGGAATCGGACGAAATCAACACCGAAAGTCTTAGAATTCCCGGAAGCTTCCGGAACACCGAAGGAGAGTTGGAGGCGGGCAGCAGGGGGCCCACACCATAAGCAGCGCGGGTGGCCCCCTGGCCGTGCCAGCCTATGGTGTGGGGGCCCCAGCCGCCTCCTTGCGCCGCCTCTCCGCCTATATATTCGTCCCTGACCTAAAAACATCGACCAGTTCGACGAAACCAGAGAAAACCTTCCAGAGCCGCCGCCATCGCGAAGCCAAGATCTGGGGGACAGGAGTCTCTATTCCGGCACGCCGCCGGGACGGGGAAGTGCCCCCGGAAGGCTTCTCCATCGACACCGCTGCCATCTCCACCGCCATCTTCATCACCGCTGCTGCTCCCATGAGGAGGGAGTAGTTCTCCATCAAGGCTCGGGGCTGTACCGGTAGCTATGTGGTTCATCTCTCTCCTATGTACTTCAATACAATAATCTCATGAGCTGCCTTACATGATTGAGATTCATATGATGATGCTTGTAATCTAGATGTCATTATGCTAGTCAAGTGAGTTTTACTTATGTGATCTCCGGAGACTCCTTGTCCCACGTGTGTAAAGGTGACAGTGTGTGCACCGTGTGGGTCTCTTAGGCTATATTTCACAGAATACTTATTCACTGTTATGAATGGCATAGTGAAGTGCTTATTTATATCCCTTTATGATTGCAATGTGTTTTGTATCACAATTTATCTATGTGCTACTCTAGCAATGTTATTAAAGTAGTTTTATTCCTCCTGCACGGTGTAATGGTGACAGTGTCTGCATCCGTGTTAGTACTTGACGTATGCTATGATTATGATCTCTTGTAGATTATGAAGTTAACTATTGCTATGATGGTATTGATGTGATCTATTCCTCCTACATAGTGTGAAGGTGACAGTGTGCATACTATGTTAGTACTTGGTTTAGTCGAATTGATCTTTCATGCACTCTAAGGTTATTTAAATATGAACATTGAATTGTGGAGCTTGTTAACTCCGGCATTGAGGGTTCGTGTAATCCTACGCAATGTGTTCATCATCCAACAAGAGTGTAGAGTATGCATTTATCTATTCTGTTATGTGATCAATGTTGAGAGTGTCCACTAGTGAAAGTCTGATCCCTAGGCCTTGTTCCTAAATACTGCTATTGCTGCTTGTTTACTGTTTTACTGCGTTACTACTGCTGCGTTACTACTGATTGTTTACTGTTCTGGGCAAAGCACTTTTCTGGTGCCGTTGCTACTGCTTATTCATACCACCTGTATTTCACTATCTCTTCGCCGAACTAGTACACCTATTAGGTGTGTTGGGGACACAAGAGACTTCTTGCTTTGTGGTTGCAGGGTTGCATGAGAGGGATATCTTTGACCTCTTCCTCCCTGAGTTCGATAAACCTTGGGTGATCCACTTAAGAGAAAACTTGCTGCTGTTCTACAAACCTCTGCTCTTGGAGGCCCAACACTGTCTACAGGAAAAGGAGGGGGCGTAGACATCATAGTTGAGCAATCTTGTGCCTGTCCCGTTGAGCTTTGCTAGCGTCTCTCGAGTGCATTGCAACCTATCCTCCATATAGTTGCATTGCCACATTTATCGCCTTGTGTGAGTATCTTTGGTTGTCTACGGTCAGCGCTAGAGCTTGTTATTGGTGCATAGGTAGCCTACCTACAGCCCCACATATACCCTGCTTTGTCGTGTGATTGTTCTTATACCCTTGATATTTGCTTCGCTACATATGTGCACTAGTTGTTACTACAAGTGGTAAGCAACACTAATTTACTTTGGAACGGTAAGATCTCCTTTTCTTATCAGTTTTGAGTGAGTTGTGAGCATATATTTTTGCTTTAGTGCACTAACCTACTAATCATGTCTGCTAGTGATCATAAGCTTGTTAACCAGGAAAACAAGGATTCCGCAGATATCATCACATGGAGAGAGTTTGAAGCTCTTCGTAATGAGATGCGACGTGAATTCCGCACTCAGGATGATGAGCTTAAGGGCAAGGTCGAAGAGATCTCCCAGAAGCTGAATACTTCTAATGAGACTGTCACTACCATGCAAGATCAAATGATGGATATCCAGCGCACTCTTCGAACTTTAACAATGTCTGTTGAGAATCTTACAAATCAACAGCGACAACAAGCTGAAGACGCTGATGACGCACCTGGTCGTGGTGACCGTCCTCGTGGTTAGGATCCACTTGGCCGCAATGGTCGTGGACAAGATGAGGAAGATGGATTGGGTAAGCCTAAGTTCTCTATACCCAAGTTTGAAGGAGGAGCTGATGTTGAAGAATACCTCACTTGGGAGCTTAAAATTGAGAAGTTATGGAGCTTACATCCGAACTACACTGAAGATAGGAAGATCAAACTTGCTTCTTCCGAATTTGATGGATATGCATTGCGTTGGTGGGATGCACTTGTTCGTAATCGACAAGAGGATGGTGAGCTTCCTATTATCACATGGCGTGCTATGAAGGAGGTGATGAATTCTCGTTTTGTGCCCACTAATTATTTGCGTACAATATATGATAAGTTGACCCTATTGAGGCAAGGTGTGAAGACTGTGGATGAATACTACATGGATATGGAGTTGCTTATGCAGCGTGGCCGTGTCCGTGAGTCTCAATGCAGCGTTTTTTCAATGGATTGAAGTATGATATCAAAGGCATTGTTCGTCACTACAGTTACACCAATATGAATCAATTGCTACATCATGCAAGAGAAGCTGAATCACAGATGGCTGAAGAAGCAAAGGTTAAAGGTCGTGCTACGGGAGCTGGGCGCTTCATGCCTCGCGCGCCCCCACCTACGGCGCCGGCGCCATCGACGCGCTCCGGCCCTTACTCTACTCCATCTAGCAAGCCGGTCTCCAATGTGTCTAACGCAAAGAAGTCGGAATCTGCTGCAAGTACGAGTGGTTCTAGCATGTCTACAACGCGCAACCGTGATATGCTTTGTCATACATGTGGTGGCAAGGGTCACTTCAAGAGAGATTGTCCTAACCGCAAAGTCATGATTATCAATGAGGACAATGAGTATGAGAATGGAGATGATGTTGATCCTAATGCTCCAGAAGATGATGACTATGACACTGATGGTGAAGATGCATATCCGTTTGATGCTCGCACCATTGTTGTGTCGCAGCGTGCTCTTAATGTGTTGCCTAGTGCATCTACTCAGCGCTGCAATTTGTTCCAAACAAAGACTTTAGTTGGTCCTGACAAGGCTTGCAAGGTTATTATTGATGGCGGGAGTTGCTGCAATTTAGCAAGCAAGGAGTTGTGCACCAAGCTGAAGTTGAAGTACCTACCGCATCCGCATCCATACTATATTCAGTGGTTGAGTGACAATGGTGAGATGAAGGTAAACCACATGGTGCGTGTTGAGTTTGAGATTGGACCGTATAAAGATTGCATTGACTTTGATGTGGTTCCTATGACGGTGTGTCACCTACTATTGGGTCGGCCTTGGTTCTATGACCGTTCTGTACAACACAATGGCCGTGCCAATACATATCACTTGGAGTACAAGGGCAAGAAAATTAATTTACAGCCTATGTCACCACAACAAATTGTCAATGAGTCTCGTCTGAAGATTGAAGTAAACTTGGAGGATGCACCTTTAGATAGGCGAGAGAATTGTAATATTATGAGTGATATAACGAAAAGTGAGCGAGTGAATTCCTTAGTTTCATTAGCCACCAAAGAAGACATGAGAGAATTTAGTGAGGATCCTACGGCCATGCCTCTTGTGCTTTTGTACAGGGGTACGGTTTTGGTTTCTAATGACAAGACCCCTCTTCCTCTTGGTGTTTCTAATGTTTTGCAGGAATTTGACGATGTGTTTCCGGAGGAGGTACCCGCGGGACTACCACCATTGTGAGGTATTGAGCATCAAATTGACTTGATTCCCGGAGTTTCGCTGCCCAATAGGGCGCCATATAGAACGAACCCCGAAGAAACAAAGGAGATACAGAGGCAAGTACGGGCGCTACTCGACAAAGGTTATATCCGCATAAGCCTTAGTCCTTGTGTTGTTCCTGTTATTCTAGTTCCTAAGAAAGATGGTACATGGCGTATGTGCGTAGATTGTAGAGCTATAAACAACATTACCATTCGATATCGTCATCCTATTCCCCGTTTAGAGGATATGCTAGATGAATTGAGTGGTGCTGCTGTGTTCTCTAAAATTGATTTGCGTAGTGGTTATCATCAAATTAGGATGAAAGAAGGGGATGAATGGAAAACTGCCTTTAAAACAAAATTTGGTTTATATGAGTGGTTAGTAATGCCTTTTGGTTTGACTAATGCACCTAGCACTTTCATGAGACTGATAAACCATGTTTTGCGTGAATTTATTGGCAAGTTTGTGGTTGTGTACTTTGATGATATATTAATCTACAGTTGCAATGAATCTGATCATACTATACATATTCGACATGTTTTGCAAGTGTTGCGTGATAATAAACTCTATGGTAATCTTGAGAAGTGTACATTTTGCAAAGATAAGGTCATATTTCTTGGTTATGTTGTCTCTAAGCATGGAGTAGAAGTAGATGTGTCTAAAATTGAAGCTATTCAAAATTGGCCTACTCCCATGAATGTGAGTCAAGTAAGAAGTTTCCATGGTCTAGTTGGGTTTTATAGAAGATTTGTGCCCAACTTTAGTACTATTGCTGCACATTTGAATGATTTGACTAAAAAGGGTGTTGTTTTTGAGTGGGGCGCAGCCCAAGATCATGCTTTTGATGAACTTAAGAGATTGTTAACTTCTGCACCGTTACTTGCACTTCCTGATTTCAATAAGTAATTTGAGATTGAATGTGATGCTAGTGGTATTGGAATTGGTGGTGTGTTGATGCAAGAGGGTTGCCCAATTGCATATTTTTCTGAGAAACTTTCTGGTGCTAAGTTCAACTATCCTATATATGATAAAGAATTGTATGCTTTAATTAGAGTTCTTGAGGTTTGGCAACATTATTTGTGGCCAAAAGAATTTATCATACATTCTGATCATGAAGCTTTAAAATATCTGAAAGCCCAATCTACTTTGCATAAGCGTCTAGCTAAGTGGGTTGAGTTCATTGAGTCTTTTCCATACATTATTAAGCATAAGAAGGGAAAAGATAATATTGTTGTTGATGCTTTATCTAGGAAGAATATGCTATTAACTCAACTTGATGTTAAAATTCCTGGTTTAGAGATACTATGTGATTTGTATGCCACTGATCATGATTTTGCTGAACCATATCGCTTATGTGCTCTTGGTACAGCATGGGAAAATATCACATACATGATGGGTTCTTGTTTAGAGCTAACAAACTATGCGTTCCAGAATCGTCTATGCGTTTGCTCTTATTGCAGGAATCACATGCTAGAGGTTTGATGGGTCACTTTGGGCATGAGAAGACGCTACTCATGCTAGCTGACCACTTTTATTTGCCAAAAATGAGGCGGGACGTGGACAGGTATGTGAAAAAGTGCATTACTTGCAACAAGTCCAAGTCCAAGCTGAAGTCTCACGGTTTGTATACTCCTTTACCAGCACCTACTACACCTTGGGAGGATATTAGTATGGATTTTGTGTTGGGTTTGCCGCGTACTAAGAGAGGCAGTGATTCTATATTTGTGGTAGTGGATAGATTTTCCAAGATGTCACACTTTATTGCCTGCCACAAAAGCTACGATGTGTCGCATATTGCTAACCTGTTTTTCAGGTAGATTGTACGTCTACATGGAGTCCCAGAGACTATTGTTTCTGATCGTGACGTGAAGTTTATGAGCTACTTCTGGAAGACGCTGTGGAAAAAGCTGGGGACGAAGCTGCTTTTCAGCACTACTTGTCATCCTCAAACTGATGGTCAAACTGAAGTGGTGAACAGAACATTGTCACAACTGTTGAGATCCATGATCAAGAAGAACCTGAAGGAGTGGGAAGAGTGTTTGCCGCATGTGGAGTTTGCTTATAACAGGGTGATGCGTGTAGTTGACACGTCCGTTGGGAACCCCAAGAGGAAGGTGTGATGCGCACAGTAGCAAGTTTCCCTCAGTAAGAAACCAAGGTTTAATCGAACCAGTAGGAGTCAAGAAGCACGTTGAAGGTTGATGGCGGAGGAGTGTAGTGCGGCGCAACACCAGGGATTCCGGCGCCAACGTGGAACCTGCACAACACAATCACAGAACTTTGCCCCAACGTAACAGCGAGATTGTCAATCTCACCGGCTTGCTGTAAACAAAGGATTAGATGTATAGTGTGGATGATGATGTTTGTTTGCGAAGAACAGTAAAGAACAATTGCAGTAGATTGTATTTCAGATGTAAAGAATAGGACCGGGGTCCACAATTCACTAGTGGTGTCTCTCCCATAAGATAACAGATGTTGGGTGAACAAATTAGAGTTGGGCAATTGACAAATAAAGAAGGCATAACAATGCACATACATATATCATGATGAGTACTATGAGATTTAATCAGGGCATTACGACAAAGTACATAGACCGCCATCCAGCATGCATCTATGCATAAAAAGTCCACCTTCAGGTTATCATCCGAACCCCCTCCAGTATTACGTTGTAAACAACAGACAATTGCATTAAGTATGGTGCGTAATGTAATCAACACAAATATCCTTAGACAAAGCATCGATGTTTTATCCCTAGTGGCAACAGCACATCCACAACCTTAGAACTTTCTGTCACTGTCCTGCATTTAATGGAGGCATGAACCCACTATCGAGCATAAATACTCCCTCTTGGAGTCACAAGTATCAACTTGGCCAGAGCCTCTACTAGCAACGGAGAGCATGCAAGAACATAAATAACATATATGATAGATTGATAATCATCTTGACATAGTATTCAATATTCATCGGATCCCAACAAACACAACATGAAGGATTACAAATAGACGATCTTGATCATGATAGGCAGCTCACAAGATCGAACATGATAGCACAATGAGGAGAACACGACCATCTAGCTACTGCTATGGACCCATAGTCCAGGGGTGAACTACTCACACATCGATCCGGAGGCGATCATGGCGATGAAGAGACCTCCGGGAGATGATTCCCCTCTCCGGCAGGGTGCCGGAGGCGATCTCCTGAATCCCCCGAGATGGGATTGGCGGCGGCGGCATCTCTGGAAGGTTTTCCGTATCGTGGCTCTCGGTACTGGGGGTTTCGCGACGGAGTCTTTAAGTAGGCAGAAGGGCAGGTCAGGGGGGCCACACGAGGGACCCACACGCTAGGGCTGCGCGGCCAGCACCAGGGCCGCGCCGCCCTATTGTGGCGGCGCCTCGTGGCCCCACTTCGTCTCTCCCTCGGTCTTCTGGAAGCTTCGTGGAAAAATAGGCCCATGGGCGTTGATTTCGTCCAATTCCGAGAATATTTCCTTACTAGGATTTCTGAAACCAAAAGCAATGAAAACAAAGAATCGGCTCTTCGGCATCTCGTCAATAGGTTAGTGCCGGAAAATGCATAATAATGACATATAATGTGTATAAAACATGTGAGTATCATCATAAAAGTAGCATGGAACATAAGAAATTATAGATGCGTTTGGGACGTATCACAGGGCGGTACATTCTACCACAGAGTTGTGTCCCTTTGAGGTGGTGTATGGTTTCAAACCCATTACTCCGTTTGATTTGCTGCCTCTACCCATACATGAGAGAGTCAATATGGAGGCATCCAAGAGGGCAGATTTTGTACGAAAGATACATGTGAAGACTAAAGAGTTGATCGAGAAGAAAGGCAAGAGCAATGCTGCAAGGATGAACAAGAAGCGTAAGGAGATGTTGTTCAAGCCTGGTGATATGGTTTGGGTACATTTTCGCAAGGATAGGTTCCCGAAGCTACGGAAGTCTAAGTTGAAGCCTCGTGGTGCTGGTCCTTACAAAGTGCTTGCCAAGATCAATGATAATGCATACTCGATAGATCTTCCAGTTGCTGAGTTTGGTGTCAGTAATTCTTTCAATGTTGCTGATTTGACACCATATGACGGAGAAGACCTTGGAGCGTCGAGGTCGACGCCTTTTGAAGGGGGGAGATGATGAGGACATCCCTACCTCACTACTACCTCCGTCATTACAAGAAGATGATCCTGCTGTGAAGCTCAAGTCCAATGAAGTCAGGATTGGACCAATGACACGAGCTCATGCGAAGCTACTTAAACAACAGGTGAACTTGTTCCTAAATGATACCTTGATCGATGAGAGCTTTATACTGCCTAAGTCCTATTATTTATGTATGATCAAGTATGAGGAGGGAGCAAGCATTGCACGAGGAGGAGAGGAGCAGCTGGACCAGAAGATGAACATGAAGCTGGACATGGAGCTGGACGTGAAGACATCCCATGGACGCGCGAGGGAGGAGCGGGAGGCATGTGCGAGAGGAGGAGATGTTCCAGCCGGCGCCAGGACCGGTCAATCGGCCGCACCGCCGGGCCGCCCGGTCCCAGGGCTGGTCCAACCGGCCCCCACGCCGGATCCATCCGGTTTCAACCGGATTCTACGCTTGTGCCAACCGGGCACTATCCAGTAAGCCCGGGAGGTCCACCCGGTCATCCCCGGCGCCAGACCCGGTCCAAACCGGACCGGCCGGTCCCAGCCCGGTCAACCGGATTCCAGACCGGCCGAGTCCGAGTCTGTCTCGACCAGATCTATTCTGGGTCGGTTATTTTCGTACTTTTTCGACCTGAGGTCGTCCTGGACGCCTATATAAGTCCATAGGACGCCCCCAAAGTTGTTTTAGACCACGTTTAAGATAAACCCTAGTTCTTATTTGTTTGTTCTGTAAAACTATTGAATCCCTACACCATATTGCTTGATATTGTGTAGATCTGAAAGTCTTGTGTGATCTGCTGTTCCATTGAGAATTAGAAGGTTGCAACTTACCGCTTCGTGGTCGGCGGCTACGTGCGCAAGTGTGTGGAGTTGCGAATATCTTGCAGGGTTGAGAGTTGTTGCATTGGCGACATGGACCAATCGAGAGATCTCGTTGCGTCATACAAGTTATCATCCACTATATCGTCGTGTTCCTCCGCTGCTATCACCTCGTGATCATCATCACCACCGTTGCTTACTGAGAAGATCAGGCCACCCCTTATCATGGCTTCACCCAGCACACTCTATCTTGGGCTCCACTTGAAACTTTTATGCGTTCATTGTTTGCTGTAATTGAACGAATAGAAGTAATACATTTCATTATAGGCGGAACTTGCTCACCATGCGATCTTGTTCTTCTCAACCACCAGATATACCAAGAGTATACCGCCACTAATTCTCTCATATGAATAGACTCGAAACCAGGAACCGTCTGATTACTCTTATTTAAGAGAAAAGCCAACACTTCAGACCCAGAAGATCCATTTAGCTTGGAATTTTGAATCACATCAGTAATACCCAGGCCGCTCCAAATTAATTCCGCCTCAGGACAATTGAATAGCATATGCAGGACGTCTTCCTCCGCCACTTTGCAAATTGGAAAAATACCATCACTACCTATATGTCGTTTAAATAAAATGGATTTAAGCGGTATTAGCCCATGTAGAATTCTCCAACAGTAGATTTTCACTTTAGCCGGAACCTGTAACTTCCAAAGTAAGCCCCAAATTTAACTGTCAAGAGGGGTACCAGCAATAAGGGATCTACAAGTCACACCATTAAACTGATGGCGCCATTCCACATGATATGCCGATTTCACAGAAAATCTCCCAGTTCTTGTCCCATGCCAAGCTAGAAAATCATCAAACCCATCTATATTCAGAGGGATATGCAGTATTCTATTGACATCAATTTGGTGGAAATTTTATTGAACAAGCTCGACATCCCACTGACCCGAGATGGGGTCAATAAGCTCGGCCACTTTTGTGAGAATACATTGGTCCCTTGGCGACATTACCTTTCTGTTGGGACTTGTTGGGATCCAGGGGTCCCTCCATATATCAATAGCTTCACCACTTCCCACTCTCCAGATACATCCCCTTTTGTATGTTTGAATCCCTGCACAAATACTTTGCCATGTGAAAGAAGAACCCGATTTAGGTCCAGCCTGTAAGATGTTCCCACTTGGATAGTATTTAGCTCTCAGTACTTGTGCACACAAAGAATTTTGTTCATCAATCAACCTCCATACCTGCTTCGCCAGCATTGCTTTATTAAAAGAGTGAAGGTCTCAGAAACCCATACCCCCCTCTTTCTTTGGAGAACACATTTTCCACCATGCATACCAGTGCATTTTCTTCCCCTTTTCATCATCACCCCACCAGTATTGGGCAATAATATCAGTTATTTTCTTGCAAACATTTTTAGGCAGGAGGAAGTAAACAGGAATGCTCTGGATTACTGCCTTAATCAAAACCTCTTTTCCTCCTATAGGAAGCATTTTCTCCTTCCATCCTTTAATCCTTTGTAGAATTCTCTCAACAAAATGAAGGAAACATTCACTTCTATTAGCACCCACAATAGCTGGTAAACCCAAATACTTATCAGAAATAGCCTCAGTATTAATATTGAGAGTAGTACACATATCAACCTTCACCTCCACACTTGTATTCGGACTAAAAAAATGCTAGATTTAGCCACACTGACCATTTGTCCCGAGTTTGCACAATAGGAATCAAGTTCTTGTTGCAACGAGATTGCATTATTCGAATCTGCCTTCAAGAGAATTAAAGAATCATCAGCAAATAAAAGATGTGATACTGATGGTGCATTTCTACACACCTTGATCCCTTCAATGCTACCAATCTCCTCTTCATGCATCAAGCAACTAGATAAACCTTCTGCATACAACAGAAACAAATACGGGGACAGGGGGTCCCCTTGTCTTATACCTCTGGTAGGGGTGAAGCCATCAGTCAACTGAGAATTATATCTGACCACATAGGAGACAGAGGTAACACAAGCCATGATTAGATCAACCCGTTGTTCATTGAAACCCAGCCTTAGCATCATCATCTTAAGAAATTCCCACCCAACTCTGTCATAAGCTTTATGCATATCAAGCTTAACAGCACACAATCCGGACTTACCCTTCCTCTTGTTCTTAATTTTGTGCACACACTCATAGGCAACCAGCACATTATCAGTGATAAATCTTCCAGGAACAAAAGCACTTTGGGTAGGAGAGATAATATCAGGTAAAATAATCTTGAGTCTCGCAGCTAGCATCTTTGATATGATTTTATAAACCACATTGCATAAAGAAATAGGTCTAAACTGTGACACTTCTTCCGGATTATCCACTTTAGGAATCATTACAATGGTTGTTTCATTCCATCCTGCAGGTATACTCCTTTCATTAATCGCCTTGAGAACTGCCTCAGTAATATCATTACCAATAAGATACCACAATTTTTTAAAGAAAATTGCATGTAGCCCATCCGGCCCTGGGGCTTTTAAATCGCCGATGCTAAAAATAGTCTTCTTCACATCCTCTGCCGAGTATGGAGCCAACAACATATTATTCATAGCATCTGAAACTTTCGGAATTACCTTTTGAAGAAAAGCTGGGTCGACCACAGGGTTATCCGATGTAAATAAATTCGAGAAATAATCCAGAATAATCGGATTCAAGGCATCAGTACCTTCATGAAAATTACCTATAGGGTCCTTTAATTGCTTTATATAATTCATTTTCTTCCTTGTTCAAGCAAAACAGTGAAAAACCCCAATATTCGTATCACCATTCTGGAGCCAATTAACCCGAGATCGTTGGCACCATTTAACCTCCTCTTGTTCTAATAACTTCTCAACTAACTTTGCTAATTCATATTTTTTTAGGTCACTGTCCGGAGATAATGGGCCACTCATCAGCAAATCAAGCTCACGCTGGGCTTTCCTGAGAGATTGTTTCGACGGGCCATACATGAACGAAGAACGGAAGCTTTTGAAAGATGACCAGCCACAAATCACCCACTTTTTTAGAAGTCCATGGGCCTGATTGGTTGATGCGTATGAGGCTCACTCAGCGTTACATGGGCCGCGAGCGAGAGCCAGTCTCTCAGCTTAGGAAGTAGCGGCTGTTTAGTCCCACACCGGCAGCTGAAACCTGATGCCAAGCTTCCGAGGGCTATACAAGAGGAGGCGGGTGGAAGTGAGAAGCCATGATCCTTCAGGCAGCAAAGGGATGTGATGAGCGGTAACGGCTCACAAATTTCACTGCGAGAGGGGTGTCCGCCCCAACTAAGCCTGTTACGACAATGGGGCCCCCAGTGAATTACCATCTGATCCTGAATTTTTTTTATTCTCTTCGTTTCTTGGAGTTAATTTATCATTTGTCGCTTCTCTTTGGTTGTCTCTCATTTTTTTGGGGTACTAAACATCTAAAACAAACCTTTTTTGTAGAAGCCTTTTTGTGGCTTTTGTTATCTGCTTTGCCAGACAAACAAACGTGTTCGAAGGCTTGAAAGCCGTCAAGCTGCAATGCCATTATGCTAATAGTCTCGTATCGTCCAAAAAAAAATATGCTAATAGTTTCGTGGTTCCTTAGAGCATCTCCAGTCGCGTCCCCCAAACCGCGTCGGATCGAGCGTTTGGGGGACGTGTTTTGTTCGTGCCGCGTTTGGGGGACGTCGCATATGAATAAAAATGTTTGCGAGGATTGTTTTCAAATTAAATTACAATAAACAATAAAACAAGTAATCAAATATAATAAATAGGGCTAGATGCTACATCAAGGTGCCACGGTATTTCCTTTGATCCTCCACAAATGCTCAACGAGATCAGCTTGAAGTTGCTCATGCACATTGCTGTCACGGATCTCTGCGTGCATGGCGAGAAAATCAGCAAAATCTGCAGGCAACTCATGATCAACCTCCGCGAGAGGGCATTGACACTCATAGGGACCAACATGTGACCTAACATGATTCTTGCGGTCATCCTCGATGATCATGTTGTGCATGATCACACAAGTCTGCATCACCTCCCACATTTGGTCGTGAGACCAGCTTAGAGCAGGGTACCGGACAATGGCAAATTGTGCTTGAAGCACACCAAATGCCCGCTCGACATCCTTCCTGCAAGCCTCCTGTCGTGTAGCAAAATGAGAATTCTTCAGACCTGATGGATTCGAGATTGTTTTGACAAAAGTGGCCCATTTTGGATATATACCATCGGCTAGATAATAGCCTTTGGTATATTGGTGGCCATTGATCTCATAGTTGCATGGTGGAGCATGCCCTTCCACTAGTCTGCTGAACACCGGAGACCGCTGCAACACGTTGATGTCATTGTGTGATCCCGCCATGCCAAAGAAAGAATGCCAAATCCACAGGTCATAATCTGCCACAGCTTCAAGCACCACATTGCAATATCCATGACGCCCTTTGTATATACCTTGCCAAGCAAACGGGCAGTTCTTCCATGCCCAGTGCATGCAATCGATGCTTCCAAGCATTCCAGGAAATCCTCTGGCAGCATTTTGTGCCATGATCCTTGCAGTCTCTTCCTCAGTTGGCCCTCTCAAGTAGTATTTGCCAAACTTTCCCACCACAGCTCGGCAAAACTTGTACATGCACTCAATGGCAGTAGACTCACTCATGCGAAGGTAGTCGTCCCGTATCGGCAGGTGCTCCGTATGCAAGCATCCTCATGGCGGCGGTGCACTTCTGAATGGACGAGAACCCGAGAACGCCTACAGCGTCGACCTTGAGCTTGAAGTAGGGGTCGAACTCTCGAACGCCACGGAGGATATTCATGAACAGGCCCTTGCTCATCCTGTACCGGCGCCGAAAATTGTCGGCATGTGTTGCCCCGTCGGCGAAGTAGTCGTTGTGCAGCATGGCATGCCCCTCCATCCTCTGCCGGGGCTTCGACTTCCTTCTTCCCGGCCTTGATCCTCCGCGGCGCGGCCTCTTCCTCTTCTCCGCCTCAGCGTCAAGCATGTCCTGGAGGGACGCGATGATCAGCAAATGCTCCCGCAGGTCGTCGTCGAACGCTTGCTCGTCCTCCAGCAGCAGGGCAACCATCTCATCGTCGCTGTCCATGGCTAAAGCAAAATCAATGGTTAAAATTGCGCCGAGGCAGACGACGCAACAAACAACGGCCAATAGCGCCTACCTGGCAAGTCGTCGAGCACCTTCTGTGCGCGGAGGTGGGGCGGATTTGACGGCGCGTTCTGGGACGCGCTGGCGACGCGGCGGCGGCACGACCGGCGGGAGCCCGAGCCGCGACAACGGTGCCGACTCTCAGCAGAGATCAGACGCCCAAACGGCCGGGAAATCCAGCGGCGGCGGTGGGGTGGGAGGCGCGGGAAGGAAGGAGCGACGAGAAAAGAGGCGCGAACCAACGGTTTATGCAAATAGTCGCCGACATGTGGGAGCCCGCCTCGCTTTTCGTTGTGTCCGGCGTCCCCCGAGCGTCCCCTGTGGGACGGGGACGGGCTCGGGGCGCCGGACACCGTATCGGGCCGCGCCGGACAAAAATGGGCTTTGAGGGACGCGGCTGGAACGCTTTTTTTATCCGGCGCGCCCCAAATCCCTTTGGGGGACGCTTTGGGGGACGCGACTGGAGATGCTCTTAGGCTGAATATCTCCGTGATGGGTGGGCATCTGCCGGCGGATCGTTTCGTTCGCTGCTCCACTCTTGCTTATTCTCTTCAACATCTTCAGCTTTCTCTGTAAACGAATTCTCTTCTGAGCATATCCTCCTCCGGTCCAAGTAAAAGGTTGCACGAGCTCACCTCCATGTAGGACCTCACGTCAGAGCACCAGCTGGCACAACAGAGTTTTTTATAAGCAGGCAAAACCTTTGCGCCAACTTATTAATTAAGAAAATAATTGTCTAGTTAACTAATGGAAAACCAGACGAAAGTTGTCACAACACCATCACATGCGGACTACTCTCAAGCCATATAACTCGCCGACCATCAATAAACCAACAAACTCTCCTAACAAGCTACAACTGCTAACTCGCGGACCATCCATAGACCAACAAACTCTTCTAAAAAGCTATTGTCACGTCTCGAAACCGTGCCTAGTCGTGACAACGCCACATATTTATAATCTTGCGATTATAAACATGTAAGGCTCAAACTAAGACATTTATAAAGGTAAACAACATTTTATTCATTATATTTTCTATTACACAAGTCATCGATACAACATTTATATTTCCTTCCACACTAAGCCTACACACTAAGCCTACGCTTTGCCATCATCTTCAAATCGTGCTCACTTCTGTAAAAAAAAATAAAGATAGCAAGGGTGAGTATATAATTATACTCCGCAAGTAGATACTACGGAAGAATAGATGGCCAATGAATTAGGAGGAATCAAATGAAGAATAACAAAGTGTCAGTCGGAACCGGATATCATGGATACAACAAAGGAATGGAAATTAACGGAAATGGACAAGGGAAATATTGGCATCACACATGACAACAAGCTTCCCAACCCGGGAGTCACAGGAGTGACTATCCAAACTTTTACGCTCTGCAGAGGGATACTTCGATATCGACAGTCTTGACTAGCCCCACCGCGCTAGCCAAGCAGTGATCTTTTACCCGCTAAGACCCGAACACTCTGACATACTGATGTCGATCGCTCCTACGAATCCATCACCGACAGGTACCCGAACAAAGGCCATCCCTAGGAGAACATAGACATTCCCATACCTGAACTGTGATCGGTACATACGTTTGCCATCGTGATACCAATACGACAACTGACATAGGCATCCCCAATGGGCCTGCCGAAGATGGTACCCGGGGTTTACTGAAGGCCCATGACTCGAAGAATAAGAAGATTCGGAAGCCCAAGATGTTATTAAGGAAAGCTAGAGTTGTATTAGGAAGTATAACTTGTAATCTTGCGGGACGGGTTGGAAACCCTCCCGGACTCTGTAACTTGTGTATTACGAATCCCTCAGCTCCGCCTCCTATATAAGGGGGGGTCGAGGGACGAAGAGAGGATCGAATCCATTGTCAACATAACCCTAGTTTCTTAATCATCGAGCACTTTTCGGCTGAAACCTTCGAGATCTACTTGCCCTCTACGTCCAACGAAACCCTAGTCTACGATACGTAGGCATTGACAAGTTAATACCTTATCAATTGGCGCCGTCTGTGGGATTTAGAGGCGACAAGGAGCTGATCTCGATGGCACGTTCAAGATCGTCGACTTCATCAACCGCAAGCAACGCTTTGGACAGAGGTAAACAGATCGAAACTGGTCTAGTCGATTTTGTTCCTCACCCGCCCTCCCGTTTGGATGCATATTCGTATCTGGAGGAGCCTATGGAGATGACGTTTGGCGAGTTCCAATTTCGCGTCGAGAAGGAAGGTTCATATCGTCTCAAAATTCCGAGCTCGTCGGGATTATCGGCGGTCGATCCCGATATTTCGGACTCAACATCGTCAACAGAGTCAGGCGAAGAAGAGATTTCGTCGCCACGCTTCATCAGCACCAGGGCAAGTGAAAAACTCGCCAAGATCTTCAGCGACATGTCTTTCGAGCCATCTGCGGACTCCGATATAAGCAATGACTCGAGCAACATCGACAGCTTCACCTTCGTCGACAGATCCACTACTGTTGGAAAGTTCTTCACCAATCTCAATGATGGTGTCACCAAACCCGACAAAGTTCAGAATCCAAAATATCATCAGATCTACGTAATTGGAGAACCAAGTCGCCCAGCGGAGGAGACGTCAGAAAATTTCGACGATGCGGGAAATCCATACGTTGATCCTGCAGATCTCACGCGAGGTTTGGGAACAAAATATATCGGTCCAGGAACACGAGAGATGGTGCAATTTCCGCAAGCAGTATGGGATCGAGTCGCAAGAGCTATTGATGGTACAGAACCAATGACCATTACGGCGACACCTGCGGAGTTACAAGCATATCAATATAGGCTCGCACGTACCAGGAGGGAGCTCGAGAAGCAGAAAATCGAGTTGGACAAAAGGCAGGAAGCCGCCTCCGCGTCAAGCAGGCGAAGGGCTGAACTAAGCCGAAATTCAAGAACTTCGGGAGATAGTCATAGAGAAGCTAGAAGGAGAGCAAGATCTCGGCTGCAAAATATACCTGAAGCAGAAAGAGAGACTTTAATTCAAAACCTCGATATGTCTTTCATGTCAATCGACACGAGGGGGAATATTATTCCAAAAACACCGGAAGCAGGATACATGGCAACGCAAGCTTTCATCCTAGCGTCCAGGCCACCTCCCGGAGATCCAAGAGAAGCATTGTATAACATGGCCATGGCAGGATGTGGAGCCATGGGAGCACCGTTCGCAGCTACACCTCCCGAAGGAACTGCAAGGCAAAATAGTCCACGACCTACCGCAGCAGTGCAAGATCCACCGAGAGCAAGTGGAGTCAGAGATACAGCGACTCAGGCCAGGGTGGATAGAGCGCGACAAGATAGAAGGGAACATCGGCATTCACCAGAAGTTGCTGAAGAAGATATGTGTGGACTCCCGTGTTTTACGCGACAGGTCCGAAAAACTCGAGTCCCATCAAGATTCAAGTTACCAGACAGTTTCAAAAAATTCGATGGCCTGCAAGATCCCGAGGATTGGCTAGTCGATTACCTTGAGACGGTGAAACTGATAGGTGGCACCAGAGCAACAGCCATGCAAAGTATTCAAATACACCTGAGCGGAGCCGCAAGATCTTGGATCAAGAAACTTCCCCCAGGATCCATCGACAGCTGGGATAGTTTTGAGGATGTGTTTGTCAAAAACTTCCGATCAACCTGCAAAAAACCGGCATCACTAGAAGAGTTGAGATCGTGTCGACAAAGCATGATGAATCAATGAGAAAATAAATCCAAAGGTGGAACATCATCAAAAACTCGGCAGAGAATATATCTGGCGAGAGAGCAATAGATGCGTTTGTGGCAGGAATTCGACGAGGAGATTTTGTCGAAGACTTGGGGAGAACCAACCCAAGGACAGTGTCAGCATTGATGGAGATAGCAAACATATGGGCAGACAGAGAAGATGCTGTTCACAATAAGCGACACATGTCACCAGAGGAGGACCGTAGTCGGAACTTTCAAAATAGAAGACGATTTCCTCGACAATTCTCGAGTTACAATGCTCCTAGCCAAATATCGGCTGGGTTTCGGGGAAACACTGGAGGAAACAATAGAGATGAATATCAAAGGAGTAACGAGCAGCGAGGCGACAATAGAGATGACTCTCAGAACAACAGGCAAAATAGTGGATCAAGGTTTCAGAGACCTTTTGTAACTCCCGAGGATATGATGAACGGGCCATGCCAGATGCATTTCTATCTCGACAACAATGGGAAGAGGCAGTCAGGACATCTGCAGAAGGACTGTCGCAATTTTCAAGCAATGTTGCGGGTTGCATGTATATCCAATGCTCAAGCAACAAATAGAAACCCCCAGGGGCCCAGGAGTGAGATCCACCTACCACCTCCTCCCGCGATCACGGACGAAAATCGACACCAGCTCAGAATAGCGGCAGCACCACACCCACCTCCATATGTTGATCCTAACTCCAATGGCGCGGTCTCGATGATTCAGAAAGCTAGGCCATCTAATAGGGCTCAGAAAGTAATCTCGCAGCAAGTGTTCATGGCAGAGAAGATGCCTCCACTAACGATAGAGTACCTAAATTGGTCGGGGCAGGACATTGGCTTCACAATTGCGGATCACCCGCAGCAAGTTCCTCGACCAGGGCAGTCAGCACTTATCTTACCAGCGGTGATCGCAGGATTCGACGTATCTTGAGTTTTCATAGATGGAGGCAGCCGTCTAAACCTTATGTATGCGGATACACTAAGGAAGATGAACATATCCCTGGCAAATCTAAAACCAACTGACACACGTTTCCATGGAATCACACCAGAGAAGCCGAGTTATCCGTTGGGAAGGATCAATCTCGACGTTCAGTTTGGGACCCGAGAAAACTACAGCATAGAAAGGCTGGAGTTCGAAGTTGTGGATTTCCCGTCGCAATATCACGCTTTGTTGGGACGACCAGCATATGCTAGGTTTATGGCGGTACCACACTACACGTACCTGTTATGGAGGCTACCTGGACCTAAGGGACCAATTACAGTCAAAGGAAGTTTCGCGTTAGCTGATAAATCGACAAGGACTTTCATCGACTGTCAGAAACTTTCGGGATGCAAGCAGAATATATGGCGTCAAGGCTCACAACTGATTATGATGTGTTGCCAGATGCGGGAAGGTCACTCAGGGAGCCAACCTTCAACACTACTAAGGATTCCAAGGAGGTACAGATTCACCCTACAGACCCAAAGAAAACAACGTCCATTGCAACAAATATGGACCTCGCATAGGAAAGCGCGCTCGTCGAGTTCCTCCGTGAGCACTGGAAAATCTTCGCATGGTGTCCAGCTGACATGCCAGGAGTACCCAGGGAACTTGCCGAGCACCACCTAAACTTGGATCCAATAGCGAGACCAATCAAACAACCTTTGCGGCATTTTTCGGAACCAAACCGCAAAGCTATGCTGTCAGAGATTGATCGACTCAGAGAAGCTGGTTTTATTAAGGAAATACATACAGAAGCCACGTGGGTAGCTAACCCAGTGTTGGTCCCGAAGAAAAACACGAAAGTCCTTCGCATGTGTGTCGACTTTACGTGTCTCAATAAACATTGTCCAAAGGATCACTTTCCCCTCCCAAGGATCGATCAAATCATCGACTCCATGGCAGGATGCGAACGTCTTTCCTTCCTGGACGCATATTCTGGTTATAACCAGATCAGATTAAAAGAAGATGATGAAGTCAAGACAGCGTTCATAACACCTTATGGTGTGTTTTGCTACATAACAATGCCTTTTGGTTTGAAAAACGCGGGAGCAACATATCAGCGGATGATGCAGAAGTGATTGGCAACACAGATTGGAAAAAACGTACAAGTATACATTGACGATATCGTCATAACATCAAAAATGGGGACAACATTGATCGAGGATTTGAAGGAAACTTTCGACAACCTTGACAAGTTCTGCCTCAAGCTAAACCCGACGAAGTGTTCTTTCGGCGTCCCTGCAGGAGAACTTCTCGGGTTCCTAGTATCAGCAAAAGGGATCGAGGCTAATCCAGAAAAAATACAAGCCATCGTAACGATGCGGAAGCCGACCGAGTTGAAAGAAATACAACAGCTGACTGGGAGAGTCGCAGCATTAAGCAGATTCGTCGTCAGGCTAGGAGAGAAGGCATTGCCGTTCTACGCTTTGATTAAGCAAGGAGAGAAGTTTCAGTGGAACGAAGAGGCGGACAAAGCTTTCGAGGAGCTTAAGCGCATAATCTCGACACCACCAATCTTGGTGGCGCCTAAAGAAAAGGAACCCCTCTTGCTATACATCGCAGCCACACCTTAGGTGGTCAGCACAACTCTCGTAGTCGAAAGAGAGGAAGAAGGAAAACTCCATGGAGTACAGAGGCCAGTATATTTCATCAGTGAAGTATTATCGCCTTCAAAACAGCGGTACCCGCAGTACCAGAAGCTGGCAAATGGAGTGTTTACAACAGCAAGAAAGTTGCGACACTATTTTTCGGCGCATCCGATAATAGTAGTCAATGAGGCGCCTTTATCCAATATATTAAACAATCCAGAAGCTACGGGCCGTGTCTCCCTTAGGGGAATAGAGCTTTCCCCTCGGGACATCACGTATGAAAAAAGAAAAGCAATAAAGTCACAAATTTTACCAGACTTCATCGGAGAGTGGATGGAGTTACAAAACACGGGACCCCTAGATCTATCGAGAACCTGGACTATGAATTTCGACGGGTCCAAGCGATTAGAGGGAGCAGGCGCAGGCGTGATACTAATATCACCTGAAGGCGACAAATTAAAGTATGTCTTACGGATGACGTTTCCAAACGCGTCTAACAATGAGGCAGAGTATGAAGCTCTCATACATGGGATGAAGATGGCGAAAGCTTGTGGTGCAACCCGACTGAAAATCTTTGGCGACTCACAATTGGTGGCTCAGCAGGTCATGAATCAATGTGATGCAGTCAACGAAAGTATGATAGCATACAAGGAAATGTATAACGAGCTGGAGAAACTGTTTGATGGATGTGAGGTAAATCACATCAGCAGGCTAAGTAATGATGAAGCCGATGTCCTTGCAAACATTGAGTCGCAGTGTCTCGCGATTCCACCAGGCGTGTTCTGGGAGGAGATAACAGAGAGATCTACAAAGCCGAAGAAACCAAAGAAGAAGGAGAAGGACGAGAAACCCTCGGGGGCTACGGAAGAAGCACTCGAAGAAGAAGAGGAACATGATCTAGTAATGATGGTGCAAATTCCATGGATGCATGCGTACATATCATACATCCTAAGGAAAACAATACCCGACGATCCAGTTGAAGCAAGGCGAGTTATCAGACGTTCCAAAGCCTTCACTGTGGTCAATGGGGAGTTGTACAAGCGAAGCATCTCGGGTGTGTTACAAAGGTGCGTCACACCCGAAGAAGGAAGGATAATTCTAAAGGACGTACACGAAGGAATATGCGGTCATCATGCAAGCAGTCGAGCTATCGCAGCCAAGGTTTTCAGAGCAGGATTTTACTGGTTGACAGCAATCGAGGACGCAAAGGAAATAGTACGAACTTGCGACGCGTGCCAGAGATTTGCCGCCAGACCTCACTCTCCGGCAGCAGAGCTGATGCCAAAACCGCTGTCTTGGCCCTTTGCTCAATGGGGTCTCGATATGGTGGGAAAACTACACAAGGCCTCCCCAGGAGGATACGAGTATATGCTTGTCGATGTCGACAAATTCACCAAGTGGATAGAAACAAAGCCGATAAATTCACCAGATGGAGCGTCGGCAATCAAGTTTGTGAAAAGCATTGTTTTTCGGTTTGGAGTACCTCATAGCATCGTCACGGACAATGGCAGTAATTTCACATCCAAGGAATTCAAGGCATACTATGCAGAGGTAGGCATCAAATTGCACTTTGCGTCAGTTGCGCACCCGCAGACCAACGGTCAAGTCGAGAAAGCCAATGGTATCATCTGCAATGGTATCAAGAAGCGCTTGTTAGGTCCATTGGAAAAAGCTCGACATACTTGGCCAGAGGAGTTGCCGAGTGTGTTATGGACTATCCGAACAACACCAAATACAGCGACACAGGAGACTCCATTCTTTCTGGTCCATGGAGCTGAGGCAGTACTGCCGATAGAAATAGAGCATGACTCTCCAAGAGTCACGGAATACGATGAAGCTTCCAGAAGAGCATTGGAAGACGATGTCGACGCACTAGATGAAGCTCGAGATGAAGTGTTATCACGGGTCGCTAAGTACCAGCAAGATCTGAAAAACTACCACAACCGACGTTTGCGACCAAGATCTTTTCAGGTTGGAGACTTAGTTCTGCGACTCAATCAAAAAATCCATGAAAAGCTCGAGTCGCCATGGGTTGGCCCTTACATCGTCACAGAAGTAATTGAAGGAGGAGCATACAGGATAAAGGACAAGAAGTCAGGAGCTGCCGAGCCAAATCCTTGGAACGTGGCGCAACTCAGGCGTTTTTACGCCTAGAGTCGAAAATATAATCCTCCTTGTAAAAATACAATGTACTGAAATGCCCGCGAGTTTTCAGACGCACTCTTTTCCTTTTTCGGGGCACCGAGTGGGGCTGGAAAAGGTTTTTAATGAGGCGGACTCGCGGTGCTGCAATATAATAAAGATAGTGGAAGTATACATCCTTTTTCTTCGACATGCTCGGGGGTTTGCGCCCGGAAGTTACAATATATATATACAATGCCGACGAAAGCACCTCGCAAAATATTTCGCCTTGGTGCAAAGTACCTCGCCAAAAATAAAAAGACGATACAAAATAGTGATCAACAAAAAGCTCGGGGGCTAATACCCGCAAAAAATAGTACACTCAATATAATTTATTTTTTGCCTTGGTTCAACCTCGCATACACTACAGAGCAAATCGCCACCAAAACGCCGGGGGCTTGATGAGGAAAAATAAAAATATTTACTGGCTTTACAATATAAATTATGTTTACAACATACAAGATGCAATTCCTGAGAAAACTCAACAAGCTAAAAGAGAAACTCTCAATTGCTGCCTAGTATATCATCTATGGTCATCCGTTCATTATTTGCAGTACGAGTGCTATGTTCAGCATAGCTACCCTTCACGAAGAACTCAGCGTCCATCCGAAGAAGTTCATCCATCATATCTTATGCTACAGGGGTCACAATGTCGTCAATTTTGCCAACGTTCATCTTCCTTTTCGCCATCTTGGCCAGGCACTTGGCGACAATTCTACTCATGTCTAACTTTGGATAGCAGATTTGTATCATCATCATAGCAAATCTGGCGCCGGCAGATAGTTGGGCCCGCACAAATCCATGGATTCGAGGTGCATCCCGAAATTTATCCATCAAATCAAGAAGGGTTTCTGGCATCTTATTGCGCAGGAACATGGTGCTGTAAACTAAGGACAATGTCCTTGTACAGAAGTCGAGGAAATCACGGACCTGACCCGCACGATCTTGAAATCTGACGATTTGGTGGGTACGTTCAGGCGTAACCCAAAAGTTGGAACCGTGTTCTTCGGCAAGTCTGAGAAGCACATTGGATCGGGCTTCAACACGTTGGTCCTCGGCAGCGGTATCCAAAAAGGAACCTGTTTCAGTGGAAACATCAGTAAGGAAGGAAGAATATCAAGAATAAAATCAAGCACGGTCAAGTAAATGAAGTGTACCTGTCATATCCAAGCTGGAGTCATTCATCAGTTGAAGCATATAATTTTCTCGCGAAAAAGCCTCGGCAGCCTCAGTAACCGCGGCCTCTTTCTCAGCTATAGAATCCTGAGCCTGCTGAAGCGCAATGTTTTCCCTCTCCAACGATTTTCGAGACTGCTCCATTGTTACAAGTACTTGCTTCTTCATAGACTGAAGTTGTTGGCGAAGTTCTTCCAAGTCTTGTGTCGAACCCTTACTCGAGGAATCTTCAATAAGTTCGTCAGCAGCAGGTGTTTTCTTCAAACAGGATGAGGCAGGAAAAGCATCGGAAGGACGAGGAGTTGAAGTATAGTTGTCAAATATCAACTGGAAATAAAAGTTTCGACATCAATCATCAAGCAAAGATAGATTTCCATTGATTTTCAAAGTATATACATGGCTATTACAAAAGGAGGGTCCCTAATGAACTACTGAGGCAGTTGTCGCCAAAACTACTGTGGCGACATCATCAAAAGAGACAAGTAAAAAAAGAAGAAGACAAGATGGTCTACTTGACCTCCGGCTTCGACGAACTAGGAGCGGGAGTTGGCTTGCATCCAAGGTAGGCGAGGATTTTCTTTGAATTTGGCTTAGCAGCCCTAATCAACGACTGCTGCTGGCGTGCAGTTGACGTGGGAGTTAGAATTCTATGTGGTGTAACTTTTCTTCAGTTCCCCGGCAACAGCGCCAGAAAAAGAGCTTGATGGCGTGTAACTCACACGTTCGTTGGGAACCCCAAGAGGAAGGTATGATGCGCACAACAGCAAGTTTTCCCTCAGAAAGAAACCAAGGTTTATCGAACCAGGAGGAGCCAAGAAGCACGTTGAAGGTTGATGGCGGCGGGATGTAGTGCGGCGCAACACCAGGGATTCCGGCGCCAACGTGGAACCTGCACAACACAACCAAAGTACTTTGCCCCAACGAAACAGTGAGGTTGTCAATCTCACCGGCTTGCTGTAACAAAGGATTAACCGTATTGTGTGGAAGATGATTGTTTGCAGAAAACAAAAGAGAACAGTATTGCAGTAGATTGTATTTCAGTATAGAGAATTGGACCGGGGTCTATAGTTCACTAGAGGTGTCTCTCCCATAAGATAAACAGCATGTTGGGTGAACAAATTACAGTTGGGCAATTGACAAATAAAGAGGGCATGACCATGCACATACATATTATGATGAGTATAGTGAGATTTAATTGGGCATTACGACAAAGTACATAGACCGCTATCCAGCATGCATCTATGCCTAAAAAGTCCACCTTCAGGTTATCATCCGAACCCCCTCCAGTATTAAGTTGCTAACAACAGACAATTGCATTAAGTATTGCGCGTAATGTAACTAGTGACTACATCCTTGAACATAGCACCAATGTTTTATCCCTAGTGGCAACAACACATCCATAACCTTAGAGGTTCTTGTCACCCCTCCAGATTCACGGAGACATGAACCCACTATCGAGCATAAATACTCCCTCTTGGAGTTACTAGCATCAACTTGGCCAGAGCATCTACTAATAACGGAGAGCATGCAAGATCATAAACAACACATAGACATAGCTTTGATAATCAACATAACAAGTATTCTCTATTCATCGGATCCCAACAAACGCAACATATAGAATTACAGATAGATGATCTTGATCATGTTAGGCAGCTCACAAGATCCGACAATGATAGCACAATGGGGAGAAGACAACCATCTAGCTACTGCTATGGACCCATAGTCCAGGGGTAGACTACTCACACATCACACCGGAGGCGACCATGGCGGCGTAGAGTCCTCCGGGAGATGATTCCCCTCTCCGGCAGGGTGCCAGAGGCGATCTCCTGGATCCCTCGAGATGGGATCGGCAATGGCGGCGTCTCTGGAAGGTTTTCCGTATCGTGGCTCTCGGTACTGGGGGTTTCGCGACGGAGGCTTTAAGTAGGCGGAAGGGCAAGTCAGGAGGGGGCACGAGGGCCCCACACCACAGGGCCGCGCGGCCAAGGGGGGGGGCCGCGCCGCCCTAGGGTTTGGGCACCTCGTGGCCCCACTTCGTCTCCTCTTCGGTCTTCTGGAAGCTTCGTGGCAAAATAGGACCCTGGGCGTTGATTTCATCCAATTCCGAGAATATTTCGTTACTAGGATTTCTGAAACCAAAAACAGCAGAAAATAGCAACTGGCACTTCGGCATCTTATTAATAGGTTAGTTCCAGAAAATGCACGAATATGACATAAAGTGTGCATAAAACATGTAGATAACATCAATAATGTGGCATGGAACATAAGAAATTATCGATACGTTGGAGACGTATCAGCATCCCCAAGCTTAGTTCTGCTCGTCCCGAGCAGGTAAAACGATAACAAAGATAATTTCTGGAGTGACATGCCATCATAACCTTGATCATACTATTTGTAAAGCATATGTAGTGAATGCAGCGATCAAAACAATGTATATGACATGAGTAAACAAGTGAATCATATAGCAAAGACTTTTCATGAATAGCACTTCAAGACAAGCATCAATAAGTCTTGCATAAGAGTTAACTCATAAAGCAATAATTCAAAGTAAAGGCATTGAAGCAACACAAAGGAAGATTAAGTTTCAGCGGTTGCTTTCAACTTGTAACATGTATATCTCATGGATATTGTCAACATAGAGTAATATAATAAGTGCAATAAGCAAGTATGTAGGAATCAATGCACAGTTCACACAAGTGTTTGCTTCTTGAGGTGGAGAGAAATAGGTGAACTGACTCAACATTGAAAGTAAAAGAATGGTCCTCCATAGAGGAAAAGCATCGATTGCTATATTTGTGCTAGAGCTTTGATTATGAAAACATGAAACAATTTTGTCAACGGTAGTAATAAAGCATATGTATCATGTAAATTATATCTTACAAGTTGCAAGCCTCATGCATAGTATACTAATAGTGCCCGCACCTTGTCCTAATTAGCTTGGACTACCGGATCATCACAATGCACATGTTTTAACCAAGTGTCACAAAGGGGTACCTCTATGCCGCCTGTACAAAGGTCTAAGGAGAAAGCTCGCATTGGATTTCTCGCTGTTGATTATTCTCAACTTAGACATCCATACCGGGACAACATAGACAACAGATAATGGACTCCTCTTTTATGCATAAGCATGTAACAACAATTAATAATTTTCTCATTTGAGATTGAGGATATATGTCCAAAATCGAAACTTCCACCATGGATCATGGCTTTAGTTAGCGGCCCAATGTTCTTCTCTAACAATATGCATGCTTAACCATAAGGTGGTAGATCGCTCTTACTTCGTACAAGACGAACATGCATAGCAACTCACATGAAATTCAACAAAGAATAGTTGATGGCGTCCCCAGAAACATGGTTATCGCACAACAAGCAACTTAATAAGAGATAAAGTGCATAATTACATATTCAATACCACAATAGTTTTTAAGCTATTTGTCCCATGAGCTATATATTGCAAAGGTGAATGATGAAATTTTAAAGGTAGCACTCAAGCAATTTACTTTGGAATGGCGGAAAATACCATGTAGTAGGTAGGTATGGTGGACACAAATGGCATAGTGGTTGGCTCAAGTATTTTGGATGCATGAGAAGTATTCCCTCTCGATACAAGGTTTAGGCTAGCAAGGCTTATTTGAAACAAACACAAGGATGAACCGGTGCAGCAAAACTCACATAAAAGACATATTGAAAACATTATAAGGCTCTACACCGTCTTCCTTGTTGTTCAAACTCAATACTAGAAATTATCTAGACCTTAGAGAAACCAAATATGCAAACCAAATTTTAGCATGCTCTATGTATTTCTTCATTAATGGGTGCAAAGCATATGATGCAAGAGCTTAATCATGAGCACAACAATTGCCAAGTATCACATTACCCAAGACATTAATAGCAATTACTACATGTATCATTTTCCAATTCCAACCATATAACAATTTAACTAAGGAGAAACTTCGCCATGAATACTATGAGTAGAAACCAAGGACATACTTGTCCATATGCTACAGCGGAGCGTGTCTCTCTCCCATAAAGTGAATGCTAGGATCCATTTTATTCAAACAAAACAAAAAAAAAACAAAAACAAACCGACGCTCCAAGCAAAGCACATAAGATGTGACGGAATAAAAATATAGTTTCAGGGAAGGAACCTGATAATGTTGTTGATGAAGAAGGGGATGCCTTGGGCATCCCCAAGCTTAGACGCTTGAGTCTTCTTGATATATGCAGGGGTGAACCACCGGGGCATCCCCAAGCTTAGAGCTTTCACTCTCCTTGATCATATTGCATCATACTCCTCTCTTGATCCTTGAAAACTTCCTCCACACCAAACTTAGAACAACTCATTAGAGGGTTAGCGACAATAAAAATTAACATGTTCAGAGGTGACACAATCATTATTAACACTTCTGGACATTGCATAATGCTACTGGACATTAATGGATCAAAGAAATTCATCCAACATAGCAAAAGAGGCAATGCGAAATAAAAGGCAGAATCTGTCAAAACAGAACAGTTCGTATTGACGAATTTTATCGAGGCACCAGACTTGCTCAAATGAAAATGCTCAAATTGAATGAAAGTTGCGTACATATCGGAGGATCACTCACGTAAATTGGCATAATTTTATGAGTTACCTACAGAGAAAACAGCCCAGATTCGTGACAACAAAGAAATCTGTTTCTGCGCAGTAATCCAAATCTAGTATGAACTTTTCTATCAACGGCTTAACTTGGCACAATAAAACACTAAACTAAGATAAGGAGAGTTTGCTACAGTAGTAAACAACTTCCAAGACACAAAATAAAAACAAAGTACTGTAGGTAAAAACATGGGTTGTCTCCCATAAGCGCTTTTCTTTAACGCCTTTCAGCTAGGCGCAGAAAGTGTGTATCAAGTATTATCGAGAGGTGGTACTTCTACAGCGGGGTGCGGAGTTTTCTCAACTATGCATACTATCTTTTCTATGTGAGTTTCAGAGGCTCCCTTTTCATTAGTCTTGGGCTTGCTACTCTCATCAAACAAATCTTCAGGAATAATCCAATCAAAATTCTTTTCTAGTGCCTCACACATTCCCAAGAGCTTGCAAGGTATTGATGTTTTAATATCCCCCTCATAATTAACTTCATTAGTGTACTTTTGTCTATCCTTTTCCATCTTCTCAAGGGTACTGGCAAAGTTGGTATAAGAGCCTAGCATATTATATTTAGTGAAGACTTTTCTAGCTTCTCTCGCTATTCCCCCAAATTCTTTAAGAAGGGTTTCTAATACAAAATCTTTCTTTTCTCCTTCTTCCATATCACTGAGTGTAAGAAACATATGTTGAATCACAGGATTAAGATTAACAAATCTAGCTTCTAACGCGTGTACTAAAGAAGCAACAACAATTTCATAAGTGGGGGCAAGTTCTACCAAGTGTCTATCTTCAAAATCTTCGACCGTACTAATATGAGTGAAAAAATCTTCTATATTGTCTTTCCCAAGGATAGACCCTCGGCCTACCGGTACATCTTTAAGAACAAACTTAGGAGGAAACATGATGAAATAAGTAAAGTAATTGCAAGTAACTAATTTTTTTGTGTTTTTGATATAGCAAACGAGATAGCAAATAAAGTAAAACTAGCAACTAATTTTTTTGTATTTTGATTTAGTGCAGCAAACAAAGTAGTAAATAAAACTAAGCAAGACAAAAACAAAGTAAAGACATTCACTACAAGAGACACCCCCCTACAGCAACGCAGACATGCGTATCTAAATGTCCATATGAGCGTTGCTAGCGACTCTACCAACGGATATAAATGTGTTGCGTTTTTGGGTGTTGCAAGGGTACAGTGCAACGTATACAGATGCGTTGGTAACCCATGGGATAATCGTTGCAAAATCGCTACAGATTTAGAGCAACAAGTGTATGCGTTGGTAGGTATATCCATACGAATTGAAAATTCTATTTAAAAAATATTATATTTCAGCCAGGTTGGTTTGATCGCTATGGTAGATTTTTCTTATAGGAAGAGGGTAGTCCGTACGTGCGAAATCACATCACACAAAACATAGAATATGAATGAATTTAGTGACAAAAATTAAATATTTATTACTGGAATCACCATCCATACATGAAAATTATCTGAAAAGAAGAAAGTTTACAATTTTGTAGCACAATTTGATAGTCTACCTAGACCTATATACATGGTTCTACTAATTTGCCAACAGATTCTGATATCCGACGGAGCAAGTCTTCTGATGTATGGAACCTGCACATAAAAAACTCTATTTTCAGTATCGAAGTGGCAGAAGACAGTGTGATGGCGTGTAATGAGTTAACTTGCATAAAAAATTGCAGGTATACTAACCTTGGTGGCATGCCAAAACTAGTTCAGCATGCAAGACATGTTTCCGATCCACTGCATTTAAATTAGCTCATCAGACCACACGTCATTGTGGCTACCACACAGATGGAAATGAAAAAGGAAATCTATATAAGAAATAACCAAGATGGGATCTGAACAATCCATAAAATAGATGATCAAAATCATTTAATTATGAAGCTAGATCATCCAGCCGACAGCATATCAAAGTTCTTAATTAACTAATCGATGGAATGGTCAATAAAATTATCAGAAAGCTACAATTTTTCCAACATGCATAAGTAGAAGTTCACACCAGGAACTGAGGTTTGCAGGGCCAGACATTTAAACTCTAAATTCTTACAAGGCGCAGATACATGTGAAGTTAATAAAAGAACATGAAAAACATAAAATGAAAACTTAGAAACTACTAACATGGACCCATGTCACTTCAAACTCGCATTCGTTCCCATGGTAAGATTCCAAAACTGCAAGCAAGCATATACCACGTGATGCAAAAAAAAAGTGAATCTAAATCTAGTCACAAGCGTGATGGTAGTCCTAGCTTTTAGCAAGTTGAAGTTGTAAAAGTAATATGAGGGAGGAATTAATCGTGAGAAGGAATTACTATAAATTCTAGTTAGAGTCATTTATGTCAGTATTATTCGGCAGATTATGTATGTGCCACCGACGAAAACTAGCAGCAGAAAAATAAAATATATCAATAATAGCATGGACTAGTTAAAGGAAATAAATAAATAGTCTATACTGGAAGGATGCCAAACTATATCCGAAGTTAAATTTAAAATAGGACAATGAACTTCTGCATGAATAATGAAAGAACACATTCAGTGAGATATCATCAATTCCGTTGGTGGTATATACAATGTTAGCAGCAGGCCAGCCTTGAGAGCTTCTCAATTCGCTCTTTTGCTATGTCAAATTCTCTGCCAAGGAAAAGTGATAGTTGGTGCACTATTGGAGGCCATAAAATAGAAAATAAACTGTCTGTAATTGACCAAAGGCATGAAGATCTGGCACACCAAAAGAGACACAATAACGATACCAATTGAAGGATATTAATATGTGTCAGAGATACGAGAAAGGAGTAATAATAAGTTGTAAAACAGAAAAACGCACATACATTTGACAGATCTTCTCGAGTACCCTTGGAGCAGATACAAGTACTTCAGCACCCATTTGCGTTTTTATCTTCTGAAGGTTAAAATCAAAACAACAATTTTAGCAGGGGTCACCTGAGGAGGCATTAATATACATTGAGCTGCAGGGCCTGGATTTAGTTTGTATGCAGAAGAAGCAAACTGAAACATGCAAGCGATAGTTTAATCTGAAATACCACATGAGAAGGAGCAGTAACAGATGCAAGTGATATGAATCGACAAAAGGGGATGAATCATTACCTGCAGGTCGTCCTGCTACAGGTTGCTACTACTGACGCAGCTCTATTTCAGGCTTCTTGATACGCCAGATCGTGCCTCCTGCGCTGCTACATCAGCCTCCAGTGGCATCGCACTAGTCAAGGATACACGGAATTTCAACAAAGATTTGATAACTGCTCAAACCAAGGCAAAATAAGAGAGGAATCTAATAGGAGAAAAAGAGAAATTGCATCTGGAGCAAGAAGCTCTACCGTGCCCTTCCGCTTCCGCGCCGCCGTGCTCTGCCTCGCCGCCGCGGCTTTTCGACAAACATCCGCATCACATAGTAGCCCAAATACATCTTAGCTGCAAAAGAATTTCTCAGATTTAGGGTATCTCATAATAGGAGGCGAGTAGTGGGATGTATTGCGTGGGCTGCATCACCGGCCGCCACTGGTCGCCGGCAAGGGAGGGCCTGCTCGCCGATGGCTGAGAGGCACCCTGGGGGAACGGATTGAGGCGGCTAGGTTTGGGGAAGGGAAGGAATGGGACTGGAAATGGACGGGCGTAGGTTCGTGGCTTGGTGGGGTTAAGCAAGGACTCGTTGAGTCGTGGTTAGTGGGCTGGGCTTATAGCTTGTTTTATAACTACAAAATGTATAGTGTATAACAGATGTAGCCTACAACGCATGCATGCGTATCTACGATAAAATTTTGCAACGAATATCTAGAGCGTTGCCAAGTATGTATTGCTTTAGAGGGGGTTTTCTTGTAGTGATTGAGAAGTGGAGACTCCCCTTGCAGCGTGTCTTGATCTCCCCGGCAACGGCGCCAGAAAAAGAGCTGCTGGCGTGCAGTTGACGTGGGAGTTAGAATTCTATGTGGTGTAACTTTTCTTCAGTTCCCCGGCAACGGCGCCAGAAAAAGAGCTTGATGGCGTGTAACTCACACGTTCGTTGGGAACCCCAAGAGGAAGGTATGATGCGCACAGCAGCAAGTTTTCCCTCAGAAAGAAACCAAGGTTTATCGAACCAGGAGGAGCCAAGAAGCACGTTGAAGGTTGATGGCGGCGGGATGTAGTGCGGCGCAACACCAGGGATTCCGGCGCCAACGTGGAACCTGCACAACACAACCAAAGTACTTTGCCCCAACGAAACAGTGAGGTTGTCAATCTCACCGGCTTGCTGTAACAAAGGATTAACCGTATTGTGTGGAAGATGATTGTTTGCGAAAACAAAGAGAACAAAGATTGCAAGAGATTGTCTTTCAGTATAGAGAATTGGACCGGGGTCCATAGTTCACTAGAGGTGTCTCTCCCATAAGATAAACAGCATGTTGGGTGAACAAATTACAGTTGGGCAATTGACAAATAAAGAGGGCATGACCATGCACATACATATTATGATGAGTATAGTGAGATTTAATTGGGCATTACGACAAAGTACATAGACCGCTATCCAGCATGCATCTATGCCTAAAAAGTCCACCTTCAGGTTATCATCCGAACCCCCTCCAGTATTAAGTTGCTAACAAATGCACAATTGCACTAAGTATTGCGCGTAATGTAACTAGTGACTACATCCTTGAACATAGCACCAATGTTTTATCCCTAGTGGCAACAGCACATCCATAACCTTAGAGGTTCTTGTCACCCCTCCAGATTCACGGAGACATGAACCCACTATCGAGCATAAATACTCCCTCTTGGAGTTACTAGTATCAACTTGGCCAGAGCATCTACTAATAACGGAGAGCATGCAAGATCATAAACAACACATAGACATAGCTTTGATAATCAACATAACAAGTATTCTCTATTCATCGGATCCCAACAAACGCAACATATAGAATTACAGATAGATGATCTTGATCATGTTAGGCAGCTCACAAGATCCGACAATGATAGCACAATGGGGAGAAGACAACCATCTAGCTACTGCTATGGACCCATAGTCCAGGGGTAGGCTACTCACACATCACACCGGAGGCGACCATGGCGGCGTAGAGTCCTCCGGGAGATGATTCCCCTCTCCGGCAGGGTGCCGGAGGCGATCTCCTGGATCCCCCGAGATGGGATCGGCAATGGCGGCGTCTCTGGAAGGTTTTCCGTATCGTGGCTCTCGGTACTGGGGGTTTCGCGACGGAGGCTTTAAGTAGGCGGAAGGGCAAGTCAGGAGGGGGCACGAGGGCCCCACACCACAGGGCCGCGCGGCCAAGGGGGGGGGCCGCGCCGCCCTAGGGTTTGGGCACCTCGTGGCCCCACTTCGTCTCCTCTTCGGTCTTCTGGAAGCTTCGTGGCAAAATAGGACCCTGGGCGTTGATTTCGTCCAATTCCGAGAATATTTCGTTACTAGGATTTCTGAAACCAAAAACAGCAGAAAACAAAGAATCGGCACTTCGGCATCTTGTTAATAGGTTAGTTCCAGAAAATGCACGAATATGACATAAAGTGTGCATAAAACATGTAGATAACATCAATAATGTGGCATGGAACATAAGAAATTATCGATACGTTGGAGACGTATCAACTGCCATCTCTTGGTTTCCATCTCTGTTGTGTCGCCAACTCTTGCCCAGTCGGCATCTTGCTGGCTGTCGGCGACCAAGGCAATAGTGCCTTCAACGCCAACTTTCAAACCTTCTTGGCGAAGCTTGAGCCCAAGATCTTCTTGAGACTTGAAGCATTTGGCGAGAGCAGCAAAAGGCGTGGGTTCTTCCTTCTTCGGGAAGAAGTGATGTCTACGGGTGCTTCTATTTTTGTAGACAGTGTTGGGCCTCCAAGAGCAGAGGTTTGTAGAACAGCAGCAAGTTTCCCTTAAGTGGATCACCCAAGGTTTATCGAACTCAGGGAGGAAGAGGTCAAAGATATTCCTCTCAAGCAACCCTGCAATCACAATACAAGAAGTCTCTTGTGTCCCCAACACACCTAATACACTTGTCAGATGTATAGGTGCACTAGTTCGGCGAAGAGATAGTGAAATACAAGTGGTATGAATGAATATGAGCAGTAGTAACGGCGCCAGAAAAGTGCTTGCTGGCGTGCAGTTGATGGTAGTAATATTGCAGGAAGTAAACATGCAGTAGAACAGTAAACAAGCGATGATTGCAGTATTTGGAAACAAGGCCTAGGGATCATACTTTCACTAGTGGACACTCTCAACATTGATCACATAATAAATAAGTTCTCTTCCTTTGTGCTACATATACTCTTGTTTGATAATGAACACCATTCGTTGCGTAGGGCTACAAGAGCACCTCAATGCCGGAGTTAACAAGCTCCACAATATTCAATATTCATGTTTAAGTAACCTTAGAGCATAATAGATCTTTGCAATTTAAACCGAGTACAAACATAGCATACACACTGTCACCTTTACACTATGAAGGGGGAATAAATCACATCAATACTATCATAGTAATAATTAACTCCATAATCTACAAGAGATTATGATCATAACCTACGCCAAGTACTACACGATGCACACACTGTCACCATTACACCGTGAAGGAGGAATAGACTACTTTAATAACATCACAAGAGTAGCACATAGACTAATAGTGATACAAAGCTCATCATATGGATCTCAATCGTGCAAAGCAATTCATGAGATCATTGTATTGGTGTACAGAGAGAGAGATTAACCACATAGCTACCGGTAGAGCCCTCAGCCTCGATGGAGAACTACTCCCTCCTCATGGGTGACAGCAGCGTTGATGAAGATGGCGGTGGTGTTGATGGAGAAGCCTTCCGGGGGCACTTCCCCGTCCTGGCGGCGTGCCGGAACAGAGACTCCTGTCCCCCAGATCTTGGCTTCGCGATGGCGGCGGCTCTGGAAGGTTTCTCGTACCGTGGATTTTCCGTATCGATGTTTTAGGTCAGGGACCTTTATATAGGCGAAGAGGCGGAGTCGGAAGGTCGACAAGGCGGTGACACAACAGGGGGCGCGGCCCACACCCTGGCCGCGCCAGCCTGGTGTGTGGGGCCCCCAGGGCTCCCCTCTGGCGGCTCTCGGGTGTTCTGGAAGCTTCGTGGAAAAATAGGATGCTGGGCATTGATTTCGTCCAATTCCGAGAATATTTCCTTACTAGGATTTCTGAAACCAAAAACAGCAGAAAACAGGAACTGGCACTTCGGCATCTCGTCAATAGGTTAGTTCTAGAAAATGCATCAAAACGATATAAAGTGTGAACAAAACATGTAGGTATTGTCATAAAACAAGCATGGAACATAAGAAATTATAGATACGTTTGAGACGTATCAAGAAGTAAGGAAACAACTGCGACAGACCTGCTCTGGCATCGGCAAGACCTTCACGCGCCTCATCTCCGTGGATCTAAAGGAGGGAGAGAGCGTCAAGAAGGCGATCACCTTCAGGGTTCTCCAGATCATAATCCTGTTGCGTTTTCCCTAAGTGAGTCACAAAAAAGCTTGTCAGAGAAAAGCAAGGCAAGAGGAATTTGATGATCCGAAGAAGTAGAAGAGATATGATTACTTACTAACAAAACGTCGACTCTGCGACTCCAAGCGAGCAACAATTTCTGTCTCATGAGCAGATTGCTGAGCTATATTTTCGCTCAAAGAAGTTTCCGCGTCGTGAAGTCTTTTTCGAAGATCTTCGACGGCGGCAGCATCTGCTTCAGCTTTCTGGCGAGCTTTTTCGCTTTGCTCTAACTTGATAGCAAGAGCGTCAGCACGTTTGTTGGATTCCGCAAGATTTTCTGGCATAATCAACGACAGTAAAAAGTTATGACAAAATAGTGGAGTATATTTAGCAAAGGAAGCAGATAAAAAAGTACCTTCAAGCTTCTTGGCATGGTCACGGTACCCGACGAATTGGGTACCGAGGCGAAATAAACTCCTTCATCAAAGGCTGAAGAGAAGACCAAAAGAAAAAGAGAAGTCAATATAGGAAGAGAAAGTTCGACAGCACCTAGCAAGAAATAAAGGGGAGTTGAAAGTACTGAAATGCTCGGAAAAAGAAGAGTGAAAAACTTACATCATCCAATGAAGGAGTCGTGGAACTACCAGCCAACAGGAGAGGCTCGTTGGCTGGTTCTACCCTAGCTCTCTTTGGTGAAGAGGCTCGGGGGCTCGCAGCTGGAGTTGGATGCTCTGTGTCTTGATGAGGAGGCGAAGTTTCGTCCCCATCAGGTTGAGCTTCAGAGACAACTAAAGTACGAGACGTGCTCGTTCGAGCAGTCGCGTCAATAGGTGTATTTTCATCCTCGTCGCCACTACAGTAAATAAAGCGACAAGATAAGAAACAATATGGACAAAGTATCGAGAACAAACAATATAGAGCAGCAAGAACTTACGAGCTGACAAGAGCATCTTCATAAGGATTGAAAGTTTTCCTTCCAGCATCAGGAACAACTTCTTCGGCACGCGAAGTGCCGGCTTTGGAGGTGCCGGAATCGACAACTTCGTCCCTTTTTCTCTTGTTCTTTGGAGAAGCAGCTGGGGGAGGAGAGCGTGTCGATGCGGTAGCCTCGGTTTCAACTTCCTTTTCAGAGGATGCCGCGGATTTTCGAGAACCCGCGATTTCACTCTCAGGGCGAGAAGTACCCTGGTTGTCGTCGGTGACAACGGCCCGTTCTTCGACTTCCCCACCTTCGGGAAGGGGAGGAAGAGGCGACGCAGTTTTATGGTTCTGGACAAAGATAGAAAAAGCATCGACATGGATTTATATCAGTAACAGCAGTCGAAAAAATAGCAGCACCAAAGAAGAAAAGAAAAGAGTGCATGAATAAACAGATGACAAAAATATATTACCTGCGGGAGCGCGTTGGTGGCGCTGTAGGGCGTCAGACGGCAAGATGACGGGACAGTGTCTTTCTTGCTAAGCGATGAGATCTTTCGGACAAGTTTTTCTAAGTCCTTGACCGATAAATCTGTCGACAGGCGATCCACATCTTCATCGCCAGCATACATCCAAAGGGGATTTTTGCGAGCTTGCAGAGGCTACACCCTAATCCTAAGGAAGTACGCCGTGATTTGGATACCCGACAATTCTTGTCCTCGGGTATTTTGAAGCTGGTGGATGCGTGTCATCAGTGCCCCTGTCGCCGCTTTTTCTTCGTCGCTAGCCTCTGCATCCCAGGAACGACGGCGACAGATTTTTTCGGTACCATCAAAAGGAGGAATGTTGTCTTCAACAGAGCCATGATTCTCCTCGTGGATGTACAACCATTTTTTGCGCCACCCTTGAACCGAGTCAGGGAATTTGACGTCGAAATACTCGACATCAGGGCGAATGCAGATAACAACGCCGCCAATGTTATAGGAAACATTGGCAGAGCCATTACGGCGACAGAGAAAAATGCGTTTCCATAAAGCCCAGTTAGGCTGGACTCCAAGGAAGGATTCGCAAAGAGTGATGAAGATTGAGATGTGGAGGATGGAGTTGGGAGTAAGATGGTGAAGTTGCAATCCGTACACAAAAAGCAACCCCCGCAGAAAATTGTGAATGGGGGCAGAAAGGCCGCGGATGAGATGGTCAACGAAACTGACCCGATACTCCATAGGAGGGGTTGGATAGCTTTCTTCGCTGGGGAAGCGCAGCGCGTCTTGTTTCTTGCTGATCCCAAGGTTTCTTCAGCAAGTTGATGTCTTGGGGGGAGATTTTGGATCTCTCCCACTCAATGCTCCCCAGATCCGCGGATGCCATCTTGGACTCGGGAGTGCTGTGCCTGGTGAGTCTGCGCGATGGCATCAACAATGGCGTAGGAGCAAAGCGCGAGCGTGGTTGAGCTCAAGAACTGTGGGGTGCAAGGGAGGATTTTGGCAGAGGAGAGCAGAGGAGCGGCGCGAGCGAAAGTGTGGAAGGAGGAAGACGATGACCTTAAATAGATGTGCGGTGAATCGACGCACCCTTGGATGGAGAAATTGTGAGATAGATGGTGTACACGTGGACAAGGGGTAAAAACGCAATTTCACTGAGAAGGGAAAGAACAGGCGTTACAGTGCGTGCGCTAGGAAAAGCGAAGGACGTGTGTCCCCCACTTGCACGACGTGTCAACTTGATAAGAAATTTGGGCCCGCAAGACAGAGAGAGAGCAGTTCTCGCGTTTTCCCGATACAGTGATCGTGGCTATCGTCAGCAATGATGTCACCTTGTCACGAAAAAATCTCGGCTACGAAGCTTCATAAAGAATGGCAACAGCAGAAGATTAATGATTATTTCGAGAGCCTTTGATCAAATACAAGTTTTTGCCCAAATGCTCGGGGGCTACTTTGAAAAAAAAGGAAAATTCGAGTATGACAAAATAGAAATGGTGAGAGCCTATGACCAAATGCAAGCATTTGTTCATAGCCTCGGGGGCTACTCCCATCGGGAGCGCTGGTCGCGCACCCGATAGATATGAAAAGTTCTAGAAAGAATGAAAATATAAAGACATGATGCATTAAAGTGTTGAGCCTACAACCAAGCACTAGTCCTTGGCTGTAGCCTCGGGGGCTACTCCCATCGGGAACGCTGTTCGCGTGCTCGATGAAATTATAAAAAAAAAGAGAAAGAAAGAAAGAGGAAGAAGAAAAAAAAGAAGAAGTGAGCATATTTCGAGTTATATAAATAACTCTACATATACTCCCATCGGGAAGGCAAAATAAGTCATCCGTTGACTCAATAAAATGTGCTATTCCAACAGTCGAAAAAGCACTCGACGATATATTCTCAGAGCGCCAAAGTAGCGAATAATCTCTGAATGCCGCAAAACTTTGCGAAGGTAAGACCCCAGATCCGTTCTGAGCGGCGTGGCGCCGTCTCTGATGTCGGTTTGCTACTTTTTTCCGTATCAACAGATACGAAGAAAAATCCTAACGGACGCGTTAGGTACCCGATAAAATATGACTGGGACTCGACAGAATGGTAAGACCTTAAGCGGCACCTGTCGAAGTTTACACCAGTATCCCGAGATCATGTACAAGGACGTGATCTTGAAGTAGGTTTTTGCGGATTGCCACTAGAGCAGTTAACTAGTACCTGATCCGTCAGATGAACTAGCCCCAACTACCATCATCCCTGTACAATATATAATTGCATATCCAAAGATATGTGATAAATTCGGTAGAGTTATTGAATGATTAAAGTTGGAGATTTTCCCTGATTCTTCGATTCAAGCAAAATCTCGGGGGCTACTGACATAGGCATCCCCAATGGGCCTGCCGAAGATGGTACCCGGGGTTTACTGAAGGCCCATGACTCGAAGAATAAGAAGATTCGGAAGCCCAAGATGTTATTAAGGAAAGCTAGAGTTGTATTAGGAAGTATAACTTGTAATCTTGCGGGATGGGTTGGAAACCCTCCCGGACTCTGTAACTTGTGTATTACGAATCCCTCGGCTCCGCCTCCTATATAAGGGGGAGTCGAGGGACGAAGAGAGGATCGAATCCATTGTCAACATAACCCTAGTTTCTTAATCGTTGAGCACTTTTCGGCTGAAACCTTCGAGATCTACTTGCCCTCTACATCCAACGAAACCCTAGTCTATAATACGTAGGCATTGACAAGTTAATACCTTGTCAACAAGATCAAGATATTCGCATGTAACTGATACAATCACTATCTTGAGATTAATAATCTCAAGGCTCCACATGAGCTCCCGCAAATTATGTGATTCCAACAAATCGGAGATGACTACCCGTCACTCCCCAACGATAAGATGATCAAACATGATCAACAATCATGGTGCAACTATATAGATTCAATGGACAATCAACTGATCAAAGGAAACAGTATTGAGCTATCATATAGCAGCATAGCTATATGATCAAAGGACACTAAAGATTATAGCACAACAGATTATCCATGGACCAAGGGAGATACACATGAAGTGGAATATGGAAGAGTGTTACTTGCAAGATCAAAGGATTAGAAGGAGTCGTCAAGCATATATAACATACGTTGCTTGTCATCGTGGTGAACGAGCAGATGCCATAGGATGGCTTAGATTGGGGTCGAATGGACGCAAGAGGATTCGGGGGAGGGTTTGCGATTAGATGGGAAGAACTTCCGGATGCTTTCCTCAAGAACACAGCCAGAGACCGGTATACAAGAAGAGAGACAAGAGGAAGAACTCTTTACTAGATCGCTAGCTTCATTGATCACAGCATGGTTACAAGTTCTGTCTACCTCTATTTCATCGTATCGTGCCCGCAAGGAGGGCTGCCCCCTCTCCTTATATAGGGGAGAGGGAGGCTTACAGAGCAAGAAACCCTAATGGCATCTTTGACTGGACAAACTACTTTACAGAGTTACTGTACAAAGCTACTTTAATCATAAATGACACCGGGGCCTTCTTTTATCATAGAAGCTGACGTCCTCCGGCTTCTTTCTCCGTCACCTCTCTCTTTGGCGCCAGGGCTCCGAATAAAGTTGCTTTGCTTAGCTCATCCTTGTCTTCTTGCTCTGAAGAGAATCTTTGACCAGTCCTGCCGACAGGCTCTCCTTTCCGGTATCTTCTTTACCGGGTTCCGGCATACCCCTTTGGGGATACCGGCTTAGCTTTGCTCTCCCGGATTCCTACTAGGCTTCCGGTAAGAACATTAAACCGGTATCTTGATGGCTCAAACCATCCGGTTTGGCATGCCTTTGGCATACCGGGGGTTATCCCCCCAACATTAGTCCCCGAAGCTGGTATAGCCTGGAGGATTCTATCCTACAGACCATGCCAGGTTTTCATCTTTTTAAGATACCGGTTTAATCACTCATGTCTTGAGCTTAGTTCCGGCACCTTCACCCTTGTTCTTTCTTCTCTTTGCTAGGCTCGTTCCGGCATCTTTCTTTTCCGGTATCATGTGTCTTTACTGCTTCCTCGGCGAGGTCGAGAATATTTCGGGCCCCGCGCCTGTCAGAGACATGCGCACTGTAACTGACGCGCCAGTGTCCGTTGTCACATCGCTTCGACTCCCGCGCGCCCATTTAATGCACCGCTGCGGATCCCACTACCTCTTCGGGATCCCGTGTGCGCCTCCGTGTGGCGTCCATTTTCTCGCGTGTATCCCTTCGCCACGTGGCGGCCCAAGGTGCGAACCGTCGCGGGCCGCGAGGCGAACCGCCGCGGCCCAGCGGTTCCCTGCCCACTTTCTCTCTCCTTTATAAACACAACCGCCCCTTCCTCTTCATCTTCTTCGCATTCTCATCCTTCGCGCACAGAGCTCCACGCCTTTGCGCCACCGCCGCTCTCCGTCCGCCGTCGCTCGTTCAAGCTCTGGCGCCCGGCGAACTCACGCCGTGCTTCCGCCGGACCTCGTTGTGCGGAGATCTTCGGCAGCAACTTCTTCGCGCCCGCCGCATTTGCGCTTCTTCGCGAGCTTCTCCGCCTCGCCGTCGACGGTGCTCGCCGGCGACCGCAGGTCTGCTCCGCCGCTAGCAAACACTTCCCTCAGCGACTGCGCCGCTTGAGGTTGGTACCAATCTCGCTTCACTCGCCCCCTGCTTGCTTTTTAGATCTTGGGTCTTTGGTGTTCTTATTTCCTCTTTTTCTTTGGTTTTCTTCTTACTCGTAGATCTTCACGCGGGGTTCAAGTCTGGGATTCCTGTTTTTTCGCCTACCCTTGCGATGTCTGACGAGGAATCTTCCTCCGCATCTTCTTCTTCCCTTTCTCTCAAGCGCCGTAGGCCCTCTCCCGGTGAATCCACGGCTTCAGATCCGATGGAGACCGATTCCGGCAATCAGCAGGAATCCGGTAGCCTCCAAGAGTCCGGCGGCCACTTAGAATCCGGTAGCTTTAGCCAAGCTTCCGGTAGCCAAGAAGCCAGTAGTTCTGGCCAAGCCTCTAGCAGCTCCAGCCAATCTTCCGGCGAGGAGCCTTCCCCAATCACCCGCGGAGCCTGGATGGGCTCCAACGTTACTGAGTTTGAGATCGATTGGTTGTACCGGTCTCGGAGGATTCCGGAAGGAGTTACCTGCCGGATTCCTGATGACGAGATCGAACCGGATCCCGAAGACGATGAATATGTTGTTTTTCTTGCTCACTTTGAGCGTGGCTTCGGCCTTCCTGCCTCCTCTTTTTTCCGGGAGTTTCTAGATTTTTACGAACTCCAACCTCACCACCTTCCTGGCAACGCCATTTTCTATCTTTCTTGCTATGCCACCTTCATGGAGGCTTACATCGGCATTCGTCCCACTCGTGAGACGTTTGCCCGCTTCTTCAACTTGCGGATCAACTCCGTCCAGGGCAAGGAAATCCCTAAGCCCAAGCCGCCCGTGGAGTGCGGCTCTTGCATCGTCGGCTCCCGCCAAGGGAGCACCTTTCTTAAGTTTTCCGGCCTCGAGTCTTGCCGCGCCTGGCAAGGAACTTTCTTCTATGTGAAGAACAGCGGCGCGCCAATCTTATCAATCTTCCTCCATATCGAGCGGGGCCCCCAGCCAGAACCAATTGGAGCTACAACCCGAGGACGGAACACGCCGAAACCAACCGGGTAGTGCGCTTCTTGGCCTCTTTGAAGAAGGAGACCAACATCCGTTACGATGATGTCATCCGGACTTTCATATCGCGCCGGTGCTTCCTCCGAAGCGCCGCGCACATAGGATGAGCGAGATGTATGGCCCAGCGATCCTACCAAGATCACAGCCGTCCTCTCAAAGAAGAAGGACGTTGTTCGCAAGGCTAAGCAGATTTGTGGAACTGCTATGCCTTTTGCGTGGGAATGGGGCCTCCTTCCCTCGGTTCTTCTAACCCTCCGACTCAAGAAGTAAGAGATTGCGCAATCTGGGGTTGTCTTTGCCGGTAACTTTCTCGCTTTTGTTAACCTTCTCTTTTACCTTGTTTCGTGCCGTGGACCGCTTCCCTCTCATCCAGCAGAGCGGCGAGGAACTCTCCGGAAACGCGCCCTGACTCCTTCGACCCGGATCCCTACATCTTTTGGAAGGATCCGAAGATGGGGAAAACTCCGGCCGCGCGCCTTGGCCGGGACCCGCCGGAGCCAACCGGAAGCCCTGACGACCTGACCGTGCTCGAGGTACTTTCTTTTCCGGTTTCCTGTACTTTGCCGCTATTGCTTTCTTGCGAATTGCTTCTTAGCCATATCCAACTCACAGATCCACGAGCGCGTGCCGCCCTGCGCGCCGAGGCCGGCTCCGAGTTTGTGGACAAACTCATGGCCCAGGGCCAAAGAATAAGCAGCCGGCATCTACCGCCGGCTCCAGCCATGCTCCTCCCTCCAAGCGCTTCCGGACGGAGCCGTGGGGAGAAAGAAGTGGGCGTGCGCCGCCACGGACGCAAGGCGATGCCAACCGCTTCCGGTAATTTTTATTTTCCGCTTGCCTCTTTTTCGCTAAGTTCTTTTTCCGGTTGCTTTTTCTCAACCATTTGTCTTTTCTTTTTCTCAGCCCCGCTCTCAAGCTTGGCCCAAGGCCATCGGGCTCTGAGGGATCCGCAAGGACCTCAACCCCTCCTCCTCGCTCAAGCCCGGCACCATCTGGTGCCGGCAACACCTCTGCCTCCCTTTCGGGGGGCACAACAAATTCGGGGCGTGCGGCCCCTTCATCGTCAGATCACCGCACGGAGGAGGATCTTTCCTTCCTCCCGAACACCAGGACACCGGCGCCGGCAACATCGGCGCCGGAGCGAAGAAGCCGGCTGGGCGGGCGGAGCCTCCCCGCTCCTCCCGTCCCTCGAAAGACAACTTCCGCGCCGGAATCTTCCGCGCCGGAAGGCTCCAACACGGTGACGCTCCTAGCGCTCCCCCTTCTCCACGCACCATCCTCATGCCTCCGCCCGAGGCTCCTCGCGCCCAGCCCTCCAGGGCCGCTCCTAACGCGCCGCCGGCCAAGACCTCCGGGGCCGCCTCTACCGCGCCGCCGCCCAAGCCTTCCAAGCTCATCAAGGGGAAGGCGACGGCCTCCAGCGCCCCTTCGGGCGGCCAGCAGCCCTTGGTGCTGCACGTCTCCAAGGCCGCCAAAGGTGCCAGCATGAAGGCCACCGGCCTTCTTGGCCGCATCACGGAGTTCCAGCGCCAAGGCCGGGACCTGGGGCACCTTCTGCCCTATGCTCAAAAGTGGAACACCGCGGACATCACTCCGGCGACCCGCGGAATGGGCAAGGATCGGCTGCCGGCACCTGATCCTGTCGGGGATCGGTGTTCTGAGGAGCACTTTATGCGGCTTCGCAGCGCCGTAAAAGAGCTCGACAGCGCGTGGTACGATTCCACGAACAATCTGACGGTACATTCTACTAACTTGCAATCTTTACCGGTTTCTTCGTTTCCGACTCTGTTTTATCTTTTCTTTAGTTTCATGCCGGTTTCTCTCTTGTCTATCTTCCCAGTCCCCGAGTTTTGTGGTGAGAGCGCAGCTCTTAGCGCAAAACTTAACTTAAGAACTTAGCGTGAAACCGGCACTGCCAGTCCCCGAGTTTCGGGTTAAACATCTTCTTCTTAACACACAATTTACCTTAGAAACGCGCAAAACCGCAGATCGCCACCCCCGAGTTTCGGGTTAAGAACTTTGTTCTTAGGGCAAAACTTAACTCATTTCTTCTTTTTCCTGAACAGCTCACGGCTGACGCTCGGAAGGCCCTCTTCGAGGAGCTTTTATGGGAGCACCGGGAGCTCGCTGAGGCACATGACAAGTGCCAAGGTAGGTTTTTTGTTCCACCGGCATCTTTGCTACCGGAAACCTTTTTTCCTTGTGAGATTTACAATTTCTGTTCAACAGTGATCCCGGAAGCTTCCATCGATGCTCTCAAGGAGCAGCTCGCCACCGCCCAACGTACGATTCTCTCCTTTCTCCTTTGAACCTGGTTTCTTTTCATTTTTACTAGTATAACCTTGTTAACACTCTTTTTCCTAAGCATAGGGGAGAAGGACCAGCTCAGCCGGCAGCACCAGGAGGAGCTGAACGCCCTCAAGACTGGCTACCAGGAGCTCAAGTCTCAGCTCATTCAGCTGGGGCTTGACCACGCCAAGGCCCTCAAAGCCGCTGAAGTGAACGCAGCGGCCAAGTTGGACGAGGCTCTGGAGGATGCCTGCAATGCCACTGTGGTATTGCGGGCAGAGCTGGAGGAGATGGCCAAGGCCCGGAAGGGTGCCGAGGAGAAGGCCGCGCGGCTGGAGGAGGAGCATAAGGAATGCGATCAATTGATCCTGCAAACCGACACACTCGCCCACCGTAAGTTCTTTTCTTTTACACTTTAACTACTGCGTATGAGCCTTTTTTCCTTCGACACCATTTTCTTTCCGTTATCTTTCCTTCCGGTCTCTTTTCTTCCGGATTCTTTTCTCTCCGGTCCCTTCCGGATTCTTTTCCTTAACCTTTTTCTTTCTTCGCACAGGCCTCTTTCCGGACTCGCAGAGGTATGCTGTCAAGAAGGTCGACGCGCGCCGCAAGGACCAAGGCCAAGCGGATCTTACCGTGCCATGGACGCCCAAGGACCATCTGGTCGCGCTTAACGCGCGGGTGTCCCATATGCGCGCCATAGACTGCAATCTGTCGGACATCCCTGATGTAGCTACCCAGCTCTACAGGACTTTATGGCCTGGCGAGGAGGTGCCGGACACCTTCTCCCTCATCAGCGACCGTCTCAAGGGCGCCGGCAGGAGGATCCGCGAGTGGCAGTGCTCTGCTGCCCGTGCTGGAGCGGACTCCGCCCTCCGCGTCGCCTGCTCCTGGTACCCAGAGCTCGATCTGGATGCCCTTACCGGCGTGCGTGAAGACGCAGAAACGGATCTGGACCCGGTCCTCACCGCTAAGCGGTAGGATCGCGCGTACCACATCGCGGAGTACGCCGACATGCGCACCTTCATCCCTCCCCCTCCTGACGTCAAGGACTATCTCGACGAGGAGGAGGATGAAGCCGAAGAAGAGCTCCTGGACGACGCTGATGCCGGCGATGCTCCTCCGGAAGCCCCTGCTGCGTGATGATTCTCTTTGAAGTGTTTGCTTGCTATATCTGTTGGTCCTGCTTGCCTTAAGACAATATTTGTTAAATTCTGCCCCGGTATGCCGGGGCTTATGATGTAAAACCTTAAGTTTGCCTGTGGTTGTGGTACAACATTTCCTGCCGGTAAGTTATACCGGTAGCTAAGTATTTCTAAGTTTGCCTTAGCATATTTGCTTTTGGTTCTGCTTTTATCCTGCACTGCAAATATTTCCCAATTGTTTCCGCATCCAATTTGATGCATACTTGGTTCTTTTGCCTTGGCTCGCCTCGCCTTCTCTCGGGCGTTCTTTGGCGTATGAGCACATGGTTGTTTCACCAACCAAGCATCGTCGTGAACTTCGAAATAACTTTGAAATTTTGCAAAAAACCAGTTTAACCGGGGTTAGTTAGATTTTCTGGATTGTTCTTTCCTGCTCTCCCTCTTCGCAGTTCATGTGCTTATCTCCTACCGGTTTATCTTGCTTGCCATGAAGCCGGTTTGCGGACAGCAGCAGAGTCGAAGATTCCGGTAGGATTTAGCACACTACTAAACCGGAAAGAAAAAACATTCAATAAGCAACCGGTAAACTGAAAAAATAAACAAGTTACATGCAACTAAGTTGGGGTAGTCCCCGAGATTCATTCAAGGTTCCGGCATCTTTTATTCATAGCATATAAGGTACAAAAAGGAACTTCTTACACCACCACTTCAAGAGTAGAAAGGACGCAACAGAGCTACGTTCCACGGACGTTTGCTCTCCTCTCCGGACCTGTCCGCCTTTCCTTTCTTCCACTCCCCGCGCATCGATTAAGTAGTATGCATCATTGTGAAGCACCTTGCTTACAATGAAGGGACCTTCCCATGGTGGCAAAAGCTTATGCCGGCCTTGGTCTGTTGCACCGCACTGTGCGAAGTACAAGATCTCCTTCCCGGAAAACTCTCGTTAACCTTCCGGTTATGATAGCGTCTTAGGTTTTTTGGTAAATGGCTGTTCTTGCCAAAGCCAGCTCTCTTGCTTCTTCCGGCAAGTCGACATCATTTTCTCTGGCCTCTTTGACCTCTTGCTCAGTATAGAGCTGTACCCTTGGTGAATCATGAATGATGTCGGTTGGTATCACCGCTTCCGCTCCATAAACCATGAAGAAGGGAGTGTATCCGGTAGACCGGTTTGGGGTTGTTCTTATACTCCACAGTACTGACGGTAGCTCATCGAGCCAACATCCCGGTGACTTTTCCACCGCATCAATGAGTCTAGGCTTGATACCGGAAAGCACCAAGGCATTCATTCTTTCCACCTGGCCATTGCCCTGAGGGTGTGCCACTGAGCACAAATCCAACCGGATGTTGTTGTCTTCACAGAACCTTTTGAACTCACCTTGAGCAAAGTTGGTTCCATTATCAGTGATGATGCTATGCGGGTACCCATACCGCAAAATGACATCTTTTAGGAATTTCACCGCTGTATGCCCATCACACTTTGCGATAGGTTTTACTTCTAGCCATTTGGTGAACTTATCCACCATGACCAAGATGTGAGTCATGCTGCTTCTTGCAGTTTTGAATGGGCCAACCATGTCAAGGCACCAAACGGCGAATGGCCATGTTAGCGGTATTGTCTTTAAACCGGATGCTGGGGTATGATTTTGTTTGGCGTACCTACGCGGCCGTTGCATTTTCTTACCAAATCCTCGGCATTTTCCAAAGCAAAGGCCAATAAAACCCATGCCGGAATACTTTTGCTACTAGCGCCCTTGATGAAGCATGATGCCCACATTCTCCTTGGTGAATTTCCTCAAGCATTTCTTTCCCTTCCTCCGGTTCCACACATCTTTGAAGGACACCGGTAACGCTTCTCTTGTACACCTCACCGTTGATGAATGTGTAAGCTTTGGACCTTCTTTGTATCCTCCTTGATTCATTTTCGTCAGCCGGCAAGGTGCCGCCGATCAGAATTCCTTAATAGGTTTAACCCATGACGGTATCTCTCGAACCAAAAACACCGGTGCATCTATCTCCATGCTATTCACCGGCATCATTTCTTCGGTATGGGTACAGCAGCCCCGAGCTTACCGGAGCAGTCCCGGTTCCCTTCATCGATATCCATGGGTACTACGTGTGACTCCGTACAAAAATTGATTCCGATTCCGGGCTCGGTTTGATCGATGGCACTCTTAAGTGAGCCAAAGCTATTCCGGGAGGAATTTCTTGCCTAGATGAGCCCAGCTTGGACAAAGCATCCGCGGCTTCATTTTCTGCTCGCGGCACATGGTGAAACTCACACCCTTCGAAGAATCCGGCAATCTTTTGCACGTGAAACCGGTACAAGGCCATGTTGGCATCTTTTGCATCCCAATCTCCGGAACACTGCTGTACCACAAGGTCTGAATCTCCATAGCAAATGATCCGGTGTGCACCGATTTCTTTTGCGACCTTAAGCCCATGGATCAAAGCTTCATATTCAGCGACATTGTTCGATGCCCTGAAATGTACTTGCAAAACGTCTGGGAGGTGGTCTCCTTTTGGTGAAGTAAGCACCACACCGGCACCTAGACCCTCCTTGAGCTTGGATCCATCAAAGTGCATTTTCCAAGATTCTATCCTCTCGATGCGGCGGTTTATATTGCATCTCCGCCCAATCAACAAGGAAATCAGCCAAAGCCTGTGATTTTATGGCATCTCTTCTTTCATACACCGGCACGTACGGTGATATCTGGATTGCCCATTTTGCAATCCGGCCGCTGGCATCTTTGTTGCACATGATGTCGGAAATTGGTGCTTCGCTCACCACCTTCATGGGGTGCTCCTCAAAGTAGTGCTTGAGTTTAGTGGCGGCCATGTACACGCCATAAGTCATTTTTTGGAAGTGAGGGTAGTTTTGTTTTGAGAGGGAGAGCACCTCGCTCAGGTAGTATACCGGCCTCTGGACGGTTTTTCCTTCCTCTTCTCTTTCAACTACAACCACTACACTCACAACCCGGTTTGTTGCTGCTATGTATAACAGCATAGGCTCCCTTTCTAGAGGTGAAGCCAGTATGGGTGCTGTGGCTAGCATTGTTTTTAGCTCCTTAAACGCTGCGTCTGCCTGAGGGGTCCAGACGAACGTGTCAGATTTTCTCATCAGAGCATAAAGTGGCAGAGCTTTTTCTCCCAACCTGCTTACAAACCGGCTTAGCGATGCCAAGCTTCCGGTAAACTTCTGCACATCTTTTAACTCTCGAGGGATAGCCATTCTTTCTATTGCCCGGATTTTTACCGGATTAACTTCTATGCCCCGGCTTGATACCAGGAAACCGAGCAACTTGCCGGCAGGGACACCGAAGGTACATTTTGCCGGATTGAGTTTCATCCGGAACCGTCTTAGGTTATCGAACGTTTGCCTGATGTCATCAATTAAGGTGTTTTTTACCTTAGTTTTTATCACAATGTCATCCACATAGACTTGCACATTCTTTCCGATTTGATCAAACAAGCATTTTTGCATACAGTACAGTACGTTGCACCGGCGTTGCGCAAACCAAAAGGCATAGTGACATAGCAATAAGCCCCGTGCGGGGTAATGAACGCAGCTTTTATTTGATCTTCCTTTTTCAAGGGAATTTGGTGGAAACCGGAATAGGCATCCGTAAAGGACAACAACTCACACCCATAGCTTGAATCAATCACTTGATCGATTCGTGGCAAAGGAAAAGGATCTCTTGGGCAAGCTTTGTTTAGGTTGGTGTAGTCGATGCACATGCGCCACACCTTCGGAGCTTTTGCCTCCAGGTTCTCATCTTTCTTCTTTTCAACCATTACCGGATTGGCCAGCCACTCTGTGTGCGTGACCTCCACAATGAATCCGGCAACAAGCAGCTTGGTTACCTCTTCTCCTATGATCTTTCTTCTGTCTTCAGCGAACCGGCGCAGTGGTTGCCGCACCGGCTTGGCATCTTTCCGAACGTTTAAGGAGTGCTCAGCCAGCTCCCTCGGAACACCTACCAAATCATCAGTTGACCAGGCAAAGATATTCCGATTCTCACGGAGGAAGCTGACGAGCGCGCTTTCCTATGCTTGATCAAGGCCGGCACCGATACGAACGGTGCGCTCTGGGTAAGCCGGATCCAGCACGATGTCCTTTGTTTCATTTGTTGGCTTGAATGCCGGTGAGCCCATGTTTTCACTCATTGCCGCTAAGCTCAACTGTGAGGACTGAGCCAGCGCAACAGCTGTCTGCATTCTTTTCTTTTCCTCCGCGATCACCAGCGATTCCGCTAGGTTCGATCCGGCAGATGCAGTTTCCAGTGAGATCTTATAGTTTCCCACCACAGTCAATGGTCCACGAGGTGCCGGCATCTTCATTTTGAGGTAAGCCGTATGAGTTGTGGCCATGTAGGCTGCCAATGCCGGTCTTCCCAGCAATGCATGGTAGGGACTGTCCAGATCCACCACCTCAAACTCGCATTTTCCACCCGGCAATTGTCACGTCCTCCAAATGCCACGTCCACCCGAACTTTTCCTATCGGGGCACAGGACAAGCCAGGAACGATTCCGTGGAACGTCGTGCGCGTTGGCTGAAGCATGTTTTCTGTTATGCCCAGCGTATGCATGGTGTGCTTGTACATGATGTTTATGTCTTGCCATTGTCTATCAGCACCTTGCTGAACTTCACTCGAGTTTGTGGCCCCTTCATGATTGGGTCCACAACAAGAGCATATCCACCGGATTCGGCATGATCTTAGGGTGATCCTTTGATGACCAGGTAATTTCTGATTGGACCACATCATGTACTTGGGAACCGCCGGCATCACAGCATTGACCTCCATGGAGCGGCGGTGCACACTTTGCCTGTCTGTTGGCTCAGTGACAAAGACAACACAGCACAGATGCGGATCTTCATAAACATTCTGGCCTAAAGGTGCCGGCGGAGGTGGTTGGTTATCGTTTTGCTCCACCCGGTTAACTTGCTGGTACTGCTGCCGGTTTGGCTGCACCGGTAAGGCGTTTGCCCGGTAAGTGGCGGTGGTGGCGGTAGCTGTTGCCGCTGCCGCGGCATGTCTTGTGGTGGCTGTGCATCTTTTACCGTCCCCTTTTGCATCAAGTACTTGGTCTAGGTACAATCCTTCGTCAGATGGTTTGACGGGTGTGCCGGATTCGGTGTGTGCCATCGGCAAGGTTGATCCATGGCAGCTTCCATGGTGTATTTCGCGGGTTCTTGCCGCTTTCTTTTCTCGGACCCGTGGTTTCTTTTCCACCCATTGTTTCTTAGGACCAGCCCATGGCTGCGATCCGGTTTTTTGCCTCCGACTGCCGCCGGCCTCGTAGTTTTCCCCGCACCGCAAAGAACTTCTTGTGGACCGTACCTTCGATCCGGAAAATCTTCCCTTCTTTTGTTGTTCCGGTTATCCCGGTGTTGTTCGTGGCGCAGCTGTTCCTGCTCCGGTTGCCTTTGCCGGCTGCGTTGGGTCTCCCAACGCATAGCTATCCGCCACACGTATCATCTCTGCCAGCGTTGTTGGCATGTTGCGCCGCAACTTTTGCCACAACGGTGAACCTCTTCGCATCCTTTGCTAAACCAAGCAATGGCTTGTGCCTCGATTACCCCTTCACAGGAGTTCCTTGTGGTGTTCCACCGCCGGATAATCCCGGCCTGTTTCATTCGGGCGCTGCACGCATAGAGCAAGTTGTCGCGCTGTTTGGCCTCCGATAGGTGCTACGAAATTGCTCACAAAAGCCTCCTCAAAATCCAGCCAGCCATTTATGCTTCCTGCCGGCAAGTTGTTTAGCCAAATTCTTGCCGGTCCAACCAAAAACGATGGTATGATCCTCACGGCCCAACGCCGGTTTCCTCCTCTGCTACGGTTCCTCCACCGCCGCAACGTACACCGCGGTCACGTAATCCGCGAGCCGATCTTCCGGCTTCGTGGTGCCATCGTATGTCTTTGTGTCACGAGGCAACATAAAGTTGCGAATCGGTGGTTTTTCTTTCATGATCCTTGGGCCAAAGCACTTTGGACCCGGAGGACCTTCCTCCTCGATCATTTCGACAAGTACACTCTATCCAGACGGTGCCTCGCATCCCGTTCCTAAGTATCTCTCTCCTGTGCGTTCTCCCAATGGGTTCCGGTGACACCGCCGGTCTTGCAGAATCGGCTTCATCATAACATTCCGGCACCGCGGCCCTTGCCTCGCCGGTACCTTGGGGGATCTATTTCCTCCTCATCGTACGCTGCCCTTGCAGCTCGATAGTTATGACCGGTCTCATATCTACCGGCATGATGGTTTCCGGCCTAGCCTCAGGCGTAGCCTCGCTCTGCCCCTTGGCTTTTTCTACCGGCATCATGTTGCCCGGCTTGTTTCTGTCCGGCAAGAACCGGATCGTACACGATCATTCGCTGCGCATTCACCTCTTTTTCTCTCCTTCTATCCTGGGATGGGGGACGATGCCCGCCCATGGGACTCGCAACCGGCATTCTTTGTCGAACGCGGATTTCGAGGCCGCGGCCTTGTTCAGCTTAGCCAGCTGCTCAGCATTTTGCTGCTCAATAGTTTCCAGCAGCTCTCTAACACGCTCTTGCTGTTTTGCCAAAGCCTCTCCGGAAAGCGACTCGCACAGCTCTACGGCAGCTTTAGCAGCTTTTATAGTTTTATCCGGGCTGCTATACTTAGGCTTTTCCACGATGCTAACAGATGCAGAGGCACTCTTGCCGGTAAGAATCTCTTTGCGCAAATCTTGATCTAGGTTGCGAGCTTTTAGCCGGTTTTCCGGCATCCTAGCGACATGTGCGCTAACGAAGCAAAGCCATGGGCAGCGTTATACTCACGTACGGTTAGGTTCAGCTCGCGCCGCGCCCGACGATGTCCTTGCCGCTCTCCGGCATCTTACGGCGCTGCGCCTCCAGCCTCCGCTCGAGCCGCCGGGTCGATGTTCTGCGCGATGGGGGTGGCGAGGACGTTCATCGCCGCCTGGAGCGGTGTCTCCGGTGGCGCGGATGATGCTCCCGCTGCGCCTGCGCCGCGCTCCAGCGGTGGCTTAGCCGCACGGGTCGAAACCGCGCGACCGGCACCTTCAGCCGCAACCTCCTTTCCTGCACCAGCCACACCGGTCATCATTACCTCGACGCTGCCGGCGGAGCGGCCAGCACAGAGCCATCTTGGCGGGTCCGGTGCCACCAGCACCGGCAAGAGGCGCTGGCGCACGGGGACGGTGCCGAAGTAGACGCGGTGGCTGCCGAACTCGATGATGCGGCCGTTCTTGGGGAAGACGCCGCCGTTGGCGAAGCAGCCCACGTTGTCGTTGATGAAGTCCATGGCGTAGATGCGCTGCACCAACGCGGACACCGTATGCTCGCCGGAGATCTCGAGGACGCCCGCCCGAATGTGAACTCCATCAAGCGCCACTTCATGCCCCACGGTGGGCGCCAACTGTCGTCGTGGTGAACGAGCAGATGCCATAGGATGGCTTAGATTGGGGTCGAATGGACGCAAGAGGATTCGGGGGAGGGTTTGCGATTAGATGGGAAGAACTTCCGGATGCTTTCCTCAAGAACACAGCCAGAGACCGGTATACAAGAAGAGAGACAAGAGGAAGAACTCTTTACTAGATCGCTAGCTTCATTGATCACAGCATGGTTACAAGTTCTGTCTACCTCTATTTCATCGTATCGTGCCCGCAAGGAGGGCTGCCCCCTCTCCTTATATAGGGGAGAGGGAGGCTTACAGAGCAAGAAACCCTAATGGCATCTTTGACTGGACAAACTACTTTACAGAGTTACTGTACAAAGCTACTTTAATCATAAATGACACCGGGGCCTTCTTTTATCATAGAAGCTGACGTCCTCCGGCTTCTTTCTCCGTCACCTCTCTCTTTGGCGCCAGGGCTCCGAATAAAGTTGCTTTGCTTAGCTCATCCTTGTCTTCTTGCTCTGAAGAGAATCTTTGACCAGTCCTGCCGACAGGCTCTCCTTTCCGGTATCTTCTTTACCGGGTTCCGGCATACCCCTTTGGGGATACCGGCTTAGCTTTGCTCTCCCGGATTCCTACTAGGCTTCCGGTAAGAACATTAAACCGGTATCTTGATGGCTCAAACCATCCGGTTTGGCATGCCTTTGGCATACCGGGGGTTATCCCCCCAACATTGCTCCGGGGAGCTTTTTCTCAGGGATGGACTCATCAACACAAATAACGCTCGAACGCGGCAAGAAATGTTCAGCTGGTAGGGCCAATGTGGTGGCGTACGCAGCTGGCCGAGGTTGGGCGCTCTTATCAGCAGAGAGAGAGGGACGCTTGGGACGTCGGGAGTTGGCCAGAGAGGCGCCAGCGAGAGGAGCCGGCCGACGAGCGGCGGAGCTGGAATGGCGTCGGAGAGGAGCAACTGCCTCAACATCAACTGCCCTCGAATGGCAGGGTTAGACCCACGGGAAGCAAGGGCAACCGTGACAAGTGTGACAGAGGGATCCATGGAGGTGGTCGGCGAGTCAAGGCTAGACGCCGTCGTGGGCATGGGGACGGTGAAAGCTTCGAGAGCTGCAACATCACTGTGGCGTCTGCAGATCACGCCGCTACATGTGGTGTTGCGACAGGTGCGTGTTCGGAGGATGACGGTCGACGTTGGAGTCTGTTGTGCAGCTGGTTGTGCTCTTGTGGTGCAGTTCCTTCGGATCTTGGTTGGGGATGCATTGTTCGGGTGAAAGCCTGCACTAACTTTTGTTTGGTGCCGGCAATGACGGCACACTATTGCATCGTTTTCCTTCTTGAAATCCGGTCCTCCACCACGACGAGTGTCATGGGATCTCCGGGTGAAAACCCAATCTCCATTTGAGAGGGCGGCGGTGTAGGAGCCACCTTTTTGAAGGCACTGCCTTGGACCCCATGACTCTTTGCAGGAGTTGTGGCCATTGTGCATGGTTGCTTCGTCGAGAAGGGCAGAGGAAGCTGGGTCGGTGAACCCGGATGGATGCCGAGGCGACAACCTTGGGATGCGATGATGGTCCAATGGGGTTGGGCCATGGCTTGTATCGCTCGGGTGGCGACAGTTGGTGCTTCGAGGGTTGTGATATCATCGACCCGGCCGACACAACATGAGAAGCCGTTCTGTCGGTAAGCCGAAGTGGAGGCCCCGGTTGTCGGCGCAACTGTTGAGGTCTGCAAGCGGTTGTGTTGGTTAGCTAGGGTTACGGCCAGTCGAGGCGTGCGATGTAGGGGATGTCGAGGCGGCAGCCTCGGAGTTGGAAGTGTGTTCTTGCTGCGAGGGTGGCCCAGCGTCGCATGGGCGGCGAGTCTCTTGTGTGTGAGGGTTTCTTTTCGGTTTTCCTCATCAACCGGGTTATATTACGGTTTATATGATCTGGTTTTCCTTATAAATGGGATCACCCTCTAACGAGGTTCTATCAAAAAAAATATTGTATTCACATTTGTCAGTGTAAATTTATGCATAAAGTTTTCAACTACGTGATAATTATATTCGTCATGATAAATATATTCTTTGGCATAACCTCATTAACAGGATAGGGGTGCTTCTAGATGAAAGACATCTCAAAGATTTTTCTGTAACTTTTGTTTTTGTTGAGGTGCTTTGTCGTGGGTTGTATGTTTCACACGGTTCTTTCGCGAAAAAAAGAATGTAAGCTTGTTTCTCTGGCCGTTTGTTTTTCTTTGAAATCACACAGCACAACGATACCAGGCAAAAATAAAAGCTAAAATGCGCCGACCGTGGGGATCGAACCCACGGCCACGTGGTTAAAAGCCACGCGCTCTACCACTGAGCTAGGTCGGCTCGCGTTACTTTGTATTGAAAATATTGTTATTATGAAGAGGAAAATCGTCCATATCGGAATTTGTGGCAGTTTGTTGTCTCCGCAACTTTCTTTTTCCTTTTTTTTTTTCTGTTTACGCTCGAACTTGGATCTGCTTGCATGAGTCTCTACAGCGCTCTCTTGACTCCCTGTCGCTGCATTTCCCATGCTAGATCATGCTAACCTTGATAAGCTGATAACAAAAGAAAGGATTTGAAATTGGTGAAATCTGCGAAAGATGCATAAACTGAGAAGTGAAGAACTGTAATTTGTTTTGAAACACCAGAATTTACGCTATTTCTACTTCCTGGAAAATAAGGACGGACGTTGAGGGGTATTGGAAGAGCTAGTGTCACCAATCACTCACGGTGAAAACTTCAATTTATCACAAGATGGAACATATTTTCTAAAGAGAGAATATTGCCACTTTCTTGATCAAAAACTCTTTGGTCTAGAATGAAAGACACAAGGGACTACTAATTGATCATAAGACTTATCACGGATCAATATGCTCAGTGAGTTCGCCGATCGAGTCAGAGACACCTTTGAGAAGATGCATTATGTATATAATTGCCGATCCACGTTGGTCTATGTCTAGGAGCTAGCGCTTCGCCTAAGTCTACACATGAATGACCTTGTCTCAAATTCCCAAAGTGCCTTCGTAAAGAAAAGGAGTATCCATGACAACTTCCTCTATGTCAAGAACCTTGCAAAAAGATTTCACAAAAGCAAGACGTCGGTGCTACTTTTCAAGCTTGACATCCAGAAAGCCTTCGATTCCATCCGCTGGGAGTATATTGTTGACCTTCTCCAACGCTGGGGGTTCCCACCACGTTTCCGAAATTGGATCACCGCCTTACTCATCACCGCTTTGTCCCGTGTGCTCCTCAACGGCATCACCGGTGCTCCCATTGCCCATGGTCGGGGGCTTAGGCAAGGGGACCCTTTATCCCCCCTCCTTTTTGTGCTAGCTATTGACCCGCTCACACAAATTCTTGACCAGGCCACCACGCACGGATTGCTTCACAAACTTCGGGGACGTGGTTCAATCCTTAGAAGACACCCCTCTTTCTTTACTTTAGTTGTCGTATCACCTGTTTTTTTTTTTTTTTTGCATTGTTTAACTACATACACGTGTTTATTTATTTTATTTTGAGGGAAACTACATAGACGTGTTGTGTGTTTAGTAATCAGCGGGTATTTATATGTTGTATTAGTCTTTACTGAACACTGAAGGAAGAAGATGTACAATTGAACAACAATTGTTTAACTACATTATTTTTGGTGTCTTTTATTTTGTACTTATGTTGAGTTATTTCTCCTTCGTAGTAGTGGCTTTTGTCTCCCTTCATAAGTGTCAGATGATGCATTTGGTGCCATTTTGAAAAAAAGAAAGGAAACGGGTGCCGACAGGTTTGCGGCAGGTGTCACGCGTTCACATGTATCTCCACTTGTTTATAGTCCATGGCATTATTCAAATGTTACGTCTGAATTCCTGCATAATTAATTTCCCGAGAAGCGTTTAAATTATACTCCTCCTCCAAGATATGTATGCTATAGCCTATAGATCTAGCCCCGTCTTGATATGACATCGGCGGATCCACTCTCTTCTATCCGGTGAACTTCAACCAACTGTACTTGTACCGCGGATTTCTGCAGCATCTGAAGACCGCCTACTACACATCTGCGCTACTACAGGTAATTACGATGTTTTCGTTGGTAAGGTCTTATCAGAAAACTAAGCTAGGTCTTATTGCGATTAGTCACTCCTCCGTATATTTGCCTGTGTCATCATCCTATGATCCTATCCCTCTGTGAACTGGTTCCCACTAATTCGCTTCCACTTGTTACAGTTAGCTAAGCTGTCAAGGGCGTCGAGAGATCTTGTTCTACTAGCGGTGGGGAACGACGACAAATTGCTTGGTTTGCTCTGTTTCCTCTCCGATTCTCTCTTTTATCCCCTACTTATTATTCACACACGCTAACTAGACAAGGCCGGGCTGTTTCTCTAGCGAGGGGGCTTGATTTGGTTGTCGCTTATTTTCACTTGCTAATTAAGGTTCCCTGGTGCGGTCTTTTCGCTTGGAATTCTTCTCCGTTTCCAACACCGCCACGCCTGCTGCCATCAAAGTCTTCGTGGCCGGGGAATTTTATTTTTTGCCCACTTTACTTTGCACCTCTACAATTTGCCCTCCATTACATTGAGCTTTCTTTTTTGCCCCATATTACTTTGGTACTTGATGATTTGCCCCTTGCCCACATGCAATGACCAAGTTGCCCCTCCTAGCTGATTAACCTGGAATCCTGGATCGAGCCCTCCGTTCGTCTGTCTCGCGTCGTTGGAACAGAGCAGAGCAGCCCCGTCTAGAAGAGCTGGGCGGCGCCCACCCTCCGGTAGTGCCTCCCCTCCGCCCCAATCCTCGCGGGTGAGTAGATCCTCCCCTCCCCTCCGCCCCAATCCTCGTTCGCACGCGTTCGCCTTCCCGTAGTGCTTACGTCCGCTGAATCAGCCTGTCCACGCGCGGCAAGCTGCAGGGCCCATAGGGGTGAGCGCGCAGGAAGCAGCAGCTAGCGGCGGATGTGTAGCAGTCCGCAGGGTGGTGCAGTGCCGAGCACCAGCGCCGACGGAAGTTGCGCGACCTGTGAGCTAAGGTTCTTCCGCCCCGTTGCGCAAACAGACGAGAAAGGGGAATTTTATTTTTTGCCCCACTTTACTTTGCCCCACTTAGCAAGCATAGCTACCTTGGCAGCAACACGATAAGTTGGAAGCGGTGGCAGCGTCACTGCCTTGGTTCCCATTTCGCACATATTGCATATTTCTGTTCTGTCTTTGATGATTATACTCGAGTAAATTGGCAGTGAGGTCTAGCAGCCTCTTAAATAATGTTTTTTCCTCTTTCTTTCAAGGGTACTGTCATACTCTACAAATGGATGATCAAGTTAGTACTACACGAAGTGACCTAGAACACATGGTACAGGATGAAAACGCAAAGCCGAGGCCGCTGCAATTATCAGTTATAGAAGGCATCACTAATGGTTTCTCTGATGACCGGGAAATTGGCAGAGGTGGATTCGCGGTGGTCTATAAGGTACATAACTATTAGTCACAGCCAATATGAGAACTCAAGCTTCTGCTGACTACTGGTAATCTTTCTTTCTGCAGGGAGAGCTTCGGAACGGGATGATTGCTGTGAAGAAGCTATTGAATACGCACATTCAGGATGAGAAATTCCAGGAAGAAGTAAAATGCCTCATGAAGGTGAAGCACAATAATGTAGTACGATTTCTAGGATATTGTGCCGATACACAAGGGAGGCTGGTAGACTTTGAGGGAAACATGGTCATGGCAGATGTACGACAGCGATTGCTCTGCTTTGAGTATCTACAAAAAGGGTGTCTTCATGATTATATCACTGGTAGGATCATGTCACACATGACATACTTTTGGGGCTTTAACTGTGCACAAAACCTGCATTCCTAGTTTGTTCCCGTAAGAGAAATTATTATGGTGCTATATAATATCAAGTTATTCACAAACTAAAGACTTTAACTATCTTGAATACTAAACTCTCTTTCTTATCCTTTTGTAGATGCATACAGTGGACTTGAATGGACACAACGGTATGAAATAATCAAAGGCATTTGCAAGGGTTTAAAGTATCTTCATGATAATCATATTGTTCACTTGGATCTTAAACCCGCTAATATACTGTTGGATGACAATATGGTACCGAAAATAGCTGACTTTGGTCTCGCGAAGTGCTTCGGTGAACACCATAGCCGGATAATCATTTCAAAACTTGGTGGAACACCGTAAGCTGGCTAAGTCTCCTGAAAGCTCGAATCTATAGTGAGGCATCTATGCATTCTATTGCATTGCCATTTCATATTCATGTATCAATTTTCATGCAGAGGTTATTTGGCACCAGAATTCTACGGGGGGAAAATCACATTCAAGTCTGACATATATAGTCTTGGTATTATAATCGCAGAGATACTAACTGGACAAAAGGGATATACCAAAGTTGAGAATGTATGAATAATTTCTCTTATGATACCATGTTAAGTCAAATTTAACAGAATCATGCAGTGCCTTTACTTTGCATAATGTAACTATTAATATTCTACTGAGAAATACCGAGTCATTATTTTATTCTTGATGCACGGGAAAGTATCATTGTTGGAAGAATATATAGGTCAATAATTAGTTTTTTCAGAAAGGAACACTTGGAATTTGACTGTGTAATAATCAACCAACATTATTTGTTTAGTAGCAGAGTAGCACAGATTAAATAGATCAAGTACAAACGGAGAAACACACTCGTACTTGTTCCAACTGTGTTAAAAAGTAGGCAAGTAAAAAAAAGCACTGATTAAATAGATCAAGCAGTACTAAAATGGATGAACACATGGAAATATAGAACGTGAAGGTTAAAAAAAGTATAGTCGCATGTGTTACTTCTGGGAGGAAGAACTCACATTGTATATCTGCTTGCGACTTTGTGTTAATCAAACAGAAAAATAAAATTTACATGGCATCAGATCTTACTTAAAACTAGAGGTTATTCTGTTGTTAGTTTGGTGTTACAAAATGCGTATTAAGGGCACGTATGGTCTTCACAACTTCGCAAACGCTTCCTAATTTAGTCTCTCATCCAAAAGTTCTCACCCTTTTTTCAATAAGTGCAACTCACGGTTACAAATTTTGTAGATACTTGAAAGCTGGAGCAATAGATTGGACAATTCGGACGGAGAAACACAGTTGGAACAAGTACGAGTGTGTGCCGAGGTAGGGAAAGAATGCACCGAATATAACCCAGCGATGCGACCAGATCCACAAAGTATTATCAAGAAGCTTGATGAATCGGAAAGCACAAATGGGCCCACTGAAGATGCCGTGAGCAGTTCATCAGTAGAGCAGGTAGGTTTACTTACAGCAAATGACCTGGAGCAGATGCTAATTGATGAAGATGCGGAGCCGAAGAACCTGCCTTTATCTCTATTAGAACAAATCACAAATCATTTCTCCGATGATCAGGAAATTGGCAGGGGAGGGTTTGCAGTTGTTTATAAGGTACGATAACTGTAAACTGACCTGGTTTTTAATAAAGACAGTTGTTGCAAGAAGTTGACGAATTGACAGAGTAAAAGCCATGGTGGGATTGCAGGGAGTGCTAGGGAATGAGTTTGTGGCTGTGAAGCAGTTGTCCACAAAACTTGAAATCAACGAGAATAAACTCTACCAGCAAGTATACTGTCTTATGGATGCGAAGCACCCAAATATCATACGATGTTTGGGATGCTGTGTTGATACACAGCGGAAAAGGATAAGCTATAACGGAAAATTTGTCACGACAAATATACAACAACGATTGCTCTGCTTTGAGTATATGCATAAAGGGAGTCTTCATGATTATATCACCGGTAGGCACACTGACATATCTTTCTTTCATGAGGTCTGCTTCCGTACACCCTCTCCCTCCAAAACTTAAAAGGGTAATATAATCTTTTCCCATTACTTAGTTGCGAATATGGATTGAAATTCCTTGGCTACCGTGATCCAGATCCGAACCTCCGTACATGAACAGCTACTCGTATGCCTATATGTGATCCATAAAGCGGTGATGCAGGTTGGACTACATCTGATCGTCGTGAGTGTCATGGAGTTGTCTGTCTATGCGGCGTGCTGCCGCCGTCGCTCGCTGCCAGGAAGCCCATGGCGATGCCCGCGAAGGTGAGCAGCACGCCAAGAATGATGAACTTGATGTCGGTGGTCAGTTTTATTTTTAACAAAGAGAATATATTAATACAACATAATGCTCTAAGAGCATCTCTACCGATGCCCCGATAGCTATTTGGGCGCTGGCGCTGTTTTTGGACTCACACCGACGCGCCCAAAACGCGCCGGCGCGGGTTCGGGCCCAATAGAAGCGCCCGCAACCCTGTGTCGGCCCCTTCGCAAAGGGCACGAATCGGGTGCGCCAGCACCCTCGTCCACGTAGGAAAGCACCCGTAGGGCACTTGTCAGCCAGACGCCCCGGTTTCCCTCACCTCCCACCCTGCTCGAGCCGACTCCCACCCATCGGCGCCGTCGCGGTCGCGTCTCCCATGCTTGCCTTCCACCCCGCCTGTCCATAAAACACCGGCCGTCGACACTGCCGCCACTCCCTCTATCGGCCACCACTCTTTCGGCTGGAATAGAGGTTGTCGCCACCGCCACCCAAACGCCCAACCGCTCCGCCCGCAAGGTGTTCGTCGGATTGCCTCGATGGATAGCGACGACGAGATGTTGGTGCAGCTATTCATGGAGGAGGAGAGCACTGCCCCTATCCGGCGGCAGCAGCATCTGCTGATTTTGACGAGCCTCCTTCGCGTTCACCAGCCCTTCATGGCCGTGCCTCGACGCGGCGGTTCAAGGCCAGGCAAGAGGAGGAACACGGACCGGCATCGTCAAGCCAGCGCCATGCTACTTGAGTGCGACTACTACGATGCTACTCATTCACCAAAGGAATTTCGGCGCCGGTTTAGGATGAACACGGATCTATTCATGAAGATTGTCTTCGGCGTTAGGGAGTACGACTGTTAGCCTAAATATAATCTTGTCATGGTGTGACCTGCATACGTAGGTTGAGTGCATGCTATAGTGTGAATAGCACACATAGGTTGTGTGCTTGATGTGTGTGAGAACATGGCACATGAGTTGTGTGCAGCTGTCTTCAAGTTGGCTTTGACTAGCAGTCTCCAAGTTGGATTTGACTAGTAGAAGCCAACTAGACATTAGTTGTCTAGGTCGGTTATTGTAGCACCGACTTAAAGCCTCTATATAAGGAGAGGCACCCCATATGGAGAGAAAGTTGTAAGCCAAGATGTAGCATATGTGGCTATATAATAGTGGAAGAGCATTTGTTGCTCAAGCAAGTTTCTCCCCTGTTCTCCTTGCTCATGTGTGTGTCCACTAAGAATGAGCTGAGAGATTGAGAGAAGGCTGCACCCAACATTTAGTATGGGTAGAAGCTAACAATTGGTATCAGAGCCTCATGGTTCGGGGCCATGGCGAGCGGTGAGTCCGCGGCGAGCCCGGCGGATGTGGAGGCGGCGCGCTGTGACGTCGTGCGCACGGCGGCATGGAGGCGTTGCACAGCAGTATGGAGGCTGCGGCGGCCATGGCGCAGCGGCCTCATACCAGCACTAGAGCACCGGGTTGGGAGATGTCAGGCGATCGTCGAAAAGCCGCGACACCACCACCTCTCCAGCAGCGGCGTGCGTCCGCAACCCCTCCTCCGGCAAACGAGCGACGGCGATCGCCAAGTCGGGGACGGAGCAGGGTGCGACACGGCGGGGGTCGAGGTCGTGGTACAGCGGGAGGTGATCCGCAAGATGACTAACGGCGGAGGCGGCGGTACGAGCCTCGTCTTCCCGATGCTCAAGCGCGGAGACTACACCAACTGGGCCATGGTGATGGAGGTGAACCTGCAGGCGGCATCGCTCTGGGACGCGATCGAGGACGCCGCAGTCTCTCAGCGAGAGGACAAGCACGCCTTGGCGGCACTGCTCCGCGTCTAGGTTGTACGTGGCCATGGCGGGTGTTCCGGGTGGAGGCTTGAGAGGCAACGACGATGGTGGTGACCAAGGTTTGGTTGCGACAAGGTCATGTTAGTCGGCTCCGTTCCGGCGTGTCCGAATGTCTTCGTGGTGGTCTCCTCTTGCTGCGAAGTCGAAGCTGCCCTCGGGCGGTGTACGATGACCTTCGAGGGGCGGTCCGGTGAAGGCCTTTTTCGGCACTTGTCTTGCGCATCCCCTCTCCGAGGCTCGTCTTCAGAATCGGAGCTGCCGGTCTCTCCTCGAAAAGCCATCTGTTTGGCATAGGCCGACTTGAGCTTCTTAGCTTTTGTGGGTAGCCAGGGTGGCTAGGTGTGCCCGTGGCGGGTGTGCCCAGCTTGTATGTATCCGGTCCACGTCGTGCGTCTGAGCGCGTTGGTGATCTGTTGAAGGCCTGCGGCGTTGTGCGCATTGTGCGTGTGACCGGTATGTGCGCATCAAGCAGCCAAGTGTGCGTCTCAAGATGAAGTGGCAGGAAGAAGTTGCGGCGTTGGTCGCCGTTGAACAAGGAGATACTGGAGACGAGGAAGAAGATGACAAGATTAGGGGGGTGATTGTTAGCCTAAATATAATCTTGTCATGGTGTGACCTGCATACGTAGGTTGAGTGCATGCTATAGTGTGAATAGCACACATAGGTTGTGTGCTTGATGTGTGTGAGAACATGGCACATGAGTTGTGTGCAGCTGTCTTCAAGTTGGCTTTGACTAGCAGTCTCCAAGTTGGATTTGACTAGTAGAAGCCAACTAGACATTAGTTGTCTAGGTCGGTTATTGTAGCACCGACTTAAAGCCTCTATATAAGGAGAGGCACCCCATATGGAGAGAAAGTTGTAAGCCAAGATGTAGCATATGTGGCTATATAATAGTGGAAGAGCATTTGTTGCTCAAGCAAGTTTCTCCCCTGTTCTCCTTGCTCATGTGTGTGTCCACTAAGAATGAGCTGAGAGATTGAGAGAAGGCTGCACCCAACATTTAGTATGGGTAGAAGCTAACAACGACGACCACTTCATGAGCAAGCAAGATTGCACAGGTTTGTGGAGTTTCTCCTCAATCCAGAAATGCAATGCGCTGTCTTGAAACAGAGCTCCTCCAGATACAACCAATGACTACATGCGCATGGCGGAGTCGACATGTTCACAGACTGTCTACAAGTTTTACCGAGCCCCCATAGTGGTGTTTGGTGGGGATTATTTGAGAGCACCAAGGGCAGATGATACACCTCGAATCCTGGAACAAAATGCAGCCCGAGGGTTTCCCAGGATGTTAGGAAGCATCGACTGTATGCATTGGGGTTGGAAGAATTGCCTTTTGCTTGGCAAGGAATCTATAAGGGGCATACCGGTGAGTGCAGTGTCATTCTTGAGGCGGTGACAGATTATGACCTATGGATTTCGCATGCCTTTTTTTGGCATGGCAGGAACAAACAATGATATCAACATGTTGCAGCGCTCTCCGGTGTTTTCCAGGCTAGCTGAGGGAGAAGCTCCTGCCATGAACTTTGTGGTAAACGGCCACGCATACAACAAGGGGTACTATCTAGCTGATGGTATCTATCCAACGTATGCTACATTTGTGAAGACAATCCCGAGTCCAGCTTCGGAGATGGACGCTTATTCTGCGACATGCCATGAAGCAGCTCGCAAGGATGTTGAGCGTGCTTTTGGGGTGCTTCAGCAGCGTTTCGCCATCGCCATTGTTAGGTACCCTGCTCTCACTTGGTCCGAGTCTCAGATGTGGGAGGTGATGAACGCGTGTGTGATCATGCATAATATGATCATTGAGAGCAAACACGGCGAAACCTGTGTATGATGATCAACCATTTGATTATCATGGCCTCTTGCTGAAGTAGAGCATGTGCCCCAACAATTTTTCGCTTTCCTTCACATGCACCAAGAAATCCGAGATGCAGATGTTCATTTTCAATTTCAGGCAGATCTCTTTGGGCATTTGTGGGCAAGGAGAGGAGCCGCCAACAACGCATGATGTAGTTTGAATTATTATACGAATAATTTCCTTTTTTATTTGTGTTAAACTATGTTAAAATATTGTATGAATAATTTTATGTGATTGAAATGGTTTTGAAATATTGTAAAAGAAAAACAAAAGATTTTGGGGCCACCGGTTTAGGGACGCCGGTGTGGGAACCCGTTCCCCAAATAGAAAATGTTGTGCCGACGCACTTGCTGGCACCCATTTGGGTGGCGCCGGTGGAGATGCTCTAATGAGCGAAAAGTACACGAGGATGGGCCTCTCGCGACACCGCCCTCTTCGGATGTGTGTGCCGCCGCCACGCTGATCTCTTTCGTCCGAGCTCCTCTGCAGCCCTCTCACCCAGAACCAGGGCCCCCGCACCATTATCTCTCGACGCTTGCTACCTGAGTGCCATCGCTCCGTCTTCAGTGCCTGCTCCGTCCGTTCATCTAACACCTCCTGTGGCTGTTGGCAGCGTCAAGGATCCCGCGGTCTGGGACGTCGGCAAGTTCGTTCTAGACGTGCCTCCACACCCGCAGTCTACGCCCGCCGCCACGCTCGCAACAGCTGCGGTGCTCGCCCACCGGAAATCTGACCCGCCATTGGTGGATGCATCGTGGGGCGCTCTCTTCGTCCCAAGCTGCGATGGTGGCTACTCCGCCATCGAGCTGCCTGGTGCCCTTCCCAAGTTAGTCTGATGCCGATGGGGAGCTGGATTCATCCAGATGGTGTTGGGGACCGTTCCAGTGTCGTTGCTCACTTCTCCGCATGCTACTACTCCCGCCTTCACCGAGGTCTCCAGCAACACCATGGCTTCCTCGCAGCAGCCATCATCCCGTTGCTTCCAAGGCAATGGTGGCTTGCGTTGTTACTTCTTCGCAAGCTCCACCGGGCATTATGGCCACGCCGTCACTGCTCCTCCTCAACTTGACCCACACGTGGCTGCGGAACTCAAGGGCGGCAATGGTGGGTGTTCTCTAGGTCAAAGTGTATGCATCAGATGGCTTTTGCGACCTTCCACCGTCCTTCGGTGTGGTTGAAGGATCGATATTTCCGGTGCCTCTCTAAAGGTCATCAAGTTCGTGCTTGCAGGGAGCCAATTTGCTGCATGACCTGCCTCCATTTTGGCCACATCGCCCGCAACTATCGTGCAAATCCATGTATTGACCAATCTTCGACAGATCGACATGCTGCTCACTCTCGTACACTTGCTGAAGTAGAAGAAGAAAACTTGACATTTGCGTCCATTCAGTCTAACCTAGCGGAGCATGCTGAGTTGCTTCGCTCTGATTTGCAAGGCTGCCTTGCGCGGGTTGGGAGCTTTTTGGCAAGAGCGGAGGCTTCTCTTGGTAGGCTTCCTTTTGACCATGTTGTCGCTCCACTGGTCGGACTCTTTGATGGTGCCACGGGGGTAAGGCTGACCCCTTTGGTAGTTTCTCCCCTCGTGGTAGGCCATGCACATCAGCTATGCCGGTTGTCTTGTAGACTAAGGCCATCGTTGAGGTCGTGACTCCGGTGATGCAGATCATGGCTAAGCTATCGAGGATATGTGAAGAGCCCCATTCACCTTTGTCGATGGTGTGTTTGACAGTGGACTCTCCTAAGGCCTTGGCGATGCCTTTTGTGCCTACACAACCACCACTGGATCCCACACAGTCGTTAGCCTCTGTGGAGCGGGGAGGTTTGGATATTGTTGCCCCTCAGTCGCATGATGAGGTTTCTATTGCTCTCTTCGCAGGAGAGTTTTGCGACTTCCTTGCTAGGTTGGAGGTTGGTGATCCGAGATCTGGCAACACAATGGGTTGCCTCCTAGAGGAGAGGACAATCAGGAACAAAAGCAAGAATGTGAGATCTAGTATCTTGAAGGAGAAATCTTTTAAAAGCAAAAGCAAGAAGAGTGGTTCTACAAGAAAAGCATTCGCGGCTGCTCGATAGATCCTAGTGTAGGGGTTTGTCGTAGTTGCATTCGGAGGAGTTCGCCGGAGTTGCGTTGGGAGCGGTTGTTGAGTGGTGTAGTAGTCTTTGTGGTTGAGGAGTGGTCCGCTTGCTCGGTTGAGTATCGGTTTTTGTCCATTTTTTCGTTAATTAACCGGAAAACTCTGTCTTCGGTAAGGCAAATCTTTTGCCTTGTTAAAAAAACAAAATGCTCTAAAGGCATTGCCGATGCCCACCCATCCTAAACAAAAAAAAGAAGAAAAGAAAAAGAAGTCCCGCTATAGTGATCTATCCTTTACATCAGTAGTACAAACAACACCAAGATAACGCTCGAACTCCAAATTCTCCAAAAGTGATACCTTCAAGAAGGGAACAATGCATAAGCTTCATCATCGCCCGATCATACAACATGATCATAGGTTTTCACCCTAGAGAAAGTCTGCGCTCTCAAAACAATGCCTTCAACAAGGCTATTATCAGGCACAACCAATTAAGGCCAGACCTTGGATTTTCACCCTGAAAGATAAGACTGTGTCGTTCTCTTGTGTTGCCAATGTCGCTGCTACGAGGCACGAAACACCAAGTAAATTCTATGTCGCCTCAAAGAATCGAACCACCATTACTAGTTCTTAGATCTTAGGTCCTATGATATACTTCTTCTTTGACCTCATTATGGAATGCAAAAGACATGTCCAACGATGGCAACAAATAGCGAAGCTTCGCGATGCTCCCTCCTAAAACCGAACGGCCAAAAAAATAAGGGTGTGCACGATTGAATTCTATCTAATCCAGCAATCTCCAGGCATGAGACGCCCAATGAAAATCATCTTCGGAGTCTTTAACGACCAGTTCAATGAGGACAAGCATCAAGAGGAACACGCTTTTGGCTCGAGAAGAATTCAAGGACCACTACCTAATTTATTAAGCAGACCCATTGGTCAACTCCCTGCAGACCCGGTCATCCCGATCTCCGGTGCTCGCAAATGGAAGCCAACAAGCATTGTTGCAGATCAGAAGAGAGGAGAACGGGACTTAGAGCATGACTAGTAGAGCCCTTAAACCCTCAAACCCTCAAAAATAACTGCTTTTTTACAGTTTGTGAGAGGAAAAACGCGTAGACTAGAACCCCTAAACCCTCGAACCCTCAAAAAAATTTAAAGGCCCAACCCTCAAACCCCTTTTCAACCTGTAGAAGTAGGGGTTGGAGAGGCCCAACCCCTACAACCTCTATTCCCCCACACGCGCGCGCAGGAGGGAAGTTTCAGCCCCGCGCCTCGCCTCCAAACCCTGGCCGCCGGCAGACGCCACCTTGCCCTGCCGCTACCGGCCACCCCACACCCCGCCGCGACCGCCGTTAGCTCCGCCTCGCCCGCCCGAGCCTCCTCACCAAAGGAATCAGCGGCAGGCGCCCCCAATCGCCATTGCCGACCCCATCTTCCCCAAGTCCGGCCGCCGATGCCGTCGAGCGCCGCGGCGCCTCCCGCCTCCCCTGCCGTCGCCGTCACCACCATCGACTCCGGGTGAGCTCCTCGTCCCGCCGAGCCCCTCCGCACTCCCCTCTCGCCCTAGAACTCCGCCGCCACACGCGCCCGCACCCGCCCGCCCCGCTGCTCGTCGCCGGTCGAGCTCCGACGGCCATGAAGGAGCGGTGCCGCCACGATCAGGTTCGCCGCGGCCTCCTCTCTCGAGCGCGCCCTTCCGCGCATATAGGGGGCCACGGGAGCGCCGCCTCCGCCGCTCATCGGTGCCAGTCACCGTTGGGTTGACCACCTCAGTGGCATTTTCTTTTGATTCTTTTATATCAGTTTGAGGGTTTGAGGGTTCTAGTCTTTGCCCCTATTTTTCACCCCTCAAAAGTGCCAAAAAATGCCCATTCTCAACCCTTAAACTGGTTTGAGGGTTTAGGGGTACTACTAGTGATGCTCTTAGCCACGCACTTCATGGTCGAGCGCACGGCGTAGATCACACGAAGTGAAAGTTCCCATGCTGGCACAACACGGACCCAGATCAGGCCCTGCGGCCAAGACGGAACTCGCATGTGCACCGGAGCATGTCCGCTTGAGCACCGCGCTACCTAGCTCCGCGACATCTCCCCTCCACCTTGAACTGAAGGGTGCGACCCCAACCTCTGCATGGAAAAGATACATACGACCTTTATTGTTTTTATTAAAACGTTCAACAAATTAGACATGACAAAGAACATACATCACAAAACCTGAAGCCATCACGCTAACTTGACAATGGACGAAAGCCTGTTAACAAGACCACTATGTGACCGGAAAGACAACGAAATACCTCCACCAGCTAGGAACCTGAAACAATCACATACCCCGAGACGTCCTCTAAGCGAAATGAGAGCGTACATCCTGATAAGCAGACTCTTGGTGAAAACCTTATGTATACGCCACATAAGTCGTCACAAAAGTCGAACATCCGAGCAACATTCATGGTCAAGATCCGCATAAACTTCACTAATCCTGCAAACGACATCACCACGACATCAGCCAGCGCCCTCTCCGTGTGCACACACATCTTCCGCATCTGCCACCGGGACCCCACACTGCCATGACTCATCATCGTCAACGCAGTAGTGACACGTCGCTCCATCGGTCCACTTCTAGATCACTTCGATCGTTGCTCCAAAAACGATGCCCTCAAGAGGGGTAACAAAGCCGGGCGTCGCCATCTCCGATCTTGGAGACACATATATGGAGTTTCCCCCGAAGCAACTCGAGTGTAATGATGGACAAGGAAACACGATGCCTTCGACAAGGTAATGACGCCACACGATTCCTCCATCATTCCTCAAGACCGAGGTCGAGGCACAGTTTTCGCCGGCTTCCACGTCACCAAAACTCGTCATCTACAGGATCTTCAACACCGGACCTCCGTGTGAGAGCTCCCCTACACAACGACTTGCCGCAAAACGGCCAACCTCCGCTGGCGAAGGAGTAGACCACCACCTCCATGTCTGGACCATATCCCAGACATCCTCAATGATGCAGAGGTAGCCTAGGGGAGACTTCGCGCCGTCGGCATAGAGTCAGTGGGAGACAAGCCTGCAACCCACCCATGCCAAAACGGACCTAGCTCGGGGCCAACTCGCGCCACCAACTTCCGGCACCACCAGCCACAGAAACCCCGCCTCGTTCATCACTACCCTGCCTCACCGCCTAGCCCAAAGAAGCTAGCTCGTGTATGCATCTAGCTCACCCCGCGCACCGGATTGACTTCTTCGGCCACAGTTGTTTTGAATCAAATAATCTCCTCCATCTAGTTGCTCGTGGAAGACTAAATTATCTGTAACACTCCTGTCTCGCCCCCGTGGGGCGGCAGGAGGGGAAAACCTAAATCGTCACCGCTAGCCCCTCTCGTACCCCCTACTCCTACCTCCCTCACCCGCTGCCAAGGGCACAACCGAGCAAAGCTTGGTCGTTCCCGGTGTGTGTGTGTGTGTGTGTGGGGGGGGGGGGGGGTCGTCTCCACGCATGCGGGAATGCGGCACGGATGCCATCCCCAAGCCTGGACGTGGAGTACCGGGCACCACGGTGGCGTGACTTCTCCGGTTTCGTTGCAGCGCGGCGGTCGGCGATATGGAGGTGGTTCACCTCCAAATCGGCAAGGGAGGAGGTGGTGCGTGGCGTCGATGGCAACCTGTGCAGTGATGGGGCTATATGGGCCTGATTCGGCTCCATTGGGGCTGCACAACTCTGATCCATCATGCATGTCTTCGTGGGAGGATGCATCGCAGTCTAGATAGTGTCGGTTTTGGAATTGCACAGTTGCCGGTGAAAACTGAGGCGGTTGATGGCGGCGCCTCTTGGCATCGTTTCCTTGTCGAAGGCATCATTTTTGTAGCTGCCATTTTCTTGATCGGGATTCTCCGACGAAAACCCTTGATCCGGGATTCGGGATCGGACGTTGGCGACACTTTCACTGCCACTTGCCATCTTGAGGGCAGCGGTTTTTTGGAGCACATGCTGACTGGATTGGTCTAGAGGTGTAGCGGTGTTGCTTTTTGTTGCGCATCATCGATGACGAGTCTCGACGGCTGATGACGTTGGGACTTCAAGTGCAGAGTGTTGTGTCAGCAGAGTATTTTCCCCACAAGAGTGACTTGAGGGTTTATATCGAAGTCTTGAGGAACTGAGCAAAGAGTGTTCTCTTCTCTATTTTTCTAGCAATCCTGCAAAGTAGAATAAAGCCTTGTGTCCCCAACTCCACCGTGTGATTGTCAAGCACAAGGTTTCGTGTAAGTAAATAAACACAAGTAATAATAAAGCGAGTAAAACTAGATAAAATAAAGTAATTAAGTAAAAAAAATAGTAAAGGGGTTGATTGTTTTGGATGTTTTTGATGCAAATAAAAAAAGTAAATATTTCTGTATTTTTGGATTAAAATAGTGCAGCAAATAGAAAACAAGATAAACGCAAGGTAAAGGTGTTTCTTATGATAAAAAGTGGACTGGGTTCATGGGTTACTTGACTATTCTATCTTTTAACTTGTAGTGGACAAATAGCAATTCATCAATGAGACATGAAGATGCAAAATAATAACATGTGAAAGATATGCATTCATATGAACATCACACCCTAACATAGAGATGATGCAACACGTATCTCTTATATTCTACAGGAAAGGGAAAATCCATGCAATCTTGTATTAAGAATTAACAGAGCATAGTCATAAGTACTTTGGCATAATGTTTGAATATCAAATATGCTACCTTGAACAAACAACATCATCACTTTTGTCATGTGACGAACATAGCACATGGATTCACTTTATCCCTAGCGAGGTAGCAAAAGAAAATGCAAAGCCATAATAGATCTTGAATTCGTTGTCACTATTCAGTCACTAAAACCATGATACTCCGTCTAATACACACATCACCCCACACACGCTCTTGCATAGATATTGGATCAGAACAATACTTAAGAACGGGGTACATAATATGCATCTACCAATACATCCTGCGCATAATATGATCAGATCTCATAGCACAATATCATAGAATAAGGATCCACCATATATGTATTACAAATATGGCCATAATCATGTAGGGTAGCTCATATGGCACTAAGAACTATGAAGAACATGAGAGAAATAGATCAAGCTACTGCCACAAACTCATAGTCCAGAGGTGGACTACTCCCCCTTGATCATGGTGATGATGATGAAAACGTTGGAGATCCCTCAAGCGGTGATCCTAGCGGAGTTTCCCCCTCCAATCTTCGCTGATGCAACCTCTGTTTTCGTGTTTCTGTCTTCTGTGCACTCTCCTCCCGAGAACTCTTCGGGACCATATATATAGTGATTTTTAGGTCAAAATACGTCGGTGGGCGAAGGACTCAGGTCAATTGGACGACCGACGTCTGTAGAGTTATAAAACAAATAAAGGAGATCATTAGTAAATCCCCATAAATCAATGTAAAACATGATATTATCATCATATATGCTGCAATATGTGGGAATTCAATATGATAAAGGACAAATTTCATGTATGCATTTTACATGCATCAGCGGCATGGTGCGGCGGTACCTCAGTGTAGGTTACGCGGTGGAGGACACATGTAGGGTGGAGGAACTATCTGGCCCCATGGTGGCATCAATGGTAGGCCTCACAGGAGCCAAGTATATCTTTGTCTTGAAGATAGACCAACGGTTGATGGTGGTGATGGCTTATGCAACGTGTGCATGAGGTGCTCGCTAAGAGCCTACTAGACCGGATGAGTGCTCCCATTTCTTTTAGAGGGTGTCTCGGGGCATGTGAAATTCCCGATTCTTAGTTGATGAGAGTTTGTCCTACTGATGTGGGGCTACCACGACAATGCCGATGGATTATGGACTTGGACTTTAGGGAAGAAAGCGTTGGTGGTTTCTTCAGCACACAAGCAACACAAGGGACACGATTTACCTAGCTTCAGGTCTCGGAGGGAAAACCCAACATGTTGCTTGTCTGTTCTTTATTGATGATGATTAGAAGCGTGTCGTGATGGCTATGAAGAATTAGCGTAGCTAGGGTTTATATTCTATATATTCGTTGTGGGTTGTCCTCCCGGCGACCCCTCGTAGCCCTTATAAGAGAGGCTAGGTCCCAGGTATCGCGTCCGAGTCGACTACACGTTGAATAAGAACTCTAGGGTTCCTTGTTTTGGGCCTGTTTGTGCCCCGCACGCCAAGTTCTTGTGCTTCGGCTCCTTAGTAATTGCCAATGCTTCTTGGGATGCGTATTCCTCACGTGGGCCTCCAGTTGGACCGCACATGGTATGGTAATAATGGGTATGTACCTGATAGGTGTGCCCATGTCGATAGCCCCTAATTAAGTGTCTAGGGGAGTTGTAGACTCGCGTAGAGACTAGAATTTATGAGCTCACTCAAAGTCATATAAGGTGAAACTACAAAACTGGGAGTACATCAGGTCCACACATCATCAGGTCCACACATCATCAGGTCCACACATCATGTGCCTGGTGCTCTCGACAGATCGAGATTAGCTAATTGCTCTTGTGAAAAAATAGAGTTAACCTACTCAAGCTCGAGTCCTCGGAATCGAACCTGGTATAGGCATGGTAGCTCGCCTTGTGCCGTGGGGTTATTTATCAAGTGGAGCTCTAGCTTATGAGAGGGTACCCAACACGTTCCGTCGGGATTTTCATCACACATTAGGTATGGAAGTTATCTGGCAGAGCGCAACGGCGGTTCCCATGCCAGTAGATTAGATCTACGGGTCTTATCTTCATGTTATAAACGTGGCAACCATATTATCTTCACAGCGGATGCGATCTAGGCATTCGAGGAGCTATCGACTCCGCACTCGACGTTACACAGGTTGCAGTGAATGGGGCTGTGAGAAGCCAAGAGTCGACGATGCAGACGAAATCGATGCAGTACACAAGCTATACCATCGTTTCTATTGGGTGCGCGACGAGCGCTCCTAACGGGAGTAGCCCTGAGACTATGCTTGGTTACTTCTAGCCATGCATAGGATCGTTTTGTCATGACACCCAAGGAGGTACTTGACTTGGGACACGCGCCTGCGGGCGCGAACAATTGTTGTCAACTTCGTTGGGGGACCTGATAAAGTGGGTCGATGTAGCTGATGTCATGGACGACGACACGATGTACTCGAGTGCTTTTGCATCCGCGTGCTCCCAATGGGAGTATCCCTCGAGGGTATGACTTGACTCGTGGAGTGTGTCATGGCGAGGAGGGTAGTAGAGGTCCTTGTAGTCGCCCATTTTGTAAACCGCAGAAAATGGGAAGAGTTGTGAAGTATTTGTCAGTAAAAAAATGTCGCCTTTGCAACTTATAATATTGTAGGTTATGATTGTACTTGGTGCGCCGCCACCGTACCTTAGGCCATTTCGTTAGCCTGATGCCCTTGGTCTCTGTGCCTTGCCAACATGTCAGTTGGGCTGCAAGGGCTATAGTCTTCATGGATTCAACGTTTAAGCAGAGTTAGCTACTAGGGTTTTTGCATGTGACTTGTTGACCGCATGGAGTTAATGATATGTAAGGTTAGATTGTGGGGGCAACCTTGAGTGGCAAAAGTAAATAGTTATCGAATCTTGATAGAGGAACACTTAGCTTTATTGATAGCAGATACAGGGGTGGCTGAGTAGCTTGCACCGCACAACTGGGTGTCTTCGTCGGAGTCGAGGGCCTCATGATTAGCACACTTTGCATGGAATCTGTCGACTTTGCGTTTCGTGATGTCTTGCGGGTGTTTAACCAAAAAGAGTCAACGCAGTGGACGAGGTCGCGCTATGTCGGACGGAATCGAGGCAATGTACGTAGCCAACGCGGCATACGGAGTTGTGCTGTGACAGAGGATTGCCGACTTGGCCATTGACGAAACCGAAGTTGGAAGATGACGAAAGTCGTTCTTGATGGCGTTGAGGGATCCCGTCCAGATGATAATTCCAAGAAGATCGGCTAGGGTTTATTAGCTTCTATGTCTTTGTTGTGGGTTGTCCTCCGAAGCGACCCCTCCTAGCCATTATATGAGAGGCCAGGTCTCAGGTATCATATCGGTTATAGGTTGAATACGAACTCTGGGGTTCCTTATTTTGGGCCTATTCTTGTCTTGCACGCTAGGTTCCTGGGCTTCAGCTCCTTAGTAATTGCCAATGCTTTTTGAGATGTGTAATCCTCATGTGGGCATCTAGTTGGGCCGCACTAGTATGGTAATAGTGCGTACCTGATAGGGGTATGCCCACATCACATGCTGACATTGTTGTCGGGTGTGTAGGTGTTGTGAGGTGGCTTTGGGTTTTTGATGTATAAACTTTGCCAGTCCTTGGTTGAATAAATCATTCAAAGCCGTATGCATCGGGTACTCCCTCCATTTCGAAAATGTATATTTGATGGTTTTGCTTGCCTATCTCTTGTTTTACCACCAGAATAGAATGTTTGGTTCAAGCATCACATATAAAAAAAAATACCGTGTGTTGTATACTCTGTATTTTTCAAATTTTTTGAACTTCAAGTATTTCAAATAACTGAATCCCCTCATCACTCCATGTCATAGATGCATCTCGTGGACTTGAATGGAGAAATCGCTATAAAATTATTAAAGGGATTTGCGAGGGTCTGCATTACCTTCACGAGAATCATATCGTTCACTCTGATCTCAAACCGCATAATATATTGATGGATAGCGATATGCTGCCAAAAATTGCGGACTTTGGCCTCTCAAAGTGCTTTGATGAAAATCAAAGATGGACTATTACTACCAAATTGATTGGATCAGTGTAAGATGGTTAATCCTCTCAAACTAATTTGCATTATCAGGCAATGATTGTGTACATCGTCCTCTCTTTTTTTCTCGATCTTCCATGGAGCACATAATACTTTTTATGCAGGGCGTATTTAGCACCAGAGTTCTATAGTGGAAAAATCACATTGAAGTCAGACCTATATAGTCTTGGTGTAATAATCATGGAGATACTGACAGGAGAGAAGGGGTATACAGATGTTGAGAATGTAAGAACAATTTATGTTACCGTTTCAAGATTTTTTTTTTTTTATAAAATAAACATGTTATTCCTTGATTTGCATATATAATATCATGCTCTTATTTTCCTGTTGTTTGAAAAGTTGTATAATGTAAGCATAATCGTAAAACTAGCATAATGGCCAACACATCTTTGCCGCTAGATTTATTTGTATATGCTTTTTATATGTGGGGGTGTACATGTAACCTATAACCATCCATAATTTTTTTTATTACTAAGCCAATCAGTGAAACCTTATTTGTAATTCAAAAGATCATGGGAGTTAATGTGTGTCAAACAAAACCAGTGTATTGTGTATTTTTTTATGCAACATAATATTAAATATATACAATTGGTCCCTTCAACACTTCTATATTTAAGTTACACAGTTTGTTGAAATTTCATCTCAAAAAGTTTTTTGAAATTTAAGCTACATGATATGCATCTTAATTGGTTTGCTTATAGTTAACTATTACTCATGCGGACTAAGTAACAGTACAATTGTTTATTGGGTAAGTTACCTGCTGCTGCACCAACTATTATTCAAGAAATTAATCTGTACATTAAAATGTAATATTATATAAAATATAGATTATTATTTTAGCCAATATGTATATGCTGCCGGAGAATATGATTGAGCATCGCTGGTAATCTTTCCACCTGGCTGCTTAGTTCATGGCCCTTGGACTATGAGTTTCGCAAATAACCGCCATCTCATACATGCATCCACTCGCCTCTAGTCTCTAATAATCGACATCTTTTCAGCTGCCAGTCAAACCCATAAATGTTGATATATCGATTTGGGGCATGTTAAGTTGGCATTGATTCTCCGTTGCTAACTGCAGGTCAAATAGTAATATTATTTTCCAACCTTATTCCATATTTCAGTTAAATTAAAATATCTTATGTATAACCAATGTCTAATGTTCTTACAAATTATTTCAAAATTTTCATATTCATGGAATTTAAATGAGTTCTGTATAAAAATAACTGATTATTTTATAGTTTTTTCTACTACTTTAATGATGTATAGACATGCAAGTGTGGACAATAATTTTTTCTATATATGCCTATATATACCTTCACTACTAATAAAATAAATGAAGAAAACACATAACATAATTGCATATGTCATGATTGGTGAGGAAACCTTAATTACCTTTTGTTTTGCCTGTTCTGACCAGACGTCAAAATGCAATTTACATGACATTAAGATCTGATACGAAATGTGGGAGCAAATTTAGCCTTTTGGATAACGTGTTTTCTTAGTTTGATGTCATAATTGATGTGGCTTATACGTGAAGCTATCAAGTATGGTAATAATATACTCCAGAAATTTCCCATCTAAAATATGTTACTCAGCTGTCAATACAATTTCATAGGTACGTGAAAGTTGGAAGGTTAGGTTCGAGAAATCACAGGAAGACATATGTACACAGTTGGAACAAGTACGGGTATGTGCTGACGTAGGGAGAGAGTGCACTGACTATAATCCAAAGATGAGACCAGATCCACGCATTATAATCGATAGGCTGGTTGAAACAGAAACAACAGATGGGTCTACTGAAACTAGCAGGATGAGTTCATCTATTGCACAACATAGATTACTCACGGCACATGACTTGGAGAAAATTCTACTTGATGCAACTGCTGAGCCGATGAGCCTTCCATTATCTCTCTTAGAACAAATCACAAATTATTTCTCCAGTGATCAGGAAATTGGCAGTGGAGGGTATGCAGTTGTTTATAAGGTATGATAAACTGTCGAGTGCCCCTGATCGGACAACTTGAGTTTTTGCTAACAAGCTATGTTCGGACTGTAGGGAATGATTGGGAATCAGATAGTCGCTGTGAAGATGCTGTCTAATGCATATATGCATGAGAGGATTTTCCACCAAGAGGTAGAATGCTTGATGAAAGCAAAACACAAAAATATAATACGATTTCTGGGGTATTGTGCCGATACACAAGGGAAAATGGCATCCTACCAGGGAAGGTTTGTTATGGCAGATGTATCACAAAGGTTGCTCTGCTTTGAGTATCTGCCAAAATCTCTTGATCGCTATGTCATCGGTAGGGTCATTGTGGCTTGTAACGTGCTTTTCCATCTTCATTTTCTTTATTTATCTTGATTATTTGATTCAATGATACACTATCAGAATCGAAGTATACAAATAAATACATGGCACCGTGTACATTCTAGATATCAAAATTTTCAATAAGAACTAAAGTATCTCACATTCTGCTCGTTCTTATGTAGATGCTTCTCATGGGTTTGAATGGAGAGTGCATTACCAAATAATCAAAGGGATATGCCATGGTTTAAATTATCTTCACCAGAGTCATATTATACACTTGGACCTCAAACCAGCTAATATATTGCTGGATTATAATTTGGTGCCTAAAATTGCTGACTTTGGTCTCTCACGGTGTTTTGATGAAAAAGAAAGCCAGATCGTTACTTCACACTTGATGGGAACAATGTAAAGCTGGCTAAGCTCTTCAGTGCTATTTTTTCCGTAATAGGTCAGCTAACAATTAGACATTTCATTATCTTCTCTCATTTCATTCAGGGGATATATGCCACCAGAATTCTTCAGCGGGCAAATCACATTGAAAATAGACTTATACAGTCTTGGTGTTATAATCATCGAGATGTTGACGGGAGAGAAGGGGTATTTTGACATTGATTGTGTAAGAACCACCTGCCTTACTGTTTCAAACATTTATTCTATGTCAAGCGCCCTGCTGCACCTTGGTCTTCACGTGAGAAACATGCGGAGACTGAAACCCATCCACCAAGCCGTCCACACGTATGTCCAGCCGATGAGACGGCGCCATCATCCAATCTAGGAGGCACCCATAACACCTCCAACGAGGGCTACGATGCAGTTAGACCACCGTTGATGGTGGCATCCTCACCCACTTCAGCAGTTAGACCACCGTCTTCTCCTCACCGTGGACCGCTGCACCCCACAGTCTAAGCGATCCGCCGTCGGGAAACCGCCGCGAGGCAGCACCACCACTAGCTAAATCCCTTTGCACCGACGATAAAGACAACCAAAGTTGGAGGAGGCCACATCACTGCGTGACCGGCGCCATGGCCCCACCACACGTCATCCCGCGGCGACCGCTCAAGATCTACCGCCACAGCCACGCCTCTGAGCCGCAGCGGAGGGACACCCTGCTGCACCATCATCCTCGCCCACACGGGCTTTGCCCGGCTGGGATCCGACAGCGACGGGAGAGGACATGGGGAGAGCGACGGCTAGGGTTAGGGGGACGGTAAATGGAGAGGGGAGATCAGTTCTGTATAAGAGACGCAAAAGACTTAATTCTCTTGTTAGCTTTTTTTTTTTTTGCATTGGTATGTGGTTTGAACGTTAACATCATGTAGGTGTTTTGTATATACCTAGTTTTCTATTAAACATATATGTCGATCCTTATTCCCTCAGTTAACTCACAACTCACAATTGAAATTTCATAGATACTTCAAATGTGGGCCAATAGATTGGAGATTTCACAGCTGGAACAAGTACGGGTATGTGCTGAGATAGGGCAAGAGTGCATTGCAACAAACCCAGCGAAGAGACCAACTACACAGGATATACTTGATAGGTTTGCTGCAACTGATCTCACAGATGGGGTTACAAAACTGCGTGTTCATCAGTAGTGAAGGTAAGTTCACACAAGGCACTTGCGTCCAGTTTCTCCTTTTAGAGCATGTGTGCATCTCCGTTTCACTCTTGTTGCTTCCAAGTCGTGTATGAAGTGACCGGTCCGTGGTTGTCAAACAGGCAGAAAAGGCTTCCCGCTAACTGCAGGGAGGTGCACTCAAATCAGAAGGAGCTCAAGCACTGAGGTGAGTTGCCCTAGTCAAGGCTTAAAATTAGGGTTGTTTTGTGGTACCCCAAATAAATAATAGCCATTAATTTTCGTCCATCCAATGGCCCAAAAATTTTCATACCATAGTTGAAAACTCACAATTTTCGCACCTAAAAAAAACATCGGTGGGCCGGCCCAATTGACAGGCCCAGCCCAGTAGATTGGTCCAGCCCCATTAGCTGCCGACCAGATCGTGGGTGGGCATTCCTGCTCGTTCTTCCACGACGAGAGAGGTTCCGCCGCCGCCGTGTCCATCCCAACTCCGGCGCCATGACGGTGGACAACGGCTCCTCGGCCTCCATCCTCACCATCGCCGCGGAGCAGGGGAGAAGCAAAAATACATTAAGCACAAATAGCAAGGTTGAGTTTTAATCAAAACCACATCACTTCAGCCTTGTTGCTGTCTGCCTCTGGACTGACGAAACACCTACAGCAGAACGCTTGTTTGCTCCAGTATCCGCACCCTGTCGGGCCTGTTTTGTCCTTTGTACTATCAATTCCAGGCTATGTCTGTTACACTATATCTTTCTGAGAAAATCAATGTAGATCGGTAATTCCAGGCTATGTCTGTTACACTATATCTTTCTGAGAAAATCAATGTAGATCGGTAATACGAAAATATAATCCATAACGGTACCATATCATTCAGAAATCCACCTGTTAGCTGATGGTGCAAAATTAAGTCATTGTCTTATTCAGAAATCCACATGTTAGCTGGCCTATATTTGTAAAACACCAGGGCTATAATTCAGTAATACAAAATTCACACTGTAATAGAAATCAAAGATAGTGAGGAAATTGTTTTCCGATTCCCATGTTCACAGAACTTGACAGGAATACTCCACAACAACAAGCAAACTTAGAACGCCATTATCACTGGTTAAAGCTGCTCCTTTGTCTACACACTCTCAGGCTCTCAGCCCTGATACTTTGTACCCACTAGCCCACAAAGCAAAGCAATAATACTAAATCAGTTGCACAAGGAAATGAGAAAACGGAAAGTCAGAGCAGAGTTCATCTATACTGGCGTAGGTCATAAAATTGACACTGAACACATATGTAACTGACATTTCAGAATAAGAAAATAAGCAAATGTGTTTTGTGTTTCAGAGCTAAGCCTAAAACCTTATCAGAACATCGCCACATCCATGTATTTCAGAGCTAAGCCTAAAACCTTAAGAGAACCACCTTCGGAAGACGACACAGCAGCACCTTTTGCTTCAAATCACATACCACCTGGTATATGTTTAAACAAAAGAAACAGTAAATAATACATATCGTATACCAGAAATAATATTGGCGGAAAAATATAGATACAATGAAGATAACATTTGGTGTTCATTACATGCAGCACACAATTTATTATTATGGTACAGTTACCTTAGTCCGCGGGTCTGAATCTCTCATGGAACGCCTTAGGCCTCTTCTTAGATGGAGCACCTTTTGGCTTTATCGGAATTGGATCGAGAACTTTCCCAGTAAAAGCTTGGTTTGCCCCTGAAAAATATGCAGGCAACGGACCAAATGTTCTGGAAGCAGTATTGACATCATTCTCGCCAGCCTCAGCATTCTCGTCATTCTCGTCGTCATCCAACGAAATAGTGTTAAAAAATCCCATCACTCTGTGATTCCTGGATGCTCAATGAAGCTTTGAATAGAAATGTATTCGCCTTGTTTCGGAGTTCGCCGGTACCGATCCATCTGTTCAGACCAAACATGTCTACTGTTATTGCCCTCGGGTTCCAAACCAGCTTTAGTTTGCATTGTCCATCTGACGGCAATACAACAGTGAGGTATATCGCGGAAGCCTAGGTGTTTCAGAACACGAAATACGTGTGCACAGTGGATTTCCTCACGCTGCATCTTCCGACAGTGGCAGCACACGCTCTCCATCAAGGTATCGCCGAAAAACACACGTCACATCATGATTGCCCCATTTACTGACTACAATACAACTAAAACCAAAAGCATCTTGCTGGGTCACCTCACCAATCTTCCATTCATCAGATTTCATGATCTGCTCCTTTACTATCTTGAACATTACCGGAGTATAAATACGGGCAGCACTACTTTTCAACAGTGGGTGATCGGATATTTTAGTGAAAGGTACTGACTGCGAAGCTTTGGCATCCAGCTCCTCTTCATTCGTATGGATACGTGACTTGTAATACTGAGAGTGCTCGAGCAAATCGACCATCGACATATGCCTGTCAAGATGGTTATGGAGCCCAGAGTTGAGACTTTCACTCCTCTGGTTGCTCCTCATTCGCAGAAAGTACCCACCTTTTGTGTACGCCGCGGACCATTTCTCTCTCAGATCATACATCCTATTAAACCATGAGTCCTTTTCGCTAACCCCGTGCTTCTGCTTATACTCGGCCCATCTCCTCTCAAACTCATCAACTTCCATCCTCATGTAAATGAATTGCCTGAAGTCTTTCAGCTTTTCCTTGCGAAGGTGCTTTATCATGTTTTGTTCTATGTGCCAGCTGCACAACCGATGAAATGCATCGGGCATTACAACGAAGATTGCTCTAGCCATTGCATAGTCCCCATCAGTGATCAGTGATCTAGGATGTTTCTGGCGTATCGCCATGAGAAATGTCTCGAGCAGCCATACATATGAGCTTGTGGTCTCATCTGATAAGACCGCACAAGCAAACACAGTCGTGCTGCGATGGTGGTTCACTCCAACGAACGGAACAAATGGCAGGTTATAACGGTTCACACGGTACGTGCTGTCAAAGATTAGAACTCCGCTAAATGCATCGTAGTCCAACCGAGACTGTGCATCTGCCCAGAAAATGTTTGTCAGATGCCCTTCACTGTCAGTGTCATGTCTGTAGAAAAAGTCAGCCTGTAATTGGGCTTGCCCGTGGGTGCCCGCTACATGACCACCTCCGTTCGCTTGAGGTGTGCGGGTGGCCGCTAGCTGTTCGTTCAATTCCATCAAATTAAGCGTCGTCCGCTGTGCCCACCAACACCCGCCAACGAGATCACGCGTCTATCTAAAGCTCACCAAACCGGCGACGCAGATACACGTATCACCGGCCAGAACGTGCAAAGGCTTTCCCACCCAGCGACGAATCCGACGGGGAGATCGAGGGATCTCGGGCAGCCGTCCCAAATCTCCGATAAAATCCCCCGCACACGCGACGAATTCACCCGCTGCTCGCAACGGCGCGGGGGCTGCCGTCCCGCGAGGGCGACCAACGGCGGAGAGCGGGGTCGCGGGGGCGGGCGATTCCGACGAGGGGCGATCGGATTTCGGGGAATTCGAGGAGGATCTGGCGGCGTACGGAGGAGGTGCAGGAGATGGGAAGTCGAATTGGGAAATTTCGCTGGTCATGTCGCCCGTCGCCAATGCCTTGAAGCGGTGAAGCCTCGATGAATCGCTAGAATCGAAGCGACATGGCGGCGGTAGCGGACGGGCCACCACTACCCATCATTAATTTTCCTTTGACCGTGGGCCTTAACTTAAGGGAATAAACTGGGCTGGGCTGGCGGCGCCGTGGACAGCCCGTGACCATTTACAGGCCTAAGAAAAAGTCTGCATCCATGTCTTTCTGTTACGCCATATAGTTCAGCAGCATGTATTCAGCATCTCTACCTTCAATCTTTTTCTTCTTGTACTCCGCAACAAAGTTATACAAATCTCGGGATATAAACCCAACCTTGTCGGGACCACCGGCCTGATGTTCCATTACGTCCATTATCTTGTGTGTGCGGAGGCCACCAATCCCATACCCAACTACATCGGCCTTCTGGTCGTCTGTCATCCGGCGGTGAGAGAACAGGTAAGCAGACTGGCCTTCCTTAGCGAGTGGATGGTTATGCTTGTCCACAAAATTCTTCACGAACCATTCCCCGGTAGCCGCACTCAGCTCAATCTCTAAACGAGCTCGGCATCCACAACGAGTAAGAGCCTTTGGAGTTCTTTTTGGTTCAGGCTTTTCGAAGTTCACCAATGTAAGGTATCCTTCTTTAAAGCATGTGTAAAGCCGCCTGAACCGAGTGTGTGTGCCAGGCAAGTATTTCACCTCCTCCTTCCTAATACTGAACCCTTTGACCTTTGCGTACTCATTATAGAACTCATATCCTTCATCCTCATTTCTGAAGGTCTTGCTAACCACGAGGAGATACTCTTCACTCTCCTCGTCGCCAGGGCCTTGACCATCCATGTCTGAAAACCACAATCATAAAAATAAGATTCATGTTACTAGTCTAGTAAAATGGATATGTTGTTTCAAGTGATAGGTCAAGCAACTCTCATACATTTAGCAGTAGTTCTTGTATATATTTTATGCAATCCAAATATAAGCTTGAACAAAAAGCCATTTGAGAATTTAGAATTTAGATTAGTCTGCGCTATCATTGATGACTTGACACAACGATTTCATATCTCTGCAAATAACTTATGTACTTTTCTTTCTAAAAGATGCAATGAAGAGCCTAGTTTCAAACCTAGGACTAGGTCTACAAATAAGGTTCGCTATATGCATGACTTATCATGTTGTGAATTTATCTGCAAAAGAAATTTTCTGAATTTGGTGCTTACAGGCTACATAACAGCTTAATTAACATCCAATAATCTGCCAACACCACATAACTAAGGAAGCAGTGTATGCATCACACTCGCAAATCAATGAAATAGAGGTAACGGATTTGCAGGATAAACATGATTATTTAGTATTTATATGAAAATACCTTTTCAGAATGACAATAAATCACAAAGATAAACTTTTTTTTTTTTGAATTGAGGAGCTCCCGCTCCCGATTTCATTAAAAATGAAACCAAGTATCACTTGCGCCCATTACAACTTCATCCCACACCTTTCCTCCAAACTCCTAAAGTTTGACTAAATAGAACCAGACATCATACATGTATCTCTCTAAGTAAATTTCGATAAACTCAGAAAGCCTTTACAGTACAACAAGGATTTGAATCTAAAACAAACTTTATCACAGAACAATGTCTTTCCTTTTGGAACATCTCTTAACATTTTTCCTCCACCTTTTTTTCTATATGTGACAAACTGATTACGAATAAATCCAACATGTACAAAGGACGGCATTAGACTCAACAATCAGACTACTATGTCATGATAATTATAGTTTCACAAGCCACAACATGCACATCTGCACATGTGGAGCTAGCAATGTGAGGCACATCACCATACATAATGTCTCTACACCTCTCGACAGCAAAGCTTTTATTCTCTGAACTATGGTTGTTCCTAAAACACTGTATCATAGCTGTTTTTGCCTTCTTATTCAGGTCGGCCAAGCTCTGGGCCTTTCCACTGTCTGGTCAGGGGGGACGTAAGAAAATGAAAATCTAATTTAAGCAACATCATCCTACAAAAACAGGATAACAGTAGTATGAAGCCAAATTGGTTTGTTGGTCAACTCGCATCCACCGAGTAGCATAACAGGATAACAGTAGGATAACAGTAGCATAACAGTAGTATGAAGATGCTAGTTTGTAAGCACATGAACAAAATCATGCAGTAAAGTGTTAATTCATTCCTGTCTCAGGTGGATTGGAAGTATTGGATGGGCCAGAACCAGAGAAATAGGCTACCTGGTGCCGGCGATGCAGGACCGGGCCGATCCGCTGGTGGCGGCGGCCGCCCATGATGCAGGATGGCGTGGAGTCGATGGCGGCGGTCGCCCTAGATGCAGGAGGACGGGGTGTCGATGGCGGCAGCGGTCTCCACGCGGGACGACGGGATCTCGAGGGTGTCGACGGAGGCGGCGGTTGCGCTCCGCGCAGGACGACGCCGACCGGATGCCGTGATGGCGGCGGCGGTCACGCGACGGAGGTTGGCGAGGGTGTTGACGTAGGCTCGCGAGGGTGTCGACGGAGGCGACGGTTGCGCTCCGCGAAGGACGACGCCGACGGGATGGCGGCGGCGGTCACGCTCCAGGGAGAACGCGATGTTGAGGGAGGCCGGCGACTGCTCTCGTGATGGAGGCTGCCGACTTCTCTCCTGTTGGGCCAATTGTTGGGCCCGTTTCGGGAGAGCTATTTTTTTTTTCGATGGTGTACTTGTTGATGGGCTGTCGGGCCGTTTAATCCTGACCGTTGACTAATCATACCTCTCCCTTTACCAGCTGTGGTAAAAGGTAATGTAAAAGATGCCTAAAATTAAAGTTGTGCGAACTCCAATCGAGCTCTGATTCGGTGTACTTCGTCTAGAAATGTTTACAACGTAAATCAATGGCTCGCATAAAAACTTACCACTTCGTTCAAAAGGTACTTATCATAGTTTCTTTTACGTGTTGAAAATAACTACAATACGATACTTGTAGAACACACACTAGATGTACGCTTAGTCCGGTTTGGGTCATTAACCTGCATGTATTGAGTGCCATTTGTACATTCTCCATGTACGTATCCCATGCATGTAGTCTGTACGCTCGCCCAGTTTGGTGACCGCGCATCGTTAGGGCATCTCCGATTCTGGCCATACTTCATGGTTTTGCAGCATTTCTAATTTAACGAGCAATCGTTGAAGTGCTCCAGACGGTGAAATTGTTTGGTTTGGCGGCATTTCTTCGTTGCATGTTCCAATTTTAGACCCGTTCTTTTTTGTGCAGGTTATTATTAGCTCGCGCAATGATCTCGGCGACAAGAGCGACAGACACAATCCTTCGTGGTGGGAAGTGGGGCAGGCTCGTCTCTCATCAACTCCTGCACGTGGTCCTCAGCACTCGGGCCTTCACGAAGCCTTTGTGCAGGTTATTCGCCCACCATGGCCGTCTGGACCGATTTGATTAGGTCATCTCCAGCGGCGCGACGCAAATGGTCGCTGAGCGACCGTTTTTGTCCGCCGTGACCGAAAATACGTTCGCCCGGCCGGGCGACGCAAAGTGATCGTCGTCGTCACGGAGACGCAAACCTGACCCAAATATGCGCCAGGTTTGCGTCTCCGCGGACGCTCGGCGGTCGCGGAAAATATCCGCGTTGGGTACATCCGGGCCCGGTCGGCAGTGACTAGATAAGCAAAATATTTTTTCATTACTATTGATTGGCCAAAAGGACCATCTTTACAGAGATGGTTAGTCAAGTTAACCTAAAACTACAATGGCCGTACCTACTCGCCGTCGCGCGGTCTACACCGGCCTCGGTTACTCGCAGTCGCGCGCCCTACTACTGGCCGCCGGATGGGCCGGCGCCGTCGTCGAAGCGGGAGCGCTTCTTGCACTCCGCGCGGCGAACGGACATCTTGTCCTGCCGCCTGCGGCGTTCGAGGGCCTCGGCCAGGGAGCTGTCCCACAGGCCGTCACCGCTCGGACCGCCGCCGCCGCCGGGCCTCCTCCTCCGCCGCCGCCGCGTCCTCCTCACGGACCGCCGCACGGACCGCCGCCGGATCGCCGCCACGTCGGCCGGCGACGAAGCGGGCCTCGTCCCTAGCCGCCGCCGCCACGCTTCGTCCCCGGCGGCGATGCCGACCTCCAGCTCCCGGTTCTCTGCTCGACCCGCGCGGAGAACGCCCTACGCTCGAGCGAGTCCAGGTCGGAGCACGTTAACCCCTAGCCATGGCCGTCGCATAGCCGGCGGCTTCCTCCTCCGCCACCAAAGCCTCGGCGGCGGCGGGCGTCCCCTCGCCGGGGACTCGAAGGACGCGAGTAGAACCCGCCGGTCACCGGCGCACTCGAAGCGCCCGGGCACGGGGGGTCGTCGTCCGCGATGTCGTGGATGACGGCGTCGGCCGGAGGCCGCGAGGGCCGCCCGCGCCTCCGCGAGCTCGGCCACGGCGTCGGCGAGCTCGGCCATGGCGTTGGCGATCTCCGCCCGGTCGCCGCGAGGCGCCCTTCCGCGCGCTCGCCGCCTCCGCCTCCGCGCGACCTCCGCCTCCGCCTCCGCGACCTCCGTGTCCGGTGCTGGGCCTCAACGCCGGCGGCAGCTACCTCGTCCTCCTCCTCCTCCGGGTGGAGCTGGCGGCAAATGTCAACAACTTGCTCCCAACTCATGTGGTCCGCCATGGATGGATGGTAGTGTGAGGTGTGCCCGTCGCACCCGGCGGTGTCCACCGTATATAGCCACGGCGGGGCGGGAAACGGCGTTGGCGCGCAGGGCGTTTCCCGCGTGCGCGAAACGCCGGCGAAACTTGCGAATGTATTGGGCGCGCGCGGGAACGATTGTCGTCGCGCGGGAACAGTTAATCGCCGGCGGCAGTCTTCGACGGGACGTAAAACGCCATTAGCGACCTTGACGCTGTCCCCGGATAAAATATGCGTCCGCACCGCTGGAGTTACCCCGACGCAAACGGTCGCCCTGGGCCACAACGCGTCCGCGGGCTGACGCAAACAGACATTTCGAACGTCTGAAATGCGTCGCGCCGCTGAAGATGGCCTTAGGCCATGAATTGGCTGCACCGCTGCCATAGTTTTAGTGCCTCCGCAACCGTGCGTGGTCGGGGTGCCGCCTTTGGAGAGGTGCGCGATGCCGCCTGCTCCCTAACAATAAGAGGCAGGCCATGCTAATGTCGACCGTAGCCACCGGTCCATGTGTGTCATGGGTATTATTCCTCCTACACTTACGGATTGGTTTCTACGGAATTATACTGCCTAGGTTCGATTTTGTAATTAATATGCTGATTTGTACTCGTGGAGAATAGCTATGTTGCAATCTTATTTTCCTTTAATTTCCCGGGCCCTCAAGGCCATGTGGTATTTTTTTTGTTTATCGTAGGATCCTCCTCTAATGGTATGCCACCACTTCTTTTTATAGAAAAACTGGAACACAAGATTCCATTAAATACTTTTCTTTTAGATAATTTCATTAAATACCTTTTTTTTTCCGGGTGATTTCACTAAATACTTGACTCAGGAATAATGCAGTTTCCAGGGACCCTTGCCCCCGACAAAAAAGTCTCAACCGTGGAAGTGATAGGAGCACGAATGTGTGAGTACACCACTACACGAGGGAGCGGACATATGTGATGTCAGAGATTTAGGGCATCATCTTCAGCGGCGCGACGCAAACGGACGCTGAGCGACCGTTTTTGTCCGCCGTGACCGGAAATGCGTCTAGACCAGCGGGACGACGCAAAGTGACCGGATCGTCCGCGGAGACGCAAACCTAACCCAAATATGCGCCAGGTTTGCGTCTCCGTGGACGCTCCGCGGTCGTGGAAAGTGTCCGCGTTGGGTGCATCTGTGCCCGGTCGGCAGTGACTAGGTAACCAAAAGATTTTTTCATTACGATTGATTGGCCAAAAGGACCATCTTTACAGAGATGGTTAGTCGAGTTAACCTAAAACTAGAACGGCCATACCTACTCGCCGTCGCGCGGCCTACACCGGCCTCGGTTACTCGCAGTCACGCAGCCTACTACTGGCCGCCAGAGGGGCCGGCGCCGTCGTCGAAGCGCGAGCGCTTCGCGCACTCCGCACACCGCGCACGCCGCACATTGGACACCTCGTCCTGCCGCCTGTGGCGTTCGAGGGCCTCGGCCAGAGAGGAGTCCCACAGGAGTGTCCTGGCCATGGAGTTGGCCTCCTCCGCCGTCGCCAGGGCCGCTGCCTCCTTGATACGTCTCCGACGTATCGATAATTTCTTGTGTTCCATGCCACATTATTGATGATATCTACATGTTTTATGCACACTTTATGTCATATTCGTGCATTTTCTGGAACTAACCTATTAACAAGATGCCGAAGAGGCAGTTGCTGTTTTCTGCTGTTTTTGGTTTCAGAAATCCTAGTAACGAAATATTCTCGGAATTGGACGAAATCAACGCCCAGGGTCCTATTTTGCCACGAAGCTTCCAGAAGACCGAAGGAGAGTCGAAGTGGGGCCACGAGGTGGCGAAACACCAGGTCGGCGCGGCCTGTGCCCCGGCCGCGCCGACCTATGGTGTGGGCCCTCGTGCCGCCTCTTTACCTGCCCTTCCGCCTACAAATAGCCTTCGTCGCGGAACCCCGCACCTAGAGCCACGATACGGAAAACCCATCGAGACGCCGCCGCCGCCAATCACATCTCGGGGATTCTCGAGATCTCCTCCGGCACTCCGCCGAGAGGGGATTCATCTCCCGGAGGACTCTTCACCGCCATGGTCGCCTCCGGAGTGATGAGTGAGTAGTTCACCCCTGGACTATGGGTCCATAGCAGTAGCTAGATGGTTGTCTTCTCCTCATTGTGCTTCATTGTTGGATCTTGTGAGCTGCCTAACATGATCAAGATCATCTATCTGTAATACTATATGTTGTGTTTGTCGGGATCCGATGGATAGAGAATACTATGTTATGTTAATTATCAAGTTATTACCTATGTGTTGTTTATGATCTTGCATGCTCTCCGTTATTAGTAGAGGCTCTGGCCAAGTTTTTGCTCTTAACTCCAAGAGGGAGTATTTATGCTCGATAGTGGATTCATGCCTCCATTGAATCTGGGACAGTGACAGAAAGTTCTAAGGTTGTGGATGTGCTATTGCCACTAGGGATAAAACATTGATGCTATGTCTAAGGATGTAGTTATTGATTATATTACGCACCATACTTAATGCAATTGTCTGTTGTTTTGCAACTTAATACTGGAAGGGGTTCGGATGATAACCTGAAGGTGGACTTTTTAGGCATAGATGCATGCTGGATAGCGGTCTATGTACTTTATCGTAATGCCCAATTAAATCTCACTATATTTATCATGACATGTATGTGCATTGTTATGCCCTCTCTATTTGTCAATTGCCCGACTGTAATTTGTTCACCCAACATGCTTTTATCTTATGGGAGAGACACCTCTAGTGAACTGTGGACCCCGGTCCTATTCTTTACATTGCATACAATCTACTGCAATACTTGTTTTACTGTTTTCTGCAAACAATCATCTTCCACACAATACGGTTAATCCTTTGTTACAGCAAGCCGGTGAGATCGACAACCTCACTGTTTCGTTGGGGCAAAGTACTTTGGTTGTGTTGTGCAGGTTCCACGTTGGCGCCGGAATCTCTGGTGTTGCGCCGCACTACATCCCGCCGCCATCAACCTTCAACGTTCTTCTTGACTCCTACTGGTTCGATTAAACCTTGGTTTCTTACTGAGGGAAACTTGCCGCTGTGCGCATCACACCTTCCTCTTGGGGTTCCCAACGGACGTGTCAACTACACGCATCAAGCAAATTTCTGGCGCCGTTGCCGGGGAGATCAAGACACGCTGCAAGGGGAGTCTCCACTTCCCAATCTCTTTACTTTGTTTTAGTCTTGCTTTATTTTATTTACTACTTTGTTTGCTGCATTATATCAAAACACAAAAAAAATTTAGTTGCTAGCTTTACTTTATTTACTGCCTTGTTCTCTATATCAAAAACACAAAAAAAAAAAAAAATAGTTACTTGCATTTAGTTTACTTTTGCTATCATGTCTAGCTCTGTACCTGTTACTTCTTCACCTGAGGAATTAGTTTTTACTTTTAAACAAGGGGATGAGGAAAGTTTTAAAGATGCTTGGTCCAGGATTTTTACTTCTTATCGTAAAGCTGAACCTCAAATGACTCTAAGTTTGCTCCTTAGTAATTTTTATTTTGGTCTTATGATTCGCTATAGATATGACTTGGATGCTCTAGTGGGAGGAGATTTCCTTCATTGTAATGGGGATCAAGCTTTTAATGCCATAAAGAAGTTGGTTGCATCACATGATTCAGCTAATAACTTTGATTCAGCCCTTATTAGCATTTATAATAGATTAAACACTCTTGAGACAAGTGCATCTCGCTTAAATGAAAATTATGGATATATTCGTAACCGTCTTGATCAAGTTTTAGTGAACTCTGAACCTTCATTGTGGGATCCTACTATTAAAATTGTCATAGGTGACCAAACTCTTCATGCTAATTGTGATATTATGACTGAATTTTGCCTAATGCCTAAGAGTATTCATAAATCTTTGAAACTTTGGGAATTACTGAAGGGGAGAAGGAATAACTCTTATTGATAACTCTGTTATAATTCCTAAAGGGATAGCTGCGGGTGTGCATACAACCATTCTTGGGAGAACAATATCCATTGATTATCTTGTCATTGAATGCGCAGGAACAGGACAAATCACACTCGGAAGATCCCTGCTGAAACTATTGGGAGCAGTCATAGACATGAGAGAAGGCACCCTAAAATTCACCTCTACACCCGGGGGTAGCCATATATTCCCTAAGCCAAAGAGTAAAAAAAAGGACAAGAAAGGTAAGGGTAAAGCCCAAGGTAATGTCGATGCTTCATCTCTCGATGTTACTTGATACACACTTTCTGCGCCTAGCTGAAAGGCGTTAAAGAAAAGCGCTTATGGGAGACAACCCATGTTTTTACTACAGTATTTTTGTTTTATATTTGAGTCTTGGAAGTTGTTTACTACTGTAGCAACCTCTCCTTATCTTAGTTTTGTGTTTTGTTGTGCCAAGTAAAGTCTTTGATAGTAAAGTTCATACTAGATTTGGATTACTGCGCAGTTTCAGATTTCTTTGCTGTCACGAATTTCAACCTGCCTCCCTGTAGGTAGCTCAGAAAATTAAGCCAATTTACGTGCGTGATCCTCAGATATGTACACAACTTTCATTCAATTTGGGCATTTTCATTTGAGCAAGTCTGGTGCCATTTTAAAATTCGTCTTTACGAACTGTTCTGTTTTGACAGATTCTGCCTTTTATTTCGCATTGCCTCTTTTGCTATGTTGGATGAATTTCTTTGATCCATTAATGTCCAGTAGCTTTATGCAATGTCTAGAAGTGTTAAGAATGATTGTGTCACCTCTGAACATGTTAATTTTTATTGTGCACTAACCCTCTTATGAGTTGTTTCGAGTTTGGTGTGGAGGAAGTTTTCAAGGATCAAGAGAGGAGTATGATGCAATATGATCAAGGAGAGTGAAAGCTCTAAGCTTGGGGATGCCCCGGTGGTTCACCCCTGCATATTCTAAGAAGACTCAAGCGTCTAAGCTTGGGGATGCCCAAGGCATCCCCTTCTTCATCGACAACATTATCAGGTTCCTCCCCTGAAACTATATTTTTATTCCGTCACATCTTATGTGCTTTGCTTGGAGCGTCGGTTTGTTTTTGTTTTTGTTTTTGTTTGAATAAATGGATCCTAGCATTCACTGTATGGGAGAGAGACACGCTCCGCTGTTGCATATGGACAAGTATGTCCTTAGGCTTTACTCATAGTATTCATGGCGAAGTTTCTTCTTCGTTAAATTGTTATATGGTTGGAATTGGAAAATGCTACATGTAGTAATTCTAAAATGTCTTGAATAATTTGATACTTGGCAATTGTTGTGCTCATGTTTAAGCTCTTGCATCATATACTTTGCACCCATTAATGAAGAAACACCTGGAGCTTGCTAATTTGGTTTGCATATTTGGTCTCTCTAAAGTCTAGATAATATCTAGTATTGAGTTTTGAACAACAAGGAAGACGGTGTAGAGTCTTATAATGTTTACAATATGTCTTTTATGTGAGTTTTGCTGCACCGGTTCATCCTTGTGTTTGTTTCAAATAACCTTGCTAGCCTAAACCTTGTATCGAGAGGGAATACTTCTCATGCATCCAAAATCCTTGAGCCAACCACTATGCCATTTGTGTCCACCATACCTACCTACTACATGGTATTTCTCCGCCATTCCAAAGTAAATTGCTTGAGTGCTACCTTTAAAATTCCATCATTCGTCTTTGCAATATATAGCTCATGGGACAAATAGCTTAAAAACTATTGTGGTATTGAATATGTACTTATGCACTTTATCTCTTATTAAGTTGCTTGTTGTGCGATAACCATGTTTCTGGGGACGCCATCAACTATTCTTTGTTGAATATCATGTGAGTTGCTATGCATGTCCGTCTTGTCTGAAGTAAGAGAGATCTACCACCTTAATGGTTGGAGCATACATATTGTTAGAGAAGAACATTGGGCCGCTAACTAAAGCCATGATTCATGGTGGAAGTTTCAGTTTTGGACATATATCCTCAATCTCATATGAGAATAACAATTGTTGCCACATGCTTATGCATTAAAGAGGAGTCCATTATCTGTTGTCCATGTTGTCCCGATATGGATGTCTAAGTTGAGAATAATCAAAAGCGAGAAATCCAAAATGCGAGCTTTCTCCTTAGACCTTTGTACAGGTGATGACCCACAAGTATAGCGGGTGTATCGTAGTATTTTCGATAAGTAAGAATGTCGATCCCAACGAGGAGCAGAAGGTGTTGACAAGCAGTTTCGATGAAGGATTCACTGTAAATGCTCACAGACAAGTATTCAGGGGGGTTTGATGTAACAGTTGAATAAAGTACGAGTAAGTAAAGTGCGGGAGTAACAATTGCAGCGAGTGGCCCAATCCTTTTTAGCACAAAGGACAAGCCGGTTTGTTTACTTATAATGACCAAACGTTCTCGAGGACACACGGGATTTTAGTCTAGTGCTTTCGCTACATACGGCTAAATAATCTTCATTGTTATGATAAGTGTTGTGTGGGTGAACCTATGCTAATGTACCGCCCTTCCTAGGACTAATACATACTTGTGATTATACCCCTTGCAAGCATCCGCAACTACAAGAAAGTAATTAAGAATAAATCTAACCACAGCCTTAAACTCTGAGATCCTGCTATCCCTCCTGCATCGATATACCAACGGGGGTTTAGGTTTCTGTCACTCCGGCAACCCCGCAATTGGCAAACGAATACAAGATGCATTCCCCTAGGCCCATAAATGGTGAAGTGTCATGTAGTCGACGTTCACATGACACCACTAGAAGAATAACACCACAACTTAAATATCACACCATTGAATATTACTCAACCATAGTTCACTACTAACATTTAGACTTCACCCATGTCCTCAAGAACTAAACGAACTACTCACGAGACATCATATGGAACATGATCAGAGGTGATATGATGATGAATAACAATCTGAACATAAACTTGGTTCAATGGTTTCACTCAATAGCATCAACAACAAGTAGAGATCGATACCGGGAGAGTTTCCCCTATCAAACAATCAAGATCAAACCCAAATTGCTACGGCGGTGACGGTGTCCAGCGGTGGAGACGGCGGTGATGATGGTGGAGATGATGATGATGGTGATGGAGATGATGTCCAGCTCGATGACGGTGACGATGGCGTCGATTTCCCCCTCCCGGAGGGAATTTCCCCGGCGGATTCCTGCCCGCCGGAGAGCTCTTTTCTCTCTGGTCTTCTCCGCCCCGCAGAGGCGGCTTTAACTCTTCGCGAGGTACCCTCTGTGGCTTAGGTCTTCAGGACGAAGGGTTTCGCGAAGAAAAGGAGGCGAAAGGGGCTATGGGCCCCCCACACCACATGGTGGCGCGGCCAGGCCATGGGCCGCGCCGCCCTATGGTGTGGGCCCACCCTGGGTCTTCTCAGCTCCTCCTTCTGGCTTCCTTCGTCATCTTGAAAAATAGGATTTTTGGTATAATTTCCTTCCAGAGTTGATCTTCTGAAATATTGCGTTCTGACGGTGCTTTTTCCAGCAGAATCCTGGCTCCGGTGCTTGATCCTCCAACAATGATGAAACATGCAAAATAGATGAAATAACATAAGTATTGTGTCCCAATATGAAATATATCAATGAATAACAGCAAATTATGATATAAAATAGTGATGCAAATTGGATGTATCAACTCCCCCCAAGCTTAGACTTCGCTTGTCCCCAAGCGAAACTGAGCTCGATAAACAGGACCACATGTTTATAGAGTGAAGAGTCGATAAATAAAATACGGACAAGAAGCATCATATTCATTCGCACAAGACATTATAGTAAACAACTTCCTCATATAACTCAACTTGAAACAAGTATAAGGTAATCACAAATAAAGGTGCATAGGAAATCATAGTTGGTGATGGCAAACTTCGTTCTTGGTCAGAGAACAATTAACAGATTATACTTATCTCATTGAGCAGCGCTCTCATGTTAAAATTTATAAGGCACAACTTGCATACTCAATCATAATGGTCTCTTCATGATCATTGATAACTTGCAAAGCTATATTCATTCAGATAAAACTTGTACTAAACAAGGAAGAATAAAAGACATGATGAAGCAAATCACAATATAATGGTTGGATCACAACTACTCAAATGCTTGCTTGAGATGGAGGGAAATAGGTTTACTGACTCAACATAAAGTAAAAGATAGGCCCTTCGCAGAGGGAAGCAGGGATTAAATCATGTGCTAGAGCTTTTTCAGTTTTGCAATCGTATAAAGAGGGTAAAAGTAACATTTTTGAGAGGTGTTTGTTGTTGTCAACGACTGGTAGCGGGTACTCTAACCCCCTTGCCAGACAAACCTTCAAAGAGCGGCTCCCATATTATTTTCATTTTATGTGGCACTCCTTCCAACCTTTTCTTTCACAAACCATGGCTAACCGAATCCTCGGGTGCCTGCCAACAATCTCATACCATGAAGGAGTGCCTTTTTATTTTAGTTTTATTATGATGATGACACTCCCCCCAACCTTTGCTTACACAAGCCATGGCTAACCAAATCCTTCGGGTGCCGTCCATCAATCACATACCATGGAGGAGTGTCTATTTAGTTTAATTAATTTGGGACTGGGAATCCCATTGCCAGCTCTTTTTGCAAAATTATTGGATAAGCGGATGAAGCCACTAGTCCATTGGTGAAAGTTGCCCAACAAGATTGAAAGATAAAACACCACATACTTCCTCATGAGCTATGAAACATTGACACAAATAAGAGATACTAAGTTTTGAATTGTTTAAAGGTAGCACATGAAGTATTTACTTGGAATGGCAGAAAATACCATGTAGTAGGTAGGTATGGTGGACACAAATGGCATCGGTTTGGGCTAAGGTTTGGATGCACGAGAAGTATTCCCTCTCAGTACAGGTCTTTGGCTAGCAAGGTTAATTAGCAAGCATAAGAGTCGAGGGAAACAAACAAATATACATGTGATAGAAACAATCATGCATCTTCCTTGTAAGCACAAACAATTTTAACTTCAGAATAATAAGCTATGAGCTAACAAGAAAGAAAGACAATGAAACATCTACATGTATTTCTCTTTTCTAACTAAACCTCAAAGTGTTGTTGCTATTGACCAATGCTAAGTTTGCCAAAACCAAATAGATTTATTCAATGCTCCCAAAGTGATACCAATACTAACAACAAGGTAAATCATATAGTAGAGATTGCAAACTAAAATAAGATGTGCAATACGTAAATGATAAGACTTCTCATTAATATTCCATAACGATAACTCACACCAAGGGATACATAGATAACCAACTAAAGGAGAGATACTTCCAACTGCAATCCATCTTATATGATAACTTCCCTACTCATGATATGACACTACTTGACAATAAAAAGTAAAAGGTAGTGATGATGTGATACCGCGGCACTCCCCAAGCTTGGAACAAACCAAGGGGATGCCAATACCGATGATGAATTACTCCTGCGGAGATGGTGGTGATGAATTCCGTCATCAAATTTCCAAGGAAGAGGCTCTCCATCAAGAAACGACATCTTGGCCTCGGGGAATCCTGAAACTAGCAAAGACGGCTTATGTATTTAAACCTGTTTTCATACTCACGCTTCGATTCTCGAACGTCATAAAGTTGTGCTTGGAGCTTGTTGGTGGTGTCGTGAAGTGAGAGGATGTCGCTCCAAAGCTTTGCGCTTTCCTTCTCATGTTCAAGAATGAGTTCAGACACAATCCTGTGGAAGATATCCACCTCACGCTCAGCCATCTTCTTGTATTTGAAAACCTCTTGTTCTAGCTTCTCCATCCTGTCTTCCAAGCTTCCTTCTCCTTTAGGACCCTGGACATCCTTGACCTGCAGTTCTCCTTCAACAAGCAGCAACTCCTTGGGGTGCATCCTCAGCTCCTCCATGTACAAGTTGCCAACATCCTTGCTGGAGCTGTCCTTCGGAGTTTCCGACGAAGACATGATGGCTCTAGATCCGAAACAAAACCTGGCAGAAACAGCTCGAAACAAAACACGTCGAGAACACGATATACGGACCTCCAGGGGTCCGGGGGATTATATAGCAAAAATTTTCACGACACAAGGGAAGTACCAGATCGAACTAGAGTCGGAAAGGGGCGACGAGGCGGCCAGACCATAGGTCAGCGCGGGCCCAGTCGGCCGCGCCGCCTATGGTGGCGCCTCGTGCGTCCTTTCCACTCCATTTCGAACTCGTAATTTTTCATATTTTCCAAAAACAGCAAAAATATTGTTCGGAAAGTAAATTGCGTACTTTTCATTACCAAAGATCGTTACCTATTCAAAATCGAGTTCTGGCGGACTGTCAATTTGCCCTTTGATGAAAGCCTCCGGTGTTTCCACTTGAATAATATCAACATCAACATTATAGGAATCACCCGAGATATAATGCTTGAGCCTTTGTCCATTCACCACTTGCGTAGCATTGCCTTGGAGAGAGCTAATTTTGATTGCTCCTGAACGATACACCTCCTCGACAACATATGGTCCTTCCCATTTCGAGAGTAATTTCCCTGCAAAGAATCTGAGGCGAGACCGATACAATAGGACTTTATCCCCAATATTAAATTCTCTTTTGATAATCCTCCTATCATGCCATTTTTTAACTTTCTCTTTAAAGAGTTTAGCATTTTCATAAGCTTCACTTCTCCATTCATCTATAGAACTTAATTGCAACAACCTCTTATCACCGGCAAGTTTAGGATCTTTATTTAATTCTCTAACAGCCCAATAAGCTTTGTGCTCTAGTTCTAAAGGTAAATGAAAAGCTTTCCCATAAACCATTTTATAAGGTGACATTCCCATGGGATTTTTATAAGCAGTTCTATAAGCCCATAGTGCATCCTTCAATTTACTAGCCCAATTCTTTCTAGTTTTATTAACGGTTTTTCCCAAAATAGATTTAATCTCTCTATTTGATAATTCTACTTGACCACTAGTTTGAGGATGATAAGCGGAAGCAATTCTATGATTAATACCATACTTAGCAAGAGTTTTTCTAAAACCTCCATGAATAAAATGAGAACCTCCATCAGTCATAATATATCTAGGCACTCCAAATCTAGGAAAAATAATGTCTAAAAGCATTCTTAAAGAGGTCTCACCATCAGCACTTTTTGTAGGTATAGCTTCCACCCATTTAGTAACATAATCAACAGCAACAAGTATGTGAGTGTTACCTTCTGAAGAGGGAAAAGGTCCCATGAAGTCAAATCCCCAACAATCAAACGGTTCAATAACAAGAGTATAATTCATGGGCATTTCATTACGTCTGGAGATATTACCAACCCTTTGGCATTCATCACAAGATAAAATAAACTTTCTCGCATCTTTGAAGAGAGTTGGCCAATAAAAACCTGATTGTAGAACCTTTTGCGCAGTTCTTTCTCCGGCGTGATGTCCTCCATAAGCACTACCATGACATTTACTCAATATCTCTTGTTGTTCATATTCGGGAACACATCTTCGCATAATACCATCCACTCCTTCTTTATATAAGTGTGGGTCATCCCAGAAATAATGCCTCAAGTCATAAAAGAACTTCCTCCTTTGCTGAGCTGAAAAGGTTGGAGGCAAGTACTTGGAAACAATAAAGTTAGCATAATCAGCATACCAAGGACTGTCTCGCGAGCTCACCTTTATTACAGCCAATTGTTCATTTGGAAAACTATCATTAACAGGAACAGGATCATAAGCAATATTTTCCAATCTAGACAAATTATCAGCAACAGGATTATCAGCACCTTTCCTATCTACAATATGTAAATCAAATTCTTGCAAAAGAAGTACCCATCTAATAAGCCTAGGCTTAGCATCTTTCTTTGTCATAAGGTATCTAATTGCAGCATGATCAGTATAAATAGTAACTTTTGAATCAACAATATAAGATCTAAATTTATCGCAAGCAAAGACTACAGCTAATAATTCTTTTTCAGTTGTAGCATAATTTCTTTGAGCAGCATCAAGAGTTTTACTAGCATAATGAATAACATTCAATTTTTTATCTACTCGCTGTCCAAGAACAGCGCCTACAGCAAAATCACTAGCATCACACATAATCTCAAAGGGTAAGTTCCAATCAGGAGGTTCAACTATAGGAGCAGTTGTTAAGGCTTTCTTAAGAGTTTCAAAAGCTTCCTTACAATCGTCATCAAAAACAAAAAGGTACGTCTTTTTGAAGAAGATTAGTAAGAGGCTTTGAAATCTTGGAGAAATCTTTAATAAATCTCCTATAAAACCCAGCATGACCAAGAACACTACGAATACCTTTAACATCCCTCGGATAGGGCATCTTCTCAATTGCTTCAACTTTAGCTCTATCAACTTCAATACCTCTCTCAGAAATTTTGTGTCCCAATACAATTCCTTCATTAACCATAAAGTGGCATTTCTCCCAATTAAGAACAAGGTTAGTTTCTTCACATCTCTGCAAAACTTTATCAAGGTTTCGCAAGCAACTATCAAAAGAATTCCCATAGACGGAAAAATCACCCATGAATACCTCTACAATACTCTCACAAAAACCATGAAAAATAGCAGACATGCATCTTTGAAAAGTAGCAGGAGCATTACATAAACCAAAAGGCATGCGTCTATAAGCATAAGTTCCATAGGGACAAGTAAAAGTGGTTTTCTCTTGATCTTTAGCTTTAACAGCAATTTGTGAAAACCCAGAATAACCATCAAGAAAGCAAAAAATGAGTATTTTTAGACAATCTTTCTAGCATTTGATCAATAAATGGTAAAGGGTAATGATCTTTCTTAGTAACTTTATTAACTTTTCGAAAATCAATGCACATTCTATACCCTACAACTACTCTTTGAGGGATGAGCTCATCATTATCATTAGGCACAACAGTCATTCCTCCTTTCTTGGGAACGCAATGAAGGAGATATGCCCTAGAGGCAATAATAAAGTGGTTATTATTTATATCTTTATGTTTATGATAAATGTTTATATATCATGCTAGAATTGTATTAACCAAAACATTAGTACATGTGTGATATGTAGACAAACAAGAAGTCCCTAGTATGCCTCTTAAACTAGCTTGTTGATTAATGGATGATTAGTTTCATAATCATGAACATTGGATGTTATTAATAACAAGGTTATGTCATTGTGTGAATGATGTAATGGACACACCCAATTAAGCGTAGCATAAGATCTCGTCATTAAGTTATTTGCTATAAGCTTTCGATACATAGTTACCTAGTCCTTATGACCATGAGATCATGTAAATCACTTATACCGGAAAGGTACTTTGATTACACCAAACACCACTGCGTAAATGGGTGGCTATAAAGGTGGGATTAAGTATCCGGAAAGTATGAGTTGAGGCATATGGATCAACAGTGGGATTTGTCCATCCCGATGACGGATAGATATACTCTGGGCCCTCTCGGTGGAATGTCGTCTAATGTCTTGCAAGCATATGAATGAGTTCATAAGAGACCACATACCACGGTACGAGTAAAGAGTACTTGTCAGGAGACGAGGTTGAACAAGGTATAGAGTGATACCGAAGATCAAACCTCGGACAAGTAAAATATCGCGAGACAAAGGGAATTGGTAATTTATGTGAATGGTTCATTCGATCACTAAAGTCATCGTTGAATATGTGGGAGCCATTATGGATCTCCAGATCCCGCTATTGGTTATTGGTCGGAGTGAGTACTCAACCATGTCCACATAGTTCTCGAACCGTAGGGTGACACACTTAAAGTTGGATGTTGAAATGGTAGCACTTGAATTATGGAATGGAGTTCGAATATTTGTTCGGAGTCCCGGATGAGATCCCGGACATCACGAGGAGTTCCGGAATGGTCCAGAGAATAAGATTCATATATAGGATGTCATTTTATGTGAAATAAAATGTCGCGGAAGGTTCTATGGAAGGTTCTAGAAGGTTCTAGAAAAGTCCGGAAGAAACCACCAAGGAAGGTGGAGTCCACAAGGGACTCCACCTCCATGGCCGGCCAGCCCTAGTGGGGGTGGAGTCCCAAGTGGACTCCACCATAGGGGGCCGGCCAACCCCCACATGGGAGGTGGGAATCCCACCTTTGGGTGGGAGTCCTAGTTGGGCTAGGTTTCCCCCCTCCTATGGAAGGTTTTGGTTTCGGGTCTTATTCGAAGACTTGGACACCAACACTTGGGATCCACCTATATAATGAGGGGCCAAGGGAGGGGGCCGGCCACCCCAAGACCATAGCTTGGCCGCCCCCCTTGAGTGGCCGGCCACCCCCTCCCAAACCCTAGCTTTGCTCCTCCACTTCATATTGCCCGCATAGCTTAGCGAAGCTCCGCCGGACTTCTACACCGCCACCGACACCACGCCGTCGTGCTGTCGGATTCAAGAGGAGCTACTACTTCCGCTGCCCGCTGGAACGGGGAGGTGGACGTCGTCTTCATCAACAACCGAACGTGTGACCGAGTACGGAGGTGCTGCCCGTTCGTGGCGCCGGAACCGATCGTGATCAAGATCTTCTACGCGCTTTTGCAAGCGGCAAGTGATCGTCTACCGCAGCAACAAGAGCCTCATCTTGTAGGCTTTGGAATCTCTTCAAGGGTGAGACTCGATACCCCCTCGTTGCTACCGTCTTCTAGATTGCATCTTGGCTTGGATTGCGTGTTCGCGGTAGGAAAATTTTTGTTTTCTATGCAACGTTATCCTACACGCAATGCACAGGACTAACCCATCTACTATCAGCAATATGATATATAATACCAGCTTCAAGAAGTCTTAATACCTCATTCCTTACCACTTCCTTCATCTTCGGAATTAGGCGACGCTGATGTTCAACAACAGGCTTTGCATCATCTTCCATATTAATAGCATGTTGGCAAATAGAAGGAGAAATCCCTTTCAAATCATCAAGAGTATAGCCAATAGCTCCTCGGTGTTTCTTCAATATTTCCAATAACCTTTCTTCTTCAAACTCTGAAAGCTTAGAACTAATAATAACAGGATATATTTTCTTATCATCAATATGAGCATATTTAAGGTTATCAGGCAAAGGCTTTAAATCAAAAACAGGATCTTCCTTTGGTGGCGGTGTTGTACCCAGATCTTCCACCGGTAAATCATGCTTGAGAATAGGTTGGCGAAGAAAAATTTCCTCAAGCTCATCTCTTTCTTTCCTAAAGACTTCACTCTCGCTATCCTCCAAATGTTGCTGCAAAGGATTATTAGGAACAAGAACAATAGATGCACACTGCTCCATTTTAAAATCATTACTAGGCAAGTCAGCTTTATAAGGAGTTTTGGTAAATTTAGAGAAGTTAAACTCATAAGATTCACCAGCAAATTTAGTCAAAATTTTCTCTTTCTTGCAATCTATAATAGCTCCACAAGTATTTAGAAAAGGTCTACCAAAAATAATAGGACAATAATCACTAGCAGCAGAACCAAGTACCAAAAAGTCAGCAGGATATTTAATCTTACCGCATAAAACTTCCACATCTCGAACAATACCAATTGGAGAAATAGTTTCTCTATTAGCCAACTGAATAACCACATCAATATCTTCAAGTTCACAAGAATCAATTTCATGCATAATCTCCGTGTAAAGCTCATAAGGAATAGCACTAACACTTGCACCAATATCACATAATCCATAATAGCAATGATCACCAATTCTAACAGATAGCATAGGAACACTAGCTTGTTTGGGTTTATTAGGATGTGAAACAATATTAGAAGCATCTTCTGAAAATAATATGACCATCCTCCACATTTTCGGTCACAAGATCTTTAACTATTGCAACAAGGTTCAACTTTTATTTGTTCTTCAGGTTCTACAGGTTTTTTTTCACTTTTATAAACCGCACTATTTATAACAGGACTCCTTCATTCGAGCCGGGAAAGGAGTATTTTCAATATAAGCTTCAGCAATCACATGATCAGCATTTTCAACTACAACGCATTTATTAATAGATGAATCAATTTTATCTTTATACGGTTCATGATACTTATCAAAATTCTTCTTTGGCAATTCATAATGAGAGGCAAAAGCTTTATAAAGATTTTCAGCAACTTGAGAATCAAGACCATATGTAGCACTCATATTACGAAATTTATCAGTATCCATAAAAGCTTCAATGCATTTATAATCATAAATTATACCTGATTCTCTATCCTTGTCGTTCTCCCAACCTTCAGTATTTTCTTGGATCCGATCAAGAAGGTCCCTTTTAAACTCTTCTTTGTTGCGTGTAAATGATCCAGAACAAGAAGTATCCAGCAAGGTTTTGTCTTGAAAAGAAAGTCTTGCATAGAAATTATCAATAATAACATTACCAGGAAGCTCATGAATGGGGCATTTGAGCATTAAAGACTTCAATCTCCCCCAAGCTTGGGCAATACTCTCTCCATCATGAGGCCAAAAATTATATATGCGATTCCGATCCTTGTGAATTTCACTTGGAGGATAGAACTTAGAATAAAACCGGGGCACAATATCATTCCATTCAAGAGAATCCCCATTATCCAAGAATTTATACCAATGCGCCGCTTTACCGGACAGCGATAAAGAGAATAGTTTCTTCCTCACTTCATCCATAGCAATACCTGCACACTTGAATAAACCGCATAATTCATGTAAGAACAATAAATGATCTCCAGGGTGGACAGTTCCATCCCCTTCATAGCGGTTATCCATAACACGTTCAATAATTTTCATAGGTATTTTATATGGTATCACTTCCTCACCTGGCGCCTCATCTACTACCGTTGCAGTAGTAGTAGATTTCCCAAATAAAAATTGAAGAGAAGATCTCTCCATAATGACTTATAGCAGCAGACAGAAATAAAATCAGCACAAACAGTAAAGGTTTTCCTTACCAATTCCACTTACCAATAGCGCTTCACTCCCCGGCAACGGCGCCAGAAAATAGTCTTGATGACCCACAAGTATAGGGGGTGTATCGTAGTATTTTCGATAAGTAAGAATGTCGATCCCAACGAGGAGCGAAGGTGTTGACAAGCAGTTTCGATGAAGGATTCACCGTAAATGCTCACAGAGACAAGTATTCGTGGGGGTTTGATGTAACAGTTGAATAAAGTACGAGTAAGTAAAGTGCGAGAGTAACAATTGCAGCGAGTGGCCCAATCCTTTTTAGCACAAAGGACAAGCCGGTTTGTTTACTTATAATGACCAAACGTTCTCGAGGACACACGGGATTTTAGTCTAGTGCTTTCGCTACATACGGCTAAATAATCTTCATTGTTATGATAAGTGTTGTGTGGGTGAACCTATGCTAATGTACCGCCCTTCCTAGGACTAATACATACTTGTGATTATACCCCTTGCAAGCATCCTCAACTACAAGAAAGTAATTAAGAATAAATCTAACCACAGCCTTAAACTCTGAGATCCTGCTATCCCTCCTGCATCGATATACCAACGGGGGTTTAGGTTTCTGTCACTCCGGCAACCCCGCAATTGGCAAACGAATACAAGATGCATTCCCCTAGGCCCATAAATGGTGAAGTGTCATGTAGTCGACGTTCACATGACACCACTAGAAGAATAACACCACAACTTAAATATCACACCATTGAATATTACTCAACCATAGTTCACTACTAACATTTAGACTTCACCCATGTCCTCAAGAACTAAACGAACTACTCACGAGACATCATATGGAACATGATCAGAGGTGATATGATGATGAATAACAATCTGAACATAAACTTGGTTCAATGGTTTCACTCAATAGCATCAACAACAAGTAGAGATCGATACCGGGAGAGTTTCCCCTATCAAACAATCAAGATCAAACCCAAATTGCTACGGCGGTGACGGTGTCCAGCGATGGAGACGGCGGTGATGATGGTGGAGATGATGATGATGGTGATGGAGATGATGTCCAGCTCGATGACGGTGACGATGGCGTCGATTTCCCCCTCCCGGAGGGAATTTCCCCGGCGGATTCCTGCCCGCCGGAGAGCTCTTTTCTCTCTGGTCTTCTCCGCCCCGCAGAGGCGGCTGTAACTCTTCGCGAGGTACCCTCTGTGGCTTAGGTCTTCGGGACAAAGGGTTTCGCGAAGAAAAGGAGGCGAAAGGGGCTGTGGGCCCCCCACACCACATGGTGGCGCGGCCAGGCCATGGGCCGCGCCGCCCTATGGTGTGGGCCCACCCTGGGTCTTCTCAGCTCCTCCTTCTGGCTTCCTTCGTCATCTTGAAAAATAGGATTTTTGGTATAATTTCCTTCCAGAGTTGATCTTCCGAAATATTGCGTTCTGACGGTGCTTTTTCCAGCAGAATCCTGGCTCCGGTGCTTGATCCTCCAACAATGATGAAACATGCAAAATAGATGAAATAACATAAGTATTGTGTCCCAATATGAAATATATCAATGAATAACAGCAAATTATGATATAAAATAGTGATGCAAATTGGACGTATCAACAGGCGGCATGGAAGTACCCCATTGTGACACTTGGTTAAAACATGTGTATTGTGATGATCCGGTAGTCCAAGCTAATTAGGACAAGGTGCGGGCACTATTAGTATACTATGCATGAGGCTTGCAACTTGTAAGATATAATTTACATAACTCATATGCTTTATTACTACCGTTGACAAAATTGTTTCATGTTTTCAAAATAAAAGCTCTAGCACAAATATAGCAATCGATGCTTTCCTCTTTGAAGGACCATTCTTTTTACTTTTATGTTGAGTCAGTTCACCTATCTCTCTCCACCTCAAGAAGCAAACACTTGTGTGAACTGTGCATTGATTCCTACATACTTGCATATTGCACTTATTATATTACTCTATGTTGACGATTATCCATGAGATATACATGTTATAAATTGAAAGCAACCGCTGAAACTTAATCTTCCTTTGTGTTGCTTCAACACCTTTACTTTGATTTATTGCTTTATGAGTTAACTCTTATGCAAGACTTATTGATGCTTGTCTTGAAGTGCTATTCATGAAAAATCTTTGCTTTATGATTCACTTGTTTACTCATGTCATTTCCATTGTTTTGATCGCTGCATTCATTACATATGTTTACAAATAGTATGATCAAGGTTATGATGGCATGTCACTCCAGAAATTATCTTTGTTATCGTTTTACCTGCTCGGGACGAGCAGAACTAAGCTTGGGGATGCTGATACGTCTCCGACGTATCGATAATTTCTTGTGTTCCATGCCACATTATTGATGATATCTACATGTTTTATGCACACTTTATGTCATATTCGTGCATTTTCTGGAACTAACCTATTAACAAGATGCCGAAGAGCCAGTTGCTGTTTTCTGCTATTTTTGGTTTCAGAAATCCTAGTAACGAAATATTCTCGGAATTGGACGAAATCAACGCCCAGGGTACTATTTTGCCACGAAGCTTCCAGAAGACCGAAGGAGAGTCGAAGTGGGGCCACGAGGTGGCGAAACACCAGGGCGGCGCGGCCCAGGCCCTGGCCGCGCCGACCTATGGTATGGGCCCCTCGTGCCGCCTCTTTACCTGCCCTTCCGCCTACAAATAGCCTTCGTCGCGGAACCCCCAGTACCGAGAGCCACGATACGGAAAACCTTACTGAGACGCCGCCGCCGCCAATCCCATCTCGGGGATTACGAGATCTCCTCCGGCACCCGCCGGCGAGGGGATTCATCTCCCGGAGGACTCTTCACCGCCATGGTCGCCTCCGGAGTGATGAGTGAGTAGTTCACCCCTGGACTATGGGTCCATAGCAGTAGCTAGATGGTTGTCTTCTCCTCATTGTGCTTCATTGTTGGATCTTGTGAGCTGCCTAACATGATCAAGATCATCTATCTGTAATACTATATGTTGTGTTTGTCGGGATCCGATGGATAGAGAATACTAAGTTATGTTAATTATCAAGTTATTACCTATGTGTTGTTTATGATCTTGCATGCTCTCCGTTATTAGTAGAGGCTTTGGCCAAGTTTTTGCTCTTAACTCCAAGAGGGAGTATTTATGCTCGATAGTGGATTCATGCCTCCATTGAATGCAGGACAGTGATGTGAAAAGTTCTAAGGTTGTGGATGTGCTGTTGCCACTAGGGATAAAACATTGATGCTATGTCTAACGATGTAGTTATTGATTACATTACGCACCATACTTAATGCAATTGTCTGTTGTTTTGCAACTTAATACTGGAAGGGGTTCGGATGATAACCTGAAGGTGGACTTTTTAGGCATAGATGCATGCTGGATAGCGGTCTATGTACTTTGTCGTAATGCCCAATTAAATCTCACTATATTTATCATGACATGTATGTGCATTGTTATGCCCTCTCTATTTGTTAATTGCCCGACTGTAATTTGTTCACCCAACATGCTTTTATCTTATGGGAGAGACACCTCTAGTGAACTGTGGACCCCGGTCCTATTCTTTACATCGCATACAATCTACTGCAATACTTGTTTTACTGTTTTCTGCAAACAATCATCTTCCACACAATACGGTTAATCCTTTGTTACAGCAAGCCGGTGAGATTGACAACCTCACTGTTTCGTTGGGGCAAAGTACTTTGGTTGTGTTGTGCAGGTTCCACGTTGGCGCCGGAATCTCTGGTGTTGCGCCGCACTACATCCCGCCGCCATCAACCTTCAACGTGCTTCTTGACTCCTACTGGTTCGATTAAACCTTGGTTTCTTACTGAGGGAAACTTGCCGCTGTGCGCATCACACCTTCCTCTTGGGGTTCCCAACGGACGTGTCAACTACACGCATCACTCCTCCGCCGCCGCCTGGGCCGCCGCCTCCTCCTTCGCCTGGCACGCCACCTGCAACCCCGCCAGCTGGGCGACTAAGCGGGCCCTGTCCCTAGCCGCCTCCGCCACCGCTTCGTCCCTGGCGGCGATGGTCCATGTCGGAGCACAGTAACCCCCAGCCATGGCGATCGCATAGCTGTTGGCTACCTCCTCCGCCAACCGCGCCTGGCGGCGCTGGGCGTCCCCAACGAGGGTCTCGAAGGAGGCGACCAGAACGAGCTGGTCGCCGGCGCAGTCGAAGCGGCCAGGGACGGTGGCGTCGTCATCCGCGATGTCGTGGATGACGGCGTCCGCTGGTGGGGCCGCTGGAGGGCCCGCCCGTGCCTCCGTGAGCTCCGCCCTGGCGTTGGCGATCTCCGCCCTGGTCGCCGCGAGGTGCCCTTCGGCGCGCTCTGCCGCCTCCGCCGCCGCCGCCTCCAGGTCCAGCTGCTGGGCCTCAACGCCGGCGGCGACTACCTCCTCCTCCTCCTCCGGGTGGAGTTGGCGGCACATGTGAACAACGTGCTCCCAACTAAGGTTCTGCTCGGGCATGGATGGATGGTAGGGTTTAGCTTGAGGTGTGCCCGTCGCCCCCACCGGTGTCCACCATATATAGCCACGGCGGGGCGGGAAACGGCGTTGGCGCGCAGGTCGTTTCCGAAACGCCGGCGAAACTTCCTCACGCGGGAACAGTTAATCGCCGGCAGCAGTCCTCGACGGGACGTAAAACGCCATTAGCGAGTTTAACGCTGTCCCCGCTAAAAAAATGCGTCTGCACCTCTGGAGGTACACCGACGCAAACGGTCGCCCTGCGCCACATGGGTCCACGGGCCGACGTAAACGGACATTTCGGACGTCCGAAATGCGTCGGCCCGCTGGAGATGCCCTTAGCATAACTTGGTACTCTAAGTCCTCAACACTTGTCAAGAATTGGAGGGAGTAGTTGGATAATTAGATACTACACAAACCGTTCTCTTTTAAGTTTTCTTTTTTAACTTCATACTAAATTAAAGTTAATGAAAAGAGCCTTTTCAGTTTTCTTTTTTAACTTCGTAGTAAATTAGAGTTAATGAATAGAGGACGGAGGATGCACTTTCATTTCAATGAATAAGACTTATATTTTTTCTAAAATTCAACTACGTAAATTTTTGACCGAGCTTCTAGCTTATTTTAAATATTTATAATTCAAAATTAATACCATTAGATACATCATGAAATATATTCTCATATGATACTTATATAATCTCATGGTTTTTGTTAGTTCTTTCTAAGTGTTCGATCAAACTTTATCTAGCTTGATTTTTTCAAAGAAATATATAGGTCTTATGTGGCGACCTGGATCTGGTAGGATCCAAGAGTCTATGTGCATCAACTGTACTAGTTTCAAGGATTTGCTCACATTCACGAGTTAGATATTATAGTCATCTCATTATTAGATCGCAACATATCTGGATACATAGTCATTAATTATATAAATGCATTTAGGCTATAGTAACAGTGGAAAACAAATAAATTGGTGGATCCAGCAAATGTGCCACAGGTAATCGACTGGAGTGACCCGAACATCGTATCTCACTTATTATCGAAACAACCTGCAACATAATACTTTGCAGCCACGAATTGTCAGTGCATTGAATGTGTGGCAAGTTACACCAAATACAGTAATAGACTTATTTTTACATGCTTAGGGATGTCAAAGTAGTATTTGCCTAAAGCAACATTTTACATTAGTAAACCACATTTTAGCATTTCCGAAGTTCTAACTTGTCCTATGTTTAATAAACAATTTTATCAAGTAATATAAGGCTAGAGATCACATAGTCCAGCTAGCCTAGATGAAAATTACCCATGAATGACACACGGACATATGGCTTTCCCAAAATCCCACCAATGAACAACGCACATACATAGGGTTTGATATTAGTTTTATGTTTAGAAAGACAAAGTTGAGAAGGAACATCTTCAAGTTAAGTTTACTCATCTTCGTCCATAAACCGTGGGCACGACTAATAGATTAGAGCATCTCCAGCCGCGTCCCCCAAAGCGTCCCCCAAAGCAATTTGGGGCGCGCCGGACCAAAAAACCGTTCCAGCCGTGTCCCTCAAAGCCCATTTTTGTTCGGCGCGGCCCGATACGGTGTCCGGCGCCCCGAGCCCGTCCCCGTCCCACAGGGGACGCTCCGGGGACGCCGGACACACCGAAAAGCGAGGCGGGGAGTGGCGGGGCCGACCCGTCAGCGGCACAATAAATTTTAACCTAACCGTCGCCTACCTCGCGATGGAAGTTAATTGGCTTTGCAGTGACGGTGCAGTCCCCGCAGAGGTGCAACGACGCGTCCCGTCGCACCTAGCTCTGCGTGCCGGCGTTAATGAGCGCCACCGCTCCTCCGCCTCCCTCCGGCCTATAAAAGGGCCGCCTCTCATCGTCTCTCTCACACACAAACCCTAGCGCCTCTCCCCCAAACCCTAGCCACCACCATCTCAACAAGACTCGACGCTATATTTGTGTCCACCACGGTTCCAACTATGTATTAGTTTGTGGAAACCACGTACCCAATTATGTATTAGTTTGTGGAAATTGAAATAAAAATGCCAAAAAAAGTATTTTAAATGTTTGGGGGCGGCGTTTGGGGGACGCGGCTGGGGAGCGACGTCCCCCAAACACGGCACGAACAAAAAACGTCACTCAAACGCTCAATCCGGTGCGGTTTGGGGGGACGCTTTGGGGGACGCGGCTGGAGATGCTCTTAGTTCACACTTTTCCCACATGGAACAACAAGAAGGTCATGCCAAGATCTTCCCCAAATGCCTAACTACTTATTTGTAGGCAAGTCCGTTCCAAATAGACATATAGTCTCACACCAATAACGGTCCTTAAGTAGGTTTTCATAACTAGTCAAGCGAGAGCCCATAATGACATTGCCTGCACGAACATGATTTTTTTTGGACTCCCTAGGCGGCGGACAACACCAATTTAATCATACAACTCCATACGCGATGACCCATCATACTACTCCTCCCAGGATGAATCCTTTTTAGTTTTATTTGATAAACATGTTTAACAAACCATGTTTATTTCATAAACATTATTTCATTTGAGCCCCCCCCCCCCCCCCCCCCCCCCCCCACCACCACCACCACCACCACCACCACCAATGATTTTTCATGTAGCGAGTAAGCATAACTATAATATTCAAAAGGTTCACTAGAATACAATCTAGCAACATTTTACCTAAGTTGACAAAGTGGGGTGATGATTCCTATGGCTTATTGTACCATAGGACATCAAAACATCGCCATTTCTAACAATACTTGAGTTACATAATAAAACTATCCATGCATTCCTATTTTTCATAACCAAAGTAGCATAGCAAAAAATAATGGGGCAAGAATATGTAGGTGCAACTTGGCTGAGCAAGAACAATGCGGCCCTACTTCCTCCTCGCTTTCGCACTCACGGTCTAAACCAACTAGCGCATAGTAAAGCATCGAATGAATGACCATAAAAAAGAACCCAATAAAGCATGTAGCAAAGCAACTCCCCTTAAAATATCACTCACATAACCCTACACATAGTAAAGTGTTATTCTTGTTAAATTTACGGGCTTAGGAAGAAGGATGGATGGGCAAGTTTTCAAAAAAAAAAAATTGAAGATCATGGCCAAATTAGTATATAACTTAAGCTTAAGAGTAAAATGCATCGATAGTACTGGAACTTGGAGACCAAAATCGATATGATCACCGACCTTTTGAATATGCAACGTACGGTGACTAAATACGTCACAATGTTCATCACCGACTCAATTTATATGGTCGTATTTGTTGATGTGGCAATGATATCTTTTGCAGAAAAGCATCCTGATAAATAAAAAAAATTCAGGCACCAGTTTCCTCCTGATGCGTGTTTTCTTTTTTTTGCAAAAACGTCCCCTGACAATTGGGTCACTTGACAACATCACCTCACTCTCTTTATCTTTCTTTCTTCTCCGGTAACCCAAAAACCTATATTCAGTCTTCCAAAAACGGCTATCTATATATGAGCATCGACGAATTCTCCCGCGACATTTCAATTGCGTTTTTTCAGTTCGTGTTTACGGGTTCTGTTCTGCGCCGGCTGCAAAATCACCCCCCCCCCCCCCCCCCCCCTCCCCATGTTTTCGGAAGACTGCTGTTAGAGAGTATGTGCGAGGCGGCCGCGACCGCAGTCCTGGGCGGGCTCCTCCGCGACTGTTCCTGAAGGATAATCCTGGCACACTAGTTAGTGCAGACAGGTTTTCCGTTTTCTGAATAATAGCCGAGCAGTGTGCACCTGTCCACACCTCGAGCTTCAGTTTATTTCTTCAGAGTTTTAGCTGTAGAATTGGTCGCCTTGACCAAGTATCGTGGGATGGCACCATGACTATCTGATCGTGGCGACATTAACACGAACGCTGTGGGATGGCGCAGCCTGTAAGTTCGGGTGTAGTGGCCGTTTTCAGTCGAGCATTTCACGGATCATCGAATCCATAAATAAAGGAAACCAGAAAAGGTCGCAGTTGTTGTGCGCGACGCAAATCTCTCTCTCGTGTCTCTGTAGTTCTCACATACACTCACTCTGTCACCATTGCTAGCGATTCTAGCAACAACAGTTCCCAGGCGTCGCCCGACCACTGCCTCTGGCCGAGGTGTCCTGTGGCGCATCCGGCGAGGTCGTGGAGTTCAACGTCTCCTCATCCCCCGGCCCCCGCCTCTCGGGCGCGCTCACCCCGTCCATTTCGGCGTTGTGCGGCCTCCGCGTGCTCATGCTCGCCTCCGACGCGCTCGCAGGCCTGCTACCCACCGCGATCTGGACGCTGCGCCACCTCCGCGTGCTCGACCTCTGCGGCAAAAAACAAAATCCTACGACCCGCTACTGCACACCTGCAGCGGCTACGCGTAAACACGATGCCGCCCGCACCATCGCAGGAAACGGCCGTGTGCGCACGCATTCCACCTGAGCTGCGCCAGCAGCACATTCTCGGCCAGAACGCAGCGCTGTCCAGGCCACCACGGACACGGAGCCATGGAATACTCCTCGTCTTCCAACGCCGTCCCGGCCACCACGGACTCCTCGTCTTCCAACGCCTTCGCCGGCCGCCCGCATTGCCCTGCTCGAGCGACGCCGCCCGCGTGGTCCGGCGGCTCCACCTCCCTCTCCTCGTCGGGTCCTTGTCCAGTGCCGCGGGCGCAGTGGGAGTGGGGCGGCCACATCACCAGCGGCGATTCGGCCGAGTGGGGCGCGGTGGGAGTCGCCGCCGGCGAGGGAGGCAGTGGTCAACGCCGGGCGGCGAGGTCGGACGGGAGGAGTGGACGTGGATTGGGAATCTTACGAGAGAAGTTCAATTAGGGCATCTTCAATGCAGAGCGCTTATGTGTGGGGACTAAACAGGCAAAAAATGGTAAGCGCCCATGCAAAAGTCGAAGTCTCCAACGCTAATAGGAAACTGTGGGCGCTTGAGCGATTTAAGGAAAATATAAAAGAAAAGGAAGGCAGGCATGGAAATTGGCCTGCCGCGAAAAAAACGAGCTAGCGCTCGACTCTAGCTTTTGCATCCACGCAAGTCATTTTCCCAGGATCGACTGGGATTCTTTCCTAACTACCGGGATAGTAAGCCTAGCGCCTGGCAGTAGCGCCTGCATTGTACATGGCCTTAGGCCTCGTTCGTTTAATACCTACTAGGTGGCTTGGATTGATATGGATTAGAGCCCGTTCCTGGTTTTCCTGCCCGGCGCGAATTTTTTTCCAGACCTCCAAAATTGACTCTTCGCTTACTCCCTGCCGGTAAAATTAGCCCAGTCAATCCCGTCATCTTCTATTAAAATGGTCAGGAAAAATTCCAGCCCCACTTGACGTCTGGAAAAAATTTCCCGTCCGCGGCCGCAAGAAAAAGCAAGCGCAATGGGTGTGAAACGGAGACTATCCGAACTGTTGGAGACATGCCAGTGATTAGAGAAAAGGAATTACCGGGAGTTGTTCGGGTTTGGGTGGAGAGTTGGGATTCACCCAATCCACGCCTGGATGGAATCCATGTTTGGATTCAATCCAATCAAAACGAACAAGGCCTTAGGGTATCTCCAGCGGCGCGACGCATTTTAGCGTCCGCGCGCGTCCGTTTGCGTCGGGCCTTTTGGTCGAAATCGACCGCGCGTCCGTTTGCGTCGTGGGTGGCTCCAGCGGCACGACGCATTTTTTAGGAGGAGTCATTTTTTTAAAACATGAAACATAATGTACATACTTAAAACATAAAAAAACCTAAACGACTACTGCTGCGCATCGTGGCCGTGCTGCTCCTTGTCGCTGTCGAGCACGATGAGCTCCGGTATGACCCACGGCCAGTAGCCATCCGGGGGAGCGTACGCCGGGCGCGCTTGCGGTGCTCGAGGTTGAGGAGGCTGCGGCTGTGGCGGCGGTGGAGGCGCCCAGGGCTGCGGCTGTGGCGGCGGTTGAGGTGCCCAGCCATAAGGCTGCGGCGGCGGTGGAGGAGGCGCCCAGGGAAATGGCTGTGGCAGCGGTGGAGGAGGCGCCGAGTCCAGGAGCGCCTGTCGAAGGGCTTCATCCGCCGACAGGCCCGGCGGCATGACAGCGGTGGCGTAGCGGGGCAGCGGCGGCTGCACAGACGCGTCGTACTCGGAGACGAGGACGCCGAGCTTCGCCATCTCGTCGTCCGTCATGTTGTCGGGGAACTCGAAGTTCCGGCCCTCCGCCATGGCCTGCTGCCATTCGTGGAAGACGAGAGCGACGTAGTCGTCGCTGTCGTCCTTCACCTCCTCGCTATGGTACGCGAGCGCCTCGATGTAGTCGTCATCGTCGTCGTACGCAGCGTAGGCTTCGTCGTCGTCGTCGTCCTCGCGGTCGTTGTGCTGCGTCTGTTGACGACGCGTCGGCGCCTGCTGACGACGAGCCGGTGCCTGCTGACGACGAGCCGGCGGTGCAGGGCCGAAGGGATAATCCCTGTCGCCCATGAAGTCAGCCATGCGTCTACTGTCCGTCTCCGTGGACAGGTACGTACGTCATTGCTCGGAGTCGATGGCGTACGCCGGATCGGCGCGGAGGTCCGCCGGCAGATACCGCCTCCTGCGCCGGATCTCCGCGGTCCGATCAGGCTCGCGCGCAGGTACTGGAGGGATGGGCACCCGGCGGCAGCTGAGCCGCCAGCCGCTAGGTAGCTGCACACCGGACCAGGCGTCGCACGGCACCCATCTGCCGTGCATGAGCCTCCCCACCGTCACGGGGAGCGACACCTTCTTGCTGCCGCTGCCGGAGGCCTCGAAGTCGTTCTTCTTCTTCCCCATGGCGGAGCGGCGGTTGTGGTGCGTGTGGAGCTGTGGGCGAAAGAGCAACGCGGCCGGTGGACTTTTAAGGGCGGCCGCGCGCGGGATACGATGCCATTGAAGGCGCCGCAGAAGCCCAGCCGCCGCCCGCCAGTGCACGCGCAGAACAGGCAGCCGCGGCATTCATGGCTAAGGCTGCGGCGCAGACGCGGAAGCGCTGACCGCGGAAGCGATGGCCGCCGAAGCGATGCCCTCGATGCAGGCTCGCTGCCAGGCGGGCCCGGTGAAGACCGGAGCGGACACTTTGCGCGTCCGCGCAGCGTCTGCCGAGACGCAAACCTGGCGCATATTTGGGCCAGGTTTGCGTCTCCGCGGACGGCCCGGTCACTTTGCGTCGTGCCGTTGGAGAGGGTGCCAGACGCATTTACGGTCAAAGCGGACGCAAACGGTCACGCCGCTGGAGATGCCCTTACTCCCTAAACTCTGTCTCAAAGTTTAGATTATACTAGCAAAAGTGCCCGTGCGTTGCAACGGGAAAATATACTTATATAACTTTGGGAACAACTGTAGTACGGACGATCGCCGATTGCGTGGAACTGCAATTGGGCTGCCAACGTGAAAAGAAGCTCATCGTGACTCATTGCACCGCCAACAACCGCCTCTCCAATAACCTTTCAATCGGCATGGTTATCAACTCGTGGTCGCTCCAGCAACCTACAAAAAAATTCAAACTAATTTATCGATTCTTCAATTACATCGGGTCTCATCTATATTCTGCTCTGGAGAAACAAAGCATAATTAAAAATAGTTATAGAAAAGGGACATATGGTTCCAAAAAAAAGGTGTCATGCAAATTAAGCTAGCACTCACATGATTAAAAATAAAGTTTTCTACAAACATACACGATACTATAATTGTTGGAACTGCAGACTCCTAGTACCCGCCGAAGGCCGCTCTGCGCATTATGGTCGTACCTCAGTTGTGGCCTACCTTGTGGGTCTCCACGTCATAGTAATAACGGGCATTGGCGCATCTGAGCTGCGAAGATCAAACTTAATGATGACGCAGTTTTAAAAGGCAAGATCATCGAGCCATCGAAGCTAAAAGTTAGTAACATTAAATTAACCTTCATGAATTAACATGAAGCAATTTCCATGTATGTCCAAGCAATTTGCAGGGTACGTGGTCGATCTGGACATGCACCGATGCATTATTTGTTAGCTTGGCTAGCTAGGTTGACGTAGAGATCGATTTGCTTCTCGTGACTTGCTTCTCGCGCCGAAATCCACACACCCCACTGGGAAGCTTAGTCAAGCCACTGACCGAGCGTCTCCGACACCGCCCAGGGCACCTTGAAGCTCGGCCAGATCCATCGTTCCAGCGTCGCCGCATGCTGGCGGCTCGCGTCCGTGGCGTAGCAGCTTTAGAAGGCGTTCCAGTCGGCCAACTTCGATTGCTGTCCGATGAACTGAGGTTTCTCTAGAACTTGGTCACCAGCAGGTCCGTGTTGATTTAGTTGTCTCCCAAGTAGCCGGTGATACCTGCCGGTGGCGGCGACTTCCTGGGCACATGCAGATACCCATCCTCGAGAGACCTCCACGATGATCTTCTAGAAAGTGCCAGTCCTGATGGATCAGGTTCTCCACCCGGTGCTGCTCCGCGATGTAGAATTTTCGGTTGGAATCGAATCGAGGGATGAATTGGCTAGATGAGATTAGATCTGATTAATCCGTTACGTGCTTCATTCGTACAGGTAAACCCAGAAGCTAGCCGGATTATATAGGCATCACGTCAAAGTTTTTATTTGGTATGTTGCTTCAAATCTATACGATTCCTGTGCGGACGCTGAGGTCTCGGGCGCGGACGAGCAAAGACGGGAAAGGCAGAGATTCTCCTGTCTGTAAAGTTTTGATATTAAGCGGTCACCTTGCCATCTCAGGCTACTCAGCCATCTGTCCATGTCGCCTTTGCCCCTGGAATATGAGCTTGAGGTCCACGCCATCGCGAGGGCAGCCAGACGCGGTTTCTTCTGGACGCACATGGCGCTGCAAAATTCTAAGCACGGACATGGTCGGTAAGGCCGACCGACTGGTTGCACGGAGCATGCAGGCGCGCCTAGTAGTATTAGCTATCGATCCCGCAGCGGCGATCTCGAGCTTTGAGACGCACTCGAGCCACATGACCTGGATCGTGGCCTCCGTCCCGTGGCACTCGGCGGTGTCCAAGCGTTTGACGCTGTGGCGCTTGCTCCCGAACTCGGCTATCTCGTGGCATATGGAGCCGGCGAGCTCGACCTCAGGGATGGATCCGGCCACCGCCGTGGCTATGTGCCTCTATGAACGCCGCTGGGGCCGGGCAAACCCTCATGTTCGTAGGCCTACTCCTCCTCGTACAAACAACCACCTCGTCACATCCCGGAACGTACCCGCCGGCCGCCGGCGCGCTGCTGGTTACTGCCGGAAGCGCCACGCGGAGGTCAGCATCCAGATGCGTCGTCGTAGGCGAGTTTGCTCCCAGAGGGCCCGACAAATAGAACGAACGAACCGGTAGTGGCAGTTTACAGTATTATGCGATTAGGTGGGAGGGCAAAACAGTCCAGAAAAAAGCGTTGACGAAACTTTTTGACAGAAACCATGGACCAAACCACGGAAACGTTAGCCCCTTTATTATTAGGTATAGATATAGACTTAGCCCGGTTTTATTTATTTATTCGAAAAATTCCCTTTCTCTGTTTTGCAACTTAGCCCGGTTGGGAGTCCCTTTCTCTGTTTTGCAACTTAGCCCGGTTGGGAGTCCCTTTCTCTGTTTTGCAACTTAGCCCGGTTTTATTTATTTATTCGAAAAAGTCCCCGTGGACGGTATGAGGATGACAGACGGGCCCACATAGTACCACATCAGCAAATAGAACTACGCACGGTGATCCAGTGACCTAAATCAACACCGTGTCGTATTTAGTGACCGTACGTCCATATTACTAAGGTCGATGACCGTATCGATTTGGCTATCCAAGTTTTGGTACCACCCATGCATTTTACTCTAAGCCTAATCTATATAATTTTTAATTGATTAAAAAAATTAGTGGAATGTTCTAACAGAAACTTTTTTCATAAATATCTAATTTTTGCAAAAAGAATTCCTAAATTTCGATTAAAAATGGGAAAGATATGGGCATTTGAAAATTGGGCAAAAAATCTATCCTGGTTGGGGAGATGCGGGTTCATGCGGACCGGGCTATCATGGTGTAGGATCTAGCGAGCGAGGATTTGTCGACCAGGATCTACTGGTTAAGGTTTTTGAAGAGTCAATGTGGGTCATCGGTGGTTAATTTTTTTTCGCCAGAGTGCTCACTGTGGGTCGTCAGCGGTGGAGTGCTGCAAATCCGGTCGTGAACGAAGTCGAAGCTACGGTGGTGCGGGGCTCCGGCTATGACTGGACAGTGTGGTGTAACACGAATCAAAGGCGGCGGTGTGATCTTCAGTCTCCAAATGCCCCGGCTTAGCGGGGATAATCCACATTAAACTTCAAATTCTTACTTATTCTAAATGCACATTTGGTGCTAGACTATGAGCTACTTTTATTCGCCGCTTATCCCCATTTTCCCATAAAATTTATTGTATTTTTCTCAATTCCTAATACTCTACCCGACTACCCATACCTAGTGGATTGGGATGGGATGTTGTGGGAATTGGGTGACAACAGAGTTTCACCCAATACTCTAGAGTATCCCCACTAATCCCCACAACACGTCGATTTTCCCCTCAATGGAGGATCCGATGCTACAAGATCTGCCCTCTCTTGGAGTAGGAGGGGTCAAGACGGAACTTAAGATCCAAACAAGGCCGTATAGGCGGCGAGGACGAGCGACCAAGGCAAAATCGGCGGCAACGACCGGTAGCTGGCGGCGGAGAACCTAGGCGAGCAGGCGGATTCGGGAGAAGGGATAAGGGGGGCGACGAGGCTTATCCACCCTAGGACGCGCACCTAGACGCAGAGCAGGCTGGAGTAGTGCCGACGTGCGCGATTTCCGCGCCAGGCAAAACGCGGCGGCGGGCGGAAGGTTGGGTAGGACCTAACGAGCAAGGCCCACATGTTAGGGGTAGATGGAAGAGGGGGGAGGTCGCGGGTGACGTTCGATCGAGATCGGACGGCCCTGGGTGGCGAACCGCTTCGACAGCCTTAAATGGCCTCGGGATTGAATAGTGTTTTCAACATGGAATTCTTTTCCGACCAAATAAGGAAAATACTGTAAAATCAAGATAAGTATATAGTGCGAAGTTTATAAAAAATTATAAATACATTTTCTTTTGCAAAGTTTTATAAATACATTTTCTTTTGCAAAGTTTTGGAAAAAGTCATTTTACGCCCTCTCTCTCTCGAGCATTTCAATATTTTTAAAGAACATTCAATAAATGCAATGCAGTCAAATAAAATTTTAATTGTAGCAAATATAAATGTGTCTCACCCTTTTTTTAATGATTTAAATAAGGTTTAGAGAAAAATTCCGTTATCTTTAGGAAGTTTTGAATTTCTACACAAATTTAATAGAAGGAAAGCAACTCATTCAATAACATATTTATTTTATTTAATATTTCAAAATACTAATCTTCAGCCGCGTCACCCAAACATCGCCGAATTTAGCGTTAGGGGACATTTTTTTCTTTGTGACGTGTTTGGGGGACATCACCCCCATCCGCGTCCCCCAAACAGAAATTGACATTTTTAAAATTTAATCAAAAACAGTCGAATTCATTTAAACTTGCTTATATATTACCTAGATTTGAAGTAAATTCAATGAAATTTAAACCCTAAACTCAAATGTAGTAGTACTTGCGGTGGCCAGAGGGGTCGTAGTACTGGTGGAAGTTGTACATGCCGTCGACGACGTCCTGCTTGCCGCGCTCGTTGGGCTCATCGACGGGCTTCTCCTTCACCGCGCCGCTGGGCCCAGCTTCGTCGTCGTTGGTGAGGTCGATGAGCGGCATCCCAGCGTCGCGGATTCCTCGAGGGCGTCGCTGCTGGTGATGAGGCGTTGCAGGCGCTCGTACTCCGCCATCTGTGCGGCCTTCGCGGCTTCCTTGACGTCCTGCTCCTCCAGCTTCGGAACGAGGAGGGCGCCACCGGCGCGCCTCTGTTGCTGCCGCACTAGTTCGCGGATGTTGATCCTGCTGCCGCCGCGCCTCCGAATCGCGGGCAGCGTCGCGTACTCGGGATCCTCCTTCACCTCGCGCTTCGGCACGCTGTACGGTGTTGCGCGGTGCGAGGAAGGCGCCGATCATGCCGGTCTCGAAGAAGAAGAGTTCGAGGAGGACGAGTACGTCTTCCACGGTTGCCAGCGCATGATACGTCTCCAACGTATCTATAATTTCTGATGTTCCATGCTAGTTTTATGACAATACCTACATGTTTTGCTCACACTTTATAATGATTTTATGCATTTTCCGGAACTAACCTATTAACAAGATGCCGAGGTGCCGCCTCGTTTTCTGTTTTTGGTTCCAGAAAGGCTGTTCGGGCAATATTCTCGGAATTCGACGAAACAAAAGCCAAACATCTTATTTCACCGAGACAGACCAGAACACCGAAGGGGAGCCGGAGAGGAGGCCCAGGGCCCCCACACCACACTGGGGCGCGAGCTAGGAGGGGGGGGGGCGCCGCCCTAAGGGTTGGGCCCCCCAGGCACCCCCTTGCGCCGCCTCTTTGCCTATATAATCTCTCGTGACGTGAAAACCCTACAACAATTGACGAAACTCCAGAAAGACTCCATGGACGCCGCCGCCATCGCGAAACTCTGTTTCGGGGGACAGAAGTCTCTGTTCCGGCACGCCGCCGGGACGGGGAATTGCCCCCGGAGTCATCTCCATCGACATCACCGCCATCTTCATCGCTGTTGCTGTCTCCCATGATAAGGAGGGAGTAGTTCTCCCCCGAGGCTGAGGGCTCTACCGGTAGCTATGTGGTTCATCTCTCTCTCTCATGGTGTGATCTTTATGTGATCATGAGCTTTGTATCACTATTAATCTATGTGCTACTCTAGTGATGTTATTAAAGTAGTCTATTCCTCCTCCATGTAATGTTGACAGTGTGTGCATCATGTAGTACTTGGCGTAGGTTATGATTGTAATCTCTTGTAGATTATGAAGTTAACTATTACTATGATAGTATTGATGCGATCTATTACCCCTTTCATAGCTATTGTTGACAGTGTGTATGCTATGTTAGTACTCGGTCTAAATTGCAACGGTCTATTATGCACTCTAGAGGTTGCTCTAATATGAACTTCGGATGTTGTGGAGCTTGTTTACTCCGGCTTGAGGTGTGCTTTTGTAGCCCTACACAATGAATGGTGTTTGTTATCCAACAAGAGAGTGTAGAAAGTAGCATTTATTTATTCAGTTATGTGATCAATGTTGAGAGTGTCCACTAGTGAAAGTATGATCCCTAGGCCTTGTTTCTAAGCATTGAAACACCGTTTCCAACAAGTTCTGCTACATGTTCGCTTGCTGCCATATTTATTTCAGATTACAATTACTACTTACAATCATCCATATTACTTGTATTTCACTATCTCTTCGCCGAACTAGTGCACCTATACATCTGACAAGTGTATTAGGTGTGTTGGGGACACAAGAGACTTCTTGTATCTTAATTGCAGGGTTGCTTGAGAGGGATATCTCTGATCTCTACCTCCCTGAGTTCGATAAACCTTGGGTGATTCACTTAAGGGAAACTTGCTGCTGTTCTACAAACCTCTGCTCTTGGAGGCCCAACACTATCTACAGGAATAGAAGCGTGCGTAGACATCAAGCTATTTTCTGGCGCCGTTGCCGGGGAGGTAAGGTAAAAGGTATTCACATCCTCCGACTATTAAGCTATTTTCTAGCACTGTTGCCGGTGTGTGAGTGCTCGAAGCTATCTCCTTTAGATCCTGCAATTATATCTTTTTGTTTCTTGTTTTTATTTTCACTAGTTAGGCTTAATGGAAAACAACAACAAAATTAGAGATCTTTATGAACTTTATATTGAATTAGGACATGATGTGTTTGAAGAGAGAATTAAAAAACCCATGGAACTTTGTTTGCAAAATAGTTGTAGCAATGTTATTAGCATGAACTCTTTGGACACTATTATTGCTAATGCTATGGAAGAATTTAAGCTTGGGGAGGTCGGTTTTGATGAAAATGATATTTTTAGTCCCCCAAGTTTTGAGGAGAAAATTTTCTTTGATGATACTTTGCCTCCCATTTATGATGATTATAATGATAGTGGTATTTTGGTGCCGCCTACTATGGAGGATAAAGGTTACTATGATTATACCATGCCTGCAATTTATGATGATTACAATGATGAATATGGTATTTTCAGTCCACCTACTATTGAGGAGAAAATTAATTATGATTACAATATGCCTCCTATATATGATGATTACGGTGATGAGAATAATAATGATAGCCATTTTATTGAATTTGCTCCCACTACAATTAATAGTAATGACTATGCTTATGTGGAGAGTAATAATTTTATGCATGCAGCTCATGATAAGAATGTTTCATGTGATAGTTATATTGTTGAGTTTGTTCATGATGCTACTGAAAATCTTTATGAGAGAGGGAAACATGGTTATATGCATCTTAATAATATTAAGTTTCCCCTCTTTATGTTGAGAATATTGAAGTTGCGCTTGTGTTGCTTTTCTATGCTTGTTGCATTATGCTTACATGACTTGTTTATTTACAAGATTCCTTTTCATAGGAAGTGGGTTAGGCTTAAATGTGTTTTGAATTTGCTTCTTGATGCTCTCTTTTGCTTCAACTCTTATTTCTTGCAAGAGCATCATTAAAACTACTGAGCCCATCTTAATGGCTATAAAGAAAGCACTTCTTGGGAGATAACCCATGTTTTTGTTTTGCTACTGTTTTGTTGTGTCTTGGAAGTTGTTACTACTGTAGCAACATCTCCTTATCTTTATTTTATTGCATTGTTGTGCCAAGTAAAGTCTCTAATAGAAAGTTGATACTAGATTTGGATTTCTGCGCAGAAACAGATTTCTACCTGTCACGAATTTGAGTAGATCTCTCTGTAGAAAACTCGTAAAATGCTGCAAATTTTCATGCGTGATCCTCATATATGTACGAAACTTTTTCATTAGTTTTGAGTTTTTTCATCTAAGCCTGTTAAGTGCCTCTAAAAAATTCGTCTTTACGGACTGTTCTGTTTTGACAGATTCTGCCTTTTCTTTCGCATTGCCTCTTTTACTGTATTGAGTGGATTTCTTTGTTCCATTAACTTTCAGTAACCTTGGGTAATGTCCAGAAGTGTTGGTAATGATTGTGTCCTTGCTGAACATGTGAATTTTTGATTATGCACTAACCCTCTAATGAAGTTTATGAGAAGTTTGATGTGGCGGAAGTTTTCAAGGGTCAAGAGAGAAGGGTGATATAATGTGATCAAGAAGAGTGAAGAGCCTAAGCTTGGGGATGCCCCCGTGGTTCATCCCAGCATATTTCAAGAAGACTCAAGCATCTAAGCTTGGGGATGCCTAAGGCATCCCCTTCTTCATCGACAACTTATCAGGTCACCTCTAGTGAAACTATATTTTTATTCCGTCACATCTTATGTGCTTTACTTGGAGCGTCTGTTTGCTTTTGTTTTTGTTTTTGTTTGAATAAAATCGGATCCTAGCATTCCTTGTGTGGGAGAAAGACACGCTCCGCTGTTTCATATGAACACTGGTGTTCTTAGCGTTACTTTTAATGTTCATGGCGAAGGTTGAAACTGCTTCGTTCATTGTTATTTGGTTGGAAACAGAAAATGCTTCATGTGGTAATTGGTATATTGTCTTGAATAATTTGATACTTGGCAATTGTTGTGCTCAAATAGATCATGTTTAAGCTCTTGCATCATGTACTTTGCACATATTAATAAAGAACTACCATAGAGCTTGTTAAAATTTGGTTTGCATGATTGGTCTCTCTAAAGTCTAGATATTTTCTGGTGAAGTGTTTGAACAACAAGGAAGACAGTGTAGAGTCTTATAATGCTTGCAATATGTTCTTATGTAAGTTTTGCTGTACCGGTTCATACTTGTGTTTGCTTCAAACAACATTGCTAGCCAAAGCCTTGTACTGAGAGGGAATACTTCTCGTGCATCCAAATCCTTGAGCCAAAACCTATGCTATTTGTGTCCACCATACCTACCTACTATGTGGTATTTCTCTGCCATTCCAAAATAAATTACTTGAGTGCTACCATTAAAATTTCATTCTTTGTCTTTGCAATATATAGCTCATGGGAAAATAGCTTAAAAACTATTGTGGTAAAGAATATGTAGCTTATGTATCTTATTTCTTATAAGTTGCTTGTTGAGCGGTAACCATGTTTCTAGGGACGCCATCAACTATTACACCTTTGTTGAATATCATGTGAGTTGCTATGCATGTTCGTCTTGTCTGAAGTAAGGGTGATTTATCATGATCAAATGGTTTGAGTATGCTTATTGTTAGAGAAGAACATTGGGCCGCCAACCAAAGCCATGTAACATGGTGGAAGTTTCAGTTGGACATTAAACCTCAATCTCTTATGAGAATATTATCTGTTGTTGAATGCTTATGCATTAAAGAGGAGTCCATTATCTGTTTTCTATGTTGTCCCGGTATGGATGTCCTTAGTTGAAATCTATCAAAAACGAGAAATCAAATGCGATCTATCTCCTTGGACCTTTGTACAGGCGGCATAGAGGTACCCCTTTATGACACTTGGTTGAAACATACGTTATGCAATGATAATCCATGTAAATCCAAACTAATTAGGACAAGGTGCGAGCACTATTGGTATTCTATGCATGAGGCTTGCAACTTATAAGATGTCTTATGCATAACACATATGAATTATTACTACCGTTGACAAAATTGTTTCTATGTTTTCAAAATAAAAGCTCTAGCACAAAATAGTAATCCATGCTTCCCTCTGCGAAGGGCCATTCTTTTACTTTATGTTGAGTCAGTTTACCTACTTCTTTCTATCTTAGAAGCAAACACTTGTGTCAACTGTGTGTATTGATTCTTACATACTTGCTTATTTGCACTCATCATATTACTTTGTGTTGACAATTATCCATGAGATATACATGTTGAAGTTGAAAGCAACTGCTGAAACTTATATCTTCCTTTGTGTTGCTTCAAAACTTTCTACTAAGAATTTATTGCTTTATGAGTTAACTCCTATGCAAGTCTTATTGATGCTTGTCTTGAAAGTACTATTCATGAAAAGTCTTTGCTATATGATTCAGTTGTTTAGTCATTGTCTTTACCATTGCTTCGAATCACTTCATTCATCTCATATGCTTTACAATAGTATTGATCAAGATTATGATAGTAGCATGTCATTTCAGAAATTATCCTTGTTATCATTTACCTACTCGAGGGCGAGTAGGAACTAAGCTTGGGGATGCTTGATACATCTCCAACGTATCTATAATTTCTGATGTTCCATGCTAGTTTTATGACAATACCTACATGTTTTGCTCACACTTTATAATGATTTTATGCATTTTCCGGAACTAACCTATTAACAAGATGCCGAGGTGCCAGTTCCTGTTTTCTGCTATTTTTGGTTCCAGAAAGGCTGTTCCGGCAATATTCTCGGAATTCGACGAAACAAAAGCCAAACATCTTATTTCACCGAGACGGACCAGAACACCGAAGGGGAGCCGGAGAGGAGGCCCAGGGCCCCCACACCACACTGGGGCGCGGCCTAGGAGGGGGGCGCGCCGCCCTATGGGGTGGGCCCCCCAAGCACCCCCTTGCGCCGCCTCTTCGCCTATATAATCTCTCGTGACGTGAAAACCCTACAACAATTGACGAAACTCCAGAAAGACTCCAGGGACGCCGCCGCCATCGCGAAACTCTGTTTCGGTGGACAGAAGTCTCTGTTCCGGCACGCCGCCGGGACGGGGAATTGCCCCCGGAGTCATCTCCATCGACATCACCGCCATCTTCATTGCCGTTGCTGTCTCCCATGATGAGGAGGGAGTAGTTCTCCCCCGAGGCTGAGGGCTCTACCGGTAGCTATGTGGTTCATCTCTCTCTCTCTCATGGTGTGATCTTTATGTGATCATGAGCTTCGTATCACTATTAATCTATGTGCTACTCTAGTGATGTTATTAAAGTAGTCTATTCCTTCTCCATGATGTAATATTGACAGTGTGTGCATCATGTAGTACTTGGCGTAGGTTATGATTGTAATCTCTTGTAGATTATGAAGTTAACTATTACTATGATAGTATTGATGCGATCTATTCCCCCTTTCATAGCTATTGTTGACAGTGTGTATGCTATGTTAGTACTCGGTCTAAATTGCAACGGTCTATTATGAACTCTAGAGGTTACTCTAATATGAACTCCGGATGTTATGGAGCTTGTTTACTCCGGCTTGAGGTGTGCTTTTGTAGCCCTACACAATGAATGGTGTTTGTTATCCAACAAGAGAGTGTAGAAAGTAGCATTTATTTATTCAGTTATGTGATCAATGTTGAGAGTGTCCACTAGTGAAAGTATGATCCCTAGGCCTTGTTTCTAAGCATTGAAACACCGTTTTCAACAAGTTCTGCTACATGTTCGCTTGCTGTCATATTTATTTCAGATTGCAATTACTACTTACAATCATCCATATTACTTGTATTTCACTATCTCTTCGCCGAACTAGTGCACCTATACATCTGACAAGTGTATTAGGTGTGTTGGGGACACAAGAGACTTCTTGTATCTTAATTGCAGGGTTGCTTGAGAGGGATATCTCTCACCTCTACCTCCCTGAGTTCGATAAACCTTGGGTGATTCACTTAAGAGAAACTTGCTGCTGTTCTACAAACCTCTGCTCTTGGAGGCCCAACACTGTCTACAGGAATAGAAGCGTGCGTAGACATCAGCGCGCTGCGGCCGAAGGAGATGGCGACGGAGAAGCTGGCATCTTCAACCTCGATGCGCCCCTGTGGATGCTGTCGACGATGGCCGAGAGGGTGCGCCCGGGAACGACCCAGAAAAGGATGCCCCCTCCTTGGTCCACGTGTTTCTCCGCCCGATGAGGCCGTCGGTGCTGTTCATGTCAGCGTCGTACTACGCCTGGAAGAAGTCCGCCCACCAGTCATCGTTGCCCGGGGGGCACAGGTGGGATCGGCGCGCTCCTCGGCGCTGAGGCGAGCGCGATGGGTCCTAATCGCGTCCCTCAAGCGATCGGTTCCCGGTGGCAGCGGCGGGATGCTGATCCCATTGACAGCCATCCTCCGGCCGCCGCTGCTTGGCAGGCGCATGTCCTACGGGACAGGGTACCACACGCGGTACAATGCCCACGCCTCCGCCACCTTGAGGCTGCCGCGCTTGAAGCCATTCGCCGCGAGGATGTTTTTGCGGGAGGAAGACATTGGCACTGAGGCGAGAGGAAGGAATGAGGTGCGGCGAGATTGGAATGAGAAACGTGGAGAGAGGAAGGAGGGAGCTCTTTATTGTACAGCGGCGGTAGGCGAGGCGGCAGCGGGGCGTTGGTCGCAATAAACACCGGCGCGGATGGCCACACGACCATGCACAACGAGACGCTTCACTGCGTCGCCTGGGAAAGCTGGGCACCATTAACGTCGCGCTTGACCAGAGGTTGGCGACGGGTTTTATACTTCCAATTCAATGACGGGTCGGGCCCCCCACTTCTCGCCTCGCTTCTCGTTGTGTCCGGTGTGCCCGGAGTGTCCAGGGGACGGGCTCGGCCGGGCACCATATTGGACCGCGGTAGACGAGAAGGGTTTTTTTTAGAGCGACTCAAAACGGAAAAATGTTCAACGCCCCCAAAATGCTTTGAGATATGCTTTGAGATAGGTTCGCTGCAGATGCTTCTAAATTTTGAGATTGTACACCTGATTGACTTGAACGGAACGGTTGAAAACAAACGAAATTTGATGGCGGACGTCCGCTGCATCCTGAAGTCAGGCTAAGGGCATCTCCAGCGGCGCGACGCAATTTAGCGTCCGCGCGCGTCCGTTTGCGTCGGTCAAAATGGTCAAAATCGAGCGCGCGTCCGTTTGCGTCGGGGGTGGCTCCAGCGGCACGACGTATTTTTTTTTGGCCGAAACTTTTTTTTAATACATGAAACATAATTTACATAGTTAAAACATGAAAAAAAACCCTAACGCCTACTGCTGCTCCTCGTCGCTGTCGAGCACGATGAGCTCCGGTATCACCCACGGCCAGTAGCCATCCGGGGGAGCGTACGCGGGGCGCGCCGCCGGTGCTGGAGGTGGAGGAGTTTGCGGCTGTGGCGGCGGTGGAGGCGCCCAGGGCTGCGGCTGTGGCGGCTGTGGAGGCGCCCAGGGATATGGTTGTGGCGGCGGTGGAGGAGGCGCCCAGGGCTGCGGCGGTGGCGGCGGTGGAGGATTCCAGGGCTGCGGCCGTGGCGCCGCCGAGTCCTGTAGTGCCAGTCGAAGGGCTTCATCCTCCGACAGGCCCGGCGGCATGACGCCGGTGGCGTAGCGGGGCAGCGGCGGCTGCACAGGCGCGTCGTTCTCGGAGACGAGGACGCCGAGCTTCGCAATCTCGTCGTCTGTCATGTTCTCCGGGAACTCGAAAACGCGGCCCTCCGCCACGGCCTGCTGCCATTCGTGGAAGACGGCCGCGACGTAGTCGTCGCTGTCGTCCTTCACCTCCTCGTTCTGGTATGTGAGCGCCTCGATGTAGTCGTCGTCGTCGTAGGCGGCGTAGGCGTCGTCGTCGTCGTCGTCGCCGTTGTCGGCGTCGTTGCGCTGCGCGCGCGTCGCCGCCTGCTGACGACGCCTCGGCGCCTCCTGTCTTCGTGGACGAGTCGGCGGTGCAGCCCCGAAGGGGAAATCCCTGTCGCCCATGAAGCCCGCCTTCTTCTCTTATCCGTCTCGGTTGTCAGATACGTACGCCAGGTGTCGGAGTCGACGGCATACGCCAGATCGGCGCGGAGGTCCGGCGGTAGGTACCGCCTCCTTCGCCGGATCTCCGCGCTCCGATCAGGCTCGCGCGCAGGGACGGGAGGGATGGGCACCCGGCGGCAGCTGAGCCGCCAGCCGCCAGCCGCCATGTAGTTGCACGCCGGACCAGGCCTCGCACGGCAACCATTTGCCGTGCATGAGCCTCCCCAGCGTGACGGGGAGCGGCACCCTCTTGCTGCCGCTGCCGGAGGCCTCGAAGTCGTTCTTCTTCCCCATGGCGCTGCAGCGGTGGTGGTGCGAGTGGAGGTGTGGGGGAAGGAGGAACGCGGCTGGTGGTCTTAAGGGCGGCCGCGCGCGAGATACGATGCCATTGAAGGCGCCGCAGAAGCCCAGCCGCCATCCGCCAGTGCACGTGCAGAACAGGCAGCCGCGCCATTGATGGCGAAGGCTGTGGCGCAGATGCGGAAGCGCTGACCGCCTGAAGCGATGCCCTCGATGCAGACTCGCTGCCAGGCGGGCCCGGTGGGAAAGCGAGCGGACACTTTGCGCGTCCACCGAACGTCCGCAGAGACGCAAACCTGGCGCAACCGCGAACGACCCAGTCACTTTGCGTCGCGTCGCTGGAGAGGGTGCCAGACGCATTTCCGGTCGCCGCCCAGCTGGAGATGCCCTAAGCTCATATGCACGCCTCCTGCCCGTCACACCGTTCCTCCTCGCTCGCCGCCGCCGCCGCTCTATTGCCCGGGTCAAGATCGCCGCCCCAATCACGCAAGCGCTCCTACCCACCCCGAAGCACTAACCACTGCAAATAATACTGTAGCAGGCATCCCGACCCTGATCCTCTCCGCCGCGCTCGCTTCGTCGAGGGCCACGATGGACCAGCTCGCTATGGCGTCCTCCACCGCCGGCTGCCGCGGTTGCTGCCCTGCTGTACATCGCTTCTGCATTCTCCAACTTATGGCGTCCTCCATCGTCGAGGGCCACGATGGACCTGTCGCGGCCTCGCGGGAGCTAAAGGTGGATACCCTGTACCCGAAATTAAGAGCTTCTGAACGCTCTCAGTTGAGAGTGAAACTCCTCCCTCCCCTCGTTCCCCCTCGTCGCTCCCGTGGGCGACGGGAGGGAACCCTAGCCGCCACCAGCCCAGACCCCTCCCCCCGGCTCCTCCCTCCCCTCGCCGCCGCCGGAGGGCGTCGCTGGGCAAAGCCCGGGCGCTGGCGGCGGCGAGGACTCCTCTCCCCCTCACGTGGAAGACCTGGCGCGGGCCGACGGGGCCGGTGAGGGCGGCGCGCTTGACGAGGGGCGTGGCGGCGCGGCTGCTGGAGAGGGTGCCAGACGCATTTCCGGTCGCCGCCCAGCTGGAGATGCCCTAAGCTCATATGCACGCCTCCTGCCCGTCACACCGTTCCTCCTCGCTCGCCGCCGCCGCCGCTCTATTGCCCGGGTCAAGATCGCCGCCCCAATCACGCGAGCGCTCCTACCCACCCCGAAGCACTAACCACTGCAAATAATACTGTAGCAGGCATCCCGACCCTGATCCTCTCCGCCGCGCTCGCTTCGTCGAGGGCCACGATAGACCAGCTCGCTATGGCGTCCTCCACCGCCGGCTGCCGCGGTTGCTGCCCTGCTATACGTCGCTTCTGCATTCTCCAACTTATGGCGTCCTCCATCGTCGAGGGCCACGATGGACCTGTCGCGGCCTCGCGGGAGCTAAAGGTGGATACCCTGTACCCGAAATTAAGAGCTTCTGAACGCTCTCAGTTGAGAGTGAAACTCCTCCCTCCCCTCGTTCCCCCTCGTCACTCCCGTGGGCGACGGGAGGGAACCCTAGCCGCCACCAGCCCAGACCCCTCCCCCCGGCTCCTCCCTCCCCTCGCCGCCGCCGGAGGGCGTCGCTGGGCAAAGCCCGGGCGCTGGCGGCGGCGAGGACTCCTCTCCCCCTCACGTGGAAGACCTGGCGCGGGCCGACGGGGCCGGTGAGGGCGGCACGCTTGACGAGGGGCGCGGCGGCGCGGCTGCTGGAGAGGGTGCCAGACGCATTTCCGGTCGCCGCCCAGCTGGAGATGCCCTAAGCTCATATGCACGCCTCCTGCCCGTCACACCGTTCCTCCTCGCTCGCCGCCGCCGCCGCTCTATTGCCCGGGTCAAGATCGCCGCCCCAATCACGCGAGCGCTCCTACCCACCCCGAAGCACTAACCACTGCAAATAATACTGTAGCAGGCATCCCGACCCTGATCCTCTCCGCCGCGCTCGCTTCGTCGAGGGCCACGATAGACCAGCTCGCTATGGCGTCCTCCACCGCCGGCTGCCGCGGTTGCTGCCCTGCTGTACGTCGCTTCTGCATTCTCCAACTTATGGCGTCCTCCATCGTCGAGGGCCACGATGGACCTATCGCGGCCTCGCGGGAGCTAAAGGTGGATACCCTGTACCCGAAATTAAGAGCTTCTGAACGCTCTCAGTTGAGAGTGAAACTCCTCCCTCCCCTCGTTCCCCCTCGTCGCTCCCGTGGGCGACGGGAGGGAACCCTAGCCGCCACCAGCCCAGACCCCTCCCCCAGCTCCTCCCTCCCCTCGCCGCCGCCGGAGGGCGTCACTGGGCAAAGCCCGGGCGCTGGCGGCGGCGAGGACTCCTCTCCCCCTCACGTGGAAGACCTGGCGCGGGCCGACGGGGCCGGTGAGGGCGGCGCGCTGACGAGGGCGCGGCGGCGCGGCTGCCTCAGCAGCGGCGTGGAGGCTTCGTGGCGGGGCGGCGACCCCGCGCCGAGGCGGCGGGCGCTCTCGGGCAGCCACCAAGTCCGGCGGCGGGAGGCGCGGCCGTCGTATCCTAGGGTGGCCCGCGACGGCGCCGGGGATTGCGGCGACGCGGCTGGGACGACGGCGGCAGCCGGGCGACAGCGTGGTGGCCGGGCGGCCGGAGATGGCGCCATGGCGGCGCAGGCTTGCCGGCTCGGGTCCAGGCCCTTCGGGCCCGATCCGGGTTTGGTGGGCCCCGGCCGTTCGCCCTCCCCGCGCTCGGGTGCGGCCAGGCACCTCCTCCTTGTCCGTCCTCCTCGGCTCCGAGCGCATGGTGCTGCTGCTCTGGCCGGGTTGAGTGGAACCCTATGCCATCTTGGCGTGGCGGCTCGTGGCGTCCGTGCGGCGCTGGCGACAAGGTTGACGGTGCTGGGTGGCCGGCGATGCTCTCTGAGGTGGATGTGTGCAGTCCCGCAGCGGCCCACCCCATGGTGGCACCTGCGCCGCTTGCGGCTCGGTAGTGCCCCTCTTAGGCGGCCTGTCCCTTTGGGGGCATGGCTGCCCCCGACCTGGCGCGCTGGACGTGCTGCCGGCGGGTTGCGCTGCCGAGGCTAGCGCTTTGAGAGAAAAGGGTCAGCGCACGAGGTCTTGGCGAAGGATGGACAGTGCCTGCAGTGGTGAGGAACCATGCTCTAGCGAAAGCCCTGCCTTTCGGGGCCGGTGACGGCGACGCCTGAGGGTGCCGTTTTCCTCTTGTGGCGTCATCGAGGAGTTTCGGTACCTCCCTTGCCTAGGGTCTCATGCTTCGGGTGAAAACCTCAGATTTGGCTAGCCAAATCGGGCGACGACGGCGTCTTGGACGTCGTACCCTCCTTGGAGGCGTCGTCTTGGGAACTTGAGTCCGGGCCGTAGTTCTTCCTCGTGGATCTCAGCGCTGACCACATGGGAGGTGTCTTGCGATGCAGGTAGCGCGCCGGCCTCTCGAGTGCTATCGCGGTGGCTTGCGCGACGAGGATCTTCCTCGAACAGCGCGAGCATGCCTCTGGATGCGCAGTGGTGGGCTGGCCTCTGTGTTTGTTGGCGGGCTGCTGAAGACTGCACGCTTGCACGTCTGTCGAGGTTGCCGGGAGCTAGCCGCTGCGCCGACGGCGTTCCTTGGATCTGGGTCGAGGCCAGAGCAGCAATGCTCCCAGCTGAGCCGTGGTGGGCTCGCGGGATTCAGGTGGTACGCGTCTTGGCTGCGGCCGGGTGTGCTCTTGGTAATTTCGACGATGCACAAGCACTGCGACTTTCATCGGCAAGGGTTCTGTCTTGCGGAGGAGCTCACTCTGCAGCGTCCTGGAGGAGCACTCGACGGATTTTCAGCCTTTTTGTCGTAGTCTAGTTTGAGTGTCGGGTGTGTACCGGGGGCGTTCGGCCTTTTCTTAGGCTTGTAATGTAAACTCCTTTTCTATCAATGAATCGAAACGCAAGCTTTGCGTTTTCGCGAAAAAAAAATGTAGATTTCGGTCCATTTGTTTTGAGAATTTTGAGCTTCAAGTTTCAAATTCGGTGTGAAAGTTACGATTTGTATTTCACTTAAAATGTGAATATTAAGCTGAAACTGTCCGTTTTCCTAGTTGAAACATCGAAATTCTGAAGTTCTGGGCTTCTGGCAGGCTGCGGTGTTGGACGGAGAGGCAAGGGCGGCGGCTTCTATGAGTGGGGTAAATGGGGATGGAGGTCCTCTGTAGTAACTCATACTCTAGAAAAATCAATCCACATACACATTATGCACCGTCACCCGAGGCGGAAAGCACTCCGTCAGGCACGAGCGATGTGCAAGGCTACAAGAGCTGGGAGAAGCTGCGAGGAGGTATCCGATGTCTGCCCAAAAACCCCCTACATTGACAACATGAATAATTCTAGACCAGGGGTCAATTCTTGGATGTTTGTGGTGGCAGCAGCAGTGGGGAGCGGGAGACTACAGATCGAGGAAATAGCCTGGATGCTCAGCTACCAGAAATTCGCTGGTGCACATAAACGTTGTACTCCCTCCGTCCACAAATAAGTGGACATCTAGCCTTAAACTTTGTCCATAAAAGAGTGTACTTCTATGTTCCCAATGCACTTTAAATTAGCAAAAGTTATTTCTCTCTCATTGCACGGAAATCAAACCCAATAATATCTAGCACATGTTATCTTAATTTTATACATGCACTTAGCCTATTGGAGGTGAAATAATTAAAGAGGGGAGAGATGTTGGTTGCATCTTCCCAATGCATTTTTTCTCCCCTTTTACTAATTTGTCTTGAAAATCCCGCACGTCCACTTATTTGTGGACGGTGGGAGTATCTCATTATGTCAAGCATTTAGTGTCCAATGGAATTTTGGTGGAGGACCAAAGGTAGCATGTCCTTCTCCATACTTAATTTAAGGAGGTACATTTATGCGATATTTTTTCCTGCCATGGCCACATTATATGGATATTGCCAAGTCAAATTTGTTGTCTGCTTCTAACTAGTCAGCGTCACACCAAGTTTCCCACTCTCTAAGGAATAGTGTCATCTATAATCCTTTTGACTAGTGGACGCCGTGTATGTAACTTGACCAGGTCTATATACTCAGTACCTGATATGTAGCTGTCGTTCATTTCCCAATAGGACAACCCTGTAGCAATTCTCTGTGTGCACCTTGTACCTCCTTGGGTATTTCTTTAGTTGCGTGTTGAAGTGGAGAAAGAACTTGATGCTTAAGTTTTTATATAAAACCAATGTAGGTACATGCACTTGTTGACTAATTAAGCTTTGGTGCTGTTGTAAGATTCTTCTCCTTATTGACTGACATTCAGGAACTGATCGATGTTGCTTGGTATCCCCAACAATACTTTTGCCTAATCCGTCTCATCCGAGCATAAATGGCACCAATTATTCCACACGCCACAAACTGAGGGCAACCTGGAAAGAAATTGCAGAGCAACCATGGAAGTGGTTGGGGGCATGCTTGCTTCTGCCGTCCTCAAGGTGGTGACCCAGCAGATTGGGGCCGCCATTGGAAATCAAGCCAGGCTGCGGTGGAATTTCAAAAACGACCTTGAAAAGTTGAGGATGCTGCTGGAGTCGGTAGCGGTGGTGCTCGTGGATGCTGAGAGGAGGTCTATCAAGGATGCGGCAGTGCGTCTGTGGCTTGATCGCCTGAAGAACGCCATGTATGACAGCTCCAATCTGATTGATGAATTCGAAGCCAACACCATACCAGCTTCCCGAAAGGTATATATTATATGCAGCATGCGCTTTGCTAAACCCAGTTATTCCATTAAACTGGATTTGAATTTATTGTGCTTTTAGAATATCTTACTTACCTTCTGGTGTCTCCATTTGATAAACCTTATTTACCCTTTAATATGTCCATTTGAGAAGCTTTATTTCTATTTGTGGGGTAGGGAGTAAGTATGAGTTTCACATTGTGAAAATTGTTCAGATTTTCCAAGTTACTGAAGAATCAATGTAAATATTTTGCAGTTGGCAATTATGGTTCCCTGTCATACAGTTGTTTCCAAGATTGCTATGGGTAATAAGATGAAGAAGATGAGAGAGGAACTAAAGGCCATCACAAGTCAACACCAGAGTTTTAGTTTTGCAACAGACAGTAGCTCGAACGTACATCGATTTGTCGATGTACGGGAAACATCATCAAATGTCGAAGAAGCACTCATAGTAGGAAGACTTCAGGAAAGACGTAAAATCTTTGCTTCCTTATCGAAGAGCATGGCCCAAGAGACCATCCTTCCAATATATGGCATTGGAGGCATTGGCAAGACGACCTTAGCACAATGGGTTTTCAATTCTAGCCACTTCAAAGACTATTGCAAGGTCTGGATTTATGTGTCCCAGAATTTTGACTTGAATAAAATTGGCAACTCCATAATTTCGCAAGTTTCAGATGAGCAGATCCAGATGACTGAAAGGCAGATGATACATAATCGCCTTGCAAAGGTACTTGCTGGTAAGAAGATTCTGATTGTTTTAGATGACCTGTGGGAGAAGGATCCATCTCGGTTAGAAGATTTGCAATGTATGCTAAAGGTTGACAAGGGGCGCAAGGTGGTTGTAGTAACCACTCGTGATGAAGAGATTGCAATGAAAATGTGTACAGTTGAACCATTCAAGATGGAGCCCTTAACAAATGATCTTTGCTGGACAATAATTAAGCAAAAATGTGCCTTCGAAGCTAGAGCTGATAAAGAAAGTTTGGAACTGGTAGGGAGGGAGATCGCAAAGAAGTGCGGAGGTGTGGCATTAGCAGCTCAATCTATTGGGTACATGCTACGGTCTATGACATTTGATGAATGAAGATTGGTGGAAAAGAGTGAAATATGGAACATACTTGCTGCTGAAGATGCATCTTCACCTCATCATGTGCATGCATCCTTGAAGTTAAGCTATAGCAGTATGCCGCCACTGTTAAAGTTATGCTTTGCTTATTGTGCAACCTTTGCTAAAGGTCAAAATATAGTTAAAGATGATCTGATTCATCAATGGAGGGCTCTTGATTTCATCAAGCCAGTGAACATATTCTCTACTTGGCAGATTGGTGAGAATTATGTTAGTCATCTATTGGGCATGTCCTTCCTTCAACATTCAAAGTCAGGTTTGGTGAGTTATTGCATTTCTCTACAACTGGACAATTTTATTTTTCTGCAGACTAGTCATTTGTATAAATTACATAGCTGCCAAGTTGAGCAAAAGAGAAGAAGGAAATAACCTTTTTAGTCAAGAGTTATCTTATGTAGCAAGTTACCAAGCTAGATATTTTCTAGTCAAGCTCTACAACTGGAGCAGTATGTTTCTTTGAAAGACATGCCATCAATAGAAAGAGTCAACTCTTTGTCCTTACCTTCCCACAAGAGAGGCTGTCCACTCCTCTCCATCCTCCACTTGATATGTTCTTCTTTTCTCCATTATAACCATAAGGGACATACATGCTGCAACTCTCATAGTATCTTTGTAGTGAGGCGGAGAACACAAGCATTCCATTATATTGAAATTACGACATAATAGAAAGTTACGACTTACAATAAACTTTCTTTATTTTCAAATGAATGGTGTTTCAGAAGTTCACATGTATCCCAAATTAATCTTTGACCATTTACTTTCACTATAGTACATTAGTAAATAACTATAAATAAATAATATTATAGTGATAATTTAGGGCTAGTGCTGAAACGTAAGAAAAATCAGCATGCTACATCATTTTTTTTCTTTCAAATATTCCAATATATATATATATATTATAATTTGTATATAACCCTCCACTATCATGAGGCGCACGCACACACAAAATAAAAGAGGACGATTACACTCTCGGTGACTTCTCACACTCCATTATTTCATCATTCTTTATGCATCCACCTCTGTTCCACTTTCAACTTTTTAAGTAAAGATACACTAGTTTGGTAGAATTAACTATATTCATTTGGTATTTGGCCGTCCACAATGAATCGGCTCTTAGCGCGTAATCCTAGGTGGGGGTATATTGAAACTAAACCTGGCATATTTTCTTACCAAAAGTTGTCTTTGTGGTTATATATTCCTAATTATATTTGAAGTCTAAGTAGGCTCACATTCCTCTTTTTACCTTAATTATAGTTTCAGGAATCTATATTAGTATTTCCTATGCACACCTCTGACGGTCTGACCACTAATTTTTCAGTTGGTATACTAAAAATTTCATCACATATATTTTATAAATAATACACTAATATAAAATGATTGGACTACAGAAAACTTACACTCTGAAGTCCTTTTGCTACAGACTGGTCAATTGCACAACAAAGATGTTACATTGTTCACCATGCATGACCTGGTGCATGACCTTGCAAGATCAGTCATGGCTAATGAAGTTCTGGATGCTAGCAAAAATGGAAATATTGGAGGAAGCAGTTGCCTGTATGCATTGCTCACAGATTGCAGCAAGCCATTGAATTTATCTATTATTTGTCCTGCGAAGATAAGGACTCTACGTTTTCTGGACTGTGGCAAAATTGTTGTTTGTGGGGCTGCATTTTCGTCAGCTAAGTACCTGCGGGTCTTAGATTTAAACGAATGCTCCTTACAGAAGTTGCCACGTTCTATTGGTAGACTGAAGCATTTGAGATATCTTAGTGCTCCGCGGGTGCATGATCGAATGATCCCCAAGTGTATCACAAAGCTCTCAAAATTGAACTACCTAAACTTATGTGGATCTTCTAATCTTTCAGCATTGCCGGGGTCAATTGGCAATATCGAAGATCTAATGCATCTTGATTTATCAGGTTGTTGGAGATTAGAGAAACTCCCGAAATCATTTGTAAAGCTTAAAGCATTGGTGCATCTGGATTTATCACAATGTTATATGGTTAATGGTATCCCGGAAGCTTTGCGAGTCCTTACCAAACTCCAACATTTGAATTTGGCACTGCGTTATTGGATCCAAGCAGACAGACATCATCTCAGAGGGCTACCAGAAGTCATTGGCAATCTCACTGAACTCCGGTATTTAAATCTATCACGGTGCATTCGTGCTATCTTTGGTGTCCCATTAACAGATCAAATTGAAAGTTCCACTCGCCGGTGTTCTTTGTCTGACAATTCATTAACAGATCCAATTGACAATTTCATGGGCCATATCTGTGCCCTTTCCAATCTAGAGCATCTGGACTTGTCTGAGAATATATATCTTCTTAGTATACCTGAATGTATTGGCAGCCTTAGGAAGCTACACACACTGGACCTTTCAGGTTGCGACGAACTAGCAAGGCTTCCAGACAGTATGGTTAACATGGATAATCTGAAGGTTCTTAATGTGAAGGGCTGCCACGAACTGGATAATTCCATTCTCTCCCGCTTCAAGTTTTTTGCCTTGTTGCCGCACTTTGTGGTGCATGCCGGTGATGATGAATCTAGCAATTTTGTCCTGCTTCAGCATGCAAATCCTGATGAACTGCACATAAGTAGAATTGAAAATGTGAAATCTACAGAAGAGGTGCAGAGTATAAAGCTGATGGAAAAACAAAGAATTGTAGAATTGAAATTGGAGTGGACTGTATACGCTGAGAAGTACGTGGATGATATGGAAGTGTTGAGAGAGTTAGTGCCACCTTTCACTTTAAAGAAGTTTGAGATACGAGGTTATGATTGTGTCGGCTTTCCAGCTTGGGTATTGAATATTAGTCATTACCTCCCAAATCTTATCAGCATTACGATGGTGTATTTGCCCAAATGTAGCAACCTACCACCACTCGGGCAATTACCGAACCTACAATCATTGGTACTCGAAAGAATGGACAACATTGCGAAAATTGATGAGGGCTTCAACGGTGGAGCGAGAGCATTTCCTCGACTGGAGAGATTTGAACTAACTGGTATGGAAAGTCTGGAGGAATGGATCACGATATACTCCAGTGGTGAGGATGGTACGAACAAGCTCATGTTCCCCAACCTTGTCAGACTGAAGATACGTGATTGCCCTAAGTTGAGGTTGAGACCCTGTCTCCCTAGAGCTGCCTACTGGGTGATATGGAACAGTGATAATGTACTGTTGTCACGGGGAGAGAGTGTGCCGCGAACCGATGCTTCCTCTTCTCCAATAACTAAAATAGATGTTGGATCCTGTAAGCTGCCTCTACATCAGTGGAGATCACCACCTCCCAGGGCTCTCTAAATTAATTATCAGCGATTGCAATGATCTGACCAGCTCTTCAGATATCATCCGAGCCCTATCACCCCTCCAATCACTACATTTGTCCTCTTGGAAAATCATGACATCACCACCACTCTGGTTAGGAGAACTCAACTCTCTCAAGAAACTTGAGATCTGGGGATTTAAGGGCATTGGTTCTTTTCCGGAAATCATACAACAGCTCACCAACCTCAGAGAGTTACAAACATTTTTCTGCCCTGAACTAAAGCAGTGGTGTGAATCAAAGGAGAACAAGCCCAAACTTGCTCACATAGAAGAAATGGTACGACCCTGCCAATTATTTATCATATTGCTTTTATTTTTGCATTGAACCCAGTACTTTTGGGTCCCCGTGGGTCCTTTATTATTCAACAAACTGGCAAAATAAACACACAAATGAGTTCTAGACACAGACAACATAATGTTAATCTTGAGGATAATCTGACTGGTAAGAACACATAACAAAATCAGGACAGCCACATGAATTTACTACGTAAAAGATTCTCTAGAAGCTATACTCTCACATGTGTGGGATGCATCTAACCTATAATAGATGCCCCCCAACGGGGGCCTCACAGCGCATCCACGACAGCCACTTCGCGCGGGCCGGTTGGGTCGCTTGCCTCGCGTCTAGGCCACGTCTGGTTCGCTGATTGGACATGAATGGGTGTGAGGTGAGACAAAATCAGAGCCCCCTGGAACAAACCCTAGCCATTCGCGTGCAGCCGCCGCCTCTGTCTGCCTCCTCCTCTTGCCCCGCACCCCCATCCCAGCCGCCACCTCCCTGCTCCGGCTGGTCCTCTGCGCCGTTCCGGTGCCGCTCCGCCTCCCTGGCCACCCGCCCTTCTCCTTCTCCCTTTCTCCGTCTTCAACCCCCAGCCTTCGCGTGACCGCGCCACTCCGCCTCCTTGGACGACCGCCGGCCAACAGGAGCAGCGCATCGACGGCGCAAGCAGGAGGGGCTGCTCGAGCTCCGCCCTAGATGGAGATGGCGGGGCGTGCCGGCAGCGCCTCGAGCTCCACCTCGATCTACTGCCTCGCTGCCAAGCAGCACCAGAGGGAGATGCTTCTCTGTAGACACAGAGACGGACGGTAATGTCGAGTCGAGATGGGCTGAACTCCGAACAACATGAGAGAGGGTGCCGATGTAAGTTTTTCCTTCCCAAATTGATAATTTTTAGGCACCATTTCCTCCAGATTTCGAGTTCTAATCACTCTTAGATGAACTTCTAATTTTATTTTGTTCTGGGTCTGATGTAGCTTTAGATGAGGAGCAAACACATTTATCAAAAGAGAAACTCTCATCTCAAAGTTAGGCAGGAAAAGAAGAGAATGAACTTGACCAGCCAGAAAAAGGCTTCTGAACATTCACACAATGGTGATTCAGTTTTTCTTCTTCTGGTTTGTTTGGAGGATTTTGTTATTGCAGCACTTGAGACCAAATTATTGCTGGCGCAATGTTATTGCGTCTGCAATTTTAGACCAAATTTCATACAACAACGAGAGATTAATATTGTTTCACTTGATATTGCAGGAAATGTAGTGGTGCCTTTGAGATTGCCTCCAGAGTTGGATGTCAGAGTGTGCAAAGCATTGACAGGTACCACTTCTTTTTTCTTTGTTTTTCCTCTCTTCCACTTCCATATATGGCGTGAACGTGAGCCAATGCAGCTCATGCAGATATCTTAAAATGATGTACTTGACGTTCACTTCTTTCTTTTGATTTGTTTGGCAACTCGCTCTCTGGCATAATATATTGGTACGTTGTAATTTGCCATATTGATTCCCCAGATCTTGCTGTTTCTGTTTGTGCAGATTTTAACGTGGAAGAAGCACATGTCTGTATTTATTTCTTCTTTCTATCTTTCGTTGTTAAGATGAAGAAAATAAATAGAAGAACCAATTCCGGTGGTGGTTTTCTATTGAAAGTTAGCGTGAGATACAGAAACATCTGCAGATTTCTTATATAATGGCAAGCTAGGATTTAACCTGTCATTGGTCGGGTAGATTATGTTGAATACTTTATTTGGTATTCTCTCATCAAAGAAGTTCACAATTTGTATGATGCGTCCCCTCTTTGGCTATATACTTGCATACTTTATAATTTCAGATATTCTCCCTGGTTGTAGGTATTTGAATTCTAGCTCTGTTTGCTCTCCAATTGACAGGTTGAAGCTATAGGAGAGTCAGATCGTCAATGTCTCTGCCACTGCCATAACCACAGACTAAAACCGAGAGATTACTTGGAAGGGAACCACTGATCCCTTTGAGAGTGGATATCATCAGCGGCATGACATGGCACGGGAAGCAGCAACCAAAACAAGGCAAGGCCAGATGTCTTGAGCATCACGAGGCGTGTTGCCTGGTGTTGCAGCGTCACCCTATCGGTGGAGCACGCTGAGCCTGTCGGCACCCATCATCCAAGCTGACGCCGGCGATGAGAAATTATCCGGAGCTTAGGCGCCCAAATCCTCAACCAATCAGGTAGAACCTTACACTTGCGCCAATAATATGTTTTTTTTTTGGCTTTCTTCTGTGTTGATCTGATACATGGTTGTGAGAATATAAAATATGCATGCGCAGATACATAGAGTTGGCATCCCGTGTATAAAATATGCATGCGCCAAGTTCTTCTATGTTGCCCGATTTAGAGGTGGCATCCCGTGTACATAAATATGCATGTGCAGATACATAAACATCAGATTTCAGTGTCATCACAAACATGACACATATCAAACTAATGTAATGTTTAATCAGAAATGAAAGGAGGCTAGGAGCTTAGTAATTGGACGATAATACTGGTCAAGTGAGGAAGGAAACGATTTGGTTAGCATTTATGTGTTCATTCTAGATCTGCGTACCATAAGTCAAGTTAAGGTTCATTCCTTTTTAACTAAGCTGATTGTACCATGGGAAAAAATCACATTGTATATTACGTATTGTTCTGTAGAGATTTGTGTTTTGCGACATGAGAACCGTCTTGTATCTTCCGCCAAATTCACTTCTTGTTAGTATATATATGATCGCTGGTGTACATGCGAGTTGCAGACTTTAACAGTTACCTGCAGATCTCTGAAAAATAGTGTCGTATTCGGAAACTTGAAAACTGTCGTGGTGTGGTTTGGCCAATAAGTGGGGAATTCACACTTCCTTGTCTAATGTAGGAATGTAGACAAGAGCTAAAACAGAGCCATATGATCAGTATCGGGATATTTTGTTACAGCAGACTGTAACCTATGCATATCTCTGAATTTACTAACTACAGTGCACACTGTCCTAAAATTGTATAAAGCTTCTGTGTTGTCTTTTGTTATAACTCCATTGCATGCATTCCTGTATAAATAAGCCAAGAGAAGAAATGAAAGGAATTCCATTACTTCATGATCACTAATAATCGTACACCAAATAACTATTTTCAGAAGTAGCATGCGTACTTAGGTACCACTAAACTTATTTATCTTGACCATAATCTTTTAGATACAAGGTTAGTGTTTTATCCATGGATACAATTCATCATCTATGGTTAAAATTGAATGCTAAGGTACAACTTAAAGTTACACACATTTCTTTTGACTTTGTGAGGACTTGGAATGGTTTCTAATATTTTACATATGTTCTAGCTGCACATATATTAGCTATTCTATTTACTTCAGCCTGCAAAAGCTGATGTAGATCTTACTCTTTTACTCTTAGATTCTTATGTGCTTGACATTTTAAATTGAGATGTATGCTTCAGTACCTCTTTCCAGACGTAAAAACTCTATTTTGTAATGTCTTTAATAGTGCTATTTGAGTATCTAATTCTTGGAGTAGATGTTATCAAAAGTTCAAATGGGACGAAATTGCTTGGTTGTGGTCGGTTTTATACTTTATATAGGAGCTATAAGCTTTATTTTCTCCCTTTCATATTCATTTATGATATAATTAGCTTAAGTAGGCTTCTGGGCACTTAAATACCATTACATTGCCCGCGTCCCTCCCTCTTAAATACTAGATGTTGTCCCCTGATTTTCATCTCTATTGTCACTTCCTAGCTTTCCTCTTCCCCACATGATGTATACATTTTAAATATAAATTTCACTAATTGTGAATCGGAAGAGAGCTCTTTCATATGTGTTCTTCAAGTCTAGCAGTACTTTGTGTTCTCTTTCCCTTCGAATATAAATTTCACTAAATATGAACCGATCCTTTTCTTTGCTTGGTTGTGCATGAGCAGACTATTCTACTCTCATCGAGACCACTGGCTTCGTTTCCTTGATTTGCAGATGTAGCTGGCAGCATCTCCGCGGTCTCTGATGTTGTGCTCACTGTCCCGGGAAGGACAATTGGTGAAGCAAGGAGGGATGTGCTCCTTTTCGACACAAGGTGGACTACTCACTAATTGTGGACCTTTCCTTTTCTTTCCTTGCTTGTGCATGAGCAGACCATACTACTCTCACCAAGACAACTGGTTTCCTTTCCTTCATATACAGATGTAGCTGGCAGCATCTTTGCAATCTCTTATGTTGTGTTCACGTTCCCAGGAAGGACCATTTGTGAAGCAAGGAGGGATGTTCTTATTTTCGACACAAGGTGGACTACTGATTCGTATCCTATGCTTCCTTTGTAGATACATTTGATTACCAAAGGTGATTTGCCTACTGCCTTTTGTGCTGCACTGTGGACATAAAATTAATTTGCCCTTTTGGGTGATAGGGCTTTTTGAATTAATGTAAATACACTGAGGTTCCGTGGGATGACAGAATCATCTGTTGTTATCTTCGTTAGCACAACCGTTGAGTTTATGTTGTTGCACCTTTTTTTTCTACGAACGTGTACTGTTTTTTAGTGAACTTTGGACCATTTTCTTGGCTTATATAGATTTTTATATGATTGGAAAACTTAATTGTATTTCACGTTTTATTTAATGTTTGCATGATTCATGGTACATTTCAGGTTTGGGTGATCTAGCCATTTGGTCCTTCTGCAACTAAATGTGCTAAATGGTAAGCTTCAGTATTAATCTTTGTTTCATTCCCATTTTTCTCCCACGCTGCACAAGTTCATTTTTGGGGTTCAAATTATTTTAGAATCTGTTCCATAATGTGTTTGGAACTCTAGGTGATCCCATATATGTACAGATCAGCATGTGACAACATTCTGCACCTTTTTTATTTTATTTTGGAGGGTCTACTCATTCGATAAGACCTTGTTTGTCATTGTAGTGTTATTTAGTTAATCGACCTTGTCCTTCCTTTTGCTCCTTCCAGATATGGTGCATATATAAGTTATTTAATGTGCTATATTGACAGTGAACCACATATTACTTAGGTCTATTTGTAGTAACGTTTCCATATATTTCCAGGTTCCATTAAAGTTGTTTCCAAGGAAGTAGAATGGATTGACTAGCTTTTCTATACTTATGCTGATAGCTCATCTGGCATGATTGAGTAAGTTCTTTCACAATTTTCCAAACATGTGTATGCCGTTATTTTTGCTCTCATAGTAGTCCTCCTTTCATTTCCAAGTTGTAGATATAACTTTAAATAGTGGATTAACATCCATATTAGAACAAGACTGTTATATGTGAATCACTATAAATAATGATGTAGCACTCCATCCGTTCACTAATATAAGATGTTTTGGAAAGCTAAGTTGTCTTATACACGAAGTATTAGTGAACAGAAGTAGTCATTGTTAATTCTTATGTAAGCTCATTCATTAGTCACGTACCATTTTGATGCAGTTATATGGTATTTTTTTGTGAGGTGCTATTACATATGAATGAGTTGTTTTCTAACTTACTGGAACAGCCCAGAAGGCATCAAAATTATTTCCTCTCATCTTGAGTTTCCCCATACCGAGGCTCGGATTTTGATGTTAGCATGGTATGTCATTGTTCTCTAAATGTGCCCGGTGATGTATCTTTTTTTTAGTAACTTATATGTCTAATACTAAATGACATATATCTTGTATCAGGAAAATGGAAAATGGGCTGTAAAGCAAGGTTATTTACTCTGGTGTGCATTATTTTTAAACTGTTAAAAATGTTTATCTCTATAATATCATAGTCATTTTGAAGTTTTACTGGCATGAAAGCTCTGTGAGCTGATAGTATTAGTAAGCTGAAGAAGTCATTCCCTGAACTAACCCAAGAAGTGAGTAGTCCATAAGTATGTAATTAGTAGTTAATTATATTTGAAAGGTTTATATTTGTCAAGGGTGAAATAACAGCTGAATGTTTGGGTTAATAGATAGGTTGTAAGTATGTAACTTGCGTTGTTGTCGGGGCTTAGATATTTTGCCTGAAAGGTTGTCATGCAGTTTCAGCCCACAATTTAATGTTTAATTGTCTGTAAGTTCAGTGCCACAGATCAGCTGCAAGTGAGTATCCATCGTCTCTATCTACTTTAGATGATATACTCTGCTTTCACTTGCCTATGACGTTTCTACGCTGGGCTCAAGGCTTTGTTCTATTACATGTGAAAGGCTCGCGGTTTATCTGAACAAAACAAATGGATGGTGTTACTTGGATTTTTTATGGAGATTTGAAAGACGCTTCTTACCCCTTAACTGACATTGTCTTTAATTGCATGCCTTTTTTGTATTAGGTGCTAATTGAGAACCATTGGGAACTTTTATCGAGGTGAGATTGTGTAGACCATTTGTCTGAGTAGTGTCTATCTGCAAGACACGTTTCTTACAATGCTACTGCTAGGTGTAATATATTTTCATACAATCTCCGTGTCTACTTACTCTCTGTCTGTTTATCATTTGCGCTGTGCGGGGCTTGCGCAGCAAGCCACTCCCAAAATATGGCTTCTTTTGCATCGAAAAAATAGCGAATCCATTCCTGCATAGTACTGGCAACTCTAATTAGTTCAATACTGGAAAAGTACAGTATATTATTCTGCCATATTTTAATTGGAAAGTGCTAGCAACTGAATGGTTGGTGTCATATTGACTTTTATCCTCTCAATTTCTTCTGTATTTTTATTTTGATGAGAAAAGAAATTGCCATCAAATCAGAGATGAGCCTCAAGTTCCAATTTTCTGAAATAAAATTATTGTGTTGTTCCATTTTCTTAGATAATAGTTGTTTCAGATGGAAAATTTAAGAGTTCCTTCTCCTATCGCACAAAATGTATTTTGGGATTGCTGGTGCGCTTTTGCCTCTTATGGATAACTTGGCGGTATCCAATATGTTCTTAAACCAATACTCCAATATTTTTCCTGCTTATTGGCCAATTCTTCTAAGTTTTTTTATAGGAATGGTGACTCTGGATTTATAACTGCTGAGCATCTATGTATATGCATCTTTTATATTGTGATAGCAAGATAGTTTATATTTTGTAATGTGTCTGTCAACCCATAAGCAGGATGCTCCTTGCTTCTGGGGACATATTGGTATGGTTGATCAGCCAATATTTTTCCTGCTTATTCGCCAATTTTTCTTAGTTTTTTTATAGGAATGGTGACTCTGGATTTATAACCGCTCAACACCTATGTATACGCATCTTTTATATTGTGATAGCAAGATAGTTTTTATTCTTTAATGTGTCTATCAACCATATGAAGTGGGGGTTGCTTAGGCCCTCATTTTTTAATGTGCTTTATAATTTAGCAAAGTAACTACAGTAAGTGCATCATGACCAAGTATTCTGCTTTTTAAAGCGCTTTTCATTCCTAACTAGACTTAGGAACTAAATATATGTTGTGTTCCCTTCAACAATATGCGATTGTGTTTTTTGTTGTTGTTGGTGTTGTACACATTAGTAAGAGATATTTAGCGTATATTTTCTTCATATAGATTTTGATTCCTAACAGAATCTGGGCTACTGTCTGCTTCAGATTGAATATGCCAGTGTATTTCTGCTGGTGTTGTCACTAGAAAGTTATATTTTTACTTCAGATATAGTGTTAAGTGATTCAGGAATCAAGGGTGAAAATTACAAGCTGCAATATGGAATGAGGTTGATGATCTTATGAAAGGTATTCAACTTTATAGGTGCATATTCAAATAATATTTAGTTTTTTTACTTGATGTATTCATTTTTTTTATTTACTCATGACATGATATAGGAAATGTATCATTGGCTTTAATTAAGAGAAGGACCCGTTTGTATTCATTTTTGGTCTTATGGATTAAGTATGGGCAATTATTTCATGAATCGCGTAGGAGTTAAAGCCATACAAAACAAAGAATAGTTCATAAATTGCCTTGGAGTTAAATCCATTCAAAATTCAGATATTGTTTATATTGTATGACTTTCCAGAAAAATAAGAAAGAGGACATTTCCTTCTCAGCAAATCAGATCGTATGATTACTAGACTTTGGAAATCGGCTATCTCCTTTTCTCGATCTACCTATGGATATCTTTAGTCTGACAACATAGAGCTGAATTTATCAATGTTCCCTTTTACACCATAAACTATTGCTTCACAATCACTCTCTCTATTTACACACCCGTGCTTAATTTTTCCTTCTTGACTTGATTGTTCGGCTCATGGAAGTATATTGTGAGCTTACTCTGTGTCTACACTTAATTACTTTTGGCTAAATAGTTGCTCTCTTGATATTCATGAAAGAGGGTCTCTTATTGTATTGTTTGTTGTTCAACATTTTCTTATGTTTGAGGCTTTCGCTACCACTATTTTGCTACTGTTGTTACTGTATTTTGCTTCAGAAGTTCAAGCATCCAAGTATAGTCAGTCGAGAGGGGACATGCAATTGTTGTTACTTGGCTACCAAACTTATCCTTAGGGTAGATTATATACATTAATCTAGATTGTTGAAGAATTGCCAGTTTCAAAGTGATTCTATTTCTTGACACATGAATAATGATGGCAGATACGCAACAACTGGTCATCATGGCTAAAAGGGATGACGTATCTTCCCGTCTTCTGCCGTCACACCCTGTCTATGAGCATGAAGATAGCTTGGCAAGCATAATTCCATCCTCCTTGACTTTGAGGCCAACCACTCTCAAAGTGAGATCCACGTCTTCGAATTCAACATAGATTATGAGGTGTGATCATCGTTACCTAGATTGAGATTGCTACCTTCTGTATTCTGTTGTAGGTAGAGAACTTAGTACTGAGTACTACCTGAGTACTACCTTGTGTGTATATACCTACTGTTATCTCAGAACCATGTGTATATACTTACCGTTATCTTTGTTGATTTCCTGCTGGTTTCATTAATTGCGTTTAATACATTCTCGGTGTACATTCTACACTTTACTAACTGTCTTCTCTTTTCTACCAATCTACTCTTGCATAATAGTTATTATGTATATCCCTCATTGTATATAAGTGTATGCTGCTCCGTTCTGATTTCGTGTTTCAGTTATAATTTCATCTTGATGTATTTGTTTTATAAATCATGTAAAATGCATCCCCATTACCTAAGATAATTTTCACTGCTGTTATACATGTTGTAGATTGGTTCAAATCCCACGGGATCGCGCCGCCCACCCGGTTCTTTTTTGGTCAATTGTGTCGTTTGGTTTGCGATTTCCGTACGAGGAATCAACCATGCAAGTTGTGCGCCTATTGCAGGGTTTCTATGGGTTCGTGGTTCGTGACTAAAACTACTAGGGAATGCATGCCTATAGGAACCTTGCGCTGTATGTTCTTGCGGGTTCTTAGTTCGGATGACCGTGTCTCGTGTTTGTGTTGTTAGCTCTATAGATCCTCTTATTGAGTCGGTGTGCTGTCAGATAATATGTAATCGGCTTAATTTTCTATGTCCTTTGTGCCATGAGTTTTAAAGACCATGCTGGACATGTAGATGATGATTTTGGTGTTCACTTATTTTTGTTCCTCTTGGCATAATCAACAACCATTAGTTTGCTCTTGGCAGAATCAACTGGTGGTATATAAATGAATGATTTTCTATTTGTAATTTAGTGTGGTTCGCTATATTTTGTAAAACCTAAGAAGATGTATTATCATTTTACCTCCTACAATGAGTCTTACGGGATCGTGCGCCAAGGCGCACATCAAAATCTAGTCTATTAACCTGTGATGGGCTTTGAAACCAAACAAAAAGGAAATATTTGCTAGTACTTTGTTTATTCTAGGAACCACCATCAGATCCAACTTCCGAACCTGTATCACTTGTTTGGTACGAGGGAATCAGGTTGGTCCATGGCCCAAGAAAAGCAATGGAAATTTCCTAAGATGGACTAACTTCTAGGAACCACAGTGATTGTGATGTAATGTCACAATATAGTTTATTCAGCACTCATGCGCTACACATCTATGTTTTCTTGATCTGAACAATATTTTCCCTGTGGCAAGTAACTCATCTGCACTAGAGTACTAGATTTCAAGTTCAAATATCAAAATAAAAATTCAAGCTAGTGATTTAATCTATTTTGCAGAATCTTTGGTAGTTTTAACAAGCCAGATAATGTGCTACGTGCACCACGCTCCAGAGACAGGAGGAAATTGTGGACCATTCAAATTCACAACTTCAGAAGACAGTCGTCAGTAGCAATGCGACTACAAAATGTGGCAACTGATAACTGAGACCCCAACACAAGTCTAGCAAGGTAATCAGTTTGTTTTGCCATCATGAAAATGCGGCGCACCCTTGATTCGATGCCACCTGACAGGTTCTAAATGATTTCACACAACCTCCTCTGTTCTGCCTCATGGAACTGGGTTTTTTCAGGGAGTTCTTTTGCAACAGATTTGTAGGGGACCTCTTTTAATCCTGTACTACTGTTGTATTGAGCCCATTATAATTCCGAAGAACTTTATTCTTCAGACTACCGTTACGGATTGTGTTGGTCTTCTTACATGTACGTTTGATCCCGTCCAAGCAAGCCTACTTAACACACGCTCAAACTGACGTGAATTGGGGTTTTATCTAGAAACAGTTTAGGAATCTTTCAAAGTCTCAAAAGCACACTCCGTGGGTGTTACGTTAGCATTATGATTGAAACAGTGGTGGGAAGTATAATCCACCACTTGTGTAAAAGTTAGGGGCCGTAATTTTGCATTTATAGTCTGTTTTTGTCGAAATTGGACTCCTTCGAAACTATCAAAATAACATAAGCCATAGTCAGGTGGAATACACTTTGTATCCTATAATACATTTTCCGCGAGCAATGGCAGAACATCTGAGAAATCTAAAGGAGCTCCAAGAGCATAAGGGGAGCCTTAGTGTTCTCAACCCCAAGAGCATTGACCGGCTTAGGGAACTTGGCAACGCCCATGATAATGATAAATTTGGGCGGATGGCCATTTTCTTGGAGCCCTCATCTTCAAGCTACACCACAAGAAAAAATGCACCGCCCAGAAAGCCTTGGAGAACAACTTTTGCGAAAAATGCATCACCCAAAAATGGCTTTACTGTCGAGCATATTGCTCAATCTGTCAAACTTTTGGAAAATCTTTCCCTCACTCTCCCTACAAGATTCAGTGTGAGGGCTGCACTTCCTTAACCATGCCTTCCAAGGTTTGGAGGCCTTGGGCGACTGTGAAAAGCAAAATGTTTGCTTGGCTGGTACTCCAAAATAAAATTTGGACGGTGGATAGGCTAGGGCAGCGTGGATGGCGACATTGTAGCCTTTCTGAACTTTGTAACTAAGTCCAAGAATCCTCTTCCCATCTTTTCTTGAAATGCCGCTTCATGATTAAAGTTTGATGGCTTGGCCTCCATGTGGTCAACCCGAGTGAGTGGCATGTTGCTCAAGCCATCAAAGATTGGTGGAGCATCGTTGTTCAAAATAGAGGTAATTCCAGGAGAGCCATGGCATCCCTTTCCATCCACGCGTATTCCGGAACTGCTCGTCGACCGTGTAAGAATCTCACGGTATGATTGCTGCACCCCCATGGGGCTCTCACAGGCGTTTGGATTTTGGGCCGTCCGATCGAGCTGACGTGGCGCGATCTCGGCCAGCCATTCCATCCAGGGCGCGAGGCCCTCCCGCAGACCCGCATTTTATCCACGGGTCCTGTGAAGCCCGCTCGGCCCAGACTCTCCCGTCGCTGTGCCCGTCCTCCTCCCAATCCCCGCACGCCTCTCCCCCAATCGCTCACCTCGCAGCCTCTCCAATCCTCTGCCTCCACCACGGTCCTCTCTGGAACAGCCGGCGCGGGCGACGGGCGGCATGGCCGACCTCCGGCAGGGGCCGCCGGCGGCGCGGCCGGTCAGGCGACCTCCACAGGGGCCAGCGCGGCAGGGCGGGGCGGGCGACCTTCGCCACGGTTCGGGCGAGAGATCCCCGGCGAGCAAGGTGCGGTCGCGGAGGAGTACTGTCCCAATCCCCTCGTCCAACCTTCTTCAACCTCCTCTTTCAAGGATACCAGCAAGAAGCACAACACCCTGCCTGTCCCGTCCTCTTCTTCGTTGGTTGGAAACGTACAGGTTTCTTGTTGGAGACCTACAGGTTTCTCCTCCACCTCCTTCTCCTCTCTCTCTCATCTCCAATATCCATGAATTTATTCCCGTCAGATCCAGATCCGTTTTATTGAAGCAAGGCATGAACTGCCATGGTATGGATGCATCCAGATCTGAAGAAGCACCTTATTTTTTCTTGTGTTTTGTTCATGTAAAGGAACACTTCTTGGTGCTGATTGTTTGGATTTTTCATTGTAAAGGAAATAAGGTATTCTGTATTTGGAAACAGAAGCAATTTTTTCCTCCTTTATTTTCGTACTTAGCCCAAATTAATCTACAGAAGGAGCCTGTACAGGTGGACTGACCACCCCTTATTTTAAAATATTACTCCTGATATTGTTTCCATTTCATGACCGATGTAATTTTTAACGTCATTCATGTATATCATGACAAGTTCTTTTATCTATGATCATGGATTTATTGCCAAATCACTTATCTTTAACTTTTGTAGTCACTTCATGTTGCTTTTAGATCGGAAGTTGCAATGTAAATGTGTTGGCCTGTTGAAATCACTCAACTATCTGCTGTAGGCAAAGATATACTTTTTTCATTCATTTCTTACTTTAAAGCATGCCATTAAATTGACATTTGCTTCACATGGTTTAGTGCGTCACGGATTTATACAGCTACCTAGCATACAATAATATTGTGAGCCAGTTGAAAAAATAGTTGTATACCATTTAAGTTCTAATTCGTTACTGTTTTTCTGATCCACGTACTTACTAACTCTACTTTGTGTTTGTATTGTGTCTCACAGGTGATCAGAACTGACTATTGCAATTATTAGCCACTCTCATGTGAGCTATTTTTACTCATAATCTGATTTCTCTCTTAGATTATTGCTCTCAGCTGACTAATACTCGGTCATATTCCAAACTTATATTTCCCAATGTTACCTGAAGCAGGTAATGACGCAGGTCTGCTTATGGTGGCTGGGAGATGGCTAAAGGGAACAAGATCGATGTCGTCGTCCTCAGCGCTGTGGAGCGTGGTTCCCCTGTTGTCCTCGTCCCTCCATGAGCAGCCCCAAGGATCTGTGGCCGTTTTTCCATGGGAGTAAATGGATAATTCAGGCTCGGGTCAAACGGCAAGCAGATTCCTTTACGGAGGTAATCTACTAGGGCCTCTGTCCCAAGTTTTAAAGTTGAAGCATTGCAGCCATCTGCATCGTAAAACAGCATTTTTTTCTTTTTCCTTCTTTTGCTGCTATTTCTCACTCGAGAGGTATATCATCTGCAGATGGAGCTGCTGATGACATATCGTATAACAGAATCCTTGCAGTCTTTCAACAGCGAAAAATATGTGCATGTAATTGAGTACCGGGATCTGCCTCAAGTATATGTGGTTTGTTGGTCTAAATTTCAGGTACATCTCATGCTTACCTATTAATATCCGGATGATAAATCAAATGCTTGCTGCCATTTTTATCAACTATTTTTGCTTCATTCATTTTGGAAATGTTGCTCATTCTGGAACCGTGCTAAATTAGGCTTTAGTTCTGCTCCATTCTTCCAGAGATAAAATGCTTAATGTATCGACCGTTAAAAAAACTCCCTAATCCCAGCTGACCATCTTCATCAGTTGATTTTAGCTCCAAGTTATAAAAGACTCTGATTCTTTTGCCTCCCTTCACGTTGACTTGTTGGTGCAATTATCTCAAGGCTACTCTTGTTGTGTGTGGCTGAAACAAGCTGTTGCTAATTTTGCTTGCTATTATTTATTTGCATTTCTGCTGGAGAGGATTGACGAGGAGATGCCGAGGACGATGACAAGGAAGTTGTACTTCGTCTCCAGGTCAAGGGAGAGGTGGATGGCCACTATCTTTAAAGTTGCTATGTTTTCCTGAATTTTCTTAGTCGGATTTCCATTGCAGTGAGCAAGAAAAGAATGTCTGGTAAATCTCCTCTTCATTTCTTTTTTATTTCCATTAATACTCGAGTTGGCATTTCTGATAGTTTTGGTTGCTGTTGGCAGCTGCGAGGTGGATCATATTGAGTGATGTAAGATCGGTGATTCTATGAGAAATCCTCTGACTGGCTTCTGAAGGTACGATGCATCATTCTGATTAGTTTATCTGACAGTGAAGCATGTGTTTGTGTGTGGTTCTTGTGATCTTGCATGATTTGAATGTTCAGTGAGAGAACCAGATCATATGATGTTTGATAATAATAGCCTTTTGTTCCTGATATATCAATTGGTGAAGTTGTAGGAATATACTAATGTAGATTTTTTTTTGCTTTGTTATTTTCAGAAACTGATGTCCTGTTCACATGTTAGAACATGGATAGGTACTTCTGGATTGTCCCTAAATCCTGGGCAGAGGCATATCATGAACGTGCACCAACTCTACAAGCAGAACTGGCTGAATTAGCCTCGGAAAATCACAAGATGAGCAGACAGTGACGCCGCAGATGAGCTTGGTGCTGTACTTGCTGCCTGTTATTGATCATCCTGATCCAAGCAAAGGGACTATTATCAATGGTCCTGACAACAAGCCTATCATTGGTGTTCTGCAATACTGACCTTAATGTCCAGGTTAGACAAAAGATCATTCGTGTAGCCTCTTCCTGAGATATCAGTACCTACATCTACCCTGCGCAACTTCCAACCATCCCTCTGTGTCTATCTTGACTGATCTATACATCATAAGGAATAGTTGGTTGGTCACGAGCATCAGTAATCTATCTCTAATAAACAATTAGCTTATTGGAAGGAGCCATGCATTCTGACCTCATAAAGGCAAACTATATATGAATATTTGTTCCTGCATGTTTCAGTCTTAATGTACAGCTGAACTTAACATGATTTCACAATACGAGTCATGTATCTTTCTATGTTGTGTGGGTTACAAAATTATATGACAAGTCTGGTAATGTAACAACATGAATTATGTGCTCTAGGCACCGGCTGAAATGCGCCACCACAAAAAAATCAGTAGGCCTTGATGTTTGAATTATAGGGACAAGTAGTTTCTCACACTTAAGAAGTTTATACTATGCTTGTGTGATACAGTCTTGTACGCTCTGTTCTGCTCTCCTTTATTCCTTTGTTACCTTCAGAAAAATCTGAGCTGGGAATTGTCACTTGAACTACATCTTGTGCTTTCGTTTGCCTTCTTTCAACCATTAGATTATATTTTATGCATGCATGGGCCATTCTTTGACATTTCTTACGGCGGGATACCAGAATTAGCCCTTTAAACATAGACATATATTCATTTTACCTTCTTGCCTTCCACTGAAGCTTATATTTTTCAATTCCGAAATTTGTTGAGTAAGAAGTGGCGAAAGTTTTGTTGGCTATAGAACCCCAAATTTTGTTGACTTCCTATTTTGAAAGTTATGCCTTAATCTCTACTGTTATGTTGCGTAGTTGCGAGGTAATAATTCTTTTTCACTAACCGATTGTGATCTTTCCTGGTGAGGTCCTTGTGCCCCTCCCAATTAAACTATTATTTCTATGATTCATTTCTCGTTTTCTTTAAGCATATACGCATCTATGTTTTGTGCATACTACAATGTTTATGAAAAGAAAATACATTGGGCCCGTGAGCAACTGTCCATGTTCTTCAATCATGAGGGAACGATTAATTAGACTTCATATTTATTCATTTCTTAACAAGAGCACTTGAGTGTGTGCTGAATCTAATGATTTTTTTTTCACTTTTCTGTGGTTTTTTCCATATTGAAACTGTTTTTTACATTATTCTCGTGTTAGGTTGCCCAGCCAACCGTTTCTTCATATGGTTGGAAAATTATATGACAGTCAGAGAAACTAAGATTTAACTCCATCTTGTTAGGACTGGGACTGCTGACGGTTGGGACTGCATTCACATGAGAACCTCCAATTTCTCCATTCAAGATTTTGTTGAGATTGGGATTGGGATTGTTATGTCAGTTAGAAATGTATTAAGATTTTTTGTAACTCTTTATATTGCGAACTGAATTGGGATTCATATTTCTTTCTTTTACTAATTGGCTTATTTTTTATAGGGTAATTTGTTAATGGTTTACTTTTGACAATTCTACCGCTCTATACTGAAAACTATTTGGATTTTGATTTATCCAAGCAATACTCCTCGCTTCCCTCCTCTCAGTTATTCAGGTAATTGTCCTTTACGTCTCTCTCTATTCTAGATCCAAACTCCCATTGAACCCAGATGATATGATAGAGCGACAGAGGGTGATGTTGCGATAGCTTGGTCGTGCTGACTGTTGAAAACATTGTAGAGGATTCAGCCGAGGTGGTGATTTTTATAATTTAGCTCTCATACATTTATTGCTCAATTTTTTATGCAGATAGGTAGTGGCACTGATCAATTGACATGCAGATATGATTCTCACATTTCTGTAGTTCTAATTAGTGTAAGGTAAGCTAGAACTAAGGCTTTAGATATTTCTTCCTTCAATATTTCACATGCAGATATGTGAATGTTACGAAAATAATTTGACTCTATATATTTTTCAGAGTGTATATGCCAAACATATGTGGCCCAGCCGTCCATTCTCAAGAAGTTACTTTGGTGAAATACATGATCTCCAAAATACACCATTGATCAGTAACTTCTATCCTTATATTTTGATTGCCCATGTCGCCAAGGATGACACTAGGAAGGTATCCAGTTACTAGCTGGATCATGTACTTCCTGCACATTTAAGAGGAGTCAATAAAAGAAATCAGCAAAGTTTGGAAACGCTCTTGGTGAATACCAACAAATGACAATATAGTATATCCATAAATAATCTTTGAAAACCTCCTTAAGAAATAGCATGCGAGCCAATCAGACCAAGGCCGATTAGTTTTGCATTACCAAAAATCTATTTTTGTGCATGTTTTAAGATAGAAATCTATTTGTGTGAACGTTTTCAGATACCTCAGACTCAGTGACTGAATTTTCATTTAGCATAATGGTTTGTTCCCAGTTAATTAAAACATGTAGACATGATTGCAACATATTTTTAATCTATTTATCTCCTCATTCGTGGACAAATGACTTGGCTTCAATTTCTCCAAGAGTTCTATGTATGCTTTCACAAATTGTTATGTAGTTTCTGTGATCGGCTATTGTCGGTTTCTTCGAATAGTTCTCACAAAAGTTGAGATCTGGAGTCTGATATGCATTATCCTTACTTGTATGGAACATCAAAGATCTTTGGCATAAGTAAGAGGGGACAAGATTGTGATTTGCATCTGTATATCCATAGAAGTAGCTGCTACCCACTCTGTCTCTCTCGCCATGTCACTGGTCTCACTGCTCATATGTTGTGATCATGGGCGAACTCTACGGAGAAAATATCCAACACATTGAACGGGCAATTGCTACGAGGGATCCCTATAAGCAGAAAAGGAATGAAAGGGTAATCTCTGTACCAACGGAACGACGCGCTGACGCTTCCGCAAGATGCAGTTGGGGCAGCTGGTGTGGCTGATGTCTCATTTTATCTTTTTGTGTAGTCTGCAGCGGAACACTGAAGTATGTTGCCATTTATTTTTATTCTCATGTAGGCTCCTCTGCAAATAAATTTGAATTGAAAATAAGATGTTTCAAAGTTTCTTCTCAATGGTTTGTATACTAAAAGCACATTCACGTGTTTCTCATATACACTCAGTGATGATTTACATAGACTGAACTTTTTTGCTTTTTTAGCACATGTTTACTTTGTAATGTAACTGCAGGTTACATAGACGTTAGTAAAAACATCATGATGTTTCTAATTTTCCTAATGCTGTTCTCGCCCATTTTTTATCTGTACTTTCAAGACTCTACATTGCAGCTGGAAGGTGCTACTGTGTACACAGGAAGGTGTGTGGAATCCAATCTTCAAATACATTGAAGAAGCAACCAACATGGTCATACACTGCTCAAACAGCTAGAAGATAAATATGAATACCTGATGCGGCAAGTCAAACCGTTTGTTAACTTGGAATCAAGGTTGTATCAACAAAAAGCTGGTGTGCAGTCTATAGTACCAGTAGGGTCGTTTATAGCCAACTCGATTCTGTTGTTTGATCGCTTTTCAACACAAGTGTTATCACCGATGCTGGTCGGTTAGACTATATGTGTAATTTTGCGATGGTTTCGGTAATCATGTTTACTCTGCTGTCTCTGTCCTCTAAGGTTGTTATAAAGCGTTTTACAAAACATCCATCGATGTTGAAGACTGGGTTATGGGCAAAGGCGTGACACTAAATTTGCTGCTCCGTTTGTAATTTCGTCTGCTTTATCCTAATTCAATTTTTACCGACAACTCTTTGTGAGCCTAAGAAATATATTATTATATTAGCAATTAATTTATATAGTCTTTATATAAAATAAATATCGTCATGAGCACCACGGGATCGTGCGCCAAGGTGCACATCTAAATCTAGTTAAAGTTAAGGCGACGATGTGGTCCTTGGCCGTGTGACCTTTTGTTTTGTGTGTCTTGACTTTTTACCTTGACCTTGGGCTTTGTAACACTCTAAAACCTTCTTCTCAAACAATGGAATATTAGTCTTTTGTCTTCTTTAAAAAAATGGGGTAAAATATTTGAGAAGCACAAAATAGATCTTCCAATGTCTTTGCATGTCACAAATAGTTGAATTCACACAAGTCGTCCTATAAGACAGTAATTCGAACGTTTATGGCTTATAATGTCAAATGACAATTAAAACAATTGTTCCAAAAAATACCAGCCGGAAACAGAACAGTCCCTCAGGAGGTTCTGATTGTTAGAAATATACAATAAATATCCGTATTTGTAATATGTGCACAGTATATAATAGAAAGAAACTTACCCGACGAGGCACGTCGGGTCGGCCCAATCTCTCATACGATTGCTACTTCTTTCATTGTACCATGAGCAGCGACCTGACCTAGGGTTTGGCTTCCGCCGCCGCCGTCTTTCGCTTCCGCCTCCGCCGCTGCAGCGCCTTCTCCTGCGATGGCTTCCGGGTCCTCTACCCTCTCTACGACGACGACATCGTCCACTTTTGCCCCGAGTAGCGCCTCGCTGGTCGCCCTACCAATGGCGCTGACGACAACTGGTTCCTACCCGTCATATTCTCGCCCCACGCTGGGTCCGGTGCGGTGCCGGTGCCGCCCGTGTCCGGTCTTGGCACGCTTCCCTCGTTCTCCGGCGTGATGCCACCAAAGTCCTCTCGGATGCCCTCATCGTAGCATCGGTGGGCGACACCTCCGGCCTTGGACATCAGGGCTACAACCATGGTGGGATACATCACAGCCGTGCATGGCTACCTGCCCGTGGCGGGGTATGCTGCTTCTGGCGCGCTAGGTGTGGGTGCATGTACTATGGCGCCAACCATGCTTGGGTACCACCCGATGGCGTCACCCACCTACAAGGCGCACTTCTTCAACAACGCCATGCAGGGACCCTTCTTCAACAACTCCATGCCGAACATCGTCACCATCGCCTCAGCCATCACCATCAAGCTGACGAGCAAATATTGCATGTCTTGGCGTGCCCAAGTTGGTCCGCTTCTCCGGAGCCACATGCTCATGGTATATGTCGATGGGTCCATTGTCTGCCCCGACCCCCACGTCATCTTCAGTCATGCCGGCGGCATGCACCAGCAGCCGAATCCGGCGCATCAGCATTGGACCCACTAGGATCAGGCCATCCTCTTCGGTTTTGTCTCCTTGATGACCGAAGCTGTCCTTGGCATGTCCATGCTTGCTGGCACGTCACGCGAGGCCTGGGCGACGCTGAATGGCGCCTTTTCCTCCACCTCCATCGCACAATCCTCGGCGATTCGACAACATAACTGAAGAAGGAAAACAAGACCATCAACGTCTACTTTCATTAGATGAAGGTACTCTCAGACTAGCATCGGGATGCCTCTTCGTGACGAGGAATTTATTTCGTACATCCTCGCCGGCCTTGATGACGACTACGATGCTCTCTTTGACGTGGTCACTGCTCGCACCACCCCCATGCCTATACGAGATTTGTTCTCGTAGCTCCAGTCTACAGAACAATGCAAGCTCTCTCAACACCGCACCAATGGTTCCTAGCACTACCGCGCAACACACACCACCACACACACCAGCTCGCCGATTGCGGCCTTTGGCGCTGCACAAGGAGGACCTCGCCCGTCACCGCCCTTCGCCTCGTCACCGACCAAGACAACTCCACCTTCCACCACATCCAAGCCTAATAATGGTCGTGATAGTGTTGTCTATCAGTTGTGCGGGATTCCACGCCACATGGCGTCGAAGTGCTTCAAGCGCGTCAACCACGACTTCCCGGGAGTTGGGAATGATGGAAGCAACACCGAGCGTTAGATTGACATGAGAATGGTGGCCTCTCAAGGTCCACATGGTGCTACACAATCGTCCATAGACCCGACGTTGTACGCGGATTTCGGCTCTACGCACCACAACACCCACGAGCTGGACAAGCTCACTACTCGTGAGGCCTACCACGACACCAATCAGGTCTGTACAACTAATGGAACAAATATGCGTATTCATAATATTGGTCATGCCATATTGGCCATGCTGTTTTATCCGCTCCTTCATCTAGTTCTTTAGCTCTCAACCGTGTTCTACATGTTCCCAATGCCACTTGTAATTTGTTGTTTATGAGTAAACTTTCACATGATAATAATGTGTTTATTAAACTTCATCCATATGATATTTTTGCAAAGGATGAGAGTACCCATACTTAGAGGTCGATGCAGTGGAGGTCTCTACGAGATTAATGCCCCTGCCATCATGCAAGCGCTCAGCAGCGTCAAAGTGTCCCGTGATACGTGGCATGGTCATCTAGGACATCCAGTTTTACAAGTTGTTAAACATGTTTTTCATAGTCATGACTTACCATCCATTTATGAGTCCAATAAAATTGAGCCAGTTTATGATGCTTGTCAACAACAGAAGAGTCATCAATTGCCTTTCTCCTTGTCCACCCGAGTAATAAAATTTCTATTAGAGATTATTTATTTAGATGTTTGGGGTCCTACTCAAATATCAGTCAGTGGACATCGTTTATATCTGAGTTTTGTTGATGCCTATAGTCGCTGTACTTTAATCTATTTACTTAAGCATAAATCTGATGTCTATGATGTATTTATTTAACTTAAAAAACATGCTGAACAACTTCTGACTCGTAAGACCAAGACCATCGGTGTACAAACTGATTGTGGTGTTGAGTATGGAAAACTTCATCCTTTCTTTCACAACTTAGGTGTCTCACACCGCACGTCTTGTCCTCATAGTCATCAACAAAATGACACTGTTGGACGTAAGCACTGTCACATTATCGAAACATGTCTTACTTTGCTTGCTCATGCTTCTGTTCCTTTATACGGAATGATGCATTTGCTACAACTTTTTTCGTCATTAACAAGCTTCCTAGTCGAACCATTGAGATGAAAACACCTCTTGAGAGACTTCTTCATGAAACACCTGACTACACATTTTTAAGATTTTTGGGTGTGCTTGTTATCCCCATCTCGGACCCTATAATAGCTATAAACTTGATTTTCGGTCGAAGATGTGTATCTTTTTGGGCTATAGATGGCTTCATAAAAGATACAAATATCTCCATGTTCCATCTAATCGAGTCTACATCTCTAGGAACATTATTTTTATGAGAATGTGTTTCCTTTTGTCAACATGCCTAACTCACACACATAGCCACCTATCTTAGAGTCATCTTTACATCCAGCTGACCAGTTTATAGATGTTGCACATGCCGCGTGTTTGCTTGCTACCCATGGTGCAGGTACTGCATGGGCGGGCCCAGAACTTTGTAAATGGGTATTCAAAATAAATAAAAAATAGAAAGACAATTGGAAAAAATGTTGAGGAAACAGGGATTCGAGCACAGGATGTGCTTATACAAGCCAACTACCCTAGCCAACAAAACAACAAATTATTTCTGTCAATACGTGGACTGTATTGTATACTATTTAATGATAATTAATAGCTGTATCATATGATTTGAAATTTTTGACAAATATTTTGGGTATTCACCTGCATACCCATGAATACACATAGGCCCGTCCATGGGTACCGGACGCGGCCCTAGACTGGAAATTTTACACCCAACACATGTCTACGTCGATCAGCAGGGGCGCGTTTCTTGCCTGGGCCGATTTCCTACATGACTGCGACAGCGAGATGGGAGCCCCTGCACGTCGCGAACGGGCTATGAGCCACTTTTGGCAGGTCGTTTGGTAGCCCGTGCAGCCTTTTGCATGCCGGAGAAGGAACCCAGGCCCCATCGTTTGGTTGCCCGTTAACAGTGCTTTCTTCTCTGCTCGTGTAGCCCACAGCCTGTTTGGTTGCAGATAGCTCAGTGTTGTGGTAACCCCTTCACTTAGAGTGGTGAGGTTACCCAGTACTGAATAATAGCACACATTCGATTCAGTTCATCAGAGAATATGCTGCTAATACACAGCAACTACTACTTAGTGAGCGATGTATCACGAACGAAGCAACTACTTCGTGATGCATCACAGGTTCATCATGAGGGGTTAGTGTAAGAGCAAGATCATTATCCCGTGTTTTGTGTGTTTGATGACAACACTCGAATGATTCAGTGCATGAAGATTGTCTTTGATAGGTTTGCAAGGTGTATGTTGCCCTCGTCGGACACATTATGATCGGAAGACTGAAGCGTAGTTCTTAGGCTTTCTGGTTTTGTGTGTGTCGCGAGGTAACATGGTAGGAGAGGAAACGAAGAAAAGCAGTTTTAGCCATAGCGGTACTACCGGTAACAGGAGCGGTAGTACCGCTACCCCTACTGGTACCGCTCTGAGGTTTCCCACGATTTTGTCCCACAGTACTAGTTATGGTACCTCTGCGGTACCTTGAGCGGTAGTACCGCTTGCAAGCGGTAGTACCGCCCACGGTACCGCTCACGGTACCGTAACTAGTTACGGCAGTACCGCTTCGGTACTGCTGTGGTACCGCTTTGAGTCCAGTAAGGTTTGGACCCCATTGCGGTACCTCAAGCGGTACCGCGAGCGGTAGTACCGCTTTGTGTCCACGTGGACAAGTTCAGTGGGGATTTCGAACTCAGAGCGGTAGTACCGCTTACCAAAGCGGTAGTACCGCTTAGGCAAAAACTGCACCTAACGGTTGGATTTGAGGAGACCTATATAAAGGCCTCTTCTTCTCCAGCTCGTTTTTAGCTCTTCTCTCTCTCTCTCCTCCATTGTTGCTGAGCTCAAATTGAGTGGATCTCCCTACCTACCCAATCAATCTTGCTCATACTTTGTGAAGTGGTAGAGGAGACCCCGATCTATCGTTCTACCGAGAGAAATTTCACCAATTCGTGGTAGTCCTTAGTGGATCTTGGTGGTAGAGTTCCTATTGTGGAATCTTGGAAGAAGTGCACCTATGGAGGCTAGCTTGGTGTTGTGCTAGCCCCATAGGTTGTTGGGAGCCTCCTTCTGGTGTGGAGCTCGCCCCAACCTTGTGAAGGAATCACCGCTTCGACCGGTGCCATAGTGGAGAAGGGGGAGCCCCTTTGTGGAGCTCTCTAAAGGAAGAAGGTGAGGCCTTCCTTCGTGGTGTGGCCGCCTAGCCTCTTGTGTGAGGCTAGCACCTCCTCAACGCAGACGTACTCCCTTTTGTGGGGGGAACTGCGGGAAACAAACCTCGCCTCGTCTCCGCGCCCTTCGGTTGTCTCGCTCCTTACTCTTACTATCTTGTTTGATTCCTTTGCTTGTTGCACTAGTCTAGGATCATAGTAGGAACACCACCATCGCTAAAGCTATCACCTTTACCTTCCGTTGCACTAAAATTGAAAAAGGCTAAAACTTGACGTAGCGTCCATTCACCCCCCTCTTGTTCGCTATGATCCATTGATACGTTTCCAACGTATCGATAATTTCTTATGTTCCATGCCACTTTATTGATGATACCTACATGTTTTATGCATACTTTATGTCATATTTATGCATTTTCTGGCACTAACCTATTAACGAGATGCCGAAGAGCCGATTCTTTTCTGCTGTTTTTGGTTTCAGAAATCCTAGTAAGGAAATATTCTCGGAATTGGACGAAATCAATGCCCAGGATCTTATTTTTCCACGAAGCTTCCAGAAGTCCGAAGAGGAAACGAAGTGGGGCGACGAGGCGGCCACACAACAGGGCGGCGCGGCCCAAGCCCTGGCTGCGCCGGCCTACTGTGTGGGCCCCTCGCGTCGCCCCTAAACCTACCTCCTCCGCCTATTTAAGCCTTCGTCGATAATAACTCCAGTACCGAGAGCCACGATACGGAAAACCTTCTAGAGACGCCGCCGCCGCCAATCCCATCTCGGGGGATTCAGGAGATCGCCTCCGGCACCCTGCCGGAGAGGGGAATCATCTCCCGGAGGACTCTTCACCGCCATGGTCGCCTCCGGAGTGATGAGTGAGTAGTTCACCCCTGGACTATGGGTCCATAGCAGTAGCTAGATGGTCGTCTTCTCCTAATTGTGCTATCATTGTTGGATCTTGTGAGCTGCCTAACATGATCAAGATCATCTATCTGTAATGCTATATGTTGTGTTTGTTGGGATCCGATGAATAAGTGAATGCTATGTTATGTTGATTATCAATATCATCTATGTGTTGTTTATGATCTTGCATGCTCTCCGTTGCTAGTAGAGGCTCTGGCCAAGTTGATACTTGTAACTCCAAGAGGGAGTATTTATGCTCGATAGTGGGTTCATGTCTCCATTAAATCTGGGGGAGTGACAGAAACCTCTAAGGTTGTGGATGTGCTGTTGCCACTAGGGATAAAACATCAATGCTATGTCTAAGGATATATTCGTTGATTACATTACGCACCATACTTAATGCAATTGTCTGTTGTTTGCAACTTAATACTGGAGGGGGTTCGGATGATAACCTGAAGGTGGACTTTTTAGGCATAGATGCATGCTGGATAGCGGTCTATGTACTTTGTCGTAATGCCCAATTAAATCTCACAATACTCATCATAACATGTATGTGCATGGTCATGCTCTCTTTATTTGTCAATTGCCCAACTGTAATTTGTTCACCCAACATGCTTATTCTTATGGGAGAGACGCCTCTAGTGAACTATGGACCCCGGTCCATTCTTAACATTGAATACAATCTACTGCAATACTCGTTCTACTGTTTTTTGCAAACAATCATCATCCACACTATACATCTAATCCTTTGTTACAGCAAGCCGGTGAGATTAACAACCTCACTGTCACGTTGGGGCAAAGTACTTTGGTTGTGTTGTGCAGGTTCCACGTTGGCGCCGGAATCGCTGGTGTTGCGCCGCACTACACTCCGCCGCCATCAACCGCCAAGACACGCTGCAAGGGGAGTCTCCACCTCCAATCTCTTTACTTTATTTTTGTCTTGCTTTATTTTATTTAGTACTTTGTTTGCTGCACTAAAACAAAAAACAAAAAAAATTAGTTGCTAGTTTTACTTTATTTACTGTCTTGTTCTCCATATTAAAAACACAAAAAAATAGTTACTTGCATTTACTTTATCTAGTTTACTTTATTTACTGTTGCTAAAATGGGTGCTCCTGAAAATACTAAGTTGTGTGACTTCACAACCACAAATAATAATGATTTCTTATGCACACCTATTGCTCCACCTGCTACTACGGCAGAATTCTTTGAAATTAAACCCGCTTTACTGAATCTTGTTATGAGAGAGCAATTTTCTGGTGTTAGTTCTGATGATGCTGCTTCCCATCTCAATAATTTTGTTGAATTATGTGAAATGCAAAAGTATAAGGATGTAGATGGTGACATTATAAAATTAAAATTGTTTCCTTTCTCATTAAGAGGAAGAGCTAAAGATTGGTTGCTATCTCTGCCTAAGAATAGTATTGATTCATGGACTAAATGCAAGGATGCTTTCATTGGTAGATATTATCCTCCTGCTAAAATTATATCTTTGAGAAGTAGCATAATGAATTTTAAACAATTGGATAATGAGCATGTTGCCCAAGCATGGGAAAGAATGAAATCTTTGGTTAAAAATTGCCCAACCCATGGACTGACTACTCGGATGATCATCCAAACCTTTTATGCAGGACTGAATTTTTCTTCGCGGAACCTATTGGATTCAGCTGCTGGAGGTACCTTTATGTCCATCACTCTAGGCGACGCAACAAAGCTTCTTGATAATATGATGATTAATTACTCTGAATGGCACACGGAAAGAGCTCCACAAGGTAAGAAGGTAAATTCTGTCGAAGAAACCTCTTCCTTGAGTGATAAGATTGATGCTATTATGTCTATGCTTGTGAATGGTAGGAAAAATGTTGATCCTAATAATGTTCCGTTAGCTTCATTGGTTACCCAAGAAGAACATGTTGATGTAAACTTCATTAAAAATAATAATTTCAACAACAATGCTTACCGGAACAATTCTAGTAACAACTATAGGCCATATCCTTATAATAATGGCAACGGCTATGGTAATTCTTATGGGAATTCTTACAACAATAATAGGAATTCACCCCCTGGACTTGAAGCCATGCTTAAAGAATTTATTAGTACACAAACTGTTTTTAACAAATCTGTTGAAGAAAAGCTTGGAAAAATTGATATACTTGCTTCTAAAGTCGATAGTCTTGCTGCTGATGTTGATCTTTTGAAATCGAAAGTTATGCCTAATGAAAATAATGATATTAAGTCATTTGCTACAGCAAACGCCATCCAAGTTAGAATTAATGAGAATATAAGATTGATGGCCGAATTGCGTGCTAGGTGGGAAAAAGAAGAAAATGCTAAAGAAGATAATATAGCTAAAGTTTGGACTATTAGCACCACTAGTAATGCTAATGCTCCACATGTTGCTGCACCTCCTACTATTAATGGTAAAATAATTGGTGTTGGCAATGTTTCCACTTCTAATGCGAAGCGTGAAAAACTGCTCGAAATCGCTAAAATCGCTAAATCGCTCGTGATAAAACTGCTGAAATTTTTTCCAACATTGGGGACAATGATCCCATTGCTTTAGATTATAATGGTTTGGATTTTGATGATTGTCACATCTCTGAAGTTATAAAGTTCTTACAAAAACTTGCTAAGAGTCCTAATGCTAGTGCTATAAATTTGGCTTTCACAAAACATATTACAAATGCTCTCATAAAAGCTAGAGAAGAGAAATTAAATCGCGAAGCTTCTATTCCTAGGAAGCTAGAGGATGGTTGGGAGCCCATCATTAAGATGAAGGTCAATGACTTTGATTGTAATGCTTTATGTGATCTTGGTGCAAGTATTTCCGTTATGCCTAGAAAGATCTATAATATGCTTGACTTGCAACAATTGAAAAATTGTTATTTGGATGTTAATCTTGCTGATAATTATACAAAGAAACCTTTGGGGAGAGTTGATAATGTTCGTATTACGATTAACAATAACCTTGTCCCCGTTGATTTTGTTGTCTTGGCTATTGAATGCAATGCATCTTGTCCCATTATATTGGGAAGACCTTTTCTTCGAACTGTTGGTGCTATTATTGATATGAAGGAAGGTAATATTAAATATCAATTTCCTCTCAAGAAAGGTATGGAACACTTCCCTATAAAGAGAATGAAGTTACCTTTTGATTTTATCATTAGAACAAATTATGATGTTGATGCTTCGTCTCTTGATAATACTTGATACACACTTTCTGCGCCTAGCTGAAAGGCGTTAAAGAAAAGCGCTTGTGGGAGACAACCCATGATTTTGCTACTGCACTGTTGTTTTATATTTGAGTCTTGGAAGTTGTTACTACTGTAGCAACCTCTCCTTATCTTAGTTTTGTTGCATTGTTGTGCCAAGTAAAGTCTTTGATAGTAAGGTTCATACTAGATTTGGATTACTGCGCAGAAACAGATTTCTTGCTGTCACGAATCTTGGCCTAATTCTCTGTAGGTAACTCAGAAAATTATGCCAATTTACGTGAGTGATCCGCAGATATGTACGCAACTTTCATTCAATTTGAGCATTTTCATTTGAGCAAGTCTGGTGCCTCTTAGAAATTCGTCTTTACGGACTGTTCTGTTTTGACAGATTCTGCCTTTTATTTCGCATTGCCTGTTTTGCTATGCTTGATGGATTTTTCTATTCCATTAACTTTCAGTAGCTTTGTGCAATGTCCAGAAGTGTTAAGAACGATTATGTCACCTCTGAACATGTGAATTTTGATTGTGCACTAACCCTCTAATGAGTTGTTTTGAGTTTGGTGTGGAGGAAGTTTTCAAGGATCAAGAGAGGGAGATGATACAATATGATCAAGGAGAGTGAAAGCACTAAGCTTGGGGATGCCCCGGTGGTTCAACCCTGCATATTTCAAGAAGACTCAAGCGTCTAAGCTTGGGGATGCCCAAGTCATCCCCTTCTTCATCGACAACATTATCAGGTTCCTCTAGTGAAACTATATTTTTATTCCATCACATCCTATGTACTTTGCTTGGAGCGTCTGTTTGTTTTTGTTTTTTTTTTGTTTGAATAAAATGGATCCTAGCATTCATTGTGTGGGAGAGAGACACGCTCCGCTGTTGCATATGGACAAATATGTCCGTAGGCCTTACTCATAATATTCATGGCGAAGGTTGAATCTTCTTCATTAAATTGTTATATGGTTGGAAACAGGAAATGCTACATGTAGTAATTGGTAGAATGTCTTGAATAATTTGATACTTGGCAATTGTTGTGTTCATGTTTAAGCTCTTGCATCATATACTTTGCACCTATTAATGAAGAAATACATAGAGCTTGCTAAAATTTGGTTTGCATAATTGGTCTCTCTAAAGTCTAGATAATTTCTAGTAAGGGTCGAACAACAAGGAAGATGGTATAGAGTCTTATAATGCTTACAATATATCTTTTATGTGAGTTTTGCTGTACCGCTTCATACTTGTGTTTGTTTCAAATAGCCTTGCTAGCCTAAGCCTTGTATCGAGAGGAAATACTTCTCATGCATCCAAAACCCTTGAGCCAAACACTATGCCATTTGTGTCCACCATACCTACCTACTACATGGTATTTCTCCGCCATTCCAAAGTAAATTGCTTGAGTGCTACCTTTAAATTTCTATCCTCTATCTTTGCAATATATAGCTCATGGGACAAATAGCCTAAAAACTATTGTGGTATTGAATACGTACTTATGCATTTTATTTCTTATAAGTTGCTTGTTGTGCGATAACCATGTTCCTGGGGACGCCATCAACTACTCTTTGTTGAATATCATGTGAGTTGCTATGCATGTCTGTCTTGTCTGAAGTAAGGGCGATTAACCATGAGTTGAATGGTTTGAGCATGCATATTGTTAGAGAAGAACATTGGGCCGCTAACTAAAGCCATGATCCATGGTGGAAGTTTCAGTTTTGGACAAATATCCTCAGTCTCATATGAGAAAATTAATTGTTGTTGAATGCTTAAGCATTAAAGATGAGTCCATTATCTGTTGTCTATGTTGTTCCGGTATGGATGTCTAAGTTGAGAATAATCAAAAGCGAGAAATCCAATGCGAGCTTTCTCCTTAGACCTTTGTACAGGCGGCATAGAGGTGCCCCTTTGCGACACTTGGTTAAAACATATGTATTGCGGTGATAATCCAGGTAATCTGAGCTAATTAGGACAAGGTGCGGGCACTATTAGTATACTATGCATGAGGCTTGCAACTTGTAGGATATAATTTACATGATGCATATGCTTTATTACTACCGTTGACAAAATTGTTTCTTGTTTTCAAAATCAAAGCTCTAGCACAAATATAGCAATCAATGCTTCCCTCTGCGAAGGGCCTTTCTTCTACTTTTATGTTGAGTCAGTTCACCTATTTCTCTCCCATCTCAAGAAACAAACACTTGTGTGAACCGTGCATTGATTCCTACATACTTGCATATTGCACTTATTATATTACTTTATGTTGACAATATCCATGAGATATACATGTTACAAGTTGAAAGCAATCGTTGAAACTTAATCTTCCTTTGTGTTGCTTCAATGCCTTTACTTTAAAATTATTGCTTTATGAGTTAACTCTTATGCAAGACTTATTGATGCTTGTCTTGAAAGTACTATTCATGAAAAGTCTTTGCTATATGATTCAATTGTTTACTCATTACATTTACCATTGCTTCGAATCGTTGCATTCATTACATGTGCTTACAATAGTATGATCAAGATTATGATGGCATGTCACTTCAGAAATTATCTTTGTTTACCTCAAAAAAAAAGAAATTATCTTTGTTATCGTTTACCTACTCGAGACGAGCAGGAACTAAGCTTGGGGATGTTGATACGTCTCCAACGTATCGATAATTTCTTATGTTCCATGCCACTTTATTGATGATACCTACATGTTTTATGCATACTTTATGTTATATTTATGCATTTTCCGGCACTAACCTATTAACGAGATGCCGAAGAGCCAGTTGCTGTTTTCTGCTGTTTTTGGTTTCAGAAATCCTAGTAAGGAAATATTCTCGGAATTGGACGAAATCAATGCCCAGGATCTTATTTTTCCACGAAGCTTCCAGAAGTCCGGAGAGGAAACGAAGTGGGGCGACGAGGCGGCCACACAACAGGGCGGCGCGGCCCAAGCCCTGGCCGCGCCGGCCTACTGTGTGGGCCCCTCGCGTCGCCCCTAAACCTACCTCCTCCGCCTATTTAAGCCTTCGTCGATAATAACTCCAGTACCGAGAGCCACGATACGGAAAACCTTCCAGAGACGCCGCCGCCAATCCCATCTCGGGGGATTCAGGAGATCGCCTCCGGCACCCTGCCGGAGAGGGGAATCATCTCCCGGAGGACTCTTCACCGCCATGATCGCCTCCGGAGTGATGAGTGAGTAGTTCACCCCTGGACTATGGGTCCATAGCAGTAGCTAGATGGTCGTCTTCTCCTAATTGTGCTATCATTGTTGGATCTTGTGAGCTGCCTAACATGATCAAGATCATCTATCTGTAATGCTATATGTTGTGTTTGTTGGGATCCGATGAATAATGAATGCTATGTTATGTTGATTATCAATATCATCTATGTGTTGTTTATGATCTTGCATGCTCTCCGTTGCTAGTAGAGGCTCTGGCCAAGTTTTTGCTTGTAACTCCAAGAGGGAGTATTTATGCTCGATAGTGGGTTCATGTCTCCATTAAATCTGGGGGAGTGACAGAAACCTCTAAGGTTGTGGATGTGCTGTTGCCACTAGGGATAAAACATCAATGCTATGTCTAAGGATATATTCGTTGATTACATTACGCACCATACTTAATGCAATTGTCTGTTGTTTGCAACTTAATACTGGAGGGGGTTCCAATGATAACCTGAAGGTGGACTTTTTAGACATAGATGCATGCTGGATAGCGGTCTATGTACTTTGTCGTAATGCCCAAATAAATCTCACAATACTCATCATAACATGTATGTGCATGGTCATGCCCTCTTTATTTGTCAATTGCCCAACTGTAATTTGTTCACCCAACATGCTTATTCTTATGGGAGAGACGCCTCTAGTGAACTGTGGACCCCGGTCCATTCTTAATATCGAATACAATCTACTGCAATACTCGTTCTACTGTTTTCTGCAAACAATCATCATCCACACTATACATCTAATCCTTTGTTACAGCAAGCCGGTGAGATTGACAACCTCACTGTCACGTTGGGGCAAAGTACTTTGGTTGTGTTGTGCAGGTTCCACGTTGGCGCCGGAATCCCTGGTGTTGCGCCGCACTACACTCCGCCGCCATCAACCTTCAACGTGCTTCTTGACTCCTACTGGTTCGATAAACCTTGGTTTCTTACTGAGGGAAACTTACTGCTGTACGCATCACACCTTCCACTTGGGGTTCCCAACGGTCGCGTGTTGTACGCGTGTCATCCATTCAAGTGGTATCAGAGCGAGGTTTTCTTGCTCGGGCTTTACCGCCTAAGAAATGGCCGAACAAGAGGTGGTTGTGAATGGAGTCCTTCCCGGTGAGCAATCATCTCCATCATCAATTGCCGATAATACTCCGGCTACTTTGGATGACCTCAAGAAATTGGAGTCATCCATTGTATCTCAAATGAAGGCTATGATGATGGAGTTGATTACTCCCAAACCAAACCCCATCATAGATCCTAAGAGAGGTGTCGATGTTCCCCCACCACAAGTCAATACTTTTCCCCTTGTTGGATTTGTTGAGCAATCGACAAAGCCACCTCGGGAAAAGGAACTTGAGGATGTTGACACCTCATCAAAAGGGAAGGATGAATCTCCGGTTGCGGGACAATTAAGAGGTAATCATGCGGTGCCTCCACCAAGTGATTACACCGTGAATGTCCCAATACCCATGCCTCGTATTTTGACTCATGGTTCGCCACCGCTACTTGAATCTAATAGCTTTGAAAATTGGCAATTCTTAATGCGTTCGCATGTGCGCAGTGCTTCTACCGAGCTTTGGCGTATCATTGAGGAGGGGTATTCACCACGAGACCCAATGAACTTGACAAGAAGGGAAGTGGTGGATGACCAACTCAACACCACCACCATCAACATGATTCACACAGCCGTCATGCCCAAGGACCGCGCTCATATCCGCTCGCTCAAGACCGCCAAGGAAGCATGGGATAAACTCGACAAGCTCTTCCTCGGAAATGAGAGCATCCAAAGCTCTCGTTTTGATGAAGTGAACAACATGGCCGACAACTTCGTCATGAATGAAGGAGAGACCCCCGAAGAAATGTATCGGCGCCTCATCGCTCTTGCCGTGCAAATGCAAGATCTTGGAGCAACGTTTGTGGATGACCATTGGATCAAGCGTAAGTTCTACAATGCTCTCCTCCCTTATGAGGAAGTGAAGTGGACGGCCATCCGCCAAAATGCCTCCTTCCGTGCTATGACATCCGATGAAGTTCTTAGCGAAGTCATCGCTTTGGACATCTCCAAGAAGAATGCGGAGGATCTTGTTGCTCGCGCCCACAACACCCGCAAGCCCAACCTTGCATTGAAGATGAAGGAGCATAGAGCTAGTGAGAGCGATGAGGATCCCATTGAGTGGGGTCCGGATGATCTCAAGGCCAACTATCATGAACACATGGCTCTTGCCGCCAAGAGTTTTTGGAGTGGAAACAAGACACGAAGCTCAAGACCAAGAAGATACTCACCTCATGAATCTACTAGAATCTCCTTCAAGAGCCCGAGGGAGGAACAAAAGGGAAGTTCTTGCTACAATTGCGGCGACAAAAGTCACTTTGTTGCGGATTGTATCTATGAGAGAAGGGAAGACAATGGTGGAAAGCTTGTTCGTAAGAGCAAGTTTAGATCTCTCTCCAAAGGTTTCTCCAAGTTTTCCTCCAACTACGACGACACCAAGATCTCCTCCACCAAGAAGCCTAGAGCCTTCATTATTCGTGAGGAGTACTCCTCCGATGAAGGTGATGAGCGTGAAGACAAAGGGAAAGAAGGAGAAGTGGCCGCCGTCGCCATTTCCACTCTCTCTATCTCTCCCTTCGACTCCCCAAATAAGAACCTCATCACCAACACTTCTCGTTGCTTAGTGGCAAAGGTATTGTTGGAGGTAGAACCCCTTTCCGAACCTACATATTTGTAAAATACTATATCTATTGTGGGTTTGGATGCTTCTCCCACTAACATGCTAGGAGATCAAGACCATATGATGGAAAAGGAGAGGCTTGAGAAGAAGAAGGAATTAGAGCTTATCTTTCTCACTCAAGCTCATGAGGAAGAAGTGTGTATGCGTATGTCTCTTGAAGCTAGTGCCATTGTTCTTGAGGACTCCAACAATACTCTCATCTCCCAACTCATCAAGGACCGAGATTATGCTCTTGGTTGGGTGGATGAGCTCAAGGCGAAGAAGCGTTATCTTGAAGAAATCCATGAATAGTTGCTTGAGGATGTTGCAACTCTTACCAAGAACTTCAAATCCTTGGAATGCAAGTTTGAACTCCTATCCGAGATGAAGAGGCATCCTCAGGGAGAAGTGAACAATAAGAAAGAAGATGAAGGTCCTAATTCATGTTGTGACAAGCTCCTTGACGAAGTTTGCTTCTTGAGAAGACACAATGCGAAATTCTTGGAAGTCATTTCTACTCAAGTGGAGGCCTTGGATGAATACTATCGCTTGAGTAAAGAGAAGGTGCAATGTTGTGACCATAAAGAGGAGATTGCCACTCTAAAGAGACACAAGGCCAAGCTAGTTGAAGTGAATGATAGGCAAAATGAGACCTTGATGGAGTGGATTCATTTGAGCAAGGAAAGTGTCACTTGTTGTAACCATAAGGATGAAATTGCCTATCTAAAGATAAGCAAGGACAAACTTATGGTGATCAAACTTATGCAAGATGAAGCTTTAAAAGAATACCAACTCTCAAGCAAGAATCATACTTGTTGTAATCATGAAGACGACATTGCCACCTTGGAAAGACATAAGCATTTACTCTTGAAAAGGAATTCTCTTCTTGAGGAAGCTCTATCGGAACAATTCCGGGTGAATAAGGAGAAAGAGGTTCAAGTGTTTGACATAACTCACCCTCACCCGGATCATGAAGATGAAGTCAATCGCTTGAAGTCCAAAACTGAAAGTCTCCAAGTCCTAGTCAAGTTCTTGGAAGGAGTCATTGAAGCAAGAGTTGAAACTTATGAGGACTCATGCAATGAAGGAGAAGTGGCAATCATGCCAAAGAAGAAGAAGAAAGGAAGAAGGATCAATGTAAAGAAGAACGTCGTGATAGGGCCCATTGAAAAATGGGTTCCTATTTCCAAGTCTTGATTCTTGAAGGACCTTGCTTTCGGTGGTGCCTATTGGGTGGTTGATTTTGAAGCCACAAGTCCTATGACCGGAAGCAAGGAATTCGTTGTCATCATCAAGTCATTTTTCTCTACCATTCTCATGACGACAACACAAGCAAGCTTAAAGGTATTGGGGTCTTGACAAGGTGGTGATCATGTCCTATCTTGTCAAGACTCTTGCGTATGTTCTCTTTGTTCATTGCCTTGCACTTTTGGGTCTTTGTACCTACTATAATGAACATGTGGGGGTTCTCTTGTGGAGCTAGTCTCTTCAAGAGGCCACGGTCTCGGACTAATAGGAAATGCTTCCTTGTGTAGAGATTGTGTTTTGTAGGATTTGCGTTGAAGAAAATGAACCATGATGAAGTTTGTCAAACTAATTCAATGCAAGTTCTATGGCATGATCCTTGCAAGAAGGAGCATCAATGGAATGGAGTTTAAGCTTAAAGATCTTGGATGTCTTCATTGGCAAAGAAGGAATCCGTCATATTCTCCTAGCCATAGTCTTTCCCTAACTTCATGGGGTCGCCAGAACTGAGAGACAAATCTTAGTTGAAGACACTCAAACATGATGATGGAGTACGAGTATATTGTATGGTTTGTGGTAGTGTGTGATGATACTCTTTTGATGAAGATGATAGTTCTTTGGAGGGGGCGAAGTGCTTCTTGTGAGAAAGGAGATGCAACTCCCCCGGTTACTGTAGGAAGGATGGGTGTTGGCACTCGCCGATCTCAAAAGCTACCTTCTACGAGTGCCGGGGAATGACGAAGTTCCACCTATGTGGAGCCATCTACACCACAAGGCCAAGTCTTTTCCATTGGACAACCAAGTGTAAAGTCACCTCTCCCACAACCTCAAGTTCGGCATCAACAACAATGGGGGTCATGGCGAGGACCTAAACCTTTCGAAGATCAAAGGATCTCTCAAGAATCTATTCCTATGATCTATTCTCGCCGATGTGCAAAAGTTCAAGACTCTCTCATATCTCAATCAAAGTTCATCAAGACACACTCAAGGGAAGCTATGTAAGGGGTCAACGGTATGAAAACCCCGAAGTACCTCAAGTATCTATACTCCTTTGATGAGGCCAACAAGGATATGTTCTCATGCTCTACCGGTCAACGTTAAGGTTTGCTTCTCTCTTTGTGCGTTTCGTCCGGACATTGCATTGAGAGTGAACATCATGCCACTTTCGTGCTACATGTCTAGATGGAAAGCACGCGTGAATATAGGGGGAGTGCGGTTTAAACTTATTGAGCTATCCCTCCCCCATAATGCAAAAAGAAACCCAAAACATTCTCTATTTGTCATCTTAGTGACTTATGAGCTTCATGTTGAGTTGTGGTCGTGAGTTCTAGATTTATCTACGCAACCTCACACCACCTTACTCTTACACGATGGTTTCGGCCATCAACCTCCTCTTTGAGGAGTTTTTTTTGCTTCTTTTTTTGTTTTTCCTTGATCGTGTTCTTCTTTTTTATCTTTGTTTCTTCGTGGGAGATTCACCCAAGCTTCGTTTTTCTTGCTTTGATTCTTGCAAGCTTGGTTGGGTAGTACCTTAACAGTTCCGCCATCTAATCCTAAGCCATTATCTATCTCTTGAGTCAATTCAGTCTAAAAGCACAAGTCTACACCAAAATCTGAGTGTCTTTAAGTTTTGGAGGCTGGTACTACCGGATCTCAGGCCGGTACTACCGCTTAGGGGCAGTAATCTGACGAAATACAGAATTTGGCTCCAGAGCGGTACTACCGCCCGAGGTACCGGGCACGTACCGGTAAGCGGTACTACCGCTCCTAGGAGCGGTACTACCGCTTGCACCTTTGACTAGAGGTACCGGGTGGGTCGGGATTCATCCCAAATCACCACATATCCCCACTCTCCTCAAGCCAACGGCGCCCCCAAGCTCAAGACCTCGAGGAGACCGGCCCCGATCTCCTCTTCCAGCCGCCCCCGGCCAAATCTCCTCCGTGGAGAAGCTTCCCAATCGTCTTCTCCGCCATGTCCGCCGGTATGAACCCTAATCTCTCTCTCTAGGGTGTGTTAAATCCCTAGATGCATAGGCTAGGGTTTGATGGGGGTTTGCGGTGGAAAAGTCCTCTTGGAAGCTCTACATGTACGGGGATACTAGCTTGCAACATTGTGTGACACTATGAACTTCGTTGCCATGTCCCCAATCTCGATCTAGATGTGCAGAGCTTGAGCGGTAGTACCGCTCTATCACGGGCGGTACTACCGGGTCAGATTGTGGTACTACCGCTTTGACTAGTTTCACCAATGTTGCTTGTTAGTGTCCTCTTTGATCTTTAACTTCATGGCTTGTGCACTTATCCCCTATTCCCTCCCAAACCTTTGCTGTTCACAGGAACATCTAGGTCCCGTGGTGGCGGCAAGGTCAAGCCATCCTCTCGTCGTCATCGAGATGAAGACGAGCAAGAAGAGATCGTTCCGACAAGAACCACCAAGCACCAGAGGGAGGCAGCAGCTGGTACAAGGGGCCCTCAAAAGTCAATGATAGACCTCAAGAAAGCCCAATTCTTGGAAGTACGAGGGGCCAATCCATATTTGCTACCAAGGAATGCTCGTCAATGCCCCAATACCTATTTCTATCATGTCAACCAGGAGAGGATCTACAATGAAGTCTATGGGGCTAAGGAATTCAACTGTTGCCCCCAATACTCCATCAGCATGGACAAGCTCAACTCCAACCTCGAGTACTTTGGAGAAGCTCTTTAGATATGTGAAGAACAAGGGCTTACACCTCTGATGACGTTCTCTCACAACTACTCCGAGGAAGTGATATGCCAATTCTACGCCACAGTTGTGTTTCTTGAAGATGAAGGAGGCTTCCGCACCTTGAAGTGGATGACTAAGGAGCATGTGATGGAGGCCACGTGGGAGGAATTTGCTAGAGGCATTGGATATGAGCTTCATCACTACAACTCCAACTTCTTCCAGATTCACCTACAATCCAAGCCAATGGCCAAGGAAAAGATGGCCAACATCTACATCTGCGGAAGGATGTTGTGTGGAAGTGCCAAAAACCTCCTTCCCGTCTACGACATCATGAACCGCATCTACCGCAGCACCATCAACCCCAAGCACACCAACCATGATGAAGTGCATGGGTTACTTGTGAACCTTCTTGTGCACACTCATGAGATGAGGGCCGCGGCAAGCAACTGGACGTCATGGACTACATTTGGCATGAGATGCGTGATTGTGCTTTTCTTCACAAGCTTCCTCAATATGGGCCCTACATCATGAGGCTCATTTGTCTCAAGTGGGCACAAGCAAGCCGTGGAGATCTTCTTGAGCAATGCCGCCCCAACATCACTATCCATAAGGAGAAGAGTCCTCTTGTCAAGAACCATGATCTTCCAAGGTTCGGCAAGGGGCTCCCAAGGACAAGGAGGAAGAGGAAGCAGATAGTGATGACTCCGACTTCGTGCCCAACTCAGTCAAGACCAAGGGTCTCTTCGCCAAGCTCACCGCTCGCCTCAAGAAGTCCTTTTGCTTCAAGAGGGACCTTGAAGATAGGATGTATCAAGCTCATCATGACAACAAGAAGATCCGCCAACGCCAAAAGGCGATGATTAGGCACATGCAGCTTCCTGTCTCCGAGGGCTCCGAGGACAACATCACTCCTTTCGGTGAGTAGAAGTCCAAGCTCATTTGGCCAAGTTCCGAGGACTCCATCCCCGAGCCACCTCATGGAAATGGCCATGCTCAAGATGAAGACGACGATGATGAAGACGGAGATGAAGAGGAGGAGGATGTCGAGGAGGAGGACGACGAGGAGGGAGATGACGAGGAGGAGGACGATGATGACGAGAGATCCCCTTGGGACGTTAGTATGCTTCTTCTCCCTTTTTGGTGTCTCGATGCCAAAGGGGGAGAAGTTGATCTATTAGGACGGGAATTTGCATGGGGATGCCATGGGCTTGGTGCTTCATTTTGGTTCTTTCGGCCTTGGCATCAAATCTTTTCCCTGGTTATTTGGGACTCTATTCTTATGTGTGCTTGCTACTCTATTTGTGGATCTCCCGATCCCCCGGTTTGTATTAAGACTTAATCATTCGTAGCCTATTGGTCTTCACGCCTATTGGTCTTCACTATTTATCTCTTGATTGGCTACATCAATTTTATGGAGGCACTTATTGTGAGTTTGGGTTTTCTCAAGGCAAAGGTTTGAAAAGTTCACCCAAAGTCTCTTATATACTCTTATGATTGCCTCCATAGTGTGCTTGTGCTATATGATCATGTCACGTGTTCTTCTTAGCACTTGTGCTTGGTTTGTTGAATCTAGGGGGAGTTTCTCTCTAGGATGTGTGCATTTGTATAAAAATGCATATTCTAGATATGCACACATCTAGGGGGAGCTCCGTCTACTCTTGCAAACCAAATACCTTATCATAATCTCCTATGCTTTATTGCAAATTCGTGTGTTGTCATCAAACACCAAAAAGGGGGAGATTGTAAGAGCAAGATCCTTATCCCGTGTTTTGTGTGTTTGATGACAACACTCGAATGATTCTAACCATGCACGAAGATTGTCTTTGATAGGTTTGCAAGGTGTACGTTGACCTCGCCGGACACATTATGATCGGAAGAGTGAAGCGTAGTTCTTAGGCTTTCTGGTTTTGTGTGTGTGTCGCGAGGTAACATGGTAGGAGAGGAAAAACAGTTTTAGCCATAGCGGTACTACCGGTACCAGGAGCAGTAGTACCGCTACCCCTACTGGTACTGCTCTGAGGTTTCCCACGATTTTGTCCCACAGTACTAGTTACGGTACCTCTGCGGTACCTTGAGCGGTAGTACCGCCCACGGTACCGCTCACGGTACCGTAACTAGTTACAGCAGTACCGCTTCGGTACCGCTGTGGTACCGCTTTGAGTCCAGTAAGGTTTGGACCCCATTGCGGTACCTCAAGCGGTACCGCGAGCGGTAGTACCGCTTTGTGTCCACGTGGACAAGTTCAGTGGGGATTTCGAACTCAGAGTGGTAGTACCGCTTACCCAAAGCGGTAGTACCGCTTAGGCAAAAACTGCACCTAACGGTTGGATTTGAGGAGACCTATATAAAGGCCTCTTCTTCTCCATCTCGTTTTTAGGTCTTCTCTCTCTCTCCTCCATTGTTGCTGAGCTCAAACTGAGTGGATCTCCCTACCTACCCAATCAATCTTGCTCATACTTTGTGGAGTGGTAGAGGAGATCCCGATCTATCGTTCTACCGAGAGAAATTTCACCAATTCGTGGTAGTCCTTAGTGGATCTTGGTGGTAGAGTTTCTATTGTGGAATCTTGGAAGAAGTGCACCTATGGAGGCTAGCTTGGTGTTGTGCTAGCCCCATAGGTTGTTGGGAGCCTCCTTGTGGTGTGGAGCTCGCCCCAACCTTGTGAAGGAATCACCACCTCGACCGGTGCCATAGTGGAGAAGGGGGAGCCCCTTTGTGGAGCTCTCTTGAGGAAGAAGGTGAGGCCTTCCTTCGTGGTGTGGCCGCCTAGCCTCTTGTGTGAGGCTAGCACCTCCTCAACGCAGACGTACTCCCTTTTGTGGGAGGAACTGCGGGAAACAAACCTCGCCTCGTCTCCGCGCCCTCCGGTTGTCTTGCTCCTTACTCTTACTATCTTGTTTGATTCCTTTGCTTGTTGCACTAGTCTAGGATCATACTAGGAACACCGCCATCGCTAAAGCTATCACCTTTACCTTTTGTTGCACTAAAAATTGTAAAAGGCTAAAACTAGACGTAGCGTCCATTAATCCCCCTCTTGTTCGGTACGATCCATTCAGTTAGTATATACCACCTCGAACAAGTTCATCATTACAAACTGGGAATCAGGTTATAGCAAGTCCTAGCTAATGGAGGGATACAAGATCACCTCCCAAAATCAGCGGATCATGAGAAGGAAGCAGAAGCACTAAGCTGGAAATTGGTTGCGGAGCCAGGTCCTAAGCCAGCTCGTCTTCTCCGGTGGCTGCACTTATGATAGACGACATACTCGGTTTCATTGTCTGCAATGAAGTCGATAGCCCTGACCAGCAAGTTAGGCTGAAACTTCTGTGCCTTGCAGACGAACCGGGGAGTGAAGATCGTCTTCATCTGAGCGTAGTTTGTGATCGGGGTGCCGACGTACTGACGGTTCTTCGGGTACCGCTGCAATCCACAAGGAACACTTGTTAGTGGGATGACATTGACATATATATACTTTCAGATCTATGCAGGAAATGAGGCTTCGTACCTGGATGTACTCGTCCGCCGCCCCTTCATCACCGCCGTAGAAGCAGCAACTATCTTCGATCCAGTCCAGAATTCGATCGGATTTCATCTTCATGATGACGCTTCGCTTCGTCCTCCAGTTTCTGATGTGGTTGTATATCTGAAGAGTGGTGACATGTACGCCGGCGAATGCAAGAACATCCACGACTACCTTCTTCATATGTTGCTCCATGAATCCCATGTTGAAGCATACGTCGCTACGAACGAGCTGAACCAACCCGGTTCAGCACAAACTCTGATAGCTCAGATTTTCAAACCATGGCTGGTTTGCTTGCAATCAGACAGTCGGTGTGAGCTTTCACAGTAGGCGCAGACAGATCAGGGGAGCCAAATGGTATGATGTCCTATATGACAAACACTAGCAGATCAATGAACGACCACATGGACATCCTTAAGCACTAGCAGATCAATGAACTACCACATGGATATTCTTAAGCAATAGCAAATCTATGAACTACCAGTACCACATCAATGAACATCGAGGTAGGTAAGATCGGCCTTACAGTCAAAGGAGCCACACACAACACTGAGGTAGGGGAAGCAGGTGACGAGGGATCACCTCGTCAATGCCTACGTATTGTAGACTTGGGTTTCGGGAGAGAGCGACGATGGAGATTCCGGGAGCGAGATTAGGCACACGACGTACCCAGCTTCGGGTCCCCTCGGTGGAGGATCCCTACGTGCTGCTAGCAATCCAGTATATGAGCACAAGTATGTTTACAGGGTGCCGCCATAGGCGGATCTATGTTGTCTATCTCTTGGCCTCTCTATTTCGGGTGCCCTGTCTAGCTTTATATATGCAACCAGCCTAGGGTTTTACAAGAGTCCTAGTCGACTACTTCTTCGAGTTGCCTTGTTGGGCCTTCTCCATATTTGGTCTTCTCCATATTGGGCCGAGCCAGGTATACTAATAATGGGTACCCGAAGGGTATGCCCATGTCAGTAGCCCCCGAGTTTATAAGGAAGTCGAAGACTTGCGTAGAAACTCCAAGCATAACAATCTCCGAAGTCGAAGAAAAATACAAGGCGAGGTCCATGCCGCAGATCACGTGTAGCGTAAATGATGTCGACGATTCTTGAAATTATCGGGTACGCGGCAGCACTCCCGATGGGTGTAGCCCCCGAGTCTATGGGCAAGTGCTTGCACTTGGGCATAGACTCAAGTTATACTACTCGATGAAGAATTTGACTGTACTTCTGGGCGCAGCCCCTCTTTTTATCGACTCCTGTTAGAGGACTTAATGAAATCCAACACTCCCGATGGGAGTAGGCTCCACTCGAGTCGTAGAATCGAGTTGAGTCTACAAACATTGATTGTCGTAGATGCTGTCGAAGTTATTTTCTATCGGGTGCGCGACCAGCGCTCCCGATGGGAGTAGCCCCCGAGGCTACAACCAAGTGTTTGCACTTGGGTGTAGGCTCAACTTGCTTGTAATTGACTCCACAATTTTTCCTCTTTCTTGTATCTTATCGGGAGGGTGAACAATACTCTCGATAAGAGTAGCCCCCGAGCCTATGAGCAGGTGCTTGCACCTAGGCATAGGCTCAAGTTTGTACTACTCGATAAACAACTTGGCGCAAACCCTCTTTTTATCAACTCCAGGACGTTGCTATTTTTATTTGACATCCATATCTATATTGTACAGGGATAATGGTAATTGGGGCTAGTTCATCTGACGGATCAGGTACTAGTTAACTGCTCTAGTGGCAATCCGCAAAAACCTACTTCAAGATCACGTTCCTGGACATGATCCCGGGATACTGGTGTTAACTCGACAGGTGCCACTTAAGGTCTTACCATTCTGTCGAGTCCCAGTCAGATTTTATCGGGTACCTAACGCGTCCGTTAGGATTTTTCTTCGTATCTGTTGATACAGATAAAAGTAGCAAACCGACGTCAGAGACGGTGCCACGCCGCTCAGAACGGATCTGGGGTCTTACCTTCGCAGAGTTTTGCGGCATTCAGAGATTGTTCGCGACTTTGGTGCTCTGAGAATATTTTGTCAATTGCCTTGTTCGGCTGATGCAATGACCCATTTTGCGGGCTCTTCTATTTTTCTCTCGGGCTTGATGAGACAGCCGAATATATTGGTTCTTCTATATTTTCGGGTACATCACCGATGCTCTTGCTCGGAACAATATGACGAGTCAATGGACCCGAAGATTTGTCCATCCTCTTTTTTTTTTGGTTCCTCCTTGATGAAAATTTCGTCGAGTTCTTTCTTGAAGAAAATTTCTTCGGGTCCTCCTTGAGGTCAATTCTTCGGGACCTCCTTGAGGACAATTCTTCGGGTTCCTCCTTCAGGAAAATACTTCGGGTTCCTCCTTCAGGATAGTTTCTCCGGGACCTCTTTGAGGATAATTTTTCAGGACCTTCTTGAAGATAATTCTTCGGGACCTCCTTGAGGATAATTTTTCGGGACCTTCTCTTTTTTTGAAGACAATTTCGTCGAGTTCTCCATGTAGACAATTTCGTCGGGTTCTCTCCTATATACTTTGAATTTTGCTTTCTCCTGCACAAATAAACAAATTTTTCTATCTTTCCCTTGACTCTCTTTTTCGCATGCGGTGTCAGATGGTCAGATTCGATGATATGTAAAGTGAATATATGCCGCGCAGCCCCCAAGTGTCGGGTGCGACGAAAGTAAACGATAATCAACTTTGTGCAAAATAAAAGAACACTTAGCTTTTTGGACACGACGAAGTTGATGCATGATGAAGTCTTCGAGTATAGATAAGAAATCTAGCCAAAGTAGAAACCACCAAATAGCAAAAGTGGATGCCGCGAAATTGTTGATGAAGAAATAGCCAAGCCCCCGAGCGTTGCTGAGGTGATGTCATGATTGTTGTGTCGCAGTCGTGACCCGAGGTGAAATCGTTGTCGAGCCCCCGAGCGTTAGGTGTGATGTCGAAATAAGTTGATGGAGTCGCGGCGTCATATTTGGTGAAGCCGTTTAGGATGAAGCCATAGACAATAATATACGAAGATGAAATCCAGATGGAGTATTTGAGATGAATCCATATTGAAGATTACGCCATTAAATATAGAGCATATAGTGAAGATAAATCCGTTGATATCATAGAGGATGAATCCATTGGCCCGAAAAATCCAGTAATAACCATAGAAGATGAATCCGCTGATGTCATAGAGGATGAATCCAGTGATTCAAAGAAAATAGTTCCAATAATAACCATAGAAGATGAATCCATTGGCCCGGAAACGCATCGGATAATATTGTATAAGTGAACCAATAATAACCCAAAGAAAACCAATCCAGCAATCCGAAGAAATTAAATCCACTGAGCCGAAGAAAATAATTTCACTGAGCCGGAGAAGATATATCTAGATCCGAAGAAAAGAAATTCACCAAGTAACCGAGTATATTTGTGGTAACGAAGTAATTGCGCATCTCCAGTATTGGATGAATTTACTGTAATAATGTTATAGTGCAACACCCGAGTATTCGAGTATTCGGGTGTGGCGAAAGTAAATAATAATTGACTCTCGGAAGAGGAACCCTTAGCTTTTTTATCGGGTGCGACGGAGTCGTCGCTGAAACAGGTCGGTCGATGTAGGCGCGCAGCGTCTGGCTGAGAGTAGTCGATATAGTTGCGCAGCGCCTGGCCGACATGGTTGATATAGTCGCACGGCGCTTGGTCCTTGTATCGGATGAAATTGGAGCTGCGACTTGTGCTGAAAATACGCTGGTGGATCTCCGAATATGGCGGGTGTACAACGGCGAGTGCACGGTCCGGATCTGTGAGCTTCTTGGACTCATGATTGTTCCAAATTAGGCATAAATAAATATATGTGTGGAGATATTAACTCCAAACAAGTCAATTGGTAAGATAATAATTAAAGAGAAAAATTAAATAAGAAACGAAAAAGAGAGAAAATACTAATCAGGAAACAAAATCGTTTGGTGATGTTTGTTCCTGTGACTTGCCTTTTCCTGGAACAACCACTTTTATCTAGAAACCTAATCTATGTAAGCAAGCGTGGAAGAAAGTAATACTTAGCTTTAATGTCATCTGGGAATTAGTGAAGACGACGAGAGGCACGATCCTTGCATATGCTCGTTGTTTACCAGGATGATGGTGCCTCCCGCGCCACACGAGGCAGGTCTCGATTTTTCCCTACGCCAGCCTGGTTCGTCGACTGGGACCGTCCTCCTGTTTCTGTTCTTTTTTACCCAATCTTGCCATTATGATCGCAGCTGCGAGAAGACAAAGCCACGTGATGGCTTCCAGAATTGATGGATGTAGACGTTGCTTCTTTTTTGGGCAGATCAGATTTCCTTGGACTTGATGCACTGACGATGCTGCTTGGTTGATTTTTCTGTATTTTAGTCAGCTAGACTCGCTGTTTGCTTGATTTCTGCCGGATTGGCTTTTCTTTCCAGAACTTGACTCTTCATCTTTTTCATTTTGCCCGCGAGTAGTACCACAACTGGTACTTTGATGGATTGTACGAGCCGAAGCAGATCGAATCTTGCGAAGGAGGATTTCGTGGCTGCATTGCATCAAGAGTAATTCCGCGCACACATCCACGATTCCTGTTCGCGAACAAATCCGACGGGCCACCAGGCGAAGTAGTTGATGATGAACTATGATGGATCCCGCCCGGATAACGAAATCCAGTTGTCGCTATCCCCACGGTCGGCGCCAATTGACGAGGGATCACCTCGTCAATGCCTACGTATTGTAGACTTGGGTTTCGGGAGAGAGCGACGATGGAGATTCCGGGAGCGAGATTAGGCACACGACGTACCCAGCTTCGGGTCCCCTCGGTGGAGGATCCCTACGTGCTGCTAGCAATCCAGTATATGAGCACAAGTATGTTTACCGGGTGCCGCCATAGGCGGATCTATGTTGTCTATCTCTTGGCCTCTCTATTTCGGGTGTCTTGGCTAGCTTTATATATGCAACCAGCCTAGGGTTTTACAAGAGTCCTAGTCGACTACTTCTTCGAGTTGTCTTGTTGGGCCTTCTCCATATTTGGTCTTCTCCATATTGGGCCGAGCCAGGTATACTAATAATGGGTACCCGAAGGGTATGCCCATGTCAGCAGGGGACCCTGGCGAAGATGCAGGCAGCACCACCGTCCTAGTGGAAGAGTCAACGGCAAGAACGATCCCCGTCGTAGAGTCAGATGGAACCTGGAGAACCTCCACAACCTCCACCGGCGACGAAGGAATGTCCTACAATGGATCCGTTCAGACCCCGGTTGTGTACCCAGAAGATCTAGATCTAAGGCTAGGGTTTGCAGAAACTTACCACAACCGAAGTCATCGACGCAGACGAAGAAGACGACCATCCCCTGCAGCCAGTAGCCACCGCCACAGCCGCCGCCATCGCCGTAATCCTCGCCGATCGTCCAGGTGAGGTAGAGCCGGCCATGTCGCTAGATTGGGGATGGTGGATGAGCTCGAAATGGGGGAAATGGGGGATTTGGATTTGCCGGTGAGAGAGCCGCCCCTATGTACGGTCACGAAAATTCAAGCGCGGTGACCGAATTCATCCCGCCGAGATTTCACCGTCCCACGCGAGCTCTCGCCATCTCCTGCAGTGGCTCTGCGAGGACGCCGCGTTCTCCACTTCCGCGGAAACGGGGGTGGCTCGCTAGAAACAGCCGAACCGGGCGTTCCTCCAGGGCCTGGTCCGAGGGTGCTTTGAGAACTGGTTCCTGCAAGAACGCGGCTTCGACCAGGTAACCAAACGGGCCGAAAAAAGTTGGGCCGATGCGAGCCAAGGGGCATGCAGCCTACCAAACGCACCCAGCTGCATATGCATGGCTCTGCCTTGGGCTCGTCACCCATGCATGGCGTTGCTTCGGGCTGCGCACCAGTGGAGCCGCTCACTCCCGCGCCCCGCGCCTTGTGCCCACTACTGCGTCGCGCATCGAGCTTAGTTCTCTCTGTGTCGCACGCTGAACCGGCCATGTGTGGGTCAGCTGTTGCGCCCACTCGACCAACGTCAACAATGCCCATGTTCACCTCTGCTCTGCAGCAACCTGCCGAACAACAACTAATAGGGCGCGTTTGGTACCCTGGGCTAGTTTTGCGTCTCACTGCGCGAGTGAGATGGAACGCCTTGTGCGTTCCATACGGGCCATGGGCCAGAATTCGCGTGTCTTTGGTTTCTTGCGAAGAGTTTTTTCCAGCCCCATGGGGATTTAGGCTTTGGTTGATTGGTTGGCCGGTTTTAAGGCCATGTAGCAGCCCAAAACGAGAACGATGTTGTTTGGTTGCAACCCAAAATCAGGCTCTGGTTACCTCTTCCCTTGAGCGGTGAGTTTACGAGTGATCTATCAGTAGCGAACAAGCAAGCATAGAAGGTAAGATCATAGTACAAAGATCATAAACGATACGAATTAGGTTCAGTCGGCTCAACATGACAATTGATCACATACCAGAGTTCAGACACAACACTCTACGATAATAGAGACACAATACCAGCAGAGCTTCAGACTTCTTCTTCCACGACGATACACCTGGTGGTATCACCATGGTCCGGGCATCTGGTCATCACCGCAATTCTGGTGTGGTCTAAGATGACCACACTAAACTCTCCAACGGACTCCTTCTTGAAGGTGAGGAACTGGCCTATCTTCAGCTGTTGGGCGATGGCGAAGGCTGCCCACCCCTGGTCGATGTTAGCATTGTCGCCGACTTTCTTGGTAGTCATCCTCCAGCTGCAACCGGTGTTGCTGCGGACGATGATGTTGGAAGGGATGGGTCCGAACCACTTGATGAACTCGGAAGGGATTGGGAGCTGATCAAAGGTCGTCTTGAAGATGATCCTCAGGAAGTGTTACGGCCCTACGTCATCGTGGAAGTGGCTGACGGTAGCATTCCTTCCTCGAGGCTTCTTGGATAGACCCTCGTCGGGAACCTACGTAGGTGCCCCTAGGTGGATCTGCTCACTTTGCACAAAAAACACAAGCCATTGGAGGTGGCTGCGCATAACAAGCAAATGCAGAATAGATGAACAAGGACATCAGAAACATTAGCGGGGCCTCATACATTGCGTCACACGGCATGCAAAGGGACTGTCCGCAAACTAAGTCTACTGTGCAAGGAATGTGGCACACACGACTAAGTTTGAGAGCAGCATCTTGCCTTCCATAGTGCCATATTTGAATCATTGGCCAATGCAAAAGAAAAACCAAAACATGCCTCATACAATGGGTCACACGACATACAAAGGGACTGTCCGCAAACTAAGTCTAGTGTGCAAGGAATGTGGCACACACACGACTAAGTTTGAGGGCAGCACCTTACCTTCCATAGTGTCATATTTGGATCATTGGCCAATGCACATTTGATGCACACAGTTGGATAAAATCATTGAACAAGCAGAAACATGCAAAGAAAGGTAACATATGCCTCATAGTATGAGGACATATGGAAGAGATGTTTGATCAGAACTTATGGCATGGTCATGTTCACTCACGCCATAGGTTCTAATCAATCATATCATCCATAGTATGATCCCTGGATATAATCATCCGCATAGTTCACTCACAAACAACACAAGTAAAAGTTCAAATAGAGGTGTACTTAGTTCAAACATTAGCAGAATCTCCCAATAGTGTACAATACACATGGTACTTAGGGTACATTACAAATGGTACTTAGTGTACATTACAAATGCTACTTAGTTCAACCATTAGTAGAATCTCCTACATTACATCTCTAACACATTCATCACTCATCACAAATAGCCCCGATCCTCATGAGCTTTTCCTTGTTTTGAAAATTCAGTTTGAGCAGGTTGTATATGTGATACTCTAACTTTCTCTTTACATCTTTAAGACCCTGTTTTTTGGCCAGCTACACCTTTCTTTCTACCTCCCATTTCTGTTTCTTAGACCTCATAACTTGTGCTTGAGTTCTCAGCACATTCTTCAGCATATCAACCTCATTCTTCAACTCATCTAGCTCATGTTCCGCTCGGGTCTGAACAAACTAGGGCTACTCGGCTTAATCTTTGGCACACAAATCACAACATGCGAAACCCCTAGTGATTGCAGCACAAAAAAAACCTTACCCTCTTTGCATGTACAACAAAATCATATAGTTTGAGCAATCTCAATCCGATATAGAATGGATATACCATGATTTCAAATTATATTAATAGATCTAAGCAAATCGCAACCGTGAAGAGCAAGCAATCGACACGAACAAAAAGCAATCATATAATAGAACCTAATCCTAATGGAAACCCAAGCAGATCTAATCTACATGTCGTAACAAATGGTGAAGCATGGCATGTTGTTGCAGAATGGCAACGAAGATAAGAGAAAGAGGAGCTTACCGCCATTGTTCAGGTCAAGGACGAGGTCGAGGTCGTAGCCGAATTGGAGATCTAGGTCCCGCGTGCGGTGCATGTTGCGACCGAGGTCACGGTCGTTCTCATCGTCGTCTCCTCCTCCGGTCCCGCTCCTCCTCCTTGCGATGGATTTTTCGGCGGTAGAGCAACCGCCCTGGTGATGTGACAGTTTGGGGGGGGGGGGGGGGTGAGAGTGAAGAGGCGAGTGAGAGGAAGGAGAGGGGGACGGTGAGGCAAGTTATGGTGTGTGTTCCTGAAGGGATGCGTCGTTTCCCTCTCCCTTCCCAACGTGTGCAACCGTCTCAAGACAACTGGCCAGGCTCGCCAACTATGGTCGATTTGGCTGTTCCTCCCGGGCCTGGCCCAGAGGTGCTTTAATATCCGGTTTATGCAACAACAGGGGAGAGTCCAGGAAATCAAACTGCCCGTTTTTCGAACCAGCCCATGCGTGGCTCTGCCGCGTGATCCAGCGCGTTGATGTGATATGTCTCAAACGTATCTATAATTTCTTATGTTCCATGCTACTTTTATGATGATACTCACATGTTTTATACACACTTTATGTCATTATTATGCATTTTCCGGCACTAACCTATTGACAAGATGCCGAAGAGCCAGTTGCTGTTTTCTGCTGTTTTTGGTTTCAGAAATCCTACAAAGGAAATATTCTCGGAATTGGACGAAATCAACGCCCAGGGTCTTATTTTTCCACGGAGCTTCCAGAAGACCGAAGGGGATACGAAGTGGGGCGACGAGGCGCCGCCACCATAGGGCCACGCAGCCAGGGAGGGGCCCGCGCTGCCCTATGGTGTGGGCCCCTCGTCAGCCCCCCAACGCTGCCCTTCAGCCTATTTATTCCCTCAGTCGCGAAAACCCTTTTACCGAGACCCACGATACGGAAAACCTTCCAGAGACGCCGCCGCCGCCAATCCCATCTCGGGGGATTCAGGAGATCGCCTCCGGCACCCTGCCGGAGAGGGGAATCATCTCCCGGAGGACTCTTCATCACCATGATCGCCTCTGGACTGATGTGTGAGTAGTTCACCCTTGGACTATGGGTCCATAGCAGTAGCTAGATGGTTGTCTTCTCCTCATTGTGCTATCATGTTAGATCTTGTGAGCTGCCTATCATGATCAAGATCATCTATTTGTAATGCTACATGTTGTGTTTGTTGGGATCCGATGAATATGGAATACTATGGCCAAGTTGATACTTGTAACTCCAAGAGGGAGTATTTATGCTCGATAGTGGGTTCATGTCTCCATTGAATCTGGGACAGTGACAGAAAGTTCTAAGGTTGTGGATGTGCTGTTTCCACTAGGGATAAAACATCAATGTTTTGTCTAAGGATATTTGTGTTGATTACATTACGCACCATACTTAATGTAATTCTCTGTTGTTTGCAACTTAATACTGGAAGGGGTGCGGATGCTAACCCGAAGATGGACTTTTTAGGCATAGATGCATGCTGGATAGCGGTCTATGTACTTTGTCGTAATGCCCGATTAAATCTCACACTACTCATCATGATATGTATGTGCATTGTTATGCCCTCTTTATTTGTCAATTGCCCAACTGTAATTTGTTCACCCAACATACTATTTCTTATTGGAGAGACACCACTAGTGAACTGTGGACCCCGGTCCATTCTTTTACATCTGAATACAATCTACTGCAATCATTGTTCTCTACTGTTTTTTGCAAACAAACATCATTTTCCACAGCATACATTTAATCCTTTGTTTACAGCAAGCCGGTGAGATTGACAACCTCACTGTTAAGTTGGGGCAAAGTATCTGGATTGTGTTGTGCAGGTTCCACGTTGGCGCCGGAATCCCTGGTGTTGCGCCGCACTACACTCCGTCACCAACAACCTTCACGTGCTCCTTGACTCCTACTGGTTCGATAAACCTTGGTTTCTTACTGAGGGAAAACTTGCTGCTGTACGCATCACACCTTCCTCTTGGGGTTCCCAACGGGCGTGTGCTTTACGCCTCAACATGATGCGACCCGACGAGCCACATGACGAGGAGCGGTCCCCTTTGTAGTATTGAGCGTCCCAAGCCTCCTCTGATACTGTCTCCCATGCAGAGACACCGGAGGCTGCTCGCGTGAGGTGAAAAACAACGAGACGCCTCCATCTGTGTCCCTACCTGCTGCACCATCGGCTGTTGGTCATTATGCGTCTTCACTGTGGCATTGAGAAGCCTAAGGAACACACTGATGGAACAGTGGCATGGAATTGTGTCCTTGCAACACATGTTGCGTCGCAGGTTACACATGAACCCCGTGATTACAAAGAGGCACAACACATTCCTCATTGGCAAGATCCTATATGGAGGCTGAGTTATCCGCTCTGCAGGCTAATGATACTTGGCGACTTGCCCCTCCTGTTCCTTGTGTGAACATGATTGATTTTCGTTGGATCTTCAAGGTCAAGCTTCATGCGGATGGTTCCATTGAGCTCTACAAGTCACACCTTGTTGACAAAGGATACATGCAACACTATTGTCTAGATTATGATGAGACTTTTAGTTATGTGGTCAAGCCTGCGCCAATTCAATTATTGCGCTCTATGGCTCTTTCTCACAGGTGGCACCTCCGTCAGCTTGATATCTAGAATGCTTTTCTCAATGGTTTCCTCGATGAGCAGGTATACTTGCGTCAACCTCTTAGTTTCACCGATTCTAGTAAGCCTGATCATTACTATCATATTGTCAAGTCCCTGTATGGAGTGAAGCAAGCCCCCCGTGCTTGGCATGCTTGCCTTATTTATGTACATGGCTCCTTGGGGTTCTCTCCTCCAGCACTCAGATGTGACTCTCTACTTGCTGGTGGTATATGTTGATGATATGATTGTTCGCAGTTCTATTGCAGCTGCTATTTCCAGGTTGATCAGTTAGCTTCGATCTGCGTTTTCTGTTAAGGATCTTGGTGTCTTGCAGTATTTCTGGGGATTGAGATTTCCTTAACCTGAACTGGCACTCTTCTTCTTCGACAGCGCAAGTATGCCCTGGAGCTTCTTTCCCATGCTGGTATGTTGAAGTGTACTCCAGTGACTATCCCTATGGCGTCCTCTAATCTTCTTTGCAGCAATGATGGTGATGTTCTTTCCTCTGAGGAGGCTAATCAGTATTGTAGCATTGTTGGTGGCCTTCATTATCTTACATGGACATTGGTTTCCTCTGACTTGTCCTTTTTAGTCAATAAGGTGTGTCAGTAACTTCATGAGCCTCGTACACCTCATTGGTTTGCGGTCAAGCGTATTCTTCGCTATGTGCGCCATACCATTGATTATGGTCTGCAACTTCAGTCCTCCACCTCTACACTGCTCTCAGCGTTCTCTGATAGACTGGGCTGGTAGTATGGATGATTCGCGATCTATGGGGGATATGCTATCTTTTATGATGGAAACTTGATCGCCTCGAGTGCTCGCAAGCAGTCTACTATCTTGAGGTCCAGCACTGAGTCTAAATATAAAACTTTAAGCTAATGCTACAACAGAGCTTGGGGTAATTGTTGCAGGAGTTTGGTGTTAGTCAAGTCCGACCACCAGTTCTATGGTGCGACAACAGTGGTGCAATGTATTCTAACCTAGTTTTTTATGCATGGACGAGGCATATTAAAGTGAACTTCCACTTTGTTCGTGAGCGTGTTTCTCAAAATATACTGCAAATTCCATTCATCTCTTATAAAGATTAAGTTGATGACATTTTTACTAACCCACTTCTTTTACGATTGTATAAGCATTGTAAGTATAATCTCAATCGATGTGACCTAGGGTGCCCAGGTGCTGAAGGCAAACTACAGAGTAGTACATACGACGAAACAAAAGTAGACAAACACAGGGAGCAGATGTTTGATTTAGGGCATCTCCAGCGGCGTGACGCATTTTGGACGTCCAAACGGATGCGTTGTGTCCGTTTGCGTCGGGCCAAATGGTCGAAACTGTCCGGGCGTCCGTTTGCGTCGGGGGTGGCTCCAGCGGCACGACGCATAAATTTTTTTTCATTCATACACCATAATGAAAAGCCAGAAAAAGCCAGAAAGGTGTATGAATGAAAAAAAAAGGGATCCCACGCTGGAGCAGCAGGCGGTGCGCGGACGTTGGAACGCGTCGGCGTGGCCGGAGGAGTCGCCGGCCTCCCCTCCGCGAGCGCTGACTCGCGGAGCTGGATTGCGAGCCCGTCCCACAAAGCGAGCTCGTTGAGCTCGTCCTGCTCGCTGTTGGCCAGTGCCATGGCAATGGCCTCCTCCTCTGAAATGTCCGGCGGCTGGGTCTCCGGATCCCACGCCGGCCCGCCGTCGTCGTGGCCGTACTGCGCCATGGTCACGTCGCCGTCCTCGTCCGCGTCCTCCTGGTCGTTCTCTTCTTCTTCGGCGGCGATCTCGTGCTCGAAGTAGTCTACGTCGGCGAGGTAGGCAGCGCGGCGCCGCGCGTTGAACTCCCACGTCCCGAAGGAAATCCAGTTGTAGGAGTTTAGCGCGTACGCCGGATCCTCCCGCAGATCCGGCGGCAAGATCGCTCGGCGGCGGCGCATCTCGTCCCGCCGCTCTCGGCCCACGCGCGGCACGGGGGGACCGGCACGCGCCGCGAGTTCAGGTACCAGCCCCCTCCCGGCAAGTTCGCGTCCGGCCATGGTACCGGCCGGTTTTCCTCCCATAGCTGCCGCGCGAGGTCAATGCGGACGTACCGGCCGACCCGTGCCTTCTTGCCGGAACGCGAGCCGCTAGCCTCCTGGTCGTTCTTCATCTTCCGGAACGGCCAGCATTTCTTCCCCATGGCGTCGGTGTGGTGGATACTGTGGGATTTGGCAATGGTTTTGATCGGGGAAATGGGCGCCGGCAGCGTCCCTTTAAGAGGCTCCGACGCCATCTCGCCTTCAACGGCCTGCCAGTGCAACGCCTACTAGCTGCGCACGCTCGCGGAAGCCGAGGCACGCCATTAACGCGACCCCTGCAAAGGCTGCAGCGCGCCGCCCAGAAGTAATGCCGCGGAAGACGAAGCAGTTGTGCCGCTGCTAGGCGGGCCCGTGCGAGGACCGAGCGGACACTTTGCGCGTCCGCGCAGCGTCCGCCGAGACGCAAACCTGGCGCATATTTGGGCCAGGTTTGCGTCTCCGCGGACGGTCCGGCCACTTTGCGTCGCCCCGTTGGAGGTGATGCCAGACGCATTTCCGGTCACGGCGGACACAAACGGTCGCTCAGCGTCCGTTTGGATCGCGCCGCTGGAGATGCCCTTAGCTGGGCGCGTGCACCTGCCAAAGCAAAGAGCGGAGTGCATGATGTTTTTGACAGAAATGATACAATGGAAAACCGGCAGATGCAGAGAACCATGAGCCTTTCAACAAAGGTGACGCAAGAGCTGGTGGGCCGCCGCTGCAAAACGACGAGACGGGGATGTTATTTCCGCCGTTGGTTTCCACGGTCGCCGGGTCCTGCTCCTGTCCCGGTTTTGATCTCGCCAATTCAGCCTCTTGATCATGTCACTACGCTTTCCAGTGTCCATAAACTACACGGGGCCGTTGTCTGAAACCGGCAGAGGCGCGCGCAGACAGAGCCGGGCACCCCTGTTTCGTCTACCTTCTCCAAGAAAATTATTTCCCCACTTGCACTCCAAGCAAATCTTATTAATTGCTCGTTGATTCCTCCGGCACCAGCATATATATACAGGCCTTCCTTCACCAACACATAACCAACGAGCTGCGTAGTATTCAGACCAGCAAAGATCGATCTTTCTCTCTGAATTCTTGAAGGTTGAATTGAAGCTAGCGACCGACGGCAATGGCGACCGCCGGGAAGGTGATCAAGTGCAAAGGTTCGTTCTTCAAATAGTCTGATGAACTCTATTGGCACTGATATGGAGGTCTAACTGGTTTCCGTTCTTGCGTGTGATTGCAGCGGCCGTGGCATGGGAGGCCGGAAAGCCGCTGTCGATCGAGGAGGTGGAGGTGGCACCGCCGCAGGCCATGGAGGTGCGCGTCAAGATCCTCTACACCGCTCTCTGCCACACCGACGTCTACTTCTGGGAAGCCAAGGTATGGCACATCGATCGGATCATAGTTTCAGGTGTCCCAATTCCGTAATAATGGACTAATGGTGATTGAGACATGGATCGCTGCCTAACTTGGTGTGGATCTGTTTGGATCTGTGCAGGGACAAACTCCGGTTTTCCCTCGAATCTTAGGACATGAAGCTGGAGGGTACACATCCTAGCTGTCTCTGTCTTATTCTGTTATAGTTTTTTTTATTTGATTGGTAAATATTGAATCATATATTATAGCTAGTTCAAATTGGCTTCTAATTATAGTCATCCTGAACAATCTCGAAAAAAAACATAGTTATTATCCTGAAGAATCTCAAAATCTAGTCAACCCTCAGTCCTTGTTTGTCAGTGGTCTTAGATTGACAACTATATGCATCGATGAAGTGTCTGTATTTTATTGGCATGGGATAAAACAATACCAACGTTCGTCAAACACGATACAAGCTCACATAAAGTTCAGTGTAGAATAATAAGGTTTTTCTCTGAAAAAAATTCTTGTGTCCTCTATCTTTTTCTTTTCTCGTAATTTTTTCTGTAGCACAATACTAATTTGCAACGAAAATAACAATCAAGTAACAACAGTATCCACATCTAGCTTGTGATGCATTTCGTTGGCGGATGACAATTCTTTTCAACTGGACTGTTTGCTGCATTTAAATAATTTTTTATCTTTGCTCTCCATTTTTTATCTTTTGTACTAACCTTTTCCCCCAAATTACTTGTTCCTCACAGAATTGTTGAGAGTGTCGGTGAAGGTGTTACCGAGCTAGTGCCAGGTGACCATGTCCTCCCGGTGTTTACTGGAGAGTGCAAGGATTGTGCTCACTGCAAGTCAGAGGAGAGCAACCTGTGTGACCTCCTCAGAATCAACGTGGACCGTGGCGTGATGATTGGCGATGGACAGTCACGGTTCACCATCAATGGGAAAGAGATCTTCCACTTCGTCGGGACCTCCACCTTCAGTGAGTACACCGTGATCCATGTAGGGTGTCTTGCGAAGATCAACCCTGAGGCGCCCCTTGACAAAGTTTGTGTTCTCAGCTGCGGTATCTCTACTGGTAAGAGACGGCTACTAGTGCCCTGCTTCCAGACGAATCAATATCTTTAGGATGCCTCAGTTAGTTGCTGAATTGTTTTCTTCAGGACTTGGTGCGACGCTAAATGTCGCGAAACCAAAGAAGGGTTCAACAGTGGCAATTTTTGGTCTTGGAGCTGTAGGCCTTGCTGTAAGTGACATTCTATGTTCAGTAACTTCCGAATTTTTTTATATAATGTTGATGAGAACTGTGCCATCTAACCATGACAAAATTGATGTATGATTTTTTTTTTATTAATCAGGCCATGGAAGGGGCCAAGATGGCTGGGGCATCAAGGATAATTGGTGTGGACTTGAACCCTGAAAAATATGAACAAGGTACAGTTTGTCTTATGGAAATACAAGGATGCTTAGTAAATGTTTTCTTATACCACATCGAACCTAACAACATCTCCATCATCTTTCAGCTAAGAAATTTGGATGCACTGACTTTGTGAATCCAAAGGACCACACCAAACCCGTCCAAGAGGTTTGTTGTTTTTTTAGTAACATTTCTTTCTATGTCCATTACATAGACAAGCTTGTGCCAAAAGCTGACGGTTCACTGATGATTTCCAGGTGCTTGTCGAGATGACCAATGGTGGGGTCGACAGAGCCGTCGAGTGTACTGGCAACGTCAATGCCATGATATCCGCCTTCGAATGCGTGCACGATGTAACATACTTCTCAGTACACCTAATTATAATCTTTGCTCATATGGCCTATTCTGCTTTAAACTGAATCCTGAAATCCGCTGGATGCAGGGGTGGGGCGTGGCCGTGCTGGTCGGTGTGCCACACAAGGAGGCGGTGTTCAAGACTCACCCAATGAACTTCCTCAACGAGAGAACACTAAAGGGCACCTTCTTCGGAAACTATAAGCCCCGCACTGACCTCCCTGAAGTCGTCGAGATGTACATGAGGAAGGAGCTGGACCTCGAAAAATTCATCACGCACAACGTGCCATTCTCGCAGATCAACACAGCCTTTGACCTGATGCTCAAGGGGGAGGGACTGCGCTGCGTCATGAGGATGGACGAGTAGATCGAGATTCTTCCTCATGCAAGAGAAAAAAGTTCAAAATATTTTTTGTTTGACTAATTAATAATCTAGTACAATCTTAGTACTAGCTAGTCGCAAGATTTTTGTTGGTATGCACATTTGTGTATCCTGCGTCCTCTTAGTTTGATGGCAACAAAAGTTTGTATACCTGTCCTTACCGGACGTACTGCTTCAAGATATCATAATGTTGTCTTTTTATTTGAAATATTATTGTTGCACCTTTATTCTCAATTTTCTTATTGTGACACCTTTCGGTATTTTATTTTTTTGCAAAAAGAAGGTAAAACCTTCTGGTCTCAGCTCAATAATTTTATTCATAAAAAGGCATAGTATCTGCAATGGACTGCAAATGACAGGATGATGATAAGACATGTAAATTAAACACATACGAGTTAAGTTACCATTTTCCGGCAGCAACATCTTCAACTGGAAAAATGCAGTCACACCCATGTCGGCTAGTCCAGTTTGTGACGATCTACAACCGGGACAAGGATTCTCCTAAACCAAACAAGGGCAGAACGTCGAACAAAGACACCTTCAACTAGGTGATAAGGATGCAAGTGTAAATCTGTCTGGGTTAACAAGTAAAAGCCAGAACGCGGATTTTCACCTCAAGACATGCAACAATGTTCCAATCACCATCTTGATGGTGGACCTTCCGAGAGCTACGAACCAAGTTCACAACTCGAAACCCCACTACAGTAAAGACATTTTGAGACGCGCACCAACCTCGCTTAGATTATATGGATCCCAACTAGCATGGAGAGGCTCTCTTGCCTCCAATTCCGAAGAGCGTGCGGTGTGGTGCCTGCGTGACACACGGAGGCGAAGATCGAAAACACAGTAACAGAGCATCTACAGTTCACCGGTGGAGATTGGATGAGGGAACCGCTGCCGGAATCGCCTCTGGATTGCTCCACCCACTAGTACAAACTCGCTACTTAGAGACGGCCCCTCGAGGCGGTTTACTATGAAAACGAAACAAAATGGCTATGCTAAAAATACCTAAGACGGCCAAGATTTTAGACTTGTCTCTAAAATTTTTAGAGCCGGTTCAAACTGGCCACCGTCTGGCGTTTTTTTTCCTCCTGAACCTGTTTTAATTAAAAACCGTCTTCTAAGAGATTCCCTGGAACGAACGTCCACATTGGCCATCTCCAAAAAATATGGGTAATATGGGTACGCTACCCCACTCCTTATCCCCTCCCTTGAACAACTCCTTATCCCCTCCCTTGACCAAAGTCCAAAACAACTGCATCTCCTCTCTTCCCTTCGTTTTCTCCTGGTACCTGGCTTGGGTTCCTCTTCTCCAATCCCGTCGCCGCCAGTGGCCACTCCGGCCGCTGCACGTGCCACCCATGCCGCCGGTAGCCTCCCCAGCCATTCCATGTTTTTTCGTGGCAGTACCGTGGCCAGGCCCAAGATCGACACTAGTAGGAAACTAGCTATAGGTGAAATGCTTTTTTTGTGGCGCACCAAATAATCTTGCGCCACTAAATTTTTTTCTGTGGCGGACTCAGACACGTGCGCCACTAAATAATGGGATTGTGGCGCACCAACTCTCCATATGTCATAGAATTTGGCATTTTTGTGGCGCACCAACTCTTCATGCGCCACAGAAATCTGGTGTGGCCCGTGGCCAATTATTAAGTTGACAAATTCTGAGTATTTCGGTTGCCGCATTTAGCAGGATGCGCCACAGAAATATCGTCTTTCTGTGGCACATGTGGCCAAATGCGCCACATAAAGAAGCATTTTTGTGGTGCATGGACCTACATGCGCGACAAAAGTTTTTTCAACCGTCCACGTACCCCCCTCGTGGATCCTCTTTTTAGTGTTCAAATAATCACAGAAAATTATGAAAACTTCGAAAAAAAATTATTTGAACTGTACTTATATTAAGCGGTATACTTGTAGGGGAAATTAACAAATTTGAATTTCGATTTTTATCTAAACAAAGCGTAGAAAAGGTTAAAACGACTTTTCTGGTTGCATACGAAGTCGAAAAAAATATGTATATTAAAATGACCGAGAGAAAATTCTACAAACAAATTAAATGGCTTAAGGCCGTTCTGAAAGTTACAGAATCGGCAAAATTCGAAAAGATTTAAAAGTTACGGCAAAGTCAAGATTTTTTCGTACAAAAATAAAAAAAATTGATTTTTTCTGTGGCGCACCAAACGGACATGCACCACATAATTGTTAGGTTAGAATTTGAAAGCCGGTGGTGCCCTTGTCCCTCTCTCTTTTCACCTCCTCCTCCTCTCCTCCATTACACCTTCTCATCCACTTCCCCCTTCTCTCCTTCTCCCTCCCATCCTCCACCTCCGACCTCCTCCACCACCCGGCGAGCTCCTCCTCCACACCCGGCGTCCTCCTTCTCCTCCACACCCGACGACCTCCTCCTCCTAGTCCTCCGGCGACCTCCCCCACCTCCGGTGACCCCCTTTGGCCGGCCTCCTCCTCCTCCTCCTCCTCCTCCACCCACCCACCCACCACCTCTGGCCGGCCTCCTCCTCCTCCTCCTCCTCCTCCTCCTCCTCCTCCTCCTCCTCCACCCACCTCACCCACCCACCTCCAGTGACCTCCGGCAAATTTAAAAAAAAATCCAGCGAAATTTCGAGAGCCCCAGATCTAGATATGGCTGCCATTTTTTAAAAAATTAAAAAAAATTATGTGACGCACGATCGCTGCATGCGCCACAGAAAGTTTTTTTCTATGACACATGCTTACCTGGTGCACCACAAATGTCACTTTCTGTGACGCATGGATCCGTGCGTCATAAAAATGTTTGGCTTTAAGGGGAAGAAACCCAAAGCGCTGTGATTTTACTAGAAGTAATTGTGTGTACGACACCAAATTGCGAGTGCGGAGACTCGAACCTGGACGGGTGGGGATGCATCAGCCCATCCCAACCACCGGGCTATGCCTCGGTTCACCTTTCTGTGACGTGCGTGAGATCCCAAGCCGTCTGCTGGCTCCGCCAAGCTCGAGCTCCCTGGCTGCCCAACGCCCATCTGCTGCGCCTCAGTCATATTGGAGCCTCGGATCCGCGTGCGGAGGAGCTGTGTGCCTTCCTCCACGGTGTCGACCGCGCGCGGCGACGATAGCGACCAAGCGCGGCGATGATGTCGGGGACGCGGCCCTCCACGACGGCGACCACGCGCAGCGATGATGTCGGGACAACGCCCTCCACGATGGCAACCCCTTCATCTCCGCCCACACGGATTTCTGCATCTCCACCTGCACGCCAAGCTCCGCGCGTCCAGCCTCAAGAAGCAGCAGCCGCCGTCGACGTCTTCCTCGACTCTGTATCAAGCAGCAGCAGCTCGGATGTCCTCCTGCTGTAGCTGCAACGACATCACTTGCTCAAGGTGAGCGAAGCAACAAAAGATACTTTTGTTTAACCTGATATTGCTAGCGGTGCCGTAGTTTTGGATATTTTTTTTACCTAATGTTGCTAGCGGTGAATTTCATCTGGATTCTAGTTGGATGAAGCTCCATCCCATGATCTTTACTCTGTCGTGAGAGCTCAAGGCTGCGGCTAGTTGCATACTATTATGTTAAACGGAGTCAGATGATTAGGCGTGATACGATCCCTCACGTGATTGTCTAACAGAATTGTAAAGTAGATAGCTTCTACGTTAGTTAGATTGTTGTAATCCTAACAACTCCTGTAAACCCTGATACACGTCATAAAAGCGCGCGTTGCTGCGCCCGTCCATCTTAGAGAAATAATTATAGAATGTTCAGTAAAACTTGGATGTTGAAAAACTCACTTAGGAAGTTTGCATATAAAATGCCTCTAGCTGAGAAAAGGTGATTTCTTTTTTGCAAGAGCACACACTTTATTAGGAAAAGGAATCAATGCTAGCTTTCGATGACTTAAGCAAAAGGAGCAAATATACTTTGATACCAAATATGGGCATTAGCAAAATAAGAAAAAATCACACCGAACAATAGAAGATAAATTGATCAGTCCAGCCCTAGCATGTTTAATCATATGATTTACTAAGAAGGCGAATACTGACTTAAACCCTAATGACTTAAACCCCAATTTCTGCAGGAGAGAAATGAACTTTTTTTTGTAAGATAATATTGAAGCTGATGATAATTGGATGAGTTGCACGCGAGAGAAACAACGCATATAGTAGGTCATATTTTGAGAATGATAATTATGGTTTAGTTTATAGATCAAATTGGATGATTGAAGCACTGTTGAGCACTAATGCAAATTATTCTAATGACTAAAACTAAATGTCAATACTAAGTGCAACACCAAAACAGCAGAAGTGCATTGCCGAGCACAACCAATCATCTCAGAAATATGCAAGAGACCTAACCACCATTTTTGCAAATATGAGGACATACGTATCTGGCAATTAAACCATAAGAATTAATTATAAAACATATTTTCTTCAGTGTAATTTAGTTATTAAGATGTGCTATTTGCGGAAGACCCTCGGAACTACTTAGGCCATGCAAAAGAAGTAAAGACAATAGAAACAGATTTCACTTAGAATTATGCAGAATGCTGAGGGTCGACTAAAGTACATAATTTGATCACCAATGTCGAATACACTTTATACTATGTTAGTTTGTGGACACTATACATAGACTTGAAACAAGAAATAGCAATACAATTGAATCAAGAATTTGAAATACCAGAACCAAGCATGTAAGATTATAAAAAGCTTATAAACCCTGCTTACATATCAAAGAGATAACTATATACATAAGTAGTAAACCCCGACAATAAATTACACACATACATGTAAAATAAAGATTCTTCTCTCCACGAAATATGTGATCAATAGTACTTCTGGATGCATAGTAACTATTGCATATATATATATAGTCAACCTTGCTATAGAGATATATCATCATGGTGAACACTGAACAGGACCCAACAATGCTCCCTTTAACTCATTAGTTGGCCTGACAGATAGAAAAATGGAAAAGTAATAAGAAAAGGAAATATAAGATGTTTACGACATTTGGAGCGGAGATGGCAGATGTCTTTCCGCTTGCAAAGCAGCTTCCCAATGGGCACCTCCACACTTGTTCCCGTAATAAACGATCAGTTCTGAATTTGGTGTCCTAACATTTCATCAGCAGTGAACTGCATAGTTGTGTATTTATCATAAGAGAATTTGAAAAAATATGAAAAACTGAATTAGCAAGAGATTAGTAAACAACAAGTTTTGTCTAAATTCAACTCCTCCATCAAATAGTTAACTGTAGTTCATTTTCTAATCGAACAACGTTGAATGCAGGTTCAGAATTTAGAAAGGGCACCACTGAACTGATATGCAAAAAAAGTAGATGATGATAAATAAGCGCAGGAAAGGTTGATAGCCTTCTAGAGCAATTATCATTATCAAATCTGTACTCACGTCTGTATAATCATCACTTCAAGAACCTTGCGATAGAGATATATCATCATGGTTAACACTGAACAGGACCCAACAATACTCCCTTTAACACATTAGTTCTTGGCCTGACAGATAGAAAAATGGAAAAGTAATAAGAAAGGAAATATAAGATGTTTACGACATTTGGAGCGGAGATGGCAGATGTCTTTCCGCTTGCAAAGCAGCTTCCCAATGAACATCACCCTAATAAACAATCAGTTCTGAATTTGGAGTCCTACACCTTATAGAAGGTAGGCTTAATGTTTCAAGATCAGCCGCATGACTGGTAAACTCAATACGAGTATCTTGGTTCCAAGAAATTTCTGCTTTACCTTGTTTCTAGATTATTCTGGATCGTACTAAGCAGATCAACTATTGAAAACTGAAAAGTTTCAACATTATGCAAAAAGGAAGATAAGAACTGAAGTTGTAGCCTGCTGAGGTTCTGGTTTTAAGGTTTCACGGAAATTGGTTTTAAGGTTTCACGGAAATCAGCATAAACTAAGCACCAAATGAGTAGAAAATCAAGGTTTCAAGCTAACTTTGTTAAGCAATTATGAGGCCATATATATTTAACTAAAGCACCCAACACGCATCCGTCACAATGACCTTGATTAGACACTCCTTACAAGCAGGCAAGGGATCAATTTGAGGTGTATGAATAGATAGATGATTTTCTTACCCAGTGTTGAAATCAGCTCAAAGAAAGCAAGTGCACATTGCGTCTAAGGACAATCTAAACGGCACATCAAGAAAATAGGGAAAACAGAGGCCATTGCAGTTACAAAATCATGGTGTTGATAACTTAGGTATGGTTGACGAACCTGTCGGCCACTACAGATGTTTCATGTGTCATATGTGTGAAGCAGACAGTAAGCAACCTGTTAGCTGAAGGTAAACAACTAAACATAAACATTTATTATAATGGTCCCGATAACTCGGTGGTTTCAATATCCTCCCAGAAAGAACCAAGAGAGGTGAATTACAGTGACGGCCAAGACCAGAGATAAAGGAAAGTAAAAAAAAAGCTAGGGCTATTGTTTACCGGATGACGACGCACATCTCTCGTATGCCGTTAGCCTCCTATCTTACACCACCGAATCGCCGACACATCATCTTGTGACGGCGAGCCATAGCCACCGCATCCTCCTCATCGCCCGATGTCGCCATCAATCCCTCACCCGTCGCACCTTGGCCATGATCCTGGGAGCCTGGGACAAGCACAATAAAGACATGCATAAGCACATGTGCAGATCGGGGAAATAGGGTGAGTGAGAAATAAAAATTTCTGCAAGGCGTCAATCAGGGCTGCTGCAGGAAGCAAAGAGATGAAAGATGCAATAGAGAAGATCAAAAGAGCATAAATAGCCTAGTTAATGAGAGGAGGGGGGAGACTGGACGGGCGGCGGCGGCGCACCTTTAGGCCATTATTATAGTTGCAATGAAGAACAGAAGAAACGGCCGGGCCACCAAGGACTTCCTCTCACGCCGCCGCTTCGCCTGAATTTTGGTTTTATGGCTAGAAGATGCCGCTCCGCGTGTCGGCCTTTCCTGCGAAGCTGACAGAAACGGAGGCCCAGTTAATAATCTTTGGCCTGGTTAACAACGTGATGCCTGGATCAATCTCGGGAGTAGCGGCCCTAAAACGTTTGGTAGGCCGTGAAGTACGAAGTGGTGGGTATAAATGGCCTGGGGCACGCGTTGGGACGACCAAAGGATCGGGTGCGTTTATATCTGATCGGACGGCTGACGAGATCAAATTGCTGTGGTGGCTCCTAGGTGGTTCCATTATACTGTTAACTAATAAAGAGTCTTACGTCGGCCCAGAGAGGCACGGCAAACCAATCTCATCTACATTGTTTTATATGGTATCAGAGCCTCTCACGATCTGATCATCCATGGCTCCAACGACGCCGATCCCCAACCTCACCCAAACTCTTGCCTCGGCGATCACCATCAAGCTAGATCAGGACAACTATCTGCTCTGGAGGGCGCAGGCTCTCCCCGCTCTCTACGGCCAAGATGTGTTCGGCTTCGTAGATGGATCTGAGAAGGCGCCACCGAAGAAGGTTGCCTCCGCCGAGGGAAGCTCGACGCTGGTCGACAACCCCGACTATGCGGTCTGGTTCCGCACCGATCAGCAAGTGCTCAACGCCCTGCTGTCCTCCCTATCTCCCTCGACTCTCGGCCACGTTCAGCTGCTCAAGACGTCTGCAGCGACATGGGAGACCCTTGATCGGATGTACGCATCCCGGTCGAAAGCGAAGGTGGTTCAGCTTCGCACGGCCCTAGTCCGGCCCAAGAAGAAGGACGCGACGATGTCTGACTACTTCAACCACGTGAAGAAAATTGCCGACACCATGGCGACGATCGGCAATCCCCTCTCCGACTCGGAGATTATCTCCTACATACTCGCCGGCCTCGGCGATGACCATGAGAACTTCACCACTTCGGTCTCGGTGATTGCATCCAAGGGGGACGACGACTTCACCCTTGATGATTTGTTTGGGCACATGGTTGCCTATGAGGCACGCAACGGTGATCACGCGCCCGGGAACACTCTGCAGTTCCAGCACTCCGCCAATAACACGTCGCGAGGAGGTGGCCGCGGCTGGTTTCAGCGAGGCGGAGGTGGCCGTGGTCGCAATGGTGGCGGCTGTGGCCCAGGAGGAGGCCGCCATTACGGCGGTGGCTACGGAAACGGCGGTCGTGGCGGTGACCGCGGTGACTACTCTGGGCGTGGCAATGCCCAGGGCGGAGGACGCGGGGCGTGGAGGTGGCAAATCCACCTGCCAGATCTGCGGTGTCTATGGGCATGATGCCCTGCGATGCTACTCTCGGTTCAACCATGCCATTCAACCGGAATCATCGAACCGCTCCGCCAACTACTCCAACCATGGCGAAAACTCCTCCGAGCCTGTCTGGTACATGGATTCTGGAGCGACCGATCACATGACCAATGACATGGAGCGCCTCCACGTCCAGGAGGCCTACAAGGGAACCGACCAGATTCAGGTCGCAAATGGTACGCATATCCCTATTTTACATGTTGGTGACTCTTCCATACCTGGTTCGAAATATCCATTGCATCTTAAAAATGTCCTGCACTCTCCCCATATTAGTAAAAATCTTATCTCCACCAGTAAACTTGCCTTTGATAATGGTTGCTTTGTTGAACTTCATCCCTTCTCCATTTATGTCAAGGACCGCATCACGAAGGAAATTCGGCTTCACGGTAGAGCTCAGGCCCGCCTGTATCCAGTACCTGCAAATCATCTTCGCCAAGCCCACCTCACATCCAAGGATACATGGCACAAGCGTCTTGGACATCCATCCTCCACCATCGTCCAAGCCATCCTGTCCAAGAATAATTTAGAGTCTTCCACAAATAAAGAGTCCCTTGTGCATGTATGTGATGCATGTCAACAAGCAAAAGTACATCAGCTCCCTTATGAGTTGTCTAGCCGAGTCTCTACTGTTCCTCTTGAGTTAGTACACACAGATGTGTGGGGTCCTGCCATCAGATCTTCTGGTGGTTTTCGTTATTATGTAAGTTTTTTGGATGATTTTAGTAAATTTTCATGGGTCTATCTGTTGAAACATAAATCTGATGTTGAGACTGTGTTTTACCAATTCCAAAAGCAAGTCGAACGTTCTCTTGGTACTAAAATTCTATCAGTTCAATCTGACTGGGGAGGGGAATACCATAAATTGCATCGCTATTTTCGTGACACTGGCATTGTCCATCGACTATCCTGTCCTCACACCCATCAGCAAAACGGCGCCATCGAGCGCAAACACCGACATCTCGTCGAAACTGCACTTGCCCTTCTTGCTCAAGCCCATGTTCCTCTTCGTTTTTGGGACGACGCCATCCCTACGGCTTGCTATTTAATCAATCGCATGCCCAGCCGTGTTCTTCACAACACCACACCAGTCACAAAACTCTTTAACACTCCCATCAAATACGAGGTTCTCCGTGTCTTAGGGTGCGCGTGTTGGCCAAATCTTCGGCCATACAATCACCGTAAACTTGAGTTCCGGTCCCGACAGTATGTGTTTCTCGGTTACAGCCCCCATCATCTTGGTTTCAAGTGTCTTGACCGCTCCACAGTCGAATCTATGTCTCTCGTGACGTCGTCTTTGACGAAAGTATCTTCCCTTTTGCGCCCGCTGACACGACCTCTTGTCATTCATCTCCACCCACCGAGGACCTCATTCTTCTTCCCGAACCAGACATGGAATCATCCACATGTAGTGATAGGGCTTGTGCTACTAATTTGCCACCTGTTGTCACTGTTTCAGGTGCTCCTTCGGCGGGCGTCGCTCCTCCCATGCATGATCGGCATGCGCCTCCCCATGACGATCATGGTGTCCTGGATCAGGACGGGCCCGACGCGGCCCACGATGGTGCCTCTGATGCGGACGCGTCTCCGCCACCGTCCCCGTCCACTCCATCTCCTGGGCCGTCCCCACCCGATGACACGGCCCAAGACACTGGAAGTCCACCTTCCTCGCCGTCTACCTCTGCTCCCGGATCGTCGCCCTCTCCACCGCCTGCCCCTGCTCCTGGAGCACACCCTATGCGCACCCGTCTGAAGAACAACATGGTCAAGCCTCTCCGTATGTTTGATGGCATTGTCCGTTATGATCCATCCAAGCGGGCCTTCGCTGCAGAACCTGTGTCACATCATGATGCCCTCAGTCATCCTTCCTGGAAAGCTGCTATGGATACGGAATTTCATGCACTTCAGCTCAACAGCACCTGGCGCCTTGTTGCGCCCCCTCCAGGACATCACATTGTTGGCTGCAAGTGGGTTTTCAAGCTGAAGCAAAAACCAGATGGTTCCATCGACCGGTACAAGGCTCGCCTCGTCGCCAAAGGTTTCACTCAGCGCCTTGGCATTGACTACACAGACAATTTTTCACCTGTCATCAAACCCACTACCGTTCGGCTTATTTTGTCTATCGCTGTGTCAAAGCGGTGGACCCTTCGGCAAGTGGATGTGTAAAACGCTTTCCTCCACGGCGATATTCAGGAGGAGGTATATATGCAGCAGCCTCCCGGATATGTTGATCCCAAACATCCAAATTATGTCTATCGGCTTCAGAAATCCTTGTATGGCCTCAAGCAAGCTCCAAGGGCATGGTACTCCGAACTGAGCATCAAGTTGCAATCCATTGGTTTTGTGCCTTCTAAAGTAGACACCTCATTATTCATTTTTAATGACAGAAGGGTTACCATCTATATGCTGATTTATGTGGATGATATAATCATTGCCGGCTCCTGTCATCGAGCAGTGGAGAAACTGATGTCTGAACTGCAACGTTCCTTTGCTGTTAAGGATCTTGGAACACTGTTGTATTTTCTTGGTATTGAGGTACAGCCACAGTATGATGGAATATCTCTGACGCAGACCAAGTATGCAGGAGATCTGCTTCGTAAGGTGAACATGCATGGATGCAAGGAGATCAATACGCCTATGCTTCCGTCAGATAAACTTAGCAAGACAGTTGGTGTTCAGTTAACTGATAATGAGGCCTTTGTGTACAGAAGCACTGTGGGACCTTTGCAGTATTTGTGTTTGACACGGCCAGACATTTCCTTCGCTGTAAACAAGGCATGTCAGTTCCTAGCTGCTCCTACTGATGTACACTGGAGTGCAGTCAAGCGGATCCTGAGGTATGTGAAGGGCACGCTGCATGTCGGTTTGAGCATATGCCGATCTAACTCCACTGAACTCAGTGTGTATACAGATGCTGATTGGGCCGGGTGCCCAGATGATCGTCGTTCTACTGGTGGGTATGCGGTATTTTATGGACCGAATTTGGTGTCATGGAGCTCAAGAAAACAGCCAACTGTGAGTAGATCGAGTACAGAAGCGGAATACTAAGCCATCGCCAATGGCACTGCCGAAGTGACATGGCTTCAGTCTGTACTTAGGGAACTAGGAATTTACCAAGCCAAAGCTCCTGTCCTTTGGTGTGATAATTTGGGAGCCACGTTCCTCACAGCAAATCCTGTCTTCCATGCTCGAACCAAACACATCGAAATTGATTTTCATTTTGTGAGAGAAAAGGTTTCAGCTGGAGCTCTAAAGGTTCGATTCATCTCGACGCGTGATCAGCTTGCTGATATATTTACTAAGGCTCTTAGCAAAGAGACGTTCGATCGAATGAGGTATGGGCTGAATCTGATTGGCACACGTTTGGATCGAGGGGGACTGTTAAACGGAGTCAGATTATTAGGCGTGATACGATCCCTCACGTGATTGTCTAACAGAATTGTAAAGTAGATAGCTTCTACGTTAGTTAGATTGTTGTAATCCTAACAACTCCTGTAAACCCTGATACACGTATATATAAAGAGTCTTACGTCGGCCCAGAGAGGCACGGCAAACCAATCTCATCTACATTGTTTTATATATTATACCGCTGTGCTAAAAGAAACTTGCTTAAGTAGTTTAAGCCTTTAATACATTGCTGCGGGTCATTTGTTTAATTATTTTTGAAAGTATGCAGAATATGAATAGAAAATCATAGAACTAAGTGCTTGTACAAAGCTCCGTATTGTAGAGTGGATTATACAATATCTGATAGTAAATGATTGCATCTTGAGCACATATTTTGAAAGAATTATCAGTATAATGCTGCCGTCTTGGTGTTTTGTTTCTTGCCCTAAAAAACAATTACATGAGATATAGTCTTAGTAGAAGAATCTCCTGATATAGAAAAAAGAACCTTTGGTATTAGACAAGTATGCTGTAGCCTTCCTCATGCTTTGGTATTAGACAATCCTGGATCCCTATCTTCACCGTTTATAGTTTAATAAATTTGTTTCTTTGGTATGAAATCCTGTATCAGTTTTGGAATGTCAAGTATGCTGTAGCCTTCCTCATGCTTTGTTATTAGACAATCCTAGATCCCTATCTTCACCGTTTATAGTTTACTAAATTTGTTTCTTTGGTATGAAATCCTGTATCAGTTTTGGAATGTCAAGTATGATGTAGCCTTCCTCATGCTTTGTCTTGGGTTTTAATACAATTTATTTTTCTTACTGGTAACATGCACATAAAATCCTTGAAGTCTACAAACATGATATGCATTTTAGTAGAGAGTCTGTTTCCGCAACCTTGTACTACTTGATCAGGTTCCTTACTGCCAAGGGTGATGTGTTGCACCTTTCTTATTCAAGTATATACATGTATCATGCAAAATCTCTAAAGGTGTTCTCCAAAATTGAGATATTGTTAGGGCTTTAGCTTGTGTGACTATATAAAATGCATATCTACATATGTATATTAAACATGCTCTGATGATCTCCATCATCCATCACTCTACTCTAGCCTCAGTTCATCTTGATTGATCATGTTGTATATGATCAGATTGCGGAGTGGGAGCAGAAGGTGCAACATGCGTCTAGTGGTGGCCCTGGAGCAAAGGTTCTTAGTTTGTGTAGTGCATCCTTAGAAGATCTTTTTGTTGTCTTACAAGAATTATTGATCGATCTTGAAGTTGAAGTTAAAGATTTTTTTTATTCCAAGATTTTTCTAGTCGATGCAGTACATTCTTAGAAGGAAATATTATGTACTACAAAAATATATTGCATAATCCATGTTTGTAAATGTATGGTTGGTTTGAATCACATGTATGTGTATTTGGATTATATATTGTGAGGTCGACTGAGGGAACCCTGCCATGGGGAAGGAATATTTTCTTATTGAACTATGAAACATTGAGACGATGATACCCACAAGTATAGGGGATCGCTGAAATCTTTGATGGGAAGTATAACTCAAATTTATAGTTCGACTCAAGGGGAACACAAAAATACCAATAAGACTTTAGTAATTGAGACGTCACTCTCAACCACACTTGTATATCAATAAAGTCACAAAGCAAGTGGCGATTTTATAGCAGTTGATTCAAAGCAGTAAAAGTAAATAGTAAATAAAAGCAGCAAATATCCAGTTTTCACCGGTAAGTAGTAGTATGAAACTTTCAGTGGCTAAAAGCGTAGGCATGAGGCAGCAATGGGGTAACATATGGATGATTTTGATCATATAATGTAATCCAACTAACATAGAATTCATCTCTACTTCAGTTGTGTGTAGGTGTATGATCCAAATATAGTTATGCGTACTAACTAAGATAATTTGCATAACATCTTTTGTCTTGATTGCCCATTTTACCGGGGCCAACTTAAAACTACAAGCAATTAAGGTGTACCATTTTGAATAGACCGAAATAAAGCATTAAGATTCATGAACACACATAATCCTTGAACTATCACATATTCCCCTTGTTTTTTCCTATATGTCATCTTAGGGATTCGTAGGGTCAACATAATAACAAGTAATACACCTTGCAAATAAATACCAACCTCATATATATGATAAAGCAATACAGGTTCAGTACTGAAATCATGTCACTTAGGCCCTAGCAACAATCATTAAACATAGCAAAGGTGTACCAGCACTCATACATGAATATCTTCAAGAAGAACACCTCAAATCTCGATACATATGGAGGATTACATGATCAATCTCATGCAAAACCCATCCACCTCTTAATCTTACAGAGAACTACTCACTCATGGTGATGGAGAGTGATTCCATGATGGTTGGTGATGATGTCCGTGACGGTGATGATGAAGCTAGCCCTCAAAATCCCTCTCCCTGGGATGGAGAGCAGGATCAATCTGACCACCGAAACGAAGATCGTGGTCTTCTGTTTCGCGAAACGTTGTGTCCTTTCAGGGGGTAGGTTTTTATGGTATATAAGGCACCACACGAAGGGAGGAGGCGAGACGGCGACCGAGGGTCTAACGGGCCTGGGTGGCGCGCCCAAAGAAGGTGGCCACGCCACCTGTCCTCATTTGGGCCTCGTGGTTGCCCTCTTGTGATCCAACGCTCCAGGTCCTTCATTTCATGAAAAACTTTCCTGGTATTTTACCCGATTTTATTTCCTGCGAAAACTTGATAAAAGGAGACTTTTGCTAAAAACAACATCAGATTCAGCAGTATGGTGAGGTTCCAGAGAAAATCATTGAGCAAAGTGCTTGAAAAAGTAGATACATTTGAGATATATCAGACGGTCAGAATTCTCAACTGGTCCAGGGCTTCTCTTTATTAGACACGGCCATAATTTCCAACTAGCGGAGGGCATCTCTTTATTAGAGACGACCACATTTTAGAACCGGCTGACGTTGAATTTTTTTAGCAGGAATGGAAACCGTCTCAGGATGGCGCGCTGGTAGAGACCAAGGCTTTGAGCTGGATAGCAGAACCGTCTGAGGACTATAGACGAAAACAATCTCTAAGTAGCAGTTCGGTACTAGTGACCCCTCTCTCGCGTGGTCATCATCAACAACTATAGCAACACTGTCTTCAGCTCTCCATCTACCCGCTGTAATCTCTTGGCAAACATGATATTGAGTGCAATCTATCGTTTTCCTATGATCTATTACACCTCTATTTCTACATTTGATTAGTGACTTGTTCGTGGCTATGGTAAAAGATTTTGTTTATGGTTTCATACAAGTTTGTTATATTCTATGATGGTCCTATGTACTGATGTATGAGTGTACACATATATTGGCGAAATAGACAAGGTTGTCACCGTTGCGTGTGTTCAGATAGCAATGGCCGGAGATGATAGAAATTGTGTACCACCTTTTAGATGCATGACCATTGATAACGTGTCAATCATTGTGAGATAAACTGATAAAAACCTTAAACCTTACAACGGTGGCTTAAGTTTATGTCTTAATAACTCCCTTGTATGATTGAAAACGGCCTAGTGACCAATCAGTAGGGGTGCATTTGCTCGTGTTCGCGGCTGCACTTATTCATGGCTCCTCTCTAGAAGAAACAACAAACTATATTTATAAAAAAAAATATGTCATGCTTTGGTGTGTTGATGCTAGACATATTTCCTTAATTAACCCATTGTGATCTAGCGTGGGTTTTAGACATCAAGTTCTTTATACTTCACGGTATTTAATACTTATGCATCTAGCTGGTATAAAGCATGTGATTCACTAATTGAGACAACCAAAACAAATGAAATAACTATATGCCTGAAATATTTGCTTCCTTGAGTTGCCTTGGCCCACTCAACCTTGCATAAGCTCTCTTGCATCAATATCTAGTTCTTTTAGTATACCGCTTTTTTTAGTAGTAGTTTCAAGCAAAAAAGAACCTTGCATCATTAGTTTATTGCATTGCACAAAGGGTCACATAAGTGGGTTATAAGGCTTAGTTTACCTTTACTTTCTCGTGGGACGGGTTCGACAATTAAATACTTATCTAATTATATTACAGTGATTCCCTGCTCTTAGGGTTTATCATCGGCGTAGGAGGAGCACGAGGCGACGCATGGGCCATACTGGGCGGGGATGGGGTAGGAGGCGGAGGCAACGACGCACGAGGGAACGTTGGAGATCCTGGCGTAGGCGGCGGCGCTGAGGGTGGTGACCGACACGAACCTGGCACAGGCACAGGCAAGGCTGAAGGAGGCCCGGGAGGAATTGGCGGGGGGGGGGGGAGGCATGTGCGACAATGCTTACGGCGAAGCAGCCCATGCCCACAGTCGACCCTTGGGTGGACGCGGATTTAGACGACCTCGAGGACTTTAACGACAACGACGATGCACCAGACATTAGGGACGAGTAGCGGGCTTTGCTCTAATCCTTCGAGACCACCTAGCACGATGAGGACGCTCACTCTCGTGTCTACTGAGCAGCAGTCCATGATGGCCAAGCACGCGACCATCCATGTCTCAGCAGCAGGACACCGAGCGGCGCCCGAGGTGGTGGTGGAGCCGAGGTGGAGGTTGACGTAGAGAAGTCCATGACGGCTAAGCGCGTGACGCCTTGGAACGTCGCCGGGTGCAGGAGGTGGTTGTCTAGGGCGCTCGCGGGACGCACGACGGCGGTGGCCCCTTTGACCACGTCGGCAGGAGGACGACAACCAGTAGGGCATACAACAACGAGTTAGACGCGGCCATGAAAGAGCCCGCAGCGACGAGTACATAAAGTTTTCTTAGCTTAGGTTAAACCGTTAACCCTCTACATAAAGAAGATTAATTTTGGCCAAATGTAATAAAAAATGTCTAACTAGGTTATTGTGTCACTTACTTGTTGGTCCGGCAAAGACACGCGTCGAGGTCCGAGTGGTCCGTACCGTGTTCGCGAAGTCACATTGTCATTCCAAATTTGGGTCGAGAACGGATCTGTCCCCGCATCTCAATACTTTTGCGCTGCGCTGTTGGTCTGGTATTTTTTTTAAATAAAAGGGAATATATTAATATCAAAAGATACCAATTACACCTAGCTTCTGCAACAACGCTCCACCCTAGTGGCAGTACGGATGCACACAACCAAACAATATCCCGCTACAGTATTCTAGACCTAGCAACAACAATACAACCACCACCGTGACAAGACCTGAAGTACAGGCTCTCTAAAAGCAACGCCTCCAAGAAGGGAACAGTGCACCAGCGCCGTCGTCGCCCGACCAAAGGTCTTAGGTTTTCACCCTGAAGATAGTCCCGACTCTCAAAACAATGCCTCCAACAAGAACATTGCCAGACACAACCAGTTAAGGCCATACCTTGGGTTTTCACCCTGAGAGGTAAGACTCTGAACTACTCATGTGTTGCCGCCCCCACATGCATACCACTGCTGCAGAGCCCGGAACGCCAAGCAGATCCCTCAGCATCACGGAGACTCGAACCTCCTTTAGCCAGTCCACTAATCCGGCCTTCATGATATTCCTTCTTCTGACTTTACCATGGACCAAAAAGTCACCCGATGTCAACACAGAATAGAGCTTCGCGCCGCTCCCTCCGGAACCAAACGACCGGAATAAAAATATTTTTTTCGATAAAGGGAATATATTAATATCAAAACGATACCAATTACACCCAGCCTCTGCAACAACGCACCACCCTAATGGCACTACGGATGCACACAGCTAAAAAAAAAGAAAAGAAAACTAAGAAACAAAAGTCCCGCTACAGTATCTCGGGCCTAACAACATCAATACATCCACCGCCAAGACAACACCTGAAATACAGAATCTCCAAAAACGACGCCTCCAAGAAGGGAACAGTGCGCTAACACCATCGTCGCCCGATCAACGATCTTAGGTTTTCACCCTGAAGATTGTCCCCGCTCTCAAAACAATGCCTCCAACAAAGTCATTGCCAGGCACAACCAGTTAAGGCCAGACCTTGGGTTTTCACCCTGAAAGGTAGGACTCTGAACTTCACCTGCGTTGTCGCCTCCACTTACATATCGCTGCTGTGAAGCTCGGAACACCAAGCAAGTCCCTCAACAGCGCGGAGACTTGAACCTCCCTTAGCTAGTCCTCCCCTCCGGCCTTCATGAACTTCTCTTCTTCCGACTTTCATCATGGATCCATAGTCACTTGATGTCAACACAGAAAAAGAGCTTCGCGCCGCTCCCTCCAGAACCAATCGGTCGGAATAAAAGCATGGGTGCGCACGACCGAATACCACCGATCCAGCAAACTCCAGGCAAAAAGCACTGTTACATTCGCCGGCGGAGCCTTCCGGAACTCAACACTCCGGCTAGATCACGAGTCCAGGCCTCCGGTAGGTCTTCCTCTTCACGCAAGAGAGACCCTAGGACCACCGTCTTTATTCAGGTCGGACCCCCACGTCGGCGACCATCCCGGGCTGGCCACTCCAACCCTCCACCGGCGACTCAGTCACCGGCTTCCAAGCATCTCCATCTCGCCGTCGGAACGCGGTGATAGATCGATAGATCCACCACCACCAACCGCAGGCCGACCCTCTCAGGCGAAGAAGAGGGCCACCTCCACCGTCGTACCCAAGGCTGCTGCCCCGGGCGACCTCGTGTCGCGGGTGAAGCCCGAGATCGCCTCCACTCACCGGCGAGAGGCGGGGGGAAATTGGCGCAGGCCATGAGCCTGGCCGCCGCCCACCACCAGCCCCTGCCGGAGTGCTGCGGAGAGCCGACGTGAGGAGGGAGGCCGCAGCGCTAGCCGCCACCGCCCATCCCAATCGCGCCGGCCGATCCACCAGGGGAGAGCCGACCGGAATAAAAATATGGGTGTGCGCGACCGAATACCACCCGATCCAGCAAACTGCAGGCAAAAGATGCACTGTTCCATTCGCCAGCGGAGATTTCCGGAACTCATCTCTCCAGCCAGATCAAAGCAAACTGACCTCCGAAAGATCTTCATCCCCGCATGCGAGAAACCCAAGGACCGCCACAAAAAACAAAGCAAAATCAGCAGCCCCCACGTCGCCAATCCCTCCTATCGGATCACCATGGAAGAGGACAGCGACGCGTATCATGCGTACCGCCGCCGAACAGTTACCGGGGGCGGAGGCCGCCACCGCTCCACCGAATCCTCCATGGCTACCGATGGAGAGCCTCAGGCCCCGGCCAAGTAGCTGTGCCGCCTGGCTTCCTCCACCAGCGCTACATCACCTCCCATGGAACGTCGCCGCGGAAACCCTCTTCTCCCTCTCGTCAATTCGACGGAGGGGGTGCCGCCACCGCCATAGCCAGGCTGGGACCGGGGCTATAGCCGGGGCCGAGGCACGGGGGCCAGGGCCGAGGCCAGCGCTTGGGTCGGGGCCGCGGCCGGCAGCGGCAGCGGTTGGTCTGGTATTTGAACATGCTCGATCCATTTGGGTGGCACATGGTGGAATCTGGATACTTAAATAATAAATTATTCATGGTGGTGGCTTCTAATTATATTCGTCCGAATCCTGATTACTTCATTAGTTGCGTGAAACTGCAACAGCAAAGAATGACGAGTCAGTGATGGGTTTTAGTTGGCTTAAGGGTGCAAGTGGGTGCTCTAGACAGGGTGCAACTAAACCCACTGACAGTGACCACAGTTCGTTAGTGCTGCTTTGGGGCGCCAACGACCGTGGAACGAGAATCCTGCCCTGGACTGGTCTGGGCAAAGATTCGCATTCTATACAGACTTCTTAATCTTCTGGGGAGAAAAATAAAAGGGAAAACCGACCAATCCACTGACTAAATCGGCGTATCTTGTCAACCGGGGCTAGCTGTTCGATGGAGAAGGTAGACGAGACAGGGATGTTGCTGCTCGCTGTTGTTTGCATAGTTGGTTTCTGAAGCCCCGGTTTTGGTTTAGGACCATATACGACATGGCGGCACGGGGTTGAAGTCCGAAACCGGCAAAGGCGCGCGCAGAGAGAGCCGCAGCGCAGCCGCTCACCCCTGTTTCGTCTACCTTCTCCAAGAAAAGAAATCCATTTTATTGCCCCACTTGCACTCCAAGCTAACCTCAATTACTCTCGCTGATTCCTCCCGCACCATTATATATACAGGGCTCGCCTAGCCTTTCTTCCTCACCAACGTCTAATCGACGGACTGAGTAGTGCAAACAGAACAACCAAATCGATCTTTCTCTTCCAGTACTTGGAGCTAGCGATCTATACACCAATGGCGACCGCCGGGAAGGTGATCAAGTGCAAAGGTTCGTTTTTTGAACATTCCGAGGAAATAGTTCTCTTGATTGGTGTGTGAAGAAGCTCTGGAATTGTTTGGGGTACTGGGGGCCTAATTTGTTTGGTACTTGGTTCACTGCAGCTGCGGTGGCATGGGAGGCCGGGAAGCCGCTCTCGATCGAGGAGGTGGAGGTTGCTCCGCCGCAGGCCATGGAAGTCCGCGTCAAGATCCTCTACACTGCCCTCTGCCACACTGATGTATACTTCTGGGAAGCCAAGGTATCCACAATTGTGCCCCCTAGTTTTGTCGTTTCCAATCGTGTTACTCTGACGATAACTAACATGATGATGTTCTGCATTAATTTCTGCAGGGCCAAACACCGGTTTTTCCTAGGATCCTAGGCCATGAGGCTGGAGGGTATGCATCACACTACTGCCTCGCTGTCTCTTATCTTATTTTGTCACAGTTTTGTTGCTTGGTGGAATCCAGATTCTTCTTCGTGGAATCTAGATCTTCAAGTATAGTTTATTCAGGATGGTTTCTAATTGTAGTTCTCTTGGATCCTGATCTGCCAGTGGTATTAGATTGATGTCTATAGACAGCATGTGTCCATATTTTAATCGCATGGATAAAACATAGGAATCTTGGGACAGCGTCATGACACAAGCTTACAGAAAGTGCTTTGTGGAATAATTTAAGTTTGCTCCTCTTCTTCCTTTAATAAAATCTCTACCAGATATTTAATTGTTGAAAAACAGCAACATATACCTGTATTATATTGTTGTTGTGACTATTTTTTTCGATTGTATACACCTGGAGTCCTGGAATCTTTTCTGCATCAATGCTCTTCATTGTTTAGCTTTTCCAGTAACACTTTACTGAAATTACTTTCTTCCCCACAGCATTGTTGAGAGTGTTGGAGAAGGCGTGACCGAGCTCGTGCCGGGTGACCATGTCCTCCCGGTGTTCACCGGTGAATGCAAGGAGTGTGCCCATTGCAAATCAGAGGAGAGCAACTTGTGTGACCTCCTCAGGATCAATGTGGATCGGGGTGTGATGATCGGTGATGGACAGTCCCGTTTCACCATCAACGGGAAACCGATCTTCCACTTCGTTGGGACCTCCACCTTTAGCGAGTACACTGTGATCCATGTCGGGTGCCTTGCGAAGATCAACCCAGAGGCACCCCTTGACAAAGTTTGTGTTCTGAGCTGTGGTATCTCAACTGGTAAGAGATGATTACTGATGCCACTATTTCGAAATTAATTAATATGTTTAGAATGCCTCGATTAGTTACTGAAATGCCATTTTTCTTCAGGACTTGGCGCCACGCTAAATGTTGCGAAACCAAAGAAGGGTTCAACGGTGGCAATTTTTGGTCTTGGAGCTGTTGGCCTTGCTGTAAGTTACAATCGATGATTGGTATCTTGCACAAAACATAATTGCAGGATTTTCCCTGTAACCATGAGTAATTGATGTATGTTCTTTTGACACGATCAGGCCATGGAAGGGGCCAAGATGGCTGGTGCATCAAGGATCATTGGCGTGGACTTGAACCCAGCAAAATATGAACAAGGTACAGTTTGTCTTCTGCAAACACAACGACATCTTAGTTGATGTTTTTTAATAGGACACCAGGCTGGCAAACCTAACAACATGTCCATCATTTTTCAGCTAAGAAATTTGGGTGCACTGACTTTGTGAACCCCAAGGACCATACCAAGCCCGTGCAAGAGGTTTGTTCTTTTCCATCAGTAATCATGTCTTCCTTTTATCATGACACACACACAAGCATGTGCAAAAAAAAAATTCACTGTTCAATGATGATCTCCAGGTGCTTGTGGATATGACCAACGGTGGAGTCGACAGTGCCGTCGAGTGTACTGGCAACATCAACGCCATGATCTCCGCCTTTGAATGCGTTCACGATGTATGATCTCGATACACCTGCAATATGATAATATTGAGCAGCGCCTACTCTTCTTTAAACTAAATCATGAAATCTTTTGGATGCAGGGGTGGGGTGTGGCCGTGCTGGTGGGTGTTCCGCACAAGGAGGCGGTGTTCAAGACCCACCCGATGAATTTCCTGAACGAGAGGACCCTGAAAGGCACCTTCTTCGGCAACTACAAGCCACGTACCGACCTTCCTGAAGTCGTCGAGATGTACATGAGGAAGGAGCTGGAGCTAGAGAAGTTCATCACACACAGTGTGCCATTCTCGCAGATCAACACAGCGTTTGATCTCATGCTCAAGGGGGAGGGCCTGCGATGCGTCATGAGGATGGACGAGTAGATGACCTCTTTTCCGTTGTATCTTTCGGTGTATTAAGATATGGGACTTCCAGTATTGAAGACATCGCATAGGTGAAATAATGGGAGACTATTTGGTAGGGAAATACTCCTCATAGCTATAAGCTACACTTATTTGCAACATAACGAGAGTAAAAAAAAAAATACACTCCATGGCTTCTGTTTTATACCATGATGAGCCCACCATGCTTTTTTACATTGTTTTGGTTAGGAATATATCTAATAGCTTAGGATGATCTCAGTGCGCGTATGAGGAATATCTCGAGTCAAATTTAATGATTCTAGAGTATACCTAGGATTAACAAAATTCGTGGTTAATTAACCAAAAACAAGAAATCCAAATTCTTTGTATCTTAGAACGGTATCATAGGAAAAATGTTTATGTGGCACTATGGTTGATGAGGAGATATGATAGTGTTATAGCGTAGACTAGCCACAATGGGAGTATCATAGCTAGTATCATGTGTGCCATGTTGGCAAAAATCTGATGTGGCATAACAGTAATTAACGAGGAGAGATGTGGTAGTGGTATCATAGATAGATACTGTATCATAGCACATAAAACTAGAAAACTTGATGCCAAATACATCATATACATAAATTTGCATTGAGATTCTACAAAACATTAAATATGTTGAAATTATGATACTACCTTATTATACTATGCATTATAGAGGTGATATCATAAACTAGTATCATATGCATGTTACTAGTGCATGATACTTCTCGTTGTGAGCGGTCTCTTAGGCTACTCGTAGTTGAGAGTAACATAAGGTGGTGTCATGCGTATATAAGTTACTAGTCTATGTTACTAATTTCATATATAGTGGAAAGTAACTTAGAGATGTCATGCAAAGTCTCATTTATTAATTTGTAGACTCATTTTGTCTTGGGATGTGTGATGTTATGGTAACATAGCTAGTTACCACCTCCCTCTCTTCCTTCATTTTTGTTATGACATGTCACCAAAATACCTTGAAGTAATCTTAGCTAAGAAACTACACTTGCACAGAACCGTATGCAAAATACAATCATAGCCCATCACATGCATGCATGTCCCAAAAATCGTTAAATGTAGATACAATGCTTAAGAGACAATGCATTGGAGTAGTACTGGCGTATCTTACCTAGCTAGGGTAACGTGCGAGCCAATGCATTCTGAAAGGCCTTATTTGCTGGCATAACTATCTTTCTATATTTCTTGAACGATATTTAGACATAACTTTCTCAAATGGGCAAAAAATTAACATATCGGGATATTCTAGAACTTTTTTTTTCCTATTCAAAGAGAATCAATCCTCCACAATGGATTTCATTCTTCGGATTTAGAATACAAGGCTGACTAGGACGCATTTTCCAGGCCAACCACTTAGCACTACAAGCCCAAATAGCTGTGTGGAGAACCTCGCCATAAGTAGTTACTTCTAAATGGGCTTCTCTGGTGGAAATCTATAGGCCGCCCGAAAGCCCCAAACAAGGGTGTGAGTCACAGTGGGGAATTATATGCCCCGCTTACTGAGGAGCCACCTATCTGAAATGTTTCAAAAAAATTCATGTCTCTTGCAGTCTTCGTTGGCGGGTGGGTGAAATTTCATACAACTACTTAAATTTCTCTTCTACCCATGAGGATCACAACACTGTTTCGCATGGACATAGTGTAAGGTTAAGGGTGTTAAAGTAACTACAACCCAATAGTAAAGTCAATTGCACTGCCAAGCCACACATGGCCAAGGCTGACACACACAGTTTTTACCAATTCGATGAACCCTAGATCTAGCAACCACTCGCCAGTAATTATCTCTCCATAGCCAACACCCCACATCGTCCCCGCTTTCCGGCCACACCTCATCGCCTCCGCTTGCCGGACCACACTAACCCTTTGCAGCTGCAACACACCATTGACGTTGAACGGATTAGGCCCCGAGGTCTCGCATCAAAGGATCTTCATTCTGTTGGTTTGTGTTTCATTAGACGAGTACTTGTGCCTCATTTCTTCATTTCTTCATCACACACGGATAGACACACATCGTAATCTAAATTTCATGACTTAGCATATTATCTTAGGAGATACTACTAGTAATGGTTTTGAATATATATATAGTAGGAGAAAATAGAGCAAATCGTCACCTGAGTCAACCGAATGAGATTCAGATCTAGCTCTCATATTTCATGAGATGCCACAGCCCAGCTCTGCTCTCTGCTCTCATATTTCATCCATCCCATCGCGTCTTACATCGAAAAAGGTGTGTTGATCTTATTCCACGGGCCAAAACAATTGTTTTCATCTTTGCTTGATCGATCCGACCATGTTATATTTTTCCACTTTCCAGCCCACCAACACCAATTAGGGGAAAATACTTGTAATGGAACCTCTACCACCTTGAATACTCAAGAAGCCGGAGAAAATTGTGAGGAATTACACATGTCAGCCACTAGAAACAAATTTAGATTCTGACATCTTCTTTCATTCCCATCCTAAGACCTCCACTGGCCACTGCTCTCTCGACAGCTAAGGTACTACTTCCTCCGTCCCGTGTCACGCCTTATCGTAAGGATGTTTTTTGGCGGGATAAAGAGAATATATTAAGCCACAGTAGGATTACAATCAAAGGCAATCACCGCAACAACTACCTGGGCCATGTCCCTGAGCCAAAGCTCTATTCTACCTAGTCTTGCTAGTTCATGGCTCACAGTATTAGCCTCTAAGCTAACTTTACAAGCATCGCTTTCCCTGCCCTAAGTAAATCACAAATAGCGCTAATTCCGAACGCGTAAGCTGAGGTGTTTGGCATGGATTCCCTGATCATCTCCATAGCTTCAGTGCATTCAGATTCAACTTTAGCCTTCAACGGCGTCCAATGCAAGGCCTATCGCATGCCTTCCTGAATGGCATTAATTTCTGCTTTTGTGGCGTCATTACAATGTGGCAGATTTCAACACGCATCGAAGATTGGCTCCCCCACAATGTTAGCAGAGCACCATTCCTACCGCTGATGCCTTGCCAAGAAAGGCCCCATCAACGTTCAGCTTAGCTTCTCCACTAGCAGGATGTGTCCACCGCTTCCTAACTTTTTGCCTACCATCCATTTGGCTGCCTGCCTTGGTAAACCCTTGCACAGGATTGACCACCATTTTACCCTTTACAACATATGCATCCTGGAACTGTTTTATTAGCATAAGGAAGTTAAGGTAGCTCACCAGGAAGCGGCGGGATCCCTCGATCGAGGGGCGGGGTTTTCATGAGTCATTTCGTTATGGCATGCCATATTCGCCACATAGTCATGAGCGTAGGAACTCTTTGGGCTTCAGGTATCATTTACTGGAGATGTAGGAGCCATTCTGTTCCAGTTGGTTTTAGGAGGCTATCCGGTAGCAAGTCCCAGATTTCAGCCATCACTTGCCATAAATCCCGAGCATGTTGGCAGCAGAGGAAAAAATGGATTGTATCTTCATCAGCACAACCGCAGATCAGGCACAGGCTTGAGGTAGCCATGCCTCTCTTCATCATATTTACTGCGTCGCCAGGGCATTACGGTAGATTTTCCAGGCCAGCGTCTTCACCTTGGGCGGTACTGGGGCAATTCCAGATAATTTTCCATGATGGTCGTGCACCATCTGGCCTTGTGTTGGTGGCACCGCGATCCTGCGCTAGCATAGCCAGGTTTAGACCAAGTTTGTAGGCGCTCTTGATAGTCAACATGCCACGCTTATCTGGTTGCCAGGATATAAAATCATCCTCATTCTGACGCGATGTCTGAATCTTCATTATGGCCGTAATGTCCTTCTCTAAGAAATACTGCTGCAAACGCTGCATGTTCCAAGCCCCATCTGGTAGCAGAAAGTCTGCAACCCATCTATACCTACACCTCCCTTGGTTAGACCGGGGGTGGTAGTTATTGTATTGAGGTATCCAAGGATCCCCCAAGCTCTGATACTTGCACCATTACCAACCTGCCAGATTGCTCCTTTTTTGAGTAGTTCATGGCCATATTCGATAGCATGCTAGGTCGATGATCCATTGCCTGTGAAGACTGTGTCGGTCAGAAATCCATTTGGGTAATATTTGGCCTTGAGCATTTGTGCGCACAAGGTATCAGGGAACTGCATTAATCTCCACGCATGCGTTGCTAAAAGGGCTTGATTGAAGAGTCACATATCACGAAACCATACACCCCCATAGTCCTTGGGCCTCAGCATAATATCCCAGGCTACCCAGTGTGTCTTCCTTTTCCCATTCTCCGCTCCCCACCAGTATCTGTGGATCATTTTAGTGAGTTCATCGCACAACCCCGTAGGTAGCTTAAACACGCTCATGACATACAAAGGAATAGCCTGTGCAATTGTCTTGATAAGAATTTGCTTTGCAGCCTATGACTTGTGATTGTCATCCCACTCAACAAGGCATTTCGCTAATTTAGCGTGCAAACTCTAAAATTTTCCTTTTGTCATTCTACCCTCTGGAGTCGGCGGCAGACCTAGGTATTTTTCTTCAAAGGATTCTTGTGTAACTTCCAATGTACCTTTCACTTCCACATGCTGGTTTAGTGTGCATGAGTCCCCAAACATAATGGAGCATTTGCTTAGGTTAATTAGCTGACCTGTGCTTGACGCATATTTGTCCAAAATTTCCTTGACTCAAATTGCTTGGTCTACTTGGGTCTTTAAAAATAGTAAACTATCATCTGCGAACTAAAGATGAGAGATAACTGGGGCACGCCTACAAATTATGAGAGGTTCAATACCATTAGTACACACCTCACGTTTTAGTAAGGCAGATAAATCATCCGCAACAAAAAGAAACCGAAACGGTAAAAGGGGATCACCTTGTCGGCCGAGAAGGCGAAAATGATTCTAGGAGGGTTCCATTAAATTTAACCCGATATCTCACCTAGGGGAGGCATGACATAATCCAGTCAATCCACCGATGAGAGAACCCCAACCTTTGCATCACTTTCCTTAGAAAATCCTAGTCCACCATGTCATATGCTTGGGATAGATATAACTTGTAAGCACATAAATTCTTTGAAATATATATTTGTGTTATTCTCAATGAAGTGCAGGCATTTAAAAGCAACAAGAGCATTATCTATGATTAATCACCGTAAGGATGTTGTTTGATTGCGAGAGAAAATTAATTGTTAATAATCAGCTCTCGATCATTTTATACAAGATTGTGCCTTGCAATATAGGGTGTGCTGTTTGATTGCGCCTTGATACGTCTCAAACGTATCTATAATTTCTTATGTTCCATGCTACTTTTATGATGATACTCACATGTTTTATACACATTATATGTCATTATTATGCATTTTCCGGCACTAACCTATTGACGAGATGCCGAAGAGCCGATTGCTTTGTTTCTGCTTTTGGTTTCAGAAATCCTACAAAGGAAATATTCTCGGAATTGGACGAAATCAACGCCCAGGGTCTTATTTTTCCACGAAGCTTCCAGAAGACCGAAAGGGAAACGAAGTGGGGCGACGAGGCGCCGACACAACAGGGCGGCGCGGCCCAGGTCCTAGTCGCGCGGCCCTGGCGTGTGGGGCCCTCGTGCCGCCCCTAAACCTACCTTTCCGCCTACTTAAAGCCTTCGTCGCGAAACCCCCAGTACCGAGAGCCACAATACGGAAAACCTTCCGGAGACGCCGCCGCCGCCAATCCCATCTCGGGGGATTCAGGAGATCGCCTCCGGCACCCTGCCGGAGAGGGGAATCATCTCCCGGAGGGCTCTTCATCGCCATGATCGCCTCCGGATTGATGTGTGAGTAGTTCACCCCTGGACTATGGGTCCATAGCAGTAGCTAGATGGTTGTCTTCTCCTCATTGTGCTATCATGTTAGATCTTGTGAGCTTCCTATCATGATCAAGATCATCTATTTGTAATGCTACATGTTGTGTTAGTTGGGATCCGATGAATATTGAATACTATGTCAAGTTGATTATCAATCTATCATATATGTTGTTTATGTTCTTGCATGCTCTCCGTTGCTAGTAGAGGCTCTGGCCAAGTTGATACTTGTAACTCCAAGAGGGAGTATTTATGCTCGATAGTGGGTTCATGCCTCCATTGAATCTGGGACAGTGACAGAAAGTTCTAAGGTTGTGGATGTGCTGTTGCCACTAGGGATAAAACATCAATGCTTTGTCTAAGGATATTTGTGTTGATTACATTACGCACCATACTTAATGCAATTGTCTGTTGTTTGCAACTTAATACCGGAAGGGGTTCGGATGATAACCTGAAAGTGGACTTTTTAGGCATAGATGCATGCTGGATAGCGGTCTATGTACTTTGTCGTAATGCCCTGATTAAATCTCATAGTACTCATCATGATATATGTATGTCCATTGTTATGCCTTCTTTATTTGTCAATTTCCCAACTGTAATTCGTTCACCCAACATGCTATTTATCTTATGGGAGAGACACCACTACTGAACTGTGGACCCCGGTCCATTCTTTACATCTGAAATACAATCTACTGCAATTGTTCTTTACTGTTCTTCGCAAACAAACATCATCTTCCACACTATACAATTAATCCTTTGTTTACAGCAAGCCGGTGAGATTGACAACCTCACCGTTACGTTGGGGCAAAGTACTTTGATTGTGTTGTGCAGGTTCCACGTTGGCGCCGGAATCCCTGGTGTTGCGCCGCACTACACTCCGCCACCAACAACCTTCACGTGATCCTTGACTCCTACTGGTTTGATAAACCTTGCTTTCTTACTGAGGGAAAACTTGCTACTGTACGCATCACACCTTCCTCTTGGGGTTCCCAACGGACGTGTGTTAACTGCACGCATCAAGCACTTTTTCTGGCGCCGTTGCCGGGGAGACCAAGACACGCTGCAAGGGGAGTCTCCCACTTCCAATCTCTTTACTTTGTTTTTGTCTTGCTTTACTTTACTTTATTTACTGCTTTGTTTGCTCTTATATCAAAAACACAAAAAAATTAGTTGCTAGTTTTACTTTATTTACTATCTTGATCTCCATATTAAAAACACAAAAAATTAGTTACTTGCATTTACTTTATTTACCTTTTGTTTATTTCATCATGTTTCCTCCTAAGTTCACTTTGAAAGACATACCGGTAGGACAAGGGTCTATCATTGGAAGAGATAATATAGAAGATTTTTTCACTCATGTTAGTATAGCTGAAGATTTTGAAGATAGACACTTGGTAGAACTTGCTCCTACTTATGAAATTGCTGCCGCTTCTTTAGTACACATGTTGGAAGCTAGATTTGTCAATCTCAACCCCATAATACAACATATGTTTCTTACACTCTCTGATATGGAGGAAGGAGAAAAGAAAGATTTTGTTTTAGAGGTCCTTCTTAGAGAATTTGGTGATATAGCTAAAGAAGCTAGAAAAGTTTTTATTAAGCATAAGAGGCTTGGCTTGTATACCGATGTTGCAAGAACACTTGAAAAGATGGACATTGATAAGATAAATTACACTAATAATGTTAATGATGGAGGGGAGATTAAAGTACCGATACCTAGTAAGCTCCTAGTAATGCATGAAGCTCTAGAAAATAACTATGGTTGGCTTGTTCCTGAAAATTTGTTTGATGAGAATAGCAAGCCTAAGAGTAATGAAAAGGGAGCCTCTGAAACTTATATAGACAAGATACAATGCATAGTTGAGAAAACTCCCAACACCCCTGGTAATAATGTTAATGCTTCATCTCTTGATAACACTTGATTCACACTTTCTGCGCCTAGCTGAAAGGCGTTAAAGAAAAGCGCTTATGGGAGACAATTCATTATTTTACTTCTGCACTTTTGTTTTATATTTGAGTCTTGGAAGTTGTTACTACTGTAGCAGCCTCTCCTTATCTTTATTTTATTGCATTGTTGTGCCAAGTAAAGTCTTTGATAGTAATGTTGATACTAGATTTGGATTACTGCGCAGAAACAGATTTCTTGCTGTCACGAATTTGAGTAGAATTCTCTGTAGGTAACTCAGAAAAATCTGCCAATTTACGTGCGTGATCCTCAGATATGTACGCAACTTTCATTCAATTTGAGCTTTTTCATCTGAGCAAGTTAAGTGCTCCAGAAAAATTCTTCTTTACGGACTGTTCTATTTTGACAGATTCTGCCTTTTATTTCGCATTGCCTGTTTTGCTATGTTTGATGGATTTCTTTGTTCCATTAACTTTCAGTAGCTTTGTGCAATGTCCAGAAGTGTTAAGAATGATTATGTCACCTCTGAATATATGAATTTTTAATTATGCACTAACCCTCTAATGAGTTTGTTTCGAGTTTGGTGTGGAGGAAGTTTTCAAGGGTCAAGAGAGGAGGATGATACAATATGATCAAGAAGAGTGAAAAGTCTAAGCTTGGGGATGCCCCCGGTGGTTCACCCCTGCATATTTCAAGAAGACTCATGCATCTAAGCTTGGGGATGCCCAAGGCATCCCCTTCTTCATCGACAACTTATCAGGTCACCTCTAGTGAAACTATATTTTTATTCAGTCACATCTTATGTGCTTTACTTGGAGCGTCTGTTTGTTTTTATTTTTGTTTTGTTTGAATAAAATCGGATCCTAGCATTCTTTGTGTGGGAGAGAGACACGCTCCTCTGTTGCATATGAACACATGTGTTCTTAGCTTTATTCTTAATGTTCATTGCGAAGGTTGAACTACTTCGTTCATTGATATATGGTTGGAAACGGAAAATGCTGCATGTGGTAATTGGTATAATGTCTTGAATAATTTGATACTTGGCAATTGTTGTGCTCATATAGATCATGTTTAAGCTCTTGCATCATGTACTTTGCACCCATTAATGAAGAACTACATAGAGCTTGTTAAAATTTGGTTTGCATGATTGGTCTCTAGAGTCTAGATATTTTCTGGTTAAGGTGTTTGAACAACAAGGAGACGATGTAAAGTCTTATAATGCTTACAATATGTTCATTTGTGAGTCTTGCTGCACCGTTTTATACTTGAGTTTGCTTCAAACAACCTTGCTAGCCTAGCCTTGTATTGAGAGGAATTCTTCTCGTGCATTGATGACCCACAAGTATAGGGGGTGTATCGTAGTACTTTCGATAAATAAGAGTGTCGAACCCAACGAGGAGCAGAAGGTGTTGACAAGCAGTTTCAATGAAGGATTCACTGTAAATGCTCACAGACAAGTATTCAGGTGGTCTTGATATAGCAGATAAAATAAGTACAAGTAAGTAAAGTGCGAGAGAAATAATTGCAGCGAGTGGCCCAATCCTTTTTAGCACAAAGGACAAGCCGGTTTGTTTACTTATAATGACCAAACGTTCTTGAGGACACACGGGAATTTAGTCTAGTGCTTTCGCTTCATATAGCTGATTAATCTTCATTGTTTTGATAAGTGTTGTGTGGGTGAACCTATGCTAATGTACCGCCCTTCCTAGGACTAATACATACTTGTGATTATACCCCTTGCAAGCATCCGCAACTACAAGAAAGTAATTAAGATAAATCTAACCACAGCCTTAAACTCTGAGATCCTGCTATCCCTCCTGCACCGATATACCAACGGGGGTTTAGGTTTCTGTCACTCCGGCAACCCCGCAATTGGCAAACGAATACAAGATGCATTCCCCTAGGCCCATAAATGGTGAAGTGTCATGTAGTCGACGTTCACACGACACCACTATAAGAATAACACCACAACTTAAATATCACAACATTGAATACTAACCAACATAATTCACTACTAACATTTAGACTTCACCCATGTCCTCAAGAACTAAACGAACTACTCACGAGACATCTTATGGAACATGATCAGAGGTGATATGATGATGAATAACAATCTGAACATAAACCTTGGTTCAATGGTTTCACTCAATAGCATCAATAACAAGTAGGAATCAACACCGGGTGAGTTTCCCCTATCAAACAATCAAGATCAAACCCAAATTGTTACAGCGGTGACGAGGTGCAGCGGTGGAGATGGCGGTGATGATGATGATGATGATGATGATGGTGATGATGATGGAGATGATGTCCAGCTCGATGACGGTGACGATGGCGTCGATTTCCCCCTCCGGGAGGGAATTTCCCCGGCGGATTCCTGCCCGCCGGAGAGCTCTTTTCTCTCTGGTGTTTTCCGCCCCGCAGAGGCGGCTGTGACTCTTCGCGACTATCCTCTGGGGCTTAGGTTTTCGGGACGAAGACGTACACGAAGAAAAGGAGGCGAGAGGGAGCTGTGGGCCCCCTCCTCACATGGCGGCGCGGTCAGGCCTTGGGCCGCGCCGGCCTATGAGATGGGCCCACCTCGGGTCCCCTCGGCCCCCCCTTCCGGCTCCCTTCGACTTTTGGAAAAATAGGATTTTTCATATAATTTCCGTCAACTGTTGATCTTCCGAAATATTGCATCCTGACGGTACTTTTTCCAGCAGAATCCTGGCTCCGGTGCGCGATCCCCAAATAATCATGAAACATGCAAAATAGATGAAATAACATAAGTATCATCTCCAAATATGAAATATATCAATGAATAACAGCAAATTATGATATAAAATAGTGATGCAAAATGGACGTATCAACTCCCCCCAAGCTTAGACTTCGCTTGTCCCCAAGCGAAACTGAACTCGGTAAACAAGACCACATGTTTATGGAGTGAAGAGTCGATAAATAAATACGGACAAGAAGCATCATATTAATTCACATAAGGTATTCTAGTGAACAACTTCTCAATATGATTCAACTTGAAACAAGTAAGAGGAGATCACTGATGCGTGCAATTAACACACGTCCGTTGGGAACCCCAAGAGGAAGGTGTGATGCAGACAGTAGCAAGTTTTCCCTCAGAAAGAAACCAAGGTTTATCGAACCAGGAGGAGCCAAGAAGCACGTTGAAGGTTGATGGCGGCGAAGTATAGTGCGGCGCAACACCAGGGATTCCGGCGCCAACGTGGAACCTGCACAGCACAACCAAAGTACTTTGCCCCAACGAAACAGTGAGGTTGTCAATCTCACCGGCTTCCTGTAACAAAGGATTAGATGTATAGTGTGGATGATGATTGTTTGCAGAAAATAGTAAAGAACAAATATTGCAATAGATTGTATTCGATGTAAAGAATAGGACCGGGGTCCACAGTTCACTAGTGGTGTCTCTCCCATAAGATAAATAGCATGTTGGGTGAACAAATTACAGTCGGGCAATTGACAAATAGAGAGGGCATGACAATGCACATACATGATATGATAAGTATAGTGAGATTTAATTGGGCATTACGACAAAGTACATAGACCGCTATCCAGCATGCATCTATGCCTAAAAAGTCCACCTTCAGGTTATCATCCGAACCCCTTCCAGTATTAAGTTGCAAACAACAGACAATTGCATTAAGTATGGTGCGTAATGTAATCAATAACTACATCCTCGGACATAGCATCAATGTTTTATCCCTAGTGGCAACAACACATCCACAACCTTAGAACTTTCTCACATCGTCCTGCATTTAATGGAGGCATGAACCCACTATCGAGCATAAATACTCCCTCTTGGAGTTAAGAGCAAAAACTTGGCCAGAGCCTCTACTAATAACGGAGAGCATGCAAGATCATAAACAACACATAGGTAATACATTGATAATAAACATAACATAGTATTCTCTATCCATCGGATCCCGACAAACACAACATATAGCATTACAGATAGATGATCTTGATCATGTTAGGCAGCTCACAAGATCCAACAATGAAGCACATAAGGAGAAGACGACCATCTAGCTACTGCTATGGACCCATAGTCCAGGGGTGAACTACTCACTCATCACTCCGGAGGCGACCATGGCGGTGAAGAGTCCTCCGGGAGATGATTCCCCTCTCTGGCAGGGTGCCGGAGGCGATCTCCTGAATCCCCCGAGATGGGATTGGCGGTGGCGTCTCAGTAAGGTTTTCCGTATCGTGGCTCTCGGTACTGGGGGTTTCGCGATGGAGGCTTTAAGTAGGCGGAAGGGCAGGTCAGGGGGCCACACGAGGGCCACACACACCAGGGCCGCGCGGCCAAGGCCTGGGCCGCGCCGCCCTGTTGTGGCGGCGCCTCGTGGCCCCACTTCGTCTCCTCTTCGGTCTTCTGGAAGCTTCGTGGCAAAATAGGACCCTGGGCGTTGATTTCGTCCAATTCCGAGAATATTTCCTTTGTAGGATTTCTGAAACCAAAAACAGCAAAAAACAGCAACTGGCTCTTCGGCATCTCGTTAATAGGTTAGTGCCGGAAAATGCATAAATATGACATAAAGTATGCATAAAACATGTAGATATCATCAATAATGTGGCATGGAACATAAGAAATTATCGATACGTCGGAGACGTATCAGCATCCCCAAGCTTAGTTCCTGCTCGTCCCGAGCAGGTAAACGATAACAAAGATAATTTCTGGAGTGACATGCCATCATAACCTTGATCATACTATTGTAAGCATATGTAATGAATGCAGCGATCAAAACAATGGTAATGACATGAGTAAACAAATGAATCATAAAGCAAAGACTTTTTATGAATAGTACTTCAAGACAAGCATCAATAAGTCTTGCATAAGAGTTAACTCATAAAGCAATAAATCAAAGTAAAGGTATTGAAGCAACACAAAGGAAGATTAAGTTTCAGCGGTTGCTTTCAACTTATAACATGTATATCTCATGGATAGTGTCAATGTAAAGTAATATAACAAGTGCAATATGCAAGTATGTAGGAATCAATGCACAGTTCACACAAGTGTTTGCTTCTTGAGGTGGAGAGAAATAGGTGAACTGACTCAACATAACAGTAAAAGAAAGGTCCTTCAAAGAGGAAAGCATCGATTGCTATATTTGTGCTAGAGCTTTATTTTGAAAACATGAAACAATTTTGTCAACGGTAGTAATAAAGCATATGTATCATGTAAATTATATCTTACAAGTTGCAAGCCTCATGCATAGTATACTAGTAGTGCCCGCACCTTGTCCTAATTAGCTTGGATTAACATAGATTATCATTGCATAACATATGTTTCAACCAAGTGTCACAAAGGGGTACCTCTATGCCGCCTGTACAAGGGTCTAAGGAGAAAGTTCGCATTGGATTTCTCGCTTTTGATCATTCTTCAACTTAGACACCCATACCGGGACAACATAGACAACAGATAATGGACTCCTCTTTTAATGCTTAAGCATTCAACAGTTAATATTCTCATAAGAGATTGAGGTTTTATGTCCAAACTGAAACTTCCACCATGATTCATGGCTTTAGTTAGCGGCCCAATGTTCTTCTCTAACAGTATGCATACTCAAACCATTTGATTGTGAAAACCGCCCTTACTTCAGACAAGACGAACATGCATAGCAACTCACATGATATTCAACAAAGTGTTGATGGCATCCCCAGGAGCATGGTTATCACACAACAAGCAACTTAATAAGAGATAAAGTGCATAAGTACATATTCAATACCACAATAGTTTTGAAGGCTATTTTGTCCCATGAGCTATATATTGCAAAGGCGAATGATGGAAATTTAAAGGTAGCACTCAAGCAATTTACTTTGGAATGGTGGAGAAATACCATGTAGTAGGTAGGTATGGTGGACACAAATGACATAGTGGTTGGCTCAAGGATTTTGGATGCATGAGAAGTATTCCCTCTCGATACAAGGTTTAGGCTAGCAAGGTTATTTGAAACAAACACAAGGATGAACCGGTGCAGCAAAACTCACATAAAAGACATATTGTAAACATTATAAGACTCTACACCGTCTTCCTTGTTGTTCAAAACTCAATACTAGAAATTATCTAGACTTTAGAGAGACCAAATATGCAAACCAAATTTTAGCAAGCTCTATGTATTTCTTCATTAATAGGTGCAAAGTATATGATGCAAGAGCTTAAAAATGAGCACAACAATTGCCAAGTATCAAATTATTCAAGACATTTTTAGAATTACTACATGTAGCATTTCCTGATTCCAACCATATAACAATTTAACGAAGAAGATTCAACCTTCGCCATGAATACTATGAGTAAAGCCTAAGGACATATTTGTCCATATGCAACAGCGGAGCGTGTCTCTCTCTCACACAATGAATGCTAGGATCCATTTTATTCAAACAAAACAAAAACAAACCGACGCTCCAAGCAAAGCACATAAGATGTGATGGAATAAAAATATAGTTTCAGGGGAGGAACCTGATAATGTTGTCGATGAAGAAGGGGATGCCTTGGGCATCCCCAAGCTTAGACGCTTGAGTCTTCTTAAAATATGCAGGGGTGAACCACCGGGGCATCCCCAAGCTTAGAGCTTTCACTCTTCTTGATCATATTGCATCATTTCCCTCTCTTGATCCTTGAAAACTTCCTCCACACCAAACTCGAAACAACTCATTAGAGGGTTAGTGCACAATAAAAATTTACATGTTCAGAGGTGACATAATCATTCTTAACACTTCTGGACATTGCACAAAGCTACTGGACATTAATGGAACAAAGAAATTCATCCAACATAGCAAAAGAGGCAATGCGAAATAAAAGGCAGAATCTGTCAAAACAGAACAGTTCGTAAAGACGAATTTTAAAGTGGCACCAGACTTGCTCAAATGAAAATGCTCAAATTGAATGAAAGTTGCGTACATATCTGAGGATCACTCAAGTAAATTGGCATAATTTTCTGAGTTACCTACAGAGAATTAGGCCCAGATTCGTGACAGCAAAAAAAATCTGTTTCTGCGCAGTAATCCAAATCTAGTATGAACCTTACTATCAATGACTTTACTTGGCACAACAATGCACAAAACTAAGATAAGGAGAGGTTGCTACAGTAGTAAACAACTTCCAAGACTCAAATATAAAATAAAAGTACTGTAGTAAAAACATGGGTTGTCTCCCATAAGCGCTTTTCTTTAACGCCTTTCAGCTAGGCGCAGAAAGTGTGAATCAAGTGTTATCAAGAGATGAAGCATCGACATCATAATTTGTTCTAATAATAGAATCAAAAGGTAACTTCATTCTCTTTCTAGGGAAGTGTTCCATACCTTTCTTGAGAGGAAATTGATATTTAATATTACCTTCCTTCATATCAATGATAGCTCCAACAGTTCGAAGGAAAGGTCTTCCCAATATAATGGGACAAGATGCATTGCATTCAATATCCAAGACAACAAAATAAACGGGGACAAGGTTATTGTTAACGGTAATGCAAACATTATCAACTCTCCCCAAAGGTTTCTTTGTAGCATTATCAACAAGATTAACATCCAAATAACAGTTTTTCAATGGTGGCAAGTCAAGCATATCATAAATTTTCTTAGGCATAACAGAAATACTTGCACCAAGATCACATAAAGCATTACAATCAAAATCATTGACCCTCATCTTAATGATAGGCTCCCAACCATCTTCTAACTTTCTAGGAATAGAAGTTTCAAGTTTTAGTTTCTCTTCTCTAGCTTTTATGAGAGCATTTGTAATATGTTTTGCAAAGGCCAAATTTATAGCACTAGCATTGGGACTTTTAGCAAGCTTTTGTAAGAACTTTATAACTTCAGAGATGTGGCAATCATCAAAGTCTAAACCATTATGATCTACAGCAATGGGATCATCATCCCCAATGTTGGAAAAAATTTCAGCGGTTTTATCACAGGCAGTTTCAGCAGTTTTAGCAGTTTCCGGCAGTTTTGCAGCCTTTGCATTAGAAGTAGAAACATTGCCAACACCAATTCTTTCACCATTATTAGTAGGAGGTGCAGCAACATGTGGAGCATTAACATTACTAGTGGTGGTAATAGTCCAAACTTTAGCTACATTATTCTCTTTAGCAAGTTTTTCATTTTCTTCTCTTTCCCACCTAGCATGCAATTTAGCCATTAATCTTATATTCTCATTAATTCTAACTTGGATGGCATTTGCTGTAGTAACAATTTTATTTTTGATATCCTTATTAGGCATAACTTTCAATTTCAAAAGATCAACATCAGAGGCAAGACTATCAACCTTAGAAGCAAGAATATCAATTTTATTGAGCTTTTCCTCAACAGATTTGTTAAAAGCAGTTTGTGTACTAATAAATTCTTTAAGCATAGCTTCAAGTCCAGGGGGTGTGTTCCTATTATTGTTGTAATAATTCCCATAAGAATTACCATAACCGTTACCATTATTATAAGGATATGGCCTATAGTTATTACTAGAATTGTTCCGATAAGCATTGTTGTTGAAATTATTATTTTTAATGAAGTTTACATCAACATGTTCTTCTTGAGCAACCAATGAAGCTAACGGAACATTATTAGGATCAACATTAGTCCTATCATTCACAAGCATAGACATAATAGCATCAATCTTATCACTCAAGGAAGAGGTTTCTTCGACAGAGTTTACCTTCTTACCTTGTGGAGCTCTTTCCGTGTACCATTCAGAGTAATTAATCATCATGTTATCAAGAAGCTTTGTTGCTTCACCAAGAGTGATGGACATAAAGGTACCTCCAGCAGCTGAATCCAATAGGTTCCGCGAAGAAAAGTTCAGTCCTGCATAAAAGGTTTGGATGATCATCCAAGTAGTCAGTCCATGGGTTGGGCAATTCTTTACCAAAGATTTCATTCTCTCCCATGCTTGAGCAACATGTTCATTATATAATTGTTTAAAATTCATTATGCTACTCCTCAAAGATATAATTTTAGCGGGAGGATAATATCTACCAATAAAAGCATCCTTACATTTAGTCCATGAATCAATACTATTTCTAGGCAGAGATAGCAACCAATCTTTAGCTCTTCCTCTTAATGAGAAAGGAAACAATTTTAATTTTATAATGTCACCATCTACATCCTTATACTTTTGCATTTCACATAATTCAACAAAATTATTAAGATGGGCAGCAGCATCATCAGAACTAACACCAGAAAATTGCTCTCGCATAACAAGATCCAAAGAAAGGTGTTTAATTTCAAAGAATTCTGCTGTAGTAGCAGGTGGAGCAATAGGTGTGCATAAGAAATCATTATTATTTGTGGTTGTGAAGTCACACAACTTAGTATTTTCAGGAGTATTCATTTTAGCAGTGGTAAATAAAGCAAACTAGATAAAGTAAATGCAAGTAACTAATTTTTTTGTGTTTTTGATATGGAGAACAAGACAGTAAATAAAGTAAAACTAGCAACTAATTTTTTTGTGTTTTGATATAATGCAGCAAACAAAGTAGTAAATAAAATAAAGCAAGACAAAAACAAAGTAAAGAGATTGGATTGTGGAGACTCCCCTTGCAGCGTGTCTTGATCTCCCCGGCAACGGCGCTAGAAAATGTGCTTGATGCGTGCAATTAACACACGTCCGTTGGGAACCCCAAGAGGAAGGTGTGATGCAGACAGTAGCAACTTTTCCCTCAGAAAGAAACCAAGGTTTATCGAACCAGGAGGAGCCAAGAAGCACGTTGAAGGTAGATGGCGGCGAAGTATAGTGCGGCGCAACACCAGGGATTCCGGCGCCAACGTGGAACCTGCACAACACAACCAAAGTACTTTGCCCCAACAAAACAGTGAGGTTGTCAATCTCACCGGCTTGCTGTAACAAAGGATTAGATGTATAGTGTGGATGATGATTGTTTGCAGAAAATAGTAAAGAACAAATATTGCAGTAGATTGTATTCGATGTAAAGAATAGGACCGGGGTCCACAGTTCACTAGTGGTGTCTCTCCCATAAGATAAATAGCATGTTGGGTGAACAAATTACAGTCGGGCAATTGACAAATAGAGAGGGCATGACAATGCACATACATGATATGATAAGTATAGTGAGATTTAATTGGGCATTACGACAAAGTACATAGACCGCTATCCAGCATGCATCTATGCCTAAAAAGTCCACCTTCAGGTTATCATCCGAACCCCTTCCAGTATTAAGTTGCAAACAATAGACAATTGCATTAAGTATGGTGCGTAATGTAATCAATAACTACATCCTCGGACATAGCATCAATGTTTTATCCCTAGTGGCAACAGCACATCCACAACCTTAGAACTTTCTCACACTGTCCTGCATTTAATGGAGGCATGAACCCACTATCGAGCATAAATACTCCCTCTTGGAGTTAAGAGCAAAAACTTGGCCAGAGCCTCTACTAATAACGGAGAGCATGCAAGATCATAAACAACACATAGGTAATAGATTAATAATCAACATAACATAGTATTCTCTATCCATCGGATCCCGACAAACACAACATATAGCATTACAGATAGATGATCTTGATCATGTTAGGCAGCTCACAAGATCCAACAATGAAGCACATAAGGAGAAGACGACCATCTAGCTACTGCTATGGACCCATAGTCCAGGGGTGAACTACTCACTCATCACTCCGGAGGCGACCATGGCGGTGAAGAGTCCTCCGGGAGATGATTCCCCTCTCCGGCAGGGTGCCGGAGGCGATCTCCTGAATCCCCCGAGATGGGATTGGCGGCGGCGGCGTCTCAGTAAGGTTTTCCGTATCGTGGCTCTCGGTACTGGGGGTTTCGCGATGGAGGCTTTAAGTAGGCGGAAGGTGATACGTCTCCGACGTATCGATAATTTCTTATTTTCCATGCCACATTATTGATGTTATCTACATGTTTTATGCACACTTTATGTCATATTCGTGCATTTTCTGGAACTAACCTATTAACAAGATGCCGAAGTGCAAGTTGCTATTTTCTGCTTTTTTTGGTTTCAGAAATCCTAGTAACGAAATATTCTCGGAATTGGACGAAATCAACGCCCAGGGTCCTATTTTGCCACGAAGCTTCCAGAAGACCGAAGAGGAGACGAAGTGGGGCCACGAGGTGGCCACACCCTAGGGCGGCGCGGCCCCCCCTTGGCCGCGCGGCCCTGTGGTGTGGGCCCCTCGTGCCGCCTCTTGACCTGCCCTTCCGCCTACTTAAAGCCTCCGTCGCGAAACCCCTAGTACCGAGAGCCACGATACGGAAAACCTTACTGAGACGCCGCCGCCGCCGATCCCATCTCGGGGGATCCAGGAGATCGCCTCCGGCACCCTGCCGGAGAGGGGATTTATCTCCCGGAGGACTCTACGCTGCCATGGTCGCCTCCGGAGTGATGTGTGAGTAGTCTACCCCTGGACTATGGGTCCATAGCAGTAGCTAGATGGTTGTCTTCTCCCCATTGTGCTTCATTGTTGGATCTTGTGAGCTGCATAACATGATCAAGATCATCTATCTGTAATTCTATATGTTGCGTTTGTTGGGATCCGATGAATAGAGAATACTTGTTATGTTGATTATCAAAGTTATGTCTATGTGTTGTTTATGATCTTGCATGCTCTCCGTTACTAGTAGATGCTCTGGCCAAGTAGATGCTTGTAACTCCAAGAGGGAGTATTTATGCTCGATAGTGGGTTCATGCCTCCATTGATATCTCGGGGACAAGGATGAAAGTTCTAAGGTTGTGGATGTGTTGTTGCCACTAGGGATAAAACATTAGTGCTATGTTCAAGGATGTAGTTACTGATTACATTACGCGCAATACTTAATGCAATTGTCTGTTGTTAGCAACTTAATACTGGAGGGGGTTCGGATGATAACCTGAAGGTGGACTTTTTAGGCATAGATGCATGCTGGATGGCGGTCTATGTACTTTGTCGTAATGCCCAATTAAATCTCACTATACTCATCATAATATGTATGTGCATGGTCATGCCCTCTTTATTTGTCAATTGCCCAACTGTAATTTGTTCACCCAACATGCTGTTTATCTTATGGGAGAGACACCTCTAGTGAACTGTGGACCCCTGTCCAATTCTCTATACTGAAATACAATCTACTGCAATACTTGTTCTACTTTTTTCTGCAAACAATCATCTTCCACACAATACGGTTAATCCTTTGTTACAGCAAGCCGGTGAGATTGACAACCTCACTGTTTCGTTGGGGCAAAGTACTTTGGTTGTGTTGTGCAGGTTCCACGTTGGCGCCGGAATCTCTGGTGTTGCGCCGCACTACATCCCGCCGCCATCAACCTTCAACGTGCTTCTTGACTCCTACTGGTTCGATTAAACCTTGGTTTCTTACTGAGGGAAACTTGCCGCTGTGCGCATCACACCTTCCTCTTGGGGTTCCCAACGGACGTGTCAACCACACGCATCAAGCAAATTTCTGGCGCCGTTGCCGGGGACCTGAAGAAAAGTTACATCACAGGGATCTCTAACTCCCACGTCAACTTTGCGCCAGCAGCAAATTTCTGGCACCGTTGCCGGGGAGATCAAGACACGCTGCAAGGGGAGTCTCCACTTCCCAATCTCTTTACTTTGTTTTTGTCTTGCTTAGTTTTATTTACTACTTTGCTTGCTGCACTAAATCAAAATACAAAAAAAAATTAGTTGCTAGTTTTACTTTATTTGCTATCTTGTTTGCTATATCAAAATACAAAAAAATTAGTTACTTGCATTTACCTTACTTGATTCATCATGTTTCCTTTTAATTTTACCACGAAAGACATACCGGTAGGACGTAGGTCTATAGTTGGGAGAAATAATATAGAGGAATTTTTCAACCATGTTAGTACCATTGACGATTTTGAGGATAGACACTTGGTAGACCTTGCCCCTACCTATGAAATTGCTGCTGCTGCTTTAGTTTGCATGTTGGAAACTAAATATATTAATCTCAATCCTATAATCCAACACATGTTTCTCACACTTGGTGATATGGAAGAAGGGGAAAAGAAAGATTTTGTTTTAGAAACCCTTCTTAGAGAATTTGGTGGTATAGCAAGAGAGGCTAGAAAGGTCTTTGCTAAATTTAATATGCTTGGTTCTTATACCAATTTTGTTAGTCTCCTTGAAAAGATGGATATGGATAGAATAAAGTACACTAATAATATTAATGATGGAGGGGAGATCAAAGCACCAATACCATGTAAGCTCTTAGCTATGAATGATGCACTAGAAAATAACTATGCTTGGCTTGTTCCTGAAGATTTGTTTGATGAGAGTAGCACGCCTAAGACTAATGAAAAGGGAGATGCTAAAACTTATGTATCTAATATACCATCCTTCGATAATACTTGATACACACTTTCTGCGCCTAGCTGAAAGGCGTTAAAGAAAAGCGCTTATGGGAGACAACCCATGTTTTTACCTACAGTACTTTGTTTTTATTTTGTGTCTTGGAAGTTGTTTACTACTGTAGCAACCTCTCCTTATCTTAGTTTAGTGTTTTGTTGTGCCAAGTAAAGTCGTTGATAGAAAAGTTCATACTAGATTTGGATTACTGCGCAGAAACAGATTTCTTTGCTGTCACGAATCTGGGCAAAATTCTCTGTAGGTAACTCAGAAAATTATGCCAATTTACGTGAGTGATCCTCAGATATGTACGCAACTTTCATTCAATTTGAGCATTTTCATTTGAGCAAGTCTGGTGCCTCGATAAAATTCGTCAATACGAACTGTTCTGTTTTGACAGATTCTGCCTTTTATTTCGCATTGCCTCTTTTGCTATGTTGGATGAATTTCTTTGATCCATTAATGTCCAGTAGCTTTATGCAATGTCCAGAAGTGTTAAGAATGATTGTGTCACCTCTGAACATGTTAATTTTTATTGTCGCTAACCCTCTAATGAGTTGTTCTAAGTTTGGTGTGGAGGAAGTTTTCAAGGATCAAGAGAGGAGTATGATGCAACATGATCAAGGAGAGTGAAAGCTCTAAGCTTGGGGATGCCCCGGTGGTTCACCCCTGCATATTCTAAGAAGACTCAAGCATCTAAGCTTGGGGATGCCCAAGGCATCCCCTCTTCATCGACAACATTGTCAGGTTCCTCCCCTGAAACTATATTTTTATTCCATCACATCTTATGTGCTTTGCTTGGAGCGTCGGTTTGTTTTTATTTTTGTTTTGTTTGAATAAAATGGATCCTAGCATTCACTTTATGGGAGAGAGACACGCTCCGCTGTAGCATATGGACAAGTATGTCCTTAGTTTCTACTCATAGTATTCATGGCGAAGTTTCTTCTTCGTTAAATTGTTATATGGTTGGAATTGGAAAATGATACATGTAGTAATTTGCTATAATGTCTTGGGTAATGTGATACTTGGCAATTGTTGTGCTCATGTTTAAGCTCTTGCATCATATGCTTTGCACCCATTAATGAAGAAATACATAGAGCATGCTAAAATTTGGTTTGCATATTTGGTTTCTCTAAGGTCTAGATAATTTCTAGTATTGAGTTTGAACAACAAGGAAGACGGTGTAGAGTCTTATAATGTTTTCAATATGTCTTTTATGTGAGTTTTGCTGCACCGGTTCATCCTTGTGTTTGTTTCAAATAAGCCTTGCTAGCCTAAACCTTGTATCGAGAGGGAATACTTCTCATGCATCCAAAATCCTTGAGCCAACCACTATGCCATTTGTGTCCACCATACCTACCTACTACATGGTATTTTCCGCCATTCCAAAGTAAATTGCTTGAGTGCTACCTTTAAAATTCCATCATTCACCTTTGCAATATATAGCTCATGGGACAAATAGCTTAAAAACTATTGTGGTATTGAATATGTACTTATGCACTTTATCTCTTATTAAGTTGCTTGTTGTGCGATAACCATGTTCACCGGGACGCCATCAACTACTCTTTGTTGAATTTCATGTGAGTTGCTATGCATGTTCGTCTTGTCTGAAGTAAGAGCGATCTACCACCTTATGGTTATGCATGCATATTGTTAGAGAAGAACATTGGGCCGCTAACTAAAGCCATGATCCATGGTGGAAGTTTCAGTTTTGGACATATATCCTCAATCTCATATGAGAAAATTATTAATTGTTGTTACATGCTTATGCATAAAAGAGGAGTCCATTATCTGTTGTCTATGTTGTCCCGGTATGGATGTCTAAGTTGAGAATAATCAATAGCGAGAAATCCAATGCGAGCTTTCTCCTTAGACCTTTGTACAAAGCGGCATAGAGGTACCCCTTTGTGACACTTGGTTAAAACATGTGCATTGTGATGATCCGGTAGTCCAAGCTAATTAGGACAAGGTGCGGGCACTATTAGTATACTATGCATGAGGCTTGCAACTTGTAAGATATAATTTACATGATACATATGCTTTATTACTACCATTGACAAAATTGTTTCATGTTTTCAAAATCAAAGCTCTAGCACAAATATAGCAATCGATGCTTTTCCTCTATGGAGGACAATTCTTTTACTTTCAATGTTGAGTCAGTTCACCTATTTCTCTCCACCTCAAGAAGCAAACACTTGTGTGAACTGTGCATTGATTCCTACATACTTGCTTATTGCACTTATTATATTACTCTATGTTGACAATTATCCATGAGATATACATGTTACAAGTTGAAAGCAACCGCTGAAACTTAATCTTCTTTTGTGTTGCTTCAATACTTTTACTATGAATTATTGCTTTATGAGTTAACTCTTATGCAAGACTTATTGATGCTTGTCTTGAAGTGCTATTCATGAAAAGTCTTTGCTATATGATTCACTTGTTTACTCATGTCATATACATTGTTTTGATCGCTGCATTCACTACATATGCTTTACAAATAGTATGATCAAGGTTATGATGGCATGTCACTCCAGAAATTATCTGTGTTATCGTTTTACCTGCTCGGGACGAGCAGAACTAAGCTTGGGGATGCTGATACGTCTCCGACGTATCGATAATTTCTTATGTTCCATGCCACATTATTGATGTTATCTACATGTTTTATGCACACTTTATGTCATATTCGTGCATTTTCTGGAACTAACCTATTAACAAGATGCCGAAGTGCCGATTCTTTTTTCTGCTGTTTTTGGTTTCAGAAATCCTAGTAACGAAATATTCTCGGAATTGGACGAAATCAACGCCCAGGGTCCTATTTTGCCACGAAGCTTCCAAAAGACCGAAGAGCAGACGAAGTGGGGCCACGAGGTGGCCACACCCTAGGGCGGCGCGGGCCCCCCTTGGCCGCGCGGCCCTGTGGTGTGGGCCCCTCGTGCCGCCTCTTGACCTGCCCTTCCGCCTACTTAAAGCCTCCATCGCGAAACCCCCAGTACCGAGAGCCACGATACGGAAAACCTTACTGAGACGCCGCCGCCGCCGATCCCATCTCGGGGGATCCAGGAGATCGCCTCCGGCACCCTGCTGGAGAGGGGATTCATCTCCCGGAGGACTCTACGCCGCCATGGTCGCCTCCGGAGTGATGTGTGAGTAGTCTACCCATGGACTATGGGTCCATAGCAGTAGCTAGATGGTTGTCTTCTCCCCATTGTGCTTCATTGTCGGATCTTGTGAGCTGCATAACATGATCAAGATCATCTATCTGTAATTCTATATGTTGCGTTTGTTGGGATCCGATGAATAGAGAATACTTGTTATGTTGATTATCAAAGTTATGTCTATGTGTTGTTTATGATCTTGCATGCTCTCCGTTACTAGTAGATGCTCTGGCCAAGTAGATGCTTGTAACTCCAAGAGGGAGTATTTATGCTCGATAGTGGGTTCATGCCTCCATTGATATCTGGGACAGTGACAGAAAGTTCTAAGGTTGTGGATGTGCTGTTGCCACTAGGGATAAAACATTAGTGCTATGTTCAAGGATGTAGTTACTGATTACATTACGCGCAATACTTAATGCAATTGTCTGTTGTTAGCAACTTAATACTGGAGGGGGTTCGGATGATAACCTGAAGGTGGACTTTTTAGGCATAGATGCATGCTGGATGGCGGTCTATGTACTTTGTCGTAATGCCCAATTAAATCTCACTATACTCATCATAATATGTATGTGCATGGTCATGCCCTCTTTATTTGTCAATTGCCCAACTGTAATTTGTTCACCCAACATGCTGTTTATCTTATGGGAGAGACACCTCTAGTGAACTGTGGACCCCGGTCCAATTCTCTATACTGAAATACAATTCATCGCAATACTTGTTCTACTGTTTTCTGCAAACAATCATCTTCCACACAATACGGTTAATCCTTTGTTACAGCAAGCCGGTGAGATTGACAACCTCACTGTTTCGTTGGGGCAAAGTACTTTGGTTGTGTTGTGCAGGTTCCACGTTGGCGCCGGAATCTCTGGTGTTGCGCCGCACTACATCCCGCCGCCATCAACCTTCAACGTGCTACTTGACTCCTACTGGTTCGATTAAACCTTGGTTTCTTACTGAGGGAAACTTGCCGCTGTGCGCATCACACCTTCCTCTTGGGGTTCCCAACAGACGTGTCAACCACACGCATCAGAAGGGCAGGTCAGGGGGCCACACGAGGGCCCCACACACCAGGGCCGCGCGGCCAAGGCCTGGGCCGCGCCGCCCTGTTGTGGCGGCGCCTCGTGGCCCCACTTCGTCTCCTCTTCGGTCTTCTGGAAGCTTCGTGGCAAAATAGGACCCTGGGCGTTGATTTCGTCCAATTCCGAGAATATTTCCTTTTTAGGATTTCTGAAACCAAAAACAGCAGAAAACAGCAACTGGCTCTTCGGCATCTCGTTAATAGGTTAGTGCCGGAAAATGCATAAATATGACATAAAGTATGCATAAAACATGTAGATATCATCAATAATGTGGCGTGGAACATAAGAAATTATCGATACGTCGGAGACGTATCAATCACAAATAAAGGTGCATAGGAAATCATAATTGGTGATGGCAAACTTCGTTCTTGGTCAGAGAACATTTAACAAATTGTACTTATTTATCGAGCAGCGCTCTTATATTAAAGCTTGTAGCAAAATTTGCATACTCAATCATAATAATCTCCTCATAATCATTGATAATCTTCAAAGCTATATTCAATCAGATAAAACTTGCACTAAACAAGGAAGAATAAAAGGCATGATTAAATAGATCACAATATAGATGGTTGGATCACAACAACTCAAATGCTTGCTTAAGATGGAGGGAAATAGGTTTACTGACTCAACATAAAGTAAAAGACAGGCCCTTCACAGAGGGAAGCAGGGATTAAATCATGTGCTAGAGCTTTTCGAGTTTTGAAATCATAAAGAGAGCATAAAAGTAAAGTTTTGAGAGGTGTTTGTTGTTGTCAACGGATGGTAGCGGGTACTCTAACCCCCTTGCCAAACAGACCTCCAAAGAGCGGCTCCCATGAAGGACGTCATCTCTACCAGCAAGGTAGATCATCCCTCTTCTCTTTTGTTTACACATGTACTTTAGTTTATTTAAGGATAACACTCCCCCCAACCTTTGCTTACTCAAGCCATGGCTAACCGAATCCTCGGGTGCCTTCCAACAATCTCATACCATGGAGGAGTGTCTATTGCAAAATTAAGTTGCTTACTGATGAATCAGGGCAAAATATGTGAAGAGAATTATAAATGAAAGTTGATTAATTGGGGCTGGGAACCCCGTTGCCAGCTCTTTTTGCAAAATTATAGGATAAGTGGATGAAGCCACTAGTCCATTAGTGGAAGCTGCCTAACAAGATTGAAAGATAAAACACCACATACTTCCTCATGAGCTATAGAACATTGACACAAATAAGAGGTAATAGCTTTTGAATTGCTTAAAGGTAGCACATGAAGTATTTACTTGGAATGGCAGAGAAATACCACAAAGTAGGTAGTTATGGTGGACACTGATGGCATAGGTTTGGTTTAAGGGTTTGGATGTACGAGAAGTATTCCCTCTCGGTACAGGTCTTTGGCTAGCAAGGTTAATTAGCAAGCATAAGAGTCGAGGGAAACAAACAAATATACATGTGATAGAAACAATCATGCATCTTACTTGTAAGCACAAACAATTTTAACTTCAGAATACTAAGCTAAGGACTAACAAGAAAAATAATAATATATCTACATGTATTTCCTCTTCTCTACTTAAAACTCAAAGTGTTGTTGCTATTGACCAATGCTAAGTTTGCCAAAACCAAATAGATTTACTCAATGCTCCCAAAGTGATACCCCTACTAACAACAAGATCAATCATATAATAGAGATTGCAAACTAAAATAAGATGTGCAATATGTAAATGATAAGACTTCTCATTAATATTCCATAACGATAACTCACACCAAGGGATACATAGATAACCAACTAAAGGGAGATACTTCCATACCGCAACACATCTTATATGATAACTTCCCTACTCATGATATGACACTACTTGAAAGTAAAAAGATAAAAGATAGTAATGATGTGATACCGCGGCACTCCCCCAAGCTTGGAACAAACCAAGGGGATGCCAATACCGATGATGAATTACTCCTTCGGTGATGATGGTGAATCCTTGCCATCATCAGACTTCCAAGGAAGAGGCTCTCCATCAACAAAAGACATCTTGGTCTCCGGAATCCTGAAACTAGCAGCATAACTTATGCGTTTAAACCTGTTTTCATACTCACAGTTTTGATTCTGAACATCATAGAGTTGAGCTTGGAGTTTGTTGGTGGTGTCGTGAAGCGAGAAGATATCGTCCCACAACTTTGCAGTCTCCTTCTTGTGTCCATCAATAAGTTCAGACACAATCTTGTGGAAGATGTCCACTTCACGCTCAGCCATCTTCTTGTAGTTGAAGACCTCTTGTTCTAGTTTCTCCACCCTGTCTTCCAAGCTTCCTTCTCCTTTAGGACCCTGGACATCTTTGATCTGCAACTCTCCATCTACGAGCAGCAATTCCTTGGGGTGCATCTTCAGCTCGTTCATGTACGGGTTAACGACGTCCTCAAAGAAGCTGTCCTTCGGAGTTCCCGACGAAGCCATGGCGGCTCTAGATCCGAAGCAGATCCTGGCAGAAAACAGCTCGAAACAAAACGCGACGAGAAAACGATATACGGACCTCCAGGGGTCCGGGGGATTATATAGCAGTAATTTTTACGAAATAAGGAAAGTACCAGGTCGAACAAGAGTCGGAGAGGGACAACGAGGGGCCCTCCTCACAGGGCGGCGCGGCCAGGCCGGGGCCCGCGCCGGCCTGTGGGGGCACGCCCTCGTGCGTCTCCTCCACTCCGTTTCGATCTCGTAATTTTTCATATTTTCCAAAAACAGCAAAAACATTGTTCGGAAAGTAAAACGCGGACTTTTTATTACCAGTACTGTTACCTACTCAAAATCGAACTCTCAGAATCACGCTTTGACCTTTGATGAAAGCTTCCGGAGTTACCACTTGAATAACATCAACATCTTCATTATAAGAATCTCCAGAAATATAGTGCTTGAGTCTTTGTCCATTTACTACTTGTGTGGCATCACCTTGCAGAGAGCTAATTTTAATTGCCCCTGAACGATACACCTCCACAATGACATATGGTCCTTCCCATTTTGAGAGTAATTTCCCTGCGAAAAATCTGAGACGAGACCGATACAATAGGACTTTATCTCCAACATTAAATTCTCGTTTGATAATTCTTCTATCATGCCATTTCTTAACTTTCTCTTTAAAGAGTTTAGCATTTTCATAAGCTTCACTTCTCCATTCATCTAGAGAACTAAATTGTAGCAGTCTCTTCTTACTGGCAAGTTTGAAATCTTTATTTAGTTCTCTTACAGCCCAATAAGCTTTGTGCTCTAGTTCTAAAGGTAAATGACAAGCTTTTCCATAAACCATTTTATAAGGCGACATACCCATAGGATTTTTATAAGCAGTTCTATAAGCCCATAGTGCGTCCTTCAATTTAATAGTCCAGTTCTTTCTAGATTTATTAACAGTCTTTTGCAAGATAGATTTAATCTCTCTATTTGATAATTCTACTTGCCCACTAGTTTGAGGATGATAGGCAGAAGCAATTCTATGATTAATACCATATTTAGCAAGAGTTTTTCTAAAACCACCATGAATAAAATGAGAACCTCCATCAGTCATAATATATCTAGGAACTCCAAATCTAGGGAAAATAATATCTAAAAGCATTCTTAAAGAGGTCTCACCATCAGCACTTTTTGTAGGTATGGCTTCCACCCATTTAGTAACATAATCAACAGCAACAAGTATATGAGTGTTACCTTCTGAAGAAGGGAAAGGACCCATGAAGTCAAATCCCCAACAATCGAATGGTTCAATAACAAGAGTATAATTCATAGGCATTTCATTGCGTCTGGAGATATTACCAACCCTTTGACATTCATCACAAGATAAAATAAACTTCCTTGCATCTTTGAAGAGATTTGGCCAATAAAAACCTGATTGTAGAACTTTTTGCGCGGTTCTATCTCCGGCGTGATGTCCTCCATAAACACTACCATGACATTTACTCAATATCTCCTGTTGTTCATATTCAGGAACACATCTTCGCAGAATACCATCCACTCCTTCTTTATATAAGTGCGGGTCATCCCAAAAATAATGCCTCAAGTCTTAAAAGAATTTCCTCCTTTGCTGAGGTGAAAAGGTTGGAGGCAAGTACTTGGATACAATAAAGTTAGCATAATCAGCGTACCAAGGACTATCTCGCGAGCTCACCTTTATTACAGCCAATTGTTCATTTGGAAAACTATCATTAACATGAACAGGATCATAAGCAATATTTTCCAATCTAGACAAATTATTAGCAACAGGATTATCAACACCTTTCCTATCTATAATATGCAGATCAAATTCTTGCAAAAGAAGTACCCATCTAATAAGCCTTGGCTTAGCATCTTTCTTTGTCATAAGGTATCTAATTGCAGCATGATCAGTATGAATTGTAACTTTTGAATCAACAATATAGGATCTAAACTTATCACAAGCAAAGACTACAGCTAATAATTCTTTTTCAGTTGTAGCATAATTTCTTTGAGCAGCATCAAGAGTTTTGCTAGCATAATGAATAACATTCAATTTCTTATCTACCCGCTGTCCAAGAACAGCGCCTACAGCAAAATCACTAGCATCACACATAATCTCAAAAGGCAAATTCCAATCAGGAGGTTCAACTACAGGAGCAGTTGTTAAAGCTTTCTTTAGAGTTTCAAAAGCTTCCTTACAATCATCATAAAAAACAAAAGGTACATCTTTTTGAAGAAGATTAGTAAGAGGCTTTGAAATCTTAGAGAAATCTTTAATAAATCTCCTATAAAACCCAGCATGACCAAGAACACTACGAATACCTTTAACATCCCTCGGATAGGGCATCTTCTCAATTGCTTCAACTTTAGCTCTATCAACTTCAATACCTCTCTCAGAAATTTTATGTCCCAATACAATTCCTTCATTAACCATAAAGTGGCACTTCTCCCAATTAAGAACAAGATTAGTTTCTTCACATCTCTGCAATACTTTATCGAGGTTTCGCAAGCAATTATCAAAAGAATTCCCATAGACAGAAAAATCATCCATGAATACCTCTACAATACTCTCACAAAAGCCATGAAAAATAGCAGACATGCGTCTTTGAAAAGTAGCAGGAGCATTACATAAACCAAAAGGCATACGTCTATAAGCATAAGTTCCATAGGGACAAGTGAAAGTGGTTTTCTCTTGATCTTTAGTTTTAACAGCAATTTGTGAAAACCCAGAATAACCATCAAAAAAGCAAAAATGAGTATTTTTAGACAACCTTTCTAACATTTGATCAATAAATGGTAAAGGGTAATGATCTTTCTTAGTAACCTTATTAACTTTTCGATAATCAATGCACATTCTATACCCTACAACTACTCTTTGAGGGATGAGCTCATCATTATCATTAGGCACAACAGTCATTCCTCCTTTCTTAGGAACACAATGCACAGGACTAACCCATCTACTATCAGCAATAGGATATATAATACCAGCTTCAAGAAGTTTTAATACCTCATTCCTTACCACATCCTTCATCTTCGGAATTAGACGACGTTGATGTTCAACAACAGGCTTTGCATCATCTTCCATATTGATAGCATGTTGGCAAATAGAGGGAGAAATCCCCTTCAAGTCATCAAGAGTATAGCCAATAGCTCCTCGGTGTTTCTTCAATATTTCCAGTAACCTTTCTTCCTCAATATCTGAAAGCTTAGAACTAATAATAACAGGATATATTTTCTTATCATCAATATGAGCATACTTAAGATTATCAGGCAATGGTTTTAAATCAAAAACAGGATCTTCCTTTGGTGGTGGTGTTGTACCTAGATCTTCAACCGGCAAGTCATGTTTAAGAATAGGTTGACGAAGGAAAATTTCATCAAGCTCATTCCTTTCTTCCCTAAAGACTTCACTCTCACTATTCTCCAAATGTTGCTGCAAAGGATTATTAGGAGCAAGAGCAATAGACGCACACTATTCAACTCTAAAATCATTATTAGGCAAATCAGCTTTATAAGGAGTTTTGGCAAATTTAGAGAAATTAAACTCATAAGATTCACCAGCAAATTTAGTAACAATCTTTCCTTCTTGCAATCTATAACAGCTCCACAAGTATTTAGGAATGGTCTACCAAAAATAATAGGACAATACTTACTAGCAGCAGAACCAAGTACCAGAAAGTCAGCAGGATATTTAATCTTACCACATAGAATTTCCACATCTCGAACAATACCAATAGGAGAGATAGTTTCTCTATTAGCTTGCCGAATAACCACATCAATATCTTCAAGTTCACAAGAACCAATTTCATGCATGATCTCCGTATAAAGCTCATAAGGAATGGCGCTAATACTTGCACCAATGTCACATAAACCATAATAACAATGATCACCAATTCTAACAGAGAGCATAGGAACACTAGCTTTCCTAGACTTATTAGGATGCGAAACAATATTAGAAGCATCTTCACAAGAAATAATATGACCATCTTCTACATTTTCAGTCACAAGATCTTTAACTATTGCAACAGCAGGTTCAACCTTAATTTGTTCTTCAGGTTCTATAGGTTTCTTTGCACTTTTATTAACCGCACTAGATATAACAGAGTACTCCTTCATTTTAGCAGGGAAAGGAGTTTTTTCAATATAAGCTTCAGGAAGAATATGATCAACAGTTTCAATTATAGCACATTTATTTATAGATGGATCAATTTTATCTTTATATGGTTCATGATACTTATCAAAATTCTTCCTAGGCAATTCAAAGTGAGATGCAAAAGCTTTATAAAGATTTACAACGACTTGAGAATCAAGACCATAAGTAGCACTAATATTACGAAATTTATCAGTATCCATAAAAACTTCAATGCATTTATAATCAAAGTTTATACCTGACTCTCTATCTTTGTCGTTCTCCCATCCTTCAGTATTCTTCTGGATCCGATCAAGAAGGTCTCTTTTAAACTCTTCTTTATTGCGTGTAAATGATCCAGAACAAGAAGTATCTAGCAGAGTCTTATCTTGAAAAGACAATCTTGCATAGAAATTATCAATAATAATATTACCAGGAAGCTCATGAATGGGGCATTTGAGCATTAAAGACTTCAATCTCCCCCAAGCTTGGGCAATACTTTCTCCATCATGAGGCCAGAAATTATATATGTGGTTCCGATCTTTGTGAATTTCACTTGGAGGATAGAATTTGGAATAAAATAAAGGCAGAATGTCCTCCCAACTAAGAGAATCCCTATTCTTCAGCAATTTATACCAGTGCCCCGCTTTACCAGACAGCGATATAGAGAATAGTTTCTTCCTAACTTCATCCATAGCAATACCTGCACATTTGAATAACCCGCATAATTCATGTAAAAACAGTAAATGATCACCAGGATGAACAGTTCCATCCCCTTCATAGCGGTTATCCACAACATGTTCAATAATTTTCATAGGTATTTTGTATGGAACCTCGTTCTCACCTGGCGCCTCATCCACTACCCTTGCAGTAGTAGTAGATTTCCCAAAGAGGAATTCAAGAGAAGACCTCTCCATAATGATTTATAGCAGCAGGCAAAAATAAAAACATCACGTACAGTAAAAAGTTTCCCTTACCAATTCCACTTACCAATAGCGCTTCACTCCCCGGCAACGGCGCCAGAAAATAGTCTTGATGACCCACAAGTATAGGGGGTGTATCGTAGTACTTTCGATAAATAAGAGTGTCGAACCCAACGAGGAGCAGAAGGTGTTGATAAGCAGTTTCGATGAAGGATTCACTTTAAATGCTCACAGACAAGTATTCAGGGGGTTTTGATATAGCAGATAAAATAAGTACAAGTAAGTAAAGTGCGAGAGAAATAATTGCAGCGAGTGGCCCAATCCTTTTGAGGACAAGCCGGTTTGTTTACTTATAATGACCAAACGTTCTTGAGGACACACGGGAATTTAGTCTAGTGCTTTCGCTTCATATAGCTGATTAATCTTCATTGTTTTGATAAGTGTTGTGTGGGTGAACCTATGCTAATGTACCGCCCTTCCTAGGACTAATACATACTTGTGATTATACCCCTTGCAAGCATCCGCACTACAAGAAAGTAATTAAGATAAATCTAACCACAGCCTTAAACTCTGAGATCCTGCTATCCCTCCTTCACCGATATACCAACGGGGGTTTAGGTTTCTGTCACTCCGGCAACCCCGCAATTGGCAAACGAATACAAGATGCATTCCCCTAGGCCCATAAATGGTGAAGTGTCATGTAGTCGACGTTCACACGACACCACTAGAAGAATAACACCACAAATTAAATATCACAACATTGAATACTAACCAACATAATTCACTACTAACATTTAGACTTCACCCATGTCCTCAAGAACTAAACGAACTACTCACGAGACATCTTATGGAACATGATCAGAGGTGATATGATGATGAATAACAATCTGAACATAAACCTTGGTTCAATGGTTTCACTCAATAGCATCAATAACAAGTAGGAATCAACACCGGGTGAGTTTCCCCTATCAAACAATCAAGATCAAACCCAAATTGTTACAGCGGTGACGAGGTGCAGCGGTGGAGATGGCGGTGATGATGATGATGATGGTGATGATGATGGAGATGATGTCCAGCTCGATGACAGTGAGTATGGTGTCGATTTCCCCCTCCGGGAGGGAATTTCCCCGGCGGATTCCTGCCCACCGGAGAGCTCTTTTCTCTCTGGTGTTTTCCGCCCTGCAGAGGCGGCTGTGACTCTTCGCGACTATCCTCTGGGGCTTAGGTTTTCGGGACGAAGACGTACGCGAAGAAAAGGAGGCGAGAGGGGGCTGTGGGCCCCATCCTCACAGGGCGGCGCGGCCAGGCCTTGGGCCACGCCGGCCTATGAGGTGGGCCCACCTCGGGTCCCCTCGGCTCCCCCTTCCGGCTCCCTTCGACTTCTGGAAAAATAGGATTTTTCATATAATTTCCGTCAACTGTTGATCTTCCGAAATATTGCATCCTGACGGTGCTTTTTCCAGCAGAATCCTGGCTCCGGTGCGCGATCCCCAAATAATCATGAAACATGCAAAATAGATGAAATAACATAAGTATCATCTCCAAATATGAAATATATCAATGAATAATAGCAAATTATGATATAAAATAGTGATGCAAAATGGACGTATCATGCATCCAAATCCTTGAGCCAAAAACTATGCCATTTGTGTCCACCATACCTACCTACTACATGGTATTTCTCTACCATTCAAAAGTAAATTACTTGAGTGCTACCTTTAAAATTCTATTCTTTGCCTTTACAATACATAGCTCATGGGAAAATAGCCTTAAAAACTATTGTGGTGAAGAATATGTTGCTATGTATCTTATTTCTTAATAAGTTGCTTGTTGAGCGGTAACCATGTTTCTGGGGACGCCATCAACTTTTACCTTTGTTGAATATCATGTGAGTTGCTATGCATGTTCGTCTTGTCTGAAGTAAGGGTGATTTTCATGATCAAATGGTTTGAGTATGCATATTGTTAGAGAAGAACATTGGGCCGCTAACTAAAGCCATGATCCATGGTGGAAGTTTCAGTTTGGACACAAATCCTCAATCTCTTATGAGAATTTTATCTGTTGTTGAATGTTTAAGCATTAAAGAGGAGTCCATTATCTGTTGTCTATGTTGTCCCGGTATGGATGTCTAAGTTGAGAATAATCAAAAGCGAGAAATCCAATGCGAACTTTCTCCTTAGACCTCTGTACAGGCGGCATAGAGGTACCCCTTTGTGACACTTGGTTGAAACATATGTTATGCAATGATAATCCGTGTTAATCCAAGCTAATTAGGACAAGGTGCGAGCACTATTGGTATACTATGCATGAGGCTTGCAACTTATAGGATATCTTATACATAACACATATGATTTATTACTACCGTTGACAAAATTGTTTCTATGTTTTCAAAATGAAAAGCTCTAGCACAAAAATAGTAATCCATGCTTCCCTCTACGAAGGGCCATTCTTCTACTTTATTGTTGAGTTAGTTTACCTACTTCTTTCTATCTTAGAAGCAAACACTTGTGTAAACTGTGTTCATTGATTCTTACATGTTTACCTATTGTACTTGTTATATTACTTTGTGTTGACAATTATCCATGAGATAAATATGTTGAAGTTGAAAGCAACCGCTGAAACTTATATCTTCCTTTGTGTTGTTTCAAAGCTTTCTACTAAGAATTTATTGCTTTATGAGTAACTCTTATGCAAGTCTTATTGATGCTTGTCTTGAAAGTATTATTCATGAAAAGTCTTTGCTATATGATTCAGTTGTTTACTCATTGTCTTCATTATTGCTTCGAATCGTTGCATTCATCTTATGTGCTTTACAATAGTATTGATCAAGATTATGATAGCATGTCACTTCAGAAATTATCCTTGTTATCATTTACCTACTGGAGGGCGAGTAGGAACTAAGCTTGGGGATGCTTGATACGTCTCAAACGTATCTATAATTTCTTATGTTCCATGCTACTTTTCTGATGATACTCACATGTTTTATACACATTATATGTCATTATTATGCATTTTCCGGCACTAACCTATTGACGAGATGCCGAAGAGCCAGTTACTGTTTTCTGCTGTTTTTGGTTTCAGAAATCCTACAAAGGAAATATTCTCGGAATTGGACGAAATCAACGCCCAGGGTCTTATTTTTCCACGAAGCTTCCAGAAGACCGAAAGGGAAACGAAGTGGGGCGACGAGGCGCCGACACAACATGGCGGCGCGGCCCAGGTCCTGGCCACGCGGCCCTGGTGTGTGGGGCCCTCGTGCCGCCCCTAAACCTACCTTTCCGCCTACTTAAAGCCTTCGTCGCGAAACCCCCAGTACCGAGAGCCACGATACGGAAAACCTTCCAGAGACGCCGCCGCCGCCAATCCCATCTCGGGGGATTCAGGAGATCGCCTCCGGCACCCTGCCGGAGAGGGGAATCATCTCCCGGAGGGCTCTTCATCGCCATGATCGCCTCCGGATTGATGTGTGAGTAGTTCACCCCTGGACTATGGGTCCATAGCAGTAGCTAGATGGTTGTCTTCTGCTCATTGTGCTATCATGTTAGATCTTGTGAGCTGCCTATCTTGATCAAGATCATCTATTTGTAATGCTACATGTTGTGTTTGTTGGGATCCGATGAATATTGAATACTATGTCAAGTTGATTATCAATCTATCATATATGTTGTTTATGTTCTTGCATGCTCTCCGTTGCTAGTAGAGGCTCTGGCCAAGTTGATACTTGTAACTCCAAGAGGGAGTATTTATGCTCGATAGTGGGTTCATGCCTCCATTGAATCTGGGACAAAGGATGAAAGTTCTAAGGTTGTGGATGTGCTGTTGCCACTAGGGATAAAACATCAATGCTTTGTCTAAGGATATTTGTGTTGATTACATTACGCACCATACTTAATGCAATTGTCTGTTGTTTGCAACTTAATACCGGAAGGGGTTCGGATGATAACCTGAAAGTGGACTTTTTAGGCATAGATGCATGCTGGATAGCGGTCTATGTACTTTGTCGTAATGCCCTGATTAAATCTCATAGTACTCATCACGATATATGTATGTGCATTGTTATGCCTTCTTTATTTGTCAATTGTTCAACTGTAATTCGTTCACCCAACATGCTATTTATCTTATGGGAGAGACACCACTAGTGAACTGTGGACCCCGGTCCATTCTTTACATCTGAAATACAATCTATTGCAATTGTTCTTTACTGTTCTTCGCAAACAAACATCATCTTCCACACTATACAATTAATCCTTTGTTTACAACAAGCCGGTGAGATTGACAACCTCACTGTTACGTTGGGGCAAAGTACTTTGATTGTGTTGTGCAGGTTCCACGTTGGCGCCGGAATCCCTGGTGTTGCGCTGCACTACACTGCGCCACCAACAACCTTCACGTGATCCTTGACTCCTACTGGTTCGATAAACCTTGGTTTCTTACTGAGGGAAAACTTGCTACTGTACGCATCACACCTTCCTCTTGGGGTTCCCAACGGACGTGTGTTAATTGCACGCATCACGCCTTAGCAATTGTTTGGATGCTCGCTTGATTTATCTGTGTCGTTATTTTACTTACCAGGCCAGGGTAAGTAATAGCAGCAAGAAGCTTTCAAAGATGCCTCCAGCAGTTGTATTACTGTAAAAGCCGCAGCAAACAAGGGCATTTTGGCATCTCTACCAACCAAAATATATTCATATATTGATGTCGTATGATAAGCAACCTCAGTTCCCTTCCTCTCAACAGCTAAGGTATGAGTTGTTTGATTGCGGTTGCAAACTAATTGTTATCATGCTCGGTCAGGAATCACATTCATGTATATATATGCATTGGAAGAAGTACCACCAAGACCAAGGGCTCCTCTGTGACTTTTATGGAAAAGTTGTGGTATTTACAAACTGCATTTCTTTGCCTGCCTTTACAGTTTATAAAGCTGTTATTTCTCAGAAGTTGTCATTCTTATGCATGTTCTTACATGCATATCACTAGGGTAAATTTTCAATGGACACGAAGCAGTCAATAGTAAAAGGTGCATGTAATAAGAATCTTCAGAATGACGTGGAAAATCTGGTAGGTCAAGACCTGTGTTGTTTACAGAATGACAGAGTACATAGTTACATCAAGAAGCTAGATGGGTATTTACTATGTAGCTTGTATTTTGGTGAATGCATGCGCTGGTCTTTTAAATCACTGATTGCGTTCGTACATGTTTGGCATAGATAGTTAATATATGTAACTCCTGGTATCATTTCCATGATGCTCACTTTGCCAAGAAGGTACATTTCTTAGTTCTGCGATGGATAGCTCAGCTGCGTTTTAAATTAAATTCATGTTTTGGTAGGTAGCTGTTTGTAGAAGATTTTGTGCACATCGTTGCATGGGAAATGTTGTGCAGGATGAAGCCATTTGAGAGCTTTGTGAATATCTGCAATGGGTATATCTTGTGTACCATTGCTATGATCAAGCTCTACATGACAAGGATATGACAAAGCTAAAGAAATTACCAATTGGGAGCACCCACCGATGGAACATGCGCAGAAAGTACGCTCCTAAATTGGGGAAAGTCGAATCCAACTCAAATCAAACCTTATCCGTGCGTATCTAAAATGGATAGAGTATGTATATATGGAATAAAAAATTACAAGGCCCATATGAACACCGAAGAGGAAAAATTTATCCGCCGTTAACCACCCTAAATAACCCTAACCACACATCAAATCTAATAGATCGAGGACTTACAGTGGACAAATCTGGTACCATAGTCACCGGTGATGACACATGACCGTACGATGAAGCTTCCAGAGTTGTGGACGGAAGCCGCCGCATATGGAATGGGGGCAGTGATACGCTCGAACGTATCTATAATTTTAATGCTCCATGCTTATTTTACACCAATTCATATATGTTTTGCTCATACTATGTTGCACTTTTATAAATTTTCCGGCACTAACCTATTAACAAGATGCCACAATGCCAGTTCCCTGTTTTCTGCTGTTTTTGTATTTCAGAAAAGTTGTACATGAAATAGTCTTGGAACTGGACGAAACAAAAGCCGAAGTCAATATTTTACCGTAACGAAGACAGAGTACAGAGGGGAGTTGAAGGGGGCAGCAGGGCGGCCACACCAACCCTAGGCGCGGCCTGACCCTGGTCCGTGCCTAGGGGTGGTGCGGGACACCCTGGCCTCCACCGACATCGCCCCTCCGCCTATTTATTCACGATCTCGGGAAAACCCTGAATACCTGAGCCTCCATCAACGAAAAGTTCCATCGCGTCCGCCATTGCAGAACCCATCTCGGGAGGGTTCTGAAGCTCTTCCCGGCACCCTCCGGAGGGGGAAATCAACGCGGGAGGCATTGATTCGTCTCAAACGTATCCATAATTTCTTATGTTCCATGCTACTTTTATGATGATACTCACATGTTTTATACATACTTTATGTCATTATTATGCATTTTCCGGCACTAACCTATTGACGAGATGCCGAAGAGCCAGTTGCTGTTTTCTGCTGTTTTTGGTTTCAGAAATCCTACAAAGGAAATATTCTCGGAATTGGACGAAATCAACGCCCAGGGTCTTATATTTCCACGAAGCTTCCAGAAGACTGAAAGGGTTACGAAGTGGGGCGACGAGGTGCCGACACCACAGGGCCACGCGGCCTAGGTGGGACCCGCGCCGCCCTATGGTGTGGGGCCCTCGCGCCGCCTCCAACCCTACCCTTCCGCCTACTTAAAGCCTTCGTCGCGAAACCCCCTGTACCGAGAGCCACGATACGAAAAACCTTCCAGAGACGCAGCCGCCGCCAATCTCATCTCGGGGGATTCGGGAGATCGCCTCCGGCACCCAGCCGGAGAGGGGAATCATCTCCCGAAGGACTCTTCATCGCCATGATCGCCTCCGGATTGATGTGTGAGTAGTTCACCCCTAGACTATGGGTCCATAGCAGTAGCTAGATGGTTGTCTTCTGCTCATTGTGCTATCATGTTAGATCTTGTGAGCTGCCTATCATGATCAAGATCATCTATTTGTAATGCTACATGTTGTGTTTGTTGGGATCCGATGAATATGGAATACTATGTCAAGTTGATTATCAATCTATCATATATGTTGTTTATGTTCTTGCATGCTCTCCGTTGCTAGTAGAGGCTCTGGCCAAGTTGATACTTGTAACTCCAAGAGGGAGTATTTATGCTCGATAGTGGGTTCATGCCTCCATTGAATCTGGGACAGTGACAGAAAGTTCTAAGGTTGTGGATGTGCTGTTGCTACTAGGGATAAAACATCGATGCTTTGTCTAAGGATATTTGTGTTGATTACATTACGCACCATAATTAATGCAATTGTCTGTTGTTTGCAACTTAATACTGGAAGGGGTTCGGATGATAACCTGAAGGTGGACTTTTTAGGCATAGATGCATGCTGGATAGCGGTCTATGTACTTTGTCGTAATGCCCTGATTAAATCTCATAGTAGTCATCGTGATATGTATGTGCATTGTTATGCCCTCTCTATTTGTCAATTGCCCAACTGTAATTTGTTCACCCAACATGCTATTTATCTTATGGGAGAGACACCACTAGTGAACTGTGGATCCCGGTCCATTCTTTACATCTAAAATACAATCTACTGCAATACTTGTTCTTTACTGTTCTTCGCAAACAAACATCATCTTCCACACTATACGGTTAATCCTTTGTTTTTGAGCAAGCCGGTGAGATTGACAACCTCACTGTTACGTTGGGGAAAAGTACTTTGATTGTGTTGTGCAGGTTCCACGTTGGCACCGGAATCCCTGGTGTTGCGCCGCACTACACTCCGTCACCAACAACCTTCACGTGTTCCTTGACTCCTACTGGTTCGATAACCTTGGTTTCTTACTGAGGGAAAACTTGCTACTGTACGCATCACACCTTCCTCTTGGGGTTCCCAACGGACGTGTGTCAACTGCACGCATCAAGCTCTTTTTCTGGCGCCGTTGCCGGGGAGATCAAGACACGCTGCAAGGGGAGTCTCCCACATCCAATCCCTTTACTTTGTTTTTGTCTTGCTTTACTTTATTTTATTTACTGCTTTGTTTGTTCTCTATATCAAAAATACAAAAAAATAGTTACTAGTTTTACTTTATTTACTGTCTTGTTTGCGTTCTCTATACTAAAAACACAAAAAGTTAGTTACTTGCATTTACTTTATTTAGTTTGCTTTCTTTACTACTGTTAAAATGAATACTCCTGAAAACACTAAGTTGTGTGACTTCACTAGCACAAATAATAATGATTTCCTATGCACACCTATTGCTCCACCTGCTACTGCAGCAGAATTTTTGAAATTAAACCTGCTTTACTAAATCTTGTTATGAGAGAGCAATTTTCTGGTGTTAGTTCTGATGATGCTGCTGCCCATCTTAATAATTTTGTTGAACTTTGTGAAATGCAAAAGTATAAGGATGTAGATGGTGATATTATAAAATTGAAATTGTTTCCTTTCTCCTTAAGAGGAAGAGCTAAAGATTGGTTGCTATATTTGCCTAAGAATAGTATTGATTCATGGACTAAATGTAAAGATGCTTTCATTGGTAGATATTATCCTCCTGCTAAAATTATATCTTTGAGAAGTAGCATACTGAATTTTAAGCAATTGGATAATGAACATGTTGGCCAAGCATGGGAAAGAATGAAATCTTTGGTGAAGAATTGCCCAACCCATGGACTAACTACTTGGATGATCATCCAAACCTTCTATGCAGGATTAAATTTTTCTTCGCGGAACCTATTGGATTCAGCTGCTGGAGGTACCTTTATGTCCATCACTTTGGGGGCGGCAACAAAGCTTCTTGATGATATGATGATCAACTACTCTGAATGGCACACTGAAAGGGCTCCACAAGGTAAGAAGGTAAATTCTATTGAAGAAATCTCCTCCTTGAGTGATAAGATTGATATGATTATGTCTATGCTTGTGAATGGTAGATCTAATGTTGATCCTAATAATGTTCCTTTAGCTTAATTGGTTGCTCAAGAAGAAAATGTTGATGTGAACTTCATTAAAAGTAATAATTTCAACAACAATGCTTATAGGAATAATTCTGGTAACAACTATAGGCCATATCCTGCTAGTGGTAATCCTTATGGTAATTCTTATGGTAGAGATGTTTTGCCTAATGAGGAAAATATGCTAGAAATTGAAAGAGCTACTAAGAGCTTTATCCAATCACAATATGAGCAAAATCAATTGTTTACTAAAACTATGAATGAACAATCTGCCCTGTTGAAAAATATAGGAAATCAACTTGAAAATTTGAATATGGAGATTTCTGGTTTGCAAACTAAGCTTTCAAATGCTGAAACCCGAATCTCACACATGTCTGAGTCACAATCTTCTTTAATTAATAAAATGGCTGCTAAACCTGAGGATAATGATAACAAAATTGCTACTACAGCAAACGCCATACAAGTTCAAATTAATGAAAATATTAGATTGATGGCTGAATTGCATCCTAGGTGGGAAAGAGAAGAAAATGAAAAACTTGCTAAAGAGAGTAATGTAGCTAAAGTTTGGACTATTACCACCACTAGTAATGATGATGCTTCACATGTTTCTACACCTCCTACTATCAATGGTAAAATAATTGGTGTTGGCAATGTTTCTACTCCTAGTGCAAAGCGTGCAAAATTACCTGAAACTGCTAAAACTGCTGAAACTGTTTGTGATAAAACTGCTGAAATTTTTCAAAATATTGGGGACAATGATCCCATTGCTGTAGATCATAATGGTTTAGACTTTGATGATTGTCATATCTCTGAAGTTATAAAGTTCTTACAAAAACTTGCTAGAAGTCCCAATGCTAGTGCTATAAATTTGGCCTTTACAAAACATATTACAAATGCTCTCATAAAAGCTAGAGAAGAGAAACTAAAACCTGAAACATCTATTCCTAGGAAGTTAGAAGATGGTTGGGAGCCCATCATTAAGATGAGGGTCAATGATTTTGATTGTAATGCTTTATGTGATCTTGGTGCAAGTATTTCTGTTATGCCTAAGAAAATCTATGATATGCTTGACTTGCCACCATTGAAAAATTGTTATTTGGATGTTAATCTTGCTGATAATGCTATAAAGAAACCTTTGGGGAGGACTGATAATGTTCGCATTATGGTTAACAATAACCTTGTCCCCGTTGATTTTGTTGTCTTGGATATTGAATGCAATGCATCTTGTCCCATTATATTGGGAAGACCTTTTCTTCGAACTGTTGGTGCTACTATTGATATGAAGGAAGGTAATATTAAGTATCAATTTCCTCTCAAGAAAGGTATGGAACACTTCCCTAGAAAAAGAATGAAGTTACCTTATGATTCTATTATTAGAACAAATTATGATGTCGATGCTTCATCTCTTGATGTTACTTGATTCACACTTTCTGCGCCTAGCTGAAAGGCGTTAAAGAAAAGCACTTTTTGGGAGATAACCCATGTATGCTTTTATTACTGTTTTGTTGAGTCTTGGAAGTTGTTACTACTGTAGCAACCTCTCCTTATCTTTATTTTATTGCATTGTTGTGCCAAGTAAAGTCTTTGATAGTAATGTTGATACTAGATTTGGATTACTGCGCAGAAACAGATTTCTTGCTGTCACGAAATTTAGCAGCCCCGTCTGTAGGTAACTCAGAAAATTCTGCCAATTTACGTGCGTGATCCCCAGATATGTACGCAACTTTCATTCAATTTGAGCTTTTTCATCTGAGCAAGTTAAGTACCCCAGAAAAATTCGTCTTTATGGACTATTCTGTTTTGACAGATTCTGCCTTTTATTTCGCATTGCCTCTTTTGCTATGTTTAATGGATTTCTTTGTTTCGTTAACTTTCAGTAGCTTTGTGCAATGTCCAGAAGTGTTAAGAATGATTATGTCACCTCTGAATATATGAATTTTCAATTATGCACTAACCCTCTAATGAGTTTGTTTCGAGTTTGGTGTGGAGGAAGTTTTCAAGGGTCAAGAGAGGAGGATGATACAATATGATCAAGAAGAGTGAAAAGTCTAAGCTTGGGGATGCCCCCGTGGTTCATCCCTGCATATTTCAAGAAGACTCAAGCATCTAAGCTTGGGGATGCCCAAGGCATCCCCTTCTTCATCGACAACTTATCAGGTCACCTCTAGTGAAACTATATTTTTATTCAGTCACATCTTATGTGCTTTACTTGGAGCATCTGTTTGTTTTTGTTTTTGTTTGAATAAAATCAGATCCTAGCATTCTTTGTATGGGAGAGAGACACGCTCCGCTGTTGCATATGAACACATGTGTTCTTAGTGCTACTTTTAATGTTCATGGCGAAGGTTGAAAACTACTTCGTTCATTGTTATATGGTTGGAAACGGAAAATGCTTCATGTGGTAATTGGTATAATGTCTTGAATAATTTGATACTTGGCAATTGTTGTGTTCATATAGATCATGTTTAAGCTCTTGAATCATGTACTTTGCACCTATTAATGAAGAACTACATAGAGCTTGTTAAAATTTGGTTTGCATGATTGGTCTCTCTAAGTCTAGATATTTTCTGGTTAAGGTGTTTGAACAACAAGGAAGACAGTGTAGAGTCTTATAATGCTTGCAATATGTTCTTATGTAAGTTTTGCTGTACCCGTTTATACTTGAGTTTGCTTCAAACAACCTTGCTAGCCTAAGCCTTGTACTGAGAGGGAACTCTTCTCGTGCATCCAAATCCTTGAGCCAAAATCCATGCCATTTGTGTCCACCATACCTACCTACTACATGGTATTTCTCTGCCATTCTGATGCGTGTAGTTGACACGTCCGTTGGGAACCCCAAGAGGAAGGTGTGATGCGCACAGCGGCAAGTTTCCCTCAGTAAGAAACCAAGGTTTAATCGAACCAGTAGGAGTCAAGAAGCACGTTGAAGGTTGATGGCGGCGGGATGTAGTGCGGCGCAACACCAGAGATTCCGGTGCCAACGTGGAACCTGCACAACACAACCAAAGTACTTTGCCCCAACGAAACAACGAGGTTGTCAATCTCACCGGCTTGCTGTAACAAAGGATTAGATGTATAGTGTGGATGATGATTGTTTGCAGAAAACAGTAGAACAGTATTGCAGTAGATTGTATTTCAGTATAGAGAATTGGACCGGGGTCCACAGTTCACTAGAGGTGTCTCTCCCATAAGATAAACAGCATGTTGGGTGAACAAATTACAGTTGGGCAATTGACAAATAAAGAGGGCATGACCATGCACATACATATTATGATGAGTATTGTGAGATTTAATTGGGCATTACGACAAAGTACATAGACCGCTATCCAGCATGCATCTATGCCTAAAAAGTCCACCTTCAGGTTATCATCCGAACCCCCTCCAGTATTAAGTTGCTAACAACAGACAATTGCATTAAGTATTGCGCGTAATGTAATCAGTGACTACATCCTTGAACATAGCACCAATGTTTTATCCCTAGTGGCAACAGCACATCCATAACCTTAGAGGTTCTTGTCACCCATCCAGATTCACGGAGACATGAACCCACTATCGAGCATAAATACTCCCTCTTGGAGTTACAAGCATCTACTTGGCCAGAGCATCTACTAGTAACGGAGAGCATGCAAGATCATAAACAACACATAGACATGAATTGATAATCAACATAACATAGTATTCTCTATTCATCGGATCCCAACAAACGCAACATATAGAATTACAGATAGATGATCTTGATCATGTTAGGCAGCTCACAAGATCCAACAATGAAGCACAATGGGGAGAAGACAACCATCTAGCTACTGCTATGGACCCATAGTCCAGGGGTAGACTACTCACACATCACTCCGGAGGCGACCATGGCGGCGTAGAGTCCTCCGGGAGATGAATCCCCTCTCCGGCAGGGTGCCGGAGGCGATCTCCTGAATCCCCAGAGATGGGATTGGCGGCGGCGGCGTCTCAGTAAGGTTTTCCGTATCGTGGCTCTCGGTACTGGGGGTTTCGCGACGGAGGATATTTGTAGGCGGAAGGGCAGGTCAAGAGGCGGCACGAGGGGCCCACACTATAGGTCGGCGCGGCCAGGGCTTGGGCCGCGCCGCCCTGTAGTCTGGCCACCTCGTGGCCCCACTTCGTCTCCTCTTCGGTCTTCTGGAAGCTTCGTGGCAAAATAGGACCCTGGGCGTTGATTTCGTCCAATTCCGAGAATATTTCGTTACTAGGATTTCTGAAACCAAAAACAGCAGAAAACAAAGAATCGGCACTTCGGCATCTTGTTAATAGGTTAGTTCCAGAAAATGCACGAATATGACATAAAGTGTGCATAAAACATGTAGATATCATCAATAATGTGGCATGGAACATAAGAAATTATCGATACGTCGGAGACGTATCAGCATCCCCAAGCTTAGTTCTGCTCGTCCCGAGCAGGTAAAACGATAACAAAGATAATTTCTGGAGTGACATACCATCATAACCTTGATCATACTATTTGTAAAGCATATGTAGTGAATGCAGCGATCAAAACAATGTATATGACATGAGTAAACAAGTGAATCATATAGCAAAGACTTTTCATGAATAGTACTTCAAGACAAGCATCAATAAGTCTTGCATAAGAGTTAACTCATAAAGCAATAATTCAAAGTAAAGGCATTGAAGCAACACAAAGGAAGATTAAGTCTCAGCGGTTGCTTTCAACTTATAACATGTGTATCTCATGGATAATTGTCAACATAGAGTAATATAATAAGTGCAATATGCAAATATGTAGGAATCAATGCACAGTTCACACAAGTGTTTGCTTCTTGAGGTGGAGAGAGATAGGTAAACTGACTCAACAATAAAAGTAGAAGAAAGGTCCTCCATAGAGGAAAGCATCGATTGCTATATTTGTGCTAGAGCTTTTATTTTGAAAACATGAAACAATTTTTGTCAACGGTAGTAATAAAGCATATGTATCATGTAAATTATATCTTACAAGTTGCACGCCTCATGCATAGTATACTAATAGTGCCCGCACCTTGTCCTAATTAGCTTGGACTACCGGATCATCGCAATACACATGTTTTAACCAAGTGTCACAAAGGGGTACCTCCATGCCGCCTGTACAAAGGTCTAAGGAGAAAGCTCGCATTGGATTTCTCGCTTTTGATTATTCTCAACTTAGACATCCATACCGGGACAACATGGACAACAGATAATAGACTCCTCTTTTATGCATAAGCATGTAACAACAATTAATTTTCTCATATGAGATTGAGGATATTTGTCCAAAACTGAAACTTCCACCATGAATCATGGCTTTAGTTAGCGGCCCAATGTTCTTCTCTAACAATATGCATGCTTAACCATAAGGTGGTAGATCTCTCTTACTTCAGACAAGACGGACATGCATAGCAACTCACATGATATTCAACAAAGAATAGTTGATGGCGTCCCCAGAAACATGGTTATCGCACAACAAGCAACTTAATAAGAGATAAAGTGCATAAGTACATATTCAATACCACAATAGTTTTTAAACTATTTGTCCCATGAGCTATATATTGCAAAGGTGAATGATGGAATTTTAAAGGTAGCACTCAAGCAATTTACTTTGGAATGGCGGAGAAATACCATGTAGTAGGTAGGTATGGTGGACACAAATGGCATAGTGGTTGGCTCAAGTATTTTGGATGCATGAGAAGTATTCCCTCTCGATACAAGGTTTAGGCTAGCAAGGTTATTTGAAACAAACACAAGGATGAACGGCGCAGCAAAAACTCACATAAAAGACATATTGAAAACATTATAAGACTCTACACCGTCTTCCTTGTTGTTCAAAACTCAATACTAGATATTATCTAGACTTTAGAGAGACCAAATATGCAAACCAAATTAAAGCATGCTCTATGTATTTCTTCATTAATGGGTGCAAAGCATATGATGCAAGAGCTTAAACATGAGCACAACAATTGCCAAGTATCACATTACCCAAGACATTTATAGCAATTACTACATGTATCATTTTCCAATTCCAACCATATAACAATTTAACGAAGAAGAAACTTCGCCATGAATACTATGAGTAAAGCCTAAGGACATACTTGTCCATATGCTACAGCGGAGCGTGTCTCTCTCCCATACAGTGAATGCTAGGATCCATTTTATTCAAACAAAACAAAAACAAAAACAAACCGACGCTCCAAGCAAAGCAGATAAGATGTGATGGAATAAAAATATAGTTTCAGGGGAGAAACCTGATAATGTTGTCGATGAAGAAGGGGATGCCTTGGGCATCCCCAAGCTTAGACGCTTGAGTCTTCTTAGAATATGCAGGGGTGAACCACCGGGGCATCCCCAAGGTTAGAGCTTTCACTCTCCTTGATCATGTTGCATCATACTCCTCTCTTGATCCTTGAAAACTTCCTCCACACCAAACTTAGAACAACTCATTAGAGGGTTAGTGCACAATAAAAATTAACATGTTCAGAGGTGACACTATCATTCTTAACATTTCTGGACATTGCATAAAGCTACTGGACATTAATGGATCAAAGAAATTCATCCAACATAGCAAAAGAGGCAATGCGAAATAAAAGGCAGAATCTGTCAAAACAGAACAGTTCGTAAAGACGAATTTTAAAATGGCACCAGACTTGCTCAAATGAAAATGCTCAAATTGAATGAAAGTTGCGTACATATCTGAGGATCACTCACGTAAATTGGCATAATTTTCTGAGCTACCTACACAGAGGCAGGTCGGAATTCGTGACAGCAAAGAAATCTGAAACTGTGCAGTAATCCAAATCTAGTATGAACTTTACTATCAACGACTCTACTTGGCACAATAAAACACTAAACTAAGATAAGGAGAGGTTGCTACAGTAGTAAACAACTTCCAAGACACAAAATAAAAACAAAGTACTGTAGTAAAAACATGGGTTGTCTCCCATAAGCGCTTTTCTTTAACGCCTTTCAGCTAGGCGCAGAAAGTGTGTATCAACTGTTATCAAGAGACGGTGCATCTACAGCGGGATGCGGAGTTTTCTCAACCAGGCATAGTATATTAGATACATAAGTTTTAGCATCCCCCTTTTCATTAGTCTTGGGCTTGCTACTCTCATCAAACAAACTAGCATGTTGGCCCGCGCATCCGCGCGGCTAGGTATTTCATTCCACATACAAATACTTAAATGCACATATAATATCTTTAATGGGATATTTTAATAAAGTGCTTTAGTTCTTTGACTTGTCATATTTTTTTAGGGATCTTATGGTCTCCAGCTACTCTGGTATGATACCGCGATGACTAAAGTTGTCATTTTCTCAGATATGAGGAAATTCCATTTAGATCTATGTCGATTCCATATATCCTAGCGAGTAAACGAAATAAAGTGTGAGTGAAAAAAATATTACTTCCACTTATAAAATGAAATCTTAGGAGATCCCTATATCGAGGAAACAATTCAACTACATCGGTGCTGAGTGGAAGATCAACAATTTGCAGGAAAAATATTCTAGGCGATGATGAAAAATAAATAATTAACTTATAATATCAATACATTGTGCTTGTAGACTTAATTATTCCATTGTCGAAGACTAACTCTAAATCTAAAGAAGAACATTAAATGCAATAAATCTGCCTTGTGTAACTTCTATGAAAGCAAATTATATATGCTTCTATTGTAGAAAATTTGATACACACTCCTAGCTGCTAAATGAATATACGACCTAGATCGTCGGCATTACATTAACATCTGCAAACATGAATATCAGCAAGTATTCATGCAACAATATTTCTTTTCGTTTCCTGGACATTGTTGATTGCATCATATGTAGCTGATCACCTCCCTAGCTAGTTATCTCCTACAGTACAAAGCCAATTTTACATACAAAATTCAGTTATGTACTGAACTGTTCGCATTCACTATTGTAGCAAATTTGATAGACACTCCCAGCCGCAACATGAATATACCACCTAGATTCCCTTCATTTGATAGTAGAAAATTATAAACATGAACAGAAAACATACGTGCAACAGTAACTTCCTTAATTAACTGAAAAATGTTGTTTGTGACACATGTAGCCGATCACCTCCCTAGCTTGTTCTCGCCTAATAAAATGGACTAGCAATGATCGGCGCGGCGGCACGCCGCGCCAGTATGGTAGCTGACGGATGGATAAGCATGTGAAATAGTGACACTCATTCGTTCTATCAATTAAGCATAAAACTATAACAAGAAGCACTAAGTGACCTTGCTATATTGTGTACCATTCTCTCGACAGAAGAATCTTAACTTGGACATTACAAAACCATGGAGTAGTCATGCATGGCTTCTGCAATCTTGTTTTTTGTGTTGAGAAGATGCTTCTTCAATCTGAACCTAAGCAGCAATATAACTTCAATTGTCAGTATGATCACTTACATTGATTAAGACGAATGTAAAAAAATATTGATTAATGAAATACTTCAGCAAATTAAATGAATATCTGATTGCATTTAGAATGTATTGTATGTCAAACAACTACATATGAAAACAAACCTCAGTAGGTATTTCTATACATAAGAGACTATTCTATGAATTCATCAACCCCATAAAGATGGTCAATTATGTTTACTATGATGATGTTCTCTATCAATAAAACAAAGATCCGTAAGAAAACATTATAAAGAAAACAAAATCAGAAGAGTAAATATTTGAGTGAGATCTAACATGAACGTCAACACATACATTTGTTGGATGTTTTATTTTAAATGGTAAGCAAATAATATTATTTTGCTTACTTGTTTTAGTGTAGGTACATATATTGGTAGGTCACGAATGATCTTACAAATGATCTTACAAAAATTATAGACAAATGATCTTACAAATGTCCTTACACAAATAATATAATTTTTGTAAGATCAAGGACACGAATGATCTTACAAAAATTATAGACTCCAGTCAGCATCTCTAGAGATTCCAGCTAGGAGAACAACTGAAAAGAAATATGCTGCTTGGAGATTCCAGTCAGCATCTCATTGAGTAACTGTAGTTGTCCTTCGGGAAATAATTATTTCCAACTTGCATTCGAGGTGTAAGCATGTCTATAATAAGCTGATATGGTCCAGTTGAAACTTGCATCATCAATGTTAGGTTTTCAAAACAATTTACTGCAATGAACTCAATCTGTTCAACTATTTAGGAATACTTGAGCACGAATTAACTATTTGTTTTTTCGAAGCTAACTTGTTTCTCAGTTCTAGCTTAAATTAATTCAATACAGATCGCCAGATAGGACAGTAATCCTTTTCAGTACAATTACTTGTCATGATTCTCATAGATTTTGTGCCTTGAAAGTGTTTTCCATTCAGCAATCCCAAATGATCCAAGAAAAAGTGGATGCAGTTTACATTCTCTTTCTACATGAACCAGTGAGTGAGAATCTCCAAATTAAAATGGATTATGTAAGGAAAATGCAATCTTCGAGAGAAAAAAATATATTATAACCCAAGTAGATATCTTTCCCGGAAGCAACCAAAATGTCTGATGTAATGGTATGAAACCCTGCATCATTCTACGACAAAAGAAGTAGAATCTCCTAGATAATGCTGTTATTTTTGTTTCTTCCTTTGCATGCAAGAAAACCGTATTTTTTAAAAGGTTGTAAGCAATAAGTTTAAGACGGGACTTATGTGCCATGATCATGTAAGTACAAAATTTCAGAGTACATGTTTATCATTTCATTTAACAATCAGACTCTCAACACAACGAATGTGCATCGGAGAGTGTATCGGAAATCAGACAATAATAATGACAAATAAGGAGGACACGGACTTCATACCTAAAAGTAAAACATATAAGGCCCTTCAGCGTTCCATGGCACATTTTATTTTTAACTGTTCTAACCTTTATGCAGAAATTGTTTTGTGAGGGTCTTTATGCTATCACATGGATACTATTCTGCTTGCTTGATAATGTAAATTAAAAAATTGGACAAATTACACTATAAATAGTATCTTGTTCTTTGTTACTGCCATGCTAAATGATGAATATTAATTTGGTTCCTAGAAGGCAGTATGCTGTAGCCCATATACATAAGGCATTCTCTCCGGCTACTCTTGTGTTATATGATTCGGTGGTTGAGTTAAATATGAGATGATTCACAGTATATCTCTCCATTGTGAATCTCTACTGACTCATGTGGGCTTGAATAATACACTCTCCTGTTGGCAAAATTACCCAAATTACTGCTCCCCACTAAATAAGTTTTTCAAAAGTAAGCTCTAATTTGCAGAGCCAGTGGCAGTCTGAATAGATACAATATGGCATGCATGCTGCATCATACACAATACAAATATTGGATGGGTGGATATATTCCGAAGGAATTGATGCCACATTCAAGTTTCAGGATCAGGGGCATGAATTGTTAAACATTACAAATTTAACATACATAATACATGATTTAACATGCTGCAGAATACGTAATACACTTACGTGTGGATAGTTATTTTCGTGGGATTTGATGACATATTCAAGTCATAAGATGAGGGCACCAATTGCTCACTATGCACAGTTTAACATACATAATACATGATTAACATCGTAGAAACAATATCGAATAGGCATCTTACCGATGTCGACAAAAGCAGAAGATCATCCGCAGTTCACGTAGTGCACCCGTATGTTCCTACCATCAAGCAACTGAAATTAATACTATGTAGGAGAGTTATGTTAGCAAAAGGTGGAAACCTAGAGATCATAGACAGAATAGCAGGAACAGCAAGCCAAGCGCTGCAGTAACATCTTGAAGGCCACAACAACGGCAGGAGGAAGTGACGTAGTAGAGGGCAGACCTTGCTGAAGGCCGCCATCAAATGATCCTCTTTACCATCTCACGCTCAACATTCATGATATAGGTCCACCTTGTACGCGTGCATTGGTCCTGTATCACCCGCCACCACCGCGAAGTGATCCATGGTAGTTGGTACCGCCGGGTCTTCTGCCAGGGGAGGAGGCCATTTGGGGGTCGTCGTGCTGTACAAAAGTAACAGACTAAGATTCAGAACACACATAACAGGTTATAGTATAGTCCAGAGAAATGGAACACAACTCTGTCAAAAGGAAAACACAACATTGTTGTGCAACAGAAGGCTTCAGGTTGGTAAATCATAGATAGAAAATAAGCATTGTGTCGCCTAAACGAAGTGGTCAGCACTTTGAGCTGTATCAACATGTATGTAGTGATAGCTTTGTCAAGGTTCGTGTTACTGTCAGCTGTGACTGTATAATGTGGTTTTACTGGTCCAAAAGGACTCTGATGTGTACTCAATCATAGGGGCTGAACTTAAGTTAGAGGGCAAACCTCTTATCCGAAGCTGAACCATTTAATAAAAAGGTGTAGATACGCCATATTTTACTGTCATCATTATATTGCAATACCCAAATAGATTTATTTCTTATCGCTGTGCATACTTGTGGGTATGAACAAAACAAACTCAAATCTCATGAACCTAGCAAATGAGAAGACAAAACTATAGCCAACCAGCATCTCCCTTACATGTCTAAATCATAGAGACGAAGAATTTTCAAAAGAAAAATCAGAACACAAGATGACACAATTACCATAATAAATACTGAAACCTTTTAAACTTAAATAGCAGAAAGCTAACATGCACAGGATCACCATAAAATGATCATGAGAATATCTTCTGGTAGCATGTCTGGAACGTACAAAAAGGAAATAAGCTAATGTAGCGAAACCATTCCCATAGTAAAAATAGGTTAAAAATTCACGACTAACAGAACTTTTTTTCTAGATCTCTGATATTGATGTATACTCGGATCATAGTTCATCTCAGAAAAAACAAAAAAAAAACACCAGCAGTTTTATGTGGCACAATGCAGAATGACTGCCATTGGAGAGAGCAGCCTATTCCTACAACAAAACATGGGTTGAGTGGTTGAACCTAGAACCATTCCAATTTGATAGTATACTTGTTGGCTGGATAGTATACTCTGGGTATATACCAGCAGATAGTATACTCTGGGTTTTCCTAGGGTTGAGTGGACAATCTACCTCAATGATCAATCAAAAATAATTTTGAGGTGTTTTCCTACAACAGAACATGGGTTGAGTGGTTGAACCTAGAACCAAAATATACACCAAGTTCTTTATGTAAAGAACAAACATTCCAAATTGCAGACAGTATATACTTGTTTTCGTAATTAATAATTTGAACCAAATAATAGCATATTACAATGTAAAACCTAAGAAGAATGCATGGACAAAACGGCGATAACCGCCTGTTGAAGTATGGCACCGAGGAATAGCCGCTCACAGAGCACCGCATGAGGCTGCCGCCATCCGGACACCCTCCATCCATGCAACTCTGCTCCACTCCAACTGCGGGATTCCTCCGCTGCCACTATCCTGTAGTAGCGCTATTTCCAAATCATCTAACAGCGACAGAGCCAGTTCAAATTATTCTGCAGATAAAATTAGAGCAAATATTCATACCATATTTCATCGAACATCTGGCAGGCAGTCTAGCAGCTTTAATCCGTATAATTTAAATAAAGATTCACATGAAACTGCACCTCGAGAAAATCCAGTCCCCACCGGTAGAATTACAGCCAACATATGTTGGTAGTACTGATCAAATACTTATTCCTATACCCGTTGCCTTCAATTGAAATATTTCTGTCTATAACCGTTGCCTCCAATTGATGGAGCAATACATACACTTGCCCCATCTTTCACTGAATAACATAGGCTCGACAACCCGAGGTTACATTGCACTCCTTTAGGAATAGATTTTTTTTCTATAAAGGGCGCTTTATTACTCTTTAGGAATAGATTACCCGAAGTGAGCAATTAGAGGGATGATCCTGTGGGCATGAATTGGATTGAAGCCGGTGCAGGTTTGACATAGCCTTGATCTTCACCCTACAAATGCAAGAAAGAGGATTTATTGGATCAAAAAGGTGTACTGGAATGAGAATATGAACTTGAGATATTGGAGCAGCCAAGCCGGCATATGTATAGAAGACATAGCTAGAAACCAAAATGCATTAGTAATTAGAGCCAGATTAATCATGAAATTCATTCGGGAAGGTCTACGGATTATTCACTGGCTACTAACGTTGCAGATTAAATACTTATATTCATGAATTAATAACGTTCCACATTGAAGAGAATTGATTTGCACTTACGTAGTCACCAGGGGGCGGTAGGAGCTGAGGCAGCCTCAGGCCTCCACGGGTGAGGTCGAGGGATAGTTGAGGAGTGGGAACGCCGGCCGGCCAGCAGCGCTTACCAGCGGCGCCATCGGTGGAGGCGGGGGAGGCCGAGGCAAAGCAGTGCCCTCCAGATCCGGAGCAGCCGATAGCGTTGTTGGTGGTTGTGCGCCCACACGGCGAACCAGACGGCCGGGTCGAGGGCCAACGCTCAGGAGGGATCTAGGCGGCAGCGGCAACGATCTACAAGAGCTGGAGTTGGAGCACCTCTCCCTATTCCAAGAGAGCAGCTGTGGTGTGGAGACTGACGGTGGAAAGGAGACTCTGCGTGCATCAATCGTGAGCAGAACAGGAGGAACGGCAAACTGAACCGCAAGTCCGCTTAGGAACTGAAGGGCAATCACGGGCCAAAACACGCACTGCCGAACCTCCCACAACCGGCCCCGCCGGGCACCGGCGACAACCACAACCACCACGAAGCGCACTCATAGGGCTCGCTGCATCAACAGAAACAATCCAAAGTAAGGTAAAACCAAATATCGAGGCGTATAGCAAGGAAACAGGATAAGAACTCATACGAAAGCAATTAGGGAGCGGTGGAAGGGAGATGATTCACGCCGGGGGCGAACCGCCTTCTCTGCAATGGCTTCGTCGCCGTCACGGTTGTCCATCCGACTAACAAGGTGAAGAAGAATGGTCACCGCCTCTTCATGTTGCTCTCCACTTCCCCAAGCTAACGCGGATCAAGGGGGGAAATTGTGCTGGCGACCGCGCTCCATGTCGCTCTCCTCGATCCCCACGGCGTAGCATCTCCATCAGCCGCCGATTCTTGAATCCGCCGCCTCCTCTCCTCTAAGCATAGCCTCTCCACCAGCACATACAAAAAATAATAAGGTTAAGCAGAAGATCGGGAGAGATAGCACGCGTCGGGCCATAAACACCCACGCGTGGGGACATAGTCATCAGCGCCGCTTTGACTGACCCACGCGTGTTGTTTATTTTATGTCGTAGCTATGGGCACACGGATATCACACCAAGCGAGCCCACACAGCTCATATGTTCCTAGGAAAAAAAAAACTCTGAGCTACACGAAAATGCTACCAAGACCCGAAAGTGCACACATAAAAGGAAAACAACACGTGTCTGCACCATGTTAATCCAAAGATAGGCCTCAAAATTCTTACAAAAAAGATGTTTGTTCCCAAATAGTATAGTAGTTATTTAAAATACAAAATTCAGTTAAGCATTGAGCATCTAGGTATAAAGAAATATGTGAGTGCACTGAGTAAAAGTGCTTGGTAAGATAATTTTACCGAACTCATGATCTGATGTTATACTTGCAGTCAATATTGCTTTATACATGTTCGGAAAAAAAATTATTAGTCTAATACACAGATGGAAACAATAGTATCTTCATAGTAGTCCATTTTTTATATCCTATGTTCAATTCAAAGAAACATACGAAGATAAAAATAATAATGTTTGGTAATTAGTTTCAAGGTCCAAATCTCGTGGCAGGATCACTCGACAAATTCCTTGAACAACTGAGTAGAGAGTTTTGATCTGAGCCTCAATATCTGCCATGAACACTGCGCGCTCGTCATGAATTGATATGCGTATAAATTTTTAAAATTCATCTCAGGCGATGCAAACCAAGATAGTATAATATTTTACCAACTGAACCTAGAACGTGAAAGACCAAATATGTAGAGCTAAAACAACGAATACAAACTTGTTGGGGAGCACCACCATCTATCCGTGAATAGAGCCCAAGAAGGCAAGAACGGATGCGTGTCCCATGCAGCTATTCTCTGATTCCTTTGTAGCCCGTTCTTCCTCTGCCCATCGATCACCCAGCGCAGCTCCTTTCGGGTTTCCACCTGCTGCTATCCCGGTGACCAGCAGCACCCTGACAGCATCTTCATTTTTTCGTCCTTTCCGGTCGATCGCTAATTCCGCCTTGTTCCATCGCTGCAGCTCCTGCGTGGCCGCTCCATGCCAATGCCGAGTGGGTCAACCTCCATCCGACAGCAGCAAGCAGCGGCCGTCCTCCGTGTCCCCTTGGTCCGCGCGCACATAGTGCAGCAGCAGCCCAACGCCCGCATCAGCGCCACATCAATCGAGTATACCTAATTACAAATTAGGATAACCTATCGAAAAAAAAATCAAGAAGAGATTAGAAAATTATTTGCTAGAACTGGCCCAAGTCGCTCCATGCTCGAATCTTTGAAATAATCACCTCGTGCCTGCAATGCCCTGCGCAGCTGCATCTGAGTCCCGCACTCCCACCCCGCTGCTTCACCTACCTCGTGTGACATGGGGCATCATCCTCAAGACGACGAAGGCAGGGAGCCACATTGATCGTCAACAGTTGAGCACGGAGGAGGCCGCAGCGCAAGGCGGCCAGCGATGGTTTGGTGGCGACGTCCGATAGTTGGTGACAGAAAATCATAGGGAAATATTTGGATCTATGGAGTTCTGGCGGCTAGAGGAGGTTGGCTTTTTTAGGGCAACCAAAGTCGTGCGCTTCGGAAAGTTTATCCAATAAATCTGATCTAACGGATGTTATCGTACGTTTAACTTTTGCTTAATCTTAGCCCTACAATGCTTGTTGCTTTAATAATATAATAGATAGATTTTCAGGAACAAGCCAAGCATAATTATTTTCTACTGCATCATTCATCGCTAGGAGCTTACATGGTATTGGTGCTTTGATCTCCCCACCATCATTAATATTATTAGTGTACTTTATTCTATCCATATCCATCTTTTCAAGGAGACTAACAAAATTGGTATAAGAACCAAGCATATCATATTTAGCAAAGACCTTTCTAGCTTCTCTTGCTATACCACCAAATTCTCTAAGAAGGGTTTCTAAAACAAAATCTTTCTTTTCCCCTTCTTCCATATCACCAAGTGTGAGAAACATGTGTTGGATTATAGGATTGAGATTAACAAATTTAGTTTCCAACATGCGAACTAAAGCAGCAGCAGCAATTTCATAAGTAGGAGCAAGGTCTACCAAGTGTCTATCTTCGAAATCTTCAACGGTACTAACATGATTGAAAAATTCTTCTATATTATTTCTCCCAACTATAGACTCACGTCCTACCGGTATATCTTTCGTGGTAAAATTAAAAGGAAACATGATGAATCAAGTAAAGTAAATGCAAGTAACTAATTTTTTTTTTGTGTTTTTGATATAGCAAACAAGATAACAAATAAAGTAAAACTAGCAACTAATCTTTTTGTATTTTGATTTAGTGCAGCAAACAAAGTGGTAAATAAAATTAAGCAAGACAAAAACAAAGTAAAGAGATTGGGAAGTGGAGACTCCCCTTGCAGCGTGTCTTGATCTCCCCGGCAACGGCGCCAGAAATTTGCTTGATGCGTGTAGTTGACACGTCCGTTGGGAACCCCAAGAGGAAGGTGTGATGCGCACAGCGGCAAGTTTCCCTCAGTAAGAAACCAAGGTTTAATCGAACCAGTAGGAGTCAAGAAGCACGTTGAAGGTTGATGGCGGCGGGATGTAGTGCGGCGCAACACCAGAGATTCCGGCGCCAACGTGGAACCTGCACAACACAACCAAAGTACTTTGCCCCAACGAAACAGCGAGGTTGTCAATCTCACCGGCTTGCTGTAACAAAGGATTAGATGTATAGTGTGGATGATGATTGTTTGCAGAAAACAGTAGAACAGTATTGCAGTAGATTGTATTTCAGTATAGAGAATTGGACCGGGGTCCACAGTTCACTAGAGTTGTCTCTCCCATAAGATAAACAGCATGTTGGGTGAACAAATTACAGTTGGGCAATTGACAAATAAAGAGGGCATGACCATGCACATACATATTATGATGAGTATTGTGAGATTTAATTGGGCATTACGATAAAGTACATAGACCGCTATCCAGCATGCATCTATGACTAAAAAGTCCACCTTCAGGTTATCATCCGAACCCCCTCCAGTATTAAGTTGCTAACAACAGACAATTGCATTAAGTATTGCGCGTAATGTAATCAGTGACTACATCCTTGAACATAGCACCAATGTTTTATCCCTAGTGGCAACAGCACATCCATAACCTTAGAGGTTCTTGTCACCCCTCCAGATTCACGGAGACATGAACCCACTATCGAGCATAAATACTCCCTCTTGGAGTTACAAGTATCTACTTGGCCAGAGCATCTACTAGTAACGGAGAGCATGCAAGATCATAAACAACACATAGACATGAATTGATAATCAACATAACATAGTATTCTCTATTCATCGGATCCCAACAAACGCAACATATAGAATTACAGATAGATGATCTTGATCATGTTAGGCAGCTCACAAGATCCAACAATGAAGCACAATGGGGAGAAGACAACCATCTAGCTACTGCTATGGACCCATAGTCCAGGGGTAGACTACTCACACATCACTCCGGAGGCGACCATGGCGGCGTAGAGTCCTCCGGGAGATGAATCCCCTCTCCGGCAGGGTGCCGGAGGCGATCTCCTGAATCCCCCGAGATGGGATTGGCGGCAGCGGCGTCTCAGTAAGGTTTTCCGTATCGTGGCTCTCGGTACTGGGGGTTTCGCGACGGAGGATATTTGTAGGCGGAAGGGCAGGTCAAGAGGCGGCACGAGGGGCCCACACTATAGGTCGGCGCGGCCAGGGCTTGGGCCGCGCCGCCCTGTAGTCTGGCCACCTCGTGGCCCCACTTCGTCTCCTCTTCGGTCTTCTGGAATCTTCGTGGCAAAATAGGACCCTGGGCGTTGATTTCGTCCAATTCCGAGAATATTTCGTTACTAGAATTTCTGAAACCAAAAACAGCAGAACAAAGAATCGGCACTTCGGCATCTTGTTAATAGGTTAGTTCCAGAAAATGCACGAATATGACATAAAGTGTGCATAAAACATGTAGATATCATCAATAATGTGGCATGGAACATAAGAAATTATCGATACGTCGGAGACGTATCACATTCCAAAGTACATTACTTGAGTGCTACCTTTAAAATTCTATTCTTTGCCTTTACAATACATAGCTCATGGGAAAATAGCCTTAAAAACTATTGTGGTATTGAATATGTTGCTATGTATCTTATTTCTTATAAGTTGCTTGTTGAGTGGTAACCATGTTTCTGGGGACGCCATCAACTTTTACACCTTTGTTGGATATCATGTGAGTTGCTATGCATGTTCGTCTTGTCTGAAGTAAGGGCGATTTTCATGATCAAATGGTTTGAGTATGCATATTGTTAGAGAAGAACATTGGGCCGCTAACTAAAGCCATGAATCATGGTGGAAGTTTCAGTTTGGACACAAATCCTCAATCTCTTATGAGAATATTATCTGTTGTTGAATGCTTAAGCATTAAAAGAGGAGTCCATTATCTGTTGTCTATGTTGTCCCGGAATGGATGTCTAAGTTGAGAATAATCAAAAGCGAGAAATCCAATGCGAACTTTCTCCTTAGACCTCTGTACAGGCGGCATAGAGGTACCCCTTTGTGACACTTGGTTGAAACATATGTTATGCAATGATAATCCGTGTTAATCCAAGCTAATTAGGACAAGGTGCGGGCACTATTAGTATTCTATGCATGAGGCTTGCAACTTATAGGATGTCTTATACATAACACCTATGAATTATTACTACCGTTGACAAAATTGTTTCTATGTTTTCAAAATGAAAAGCTCTAGCACAAAAATAGTAATCCATGCTTCCCTCTGCGAAGGGCCATTCTTCTACTTTATGTTGAGTCAGTTTACCTACTTCTTTCTATCTTAGAAGCAAACACTTGTGTCAACTGTGTGCATTGATTCTTACATGTTTACCTATTGCACTTGTTATATTGCTTTATGTTGACAATTATCCATTAGATATACATGTTGAAGTTGAAAGCAACTGCTGAAACTTATATCTTCCTTTGTGTTGTTTCAAAGCTTTCTACTAAGAATTTATTGCTTATGAGTTAACTCTTATGCAAGTCTTATTGATGCTTGTCTTGAAAGTACTATTCATGAAAAGTCTTTGCTATATGATTCAGTTGTTTACTCATTGTCTTTACCATTGCTTCGAATCGCTGCATTCATCTCATATGCTTTACAATAGTATTGATTAAGATTATGATAGCATGTCACTTCAGAAATTATCCTTGTTATCGTTTACCTACTCGAGGGCGAGTAGGAACTAAGCTTGGGGATGCTTGATACATCTCAAACGTATCCATAATTTCTTATGTTCCATGCTACTTTTATGATGATACTCACATGTTTTATACATACTTTATGTCATTATTATGCATTTTCTGGCACTAACCTATTGACGAGATCTTTGAAGAGCCGATTCTGTTTTCTGCTGTTTTTGGTTTCAGAAATCCTACAAAGGAAATATTCTCGAAATTGGACGAAATCAACGCCCAGGGTCTTATATTTCCACGAAGCTTCCAGAAGACCGAAAGGGTTACGAAGTGGGGCGACGAGGTGCCGACACCACAGGGCCGCGCGGCCTCGGTGGGACCCACGCCGCCCTATGGTGTGGGGCCCTCGCGCCGCCTCCAACCCTACCCTTCCGCCTACTTAAAGCCTTCTTCGCGAAACCCCCTGTATCGAGAGCCACGATACGGAAAACCTTCCAGAGACGCAGCCGCCGCCAATCCCATCTCGGGGGATTCAGGAGATCGCCTCCGGCACCCTGCCGGAGAGGGGAATCATCTCCCGGAGGACTCTTCATCGCCATGATCGCCTCCGGATTGATGTGTGAGTAGTTCACCCCTGGACTATGGGTCCATAGCAGTAGCTAGATGGTTGTCTTCTCCTCATTGTGCTATCATGTTAGATCTTGTGAGCTGCCTATCATGATCAAGATCATCTATTTGTAATGCTACATGTTGTGTTTGTTGGGATCCGATGAATATGGAATACTATGTCAAGTTGATTATCAATCTATCATATATGTTGTTTATCTTGCATGCTCTCCGTTGCTAGTAGAGGCTCTGGCCAATTTGATACTTGTAACTCCAAGAGGGAGTATTTATGCTCGATAGTGGGTTCATGTCTCCATTGAATCTGGGACAGTGACAGAAAGTTCTAAGGTTGTGGATGTGCTGTTGCCACTGGGGATAAAACATCGATGCTTTGTCTAAGGATATTTGTGTTGATTACATTACGCACCATACTTAATGCAATTGTCTGTTGTTTGCAACTTAATACTGGAAGGGGTTCGGATGATAACCTGAAGGTGGACTTTTTAGGCATAGATGCATGCTGGATAGCGGTCTATGTACTTTGTCGTAATGCCCTGATTAAATCTCATAGTAGTCATCGTGATATGTATGTGCATTGTTATGCCCTCTCTATTTGTCAATTGCCCAACTGTAATTTGTTCACCCAACATGCTATTTATCTTATGGGAGAGACACCACTAGTGAACTGTGGACCCCGGTCCATTCTTTACATCTGAAATACAATCTACTGCAATACTTGTTCTTTACTGTTCTTCGCAAACAAACATCATCTTCCACACTATACGGTTAATCCTTTGTTTTCAGCAAGCCGGTGAGATTGACAACCTCACTGATACGTTGGGGCAAAGTACTTTGATTGTGTTGTGCAGGTTCCACGTTGGCGCCGGAATCCCTGGTGTTGCGCCGCACTACACTCCGTCACCAACAACCTTCACGTGTTCCTTGACTCCTACTGGTTCGATAACCTTGGTTTCTTACTGAGGGAAAACTTGCTACTGTACGCATCACACCTTCCTCTTGGGGTTCCCAACGGACGTGTGTCAACTGCACGCATCAGGCATCTACATCGCCATGCCCGCCTCCAAAGTGATGCGTGAGTAGTTCATCCCTTGACTATGGGTCCATAGAAGTAGCTAAACGGTTGTCTTCTTCAATTTGTGCCTCATGTATAGATCTTGTGAGCTGCCCTACATGATCAAGATCATACTTATGTAATGCTACATGTTGTGTTTGCTGGGATCCGATGAATACTGTATACTATGTTGATGTCGATTATGTTATTTGTGATCTTGCATGCTCTTTGTTGCTAGTAGATACTCTGGCCAAGTAGATGCTTGTGACTCCAAGAGGTGATATTTATGCTCGATAGTAGGTTCATGCCTATAGTTTTCTGGAAGAGTGACAATAACTTCTAAGATTGTAGATGTGTTGTTGCTACTAGGGAGAAAACAACAATGTCTTATCCGAGGGTAATTCTATTGTTTACTTTACACAATTGCTTAACGCGATAATCTGTTGCTTGCAACTTAATACTGGAAAGGGTTCGGACGATAACCGGAAGGTAGATTATTAGTCATAGACAAAGTTGGATTACGGTCTATGTATTATGTTGTAATGCCCAAACGAATCTCATAGTAGTCATCTTGTCATGTATGGTTGATATTCTGTCAATTGCCCAGCTGTAATTTGTTCACCCAACATGTTATTTATCTTTATGGAAAGACACCTCTAGTGAACTGTGGACCCCGGTCCTTTCATTTACACTGATAAATTCATCCACTGCAATCCTGCTCTGTTTACTTTCCGCAAGCAATGTTCTCTTTAATTACTGCAAACATCTCTTTCCACTCGATACGTTTAATCCTTTGTGTTCAGCAAAACCGGTGAGATTGACAACCTCACTGTAAGTTGGGGCAAAGTATTTTGGTTGTGCTGTGTGCAGGTTCCACGTTGTTGCTGTCGCCGGTAGTGCACCCTGCCAATAGTCAGCTAGCAACACCTTCAGAAGTCACACCTTTCCCCTACTGGTCGATTAAACCTTGGTTTCTTACTGAGGGAAAACTTTTTGCTATGCTCATCATACCTTCCTCTTGGGGTTCCCCAACGGTGTGCAATCTGCGCTCATCAAGCTCTTTTTCTGGCGCCGTTGCCGGGGAGAAAGAGGATTTCTGCTAGGCGGGTTTCTCATCTCCAATCTCTTTACTTTGTTATTGTTTTGCTTAGTTTATTATATTTGTTTTGTTTGCTTCATTATATCAAAAACACAAAGAAATTAGTTTCTTTTTTATAGTCGTCTTTATATATCAAAAACATAAAAATTATTTTCTTACATAGTTGTTATTTTGTTTCTAGTTCATTATGTTGTTCCCTAAGTACGATCTGAAGGACCTATCTGTAGGTAGTGGTTCTATGATTGGGAAAGATAACATTGAAAAATTCTTCAATCATGTTAGTAAGCATATAGATATTGACGATAAATCCCTGGTAGAACTTGCTCCTAATTATAAAACTGCTGCAGCTTATTTAGTTGAAATGTTGGAGGCTAGATTTGTTAACCTTAACCCCATAATGCAGCAAATGTTTCTTAAACTCCATGAAGTTGAGAATGATGAAAAGAAAAAATTTATCCTAGAAACTTTGCTTACAGAATTTGAAGATGTTGTTATAGAAGCTAGGAAAGTTTTTGATCGGTTTGAGATGCTAGGCTCATGTGTAGATATCTTTGGTACACTTGAAAAAATAGACAAAACCAAAAATAGGAGAGAAAGTGGGATACCAATACCTTTCAAACTATTATCAATCCATGAAGCTTGGGAATTTTTTTGATTGGATTGTTCCTGAAAATCCATTGGATGAAAGTAGTGAACCTAAAAGTGCAGAAAAAGGGTCTTTTAAAACTTATATTGATAAAATACAAATCCTTGTTGAAAAGACTTCTCGCATTGATCTTAATGCTTCTTCACTTGAAAATACTTGATGCTCGCTCTTTTTCTGCGCCTAGTTGAAAGGCGTTAAAGAAAAACACTCTTGGAAGATTACCCATGTGATGAGATGAAAAATGGACAAAATCTCAAGATTGGGGATGCCCCTGCACCCCAAGAAATATCCAAGAGGTACAAGCGTCAAAGCTTGGGGATGCCCAAAGAATCGCCTCTTCATCAACAAAGCAACTGGTCATCTTTCTATGCGCTATATTCTTATTGCTTCATACGCTATGTGTTGTTCTTGGAGCGTCTTTATTTTTGTTTTTAGTTCAGTTTTTTTGGCTGTAGAATATGTTGGATCCCGGCACATTTGTTTTGGAGAAAGACCCGCTCCGTTTTAATTGCATAGAACGCTCTAGTTTTCGTTGTTATTGTTCTGCGAGTGTTCTAGTTTGCTAGTACTGCGTTTAGCTCTTGTTCTTTCACTTGAATTTTGTTCTGAGCTCGTTAGTATTCTTTATTTGTGTATGATTAGCTCTCTGGTCCATATTGTATTTCATCTCTGAGAGTTATTTCAACTAAGTTGATTGGTGTTGGATACGAGTAAAATGTTTCATGACTATAGTGATGCAAAAGGAAGCTTGTCTAGACTGTGGCATAGACTTTGGCATGTCATGTTGGATGTTATTCTTGTCATATGCTTAGTATTTATTGTTGTAGCATGACTTGTTTCAAATGGCTGAGAGTGCATAATGTGTCATTGAAAGAATCATGTGTTGTTTCCATCATAAAAGCATAATGTTGTGGTATTCTCCTTTGATGCTTTATTGGGTTGACTTGGCGCATGCTTATACAATGTTATGACTATAACCAGTCAACTAAAGCCTCTATGAACATTTAGTTTTTGACTTGTAATATCACTTTATGCTTTGATTGATAACGTTTTGTCGCTATGCATGATTATGGCCATTACTGCTCTCTTAGTTGGTCGCTCCCAGTCTTTTGCTAGCCTCTGCCTGTACTGAGTATGAACTCTACTCGTGCATCCAACCACCAATAACCAAAGTTTGCTAATTGTGTCCACCATATCTACCTAGTAGCATTATTGCTATTCCAAGTATATTCATCATGTTTTTATTTATCTTCCAAATTTAATTTTGGCATGAGAAAATTAGTCAGTAAAGCTCTCACGAACTTGATGGCACATTTACTTTCTTGCACTTAATAAACTTGATCATTGTGACTATTTTATGAAGTTATATGTTTGCAAATTGCAAGTTGGGAGTTAGCATAACCATGCTTTCATGGGGAACGCATTCGACATTGCACTTATTCATATTTAGTTGATGGCATGTTCTTTTGTTTATGGATGTCTAGCGGTGCGAAATAAAATGGAAACTTGTAAGTCCATGGAGTTTGTATATGAGTTAGAGAAATGTCTGGACCGCTAATCTAAGCCATGCATCATTCATGGTGGAAATTTACAGCGAACCATACTGAGCATTCTATGAATCATTTTCAATAAAAAGCTATACCCATAGTAAATAAAAAGATTGTTGAGATGCTCATTGTTTGTTTGTCTTGTCATTTTTGCATGGGATTGCTCTTTCAAGAGTACTTCCATATCATCGGGCAAGAGGTACCCCGTTGGCGGTTCTCGATGATACATGTATACTTACGTTGACAAGAACTTATTTGGTACCTAAGTTGAGTAACATGAGGTTTAGGTACTCGTATTCAAGGGGCATGAAATTTTCAACTTGTGATTTGTCAAGCATATAGCTCATATTTGATTCACATTAACTTTAATAATTCAAGATGCTTATGATAGGGGCAATGAGAGATCAAAGCTAACGAGTACCATACTTTTTGTAAGGTTTATAAAACTTGTTAATCTTGTTTACTCTGCAAAGAGTCTCTCTTTTACTTTTATGTTGAGTCTTCATCGATCTTCTTCTTTATGCACCAATTAAAAGAGCATAGTTGTTATTCTTAGTATAATGTGCATAGTCCCAAAATTATTATTGATTGATTCATGATTGTGCTATTATTTGTTCTTAAATTACTTGTATCTAGTCACCCTCTGAACTTTGAAGGTGTCCTACCATTTTATGTTTTGCTACTTCAAAAAGGACATGTTGAGTACCACTTTGTTATGTTTACTCTATGCTCATAAACAAAGAGTTGTTTTCAATGCACTATTATTCATGATCCTTTGTTTGATTTACTCTTCATGTTATAAATAGTTGCTAAGTTCTATTGAATTATATCTATCATGCCTATGTTTAGAGTACTTAGATCCCAACTCACAATGCTTTAAAATGCTTGATCAAGATTATGTTGGCTGCATATCACCTGAATAATTATTTTGTTATCACTTACCTACTCGAGGACGAGCAGGAGTTAAGTTGGGGATGCTTGATACGTGTCAAACGTATCTATAATTTATGATGCTCCATGCTTGTTTTACACCATTTCATATATGTTTTGCTCATACTTCGTTGCACTTTTATACATTTTCTGGCACTAACCTATTAACAAGATGCCACAGTGTCAGTTCCTTGTTTTCTGCTGTTTTTGTATTTCAGAAAATTTGTACATGAAATATTCACGGAATTGGACTAAACAAAAGACTAAGTCAATATTTTACCGTAACAAAGACAGAGTCCAGAGGGGAGTTGAAGGCGGCAGAAGGGCGGCCTGACGCTGGCCCGCGCCTAGGGGTGGCATGGGCCACCCTGGCCTCCACCGACATCGCCCCACTGCTTATTTATTCACGATCTCAGGAAAACCCAGAATACCCGAGCCTCCATCCAACAAAAGTTTCGTCACGGCCGCCATTGCAGAACCCATCTCGGGAGGGTTCTGAAGCTCTTCCCGGCACCCTGCCGGAGGTGAAAATCATCGCCGGAGGCATCTACATCGCCATGCCCGCCTCCGAAGTGATGCGTGAGTAGTTCATCCCTGGACTATGGGTCCATAGCAGTATCTAGATGGTTGTCTTCTCCAATTTCTGCCTCGTGTATAGATCTTGTGAGATGCCCTACATGATCAAGATCATCCTTATGTAATGCTACATGTTGTGTTTGCTGGGATCCGATGAATATTGTATACTATGTTGAGGTCGATTATATATTCATGTCATATGTAATTTGTGATCTCGCTTGCTCTCCGTTGCTAGTAGATACTCTGGCCAAGTAGATGCTTGTGACTTGATATGTCTCAAACGTATCCATAATTTCTTATGTTCCATGCTACTTTTATGATGATACTCACATGTTTTATACACATTATATGTCATTATTATGCATTTTCCGGCACTAACCTATTGACGAGATGCCGAAGAGCCAGTTGCTGTTTTCTGCTGTTTTTGGTTTCAGAAATCCTAGTAAGGAAATATTCTCGGAATTGGACGAAATCAACGCCCAGGGGCTTATTTTTCCACGAAGCTTCCAGAAGTCCGAAAGGGAAACGAAGTGGGGCGACGAGGCGGCCACACAACAGGGCGGCGCGGCCCAGGTCCTGGCCGCGCGGCCCTAGAGTGTGGGCCCCTCGTGACGCCCCCTGACCTACCTCTTCGCCTACTTAAAGTCTTCGTCGCGAAACCCCCAGTACCGAGAGCCACGATACGGAAAACCTTCCAGAGACGCAGCCGCCGCCAATCCCATCTCGGGGGATTCAGGAGATCGCCTCCGGCACCCTGCCGGAGAGGGGAATCATCTCCCGGAGGTCTCTTCATCGCCATGATCGCCTCCGGATCGATGTGTGAGTAGTTCACCCCTGGACTACGGGTCCATAGCAGTAGCTAGATGGTCGTCTTCTCCTCATTGTGCTATCATGTTCGATCTTGTGAGCTGCCTATCATGATCAAGATCATTTATTTGTAATCCTACATGTTGTGTTTGTTGGGATCCGATGGATATTGAATACTATGTCAAGTTGATTATCAATCTATCATATATGAGTTGTTTATGTTCTTGCATGCTTTCCGTTGCTAGTAGAGGCTCTGGCCAAGTTGATACTTGTGACTCCAAGAGGGAGTATTTATGCTCGATAGTGGGTTCATGCCTCCATTAAATCTGGGATAGTGACAGAAAGTTCTAAGGTTGTGGATGTGCTATTGCCACTAGGGATAAAACATCGATGCTTTGTCTAAGGATATTTGTGTTGATTACATTACGCACCATACTTAATGCAATTGTCTGTTGCTTGCAACTTAATACCGGAAGGGGTTCGGATGATAACCTGAAAGTGGACTTTTTAGGCATAGATGCATGCTGGATGGCGGTCTATGTACTTTGTCGTAATGCCCTGATTAAATCTCATAGTACTCATCATGATATTTGTATGTGCATTGTTATGCCTTCTTTATTTGTCAATTGCCCAACTGTAATTTGTTCACCCAACATGTTGTTTATCTTATGGGAGAGACACCTCTAGTGAACTGTGGACCCCGGTCCTATTCTTTACATCTGAAATACAATCTACTGGAATTGTTCTTTACTGTTCTTCGCAAACAATCATCATCTTCCACACAATACGGTTAATCCTTTGTTCACAGCAAGCCGGTGAGATTGACAACCTCACTGTTACGTTGGGGCAAAGTACTTTGGTTGTGTTGTGCAGGTTCCACGTTGGCGCCGGAATCCCTGGTGTTGCGCCGCACTACACTTCGCCGCCATCAACCTTCAACGTGCTTCTTGGCTCCTCCTGGTTCGATAAACCTTGGTTTCTTTCTGAGGGAAAACTTGCTACTGTCTGCATCACACCTTCCTCTTGGGGTTCCCAACGGACGTGTGTTAATTGCACGCATCAAGCTAATTTTCTGGCGCCGTTGCCGGGGAGATCAAGACACGCTGCAAGGGGAGTCTCCACTTCCAATCTCTTTACTTTGTTTTTGTCTTGCTTTACTTTACTTTATTTACTACTTTGTTTGCTGCACTAAAACAAAACACAAAAAAATTAGTTGCTAGTTTTACTTTATTTACTGTCTTGTTCTCCATATCAAAAACACAAAAAAATTTAGTTACTCGCATTTACTTTATCTAGTTTGCTTTATTTACTATTGCTAAAATGAATACTCCTGAAAATACTAAGTTGTGTGACTTCACAAACACTAATAATAATGATTTCTTATGCACACCTATTGCTCCACCTGCTACTACAGCAGAATTCTTTGAAATTAAACCTGCTTCACTGAATCTTGTTATGAGAGAGCAATTTTCTGGTGTTAGTTCTGATGATGCTGCTGCCCATCTTAATAATTTTATTGAACTATGTGAAATGCAAAAGTATAAGGATGTAGATGGTGATATTATAAAATTGAAATTGTTTCCTTTCTCATTAAGAGGAAGAGCTAAAGATTTGTTGCTATCTTTGCCTAAGAATAGTATTGATTCATGGACTAAATGTAAGGATGCTTTTATTGGTAGATATTATCCTCCTGCTAAAATTATATCTTTGAGAAGTAGCATAATGAATTTTAAGCAATTGGATAATGAACATGTTGCTCAAGCATGGGAGAGAATGAAATCTTTGGTAAAGAATTGCCCAACCCATGGACTAACTACTTGGATGATCATCCAAACCTTCTATGCAGGATTGAATTTTTCTTCGCGGAACATATTGGATTCAGTTGCTGGAGGTACCTTTATGTCCATTACTTTGGGGGCGGCTACAAAGCTTCTTGATGATATGATGATAAATTACTCTGAATGGCACACGGAAAGGGCTCCACAAGGTAAGAAGGTAAATTCTGTTGAAGAAACCTCCTCCTTGAGTGATAAGATTGACGTGATTATGTCTATGCTTGTGAATGGTAGATCTAATGTTGATCCAAATAATGTTCCTTTAGCTTCATTGGTTGCTCAAGAAGAGAATGTTGATGTGAACTTCATTAAAAATAATAATTTCAACAACAACGCTTATAGGAATAATTCTGGTAACAACTATAGGCCATATCCTTCTGCTAATGGTAATGGTTATGGTAATTCTTATGGGAATTCTTACAACAATAATAGGAGTGTACCCCCTGGTCTTGAAGCCATGCTTAAAGAATTTATTAGTACACAAACTGCTTTTAACAAATCTGTTGAGGAAAAGCTTGATAAAATTGATATTCTTGCTTCTAAGGTTGATAGACTTGCTTCTGATGTGGATCTTTTAAAATTGAAAGTTATGCCTAATAAGGACATTGATAATAAGATTGCTACTACAGCAAATGCCATCCAAGTTAGAATTAATGAGAATATAAGATTGATGGCTGAATTGCATGCTAGGTGGGATAGAGAAGAAAATGAAAAACTAGCTAAAGAGAGTAATGTAGCTAAAGTTTGGACTATTACCACCACTAGTAATGATAATGATTCACATGTTGCTACACCTCCTACTATCAATGGTAAAATAATTGGTGTTGGCAATGTTTCTACTCCTAGTACAAAGCGTGCAAAATTACCTGAAACTGCTAAAACTGCTGAAACTGCTTGTGATAAAACTGCTGAAATTTTTTCCAACATTGGGGACAATGATCCCATTGCTGTAGATCATAATGGTTTATATTTTGATGATTGTCACATCTCTGAAGTTATAAAGTTCTTACAAAAACTTGCTAAAAGTCCCAATGCTAGTGCTATAAATTTGGCCTTTACAAAACATATTACAAATGCTCTCATAAAAGCTAGAGAAGAGAAACTAAAACTTGAAACTTCTATTCCTAGGAAGTTAGAAGATGGTTGGGAGCCCATCATTAAGATGAGGGTCAATGATTTTGATTGTAATGCTTTATGTGATCTTGGTGCAAGTATTTCTGTTATGCCTAAGAAACTCTATGATATGCTTGACTTGCCACCATTGAAAAATTGTTATTTGGATGTTAATCTTGCTGATAATGCTATAAAGAAACCTTTGGGGAGGATTGATAATGTTCGTATTATGGTTAACAATAACCTTGTCCCCGTTGATTTTGTTGTCTTGGATATTGAATGCAATGCATCTTGTCCCATCATATTGGGAAGACCTTTTCTTTGAACTGTTGGTGCTACTATTGATATGAAGGAAGGTAATATTAAATATCAATTTCCTCTCAAGAAAGGTATGGAACACTTCCCTAGAAAAAGAATGAATTTACCTTATGATTCTATTATTAGAACAAATTATGATGTCGATGCTTCATCTCTTGATAATACTTGATTCACACTTTCTGCGCCTAGCTGAAAGGCATTAAAGAAAAGCGCTTATGGGAGACAACCCATGATTTTACTACAGTACTTTTGTTTTATATTTGAGTCTTGGAAGTTGTTACTACTGTAGCAACCTCTCCTTATCTTTATTTTATTGCATTGTTGTGCCAAGTAAAGTCTTTGATAGTAAAGTCAATACTAGATTTGGATTACTGCGCAGAAACAGATTTCTTGTTGTCACGAATCTGGGCAGAATTCTCTGTAGGTAACTCAGAAAAATTTGCAAATTTACGTGCGTGATCCTCAGATATGTACGCAACTTTCATTCAATTTTAGCATTTTCATCTGAGCAAGTTAAGTGCCCCTGTAAAATTCGTCTTTACGGACTGTTCTGTTTTGACAGATTCTGCCTTTTATTTCGCATTGCCTGTTTTGCTATGTTTGATGGATTTCTTTGTTCCATTAACTTTCAGTAGCTTTGTGCAATGTCTAGAAGTGTTAAGAATGATTATGTCACCTCTGAATATATGAATTTTCAATTATGCACTAACCCTCTAATGAGTTTGTTTCGAGTTTGGTGTGGAGGAAGTTTTCAAGGGTCAAGAGAGGAGGATGATACAATATGATCAAGAAGAGTGAAAAGTCTAAGCTTGGGGATGCCCCCGTGGTTCATCCCTGCATATTTTAAGAAGACTCAAGCATCTAAGCTTGGGGATGCCCAAGGCATCCCCTTCTTCATCGACAACATTATCAGGTTCCTCTAGTGAAACTATATTTTTATTCAGTCACATCTTATGGGCTTTGCTTGGAGCGTCTGTTTGCTTTAGTTTTTGTTTTGTTTGAATAAGATCGGATCCTAGCATTCTTTGTGTGGGAGAGAGACACGCTCCGCTGTTTCGTATGAACACATGTGTTCTTAGCTTTATCTTTAATGTTCATTGCGAAAGTTGGACTATTTCATTCATTGATATATGGTTGGAAACGGAAAATGCCGCATGTGGTAAATGGTATAATGTCTTGAATAATTTGATACATGGCAATTGTTGTGCTCATATAGATCATGTTTAAGCTCTTGCATCATGTACTTTGCACCTATTAATGAATAACTACATAGAGCTTGTTAAAATTTGGTTTGCATGATTGGTCTCTCTAAGTCTAGATATTTTCTGGTTGAGGTGTTTGAACAACAAGGAGACGATGTAAAGTCTTATAATGCTTACAATATGTTTATATGTGAGTCTTGCTGCACCATTTCATACTTGAGTTTGCTTCAAACAACCTTGCTAGCCTAGCCTTGTATTGAGAGGGATTCTTCTCGTGCATCCAAATCCTTGAGCCAAAATCCATGCCATTTGTGTCCACCATACCTACCTACCACATGGTATTTCCCCGCCATTCCAAAGTATATTACTTGAGTGCTACCTTTAAAACTTCTATTCTTTGCCTTTACAATACATAGCTCATGGGACAAATAGCCTTAAAAACTATTGTGGTGAAGAATATGTACTTATGTGTCTTATTTCTTAATAAGTTGCTTGTTGAGCGGTAACCATGTTTCTGGGGACGCCATCAACTTTTACCTTTGTTGAATATCATGTGAGTTGCTATGAATGTTCGTCTTGTTTGAAGTAAGGGCGATTTTCATGATCAAATGGTTTGAGTATGCATATTGTTAGAGAAGAACATTGGGCCGCTAACTAAAGCCATGAATCATGGTGAAAGTTTCAGTTTGGACACAAAACCTCAATCTCTTATGAGAATATTAACTGTGGTTGAATGCTTAAGCATTAAAAGAGGAGTCCATTATCTGTTGTCTATGTTGTCCCGGTATGGGTGTCTAAGTTGAGAATGATCAGAAATCCAATGCGAACTTTCTCCTTGGACCCTTGTACAGGCGGCATAGAGGTACCCCTTTGTGACACTTGGTTGAAACATGTGCTATGCAATGATAATCCATGTTAATCCGAGCTAATTAGGACAAGGTGCGGGCACTATTGGTATACTATGCATGAGGCTTGCTACTTATAAGATGTCTTATACATAACACATATGCTTTGTTACTACCGTTGACAAAATTGTTTCTTGTTTTCAAAATGAAAAGCTCTAGCACAAAAATAGTAATCCATGCTTCCCTCTGCGAAGGGCCTTTCTTCTACTTTATTGTTGAGTCAGTTTACCTACTTCTTTCTATCCCAGAAGCAAACACTTGAGTAAACTGTGTGCATTGATTCTTACATGTTTACCTATTGCACTTGTTATATTACTTTGTGTTGACAATTATCCATGAGATATACATGTTGAAGTTGAAAGCAACCACTGAAACTTATATCTTCCTTTGTGTTGTTTCAAAGCTTTCTACTAAGAATTTATTGCTTATGAGTTAGCTGTTATGCAAGTCTTATTGATGCTGGTCTTGAAAGTATTATTCATGAAAAGTCTTTGCTATATGATTCAGTTGTTTACTCATTGTCTTCATCATTGCTTCGAATCGCTGCATTCATCTCATGTGCTTTACAATAGTATTGATCAAAATTATGATAGCATGTCACTTCAGAAATTATCTTTGTTATCGTTTACCTACTCGAGGGCGAGTAGGAACTAAGCTTGGGGATGCTTGATACGTCTCAAACGTATCCATAATTTCTTATGTTCCATGCTACTTTTATGATGATACTCACATGTTTTATACACATTATATGTCATTATTATGCATTTTCCGGCACTAACCTATTGACGAGATGCCGAAGAGCCGATTGCAGTTTCTGCTGTTTTTGGTTTCAGAAATCCTAGTAAGGAAATATTCTCGGAATTGGACGAAATCAACGCCCAGGGGCTTATTTTTCCACGAAGCTTCCAGAAGTCCGAAAGGGAAACGAAGTGGGGCGACGAGGCGGCCACACAACAGGGCGGCGCGGCCCAGGTCCTGGCCGCGCGGCCCTAGCGTGTGGGCCCCTCGTGACGCCCCCTGACCTACCTCTTCGCCTACTTAAAGTCTTCGTCGCGAAACCCCCAGTACCGAGAGCCACGATACGAAAAACCTTCCAGAGACGCAGCCGCCGCCAATCCCATCTCGGGGGATTCAGGAGATCGCCTCCGGCACCCTGCCGGAGAGGGGAATCATCTCCCAGAGGTCTCTTCATCGCCATGATCGCCTCCGGATCGATGTGTGAGTAGTTCACCCCTGGACAGTGACAGAAAGTTCTAAGGTTGTGGATGTGTTGTTGCCACTAGGGATAAAACATCGATGCTTTGTCTAAGGATATTTGTGTTGATTACATTACGCACCATACTTAATGCAATTGTCTGTTGCTTGCAACTTAATACCGGAAGGGGTTCGGATGATAACCTGAAAGTGGACTTTTTAGGCATAGATGCATGCTGGATGGCGGTCTATGTACTTTGTCGTAATGCCCTGATTAAATCTCATAGTACTCATCATGATATTTGTATGTTGTAAGGGTACATTGCCCCTATGTGTGGTTTTGGTAATTAATGACAACCCCTATGGACTAATGTTTTCATTGAGTTTATATGAAGGAATATTCCATAGGTACTACTTGCTCTCCATGTGTTGGATTCAAGTATGGATGCCATGAAGATAAAGATATACCTTGTGTATTGGCATCAAGATCATCGGTATGAAGATATATATGTGATATGATTAAGAAGAAGAAATGAAGATGGAGTTCTTGTGGAACTCAATATTAGCCATGCTCTATCTTAAGTGAGTATGAGAAGATACAAGGTTGAGTTGGGCAAGTTCAAGATGAGCATCTTGTGTGGATCACATGCTTGAAGCTTGCCGTCCACTTGGTGATAGTGAAGATGTGCATCAATGAACCTTTCCCATCATAGTGTATGGGGGAGCATTTGTGAGTATTCACGAAGTGACAATGATCAAGTGATGGGATGCGCAAGGCAAAGGTATGACCTTGATAGGTTTTCCTTTTGCCGGTCTCGAGGTGGTTGATGGGAGACCGGATTATAGGATAGATAGCTGCACTATCAAGAGGGGCTTTCGGTTGGTTAACTTGATCACATCGTCTTAGGGAGCTCAATCCTTGCATGCGTTGCATATTCTTATTGCTTCTTGGTATTTCTCGGTGTGAGGTTCTTGAGCTTGTTGCTAGCTTTACAACAAGCCCAAGTTCATCGAAAACGGAGTTCACATGCATCTTCTATTGCGTTTTCGAGGTTGGGTGATTTTACCGGTTATTCATGATATAAGGTTCTACCTTTTATATTCATGATAAAATCCCCTCCTACAGATTCTTGGGTTTTCACTTTCCATAAGATAGCATTTGTTGTTATCTTCCAAACAAAATTGGTTTCATGCGATTCGGAGTTCGGGAGCATTTGTTATTAAAGAAAAGGAAAAAGGAGAAAAGAAGAAAAAGAAAAAAAAAAGGGGAAGGAGCCAGCCGGCCGGACCGGGCCAGGCGCCGGCCCACCCGGTCGAAAACCGGCCTGGGAACCGGTGCCATCCGGGCGGAGTCCCGTGGGCCTGGCCGCCCCATCCGGCCCAGCACCCGGTTATCAACCGGCCCGCCCGGCCTGCCACCCCGGCCGGACCGGGCTCCTGGCCGGACTGGGCCACACCGCCCACGCGGCCCACCTGCTCCCTCGCGCGGCCTGTGGCAGTTTGCCACCCCTGCGCGCCCAGCTCCCTTCCGGTCGGTGGCCCGGCTGGGCCGGATGGCTGACCGGCCTCCTCGGCCCAGCATCCGGTCGTCTGGGCCGCCGGCCTCGGGGACGTTTTTCTAGCTGTTTTTTTGCCCGTTTTCTTGTCTTTTCCCCCCCCAACAGTTTTATTTGCTCCTAGCTATAAATAGACCCTTCTTCCACCTTGAGCAACTAGTTCTTCCCATTCTCTCTCCTCCATTGCTACTATTTGAAGAACTTGCTCTTCCCCTTGAATCCTCCAACCATTCTTGCTCATATTTGAGGATTTGAGAGAGGGGATCTAGATCTACACTTCCACCGAACCGTTTCTTCTCTAAGTGAGGGAATCTCTTGGGATCTAGATCTTGGAGTCTTTGGTTGACTTTCCCCCTTGTTCTTCCTCTCCAATCTCATCCTAGCATTCGTTGCTTTGGTGGGATTTGAGTGTGAAGGACTTGAACACCTCCGGTGTTCTTGCTTTGCATCATTGCATAGTGTTGAGCTCTCCACCACGATTTGTTCGAGTGAGAGACCGTGAGCTTGTTACTCTTGGAGGGTGACCTCCTAGTTGGCTTGGTGATTGGTGCTCCGGTGATCTCTTCAAGAAGATTGTGAAGAGGCCCGGGCTTCTCCTTCGTGGAGCTTGTGAAGTGGTTGTGGAGCTTGCCATCTCCGGAGCGGAGGAAAAGCTAACCATAAGGAAAGGGCCATTATCCTTCGTGGGTGTGGTTCGGAGAATAGGGTGAGCCTTCGTGGCGCGGGGAATCCTTCGTGGGACCTCCACTCCTCCAAACGTGACGTACCTTGTTGCAAAGCAAGGGAACACGGGAATACATCCTCGTTCTCCGCGTGCCTCGGTTATTTCTATACCCGAGCTCTCTTTCCTTGTGATAGCCATCGTGCTTGAAGTACATATATCTTGCTATCACTTGTGCTACATATATCTTGTGCCTATCTTGCTTAGCTCTAGTTGCTATTGTTACACTTAGTTGAGCTTAGCATATTTAGGGTTTGTGCTTGTAAACTAAACGATAGTTTAATTCCGCATTCATACAAGACAAATCCGCAAGAGTTTGTAATTGCCTATTCGACCCCCTCTAGGCGACATCTCGATCTTTCAATTGGTATCAAAGCAAGGTCTCTCCTTGTTTTAGGCTTCACCGCCTTGAGAGTAAAGATGTCGGCTAGTATAGTGCACAATGACACAATTGTCTTTAATGGCACAAATTATCTTTTGTGGAGAAATTGCTTGCTTTGTAAGCTTCGGACCTTGTGTCCACATATAGAGCAATTTCTAGATGTCGGTTTTTCTCCTCCGATGGATTCTCAAAATCTATCTTTAGAGGATGAGAAAAACTTACATCTTGAAGCTCAAGTATCTAATGAGCTTTTATTCTCTTTGAGACCCGATTTTCGTAGGTTCTTGATATATATCAAGCGAAAGTCGTCTCATGAGATGTGGATCAAGCTTAAGGAAATGTTTGGTGGATCCACTTCTCATTTGGTCGGTGGTGACTCCGAGGAGCTCTCTTCTTCTTCACATCATGAAGAGCTCCAAGTTGCTTCCACCTCCGGCCGTGATGAGTCATCATCTTCTTCCACTTCACCAACGTGTTGCAAGACACAAGGTAATGATATGGTGAGTGGTGAGGGAAATTGCAATGTTGATATTGTGCTCAATAGTGATGACTCTTCATCTCTATCTCATTGCAATGTTTCCTCTTTGGACTTAAACACATCTTGTATTGAAAATAATCTACATGCTTGTGTTGATAGTCCTTGCATATCATGTGTAAATTGCTTACATAGATCTCATGAGGATATGCTTGCCTTGTCTTGCTCCCATAATCAAAATGTTTCTATTTCCTCTAGTTGCTTGTTGACTAACATTGTAGAGGAAACCGAACACTCTATGGATCAAGACATGTTTTCAAATGAGGATTCAAGAATATCTTCATCTTCATTCTCCGGTATGCACATGTGCCTTATGGCAAATGGATCAAAGGTATCTCCTACTTTGACTCCTAACACTTCCTCTAATGATGAGAGTGATGATGATGATAATGATGAAGAATATAATACCTTGGTGCATAATATGGCAATGATATATGCTTCTCTTCATGGTAATAAAGAAGCTCGTGCTAATCTCGAACACTCTATGGATATCTGGAATAAATATAAGGAAACCATAGTGAAGTTGGAGTCCCATGTTGAAAATGAGGAAATGAGATTCACTCTCCTCAAGCATGAGCTAAAAGATGAGAAGCATACTAATTTTATGCTTACACAAAAAATTGAATCCTATATGCATGAAAATGAGAAAACTATTGTTGATGCTTGTGCTACTAACTCTAATTCTTGTGAAGCATCTACCTTAGAGGAGAATGTTGAGCTAAGGGCTCAACTTGAGTTGCTAACTAGCAATTATAGGGAATTGGAAGAAAGTCATAAAAAGCTCTCAAGCTCTCATGATGATCTTCTAATTTCCTATGATGGGCTAAAGTTAGCTCATGAGGCAAGTATCACTAAGGTAACATCTTGTGAGCCTCATATGGATGTTAGCACAATCTCTACTACAAATATTATATTGCCATGTGCTAGTCCTTGTAATCCATCTAGTCAAACTAGTGATACACCTTGTGTTGGATTACTCACTTTGCCTTGTTGCTCTAACAATGAAGCTTCTACTTCCTCTAGTACTTGCATTTCTACTAACCATGTAGAGGAAATCAAAGAGCTTGAGGCCCAAGTCCTTTCTTTAAAGAAAGACTTGGAAAAGCGTCATGAAGGGAAATCCGCACTTGACAAGATGCTAAGTGTGCAACAATCCCCCAATGACAAGAGTGGACTTGGATTCAACTCCAATAACAAGAACAAGTCCAAGAGCAAGAGCAACAAGAAGAAGGGCCAAGACAAAGTCAAGGATCCGGCCAAGTTGGTTTGTTTCAAGTGCAAGGTTGAAGGGCATCATGTTAGATCATGCCCATTGAAGAAGAAGAAGCACTTGAGTGAGAAACAACAAGGGAAACGGCCACAAGGTAAAGGTCAAGCTCATGCTCGACCTCAAGTTGAAGATAGGCCACTTCCCAAGAAGAATCAAGATATTGTTCCCCAAGAGAAGAAATCAATAAAGAAGAGAAAGGGGAACACTTGCTACTTATGCCGTGAGAAGGGGCACTTTGCTTCTTCTTGCTTAGGTGGTACCTTATCTAACCCTATAATTGTTGATAATGATTATTCTCTAGGGAAGGATAAGGATGGCAATGTGTTTGCCAAGTTTGTTGGAACTCAAAGTGGTTTCAAGAAAAGAACCATTTGGGTTCCCAAGCCTATTGTGACTAACCTCTTAGGACCCAACTTGATTGGGGACCAACAATCTCAAACTTGATCAATAGGTACTGAAGGAGATATGCCCTAGAGGCAATAATAAAGTGGTTATTATTTATATCTTTATGTTTATGATAAATGTTTATATATCATGCTATAATTGTATTAACCGAAACATTAGTACATGTGTGATATGTAGACAAACAAAGAAGTCCCTAGTATGCCTCTAAACTAGCTTGTTGATTAATGGATGATTAGTTTCATAATCATGAACATTGGATGTTATTAATGACAAGGTTATATCATTGTATGAATGATGTAATGGACACACCCAATTAAGCGTAGCATAAGATCTCGTCATTAAGTTATTTGCTATAAGCTTTCGATACATAGTTACCTAGTCCTTATGACCATGAGATCATGTAAATCACTTATACCGGAAAGGTACTTTGATTACACCAAACACCACTGCGTAAATGGGTGGCTATAAAGGTGGGATTAAGTATCCGGAAAGTATGAGTTGAGGCATATGGATCAACAGTGGGATTTGTCCATCCCGATGACGGATAGATATACTCTGGGCCCTCTCGGTGGAATGTCGTCTAATGTCTTGCAAGCATATGAATGAGTTCATAAGAGACCACATACCACGGTACGAGTAAAGAGTACTTGTCAGGAGACGAGGTTGAACAAGGTATAGAGTGATACCGAAGATCAAACCTCGGACAAGTAAAATATCGCAAGACAAAGGGAATTGGTAATGTATGTGAATGGTTCATTCGATCACTAAAGTCATCGTTGAATATGTGGGAGCCATTATGGATCTCCAGATCCCGCTATTGGTTATTGGTCGGAGTGAGTACTCAACCATGTCCGCATAGTTCTCGAACCGTAGGGTGACACACTTAAAGTTGGATGTTGAAATGGTAGCACTTGAATTATGGAATGGAGTTCGAATATTTGTTCGGAGTCCCGGATGAGATCCCGGACATCACGAGGAGTTCCGGAATGGTCCGGAGAATAAGATTCATATATAGGATGTCATTTTATGTGAAATAAAATGTCGCGGAAGGTTCTATGGAAGGTTCTAGAAGGTTCTAGAAAAGTCCGGAAGAAACCACCAAGGAAGGAGGAGTCCACATGGGACTCCACCACCATGGCCGGCCAGCCCTAGATGGGGTGGAGTCCCAAGTGGACTCCACCATAGGGGGCCGGCCACCCCCCACATGGGAGGTGGGAATCCCACCTTTGGGTGGGAGTCCTAGTTGGGCTAGGTTTCCCCCTCCTATGGAAGGTTTTGGTTTCGGGTCTTATTCGAAGACTTGGACACCAACACTTGGGATCCACCTATATAATGAGGGGCCAAGGGAGGGGGCCGGCCACCCCAAGACCATAAGCTGGCCGCCCCCCTTGAGTGGCCGGCCACCCCCTCCCAAACCCTAGCTTTGCTCCTCCACTCCATATTGCCCGCGTAGCTTAGCGAAGCTCCGCCGGACTTCTACACCGCCACCGACACCACGCCGTCGTGCTGTCGGATTCAAGAGGAGCTACTACTTCCGCTGTGTCGTCGTGGTGAACAGACAGATGCCATAGGATGGCTTGAGTTGGGGCCGAATGTGCGCTAGAGGATTCGGGGGAGGGTTTGTGATAAGATTGGACGAACTTCCGGATGCTTTCCTCAAGAACACAACCAAGGGTAGCGAAACAAGAAGAAGAACACAAGGATGAACTCCGCTCTAGATCTTTCTCTTTATTGCTCTTAGCAAATTACAGGTTTGTGGTTACAGGAACGTAGGTGCTAGGTCGTCCCTCAGATCGTGCCCGTAATGGGGCTACCTCCTCTCCTTATATAGGGGAGAGGTGGCTTACAGAGCAAGAAACCCTAATGGCATCTAAATGGCATCTAATGGCATCTTACAGCATCTTTGACTAGACAAACTACTTTTACAAAGTCACTTTAGTCAAAAAGGGCGGCGCCGGCTTCTTTAACCACGAGAGGTGACGCCCGGTTGCTTTTGGCGTCATCCTCCACCTTTGGCGTCAGGGCTTCGCTTAAAGCTACTTTGCTTAGCTCATACTTGTCTTCTAGCTCCTTAGAGAATCTTTGACCAGTCTTGCCGACGTGCTACAGTGACCCTGGTACCGGTTTTCCGGTACCTTTGCCTGTTATGCCGGTATCTTTTTACCGGTATCTTTTTACCGGTATCTTTGATCCGGTATCTTTGATCCGGTATCTTTGATCCGGTATCTTTGCTCTGGTATCTTTGCTCCGGTATACCCCTCATGGTATACCGGATTGTTTCATCCAACACTGTTGAACTCATCCATCATAATCCGGTTTACTCTTCAATCCGGTATCTTATTCTTTTATCCGGTATCTTTGGTTAGAGACGACCATGTCCGATATCAAATATTAAACCGGTATCTTGATGGCTCATACCATCCGGTTTGGCATGCCTTTGGCATACCGGGGGTCATCCCCCCAACATTAGTCCCCGAAGCTGGTATAGTCCGGTGGATCCTACCCAACGGACCATGCCAGGTTCTATTTTCTCAAGGTACCGGTTTAAACCTTCTGGCGTCTAGTTGAAAACCTTCCGGCGTCTCTACCGAAACCATCTCATCACACCGAATTCAGCTTTGGTATACTTGCTCCGGTATCTTTGCTCCGGTATCTTTGCTCCGGTATCTTTGTTGTCAAAAACTTTCTCGGTGAAGTCGAGAATATGTGGGGAGCAGTGCCTGTCAGAGACATACGCACTGTTTCTGACGCGTCATGCCAGGTTCCCATTCCAAACGTACCGGATTAATCCTTCCGGTTTCCATTTAAACTCATCCGGCTCCTTGCCGAACCCACTTAGCTGAACAACCATCATCGAACACCTCCGGCTTCTTTTCACGGTTCCTTGGTCTTCAATGCTTGTCTTGACGAAGTCGAGAATACCCCGAAACTTGTGCCCGTGAGAGACATGCGCCAGTACTGCACGGCGTGCCAGCGTCAGGCTTCAAATCCTTCGTCTCCCTCGCGCAGTTAATGTGGCGCACCGGATCCATGTGACCTTTCCGGAACTCGGGCCGCCGGTTCCGGCTATGATGACAACGACTGTGTTGTGCTTGAGGTATTTACATCACTTGCGTTATCTTGTGCTTTCTTTGTGGCGCCGATTTCAGCCGACTGGTAACCCTCGGTGCTATAGCACGTGACTTCCATTGGTGCCAAAGTCGGGGATCCTCCGGCTTCCATAGTGCAGAAGGCTTCGGCTTTTGATGCCGGAAAGCGGCGCTCCGGCTGCCAAGCGCCCTCAGGCCGAAAGAGGAAGAACCAGATTGCGGTCTCCTTCGGGTGAACCTTATCATCACAGCCTTCCGGTTTGCACCCTTGCATTTGCCCATACTGGGCGCGCTGCAAGGGAAGCCGGCGAGAAGGTCTCAGCGCAGCCGGGCCGGATCACTGAGCTCAACCGCGGCGAGGTCAACCTGGGCCCGCTACTAGAAAACGCTGAGAAGTGGAACCAGGCGGAGTTGTCTCCGGCTACCCGCGGCCCGGGCAAGGACAAGCTTCCGGTCGTTGTTACTTCCGGTTCGCGGAGCACGGCGCAGCACTTGAGCCGGCTTACGCGCGTCGCCAAGGAGTTTGACACCACTTGGCACGGTGCCAGCGGCAACGTGGTGGTAAGCCGCACACCTTAAACTTCAAAGCTTCATCTTTTAAATCTATGCCGGTTTTCAACTTCCCAGCTTATATGTACATCCTCCCAGTCCCCGAGTTTCGGGTTGAAAATGCAGTTCTTAGCGCGAAACGTTGCTGGAAACAAAAAACCGGCATAGCCAGTCCCCGAGTTTCGGGTTAAGCACGCAGTACTTAGTGCGAACTTACCAAGAGACCGGCATCTTCTTTTTTTTTTTTTTTTTTTTTTTTTTTTTTTTTATACCGGTATATACAGTCCCCGAGTTTCGGGTTAAGCACGCAGTACTTACTGCGAACTTGCCAAGAAACCGGCATCTTTTTTTTTTTTTTTTTTTTTAATACCGGTATATAGCCTTCTTGGGCGTTTACCGGAATAGATTTTGCCATCTTGGGCTTGTCACATATCGGTGTATAGCCTTCTTGGCGTATACCGGATTGAAATTTTGCCATCTTGGCATGTTTGACATTTTGCCCTCTTGGGCTTGTCACATACCGGTGTATAGCCTTCTTGGCGTATACCGGATTGAAATTTTGCCATCTTGGCATGTTTGACATTTTGCCCTCTTGGGCTTGTCACATATCGGTGTATAGCCTTCTTGGCGTATACCGGATTGAAATGTTGCCATCTTGGCATGTTTGACATTTTGCCCTCTTGGGCTTGTCACATACCGGTGTGTATAGCCTTCTTGGCGTATACCGGATTGAAATTTTGCCATCTTGGCATGTTTGACATTTCGCCCTCTTGGGCTTGTCACATACCGGTGTGTATAGCCTTCTTGGCGTATACCGGATTGAAATTTTGCCATCTTGGCATGTTTGACATTTTGCCCTCTTGGGCTTGTCACATACCGGTGTATAGCCTTCTTGGCGTATACCGGATTGAAATTTTGCCATCTTGGCATGTTTGACATTTCGCCCTCTTGGGCTTGTCACATACCGGTGTGTATAGCCTTCTTGGCGTATACCGGATTGAAATTTTGCCATCTTGGCATGTTTGACATTTTGCCCTCTTGGGCTTGTCACATACCGGTGTATAGCCTTCTTGGCGTATACCGGATTGAAATTTTGCCATCTTGGCATGTTTGACATTTCGCCCTCTTGGGCTTGTCACATACCGGTGTGTATAGCCTTCTTGGCGTATACCGGATTGAAATTTTGCCATCTTGGCATGTTTGACATTTTGCCCTCTTGGGCTTGTCACATACCGGTGTATAGCCTTCTTGGCGTATACCGGATTGAAATTTTGCCATCTTGGCATGTTTGACATTTTGCCCTCTTGGGCTATGTCAAGATGATATTCGACGAGCTATGGCCACTGGCCAACCCAGATATGCAGTGGTTTGACTTAGTAGTCAATGCCACGTTACTTGTGACATGTTGTAGCTGACTTTGGCGTGATACTTTGGCCAACCGGAATAAACAACGATCTGGGATATTTGATGGTGCCATGATAAACGGCGATCTGAGAGTTTGGATGATGCCATGATAAACGGCGATCTGAGATACTAGATGGTGCCATGATATACGACGATCTGAGAGTTTGGATGATGCCATGATAAACGGCGATCTGAGATACTAGATGGTGCCATGATATACGGCGATCTGAGAGTTTGGATGATGCCATGATAAATGGCGATCTGAGATACTAGATGGTGCCATGACATATTATGAGCTAAGAAAACTGATGGTAGCGATGAATTTTCATCGGAAAACGGTTGTGCCTGAAGACAAGGTTAGTCAATGCATATACATCATAAATATTTTACCTTAGTTGCAAGTCGACGCACAGGAAGGTCGGCCCGGCTTTGCTCGAGCCCGGCTTTGTCCGAGCTTCGCTGCCCCTAAACAAGCCACAGAAATACCTGCTACTTCCGCCCAAGCCCCGGAGAGCTCATCTCCATTTTACCTGTGAAAACTCTGTTCCTGTCTCATGAAAAGCAACCTCGTGAAATTTTCCCGGTATACCGGGTGGGAGTTGTATTAATGCGTTAAGCCCTCTTGGTGGTGCTGACTTTAACCGGTACACCGGTAGGCTTATAAGTTGAGCCGGTATTTACATGATTAAGACCTTGCCGGTTTGTTTTGGTTTTGCTCTGATCCTTGCATGGTGAAGATTCCGGATTTGTTTCCGAATCCAATCCGATGCACACTTGGTTCTTTTGCTTTGGCTCTGCCTACCTCTTTTGGGCGTTCGGCATATGAGACTCAAAGTTCTTTTGCCAAGCAAGCACTTTCTTGAATTTAGAAATAATTCGAAATGTTTCACAAAAAACCGGTATGACCGGGGTTAGTTAAATTTTCTTCTGGATTGTTCGTTTTCGGTCCCTTTTTCGTTTTTCACGTGCTTAGGACCTTCCGGTTTATCTTGCTTGCCATGAAGCCGGGTTTCGGGCAGCAGCAAAGTCGAAGACTCCGGTAGGTTTAGCACGTTACCAGACCGAAAGAGCGAACCTTAAGCAAACAAACCGGTATACGGAAAGAATAAACATATTGCATGCAATTTCGATAGAGGCAGTCCCCGAGATTCATTCGAGGTACCGGCATACTACAGACAGCAAATCAGGCAGAGAAAAGAACTCCTTACATTACCGGGGTTAATAGCGATAGGCGTGGCCAACGAGCCAATGGCGGCCTGCAGCAGGGTTGCTGCCGGTGGCGCGGTAGAGGTGCCGGGATGATCCCGTCGGGCTCCGTTGGATGCTTTGCCATGTGCCCGAACTTGACGGGCCCAGCGCCCTCCTCAGCTGCCGCTTCGCCAACGCCTCCTGCGCCAGCCATCATAACCTCGACGCTGCCGGCTGCGCGGTCGGTGCGCAGCCCGCGAGTTGGTGAAGATCTTGGCGGGTCTTGGCGCCTCCAGTACCGGCGAGAGGTACTGGCGCTCCGAGACGGTGCCGAGGTAGACGCGGTGGCTGCTGAACTCGATGATGCGGCCGTTCTTGGGGAAGATGCCGCCGTTGGCGAAGCAGCCCGTGTTGTCGTTGATGAAGTCCATGTCGAGGACGCGGTCGACGAGCGCGGTGACGACACGCTCGCCGTCGATGGTGAGGAGGCCCGCCCGAATATGTACTCCAGCAAGCGCAGCTGCTGGCCCCACGGTGGGCGCCAACTGTCGTCGTGGTGAACAGACAGATGCCATAGGATGGCTTGAGTTGGGGCCGAATGTGCGCTAGAGGATTCGGGGGAGGGTTTGTGATAAGATTGGACGAACTTCCGGATGCTTTCCTCAAGAACACAACCAAGGGTAGCGAAACAAGAAGAAGAACACAAGGATGAACTCCGCTCTAGATCTTTCTCTTTATTGCTCTTAGCAAATTACAGGTTTGTGGTTACAGGAACGTAGGTGCTAGGTCGTCCCTCAGATCGTGCCCGTAATGGGGCTACCTCCTCTCCTTATATAGGGGAGAGGTGGCTTACAGAGCAAGAAACCCTAATGGCATCTAAATGGCATCTAATGGCATCTTACAGCATCTTTGACTAGACAAACTACTTTTACAAAGTCACTTTAGTCAAAAAGGGCGGCGCCGGCTTCTTTAACCACAGAGGCTGACGCCCCCGGTTGCTTTTGGCGTCATCCTCCACCTTTGGCGTCAGGGCTTCGCTTAAAGCTACTTTGCTTAGCTCATACTTGTCTTCTAGCTCCTTAGAGAATCTTTGACCAGTCTTGCCGACGTGCTACAGTGACCCTGGTACCGGTTTTCCGGTACCTTTGCCTGTTATGCCGGTATCTTTTTACCGGTATCTTTTTACCGGTATCTTTGATCCGGTATCTTTGATCCGGTATCTTTGATCCGGTATCTTTGCTCTGGTATCTTTGCTCCGGTATACCCCTCATGGTATACCGGATTGTTTCATCCAACACTGTTGAACTCATCCATCATAATCCGGTTTACTCTTCAATCCGGTATCTTATTCTTTTATCCGGTATCTTTGGTTAGAGACGACCATGTCCGATATCAAATATTAAACCGGTATCTTGATGGCTCATACCATCCGGTTTGGCATGCCTTTGGCATACCGGGGGTCATCCCCCCAACACGCTGCCCGCTGGAACGGGGAGGTGGACGTCGTCTTCATCAACAACCGAACGTGTGACCGAGTACGGAGGTGCTGCCCGTTCGTGGCACCGGAACCGATCGTGATCAAGATCTTCTACGCGCTTTTGCAAGCGGCAAGTGATCGTCTACCGCAGCAACAAGAGCCTCCTCTTGTAGGCTTTGGAATCTCTTCAAGGGTGAGACTCGATACCCCCTCGTTGCTACCGTCTTCTAGATTGCATCTTGGCTTGGATTGCGTGTTCGTGGTAGGAAATTTTTTGTTTTCTATGCAACGTTATCCTACAGTGGTATCAGAGCTAGGTTTATGCATAGATGGTTGCACGAGTAGAACACAATGGTTTTGTGGGCGTTGATGCTCTTGTTATCTTTAGTTTGAGTACTTTGCATCTTTGTGGCATAGTGGGATGAAGCGGCCCGGACTAACTTTACATGACCGCGTTCATGAGACTTGTTCCTCGTTCGACATGCAACTTGTATTGCATAAGAGGCTTTGCGGGTGTCTGTCTCTCCTACTATAGTGAAGATTCAATTTACTCTTCTATTGACAACATTAGTATCACCGTTGTGGTTCATGTTCGTAGGTAGATTAGATCTCTCTCGAAAACCCTAAACCACGTAAAATATGCAAACCAAATTAGAGACGTCTAACTTGTTTTTGCAGGGTTTGGTGATGTGATATGGCCATAATGTGATGATGAATATGTATGAGATGATCATTATTGTATTGTGGCAACCGGCAGGAGCCTTATGGTTGTCTTTAATTTTCATGTTGAGTAGTATTTCAAAGTAGTTGTAATAGTTGCTACATGAGGTGAACAACCATGAAGACGGCGCCATGGACCTTGACGCTACGCCGACGATGATGGAGATCATGCCCGTTGATGATGGAGATCATGTCCGTGCTTTGGAGATGAAGATCAAAGGCGCAAAGACAAAAGGGCCATATCATATCACATATGAACTGCATGTGATGTTAATCCTTTATGCATCTTATTTTGCTTAGATCGCGACGGTAGCATTATAAGATGATCCCTCACATTAATATCAAGATAATATAGTGTTCTCCCCTCGTATGCACCGTTGTACAGTTCGTCGTTTCGAAGCATCTCGTGATGATCGGATGTGATAGATTCAACGTTCACATACAACGGGTGTAAACCATGTTGCACACGCGGAATACTTGGGTTTGCTTGACGAGCCTAGCATGTACAGACATGGCCTCGGGACAACGGAAACCGAAAGGTTGAACACGAGTCATATGGATGATATGATCAACATGTTGATGTTCACCATTGAAGCTACATCATCTCACGTGATGATCGGTTTTGGTGTAGTGGATTTGGATCGTGTACCACTTAACAACTATGAGGGATGTTGTATTAAGTGGGAGTTCATTAGTAATTAGATTAAAACATGAACTAATTATCATAAACTTAGTCTGAATAGTATTTTGAATTAATTTTGTAGTATTGGCATCCGTTTACTACTATGCGCTAGTCTTGTAATTGAGATAGAAATACTGTTAAAATCTGATAAGAAACTTTACGGATTGGTACCGTATTGTTAAAGAATCAAGAATTGATTAAATCCTATTGCAAACTTTTAGTAAACCTCATATTGTTGATTCAATAAGCTATGGTTTCAATTAGTACCTAAAGTTATCTTGTCTCCGTGAAACTTGAAGTTCAAATCTGTTTGAAAAGTAAGGAGCTGAAAATTTAGTTTTCAGAAATAATCAAGGTATGAGATATATGTGATATCTAAGACCTTATTGCAAGATGATAGAATATAAATTTGGTGAGACTACATAAACTCATAAGTTTTATGGGAATGTATGAAGGTTGAAGACGCCAGGCGTCACAATCCTCCAACTTTTGGGGCACTAATAATATTCGCATATCCATGAAGTTATCATCCTTAGTATGCACCGTTGCTAAGACTCGTCGTTTCGAAGCATCACGTGATGATCGGGTGTGATAGATTCTACGTGTGCATACAACGGGTGCAAGCCAGATTTGCACATGCGAATACCAAGATTAAAACTTTACGAGCCTAGCATGTACAGACATGGTCTCAGAAAGTCATCATGATACAATGGATAAAATTATGAGTGAAATTGTTCATCATATTACAAAGTTACTAATAGTGAAATCTGAAACACTTGTCATATGATGATCAACTTCAAAGTAAGAACCTCAAGGTTATTGGTATTTGACCAACAAACCTAGAAGTTATTGATGTTGAAGTGTTTTTCTGAATAATGAGGAAAGCTAAAAGAGAAACTGCAAAAGATATTTTGGCAAAAAGAAAAGAAAAGACTAGAAAGTCTAGCTCAGGTGTATATAAATGATATACATGTTATGGTTGTATTCCTAGTTAAGTCACTCAATGAAATTCTTGGGTATTAGTACCATATTGGTTGGTATGAAGTGTCATACAAAACAACGCAATACAAGAATACAATGGCCTAAGTGACTGACAAGGAATATGATAAGAATGCACGTCTGGAACAAAATAAAGTGTTATTATGTTTGTCGTTAGCATTCTATCTAGCCCTTAGAATTTATAATAAAGAACTTAATAATTGTTATTTTGCTCTGGTCAAATGAAAACAAAGAGTTGTTCAAATTATGACATTACTCCATGTATGATGGATAAGTTATTATAAATCATAATGGTGAAACACACATACATAACACTGACGCTAAAATGCCATAAGGCAAATGATTTGAATTCCACTTATTTGTGGAACCGCCGTTTATGTCATGTTAGAAAGGAACGCATGAAGGAACTCCATGCAAATGGATTTTTGGAGTCATTTGATTTTTGAATCATTTGGCGCTTGCAAATCTTTTCTAAAGAGAATGATTAAAATGCCGTTCATAGGCCAAAAGTTGAATGGGCAACTAACTTAGTGAAAAATACATGATGATATATGTGGTTCACTAGGCATAGTTGTGTGCGGGAGATTCTTCTACTTCATGAAAACTTTCAACAATGAATTGAGTATATATATGTGGATATATTCAATAAGGAAGAAGTTTGAAACATTTGAATGGATTCAAATAAATTTCAGCATGAAGTGGAAATCATCGTAATAGAAAAGTCAAATATCTATGATTGGATCATAGTGGAAATATTTGAATTACTAGTTTTAGCGAACATCTAAGAGAGTTATGAAATTGTTCTACAACTCACGTTTCTTGGAGTATCATAGTGATGATGAAGTATCCAAAAGACGTATCCAAACCTTGTTGGATCAATGATGAGATAAAATATTGATGCCATTATATTTTGTGGATTATGCTTTAGTGACTACCGCTTTTACACTTAATAGAGCATCATCATGATCCGTTGAAATGACATCATACGAGTTATGGTATGGGTATGAATCCTAATAGTCTTTTCTTAAAATTTTGGTATGCATAGCATAAGTAAATAAGTTTACAACCAAAATCGGATGAATGTCTTTGTTGGTTATCCCAGAGAATTGATTGGGAATTCTTCCCACTATGTAGACAAAGACAAAAGTGTTTGTCAATGTTTCTTATTTCCAAGAAATTGTTTCTAGCGAAGTATTTGAGTGGGAGGACAATAGAACTTGATAAGGTTTATGAACCTGAGCATAATGATCAGAGTAGCACAGCATCGGAATTGGTTTCGGAAGTGGCCACGACGATCATGGCTCCCATGACTACAAAGTGTTTTAGCCATGGAGATCGAAGTACATATTGGACCTTGTAGGTATGGTTTACTTTGCGATCAAATAAATGATTTGTGCACAAAGGATTGATTTTGAACAATGATAAACCAACTACAAACAAAGAAGTTATGATGGGCCCTGACTCCGTTAAAATGGCTATACACCATGAAATCCAAGATAGATGAATACTTTTTGAAAGTAAATGGATCTATGAAATTGATGGACTTGGATGAAATATCCTTGAAGAAAGCTTGACTTGTCGAAAAATTGTTTACGCTAGTAGGATGGCAAAATGCATTACTTATCAGAAGTATGTATTAAAGGTATATACAAGATACAACCAAGAGTTTTGCCTGTCCGTAGAATACTAGATAGGTATATAAACTTCAATTGGATGAAGTGAGTATCACGGAGTTGGAATCTTCACCAGATGAAATAGTCAAAGAGTTTTTGATTTCATCAAGAGACGATGAAGAGGCTTGCATTTGCAAGAAATTAAGTGGGAGCGCTGAGACATATTTATAATACTTTATGTAGGTGACATATAGTTGGTTATAAATGATGTAATTATATACTTGATTAAAAGGTTTCATTGAGAAATTAATTTCAATGAAAGGATATGGACTGAAACAAATTTAGTGTCAATATCTATGAAGATAGATTGAAACACAAAATAAGTTTAAGTCAAAGTACATAGAATGGATATTGAAATAGTTCAATATAGAAATATTAAGAAAATGTTCTTGTCATGTAAAGTTTTAACAAGACTTGAAGTATCTGATACTCAATGAGTAAAAACACATGAGTGATTATGGATTACGAATAATATGTACACAATCAGATGTCCTGTGCTCTAAAATGTTATGAGCATATACCAGAATGATTCATGAGATGATCATTGGACGACAGTAAGAGTATCCTTGAGTACTTTAGAAGAACCAAGGATATATATATATATAGTTTTGTATGGAGAAATGACAAACAAATCGCTGTAAGGTGATTACACCGATATTTGTTTTGTCACATATAAAAATAGAATTTCAATATCAAATTAGACTAAGTGTTTGTTTTAAAAGGTAGCACAATGAGCTAGAAGTTGTCTATGCTAGATTTAGAAGAGTTCTAAATATTGTGACGGAATCTACAAAAGAAGGCAAAGTATGTCATTGTTTTGACAATGACAAAGGATGTTAAGTCAAAAGGTTCTTTGAGAACTTGGTGTATTTCTGACAGAGTCAGAACTTTGAAGCTATATTGTGTGTGACAATATTAGTGACATATTTCAGACCGCGGAATTAAGGTTCCACCAGAAGACCAAACATATTTAATGCCGACTCATTTGGAAATGAGTGATGCGTTGAGATGCAAATGAATTACAAAATACATACGGTTCTGAGCATGTCAGATCCGTTGACTAAAACCTCTCTCATGAGCGAAACATGATTAAACACCAGAAGGCCAAGGTGTTATATCTTTACAAATGTAAACTAGATTATTGACTCTAGTGCAAGTGGGAGACTGAAGGAGATATGCCCTAGAGGCAATAATAAAGTGGTTATTATTTATATCTTTATGTTTATGATAAATGTTTATATATCATGCTATAATTGTATTAACCGAAACATTAGTACATGTGTGATATGTAGACAAACAAAGAAGTCCCTAGTATGCCTCTAAACTAGCTTGTTGATTAATGGATGATTAGTTTCATAATCATGAACATTGGATGTTATTAATGACAAGGTTATATCATTGTATGAATGATGTAATGGACACACCCAATTAAGCGTAGCATAAGATCTCGTCATTAAGTTATTTGCTATAAGCTTTCGATACATAGTTACCTAGTCCTTATGACCATGAGATCATGTAAATCACTTATACCGGAAAGGTACTTTGATTACACCAAACACCACTGCGTAAATGGGTGGCTATAAAGGTGGGATTAAGTATCCGGAAAGTATGAGTTGAGGCATATGGATCAACAGTGGGATTTGTCCATCCCGATGACGGATAGATATACTCTGGGCCCTCTCGGTGGAATGTCGTCTAATGTCTTGCAAGCATATGAATGAGTTCATAAGAGACCACATACCACGGTACGAGTAAAGAGTACTTGTCAGGAGACGAGGTTGAACAAGGTATAGAGTGATACCGAAGATCAAACCTCGGACAAGTAAAATATCGCAAGACAAAGGGAATTGGTAATGTATGTGAATGGTTCATTCGATCACTAAAGTCATCATTGAATATGTGGGAGCCATTATGGATCTCCAGATCCCGCTATTGGTTATTGGTCGGAGTGAGTACTCAACCATGTCCGCATAGTTCTCGAACCGTAGGGTGACACACTTAAAGTTGGATGTTGAAATGGTAGCACTTGAATTATGGAATGGAGTTCGAATATTTGTTCGGAGTCCCGGATGAGATCCCGGACATCACGAGGAGTTCCGGAATGGTCCGGAGAATAAGATTCATATATAGGATGTCATTTTATGTGAAATAAAATGTCGCGGAAGGTTCTATGGAAGGTTCTAGAAGGTTCTAGAAAAGTCCGGAAGAAACCACCAAGGAAGGTGGAGTCCACATGGGACTCCACCACCATGGCCGGCCAGCCCTAGATGGGGTGGAGTCCCAAGTGGACTCCACCATAGGGGGCCGGCCACCCCCCACATGGGAGGTGGGAATCCCACCTTTGGGTGGGAGTCCTAGTTGGGCTAGGTTTCCCCCTCCTATGGAAGGTTTTGGTTTCGGGTCTTATTCGAAGACTTGGACACCAACACTTGGGATCCACCTATATAATGAGGGGCCAAGGGAGGGGGCCGGCCACCCCAAGACCATAAGCTGGCCGCCCCCCTTGAGTGGCCGGCCACCCCCTCCCAAACCCTAGCTTTGCTCCTCCACTCCATATTGCCCGCGTAGCTTAGCGAAGCTCCGCCGGACTTCTACACCGCCACCGACACCACGCCGTCGTGCTGTCGGATTCAAGAGGAGCTACTACTTCCGCTGCCCGCTGGAACGGGGAGGTGGACGTCGTCTTCATCAACAACCGAACGTGTGACCGAGTACGGAGGTGCTGCCCGTTCGTGGCACCGGAACCGATCGTGATCAAGATCTTCTACGCGCTTTTGCAAGCGGCAAGTGATCGTCTACCGCAGCAACAAGAGCCTCCTCTTGTAGGCTTTGGAATCTCTTCAAGGGTGAGACTCGATACCCCCTCGTTGCTACCGTCTTCTAGATTGCATCTTGGCTTGGATTGCGTGTTCGCGGTAGGAAATTTTTTGTTTTCTATGCAACGTTATCCTACAGGTACAAGTGGAGGGCATTGGAGATTTGGCTACTTCATGAAGAATTAAGGGATCTTCATATATTGTATTTTTACCAAGCCAAGTCATATGGATTATCGTCTATATCTTATAATCCAATGTTCCTCCTTGCGATAACTTATACTTCAACTCTTCATGTTTATTGTAAGTTACTTGCCCCTTTGCATGTTTGGTTTTGTACCAAATATGTGTATGTATGTGTTGTGTCTTACTTGCTTATCTTGTGTGTTCAAGTATGTTTGTTTGACTCACCATATACTTGTGTATTGTTTTGAGCCTAATGCATCTTGATGATATCTTATTTGGCTCTCTTTGAAGTGATTAATGGAACATCCCATTTTGGGGGAGTGATATGCTTTGTGCATCTCTCTTTCTTTAAAATGTGTGTACATGGGTACCACCACTTAGTATTGATATTGCAAGATTATCTAGTCACTATGTGGTGTGCCATACTCATGAGAAATTCAAATTCTAAATATCCATTAATCATCTCTAGTTGAATTTTAGTTGCCTCTTATTTAGAAGAAATGTTTTATCACATTATGGGGGAGTAATATGTTTTGTACATATCACAAGCCTAGAAAATGTGAACATATGAGGTTATGCCACTTAGAGTTGATGCTCTTAATTATCTTGTTCCTAGGTGGCATGTTTGCTCAAACAAGCTCCATTCCTAATAAAAATATTTTATTACTCATCTTGTGGGCTTTTGTTTGAATATGAAATTCTTGGTGCGGTTTTTTCCTCAAATACATATCTCTATATCTTATTTGGGACACCGTTTGCTTCAAGTTATTCTAATCATTGCCGTGCGTGATTGTGTGACTAGTTGAAGCTATCAAGAATCTTCATCCGTGCATAGTGCTCAATTCTATATACTTATCCTATGCCTTTTATTGTGAAGTTGATCCTTTCTAACATTGTCAATACTCCACCGGAAATTATTTCCAATATACTCATTGTCTTTGACAATTGATAACCTTGTATGTGGTTGAACTTTTTGGATCATCTTCACCTTGGATTGTTTCTTATTGCCTTATTTTATTTCCAACAAATCTTTGTTGCTCCCATGTGTCTTCCTTGTCCCTTTGAAAAATCTTTTGATAAATTCTCTTGATTCATATCAAGTGTTTGTTTTGGAAGACAAACCTTTTTCCTTACGGTACATTGTGCCATTGTGAAAAGTGTATAGGGTTTGGTTTATTTTGTTTGAACCTTGCTCTTTTGGGGAGTTTGCTATCTCATTCTTTCTTACATGATTTATTTGCTTGAATGAGATAAATCCTTGAGCATGTTTGCTTTATTTCATCCTTTATGCTCAATGGTTTCTTCTTAGTTCATTTGTTGAACTTTGTTGAACAAATCTTTTGTGATTTGCTTCTTAGATATAACTTGGACAACAAATTTGTTTTGTGGCACCTCTATGCCTTATCTAATTCTTTTGGTGTTTTGTCCAAAGTATATCTTTCTTGGATCTTTAAAGGTTTTGGTGCATGCTTATATGTAATTTGTTTATACTTGTAGCATGCTTGCTTTCTTTTGATCCATTATGTAGGATATACTCCATCAAATCCTAAATGGCTAAGATGTGCATGAAATTCGAACTTCATCTAAATATGCACATGTTTATATGGAGTGTGTCCTATATATTGTGGTTAGTCTAACCATGTTGGACCCAATAAGTTTGGGGACCAAGATGTACTTGAATGATGTTTTAGGTACATTGGAGATGCAATGGAGGCTTGTCTCATCTATAAGGAAGGTGTTGTCACCATATGAGGATTGGAGTCAAGCTAGGATGACCGATGAACTCTTATCTACTACATCAAGCCATTGCCATCTCGGTAACAAGTATCTTATTCATGCACTCTCATATAGCATCCAACCTCTTGTAGGTTGTATCTTGGCATGAAATTATTTATTTCAAAATATTGCGGTTCTTGAAAAACCCTTTTTAAAAGTAAAATTTCTTATTGAACATTTGAGTAATTTGAGAAGATGCATATGATAGGTTATATATATATATATCATATTTTATGATTCACCTATCACAAATATGCCCTCTAGCAATTTATTGCATATCAATTCCTCAAAGAGCTCTTGCGTGCAATATTGATGAATTTGTGAAATAAATCCGTATTTGTGATACTTGTTGCCTTTCTCAAAACACTCCAACTAGCTCTACTTCCCTTATTGTTAGTTGTAATGTTTTTGAGATCTAACTTGGTTGAAGCTCATTCATATACCATAAGTGAAAATTGGAGCCATAGGCTATATGTGCTTTTTTAAGCAAACATCCTTTGGTATATTCTATGACTTCATCTTGGATATCTTGTCTTATTTTACTTTATTAACCTCTCATGTGTGCATGTTTCTTTATGGATCACTTTGTCCACTTTAAGAAACTCATATACATAAGAGGGCTAATCCATCACCTTGATATCCTTGTTCTTTGCCAACCATCTTCTTATCCTTTTGATTTTAGTGTTGTTGGTAAAGAAGTTTTATGAGTGCTTGGTTTATTTGTTTTTCTTCATGCACTCATATCTCGTAATTGTTGGACTCAAGGTGTTCTTGATAAGCATATTCACTTTATCTTAGTTGTGTTCTAAATGATATATAGGGAGTGAGGATTCCATGTTTGTGCATATGGTATTCAAATGCAAACATTATAAATTGTGCACGAACCTTGGGGAGCTTTCTTATTTAGAGCACTACATCTCTCTTATCATGATATCTTTGTTTGTCCAACTGGATCTTTGATTGCTTGCTTTATTTGTGAAAACTTTCTCCATCATGTTATTCTTATGCAATCTTTGATCCTCAATATAGTTTGATTTCCTTCAAGTATTCATCATTGGATATGTGCACTTGATTCCACTCAAATTATGAGAAGTGCACACTTTGGGGAGGAACTCACATTATATTGGCCTTCTAAATTTTTCACCCATTTTGACAATCGATGCCAATGGGGGAGAAGTTTAGAGGGTTTAAGGGAATGGTTTTATACTTAAGTTTGGTTTGTGCTTAAGTGCTTTGCCTCTCATGCATTCCATATTTATATGTCTTGCATGGTTGTATATATATAGTGAAAACTATCCCAAAGGTTAATCTTGACAATGTATGCAATGAATTCATGTTCATCACACGTGCATACATTGTGGGGGAGTCTTCTCTATATATATTGGTTCTACTCACATCCATTGCATTTGTTGTAGTTGTGTGAGTAGAGTCGGTTTTGATATGGACTAGTTGCTTTGTGTTACTTGACCATATCAAATACAACCTCTTGTATACAACTTATTCTCGGATAAGTTGCGTACTTGTCACTAATAGTCATTATATAAACCCTCTTATTGTGGTTGTCATCAATTACCAAAATGGGGGAGATTGTAAGGGTACATTGCCCCTATGTGTGGTTTTGGTAATTAATGACAACCCCTATGGACTAATGTTTTCATTGAGTTTATATGAAGGAATATTCCATAGGTACTACTTGCTCTCCATGTGTTGGATTCAAGTATGGATGCCATGAAGATAAAGATATACCTTGTGTATTGGCATCAAGATCATCGGTATGAAGATATATATGTGATATGATCAAGAAGAAGAAATGAAGATGGAGTTCTTGTGGAACTCAATATTAGCCATGCTCTATCTTAAGTGAGTATGAGAAGATACAAGGTTGAGTTGGGCAAGTTCAAGATGAGCATCTTGTGTGGATCACATGCTTGAAGCTTGCCGTCCACTTGGTGATAGTGAAGATGTGCATCAATGAACCTTTCCCATCATAGTGTATGGGGGAGCATTTGTGAGTATTCACGAAGTGACAATGATCAAGTGATGGGATGCGCAAGGTAAAGGTATGACCTTGATAGGTTTTCCTTTTGCCGGTCTCGAGGTGGTTGATGGGAGACCGGATTATAGGATAGATAGCCGCACTATCAAGAGGGGCTTTCGGTTGGTTAACTTGATCACATCGTCTTAGGGAGCTCAATCCTTGCATGCGTTGCATATTCTTATTGCTTCTTGGTATTTCTCGGTGTGAGGTTCTTGAGCTTGTTGCTAGCTTTACAACAAGCCCAAGTTCATCGAAAACGGAGTTCACATGCATCTTCTATTGCGTTTTCGAGGTTGGGTGATTTTACCGGTTATTCATGATATAAGGTTCTACCTTTTATATTCATGATAAAATCCCCTCCTACAGATTCTTGGGTTTTCACTTTCCATAAGATAGCATTTGTTGTTATCTTCCAAACAAAATTGGTTTCATGCGATTCGGAGTTCGGGAGCATTTGTTATTAAAGAAAAGGAAAAAGGAGAAAAGAAGAAAAAGAAAAAAAAGAGGAAGGAGCCAGCCGGCCGGACCGGGCCAGGCGCCGGCCCACCCGGTCGAAAACCGGCCTGGGAACCGGTGCCATCCGGGCGGAGTCCCGTGGGCCTGGCCGCCCCATCCAGCCCAGCACCCGGTTATCAACCGGCCCGCCCGGCCGCCACCCGGCCGGACCGGGCTCTGGCGGACTGGGCCACACCGCCCACGCGGCCCACCTGCTCCCCCGCGCGGCCTGTGGCAGTTTGCCGCCCCTGCGCGCCCAGCTCCCTTCCGGTCGGTGGCCCGGCTGGGCCGGATGGCTGACCGGCCTCCTCGGCCCAGCATCCGGTCAGCCGGCTGGGCCGCCGGCCTGGGACGTTTTTCTAGCTATTTTTTTGCCCGTTTTCTTGTCTTTTTCCCCCCCCAACAGTTTTATTTGCTCCTAGCTATAAATAGACCCTTCTTCCACCTTGAGCAACTAGTTCTTCCCATTCTCTCGCCTCCATTGCTACTATTTGAAGAACTTGCTCTTCCCCTTGAATCCTCCAACCATTCTTGCTCATATTTGAGGATTTGAGAGAGGGGATCTAGATCTACACTTCCACCGAACCGTTTCTTCTCTAAGTGAGGGAATCTCTTGGGATCTAGATCTTGGAGTCTTTGGTTGACTTTCCCCCTTGTTCTTCCTCTCCAATCTCATCCTAGCATTCGTTGCTTTGGTGGGATTTGAGTGTGAAGGACTTGAACACCTCCGGTGTTCTTGCTTTGCATCATTGCATAGTGTTGAGCTCTCCACCACGATTTGTTCGAGTGAGAGACCGTGAGCTTGTTACTCTTGGAGGGTGACCTCCTAGTTGGCTTGGTGATTGGTGCTCCGGTGATCTCTTCAAGAAGATTGTGAAGAGGCCCGGGCTTCTCCTTCGTGGAGCTTGTGAAGTGGTTGTGGAGCTTGCCATCTCCGGAGCGGAGGAAAAGCTAACCATAAGGAAAGGGCCATTATCCTTCGTGGGTGTGGTTCGGAGAATAGGGTGAGCCTTCGTGGCGCGGGGAATCCTTCGTGGGACCTCCACTCCTCCAAACGTGACGTACCTTGTTGCAAAGCAAGGGAACACGGGAATACATCCTCGTCTCCGCGTGCCTCGGTTATTTCTATACCCGAGCTCTCTTTCCTTGTGATAGCCATCGTGCTTGAAGTACATATATCTTGCTATCACTTGTGCTACATATATCTTGTGCCTATCTTGCTTAGCTCTAGTTGCTATTGTTACACTTAGTTGAGCTTAGCATATTTAGGGTTTGTGCTTGTAAACTAAACGATAGTTTAATTCTGCATTCATACAAGACAAATCCGCAAGAGTTTGTAATTGCCTATTCACCCCCCCCCCCCCTCTAGGCGACATCTCGATCTTTCATATGTGCATTGTTATGCCTTCTTTATTTGTCAATTGCCCAACTGTAATTTGTTCACCCAACATGCTGTTTATCTTATGGGAGAGACACCTCTAGTGAACTGTGGACCCCGGTCCTATTCTTTACATCTGAAATACAATCTACTGCAATTGTTCTTTACTGTTCTTCGCAAACAATCATCATCTTCCACACAATATGGTTAATCCTTTGTTCACAGCAAGCCGGTGAGATTGACAACCTCACTGTTACGTTGGGGCAAAGTACTTTGGTTGTGTTGTGCAGGTTCCACGTTGGCGCCGGAATCCCTAGTGTTGCGCCGCACTACACTTCGCCGCCATCAACCTTCAACATGCTTCTTGGCTCCTCCTGGTTCGATAAACCTTGGTTTCTTTCTGAGGGAAAACTTGCTTCTGTATGCATCACACCTTCCTCTTGGGGTTCCCAACGGACGTGTGTTAATTGCACGCATCATGACTCCAAGAGGGGGTATTTATGCTCGATAGTAGGCTCATGCCTCTAGTTTTCTCGAAGAGCGACAATAACTTATAAGATTGTAGATGTGTTGTTGCTACTAGGGAGAAAACAACAATGTCTTATCCGAGGGTAATTTTATTGTTTACTTTACACACATTGCTTAATGTGATAATCTGTTGCTTGCAACTTAATACTAGAAAGGGTTCGGATGATAACCGGAAGTTAGATTATTAGTCATAGACGCAGTTGGATTACGGTCTATGTATTATGTTGTAATGACCAAACGAATCTCATAGTAATCATCTTGTCATGTATTGTTGATATTCTGTCAATTGCCCAGCTGTAATTTGTTCACCCAACATGTTATTTATCTTTATGGAAAGACACATCTAGTGAACTGTGGACCCCGGTCCTTTCATTTACACTGATAAATTCATCCACTGCGATCCTGCTCTGTTTACTTTCCGCAAGCATTGTTCTCCACTACAAGAAAAGTTCTGATAGACAACGTCCCAAAATCGTCCGCTAAGGGCCATTTTTCGTCGCCTATGGGCCTAACCCGACGATATGGGTTCTGTTGTCGAAATTGCGTCAGGCAAAGTCCTACGACGATTTTTTCGGTCCGTCGCGCTTGGGCGCCCTTCCGCCACGGAAAATCGGACCATTGCAGAAGTCTTTCCGGGAGCCCGTTGACTGCTGACGTCATGCAAACTGACACGTGGCAGATGCCGTTAACTGGCAGTTAACGACGTTAACCGGCTGAAATCCCGTGGTAGATGGTAGGCCCACACGAGGCCTGCCACGTCTTAAGCGGGCCGGCCAATTAAGTTTGCGGGCCGGGCCAGCTGACTTAGTTTGACCGGTCAACTATATAGCTGGGCTGGTCCATTAGTTACGTGGGCCGGGCCTAACCTCTAAGGTTGATTGGTCAAAACTTTAATGGGCCGGCCCACTAAGCATGTGGGCCGGCCCGAATGCACTCGTTTGACCGGTCAACAGGCAAAAGGGCTGGCCCACAAGACATGCGGGGCCCACTTTCCTGTTATCGGGCCGGCCCATTTAATAAGTGGGGTCCACCTTAAAGCAAATGGGACGGCCCAAGAAGTTATTGGGCTGGCCCAATTAGCATGTGGGTCCCACTTTCCTGCGATCGGGCCGGCCCATTTAGTACGTGGGGTCCACAATAGATCAAATGGGCTGGCCCAACAAGCCAGTGGGCCGGGTCAAAAACACATGTGGGTCCCACTTTCCTGTTAAAGGGCCGGCCCATTTAGTATTTGGGGTCCACCATATAACAAGTGGGCCGGCCCAACAAGAAAGTGGGCCAGGCCAAAAACACAGGTGGGTCCCACATTCCTGTTAAAGGGCCGGCCCATTTAGTATGTGGGGTCCACCATATAGCAAGTGGGCTGGCCCAACAAGAAAGTGGGCCGGGCCAAAAACACAGGTGGGTCCCACATTCCTGTTAAAGGGCCAGCCCATTTAGTATGTCGGGGTCCACCATTTAGCAAGTGGGCCGGCCTAACAAGATAGTGGGCCGGGCCAAAAAACACTGGTGGGTCCCACTTTCCTGTTAAAGGGCTGGCCCATTTAGTATGTGGGGTCCACCATATAGATAGTGGGCTGGCCCAACAAGATAGTGGGCCGGCCCAATAAGCAGGGGGCCCAATATAGCAAGTGGGCCGGCCCAAAATGAAAGTGGGTCCCACACTACTGTAAGTGGGCCGACCCAATCTGTTGTAGGGCCCTGGTTGTTTGACTAGTCAACTTGCATTAAATTTCATGAGCCTAAAATCTGATATCAATGATACACACAATTACATACACAAATAAAATAACTAGGAAAAGTACAAGGCAATTAATGTGCCCAAATAAAAAAATTACATAGAATCATTGAGGACTTCTATTAGCATCATAAATAACACATTGACATTTGGCAATCGCCTTGATTGAATCTTGTGTACTCTTTGTCAACATATCAGCTACAGATCTTAAAGCAGCAATACCTTGTCTTTTATAAAGTACAGCCTTGAGATATTTACTGTTTGATGAAAGGAATGGTCTAGGTTGACGGCTATGAGAAGATGCATCAGAAGAAAGATCAGAAATTTTTGTGGGCCTCTCTTCTGATGAAGATTGCTTCATCACAACTGCATTCTGATAATAATGCAAAAAGAGTTAAACGTTGAACTATGCAAACATGTATTAAGCATTGTCGATATGAGATAGTCACAAGTACTAAGCACAGACTTACATTATATCGTTGCATAGGCTCACCCCGGAACCTTTTTTGCGCTCTATCTTCTACTAAGGACTTCTTCATTACAACTGCATTCTAGTAATATTGCAAACATAGTTACAACAGTGAACTATTCAAACATTTATTATGCAATGTAGATATAAGATAATAACAAGTTGCATAAATAAGACAATGTATGGAACTTGTAGTAAGCACAGACCTACATCATAATGTTGCACAGGGTCGCTTTGGCGACTATGTTCTAATGATGACTGCTTCATTAAAACTGCATTCTGGTAATATTGCAAACATAGTTACAACAATTAACTATTCAAACATGTATTACGCAATGTAGAGGTCAGATAACAGCATGTAGCAGAAATAAGCACAAGATAAGATAAGATGCATGTACTAAGCACATACTGGCTCGCTGCAGGTCCTTCTCTTGCGTGCACTAGTCGTGGTCGACATGCCTGTCATTTTAGGTTCAGCCATCAAGTGAAATGCTAATCCTCCTGCTCCATTGTCCTTAATTTGTGTTTAGATATCACATTTAAGACCAAGTCAGTTGGTTTCAAATAACAAAAAACTTGAGCTGCCAAATAAATAAGCCAATATTTACCAGATATCAGATTAAAACCAACTAGATGTTGCTTTGCATGAGATACGAATTTCAGACATTCAGATTTAGAGTAGGGTAATGCCAAGGTTTTCCACATAAAGTAAACTGGCATTAAGAATGACCAAATGTCAGGTTCAAATCACCTTCGCCGTTACTCCAAGACAAGCATATCAAATAGGCAGAAACATAGTAAAGCATGAATGGCATTGCTATGGCAGGGTTCCAAGTGTTAATATCTTGCATAAGGAACAATGCATATATGTTATAGATAATAACGGAAGTAAACTTTCAAAATTACCAACCAAGAACTCAGATTCCAACCTTCCCTAGCGTCCCCGCTGTTAATGTTGGATGTTCTAATAAGTGGTTCGCATGATCAATCCCTAGGAAAAATAACATTGACAAGTTAGTCTACGATAATACAAAGACTAGACATGCACGCAGCAATAACGATACAAGCTGTGCGACAGGAGCATTTATGAAAAAAATAGCTATAAGCTAAAGACGAGGTATAAGAGCAAGCAGATTGGAAATGCACATAGCATGATTATAAAATCAGTGTGAGAATAGCAGGCACGAGAAAACAGCTAGCGGCTAGCGGTGAGCTAATGACGTGGTATAAGAACAACCAGATTAGAAATGCCCATAGCATGACTATAAAAGGAATAGCATGCAATACAAAAACAGTTGGCAGCAAATGAATGGGTATAAGGCTATAAATATATGGATGCACACAGGTGTCAGTAGAATGAACAAGATGGTAGCGACCGGATAATGCTTTTGTACTGTACAATATTTAAACGAACTTCATGCGAAGCAACACATCAAGAAAGTTAATGGCTTATGAGATCTGCAAATAACTACATAAAACATAGCTAAAGAAACACCGCGATCTAATGGGCTAGCGTACTAACCAAGCTGCGGCGGGGTGGACGGGGGCGGCAACTTGCATTCCAGCGGCGGCGAACGCGGGAGACGATGAATCGACCATGTTTCAGTAGAAGCGGGCGTTAGTGAAGCAGATCTGGTTGGCTGGCAAGGGATTCGGTGAAGTTGATACAGCCGCTGCGCCGAGGTAGTCGGTGGAATAGATCGGCTTCTGTGGAGGGGGGGCCGCGGTGAAGTAGACCCGGTTCCGTTGGAGAGGATCCGGTGCGTCGACAGGAAAGGCGTTGATTGCTACGCTGTGGATGAGGTCGGCAGTGAAGCAGATCCGTCGGTGGCGAGGTCGGCGGTGAAGCAGATCCGTCGGTGGCGAGGGCGGCGGGGTAGCGGATCAGGTGGGTGGACAGCCAACACGATCAAGGCTACGCTGTGGAGGAGTATGCCGGCGGCGAAGCAGATCTAGTACTGTAGAGAGTCAGAGCTTTGGCGTGTGAGAGTATTTTTGAGCTAATGGGGCGAATGGTTGGTGGGTGGGTGTGGGCCTGTGGGGAGGGTACGTTCGGGATCTAGGCAAGATATTTCATTGTTACCGAATGAGCCCTCCATGGTCGGTGGGTTGTAGCTTCCGGACCAGGGTTAAAAGGGTAAAACTGGTCACGTGATTTTCGAATGGATGCAGCGGGATGATTTGGCGCGCGGCCGAAATTTTCAGTTTCAAGCTACGAGCAGAACGACAAAAATAATATTCTTCCCCAGGGAGCTCTCATTTCTTCCTCTTCTCTTTCTCTCTCGAGTCTCTCCCAATCCCCCGGCTCCTCTCCCCCTTCTCTCCGACGGCCTCGCCGGCCGGAGACGAGGCCGACTTCTCTCTGTATATCGTACACCCTCCGAACTAAATTAATTGATTCAACTTTCCTTAGACGTGTATGTATCTAGAGTAAAAACATGTGTGGATACATCCATATTTAGATAAGCAAAGTTGAGTCAGCTAATTTGGATCCGAGGGAGTTAGTGTTGTTGTAATCTTAGATCCAATGTTTCCCATGAGCAGAATGGCGCAATGGAGTCGGGGATCTCGTCATCGGCTTCAGATCTGGCCTATGGTGAATCTGGCGGATCAGATCTGGCGGATCTTGCCGGCCAAACCCCGATCTGGTGCCATCAAGGTGATGGCGCTAACGGTGAGGCTTGCTTTGGTCAGTGCTTCAGATCTGGCCAATGGGGAAGTCAAGCTGCTAACGTTCACAAGCTCGAGGCATACGACGGCGTCATCCATCTTGCCCGTGAAAATCTTGGCCTTTTAGTGGCCCTTCTCAGAGCCAATATGCCGTTGCTGAGGCCCTTCTTCTCCTTCGTCTTGGCGACTACCGGCGACACCGTCCCAAGTGGTGCGTCCCCGGCGACGGAGTTGTTGGAAAGGATGCGGAGCAGAGATCTGATGTGCGGTCGAGAAGGACTCGATTGATTTTCTTCTATATGTTTTGGGGTCCTTTTTGTAAAGTTGCAGGTCCTATTAGTTATTGTCTAGTTCTTTTGGACCTCTATGTAATTTTTTGGACTAGTTTCCATTTGCACCGATAAACTTGAATTTTGACAAGTTCACGGGAAAAAAAATTCCTTTGCACATATGGCCTATCATGTATGAACATTCTTGAGATTTAAACTATATGTAATGGCCATCACTTGCGCAAGGGGCTCGTCTAGTGCGCACTAGTTTCCATTAGCACCGATAAATTTGAATCTTGACAAGTTCTTGGAAGAAAAAATTGATTCACATATAGCCTATCATGTATGAACAATATTGGGATTCAAACTATACATAGATGGCCAACACGTGTGCAAGGGGGTCCTCTAATGTGCATGATACGTCCATTTTGCATCACTATTTTATATCATAATTTGCTGCTATTCATTGATATATTTCATATTGGGAGATGATACTTATGTTATTTCATCTATTTTGCATATTTCATGATTATTTGGAGATCGCGCACCGGAGCCAGGATTCTGCTGGAAAAAGCACCGTCAGGATGCAATATTTCGGAAGATCAACAGTTGACGGAAATTATAGGAAAAATCCTATTTTTCCAGATGACGAAGGGAGCCAGAAGGGGGAGCCGAGGGGACCCGAGGTGGGCCCACCTCATAGGCCGGCGCGGCCCAAGGCCTGGCCGCGCCGCCCTGTGAGGAGGGGGCCCACAGCCCCCTCTCGCCTCCTTTTCTTCGCGTACGCCTTCGTCCCGAAAACCTAAGCCACAGAGGATAGTCGCGAAGAGTTACAGCCGCCTCTGCGGGGCGGAGAACACCAGAGAGAAAAAAGCTCTCCGGCGGGCAGGAATCCGCCGGGGAAATTCCCTCCCGGAGGGGGAAATCGACGCCATCGTCACCGTCATCGAGCTGGACATCATCTCCATCACCATCGTCATCATCTCCATCATCATCACCGCCATCTCCACCGCTGCACCTCGTCACCGCTGTAACGATTCGGGTTGGATCTTGATTGTTTGATAGGGGAAACTCTCCCGGTGTTGATTTCTACTTGTTATTGATGCTATTGAGTGAAACCGTTGAACCAAGGTTTATGTTCAGATTGTTATTCATCATCATATCACCTCTGATCATGTTCCATATGATGTCTCGTGAGTAGTTCGTTTAGTTCTTGAGGACATGGGTGAAGTCTAAATGTTAGTAGTGAATCATGGTTGAGTAGTATTCAATGTTATGATATTTAAGTTGTGGTGTTATTCTTCTAGTGGTGTCGTGTGAACGTCGACTACATGACACTTCACCATTTATGGGCCTAGGGGAATGCATCTTGTACTCGTTTGCCAATTGAGGGGTTGTCGGAGTGACAGAAACCTGAGCCCCCGTTGGTATATCGATGCAGGAGGGATCGCAGGATCTCAGAGTTTAAGGCTGTGGTTAGATTTATCTTAATTACTTTCTTGTATTTTCGGATGCTTGCAAGGGGTATAATCACAAGTATGTATTAGTCCTAGGAAGGGCAGTACATTAGCATAGGTTCACCCACACAACACTTATCAAAACAATGAAGATTAATCAGCTGTATGAAGCGAAAGCACTAGACTAAAATCCCGTGTGTCCTCAAGAACGTTTGGTCATTATAAGTAAACAAACCGGCTTGTCCTTTGTGCTAAAAAGGATTGGGCCACTCGCTGCAATTATTACTCTCGCACTTTACTTACTCGTACTTTATTCATCTGTTACATCAAAACCCCCTGAATACTTGTCTGTGAGCATTTACAGTGAATCCCTCATCGAAACTGCTTGTCAACCCCTTCTGCTCCTCGTTGGGATCGACATTCTTACTTATCGAAGATACTACGATACACCCCCTATACTTGTGGGTCATCAAGACTATTTTCTGGCGCCGTTGCCGGGGAGTGAAGCGCTATTGGTAAGTGGAATTGGTAAGGAAAACCTTTACTGTTGTGCTGATTTTATTTCTGCCTGCTGCTATAAGTCATTATGGAGAGATCTTCTCTTCAATTTCTATTTGGGAAATCTACTACTACTGCAACGGTAGTGGATGAGGCGCCAGGTAAGGAAGTAATACCATATAAAATACCTATGAAAATTATTGAACGTGTTATGGATAACCGCTATGAAGGGGATGGAACTGTCCATCCTGGTGATCATTTACTGTTTTTACATGAATTATGTGGGTTATTCAAATGTGCAGGTATTGCTATGGATGAAGTTAGAAAGAAACTATTCTCTATATCACTGTCTGGTAAAGCAGCGCACTGGTATAAATTGCTGAAGAATAGGGATTCTCTTGATTGGGAGGACATTGTGCCTTTATTTTATTCCAAATTCTATCCTCCAAGTGAAATTCACAAAGATCGGAACCGCATATATAATTTCTGGCCTCATGATGGAGAGAGTATTGCCCAAGCTTGGGGGAGATTGAAGTCTTTAATGCTCAAATGCCCCATTCATGAGCTTCCTGGTAATATTATTATTGATAATTTCTATGCAAGATTGTCTTTTCAAGATAAGACTTTGCTGGATACTTCTTGTTCTGGATCATTTACACGCAACAAAGAAGAGTTTAAAAGGGACCTTCTTGATCGGATCCAGGAGAATACTGAAGGATGGGAGAACGACAAAGATAGAGAGTCAGGTATAAATTATGATTATAAATGCATTGAAGCTTTTATGGATACTGATAAATTTCGTAATATGAGTGCTACTTATGGTCTTGATTCTCAAGTCGTTGCAAATCTTTATGAAGCTTTTGCCTCTCATTATGAATTGCCTAAGAAGAATTTTGATAAGTATCATGAACCGTATAAAGATTAAATTGATTCATCTATAAATAAATGTGTTGTAGTTGAAACTGTTGATCATGTTATTCCTGAAGCTTATATTGGAAAAACTCCTTTTCCTGCTAAAATGAAGGAGCACTCTGTTATAAATAGTGCGGTTCATAAAAGTGAAAAGAAACCTATAGAACCTGAAGAACAAATAAAAGTTGAACCTGCTGTTGCAATTATTAAAGATCTTGTGACTGAAAATGTGGAGGATGGTCATATTATTTTCTGTGAAGATGCCTCTAATATTGTTTCACATCCTAATAAATCCAAGCAAGCTAGTGTTCCTATGCTATCTGTTAGAATTGGTGATCATTGTTATTATGGTTTATGTGATATTGGTGCAAGTATTAGTGCTATTCCTTATGAGCTTTACACGGAGATTATGCACGAAATTGGTTCTTGTGAATTTGAAGATATTGATGTGGTTATTCGGCTAGCTAATAGAGAAACTATCTCTCCAATTGGTATTGTTCGAGATGTGGAAGTTCTATGTGGTAAGATTAAATATCCTGCTGACTTTTTGGTACTTGGTTCTGCTGCTAGTAAGTATTGTCCTATCATTTTCGGTAGACCTTTTCTAAATACTTGTGGAGCTATTATAGATTGCAAGAAAGAGAAAATTTTGACTAAATTTGCTGGTGAATCTTATGAGTTTAACTTCTCTAAATTTGCCAAAACTCCTTATAAAGCGGATTTGCCTAATAATGATTTTAAAGTTGAACAGTGTGCATCTATTGCTCTTGCTCCTAGTAATCCTTTGCAGCAACATTTGGAGAATAGTGAGAGTGAAGTCTTTAGGGAAGAAAGAAATGAGCTTGATGAAATTTTCCTTCGTCAACCTATTCTTAAACATGACTTGCCGGTTGAAGATCTAGGTACAACACCACCACCAAAGGAAGATCCTGTTTTCGATTTAAAACCATTGCTTGATAATCTTAAGTATGCTCATATTGATGATAAGAAAATATATCCTATTATTATTAGTTCTAAGCTTTCAGATATTGAGGAAGAAAGGTTACTGGAAATATTGAAGAAACACCGAGGAGCTATTGGCTACACTCTTGATGATTTAAAGGGGATTTCTCCCTCTATTTGCCAACATGCTATCAATATGGAAGATGATGCAAAGCCAGTTGTTGAACATCAACGTCGTCTAATTCCGAAGATGAAGGAGGTGGTAAGGAATGAGGTATTAAAACTTCTTGAAGCTGGTATTATATATCCTATTGCTGATAGTAGATGGGTTAGTCCTGTGCATTGTGTTCCTAAGAAAGGAGGAATGACTGTTGTACCTAATGATAATGATGAGCTCATCCCTCAAAGAGTAGTTGTAGGGTATAGAATGTGCATTGATTTTCGAAAAGTTAATAAAGTTACTAAGAAAGATCATTACCCTTTACCCTTTATTGATCAAATGCTAGAAAGGTTGTCTAAAAATACTCATTTTTGCTTTCTTGATGGTTATTCTGGGTTTTCACAAATTGCTGGTAAAACTAAAGATCAAGAGAAAACCACTTTCACTTGTCCCTATGGAACTTATGCTTATAGGCGTATGCCTTTTGGTTTATGTAATGCTCCTGCTACTTTTCAAAGATGCATGTCTGCTATTTTTCATGGCTTTTGCGAGAGTATTGTAGAGGTATTCATGGATGATTTTTCTGTCTAAGGGGAATTCTTTTGATAATTGCTTGCGAAACCTCGATAAAGTTTTGCAGAGATGTGAAGAAACTAACCTTGTTCTTAATTGGGAGAAATGCCACTTTATGGTTAATGAAGGAATTGTATTGGGACATAAAATTTCCGAGAGAGGTATTGAAGTTGATAGAGCTAAAGTTGAAGCAATTGAGAAGATGCCCTATCCGAGGGATGTTAAAGGTATTCGTAGTGTTCTTGGTCATGCTGGGTTTTATAGGAGATTTATTAAAGATTTCTCCAAGATTTCAAAGCCTCTTACTAATCTTCTTCAAAAAGATGTACCTTTTGTTTTTGATGATGATTGTAAGGAAGCTTTTGAAACTCTAAAGAAAGCATTAACAACTGCTCCTGTAGTTGAACCTCCTGAATGGAATTTGCCTTTTGAAATAATGTGTGATGCTAGTGATTTTGCTGTAGGTGCTGTTCTTGGACAGCGAGTAGATAAAAAATTAAATGTTATTCATTATGCTAGCAAGACATTTGATGCTGCTCAAAGAAATTATGCTACAACTGAAAAAGAATTGTTAGCTGTAGTCTTTGCTTGTGACAAGTTTAGATCCTATATTGTTGATTCAAAAGTTACAATTCATACTGATCATGCTGCAATTAGATACCTTATGACAAAGAAAGATGCTAAGCCAAGGCTTATTAGATGGGTACTTCTTTTGCAAGAATTTGATTTACATATTATAGATAGGAAAGGTGCTGATAATCCTGTTGCTGATAATTTGTCTAGATTGGAAAATATTGCTTATGATCCTGTTCCTGTTAATGATAGTTTTCCAAATGAACAATTGGCTGTAATAAAGGTAAACTCGCGAGATAGCCCTTGGTATGCTGATTATGCTAACTTTATTGTATCCAAGTACTTGCCTCCAACCTTTTCAGCTCAGCAAAGGAGGAAATTCTTTTATGACTTGAGGCATTATTTTTGGGATGACCCACACCTATATAAAGAAGGAGTAGATGGTATTATGCGAAGATGTGTTCCTGAATATGAACAACAGGAGATATTGAGTAAATGTCATGGTAGTGCTTATGGAGGACATCACGCCGGAGATAGAACCGCACAAAAGGTTCTACAATCAGGTTTTTATTGGCCAACTCTCTTCAAAGATGCAAGGAAGTTTATTTTATCTTGTGATGAATGTCAAAGGGTTGGTAATATCTCCAGACGCAATGAAATGCCTATGAATTATACTCTTGTTATTGAACCATTCGATTGTTGGGGATTCGACTTCATGGGTCCTTTCCCTTCTTCAGAAGGTAACACTCATATACTTGTCGATGTTGATTATGTTACTAAATGGGTAGAAGCTATACCCACAAAAAGTGCTGATGGTGAGACTTCTTTAAAAATGCTTTTAGATATTATTTTTCCTAGATTTGGAGTACCTAGATATATTATGACTGATGGAGGTTCTCATTTTATTCATGGAGGTTTTAGAAAAACTCTTGCTAAGTATGGTATTAATCATAGAATTGCTTCCGCTTATCATCCTCAAACTAGTGGGCAAGTAGAACTATCAAATAGAGAGATTAAGTCTATCTTGCAAAAGACTGTTAATAAAACTAGAAAGAACTGGGCTATTAAATTGAAGGACGCACTATGGGCTTATAGAACTGCTTATAAAAATCCCATGGGTATGTCGCCTTATAAAATGGTTTATGGAAAAACTTGTCATTTACCTTTAGAATTAGAGCACAAAGCTTATTGGGCTGTTAGAGAACTAAACAAAGATCCTAAACTAGCCGGTGATAAGAGGTTGTTGTAATTAAGTTCTCTAGATGAATGGAGAAGTGAAGCATATGAAAATGCTAAACTCTTTAAGGAGAAAGTTAAGAAATGGCATGATAGAAGAATTATCAAAAGAGAATTTAATGTTGGGGACAAAGTCCTATTGTATCGGTCTCGTCTTAGATTCTTTGCAGGGAAATTACTCTCAAAATGGGAAGGACCATATGTCATTGATGAGGTTTATCGATCAAGAGCAATTAAAATTAGCTCTCTTCAAGGTAATGCCACACAAGTAGTGAATGGGCAGAGACTCAAGCATTATATCTCTGGAGATTCTTATAATGAAGATGTTGATATTATCCAAGTGGTAACTCCGGAAGCTTACATCAAAGGTCAAGTTGACAGTCCTGCAGAGTTCGACTTTGAATAGGTAACAGTACTGGTAATAAAAAGTCCGTGATTTACTTTTTCGAACAATGTTTTTGCTGTTTTTGGAAAATATGAAAAATTACGAGATCGAAACGGAGTGGAGGAGACGCACGAGGGCGTGCCCCCATAGGCCGGCGCGGGCCCCAGCCTGGCCGCGCCGCCCTATGAGGACACCGCCTCGTTGTCCCCCTCCGACTCTTGTTCGATCTGGTACTTTCCTTCTGACGTAGAAATTCCTGCTATATAATCCCCCGGACCCCTGGAGGTCCGTATATCGTTTTCTCGACGTGTTTTGTTTCGAGTTGTTTCTGCCAGGATTTGCTTCGGATCTAGAGGTAACATGTCTTCGTCAGAAACTCCAAAGGATAGCTCCTGCAAGGACTTTGACAACTTGTACATGAACGAGCTGAGGATGCATCCCAAGGAGTTGCTGCTCGTTGATGGGGAGCTGCAGATCAAAGATGTCCAGGGCCCTAAAGGAGAAGGAAGCTTGGAAGACAGGATGGAGAAGCTAGAACAAGAGGTCTTCAACTACAAGAAGATGGCTGAGCGTGAGGTGGATATCTTCCACAAGATTGTGTCTGAACTCATTGCTGAACACGAGAAGGAAACTGCAAAGCTATGGGGCGACATCCTCTCGCTTCACGACACCACCAACAAACTCCAAGCTCAACTCTATGACGTTCAGAATCAGAACTGTGAGTATGAAAACAGGTTTAAACACATAAGCCATGCTGCTAGTTTCAGGATTCCCGAGACCAAGATGTCGTTTGTTGATGGAGAGCCTCTTCCTTGGAAGTCTGATGATGGGAATTCATCACCACCATCACTGATACGTCTCCGACGTATCGATAATTTCTTATGTTCCATGCCACATTATTGATGTTATCTACATGTTTTATGCACACTTTATGTCATATTCGTGCATTTTCTGGAACTAACCTATTAACAAGATGCCGAAGTGCCAGTTGCTGTTTTCTGCTGTTTTTGGTTTCAGAAATCCTAGTAAGGAAATATTCTCGGAATTGGACGAAATCAAAGCCCAGGGGCCTATTTTCTCACGAAGCTTCCAGAAGTCCGAAGGAGAGACGAAGAGGGGCCACGGAGGGGCCACACTATAGGGCGGCGCGCCCCCCCCCTTGGCCGCGCCGGCCTGTAGTGTGGGGCCCCCGTGCCGCCTCTTGACCTGCCCTTCCGCCTATAAAAAGTCTCCGTGACGAAAACCCCAGTACCGAGAACCACGATACGGAAAACCTTCCAGAGACGCCGCCGCCGCCGATCCCATCTCGGGGGATCCAGGAGATCGCCTCCGGCACCCTGCCGGAGAGGGGAATCATCTCCCGGAGGACTCTACGCCGCCATGGTCGCCTCCGGTGTGATGTGTGAGTAGTCTACCCCTGGACTATGGGTCCATAGCAGTAGCTAGATGGTTGTCTTCTCCCCATTGTGCTATCATTGTCGGATCTTGTGAGCTGCCTAACATGATCAAGATCATCTATCTGTAATTCTATATGTTGCGTTTGTTGGGATCCGATGAATAGAGAATACTTGTTATGTTGATTATCAAAGTTATGCTATGTGTTGTTTATGATCTTGCATGCTCTCCGTTACTAGTAGATGCTCTGGCCAAGTAGATGCTTGTAACTCCAAGAGGGAGTATTTATGCTCGATAGTGGGTTCATGCCTGCATTAACACAGGACATGTGACAGAAAGTTCTAAGGTTGTGTTGTGCTTTGTTGCCACTAGGGATAAAACATTAGTGCTATGTTCAAGGATGTAGTCACTAGTTACATTACGCACCATACTTAATGCAATTGTCTGTTGTTAGCAACTTAATACGGAGGGGTTCGGATGATAACCTGAAGGTGGACTTTTTAGGCATAGATGCAGTTGGATGGCGGTCTATGTACTTTGTCGTAATGCCCAATTAAATCTCACTATACTCATCATGATATGTATGTGCATGGTCATGCTCTCTTTATTTGTCAATTGCCCAACTGTAATTTGTTCACCCAACATGCTGTTCGTCTTATGGGAGAGACACCTCTAGTGAACTGTGGACCCCGGTCCAATTCTCTTTACTGAAATACAATCTACTGCAATACTGTTCTACTGTTTTCTGCAAACAATCATCTTCCACACAATACGGTTAACTATTTGTTACAGCAAGCCGGTGAGATTGACAACCTCACTGTTTCGTTGGGGCAAAGTATCTTGGTTGTGTTGTGCAGGTTCCACGTTGGCGCCGGAATCACTGGTGTTGCGCCGCACTACATCTCGCCGCCATCAACCTTCAACGTGCTTCTTGACTCCTACTGGTCCGATTAAACCTTGGTTTCTTACTGAGGGAAACTTGCCGCTGTGCGCATCACACCTTCCTCTTGGGGTTCCCAACGGACGTGCCAACCACACGCATCAAGCAAATTTCTGGCGCCGTTGCCGGGGAGATCAAGACACGCTGCAAGGGGAGTCTCCACTTCTCAATCTCTTTACTTTGTTTTTGTCTTGCTTAGTTTTATTTACTACTTTGTTTGCTGCACTAAATCAAAATACAAAAAAATTAGTTGCTAGTTTTACTTTATTTGCTATCTTGTTTGCTATATCAAAAACACAAACAAAAATAGTTACTTGTTTTACTTAATATCATGCATGTTTTTATTTCACTAGTTAAGCATAATGGAAAACAACAAAAATATGAGAGATCTTTATGAACTTTATCTTGAATTAGGACATGATGTGTTTGAAGAGAGAATTAAAAAACCCATGGAACTTTATATGCATGCTAATGGGAATGTTATTAATACGAATGCTTTGAACACTATTGTTGCTAATGCTATGGAAAATTCTAAGCTTGGGGAAGCTGGCTTTGATGAGCATGATCTTTTTAGTCCCCCAAGCATTGAGGAGAAAATTTTCTTTTATGATTACAATATGCCTCCTATATATGATGATAGCCACTTTGTTGAATTTGCTCCCACTACAACTAATAAAATTGATTATGCTTATGTGAAGAGTAATAATTTTATGCATGAGACTCATGATAAGAATGCTTTATGTGATAGTTATATTGTTGAGTTTGCTCATGATACTACTGGAAATTATTATGAGAGAGGAAAATATGGTTGTAGAAATTTTCATGTTACTAAAATACCTCTCTATATGCTGAAATTTTTGAAGTTACACTTGTTTTGTCTTCCTGTGCTATTCACTTTGTTCTTCATTGACTTGTTTATTTACAAGATTCCTTTTCATAGGAAGCATGTTAGGTTTAAATTTGTTTTGAATTTGCCTCTTGATGCTCTCTTTTGCTTCAAATACTATTTCTTGCGAGTGCATCATTAAAACTGCTGAGCCCATCTTAATGGCTATAAAGAAAGAACTTCTTGGGAGATAACCCATGTGTTTTTACCTACAGTACTTTGTTTTTATTTTGTGTCTTGGAAGTTGTTTACTACTGTAGCAACCTCTCCTTATCTTAGTTTTGTGTTTTGTTGTGCCAAGTTAAGCCGTTGATAGAAAAGTAAGTACTAGATTTGGATTACTGCACAGTTCCAGATTTCTTTGCTGTCACGAATCTGGGTCCACCTCCCTGTAGGTAGCTCAGAAAATTATGCCAATTTACGTGCATGATCCTCAGATATGTACGCAACTTTCATTCAATTTGAGCATTTTCATTTGAGCAAGTCTGGTGCCATTTTAAAATTCGTCAATACGAACTGTTCTGTTTTGACAGATTCTGCCTTTTATTTCGCATTGCCTCTTTCGCTATGTTGGATGAATTTCTTTGATCCACTAATGTCCAGTAGCATTATGCAATGTCCAGAAGTGTTAAGAATGATTGTGTCACCTCTGAATATGTCAATTTATATTGCGCACTAACCCTCTAATGAGTTGTTTCGAGTTTGGTGTGGAGGAAGTTTTCAAGGATCAAGAGAGGAGTATGATGCAACATGATCAAGGAGAGTGAAAGCTCTAAGCTTGGGGATGCACCCGGTGGTTCACCCCTGCATATATCAAGAAGACTCAAGCGTCTAAGCTTGGGGATGCCCAAGGCATCCCCTTCTTCATCGACAACATTATCAGGTTCCTCCCCTGAAACTATATTTTTATTCCATCACATCTTATGTGCTTTTTCTTGGAGCGTCGGTTTGTTTTTGTTTTTGTTTTGTTTGAATAAAATGGATCCTAGCATTCACTTTATGGGAGAGAGACACGCTCCGATGTAGCATATGGACAAGTATGTCCTTGGTTTCTACTCATAGTATTCATGGCGAAGTTTCTCCTTCGTTAAATTGTTATATGGTTGGAATTGGAAAATGATACATGTAGTAATTGCTATAAATGTCTTGGGAAATGTGATACTTGGCAATTGTTGTGCTCATGATTAAGCTCTTGCATCATATGCTTTGCACCCATTAATGAAGAAATACATAGAGTATGCTAAAATTTGGTTTGCATATTTGGTTTCTCTAAGGTCTAGATAATTTCTAGTATTGAGTTTGAACAACAAGGAAGACGGTGTAGAGTCTTATAATGTTTTCAATATGTCTTTTATGTGAGTTTTGCTGCACCGGTTCATCCTTGTGTTTGTTTCAAATAAGCCTTGCTAGCCTAAACCTTGTATCGAGAGGGAATACTTCTCATGCATCCAAAATACTTGAGCCAACCACTATGCCATTTGTGTCCACCATACCTACCTATACTACATGGTATTTTCCGCCATTCCAAAGTAAATTGCTTGAGTGCTACCTTTAAAATTCCATCATTCACCTTTGCAATATATAGCTCATGGGACAAATAGCTTAAAAACTATTGTGGTATTGAATATGTAATTATGCACTTTATCTCTTATTAAGTTGCTTGTTGAGCGATAACCATGTTTACTGGGGACGCCATCAACTATTCATTGGTTGAATTTCATGTGAGTTGCTATGCATGTTCGTCTTGTCTGAAGTAAGGGCGATCTACACTGAGTTGAATGGTTTGAGCATGCATATTGTGAGAGAAGAACATTGGGCCGCTAACTAAAGCCATGATCCATGGTGGAAGTTTCAGTTTTGGACAAACATCCTCAAATCTCTAATGAGAAAAGAATTAATTGTTGTTGAATGCTTAAAGCATTAAAAGAGGAGTCCATTATCTGTTGTCTATGTTGTCCCGGTATGGATGTCTAAGTTGAGAATAATCAAAAGCGAGAAATCCAAATGCGAGCTTTCTCCTTAGACCTTTGTACAGGCGGCATAGAGGTACCCCTTTGTGATACTTGGTTAAAGCATATGTATTGCGGTGATAATCCAGGTAGTCCAAGCTAATTAGGACAAGGTGCGGGCACTATTGGTACACTATGCATGAGGCTTGCAACTTATAAGATATAATTTACATGATGCATATGCTTTATTACTACCGTTGACAAAATTGTTTCATGTTTTCAAAATCAAAGCTCTAGCACAAATATAGCAATCGATGCTTTTCCTCTATGAGGACCATTCTTTTACTTTCAATGTTGAGTCAGTTCACCTATTTCTCTCCACCTCAAGAAGCAAACACTTGTGTGAACTGTGCATTGATTCCTACATACTTGCTTATTGCACTTATTATATTACTCTATGTTGACAATATCCATGAGATATACATGTTACAAGTTGAAAGCAACCGCTGAAACTTAATCTTCTTTTGTGTTGCTTCAATGCTTTTACTTTGAATTATTGCTTTATGAGTTAACTCTTATGCAAGACTTATTGATGCTTGTCTTGAAGTGCTATTCATGAAAAGTCTTTGCTTTATGATTCACTTGTTTACTCATGTCATATACATTGTTTTGATCGCTGCATTCACTACATATGCTTTACAAATAGTATGATCAAGATTATGATGGCATGTCACTCCAGAAATTATACGTGTTATCGTTTTACCGCTTCGGGACGAGCAGAACTAAGCTTGGGGATGCTGATACGTCTCCGACGTATCGATAATTTCTTATGTTCCATGCCACATTATTGATGTTATCTACATGTTTTATGCACACTTTATGTCATATTCGTGCATTTTCTGGAACTAACCTATTAACAAGATGCCGAAGTGCCGATTCTTGTTTTCTGCTGTTTTTGGTTTCAGAAATCCTAGTAAGGAAATATTCTCGGAATTGGACGAAATCAAAGCCCGGGGCCTATTTTCTCACGAAGCTTCCGTGAAGTCCGAAGGAGAGAGACGAAGAGGGGCCACGGAGGGGCCACACTATAGGGCGGCGCGGCCCCCCCCTTTGCCGCGCCGGCCTGTAGTGTGGGGCCCCCGTGCCGCCTCTTGACCTGCCCTTCCGCCTATAAAAAGTCTCCGTGACGAAAACCCCAGTACCGAGAACCACGATACGGAAAACCTTCCAGAGACGCCGCCGCCGCCGATCCCATCTCGGGGGATCCAGGAGATCGCCTCCGGCACCCTGCCGGAGAGGGGAATCATCTCCCGGAGGACTCTACGCCGCCATGGTCGCCTCCGGTGTGATGTGTGAGTAGTCTACCCCTGGACTATGGGTCCATAGCAGTAGCTAGATGGTTGTCTTCTCCCCATTGTGCTATCATTGTCGGATCTTGTGAGCTGCCTAACATGATCAAGATCATCTATATGTAATTCTATATGTTGCGTTTGTTGGGATCCGATGAATAGAGAATACTTGTTATGTTGATTATCAAAGTTATGCTATGTGTTGTTTATGATCTTGCATGCTCTCCGTTACTAGTAGATGCTCTGGCCAAGTAGATGCTTGTAACTCCAAGAGGGAGTATTTATGCTCGATAGTGGGTTCATGCCTGCATTAACACCTGGGACAGTGACAGAAAGTTCTAAGGTTGTGTTGTGCTATTGCCACTAGGGATAAAACATTAGTGCTATGTTCAAGGATGTAGTCACTAGTTACATTACGCACCATACTTAATGCAATTGTCTGTTGTTAGCAACTTAATACTGGAGGGGGTTCGGATGATAACCTGAAGGTGGACTTTTTAGGCATAGATGCAGTTGGATGGCGGTCTATGTACTTTGTCGTAATGCCCAATTAAATCTCACTATACTCATCATGATATGTATGTGCATGGTCATGCTCTCTTTATTTGTCAATTGCCCAACTGTAATTTGTTCACCCAACATGCTGTTCGTCTTATGGGAGAGACACCTCTAGTGAACTGTGGACCCCGGTCCAATTCTCTTTCTTGAAATGCAATCTATCGTAATACTTTGTTCTCTTGTTTTCTGCAAACAAACATCTCCCAAACAATACGGTTAACTCTTTGTTACAGCAAGCCGGTGAGATTGACAACCTCACTGTTTCGTTGGGGCAAAGTATCTTGGTTGTGTTGTGCAGGTTCCACGTTGGCGCCGGAATCACTGGTGTTGCGCCGCACTACATCTCGCCGCCATCAACCTTCAACGTGCTTCTTGACTCCTACTGGTCCGATTAAACCTTGGTTTCTTACTGAGGGAAACTTGCCGCTGTGCGCATCACACCTTCCTCTTGGGGTTCCCAACGGACGTGCCAACCACACGCATCAATCACCAAAGGAGTAATTCATCATCGGTATTGGCATCCCCATGGTTTGTTCCAAGCTTGGGGGAGTGCCGCGGTATCACATCATCACTATCTTTTACTTTTTATTATCAAGTAGTGTCATATCATGAGTAGGGAAGTTATCATATAAGATGGGTTGCAGTGTGGAAGTATCTCTCCTTTAGTTTGTCTATGTATCCCTTGGGGTGAGTTATCGTTATGAAATATTAATGAGAAGTCTTATCATTTACATATTGCACACCTTATTTTAGTTTGCAATTTCTATTATACGATTGATCTTGATTTTAGTATTGGTACCACTTTGGGATCATTGAGTAAATCTATTTGGTTTTGGCAAACTTAGCATTGGTCAATAGCAACAACACTTTGAGTTTTAAGTAGAGAAGAGGAAATACATGTAGATATGGTATTATCTTTCTTGTTAGTCCTTAGCTTAGTATTCTGAAGTTAAAATTGTTTGTGGTTACAAGTAAGATGCATGATTGTTTCTATCACATGTATATTTGTTTGTTTCCCTCAACTCTTATGCTTGCTAATTAACCTTGCTAGCCAAAGACCTGTACTGAGAGGGAATGCTTCTCGTGCATCCAAACCTTTAAACCAAAACCCATGCCATGTGTGTCCACTATAACTACCTATTATGTGGTATTTCCTGCCACTCCAAGTAAATACTTCATGTGCTACCTTTAAACAATTTAAAACTTTATTACTCCTTATTTGTGTCAATGTTCTATAGCTCATGAGGAAGTATGTGGTGTTTATCTTTCAATCTTGTTGGGCAACTTTCACCAATGGACTAGTGGCTTCATCCACTTATCCAATAACTTTGCAAAAAGAGCTGGCAATGGGGTTCCCAGTCCCAAATTAATTAACTTTCGTAATTTTACAAATAGACACTCCTCCATGGTATGAGATTGATTGGACGGCACCCGAGGATTCGGTTAGCCATGGCTTGAGAAAGCAAAGGTGGGGAGGAGTGTCATCTAAATAAAACTAAAATAAAAAGACACTCCTTCATGGTATGAGATCGTTGGCAGGCACCCGAGGATTCGGTTAGCCATGGTTTGTGAAAGCAAAGGTTGGAAGGAGTGTCAACCAAAAAGAGAACTTTATGGGAGCCGCTCTTTGTGAGTTTGTCTGGCAAGGGGGTTAGAGTACCCGCTACCAGTCGTTGACAACAACAAACACCCCTCAAAACTTTACTTTATTGCTCTCTATATGATTTCAAAACTTGAAAAGCTCTAGCACATGATTTAATCCATGCTTCCCTCTGCGAAGGGCCTATCTTTTACTTTATGTTGAGTCAGTAAAACCTATTTCCCTCCATCTTAAGCAAGCATTTGAGTTGTTGTGATCCAACCATCTATATTGTGATATATTTAATCATGCCTTTTATTCTTCCTTGTTTAGTACAAGTTTTATCTGATGAATATAGCTTTGAAGATTATCAATGATTATGAGGAGATTATTATGATTGAGTATGCAAGTTGTGCTATATAAGCTTTAAATATAAGAGCTCCGCTCGATAGATAAATATAATCTGTTAACTGTTCTTTGACCAAGAACGAAGTTTGCCATCACCAATTATGATTTCCTATGCACCTTTACTTGTGATTTCCTTTTACTTGTTTCAAGTTGAATTATATGAGGAAGTTGTTCACTAATATGTCTTGTGTGAATTAATATGATGCTTCTTGTCCGTATTTTATTTATCGACTCTTCACTCCATAAACATGTGGTCTTGTTTACTGAGCTCAGTTTCGCTTGGGGACAAGCGAAGTCTAAGCTTGGGGGGAGTTGATACGTCCATTTTGCATCACTATTTTATATCATAATTTGCTGCTATTCATTGATATATTTCATATTGGCAGATGATACTTATGTTATTTCATCTATTTTGCATATTTCATGATTATTTGGAGATCGCGCACCGGAGCCAGGATTCTGCTGGAAAAAGCACCGTCAGGATGCAATATTTCGGAAGATCAACAGTTGACGGAAATTATAGGAAAAATCTTATTTTTCCAGATGACGAAGGGAGCCAGAAGGGGGAGCCGAGGGGACCCGAGGTGGGCCCACCTCATAGGCCGGCGCGGCCCAAGGCCTGGCCGCGCCGCCCTGTGAGGAGGGGGCCCACAGCCCCCTCTCGCCTCCTTTTCTTCGCGTACGCCTTCGTCCCGAAAACCTAAGCCACAGAGGATAGTCGCGAAGAGTTACAGCCGCCTCTGCGGGGCGGAGAAGACCAAAGAGAAAAGAGCTCTCCGGCGGGCAGGAATCCGCCGGGGAAATTCCCTCCCGGAGGGGGAAATCGACGCCATCGTCACCGTCATCGAGCTGGACATCATCTCCATCACCATCGTCATCAGCTCCATCACCATCACCGCCATCTCCACCGCTGCACCTCGTCACCGCTGTAACGATTCGGGTTGGATCTTGATTGTTTGATAGGGGAAACTCTCCCGGTGTTGATTTCTACTTGTTATTGATGCTATTGAGTGAAACCGTTGAACCAAGGTTTATGTTCAGATTGTTATTCATCATCATATCACCTCTGATCATGTTCCATATGATGTCTCGTGAGTAGTTCGTTTAGTTCTTGAGGACATGGGTGAAGTCTAAATGTTAGTAGTGAATCATGGTTGAGTAGTATTCAATGTTATGATATTTAAGTTGTGGTGTTATTCTTCTAGTGGTGTCGTGTGAACGTCGACTACACGACACTTCACCATTTATGGGCCTAGGGGAATGCATCTTGTACTCGTTTGCCAATTGCGGGGTTGCCGGAGTGACAGAAACCTGAGCCCCCGTTGGTATATCGATGCAGGAGGGATCGCAGGATCTCAGAGTTTAAGGCTGTGGTTAGATTTATCTTAATTACTTTCTTGTATTTGCGGATGCTTGCAAGGGGTATAATCACAAGTATGTATTAGTCCTAGGAAGGGCAGTACATTAGCATAGGTTCACCCACACAACACTTATCAAAACAATGAAGATTAATCAGCTGTATGAAGCGAAAGCACTAGACTAAAATCCCGTGTGTCCTCAAGAACGTTTGGTCATTATAAGTAAACAAACCGGCTTGTCCTTTGTGCTAAAAAGGATTGGGCCACTCGCTGCAATTATTACTCTCGCACTTTACTTACTCGTACTTTATTCATCTGTTACATCAAACCCCCCTGAATACTTGTCTGTGAGCATTTACAGTGAATCCCTCATCGAAACTGCTTGTCAACACCTTCTGCTCCTCGTTGGGATCGACATTCTTACTTATCGAAGATACTACGATACACCCCCTATACTTGTTGGTCATCAGTGCACTAGTTTCCATTAGCACTGATAAATTTGAATCTTTACAAGTTCTCGGAAAAAATTGCTTCACACATATGCCCTATCATGTATGAACATTATTGGGATTCATATTATATATAGATGGCCAACACTTGTGCAAGGGGGTCCTCTAATTCTTGGGGATTTCAATCTCTCGATCTATCGTTGGTGGCCAGAACAACACACATGTGCATGGACTTTATGCGCAAAGGCGCGGGTGCCTCTAATAATTCATGTGTGTGCGTATATTTGAACATATTCTTGGGGATTTCAATCTCTCTCTCTCGATCTATATATCGTTGGTGGCCAAAAAACACACATATATACGCATGCACTTTATGCACAAAGGCGCGGGTGCCTCTAATAATGTGTATGCGCACTCGATCGATGATCCCTAAACCTTAAACCATAAAACCCTAAAACCCTAATCCCTAATCCCTAAACACCCTAAACACCCTAAACACTAAACCCTAAACACTAAACCCTAAACCCTAAACCCTAAACACTAAACACTAAACCCTAAACCCTAAAACCTAAACACTAAACCCTAAACACTAAACCCTAAACCCTAGACCCTAAACCCTAATTAACACTAACCCTAACCCTAATTAAACCCTACATATATAGGCCAACGACACTTAATTGCGCATCAAGCAGGCGACCAACTAATTAGCACTGATAAATTAATTAACTTGAATTTTGACAAGTTCTCGATCTCGAATGAAAACACATTTGATTAAGTTGTCTCATAATATATATATAATTAGTGTGCATGCGCGCATGGCATACCTTGCATATCATTCGTGCATATATTTCAATATATATTTGAACATATTCTTGGGGATATATATATATTTCAATCTCTCTCTCGATCTATATATCGTTAGTGGCCAAAAAACACACTTATATATATACGCATGCACTTTATGCGCAAAGGCGCGAGTGCCTCTAATAATGTGTGTGTGCACTCGATCGATGATCCCTAAACCTTAAACCCTAAAACCCTAATCCCTAATCCCTAATTATACCCTAAACGTACACCCTAAACACCCTAAACACTAAACCCTAAACCCTAGACCCTAAACCCTAAACACTACACCCTAAACCCTAAACCCTAAACCCTAAACACTAAACCCTAAACCCTAAACCCTAACCCTAGACCCTAAACCCTAAACACTAAACCCTAAACCCTAAACCCTAAACCCTAGACCCTAAACCCTAATTAATCCTAACCCTAACCCTAAAACCCTAGCTAGCTAACCCTAAACCCTAATTAAACACTAATTAAACCCTACATATATATATATATACGTGATGTCTACGCCCCCTCCTTTTCCTGTAGACAGTGTTGGGCCTCCAAGAGCAGATGTTTGTAGAACAGCAGCAAGTTTTCCCTTAAGTGGATCACCCAAGGTTTATCGAACTCAGGGAGGAAGAGGTCAAAGATATCCCTCTCATGCAACCCTGCAACCACAAAGCAAGAAGTCTCTTGTGTCCCCAACACACCTAATAGGTGCACTAGTTCGGCGAAGAGATAGTGAAATACAGGTGGTATGAATGAATATGAGCAGTGGCAACGCAGCGGTAATGTGAAGAAAACAGTAAACAAGCAGCGATAGCAGTATTTAGAAACAAGGCCTAGGGATTACACTTTACTAGTGGACACTCTCAACATTGATCGCATAATAAATAACTCTTTCTCATATGTGCTACATACACTCTTTTGTTGGATGATGAACACATTGCGTAGGATTACACGAACCCTCAATGCCGGAGTTAACAAGCTCCACAATTCAATGTTCATATTTAAATAACCGTAGAGCATAATAGATCATTGCAAAATAAACCAAGAACTAACATAGTGCACACACTGTCCACATTACACTATGAAGGAGGAATAGATCACATCAATACTATCATAATGATAATTAACTCCACAATCTACAAGAGATCATGATCATAGCCTACGACAAGAACCACACGGTGCACACACTAGTCACCTTTACACCATGCATGAGGAATAGACTACTTTAATAACATCACATGAGTAGCACACAACTAGTAGCGATACAAAGCTCATCATATGGATCTCAATCATGTAAAGCAGCTCATGAGATCATTGTATTGAAGTACATAGGAGAGAGATTAACCACATAGCTACCGGTACAGCCCCGAGCCTCGATGGAGAACTACTCCCTCCTCATGGGAGCAGCAGCGGTGATGAAGATGGCGGTGGAGATGGCAGCGGTGTTGATGGAGAAGCCTTCCGGGGGCACTTCCCCGTCCCGGCGGCGTGCCGGAACAGAGATTCCTGTCCCCCAGATCTTGGCTTCACGATGGCGGCGGCTCTGGAAGGTTTCTGTGGGTTTCGTCGAACGTCATAGGGTTTTCGCGACGGAGGCTTTAAATAGGCGGAAGGGCAGCCTCGGAGGGGGCCTGGGGCCACCACACCATAGGGCGGCGCGGCCCCCTGATACGTCTCCGACGTATCGGTAATTTCTTATGTTCCATGCCACATTATTGATGTTATCTACATGTTTTATGCACACTTTATGTCATATTCGTGCATTTTCTAGAACTAACCTATTAACAAGATGCCGAAGTGCCAGTTCCTGTTTTCTGCAGTTTTTGGTTTCAGAAATCCTAGTAACGAAATATTCTCGGAATCGGACGAAATCAACGCCCAAGTTCCTATTTTCACCGGAAGCATCCAGAACACCCGGGAAGGACCAGAGGGGGGCACTGGGCCCCCAGACCATAGGCCGGCGCGGCCCAGGCCCTGGCCGCGCCGCCCTATGGTGTCGTCACCCCTTCGACCCTCCTGCGCCACCTCTTCGCCTATATAAAGCCCCTGGATCGAAAACCCTGATACGTTCGACGAAAACACAGAAACCTTCCAGAGCCGCCGCCATCGCGAGGCCAAGATCTGGGGGACAGGAGTCTCTGTTCCGGCACGCCGCCGGAGCGGGGAAGTGCCCCCGGAAGGCTTCTCCATCGACACCGCTGCCATCTCCACCGCCATCTTCATCACCGCTGCTGCTCCCATGAGGAGGGAGTAGTTCTCCATCGAGGCTCGGGGCTGTACCGGTAGCTATGTGGTTCATCTCTCTCCCATGTACCTCAATACAATAATCTCATGAGCTGCTTTACATGATTGAGATTCATATGAGTTTGTATCACAATTTATCTATGTGCTACTCTAGCAAAGTTATTAAAGTAGTTCTATTCCTCCTGCACGTGTGTAAAGGTGACAGTGTGTGCACCGTGTTAGTACTTGGTTTATGCTATGATCATGATCTCCTGTAGATTATGAAGTTAACTATTGCTATGATAATATTGATGTGATCTATTCCTCCTACATATGCATGAAGGTGACAGTGTGCATGCTATGTTAGTACTTGGTTTAGTTGTATTGATCTATCTTACACTATAAGGTTACTTAAATATGAACAAATTGTGGAGCTTGTTAACTCCGGCATTGAGGGTTCGTGTAATCCTACGCAATGCGTTCATCATCCAACAAGAGTGTAGAGTATGCATTTATCTATTCTGTTATGTGATCAATGTTGAGAGTGTCCACTAGTGAAAGTCTAATCCCTAGGCCTTGTTCCTAAATACTGCTGCGTTACTACTGCTTGTTTCTTTGTTTCTTGTGTTACTACTGCTGCAATACTACCACCATCAACTACACGCCAGCAAGCTATTTTCTGGCACCGTTGCTACTACTCATATATATTCATACCACCTATATTTCACTATCTCTTCGCCGAACTAGTGCACCTATTAGGTGTGTTGGGGACACAAGAGACTTCTTGCTTTGTGGTTGCAGGGTTGCATGAGAGGGATATCTTTGACCTCTTCCTCCCTGAGTTCGATAAACCTTGGGTGATCCACTTAAGGGAAAACTTGCTGCTGTTCTACAAACCTCTGCTCTTGGAGGCCCAACACTGCTCTGAGAAAAGGAGGGGGAAGTAGACATCAAGCTATTTTCTGGCGCCGTTGCCGGGGACCAGAAAGCTACACAACAGGAATTTCCTCCCTCGTCAACCACGCGCCAGTCCTGGACAGCATCAAGTATTTTCTGGCGCCGTTGCCGGGGAGGAAAGTTAAAAGGTACTCACACTCCGGACCTCGGCTACTAAGCTATTTTCCGGCGTTGTAAGTACTCGAATCTATTTCCTTTAGATCCTGCAATTGCAACTTTTTGTTTCTTGTTTACACTAGTAAGGCATAATGGACAACATCTGTGAGCTTTTTATTCTATTTCCTGAGTCAAGACATGAATGGTTTAATGCGAAAATTAAAAAACCCATGGAATCTTATTTGCATGCTAGTAGCAATGATATTAGTATGAACGCTTTGAACACCATTGTTGCTAATGATATAGAAAGTTCTAAGCTTGGGGAAGCTGGTTTTCATGATCTTTTTAGTCCCCCAAGCGTTGAGGAGAAAATTTACTTTGACGATACTTTGCCTCCTATTTATGATGATTATAATGATATTGGTCTTTTAGTGCCGCCTACTATGGAGAGTAATTTTTATGATGATAATACTATGCCTCTTACACTTAATGAGAATAATAATGATAGCTACTTTGTTGAATTTGCTCCCACTACAACTAATAAAATTAATTATGCTTATGTGGAGAGTAATAATTTTATGCATGAGACTCATGATAAGAATGCTTTATGTGATAGTTATATTGTTGAGTTTGCTCATGTTGCTACTGAAAGTTATTATGAGAGAGGAAAATATGGTTGTAGAAATTTTCATGTTACTAAAACACCTCTCTATGTGCTGAAATTTTTGAAGCTATGCTTGTTTTATCTTCCTATGCTTGTTACTTTGCTCTTCATGAACTTGTTTATTTACAAGATTCCTATGCATAGGAAGCATGTTAGACTTAAATGTGTTTTGAATTTGCCTCTTGATGCTCTCTTTTGTTTCAAATACTATTTCTTGCGAGTGCATCATTAAAACTGCTGAGCCCATCTTAATGGCTATAAAGAAAGAACTTCTTGGGAGATAACCCATGTGTTATTTTGCTACAGTACTTTGTTTTTATTTTGTGTCTTGGAAGTTGTTTACTACTGTAGCAACCTCTCCTTATCTTAGTTTAGTGTTTTGTTGTGCCAAGTAAAGTCTTTGATAGTAAAGTAAGTACTAGATTTGGATTACTGCGCAGTTCCAGATTTCTTTGCTGTCACGAATCTGGGTCCACCTCCCTGTAGGTAGCTCAGAAAATTAAGCCAATTTACGTGCATGATCCTCAGATATTTACGCAACTTTCATTCAATTTGAGCATTTTCATTTGAGCAAGTCTGGTGCCATTTTAAAATTCGTCAATACGAACTGTTCTGTTTTGACAGATTCTGCCTTTTATTTCGCATTGCCTCTTTTGCTATGATGGATGAATTTCTTTGATCCACTAATGTCCAGTAGCATTATGCAATGTCCAGAAGTGTTAAGAATGATTGTGTCACCTCTGAATATGTTAATTTTTATTGTGCACTAACCCTCTAATGAGTTGTTTCGAGTTTGGTGTGGAGGAAGTTTTCAAGGATCAAGAGAGGAGTATGATGCAACATGATCAAGGAGAGTGAAAGCTCTAAGCTTGGGGATGCCCCGGTGGTTCACCCCTGCATATATCAAGAAGACTCAAGCGTCTAAGCTTGGGGATGCCCAAGGCATCCCCTTCTTCATCGACAACATTATCAGGTTCCTCCCCTGAAACTATATTTTTATTCCATCACATCTTATGTGCTTTTTCTTGGAGCGTTAGTTTGTTTTTGTTTTTGTTCTTGTTTGAATAAATGCTTGTGTGGGAGAGAGACACGCTCCGCTGGTTCGTATGAACACATGTGTTCTTAGCTTTTAATTTTCATGGCGAAGGTTGAAACTGCTTCGTTAAATTGTTATATGGTTGGAATTGGAAAATAATACATGTAGTAATTGCTAAAATGTCTTGGGTAATGTGATACTTGGCAATTGTTGTGCTCATGTTTAAGCTCTTGCATCATATACTTTGCACCCATTAATGAAGAAATACATAGAGCATGCTAAAATTTGGTTTGCATAATTGGTCTCTCTAAGGTCTAGATAATTTCTTGTATTGAGTTTGAACAACAAGGAAGACGGTGTAGAGTCTTATAATGTTTTCAATATGTCTTTTATGTGAGTTTTGCTGCACCGGTTCATCCTTGTGTTTGTTTCAAATAAGCCTTGCTAGCCTAAACCTTGTATCGAGAGGGATTACTTCTCATGCATCCAAAATACTTGAGCCAACCACTATGCCATTTGTGTCCACCATACCTACCTACTACATGGTATTTTCCGCCATTCCAAAGTAAATTGCTTGAGTGCTACCTTTAAATTTCCATTCTTCACCTTTACAATATATAGCTCATGGGACAAATAGCTTAAAAACTATTGTGGTATTGAATATGTAATTATGCACTTTATCTCTTATTAAGTTGCTTGTTGTGCGATAACCATGTTCACTGGGGACGCCATCAACTATTCATTGTTGAATTTCATGTGAGTTGCTATGCATGTCCGTCTTGTCTGAAGTAAGAGAGATCTACCACCTTATGATTAAGCATGCATATTGTTAGAGAAGAACATTGGGCCGCTAACTAAAGCCATGATCCATGGTGGAAGTTTCAGTTTTGGACATATATCCTCAATCTCAAATGAGAAAATTATTAATTGTTGTTACATGCGTATGCATAAAAGAGGAGTCCATTATCTGTTGTCTATGTTGTCCCGGTATGGATGTCTAAGTTGAAGAATAATCAATAGCGAGAAATCCAATGCGAGCTTTCTCCTTAGACCTTTGTACAGGCGGCATAGAGGTACCCCTTTGTGACACTTGGTAAAAACATGTGCATTGTGATGATCCGGTAGTCCAAGCTAATTAGGACAAGGTACGGGCACTATTAGTACACTATGCATGAGGCTTGCAACTTATAAGATATAATTTACATGATGCATATGCTTTATTACTACCGTTGACAAAATTGTTTCATGTTTTCAAAATCAAAGCTCTAGCACAAATATAGCAATCGATGCTTTTCCTCTATGGAGGACCATTCTTTTACTTTCAATGTTGAGTCAGTTCACCTATTTCTCTCCACCTCAAGAAGCAAACACTTGTGTGAACTATGCATTGATTCCTACATACTTGCTTATTGCACTTATTATATTACTCTATGTTGACAATATCCATGAGATATACATGTTACAAGTTGAAAGCAACCGCTGAAACTTAATCTTCTTTTGTGTTGTTTCAATGCCTTTACTTTGAATTATTGCTTTATGAGTTAACTCTTATGCAAGACTTATTAATGCTTGTCTTGAAGTGCTATTCATGAAAAGTCTTTGCTATATGATTCACTTGTTTACTCATGTCATATACATTGTTTTGATCGCTGCATTCACTACATATGCTTTACAAATAGTATGATCAAGTTTATGATGGCATGTCACTCCAGAAATTATCTGTGTTATCGTTTTACCTGCTCGGGACGAGCAGAACTAAGCTTGGGGATGCTGATACGTCTCTGACGTATCGATAATTTCTTATGTTCCATGCCACATTATTGATGTTATCTACATGTTTTATGCACACTTTATGTCATATTCGTGCATTTTCTGGAACTAACCTATTAACAAGATGCCAAAGTGCCAGTTCCTGTTTTCTGCAGTTTTTGGTTTCAGAAATCCTAGTAACGAAATATTCTCGGAATCGGACGAAATCAACGCCCAAGTTCCTATTTTCACCGGAAGCATCCAGAACACCCGGGAAGGACCAGAGGGGGGCACTGGGCCCCCAGACCATAGGCCGGCGCGGCCCAGGCGCTGGCCGCGCCGCCCTATGGTGTCGTCGCCCCTTCGACCCTCCTGCGCCGCCTCTTCGCCTATATAAAGCCCCTGGATCGAAAACCCTGATACGTTCGACGAAAAACACAGAAACCATCCAGAGCCGCCGCCATCGCGAGGCCAAGATCTGGGGGACAGGAGTCTCTGTTCCGGCACGCCGCCGGAGCGGGGAAGTGCCCCCGGAAGGCTTCTCCATCGACACCGCTGCCATCTCCACCGCCATCTTCATCACCGCTGCTGCTCCCATGAGGAGGGAGTAGTTCTCCATCGAGGCTCGGGGCTGTACCGGTAGCTATGTGGTTCATCTCTCTCCCATGTACCTCAATACAATAATCTCATGAGCTGCTTTACATGATTGAGATTCATATGAGTTTGTATCACAATTTATCTATGTGCTACTCTAGCAAAGTTATTAAAGTAGTTCTATTCCTCCTGCACGTGTGTAAAGGTGACAGTGTGTGCACCGTGTTAGTACTTGGTTTATGCTATGATCATGATCTCCTGTAGATTATGAAGTTAACTATTGCTATGATAATATTGATGTGATCTATTCCTCCTACATATGCATGAAGGTGACAGTGTGCATGCTATGTTAGTACTTGGTTTAGTTGTATTGATCTATCTTACACTATAAGGTTACTTAAATATGAACAAATTGTGGAGCTTGTTAACTCCGGCATTGAGGGTTCGTGTAATCCTACGCAATGCGTTCATCATCCAACAAGAGTGTAGAGTATGCATTTATCTATTCTGTTATGTGATCAATGTTGAGAGTGTCCACTAGTGAAAGTCTAATCCCTAGGCCTTGTTCCTAAATACTGCTGCGTTACTACCGCTTGTTTCTTGTTTCTTTGTGTTACTACTGCTGCAATACTACCACCATCAACTACACGCCAGCAAGCTATTTTCTGGCACCGTTGCTACTGCTCATATATATTCATACCACCTATATTTCACTATCTCTTCGCCGAACTAGTGCACCTATTAGGTGTGTTGGGGACACAAGAGACTTCTTGCTTTGTGGTTGCAGGGTTGCATGAGAGGGATATCTTTGACCTCTTCCTCCCTGAGTTCGATAAACCTTGGGTGATCCACTTAAGGGAAAACTTGCTGCTGTTCTACAAACCTCTGCTCTTGGAGGCCCAACACTGTCTACAGGAAAAGGAGGGGGAAGTAGACATCACCCCCCCTCTGGCCGCGCCAGGGTGTAGTGTGGGGCCCCCAGGGCTTCCCTCTGGCGGCTCTCGGGTGTTCTGGATGCTTCCGGGCAAAATAGGAACCTGGGCGTTGATTTCGTTCGATTCCGAGAATATTTCGTTACTAGGATTTCTGAAACTAAAAACAGCAGAAAACAGCAACTGGCACTTCGGCATCTTGTTAATAGGTTAGTTCCAGAAAATGCACGAATATGACATAAAGTGTGCATAAAACATGTAGATAACATCAATAATGTGGCATGGAATATAAGAAATTATCGATACGTCGGAGACGTATCAGCATCCCCAAGCTTAGTTCTGCTCGTCCCGAGCAGGTAAAACGATAACAAAGATAATTTCTGAAGTGACATGCCATCATAAACTTGATCATACTATTTGTAAAGCATATGTAGTGAATGCAGCGATCAAAACAATGTATATGACATGAGTAAACAAGTGAATCATATAGCAAAGACTTTTCATGAATAATACTTCAAGACAAGCATCAATAAGTCTTGCATAAGAGTTAACTCATAAAGCAATAATTCAAAGTAAAGGCATTGAAGCAACACAAAGGAAGATTAAGTTTCAGTGGTTGCTTTCAACTTATAACATGTATACCTCATGGATAATTGTCAACATAGAGTAATATAATAAGTGCAATATGCAAGTATGTAGGAATCAATGCACAGTTCACACAAGTGTTTGCTTCTTGAGGTGGAGAGATATAGGTGAACTGACTCAACATAAAAGTAAAAGAAAGGTCCTTCAAAGAGGAAAGCATCGATTGCTATATTTGTGCTAGAGCTTTTATTTTGAAAACATAAAGAGAGCATAAAAATAAAGTTTTGAGAGGTGTATGTTGTTGTCAACGAATGGTAGCGGGTACTCTAACCCCCTTGCCAGACAAACCTTCAAAGAGCGGCTCCCATTTTATTTTATTTTTGGGTGGCACTCCTTCCAACCTTTCTTTCACAAACCATGGCTAACCGAATCCTCGGGTGCCGTCCAACAATCTCATACCATGAAGGAGTGCCTTTTTATTTTAGTTTTATTATGATGACACTCCTCCCAACCTTTGCTTACACAAGCCATGGCTAACCGAATCCTTCGGGTGCCGTCCAACAATCACATACCATGGAGGAGTGTCTATTTTTGTTAATTAATTTGGGACTGGGAATCCCATTGCCAGCTCTTTTTGCAAAATTATTGGATAAGCGGATGAAGCCACTAGTCCATTGGTGAAAGTTGCCCAACAAGATTGAAAGATAAACACCACATACTTCCTCATGAGCTATAAAACATTGACACAAATCAGAGGTGATAAATTTTGAATTGTTTAAAGGTAGCACTCAAGCAATTTACTTTGGAATGGCAGGAAATACCATGTAGTAGGTAGGTATGGTGGACACAAATGGCATAGTGTTGTTTGGCTCAAGGATTTGGATGCATGAGAAGTATTCCCTCTCGATACATGTTTTAGGCTAGCAAGGTTATTTGAAACAAACACAAGGATGAACCGGTGCAGCAAAGCTCACATAAAAGACATATTGAAAACATTATAAGACTCTACACCGTCTTCCTTGTTGTTCAAACTCAATACTAGAAATTATCTAGACTTTAGAGAGACCAAATATGCAAACCAAATTTTAGCATGCTCTATGTATTTCTTCATTAATGGGTGCAAAGTATATGATGCAAGAGCTTAAACATGAGCACAACAATTGCCAAGTATCACATTATCCAAGACATTTTAGCAATTACTACATGTATCATTTTCCAATTCCAACCATATAACAATTTAACGAAGAGGAAACTTCGCCATGAATATTATGAGCTAAGAACACATGTGTTCATACGAACCAGCGGAGCGTGTCTCTCTCCCACACAAGCATGATGTAATCCAATTTATTCAAACACAAACAAAAACAAAAGCACACAGACGCTCCAAGTAAAGTACATAAGATGTGACCGAATAAAAATATAGTTTCAAGAGAAGAAACCTGATAAGTTGTCGATGAAGAAGGGGATGCCTTGGGCATCCCCAAGCTTAGATGGTTGAGTCTTCTTGAAATATGCAGGGATGAACCACCGGGGCATCCCCAAGCTTAGACTCTTCACTCTTCTTGATCATAGTATATCATCCTCCTCTCTTGACCCTTGAAAACTTCCTTCACACCAAACTCGAAACAAACTCATTAGAGGGTTAGTGCATAATCAAAAACTCACATGTTCAGAGGTGACACAATCATTTTTAACACTTCTGGACATTGCCCAAAGCTACTGGAAGGTAATGGAACAAAGAAATCTACCCAACACAGCGAAAGAAGCAATGCGAAATAAAAGGCAGAATCTGTCAAAACAGAACAGTCCGTAAAGACGAATTTTAAAATGGCACCAGACTTGTTCAGATGAAAATGCCCAAATTGAATGAAAGTTGCGTACATATCTGAGGATCACTCACGTAAATTGGCATAATTTTCTGAGCTACCTACAGAGAGGCAGGTCGGAATTCGTGACAGCAAAGAAATCTGAAACTGCGCAGTAATCCAAATCTAGTATTGACTTTACTATCAAAGACTTTACTTGGCACAACAAAACACAAAACTAAGATAAGGAGAGGTTGCTACAGTAGTAAACAACTTCCAAGACACAAATATAAAACAAAGTACTGTAGCAAAATAACACATGGGTTATCTCCCAAGAAGTTCTTTCTTTATAGCCACTAGCAATAACCGGCGCGGCGGCACGCCGCGCAAGTCGTGGTAAATGGTACTTATACTGATCAACACATCTTACAAGTTACGTGTGAAATGGCACACGGATTACATACGGCAACATCAGACCGTGACAAACATATAGTATTATGAAGCACAGAAAAAAGATGCACTGCTCAGAATTCGAATATAAGAAGTACCTTTATGCTCCTTTATGATCGTAATCCAAAAACAAAGTGAGTATATATATTACCACATTTATGCTCCTCTGTACCGCAATTTCATGTGTCCAGCAGAAAATAGAAAAAAGTTCAGGTATTGACGCAGTGATGATTCATAGCTTGGGGAAAGCAAATATACAATTTTCATTATGCTTCCAGCTCTTGCTATGACCATTTGGTAAACTTATACTGTCTAGTTGTAATTAAGGATGAAGTGGTCGTTTGTGTCTTCTCGAAAAATCAAGGACGAAGTAGCAGCACAATCTAAAAGCAAGGAAACATGGCACATGATCACATTTAATATTCCTATAGATCATGATCACAAACAAAAATACCAGAGGGTGCAGGTGTAAATGTAACCAAAATATTAAAAATGCATTAAATTCCTTGTTTTGGGGAAAAAACAAATATACAGTATGAAATATTAACTCACTTAATATAAAGACATCATCTAGAACAACATATTCTCAATCGAGACGCAACCGAATCTATGATGGGTATCTTTACAAATCACATATGTGAAGTTGAAATGCCAGAGGAGGTTGATTTCTGAAATCATGAACTACATTGAGAGACAATGACAGATGTAAAATTCCCAAACAAACCTACTACTTAGCCACACAGCTTCAGTAGTTTAAGTAATATGGTTGATCCCATTGTAGGAATCTACAGAACTTTCAGTTGAAAAAAATCCTAGGACGACGCCAATGAGATTGTTCGGTGGGACTCACAAGCATTGTCGCAATGTTAAGTTCGCCAAATGTACAAATTAAACAGGCAAGGGGCTTTCCTTAAAAAAAATCAAATAATATGGCAGTTGAAATTCGCAGTTGCATATTCCTTAAAATTATAAGCTAACCAAACTGAAACAATTTGATACCATGGAGACAGTAACACCATGCATTTCTTCCAGAATATTTCAAACATAGTTTGTGGATGTTAAATGAGAGGGGTTGGTGATCAAATATATGCCGGTAGCATCATGCCCACCTCAAGCTTACCAGGTGACTTGATCATGCTAACCAAAACTATCAACGGCCAGTACACGACGACATCACTTTAAAAACGTTGTGTATGGCTGATAACTCTTCCATGAAGTGAAGGATGATATCAAGAGAATGAAACCTGAAATGTGTCAGAGAAAAAGGTAAGGAAGCTACATTCATGTCCCTATGTCCCAGGTTGTAAATTCAAAATTTTAAAAATTGGGAAGGGTTATTAGATACAAACAGAAAAAAGAAGTAGGAATGTAGGTCTAGTACAATTCAAAGCATTTTATCCCAGCATATACAATGGCCACATGTGAATTTCCATGAAAGTAACCCTATGATTAGCCTCGTCAACACTGAGTACCGTCAAAAAGGGTAACAACCCATGCTAAGAATATAATATTTCTTTGCATTCATATGTAGATATTACACTGTGTGTGTAAGAACATCAGATAATTTAAGAATAAATTATGTATGTCAGAGACAAATAAAAAAATATTCATTCTTAAAATGATGGTCAAGAACGCTCTTTACTTTTTTTTTCGATATGGGAGCGATGCCCCGGCCTCTGCATCAATCGATGCACTCTTTACTGGACTTTGATTAAATATGATTTGCTGAGATTTCAGTTTCTAGATGATGACCGATTGTTGATATTTTCTTGTTGCTTTGCCAGGAACCTAATATTCAAACTTAACATGTATTTTCTTAAAGAACTGGCGTTAGTGGATGATGATTTGAAAATAGCTTAATGTAAACGATTGCCTAATAAAGCCTGTGTTGTATCGAGAACATTAAAAAGTAAATATTTGGCAGATATCATTTATCATAGCTTCTGAATCGGCATATAATGTTTGCAACCATCCTGACCAAAGAGAATATTCTTTCCAGGTTAAATCTATGTCTGTCCTGAAATAAGCAAGCAAAGAAATAACTAAAAACTGACTCATATGCATGAACAAACAAGATGGTGATTCTACATTTAATAAATTAGGAAAAAATAAATATTGAAAACATGCCATAGTCTCGCACAAAACAACAGTGACACGGAGGAGCAAAGGCAAAATATGGAAGGGCCTCGTCATGAATAAATATATTGGGTTAATTTTTCCAGTGTTGTATATATTAATTATCTGGGCATGGAAGAGGAATGAACACATTGCCAAACATTTTTCCAAATCAACTAAATGATGCAGTGAGCAAAACGGAAGAACACAGGGAGAAAATGTTGCACATCATCATACCCCGAACATCCAGTCCACTATCCTCAGGCCTAAACCTGCAATGCCAGACAAAGGATATAAATATGGACAATAATGGAGTTAAACAGCTAAAGTGAAATTACCAAACATAGTTTGAAACCCATAAATGAACAAGAGTCAACCAATCCTCTCTGGAAACACAAGACATACCTACTATTAATATGTCCGTCGCTATCAGTAAGAAAACAGATCACTCAAGTGTGGTAAAACAGAAATACAAATAGTGAATAGTGAAAACCTGATACATATGTCGCCCACTTCACAGCTCTTTGTGCATGTGCAATTATGTGACAATAAACATAAAAACACAGATTGTATCAAATGTGATGAGAGCAAGGCCTGTTGGCTATGAATGTACAGAAAATCTAGACTAAAAGGGCCAATATTTGTGTAAAAAGTACTATTCTACTGAAATTCTCTTAGGTCTGTTATTAACTTAGCAACCGCATCTGGTTTTAATGAGGGGGTCCGGTTTTCATTAGGGAAGTGACACTAAATCATATTAAAACTTGGGAGTAAAGAAAGATCTGAATTTATACATCTGTGATCTTTGGATGTAGAAAAAAGCCTCGCATTCAACAAAATTAATATATGTAACTTTTTACTGTCCAACAATGTCTTCGTTCATCTGCAAAGTTCAGCACTCTGAAAGTAACCTGTTCTGAGAGTGCATATAAGAATGAAATGAGCCTAGCTACCTTCTCCGGATCTTTCAATTGCGCAATGACTTGATCTATCTGGTCGCAGCGTCCAGCGCATCTACGGCATGACCTTGTTGGCCATGGTTCTCAGCTCAGGCAAGCAAAACCCTTCTTCTGCTCATTGTAGCATTTATAAAGTTACTAGGAAAATGCCCGCGCGTTGCAGCGGAACCTTACATTCATCTCCAACATCTTTCGTCATTTGTTTGAACTTATGAGAAAACATGCGCGTGCTTTGCAATAGAGAATATAAATACTACGCTATAGAGACATAAAAAGTAAACTCTCGTTAGTACATTTTAGTTGTGTAGCAAAACTAACCCCAATCATTCTGTCGTCCTTTCTACACCCGTCCAGGTTAATTCCCAACTATTTATACGTGTTTATCAGTTTATGCACGTACGTTTCACCTCTTATTAATGAATACACTAAATACATAAACATGCATCTTAACTACTCTCATGTCCTAAAAATAATTTCATCTAGATTTGCATTGTTTAGACACATTTTAGTGTCTGGATACATGTGAATCTTAGAATGTAGATATGACTTCTCTCTTTATTACTATTATTATTATTATTATTATTATTATTATTATTATTATTATTATTATTATTAGGGATATATATATTTTTTAAAATTACACGTGCGTTGCAACAAAAAATAGGTTTTAAAATATTATCATGGCACGACAAATAATAAACACATGGATTTACCTCTTCGCTACATTCTAGTTGACGCCCTTCTTACCTCAGAGAAGTGATTGCCTAAAACCTTGCTTCAGCTGCCCTAAGAAGCTCGGCTGTTCACCATCACCGTGATGACCTAGAAGGCGGCACGGTCTGGCAGCCTCGGTGATTAAATGAACTAAAGATGCACGTTCGTTAGCACCATCGTTCTATAGAAGAGCACTGGATATTGAGATGTCAGCTCCATCTCTACCACTCTCGGTGTTATCAATCTTTGCAAATTGTAATTTTTTATCAGCATGAAGCATAGAAGTAGCAACATCTTGTGAACATCTTCCCATAGGAGATCATTTTGGGCCTTAGTTAGCTCGTGCTAGCTAGCTTTGTCCCTCGCGTTGGAAAGAACACGGCCAAACGGTGTAGACGTCAACGGGTTACTTTTTTATTACATAGTTATCGGGGCATATAGATTTTCGCTAATGGAATTTGGTTTGTTCTTGAAGCAACGATGAAGTCCCCAAAAATTAGGATTGCTTTCTTGTCAGGTCGTCTTACCGCCAAGAATGATAAGTTTTTTTATTCGTCTTTTTTCCTTACATTGTAGTGCATGTAAAATCTCATTTTTAAAAAGGTGTCAATGATGGCAATGTTAACATGTTGTATTGAGAAATAATGCAATGATGAATAAATAAATCATGTCAATCTATAAAAGAAAACGACTTCATAGCTGCTCCCCAAAATTTCCGAGGTTGTCCCGTCTTCATGTGTAAAGATGTAGAAGCTAAGTATGCTAAGAATCTTTCTAGATCTTCCAATTGACATCAAATATTAACAACTTTGAAATAGTATTCCTCTCCTTTGTCAAGAAATTTTTGTTTCGACGATGTAGCAATGCTTGTGTCGAGAACTCTTCGTTTCCACGATGTAGCAATTCTTGTGTTTCTCCCGCTAGGACAGGTATCCTTTGTCTCACATTTAAGGTATATGTGAAAACTTTCTGGTCTGTTGCGATATATGCTGGGTTCACCATCATGAATGATTCTTCGCATGGTAAGATGCACTTCAATTCTGGATTAGATGTGACTTGCTCTATTCTAGCTTTGTTTTTTTCTGAGGGCATATTTGTATATTTCTGCCTATCTTGTGCACATCTTTTTGTCATTTGCGCATGCTCTTTTATTTTATTTTGATGATAAGCTTCACGACGTTTTTCAAGCAAAACTTCCTGTTCAGTTGGGATATATGACGGGTTCATCATGGCAATTGATTCTTTGCATGGTGTGCCGCGCTTCAATTCACGATTAGCTGTTACTTGTTCTATTCTAGCTCTCTTTTTGTCAGGGTGCATATTTGCATATCTTTGTCGATCTTGCGCACATCTTTTTGTCATTTTCTCTGGTTCTTTTGTTTTCTTTTGCTGATAGGCTTCACGACGTTTTTCTAGCATTTTCTCCTTTTCTTCTTCTGTGCATATTTTTGTATTCTGGTCTGGCTCTTTTGTTTTCTTTTGATGATAGGCTTCACGACGTTTTTTCAATTTTTTCTGCTTCTCTTCATTCGTCATCCGTGCATACCGCTCTCTATCTCTTTTCCTTCTCTCTTCTTTGGCATCCATGATTTGATACTGCAACCCTAATACCTTGCCTGCATAAGAGTTTGTATAATGTAAGTTTGAAACATGTTAATATCAATTAAGATGAAGCCAACACACAACTTCTATTTTCTATTATATATTGAAACACGCGAGCAATGAGAAACTAATGCAAAAAAAAAAGTAATGAAGGAACAATGAGTGGAATCATTCTTTATTTTCTTGGTTAGTATTTTTTACATCCAACCGGCCTTTTGTTAATATCTTTTCTAACAGGCCAACCACGATGACATATATGTAAAAAAGGAATATCTTTTCGTCCATTCACCTGTCATACTGAAAATATCAATTAAGATGAAGCCAACACAACTTCTACTATTCCTCTTAAACACCGTAATACTGGTTAGTTTATGTGTACCTTTGGTGTAGCACGGACGAAGGAAGTTCAACCCAAATCAGCAGGGTGAGACTGCAGCAATGTCTTAGCACAGGTGGCACAACGAGATTAGAAGCTTTGGGCGGTTCCTTGCGAAATCGATGAGCATGTCGAGCACAGGCGGCTCACGGCGAGATTGCATGCCAATTGAGATTGGACTCAAGGCCTTTTAACACGGGCCGGACGACGAGTTTGGATGCCAATTGAGCTCGGTTTCGATTCTGTTCCATCTTGAAGAAGCTCGAGTCCTTTTCCTATACGTGCACTCATGGGCTGCATCAGTGTTGGTATCGGAGTCGGAGCCGGATCGTGGGAGACAGAGGATTTCTTTAATCCATGGATGCGAGCAGAGCCCACAATCCCTTGCGTTCAATTAGCTCACGGCACATACACATACAGAGAGGGTCAGAGATTACTTAGGAAATCATGTCTTCTTGAAACCAATCAGCAGTACGGGTGTTTGTTGATTCCAAGCACGTTGATTGCACGGTCGAAGCAATGAAGCCTCGTTTCTTGATGCACCACACCTCGACGCACCGTTTTACCTGCCTGCCCAACATATTGTCCATTTGTTTATCCTCGCGTCCCGAGCGGCAGTCGGCCGTGCCGCCCATCGTCGCGCCACCAAGCGGCACTCGGCTGTGCCGCATGCAGGTAGCTCATCCCAGAGATTTCACGGTTCAACTCACTCCGTCACTCCTTCCTCGGCTCCTCGCACGCATACGCGTGTTGGCAGGACGACGCCGAGCTCGTCGGACTCATAGTGCCGCTTTCCTTTCTTGCGGTGATGGCTATGCCTGACGACTCCTCCCGCGTCCGCGTGTGCACCGCCCGGAGCTGGCGTCCTTCATCTCTTCGTTCCAGCCGGTCGCGCCCAACGTCGCTCGTCGACCTCGGCCTCAGTGGCATCCTCTGCTCCGACCTACTCCAGCTCTGCCACACACCTTCTCCCACGGCCAGGATCAACATCAGGCCGTCGCCAAGCTCCGCGCCCTCCCCTCACGCACGCAAGCTTCAACCCTTCCTTGCCGTGATCGTGGCCACGGCCCCCAAGTACGCGATGCCTCAAGCCCCGCCGTGGTTGCGGCAAGGCCGTCTCCGAGCTCCTCCACGGCGCTGGTCCGGATAGGCAGGATGCAATCGGGGCTGAACGAGAGCTTCAGCCCAACCTCCCCACCCCGATGCACATGGTCAGCACGAGTAGAAGGAGGACCCAGAGGCGGGAGTTGTAGATCCTGTCACGGTAGGCGAGGGCCTGGGATCCAGAGGCGGGGGTTGTAGCTCCTGTCATGGTAGGGGAGGGCCTGAGCTCGGGGGTCAGGATTCTTGAACACGGCGGTCCCGTTCCACTGGCCACAGGGGGTTGACGTCGCCGTTGGCCGGAGATTTATGGGGTGATGGCTGCGATGACGAGCATCGGAACTTGCAATCGATCTGTGGTTTCGGTTGAGGATCCAATCCTTTTTATTGCCTTTGGGGCTAAGCTAAACGGTGAATCATCATAGTTGGTGTTGGATACGGAAGAGCAGAGCTCGTCAAGCGCACTCAATGCAAACCGAAGACAGGACGAAGGCGTATAGATGGTCAGACGAAGGCGTAATATGTTGGACGAAAACGGACCAAACTACGGAAACGTTAGCTCCTTTATTATTAGGTACTAGGAAATTTGCCCGTGCGTTGCATCGGGTCAGAAAATAAAATTTAAATGATAAATTTAACGTGACTTAAATTTTGCTCGAAATTGATAGACTATCATAAACTTGGCCAACGGTAGAAGCAAACCTGGCCCTATATATCAAATTGATGATCTCTTTAAAAATAATCACTTAATTACATTGTGATGGGCAGTCCAATTGTCACACTCCAAATTTTAACAATTGGTATTTATTGATGATTGGAAAACGACACAACATTATTTTATTTTGCCAAAACCAACAACAAGTATATGCCAATTTCTTATTGAGTAGTCCGTTATCGTTTGACAAGATCTTACTACCTCTGTTTCAAGGAATAAGGCGCCCTTGTTTTACGAGTTTTTTGTTTGACCAAGAATTACTTCAAATAGATAAGGATTGATTATATGAAATTAGTATCATTAAAAAGTGCTTTTCATTACGAATCCAACGATACTAATTACATATAATATAATCAAGATTTTGTTGCTCAATTTTTATGGTCAAAGTTCGTCTTGGGATGCGCGTGCGCCTTATTCTTTGAAACGGAGGTAGTATACATTATTTCTTTCGGATGCTATTTTTCACCGTATTTTTTTGTACATATGCACTTATGATCTTAATATGCCAGATTAGTCAGATCTAATAAGCAAAGCATTCCTGTCTAAATAGACAAATTACTCCGGTTCAGTCCACATGCATTAGCGCTTACTGGATCTGTACCTTATTTTCGATATTTTCCAGCACAAACCGAGGAAACCTTATTTTCTTTATTATTAGGTATAGATAGATGATGAGTATTGTGGCACACATACAGTCGAGATAACTGAATTGGCGAAATAAAAAAATTATATCATCATTATATGTATCCTAAAAGGCTGACGTGCCAACTAATGAAGTGTTGAAAGCTAATAGTAATAAATATTTTGCAGATGGGAGTTGTTTCATTAATCGGTCAAATTACCTATCATCACATCAATCTGGAAGAAGGGGATTGTAGCAGTTGCAGATGTGAAACTCTTGTTTCAATCCTTTGCAAATTGCAACTTAAAGAGTAAACTAAGAACATAATTCAGTTTAGGGGATTTAGGAATTGAACGGAAATAGGATTCTTATTCAGTTTAGGGGATTTAGGAATTGAACCGAAATATGATTCTTGCGGCTTCTCCATGGACGGGAGTTGAAAGAAAAAGAGACCAACTTGCTCTTCAAGGAGGATGACGCCACATCAAATATGGGATCGACAAGGGGGCGGGATCCGGGCGCATGGTCCGGGAGAGAGAGCGTTGGCCAGAGATAACCAACCTGCCCTTCGATTTGGTAGCTCCGCATCCCTTCAGACCGACGGGGGCGGGCTCTCCTCACCCTTTGACTGGCGCACGTACCTGCGCCACTGCCTCACCGCCCGCGCCCCGCCTCGCCGTGATGGATGCCGGTTCACACAGGGTCACAGGCTGCAGCAAGAAAAATGAGGGAACCGGCCAGGGAATGGGTGGATGAAATTAATGGCAATTTGGGGATTAGAGAGGAGTCGGCGGCGATGCTCGACGCGGACGTCCGCGACCACACCTCACCAGCTACCTGTTCCGCACGACCTCGATGCTGGCCGCTGTTCTTCGCCTCCTCGTCGTCGCCGCTCCTCCCCCCTCCCATGCTGCTCCCCTCCGGCGCCACTACTCCACTCTGCCCCCGCGACGGCCGCAGCTGGACGCCGGCGTCCGCGACCACACCAGCCCAGCTCGGCGGGGAATCGAAAGAGGAGTAGGAGACGGCGGCTCGGATGTGGCCAGGGAGGGGAGAGATGGGAGAGGTGGGGAATGAGAAGTGGGAGCGGTCGGCTCCGGACCAACGAAACGGTAAGCGGCTGGGCGCACCGCTTTCACCATCTAACAATGCTACAGCCACCCTAAAGGAAGCCAGAAAAAACTGCATACGTGTTTTTTAGCCTAAGTAAAACTCTTAGAGAGCACCAAACGTGCACATAGAAAAATAACTGTGGGAATGAAACTACCAAACCCATACGTGTCAGCACCACAGTAATTCAGAAATAGACCTCAAAATTATGACAAAATAGATGTTGGTTGCCCTATAATATAGTAGTTATTAAGATGGGCTCAGCAGTGTTAATGATGCACTCGCAAGAAATAGTATTTAAAGCAAAAGAGAGCATCAAGGGGCAAATTCAAAACACATTTAAGTCTAACATGCTTCCTATGAAGAGGAATCTTGTACACAAATAAATTCATGAAGAGCAAAGTGACCAGCATAGGAAGATAAAACAAGTGTAGCTTCAAAAATTTCAGCACATAGAGAGGTGTTTTAGTAACATGAAAATTTCTTCAACCATATTTTCCTCTCTCATAATAACTTTCAGTAGTATCATGAGCAAACTCAACAATATAACTATCACATAAAGCATTCTTATCATGAGTCTCATGCATAAAATTATTACTCTCCACATGAGCATAGTCAATTTTTTTAGTTGTAGTGGGAGCAAATTCAACAAAGTAGCTATCATTATTATTCTCATCATCAATTATAGGAGGCATATTGTAATCATAATCAAATTCACTCTCCATAACAGGCGGCAACAAAAGACTACTATCATTATAATCATCATAAATAGGAGGCAAAGTATCATCAAAGTAAATTTTCTCCTCCATGCTTGGGGGATTAAAAAGATCATGAAAACCAGCTTCCCCAAGCTTAGAACTTTCTATATTATTATCAACAATGGTGTTCAAAGCATTCATACTAATATTACTACCAGCATGCAAATAAGATATCATAGGTTTTTTAATTTTCGCATCAAACAATCCATGTTTTAAATCAGGAAATAGAATAAGAAGCTCATTCTTGTTCATTATGCCAAACTAGTGTAAACAAGAAACAAAAAGTTGCAATTGCAGGATCTAAAGGAAATAGCTTCGAGTACTTACAACGGCGGAAAATAGCTTAGTAGCCGAGATCCGGAGTGTGAGTACCTTTTACCTTTCCTCCCCGGCAACGGCGCCAGAAAATAGCTTGATGTCTACGCCCCCTCCTTTTCCTGTAGACAGTGTTGGGCCTCCAAGAGCAGAGGTTTGTAGAACAGCAGCAAGTTTTCCCTTAAGTGGATCACCCAAGGTTTATCGAACTCAGGGAGGAAGAGGTCAAAGATATCCCTCTCATGCAACCCTGCAACCACAAAGCAAGAAGTCTCTTGTGTCCCCAACACACCTAATAGGTGCACTAGTTCGGCGAAGAGATAGTGAAATACAGGTGGTATGAATGAATATGAGCAGTGGCAACGCAGCAGTAGTAACGCAGTAAAACAGTAAACAAGCAGCGATAGCAGTATTTAGAAACAAGGCCTAGGGATTACACTTTCACTAGTGGACACTCTCAACATTGATCGCATAATAAATAACTCTTTCTCATATGTGCTACATACACTCTTTTGTTGGATGATGAACACATTGCGTAGGATTACACGAACCCTCAATGCCGGAGTTAACAAGCTCCACAATTCAATGTTCATATTTAAATAACCTTAGAGCATAATAGATCATTGCTAAATAAACCAAGAACTAACATAGTGCACACACTGTCCACATTACACTATGAAGGAGGAATAGATCACATCAATATTATCATAATGATAATTAACTCCACAATCTACAAGAGATCATGATCATAGCCTACGACAAGAACCACACGGTGCACACACTAGTCACCTTTACACCATGCAGGAGGAATAGACTACTTTAATAACATCACATGAGTAGCACACAACTAGTAGCGATACAAAGCTCATCATATGGATCTCAATCATGTAAAGCAGCTCATGAGATCATTGTATTGAAGTACATAGGAGAGAGATTAACCACATAGCTACCGGTACAGCCCCGAGCCTCGATGGAGAACTACTCCCTCCTCATGGGAGCAGCAGCGGTGATGAAGATGGCGGTGGAGATGGCAGCGGTGTCGATGGAGAAGCCTTCCGGGGGCACTTCCCCGTCCCGGCGGCGTGCCGGAACAGAGATTCCTGTCCCCCAGATCTTGGCTTCGCGATGGCGGCGGCTCTGGAAGGTTTCTGTGGGTTTCGTCGAACGTCATAGGGTTTTCGCGACGGAGGCTTTAAATAGGCGGAAGGGCAGCCTCGGAGGGGGCCTGGGGCCACCACACCATAGGGCGGCGCGGCCGCGGCTGTGGCCGCGCCCGGGTGTAGTGTGGGGCCCCAGGGGGCTTCCCTCCGCGGCTCTCGGGTGTTCCGGATGCTTCCGGGCAAAATAGGAACCTGGGCGTTGATTTCGTCCGATTCGAGAATATTTCGTTACTAGGATTTACGAAACCAAAAACAGCAGAAAACAAAGACAGCGGCACTTCGGCATCTTGTTAATAGGTTAGTTCCAGAAAATGCACGAATATGACATAAAGTGTGCATAAAACATGTAGATAACATCAATAATGTGGCATGGAACATAAGAAATTATCGATACGTCGGAGACGTATCAATACGCCAACGACACTTAATTGCGCATCAATAAGGCGACCAACTAATTAGCGCTGATAAATTAATTAACTTGAATTTTGACAAGTTCTCTCGAATGAAAACACATTTGATTAAGTTGCCTCATAATATATATACAATTAGTGTGCATGCGTGCATGGCATACCTTGCACATATCATTCGTGCATATATTTTAATATATATTTGAACATATATTCTTGGGGATATATATATATTTCAATCTCTCTCTCTCGATCTATATATCGTTTGTGGCCAAAAAACACACTTATATACGCATGCACTTTATGTGCAAAGGCGTGGGTGCCTCTAATAATGTGTGTGTGCACTCGATCGATGATCCCTAAACCTTAAACCCTAAAACCCTAATCCCTAATCCCTAATTAAACCCTAAACATACACCCTAAACACTAAACCCTAAACCCTAGACCCTAAACCGTAAACCCTAAACACTAAACCCTAAACCCTAAACCCTAAACCCTAATCACAAAACCCTAAACCCTAAACCCTAACCCTAACCCCAACCCTAATCCCTAGCTAACCCTAAACCCTAAACCCTAATTAAACCCTACATATATAGGCCAACGACACTTAATTGCGCGGGTGCCTCTAATAATTTGTGTGCGCACTCGATCGATGATCCCTAAACCTTAAACCATAAAACCCTAATCTCCCTAATCCCTAATCCTTAAACACCCTAAACACTAAACCCTAAACCCTAAACACTAAACCCTAAAGCCTGAACCCTAAACCCTAAACCCTAAACACTAAACCCTAAACCCTAAACCCTAAACACTAAACCCTAAACCCTAAACCCTAGACCCTAAACCCTGATTAACCCTAACCCTAACCCCTAGGTAGCTAACCCTAAACCCTAACCCTAATTAAACCCTACATATATAGGCCAACGACACTTAATTGTGCATCAAGCAGGCGACCAACTAATTAGCGCTGATAAATTAATTAACTTGATTTTTGACAAGTTCTCTCGAATGAAAACACATTTGATTAAGTTGCCTCATAATATATATATAATTAGTGTACATGCGCGCATGGCATACCTTGCATATCATTCGTGCATATATTTGAATATATATTTGAACATATTCTTGGGGATATATATATATTTCAATCTCTCTCTCTCGATCTATACATCGTTGGTGGCCAAAAAACACACATATATATACGCATGCACTTATTTATGCGCAGGCGCGGGTGCCTCTAATAATGTGTGTGTGCACTCGATCGATGATCATTAAACCTTAAACCCTAAAACCCTAATCCCTAATCCCTAATTATACCCTAAACGTACACCCTAAACACCCTAAACACTAAATCCTAAACCCTAGACCCTAAACCCTAAACACTACACCCTAAACCCTAAACCCTAAACACTAAACCCTAAACCCTAAACCCTAAACCCTAACCCTAGACCCTAAACCATAAACACTAAACCCTAAACCCTAAACCCTAGACCCTAAACCCTATATAACCCTAACCCTAACCCTAAAACCCTAGCTAGCTAACCCTAAACCCTAAACCCTAATTAAACCCTACATATATATAGGCCAACGACACTTAATTGCGCATCAAGCAGGCGACCAACTAATTAGCGCTGATAAATTAATTAACTTGAATTTTGACAAGTTCTCTCGAATGAAAACACATTTGATTAAGTTGCCTCATAATATATATACAATTAGTGTGCATGCGCGCATGGCATACCTTGCACACATCATTCGTGCATATATTTCAATATATATTTGAGCATATTCTTGGGGATATATATATATATATTTCAATCTCTCTCTCTCGATCTATATATCGTTGGTGGCCAAAAAACACACTTATATACGCTTGCACTTTATGCGCAAAGGCACGGGTGCCTCTAATAATGTGTGTGTGCACTCGATCGATGATCCCTAAACATTAAACCTTAAAACCCTAATCCCTAATCCCTAATTAAACCCTAACATACACCCTAAACACCCTAAACACTAAACCCTAAACCCTAGACCCTAAACCCTAAACACTAAACCCTAAAACCCTAAACCCTAAACACTAAACCCTAAACCCTAAACCCTAACCCTAACACTAACCCCTAGCTAACCCTAAACCCTAAACCCTAATTAAACCCTACATATATAGGCCAACGACACTTAATTGCGCGGGTGCCTCTAATAATGTGTGCGCGCACTCGATCGATGATCCCTAAACCTTAAACCATAAAAACCTAAAACCCTAATCTCCCTAATCCCTAATCCCTAAACACCCTAAACACTAAACCCTAAACCCTAATTAACCCTAACCCTAACCCTAACCCCTAGGTGTAGCTAACCCTAAACCCTAAACCCTAATTAAACCCTACATATATATATATATAGGCCAACGACACTTAATTGCGCATCAAGCAGGCGACCAACTAATTAGTGCTGATAAATTAATTAACTTGAATTTTGACAAGTTCTCAAATGAAAAACACGTACATTTGATTAAGTTGCCTCACAATATATATATATATATATATAATTAGTGTGCATGCATGGCCTACCATGCATGCATTCATGCATATATATATTTTAATAAATATTTGAACATATTCTTGGGGGTTTCAATCTCTCTCTCTCTCTCGATCTATATATCGTTTGTGGCCAAAAACACACACATATACGCATGCACTTTATGCGCAAAAGGCGCGGGTGCCTCTAATATATAATGTGTGCGCGCACTCGATCGATGGTCCCTAAACCTTAAACCCTTAAACCCTAAACCCTAAACCCTAAACACCCTAATTAAACACCCTAGACCCTAAACCCTAACCATAACTCATAATTAAAACACATAACCCCTAGACCCTAAACACTAAACCCTAAACCCTAAACCATAACCCCTAGCTAACCCTAATCCCTAACAACCCTAACCCTAATGACCCTAGACCCTAGACCCTAAACCCTAATCCCTAAACCCGAACCCTAATCCCTAAACCCTAAACCCTATAAACCCTAAACCCTAGCTCTAGCTATATATATATATAGGCCCCAAACGACACTTAATTGCACATCACGCAGGCCAGGGGGCCTCGCGGTCCTCTAAATTAAGTGTGACATTAACCCTAACTAAACCATATATATATATATAACTAACCCATCCTAGCTAATCAAACCTGGCTACTTAATTAAAACACATAACCCCAAACTATACTAGCTATAACCCGATCTAATAAAAACCTGCTCTATATATATATATATACAGCTAGCTAGCAAACCCTAGATTAACCCCAATTAATATATATTGCCTATATCGATCATGTATGATCGAACATCCCTGAGATTCATTCATTAATATAATTAATTATACAATTAGCGCTGATAAATTAATTAACTTGAATATATTAACAAGTTCTCGAATGAAAACACACACTTTGATTAAGTTGCCTCATAATATATATATATATATGTAATTAGTGTGCATGCATGCATGGCCTACCATGCATGCATATTTATATATATATATATTTGAACATTCTTGGCGACTTCTCTCATCTCTATCTCTCTCTTTATCGATTGGTGGCCAGCGCAACGACAAACATTATGCTTGCACTTTACGCGCAAAGGCGGGTGCCTCTAATAGTGCATGTCTGTGCACACTCGATCGATCTAGCTAGAGTTTTGATTAATTGTGTAGCACACTAATAAAAAAGTTGTAATTTAATTCACAACAAGTTATAATTAACCCTAACACATAAACCCTCTAAATAAACCATAAAACCCTATATAGCTAGGTATAGGCCAACGACGACCCTTAATTGCGCATCAAGCAGGCCAGGGGTCCTCGCGGTCCTCTAATTAAATATATGTGCCATTAACCCTAAACCCTAAACCGTATATATATAGAAAACTAACCTTAGCTAATCAAACCGTCGTTAAAACACATAACCCCAAGCTAATTAATAACCCGATCTAATAAAACCTTGCTATATATATAGCTAGTAAACCCTAGATTAACCCCAATTAATATATGGCCTATATCTATCATATATATATAGACATTATTGGGATTCATTAATTATATAATAAGTACTGATAATTCAATTAATTAACTTGAATTTTGACAAGGTCTGAAATGAAAACACACTTTAATTAATTTGCCTCACAATATATATAATTAATATGCATGCATGGCCGAACCATGCATGCTTATATATGTGTTTAATTTGGGGATTTCAATCGCTCTCTCGCCGCTCTCTCGTTGGTGGCCAACAACACACACATGCACTTTGTGCGCAAAGGCATGTGCCTCAAATAATGTGTGCGCAGTCGATCGATCTAGTTTTGATTAATCATAGCACACAAATAAAGAAGTTGTATTTGAATCCACACAACACTAATATAAAACACATAGCCCCTAACATGGCCTAATTAATTGACCCCTTCTCTCTAGCTAATTAGTGGAAATTACACAAAATCAAAAGGGGTCCCTCACTAATTATACATATATATCTAGATTGTGATAAACTTTTGCCCCATATTTGGTGGATGTGTGCATCTTGGCATGTAAAACAATTAATGTTTGCAAATGGCGTTGTCAAAATTTATGACAAATGATTTCTTTCCATCCAAAGTGCATAAAATGGGAGTTTTAATGAAGAAAGTACAAATAAAACAGCTCAACATGCCTCCACACCCCGATTTTCACACGAAGTAGAGCATATTTAAAGGATAATTCCAGAGTTTTACTATTTTTCAAGCAACTTTGCTAATTTCCACCCACTCACATGACTTTATGTCGATTTAACGAAAATAGGGCGAATTTAAACTACATGGGCGGGATAGTTTGAATTGTGCGCACGGCAAAGGGAATCGCCTATTCCTCAACCTTGTGGACGGCAAATTACAGACACAACTCCATTAAACACCACCTACCGGGCGGCCCGGCCCCAACCCCCCACCCACCCCTACACAACTTATCCTCGTCCGTGCGAAGAGCTTCCCCTCCCCGTCCCGTCCGTGCGAAGAAGAAGCTTCCCCTCCCCGTCGTTCTTCTCGAGACGCACCGGCGGTCAAGTTGATCCACGGTAGGGCTGCTATCTCTAGCTCTATCATCCATCGGGCAAGACGGCCTAACGATTTATATTTTCTTGATTCTGCTAAAAAAATCGTCAGTATGCTCGAACTAATTGGCACTTTATAGTTTTCCGCTCGATTTGTCCTCGATCAATTTGCTCATTTGTGTGGGCATATAGAGTCAGTTCTACACTCGATCCGTTAATTTGCTGAAATGCCATGGCAGAGTTTTGTACACGATCTGTTTGCTAAAATGTCGATGGGCATTTTTTGTTTTGTACTTGACATGATTGCTAAAATTCATAATCATGTAGTATAGTTTTGTACTCGATGGATATACATTTCCTACTTCGCCTTAAATTAATCACCAACCATTGTATCTCATAATTAAACAGATGGACAGAACTTGGATACTGCATGGACACTTATGTTCCCCTTCATATATAAATGGTGTTCAACCCTTTATGGGGTTTATTAGAGCTCATGAAGGTCACAACCTGGACGTGTATTGCCCGCGCTGCACCTGTATGAATGGTGAGAAGAGGCCTCACCATGTAGTGGAAGATCATTTACACATTTTTGGGATGGACCGCACATAGGTTAGGTGGGTTTATCATGGTGAACCATATAATGATCCTTCAGCGGGAGAAGCAGATCTTGCTCACACTGTATGTGTGCTGGCATATGTAGTTAATTATTTATGTTGATGTTGCAGCTGTTTCAATCAATAGTTTGCATTGTTGTGCAAGGTTCTGTACTCAAATTTAACTTGTTGCAGATGGATGGACGGGAAGGAGAGAAAAAGCGCTTGCTTCAGGAAACGGGTTTCAGCTCTGGGACATGTGCTGTGCCAGATGAGAAGGTAAATATGTAAAACGACATTTGTTCAGGTTGCATCCCTTAGATGTTTGTCTAATCTGTTGATGTACTAATTTCAGAAGCATAGAGTTGAAGAGGTCTCTCAGTTTGATGGGAGATTTGAAGATGAATCTCAGTTTGATGCACCTGTGGATGGTACTGATGACGAGCCTTTCATAGACGAAGGTCCTGCACCTGAGATTATCCAGCCTACAGAAGGAGGCTGTGGACCGAGTACACAGCTTTGCGTTGAAGTGGATGCACGCCCAGAGATCATCAGGGGCGTCCGGGTAGTCTCAAGACCACCGAGCCCTGATGCACCTGTGGATGGTACTTATGACGAGCCTTTCATAGACGAAGGTCCTGCACCTGAGATTATCCAGCCTACAGAAGGAGGCCATGGACCGAGTACACAACTTTGCGTTGAAGTGGATGCACGCCCGGAGATCATCAGGGGCGTCCCGGTAGTCTCATGACCACCCAGCCCTGATGCAAAATGTTGAGCTACTTTATGATTCGTACTCTTATGTTCTGGTGCTGTAGTATGTACTATCTTTGTTATGATTTGTACGCCTTTGGTGCTAGAACTATAATTAAGCATTCAGTGGATGATCGCGTTGCAAAATTTGACACCCACACAATCAGCGCCCAATTCCTCGAGCAGCTAGTTTATTGACTCTGGACTCCAAGCCTCTCGCGGCAAGCCATCGACGAAGCTTTGACCAGATCTTGGCCCGCATTTTTTTTTGCGAATAGCAAAGCTTTGACCAGTTTCTCTCGGGATACAGCACGCCGGTGAGCTTGCACGGTTGCCATGAGCACTTTCCGGTGGAACTTCCTCTGCAGCGCCCTCAAGCCGCCGCTGCAAGACAGCACGCAGTGCCTCGAGGTGGACGGAACGGACAAACTCGGGATCTCAGGGCATCCAGCTTGAAGGGGCAAGCTGCATCTAGACCAAGCGGATTAGGTAGTACTAGTAATGTTCTTTCCTTTCTCGAGATCGGTTCTTTTTTCCTCACCTCGATATCTTGCGCATCTATTTCCTATTCTGGGCGAAGGGGTGTCTTTCTGGTCACCCTCGCGCTGGGAGTGATTCATGGGGGTGGGGGGCGGGGGCTACCTTTGCTTGGATTGGGGTGTTCTTCCTTTATTTGTCGACACTTGCAACCTTTGTAGTTTCTGCTAATCCTCACTGTATCTTTTGTCAGCTTGTACAGGAAAGGAAAGACCTCGGTGGTAGTGGGGGGGCAATGGAGCGTAAGGCCACCACGCGTGTGGGCAGTTGGCTGAGCCTGAGCTGCGTCCCCAGCCCCGCAAAGCAGGTACTCCGTTTGCTTATCCACTCTGTCTGTCTGCATCCTCAATCTGTTCCTGTTCTGGAAAATGCTTAAAGTAGCACATGTCTTCAGCTGTTTGTGCGTAAAGCCTCTGTGACACCATGCTCTATATTCTCTGTATCAGGTTGGTACCTCTAGGTTCCGTGCTGAGGCTATGGGGAACGATAGCGCCCCACCTGCTGCAGGAGCATGGCCAGATCTGCAGCACAAGAAGCGAAATGCCACTGCCGAGCTGGGCAGGGACCGCCCAGGGGTAATTTTTTTTTAACCAACTTACCATGATGTAGTATGAATCTGATACTCCCTCAGATCCAAATTAATTGACTCAACTATTTGTAGATATAGATGTATCTAGATGTGTTTTAGCTCTAGATACTACTACCTCCATCCCAAAGCTTAGGGCTTATATTATTTTTAGAAAGTCAAACTATACCATGTTTGACTAAGCTTTTACCAAAAATCATTAACATGCAAAATACAAAATTAATATCATTAAATAGGTTGTGAAATATATTTTCCTACGTTATCTACACAATATTATATTTGTTGATACAATGTTCTAAAATTTTGGTCAAACTTTACTTGTTTTGATTTCTCAAAAATAAATAAGCCTTAAGCTTTGGGATGGAGGTATCTAGACAAAGCTGAGTCAACTAGTTTTTTTGTCTGTCCATAGCTAGTGTTCATGGTGCAAAAGGCTAAGAGCATCCACTATATGCATCAGTCTATCTCATACAGTAATTCAATATCACTGCTGAGGTCTGCCTTTTGTTTTGCTATTCATATGCAGACTGAAACTTTAGGGCCTTTACTCAAAAGGAAGATCAAAACTGCGGCTGATCAGGCTGCCAGTATGTTGATGCCGCCCACATCTTCTAAATGCCTCTACAAGCACAAGGCCACGCGCCAGCTGGGTGGTGATCTTTTAATGAATATGGTATATTTTCTTAATCCACAAAACATGCCTTGATTTTTGTCTGTTTATTGTCGGTTTTTTCTAATGCTTGCCAAAAGTTTACAACAACAACAACAACAACCAACCCTTTCAGTCCCAAACAAGTTAGGGTAGGCTAGAGTTGAAGCCCATAAGATCTCGAAGCCAAAAGTTTAGAAACACCAAATTCGTTTGCTTACAATCATCATAAAGTAATGTTCATCTACTCTCCAGTTCCCCTAACCCAACAAAACGTGATGTTAATTACGATTTTTAGATTAAAAGAGCACCATTAGGCGCTGTTAATTACGACTTTGAGATTAAAATGTCATTTGCAATTGCTAATTACAAATTTGAGACAAATGATTAGTTTAACCTCGATCTGTTTTGCTCTCCATTTTTTCCAACCGAACAAAAATGTAACCATTCCATTCCTCTGAAATGGAACCATTCCATTCCATTCCACGCTGTTTCATAACCGAACACACCCTTGCATTGTTGTGAACTGTTGTCCATACACAGCCATACCCTTCCACTTACATCCAGCACTATATGCATCAGTCTGTCTCAGAGTCATTCAATATCACTGCTGAGATCTGTTCCCATTCTTATGCAGGCTGAAACTACTGCGCCTTTACTCAAGTGGATGCAAAATGAGGCTGATGAGGCTGCTGTGAGGACGATGGTGCTGGCACCATCTTCCGAAAACCTCTACAAGCATGAGGCCATGGGCCAGCTGGGTGGTGATCTTTTAATGAATCTGGTATATTTTCTTAATCCAGATACATGATTTTATTATTATCTGTTTAATTACTGTTGGCTTTGCCTAATGCTTACCAAAAGTTCAGAAACACTACGTTTGCTTACAATCATCATACACTAATTTCTCACTTTTCAGTCTGTCTCATCCAGTATATAAACTGTTGAGTTCCGTTGGCTTCTTTTCTAATCATTTGCATTGTTGTCAACTGTTGTCTATGCACAACCCTATTCTTCCACTTACATCCCGCACTATTTGCATCAGTCAATCTCAAAGATTTATTAAATATCAATGATGAGTTATGTTGCTATTCATATGCAGGATGAAGCTTCTGTGCCTCTACTCAAATGGATAAAAAATGATCCGGATGAGGCTGCTGTGAAGATGGTGCCGCCACCATCTTCTGAAAACTTCCTCAAGCACAAGGCCATGAGCCAGCTGGGTGGTATCCTTTTCAGTAAGCAGGTATATTTTCTTAATCCTCATACATGATTTGATTTGTCTGTTTATTGCCGGCTTTGTCTAATGTTTACCAATAGTTCAGAAACACACACAACCCTATTCTTCCACTTACATCCAGCACTATATGCATCAGTGTCTGATAGATTCATTTTATATATCACTGTTGATGTCTGTTGCTCTTCAATTTTCATATGCAGACTGAAACTGCTAAGCCTTCATTGGTCAAAAGGATTGCAACTGCTGCTGATGAGGCATCTGCAGAGGCTGCCACCAAGTTACTGTCAGCCCCACCTTTTGGATGCTTATATAAGCTCAAGTCCAAGGACCAGCCGGGCCATAACCATCCAAGGGTTCGGGTATAATTTCTTAAGCCACATATACATGCCATGATTTATGTCTGATATTATCACCGACTCTGTCTAATGCTTTTTGGAATTCGGAAACGCCAAATTAGCATGCTTATATTCATCATACACTAAATTTTGACTGTACAGTTTGTAACATAGTGTTATGCACTCGCTTGTCAACATTTGCATTGCTCTGAACTATGCACTTTAAACAACCTAATTCTTCCACTTACATTCAGCGCTACGCACCAGTAGTACCTCCCATGTTTCCTTCACCATCCCGATGCCGAGCTTGCGGGAATATGGCGGGCCCATGTACATACCCCGCATATAACACGTCCTATGGCTCTATCTACCTTTCTAATAACTCATTCACAGAGTTACAGGTATGTATTCTCAGTGGTTTAGCATGAATTGGCATATAGTAAAGTCTTGTTTTTAGTCTTCCTGCTTCTTACATTAGTATCAATTTTCACCTGCAGACTGTACCTTGTGAACTTCGTCCAATGATTAACCAGATGTGTCCGCATGAAGGGTCTTTCACTATGCATGGCAATGGCAAATTGATGAACACCTACATGGTCTATGAGGTGTATGTCTACAAGACGCAGGCCATCACATATTTGTATGGACATGATAGGAGAAAGTTTGCTTTTGACTACGGTCTGAAGAAGGGCGACCAGCTGAGGATCAGAAACTCAAACGGGCAGATATACGTAACTGCTTACAGAGTTGGAGAAACTTCCAAATATATAATATGTAACTTTTTTGTACTCATATCCTTTGATTACTGCATTCTGATCAGTTGTTCTAAACCATTCCCTCGGTTCTAGCTTGTTGGGTTTAACATGATCAAAGCTGCAGATCCCCTGATGGAACAGGAGCGGATGTCACAAAGGGCACCCACACCATCACCGGCACCGGCTTCCCACTCTCCTGCATCAGCACCGGTTCGTGTACCAGCTCCGTTTACTGCATCTACCCAGCAGGCCCCTACATCAGCATTGGTTCCTGTAGAGGCCCCATATACTACACCTGCCCAGAGGCTCTGCATCAAGACTTGGTTCCTCTAGCTACACCGTTTACTGCACCTGCCCAGCAGTCTCCTGCATCAGCACCGGTTCCTCTAGAGGCACCGTTTATTGCATCTGCCCAGCAGTCTCCTGCATCAGCACCAGCTCGTGTACCAGCCCAGGCTCCTGCACCTGCCCCAGCTAGATCACCGACGTCTCAGCTCATTGCTGTGGCCACCCGTGTGGTGACCAGGACGCATCTGAAGGCTATGTTCGTGAGTATATGACAGCATAACTGCTCTTATCTTGATGTCTTCTCTGCTCAAAGTCTCACATGGTTCAGTCTTCAGTGCATTGGTGCCATTGACTAATTTTTGGTGGTATCTCTTGCTTTGAATCATAAATTGCCTAAAAGTATCTCGAAGGATCTCAATGCTGGCCGAAGGGGCAAGATATCCCTCGTCATGGAGAGTGAAGGTCTCACCGTGGAGGGACGGTACTCCGTCAGTCCCACAGATGGCCGCTTGGCTGTTACTTCCAGGTGGAAAAAGTTCATTGATGGTGCCAAACTTCGCATTGGATCAAAGTTGAAGGTCAAGATCTTTCGATGCCGCTGTGACATACTGGTCATAAAGTTTGCGGTTGTCTAGTTCTGTTGTCCCATGAGCCCTTAGCAAATGCATTTGTAGTTATACTTATATAAGGTTATCTTATCTGAACTGCTAATTAATTGTATGGGTGGTAAAACTCTGGCAAGCTTTTGCTCTTAGCAAGTATGTATGTATGATCAGCTATTATGATAACTAATGTTTGTGTTCATGTTAATTTGCATTTCCGTTTTAGAAAAAAACTTAATTTCTATTTTGGCTGACCTGTTAGAGAACTATCAGATTGAATCCACAACATGATTCAAATAGATTCATTACACCGAGCCACATGTCTTGACCTTGCTATACACTAGTTCCATTAATCAGTGCAAGAAGGCTTACCTGAGCTGCCTGAACCACGGCAGATTCGAATCCACCTTAGCTATCTAGCTAGAAATACAACCTTTGCAGAAAGAGGATTTGCAGTACGGGGAGGCTGAGGGACCCATGAGCCAGCAGCGTCGTCAACGTTTTAAAGGCGGCAGGAGATCGAAACAAAAAAATAAGCCAAAAATCAGTTAGTAAACAAAATCCAAGAAATGAAACATTTACCTTTCTGAGAGGATGACAAGCGGGACCCATGAGGCATCAGCATCCTCAACTATTCTAAGGCGGCAGGGGATCAAAATAAAAAAAGGAAATAGCCAGAAATTAATTAGGGTCAAAAATAAATCTATCAAAGGAAACCTTTATTGTTCATAGAGGATGACATGTGGGACCGACCTGCCAACTGCGTCGTCATCGTTTAAAAGGGGGTAGGGGATCAAAAGAAAAAGGCAAATAGCCAGAAATTAGGGGTAAAAAATAAATCCAACAAAGGAAACTTTTATTGTTCATAGAGGATGACCTGCGGGACCCATGAGCCAGCAGCTTCCTCAACGTTTCAAAGTCGGCATGAGATTGAAAGAAAAAGGCAAGTGACCAAATATCAGGAGCCAAAAATAATCCAAGAAAAGAAATTTTATTGTACATAGAGGATGACATGCGGGTCCCATTTTGCAGCAGCGGTCTCAACGTTTCCAAGGCGGCACAGGACCAAAAGAAAAATGAAGTATCCAGAAATCAGGGGGTGAAAAAAATCCAAGAAAAGCTAGATTTCAATTGGGCTGCATCTGGACATCTGGGCCTTCGAACTATCCTGCTGGGCCTTTTGACTCGTACAATTTCAGCCCACTCCAAAACAGGAAAGTTCGGATTTTTCTAAAAAAACAGGAAAGTCCTATGCTTCGCAAAAACAAAAAACAAGGAGATTCAACATATAAGTTTGTTTATGTAAAAATAAAGATTTAATTTATCCGTTTGCAATAGCTCAGAGCGAAATACACTGTTTATTGTCTGCAAAATAATCAAGATATCACATGTTTCTTGTACGGGGAGGCTGACATCAGGGACCCATGAGCCAGCAGCTTCGTCAACGTTTTAAAGGTGGTAGGGGATGGAAAGAAAAAATAAACCAAAAATCTGTTGGTGAAAAATCCAAAAAAAGAAACATTTTCCTTCTGAGAGGATGACATGCAGGACCCATGAGGCAGCAGCATCCTCAGCATTTATTGTTCATAGAGGCTGACATGTGGGACCCGTGAGCCAGCAGCGTCCTCAACGTTTTAAAGGCGGTAGGAGATCGAAAGAAAAAATAAGCCAAAAATCGTTTGGTCAACAAAATCCAAGAAAAGAAACATTTACCGTTCTGAGAGGATGACATGCAGGACCCATGAGGCAGCAGCATCCTCAACGATTCCAAGGCGGCAGGGGATCAAAAGAAAAAAAGGAAATATCCAGAAATTAATTAGGGGTTCAAAATAAATCCATCAAAGGAAACGTTTATTGTTCATAGAGGATGACATGTGGGACCGACCTGCCAACAGCGTCCTCATCGTTTCAAAGGGGGCAGGAGATCAAAAAAAGGCAAATAGCCAGAAATTAGGGGTAAAAAATAACTCCAGAAAGAAAAAATTATTGTTCGTAGAGGATGACATGCGGGACCCATGAGCCAGCAGCTTACTCAACGTTTCAAAGGCGGCATGAGATCGAAAGAAAAAGGCAAGTGAAAAATTATCAGGAGCCAAAGATAATCCAAGAAAAGAAACTTTATTGTACATAGAGGATGACATGCGGGTCCCATTGAGCAGCAGCGGTCTCAACGTTTCAAATGCGGCTTGAGATCAAAAGAAAAAGGAAGTTGATTGTACATAGAGGATGACATGCGGGTCCCATGAGTCAGCAGCTTACTCAACGTTTCCAAGGCGGCAGGGGATCAAAAGAAAAATTAAATAGCCAAAAATCAGAGGGTGAAAAAATCCAAGAAAATAAACTTTTATAGCACATAGAGGATGACATGCGGGTCCCATGAGCCAGCAGGTTCCTCAACGTTTCAAACGTGGCATGAGATCGAAAGAAAAAGGCAAGTGACCAAATATCAGGATCCAAAAATAATTCAAGAAAAGAAACTTGATTGTACATAGAGGATGACATGCGGGTCCCATGAGTCAGCAGCTTACTCAACGTTTCCAATGCGGCAGGGGATAAAAAGAAAAAGGAAATAGCCAAAAATCAGAGGGTGAAAAAAAATCTAAGAAAATAAACTTTTATAGCACATAAAGGATGACATGCGGGTCCCATGAGCCAGCAGGTTCCTCAACGTTTCAAACATGGCATGAGATCGAAAGAAAAAGGCAAGTGACCAAATATCAGGATCCAAAAATAATTCAAGAAAAGAAACTTGATTGTACATAGAGGATGACATGCGGGTCCCATTTAGCAGCAGCGGTATCACCGTTTGAGAGGCTGCACGGGATCGAAAGAAAAAGGCAAGTGACCAAATATCAAGAGCCAAAAATAATTCAACAAAAGAAAGTTTCATAGTACATAGAGGATGACATGTGGGTCCCATTTAGCAGCAGCGGTCTCACCGTTTGAGAGGCGGCAGGGGATCGAAAGAAAAAAATAAGTGACCAAATATGAGCTGCCAAAAAAATCCAAGAAAAGAAAGTTTTATAGTACATAGAGGATGACATGCGGGTCCCATTTAGCAGTAGTGGTATCACCGTTTGAGAGGCGGCAGGGGGTCGAAAGAAAATGGTAAGTGACCAAATTTGAGGTGCCAAAAAAAACTCCAAGACAAGAAAGTTGATTGCTCATAGAGGATGACATGCGGGTCCCAATTAGCAGAAGCGGTCTCAACGTTTCCAAGGCGGCAAGGGATCAAAAGAAAAAGGAAGTAGCAAGAAATTAGGGGGTCAAAAAAATCCAAGAATAGAAAGAATTTTGGTTCATAGAGGATGACATGCGGGACCCATGATCCTGCATCGTAAACGGCTCGATCGGAGAGCGTTGAACGAGATGGCGCGATCGAGAAAAAAAACAATGCCAGAGAGGCTGCCATCTGGGCCCTACATCCCTGGGCGGTGCGGATTTGCGTTGACTCGGCCGGCGAACCCGAGAATTCGAGATGCACCACGTCCCGGGCCACCATACGCGATGTTTTGGCCGTTTTCGTCAGGCTAGGTGGCCTCAAAAACGAGAAAAAAAAAGTTTTGACATGCACCATGGAGAGACCAAAAATCGTCGGCCATGGTGCACCAGCAACCACGGCGCGACTTCAACTTCGTCGGCCATGGAACCTTTTCTTGTAGTGCTCTTTAATTACTGCAAACATCTCTTTCCACTCGATACGTTTAATCCTTTGTGTTCAGCAAAACTGGTGAGATTGGCAACCTCACTGTAAGTTGGTGCAAAGTGTTTTGGTTGTGTTGTGTGCAGGTTCCACATTGTTGCTGATGCCGGTAGTGCGCCCTGCCAATAGTCAGCTAGCAACACCTTCAGAAGTCATGCTGGCGAGGGTGCTCCTCGGCAATGCCCACCTTTTGGGGCTTAGGGTTGACGGAATCCTGCAGGCTGACACGACACATCGGATACCAAATAGACAAGGAGAGAGATTTACCCAGGTTCGGAGCCCTTGATGAGGTAAAACCCTTACCTCCTGCTTGTATGATCTTGATTATTGAATATATCGGGTTACAATAGGGTAGCCGAGGGATATGGCTAAGATCTCGTCGAGAGGCTAAGATTCTAATGACCTATCTCTAGACTTGCGGTGAATCTATCTGTTGTGATTGTGTCTCTCGGCAGACCCTCTCCTGGCCCTTATATTGTAGGCCAGGTCTCGAGAGTTATGTCTGGGTTCGACTAGGTTACAAAGAGTTCTATTTCTAATCTTTCCTTGTTTAACGTCTTCCTGCCTTGTCCGTCAAGAATCCTTCTTCGGAATCAATGTATTGGCCCACCTTGGTCGGTAGGTGATCTTCATGGGCCCCTGGTTGGGCCATAGGAGGTAGCATAATACTAGGTACCCGAAGGGTAATGCCCACATCAGTAGCCCCTAAGTGACTGGCCAAAGTAAAGCTTCGGGCTGGGACTAAAATTCTCTTCTGTCCAATGACCATAGTTGCTGGAAAGTCTTGAGCTTTTCTCATAATTTTGAAATCAAGAGCACATTTTTATCGGGTGCGCGTCCAGCGCTCCCGATGGGAGTAGCCCCCGAGTCTAGGCATGGATGCTTGCAACCATGGGTAGACTCAAGTTGTACTACTCGAATGTTCTGCTGCCGATGTTTTCTGCAAGTTGCCGTAATCATATATTCTTTTATATCAGGTCCTTCAAGACTTCGAGTGAAGCCATGTAAAAATGATTGACGTGGGCATTACCCTTTGGGTAACCGACATTGCCCTATCCTGTACGGCCCAACTGGAGGCCCATGAAGATACCCGATGGCAAGGTGGGCCACTAGGACGGTGTTGAGGAAGATTCCTTCAAGTACAAGACGAAGTGGAGCCGAACAAGGAAAGTTTAGAGCTAGGTATTTTGTAAATCTAGTCGTACCCGGACAGATCTCTTGAGACCTGGCCTCCTATATAAAGGCCAGGAGAGGGGCTGCCGAGGGACACAATCAATCTTAGCAGCTTTAGCCACCAGAAGTCTAGAGCTAGGTCACCGTAGCACTGATACGTCTCCGACTTATCGATAATTTCTTGTGTTCCATGCCACATTATTGATGATATCTACATGTTTTATGCACACTTTATGTCATATTCGTGCATTTTCTGGAACTAACCTATTAACAAGATGCCGAAGTGCCAGTTGCTGTTTTCTGCTGTTTTTGGTTTCAGAAATCCTAGTAAAGAAATATTCTCGGAATTGGACGAAATCAACGCCCAGGTTCCTATTTTGCCACGAAGCTTCCAGAAGACCGAAGAGGAGACGAAGTGGGGCCACGAGGTGGCCAAACCATAGGGCGGCGCGGCCCAGGCCCTGGCCGCGCCGACCTATAGTGTGGGCCCCTCGTGTGGCCCCCTGACCTGCCCTTCCGCCTACAAATAGCCTTCGTCGCGAAACCCCCAGTACCGAGAGCCACGATACGGAAAACTTTACTGAGACGCCGCCGCCGCCAATCCCATCTCGGGGGATTCTGGAGATCTCCTCCGGCACCCTGCCGGAGAGGGGATTCATCTCCCGGAGGACTCTTCACCGCCATGGTCACCTCCGGAGTGATGAGTGAGTAGTTCACCCCTGGACTATGGGTCCAGAGCAGTAGCTAGATGGTCGTCTTCTCCTTATGTGCTTCATTGTCGGATCTTGTGAGCTGCCTAACATGATCAAGATCATCTATCTGTAATGCTATATGTTGTGTTTGTCGGGATCCGATGGATAGAGAATACTATGTTATGTTGATTATCAATCTATTACCTATGTGTTGTTTATGATCTTGCATGCTCTCCGTTATTAGTAGAGGCTCTGGCCAAGTTTTTGCTCTTAACTCCAAGAGGGAGTATTTATGCTCGATAGTGGGTTCATGCCTCCATTGAATCTGGGACAGTGACAGAAAGTTCTAAGGTTGTGGATGTGCTGTTGCCACTAGGGATAAAACATTGATGCTATGTCCAAGGATGTAGTTATTGATTACATTACGCACCATACTTAATGCAATTGTCCGTTGTTTTGCAACTTAATACTGGAAGGGGTTCAGATGATAACCTGAAGGTGGACTTTTTAGGCATAGATGCATGCTGGATAGCGGTCTATGTACTTTGTCGTAATGCCCAATTAAATCTCACTATATTTATCATGACATGTATGTGCATTGTTATGCCCTCTCTATTTGTCAATTGCCCGACTGTAATTTGTTCACCCAACATGCTTTTATCTTATGGGAGAGACACCTCTAGTGAACTGTGGACCCCGGTCCTATTCTTTACATCGCATACAATCTACTGCAATACTTGTTTTACTGTTTTCTGCAAACAATCATCTTCCACACAATACGGTTAATCCTTTGTTACAGCAAGCCGGTGAGATTGACAACCTCACTGTTTCGTTGGGGCAAAGTACTTTGGTTGTGTTGTGCAGGTTCCACATTGGCACCGGAATCTCTGGTGTTGCGCCGCACTACATCCCGCCGCCATCAACCTTCAACGTGCTTCTTGACTCCTACTGGTTCGATTAAACCTTGGTTTCTTACTGAGGGAAACTTGCCGCTGTGCGCATCACACCTTCCTCTTGGGGTTCCCAACGGACGTGTCAACTACACGCATCAAGCAAATTTCTGGCGCCGTTGCCGGGGACTGAAGAAAAGTTACACCACAGGGATCTCTAACTCCCACGTCAACTTTGCGCCAGCAACAAATTTCTGGCGCCGTTGCCGGGGAGATCAAGACACGCTGCAAGGTGAGTCTCCACTTCCCAATCTCTTTACTTTGTTTTTGTCTTGCTTTATTTTATTTACTACTTTGTTTGCTGCATTATATCAAAACACAAAAAAAATTAGTTGCTAGTTTTACTTTATTGCACTCTATATCAAAAACACAAAAAAATTAGTTACTTGCATTTACTTTATCTAGTTTGCTTTATTTACTGTTGCTAAAATGAATACTCCTGAAAACACTAAGTTGTGTGATTTCACAACCACAAATAATAATGATTTCTTATGTACACCTATTGCTCCACCTGCTACTACAGCAGAATTCTTTGAAATTAAACCTGCTTTACTGAATCTTGTTATGCGAGAGCAATTTTATGGTGTTAGTTCTGATGATGCTGCTGCCCATCTCAATAATTTTGTTGAACTATGTGAAATGCAAAATTATAAAGATGTAGATGGTGACATTATAAAATTAAAATTGTTTCCTTTCTCATTAAGAGGAAGAGCTAAAGATTGGTTGCTATCTCTGCCTAAGAATAGTATTGATTCATGGACTAAATGGAAGGATGCTTTTATTGGTAGATATTATCCCCCTGCTAAAATTATATCTTTGAGGAGTAGCATAATGAATTTTAAACAATTAGATACTGAACATGTTGCACAAGCATGGGAAAGAATGAAATCTCTGGTTAAAAATTGCCCAACACATGGACTGACTACTTGGATGATCATCCAAACCTTCTATGCAGGACTAAATTTTTCTTCGCGAAATTTATTGGATTCAGCTGCTGGAGGTACCTTTATGTCCATCACTTTGGGGGCGGCTACAAAGCTTCTGGATAATATGATGATTAATTACTCTGAATGGCACACGGAAAGAGCTCCACAAGGTAAGAAGGTAAATTCTGTTGAAGAAACCTCTTCCTTGAGTGAAAAGATTGATGCTATTATGTCTATGCTTATGAATGATAGGACTAATGTTGATCCTAATAATGTTCCCTTAGCTTCATTGGTTGCCCAAGAAGAACATGTTGATGTAAACTTCATTAAAAATAATAATTTCAACAACAATGCTTATCGGAATAATTCTAGTAATAACTATAGGCCATATCCTTATAATAATGGTAACGGTTATGCTAATTCTTATGGGAATTCTTACAATAATAATAGGAACACACCCCCTGGACTTGAAGCTATGCTTAAAGAATTTATTAGTACACAAACTGCCTTTAACAAATCTGTTGAGGAAAAACTCAATAAAATTGATATTCTCGCTTCTAAGGTTGATAGTCTTGCCTCTGATGTTGATCTTTTGAAATCGAAAGTTATGCCTAATAGGGATATTGAAAATAAAATTGTTACTACAGCAAATGCCATCCAAGTTAGAATTAATGAGAATATAAGATTAATGGCTGAATTGCGTGCTAGGTGGGATAGAGAAGAAAATGAAAAACTAGCTAAAGAGAAAAATGTAGCTAAAGTTTGGACTATTACCACCACAAATAATGTTGATTCTTCACATGTTGCTGCACCTCCTACTATCAATGGTAAAATAATTGGTGTTGGTAATGTTTCTACTCCTAGTGCAAAGCGTACAAAACTGCCTGAAATTGCTAAAACTGCTGAAATTGCTTGTGATAAAACTGCTGAAATTTTTTCCAACCTTGGGGATGATGATCCCATTACTGTAGCTCATAATGATTTAGATTTTGATGATTGCCACATCTCTGAAGTTATAAAGTTCTTACAAAAACTTGCTAAGAGTCCCAATGCTAGCGCTGTAAACTTGGCTTTCACAAAACATATTACAAATGCTCTCATAAAAGCTAGAGAAGAGAAACTAAAACTTGAAACTTCTATTCCTAGAAAGCTAGAGGATGGTTGGGAACCCATCATTAAAATAAGGGTCAATGATTTTGATTGTAATGCTTTATGTGATCTTGGTGCAAGTATTTCTGTTATGCCTAAGAAAGTCTATGATATGCTTGACTTGCCACCATTGAAAAATTGTTATTTGGATGTTAATCTCACTGATAATGCTAAAAAAAAACCTTTGGGGAGAGTTGATAATGTTCATATTATGGTTAACAATAACCTTGTCCCCGTTGATTTTGTTGTCTTGGATATTGAATGCAATGCATCTTGCCCCATTATATTGGGAAGACCTTTTCTTCGAACCGTTGGTGCTACTATTGATATGAAGGAAGGTAATATTAAATATCAATTTCCTCTCAAGAAAGGTATGGAACACTTCCCTAGAAAGAGAATGAAGTTACCTTATGATTCTATTATTAGAACAAATTATGATGTTGATGCTTCGTCTCTTGATGTTACTTGATTTACACTTTCTGCGCCTAACTGAAAGGCGTTAAAGAAAAGCGCTTATGGGAGACAACCCATGTTTTTACTACAGTATTTTTGTTTTATATTTGAGTCTTGGAAGTTGTTTACTACTGTAGCAACCTCTCCTTATCTTAGTTTTGTGTTTTGTTGTGCCAAGTAAAGTCTTTGATAGTAAAGTTCATACTAGATTTGGATTACTGCGCAGTTTCAGATTTCTTTGCTGTCACGAATTTTGACCTGCCTCCCTGTAGGTAGCTCAGAAAATTAAGCCAATTTACGTGCGTGATCCTCAGATATGTAAGCAACTTTCATTAAATTTGGGCATTTTCATTTGAGCAAGTCTGGTGCCATTTTAAAATTCGTCTTTACGAACTGTTCTGCTTTGACAGATTCTGCCTTTTATTTCGCATTGCCTCTTTTGCTATGTTGGATGAATTTCTTTGATCCATTAATGTCCAGTAGCTTTATGCAATGTCCAGAAGTGTTAAGAATGATTGTGTCACCTCTGAACATGTTAATTTTTATTGTGCACTAACCCTCTTATGAGTTGTTTCGAGTTTGGTGTGGAGGAAGTTTTCAAGGATCAAGAGAGGAGTATGATGCAATATGATCAAGGAGAGTGAAAGCTCTAAGCTTGGGGATGCCCCGGTGGTTCACCCCTGCATATTCTAAGAAGACTCAAGCGTCTAAGCTTGGGGATGCCCAAGGCATCCCCTTCTTCATCGACAACATTATCAGGTTCCTCCCCTGAAACTATATTTTTATTCCGTCACATCTTATGTGCTTTTCTTGGAGCGTCGGTTTGTTTTTGTTTTTTTGTTTTGTTTGAATAAAATGGATCCTAGAATTCTTTGTGTGGGAGAGAGACACGCTCCGCTGTTGCATATGGACAAGTATGTCCTTAGGCTTTACTCATAGTATTCATGGCGAAGTTTCTTCTTCGTTAAATTGTTATATGGTTGGAATTGGAAAATGATACATGTAGTATTTGCTAAAATGTCTTGGGTAATGTGATACTTGGCAATAGTTGTGCTCATGTTTAAGCTCTTGCATCACATGCTTTGCACCTATTAATGAAGAAATACATAGAGCTTGCTAAAATTTGGTTTGCATAATATGGGTCTCTCTAAGGTCTAGATAATTTCTAGTATTGAGTTTGAACAACAAGGAAGACGGTGTAGAGTCTTATAATGTTTTCAATATGTCTTTTATGTGAGTTTTGCTGCACCGCTTCATCCTTGTGTTTGTTTCAAATAACCTTGCTAGCCTAAACCTTGTATCAAGAGGGAATACTTCTCATGCATCCAAAATACTTGAGCCAACCACTATGCCATTTGTGTCCACCATACCTACCTACTACATGGTATTTCTCCGCCATTCCAAAGTAAATTGCTTGAGTGCTACCTTTAAAATTCCATCATTCACCTTTGCAATATATAGCTCATGGGACAAATAGCTTAAAAACTATTGTGGTATTGAATATGTACTTATGCACTTTATCTCTTATTAAGTTGCTTGTTGTGCGATAACCATGTTTCTGGGGACGCCATCAACTATTCTTTGTTGAATATCATGTGAGTTTCTATGCATGTCCGTCTTGTCTGAAGTAAGAGAGATCTACCACCTTAATGGTTGGAGCATACATATTGTTAGAGAAGAACATTGGGCCGCTAACTAAAGCCATGATTCATGGTGGAAGTTTCAGTTTTGGACATATATCCTCAATCTCATATGAGAATAATAATTGTTGCCACATGCTTATGCATTAAAGAGGAGTCCATTATCTGTTGTCCATGTTGTCCCGGTATGGATGTCTAAGTTGAGAATAATCAAAAGCGAGAAATCCAAAATGCGAGCTTTCTCCTTAGACCTTTGTACAGGCGGCATGGAGGTACCCCATTGTGACACTTGGTTAAAACATGTGTATTGCGATGATCCGGTAGTCCAAGCTAATTAGGACAAGGTGCGGGCACTATTAGTATACTATGCATGAGGCTTGCAACTTGTAAGATATAATTTACATAACTCATATGCTTTATTACTACCATTGACAAAATTGTTTCATGTTTTCAAAATAAAAGCTCTAGCACAAATATAGCAATCGATGCTTTCCTCTTTGAAGGACCATTCTTTTTTACTTTTATGTTGAGTCAGTTCACCTATCTCTCTCCACCTCAAGAAGCAAACACTTGTGTGAACTGTGCATTGATTCCTACATACTTGCATATTGCACTTATTATATTACTTTATGTTGACAATTATCCATGAGATATACATGTTACAAGTTGAAAGCAACTGCTGAAACTTAATCTTCCTTTGTGTTGCTTCAACGCCTTTACTTTGAATTATTGCTTTATGAGTTAACTCTTATGCAAGACTTATTGATGCTTGTCTTGAAGTACTATTCATGAATAGTCTTTGCTTTATGATTCACTTGTTTACTCATGTCATTACCATTGTTTTGATCGCTGCATTCATTACATATGTTTACAAATAGTATGATCAAGGTTATGATGGCATGTCACTCCAGAAATTATCTTTGTTATCGTTTTACCTGCTCGGGACGAGCAGAACTAAGCTTGGGGATGCTGATACGTCTCCGACGTATCGATAATTTCTTGTGTTCCATGCCACATTATTGATGATATCTACATGTTTTATGCACACTTTATGTCATATTCGTGCATTTTCTGGAACTAACCTATTAACAAGATGCCAAAGTGCCGATTCTTTGTTTTCTGCTGTTTTTGGTTTCAGAAATCCTAGTAAAGAAATATTCTCGGAATTGGAAGAAATCAACGCCCAGGGTCCTATTTTGCCACGAAGCTTCCAGAAGACCGAAGAGGAGACGAAGTGGGGCCACGAGGTGGCCAAACCATAGGGCGGCGTGGCCCAGGCCCTGGCCGTGCCGACCTATAGTGTGGGCCCCTCGTGTGGCCCCCTGGCCTGCTGATACGTCTCCAACGTATCTATAATTTCCGATGTTCCATGCTTGTTTTATGACAATACCAACATGTTTTGTTCACACTTTATATCATTTTTATGCGTTTTCCGGAACTAACCTATTGACGAGATGCCGAGAGGCCAGTTGCTGTTTTCTGCTGTTTTTGGTTCCAGAAAGGCTGTTCGGGCAATATTCTCGGAATTGGACGAAATCAACGCCAAACCTCCTATTTTTCCCGGAAGGCTCCAGAACACCGAAGGAGAGTCGGAGGAGTGCCAGGGGGGCCCCACACCCTAGGGTGGCGCGGCCCAAGGGGGGGGCGCGCCCCCCTATGGTCTGGGCAGCCCAGGCCCCCTCCGACTCCGACTCTTCGCCTATTTAAGTCGTCGTGACCTAAAACCTCGACACCAATTGACGAAACTCCAGAAAGACTCCAGGGGCGTCGCCGCCATCGCGAAACTCCAATTCGGGGGACAGAACTCTCTGTTCCGGCACCCTGCCGGACGGGGAATTGCCCCCGGAGCCATCTCCACCGCCGTCTTCACCGCCATCTTCACCGCCATCGCTGCCCCCATGATGAGGAGGGAGTAATTCACCCCTGAGGCTGAGGGCTTCGCTGTAGCTATGTGGTTCATCTCTCTCCCATGTACCTCAATACAATAATCTCATGAGCTGCTTTACATGATTGAGATTCATATGAGTTTTGTATCACAATTTATCTATGTGCTACTCTAGTGATGTTATTAAAGTAGTTCTATTCCTCCTGCACGTGTGTAAAGGTGACTAGTGTGTGCACCGTGTGGTTCTTGTCGTAGGCTATGATCATGATCTCTTGTAGATTGTGGAGTTAATTATTACTATGATGGTATTGATGTGATCTATTCCTCCTACATATGCATGAAGGCGATAGTGTGCATGCTATGTTAGTACTTGGTTTAGTCTTTTGATCTATCTTACACTATAAGGTTACTAAATATGAACAAATTGTGGAGCTTGTTAACTCCGGCATTGAGGGTTCGTGTAATCCTACGCAATGCGTTCATCATCCAACAAAAGTGTAGAGTATGCATTTATCTGTTCTGTTATGTGATCAATGTTGAGAGTGTCCACTAGTGAAAGTGTAATCCCTAGGCCTTGTTCCTAAATACTGCTGCGTTACTCTTTGCTTGTTTCTTGTTTTTCTTGTGTTACTACTGCTGCAATACCACCACCATCAACTACACGCCCGCAAGCTATTTTCTGGCACCGTTGCTACTGCTTATATATATTCATACCACCTGTATTTCACTATCTCTTCGCCGAACTAGTGCACCTATTTGGTGTGTTGGGGACACAAGAGACTTCTTGCTTTGTGGTTGCAGGGTTGCATGAGAGGGATATCTTTGACCTCTTCCTCCCTGAGTTCGATAAACCTTGGGTATCCACTTAAGGGAAAACTTGCTGCTGTTCTACAAACCTCTGCTCTTGGAGGCCCAACACTGTCTACAGGAAAGGAGGGGGAACGTAGACATCAAGCACTTTTCTGGCGCCGTTGCCGGGGAGGAAAGGTAAAATGCACTCATACTCCGGTTCCAGGTAAAGTACTTTTCTGGCGCCATTGTGTTTGTGCTCGAAGCTATTTCCTTTAGATCCTGCAATTGCAACTTTTTGTTTCTTGTTTACACTAGTTAGGCATAATGGAAAACAACAAAAAAATTGGTGAGCTTTTTAATCTTTTTCCTGATTTAGAATTGTTTGATGCGAAAATTAAAAAACCTATGGAACCTTATTTGCATGCTAGTAGCGATGTTATTAGTATGAATGCAATTACTGCTAATGCTATGAAGAAGTCTAAGCTTGGGGAAGCTAGTTTTTGTGGTCTTTTTAGCTTCCCATCTTTAGGGGAGAAAATTTGTTCTGATAATGCTTTATCTCCCATATGCGATAACTCTAATAATGCTTCTGATATTTTAAATCCACCTGCTGAAAGTATTCCGTATAAAATACCCATGAAAATTATTGAACGTGTTATGGACAACCACTATAATGGGGATGGAACTGTCCATCCTAGAGATCATTTACTGTTTTTGCACGAATTATGTGGGTTATTCAAGTGTGCAGGTATCTCTATGGATGAAGTGAGGAAGAAGCTATTCTCTGTTTATTTGTAGGTAAAGCAAACGCATTGGTATAAATTGTTGGAGAATAGGCATTCTCTTGGTTGGGAGGAAATTGCATCTCTCTTTTATTCTAAATTTTATCCTCCGCATGAAGTGCATATTGATAGGAATTATATTTATAACTTTTATCCTCGTGATGGAGAGAGTATTTCTCAAGCGTGGGGGAGATTGAAATCACTAATGCTCAAATGTCCCATTCATGAGCTCCCCCGTAATGTTATTGTTAACAATTTTTATGCGAGGCTTTCAGGACAACACAAGGACTATCTGGACGCGTGTTCGGAGGGATCTTTCACAACCAAGGAGGTTGAAGCTAGGTGGGACCTCCTTGATCGGATTGAGGACAACGCTGAAGGATGGGAGAACAATGAAGGTAAAGAGTCAGGTATAAATTATGATTATGAATGCATTGAAGCTTTTATGGATACCGATAAATTTCGAAATATGAGTGCTACTTATGGTCTTGACTCTCAAGTTGCTGCAAATCTTTATAAAGCCTTTGCTTCTCATTTCGAATTGCCTAAAAATAATTTTGATAAGTATCATGAACCTTTTAAAGAGGCTTGCATGAAGAATGAAATTGTTGTTAATTATTGCAATAAGCATGCTCAAACTCCTAAGAATGCTATTTCCTATAAGCATGTTAATTTTTGTGGAATACATAGACCTTGTGGAATTAATCAAATCAAAGATGAATATTGTATCCATCATGCTAATGAAAAAACTAGAAAGTGGTTTAGGGCTCTAGATGATCTTGGTAAAAAAGTTTGTGCCCTCTATCCTTTTATTTGTGAAGTTTGCCATGAAGTGGGTCATTTTAATTTTCAATGCTCCTCCAGTGATATATTGAACCCAATGAGTGCTGCAAATTTGTATTGTGATGATGAAATTACTCCTAATCAGCATGATGAACTTACTTTATTTTTGGGGTGTGAAGAATTGTCGAGAAAAATCTCTTTGTTACATATGAGTGATCTTGATATTGATGATGTCCTGCATGGGTGTTTTTCTTATTGCATTGATAATAGCCATACAAATACTTACATACAAAATATTTTAGAAGATGACACCTTGCCAAAATATGATAGGACTGCTGTGTGTTTTCAACTAATTAATGAAAAGGAGGGATTCTCCCAAGTTTCTTCTATTGTTTCTGAAAGTAAATCAGGTTATGCGGACAAGCCACCCTTCAAGCCTCTTCCTCCTAAAGAAGGGAACGAGGAGAAGGAGGAGAAGAAGAAGAAGGGAACGAAGAAGAAGAAGAAGAAGAAGAAGAAGAAGAAGAAGAAGAAGAAGGGGAATAAAAAGAAAGAGGTAACATCATATCCCCGCGTATATGAGATAACAATAGGTAACCGTAAGTATGTTGCTCCTAATGATTATTGTGATAATGAATCTGAATATGATGATCTTCCTATGCCCTTTACATACATTAGCAATCATGATTTGAATGAGCACACTACTTTTGATATTGCAAATCTCTGGGAAACTAATTCTGAAAATGATGATGATAATAATTGCCATAGTGTCAGTACTATCCATGCTTCCTCCCATAATGATATAGAAAGCTCTAAGCTTGGGGAAGAGGTGTTTGCAAATCCTTTAGCTACTGGTCATTATGTTCTTGATACATCTCCTTCTAATAACAATAATGGTGTGGACACAGATAAACCGATTGTGAAGGATAACTATTCTATTTCTTATGATGACACTATGCCTCCGATCTCTAATGATTATTATAAAGAATGCTATGATATAGGTTCTAACTATCCTTATGAAACTTGTCATAGTCATGATTGGATTACCAAAAACAATCCCCTTAATAGGCAACTTGTTTACCATGTTCAAATTCTTGATAATAATCTTGCTCCAATTACTATTAATGAGAATAACTCTTCTTATGCCAAATTTAATGATACTTCTATGCATATGAACCATGATAAGAATGTTTTAAGTGATGGGTATATTGTGGATTTCATCAATGATGCTACTGAAAGTTATTATGAGAGAGGGAAATATGGTTATATGCATCTTAATAATATTAAGTTTCCCCTCTTTATGTTGAGAATCTTTAAGTTACTCGTGTTTTATCCTCTTATGCTTGTCACTTTGTTCTTCATGAATTCATTTGTGTACAAGATTCCTCTTCATAGGAAGCATGTTAGACTTAAATTTGTTTTGAATTTGCCTCTTGAAGCTCTCTCTTGCTTCAAATACTATTTCCCGCGAATGGATTATTAAAACTGCTGAGCCCATCTTAATGGCTATAAAGAAAGAACTTCTTGGGAGATAACCCATGTGTTATTTTGCTACAGTACTTTGTTTTATATTTGTGTCTTGGAAGTTGTTTACTACTGTAGCAACCTCTCCTTATCTTAGTTTTGTGTTTTGTTGTGCCAAGTGAAGCCTCTAATCGAAGGTTGATACTAGATTTGGATTTCTGCGCAGAAACAGATTTCTATCTGTCACGAATCTGGGATTTTCTCTCTGTAGAAAAATCAGAAAAATATGCCAATTTACGTGCATGTTCCTCAGATATGTACGCAACTTTCGTTAGTTTTGAGTTTTCTGATCTGAGCAACGGAAGTATTTATTAGAAATTCGTCTTTACGGACTGTTCTGTTTTGACAGATTCTGCCTTTTATTTCGCATTGCCTCTTTTGCTATGTGGGATGGATTTCTTTGTTCCATTAAACTCCAGTAGCTTTGGGCAATGTCCAGAAGTGTTAAGAATGATTGTGTCACCTCTGAACATGTGAGTTTTTGATTATGTACTAACCCCTCTAATGAAGTTTATGAGAAGTTTGGTGTGAAGGAAATTTTCAAGGGTCAAGAGAGGAGGATGATATGCTATGATCAAGAAGAGTGAAAGCTCTAAGCTTGGGGATGCCCCGGTGGTTCACCCCTGCATATTCTAAGAAGATTCAAGCGTCTAAGCTTGGGGATGCCCAAGGCATCCCCTTCTTCATCGACAAATTATCAGGTCCCTTCTCTTGAAACTATATTTTTATTCGGTCACATCTTATGTGCTTTACTTGGAGCGTCTGTATGTTTCTTGTTTTTGTTTTTGTTTGAATAAATGCTTGTGTGGGAGAGGGACACGCTCCGCTGGTTCGTATGAACACATGTGTTCTTAGCTCATAATATTCATGGCGAAGGTTGAAACTGCTTCGTTAATTGTTATATGGTTGGAATTGGAAAATGCTACATGTAGTAATTGCTATAATGTCTTGGGTAATGTGATACTTGGCAATTGTTGTGCTCTTGTTTAAGCTCTTGCATCATATACTTTGCACCTATTAGTGAAGAAATACATAGAGCTTGTTAAAATTTGGTTTGCATGAGTGGTTTCTCTAGAGTCTAGATATTTTCTAGTAAAGATGTTTGAACAACAAGGAAGACGATGTATAGTCTTATAATGCTTGTAATATGTCTTTTATGTGAGTTTTGCTGTACCGGTTTATACTTGTGTTTGCTTCAAACAACCTTGCTAGCCTAAGCCTTGTATCGAGAGGGAATACTTCTCATGCATCCAAAATCCTTGAGCCAACCACTATGCCATTTGTGTCCACCATACCTACCTACTATGTGGTATTTCCTGCCATTCCAAAGTAAATTGCTTGAGTGCTACCTTTAAACAATTCAAAATGTATCACCTCTGATTTGTGTCAATGTTTTATAGCTCATGAGGAAGTATGTGGTGTTTAGCTTTCAACCTTGTCATTTACTTTTGACGGACTCTCATATGGACTAGTGGCACATCCGCTTATCCAATAATTTTGCAAAAAGAGCTGGCAATGGGATTCCCAGTCCCAAATTAATTAACAAAAATAGACACTCCTCCATGGTATGTGATTGTTGGACGGCACCCGAAGGATTCGGTTAGCCATGGCTTGTGTAAGCAAAGGTTGGGAGGAGTGTCATCATAATAAAACTAAAATAAAAAGGCACTCCTTCATGGTATGAGATTGTTGGCAGGCACCCGAGGATTCGGTTAGCCATGGTTTGTGAAAGAAAGGTTGGAAGGAGTGCCACCCAAAAATAAAATAATTCATGGGAGCCGCTCTTGGAAGTCCGGTTGGCGAGGTAGTTAGTGTACCCATTACCATTCGTTGACAACAACAAACACCTCTCAAAACTTTACTTTTTATGCTCTCTATATGTTTTCAAAACCAAAGCTCTAGCACAAATATAGCAATCGATGCTTTCCTCTTTGAAGGACCATTCTTGTTGAGTCAGTTCACCTATTTCTCTCCACCTCAAGAAGCAAACATTTGTGTGAACTGTGCATTGATTCTTACATACTTGCTTATTGCATTTGTTATATTGCTCTGCATTGACAACTATCTATGAGATATACATGTTACAAGTTGAAAGCAACCGCTGAAACTTAATCTTCCATTGTGTTGCTTCAATACCTTTACTAAGAATTTATTGCTTTATGAGTAACTCTTATGCAAGACTTGTTGATGCTTGTCTCGAAAGTACTATTCATGAAAAGTCTTTGCTATATGATTCAATTGTTTACTCATTGCATTTACATTGTTTCGAATCGCTGCATTCATCTCATATGCTTTACAATGGTATGATTAAGATTATGTTGGTAGCATGTCACCTCAGAAATTATCTTTTATCGTTTACCTACTCGAGGACGAGTAGGAACTAAGCTTGGGGATGCTGATACGTCTCCAACGTATCTATAATTTCCGATGTTCCATGCTTGTTTTATGACAATACCAACATGTTTTGTTCACACTTTATATCATTTTTATGCGTTTTCCGGAACTAACCTATTGACGAGATGCCGAGAGGCCAGTTGCTTTTTTCTGCTGTTTTTGGTTCCAGAAAGGCTGTTCGGGCAATATACTCGGACTTGGACGAAATCAACGCCAAACCTCCTATTTTGCCCGGAAGGCTCCAGAACACCGAAGGAGAGTCGGAGGAGTGCCAGGGGGGCCCCACACCCTAGGGTGGCGCGGCCCAAGGGGGGGGCGCGCCCCCCTATGGTCTGGGCAGCCCAGGCCCCCTCCGACTCCGACTCTTCGCCTATTTAAGCCGTCGTGACCTAAAACCTCGACACCAATTGACGAAACTCCAGAAAGACTCCAGGGGCGTCGCCGCCATCGCGAAACTCCAATTCGGGGGACAGAACTCTCTGTTCCGGCACCCTGCCGGACGAGGAATTGCCCCCGGAGCCATCTCCACCGCCGTCTTCACCGCCATCTTCACCGCCATCGCTGCCCCCATGATGAGGAGGGAGTAATTCACCCCTGAGGCTGAGGGCTTCGCTGTAGCTATGTGGTTCATCTCTCTCCCATGTACCTCAATACAATAATCTCATGAGCTGCTTTACATGATTGAGATTCATATGAGTTTTGTATCACAATTTATCTATGTGCTACTCTAGTGATGTTATTAAAGTAGTTCTATTCCTCCTGCACGTGTGTAAAGGTGACTAGTGTGTGCACCGTGTGGTTCTTGTCGTAGGCTATGATCATGATCTCTTGTAGATTGTGGAGTTAATTATTACTATGATGGTATTGATGTGATCTATTCCTCCTACATATGCATGAAGGCGATAGTGTGCATGCTATGTTAGTACTTGGTTTAGTCTTTTGATCTATCTTACACTATAAGGTTACTAAATATGAACAAATTGTGGAGCTTGTTAACTCCGGCATTGAGGGTTCGTGTAATCCTACGCAATGCGTTCATCATCCAACAAAAGTGTAGAGTATGCATTTATCTGTTCTGTTATGTGATCAATGTTGAGAGTGTCCACTAGTGAAAGTGTAATCCCTAGGCCTTGTTCCTAAATACTGCTGCGTTACTACTGCTTGTTTACTTGTTTCTTGTGTTACTACTGCTGCAATACCACCACCATCAACTACACGCCCGCAAGCTATTTTCTGGCACCGTTGCTACTGCTTATATATATTCATACCACCTGTATTTCACTATCTCTTCGCCGAACTAGTGCACCTATTTGGTGTGTTGGGGACACAAGAGACTTCTTGCTTTGTGGTTGCAGGGTTGCATGAGAGGGATATCTTTGACCTCTTCCTCCCTGAGTTCGATAAACCTTGGGTATCCACTTAAGGGAAAACTTGCTGCTGTTCTACAAACCTCTGCTCTTGGAGGCCCAACACTGTCTACAGGAAAGGAGGGGGAACGTAGACATCACCTGCCCTTCCGCCTACAAATAGCCTTCGTCGCGAAACCCCCAGTACCGAGAGCCACGATATGGAAAACCTTACTGAGACGCCGCCGCCGCCAATCCCATCTCGGGGGATTCTGGAGATCTCCTCCGGCACCCTGCCGGAGAGGGGATTCATCTCCCGGAGGACTCTTCACCGCCATGGTCGCCTCCGGAGTGATGAGTGAGTAGTTCACCCCTGGACTATGGGTCCATAGCAGTAGCTAGATGGTTGTCTTCTCCTCATTGTGCTTCATTGTTGGATCTTGTGAGCTGCCTAACATGATCAACATCATCTATCTGTAATACTATATGTTGTGTTTGTCGGGATCCAATGGATAGAGAATACTATGTTATGTTAATTATCAAGTTATTACCTATGTGTTGTTTATGATCTTGCATGCTCTCCATTATTAGTAGAGGCTCTGGCCAAGTTTTTGCTCTTAACTCCAAGAGGGAGTATTTATGCTCGATAGTGGGTTCATGCCTCCATTGAATCTGGGACAGTGACAGAAAGTTCTAAGGTTGTGGATGTGCTGTTGCCACTAGGGATAAAACATTGATGCTATGTCCAAGGATGTAGTTATTGATTACATTACGCACCATACTTAATGCAATTGTCTGTTGTTTTGCAACTTAATACTAGAAGGGGTTCGGATGATAACCTGAAGGTGGACTTTTTAGGCATAGATGCATGCTGGATAGCGGTCTATGTACTTTGTCGTAATGCCCAATTAAATCTCACTATATTTATCATGACATGTATGTGCATTGTTATGCCCTCTCTATTTGTCAATTGCCCGACTGTAATTTGTTCACCCAACATGCTTTTATCTTATGGGAGAGACACCTCTAGTGAACTGTGGACCCCGGTCCTATTCTTTACATCGCATACAATCTACTGCAATACTTGTTTTACTGTTTTCTGCAAACAATCATATTCCACACAATATGGTTAATCCTTTGTTACAGCAAGCCGGTGAGATTGACAACCTCACTGTTTCGTTGGGGCAAAGTACTTTGGTTGTGTTGTGCAGGTTCCACGTTGGCGCCGGAATCTCTGGTGTTGCGCCGCACTACATCCCGCCGCCATCAACCTTCAACGTGCTTCTTGACTCCTACTGGTTCGATTAAACCTTGGTTTCTTACTGAGGGAAACTTGCCGCTGTGCGCATCACACCTTCCTCTTGGGGTTCCCAACGGACGTGTCAACTACACGCATCAAGCAAATTTCTGGCGCCGTTGCCGGGGACTGAAGAAAAGTTACACCACAGGGATCTCTAACTCCCACGTCAACTTTGCGCCAGCAAGCACTTAGCCTCTCGACGAGATCACAGCCGAAACCTTCGGCACCCCATTGTAACCCGATATTTTCATAATCAAGATCAGACAGGCAGGACGTAAGGGTTTTACCTCATCGAGGGCCCCGAACCTGGGTAAATCGCTCTCCCCGCTTGTTTGTTAACCGATGTCTCGTGTCAGCCTACAGGATTCCATTAACCCTAAGCCCCAATCGGAGGGCATTGCCGAGGAGTACCCTCGACAATTGGCGCCGTCTGTGGGAAGCCTGTCGGCACAAGGCAGGTCATCGGCAGTACCAGTCACGTCTGCGGCGTTCGTGCTAGAGTCACCAACACCGTCGGATCCGAAAGATTCAGTTCGTTGCGGGTCCTTCGAGTTCGTACCGCATACTGAGGCATCGCGTTGGATCTCCGCAGAATCACGCGACAACACGGATACTACTTTTGGTGGTGTTCACTTCATCATCGATTCTAGAGGGTTTCTTCGCCTCCCTAGTTCAAACGCATCAAGCCTAAGAACTTCGGTTCCAGAAGATATCACGCCAGCAGCAGCTTCGGCAGTCCTATCCAGGAGTGCAGGAGAAGGAAGCCGAGGTAGCCTCGACGCCACAGAGGAGTAAAGGAAAAGATGAAGGGACTCACGTCGTGAAGAGGAAGAACAAATCGCGACTCGCCCCCGACAGTACGAACGAGGATGCCACAGCACACAATCAAGCAGGAATCGCCTTCGCACGCCTTGCTTATCGGCCACGGAGCAACTTGAAGCACCATGTTATCTACACTCTTACATCGATCCAAAGGATAGCCTCGACAAATCCAGTCATTTGCTCAGAAATTGTCGGCAGTTCCTTGAAATTCGGCAGTTCTGCGACGATCTTAGGGCAGAGGCCGCGGCAAGAGTTCACACAATGGAGAGAAGAGCGGCATCCTATAGCTATCCGACAGAACCATATATACCAGAGCCATATCTACCAGCAGGAGGAGACAAGTACGCGCCAAACGAGGTTTTTCCAGAAACTCACGGACAGGTTAGCATGATCCATAAAACCAGTTTCTCGAAGAGAGAGGTGAAGAAGTTTTCACGGGAAGTAAAGTACGCAGAAGTTGCCATGGTCTACATGCCCGAATATATCGACTGGTCAGACAAAAGTATATCTTTTAGTAAGGAAGATCACCCGAGGGCCGTCCCAAGGCCTGGCCACGCAGCCCTAGTCCTTGAAGCACAGATTGGAGGATACAATATGAGCAAAGTGTTTATGGACGGAGGAAGCGGCATGAATCTGTTGTTCGCCAGCACGATGAAAGCGATGGGCCTAACAGTCGACATGCTACGAGAGTTTGACATGGGATTCCATGGCATCATACCGACTCGACCCGCTTATTCTCTTGGCAAGATATCATTGGACGTAGTTTTCGGCACACCTAGCAACTTCAGAAAGGAGAAAATCGAGTTTGAGGTGGTCGATTGGGAGTCTCAGTACCATGCCATCCTCGGCAGACCTGCGTTTGCCAAATTCATGGCGGTACCCCACTACGCGTACCTGAAACTGAAGATGCTAGGCAACAACGGGACAGCGATAACCATACATGGAAGCTTCTCCCGTTCAGATAGCTGTGACAGGGATTTCCAAAAGATTGCCTCAAAGTTTGGGGCTAAGGAAGAACTTAATGCAGTCAATGCTATCACAGACCACACGAAGCCGCCGGCTGATGACCGAAACGTGAGTTCCGATGAGTTTGACGTCGCGAAGGAAGCAAAGAAGCTGCAGGTGCATCCCTCTGAACCGAAGAAAACAGTCAATATTTCGGCAGACCTCACTGTCGCATAGGAAGGCGCGCTCATCAAGTTCCTCCGTGAGCGCTGGGTAATATTTACAGGGGAACCATCCGACATGCCAGGTATTCCCAGGGAACTCGCTGAGGACGCCCTCAATGTTGACCCTAAGGCCAAACTAGTACAGCAGTCAATGCGCCGGTTTTTAGAGCCGAAGAGAAAAGCGATCGGCGAAGAAGTTAGTCGGCTCTGGATTCATTCGAGAGCTCAAGGAAGCTGAGTGGGTGGCCAACCCAGTCATGGTACCAAAGAAAGACACGACCGCTCTTCGGATGTGTATCGATTACACAAGCCTCAACAAGCATTGCCCTAAGGATCACTTCCCTCTGCCTCGTATTGATCAGATAGTCGACTCTACAGCAGGGTGTGATCGTCTCTCTTTTCTCGATGCGTACTCCGGCTACAACCAGATCAAGCTCAAGTAGGAAGACCAAGAGTTGACTGCATTCATCACTCCGCACGCCGTTTTCTGCTACAACGTCATGACTTTCCGGTTAAAAAACGCGGGAGCAACCTATCAGCGGTGTATGCAAGCTTGTCTTGGAGAGTAGATTGGAAGGAATATCGAAGTCTACATTGATGATATCGTGGTGAAAATAAAGCATGCCGCTACTCTCATCGACGATTTGCGGGAAACTTTTGACAACCTCGACAAGTATAAAATCAAGCTGAACCCGAAGAAATGTTTCTTCAGGGTGCCAGGAGGACAGGTACTCGGATACTTCATCTCAGCAAGAGGGATAGAGGCTAACCCCTTAAAGATCAAAGCAATTCTCGACATGGAGCCGCCAAAGAATTTGCACCAAGTGCAGCAATTGGCGGGACGGTTGGCAGCGCTCAGCAGATTCATTGCCAAGCTGGCAGAGAAAGCTTTGCCCTTTTACAGCCTGATGAAGAAATCAGAAAAATTCGAGTGGACAGACGAGGCGCAGGAATCTTTTGGCAATCTGAAGAAGATCTTATCAACGTCTCCGGTACTCGTAACCCCACATGAAAAGGAATCATTACTCATGTACATAGCAGCAACAGTGCAAGTCTTCAGCAGCGTCCTAGTCGTTGAACGGGCGGAGGCAGGAAAAGTACACGGCGTGCAAAGGCCCATCTATTACCTCAGTGAAGTACTCACACCAGGAAAACAGAGGTATCCTCATCACCAGAAACTAGCATACGCAGTATGGAGAACGGCTCGCAAGCTACGCCACTATTTCACGGAGCATCCGATCATCGTCGTAAGTGAAGCCCCATTGAAGAATATACTCACTAACCCGGAATCTACGGGTCGAGTGTCTCAATGGGCCATCGAGATAGCACCACACGACATAACCTACGTCAACCGGACGGCGATTAAATCTCAAGTCCTCCCAGATTTTGTGGCAGACTAGATCCAGTCACAAACACCGGCAGCACCCGACATGTCTGGTTCGTGGACAATGTATTTTGACGGATCTAAGCAGAGCACAGGCGCAGGTGCAGGGGTGATACTGATATCGCCACAAGGGGACAAGATGAGGTACATTTTACGTATGAATTTCTCTCTGCCGACAAATAATGAGGCAGAATATGAAGCACTGTTGCACGGAATGAAGATGGCAAAGGCATGTGGAGCAACTCGCCTGGAGATCTATGGAGACTCGAACCTAGTGGTGCAACAGTCGATGAATTTATGCGACGTGGTCAGCGACAACATGATAGCCTACCGTCAACTGTACCAGAATATGGAAGCCAAATTTGAAGGATGTGAACTTAAGCATATCGGCAGAGCCAGCAATGAGGAAGCCGACGCCATGGCAAACATTGGTTCCACGTGTTCTTCTATTCCAGACGGAGTGTTTTACGAAGTCATCAATCAGCGATCGATAAAGGAAAAAGCATCGGCACCTCCAAAACCATCGGCTGGCGATTCAGAGACTAGCTCACAGCAAGACGTCGAAGAATCTCCGCCTCGACCTACAGAGCAGGTCCTCCTCCTCGAACCCCTGTGGACCAAACCCTTTTTAGCATACCTGATAGAGCAGCAACTGCCGGAGGATCCGGTGGAAGCCAGGAGAATTGTGAGGCGGTCAAAAGCCTTCACCGTGGTAAACGGAGAACTCTACAAGCGTAGTATCTCTGGTATTTTCAAAGGTGCATCGCATCGACGATGGAAAGTCTCTGCTACGAGAGATACATGAAGGAACCTGCGGGCATCACGCAGGCAGCAGGGCCCTTGTAGCAAAAGCTTTCAGAGCAGGGTTTTATTGGCCAACAGCAGCATCGGACGCACGGGACTTGGTCATGAAATGTGACCCTTGTCAGCTTTTTGCACCAAGACCGCACGCTCCCGCAACAGATCTGATGACGATACCACTTGCATGGCCCTTCGCACAGTGGGGACTCGATCAGGTTGGGCCACTGCCGAGGTCATCGCCTGGGGGTCACACGTATCTGTTGGTCGCAGTCGACAAGTTTACCAAAGGGATCGAAGCCATACCTGTTCGAAACTAGGAAGCCGAAACCGTCGTCCAGTTCTTCAACGGAATAACTTGTTGATTTGGCATGCCTCATAGTATCGTTACAGACAACGGAATCAATTTTCACTCCAAAAAGTTCCGGAAGTTTTGCGACGACGGTGGCATCAAGTTAAAATTTGCATCGGTGGCACATCCCCGGACAAACGGGCAAGTTGAAAGGATAATGGTCTCATCGGAGATGGTCTCAAGAAACGCCTTACGGGTGCAGCTAGAGCATGGGTCGAAGAATTACCATCTGTGCTTTGGATTTTGCGTACTACGCCCAATAGATCAACCCAGTACACCCCATTCTTCTTAGTATATGGAGCCGAAGCAGTGTTGCCAGCCGATGTTCGGTTCGAAGTGCCTCGGGTGACCGCATACACGGAAGCTACTTCCAACAACGCGTTACAGGATGCCGTGGATCTCCTTGACGAAGCTCGGGATATTGCCTTGGCAAGAACAGCAGTGTATCAGCAGGCGTTAAGAAACTATCACAGTCAACGAATACGCAATCGAAGCTTCAATGTTGGAGATATGGTATTGCGACTGAAGCAGGAGAGACCTTCGAAGCTCGAATCTCCATGGGAAGGGCCGTTCATCATCACTAAAGTGATACCAGGAGGAGCTTATCGGCTCAAGAATCCAACTTTGGGAAAAGACATTGATAATCCATGGAACGTTGCACATTTGCGACGGTTCTATACATAGGATATAATCATCCCCTCCCGTTATTCGACAGCTCTTAATCTTTTCTTACGTTATGAATAAAATTCTAATCAAGTTTTCTACCTTTATTGTTCCAGGCTTCATCATCCGAACAAATTGTTCGGGGCCCTTGTCATTGGCTCTTACTCCCATCGGGAGCGTTGGCCAGAAACATGCTTGCGCAGTGTCATTAATTAAATACTCCCATCGGGAGCTAAGGTTAATGACACACAACAACCCATCCAAGCCTCGAGAAAATACGCGAGTGCTGCTGTTATCACCAGAATTTGACCGAGTCAGAGGTGGGCCGCGATCAAGATGGGCTTGAAGAATATACATGGAAGAAATACGTGAATCGGCCTTATATGCAAAGTTTGGGCTAGTTTGCCCGTGTATCTGTAATATAGTAGGATACGTGTCGGTTAGATAGAGTTTGGCTCGTGCCCGGTTGGGATTATTCCCACGAGTAGAAAGTCTACGGACTATAAATATGTATCTAGGGTTTATGAACTAAACAACAATCACGTTCACCACAAACCAATCTAGGCGCATCGCCAACTCCCTTGTCTCGAGGGTTTCTTCCGGGTAAGCATCATGCTGCCTAGATCGCATCTTGCGATCTAGGCAGTACAAGTTTATTCGTTGTTCATGCGTTGCTCAAATGCGAAGCCTTTTTGATGGCGAGCAACGTAGTTATCTTAGATGTGTTAGGGTTAGCATTGTTCTTCGTATCATATGCTGTCGTCGTGCAACCCTTAGACATCTAGCCGCCCTTACACCTATCTTAGGTGTAGGGGCGGCACCCCGCTTGATCATTATTTAGTAGATCCGATCCGTTATGGTTGCTCCTTGTTCTTCAAGGATTAGTTTAATATCTGCATAGTTAGGCCTTACAAAGGGTTGAAGGATCCAGTGGCGCGTAGGGTGTAGTTTGCTAGCCCTAGACAGGATGTTCCGGGGATCAACTTCGTGTTGGTTTTTAGGCCTTGTCTAGGATTGGTTTACGATCACCGTGCGCGGCCGCCAGGCTCAATCACGAGTAGGATGTTCCGATTATGTGGTGAAAACCCTAAATCGTAGTAGATCGTTTTAGCTTTATTCTGATCAAGCAGGACCACCATATATTCGTACACCTCGTGCGAATCATGGGTGGATCGGCTCTTTGAGCCGATTCACAGGACAACCTGAGAGCCGATCGAGGCTCGTATTTAATGTTTACGTGTATGCCATGCAGGAAACTAAGCGAGGCACATCCATCACCTTCCTGACCAGGTATAGGTCAGGTGGCACGCCCTTGCACCAGCATCGGACGTGCGTGCCGAGTCTTTGCGGGCCGTCGCTCAGAGGGACCAGGGCCAGCCGCAGCCCTGGGAGCCTCCCGGCTCTACTGTGTTGCCCGTCGCTGCTCGCCGGTGGGTTTCTGACCGCAACACATTCTGGCACGCCCGGTGGGATGATCTTCGACATCAACCGCATCGCCATCTACATCTGAGATGGCGGAAGGCACTCCAGTCACGTACGAGGATTTGACCGAGGAGCTCAAGAAGAAGTATGACGAGGTCAAAGCGATCCTCGAAGCCGACCTCATCGGCTCTTTTCACAGAACCCGCTCACATGGCATCAGGTGGAAAGGGTTCTCACCTGAAGGCGCGCTCGATGGAGTGGACCTGTCCGCCCCGTCAGAAGGACGCACCAGGTCCCTGCGTCAGGAGATTAACTTCATGGTAGCTCATTCGCTACACCGCCATTCTGAGAGCCTGGTGAACACTTTGGAGCGTGTCGCTCTTCGGGTGATCCAGGAAATCATGAGGCATCAATACTCTCCGTCGGGACCAGCTCTAGGGACTCACCAAGGAGAGATGCCACTCCAAAAGAAGAAGGACGGCCGATGGCGTGTGGCCATCGATTTCCGAGATCTCAACAGAGCCACTCCAAAAGATGAGTATCCGATGCCTGTGGCAGAAACGTTGATCAATGCAGCTGCTGGCCACAAGGTGTTGAGCTTCATGGATGGCAACGCCGGCTATAACCAAATCTTCATGGCTCCAGAAGATATACACAAGACCGCATTCAGAGTACCAGGGGCAGTAGGCTTGTTTGAATATGTAGTCATGACCTTTGGGTTGAAGAATGCTGGTGCAACATACCAACGAGCCATGAATTATATATTTCACGATCTGATCGGCAAGTTGGTGGAAATCTACATCGACGATGTGGTAGTCAAATCTGTCTCCATGGAGGGACACTTGGATGATTTACGGCGCATCCTAGACCGAACTCGGAAGTTCGGACTGAGAATGAATCCGAAGAAGTGTGCTTTTGGTGTGACGGCTGGTCAGTTCCTAGGTTTTCTGGTTCATGAACGGGGAATTGAGATCGGCCTGAAAAGTCAAGAGGCAGTGCGTACCATGCAGCCGCCCACCACGAAGAAGGAGCTCCAACGTCTCATCGGCAAGATCAATTTTGTCCGATGATTCATCTCTAATCTGTCAGGACGAATCGAGCCGTTCATAGCACTGGTGAAAATTAAATCTGATGACGAGTTTCACTGGGGGGCAGAACAGCAGCAGGCGTTTGATGAGATTAAGCGGTATCTGACAACGCCGCTTGTGCTAGTTCCGCCCCAACAAGACAGGCCGTTCTATATCTACTTGTCAGTAGCTGACACGTCCATCGCTTCGGTGGTGGTGCAACTCTATGAGGGTGTTGAAAAGGTCGTTTTCTACCTCAGCAGAAGGATGTTGGATGCGGAGACAAGGTATCTTGAGGTCGAGAAGCTTTGCCTTTGCCTGTTCTTCACCTGCACCAAGCTTCATCACATCCTTTTGACGGCAGAGATCATCGTCATATGAAAGTCAGACGTTGTCAAGCACATGCTGTCGGCCACTGTTTTGAAAGGCCGACTTGGTAAGTGGATGTTTGTGTTGTCGGAGTTCGATCTTCGGTATCAGCCTGCGAAAGCAGTCAAGGGACAAGCGCTGGCCGATCTTATAGCTGAACGGATCAATACCAATATAGCAGCACTATCTATACGTGCATGGGCTATGTTCTTCGATGGATCGGCTTGTGACGATGGTTGTGGCATCGGCATTCTGCTCGTGTCGCCTCGGGGGGCAACATACTCCTTTTCCATCAGACTATCTACCCCTTGCACCAACAATGTCGCAGAATATGAGGCAGTGCGTAAGGGAATGGAGTTGCTGCTGGAAGCCGGGGCAGAAGCGGTATAGCTTTTTGGAGACTCAAAGTTGGTGATTAACCAGCTCACGGATGAATATAAGTGCGAGAGTGAATCGCTTTTCCCATATTGGATGGAATGCCGTGAGTTGATGACGCAGTTTCGGTACATCAACTTTAATTGGGTCCCAAGATCCCAAAACACCGAGGCCAACGATCTCGCACAAATGGCGTCAGGCTATAGGGACGTATCAGACGGGTCAGAAGTTCAGGTGCAGTTCCTGGAACAGGATGATTGGAGAGCCGAAATCTTCAATTACTTAAAAGATTCGGCTCGGGGGGCACCTAAACGGATAAGATACAAGGCCATGAAGTATGTCCTCATAGGAGACGACATGTTCTACAGGACGTTGGAAGGATTACTACTCAAGTGCCTGGGACCAACTGAGTCTAATCAGCTCTTACATGAGGTGCATGAAGGCGCCTGTGGAACTCACCAGTCGGCTCATAAGATGAAGTGGCTAATTAGGCGATCGGGGTTTTATTGGCCCACCATGCTTGAAGATTGCTTCAAGTACTACAAGGGGTGCCAAGCATGCCAGATGTTCGGGAAGATTCAGATGGTACCCGCATCAGCAATGAACCCTATCATCAAGCCTTGGCCGTTTCGAGGGTGGGGCATGGATATGATCGGCAAAATCCATCCGGCGTCGAGTAAAAAACATGAATGGATTTTGGTCATTACAGATTACTTCACCAAGTGGGTGGAGGCCGTTCCCATGAAGAAGGTAAAATCGGAAGATGTTATCCAATTTGTCAAAGAACATGTCATTCATAGGTTCGGGATTCCCCAAACCATCACGACCGATGGAGGTTCGGTTTTTGTCTCTAAGGAATTCAGAAAGTTCTGCGATGACATGGGGATTAAGCTAATCCGATCATCTCCATACTATGCTCAAGCCAACGGGCAAGCCGAAGCATCCAATCAAAGCTTGATCAAGTTGATTAAGAGGAAGATTGACGAAAACCCTAGGGTGTGGCATGAGACGTTGTCAGAAGCTTTGTGGGCCTATCGCATGTCATGCCATGGAGCTATAAAGACTTCGCCGTACCAGCTTGTCTATGGGCAGGAGGCCGTATTACCTTGGGAAATTACGGCTGGATCGAGACGTGTCACGTTTCAGAATGACCTGACGCCTGAAGAGTATGCAACCCTGATGAGTGACACTATTGAGGATGCAACAGAACTCAGACTTTGGTCGTTGGAGAAGATTAAAGAGAACAAAGCCAGGGTAGCTCGGGCATACAATAAGAAGGTGAGACCAAAGGAGTTTCAAGTTGGTGATCTAGTATGGGAAGCCGTGTTGCCACTAGGAACCAGGGATAAAGCATATGGCAAATGGTCTCCTAATTGGCACGGTCCTTACAAAGTCATCCAGGTTCTGAAGGGCAATGCCTACATGCTTGAACAGTTGGATGGTGCGAAGTTCCCAGTGGCCGTCAATGGCCAACATCTCAAGAAGTATTTCCCAAGCATGTGGGATGATGGGCAGTGAGGTATGGAGGCCGATTTTAAATCGGCCAGTTATTTCCCAAGCATGTGGGATGATGGGCAGTGAGGTGTGGAGGACGATTTTAAATCGGCCAGTTAAAAAAAAATCACAGCCGATGCACAGACATCGACTTGAAAAAACATGTGGAGACAACAGTATGCGAATACAGCCGGTGCACGGGCATCGACTTCAGAATAATAAAAGCCGATGCATTGCTATCGACTCTAGAGGAACAGGCTCAATTAAGCAGGTTAACAGATCGGTTTCAGACCAGTAATCATGATATTTGGGATGAATCTCCTAGTGGGTTTGCTGAGGAGTTCAATCTGCGCGTTTAAGGTTGGAGGATGGTTTGGACGTGAGTTAGACCTGTTGGACCGCGTGAATAGGCAACGGCTTGGCCTCAAATCGCGTTTATAGTACAAGCTGATGCCCTGCCATCGGCTCTCTGTACAGCGACTTCGTTCAACGATCGGCAAAGTTGACAAGAAAGCAAAATTAATTGGGGAATATTTTCTTCATTAATAGTGGGATTTCTTACAAAGAAAGAGCCGATTGCTCAGGAAAGAAAGAACAAAAGCCGACTACTACTACTAGTCCCTAATCTAAGGGCCGTTGCTGCCCTCGTCGTCGTCATCGCTGCCGCCGGCGCAGCTGCTGATGGGCTCCTCATCGTTGCTCCCGTAGCCTTCTGCGGGAGCCTCGTCTTCCTCATCGTCGTCATCGCTGTCGTCGTCCCACCAGGCGCGGAGGCGCTTCGTCGGTGGGTAACCTTCGAGGGAGTCGTCGTCGTCCTCCTCCGCCTCTTCCTCGGAGGAGGTGAAATCGTCCCAGGAGAAGCGGTCGTCCTCGCTCTCCGCCTCCTCCTCCCCGTCGACGAGGAATTGAAGGTCGCCCTCTCCGTCAGTCAAGGATTTGTCATCCTCGGACCAGATGGAGGAGTCGTGTTCCTCCTTGTCCCACGTCGTTGGGGCGAGGATGTCGTGCGCCGCCAATGAGCCCCACTCTGGCGTCGGCTCACGGAAGGGAGATGATACGTAGGAGAGGTTCGAGGAGGCAGAAGAGGAGGAGGAGGAAGAAGACATGGCTATGGAGGAATGGGGGTTTTTTGCCGATGGCTAGTACGGAGCAGGAGGGTGAAGGGGCGAACTGCTCGACGCGGTTAAATAATGGAGCCTAGTGGAGATTTAATGCCATTGCAGTTTCCGAGGAAGTGATGCTAAAGCTATCAAATCTTACAGAGAAGTTGAGAAGGCAAGGCATCATGATGAAGAATACTGCGACGGTTCTGCTCTGTCACGACATGACCCGACGAAGAAAAAGCAGAGTGATTTTGGAATTATCAATTCCAAAACCAGGGGGGCATGTGTTATCACCAGAATTTGACCGAGTCAGAGGTGGGCCGCGATCAAGATGGGCTTGAAGAATATACATGGAAGAAATACGTGAATCGGCCTTATATGCAAAGTTTGGGCTAGTTTGCCCGTGTATCTGTAATATAGTAGGATACGTGTCGGTTAGATAGAGTTTGGCTCGTGCCCGGTTGGGATTATTCCCACGAGTAGAAAGTCTACGGACTATAAATATGTATCTAGGGTTTATGAAATAAACAACAATCACGTTCACCACAAACCAATCTAGGCGCATCGCCAACTCCCTTGTCTCGAGGGTTTCTTCCGGGTAAGCATCATGCTGCCTAGATCGCATCTTGCGATCTAGGCAGTACAAGTTTATTCGTTGTTCATGCGTTGCTCGTACTGAAGCCTTTTTGATGGCGAGCAACGTAGTTATCTTAGATGTGTTAGGGTTAGCATTGTTCTTCGTATCATATGCTGTCGTCGTGCAACCCTTAGACATCTAGCTGCCCTTACACCTATCTTAGGTGTAGGGGCGGCACCCCGCTTGATCATTATTTAGTAGATCCGATCCGTTATGGTTGCTCCTTGTTCTTCAAGGATTAGTTTAATATCTGCATAGTTAGGCCTTACAAAGGGTTGAAGGATCCAGTGGCGCGTAGGGTGTAGTTTGCTAGCCCTAGACAGGATGTTCCGGGGATCAACTTCGTGTTGGTTTTTAGGCCTTGTCTAGGATTGGTTTACGATCACCGTGCGCGGCCGCCAGGCTCAATCACGAGTAGGATGTTCCGATTATGTGGTGAAAACCCTAAATCGTAGTAGATCGTTTTAGCTTTATTCTGATCAAGCAGGACCACCATATATTCGTACACCTCGTGTGAATCATGGGTGGATCGGCTCTTTGAGCCGATTCACAGGACAACCTGAGAGCCGATCGAGGCTCGTATTTAATGTTTACGTGTATGCCATGCAGGAAACTAAGCGAGGCACATCCATCACCTTCCTGACCAGGTATAGGTCAGGTGGCACGCCCTTGCACCAGCATCGGACGTGCGTGCCGAGTCTTTGCGAGCCGTCGCTCAGAGGGACCAGGGCCAGCCGCAGTCCTGGGAGCCTCCCGGCTCTACTGTGTTGCCCGTCGCTGCTCGCCGGTGGGTTTCTGACCGCAACAGCTGCAGTCGATGGGCTTATCATCACAAACAAGGCTCAAACCGGTGCACCGCGTGACGAAGCCAAGCGCCTAATCCCTCGATTATTCGACGGGTGTCGCTCTTACATAACTTACGCATTGACTCCGCAATAAACTTGCAATTACAACGGAGTCGTCGGGTGAGCAGGTTGACTTGATCACTTAGCCGCCCCCGACAAAACAATTACCAATCGAATTGGAAAATTCACCCAAAGTACATGATGTAAAAAACACAAGTTAAATTTATATGAGATTATCTCTTGCAGGTACAAGGTCATTACATACACTTATGGCAGGTTTCTTTGGTCCTCTCGGGCCTTCAGATCCCTCTCAATACCTATTTCCATCCGAGAGATGATAGTATACGCGGGATTCCTAGCGATATCATAATACTGGTCTAAACTCCTATTGGTGTTTGCTATGGCCTTCAAATCTAAGGTCGGATGACATGCTAACACTGAAGCAAGGGCAAGTTCAGCGCCGGCCAGGAGCTCTTTCCGCACCAACAGTCGAATCCTATCAGGGGTCTTGAATCGAGTGAACAAAGCGGATAAAGTTTCGGGTGCTTCATCCAGAGGAAACAATGTTCTCCAGACCATCGAAAGATGAGCATGAAACTTGTCAAAGTAGTAGTGCACCTTCTCTGCTCGATGTTTGAATTTGGCCACGGCAACAGCCTTTGGTCGATTGAACCATAACTCATGCTTCGGGTGAGCGACATCGGTCATTCCTTCGATCTTCTCATGGATCCTCCTATTCTCCTCTGATTCGTCAGAAGCTGCGATTGTCGAGAGACAAAAATCTGTTAAAAGATATTCAAGCTTCGATAAAAATCGACGGATGGATAGACACTTACAGCTCAAGCTTTCAGTAGCAACACGGAGACGGTCGAGAGCGTGTTGTTCAATTGCAGTCGCAATGTCACTTTTTCTTTTCACCAACGCTGCCATTGCGTGAAGGGTGGTAATGTCTTTGTTCAATCGAGATATTTGGTCGCGCAAACGACGAACAAGATCGAATTCGTCACTGACCGAAAGATTTAAAGAAGGATCGGCACGAGAAGAAGAAGATGAAGACATCTGCAGCATAAGTCTCAGTTCAGAATGGCATCAATAAAAATCCCCATCGGGAGCGCTGGAGCATATATATTACATTCAAAAGATTGTTGAAGCTGGCAACAGAGATAAAACATGGTTGGGTGAAAACTGTATCAGGCCTTAATTACAATTGATAGGGCAAGCATTCATTCAAGTCAGGGCTGATGATGAGCCAGGGGCAGCTTCAGGCGCAGCTCTGGTCTTCGCCTCGTCAACCAGCTTGAGGAGTTGATTAGCACATGTTACTGCTGATTGTTTGAAGGGCTCAAGATTGATTAAGCAATTGTTGTTATCTACAGGCAATGCCTTAGACAACTTTTCTAGCTCAGAGCCCAATCCATGACCCATCAGCAGCTGAAAAGTAAGTACCTCTCCAAACAAACGGGAACGACACTTTAGTACCTCCACAGGCTCGGAAGGGTCGACGAGGAAGGCGTCTACCATCTCGCCAAGAGTCTTGTCCTGCTTCATCTTTGGGAATATCATCGAGAATAACCTCGACAACGCTCCCTTGGTTTTTTGCAAAAGTCCGAGAACTTGGACATTGGACTCAGCAGCGAGTGACAAGGCATCAGACATGGAATCCTCCCGAAGCTTGCGAGCCCCGATTGATGGTTATATCGGCAGCGCCTGGAGGAAGGCAGATAAGCAATCTGGAGGAAAGAACTGAAAAACTATACGTGCCGAAGGACTTACCCAGCAAACTCGCAATGGATTCACGTAGGACGCCTTCTTTTTCATCGGCTGCAACTGCAGCCTCGCGCCTGGCATCTTGCTCATCCTTCATCTTTTGCTTCAGCTTCTTCAGTTCGTCCCTCAGCGAGACGTTTTCATTTTTAGCATCAGCCGCAAGCCTGTTGGCCTCCAGCACCTGGTCAGCCGAAGTTTTGACGGTCTTTCGAAGATGAGCGTTTTCAGACTCCAGGCGGGTGAATTGCTCAGCAAAATCTACCACAGCGTCAACTGTGGCATAAATCGGCTGCGAGGCAAAGGGTCAAGAAACCTCAGTCGAATATGGAAATTCATCAGAAGCCAAGACGGATAGATCACTTACATGGTCACGAGCAGCCGACGGAGCGGGAGCATAGCCAGAAGGGATAACCTTCGACATCGGAATCTTCTCTACGGTCGTCTGTGAAGGCGGCATCGATTTGGCGGGTGAAGGATTCGGCTCCTTGGCTGACGAAGATTTCTCGAAGGATAACTTAGCCCTCTTTGCGAGAGGAACATCGTCGTCGTCGTCAGAACTGCTTGAAAAGCAGGGATGTTTGTCATGCAGAATGAAATGGAGCTGATTATGAAAGGAAAGATAAATACTCACAGGTCTAAGTCATCCTCCATGGCGAAAAAACTTGTCGAACTCTTGGCGGCAGGAGGAGGCGATGCAGATTCATCGGCATCCTTATCTTGTCCGCTGGGACTCGATTCAGCCGTTGTAATCAGATCCTCATTTATCCTTTTGCACCGCCTACTTCTGGTAAGAGCATCTTCCTCGGGAGCTTCGTCCTCCTGGACGTCGTTGTCCTCAAGAATGTGCTGGGCGTCCTCAGTCTCTTCAGAATCATCATCGTCATCCTCTGGTTCCACACCACTCTCGGGTGTAGGAGGATAACATTGAGCCACGGTGGAGGCCTGTTGATAGGAGAAAAATTAATGAGAAGTCGAAGGGCAGCACAATGATAGTAACAAAAGCAAAAGAAGTGAAAGCTACCTCAGCCGGAAGATGTTTAAGGTCGTATGGAGGGCGGGCAGAAGTCAGAACAATGGTGTCCTTCATGCTGAAGCAAGTAAGACGCCGCACTTCATCGTGAAGATCTTCATCCGATAGATCGGCAGAACTTACTCTCGATGCATCATTCTTCCCGTTGTACATCCACAGTTGGTGGGGCTGGGACATTAGTGGTTGCACCCGACGTTTCAGGAACACTGAAACCACCTCGGTGCCACACATCGTCAACCCTCCCACGTTCTTCAGGTCGACAACTTGCTCGAACAACTTCTCGGCTGTGGCGTTTTCTTCGGGAGACTAGGTGTTACGCCAAGATTTCTTCGGCTGAGCCACCAGGACATCTTTGAACGGAGGAAGGTTGGAGCGCCGCCCAGACATTGGAGTGTCTCGCATGTAGAACCATTTGTGGCGCCAACCCTGGACAGATTCCTTCATGGGGAAGTTGAAGTAATCAACTTCCTTTCTAACAATGAAACCAACGCCGCCAACGACGGGAGGGCCGTTGTTGTCGTTGTGACGCTTGACGTAGAAGATTTTCCTCCAAAGACCTCAGTGGGGATCAATGCCAAGGAAAGCCTCACAGACGGTGATGAAGATGGAAAGATGGAGAATAGAATTTGGGGTCAGCTGCCAGAGCTGGATCCCATAGAACAAAAGGAGAGAACGGAGAAATTCGTGGGCAGGGAGAGAAAGCCCGCGAAACAGAAAGGCGACGAACATAATAGTGAAGCCCTTCGGGGGCTTTGGGCTAGAAGCAGCACCTGGAAGACGGATGTCGTCATCGGACGAGGAGATGAGGCCGAGGGAGCGCAGCTTGCTCACTTCGCGGTTGGAAATGGTGGAGGCGCCCCAATCACGGCTTACCTTGGTTACGCCTGAGGCACTGGCGCTCTTCTTCTTGCCCATGGCGCTCAGAGTTCTTGAGAGAAGGAACAGAGGTGAAAAGAAAGGCTGGGGAAGAAGATGAGCAGTGTGGAAACGTAAAAAGTGAAAACAATGGGAAGGCTCCCTATTTATGCCACGGAAGTGATGGGAAATCGTGGCCATAACTCCAAAGACATTGTCGAAGGTGGATGAGATATAGTCGTACACGTGTCGCTCCAGAGGAGAACGAAACCGGCGGCCCATTATTCCCACGATGTGCGAAAATCGAGGAGGCGCCTTGGTCAATGCGCATGCACTGATCATTTCCTGAAAACTGCCCGCGCAGAGCTAGGATGGGCCCATCAGGTCACGTCTTGTCAATCAAACCACAACAGTGGTCGCGTCATCAGTGACGTCATGAAGCCCGTTGAAAGCATCCGAAAGAAAACGAGAAGCATCGGGTGGTCAACTTGAGTCTACGCACGGATCGCAAGCATCCCCACCTAGACTCCGGGGCTACTCCCATCGGGAGCGCTGGACGTGCACCCGATAAACCTGAACTCGAAGATATTCCTGTGAAGAGATATTTGAGGAAAAGCTCAGCTCGAGTCTGCACCCGGTCACAAGCGCCCGTGCCCAGACTCGGGGGCTACTCCCATCGGGAGCGCTAGACGCGCACTCGATAAAACATTTTTGCACTTCAGGATCATGCCCGGGGACTTGATTCTGTGTAAGGTAACGTTGTTTTGCCATCGGCAGTTAACCAGCAAAGCTGGGCACGTTACTCAATATCCTTTACACGTTCAAAACCTTACTGAAAAGGACAAGCCCCGATTAAAATGTATCGGGTGACCTATGAAGACCTGCAGAAAACTTCGGCAGAAGAAGACGTTCGAGTAGCACAACTTGAGTCTACACACGGATCGCAAGCATCCGCACCTAGACTCGGGGGCTACTCCCATCGGGAGCGCTGGACCCTTACCCGATAGAAGAAGATGATGCTGTTAAAAGATGGATAAGAACAATCAAAAGAGAAGAACGTTTAGTGGAGGCATGCTTTAGTCTCTACCCGAAAAATCTTCGGCTAGACACTCGGGGACTACTGACGTGGGCATTACCCTTCGGGTAACCGACATTTCCCTATCCTGTACGGCCCAACTGGAGGCCCATGAAGATACCCGATGGCAAGGTGGGCCACTAGGACGTTGTTGAGGAAGATTCCTTGAAGTACAAGACGAAGTGGAGCCAAACAAGGAAAGTATAGAGCTAGGTCTTTTGTAAATCTAGTCGTACCCGGACAGATCTCTTGAGACCTGGCCTCCTATATAAAGGCCAGGAGAGGGGCTGCCGAGGGACACAATCAATCTTAGCAGCTTTAGCCAGCAGAAGTCTAGAGCTAGGTCACCGTAGCACTTAGCCTCTCGACGAGATCACAGCCGAAACCTTCGGCACCCCATTGTAACCCGATATTTTCATAATCAAGATCAGACAGGCAGGACGTAAGGGTTTTACCTCATCGAGGGCCCCGAACCTGGGTAAATTGCTCTCCCCGCTTGTCTGTTAACCGATGTCTCGTGTCAGCCTACAGGATTCCATTAACCCTAAGCCCCAATCGGAGGGCATTGCCAAAGAGTACCCTCGACAATGATAGTACGTAAGGGATTGGAATAACGTGCCCAGTTTTACTCGATAAATCGATGCTGGTTAACTGGCGATGACAAAACAACATTACCCTACTTAGAATCAAGTTCTCGGGCTTGATCTTGGATCTCCTGAAATCTTCAGGTCCATTTTCTTTTGCCTTCAATAATTTTTATCTGGTGCGCGTCCAGCGCTCCCGATGGGAGTAGCCCCCGAGTCTAGGGATGGATGCTTGCAACCGTGCGTATACTTGATGTCTACGGGTGCTTCTATTCTTGTAGATAGTGTTGGGCCTCCAAGAGCAGAGGTTTGTAGAACAGCAGCAAGTTTCCCTTAAGTGGATCACCCAAGGTTTATCGAACTCAGGGAGGAAGAGGTCAAAGATATCCCTCTCAAGCAACCCTGCAACCACAAAGCAAGAAGTCTCTTGTGTCCCCAACACACCTAATAGGTGCACTAGTTCGGCACAGAGATAGTGAAATACAAGTGGTATGAATGAATATGAGCAGTAGTAACGGCGCCAGAAAAGTGCTTGCTGGCGTGCAGTTGATGGTAGTAATATTGCAGGAAGTAAAGATGCAGTAAAACAGTAAACAAGCAGCGACAGCAGTATTTAGGAACAAGGCCTAGGGATCATACTTTCACTAGTGGACACTCTCAACATTGATCACATAACAGAATAAATAGATAGATGCTAGACTCTACACCCTCTTGTTGGATGATGAACACCACTAACTGTGTAGGATTACACAAACCCTCAATACCGGAGTTAACAAGCTCCAAAATATTCAATGTTCATATTTAAATAACCTTAGAGTGCATGACAGATCAACATAACCAAACCAAGTACTAACATAGCATGCACACTGTCACCTTCACACTACGAAAGGAGGAATAGATCACATCAATACTATCATAGCAATAGTTAACTTCATAATCTACAAGAGATCACAATCATAGCCTACGCCAAGTACTACACGATGCACACACTGTCACCATTACACCGTGCAGGAGGAATAAACTACTTTAATAACATCACTAGAGTAGCACACAGATATATTGTGATACAAAACACATTGCAATCATAAAGAGATATAAATAAGCACTTCACTATGCCATTCATAACAGCGAATAAGTATTCTGTGAAATATAGCCTAAGAGACCCACACGGTGCACACACTGTCACCTTTACACACGTGGGACAAGGAGTCTCTGGAGATCACATAAGTAAAATCCACTTGACTAGCATAATGACATCTAGATTACAAGCATCATCATATGAATCTCAATCATGTAAGGCAGCTCATGAGATTATTGTATTGAAGCACATAGGAGAGAGATTAACCACATAGCTACCGATACAGCCCCGAGCCTCGATGGAGAACTACTCCCTCCTCATGGGAGATAGCAGCATTGATGAAGATGGCGGTGGTGTCGATGGAGAAGCCTTCCGGGGGCACTTCCCTGTCCCGACGGCGTACCGGAACAGAGACTCCTGTCCCCCAGATCTTGGCTTCGCGATGGCGGCGGCTCTGGAAGGTTTCTCGTACCGTGGCTTTTCCGTATCGTGTTTTAGGTCAGGGACCTTTATATAGGCGAAGAGGCGGCGTCAGAAGGTCAACGAGGCGACGACACAACAGGGGGGCGCGGGCCCCCCCTTGGCTGCGCCGGCCTACTGTTTGGTGGGCCCGTGGCCCCCCTCTGGCGGCTCTCGGGTGTTCTGGAAGCTTCATGCAATCCTAAGATGCTGGGCGTTGATTTCGTCCGATTCCGAGAATATTTCCTTACTAGGATTTCTGAAAACAAAAACAGCAGAAAACAACAACTGGCCCTTCGGCATCTCGTCAATAGGTTAGTTCCGGAAAACGCATAATAATGACATAAAGTGTGTACAAAACATGTAGGTATTGTCATAAAACTAGCATGGAACATAAGAAATTATAGATACGTTTGAGACGTATCAAGCATCCCCAAGCTTAGTTCCTACTCGCCCTCGAGTAGGTAAATGATAACAATGATAATTTCTTAAGTGACATGCTACCAACATAATCTTGATCAACATTATTGTAAAGCATATGAGATGAATGCAGCGATTCAAAGCAATGATGAAGACAATGAGTAAACAACTGAACCATATAGCAAAGACTTTTCATGAATAATACTTTCAAGACAAGCATCAATAAGACTTGCATAACAGTTAACTCATAAAGCAATAATTCAAAGTAAAAGGTATTGAAGCAACATAAAGGAAGATTAAGTTTCAGCGGTTGCTTTCAACTTATAACATGTATATATCATGGATAATTGTCAACATAGAGTAATATAACAAATGCAATATGCAAGTATGTAGGAATCAATGCACAGTTCATGCAAGTGTTTGCTTCTTGAGGTGGAAAGAGATAGGTGAACTGACTCAACATAAAAGTAAAAGAAAGGCCCTTCGCAGAGGGAAGCATTGATTGCTATATTTGTGCTAGAGCTTTGGTTTTGAAAACAAGAAACAATTTTGTCAACGGTAGTAATAAAGCATATGCCTTATGTAAATTATATCCTACAAGTTGCAAGCCTCATGCATAGTATACTAATAGTGCCCGCACCTTGTCCTAATTAGCTTGGATTAACACGGATTATCATTGCATGACATATGTTTCAACCAAGTGTCACAAAGGGGTACCTCTATGCCGCCTATACAAGGGTCTAAGGAGAAGGTTCACATTGGATTTCTCGCTTTTGATCATTCTCAACTTAGACACCCATACCGGGACAACATAGACAACAGATAATGGACTCCTCTTTTAATGCTTAAGCATTCAACAACATATAATATTCTCATATATAAGAGATTGAGGTTTTGTGTCCAAACTGAAACTTCCACCATGATTCATGGCTTTAGTTAGCAGCCCAATGTTCTTCTCTAACAATATGCATACTCAAACCATTTGATCATGAAAATCTCCCTTACTTCAGACAAGACGAACATGCATAGCAACTCACATGATATTCAACAAAGGTAAAAATTGATGGCGTCCCCAGAAACATGGTTACCGCTCAACAAGCAACTTATTAAGAAATAAGACACATAAGTACATATTCTTCACCACAATAGTTTTTAAGGCTATTTGTCCCATGAGCTATATATTGTAAAGGTAAAGAATGGAAGTTTAAAGGTACCACTCAAGTAATGTACTTTGGAATGGCGGAGAAATACCATGTGGTAGGTAGGTATGGTGGACACAAATGGCATAGTTTTTGGCTCAAGGATTTGGATGCACGAGAAGAATTCCTCTCAATACAAGGCTAGGCTAGCAAGGTTGTTTGAAGAAAACTCAAGTATAAAACGGTGCAGCAAGACTCACATATGAACATATTGTAAACATTATAAGACTTTACATCGTCTCCTTGTTGTTCAAACACCTCAACCAGAAAATATCTAGACTCTAGAGAAACCAATCATGCAAACCAAATTTTAACAAGCTCTATGTAGTTCTTCATTAATAGGTGCAAAGTACATGATGCAAGAGCTTAAACATGATCTATATGAGCACAACAATTGCCAAGTATCAAATTATTCAAGACATTTTATCAATTACTACATGTAGCATTTCCCGTTTCCAACCATATAACAATTAACGAAGCAGTTTCAACCTTCGCCATGAACATTAAAATCTAAGAACACATGTGTTCATATGAACCAGCGGAGCGTGTCTCTCTCCCACACAAGGATGAACTTATTCAAACAAAACAAAAACAAACAGACGCTCCAAGCAAAGTACATAAGATGTGACCGAATAAAAATATAGTTTCAAGAGAAGAAACCTGATAAGTTGTCGATGAAGAAGGGGATGCCTTGGGCATCCCCAAGCTTAGAAGCTTGGGTCTTCTTGAAATATGCAGGGATGAACCACGGGGGCATCCCCAAGCTTAGACTTTTCACTCTTCTTGATCATAGTATATCATCCTCCTCTCTTGACCCTTGAAAACTTCCTCCACACCAAACTCGAAACAAACTCATTAGAGGGTTAGTGCATAATCAAAAATTCACATGTTCAGAGGTAACACAATCATTCTTAACACTTCTGGGCATTGCCCAAAGCTACTGGAAGTTAATGGAACAAAGGAATCCATCCAACATAGCAAAAGGCAATGCGAAATAAAAGGCAGAATCTGTCAAAACAGAACAGTCCGTAAAGACGAATTTTAAAGTGGCACCAGAATTGCTCAGATGAAAATGCCCAAATTGAATGCAAGTTGCGTACATATCTGAGGATCACGCACGTAAATTGGCAGATTTTTCTGAGTTACCTACAGAGAATTCTGCCCAGATTCGTGACAGACAGAAATCTGTTTCTGCGCAGTAATCCAAATCTAGTATCAACCTTGCTATCAAAGACTTTACTTGGCACAACAATGCAATAAAATAAGATAAGGAGAGGTTGCTACAGTAGTAACAACTTCCAAGACACAAATATAAAAAAAAGTACTGTAGTAAAATAAACACATGGGTTATCTCCCAAGAAGTTCTTTCTTTATAGCCATTAAGATGGGCTCAGCAATTTTAATGATGCTCACATAAGGATGAGAGTTGAAGCAAAAATAGAGCATCAAGAAGCAAATTCAAAACACATTTAAGTCTAACATGCTTCCTATGCATAGGAATCTTGTACATAAACAAGTTCATGAAGAGCAAAGTAACAAGCATAGGAAGATAAAACAAGTGTAACTTCAAAAAATTCAGCATATAGAGAGGTGTTTTAGTAACATGAAAATTTCTACAACCATATTTTCCTCTCTCATAAAGATTTTCAGTAGCATCATGAACAAACTCAACAATATAACTATCACATGAAACATTCTTATCATGAGCTACATGCATAAAATTATTACTCTCCACATAAGCATAATCAATTTTATTAGTTGTAGCGGGAGCAAATTCAACAAAGTAGCTATCATTATTATTCTCATCATCAAATATAGGAGGTATAGTATTATCATAATAAACTTTATCCTCCATAGTAGGCGGCACCAAAAGACCACTATCATTATAATCATCATATATGGGAGGCATATCATAATCAACATAAACTTTCTCCTCAATACCCGGAGGGCTAAAGAGATCATTTTCATCAAAACCGACCTCCCAAAGCTTAAATTCTTCCATAGCATTAGCAACAATGGTGTTCAAAGCATTCATACTAATAGCATTCCCATTAGCATGCATAAGTTCCATGGGTTTTTTAATTTTCTCTTCAAACACATCATGTCCTAATTCAAGATAAAGTTCATAAAGATCTCTCATTTTGTTGTTGTCTTCCATTAAGCCTTACTAGTGTAAAACAAGAGACAAAACGATGCAATTGCAGGATCTAAAGGAAATAGCTTCGAGCACATGCACAAAGGCAACAGAAAAGTACTTAGTTACCTGGGACCGGAGTATGAGTGCCTTTTACCTTTCCTCCCCGGCAACGGCGCCAGAAAAGTGCTTGATGTCTACGGGTGCTTCTATTCTTGTAGACAGTGTTGGGCCTCCAAGAGCAGAGGTTTGTAGAACAGCAGCAAGTTTCCCTTAAGTGGATCACCCAAGGTTTATCGAACTCAGGGAGGAAGAGGTCAAAGATATCCCTCTCAAGCAACCCTGCAACCACAAAGCAAGAAGTCTCTTGTGTCCCCAACACACCTAATAGGTGCACTAGTTCGGCGAAGAGATAGTGAAATACAAGTGGTATGAATGAATATGAGCAGTAGTAACGGCGCCAGAAAAGTGCTTGTCAAGGCGTGCGATTGATGGTAGTAATATTGCAGGAAGTAAAGATGCAGTAAAACAGTAAACAAGCAGCGATAGCAGTATTTAGGAACAAGGCCTAGGGATCATACTTTCACTAGTGGACACTCTCAACATTGATCACATAACAGAATAAATAGATAGATGCTAGACTCTACACCCTCTTGTTGGATGATGAACACCACTAACTGTGTAGGATTACACGAACCCTCAATGCCGGAGTTAACAAGCTCCACAATATTCAATGTTCATATTTAAATAACCTTAGAGTGCATGACAGATCAACATAACCAAACCAAGTACTAACATAGCATGCACACTGTCACCTTCACACTACGAAAGGAGGAATAGATCACATCAATACTATCATAGCAATAGTTAACTTCATAATCTACAAGAGATCACAATCATAGCCTACGCCAAGTACTACACGATGCACACACTGTCACCATTACACCGTGCAGGAGGAATAAACTACTTTAATAACATCACTGGAGTAGCACACAGATATATTGTGATACAAAACACATTGCAATCATAAAGAGATATAAATAAGCACTTCACTATGCCATTCATAACAGCGAATAAGTATTCTGTGAAATATAGCCTAAGAGACCCACACGGTGCACACACTGTCACCTTTACACACGTGGGACAAGGAGTCTCTGGAGATCACATAAGTAAAATCCACTTGACTAGCATAATGACATCCAGATTACAAGCATCATCATATGAATCTCAATCATGTAAGGCAGCTCATGAGATTATTGTATTGAAGCACATAGGAGAGAGATTAACCACATAGCTACCGGTACAGCCCCGAGCCTCGATGGAGAAGTACTCCCTCCTCATGGGAGACAGCAGCGTTGATGAAGATGGCGGTGGTGTCGATGGAGAAGCCTTCCGGGGGCACTTCCCCGTCCCGGCGGCGTGCCGGAACAGAGACTCATGTCCCCCAGATCTTGGCTTCGCGATGGAGGCGGCTCTGGAAGGTTTCTCGTACCGTGGCTTTTTCGTATCGTGTTTTAGGTCAGGGACCTTTATATAGGCGAAGAGGCGGCGTCAGAAGGTCAACGAGGCGACGACACAACAGGGGGGCGCGGGCCCCCCCTTGGCCGCGCCGGCCTACTGTTTGGTGGGCCTGTGGCCCCCTCCGCGGCTCTCGGGTGTTCTGGAAGCTTCATGCAATCCTAAGATGCTGGGCGTTGATTTCGTCCGATTCCGAGAATATTTCCTTACTAGGATTTCTGAAACCAAAAACAGCAGAAAACAGCAACTGGCCCTTCGGCATCTCGTCAATAGGTTAGTTCCGGAAAACGCATAATAATGACATAAAGTGTGTACAAAACATGTAGGTATTGTCATAAAACTAGCATGGAACATAAGAAATTATAGATACGTTTGAGACGTATCAATACTCAAGTCGAGCAACTTCAACGTTACAAATTCCTTTGAGTGCTCTATGAGGAGTCGATACTTTTGGTGACATCATCAATGACGTGGCCTCTGAGGCGGCTCGATTGACAAGATGTGACTTAATGGGCTCACTCTATTTCTGCGCGGTCAGTTAGGAAATGACTGATCCTTACGTGTTGACCGAGTCGCCTCCTTGATTTCCGCGCGTATTGGGGGAAAATGTCCTTTGGCATGACGGATTTGATGACATGTGGTGACCTAATTGCTGGTTCCCCAGTTCAATCCCTTGGTAACTTCCCTTTTATAAAGGAGAATAGCAGATTTTACTTCCCTCGTTCTTCTCTTTCACAACTTTCTCCTCCTTTGTTCTTCCGTCTCACAGCTACCGCGCCGCCACCACTGTTCTTCAATCCACCGTTTCACTCTTCAAACATATCCCAAGATGGTGAAGAAGAAGAGCTCCGCCACCACCATCGGTGTTGCCTCGAGCAGCACCCTTGGCAAGGCAACTGCCGACGCAACGAAAAGGGTTGTGCCGGAGGTTTCCGTCGTGGCGCCCAAGGATGCCCCCGACGACTGGCCCGCTTCGAGAATGATGAAGCGTGACGAGAAGAAGACACGCAGCCTTGGCTTAATCTCCCCCGAAGAGGGGAATGTCATATTACCAGGTTTGGCCTCACGCCCCAATCCTCATGCTGGTTTTACCATGATGTTTATATCATTCTTGTATCGAGGATTATCTTTGCCTGCCCATGAGTTTTTCCGGCGTCTTCTGCATACATACGGGATCCAGTTATGGCAGCTAACTCCCAACTCCATCCTTCACCTTGCTATCTTTAGCACCCTTTGTGAGGTTTTTCTTGGCATTGATCCTCACTGGGGTCTGTGGAAGAAGATTTTCTTTGTCAAACGCTACAACAGTAGCAGTGGATCCTTTGTCACTGGTGGAGTTGGGTTTGTCGTCCATAAGGAGGCGAATTACTTCAATTTCCCAATGAGAGAGTCAGTCCAGGGGTGGATATTGAAGTGGTTCTACCTCAAAGATTCATCGGCAACTAACATGCGTCTACCGAAGTTTGTCGATGTCCTTGAAGCTATGCCAAAGAAGTCTTGGAAGAATATATTGACATCCGAAGAAAAGCCAGTGGTTTACAAGTTGTTTGATAGAATTCTTAGGATTAAGGAGTCTGACGGACAAACTATGATGGGCACCGAAATTGTGGTTGTGTTCCTGAAACGCCGCATCCAACCAGTTATGTCAAGAGCTCACCAGATGTGGGTATATTCGGGTCCTAAGGATGAGACTAGAATCAACGTTGTAGAATTTCCTCAGAAGGAACTACTAGATGAAGTGAGACGTTTGACTCATTTTAGTCAAGAGGACTCGATTCCACTTGTGGCCCTTCAGGAGCCCTACGACTTCGAGCATCAACCAACTGAGGTGAATCTCTTTCATGTTCATGCTTATATTTGTACTCGATACTTTCTGTTCCTCTTTATTAAATCTTCATCTAATCTGACAGGTTCCATCAACTGCCGAATGTTTTCCAACTGTGTCTGAAGAAAATCTCGAAGAAGGTGATTCTACTGTCAACATAGAATCTTGTGCTGAAGATAACGAAGTTCTTGAAGAAGAACACAATGATCCTGCCAATCCTGAAGCTTTTTCAGCAAATCATAGATCCTTTGTTGATGACTTAAGAGATACAGCGGAGTCAAACCATGACAATGATGCTGATCGTGCTCCCTTTGTTGATGCAGCTCCGGAGAAAACCAGCGCACAACCGCCGAAGAGATCTTCTGGCGGCTTTGCGGATGAAGACGATCTGCTCGACTTGCAAGTTTCTTCTGTTATTCTCAAAGTTGCTTTTTATTCTTCTACTTATTCTGAATGATTTATATGCTATAGCGATGAAAGCTTTATAGAGCCTCCTTCGAAGAAGGCGAAGGCGAGCCCCAGCAGGCCAACTCCCGCAGCCTCCGAGGCTTCTGTTCTGCCAGCAGCTATGGCCGTTCAACCTTTGACAGCCTCTTCTCTTTCAAAGGGGAAAGAATTTCCTTTGGCAGCTGTCATCTCCCTTCTTCCAGCGAGAAACCTGTAAGTGTTTTGATTTTTGCTTTTTCTTGATGATGGTTCTCCTTCTACCAGCCCCTGAGTCTACATTCGACTGCTTGCAATCGAGTGTGGACTTCAAAAGATGCATTGTTATTAAGGTGCTAACTTGACTTTGTCTTCTTTTTTATAGGGCATTCAAACTTCCATCACTATTTTGAAAGGTTTTGCCTCCCAGTTCTCTTCACTCGAAGCCGATAAGGCTCGACTTCAAGAGGAGGTGCAATAGACTTCCTCAAAGCTTGATCAAGCAATAAAAATGGCTGCTGCTGCCCGTCAAAACGCAGATTCCTTGAAGAAGGAACTTGATCAACTGAAGAAGAGGTTGAAGGAAGAGGAGAGGGAGAAGGCCGAAGCCGAAGCCGAAGCCCAAAGGAAGGAAAGGGAGGATTTTCTTCAGAAATCCACCTTGGCTCTGCTTGGTAATTCTTACTGTCTTATCCTTGAATATACTTTACTTAACTTCATTGTGTTTCAACTTCCATTACTTATCTTCTGCAGAGGCTGCCGATATTCCTGCTGGTTCTATGGGCAAGCTCCTGGATGGTTCTTCCGCCGATGCCCTGTCTATGGCGATCGAGTCGGGTGACCTCATCCGAGCTCTTCTCCGGAAGAACAAGGGAGTTATGTCGAGACTTCATGCCATGACCTTTCCAAAAGCCAATCAGGAGAAGTCATTGGGGTAGCTGACGGACACTTTCACCGTCGACACCGAAGGCACCATCGAGGTATTCAAACGTACCTCGCGTACCTATGGCGCTCTCCTTGCTTTCTAGCTTCTGATGGGCCACGGCTTTGATACGTCCATTTTGCATCACTATTTTATATCATAATTTACTGTTATTCATTGATATATTTCATATTTAGAGATGATACTTATGTTATTTCACCTATTTTGCATGTTTCATGATTATTAGAGAATCATTCACCGGAGTCAGGATTCTGCTGGAAAAAGCACCGTCAGGATGCAATATTTCTGGAGATCAACAATTGATGGAAATTACACCGAAGATCTTATTTTTCTAGAAGAATGAGCCAGCCAAAAGGAGGAGCCGAGGAGGGCCGCCATGGGCCCCCCCCCATAGGCCGGCGCAGGCCCTGCCCTGGCCACGCCGCCTTGTGGGGAGGGGGCCCATAGCCCCCTTCGGCTGCCTCTCCTTCGCGTACTTCTTCTCCCCGAAAACCTAAGCTCCAGGGAATAATCGCGAAGGGACACAGCCGCCTCTGCGGGGCGGAAAACACCAGAGAGAAAAGAGCTCTCCGGCAGGCTGAAATCTGCCGGGGAAATTCCCTCCCGGAGGGGGAAATCAACGCCATCGTCACCGTCATCGAGCTGGACTTCATTGGGATCATCATCACCATCATCTCCACCACCGTCACCGTCATCTCCACCGCTGCACCTCGTCACCGCTGTAACATCTAGGGTTGAATCTTGATTGTTTGGTAGGGGAAACTCTCCCCGTATTGATTACTCCTTGTTATTGATGCTATTGAGTGAAACTATTGAACCAAGGTTTATGTTCAGATTGTTATTCATCATCATATCACCTCTGATCATGTTCCATATGATGTCTCATGAGTAGTTCGTTTAGTTCTTGAGGACATGGGTGAAGTCTAAATGTTAGTAGTGAACTGTGTTGATTAATATTCAATGGTTTGATATTTAAGTTGTGGTGTTATTCTTCTAGTGGTGTCATGTGAACGTCGACTACATGATACTTCACCTTTATGGGCCTAGGGGAATACATCTTGTATTCGTTTGCTAATTGTGGGGTTGCCGGAGTGACAGCAACCTGAACCCCCGTTGGTATATCGATGCAGGAGGGATAGCAGGATCTCAGAGTTTAAGGCTGTGGTTAGATTTATCTTAATTACTTTCTTGTATTTGCGGATGCTTGCAAGGGGTATAATCACAAGTATGTATTAGTCCTAGGAAGGGCGGTGCATTAGCATAGGTTCACCCACACAACACTTATCAAAACAATGAAGATTAATCAGCTATATGAAGCGAAAGCACTAGACTAAATTCCCGTGTGTCCTCAAGAACGTTTGGTCATTATAAGTAAACAAACCGGCTTGTCCTTTGTGCTAAAAAGGATTGGGCCACTCGCTGCAACTATTACTCTCGCATTTTATTTACTTGTACTTTATTTATCTGCTATATCAAAACCCCCTGAATACTTGTCTGTGAGCATTTACAGTGAATCCTTCATCGAAACTGCTTGTCAACACCTTTTGCTCCTCGTTGGGTTCGACACTCTTATTTATCGAAAGTACTACGATACACCCCCTATACTTGTGGGTCATCAGGCTTTAAAGCCGGTATGGAGCTGATGACGAAAGATCTGCCGAAGGATCAAGATGGGAAAGCTATCGACCTCAACCTTTTCAAAGTATCAGCGCGCAAATGCGCACTGCAGCTTCGAGAATTGGTATCGGCTAATAAATCAACTGCCGAAAGAACTGGCCCAAGTTTATCGACGCAGAATCAAGGCCCTTGAATTTTTCTTTGTCAAGTTTTAATCTTATTGTTTGGCTCAAACAGTGATTTTCTAAGGCCTTTTGATTGTAATGAATTCCATGCTGGCAATGTTGCCAGTTTTTCCCTGTTTAATTGTCATGTTCCTGGCTTTTGAATGCATGCTCCCGATGGGAGCGAAATCAATTGACATTGTATATATTCCTTGACACACTCGACGATGTATTTTGCAGGTGGCTCCTGTACCTTACTTTGTCGAAGGTTCTTCGGCTAATGATTCTGAAAGTGATCGGCTTCAACGCATGAAGTCCCGCATTCTTCAAATGGAAAAAGATATGTGTGGTATCCATGCCATGGCTGCTATTATAAAGAAGAAAGGCGAGCTAGCTATTGATGCAGAACGATAGTACTAAGTGAGCTGCAAAAAGCAATAGAAAGCCTGAACTGTAAGTGCATGTCCCTTCCTTGTTTTCTTCGATGCGTTCGATAATTTCTTTCTGATTTCATCTTTGTCATTCTTTTGTCAGTCATAGCTCTGAATTTATCGGAATTGAACAAGCGAGTGCATGAACGTGTAGATGATTTAACCAATCTGGCACATTTCAATGAACTCTTCTGGATGAATAAGTTGAAGGCCGCTACTGTCACAAAATTTCAAGATCGGGTGCAACAAGTGCATCGGTTCTTTGACAAGTGCCATGCATGTATGAAGATGATCTGGAAAATGATGTTTCCCCTCAACCCAATACCTCCATCGTTTTTGGCCTTGATAGTAAACTTTAAAAATGCTAAAAAGGTGCGCGAATTTGTTCGCAATCAACTTCTTGCAGGAGCCGAATAAGCTTTTGCTTTTGTGTTGTCGCAGCACCCTTCATTGGACTTGATGGCAATTGCAAATGCTGATGGTCATGTAAGACAATTTTATCCTGCTGTAAAAGTCCCTGCTTCTAATGTAATTGATAGGCTAGAAGACATCACGGAAGTAGACGACCCAGTAGGAATTCTGTAAAAATAACTTTGATGATGTTGTACTCCTATTGTAATGATAACTTTATGCATCTGATATTTTCTTGCACCCGAATATTAGGGTTTATTAGGTACAAGTTTATTCATGTGTATGATATAACTTTGCTTACCCAATCTTAAATAACTTGTTGGAGACGACACATTTGCCACTTTTGGCAAAATATCACTTCCTCACAACTTATCTTTAAATGCTGGTGGCAGATTTTCCAATGTATTTGTTGACTAAGATGCAATTGTTGATGGTCTTAGCCTTTTTTAGCCATCAGTATTGTGATGCTTTTTTATGAAAGTTATTAGTGGAAAATTCTTTTAGTGATCAGCTCATGTTGCGGGTTCGATGAACCCGTAGTAATCGCAACTTTGCCTCAACCGATGATGTATGTTTTGGTGGCAGCCCCCGAGTAAATCGAGGGAACTATTCCTGCCATCGACTCCATCGCTCTTAGTACCTCCTTGTTCGATGTACCGGCTTGGGCCTTCCATAAGTAGTTTTATCCTCGCCATCAGCAGCACTCGCATGTTCCCTAAGGCTTCGACAAAGGATAATTGTATACTGTTATTTTGTAAGTCCCGTTGATTACCATCTATTGCAGCGCTCGTATTTTTCCCGAGGCTTGAGATGATAATTTCAGGTATAACCATTACAAGCGACCCTCGATCTTTTTTATCGGGTTCACTTGTTGAACTCAATGTTCGCGGTATTATGTGAAATAGTCTTGAAAAAAAATTCGGGTGTCCCGAATCAACTCAATACTCGAATAAGCGAAACATGGATGTTTATTAATAAGTCTATGACGATAAGATAAGCTAATACTACTATGGCTAAAGAAGCCTTATTTAAAGTAAAATTCTATGAAAATAAAGATGCATGCCACCGCTCATCTTCTTAAGTAAGAGGAGGGTCCTTCTTATCTTGATCCACGCCTAAGGAGCCGGTAGCTTGATGGCGTGTAACTCACACGTTCGTTGGGAACCCCAAGAGGAAGGTATGATGCGCACAGCAGCAAGTTTTCCCTCAGAAAGAAACCAAGGTTTATCGAACCAGGAGGAGCCAAGAAGCACGTTGAAGGTTGATGGTGGCGGAGTGTAGTGCGGCGCAACACCAGGGATTCCGGCGCCAACGTGGAACCTGCACAACACAACCAAAGTACTTTGCCCCAACGAAACAGTGAGGTTGTCAATCTCACCGGCTTGCTGATGTCTACGTTCCCCCTCCTTTCCTGTAGACAGTGTTGGGCCTCCAAGAGCAGAGGTTTGTAGAACAGCAGCAAGTTTTCCCTTAAGTGGATCACCCAAGGTTTATCGAACTCAGGGAGGAAGAGGTCAAAGATATCCCTCTCATGCAACCCTGCAACCACAAAGCAAGAAGTCTCTTGTGCCCCCAACACACCTAATAGGTGCACTAGTTCGGCGAAGAGATAGTGAAATACAGGTGGTATGAATATATATGAGCAGTAGCAACGGTGCCAGAAAATAGCTTGCGGGCGTGTAGTTGATGGTGGTGGTATTGCAGCAGTAGTAACACAGTGAAACAGTAAACAAACAGTAGTAACGCAGCAGTATTTAGGAACAAGGCCTAGGGATCAGACTTTCACTAGTGGACACTCTCAACATTGATCACATAACAGAATAGATAAATGCATACTCTACACTTTTGTTGGATGATGAACGCATTGCGTAGGATTACACGAACCCTCAATGCCGGAGTTAACAAGCTCCACAATTTGTTCATATTTAAGTAACCTTATAGTGTAAGATAGATCAAAAGACTAAACCAAGTACTAACATAGCATGCACACTGTCACCTTCATGCATATGTAGGAGGAATAGATCACATCAATACTATCATAGCAATAGTTAACTTCATAATCTACGAGAGATCATGATCATAGCATAAACCAAGTACTAACACGGATGCACACACTGTCACCATTACATCGTGCAGGAGGAATAGAACTACTTTAATAACATCACTAGAGTAGCACATAGAATAGTAGTGATACAAAACTCATATGAATCTCAATCATGTAAAGCAGCTCATGATATTATTGTATTGAGGTACATGGGAGAGAGATTAACCACATAGCTACAGCGGAGCCCTCAGCCTCGGGGGTGGATTACTCCCTCCTCATCATGGAAGCAGCGATGGCGGTGAAGATGGCGGTGAAGACGGCGGTGGAGATGGCTCCGGGGGCAATTCCCCGTCCGGCAGGGTGCCGGAACAGAGAGTTCTGTCCCCCGAATTGGAGTTTCGCGACGGTGGCGGCGCCCCTGGAGTCTTTCTGGAGTTTCGTCAATTGGTACTGCGTTTTTAGGTCGAAAGGGCTTTTATAGGCGAAGAGGCGGCGCAGGGGGGCACCTGGGGGCGCCACACCCTAGGCCGGCGCGGCCTAGGCCTGGCCCGCGCCGCCATGTGGTGTGGTTGCCCCCTGGCCCCTCTCCGACTCTTCTTCGGTGTTCTGGACGCTTCCGGGAAAAATAGGAGGTTTGGCGTTGATTTCGTCCAATTCCGAGAATATTGCCCGAACAGCCTTTCTGGAACCAAAAACAGCAGAAAACGAGAACCGCACCGTGGCATCTTGTTAATAGGTTAGTTCCGGAAAATGCATGAAAATGATATAAAGTGTGAACAAAACATGTTGGTATTGTCATAAAACAAGCATGGAACATCGGAAATTATAGATACGTTGGAGACGTATCAGCATCCCCAAGCTTAGTTCCTACTCGTCCTCGAGTAGGTAAAGGATAAAAGATAATTTCTGAGGTGACATGCTACCAACATAATCTTAATCATACCATTGTAAAGCATATGAGATGAATGCAGCGATTCGAAACAATGTAAATGCAATGAGTAAACAAGTGAATCATATAGCAAAGACTTTTCATGAATAGTACTTTCGAGACAAGCATCAATAAGTCTTGCATAAGAGTTACTCATAAAGCAATAAATTCATAGTAGAGACATTGAAGCAACACAATGGAAGATTAAGTTTCAGCAGTTGCTTTCAACTTGTAACATGTATATCTCGTGGATAGTTGTCAATGCAAAGCAATATAACAAATGCAATAAGCAAGTATATAAGAATCAATGCACAGTTCACACAAATGTTTGCTTCTTGAGGTGGAGAAAGATAGGTGAACTGACTCAACAATAAAAGTAAAAGAATGGTCCTTCAAAGAGGAAAGCATCGATTGCTATATTTGTGCTAGAGCTTTTATTTTGAAAACATGAAACAATTTTGTCAACGGTAGTAATAAAGCATATGTATCATGTAAATTATATCTTACAAGTTGCAAGCCTCATGCATAGTATACTAATAGTGCCCGCACCTTGTCCTAATTAGCTTGGACTACCGGATCATCACAATGCACATGTTTTAACCAAGTGTCACAAAGGGGTACCTCTATGCCGCACTTTGTACAAAGGTCTAAGGAGAAAGCTCGCATTGGATTTCTCGCTATTGATTATTCTCAACTTAGACATCCATACCGGGACAACATAGACAACAGATAATGGACTCCTCTTTTATGCATAAGCATGTAACAACAATTAATAATTTTCTCATATGAGATTGAGGATATATGTCCAAAACTGAAACTTCCACCATGGATCATGGCTTTAGTTAGCGGCCCAATGTTCTTCTCTAACAATATGCATGCTTAACCATAGGGTGGTAGATCTCTCTTACTTCAGACAAGACGGACATGCATAGCAACTCACATGAAATTCAACAATGAATAGTTGATGGCGTCCCCAGTGAACATGGTTATCGCACAACAAGCAACTTAATAAGAGATAAAGTGCATAATTACATATTCAATACCACAATAGTTTTTAAGCTATTTGTCCCATGAGCTATATATTGCAAAGGTGAATGATGGAATTTTAAAGGTAGCACTCAAGCAATTTACTTTGGAATGGCGGAAAATACCATGTAGTAGGTAGGTATGGTGGACACAAATGGCATAGTGTTGTTTGGCTCAAGGATTTGGATGCATGAGAAGTATTCCCTCTCGATACAAGGTTTAGGCTAGCAAGGTTGTTTGAAGCAAACACAAGCACGAACTAGTACAGCAAAACTCACATAAAAGACATATTACAAGCATTATAAAACTATACATCGTCTTCCTTGTTGTTCAAACATCTTACTAGAAAATATCTAGACTCTAGAGAAACCACTCATGCAAACCCAAATTTTAACAAGCTCTATGTATTTCCTCACTAATGGGTGCAAGGTATATGATGCAAGAGCTTAAACAAGAGCACAACAATTGCCAAGTATCACATTATTCAAGACATCACACCAATTTCTACATGTAGCATTTTCCAATTCCAACCATATAATAATTTAACGAAGCAGTTTCAACCTTCGCTATGAATATTATGAGCTAAGAACACATGTGTTCATACGAACCAGCGGAGCGTGTCTCTCTCCCACACAAGCATTTATTCAAACACAAACAAAAACAAAAGCATACAGACGCTCCAAGTAAAGCACATAAGATGTGACCGAATAAAAATATAGTTTCAAGAGAAGGAACCTGATAATTTGTCGATGAAGAAGGGGATGCCTTGGGCATCCCCAAGCTTAGACGCTTGAGTCTTCTTGAAATATGCAGGGATGAACCACCGGGGCATCCCCAAGCTTAGAGCTTTCACTCTTCTTGATCATAGTATATCATCCTCCTTTCTTGACCCTTGAAAACTTCCTCCACACCAAACTCGAAACAACTCATTAGAGGGTTAGTGCACAATAAAAATTAACATATTCAGAGGTGACACAATCATTCTTAACACTTCTGGACATTGCATAATGCTACTGGACATTAGTGGATCAAAGAAATTCATCCAACATAGCAAAAGAGGCAATGCGAAATAAAAGGCAGAATCTGTCAAAACAGAACAGTTCGTATTGACGAATTTTAAAATGGCACCAGACTTGCTCAAATGAAAATGCTCAAATTGAATGAAAGTTGCGTACATATCTGAGGATCATGCACGTAAATTGGCTTAATTTTCTGAGCTACCTACAGGGAGGTGGACCCAGATTCGTGACAGCAAAGAAATCTGGAACTGCGCAGTAATCCAAATCTAGTACTTACTTTTCTATCAACGGCTTTACTTGGCACAACAAAACACAAAACTAAGATAAGGAGAGGTTGCTACAGTAGTAAACAACTTCCAAGACACAAATATAAAACAAAGTACTGTAGCAAAATAACACATAGGTTATCTCCCAAGAAGTTCTTTCTTTATAGCCATTAAGATGGGCTCAGTAGTTTTAATAATCCATTCGCGGGAAATAGTATTTGAAGCAAAAGAGAGCTTCAAGAGGCAAATTCAAAACAAATTTAAGTCTAACATGCTTCCTATGAAGAGGAATCTTGTACACAAATGAATTCATGAAGAACAAAGTGACAAGCATAAGAGGATAAAACACGAGTAACTTCAAGATTCTCAACATAAAGAGGGGAAACTTAATATTATTAAGATGCATATAACCATATTTCCCTCTCTCATAATAACTTTCAGTAGCATCATTGATGAAATCCACAATATACCCATCACTTAAAACATTCTTATCATGGTTCATATGCATAGAAGTATCATTAATTTTGGCATAAGAAGAGTTATTCTCATTATTAGTAATTGGAGCAAGATTATTATCAAGAATTTGAACATGGTAAACAAGTTGCATATTAAAAGAATTGTTTTTGGTAATCCAATCATGACTATGACAAGTTTCATAAGGATAATTATAACCTATATCATAGCATTCTTTATAATAATCATCAAAGATCGGAGGCACCGTGTCATCATAAGAAATAGAATAGTTATCTTTCACAGTCGGTTTATCTATAACCATACCATCATTGTTATTAGAAGGAGATGTATCAAACACATAATGATCAGTAGCAAAAGGATTTTCAAACACCTCTTCCCCAAGCTTACAGCTTTCTATATTATTATGGGAGGAAGCATGGATAGCAATCGACACTATGGCAATTATTATCATCATTTTCAGAATTAGTTTCCCAGAGATTTGCAATATCAAAAGTAGTGTGTTCATTCAAATCATGATTGCTAATGTATGTAAAGGGCATAGGAAGATCATCGTATTCAGATTCATTATCACAATAATCATTAGGAGCAACATACTTACGGTTACCTAGCGTTATCTCATTCACGCGGGGATACGCCGTTACCTCTTTCTTTTTATTCTCCTTCTTCTTCTTCTTCTTCGTTCCCTTCTTCTTCTTCTCTTCCTTCTCCTCGTTCCCTTCTTTAGGAGGAAGAGGCTTGAAGGGTGGCTCGTCCGCATAACCTGATTTACTTTCAGAAACAATAGAAGAAACTTGGGAGGATCCCTCCTTTTCATTAATTAGTTGAAAACACACAGCGGTCCTATCATATTTTGGCAAGGTGTCATCTTCTAAAATATTTTGTATGTAAGTATTTGTATGGCTATTATCAATGCAATAAGAAAAACACCCATGCAGGACATCATCAATATCAAGATCACTCATATGTAACAAAGAGATTTTTCTCGACAGTTCTTCACACCCCAAAAATAAAGTAAGTTCATCATGCTGATTAGGAGTAATTTCATCATCACAATACAAATTTGCAGCACTCATTGGGTTCAAATTATCATTGGAGGAGCATTGAAAATTAAAATGACCCACTTCATGGCAAACTTCACAAATAAAAGGATAGAGGGCACAAACTTTTTTACCAAGATCATATAGAGCCCTAAACCACTTTCTAGTTTTTTCATTAATATGATGGATGCAATATTCATCTTTGACTTGATTAATTCCGCAAGGCCTATGCATTCCACAAAAATTAACATGCTTATAAGAAATAGCATTTTTAGGAGTTTGAGCATGCTTATTGCAATAATTAACAACAATTTCATTCTTCATGCAAGCCTCTTTAAAAGGTTCATGATACTTATCAAAATTATTTTTAGGCAATTCAAAATGAGAAGCAAAGGCTTTATAAAGATTTGCAGCAACTTGAGAGTCAAGACCATAAGTAGCACTCATATTTCGAAATTTATCGGTATCCATAAAAGCTTCAATGCATTCATAATCATAATTTATACCTGACTCTTTACCTTTGTCGTTCTCCCATCCTTCAGCGTTGTCCTCAATCCGATCAAGAAGATCCCACCTAGCTTCAACCTCTTTGCTTGTGAAAGATCCTTCCGAACACGCGTCCAGATAGTCCTTGTTTTGTCCTGAAAGCCTCGCATAAAAATTATTAACAATAACATTACGGGGGAGCTCATGAATGGGACATTTGAGCATTAGTGACTTCAATCTCCCCCACGCTTGAGAAATACTCTCTCCATCACGAGGATAAAAGTTATAAATATAATTCCTATCAATATGCACTTCATGAGGAGGATAAAATTTAGAATAAAAGAGAGATGCAATTTCCTCCCAACCAAGAGAATGTCTATTCTCCAACAATTTATACCAATGTGCCGCTTTACCAGACAATGAAACGGAGAATAGCTTCTTCTTCACTTCATCCATAGAGATACCTGCACACTTGAATAACCCGCATAATTCGTGCAAAAACAGTAGAATGATCTCTAGGATGGACAGTTCCATCCCCTTTATAGTGGTTGTCCATAACACGTTCAATAATTTTCATAGGTATTTTATACTGAATACTTTCAGCAGGTGGATTCAAAATATCAGAAGCATCATTAGAGTTATCGCATATGGGAGATAAAGCATTATCAGAACAAATTTTCTCCCCTAAAGATGGGAAGCTAAAAAGATCACAAAAACTAGCTTCCCCAAGCTTAGACTTCTCCATAGCATTAGCAGTAATTGCATTCATACTAATAACATCACTACTAGCATGCAAATAAGGTTCCATAGGTTTTTTAATTTTTGCATCAAACAATTCTAAATCAGGAAAAAGACTAAAAAGCTCACCAATTTTTTTGTTGTTTTCCATTATGCCTAACTAGTGTAAACAAGAAACAAAAAGTTGCAATTGCAGGATCTAAAGGAAATAGCTTCGAGTACTTACAATGGCGGAAAATAGCTTGGTAGCCGAGGTCCGGAGTGTGAGTACCTTTTACCTTTCCTCCCCGGCAACGGCGCCAGAAAAGTGCTTGATGTCTACGTTCCCCCTCCTTTCCTGTAGACAGTGTTGGGCCTCCAAGAGCAGAGGTTTGTAGAACAGCAGCAAATTTTCCCTTAAGTGGATCACCCAAGGTTTATCGAACTCAGGGAGGAAGAGGTCAAAGATATCCCTCTCATGCAACCCTGCAACCACAAAGCAAGAAGTCTTTTGTGCCCCCAACACACCTAATAGGTGCACTAGTTCGGCGAAGAGATAGTGAAATACAGGTGGTATGAATATATATGAGCAGTAGCAACGGTGCCAGAAAATAGCTTGCGGGCGTGTAGTTGATGGTGGTGGTATTGCAGCAGTAGTAACATAGTGAAACAGTAAACAAGCAGTAGTAACGCAGCAGTATTTAGGAACAAGGCCTAGGGATCAGACTTTCACTAGTGGACACTCTCAACATTGATCACATAACAGAATAGATAAATGCATACTCTACACTTTTGTTGGATGATGAACGCATTGCGTAGGATTACACGAACCCTCAATGCCGGAGTTAACAAGCTCCACAATTTGTTCATATTTAAGTAACCTTATAGTGTAAGATAGATCAAAAGACTAAACCAAGTACTAACATAGCATGCACACTGTCACCTTCATGCATATGTAGGAGGAATAGATCACATCAATACTATCATAGCAATAGTTAACTTCATAATCTACAAGAGATCATGATCATAGCATAAACCAAGTACTAACATGGATGCACACACTGTCACCATTACATCGTGCAGGAGGAATAGAACTACTTTAATAACATCACTAGAGTAGCACATAGAATAGTAGTGATACAAAACTCATATGAATCTCAATCATGTAAAGCAGCTCATGAGATTATTGTATTGAGGTACATGGGAGAGAGATTAACCACATAGCTACAGCGGAGCCCTCAGCCTCGGGGGTGGATTACTCCCTCCTCATCATGGAAGCAGCGATGGCGGTGAAGATGGCGGTGAAGACGGCGGTGGAGATGGCTCCGGGGGCAATTCCCCGTCCGGCAGGGTGCCGGAACAGAGAGTTCTGTCCCCCGAATTGGAGTTTCGCGACGGTGGCGGCGCCCCTGGAGTCTTTCTGGAGTTTCGTCAATTGGTACTGCGTTTTTAGGTCGAAAGGGCTTTTATAGGCGAAGAGGCGGCGCGGGGGCACACAGGGCGCCACACCCTAGGCCGGCGCGGCCTAGGCCTGGCCCGCGCCGCCATGTGGTGTGGTGGCCCCCTGGCCCCTCTCCGACTCTTCTTCGGTGTTCTGGACGCTTCCGGGAAAAATAGGAGGTTTGGCGTTGATTTCGTCCAATTCCGAGAATATTGCCCGAACAGCCTTTCTGGAACCAAAAACAGCAGAAAACAGGAACTGGCACTGTGGCATCTTGTTAATAGGTTAGTTCCGGAAAATGCATGAAAATGATATAAAGTGTGAACAAAACATGTTGGTATTGTCATAAAACAAGCATGGAACATCGGAAATTATAGATACGTTGGAGACGTATCACTTGCTGTAACAAAGGATTAACCGTATTGTGTGGAAGATGATTATTTGCAGAAAACAGTAAAGAACAAGTATTGCAGTAGATTGTATGCGATGTAAAGAATAGGACCGGGGTCCACAGTTCACTAGAGGTGTCTCTCCCATAAGATAAATAGCATGTTGGGTGAAAAAATTACAGTCGGGCAATTGACAAATAGAGAGGGCATAACAATGCACATACATGATATGATGAGTATTGTGAGATTTAATTGGGCATTACGACAAAGTACATAGACCGCTATCCAGCATGCATCTATGCCTAAAAAGTCCACCTTCAGGTTATCATCCGAACCCCTTCCAGTATTAAGTTGCAAAACAACAGACAATTGCATTAAGTATGGTGCGTAATGTAATCAATAACTACATCCTCGGACATAGCATCAATGTTTTATCCCTAGTGGCAACAACACATCCACAACCTTAGAACTTTCTGTCACTGTCCCAGATTTAATGGAGGCATGAACCCACTATCGAGCATAAATACTCCCTCTTGGAGTTAAGAGCAAAAACTTGGCCAGAGCCTCTACTAATAACGGAGAGCATGCAAGATCATAAACAACACATAGGTAATAGATTGATAATCAACATAACATAGTATTCTCTATCCATCGGATCCCGACAAACACAACATATAGAATTACAGATAGATGATCTTGATCATGTTAGGCAGCTCACAAGATCCAACAATGAAGCACATAAGGAGAAGACGACCATCTAGCTACTGCTATGGACCCATAGTCCAGGGGTGAACTACTCACTCATCACTCCGGAGGCGACCATGGCGGTGAAGAGTCCTCCGGGAGATGATTCCCCTCTCCGGCAGGGTGCCGGAGGCGATCTCCAGAATCCCCCGAGATGGGATTGGCGGCGGCGGCGTCTCAGTAAGGTTTTCCGTATCGTGGCTCTCGGTACTGGGGGTTTCGCGACGAAGACTTTAAGTAGGCGGAAGGGCAACGCGGGGGGCCACACGAGGGCCCCACACGCTAGGGCCGCGTGGCCTAGGGCTGGGCCGTGCCACCCTGTTGTGGCGGCGCCTCGTGGCCCCACTTCCTTTCCCCTTCGGTCTTCTGGAAGCTTCGTGGCAAAATTGGACCCTGGGCGTTGATTTCGTCCAATTCCGAGAATATTTCCTTTGTAGGATTTCTGAAACCAAAAACAGTAGAAAACAACAACTGGCTCTTCGGCATCTTGTTAATAGGTTAGTGCCGGAAAATGCATAAATACGACATATAATGTGTATAAAACATGTAGATATCATCAATAATGTGGCATGGAACATAAGAAATTATCGATACGTCGGAGACGTATCAGCATCCCCAAGCTTAGTTCCTGCTCGTCCCGAGCAGGTAAACGATAACAAAGATAATTTCTGGAGTGACATGTGTTGGGGGGATGACCCCCGGTATGTGATACGCCTCCGACGTATCGATAATTTCTTATGTTCCATGCCACATTATTGATGTTATCTACATGTTTTATGTACACTTTATGTCATATTCGTGCATTTTCTGGAACTAACCTATTAACAAGATGCCGAAGTGCCAGTTGCTGTTTTCTGCTGTTTTTGGTTTCAGAAATCCTAGTAAGGAAATATTCTCGGAATTGGACGAAATCAAAGCCCAGGGGCCTATTTTTCCACGAAGCTTCCAGAAGTCCGAAGGTGAGACGAAGAGGGGCCACGGGGTGGCCAAACCCTAGGGCGGCGCGACCCCACCCCTGGCCGCGCCGGCCTATGGTGTGGGCCCCCCGTGCCGCCTCTTGACTTGCCCTTCCGCCTACTTAAAGCCTCCGTGACGAAACCCCCAGTACCGAGAGCCACGATACGGAAAACCTTCCAGAGACGCCGCCAACGCTGATCCCATCTCGGGGGATCCAGGAGATCGCCTCCGGCACCCTGCCGGAGAGGGGAATCATCTCCCGGAGGACTCTACGCCGCCATGGTTGCCTCCGGTGTGATGTGTGAGTAGTCTACCCCTGGACTATGGGTCCATAGCAGTAGCTAGATGGTTGTCTTCTCCCCATTGTGCTATCATTGTCGGATCTTGTGAGCTGCCTAACATGATCAAGATCATCTATCTGTAATTCTATATGTTGCGTTTGTTGGGATCCGATGAATAGAGAATACTTGTTATGTTGATTATCAAAGTTATATCTATGTGTTGTTTATGATCTTGCATGCTCTCCGTTATTAGTAGATGCTCTGGCCAAGTTGATGCTAGTAACTCCAAGAGGGAGTATTTATGCTCGATAGTGGGTTCATGTCTCCATGAATCTGGAGGGGTGACAAGAACCTCTAAGGTTATGGATGTGCTGTTGCCACTAGGGATAAAACATTAGTGCTATGTTCAAGGATGTAGTCACTAGTTACATTACGCGCAATACTTAATGCAATTGTCTGTTGTTAGCAACTTAATACTGGAGGGGGTTCGGATGATAACCTGAAGGTGGACTTTTTAGGCATAGATGCAATTGGATGGCGGTCTATGTACTTTGTCGTAATGCCCAATTAAATCTCACTATACTCATCATGATATGTATGTGCATGGTCATGCTCTCTTTATTTGTCAATTGCCCAACTGTAATTTGTTCACCCAACATGCTGTTTGTCTTATGGGAGAGACACCTCTAGTGAACTGTGGACCCCGGTCCAATTCTCTATACTGAAATACAATCTACTGCAATACTTGTTTTATCGTTTACGCAAACAATCATCTTCCACACAATACGGTTAATCCTTTGTTACAGCAAGCCGGTGAGATTGACAACCTCACTGTTTCGTTGGGGCAAAGTACTTTGGTTGTGTTGTGCAGGTTCCACGTTGGCGCCGGAATCCCTGGTGTTGCGCCGCACTACATCCCGCCGCCATCAACCTTCAACGTGCTTCTTGACTCCTACTGGTTCGATAAACCTTGGTTTCTTACTGAGGGAAACTTGCTGCTGTACGCATCACACCTTCCACTTGGGGTTCCCAACGAGCGTGTGCTTTACGCGTCATCAAGCTAAATTTCTGGCGCCGTTGCCGGGGAGATCAAGACACGCTGCAAGGGGAGTCTCCACTTCTCAATCTCTTTACTTTGTTTTTGTCTTGCTTAGTTTTATTTACTACTTTGTTTGCTGCACTAAATCAAAATACAAAAAAATTAGTTGCTAGTTTTACTTTATTTGCTATCTTGTTTGCTATATCAAAAACACAAAAAAATTAGTTTACTTGCATTTACCTTATTATAATGTCTAGTCCCGTAGTTGTTACTCTATCACACAGGAATCAATCTTCACCTTTAAACAAGGAGGTGAAGAGAATTTTAAAGAAGCATGGTCTAGAATTTTTGATGCTTATGGTAAAACTGAACCTAAAATGACCTTAAGTTTGCTTCTTAGTAATTTCTATTTCGGGCTTATTCTTCGCTATAGATATGCCTTAGATGCTGTAGTGGGAGGAGATTTCCTTCATTGTGATGGGGATCAAGCTTTTAATGCTATAAGGAAATTGATTACATCATTCAGCTCCGATAATAATTTTGATCCATCTCATGCTAGTATGAATAATAGATTAGACACTATTGAAACAAATATATCCTGTTTAAAAGAAGTGTATAATCGAATTCGCGAATATTATGATTATGTTCCATTAAGCTTTGAACCTTCAATGTGGGTGCCTACTATTAAAGTTACTATTGGTGGTGAAACTTTTCCTGCTCGTTGTGATATTATGTCCGAGTTTTGCCTCATGCCTGAAAAAATTTATAAATCTTTGACACTTTGGGGACTTACTGAAGGGGGAGAAGAAATAACTCTTGCGGATAACTCTGTTGTAATTCCTATGGGCATAGCTGAAGGTGTTTTCACAACCTTTCTTGGAAGGACGGTATCCATTGATTATCTTGTTATTGAATGTGTAGGGATAGGACAGATCACACTTGGAAGATCCCTGATGAAACTCATGGGAGCAATCATAGATGTTGGGAAAGGCACTCTAAATTTTACCTCTACACCCGGATGCGGTCATGTATTCCCTAGACCAAAGAGTAGGAATAAGAGTAAGAAAGGTAAGAGTAACACCCCTGGTAAGAATGCCGATGCACTATCCTTTGATAATACTTGATACACACTTTCTGCGCCTAGCTGAAAGACGTTAAAGAAAAGCGCTTATGGGAGACAACCCATGTTTTACCTACAGTACTTTGTTTTCATTTTGTGTCTTGGAAGTTGTTTACTACTGTAGCAACCTATCCTTATCTTAGTTTTGTGTTTTGTTGTGCCAAGTTAAGCCGTTGATAGAAAAGTAAGTACTAGATTTGGATTACTGCACAGTTCCAGATTTCTTTGCTGTCACGAATCTGGGTCCACCTCCCTGTAGGTAGCTCAGAAAATTAAGCCAATTTACGTGCATGATCCTCAGATATGTACGCAACTTTCATTCAATTTGAGAATTTTAATCTGAGCAAGTCTGGTGCCATTTTAAAATTCGTCAATGCGAACTGTTCTGTTTTGACAGATTCTGCCTTTTATTTCGCATTGCCTCTTTTGCTATGTTGGATGAATTTCTTTGATCCACTAATGTCCAGTAGCATTATGCAATGTCCAGAAGTGTTAAGAATGATTGTGTCACCTCTGAATATGTCAATTTATATTGTGCACTAACCCTCTAATGAGTTGTTTCGAGTTTGGTGTGGAGGAAGTTTTCAAGGATCAAGAGAGGAGTATGATGCAACATGATCAAGGAGAGTGAAAGCTCTAAGCTTGGGGATGCCCCGGTGGTTCACCCCTGCATATATTAAGAAGACTCAAGCGTCTAAGCTTGGGGATGCCCAAGGCATCCCCTTCTTCATCGACAACATTATCAGGTTCCTCCCCTGAAACTATATTTTTATTCCATCACATCTTATGTGCTTTGCTTGGAGCGTCGGTTTGTTTTTGTTTTTGTTTTGTTTGAATAAAATGGATCCTAGCATTCACTTTATGGGAGAGAGACACGCTCCGCTGTAGCATATGGACAAGTATGTCCTTAGCCTCTACTCATAGTATTCATGGCGAAGTTTCTCCTTCGTTAAATTGTTATATGGTTGGAATTGGAAAATGATACATGTAGTAATTGCTATAAATGTCTTGGGTAATGTGATACTTGGCAATTGTTGTGCTCATGATTAAGCTCTTGCATCATATGCTTTGCACCCATTAATGAAGAAATACATAGAGCATGCTAAAATTTGGTTTGCATATTTGGTTTCTCTAAGGTCTAGATAATTTCTATTATTGAGTTTGAACAACAAGGAAGACGGTGTAGAGTCTTATAATGTTTTCAATATGTCTTTTATGTGAGTTTTGTTGCACCGGTTCATCCTTGTGTTTGTTTCAAATAGCCTTGCTAGCCTAAACCTTGTATCGAGAGGGAATACTTCTCATGCATCCAAAATACTTGAGCCAACCACTATGCCATTTGTGTCCACCATACCTACCTACTACATGGTATTTTCCGCCATTCCAAAGTAAATTGCTTGAGTGCTACCTTTAAAATTCCATCATTCACCTTTGCAATATATAGCTCATGGGACAAATAGCTTAAAAACTATTGTGGTATTGAATCTTTACCTACTAATAAAGGAAGGAAGGTTTCTCCCCAAAATTTTCGTCCGTTTTTTACTACCCCTAATTTTCTGTGAAAATTACGGCTACTGCCACCGCTCAAGTCATCGGAAGAAAACGGTTCGCGAGGTCTCGATAGAATTTTCTTGCTCCGTCGCGACTATTGCAGACTGTACGTGGCCCTTTCTCCATCGAAGCCCCTGTGCGTAGAGTTAATGTGTCGTGCATCGTTCGTCGCCTGGTTGATTAGGCCCATAAGCGAACATCATACGTCCGGATCGATTAGAAACAAAACAATATTCCAACGGATGCAGGATTTGGATTCAGTTACGCAAGTGCTCCATATCAAAACAAGCTACGTATTCATCAAGCCAAAGGCGCCTATAAAACGGCTGAAAACCGCGTACAAGAGAGAAAATTCCAGCTGAAGAAATTCTGAGTTGAGAAGGGCCATCTCATGTCTACGCCACGGTCATCGTCACGGATTTCATGGTGGACGTCGTCTCCGAGCCGCCGTGAGACGTCGGCGATAAGGTCTCGGCGCGGCCGGGAGGGCGAGGGCAGGATACCCACAGAGCAGAGCTGTTGAAGCCGGGGTGAGATGGGAGGGCGCCACCACGCGGAGGAGGCCGGGGACAACACTCGGGGCATGTCCAGCACCGGTTCAGCAAGCTCTTGTCGCTGCTGAACCGCGGGATGCAGGCGAACAGCGCGCCGCTGATGGGATATGCGTGTTGCAGGGGAAGGTCGGGCGCTGCCAGGATCCCCGCGACTTAGGTCGTGATGCAGGGCACTGCGGGGGTGGTGCGGGAGGGCAAAGAGAAATATGTAGACGGCAGACGGAGCAGGAGAGACGGGGACGGCGCACTCTGGTGGAGAGGTGGAGAAGTGGAGCTGGTTCGTTCACTTGAGATTTTGGGACAGTGTCAGGTTGAGCCTGAGGTGCAGGTTTCTTTATCCAAAGGGTCTCCACATAAATTTGATGGATGTAAACCGAGCTGGCCGTCTTAAATTTGATCATCAATCAGAAGTTTGGTGGTGTTTTAGTAGCTATGTTTCTAAATTCTGGACAGCTGAAGTCGGCCTAAAACTGTGCTTGCGTTCATCTGAATCTTACGAAGCTAATTCACCAGTAGCTCTACTTCAAGATGATCTGCGTACTGAATGTGCTCGACTGCTCTGATCGAATATCTTTAGTTTGTTGTGCTTATGTTCTCCCGTTGATCCATTAACACCGGAGATTACCCACAAGGGAACACTTATGCACTCTACAAATTAGCTTGATTCGCAACTGATTGACCGATTTTTTATCTTTCTTTTTGTACTACTCTCCATCTCACTAAAATTGTTTTAGATTTATTAAAATTTAAATGTATCTAGACACTACTTAGTATGTAAATACATTTAAGTTTTCTCAAATCTTTGACAAGTTTCATGAGGCGGAGGAACTACACTCAAACTTTAAAAGTCTGGCTCTCATATGCTATTTAGTGACAATAGTGGCGCGGGCGACACTTAGGTTTGAGACACCGTCCTCTGCAACGCCCCCTCATCCTTCCGCACCGGCTGAAACACACAGGTAGCCTTGCCGCCCGAAGTTCTACGACGACATTCCAGACTGAATATCAGTCTTGCTATCCAGGGTTCTTGCAACTATAGAGTTGATATCATTTGGCATGTCATGCTTCGGGTTGGAGTGCGTATTTTGTCGGTACAAATTACACCATAGTAGCAATCTACGCGCAATTTTTCTACGAGTGCCTACACATGAATAAAGGCAACATATATCAATGTAAAAGTATATTAATTTAAGTATTTGTTTTTCCCGATGCAACGCACGGGTATTTTTCCTAGTATGTAATTATGCACTTTATCTCTTATTAAGTTGCTTGTTGTGCGATAACCATGTTTACTGGGGACGCCATCAACTTTTCATTGTTGAATTTCATGTGAGTTGCTATGCATGTTCGTCTTGTCTGAAGTAAGGGCGATCTACACTGAGTTGAATGGTTTGAGCATGCATATTGTTAGAGAAGAACATTGGGCCGCTAACTAAAGCCATGATCCATGGTGGAAGTTTCAGTTTTGGACAAACATCCTCAAATCTCTAATGAGAAAAAAATTAATTGTTGTTGAATGCTTAAAGCATTAAAAGAGGAGTCCATTATCTGTTGTCTATGTTGTCCCGGTATGGATGTCTAAGTTGAGAATAATCAAAAGCGAGAAATCCAAATGCGAGCTTTCTCCTTAGACCTTTGTACAGGCGGCATAGAGGTACCCCTTTGTGAAACTTGGTTAAAGCATATGTATTGCGGTGATAATCCAGGTAGTCCAAGCTAATTAGGACAAGGTGCGGGCACTATTGGTACACTATGCATGAGGCTTGCAACTTATAAGATATAATTTACATGATGCATATGCTTTATTACTATCGTTGACAAAATTGTTTCATGTTTTCAAAATCAAAGCTCTAGCACAAATATAGCAATCGATGCTTTTCCTCTATGGAGGACCATTCTTTTACTTTCAATGTTGAGTCAGTTCACCTATTTCTCTCCACCTCAAGAAGCAAACACTTGTGTGAACTGTGCATTGATTCCTACATACTTGCTTATTGCACTTATTATATTACTCTATGTTGACAATATCCATGAGATATATATGTTACAAGTTGAAAGCAACCGCTGAAACTTAATCTTCTTTTGTGTTGCTTCAATGCCTTTACTTTGAATTATTGCTTTATGAGTTAACTCTTATGCAAGACTTATTGATGCTTGTCTTGAAGTGCTATTCATGAAAAGTCTTTGCTTTATGATTCACTTGTTTACTCATGTCATATACATTGTTTTGATCGCTGCATTCACTACATATGCTTTACAAATAGTATGATCAAGATTATGATGGCATGTCACTCCAGAAATTATCTGTGTTATCGTTTTACCTGCTCGGGACGAGCAGAACTAAGCTTGGGGATGCTGATACGCCTCCGACGTATCGATAATTTCTTATGTTCCATGCCACATTATTGATGTTATCTACATGTTTTATGCACACTTTATGTCATATTCGTGCATTTTCTGGAACTAACCTATTAACAAGATGCCGAAGTGCCGATTCTTTGTTTTCTGCTGTTTTTGGTTTCAGAAATCCTAGTAAGGAAATATTCTCGGAATTGGACGAAATCAAAGCCCAGGGGCCTATTTTTCCACGAAGCTTCCAGAAGTCCGAAGATGAGACGAAGAGGGGCCATGGGGTGGCCAAACCCTAGGGCGGCGTGGCCCCACCCCTGGCCACGCCGGCCTATGGTGTGGGCCCCCCGTGCCGCCTCTTGACTTGCCCTTCCGCCTACTTAAAGCCTCCGTGACGAAACCCCCAGTACCGAGAGCCACGATACGGAAAACCTTCCAGAGACGCCGCCAACGCCGATCCCATCTCGGGGGATCCAGAGATCGCCTCCGGCACCCTGCCGGAGAGGGGAATCATCTCCCGGAGGACTCTACGCCGCCATGGTCGCCTCCGGTGTGATGTGTGAGTAGTCTACCCCTGGACTATGGGTCCATAGCAGTAGCTAGATGGTTGTCTTCTCCCCATTGTGCTATCATTGTCGGATCTTGTGAGCTGCCTAACATGATCAAGATCATCTATCTGTAATTCTATATGTTGCGTTTGTTGGGATCCGATGAATAGAGAATACTTGTTATGTTGATTATCAAATTTATATCTATGTGTTGTTTATGATCTTGCATGCTCTCCATTATTAGTAGATGCTCTGGCCAAGTTGATGCTAGTAACTCCAAGAGGGAGTATTTATGCTCGATAGTGGGTTCATGTCTCCGTGAATCTGGAGGGGTGACAAGAACCTCTAAGGTTATGGATGTGCTGTTGCCACTAGGGATAAAACATTAGTGCTATGTTCAAGGATGTAGTCACTAGTTACATTACGCGCAATACTTAATGCAATTGTCTGTTGTTAGCAACTTAATACTGGAGGGGGTTCGGATGATAACCTGAAGGTGGACTTTTTAGGCATAGATGCAGTTGGATGGCGGTCTATGTACTTTGTCGTAATGCCCAATTAAATCTCACTATACTCATCATGATATGTATGTGCATGGTCATGCTCTCTTTATTTGTCAATTGCCCAACTGTAATTTGTTCACCCAACATGCTGTTTGTCTTATGGGAGAGACACCTCTAGTGAACTGTGGACCCCGGTCCAATTCTCTATACTGAAATACAATCTACTGCAATACTTGTTTTACTGTTTTCTGCAAACAATCATCTTCCACACAATACGGTTAATCCTTTGTTACAGCAAGCCGGTGAGATTGACAACCTCACTGTTTCGTTGGGGCAAAGTACTTTGGTTGTGTTGTGCAGGTTCACGTTGGCGCCGGAATCCCTGGTGTTGCGCCGCACTACATCCCGCCGCCATCAACCTTCAACGTGCTTCTTGACTCCTACTGGTTCGATAAACCTTGGTTTCTTACTGAGGGAAACTTGCTGCTGTACGCATCACACCTTCCACTTGGGGTTCCCAACGAGCGTGTGCTTTACGCGTCATCAGTATGCCAAAGGCATGCCAAACCGGATGGTTTGAGCCATCAAGATACCGGTTTAATTTTTATACCGGAGCACAAGATAAGCGTTTGGCTAAGCGGGGCTAAGCCGGTATCCTCAGGAGAGGTATACCGGAACCGGATAGAAAAGATACCGAGCCACCGGAAGGAAGAGCATGTAGGCAGGACTGGTCAAAGATCCTCTCCGGAGCTAGAAGACGAAGATGAGCTAAGCAAAGTAGCTTTAAACGAAGGGCTGACGATAAAGAGGAGGATGACGATGAAAGAAGCCGGAGGACGTCAGCATCCCTGATTAAAGGAGACCCCGGTCTCATCTATGATTAAAGTAGCTTTGTAAAGTAGCTTTGTAAAGTAGTTTGTCTAGTCAAAGATGCCATTAGGGTTTCTTGCCCTGTAAGCCACCCTCTCCCCTATATAAGGAGAGGGGGCAGCCCTCCTCACGGGCACGGACGCACGGAAAATAGAAGGAGAGATTCTGTAAACACAAACCTGTAACCTGTGGAAATCAATGAAGAAAGTGATCTACAGCGAGTTCTTCCTTGTGTCTTTCTTCTTCAACCTCTAGCCTCGGCTAAGTTCTTGAGGAAACCATCCGGAAGTTCATCCAATCTGATCACAAACCCTCCCCCGAATCCTCTAGCGTCCATTCGGCCCCAGCATAAGCCATCCTATGGCATCTGTCTGTTCACCACGACGACAGTTGGCGCCCACCGTGGGGCAGCTAGTGGCGCTTGCAGGAGTTCACATTCGGGCGGGCATCCTCGAGGTCGCCGGCGAGCGTACGGTGTCCGCGCTCATGCAGCGCATCTACGACATGGACTTCATCAACGACAACGCGCGCTGCTTCGCCAACGGTGGCATCTTCCCCAAGAACGGCCGCACCATCGAGTTCGGCAGCCACCGCATCTACTTCGGCACCGTCCCTGTGCGCCAGCGCCTCTCGCCGGTGCTGGTGGCACCGGACCCGCCAAGGTGGCTCTATGCTGGCCGCGCCGCCGGCAGCGTCGAGGTAATGATGACTGGCGTGGTTGCTGCAGGAAAAGAAGCTGAGGATGAAGGTGCTGGTCGTGCGGCTTCGACCCGTGCGGCCAAGCCACCGCTGGAGCGCGACGCTGGCGCTGCGGGAGCATCTTCCACACCACCGGCAACACCACTCCAAGCGGCGATGAACATGCTGGCAACGCCCATCGCGCAGAACATCGACCCGGCAGCGGCTCAGGCGGAGCTGGAGGCACAACGCCAGAAGCTGCTCCCGAACGGCGCCGACATCGTCCGGGCGCAGCGCGAGCTGAACCTAACCCTACGTGAGTATAACGCTGCCCATGGCTTTGCTTCTGTTAGCGCTCATGCTGCTAGGATACCGGAGAACCGGCTTAAAGCTCGCAACCTAGATCAAGATCTGCGCAAGGAAGTTCTTGCCGGCAAAAGTACCTCTGCATCTGTTAGCATCGTGGAAAAACCTAAGTACAGTAGCCCGGATAAAACTATAAAAGCTGCTAAAGCTGCAGTAGAGCTATGTGAATCGCTTTCTGGAGATGCTTTGGCGAAACAGCAGGAGCGTGTTAGAGAGCTGCTGGAAACTATTGAGCAGCAGAATGCTGAGCAACTGGCTAAGCTGAACAAGGCCGCGGTCTCAAAATCCGCGCGTTCAACAAAGAATGCCGGAAGCAAGTCCCATGGGCAGGCATCGTCCCCCCATCCGGACAGAAGAAGAGAAAAAGAGATGAACGCACAACAGATGACTGTGTACGATCCGGTTCTTGCCGGAAAACAACAAGCCGGGCAACACGATGCCGGTAGAAAAAGCCAAGGGGCAGGTCGAGGCTATGCCAGAGGAGGCTATGCCGGAAACAATCATGCCGGTAGATATGAAACCGGGCAAAATTATCGAGCTGCAAGGGCAGCGTATGAGGAAATGCCACCACCAAGGTACCGGCAGGCAAGAGCCGTGGAACCGGAAAGATACGGAGAGGGAGATTCCGAAGTAGACCAAGCAAGAGTCTACCGGAACCCTTTGGGGGAACGCCTGGGGGAGAGATGTTTGCCAGACCAGGATGCGAGGCACAGGCTGGACAGGGTACATCTTTCCGAAATGATCGAATCTGAGGGTCCTCCTGGCCCGAAATGTTTTGGCCCACGGATCATGGGAGAAGAGCCACCGGTACGCAATTTCCAGCTGCCCCGGGACACAAAAACGTATGATGGCACGACCAAGCCGGAAGATTGGCTGGCGGACTATGTCACAGCTGTTTATGTAGCTGGTGGTGGAGTAAACCGGCGTTGGGCGGTGAGAATCATACCGTCCTACCTGGTAGGCCCTGCACAGATTTGGCTTAACAACTTGCCGGCAGGAAGCATTAACGGATGGTTGGACTTTGAGGAAGCCTTCGTGAACAACTTCAGTAGCACTTACAAGAGGCCAAACCAGCCCCAACAGCTCGCTTTATGCCAGCAACGTACCGGTGAAACAGACAGGGACTATCTTACCCGATGGAACTCAACAAGAAACACGTGTGAAGGAGTGATTGAAGCACAAGCAATTGCTTGGTTCAGTCAAGGATGCCGGAGAGGATCACCGCTGTGGCAAAAGCTGCAGAGAAGCATGCCAACAACCTTGGCAGAGATGATACGTGTGGCAGATAGCTATGCATTGGGAGACCCATTGCAACCAGCAGTACAAGCTGAGCCGGAGCAGCGACAGGAACAATACCGGGACAACCGGAATAACAAGAGAAGGGAAGATTTCCCGGATCGAAGGTACGCTCCGCAGCACGTTGCTGCCGTGCAAGAAAATTATGATGCCGACGGCAGCCAAAGGCAAAAAACCGGATCGCAGCCATGGGTGGGTCCTAAAAAGCAGTGGGTCGAAAAGAAGCCCTGGGGCCATAAAAAGAATTGGCAGGAACCCGTAAAATACACCATGGAAGCCGCCATGGATCAACCTTGCCGGTGGCACACGCCGAACCCGGATCACCCGTCAAATCACCTGACGAAGGATTGTTCTTGGACCAAGTACTTGATGCAAAAGGGAGCAGTAAAGGACGCGCAAGCACAAGGGTGCTCAACAGTGTTGCCGCCATCGCAAGATATGCTGCGTCAGCAACAACTACCACCACCGCCACCACTCACCGGAGCAAATGCTTTACCACTACAGCCTCAACCAGACAGGCAACGGTACCAGCAAGTTAACCGGGTGGAGCAGAACGATGATCAACCACCTCCACCGGCACCTCTAGGACGGAATGTTTACGAAGGCCCGCATCTGTGCTGTGTTGTCTTTGTCACTGAGCCAACAGACAGGCAAAGTGTGCATCGCCGCTCCATGGAGGTAAACGCCGTGATGCCGGCAGTTCCCAGATACATGCTGTGGTCAGATCAGGAAATTACCTGGTCATTTAAGGATCACCCCAAAATCATGCCGAATCCGGGTGGATACGCTCTTGTTGTGGACCCAATCATGAAAGGGCCGCAAACTCGAGTAAAATTCAGCAAGGTGCAGATAGACAATGGCAGCAGCATAAACATCATGTACAAGCATACTATGCATACGCTGGGCATAACAGAAAACATGCTTCAGCCAACGCGTACAACGTTCCACGGAATTGTTCCGGGCTTGTCCTGCGCTCCGGTAGGAAAAGTTCGGGTGGACGTAGCGTTTGGAGGACGTGACAATTGCCGGGTTGAAAATGTTGAGTTTGAGGTGGTGGACCTAGACAGTCCTTACCATGCGTTGCTGGGAAGACCAGCATTGGCAGCTTTCATGGCTACGACTCATACAGCTTACCTCAAGATGAAGATGCCGGCACCTCGTGGACCCTTGACTGTGGTGGGGAACTATAAGGTCTCACTGGAAACTGCATCTGCCGGATCAAACCTAGCGGAATCGCTGGTGATCGCGGAGGAAAAAAGAAGAATGCAAACCGCGGTTGCGCTGGCTCAGTCCTCACAGTTGAGTTTAGCGGCAATGAGTGGAAGCTTGGGCTCACCGGCATTCAAGCCGACAAATGAAACAAAGGACATTGTGCTGGATCCGGCTTACCCAGAGCGCACCGTTCGCATCGGTGCCGGACTCGATCAAGCATAGGAAAACGCGCTCATCAGCTTCCTCCGTGAGAATCGGAATATCTTTGCCTGGTCAACTGATGACTTGGTGGGTGTTCCGAGGGAGCTGGCTGAGCACTCTTTAAATGTCCGGAAAGACGCCAAGCCGGTGCGGCAACCCTTGCGCCGGTTCGCTGAAGATAGGAGGAAGGTTATTGGAGAAGAAGTGACCAAACTGCTCGTTGCCGGATTCATTGTGGAGGTCACGCACACAGAGTGGCTGGCCAATCCGGTAATGGTTGAAAAGAAAAAAGATGAGAACATGGAGGCAAAAGCTCCAAAGGTATGGCGCATGTGCATCGACTACACCAACCTCAACAAGGCTTGCCCAAGAGATCCTTTCCCTTTGCCACGGATTGATCAAGTGATTGATTCAACTGCTGGGTGTGAGTTGTTGTCTTTTCTGGATGCGTATTCCGGTTTCCACCAAATTCCCTTGAAAAAGGAAGATCAAATAAAAACTGTGTTCATTACCCCGCATGGGGCTTATTGCTATATCACTATGCCCTTTGGTTTGCGCAACGCTGGTGCAACGTACCAGCGCTGTATGCAAAAATGCTTGTTTGATCAAATCGGAAAGAATGTGCAAGTCTATGTAGACGACATTGTGATAAAAACTAAGGTAAAGAACACCTTAATCAATGACATCCAGCAAACATTCGATAACCTAAGACGGTTCCGGATGAAGCTTAATCCGGCAAAATGCACTTTCGGTGTCCCTGCCGGCAAGTTGCTCGGTTTCCTCGTGTCAAGCCGGGGCATTGAAGTCAATCCGGTAAAAATCCGGGCAATAGAAAGAATGACTATCCCACGAGAACTAAAAGATGTGCAAAAATTTACCGGAAGCTTGGCATCGCTAAGCCGGTTCATAAGCAGGCTAGGAGAGAAAGCTTTGCCATTATACGCTCTAATGAAAAAATCCGATACGTTCGTCTGGACCCCTGATGACCCACAAGTATAGGGGGTGTATCGTAGTATCTTCGATAAGTAAGAATGTCGATCCCAACGAGGAGCAGAAGGTGTTGACAAGCAGTTTCGATGAAGGATTCACTGTAAATGCTCACAGACAAGTATTCAGGGGGTTTTGATGTAACAGTTGAATAAAGTACGAGTAAGTAAAGTGCGAGAGTAATAATTGCAGCGAGTGGCCCAATCCTTTTTAGCACAAAGGACAAGCCGGTTTGATTTCTTATAATGACCAAGCGTTCTCGAGGACACACGGGATTTTAGTCTAGTGCTTTCGCTACATACGGCTAATTAATCTTCATTGTTATGATAAGTGTTGTGTGGGTGAACCTATGCTAATGTACCGCCCTTCCTAGGACTAATACATACTTGTGATTATACCCCTTGCAAGCATCCGCAACTACAAGAAAGTAATTAAGATAAATCTAACCACAGCCTTAAACTCTGAGATCCTGCTATCCCTCCTGCGTCGATATACCAACGGGGGTTTAGGTTTCTATCACTCCGGCAACCCCGCAATCGGCAAACGAGTACAAGATGCATTCCCCTAGGCCCATAAAGGTGAAGTGTCATGTAGTCGACGTTCACAAGACACCACTAGAAGAATAACACCACAACTTAAATATCATACCATTGAATATTACTCAACCATAGTTCACTACTAACATTTAGACTTCACCCATGTCCTCAAGAACTAAACGAACTACTCACGAGACATCATATGGAACATGATCAGAGGTGATATGATGATGAATAACAATCTGAACATAAACCTTGGTTCAATGGTTTCACTCAATAGCATCAACAACAAGTAGAAATAGATACCGGGAGAGTTTCCCCTATCAAACAATCAAGATCAAACCCAAATTGCTACAGCGGTGACGAGGTGCTGCGGTGGAGATGGCGGTGATGATGATGAAGATGATGGTGATGGCGGTGGAGATGATGTCTAGCTCGATGACGGTGACGATGGCGTCGATTTCCCCCTCCCGGAGGGAATTTCCCCGGCGGATTCCTGCCCGCCGGAGAGCTCTTTTCTCTCTGGTGTTCTCCGCCCCGCAGAGGCGGCTGTAACTCTTCGCGAGGTACCCTCTGTGGCTTAGGTTTTCGGGACGAAGGGTTTCGCGAAGAAAAGGAGGCGAAAGGGGCTGTGGGGCCCCCATACCACAGGGTGGCGCGGCCAGGCCATGGGCCGCGCCGGCACACGTGGTGCAGCCCCACCTTGGGCCTTCTCAGCTCCTCCTTCTGGCTTCCTTCGTCATCTTGAAAAATAGGATTTTTGGTATAATTTCCTTTCACAGTTGATCTTCCGAAATATTGCGTTCTGACGGTGCTTTTTCCAGCAGAATCCTGGCTCCGGTGCTTGATCCTCCAATAATGATGAAACATGCAAAATAGATGAAATAACATAAGTATTGTGTCCAAATATGAAATATATCAATGAATAACAGCAAATTATGATATAAAATAGTGATGCAAATTGGACGTATCAACTCCCCCCAAGCTTAGACTTCGCTTGTCCCCAAGCGAAACTGAACTCAGTAAACAGGACCACATGTTTATGGAGTGAAGAATCGATAAATAAAATACGGACAAGAAGCATCATATTCATTCACACAAGACATTATAGTAAACAACTTCCTCATATAACTCAACTTGAAACAAGTATAAAGTAATCACAAATAAAGGTGCATAAGAAAACATAGTTGGTGATGGCAAACTTCGTTCTTGGTCAGAGAACAATTAACAGATTATACTTATCTCATTGAGCAGCGCTCTCATGTTAAAGTTTATAAGGCACAACTTGCATACTCAATCATAATGGTCTCCTCATAATCATTGATAACTTGCAAAGCTATATTCATTCAGATAAAACTTGTACTAAACAAGGAAGAATAAAGGACATGATGAAGCAAATCACAATATAATGGTTTGATCACAACTACTCAACTGCTTGCTTGAGATGGAGGGAAATAGGTTTACTGACTCAACATATAGTAAAAGACAGGCCCTTCGCAGAGGGAAGCAGGGATTAAATCATGTGCTAGAGCTTTTTCAGTTTTGAAATCATATAAAGATAATAAAAGTAACATTTTGAGAGGTGTTTGTTGTTGTCAACGACTGGTAGTGGGTACTCTAACCCCCTTGCCAGACAAACCTTCAAAGAGCGGCTCCCATTTTATTTTTATTTTGTGTGGCACTCCTTCCAACCTTTCTTTCACAAACCATGGCTAACCGAATCCTCGGGTGCCTGCCAACAATCTCATACCATGAAAGAGTGCCTTTTTATCTTGGTTTTATTATGATGATGACACTCCCCCCAACCTTTGCTTACACAAGCCATCGCTAACCGAATCCTTCGGGTGCCGTCCATCAATCACATAACATGGAGGAGTGTCTAATTACTTTAATTAGTTTGGGACTGGGAATCCCATTGCCAGCTCTTTTTATAAAATTATTGGATAAGCGGATGAAGCCACTAGTCCATTGGTGAAAGTTGCCCAACAAGATTGAAAGATAAAACACCACATACTTCCTCATGAGCTATAAAACATTGACACAAATAAGAGATAATAAGTTTTGAATTGTTTAAAGGTAGCACACGAAGTATTTACTTGGAATGGCAGAAAATACCATGTAGTACGTAGGTATGGTGGACACAAATGACATAGGTTTGGGCTAAGGTTTGGACGCACGAGAAGTATTCCCTCTCAGTACAAGTTTTTGGCTAGCAAGGCTAATTAGCAAGCATAAGAGTTGAAGGAAACAAACAAATATACATGTGATAGAAACAATCATGCATCTTCCTTGTAAGTACAAACAGTTTTAACTTCAGAATACTAAGCTAAGAACTGATAAGAAAGATAATAACATCTTCTACATGTATTTCCTCTATTCTTCTTGAACTCAAAGTGTTGTTGCTATTGACCATTGCCAAGTTTGCCAAAACCAAATAGATTTACTCAATGCTCCCAAAGTGGTACCAATACTAAAATCAAGATCAATCATATAGTAGAAATTGCAAACTAAAATAAGGTGTGCAATATGTAAATGATAAGACTTCTCATTAATATTTCATAACGATAACTCACACCAAGGGATACATAGATAACCAACTAAAGGAGAGATACTTCCAAACTGCAACCCATCTTATATGATAACTTCCCTACTCATGATATGACACTACTTGACAATAAAAAGTAAAAGATAGTGATGATGTGATACCGCGGCACTCCCCCAAGCTTGGAACAAACCAAGGGGATGCCAATACCGATGATGAATTACTCCTGCGGCGATGGTGGTGATGAACTCCCGTCATCAAACTTCCAAGGAAGAGGGTCTCCATCAAGAAACGACATCTTGGTCTCGGGAATCCTGAAACTAGCAGCACGGCTTATGTATTTAAACCTGTTTTCATACTCACGGTTCTGATTCTGAACGTCATAGAGTTGTGCTTGGAGCTTGTTGGTGGTGTCGTGAAGTGAGAGGATGTCGCCCCAAAGCTTTGCAGTTTCCTTTTCATGTTCAGCAATGAGTTCAGACACAATCCTGTGGAAGATATCCACCTCACGCTCAGCCATCTTCTTGTATTTGAAAACCTCTTGTTCTAGCTTCTCCATCCTATCTTCCAAGCTTCCTTCTCCTTTAGGACCCTGGACATCCTTGATCTGCAGTTCTCCTTCAACGAGCAGCAACTCCTTGGGGTGCATCCTCAGCTCCTCCATGTACAAGTTGCCAACATCCTTGCAGGAGCTATCCTTCGGAGTTTCCGACGAAGACATGATGGCTCTAGATCCGAAGCAAATCCTGGCAGAAACAGCTCGAAACAAAGCACGTCAAGAAAACGATATACGGACCTCCAGGGGTCCGGGGGATTATATAGCAAAAAATTTCTCGACAAAAGGAAAGTACCAGATCGAACCAGAGTCGGAAAGGGGCGACGAGGCGGCCAGACCATAGGGCGGCGCGGGCCCAGGTCAGGCCGCGCCGGCCTATGGTGGCACGCCCTCTTGCGTCTTTTCCACTCCGTTTCGATCTCGTAATTTTTCATATTTTCCAAAAACAGCAAAAATATTGTTCGGAAAGTAAATTGCGAACTTTTCATTACCAGTACTGTTACCTATTCAAAGTCGAGTTCTGGCGGACTGTCAATTTGTCCTTTAATGAAAGCCTCCGGTGTTTCCACTTGAATAATATCAACATCAACATTATAAGAATCACCTGAGATATAATGCTTGAGTCTTTGTCCATTCACCACTTGCGTGGCATTGCCTTGGAGAGAGCTAATTTTAATTGCTCCTGAACGATACACCTCCTCAACAACATATGGTCCTTCCCATTTCGAGAGTAATTTCCCTGCAAAGAGTTTGAGACGAGACCGATACAATAGGACTTTATCCCCAACATTAAATTCTCTTTTGATAATCCTTCTATCATGCCATTTTTTAACTTTCTCTTTAAAGAGTTTAGCATTTTCATAAGCTTCACTTCTCCATTCATCTAGAGAACTCAATTGCAACAACCTCTTATTACCGGCAAGTTTAGGATCTTTATTTAATTCTCTAACAGCCCAATAAGCTTTGTGCTCTAGTTCTAAAGGTAAATGACAAGCTTTTCCGTAAACCATTTTATAAGGTGACATTCCCATGGGATTTTTATAAGCAGTTCTATAAGCCCATAGTGCATCCTTCAATTTACTAGCCCAATTCTTTCTAGTTTTATTAACGGTCTTTCCCAAAATAGATTTAATCTCTCTATTTGATAATTCTACTTGACCACTAGTTTGAGGATGATAAGCGGAAGAAATTCTATGATTAATACCATACCTAGCAAGAGTTTTTCTAAAACCTCCATGAATAAAATGAGAACCTCCATCAGTCATAATATATCTAGGCACTCCAAATCTAGGAAAAATAATGTCTAAAAGCATTCTTAAAGAGGTCTCACCATCAGCACTTTTTGTAGGTATGGCTTCCACCCATTTAGTAACATAATCAACAGCAACAAGTATATGAGTATTACCTTCTGAAGATGGAAAAGGTCCCATGAAGTCAAATCCCCAACAATCAAATGGTTCAATAACAAGAGTATAATTCATAGGCATTTCATTACGTCTGGAGATATTACCAACCCTTTGGCATTCATCACAAGATAAAATAAACTTTCTCGCATCCTTGAAGAGAGTTGGCCAATAAAAACCTGATTGTAGAACCTTTTGCGCGGTTCTTTCTCCGGCGTGATGTCCTCCATAAACACTACCATGACATTTACTCAATATCTCTTGTTGTTCATATTCGGGAACACACCTTCGCAGAATCCCATCCACTCCTTCTTTATATAAGTGTGGGTCATCCCAGAAATAATGCCTCAAGTCATAAAAGAATTTCCTCCTTTGCTGAGCTGAAAAGGTTGGAGGCAAGTACTTGGAAACAATAAAGTTAGCATAATCAGCATACCAAGGACTGTCTCGCGAGCTCACCTTTATTACAGCCAATTATTCATTTGGAAAACTATCATTAACAGGAACAGGATCATAAGCAATATTTTCCAATCTAGACAAATTATCAGCAACAGGATTATCAGCACCTTTCCTATCTACAATATGTAAATCAAATTCTTGCAAAAGAAGTACCCATCTAATAAGCCTCGGCTTAGCATCTTTCTTTGTCATAAGGTATCTAATTCCAGCATGATCAGTATGAATCGTAACTTTTGAATCAACAATATAGGATCTAAATTTATCACAAGCAAAGACTACAGCTAATAATTCTTTTTCAGTTGTAGCATAATTTCTTTGAGCAGCATCAAGAGTTTTACTAGCATAATGAATAACATTCAGTTTTTTATCTACTCGCTGTCCAAGAACAGCACCTACAGCAAAATCGCTAGCATCACACATAATTTCAAATGGTAAGTTCCAATCAGGAGGTTCAACTATAGGAGCAGTTGTTAAGGCTTTCTTTAGAGTTTCAAAAGCTTCCTTACAATCATCATCAAAAACAAAAGGTACGTCTTTTTGAAGAAGTTTAGTAAGAGGCTTTGAAATCTTAGAGAAATCTTTAATAAATCTCCTATAAAACCCAGCATGACCAAGAACACTACGAATACCTTTAACATCCCTCGGATAGGGCATCTTCTCAATTGCTTCAACTTTAGCTCTATCAACTTCATTACCTCTCTCAGAAATTTTATGTCCCAATACAATTCCTTCATTAACCATAAAGTGGCATTTCTCCCAATTAAGAACAAGGTTAATTTCTTCACATCTCTGCAAAACTTTATCAAGGTTTCGCAAGCAACTATCAAAAGAATTCCCATAAATGGAAAAATCATCCATGAATACTTCCACAATACTCTCACAAAAGCCATGAAAAATAGCAGACATGCATCTTTGAAAAGTAGCAGGAGCATTACATAAACCAAAAGGCATACGCCTATAAGCATAAGTTCCATAGGGACAAGTAAAAGTGGTTTTCTCTTGATCTTTAGTTTTAACAGCAATTTGTGAAAACCCAGAATAACCATCAAGAAAGCAAAAATGAGTATTTTTAGACAATCTTTCTAGCATTTGATCAATAAATGGTAAAGGGTAATGATCTTTCTTAGTAACTTTATTAACTTTTCGAAAATCAATGCACATTCTATACCCTACAACTACTCTTTGAGGGATGAGCTCATCATTATCATTAGGCACAACAGTCATTCCTCCTTTCTTGGGAACGCAATGCACAGGACTAACCCATCTACTATCAGCAATAGGATATATAATACCAGCTTCAAGAAGTTTTAATACCTCATTCCTTACCACCTCCTTCATCTTCGGAATTAGACGACGCTGATGTTCAACAACAGGCTTTGCATCATCTTCCATATTAATAGCATGTTGGCAAATAGAAGGAGAAATCCCCTTCAAATCATCAAGAGTGTAGCCCATAGCTCCTCGGTGTTTCTTCAATATTTCCAATAACCTTTCTTCCTCAATCTCTGAAAGCTTAGAACTAATAATAACAGGATATATTTTCTTATCATCAATATGAGCATATTTAAGATTATCAGGCAAAGGCTTTAAATCAAAAACATGATCTTCCTTTGGTGGTGGTGGTGTACCCAAATCTTCCACCGGTAAATCATGCTTGAGAATAGGTTGGCGAAGAAAAATTTCCTCAAGCTCATCTCTTTCTTTCCTAAAAACTTCACTCTCGCTATTCTCCAAATGTTGCGGCAAAGGATTATTAGGAACAAGAACAATAGATGCACACTGCTCCATTTTAGAATCATCACTAGGCAAATCAGCTTTATAAGGAGTTTTGGTAAATTTAGAGAAGTTAAACTCATAAGATTCACCAGCAAATTTAGTCAAAATTTTCTCTTTCTTGCAATCTATAATAGCTCCACAAGTATTTAGAAAAGGTCTACCAAAAATGATAGGACAATAATCACTAGTAGCAGAACCAAGTACCAGAAAGTCAGCAGGATATTTAATCTTACCGCATAAAACTTCCACATCTCGAAGAATACCAATTGGAGAAATAGTTTCTCTATTAGCCAACTGAATAACTACATCAATATCTTCAAGTTCACAAGAATCAATTTCGTGCATAATCTCCGTGTAAAGCTCATAAGGAATAGCACTAACACTTGCACCAATATCACATAAACCATAATAGCAATGATCACCAATTCTAACAGATAGCATAGGAACACTAACTTGTTTGGGTTTATTAGGATGCGAAACAATATTAGAAGCATCTTCACAGAAAATAATATGACCATCCTCCACATTTTCAGTCACAAGATCTTTAACTATTGCAACAGCAGGTTCAACTTTTATTTGTTCTTCAGGTTCTATAGGTTTCTTTTCACTTTTATGAACCGCACTATTTATAACAGAGTACTCCTTCATTTTAGCAGGGAAAGGAGTTTTTTCAATATAAGCTTCAGGAATAACATGATCAGCAGTTTCAACTACAACGCATTTATTAATAGATGAATCAATTTTATCTTTATACGGTTCATGATACTTATCAAAATTCCTCTTAGGCAATTCATAATGAGAGGCAAAAGCTTTATAAAGATTTGCAGCAACTTGAGAATCAAGACCATATGTAGCACTCATATTACGAAATTTATCAGTATCCATAAAAGCTTCAATGCATTTATAATCATAAATTATACCTGATTCTCTATCCTTGTCGTTCTCCCAACCTTCAGTATTTTCTTAGATCCGATCAAGAAGGTCCCTTTTAAACTCTTCTTTGTTGCGTGTAAATGATCCAGAACAAGAAGTATCCAGCAAGGTCTTGTCTTGAAAAGAAAGTCTTGCATAGAAATTATCAATAATAACATTACCAGGAAGCTCATGAATGGGGCATTTGAGCATTAAAGACTTCAATCTCCCCCAAGCTTGGGCAATACTCTCTCCATCATGAGGCCAAAAATTATATATGCGATTCCGATCCTTGTGAATTTCACTTGGAGGATAGAACTTAGAATAAAACCGGGGCACAATATCATTCCATTCAAGAGAATCCCCATTATCCAGTAATTTATACCAATGCGCCGCCTTACCAGACAGCGATATAGAGAATAGTTTCTTCCTCACTTCATCCATAGCAATACCTGCACACTTGAATAAACCGCATAATTCATGCAAGAACAATAAATGATCTCCAGGGTGGACAGTTCCATCCCCTTCATAGCGGTTATCCATAACACGTTCAATAATTTTCATAGGTATTTTATATGGTATCACTTCCTCACCTGGCGCCTCATCCACTACCGTTGCAGTAGTAGTAGATTTCCCAAATAGAAATTGAAGAGAAGATCTCTCCATAATGACTTATAGCAAGGCGAGAAATAAAATCAGCACAGACAGTAAAGGTTTTCCTTACCAATTCCACTTACCAATAGCGCTTCACTCCCCGGCAACGGCGCCAGAAAATAGTCTTGATGACCCACAAGTATAGGGGGTGTATCGTAGTATCTTCGATAAGTAAGAATGTCGATCCCAACGAGGAGCAGAAGGTGTTGACAAGCAGTTTCGATGAAGGATTCACTGTAAATGCTCACAGACAAGTATTCAGGGGGTTTTGATGTAACAGTTGAATAAAGTACGAGTAAGTAAAGTGCGAGAATAATAATTGCAGCGAGTGGCCCAATCCTTTTTAGCACAAAGGACAAGCCGTGTTGATTTCTTATAATGACCAAGCGTTCTCGAGGACACACGGGATTTTAGTCTAGTGCTTTCGCTACATACGGCTAATTAATCTTCATTGTTATGATAAGTGTTGTGTGGGTGAACCTATACTAATGTACCGCCCTTCCTAGGACTAATACATACTTGTGATTATACCCCTTGCAAGCATCCGCAACTACAAGAAAGTAATTAAGATAAATCTAACCACAGCCTTAAACTCTGAGATCCTGCTATCCCTCCTGCGTCGATTTACCAACGGGGGTTTAGGTTTCTGTCACTCCGGCAACCCCGCAATCGGCAAACGAGTACAAGATGCATTCCCCTAGGCCCATAAAGGTGAAGTGTCATGTAGTCGACGTTCACAAGACACCACTAGAAGAATAACACCACAACTTAAATATCATACCATTGAATATTACTCAACCATAGTTCACTACTAACATTTAGACTTCACCCATGTCCTCAAGAACTAAACGAACTACTCATGAGACATCATATGGAACATGATCAGAGGTGATATGATGATGAATAACAATCTGAACATAAACCTTGGTTCAATGGTTTCACTCAATAGCATCAACAACAAGAAGAAATAGATACCGGGAGAGTTTCCCCTATCAAACAATCAAGATCAAACCCAAATTGCTACAGCGGTGACTGATACGTCTCCGACGTATCGATAATTTCTTATGTTCCATGCCACATTATTGATGTTATCTACATGTTTTATGCACACTTTATGTCATATTCGTGCATTTTCTGGAACTAACCTATTAACAAGATGCCGAAGTGCCAGTTGCTGTTTTCTGCTGTTTTTGGTTTCAGAAATCCTAGTAAGGAAATATTCTCGGAATTGGACGAAATCAAAGCCCAGGGGCCTATTTTTCCACGAAGCTTCCAGAAGTCCGAAGGAGAGACGAAGAGGGGCGACGAGGGGGCCACACCCTAGGGCGGCGCGGCCCCCCCCTTGGCCGCGCGGCCCTGTGGTGTGGGGCCCCCGTGCCGCCTCTTGACCTGCCCTTCCGCATACAAATAGCCTCCGTGACGAAATCCCCAGTACCGAGAACCACGATACGGAAAACCTTCCAGAGACGCCGCCGCCGCCGATCCCATCTCGGGGGATCCAGGAGATCGCCTCCGGCACCCTGCCGGAGAGGGGAATCATCTCCCGGAGGACTCTACGCCGCCATGGTCGCCTCCGGTGTGATGTGTGAGTAGTCTACCCCTAGACTATGGGTCCATAGCAGTAGCTAGATGGTTGTCTTCTCCCCATTGTGCTATCATTGTCGGATCTTGTGAGCTGCCTATCATGATCAAGATCATCTATCTGTAATTCTATATGTTGCGTTTGTTGGGATCCGATGAATAGAGAATACTTGTTATGTTGATTATCAAAGTTATGCTTATGTGTTGTTTATGATCTTGCATGCTTTCCGTTACTAGTAGATGCTCTGGCCAAGTAGATGCTTGTAACTCCAAGAGGGAGTACTTATGCTCGATAGTGGGTTCATGCCTACATTAACACAGGGACGGATGAGAAAGTTCTAAGGTTTTGTTGTGCTGTTGCCACTAGGGATAAAACATTGATGCTATGTCTAAGGATGTAGTTGTTGATTACATTACGCACCATACTTAATGCAATTGTCTGTTGCTTTGCAACTTAATACTGGAGGGGTTCGGATGATAACCTTGAAGGTGGACTTTTTAGGCATAGATGCAGTTGGATGGCGGTCTATGTACTTTGTCGTAATGCCCAATTAAATCTCACTATACTCATCATGATATGTATGTGCATTGTCATGCTCTCTTTATTTGTCAATTGCCCAACTGTAATTTGTTCACCCAACATGCTGTTCGTCTTATGGGAGAGACACCTCTAGTGAACTGTGGACCCCGGTCCAATTCGCGAGCCTGACATACAATCTACTGCAATACTTGTTCTACTGTTTTCTGCAAACAATCATCTTCCACACAATACGGTTAATCCTTTGTTACAGCAAGCCGGTGAGATTGACAACCTCACTGTTTCGTTGGGGCAAAGTACTTTGGTTGTGTTGTGCAGGTTCCACGTTGGCGCCGGAATCCCTGGTGTTGCGCCGCACTACATCTCGCCGCCATCAACCTTCAACGTGCTTCTTGGCTCCTCCTGGTTCGATAAACCTTGGTTTCTTTCTGAGGGAAAACTTGCTGCTGTGCGCATCATACCTTCCTCTTGGGGTTGCCCAACGAACGTGTGAAATACACGCCATCAAGCATATTTTCCGCACCGTTGCCGGGAGTTCAAGACACGCTGCAAGGAGTCTCCACTTCTCAATCTCTTTACTTTGTTTTTGTCTTGCTTAGTTTTATTTACTACTTTGTTTGCTGCACTAAATCAAAATACAAAAAAATTAGTTGCTAGTTTTACTTTACTTGTTATCTTGTTTACTATATCAAAAACACAAAAAAATTAGTTTACTTGCATTTACTTTATCTAGTTTGCTTTATTTCTTGTTGCTAAAATGGCCAACGCTGAAAACACTAAGTTGTGTGACTTCACAACCACAAATAATAATGATTTCTTATGCACACCTATTGCTCCACCTGCTACTACAGCAGAATTCTTTGAAATTAAACACCTTTCTTGAATCTTGTCATGAAAGATCAATTTTCTGGAATTAGTTCTGATGATGCTGCTGCCCATCTTAATAATTTTGTTGAACTATGTGAAATGCAAAAATATAAAGATGTAGATGGTGATATTATTAAACTAAAATTGTTCCCTTTCTCATTAAGAGGAAGAGCTAAAGATTGGTTGCTATCTCTGCCTAAGAATAGTATTGATTCATGGACTAAATGCAAGGATGCTTTTATTGGTAGATATTATCCCCCTGCTAAAATTATATCTTTGAGGAGTAGCATAATGAATTTTAAACAATTAGATACTGAACATGTTGCTCAAGCTTGGGAAAGAATGAAATCTCTGGTTAAAAATTGCCCAACCCATGGACTGACTACTTGGATGATCATCCAAACCTTCTATGCAGGACTAAATTTTTCTTCACGGAATTTATTGGATTCAGCTGCTGGAGGTACCTTTATGTCCATCACTCTTGGTGAAGCAACAAAGCTTCTTGATAATATGATGATCAACTACTCTGAATGGCACACGGAAAGAGCTCCACAAGGTAAGAAGGTAAATTCTGTCGAAGAAACCTCTTCCTTGAGTGATAAGATTGATGCTATTATGTCTATGCTTGTGAATGATAGGACTAATATTGATCCTAATAATGTTCCATTAGCTTCATTGGTTGCACAAGAAGAACATGTTGATGTAAACTTCATTAAAAATAATAATTTCAACAACAATGCTTACCGGAACAATTCTAGTAACAACTATAGGCCATATCCTTATAATTCTTATGGAAATTCTTACAACAATAATAGGAGTTCACCCCCTGGACTTGAAGCCATGCTTAAAGAATTTATTAGTACACAAACTGCTTTTAACAAATCTGTTGAAGAAAAGCTTGGGAAAATTGATATACTTGCTTCTAAAGTCGATAGTCTTGCTGCTGATGTTGATCTTTTGAAATCAAAAGTTTTACCTAATGAGAATCATCATAATAAAATTACTACTACAGCAAATGCCATTCAAGTTAGAATTAATGAGAATATAAGATTAATGGCTGAACTGCGTGCTAGGTGGGATAGAGAAGAAAATGAAAAACTAGCTAAAGAGAAGAATATAGCTAAAGTTTGGACTATTACCACCACTAGTAATGCTAATGCTACACATGTTGCTGCACCTTCTACTCATACTAATAAAAGAATTGGTGTTAGCAATGTTTCCACTTCTAATGCAAAGCGCGAAAAACTGCTGAAATTGCTAAAGCTAGGCTTTGTGATAAAGCTGCTGAAATTTTTTCCAACATTGGGGATGATGATCCCATTGCTTTAGATTATAATGATTTGAATTTTGATGATTGCCACATCTCTGAAGTTATAAAGTTCTTGCAAAAACTTGCTAAAAGTCCTAATGCTAGTGCTATAAATTTGGCTTTCACGCATCATATTACAAATGCTCTCATAAAAGCTAGAGAAGAGAAACTAGAGCGTGAAGCCTCTATTCCTAAAAAGCTAGAGGATGGTTGGGAGCCCATCATTAAGATGAAGGTTAAAGATTTTGATTGTAATGCTTTATGTGATCTTGGTGCAAGTATTTCTGTTATGCCTAAGAAAATTTATAATATGCTTGACTTGCCACCGCTGAAAAATTGTTATTTGGATGTTAATCTTGCTGATCATTCTACAAAGAAACCTTTGGGTAAAGTTGATAATGTTCGCATTACCGTTAACAATAATCTTGTTCCCGTTGATTTTGTTGTCTTGGATATTGAATGCAATGCATCTTGTCCCATTATATTGGGAAGACCTTTTCTTCGAACTGTTGGTGCTACCATTGATATGAAGGAAGGTAATATAAAATATCAATTTCCTCTCAAGAAAGGTATGGAACACTTCCCTAGAAAGAGAATGAAGGTACCTTTTGACTCTATTATGAGAACAAATTATGATGTTGACACTTCATCTCTCGATAATACTTGATACACACTTTCTGCGCCTAGCTGAAAGGCGTTAAAGAAAAGCGCTTATGGGAGACAACCCATGTTTTTACCTACAGTACTTTGTTTTTATTTTGTGTCTTGGAAGTTGTTTACTACTGTAGCAACCTCTCCTTATCTTAGTTTTGTGTTTTGTTGTGCCAAGTTAAGCCGTTGATAGAAAAGTAAGTACTAGATTTGGATTACTGCACAGTTCCAGATTTCTTTGCTGTCACGAATCTGGGTCCACCTCCCTGTAGGTAGCTCAGAAAATTAAGCCAATTTACGTGCATGATCCTCAGATATGTACGCAACTTTCATTCAATTTGAGCATTTTCATTTGAGCAAGTCTGGTGCCTTTTTAAAATTCGTCAATACGAACTGTTCTGTTTTGACAGATTCTGCCTTTTATTTCGCATTGCCTCTTTCGCTATGTTGGATGAATTTCTTTGATCCACTAATGTCCAGTAGCATTATGCAATGTCCAGAAGTGTTAAGAATGATTGTGTCACCTCTGAATATGTCAATTTATAATGTGCACTAACCCTCTAATGAGTTGTTTCGAGTTTGGTGTGGAGGAAGTTTTCAAGGATCAAGAGAGGAGTATGATGCAACATGATCAAGGAGAGTGAAAGCTCTAAGCTTGGGGATGCACCCGGTGGTTCACCCCTGCATATATCAAGAAGACTCAAGCGTCTAAGCTTGGGGATGCCCAAGGCATCCCCTTCTTCATCGACAACATTATCAGGTTCCTCCCCTGAAACTATATTTTTATTCCATCACATCTTATGTGCTTTTTCTTGGAGCGTCGGTTTGTTTTTGTTTTTGTTTTGTTTGAATAAAATGGATCCTAGCATTCACTTTATGGGAGAGAGACACGCTCCGCTGTAGCATATGGACAAGTATGTCCTTGGTTTCTACTCATAGTATTCATGGCGAAGTTTCTCCTTCGTTAAATTGTTATATGGTTGGAATTGGAAAATGATACATGTAGTAATTGCTATAAATGTCTTGGGTAATGTGATACTTGGCAATTGTTGTGCTCATGTTTAAGCTCTTGCATCATATGCTTTGCACCCATTAATGAAGAAATACATAGAGCATGCTAAAATTTGGTTTGCATATTTGGTTTCTCTAAGGTCTAGATAATTTCTAGTATTGAGTTTGAACAACAAGGAAGACGGTGTAGAGTCTTATAATGTTTTCAATATGTCTTTTATGTGAGTTTTGCTGCACCGGTTCATCCTTGTGTTTGTTTCAAATAAGCCTTGCTAGCCTAAACATTGTATCGAGAGGGAATACTTCTCATGCATCCATAATACTTGAGCCAACCACTATGCCATTTGTGTCCACCATACCTACCTATGCTACATGGTATTTTCCAGCCATTCCAAAGTAAATTGCTTGAGTGCTACCTTTAAAACTCCATCATTCACCTTTGCAATATATAGCTCATGGGACAAATAGCTTAAAACCTATTGTGGTATTGAATATGTAATTATGCACTTTATCTCTTATTAAGTTGCTTGCTGTGCGATAACCATGTTTACTGGGGACGCCATCAACTTTTCATTGTTGAATTTCATGTGAGTTGCTATGCATGTTCGTCTTGTCTGAAGTAAGGGCGATCTACACTGAGTTGAATGGTTTGAGCATGCATATTGTGAGAGAAGAACATCGGGCCGCTAACCGAAGCCATGTTCCATGGTGGAAGTTTCAGTTTTGGACAACAATCCTCAAATCTCTAATGAGAAAAGAATTAATTGTTGTTGAATGCTTAAAGCATTAAAAGAGGAGTCCATTATCTGTTGTCTATGTTGTCCCGGTATGGATGTCTAAGTTGAGAATAATCAATAGCGAGAAATCCAATGCGAGCTTTCTCCTTAGACCTTTGTACAGGCGGCATAGAGGTACCCCTTTGTGATACTTGGTTAAAGCATATGTATTGCGGTGATAATCCAGGTAGTCCAAGCTAATTAGGACAAGGTGCGGGCACTATTAGTACACTATGCACGAGGCTTGCAACTTATAAGATATAATTTACATGATGCATATGCTTTATTACTACCGTTGACAAAATTGTTTCATGTTTTCAAAATCAAAGCTCTAGCACAAATATAGCAATCGATGCTTTTTCCTCTATGGAGGACCATTCTTTTTACTTTCAATGTTGAGTCAGTTCACCTATTTCTCTCCACCACAAGAAGCAAACATTTGTGTGAACCGTGCATTGATTCCTACATACTTGCTTATTGCACTTATTATATTACTCTATGTTGACAATATCCATGGGATATACATGTTACAAGTTGAAAGCAACCGCTGAAACTTAATCTTCTTTTGTGTTGCTTCAATATCTTTACTTTGAATTATTGCTTTATGAGTTAACTCTTATGCAAGACTTATTGATGCTTGTCTTGAAGTGCTATTCATGAAAAGTCTTTGCTATATGATTCACTTGTTTACTCATGTCATATACATTGTTTTGATCGCTGCATTCACTACATATGCTTTACAAATAGTATGATCAAGATTATGATGGCATGTCACTCCGAAATTATACGTGTTATCGTTTTACCTGCTCGGGACGAGCAGAACTAAGCTTGGGGATGCTGATACGTCTCCGACGTATCGATAATTTCTTATGTTCCATGCCACATTATTGATGTTATCTACATGTTTTATGCACACTTTATGTCATATTCGTGCATTTTCTGGAACTAACCTATTAACAAGATGCCGAAGTGCCGATTCTTTGTTTTCTGCTGTTTTTGGTTTCAGAAATCCTAGTAAGGAAATATTCTCGGAATTGGACGAAATCAAAGCCCAGGGCCTATTTTTCCACGAAGCTTCCCGGAAGTCCGAAGGAGAGACGAAGAGGGGCGACGAGGGGGCCACACCCTAGGGCGGCGCGGCCCCCCTTGGCCGCGCGGCCCTGTGGTGTGGGGCCCCGTGCCGCCTCTTGACCTGCCCTTCCGCCTACAAATAGCCTCCGTGACGAAATCCCCGCATGCCGAGAACCACGAGACGGAAAACCTTCCAGAGACGCCGCCGCCGCCGATCCCATCTCGGGGGATCCAGGAGATCGCCTCCGGCACCCTGCCGGAGAGGGGAATCATCTCCCGGAGGACTCTACGCCGCCATGGTCGCCTCCGGTGTGATGTGTGAGTAGTCTACCCCTGGACTATGGGTCCATAGCAGTAGCTAGATGGTTGTCTTCTCCCCATTGTGCTATCATTGTCGGATCTTGTGAGCTGCCTATCATGATCAAGATCATCTATATGTAATTCTATATGTTGCGTTTGTTGGGATCCGATGAATAGAGAATACTTGTTATGTTGATTATCAAAGTTATGCTTATGTGTTGTTTATGATCTTGCATGCTTTCCGTTACTAGTAGATGCTCTGGCCAAGTAGATGCTTGTAACTCCAAGAGGGAGTACTTATGCTCGATAGTGGGTTCATGCTGCATTAACACTGGGACGATGTGACAGAAAGTTCTAAGGTTGTGTTGTGCTGTTGCCACTAGGGATAAAACATTGATGCTATGTCTAAGGATGTAGTTGTTGATTACATTACGCACCATACTTAATGCAATTGTCTGTTGCTTTGCAACTTAATACTGGAGGGGGTTCGGATGATAACCTGAAGGTGGACTTTTTAGGCATAGATGCAGTTGGATGGCGGTCTATGTACTTTGTCGTAATGCCCAATTAAATCTCACTATACTCATCATGATATGTATGTGCATTGTCATGCTCTCTTTATTTGTCAATTGCCCAACTGTAATTTGTTCACCCAACATGCTGTTCGTCTTATGGGAGAGACACCTCTAGTGAACTGTGGACCCCGGTCCAATTCTCTTTACTGAAATACAATCTACTGCAATACTTGTTCTCTTGTTTCTGCAAACAATCATCTTCCACACAATACGGTTAATCCTTTGTTACAGCAAGCCGGTGAGATTGACAACCTCACTGTTTCGTTGGGGCAAAGTACTTTGGTTGTGTTGTGCAGGTTCCACGTTGGCGCCGGAATCCCTGGTGTTGCGCCGCACTACATCTCGCCGCCATCAACCTTCAACGTGCTTCTTGGCTCCTCCTGGTTCGATAAACCTTGGTTTCTTTCTGAGGGAAAACTTGCTGCTGTGCGCATCATACCTTCCTCTTGGGGTTGCCCAACGAACGTGTGAAATACACGCCATCAGTGACGAGGTGCTGCGGTGGAGATGGCGGTGATGATGATGAAGATGATGGTGATGGCGGTGGAGATGATGTCCAGCTCGATGACGGTGACGATGGCGTCGATTTCCCCCTCCCGGAGGGAATTTCCCCGGCGGATTCCTGCCCGCCGGAGAGCTCTTTTCTCTCTGGTGTTCTCCGCCCCGCAGAGGCGGCTGTAACTCTTCGCGAGGTACCCTCTGTGGCTTAGGTTTTCGGGACGAAGGGTTTCGCGAAGAAAAGGAGGCGAAAGGGGCTGTGGGGCCCCCACACCACATGGTGGCGCGGCCAGGCCATGGGCCGCGCCGGCTTGTGGTCTGGCCCCACCTTGGGCCTTCTCAGCTCCTCCTTCTGGCTTCCTTCGTCATCTTGAAAAATAGGATTTTTGGTATAATTTCCTTCCACAGTTGATCTTCCGAAATATTGCGTTCTGACGGTGCTTTTTCCAGCAGAATCCTGGCTCCGGTGCTTGATCCTCCAATAATGATGAAACATGCAAAATAGATGAAATAACATAAGTATTGTGTCCAAATATGAAATATATCAATGAATAACAGCAAATTATGATATAAAATAGTGATGCAAATTGGACGTATCAACCCCTCAGGCAGACGCGGCGTTTAAAGAGCTAAAAACCATGCTTGCAACGGCCCCAATCTTGGCCTCACCCTTAGAAAGGGAACCCATGTTGCTTTACATAGCAGCAACAAACCGGGTGGTTAGTGTTGTAGTTGTGGTAGAACGAGAAGAGGAAGGAAAAACCGTGCAGAGGCCGGTATACTACCTGAGCGAAGTGCTCTCCTCCTCGAAGCAAAACTACCCGCACTTCCAGAAGATGACTTATGGCGTGTTCATGGCCGCCACGAAGCTCAAGCACTACTTTGAGGAGCACCCCATGAAGGTGGTGAGTGAGGCACCCATCTCCGATATCATGTGCAATAAAGACGCCAGCGGCCGGATTGCAAAATGGGCAATTCAGTTATCACCGTATGTGCCGGTATATGAAAGAAGGGATGCCATAAAATCACAAGTTTTAGCTGATTTCTTGGCTGATTGGGCGGAAATGCAATACAAGCCCTCAGACCAGAGGGTAGAGTACTGGAAGATGCACTTTGACGGATCCAAACTCAAAGAGGGTCTAGGTGCCGGTGTGGTGCTCACCTCACCAAAGGGAGATCATCTTCGATATGTTTTACAAGTGCATTTCAGGGCATCAAACAATGTCGTTGAATACGAAGCTTTGATCCATGGGCTTAAGGTCGCAAAAGAAATCGGTGCACACCGGATCATTTGCTACGGAGATTCAGATCTTGTGGTACAGCAGTGTTCCGGGGATTGGGATGCAAAAGATGCCAACATGGCCTCGTACCGGTTTCACGTGCAAAAGATTGCCGGATTCTTCGAAGGGTGTGAGTTTCACCATGTGCCACGCGCAGAAAATGAAGCCGCGGATGCTTTGTCCAAGCTGGGCTCATCCAGGCAAGAAATTCCTCCCGGAATAGCTTTAGCTCACTTAAGAGTACCATCGATCAAACCGAGTCCGGAATCGGAATCAATTTTTGTACCGGAATCACACGTTGCACCAATGGATATCGACGAAGGGAACCCGGGGACTGCTCCGGTAAGCTCGGGGACTGCTGTGCCCATACCGGAAGAAGCAATGCTGGTGGATAGCATGGACGTAGACGTACCGGTGTTCCTAGTCTGTGAGGCACCATCATGGGTTAAACCTATTAAGGAATTCCTGATCAAAGGCACCTTGCCGGTTGACGAAAATGAGTCTAGAAGGATCCAGAGGAGGTCCAAAGCTTACACCATCATCGATGGCGAAGTATACAAGAGAAGTGTTACCGGTGTCCTCCAAAGGTGTGTGGAACCGGAAGAGGGAAAAGAAATGCTTGAGGAAATTCACCGAGGAGAATGTGGGCATCACGCGTCATCAAGGGCGCTGGTGGCAAAAGTATTCCGGCATGGGTTCTATTGGCCAATGGCTTTGCAAAACGCGGAGGATATGGTAAGAAAATGCAACGGGTGCCAGAGGTACGCCAAGCAAAACCATACCCCAGCGTCCGGTTTAAAGACAATACCGCTAACTTGGCCGTTTGCCGTTTGGTGCCTAGACATGGTTGGCCCGTTCAAAACCGCAAGAGGAAACATGACCCACATCTTGGTTATGGTGGACAAATTCACCAAGTGGCTAGAGGTGAAACCTATTGCAAAGTGTGATGGGCACACAGCGGTCAAGTTCTTAAAAGATGTTATCTTGCGGTATGGCTACCCGCATAGCATTATCACTGACAATGGCACAAATTTTGCTCAAGGTGAGTTCAAAAGATTTTGTGAAGACAACAACATCCGGTTGGATTTGTGCTCAGTAGCGCACCCACAAGGCAATGGCCAAGTTGAAAGAACAAACGCTTTGGTACTTTCCGGTATCAAACCAAGACTCATTGATGCGGTGGAAAAGTCACCGGGGTGTTGGCTCGATGAGCTACCGTCAGTACTGTGGAGTATAAGAACAACTCCAAACCGGTCTACCGGATACACTCCATTCTTCATGGTTTATGGAGCAGAAGCGGTCATACCAACCGACATTCTCCATGATTCGCCAAGGGTGCAACTCTATACCGAAGAAGAGGTAAAGGAGGCCCGAGAAGATGATGTGGACTTGCTAGAAGAAGCAAGAGAATTAGCATTGGCAAGAACAGCCATTTACCAGCAAAACCTCAGACGCTATCACAGCCGGAAGGTTAACCCGAGAGTATTCCGGGAAGGGGACCTAGTGCTACGCCTAGTGCAGCGCACTGAAGGCCGGCACAAGCTATCCCCCCCATGGGAAGGACCCTTCATTGTGAGCAAGGCTCTCCACAATGATGCCTATTACTTAATTGATGCGCAGGAATGGAAGAAAGGAAAGGCGGACAAATCCGGAGAGGAGACCAAACGACCGTGGAATGTAGCTCTGTTGCGTCCTTTCTACTCTTGAAGTTGTGGTGTAAGAAATTCCTTTTTGTACCTTAATTGCTATGAATAAAAGATGTCGGAACCTCGAATGAATCTCGGGGACTACCCCACTAAGGTTGCATGTAACTTGTTTATTTTTTCAGTTTACCGGTTGCTTATTGAACGTTTTTTCTTTCCGGTTTAGTAGTGTGCTAAACCCTACCGGAGTCTTCGACTCTGCTGCTGTCCGCAACCCGGCTTCATGGCAAGCAAGATAAACCGGTAGGGGATAAGCACATGAACTGAGAAGAGGGAGAGCAGGAAAGAACAATCCGGAAAATTTAACTAACCCCCGGTTATACCGGTTTTTTGCAAAAATTTCGAGTTATTTCTAAGTTCAAGAAAATGCTTGCTTGGTGAAAGAACTTTGTGCTCATACGCCAAAAACGCCCAGAGAAGGTAGGCAGAGCCAAAGCAAAAGAGCCAGGTGTGCATCGAATTGGATGCGGAAATAGTTTCGGAATAATTGCAGTGCAAGACAAAAATCGAAACGATAAGCAAAGTGCTAAGTAGCGAACCAACATAACTTAATAAGTTACCGGTGTGCAAGACACCGGCATAAAATGTTGCACCACAAACCACAAGGACAAGTTTTATCTTACATCATACACCCCGGCATACCGGGGTCGAATTTAACAAGTTCGATTATCAAGCGAGCAGGAGCAGATAAGTTGTTCAGGCAACGGAAGCGTCAGGTGGAGCAGCACCGGTCTCGGTGTCTTCAGGGGGAGCAGCGCTGGCCTCGGGAGCTTCCGGCGGCACATCCTCGGCATCCTCATCTTCATCTCCCTCTTCTTCTTCCTCATCGCTGAGGTAGTCCTTGACATCAGAAGGGGGAGGGATGAAGGTGCGGACCTCGGCGAACTCCGCGAGTCGGTAGGCCCGATCCTGCCGCTTCGCGGTAAGAACCGGGTCCATGTCGGTTGGAGCGTCTTGGCGCACACCTTGAAGCGCATCCAGATCCAAGTCCGGATACCAGGAGCATGCGGAGCGCTGCGCCGTGTTAGCTCTGGCACGAGCCGCGGAGCACTGCCACTCACGAATCCGGCGCCCTGCCTCCTTGAGCCGGTGGGCGGTAAGGGTGATGTTTGCCGGCATCTCTTCTTCAGGCCACAGCACCTTGAAAAGTTGGATGGCGGCATCCGGTAGATCGCCAAGGAGCCGGTCCACTGAGCGCATGTGTTGGACTCGAGCGGAGAGGGCGACCAGATAGTCGTACCCGTCCCACTGCGCGTCCATATTGGGAAATTTCCGCGCCACCCGATCCTCCATCACCTTTTTCACGGCGTGTGCCTGGGAGTCCGGGAAGTGTTCTACAGGAAGAAGGGAAAAGCATAAGCACAAGATACCGGAAAGTAGTATGCCGGAAGGAAAGGGAACGCGGATACATTTTCAAAAGGAGAAAGCTTATAAGCGAAAGAAGGGACAAGGCAAGAACTTACGGAAAGCCAACGCATCAATCTACATAACCAGCCGATCATATTCTTTATGATCAGTGGTCATGACCTCAATAAGGCGCTCCGCTGCCTTCCGCGCCTTCCTTTCCTCCTCCAGCTCCGTCGTCAGCACCGTGTTGGATTTCGTGGAATCCTCCACGACCTCCGCCAGCCTGGCCTCGGCTGCAGCCCGGGCATCCTTCAGAGCTTGCTCATGCTGGAGCGCGGCTTGCATAGCTTGTTCCTTAAGCTCCCTCGAGGCGGTCTTCTGGACGTCCAGTGCCTCGTGGTGCTCCTTGATGAGCTGCTCTTTCCCGCCTAGATACCGGAAAGAAGGGTGTTAGCAGGTGGCAAAAATGAAAAAAGAACGGGTTAACCGGAAAAGAAAGAGTGATACCTTGAAGCGTGGCAATTTGCGCCTTGAGGGCCTCGATGGTAGCTTCCGGAACAGCTGTTGAACAAAAGATGCGTAAGTATCAAGGAAGAAAACATTCCGGTGAAAAGATGCCGGAGGAAAAGAAAGAAAACAAACCTTGGCAGTGGCTGTGGGCCTCGGTGACATAGGCATCCCAAATGGGCCTGCCGAAAATAGTACCCGGGGTTTACTGAAGGCCCAATATCCGGAGAATAAGAAGATTCGGGAGCCCAAGATGTATCAAGGAAAGTTAGAATTGTAATAGGAAGTGTTATTTGTAAATCTGGCGGGATGAGTTAGAAACCGTCCCGGACTCTGTAACTTGTACAAAACGAAGCCCTCGGCTCCGCCTCCTATATAAAGGGGGAGTCGAGGGACGAAGAGGCAATCGAATCATTGTTACAAACCCTAGTTTTCATAATCGTCGAGTACTTTTCGGCTGAAACCTTCGAGATCTACTTGCCCTCTACTTTTAACTAAACCCTAGCCTACAATCCATAGGCATTGACAAGTTGATACCTTGTCAATTGGCGCCGTCTGTGGGAACTAGAGGCGTAAGGATCTGATCTCGATGGCACGTTCAAGATCTTCGACATCGTCAACCGCAAGCAACACAATGGATCGAGGTAAACAGATCGCTGCTGATCTTGTCGATTTTGTTCCTCACCCACCCTCCCGTTTGGATGCATATGCGTATCTGGCGGAGCCCATGGAGATGACGTTTGGAAGGTTTCACTTTCGCGTCGAGAAGGAAGGATCGTATCGTGTCGAGATTCCAATTTCGTCGAGATCGTCGGCGGTCGATTCCGATTTTTCAAGCTATGCATCGACAACCGAGTCAGGAGAAGAAGAAACTTCGTTGACACACTACGTTAGCACCAGAGCAAGAGAGAAACTCGCCAAGATCTTCAACGACATGTCGTTTGAGTCATCTGCGGACTCATATATAAGCGATGGCTCAAGCGATGTCGACAGTTACGACTTCATCGACAAATCTATCACAGTGGGCAAGGTCTTCATCAATCTCAACGATGATGTCACCAAACCCAACATAGATCTGAGTACAAAATATCATCAGATTTATGCCATTGAGGATCAAGAGGAAACATCTGAGGCTTTCGACGATCTGGGAAACCCATACGTCGATCCCTCCAATCTGCGACAAGGCCTGGGCAACAAATATGTCGGACCAGAGCCGCGAGATAGAGTTTAACTTTCACAAGCAGCGTGGGACAGAGCCGCGAGAGCTATGAACGGTACAGAACCAATGGCTACCACGGCCACACCAGAGGAATTACAAGCATATCAATATAGGCTCGCACGAGCTGCCAGAGAATTGGAAAAACAGACAGCCGAGTTAAACGGAGAAAGGAGGCAGCACGCATCCAGCAGGAGAAGGGCAGATCTAAGTCGACAATCTAGAACTTCGGGTGATAGCCACAGAGAGGCTCGGAACAGAGCAAGATCAAGGTTGCAACATATACCCGAGGCAGAAAGAGAGCACTTGGTCCAAAACCTCGACATGTCCTTCATGTCGATAGATACAAGAGGAAATATCATCCCTAAGACACCAGAGGCTGGGTATATGGCGACACATGCTTTTATCCTTGCATCTAAACCACCTCCAGGTGATCCAAGGGAAACACTATACAATATGGCGGTAGCAGGAGTTGGAGCTATGGGGACAGCATTTGTATCAACGCCTCCCGAAGGAGCGGCAAGGCAAAATAGTCCACGACTGCAGCGGCAACGGCGGCGGCTTTGAAGGACCAAGTGGGGCAAGAGACACAGCAGCACAAGCAAGGGTCGACAGAGCGCGGCAAAGCAGAAGGGATCATCGGCAATCTCCGGAGCTTAATGACGAAGATATGTGCGGCCTGCCATGCTTCACGAGGAGAGTCCGAAAAACTCGAGTCCCCTCAGGATTCAAGTTACCCGACAACTTCAAGAAGTTCGACGGCCTTCAAGATCCAGAGGATTGGCTAGTTGATTATCTCGAGACAGTGAAGCTCACAGGAGGAACCAGGGCAACAGCTATGCAAAGCATCCAGGTGCATTTGAGTGGAGCCGCACGATCTTGGATAAAGAAAACTCACTCCAGGATCTATCGACAGCTGGGAAAGTTTCGAGGATGTGTTCGTCAAGAACTTCAGATCCACGTGCAAAAAACCTGCGTCATTAGAGGAGTTGAGAGCGTGTCGACAAAAGCCAGATGAGCCAATGAGAAAGTACATCCAAAGGTGGAATATCATCAAAAACTCGGCAGAAAATATATCTGACGAGAGAGCAATAGATGCGTTTGTAGCAGGAATCAGGCGTGGAGATTTTGTCGAGGACTTAGGAAGGACCAATCCAAAGACAGTATCTGCGTTAATGGAGATAGCAAACAGATGGGCAGATGGAGAAGACGCTGTCCACAACAAACGGCACAGGTCGCCAGAGGAGGACCGTGGTCGAAATTATCAACCGAGGCGACGATTTCCTCGGCAGTACCCGAATTATGACGCTCCAGGGCAAATTTCGGCAGGTTTTCGGGCAAACACAGGAGGAAGCAATAGAGATGACTATCAGAGAAGCAGTGAACAGCGAGGCGATAACAGGGATGATTCTCGCAACAACAGACAAAATAGCGGGCCTAGGTTCCCAAGGCCTTTCGTGTCCCCTGAAGAGATGATGAATGGGCCGTGTCAAATGCACTTTTTCCTCAATAGCAACGGTAAAAGACAGTCAGGGCACCTGCAGAAAGACTGTCGAAATTTTCAGGCAATGCTAAGGTATGCAGAGAACGCTAACGCGCGGGCAACACAGAGAAATCCTCGAGAACCCAGAAGCGAGATTCACTTGCCGCCTCCTCCCGCGATTACAGACGACAATCGACATCAGCTTAGAATAGCGGCAGCACCTCCACCACCACCTTATGTTGATCCTAACTCCAACGGAGCGGTGTCAATGATTCAGAAGGGAAGGCCGTCCAATAGAGCTCAGAAAGTAATCTCACGACAGGTGTTTATGGCAGAAAAAATGCCTCCACCAACAGTTGAGTATCTTAATTGGTCAGGACAGGATATCGGCTTCACCATAGCAGATCATCCACAGCAAGTTCCTCGACCAGGGCAGTCAGCACTTATTCTGCCAGCAGTTATCACAGGGTTTGATGTCTCTCGAGTGTTCATAGACGGCGGCAGCAGCCTCAACCTTATGTATGCAGATACATTGAGTAAGATGAACATATCTTTAGCAAACTTGAAGCCAATAGACACAAGGTTCCACGGCATCACACCGGAGAAACCAAGTTATCCATTGGGGAAGATCAATCTTGACGTTCAGTTTGGGACCCGAGAAAATTATAGAATCGAGAGGCTGGAATTCGAAGTCGTAGATTTTCCGTCGCAATACCACGCTCTGTTGGGACGACCAGCATATGCTAGATTTATGGCGGTGCCACACTATACATACCTGTTGTGGAGGTTGCCTGGACCAAAGGGACCAATCACAGTCAAAGGAAGCTTTGCCTTAGCCGATAAGTGTGATAAGGATTTTCATCGGCTATCAGAAACTTTCGGGATGCAAGCCGAGTATTTGGCGTCAAAAAGCATGACCGATTACAACGTACTGCCAGACGTTGGACGACCAAATAAAGAATCAACTTTCAATACCAGGAAAAATTCTAAGGAGGTGCAGATTCACCCGACAGACCCGAAGAAGACGACATCTATCGCAAACGACATGGATATCGCATAGGAAAGCGCGCTCGTCAAGTTCCTCCGTGAGCACTGGAAAATCTTCGCATGGTGTCCAGCTGACATGCCAGGAGTACCCAGGGAACTTGCCGAGCACCACCTAAACTTGGATCCATTAGCGAGACCAATAAAACAACCTTTGCGGCGTTTTTCGGAACCAAACCGCAAAGCAATGCTATCAGAAGTAAATCGACTGGAGGAAGCTGGTTTTATCAAAGAGATATCTACAGAAGCCACATGGGTAGCTAACCCAGTGATGGTGCCGAAGAAACACACGACGGTCCTTCGCATGTGCGTCGACTTTACGTGTCTCAATAAACATTGTCCAAAGGATCACTTTCCCCTCCCGAGGATCGATCAAATTATCGACTCCACGGCTGGATGTGAACGTCTTTCCTTCCTGGACGCATACTCTGGTTATAACCAGATCAGATTGAAAGAAGAAGACGAGGCCAAAACAGCGTTCATAACACCTTACGGCGTGTTACATTCTGAGAACAATGCCTTTCGGTTTAAAAAACACGGGAGCAACATATCAGAGGATGATGCAGAAGTGTTTGGCGACACAGATCGGGAAAAACGTGCAAGTGTACATCGACGATGTCGTCATAACGTCAAAAGAGGGGGCAACACTGATCAAGGATCTCAAGGAAACCTTCGACAACCTCAACAAATTCTGCCTCAAGCTGAACCCGACGAAGTGTTCCTTTGGCGTCCCAGCAGGAGAACTTCTAGGATTTCTAGTCTCAGCAAGAGGGATTGAAGCAAATCCCGACAAAATACAAGCTATCATAACAATGAGGAAGCCAACAAAGTTGAAAGAAATACAGCAGCTAACTGGGCGAGTCGCAGCTTTGAGCAGATTCGTCGCCAGGTTGGGAGAAAAAGCGTTACCATTTTACGCTCTAATAAAGCAAGGAGATAAATTCTAGTGGAACGAAGAGGCCGATAGAGCCTTCGAGGACTTGAAGCGCACAATCTCGACACCACCAATTCTGGTGGCGCCGAAGGAAAAGGAACCTCTCCTGTTGTATATTGCAGCCACGCCCCAAGTGGTGAGCACGGTGCTAGTTGTCGAAAGAGAAGAAGAAGGAAAACTTCACGGCGTGCAGAGGCCAGTATACTTCGTCAGCGAAGTTTTATCGCCCTCAAAACAAAGGTACCCTCAGTACCAAAAGCTAGCATATGGAGTGTTCACAACAGCACGCAAATTGCGCCATTATTTTTCGGCACACCCGATCATAGTGGTCAATGAAGCTCCCTTGTCAAATATACTAAACAACCCAGAAGCTACGGGTCGTGTCTCCCTTTGGGGAATAGAACTTTCCCCTCGGGACATCACGTATGAAAAAAGAAAAGCAATCAAGTCGCAAGTTCTGCCGGACTTCATCGCAGAGTGGATGGAGTTGCAAAACACAGGACCTCCAGACTTGTCGAGAACCTGGACCATGAACTTTGATGGGTCCAAAAGACTAGAAGGGGCTGGCGCAGGAGTAGTACTTATATCACCTGAAGGCGACAAGTTGAAGTACATCCTTCGGATGACGTTCCCCAATGCATCTAACAACGAAGCAGAATATGAGGCTCTCATACACGGGATGAAGATGGCGAAAGCTTGCGGTGCAACTCGACTAAAAATCTTTGGCGACTCACAATTGGTGGCTCAGCAAGTTATGAACCAATGTGACGCAGTCAATGATAGCATGATGGCATACAAGGAAGTATACAACGAGCTCGAGAAGTTGTTCGATGGATGCGAAGTAAATCATATTAGTAGATTGAGCAACGACGAAGCCGATGTTCTTGCAAACATCGGGTCGCAATGCCTTGCAGTCCCGCCAGGTGTATTCTGGGAAGAGATAACAGAGAGATCCACCAAATCGACAAAATCAAAAAAGAAGGAGAAGAAACCCTCGGGGGCTACCAAGGAAAAGCAAGAGGAAGAAGAAGAAGATCAGGACCTGGTCATGGTGATACAGATACCATGGATGCAGACGTACATATCGTACATCCTCAGGAAAAAAATACCTGATGATCCAGTTGAGGCAAGGCGAGTAATTCGACGCTCCAAAGCTTTCACGGTGGTCAAAGGAGAATTGTATAAGCGAAGTATTTCAGGCGTCCTGCAAAGATGTGTCACACCCGAAGGAGGAAGAATAATTTTGAAGGATGTACACGAAGGAATATGTGGCCACCACGCAAGTAGTCGAGCTATCGCAGCCAAGGTCTTTCGGGCAGGATTCTACTGGTTGACAGCAATCGAGGACGCTAAGGAAATAGTAAGAACTTGCGACGCGTGTCAAAGGTTTGCCGCAAAACCCCACTCTCCAGCAGCAGAACTAACACCAATACCACTGTCATGGCCCTTTGCACAATGGGGACTTGATATGGTGGGTAAGTTACACAAATCCTGGCCAGGAGGAAAGGAGTACATGTTAGTAGCTGTCGACAAATTTACAAAGTGGATAGAAGCGAAGCCGATAAATTCACCAGATGGAGCATCCATGATAAAATTCATAAAAGGACTCGTCTTCAGATTTGGAGTGCCCCACGGCATCGTCACGAGACAATGGCGGTAACTTCACATCCCACGAATTCAAAGATTATTGCGAAGAAGTGGGTATCAAGTTGCACTTCAGCGTCGATTGCACATCCTCAAACCAATGGGCAAGTCGAGAAAGCCAATGGCATCATCTGCAATGGCATCAAGAAACGACTGTTAGGACCACTGGAAAAAGCTCGACATACCTGGCCAGAAGAACTACCAAGTGTGTTGTGGAGCATCCGAACAACACCAAATACAGCAACACAGGGGACACCGTTTTTCCTGGTCCATGGAGCAGAGGCAGTACTACCAATAGAAATAGAGCACGACTCCCCCAGAGTCACAGAGTATAATGAAGAAACTTCCAAGATAGCATTGGAAGATGACGTCGACGCACTCGACGAAGCTCGAGACGAGGTACTATCAAGGGTAACCAAATACCAACAGGACTTGAAGAATTACCACAGTCGACGCTTGCTGCCAAGATCTTTTCAGGTGGGAGACCTAGTTCTTCGGCTCACGCAAAAAAGTCATGAAAAACTCGAGTCACCATGGCTTGGCCCTTACATTGTCACGGAAGTAATCGGAGGAGGAGCATACAGGATAAAGGACAAGAAGACAGGGGTGGAGGAGCAAAACCCCTGGAACGTGGCGCAACTCCGGCGGTTCTACGCCTAGAGTCGAAATATAGTCCTTGTAAAACTTCAATGTACTGAAACGCCCGCGAGTTTTCAGGCGCGCTCTTTTCCTTTTCCGGGGCACCGAGTGGGGCCGGGAAAGGTTTTTAATGAGGCGGGCTCACGGTGCTGCAATATAATAAAGATAGTGTCAATATCACTTTTCTTTATCGACATGTTCAAAGTCTCTGACCCGACGAATTTCAATATAGTTCATCGAAAAAGAAAAGCCTAGCCTTGGTATTAAAATACCTCGTGAGTCAATCAAAATACAAAATAGTACTCAATAAAGAAGCTCGGGGGGCTGATATTCGCAATAGATACATATTACATAAATGCCTTGGTTCAAAACCTCGCAATATACAAATACAGTAAATAGCCACCGAAACACTCGGGGGCTAGATAAATATAGAAATATAATGATTGCTTCACAATATAATCACAGTCATGGGTTACAAAGAAGAGTTATCTACAAAAAGAAAATAATTAGTCCTGATTCAGTATGTCGTCAAGGGTAATTCTGTTTTCTTCAGGAGCAGCGCCAAGAAAGTCAGCATAATGACCATCGGCAAAAAAGTCGGCATCCATCCGAAGAAGGTCTTCAATCATTTCTTCGGCTACAGGCGAAACTTTCGTGTTAATTCGATCGACACCAACTCTTCGGCGCTTTACCTTCTGATGGACTTTCGCAACAACTTGGGTCAGGTCAAGATTTGAGTGGCAGATCTGAAGCATGATAAGAGCAAATCTGGCGCCAGCTACCAGTTGAGCTTTCACAAAATCATGGATCCTGTGGGCATCCTTGAATTTCTCCATTAACTCGGGAAGAACCTTTGGTTGAACGTTCCGAGGAAACATGGAATTATAAACCATGGACAGGGTCTTGGTACAGAAGTCAAGGAAGTCGCGAGTTTGAGAAGCGCGATCCTGAAATCTGACAATCTGGCGGGTCCTCTCTGGGGTAGCCCAAAACAAAGAACCATGATCAAGGGAAAGATTAACGAGGAGGTTCGTCCTAGTATTTACCCTCTCTTCTTCGGCAACAGCATCAGTAAAGGAACCTATCAAAACAACGGAGCAGAAAAATTTTAAGAGACATAGCAGGAAGACGGAAGATATTGAGGTTGAAACAAGCATACCCGACATATCCGCACTGGCTTCATTCATCAATTCGAGCATGAAATTTTCTCGAGTAGTCGCCTTTTCAGCCTCGGAAGCAGCGATTTCCTTGGCAGCCACGGCCTCACAAGCTTGCTGAAGTGCAACTTCTTCGGCTTCAGATGACTTGCGAGATTTTTCCATCATCACAAGTGTTTGCTTCTTCGCATACTGAAGTTGCTGCCAAAGTTCATCCAATTCTCGCGGCAAGGAATCTTCGACAGGTGCAGCATCAGCAAGAGGTCTCCTTGGGTGAGAAGAAGAAGGCGAAACATTGGAAGGAGCGGAAGATGGAGTATAGTTATCAAATACCAACTGAAATTTAACAAAGCAAGACAACATCAATCAACACGCAAAAGATAGAGTTTTCATTAATCTTTCGGAATAATTACAAAGGCCTTACAGTGGAGCTAATGAAGTACGTGTCGCCAAATAACTACTTTGGCGACAAGAGCAAAAGAGACAAAGAAAGAAAAATAAAGAAGCATGCAACTAGACCTCCGGCCTTGATGAGCTAGGAGTCGAAGCTGGTTTGATCCCGAGATAAGCCAAGATCTTCTTCGTGTTGGGCTTGGCTGCCTTAATTAGGGACCTCCATCTTGATTGCTCTATCTGCTCGGTGTCGCCAACTTTCGTCCAATCAACAGTCTATTGGCTGTCAGCAACCAGAGCAACAGTGCTTTCGACAGCAATTTTCATATTCTCTTGGCGCATCTTCAGTCCAAGGTCTTCTGGTGAATTGAACATCTTGGCAAGGGCAAGGAAAGTCGGGGGCTCCTCTTTCTTCGGGAAGAAGTAGGGGAACAGCGCCGACAATCCTGCATTAGCATTGGCCACGCCTTCACGAATTTCGGACCCATGCAGATCCAGATAGGAAAGTGCGTCAATGAGAGGGTCATCGACAGGATTCTCCAGATCAAAATCTTGGTTTGTTTGATCTGCCAAGGAAACAAAACGTTGGTCAAACAACAAGAAACAGCGGCTCTCATAAAAATAGAAGGGATCAATAATATTACTGAAAGTGCGTCGACTTTGTGATTTCAGGCGCTTGAGGATCCCCTGCTCACGAGAAGCTTGTGCAGCTTTGTGCTCGTTTAAGGCAGATGCAGTATCCTCAAGTTTTTTCTGCAGTTCCTCGACACTAGCAGCTTTTGCTTTGGCTTCATCAGCCTCGGCTTTGGCTTCGTTCGCAACAAGTTCGGCTTTCTTGCGAGCCGCCTCACTTTGCTCAAGTTTTTGAGCAAGTGCGTCGGCACGTTTGTTGGCCTCTGCAAGTTTTTCTGTCGAGATATAAAAAAAAAAAAGAGAAGAAAGATCAAAAACCGCGACAAGCAACAGGAGCAAAAAGTCAAGAAAAAATGGCAAGTATAAAAGTTGTTACCTTCGGCTCTGCTAGCATATTCACGGTACCCAATAAATTGGGATCCGATGCGGAGAAGCTCTTTGATCATGGGCTGTTAAAGAAGAATACAGCAAAAGAAACATCGGCATGAAAAAGAGAGTGAAGGCATGAAAAAACAAAATAGAAGAAATATAGATATCGACAAACTTACATCATCTAAGAGCAGAGTCGACGAGCTGCCCAATTGAGGGGCAGGTTCAACAATCGTTTCAACCCTTGTCCTTTTTGGTGAAGGAGCAAGGGGGCTTCTTTAGCGAGTTGTGGTGACGACGTTTTGTTGAGGAGGCGAGGATTCTTCTCCTTCAACTAGCGTGTCTGAGGCAAGTACAGTATGTGACGTGCTTGTCCGAGGAGCCACGTCAACAGTTGGTACTTCTTCCTCGTCATCACTGTTGATCAAAAATCGGCAGCATAAAAAGCAAGACAAGATAAACATCTCGAGTACAGAAATAGGGAGAAATAAAGATGACTTACGAGCTGACGAGGGATTCAATATAAGGATCATAAGTTGCCTTCGGATGAGAAGGAACAACTTTTTCAGCCTTAGAAGTGCCAGAATCCTCGGCATCATTCCTTTTCCTTTTGTTCCTTGGGGAAACAGCAGGAGGAAGGGATTGCGTCGACTCGCTGGCTTCAGATTCAACTTCTTTTTCATGGGAAGCCGCAGATTTGTGAGAACCTGCGACTTCACTTTCAGGAATAGAAGAACCTTGGGTGTCTTCGGCAACGATAGCCTGTTCTTCGACTTCTCCATCCTCAGGAAGAGGAGGAAGGGAAGCCATAGTAGGATGGTTCTGCAAGAAAATAGCGACAAAAGAAAAATTAGAGAGATACCAATACAGTGAGATGCAGGGAAAGTTCGGAACAAGACAGAAACTCGAGAAGACAAAATACCTTGGGAAGAGGATTGGCGGCGCTGTATGGTTCCACTCGACAAGAGGAGGGAATAGGATCCTTCTTGGCTAGGCGAGAAACTCTTCGAATCAATTTCTCCAAGTCCTTTGCAGAAAGATCACTGGAGATTCTATTGGCGTCGTTTTCACCAGAATACGTCCAAAGGGGATTTTTGCGAGCACAGAGGCTGCACTCTAATCCTAAGGAAGTAGGCAGTGATTTGAACACCGGATAGTTCTTTGCCTCGAGTATTTTGAAGCTGATGAATACGAGACATAAGTGCTCTGTCGCCTTTTTCTCTTCTTCGGAAGCTTCAGCGTCCCGAGGCAGCGGCGCTGAATTTTGGCACTTCCGTCGAAAGGGATTATGTTGTGTTCCACAGAGTTGGCACTTTCTTCATGAATGTAGAGCCATTTTTTGCGCCATCCTTGGACAGAATCAGGAAACTTGACGTCGAAATAATCAACGTCAGTTCGGACACAGATAACAACGCCGCCTATGTTATAGGTGGCGTTGTGGGAGCCATTGCGGTGGAGGCAGAAAATGCGTTTCCACAGAGCCCAATTAGGAGGAATTCCAAGGAAGCATTCGCACAGTGTGATAAAAATGGAAATGTGAAGGATGGAATTGGGGGTCAACTGGTGTAGTTGAATCCCGTAAACAAAAAGAAGGCCGCGGAGGAAATCGTGAATTGGGGCCGAAAGGCCACGGATGAGGTGATCAACGAAACTAACCCGGTACTCCATTGGAGGGTTGGGGTAGCTTTCTTCGCTGGGAAAGCGGATGGCGTCTTCTTTCTTCATCAGGCCAAGCCTCTTCAGCGTGTTGGCATCCTGGTTGGAGATTTTAGATCTCTCCCACTCAAGATCTTCGGCGGCCATCTTGGACTCTGGAGTGCTGTGGCGAGTGAGTCGCGTGCGCGGTGGCATCAACGGCAATGGAAAAAGCAATGTTCGTGGTTGCGGAAGATCAGAGAGAGTTGGGCGCAGGGGAAGTTTTTGCAAAGAGGAACAGATGGGCGGCGCAAGCGAAGGAGTGAACGGAGGTTGAAGAAAGGTTTATATAAGAATCGGGCGAAGCAATGCACCGTTGGATGAAGAAATCGTGTGGTGAAAAAAGATCTTCTAGATAAAAGGGTAAAAAGGTATTTTTACTGAGATAGGCGTTACTGTACGTACGCCAGAAAAAGCGGAGGACGTGTGTCCCCCACTTACACGACGTGTCAACGTGGTGGAAGCAATGGACCTACAAGGCAGAAAACCATGACTACTAACAGAGATGAAGTAAATTTGATTAAGGGAAGCATGCCGACAAGAAAAATAAAAGAAGATTGGTGACACGAGAAGTTATTAAATACTTCGGGAGCTTTTGATCAAATACAAGTTTTTGCCCAAATGCTCGGGGGCTACTTCGATAAAAAGAAAAATTTCGAGTATGGCAATATAGAAATTACGGGAGCCTACAACCAAGTACAAGTCCTTGGTTGTAGCCTCGGGGGCTACTCCCATCGGGAGCGCTGTTCGCGCACCCGAAAGATAAAAAAAAAAAAAGACATCATATTGGGAAATAATGACAATATGGCGACAAGGTGGACTAAAATGTTGAGCCTACAACCAAGCACAAGTCCTTGGCTGTAGCCTCGGGGGCTACTCCCATCGGGAACGCTGTTCGCGTACCCGATGAAATTAAAAAAAGAAAAGATAGAAAAGCAAGAGAGTATATTTCGAGTTATAATTAACTCTACATATACTCCCATCGGGAGAGCAATATAAGTCATATTTGACTCGATAAAATGTGCCATTCCAACAGCCGGAAAAGCACTCGACAATATATTCTCAGAACGCCAAAGTTGCGATCAATTTCTGAATGCCGCAAATTTGCGAAGGTAAGACCCCAGATCCGTTCTGCTGGGCGTGGCATCGCCGAAGACTGCGCTCTGCTACTTTTATCCGTATCAACAGATACGAAGAAAAATCCTAACGGACGCGTTAGATACTCGATAAATTTGACTGGGACTCGACAGAATGGTAAGACCTTAAGCGGCACCTGTCGAAGTTTACACCAGTATCCCGAGATCATGTCCAGGGACGTGGTCTTGAAGTAGGTTTTTGCGGATTGCCACTAGAGCGGTTAACTAGTACCTGACCCGTCAGATGAACTAGCCCCAACTACCATTATCCCTGTACAATATAGAATTTCATGTGAAGAAATATAAAAAAAGTTAAAACTCTCGAATAAAAATAAACAGTGGAGATTTTCCCTGACTCTACGATTCAAGCAAAATCTCGGGGGCTACTGACATAGGCATCCCAAATGGGCCTGCCGAAAATAGTACCCGGGGTTTACTGAAGGCCCAATATCCGGAGAATAAGAAGATTCGGGAGCCCAAGATGTATCAAGGAAAGTTAGAATTGTAATAGGAAGTGTTATTTGTAAATCTGGCGGGATGAGTTAGAAACCGTCCCGGACTCTGTAACTTGTACAAAACGAAGCCCTCGGCTCCGCCTCCTATATAAAGGGGGAGTCGAGGGACGAAGAGGCAATCGAATCATTGTTACAAACCCTAGTTTTCATAATCGTCAAGTACTTTTCGGCTGAAACCTTCGAGATCTACTTGCCCTCTACTTTTAACTAAACCCTAGCCTACAATCCATAGGCATTGACAAGTTGATACCTTGTCACTCGGCAAGGTCCCGATGCTCCCACAGAAGCTCCTCGAAGAGCTGCTTCCGGGCATCCGCGGTGCTCTGTTCAAAGGAAGATAATTGTGAGAAAGAAAGAAACAAAGATCTTAACCCGAAACTCGGGGACTGGCTATGCCGGTTTCGCGCGTTTCTAGTTAAGTTTCGCGCTAAGAGCTACGCTCTCAACACGAAACTCGGGGACTGGGAGGATAGACAAGATCCGGAAAGAAAGAAACCGGCATCAACAAAAATTACAAGAAGGTTGGCGAAACTTACCACCACGTTGCTGGTGGCATCGTACCAAGCACTGTCGAACTCCTACACGGCGCGTTTAAGCCGCATGAAATGTTCTTCAGTGGACCGGGGCCCAGCAGGGTCTGGCGCCGGAAGACGGTCCTTCCCCAGGCCGCGGGTGGATGCAGAGATATCCGCATCATTCCACTTTTGGGCGTAGGGGAGAAGGTGCCCCAGGTCCCGGCCCTCGCGCTTCAGCTCAACGATCCGGCCCAGGAGGCCGGAAGGTTTTTCCGGGGCCACAGCGGCGGCAGGCCCGACATGCAGCACTAAAGGCTGCGAGCTGGTTGATGCGCTGCCATCCACAGCCTTTCCGCGGGACGCCCTAGGCTTAAGGAACTGGGTGATCTTGGGGGTCGTCGGCGGCGGTGTTGGCTTGGCCGCGGGAGGCCCTTGGCTTGGCAACGATGTCGGTGCAGTCCCGGTAGGCTCGAGGGTGAGAGCTTCCGGTTGCGGTGCAGAAGAGGCCGGCGCGGAAGTGTCCGGCGCGGTCTTGCTGGGGGAAGAGCTTGGCTGCTTCTTCTTCTTCTTCTTCTTTGGGCCAGGAGGAACCAGAGGTTCCGCCTGCCCGGCATCTGTGTCGCTGGCACCGGTGTTGCTGGCGCCGGTGTCCTGGGTTTCAGAAGGGGAGGTGAGATCCTCCTCCGCGCGGTGATCAGTAGGTGTAGGGGCCGCGCGCCCCGAACTTGTAGTGCCTCCCGGAGGGGAGGCAGAGGTGTTGCCGGCACCAGATGGTGCCGGACTTGAGTGAGGAGGAGGAGTTGAGGTCCTTGCGGAGCCGGCAGAGCCCTCCGGCTTGTAGCCAAGCTCAAGCGCAGGGCTGAAAGAGAGAAAAAAGGACGAATTGGAAAAAAGCAGCCGGAAAGGAACTTGGTAAAAACGAAGAAAACAAAAAAGGGAAATGAAGAACTTACCCGGAAGAAACCGACATCCGCTTATGCTTGTAGCGCTTCGTGCTTACCTGCTTTCCTCCAAGGACTTCAGTCCGAGGGCGTTTGGCAGGAGGAGCTTGGCTAGGGCCGGCGTCAGCAGCTGAAGCATTGTTCTTCTGGCCTTGGGCCATAAGTTTGTCCAGGAACTCATCCCCGACCTCGGCCTGCAGGGGAGCCACGTGCTCATGGACCTGTGGGTTGATGTTGGCTGAGGGAATGTCTACAGAAGAATAATAACAAAAGAATATGAGAGATCAAAACAGAAGAGCTACCTCAAGCAAGGTCAGGTCGTCAGACGAACCGGCTGGTTCCGGCGGGGACTTGCCGAGGCGCGAGGCTGGAGTCCGGCCCATCTTCAGATCCTGCCAGTGAATGAAAGGGTCCGGGTCGAACTTATCCAAAGGCCGCTTCCGGCAAGGGCCTCGCTGATCTGAGTCAATACGGGGGAAGCGGTCCCTGGCCTAAAAACAAAAGAAAAAAGGGGTTAGTCACAAGTATAAAAGTTACCGGTAAAATGACCCGAGTCGCATAATTTCTTACTTCTTGGGACGGAGGATTTTTGGAGCTGAGAGGGCAGAGGCCCCACTCCCAGTCATCCGGCATGTCCGTTTGGCATATTTGGTTAGCCTTCAGGACCACATCCGCCTTGCTCAAGGGCAGGCCGGTGATCTTGGTGGGATCACCAGGGCCGTACATCTCGTTTATCTTGTGAGCGCTACCAGGGTTGTAGTTCCAGTTGACCTTGGCGGGCGGCGCCGGGTTGAAGGGCGGCAGATTGATGAGGTCAGTGGCGCTCTTGTTCTTCACATAGAAGAACGTCGTCTGCCACAACCGGCAAGACTCGAGGCCGTTGAACTTAAAAAAGGGGCTCCCTTGGCGGGAGCCGATGATACAAGACCCGCATTGTACGGGGGGTTTGGGCTTGGGAATGTCCCTGCCCTGGACTGAGTTGATCCGAAGAGAAAAGAAGCGTGCAAACGTCTCGCGAGCGGGACGGATGCCGATGTAGCCTTCCATGAAGGCCACAAAGCAAGAAAGGTAAAAAACGGCATTGCCGGGAAGGTGGTGAGGCTGGAGTCGATAAAAGTCAAGGAATTGGTGGAAGAAATCGGAGGCAGGAAGGCCGAAGCCACGCTCAAAGTGAGCAAGGAAAACAACGACCTCACCGGGTTCAAGCACCGGTTCGATCTCGTCACGAGGAAGCCGGCAGGAGACTCCTTCCGGTATTCTCCTGGACCGGTAGAGCCAGTCGATCTCATATTGAGTCACGTCGGAACCCCTCCAGGCTCCGCGTGTGATACCGGAAAGATCCTTTCCGGGGGCCCGGCTGGAGGTACCAACCTCTTGATCCTTGCTGGATTCCATTTCCATCTGGGCGAGATCTTCAGTTAGCCCGTCGGAAGTACTACTGCCTTGGCTACTAGAGGAGGAGATGGGAAGAGGCTCTTCGCTAGACATATAGATCTGGGCGACGCCGGGATTTACCGAAAAACAGTTTTCCCCAGAAAGACCCTCGCGCAAAGATCTACGAGTAAGAGAAAAAGCAAAATAAAAAGGGAATAAATACTCTACCGGCTCAAGATCTGGAAAGCTAAGAGAGAAGAGGTAAATAGGTATCGGGCCTAACCTGAGGCGGCGAAGTTGCAGAAGAAGAGGTTCGCTGGAGGGATGGTGAGCCTACGGCCGGCGAGGAGGTCCGTCGACGGTAAGGGGAGGAAGAACTCGAGGGAACGCCAATGCCGCAACTGCGACAGGAGTGCCGCAGAGGTTCTTCACGCGGTGAAGTTCAGCGGCGTCCGGCGGAGCAGCAGCGGAAGTTCACCGGGCGGCGGAGCTCGAACGGCGAACGGAGCGGTGGAGGCGCACAGGGAAAAAGCACTAAGCACGAAGAAGTGGAGAATGCGAGAAGTGGAAGAAGAAGGAGCGGTTTCGCCTTATAAGGGAAGAGGGAGAAGTGGGCCGAAAACCGCTAGGCCTCGGTGGTTCGGATCGTGGGCCGCGACGGTTCGCTCCACGGGCCACCACGTGGCGCGCAAATTCACATGCAGAAAACAACATGTCACAGGAAGGCCACACGGATCCGGAACGGCCGCGAGGATCCGGTGTGGCGCCATAAATGCTGGCGCAGAAGCCGAAGGGAAGTGACCCCTGACACTGGCGCGTCAGTCACAGTGCGCATGTCTCTGACAGGCGCGGGGCCCAAGATATTCTCAACTTCGCCGAGGAAGTGTTCAATGACTAAGATGCCGGAGGATAAGATGCCGGAAGATGTCGTGCAAAGAGAGATAACGAAAATCCGGGCAAAGATGCCGGATCCAAGCCCAGCACCGGATAGATTAAACCGGTATCCAAAGACGTGAGAACCTGGCATGGTCTGTTGGATAGAATCCGCCAGACTATACCAGCTTCGGGGACTAATGTTGGGGGGATGACCCCCGGTATGCCAAAGTGTCGTGGTATCGTCACGGCATATGCCATAGGGTGGCTAACGAAGGTGGTTCCTAAGAGATCTCACGGCGGTATCCGGATGCGGGTATGGGGACGAGCGACACGGTGACGTACCCAGGTTCGAGGCCCTCCGATGGAGGTAACACCTCTACTCCTGCTAGAGTGTATATGATGATCACACAATACAAGGTTGCTCCTTGAGCTGTGTCCGGCTGCTCCTGGGAGGCTAAGGAAGACAAGAGTCTCTCTCTCAGGGCAGCGCTAGGGGTGGAAGTGAATGAGAATGATCGATCCTCCCCCGCACGAGGGGGTAGCCCAGCTTATATAGGCGCTGGCACTTTACATAAAAGACCCTATAGTCTACTGGCCGGCTTGGCCGGCTCCGGCTTCCGCTCCTTCCCGAGGCAATGACGTCAGGAGCCGTTGAGGCCTCATGGCCTGTCCCATCCGGCTGCCAAGGTCAGCGGTATGGAGAGGAGGTGTCCCTGTCGCCATCAGCCCATCGTAGCGGTACGGATCGACGTAGACCATGATGGCCTGTCCGGCGCGTGGCACTATTGCTCTACAGTGCCCCGCGCTTTACGGAAGATGAAGTCAGCGTGGACTTTGGGAACCCGGATCACCAACCCGGTTCCTTCCAGTGCAAGACTCGCCAGCCTCGAGTCGGTCTGAGGTACAAACCCCCAGTCGGATATGGCTTGTAGAAGCCGGCCCAGCTACAGCATTGGCGGCCGTAGCCAGGCCGACTAGGACCTAGAGCCAGCCGGCTTCCGGACCAGCCGGCCACGGCGCCAGCCGGCTGCTCCTCAGCCGGCCTTTGCCGCTAGCCGGTCAGTGGCCAGCCGGCTGCTCCGCGTCCATTGCCCTACCCGGGGTCTTCCCCCCGACATTAGCCCCCGAAGCTGGCAAGGTCCTGCGTTTAGAAGGACCTAGGCAGGTTTTCCTGGCTTCTTGAATGTACTTGACGGCACTTGGAGGGGCCGACTGAGAATTTCCATTCAGCCGGCTGCGCCCTCATCCGGCTCGTTCCGGCCGGCTGCTTCTAGCCGGCCACTATTTACACTTACGCAGCTTTTGCTTTCTCGCAAGTTTTGGCGGTGCCTCCGCCTTGCTGGATGAATTTTGGGCCGAGATGAACTTGATTATCCGGCTCCGGCTTGCGGCGCGCCGGAGTCTCCGCCGCCTCGGGTCCTGCACCCGACTTGACCAGTCTGACGCCTAGGTTCTGCCGCCGGTTCGTCTGGTCACATCAATGTCCCCTCCGGATCTGGTGCGGTCGTGGGCGACGTGGTGTGGCGGTTTCCGGTAACGGCAGCGGTCGTGGGGGGAGTTAATGCGCAGAAAATCCGGGCGGCGTGGCCACGATCGCCACTTGGAGGCTAACCATCCGCCGCGGGCGGCTATAAATGCCGCGGGGGAGGGTACCGAGGCGGCCACTGCCTCACTTCGTCTTCCTCGCGCCTCCGCTCCTCTCGCTCTCTTCTTCGCGCTCGAGCCTCTCGCTGCTCCGGCGAGCGTCTTTCGCTGGCGAACTCCGGCGAGCGCATCTCCGCCGATCCGCCGCCGCTACTCCGACGAGCTAGCGCCACGGGGCCCCGCATTTCAACGGAGCGTCCTCCGCCGCCACCGTCGCCGCCGTCGCGAGGTTCTTCCTCACCTTTCCGTCTTTCGTGGTCTTCTTCCTCCTCCTCTTCGTCAATGGCCTCCGCCAGCGGATCGTGGAGGGGGTCGTACATGAGGGACGACGACATCGAGCGGCTGGTGCGCCTCCGCCGGATCCCGTCGTCGGTGGTCGCGAGGGCGCCCGGCGAGGAGACGGAGCCCAAGCCGGAGCCCGGCGAGCGCGTCATCTTCGGCGCGCACCTCGACCGCGGGTTGGGGCTGCCGGCGTCCAACTTCTTCCGCCAATTCCTCGACAACTTCGGCTTGCAGCCGCATCACCTGCCGGCCAACGCCTGCATCCTCCTCAGCTGCTACGTGGCCTTCATGGAGGCTTACGCCGGCTTGTGGCCAGATATAGATTTCTGGAGCCGGCTCTTCTACCTCAAGGCGCAAACCACTGACGGCCGCCTGTGGGCCTGCGGCGCCGCCTCGATCTACACCCGGCCGGGTACGCCCTTCCCCAAAATTCCAACCGTTGACTCGATGAAGAACTGGCAGATGTCATTCTTCTACGTGCGCAACGAGGGCGGGCTCGTCGACCGGATCAACCTGCCGGAGTTCAACCCGGCTCCTCCCGTCGGCCGGATCAACTGGAGCTACAACGCCCGCACGACGGATCCGGACGCTGAGGTGAATCAGCTCTGGGACTTCCTGGGGGCGGCCGTCGAGAATGGGCTGACCGCCGAGGACCTCCTCTGCACCATCGCTGAGCGCCGGGTGGTGCCGCTCCAGATGCGCACCCACAAGATCGGGCATATGTCCGGCCGGTTTGACCCGACCCGGACGTCCAGGGCGCCGCTCTCCAAGGCCCAGGTGGCCCACCGGGTGAATAACATCACCAAGGCGAACATGCCGGAGGAGTGGAGCTACAGGCTGGCGCCCCGCAGCAGGGATCGGCTACCCGAGCTGGTAAGCTTTTACTGTTTAGGCCGACTGCTGGCTTGCGGCTGCGAGGCCGACTTGTCTTTCTTTCTGCCGACTTCCGGCTTGCTGTTTGCTCATGTCTTCTGTTTTTCTAGCTCTTCAACCGCCAGAACGTCGAGGACGGCGATCTGGCGACAAGGAGGTGGACGCCGGATCACGCCGATCCGGCTGGCCAAGCCGGCGACCAGGTCGGCGACGACGACCTGCTGCAGGCGCCTGATCTAGGCGGCCAGGGAGAGCATAATCCGCCCCCTTCACCGGAGCAGCAGGAGGACGAGGAGCCGGCGACGTCCGCCACGGGGCCAATCCCTGCCGTGCCTCTGCGCGCGAGGCCGCCAAGCACCACGGCGACTTCGGCGCCCAAGGGGAAGAAGCGGGTCGGCGACCCCCGCTCCACCGCCGCCTTGGAGGCGAAGGCGAAGAAGCTCCGCCGGCAGCAGCCGAAGAAGGTTCCGGAGCAGGCCGGGTGAGTTCTCTTTTTCTCTTGTTTGATTCCTTTTCTTTCCTTACTCTTTGTGCTTATCTTTTTCTTATTTGTTCGGCTAGGGCCCCCATCAAGTTTGCTCAGGGCGGCGGCTCCCGGCAAGCCCCGCGTGTCGTGTCGCCGCTTCCGCGACAGAGGAGGGAGTCGACGCCGCGGCCTCTATCGCGCGCGCCTACGCCGCCGCCGCCTGCGGGTACTCCGCCTCCTGCAGGGGCGCCTTCTCTCGCCGTGCCGCTGGCCTCAGCGCCTGGCCGCGGCACGCGGGCCGAGCCGACGCGCCAGCCGACGCTGGACGACATGTTCCCGCGCGGTGCTCATCTTACGGACCAAGGCACCGGGCCGTGGGGCATGCCGCCTTCGGCCGGAGCCGGAGCCGGCGGAGCTGCGCCGCTGCGACCGGGGCCGGAACCGGGCGAGCGTGGTGGTGTTGGAGGAGAGCCCGGAGGGGAGCCTCGAGTGCTGGAGACGGCTGCGCCGGCCAGGCCAACTGCTCGCCGGAGCGCCGCCACCGCCGGAGCCGACGAGGGAGGGGCCGGCCAGGCAGGAGCCGGCAAGGGATGAGCCGGCGCGCATGGAGGACGCCGACTCACGCGCGCTGGTGAGGACGGAGGCCCCGTCGGCGCCGATGGGGAGCCTGCATGTGGCCAAGGGCGCCCGGCTGCTGCACGTGCCGTCCGCCTCCGACTCCAGCCTCGGCTCGGCTGGCACTATGGAGCAGGCGTGGCTCCGCGCCGACTCCTACGAGGTGACCAGCCGGGAGGGGAACCCAGGCCAAGCATCGGTGGAGATGTTCTTCTCCAGCTTGCAGGCCAACCTCAAGGCCAGGGCTGCCGAGGCCGCGGCCAACGTCGCCAAGGTGGAGGAAGCCAGCAAGGTAAGCGCTTCATCTGTTTTTCAATTTGGTTATCGCCCTGGTAGCCCTCCGAGGCATGGGCCGGCTGCTTGGAGCCGGTCCGGGTTTCGCCTAGCTGATTGATTTTCTTTCTCCTTAGGCTGTGGCGGAGCGGCGCACCGGCTTGTACAACCGCGCCGTGACCCACTACCACAAGGCCAAGCTGGACCGGGCCGACTTGGCCCGCGAGCTGGAGGCCGTCAAGGGTAAGATCTTTTTCCTTCCGACTTGATGTCTTCTTTCTTTAGTCTTGGTTGGCTGACGTTTCTTTCCGGCTGCCTTGCAGCTGAAGCCGCCAAGGTCCCGCAGCTGGAGGCGGATCTTCAGGCTGCTCGCGCTCAGTGCACCGAGAGCGAGGAGGCGGGCCGATCTGCTGCCGCCAAGCTTGATGTGGCTGATCGGGAGCTGGCGCGGCTGCGCCGGCTTGAGGAGAACCACCTCAAGGAGCTTGCCCTCCTCAGGACGGCTGAGAAGGAGAAGGTGGAGGAGCTGAGCAAGCGGCTGACCGAGGTGGAGAAGCAGCGGCTTGCGCTTCAGGAGGAGGTCACCACCAAGACCACGGAGCTGTCGGCCACCGCCAAACGCTGGGTGGGCGAGATTGGCGCGCTCGACCGTGGCTTGTCGGGTGAGTACATTTCTTCTTTCTCTCCTTCCCTTTGCTGGCTTTCGGCTGTCGGCTGCCGGCCTAGGTTAGCAGCCGGCGGCAGAAATTCTGATTTTTTCGCTATCTCCATCTTCGGGCTGGGGGCAGTCGGTTCTTGCCGGCTGCCGCCAGGCTTTTCCTTTTATCCTTCGGAATTTCCATCTTCGGACCGGGGGCAGTCGGCTCTTGCCGGCTGCCGCCTGGCCTACTTTAGGACTTCGAAAATTTGCATTTTTCAGCTTATTTCGGCTTTGATGATTTCTGACGTGCTTTTTCTTGAAGCGGCCTTCCCGGAAACGCAGGATGTGGCATTAGCGGCCGTTGGCGTTGCGCGCGAGACTAGGAGGCGGGCGACTGGCGAGGGCAGCTCGGAGTACTTCACCATGGAGGACTATATGGCATCCATGGCTGCCCACGTCGAGCCCATCACCAAGCTTGGCTGGGAGCTCTGGAAGGCGGCTGAGGAGCTGGTTCCGATGCTGTGGCCCGCGGAGGCGGTGCCGTAAGATATCTCCGACCTCATCTCCTTGATGGAGCGGGCGCCGGATCGCTTCCTCGACTGGAAGGAGTCGGCCATGCGCGCTGGAGCCGACATGGCGCTGTCCTTTGTCCTCTCCTGGTACAACGAGGTGGACCTTGGGCAACTCGAGTACCGGCGAGCCGACGTGGAGGGCAAGCTCCCGGCCGAATACAAGGCTGCCCGGCTTGCCCGAGCCAGCGCCATCGCCGACTTCGTCGACAAGAGCCTCTTCGTTGCGGACCCGAGCCCGCCGTCTGACGACGAGGATGAGGAGATGAAAGACGAGGAGGCGGAAGACGCGCCTGGGGACGACCCGGCAGCCGGCCCCGCTGATGCCCCTCCGGCTGGTCCTTAATTTACCTGTCTCTCAATTGTTGCTTTTGCCAAGACAATTTATTAAATCCCCGGGATGCCGGGTGCACATGTATGAATATTATCATCTCTTTTATTATGTCACACTTTAATGTGTTTGTTAATCAATTGTGTGCCGACTTGCTTTCTTTCGACTTGTTCGCTTTTTCCCATCCGCCCCACTCTTTGGCTTTGCTCTTGCCGGTCGTACGTCCGACTTGCGATCCGTCGCCGGATCAAGAGCGGGCTGCTGGGTGAGGCCGACAGTATTTCAGTCGAACGAGCTGAATTCGGCAATTCGGCACTTTTATGGAAAGTTGTGAGTCAACTCGCTTTTACTCTTTCCCTTAGCCGTCTTTCGCGTGCCGGCTTCCTAGACCTTACTCCTGCCAGCCGGACAGCCGGGTTGCGGTCTGTAGCTGGATCGGAAGCCGGCTGTCGGAAACCGGATCACGTTACTGAGCCGGCCGCGTGAGAGGGTTTAAGCCAATTGGCGAAACAAAGTAGAGTACGCGAAAAACTTGTCGGAAACGGCGCTCTTGGCGCATGCTTTTTCATAGCTTAGAAAAGGGGTACAAGGGATACATACATTCCTGCTCTCAAATATAAAATGGTCGGAGCAACCTGACATTCCAGGGACGTTTAGTCTCCTCGTCAGTTTTGTTTGCCTTGTTTTTCTTAGCCTCTTGGGCATCTATGAGATAGTAGGAATCATTGCCTACTGCCTTGCTCACGATGAAGGGACCCTCCCATGGGGATGATAGTTTATGCTGTCCGGCTGTCCGTTGGATCAGCCGGAGCACTAGGTCTCCTTCTCGGAATGCTAAGGACTGGACCTTCTGGCTGTGATAGCGTCGGAGGCTTTGCTGGTATACGGCGGACCTGGATTCGGCCATCAGCCGGACCTCTTCAACCAGGTCGACTCCATCTTCGCGAGCTTCTTTGGCTTCAGCTTCTGTGTATAGCTTGATCCTTGGCGCGTCATGCTCGATGTCAGTTGGTAGGACGGCTTCGGCCCCATATACGAGGAAGAAGGGTGTGAAGCCGACTGAGCGGTTTGGCGTCATGCGTAGGCTCCACAGCACGCTAGGCAGCTCTTCAATCCAGCAGCCGGCTGAGCGCTCAAGCGGCTCCACCAGCCGGGGCCGGATGCCGGCTAGGATCAAGCCGTTTGCTTTCTCCACTTGGCCGTTTGACTCCGGGTGCGCCACGGATGATAGGTCCATTCGGATCCCCATCTCCCCACAGTAGCGTTTGAAAATGCCTTCGGCGAAGTTGCTGCCGTTGTCGGTGATGATGCTGTGGGGGTAGCCGTATCTTATGATTATTTCCTTGAGGAATGTGACGGCTGTGGAGCCGTCCAGCTTCTTTATTGGCTTGGCTTCGATCCACTTAGTGAATTTGTCAATCATCACCAAGAGATGAGTCATGCCGCCTCGCGCTGTTCTGAACGGGCCCACCATATCCAAGCCCCATACGGCAAACGGCCATGTGATGGGGATGGTTTTCAAGGCGGAAGCCGGCGTGTGCTTTTGCTTGGCAAAGCGTTGGCAGCCATTGCACTTCTTCACCAGTTCTTCTGCGTCTCTGAGCGCGGTCGGCCAGTAAAAACCGTGCCGGAAAGCTTTGGCCACTATGGCTCTGGATGAGGCGTGATGTCCGCACTCTCCTTGGTGGATTTCCCGCAGGAGTTCAATCCCTTCAGCCGGCTCAACGCACCGCTGGAACACCCCACTTACGCTGCGTTTGTACAGCTGGTGGTTGATGATTGTATAGGCCTTGGCCCTTCTCTCAATCTGCCTGGCCTGGACTCTATCATCAGGCAGCACACCGTCGGTGAGGTAGGAGAGGAATTCTTGTGCCCATGAAGGTACGCATCTTATCTCGAATACGCTGACCAACAAGGCCTCCTGCGTGGGAGCTTCCGGATTCGACTGCATGGTCGCCGGGTTCGGCTTGCTAGCCGGCGGGTTCGGCTTGCTAGCCCCCGAGTTTGGCGATGAAGCCCCCGGGTTGGACTGAGAAGTCCCCGGGTTCGGCATGGTAGCCGGCGGGTTTGGCTTGTTGGCCCCTGACTTGGGCGATGAAGCCCCCGGGTTCGGCTGAGCAGCCCCCGGGTCAGCCGGCACGAATATTGAATCCGAGTCCGGTGATGGTATGATGGACGGCTTCTTGAGAACCGCCAAGGCGACACCCGGCGGAATGGCTTGCCGGGTTGAGCCAATCTTGGACAGGGCGTCAGCCGCCTCGTTGTTTGCTCGTGGCACATGGTGGAATTCGCAGTCGTCGAAGAAGCCGGATAGCTGCTGGACGTGGAAACGGTACGAGGCCATGTTGGCGTCCTTCGCGTCCCAGTCGCCAGATGCTTGCTGTATAACCATGTCGGAGTCGCCGAAGCAGAGTATGCGACGCACGCCAATCTCCTTGGCCAGCTTCAGCCCATGAATGAGCGCTTCATACTCCGCCACATTGTTGGATGCGGCGAAGTGGATCTGCAGGACGTAGTCCAGCCGGTCTCCCTTGGGAGAGGTGATGACGATGCCGGCTCCCAAGCCGTTGCGCATCTTCGAGCCGTCAAAGTGCATCTTCCAATGTGTGGAATCCGGCACAGGCGGCAGGTACTGCATCTCGGCCCAATCGACGAAGAAGTCCGCAAGGATCTGCGACTTGATGGCTGTGCGCGGCTCGTAGAGGATGGTGTGGGCGACTAGCTCCAGGGCCCACTTGGCAACCCGGCCGTTGGCGTCTTTGCTGCCAATGATTTCCGCCAAGGGCGCTGTGGCAACCACCTTGATGGGGTGCTCTTGGAAGTAATGCTTGAGCTTCTTGGCCGCCATGTATACGCCGTAGGTGACCTTCTGGTAGTGGGGGTAGTTTTGCTTCGACTGGGAGAGCACTTCGCTGAGGTAGTAGACTGGGCGCTGAACCAACTGCTCCCTGCCGGCTTCTTTGCGCTCCACCACCAGGACAACGCTGACCACTCAATTGGTGGCTGCGATGTACAACAGCATCGGCTCCATTGAAGCCGGCGTTGCAAGGATTGGCGCGGTTGAGAGCACGCGCTTCAAGTCACGGAAGGCTTCATCCGCCTGCGGCGACCAGACGAACTTGTCCGCCTACTTCATCAATTGATACAGGGGCAGTGCCTTCTCCTCCAGCCGGCTGACGAAGCGGCTCAAGGAAGCCAGGCAGCCAGCGAACTTCTGGACGTCCTTGAGGCACTGCGGCAGTTCCATCTTCTGCAGGGCACTGATCTTCTCCGGGTTGGCTTCGATCCCTCGCTGAGAGACGAGGTAGCCAAGGAGCTGGCCAGACGGCACGCCGAATGTGCACTTGGCCGGGTTGAGCTTCATCCGAAATCTTCTCAGATTGGTGAAGGTTTCTCTCAGGTCATCAAGGAGGGTAGTCGTCTCCTTGGTCTTTACAACGACATCATCCACATATGCGTGAACGTTTCTGCCGATTTGATCCTGCAAGCATTTTTGCATGCACCTTTGGTAGGTGGCGCCTACATTTTTCAAGCCGAACGGCATAGTCGTGTAGCAATAAGCCCCGTACGGGGTAATGAACGAAGTCTTTATTTGATCATCCGGATTCAAAGGAATCTGGTGGTAGCCTGAATAGGCATCTAGGAAAGACAACAGTTCGTAGCCGGCAGTCGAGTCTATGACTTGATCTATGCGCGGCAGGGGGAAGGGGTCCTTCGGGCACGCCTTGTTCAGGCTGGTGTAGTCGATGCACATGCGCCAGGAGCCGTTCTTCTTCAAAACCAGGACCGGGTTCGCCAACCAGTCCGGGTGCAGTACTTCCATGATGAAGCCGGCTGCGAGCAGCCGGGCGATTTCTTCACCGATGGCCTTCCTTCTTTCTTCGGCGAAGCGCCTGAGAGGTTGCTTCACCGGCTTGGCTTCAGGCCGGACGTGGAGGTGGTGCTCAGCCAACTCCCTCGGCACACCCGGCATGTCTTTTGGAGTCCATGCGAAGATGTCCCGATTCTCACGGAGGAAGCTGGTGAGCTCGCTTTCCTATTTCCTGCTCAAGCTGGCACCGATGGTGACGTACTTGTCTGGCTGCGCCGGGTCCAGCAGGATCTTCTTGGTGTTGTCGGCCGGCTGGAAGTGAGTCGTCCCAGCCGGGTTGCCTGCAGCCGCATGTCTGTCTGCGCGGCCTTGGCGAGGGCGACGGCGTCGTGGATGAGCTGCTTCTCGGTGGCGATGACCAGCGTCTGGGCCATCTTGGAGCTCTGCGTGGCGCAGTCCATGGAGCGGCGATAGTCGCCGGCTATGGTGATGACCCCCTTGGGGCCAGTCAGCTTCATCTTCAGGTACGCATAGTGGGGCACCGCCATGAACTTGGTCAGGGCCGGCCTGCCCAGGAGCGCGTGGTAGGGACTCACGAGGTCCACCACCTCGAACTCGATTCTCTCGGTGCGGAAGTGGTCCGGCTTCCCGAACATCACCTCCAGCGTGATCCGGCCGATCGGCTGGCAGCAGTGGCCTGGCACGATGCCATGGAAGACGGTGGGGGTGGGGCGCAACTCGGCCTCCTGGATGCCCAGCTTGCGGGCGGTGTCGCGGTAGAGGATGTTGATGCTGCTGCCCCCGTCGATGAGGACGCGCGAGAAGCGCACGCTGCGCCGGGTTGTGCCGATGGTGGGGTCGAGGACCATGGCGTAGCTGCCCGGCTTCGGCAGGACAGCCGGTGTGTCGCGGCGATCAAAAGTGATGGCCTGCTCTGACCAGTTTAGGTACTGGGGGACCGGCGGTATGACCGCGTTGACCTCGAGGGAACGGCTCTGCTGGCTCGTCTTGTCCTCGGGCTCGGAGGTGAAGATGATGTAGGTAGCATCTTCGGCCAGATATCGGCCGCCATGGTGCACTTGGTTAGCCTCGTGGTGCTCGAGGTTGGCGTTCTCTGCGCCGGCTTGGCCACCCGGCCCGCCGGCTGGTGGAGGCGGGGGTGGGGGCGGGAGAGGTTCACCGCTTGTCAGCCGCTTCATGAAGTGGCAGTCGCGGGTGGTGTGGTTGGAGGGGTTCTTGCCGCTGTGGTACTTGCACGGCGAGTCGAGCATCTGCTCGAAGGTGTACTTCGGCTTCCACTGCCGGTCTTGCTTCTGGCGGCGGCTGCCGCCTGCCGCGTTGTCTGCCACGGCGGCTACGTGGGCGGAGCCGTACCAGCGGTCCGGCTGGTCGCTGTGACGCTTGCCGCGGTAGTTGTCCCGCCGGCTGCCATGCGAGGCGCCCTCGGCCGGCTTGTTGTTGTCCCGCCTGGCGGGGGCCGGCGAAATTTCAGCCGGAGGCTTGCCGGCTTCCTCAGCCAGCGCGTACTTGTCGGCGATGGCCATCAAGGCGGCCATCGACTGGGGGTCGCTGCGGCGTAGCTTGTGCCACAGCATGGTGTTGGGCCGGCAGCCTCCCATGAAGAAGCTGATGGCTTGGATCTCGTGCACACCCTCGCAGGAGTTGCGCATCTCGCACCAGCGTGTCAGGTATGCGCGGTCCGTCTCGTCCGGGCCCTGCTTGCACATCTCAAGCTGTTGAGGGTGACCCGGCCGGCGATAGGTGCCGGTGAAGTTGCTGATGAAGGCCGCTTCAAAGTCCAGCCAGCCGTTTATGCTGCCGGCTGGCAAGTTGTTGAGCCATGTGCGGGCGGAGCCGAGCAGCATGAGGGGGGAGTAGCGCACTGCCCAGCGCTTGTTGCCTTTGGCGATGCCGACTGCGGTGGAGTAGTCCAGCAGCCAGTCCTCCGGCTTGGCAGTGCCGTCGTACTTGGGGGTGTCGCGCGGGAGTTGGAAGCCGTCGATCATGGGCGCGTTGATGATGCGTGGCCCGAAGCACTTTGGGCCGGCTGGCGCTTCTTCTTCCGCAATGCGGGATTCGACCAGACGGTCGGGGCGTTCTCGGGCGTCGGTTGGCTCGATGCGCGGGCCCAGCCGGGAGCGTGCCAGCTGGCGTGCGCCACTTGCTTCTGGAGCCGGCCGGTGCTGGTGATGACGCGTAAAGCACACGCTCGTTGGGAACCCCAAGTGGAAGGTGTGATGCGTACAGCAGCAAGTTTCCCTCAGTAAGAAACCAAGGTTTATCGAACCAGTAGGAGTCAATAAGCACGTTGAAGGTTGATGGCGGCGGGATGTAGTGCGGCGCAACACCAGGGATTCCGGCACCAACGTGGAACCTGCACAACACAACCAAAGTACTTTGCCCCAACGAAACAGTGAGGTTGTCAATCTCACCGGCTTGCTGTAACAAAGGATTAACCGTATTGTGTGGAAGATGATTGTTTGCAGAAAACAGTAGAACAAGTATTGCAGTAGATTGTATTTCAGTAAAGAGAATTGGACCGGGGTCCACAGTTCACTAGAGGTGTCTCTCCCATAAGACAAACAGCATGTTGGGTGAACAAATTACAGTTGGGCAATTGACAAATAAAGAGAGCATGACCATGCACATACATATCATGATGAGTATAGTGAGATTTAATTGGGCATTACGACAAAGTACATAGACCGCCATCCAACTGCATCTATGCCTAAAAAGTCCACCTTCAGGTTATCATCCGAACCCCCTCCAGTATTAAGTTGCTAACAACAGACAATTGCATTAAGTATTGCGCGTAATGTAACTAGTGACTACATCCTTGAACATAGCACTAATGTTTTATCCCTAGTGGCAACAGCACATCCATAACCTTAGAGGTTCTTGTCACCCCTCCAGATTCACGGAGACATGAACCCACTATCGAGCATAAATACTCCCTCTTGGAGTTACTAGCATCAACTTGGCCAGAGCATCTACTAATAACGGAGAGCATGCAAGATCATAAACAACACATAGATATAACTTTGATAATCAACATAACAAGTATTCTCTATTCATCGGATCCCAACAAACGCAACATATAGAATTACAGATAGATGATCTTGATCATGTTAGGCAGCTCACAAGATCCGACAATGATAGCACAATGGGGAGAAGACAACCATCTAGCTACTGCTATGGACCCATAGTCCAGGGGTAGACTACTCACACATCACACCGGAGGCGACCATGGCGGCGTAGAGTCCTCCGGGAGATGATTCCCCTCTCCCGTGGTGCCGGAGGCGATCTCCTGGATCCCCCGAGATGGGATCGGCGTTGGCGGCGTCTCTGGAAGGTTTTCCGTATCGTGGCTCTCGGTACTGGCGGTTTCGTCACGGAGGCTTTAAGTAGGCGGAAGGGCAAGTCAAGAGGCGGCACGGGGGGCCCACACCATAGGCTGGCGCAGCCAGGGGTGGGGCCGCGCCGCCCTAGGGTTTGGCCACCCCGTGGCCCCTCTTCGTCTCATCTTCGGACTTCTGGAAGCTTCGTGGAAAAATAGGCCCCTGGGCTTTGATTTCGTCCAATTCCAAGAATATTTCCTTACTAGGATTTCTGAAACCAAAAACAGCAGAAAACAGCAACTGGCACTTCGGCATCTTGTTAATAGGTTAGTTCCAGAAAATGCACGAATATGACATAAAGTGTGCATAAAACATGTAGATAACATCAATAATGTGGCATGGAACATAAGAAATTATCGATACGTCGGAGATGTATCAGCATCCCCAAGCTTAGTTCTGCTCGTCCCGAGCAGGTAAAACGATAACACAGATAATTTCTGGAGTGACATGCCATCATAATCTTGATCATACTATTTGTAAAGCATATGTAGTGAATGCAGCGATCAAAACAATGTATATGTCATGAGTAAACAAGTGAATCATAAAGCAAAGACTTTTCATGAATAGCACTTCAAGACAAGCATCAATAAGTCTTGCATAAGAGTTAACTCATAAAGCAATAATTCAAAGTAAAAGCATTGAAGCAACACAAAAGAAGATTAAGTTTCAGCGGTTGCTTTCAACTTGTAACATGTATATCTCATGGATATTGTCAACATAGAGTAATATAATAAGTGCAATAAGCAAGTATGTAGGAATCAATGCACAGTTCACACAAGTGTTTGCTTCTTGAGGTGGAGAGAGATAGGTGAACTGACTCAACATTGAAAGTAAAAGAATGGTCCTCCATAGAGGAAAAGCATCGATTGCTATATTTGTGCTAGAGCTTTGATTTTGAAAACATGAAACAATTTTGTCAACGGTAGTAATAAAGCATATGCACCATGTAAATTATATCTTATAAGTTGCAAGCCTCATGCATAGTGTACCAATAGTGCCCGCACCTTGTCCTAATTAGCTTGGACTACCTGGATTATCACCGCAATACATATGCTTTAACCAAGTTTCACAAAGGGGTACCTCTATGCCGCCTGTACAAAGGTCTAAGGAGAAAGCTCGCATTTGGATTTCTCGCTTTTGATTATTCTCAACTTAGACATCCATACCGGGACAACATAGACAACAGATAATGGACTCCTCTTTTAATGCTTTAAGCATTCAACAACAATTAATTCTTTTCTCATTAGAGATTTGAGGATGTTTGTCCAAAACTGAAACTTCCACCATGGATCATGGCTTTAGTTAGCGGCCCAATGTTCTTCTCTAACAATATGCATGCTCAAACCATTCAACTCAGTGTAGATCGCCCTTACTTTAGACAAGACGAACATGCATAGCAACTCACATGAAATTCAACAATGAAAAGTTGATGGCGTCCCCAGTAAACATGGTTATCGCACAACAAGCAACTTAATAAGAGATAAAGTGCATAATTACATATTCAATACCACAATAGTTTTTAAGCTATTTGTCCCATGAGCTATATATTGCAAAGGTGAATGATGGAATTTTAAAGGTAGCACTCAAGCAATTTACTTTGGAATGGCGGAAAATACCATGTAGTAGGTAGGTATGGTGGACACAAATGGCATAGTGGTTGGCTCAAGTATTTTGGATGCATGAGAAGTATTCCCTCTCGATACAAGGTTTAGGCTAGCAAGGCTTATTTGAAACAAACACAAGGATGAACCGGTGCAGCAAAACTCACATAAAAGACATATTGAAAACATTATAAGACTCTACACCATCTTCCTTGTTGTTCAAACTCAATACTAGAAATTATCTAGACCTTAGAGAAACCAAATATGCAAACCAAATTTTAGCATGCTCTATGTATTTCTTCATTAATGGGTGCAAAGCATATGATGCAAGAGCTTAATCATGAGCACAACAATTGCCAAGTATCACATTACCCAAGACATTTATAGCAATTACTACATGTATCATTTTCCAATTCCAACCATATAACAATTTAACGAAGGAGAAACTTCGCCATGAATACTATGAGTAGAAACCAAGGACATACTTGTCCATATGCTACAGCGGAGCGTGTCTCTCTCCCATAAAGTGAATGCTAGGATCCATTTTATTCAAACAAAACAAAAAACAAAAACAAACCGACGCTCCAAGAAAAAGCACATAAGATGTGATGGAATAAAAATATAGTTTCAGGGGAGGAACCTGATAATGTTGTCGATGAAGAAGGGGATGCCTTGGGCATCCCCAAGCTTAGACGCTTGAGTCTTCTTAATATATGCAGGGGTGAACCACCGGGGCATCCCCAAGCTTAGAGCTTTCACTCTCCTTGATCATGTTGCATCATACTCCTCTCTTGATCCTTGAAAACTTCCTCCACACCAAACTCGAAACAACTCATTAGAGGGTTAGTGCACAATATAAATTGACATATTCAGAGGTGACACAATCATTCTTAATACTTCTGGACATTGCATAATGCTAAGTGGATCAATTAAATTCATCCAACATAGCAAAAGAGGCAATGCGAAATAAAAGGCAGAATCTGTCAAAACAGAACAGTTCGTATTGACGAATTTTAAAATGGCACCAGACTTGCTCAAATGAAAATGCTCAAATTGAATGAAAATTGCGTACATATCTGAGGATCATGCACGTAAATTGGCTTAATTTTCTGAGCTACCTACAGGGAGGTGGACCCAGATTCGTGATAGCAAAGAAATCTGGAACTGTGCAGTAATCCAAATCTAGTACTTACTTTTCTATCAACGGCTTAACTTGGCACAACAAAACACAAAACTAAGATAAGGAGAGGTTGCTACAGTAGTAAACAACTTCCAAGACACAAAATAAAAACAAAGTACTGTAGGTAAAACATGGGTTGTCTCCCATAAGCGCTTTTCTTTAACGCCTTTCAGCTAGGCGCAGAAAGTGTGTATCAAGTATTATCAAAGGGTGGTGCATTCTCAGCGGGGTGCGGAGTTTTCTCAACCAGACATAATATATTAGATACATAAGTTTTAGCATCTCCCTTTTCATTAGTCTTAGGCGTGCTACTCTCATCAAACAAATTTTCAGGAACAAGCCAAGCATAGTTATTTTCTAGTGCATCATTCATAGCTAAGAGTTTACATGGTATTGGTGCTTTGATCTCCCCACCATCATCAATATTATTAGTGTATCTTATTCTATCCATGTCCATCTTTTCAAGGAGACTAACAAAATTAGTATGAGAACCAAGCATATTAAATTTAGCAAAGACCTTTCTAGCTTCTCTTGCTAGACCACCAAATTCTCTAAGAAGGGTTTCTAAAACAAAATCTTTCTTTTCCCCTTCTTCCATATCACCAAGTGTGAGAAACATGTGTTGGATTATAGGATTAAGATTAACAAATTTAGTTTCCAACAGGCGAACTAAATGCGCAGCAGCAATTTCATAAGTAGGCGCAAGGTCTACCAAGTGTCTATCTTCAAAATTTTCAATGGTACTAACATGATTGAAAAATTCTTCTATATTATTTCTCCCAACTATACACCCACGTCCTCCCGGTATGTCTTTTGTGGTAAAATTAAAAGGAAACATGATGAAATAAGTAAAGTAAATGCAAGTAACTAATTTTTTTGTGTTTTTGATATAGCAAACAAGATAGCAAATAAAGTAAAACTAGCAACTAATTTTTTTGTATTTTGATTTAGTGCAGCAAACAAAGTAGTAAATAAAACTAAGCAAGACAAAAACAAAGTAAAGAGATTGAGAAGTGGAGACTCCCCTTGCAGCGTGTCTTGATCTCCCCGGCAACGGCGCCAGAAATTTAGCTTGATGACGCGTAAAGCACACGCTCGTTGGGAACCCCAAGTGGAAGGTGTGATGCGTACAGCAGCAAGTTTCCCTCAGTAAGAAACCAAGGTTTATCGAACCAGTAGGAGTCAAGAAGCACGTTGAAGGTTGATGGCGGCGGGATGTAGTGCGGCGCAACACCAGGGATTCCGGCACCAACGTGGAACCTGCACAACACAACCAAAGTACTTTGCCCCAACGAAACAGTGAGGTTGTCAATCTCACCGGCTTGCTGTAACAAAGGATTAACCGTATTGTGTGGAAGATGATTGTTTGCAGAAAACAGTAGAACAAGTATTGCAGTAGATTGTATTTCAGTAAAGAGAATTGGACCGGGGTCCACAGTTCACTAGAGGTGTCTCTCCCATAAGACAAACAGCATGTTGGGTGAACAAATTACAGTTGGGCAATTGACAAATAAAGAGAGCATGACCATGCACATACATATCATGATGAGTATAGTGAGATTTAATTGGGCATGACGACAAAGTACATAGACCGCCATCCAACTGCATCTATGCCTAAAAAGTCCACCTTCAGGTTATCATCCGAACCCCCTCCAGTATTAAGTTGCTAACAACAGACAATTGCATTAAGTATTGCGCGTAATGTAACTAGTGACTACATCCTTGAACATAGCACTAATGTTTTATCCCTAGTGGCAACAGCACATCCATAACCTTAGAGGTTCTTGTCACCCCTCCAGATTCACGGAGACATGAACCCACTATCGAGCATAAATACTCCCTCTTGGAGTTACTAGCATCAACTTGGCCAGAGCATCTACTAATAACGGAGAGCATGCAAGATCATAAACAACACATAGATATAACTTTGATAATCAACATAACAAGTATTCTCTATTCATCGGATCCCAACAAACGCAACATATAGAATTACGGATAGATGATCTTGATCATGTTAGGCAGCTCACAAGATCCGACAATGATAGCACAATGGGGAGAAGACAACCATCTAGCTACTGCTATGGACCCATAGTCCAGGGGTAGACTACTCACACATCACACCGGAGGCGACCATGGCGGCGTAGAGTCCTCCGGGAGATGATTCCCCTCTCCGGCAGGGTGCCGGAGGCGATCTCCTGGATCCCCCGAGATGGGATCGGCGTTGGCGGCGTCTCTGGAAGGTTTTCCGTATCGTGGCTCTCGGTACTGGGGGTTTCGTCACGGAGGCTTTAAGTAGGCGGAAGGGCAAGTCAAGAGGCGGCACGGGGGGCCACACCCATAGCCGGCGCGGCCAGGGGTGGGGCCGCGCCGCCCTAGGGTTTGGCCACCCCGTGGCCCCTCTTCGTCTCATCTTCGGACTTCTGGAAGCTTCGTGGAAAAATAGGCCCCTGGGCTTTGATTTCGTCCAATTCCGAGAATATTTCCTTACTAGGATTTCTGAAACCAAAAACAGCAGAAAACAGCAACTGGCACTTCGGCATCTTGTTAATAGGTTAGTTCCAGAAAATGCACGAATATGACATAAAGTGTGCATAAAACATGTAGATAACATCAATAATGTGGCATGGAACATAAGAAATTATCGATACGTCGGAGACGTATCAGCTGGCGGCGGGGCTCGGAGTCTTGCTCCTGGTTCCGGCTTGGCGGAGGCCGGCTGCGGCTGCTGCCGCTCGGCTGGTGGCTCGGCCGGCTCGAGCTCGCATGTGTGGCCCGGGAGTCACGGTGCCGGCTTGGTGCTGGGGAGGCGGACTCGGCCGAGTCCCTGGCGCCTTCCCTGTCGTTGCCTGCAGCGCCACGAGCGTGAGAAGCTCTAGGGGCATTGACATACCTGGGGTCGGCCGCCTGCCTGGTGGCTGCGTTGAGCAGCTCAGTCACCCGCTTGGTCTGGCGGCGTAACTCTTCGCCTTCAAGGCGGTTCAGCTCTTCCGCGGCGGCTTGTGCCGCGCGCATGTTCTTGTCGGGGGTGTTGTAGACGGGTTGCTCCGCGGACGGAGTCGGCGAAGGAGCGCCGTCGCGGGCGATCTCGGCGCCAAGGTCGCGGCCCCTGCGGCGGATCTGGCCGGCTCGGCTGGGACCGTCGCCGCCTGGAGTGAGGCCGTGGGCGCGGTTGTACTCGCGCTGGGTGATCTCCATCTGGCGCTTAGCAGCAGCCAGTTCTTCTGTTTGCTTGAGGAGGAGCTGGCGGTGCGCCTCCAAATCCGCCTCGATGGCGGTGGGGTCGGCGCCAGGCGTGAGCGGGGTGCTCAATTTCGCCCGGACTTCGTCCAGCCGGGACGGTGGTGGTGGCGCCTTTGCGCCCGAGCCGGAGGCGTTGGGGTCGATGTTGCGCTCCAGGTTGGGGCCGCGGGTGCGCGGGTTCTTGGTGGGGAGCTCCTCGCCAGCCATCATGACTTGCACGACGGCGGAGCTGGCGGGAGTGCTGCTGCCGGCTCGCGGAGGAGGGCTTGCGCAGCGCAGCACCTGCCGCGGGTAGCGCGGCGATGCGACGGTGGCGACGTAGACGTCGTGGCCGCCGAAGGAGATGACGCTGCCGCCGGCTGGGAAGGGCCGGTCGGCGAAGCAGCCAGCGTTGTCGCTGACGCAGTCGAGGGAGCCGAATCTCCAGATCAAGCCTGAAGCGACTCGCTCGCCGGTGGTGATGGTGAGGCCCGTCCGGATGAAGGCACCGGCCGAGGATGCTGAAGGCCCCACGGTGGGCGCCAAATTTCGTGGTATCGTCACGGCATATGCCATAGGGTGGCTAACGAAGGTGGTTCCTAAGAGATCTCACGGCGGTATCTGGATGCGGGTATGGGGACGAGCGACACGGCGACGTACCCAGGTTCGAGGCCCTCCGATGGAGGTAACACCTCTACTCCTGCTAGAGTGTATATGATGATCACACAATACAAGGTTGCTCCTTGAGCTGTGTCCGGCTGCTCCTGGGAGGCTAAGGAAGACAAGAGTCTCTCTCTCAGGGCAGCGCTAGGGGTGGAAGTGAATGAGAATGATCGATCCTCCCCCGCACGAGGGGGTAACCCAGCTTATATAGGCGCTGGCACTTTACATAAAAGACCCTATAGTCTACTGGCCGGCTTGGCCGGCTCCGGCTTCCGCTCCTTCCCGAGGCAATGACGTCAGGAGCCGTTGAGGCCTCATGGCCTGTCCCATCCGGCTGCCAAGGTCAGCGGTATGGAGAGGAGGTGTCCCTGTCGCCATCAGCCACTGTAGCCAGTACGGATCGACGTAGACCATGATGGCCTGTCCGGCGCGTGGCACTATTGCTCTACAGTGCCCCGCGCTTTACGGAAGATGAAGTCAGCGTGGACTTTGGGAACCCAGATCACCAACCCGGTTCCTTCCAGTGCAAGACTCGCCAGCCTCGAGTCGGTCTGAGGTACAAACCCCCAGTCGGATATGGCTTGTAGAAGCCGGCCCAGCTACAGCATTGGCGGCCGTAGCCAGGCCGACTAGGACCTAGAGCCAGCCGGCTTCCGGACCAGCCGGCCACGGCGCCAGCCGGCTGCTCCTCAGCCGGCCTTTGCCGCGAGCCGGCCAGTGGCCAGCCGGCTGCTCCGCGTCCATTGCCCTACCCGGGGTCTTCCCCCCGACACAAAGGCATGCCAAACCGGATGGTTTGAGCCATCAAGATACCGGTTTAATGTTTATACCGGAGCACAAGATAAGCGTTTGGCTAAGCGGGGCTAAGCCGGTATCCTCAGGAGAGGTATACCGGAACTGGATAGAAAAGATACCGAGCCACCGGAAGGAAGAGCATGTAGGCAGGACTGGTCAAAGGTCCTCTCCGGAGCTAGAAGACGAAGATGAGCTAAGCAAAGTAGCTTTAAACGAAGGGCTGACGATAAAGAGGAGGATGACGATGAAAGAAGCCGGAGGACGTCAGCATCCCTGATTAAAGGAGACCCCGGTCTCATCTATGATTAAAGTAGCTTTGTAAAGTAGCTTTGTAAAGTAGTTTGTCTAGTCAAAGATGCCATTAGGGTTTCTTGCCCTGTAAGCCACCCTCTCCCCTATATAAGGAGAGGGGGCAGCCCTCCTCACGGGCACGGACGCACGGAACATAGAAGGAGAGATTCTGTAAACACAAACCTGTAACCTGTGGAAATCAATGAAGAAAGTGATCTAGAGCGAGTTCTTCCTTGTGTCTTTCTTCTTCAACCTCTAGCCTCGGCTAAGTTCTTGAGGAAACCATCCGGAAGTTCATCCAATCTGATCACAAACCCTCCCCCGAATCCTCTAGCGTCCATTCGGCCCCAGCATAAGCCATCCTATGGCATCTGTCTGTTCACCACGATGACAACATGCCATCATAACCTTGATCATACTATTGTAAGCATATGTAATGAATGCAGCGATCAAAACAATGATAATGCCATGAGTAAACAACTGAATCATAAAGCAAAGACTTTTCATGAATAGTACTTCAAGACAAGCATCAATAAGTCTTGCATAAGAGTTAACTCATAAAGCAATAAATCAAAGTAAAGGTATTGAAGCAACACAAAGGAGGATTAAGTTTCAGCGGTTGCTTTCAACTTATAACATGTATATCTCATGGATAGTGTCAATGTAAAGTAATATAACAAGTGCAATATGCAAGTATGTAGGAATCAATGCACAGTTCACACAAGTGTTTGCTTCTTGAGGTGGAGAGAGATAGGTGAATTGACTCAACATAAAAGTAAAAGAAAGGTCCTTCAAAGAGGAAAGCATCGATTGCTATATTTGTGCTAGAGCTTTTATTTTGAAAACATGAAACAATTTTGTCAACGGTAGTAATAAAGCATATGTATTATGTAAGTTATATCTTACAAGTTGCAAGCCTCATGCATAGTATACTAATAGTGCCCGCACCTTGTCCTAATTAGCTTGGACTACCGGGATCATCGCAATACACATGTTTTAACCAAGTGTCACAAAGGGGTACCTCCATGCCGCCTGTACAAAGGTCTAAGGAGAAAGCTCGCATTTTGGATTTCTCGCTTTTGATTATTCTCAACTGAGACATCCATACCGGGACAACATGGACAACAGATAATGGACTCCTCTTTAATGCATAAGCATGTAGCAACAATTAGTGTTCTCATATGAGATTGAGGATATATGTCCAAAACTGAAACTTCCACCATGATTCATGGCTTTTGTTAGCGGCCCAATGTTCTTCTCTAACAATATGCATGCTCTAACCATTAAATGAGTGGTAAATCTCCCTTACTTCAGACAAGACGGACATGCATAGCAACTCACATGATATTCAACAAAGAGTTGATGGCGTCCCCAGAAGCATGGTTATCGCACAACAAGCAACTTAATAAGAGATAAAGTGCATAAGTACATATTCAATACCACAATAGTTTTTAAGGCTATTTTGTCCCATGAGCTATATATTGCAAAGGCGAATGATGGAAATTTAAAGGTAGCACTCAAGCAATTTACTTTGGAATGGCGGAGAAATACCATGTAGTAGGTAGGTATGGTGGACACAAATGGCATAGTGGTTGGCTCAAGTATTTTGGATGCATGAGAAGTATTCCCTCTCGATACAAGGTTTAGGCTAGCAAAGTTATTTGAAACAAACACAAGGATGAACCGGTGCAGCAAAACTCACATAAAAGACATATTGTAAACATTATAAGACTCTACACCGTCTTCCTTGTTGTTCAAAACTCAATACTAGAAATTATCTAGACTTTAGAGAGAGCAAATATGCAAACCAAATTTAGCAAGCTCTAGGTGTTTCTTCATTAATGGGTACAAAGTATATGATGCAAGAGCTTAAACATGAGCACAACAATTGCCAAGTATCAAATTATTCAAGACATTTTAGAATTACTACATGTAGCATTTCCCGATTCCAACCATATAACAATTTAACGAAGAAGATTCAACCTTCGCCATGAATACTATGAGTAAGGCCTAAGGACATATTTGTCCATATGCAACAGCGGAGCGTGTCTCTCTCCCACACAATGAATGCTAGGATCCATTTTATTCAAACAAAACAAAAACAAAAACAAACAGACGCTCCAAGCAAAGTACATAAGATGTGACTGAATAAAAATATAGTTTCAGGGGAGGAACCTGATGATGTTGTCGATGAAGAAGGGGATGCCTTGGGCATCCCCAACCTTAGACGCTTGAGTCTTCTTAGAATATGCAGGGGTGAACCACCGGGGCATCCCCAAGCTTAGAGTTTTCACTCTCCTTGATCATGTTGCATCATTTCCCTCTCTTGATCCTTGAAAACTTCCTCCACACCAAACTCGAAACAACTCATTAGAGGGTTAGTGCACAATAAAAATTAACATGTTCAGAGGTGACATAATCATTCTTAACACTTCTGGACATTGCATAAAGCTACTGGACATTAATGGATCAAATAAATTCATCCAACATAGCAAAAGAGGCAATGCGAAATAAAATGCAGAATCTGTCAAAACAGAACAGTTCGTAAAGACGAATTTTAAAATGGCACCAGAGTTGCTCAAATGAAAATACCCAAATTGAATGAAAGTTGCGTACATATCTGAGGATCACGCACGTAAATTGGCATATTTTTCTGAGCTACCTACAGAGAGGCAGGTCGAAATTCGTGACAGCAAAGAAATCTGTAACTGCGCAGTAATCCAAATCTAGTATGAACCTTACTATCAAAGACTTTACTTGGCACAACAAAACACAAAACTAAGATAAGGAGAGGTTGCTACAGTAGTAAACAATTTCTAAGACTCAAATATAAAACAAAAATACTGTAGTAAAAACATGGGTTGTCTCCCATAAGCGCTTTTTTTTTAACGCCTTTCAGCTAGGCGCAGAAAGTGTGTATCAAGTAACATCAAGAGACGAAGCATCAACATCATAATCTATTATATACTAAAAGCAAAATACGGATGTTTTAAATAGAGACATCACGTTAATCCACATCATCATAATTAGTTTTGATAGTTAGATCTAAAACTGGTGGCTAGGATTTATAAATGACAATCATAATATTTACGTAACAAATATGTCAGACATGTTCCAATTAATTTGTACACATGTTGGGTCCAACGCAATAACAGATCGTGCCATGCATACCTTATATACATCACCTGAATTCTGTACAATACTTAAAAAAATAACGTGTAGTCGCTATCCCGGCCGGACCACCACGTATGGGAAACACGTATGGGAAGCGGTCTCCCGTAATTAAGTTGGCCGGATTAAAGAAAAGAAAGTTTGTTGGTAATTTGTTTCCACACGACACAAGGTGAAGGTCTCATCCGTTCAGCATATAAGGGAAAAACAAGAATTAGCTGATTTATTTCAACATATCGTGTTCAACATAAGGGAAACAAATAAGATATTTCCAAAGAATGTAGATGTAGGTACATCCGTTCAACTAAAAGAAAACTAAGCATTGTAGCTAGCTTAGCTAGACCACGGTTACAGGGCAGATGTGATATATAAGCCGTATATACATACTCTATGTAATTAAGCTTATAGCTGGTATTAATATAATTTGCTCAAATTTAAAAACTTTTGGGAAAAATTGACATAATTTATAATTTTTTTCTGAATATCTCGGAAGGAATATCAGCCAGTATTTCCGATAGTCATAACGGTACCTTGCAATATTTTTACACAAACGAGAAAAAAAAACCTTGATTATCTACAGAACTTTTTTTCACGGGAGAAAATATAACATGAATTCAAAAAATATTATTCAGAAGATAGGGTACGATCCATGCCGACCTACAGGTACATCTATCCGATTGGATCTCGCATCAAAAAAATTCACAATGAACAAACTTTATCTATATTAATATGATTTGCTCAAATATAAATAAGTTCAGAAAAATTTGAAGAATTTATGAATTCATTTTGAATATCTCATGCAAAATACCAGCCTGTATTCCAGTACCTAGAGGCAATTTTACCCAACCGAGAAAAAAAAACCTTGACTGTATGTAGAATATTTTCCCGCGAGTGGAAAGCTACCGCGAATTTCAAATATATTATTAAACAGATAGGGTACGATCAATGTCAACCTACACATATATCTACCAGATTGGATCTCACTTCAAATGGATGGAAATTAGGCAGAATACACACTACTACCTTCTCTCCCTGCAAAAAAAACTAGCTGGTTGTCAAGGGTTATCTTCGTAGGCGTATCAACAAAAAGAAAGAAATAAACTTTATACACAAAATCAGCCATATCGTGGTGGAAATGTAAATATGTGCTAAGCTATAAAGTATAAACTGTGCACTTAACGTATCATAGCTTGAGTATAATGATCGGTAAATATGCACGTTTGAGCCAACTGATCAAAAGAAGTGGATTTCTAATTTCATCTATAACACATATAAAGAGATATAAATGTTTATAAAACATTAATCGTGCTCTAGGATGCAAACCTTACTTGATGGATAGGGAAACCCAAACAGATTCACGTTGAAATGAGAATAAAAAAACTGTAATGTATTAGATAAAATATCAATAGATTACAACACAAACTAATATTCTGAAGTTCTAACATCTATCTATCTATTTTTGTGTACTATTTAACTATATTACCCCCTTCAATAGAAATTGTCACATTCTACAAATTAAAGAGGATGCCCTTGCATTTGCGAGGGCCACACTGCTAGTTTGTTCTAATAATAGAATCAAAAGGTAACTTCATTCTCTTTCTAGGGAAGTGTTCCATACCTTTTTTGAGAGGAAATTGATATTTAATATTACCTTCCTTCATATCAATGGTAGCACCAACAGTTCGAAGAAAAGGTCTTCCCAATATAATGGGACAAGATGCATTGCATTCAATATCCAAGACAACAAAATCAACGGGGACAAGGTTATTGTTAACCATAATACGAACATTATCAACTCTCCCCAAAGGTTTCTTTATAGCATTATCAACAAGATTAACATCCAAATAACAATTTTTTAATGGTGGCAAGTCAAGCATATCATAGATTTTCTTAGGCATAACAGAAATACTTGCACCAAGATCACATAAAGCATTACAATCAAAGTCATTGATCTTCATCTTAATGATGGGCTCCCAACCATCTTCTAACTTTCTAGGAATAGAGGTTTCAAGTTTTAGTTTCTCTTCTCTAGCTTTTATGAGAGCATTTGTAATATGTTTTGTAAAGGCCAAATTTATAGCACTAGCATTGGGACTTTTAGCAAGTTTTTGTAAGAACTTTATAACTTCAGAGATGTGGCAATCATCAAAATCTAAATCATTATGAGCTACAGCAATGGGATCATCATCCCCAATTTTGGAAAAAATTTCAGCAGTTTTATCACAAGCAGTTTCAGCAGTTTTAGCAGTTTCCGGCAGTTTTGCAGGCTTTGCATTAGAAGTAGAAACATTGCCAACACCAATTCTTTCACCATTATTAGTAGGAGGTGCAGCAACATGTGGAGCATTAACATTACTAGTGGTGGTAATAGTCCAAACTTTAGCTATATTATTCTCTTTAGCTAGTTTTTCATTTTCTTCTCTATCCCACCTAGCACGCAATTCAGCCATTAATCTTATATTCTCATTAATTCTAACTTGGATGGCATTTGCTGTAGTAACAATCTTATTATCAATGTCCCTATTAGGCATAACTTTCAATTTTAAAAGATCAACATCAGAGGCAAGTCTATCAACCTTAGAAGCAAAAATATCAATTTTATCAAGCTTTTCCTCAACAGATTTGTTAAAAGCAGTTTGTGTACTAATAAATTCTTTAAGCATGGCTTCAAGACCAGGGGGTACACTCCTATTATTGTTGTAAGAATTCCCATAAGAATTACCATAACCATTACCATTAGCAGAATATGGCCTATAGTTGTTACCCAAATTATTCCTATAAGCATTGTTGTTGAAATTATTACTTTTAATGAAGTTCACATCAACATTTTCTTCTTGAGCAACCAATGAAGCTAAAGGAACATTATTTGGATCAACATTAGATCTACCATTCACAAGCATATACATAATCACATCAATCTTATCACTCAAGGAGGAGGTTTCTTCGACAGAATTTACCTTCTTACCTTGTGGAGCTCTTTCCGCGTGCCATTCAGAGTAATTGATCATCATATTATCAAGAAGCTTTGTAGCCGCCCCCAAGGTGATGGACATAAAGGTACCTCCAGCAGCTGAATCCAATAGGTTCCGCGAAGAAAAATTCTGTCCTGCATAGAAAGTTTGGATGATCATCCAAGTAGTCAGTCCATGGGTTGGGCAATTCTTTACCAAAGAGTTCATTCTTTCCCAAGCTTGTGCAACATGCTCATTATCTAATTGTTTAAAATTCATTATGCTACTTCTCAAAGATATAATTTTAGCGGGAGGATAATATCTACCAATAAAAGCATCCTTACATTTAGTCCATGAATCAATACTATTCTTAGGCAAAGATAGCAACCAATCTTTAGCTCTTCCTCTTAATGAGAAAGGAAACAATTTCAATTTTATAATATCACCATCTACATCTTTATACTTTTGCATTTCACATAGTTCAACAAAATTATTGAGATGGGCAGTAGCATCATCAGAACTAACACCAGAAAATTGCTCTTGCATAACAAGATTCAGTAAAGCAGGTTTAATTTCAAAGAATTCTGTTGTAGTAGCAGGTGGAGCAATAGGTGTGCATAAGAAATCATTATTATTTGTGGTTGTGAAGTCACACAACTTAGTGTTTTCAGGAGTATTCATTTTAGCAACAGTAAATAAAGAAAACTAGATAAAGTAAATGCAAGTAACTAATTTTTTTGTGTTTTTGATATAGAGTGCAAGACAGTAAATAAAGTAAAGCTAGCAACTAATTTTTTTTGTGTTTTGATATAATGCAGCAAACAAAGTAGTAAATAAAATAAAGCAAGACAAAAACAAAGTAAAGAGATTGGATTGTGGAGACTCCCCTTGCAGCGTGTCTTGATCTCCCCGGCAACGGCGCCAGAAAAAGAGCTTGATGGCGTGTAACTCACACGTTCATTGGGAACCCCAAGAGGAAGGTATGATGCGCACAGCAGCAAGTTTTCCCTCAGAAAGAAACCAAGGTTTATCGAACCAGGAGGAGCCAAGAAGCACGTTGAAGGTTGATGGTGGCGGAGTGTAGTGCGGCGCAACACCAGGGATTCCGGCGCCAACGTGGAACCTGCACAACACAACCAAAGTACTTTGCCCCAACGAAACAGTGAGGTTGTCAATCTCACCGGCTTGCTGTAACAAAGGATTAACCGTATTGTGTGGAAGATGATTGTTTGCAGAAAACAGTAAAGAACAAGTATTGCAGTAGATTGTATGCGATGTAAAGAATAGGACCGGGGTCCACAGTTCACTAGAGGTGTCTCTCCCATAAGATAAATAGCATGCTGGGTGAACAAATTACAGTCGGGCAATTGACAAATAGAGAGGGCATAACAATGCACATACATGATATGATGAGTATTGTGAGATTTAATTGGGCATTACGACAAAGTACATAGACCGCTATCCAGCATGCATCTATGCCTAAAAAGTCCACCTTCAGGTTATCATCCGAACCCCTTCCAGTATTAAGTTGCAAAACAACAGACAATTGCATTAAGTATGGTGCGTAATGTAATCAATAACTACATCCTCGGACATAGCATCAATGTTTTATCCCTAGTGGCAACAGCACATCCACAACCTTAGAACTTTACATCACTGTCCTGCATTTAATGGAGGCATGAACCCACTATCGAGCATAAATACTCCCTCTTGGAGTTAAGAGCAAAAACTTGGCCAGAGCCTCTACTAATAACGGAGAGCATGCAAGATCATAAACAACACATAGGTAATAGATTGATAATCAACATAACATAGTATTCTCTATCCATCGGATCCCGACAAACACAACATATAGAATTACAGATAGATGATCTTGATCATGTTAGGTAGCTCACAAGATCCAACAATGAAGCACATAAGGAGAAGACGACCATCTAGCTACTGCTATGGACCCATAGTCCAGGGGTGAACTACTCACTCATCACTCCGGAGGCGACCATGGCGGTGAAGAGTCCTCCGGGAGATGATTCCCATCTCCGGCAGGGTGCCGGAGGCGATCTCCAGAATCCCCCGAGATGGGATTGGCGGCGGCGGCGTCTCAGTAAGGTTTTCCGTATCGTGGCTCTCGGTACTGGGGGTTTCGCGACGAAGACTTTAAGTAGGCGGAAGGGCAATGCGGGGGGCCACACGAGGGCCCCACACGCCAGGGCTGCGCGGCCTAGGGCTGGGCCGCGCCGCCCTGTTGTGGCGGTGCCTCGTGGCCCCACTTCCTTTCCCCTTCGGTCTTCTGGAAGCTTCGTGGCAAAATAGGACCCTGGGCGTTGATTTCGTCCAATTCCGAAAATATTTCCTTTGTAGGATTTCTGAAACCAAAAACAGTAGAAAACAGCAACTGGCTCTTCGGCATCTTGTTAATAGGTTAGTGCCGGAAAATGCATAAATACGACATATAATGTGTATAAAACATGTAGATATCATCAATAATGTGGCATGGAACATAAGTACGTCGGAGACGTATCATAGCTCTCGAGGTGCCGATGATTTCTGGTGCGGTGTCGATGGTTTCCTTAGGAATACTTGCGATTATCGCCAGAGTATTAGCGCCTTCGACCGAGACCTTGTCATCAACTACCGAAGGTGCAATAGCTGGAACTGCCATTGCAGAATCATCTGGTTTCTTCTTTGACTTCTTAATGCTATCATCCTCCTTAAGATTGGGATCTTTGTCACGATAAGCTAACTGCTTAGAGGGAAAGTCGATAGTTTCCTGTTTTACTCCAAACTTAGCAGCAATCTTCTGAAACTTGTGGTCGCAATTATCTGACCGAGAGAAACTTCCATGGACTGTGACATTGGTCCCATTGTTGCCTGGAATTTTGAGCTTTAGGTATGCATAATCTGGCACAACCATGAACTTGGCATAACCTGGTCTCACGAGTATAGCGTGGTAGTGCGATTCCCAATTCACTACCTCAAATTCGATCCTTTCTTTCTTGAAATTGTCGGGTTTCCCGAAGACGACATTCAAGGAAATTCTGCCAAGAGGGTATGCTGGCAAAGTAGGGACAATTTCATGGAAACATGTATCAGAATCCTCTAACATATTGGTTGCGATGCCCATATTTTTGACTGTGCTTGCGAATATCAGATTTAATCCACTTCCACCATCCATGAACACTTTGCTCGTACTGAATCCTCCGATTTGTGCTTCGATTACCAAGGCAACATGACCTGGTCTTGAGATAGACATCAGATGGTTGGCCCTGCTAAACAGGATGCTCTGCGACGACCAATCGACATATTCCGGAATGTTCTCCATGGTACTTTCCGCGAGGTTAATTTCTTGCATAAGCTTCTTCATCTCTCTTCTAGAAACACCAGTTTTGTGAATCATGCTCATTTGTCCCCGTGGTGGGGGGAAAGCTTCATTAGAATTACGAGTTTCAACTTGTTGAACTTGGTGCTGAGGTAGAGGTGGTGGCGGGTTCGGCTGCTACGGCTGTCCCCTGCCTATTTCGTTGAACTTTTGAATACCAATAAACTGCCGACAATCTCTGAGCAAATGACTCGACTTTTTGGTGTTATCCTTGGGATCAATGTACGCGTGTATGTAAGACGGAGCATTTAGCTGTTCAGCAAAGGGTAACTCTGGGACCCTTGAAGGTCGCTCCCTGTAATTGTCGTGATTCGCTCCCGATTTATTACGATTGCTGTCCCGATGATCATCATGCCTATCGCCACGTTGATCATCGTATCAATTGTCACGCCGATCGGAATATCCGGCAGCTACAATGTTAGTATCATCGTACCCACGGTCTTTCCTCTTCTTACGGCGATCACGCCGATGGCCTGAATCATGCCTCTGCTGGTCATCATCTTCATCGTCACTGCGCGGACGAGGTTTCCTTACGTGATCTTCTCCGTCAGCCCAACTGTTAGCAATCTCCATAAGCTTAGTAATAGTTTTTGGCTTCTTTCGACCAAGTTCTTCGATATAGGATTCTCGTCAGATGCCATCACTGAAGGCATCAATTGCTCTGTCGACGGAAACATCTTCAGCAGCGTTTAGGAGCTTAGTAAAGTGCCCAATGTATGTGTGCATTGATTCCTTTGGCTTCTGCTGACACTGACGTAGTTCTTCAATTTCGATCGGTCTCTTATACATGGCCTGAAAGTTTTTGACAAAGGCGTCGACCAAATCTTCCCAGGATCTGATAGATCCTTTCGGCAGGCCTCTCAACCATGCTCGTGCCGAATCTTTCAGGTAAAGTAGCCGACATTGCATTGCTGCTATTTGATTTCCCTTGTGTAATATCACAGTTTGTAAGTAATCATCTATCCAAGACCTCGGCTCTTACTGTCCGTCATATTTAGGAGCATCAGTGGGAGTAGGCTTGAATCTCTTCGGTGGCATCGTCTCCCGAATCTTATAACTTAAGCAATCGGCTCCTCGAAGTTCGCCATCATATTACTGGGTTTCCTCGGAATTGTTGCTATGATATCCTTCTCTTGCAGCACGTCGACATCGAGATTTGTCGTTTCTGATCTGTGTAATATCATCACGAGCGTCTTTCGAACGATGCTTGGATCCACTACCCTGATGCGTAGTTTTCTCCTTCCTAGGGACGAGCTTATTTCCAAGGATCACGAGACTGTCCAACGCACCTCGATATGCTTGTGGCATGGGCCCATTGGGTGTCGGCTGGTGATTGATCAAGTAGGCTGCATGTAACACCCCAAAATTTCAAAACAAAGAAAAACTCAATTTCCCTATTTCCAAAATTTGGAGCCAACAAATTTTTTGAATCACTTGCATAGTGCCATGCATGTATGTGGTGATCTTGTCCATGATTGTTTGTTTGAAGTGATGAACATGTTTTATACCCTAAACCCTACCCCTTTTCAAACTCAAATAGAAAACAAGAAAAGAAAAGAAAATAAAATGGTAAGGCATATGTGAGTTTATGGCCATAATTGCAAATCTTGACCTATGTCACATTTACTTTACCTAAATGATTGTTAAACTTAACCTAACACTCAATGAACCCAAAACAATGACCTTTGGTCAAAGAAAATGAAAATAAAATAAAAACATGGAATTCACATATGAGCTTATGGACACTTTTGCAAATCTTTAACCTAGGCCATTTTACTTTGTGTTGATGGTTTGGAGACATGACTAAATTCAAAATAATAACATTTTAATCAAAGAAACCCAAATCAAATCAAAAGAAATAGCAAAACCAAGTGACATGTGATAATGGTCAAATCTGCCAATTTTAACATCTTACCCACTTTGAGCCCCTGTATTAAGAGATTTTTAAACCAAACTTTCTCAACCATTTGCTCCTCGTCCAAGACCTCATCAAGGTGATCACAATGGTGAAAACCAACCTTCCAAACTCATTTTCAAATTCTTAATATAAGCAGGCAAAGTAGCAACTTTGAAACAGAAACTAAATCAACCCAAGTTTGATTTTTCCCAAATCTCTTCCAAATTCCAAACCAACACCATCATGAGGTGCCAAACATTATTTGAGACACCCCCATAAAATTTTGTGCCAAAATTCAAAAGTGAGTTTCTTTCAGCCATTGTACCAAACACCTTATGAGCACCAATTTACCAACTACACACACCACAATGTCCAACAGGTTTTAGCCTAAACCATCCATGCTTGTGTCATCCTTAGTGTCCTCTTACATCCCCTGGACCATGCCAAGCACTCACACCACTGTTCCTTGATGACCATGACCATGGCAAGGTCATGCCGAGCCACTCATGCCACCCTCCATGCCAAATCCCTCTCCACTCCTCTCTGGTCCCTATCACCTTTTCAAATAGACGACACTCATTCCCCTGGTCACGCTCGTACTCACCAAGGACGAAGGAGAGCACCACACTGACCTGGCCAGCCCGCGCCCATGCCGCCCAGAATGCGCCAGAGCGCTCCAGGACACGCCCTAGATGCGCCAGTACACCGTCTCGCCCCGTCAGCCTCGTCCTTCCCTTGACCTCTCCTTCTGCACCGTGCATCACTATGTCACCCTCTACCTCCCAGACACGCTCGCTTGCACCGGAGAGGACGGCCGCCGTCGTCACCGTCGACGATTTTCCGCCACGGTACTGCGAGCTCACGTCACCCTCCCGCCCACGTCAATGCTCCGTTTTCCGTGCCATCACGCCCGTCGTGCTCACAATAATGCCAGGAACAGCTCCGTATCCTCTCCCACTCCCCTCCGACGCTGTAGCTCCGTCGCCACCATTGCCATGCCCGTGCGCCTCGGACTCGCTCGCCCGCTATAAAAGGAGCCCCTCCCCAAGCCTTATGAGCACACCACTCGCCTCCCCTCTTCTCCCTGAGCCTCCTCGAACCCTCGCCACTCCACTTTATCACCGGTAGCCCGCTAATTTCTCGCCGAAGTCCGCGGAGCCACCGCAGACAAATATGACGCTAGGAGCCGCCCCAGGAGTCGCCGCTTGTACCAGGAGGACCGCCGTCGTCGACAACCTCGCCATGCATCAACGCCACTCGTCGCCAGCCAACGGTGAGCCCGCCGACCCCCTAGCCTCGCCGCCAGAAGGGCTGGGTCTCGTCGGAGACGACGACGCACCTCACCCATGCGATCTAGTTCTAATCCTACGGCTCTAGTTGTTGCGTACCGTTTCGGGTTTGATAAGCCACTGACGAGTGGGTCCCTTTGTCAGGCGGCCCACGTGTGCGAGACGCACTGCTGGGCCGGCCCGTTTTCTTTTTCCCCTCTGGCCCGTTTAGTTTTCCCACGCAGCCCAATAATTTCAAATTCGATTTATTTCGTTTAACAGAGATTCAATATTGGTGCCCAATTCAAAATTTAATAGCACCAAATCTACTGAGCCAAATTTGATGAATTTTATATTTCTGGAAAGCTTATGAAATTCTCTATCCAACCCCACTTGTCTCAAATTTAGATCACTTGCAATGAAAATAACAAGTCAGTACCTTATCCAAATTCAAATATTTATTAAAAATCAACCATAATGAATTTTGAGTTGATTCCAACTCTCAAAAATCACATTTCATATTTTCTATCTGAATATATAAAAATATGACATGGTTGTTTCATATGATCGTGGGCTAGATTCAAATAGTGGCTATGTGGCCATTTCTAGCTCATTTAAATTATTTCAAAAATAGTATTTAAATCCTATGAGATATAGGATCTCATTTAAATCACTTTTCCAAGTGAGTGAATGTGAGGTAATGACCTTGGTCTACCAAACCTCATATTTTGAATTACTTGAGAATATAAAATCTTTTCCAAGTAGTATTTAAAATGCATGAGATGTAGTATCTCATTTAAATCATTTTTCCCAAATGATAAATATGAAGTGTTGACTTTGGTCAACATGATCTCATACTTATTATTTGAGGATATTAAATCTTAGTAATGTTCAATGAGAGGAATTTATTCTTCAAAGGAAATAAATGGAAACCCTAGTCAATATTTCAATGAGAGAAAATTATTTTTCTTAAAAAGAAAACAAAGCCAACCACAATATTAAAAATGGTGTGATGATAGACTAGCTTGTGTGAGCCACTTGATTTTTAAGTACTTAAGTCTTGCTTGGTGATTGTGTACCTCGTATTCATTTATAGACGCTAGTACCGAGTGCTACGAGGAAGAAGAAGTCTACGAAGAAGAAGAAAAAACTTTGATCACTACACCACTCAAGGCAAGCTATACTCTTGTAAGCTACCTCAATGCAAGCTCTACTAGAGCAAGGCACCATTACAATGTTATTTTGTGTTTAAGGATTCCAATCCCAAGTTTTTATCTTGCAAGCTTTTACTATTGGTTATCAAAGGTTATTTTGTTCATAGTTCACTTTGGTCTAGATATGAAGTACTACAAGAGCATCACAGTTATCCTAGAGAACTACAAGTTACACTACTAGGAAAAGGCCTAGCCGTAAGGTTGACTTCAGTGGCGCACCATGATGGCCGTGCGCCACTACTACTTAGCAGTGGCGCACCACAAAATGGTGGGCCACTGTTACAAATGTAGTAGTGGCGCACCTTGTTTGTGGTGCGCCATTACTATTTCCTGGCAGGAGGCCAGCTCCTACCCAAAACTAATAGTGGCGCACGTCTCTGTGGTGCGCCACTGCTACTTTGCTTACTTATGGCGCATGGCGTAGTGGTGCGCCACTGCTAGGAGGTGGCCAGGGCCCTTTAGAGATGAGGGCTTTAGCAATGGCGCACTGCCGTGGTGCGCCACTACTAGCTATGGCGCACCGCCGACATGGTGCGCCACTGCTAAGTTGGGCAGGGGCGTGGGTTGCGCAGGTACCAGGTGAGTAGTGGCGCACCACTTAGCAGTGCGCCATTGCTATGTCACCCTAGCAGTGGCGCACGGCTAGGTGGTGCGCCACTGCTAACCTGGGACCATTTCCTGCTTTTCACCCTCCACTCACATGTGCCACCCACTTTCCCCAAACACTCTTCCACCACCACCTCCCACCAAATCTGGATCTGGTCGTGTTGCCCCTCCTTCCCACCTCATTTTCACCTCTTCATTCACCAAAATTAAGTTGGTAAACTTAATTTTCTTCATAGGTAAGTAATGGTGAAGCTTTCTTAGCTCAATACCCTACTCAATCTCAACTTTTTATCTCATCCAACACTCTAGGTCTCGCCGTATCGGTAACTTTGTTGGTTTTATGCTTTGTGTGTGACCGGTTCCGATCGTCTTGCACACACACGTGTGTGTGCATATATGTTATGCGAAGCTCATGTGTTGTGCGCATGCGCGAAAAGCGTCTCGATCACGTGCATGTGTGTTGTATGCGAAGCCTCCACATGTGTTGTATATGCAAAGCCTCCGATCCACACATGTGTTGCATGTGTTTGTTTGCAGGGATTTGGAATGCGATGGAGTTGCCAATATTTTGCCGAAATGTTGATTCATTTCCGTTTCGGCGAATAGTGGGCATACTACGCATATACATATGTCCTATTTTTAGGGAAGGTCATGCCAAAATTTTCTTTTGGTATGCTAAGATATCCATTTTCTCTATACCCGCAGGCGACCATGGTCCGCATGATGAGCGAAGGCGTTGTGGCTAGGTTTTTGAAAGCCGCGACAGCCGAGATGATTAGAAATAACCAAAAGGAGATAAGATGTCCGTGTCGAAGATGCAAGCCGACGAGCCTTATGGACCCTAAAGCCGATATGGTGCGGGACCACCTTCTCATGCGTGGTTTCATGGATGGCTATCGGTGGGAAGGAGACGAAGATGATTATGAATTTGTCCATGGGATTTCAACAAGAAATAAGGAAGGAGGTGATCAGGATGTAGAAGATCTCGGACATGATCAGGATGTAGAAGATCCCGGAGATGATCATGATCACAATGTAGGAGATCCTGGACCTGATGATGAGGAAGATCAAGATGGAGGTTATCATGACGATCATGAAGATGAAGACGATGGACCATCGTCGATGGACTGGGTGCAGGACCCTTATCTTCAAGAGCAGCTTCTCAAGCAGACGAGTAACGCAAGAGCTGCCGCCCGAGAGAAAGCCAAGATGGATCAACTAGAGGTAGACGCGGTTACTCCATTGTATGAAGGATGCAGGCCGGAGGATACCCGCCTGAAAGTAATGCTCATGGCTCTGGAGATGAAGGTAAAGCACAAAATGACCGACACATCCTTCAACGACAACATGTCATTCTGGCAGGAACGTCTTCCCAAAGGTAACACGTGTCCGACTAGTATCGAGGAGGCCAAGAAAATCGTGTGTCCTCTGGATTTACCGCATGTGAAATATCATGTGTGCTTGAACGATTGCATCATTTATCGGAACGAGCACGCGGCGTGTACCCTATGTCCGGTGTGCGGCGTCAGTCGGTACAAGAAGGGGAAGAAAGCTCCTCGGAAGGTGGTGTGGTACTTTCCGATCACTCCTCGTCTGCAGCGGTATTTCGCGGATCGTAAGCAAGCAAAGCTAATGCGCTGGCACGCGGAGATGAGGAAGGTAGAAGATGACGCAGATGATCCGGACAAAAAGAAAAAGGACAGGATGTTGAGACACCCTTCGGATGCTAGCCGGTGGAATGCGTTGAACCTCGAGTACCCAGAATTTGGGGATGATCCTAGGAACATAAGGCTGGGCGCGAGCACCGATGGAGTCAATCCGTTTGGCAGCCAGAGCAGCACGCATAGCACCTGGCCCGTGTTTGTGTGGATGTACAACCTCCCCCCCTGGTTGTGCATGAAGAGGAAGTACATTCAAATGAGTATGCTAATTGAAGGGCCAAAACAACCAGGGAACAACATCAATCTGTATATGGGGCTTCTGAAAGAGGAGCTAGCCACGCTATGGGACACGCCTGCCAATACGTGGGACGCCGCCGTGGAAGAATATTTCCCTATGAGAGCCGCACTGCCGGGAAAGAAGCGAAAGGCGCCGGAGCCGCTGCTTAAGGTATGGAAGACGAGGTCTGTTTTCTGGGACTTGCCGTACTGGAAGATCCTCCGTGTGCCTCACAGCCTTGATGTCATGCACATCACGAAGAACGTGTGCGAGAGTCTGCTTGGTACCCTCCTCAACATGCCAGAGAAGACCAAAGATGGGCCGAAAGCAAGGTACGACTTGCAATCAATTGGGATCAGGGAGGAGCTTCACGCGGGACGCCCTAATGATGATGATCATGATGACGATGACGATGATGAGGCGGAGGACACACAAAGTCGTCGCAAGGGCAAAAATGCCAAAAAGATTGAATATTACTGCCCCCCCCCCCCCCGCGTGCTTCACTCTAATTCAGAAGGAGATCGAGCAGTTTTTCGACTGTCTCCTAGGAGTAAAACTTCCCTACGGTTATGCGGGGAAGATAAGCAGGTACCTAGACAAAGCGAAGCAGAGGTTCAGCGGGATGAAGTCTCACGACTGTCACGTGCTGATGACGCAGATACTTCCGGTTGCAATCCGTGGGATCATGGACGCGCACGTCCGTGAAATGCTTTTTGGCCTATGCAACTTTTTCGACGTCATCTCTCGGAAGTCTGTTGGCGTGAGGCAACTTAGAAGGCTACAGGAAGAGATCGTGGTGATACTGTGCGAGCTTGAGATGTACTTCCCGCCCGCATTCTTCGACGTTATGGTGCATCTGCTGGTACATATCGTGGAGGATATCATCCAACTGGGGCCAACGTTCCTGCACAGCATGATGCCGTTCGAAAGGATGAATGGTGTCATCAAAGGGTACATTCGCAACAGGGCACGTCCAGACGGAAGCATAGCCAAGGGCTTTCTGACCGAAGAGTGCATCTCCTTCTGCACGAGTTATCTAGAAATCGAGAACCCCGTTGGCCTGCCCGTAAACAGGCATCTCGGGAAGCTCGCTGGATGGGGTCACCGTGACGGTAGCCGCGAAATGCATGTCGACTTCAAGGGTCGAATCGCCAACTTTGAAAGAGCAAACCTAGTCGCGCTACAACACATAGACGTGGTCGATCCTTGGGTGGTAGAGCACAAAACCTTCATCGCAAAGACATACAGTGATCAGGGCCAACAGAGGACGGACGGAGATATAATCAAAGAGCACAACTCAACCTTCACGCGGTGGTTCAAGGACAAGATGCTGACGTACCCTATAGATGAGGATTCTTCTGCGGAAGAAAAACTCATATTCGCCTTGTCACAGGGCGCCGAACACAACCTGATGACATTTCAGGCGTACGATATCAACGGCTACACATTCTACACCGAGGAAAAGGACATGAAGAGCGATTATCAGAACTCCGGGGTAACGATGGAGTCCTACACCGATGACGTCAAGCAGAGATACTACGGAAAGATCGAGGAGATCAGGGAGCTGAGCTACGCCGGAGAGAATGTGCCGATGTTCCGTGTCAGGTGGGCCAAGAACGTCATAAAAGAAGACCGTCATTTCACCACCATGGTTATACCCGAAGCCAAATCCAAGACAGCGGGCGCAAAGGTCACCGCGAAATATGAGCCATGGGTACTAGCTTCCCAAGTGGACCAATGCTTCTTCATTACCGACCCGCAAAAGCCCAGCCGTGTTGTCGTGAGGAGAGGCAAAAGGAGCATCATCGGAATGGATGGAGCTGCCAACGAGCTAGACTTTGACCAGTACGGCGATCCGAAGATGGAAGATGACGACGACGATGATGAAGAACCATACACAACAAGAAGAAGCAGGACCACCCTACCTAAAGGCCGTCCATTCAAGAGAAGAAGTCAAGGAGTTCCGGGGCTAAATTATTCAACCGCGAGAAAGAAGGGCAAGAAGATTGTGAAAAGATAATTATGTATCATTTTCTTGTATGAATAATGGATGTCATATTGTTAATCTACACATTGTACCGATCAAAATAGACATATAATTTATATTTTTGGATATTTTCTAGATTCTATAGTATTTTAAATATTCTACATAAGTATAATTATTTATGCCTTTTATTTTGGTGTATTATGCTATTTTGGATGTTTATTATAGTGTTAAATCAATTTAAAAAGAAAAGGAAAAAAAATTGGGGCCGCCAGGGTTCGAATCTGGCCGGCAGGGTTTGGCACAAACCAACCAGGGACAGAGCCAGTGCGGTACTAATCGGAATACGTCAAATCTCCACGCGTTTTGCTTTTGACCTAGACATAAAGTGGTAGTGGCGCACCCCTAGAGGTGCGCTATTGCTAAGCCTCATAGTGGCGCACCACTAGAGGTGCGCTATTGCTAAGGGTGTCTGGGACTTAGCCAAAAATCCCCCGTCCCGACCACGCATCCTCCATTCCCCATTCTTCCCCAGTACCCCTCGATCCTCTCCGACGGCGGTGGCCGCCCCTCCCCCGAACGACGCGAGCGACCCCGGTGACGCCCTCCTCTCCTCGCCACCTCTCCGACGCCCTCACCACCCCGGCGACGCCCTCCTCTCCTTGCCACCCCGGCGACGCCCTCCTCTGCATCGTCACCGACGCCCCCTCGATCTTGATCTCCGGCGGCCAGATCCCCTCGATTTCCCTCCTGCCACCGGCGGGTGCCTCTCCTCTGCATCGTCACTGACGCCCCCTGCTCCTCCACATCGGCGCCTCCACAACGGAACCCTGCTCCTCCACATCAGCGTCCTCATCTGCGAGCTCGTCGGCATCCTCGTCTGAGACCTCCACCACAACGCCATCATCTTCGAGGGTGAGCGAAGCCTCCTGCCCCATCTCCCCTCTCCCCTGCCCTCTCCCCTGCTAGCAGTAGGTTCCTCTCCCCTCCCCTCTCCCCTCAGTAGGTTCTCTGTGAATTAGCTACTAGCTAATGTTCTCTAAAACTTTGCAAATGAAATATTCGAAATGTTTCAAATTAAAAGTGGTGCTACTGCTAGCAGCAGGTTCATTTAGTTTCATTGCTACTACTAGCAGTAGTTTCATTTAATTTGGTGATATAGAAATAGCTAGGATTTGTTACTGCTAGGATTTGTTAGCAGTTTCATTTAGTTTAGGTGGCAGTAGCAAATTTAGGTTTAGGAAATTTAGGTTTAGGTGGCAGTAGCTTATGTTCATCCACTGCTTAAGTTAATATATGCTCTTTCAGGTTTCATGTAATTCTAGGAATATGTTGTTGCATGAATGTTTGCATTCATGCTAGGTAACTCTTTTATTTTTAGAGTTCAAATCTTACTGGTGCTTGCTAGGTGTTGCTGCTGCTACTAGGTGCTTGCTAGTTGCTTCCTGGTGCTTGCTAGGTGTTGCTGCTGCTGGTGCTTGCTAGTGCTTGCTGCTGCTTGCTGGTGCTTGCTAGTGCTTCCTGGTGCTTGCTGCTGCTGCTAGGTTGTTAGGTTGCTGTTAGTAGCTAGGTTGTTAGTTGCTAGGTTGATTGCTGCTGCTGCTAGGTTGTTAGTTGCTAGGTTGATTGCTAGGTTTAGGAAATTTAGGTTGATGGTTGCTGCTGCTAGGTTGTTAGTTGCTAGGTTGATTGTTGCTGCTGGTAGGTTTAGGAAATTTAGGTTTAGGTGGCAGTAGCTTATAGCTTGCTTGCTGCTGCTATGTGCTTACAATTTAAAGCAGTTAGTTTTTTTAGCTTACTAGATGAAAGCTTGATATTCTTGCTGCATATGTGTATCATTTAGTTCATTGAGCCCATCCTTTAGTGATGTTGCTTGCTGGTGCTACCTAGGCTGCTGCTAGGTAGCTCTTTTATTTTTAGAGGTGAGGTGCTGCTAGGTGCATGTGCTAGGTAGCTCTTTATTTTTAGAGTTCAAAGCTTACTGACTTTTTTTATTTTGAACATTTGCAAGGCTGAGACTTGGAGCAGGAGCAGGAGAAGCACGCCGCGCCGCCCTCGACTGCTAACGCCGCTGCAGAAGACCTCACCTCTCGACCCGGAGCAACACCTCACCTCTCGGCGACTCCCCGCGACTCACAGTGAGCAACACCTCACCTCTCTCCTGCTTGTTGGTGCTATCTGCTAGGCTGTTGTAGCTCTTTTATTTTTATAGTTCAAAGCTTACTGACTTTTTATTTTGAACATTTGCAAGGCTGAGACTTGGAGCAGGAGCAGGAGAAGCACACCGCGTCGCCCTCGACTGCTAACACCGTTGCAGAAGACCGCCGCCGCATCCTCCAAGGTAGCCCTCGATGCTGATGGTGCTTGCTGCTGCTGCTTGCTATTGCTGCTAGCTTGTTGCTTGCTGCTTGTTAGCTGCTGCTTCTTGCTAGCTGCTGCTTGCTGCTTGCTAGCTGCTGCTGCTTGCTGCTTGCTAGCTGCTGCTTGCTTGCTACTGCTTGCTAGCTGCTAACTGCTGTTGCTGCTAGCTGCTGCTTGCTAGCTGATGCATGCATATACCTAGCTGATGCATGTTGTTGAGTGCTCAGCTGGTGGAGGATCAACTGTATATGTGCCATGGTGTATATGGAGGAACAATTGTATATGTGCCATGGTGCTCAGCTGGTGGATTGTTTTCCTGGTGTATTTGTGTCATATTCTTGTGCAGGGATCGACAGAGTTGCCCATTATCGCCGAAATGTTGATTCATTTCCGTTTCGGCGAAAATGGGGCACTCATATGTCCATAAATTAGCATAGGTCATGCCCAATTTTTCCGTGAAATATTGCGCTAACTTTATGCATTTTTTTCCTACTTAGTTCGAACATGGCCAACAACGAAGAGGCCGGCGGCAGCGGTAGCAAGCCATTCTGGATGCTAACCGATGAAATGGAGGTGATGGAGTCACAACCTCGCCGCGACGATGGCGAGGATGATGGCACCGATCCAGAGTACCGAGCGGACGATGCCGCCGAGGATGACACCACTGATGGTGCCGGCGAGGATGACACCACGGATGGTGCCGGCGAGGATGACACCGGCGCACCGAAGAAGCTATGGAGGGAGCGTCGCCCGAATGTGCTCAGCACCGTGAAGCAGGCATTCACGGAAGTGAACGCCAGTGGGCTTCCAACGGCGCCCCCTGATTTAGTCAAAGGGTACGCTGCCCAACTCGGGTGCATCCTCCGGAGCACGGTCTCGATCAACACCGAGAACCTCAGGCATCCTGACCGAGCGAATTTGCGCACCCTCCTCTTCAAGAAGCTGCACGAACGATACGAGTTCCCGGTGGACTGCTCAGAAAAGCGTCTCATGCGGAACAAAGTGCACAATGCCGCCCTCACGAAGATGAGCACCGCCCTCGCTAGTTGGAGGAACCGAGTGAAGAAAATGATTAATAGTGGTGAGAGTTACGAGAAGATCAAGGAGTCAAATCCCTCGATCACCGAGCAAGACTACGCTGATTTCAAGATCAAGTGCGAGAGCGAGTCAACGTCGGATTCTAGTCAGTGGGGGAAGGACATGCGAAAACTGAACTTAGGCACCCACAAACTTGGTCCTGGCGGTTTTAGGGTGGCGCAACCGAAATGGGATGCCGCGGATGAGGAGCGTGTGAAGAACGGCCTCGAGCCCCTCTTCCCGCAATACAAAAACAAGCAAACCAGGAACTTTCTCCTGGCCCGGTACCGTATTGACCCGGAAACAAAGGAGCTCACCACCACTCCGGATGTGAAGCAGTTTGAGGCTCTTCTGGTAAGGAATGCACCCGCTTAATTAGCTCCTTTATGGTTGCATTCTTATTGATGAATCCAAATTTCTAAATGGTTCATGCATGTTCCTCCCGTAGGCTAAGGAGGTTGCTGCGGAAAGTGAAAAGGAAGCTAGTAGCGGTGCGGGGTCCACGAGCTCCTCGCAGTGTGCCCCTTGGGACAACCCTTTAAATAGGGCGTTGAATGCCCACAAGAAGAGGGATCCATTGAGTAAGCCGACGTCGGCTGGTCGTGTGGTCGGCGAAGGATGCTCTATGAAATGGTCAGAATACTATAAGTCGGGGACAAAGGAGAAAAAGGCCACCATCGATGAGAAGGAGGTCGCACAGCTCAAGGCACAAGTTGCGCAGATCCTTACATTGGTCGAGGAGCAAGTGCGGCAACAAGTGCAACAAATCGTGGAGAACCAACAGAGGACGCAACGACAGCAAGTGGAGGACCAAGTGGGCACGACACTTAGCTCCCTCATCCCTACCTTGGTTGCCGGTCTGGACGCGTGGTATAAGGGAGGACAAAAGGGGGAACCCCCGGTTCCCAGTTTCGCGGGCAGCAACTCCCACAACGTGGAGCCATCGGTGAGTCCGCAGGCGGCAACAATGGTGTCTCCGGCGGCGCCAACCTTGGTGGCTCCCGCGGCGCCAACCTTGGTGTCTCCCGCGGCGCCATTACTTCAGCTCAATGCACCCGTCGCTGCGGATAATACGCCGCCCGGCACCGCGCCAACAAGCGGCCACTCCATCAGTTGCACGCCCGCCGCCGGCGGTGCCTCGACCTTAGCCGAGCTGGACGCCATCACGGTAACCAACCCTTGGCCAATGACTTCCATATCCTTGCCTTTGACTAGCTAGCCATCCCTAACGCCCTACATGTTTTCCGCAGAGCTCCGCCGTCGATGTCCCATGCACTCTCCTGCAGTTTGGCGAGTTGATCGATGTTGCCAAGGCCAAAATCGTTCAACCGAGCAACCGTCAGTTACACGGTAGACCCATGCAACCCGACGTGTATAGGATTCAACTGGTTCGGGTGCTTAACGGTGCCGCCATCAGCTGATGTGGACATGCAGATGGCACAGGATCCGAACGATGGTCCGGACGAGGACAGTACGTTCGCCAACCTGGACTGCAACTTCGATTTTGGGGTGATGGACTACGATCTCAGTAGCCAACCCTCTCAAGCTGCCGCCGAGGGGAAAACCTATTGCAACAAGCGGCGCCTATTCTGTTCTTAGGAGACGCCTCCAGCTGCCGACTTCACCGAGACTCAGCCGATAGCCGAGGTGAGAAGTGTTATTAGTCCTAACACACTGAAGAAGGCTTGCGAAGAGGAGAATGTAGTCCCAGTAAATACGAAGCCGAAGGGACGGAAAAGAAAGAAGAAGGATGACAAGTCTGCCAGCTAGCCAGCACCTATCCGTGCTCAGGACGGGCCACCAGTGCCCAAGAATATAGAGGCGAGGGTGCATGTGTCGGGTGAGCGGAAGCTAATTCAAAGATTGTACGATGCTGCACCCGGTCCTATGCGATCTCTGGTTGACGGTGTTATGTTTATGGAGGAGCGGCGTCTCAGGGAGAAAGATCATGGATACCCAGTGTATGTTGCCAAGGTGCCCTCGGGCCATGGCTTTGTCGATAGTGGCTTCGCGGAGAAGATCTTCCTGCGGTATGATGACATCTTCGCCATGCTGAACAGTTATCCACTGCACTACACCTTCATTCGCCTATACTCGCTCAGCAAGGCGATGCGGATCATTAGACACAACATCCCGGACATCGCGATAGCCGACCCCTTCTACATGCGTGCCGTCCACTTGGCCACCGCCGGAGACCGGGCAGTCGCGAGTGGATACCTCAAAGACTTCTTTCTAGCGAACCAGAAGAAGTGTAACATCCTCCTGCCTGTATTTCCCGAGTAAGTCACCCCCTCACCATACCGGTCTTAACTCGTGATTTTTTTAGATTTCAATCGTCATGTTCTAAAACATTATGTGTTCTATGCAGAGACAAAACCGGCACACTCATCTCCATAACCCCGAAACATTCCGTGGCCACATACCTCGATGCGTACGGTAAGTCAACCACGGAATACACGAATGTCAAGGCCGTACTTGATGATGCTCTCAATGGCTACGTCAAAGCGAAAGGCAACATGCAGAGGCCAAATGTTAGGTACGGGAAGCATGTGTTCAAGCACCAAACAAAGTTTCCCTGCGTCAAGAAGCCGCCTTCTAGTAACAAGGATGCCTACTACGCCCTCTATCACATGGATAAGTGAAGGAGATATGCCCTAGAGGCAATAATAAAGTGGTTATTATTTATATCTTTATGTTTATGATAAATGTTTATATATCATGCTATAATTGTATTAACCGAAACATTAGTACATGTGTGATATGTAGACAAACAAGAAATCCCTAGTATGCCTCTTAAACTAGCTTGTTGATTAATGGATGATTAGTTTCATAATCATGAACATTGGATGTTATTAATAACAAGGTTATGTCATTGTATGAATGATGTAATGGACACACCCAATTAAGCGTAGCATAAGATCTCGTCATTAAGTTTTTTGCTATAAGCTTTCGATACATAGTTACCTAGTCCTTATGACCATGAGATCATGTAAATCACTTATACCGGAAAGGTACTTTGATTACACCAAACACCACTGCATAAATGGGTGGTTATAAAGGTGGCATTAAGTATCCGGAAAGTATGAGTTGAGGCATATGGATCAACAGTGGGATTTGTCCATCCCGATGACGGATAGATATACTCTGGGCCCTCTCGGTGGAATGTCGTCTAATGTCTTGCAAGCATATGAATGAGTTCATAAGAGACCACATACCACGGTACGAGTAAAGAGTACTTGTCAGGAGACGAGGTTGAACAAGGTATAGAGTGATACCGAAGATCAAACCTCGGACAAGTAAAATATTGCGAGACAAAGGGAATTGGTATTATATGTGAATGGTTCATTCGATCACTAAAGTCATCGTTGAATATGTGGGAGCCATTATGGATCTCCAGATCCCGCTATTGGTTATTGGTCGGAGTGAGTACTCAACCATGTCCGCATAGTTCACGAACCGTAGGGTGACACACTTAAAGTTGGATGTTGAAATGGTAGTACTTGAATATGGAATGGAGTTCGAATATTTGTTCGGAGTCCCGGATGAGATCCCGGACATCACGAGGAGTTCCGGAATGGTCCGGAGAATAAGATTCATATATAGGATGTCATTTTATGTGAATTAAAATGTCGCGGAAGGTTCTATGGAAGGTTCTAGAAGGTTCTAGAAAAGTCCGGAAGAAACCACCAAGGAAGGTGGAGTCCACATGGGACTCCACCTCCATGGCCGGCCAACCCTAGTGGGGGAGGAGTCCCAAGTGGACTCCCCCTTAGGGCCGGCCACCCCCCAATATGGGAGGTGGAACACCCACCTTTGGAGGGAGTCCTAGCTAGGCAAGGTTTCCCCCTCTTATGGAAGGTTTTTGGTTCGGGTCTTATTCGAAGACTTGGACACCAACACTTGGGGATCCACCTATATAATGAGGGGCCAAGGGAGGGGGCCGGCCACCCCAAGACCACAAGCTGGCCGCCCCCCTTGAAGTGGCCGGCCACCCCCTCCCAAACCCTAGCCGCCCCCCTCTCCTCCATATCTCCCGCGTAGCTTAGCGAAGCTCCGCCGGACTTCTCCACCGCCACCGACACCACGCCGTCGTGCGGTCGGATTCAAGAGGAGCTACTACTTCCGCTGCCCGCTGGAACGGGAGGTGGACATCGTCTTCATCAACAACCGAACGTGTGACCGAGTACGGAGGTGCTGCCCGTTCGTGGCGCCGGAACCGATCGTGATCAAGATCTTCTACGCGCTTTTGCAAGCGGCAAGTGATCGTCTACCGCAGCAACAAGAGCCTCCTCTTGTAGGCTTTGGAATCTCTTCAAGGGTGAGACTCGATACCCCCTCGTTGCTACCGTCTTCTAGATTGCATCTTGGCTTGGATTGCGTGTTCGCGGTAGGAAAATTTTTGTTTTCTATGCAACGTTATCCTACAGTGGTATCAGAGCCGTGTCTATGCATAGATGGTTGCACGAGTAGAACACAATGGTTTGTGGGCGTTGATGCTCTTGTTATCTTTAGTTTGAGTACTTTGCATCTTTGTGGCATAGTGGGATGAAGCGGCTCGGACTAACTTTACATGACCGCGTTCATGAGACTTGTTCCTCGTTCGACATGCAACTTGTATTGCATAAGAGGCTTTGCGGGTGTCTGTCTCTCCTACTATAGTGAAGATTCAATTTACTCTTCTATTGAAAACATTAGTATCAACGTTGTGGATCATGTTCGTAGGTAGATTAGATCTCTCTCGAAAACCCTAAACCACGTAAAATATGCAAACCAAATTAGAGACGTCTAACTTGTTTTTGCAGGGTTTGGTGATGTGATATGGCCATAATGTGATGATGAATATGTATGAGATGATCATTATTGTATTGTGGCAACCGGCAGGAGCCTTATGGTTGTCTTTAAATTTCATGTTGAGTAGTATTTCAAAGTAGTTGTAATAGTTGCTACATGGAGGACAATCATGAAGACGGCGCCATTGACCTTGACGCTACGCCGACGATGATGGAGATCATGCCCGAAGATGATGGAGATCATGTCCGTGCTTTGGAGATGAAGATCAAAGGCGCAAAGACAAAAGGGCCATATCATATCACATATGAACTGCATGTGATGTTAATCCTTTTATGCATCTTATTTTGCTTAGATCGCGACGGTAGCATTATAAGATGATCTCTCACTAAAATCTCAAGATAATAAAGTGTTCATCCTTAGTAGCACCGTTACCAAGTCTTGTCGTTTCGAAACATCTCGTGATGATCGGGTGTGATAGATTCAATAAGTACATACAACGGGTGCAAGACAGTTTTGCACATGCGGATACTAAGGTGGCCTTGACGAGCTTAGCATGTACAGACATGGTCTCGGAACACGTGATACCGAAAGGTAGAGCATGAATCATATGGTTGATATGATGAACACTTTGAGTGTTCGCCATTGAAATCACACCTTTTCTCGTGATGATCGGGTTTTAGGTGCGGTGGATTTGGTTCGTGTGATCACTAAGACAATGCGAGGGATATTGTTTTGAGTGGGAGTTCACTTAGATTTTTAATTATGTTGAATTAAAATTTGAACTCAATTTGTCATAAACTTAGTCTAAACTATTGCAAATATATGTTGTAGAGATGGCGTCCCCAATCAATTTTAATCAGTTCCTAGAGAAAGAGAAACTTAAGAGCAACGGTAGCAACTTCACCGACTGGTTCCGTCATGTGAGGATCTTCCTCTCTGGCGGAAATCTGCAATTTGTGCTTGATGCACTGCTAGGTGACCCTCCTACAGAAACTGAAACCGATGAAGTAAAAGCTGTTTACGCGACTCGGAAAACTCGGTACTCTCAAGTTCAGTGTGCCATCCTGTGCAGTCTGGAATCCGATCTTCAAAAACGTTTTGAGCACCATGATCCTCATGAGTTGATGAATGAGCTGAAAGCTATATTCGAGACTCATGCGGCCGTGGAATGCTATGAAGCATCAAAATATTTCTTCAGCTGCATGATGGAAGAAGGCAGCTCCATTAGTGAGCACATGCTCGCCATGACCGGGCATGCGAAGAAACTCAGTGACTTGGGAATAGTGATTCCTAACAGACTGGGGATTAATCGTGTCCTTCAATCACTGCCACCAAGTTACAAGAACTTTGTGATGAACTACAATATGCAGAACATGAACAAGGAGTTACCTGAACTCTTTGGCATGCTAAAAGCTGCTGAGATTGAGATCAAGAAAGAGCACCAAGTGTTGATGGTCAACAAAACCACCAGTTTCAAGAAACAGGGCAAGTCTAAGGGAAAATTCAAGAAGGGTGGCAAGAAAGCTGCCACGCCTCCTATGAAACCTAAGAACAGCCCTAAGCCTGATGCTGAGTGCTATTACTGCAAGGAGAAGGGACACTGGAAGCGTAATTGCTCCAAGTATCTGGCTGATCTGAAGAGCGGCCTTGTCAAGAAGAAGAAAGAAGGTATATCTGATATACATGTTATAGATGTTCATTTCACTGGTTCTCGTTCTAGTACAGGTATTTGATACCTTGGTTCGGTTGCTCATATACGTAACTCGAAACAGGAACTAAAGAATAAACGACAACCCTTGAAAGATGAAGTGACGATGCGCGTTGGAAACGGATCCAAGGTCAATGTGATCGCAGTCGGCACACTTCCTCTACATCTACCTTCGGGATTAGTTTTAAGCCTAAATAATTGCTATTATGTACCTGCGTTGAGCATGAACATTATATCTGGATCTTGTTTAATGCAAGACGGTTATTCATTCAAGTCTGAGAATAATGGTTGTTCTATTTTTATGAATAATATCTTTTATGGTCGAGCACCACAAAAGAATGGCTTATTTCTGTTAGATCTCGATAGTAGTGATACGCATATACATAACATTGATGCTAAACGAATTAAATTGAATGATAATTCTACTTATATGTGGCACTGTCGTCTTGGTCATATTGGAGTGAAACGCATGAAGAAACTCCATACTGATGGATTACTTGAATCACTTGACTTTGAGTCACTTGATAGATGCGAAGCATGTCTAATGGGAAAAATGACAAAGACTCCATTTTCTGGTATGATGGAGCGAGCTACTGACTTATTGGAAATCATACATACCGATGTATGTGGACCAATGAGCGTAGCATCGCGCAGTGGTTATCGTTATGTTCTAACCTTCACAGATGATCTGAGTAGATATGGGTATATCTATTTCATGAAACATAAATCCGAAACTTTCGAGAAGTTTAAGGAATTTCAAAGTGAAGTAGAAAATCAACGTAACAAGAAGATCAAATTTCTACGATCTGATCGTGGAGGTGAATATCTGAGTTATGAGTTTGGCATGCATTTAAAGAAATGCGGAATACTTTCACAATTGACACCGCCGGGAACACCTCAACGTAACAGTGTGTCCGAATGTCGTAATCGAACTCTCTTAGATATGGTTCCTAGTATGATGTCTCTTACTGATTTGCCGTTATCATTTTGGAGTTATGCATTAGAGACAGCCGCATTCACTTTAAATAGAGCACCATCAAAATCCGTAGAAACGACACCGTATGAATTATGGTTTAATAAGAAACCTAAGCTGTCGTTCCTGAAAGTTTGGGGTTGCGAAGCCTATGTAAAGAAGTTACAACCGGACAAGCTAGAACCCAAAGCGGAGAAATGCGTCTTCATAGGATACCCTAAGGAAACTATAGGGTACACTTTCTATCACAGATCCGAAGGCAAAATCTTTGTTGCTAAGAACGGAACCTTTCTTGAGAAAGAATTTCTCACTAAAGAAGTGACTGGAAGAAAAGTAGAACTCGATGAGATTGATGAATCTATACTCGTTGATCAGAGTAGCGCGATGCGGAAGTTGTACCTGTACCGCCTACACCGGCAACAGAGGAAGCTAATGATAATGATCATGAAACTTCGAACGAGGAAACTACTGAACCTCGCAGATCGACAAGGGAACGTGTCACTTCTGATTGGTATGATCCTTGTCTAAATGTCATGATTGTGGATAACAATGATGAGGACCCTGCGACGTATGAAGAAGCGATGATGAGCCCAGATTCCAACAAATGGCAAGAAGCCATGAAATCCGAAATGGGATCCATGTATGATAACAAAGTATGGACTTTGGTAGACTTACCTGATAGCCGAAAGGCTGTCGAAAATAAATGGATCTTCAAGGGAAAAACAAATGCTGATGGTAATATTACTGTCTATAAAGCTCGACTTGTCGCAAAGGGTTTCTGACAAATTCAAGGAGTTGACTACGATGAGACTTTCTCACCTGTAGCGAAGCTAAAATCTATGAGGATTTTGTTAGCAATAGCTGCATTTTTCGATTATGAGATTTGGCAGATGGATGTCAAAACGGCGTTCCTTAATGGAGACATTGAGGAAGAGTTGTATATGGTACAACCCAAAGGTTTTGTCGATCCTAAAAATGCTGACAAAGTATGCAAACTTCAGCGTTCAATCTATGGACTGAAGCAAGCATCAAGAAGTTGGAACCGACGCTTTGATAAGGTGATCAAAGACTTCGGGTTTATACAGTGTCATGGAGAGGCCTGTATTTACAAGAAAGTGAGTGGGAGCTCTGTAGCATTCCTGATATTATATGTAGATGACATATTATTGATCGGGAATGATATAGAACTATTAAGCAGTGTTAAAGGTTATTTGAATAATAGTTTTTCAATGAAAGACCTTGGTGAAGCATCGTATATATTAGGCATCAAGATTTATAGAGATAGATCAAGACGCCTAATAGGGCTATCACAGAGTACATATCTGGACAAGATTCTAAAGAAGTTTAGAATGGACGAAAGTAAGAAAGGGTTCTTACCTATGTTACCAGGCAAGGTATTGAGTAAGACTCAAGGACCGGCTACGAAAGAAAGAGAAAGGATGAGTAATATCCCCTATGCCTCGGCAGTAGGATCTATCATGTATGCCATGCTATGTACTAGACCGGATATAGCACATGCTGTTAGTTTGACTAGCAGATATCAAAGTGATCCAGGAATGGAACACTGGACAGCGGTCAAGAATATCCTGAAGTACTTGAAAAGAACTAAGGATATGTTTCTTTGTTATGGAGGTGACCAAGAGCTCGTTGTAAACGGTTACACCGATGCAAGTTGGAACAACGATCCTGATGACTCTAAGTCACAATGCTGGTACGTGTTTATATTGAATGGTGCTGCGATGCTGGGCAAGCTCGAAGCGGTGCACGGTGGCGAAGTCTTCAACAGAATCAGTACATAGCGGCTTCGGAGGCTTCATCGAAGCGGTATGGATGAAGAGGTTCATTGTAGAGCTCGGTGTGGTTCCTAGTGCATTGGACCCATTAATCATCTACTGTGATAACATGGGTGCCATCGCCAATGCACAAGAGCCAAGGTCACACAAGAGGCTGAAGCATATCAAGCTGCGTTACCACTCGATTCGCGAGTACATCGAAGATGGAGAAGTAAAGATTTGCAAAGTACACACTGATCTGAATGTAGCAGATCCGTTGACTAAAGCTCTCCCTAGGGCAAAGCATGACCAACACCAGAATTCCATGGGTGTTAAGTATATTACAATGTAATCTAGATTATTGACTCTAGTGCAAGTGGGAGACTGAAGGAGATATGCCCTAGAGGCAATAATAAAGTGGTTATTATTTATATCTTTATGTTTATGATAAATGTTTATATATCATGCTATAATTGTATTAACCGAAACATTAGTACATGTGTGATATGTAGACAAACAAGAAGTCCCTAGTATGCCTCTTAAACTAGCTTGTTGATTAATGGATGATTAGTTTCATAATCATGAACATTGGATGTTATTAATAACAAGGTTATGTCATTGTATGAATGATGTAATGGACACACCCAATTAAGCGTAGCATAAGATCTCGTCATTAAGTTTTTTGCTATAAGCTTTCGATACATAGTTACCTAGTCCTTATGACCATGAGATCATGTAAATCACTTATACCGGAAAGGTACTTTGATTACACCAAACACCACTGCGTAAATGGGTGGTTATAAAGGTGGGATTAAGTATCCGGAAAGTATGAGTTGAGGCATATGGATCAACAGTGGGATTTGTCCATCCCGATGACGGATAGATATACTCTGGGCCCTCTCGGTGGAATGTCGTCTAATGTCTTGCAAGCATATGAATGAGTTCATAAGAGACCACATACCACGGTACGAGTAAAGAGTACTTGTCAGGAGACGAGGTTGAACAAGGTATAGAGTGATACCGAAGATCAAACCTCGGACAAGTAAAATATCGCGAGACAAAGGGAATTGGTATTATATGTGAATGGTTCATTCGATCACTAAAGTCATCGTTGAATATGTGGGAGCCATTATGGATCTCCAGATCCCGCTATTGGTTATTGGTCGGAGTGAGTACTCAACCATGTCCGCATAGTTCACGAACCGTAGGGTGACACACTTAAAGTTGGATGTTGAAATGGTAGTACTTGAATATGGAATGGAGTTCGAATATTTGTTCGGAGTCCCGGATGAGATCCCGGACATCACGAGGAGTTCCGGAATGGTCCGGAGAATAAGATTCATATATAGGATGTCATTTTATGTGAATTAAAATGTCGCGGAAGGTTCTATGGAAGGTTCTAGAAGGTTCTAGAAAAGTCCGGAAGAAACCACCAAGGAAGGTGGAGTCCACATGGGACTCCACCTCCATGGCCGGCCAACCCTAGTGGGGGAGGAGTCCCAAGTGGACTCCCCCTTAGGGGGCCGGCCACCCCCCCCATATGGGAGGTGGAACTCCCACCTTTGGTGGGAGTCCTAGCTTGGCTAGGTTTCCCCCTCTTATGGAAGGTTTTTGGTTCGGGTCTTATTCGAAGACTTGGACACCAACACTTGGGGATCCACCTATATAATGAGGGGCCAAGGGAGGGGGCCGGCCACCCCAAGACCACAAGCTGGCCGCCCCCCTTGAAGTGGCCGGCCACCCCCTCCCAAACCCTAGCCGCCCCCCTCTCCTCCATATCTCCCGCGTAGCTTAGCGAAGCTCCGCCGGACTTCTCCACCGCCACCGACACCACGCCGTCGTGCTGTCGGATTCAAGAGGAGCTACTACTTCCGCTGCCCGCTGGAACGGGAGGTGGACGTCGTCTTCATCAACAACCGAACGTGTGACCGAGTACGGAGGTGCTGCCCGTTCGTGGCGCCGGAACCGATCGTGATCAAGATCTTCTACGCGCTTTTGCAAGCGGCAAGTGATCGTCTACCGCAGCAACAAGAGCCTCCTCTTGTAGGCTTTGGAATCTCTTCAAGGGTGAGACTCGATACCCCCTCGTTGCTACCGTCTTCTAGATTGCATCTTGGCTTGGATTGCGTGTTCGCGGTAGGAAAATTTTTGTTTTCTATGCAACGTTATCCTACAATAAGTTCATACGGGACCAGCAGCAGCTTACGCTTCCTGAGCATCTCAGAGACTGGGCCAACAAATTGTCGCGGGTCCCTGACGACGGCATCAAGCAAGACTTCTTCCGCATCCAAGTAGAGTTTTGTGAAATCATCCATCAAGATGTCGTTAGAAGCGCGGGGGAGTTCTACGCCGGCTATCAGCCGTCAAACAGTGTCATAGACACAATGCTCCAAATGCAGGGTGACGACTACCGCTCATGGATGTGCTTGAAGAAAGGCGGCGGTTTTATCCACGCTCCGAGAAAGTCTTGATGTGCGAGCCTAGTTATGTAGTTGTGAACTAAAGACGAGCTTCTGTTGTAATAAACTTTATCCAGCACTTTACTTGCTATTAATTACTAGTTCGGCTATGTTTGTGAACTTATATATATGGCTCTGTCGTTTTCCGCACTTGATTTGGTTGTTAATTTTGTTTGCATATGCCGATGATTAGAATGGTTGGTCACTTGTACACTCGGGGGTGGAGCGAGCGAGCCTGGTGTGATGGCACAAATATCCATGTCTTGTGCATCCTACCTGGCCTCGCTCACTCCATCCCTGAATGTTAAAATTTGTTTTCACCAACAATGTATGAGGCATTCCATTTAGTTCATAGTAGCTACTTATCTCTTGTTTGAGTTGGCACTTCTTAATTGCATTTGGCCGATGATTAGAATGGTTGGTCACTTGTACACTCCGTGGTGACGTAAGCGAGCCTGGTGTGATGGCACAAATATCCATGTCTTGTGCATCCTACCTGGCCTCGCTGACGCCATCACGGAATGTTAATATTTGTTTTGACCGACAAAGTATGAGGCATTCCATTTAGTTCATACTAGCTACTTATCTCTTGTTTGAGTTGGCACTTCTTAATTGCATTTGGCCGATGATTAGAATGGTTGGTCACTTGTACACTCCGTGGTGACGTAAGCGAGCCTAGTGTGATGGCACAAATATCCATGTCTTGTGTATCCTACCTGGTCTCGCTTACTCCATCACGGAATGTTAATATTTGTTTTGACCGACAAAGTATGAGGCCCTTGTCATTCTTCCATTTGCTTTCGTATTTCAAAATGCCGATGATTAGAATGTTTGGTCACTTGTACACTAGGGGGAGGGGCTAGTGAACCTGGTGCGATGACACAAGTATCAATCTCTTGTGCATCCTACTTGGTTTCACTAACCCCTTCTCTGAATGTTAATATTTGTTCCGACCAATAATGTATGAGGCATATGCTATTTAGTTGATACCACTTGGCTCTTTCTTCCATTTTAGTGCCGATGATTAGAATGTTCGGTCAACTGTACACTCCGGGGTGTCGCTAGTGAGCCTGGTGTGATGGCACAAATATCAATCTCTTGTGCATCCTACCTGGCCTCACTAACGCCATCCCGGGATGTTCATATTTGTTTCGACCAACAATGTATGAGGCATTCCATTTAGTTCATACTAGCTACTTGTTTCTTATTTGAGTTGGCACTTCTTAATTGCATTGGCCGATGATTAAGTTTTGTGGTCACTGCACTTGGGGGAGGCGCTAGCGAGCCTGGTGCGATGGCACAAATATCAATCTCTTGTGCATCCTACTTGGCCTCGCTAACGCCTTCCCTAAATGTTAATATTTGTTTGGACCGACAAAGTATGAGGCCCTTGTCATTCTTCCATTTGCTTTCGTATTTCAAAATGTCGATGATTAGAATGTTTGGTCACTTGTACACTTGGGGGAGGGGCTAGTGAACCTGGTGCGATGACACAAGTATCAATCTCTTGTGCATCCTACTTGGTTTCACTAACCCCTTCCCTAAATGTTGATATTTGTTCCGACCAACAATGTATGAGGCATGCCTTTTAGTTCATACTACTTGGATCGTTTTTGAGTTTGCTCTTATTCGTTGCAAACATCTATGAGCGTGCACTAATGTTTCTTTGGCTTGTTCATATATGTGCAGATATGACGTGGTATGTCGTGTACAAGGGCAAGGTTCCCGGAGTCTACAACGACTGGGAGGAGTGTCGGAGACAGGTTCACCGTTTTAGCGGTAACAGCTACAAAGGGTACACCACTAGAGCGGAGGCCGAAGATAGATACGCAGGCTATTTGGCGGGAGAGGGGAGGGAGCGGAGGAGGAACCGGATGAAGACCACTATCATCGGGATTGGTGCTAGTAGTGACTCTAGCTCTCTTCTATGTGATTGTACTTTAGATGATCGATCTTGTGTAACCACTAGCTCATTTGCGACTTTGTAACCCCGTAACTTGCATTGTAACCTCGTAACTTCTCTAATGTGAAATCTTGTGAATCATGTGGGGCTAATGTGAAGAACTATGTATGGATAAGTTGTGCTGTTGTTTATATGTGTTATATATCCTGTATTGTGCTATTGTACTGTGATATACAACCTGTATAAATACCTGCCAGGATACCAAAAAAAATTCGAAATTCGTAGCAGTGGCGCACTAGTGGCCCATCAGTGGCGCACGTCCACTAAGTAGCGATGGCGCATCTGCGCTGGATCCAAAGTGGCGCACCGCCCCGTGATCCTCCGAGACTAGCGATGGCGCACCAGGAACCTCAGCAGTGGCACACGTCCTGGAGACATCAGTGGCGCACGTCCACACGTAGCAGTGGAGCACCAACTCGCTGAAACAGAGGCGCACTCAAAAAGGTATCAGTTGAGAACCTCGTCTACAAAGTGGTGGCGCACTGCCACTGACCAACAGTGACGCACCACTTTGGAGTAATAGTGGCGCACTGCTGGACATGTCAATGGTGCACCACGCAGTGCGCCACTGGTATCCAGGCTAGTAGTGGCGCACCCCTAGTGCGCCACTACTAGGAGTTAGCAGTGGCGTGATAGCAGTGGCGCACCACTAGTGCGCCACTGAAGGCTATATGTGGTGCGCCACTGATTGCCTTTTTCCTAGTAGTGTTAGTTAACACCCCTCATGACTAGTTGCTAGTGCTAAAACTAAAATTGACTACTCTAGATGGGAACATGTGAATCAAATGATTTTTCAAAACCTTAGAATGATGAGTCATTCTATTGAAAGTTTTGAAGGTGAATATGACTTGTGAATGACATGGTGAATTTTACAAAAATTGATGGTTGGGTTCGGATGCGATACCATTCCAATTTCAGAGTACCCCCACAATACCTGATCATGGGTAGGGCTTAACTGGAAATTTATGTGCTTTAGTATGGGTTCCCTCTAAACAAGCGTCATAGGGGTTATGCCGAGGTAGCCTCCGTTGAAAGTGAAATGACGTGAAATGAGGTGAATGTCCTACCCAAGCCCTGTGCAGTTCCCAGGATGGCGGTTTGCCATGGCTGGGAGGCCAAGCTCATGGGGAGAGGTGCCTATACTAGGGTATGTAAGTGAAAGGTTATGGTTGGTAGTCCGCACACTGAGTGTGATAAATCAGGGCCAGTTACCCCTGACGGATTATTGCAAATGTTGTGGCAAAAGTGTGCGACCTCTGTAGAGTGTAAAACTATTCGAATAGCCGCGCCCGCGGTCATGGGCAGTTGGAAAGGCCATACTGTTCCGTCATCAGAAATTTTCAAAATATGACATGTGACTGGTGAATTGTGACTTTGACTTGAATCACAACAGAGTTGTGGGAATGACACTAATGTTCCCACTTGAGTTAGTTAGGCAAATAAAGAGTCTTTTACCACTAAGTGCTTACGAAATAAAATTGGCTTTATGCAAATGAACCTAGAGCTTAGAACCCCCTTACTATAGTTAATAATGCTTACACTAGTATTAGTTTGCGAGTACTTTAAAGTACTCATGGCTTTGCCCTTAGCTATTCAAATGGCCAGACTATGAAGAGGAGAACCAGTACCAGGAGGATGGATAGCATGACGTCTATGATAACTAGGACTACTCCTGACGTCAAGCGTTGCCTATGGAACAAATGGACCGCTACTACGTTTCTTCCGCTATGTGCTATATAATTGATCATTAGATCAACTGTTGTATTAAGACTGGATCATGTGATCCTTTGATGTAAGACTATTATGGTTTGTAATGAATGATGTTCTGTGATATCAATCTATTATGTCTCGCAAAAACAATATTCCTGGGATTGCGATGTATGGCATGATAGGCATCTGGACTTAAAAATCTGGGTGTTGACACTGCAAGGTTAGCAGTTGCTCCTTCGACAGTTTTCGGCCTGAGCATGCCTGCGGTGTCCATGGTCATAAAGGAATTGGACAAGTTTGAAGTTATCTCCCTTGCATCATCTTCCGAAAGTCGAGGCATCCTCGGTCGATATCTTCCTGAACCTTTATGGCTACGGGATGCACTTCCATGTGATGCTCTACTTCGCTCACTGGACTAATCGGCTGCGTGGCGGCGTCGATCGAGACCTGCTTGCTCGTTTGACAATCGCACTCGATTCCTTTCCAAGATAGTATGATATGCATTAACGGTCCCTGCCGAAGCTCCATAAGGGATTTGAGTATTATTGGTTATAGCAGCACGAGCAATTTCCCATTCTTCCTCGGTGATAGTGTAGTCACTATTATCATTACTACAGCTATTTTCAAAGTTGTGACACCTATGATTGGCGCGCGGGGTGTGTTCTCCTTCTTCTCCGTCGACCGGGTTGAGGATAGCATAGATCTGATGATGCGCTACTCTCCAGGTAGTTGCCCTGGCGATACTGTCGATACTTTCCGGATCCGAAGAATAATTGGCACTGCAGACGAACGGCGTGTCATCCGAATCCAGCCCATGCCTGGTGTTGCAGTTGAGACAATAGTACGATGTCAGATTGGATGATGCAGAGTCATCGGATCCAACAGACATAGATGATGTTGAACAGCGCGGAGTTGATGACGGCGAAGATGTTGGTGTTGATGCCGATAACACAACCGATAGGCCGACCGAGACCGAAGTCGATGCGGACAATCCTGCCGCCCATGACGATGGAGTCCTTGTTGTGTTGGGAGCGAGCGGATCAGGTAGTTGAAGGATTCCCTCGGCGTTGATGCAGTAGTGGACGCTGCCGAACGCCATATCCCGCCCGCCTTGCAGATCTGAAAAGATCGGACGAGACGAGTCGCTATGCGGAGTAAACTTGAAGGACCCGAATCGAATCGAGTTCCCCGAGCTTGGTGATGAAGGGGCCGACGATAGCGTCGGCGACGCTGATGGAGTCGTGGATGACATAGCCGAAGTAGCCGATGACAAGCCTTGTGCCAACAGGTTTCCCACAGACGGCGCCAATTCGCGAGGGTGCTCCTCGGCAATGCCCACCTTTTGGGGCTTAGGGTTGACGGAATCCTGCAGGCTGACACGAGACATCGGATACCAAACATACAGGCAGAGAGATTTACCCAGGTTTGGGGCCCTCGATGAGGTAAAACCCTTACTTCATAGTTGTCTAATCTTGATTATCGAATATATCAGGTTACAATTAGCCGAAGGCTATGGCTAAGATCTCGTCGAGAGGCTAAGATTCGAATGACCTAGCTCTATACTTGCGGTGAATCTATCTGTTGTGATTGTGTCCCTCGGCAGACTCTCCCCTGGCCCTTATACTGTAGGCCAGGTCTCGAGAGTTCTGTCCGGGTTCGAATAGGTTACAAAGAGTTCTATTTCTAATCTTTCCTTGTTTATCGTCTTCCTGCCTTGTCCGCCAAGAATCCTTTTTCGGAACCGACGTATTGGTCCACCTTGGTCGGTAGGTGATCTTCATGGGCCCCTGGTTGGGCCATAGGAGGTAGCATAATACTAGTTATCCGAAGGGTAATGCCCACATCACACGCCTTTCTCCTACTGGTCGATTAAACCCAGGTTTCCTACTAAGGGAAAACTTGATGTTGTGCTTATCGTACCTTCCTCTTGGGGTTCCCCAACGGTGTGCAATCTACGCTCATGAGGCAGCGTCGCCGGTGGAAAATCGCTGCTAACTCGGTAAGGGTTGGCCCAACGACCGACGGTGCGTTCCCCGTGGCCGGACTCGAGGTCCCGGCAGCCGTTGTCGTAGCCCTTGTCACGCGTGCCCGCCAGCTTACCGGCGACAGAGCTCCAAGAGCCTTCACCAAATCGAAGTCTCTTGTCGTACCCAGCCTTTGGATCTGGTTCGCTGCCCAATGCTCATGCGCAGACTAATTGCGCACGACGAGTGGCGTTCGCGGCGAAGGTGGGGCTGGCGGAACACCCAGCCATGGCGGGCAGAGGTGCACAGGAGGTGATAGAGGGGTTTTTTGGCATTGAGGGGAGTGGAGTGGGAACTTAACGCGGAACGTCCCGTTTTTCGTGCTTCCCATGGCATGTAGATGAGAGGGATGCGCTCGCCATAGAATGCACGTGCCACAACGCCCAAATCGAGCGTGCCTAGTGGGCTAACATTTGGGCTTCTATAAAACTCATGCGGTGTAGGGAGAGCAAGCCACCGAAACAGACCAAATTCTTCTATACGCGTGCGGGAAACCACTTCACGAGGAACTAAACTCGCCCTAGAGATACGCTTAGCTCCTATATGTGCTAATGGTGAGACTTCTAATTGCATCCGGCGATAAGGTGAGCCTCATCCTAATGGGGGGCAAGTGAACCTCCTTTGCATGTTATAGCGATAGCCGGCAGGAATGGAATCCGTCTAGTTCACGACCCGACCTAGCATGCCCAAGTCCTAGCGTTTTTTTAATTATACATTTTTTCTTTATTCCAAGAAATAATACTCGTTTTTGACAAATTTTACAAACAATACACCATCGGGGCACCATTTCCAGAGAGGAAGAAATAGGGCTATTGTTTCCCCAGTGGAAGAAATAGGGCTATTTTCCGGAGAGGTCGAGATTTTGTGGGCCAACTGCTGCATAGAGAAGGCTTAGCAGTAATCGGGGCCATCCTTCCCGAGTGTAGCCTATCAGGGAGAGCTGGCCCGATTAGAGTCCATCGGGCGATGCACACTCAATTCCTATTGTCGGGCTACACATACCCGAGTGTTTTGCCCGCCCAGATGTTTCCCGCTAGCCCTTCTCCCGCCAACCTCTTTCCCGGCTTCTTTCACCCGCCATCCCTCCCCTGCCAACCTCTTTCTCACCACCATTTCCCGCCAATTTATCTCAATGTCTCTCTTTAAAAAAACCTAACCGCCAGATTATTTCGAAGTACCAATGTTTCTATACCATTCGTCTGTCCCTTTCTTCTACCGCACCGCTTTTCTGCAAGGATTCGAGCTTGCCCCCAAGGATTCTAACAGAGCATTGTTAGTGCAATGATCTAACGAAGGTGATGGAGTCAGAAGATTTCTTTGATAAGATTGGCATGAACTTTTTAATGTGTGCCAACTATGATCATGACGCTCTGGCAAGATCGGATTACCCGAGGCCTCCGATATGCTGTAAGCAAGGGGAATACATATATTGTTCGTTTATTTTTCTTTGAATTAAAGTTCTTATTTTCTGTGGTCTCCTCCGGCAGAAGAGGCTGATGCATAGGTGAGAGCAACCTGAGAGAGATCGCTGCAAAAGCATCGTGAGGAGCAACATGAGTGGCTTGATGACTGGGGGAAGAGATTGACGGAGGAGAAGGCGAAGTTAGAGGAGAACGAATGGGTGCGCAAGGGGCTCCGTGAGGTGGATAGGCTGCGGAAGAGAGAAAGAGCTTCTCAGGCGAAGGTAGCGGATGAACATGCTGACAAGACTAAAAAAATGGCCACGGTGTACTCGTGACCACAAGATTTCTTTACTAATAGCGATGTATCTTAATTTCAGTTGTATTGTAGCTTTGTATCTTAATTTTAGTTGTATTGCATGTTTGTATCTTTATTTAAGTTGGAGTGTAGCTTTGTATCTTTATTCAAGTCGCATTGTGTGTTGATGTGTCATTTTCCCATGTAAAAGTTCCTGCCAATTCGTGCCTAGCTACCAACATTCCCCGCCCCAGATTTTGCGCCAATTTCTGCCGCCAAGATCTCCCGCCATTTATCCTCCGCGCGTCTTATAAAACCCCCTTGTCATTCCTTAGGTAAAGTCATATAAAATACCCTCCACAGGGTTGTCAGCCGCAATGCCATATTTCCTCTGAGAACGAAGTTGTATGATTTAGCTAGATTGGTAATCATGACGTCATACCTAGCTTCATGTGTGTCATGCAACAAAGACCACCTCTCTAAAGGCTCGTGCTCTATACACTTTACAAATTTTTAATACGTCTTCCCATTTTCCTTCTAGTATTGGGCAGGTCAAATCCAGATAGGTCGTACAGGCCAATAGGTTCTACCTCTGTGAGTGGTCGAGCAACTGTACCGTGTGCAGCTACTGTTGCTGCATGAGCTGCTACTGTTGCTGCTTGCGCGGTTTTCTTCTTCTTAACATGTTCCTTAGTGAACTAATCCAGTTTGCGGGGGAGGAAATTGTACTTGCATTCTTGATTCTACTTGCACAACTTCTTAAATAGATTCATTAGGTTCTTACTCCTGAACTACGAGAAGAAATTGGCCCCCACATGACGCATGCATCACTGGCTCTACATGTACTCCCATGACGTCTCTTTGTCGGGTCATGGTTGATTTTAGCATCTTGATAGCCGCAAGTATACTTGCATGCCTATCGTGGAGCGCACACACATTTGGGCGATCTTTCACAATCGTTATTTTTAGCTGCCTGAAGAACCATAACAACTCACAGTGTTCTTGCTCTCAACAAATGCAAATGCAAGATGCACGATTTGATTGTTTCCGTCCATTCCAATGGCGGCTAGGATCTGACCCATGTACTTGCCTGTTTGAAACGCTCCGTCTGCACATAACACCGGATGGCAGTAGCTGAAAAGCCTCGATGCATATGCTGAATGCGAAGAACACTCCATGCAGAACCTCACATTAGGGAACTCTAGTGTCCAAAAGTCTTGTATGTCCGCATAGGTGTATGGATTCCTATCCTTCAATGTTTCGGGGAGACAGAAAACACCGTCGTAAGCGTCACACATGAAGGACACAAATCTATTCGCTAGGGCCATCTGGTTAGTCCTCAAGGCCTTTCCATATGAAATTCCGTATTTATATTTAAGCAGAACTCCTCTCTGGATGGCGGGAACCTCCATCACTTTGGTCTCGACAATCTCTTTGTACAATAGTCAAGCCAGCAGAGTGAAATTAAGGTTTCGATGATCCAGCAACATATTCTGAATGACACAAGTGTGCGGCATGAAGTCTCTCATAATCCACTTTGTGTCCCACTCCGGACAGTACATGTGCACCCTTGATGGACAATTTTCATCACTACATACCACTGTAAAAAAAAATCTGACTTGAAACGGTTGTTCTGAAAACCCTTTGTGCAGACATTGCCCACTAAGTGGTTGCTTCCTAGAGATGTCTCTTGCCAGAATGTGTCGCCCAATTGAGATAGTGTTCATGTGATACTCCTAGGAAGAATCATGGCGGTCGTTCACGATCATTGCCTCCAACAAATCCTAGTTCCACGAAAATGGGATCGGGATCTCTTCCTCATTCTCATCTTCATCTGAATCATCGGATTCACCGGATTCATCGGAATCAAGATCATCCACCAGTCCATCCTGGTTTTCCTAATACATCATGTTGTGTATGTGCTCTTCTGCATTGTCGCCATCAACCTCTCCACTACCATAATGTCTGCCTCCTACATGAGTACTTTGTCCTGATTCAAAACTACTGCTTCCGACATTAGAAGTTTGACTGTTGGCCTGGATGGAACTCACCCTCGCCTTCGTGGGAAGTGACCTCCTTCACCACGGATTAAGGCGATGGGATGAGTTTTCTACTCGCACGCTTCTAACTAGTGCACCCACTGAGAGGTTCGCTCTATCGGCTTCAAATACCAGAATATTTTTGTACTCGAGCTGCTCCGCAAAGCGTGCACACTCATAGTGTATCTTTCGGGATTAAACCCGAATTTTACGGTCAACTACTCCTTCAACTGACAAATGCACCATGCTTTTGGGGAAGACAAATTTAACTCTCGGTACTGAAACTGCTCAGATCAGCTCTAATCGGAATAGTTCGGACAGTCCATGACCGTAGTAAACAATAAATTTCACTGAATCATACGTGTCTCCTCACCTATACCAAATACACACTCATCAAATAAACGAGCACCAAACTCCTAAATAAATTAAACTATGAACGGTGACCTCCTAAATAAATTTTTAATAACGGGCCAACTAAATAAATATTTTATATCGGCAAATTAAATCAATACCTAATCCAACGATACAATATACACAGCTGCATGACCATACCAACTACTATGCATAAACACAAGCCTACTAACATACATTTAGCGAGGGATTTTAGGGTTTACCATTGAAGTGTGTGAAACACCTTTATTAGCAGCGAAGTTTCAAAACCAGCTCCACAACAGAAGCAACAACAGCAACAACACCACCACTACCACCAGTACCACCACCAAAACTCTTCCACGAACTAACCCATCTATAGATCGGATGCTTCTACTGTATTTGGTGGTGAAATAGCAAGCAAACAGACAACACATTGTTGTTAAATGGGAGAAAATGGCACAAGGGTTGAGAGGAAAACGATAGAGAGCTAAGAGGAAACGAGGAGGGAGAAGAACGAAGCGAGGGCGTCAACCTGATTTAAAGTGGCTGAGCCACTAATCGGGGACTACTTCCCCGATATGCTGCATCGGAATTCCATCGCCTGACCGCCCTGTCGCTGGCCAGGCTGACAACACCGACACGGCTTTTTGGGCCTGGCGATTCCCGATGCCGGCCACTCGGGGAACAGGAACCGACAGCTGCTCTATGCCGGCCCCGCGCGAAGATGTACTCGGAATCGCGGCCTATCGGGACTCGTTGTCCCGATGTCTTCCCTCTCGGGACACAACATCCCGATGTTGTATTATTTGTGAAATTTGTATAAAACGAGTATTTTTTGGAAATAAAGAAAAAATGTATTAAAAAAGATTCTCCAGGTCCTGAAGGCAGCTACACAGTACAGGGACCGAACAAAAGTAGACAAAGAACGGAGAGAGCAAATGTTGATTAAACTCTATTACTTGGGTACTTTGGCGTATCTGCCACAGCAACAAATGCAGAAAGTTTCGGTTTTCCATTCTACCGCAATCAGTGGTTGGTCAGCTAAGCCCTCGATCATTTCTGCTGGGAAAGATTCGTATTCTAAGGCTTCTGAATCTTTCCAGAGAAAACTAAAATAGAAAACCAACTAATCTCCCACCACTTATGCACTGAACCGGCAGAAGCAGAGAACCATCGCCATGAAGTTTTCGGCTTGCTAGCTGCTAGTCTATTCTTCTAGCAAGGCGACGTCCATTGCAAAACGACGAGACATGGGATGTTGCTGCTCGCCGTAGTTTCCCATACTGAAGGTGGTTTTCAAGCCTGCCCCGGTTTTCGATCTCCAAGTCAGCTCTCTCCGTGCCTTGTTTTTTCATCTCTTTTCTTTTTCTACTGCCGTTGACCTTGTAGCCCCTTGATAAGGTTCACTACGTTTTCCGTATACTACACAGGGCTGAAAAATCTGAAACCGGCGAATAAACAAGCAGACAGAACCGCGGATGAACAGAAACAGCTAGCAATGGTGCTGGAAAAAAATAAATCCTTCGTATTTGCCCACTTGCACTCCAAGCTAACCTTGATTGGTCGCCGGTTCCTCCAGCACCAGTATATATACAGGGCTCGCCTCGCCTTTATTCCTCACCAACGTCTAATCAACGTACTGCGAAGTAGAAGCAGCAGCAAAGATTTTCCTTTGTGTTTGAGTTCTTGGAGCTAGCGACCAACAGAAATGGCGACCGCCGGGAAGGTGATCAAGTGCAGAGGTTCGTTTTTGAAATAGTAGCTAGTTTCATCAAATCTTGTTTCATGTGTGAAAAAGTCAAGAATTGTTGGCGGGTAACAGAGGTCTGAACTCTGAAGTATTTTGTTCTTGCAGCGGCGGTGGCATGGGAGGCCGGGAAGCCGCTGTCGATCGAGGAGGTGGAGGTGGCGCCGCCGCAGGCCATGGAAGTCAGAGTCAAGATCCTCTACACTGCTCTCTGCCACACTGATGTCTACTTCTGGGAAGCCAAGGTATCCACAATTGTCCCATAGTCTTGTCGTCTCCAATAGTCCAACTCTGACGCTAACTAACATGGTGATGTTCTGCTTTAATTTCTGCAGGGCCAAACTCCGGTTTTCCCTAGGATCTTAGGCCATGAAGCTGGAGGGTATGCATCACAATACTTTCCCGCTGTCTCTTATCTTATTTTATCACAGTTTGGTTGTTTGGTGGAATCTTGATTCTTGAATTATAGTTTATTCATGCGAGCTACTAAATATAGTCATCCCGAGTCCTGATTTGTCAGTCGATTAGATTGACTAAGTGTCCATATAATACTAACATGGGATAAGACAATATGAAGAAACTGTGACAACATCATGGATGACAGAAACTCACAGAAAGTGCTTTGACTTGTCTCCTAATTAGTCAGTTATTTTTTTCCGAAATAATATTAATTATTCAAAACATATCAATCATGTGACTGCATTATTTATTTCTGACATATTTTGACTTACTAATTTGCTAGATATTTGTTACTTGTACACAAAGGGACCCTTTTTTGCATTTCAATGAAAATTTTGCTGCTCTTCATAATTTAACTATTCTAATAACACCTTCCACAAATGATATCTTCCTCACAGCATTGTTGAGAGCATCGGAGAGGGTGTGACCGAGCTGGTGCCGGGTGACCATGTCCTCCCGGTCTTCACTGGCGAATGCAAGGAGTGTGCCCACTGCAAGTCAGAGGAGAGCAACCTGTGTGATCTTCTCAGGATCAATGTGGATCGTGGTGTGATGATTGGGGATGGACAGTCCCGCTTCACCATCGATGGGAAACCGATCTTCCATTTTGTCGGGACCTCCACCTTCAGTGAGTACACCGTGATCCATGTAGGGTGTCTCGCGAAGATCAACCCAGAGGCGCCCCTTGACAAAGTTTGTGTTCTCAGCTGTGGTATCTCAACTGGTAAGACATGGCTACTAATGCAACTGATTCCAAATGAATTACTAGTATGTTTAGGATGCCTGAATTAGTTGCTGAAATGTCATTTTTCAGGACTTGGTGCGACCCTAAATGTTGCGAAACCGAAGAAGGGTTCGACGGTAGCGATTTTTGGTCTTGGAGCTGTGGGCCTTGCTGTAAGCGACATTCTGTAATCCAGTATCTTCCACAACATATTAGTGCAGGTTGCTGAGAACTGTACCATAAAACCATGACTAACTGTTTTTTTACAATGATCAATCAGGCCATGGAAGGGGCCAAGATGGCTGGGGCATCAAGAATTATTGGTGTGGACTTGAACCCTGCAAAATATGAACAAGGTACAATATTTCTGACGGAAGCACCAGGACTACTTAATATATATAGCGCACCGAACCTAACAATAATTCCACCATTATTCAGCTAAGAAATTTGGATGCACCGAATTTGTGAACCCAAATGACCACACCAAGCCCGTGCAAGAGGTTTGTTCTTTTCCATCAGTAAACATTTCTCCCTTTTATCACGACTTAGACAAGCTTGTGCAAAAAAAAAAAAAAACTCACTGTCCAATGATGGTCTCTAGGTGCTCGTGGAGATGACCAATGGTGGAGTTGACAGTGCCGTCGAGTGTACTGGCAACATCAATGCCATGATTTCTGCCTTCGAATGCGTTAGTGATGTAATATACTTCTCAATGCACCTACTTATGATCTGTACTCCTATGACTATTGTGAGCAATGTTTATTCTTTGTTGAACTGAATCATGAAATCTGTCGGGTGCAGGGGTGGGGCGTGGCCGTGCTGGTGGGCGTCCCTCACAAGGATGATGTGTTCAAGACCCAGCCGATGAACTTTCTCAGCGAGAAGACACTGAAAGGCACCTTCTTCGGTAACTACAAGCCGCGCACCGATCTCCCCAAAGTCGTCGAGATGTACATGAGGAAGGAGCTGGACTTAGAGAAGTTCATCACGCACAGTGTGCCGTTCTCGCAGATCAACGCGGCGTTTGACCTTATGCTCAAGGGAGAGGGACTGCGCTGCGTCATGAGGATGGAGGAGTAGACATCACCTCTTCTTGGCCATTTTCCTCGCTGCTTTTTGGGATTTGGTGCTTGACAAACTTAAGTGATTTCTAAAAAAAAGACTTTCATTGTTTAATAATGTATGTACTAGTCGTGAGATAAGCATGCGATGTTCATCTCTGTGATCGGTGATCGCAGAGAACGGAACAGCTCCGCTTTTTATGTTCAAGGTTTGGCCTTATTTTCAGTGTGGCGTGTGCTGCTTCCAGTCCGAGTGTAAATTACTACCATTGTGCACAATAATAATAACTTGCAGTTTCTGTGTTAATATTGTTGTTCTCCATTGCAAATTGGTTCTTCTGTTTTCCCTTCGTTTCTTTGTTTGCAGAAACCTATCTTTTTTGGGTTAATTATTGGTTTGCCACTACAGCCCGCGTATGACTCAGTTTTGCCACTAGAGCAGAATGGTGCTCAGTTTTGCCACCGCTTCTGGCGCAGCTGCTCTGTCGAGGCCAAACCGCCAGGCTTCAAACGTTTTCGTCTCTTGCCGTTACTGAAAGTGGGGCCAGATCTTACAGGTAGGACCGCGCAATGACAAATAGGTGAATACCGAACTACCCCCTGCTCCCGCATACAGCAACACACCGATCTGCTGCACCCACCACCATCCGCGCCCCTGCCGGCACCACCTGCGCCGCCACGACCTGCGACGCCACCACCTGCGCCGCCGCGCGGCCGTCCCGCGTGGACACCTTCTCCACCGCCTCCAGTAGCACCTGCTCTGCCCCCACCCCCTAGCGACGTAGTCGCTCATTCCGCCACTGCGCCCTCCACCTGCTCGACGCAATGGCTAGTGGCGGCGACGACCTTGGCGAGGCAGGCGTGGGGCCGGAGACCCGCCGCGTCCACGACTGGGTTCCCGAGGGGTAAGCCTTGTTCCTATTGAGCTTTCTTGTGTAATGCAATAGTCGATTTGACATGGAGTGCTCATTGCGTTTGATTTTGCTTTTGGTGTGCTCATTGCCTCTCTGTTTTTGGTTGATTAGGATGGAATTGCGGTTTGCTTTCTTGGTGAACATTAGAAGGGAGCGATTCATTGTGGATGCAAAGGATCAAAAGAAATTCCAAGGAGGGTTTGATTATCGGTTGCCAATGGATTGTAATTGGAGTTTTAGACAATTTGGCGAGGTAATTTGCGGCCCATATCCTTGGGGTATGCATGATGAAGTGGAATTCAAATACTACGATGGGGGAATTGATTGGGTGAAAGTTAGTAATGATGAAGAGCTCGCTACCATGTTTGCTAAGCATAAGGAGAAAGAGCAATTTCATGTGAGGCTGCAAAATGATGTGGTTGTGCCGGCAGTTGGAACTTCTCGGACAGATTCATGTCGTCGTAATGGCAGCTCTAGCCAGAACAGTTCAGTTAGGGGAGCTTCAGTTAGTGCACGGCGACGTGGTGGCTCGTCAAACATGGGCACCGGCAGTAGGGTCCCAAGAGAAGTGGAGCCTGAATACATCGATGATGAAGAGAGGCTATATTCTGATGTTGTGCAGAATTTACGGCGGCCATATCGGGCTGAAAACCGAGATGAGTGTGACAATGAGGCTTTTGTGATTGATGATGAGGAGGTTGAGGACGAAGACCTTCCAGCTATTGAATGGGACCCTGCAAACTCTCAGATGGAAGAAGGTACCATCTTTGCATCCATGAGTGAGTGTAGAAATGCACTTGTGACATACTGCATCAGGGCAGAGCGTACATTTGAAGTTGACAAGAGCGACAGAGTACGTTACAGAGTGCACTGTCCGACTGAAGATTGTCCATGGAGGATGCACGCGTCTAAAATGCGAAATAGCACGAATGTTCAAGTCAAAGTGAACCCTTTTAGGCACACATGCCTGGAATCAACCCTGAGGAAGGAAACAATCAGTAGAGCCAAGTCAAGATGGGTGGCTGAAGAAGTAAAACGGTGGGTGACAGAAGACCATCAAGTGGGTACAAAGGAGTTGCAGAAGAAGCTCAAAGAAAAGTTCAAGATAGAGGTACCATACATGAGGGTTTTCAATGGAAAACAACATGCTATGGATTCTATTTATGGTAATTGGCAGGAAAGTTTTAAACTATTGTATTCATTTAAGGGTGAAGTGGAGAAGACCAGCCCAGGTAGTATTGTAGATATTGATCACCACACCGTGGAGTACACGTTGAGGGGAATGACAATGACCAAAGAGTGCTTTAGAAGGGTTTTTGTCTGCTTTGAGGCTTGTCGCCGGGGTTTTTTGGAAGGCTGCAGGCCCTATTTGGCTATTGATGCTACTTTTCTCACAGGGAGGTTTAAAGGACAGTTAGTAGCAGCTTGTGCAGTTGATGGATACAATTTTGTATTTCCAGTTGCTTATGGCGTGATAGAGGCAGAGTCTGAGGAGAGCTGGACTTGGTTTTTGCAGAATCTGCGCCGGGCTATTGCACATCCCAATGGGTTGGTAATTCATACAGATGCTTGCAAGGGTTTAGAAGTAGCCGTGGACAATGTGTTCCCTGGAGTAGAACATAGGGAATGCATGCGTCACCTTGCTGCAAATTTTGGGAAGAAATTCAAAGGAAAGGTGTATGCCGACAATTTATGGCCAGCATCTTTGACTTGCAGTGTGAAGAAGCACAACTATCACATGAGGCAGTTATACAAAAATGACAAAGTGAAGGAATATTTGGAAACACACCACTCCAAGTTATGGGCCAGAAGCCAATTCAGTGAAGTGACCAAAGTTGACTATGTGCATAATAATCTTGCAGAGTCTTTTAACTCAACGATCTGAAAACTAAAGGGTCTTTATTTGGCGGATTTGCTTGACAAGATAAGGGTAGAATACGTGCAGAAATTTCTTGTTCGAGCAGGAATAGCCGAGGCAAAATTCATGGGACACATTATAATCCCTTCCGTGATGAATGAATTGAAGCAGAAAACAAGAGGCTTGGAAATGGACATGACTCGTTGCTCAGCTACGACGGCAGAGGTATCATTTTTGGATAAAGAGAAGAGGGAATGGAGATATCCAGTGGATTTAGAAGCTAGAACTTGCAGTTGTAGGCAATGGCAGATAACTGGGTTGCCATGCATTCATGCCTTGTTTTTCATCACTACTCTGTCAGGTCAAGCAGGTAACATACAACAGTATGTGCATGATTACTACTCTGTTGCAAAGTTCAAAGCCACATATGCACATGCCTTACCTGCTTTGGAGGGAAAACAACAATGGGATCCAGTGGACCCTGGTTTTAAGCTTTGCCCTCCAGTTCTGAAGAGAGCAGCAGGTAGACCGAGGAAAAGTAGAATAAGACCTCGCAGCGAAGGAGCTGGACTTGGACCGAGGAGACGTAAGTGCACAAGGTGTGGTGGGTCTGGTCATTTCGCTAAGTACTGTGATAACGCAGTAGATCCAGCGTTCGGAGAGTGTTTTGATGTTTCAAATGATGAGCAAAATGATGATCAAAATGAGGATGCAGTGGAGGCTACAAGTGATGATCCAAGTGATGATCCAATTGATGATCCAATTGATGAGCCACAAAATGATCAAATTGATGATCCAATTGATGAGCCACAAAATGATCAAATTGATGATCCAATTGATGATCCGATTGATGAGCCACAAAATTATCAAAATGATGATCCAATTGATAATGGAAATGATGATCCAATTGATAATGGAAATGATGATCCAATTGATGATCCAATTGAGGAGAAAATTGAGGAGAAAATTGAGGCTCCAAATGTTGGTGTCCAACCTTCTGTGGTTGTGAGTTCTACTTGGTATGTAAATCTTTCCAATACTAGTGTACATTTATCACTTGACACAATCTTACCACCCTTTGTTTTGTACAGCTCTGTTGTAGGTTCGAACAAAGTTGTGGCAGTGAGCTCTGAGGTAGTTAAGGTGCCGACAACCAAGAGGAGAAGAAAAGAAGCAATGAGCACAAGGATCACAAGGAGCAAAGTAGTGGCAAGAAGCGCGAGGACCAAGAAGAAGCCGCAACGCTTTGTAGATGAATGAGTGGGAACCAACTAAAGTTCATGAATAATGTTGTATTTGTGTTTGAATGCTGTTGGAATGATTAGAGTACATGTTTGAACTATGTTTGAATGATGTTGGAGTGATGAGATTACATGTTTTGAGGAACTCATGTCAAAATGTGCTAAAAAAGAGCTCCAAAGGTAGGGTAAATGGCCTCATTTCTAAGCAAGTTTTTTTTGATCTTGTCTAAATTGGCCAAATAAGTTCACTACACATCTATTCCATGTAAGAAGAGTATGTGAGAAGGTTTTCCATTTTTTTGATTTTTTTTGAATTTTGTATGCTCATTTCAAATTTAGTCAAACCTAACTTTGACCATCATTTTATCAAGTTTGAAACATGGAATTGTAAAACTAAGCATGGATCCTTGTTATTCACTCCAAAATGAAGCTTTGGTGAGGTTTTTGAAACTTTTCATGTTCCAAACCCTAAACCTCTTGTCTTCACCCTCGAACTTGTAGGATAACGTTGCATAGAAAACAAAAAATTTCCTACCGCGAACACGCAATCCAAGCCAAGATGCAATCTAGAAGACGGTAGCAACGAGGGGGTATCGAGTCTCACCCTTGAAGAGATTCCAAAGCCTACAAGAGGAGGCTCTTGTTGCTGCGGTAGACGTTCACTTGCCGCTTGCAAAAGCGCGTAGAAGATCTTGATCACGATCGGTTCCGGCGCCACGAACGGGCAGCACCTCCGTACTCGGTCACACGTTCGGTTGTTGATGAAGACGACGTCCACCTCCCCGTTCCAGCGGGCAGCGGAAGTAGTAGCTCCTCTTGAATCCGACAGCACGACGGCGTGGTGTCGGTGGTGGTGGAGAAGTCCGGCGGAGCTTCGCTAAAGCTACGCGGGAGTTATGGAGGAGAGGGGGGCGGCTAGGGTTTGGGAGGGGGTGGCCGGCCTCAAGGGGGTGCGGCCAACTTGTGGCTTTGTGGTGGCCGGCCCCCTCCCCTATGCCCCTCATTATATAGGTGGATCCCCAAGTGTTGGTGTTCAAGTCTTCGAATAAGACCCGAAACAAAAACCTTCCATATGGAGGGGAAACCTAGCCAAGCTAGGACTCCCACTAGAGGTGGGAGTTCCACCTCCCATATGGGGGGGGTGGCCGGCCCCCTAAGGGGGAGTCCACTTGGGACTCCTCCCCACCTAGGGTTGGCCGGCCATGGAGGTGGAGTCCCATGTGGACTCCACCTTCCTTGGTGGATTCTTCCGGACTTTTCTAGAACCTTCTAGAACCTTCCATAGAACCTTCCGTGACATTTTAATTCACATAAAATGACATCCTATATATGAATCTTATTCTTCGGACCATTCCGGAACTCCTCGTGATGTCCGGGATCTCATCCGGGACTCCGAACAAATATTCGAACTCCATTCCTTATTCAAGTACTACCATTTCAACATCCAACTTTAAGTGTGTCACCCTACGGTTCGTGAACTATGTGGACATGGTTGAGTACTCACTCCGACCAATAACCAATAGCGGGATCTGGAGATCCATAATGGCTCCCACATATTCAACGATGACTTTAGTGATCGAATGAACCATTCACATACAATACCAATTCCCTTTGTCACGCGATATTTTACTTGTCCGAGGTTTGATCTTCGGTATCACTCTATACCTTGTTCAACCTCGTCTCCTGACAAGTACTCTTTACTCGTACCGTGGTATGTGGTCTCTTATGAACTCATTCATATGCTTGCAAGACATTAGACGACATTCCACCGAGAGGGCCCAGAGTATATCTATCCGTCATCGGGATGGACAAATCCCACTGTTGATCCATATGCCTCAACTCATACTTTCCGGATACTTAATCCCACCTTTATAGCCACCCATTTACGCAGTGGTGTTTGGTGTAATCAAAGTACCTTTCGGTACAAGTGATTTACATGATCTCATGGTCATAAGGACTAGGTAACTATGTATCGAAAGCTTATAGCAAATAACTTAATGACGAGATCTTATGCTACGCTTAATTGGGTGTGTCCATTACATCATTCATACAATGACATAACCTTGTTATTAATAACATCCAATGTTCATGATTATGAAACTAATCATCCATTAATCAACAAGCTAGTTAAGAGGCATACTAGGGACTTCTTTGTTTGTCTACATATCACACATGTACTAATGTTTCGGTTAATACAATTATAGCATGATATATAAACATTTATCATAAACATAAAGATATAAATAATAATCACTTTATTATTGCCTCTAGGGCATATCTCCTTGAGTCTCCCACTTGCACTAGAGTCAATAATCTAGTTTACATTTGTAAAGATATAACACCTTGGCCTTCGGTGCTTTATCATGTATTGCTCACGGGAGAGGTTTTAGTCAACGGATCGACATGCTCGAAAGTTATGTATTTTGTAATTCATTTGCGTCTCAACGCATCACTCATTTCCAAATGAGTTGGCATTAAATATGTTTGGTCTTGGTGGAACCTTAATTCCGCGGTCTGAAATATGTCACTAATATTGTCACACACAATATAGTTTCAAAGTTCGACTACGTCGGAAATACACCAAGTTCTTAAAGAACCTCTTGACTTAACATACTTTGTCATTGTCAAAACAATGACATATTCTGCCTTCTTTTGTAGAATCCGTCATAATATTTAGAACTCTTCTAAATCTAGCATAGACAACTTCTAGCTCATTGTGCTACCTTTTAAAACAACACTTAGTCTAATTTGAGATTGAAATTTTATTTTTATATGTGACAAAACAAATATCGGTGTAATCACCTTACAGCGATTTGTTTGTCATTTCTCCATATAAAACTATATATATATACTTGGTTCTTCTTAAGTACTCAAGAATATTCTTACTGTTTTTCAGTGATCATCACATGAATCATGCTCATAACACTCTTAGAGCATAGGATATCTGATTGTGTACATATTATTCGTGATCTATAATCACTCATGTGTTTTTACTCATTGAGTATCAGATACACTCAAGTCTTGTTAAAACTTCACATGACAAGAACATTTTCTTAATATTTCCATATTGAACTATTTCAATATCCATTCTATGTACTTTGACTTAAACTTATTTTGTGTTTCAATCTATCTTCATAGATCTTGACACTAGATATGTTTCAGTCCATATCCTTTCATTGAAATTAATTTCTCAATGAAACCTTTTAATCAAGTATATAATTACATCATTTATAACCAACTATATGTCACCTACATAAAGTATTATAAATATGTCTTAGCGCTCCCACTTAATTTCTTGCAAATGCAAGCCTCTTCATCGTCTCTACGATGAAATCAAAAAACTCTTTGACTATTTCATCTCGGTGAAGATTCTAACTCCGTGATACTTACTTCATCCAATTGAAGTTCGTATACTTATCTAGTATTCCACGGACCAGCAAAACTCTTGGTTGTATCTTGTATACACCTTTAATACACACTTCTGATAAGTAATGTATTTTGCCATCCTACTAACATATCTCATAAAAGAAATATGTAGTGGTTACTAGAATAATCCACATAGACTATAAGCATTGCTACGGAAGATCTAATCTTGTTGTAGTCAACTATTTGAACTTTGTCGTAAACAACTTTTCGACAAGTCAAGCTTCTTCAAGGATATTTCATCCAAGTCCATCAATTTTATAGATCCATTTACTTTCAAAAAAGTATTCATCTATCTTGGATTTCATGGCGTATAGCCATTTTAACGGAGTCAGGGCCCATCATAGCTTCTTTGTTTGTAGTTGGTTTATCATTGTTCATAATCAATCCTTTGTCCACAAATCATTTATTTGATCACAAAGTAAACCATACCTACAAGGTTCAATATGTACTTCGATCTCCATGGCTAAAACACTTTGTAGTCATGGGAGCCATGATCGTCGTGGTCGCTTCCGGAACCAATTTCCGATGCTGCGCTACACTGATCATTATGCTCAGGTTCATAAACCTCATCAAATTATATTGTCCTCCCACTCAAATACTTCACTAGAAACAATTTCTTGGAAGTAAGAAACATTGACAAACACTTTTGTCTTTGTCTACATAGTGGGAAGAATTCCCAATCAATTCTCTGGGATAACCAACAAAGACATTCATCTGATTTTGGTTGTAAACTTATTTACTTATGCTATGCATACGAAAATTTTAAGAAAAGACTATTAGGATTCATACCCATACCATAACTCGTATGGTGTCATTTCAACGGATCATGATGATGCTCTATTAAGTGTAAAAGCGGTAGTCACTAAAGCATAATCCACAAAAATATAATGGCGTCATAATATTTTATCTCATCATTAATCCAACAAGGTTTGGATACATCTCTCGGATACTTTATCATCACTATGATACTCCAAGAAACGTGAGTTGTAGAACAATTTCATAACTCTCTTAGATGTTCGCTAAAACTCGTAATTCAAATATTTCCACCATGATCCTATCATAGATATTTAACTTTTCTATTACGATGATTTCTACTTCATGCTGAAATTTATTTGAATCCATTCAAATGTTTCAAACTTCTTCCTTATTGAATATATCCACATATATATACTCAATTCATTGTTGGAAGTTTTCATGAAGTAGAAGAATCTCCCGCACACAACTATGCCCAGTGAACCACATACATCATCATGTATTTTTCACTAAGTTAGTTGCCCATTCAACTCTTGGCCTATGAACGGTATTTTAATCATTCTCTTTAGAAAAGATTTGCAAGCACCAAATGATTCAAAAAATCAAATGACTCCAGAAATCCATTTGCATGGAGTTCCTTCATGTGTTCCTTTCTAACATGACCTAAATGGCGGTTCCACAAATAAGTGGAATTCAAATCATTTGCCTTATGGCATTTTAGCGTCAGTGTTATGTATGTGTGTCTCACCATTAAGATTTATAATAACTTATCCATCGTACATGGAGTAATGTCATAATTTAAACAACTCATTGTTTTTATTTGACCAGAGCAAAATAACAATTTATTAAGCTCTTTATTATAAATTCTAAGGGCTAGATAGAATGCCAATGACGAACATAATAACACTTTATTTTTGTTCCTGACGTGCATTCCTATTCATATTCCTTGTCAGTCACTTAGGCCATTGTATTCTTGTATTGCGTTGTTTTGTATGACACTTCATACCAACCAATATGGTACAAATACCCAAGAATTTCATTGTGAGACCTAACTAGGAATACAACCATAACATGTATATCATTTATATACATCTGAGCTAGACATTCTAGTCTTTTCTTTCTTTCTGCCAATAATCTTTTGTAGTTTCTCTTTTAGCTTTCCTCATTATTCAGAAAAACACATCAACATCATTAACTTCTAGGTTTGTTGGTCAAATACCAATAACCTTGAGGTTCTTACTTTGAAGTTGAACATCATATGACAAGTGTTCCAGATTTCACTATTAGTAACTTTGTAATATGATGAACAGTTTCACTCATAATTTTATCCATCATATCATGACGACTTTCCGAGACCATGTCTGTACATGCTAGGCTCGTAAAGTTTTAACCTTGGTATTTGCATGTGCAAATCTAGCTTGCACCCGTTTTATGCACACATAGAATCTATCACACCCGATCATCACGTGATGCTTCGAAACGACGAGTCTTAGTAACGGTGCATATTTAAGGATGGTCACTTCATGGATATGCGAATATCGTTAGTGCCCCAATAGTTGGAGGATTGTGACGCCTTGCGTCTTCAACCTTCGTACATTCCCATAAAACTTATGAGTTTATGTAGTCTCACCAAACTTTATTCTATCATCTTGCAATAAGGTCTTAGATATCACATATATCTCATACCTTGATTATTTCTGAAAACTAAATTTTCAGCTCCTTACTTTTCAAACAGATTTGAACTTCAAGTTTCACGGAGACAAGATAACTTTAGGTACTAATTGAAACCATAGCTCTTTGAATCAACAATGTGAGGTTTACTAAAAGTTTGCAATAGGACTTAATCAATTCTTGATTCTTTAACAATACGGTACCAATCCGTAAAGTTTCTTGTCAGATTTTAACAAGTATTTCTATCTCAATTACAAGACTAGCGCATGGTAGAAAACGGATGCCAATACTACAAAATTAATTCAAAATACTACTCAGACTATGTTTATGATAATTAGTTCATGTTTTAATCTAATTACTAATGAACTCCCACTTAATACAACATCCCTCATAGTTGTTAAGTGGTACACGATCCAAATTCACTACACCAAAAACCGATCATCACGTGAGATGATGTAGCTTCAATGGTGAACATCAACATGTTGATCATATCATCCATATGACTCGTGTTCAACCTTTCGGTTTCCGTTGTCCCGAGGCCATGTCGTACATGCTAGGCTCGTCAAGCAAACCCAAGTATTCCGCGTGTGCAACATGGCTTACACCCGTTGTATGTGAATCGTTGAATCTATCACATCCGATCATCACGAGATGCTTGAAACGACGAACTGTTACAACGGTGCATACGAGGAAGAACACTTTATTATCTTGATATTAATGTGAGGGATCATCTTATAATGCTACCGTCGCGATCTAAGCAAAATAAGATGCATAAAAGGATTAACATCACATGCAGTTCATATGTGATATGATATGGCCCTTTTGTCTTTGCGCCTTCGATCTTCATCTCCAAAGCACGGACATGATCTCCATCATCAACGAGCATGATCTCCATCATCGTCGGCGTAGCGTCAAGGTTCATGGCGCCGTCTTCATGGTTGTTCACCTCATGTATCAACTATTACAACTACTTTGAAATACTACTCAACATGAAAATTAAAGACAACCATAAGGCTCCTGCCGGTTGCCACAATACAATAATGATCATCTCATACATATTCATCATCATATTATGGCCATATCACATCACCAAACCCTGCAAAAACAAGTTAGACGCCTCTAATTTGGTTTGCATATTTTACGTGGTTTAGGGTTTTAGAGTAAGATCTAATCTACCTACGAACATGAACCACAACGGTGATACTAGTGTTGTCAATAGAAGAGTAAGTTGAATCTTCACTATAGTAGGAGAGACAGACACCCGCAAAGCCTCTTATGCAATACAAGTTGCATGTCGAACGAGGAACAAGTCTCATGAACGCGGTCATGTAAAGTTAGTCCGAGCCGCTTCATCCCACTATGCCATAAAGATGCAAAGTACTCAAAATAAAGATAACAAGAGCATCAACGCCCACAAAAACATTGTGTTCTACTCGTGCAACCATCTATGCATAGACACGGCTCTGATACCACTGTAGGATAACGTTGCATAGAAAACAAAAAATTTCCTACCGCGAACACGCAATCCAAGCCAAGATGCAATCTAGAAGACGGTAGCAACGAGGGGGTATCGAGTCTCACCCTTGAAGAGATTCCAAAGCCTACAAGAGGAGGCTCTTGTTGCTGCGGTAGACGTTCACTTGCCGCTTGCAAAAGCGCGTAGAAGATCTTGATCACAATCGGTTCCGGCGCCACGAACGGGCAGCACCTCCGTACTCGGTCACACGTTCGGTTGTTGATGAAGACGACGTCCACCTCCCCGTTCCAGCGGGCAGCGGAAGTAGTAGCTCCTCTTGAATCCGACAGCACGACGGCGTGGTGTCGGTGGTGGTGGAGAAGTCCGGTGGAGCTTCGCTAAAGCTACGCGGGAGTTATGGAGGAGAGGGGGGCGGCTAGGGTTTGGGAGGGGGTGGCCGGCCTCAAGGGGGTGCGGCCAACTTGTGGCTTTGTGGTGGCCGGCCCCCTCCCCTATGCCCCTCATTATATAGGTGGATCCCCAAGTGTTGGTGTCTAAGTCTTCGAATAAGACCCGAAACAAAAACCTTCCATATGGAGGGGAAACCTAGCCAAGCTAGGACTCCCACTAGAGGTGGGAGTTCCACCTCCCATATGGGGGGGTGGCCGGCCCCCTAAGGGGGAGTCCACTTGGGACTCCTCCCCACCTAGGGTTGGCCGGCCATGGAGGTGGAGTCCCATGTGGACTCCACCTTCCTTGGTGGATTCTTCCGGACTTTTCTAGAACCTTCTAGAACCTTCCATAGAACCTTCCGTGACATTTTAATTCACATAAAATGACATCCTATATATGAATCTTATTCTTCGGACCATTCCGGAACTCCTCGTGATGTCCGGGATCTCATCCGGGACTCCGAACAAATATTCGAACTCCATTCCTTATTCAAGTACTACCATTTCAACATCCAACTTTAAGTGTGTCACCCTACGGTTCGTGAACTATGTGGACATGGTTGAGTACTCACTCCGACCAATAACCAATAGCGGGATCTGGAGATCCATAATGGCTCCCACATATTCAACGATGACTTTAGTGATCGAATGAACCATTCACATACAATACCAATTCCCTTTGTCACGCGATATTTTACTTGTCCGAGGTTTGATCTTCGGTATCACTCTATACCTTGTTCAACCTCGTCTCCTGACAAGTACTCTTTACTCGTACCGTGGTATGAGGTCTCTTATGAACTCATTCATATGCTTGCAAGACATTAGACGACATTCCACCGAGAGGGCCCAGAGTATATCTATCCGTCATCGGGATGGACAAATCCCACTGTTGATCCATATGCCTCAACTCATACTTTCCGGATACTTAATCCCACCTTTATAGCCACCCATTTACGCAGTGGTGTTTGGTGTAATCAAAGTACCTTTCCGGTACAAGTGATTTACATGATCTCATGGTCATAAGGACTAGGTAACTATGTATCGAAAGCTTATAGCAAATAACTTAATGACGAGATCTTATGCTACGCTTAATTGGGTGTGTCCATTACATCATTCATACAATGACATAACCTTGTTATTAATAACATCCAATGTTCATGATTATGAAACTAATCATCCATTAATCAACAAGCTAGTTAAGAGGCATACTAGGGACTTCTTTGTTTGTCTACATATCACACATGTACTAATGTTTCGGTTAATACAATTATAGCATGATATATAAACATTTATCATAAACATAAAGATATAAATAATAATCACTTTATTATTGCCTCTAGGGCATATCTCCTTCAGAACTTGTACCCCAGTGTTCGAGATATCACATTAGACACATGGTTTTTTTGTTGAACAACATGTAGACCATGTTTATCAACTAGAATGGGTAGTATATGACATAAGAAGTCTATGTGAGAAGGTTTTCCATTTTTTTGATTTTTTTTGAATTTTGTATGCTCATTTCAAATTTAGTCAAACCTAACTTTGACCATCATTTTATCAAGTTTGAAACATGGAATTGTAAAACTAAGCATGGATCCTTGTTATTCACTCCAAAATAAAGCTTTGGTGAGGTTTTTGAAACTTTTCATGTTCCAAACCCTAAACCTCTTGTCTTTACTCTCGAACTTGTACCCCAGTGTTCGAGATATCACATTAGACACATGGTTTTTTTGTTGAACAGCATGTAGACCATGTTTATCAACTAGAATGGGTAGTATATGACATAAGAAGTCTATGTGAGAAGGTTTTCCATTTTTTTGATTTTTTTTGAATTTTTTATGCTCATTTCAAATTTAGTCAAACCTAACTTTGACCATCATTTTATCAAGTTTGAAACATGGAATTGTAAAACTAAGCATGGATCCTTGTTATTCACTCCAAAATGAAGCTTTGGTGAGGTTTTTGAAACTTTTCATGTTCCAAACCCTAAACCTCTTGTCTTCACCCTCGAACTTGTACCCCAGTGTTCGAGATATCACATTAGACACATGGTTTTTTTGTTGAACAGCATGTAGACCATGTTTATCAACTAGAATGGGTAGTATATGACATAAGAAGTCTATGTGAGAAGGTTTTCCATTTTTTTGATTTTTTTTGAATTTTTTATGCTCATTTCAAATTTAGTCAAACCTAACTTTGACCATCATTTTATCAAGTTTGAAACATGGAATTGTAAAACTAAGCATGGATCCTTGTTATTCACTCCAAAATGAAGCTTTGGTGAGGTTTTTGAAACTTTTCATGTTCCAAACCCTAAACCTCTTGTCTTCACCCTCGAACTTGTACCCCAGTGTTCGAGATATCACATTAGACACATGGTTTTTTTGTTGAACAGCATGTAGACCATGTTTATCAACTAGAATGGGTAGTATATGACATAAGAAGTCTATGTGAGAAGGTTTTCCATTTTTTTGATTTTTTTTGAATTTTTTATGCTCATTTCAAATTTAGTCAAAGCCTAACTTTGACCAGCTAACCCTGTTCTTCTAGAAGGAAACCGGACCGATCCGTGGGTTGCTCTGTTTTGAATTGTGGACCGTTCACTGCGGTAACGCCAGCCGTCCGATCTAGCCTTCTAGAACGTTTCGGGGCCGATCCGTGGACACCCTCGTTCTTCAACATGATTGGTTCCTTTCTCTTTTCTGCGGTGGGCTATAAAAACACTGAAATCTCCGTTGGTCCGTTGGGCCGTCCCGCGTGTCTAGGCCTGCGATGCATGCGCCATGCATGCGCCATGCAGGCGCCACGCCAACAACCCTTTCCACGTACTCGCCGACGCCTTTTAATGCATCGACGCAGCGTCTCAGCATTGCCATCGTCTCAGCTCTCGCAGCGATGCAGCCGCATCAGTTTTGCCATCGTCTCAGGCCGTCCCATCGTCGATCGCGTCAAAACCAATAATTATTTTTGGAAGACGGCTAGACACGCGTTAATTCATGGGTCTCTTTATGAGCCAACCTCTTTATAAGGGGCCTCTCTTCCTCTCCCACACACCAACCGAGCGAGCCTCTCTTCCTCTCCATCTCCAAAGCACCACGCACTCAAGCGAGCCTCTCTGCCTCTCCGAAGATGCAGTACACGGGACCGACCTTCCGCCGTCCGCGCACCAGGCCGGAGCTACTCTATCCGGCGGACGTCCTCGTCGACAACACGCTCCGTGTGTGGGCAAAGTCGAGGTGGAGGACCGAGATCGAGCTCACTCGAGAGTTCCTCGACGAGGGCTTCTCCCACCTCCCACCGGGCTCGCCCGTCATGTACTACGTCAATGAGTCTCGTGAAGGCGTCGCTCTCAAGCTGCTCACGGTCACCTTCGCCAACCGATTTGACGCGTACGCCCTCCTCGGTGAGGTCTTCTGGTGCGGCTGCGAGTCAATCTTCTTCACCACCTACAACGTCTTCACCGATTGCGATGCCATCTTCTTCTCCGGGAAACCTATGCACTGCCTCCCGTACTACAAGTGAAGACGCTGGTGAAGACGGTGGTGCGGCGCAGGTGCTGCGGCAGGTGGTGCGGCCAAGATGTGTTCTCGTCAAGCTCGTCATGTTTTTTAGCTTTACGTTTTCATTTTCTATGTGGTTCCGTGTCGAGTCGTGTCAAGTCGTGTGTCACTGAACTTATCTATCTAGGGTACCCATCTATCTATCTATCTAGGGTACCCATCTATCTATCTAAGTTATTTCCGTGTAATGGTGGAACTAAGCATCTTATGTATCGAATTTATCTAAGTTATTTTGCGTGATGATCTGGCTACCAATATTTGCATCTCATATATCTTAGTTTTCTATGATTTCGATGTAATATATCAAGGGTGTATGAATTATGAAATCACAAACATGGATCCAAGTATGAACTTTGATGTAATATAAGTAGGGTACCCATATAAGTATGAAACAAAAAATCACAAACTCCGTGTAATGGTGGAACTAAGCATCGTATGTATCGAATTTATCTAAGTTATTTTGCGTGATGATCTGGCTACCAATATTTGCATCTCATATATCTTAGTTTTCTATGATTTCGATGTAATATATCAAGAGTGTATGAATTATGAAATCACAAACATGGATCCAAGTATGAACTTTGATGTAATATAAGTAGGGTACCCATATAAGTATGAAACAAAAAATCACAAACACGCAATGCTTGAAATCAGATAAATGCACCCTTTTTCCCTCGCAAAAATAGAAAGATGCACCTTTTTTTGTTTGATTATTTTTCCAACCTAAACCACAAACACGTAATGCTTGAAATAACAAAGATGCACCCTTTTTTTGGTTAAGCAGCGTGCATAAACACAAAGAACAAACATATGCGTCCTTACACCATAAACCAAGTCACGAACTAGAACTAACTATAGCTAGATTTCTTCCTTTTGCTTTTCAATATCTGTCCATCCACCCCACTGGTTACCAGAGCAATCCTTCACGCTACCAAACAAAGCGGTCTTGGGTTCGAGTCCTAGCCGCACCCTTTTTTGTTATTTCATTTTTCACCGTTTTTTAAACACCCTTCTCATCTGCCCAAAGCCAAATCTTTGCCACTATCGAATTTTGATCAGATTTATTTATTTCAAGCTTGCAAATTCAAGCTTACAAGTTCATACAATTTGAAGCTTACAAATTCATCACAAATTCATGCCTTTCCATACAATGTCAACATTAAACCTAGTGCGATGACAATACCACCTACAAATGCACAAATGTAATTCCAAATTTTTGATTGATCTTCGAGCTCTCTAATCTTCTGGTTCATCCACCTTAGCTCAAAAGCTACCTCTCTGTCAATGCGTGCTCCGCCCTGCGTCTCTTCTGCACTAGCTATCGCAGCGACCCGTGTCGTCTGTGGCAAGATGGGCAACCATTCTTCGTGCTCATCTAGCAGCTGATTCATCAGCGTCTGGAGCAAAACATCGACCCAAACGAAGAAGCATTTTATCTGCAAGCACACGAAAGAGATCAACCACATTGAGCACAAACTATGCACAAAATACTGAAATTTCCACTATTCTTACCCCTTTCTCGCTGCTGCACACGTAGAACGGACGGTTTGTGTTCTTCGGTGTGCGCGAAATCCTCCGATCAACGGGCGCCCGGCACCGCGGACAGAGGAGGATCGGCATCTCCATGCGCACCGGAAGCTCGAACCGAGAGGTGGCACGGGAGCTAGAAGAAGACATGGATAGAGGTGGCGCGGGATCTGAACCGTGAGGTGCTTCTGGCAGACGGCTGCGCCCTCCGCAGCTCCCGCCGTCGGCGGCGCTCCCCGTCAACAAGGCCCTCTCAGTCGCCCGCACCGCACCTCTGCGAGGGGCCGTCTCCAACCCCGTCGATTTCTTCTCACCGCTGCGAGCTCCGCCGCGCGATCAGGGATTTTAAATGGGGTTGAGCTCCAACGGTTGCCTTGTGGGTCCCACGTGAAACGGCCAGCAACGATCCTCTTTTCAAATTCGTCCCCGCCTGGTCCCACCTGAAACAGCCGGTCCTCTTTTCAAATGCGTCTCCGCCTGGTCCCACCTGAAACAGCCGAGTCAAGGACGTTGACCTGAATGAAACGGCATACTCACGGAACGAGTCGTTGCACACAGACTAGTGGCAAAACTGAGCACCATTCTGCTCTAGTGGTAAAACTGAGTGTTGCGCGGGGTGTAGTGGCAAACCAATAATTAACCCATCTTTTTTTGTGTGCGGAATATGTTTGAAGGCGGTTGCTTGCTGTTTGCAGGTTCATAGCTTACTGTGCTCTGTTTTGTTAGACTAAATCAAAGCACAGATCTCTGTCGCTGGAGTGGCGTCAGCAGGACAGGTCCGATCGAGTCCTTGCAAAGTAGGAGGGAATTTGTAGCATTTCGGAGTCACTCATTTTTAGTAGTGTTTATTCACATAAGATCACCAAATAATAGCTTCTTTTCGATAAAGAGCATATATTAATATCGCGGAGATACCAATTACATAGCCTCTGCAACAACATTATGTTCTAATGATATAAAGGATACACACAGCCAAAAAAAAGAAGAATTACAGAAAAAGAAAAGTCCCGCTACAGAGATCGAAAACTTGAAACAACAACACTGACACCACCAAGACAACAACAGAAGATTAGCTTCTCCACAAGCGACGCCTCCAAGAAGGAAACAATGCATAAACGCTGTCATCGCCCAATCATAGACCTTATGTTTTCACCCCGAAGAAAGTCATTGCTCTCAAAATAATGCCTTCAACAAGAACATTGTCAGGCACAACCAATTAAGGCCAGACATTGGATTTTCACCATGAAAGATAGAACACTCAACTTTTCATGTGTAGTCGCCTCCACGTACAAGTCGTTGTTTGAATTTACGAAGCACCAAGCCAATTCCACCTCACCACCAAGATCTGACCACCATTGCTCTTCCACCGATCTCGGCTTTCATGACCTTCTCTGCCAGCACCATGGAAAGAGGACGAGCTCCATGATATTAACAACCATAACTTCGAAGCGCTCCCTCTGAAACTAAACGGTCAGATAAAAGACATGGTTGCACACGACCGAAAACACCCAATCCAGCAATCTTCAGGCATTGATTGCACAATGAATTCCACCGGCAGGGCCTTCTGGAACACGACAATCTAGTCAACCCAGTGGGAAGAAGCTTCCGACCGATCTTCACTTAGCGCGAGAGGAATCCGATGACCACCACCATTATTTGCAAGACTAGCACTCCCCTCGCCGCCGGTCAACTACCAACCAGATCGGAAGACATGGAGACGGCAGCCAGCGCAGCCCGTCGGCGTGGCAAGGACCAACACCAGGACCACGCCTGCCTAGGTCCACCCGGTCGAGATCTTGGCCAAAGACCTAGATCGGATCGAGGCGGCCTAGGGCACCACCGTGCGGGCGGGTGCCCTGCGGCGCACCATCCCCTCCTCGTCGCCACTCCGGTGGAGGCGCTCAGGCCCCAGCCAAAACCAGCTGCACCGCTAAAGGCCCTCCGCTGACACCCACCACCCCCATGAGCCACGGCCGAGAGACTCCTCTCATGCCCACCGCCGTTTCGAACGGGTAGGCGCCGCCAACACCGCCGGCGGCGGCAACAACGACCAGGAGCAATGCGAGAAAGGGGGACTTAGGGTTGGGTAGGCAGGGGGAGGGGGCCTCCGGAGTCGCCCCTCGGGCGACTCCTAAGAGAGATGGTTGTTGTGAAAACGACTGGCTAAAACTACACCAAAAATGGCTTCTGAAGATAAAAGAATCATAGCATAATGATTTCAAGTAGTATGTGATCCAATGGTACATCTGAACTCAACTCGGTAACAATGAGGAGAGAGGAGAGGAGGGCCCGTGGGAGAAAAAAAATGTAAAAGTTAAACTTTTTTACGGTGCAAGAAATCGTATTTGTAAGTTTTATTTTTTTAAAGAAAAACTACTCCCTCCGATTCATATTACTTATTGCTAGGATGAATGTATCTATAACTAAAATATGTGTACTTATTAGTTATCCATATTAAGGGATGCCTGCTCACCAATGTTTGTTAAAACTTCTGTTTTCATGGACTGTTCATTTTAGTTTGGGTACAAAAAATTGACAACATTTGCATCACTTATACAGTAGTGATTTTCAATGAATATTTCTAGGAAGATGATTACCTTATTCTTGTCAGCTCCGTTGTTTGAACTTTGAACATATCTATTAACAAAAAGTAAAACTTGCTCTTTCATACTATTTCATGGGTTGCCTTCCTATTTATCATGAATTTTAATTTTTTTAAACATATTATTTTAGTACGTGATGAAAGGGATATATAGAAAAATAAAGAGCAGACCATGGAACCAGAAGCGGCAGCGTAACTCCCCTCCTTCTACGCTCGTGCAGAATCCGGGAAACCATTTTCCTCTACACTGCAAACACCTCTGTCCGTTCGTGCAGCCGACGCTTACCATGATCCAGCCAGGTGCCACCACCGACGACCCTCCCTGCCCCCACCGACGAGGGAAAGAGCCAGACAAACCACGGCTTCCAGGTGTAGGAAGGAGCCCCGGTATCGGCGCCAGGTGGTTTGCTACGCAACAAGTACAGGGTGGCTTCAGGTAGGAGCTATATATAGACCACGCACCCCACGCTCGGTTCCCCCACGGATTTCATCCACTAAGGCGAGGGAGCAATGGCGACCGCGGGGAAGGTGATCAAGTGCAAAGGTCTGCTCTGCTTCTTGCTCTTTCCTTTGTGTACTTCCCTCAAGATTTGATAAGGCCTCACTGAAAGTTGCTTGCTTGTGTCCTTTTCGCTTGCCGATTTACCTATTATTGTAAGATCAAGGTTTATTTAAATAATTAATTTCGGGGGGAAGCTATGGTGTGATCCCGAGACTGCATTCTGATGTCCTTTTCTTGGATCTGTGTGTGTTGCAGCCGCAGTGGCATGGGAGGTGGGGAAGCCGCTGTCGATGGAGGAGGTGGAGGTGGCGCCGCCGCAGGCCATGGAGGTGCGCGTCAAGATTCTCTTCACCGCCCTCTGCCGCTCCGACGTCTACTTCTGGGAGGCCAAGGTATGCATGCCACGGGCATCCTAGTATCTGCTTCTGGTCAATCTATACCTATATCTATATCTATATCTATACCTAATAATAAAGGAGCTAACGTTTCCGTGGTTTGGTCCGTCTCAATGCGCTTTCGTCCAACCTTTTTTACGTTTCCTTCCTGCGTAGCGTTCCATCGTCCGTTCCGCACGAACTACTCCTCCCCGGTTTGAACAAGAAAAGGTCACTTTTCCTTTACTTTCCTTATCCGTCTCTGACCGGCAAACTTTGAAGTTGCATATATGGAATAGCTGAATCGATCCACGTCGTGTATTGAAGAGCCGAATCAATCCATGTCGTGTACGCCAAGTAGTAGTATACAACGATGCATCATGTGACAGCTACCAAAGAAGTCTTCCGTGATCTATTCGCCAAAAAAAAGTCTTCAGTGATCTCGTGAACGCAGCAGAAAGAGGCGGCGACGGTGGACAAGCTGTTCGCCTGCGGGAACCTCAAATCGGCAAAGGGCCTCTCCCATATTGTTGGTGTGGACGTACAATCTTCTTAGCCATCCAGAGGTCAAAGGGCGTGCACGCCGCCCAGCCCGATGTACTCCATCCTCATTGCCGGCCCAGCAGGCGAGGCATCCATCGTTGTATCGTCAGAGCGGAAGGTGCAGGGCGGGGAACCATGGCGGTGGGGCCGTGACATTGCCAGTCGAGCTCGTGGTACGATGACTCCACGGTGTACTCCCGCCTCATCGTCAACCTCGCAGGCGAGTAACATGAATCTTGTGGTCTTACCGTCAGCCCCGTGAGGGAGGCGGACGTCGTCGGCTCGTCAGAGCGGAACATGTTGGCCGGGAAAGCATGGGGACGGCGATGTCGTGATTGGATGACTGTTGGCCTGCCGGTCAAGCTCTTGATATGAGGCATCGGCTTGGCTCGTCGCTCGGCTTTGTACGCTGCACCAACGAGCCCCGTCACGTTCACCTTTTCACTCGCACGAGTGTTGTATGTAACTGGTGGTTCTTGCATCCTTCGGAGATTTTGTGATTGGTGATGTTCTTCAAGACATATACAATTGCTAAGATTAACATCTGATACTATTTGCAGAACAGATATATCTTAGGTGGTCTGAAATCATTTTTCAAGCAAATCGGATGATTATTAGGAGATACTCTATTGATTAATCATGGGTACACACGTGCAAGGACAACTGGTGTATCGGAGAGCTCACATTGCTACCATCGCTACAGAAACAGCGAAAAAATACAGACGAACACCTCTGGTCTTGCTATGTATATGATGATTGGCACCTGCCGAAGAAGATGAGGGTTTGCTGCGCTGTTGCATGCATGAATAAAAGGAGGGAAAATTAGATCTATACCATTAAAAGATTCCATCTTTAGAAAAATACCACCCAAAGATTGTGATTTAGAAAAATAGCATTGAAAGTTAGCTCCGTCAGTGTTTCTACAATGCCGTGAAATTGGAGGTTAAGTCAGGCCAATCGATCAGATTCAGACCTGAACACAACGCACCCAGCCAGGCGCACGCCCCACCCAGAGCAGACGCACTCCACCATTCCAGGCCGACGGCGATGGAGACCACCCGGCGGCGCGCCTCCCCCGCAGCGTCCCTCCCCGGCGGCGGCGGCGATCCTCCGACGAACGCTCCTCCATGACGACGCCAAAGCTAGCTTTCATGAGCTACCTGCAAGACTGTGTCTGTTGGCACTAAGCCATGTCTGTGCCTGGCTTGTGTTTGTATCGTGTGCGTGCGTTGCGTGTGTTAGTTAGTTTGTTAGCGAGAGAATAGGAGAGGTGGTCCAGCCGCACGGCCGGCCGTGGCGATCGCGTATGAGCGCGTCGTGCGCGAGCTGGGAGAGCTGATCATGGGCGAGTGGGTGCGTGTGTGCGCGCTGTAGCGACGTGGGTGCGAGCTGCAGCTATAAGACCCCTCCCTGTAATCTCCATCATTAGGACCACGAGGTTGAGCTCGGGTTTGAAGGAAGAAGAAGGCGTTCGAGCGCCCAGAAAAATTCTGTGTATCTCTGTCTTCCACCTCCGTCCGTTCGCAGCAAGAGCTAGCTAGGCCCTTGTGGCAACAACAGTCTCGACGTGGACAGCTACCTTGCAGCGCTGTTTGGCGGAGCGCGGTCAGGACGGGTTCGCTTTCGATGATGCGGCGGTGGACGCTGCCAGAACGCTACTGCATGGCTCTGCTTCTTCCTCGTCATGAGCATGATGCTCGGATAAATGAGCGTTCGGCCAGGACCCCAATAGCGCGGCACACACTACGTCCATCAATCGGAAGTTCTTCATACTACAAATGGCCGTCGCGCAGCATGCCGAGCACAGTGGCGGAGCTACGCCTGGTGCTGCCGGTGCTGTAGCACCGGCCTATCAGCTATGCACTTCAACGGGCATGCTTAATTTTCAAGGCAAAAATATGATAATCCTAGGTGACTAGCACTACTAAGGCAGTATTAGCACCACCCATTGGCTATTTCTAGCTCCGCCCCTGCCGAGCAGATCATCTTAAATTTGTTTCAGATATCCTGTTGTATGCTACCATAATGCTGCTTGAGAAGCAAGTGAATTGCTGGTGGAGAGTGCGTTGATGTGCAGCCCAAATGCTGCCCTTGAATGGGTGCTCAAATGTTGATTGGTTTGTTAAAAGGACCAGTTCACGTGAAGATCACGGCAGTGGTAGAAATCAATAACGGAGCTAGCTTTGAATGGTATTTTTCTAAAGCACAATTTTTCAGTGGTATTTTTCTAAAGATGGGATCTTTTAATGGTATAGATCTAATTTTCCCATAAAAGGAGGACGCTGCCTATAGTTTGCACTTTGCAGTGGTCTGAGGTAAATTAAATCAACAGTGTGTCAATGACGGTAGTGAAACAGGTAATCAGGTTTGCTCAAACCGCGTAACCACGGTCAATAATTGAGCATGGCAGGTCAGGCAATTGACCACAGCTACCAAAGCTTCTGCCGCTCCGCACCAAAAAAAGGGACGGGTAGAGTGAACGGCGCATAGCATCATTCTTGGCGTTTCGCTCCAGATTACGTCCCCATCGAGATCCGAGCGGAGGAGAGGGTATAGCAGGAGGGGGACACAAGGAAGGGAGTGGTCATAAAAATGTAATACAACTTACACTAAATTTTACGATGAAATGTGAACTAAGGTGGGTTATGTGGGTGGAAGATCTTCAGGCAAACATTTATGTCGTGAATGTTTTTATCAGAAAATATATTTTTTCTCGTTCCGTAGCAACGCACGGGCAGCTAAGGTTTCTACCAAAATTTTCGACCAACAATTTTATGGACCGTTTTGTCCTCCCACCAAATCGCATATTACATTAAATTGCCATAGTACCGGTTCGTCTGGTTCTTTTCCTTTTCCTCTCCACCGCGTCCGTTTCCAGACGGCCACGCGCGTGACGCCGTCGATTGCAGGTGCGCTAGCGCACGGAACTCGCCGTCTGCAAGGGCGCGGGCGCAGGGAACCCGCCGTGGCCACATCCCAGCGCAGCAGCGTCGCTCGCCGCGGGTCAACGCCGCCCGCCGCCCACGCGGGCTTCGCCCTGCCAAGGTCGCGCGTGACGCTGTCGAGCGTCTGCAAGGGCGCAGGCGCACGGAACTCGCCGCGGCTGCATCCCGGCGCAGCAGCGTCGCTCGCCGCGGCCACATCCCGGCGCAGCAGCCCCCCGCCGCCCACGCGGGCTTCGCCCTGCCAAGGCCTGCACAACCTCGAGACACCCCGCTTCGTCCGCGAGCAGAAGAAGAATCAGTCGCTTCGTCCGGGAGCAGAAGGAAATCGACCTGAAGCTCAATCGCAGCTCCTGGCACAGCAGCACTCCCTGACCCCCTTTCCTTGCAAAGAAGAATGTATGTGGTGCCCAGCTTCTTGTGGATCAAACAAAGACCGCAGCCGCTGTGATGTGCTCGCGTATGGTGGGGATTTGGGATTCGGGATTCGGGAACGAGGAGATACGAATCTGGGAGCGGTTCGAACTGCCCCAGATCCGCTGGGCCGTAGCTGCGTCGGCCTGGTCTGCAAGACACACAAGCGAGCTTCCCCGTCGAAAGGTTACAGTAGCCAAGCATTGATATTTTGTTTACAAAAATAGTCCCACCTCGCGCTGTTATATGAAGTCTCACCTGTTTATATACGCAATGTTTCCAGAAATCAATAAGCCGCCTTGGAAAACAAGAACTAGCAGCACCATTGTTTGATCTAAGATCTAATCAGGAAGGAATTGAATCTCAATGGAAAAGAGAGGCACCAAGAATCAGCAAGGCTAGAGAGTCGCAGAGCTGAGCGTGTTCAATGGATGGGAGCTATATAAAATGGCAGAATACACGACCCTGGAGAAAGGGACCGGCGCAGGCGCAGAGAAGGGGAAGGTCAGATGTGTGGTTGAGTCAACGAGAAGGATGGAGATCATGGGGGAGTCTGGTGCCCGCGCAGGAGAGAGAGGTCGTGGTGAAATCGGGGCATCGATGGATCCCCTTTCCTATAGCACACAGGTGGTGCCATGGACTTATATATTTTAGCAGCACAACACCACGCGAGATTATTTTTGTGTCATTTTCCATCGATTCTTGTGCACATCCCGAATACGTGTACACCTTTTTTCCGGACACGTTACATCACTAATACGTGTAAACATTTTTTCCTAACACATTATCGACCAATTATTTCCTAACGAAATGTTATTTTCAATAAATGCAAAATTATAAATTATTTTGGCCGGAGCAGGGGCGCACGACATGAGAGTGGCGAGCGGCCGGCCGACGGTGGATGAGCACGCGCGGGTGGTAGGGCGGCGCCGTGTGTGCCTGGGCGTGGCGGCGCTGGTGCTCCTGCGGGCCTGGGCGGGTGCGTGACGGAAGCGGATGACAAAGGCAGCACAACGTTATGGGAGGGGCTGCTGGCGGCGGCACGACCAGGCGCGGGAGCGCGTGGCTGGCCCGGACGCAGCTGCCGGCTGGGGACGCGGGCCAGCGTGCAGGCTAGGAGAAAATGTTGGCAGGTGGGTCTTATACTGTAATACTTGAAAATATGTTGTTTTACAATCTCTATTTACAGGCTATGGTCCGTGGGGGTGATTTTTGATAGGTGGAGTTGGGTTTCTTTTTGATGGGCAGGAGTTCGTTCAATAATTGTGCCTGTGAGATAGACCCCCACTGATGTTGTTTCCACATAGTTAATTTAATTAATATCTACGTATTTTTTTGGCTGAATTTTTTAGACCGAAAAGTACTATTTCAAATTTTTCAAAAAACGAGCTCACTTGTGCTCAAGAGCACCACGAGTTTCCGAAAATGTACACTTTAATTTTCTACGCAATTCGTCGGTGTATAACTTGAAAGCATCGGTGTTTGAGCAGAAAGCCGAAAGTGGGAGGGCGGCGCTGGAGGAATGAGACTTGATCGCGTCTAGAAAATTGGTGGCGGGTTGCAAAAGTGATAGGGGTATTCTGGTGGTGGGGGTCTAGGGTTTATTGCTCGTGTGGGGCTAACTTGGGCCGAAGGGGGTGGCCGGCTGGGGGCTTTGGCCTCTCGGTTGGGCCGACGCGCTCCCTATCTCAGTCAAAAGCTTTTATTTTTATTTGACAAAATATTTTCTATTTTTAAGAAATAAACGGGAATGAGTTTTTTTAAACATAGAATAAAAAGAGAAGGATAGTATTAGCCAAAAGTAACGAAAAGGAGGGAGTTTTTTAAAGCGAAACAAAAAGCACGGGATAATATTACTGAAAAAGCATGAGAATGCCGGTGTAGAGGATCTTGGTGGCGGCGTGGCGAGCGCCGGCCGGGACAACGAGCAAATACCCTTTGATTTGGACTTGGAGCAAAATTTAAGCAGTGTCGGTAATTTAATCCAAAGTTAATATATTTATTTTCCGACGCAACACAAGGGCATTTTTGAAGAGGCCGTTTTTTCTCCCCACTAGGGCTTCCCTTCTATATATAGTTTTATGGATAGTTTACTGTAAATATTTGTTTCTCCCGGTGCAACGCACGGGCATTTTTCCTATAATTAATTATATCCCGCCTGGGTTTTGTGGTTGACTTGCGCCTCCGTGGCCTCCGATTCTTAGGGACAGACTCCCGTGTTCCCTCGGATCTTCGGTCATGAAGCTGGAGGGTATGTTCTTGCACTACTACTCCCGTTGACATATTATTACTGATTTGCTTCTGTATATTTTTATGAAACCCTGAACATGTGAAGGAGACATCAGGAAAAAAGTTTAGATTCTGAAATACAAGAACTGTGTGGCTTGTGTTACAACGTTTTATTTTTTGTTGAGAATGACAGGGGGGGGGGGGGGGGGAACCCCCACCGAGTTGTTATTATTACCCAAAAAAGCCAAACAGCCGATCTATATGTACAGGATGTAGGAAATACATGGGGGATGGGACGAGAGAAAAACGAAGTCAAACATCGCGAGTAAGAACGTAGGACCGAAGCGCATCAAGGGCCACCCGGTTGGCGGTCTGGAGGCGCCACCGCCAGAGGGCAAGATCGTCGCACACCATCCTAAGTGTAGAGCTCGAAGCGGGGGTCTTCTCGTTGAAGACAAGGTCATTGCAGGACTTCCAGATGGACCAAGTGGCGGCGGGCACAAGGGAGGGCGCCTGAAGATCCCAAATGTAGAAGCGCCCTGTTGGGATTGGGACATCCAGCCAGGATCACAGTTCCGCGGACAGGTGGCAGTCGAAGAACAGGTGCCTGCTGGACTCCGCGGCGGGGCAAGCAACACAAATGTCGGAGGGGCCGCGCTGCTCTTGTAGAAGAGGTTGGCTCGTGTGCTTAGTTGGTCGATGTCAGCGAGGTACGCGAAGAGCTTCAGCTTCGTAGGGAGCCACAGGGACCAAGACATGCATGTAGACGCGTCCCGCGGACGCGCCGTCAATAGCATGCGGTAAGACTCGCGCAAGCAGAAGCGAGGAACCGAGGGAGAGTCGATGGAGCGTCTGGCCGCCCCTGAGAGAGGTGTTGTCGATGAGCCGGCGAACCAAGAGAAGCTCGGCCTCCATGGCAGAGAGGTCAAGTCCCCGAGTGACCACGGAGACTGCGGAGGCGTGCCGGAGAGTGTTGTGGGAGAATAGAGCAGGGAAGCGCTCCGCAAGCAGCTGACGAAGAACCCACTTGTCCAGCCAGAAGGACGTGGAGCAGCCGTCCACCACCTCCACCTTGTGATGACGCGGTAGAGGGGGATGCACGCCTCAACGATCTTCTCCTGGAATGAGGGGGCGTAGAGGACTTTGATACGTCTCCGACGTATCGATAATTTCTTATGTTCCATGCCACATTATTGATGTTATCTACATGTTTTATGCACACTTTATGTCATATTCGTGCATTTTCTGGAACTAACCTATTAACAAGATGCCGAAGTGCCAGTTCCTGTTTTCTGCTGTTTTTGGTTTCAGAAATCCTAGTAACGAAATATTCTCGGAATCGGACGAAATCAACGCCCAAGTTCCTATTTTCATCGGAAGCATCCAGAACACCCGGGAAGGACCAGAGGGGAGCCCTGGGGGCCCCACACCACACCCCGGCGCGGCCAGGGGGGGGGCCGCGCCCCCCTATAGTGTGGGCCCCCCCAGAAGCCCTCCTGCGCCGCCTCTTCGCCTATATAAAGCCTCCGTCGTGAAAACCCTACCACGTTCGACGAAACCCACAGAAACCTTCCAGAGCCGCCGCCATCGCGAAGCCAAGATCTGGGGGACAGGAGTCTCTGTTCCGGCACGCTGCCGGAGCGGGGAAGTGCCCCCGGAAGGCTTCTCCATCGACACCGCTGCCATCTCCACCGCCATCTTCATCACCGCCTCTTGCTCCCATGAGGAGGGAGTAGTTCTCCATCGAGGCTCGGGGCTGTACCGGTAGCTATGTGGTTAATCTCTCTACTATGTACTTCAATACAATGATCTCATGAGCTGCTTTACATGATTGAGATTCATATGAGTTTTGTATCACTACTATCTATGTGCTACTCTAGCAAAGTTATTAAAGTAGTTCTATTCCTCCTGCACGTGTGTAAAGGTGACAGTGTGTGCACCGTGTTAGTACTTGGTTTATGCTATGATCATGATCTCTTGTAGATTATGAAGTTAATTATTGCTATGATAATATTGATGTGATCTATTCCTCCTACATATGCATGAAGGTGACAGTGTGCATGCTATGTTAGTACTTGGTTTAATCTGTTGATCTATCTTACACTAAAGGTTACTAAAATATGAGCATTATTGTGGAGCTTGTTAACTCCGGCATTGAGGGTTCGTGTAATCCTACGCAATGTGTTCATCATCCAACAAGAGTGTAGAGTATGCATTTATCTATTCTGTTATGTGATCAATGTTGAGAGTGTCCACTAGTGAAAGTGTAATCCCTAGGCCTTGTTCCTAAATACTGCTATCGCTGCTTGTTTACTGTTTTACTGTGTTACTACTGCTGCAATACTACCACCATCAACTACACGCCAGCAAGCTATTTTCTGGCACCGTTGCTACTGCTCATATATATTCATACCACCTGTGTTTCACTATCTCTTCGCCGAACTAGTGCACCTATTAGGTGTGTTGGGGACACAAGAGACTTCTTGCTTTGTGGTTGCAGGGTTGCAAGAGAGGGATATCTTTGACCTCTTCCTCCCTGAGTTCGATAAACCTTGGGTGATCCATTTAAGGGAAAACTTGCTGCTGTTCTACAAACCTCTGCTCTTGGAGGCCCAACAACATCTCTGAGGAAAAGGAGGGGGAAGTAGACATCAAGCACTTTTCTGGCGCCGTTGCCGGGGAGGAAAGGTAAAAGGTACTCACACTCCGGACCTTGGCTACCAAGCTATTTTCCGCCATTGTAAGTACTCAAAGCTATTTCCTTTAGATCCTGCAATTGCAACTTTTTGTTTCTTGTTTACACTAGTAAGGCATAATGGACAACAATGAGCTTTTTACTCTATTTCCTGATTTAAAACATGGATTGTTTGATGCGAAAATTAAAAAACCTATGGAATCTTATTTGCATGCTGGTAGTAATATTAGTATGAACGCTTTGAACACCATTGTTGATAATAATATAGAAAGTTCTAAGCTTGGGGAAGCTGGTTTTGATGAGCATGATATTTTTAGTCCCCCAAGCATTGAGGAGGAAATTTTCTTTGATGATACTTTGCCTCCCATATATGATGATTATAATGATAGTGGTCTTTTGGTGCCGCCTACTATGGAGAGTAATTTTTATGGTGATTATACTATGCCTCCTACACTTGATGAGAATAATAATGATAGCTACTTTGTAAAATTTGCTCCCACTACAACTAATAAAATTGATTATGCTTATGTGGAGAATAATAATTTTATGCATGAGACTCATGATAAGAATGCTTTATGTGATAGTTATATTGTTGAGTTTGCTCATGATGCTACTGAAAGTTATTATGAGAGAGGAAAATATGGTTGTAGAAATTTTCATGTTACTAAAATACCTCTCTATGTGCTGAAATTTTTGAAGCTACACCGGTTTTATCTTCCTATGCTTGTTACTTTGCTCTTCATGAACTTGTTTATTTACAAGATTCCTATGCATAGGAAGCATGTTAGACTTAAATGTGTTTTGAATTTGCCTCTGGATGCTCTCTTTCGCTTCAATTACTATTTCTTACGAGTGCATCATTAAAACTGCTGAGCCCATCTTAATGGCTATAAAGAAAAGAACTTCTTGGGAGATAACCCATGTGTTATTTTGCTACAGTACTTTGTTTTTATTTTGTGTCTTGGAAGTTGCTTACTACTGTAGCAACCTCTCCTTATCTTAGTTTTGTGTTTTGTTGTGCCAAGTTAAGCCGTTGATAGAAAAGTAAGTACTAGATTTGGATTACTGCACAGTTCCAGATTTCTTTGCTGTCACGAATCTGGGTCCACCTCCCTGTAGGTAGCTCAGAAAATTAAGCCAATTTACGTGCATGATCCTCAGATATGTACGCAACTTTCATTCAATTTGAGCATTTTCATATGAGCAAGTCTGGTGCCATTTTAAAATTCGTCAATACGAACTGTTCTGTTTTGACAGATTCTGCCTTTTATTTCGCATTGCCTCTTTTGCTATGTTGGATGAATTTCTTTGATCCACTAATGTCCAGTAGCATTATGCAATGTCCAGAAGTGTTAAGAATGATTGTGTCACCTCTGAATATGTTAATTTTTATTGTGCACTAACCCTCTAATGAGTTGTTTCGAGTTTGGTGTGGAGGAAGTTTTCAAGGATCAAGAGAGGAGTATGATGCAACATGATCAAGGAGAGTGAAAGCTCTAAGCTTGGGGATGCCCCGGTGGTTCACCCCTGCATATTCTAAGAAGACTCAAGCGTCTAAGCTTGGGGATGCCCAAGGCATCCCCTTCTTCATCGACAACATTATCAGGTTCCTCCCCTGAAACTATATTTTTATTCCATCACATCTTATGTGCTTTGCTTGGAGCGTCTGTGTGCTTTTGTTTTTGTTTTTGTTTGAATAAATACTTGTGTGGGAGAGAGACACGCTCCGCTGGTTCATATGAACACATGTGTTCTTAGCTTTTAATTTTCATGGCGAAGTTTCTTCTTCGATAAATTGTTATATGGTTGGAATTGGAAAATGATACATGTAGTAATTGCTATTAATGTCTTGGGTAATGTGATACTTGGCAATTGTTGTGCTCATGTTTAAGCTCTTGCATCATATGCTTTGCACCCATTAATGAAGAAATACATAGAGCATGCTAAAATTTGGTTTGCATATTTGGTTTCTCTAAGGTCTAGACAATTTCTAGTATTGAGTTTGAACAACAAGGAAGACGGTGTAGAGTCTTATAATGTTTTCAATATGTCTTTTATGTGAGTTTTGCTGCACCGGTTCATCCTTGTGTTTGTTTCAAATAAGCCTTGCTAGCCTAAACCTTGTATCGAGAGGGAATACTTCTCATGCATCCAAAATACTTGAGCCAACCACTATGCCATTTGTGTCCACCATACCTACCTACTACATGGTATTTCTCCGCCATTCCAAAGTAAATTGCTTGAGTGCTACCTTTAAACAATTCAAAATTTATCACCTCTGATTTGTGTCAATGTTTTATAGCTCATGAGGAAGTATGTGGTGTTTATCTTTCAATCTTGTTGGGCAACTTTCACCAATGGACTAGTGGCTTCATCCGCTTATCCAATAATTTTGCAAAAAGAGCTGGCAATGGGATTCCCAGTCCCAAATTAATTAACAAAAATAGACACTCCTCCATGGTATGTGATTGTTGGACGGCACCCGAAGGATTCGGTTAGCCATGGCTTGTGTAAGCAAAGGTTGGGAGGAGTGTCATCATAATAAAACTAAAATAAAAATGCACTCCTTCATGGTATGAGATTGTTGGCAGGCACCCGAGGATTCGGTTAGCCATGGTTTGTGAAAGAAAGGTTGGAAGGAGTGCCACCCAAAATAAAATAAAATGGGAGCCGCTCTTTGAAGGTTTGTCTGGCAAGGGGTTAGAGTACCCGCTACCATTCGTTGACAACAACATACACCTCTCAAAACTTTATTTTTATGCTCTCTTTATGTTTTCAAAATAGAAGCTCTAGCACAAATATAGCAATCGATGCTTTTCCTCTATGGAGGACCATTCTTTTACTTTCAATGTTGAGTCAGTTCACCTATTTCTCTCTACCTCAAGAAGCAAACACTTGTGTGAACTGTGCATTGATTCCTACATACTTGCTTATTGCACTTATTATATTACTCTATGTTGACAATATCCATGAGATATACATGTTACAAGTTGAAAGCAACCGCTGAAACTTAATCTTCTTTTGTGTTGCTTCAATGCCTTTACTTTGAATTATTGCTTTATGAGTTAACTCTTATGCAAGACTTATTGATGCTTGTCTTGAAGTGCTATTCATGAAAAGTCTTTGCTTTATGATTCAGTTGTTTACTCATGTCATTACCATTGTTTTGATCGCTGCATTCACTACATATGCTTTACAAATAGTATGATCAAGGTTATGATGGCATGTCACTCCGTAAATTATACGTGTTATCGTTTTACTGCTCGGGACGAGCAGAACTAAGCTTGGGGATGCTGATACGTCTCCGACGTATCGATAATTTCTTATGTTCCATGCCACATTATTGATGTTATCTACATGTTTTATGCACACTTTATGTCATATTCGTGCATTTTCTGGAACTAACCTATTAACAAGATGCCGAAGTGCCGGTTCTGTTTCTGCTGTTTTTGGTTTCAGAAATCCTAGTAACGAAATATTCTCGGAATCGGACGAAATCAACGCCCAAGTTCCTATTTTCATCGGAAGCATCCAGAACACCCGGGAAGGACCAGAGGGGAGCCCTGGGGGCCCCACACCACACCCCGGCGCGGCCAGGGGGGGGGGGCCGCGCCCCCCTATAGTGTGGGCCCCCCAGAAGCCCTCCTGCGCCGCCTCTTCGCCTATATAAAGCCTCCGTCGCGAAAACCCTACCACGTTCAACGAAACCCACAGAAACCTTCCAGAGCCGCCGCCATCGCGAAGCCAAGATCTGGGGGACAGGAGTCTCTGTTCCGGCACGCTGCCGGAGCGGGGAAGTGCCCCCGGAAGGCTTCTCCATCGACACCGCTGCCATCTCCACCGCCATCTTCATCACCGCTGCTGCTCCCATGAGGAGGGAGTAGTTCTCCATCGAGGCTCGGGGCTGTACCGGTAGCTATGTGGTTAATCTCTCTACTATGTACTTCAATACAATTATCTCATGAGCTGCTTTACATGATTGAGATTCATATGAGTTTTGTATCACTACTATCTATGTGCTACTCTAGCAAAGTTATTAAAGTAGTTCTATTCCTCCTGCACGTGTGTAAAGGTGACAGTGTGTGCACCGTGTTAGTACTTGGTTTATGCTATGATCATGATCTCTTGTAGATTATGAAGTTAAGTATTGCTATGATAATATTGATGTGATCTATTCCTCCTACATATGCATGAAGGTGATAGTGTGCATGCTATGTTAGTACTTGGTTTAATCTGTTGATCTATCTTACACTAAAGGTTACTAAAATATGAGCATTATTGTGGAGCTTGTTAACTCCGGCATTGAGGGTTCGTGTAATCCTACGCAATGTGTTCATCATCCAACAAGAGTGTAGAGTATGCATTTATCTATTCTGTTATGTGATCAATGTTGAGAGTGTCCACTAGTGAAAGTGTAATCCCTAGGCCTTGTTCCTAAATATCGCTATCATTGCTTGTTTCTTGTTTCTTTGTGTTACTACTGCTGCAATACTACCACCATCAACTACACGCCAGACAAGCTATTTTACGCACCGTTGCTACTGCTCATATATATTCATACCACCTGTGTTTCACTATCTCTTCGCCGAACTAGTGCACCTATTAGGTGTGTTGGGGACACAAGAGACTTCTTGCTTTGTGGTTGCAGGGTTGGATGAGAGGGATATCTTTGACCTCTTCCTCCCTGAGTTCGATAAACCTTGGGTGATCCACTTAAGGGAAAACTTGCTGCTGTTCTACAAACCTCTGCTCTTGGAGGCCCAACACTGTCTACAGGAAAAGGAGGGGGAAGTAGACATTTTTTTTCGACGTCGTACGCAAAAGTTATTGCGGTTTTACCATTTTTTTAACTTTTTTTGCAAAAAAAGTGAAAATTTGAATTTCTTAATTTCTCCGAATAGTAGGCTGCATAACATACAAGAATCTGAAAATATTTTATTTTTTGAATTTTCTATCATTTTCTTTTCTATTTTACAGTGTTAAAAAGGCGATCCACGGGGGGGGGGGGGGGGGGGGGGGGTGCATGGGGGGGCAAAAAACCCTTTAGTCCCCCTTCGTGTTACGAACCGGGACTAAAGGGACCTTTAGTCCCGGTTGGTAATACGAAGGGGGACTAAAGGGTTTTGCCCCATAGACCACCCTTTAGTCCCGGTTCGTAACACGAAGGGGGACTAAAGGGTCCAAACGAACCGGGACTAAAGGGTTTTCATGATGAACCGGGACCAATGCCCCCCATTGGTCCCGGTTTGGTTTAAAACGGGGACTATTGCTTGGGACGAAAGGCCTCTTTTCCACTAGTGTGAAGTCCTTTTGTATTGAGTTTTTGGTCATATTTATCTGTTGTGCATCCCCTGAACTTGTTTATGTTACAGCATAGTGGAGAGTGTTGGAGAGGGTGTGACTGAGGTTGCCCCTGGTGACCATGTCCTCCCTGTGTTCACTGGGGAGTGTAAGGAATGCCTCCATTGCAAGTCGGCGCACTACGGGAGAATTGCCGTACGCCGACGGCCAGGCGATGTGCCGACGGCCAAATGTCGGGGCCGTCGGCACAGTAGCCTCCGGAGCGTGGCGACGAGGATGACCGTCGGCGTTAAATTGGCCGTCGGTACAGGCTGGTGGTGCCGACGATCACCGTCGGCACAGTTCTGGCCGTCGGCACAGGACCAGTCTGGCCGTCGGCACAACTTTTTTTTTCTTTTTTTTTCCACTACAGAACTGTGCCGACGGTTAAACCGTCGGCATAGCTTTTTCCTATTTCTCAACGGTAGTCTTCAAAAAAGCATAACTAAATCATTCTAACTGAGAAAAATAAGTAAAATATATCAAATTTTGCAGAAAAACAAGATCTATCATAGAAAAATATCAAAAATGGAATATTTCAAATACCTAAATAAATTTTCTTATAAATGAGCTATAATGTTCGAGGTTTCATGGCTTTCACACACGCCAAAAATGAAAAAATGGTCGCTCGTGGGTCGGATTAGAAATCCGCGTCCGGGGTATTGCTTACCATCCTAGGGCCCACACACATGCCAAATATGACCTCGTTTCGGAAAATTATGCCATGCGAGGCCGTTTCCCACCTCATTTCCCCTGAAATCCATAGAACTCCGGACGTGCTAGCTCTTTTCGTGAAGGGTTTTCCAAAATAATTGCCACATCCCAGTTTTGACAAACGGAATAGTTACTATGACATATAAAATGACGCTACGCGGCTCCGTGAGATTTTTTGACTTCGCTCAAATTGCCATTTGGCCAAAACAGCCCCCCGGGACCTGCGGTATCGCCGTACCGGGCGTGCGGGTGCACCCATTCGCGAAAAAACTAAACGGACAAAAATTAGCACATATAATGATGCGTCGTAGAACTAAAAACATTTTTTCCGGAATTTCTGGAGCGACGGATAGTTGAGCCCTAGTTCAAATCCGGTCAGTTTCCAACGGATTCGGCGGGACACCGCCGAAAGCCGCATGAGTTCCCAAAAAGCTAATGCGTGCACATGTCATGTGATAGGTGGTGCGTAGGTGGTCTACTATCATCGCACGGAGGTTTCATGTCATACTAAAATGCGCCCCATGTAGCTGCTTCACAAATAAAAACCGTTTGGGCACGCTAAAAATGAAAAGATGGTCGCCCGTGGGTCGGATTAGAAATCCGCACCCGGGGTCTCGCTTTCCATCCTAGGGCCCACACACGTGCCAAATATGACCTTGTTTCGGGAAACTATGCCATGCCGAGGCCGTTTCCCACCTCATTTCCCCTGAAATCCATAGAACTCCGGACATGATAGCCCTTTTCGTGAAGGTTTATTCAAAATAATTGCCGTATCCCAGTTTTGACAAACGGAATAGTTACCATGACATATAAAATGACACAACGCGGCTCCATGAGATTATTTGACTTCGTTCAAATTGCCATCTGGCCAAAACAGGACCCTCGGGACATGCGGTATCGCCGTACCGGGCGTGCCGGTGCACCCATTCGCGAACAAACTAAACGGACAAAAATTAGCACATATAATAATGCGTCGTAGAACTAAAAACATTTTTTCCGGAATTTCTGGAATGACGGATAGTTGAGCCCTAGTTCAAATCCGGTCAGTTTCCAGCGGATTCGGCGGGACACCGCCGGAAACCGCATGGGTTCCCAAAAAGCTAATGCGTGCACATGTCATGTGATAGGTGGTGCGTAGGTGGTCTACTATCATCGCACGGAGGTTTCACGTCATACTAAAATGCGCCCCATGTAGCTGCTTCACAAATAAAAACCGTTTGGGCACGCTAAAAATGAAAATATGGTCGCCCGTGGGTCGGAATAGAAATCCGCGTCCGGGGTCTTGCTTCCCATCCTAGGACCCACACACGTGCCAAATATGACCTCATTTCGGCAAACTATGCCATGCCGAGGCCGTTTCCCACCTCATTTTCGATAAAGTCAACCAGATTTAAACTAGAGGTACTTGATCTATTGCTCATGATTTATGGGTAAATTAAATTGTAGGTTCAAAATATGATATGGATGTCATATTTGTATTCCTCTTATTTTTCTGATCAATTTAGACATATTATTTGCCAAATTCGTATTTACTGATATTAATTATTCCATATTAAATAAAAAGACAAAAATTAAATCATTTAATTGTTTTTCAAATTCTATATTATTATTATTTATATATATTCATTGTTGTTTACTTAAGTAATTGTTTAGAATTCAAAAATATAGAGATGTGGCAGCACGGTCAAAGGGTTAATATGATTGATATGGTAGTATGAACAACAAGGGCGTCATTTCTTTCAAGGAAGCTCATCCGAAGAGAACCAAGAAGTTAAGCGTGCTGGGGCAGGAGTAGTGTGAGGATGGGTGACCAACTGGGAAGTTTGAATACAAGTGCAATTTGACCTAAGATTAGATGTACTAAGTGTAAGTGTGATTGTGAAAGATTAACAAGTAAAAAAGAATAAGAGGAAAATTAAAAAAATATAAAAAAAAAAAATTTTGTCAAAATATTTTTTTAATCTTTTTTCAAAAAAAAATTGAAAATTTTGAAATACTACGCCGATGGTTATACCGTCGGCACAACAATCTGTGCCGACGGCGATCTGTTATAACGGTGATCGGGCGATCCCGACCAGGAACTATGCCGACGAAGCTACGCCAACGGTCACCGTCGGCACGGCTTGTGCCGGCGGCCTTTCTTCTTGTGCCGACGGCTGGCGGCCGTCGGCAGACTGGAGCTCTCCGTAGTGGCGGAGAGCAACATGTGTGATCTGCTCAGGATCAACACCGACAGGGGTGTGATGATCAGTGATGGCAAGTCACGGTTCTCTATTGATGGCAAGCCGATTTACCATTTCGTTGGGACTTCCACCTTCGGTGAGTATACTGTCCTGCATGTTGGTTGTGTTGTGAAGATCAACCCTGAGGCTCCCCTTGACAAAGTCTGTGTTCTTAGCTGTGGTGGGTTATACCGTCGGCACAACAATCTGTGCCGACGGCCAGTCTGTGCCGACGGTGATCGGGCAGTCCCCGACCGGAACTATGCCGACGAAGCTACGCCAACGGTTACCGTCGGCACAGCCTGTGCCGACGGCCTTTCTTGCTGTGCCGACGGCTGGCGGCCGTCGGCAGACTGGAGCTCTCCCGTAGTGGCGGAGAGCAACATGTGTGATCTGCTCAGGATCAACACCGACAGGGGTGTGATGATCAGTGATGGCAAGTCACGGTTCTCTATTGATGGCAAGCCGATTTACCATTTCGTTGGGACTTCCACCTTCGGTGAGTATACTGTCCTGCATGTTGGTTGTGTTGTGAAGATCAACCCTGAGGCTCCCCTTGACAAAGTCTGTGTTCTTAGCTGTGGTGTTTCTACTGGTAAGTTGACTTGTATTTTTTTTGTAGTGTGCTTGTTATGGCTACTTCTTATCTTGAGATGCTGAGTTGCCATTCTTTTTGTAGGTCTTGGTGCGTCGATTAATGTAGCAAAACCGCCAAAGGGTTCGACAGTCGCGATATTTGGGCTAGGAGCTGTTGGACTTGCTGTAAATATTCTGACTCTTCTCATGATTGTCCTACAACTGCAATCTGGACTTGCACTTATTTGCCCTTCATGTTTATGTGATTTAGGCTGCAGAAGGTGCAAGGATTGCAGGAGCCTCAAGGATAATTGGTATTGACCTGAACACCAACAGATTTGAAGAAGGTAAATACTCCTGATTTTACCAGATCATGAGTTTTCGTTTGTTGCTTTGAGAAGCCACTATGTCTCCCTAATTGGGTCCATGTTCAGCTAGAAAATTTGGCTGCACAGAATTTGTGAACCCAAAAGACCACAGCAAGCCTATTCAAGAGGTTTGTTTCTTCACATCAGGGAAATATATTCTTTATACACCTAATGCTCATATACCACATTATCATAACATACAAATGTTGTGATGCTCTAGGTACTTGTTGAGATGACAAATGGCGGAGTTGACCGCAGTGTTGAATGCAGTGGCAACATCAATGCTATGATACAAGCATTTGAATGTGTTCATGATGTATGACTTCGTAACACATCAATCATCTACTTGAACATGATCATTTTCTGTCTTCTCTTTTTCCTGGATTGAATCATTAAATCTGTGATCTGTATACAGGGCTGGGGTGTAGCTGTGCTGGTGGGTGTGCCACACAAGAACGCCGAATTCAAGACCCACCCAATGAATTTCCTCAATGAGAGGACTCTGAAGGGCACCTTCTTCGGTAACTTCAAACCACGCACTGACCTACCCAATGTTGTGGAGATGTACATGAAGAAGGTAAACAGGAAGCTCTCGGATGTGTTGAAAGCTCTCCTGTTTCTAAAATATCATACTCTGAAACCTGAACAAGTTGCTATTTTCTTCAGGAGCTGGAGGTGGAGAAGTTCATCACCCACAGCGTGCCGTTCTCGGAAATCAACAAGGCCTTCGACCTCATGGCGAAGGGCGAGGGCATCCGCTGCATCATCCGCATGGAGAACTAGGTCCCTCACCTGCTGCTTTGAACTAGAGGCAACGGAACGGAAATCCAGAACCTCCTCCATTAAGTGTAATGCTTGGCCAAACAAAAAGACCAAAGTGAATAAATCCGTGATAGTTTCTCAATGAATGGCATGTTTAAAAGTGGCAGAGGTCTAAAAGACTTGGCTAAACATTTATACATTGCAGAAAACATTCAAGAACATGTCTTAGATTTTATCGCTATTTCTGAGACGGGTAAGAGGAACTACTCAACAAGTTTTCTAAATATTATGCAGAAGCTGGGTGTAATGCTTGATGTTTTGAGTAATGAAGCGCCCTTTTATCGAAAAAGGTCCCTCACCTGCGTTGTATGTAATAAGTGCTGGGGGCGGTCTCTGAACCTGCCTTGGTTGAGATCAGACACGCATCGTTGATGAGATACGCTTCCGTGTATCATCGTCGTTCGCTGTTTCGCCTTCCTGGGCCAGTAGCCTAGTATTAGCCTCCAGTGTCTGTAATTACGTACCGATGGAACATTGGCAGATTTGCTGCCGCTCGTGCACCATCTGGGAACTGGATGGACAAAGCGGTCCAAAGTTTAGGCAATGCAAATTTCCCTTCGTTTCCTAGTTTTGTTCATCTTTCTCTGCTCTTGATGATCACGTTATATTCTGGAAAATTTTGGAAAAACAAATTGGAACCCAGGGCCGTGCTGATATATCACGGTGAACCGGCGGTCTATGTTAACACGAACAAAGTATTCTGAAGTTCAGGAAATGCAGTGTGTTTCCTAGATACTGTCGATTTTCTCTGCTCTGGATGATCAAGCTTGTTATTGCTCTCCACAGTTCATAAAATTTGTTGTTTTTTGAGAGAAATGTGCAAAACTGAAATATGGGTTTGATTCGGTTACTTGGGAACCCGAGTCAGTTTTTATTATTTTCTACTTTATGCTGTTGGCCTGACAAACCTGCATCAGTTGGTATATACACGTTCCACTCATGGCATCTCCAACGGCCCAACGCATTTCGGATCCAAAGTGGCCACGCGCGTTTGTTTGCGTCGGTCCGGGATACGAAAATAGTTAGGGATCTGTTTGCTCTGAGGGGTATCCTAGCGAGCCGACGCATTTTGTCAACCTAGGTCCTTTTTTTTAATCTCCCAAAACACCATAAACAAGTAAATTTTAACAAAATATGACCATCAGATTATCTCAAATACAAGTCTATCAGATTGTCCACATTGTACGGCACAAAATGTAGTTCAAAACGAGCACAACATATGGCCATGATCAGCAAATATAGTCCAGAAAGAGGCCAAGATGGGAACGGTAGATCAAGCGTCATGCGCACGGATTTCGGCGCGCTTCTTCAGCAACCAGGCCTGGTGTCGTCGTCCATGGTGGCCAAGTCGGTCAGCATGATGCTTGTGTCCTCTGCCTGAATCTTGGCCTCGGCGTCGAGCCTTCTGGCCTCGACGTCCATCCTTTTGGCGTTGGCGTTTGCCCATTGGCCTCGACGTCCATCCGACGATGCCTTCGCAGACGAAACCGCCGCTAAAGATCATGGCCGAAATATCGCCCTCTCTTTGTCTCACCCAATAGGCCTATGAATCATCGGACGTCAGACAATGAGAGCAAACGTACCGCGCTGTCCATCGTCGGGGCAAATGGTGGCATTTCCTCAAACAGGGTGCGGGGCACCGGCATGTTCTCCTCCGGTACCGCTCGCGTCTTTTCTGTCGCGGCTGGTAACGAGTCACCGCTTCTCGGCGTTTGGTTATGGTTGGGAACTGGAGCCCCATTGAACTGGGCCGGCGTGGGGCCGGAGGCAAACTGGGACGCCACGTGGACCTGCGCACATGGTACAGGCGTTCGAGGACGCATCTATGAACTTACCGAGGATCCTCTCTTGCTTGACGAAGAGCATGGCCTCCACGAAACTAGTCTGCAGGTCTACTTGGGCATTGGCTTTCACCTACATCTGTCACGCCATTTCAGTGCCACCTGCGCCTGCTATGCAACCGCCGCGTTTTTCCTCTCCTTAAGATTCATGCGCCTGCCCCGTCGCTTCGCGGCCTCGACGCCTTTCTCCTCCATCGACAACAACTTTTTTGGCACATTCGCCTTTGTTCCGCGGCCTCTAGTGGCTACGAGGCTTTCTTCGGAATCCATGGCGGCTACGGCTAGGCGGACGTCCATCGCAAGGGGCTGGAGTGTTGGCGCTGCTCAACTTTGATTTTTGGGGCTGCAAGTGGCCTCTGGCGGGAATGTGAGCGGCGACCCACTGGTGTGCGGTCCCTACGTGAGGAACGGCGGTCACTTGGCGCGCCCGCGAAGCGTCCGCGTAGATGCAAACTCGGCGCATATTTGACCCACGTTTGCGTCTTTGCGGACATGCCTGTCACTATACGTCGGGCCGCTGGGCCTAGGTACAAGTGCATTTTTTACCGCGCGTTCGCAAACGGACGCTCGTTTGTGTCGCCCCATTGAAGATGCCCTTAGGCCCATGACGAGTGTCCTAGCAAAACCCTGGCCCATGCACGGTGAACAACGGTTCGTTTTTTTTTCGAAAATTCCGCCAATATATTAATAATCATCAGTAGCAATACATCTTGTTGAAGAGTACCAAAACATCGCAACCGTATGAAAGAAAAGTTATGTCTCGTTTAGCACCACTCGAAGATATCCTTATGAAAAATATAAAATTTAGAGAGAAGACTCTCTTGAAATTGCCTCATTATAAAATGTTCTTGAGGAGGAACAAGAAATCGTAGCTTCTCTTGGAGAGAAATTAGAAATTCTTGAGGAGCCTCAAGATGAAATAATTGCTAAACTCACCAAAGAAAGAGATCATGCTAGGGCTAAGTTAAAAGTGCTTAAAAGGAAAAGTCGGAATTTGGTATTGATCAGGATAAACTTGTTAATGGTCTAGATGATCTAGACAAGGCTCACAAGGCCTTGGAGACTGAACATTCTCTCCTCACCAAGTCACATGAGAAACTTCAAATTAGGCTCACTAAATATGATGTGGCTTGTTGTTCTACCTCTAATAGTGATCATGCAAATATCATTGAGGTAAATGCTAGGTTGAAAGATGATCTTCTAAATCCTCCTCTTCCCAAAGTAAGCTATCTTTGGATGACCCCTTGAGTAAGCAAAGGTCAAACAATGGGAATGAGGGTCTTGGTTATGGGGCCAAGGCAAAGAAGAAAAACAAGAAGAAGGCCAGACCCGCACAAGGAATGAAGAAGATTGCCAATGGTAGTGATGCCTCAAAGGGAAAAGCCACTAATGATGATCATGCGGGAATTGCTAACCCTCACTATATTTTATTTAATGATTATTATGGTGATGTCTATGCAAAATATGTTGGCCCTTATGATGGAAAGACCCTTGTTGCTAATAAAAGAGGACCCATTGAAAATGGGTACCTAAATCCAAGATTTGATCTCATGTAGGACTATGCCGCTAGAGGGTCAAAATGGGTGATTGATAGTGGATGCACAAGTCATATGGCCAGCGGCAAGCATCTCGTCAAGGAGTTGAGGCCCAATTATCATAATATAACCGTCTCATTTGGTGAGGTACTAGATTTTGGCAAGGTTGTGGTTGCACACAACATTACTCTTGTGGATGTCATGCTTGTCAAAACCCTTGGTTACAATCTATTGTCCGTTTTCGCCCTAGGCAAGATGGGTTTCACTGTCCTTATTGATAAAGGTATTGTGGTAATCTTGTGGAGAAAGACTGCAAAAGTCGCTTGCGTTCGGTACTCAGAGAAGAAATTGTATGTGGTGGCCTTTGCCGGGAAAACCGCTGCAAGTGTGATGTTCTTATTCAGAAAGGCGGAGGTTGGTTGGTTGTGGCATCGCCGCTTGGCCCATGTCAACATGAAAACTTTGCAAAGTCTTCACAAGGGTAACCATATTGTGGGACTAAAGGACATTGTTTCTTTTTCCAAAGTCTGTGCTTGCAGGGCATGTGTTCAAGCCAAAATGCTCGACTCTCTGCATCCAAGAAAAAATATTATCTCCTCCAAGACGATACTAGAGCTCCTTCATGTGGATCTCTTTGGTCCTACGACTCATACAAGTCTTGGTGCGAAGAAACATTGTTTGGTGATTCTTGATGATTATTCAAGATATACTTGGGTTTATTTCTTCAAGTCGAAGGATGAGACCCAACAAACCTTCATCGACTTTTCCACTGAGCGCAACGTCAACACAATGTTCCTATATTGGCAATAAGAAGTGGCAACAGCTCCGAGTTCAAAAAGTACACTCTCAATGATTTCCTTATTGATGAGGGGATAATACATCAATATTCCGCTGCATACACCCAAAAAATTGTGTTGCGGTGAGGAAGAACCAGACTCTTATGGAGATGGCCAGGTCTATGTTGGCGGAGTTTAAATGTCCATTCAACTTTTGGGCCGAGGCCATCTCCACCGCATGTTATTCTTCAAACCGGCTCTATCTCCGCAGGGGCTTGAACAAGACTCCATATGAAATTCTCTCCGGACACAAGCTTAATATCTCCTACTTCAAGGTGTTCAGTTGTAAGTGTTTCTATAAAATCAAAGAAGTTTGATTGTCTAAATTTGAACCTAAAGCTTTGGAGGGTATATTTGTTGGTTACGGTGCCGAATCCCACACTTACAGAATCTATGAGAAAGCCTCTAGGCGAGTTGTTCATTCTTGTAGTGTGGTGTTTGATGAAAATGAAGGCTCCTAAGTGGAGCAAGTTGATGTGTGTGCAGATGATGAAATACCTCAAGACTCCATAGCAAAAATGGGTGTGGGATTTTTCCACCCCATTGAGGGACACGTTATGGTGACTCGGGATGGACTATGCTCTACTATTGTGGAGCCCTCATCCTGACAACACCAACAAGCTCCAAATCTTGAAGCCAATGATGCACCAACCAAACAACAAGCACAACACCCTCCCTCTAGTGAGCAATATCAAGGACAAGATCAATCAAGGAAGGATGATGATGATGATTCACCCAATGGCGATGGTGGTTCGCCAAATGATGTCCAAGATCAAGCTCATGATGATCAAACTCAAGAAATTGAGCAAGCTCAACTTGATCAAGTGATCCCTCCAAGGACTTAAAGGTCTAAGGAAGAGATTGAAACACGTCATCTTGCTAGAAGAGAAAGGAATTTGGAAATTCCTCAACACACTCATGAGAAGGTTATAGTAGCAATTGGCTAGCTTTAGCAATCATCATTCTTACATCTCCTTGGTGGAACCAAGGAAATTATTTGAAGCTTTTGAAGATCCGGATTGGTCGGATGCTATGCATGATGAACTCAATTCAAGCGCAACAAAGTGTGGATTAGAGATTAGAGAAGTCAAAGGAGCGCCGCAATGTTATATGCACTAAATGGATATTCAAGAAAAAGCAACATGAGAATGGAATTATTGTGAGGAACAAGGCATGATTGGTAGCTCAAGGTTTCCCCCAAATTGAAGGAATTTACTTTGGTGAAACTTATGCTCCTGTGGCTCGCCTTGAGTCCACCCGTATCCTTCTTGAATATTCTTCACATCATAACCTTTCTTAATGGTTCTTTGCATGAAGAGGTTTATGTTAAGTAACCCCCTGGTTTTGACGATCTCAACTTCACTAACCATGTCTATAAGCTAGGTAAAGAACTCTATAGTCTAAAAAAAGTTCCTAGAGCTTGTTATGAGCATCTTAAAGATTTGTTATTAGACCATGGGTTTGATGTTGGGCTAATCGACTCCACTCTTTTTTACTAAGAGGGTCAATGGGGAGATTTTAGTTTGCCAATTATATGTTGATGATATTATCTTTGGTTGTACTAACAAATCTTTCAATGATGAATTTTGAAAGCTTGTGAATGATAGGTTTGAGATTTCTATGATGGGAAAGATGAGGATCTTTGTTGGTTTTGAGATCAAGCAATTGAGAGAAGGGACTTTCATAAATCAAGAAAATATCTCCAAGACATGCTCAAAAGTTTTAAGATGGAGGACATAAAGGGTGTAGCCAATCCAATGATTACCAAGTGTCATCTTGCACTAGATCCCAATGATAAATATTGTTCGATATAGTGCCCTAGAGGCAAATAATAAAGAGTGTTGATTATTATATATCAATAGTTCATAATAGTTTCGTGCCATGCTATAACTGTATTAATCGGAAACATTAAAGCATGTGTGGTATTGTAAACAAACCAAGGTCCCTAGTGAGCACACATGTGCAAAACTAGTTCATTGTGGTCAATCATTGGTCGAGGTTTCCCGATCATGGACACGTAGTCATTGAGAATGAAGTCATATCATTGAGTGAATGATATATTGGACATTCTCATATATATAAGTATTGTAACGCGATCTAGGTCACATCAAGTTCAAAGTTACGATATTTATGAAAGCGTAGTAACCTAATCCTTAGACCGTGAGACCATATCTAATCACCGTCACCGGAGGATGCTTTCACTGCATCAACCGCCACACCATAGCAGGGTGGTCATAAAGGTGCAGTTAGGTATTCCAATGGGATGGTTGAGGTGTATGGATCAAGAGCTAGCTTTGTTCGTCTTCGTGACGGAAGATACTCTCGGCCCACTCGGTGAGATTACATTCAAGTTGCAACACATGACTAGGTCATGAGGATTGAATCGAACAGAACGAGTTGAATAGCCTTGTCGGTAACGAGATTGAACTAGGTACGATGATACCGATGATCAGTCTCGGACAAGTGCATGTATCGAAGTAACAAAGGGAATGGGATGCGACATAATGGTTCAAACGACGATCACATCTTCGTAGAATACATGGGGGTCATTATTATTCTCTAGAACACCCTGGTGATCATTGATCAGAGAGTGTCTCGATCATGTATGTGTTATTCTCGAACCATACGGAAACACACTTAAGGGTTCAACGAAACTTAAAATTGTTTTGGATTCAAAGGAAACACCAGAGAATGGAGAAGAGAGATCCAGAAAAGTTTCCGGGAGAATCCGAAGGTGTTCGGAATAGTTAGGGAGGTGTCTCGGACTAATGGTAATTAAAGGATATGTTTAATATGTTGATTAGATGAATTAATATATTAAAATATATTTAATTTAATAAAAATATGATTTTTTATTTAATTGTAAAGGGAATCCCTATTTTTTATTAGGCCCCATATGGAAGGAGCCAAATAAAAAAAAGGAGAAAAAAGAAAAAAAAGGGAAGGGGTGGCCGGCCCACCCGGTGGTCGAACGGGGAGGGGGGAGGCATGCCACGGGTGGCCTTGGCCAGCCGACCCCTCCTCTCCTCCCTTGTTTAGTCCCACCTTTCCCCCTATGTTGCCTTGCCCCTCCCCTTCCCCCTATATATAATGGAGGAATTAGGAGGAGGAGAACACACATTGAGAATTAGGGTTTGGGAGAAAAAGGAACCCCTTTGGGCGCCTCCCCTCCTCTTCCCTTCTCTATCTCCCTATCTCCTCTCTCTCTCTCTTGTTTTCTCTCAACCCGTGGTTCCTCCAAGGGTTGCGCGTGGAGGGAGTACTCCACCTGGTACGCGGGAGCACTGTTGGGATCCGGATCCAGAAGATCTAATTCCGCAACTTCGTTGGATCGGAGCCGGAAGCGTTGTTGAGTACCGTATGTGTGCGAAACTACGAGGTGCTGCACTTGCGGTACTCATGATGGTACATGAGGACTTCAACACGACATCGAGGTCGGTGACGAAGTACGACGATATCAACCACATTCTAGTGGAACGTTAACCTCTATCGGTCTACGAGGGTACGTCACCGATATCTTCTCCGTTATAGCATTACTCCTAGATAGATCTAGGCAACCGGGTTGCGTTAGTTAGAATTTTTTGTTTTCTACTACGAATCCCCAACCGTGGTATCAGAGCCGATCTATGCGTAGTATGCTTGAACACATGCAACTCTATTCTATAATTGTTACCCTCTCACGTGTACTTGTTCATTACCGAGGCACTGTTTGATGAAGCAGCGCCGACCGACCTCACGCGTACACTTACACGAGACTGGTTCTTCACTTGATATATGGCTTGTATCATATATGCAGCTTGGGGGTGTCTGTTTCTCTTACTTTAGTGGTATGGTATTTGCAACGGAGGGCCCCAAAAGGGGTGTAGTAGAGACAAATATTTAATCGGTGTTGTGGTTTCATGTTTGTAGGTAAGAATGGTTTTTTTTTACGAAAGCCTTAAAAGCCACGTAAAATTTGCAAATAATAAAGTAGAGGCGTGTATCTTTGTGTTGCAAGGGGGCTTGTAACATGTTATGATCATGATGTAAAGTAGTTATCTACTATTTGTCGCCATGCATAGCACATGATGGAGATCTAGTTGCATAGATGATTCACCCATGATATGCTACTTAATACATTCGATGTAAATACCGTCATAGCATCTTGTTTAATTGCTAGTGTTTTGTTTCCTCAACGGTACCTTTAAATAAGACGATCCCAAAATCTAATACCAATAGTGTTGCCCCTCGGTGTTGCACCATGATAGATTGACTCATCATTATGAAGCACACCGTGACGATCAGGTGCTATACATATTGACGGGCATGTACTGCGGAAGCAAGACATGTTGCACTGCAAATACGCCAAGGTTGTTACTGGTGAGCCTAGCATGTGCAGACATGGCCTCGAACACTGACCGAAAGGTCGAGCATGAGTAATATAGATGATATGATTGATACATCAATATCTACCTTTAGATTATACCAACGGCAGTGATGATCGGGGTGGTATGACTAGGAAGGATCATGTACTCACTTGAAACATTCTTAGGGATGATGTTTCTAGTGCGAGCTCATTAAATAATTTGATTAAAATTTGAACTCATAAAATTATGAACTACGTCTTAAATGATTTTGCAAATATCTTTGTAGGTCATGTCATACCCCTTCCACATGCAAGGAACGTGAGACATGCCGCATCGGTCATTATTATTGGGACTAGAAAGGCTCATGTTCCTCTATCTTCGGGGCATGTCGTTCCTGTCCGGAGTCAATGACTTTGGCGAATATGCTCATGGTATATTGACACAACGTGAAAGATGTGCAGTTTGGAAGGAGGAGCCGCTCTAGTGCCCGGTTGTGGGTGTCGTGTGTTCCGCTTACCAGCGTCGTGTATGTCTTGTGGTGCTTTTGTGTAGCTTACCGTTGTTTAGATTTTTTCTCGGTTTTTCTCTAATTAACCGAGCATTGTGAGTCTCAAATCTTGTGAGTCATCCTATTATATAACTCGGTCATTTTACTCTGTTAGTTTAGCTTTCTCCCATAGAAATGCAAATTGCTTGCCTTGGGTACAAAAGAAGGAACCATTCACTCTAATTATGCCTGCCTTACCTTCTCAAATAAATAACTTTAATGTCGCCCTCATCATTGTCATCTGAGAAAGACGTGCCAGCATCCGTAGGAGAATTTACTTCGGATAGACGTGATCGAAACCTCGGAAAAGGTTCATTGCCGTGCGGTTTAATTAGTACTACTTCGGCTAGCCGGCCACTACTTCACCAGTTCACTGGAAAGTTCATTCTAAATTGTATCAAAGTGAGCTTGGTTTCGTAACCACTAAAGCGCATTCTCTCCTTTACTCTTATTCCGGGATGGATCCCGAGTCGGTAAATACTACAGAGACTATGAAGATAAACATATCAAAAGAGACATGTGGCTCACAAAATATACTAAATCTAAGCACTTTGTGCCATTTGCACCGCCTACTTCTTTTAGTGAGGATTTGAGCTTCTTGATAGACGTCGCTCTGTACGCTATCATTGTTTGTTGACATAACATTCCCATGGTTCCTCTGTCCCGGTCTTGCACCACTCTCATATCCGTCAATGAATTTCATAGACAGTTACTATGGTTGTTTCTTCTAAAGCAAATGGAGCCTTTCCCTCCTCGAGAAAACAAGTTTAGATTGTTTTATGTGTATTCAATGAATATAGAAGCTATTTTGGTAAATTTGTCTAAATTTAAATGTTCCTATGCACCAAATAGTGTCTAGATATGTTTAAATTTAAACAAACTTTCAACATATTTTATACAGTAAGATGAAAGGAGTAAAAAAATAAATAAAGAACAGCCCATGGATCCAGAAGCGTCAGCGTAACTCCCTCCTTCCACGCTCGCGCAGCCTCTAGAATCCAGGAAACCATTTCCCTCTACACTGTCAGCACACACCTCTGTCCGACCGTGCAAACGCGAAGTGCGCCACGATCCTCCCTTCCTCCCCCCACCGACGAGGGAAAGAGCGAGACAAACCAGGTGTAGGCAGGAGCCCCGGTATCGGCGCCACGCCGCGCGCCCGTGGTTTGCTACCCAAGAAGAAGAGGGCGGCTTCGGCGGCCGTGGCGAAACCGCACCTTCTTTTCTCTTCCTCCTCTTTAGGACCCGGGTAGGAGCTATATATAGACCACACACCCCACGCTCCGTTCCCCCACGGATTCGATCCAGTGAAGCAGATTTGGGCTTTGTTTCGTGCTTAGATTGTGGTCTTCGTTCCGGTTGATTCTTCTTGAGGCGAGGGAGCAATGGCGACGGCAGGGAAGGTGATCAAGTGCAAAGGTCTGCTCTGCTTCTTGGCTTCTTGCTCTTTCTTTCACAGTATTTGCCTCAAGATTTGTTACGCCTCACTGAAAGTTGCTTGCTTGCGTTCTGTTTTCGGCTTTTCTTGTGTCCTTTTCGCTGCCGATTTTACTAATTTCGTAAGGAGAGGAAATTACGAGTGTGATCCCGAGACTGCATTCTGATGTCCCTTTCTTGGATCTGTGTTCGTTGCAGCCGCGGTGGCATGGGAGGCGGGGAAGCCGCTGTCGATCGAGGAGGTGGAGGTGGCGCCGCCGCAGGCCATGGAGGTGCGCGTCAAGATCCTCTTCACCGCCCTCTGCCACACCGACGTCTACTTCTGGGAGGCCAAGGTATGGATGCCACGGGCAGCGTAGTATCTGCTTCCTGTCAATAATTAAATCCCGTCCCAATTTTGTTGGTTGACTTGCGCCTCCGTGGCTTCCGATGCTTAGGGACAGACTCCCGTGTTCCCTCGGATCTTCGGTCATGAAGCTGGAGGGTATGTTCTTGCGCTACTACTCCCCTTGATGTATTACTTATACGCTTTGTTTCTGGTTCTGCTCTAGGGTTTCTAGATTACCATGTTGTAGTAATCGTTTGTTGAGAAAGCATAGCTAGACGTGGAACAGGGTGTTCATGAAACCCTGAACATGTGAAGGAGACATCAGAAAAAAAGAAGAGTTGAGATTGAGAAATATAAGTATTTTGTGGCCTGTGTTAGAACGTTGTATCATGATTGCTGTTTATTCGTATAGTATTGCCATCACCTTGCCGTTGGAACTTGATGAACTAAGTAGTATCAACATCATGCATCCATATCATCAATTTGTAGGAATGTTTCAGTTGACAGGTGTCTTTCTTCAATTAAGATACGGCTGTCAGCCGTTTCTCTAGCCCTTTGGTTGACTGATTTGCTAACTAGTATTTGGTATCTGAGAACTCTGAAATGAAGTCCTTTTATATTGATTTTCTGGTCATATTTATCTGTTGTGCATCCCCTGAACTTGTTTACGTTACAGCATAGTGGAGAGTGTTGGAGAGGGTGTGACTGAGCTTGCCCCTGGTGACCATGTTCTCCCTGTGTTCACCGGGGAGTGCAAGGAATGTCCCCACTGCAAGTCTGCGGAGAGCAACATGTGTGATCTTCTCAGGATCAACACCGACAGAGGTGTGATGCTCAGCGATGGCAAGTCACGCTTCTCTATTGATGGCAAGCCCATTTACCATTTCGTTGGGACTTCCACCTTCAGTGAGTATACTGTCCTGCATGTTGGTTGTGTTGCGAAGATCAACCCTGAGGCTCCCCTTGACAAAGTCTGTGTTCTTAGCTGTGGTATTTCTACTGGTAAGTTGACTTGTATTGTTTTGTAGTGTGCTTGTTATGACTATTTGTTATCTTTAGATGCTGAGTTGCCATTCTTTTTGTAGGTCTTGGTGCGTCGATTAATGTAGCAAAACCGCCAAAGGGTTCGACAGTCGCTATATTTGGGCTAGGAGCTGTTGGACTTGCTGTAAATTTTCTGACTCTTCTCATGATTGTCCTACAACTGCAATCTGGACTTGCACTTATTTGCCCTTCATGTTTATGTGATTTAGGCTGCAGAAGGTGCAAGGATTGCAGGAGCCTCAAGGATCATTGGTATTGACCTGAACGCCAACAGATTTGAAGAAGGTAAATACTCCTGATTTTACCAGATCATGAGTTTTCGTTTGTTGCTTTGAGAAGCCACTAAGTGTCCCTAATTGTGTCCATGTTCAGCTAGAAAATTTGGCTGCACAGAATTTGTGAACCCAAAAGACCACAACAAGCCGGTTCAAGAGGTTTGTTTCTTCACATCAGGGAAATACATTCTTTACACACCTAGTGCTCATATATCACATCATCATAACCTACGAATGTTGTGATGCTCTAGGTACTTATTGAGATGACAAATGGCGGAGTTGACCGCAGTGTTGAATGCACTGGCAACATCAATGCTATGATACAAGCATTTGAATGTGTTCATGATGTATGGATTCTTAACACATCAATCATCCACTTGAACATGACCCTTTGCTGTCTTCTCTTTTTCCTGGATTTTTTCGATAACAGTTTTTTTCCTGGATTGAATCATTAAATCTGTGATCTGTATTCAGGGCTGGGGTGTAGCTGTGCTGGTGGGTGTGCCACACAAGGACGCCGAGTTCAAGACCCACCCAATGAATTTCCTGAACGAGAGGACTCTGAAGGGCACCTTCTTCGGTAACTTCAAACCACGCACTGACCTACCCAATGTCGTGGAGATGTACATGAAGAAGGTAAACAGGAAGCTCTAGCAGCGATATCCTGGGATGTGTTGAAAGTTGTCTTGTATCTAAATTATCTTACTCTGAAACATGTAAAGTCCTGAACAAGTTGCTATTTTCTTCAGGAGCTGGAGGTGGAGAAGTTCATCACCCACAGCGTGCCGTTCTCGGAGATCAACAAGGCCTTTGACCTCATGGCGAAGGGGGAGGGCATCCGCTGCATCATCCGCATGGAGAACTAGGTCTCTCACCTGCTTTCGAACGCTCCAATGTAGTATACAATAAGTGCTGGGGCGGTCTCTGAACCTTCCTTGGTTGAGATCAGACACGCATCGTTGATGAGAGCTTCCGTGTATCGTCATCTTTTGTTGTTTAGCCTTCCTGAGCCAGTAGCCTATTATTAGCCTCCAGTTTCTGTAAGTATCTACCTATGGAACGGTGGTACGAGCTCCCTTTTGGCGTAATATATGCTTCTGCTACTACTAGAGCTATGAGTTTCCTATTGAGCATTCTGTTCTTGTTCCTGAGTTGTTTTGTTCTGAAGCTTTCAGTCCGGCTGTTGCTGATGCTGCTTGGTTGCTTCTGGAGTACATTTGCAGATTTGGCGGTCCAAAGTTCAGGCAAATGCAGTGCGTATTTCCCTTCGTTTCCTAGTTTTGTTCATCTTTCTCTGCTCTTGATGATCACGTTATATTCTGGAAAATTTTGGAAAAACAAATTGGAACCCAGGGCCGTGCTGATATATCAATTTTGGAAAAACAAATTGGAACCCAGGGCCGTGCTGATATATCACGGTGAACCGACGGTCTATGTTAACACGAACAAAGTGCTCCGAAGTTCAGGAAATGCAGTGTGTGTTTCCTAGTTATTGTCGATTGATGATCAAGCTTCGTATGGCTCTCCAGAGTTCATAAATTTGTTTTTTTTGGGGCGAAATGTGCAAAACTGCACTATGGGTTTGATTTCGGTTACTTGGGAACCTGAGTCAGTTTTTATTATTTTTTTACTTCATGATGTTGGTCGGACAAACCTGCATCAGTTGGTGTAGGTTCCACTCACGCCCCGTGATGTCCTAGCAAAACCCAGGCCCGTGCACGGTGAACAACAGGTAAATGTTCTTCTTTCGAATATTTTGCTAATCTATTAATAATCATCAATAGCAAGCAGATTTAAAAGTAATAAATATTATAAATAAATCTCTGGAGCACCTAGCGACAACTAAAGACATTAGCGTAAGTCATCCCTCCATCACCAGTCAGGCAAAACTTCTCGTAGTAAAGCTTGTTGTATCAGCCAAACGAGAAATCGTCATGCTAAGGCTTCAAAGGACATGGCACAACAACAGCCATGAACACCAATGATAACAACCGTAGATTGGAAGAGGTAGATCGGAAGAGGCTGACCTGAAATCACATCAACGAACACAAAAACCGACCTAATCCTAGGAGATCTGCCGGGAACACAACTCTACATGCCCTCTGCCGATGTTAGACGCATCACCGCAGCGAGAATATGATAGAAAGGACTTTATTTTAACTTCATGATGTAGCAGCCGACTTACCACCCCGAATAAGATGCAAAAAACAAGCTAAACAAAGAACTAAAACCTTTTAACCGGCGAGGGGCCGTAATCCGCACATCTCCAAAACCCCAAGACCATCGAAAACGAAGCGAACTGACGGCTTCACCGACAAAAGGAGTAGAGAAACCCTAGATGGGTTTAGTTTGCCGCCCCAGGCCGACTTTGTTCCTGGGTGTATGTGAGGATAACTGGAAATCGCATTAAAAAAAATAAAAAAAGAGATTACAGGTGTAAAAGAAAAGGCATTTGTATTTGGTGAGATAGCTGGCTTCCTAGAGAGAGTGGACAAATGGAGGCCGAGTTACATGTAGGTCTTTATTTTTCAAAAAATCAGAAATCATATTTTTAAGATTTAAAAATTCTGATAATTTTTTTTGATGTAGCTAATGATGGAATATACAAACATGCAAAATCTCAATGTGAAATTCTTAATACTTTAGGCTATATATAAAAAATGACAATTGTGTGAACCTGAGAATAGTGAATAGTGCACATTTTAAAACTATAGAACTTCTCAGATTTTATCATTTTTGTGTAGTCTACAATACAAAGAATTTCACATTAAGATTTTGCATCTTTGTAAATTTCATCATTGTTTACATCCAGATTTTTTTTTCAGATTTTCTTTAAAATTTAAAATTATGATTTTCAATTTTTTTAAAAATAAAAGGCTACATATAGCTTGATCTCCGTTTGCAGTTTTCCGCTTTCTAGACCAAATTATGAGGATAGAACAACCGGTCGATGTTAACGTAGCAACGGACCCATTCGTGGCCACAGGTTGGGATGCAATATCCACAGTTGGCCAGATGCGCAGCATTTTGTGCTGAGACCACCACCACCCCATCAGTTTGACTAGACAGCGTCAGATAAGTCAGCGACCGTGAACCTTTGGAACCAAGGCAGCAGCAACAGAGCAAACCAAGTCTTCGACGAAACAAGGACCAGGAAGGTTCCAGGCCCTTCCTCCCCCGGCAACACGTGCCTCGGCCTCTCTTCCCCTCCCTATAAGTACAGCCACCACAACACTCTACAAGAGCATCGCAGTAACACAAGCATAGCCAACAATACAATCATCATAGCAGCTAACTCAGAAGAGAGAAAGATCAAAGATGGTGCTGGGCATGAGCTGCTTTGGAGCTCCTGGAGCTGGACAGAAGGTGTCGCCGGCATGCAATCAACTCGGAGGAGCCGAAGCGATGGAGAGGAAAGAGGAGGCGTCGAGCGGCCATGCCGTCGGCGAGGCGAAGAAGATGGGAGGTGATCAGGTGAAAGTTGCCGGGAAGAAGGAGAAGAAGAACGAGGCTCCTATACTGATGCACCATTTTCCCTTCCATTCTCGCCCCGGATTGCTCTAATTCCAGACCTCCTTCGTGGAGTATAGGGCTTCTGCCAAGATTCTTCCCCCGGAGTTCCCATTTTTGGAGATGGCTAGGTTCTTTCATTAGGATTGTGGTAGTCGTTCTTAGAATTGTCTTGTGTAATGTTGTAAAAGTTCATTGGGAGTATCCTTTTTGTAAGTTGCCTAAAATATTTGTACATTCGACTCACTTTTGAAGCCTTCAGTTATCCGATCATTTCCATCCCATCTACTTACATATAAAATACAGAAAAAAACTTGTACTAGACAGCTTTCACAGAGTATGAGGACGATTGTCACTGTGTGCTTATCTGATGGTCTATGTTGTTGTTTTTTGAAGTTTCACAGTGATTTTTCCCCATTTCCTTATTTCATCGAAACAAAACCTATACAAAGTTCATTACAAATGGAGTTTGTCACCTAGCCACCACTAGTCAGATCGAGCTCATTACAAAACCCAACTATCTGGGTAGAAATAAAACGGCATCCTCCTTCTTAAACTAATTAAGCTGTCCATCAGTTCTTGACAGGCTCCGGAATTTCTTCACCCCTTCTCTACTGTCATTTGGTGCTCAACCTCTTTGTGTTGGAGGTCCTTGTAATATGTAAAGTAGTAGAGGGGCTTAACTGTAACTTGTAAACATTATAATAGAAGGATGGAGAAGCTGGATGAAGCATCCATCGATTCACACCAGAAAAATCCTCTCAGTAGACATGGTATCAGAGCAGGAGGCGCTCGGCCCTCGCCGGCGTTGAGCCGGTTCCCGTGCTGGAGATCCCGGTGAGGAGAAGTGGAGGTTGCTGGAGCTTGGTCCTGGTCTCCTGGAGTGGCAGATCTGTGCTGAGATCTGGGAGGAGCAGATCACCTGTAGCAAGACATTTGAAGAGGAGAATAGGTGTTGTGGTTGCTGCTGTCCTGGAGGCTGGAGTGGAGAGAAGAAGGATTGCTGGTGGTGTGTTGCTGCTGTCCTGGAGGCTGGATTGTTGGTGGTGTGTTGCTGCTACCTGCGATTTCTGGAGGTGTGTTGTGATCAAATCTTTTGGGAGAGGTTGTAGTGCTGTAGATTAGTGGTGTTGGTGGAAGATGGGAGATAACTCAGGTGCTCCTGCGGGGGTCACGGCTGGGGAGCTTGCAGCTGTTCTGAAGGCAATGGATGACAAGTACAGGCCTTTGCTGGATGCCCTTAGCAGACAACAAGGAGGATTAAGACCTGAAGCTGAGATTAAGGAGGAAATTCATCCATTACAGCTGCCACATATAAAACTAGAAGGTCCGGAAACCTATGTCAGCTGGGCAGAGCATGCTGAAACCATCTTGGTCTCAAGAAAATTAGAGGGATACATACTCGGAACGATAAAGAAACCCATGGAAGAGGATTCTAAAGAGGGTCAGAAGTGGAAGGTGACTAATGCTTTGGTGAGGGCTTGGCTGTTAAGTTCAGTGTCATCTCAGATCGCAAAACAAGTTGAGAGGATCAAGGAAGCTTCAGAAATTTGGAGGCTCCTCAAGGGTACATTTTCAGGAGTGGGAAATGAAATGTTGGCATGTAAAATTCAGAAGGAATTGCAAGAGTTGAGCCAAGGTGAGAAGACTGTGGTCGAGTATGTGTCGGAATTGAAGAGATTGTGGAGTGATCTAGACTACTATGATCCTGTTGAGATGGAATGTGGCAAATGTATTGAGAAATACAATAAGTGGAATGAGAAAAGGCGTGTTAGGGATTTCCTAAATGGTCTCCATCACAGGTTTGAAAATAGGAGGGCTGCTCTGTATGGTAGTGAGAAGTTGCCAAGTCTAGAGCAAGCGGTTTCTGCAATAATAAGCGAGGAGACTCGTCTCAAATTGGAGGCAGCGGGACCAATGGTGCATGGCATATCACAAAGGCGCTCAGCCTTGCTCGCTGTAGGAGGTGGTAATTATCAAAAACTTGGGACAACTACATATGACAGAACATGTTTCGAATGTGGTCAACCAGGGCACCTGAAGGCAAATTGTCCTGAACTAATTGGAGGAGGGCGCGGGCGAGGTCAGGTCTGGAGAGGCCGTGGTCGTGGACGTCTCCTTCAAGGCTATAGTGGTGGTGGTCGTGGCCAAGGAACACGGCAAGCTGGAAGGGCAAATGCTTCAACCACTGTTGATGATGTATCACAAAATATAAGAGTTGAGATGACTGCCGCTGAGCTAGAAGAATGGCAGCAGTTCAAAGGGATGAAACAGGGTGCTAAAGGACCTAACCAAGCTGCTACTGCCTCTACTGAAATTTGTGGTAATATCTCTAATTCCACTAAGTATAATTGCAATGATGCACCATGGTTAATTGATTCGGGTGCATCACGACACATGGCTGGATCCTACAAGGACTTCTTGAAATGTTTCCCTAGTTCAAAGAGAGAAACCGTTAAACTTGCTGATGGGTCGACACAACATATCATGGGTTTTGGGACAGTTGTGTGCAGCCCTAACATATCTTTATCTTCTGTGTTGCATGTTCCCTCATTTCCAATAAATCTTTTGTCTATCAGTGGCATTACAAATGAGTTGAATTGTGTTGCTTTGTTCTTCCCGTCATGGTGTTTGTTTCAGGAGCTTGGGACTGGAAGAAGGCTTGGGACGGGAAGGATGCATGATGGGTTGTACTACCTTGATAAGGATATTTCACCCGTGGTAGGTATTGTTCTGTCACCCTCTCCTCTAAACGAGTTTCTACTCCAACATCGTCGGCTAGGGCATATGTCCTTTGCTACGCTGGGTCAGCTCTATCCTAATCTCTATAGTAGGATTAAGAAGGATAGTTTAGTATGTGATGCCTGTGAGTTTGGGAAGCACACTCGGAGTTCTTATGTGTCATCGGATAACAGAAGTACTCAACCCCTGCATACTATTCACTCTGATGTATGGGGGCCTAGTGGTGTGAGATCGATCAATGGCTATCGCTATTTTGTTACTTTTATTGACTGTTGCACCAGGGCTACGTGGGTTTATGTATTAAGACATAAAAGTGATGTGTTTGAATGCTTCCGAGATTTCCATAGGTTGATTATGACCCAATATAATGCTTGTGTGAAAATATTTCGTACGGATAACGGTACGGAGTATTTAAATAGAGAGTTTGACGAGTATTTATCTAGCTTTGGGATTATTCATCAAACTACCTGCCCAGGTACTTCAGAACAAAATGGTTTGGCTGAAAGAAAAAACAGGCATCTTTTAGACGTTACCAGAAGCCTAATGTTCGCAATGAATGTGGCTATAATGACAGCAGCTTATTTGATAAACAGGATGCCATCAAGGGTACTTGAACATAAGACTCCAATAGAATGTCTAACTGGTGAGAACACATTTGTGGTGCCTCCAAAAGTGTTTGGTTGTGTATGCTTTGTGAAGGATTACAGGCCTTCGGTTGGTAAATTAGATCCTAGAGCTTTAAAATGTATATTTGTTGGATATTCAGGGAAACAAAAGGGTTATAAATGTTGGTGTCCTACTGAGAAAAGAATGTTTATCAGTATGGATGTAACGTTTAGGGAGAATGAATCATTTTATGGGGAGCCAACTGACCTTACTGATGTGTTTCCAGACATGTTTACAAATGATGTTTCAGATTTAAATTGTGAAATATGGGAAGATAAGGAAGATGAGAATCAGATCATGGCATCAAGAGAGACAATAGTTGGAGTTATACCTAGAGAAGATGTGCATGATGATGTGTGTGAGTTAAATGCAGGGCAAGAACAGGTTCAGGGGGACCATCAAGACACATCAAATGAAGCTATACGGTGGCCAAGGTTCAACGAAGAGCAAAATCTTCAAGTGTATTCACGGAGACATCAACATCATCAAGAAAAGCCTGTATTACAAGCACAAGAAGAGACCTCGGTTGGCCTGACGCAATCAGATTTGCATGGGTCATCTCCTCCAAACGATGGTACACATCTCTGCTCGGATGATTTAGATATTCCTATCGCTCTCAGAAAACAGCCTCGTGCCACAGCTGGAAAATTACCACAAAATTTGTCTCCATATGATCTTTCTAATTATGTTTCATACTTATCTGTGGGTTCTCAGTACAAATCATTTATAGTTGCACTAGATTCCACTTTACCTATACCACGTGGTTGGCAGGAAGCAAAGCAATATCCAGAATGGAGGGAAGCTATGATGGAGGAGATGGCAGCGCTTGACAAGAACAACACGTGGGTACTCACTACTCTCCCTTCTAATAAAAGGGTTGTTGGTTGTAAGTGGGTATTTACCGTGAAACAAAATCCAAATGGTAAAGTAGAAAGATATAAAGCCAGATTAGTGGCAAAGGGTTATAGTCAAACCTATGGAGTGGATTATGATGAGACCTTCGCACCGGTGGCGAAAATGAACACCATCAGGGCCCTTATATCTATAGCAGCAAATAATAAGTGGAAATTGTTTCAAATGGATGTAAAGAATGCCTTTCTTCATGGAGATTTGCATGAAGAAGTTTATATGGAGATTCCTCCAGGGTTTAGTACACAAGAGACTAAGGGTAAAGTGTGCAGGCTGAAAAAGACTTTATATGGGTTAAAACAGTCACCTAGAGCATGGTTTGGACGATTCCGGAATGAGATTTGTTCAATGGGTTTTAAACAAAGCAATGCTGATCATACCCTGTTTTACAAGCGAAACCATGATAAAGTTATTGTACTTGTTGTATATGTTGATGATATAGTTATTACAGGTAATGATGATGGAGAAATATCTTGTTTGAAGAAGTCACTGGCAAAAACGTTTGAAGTTAAAGATCTGGGCCATCTTCACTATTTCCTCGGCATTGAAGTCCTATATGGTGTGCAAGGTATTTATCTCTCACAAAGGAAATATGTGGTAGATTTGCTTACTGAAACTGGAATGCTAAATTGCAAACCAGCAGCCACACCAATTGAATCAAATCATCGCATAACTGTTGACTATGGGGATTATGTAGATAAACAACAATACCAACGATTAGTTGGGCGACTCATATATCTATCACATACTAGACCAGATATAGCATATGCTGTCAGTGTGGTGAGTAGATATATGCATGATCCCCGTTCTGGTCATATGGATGCAGTGAACAGAATTCTTAGATATCTTAAAGGTTGCCCTGGAAAAGGGATCTTGTTTTCTGCTCATGGACATCTGAATATTGAGGGGTATACGGATGCTGATTGGGCTGGGTGTTTAGATGACCGAAGATCTACGTCGGGTTACTGCATGTTTCTTGGTGGTAACTTAATTAGTTGGAGGAGTAAAAAACAGACGGTAGTTGCAAGGTCTACAGCCGAGGCTGAATTTAGAGCAATGGCATCCGGGTTATGTGAGTTGATGTGGATAAAAATGTTACTAATAGAACTACAGCTGCACCAGAGTGTACCTCTCCAGTTGTACTGTGACAATCAGGCTGCAATTAATATTGTGCACAATCCAGTTCACCATGACAGGACTAAGCACGTTGAAATAGATAGACACTTCATCAAAAGAAAAACTAGAGAAGGGTGTACTTCAAGTTACTTATGTTAAATCTGTAGATCAACTAGCTGATGTTTTGACCAAGGGAATGAGTGTTGTATCCTTTGCTAGAACTTGTAACAAGATGGGGCTTATTGATATCTTTGCCCCATCTTGAAAGGGAGTGTTGGAGGTCCTTGTAATATGTAAAGTAGTAGAGGGGCTTAACTGTAACTTGTAAACATTATAATAGAAGGATGGAGAAGCTGGATGAAGCATCCATCGATTCACACCAGAAAAATCCTCTCAGTAGACACTTTGTTTAGTTAAGCTTTGCTTACATCACCACATAGATAGAAGAAGGTTCTTCGAAGTGATCTTGCAGGTAAGCCATTCGTGAGATTACAACACACAATTTATGGCCATCATCGTGTTGGCTATGCCCAATCTCGTTTCGAAGCAATGGGTGCCACCAAAATGCAAAATCTTTGCGTGGTTGGTCATCCTTAGCCAGTAGCGTAGTATTAGCCTCTAGCGTCTGTAATTATCTACCGATGGAACAGTGGTACGAGCTCCATTTGGGGGTGATATGCTTCTACTACCACAGTACTACTACTCCTACGAGTTCCCGGTCGGAGCGTTCTGTTCTTGTTCTGAGGTGGTTTTTCCTGAGGCGTTCTTTTCTGAGGTTTTCACTTTCCGTTGCTGCTGCTGCTTAGTTGCTTCTGGAGTTTTTTCCTGCTGCTCGTCTATGATCCAGGAACGAAGCTGTCCAAAGTTCAGGGCAATGCGGTGTGTATTTCCTTTCGTTTCATAGTTTTGTCATGTTTCTCTGCTCTGAATGATCACGCGCACTTCGACAGTTTCACAGAACTTGTCATCTTCAGCCGGTATTTGGTAACCTGAATCAGCCGGTAGACGTTTCATTCAGGCCCGTGGCTGCTTTGCGTAGCAAATCCCAGGCGGCCCGTGCATTCTGTCCATAACGGAAACCCAGGCCCGTGCTGATACGTCACGGTGAACCACCGATCGATATGATGTTAACACAGCGACAGACCATCTGTGGCCACACGACTGCAGCATCTTGCGGGAGACCACCACTACCCGATCAGTTTGACTAGACGGCGTCAGATAAGTCAGCAACGAAGAACCTTTGGAGCCAAGGCAGCAATAGGCGATGAAGCCAGCAAATTAACTGACCCCCTGCCATGGCTTGGTCTTCCACAAAACAAGGACCACGAAGCTTCCAAGCCTTCTTCCCTCAGCAACACGTGCCTCGGCCTCTCCTCTTCCCCTCCCTATAAAAGGAGCTACCACAACACTCTACAAGATCATCACACTAACGCAAGCTGAGCCAACAAAACAATCATCGTAGTAGCAATCTGAGAAGAGAGAAACATAGTGCTGGGCATGAACTGCTTTCGTGCTCCTGGAGCTGAGCAGAAGCTGTCGCCGGCAACGGCAACCAAGCAACTCGGAGTGGCAGAAGCCATGGAGAAGATAGTAGCGGTAAAAGAGGAGGCGCAGAGTGGCCATGCCGTAGGCGAGGCGAAGAAGATAGGAGGTGATCAGGCGAAGCTTGCCGGGAAGGAGGGGAATAAGAAGAGCAGGGCACCTATATTGACGCATCATTTTCCTTTCCAGTCTCGTCCCGGGTTGCTCTAGTTCGTGTGTTTTGAGAGGGTTAAGATCTTTGACGGCGTGGATTTGGAGTAGTCGTTGTTAGAACTGGTTCTCGTGGGTGTTTATAGTGTTGTAAAAGTTCATTCGGTGTGTGTACTTGGTAAGTTGCCTGAAATATTTGTAGGACATTTGGGTATCCCAGAAACTTTTTTAAGCCTTGGCATCAATATCCAACCGTTTCCATGTCATTCAACTTTGTATATATGAAATACTGATTAAAAACTTGCATTAAAGTTGCATCATTTCAGAAGTGCAAGTTCAGCTAAGTTAGTTGCAACATTAGGCGATTCCACGAAAATATAAGACAATTGAGAATTAGCAGAAACAAAGCTGATTCTCAATTTTTTTTTTGCCTCCAGAACTGCGTATTCATGCTTACGGAAAAAAAAAGTCTGTGATCAATTAGCCTGGTATCCACCAAATAATCAGAAAACATGGCCACAGTCCCTGAACTCAACGAGGTTGTCTTTGTAGCCTTGTACTTGTGATATCACCGTCAATAAAGTTCGAATTACGTCCATTAATTACCTGTTGGCCCGAGTCTCTACCGAAAAAATAAACAGTCCTTCGATCATTCGGAAGTGTGATTGCCGAAGGGCTGTAAATCATACTTGGTCACCACCCATGAAAAAAAAACATGTAAAAATCATGCACTGCAGATAAATAATATCTGTGTGTATCTCGCCTAGTTTTTAATATTTATCCTTTTGGACTTGAGACAACAAAACAGCTGTGTGCATCCTGGTTATGCAGAGGCTGGATGTAATTGCTTCTTAAAGTAATAAAGCATCCTTTATCGAAAAAAAAATAATATCTGTGCAAGAATTACTTGTGGGAAAAATGTCTTTGGCACATGAGATAAATAAAAACATTCCAAATGTACGGTATAAATTTTGGAGAAAAATAAGTTGTATTTTGAGCTATAGAAAAATGACAAATTTCTGACAAATATATGCCCCTATACACATCCACAATTTTGTTTTTTTCCTGTAGCTCAAAATACAACGCATTTTCTACCGAAACTTCGCACGAGTAATCAGGACATGTGTATGTATTCACGAACTAAATTGATGATTTTTTTAAAACACAAAAGTACAATTTATAAAGATTTTGGGAGCAGGTGCTCATATGCACCAAATTTGCTTCCCAACTTGTGATCTAGTGTGGCCATTAATCTGGCTCCATTGTTAGGAAATTATGACATGGGGGTGCAGATGGTGGATCATGGAGGTTGAGGTGGGAGGTGGCCGTCTATCATTGATGTGCTAGTTTGATGTGAGTTCTACTATACGTAAGATGTACAAATTATGACACAAAAATTGTCTCGCTACTTCTAAGACGATTAGAATTTTTTTACATTCCAGTCAATAAACACCAAATAAAAATAAAAAAAATTATGAAACAAAATATCATTAGCACATTAGAAACACACTATTTTGGTCGATCCAAATAAAAAATCTGGAAAAATAAAATGCAAAAAGAAATGCGAAAACATACTATTCAATAAAAAATATCATTTGCACACTACAAAACCACAAGTTGTGTATTTTTGAAATTGTGCAACTACTACATACTTAAAGTGAATCGGATGAATTTAAGTTTTTTTTAAAAAAAATTATCAAATGTATAAGTTTTTAAAAAAATTCTTGTATAATTAAGTATCATGTTTCTCGTTACAAACACTAGTTGCATGTTTTCAGAATGTGCAACTGGTGTAGGATAATGCGCAATTGGAGAACATGTTTTAAAATTGCCATATTTTATTTAAAAAATTGACTGGCCAAAGGTAATTTTATTAATGAAATAGTGCCAAGCTTTGGCCTCAGCTAAAAAATGTTATTTAGAGGCTCTTCTAGAACTAGCTAGCATACCAGTATATTTTTCACGGGTTCAGCAATCACATTTTTATCGGTGTGGATCTAGTGAAGATTAACCATCAGTGACTTGAATTGATGTTTTCAGAGTAGAGACCTCAAATTTATTCTCCAGTAGATCAAATGAAAGAGAATTGATTCACGGGCCATTAGTCTGAGTAAGAGATTGGTGTGGCACTGCCCAGATATAGAAACTAGAAAGCACGCCAAGACACATGCATCACGAGATTTCACCCCCAACGTATTCATTTCGTACTTTGGAGTCGTTTTGTCTTTGACAGTGACAACGAGATTGGTGATGAAAGTCAGAGATGAAGTACCTTGGGAGCCAAGGAGGCATGCAGGGACAGAGACAGATCGAGTCAACAGATTAGGTGACCCAGTGCTCCCGCTTACAACCGTCGCTTTCGTCTTGGACACGAAGCTTCACGCACGCCTCCTTCTCCACGCATCTCCCTCCCCAGCTTCTCTTCTCCCCCTTATAAGCGTTGGACTGCTACATCATCTGAGCAGGAAGATCACGTTTACTCGTTGAGTCGTAGAGAGAGAAGCAAACTCAAAGCCTCCCAGAGAGAGAGAGAGAGAGAGAGAGAGAGTTTCTGAAGGAATGGTGTGGCCTGCGAGCAAGCAACAAGCTGGAGGAGATAAAGCAGAAGCGAAGCAACACAATGCGGTGAAGGAGGTGAAGAGTGGGACACCAATTTTCACGTATCAGCTCCCCTTACATTCTCTTTCCCTTAACAAAGTCAAGAACATCGAGGTTGACCGCTTGAGGCTGTCCTTCACGACGCCGCGAAAGCCAACGCTGGTCCCCGTTGATTCTGATGAAGAGAGCGGCGACGATCAAGAGTACTCGTATCACATCTGCAGTGCCGCCCTGCATGCTATTCCCCGGAAGAATAAATCAAGATCCACCAAGAAGAGAGTCAGCTATAAGGAATACTACAAGATATTCAGTTGACACGATTTTTGTTTTTGGAATGTTGTAGGTGGTCTTAGAGACTTTACTGAATTCAAAAGAGATGTTGATTTAGTCAGAGTGTATAGTTTGGGTTTCATTGCTGATTCTCAACAGTGTACACTTTGTACGTTCCATGTCTCTAATCTAGAAAAAATATAAGATCTAGGAATGAAGCGGTCCAATGTTCAGGGCAATGCGGTTTGTATTTTCCTTTCGTTTCATAGGTTTGTCATGTTTGCGTTTCATTCAGGCCCATGGCTGCTTTACGTAGAAAATCCCAGGCCCCGTGCTGCTATGTCACGGTGAACCACCGATCGATATGATGTTAACACAGCGACAGACCATCTGTAGCCACACGTCTGCAGCATCTTGCCGGAGAAGACACCACACTACCCGATCAGTTTTTTTTTTTTTTTTTTTTTTTTTTTTGCGAATAGGTCACTGGCATTAAAAGAAGGGAAATGATACAGGCAAGCGCCGCACGAGCGCGTCTCCCGTGCGACGGATGCGTCGCGATTCGCGCATCGCCATCTAAGGGGCCGCGTGTGGTGGTGGGCCTCGTGGTGGACGGGTGGGCGGGCAAATGTTTGGACACCGCATATCTGGATGCCTGGTCGGATGGTGGGCTCCACCTGTAAGTGAGTGGCGTTTGAATTTCGGGAACCGTGCCATTTCTCCTTTGTTTTTTCGTCCGAACCGCTCACAGTTCTTCGCTCTTTCTCTCTCCTCTATCTCCGGCGACGCGGAGGCGATTCGTGGCGGAGCTCGATTCTTCGCCGTTTTTTCTTCGATTCTTCGGCGGCGACCGGTAGATCCGTCGCCGCGCTCAAGGTGGTGAGTCTCCGCGCTTCTCCCCGTGTGCGTTTTGTACGCATTCCTCTCGCCCTCTCTCTCTGCACCGCATCGCACCGAGCCACGCCTCTCTCCCACTCTCCGGCGACGAGTCCGGTGGACGGCCGTAGGCGCGGACAGAATCGGGCGCGACCTCCCCCTCACCTCTCTCTCCGGCTTCCATCTCACCCCCTCGCCTCGGGTTGGTGCGGGTGTATGCTCCGACCTGAGGTATGGCGCCTCCAAATCACGCGATGGGTGCCCAATTCGTTGGTTCCACCTTGGATTTATGATGGTTGTTGGTAGATCTGGATGCCTCTGATGCGTAGCCGTAGATGAATTTGGGTATACCCTGTATTTTTCGTCCTAGGGTTATGATTCCCCCCCGCCCCCTTCATACTTGTTCGTCTGCTCCCAGTTACTCGCTCTGTGTATGTAGGCATATGGAGGTTTAGGCAAACTCGTGACATATTTCCTGATGCTTTGGATGATGCGAGCCATGGTTTTTCAGTTGACTCGCTGCATGGTTTTGGAATTTAACTTATTATTATTCCATGTACCAAAGTCAAGGTTTGGAGTACTGATTTTGTTCCCCGCCGCTCGCCTCGGGTTCGTGTGTTCCGGCCCGATTGGATAGGAAAGGCGCGGCGGAGGGGAAGGCGCGTCCCCGGCGTGTACCTGTTGTGGACGTTGAGGTCTCGGCCCGTCATCCCCCGTTGCTTCTCCGCACGCGGGTCGGCGGAATTGTCCCCAGCTTAGTATACACTTGTCTCCTTCAGCGTTCGCGCAGCAAGGTGGTCAAGTTGTATGTGCTGCTGGTAGTTCAGTTGTAGGTTCCTTTTTTGTGAAGTTTTGATGCCTCCTGCGCGGTCGATTTTTTGGATTTTTGGAAGCTGTTTTTGGCCTGTGGTAGTTTCTTCGGGAGAGTGGTAGGGATTTTCTTTTTCGAGATGCAACCTACATGCCTAGAATAGTCAGATCTGTTGCATACCTACATGTTGTTGTTTGTTTCCATCATTTTTTATAGCTTGTGGTGGACTAGCTGTAATTTTTTTGTACTGGTTTGCTGAAGTTTCATGCCCCTGATGTGGCATTTTTGTATTAGGTTTTCTAGATGGCCTGCCCTGCTATGGATGGATTTTCTTTTGGGAGCTTCTTCATGTTCTATAGAGTAGAAGTGTATGTAGGGATCTTGTTTTTTCTTTGCGATACCTTTATCACATATCCCTGCATTTCTAATATATTTTATCTGGTAGTTGTGTTCACCATATAAGTGTGATGTGTTTTGTAGAATTAGTTGGCGATGTAGACTGTTTCTGATGTCCATGTCTACTTTTTTATATCTGGCCACTAGTGAATAAGTTTATGTGAGAGCAAGCATTTAGATGAACATGCGTGGGTTTTTTTTTGTGCAGGCAACAGTTTGATGGCTAGGAGGAAGGGAGTACGAAACAAGGCTCTTTGTCAAAGGGAAAGCGATGCGGAAGCGTCACCATGTAAGTTCTCATGCGGCATAACCATGTGTTTCTTTTTGCATAATAATATCGCACATTTTCCCGAATCATCTATGTTGAACTTTAAATTTGATACAACATTTAATATCGTAGCACTCCCGAAGTTCTTGTTTAATGTTTTTTGCCATATATATGATGATTTTCTTGTGTCTCCAAGGTTTTATATTTCCATGTAGTTGCCATTGTCCTTTTTTTTCCTAACTACCTATTTATGCCGCAATTATCGCTGTGTTTCTGTTCACTGTCACCATATATATACATCCATTATACTTTGTGTTTTCCAAGGATTTTTATTCCATGTTTATGCCATTGTCCTTATTTTCCTAACTACCTATTTTATGCCTCAATTACTGCCAGATTTCCTGTTCACTGTCACCATATATATACATCCATTATACTTTGTGTTTATTCCATGTATATGCCATTGTTCTTTTTTGTTTTTTCTAACTACCTAATTATGATGTACTACTGTCGGGGTTTCTTTTTGTTCAGTGTCACCAAATATATATGCATTTTTATTTCTGGTTTCGTAGTTTTACTTCCATGTAGATGGCACTATCCTTTTGTGTTTTTGTAGCTACCTACTACTGCTGGTTTCATGCTTTTTCGCTATTCTTATTTTTCCACAGGGTTCCAGTATAGACAGGAATAGGGCCTCTCCAGCTCCGGTAATTAAGCTTTATGAAAGCTTGACTCCTGAAAAGCGTGAAGCGATAGTAGAAATGGGGCAAGGCAGTTCTTGGACATTAAGTGCGAGCATTTGCACAACCCAAAGTGATCAATTGGTTTGTTCGGTGTTATCAGCCCGCAAGAAGAGCTTTTGTTATCCCTTGTCGCGGTGTGATCCCATTGTGACGAGTCCGTCCGTATAATGACGGGTCTTCCTCAAGGGCAGTTGGATGTCAAATATTACGCTGATTACACGTTAGAGGCTGAAATTTCTGCAAGGCTTTTCCCTGGACTAAGCAGTAGGCCAAGGGTTTCAGAACTTGCAAGGCTGGTTGAGCAATACGATGGTGCTGATGAAACATTTAAGGAACTGTGGATGCTTTTCATCATGTCAACAGTGATTGCCCCTACAACGAGATACTAAAATGAGCAACAAATGTTATCCCATGCCGGTAGTTACTAATCTGCTTCATTTTCGAGACATTTTTTCCCATATCATCTGTGTGCCCATCTGAATTTATTGTTTCTTTTTCCTCTTTTTCTGTGGCATGTATCTATTGCTTCCAAATTACAAAGGCCGACATTGCTCGTGCAAATGAGATGAACATCTGCAAGTTTGTTGCTGTAGAACTACATGAGAGTATGTCCAATGGGAAGTATACAAAGGCTTGCTTTCTGTAATGCATGGTGAGTAAATTTTCCTCATTTTCCATGTTTTTACATGTAACCTTTTCTTCTTTTTTCTCTGCTATATATATAATTTGTTTCAAATTTTGTTGTTGTTTTGTGTGGTAATACCAGTTGCGATATTTTGATGCTCTTGAGACAAATCATTTGGAGCTTGAGATTGAGGACGCTCCATTTGCTATCAACGCATGGTCGAAATTAGCCATCGATGCGGTCGGGGCACTTGATGCGCAGGAGTATGATACAACCACTTTTGGGGCAATGCAGGTATGCATTTTTTTTGTGTGTTTTCACATGTGTTACACACTCTGTGTTTTACGATTCAACATCTTGTATCTACCATATTTTTTAATATGTGTTTTTTATTGTGAATTTATGAAACAATACAGCTGAAGGATGAGTACAAAGAGGAATTTGCTACAGGGATGGCCCTTTTTGGTGGCCCTGATGGTTTTGATGCTTGGATGAAAATTAATACACACCCCACTTGCACAAAGAAGGTATACTAGCTTTTATGCCCCCATTTTTTTGCTACTGCATATGATCTCTCGTACAGAGGATTTTTTCTTGTAGCAATCCCACAGTTTTTTATGGATAATTAAGGTGGCGCTTGGCGTATATGGCATTTTTTTAGCTTAACTATGTATGGGTTCATCTTAGCTATTTTTTGTAAATAATCTGGTATCCACTTCTAATCAATTTTGCTAGCCATTTCTAATCAACATGGTAGCCACTTCTAAATAAGGTGGTAGTTGCTTTTTTTGTTGTAAATTACTTGGCCATTAAAGAAGCTAGCATTTTTAGGATCGCAAATTGATTGCACCCTTTTCCATTATGTCCGCCAACAGATCGCAAATCACCGCGAAGTACAAGAGAATGTCAGATTGGACAATGTTTAAATATCAATGGCTACTGGCTAGCATACAAATAATTTCTCACATTCAAACTTGTAATACTTTTTTTGACACATCTACTCAAATATTTTGGTCACTGTCTAGCATTACTGACATGCATCGATCTGCAACATTTGGGACACATCTCTCACTGACCTTATTTATGTGTATTGGCATTCTTGAAAAATGTCAAATCTGCATATGTGTAAACATCTACTTGTGCAGAAGACCACTGCATTAAAAGCATAAGATTAGATCAACCTTGGGCGCAGGAAGTACAAGCAATATCCAAGAAATCTTAGAGCTGATGGAATTTATGCATGTCGTGTTTGTACAGCTAGGTGGAATAGGCTTTTTGTTCGCTAGCTCTGCTCCATCTCTACTTTAATTTATTCGCATTAGCACTCTACTCTGACCGCAGCCATACTCGGCATGCGCTAGCTAAGCGGAGCAGAGCTCAATACTGTTTGACGCTCCAACGCCGAACCCGTGTGAAATCATAGTCCAGCTCAAAATAATCGATTCAACAAACTTCAGGCTGGAAAATACATTATGACAAATAACAAGTGGATGAACGTTACGCTAGAATCATTATAAGCTTTTTAGTTAGATCGACATTTTCTTCTCTGTTACCTGAAGAATACGTCGCAATTTATCTCACATGCTGGTAAACATAGCTGATATGTCATAACTTCATACGCTTTGTCTGAAATTCTTCTCTCTTTATCAATCTCCCTTCAGCACAACGACATACGACACATCCTACTACCCCGTCTTGTCCCTTCTCTCACCCTGGCAAGACTATCCACCCCGGGACGTCAGGCACCATGACCTGAGCAGCGGCTTCCCTGTCCCGAGGCGCTACAGCGAGTTTCCAAATCCCAAGCATTACCGGCAGCAGCCCCGCCCCAAGCAGCGGGAGCTCCCAGCCCGAGCAGCAGCGCTCCCCTTCTTTTTTCTGGCACAAAATCGACTGTATCTGGTGTGAGGAACATGGATCCGGGCTCTCCATGGCAGAATTGCAGCCAGCAACCTCGATGCCCTCTCCCCAGATCTTCGGCCTCCCCACATCTCGTCCCTGCACTCTATTGTTGATCATCCCCTCTCTGCCAGCCTAGTGTCGGCCTCACCTCCTCATCCTTGCAACCCACCGGTACCACTGCTCACCGGCGGATCTGGAGGCACGAAGGGGAGAGGAGCGCGCCGGGGAAATCCAGAACAAGGCGAGGAAGGGAGTACCTCGGCGGCGCGCTGGAGAAGCCAACAGGCAACCCGATGGGGTCGGTGGTCGGTGGTCGGCGCTCGGTGGGCTAGGTGGGGTTGTTTTTCTGGCGTCTCGCGTGTGGCCGGCGCTGGGAGGGATAGAAAGGAAAGAGAGGAATCGATAGACTGCTAGGTTTGAAACAGTTGACCGTTTTTTGACTAAAGCGGTGGCAGGTCCTGTAATTACTACTGAACAATGAGGGCAAGAAAAGACGGACGAACAAGAAGCCTTATTTTCTTTATTATTAGGTATAGATTTACTGGTAGCTAGGACTAAGTTAAATGGCAGTTTCTACTGTTTTTACTAGCAGCTAGTACTAAATTAAATGGCAGTTAGTAGAAGAGAATTTGGTAGCCACTTCTAAATAATTTGGTAGTTGTGTGTTTTTTGTGAATGTTGTTTTTGGAATTATCTGGTTGTACAATCTTTTGTTTCTGTTGTGTCTAATTGGTTATATCTGTTTCGTTTGTTGCAGCAAAGGATTAAAGCATCCACCTTAATGCAATCTTTTGCATCTGGACTCAATGGTTTGTTGAGTACTCTTGTTCAAGGTTTGACAACTATGAGTGAGTCAGATTTGGATACTGAAGTTAGTGATGATGAAGGAACTGATGATGAAGTCGAAGAACATGAAGACATAGAATTATCTTCACATGAAGCAGATCAGGAGGAAGGAAGAGGTTCACCAGCTGCTACTAAAATAGTTGGTCGTAGAATCCGCCATTATGTGAAGGAGGTAGCACCTACAGATAAAGAAGTTCAGGGGAATGAATTTGTTCTTGTATATCCAGATGCAAGCAATAGTCCAGATGCAAGCAATAGTCCAGATGCAAACACTAGTCTTGTCGCATCCTTGCGACACAAAAGCTGATGAAACAAACGATATTACTGCTTTGGCTAATACTAAAGATGCAAGTTATAGCGAATCTCCTCCTGCCATGCATTCACAGATAATGATTCCATCACTCAGTGACTTGGATACATCTGATTGCACGAATGAAGCTGGGTGCGGGCCTGATTCACCATTAGAGTGTACACAGAGAGATGATGAAATGATAAAGGGGAGTGCAGCTGGTCTTGCAGCGGTGTTGAGCAAAAGGAAGAAGCATACCATAGGAACCTCGTCTAAAGCAAGTGCTCACACAAAGGACAATAATGCAATTGCAATAGAGCTTACTACACCAATTGGTCGTGCGCTGGACACAATTCATGAGAGGTAAGTAGTTTTGCTAAATTCATGTTTTGATAGCTTTCAACTTCATAATGCCTATCTGAATTTTAACACATACTTATCTGTTAACAAATACTGCAGAATCTGCAGCTGAAAATCTCTTTTTGTGTTTGTGTTTTCCTGCCAGTGATAAAACTGATTCTGAATGTAATGCCACTGGCCATGAAGTAGAGAAAACAGTGCACGATTCTAGGTGTGAAGTTGCATCCAGCAAATCCTTAAAGAAGAGGTTTGGTGTTTTTAATCATCTTTTTTTTGCACACTGGCCATGAAGCTGTAATTTTACTTTTTTGGTGTTTTCCCTCCAGTGTTTTTACTTTATCTGTATGCAGGAAACGGCTCAGAATCCCAAGCATTACACCGTCAAGGAAATCTCCAAGGCTCGCAAGTATTTCTGCTGTAAGCAACTCATAGATACCAACCGAATGTACAAAAACTTTTGATGTTGCTTTTGATGGAGTAGTAAGCAGAGATTCCATTGGTGTTTTTACGCAAGCTTCATCACAAGTGGATGGGAAGTCATTAAGAACAGCCATTGTACTTTCACCCACAACAAGTACAACAAACTCTCAAAATATGCGGAAGTGGTGTCATTGATGGGAAAACTTTGAGTACTGCTATTGCTATTTCCCCATCTGTTGCATCTATGACACCAGCAACCATTGCTTTAACCAGTAGCAACGAGAGCAAACAGATTTCATCAAGCGATGGGAAATGCAAGGACACCGCTATTGCAATCTCTTCGACTATTACTGAACAGCAGCAATTGATCCAAAGTGCTGAAGGGAATCTGTGCAAGCCCATTACGGCATTCGCTGATGCTAATAGAACAAGGAAACCATGGGCACTGTCTCCTCAAGTCAAGGCACGCCTAGGCATACCTGGCCTGCAGAGGGGCAGCCACCGCTAGTGTATCTCCAGAAGTTGCAGAAGCTGTTCGGAAATTCTCCGAATCTGTGGTGAAGTCCGGTTTCTTGTCAAGGTTTGCTGCCAACCAGTCAAGCTCAGCAGGAGATGGTTCACGGAAAAGGAAGCATATGAGCGAAGGAACATCATCATCTGGTGCTACTAGAGATAACCGTGTTGGTATGTTCACTCCACCGGGTTTTGATCTTGGGTTCAGCTCACCAGACACTATAGTTAGTGATTCTCAAAAAGAAGAGTTCTCATCGCAAGAATATGCAGTTCCTAAGTCCATACCACCTATTGCTCCATTAGATTGGGCAGGTCCATCAGGTATTTCTTCTTTCTCTCCATTTCTTTTGATCACATGTATTTTGTGCACTGTTTTGTTTTTTGCATCTCAGCATAGTTTTTTGTGCTACTGTTGTCGTGTCTTTTTTTACATGCCCATGATAATAGTGTACACATGAGATTAAACATGTATATGCACATAATTAAAAATACACTTTTTTCATAATGTATATGCAGCTAGCAGGGATGATTTTGAAGAGTTTCAATTTTCAGAAGAAGTTCAAGCAGTTATCGCAGGAGATGCCGTTCAACTGAGCGAGAAAGGTATGGCAGAACTTGCAAGATATGAGGAATTGTCAAAGGCGTTCATTGCGAGGCAAAAAGCATTGCAAATTGCTTCAGCACCTTCAGTGTCATTAGGGGCTTCTAATCTGCATAGTGTCACTCCAAAGGTTCATCCATGCAAAGTTAGGGTGAAGAAGTCATCACACTTTATGCAGTCACCATTTGACAGTTCAATAAAAGTTAGTCTTTGAGCGGAAGAAATTTACCGAAGCTCATGCTCAAGAACAAGCATCGAGAGGCCGGTGAAATCACAGATTAGGACGTAAGCCTTTTTTTTTATGTTCTTTTTTCCCAATATAGTGTGTTCTCATTTTCTACCTATCTGTATATCCATGCCTACAAACCAAAATGCAGCACATTTTGGATACTAACTTAAGTTTATTTTTTATTTTTCCTCATAAACATCAGGTACCAAATCATCAAGTACCATGATAGTTTCACGACCACAAATGATTTAGCTAATTCAGTTCATGGAAGAGGTGAACTCTCAAACCACTGTATGGAAGTTGGCATTGAGTATCTTCGGCGCACCAACACTTCGGTCGGGAAGATGATTGTTCCGTACCAAGTATCTGTTTACTTGCTCAATGGGGAGTTCCAGAAGAAAGCACTTGTTTCCATGTTCAAGAGGACTGAGAATCATTCTCTTAGTGTGATGAAGCAAGTGAGTTTGTGTTTTTTTGTATTTACATGTCTACTATCTTTTTTAGCTAGGGGGTGGCTAATCCACTTTTTTTTGTGTGTTTCTTGTTTTATGCAGATCTCATTCCCTGTTTTGGAAGAGGTTCAAAAGGCAAATAAAGAGGGGAATCACTGGTACTGTTTGTCTATGAACTTTCAAGCTGAAAGGTTTGAAGCACTCGATTCCATGCGTTCTCAAGGGGACGAGTCGCTTGTTAGTCATGCAACTCGTCTTATCAATAGTATCAAGGCTTTATGGGAGATACACTACAGCACATCAAAGGTTCAGATCAAGGACTGGGAACTGAAGATCATAGATGTGCCAATACGTGCAAATATGTATGTCATTTTTCTCTTTACATTTTCTTTTGCTTTTTCAGGACTCCCTCATTGTGTGTTTTTTCTTTTTTGCGCATTGCTTATTTAATAATCTAGTTTTCCCCCTTTTTTTCATGTGAAAGTTTTGATTGTGGTTTCCACACTATCTATAATATCGACAAGTGGGATGGGCCGAAGGTCCCTGCACTTGCAAAAGATGATGTGCTGAAGTTAAGGAGGATTTATCCATATAGATGGTTAACTGCAGATTTCAATGAAGAGAAAGATAGGTGGAGGTACAACCTATTCAACAATGTAATCAGGTAGGATATCTTCTTTTTTTTCTACTTCTGTTAAATGCATTCTATAGGGGCATGAAGGTTCAGAAAATTCTTGTTGATGGCTGCCAGGGTTTAATGTCTAATTGTCAAAAGTTTACTGTTTTGATTGTCAAAAGGTTCAGAAAATTCTTGTTGATGGCTGCCAGGGTTTAAATCTTTACTGTAACACTTATTAAGTTATTTCTTCACAATTACAATGTTGTTTTAACTGTGAAATAAGTCAAGAGGTAACACTCTAAATGCAAAATGTTGCAAAAAATGAGAAGTACACAATTATAAGATAATTGGTACAGGCTGCCAAGTTCATTTCGAATGCTTGCCAAATTCTTGTTGATGGCTGCTGGGTTTAATGTCTAATTGTCAAAAGTTTACTGTTTCGCTGAGTACTGTGTTATCATCGCTGCTAGAATCCCATCGCCTAGCTGCCAGATTCGCAGCGCCTAGCTGCCATATTCGCAAGTCCTAGCTGCCAGATTCTCAGCGCATAGTTTGCGAGCCTCCAAAAAACGTAGCTGCCAGATTCTCAACACCTAGCTCCCGCATTCCTAACGCCTAGCTACCAATATAATTGTGCCTGTAAATTATGACTTCAAATTCTCTAGATATAAAATTGCAATGAATACCATGTTCTTAAAAAATAGAGACAGATGCAACTGAAAATCACTCACAAGAGAGTAGTTGACAGGCAAAAACCATCAGTACCTCCATCGGATAATCAAGAGATAAGGTTAAACAGCCAGATAAGATGTTAGGTGGAGTAGGCGGTGCCTATAGGGGCCGATGTAATTTTCCATCGTGGCGCGCCGCACGGGTGTGTTGTTGGCTCCGCCCCTGAGCATGCCGGCAAGATTCTCATGGATGAACCCAGATTTTCCCCCTCCTACTACATCTTATTTTGCTCATTTTTCTCGCTGAGATTCCAACGAAGGTTTTTTGCATAACATTCTCGTGAGTATCCCTTGTTGCATGGTTTCCAAAAAAATTGGGGACAAAGGATTCATCTCAATTTCAACAGTTGTTGGTATCTACCAATTCGAATCTGGCAGCTACACATTAGTAATTTGGGAGCTATACCGCTAGAATTTGGCAAATATCATAGTACTGGTACCCTAATTAATCGATGACAATGACAATTACGTAAATCATGCCTTGTAAATTTGGCTACTAGGTGTAATTAACCTGGTAATTAGGTACTAATTCTAGCTAGCACTTTTTTTGTTGATACTATTGCAAAAAACCGAGACGTGCATAGCTAATTGCTAAGTTCGTCTGATCGCCTGCCCAATTATTTATGGCTGCCAGGTTCTAATGCATAGCGGCTAAATGATCATTGACTAGTGATTTATTAGTACCGTGATCGCCAGATTTTCAGCACCTAGCTGCTGGATTCGCATGTCCTAGCTGCCAAATTCCAAAAATCCTAGCCTCAAAATTTTGCGAAGTCATAGCTGCCATATTAACAGCACCTAGATACCAGATTTCGATGTATGGCTGCCAAAATAATTATGCTTGTGAATTGTGACTTCAAAATCTCTACTCCTAATTTTAATACCCTAGATGACGGGACACCTTTTCTCACATGCATGCACAACAGGTTAAGCAGAAAAGTAGTCAGGTGCATGAGTGCGGTGGTGTGGGATGCATGCAATGTAGTCCGGGCCCATCATAACACTTCACGAGCATGGAAACGTCAAGCTGGGAAACCGCCGCACGGGAGGGGTGCGCGTGCAGCGCCGCCGCGTAGTCCCATCGCCTTTGTCTAGATTTTCCCTTTTAAATATAGGGGTCGCGGGGTTAGCTATCGCTGCATGCAAACTCGCATAACCACGCTTTGAGGCAACCGCATAACCACATTAGCTAGTGTGCGGCTGCTAGGTGCAATCTGGTAGCCAAGCCTAATTAAATTGGACATTCATGACTTCCAAAGTAGGATGCATAACCACAGTTTGAAGCAACTGGAATTTTCAAAGTCCATGAACACGGCACTGCCTAACACTACCATTTTTGGTACCAGCAGATATCTTATGTAATAAATAGACATAAATAGATATTAGTTCTCATTATTTTTGCCTAAAACAACTTGATAGGAATGGAGTCAAATAACATTACAGTAACTGGAATATGTCCCATAATTGAAGATCATTTTACATTCAAGAACAAATCATCAGTACTTCTTAATTCTCATCTCATGAGCTCTCCTCTCTGTGTACATGTCCCGAAATCATGTTGTGTGGAACCACACCGTTTGCAAACACGTATTTCTTTTCTCCCTATATCCAGTGGTTTTTGGAAAGCTTTCTTGCGTTTCCTACCCTTAGTGTTTGATACACGAGGATCTCGTATGTTGTTTGCTTGTGATGTTTCTGAAGGTTCTGCATCTGTGAATCCCCCATTGTGAGCTGTGGCGATCGTTATTCGCCGCAGATGTTGAGGAACCTGTTGATTTTCTTTTCTGGCATGGGGGCTTGCGTGCTCGGGGTCCAGTGCTTGGTACCTGTGGAGGGACTTGTTGTGTAGGACAATTTGCCTGGGCTGTTTGGGTAGATGGATTTTCTGCAGGATCTGTAGCACTTGATGTAGCTACTTTTTTAGCTCTCTTTTCTGTTTCTCTTTTAGTGCTGCCAAGTCTTTTTTCATAGCTTTCATGTGCATGCGAACTATTTTCCGGCCATCTTCTGTTTCATTCCCACACATTGCAAGACCTTTGAACTCGTTGCAATTTACCGAAAGCCACATTTTCTTTCTTGATTCTTCGGCATAACGGTGGTTGTCCAGGAAGCTCTTCAACTAGATTTTCTTGTGCACTCCATGTCCATCTGCGGAGGACATATTTCAGTGGGAACTCACAGCACTCTAGCTGCACCATTGCCTGCAATTTTATGTCAAATTAGACATTTTTTCATCTTTTTTTCACCATTGAATTGAACACAAAGTATATCATGTTAAACGTTATCAAAGTACAGACTAAATGTATCAACGATTATGTTTTTTTACCTTGAGAATGTGACAACAGACTATGCCATCCCTTTCAAACTTGCAGCATGTGCATCTGTAATTCTCATTGGGAGGATCAGCATAGACTTCATAGGCTCTGTTGTGGTACTGTGGAACAAATTTTGTTATGCAGTAAACCTCATATCTGATTTCACCTATCGGTTTTATGTTATACGACATGCTGGACTGCATTTCAAACTGAAATCTATGATAGATGTTTTTGGTGTACAGTTTTTCCACCTGCTCTATTGGGTGCCAACACCACTTTTTAGCCGTTAGGAGGGATGAATCTGATTCTTCCTTGTTCTCTGCTTTCATAATTTTTGCTTGGATATCTTCGTACTGCTGAACGAACTCAATCACCGAGTTTGTGGAAGTTATGTACTTTTTCAGAACTGCATTGAAGCCTTCACTACGCTGAGTTGTCTGTAGGAAAGGATAGAACTTGTGCATAAAGTATGCAGGGACCCAGTTGCTTCTTTTTTTATCTGAGCTGCAATTTTCTCATGCCCTTGGATATTAAATTTGTTTATCATTAAGGTCCATCTTGTCTCAAACTCTTCCGGTGTTAAGCTACAGTTGATGCAATCATTCATCTCTTCCGGAGCCCTCGGTATCTTTGCAACAAACGGGCCAACCTCTTCTGTTGCTTTGTCTACAATATGCCATCTACAGCTTTCGATGCGTTGTGTTTGGGAAGACCTTTTCCATTGCAAAGCACGCATAGAACCATCCTGGTCTGTTATCATGTTTGTTGGGGCAACTCCATCCATTGCAATCAGGAACGACTCGAAAAGCCATATGTAGCTCTCGCTAAGCTCATTCTTTAGGAAACCGCAACCTAGTTGAATCGACTGACCATGATTGTTTATTCCAATGAATGGTGCGAAAGGCATTTTGTATTTGTTTGTCATGTATGTTGCGTCGAAAGATACACAGTCATTGAAGGACTTGTATGCTTTTCTTGCAGCACTATCTACCCAAAACAAGTATTGGACACGGTCCTCATCATCCAGTTTGTATCGGTAGTAGAAATCCTTGTCTCGCAACTTCGTGGCCTCAAAGTATGCCATGGTATCCTGCATATCAGTATACTTGTTTTTTGCTCGTAGTGTTGATCTGAAATTTGCCAATTCTTTCGGGGTATATGGCACACCTTCAACTGACTCGTACAGCGTAGCCATCACTTGCATCATTCTGCTTGTTTCCATGTTAACCGAGTGTAGGATTCTAATGAAGTCTTGGTCTTCTTGTGGTATATCCTTGTGTGAGCGTAAGAAACCAGTCAAGGACCACTTTAACAGAAGGGGGTGATTGTGTTCATCACAGAATTCTGTCACTAACCAGCTTCCATTCCTGACCTTTAAAGCCATTCTAGCTGGACAGTCAGTCCTAACGTTGCTGTTCTTCATTCTTTCTGGCACAACTGGGTTAGGTTTTTGGGTATCCTCTTTTGTTTTTGCTTGGTGACCAGATTTGTGACAAACCATAGCTGCTCTTATTAGCTCACCAGTAACCTCAGATTTTTTCTCGTAATTGTACCTTATTCCAAAACCCCTCCCCGTGCAAATGCCAAGTAGTGCCGCTGGGCATCTTCAAGTGTATCGAATCTCATGCTTGCGGTTGGCGCATGCGGGGTCGACACTACTCGGATTTGCTTCATTGCCAATGTTCTGTCCACGTGGAGGAGTGTGCTGACCACTGGATTCCGGAAGTGTAATCTCAGTGTATGCTGCCTCAGATGACAGAGCTATGGAGCTGCCCCCTTCATTGTGTGTTCCTGCAGAAAACAAATGTATTTTTTTAGTAATGAGTTACTGCCAGTATGTGGATGTACATAAAACAAGTGATTAGGCCAGGGAGCAATAATGTGGTAGTTCTTGTCTTCTTTTTGCAATTTATAGGTGGAAGTTGTGTCTGTGGAAATCTATATGGTTGTTTTTCCTTTTTTGTCTACCAAATTATTGTGGAATCAAGTAGTCTGGTATTTGCTCATAATTAACATGGATACTGTTTGGTAGTTTATCTGGCAACTAACCTGGTAGTTATTTTTGGCCACTAACCTGGTAGTTTTATCTGGCAACTAACCTGGTAGTTTATCTGGCAGGTTATATGTGTTATTTTTTGCTCTGTTCATACTGACCTGTCTTACTAGATCCTGCATGATCTGATAAAGTAACTGCTGGTACTTCCATTTGCATATTCATGTTCATCTCCTTTCGCAACCTGCATCAAAGTTTGTTCAAAGTAGTCAGTTGATCTGATCCTTCCATGTTTACCTTGTCATGGTAATACAGGAAGAAGATCTGATCCTTTTTTTCCAATGTTGATCAAATGAAGGTGCAGAAAAAGAAGATCTGATCCCTTTTTCAAAGTTGATCAAAAGTAAGGTGCAGAAAAGCATGCAAGATTAATGCGGAGAACCAATATCTTGGCTTGTCAAGTTTCTACCAGATTTTTATTTTGATGAGCCCTTATGTTGGTTCTACCAGATTTCTTATTTGTTGGGATTTGCTACGTTTTCCCCATCTATTTTGCTTGTTCATAGATACAGAATCCCAGAAGTATCTACTGTGTTTACAGATACTGATGGGAAAAAATCTACTGTGTTCAACCTACTGTGTTCTTATGGATCAACCTACTGTGTACAATCCCAGAAGTATATTTCTTCAGTAACAAGTTATTTCTTATGGATCAACCTACTGTGTTCTTCTCTACAAGATGAGTTTTTCTAGCCGATTTTTGAGGTGTGAGACAAGGGAGGTGAGACGGACTACTTTTTCCCTGTGAAAGGTGCTCATACCTGTATTGGAATCTTCGAATTTTAGTTCTTCTAGATGTAGGAGGTCTTCAGTTTCTCTGCCATGGTTTTCCCCTTCTTCAGATCCTGTTCGTCGTTCTCTCCTCAAGATCTAGTTCTGTTTTCAGGCTGATTTGTCTTGAGGAAGAAGGAGATCGTCAGGGGTAGGGACCACCTGGCTAATTAATGGGGTGGGGCTGGCAGGAGAGCTGTCGGGAGGGAGGCATTTTTCCCGCTTGCTACGCGCGCTCTCGTCACGTGGGTGGGGCCCAATCGATTTGTCTTGAGCGAGAAGAAAACGTCGTGGGTGGGATGTGCTGCGCCAGCCAGCTAACGTGGGTGGGCCCGAAACCGTCGCACGGGCAGGGCAGATGTGCGGCGCCGCCGCGTAGTCAAGTCCTTAAAAGAAATATCAAACAGTACAAAGAACCCAAGAAAAACGAAAATTACAATGAGATTTTTGAGAAGCCCTTCTTCTTCAACCTGCAGACCGTGTCGACGGCACGCCGTCGCTCCTCCCTGAGTCGGTTTGACGTTGCTGGTTGCGGGTGGGAAGTCGCCGAACGAGTCAAGAAGACTGTTAGAGTATATATCTGTATATTGTAGTTTCCCCATATGTTAGTGGGCTTCCTCCATATTTGCGCCTGTACATGTACTATATATTGTAGCCTTTGGCCCCCTGGTAATACAACAAGCATATTTCTCTAACATGGTATCAGAGCAAATTTTGGTCCTATTTTTCTTCTAGTCCGTGCGGTCGTGCGTCTCAGCTTGTTCCGCCGTCGCCCGTCCATCCTCGATCTGGTCGTCGGCTCGCCAAAGCTCGTCTGCCTCCAGCTCTTCTTCCCCCCGCTCGTCTCCTCCTCGCCCCGCTCGGCCGCCGCAAGTCTCCGCCCGTGCCCGCAAGTCTCCGCCCGCACCAGGATCTCCCGGATTGATTTCGTCCGCAGCAGGAGGCCGGGCCGCTCCGTCCTCACCGCGGTAGGCAGCGGCGGCGATCTCGTGCAGCAGGAGCGCGCCCGCCGCGATCTTGGCCTTGCCCGCCTCAACGTCCTCGAGGTACTTGGCGAAGCGTACCTCGTCGTCAGATCGCAGCGCCCAGGCAGGCCGCCCGCTCCGTCCTGCCCTGCCCTGCACGCACACGCACATCCTGAGGTCTCCTGCAGTTGACTTCCGTAAGAAGCAAAAAAAAAAAATTAAAAATTAAAAAAGAAGCAAAAAAAAAATTATGTCTTCCGCTGATCCCGTCCCTTCTTTGGGCCCACCTTTGGTACTTGGTATTTGTCCGCTGCCTCCGTGCATGACTGCTAGCTATTCTTCGTCGCCGTTTGCGGTCTCTTCACGCGGCTCTGTCCGCGCTTCACCGACTCCGTCTACGTCGGCTCGCCGCTCTATACCGACTTTCGCGGCCTCTTCCCGCGGCTCTAGCCGTGCTTCGCCGATTTTGTCTCCCTCGGCCTGCCGCTCTACATCGACTTTTGCGGCCTCTTCACGCGGCTCTGCCCGCGCTTCGCCGACTTCGTCTACTTGATGCCTGGGATTCCAGCTTACGTCAGTAGCCTCGCGGTCCGGGTCTCCGCCCTCGTACTCATTGCACCTACTGTGGCAAGGTTGGTCACACTTCCTCCACCTGCTGGACGCGGGATCCCGCCACGTCGGCCAGTTCCAGGATCGTCGCCAGGCTGGCTCTTCAGGATCTTCTGCAGTTGCACTCTCTGATCAGGACATTCTCAGGGGTCTTCATGGTCTGCTCGCTACTACAGACTCTTCCTCGCCGGGCGCTGCTGGTTCTGTGACTGGCTCTTCTGGCACTGCGCGACCACCACTTTCTACACAGTCAGGTACGTCCCCGTGATATCTGGATTCTGGAGCTTCCTTTCATATGACCTCTGAGTCTTCTATTCTGTCTGCTCTTCGGTCTCTTATTTCTCCTGTCCGTGTTGTCACGGCTGATGGCACCTCTATTCCTGTTTCTAGTAGAGGCACCCTTTCTACTCCCTCTTTCTCTGTCCCTGATGTTTCTCATGTTCATCGCCTTCAGATGAACCTTTTCTCTGCTAGCCAGCTCACCGATTCTGGTTGTCGTGTCATTCTTGACGCTGAGTCTTGTGCGGTTCAGGATCGTCGCACACAGGCCCTGGTTGGAGCTGGCCCTCATAGCCGTAAGTCTCCGGGGCTTTGGGAGTTAGACTGGCTTCGTATTCCTTCCGCTGCCACTCCATCTGCCAGTTCTCCTGCGGTTGTCGCCTCTGTCACCGGCCCGTTCCGAAGACGAAGAAGAAAGATAAACTGCCGTTGAAGCTTCTTGACGATCCTAAGATCCACACAGCCAGACGAAAACCTCGAAGACGACACCACTCCCACAAGCCTCTCGACGTTGCCGCCGAGATGGGGTTGAAGCCAGGAAGACCTTATTGCACGAGGCGGTGCCACCACCACCTAAGCGCCGCCCCTACAAACTTTGACCGGCGTCAGGTAAGTCAGCAACGAACAAACCAGCGAATGAACTGACACCGTGCGATGGCTTGGTCTTCCACGAAACGAGGACCACGAAGCTTCCAAGCCTTCCCCCCCCAAGCAACACGTGCCTCGGCCTCTCTCCCCTCCCTCCCTATAAAAGGAGCCACCACAACACTCTACAGGATTATCACACTAACGCAAGCTGAGCCAACAATACAATCATCATGGTAGCAAATTGACAAGAGAGAAAGATGGTGCTGGGCATGAACTGCTTTGGTGCTCCTGGATCTGAGCAGAAGGTGTCGTCGGCAACAACAACCAAGCAACTCGGAGTGGCAGAAGCCATGGAGAAGAGAGTTGCGGTAAAAGAGGAGGTGTCGAGTGGCCATGCCATTGTCGAGTCGAAGAAGCTGGCACTAGAAGGTGATTAGGCGAAGATTGCCTGGAAGGAGGGGAAGAAGAAGAGCGGGGCACCTATATTGACGCATCATTTCCCTTTCCAGTCTCGTCCCGGGTTGCTCTAGTGCTGAAGTCGGAACATCGTTCGTCGATTTTAGGGCATCTGCCAGGATTTCCCCCTTAGAGTTCGTGTGTTTTGAAAGGGTTAAGATGTTTGACGAGGATTGTGTGGATTTGTAGCAAGCATTGTTAGAATTGGTTCTCGCGGGTGGTAATAGTGTCATAAAAGTTCATTTGAAGTGTGTGTTTTGTAAGTTGCCTGAAATATGTGTAGGACATTTGTGTATCCCAGTCACTTATTTTAAGCCCTTGGCATCAATATCAATCCGTTTCCGTCTCTACAAATACTGATTAAAACTTGCATTAAAGTTGCATCATTTCAGATTAAAAACTTCATATATACAAACATTGATTAAAAACTCGGACTGGTAGAAGCGATGGAGAAGAGAGTGGCTATAAAAGAGGAGGTGTCGAGTGGCCATGCCGTTGTGTTAAAAACCTGATACTAGTTTACGGTGTCTAGGATTACTTAGTCTCAATCCAACAGATTACACTCAGTCTCTGATACAAATCAGACAGCAAGAATTGGGGATCAGGGAAAGGAGCCGAGGTGAAAGGAGAGAGCCGCCATTGCCGTGATCCAACTGGATCTTGAAAACCGGGGTGCCTCATGTTCTTAAGCAGCGGTCGTCACGCGCCATGTTGTGGTAGCTTGGGCCGCCCTTGTATTCACCCAATCTGGGCCGAAGACTCGCTTGTTGGGCTGACGAGTCCGCGGTGGTCGTGGCGAAGGCCCTGGTTCCTCCCTTGCTGATGACGTGTTAGCCGTGTTTCGAACAATCCCCTCTCCTTGAAGTGTGGCTTGACCCCAAGCCACCGCGTCGGGGAAGCGTCGACGAAGCTGCTCCATGTCTTCCCAGACTCCTTGCCCTGGCGACACATAGTTCCATAGCACGCGGACTTGCTTGATCGGCAGAGATGTGCCGTCCTTGAGATGATGCCAACGATAGTCCAGCAGCTTCTTTGATTCCTAGGCGGGAGCAGCTGGGAAACGACGGTGAAGGTCCTCCAGATCTTCCCAGGTTAAAGCGTCAGGTGGAGCATTGGACCAATGTACGAGGCCTTGATGAATTAGTTTGCTCGATCCCTTACGCCAGCAATGCTCCAAAATCTTGAGAGGCAGCTTAAAAAGAGAAGCAGAATCGTGTATAGTAGGAATGACCCGTGTCAGTCTTGGACGGGCAGGTTTCAGCTGGGCAACATGAAAAACTGGGTGAATCTTGGACTCTTCTCGCAACTGCAACTTGTATGCCACTTCTCCAATCTTCTTGATCACAGAGAAGGGTCCAAAGAATTTGAATGCCAGTTTGTGGTTCGCTCGACGAGCTACCGACATTTGGACATAAGGCTGAAGTTTGAGATAGACTTGGTCGCCCACATGGAAACTTCTTTCTGATATCCGTTTATCTGCCTGTACTTTCATCCTGTGTTGAGCACAGCAAAGGTGTTGCTTGAGTAGATCAACCATTACTTGCCGCTCATGAAGCCACTCTTGGACATCACTGATTGGCGGAACATCAACCATGGTCAGATCCAGATGCTTTGGTTCCCTTCCATACAGAACTGAAAATGGAGATTTGCCTTCCCCCAGCACCAAATGTGGGCTGGTATTGTACCATAATTCTGCCAGACTCAGCCACTTGGACCACTGTTTGCGTGAGAAAAGCACCTGAGGTAGGTCTCAAGACACTGATTCACCCGCTCCGTTTATCCATCACTTTGCGGGTGATATGTCGTCCTCATCTTGAGCTGGATTCCAGACATCTTGAATAGCTGCTAACAGAATTGGCTTGTAAACACTTGCCCACGATCAGGAATAAGAGGCAGTGGTTGCCCATGCAGTTTAAAAACATGATCCATATATTATGTAGCGGCCGTCTGAGCCGTGAAGGGGTGTGCCATGGGAATGAAGTGCGCATAGCCTGATAACTTGTCGACTATGACCAAGATACAGTCAAACCTGAAAGAAGATGGAAGTCCTTCGATGAAGTCCAAAGAAACAACATCCCATATGAAGCATCTGGTGTAGGCAAAGGCTGGAGTAATCCGGGGTATTTAGCCATGTCAGGTTTAGCTTGCTGACACACGGAGCAGCTAGCCACATACTCCTTGACAGTTGTACGTATCTTTAGCCATGCGAAATATTGCTTAACTCGAGCATAGGTAACTGGGTACCCAGAGAGGCCACCAATAGGTGTGTCGTGGAGAGCTGAAACCACTCGTTCCTCCACCACTGTATTATTGTCCAAGCAAACACGATTGTTATACTCGGTCACTGTATTGCTAGCTCCGCTAACAACTGTTGTGCTTGTGGATCATTGGCATACCCAAAGACTACGCATTCCAAGATTGCGCAAACATACTCATCCGGGCTATGATTCATGCGTGATAAGGCATCAGCTGCACGGTTGTCCTCCCCTTTCTTGTAACAGATTTTATATTGTAAGCCCATTAGCTTGGTGAAAGCCTTGTGTTGCCAGACAGTGGTCAGTCGCTGCTCTTAAAGATGCACTAGCCTGCGCTGATCTGTACGAATAATGAACTCGCCCATTTGCAAGTAGGAACGCGAGTGGTCAACAACAAATAAAATAGCCATACATTCCTTTTCATAAGTGGAAAGACAACTAGATTTGGGGCCCAATGCCTTGCTAAGATAAGCTATAGGGTGACTATCCTGCCGCAACACTGCACCAATACCGTGGTCACACGCATGGGTTTCAACAACAAAGGTCTTATCAAAGTTAGGAAGAGCAAGCACTGGGGCAGTGGTGAGGGCATGCTTCAGGGCCAAGAAGGATGTGTCGCATTCGCTAGTCCACACAAACATATTTCCTTTCTTCAATAACGTTGTCAAAGGTTTGCAAATAAGTCCAAAATGCCTCACGAATTTCCTGTAATAACCTGCAAGGCTAAGGAAACCACGCAACTATTTTGCAGTACGAGGCGTGATCCAGTTCTGAACAGAGAGAATCTTGTCTTGTTCCGTGGCTACCCCTTGAGCACTAATCACGTGACCCAGGTACGAAAGCTGCTGTTGTGCGAAGGAGCATTTGGAGCCCTTAACATGCCAGTGATCACGACGCAAAAGCTTCAATACCTCCTCCAAATCAGATAGATGTTGATCCCATGATGGACTTTAAACAAGGATATCATCGAAGAACACAAGACTGCATTTGCGCAGAAGCGGCTCCAGAGTAGTGTTCATCGCCTTCTGGAACGTGGCAGGTGCTCCAGACAGTCCAAACGACATCACTTTGTATTCGAAGTGGCCCTGATGATTCTGCAAAGCTGTCTTGTAGGCCTCTCCTTCTGCCAGGCAAATCTAGTGATAACCCGCTCGTAGGTCAAGCTTTGAAAACCATGCTGCTCTGGACAACTCATCCAACAACTCATCGATTACTGGTAATGGAAACTTTGTCTTGCGAGTGAGTGCATTGAGATGACGATAGTCGATGCACAACCTCCATGTGTGATCACGCTTCTTGACTAAAATGACAGGTGACGAGAAGGGACTCTAACTGTGTCGAATCACATCTAGTCGAAGCAATTCTTTCACTTGACGCTTGATCTCATCTTTCAACACAGGAGCATGCCTATAGGGCCCGATGTAAAATGGTTGTGCTCCAGGAAGCAAAGGAATGTGGCGATCGCAAGAATGAGTTGGCGATAACCCTGTTGGCTCCTCAAAAACATCCTTGAACTGTTCTAGTAAAGCTTGGACAATTTCTGGAGCATCAGAAGCTTCGAAAACATCAATCTGACAAATTGTGACTCATTCTACTTCAGTTGCATGTACTGATGGAACCGTCGCAGCCATATTTGCTTCCCTCGTGATGCCCTGTAATTTCACCACTGCACCCTCATGCTCAAACTCCAAGTACTTCTTGACCCAGTCCACTTTCATTGGGCTATAAATTCCAGCCAGTACATGCCAAGAATAATATCATAGCTGCCTAGAGGAATAATTTTGAGATCGCACCATAATGGATACCCTTGGCTCCACCATTCACATGTTGGCACCTCATGTGTACAAGGTAATTCACCGCCACCAGCAACCTTGACACGAATCTTACGAGGTAACTGACAAACTTGTTGTCCCTTACTCACTAACCTCTGGTTGATAAATGAAGAGGAACTGCTGAAATCGATGAGAAGCTTCACCGGCTGGCCATGTAGCCATCCCAATAAACTCTCACAATTGCAAACCACATCACCCCTCGCCACTTGACCTGACAGTGCAGCCAGCTGCTCAGTCTGTTCTGGTGCTTGATCAACTTCAGATTCAGTGTCAGAGCAGTTCAACATCTGTAGTAACTCCTCCACAACGTGGAGCTGCACAGAGGTGGAACATTTGTGAGCCTGTCCCCAACGCTCACCGCAGGTGAAGCATTCACCCTGCGCTCGACAATAGGCACAGAGTGCAGCGACCTTGGTATATTCAGGGCGCGCACGGGAGGCATCCGTCGCCCGCTTGTCCTCAGCACCAGCTAGCCATCCGCCTCTAGTTGGTGGTGCAGGCTAAAAGGACGAGATGTCGCCTAGATGGGGGCGAATAGGTGTTTAAAAACTCTTACAGATTTGACTTGTAAGAATGCGGAATTAAACTAATATTTATTTTACAAGCACAAACCCTAAATATGCTAGGCTCAACAAAGTGTGGTAACAACAACTAGAGTTAAGCAAGATATGCACAATATATATATGAACAACAAGTGATAGCAAGATATAATAAATACTTCAAGCTCGATGGTTATCACAAAGGAAAGTAAGCTCGGGTATAAAAATAACCGAGGCACGCGGAGACGAAGATGTATTCCTGTGTTCCCTTCCTTTGCAAGAAGGTACGTCACGTTTGGAGAGGTGGGGATCTCACGAAGGATTTCCCAACGCCACGAAGGCTCACCTTCTTCTCCGAGCCTATCCCACGAAGGAATAGCCCTTTTCTTATGGCTAGCTTTTCCTCCACTCCGGAGATGGCAAGCTCCACAACCACTTCACAAGCTCCATGAAGGAGAAGCCCCTTCACAACCTTCCACGAAGAGGTCACCGGAGGACCAACCAAGCCAACTAGGAGGTCAACCTCCAAGAGTAAAAATCTCACGGTCTCTCACTCGAACTAATCGTGGTGGAGAGCTCAATACTATACAGTGATGCAAAGCAAGAACACCAAAGTGTTCAAATCCTTCACACTCAAATCCCACCAAAGCAACAAATACTAGGATGAGATTAGAGAGGAAGAACAATGGAGGAAATCAACAAATGACTCCAAGATCTAGATCCCAAGAGTTCCCCTCGCTTAGAGGAGGAATGGATCGGAGGAGGTTGCAGATCTAGATCTCCTCTTTCAAATCACCCAAGAATATGCAAAAATCATAGGAGCGAATGGAGAGGAAGCAAGCTCAAGAAGGTCAACAATGGTGGTCAAAAACGTGCCTAAGAACCCTGAGAACAATGGGAAAGAAGGCACCTTTTATAAGCCATCAAAATATGACTATTTGGGGCAAGAATCGAGCCACCCGGCACTGCTGGGCTGGCAGCCTACCTACCCGGCAGCAGCACTCGGCATGCCGAGCCAGCCACCGAAAATGCGACAACTTTGCCATCTAGACTTCGATTTCGATGATCTTGGGCTCGTTGGAATCAAGACAACGAGGTATACAACCTTATGCCTAGAAATATCATAGTACAACCATTTAGTAAGAAAGATATTATAAAAGGTTTGTCCTATCTATAAAATATCAAACTGGTAAAACCTCCAAACATGAAAACGCGATAGAAGATGCATGCAGATTCCGTTTTTGATGAACTTGGGCTTGTTGAAAAGCTAGAAACAAGCTCAAGAACCCTCACATGGAGAAACACCAAGAAGCAACAAGATTTATGGAATGCAAATCATGCAAAGGGTTAAGCTCCCTAAGACGATATGATCAAGTCACCCAACCGAAAGCCCCTCTTGATAGTGCGGCTATATATCCTATAACTCGGTCACTCAACAACCACCTTGAGACCGGTAAAAGGAAAACCTAGAAAGGCCACATTTGCCTTGCGCATCCCGCTTGATTTTGATGATAACTCTTCAAGATCCATTCAAGCCGGAATGCCTCACTTTGATAATTGTTGCTTCGGGAAGACTCGCAAATGATCCCCCATACACCAAGATGGGAAAGCTCTATTGATGCACATCTTCACATGTCCGTTATCACCAAATGGACGACAAAGCTTCAAGCATATGATCATTTTGAGATGCTCATATTGAAATTTCCCAACTCAACCTTGATGACGATCACCACTTGATGTCATCCTCTCATGGGCTATATGAGATCTCACTTTTGATGCATGCCCATGGAAAGATGCCTAACCCACATAGACAACACAAGTTCACATATATGATGGTTTTTTTTCATAAAGCATAATTGACAAGGATTACCATAGCACATGACTTCACTTGGCACATTCTTCCTGCTTCATGTGTTGACCAAACTTGAATCTATTCTTAACTCTTTATATTGGTCAACCTTGTATCTTCTCATGCTCTATCATACTATCTTGAGGTGTATAAAGAACTATTCATTTGTTTGCATTCTCTAAATCTTAGTCAATCATAGCTCAACTTATGAGAGTATCATGACACCGACTTAGGGCCATATCTTGAATTCTTCACTTGGAATCAAGCACTCAAGATTTTGATCATTCATTGCTTAACACATAAGCTAGAGCATGGCTAATATTGATTTCCACATAAGAACTCCATCTTCATTTATTCTTCTTCATCATATCACATATATGTCTTCAAATCGATGATCTTGATACTAATACTCAAGGTATATATTTTATCTTCATGGCATCCATACTTGAATCCAACACATGGACTACAAGTATTACCTATGGAATATTCAATCTTCGTAAGATAGATCATGGCTAATATTGAGTTCCACATAAGAACTCCATATTCATTTCTTCTTCTCGATCATATCACATATATGTCTTCAAATCGATGATCTTGATGCCAATACTCAAGGTGTATCTTTTATCTTCATGGCATCCATACTTGAATCCAACACATGGACTACAAGTATTACCTATGAAATATTTCATCATATAATCTCAATGAAAACATTAGTCCATAGGGGTTGTAATTAATTACCAAAACCACACATAGGGACAATATACACTTACACAAGCAGAGGTAGATGTGTAGCTGGTCGCGCCGGAGCCCTGCTCACCAGCGGCTCGAAATGACATATCTAGTCACGACGCTGGCCATCGGCAACTTCCTGCTGAAGTAGTGCCAATGACATGCCGCATCGTGATCAATAGACTATTGTATGATCACCACGACACGGATATCTTCATGCAATCCCTCCACAAATTTCATCAAGAAATACAATGGGTGAATCGATTCAGAATATGACAACAAATGATTCATTAAAGCAACAAATCGTTCAACATACTCTGCTACGGTAGTGATCTGTTTAGTATTGTAAAACTGCCTAATCAATTGTTGATGTTGATCTCTACCAAATTTGCTGCACAGAAACACACAGAACCCATCCCAATCTAGACCAACTAATTTCTTCTGGACCGATTAAAGCCATATAGCAGTGCTAGTACTGAAATTAAGGGTGGCCATAGACGACCAATATGATCGATCAACATCATACATATGAAAGTACTGCTCGCACAGCGTTCGCCACAGGCGTGGATTCTCCCCATGATACGCGTACAGCACGCGTCCGTTGGGAACCCCAAGAGGAAGGTGTGAGGCGTACAGCGGCAAGTTTTCCCTCAGTAAGAAACCAAGGTTTATCGAACCAGTAGGAGCCAAGAAGCACGTCGAAGGTTGATGGCGGCGGAGTGTAGTGCGGCGCAACACCAGGGATTCCGGCGCCAACGTGGAACCTGCACAACACAACCAAAGTACTTTGCCCCAACGTAACAGTGAGGTTGTCAATCTCACCGGCTTGCTGTAACAAAGGATTAGATGTATAGTGTGGACGATGATTGTTTGTAGAAAACAGTAGAACAAGTATTGCAGTAGATTGTATTCGATGTAAAAGAATGGACCGGGGTCCATAGTTCACTAGAGGTGTCTCTCCCATAAGAATAAGCATGTTGGGTGAACAAATTACAGTTGGGCAATTGACAAATAAAGAGGGCATGACCATGCACATACATGATATGATGAGTATAGTGAGATTTAATTGGGCATTACGACAAAGTACATAGACCGCTATCCAGCATGCATCTATGCCTAAAAAGTCCACCTTCAGGTTATCATCCGAACCCCTTCCAGTATTAAGTTGCAAACAACAGAAAATTGCATTAAGTATGGTGCGTAATGTAATCAACAACTACATCCTCGGACATAGCATCGATGTTTTATCCCTAGTGGCAACAGCACATCCACAACCTTAGAACTTTCTGTCACTGTCCCAGATTTAATTGAGGCATGAACCCACTATCGAGCATAAATACTCCCTCTTGGAGTTACTAGCAAAAACTTGGCCAGAGCCTCTACTAACAACGGAGAGCATGCAAGATCATAAACAACACATAGGTAATAGATTGATAATCAACATAACATAGTATTCTCTATCCATCGGATCCCAACAAACACAACATATAGCATTACAGATAGATGATCTTGATCATGTTAGGCTGCTCACAAGACCCGACAATGAAGCATAATTAGGAGAAGACGACCATCTAGCTACTGCTATGGACCCATAGTCCAGGGGTGAACTACTCACTCATCACTCCGGAGGCGACCATGGCGGTGAAGAGTCCTCCGGGAGATGATTCCCCTCTCCGGAAGGGTGCCGGAGGCGATCTCCTGAATCCCCCGAGATGGGATTGGCGGCTGCGGCGTCTCTGGAAGGTTTTCCGTATCGTGGCTCTCAGATGCGGGGGTTTCGCGACGAAGGCTATAAGTAGGCGGAGGAGATAGGTCAGGGGGCCGCACGAGGGCCCCACACAACAGGCCGGCGCGGCCAAGGGCCAGGCCGCGCCGCCCTACTGTGTCGCCACCTCGTGGCCCCACTTCGTATCATCTTCAGTCTTCTGGAAGCTTCGTGGCAAAATAGGCCCCTGGGCGTTGATTTCGTCCAATTCCGAGAATATTTCCTTACTAGGATTTCTGAAACCAAAAACAGCAGAAAATAGCAACTGGCTCTTCGGCATCTCGTTAATAGGTTAGTGCCGGAAAATGCATAAATATGACATAAAGTATGCATAAAACATGTAGGTATCATCAATAATGTGGCATGGAACATAAGAAATTATCGATACGTCGGAGACGTATCAGCATCCCCAAGCTTAGTTCCTGCTCGTCCCGAGTAGGTAAACGATAACAAAGATAATTTCTGGAGTGACATGCCATCATAACCTCGATCATACTATTGTAAGCATATGTAATGAATGCAGCGATCAAAACAATGGTAAATGACATGAGTAAACAAATGAATCATATAGCAAAGACTTTTCATGAATAGTACTTTCAAGACAAGCATCAATAAGTCTTGCATAAGAGTTAACTCATAAAGCAATAAATCAAAGTAGAGGTATTGAAGCAACACAAGGAAGATGAAGTTTCAGCGGTTGCTTTCAACTTGTAACATGTATATCTCATGGATATTGTCAATGCAAAGTAATATAACAAGTGCAATATGCAAGTATGTAGGAATCAATGCACAGTTCACACAAGTGTTTGCTTCTTGAGGTGGAGAGAAATAGGTGAACTGACTCAACATAAAAGTAAAAGAAAGGCCCTTCGCAGAGGGAAGCATTGATTGCTATATTTGTGCTAGAGCTTTGGTTTTGAAAACAAGAAACAATTTTGTCAACGGTAGTAATAAAGCATATGTATCATGTAAATTATATCTTACAAGTTGCAAGCCTCATGCATAGTATACTAATAGTGCCCGCACCTTGTCCTAATTAGCTCGGATTACCGGGATTATCATCGCAATACATATGTTTTAACCAAGTGTCATAAAGGGGTACCTCTATGCCGCCTGTACAAAGGTCTAAGGAGAAAGCTCGCATTGGATTTCTCGCTTTTGATTATTCTCAACTTAGACATCCATACCGGGACAACATAGACAACAGATAATGGACTCCTCTTTAATGCATAAGCATGTAGCAACAATTAATGTTCTCATATGAGATTGAGGATATTTGTCCAAAACTGAAACTTCCACCATGGATCATGGCTTTAGTTAGCGGCCCAATGTTCTTCTCTAACAGTATGCATGCTCTAACCATTCAATAGTGGTAAATCGCCCTTACTTCAGACAAGACGGACATGCATAGCAACTCACATGATATTCAACAAAGAGTAGTTGATGGCGTCCCCAGGAACATGGTTATCGCACAACAAGCAACTTAATAAGAGATAAAGTGCATAAGTACATATTCAATACCATAATAGTTTTTAGGCTATTTGTCCCATGAGCTATATATTGCAAAGGTAGAGGATAGAAATTTAAAGGTAGCACTCAAGCAATTTACTTTGGAATGGCGGAGAAATACCATGTAGTAGGTAGGTATGGTGGACACAAATGGCATAGTGGTTGGCTCAAGTATTTTGGATGCATGAGAAGTATTCCCTCTCGATACAAGGTTTTAGGCTAGCAAGGTTATTTGAAACAAACACAAGGATGAACTGGTGCAGAAAAACTCACATAAAAGACATATTGTAAACATTATAAGACTCTACACCGTCTTCCTTGTTGTTCAACCCTTACTAGAAATTATCTAGACCTTAGAGAGACCAATTATGCAAACCAAATTTTAGCAAGCTTTATGTATTTCTTCATTAATAGGTGCAAAGTATATGATGCAAGAGCTTAAACATGAGCACAACAATTGCCAAGTATCAAATTATCCAAGACATTTTACCAATTACTACATATAGCATTTCCCGTTTCCAACCATATAACAATTTAACGAAGAAGATTCAACTTTCGCCATGAATACTATGAGTAAAGCCTAAGGACATATTTGTCCATATGCAACAGCGGAGCGTGTCTCTCTCCCACACAATGAATGCTAGGATCCAACTTTATTCAAACAAAACAAAAACAAAAACAAACCGACGCTCCAAGCAAAGCACATAAGATGTGATGGAATAAAAATATAGTTTCACTAGAGGAACCTGATAATGTTGTCGATGAAGAAGGTGATGCCTTGGGCATCCCCAAGCTTAAACGCTTGAGTCTTCTTGAAATATACAGGGGTGAACCACCGGGGCATCCCCAAGCTTAGAGCTTTCACTCTCCTTGATCATATTGTATCATCTCCCTCTCTTGATCCTTGAAAACTTCCTCCACACCAAACTCAAAACAACTCATTAGAGGGTTAGTGCACAATCAAAATTTACATGTTCAGAGGTGACATAATCATTCTTAACACTTCTGGACATTGCACAAAGCTACTGAAAGTTAATGGAATCGAAAAATCCATCAAGCATAGCAAAACAGGCAATGCGAAATAAAAGGCAGAATCTGTCAAAACAGAACAGTTCGTAAAGACGAATTTCTAAGAGGCACCAGACTTGCTCAACTGAAAATTCTCAAATTGAATGAAAGTTGCGTACATATCTGAGGATCAATCACGTAAATTTGCATAATTTTCTGAGTTACCTACAGAGAATTCTGCCCAAATTCGTGACAGCAAAGAAATCTATTTCTGCGCAGTAATCCAAATCTAGTATGAACCTTACTATCAACGACTTTACTTGGCACAACTATGCAACAAAATAAGATAAGGAGAGGTTGCTACAGTAGTAACAACTTCCAAGACTCAAATATAAAATAAAAGTACTGTAGAAAAATCATGGGTTGTCTCCCATAAGCGCTTTTCTTTAACGCCTTTCAGCTAGGCGCAGAAAGTGTGTATCAAGTATTATCAAGAGACGAAGTATCAACATCATAATTTGTTCTAATAATAGAATCAAAAGGTAACTTCATTCTCTTTCTAGGGAAGTGTTCCATACCTTTCTTGAGAGGAAATTGATATTTAATATTACCTTCCTTCATATCAATGACAACACCAACACTTCGAAGAAAAGGTCTTCCCAATATAATGGGACAAGATGCATTGCATTCAATATCCAAGACAACAAAATCAACGGGGACAAGGTTATTGTTAATGGTAATGCGAACATTATCAACTCTCCCCAAAGGTCTCTTTGTAGAATTATCAGCAAGATTAACATCCAAATAGCAATTTTTCAATGGGGGCAAGTCAAGCATATTATAGATTTTCTTAGGCATAACAGAAATACTTGCACCAAGATCACATAAAGCATTACAATCAAAGTCATTGACCTTCATCTTAATGATGGGCTCCCAACCATCCTCTAGCTTCCTAGGAATAGAAGCTTCGCGTTCTAATTTCTCTTCTCCAGCTTTTATGAGAGCATTTGTAATATGTTTTGTGAAAGCCAAGTTTATAGCACTAGCATTAGGACTCTTAGCAAGTTTTTGTAAGAACTTTATAACTTCAGAGATGTGGCAATCATCAAAATCTAAACCATTATGATCTAAAGCAATGGGATCATTATCCCCAATGTTGGAAAAAATTTCAGCAGTTTTATCACAGTGATTTAATGATTTTAGCAGTTTCAGGCAGTTTTTCATGCTTTGCATTAGAAGTGGAAACATTGCCAACACCAATTCTTTTACCATTATTAGTAGGAGGTGCAGCAAAATGTGAAGCATTAGCATTGCTAGTGGTGGTAATAGTCCAAACTTTAGCTATATTATCTTCTTTAGCATTTTCTTCTTTCTCCCACCTTGCACGCAATTCAGCCATCAATCTTATATTCTCATTAATTCTAACTTGGATGGCATTTGATGTAGTAATAATTTTATTATTATGATTTTCATTAGGCATAACTTTCGATTTCAAAAGATCAACATCAGCAGCAAGACTATCGACTTTAGAAGCAAGTATATCAATTTTCCCAAGCTTTTCTTCAACAGATTTGTTAAAAGCAGTTTGTGTACTAATAAATTCTTTAAGAATAGCTTCAAGTCCAGGGGGTGTGTTCCTATTATTGTTGTAAGAATTCCCATAAGAATTACCATAACCGTTACCATTATTATAAGGATATGGCCTATAGTTGTTACTAGAATTGTTCCGATAAGCATTGTTGTTGAAATTATTATTTTTAATGAAGTTTACATCAACATGTTCTTCTTGAGAAACCAATGAAGATAACGGAACATTATTAGGATCAACATTAGTCCTATCATTCACAAGCATAGACATAATAGCATCAATCTTATCACTCAAGGAAGAGGTTTCTTCGACAGAATTTACCTTCTTACCTTGTGGAGCTCTTTCCGTGTGCCATTCAGAGTAATTAATCATCATATTATCAAGAAGCTTTGTTGCTTCTCCTAGAGTGATGGACATAAAGGTACCTCCAGCAGCTGAATCCAATAGGTTCCGCGAAGAAAAATTCAGTCCTGCATAAAAGGTTTGGATGATCATCCAAGTAGTCAGTCCATGGGTTGGGCAATTTTTAACCAAAGATTTCATTCTTTCCCAAGCTTGGGCAACATGCTCATTATCCAATTGTTTAAAATTCATTCTGCTACTCCTCAAAGATATAATTTTAGCAGGGGGATAATATCTACCAATAAAAGCATCCTTGCATTTAGTCCATGAATCAATACTATTCTTAGGCAGATATAGCAACCAATCTTTAGCTCTTCCTCTTAATGAGAAAGGGAACAATTTTAATTTTATAATATCACCATCTACATCCTTATACTTTTGCATTTCACACAATTCAACAAAATTATTGAGATGGGCAGCAGCATCATCAGAACTAACACCAGAAAATTGCTCTCGCATAACAAGATTCAGTAAAGTAGGTTTAATTTCAAAGAATTCTGCTGTAGTAGCAGGTGGAGCAATAGGTGTGCATAACAAATCATTATTATTTGTGGTTGTGAAGTCACACAACTTAGTATTTTCAGGAGTACCCATTTTAGCAATAGTAAATAAAGCAAACTAGATAAAGTAAATGCAAGTAACTAATTTTTTTGTGTTTTTGATATAGAGTGCAAGACAGTAAATAAAGTAAAGCTAGCAACTAATTTTTTTGTATTTTGATATAATGCAGCAAACAAGAAAGTAAATAAAACTAAGCAAGACAAAAACAAAGTAAAGAGATTGGATGTGGAGACTCCCCTTGCAGCGTGTCTTGATCTCCCCGGCAACGGCGCCAGAAAATCTGTTGATGGCGTGTAGTTGACGTGGGAGTCAGAGATCTTTGTGATGTAACTTTTCTTCAGATCCCCGGCAACGGCGCCAGAATATCTGCTTGATACGCGTACAGCACGCGTCCGTTGGGAACCCCAAGAGGAAGGTGTGATGCGTACAGCGGCAAGTTTTCCCTCAGTAAGAAACCAAGGTTTATCGAACCAGTAGGAGCCAAGAAGCACGTCGAAGGTTGATGGCGGCGGAGTGTAGTGCGGCGCAACACCAGGGATTCCGGCGCCAACGTGGAACCTGCACAACACAACCAAAGTACTTTGCCCCAACGTAACAGTGAGGTTGTTAATCTCACCGGCTTGCTGTAACAAAGGATTAGATGTATAGTGTGGATGATGATTGTTTGCAGAAAACAGTAGAACAAGTATTGCAGTAGATTGTATTCGATGTAAAAGAATGGACCGGGGTCCACAGTTCACTAGAGGTGTCTCTCCCATAAGAATAAGCATGTTGGGTGAACAAATTACAGTTGGGCAATTGAGAAATAAAGAGGGCATGACCATGCACATACATGATATGATGAGTATAGTGAGATTTAATTGGGCATTACGACAAAGTACATAGACCGCTATCCAGCATGCATCTTTGCCTAAAAAGTCCACCTTCAGGTTATCATCCGAACCCCTTCCAGTATTAAGTTGCAAACAACAGACAATTGTATTAAGTATGGTGCGTAATGTAATAAACAACTACATCCTCGGACATAGCATCGATGTTTTATCCCTAGTGGCAACAGCACATCCACAACCTTAGAACTTTCTGTCACTGTCCCAGATTTAATGGAGGCATGAACCCACTATCGAGCATAAATACTCCCTCTTGGAGTTACTAGCAAAAACTTGGCCAGAGCCTCTACTAACAACGGAGAGCATGCAAGATCATAAACAACACATAGGTAATAGATTGATAATCAACATAACATAGTATTCTCTATCCATCTGATCCCAACAAACACAACATATAGCAATACAGATAGATGATCTTGATCATGTTAGGCTGCTCACAAGACCCGACAATGAAGCATAATTAGGAGAAGACGACCATCTAGCTACTGCTATGGACCCATAGTCCAGGGGTGAACTACTCACTCATCACTCCGGAGGCGACCATGGCGGTGAAGAGTCCTCCGGGAGATGATTCCCCTCTCCGGAAGGGTGCCGGAGGCGATCTCCTGAATCCCCCGAGATGGGATTGGCGGCTGCGGCGTCTCTGGAAGGTTTTCCGTATCGTGGCTCTCGGTACTGGGGGTTTCGCGACGAAGGCTATAAGTAGGCGGAGGAGATAGGTCACGGGGCCGCACAAGGGCCCCACACAACAGGCCGGCGTGGCCAAGGGCCAGGCCGTGCCACCCTACTGTGTCGCCACCTCGTGGCCCCACTTCGTATCATCTTCGGTCTTCTGGAAGCTTCGTGGCAAAATAGGCCCCTGGGCGTTGATTTCATCCAATTCCGAGAATATTTTCTTACTAAGATTTCTGAAACCAAAAACAGCAGAAAACAGCAACTGGCTCTTCGGCATCTCGTTAATAGGTTAGTGCTGGAAAATGCATAAATATGACATAAAGTATGCATAAAACATGTAGGTATCATCAATAATGTGGCATGGAACATAAGAAATTATCGATACGTCGGAGACGTATCACCCCATCAAAACGAGGAAACACCGTGGCAAGAATCGCTTGCCCCATACCTCCTACTGACGGAACTGAACCAAAAAGGGGACGACACTGGAAACTGCATATCGACCATTTTTATGGAAGGATTCTGACGGAACTTTTGCCGGAGGTATGGCTGGGGATCTGAAGAACCCCAGCAACGACCCCCGATTTGTTGTTGACGAGCCGTGGCCAGATTTCCCTGGGAACACTCCCACCCGCGCCGCACCCAGATCTTCCATCGTCGCCTTCCCCGCACCGACGGGTGCGGTAGTCGGTGCCGCCGAGATGTCGATGGTGACGTGAGGTTGACCCACGAGCACCGTGCGCTGGAGTTCGCACACCGCGGTCTGTAACTCCGCGATGCGCGACTCGAGCTCAGGCTTCCACGCTGTGAGCAGGTCGACCTTGAATCCAAGGGCATCGATATACCCTTGGATATTCCCCGTGAACTCCCCCATGAGGGAGCGAATGAACATCTTGGATTCGGCGTCCATGGTGATCCTCTTCTTCTTCTCCTCCCTTGTCTCGATGATTGACTTCACCGGAGGTGCCAGATTGAAATAGGGAAAGAAAAAAAACGGGTGGATTTGGAAGGGTGGTGGTAAGGCTCTGATACCAATTTGTTAACAACCTACTGGAAGAACAAGGGTTTGGCTTACATAATTCTTCTATAGGTGGTAGATTCTTCACATCTTCAGATTTAATACCCTTCTCCTTAAGAGATTTCTTGGATTCCCTCATCACTTCATCATTTAGTTCAATCATTCCCCTTTTCTTCGGTGTTGGTGTCGGCTCGGGTATAGTCCAATCATCATATATTTTTTCTTATTTTGGCCAATAATTTCTCAGCTTCAGCAGGACTTCTTTCTGAAAACACAACCAGCACAACTATCCAAGTATGTCCTAGATTCAACAGTTATTCCATTATAGAATATATCAAGGAGTTCATTTTTAGCCGATGGATGTTTAGGTAGTGCTCTAATTAAAGAACAAAATCTTGCCCATGATTCAGGTAATTTCTCGCTTTCTACCTGCACAAAGTCAAAGATTTCTGTAAAGCAGCATGTTGAGCACTAGCAGGGAAATATTTCTGAAAGAAGCCATTAACCAAACCAATAGGACTATCAATAGATCCAAGAGAAAAATTATCATACCAAACTCTAGCTGCTCTTTTAGAGAGAGAGGGAAAATTTTAGTGACAGTAAGTGTGTATCTTAATATCATCGGAGAATAAATTGCTGAAAGTAGAGAGTTCATTCATATGTTTCATAGCACTTTCATTTTCAGTACCACGGAAAGATTCTTTCTCAACAACAGATATGTCAGATAAATCCAGAGAGAAATAATAATCCTTATCTCTAATATTTATGGGAGATGTGGCAAACTTAGAATCAGGAGACAATTTATATCTAACAGCTCGTCTTGCAAGAAGACTTTTCATAGCACTTGCATCTCTAGTAGCATGGCATTCTTCAATGAAGTCATCATCAAGTTCAATATAAGTTTCATCAAGATCATCACTAGGATCCCCCTAGCTTCAGGTGAACTAACATGTGTAATAGTATTTTTAGTTTGTTTAGCTCTAGCAATTGTAGTATCTAGAGAAAGGACTTGCAGGTATGATAAAAAATAATAATTATCCTCATAAATCAATAACATTATCAGATCTGAGATCATGGCACTCGGGCCTAAAGTAACAAGCATTAAGCATAACAATTTGCAACAATGTCAAAAATACTAACATCGGATACTAGGCACTATTCCCATAACAATCTTATTGCAATTAAATGACCAATATAATCCAATCCCTACCATCCCCTACAGCCTAAAACAGGGAATTACTCACACATGGATGGGGGAATCATGGATGGTTGATGGAGAGGCGTCAGTGATGGCGATGGCGATGATCTCCTCCAATTTCCCGTCCTGGAAGGGTGCCAGAACGGAGTTTTTGTTCCCAGATTGGGGTTTCTAGTGGCGGCGGAACAGTGGAACTCTTTCTGAAAAAACGTCAAACCCCCCGGTATTTTTAGGTCAGGGGCTTTATATAGTGCGAAGGAGGGGTCGAGGGGGTGGCCGAGGCGGCCAGACCACCCCTAGGCGCGGCCAAGTCTAACCTGCACCTAGGGCTGGTGTGGGCCCCTCGTGACCCCCCCCTGTCTCGTATTTTGGCTCCGTGAGTCTTCTGGTGAAATATGGATTTTGCGATATTTTTCCGGGAATTTTCCTGAGAGTTGGATTTCTGCACAAAATGAGACACCGGAGCAATTCTGCTGAAAACAGCGTCAGTCTGTGTTAGTTGCATTCAAAACACACAAGATAGAGGGCAAACAATAGTAAAAGCTATCCTAATATATATATATACATAGTGTAAGGTCAAGGGTGTCCAAAACGTATCTACTTTCCCGAACACTTTTGCTGTTGTTTGCCCTCTATTTTGTGTGTTTTGAATGCAACTAATACATACTAACGTTGTTTTCAGCAGAGTTGCTTTGGTGTCTTGTTTTTGTGCAGAAATCCAACTTTCAGGAAAATTTCCGGAAAATATCGCGAAATCCATATTTCACCCGAAGACTCACGGAGTCAGAATACGAGATGGAGGGGCCACGAGGGGCCCACACCTGCCCTAGGAGCGGGCCAGGCTTGGTCACGCCTAGGGGTGGTATGGCCGCCTCGGCCACCCCCTCGACCTCTACTTCGCACCATATAAAGCCCTGACCTGAAAATACAGGGGGGTTCGACATTTTTCTAGAAAGATTTCCGCTGTTCCGCCGCCACCAGAAACCCCAATCCGGGACCACAAACTCCATTCTGACACCCTGCCGGGACGAGAAATTGGAGGAGATCATGAACATCGCCGTCACCGATGTCAGCCATTGATGATTCCCCCATCCATGTGTGAGTAATTCCTTGTTGTAGGCTGTAGGGGATGATAGGGATTGGATGAGATTGTTCATGTAATAGCTATAAGATTGTTATGGGCATAGTGCCTAGTATTTCCATTGTTAGTATTTATGACATTGTTGCAACTTGTTGTGTTTAATGCTTGTCACTTTGGGCCCGAGTGTCATGATCTCAGATCTAAACATGTTATTGATTCATGAGGATAATTATTGTTTTTTATCATACCTGCAAGTTGTATACACATATCGTTGTTCGGAACCCGAGGCCCCAAAGTGACAATAATTGGGATAACCGGAGGGGATGGCTATGATGTGAGGATCACGTGTATTCACGGAGTGTTAATGCGTTGCTCCGGTACTCTATTAAAAGGAGTACCTTAATTACCAGTAGTTTCCCTTGAGACCTCGCTGCAACGGGCTGGTAGGACAAAAGATGTTGGGCAAGTTTCTCATTGCGAGCACGCACGACTAAATAGGAACACACACCTATGGATACTTTATAATAGGATACTTTTCTTATTGTTACATGCAATGCCCACGTCTTGCTTGTTATATATATGAAGTATCTCATTCCTGCAGCGTCCGTTCATCCATCCCTGCGCTAATACTTTAATCCAGCTGTCTAGTGCAATCATCGCTATTGCTGTTTTTATTACATTATTGCTGTTACTTTATACTACCACCCAGGGGCGGAGCTAGTAGGGTGGAAGGGTGGGGCGTGCCCCACCCTAAGATTCAGCCCGCTAGCCCAATACGTATTGTACGAGTGAAAAAAAAACGCTATATTCCAAGCCCAGGCGTGCTCCGTTCGAGGTTCGACTTCTATCTGCCAAGCCTCTCGATCTCGAGGCGACTACGGAGTCAATTCTGAGTCCCAATCGATCTCGGTTTGCTGGTTCGTGATATAAAAATCCATCGCTGCTAGACGAACGGCGGCACATCGACTAACTGCTGATTCGGCTCATCGCGCGAGGAAAAGAGACAATTAGACGAAGGGAACGGTCATCGGCCGACAGGGATTTGTACGTTGTAGATTCTGCTCGTTGGAGAGTGCAGCTACGAGCGTATAGCAACTTCTGTAGTTTCTGATCTGCCAACAAATTCAGGTAAAGTGCGTAGCTTAGCTCCAGGTTGTATGTTTCTCTAATTCTCCACTAGATCTAATTGTTCTTTAATTTTAAGTAATATACTAAACTGCAATATCTATTCATTAGCGATGTGTGAAGACATAAATTGTCAAATTGATTCAATGTAATTAAACAACTGATAATTCTTACTGTATTTTTTGCATGGCAGAACTATTGAAACATGAAAAGGAACTCCGATATTGCATCACTTTTTCGGAAACATGAAGCAAAGAGGATTGCATCTTCTACGTCGGCAGCGGCGGAAGAGCAAACTACAGACTCACCTGAAGATGCTACATCACCACCACCATCGCCGCCACCACCACCGCCGCCACCGCCACCGCCACCGCCACCACCAGTTTATGATATTAATCGTCTTCCGCATGATCCAGGAGAAAGATTACCCATTGCAAGCTATAATGTCAATGATCAAGATGCGGTTCGGAGAGCATATATCCTTAAAGGTCCATGCCGACCATATGCACATCAGTTTGATACAAGGGAAATTGGAGGTAAAGATCGGCATTTTAGTATTCTTTGGTTTGAGAGATATAGTTGGCTCGAATATAGTATCAAGAAAGAGGCTGCATTTTGCTTCGTATGCTACTTGTTCAAAGAGAAGAAAAGCAAGGGCAAGGGGACAGGCGTATTTGTGGACGGTGGTTGGAGGAATTGGAATAGGGATGATGCACTTGACAAACATGTGGGTGGTGTAGCAAGTGTGCACAATCATGCTCAAGAGAGATACAACTTATTTGTGAATCCCAATGCGGCAGTTGATAACCTTATTGTGAAGGCAAACCATGAGGAACTGCGTCTTTACAAGCTCAGGTTGCTTTATTCTCTTAGATGCTTGAGATTTCTTCTGGGTCAAGGATTGGCATTCCGTGGGCATGATGAAAAGGAAGATTCTCGCAATAGAGGGAACTTTCTTGAACTTCTGGAGTGGCTTGCAGCAAACAGTGAAGAAGTGAATAAACTGGTTTTGAAAAATGCCCCAGGTAATTGCACCTTGACTTCCCCCGAAATACAGAAGCAGATTATTCAATGTTGTGCCATACACACTCGGAAGGAAATTATTGAAGAACTCGGTGATGACAATTATGCAATTCTAGCTGATGAGAGTAGTGATGTATCACATAAGGAACAACTAGCTATTTGCTTGCGTTATGTAGATAAAGTGGGAAGGCCAAATGAGCATTTTCTTGGAGTTGTTCATGTAGATGATACTTCATCTTTGTCACTTAAGGGAGCAATTCAGGGTTTACTTAGTCGTCACCATTTGACTCTCACTCAAATCCGTGGCCAAGGTTATGACGGGGCTAGTAACATGAAAGGAGAGATTAAAGGACTGAAAACATTGATCATGAAAGAGTCACCTTCTGCCTATTATGTTCATTGCTTTGCACATCAACTCCAGTTAGTACTAGTTGCTGTTGCTAAGGACAACACAGATTGTTCTTGGTTATTTGCTCAAGTGTCTCTCTTGATGAGTATTGTTGGAGTTTCTTGTAAGCGTCATGACTTGCTTCGGAATGTTAGAGCAGTTAACCTCTTGAAATCTCTTGAAGTTGGCGAACTAGAAACTGGGAGCGGGTTAAATCAAGAGATGGGGTTAGCAAGGCCCGGTGAGACTCGATGGGGCTCCCATTTCAAAACCATTGCCCGCATCATTGGTATGTATCCCACAATTCGTGATGTACTCATAATTCTTGGAGAAGATCATGGGCAAAAGGGTGATTGGCCAAAAATACATGCGGTGCTTGGAGTCTTTGAGTCATTTGACTTTGTTTTTAGTGCCCAGTTGATGCTTCTTATTCTTGGATACACAAATGATTTATCTGATTGTTTACAGAGGAGAGAGCAGGATATTGTTAGTGCTATGTCACTTGTTGGTATGGCAAAGAGAAGAATGCAAGAGATGAGATCTGATGGTTGGGATTCATTCTATGAAAATGTGATTTTATTTTGCAATGAACATGGAATCCAAGTTCCTTCACCGGATGGTAATTATGTACCTTATGGGAGATCGACACGGTTTTCTTCACGACAAACTAATGATGATCATTTTAGAAGAGAAGTATACATTGGCGTCATTGATAAAATTAGTCAAGAGCTTGACAGTCGGTTTGATGAGGTCAATATGGAGTTACTTGGTTGTATGGCTGCCTTGAATCCTATAGACTCATTTGCTTCTTTTGATGCAAAGAAGGTACGTAGACTTGCTGAATTTTATCCTAGGGATATTTTAAAGGTTGATTTGATAAGACTTGAGACACAACTTGTTAACTACATTGATGATATGAGAAAAGATGTGAACTTCAAAGGCCTAAAAAATCTTGTTGAGCTATCGGTTAAGCTTGTTGAAACAAGGAGGCATGTTGTTCATGATGTGGTCTACTCTCTTCTCAAGTTGGTATTGCTTCTACCAGTTGCGACGGCAAGTGTTGAAAGAGTGTTTTCTGCGATGAATTTAGTGAAGCATAAGCTGAGGAATAAGATGACTGATAGTCTTTTGGATGATTGTCTGGTCACATTTATTGAGCGAGATACTTTCGTCAAGATAAATGATGATGATATAATTGAGACTTTCATGTCAATGAGGAAGCGTTATCCAGAGAAGAATAAGAAGAAGTAGTGTTGCTATATTTTTTAAAATTATTGCGGTCATGTAATATTCCTATATGCAAATTTGAGCCAGAATCGGTGAATTTATGCTATTTGTGCGACTTTATAAATCCATTTTCTTCATTCTATAGCAAATTTAATATGTGTTCATTGTTTCATTATATTTGTGACATTGGAAAAAAATTTAGTTGCCCCACCCTAGCGTAAAATCCTGGATCCGCCACTGCTACCACCGCTATAAAACTGTTACTACTGATAAACTGTTGCGAGCAAGTCTATTTCCAGGTGCAGGCGAATTGACAACTCATCTGTTAAACCTTATAAATATTTTTTTGTTCCCCTTGTGTCGAATCAATAAATTTGGGTTTTACTTCCCTCGAAGACTGTTGCGATCCCCTATACTTGTGGGTCATCAATGACGCGTTGATTGCTCTTTCATCAAACACGTGTTCAGCCGGGTTTTTGATGATACTCCACTGTTGGATATAGAGTCTCATTGACTCATCTGGTTTTTACTTGCAAGTCCTTAATTGTTGTATTGACGCTGGTTTTTTTGCAAGTGGACCGAAAGTTCTTCATGAACATGTCCTCGAAAGTTTCCCAACTACCTATGGATCCTTCTGGTATCTTCCTCATCCAGGATCTTGCGGCTCCGCTGAGGTGGACTTGAATGTTTTGCATAGTTTTTTTCTCTTGTGCCGCCCATCAGTTGCACTGTTTCCAGATAATCGACCAAACAGTTCTCCCGATCTTGCATTCCGTCAAACTTTTTATAATTATCGGGTAGTTTAAAGATATTGGGTACTCGAGTTTTGCGAACCCTTCGGGTAAAGAAAGGGAGTCCACACAAGTCTTCATCACTATCTTGAGTTGCATGATGATTTTCTCGGGTTATGTTTTCTCGACCTCTTTCCTCTTGTGGTTTGTCGACTCGAGCTTGTGTTGTGGTGTTTCTCACATCGCCTTCTCTTGGAGCATTCCGAGTTGCCACCACGGTGCGTCGTGGACTGTTTTGTCTTGGACTATTACGTCGTGGAGGATCTGCGGATTGCGCTATTTCTCTTCATGCTATTGCCGCACCCATGACACCGACTCCTGCCATAGCCATTTGATACAGCAATGATCGAGGATCTCCTTGAGGTGGTATGGATGCCATTAGATATGTGTGGGTTGCTGTAACAGCCCCGGGTAGTACCCCTACAAGATTTTGCTTGTTCTTTTCTTTTTGCATCATCATTTCATTATGAATCATATCATCCATGTTTTTAAATAAAATAAAATTATTTTATAAACCCTAGTATCCATCTTTCCCTCTCATATAGTTTTAATAAAACCTCCCCTTCCCTTTCTTTTAACAAAACCCTAACAAATAAACTATTTTATTTTGGGTATCCAATATTTTGGCAATGCTTCTAATTGTTCTCTCTCTCTGTCCCTCCATCTTTGGATTCAAGTTTCAACATTCTTTTGAGAAGGTTTTAAATCAATTTTGCAAACAGTTTTGAAAAAGAAAAGGGTTTTGGAAAATAAAAAAACAGTAAAGAAAACCCTAACCCCCCCTCTAACAGGCCTCTCTCTCCCCGCCCGTTGTCCCAGCCTTTTCTCCTCTCTTCCTCTCAGCCTACAACCTTTCCCCAGCCCAGGAAGCAGCCCGGTCTTTTCCCTCTCTGGCCCAAGTCCAGCCCGACCCCCTTCCTTTTCCGAAGCAGTACGCGACTCGCTGTCATCTTCCTCCACGCATAGAGAGTGAGAACCCTCGCTCACATCACAGCGCTTCACGCCAACCACGCCGTGGCCACCTGCTCTCCCCCTCTTCTTTATAGCCCTGCAAACCCTAACGCCACCAAACCATCCCTCTCCCCTTCCTGCCACTTGTGACACCCCGGAACCGGACCATGAGGATCCCAGCGAACCCGCCGAAATCCGCACGGTATCGATTCAGAGACGCCCTCCGACACGACGTGCGCGACGAATCACACACGTGATGCCAGAGGAATTAACACGAGCGGTAACATTACAACAGGATTACAATAGAGCCCACAAGAAACATATATTACAACAACGACTCCAACGAGTCAAGATACAAATATACAATACAAAGATCCAAATCATATAGAAGATCGAATACGTCCGGGTACAGACAAGATACAAATTGGACTAAGAGTCCTGAAGATAACCAGTGGCGTCCATAACCCTGCCCAGGCCAAGCCGAAAGGGTAACCTTGCTAACGTCGTCATCTTGTACCTGTCGAAATCGGGCCATCGGTTGCCGACAAAAGGGAGGAAGCAAAAGAGAAAGGGAAAAGGCGAGAGTAAGTACCAAGGAACAAACTCCGGCACGTACTTAACGAGACTAGAAATGGCTATGCTCGCCGGGCGAATATATATATCGCCTGGGGCTATATGGTAGGTTTAGTGATGTCTACTTCCCCCTCCTTTTCTTGTAGACAGTGTTGGGCCTCCAAGAGCAGAGGTTTGTAGAACAGCAGCAAGTTTTCCCTTAAGTGGATCACCCAAGGTTTATCGAACTCAGGGAGGAAGAGGTCAAAGATATCCCTCTCATGCAACCCTGCAACCACAAAGCAAGAAGTCTCTTGTGTCCCCAACACACCTAATAGGTGCACTAGTTCGGCGAAGAGATAGTGAAATACAGGTGGTATGAATATATATGAGCAGTAGCAACGGTGCCAGAAAATAGCTTGCTGGCGTGTAGTTGATGGTGGTAGTATTGCAGCAGTAGTAACACAAGAAACAAGAAACAAGCAGTAGTAACGAAGCAGTATTTAGGAACAAGGCCTAGGGATTACACTTTCACTAGTGGACACTCTCAACATTGATCACATAACAGAACAGATAAATGCATACTCTACACTCTCGTTGGATGATGAACGCATTGTGTAGGATTACACGAACCCTCAATGCCGGAGTTAACAAGCTCCACAATTTGTTCATATTTAAGTAACCTTATAGTGCAAGATAGATCAACATAACCAAATAGATCACATCAATACCATCATAGTAATAGTTAACTTCACAATCCACAGGAGATCATGATCATAGCCTACGACAAGAACCACATGGTGCACACACTAGTCACCTTTACACCATGCAGGAGGAATAGAACTACTTTAATAACATCACTAGAGTAGCACATAGATGAATTGTGATACAAAACTCATATGAATCTCAATCATGTAAAGCAGCTCATGAGATTATTGTATTGAGGTACATGGGAGAGAGATGAACCACATAGCTACCGGTACAGCCCCGAGCCTCGATGGAGAACTACTCCCTCCTCATGGGAGCAACAGCGGTGATGAAGATGGCGGTGGAGATGGCAGCGGTGTCGATGGAGAAGCCTTCCGGGGGCACTTCCCCGCTCCGGCAGCGTGCCGGAACAGAGACTCCTGTCCCCCAGATCTTGGCCTCGCGATGGCGGCGGCTCTGGAAGGTTTCTGTGGGTTTCGTCGAACGCATCAGGGTTTTCGATCCAGGGGCTTTATATAGGCGAAGAGGCGGCGCAGGAGGGTCGAAGGGGCGATGACACCATAGGGCGGCGCGGCCAGGGCCTGGGCCGCGCCGGCCTATGGTCTGGGGGCCCAGTGCCCCCCCTCTGGTCCTTCCCGGGTGTTCTGGATGCTTCCGGTGAAAATAGGAACTTTGGCGTTGATTTCGTCCGATTCCGAGAATATTTCGTTACTAGGATTTCTGAAACCAAAAACAGCAGAAAACAGGAACTGGCACTTCGGCATCTTGTTAATAGGTTAGTTCCAGAAAATGCACGAATATGACATAAAGTGTGCATAAAACATGTAGATAACATCAATAATGTGGCATGGAACATAAGAAATTATCGATACGTCGGAGACGTATCAGCATCCCCAAGCTTAGTTCTGCTCGTCCCGAGCAGGTAAAATGATAACACAGATAATTTCTGGAGTGACATGCCATCATAACCTTGATCATACTATTTGTAAAGCATATGTAGTGAATGCAGCGATCAAAACAATGTATATGACATGAGTAAACAAGTGAATCATAAAGCAAAGACTTTTCATGAATAGCACTTCAAGACAAGCATCAATAAGTCTTGCATAAGAGTTAACTCATAAAGCAATAATTCAAAGTAAAGGCATTGAAGCAACACAAAAGAAGATTAAGTTTCAGCGGTTGCTTTCAACTTGTAACATGTATATCTCATGGATAATTGTCAACATAGAGTAATATAACAAATGCAATATGCAAGTATGTAGGAATCAATGCACAGTTCACACAAGTGTTTGCTTCTTGAGATGGAGAGAAATAGGTGAACTGACTCAACATAAAAGTAAAAGAATGGTCCTTCAAAGAGGAAAGCATCGATTGCTATATTTGTGCTAGAGCTTTGATTTTGAAAACATATAGAGAGCATAAAAATAAAGTTTTGAGAGGTGTATGTTGTTGTCAACGAATGGTAGCGGGTACTCTAACCCCCTTGCCAGACAAACCTTCAAAGAGCGGCTCCCATTTTATTTTATTTTGGGTGGCACTCCTTCCAACCTTTCTTTCACAAACCATGGCTAACCGAATCCTCGGGTGCCTGCCAACAATCTCATACCATGAAGGAGTGCCTTTTTATTTTAGTTTTATTATGATGACACTCCTCCCAACCTTTGCTTACACAAGCCATGGCTAACCGAATCCTTCGGGTGCCATCCAACAATCACATACCATGGAGGAGTGTCTATTTTTGTTAATTAATTTGGGACTGGGAATCCCATTGCCAGCTCTTTTTGCAAGATTATTGGATAAGCGGATGAAGCCACTAGTCCATTGGTGAAAGTTGCCCAACAAGATTGAAAGATAAACACCACATACTTCCTCATGAGCTATAAAACATTGACACAAATCAGAGGTGATAAATTTTGAATTGTTTAAAGGTAGCACTCAAGCAATTTACTTTGGAATGGCGGAGAAATACCATGTAGTAGGTAGGTATGGTGGACACAAATGGCATAGTGTTGTTTGGCTCAAGGATTTGGATGCATGAGAAGTATTCCCTCTCGATACAAGGTTTAGGCTAGCAAGGTTATTTGAAACAAACACAAGGATGAACCGGTGCAGCAAAACTCACATAAAAGACATATTGAAAACATTATAAAACTATACATCGTCTTCCTTGTTGTTCAAACTCAATACTAGAAGTTATCTAGACCTTAGAGAGACCAATTATGCAAACCAAATTTTAGCATGCTCTATGTATTTCTTCATTAATGGGTGCAAAGCATATGATGCAAGAGCTTAAACATGAGCACAACAATTGCCAAGTATCACATTACCCAAGACATTTATAGCAATTACTACATGTATCATTTTCCAATTCCAACCATATAACAATTTAACGAAGAAGAAAACTTCGCCATGAATATTATGAGCTAAGAACACATGTGTTCATACGAACCAGCGGAGCGTGTCTCTCTCCCACACAAGCATGATGTAATCCAATTTATTCAAACACAAACAAAAACAAAAACATACAGACGCTCCAAGTAAAGCACATAAGATGTGACCGAATAAAAATATAGTTTCAAGAGAAGGAACCTGATAATTTGTCGATGAAGAAGGAGATGCCTTGGGCATCCCCAAGCTTAGACGCTTGAGTCTTCTTGATCATAGTATATCATCCTCCTCTCTTGACCCTTGAAAACTTCCTCCACACCAAACTCGAAACAACTCATTAGAGGGTTAGTGCACAATAAAAATTAACATATTCAGAGGTGACACAATCATTCTTAACACTTCTGGACATTGCATAATGCTACTGGACATTAGTGGATCAAAGAAATTCATCCAACATAGCAAAAGAGGCAATGCGAAATAAAAGGCAGAATCTGTCAAAACAGAACAGTTCGTATTGACGAATTTTAAAATGGCACCAGACTTGCTCAAATGAAAATTCCCAAATTGAATGAAAGTTGCGTACATATCTGAGGATCATGCACGTAAATTGGCTTAATTTTCTGAGCTACCTACAGGGAGGTGGACCCAGATTCGTGACAGCAAAGAAATCTGGAACTGCGCAGTAATCCAAATCTAGTACTTACTTTACTATCAAAGACTTTACTTGGCACAACAAAACACTAAACTAAGATAAGGAGAGGTTGCTACAGTAGTAAACAACTTCCAAGACACAAATATAAAACAAAGTACTGTAGCAAAATGACACATGGGTTATCTCCCAAGAAGTTGCTTTCTTTATAGCCATTAAGATGGGCTCAGCAGTTTTAATGATGCACTCGCAAGAAATAGTAGTTGAAGCAAAAGAGAGCATCAAGAGGCAATTTAGAAACACATTTAAGTCTAACATGCTTCCTATGCATAGGAATCTTATAAATAAACAAGTTCATGAAGAGCAAAGTAACAAGCATAGGAAGATAGAACAAGTGTAGCTTCAAAAATTTCAGCATATAGAGAGGTGTTTTAGTAACATGAAAATTTCTACAACCATATTTTCCTCTCTCATAATAACTTTCAGTAGCATCATGAGCAAACTCAACAATATAACTATCACATAAAGCATTCTTATCATGAGTCTCATGCATAAAATTATTACTCTCCACATAGGCATAATCATTCTTATTAGTTGTAGTGGGAGCAAATTCAACAAAGTAGCTATCATTATTATTCTCATCAAGTATAGGAGGCATAGTATAATCACAACAAAATTTACTCTCCATAGTAGGTGGAACCAAAAGACCAATATCATTATAATCATCATAAATAGGAGGCAAAGTATCATCAAAGAAAATTTTCTCCTCAATTCTTGGGGGACTAAAAATATCATGCTCATCAAAGCCAGCTTCCCCAAGCTTAGAATTTTCCATATCATTAGCAACAATGGTGTTCAAAGTGTTCATACTAATATCATTGCTACTAGCATGCAAATAAGGTTCCATAGGTTCTTTAATTTTCGCATTAAACCATTCATGTCTTGACTCAGGAAATAGTACAAAGAGCTCACAGATGTTTTCCATTATGCCTTACTAGTGTAAAACAAGAAACAAAAAGATGCAATTGCAGGATCTAAAGGAAATAGCTTCGAGTACTTACAACGACGGAAAATAGCTTGGTAGCCGAGGTCCGGAGTGTGAGTACCTTTTACCTTTCCTCCCCGGCAACGGCGCCAGAAAAGTGCTTGATGCTGTCCAGGACTGGCGCGGGGTTGACGAGGGAGGAAATCCCTGTGGTGTAGCTTTCTGGTCCCCGGCAACGGCGCCAGAAAAGTGCTTGATGTCTACTTCCCCCTCCTTTTCCTGTAGACAGTGTTGGGCCTCCAAGAGCAGAGGTTTGTAGAACAGCAGCAAGTTTTCCCTTAAGTGGATCACCCAAGGTTTATCGAACTCAGGGAGGAAGAGGTCAAAGATATCCCTCTCATGCAACCCTGCAACCACAAAGCAAGAAGTCTCTTGTGTCCCCAACACACCTAATAGGTGCACTAGTTCGGCGAAGAGATAGTGAAATACAGGTGGTATGAATATATATGAGCAGTAGCAACGGTGCCAGAAAATAGCTTGCTGGCGTGTAGTTGATGGTGGTAGTATTGCAGCAGTAGTAACACAGTAAAACAGTAAACAAGCAGTAGTAATGAAGCAGTATTTAGGAACAAGGCCTAGGGATTACACTTTCACTAGTGGACACTCTCAACATTGATCACATAACAGAACAGATAAATGCATACTCTACACTCTCGTTGGATGATGAACGCATTGTGTAGGATTACACGAACCCTCAATGCCGGAGTTAACAAGCTCCACAATTTGTTCATATTTAAGTAACCTTATAGTGCAAGATAGATCAACATAACCAAATAGATCACATCAATACCATCATAGTAATAGTTAACTTCACAATCCACAAGAGATCATGATCATAGCCTACGACAAGAACCACATGGTGCACACACTAGTCACCTTTACACCATGCAGGAGGAATAGAACTACTTTAATAACATCACTAGAGTAGCACATAGATGAATTGTGATACAAAACTCATATGAATCTCAATCATGTAAAGCAGCTCATGAGATTATTGTATTGAGGTACATGGGAGAGAGATGAACCACATAGCTACCGGTACAGCCCCGAGCCTCGATGGAGAACTACTCCCTCCTCATGGGAGCAGCAGCGGTGATGAAGATGGCGGTGGAGATGGCAGCGGTGTCGATGGAGAAGCCTTCTGGGGGCACTTCCCCGCTCCGGCAGCGTGCCGGAACAGAGACTCCTGTCCCCCAGATCTTGGCCTCGCGATGGCGGCGGCTCTGGAAGGTTTCTGTGGGTTTCGTTGAACGCATCAGGGTTTTCGATCCAGGGGCTTTATATAGGCGAAGAGGCGGCGCAGGAGGGTCGAAGGGGCGACGACACCATAGGGCGGCGCGGCCAGGGCCTGGGCCGCGCCGGCCTATGGTCTGGGGGCCCAGTGCCCCCCCTCTGGTCCTTCCCGGGTGTTCTGGATGCTTCCGGTGAAAATAGGAACTTTGGCGTTGATTTCGTCCGATTCCGAGAATATTTCGTTACTAGGATTTCTGAAACCAAAAACAGCAGAAAACAGGAACTGGCACTTCGGCATCTTGTTAATAGGTTAGTTCCAGAAAATGCACGAATATGACATAAAGTGTGCATAAAACATGTAGATAACATCAATAATGTGGCATGGAACATAAGAAATTATCGATACGTCGGAGACGTATCAGCATCCCCAAGCTTAGTTCTGCTCGTCCCGAGCAGGTAAAATGATAACACAGATAATTTCTGGAGTGACATGCCATCATAACCTTGATCATACTATTTGTAAAGCATATGTAGTGAATGCAGCGATCAAAACAATGTATATGACATGAGTAAACAAATGAATCATAAAGCAAAGACTTTTCATGAATAGCACTTCAAGACAAGCATCAATAAGTCTTGCATAAGAGTTAACTCATAAAGCAATAATTCAAAGTAAAGGCATTGAAGCAACACAAAAGAAGATTAAGTTTCAGTGGTTGCTTTCAACTTGTAACATGTATATCTCATGGATAATTGTCAACATAGAGTAATATAACAAATGCAATATGCAAGTATGTAGGAATCAATGCACAGTTCACACAAGTGTTTGCTTCTTGAGATGGAGAGAAATAGGTGAACTGACTCAACATAAAAGTAAAAGAATGGTCCTTCAAAGAGGAAAGCATCGATTGCTATATTTGTGCTAGAGCTTTGATTTTGAAAACATATAGAGAGCATAAAAATAAAGTTTTGAGAGGTGTATGTTGTTGTCAACGAATGGTAGCGGGTACTCTAACCCCCTTGCCAGACAAACCTTCAAAGAGCGGCTCCCATTTTATTTTATTTTGGGTGGCACTCCTTCCAACCTTTCTTTCACAAACCATGGCTAACCGAATCCTCGGGTGCCTGCCAACAATCTCATACCATGAAGGAGTGCCTTTTTATTTTAGTTTTATTATGATGACACTCCTCCCAACCTTTGCTTACACAAGCCATGGCTAACCGAATCCTTCGGGTGCCATCCAACAATCACATACCATGGAGGAGTGTCTATTTTTGTTAATTAATTTGGGACTGGGAATCCCATTGCCAGCTCTTTTTGCAAGATTATTGGATAAGCGGATGAAGCCACTAGTCCATTGGTGAAAGTTGCCCAACAAGATTGAAAGATAAACACCACATACTTCCTCATGAGCTATAAAACATTGACACAAATCAGAGGTGATAAATTTTGAATTGTTTAAAGGTAGCACTCAAGCAATTTACTTTGGAATGGCGGAGAAATACCATGTAGTAGGTAGGTATGGTGGACACAAATGGCATAGTGTTGTTTGGCTCAAGGATTTGGATGCATGAGAAGTATTCTTCGTTAAATTGTTATATGGTTGGAATTGGAAAATGATACATGTAGTAATTGCTATAAATGTCTTGGGTAATGTGATACTTGGCAATTGTTGTGCTCATGTTTAAGCTCTTGCATCATATGCTTTGCACCCATTAATGAAGAAATACATAGAGCATGCTAAAATTTGGTTTGCATAATTGGTCTCTCTAAGGTCTAGATAACTTCTAGTATTGAGTTTGAACAACAAGGAAGACGATGTATAGTTTTATAATGTTTTCAATATGTCTTTTATGTGAGTTTTGCTGCACCGGTTCATCCTTGTGTTTGTTTCAAATAACCTTGCTAGCCTAAACCTTGTATCGAGAGGGAATACTTCTCATGCATCCAAATCCTTGAGCCAAACAACACTATGCCATTTGTGTCCACCATACCTACCTACTACATGGTATTTTCCGCCATTCCAAAGTAAATTGCTTGAGTGCTACCTTTAAAATTCCATCATTCGCCTTACAATATATAGCTCATGGGACAAATAGCTTAAAAACTATTGTGGTATTGAATATGTAATTATGCACTTTATCTCTTATTAAGTTGCTTGTTGTGCGATAACCATGTTTACTGGGGACGCCATCAACTACTCTTTGTTGAATTTCATGTGAGTTGCTATGCATGTCCGTCTTGTCTGAAGTAAGAGCGATCTACCACCTTATGGTTAAGCATGCATATTGTTAGAGAAGAACATTGGGCCGCTAACTAAAGCCATGATCCATGGTGGAAGTTTCAGTTTTGGACAAATATCCTCAATCTCAAATGAGAAAATTATTAATTGTTGTTACATGCTTATGCATAAAAGAGGAGTCCATTATCTGTTGTCTATGTTGTCCCGGTATGGATGTCTAAGTTGAAGAATAATCAATAGCGAGAAATCCAATGCGAGCTTTCTCCTTAGACCTTTGTACAGGCGGCATAGAGGCACCCCTTTGTGACACTTGGTTAAAACATGTGCATTGTGATGATCCGGTAGTCCAAGCTAATTAGGACAAGGTGCGGGCACTATTAGTACACTATGCATGAGGCTTGCAACTTGTAAGATATAATTTACATGATACATATGCTTTATTACTACCGTTGACAAAATTGTTTCATGTTTTCAAAATCAAAGCTCTAGCACAAATATAGCAATCGATGCTTTTCCTCTATGGAGGACAATTCTTTTACTTTCAATGTTGAGTCAGTTCACCTATTTCTCTCCACCTCAAGAAGCAAACACTTGTGTGAACTGTGCATTGATTCCTACATACTTGCTTATTGCACTTATTATATTACTCTATGTTGACAATATCCATGAGATATATATGTTACAAGTTGAAAGCAACCGCTGAAACTTAATCTTCCTTTGTGTTGCTTCAATGCTTTTACTTTGAATTATTGCTTTATGAGTTAACTCTTATGCAAGACTTATTGATGCTTGTCTTGAAGTGCTATTCATGAAAAGTCTTTGCTTTATGATTCACTTGTTTACTCATGTCATATACATTGTTTTGATCGCTGCATTCACTACATATGCTTTACAAATAGTATGATCAAGGTTATGATGGCATGTCACTCCAGAAATTATCTGTGTTATCGTTTTACCTGCTCGGGACGAGCAGAACTAAGCTTGGGGATGCTGATACGTCTCCGACATATCGATAATTTCTTATGTTCCATGCCACATTATTGATGTTATCTACATGTTTTATGCACACTTTATGTCATATTCGTGCATTTTATGGAACTAACCTATTAACAAGATGCCGAAGTGCCAGTTGCTGTTTTCTGCTGTTTTTGGTTTCAGAAATCCTAGTAACGAAATATTCTCGGAATTGGACAAAATCAACGCCCAGGGTCCTATTTTGCCACGAAGCTTCCAGAAGTCCGAAGAGGAGACGAAGAGGGGCCACGAGGGGGCCACACCCTAGGGCGGCGCGGCCCCCCCCCTTGGCCGCGCGGCCCTGTGGTGTGGGGCCCTCGTGCCGCCTCTTGACCTGCCCCTCCGCCTACAAATAGCCTCCGTTGCGAAACCCCCAGGACCGAGAGCCACGATACGGAAAACCTTCCAGAGACGCCGCCAACGCCGATCCCATCTCGGGGGATCCAGGAGATCGCCTCCGGCACCCTGCCGGAGAGGGGAATCATCTCCCGGAGGACTCTACGCCGCCATGGTCGCCTCCGGTGTGATGTGTGAGTAGTCTACCCCTGGACTATGGGTCCATAGCAGTAGCTAGATGGTTGTCTTCTCCCCATTGTGCTATCATTGTCGGATCTTGTGAGCTGCCTAACATGATCAAGATCATCTATCTGTAATTCTATATGTTGCGTTTGTTGGGATCCGATGAATAGAGAATACTTGTTATGTTGATTATCAAAGTTATATCTATGTGTTGTTTATGATCTTGCATGCTCTCCGTTACTAGTAGATGCTCTGGCCAAGTAGATGCTTGTAACTCCAAGAGGGAGTATTTATGCTCGATAGTGGGTTCATGCCTGCATTGACACAGGGACGTGTGACAGAAAGTTCTAAGGTTGTGTTGTGCTGTTGCCACTAGGGATAAAACATTGATGCTATGTCTAAGGATGTAGTTGTTGATTACATTACGCACCATACTTAATGCAATTGTCTGTTGCTTTGCAACTTAATACTGGAGGGGGTTCGGATGATAACCTGAAGGTGGACTTTTTAGGCATAGATGCATGCTGGATGGCGGTCTATGTACTTTGTCGTAATGCCCAATTAAATCTCACTATACTCATCATGATATGTATGTGCATGGTCATGCCCTCTTTATTTGTCAATTGCCCAACTGTAATTTGTTCACCCAACATGCTGTTTATCTTATGGGAGAGACACCTCTAGTGAACTGTGGACCCCGGTCCAATTCTCTTTACTGAAATACAATCTACTGCAATACTTGTTCTACTGTTTTCTGCAAACAATCATCTTCCACACAATACGGTTAATCCTTTGTTACAGCAAGCCGGTGAGATTGACAACCTCACTGTTTCGTTGGGGCAAAGTACTTTGGTTGTGTTGTGCAGGTTCCAAGTTGGCGCCGGAATCCCTGGTGTTGCGCCGCACTACATCCCGCCGCCATCAACCTTCAACGTGCTTCTTGGCTCCTACTGGTTCGATAACCTTGGTTTCATACTGAGGGAAACTTGCCGCTGTACGCATCACACCTTCCTCTTGGGGTTCCCAACGGATGCGTGTTAAACGCGTATCAGGGTTACCCAAACGTAACCATACGCATGCTCGAACCCACTTGCTACAGGTGGAGTCTCACATCAAGACTGTTCCCAATGCAAGAGAAAGTTTAATGGGAGCCACCCAACTAAGCTACCCGTGAAGAAGTTCGGCCGTACTACGATACGGACCCAGAGGTTTGCGACGGCTTCCAAGGCAGGCACTAACGACCGGCCAAGGATAAGGAGTCCTGCGTTATGAGTACAGTACAGAATATAAACACCCGAAGGCAACATGAAGTAAATCGTGCATTGTGCATATGGGAAAATAAAACCAAGGTTGTGGCTCCCAATAAACAGACTCGAGGAAAGGTAGTGGGTGATCGGGGTCCCGCTCCCCCACGTACGGGTAGAGCGCTCAATCTCGGAACAGATAACAAGAACTCGGGTCCTAGGGGACATTAGCGAGACAAAGATCCGATGCTTTCGCAAAGGGGCTCACAGATGCCTCTGCTTACAATTTTAGTTGTTAACATTAAATAAAGCATGAGTATCTCCAATAATTGATATAGCATGTGATAACCTCCCAACAACCCAACATATCCCGATAATAGATCGAGATAAACAATAGAGCCTAAACACGCCTACGACTCGCAAGGCTCAAACATCAAGCAACGGATATGTTTAAGGAATGATATATATAGGATTATCATGGTAAACAAGTGGAATAGGACACGTGACTCGATAAAGAATCGCAACATAAGGATAGCAGTGAGAGGGAGAGCAAAATATAAAATAGGTGAAGGAGGTGGGCTCGCCTGTGAAAAGTTGCAGAAGAACTTGTCGTATATCACAACACCACTTCGCGGTCCTGTCCGGGAAGAAGCAAATGCTGGGACAAATAACGCATGCAAGTCTTACTACTACGGATAAAGAGTCGGCATGCTCAAGGTGATATGCATGACATGGCAACAATGATGCAATGCAATTTATCCATATTAATCGGAGTCGGAACCCCGGACAAACAAATTAAGGTTGGAATTGCATTTCTACCGACAAAGTTAAGTGTTGATTAGCATGGCAGGGGTGAGCTACTTCAAAGTTAAATACCGGGACAACATATATATAATATCCCACATATTCCATATGTTCCATATTAGGTGATAATGCAAACTATCACGAATTTATATGATGCATGAGGCAACAGCAAGCATGGATGGCATAATCATGTTCATCACATTTTTCTGATCAATTTTCATATATAACATGTTTTATTTCGAGTTACGGATTAGAAGATATTAATTTTGCAAGATCTGAACATATTATGCAATTTTCGGAAAACAGAGAAAAGAAGAAAACGTTTTATACCAAAATGGGGCTACCCACAAGGGCTGACGCACGGGCCCAGGGAGAAGTTGACGAGGCAGAGGGGGTCCGGGTTGCTAACAGAACCTGCAGAGTTTTTTTTGTAAAACGGTCAGGCGTAGGGGCTGCGGGTTAAGAGGTGGAATAGGCAGGGGCCTAGATGCAAACCGCCAGATCCAGATCTGGATCTGGGGCGTTTCTCACCGAGAGGATCCGGAGCCGATGAGGCTGACAGCAGGGGCCCGTGGCGCCAGCGTGGCAAAGCATCCACGCACGCGGGCAAGGTGTTCGACGGAGGACGTGCGTGCGGAGCGGCGGTCACCACGGGGCGGCGAGGACACGCGCGGCCGAGGCGGGGCGTTCCCGGATGCAATGAAAGGCGCGCCGGAGGCTCCTTGTAGGCGCGGACCCAGAGAGGGCGGCGCCATGGACGGGGAGCCACCAGAGGGACGCCGGTGGCGAGCATCTGCGGGGAAGGACGTCGGTCACCGACGAGGAGTAGCAAAACGAAAACGAGAGAGAGAGGCAGAGGATGTCCAGGAGGTGCGCAACGTTACCCTGAGCGCGATGGCATGGTAGGTTCGGCCGGCGGTCGTCGATGTTGGCCGGAATCGGCGAAGAACTGCGGCGGTCGGCGCACGGAATCCGCGAGCTTGGCAACGACACGAGGCGCCCGGGCTCGATTCCTTTGGGGAGGAGAACCAGGGCAAAGCTCTGGGTGCCCTCGGCTTGGAGAGGGGAGGCCGGAATCGACGGGGCGTCGGCGAACTGCTCAAGGTGGTATTCTCACGGAGAAGAAAAGGAGGAAGGGGATGGTGGCGGCGGCAGGAAGGGGAGAGGGATGGTTTGGTGGCGCTAGGCTTTGCGGGGCTATAAAGAAGAGGGGAGAGCAGGTGGTCACGGCGTGGTTGGCGTGAAGCGCTGTGACATGAGCGAGGGTGCTCACGCTCTATGCGTGGAGGAAGACGACAGCGAGTCGCGTACCGCTTCGGAAAAGGAAGGGGGTCGGGCTGGACTTGGGCCAGAGAGGGAAAAGACCGGGCTGCTTCCTGGGCTGGGGAAAGGCTGCAGGCTGAGAGGAAGAGAGGGAAAAGGCTGGGCCAACGGGCGGGGAGAGAGAGGCATGTTAGAGGGGGTGGGGTTAGGGTTTTCTTTACTGTTTTTTTATTTTCCAAAACCCTTTTCTTTTTCAAAGTTGTTTGCAAAATTGATTAAAAACCTTCTCAAAAGAATGCTGAAACTTGAATCCAAAGATGGAGGGACAGAGAGAGAACAATTAGAAGCATTGCCAAAATATTGGATACCCAAAATAAAATAGTTTATTTGTTAGGGTTTTGTTAAAAGAAAGGGAAGGGAAGGTTTTATGAAAACCATATGAGAGGGAAAGATGGATACTAGGGTTTATAAAATAATTTTATTGTATTTAAAAACATGGATGATATGATGCATAATGACATGATGATGCAAAAAGAAAAGAACAAGCAAAATCTATTAGGGGTACTACCCGGGGCCGTTGCCATGTATCCCGCCTCAGGCATTTTCGGGATTATGTGTCCTCTCGTATCTATCGACATGAAGGACACGTCAAGGTTTTGGATCAAATTATCTCATTCAGCTTCAGGTATGCCTGCCAACCGTGACCTTTCTCTTTGGTGGCTATGTCTATGATTATATGCTGAGTTTCTCGAGTGCTGACTCAAGTTTCCTTTGCGCTCGCTGGAAGCATCTGCAGCAGCCTTTCTTTCATCAAGTTTTCGTTGAAGTTTTTCCAACTCACGTCTTGAACGACTGAGTTTGTATTGATAGGCCTGCAGTGCTGCTGCCAAAGCTTGTGTGGTCATTGGTTCTGTGCCGTTTATGGCTCTCGTAGCTCTATCCCACGCTTCTTGCGGTAGTTGCACCTTTTCTCTTGGTTGAGCTCCAACATACTTATTTCATGTTCCACTTGTAAGATCTGCGGGATCGACGTACGGTTTTCCTAGATCGTCAAAAGCCTCAGATTGTTCATCCTCATCTACCTCACGACCTGATGCCGTGATTACGCAGACTTGATGGTATGTTGCGTCTGTACTTTTTTCGAACTCAGGATAGGTGACACCGTCGTATAGATCGGTGAAGACCTCCTCTTTAGCGGTGGAGTTGGTGGTGTTGGTGAAGTCGAAGTTTGTGAAGCTTTCCGAGTCGCTCTCTTGAGATAGATCAGTTTCTGTGAACGACCCGAAAGTCATATCACCGAACAGATCAACGAGTACTCCACCGTCGGCGGGCTTGGTGAATGCTGCGCGTGGTTGACGTATGTCTTTTCCGTTCAACACGCGTCCGTTGGGAACCCCAAGAGGAAGGTGTGATGCGTACAACAGTAAGTTTTCCCTCAGTAAGAAACCAAGGTTTATCGAACCAGTAGGAGTCAAGAAGCACGTCGAAGGTTGATGGCGGAGGAGTGTAGTGCGGCGCAACACCAGGGATTCCGGCGCCAACGTGGAACCTGCACAACACAGCCAAATTACTTTGCCCCAACGTGACAGTGAGGTTGTCAATCTCACCAGCTTGCTGTAACAAAGGATTAGATGTATAGTGTGGATGATGATTGTTTGCAGAGAACAGTAGAACAAGTATTGCAGTAGATTGTATTCGATGTAAAAGAATGGACCGGGGTCCACAGTTCACTAGTGGTGTCTCTCCTATAAGATAAATAGCATGTTGGGTGAACAAATTACAGTTGGGCAATTGACAAATAAAGAGGGCATGACCATGCACATACATGTTATGATGAGTATTGTGAAATTCAATTGGGCATTACGACAAAGTACATAGACCGCTATCCAGCATGCATCTATGCCTAAAAAGTCCACCTTCAGGTTATCATCCGAACCCCTTCCAGTATTAAGTTGCAAACAACAGACAATTGCATTAAGTATGGTGCGTAATGTAATCAACAAATACATCCTTAGACATAGCATTGATGTTTTATCCCTAGTGGCAACAGCACATCCACAACCTTAGGGGTTGCTGTCACTCCCCCAGATTTAATGGAGACATGAACCCACTATCGAGCATAAATACTCCCTCTTGGAGTTACAAGTATCAACTTGGCCAGAGCCTCTACTAGCAACGGAGAGCATGCAAGATCATAAACAACACATAGATAGATTGATAATCAACATAGCATAGTATTCCATATTCATCGGATCCCAACAAACGCAACATGTAGCATTACAAATAGATGATCTTGATCATGTTAGGCAGCTCACAAGATCTAATAATGATAGCACAATTAGGAGAAGACGACCATCTAGCTACTGTTATGGACCCATAGTCCAGGGGTGAACTACTCACACATCACTTCGGAGGCGACCATGGCGGTGAAGAGTCCTCCGGGAGATGATTCCCCTCTCCGGCAGGTTGCTGGAGGCGATCTCCTGAATCCCCCGAGATGGGATTGGCGGCAGCGACGTCTCTGGAAGGTTTTCCGTATCATGGCTCTCGGTACTGGAACTATTATCGACGAAGGCTTAGGTAGGCAGAAGGGCGGAGTCGGAGGGCTGACGGGGGCCCCACACGCTAGGGCCGCGCGGGCCCCTCCTGGGCCGCGCCGCCCTAGTGTGGCGGCGCCTCGTCGCCCCACTTCGGTTCCCTTTCGGTGTTCTGGAAGCTTCGTGGAAAAATAGGCCCCTGGGCGTTGATTTCGTCCAATTCCGAGAATATTTCCTTACTAGGATTTCTGAAACCAAAAACAGCAGAAAACAGCAACTGGCTCTTCGGCATCTCGTTAATAGGTTAGTGCCGGAAAATGCATAAATGTGACATAAAGTATGTATAAAACATGTGAGTATCATCATAAAAGTAGCATGGAACATAAAAAATTATCGATACGTTGGAGACGTATCAGCATCCCCAAGCTTAGTTCCTACTCGTCCCGAGTAGGTAAACGATAACAAAGATAATTTCTGAAGTGACATGCCATCATAATCTTGATCAATACTATTGTAAGCACATGTAATGAATGCTGCGATTCGAAGCAATGTAAATGCAATGAGTAAACAATTGAATCATATAGCAAAGACTTTTCATGAATAGTACTTTCAAGACAAGCATCAATAAGTCTTGCATAAGAGTTAACTCATAAAGCAATAAATTCAAAGTAAAGGTATTGAAGCAACACAAAGGAAGATTAAGTTTCAGCGGTTGCTTTCAACTTGTAACATGTATATCTCATGGATATTGTTAGCATAAAGTAGTATAACAAGTGCCATATGCAAGTATGTAGGAATCAATGCACAGTTCACACAAGTGTTTGCTTCTTGAGATAGAAGGAAATGGGTAAACTGACTCAACATAAAAGTAGAAGAAAGGCCCTTTCGCAGAGGGAAGCATTGATTGCTATGTTTGTGCTAGAGCTTTTATTTTGAAAACAAGAAACAATTTTGTCAACGGTAGTAATAAAGCATATGTATCACGTAAATTATATCCTACAAGTTGCAAGCCTCATGCATAGTATACCAATAGTGCCCGCACCTTGTCCTAATTAGCTCGGATTACCTGGATTATCATCGCAATACATATGTTTTAACCAAGTGTCACAAAGGGGTACCTCTATGCCGCATGTACAAAGGTCTAAGGAGAAAGCTCGCATTGGATTTCTCGCTTTTGATTATTCTCAACTTAGACATCCATACCGGGACAACATAGACAACAGATAATGGACTCCTCTTTAATGCATAAGCATTTAGCAACAAATAATATTCTCATATGAGGTTGAGGATATTTGTCCAAAACTGAAACTTCCACCATGGATCATGCCTTTAGTTAGCGGCCCAATGTTCTTCTCTAACAATATGCATACTCAAACCATTCAACTCATGGTAAATCGCCCTTACTTCAGACAAGACGAACATGCATAGCAACTCACATGATATTCAACAAAGTGTTGATGGCGTCCCCAGGAACATGGTTATCACTCAACAAGCAACTTAATAAGAAATAAGATGCATAAGTACATATTCAATACCACAATAGTTTTTAGGCTATTTGTCCCATGAGCTATATATTGCAAAGATAAAGAATAGAAATTTTAAAGATAGCACTCAAGCAATTTACTTTGGAATGGCGGAGAAATACCATGTAGTAGGTAGGTATGGTGGACACAAGTGGCATAGTGTTTGACTCAAGGATTTTGGATGCATGAGAAGTATTCCCTCTTGATACAAGGTTTAGGCTAGCAAGGTTGTTTAAAGCAAACACAAGTATGAACCGGTACAGAAAAACTCACATAAAAGACATATTGTAAGCATTATAAGACTCTATACCGTCTTCCTTGTTGTTCGTCCCTTACTAGAAATTATCTAGACCTTAGAGAGACCAATCATGCAAACCAAATTTTAGCAAGCTCTATGTATTTCTTCACTAATAGGTGCAAGGTATATGATGCAAGAGCTTAAATATGAGCACAACAATTGCCAAGTATCACATTATTCAAGATATTATACCAATTACCACATGTAGCATTTCCCGTTTCCAACCATATAACAATTTAACGAAGCAGTTCAACCTTCGCCATGAATATTATGAGTAAAGCCTAAGGACATATTTGTCCATATGCAACAGCGGAGCGTGTCTCTCTCCCACACAATGAATGCTAGGATCCAACTTTATTCAAAAAAAACAAAAACAAAAACATACAGACGCTCCAAGTAAAGCGCATAAGATGTGATGGAATAAAAATATAGTTTCACTAGAGGAACCTGATAATGTTGTCGATGAAGAAGGGGATGCCTTGGGCATCCCCAAGCTTAGACGCTTGATTCTTCTTGAAATATGCAGGGATGAACCACCGGGGGCATCCCCAAGCTTAGAGCTTTCACTCTCCTTGATCATATTGTATCATCCTCCTCTCTTGATCCTTGAAAACTTCCTCCACACCAAACTCAAAAAAAACTCATTAGAGGGTTAGTGCATAATCAAAATTCACATGTTCAGAGGTGACATAATCATTCTTAACACTTCTGGACATTGCACAAAGCTACTGAAAGTTAATGGAATAAAGAAATCCATCAAGCATAGCAAAACAGGCAATGCGAAATAAAAGGCAGAATCTGTCAAAACAGAACAGTCCGTAAAGACGAATTTTATAGGTGCACCAGACTTGCTCAGATGAAAATTCTCAAATTGAATGAAAGTTGCGTACATATCTGAGGATCACTCACGTAAATTGGCAGAATTTTCTGAGTTACCTACAGAAACTACAGCTCAAATTCTTGACAGCAAGAAATCTGTTTCTGCGCAGCAATCCAAATCTAGTATGAACCTTACTATCAAAGACTTTACTTGGCACAACAATGCAACAAAATTAAGATAAGGAGAGGTTGCTACAGTAGTAACAACTTCCAAGACTCAAATATAAAACAAAGTACTGTAGTAAAATAAACACATGGGTTATCTCCCAAGAAGTTCTTTCTTTATAGTCATTAAGATGGGCTCAGCAGTTTTAATGATGCACTCGCGAGAAATAATAGTTGAAGCAAAAGAGAGCATCAAGAAGCAAATTCAAAACAAATTTAAGCCTAACATGCTTCCTATGAAAAGGAATCTTGTAAATAAACAAGTTCATGAAGAGCAAAGTAACAAGCATTGGAAAACTAGACAAGCTCATCTTCAAGATTTTTAGCATATAGAGAGGTGTTTTAGTAACATGAAAATTTTTACAACCATATTTTCCTCTCTCATAATAATATCCAGTAGCATCATGAGAAAACTCAACAATATAACTATCAAATGAAACATTCTTATCATGAGTCTCATGCATAAAATTATTACTCTCCACATAACCATAATCAATTTTATTAGTTGTAGTGGGAGCAAATTCAACAAAGTAGCTATCATTATTATTCCCATCAAGTGTAGGAGGCATAGTATAATCATAATAAAATTTACTCTCCATAGTAGGTGGCACCAAAAGACAACTATCATTATAATCATCATAAATAGGAGGCAAAGTATCATCAAAGAAAATTTTCTCCTCAATGCTTGGGGGACTAAAAATATCATGCTCATCAAAACCAGCTTCCCCAAGCTTAGATTCTTCCATATCTTTAGAAATAATAGTGTTCACACTAATAACATTGCTAATAGCATACAAATAAGGTTCAATAGGTTTTTTAATTTTTGCATCAAATAATCCATGTCTTAACTCAGGAAATAGCTTCAAAAGCTCACTGTTACTTTCCATTATGCTTAACTAGTGAAATAAAAACATGCATGATATTAAGTAAAGTAAAACAAGTAACTAATTTTTTGTGTTTCGATATAATGCAGCAAACAAAGTAGTAAATAAAATAAAGCAAGACAAAAAACAAAGTAAAGAGATTGGAGGTAGAGACTCCCCTTGCAGCGTGTCTTGATCTCCCCGGCAACGGCGCCAGAAAATCTTCTTGCTGCGCGTGGTTGACGTATGTCTTTTCCGTTCAACACGCGTCCGTTGGGAACCCCAAGAGGAAGGTGTGATGCGTACAGCAGTAAGTTTTCCCTCAGTAAGAAACCAAGGTTTATCGAACCAGTAGGAGTCAAGAAGCACGTCGAAGGTTGATGGCGGCGGAGTGTAGTGCGGCGCAACACCAGGGATTCCGGCGCCAACGTGGAACCTGCACAACACAACCAAATTACTTTGCCCCAACGTGACAGTGAGGTTGTCAATCTCACCGGCTTGCTGTAACAAAGGATTAGATGTATAGTATGGATGATGATTGTTTGCAGGGAACAGTAGAACAAGTATTGCAGTAGATTGTATTCGATGTAAAAGAATGGACCGGGGTCCACAGTTCACTAGCGGTGTCTCTCCCATAAGATAAATAGCATGTTGGGTGAACAAATTACAGTTGGGCAATTGACAAATAAAGAGGGCATGATCATGCACATACATGTTATGATGAGTATTGTGAAATTCAATTGGGCATTACGACAAAGTACATAGACCGCTATCCAGCATGCATCTATGCCTAAAAAGTCCACCTTCAGGTTATCATCCGAACCCCTTCCAGTATTAAGTTGCAAACAACAGACAATTGCATTAAGTATGGTGCGTAATGTAATCAACAAATACATCCTTAGACATAGCATTGATGTTTTATCCCTAGTGGCAACAGCACATCCACAACCTTAGGGGTTGCTGTCACTCCCCCAGATTTAATGGAGACATGAACCCACTATCGAGCATAAATACTCCCTCTTGGAGTTACAAGTATCAACTTGGCCAGAGCCTCTACTAGCAACGGAGAGCATGCAAGATCATAAACAACACATAGATAGATTGATAATCAATATAGCATAGTATTCCATATTCATCGGATCCCAACAAACGCAACATGTAGCATTACAAATAGATGATCTTGATCATGTTAGGCAGCTCACAAGATCTAATAATGATAGCACAATTAGGAGAAGACGACCATCTAGCTACTGCTATGGACCCATAGTCCAGGGGTGAACTACTCACACATCACTCCGGAGGCGACCATGGCGGTGAAGAGTCCTCCGGGAGATGATTCCCCTCTCCGGCAGGGTGCCGGAGGCGATCTCCTGAATCCCCCGAGATGGGATTGGCGGCGGCGGCGTCTCTGGAAGGTTTTCCGTATCCTGGCTCTCGGTACTGGAACTATTATCGACGAAGGCTTAAGTAGGCGGAAGGGCGGAGTCGGAGGGCTGACGGGGGCCCCACACGCTAGGGCCGCGCGGGCCCCTCCTGGGCTGCGCCGCCCTAGTGTGGCGGTGCCTCGTCGCCCCACTTCGATTCCCTTTCGGTGTTCTGGAAGCTTCGTGGAAAATAGGCCCCTGGGCGTTGATTTCGTCCAATTCCGAGAATATTTCCTTACTAGGATTTCTGAAACCAAAAACAGCAGAAAAACAACAACTGGCTCTTCGGCATCTCATTAATTGGTTAGTGCCGGAAAATGCATAAATATGACATAAAGTATGTATAAAACATGTGAGTATCATCATAAAAGTAGCATGGAACATAAGAAATTATCGATACGTTGGAGACGTATCAGTGAAGCGTGGCGACGAAACTTCTTCGTCGCCTAACTCAACGGACGATGTTGATGATCCCGAGTAATCAGGTTCGACTGCCAACGATCCCGAAAAAATCGGTGCCGAAAAACGGTGCGATCCTTCTTTCCCGACGAGGAAGCAGAACCTCCCGAAAGTCATCTCCGTCAAATCCTCCAGATCGGCATATGCATGCAAACGAGCGGGCTCATGAGGAACAAAATCGACGAGATCAGGTTGGACTCGTTTACCTCCTTCCATCACGTTGCTTGCTGCCGATGATGATGTTGATGATGCCATCGAAATCAGGACCTTGCAACCTCCAATTCCCACAGACGGCGCCAATTGTCGAACGATTAACTCGTCAATTCCTACGTGTTGTAGATTTAGGGTTTCATAAGAAGTAGACGGCAAGTAGATCTCGAAGGTTCAGCCGAACAAAGGTGCTCAACTCAATATTTACGGTGGCTAGGGTTACAATGATTCGGTCCCTCCTTTCTCCCTCGGCTTCCCCTTCATTTTGCTTAAGGGATACCATAACAAAGGGGATAGGTTCCTCATATTTTTCGGCACATCAGAATACCGTGTTGGATATCGAGGCTGAGATCAAGTTTGTAGATTTAGGGTTTCGTAAGAAGTAGACGGCAAGTAGATCTCGAAGGTTCAGCCGAACAAAGGTGCTCAACTCAATATTTACGGTGGCTAGGGTTACAATGATTCGGTCCCTCCTTTCTCCCTCGGCTTCCCCTTTATATAGGAGGTGAAGCCGAGTCTTTTCCGTGTCGTACAAGTTACAGATTATTGATACAAATTTCCTATAATAACTCTAACTTCCTAATCCGAGGATCTCTAATCTGCTGGGCCTCCAAAGCTTCGAGTCCATGGGCTTCATGCTTTCCTGTGGACCAGGGGTACTTATTCAACATGCCTTGTAGGCATACCTATGTCAGAGATAGAACCACATATCTAGTGGGTAGCCAAGGGATAACCTGCAAAAGACAGTGCTCTTGATTTGTTAAATATAGTTATTGTGTACCCTCCATAGTTAAAATGAGAAAGAGTGACATTAGCCACCAAAACATGTTTCTGTTAAACCACATTACAGAGAGAAAGATATTGGTGGGATAGATGCATATCCCCTAACCAAGTATCTTTCCATAATCTAGTTCTCATGCCATACCCCTTCCACATTTATAAATTTAAACATATACATATACATTTAATCTTTGTCCTAAGTCAAACTTTGTTTAATTTGACCAACTTCCTAGAAAAAAAACAAAATTTAAGTCACTACATTAGTATCACTGGATTTATTTTGAAATATAGTTCCATAATATACTAATTTGAAATCACATATGTTGCCATTTAAAAAATGATCAAATTGTACAAAGTTTGACTTAATACAAAAGCTAAATATACACTTAGTCACAGATAAAAAGGAGGGAATGTGCATTTATTCCTTAATTGTAATACATTGATTCCCAAGCCACTTGGAGAGTCTATGCTTTCTTTTGTGACCATCATTTCGCCAAAACAAACAAGACATATCAAAAGATAATCTCTTCTATAGCCCCTTCAGATATTTATAGAAAAAATATAAACATAAGAAAACTCGTAAGAACTGAATTGATAATAATTAACTGGTGACAATAAGAGAGCAGATCTGTTGTTATTGACACTATGGCTGTATACAACATTACTGTTTTTACTGGGAGTTTCTATTTCAATATGTGCCGTAGAGGAACTAGAAACCGACAGCTTAAAACTATTATGTTCTTTTCATGTTTATCTGACGTCACAATCAGCATGATTCATGGCCAAAAACTGTCTGCGCGTACGCGCAATCAGCAGCTCAGTGTCGGCTGCAAGAGTCGGTGCCCGTGTCTTTCCTGCTCTGACGTCGACTAGCTGAACAGAACTGCCGTCCCAAGTAATCGGTGCATTAATAGTTCAATGGAAATTTAAAAAGAAGTTTCGATCAAAAACATATTACAGTACACACATGATTGGCATTAGGTGGAAGACAAGAGCATGTGCTGTGGCTCCAACATAGTAATGAACAAACTGCACTTGATCGCCAATGAAAGTCAAATTCTTGGTGACAGAATGGAATTACTCTGGCTTGTATGTACCGGCAACCGTGGGCATTAACTGAAAATGCCGTCTGCTACTCTGCCTACCTGTCCATATGTACAGAACGAGAAACGCCGACTACCGACGATCAAAAACTTGCGTAACAAAGATGCCTTTGTATTTGGCTTTTCTGGGTAGTAATGTTACTCAAAGGATGATTAATTGCACCACAGTAATTGGTGAGGACGTTTGAAATAGAAAGGTTTTTCTGATAATAAAATATATTAACATTGCGAATATATCAATTACATCCGCCTCATGCACCACCATGATGTCCAATGGACAATGGTATCAAGAATATTAATAGAAATTTTGCGACCCAGAATATCCCTAGAAACACATAGCCAAACCACATGTTTTGGCAGGTTAAATTTCACCCGTTGTCACGTTGTTGAAATTTTCCTACCGTCCCACGAGATTCCACATTTCGTGCCCTCCCTTCGCACTCTAGCCATGGTGCCTACCGCGGTCACCATGCTGGCCTATTCTCCCGTGGTTGCAAGACCCCACCGGCATTTTCCAGCACTCCCTCGGCCCTACTCCCGCCTTCCACACGTAGAACACACATCACTAAAATCTCAATCCCAAAGACAAATAAAATAAGTGAGAGCTGTCCTATTTAAATGTCACTCAAAACACCGCGTTGGACGCGCGTGTCATAACTAGCTTGGAAGCGCAAAAACAATAGCTTACAAGGTGGAAACAACATTTTTTTTCAGACTAGCCATAATAAAAATATCATAGTATTATGGATGCCATGTTGACAAAAAATTATATGTGACACGACAATTAATGAGAGAAGAGATGAGAGTGGTATCATTGGTAGATACCATACTACGTAGCACATAAAATTAGAAAATTTAATGACAAATATATCATGTACATAAATTTGCATTGAGATTCTATAAAATATTAAATATGATAATAATATGATACTATAATGATATAATGCATTATATGATTAGTATCATACACTAGCATCATATACATGATATTAATATATATGATTCTTTTTATTACAAAAAGGAAGACAAAGAGGGTGAAATGTACGAGGAAGAAGGAAAACTGTCCACTGGGATGTTTCATAGTGAACGTGCACTTGTTACCATTTCATTTCCCAGCGACATGCAACGTGGGCAATAAATGACTCGTCCGTTCAACCGGTGAAATTAGCAGGACGCGCCGAACAGCACATGAGCTGAGAGCTAGTGTACGTGCGCCAGCTGAGCTAGGCAATCGAAATAATCGTGTATACGCAATAAATACTGTACATGTCTGTTGATGCCTGGTCGCGATCATCACCAGTAATCGGATTGCGTATACAATTGGACGCGCGTACACGGAAGTTCCTTTCCCGGTTAATCTGGTACGAGTTTTTGAGCCGTTTAATCTGTTGCTTGTCTACATCTCCCCGCATTAATGCTGCTTGCTCGGCAGCATCTTTGTTTGTTTCCTCAATCGAACATGCTTATATAAAATTATAAATATGATGACAGAAACGAGAGTGGTGTTAAACATATTTTGAAATATTTTTTACACATATTTTGAAATTTTAAAATTGAAATAAAAAATTCACACGTACATATTCACGTGCTACGGGCTCACAAAGTCGTTTTATGAAAATCGACTTGTCGTGTCTGACGTGTGTAAAAAACATAAAACTAGGTGCTAAAAACAAGACTTTTCGCAAGATAGATTTTCTTCTTTTTTACATAGACACATACATTATAGACATGTACATGTAGAATTTTTTGTGAAAATTGTTCGACACTTTAAAATATGATTTTTTTTGGTATATGGAGCAGATGCACCTGGCAGCCGAATTGAATTTCTGGACAGAAACCTGTCATATAAAAAATAAACTATACCCGTCTTCATATTTCTCAGCATAAAGATATGTAGATTGTACTCCATTCCTGCTAAATTACATAGCAATAATAAGATCACGTCCATCACTTGAACCAGAGGTTGGGGCTAAATTCTACGTTTCGAAGAAAATATGGATATACTCCCTTTCTCTTAAATTACAATCTTATATTTATATTTACTAATTGGAGACTCCCATTAAGCCACCACGTTAATCCTGGAGGCTGTAAAATTTTATCCATCGGATCGACCGTCAAATTATCTTGAATCGTTGGATGTCGCGTCTCTCCTCTCCTACCCACGTGGCTTCTCTCTTTCCAATCTCCTCCCGAGAAAAGAAAAAAAAAAGAAGGTCTTAACTAATCTTCTCCACTTGGATTCTGCCAGGACGTGATCGATCTTGCCAGGACAAGATCGATCTGATACGGATGTTCTCCTCCCTGTAGCCTCCTCCGCATCATGCAGGTCCTATGTCCTCACGGCCAAAGTTTCCAAAATCTCTGACATCAGCTAAGACGCTGGACGGCAGTCAGTCCTCTACTCATCTGATCTCGCAGGTCTTGAGTACGTAATACGATCTCCTGTTTCCAGTTAATCAGATCGTTGAACTTCTAGACCAGTGCCAATTCCTCAGGTCACGTTCTGCGTTCATGCGGCAGGATGCATCTCCACCTTGCGCCTGTCAGCCTGCTTACGCCGGACGGAACTCACCGCTGCAGATCAGACCAACGGGCGTCGGATCGCTCTGAACTTGGCAATTGGAGGTATTCTTTTTCTGTCTATTGGTTATGTGCGAACCTCCTCGGCATGATTCAGCAAGCACACTAGACAAGCTTTCAAATTTCAGGTAGATATTCATTACGTCCAAGCTGTCCCATGAGAACTAATGAGTCCTGCTATGCGTACGATAAATATCGTCCGATTCGTGTACGATCCAACTTAACACACGCGGTGCAATTACCACTTGAGATGAGAAAGAAAGTGCATGGTCTATTATGCTATGAAGATAAACAAATCTCAAATAAGCGCTGGCTTTCTTCCTCTTACCGCAGTACGACCACGACGACGGCGGACCGGCGTGGGATCCGGAGACCCAGCCACCGGACATTTCAGAGGAGGAGACCATTGCCATGGCACTGGGCAACAGCGAGCAGGACGAGCTCAATGAGCTCGCTTTGTGGGACGGGCTCACAATCCAGCTCCGCGAGTCAGCGCTCGCGCAGGGGAGGCCGGCGACTCCTCCTGCCACGCCGACACGTTCCAACGTCCGCGCTCCGCCTGCTGCTCCTGCGTGGGATCCCTGGCCACAACCTTCCATGGCCGACGCCGCAGCTGATTGACCTCGTCAGCGACGACGACCAGTAGACAGCGCGTAATTTAGCACGCTTTAATGTCCTTTTTATGTCATGTAAAATTATGGCGTATGAATGAAAAAAAATGTGTCGTGCCGCTGGAGCCACCCCCGACGCAAACGGACACCCGGATGGTTTCGACCATTTGGCCCGACGCAAACGGACACGACGCGTCCGTTTCGACGTCCGAAATGCGTCGCGCCGCTGGAGATGCCCTAAGTTTTGTAATTCAAGTTTTATTAAATTTTATGTAAATTTGAGTGAATTCCACAGTTTAATTATAATTGCATATTTAATTATTTTTTTGGGTGATTCTTTGAGGTTGTTGGTGTGTGCAACCACTCCCCATATTGAGGAGCAGGTGCAAGGAACCATCAGAACACGCTCTGCAGTATTAAGGGTTTGAGTCTGGGCTGGACTTAGCCATTGGGGAGGGAAGGGGAATTAACTAGCACTAGGTGGTGTTCGTACGCACTTCGGACGGGAATTGTCGTGTGTGAAGTATTTCCGAGAACTAATTGGTGTATCTATACCAATATAAAAAGGCCCAGAGGGGGCAGATCCAAAAGATCGCAGCCGTCAAACACTCATCCAACGCTTCAAAGGCCACCCGACATTAGCGCTAAAACAGTCTGGGGCTGACAATCTAATCCAGTCGCTCGTCACTCGCCGCTCGCCGCCTGCCGCCCGCCGCCCGCGGCCCGCCGCCCGCCGCCCGCCGCCCGTCCCCCGCCGCCCGTCGCCCGCCCGCCGCCCGTCCCCCGCCGCCCGTCGCCCGCCCGCCGCCCGTCGCCCGCCGCCCATCGCTCGCATCGTCCCTCACGAGCGCGGACGCAGCCGCACGTCTGCCGCCAATCAAGGTCTGATGCAATATTTCCCCTTCGTTCATCCATTCTCTTCTTCAACGAATTTTTTTGTTCTGGCTTTCGTTACGTACAGAGCACATGGAGTAAATGATGATATCTGGCTATCCACGTAACCAAATGCAATTCTGAATTTTATTTGTATCTGCACCGTGTGCCTAAACCTGCAGTATTCTTGAGTATGTTCCACTTGTAATAATAATATTATGTTAACCTTGTAGAATTATTTATTTTCTTTTTCTTGAGTAAATAGCAAATATCCAAGAGTAAACGCAAAAAAACAGTAAGATAATGGATCCAAGTTTGTATGAGAAAGATATGCAGGTTTTGTATGCCAGCTACGGCTACCTAATTGTATTCTGATCTTTCCTCAACTCTACCCCTTAAGCTAGATATTATGATATCTTTGAGTACTTGAGTATATTGCATTTGGAAATAATTCTAAAATAGTCTCATGTAAATATAGATTTTTCTTTTATTTCATGTGGTTATTCTAGAAAGGTGACTTGTAATTTTATGAATGATAATCTCCATACTTATCATATTTTGCCTCATGATATTTCTCCAGCTTTCACAAGGCGCAGATAAGTGGGTTAATAGAGAACCTATAGTATTTATGGCCAATTCTGTTCTTCTCTATGAATTGCACAGGTCTGGCCTCTTTCGAAAAAGAAACGTCTATACTTGACATTTTCATCTAAATTTGTTGCTCGAACTTCCTAGCATCGGATCAATATGTGACAGAGAATGTGCGTAAGGAGGAGCAGAACAGCCGTGGTGCAATTGGAAATTTTTGAAACTGATTGGCATGTAGACTTCCAGGAGGCTACAATCGAATTTTATAATGACACTTACAAAATCCAATAGAGATTGGCTTGTCATAAACATTTCTTTTTCAGCAAAGAGTTTAGCATAGTGAATACTAACTGTTTCTTCAGCAATTGCTTATTAGGTTGTGCTTATGTTACTGAAGCTTATCACTTTTAGCTCAAAGCGATCCTTGTATTTCTTTTGTTCATAGTCATGTAAAACTTGAGTATGTTATCGCAAGAAGATTTCAAGGCTACAGACAAAGATTGAGGTATTAATGTTCTTTCTAGATAAATACAGAAGTACTGTTTTCCAAATTTTGTTTTACCATGTCGGGCCAGTATGGCTGTAGCAGAATGTATTTATCTGCTTGGGGTCTTGGTGTGCCCTCGGGTACGGATCAGGTATGTATGTATCTATTGACATGTTTGTGCACTTTGAAGTTTGTCCCGTGCCTGTATTATCTCAGTTCACTTTATAGTTCATTCTGCGACTTTATAGTTCATTCTGCGCATGGAAAAGGCATGCTTACTAAGGATAGAACGTTACTTCTTTCATTTTATTTTGTTTGCTGAACATGCATGCGTCTTTTTCAGGATGAAGAACTGTAGATACTAGAGTTGCAGTCAAGACACGGGTTGTCTGCATCGAATCTATGATATTTTGGACTACGTTAAAGGATTAACTGTATGACATTGATTATTACCCAGAAAAGAGCCTCGAGAAATCCGATTTTATTGTTAAAAATGGTGAATAGAGAAAACAGGGTAAGATTATAAGATAGGTGGTAAATAATTGAACGTGCATGGGAATGAAGGATTCATACTGTAGTAAATGTTGATGCTAAATAAAAGTCACAATTATTAAACTGATATCATGCCTTTGGCTCCTCGGGAGGAATTACAAGGCATGCGCAATTTTCTGGTATACATACTCTCTCAAGGTGGATATCCTCGAGCTTATCCTGTCAGATATTTTGGATTTTTTTATATGAATGCACTTTTTCATTTCTCCGAAAATTTCAGAGATTATATGTGAGATATCGTCACTATGATGTGTGAAACTTGTCTCAAACTCTCAATTAATTAATTCTTGTGAAATCTCCAATCCGTTGAATCATTTCTGAAGTTATCTAATGACTAAATGTAGTCAGCTGTGGTCAAAATCCAGGGTGTTTGAATGCCACCATGAGCTTATCGGAATTCTAAACATGCATCATATGAGTGTTTATTGTTTAACCAATGATATAGCATATCATTATTCTATTTTTATGTGGTGTATACTGTTTTTTCTGCCGAATTTACATATTATGTTAGTTGTACATTAGTTTTCAGTTACGGTGAATTCTTGAGTGTTATATGCCAATTTAGCAGGTTAAGAACCAAGTGGATATGAGCTTTGTGAGGGCCGGAGGAAGCACAACTTGCTATAGCATCTTCGAACAATTTTGGTTGCACTCCTGGTTCTTGTTACGGGTATTCCTATTTCTTTCAAGATAACTGGGGATTGCATGACGAGGGGAGCTACCTCCTAGGAAGACTGTCTTTGCAGTGCCCGCTCATTGCCAGTTAAACCACCCTTGGCATGTGCATCTCTTTATCTATGACTTCTGGAGTTACAAGATGCGGAAACAGTAGAGAACAAGGAAAAGAAGGGATTCATTTCTACCAGACCATCAAAATTCAGAAATGAAGATACAAAGAATGTTGCTTTCTTCTTGATATTTCAGTTTGACAATTTTGTTCACTGTCATACATTCTTGTTGATCTGATATTTGATTATTTTGCTCTATATGTACAAAGAGGGGTGAAGATGAGTGTTTGACGGCATGCTTAACGTCAGACATAAATGCAAGGTGTAAGTTTCGGGTCAGGCTCTTGTGCTCTGAAGCTGGCGATTGTATACTATCTTTTTAGGGCCTTTGCATCTTGAACTTTCTTTGTCTCGCTGGTGCATCCGATTTTGTGCCATGAAACGCCACCGATAAAAGAATGGTTATATATTGGTTGTTGTTTTAAATAGTATTCTACAAGTTTTCCTTAATTAAATTGGTGGCTTACTGATGAGTGGTTTCTGTAGGCCCAAAGTTTAGCATTTAGAACTAAAAGAAGATGTAGATGAAGAAAGCTACAAAAATGTAACTCACTGAAGTAGGGTGGAATTCAAAAAAAATTGCAAACAAAATATATGCTATGATACTTAATACAACCTTCTCACGATTACACGTGCGTGGCACGTGCACAATTACTAGTCGTTTATGGGGCCCCAGTAACCCTTTGCTGGCTTTGAGTACCCTCGACAGTAGCAACGGTTCTTCTGTATCATGGCTAAAGGTGAATGACATTGCCAAATAATTGAGTAAGAAATGATATTTTCTTGCAGAACCACGGCGATAACAGAAGAAATAATATTTTCTTCTCCATCATTATTTGTTACGCAGGTTTAAGAAAGTATTAGTACATCAATACCTGCCCCAAGATTTTGTATCAACTTCAGAAAGAACAGGTGGGTACAAACCAGTAATCCTTCAAAGAAACAATTTAAGAAGCAAAATATTTACCTCTATCTATCTTTATCCTACGTTGTGAGTAATCCATTTGCAAGTTGAGCCCAACTTAGTGCCATGTTATTTTATATGAGATTTCCAACCTATTGGTGATATTGTAAGGTTCGAGCCCTGCAGTCGGATATCGGAACATAGTTTAACTTGAAAAAAATGCAAGATTTCTTTGGAAGAAACTGAACCCTAAATTTCTGTAACGATAACCCAGCTGGATTCCTTCCACAACACGTTCATGTACGAGAGTCTATCTCAGGTACGTTTTAATCCCTGAGTTGTTATATGGAATGCAAGCCTACTGAGAGATATCATAGCTAGCCCATCCTCCAGGCATTACCCTACGATGTTCTTCCTACAGGTTGCTAATGCCAACTGCCCCTGTCATCGTTGAGATTGATTGACCCCAGTAATTTCTCAGTGGAAAAACTAGGCTATGTTAATTCTGCATATTTTCAAGATAGGAATGAAGCAATACTTTGGTGACCTGAAGAATCTTCGATCTAACCCCCTTTTTATTCATCGGCAGGTAAATAATCCTCAATTGATGACTTCACCAACACAAATATATGCCTCCGACAATGAAGCAACGAGACTCACCAGCTCTTCCTTAATACCGGAAGCATCCAGTATGCACTAAACTTAATCTGTGTAGTTTTTATTTTTCCTACATCGCCATGAAACTGCTGTATGATAAAAAAACTGAAAACACCATAGTTCTGGATAAAAATATGTAAATTATACTTCAGGACCCACTTAATTTTTGCCACTAATTCGGACAGACCATATTACCACCGAAATATTATTCATTTATTCTGGTAATTTTACAGATATGAAATTTACAAGTAGATCATGTTCACGATGCTGAATATATTTCAGACTAACCAACAATATAACTTGGTACATCTATCTTGAATGCGTCTATTTACAACCTTATATGTCTCAAAAAACCTGCATAAATCTTTTCCATCCAATGATAAAACAAAAAATGGCGTGTCCCTTATAATTTGGCCAATCCATGGAGCATATGCCAATTGAATTTGATTTTGCTGAGTCCAGTCCTATGTTGATCTGTTCGTTGCAGTACCTAGGATTTTATATTTCGGGGTATATCTTGAAAAAAAACGGAGTAGAAGAAAACAATATTTTCACATGTAAACAACTACATATCAGTGTGTAGAACTAAACAGGAAAACTCTTATTATTGTCATCGGTCTCTTATTGTGGACGCAAATGCATATCACTTACATAGTCTTCAGAAGTAAAAAATCATATAATAAAATAACGTTTTCACATGGAAAATACTACATATCAAAGTGCAGACCAAAACCGGAAAAAAGTTCTCATTATTGGCATGTCCAATTGTGGATACAATTTTATTTCACTTGCATAATTTTTTTGAATTCAAAAACTCATTATTTTATCTATACAAAAATAATAATTAACCAAAAATATGGTCGTTCATGCTTATTGCATATGTTTTCCTCCATAATATAATTGATAAAGGTCGGTGAGATAATCTGAAATAAGGAGGCTGACACTTACCTTAGTGTGGACCGTGGATAAGTGCTTTTTGCGACTTCAATACCGCGGGAAGGCCATAAAGAAAATATATCCATAGTCCAACTATTGTGTGAAAATCTAATATTGACATATAATCTATAAAAACACCACCATTTATATAAAGTATCATTTCTAAAGGTGGAAATCCTAAAGCATATTCCAATATTTTGACGCCAAAAGGAAAAAGTCAAAGAGTATGAGCCGGAAAACATGCAACATCGGCAAATAAACTTACATGAATAGGATGCATACATGTACCACCTAATAACCACTTTACATTCACATATTTTAAAATGGTATGTTGAGTATATAAAGTTATCCTTATTTATTCTATTATTACTAAATTTGTTTAAAAAAAATTAATATCCATTATTTTTAGTTTACATTATTGCTAGCCCGGGCAGGTGCACGGGTTGACGACTAGTGCCTATTAATTTTGATCAAAGTCAAATCTTACAAAGTTTAAAAACTTTATGAAAAGATATATCAATACCTATGATATCATCTCAGTGATATTAGAACCATAATGACATATATTTTGTATTATATGTGAGTGTTGATATGTTTCATGTATAGTTAGTCAAACTTTATAAAATTTAACTTTGATTAAAACCAATAGATAAAGTAATTTGGAAGGAAGTACGGCAACCTCGTCAACTCTCTTTATCCACCCTAGTCTTTACTAACCATATTATACATGCATTACTATTTTAGTGTAGTATATTCTACAACTGATAACATAATACTGAAATGTAGTACCTTCGATCCATATTATTTGATGCTAAAATGTATATATCTATAACTAAAATATTTCTAGATATATATGTATTAGCATCAAGTAATATGAATCAGATGGAGTATATTTTATAACTAAAGACATAAAACTGAAATACCACTTGAGTGGTGTTTTGGAACATGGGAGCATATGCTGGCTCTATTTTGAAATGCATCTTACACATATTTTAAATTTCAAAAAAATTGAAACAAAAAATTTGCATGTACATCTTCATGTGCTATGCGCTCGTAAAGTTGTTTTATAAAAAAAATTAGCTTGTCATGTGACGTGTGTAAAAAAGACAAAATTCAGGGCTAAAAATAATGTTTTTCACAAGATGAATTTTCTCTTCTTTACATAGACTACACAAAATATTATTTTTTCGTGAAACTTGATGAATGCACATATATTATGGAGATGTACATGTAGAATGTTTTGTCAAAAAAATTTAACACTTCAAAATATGATTTTTCGGGTAGAGGGCCGGAGCATACGCACCGTGGAGCCGAATTGAATTTCCGAGTTAATAGAACTTCATTTGAAAAATCTTGCAGCTATATCATATCATTCTAATTTATCTATTAATGTTGCTTATTGTCCTCTGCCCGTGGATCATGTTCATCATTGTCAATAGCTAGCTAGGGACCAAAAAATGTGCAATCCATACGTTTCCTTTGATTTATGTTTGGAGGATTAATAGTTCGTATATGAACCTCATATTCTCCTCCACAAGCCTGAGGGTTGGTGGTAGTGCAATAATATATCCTATTAATGTGACATGTATTTCTATGATACCGCACATGTACATATACTTTATTATCTTACTAGAACTTTTTGTGTCGCCCATCCATCAATACAGTATATGCATGCCCATGTGTTTATTTATCAATCTATCAAAACAATTTTCATTTCCCCTTCTATTTTTTATTTTTTAATGATTGACTTGTCATTTTTCTTTCTGCATTATACCGCAGTCAATTTCAGACACTTGTTTTCATGATTATTGGACAGCAATAAATTACCTAGAATAAATAGCATGCATCCATGTTAAGTCTAACAATTCTCAGAGCAAAGACTAACAAGGGATACACCTCTAAGGGTTTATTTAATTTGATATATTCGGGGAACAATGATACAGAGAGATGAACGATGTCCATGTCATTGCCACATGAAGCCTAGAATATTGTGTTTGCACCAAATTTCCTTAGACTTTACCACGGGAAAAAAATGTGTTTGTCGAAATGTTTTAGTGGATGCGAAAACTTGGGTTAAATATAATAAAATTGAATGTTTGCAAAAGTTGTGTACGATTCAAGAAAAAATCTACTTAGAAGCGTTGCATGTGCTTGTCTCCGTAGGGCTCTAAAGTTTACATGGGCTTTTGTCTTATAGAGAGAGGACATGCATGCAACAAAAATCTAAAACCTCATAGGTGATGTCATCAAATTAATTGATCTATCTAAAAACGGCGAAATGGTTATCTTCAAACCCGCTATTTTAATTAGTGATCCATTTACACCATTAAGTTCGCCTCGATGAGGGATTCAGAACTATCGTGTTGCATGTTTTGACAAACTTGTTTCTTATGACACCAGTTTCCTGAACAGTACATAGCAATAATTAGCACCAGCAATTTTCCAGAATATTGTACAAGGTTACCAGATAATATTTTACGGGATTAAAACATTGCAATGATATGCACGACTAAACAGTTGTGTCACACCAGTTGCTAGATTTTAGTACTATAGTTGCCAAATAAGTAGCGAACAATTTCCACAATAATTATAAATGGTTACCAAATAATGATTTACACGTTTTTAGTCATTGCAATGTTATGAACAACTAGAGAGCTAGTGTTCAAGTGTTTCCAAGGCCTGAAAGATGGTGTTATTTCAAACATATTAGCATCATGCAACCTTGCTTTGGTGCAGAATGATGCATATTAATCTCGCAAAAAAATTATTATATATTGCCAACTATTTATCTATAATTTGGCAAGTTAGTACTCACAATATGCATGCATATAATAAATCTAAGATTCTCATAACAATCATATATGGTTGCTTGGCGGTTCCTACTCCTCACATGCATGCATGTAATTAATTAGTCATACGTTATGGGCATTATTTGTTTGTCCACCAAGGCTCAACCATTGTTTGTTGTCTTGGAGTTGAATCCACACTTGAAGCGTTTTTTTTTGTACCCACCGCCGGAAACGCCACCCAGGGCCGAGCGTAACAGCTCACCGTAATCGCTTCCATACGACATCACAACACCTACCACCACGAAACATACACAAAGTTGATCATAGAAAAAATCCTATAACTTTATACTCTATAATGATAGAAAAAATACTAAAGAGTGAAATCCTTTAAAATTCCATGCAAAAGAGAGGGCCCTTAGGAAATTTCGAACTGAGATCTGCAAACAGCCAGATGGTGCATGTTGTTGTTTGTGTGGCCTAATGGAGAGGCTCAATGATGAACCGAAAATAGACCACGCCGCTTGGATCAGTCCATTTCACCGCATTCTCAGCCCAAATTTGGGTTGGCTATGAAGTTGAGCGGACAACTTTTGCTCCCGCATCACTCGTTCATTTGTCCACCTCGGGCCCTCCAGCTATCCACATACACCAGACAGACCAACCACACTTCCCATTCCACTCTCACCCAATCGCCACACCTACAGCTGTTGTGCCCTAGGTCAATTCATCGATGCCATGGTGCCCCTCATGTTGTCCGAGTTGTTCCCAACACCATGCTCGGAGCTCCCGCCGTCGTGGCTACAACTCCCTCCGCTGCAATTCTGGCTCGCGCCGCAATTCCGGCTCGTGCCGCAGTCGACAAAAAGAGGCCGCTGTGCCCGGCGCCGTCAAGCCGAAGAAGGAGATCACGCTGGAGGAGAGGGTTGCGGAGTTTAAAAAGCGAGCTGACCGCAAATACAAATACTAAGTAAATAAAAAACAAAGAGCCAATACATTTGCACACGCCAGCTATGTTCGGGCCCACACTCACGCCAAGGCAATGGCCACCCAATTTGCACTCTGATCAACGGGCAGGCGCTGACAAACGCTCTGGTGATGAGATCTGGCTTGTCCTCGAACAAACCACCATGCTCTTCGGAACATGCCACAACGTTGTCCTGGACTCCTAGTTGTTGAGGGACACGCCGCTAGAAGTCGGCGTGTCTTTCCCGGCCATGCCGACAACTCCAAACATTGACCTTAACATTCCGGCGAGCGGCTGGTCAGGGAGGTGTAAAGGAAGCCCGCAAAGCGTTTGTCACCTGGCGTCGTCTCGTTCCTTGAAACATGTACGAAGATATGCCAGTCCAGCCAGGTTCACCCTCTGACTTGGTATGAATCTCCTTTGCTTCCATATATTAACATGATTTGCGTTCGACCCGATGGCATATCTACCAGGTCCTATCTGAGGATGGGGACGTGACCATGGATCCGACCATGATTAATGAAGGGGCCAGCACCGATACCCAACGTGCGACCCAAGTTGACACCCAAATAACCGCTCTCTCGATGGTGCCACCCCAAGTGACCAAGTGCGTTGAGTGCATCAAAGAGGCCGAGGGGAAGGACCAGCTCCAAGGAGAATGCAAAGAGCGAGGCTTCCTCAAAAGCAGTTATAGAGATGATAAGACACTTCCAGATGACAAGGAGGTGTCAAGCAAGAAGAGGAACGAGAGATAGCACCGGGAAAAAGAGGATTCCGGAAGACCTACTATATCATACAACACAACAAGCTCAAAATTGAAGAGATCAATGCCCATAACAAGCAAAAGGAATTAGAGCTCTTCCTACTTATGGAGGAGACTAGGATCATGGCGACCCCTATGACTCCTATGACTGACGACATGGATCCAAGTCATCAGGCATGGTAGGAGAAGAAGATGATTCTTAATGGAGATGTGTGATTCACTCGATCACGTTTCCATTTGTGTCTCATCCTTTTGGAGCTTTGGGTATACCGTCACGGGCGGAACTGAATTATCTTATAGTACTACTTAATTTGCTCTCATTTTTTGTAAAATTTGGATTATTTGCTAATTTTCGCTAAATCTAGATTATTATACGTGTGAATTATGCATAACAAATAGGCTAAAATTGCCGAGCCGCAGACCAAACTAGAGAGCCGTTGGGTTTACAACCAACCCCAGACGGATATGAGCCTCTTGCCTGTCTGCGATCCATCACGAACGAACTGAGATGGACAATATCGGTGTCTGGAATGCAAGGTTCAGTTGGAGATGCCTTTAAATCAAAGAGAAAAGCCCTATACCGGAAAAAAAAAACTAGTACTTCATTGTATGCAAAGTAGATGGTAGAAAATTTCTATAATTTTGTACTCTTTAACCGAACAATTGTTATAGAAAAAACTGCTAAAGAGTGAAATCATCTAAAATTTTATGCAAAAGAGAGGGCCCTTGAATCTAAGGCCATCTCCAACAGGGTGACGCAAACGGACGATGTGCAACCGTTTGCATTTGCGCGGACCGGAAATGCGTCTGCACCCTGCTCCAGCGGGGCGACGCATCGTGTCCGGGGCGTACGCAGCGACGCAAACACGACACAAATATGCGGCACGTGTGCATCTCCGCAGACGCTACGCGGTCGCGCCTAGCGTCCGCTCGCTTCCCCCACGGGCCCTCCTAGCAGCGACCATGGTTCGATCGGCCTCGAATTAAAGCATAACAAGCGCGCGAATGTCAACCGCCGGAGTGGCAACCGCTTTGATCAACCCGCCAACCGCTGGAATGGAGCACCGAACCGCCGCGGAAGAGCAACCGCTGGCCTCTTCGTTATACGCGTCGCCATTAATCCCCGCAGAATATAACCCCTACGTCTACTATAATTCACGTCGAACCGCCTCTTTCTTCTTCTTCTTCTTCTCCTCCTCCTCCTCCTTCTTCTTCTCCTTCTCCTCCTCCTCCTCCTCCTTCTCCTTCTTCTTCTTCTCCTTCTGCTTCTCCTTCTCCTTCTCCTTCTCCTTCTCCTTCTCCTTCTTCTTCTTCTCCAACACCGGCACGCCATGAGCGACTACACCCTACCGTCGGACTCGGAGAGCGAGGGCAAGCCGCCCGGATGGCTGCATTGGTGGGAATCCCCTGCAACGCCAAGCGATCCGGGCTCCACGCCCAGCGACGGCCAGGTGGAGGACGGAGGCGGCGCTGGCAGCGACGCCGAGGACGAGGAGGAGGGGAAGGAGGAGGAGGAGGAGGAGGAGGAGGAGGAGGAGGAGGAGGAGGAGGAGGAGGAGGACTCCGTCACCAAGTTCGCCTGGCTGGAGGCGCAAGAGGCGGCGGACGACAAGGCGGCGGCAAGGAAGGAGTCCAGGGCCCGGGCAAGGGCGCAGGCGCGGGCGGTGCGTCGTCGTCTTCCGTTCACCGACGACGACGACGAAGACGACACTTTGTCCGACTCCAACTCCTCGACGGATGCGTCGTCCTCCAGTTCCTCTTCCGACGAGGAGGTGACAAGCAAGATGCGCAGGAGTTTGGACGACGAGGCAGGGCCTTCTAACAAGAAGGCCAAAAATTAGTTTTTAGTTTATATATGTTTTTAAATTTGTTCTTATTTGTATGTTAAATATGTTTGAACCGTTTCGATTGGAGTAATCTATCCGGTGAATTGTTTATGGCTAATCTATTCGATTCGAGCAACAAGACATCATTCAGTACTACTTATTTTCGCGTTTAAACTTGCTCATTCAACAAAAATGAAAAGAAGGAGCAGGAAAAAACAGTTGCATGTTCAAAATGCGTCGGACCGCTGAGAGTGGCCCCCGACACAAACGGATATTTCGCCCCTCACGGTCATTTTGACATCCGTCTGGCGACGCAAACGGACACCCGCGGATAATTTATGCGTCTAAACTGCGTCGCCCAGTTGAAGATGCCCTAAGAGGACGCCCTCCTATACCTGAAAAAACTAGCAGTTCATTTACCCTCTGGACGTCAGAACGACATGATTGATCTCCAATTCCGTGCAAGCTTTGCCCATGACGAAATCTCTTGGAGCTTGTGCAGCAGTAATGTGATGAAGTCCAGAAACCAGGGGAGAGGTCGCACACTTTCACAGTTCAGGCAATCCGGCTGTGACCATCTCATGGATGCTCCTCTGCCATGGCATGCCATGCCGCAGACGCAACCCTTTACTGCTCCCTCTCGCTGGCAACTTGCCGCACGCCCCTTTTGCCGTGACAAATTGGCCATGAATCATGGCTCACTCGCTGGAGTCGCGCACATAAATTCCGGCCGGTGACCTGCGCACATGGACGACGGATGGCTGGCCGGCCTAACCATGCATGGTCCAGGAGAAATTTCTCCGGCCATCCCCGGAACTGTGTAACGCATTCATGGCGGTGTCCCCGCCAAGATCGAATTGGGACATCGATCAACTGGGACTAGGTAGTAGATTCAGCTTCACAGCAGACGACATATCTATTCAGTTTATGCAGAAAGTACGCATAGCGAATCTATGCAATTACCGAGTACTGCGCGAAATTCCTCACAGGTTACTCCCTCTGCTTCATAATTCTTGTCATGCTTTATGTCAAATTTAAATTACAATCACGACAAAGTTATGTAACAGAGGGAATTCTTCGAAATTACAAGAAAATTCCATCTTGGTTAGTGCAACTAACTTCATCAAGATGACAAGACTTCTGCACTCAACTACATTATGCGGTTTTGTGTACCACTAAATGCCTGGCACCTACTCTTTGCGGTGCGGTCAAATCAAATCATCCATCCATGTGATGCAACATTTGGAAGGTTTTGCCTGCAGCTCAGCTTATAAAACCCCATTAACGCAGCGCGCAGGACCTTGCCCCTAGCTCTCACTCACCCCCACCCTCGCTCTACATTCTTTTCGCCAAGATGGGCTGTAGCAGTACGAGCTGCAGCGTGGCCGTGGCCCTCTTGCTGCTGGCGCTCGGAGCCAGTGGCCAGCTGCAGGTGGGGTTCTACTCCAAGTCCTGCCCCAGCGCCGAGTCCACCGTCGCGTCCGTCGTCCGGGCCGCCTCCGCCTCCGACTCCACCATCCTCCCCGCGCTCCTCCGCCTCCAGTTCCATGACTGCTTCGTCAGGGTATGCATGCCGGTGTCTGTTTCTTGCGAGATTTCTATGACCCTCCTGCAAAGCTTCTTACTAGTAACTTAAACTGGACGGCTCTGTGTATCAGGGTTGCGACGCGTCGGTGCTGATCAAGGGCGGTAACAACAGCGCGGAGGTGGACAACGCCAAGCACCAGGGCCTGCGCGGGCTGGACGTGATCGACAGCGCCAAGGCGCAGCTCGAGACGCAGTGCCCAGGCGTCGTCTCGTGCGCCGACATCGTCATTCTCGCCGCGCGCGACGCCGTCGCCTTCGTAAGAACATACTTTATCGCGCGCGCTGCATGCACGGAGGTTAAAAAACTGATCGGTTTCAATTCGTGTTGCTTGCTGCACGCAGACGGGCGGGCCGTCGTTCGACGTGCCGACTGGCCGGCTCGACGGCAAGGTGTCGAACCTGCGCGACGCCGACGTGCTACCCGACGTGCACGACTCCGCCCAGGTCCTCCGCTCCAAGTTCGCCGCCGGCGGCCTCGACGACAAGGACCTCGTCCTCCTCAGCGGTGAGCCAAACTAAGACAAACCTCGACGGCCCTTTCATGGTGGCCGGCTAGCTGAGCTCAGCTAACAGACTAACACACACTTTTTTATGCGAACTGCAGCCGCGCACACGGTGGGCACGACGGCCTGCTTCTTCATGCAGGACCGCCTCTACAACTTCCCGCTCGCGGGCGGCGGCCGAGGGTCGGACCCGTCCATCCCGGTCGACTTCCTCGCCGAGCTAAAGTCCCGGTGCGCGCCGGGGGACTTCAACACGCGGGTGCCGCTGGACCGCGGCAGCGAGCGCGTCTTCGACACCTCCATCCTCCGCAACATCCGCAACGGCTTCGGCGTCATCGCCTCCGACGCCGCCCTCTACGACGACGCCTCCACCGTCGACGTCGTCGACTCCTACTCCGGCCTCCTCGGCACCATCTTCGGGCCCTACTTCCGCCAGGACTTCGCCGACTCCATGGTCAAGATGGGCAGCATCGGCGTCATCACCGGCAGCAACGGGGAGGTCCGGAAGCTCTGCTCCAAGTTCAACTGATCGTCATGATCCGCCCATCATCGATCTAGCCGTGGATACCATTCATTGCGCTGCTGGTTGGCGAGCTAGCCCATGCACACGATGCATGCATCGCGTGCTCTGGTCGCGTCCAGCCTTCATGGCGATTTCTTCTTCTATTTATTGTGTACATGTTACTGCTTGAGAAAAGAGAGGGAAAATTTAGTGTGTTCATGTGATGCGCCAAAAGGTCTAGCTAGCACGGCCGAGGGGTTGCAAATGGTTCTAGGATATGTGCAGTTTTCTCTTGAAGTGAAATCAAATTCATAGGGTATAAGAGATATGTTTGATTTTTTATGTTTATAATATGTACACTGTAGAACACCATATGTGCAATTAAGTGAAGGTGATATCATTTTGTTCTTGCCCTTTGGTTGGGGCTATTTATCTGTGTAAATGTGAGATTGTGAAAACTTGTGTTTATGTGCATCCACTGCCAATGTAAACAAGTGTCACATGTTACTGCCGTATAGAAAAGTTTATTCGATTGCTTGGACTTAATTTGTTTTTCAGTACAAATTAAATCAAAATTATTTTCTTCACCTTGGAGTCATCTAACTATAAGGAAGACTTCAATAAATGATTTTCCCTTCAACTTAACTGATTGGCAAGAGCAAAATTTTCTGTATATATTCATGCCCACTCCAAGCTACGAATGCTGAATGTGTCAGCCGGGCGATGTATATGACATGATCAAACTCATCATTGAGTAAAAGCTTTTGTTTCTATGCCCTGTTTGAGCAGTTGGCAGATCAGGAAGTAGGCAGAGTTGGCTGGGCTTGTTATTATTGGGGACAAGAACTTCTCTTGCTTAGCTTGCAACCGGAAATTAGAAGTACTGCATTGATGGGGTTGTCCCTAAACACTGCAAATTATTGTGTTTTTTTTACAATACCAAAACGAAAAATGTCTTGACAAACAAAGAAGGGATTGCATACGGAGATGGTGTACCTGACTAGCTACATGTACGTTAGTTTGTGAACCTGGCCAATATCTTACAATCCTTTTCCAGGATCTGGTGTCTGAAACCTTTTCTGCTAACAGCACCAAAAGGTACTACTAGTGTGCAGCTTTATAAATGCATGAGAATTTGTGGGCTAACAAAGCTAATCAGGCGGCTATTTATGAGTCCGAATAAATTTGCAGTTCAATTGCCATACACGCTGAGAATGCCGTGGAATGTTTGGTTACTTCAAAAAGAATTTCCATCAGGCTGCTAATCTTGAACGCCAGCTGGTGGTGCTAATTAAAGATGATCTCTTGCTGTTAGAGCATCTCCACCAGCGCGCCCCAAATAGTTGCCGGCAGGGGCGCCGACACTGTTGTATGGAGGGTGCCAGCAATGCATCCTCTATTAGGGACGATATTTCCACACCGGCGCCTCCCACACGTCGGTCCCCAAAACTTTATTTTACTTTTTACAATATTTTAAAACAACATATCAATCACATTTTATTCATACTATATTCAATTATTCATACAATCACACAAATACTACTTAAATTATTCATACAATCAAACATATGGAAAATAAATTATTCTTACAATCAAACAAATGGAAATTAAATTATTCTTACAATCAACCAAATAGAAATTAAATCATGCATTGTTGGCGGCTCCTCTCCTCGCCCACAAATGTGCAGCTAGATCCGCCTGAAGTTGAGCATGAACACCTGCATCTCAAATTTTATTATGCATGTGAAGAAAAGCGGCAAATTCTTGGGGTACATGCTCCACCTCAGCAAGAGGTACTTGATAATCAAATGGTTGATCATCATGCACAGGTTCGTCGCGCTTGCTCACAATGATCATGTTGTGCATGATCACACAGGCGTTCATCACCTCCCACATTTGAGACTCAGACCAAGTGAGAGTTGGGTACCTGACAATGGCGAAACGCTGCTGAAGCACCCTAAAAGCACGCTCAACATCCTTGCGAGCTGCTTAATTCCTGGCACGTTGCAAAATAAGCGTCCATCTCCGAAGCTGGAAACGGGATTATCTTCACAAATGTAGCATACATTGGCTAGATACCGTCAGCTACATAGTACCCCTTGTTGTATGCGTGACCGTTTACCTTAAATTTCACGGCAGGAGCTTGTCCCTCAGCTAGCCTGGAAAACACCGAAGAGCACTACAACACGTTGATATCATTGTTTGTTCCTGCCATGAAAAAAAATGCATGCCAAATCCAGAGATCATGGTCAGCCACCGTCTCAAGAATGGCACTGCACTCACCGGTATGCCCCTTGTAGATCCCCTGCCAAGAAAAAGGGCAATTCTTCCAGCCCCAGTGCATGCAGTCAATGCTTTCAAGCATCCCAGGAAACCCACTTGCTGCATTTTTTGCCGGGATTCTAGCTGTATCATCTGCCCTTGGTGCTCTCAAGTAGTCTTTAGCAAACAACGCTATGACGGCTCGGAAAAATCTGTAGAGAGTCTGTGAACATGTCGACTCCGCCATCTGTAGGTAGTCATTGGCTGTATCTGGAGGAGCTCCATATGCAAGACAACGCATTGCATCGGTGCACTTCTGAATTGGGGTGAAGCCCCACAAACCTGTGTAATCTTGTTTGGTCATGAAGAAGTCTTCGTACTCCCTGACGCCATAGACAATCTTCATGAACAGATCCTTGTTCATCCTAAACCGGCGCCAAAATTCCTTCGGCGATGAGTCGAGTCGTCGTTGAAATAGTCGACATCAAGCAGCATTGCGTCGGCTTGACGATGCCATTTGATGTTCCTCCTCTTGCCTGGCTTTAAGCCGCCGCCCTGAGGCACGGCGAAGAAAGGTTGGCGAACGCGCAACATACTCGTCAGAATCAGCTGCTGTTGTTACCGTCGGACAGCCTCTGTGTTCTCCTCCTCCGTGAACAGCTGCACCATCGTCTCGTCGTCGTTGTCCATCGCGGAAATCCGACAAACACCTTGCGGGTGGGGCGGTTCTGCCGCGGTGGCGGCGAGCTCTGTTCCAGGTGAAACAGCGGCCGCCGGTCGAGAGGTGGCGGCCGTGTCGATGGATGGCGGTTCCTGGACAGGCGGCGGTGTCTATTGCAAGCAGGGGCGCGGCAACGACGATGACGGTGGCGATCTAGAGGGGTGGGAGTCTGCTCGGGAGTGGGTAGGAGGTGGGGAAAGCGGTGCGTCTGGCTGTCTGGCGGAGCTCGCGCTCGTTTTCTGACGTGCCGCAAGGCGCCGGCGCGCCCGATCCGCGCCCTCTACGAAGGGGCCGGTACGGGGTTGCCGGTGATTTTATTGGACTCGAAAACTAGCTGGCGTCTTTTGAGACGCACCGGTGCGAGCCCAAAATCCACATCTACCTCCAAAACGCTATCGAGGCCCCTATAGAACGCGCCCGTGGAGATGCTTTTAGAAGCACAATATATACAGAACTTGCAAGGGCTCGGCCTCGGGAAGTTATTCCGCAAAAGCCACTTATAATCTGCTTGGCCAGGGGAATGTGGGTTTTACTGTGGCTGAACCTGTTTGGAAATCACTTGCACTGCTAAAATGTAAGATCTTTGCATAGTTGGTGCTCCAGTACAGGCTCCGAACGTCTGACAGAAGGCAGCGGCATAGACTTGGTGGCAGACATTGACAAACTGATGTGTGCGCTATTTGCTTGCAAAAGGAGGATAAGGTTGCAGCTTCGCGAAACAGGTGTGATTTGGCTGCTTGAGGAAGGCAGATGTGCATTTGGTGGAGCCACAAGGAGACGGCGGTCTGGAGTCATGGGGCTTGTTTAGGAGCCTGGGCTGGGCCGTAGGTTTTGGTCAATTTGGTTTTTTTGGGTTTTCTTCGTGTTATTGTATCGCATGATTCTTAAAATATTCCCGGGCCAGGTCCGAGAGGAATTGCCCAAATCAATTGTTTCTAGCGAGCCACCCTTGTCTCTGTAAAAAGCGACAACCGCGTTCCCGTAGAGTCGCCTAGGGGAGATGGCACGAGCCCGCGCGGAACGACAAAAGATCGGCAGAATGAATTCCGTCACCTCACTCCAAATTTCAGCACCGTACATAGGGGCGGCTTTCTCACCGCCAATTTCAAATCCCCCATTCCGCCCATTTTGAATTATCCACCCTTCCCGATCTAGCGACATGGCCGGCTGGTCATCACCCGCTCGGTCGGCTGATGTCTACGCACGCTTCTATTCATGTAGACAATGTTGGGCCTCCAAAAACAGATGTTTGTAGAACAGCAGCAAGTTTCCCTTAAGTGAATCACCCAAGGTTTATCGAACTCAGGGAGGTAGAGGTCAGAGATATCCCTCTCAAGCAACCCCGCAATTAAGATACAAGAAGTCTCTTGTGTCCCCAACACATCTAATACACTTGTCAGATGAATAGGTGCACTAGTTCGGCGAAGAGATAGTGAAATGCAAGTGGTATAGATGGTGGTAATATTGCAGGAAGTAAAGATGCAGTAAAACAGTAAACAAGAGGTGCCAGAAAATAGCTTGCTGGCGTGGGAAGCAATTCTTTGTGGTGTAACTTTTCTATTCGGAAACAAGGCCTAGGGATCCTACTTTCACTAGTGGACACTCTCAACAGTGATCACATAAATAAATAACTTCTCTTCCTTTGTGCTACATATACTCTTGTTTGATAACAAACACCATTCATTGTGTAGGGCTACAAGAGCTTCCTCAAGCCGGAGTTAACAAGCGCCACAACATTCGGTGTTCGTATTTAAGTAACCTGGTGCAGCCACACCATAGGGGGGCGCCCCCCCATTGGCCGCGCCGCCTTGTGGGGTGGGGCCCCCTGGCTCCCCTCTGGTCCCTCTTCGGTGCTCTGGAAGCTTCTGGGAAAAATAAGGTTCTGGGCGTTGATTTCGTCCAATTCCGAGAATATTTCCTTTCTAGGATTTCTGAAACCAAAAACAGCAGAAAACAGCAACTGGCACTTCGGCATCTCGTTAATAGGTTAGTTCCGAAAAATGCATCAAAACGATATAAAGTATGAATAAAACATGTAGGTATTGTCATAAAACTAGCATGGAACATAAGAAATTATAGATACGTTGGAGACGTATCAAGCATCCCCAAGCTTAGTTCCTACTCGCCCTCGAGTAGGTAAACGATAAAAAAGAATAATTTCTGTAGTGACATGCTACTTACATAACCTTGATCATACTATTGTAAAGCATATGAGATGAATGCAGTGACTCAAGACAATGATCTATAGTTGCTAACAAATAGATAACATATAGCAAAACTTTTCATGATAGTACTTTCAAGACAAGCATCAAAAAGTCTTGCATAAGAGTTAACTCATAAAGCAATAAATTCAAAGTAAAGGCATCGGAGCAACACAACGGAAGATTAAGTTTCAGCAATTGCTTTCAACTTCCAACATGCATATCTCATGGATAATTGTCAGCACAAAGTAATATGATGAATGCAAATAAGCAAGTATGTAAGAATCAATGCACAGTTGACACAAGTGTTTGCTTCTAAGATGGAAGGAAGTAGGTAAACTGACTCAACATAAAGTAAAAGAAAGACCATTCGCAGAGGGAAGCAGGGATTAAATCATGTGCTAGAGCTTTTTAAGTTTTGAAATCATATAGAGAGCATAAAAGTAAAGTTTTGAGAGGTGTTTGTTGTTGTCAACGAATGGTAGCGGGTACTCTAACTACCTTATCAACCAGACTTTCAAGAGCGGCTCCCATGAAGGACGTTATCTCTACCAGCAAGGTAGATCATCCCTCTTCTCTTTTGTTTACACATGTACTTTAGTTTAGTTTTTTTATTTATTTATGGATGACACTCCTTCCAACCTTTTGCTTTCACAAGCCATGGCTAACCGAATCCTCGGGTGCCTTCCAACAATCACATACCATGAAGGAGTGTCTATTTATTTTAGTTTTGTTTAGAGATGACACTCCTCCCAACCTTTGCTTTCTCAAGCCATGGCTAACCGAATCCTCGGGTGCCTTCCAACATTTCACATACCATGGAGGAGTGTCTATTTGCAAAATTAAGTTGCTTACTGATGAATCAGAGCAAAACATGTGAAGAGAATTATTAATGAAAGTTAATTAATTGGGGCTGGGAACCCCGTTGCCAGCTCTTTTTGCAAAATTATTGGATAAGCGGATGAGCCACTAGTCCATTGTGAAAGTCTGTCAAAAGTAAATGACAAGGTTGAAAGATATACACCACATACTTCCTCATGAGCTATAAAACATTGACACAAATAAGAGATAATAGCTTTTGAATTGTTTAAAGGTAGCACATGAAGTATTTGCTTGGAATGGCAGGAAATACCACATAGTAGGTAGATATGGTGGACACAAATGGCATAGGTTTTGGCTCAAGGTTTTGGATGCACGAGAAGCATTCCCTCTCAGTACAAGGCTTTGGCTAGCAAGGTTGTTTGAAGCAAACACAAGTATGAACCGGTACAGCAAAACTTACATAAGAACATATTGCAAGCATTATAAGACTCTACACTGTCTTCCTTGTTGTTCAAACACCTTAACCAGAAAATATCTAGACTTAGAGAGACCAATCATGCAAACCAAATTTTAACAAGCTCTATGTAGTTCTTCATTAATAGGTGCAAAGTATATGATGCAAGAGCTTAAACATGATCTATATGAGCACAACAATTGCCAAGTATCAAATTATTCAAGACATTGTACCAATTACCACATGAAGCATTTTCCGTTTCCAACCATATAACAATGAACGAAGCAGTTTTCAACCTTCGCCATGAACATTAAAAGTAGCACTAAGAACACATGTGTTCATATGCAACAGCGGAGCGTGTCTCTCTCCCATACAAAGAATGCTAGGATCCGATTTTATTCAAACAAAAACAAAAATAAAAACAAACAGACGCTCCAAGTAAAGCACATAAGATGTGACTGAATAAAAATATAGTTTCACTAGAGGTGACCTGATAAGTTGTCGATGAAGAAGGGGATGCCTTGGGCATCCCCAAGCTTAGATGCTTGAGTCTTCTTGAAATATGCAGGGATGAACCACGGGGGCATCCCCAAGCTTAGACTATTCACTCTTCTTGATCATATTATATTATCCTCCTCTCTTGACCCTTGAAAACTTCCTCCACACCAAACTCGAAACAAACTCATTAGAGGGTTAGTGCATAATTGAAAATTCATATATTCAGAGGTGACATAATCATTCTTAACACTTCTGGACATTGCACAAAGCTACTGAAAGTTAATGGAACAAAGAAATCCATCAAACATAGCAAAACAGGCAATGCGAAATAAAAGGCAGAATCTGTCAAAACAGAATAGTCCATAAAGACGAATTTTTCTGGGGCACTTAACTTGCTCAGATGAAAAAGCTCAAATTGAATGAAAGTTGCGTACATATCTGAGGATCACGCACGTAAATTGGTAGAATTTTCTGAGTTATCTACAGACGGGGCTGCTCAATTTCGTGACAGTAAGAAATCTGTTTCTACGCAGTAATCCAAATCTAGTATCAACTCTACTATCAAAGACTTTACTTGGCACAACAATGCAATAAAGTAAAGATAAGGAGAGTTTGCTACAGTAGTAACAACTTCCAAGACACAACAAAATAGTAGCAAAATAAAAACATGGGTTATCTCCCAAGAAGTGCTTTATTTATAGCCATTAAGATGGGCTCGGTAATTTTATTGATGCTCGCGCAATAAATAAGAGTTGAAGCAAAAGAGAGCATCAAGAAGCAAATTCAAAACACATTTAAGCCTAACCCACTTCCTATGAAAAGGAATCTTGTAAGGAAACAAGTACTGAAAGCACATAGCAACAAGCATAAAAAGGCAACACAAGTTCAACTTCAAGATTCTCAACATAAAGAGGGGAAACTTAACATTATTAAGATGCATATAACCATGTTTCCCTCTCTCATAATAACTTTCAGTGGCATCATGAACAAACTCAACAATATAAGTATCACATAAAGCATTTTTATTCACATGCATAAAAGTATCATTACTCTCCACATAAGCATAATCAATTTTATTAGTAATAGTGGGAGTAAAACTACCATAACCATCATTGTAATCATAAATTGCAGGCATGGTATAATCATAATAACCTTTATCCTCCATAGTAGGTGGCACCAAAATACCACTATCATTATAATCATCATAAATAGGAGGTAAAGTATCATCAAAGAAAATTTTCTCCTCAAAACTTGGGGGACTAAAAATATCATGCTCATCAAAACCAGCTTCCCCAAGCTTAGAATTTTCCATAGCATTAGCAACAATAGTGTTCAAAGCATTCATACTAATAACATTCCCATTATCATGCATATAAAGTTTCATGGGTTTTTTAATTCTCTCTTCAAACACATCATGTCCTAATTCAAGATAAAGTTCATAAAGATCTCTCATTTTGTTGTTGTTTTCCATTAAGCCTAACTAGTGAAAACAAGAAACAAAAAGATATAATTGCAGGATCTAAAGGAAATATCTTCGAGCACTCACACACCGGCAACAGTGCTAGGAAATAGCTTAGTAGTCGGAGGATGTGAATACCTTTTACCTTACCTCCCCGGCAACGGCGCCAGAAAATAGCTTGATGTCTACGCACGCTTCTATTCTTGTTGACAGTGTTGGGCCTCCAAGGGCAGAGATTTGTAGAACAGCAGCAAGTTTCCCTTAAGTGAATCACCCAAGGTTTATCGAACTCAGGGAGGTAGAGGTCAGAGATATCCCTCTCAAGCAACCCTGCAATTAAGATACAAGAAGTCTCTTGTGTCCCCAACACACCTAATACACTTGTCAGATGTATAGGTGCACTAGTTCGGCGAAGAGATAGTGAAATGCAAGTGGTATAGATGGTGGTAATATTGCAGGAAGTAAAGATGCAGTAAAACAGTAAACAAGCGGTGCCAGAAAATAGCTTGCTGGCGTGGGAAGCAATTCTCTGTGGTGTAACTTTTCTATTCGGAAACAAGGCCTAGGGATCCTACTTTCACTAGTGGACACTCTCAACAGTGATCACATAAATAAATAACTTCTCTTCCTTTGTGCTACATATGCTCTTGTTTGATAACAAACACCATTCACTACAAGAAAAGTTCTGATAGACAACGTCTCAAAATCGTCCGCTAAGGGGTATTTTTCGTCGCCTATGGGCCTAACCCGACGATATGGGTTCTGTTGTGGAAACTGCGTCAGGCAAAGTCCTACGACGATTTTTTCAGTCCGTCGCGCTTGGGCGCCCTTCCGCCACGGAAAATCGGACCGTTGCCCAAGTGTTTCCGGGAGCCCGTTGACTGCTGACGTCATGCAAACTGACACGTGGCAGACGCCGCAGTTAGCGCGATTAACGGCGTTAACCGGCTGAAACCCCGTGGTAGATGGTAGGCCCACACGAGGCCTGCCACGTCTTAAGCGGGCCGGCCCATTAAGTTTGCGGGCCAGGCCAGGTGACTTAGTTTGACCGGTCAACTATATAGCTGGGCTGGTCCATTAGTTACGTGGGCCGGGCCTAACCTCTAAGGTTGACTAGTCAAAACTTTAATGGGCCGGCCCACTAAGCATGTGGGCCGGGCCGAATGCACTCGATTGACCGGTCAACAGGCAAAAGGGCCGGCCCACAAGACATGTGGGACCCACTTTCCTGGTATCGGGCCGGCCCATTTACAAAGTGGGGTCCACATTAAAGCAACTGGGCCGGCCCAAGAAGTTATTGGGCCGGCCCAATTAGCATGTGGGTCCCACTTTTCCTGCTATCGGGCCGGCCCATTTAGTACGTGGGGTCCACATTTGATCAAATGGGCTGGCCCAACAAGCCAGTGGGCCGGGCCAAAAGCACCGGTGGGTCCCACTTTCCTGTTAAAGGGCCAGCCCATTTAGTACGTGGGGTCCACCATATAGCAAGTGGGCCGGCCCAACAAGATAGTGGGCCGGGCCAAAAACACAGGTGGGTCCCACTTTCCAGTTAAAGGGCTGGCCCATTTAGTATGTGGGGTCCACCATATAGCAATTGGGCCGGCCCAACAAGATAGTGGGCCGGGCCAAAACACTGGTGGGTCCCACTTTCCTGTTAAAGGGCCGGCCCATTTAGTATGTGGGGTCCACCGTATAGCAAGTGGGCCGGCCCAACACGCTAGTGGGCCAGGCCAAAAACACAGGTGGGTCCCTCTTTCCTGTTAAAGGGCCGGCCCATTTAGTATGTGGGGTCCACCATATAGCAAGTGGGCCGGCCCAACACGCTAGTGGGCCGGGCCAAAAACACAGGTGGGTCCCACTTTCGTCTTAAAGGGCCGGCCCGTTTAGTATGTGGGGACCACCACAAAAGCAATTGGGCTGGCCCAACTAGTTAGTGGGCCGACCCAGTAGTGGGTGGGGTCCACCTTAAAGCAAGTGGGCCGGCCCAATAAAAGTGTGGGGTCCACAGTAAATCAAGTGGGCTGGCCCAATAAGTAAGTGGGCTAGCCCGTTTAGTTGCTGTTTATATGCCGGCGTAATAGGCGCTTTAGGATTTTGCGGGCCGGCACATATGTGATTTCGCTTAATTGGGCCGTTTAAGGGATGGGAATTCGTGATTTAGATATTGAGAATATTTACGCAGCATTGATTTCTGTCGGATAGCCTCACTTACCACAAGCACCAACGAAAAAATGCGCGAAAGAACTATAAAAACTAACTAAATATTACATCAGATGCAAGGCATTGAAAAATATTACAGAACCCAGAGAAATTGAATGGTAATTAAACCTAGCAATACAATGAAGGGATCCGGCAATCTTTTAAGTTGTCCATGCAGCACCTATATCCAAAACAAAGACATTACAAGTTAAGACAGCAACAATGGAAAGGCAAAGACACTACAATATTGTTTGCCAAAGAATTTGGAACTCATCATTTCGTCGTTATAACAAGATCATTGTAATGCGCACAATAAGCAAACAAAGAGTGCATGCCGCATACCAACAGCCAATATAACAGAGCATGTTAGAATGAAACAGCAGACTTACTACTGTCGAGTCCCATGCAAACCAACATGTTCAGGGAGTACAAAATTGGCATGAACAACATAGTAGCAGGCTATAAATTTTGTAACAACGGCGAGCAAGATGAAGTTATGATGGCTACATCTACAGAGCGAGGAATGTAAACCAAAAATAGAAGTTACGATGGCAAAAGCTAAAGAGGAGGGAATGTGAACCAACATGTGCCAAGTGCAATTACTTCATTTTGGCCGTGAACTAAATAATACTCTGAACTTATAGTGAAGGGGATGCAAATCAAGATGTTTCGGGATATAAACTTGTAATGAGCAACACATAGAGGATAGTTAATGTTGGAGCTTAGGATGGACCAGATACAGAATATAGTGGGATCACCTGTGAACTTGTATAAGAGGGAATGCAAACCAATATGTTCAGCTTTCCATATGTGAGCGTCATGCCAAGTCAGAGAAACAAGTCAATAATGCAGCTTTTGAAGAACAAGATGGCACGCAAAATTATTATCTAGTAGTATGACAAGTTTATTTGTACTACGAGGCTAGATAGCGAGTGATAGCATGCCAAACTAAGTCCTTACTTTGTTAGCTTACAATGAACTAGATACAAAAAATGGCATCACCTGTAGTACAGGGAATGCAAGCCAACATGTTCATGGAGTAAAAAATTGGCACAAACAACATAGTAGCAGGCCATAATTTTTGTAACAATGACTGAGCAAGATAAAGTTATGATGGCTAGATCTACAGAGCAGGGAATGTAAACCAAATATAGAAGTTACGATGCCAAAAGCTATAGAGCAGGGAATGCGAACCAACATGTGCAATTACTTAAAATTGGCCATGAACTAAATAATAGCAGGATGTTACTATAATACCTATAATTTTTGTAACAACGACTGAGCAAGATAGAAGTTATGATGGCTACATCTACAGAGCAGGGAATGCAAACCAAAATGTTCAATCGCTTAAAGTTAGCAATGAAGTAGAAAATAGCAACGTGTTACGGTCATAGCTAGGAATGAACTAAAAGAGCTTCAGACAAACAAGCATCTGAACCCAGAACATGGCGCTAAAACAAGGGACTTACATTAGGAGAAGCACTATGTGGGAGTCACAGCAGATCTTCCTGGGGTTGATAGATCCGGTGATGAAGTACGCTACATGTGCTACTTGGGGTTGGAGAGACGGCCATTACACTTCATGATTACTCATCTCATCTGCAAAAACGTAACGGCGCGTCGTTAGCACAAACAGGTTCCCCCAAGATTAAACAAGAACTTGCAGGCAAGCAATAGAAAAGCGACAGTAGAAGAGTTTAGATCATGCACAGCGCCGGTGAAGCAGATCCGGTTCGTGCACAGCGGTGTCGGTGAGCAAGATCCGATGCGGTGGATGACGGATCCGGCGAAGCGACTCCGGTGGGGTGGACGATACCGCAGCTGAAGCGACTGCGGTAGACTGCTAGATGAGCATATGGTTTCGAGGTTCGGCGGGGATGATCCGATCCGGTTGATGACGGCGTCGATGAAGCGGCTCCGGCAGGCAGCCGGATGACGAGGATCGCGAGGGCTCGGGTAGGCCAGGGAAGTCCGGCGGGGATGTTCCGGTGCGGTGGTCGTGGAGGTGGGAGAGAGGGACTTGGGAAGTTCCGGTGGGTGGTCTGAGGGAAATGAATTTTTTTTGGGAGGGTTTCCGGGCTAGGGAGGTGGTGATCCAAAAAATGACGGGCAGACCCCCCCACCAACCGACTTTGCTGTCATCTCCACAGGGGTAGAATGGGAATTTGGAAGCGTGTGAAATTTTTGTATTTTGTAGGCGGGAAGTTTTGCCGCTATGAGATTTTGAATTTCGCTAAGGTCCAAGTATAATGATAAAAAATTGTGAGACCGTACTAGTACCTCTGTTCAAGGCCGAGTGCAAAATCAAATCATCGTCACCTTGAATATTGGTCACTACCATGGTCATGATCTATCTCTGAAATTAGCGTATCCGCTATATCTTGCAAAGTATAATGATAAAAAAAATTGTGAGACCGTACTAGTACTTCTATTCTAGGCCGAGTGCAACATCAAATCATCATCACGTTGAAAATTTGTTACCATGATCATGATCTATCTCTGAAATTGGCGCATCCGCTATATCTTTCAAAGTATAATGATAATAAAAATTGTGAGACCATACTAGTACTCGTTCAAGTTCGAGTGCAACATCAAATCATCATCACGTTGAAAATTTGTTACCATGATCATGATCTACCTCTGAAAATGGGCGCATCCGCTAAAACTTGCAAAGTATAATGATACAAAATTGTGAGACCGTACTAGTACTTATGTTCAAGGTCGAGTGCAACATCAAATCATCATTACATTGAAAAGTGTGTTACCATGATCACGATCTATCTCTGAATTTGGCGCATCCGCTAAATCTCGCAAAGTATAATGATAAAAAAATTGTGAGACTGTACTAGTACTTCTGTTCAAGTTCGAGTGCAACATCAAATCATCATCACGTTGAAAATTTGTTACCATGATCATGATCTATCTCTGAATTTGGCGCATCTGCTAAATCTTGCAAAGTATAATGATAAAGAAATTGTAAGACAGTAGTAGTACTTCTGTTCAAGGTCGAGTGCAACATCAAATCATCATCACGTTGAAAATTTGTTACCATGATCCTCTGAAAATGGGCGCATCCGCTAAAACTTGCAAAGTATAATGATACAAAATTGTGAGACCGTACTAGTACTTATGTTCAAGGTCTAGTGCAACATCAAATCCTCATTACATTGAAGATTGTGTTACCATGATCATGATCTATCTCTGAATTTGGCGCATCCGCTAAATCTCGCAAAGTATAATGATAAAAAAAATTGTGAGACTGTACTAGTACTTATGTTCAAGGCCGAGTGCAGGATCAAATCATCATCATGTTGAAATTTGTTACAACGATCATGACATATCTCTAAAATTGGCGCATCCGCTAAATCTTGCACGTGGCGCATCTCGGTGCGGAGCAACAAGCCGGTGCTATCAAGGTTGAGGCGTCGGTAGCGTCATCGGGCTCTCCTCTTTTGATAGATCTTCTACATGGCGTGGCGCACCGCCCACCGAGAAGCAGTCACATGTGAGATCGAGGTGGAGACGTCGCTGGCATCCTCGAGGCGCGACTGCCCTTCTACGAGCCAGAGTCGACTCAAGGTATGAATCCATGCGCTGTCGCGTCCCTTCTGCATATGAAGTGGGATGCCTTAGATTTATTGTTCTTCTCTTACGATTATTTCTAGCCGGACATGTGTGCTCTTTCTCTGAATATATTGCTTCAAAAGCTAACCAAGTTACTTAAATTCACTTCGTTCTTAATCTTGCGTGCTAATTTTGTTATTTTCTTGACAGTGGTGCGCGCAAGGAAATTTATTTCTGGGTGTGCTGAGCTGTTAGGCCAAAGTCGAAATCCTCAGCTAAACAAGGCCTCAGCTTAACACATAAAAAGGTGTTCAATCTCGCCCACAATGTCCTCTTCTTTCCTCTTCCTTTATTGGAACTTGCTTTGCAGACAAGGAAAGTGGCACGTGTAATGTGAGTAAAACCCTCTTAGCCAAAATCAGCTACGAGCAAGATTTTATGTATTGTAGATTCCCCATTGACTCTCATCCCCAATGTAGTCTTTTTTATGTCAGTATAGACTTCTTTACTGGATGTATACTATCGTACATGGCATGCATTTGCCTAATGAGGAGCATTGTATTGCCATTCTAGCCAACCTGATCGATCTGTCAAGCTTCATGCACGAGATGCCATGTTTAATTTACTCCCTCGCTCCGATCCATATTTCTTGGTGTAAAATGAATGTGAATCGGAGGGAGTACTCTTCTTAGATAGTACTATACCAGTTCAAAAAAAAGTACTGTACTACTACATCACAAATGCATCAAAAGAGTACTACATCACAAGACCACCACGGTTGTACTAGTAGAGTTTAATGCTTAACTTCCAAAGGGAATAAGATTACACATATGAACTTTAAACAGGCGCTGTCCGATGTCTGCTTGTTTGGGAGCACAACATAAATAATACTACCCCCATCCATACATAAGTGACTAAACTTTGTCTGAAGATGGTTTCATCTATATATGTTTTTAGTGTGTAGATACATTCGTATCTTGAAGGAAAAAGGTGAGCTGCTAACTTTTTGAATAGAGTGAGTAATACAATTCGGATAAACAATGGTGTAGTAAAACAAATACTTCTGCCCATCATAAAACAAAACACAGACTGACTCAAATATATGTACAGATCACAAAAGAGGTTTCATCAGAACCTGAACATATACATGCAGAGATGACTGTTTGATCACATAAAACAAAGGTTTCGTGGCATATTTATGCCCCCAAAACAAGCAGACGTAGGACAGCGCCAACGTACTAGCAGCTAGCACTATGGAGCTGCAGTACAAACAAATGGTGCAGCGACATTTCCACCAGAACGAAAACTAAAAGACATCAGACCAAACAAAAGCTGGGCTATCACTTCTTGCCCAAACAAGCCTTGCTCCTTCATATGCGACTTCCTTTTCTCTTATGGATGTTGAACTTTGAATTAGATGGGTTCCTGACAGCGCGTTCTTTTTCGTGTCCTTGATGTTGCACTCTGGATCAGGTCGGTTACTGTCAGGAAATGAACAAATTGATCAGCAAAAGTCATATGCAAATGAATGCAAAGGTTACATATGAATGACTAACCCGGTCTAACTGAGTAGGGATGTAAAGTGCACCAACGTCTAGCAGAATTGTACTTTCTCCACTGCCAGTTGCTCATATCTAATTGGAATACTCCCTCCTTTGCCCGTACAACCAGCTCATTTTTGTCCTCAAATACGCAGAGTAACCTTACTGCATGTTTCCAATTGTATGGAAATGATGTGTCAAGGCCAAAAAAAGTATCCAATTCAAAATTTATATGACATGTCCATGACTCGTGATCGCCTGTTGATGATCTTGTACTGGCCCATGTTTGTAGGGTGAAGTCTCTTATAACAGCAAGGGCAACATCTCCATTATGTCCCTTGAAGATGTGAATGTTAAGCATGAATATATCATGCGTCTCATGAGGGCACTGAATATATTTCAGAGCCTTCTTTGCATGGTCAAGCTCAATGATATATCTAGACTTCGTTGGCCAGTACAAAATACCCCCTATGAGAGTTGCCGGTCTACGGTCAATCTCTGACAGCATCGGAGTTGATCGAGCTAGAAACTCCCATTCTTTTGAATCTGGTGAGTAGATATGAGCCTGTGCATCGTAATGTTTAGTTGTTATCCAAACAACCGAGAACTTGCCACAATGTGTAAACGGTTCAGAGTTGTTTCTCGAACAGAGAATTGAGCCGCTGCTTTCAATTGTGTGATTGCGCCACAATGGTGGTTCTGGTATCGCTGTGAGAACTTGCCTAATTGGATCCCAGACTGATATATACCCACTGGATACATTAGAATGGAGTAGCACCATACCATCGCGGCATCCCAGGACATAGATTTTGGGACCGTTCACTTGAGACGGGATTGCCAGCATCTTCAAGATGGCCGGGTGAAGATCATGCTCTGTGATGAATCGATTGTCCTCGGAGTTGTTGGTGAAAAACCCTAGCAACGGGTTTCCTCCGTTGTGTGACACAGTTAGCTTTCTGAAATAATTGCTTCCCATACATTGCCTCCATGCTTTCTTGGTGCCTGATGCAGCTAGTAAGCAGGTTGGATGGGGAGGAAGCCTGACAAGAATCTGAGAGACTACATCTCCAGGCAGATCGTTGATTGTTGTGGGTGTCCTTCGACTGAAGCTGGTAGGATTATGCAAATCGCACGATGCATCGTCAAAATTATGTAAACAGCACACTGCATCATCTATTTTTTAAAACAAAATGCAACATCTAATTTGACTAAGCAGCAAAATGCATCATCTAATTCATCATCAAAGTTTCCTAAACTGCACGGTGCATCAGCAAAATCAAAATAGTGTAAACAGCACAATGCATCAGCAAAATCAAAATAATGTAAACAGGACAATGCATCAGCAAAATCAAAATAATGTGAACAGCACAATGCATCAGCAAAATCAAAATATTGTAAACAGGACAATGCAATTGTAATCCTGTTGCATAATCAATGAAGCCCTTAATTTGCAAAAAAAAACACCACAAAAATAGGACGCACCAACGGAAGGCAATCTCGCATATACAGTAATAATTGCTAACGTGTCAACACGATTGGAGGAAAAAGAGACCTCTACAGGACCCAAAACGCTGTGGTAACATCAGATGGGGTTAGCTTTGATATAGGTAATAAAATGTAAACAGCACAATACATCATCTAAGTTGACAGCAAAATTCTTCATCGAAATTTCCCACACTGTTCAAGGAATCAGAAAAATTACCTAAAAGGCTAAAAGAGCAAAATGCATCATCAGAGTAAAATATATGTAAACAGTACAATGCATCATCCAACTTTTGGCTAAACAGCAGAGAGCATTAGCTAGGTTGACAGAAAAAAAAAACAAAAAAAACCATGAAAAATTCCTGAAGAGGTGAGTGCATCAGAAAAATTACTAGTACCTAAAAAGCATAATGAATCACCCAAATTACAAAAGAAGCAGAATGCATCATCAAAAATACAAAAACATCTCAATGCATCATCACGTCTGGTTTGGGCAAAAAACCCAATCCACCAGATCTAACCTCATTGCAGTTGGGGAAGGTAGAACTTACAAAGGGGTTGACGAGTCACGATCATATGCAACAAGCGCCGCCTTAGATGAAGTCACCATCCAAGCTCTCGACGCGTTCAAAGCAGCCAGCTTCGAAGCCTCCGACGGTTCTCCCGGCTGCGCCGCCAAAACTCTCGAAGCACGAGCCAAGACTTTCCAACAAAATGCAGCTTCGATACGAGCATTTGAGCGCCCGGGCCCGTCCTAGCCACCGCCTTCGCCTTTGCCTCCGCATCCGCATCCGCTTTACATGTCTCCGCCGATGCATGCAGAGCATCCGTCTCCGCTTTCCATGTATCCGCCGACGCAGTGTAGGCATCGAGCGACGCCGTTTTCATTTCCTAGAAAACCCAGTAAGTTACTCACATTGCAATCCCCAAATTAAGGTTATATCGAACACAATGACCGATGAACCTCTGTACTCGCCGGAGGTTGGAGATGTACATACCTGCGAAGATCGGTCCGGTGGTGCTTGACGGTGGTGCGTCGGGGACGGGGGAGAACTCGGCGGGGAGAATGGTGGCGCGGCCCAAGACGGCGGCGCGGAGAGGGGCGACGGTGCGGTCATCGAACCTCGGCAGACAGTATTTTGTATATATATATGAGAAGAAGAATAAAGTCTGGTCGAACGAGGCAGCGCGACCGGCAGAGTACAACCGAAGGCTACTAGTGCTACCTTGGAGTATTGTAGTAATATAACATAATAAAAATAATGGCCTTGTTTAAACCACTCTTGTCAGTGTGGCATCGCGTCCAAATTTAATGCATTCTGTGGAAATCGGAATAATGCTGTAAAAACTCTCATACTAGTGTGGTATATAGCATACACCGATACTTTTCAACAAAATGTCGTCTCCATTTCATAGGAGACTGCTTGCACACTGGGATACGATGCTGACATGACGAAGGGCTGATGTCTACTTTCCCCCTCCTTTCCTGTAGACAGTGTTGGGCCTCCAAGAGCAGAGGTTTGTAGAACAGCAGCAAGTTTTCCCTTAAGTGGATCACCCAAGGTTTATCGAACTCAGGGAGGAAGAGGTCAAAGATATCCCTCTCATGCAACCCTGCAACCACAAAGCAAGAAGTCTCTTGTGTCCCCAACACACCTAATAGGTGCACTAGTTCGGCGAAGAGATAGTGAAATACAGGTGGTATGAATATATATGAGCAGTAGCAACGGTGCCAGAAAATAGCTTGCTGGCGTGTAGTTGATGGTGGTAGTATTGCAGCAGTAGTAACGCAGTAAAACAGTAAACAAGCAGCAGTAACTCAGCAGTATTTAGGAACAAGGCCTAGGGATTACACTTTCACTAGTGGACACTCTCAACATTGATCACATAACAGAATAGATAAATGCATACTCTACACTCTTGTTGGATGATGAACGCATTGCGTAGGATTACACGAACCCTCAATGCCGGAGTTAACAAGCTCCACAATTTGTTCATATTTAAGTAACCTTATAGTGTAAGATAGATCAACATAACCAAATAGATCATATCAATACCATCATAATGATAATTAACTCCACAATCTACAAGAGATCATGATCATAGCCTACGACAAGAACCACATGGTGCACACACTAGTCACCTTTACACCAATGCAGGAGGAATAGAATACTTTAATAACATCACTAGAGTAGCACATAGATGAATTGTGATACAAAACTCATATGAATCTCAATCATGTAAAGCAGCTCATGAGATTATTGTATTGAGGTACATGGGAGAGAGATTAACCACATAGCTACCGGTACAGCCCCGAGCCTCGATGGAGAACTACTCCCTCCTCATGGGAGCAGCAGCGGTGATGAAGATGGCGGTGGAGATGGCAGCGGTGTCGATGGAGAAGCCTTCCGGGGGCACTTCCCCGCTTCGGCAGCGTGCCGGAACAGAGATCCTGTCCCCCAGATCTTGGCGTCGCGATGGCGGCGGCTCTGGAAGGTTTCTGTGGTTTTCGCCGAACGTATCAGGGTTTTCGATCCAGGGGCTTTATATAGGCGAAGAGGCGGCGCAGGAGGGTCGAAGGGGCGACGACACCATAGGGCGGCGCGGCCAGGGCCTGGGCCGCGCCGGCCTATGGTCTGGGGGCCCAGTGCCCCCCCTCTGGTCCTTCCCGGGTGTTCTGGATGCTTCCGGTGAAAATAGGAACTTTGGCGTTGATTTCGTCCGATTCCGAGAATATTTCGTTACTAGGATTTCTGAAACCAAAAATAGCAGAAAACAGGAACTGGCACTTCGGCATCTTGTTAATAGGTTAGTTCCAGAAAATGCACGAATATGACATAAAGTGTGCATAAAACATGTAGATAACATCAATAATGTGGCATGGAACATAAGAAATTATCGATACGTCGGAGACGTATCAGCATCCCCAAGCTTAGTTCTGCTCGTCCCGAGCAGGTAAAACGATAACACAGATAATTTCTGGAGTGACATGCCATCATAAACTTGATCATACTATTTGTAAAGCATATGTAGTGAATGCAGCGATCAAAACAATGTATATGACATGAGTAAACAAGTGAATCATAAAGCAAAGACTTTTCATGAATAGCACTTCAAGACAAGCATCAATAAGTCTTGCATAAGAGTTAACTCATAAAGCAATAATTCAAAGTAAAGGCATTGAAGCAACACAAAGAAAGATTAAGTTTCAGCGGTTGCTTTCAACTTGTAACATGTATATCTCATGGATAGTTGTCAATGCAAAGCAATATAACAAATGCAATAAGCAAGTATGTAAGAATCAATGCACAGTTCACACAAATGTTTGCTTCTTGAGGTGGAGAGAGATAGGTGAACTGACTCAACATTGAAAGTAAAAGAATGGTCCTCCATAGAGGAAAAGCATCGATTGCTATATTTGTGCTAGAGCTTTGATTTTGAAAACATGAAACAATTTTGTCAACGGTAGTAATAAAGCATATGTATCATGTAAATTATATCTTACAAGTTGCAAGCCTCATGCATAGTGTACTAATAGTGCCCGCACCTTGTCCTAATTAGCTTGGACTACCAGATCATCACAATGCATTGTTTTTACCAAGTGTCACAAAGGGGTACCTCTATGCCGCCTGTACAAAGGTCTAAGGAGAAAGCTCGCATTGGATTTCTCGCTATTGATTATTCTTCAACTTAGACATCCATACCGGGACAACATAGACAACAGATAATGGACTCCTCTTTTATGCATAAGCATATAACAACAATTAATAATTTTCTCATTTGAGATTTGAGGATTGTTGTCCAAAACTGAAACTTCCACCATGGAACATGGCTTCAGTTAGCGGCCCAATGTTCTTCTCTAACATATGCATGCTTAACCCTATGGTGGTAGATCTCTCTTACTTCAGACAAGACGAACATGCATAGCAACTCACATGAAATTCAACAATGAATAGTTGATGGCGTCCCCAGTGAACATGGTTATCGCACAACAAGCAACTTAATAAGAGATAAAGTGCATAATTACATATTCAATACCACAATAGTTTTTAAGCTATTTGTCCCATGAGCTATATATTGCAAAGGTGAATGATGGAATTTTAAAGGTAGCACTCAAGCAATTTACTTTGGAATGGCGGGAAAATACCATGTAGTATAGGTAGGTATGGTGGACACAAATGGCATAGTGGTTGGCTCAAGTATTTTGGATGCATGAGAAGTATTCCCTCTCGATACAAGGTTTAGGCTAGCAAGGCTTATTTGAAACAAACACAAGGATGAACCGGTGCAGCAAAACTCACATAAAAGACATATTGAAAACATTATAAGACTCTACACCGTCTTCCTTGTTGTTCAAACTCAATACTAGAAATTATCTAGACCTTAGAGAAACCAAATATGCAAACCAAATTTTAGCATGCTCTATGTATTTCTTCATTAATGGGTGCAAAGCATATGATGCAAGAGCTTAAACATGAGCACAACAATTGCCAAGTATCACATTACCCAAGACATTAATAGCAATTACTACATGTATCATTTTCCAATTCCAACCATATAACAATTTAACGAAGGAGAAACTTCGCCATGAATACTATGAGTAGAAACCAAGGACATACTTGTCCATATGCTACAGCGGAGCATGTCTCTCTCCCATAAAGTGAATGCTAGGATCCATTTTATTCAAACAAAACAAAAAACAAAAACAAACCGACGCTCCAAGAAAAAGCACATAAGATGTGATGGAATAAAAATATAGTTTCAGGGGAGGAACCTGATAATGTTGTCGATGAAGAAGGGGATGCCTTGGGCATCCCCAAGCTTAAACGCTTGAGTCTTCTTAATATATGCAGGGGTGAACCACCGGGGCATCCCCAAGCTTAGAGCTTTCACTCTCCTTGATCATGTTGCATCATACTCCTCTCTTGATCCTTGAAAACTTCCTCCACACCAAACTCGAAACAACTCATTAGAGGGTTAGTGCACAATAAAAATTAACATATTCAGAGGTGACACAATCATTCTTAACACTTCTGGACATTGCATAATGCTACTGGACATTAGTGGATCAAAGAAATTCATCCAACATAGCAAAAGAGGCAATGCGAAATAAAAGGCAGAATCTGTCAAAACAGAACAGTTCGTATTGACGAATTTTAAAATGGCACCAGACTTGCTCAAATGAAAATGCTCAAATTGAATGAAAGTTGTGTACATATCTGAGGATCATGCACGTAAATTGGCTTAATTTTCTGAGCTACCTACAGGGAGGTGGACCCAGATTCGTGACAGCAAAGAAATCTGGAACTGCGCAGTAATCCAAATCTAGTACTTACTTTTCTATCAACGGCTTTACTTGGCACAACAAAACACAAAACTAAGATAAGGAGAGGTTGCTACAGTAGTAAACAACTTCCAAGACACAAAATAAAAACAAAGTAATGTAGCAAAATAACACATGGGTTATCTCCCAAGAAGTTCTTTCTTTATAGCCATTAAGATGGGCTCAGCAGTTTTAATGATGCACTCGCAAGAAATAGTATTTGAAGCGAAAGAGAGCATCAAGAGGCAAATACAAAACACATTTAAGTCTAACATGCTTCCTATGCATAGGAATCTTGTAAATAAACAAGTTCATGAAGAGCAAAGTAACAAGCATAGGAAGATAAAACAAGTATAGCTTCAAAAATTTCAGCACATAGAGAGGTGTTTTAGTAACATGAAAATTTCTACAACCATATTTTCCTCTCTCATAATAACTTTCAGTAGCATCATGAGCAAACTCAACAATATAAATATCACATAAAGCATTCTTATCATGAGTCTCATGCATAAAATTATTACTCTCCACATAGGCATAATCAATTTTATTAGTAATAGTGGGAGCAAATTCAACAAAGTAGCTATCATTAATATTCTCATCAAGTGTAGGAGGCATAGTATTATCATCATAAAAACTACTCTCCATAGTAGGTGGCAACAAAAGACCACTATCATTATAATCATCATAAATAGGAGGCAAAGTGTCATCAAAGAAAATTTTCTCCTCAATTCTTGGGGGACTAAAAAGATCATGCTCATCAAAACCAGCTTCCCCAAGCTTAGAATTTTCCATATCATTAGCAACAATGGTATTCAAAGTATTCATGCTAACATGTTCCATGGGTTTTTTAATTTTCGCATTAAACCATTCATGTCTTGACTCAGGAAATAGTACAAAGAGCTCACAGATGTTTTCCATTATGCCAAACTAGTGTAAACAAGAAACAAAAAGTTGCAATTGCAGGATCTAAAGGAAATAGCTTCGAGTACTTACAATGGCGGAAAATAGCTTGGTAGCCAAGGTCCGGAGTGTGAGTACCTTTTACCTTTCCTCCCCGGCAACGGCGCCAGAAAATAGCTTGATGTCTACTTTCCCCCTCCTTTCCTGTAGACAGTGTTGAGCCTCCAAGAGCAGAGGTTTGTAGAACAGCAGCAAGTTTTCCCTTAAGTGGATCACCCAAGGTTTATCGAACTCAGGGAGGAAGAGGTCAAAGATATCCCTCTCATGCAACCCTGCAACCACAAAGCAAGAAGTCTCTTGTGTCCCCAACACACCTAATAGGTGCACTAGTTCGGCGAAGAGATAGTGAAATACAGGTGGTATGAATATATATGAGCAGTAGCAACGGTGCCAGAAAATAGCTTGCTGGCGTGTAGTTGATGGTGGTAGTATTGCAGCAGTAGTAACGCAGTAAAACAGTAAACAAGCAGCAGTAACTCAGCAGTATTTAGGAACAAGGCCTCTTTCACTAGTGGACACTCTCAACATTGATCACATAACAGAATAGATAAATGCATACTCTACACTCTTGTTGGATGATGAACGCATTGCGTAGGATTACACGAACCCTCAATGCCGGAGTTAACAAGCTCCACAATTTGTTCATATTTAAGTAACCTTATAGTGTAAGATAGATCAACATAACCAAATAGATCACATCAATACCATCATAATGATAATTAACTCCACAATCTACAAGAGATCATGATCATAGCCTACGACAAGAACCACATGGTGCACACACTAGTCACCTTTACACCAATGCAGGAGGAATAGAATACTTTAATAACATCACTAGAGTAGCACATAGATGAATTGTGATACAAAACTCATATGAATCTCAATCATGTAAAGCAGCTCATGAGATTATTGTATTGAGGTACATGGGAGAGAGATTAACCACATAGCTACCGGTACAGCCCCGAGCCTCGATGGAGAACTACTCCCTCCTCATGGGAGCAGCAGCGGTGATGAAGATGGCGGTGGAGATGGCAGCGGTGTCGATGGAGAAGCCTTCCGGGGGCACTTCCCTGCTCCGGCAGCGTGCCGGAACAGAGATCCTGTCCCCCAGATCTTGGCGTCGCGATGGCGGCGGCTCTGGAAGGTTTCTGTGGTTTTCGCCGAACGTATCAGGGTTTTCGATCCAGGGGCTTTATATAGGCGAAGAGGCGGCGCAGGAGGGTCGAAGGGGCGACGACACCATAGGGCGGCGCGGCCAGGGCCTGGGCCGCGCCGGCCTATGGTTTGGGGGCCCAGTGCCCCCCCTCTGGTCCTTCCCGGGTGTTCTGGATGCTTCCGGTGAAAATAGGAACTTTGGCGTTGATTTCGTCCGATTCCGAGAATATTTCGTTACTAGGATTTCTGAAACCAAAAACAGCAGAAAACAGGAACTGGCACTTCGGCATCTTGTTAATAGGTTAGTTCTAGAAAATGCACGAATATGACATAAAGTGTGCATAAAACATGTAGATAACATCAATAATGTGGCATGGAACATAAGAAATTATCAATACGTCGGAGACGTATCAAGGGCGCAGAAGTATTTTGGAGTATTTCATTCGAACAGATCGGGGCGACGGTGCGTCTTTGGAGGGAATACCGTGTGGTGTGTCTTTGGAGGGAATACCGTACGTACTTAGGAGTATTTCATTCGAGCAGACTGCTTGCACACTGGGATACGATGCTGACATGACGAAGGGCGCAGAAGTTTGCGAAAATGGTTGTACTACCATCCGACCATTAGTATAATCATTGCGCGATAGCTTACACGAGAAGGAAAAGAGCCGAACAGCTGTGGATAATAAAAGCATTTGGCTCTTCGAGGATCCTTCTTCTACTGCCTTCTCAAAGGAGTACTACTATTGTAATCTTTTTTTGTTTTTCTGGGACCTTCGGGTCCCTTCCCCGTTGAAAAGTGAAGTGTTTCGAATACATTCATATGCCTATGTTTCTATTTTTACAAGCAAATAAATAACAAAGGATGACTCAATGCACAAGTTGATCTCATTTTGAATTTTTTTTAAACTTCTTCTATTGTATTCAAATTTGATTAGAAGGAGTCGATCGATTGTACATGCCAATCGTATAGCTTGGTGGGTGGATTGGCATTTGAAGTTTGGTCATTGTGTTCTTGTTTGTTACCACCCTCGCAAGGCACGTCCAAGTATTTCCTGTCAGAATTTATGGCATGTATGTAGTTAAATAACCTACATTATTTCAATTATGAGTTTAATTACTAGGCAAAAGCTTAAAAATCCATATATAGTTGCAGATTAAGATGAACAAATCCTTGAACCTATATCTACAAAATTGATGGCACTAACACATCCTACCAAGCGGAAAGCATGTCTACCCTACTGCTTCCAAAAGGTGGAATTATGACAATAATGTGCAACTGTTAAAATTTGGTAGCCCTCCTTCACAAATAACACACATCTAGCCATTTTTGTAGAGTAATAAAAAGGGAAATCATTCTTTCATGCATGCATATAATTGTTAGAATCTCTTGTTTGTGAAGTTGCTTAAAATACGATCTCTTCCAAACTTGAGGTCATATGATAACTAAAAAGTTTTGTATGGCGGGATTTTGCATCAAAGTACATGCGCACAATACTCACTTGTGGGCAGAAAGCCAAACAAACTCATATTACTAGGTTTGTATTAATTTGTTCTAGAAATTTCACCATCACACATGATTTTGTGCTTGCGCTAATTTTACTTAAAAAACTTCTTCCAAATTCAAATTTTCTTCAAACATGCCAACGGTACATGTCTACCAATTAATAATTAAGGGTACACCACACGTACTGCCTCGTAGGGTACATAAAAAATTACTATATTTTATGGCATGTACTAATTTCACATAATCTACAACTCAATGTTGAGTTTAATGATCAGCCCAGAACTAGAAAACAAATATACATATAGTTGCAAATTAACCTAGAAAAGCTCTAGTATCCTTTAAAACCCTAGAAAATGGCCATGCATGCATGCATCCTACCCATAATAATTAATTAAGGTCTCGATCTCTATACTGCTCACGAAGTTTGGAATTCTGGCAAATATGCAACTTGTTTCATTAATTTACCATGACGAGATAGATGCATGCACATCGATCTCTTAAAAAATATAAGGGCTCCTTTGATTCATAGGATTGATATAGGAATTATGTAGGAATTGGATCCTATAGGAAAATTTCTATACAAGTCATTTGATTCATAGGAACATATCCTATAGGAATTATTCCTACAGGAATCTTGTAGTACAAATCCTATAGGAAAAAAGCATTAGCTCATACCTCATGGAAAAATTCCTTTGCTACAATCAAAGACACACCATATTCCTATAGGATTCAACTTGGCATGACATTCCAATCCTACACCTTTCCTATTCCTACACTCTTCATATTCCTATGAATCAAAGGAGCCCTAAGTTTGTAAAGGATTTGGCATCCATATATGCTCACCGGATATATAGATAAGGCCAAGCAAACACATCGAATATTTGTTAAGAAATGTTTTTGCTATAACCTTCAATTTTTTAGATTTACATCACACACAAAGAACACACCTTTAATTTCGCCAGGTTTGTGCACTAATAAAGTACTCCTACAGTACTAGAAATTGGATTGTTCTACTCCGGAGTGATATGCTCACCGGAGTATTTTTGGATCTTAGCTGGAGCGGCGTTTGGCGGTTGCACGAAGCCGTGCTGGATGTTAAGCCTGTCGAGGCACGCCTGGTGGAAAGCGTGCGCCACCTTAGCCTCATCGGCGCGCCGCTGCAATGCTGCGTCCCTGGGATTTGCAGCCGCCGCATTCTTAGCCTGCACGAAAGCTTGCAGAGCATCCCGGCATCTATAGAGTGCCGGGAACATCACGTTATATACGAGCTCCTTGGCGGTGTTGCTCCTGCAAAGGGCGTCGCCGTGATGCGCTTCGAAAGAACGGCCTGGCTCCACGGCCGGCACCGCCTGAAGTGCGGTCGGATTAGGCGGCTGGCCACGGGAGCTCCCTGCCTCCGCATCGTTCGCGCCGGCCGGGAAGGGGATCTCACCTGCTGGCAAAGAAAACCATGCGGCATGCGCGGGCGGAAAAGCCGGCCAGGGCCGAGCGGGCGTCGCATGCGGGGTTGCGTGGGAGATCCCTGCCTCTGCATCCATCGGCCCGCACGGGAAGCGGCTGGCGAGGGGCTCCACGGCCAGCGCCGCCGCTGCGGGCTGAACAACCGACCAGTGCAGAGCGGGCGGGTTATGCCTTGGTGCGCGATGGACGAAGCGAAGGCGGCGCTGATGCTCCGCTTCCTCGTCGGTGGTAGGACTACGCGCGCGGCGACCAGAGCCAAGTCGGAAGGCCATAGCTATGTCGATTGGTCACTTAAACTGGAGAGGCTCTCTTACCATTTCGGAGAAGCGGAGTAAGAGGAAGTTGTTGCTTATACGGGTTCACTGCCACGTTGGGTTAAGAGGGGCAAAGTTGGTCAATGCCTAGGAAGTTGGAATCGTTTTGGCCCCAATTTTTTAATTACCTTGCTGTTCATCTCTCGGTCTCTCCCACCTCTTCACTATCCCTCCCCTTGCCTCCTTTCATGCTTCATCGTAGTGCATCTTGTTTTTCTAGCACCTTCACAAAAATCATACACATTTGGCCGATTCTGTCATTGTGTGCACTAATAAAGTAAAAAAAATCCATTATATGTGAATAAACGTTTAATACACTAGCTCGCAAAGATGTTTCTCTAGGCGATATGCACAATGCCTGCCAAAAATGGGTCATGATAACTAAATTTCGTGTTAATTTTTGCATGACATGTACTCACTTGTGTATGAAGCCAAGCAAACTCATAATCTATACCAAAAAAATGTGAAAGAGTTCTTTTTAGTATCCTTCATACATGGGGTTCCTATTTTTTACTTTCTATTTTTACTAGTTACAAGTACTCATGCATGAAAACTTTTGAAAATATGTGCATTTTGGGCTGTGTGGAGACATGGTACAATAATATATTCAAGTTGATATACAAAGTCTAGACATATTCAAACTAGACAAATAATGTATCTAACCCCTAACCCTAAACTCTGTCTTATGAAGTCAAGCATGCATGAAGAGAATTGGTTTTGGGTTTCAAACATGGAAATTTCAAAATCATCCCAAAAGCTTCATTTTAGAGCGACTAAGAAGGATCCAGGCTTACCTTTCCATTTTCATGTTTTAAACTTGTTTAAATCTTGGTCAAATCTAGGATTTGACCACGATTCAAATGGGCATAAAATAAAAAAATGAAAAAATGAAAAACCAAAGCGCACATAGTCTTCTTATATGTCATATAGTAAGCATTAAAGTTGGTAAACAAGGTCTAGACATATTCAAACTAGACAAATCATGTATCTACCCCCTAACCCCTAAACTCTGTCTTATGACGAAGTCAAGCATGAAGATTAAGTGGTTTTGGGTTTCAAACATGGAAATTTCAAAAACCTCCCAAAAACTTCATTTTAGGGTGACTAAGAAGGATACAGGCTTCCCTTTTCATTTTCATGTTCTATACTTGTTTAAATCTTGGTCAAACCTAGGATTTGACCAAGATTCAAATGTGCATCAAAATTCCAAAAAAATCAGAAAAACGAAAAACCAAAGCACATAGTTTTCTTATGTCATATAGTAAGCATTAAAGTTGATAAACAAGGGTCTAGACATATTCAAACAAGAAAAATCATGTATCTACCCCTAACCCTAAACTTTGTCTTATGTAGTCAAGCATGAAGAGAAGTGGTTTTGGGTTTCAAATATGGAAATTTCAAAAACCTATCAAAAGCTTCATTTTAGAGTGACTAAGAAGGATCCATGCTTACCTTTTCATTTTCATATTTGAAACTTGTTTAAATCATTGTCAAACCTAGGATTTGACCAAGATTTAAATGGGCATAAAATTAAAAAAATCGGAAAAATGAAAAACAAAAGCACATAGTCTTCTTATGTCACATATATATATAGTAAGCATTCAAAAGTTGATAAACAAGGTCTAGCTAGACATATTCAAATAAGACAAATCATGTATCTACCCCTCTAACCCTAAACTCTGTCTTATGAAGTCAAGCATGAAGAGAAGTGGTTTTAGGTTTCAAACATGGAAATTTCAAAAACCTCCCAAAAACTTCATTTTAGAGTGACTAAGAAGGATACATGTTTCCCTTTTCATTTTCATGTTTTAAACTTGTTTAAATCTTGGTCAAACCTAGGATTTGACCAAGATACAAATGGGCACAAAAAAATGAAAAACAAAAAGCACATAGTGTTCTTATGTCATATCGTAAGCATTCAAGTTGATAAACAAGGTCTAGATATATCCAAACCAGACAAATCATGTATGTACCCCGTGTCGATCTTATGAAGTCTAGCGTGAAGAAAAGTCGTTTTGGTCGGGTTTCAAACATGGAAATTTCAAGAACATCCCAAAAGCTTCATTTTAGAGCGACTAAGAAGGATCCAGGCTTACCTTTCCATTTTCATGATTTAAACTTGTTTAAATCTTGGTCAAATCTTGCTCAAGCATGAAGATAAGTGGTTTTGGGTTTCAAACATGGAAATTTCAAAAAACCTCCCAAAAACTTCATTTTAGGGTGACTAAGAAGGATACAGGCTTCGCTTTTCATTTTCGTGTTCTATATATACTTGTTTAAATCTTGGTCAAACCTAAGATTTGACCAAGATTCAAATGTGCATCAAAATTCTAAAAAAATCAGAAAAATGAAAAACCAAAGCACATAGTCTTCTTATGTCATATAGTAAGCATTAAAGTTGATAAACATGGTCTAGACATATTCAAACCATACAAATCATGTATCTACCCCTAACCCCTAAACTATGTCTTATGAAGTCAAGCATGAAGAGAAGTGGTTTTGGGTTTCAAACATGGAAATTTCAAAAACCGCCCAAAAACTTTATTTTAGAGTGACTAAGAAGGATACATGCTTCCCTTTTCATTTTCATGTTTTAAACTTGTTTAAATCTTGGTCAAACCTAGGATTTGATAAACATGATCTAGACATATTCAAACCAGACAAATCATGTATCTACCCCCTATCGACCCTAAACTTCGTCTTATGAAGTCAAGAATGAAGAGAAGTGGTTTTGGGTTTCAAACATGGAAATTTCAAAAACCTCCCAAAATTAAAGCTTCATTTTAGAGTGACTAGTTAAGAAGGATCCAGGCTTACCTTTTCATTTTCATGTTTTAAACTTGTTTAAATCTTGGTCAAACCTAGGATTTGACCAATATTCAAATGGGCATAAAATAAAAAATAAATAAAATAAAAAACCAAAGCACATAGTCTTCTTATGTCATATAGTAAGCATTCAAGTTCATAAACAAGGTCTAGACATATTCAAACCAGACAAATCATGTACCCCCTAACCCTAAACTTTGTCTTAATTATATATGAAGTCAAGCATGAAGCGAGAGAAGTGTGGTTTTGGGTTTCAAACATGGAAATTTCAAAAACCTCCCAAAAAGCTTCATTTTAATTAGACTGGCTGGTTAATTAAGAAGGATCCATGATTAATTACCTTTTCATTGTCATGTTTTAAACTTGTTTAAATCTTGGTCGAACCTAGGATTTGACCAAGATTCAAATGGGCATAAAATTTCAGAAAAAAATCGAAAGAATGAAAAACCAAAGCACATAGCCTTCTTATGTCATATAGTAAGCATTCAAATTGATAAACATGGTCTAGACATATTCAAACCAGAAAAATCATGTATCTACCCCTAACCCTAAACTCTGTCTTATGAAGTCAAGCATGAGCAGAAGTACGGTGGTTTTGGGTTTCAAACATGGTAAATTCAAGAACCTCCCAAAAGCTTCATTTTAGAGTTACTAAGAGAAAGATCCAGACTTAATTACCTTATCATTTTCACATGTTAAACTTGTTTAAATCTTGCTCAACAAACCTAGGATTTTACCAAGATTCTCAAATGGGCATAAAAATCAAAAAATGAAATACCAATGCACATAGGCCTCTTATGTCATATAGTAAGCATTCAAGTTGATAAACAAGGTCTAGACATATTCAAACAAGACAAATCATGTATCTACCCCCTATCGACCCTAAACTTCGTCTTATGAAGTCAAGCATGAAGAGAAGTGGTTTTGGGTTTCAAACATGGAAATTTCAAAAACCTCCCAAAATTCAGCTTCATTTTAGAGCGACTAAGAAGGATCGATGCTTACCTTTTCATTTCCATGTTTTAAACTTATTTAAATCTTGGTCAAACCTAGGATTTGACCAAGATTCAAATGGGCATAAAAATTCAGACAAAAAATCTAAAGAATGAAAAACCAAAGCACATAGCCTTCTTAATTATGTCATATAGTAAACACTCAAGTTGATAAACAAGGTCTAGACATATTCAAACCAGAAAAATCATGTGTATATCTACCCCTAACCCTAAACTCTGTCTTATGAAGTCAATCATGAAGAGAATTGGTTTTGGGTTTCAAACATGGAAATTTCAAGTACGTCCCAAAAGCTTCATATATTTTAGAGTGACTAATTAAGAAGGATCTTGGCTTACGTTTTCATTTTCATGCTTGAAACTTGTTTAAATCTTGGTTGAACCTAGGATTTGACCAGAATCAAATGTGCATAAAATTCTTAAAAAAATAGAAAAATGAAAAACAAAAGCACATGGTCTTCTTATGTCATATAGTAAGCATTCAAGTTGATAAACAAGGTTTAGACATATTCAAACCAGACAAATCATGTATCTACCCCCTAACCCTAAACTCGGTCTTATGAAGTCTAGCATGAGGAGAAGTCGTTTTGGGTGTCAAACGTTTAAGCCAAAAGCCCCATTTCAAATATTTCAAACTTATTCAAATTTGGTTCAAATTTGAAAGACACACAAGTTATAGCACACATAGTGCATACATTCTCACACATACTGCACTAGATGCTAACCCGGCCTATAGTTTGAGGCCATTGGATGAGGTCGAAAAAAATCTTGGATTAGAAATGGGGTTGTTCGAACCCCGTAGTTGGATTTTTTGAACCTTGATCTGTAGTACTGGGCAAAACCCTAGTTTAACCTATTTAATTATAGATTCGTAGGTCGATTTTTCTACCTTTTTATTATTACTATGCAGCACATGTGTGTTTGCCCGTCGAGTGAAACTCGGAGGAAGAGGGATCACTCGGAAGGAGAGAAGAAGGGAGAGAATTATGGTGTCTCCCCTTTTTCGGGTGATGATGTTGACTTTTGTGCAGGGTTTGTCAGTGAGCAGGAGGTGCGAGCGAGCGAGCGAGCGAGCGAGTCGAGCGAGGCCGAGAATGAGAGAGATTTTTTTTTTGTGAGAGGGACAACCGAAGGATCCTGAAGGACCCACAGACTTCCAATACGCATCCTGATGCGCCTTCTCTTGACAAAGAAAATGGCTGGGAGTTTGCGTACCTATTGCACGTGACTTGTGCTCACTGAAGTGTGGGACCTCACGCATGGGCACCACACGTAAGTGACAGACCTGCTGGTGTAAAAGCTCGGTTGATTATTATAGTGCATTAGAACAAAGTTTCCTATGGATTCAAGGGTAGGAAATCCAAGTTAACTCATTTACATGACATTATTTTTTCCATGAAGCAAAGTTAACGCACCTATCAATTGGTACATTTTGGAGTGACTAAGAAGGATCCAGGCTTACTTATTCGTTTTCACGTGTAAAACTTGTCTAAATCTTGGTCAAACAAAATTGGCAGAAAATTCAAAAAAAAACAGAAAAATGAAAAACCAAAGCACATAGTCTTCTTATGTCATATAGTAAGCATTAAAGTTGATAAACAAGGTCTAGACATATTCAAACCATACAAATCATGTATCTACCCGCTAACCCCTAAACTATGTCTTAAGAAGTCAAGCATGAAGAGAAGTGGTTTTGGGTTTCAAACATGGAAATTTCAAAAACCTCCCAAAACTTTATTTTAGGGTGACTAAGAAGGATACAGGCTTCCCTTTTCATTTTCATGTTCTATACTTGTTTAAATCTTGGTCAAACCTAGGATTTGACCAAGATTCAAATGGGCACAAAAAAATAAAAAAATAAAAGCACATAGTGTTCTTATGTCATATCGTAAGCATTCAAGTTGATAAACAAGGTCTAGATATATCCAAACCAGACAAATCATGTATCTACTCCCTATCGACCCTAAACTTCGTCTTATGAAGTCAAGCATGAAGAGAAGTGGTTTTGGGTTTCAAACATGGAAATTTCAAAAACCTCCCAAAATTCAGCTTCATTTTAGAGCGACTAAGAAGGATCGATGCTTACCTTTTCATTTCCACGTTTTAAACTTATTTAAATCTTGGTCAAACCTAGGATTTGACCAAGATTCAAATGGGCATAAAAATTCAGACAAAAAATCTAAAGAATGAAAAACCAAAGCACATAGCCTTCTTAATTATGTCATATAGTAAACACTCAAGTTGATAAACAAGGTCTAGACATATTCAAACCAGAAAAATCATGTGTATATCTACCCCTAACCCTCAACTCTGTCTTATGAAGTCAATCTAGGATTTAACCAAGATTCAAATGGGCATAAAATAAAAAAACAGAAAAATGAAAAACCAAAGCGCACATAGTCTTCTTATATGTCATATAGTAAGCATTAAAGTTGATAAACAAGGTCTGGACATATTCAAACTAGCTAGACAAATCATGTATCTACCCCCTAACCCCTAAACTCTGTCTTATGACGAAGTCAAGCATGAAGATAAGTGGTTTTGGGTTTCAAACATGGAAATTTCAAAAACCTCCCAAAAACTTCATTTTAGGGTGACTAATTAAGAAGGATACAGGCTTCCCTTTTCATTTTCATGTTCTATACTTGTTTAAATCTTGGTCAAACCTAGGATTTGACCAAGATTCAAATGTGCATCAAAATTCCAAAAAAAATCAGAAAAATGAAAAACCAAAACACATAGTTTTCTTATGTCACATACATATATATAGTAAGCATTCAAAAGTTGATAAACAAGGTCTAGCTAGACATATTCAAATAAGACAAATCATGTATCTACCCCTCTAAAACCATAAACTCTGTCTTATGAAGTCAAGCATGAAGAGAAGTGGTTTTTGGTTTCAAACATGGAAATTTCAAAAACCTCCCAAAATTAAAGCTTCATTTTATAGTGACTAGTTAAGAAGGATCCAGGCTTACCTTTTCATTTTCATGTTTTAAACTTGTTTAAATCTTGGTCAAACCTAGGATTTGACCAATATTCAAATGGGCATAAAATAAAAAATAAATAAAATAAAAAACCAAAGCACATAGTCTTCTTATGTCATATAGTAAGCATTCAAGTTCATAAACAAGGTCTAGACATCATGTACCCCCTAACCCTAAACTTTGTCTTAATTATATATGAAGTCAAGCATGAAGCAGAGAAGTGTGGTTTTGGGTTTCAAACATGGAAATTTCAAAAACCTCCCAAAAAGCTTCATTTTAATTAGACTGGCTGGTTAATTAAGAAGGATCCATGATTAATTACCTTTTCATTGTCATGTTTTAAACTTGTTTAAATCTTGGTCGAACCTAGGATTTGACCAAGATTCAAATGGGCATAAAATTTCAGAAAAAAATCGAAAGAATGAAAAACCAAAGCACATAGCCTTCTTATGTCATATAGTAAGCATTCAAATTGATAAACATGGTCTAGACATATTCAAACCAGAAAAATCATGTATCTACCCCTAACCCTAAACTCTGTCTTATGAAGTCAAGCATGAACAGAAGTACGGTGGTTTTGGGTTTCAAACATGGTAAATTCAAGAACCTCCCAAAAGCTTCATTTTAGAGTTACTAAGAGAAAGATCCAGACTTAATTACCTTATCATTTTCACATGTTAAACTTGTTTAAATCTTGCTCAACAAACCTAGGATTTTACCAAGATTCTCAAATGGGCATAAAAATCAAAAAATGAAATACCAATGCACATAGTCCTCTTATGTCATATAGTAAGCATTCAAGTTGATAAACAAGGTCTAGACATATTCAAACAAGACAAATCATGTATCTACCCCCTATCGACCCTAAACTTCGTCTTATGAAGTCAAGCATGAAGAGAAGTGGTTTTGGGTTTCAAACATGGAAATTTCAAAAACCTCCCAAAATTCAGCTTCATTTTAGAGCGACTAAGAAGGATCGATGCTTACCTTTTCATTTCCATGTTTTAAACTTATTTAAATCTTGGTCAAACCTAGGATTTGACCAAGATTCAAATGGGCATAAAAATTCAGACAAAAAATCTAAAGAATGAAAAACCAAAGCACATAGCCTTCTTAATTATGTCATATAGTAAACACTCAAGTTGATAAACAAGGTCTGGACATATTCAAACCAGAAAAATCATGTGTATATCTACCCCTAACCCTAAACTCTGTCTTATGAAGTCAATCATGAAGAGAATTGGTTTTGGGTTTCAAACATGGAAATTTCAAGTACGTCCCAAAAGCTTCATATATTTTAGAGTGACTAATTAAGAAGGATCTTGGCTTACGTTTTCATTTTCATGCTTGAAACTTGTTTAAATCTTGGTTGAACCTAGGATTTGACCAGAATCAAATGTGCATAAAATTCTTAAAAAAAATAGAAAAATGAAAAACAAAAGCACATGGTCTTCTTATGTCATATAGTAAGCATTCAAATTGATAAACAAGGTTTAGACATATTCAAACCAGACAAATCATGTATCTACCCCCTAACCCTAAACTCGGTCTTATGAAGTCTAGCATGAGGAGAAGTCGTTTTGGGTTTCAAACGTTTAAGCCAAAAGCCCCATTTCAAATATTTCAAACTTATTCAAATTTGGTTCAAATTTGAAAGACACACAAGTTATAGCACACATAGTACATACATTCTCACACATACTGCACTAGATGCTAACCCGGCCTATAGTTTGAGGCCATTGGATGAGGTCGAAAAAAATCTTGGATTAGAAATGGGGTTGTTCGAACCCCATAGTTGGATTTTTTGAACCTTGATCTGTAGTACTGGGCAAAACCCTAGTTTAACCTATTTAATTATAGATTCGTAGGTCGATTTTTCTACCTTTTTATTATTACTATGCAGCACATGTGTGTTTGCCCGTCGAGTGAAACTCGGAGGAAGAGGGATCACTCGGAAGGAGAGAAGAAGGGAGAGAATTATGGTGTCTCCCCTTTTTCGGGTGATGATGTTGACTTTTGTGCAGGGTTTGTCAGTGAGCAGGAGGTGCGAGCGAGCGAGCGAGTCGAGCGAGGCCGAGAATGAGAGAGATTTGTTTTTTTTTTGTGAGAGGGACAACCGAAGGATCCAGAAGGACCCACAGACTTCCAATACGCATCCTGATGCGTCTTCTCTTGACAAAGAAAAAGGCTGGGAGTTTGCGTACCTATTGCACGTGACTTGTGCTCACTGAAGTGTGGGACCTCACGCATGGGCACCACACGTAAGTGACAGACCTGCTGGTGTAAAAGCTCGGTTGATTATTATAGTGCATTAGAACAAAGTTTCCTATGGATTCAAGGGTAGGAAATCCAAGTTAACTCATTTACATGACATTATTTTTTCCATGAAGCAAAGTTAACGCACCTATCAATTGGTACATTTTGGAGTGACTAAGAAGGATCCAGGCTTACTTATTCGTTTTCACGTGTAAAACTTGTCTAAATCTTGGTCAAACAAAATTGGCAGAAAATTCAAAAAAAAAACAGAAAAATGAAAAACGAAAGCACATAGTCTTCTTATGTCATATAGTAAGCATTAAAGTTGATAAACAAGGTCTAGACATATTCAAACCATACAAATCATGTATCTACCCGCTAACCCCTAAACTATGTCTTAAGAAGTCAAGCATGAAGAGAAGTGGTTTTGGGTTTCAAACATGGAAATTTCAAAAACCTCCCAAAAACTTCATTTTAGGGTGACTAAGAAGGATACAGGCTTCCCTTTTCATTTTCATGTTCTATACTTGTTTAAATCTTGGTCAAACCTAGGATTTGACCAAGATTCAAATGTGCATCAAAATTCCAAAAAAAATCAGAAAAATGAAAAACCAAAGCACATAGTTTTCTTATGTCACATACATATATATAGTAAGCATTCAAAAGTTGATAAACAAGGTCTAGCTAGACATATTCAAATAAGACAAATCATGTATCTACCCCTCTAAAACCATAAACTCTGTCTTATGAAGTCAAGCATGAAGAGAAGTGGTTTTTGGTTTCAAACATGGAAATTTCAAAAACCTCCCAAAATTAAAGCTTCATTTTAGAGTGACTAGTTAAGAAGGATCCAGGCTTACCTTTTCATTTTCATGTTTTAAACTTGTTTAAATCTTGGTCAAACCTAGGATTTGACCAATATTCAAATGGGCATAAAATAAAAAAATAAATAAAATAAAAAACCAAAGCACATAGTCTTCTTATGTCATATAGTAAGCATTCAAAAGTTCATAAACAAGGTCTAGACATATTCAAACCAGACAAATCATGTACCCCCTAACCCTAAACTTTGTCTTAATTATATATGAAGTCAAGCATGAAGCAGAGAAGTGTGGTTTTGGGTTTCAAACATGGAAATTTCAAAAACCTCCCAAAAAGCTTCATTTTAATTAGACTGGCTGGTTAATTAAGAAGGATCCATGATTAATTACCTTTTCATTGTCATGTTTTAAACTTGTTTAAATCTTGGTCGAACCTAGGATTTAACCAAGATTCAAATGGGCATAAAAATTCAGAAAAAAATCGAAAGAATGTAAAACCAAAGCACATAGCCTTCTTATGTCATATAGTAAGCATTCAAATTGGTAAACATAGTCTAGACATATTCAAACCAGAAAAATCATGTATCTACCCCTAACCCTAAACTCTGTCTTATGAAGTCAAGCATGAAAAGAAGTACAGTGGTTTTGGGTTTCAAACATGGTAAATTCAAGAACCTCCCAAAAGCTTCATTTTAGAGTTACTAAGAGAAAGATCCAGACTTAATTACCTTATCATTTTCACATGTTAAACTTGTTTAAATCTTGCTCAATAAACCTAGGATTTTACCAAGATTCTCAAATGGGCATAAAAATCAAAAAATGAAATACCAATGCACATAGTCCTCTTATGTCATATAGTAAGCATTCAAGTTGATAAACAAGGTCTAGACATATTCAAACAAGACAAATCATGTATCTACCCCCTATCGACCCTAAACTTCGTCTTATGAAGTCAAGCATGAAGAGAAGTGGTTTTGGGTTTCAAACATGGAAATTTCAAAAACCTCCCAAGATTCAGCTTCATTTTAGAGCGACTAAGAAGGATCGATGCTTACCTTTTCATTTCCATGTTTTAAACTTATTTAAATCCTGGTCAAATCTAGGATTTGACCAAGATTCAAATGGGCATAAAATAAAAAAACCGAAAAATGAAAAACCAAAGCGCACATAGTCTTCTTATATGTCATATAGTAAGCATTAAAGTTGATAAACAAGGTCTAGACATATTCAAACTAGCTAGACAAATCATGTATCTACCCCCTAACCCCTAAACTCTGTCTTATGACGAAGTCAAGCATGAAGATAAGTGGTTTTAGGTTTCAAACATGGAAATTTCAAAAACCTCCCAAAAACTTCATTTTAAGGTGACTAATTAAGAAGGATACATGCTTCCCTTTTCATTTTCATGTTCTATATATACTTGTTTAAATCTTGGTCAAACCTAGGATTTGACCAAGATTCAAATGTGCATCAAAATTCCAAAAAATATCAGAAAAATGAAAAACCAAAGCACATAGTTTTCTTATGTCATATAGTAGCATTAAAGTTGATAAACAAGGTCTAGACATATTCAAACAAGAAAAATCATGTATCTACTCCCTAACCCTAAACTTTGTCTTATGTAGTCAAGCATGAAGAGAAGTGGTTTTGGGTTTCAAATATGGAAATTTCAAAAACCTACCAAAAGCTTCATTTTAGAGTGACTAAGAAGGATCAATGCTTACCTTTTCATTTTCATATTTTAAACTTGTTTAAATCATTGTCAAACCAGGATTTGACCAAGATTTAAATGGGCATAAAATTAAAAAAATCAGAAAAATGAAAAACAAAAGCACATAGTCTTCTTATGTCACATATATATATAGTAAGCATTCAAAAGTTGACAAAAAAGGTCTATACATATTCAAATAAGACAAATCATGTATCTACCCCTAACCCTAAACTCTGTCTTATGAAGTCAAGCATGAAGAGAAGTGGTTTTTGGTTTCAAACATGGAAATTTCAAAAACCTCCCAAAAGCTTCATTTTAGAGTGACTAAGAAGGATCCAGGCTTACCTTTTCATTTTCATGTTTTAAACTTGTTTAAATCTTGGTCAAACCTAGGATTTGACCAATATTAAAATGGGCATAAAATAAAAAAATAAAAAAAACCAAAGCACATAGTCTTCTTATGTCATATAGTAAGCATTCAAGTTCATAAACAAGGTCTAGACATATTCAAACCAGACAAATCATGTATCTACCCCCTATCGACCCTAAACTTCGTCTTATGAAGTCAAGCATGAAGAGAAGTGGTTTTGGGTTTCAAACATGGAAATTTCAAAAACCTGCAAAAAGCTTCATTTTAGAGCGAGTAAGAAGGATCGATGCTTATCTTTTCATTTTCATGTTTTAAACTTATTTAAATCTTGGTCAAACCTAGGATTTGACCAAGATTCAAATGGGCATAAAAATTCAGACAAAAATCTAAAGAATGAAAAACCAAAGCACGTACATAGCCTTCTTAATTATGTCATATAGTAAACATTCAAGTTGATAAACAAGGTCTAGACTTATTCAAACCAGAAAAATCGTGTATCTACCCCTAACCCTAATTAAACTCTGTCTTATGAAGTCAAGCATGAAGAAAAGTGGTTTTGAGTTTCAAGCATGCATGGAAATTTCGAGAACCTCCCAAAAGCTTCATTTTATAGTGACTACGAAGGATCCATGCTTACACCTTTTCATTTTCAAGTTTTAACTTGTTTAAAACCTGGTCAAACCTGGGATTTGACCAAGATTCAAATGGGCATAAAATTCAAAAAAATTAGATAAATGAAAAACCATAGCACATAGTCTTCTTATGTCATATAGTAAGCATTCAAGTGGATAAACAAGCTCTAGACATACTGAAACCAGACAAATCATGTATCTACCCCTATCCCTAAACTATGTCTTATGAAGTCTAGCATGAAAAGAAGTGGTTTTGGGTTTCAAACATGGAAATTTCAAAAACCTCCCAAAAGCTTCATTTTGGATTGACTAAGGAGGATCCAGGCTTACTTTTTCATTTTCATGTTTTAAACTTGTTTAAATCTAGGTCAAACCTAGGATTTTACCAAGATTCAAATGGACATAAAAAATCAACAGTTTACAACAGCACACAAAATAAACATGAAATTACATCTAAATCCCTAACTTTTACATGGAGGACCCCAGGCTGAAAGCAAGAAATGCGATCGGGTCTTGAATCTTGATGCGTCTTCTCTTGACAAAGAAGATCACTGGGAGTTTGCGTACGTACAACACGTCACTTGTGCTCACTGAAGTGTGGGACATGACGCATGCATGGGCAACACACGTAAGTGACATGGATTCAAGGGTAGGGAAGCCAAGAGAAAAAACGAGAATTTGGACAAAAATAACCCAATCTTGCTAGTATGTGGAAAGTTTGTTTTTCCCAATCTTTTCGACTTTGGGTTATTTCTGTCTATTTTGCCGAAAAAACGAGGACAGAGACTGGAAACGGTGATGCATCTAGCTTCAGAGTACGTCAGATTAAGACTTCATGAGCAACACTAGTCTGACGTAAGTACAGTGTATATAGACAAGACAGGGACTAGACATTGCTACCCACGTCCCTCTGCGCCCCTTCAAAGAAATCATACTCCGTACTAGAATCTCGAAACGTAGGAATTAGTCTGACACGATTTCTGATTGTTTAATTCATAGGATTGCAATTTTCAGAATTCATTGACAATACATTTTTATACAAAAACAAAAAATCCTTCATTGTGTAACCGTATGTTACTACTAGTATTTCTTTTGGTTTTCACACGCAATCAAATGTTATTGGATCCAAATACCGTTGTTTCTCAATCCTATATATTTGGAGATGATCATCACTCTCTAATCATACAATTTTCATATTCCCGCACTTTGAAAATCTTGCGAATAATCAAAGCAGCCAAAATGTATGGTGTGTATTGTATATGTTTATGCCATGCTTAGTTTCATCGAATATTGTTTGGTTGCATCGCGGGGAAACCGCGTGAATTTAGATTAATTGTTGCATGTTTGTTTGTGGTGTGACCAACTGCTTTTGCAACGAAACAACCCCCACCATGTACGCATTGTTTGGGTCGCATGCATGATGTGTACAAAATGTTAAAATAGAAATAATGTAGGAATTGAATATGATTGCATGTTGAATTAATCCTATATGAGAGAAATCACACAAATTTGAATTGCATGTTCTTTGGTTGTAGTGCTACACAAAAAACACGTGAATTAGTATGAATTATCATGTATTCAAGAATCAAAGGAGCCACTGAGATTTGAATCCCACAAAATTTCTATGAATTTTCTTTGAACCAAACAAGCCCAACAAGATTCCAAAGGAATATAATACAACGAACAAACAACTTCCGTTGTTGGAATATTTCCTTAGGACATCAATCCAATAGAAACTATATGATCCAGTTTCAGCGACAATCTGGTCGGTGTAGGCTCGAGGAGGCCAATTGTATATATATGTTTGGACCCGGTTGGTTGAGTGATCATGCTCGTGACATCCAGCCTGAAAGGTAAAATTCGGGCAAGGCCAGCGTGACGCCACAATACTTTTGAAATATTCAAAAGCGCGTAATATTTGTGAAATTTTAATAATAGCTACTACTTATGTGAATTTTTTTCGTTCATACGCTTATTGGGGGGTAGGCTAACCCTAATGGCCTCCTCAAGATCCCTACCTCTACCAAGGTTTCCCGAGTTCATCCACCTCGACGGGTTCCTTGCCACTTTCGACCATGTTGTGGGCATCATTTCGGATTCCCGTACCACGGCCAGTCCTTTTCAGGAGTCCCGAACCCGATGCCATAATATTTGTTTGAAAAAAATTCAAGACCGCACAATGTTTGTTGAAATAAATGAATAAGCATTTTTAAATAGCTAAATAAAAGAAGTATGAATTTTGAAAAATTTATTTTTTCTAAAACATTAATTGGAGCATTGACATGTTGAACCCACTTGTCGATTTTGCTATCAACATGACTAACTAGCTGATTAGATAACCAAGTGGTGAAATTTGCAACATATTAGACCACCACATGGTGGAAACAGGAAAAAAAATGTCCAAGTGGTGGTTTGTGCAACATATAGAGCAGTACAGTATATGGTAGTACAAGATGAATGTACCGCCGTGGGCCCGTGGTAATATATCATGATGATGGCAGAGGATCTTTTCTCTGCTTTGAAAGCTGTCCCGGAGCTGATTTGATGAGACAAAATACAGCTCCACGGCGTGCAAGGACAGTATACAATACATTAGCTTCTTCTCGGGTCACACGCCTTCACGACAGGTGCAGTAGTGCAGCAGAGACCAGAGAGAGAAGGCACGCCCGTAGTACTCGTATTATTGATTTCAATTCAAATTGTTTTTTTTGCCTGCTTCTCCGTCTTCTTCATCTCCATCTTCTCTGGCGACCCCGCCTACACCAGCAGCCCCTGCACCACCGCCGCCATGCCTTTTTCGGATCATCTCGAGCCACCTGTTTGATGGTACTAGTAGGAGTTGTGGACTTTTATCCATATCGCTCTACCAGCTGCCGCTCGCACTGTCCTCCAATACCTCATACCCAAACGCCAGCGTCCCACTCCCACACCCCCACACCCACTTGACCGCATCCTTCCAATGGCGAGATCGATCAATGAGAGTGGCAGTTCTTGGGTGTTTCCTGATGGCCCCCTTGAAGAAATCGCATCCCGATGCGATGTCATCACCGCCGCGAGCCTCGTCGGTTCATGCAAGTTTTATCATGATTCAGCAACACAAAGTGTAGCTCGCACGCATCTCAGCCGTTTGGCATGCCTGTGTTCTTCATACTCACCAACCGAGGTACCGCCCGCGCACAATCCCTTCTCCCGCGTCCACAAGTTCAAGCAGTAGGGTGCGCAGAAGGACAAGCAGCATGATGCAAAAGATCGCAAGGGTACCTTGTGCCAACTGACGCCGCTGGATAGGATCTCTTCCGATGCCGTGATTCCAGATGGTGGTACGGGCATGTGGGCAGGCGCGAATGGAGATTGGATCACCCTTCTTGGCTTCCCCTGGAATTGGGAGCTTGTCAATGTGTACACTGGTCGCCGGATTCCTCTACCACCAATAAGTGAGTTTAAATCCACCCCGGATAAACTTGTGTTCGAGTCTAATGATCAACATCTTCAACTGCTGAAGATAGCTATTTGCCGAGTTCCAACAGCTGCTTCAAATTATACTAGTTTCTCTGTTCTTGCCATCTTCAACGCGGCAATTGCAGTCCTTCACTGTGCTTCTAGCAGATGGACAGTTCTTGACAACCAGTTCTTAGCGTACGGCTACTCCGATGCAATCATCCACAAGGGTATTGTATTTGCTGTAACTCAGACAGGCGAAGTTTATGCATGGAATCAACTTTCTTGGGGTAATTTTTCTCATCTCATATGATGTGTTTTCGCTATTACCTGCTAGTTTCAGATTTAGCTTTAGCCTTTTTCTTTTTGTTGTGCAGTTTTCGTGTCATGCCTGTACCTTTCCCCCTCTATATTCAATCAAAATCGGCAGCGATATGCCTTTGAGTCAAAATAAAGTACTCCCTCCGATCCAAATCAAATTGACTCAGCTTTGTCTAGCCAGTGCATCTAGCTAGACAAACTTGAGTCAATTAATTTGTGCATATCTAGCTAGACACATCCAGTTGAGTCAATTAATTTGGATCGGAGGCAGTATTTTAGCTACATCATTATTCATGTATGTAATGAACTAATCAAGTTTTGCTGAACTGACTTCAAGCTGTGCTTTCCTTGGCAAGGTCCTTTGTTGATCAGCACGGCACCTATTCTGCCAGAACTTGATGAACAAGGTCGGTACAATCTTGGCTCCTGGTGGTTAGCACGATCTCCTGATGGTTCTAGACTTTTTTTGGTCCATACAGGGGCGTTGCGACGGGCGGGATTATACTTGGACTGGTTCGGATTTTACCTGCTGCTTGCTACCTCGAGGGTCGTCATGGTCGCACTATTCGCGGGTATGGTAAGGGTTTACTTGGCTGCGAGGTGTACAGCATGGACACCCGGTCGATTGATGCCACCGAGGCCATGGAGGAGGATTATTTCCCTTGGATCATATTCTCTCTTCCTTGGAGTGAACTATCCGATTATCATTCCAGTAGAAGACGGGGCAGAACATGACCGTCCAAATATGGCAAGAAGCAACTCTGTTTACACATCGCACCATGCAGTAGGCCTTGCATATCCTCCTTCTCCAGAAATTTGCCGCTTCAGTTTGAATTCTGAAGACTGTACTGTTGGTTTCCAAACCAACATTAGATGGACATGGCGGCAGGTTCCGTTGTGGCTCATCCCAAGCTTCGCCATTCCCGGCAATGGAACCTGCCTTCGCGTCACAGGTCCAGAAAGAAGGGCTGATGTACTTTATGTAATACTCGTGTTGTAATGCAAGATTTGTATCTGTTGAACTATTTCATTTGCATGTTTATCTCTACCTAGGCTACTCCCTTTCCGTAGTTGTGTTGTACTATCTATTGAACTATTTCCTTTGCCTGTTATCTCTACCTAGGCTACTCCTCCGTAGTTGTTAAATTGATGTAATGCTCCTACAATGCAGGCTACACTGGGCGTGTGGCCTGTAATGTTATCAAACACCTTTTGTACTCGTTCTAGTAAGCATTTCACACTATAGCTCACATAATTAAAGTACTCCTACAACGTATTAGTTGAAAGATATCTCTCATAAGTAAGTACCCCTCTTTGAGCTTATGCGAAACATAAATGACTATTTTAGAAATATATACTCTCGACACAAGATTATATTAAAAACAATGGTACATAGTTCTATTAGAAAAAGAAAGTGTGAATAGTAGAATGATGGAGAAGTGTTTTTTGAGGTCTGTGCATAGCTAGTGTTCATGGTGCAAAAGCACTTAGACTAGTCACAATGGGAAGTATCGTAGACTGATACTAGTCTATGATACAACACCTTCAATGCATAGTATCATGAATTAGTATCATGCAATGTTGCGAAAAACCAATTATTCATTTCTTTCCAAATAGACTAGCTTTGCGAGGATGACAAAACATTTCTTTATTGCCCTCTCGTATGAATCACCTCCATACATCACCTCTCATACCGATTGAAAGCCATGCCAAATCGTTGGTTCAAGACCATGAATACCAAGCCAATTTTGTTAGCTAGTTGGACCACCCTCGGATTGAGAACCAACGGTTGAAAGAAAGGTGGGCGCCAACTCATATTTTTTTCTCGAGAGTCTGACACTTGATGTTGATTGCAAAGTTCACAAAGGCCAAAATTTTGACATCCTCTTTGTGCAAGTCTTGCCACCATCCAAACTCGGTTTTGAAGTACCAACCAAGAAAAAAAAGCTTGCACTTTGGAGGACCCCATGAACCATGAAAATTTTGAAAAACTTCCAGTAAATCATGCATATTTCGATTTATATTTTGGTGAAGTTTCATTCGATTTGAATCATAGGTTTGTGAGCAAATATATATTTAGTTTAAACTAGTGCTCGAGTACGTAAGAATCTATTTAATCACAAGCTAGTCATCCGAATGGGATGAAATATTCATAGATTTTAAAACAAGGAATCTACATATTACTGGATTTTTTTTTCAAAATTTTCTGAATAGTTTTTCTTTTTTAGCTTCGAAATAAGAGATAGTTTGGAACGTTGGATCTCAAATGGATGGTAGATGGTGGGACACAGTCACAATGTATCTTGGAAGCATCAAGTCACTGAAGCTCTGTCCGGTTTCCAAACCAAGCTAGGAAAGGCATTGAAAATGAAGTTCTGCTCTAAAACATTTCTCATTCCATTTTGGTGCTCACGCGGTTGCATGCTGCCCACGTGTTAAGGTACGTGTCTCTGGCATGTAGAGAACTACGATTATTGGCGAAAAATATATCGAAATGGAAACTGTAAAAAAAAGCCCTCTCTGGTCAACCTGATGTGACGAGACATCACTGCACCAAACGTCGTCGCAAATTTATAGATGGGTGGCGTGCTAGTCTACCAACAGTCAAATCGGCGCCCAGTCACAACAGCAGCCTAGAGTACTACCTAGTTTTTGCCCCTTGCATGTCTATCATCTTCTTCTTCACCCCGTTACAAAAAAAATAAAAAATCTTCTTCTTCACCCTCCCAGAATCACGCGCACGCGCAGGATCTCGATCCCCACCACGCCGCATCACTAGTACTACTCCGTATACCTTTCTCTCCTTACCCCGGCCGGCCGCGCGCCGCATCGTTCCTTCCATAGCGCTCGCCCTCTCCTCCGAAAACCCCAAGCGCAGTTGCATCCGCCATCCACCTAAATCCATCTTCACGTGATGGATTATTCTAGGCTTTGCCGGGGCGGCGGGGACGGCCACTTGGAGGCTCTCACCGGCGACAACATCGACCTCATCGCTGCGCATCTGGACGTTACCTACACCGTCCGACTTGCTGCATGTTCCAGGGAGCTCTACGACATGATCAGCAAGGATGAAGGTAAGATGCACCATTGGGATGAACCCTGCCTGCTGATGCCTCCGCCTGCTTATTGGTTCGGTGAACACCGGGACTGGCGACGCATCTCGTCCGCATGATACCGTGTACGACCTGGTGCCCTCGACCATCCTCGCCGTTACGTCGCCCTGCCGTTCATGCACGACGAGAAAATGGCTTGGCGCGAACGGCGGCCGGATCGCCGCCGCCGATCATCATGAGTGGTGCCTCGTGAACGTCTACACCGAGCGACATATCCCCTTCCATCCCTACCTGATTCGAAGATTCATCATAGTATTGTTTCATATCGACCTGCATACTCTTTTAACTGGGGTCCAGCAATTTATTTGTTGAAGATTGTAATCTGCCAAGTGCCCACAAAAGGTGGGAGGTACGCAGATTACAAGCTCATCGCCTTGTTCGACAAAACGATTTTCTACCTTGAAGGGGGTGGCGACTGGAGAATGCTGGAGGCCCTTACACCTGCACCTGATTATCCAAATTACTTTGATGCCATTGAACTCCGTGGCCACGTTTTTGCGGTGGACGAAACCGACGGCTCCACGTACTTCGGGACACCGCAAATGGTATTTTTTCAGTCCTTATGTTGCATTGCATGATACACTGCCTTAACCAATGAAGTTATTCATGAACTACCTTGTTTATATTTTACCTTTCTTATATGACTTAATGATCACACCCCTTTTGCTGAATATGAATGAACCGTTGCTTGCAATGAATTAGTAGTACTTATTAGTCACCAACAAACATAGTATGCTCGGTATGTGATTGCATTCCTGAATTAGTAACTCTACGCCCTTTGCAGAATTTGGGTGTAATTAACCGATATCTCAAAAGATAACGTTGGCACTATGAAGGCACCCTTTTTGATAACCTTTTACACCCATTGTTTCATATATAACTAATTGATATTCCCTCCAAAAGCAGGACGACAGACCCCGCCATACGCATCGAGAGAGATGCATAAGGACTTTCATAAGTATATGACTTAACGATCACATCCTTTATCTGAATATGAATGAACCGTTGCTTGCAATGAATTAGTACTAGTCAGTCATCAGCAAACATAGTATACTCCGTATGTGAATGCATTCCTGAATTAGTAACTCTATGCAACTGCAGAATATGGATGTAATTAACAAGTATCTCAAATGTTAACGTAGAAACAGAAAAATAGAAGAAAATCGTTTGTAATTACATGCGTAGCTTATATTTTCTAGAGATCGGGGAAAAAGCCTTGATTGGATGTACCTACATGCAGATCAAACAGTTCTTTGTTTATATCGGTGAACAATCTGCAGAATGGTATAATTAATTTTGTTTTTGATACATTTTTTCTCCCATTTTCTTGAATAGATTTTAGTTTCCCACAATTATCTTTCATTAGTGATTGTGACGTCCCCTCATTCAAAATAACTCAGGTTATCTTTTTCCTAATTCAATGATATTTAAGTTTGAGTAAGTTTACGATTAATATCTACAACCTCATATATATATAAGATTTAGCACCTGCAGGCCTAACAAAGTTAGCTGCCACTAGTCCCCTGTATAGTTCTTTCTTTTTGCTTTCTCAGTTTTTCGTAGCCTTGCTACAACCCTGTATGCTCTAATATATAATGATGCATGACTAGGCATGTGTTCGAGAAAAGAAAATCTAAATATCTTTTGTAATATATGAACCTATATTGATGTTTTAGATGTTGGTAGTATAATTTTCGATAAACTTGAACAGACTTAAATCAGTTTAACTTAGCACAACTGACAAGGTATCAACTTGTCAATGCCTATGAATTGTAGGCTAGGATTTAGTTGGAAGTAGAGGGCAAGTAGATCTCGAAGGTTTCAGCCGAAAAGTACTCGACGATTATGAAAACTAGGGTTTGCAGACAATGATTCGATGATCTCTTCGTCCCTCGACTCCCCCTTTATATAGGAGGCGGAGCCGAGGGTTTCGTTTTGTACAAGTTACAGAGTCCGGGATGGTTTCAAACTCATCCCGCCAGATTACAAATAACACTTCCTATTACAACTCTAACTTTCCTTAATATATCTTGGGCTCCCGAATCTTCTTATTCTTCGGGTATTGGGCCTTCAGTAAACCCCGGGTACTATCTTCGGCAGGCCCATTTGGGATGCCGTAGAGTCAGGGAAAATCTCCACTGTTTATTTTTATTCGAGAGCTTTAACTTTTTTATACTTCTTCACATAAAATTCTATATTGTACAGGGATAATAGTAGTTGGGGCTAGTTCATCTGACGGATCAGGTACTAGTTAACTGCTCTAGTGGCAATCCGCAAAAACCTACTTCAAGATCACGTCCCTGGACATGATCTCGGGATACTGGTGCAAACTTCGACAGGTGCCGCTTAAGGTCTTACCATTCTGTCGAGTCCCAGTCAAATTTATCGAGTACCTAACGCGTCCGTTAGGATTTTCCTTCGTATCTGTTGATACGGATAAAAGTAGCAGAGCGCAGTCTTCGGCGATGCCACGCCCAGCAGAACGGATCTGGGGTCTTACCTTCGCAAATTTGCGGCATTCAGAAATTGATCGCAACTTTGGCGTTCTGAGAATATATTGTCGAGTGCTTTTCCGGCTGTTGGAATGGCACATTTTATCGAGTCAAATATGACTTATATTGCTCTCCCGATGGGAGTATATGTAGAGTTAATTATAACTCGAAATATACTCTCTTGCTTTTCTATCTTTTTTTCTTTTTTAATTTCATCGGGCACGCGAACAGCGTTCCCGATGGGAGTAGCCCCCGAGGCTACAGCCAAGAACTTGTGCTTGGTTGTAGGCTCAACATTTTAGTCCACCTTGTCGCTATATTGTCATTATTTCCCGATACGATCTTCTTTTCATCTCTCGGGTGCGCGAACAGCGCTCCCGATGGGAGTAGCCCCCGAGGCTACAACCAAGGACTTGTGCTTGGTTGTAGGCTCCCACAATTTCTATATTGCCATACTCGAAATTTTACTTTTATCGAAGTAGCCCCCGAGCATTTGGGCAAAAACTTGTATTTGACCAAAGGCTCCCGAAGTATTCAAATAACTTCCCCTGTCGCCAATCTTCTTTTATTTTTCTTGTCGGCACGCTTCCCTTAATCAAATTCACTTCATCTCTGTTAATAGTCGGGATTTTTCTGCCTTGTGGGTCCATTGTTTCCACCACGTTGACACGTCGTGCAAGTGGGGGACACACGTCCTCCGCTTTTCCTGGCGCACGTACGGTAACGCCTGTTTTATTCCATCTCAATAAAAATACCTTTTTACCCTTTTATCTACAAGATCTTTTTTTCACCACACGATCTCTTCATCCAACGGTGCATTGCTTCGCCCGATTCCTATATAAACCTTTCTTCAACCTCCGTTCACTCCTTCGCTTGCGCCGCACATCTGTTTTTCTTTGCAAAAACTCCCCCTGCGCCCAACTCTCTTTGATCTTCCGCATGCACGAACGTTGCTTTTCCAGTGCCGTTGATGCCACCGCGCACGCGACTCACTCGCCACAGTACTCCGGAATCCAAGATGGCCGCTGAAGATCTTGAGTGGGAGAGATCTAAAATCTCCAACCAGGATGTCAACATGCTGAAGAGGCTTGGCCTGATGAAGAAAGAGGACGCCATCCGCTTTCCCAGCGAAGAAAGCTACCCAAACCCTCCAATGGAGTACCGGGTTAGTTTCGTTGATCACCTCATTCGCGGCCTTTCTGCCCCAATTCACGATTTCCTCCGCGGCCTTCTTTTTGTTTATGGGATTCAGCTGCACCAGTTGACCCCCAATTCCATCCTCCATATTTCCATTTTTATCACGCTGTGCGAATGCTTCCTTGGAATCCCTCCTAACTAGGCTCTGTGGAAACGCATTTTCTGCCTCCGCCGCAATGGCTCCCACAACGCCACCTATAACATAGGCGGCGTTGTTATCTGTGTCCGAACTGACGTTGATTACTTCGACGTCAAATTTCCTGATTCTGTCCAAGGGTGGCGCAAAAGGTGGCTCTACATACACGAAGAAAGTGCCAATTCTGTTGAGCACAACATAATCCCTTTCGACGGAAGTGCCAAAATTCAGCGCCGCCGCTCCTGGGACGCTGAAGCGTCCGACGAAGAGAGAAAGGCGACAGAAGCACTTATGTCTCGTATTCATGAACTTCAAAATACTCGAGGCAAAGAACTGTCTGGTGTTCAAATCACTGCCTACTTTCTTAGGATTAGAGTGCAGCCTCTTCAGGCTCGCAAAAATCCCCTTTGGACGTATGCTGGTGAAAATGACGCCAATAGGCTCTCCAATGATCTTTCTGCAAAGGACTTGGAGAAGCTGATTCGAAGAATTTCCCGTTTGAGCAAGAAGGATCCTATTCGCTCCTCTTGCCGCGTGGAACCATACAGCTCCGCCAATCCTCTCCCCGAGGTATTTTGTCTTCTCGAATTTTTATCTTGTTCCGAACTTTCCCTGCATCTCATTGTATTAATATCTCTCTAATTTTTCTTTTGTCGCTACTTTCCTGCAGAACCATCCTACTATGACTTCCCTTCCTCCTCTTCCTGAGGATGGAGAAGTCGAAGAACAAGCTATCGTTGCCGAAGACAACCAAGGTTCTTCTCTTCCTGAAAGTGAAGTCGCAGGTTCTCACAAATCTGCGGCTTCCCATGAAAAAGAAGTTGAATCTGAAGCCAGCGAGTCGACGCAATCCCTTCCTCCTGCTGTTTCCCCAAAGAACAAAAGGAAAAGGAATGACGCCGAGGATTCTGGCACTTCGAAGGCCGAAAAAGTTGTTCGTTCTCATCCGAAGGCAGCTTATGATCCTTATATTGAATCCCTCGTCAGCTCGTAAGTCATTTTTATTTCTCCGTATTTCTGTACTCGAAATGTTTATCTTGTCTTGCTTTTTATGCTATCGATTTTTAATCAACAGTGATGACGAGGAAGAAGTACCAACTGTTGACGTGGCTCCTCGGACAAGCACGTCACATACTGTACTTGCCTCAGACACTCTAGTTGAAGGAGAAGAATCCTCGCCTCCTCAACAAAACGTCGTCACCACTACTCCACCATCAAGCCCCCTTGCTCCTTCACCAAAAAGGACAAGGATTGAAACAAGTCTTGAACCTGCCCCTCAATTGGGCAGCTCTTCGACCCTGCTCTTGGATGATGTAAGTTTGTCGATATCTATATTTCCTCTATTTTGCTTTTTCACGCCTTCACTCTTTTTTCATGCCGATGTTTCTCTTGCTTTGTTCTTCTTTGACAGCCCATGATCAAAGATCTTATCCGCATCGGATCCCAATTCATTGGGTACCGTGAGTATGCCAGCAGAACTGAAGGTAACAACCTTTATACTTGCCGTTCTTTCTGACTTTTTGCTCCTGTTGTTTGTCGCAATTTTTGATCTTTCCTCCTTTTTTTTATCTCGACAGAGAAACTTCCAGAGGCCAATAAACGTGCCGGCGCACTTGCTCAAAAACTGGAGCAAAGTGAGGCGGCTCGCAAGAAAGCCGAACTTGTTGCTAGCGAAGCCAAAGCCGAGGCTGATGAAGCCAGAGCAAAAGCTGCTAGTGTCGAGGAACTGCAGAAAAGACTTGAGGATGCTGAATCTGCTTTAAACGAGCATAAAGCTGCACAAGCTACTCGTGAGCAGGGGATCCTCAAGCGTCTGAAATCACAAAGTCGACGTACTGAAAGTAATATTATCAATCCCTTCTATTTTTTAGTGGACTTCCTGTTTCTTGTTTTTTGATTAATGTTTTGTTTCCTGTGGCAGCCCAAACAAACCAAGATTTTGATCTGGAGAATCCCGTCAATGACCCTGTCCTTGACGCACTTTCTTATCTGGAGCTTCATGGGTCCGAAATTCGTGAAGGTGTGGCAAATGCTAGTGCAGGATTGTCGACACTGTTCCCCTACTTCTTCCCGAAGAAAGAGGAGCCCCCGACTTTCCTTGCCCTTGCCAAGAGCTTCAATTCAGCAGAAGACCTTGGACTGAAGATGCGTCAGGAAAACATGAAGATTGCTGTCGAAAGCACTGTTGCCCTGGTTGCTGACAGCCAACAGACTATTGATTGGATGAAAGTTGGCGACACCGATCAAATAGAGCAATCGAGATGGAGGTCGCTGATTAAGGCAGCCAAGCCCAACACGAAGAAAATCTTGGCATATCTCGGGATCAAGCCAGCTTCGACTCCTAGCTCATCGAGACCGGAGGTCTAGTTGCATGTCTCCTTGTTTTTTCTTTCTCTGTTTCTTATACTCTTATCGCCAAAGTAGTTATTTGGCGATACGTACTTCTTTAGCTCCACTGTAAGGCCTTTGTAACTATCCCGAAAGATTAATGAAAACTCTATCTTTGCTTGTTGATTGATATTGTCTTGTTTTATTAAATTTCAGTTGGTATTTGATAACCATACTCCATCTTCCGCTCCTTCCAATGTTTCGCCTTCTTCTTCTCACTCAAGGAGAACTCTTGCTGATGCTACACCTGTCGAAGATTCTTTGCCGCGAGAATTGGATGAACTTCGGCAGCAACTTCAGTATGCAAAGAAGCAAACACTTGTGATGATGGAAAAATCTCGTAAGTCATCTGAAGCCGAAAAAATTGCACTTCAGCAAGCTCGCGAGGCCGTGGCTGCTAAGGAAATCGCTGTTTCCGAGGCTGAAAAGGCAACTACTCGAGAAAATTTCATGCTCGAGTTAATGAATGAAGCCAGTGCGGATATGTCGGGTATGCTTGTTTCATCCTCCGATATCTTTCGTCTTCATGATACGTCTCTTAAAGTTTTCTACTCCGTTGTTTTAATAGGTTCCTTTACTGATGCTGCTGCCGAGGAAGAGAGGGTAAATACTAGGACGAACCTTCTTGTTAACCTTTCCCTTGACCATGGTTCTTTGTTTTGGGCTACCCCAGAGAGGACCCGCCAGATTGTCAGATTTCAGGATCGCACCTCTCAAACTCGCGACTTCCTTGACTTCTGTACCAAGACCCTGTCTATGGTTTATAACTCCATGTTTCCTCGGAACGTTCAACCAAAAACTCTTCCCGAGTTAATGGAGAAATTCAAGGATGCCCACAGGATCCATGATTTTGTCAGAGCTCAACTGATAGCTGGCGCCAGATTTGCCCTTATCATGCTTCAGATTTGCCACTCGAAACTTGACCTGACCCAAGTTGTTGCGAAAGTTCACGAGAAGGTAAAGCGCCGAAGAGTTGGTGTCGACCGAATTAACACGAAGGTTTCGCCTATAGCCGAAGAAATGATTGAAGACCTTCTTCGGATGGATGCCGACTTTTTTGCAGATAGTCATTATGCTGATTTTCTTGGCGCTGCTCCTAAAGAAAATAGAATTACCCTTGATGATATATTGAATCATGACTGATTATTTTCCTCTGGTAGATAACTCTTCTTTGTAACCCATTATTGTGATTATATTGTAAAGCAATCATCATATTTCTATATTTGTCTAGCCCCCGAGTGTTTCGGTGGCTATTTTCTGTATTTGTGTATTGCGAGGTTTTGAACCAAGGCATTTATTCAATATGTAGTTTTGGCGAATATCAGCCCCCGAGCTTCCTTGTTGAGTACTATTTTGTATTTTTATTGACTCACGAGGTATTTTAATACCAAGGCAAGGCTTTTCTTTTTTCGAGGAACTATATTGAAATTTGTCGGGTTGGGGACTTTGAGCATGTCGATAAAGAAAAGTTATATTGACACTATCTTTATTATATTGCAGCATCGCGAGCCCGCCTCATTAAAAACCTTTTCCGGCCCCACTCGGTGCCCCGAAAAAGGAAAAGAGTGCGTCTGAAAACTCGCGGGCGTTTCAGTACATTGAAGTTTTACAAGGACTATATTTTAGCTCTAGGCGTAGAACCGCCTGAGTTGCGCCACGTTCCAGGGGTTTTGCTCCTCCACCCCTGTCTTCTTGTCCTTTATCCTGTATGCTCCTCCTCCGATTACTTCCGTGACAATGTAAGGGCCAAGCCATGGTGACTCGAGTTTTTCATGACTTTTTTGCGTGAGCCGAAGAACTAGGTCTCCCACCTGAAAAGATCTTGGCCGCAAACGTCGACTGTGGTAATTCTTCAAGTCCTGTTGGTATTTGGTTACCCTTGATAATACTTCGTCTCGAGCTTCGTCGAGTGCGTCGACGTCATCTTCCAATGCTATCCTGGAAGTTTCTTCGTTATACTCTGTGACTCTGGGGGAGTCGTGCTCTATTTCTATTGGTAGTACTGCCTCTGCTCCATGGACCAGGAAAAACGGGGTCTCCTGTGTCGCTGTATTTGGTGTTGTTCGGATGCTCCACAACACACTTGGTAGTTCTTCTGGCAAGGTATGTCGAGCTTTTTCCAGTGGTCCTAATAGGCGTTTCTTGATGCCATTGCAGATGATGCCATTGGCTTTCTCGACTTGCCCATTGGTTTGAGGATGTGCAACTGACGCAAAGTGCAACTTGATACCCACTTCTTCGCAATAATCTTTGAATTCGTGGGATGTGAAGTTACTGCCATTGTCTGTGACGATGCTGTGGGGCACTCCAAATCTGAAGACGAGGCCTTTTATGAATTTTACTGCGGACGCTCCGTCAGGTGAATTTATCGGCTTCGCTTCTATCCACTTTGTAAATTTGTCGACAGCTACTAGCATGTACTCCTTTCCTCCTGGCCAGGATTTGTGTAACTTGCCCACCATATCAAGTCCCCATTGGGCAAAGGGCCACGACAATGGTATTGGTGTTAGTTCTGCTGCTGGAGAGTGAGGTTTTGCGGCAAACCTTTGACACGCGTCGCAAGTTCTTACTATTTCCTTGGCGTCCTCGATTGCTGTCAACCAGTAGAATCCTGCCCGAAAAACCTTGGCTGCAATAGCTCGACTACTTGCGTGGTGGCCACATATTCCTTCGTGTACATCCTTCAGAATTATTCTTCCTTCTTCGGGTGTGACACACCTTTGCAGGACGCCTGAAATACTCCGCTTGTACAATTCTCCTTTGATCACCGTGAAAGCTTTGGAGCGTCGAATTACTCGCCTTGCCTCAACTGGATCATCGGGTATTTCTTTCCTGAGGATGTATGATATGTACGTCTGCATCCATGGTATCTGTATCACCATAACCAGGTCCTGATCTTCTTCTTCTTCCTCTTGCTCTTCCTTGGTAGCCCCCGAGGGTTTCTTCTCCTTCTTTTTTGATTTTGTCAATTTGGTGGATCTCTCTGTTATCTCTTCCCAGAATACACCTGGCGGAACTGCAAGGCATTGCGACCCGATGTTTGCAAGAACGTCGGCTTCGTCGTTGCTCAATCTGCTAATATGATTTACTTCGCATCCATCGAACAACTTCTCGAGCTCGTTGTACACCTCCTTGTATGCCATCATACTATCATTGACTGCGTCACATTGGTTCATAACTTGCTGAGCCACGAGTTGTGAGTCACCAAAGATTTTTAGTCGAGTTGCACCGCAAGCTTTCGCCATCTTCATCCCGTGTATGAGAGCTTCATATTCTGCTTCGTTATTGGATGCGTTAGGGAACGTCATCCGAAGGACATATTTTAACTTGTCGCCTTCAGGCGATATAAGCACTACTCCTGCGCCAGCTCCTTCAAGTCTTTTGGACCCATCAAAGTTCATGGTCCATGTTCTCGACAAGTCTGGGGGTCCTGTGTTTTGCAGCTCCATCCACTCTGCAATGAAGTCTGGCAGAACTTGCGACTTGATTGCTTTTCTTTTTTCATATGTGATGTCCCGAGGGGAAAGTTCTATTCCCCAAAGGGAGACACGACCCGTAGCTTCTGGATTGTTTAGTATATTTGACAAGGGAGCTTCATTGACCACTATGATCGGATGTGCCGAAAAATAGTGGCGCAATTTTCGTGCTGTTGTGAACACTCCATATGCTAGCTTTTGGTACTGAGGGTACCTTTGTTTTGAGGGCGATAAAACTTCGCTGACGAAGTATACTGGCCTCTGCACTCCATGGATTTTTCCTTCTTCTTCTCTTTCGACAACTAGCACCGTGCTAACCACTTGGGGTGTGGCTGCAATATACAGCAGGAGAGGTTCCTTTTCCTTCGGCGCCACCAAAATTGGTGGTGTCGAAATTGTGCATTTCAAATCCTCGAAAGCTCTGTCGGCCTCTTCGTTCCATTGGAATTTATCTCCTTGCTTTATCAGAGCGTAAAATGGTAACGCTTTTTCTCCCAGCCTGGCGACGAATCTGCTCAAAGCTGCGACTCGCTTGATTAGGCTGCTGTATCTCTTTCAACTTTGTTGGCTTCCTCATTGTTACTATAGCTTGTATTTTGTCGGGATTTGCTTCAATCCCTCTTGCTGAAACTAGAAACCCCAGAAGTTCTCCTGCTGGGACGCCAAAAGAACACTTCGTCGGGTTCAGCTTGAGGCAGAATTTGTCGAGGTTGTCAAAAGTTTCCTTGAGATCCTCGATCAGCGTTGCCCCCTTTTTTGATGTTATAACGACATCATCGATGTATACTTGCACGTTTTTCCCAATCTGTGTCGCCAAACACTTCTGCATCATCCTCTGATATGTTGCTCCCGCATTTTTTAGACCAAAGGGCATTGTTCTGTAGCAAAACACGCCGTAAGGTGTAATAAACCCTGTTTTGGCTTCATCATCTTCTTTTAATCTGATCTGGTTATAACCAGAGTATGCATCCAAAAAGGAAAGACGTTCACATCCTACCGTGGAGTCGATGATCTGATCGATCCTTGGGAGGGGAAAGTGATCCTTAGGACAATGTTTATTGAGACACGTAAAGTCGACGCACATGCGAAGGACTGTCGTGTTTTTCTTCGGCACCATCACTGGGTTAGCTACCCATGTGGCTTCTGTAGATATCTCTTTGATAAAACCAGCATCCTTAAGTCGATTTATTTCTGATAACATAGATTTGCGGTTTGGTTCCGAAAAACGCCGCAAGGGTTGTTTGATTGGTCTCGCGAGAGGATCTAAGTTGAGGTGGTGCTCGGCAAGTTCCCTGGGTACTCCTGGCATGTCAGCTGGACACCATGCGAAGATTTTCCAGTGCTCACGGAGGAACTTGACGAGCGCGCTTTCCTATGCGATATCCATATTTGTTGCAATGGACGTCGTCTTTTTCGGGTCTGTCGGGTGAATCTGCACCTCCTTAGAATTTTTCTCGGTATTGAAAGTTGATTCTTTATTTGGCCTTCCAACATCTGGCAGCACGTCGTAGTCAGTCATACTTTTTGACGCCAAATACTCAGCTTGCATCCCGAAAGTTTCTGATAGCCGATGAAAATCCTTGTCGCACTTATCGGCTAAGGCGAAGCTTCCTTTGACTGTGATTGGTCCCCTTGGCCCAGGCAATCTCCATAATAGGTATGTATAGTGTGGCACCGCCATAAATCTAGCATATGCTGGTCGTCCCAACAAAGCGTGGTACTGCGACGGAAAATCCACGACTTCAAATTCCAGCCTCTCGATTCTATAATTCTCTCGGGTTCCAAACTGAACGTCGAGATTGATTTTTCCCAATGGATAATTTGGCTTCTCTGGTGTGATACCGTGGAACCTTGTGTCTGTTGGCTTCAGGTTCGCTAAGGATATGTTCATCTTCCTCAATGTGTCTGCATACATGAGGTTTAAGCTGCTGCCGCCGTCTATGAACACTCGAGAGACATCAAATCCCGCAATAACTGCTGGCAGAATAAGTGCTGACTGCCCTGGTCGAGGAACTTGTTGCGGATGATCTGCTATGGTGAAGCCAATATCTTGCCCTGACCAATTGAGATACTCAACTGTTGGTGGAGGCATTTTTTCTGCCATAAACACCTGTCGTGAAATTACTTTCTGAGCTCTATTGGATGGCCTTCCCTTCTGAATCATCGACACCACTCCATTGGAGTTAGGATCAACATAAGGTGGTGGTGGGGGTGCTGCCGCTATTCTGAGCTGGTGTCGATTGTCGTCTGTAATCGCGGGAGGTGGTGGTAGGTGAATCTCGCTTCTGGGTTCCCGAGGGTTTCTCTGTGCTGCTCGAGCGTTAGCGTTCTCTGCATACCTTAACATTGCCTGGAAATTGCGACAATCTTTCTGTAGGTGTCCTGACTGTCTTTTTCCATTGCTGTCGAGGAAAAAATGCATCTGGCACAGTCCGTTCATCATTTCTTCGGGGGACACGAAAGGCCTTGGGAACCTGGGCCCGCTATTTTGTCTGTTGTTGCGAGAATCTTCCCTGTTATTGCCTCGCTGCTCACTGCTTCTCTGATAATCGTCTCTGTTGTTTCCTCCTGTGTTTGCCCGAAAACCTGCCGAAATTTGTCCTGGAGCGTCATAGTTCTGGTACTGCCGAGGAAATCATCGCCTCGGTTGATAATTTCGACCCCGGTCCTCCTCTGGCGACCTGTGCCGTTTGTTGTGGACAGCGTCTTCTCCATCTGCCCATCTGTTTGCTATCTCCATTAACGCGGATACTGTCTTTGGATTGGTCCTTCCCAAGTCCTCAACAAAATCTCCACGCCTGATTCCTGCGACAAACGCATCTATTGCTCTCTCGTCAGATATATTTTCTGCCGAGTTTTTGATGATATTCCACCTTTGGATGTACTTTCTCATTGGCTCATCTGGCTTTTGTCGACATGCTCTCAACTCCTCTAACGACGCAGGTTTTTTGCACGTAGATCTGAAGTTCTTGACGAACACGTCCTCGAAACTTTCCCAGCTGTCGATAGATCCTGGAGTGAGTTTCTTTATCCAAGATCGTGCGGCTCCACTCAAATGCACCTGGATGCTTTGCATAGCTGTTGCCCTGGTTCCTCTGTGAGCTTTCTTGTCTCGAGATAATCAACTAGCCAATCCTGCGGATCTTGAAGGCCGTCGAATTTCTTGAAGTTGTCGGGTAACTTGAATCTGAGGGACTCGAGTTTTTCGGACTCTCCTCGTGAAGCATGGCAAGCCGCACATATCTTCGTCGTTAAGCTCCGGAGATTGCCGATGATCCCTTCTGCTTTGCCGCGCTCTGTCGACCCTTGCTTGTGCTGCTGTGTCTCTTGCTCCACTTGGTCCTTCAGGTGCTGCCGCTGTTGCTGCTGCAGGTCGTGGACTATTTTGCCTTGCCGCTCCTTCGGGAGGCGTTGATACAAACGCTGTCCCCATAGCTCCAACTCCTGCTACCGCCATATTGTATAGTGTTTCCCTTGGATCACCTGGAGGTGGTTTAGATGCGAGGATAAAAGCATGTGTCGCCATATACCCAGCCTCTGGTGTCTTAGGGATGATATTTCCTCTTGTATCTATCGACATGAAGGACATGTCGAGGTTTTGGACCAAGTGCTCTCTTTCTGCCTCGGGTATATGTTGCAACCTTGATCTTGCTCTATTCCGCGCCTCCCTGTGGCTATCACCCGAAGTTCTAGATTGTCGACTTAGATCTGCCCTTCTCCTGCTAGATGCAGAAGCTGCCTCCTTTCTTCTGTTTAACTCAGCTGTCTGTTTTTCCAATTCTCTTGCAGCTCGTGCGAGCCTATATTGATATGCTTGTAATTCCTCTGGTGTGGCCGTGGTAGCCATTGGTTCTGTACCGTTCATAGCTCTCGCGGCTCTGTCCCACGCTGCTTGTGAAAGTTGAACTCTGTCTCGCGGCTCTGGTCCGACGTATTTGTTGCCCAGGCCTTGTCGCAGATTGGAGGGATCGACGTATGGATTTCCCAGATCGTCGAAAGCCTTAGATGTTTCCTCTTGATCTTCAATGGCATAAATCTGATGATACTTTGTACTCAGATCTATGTTGGGTTTGGTGACATCATCGTTGAGATTGATGAAGACCTTGCCCACTGTGATAGATTTGTCGATGAAGTCGTAACTGTCGACATCGCTTGAGCCATCGCTTATATATGAGTCCGCAGATGATTCAAACGACATGTCGTTGAAGATCTTGGCAAGTTTCTCTCTTGCTCTGGTGCTGACGTAGCATGTCGACGAAGTTTCTTCTTCTCCTGACTCGGTTGACGATGTATAGCTTGAAAAATCGGAATCGACCGCCGACGATCCCGACGAAATCGGAATTTCGACACGATACGATCCTTCCTTCTCGACGCGAAAGTGAAACCTTCCGAACGTCATCTCCATGGGCTCCGCCAGATACGCATATGCATCCAAACGGGAGGGTGGGTGAGGTACAAAATCGACAGGACCAGCAGTGATCTGTTTACCTCGATCCATTGCGTTGCTTGCGGTTGACGATGTCGAAGATCTTGAACGTGCCATCGAGATCAGATCCTTACGCCTCTAGTTCCCACAGACGGCGCCAATTGACAAGGTATCAACTTGTCAATGCCTATGAATTGTAGGCTAGGGTTTAGTTGGAAGTAGAGGGCAAGTAGATCTCGAAGGTTTCAGCCGAAAAGTACTCGACGATTATGAAAACTAGGGTTTGCAGACAATGATTCGATGATCTCTTCGTCCCTCGACTCCCCCTTTATATAGGAGGCGGAGCCGAGGGTTTCGTTTTGTACAAGTTACAGAGTCCGGGACGGTTTCAAACTCATCCCGCCAGATTACAAATAACACTTCCTATTACAACTCTAACTTTCCTTAATATATCTTGGGCTCCCGAATCTTCTTATTCTTCAGGTATTGGGCCTTCAGTAAACCCCGGGTACTATCTTCGGCAGGCCCATTTGGGATGCCTATGTCAACAACCATATAGCGTACCTTTTTTAGAACGCGAAAATGAGGTAAACAAATACCATGTGTACCCTTTACTATCAATAGTAGAGAAGAGATTATGAACCTTCAACTCTAAAATGCAAATTCTTCTACTGAATGGATAGCTGCATCTGATACCTATTTTGCAAATGTTACCAGACTTGGGGTTAGCTACAAAGAGCATTTCTTTCTTGTCAAGCTTCATGCACTACCAACACAACAAAAAGTCCGAATTGATCGCAAGGGCGGCAATCCACTTATACAATTCAACACCCCCCCTCACGTGTGATGGGAGACAAGTCAACATGTGGAAAGACTCAGAGGTATAGCTCAAGAGGCATATACGTGGACTCCGAGGGGGCAACAACAATTTTAGGATAAATTGCAAAAGCCAGGACTCGAACTCGAGACCCTGGCTCTGACACCATGTCAAGCTTCATGGACTAGCCAACGCAACCAAAAGTCCGAACTGATGGAAAGGTCTAGGCAATCCACTTATACAGTTAAACATTTCTTACCCTTCGGGTGGTCACAGGGAAGCTCTCTAATAGATCACTTAAGACAAAGGGAATTAACTACAGCACAGGACTTAAACTTAAGATGATATATATTTGTCAAAATTTGAATGTATCTATATGCTTTCACTGTCTAGATACATCTGAATTTGGACAAATCTCAGACACTTTCGGTGGGACAGATGTAGTATATAACTGTGTATACACTAACTAGTGTCTAGTTTTGGCGAAGTTTAGACTAGTTTCGTGGGATGGATGCAGTATAACTGATATATTGGACACTCGATTTGAACACATGAATGACCAATGTCCTTAGCTTACATAGTCGTATTTATACTGTGAGCATGAACGATGAACAATGCTGCTGTTTGAATATGGTTGCCAGTAACACCCTATTCGTCTCCATTTCTAATATTGCAGAAAACCTGATTCTCCCGTTTGTAATCCCGCCACCGGTGGTGGATGATCAGCAGTACGCGTGGTTCCTCGCTCCATCTGCTGATGGCAAGCGATTGATGATCATCCTTACAGTAAACAAGATTGGGATTGCCAATGCTGAAGTACCTCCTGACATTCCCTATGCTGCTAATGGGCTTCAGCTACGGCAGTATCCTCCTGTTGCCACCTACGTCTTTGAGCTGGATCCCTTATCTACTGCACGTGCAGGGGACTTTCTTTGGAGGCAGGTTAACAGCCTCAGCGACCACTCTCTGTTCCTCGGACTCAATTACCCAATCATTGCCAACCTGAAGAAGCGTGAATCCAAAGCTCCTGATGGCACATTGGTTCCATTCATGAGGAAAAACTGCGTCTACACAGCATACCGGAATATTCGTTATAATCAATACCCTAAAATTTTGCGCTGCAACCTCCAGCCAGATGAAGGTGAGACTGTGGGAGTTATCAGCCTTCCCAAGGATGGTTGGGATAGTGTCCGACAAGCGGCTATGTGGTTTAAGCCTGCTTTAAACATTGCCCGTTCGGTGTTACCTTTAAAAAAACAGTGACACTTTTTTATTATGCTTGAAGTGTTGAGAAGTAGTACACTATTTTTAGTATGTACTAGTTTGAATCAGTTTATTTGAACACTGCCCTGCTTTTGTATTTCGTGTTGCCTTCATATTATAACCCATGCATGGCTGTTTTAGGATTGACTTTATTTCAGCACTATAATTACAATGTGTGTACGTCCTTTATAATATAGCCACCTCTTATTGATCATACTCATGAGAGGACCATTCCTATTTTCTTCTCCTTCTTTTTTGATTTTGTCAATTTGGTGGATCTCTCTGTTATCTCTTCCCAGAATACACCTGGCGGAACTGCAAGGCATTGCGACCCGATGTTTGCAAGAACGTCGGCTTCGTCGTTGCTCAATCTGCTAATATGATTTACTTCGCATCCATCGAACAACTTCTCGAGCTCGTTGTACACCTCCTTGTATGCCATCATACTATCATTGACTGCGTCACATTGGTTCATAACTTGCTGAGCCACGAGTTGTGAGTCACCAAAGATTTTTAGTCGAGTTGCACCGCAAGCTTTCGCCATCTTCATCCCGTGTATGAGAGCTTCATATTCTGCTTCGTTATTGGATGCGTTAGGGAACGTCATCCGAAGGACATATTTTAACTTGTCGCCTTCAGGCGATATAAGCACTACTCCTGCGCCAGCTCCTTCAAGTCTTTTGGACCCATCAAAGTTCATGGTCCATGTTCTCGACAAGTCTGGGGGTCCTGTGTTTTGCAGCTCCATCCACTCTGCAATGAAGTCTGGCAGAACTTGCGACTTGATTGCTTTTCTTTTTTCATATGTGATGTCCCGAGGGGAAAGTTCTATTCCCCAAAGGGAGACACGACCCGTAGCTTCTGGATTGTTTAGTATATTTGACAAGGGAGCTTCATTGACCACTATGATCGGATGTGCCGAAAAATAGTGGCGCAATTTTCGTGCTGTTGTGAACACTCCATATGCTAGCTTTTGGTACTGAGGGTACCTTTGTTTTGAGGGCGATAAAACTTCGCTGACGAAGTATACTGGCCTCTGCACTCCATGGATTTTTCCTTCTTCTTCTCTTTCGACAACTAGCACCGTGCTAACCACTTGGGGTGTGGCTGCAATATACAGCAGGAGAGGTTCCTTTTCCTTCGGCGCCACCAAAATTGGTGGTGTCGAAATTGTGCATTTCAAATCCTCGAAAGCTCTGTCGGCCTCTTCGTTCCATTGGAATTTATCTCCTTGCTTTATCAGAGCGTAAAATGGTAACGCTTTTTCTCCCAGCCTGGCGACGAATCTGCTCAAAGCTGCGACTCGCCCAGTTAGCTGCTGTATCTCTTTCAACTTTGTTGGCTTCCTCATTGTTACTATAGCTTGTATTTTGTCGGGATTTGCTTCAATCCCTCTTGCTGAAACTAGAAACCCCAGAAGTTCTCCTGCTGGGACGCCAAAAGAACACTTCGTCGGGTTCAGCTTGAGGCAGAATTTGTCGAGGTTGTCAAAAGTTTCCTTGAGATCCTCGATCAGCGTTGCCCCCTTTTTTGATGTTATAACGACATCATCGATGTATACTTGCACGTTTTTCCCAATCTGTGTCGCCAAACACTTCTGCATCATCCTCTGATATGTTGCTCCCGCATTTTTTAGACCAAAGGGCATTGTTCTGTAGCAAAACACGCCGTAAGGTGTAATAAACCCTGTTTTGGCTTCATCATCTTCTTTTAATCTGATCTGGTTATAACCAGAGTATGCATCCAAAAAGGAAAGACGTTCACATCCTACCGTGGAGTCGATGATCTGATCGATCCTTGGGAGGGGAAAGTGATCCTTAGGACAATGTTTATTGAGACACGTAAAGTCGACGCACATGCGAAGGACTGTCGTGTTTTTCTTCGGCACCATCACTGGGTTAGCTACCCATGTGGCTTCTGTAGATATCTCTTTGATAAAACCAGCATCCTTAAGTCGATTTATTTCTGATAACATAGATTTGCAGTTTGGTTCCGAAAAACGCCGCAAGGGTTGTTTGATTGGTCTCGCGAGAGGATCTAAGTTGAGGTGGTGCTCGGCAAGTTCCCTAGGTACTCCTGGCATGTCAGCTGGACACCATGCGAAGATTTTCCAGTGCTCACGGAGGAACTTGACGAGCGCGCTTTCCTATGCGATATCCATATTTGTTGCAATGGACGTCGTCTTTTTCGGGTCTGTCGGGTGAATCTGCACCTCCTTAGAATTTTTCTCGGTATTGAAAGTTGATTCTTTATTTGGCCTTCCAACATCTAGCAGCACGTCGTAGTCAGTCATACTTTTTGACGCCAAATACTCAGCTTGCATCCCGAAAGTTTCTGATAGCCGATGAAAATCCTTGTCGCACTTATCGGCTAAGGCGAAGCTTCCTTTGACTGTGATTGGTCCCCTTGGCCCAGGCAATCTCCATAATAGGTATGTATAGTGTGGCACCGCCATAAATCTAGCATATGCTGGTCGTCCCAACAAAGCGTGGTACTGCGACGGAAAATCCACGACTTCAAATTCCAGCCTCTCGATTCTATAATTCTCTCGGGTTCCAAACTGAACGTCGAGATTGATTTTTCCCAATGGATAATTTGGCTTCTCTGGTGTGATACCGTGGAACCTTGTGTCTGTTGGCTTCAGGTTCGCTAAGGATATGTTCATCTTCCTCAATGTGTCTGCATACATGAGGTTTAAGCTGCTGCCGCCGTCTATGAACACTCGAGAGACATCAAATCCTGCAATAACTGCTGGCAGAATAAGTGCTGACTGCCCTGGTCGAGGAACTTGTTGCGGATGATCTGCTATGGTGAAGCCAATATCTTGCCCTGACCAATTGAGATACTCAACTGTTGGTGGAGGCATTTTTTCTGCCATAAACACCTGTCGTGAAATTACTTTCTGAGCTCTATTGGATGGCCTTCCCTTCTGAATCATCGACACCACTCCATTGGAGTTAGGATCAACATAAGGTGGTGGTGGGGGTGCTGCCGCTATTCTGAGCTGGTGTCGATTGTCGTCTGTAATCGCGGGAGGTGGTGGTAGGTGAATCTCGCTTCTGGGTTCCCGAGGGTTTCTCTGTGCTGCTCGAGCGTTAGCGTTCTCTGCATACCTTAACATTGCCTGGAAATTGCGACAATCTTTCTGTAGGTGTCCTGACTGTCTTTTTCCATTGCTGTCGAGGAAAAAATGCATCTGGCACGGTCCGTTCATCATTTCTTCGGGGGACACGAAAGGCCTTGGGAACCTGGGCCCGCTATTTTGTCTGTTGTTGCGAGAATCTTCCCTGTTATTGCCTCGCTGCTCACTGCTTCTCTGATAATCGTCTCTGTTGTTTCCTCCTGTGTTTGCCCGAAAACCTGCCGAAATTTGTCCTGGAGCGTCATAGTTCTGGTACTGCCGAGGAAATCGTCGCCTCGGTTGATAATTTCGACCCCGGTCCTCCTCTGGCGACCTGTGCCGTTTGTTGTGGACAGCGTCTTCTCCATCTGCCCATCTGTTTGCTATCTCCATTAACGCGGATACTGTCTTTGGATTGGTCCTTCCCAAGTCCTCAACAAAATCTCCACGCCTGATTCCTGCGACAAACGCATCTATTGCTCTCTCGTCAGATATATTTTCTGCCGAGTTTTTGATGATATTCCACCTTTGGATGTACTTTCTCATTGGCTCATCTGGCTTTTGTCGACATGCTCTCAACTCCTCTAACGACGCAGGTTTTTTGCACGTAGATCTGAAGTTCTTGACGAACACGTCCTCGAAACTTTCCCAGCTGTCGATAGATCCTGGAGTGAGTTTCTTTATCCAAGATCGTGCGGCTCCACTCAAATGCACCTGGATGCTTTGCATAGCTGTTGCCCTGGTTCCTCCTGTGAGCTTTACTGTCTCGAGATAATCAACTAGCCAATCCTCTGGATCTTGAAGGCCGTCGAATTTCTTGAAGTTGTCGGGTAACTTGAATCCTGAGGGGACTCGAGTTTTTCGGACTCTCCTCGTGAAGCATGGCAAGCCGCACATATCTTCGTCGTTAAGCTCCGGAGATTGCCGATGATCCCTTCTGCTTTGCCGCGCTCTGTCGACCCTTGCTTGTGCTGCTGTGTCTCTTGCTCCACTTGGTCCTTCGTGCCGCCATTGTTGCTGCTGCAGGTCGTGGACTATTTTGCCTTGCCGCTCCTTCGGGAGGCGTTGATACAAACGCTGTCCCCATAGCTCCAACTCCTGCTACCGCCATATTGTATAGTGTTTCCCTTGGATCACCTGGAGGTGGTTTAGATGCGAGGATAAAAGCATGTGTCGCCATATACCCAGCCTCTGGTGTCTTAGGGATGATATTTCCTCTTGTATCTATCGACATGAAGGACATGTCGAGGTTTTGGACCAAGTGCTCTCTTTCTGCCTCGGGTATATGTTGCAACCTTGATCTTGCTCTATTCCGCGCCTCCCTGTGGCTATCACCCGAAGTTCTAGATTGTCGACTTAGATCTGCCCTTCTCCTGCTAGATGCAGAAGCTGCCTCCTTTCTTCTGTTTAACTCAGCTGTCTGTTTTTCCAATTCTCTTGCAGCTCGTGCGAGCCTATATTGATATGCTTGTAATTCCTCTGGTGTGGCCGTGGTAGCCATTGGTTCTGTACCGTTCATAGCTCTCGCGGCTCTGTCCCACGCTGCTTGTGAAAGTTGAACTCTGTCTCGCGGCTCTGGTCCGACGTATTTGTTGCCCAGGCCTTGTCGCAGATTGGAGGGATCGACGTATGGATTTCCCAGATCGTCGAAAGCCTTAGATGTTTCCTCTTGATCTTCAATGGCATAAATCTGATGATACTTTGTACTCAGATCTATGTTGGGTTTGGTGACATCATCGTTGAGATTGATGAAGACCTTGCCCACTGTGATAGATTTGTCGATGAAGTCGTAACTGTCGACATCGCTTGAGCCATCGCTTATATATGAGTCCGCAGATGACTCAAACGACATGTCGTTGAAGATCTTGGCAAGTTTCTCTCTTGCTCTGGTGCTGACGTAGCATGTCGACGAAGTTTCTTCTTCTCCTGACTCGGTTGACGATGTATAGCTTGAAAAATCGGAATCGACCGCCGACGATCCCGACGAAATCGGAATTTCGACACGATACGATCCTTCCTTCTCGACGCGAAAGTGAAACCTTCCGAACGTCATCTCCATGGGCTCCGCCAGATACGCATATGCATCCAAACGGGAGGGTGGGTGAGGTACAAAATCGACAGGACCAGCAGTGATCTGTTTACCTCGATCCATTGCGTTGCTTGCGGTTGACGATGTCGAAGATCTTGAACGTGCCATCGAGATCAGATCCTTACGCCTCTAGTTCCCACAGACGGCGCCAATTGACAAGGTATCAACTTGTCAATGCCTATGAATTGTAGGCTAGGGTTTAGTTGGAAGTAGAGGGCAAGTAGATCTCGAAGGTTTCAGCCGAAAAGTACTCGACGATTATGAAAACTAGGGTTTGCAGACAATGATTCGATGATCTCTTCGTCCCTCGACTCCCCCTTTATATAGGAGGCGGAGCCGAGGGTTTCGTTTTGTACAAGTTACAGAGTCCGGGACGGTTTCAAACTCATCCCGCCAGATTACAAATAACACTTCCTATTACAACTCTAACTTTCCTTAATATATCTTGGGCTCCCGAATCTTCTTATTCTTCAGGTATTGGGCCTTCAGTAAACCCCGGGTACTATCTTCGGCAGGCCCATTTGGGATGCCTATGTCAACAACCATATAGCGTACCTTTTTTAGAACGCGAAAATGAGGTAAACAAATACCATGTGTACCCTTTACTATCAATAGTAGAGAAGAGATTATGAACCTTCAACTCTAAAATGCAAATTCTTCTACTGAATGGATAGCTGCATCTGATACCTATTTTGCAAATGTTACCAGACTTGGGGTTAGCTACAAAGAGCATTTCTTTCTTGTCAAGCTTCATGCACTACCAACACAACAAAAAGTCCGAATTGATCGCAAGGGCGGCAATCCACTTATACAATTCAACACCCCCCCTCACGTGTGATGGGAGACAAGTCAACATGTGGAAAGACTCAGAGGTATAGCTCAAGAGGCATATACGTGGACTCCGAGGGGGCAACAACAATTTTAGGATAAATTGCAAAAGCCAGGACTCGAACTCGAGACCCTGGCTCTGACACCATGTCAAGCTTCATGGACTAGCCAACGCAACCAAAAGTCCGAACTGATGGCAAGGTCTAGGCAATCCACTTATACGATTAAACATTTCTTACCCTTCGGGTGGTCACAGGGAAGCTCTCTAATAGATCACTTAAGACAAAGGGAATTAACTACAGCACAGGACTTAAACTTAAGATGATATATATTTGTCAAAATTTGAATGTATCTATATGCTTTCACTGTCTAGATACATCTGAATTTGGACAAATCTCAGACACTTTCGGTGGGACAGATGTAGTATATAACTGTGTATACACTAACTAGTGTCTAGTTTTGGCGAAGTTTAGACTAGTTTCGTGGGATGGATGCAGTATAACTAATATATTGGACACTCGATTTGAACACATGAATGACCAATGTCCTTAGCTTACATAGTCGTATTTATACTGTGAGCATGAACGATGAACAATGCTTTGTTTGAATATGGTTGCCGTAACACCCTATTCGTCTCCATTTCTAATATTGCAGAAAACCTGATTCTCCCGTTTGTAATCCCGCCACCGGTGGTGGATGATCAGCAGTACGCGTGGTTCCTCGCTCCATCTGCTGATGGCAAGCGATTGATGATCATCCTTACAGTAAACAAGATTGGGATTGCCAATGCTGAAGTACCTCGACATTCCCTATCTTGCTAATGGGCTTCAGCTACGGCGATATCCTCTGTTGCCACCTACGTCTTTGAGCTGGATCCCTTATCTACTGCACGTGCAGGGGACTTTCTTTGGAGGCAGGTTAACAGCCTCAGCGACCACTCTCTGTTCCTCGGACTCAATTACCCAATCATTGCCAACCTGAAGAAGCGTGAATCCAAAGCTCCTGATGGCACATTGGTTCCATTCATGAGGAAAAACTGCGTCTACACAGCATACCGGAATATTCGTTATAATCAATACCCTAAAATTTTGCGCTGCAACCTCCAGCCAGATGAAGGTGAGACTGTGGGAGTTATCAGCCTTCCCAAGGATGGTTGGGATAGTGTCCGACAAGCGGCTATGTGGTTTAAGCCTGCTTTAAACATTGCCCGTTCGGTGTTACCTTTAAAAAAACAGTGACACTTTTTTATTATGCTTGAAGTGTTGAGAAGTAGTACACTGTTTTTAGTATGTACTAGTTTGAATCAGTTTATTTGAACACTGCCCTGCTTTTGTATTTCGTGTTGCCTTCATATTATAACCCATGCATGGCTGTTTTAGGATTGACTTTATTTCAGCACTATAATTACAATGTGTGTACGTCCTTTATAATATAGCCACCTCTTATTGATCATACTCATGAGAGGACCATTCCTATTTTTTTCGCCGCTAAAGGGTAAAGTACATCCACTGGCACGGGGGTGTGTTCGGTTCCACCCCATCCCCAAACCGAACATGCATCAACTACGAGCAAGGAAGTAGATGTGCGACCTAGGTGACTGTGCGGACCCCACATGTGAACCAAAGAAAAAAACATGTCAATACGGAACTGATGTACATACGACAACTCCTATATGATATGCGTATGTACGATTGAGCATCTGGAGGTGTGCTGCCACCTGCTTCCTCACACGAAGGGTTGAATCTTGTGTTTCGTACACGGATTGGACTGAAATTGTCGTGTGCATAGCAAGGTTCATGTCAATAAGGCTGAGTTTGGCATCTAAGTCTAGGCAAGAAATACTTTTGGGTTCCAATGGCCATCTACAAGGTATTTGCTATAGGCCTACTTGCTCCGGCTGTCGAAGCCCAATAACTACAAATGGGCCTTTCTGCTCATGCAATGTTGGCCCTTTTCTAAAGAACCACAGATCCTATGATTCGCAAAAAACAAAAACACGGAGATTCTACATAAAAGTTGTTTGTATTTATTTTGAATTATTGGGTTGCAATTTTTGAAACTGCTCATGGCCAATATGAAAATCCTTGATCGCTCCATACCCACATAGATCACGGTATTTTCAAAAATTCATAAAGTGGATTTGAAATTTAAAACATATCCTAATAATTCCATGATTTATTCTATTAACTTGCAAGATCTTGGAGCGAAAGAGCTTGTATTAGTCTGCGAAAATAATACCGATAAACCCGTCGTTAACAAGAAATGAAGGATTATCGTTCATAGAGTATGCCAAGAGGGACCCATGAGACAGTAGCGTCCTCAACGTTTCAAAGAAAAAGGCAAGTAGCCCGAAAATAGGGGTAAAAAATAAATCCTACAAAGGAAACATTTATAGTTCATAGAGGCTGACATGTGGGACCGATCTGCCAGCTGCATCCTCATCATTTCGAAGTCGGCAGGGATCAGAAGAAAAAGGCAAATAGCCAGAAATTAGGGGTCAAAAATAAATCCAAAAAGGAAACTTTTATTCTTCATAGAGGATGACATGTGGGACCGACCTGCCAGCAGCGTCCTCATCGTTTCAAAGGCCGCAGGGGATCAAAAGAAAAAAAAGGCAAATAGCCGTAAATTAGGGGTAAAAATAAATCCAACAAAGGAAAGGTTTGTTGTTCATAGAGGCTGACATGTGGGACCCATGAGCCAGCGGCGACCTCAATTTCAAAGGCGGCATATGATCGAAAAGAAAAAGGCAAGTTAGCAAAAATCAGGGGGTAAAAAAAATCTAAGAAAAGAAACTTTATTGTACATAGAGGATGACATGCGGGTCCCATGAGCCAGCACCTTACTCAACGTTTCAGAGGCGGCATGAGATCAAAAGAAAAAGGAAACTGACCAAATATCAGGAGCAAAAAATAATCCAAGAAAAGAAACTTTTATTGTACATAGAGGATGACATATGGGTCCCACTTATACAAGCTCTTTCGCTCCAAGATCTTGCAAGTTGATTGTACATAGAGGATGACATGCGGGTCCCACGAGTTAGCAGCTTACTCAACGTTTCCAAGGCGGCAGGGGATCAAAAGAAAAAGGAAATAGCCAAAAATAAGAGGGTGAAAAAAATCCAAGAAAAGAAACTTTTATAGTATAGAGGATGACATGTGGGTCCCATGAGCCAACAGCTTCCTCAACGTTTCAGAGGCTGCATGAGATCGAAAGAAAAAGGCAAGTGACCAAAAATAAGAGGGTAAAAAAATCCAAGAAAAGAGACTTGATTGTACATAGAGGATGACAAGCGGGTCCCATCGGTCGCCAGACTTACTCAACGTTTCCAAGGCGGCAGGGGATCAAAAGAAAATGGAAATAGCCAAAGATCAGAGGGTGAAAAAATCCAAGAAAAGAAACTTTTTTAGTACATAGAGGATGACATGCGGGTCCCATGGGCCGGCGGGTTCCTCAACGTTGTCAAGGGCGGCCTGAGACCGAAAGAAAAAGGCAAGTGACCAAAAATCAGCGGGTGAAAAATAAGCCAAGACACGAAACTTTTATTGTACATAGAGGATGACATGTGGTCCCAACGTTTCAAATGCGGCTTGAGATCAAAAGAAAAAGAAAGTAGCAGAAATTAGGTGGTAAAAAAAATCCAAGAAAAGAAAATTGATTGTACATAGAGGATGACATGCGGGTCCCACGAGTTAGCAGCTTACTCAACGTTTCCAAGGCGGCAGGGGATCAAAAGAAAAAGGAAATAGCCAAAAATAAGAGAGTGAAAAAAAAACCACAAGAAAATAAACTTTTGTAGTACATAGAGGATGACATGCGGGTCCCATGAGCCAAAGAGGTTCCTCAACGTTTCAAACGTGGCATGAGATCGAAAGAAAAAGGCAAGTGACCAAATATCAGGAGCCAAAAATAATCCAAGAAAAGAAACTTGATTGTACATAGAGGATGACATGCGGGTCCCATTGTGCGGCAGTGGTCCCAATGTTTCAAATGCGGCTTGAGATCAAAAGAAAATGAAAGTAGCCAGAAATTAGGGGGTCAAAAAAAACTCCAAGAAAGGAAAGCTTTATCGTTCATACAGGCTGACATGTGGGACCTATGAGCCAGCAGCTTACTAAACGTTTCAAAGGCGGCAGGGGATCAAAAGAAAAAGGAAATAGCCAAAAATCAGAGGGTGAAAAAATCCAAGAAATCAAACTTTTATTGTACATAGAGGATGACATGCGGGTCCCATGAGTCAGCAGATTCCTCAACGTTTCAAACGTGGCATGAGATCGAAAGAAAAAGGCAAGTGACCAAATATCAGGAGCCAAAAATAATCCAAGAAAAGAAACTTTATTGTACATAGAGGATGACATGCGAGTCCCATTTTGCAGCAGCGGTCTCAACGTTTCCAAGGCGGCACAGGACCAAAAGAAAAATGAAGTAGCCAGAAATCAGGGGGTGAAAAAAATCCAAGAAAAGAAAGATTTTAATTGGGCTGCATCTGGACATCTGGGCCTTCGAACTATCCTTCTGGGCCTTTTGACTCGTACAATTTCAGCCCACTCGAGAACATGAAAGTTCAGATTTTTCTCAAAAAAAAAAAAACAGGAAAGTCCTATGCTTCGCCAAAACAAAAAACAAGGAGATTCAAGATATAAGTTGTAAAAATAAAGATTTAATTTATCCGTTTGCAATAGCTCAGAGCGAAATACACTGTTTATTGTCTGCAAAATAATCAAGATATCACATGTTTCTTGTACGGGAGGCTGACATCGGGGACCCATGAGCCGGCGGCGTCGTCAACGTTTCAAAGGCGGCAGGGGATCGAAAATAAAAATAAACCAAATATCAATTGGTAAAAAAATCCAAGAAAAGAAAACATTTATCATTCTGAGAGGATGACATGCGGGACCGATGAGGCAGCAGCATCCTCAACGTTTCCAAGGCGGCAGGGGATCAAAGAAAAAAAAGGAAATAGCCAGAAATTAATTAGGGGTTCAAAATAAATCCATCAAAGGAAAGTTTTATTGTTCATAGAGGATGACATGTGGGACCGACCTGCCAACAGCGTCCTCATCGTTTCAAAGGGGGCAGGAGATCAAAAGAAAAAGGCAAATAGCCAGAAATTAGGGGTAAAAAATAACTCCAAGAAAGGAAACTTTTATTGTTCGTAGAGGATGACATGCGGGACCCATGAGCCAGCAGCTTACTTAACGTTTCAAAGGCGGCATGAGATCGAAAGAAAAAGGCAAGTGACAAAATATCAGGAGCCCAAGATAATCCAAGAAAAGAAACTTTATTTACATAGAGGATGACATGCGGGTCCCATTTTGCAGCAGCGGTCCCAACGTTTCAAATGCGGCTTGAGATCAAAAGAAAAAGAAAGTAGCCAGAAATTAGGGGGTCAAAAAAATCCAAGAAAATAAAGTTGATGGACATAGAGGATGACATGCGGGTCCCATGAGCTAGCAGCTTACTCAACGTTTCCAAGGCGGCAGGGATCAAAAGAAAAGGAAATAGCCAAAAATCAGAGGGTGAAAAAAAACAAAGAAAATGAACTTTTATAGTACATAGAGGATGACATGCGAGTCCCATGAGCCAGCAGGTTCCTCAACGTTTCAAACGTGGCATGAGATCGAAAGAAAAAGGCAAGTGACCAAATATCAGGAGCCAAAAATAATTCAAGAAAAGAAACTTGATTGTACATAGAGGATGACATGCGGGTCCCAATTAGCAGCAGCGGTATCACCGTTTGAGAGGCTGCATGGGATCGAAAGAAAAAGGCAAGTGACCAAATATCAGGAGCCAAAAATAATCCAAGAAAAGAAATTTTATTGTATGTAGAGGATGACATGCGGGTCCCATTTTGCAGCAGCGGTCTCAACGTTTCCAAGGCGGCACAGAACCAAAAGAAAAATGAAGTAGCCGTAAATCGGGGGTGAAAAAAATTCAAGAAGAAAGATTTCAATTGGGCTGCATCTGGACATCTGGGCCTTCGAACTATCCTGCTTGGCCTTTTGACTCGTACAATTTCAGCCCACTCCAAAACAGGAAAGTTCCGAATTTTCTAAAAAAACAGGAAAGTCCTATGCTTCGCAAAGACAAAAAACAAGGAGATTCAACATATAAGTTTGTTTATGTAAAAATAAAGATTTAATTATCCGTTTGAAATAGCTCAGAGCGCAATACATTGTTTATTGTCTGCAAAATAATCAAGATATCATATGTTTCTTGTACGGGGAGGCTGACATCGGGGACCCATGAGCCAACAACGTCGTCAACGTTTTAAAGGCGGCAGGGGATGGAAAGAAAAAATAAACCATAAATCTATTGGTAAAAAATCCAAGAAAAGAAACATTTTCGTTCTGAGAGGATGACATGCGGGACCCATGAGGCAGCAGCATCCTCAGCGTTTATTGTTCATAGAGGTTGACATGTGGGACCCGTGAGCCAGCAGCGTCCTCAACGTTTTAAAGGCTGCACGTGATCAAAAGAAAAAATAAGCCAAAAATCATTTGGTCAACAAAATCCAAGAAAATAAACATTTACCGTTCTGAGAGGATGACATGCGGGACCCATGAGGCAGACATCCTCAACGATTCCAAGGCGGCAGGGAAATATCCAGAAATTAATTAGGGGTTCAAAATAAATCCATCAAAGGAAACTTTTATTGTTCATAGAGGATAACATGTGGGACCGACACCAACAGCGTCCTCATCGTTTCGAGAGGGCGGGAGATCAAAAGAAAAAGGCAAATAGCCAGAAATTAGGGGTAAAAAATAACTCCAAGAAAGGAAACTTTTATTGTTCGTAGAGGATGACATGCGGGACCCATGAGCCAGCAGCTTACTCAACGTTTCAAAGGCGGCATGAGATCGAAAGAAAAAGGCAAGTGACAAAATATCAGGAGCCAAAGATAATCCAAGAAAAGAAACTTTATTGTACGTAGAGGATGACATGCGGGTCCCATTTAGCAGCAGCGGTCTCAACGTTTCAAATACGGCTTGAGATCAAAAGAAAAAGAAAGTTGATTGTACATAGAGGATGACATGCGGGTCCCATGAGTCAGCAGCTTACCCAACGTTTCCAAGGCGGCAGGGGATCAAAAGAAAAAGGAAATAGCCAAAAATCAGAGGGTGAAAAAAAAATAAAGAAAATAAACTTTTATAGCACATAGAGGATGACATGCGGGTCCCATGAGCCAGCAGGTTCCTCAACGTTTCAAACGTGGCATGAGATCGAAAGAAAAAGGCAAGTGACCAAATATGAGGAGCCAAAAATAATTCAAGAAAAGAAAGTTTTATAGTACATAGAGGATGACATGCGGGTCCCATTTAGCAAAGCGGTATCACCGTTTGAGAGGCGGCAGGGGATCAAAAGAAAAAGAAATTGCCAAAAATCAGAGGGTGAAAAAAACCAAGAAAATGAACTTTTATAGTACATAGAGGATGACATGCGGGTCCCATGAGCTGCAGGTTCCTCAACGTTTCAAACGTGGCATGAGATCGAAAGAAAAAGGCAAGTGAAAAAATATCAGGAGCCAAAAATAATTCAAGAAAAGAAAGTTTTATAGTACATAGAGGATGACATGCGGGTCCCATTTAGCAGCAGCGGTATCACCGTTTGAGAGGCGGCAGGGGATCGAAAGAAAAAGGCAAGTGAAAAAATATGAGGAGCCAAAAATAATTCAAGAAAAGAAAGTTTTATAGTACATAGAGGATGACAGGCGGGTCCCATTTAGCAGCAGCGGTATCACCGTTTGAGAGGCGGCAGGGGATCGAAAGAAAAAGGCAAGTGAAAAAATATGAGGAGCCAAAAATAATTCAAGAAAAGAAAGTTTTATAGTACATAGAGGATGACATGCGGGTCCCATTTAGCAGCAGCGGTATCACCGTTTGAGAGGCGGCAGGGGATCGAAAGAAAAAGGTAAGTGACCAAATATGAGGTGCCAAAAATAATTCAAGAAAAGAAAGTTTTATAGTACATAGAGGATGACATGCGGGTCCCAGTTAGCAGCAGCGGTATCACCGTTTGAGAGGCGGCAGGGGATCGAAAGAAAAAGGCAAGTGACCAAATTTGAGGTGCCAAAAAAAACTCCAAGAAAAGAAAGTTGATTGCACATAGAGGATGACATGCGGGTCCCATTTAGCAGCAGCGGTCTCAACGTTTCCAAGGCGGCAAGGGATCAAAAGAAAAAGGAAGTAGCCAGAAATCAGGGGGTCAAAAAAATCCAAGAATAGAAAGAATTTTGGTTCATAGAGGATGACATGCGGGACCCATGATCCTGCATCGTAAACGGCTCGATCGGAGAACGTTGAATGAGATGGCGCGATCTAGAAAAAAAACAATGCCAGAGAGGCTACCATCTGGGCCCTACATCCCTCGGCGGTGCGGATTTGCGTTGACTCGGCCGGCGAACCCGAGATTTCGAGATGCACCACGTCCCGGGCCACCATACGCGACGTTTTGGCCGCTTTCGTCGGGCTAGGTGGCCTCAAAAACGAGAAAAAAAAAGTTTTGACATGCACCACGGAGGGACCAAAAATCGTCGGCCATGGTACACCAGCAACCACGGCGCGACTTCAACTTCGTCGGCCATGGCAACTTTTCTTGTAGTGATTCATTGTGTAGGGCTACAAGAGCTCCCACAAGCCGGAGTTAATAATCGCCACAACATTCGGTGTTCGTATTTAAGTAACCTTTAGAGCATAATAGATCATTGCAATTTAGACCGAGTACTAACATAGCGCACACACTGTCACCATTACACTATGAAAGGGGGAATAGATCACATCAATACTATCATAGTAATAGTTAACTCCATAATCTACAAGAGATTACAATCATAACCTACGCCAAGAACTACATGATGCACACACCGTCACCTTTACATCATGAAGGAGTAATAGACTACTTTAATTGTAGGGATTCGTAGCATAGAAAACAAAAAAATTCCTATCGCGAGAACGCAATCCAAGCCAAGATGCAATCTAGAAGACGGGAGCAACGAGGGGATGAACAAGACTCACCCTTGAAGATTTCCAAAGCCTACAAGATGAGGCTCTTTTTGCTGCGGTAGACGATCACTTGCCGCTTTCAAAAGCGCGTAGAAGATCTTGACGGTGCCACAATCGGGCAGCACCTCCATACTCGGTCACACGTTCGGTGTTGATGAAGACGACGTCCTTCTCCCCGTTCCAGCGGGCAGCGGAAGTAGTAGCTCCTCCTTGACTCCGGCAGCACGACGGCGTGGTGGCGGTGGCGATGGAGAACTCCGGCGGAGCTTCGCTAAGCGTGCGGGAGAGGTGGAGGAGAGAGGGGGCGGCTAGGGTTTGGGAGAGGGGGTGGCCGGCCTCAACGGGTGCGGCTAGCTTGAGGCTTTTTGGTGGCCGGCCCCCTCCCCTATGCCCCTCATTATATAGGTGGAACCCCAAGTGTTGGACTACAAGTCTTCGAATAAGACCCCAACCCAAAACCTTCCATGTAGTAGGGAAACCTACCCAAGGTGGGACTCCCACCAAAGTGGGATTCCCACCCTTCCATGAAAGGGGGTGGCCGGCCCCTTTGGTGGAGTCCACCTTGGACTCCCCCCTCTAGGGTTGGCCGGCCATGGGGAGGTGGAGTCCCTCCGGGACTCTTCCTTCCTTAGTGATTTCTTCCGGACTTTTCTAGAACCTTCTAGAACCTTCTATAAATGCACCGGATCATTTCCAAACTTGGAATATGACTTCCTATATATGAATCTTATTCTCCGGACCATTCCGGAACTCCTCGTGATGTCCGGGATCCCATCCGAGACTTCGAACAATACTTCGAACTCCATTCCATATTCAAGTTCTACTATTACAACATCAAACCTTAAGTGTGTCACCCTACGGTTCGCGAACAATGTAGACATGGTTGAGATCTCTCTCCGACCAATAACCAATAGCGGGATCTGGAGATCCATAATGGCTCCCACATATTCAACGATGACTTAGTGATCGAATGAACCATTCACATACGATACCAATTCCCTTTGTCATGCGATATTTTACTTGTCCGAGGTTTGATCATCGGTATCACTCTATACCTTGTTCAACCTCGTCTCCTGACAAGTACGCTTTACTCGTACCGTGGTATGTGGTCTCTTATGAACTTATTCATATGCTTGCAAGACATTAGACGACATTCCACCGAGAGGGCCCAGAGTATATCTATCCGTCATCGGGATGGACAAATTCCACTGTTGATCCATATGCCTCAACTCATACTTTCCGGATACTTAATCCCACCTTTATAACCACCCATTTACGCAGTGGCTTTTGATGTAATCAAAGTACCTTTCCAGTATAAGTGATTTATATGATCTCATGGTCATAAGGACTAGGTAACTATGTATCGAAAGCTTATAGAAAATAACTTAATGACGTGATCTTATGCTACGCTTAAATGGGTGTGTCCATTACATCATTCATATAATGATATAACCTTGTTATTAATAACATCCAATGTTCATGATTATGAAACTAATCATCTATTAATCAACAAGCTAGTTAAGAGGCTTACTAGGGACTCATTGTTGTTTACATAACACACATGTATCAATGTTTCGGTTAATACAATTATAGCATGGTATATAAACATTTATCATAAACATAAAGATATATAATAACCACTTTTATTATTGCCTCTTGGGTATATCTCCAACAGATGCACGTGAGCCAATGTTGTTAAGTCCAACCGTAAGCCGATCTCAGAATTATCATCCCCAAAGCCGCCACCACCTTCAACAAGGGCATAACGCAAGCGGACATCGAATTTCCACCAAAGCGTGCAAACTCAGCGTTGAAGTCGCTTCTACCAGCATCACTTGTATGGCTTGAGTTGACACCTCCTTATGAGACATTGTGGATAGCACCTTCTGGCCACACATCACTTGACACCTCAGCGGAAGACCTCGTGTGTACCACTTGCTAGGTTGGATCGAACCCAATCTGCAAGTGGAGACGTTTTCATACCTTCGTAAACATTGAAGCTTCGTGGTCCAAGAAGAGAACATCGCATACCGCCATCGATCTCGACACACGGAGCTGGAGACCATCACCAAAACAAAAGATCCATACACCGCATCGTCCACACGTCCATGTTGTATTCATATAAACTTGTCAAACTGGTACCCAAGAATGTAGCCACATAGACAGTCCAATGTGTCTCGTGTAACATGCAAGCAAATATTTATACTAACGGAAGTCAAAACCATCTTTTCCCGAGGCTCGAGGCTGCAAAGGAGGAAATTTGTCTGACGCTAGAAGTTTTAGGGTAAAAGTTCGATAAAAAATAAGTTAAAAGAAAAAATCTACGCTCCCTTGAATGTTGAGGTACTAAAAATACAGTTATTTCTCTAGAGGGAGCAATAATACCGGTGGAACATGGGTATTCATGAATCCTATAACTTGTCAGCTCCAAAACTTGTATTTCTAGCGCTCAAAAAGTTCAAAAAAAAATTTGCAGGTATGTATGTGCGTGTCATATTTCATACCCAAATTCGAAAGTATGTAGCTTAGGAAAAAAAATCACAACATCCAAATAAACAGTCTAAACTAAACTTCCCCTCCCGAAATTTATGTAACTTAGCGATCTAATAACTTTTTTTAGAGGTAGTGATCCAATAATTATGTAACTTAGTACCGTAGTTAGTTAACAGTATAATGGAACCACCTAGGACCATCCACAGCGCTTAGTCATCCTGAACCGTTGGATCGGACAATCTAATGGTCAACGGTAAAGGGTTTTTTCTCCGTAGGTCGAATTGTGCATTTTCTCGTTAGTTGGGCTGCAAAACCTTCAAGTGGGCCATAGGTATTCAGGCTTGCAATACGCCACCCCTCACACGTTAACAGTCCATATCTCCACCAAGCTGAAACGTCGCTCGAACCGAGCCCACCGTTAGTTCGCGTCAAAAAAATATTCCCAAACTGCCCAAAAATTTACGGGCTACTACTGTGCAAGCCGATCTAGACGTTCTCTTGTTAATCGGGCTGAGAATGGGGCTTCCACAGTCCCATGAATGATTAGCAGCAACGACTATCAGCCCAGTTCGTCGATGCAGGCCGCGTCGTGTAGGGTACGACCTGGACTTCGTCCAGTCTGACAAGGCAGACCGAGGGGGATTTTACTTTTTGCCACTCTTTACTTTACCACTCTACAATTTGCCCTCTTTTACATTAACCTCTACCTTTTGCCACATTTTACATTGACACTTACATTATTTGCCCCTAAACAGGTCAGCCCACATGCTATGACCAAAATACCCCGTACCTGTCGATTGGAGGACACCAGGTTAAGCTGTTCGTTCCCATCGGCCATCGCTTCATCGCTCGAGCAGAGGAAGCAAGCGCTGGTCGGCGGTAACACTCACGGCGGCCCAATCAGAGGAATGGAGGGAGGTGGGCGGCGGGATTGTGGTCAGCACGATGACCACTCCTTGTCGATGCAAGGTACTTCCCCGCATCTCGCCCTCCCCCTGTCTTGAGAGATAGGGTTAGGAAAGGGGCTCCAGCATCGGCGACGAGCTGGGTGACCGCCGCTCCCTCCTCTTGTTTCGATTCGTCCCTCGTCCGTGCTCCTCAAACTGTCTCCCGTTTTCAATTTGGATGCAGATGACAGATTTTGGATGAATTTCAATGGCTAATCTGCAGTAGCAACACCCTGTAGCAACCACAATGCGGTCAAGGAATCGGCGGAAAGGAGAGCTTAGGTGCTACAGCCGAGCTGGGGCTTGCGTGTGATACAGCAGGGTTAGAGGAGGAGCTAGGAGGTGCGGCGCGGCAGTTGGGCGCAGGCGGCAGCAGCAGCTACCCGCGGAGGTGCAGCAGCGAGCGAAGACCGTATACCAGAGAGCGGAGATGCAGCATTAAGAGAGACCGGAGACCGGAGAGGTGCGGCCGTGTCGCCCAAGCTGCAGCGAGCGGCGGCGCCGGAGGCAGCTGCGCGAGCAGCTAGTTGAGATCTTCCCTGTCCCGTTCTGAAAAGAGGAGAAAAGAATTAACGATATGAGTCTATTCCAGATGCAGCCAGGGGCATTCGTGTCATGTAGGTTTCCTGCATCCTCAAAAGAAAAGAAAATAAATCAAAAGGGCAAATAATATAAGTGTCAATGTAAAGTGTGGCAAAAGGTAGAGATCAATGTAAAAGAGGGCAAATTGTAGAGTGGCAAAGTAAAGAGTGGCAAAAAGTAAAATTCCCCGCAGACCGATGGCAGGGGAACGGCCGTGGCGGCGCCGCCCCTATTGATTCGTGCGATTAATGGTGTAGCAATACGTCTCTTCAGTTCAATCCGTTTCCTTCTGGCTGTTGATGATCATTTCACCTCCTGCCTATCTTCTCTCTCCCGGTTCCTCATATAAGCTGCCCATAATATTCCTCCCGTCGTTCCTCATGTTCTTTGAGTACTGTTAATTTCGTAGTTCCTAGCTGCCCTTATTCCTGCCTGCAATGTCATCGATACCGCTCTAATCCTTTGATCCAACTTATTATTTGTTTGAGGAGTTGTCGTGCTCACTGGTTCTGGAGTTCTGTGATGGAGGCCTCGACCTGCTCGGATGAACTCAATTTATGAAAAATGTCTTCTTGTCAGGTACGTCTGTGTATCCACTTTTACTTTTGTTCTGTCATGCTTTGATACGTAGATTCCATACTACCTTCAGATTGGTTGTGTATTCTCGCATATTTGTCTGATTTGTACCCCGTCTCAATACATCTATTTGTTTTTGTCTGTCCCCTATATTTTAAGTATACATCTGCTCAACTCCTCAATCATGCTAATTGCCTACTTTGGTGTGTAGGTGTTTTTACAGGCATCTGCTAGCTAGAGCTGCGGCAGGTGTGCTATTGTAGATCGCTAGGTGCGAAGGATGGATGTGTTACAACGGATGCTTTGTTGGTGTTCACTCCTACTTCCAAGCCTTTGTCCATCAGTGCTGCTCTTTCCTGATGAGTATATCAACGAGGTGAAACAAATAATCACAAACTTGCTGCCTTGATGGATTGTATGGAATCTCCCTTCTGGTTATCTTCTATACCTTCAGTTTTTAGATTCTACATCGGATTATCTGGGATTCATGAAGCATGTTCAATAAATCTGTTGGAACATGATAGTGTTCTCTGTATTTTTCTGAATAACTCATTCATTACTACCGTCTATGTTGCAAACGATCCTAGAATACTATTCGTCCTGACTACACCAATTAAGTTTCTGAATCATAACTCATAATGCCATTAATCCTTGTGGTGATAATGGTAACAGAGTTATGGAACTGTATGCCAAATTCACAAGTACTCAAGGACTTAGTGAGCATCTATTATGCAGTCATAGCTCCACAAGTGTTGATGTCTATGGTGGTGCTCTATATCTTTTGATTACCTAGAACCCAAGGTTCATCCTTGCTTGAGCTCTTTTTGTTTCTCTCTGTGCAAAAAGTTTTTATTTTCATATTTCTGTCTAAACCAGATTAACATTCATCATTTCAACTCGCCATATTTTTAAGCAAATTTCTGGAGTTCGCGCTTAAGGCAAGGGTGCTGGTAAATGATTACAGAAGGTTGATTATACGTATTGGAATCAATTTGTTGCTTTCATACTTAATTAGTAGCTTCGTTGTCGAAGTTCCTTGTTCAGTTATGAATTTACATTTCCAAGAGGCATGGTCCATATCATAGGCAACATCATAAGATACGTCAGACGCATACGGCAGCCAGAATCAACTTTACCGGAACGGCCAGGCAGCCTATCGGGCACAATAGCTTTAGTGCTGGGTTACTCCTTGCCTCCTTGGTTCATATTTCCCCTCTCATTGCTAACTTGGCGACGACATCTATATAATGTGGCAAGAACATTGGCGGCAATACCTTGTAATGGACACGGTCTTCCCTTAATTAGTCAAATGATTATAGTGTTTTTAACCTTCTTGTTCGGACTCAAGCAGCTTATGTATTTATTATTCTTGCCTATATTTTTCTGAGGAGCTAGGAGCACTTTCCAAGAGAAATTAGTGAAGCATCTCAATAGGTGTACGTGAAAACTAATTATATTTGTACCAGATGGTGGCAATAGTGGCATTCATCAGGTATTTCTTTTATTAAATGATGCTGTTCTTTTTTGTGTGGATTCTTTGTAAATATTTACAATTGGTTCATTGGTGAAGCTAATGATATTCCATCTGATCCATAATAGTGTCGCCGATTTATTACAACATTTTGTACTAAATCAACGTCACTTAATTTAGTAGATGGGAAGGGAGTATAACTTGATGGTAGACCACAACCAATGTTGCCAAAGTTGATTTATTTTTGGTGACGTACAGTCGACAATTTAATTAACATTATAGCCAATTGGTGTCACTTAACTGATCAGTTTATGTTTCCAGGATGTCCCATTCCATGTTTAGACAAGTCTACATTGTCCTGACAAATTCAAATTTACATGTTTTCAGTTCTCTATTCTATCCTTAAAAAGGACGGGCGCCGCAACGCGCGCCATCATGGTCTAGTATGTCTAGAAAATTGGCTTTACTAGAGAGAGCCCCATATTTTAGAGGAAGTGTTGGACTTGGTGCGAGAGGTTAACAATGAATGGGCCGGCCACTATATTTCACGATAGCAACAAGCAGGAGCAGAGAAAATCCACTGCCTCCTAGGACGAGATAAGGATCGTCAAGTTTGTTGCCAAATATTTAGAGATTTTAGGCCCATTTTCGCCTCACCCGCACGTTAGTAACAACGCAAAGCCTACTCACATGAATGGGAGCGCCTATTGGCCGCCTTAAGCGCAGCGGAAGATCGTCTCCGCTCAGGCCGGCGCCGATCAATAGGCACTTATGGGCTCGGCCCGATTAAGCTTTTCCTTTTTTTCGTTCAGTTTAGATTTCAAAAATCTGAACAAAATTCAAACGGAACAAATTTTAAAATCGGACAAAATAAAAACTGAACAATTTTTAAAATAAAGAATTTCATGTCAAACAAAATTCATATGTGAACAAATTTCAAATTCGAACAAATATCAAATTTGAACAAATTTTGAATTTGGACAAATTTTTAAATCGGTATAAAAAAATAAATTTGAAAAAAATCGAAATCATTAAAACCAACGCAGCAAAACCAAACAAAAACCATCCAAAACTGAAAAAACCCGAGAAACCCGGAAAAAACGAGAAAACAAAAGGAAAAAACATCAAATACAAGGCGCCAATGGGCCGGCCCATCCCATCCATCGCCTAAGTGGGAGCGAATTGCTCCTGCAATGAGCGGCGAATAGGGATGGCCCACATGAATTGCAGAATCAGGGCCATTAGCTTGACGGGACAAGCACTCTGTCAAAAAAGATAATTTGAAGGGGAGAAGCAAGATTCTTTATGGCAAAACCATAAGTTTCTTGCATGACACCACTTCATGAAAGAAAAAACTCCATTTCCCCATAAAAGAAGATTTTGTTTTGGTGTCTCCCTCCTTTAAACTTTGCCCCCTGTGGACAGCTAGGATCTTCTCACACCTCTTTGTAGGCTAATTTGTCCCTTCAACTTTAATGATTAGGAGAAAGGAGAGGGAGGACACCCTCGGAGCACACCTCATAAAAGAGGATGATTTTAATCGTGCGAACATCCGCACTCAACGGTATTTCTACTAACAGATCAGTATTAGGTGACATGGTACACTGTTTTAAGAGTAGGCCTCCAAAATTTAAATCATGTATTTTATCCATGTCAATCGGTCTTGTAATGAGGCAGCTCATGTTCTCGCAAAGTCAGCAAAACATGATCTGGAGTCGACCTGGTATAGTGATGTCCCTGAGATAATCAGGCCCCATTGTATGTTCTGAACAATTTTGATACAATGAATGCCACAGCTCAATGTCCAAAAAAAATTGCGAGACTTTGTTTAGTTGTGGGCCCTATCATCTTTACCACGTGGTATTTTTTTAAACGTCATCCACCATATTGTCGTAACGTTGTTACCGTGGAAGCCATATGAAGATGATCACGGTGATTACAGAGAAGGGTGTAAGACGGCGATGATCAAGGAACGGGATTACACTGTAGATGTACCTATGTTCAGATCCAGTGGATTGATATGTTCTTCTATAAGTCACTATAAGGCAACAAGTGAACAAGGCTACCGATTAGATCTACAGTATGCCTTATGAGCTTGGCCCTCAGGGTGCACGTAGGTCGGCTTTATATAGGGGCCGGTCCTAGGGCTTACAGGAAGATATATAACTGACTAAGTTTCAGATACATAGCATGCTCTACCTTAGGGCCGTGTCTTGGACTACAAGATGGTGCACTCCTAGGCTTCAGATAGTCTTATAGTCATTCATTTAGTCGGTACGAACTCCGCCTTGGACCTTGGCAAGCTGGGCTGCCAGCCGGCTATGGCATATGTGAGGGCTTGCCTGAATTGTCTCCCAAGTTTTGGCTATACTTGTTTAGTATATATCACAACACAATACACTATAAAACCTGACGGTCCAACATTTCATACGTTCCACCAAGTTACATCTCCTGCGGAGACGACTAGGTTTCCAGTCCGCCTCCCATCGGCGCCGTCGAGTTGTCCCAATTATGTGGTCTTCGGGGCATGTAGGTGGGCTGGATCTCGATTTTCAATTTTCAATTGGAAAATCAGCTGACAACGGTTTCAAATCTCTCAATATGTGACGACGTGGGCATAGCCTATGTAGAAAGGCATGCAACTCACAATGTATTGATTGGGTGCATATGGCGTTACATATATAGGCCACGTCCTCGACTATATAAGGAAGAAGGTGAGCCCATCAATAAATACAAAGATATGTATCGCTATACATAACTACAGAAGAAACACATCCGGATATACAAGGATATGTATCTCAACACCCCCCGCAGTCGAAGCGTCGCCTAGTCGAACGCATAGACTGAACCGGAACTCCTCAAATGATGCCGTAGGGAGACCCTTGGTCATGATATCCGCAAATTGTTAGGAGGTGGGCACATGAAGTACTCGAATGTGTCCAAGGGCCACCTGTTCCCGAACAAAGTGGATGTCCAACTCAATATGCTTGGTGCGGCGATGGTTGACCGGGTTGGCGGAGAGGTAGACGGCGGAGACGTTGTGGCAATAGACCACGGTGGCTTTGGCAACAGGACATGAGAGCTCAACGAGGAGTTGCCGCAGCCAGGAGACCTCGGCAACCGCGTTAGCAACAGCCCGGTACTCCGCTTCGGCGCTGGAGCGAGAGACCGTGGGTTGTCGCTTAGACGACCAGGAGATGAGCGAAGGTCCGAAATAGACGCAGTAGCCAGACGTGGAGCGACGCGTGTCGGGGCAGCTTGCCCAATCAGCGTCCGAGTAGGCGACGATGTCCGTGGCGGTGGATGCGTGGAGGGAGAGGCCGAAGTCCATGGTGCCACGAATGTAGCGGAGGATCCGCTTGACCGCGGCACAATGAGGATCCCACGGAGCGTGCATGTGAAGGCACACCTGCTGGAAAGCATACTCCAGCTTGGGGCGAGTCAAGGTGAGGTATTGCAGGGCACCGACGATGGAGCGATAAAATGACACGGCCGTGGCCAACGAACCATCCGTGGCGGAGAGCTTGGACTTCGTGTCGACAGGCGTGGCCGTGGGTTTGCAATTAGGCATACCGGCGCGGTCCAGGAGGTCGTGGGCGTACTTGCGCTGATGAAGGAAGAAGCCGTCGGTGCGACGTACGACCTCGATGCCGAGGAAGTAGTGCAGGGGCCCCAAGTCCTTGAGGGCAAACTCAGCGCGAAGATGCTCGGTGATCTGTCGCAGGAGGTCCGTGGAGCAGGCCGTTAAGATGATGTCGTCGACGTAGAGCAGCAGGTACGCGGTGGTGGAGCCATTGTTGTACACAAACAGCGAGGCATCGGAGCGGGTGGAGCAGAAGCCGAGTTGGTGAAGAAACGATGCGATGCGCTGGTACCAGGCGCGTGGGGCCTGCTTGAGCCCATATAACGAGCTAACAATGCCAGTCATGGCGTAGGCCGGGGTCGAAATTCTCCTGATCTTCGGAGAAGATTCTTCGGCGGCTGGTCCGGCGAGTTTTGACTCGCCGAAATCTTCCTCGCCATCGTCCCTCTTCCTCTTGCGTTTATCTGGAGACGCAGCAGGAGGAGGGGAAACGGAATGAGCAGAGTCAGAGTGTTGCTTCGATTCTGTTTCTTCGTCAGAGGAACACGCAGTTTTGTGGGATTCGGCGGGTTCGCTCTCAAGAACAGAGGATTCTTGTGAGTCGTCGTGAACAACGGCTCGCTCATCCACATCACCACCTTCAGGAAGCGGAGGAAGAGAGGAAATAATTCCGTGTTTCTACAGGCAAAAAGTACGGGAAGGAAAAAACAAAATTATCAACATTCAAAAGCAAAACAATCAAGGAACAAGAATGCAACTCGAAAGAATCTACTTACTCCAGGAAAGACGTGGCTACCACTGAACGGCTCCACGCGGCAGGAAGAAGGGACTTCATGATTCTTGCTCAATGAAGTGAAGCAGCGGACAAATTTCTCCAAGTCTTTCAGAGGAAGCTCGGCAGAGACCCTGTCGGAATCCTCAGCACCCAAATACATCCACATAGGATTTTTTCGGGAGCATCAGTGGCTGCCTTTTCTTCGGCTGAAGCATCTGCATCCCAAGATTGGCGCCTCTGAATATCTTCGGCAGGATCAAAGGGGGCAAGCCCATATTCTTTAGCAGACGTGGACTCATCCTTGACATAAAGCCACTTTTGACGCCAGCCTTGGACGGAGTCGGCGAACTTCACGTCAAAATACCCGACTTCCGGGCGGACACAGATGCAAAAGCCACCTACGTTGTAGATGACGTTCTTCGAGTTGTTGCGCCGAAGGTAGAAGATGCGTTTCCAAAGGCCCCAGTGAGGGTGGATGCCCAGGAAACATTCGCAGAGTGTGCTGAAAATGAAAATGTGGAGGAGAGATTTTGAGGTCAGCTGGTGCAGCTGGATCTAGTAGATAAAGAGACGTCCACAGAGAAATTCATGGACGGGAACAGAGACGTCGCGAATAAGGAAATCAATAAAAGTTACCCGAAAATCGATAGGAGGGTGAGGAGAACTCTCGTCTACGGGCATCTTCATGGCCTCCTTGTTGAACAGGTCCATCCTCTTCAACATCTTGTGGTCTTGAGCGGAAAGCTTTGACCTCTCCCATCCGGAGACCTTGGCCTTCTTCGTGCGCTCTTCGGTGCCTGAAGCACGGGACGAACAACGCTTGGTGCGCAGCGGCATAGCGGAAGGCACGGAGGAGAAAAGCGAGAATGGAAGCAAAGTGTGGGCTCGAGGTGCTCGGGGAGGAAGATGAACAGAGGAGAGAATGTGCGGCGCAGCGAAGGGGATAAAAGAGGAGTAGGTTACAACTTTATATAGGAAGACGATGAAGCTCTGCCGTTGGATGAGAAAAGAGGAGATCCTGAGCTCTCCACGTTCTCATGGGGTAAAAGGTCTTTTCACATCAAATTTAGTGCGGGAATGTTACTGCGCGCGTGCCGGAAATTCCGGAAGACGTGTGCGCCCCACTTGCGGGACGTGTCGAAGGTGCAAAGTTTTGGACCCACGGAACAGTGGATTGCCAGGAGTCGTGGTTTCCCAAGGTGGCCATACGTGGCTGTCGTCAGCAACAACGTCATTCAAGTAAACTTCGAGTGGTGGAACAAAATATAGCGACAATAAAACTTCAAGATCTAACGAAGTGCATGCTTGTGACTGTAAAGCACACGTCCGTTGGGAACCCCAAGAGGAAGGTATGATGAGTACAGCAGCGAGTTTTCCCTCAGTAAGAAACCAAGGTTATCGAACCAGTAGGAGATGAAGATCACGTGAAGGTTGTTGGTGAAGGAGTGTAGTGCGGCGCAACACCAGGGATTCCGGTGCCAACGTGGAACCTGCACAACACAATCAAACTACTTTGTCCCAACTTAATAGTGAGGTTGTCAATCTCACCGGCTTGCTGAAAACAAAGGATTAAACGTATGGTGTGGAAAATGATGTTTGCTTGCAGAAAACAAAAGAGAACAATGATTGCAGTAGGTTGTATTTCAGATGTAAAAGAATGGACCGGGGTCCACAGTTCACTAGTGGTGTCTCTCCAATAAGATAAATAATATGCTGGGTAAAAAAGTTACAGTTGGACAATTGACAAATAGAGAGGGCATAACAATGCACATACATATCATGATGACTACTATGAGATTTACTTAGGGCATTACGACAAAGAACATAGACCGCCATCCAGCATGCATCTATGCCTAAAAAGTCCACCTTCGGGTTAGCATCCGCACCCCTTCCAGTATTAAGTTGCAAGCAACAGACAATTGCATTAAGTACTGTGCGTAATGTAAACAATACAAATATCCTTAGACAAAGCATTGATGTTTTATCCCTAGTGGCAACAGCACATCCACAACCTTAGGGGTTGCTGTCACTCCCCCAGATTCAATGGAGACATGAACCCACTATCTAGCATAAATACCCCCTCTTGGAGTTACAAGTATCAACTTGGTCAGAGCATCTACTAGCAACGGAGAACATGCAAGATCATAAACAACACATATATGATAGATAAATAATCAACTTGACATAGTATTCCATATTCATCGGATCCCAACAAACACAACATGTAGCGTTACAAATAGATGATCTTGATCATGATAGGCAGCTCACAAGATCTAAACATGATGGCACAATAGGAGAAGACAACCATCTAGCTACTGCTATGGACCCGTAGTCCAAGGATGAACTACTCACGCATCAGTCCGGAGGCGGGCATGGTGATGTAGAGCCCTCCGGTGATGATTCCCCTCTCCGGCAGGGTGCCGGAGGAGATCTTCTGAACCCCCCGAGTTAGGGTTGACGGCGGCGGCATCTCTGGAACTGTTCTGGTATTTTGGCTCTCGGTACTAGGGTTTTCGGGGACGAAGGAATAAATAGGCGAAGGGGCAGCGTCGGGGGAGCCAGGGGGCTCCCTCCCCACGTCACGGCGCGGCAGTGGGGCCCCCCACACCGCCATATGGGGAGAGCCCCCTGCTGGCCTTCCTCGACTCCTCTTCGTTCTTCTGGAACACTCCGTGGAAAATAGGGCCGTGGGCTTTTGTTTCGTCCAATTCCGAGAATATTTGTAAAACAACTTTTCTGAAATCAAAAACAGCAGAAAACAGGAACTGGCACTGTGGCATCTTGTTAATAGGTTAGACCCAGAAAATGCATAAAAAATTATAAAGTGTGAATAAAACATGTAGGTATTGTCATAAAACTAGCATGGAACATAAGAAATTATAGATACGTTGGAGACGTATCAAGCATCCCCAAGCTTAGTTCCTACTCGCCCTCGAGTAGGTAAACGATAAAAAGAATAATTTCTGAACTGACATGCTACCAACATAATCTTGATCAATACTATTGTAAAGCATATGAGATGAATGAAGTGACTCAAAGCAATGGTCTATAGTTTTCTAACAAAAAGATAATGACTAAACAATTGAATCATATAGCTAAAACTTTTCATGAATAGTACTTTCAAGACAAGCATCAAAAAGTCTTGCATAAGAGTTAACTCATAAAGCAATAGATTCTTAATAAAAGGTTTTGAAGCAACACAAAGGAAGATTTAAGTTTCAGCAATTGCTTTCAACTTCAACATGCATATCTCATGGATAATTGTCAACACAAAGTAATATAATAAGTGCAATAAGCAAGCATGTAAGAATCAATGCACACAGTTGACACAAGTGTTTTCTTCTAAGATAGAAAGAAGTAGGTAAACTGACTCAACATAAAGTAAAAGAAAGGCCCTTCGCAGAGGGAAGCGGGGATTAAATCATGTGCTAGAGATTTTCATGTTTTGAAATCATATAGAGAGCATAAAAAATAAAGTTTTGAGAGGTGTTTGTTGTTGTCAACGAATGGTAGTGGGCACTCTAACCCCCTTGTCAAACAGACTTTCAAAGAGCGGCTCCCATGAAGGACATTATCTCTACCAGCAAGGTAGATCATCCCTCTTCTCTTTTGTTTACACATGTATTTTAGTTTTATTTATAGATGACTGATAACCCACAAGTATAGGGGATCGCAGCAGTCTTCGTGGGTAGTAAAACCCAATTTATTGATTCGACACAAGGGGAGACAAAGAATACTTGAAAGCCTTAACAACGGAGTTGTCAATTCAGCTGCACCTGGAAACAGACTTGCTCGCAAGAGTTTATCAGTAGTAACAGTTTTATAGCAGTAGCAGTAGTGAAATAACAGCAGCAGAGTAACAGAGACAGCAGTAGTGATTATAGTAAACAGCAGGATTAAAATACTGTAGGCACGGGGACGGATAACGGGCGTTGCATAGATGAGAGAAACTCATGTAACAATCAAGCAGGGCATTTGCAGATAATAATAAAACGGTGTCTAAGTACAAAGCAATCAATAGGCATGTGTTCCAATTATAGTCGTACGTGCTCGCAATGAGAAACTTGCACAACATCTTTTGTCCTACCAGCCGGTGGCAGCCGGGCCTCAAGGGAATCTACTGGATATTAAGGTACTCCTTTTAATAGAGTACCGGAGCAAAGCATTAACACTCCGTGAACACATGTAATCCTCACATCACTACCATCCCCTCCGGTTGTCCCGATTTCTGTCACTTCGGGGCCATTGGTTCCGGACAGCGACATGTGTATACAACTTGCAGGTAAGACCATAAACAATGAATATCATGATGAAGTAATAACATGTTCAGATCTGAGATCATGGCACTCGGGCCCTAGTGACAAGCATTAAGCATAACAAGTTGCAACAATATCATCAAAGTACCAATTACGGACACTAGGCACTATGCCCTAACAATCTTATACTATTACATGACCAATCTCATCCAATCCCTACCATCCCCTTCAGCCTACAGCGGGGGAATTACTCACACATGGATGGGGGAAACATGGCTGGTCGATGGAGAGGCGTCGGTGGTGATGGTGGCGATGATCTCCTCCAATTCCCCGTCCCGGCGGAGTGCCAGAACGGAGACTTCTGGCTCCCGAGACGGAATTTCGCGATGTGGCGGCGTTCTGGAGGGTTTCTGGCGACTTCGACCTCTCCCCGTGCGTTTTTAGGTCGAAGGCAATAAGTAGTCCGAAAGAGGGCGTCGGGGGCCAGCCGAGGTCGCCACACACTAGGGCCGCGCGGGCCCCTCCTGGGCCGCGCCGGCCTAGTGTGTGGGGCCCTCGTGCCCCCACCTGGCTTGCCCTTCTGGCTCCGTCAGTATTCTGGGAAAATAGGACCTTTCGCATAAATTCCGAGGATTTCCCTGAAAGTTGGAATTCTGCACAAAAACAAGACACCAGAACAGTTCTGCTGAAAACAGCGTTAGTCCGTGTTAGTTGCATCCAAAATACACAAATTAGAGGCAAAACAATAGCAAAAGTGTTCGGGAAAGTAGATACGTTTTGGACGTATCAACTCCCCCCAAGCTTAGCTTATTGCTTGTCCTCAAGCAATTCAGTTAACAACTGAGCGATAAAAGAACTTTCACGAACACATTTGTTCATATGATGTAAATATTCTCATGCTATGGCTAACACTTAGGCAGTTCATAATAAGATACATGCAAATAAGATCATCTAATAGCTATGTCAATCATGGAAAGGTACCAACAATTAATAATAAGCATCATGAATCACGTATATAAGCAGGATTGCAATGTTCATAAAAGAGTATGATAGAGTGGTATCTCGCTTGCCCATATTTGATCAGCAAAACATAAATGCTCAGGCACCTCTGAATTTCATAGAAAGACTAGAAATAGTGATTGTCAAAGATAAAAGCATCAAAGTTATACCACAATCAATCATATTTTGAGACAAGCATATTACACTAAGAATGACAGTTGTGCTCTCAAGAAAGTACTCAAAGAAAGGATGGAGACTCAATGTAAAAGTAAAAGATCGACCCTTCGCAGAGGGAAGCAGGGATTAACATGCGCTAGAGCTTTTCATTTTTAAAACAGGAGTAAAATTGTTTTGAGAGGTGTTTGTTGTTGTCAACGAATGGTAATGGGTACACCAACTACCTCGCCAACCGGACTTTCAAGAGCGGCTCCCATGAAGGACGTTATCTCTACCAACAAGGTAGATCATCCCTCTTCTCCTTTGTTTACACACGTATTTTAGTTTTTATTATGAGTGACACTCCCCCCAACCTTTGCTTACACAAGCCATGGCTAACCGAATCCTCGGGTGCCTTCCATCAATCACATACCATGGAGGAGTGTCTATTTGCAAAATTAAGTTGCTTACTGATGGATCAGAGCAAAACATGTGAAGAGAATTATTAAGGAAGTTTGATTAATCGGAAGTTTGATAAGCGGATGTGCCACTAGTCCATAATGAAAGTCCGTCAAGAGTAAATGACAAGGTTGAAAGTTAAACACCACATACTTCCTCATGAGCTATGAAACATTAACACAAATTGAGAAGCATTTTGAAGGTTTAAAGGTAGCGCATGAGAATTTACTTGGAATGGTTTGAAATGCCATGCATAGGTATTTATGGTGGACACTTTGGAACAACTTGGTTTTCATGTGTTTGGAGGCACGAGCAGCGTTCCCGCTTAGTACAAGTGAAGGCTAGCAATAGACTAGGAAGCGGCAATCAAGAGAGCAGTAACTGTCATAATCATGCTTGCGGCAACATAGATTAACTGAGGCATAAAAGTGATACAAGAACTCTGAAGCAATGTAAATCATTGAGGCTTAATTGACTCTTGTTCAGTCATATGCATGCGTGAGCATGTGCCAAGTTAATTCAAATGAATTATTCAGAGGAGTATACCACAATATCATACCTATTTATGAATAAAACAATGCAAGCAAACATTCATGACATGCTACTCATATTAATATATTGGAGCTAAACATGAGAGATCATGAACTACTAGACTTTCTTAAATGACATATACCTCACATGAACCAACCAAGCATGCTCACATGGATGAGTATATGTACAAAAATGAAAACAAATAGAGTTCATACCAGCCTCTCACCACAATCAGATCGTCGTATATCGTCATTATTGCTTTTTCACTTGTATAGCTTGAATAATATGGAATGAAAACCACGCTCTAGCCACCGAAGACCATTGAAATCATAAAGAACTTTACAAAACCAAAGAAGAACAGCAAATATTTTTGGTGTTTTCGAATTTGGAAGCAAGAACAAAAGGAAACAAGCAAACAAAGCAAAATCTTTTTGGATTTTCTTATAGCAAACCAAGGATAGCAAATAAAGCAAGATAAAAGCAAGAAACTAAAATAAACAAGTGGTGAAGAGAAACAACAGAAATATTTTTGGTCTTTTGGTGTTTTAGGAAAGAAACAAAGTACGAATAAGAAAATGAAAACTAAAAGAAACACAGAAAAGCAAGATGGCAGAAATCTGCCAAAACTTGACAGCAGTACAGAAATCGATTTTTACAAAAATCTTCCGTTGCTCAGCTCGAAAAGTGTTCAACTAATGAAAGTTAGATAACAACCTGGGGAACATGCACAAAAATTGGAAGCTCAAAATAACGTTCTGGCTGTGCGCACGAATTTTTCTAGTGACAGTCCAGAATCTGTTTTCAGGCAGCACCTCCCCAAATATCATCTTCCTCTCATTAGAAAACCACTCAAAGAAACTCAACAAGTATATACAAGTATCCAGCAACCATAATATGCAAAGAATGAAGGATGCCGGTATACCTCCCCCCAAGCTTAGGCTTTTGGCCTAAGTGGAGATCAACCCCAACGAGGGTCTGGGTTCCATGCCGGTGGATCATACATGGAGTAGTCATAATAAGGTCCGGATGCAGAAGAAAAGCGTGGAGGCTCCTCATGCCCAACTTGTTGATGCGAAGAACTTGCTGCATCGGATGACGAGTCGAGGTGTTCTTCATCCTCCTCCGTATTGTCTCTTGCATGGTGGCCTCCTCCCTCTATGTATGCCTTCAGTTCACCTTCCGTGACTGACCAATCCTTCCTGGAATCAAAGTTAAATAGAACAGGTGCAGGCAATCCTACTAGTTTTTCAGTTTTCTTAGTTATCCTCCAAGCTTTCTTGTAAAATGTTATTCTGTAAGACAAGTTGCTCAAATTAGATGAATCAGAAACAAATTCATGCTTAATCATAGAGACTATGTCAAGTTTCTCTATGGGAAGTTGAATATCAAGGTGGTGCGGTTCTACACCATGCATAGCTAATAAACGAGAGGCGATGAGACCTCCACAAATTCCTCCCTTCTCACGGTTAGTAGCAAGTCTGTTGGCTATCAAAGCACCCAAGTTATAAGTCTTATCACCTTGTAATGCAGCAGCTACAAAGGCTAAATCCTGGATAGATATTTTACTTCCATTCTTTCTTGCTAGAACGCACTTGGTGATGAAATAAGCAAAGTAGCGAATAGCTGGGAGTTGAATGCTACTGATTTTACCACCATCCTCTGAGAAGCTTCTTCCATGACAAATCATCTTGAAGAGGTCCAAGAACTCTTGCGGCGATCCCCTTATCTTCTCGCATGATCCCCATTGCGGCACTCTAATTGCTGCACAAAAATCATTGAATGGCAAGTTGACAGTTTTATTATAAATTTTGTACTGAACCATGGGGTTAGATCGTGACCAATTGAATTTAAAATCCTGCACTACTGACATAGTCAGTTTTGCATATTGGCATGGTTCACCATCAACAAAATCATCCAACCCTGCACGAGAGATTAGACTTTGAACATCTTGCAAGATCTCTGCACTTCTCATAAAATCTTCGCACGGGTAGTAAGCGGGATATACTCCTTCTTCGCGGTGAACTCTCATAACCTGTTGTACCTCCAATTCTTGTTGGTTGAGTTGGTGCCTACTCCCTTCCATTTTCTGAAATTTTTCAACAAACAATATAAAATCTGATTTGGTGACATATAATTGAGGGAAACTACCATAGGAACTTGCTAGAGTACTAATCATGCATCAAAACTAGTTTCTACCACTTAGAACAAGCATGCAAGCTCACTAAACATGTTACCTACAGCAGCAAAATATTCAAGATATACTCAACCAAACAAAATTCTACTTGGATGGTTGGAGGAGTCACATACCGAAGAGCAAATGTGCCAAATTTCATGTAAATCTGGGCTGAGCAAAGAGATCGAGAAATCTGGAGCTCTTGAGCAAAAACGCGAGTGAGAGGAACCTGGTGCGAGTTTTTTCGGGAGAGAGAAGAGAGTGGGAGGAAGAGATGATGAAGTGGGGGAAAGGGGGACCCACACGCCAGGGTGGCGCGCCCCCCTTGCTGGCCGCACCGGCCTGTAGGGTGCCACCCTGGGGTGCCCCACTGGTCATCCCCAGGTGCTCCCAGGTGCCTCGTCGAAAAATAGGACCAACGGTATAATTTTTGTGGAATTTTGAAAACTTTGAAAAATGCACATTTCTGGGTATTAAGTTTATTATTACTGGCCAGGAAATTTTTTGAAATCTCTAACTAACTGAGGAACTTTACAAAACAAAAGTGCTATAGCAAGTAGAACAAGTGGAGGAAGAAAGAGATGTTGTTTACCTCCTCTATACATATAAAAAGTATTTGTTAACAAGGTTGATCAAGTCTTGCCACCAAATAAATTTTACATAGCATAAGAAGAAATAAACCTCAAATCAATCATGTTACCTTGAATTGTATTGATATGGATCCAATCACAAGAGTTTGATATTCTTCTTTAGGCTCATATATAGGACAATCGATAGTTCCAACTTTGATAGTTCTCACATTAGAAATAGTATTAACTCCTCATACTTTATCAATCCTCTTGGGGAAATAGACGGTGTGCTCCTTGTCATCAACATTGAAAGTAACTTTTCCTTTATTGCAATCAATAACAGCCCCTGCGGTGTTAAGAAAAGGTCCCCCAAGAATAATAGACATATTATCATCTTCAGGCATTTCCAACACAACAAAATCAGTTAATATCAAGCAGTTATTAGTAACTTGAACAGGAACATCCTCACATATACCAACAGGAATAGCAGTAGATTTATCAGCCATTTGCAAAGATATATCAGTCGGTATCAACTTATCTAAATAAAGTCTCTTATAAAGAGAGAAAGGCATAACACTAACACCCGCTCCCAAATCACATAGAGCAGTTTTAACATAATTATTCTTAATAGAACAAGGAATAGTCGGTATACCTGGGTCACCAAGCTTCTTTGGAACCTTACCATTAAAAGAGTAATTAGCAAGCATAGTGGAAATCTTCTCATTAGGAATTTTCCTTTTGTTAGACACAATATCTTTCATATACTTTGAATAAGGAGGCAATTTAATAGCATCAGTCAAAGGTATTTGCAGGAATAAAGGTTTCATCCAATCACAGAATTTGTTATAGTGTTATTCTTCCTTTGATTTTAGTTTCTTAGCAGTAAAAGGCATTTGCTTTTGAACCCAAGGTTCCCTTTCATTACCATGTTTCTTAAAAATAAAATCTTCTTTAGTATACTTTTTATTTTTAGCATGCTTTTCAGGTTCTTCTTCAACCTCTTCTTTATCAGAAGCATCATTCTTATCATTACCATTATTATTATCATGTTCATTACCACTTTCAGTTTCAGCATCAGAAATAGAAATACTGTTAGGATCATTAACAGGCTCAGAGGATTCTACAACAGTTTTATGTTTCTTTTTCTTTTTCTTAGATGGAGCACTAGTTTCAGTTCGTTGAGAATCTTGTTCAATTCTTTTGGGATGCCCTTCAGGATATAGAGGATCCTGGGTAGAGACACCACCTCTAGTTGTTACTTCATAAGCATGTTTCTCTTTAGAATTATTTTTTAATAAGTCATTTTGCACTTTAGTAAGTTGATCAATTTGAGTTTGAACCATTTGAAAATGTTTAACAAGCATCTTAACATCATTGGAGGTTCTCTCTACAATACCATGCAATTCACCAATAGCTCGAGAATTTTCCATTAAGTGATTCTTTACTCTCATATTAAAATTTTCTTGCTTAACAATATAATTATCAAACTCATCTAAGCATTGCGCAGGAGGTTTTGAATACGAAATATCTTCCCTAGTAAAGCGCTGAAGGGAGTTTACCTCAATCATGGATGAAGGGGGAATTATCTCACATATATCTTCTATGGGAGGTAGATTCTTCACATCTTCAGATTTAATACCTTTCTCCTTGAGAGACTTGTTGGCTTCCCTCATATCTTCATCATTCAATTTAATTAAACCCCTCTTCTTCAATATTGGCGTTGGAATTGGTTCAGGCGTAGTCCAATCATCATGATTCCGGCCTATTTTAGCCAATAATTCTTCAGCTTCGTCTAGAGTTCTTTTCCTGAAAACACAACCAGCAAAACTATCCAAATAGGCCCTAGACTCAATGGTTAGTCCACTATAAAATATATCAAGTAGATCATTCTTTTCTAAATCATGTCCAGGTCGAGCTCTGATAAGAGAACAAAATCTTGCCCAAGCCTCAGGCAATTTCTCTTCATCTCCCTGGTCAAATCTATAAATTTTCTGTAAAGCGACATGTTGAGCACTAGCAGGAAAGTATTTTCGAAAGAAAACATCACGCAAATCAGTTGGACTTTTAATAAAACCAGGAGGCAAATTATTATACCAAGTTTTAGCATCATCCTTTAATGAGAAAGGAAAAAATTTAGCGACAAAATAAGTACGCATCTTGACATCATCAGAAAACAAGCTACTCATAGAAGAAAGTTCAATCATGTGTTCTACAGCACTTTCTTTTTCAGTACCACAAAAGGGTGCTTTCTCTACAATAGCTATATGAGATAGATCAAGAGAAAAATCATAATCTTTATCCTTAATGCATATAGGAGATGTGGCAAATTTAGGATCAGGAGATAACTTATGTCTAACAGTATATTGTGTGAGAAACTTTTTAATTTTACTTGCATCAGCAGTAGCATTGCATCTATTAATAAAATCATCATTAAGCTCCACATAATCTTCATCAGGATCATCACTAGAATAATCAAGTTCAGGTGAATTAACAGGTGTAGTAGCATTAGGAGTTTCAGTATTTTCAATTTGTCTAGACCTAGCAATTGTAGCATCTAGAAAAGATCCCAATGAACCACTATCATCAAGCACAGCAGAAACATTATCGATATTATGAGAGTTTTCAGACTCAGCAGAAGTACCAGCAAGTGAAGCTTGTGGCGGTGAAACAAGTTGACTTATCACAGATGGTGAATCAAGAGTAGCAGAGGTACTCAGAGTTGTACCTTTTCTTGTAGTGGATGGTAATATGGCGACTTTAGGATCGCGAGGTTTACCCATGATGGAGAATTTGCAGCGAACAATATCAATCCAAGTGAACTTCCAAATAAAGCTATGCTCCCCGGCAACGGCGAGAAAAACAGTCTTGATAACCCACAAGTATAGGGGATCGCAGCAGTCTTCGTGGGTAGTAAAACCCAATTTATTGATTCGACACAAGGGGAGACAAAGAATACTTGAAAGCCTTAACAACGGAGTTGTCAATTCAGCTGCACCTGGAAACAGACTTGCTCACAAGAGTTTATCAGTAGTAACAGTTTTATAGCAGTAGCAGTAGTGAAATAACAGCAGCAGAGTAACAGAGACAGCAGTAGTGATTATAGTAAACAGCAGGATTAAAATACTGTAGGCACGGGGATGGATAACGGGCGTTGCATGGATGAGAGAAACTCATGTAACAATCAAGCAGGGCATTTGCAGATAATAATAAAACGGTGTCTAAGTACAAAGCAATCAATAGGCATGTGTTCCAATTATAGTCGTACGTGCTCGCAATGAGAAACTTGCACAACATCTTTTGTCCTACTAGCCGGTGGCAGCCGGGCCTCAAGGGAATCTACTGGATATTAAGGTACTCCTTTTAATAGAGTACCGGAGCAAAGCATTAACACTCCGTGAACACATGTAATCCTCACATCACTACCATCCCCTCCGGTTGTCCCGATTTCTGTCACTTCGGGGCCATTGGTTCCGGACAGCGACATGTGTATACAACTTGCAGGTAAGACCATAAACAATGAATATCATGATGAAGTAATAACATGTTCAGATCTGAGATCATGGCACTCGGGCCCTAGTGACAAGCATTAAGCATAACAAGTTGCAACAATATCATCAAAGTACCAATTACAGACACTAGGCACTATGCCCTAACAATCTTATACTATTACATGACCAATCTCATCCAATCCCTACCATCCCCTTCAGCCTACAGCGGGGGAATTACTCACACATGGATGGGGGAAACATGGCTGGTCGATGGAGAGGCGTCGATGGTGATGGTGGCGATGATCTCCTCCAATTCCCCGTCCCGGCGGAGTGCCAGAACGGAGACTTCTGGCTCCCGAGACGGAGTTTCGCGATGTGGCGGCGTTCTGGAGGGTTTCTGGCGACTTCGACTTCTCCCCGTGCGTTTTTAGGTCGAAGGCAATAAGTAGTCCGAAAGAGGGCGTCGGGGGCCAGCCGAGGCCACCACACACTAGGGCCGCGCGGGCCCCTCCTGGGCCGCGCCGGCCTAGTGTGTGGGGCCCTCGTGCCCCCACCTGGCTTGCCCTTCTGGCTCCGTCAGTATTTTGTGAAAATAGGACCTTTCGCATAAATTCCGAGGATTTCCCTGAAAGTTGGATTTCTGCACAAAAACGAGACACCAGAACAGTTCTGCTGAAAACAGCGTTAGTCCGTGTTAGTTGCATCCAAAATACACAAATTAGAGGCAAAACAATAGCAAAAGTGTTCGGGAAAGTAGATATGTTTTGGACGTATCAATGACACTCCTCCCAACCTTTTGCTTTCACAAGCCATGGCTAACCGAATCCTCGGGTGCCTTCCAACATTTCACATAACATGGAGGAGTGTCTATTGCAAAATTAAGTTGCTTACTGATAAATCAGGGCAAAACATGTGAAGAGAATTATTAATGAAAGTTAATTAATTGGGGCTGGGCACCCCGTTGCCAGCACTTTTTGCAAAATTATTGGATAAGCGGATGTATATGCCACTAGTCCATTGGTGAAAGTCTGCCCAACAAGATTGAAAGATAAAACACCACATACTTCCTCATGAGCTATAAAACATTGACACAAATAAAGAGTAATAAAGTTTTGAATTGTTTAAAGGTAGCACATGAAGTATTTACTTGGAATGGCAGAAAAATACCACATAGTAGGTATTTATGGTGGACACAAATGGCATAGGTTTTGGCTCAAGGTTTTGGATGCACGAGAAGCATTCCCTCTCAGTACAAGGCTTTGGCTAGCAAGGTTGTTTGAAGCAAACACAAGTATAAACCGGTACAACAAAACTTACATAAGAACATATTGCAAGCATTATAAGACTCTACACTATCTTCCTTGTTGCTCAAACACTTTTACCATAAAATATCTAGACCTTAGAGAGACCAATCATGCAAACCAAATTTCAACAAGCTCTACGGTAGTTCTCCACTAATAGGTTTAAACTACATGATGCAAAAGCTTAAACATGATCAACTTGAGAGCTCAAAAAAATTGCCAAGTATCAAATTATTCAAGATAATATACCAATTACCACATGAAGCATTTTCTGTTTCCAACCAAATAACAATAAGTGCTGCGGCTTTCAGCTTTCGCCATAAACATGAAAAATAAAACGAAGAACACAAGTGTTCAAATGAAAAAGTGGAGTGTGTCTCTCTCCCACACAAGCATGTTAGGATCCGATTTATTAAGAAAACTTAAAATAACAAACGAGAATAAAAGCACATGGACGCTCCAAGTAAAGCACATAAGATGTGACGGAATTAAAATATAGTTTCACTAGAGGTGACCTGATAAGTTTGATGAAGAAGGGGATGCCTTGGGCATCCCCAAGCTTAGACGCTTGAGTCTTCTTGAAATATGCAGGGATGAACCACGGGGGCATCCCCAAGCTTAGACTTTTCACTCTTCTTGATCATATTATATCATCCTCCTCTCTTGATCCTTGAAAACTTCCTTCACACCAAACTCAAAGCAATCTCATTAGAGGGTTAGTGCATAATCAAAAATTCACATGTTCAGCAAGGACACAATCATTCCCAACACTTCTGGACATTACCCAAGGCTACTGAAATTTAATGGAGCAAAGAAATCCACTCAAACACAGTAAAAGAGGCAATGCGAAATAAAAGGCAGAATCTGTCAAAAACAGAACAGTCCGTAAAGACGAATTTTTTCGAGGCCCTTAACATGCTCAGATGGAAAAGCTCCAGTTAAACGAAAGTTGCGTACATATCTGAGGATTACTCATGAATTTTTTCAGAATTTTTAGATTTTTCTACAGACAGAAAAGCTCAAATTCGTGATAGCTAAAAATCGGTTTCTACGCAGAAATCCAAATCTAGTATCAACTTTCTATCAAAGACTTTACTTGGCACAACAACGCAAGAAAATAAAGATACAAAGGTATTGCTACAGAAGTAACAAGCACCTTGACTCAAATATAAAACAAAAATTGCAGAAATAAAATAATGGGTTGTCTCCCATAAGCGCTTTTCTTTAACGCCTTTCAGCTAGGCGCAGAAAGTGTAAATCAAGTAACATCAAGAGAAGAAGCATCAATAGAGGAGTTGGGAGTTTTCTCAACGATGCATTGTATCTTATCTATGTAAGTTTCAGAAGCTCCTCTTTCATTACTTTTAGGCTCACTATCCTCCTCAAATAAATTTTCAGGAACAATCCAATCAAAATTATTTTCTAGTGCCTCATGCATTCCTATGAGCTTATAAGGTATTGGTACTTTAGTCTCCCCCTCACAATTGGCTTCATTAGTGTACTTTAGCCTATCTTTTTCCATCCTTTCAAGGGTATTTGCAACATTGATATAAAAGCCAAGCATCTTATGTTGAATAAATACTTTCCTAGCTTCACTAGCTACATCACCAAATTCTTTAAGAAGGATTTCTAAAACAAAATATTTCTTCTTTCCTTCTTCCATATCACAGAGTGTAAGAAACATATGTTGCATTATAGGATTAAGATTAACAAATCTAGCTTCCAACATGTGCACTAAAGAGGCAGTAGCAATTTCATAATTAGGAGCAAGTTCCACCAAGGATCTATCTTCAAAATCTTTAACCTTACTAACATGATTGAAAAATTCTTCTATATTATCTCTTCCAATGATAGACCCACTCCCTACCGATATATCTTTCAAAGTGAACTTAGGGAGAAGCATGATGAAATAAACAAGGGTAAACCGATAAATAAAGTAAATGCGAGTAACTATTTTTTTGTGTTTTTGATATAAAGAAAGCAAACAAGACAGAATAAAAAAATAAAGCAAGACAATAAACAAAGTAAAGAGATTGGGTGTGAGAGACTCCCCTTGCAGCGTGTCTTGATCTCCCCGGCAACGGCGCCAGAAAAGTAGCTGCTTGTGACGGTAAAGCACACGTCCGTTGGGAACCCCAAGAGGAAGGTATGATGAGTACAGCAGCGAGTTTTCCCTCAGTAAGAAACCAAGGTTATTGAACCAGTAGGAGATGAAGATCACGTGAAGGTTGTTGGTGAAGGAGTGTAGTGCGGTGCAACATCAGGGATTCCGGTGCCAACGTGGAACCTGCACAACACAATCAAACTACTTTGCCCCAACTTAACAATGAGGTTGTCAATCTGTGATGACCCGACATACCACTGCATGGTGTAGTATGCAAGTCTGATATAACGCCAATGAAACACCGTTCCACTAGTATTATATCGCTCAGAGTGGTACAACAGAAACATATGCGGGTCCAAGGTATGTCTATAGAATTACAACATCGACTCTGTTACATAAGATCATCACAGCCTCCTACTTTACAATGAGGTAAAACTGCAAATAAACTCCAGAAGAACGACTCGTAGTCTAATCTTATCACGAACTCTATTTGTAGAGTATTTGACTAGCTATAGGGCTATGAATAGATTCTAGCTAAATAGGAGCTAGGTTTAAGAAGCTAGTTCCCTTCTATGGCTAAACTATGTTTTCTCCTCGTTGGATGTGATATCTGACTCCACTGACAAGGTCCTGTCTCTTGAAGTAGTTGTTGACTCCTCGGCCTTTGAGTTGCACTGTAGATCCTCCTTTGATGCCTCCATATCTAAGCAGGGGATTTAAGAGTGGGATGAGTACGAGCGTACTCAACAAGTTCATTATAGGAAAGAGGTGTTTAATGCACTAGCTACAGCATTAGACCAGAAAGTCTAATACCAATGCAGGTTTTCATAATCATTTCTTCAAAAGGTTGCTTTTATTCAGAAGAACTATGTCCGTCAGCCTTCACCGGTTTACTAGAACTTCATGGAGCTCCTTTCCGGCAGCGTTCGCAGTTCCATATCCCGGAACAGGGAGTGACAGGTCACGGTTCTTTACACTCTGCAGAGGTGTGTTGCTTTACCCATAAGAGATCTTAACCTTGGTGCCAACCGGGCATATTCCCCGTCCACACTTCCTATGGTGTGAGGCCCGGTATAAGGTCTAGCCAATCATGTTCCTCCGCTACCTCGAACACCCACCCTTTGTTGCATGCGCCGACCCTGGGTCCACGTCGGTCCCATTATTCCCGTAATTTCAGGGTGGACCCCGACCACGACAACAGTGCTGGGCTCTACCATACACTCCTACGCCGGTGGCTGCAACCCATCATAGACCGCATTACCGTGGGGAATTAGAATGGGATCCCCACCCTCCGGTTGTTCCGCAAGACACAACTGCTACGGTAAGCAATGCTTTACCGTGGGGAATTAGAATGGGCTCCCCACCCTCCGGTTGTTCCGCCAGATACAACTGCTACGGTAAGCGCATCCGTTGATGAACGAGAGGTGGAAACACTTTTGACTATTCCGTCCCACTCCAGATCTTATGGTTAACACGGGTATTACGGCACAAGAATCACTGGCGACATTTGTTGTTTAATCCTAGATGGATATAAGCCCGTGCAATGGAACCTCCACCATATCAACACAATCCATGGTTCCATTGCCCACCACATAGTCATATTCATAGTTATGAAAGTAGTGGTTTTGATTTTTATGCAATAGTGATAACCATAATACTTTGCAAGTAATTTGGTAAAAATACTCAAATGACATGAGCAAGCGATGAACTTGCCTTTCTTGACTGCAAGATTATGCAGGCAAGGTCTTCGATACGCATTAACTCCAAATGCTGAAATATCATCATCGTCCGGTAAGGACGATGTTTAAAAGATTGGCAAGGATGCAATAATGCATAAGAATGAGATGCAATCGCTCTAAGCGTGACCTAACCCCGATGATTTAGGATCAGTGAGTTGTAATGATTTGTTCAGGGTGTGTTGCACTTTTAGAGTGATTCACAAACAAGGTTCTTATTCAGGTTTGTGTTGTTTTAGAATTATAAGCAAGTGGTGAAATGAATAGTAACAAGCATACACAACCAGGAATAGTAGCTGTATAATAAGTAAAGAGCAGTTGTCAATTTTAAGTCCTATAATACATGGTTGATGATTATTTATTATATAATTCAAAAGAATAACTTTTGAAGAACATGTTCTTTGATGAAGAACAAGTATGATAATTAAGTTTGTGGGGTTCTATGGTTTTCTATGGTTCTAATTGTTTTCTGGAGTAAGTAGTAGATGGATCACAACATAGTTGGATTCATCAGCAACTAGACTTGTATTGTTGAATTAAGCCTGAACATCTTAATTACCAATAGTTGCTATCAAGGAGGTATACCTTGTTGGTGACAGCTGGCTAGGGTTTATAGGTCCTTATAAGCAGGGTTGATGATGGTTCCTTATTTTCTTCAAAAGAATAACTTTTGAAGAACATACTTCTTAAATATTAAGAAGTGTTGCAATTAGGGTTGAGGTGGTCTAGGTTTTACTGTTGGTTCTATTAGTAAGGAATAATTGGCTTCTTAATTAGGATGGTTGGTTGTATCCATCAGTAGTAGGGTTTAGTGGAATATGGTTAGGCAATGCTCAAGAATTGGCATAGTTGCTCCTGAGGTTCATCACATTGGTGTGATGCTAAATAGGAATGAATAAGGATGATAGTTTTGGTAATAGGATCTAGGGTTTACACTTGGTTAACCCTCTTTTGGATTATCTAGGTGCGATAAAGATGAACACATGGGTGGCTAATTAGTACTGATAGGGTTCCCATATTTTATGTGGGTTTGAACTAGTATTTAGTTGCTAGCTATGAATCTATGATAACTGATGAAGTAACATGATCACATGGTACTTGGGTTTAGGTGTGGAAACAATTTTAGGGTTCATATGAAGTAATGGATTTGGGGTTCCTAATTGAATTAGGGTTTTGGGTTTCACATGAAATGATAGGGTTGTGATTTCATCCCATATTAAATTAGGGTCTGCTAATTACCATATAGTTCTAGGATTAATAACTTCATTTTTTTAAAGTTGAAGTTATTAATAACTTGGAAATAAAAATAATATTGAATTTGTCATATTATTATTTTTATCGAATTAATAATTAAAGTATTTATTAATTAGGGTTTAAATTTCCCTAATAATGATTTAATAGGATAGCAAATAAAGAAAATTAGTTTTCATGTTTTCTTGATTTTCTTACTGGTTTTAGTTACTTTATAAATGGTTTCTTAATTTTTGAATTTTTATTTGTATTTAGAATTTAAAAATTAAAGGCTTAAATAACAAGTATTAAATAATTGAATTTTTATTAAAAATAAAAATTTCATTTTATATTTTTATTAGATAGAGTTTTCTTTTCTAAGAATTTCGGTATCTTATTTGTATTTTTATGAGTTATAATGAATTTCCTAAATATTTGCAAAGTTTCAGCAATTATAGAATTTGATATAAAACTGAAATGGACTAAACGTACCCAGACAGATACCACCCACAGTCTATGACTGGTGGGGTCTGTCCACCTCACCTGCCGCGTGGGATTTGATCGAGTCAAAATCGCCACGGTGGCGAGGAGGTCCCTGGCCGGCGGGAACTGGCGATGGTCGCCGGCGCTAGGGCGTTCCCGCGGGCCAGAGCAGGGGCGCGTTGGACAGCACCCGTCGAGGCGAACCAACTAGTGGCGGCGCCGCCCTCTGATGGTCGCCGGAGTAGCTCCGGCGAGCGCAAACAGCGGCAGTGCACGGTGGACTACGGCGAAAACGAGCTACGGGGCATGCTAGGGCTCAATCAAGGGCTCAGGAGAAGCGCAAGCTTACAGTGATGCGTAGTGAAGGCTCGACGGCGGCGATTGTCGACGGTGTCGATGCAATTTTCCGATTTGCTGTGGAACACCGGCGGAAGGGAACGAGCTACCACAGGCGTCTGAGAGCTTATTGGCTCGATTCCTTGCGCACGTTGGGCATGCCGAGCACGGTGGTTCTAATGGTGGTCACGGCGGTGGTCGGGGAGGCTCCTAACGTCGGCGACAGGTGGTGGCCGGGCGAGGTTAGGGTTCCGTCTGGAGAGAAATTGAGCAGGGGAGGGGAAAATTCCGAGCTAGGGTTCGTCAGTGGGGTCTTTATACTGCTCGGAAGATCGCCTCGTCACACCGTCGAGCGAGGAGATGGCGCCCGGCGCGAGGAGAAAATCTTCACGGCGTCGTGTCGTCCATGCGGAGAGAAAGGATGAGGACGAGCTCCTCTCCTCTCGTTTTAATCGAAGGGGTATCTCGGGCTGCTAGGTGGGCTGGTTTTGGGCTGCTGCCAGGCCGTGTCTTTGGACTCCTTTGGGCTCGGTGGTGACTAGGTAAGTCAGGTGAGCCCATTTCCTCTTCCTTTCCTTTATTTATTTTCTGTTTTGGATTTCCTATTTTTGAATTCTGTTTTGAATTCATATTTTAATTCAATTATGCTTTCAGATGTTTCTACTTATTTTTAATTTAGGTCTTAGCAATAATGATCATTGCTTTATTTCATTGCCCAAAACTAATGTGTGATGCATGATTTTATTTGTATCCTTGTGGGTCCTTTTTAAATCTCAATTTAGTCATGAGTTTATGTTTTCTTTGGAATCCCTGTTCCTCCTTGTAATACAATTCTCTTTTGAATTATTTAAAGTGTATAATTGCTTCCCAAAGCATTTTAAGGGTTATTATGAGGGCTTGGTTTCTTATTTGAGAGTTTGTTTCACTTGCACATTATTTTATGTGAGCAACATTTTATTAGGGTTTTTCTCAGGTGTTATAAATGAAGCATAAAATTTTATTAATTTGCCATACTAGGGTTCTAGTGATATTTACCTAATGGCAGTTGATTTGATTCTCAATTATGGTCTAGATTTATATTGTGAGCACCATAATGATACTCAAACTATAGTTGAGGTATATTTCTAGGTTGTAGATATGAGATGACACCATTTTGCATTGGTTAGGTTTACCCTCCCCAAATGCATGATAAATTGGTTATTTGCTTAATCTATCATGTGCTCCTTTAGTTACTAAGGACTTGAGAATTGGTTTTATTTACTACCACTTGACTTTTATTACTATCCTCATTTTATTATTAAAGTAACTAGAGTGATTAAGGTTCTTTTTATAGTTAACTTTGGTTATATGGATCAATGATTTGTCACCATATAAAGTATGGAGTTCTACTCTAAAGTTTTCTTAGGTCCTTTAATTGAGGAATATATGGAATATAAATGTGCTAGAGTTCTACTTATGATCACCAAGTGATTCACAAGTAAAGGTTGAGATATAAGTCTAGGGTTACTTACTAGTTACCTCTCTGTGATTTCATGTGGTGAATGGTATCCTCTTATCCTATTAAGATTTAACTTATCCTCACATACCTCAAGAGCATGATCATGGATTAGGCATGATCATCTTGTTCTTAATATCTTTACCTCAAGTTCTTGGGGTTTATGATCATCACTCAATTTATAATGATCAAGGTTTGGCTTCCTAAGGGATCTCTCATTAAATGGGTTTCTTACTTCCATGATCAAGCATTGTCTTGATCAACTAAATATAGACTTTCTTTTATAGTTTCTTGAATAGACATAATTATGGTTGTCTCAATAATTTATATCCCAGGAGATTTCCTGAGATAATTACTTAGGGTTTTACTCAACAATGATGATATGATCATCTGGTCATAAGAATAGTTCTCTCTCTCAAATCCAGGTGTTGCCTCATCTCTTTTTAGTGTAACTCCATAGCTTGAGTTCTCTCATATAGGAATGGTTTATTCTAGGGTTTATGGTGTACTCCTAATATTTATTTAGGTTGCTGAGCTAAAGATTCAATTGTCTAACTTAGTTGGATTAGTCCAACCCTTATTTCACTAATTCATGGATATAGTTTTATTCCACTTGGTATTTGGTTATCTCACCACACCAACATGAAATGGGTTACAACCCAATACTTTAGTTCAAAGATTGTCCTCTATTCATTTATAGGTAAAGCTATAATTGATATGAATGGGCTCTCTCACTTGGGAAGGACTTGAATAATACTCTAAGGTTTCTCTTTAAGATGATGATTTGAATACTTGGATGCATATCCAAGGTTTAGCTCAAGGTTTGTTGCTTCTCTAATAATTATTGTAGAACTCTCATCTCTCTTGGTTTGATGTATACTAATATGGAATAGAGAAGGATATATATTTCTAGAGTTGATCTCCTTGTCTTGTTTCCAAGATTGAAATATAATGAATACCATGAGGTTCATGGTAGGTTCAAGGATTAGCTTAAGACATGGAAAAGGATAAGTCAGGAATGGTTTCTCCATTTTATCTTTACTTGGTTTGCCTATTGAATAGATGTTCTTGTGTCGTGGCAATGATTACCATATTATGATCTGTTATAAGATCAAGTAGTTGATCATTGAGTAAAGTGTTGTTGTATTGATTATTAGTTCCATTTGATCTAACCCTTTAGATCAAATCATCTCTACCCAAAACAAGGTTTGAACAAAGTCACATTGGAGTTTGTAGCACTTGACTTGATGAGCTACTTCAATTCCACCAAGGTCAAGTGAAACTTCAGTTACTGTGACTGTTTTACTTTAAAGCGCGAAAATTCCCCAGATTTTCTATGCATGAATGCAATGCACACATCTGTTTCCTCTATTTTTGTAACCCCATTACCTGGGATATTACACAATCTCACCGGCTTGTTGAAAACAAAGGATTAAATGTATGGTGTGGAAAATGATGTTTGCTTGCAGAAAACAGAAGAGAACAATGATTGCAGTAGGTTGTATTTCTGATGTAAAAGAATGGACCGGGGTCCACAGTTCACTAGTGGTGTCTCTCCAATAAGATAAATAACATGCTGGGTAAACAAATTACAGTTGGGCAATTGACAAATAGAGAGGGCATAACAATGCACATACATATCATGATGACTACTATGAGATTTACTTAGGGCATTACGACAAAGAACATAGGCCGCCATCCAGCATGCATCTATGCCTAAAAAGTCCACCTTCGGGTTAGCATCCGCACCCCTTCCAGTATTAAGTTGCAAGCAACAGACAATTTGCATTAAGTACTGTGCGTAATGTAAACAATACAAATATCCTTAGACAAAGCATTGATGTTTTATCCCTAGTGGCAACATCACATCCACAACCTTAGGGGTTGCTGTCACTCCCCCAGATTCAATGGAGACATGAACCCACTATCTAGCATAAATACCCCCTCTTGGAGTTACAAGTATCAACTTGGCCAAAGCCTCTACTAGCAATGGAGAGCATGCAAGATCATAAACAACACATATATGATAGATCAATAATCAACTTGACATAGTATTCCATATTCATCGGATCCCAACAAACACAACATGTAGCGTTACAAATAGATTATCTTGATCATGATAGGCAGCTCACAAGATCTAAACATGATGGCACAATAGGAGAAGACAACCATCTAGCTACTGCTATGGACCCGTAGTCCAAGGATGAACTACTCACGCATCAGTCCGGAGGCGGACATGGTGATGTAGAGCCCTCTGGTGATGATTCCCCTCTCCAGCAGGGTGCCGGAGGAAATCTTCTGAACCCCCCCCCCCCCCGAGTTAGGGTTGACGGCGGCGGCGTCTCTGGAACTGTTCTGGTATTTTGGCTCTCGGTACTAGGGTTTTCGGGGACAAAGGAATAAATAGGCGAAGGGGCAGCGTCGGGGGAGCCAGGGGGCTCCCTCCCCACGTCACGGCGCGGCAGTGGGGCCCCCCACGCCGCCATATGGGGAGGGCCCCCTGCTGGCCTTCCTCGACTCCTCTTCGTTCTTCTGGAACACTCCGTGGAAAATAGGGCCGTGGGCTTTTGTTTCGTCCAATTTCGAGAATATTTGTAAAACAACTTTTCTGAAATCAAAAAACAGTAGAAAACAGGAACTGGCACTGTGGCATCTTGTTAATAGGTTAGTCCCAGAAAATGCATAAAAACATTATAAAGTGTGAATAAAACATGTAGGTATTGTCATAAAACTAGCATGGAACATAAGAAATTATAGATACGTTGGAGACGTATCAGTGCACGGTTAAAAACAAATTTCGAGAGCCTATGTTCAGATGCAAGCATCTGTTCATATGCTCGGGGGCTACTCTTATCAGAAGTATTGTCTATACTTCTGATAAGATGACAAGGCGAAAGAAAAAATACAGAGTTGATAAAAGTAGCAAAAGTTGAGCCTACAACCAAGTGCAAACACTCGGCTGTAGCCTCGGGGGCTACTCCCATCGGGAGCGCTGGTCGCGCACCAGATGAAATATGAGGTAGAAGAAAGAAGAGAATAACAAAACAATATAGAATTGCAGATGAAAAAAATTCATCGTACATCTTCGAGTCACACATAACTCGTCATGTACTCCCATTGGGAGATCAAGATATTATTCACGAGACAATTCGAATATATTCACAATTCCAGCAGCCGACAAAGGCACTCGACAATATATTTTTAGAGCGCGTCTCCCGCGGTAAAAACTCTGAATGTTATAACTCGAAAGTGATTACGAAGGTAAGTCCCAAGTATCTATCATGTGTGGCGTGGTATCGCACCCAAATGCGCTCTCCCACTTTATCCGTATCAGCAGATGCGAAGAAAAATCCTAACAGACGCGTTAGGTACTCGATAAAATACATCTGGGATTCGATTTGCGATAAGTCCTTAAGCGGCGCGTGTCGAATTAAGCTAGTATCCCGGGTTCGAGTCCAGGAACTTCAGCTTGAAGTAGGTTTATGCGGGTTTTCCATGAATGCAGTTAACTGGTACCTGATCCGTTAGATGAACCAGCCCCATTTATCGTTATCCCTGTACAAAATAGACATTGAGCAAAATATTCGTTATAATTCGAAGGTTTTATGAATACGCGACTTGATTTTACGATGGAGATTTTACTCGACTCTACGATTCAAGAAAAATCTCGGGGGCTACTGACATATGCATGCCGAATAGGCCTGCCGAATAAATTACCCAAGATTATTTGGAGAAGACATGAAGCCCAAAGAATATGAAGCTTTGAAGGCCCAGGAGCCCACAGATCTTCGATAAGGAAATTAGAGTTGTATTAGGAATCATGTAGCAAGATAGGAAAGGCCCAATATGCCGCTCGACAGTTTGTAACTTACACGATACGGAAAGCCTCGGCTCCACCTCTTATATAAAGGGGAGCCGAGGGAGAAAGAAAGAATCGAATCTATTATCAACACACACCATAATTTCTGAGTCGAGCACCTTTCGACTGAACCTTCAAGATCTATTTGCCCTCTACTTTCTACGAAACCCTAAGTCTACAATCCGTAGGCATTGACAAGTTAATCCCTTGTCAGAGATATTTGCAGAAAGTAAATAGAACAGGATTGCAGTTGAATTTATCAGTAAAGGAAATAGCACCGGGATCCACAGTTCACTAGAGGTGTCTCTCCATAAAGAAATAGCATGTTGGGTAAACAAATTACAGCTGGGCAATTGATAGAATATCAATCGATACATGACAAGATGATTACTATGATAATTTGGTATTGGGAATTACAAAATAATACATAGACCGTAATCCAACTGTGTCTATGACTAATAATCCACTTTCAGGTTAGCGTCCGCACCCCTTCCAGTATAAAGTTGCAAGCAACAGACTATCACATTAAGCAATGTGTGTAAAGTAAACACTAGAGTTACCTTAGATAAAACATTGTTGGGTTATCCTTACTAGCAACAGCACATCTACAACCTTAGAAGTTATAAAGTCACTCTTCCAGGAAACTAGAGGCATGAACCTACTATCGAGCATAAATACCCCCTCTTGGAGTCACAAATGTCCACTTGGCTAGAGTTTCTACTAGCAATGGAGAGCATGCAAGATCACAAATAACATATGACATGAATATATAATCAATTTTAACATAGTATTCGACATTCATCGGATCCCAGCAAACCAAACATAGAGGATTACATAAAGATGATCTTGATCATGTAGGGCAGCTCACATGATCGATACATGAAGCATATGGTGAAGAAGACAACCATCTAGCTACTGCTATGGACCCATAGTCCAGGGATGAACTACTCACGCATCACTTCGGAGGCGGGCATGGCGATGTAGATCCCTTTGGCGATGATTTCCCCCTCCGACGGGGTGCCGGGAAGAGCTTCAGAACCCCCCGAGATGGGTTCTACGATGGCGGCCGCGACGGAACTTTTCGTGGAATGAGGCTCGGGTATCTAGGGTTTTCCCGAGATCGTGAATAAATAGGCGGAGGATTCAGGTTGGTGGGGTGCCTGGGGGCCCCACACCATGCCTTGGTGCGGGCCAGCCCTTGGCCGCGTGAAGGGCAGGTGTGGCCGCCATGTGGCGCCTCTTCGTCCCCCCTCCGGATTTCGTGTTCGTTTCGGTAAAATATTGACTTCGGCTTTTGTTTCGTCCAATTTCGAGAATATTTCATGTACAACTTTTTTGAAATACAAAAACAGCAGAAAACAGGGAACTGACACTGTGGCATCTTGTTAATAGGTTAGTGCCGAAAATCATGTAAAAGTGCAACGAAGTGTAAACAAAACACATATGAATTGGTGTAAAACAAGCATGGAGCATCAAAAATTATAGATACGTTTGAGACTTATCAAGGAACGAGGTTTGGGACGAGGTTAGGAGGCTCAAGGACGAGGTGGGAGGACAAGATGCTACGGCACCATAATTGCTAGTCTTGGTCTTTGTATAATCTTGGGTGCGTGGATGACTATCTCCATTCGTGTATGTTTGGAGTGTGATGTGGGTGTGATGTTGGATCTTTGGGTGCCAGACTTGAGTGTGTTGTAATCGTGGATGTTACCGTGATGGATTTATATATAAAGCAAAGCCATGGACCTTATGTTTAAAAGAAAGTCCAGAGTGTTAGGCCAGGTGTGGGCCTTGTAAGCCAATTGTGTGTTGTGTGCGTCGTAATAAGCCAGAACAGAACTCCTTATCAAGCATGAACTGAAATAGAGTTTTGGACTCGAAACTTCTCTTTCTCCGTCTATTTCCGTATCTCCTGCTTGCTCTTCTTATTCGCTGCCTTCGATTCCGTCCGATTCGTCTGGAAATCAGGATGGGTGGTGACAATTTGGAACCCAGAGTCACTAATTCTTGCCGATTTTTTTTTCCAGCGAGTGGTACTCTACATACTCTCAGCATTGATCTGTAAATCTGTGTGGAAGGTGGGAAATCACTTCAGTGAGATCCCGCAAAATCCCTAGCCGGTTTGATATGCTTGGAGCTAGTGGGTAGTGGCAACGGTGCCATAGAAGCCTTCGGGGCAGACCAAGCAAGTGCTCATGGCACTGGAGGAGAGCGATCAGAGTGCGCAGGCAATGTTGGTGCGGATTTTGCAGGGCCTTGAAGATCAAGTACTAGACCTCGCCACGACACATCTTCGCATGCAGGTTCCGCCATGGACATTCCACACTCAGCGACTGGTGTTGGCGTGGGTACGGTGGCGCCGCGACTCGCCAATGATGGGCCTCATTGCCTCTCCTATATTCCTCGCACCCTATCTTCTCCCTATCTCCCGCACGCCACACTCAGACTTCCACTATAAGTACCCTTAAAAGGGCCAAACCCTTATATTAACCTTTTTTTACAGTTTTGAGCCTGGAAATGACGCAGATCAGTACCCTCAAATCTTGAAACCCGTAAAAGAAATTTGAGGGTTTGGCTCAGATCTGAGGCTCAACCTCTACTTGTGGGGCTTGGGAGGCAAAAATAGATTCCACCCATATTTGGGCGTGGCTTTGCGCGCGACAAAAATTTCCGCTCCTCCTCCTCCTCCTCCCGCGCGCGCCTCCGGTGCTCCGCCTCCGAGTGCCATGGAGTCGGCCCCGCCTCCGCCGACCCGCGAGCCGGCCGCTGCTTCGCCTACCGCCGCTGCGTCGCCTCCTCCTCCTCCCGCCACTGCCACTGCCACGGGAGCCGCCCCAACCACCGCCGATGTTGCGGCGATTGTGATGGCGACCCACGTCGGGCCGAAGAGGTGTAGGGCGGGCACCCACCTGGTAGCCACGATGGCGACTCCTGCACTGGTGCGCACCCACCCAAGAAGGAAGGAACCAATGCAAGCCCGAGGGAAACAAGAATGCAAAGGAAAGGATGAATATGGAAGTCGAGGCATCAAGCTTGATGGAGAATATTGAACAATGTATCAAGGCAAAGGAGACATTGACAATGAAGACATTGGATACAAAGCTCATTATCACCGAAAGAAGAAATAGGTGAATCTTGCACAGTTGGAAGCTCGGCGAGAAGATGCCAAGCGCAAGGCTGACTTGGAGGAGAGTATGATCAAGATCAAAGAAGCCAAAGCATGGAAGGAGCTCATGGCCGAGGAGACAGATTATGATGTCAAAAAAAGACATGGATGAAGACCAATTGATGTGGTGGAATGAAACCAAAACAGAAATTATGGAGAGGAGGCGGCTACTGCGTGGTGTGGGTGCGTCCTCTACTCTTCGAGGTGAGTCTCTGATGAGTGGTGGTGGCGATGGAGGTTTGTACAACTCCACCGGTGATTGATGTTGGTGGTGGTGCCAAGGAGAAGAAGCAGATGATGATTATGTGATGTAAAACTATAAACCATGCATCATTTATACCTATTTGCAAGTTTGTTTCACACATGTTGATGAGATGATAATTTTAATGTGTGTTGTTGTGCTTTTGAGGGCAGAAAATAGAGGGCGCAGATCACTGCCCTCAAACCCAAACCGTATAACAGTATTATACGGGTTGGGTTTGAGGGCGCAGATCCGTATAACAGTATTATACGGGTTGGGTTTGAGGGCACTGATCTGCGCCCTCTGTTTTCGACCCTTAAAAGTCGTTTTTCTCGACCCTCAAACTAGTTTTGAGGGTTCGGGTTTTGAGGGCTCTGCTAGTGATGCTCTCATCTCTTCTGGGGGACATGGTGTTTCGTGTCTCCACCGCCGTGGCTGACGTGAGCCATCGGGTACACCAAGGTCCAAGGGAGACCTCCTTGCGAGCAGTAGACTCTGTCGTCATATCTCTCTTTGTATCCGCATCCGCTCCAATTCCGGTAATAACTAGTAGACTGATCGGTGCCACTTTTATATACCACTCATGATAGCATTACTGAGAAAAGAAATTTACAAAAAAAATGCCTGACTGCTCGAAGGAAGTAGATGTCTGCATTAGCTGCTAAATTCAAGATGTGTCATATAAAAGGAGGCAGGGGACAAGGCTCCTCGTGATGCAGATCATTATCTCTGTCTATATATACGTGTTGTAAGGCGTCAGCTAAGGGTTTATCTCTTTATTGATAACCCGCGCCGTTGTGTAAACACTTTCATGATAGAGAAATTTTGGTGGTTGGCACCCATGTTTTTTTCTCTCTTTGTTGGAGAGGTTTTTCCACGTTAAGATTGTATGTTCCCTATGTGTGGTTTGTTCGCTCTTTGTTATTTTGATTGTTTCCATTGTAAAAGCTCATTAATAAGTACTTACAGACTAGTCTATCCCAAGGTGCTAAACTACTAAGCGTCAAAATAATTACTGTTTCGACCAAAAATGACATAATGATATATTAAGGAAGTTTGAATTTCTATAGTGCTATTTCAGTATTCATTTGACAATGTCGGAGCAAATAACTTACATGGAGCTGGGGAGGTTTTCGCTGACATGAATATGACCACTGTGAGGCTAGCTACCATGCTCATTGTGTCACCTACCCGAGCAACGACCACGTGGATGGTGCGGAAACCTCGTAGTTAACCGTTTGTGTGGTATTAGAGCAATGGATGCCACATGACGACCATTCACAGGCAAACGCAACCGCAATACAAGGTCAGGATGGCAACGGGGAGCACGGGAATCAAGAGATGCGCCAGCGAACCGAAGGTCCACCGGGACATGCCAAAATTCTCCACGGGCATGTTCCCTCTTCTTCGTCCCCCACTAAGGCCGTGAAGCTCCCCATCCGACCGAGCTACCTCCCTGTGACGATTGAGGAGACCTCAGCGCTCCGCCGACACGCCTATATAAACACATGCCGACCCGGCTGGACGAAGGAGACATACATGTTGTGTGATGAACATTTTTTGCATAATGTGGAAAGATGTGACATCCTGGCCATTCCTCGGCCGGGCATGTTACCCCTGGCAGCTCTATAGGATTTCTAGACTGGCCCCACAAATCAACACATGTCTTTCCTGCGCACTTTGTCCTCACTCATGCACACCCGGGACTTCCTGGTGTCCTCACTCATGCGCACCCGGGAAGGACTTCCCGGTCGGTCACCCAGCCTCAATCGCTCCGGGCCAAGCACGCTTAACTTCAATGTTCTTTGGAGATGAGCTTCTGGAAAAAAATTGCAACTTGTTGATATGCGTACCCTATCAATCCTATTGAGCCCTGGGCTAGGATGTCACATCCCCCGGCTGTGCATGTTACCCCAACTCTCTACGATTTCTAGACCGGCCACACAAACCAACACATGTCTTTTATGCGCAATTTATCCTCACTCATGCGCACTCGGGAGTCCTTCTGGGTCGGTCATCCATCCTCAAATCGCCACTGGCCAAGCATGCTTAACCTCGATGTTTTTTTAGAGATAAGCTTCCAGAAAGTTGCAAGTTGTTGATATGAGTATCCTATCAATCTTATTGAGCCCTGATCCAAGATGTCACAAAAAATTCTAAAAACACGCACACACAAAAAAAGTAACACTGACAAAGAAAAGATAAGGAAGAGAAAAAGGCAAAAAAGAAGAAGAAAGAAAAGGAGAAAGTCAAAATAAAACTCTTTTAATGGGACCAGCCCATATTTCTAGGAGTGCGCTGCGTCCGAGTTATATCCCGCACGGACCGTGAAGAGACAAAACTCTATATATATATGGCCCAAAGCATGATGTTTTGTCACATGGGAGCGTATGCTCCCATTATTTTGAAATACATGTTAGACACATTTTAAAATGTCAAAAAAATTGAAACAAAAATTTTGCACGTACATCTTCATGTGCTACACGCTCACAAAGTCGTTTCATGAAAAATCGACATGTGGCGTTTGACTTGCGTGGCAGCTACGCGCGTACGTACACATATCGTAGTTCCGGCGACCCCTCTCTAGGGTTAGGCTCCCGCGCCGCCGCCCCCAGGCGCGCCCCTCCCTCCTCCCTCCCCCTCGCCGCCGCCGGAGGACCCACCGGGCGAAGCCTTGGTGGCGACGGTGGCGGCGGGGGCCTCTCCCCCGGGCGGCGGCTCCCCGTCCTCGTGGCGGCGGCGTTCTTCGGTGGGGAATCGGCGGCGGCGTGGTGGCGCGGCCCTCCCCGGCGAGTTCGGCGCCTCGGTGGTGACGAGGGGATCAGCCCCCTCCGGCGGGACGGCCCTGCAGCGGCACCGGCAGCCTCGGGTCCGTTGGTGGCCATGGCCATGGGCGGGGCTGCGGGGCTGAGGCGGTTGCTGCAGCGGCGTGGCGGCGCTAGCTGCTGCTGCCGGGCGCCATGGTGGTATCGCGGTTGCAGGCTAGTTGGCCGAGGCCCCGGCGTCGGATGCGGGATTGGGTCCCCGATCTGGCCGGCGGCTGTTGCCGGTGGTGGGCACAACCCTTGCCACCGTCGATGTTCCTCTTCTCCGGGTGGTGGTGGCTAAAGCCGGCGGCTTTCATCCTCATCCCCTATCTGCTCCATCTACATCGGGGTTGCGGTGTATGGCCGGGCGAAAGTCCTGCTCGGCGGTGGCCGATGCTGATCACGGCGACGCCTGCGGGCGCCGTTACCTTGCTGAAGGCGTGGTCGTGGCCTTCACCGTGCCTTCCTTTACCTCTGATGCCAGGGGAAACCCTAGGTCCGGTTCACCGGACTAGGCGGCGGCGGCGCCAAGGTGTCGTTATCTTCTTGAAGACGTCGTCCAGGCCATCGAGGAGGGACCGATGCGGCTTTCGGAGTTTGGGGTTGGTGATGTGCTGCAGGTGGTGGCCGCGGCCCAAGGCTTGCGCTTCCGGGGCGCAATGTACGACATGGCAGATGCTCCGTTCGATGTCTTCCCCAAGTCCGTCAAGACCCTGCCTTCTTCTCGCCGACTCCTCTAGGCGCATGAGGGGAGGTACGTTGGTCTGGGTTGCCTTGGAGCCGATATCGAGTCGGTGTTGTCTTGCTTGGTTCGTGATGCGGCCTGAAGCCTTGTGCTCCTCTTCTCGCCATTCGTGGCAGAATGTTGGGCAAGAAGAGTCGTTTATCATCGGGTGTGTTCAGGGTGTGTTGTTTGTCGCTTGGCGTTGTATCGTGGTGTAGCGTTGTATCGTGGAGTGGAGTTGTAGCCTTCTTGGCTTTGTACCGGCCGTCTTGGCCTTTCTTCTATGCGATTGATACACCTTCCAGGGTGTATTCTCGAAAAAAAAAATCGACATGTCATGTGGCGTGTGTAAAAAAGACAAAATTTGGTGCTGAAACAAAGACTTGTCACAAGATAAATTTTCTCTTTTTCGTTTAGACTACAAAAAATATCATTTTTTCGTGAAACTTGACGAATACACATATATTATGGAGATGTACATGTAAATTTTTTTATCAAAATTTTTTAACACTTGGAAATATGTTTTTATGGTAGAGGGATCATACAGACCCGGGAGCCGAATTGAGTTTCTGCCAAAGCATGCACTAACTCTTTCGGCACAGTAGCGCGGGTACGGCCACACTATTTGTCCTGTTTTTTCCGGGTTTCTTCCTGGTTTTCGCTGGTTCTTTGGTTTTTCACTGTTTTTTTTCGTTTTTCTTTTCCGGCTGGCGATCAATTGGCCGTGATGAAATTTCGTCAACCTGTGATGCAATTACACTGAAATCCAACCAAATGGAAGCATGGAAAACACCAACGTAACTACAAGCTGCGACTTGGGTCGATCATGTAGTGTATTAAAATCTCTTTCAGCTGATGCAACGAGGTCTCTAATAGATCAACTCACCAACTCATCACATGAACTGGTACCTCAATTTGCATACCACGACATTGACCTGATAATTGATAAACCATCTTTATCGATCAAGTCGTCTCGTATGATCTCATCTGTTCACCCTACTCGATTTTAAATTGTAAATCAGTTGATCATGGTTTCAAATTTCTCTAATATGTGAACATAAACCTGGACACGTAGGCGTGTGGTAGCAAAAAGCTGCAAGCTACTAGCTGCATAAATGCACACGGCCAGCCAGTCATGCGCTCATGCCCATGCAACAGGTTAGATAAGCTCACAAGACAAAGACCGTGTATATTGTATATTACGCGCCTTCGATCGATCGATCCATAACATTTCGTATGCATTTGCAAGCAGCTTAATCATTTAGCATGCCGTCGCTTCGAGCGGCGATGGCGGACGACGCCGCCGGCCGCGGCGAGGCCATGTCGACGATCGGCGGTGATAACAAGGAGAAGTCTTCGGCGGCGGCGGCGGCCCTGCTGAGCCTGCTGCGCGCCAAGTCGGAGCGGAGCGCCGAGGCGGAGGCGAAGGTGGAGTGGGTGCGGTCACAGGTCGTGGGCCGCGACGCCGGGGTCGACACGCCGTTCGGCCGCCGCGCCCTCGTCTACGCCGACCACACCGCCTCCGGCCGCAGCCTCCGCTACATCGAGGACTACATCCTCACACAAGTCCTTCCCTTCTACGGTCAGCTCGATCAGCACTGATACTACGGTACAGCTTGCATGGTGGATTGAGCATGCAAGAGAATGATCGACGTGTGTCTGTGATGTGTACGTATACAGGGAACACGCACACAGAGGACAGCCACGTCGGGAGCAGGACGACGAGGATGGTGAAGATGGCGGCCAGCTACATCAAGCGGTGCATGGGCGCCGGCGCCGACGACGCGCTGCTTTTCTGCGGGTCCGGCGCCACGGCGGCGGTGAAGCGACTGCAGGAGGCGATGGGCGTGGCGGTGCCGCCGCTTCTGCGGGCGCAGGTGCTCGCGCAGATGCGCGCGGAGGAGCGTTGGGTTGTCTTCTTGGGGCCCTACGAACACCACTCCAACCTGCTATCGTGGAGGCAGAGCCTGGCCGACGTCGTCGAGGTCGGCGCCGGCGACGACGGGCACGTCGACCTCGCCGCGCTCCAGCGCGCTCTGAGCGCGCCCGAGCACGCGAACCGACCCATGCTGGGTTCCTTCTCGGCGTGCAGCAACGTCACCGGCATCATCACCGACACTCGGGCGGTCGCGCGCGTCCTGCATCAACACGGCGCATTCGCATGCTTTGACTTCGCCGCGAGGTACGTACGTCGACCTTGCTAGCCTGTCCTAATGCTATAGTTTTTTTGAACAAATCCTAATGCTATAGTTAATCTTTTGTAAGTCAGTATTGAGCGACAACGCCATGACCGACCGAACTTTTTCTTTAAACATACAACATATTTTCTAGTTTTTGCGTTAGATTTTTTATTGTTTGTTGGAGATAATCTTGATTAGGTTGGGGTTTTGAGTTTTGAGTGGAATAGAGAAAACCTTAGTCAGGGGAGGCGAATTGGGCAAACAAATTACCAAAATTGATATTTCGTTTATTTTTTGCCCAAGGAGAACATAAATTCAAGCAAATCAAGGGTCCAATTTTTCTTGAGGTAATCTGCCGTTCGATTAGAAGAGAGCCAGTTAAAAGGGTCCAATTTCTACTTCAAAAATTATCTGCTCATAATCAAATCACAGTTGGGTAGAGCATTAGCATTTGTGATTGTTGACTTAGGAAAAATAATTTTGCTCAACTAAGAAAAGAAGGTCCCAATGTATATGTGTTTGCTCTAATACAACAATCCACTTTACACCCCTGTTGTGATATCACAAATTATAAAAGAACATGTCCACCAATAAATACCCCTCAACAATGTCACTGGTACAAATAAATCTCTTAACACCAATAAACTTTAAACAACTGGAAATACTTTGTAGCCCAAAAGGCGCAATGATACGGCAAACTTGTAGACATGCTAGGTGATGTGGCATCCTAGTTGGTGGTAGAAAAATCAATAGTATTATTTTCTTTTTCCTAACATGGTGCTAGAGTCAAAGGATTAGCTAATGTACAGTGGTTGAGAGGTCGGCATTTTCTTCGCCTTCCAAGTCATCCAAAAGACAATGGAAACAAGTTATACAGTTGTATTACCCATTATCTCTTTGTTTTATCTATAGCAATGGTGTTTGTGAATAAAAATATGTGATTAAGATATGGTATTTAGTAGTACAATATAGAGAGAAAAAAACTAGAAGAAAAGGGCTTTAGCCCCAGTTCCATTTCTGAAACCACACTAGTGGAAAACAGGGCTTTTGTTCCGGGTGGTAAGGGGCTTTTGTCGCGGGTGGCCATCCGCGACAAAAGAGGCCACCCGCGACCCCTTTTGTCGCGGGTCGTAATACGGCCCGCGACAAAAGGCCGCGACAAAAGGCTCTGCCCGCTTCAAATGGTTTCGGAGCGACGTGGCCACCCCATTTGTCGCGGGTGCAGGCGCGCCCGCGACAAAAGGCTCCCACGAAAGCCCTATTTTCCACTAGTGCCATCGGACTTACAATATTCAACATCTTTCCAGGTCCAAGAGATCTTAATACATAACAGTTTACAACCACACACTAGCTATTGCCTGTCACAAAACGAGACCAGAAAAACTAAGAGACGGTCACAGAACAAGACATAAGTTGGAGAAAACTAAGGCCTAGGCATCACCATGAAACCTTCCCCGTCTCCCACCTGCATCAACATGTTTGCCTTCAACGTCCTCGCCAGGTCCGGAGCTGTGATCTTCCAGGGCTCATCATCTTCCCGGAAATATAGAAAAATATCTCATATCAAGCGCTCGATAAAAATCATACACGACACAACTGAAAGGCTGATGTCGGCATGTCCCTCTCCATTGTATGTACCTAAAGAATATCTCTTTCCACTAGAGAAGGGCGTGATGCCTCCCTGTTGTCGCCAGCTAGCCCATCATGGGGCACTGGCCGGTTCTTTACCTTCTATTTCCAAGTCATTTTTCAGATTGTCTAAAAACAAAATCGTAGAAGCATCTCGATGACATTTTATGTTGAAATCAGATAAGCTAAAATCAAAAAAAAATTCAAGAGATTGAAACTTGAATGCGTGGGTGGTTTTGAGAGATTCTTTTTTGATAAATCCAAGGCCTTGGATGTTGTTTAGATGCAAATGTAAACACTATAAATGAATAAAATGTACAAGTTTCCACACACAAAATCACATGTCAGAAATGTAGCAAAAAAAGGCCGTTGAAGCGTTCGAAAAGCTGCAAGTGCAAAGAAGTCCCATTTTCGTGGAAGCTGGTGTATACTCCGTCCTACTGGTATCGCTATCCATTGCTATCAGTTTGACTTATTACAGTTCAGTAAAAACCACGGTGTTGTCTCGGTCAGTCTTGGTCAGAACTGGAAATTAACTTAATATAAGCAACACTAGAAATTCCAACAGAAAACCTACCATGACGACAGATGCGCGTTTCTCGGTCAGATTTCCTACCGCTACGCTTTGACATCTCAAGCTGGAGAAATTTGTTCATTGCGGCACTCCATCTGCTGCCATGCCGGCCAGCACTACGGGAAAAACAGGCTTTGCCGTGCAACTATTTGCACGGCAAAGAGCCCTATTTGCACGGCAAAGGCTTTGCCGTGCGACCCCGCACGGCAAAGATCGCACGGCAAAGGCTTCTTTGCCGTGTGACTCGCCAACGTTGCACGGCAAAGGCTTTGCCGTGTGACGCCGCACGGCAAAGGTCGCTTCTTTGCCGTGTGCCTAATATGTTTTATCTAAAAAAAGGCCCCAAACTGGCTGGTCTGGGAATCGAACCTAGGACACAGAGTAGGGAAAGCGTGCAACCTTGCCACTGAGCTATGTGTTCGTTTGTTGATAACTATACCATGCCATGCCTTTTGAGATGAGAAAAAATCCAGTTTCTACATCTTTGCCGTGCGCTTACACTAGGCAAAGGCTTCTTTGCCGTGCGTTTTTTCAAAAACACTAGGCAAAGGCTGCTTTGCCGTGCAACCCAGCTGCGCGCACGGCAAAGGATGAGGCACGGCAATGCCCAACGCCTTTGCCGTGCACCAAGTCTTTGCCGTGCGGTGTGTTGGACCATTGCCGTGCACTTTTCTTTGCCGTGCGGCCTCTTCCATCTTTGCCGTGAGTCGTATCTTTGCCGTGCGCTTGTGTCTATCTTTCCCGTGACCAAGGTCTTTGCCGTGCGTTTTTATCTGTGCGCACGGCAAAGATTTCTTTGCCGTGCGGGGACACACGGCAAAGAAATGCTGCACGGCGACGCATATTTTTCCCGTAGTGAGCGCTGCGCCAATTAATATACTATCTAGCAGCATGCTGCTGCTGCATGATACTCGCCAATTTGACTTTGTTGATTGATGATGCGGTTACTTGTGTCAAGCAATGGTACGCCAAGACGGTGTACGCTACAAGCAAAAATTGACCTGGGAACGTACCGCACACATTATGAAAGTAGAGTAGTAGAAGTGTTCGAGTCCTTGTTGAACATTGATCTTGTTCTCTCCGGTCCCTCTCGTGATGGAAGTGCGTACAGTTTTTATAGCCCGTGTATCTGTCTCTAGTAATTAGAAGAAAGAATATCGATGGATGATCACAGGAAGTTCGGTTAGTACCTCATCTCTTTGACAACGAAAGGCATTGACCTGGAAATGTCGTAGCTAGCCCGGCCATCGATCTCAACTTCTGAAGAAATTTCCCCAAAGACCTCAGTAGTCCTGTTCTGTTGTTCCAGGTTTAAAAATATTGACATTTATAGGACTCCCTGCAAGCGATTGGCAAAAAAATCAGGTTGTACATTTCAATTCTATTCTAGTGAACACAAACTGTGTTTCTTTCGAATGGCTCACAAATTAACTTTACTAGATGGGAAAGATTCTGGATATCACATCGATATCAGTTAATTGTTGTAGGAGGATATTAAATATGGGGAGATATATTTGACTTCATATTGATGTGTTGGTAAAGGTTTCGTATCTTTGTAGTTAATATTCTCCATATGATGTCTTAATAAGATATATTGCTCAAACAGTTTGAGTGTAGGGTTCAAAGCTTTTTGGATGGTTCATTAAGAGATACTATCACTAAATTCTTGAGTTTAACCTAAGAGGTCGTTTGGTATCCATCATTTGAGCCTGGAATCCTGGAATTCATTTTAAAATTTCATAGGTGGGCTGTTTGGTTGCCACAGAATTGGGCCATCATTTCATTTAGGAAATCCAGCAAAATGATACCATGTGTAATCACAATTCCGAACTGAAACCTGTCATTCACAATTCCTGTGCCAACCAAACAAATTCAATATTGAATTCTACTGTCATTTACAATTCCTGTGGCAACCAAACAAGTGTCCATTTCTGGAATTACAATGTATTCATTTCAAAATGCTACAAATGAAATGAAAACCTGGCTTCCAAACGACTTCTAAGAAGTTTATTAGGCATGTTGAACCCACATTACCGACATACTCGTCCACATAGATCAAAATAACAAACCAAATGTCGGTCATATTACCCGATCTGATATGTGTGAAAAATGGTAGTTTGTCGACATATTGATTGCATTCGTCCAATACTTCGAACCTTGAATGGGGAGATGACACAGGCTAAGAATCTCGATTTCTTTTAGAAATAGAAGTTTTTATTACCTTCGTCCTCTGCTTTTGATAGATGCATATATCAAAAATTATTGCAAGCTTGTAGAAAGTTCAAATCAAGCTTAATCAAAAAGTCTAACAGAGCACACATAAGGATTACTATGCAACCTAATCAACAAAACAGATAGGCCACACAAACACATGATCATCACACACTAAAAATTCTATGTGACGCAAGATATCTAAATGGGGTGGTAAACGAGTACATCTTGGCGATTGTGTTGTGTACTTTATAAAAATGACATTGAACACAGCCATTTGACACAAGAAAAACATCTGTGAAAATGTTAGAATGATGACATGAGTTTCTTCTTAAAAAAGAACAAATCGTTCAACAAAGCCATATAGACTAAATACGCCGGTATTCCTACAAATAAGAGAAATAATAGACTTATCAACACCACGTAATCATGACCGAAAAGTTTGCCATACTACTTTGAGGAGGATTAATTCGAAAGGATAATAAAAGACACCCCAAGTCATCAAAACATGACTCCACTCATCAAGATTTCAAATCCCATTGATCGCGAACGTTTACAAACACAGATGCATTTTATCAGGATTATTATGAGATGCACATTCTCCTGATGTGGATGTGTTGGTATGGTGTGTTTAGTGTGTTTTGTTGAAACTTGTGTGTTCAATGTTTGTGTACGTTTCAAGTTGTTATCTGACAAAAAGGACGACGCCTCAGTTCGAATTCCATACACCTTCAGGAAGCTAGTATATACTGTTAGGAATTAACACAGCGGACTATGAGTACCAGCAAAGGGAATTAATTTTTGCCGTACGTATGGTGTCCCCATGGGTCTGTCTGGCAAATCTATGTGTCGTGCGTGGTGCTGACATGACACTTGTGTAATTGTCAGCGGGCCGTACGTGGAGATCGACATGAGGTCGGGCTCGATGGACGGCTACGACGCGGTGTTCCTCAGCCCGCACAAGTTCCCCGGCGGGCCCGGCACGCCGGGCATCCTGCTCATGCACCGCTCACTCTACCGCCTCGCCTCCTCGCCGCCCACCACGTGCGGCGGCGGTGTCGTCGCCTACGTGAACGGCGTCAGCGAGGACGACACCGTGTACGTCGACGACGTGGAGGAGCGGGAGGACGCCGGCACGCCGCCCATCGCGCAGAAGGTGCGCGCGTCGCTCGCGTTCTGGGTGAAGGAGCACGTCGGCCTCGCCGCCATCGCGCTCAGGGAGGGCGCCCACGCCGAGGCTGCCATGAGGTGGCTCCTGTCTAACCCCGCCGTCGAGGTACTCGGCGACGTCGCGGCGCACCGCCTGCCCATATTCTCGTTCCTCGTCTACCCCGGCGAGGACGACGGCGGCATTTCGACGCCCACGACCAGGCGGCGGCTGCCCCTCCACGGGCGATTCGTGGCGAGGCTCATGAACGATCTCTTCGGCATCCAGGCCAGGGGCGGCTGCGGCTGCGCCGGGCCGTACGGTCACGCCCTCCTCGACGTAGGCGACGAGCTCTCCCTTCGCATCCGCTCCGCCATTCTTAAGGTAAGTAAAACAAGGTGCCCGATATTTACATGCCATTCGGTCATTTCGAACACCTCTTCTATACTCGTAAAATACTTTTAGGTTTTACGTGGGTTGACAGTTTTGAATCCGTTTCTTCCACCAGGGCTACCATGGCGTGAAGCCGGGATGGACGAGGGTGAGCTTCGCCTACTACCTCCCGCGGGAGGAGTTCCAGTTCATCCTCGCCGCCATCGACTTCGTCGCCGCGCACGGCCACCGCTTCCTGCCGCTCTATGACTTCGACTGGGCCAGCGGCAACTGGACCTTCCGGCACCAGGCGATCAAGCACCACCTCATGATGGGCGAGTTGCTGCACGATCATGGCACCTGCAGCACGGAGGTCTCTTGTTCTGGGGACGATGATGAACCCCGGGCAGACGTCAGCGACAAGTTCGACAGGTACCTGCAGTTTGCCACCAAGGTCGCCCTGTCGCTCCCTGATACGTGTGGTGAGCAGCAGGTTATTCCCCAAGGAATCGACCCTGACATTGTACTTTTTCGAGTTTGAGTGAATCTTTTGTACGTAGTACGTTTAGTTCCCTTGTTAATTAACTTTTCATAGCGGTAACAGTTGAGTTTGGGGGTTTAAGGACTCCATGAGTCTTTTACACAAATAAGGCACGCGAAATGTAAGAAAAAATAATCATATTTATTTGTTCACCCCGTGTACGTATCACGAGTTTGTGCCTTAGTCTTTAGAAGATGAGAAGACTTATACGCCGTTTGTCAGGTTCATGCATTTCGCTGTCATGATGAGATCCTAACAAGACTTCCGGCGATCTCATCTATTTTCCACTTAAATTTGTGACTTCTTCCATCACGAGGGAGACGGAGAAGATCAGCAAAAGACGGCGAAAATCAACAAATTTGTGACTTCTTCCATCACAACTTGTCTCATCCATACGGTTTCAAGTCAAAGAACCGTGTTTAGCTTAGCTTGGAGTTATCGATTAATAGTTGTGGTAACGCAAGACGTCTACGCTACGTCTAGGGTTAGGGCCTGAGGGCGACGCCAAGGCGATCGTCCGCCGCCACCCGACCATGGACGGGAGCGCTCTGGGTATAGGTGTTCTACGAGTCTACGATGGTGATGAGGAGTCCAAGGTGAGTACTACGGATGGAGATAGGAATCGTAACCGTGTATCTCACGAAGATCGGCCAGATCGGATAGCAACGAGATGGGATATAAAGGGAAACCAAGGCGGACGAGTATCCAACCTAATCAGAGTTTTTGATACACAGTCCACGATCTACGATCCAGGTTCCAATCTACGACCCGTTCCGGCGCAAACGATGTCGCTGCTCTGTGGTGGGGGTGATCACGGGGGAACCGGTGAGGTTCCTACCCACCCGAAGCCGCCGGCTGGTGATAAGATTGTGCTGGCAGGGATGGAGAGGTGCCTTGCGATCATGGGCAGAGAGGAGGACCTGGACAACAACTGGGACGGCGCACCGACGGAGGGGAAGAACGCGGGACCGGAGGCGAGGTTGGCAGGTGGGATCGATCTGGTGGATGAATTCTGTATGGAGGAGGAGGCTGAGGTGGATGTGCCGCCGGCGCGTCCCAAAGTGTGGCGTATGCTGGCGCGCTACTACTCGCTTAAACCGGCGAACTTCAACCTGATTCATACCCACTTCTCGGAGGTCTGGCGCATCCGTGGGAAGATGATCTTCAAGCCCTTGAAGGACAATTTCTTTATTATCACGTTCACACAAGAGGGAGACTACAAATTTGTCGACGGCGGCGGACCATGGATCCACTTGGGAGTCGCATGCGTGATTGCTCCGCTTGTCGATAGTGCACAACCATCTGAAACTGTCCTGGATACTTATCCAGTCCGTTTGTGGGTTCGTTTCTACGACGTTCCCTGGAGGAAACAGACGAAGGAATATGGTGTGCTGCTTGGATCGAAGTTCGGAAAGGTGGTCACGGTTGATGTGGATGAGGAGGGGCTGGAGCTGAGTGAGTACCTGAGGGTTAGGATTGATTGGCCGCTGAACCAGAGGCTGCTAGCTAGGTTCAAAACCACCATTGCGGGACAGCCTGCTCCACGGATTTACCAAATGAGATATGAGCGTGTACCTTACTTTTGCTTCCACTGTGGGTTCATAGGTCATAATGAAGATCAATGTGAGCAGAAGGTGCTGGGCATGAGGTCCTTGCAGTATAATGCGACGCTGAGATGTTCTCCCAAGCGCAAGTTCCAGAGCCGCGCTGTTGCCACACCTGACGAGCCTGCAGTAAAGAAGTCGCTAAGGTTCAGTACACCTGAAGGAAGTGTCAGTTCATCATCGCTAGGGATACCGACAAACCAAGCTCGCGTTCTCAGCAACCCAGCTGCCCCTCCATCGACTGAGATACCACAAGCTGTTGATGCACATGTTGGCTTTGAGGAGGATGAACAGAGAACTGAAGATGCGGTGGAGACTGCTCTAGCAAATACAGTCAATAATATGCGACTGAAAATGACCAAGGAAAATATTGTTCCAGATAGTCCTGATTTTGGACATGGGAAGAAGGTAATGCCAGGGATACCACAGTTTGCACCAGGCAGTAGCAGTGGGACGGCGGAGGTCGCGCTGGCAGCTGGCGCCATGGAGATCATGCAGCATGTAAATCTCAACACAAGTGGTGGTCGTGAGGCACTGTCTGGTCCGCATTCGAGTGACATGATCCCAGCTCTTCGTGGACTTTCGCAGCTTGAAGGCTCTCAAGGAAGCGGGTCAGACGTATCAATGACACTGGCTGATACTGTCCTAGGCAAGAGACCAACAGAAGATGATGTCGCACCAGGCCAGAAGCTTGACCTTTCCCTGACCCTCCATTCCATTGCACTGGGTGGCAAACAGAAGAAGGGCAAGAAGGGTGGAGATGAGGCACATGAAGAGAAGAAGGGCACGTCGGCAGATAGTGTGGCAGCAAGGACAAGGAGGAAGATCAAGACCGGGCATGGAGCTTCGGGTAACCTGACGAGACCAAATGTGGGGTCTCGTCAGGAGCCATGAATTGCCTCTCGTTCAACTGTCGGGTTGCCGGGAATAACCCGACAGTGCGTGAACTTGCAGTTATTTCCCAAATTTGGTGTCCACGTTTATTTTTTCTGTGTGAAACTAGGCAAAGTAAGAATAAGATGCGAAGGTTGCGTCATAGGTTAGGGCTAGGAGGTTTTGCTGGTCTTAGTAGTAATGGTTTAAGCGGAGGTTTAGCGCTCTTTTGGCATGATCAAATAATTGTAGAAGTGCAAGAAATAAATGAACGATATATTGATGCTTATGTGCGTGAGTCCCCTAATTCTCCCCAATGGCGTCTTACATGTGTCTATGGTGAACCAAGGGTCGAAGACCGCCAGAGCATGTGGGATAAACTCCGACACCTCAAATCTACATCTCATCTTCCGTGGCTAGTGATGGGTGATTTTAATGAGGCCCTCTGGCAGGAGGAACACCTATCTTGTACACCGCGACCTACTAGCCAAATGGATGCTTTTCGCGAGGTTTTGTATGATTGCGAGTTAACTGACCTTGGCTTTTCAGGTGTCCCATACACATATGATAACAAGAGGGTGGGAAGAGCAAATGTACGGGTACGGCTTGATAGAGCTGTGGCATGTCCTGCCTGGAGGGACCTTTTTGCAGATACACAGGTGCAGCATTTAACATCGCCGGTCTCAGATCATTGTCCAATTCTTGTCCAGCTAGAGCAAGAGGTAAGGGTACCAAACAGATAGCCGAGGCGCCAATACGAAATATTTTGGGAGAGGGAATCAGACCTAGCTGAGAGAGTAGCTGCAGCATGGGGAGAAGCCGGCCAGAAACGGGACCTTGCAGACATTATGCATGGACTTGATCAAGTGATGACCACGTTGCAGTCATGGAGCAAAAGGAAATTTGGCAACGTTTTAAGGGAGCTAGACAAGGCTAGGAAGCAGCTGGAAATACTAAAACTGAATGGTGCAGACCAACGTGAGGTGCGCCAGGCTACTGATCACATGAACGAACTACTTTATAAAGAAGAAATGTTGTGGCTACAGCGTTCGCGTGCTACTTGGTTAAAAGAAGGAGATAGAAATACAAGATTTTTTCACCAAAAGGCTGTTTGGCGTGCGCGGAAGAATAAAATTAAAAAGCTTAAGGAAAGTGATGGAAGCTGGCAGCATGTACCTAGTGAAATGGAGAGAATGGCTACCTCATATTTTCAAGAGCTATTCACCCGTGACCCATCCCTTAATTCTGAACTCTTAATTGCCATGACTCGGGAGAGGGTGACAGAATCTATGAACACTGATCTTTGCAGGGATTTCACGGATGAAGAGATTGGCGATGCCATGTTTCAAATAGGACCACTCAAGGCACCGGGAGTGGATGGATTTCCGGCTCGATTCTACCAGCGTAACTGGGGTACCATCAAGGTAGAGGTAATTAATGCCGTCAAGCTATTTTTTGTTACAGGGCGTATGCCAGATAGGGTGAATGAAACAGCCATTATCTTGATACCTAAAGTCGACCAACCTGAAACTCTAAAGGACTTCAGACCGATCAGCCTATGCACAGTCATCTACAAAGTCATCGCAAAGTGCATGGTGAACAGGCTTCGACCCATCTTGGGTGAGATTGTTTCTGTCAACCAGAGCGCGTTTGTCCCCGGCAGGTTAATCACAGATAATGCGTTGGTGGCCTTTGAATGTTTACATTTTATTGAAAACAATACAAATACAAATAAGGATTTTTGTGCCTACAAATTGGACCTCTCCAAGGCTTATGATAGGGTGGATTGGGACTTTCTGAAGAAAGTGATGCAAAGGATGGGTTTCTCTTGCCGGTGGGTGGACTGGATAATGTCATGTGTCACCTCGGTGAGTTACAAGGTAAAGTTTAATTAATGGAAACCTCCTAGATTCATTTTCTCCTTCTCGGGACCTCCGACAAGGTGATCCTCTCTCGCCATTCCTATTTTTATTTGTCGCGGATGGGTTGTCCACACTATTGCAAAATGCTGTGGATACACATACTATTGATCCTATCAAAGTTTGTCGTAGTGCCCCGGGTGTATCTCACCTCCTGTTTGCGGATGATAGTTTGTTATTTTTTAAAGCACATGAGGCACAGGCTATAAGAATTAAAGAGGTGTTGGGAACTTATGCATCTAGTACGGGCCAATTGATCAATCCCGCCAAATGCTCGATTATGTTCGGAGAAGCATGCCCACAGGATAGGCGTGAGGAGATTAAGGGAGTACTGAACATAGAACAAGAGACATTCGAAACAAAGTATCTCGGGCTGCCCACGCCGGATGGCAGAATGTGTAGGGCTAAATTTGAAAGCCTACAAGCGAAACTTGCTAAATGCTTGGTGGAATGGGATGACACCCATAAATCCCAAGCAGCAAAAGAGGTCCTGATTAAATCAATCGCACAAGCTATACTGGTCTATGTGATGAGCGTCTTCAAACTGCCCCTGGGACTCTGTGATGAACTAACAAAGATGATTTGGAGATACTGGTGGGGCGCGGAGAATGGAAAACGGAAGACACATTGGGTTGCCTGGGACATCATGTTACGGCCCAAAGATTATGGCGGTGTAGGATTCCGTGATATGAGACTTTTTAACCAGGCCCTACTAGCCCGCCAAGCGTGGCGGCTACTGCAGTACCCTGACTCTCTCTGCGCACGAATACTGAAGGCGAAGTACTATCCTAATGGTTTTCTACTTGACACTGTGTTTTCAGGGAATGGATCATCGACATGGCATGCAATTGAGTATGGCCTCGAGCTCCTCAAGCAAGGTGTAATATGGCGTGTAGGCAATGGAGCAAAAATACGGGCATGGCGAGACCCATGGATTCCGAGGGAGTCGAATCACCAACCGAGGACAGCCCAAGGCCGTTGCAGATACCGATGGGTATCGGACTTTCTAATGCCGGATGGGTCCTGGAACATGCAACGATTACAATTGTATTTTTCGCTGGATGACTTGACGGAAATTACTCGGATACAACCATCAAGGCGCAACGAGGAAGATTTTGTTGCATGGTTTCCAGAGAAGAATGGCATGTTCATGGTCAGGAGTGCTTATCGTCTGGCGCTGCACAAACAGATGATGAACCAGGACCGTGGCGCGACCAGCTCTCGGCCAGATGGTGGAAGCCATAGCTGGAAACTAATATGGCAATGCCCTGTGCCGCCTAAGATCAAGGTCCTGGCATGGAGGGTTTTGTCGGAATGCTGTAACTACACAGCTAAATATGAAGAAACGTGGTATGGCAATATCGGCCTTATGCCAACTATGTGGAACAGAGGATGAAGATACTTATCACACTTTTCTTCGCTGCCCTCATGCTCGCGCTCTTTGGTGTGCCATGACTGAAGTCTGGGAGCTACCGGAGGATATATTACTACAACCAACCGGGCCAGATTGGCTGATACACCTGCTTCATGCCATCCCAGAAAATCAGCGAGTAAGGACACTCATGGTCATATGGAGAATCTGGCATGCACACAATGAAATGACTCATAACAAGCCGTGTCCTCCAATTGAAAGCTCCCGAAGGTTTTTGGTAAGTTATTTAGATTCTCTTATGCTAATAAAGCAATTCCCTGATGCAGATATCTCAAAAGGAAAAATGGTAGTGGACCACCACCGGGGCTTTAAGAAGAACAACAAGCCAGTCGAGGATAGGAAGAAGGTGAAGATGAAGTGGATCCCGCCAGGGGATAATGAGGTTAAGCTCAAAGTGGATGGCGCTTTCTCGAGGGAGGACCGGGCAGGCATTGGCATGGTCTTGCGTAACCAACAAGGGGCGGTCATCTTCACGGCTTGCCGTCAATTGCAGAAGTGTCGCGATGCTACAGAAGCAGAGATCATGGCGATTGAGGAGGGGGTGATCCTTGCCCTGCAATGGACTGACCTGAGGCTCATAGTGGAATCTGATTGCTCGATGGCCGTCGAGCTGATCACTGGAACCAAACCAAACAGATCCGCCTATGCTTTCAGGATAAATGTAATACGAGAGTTATTAAGGGAAAGAGAAAGTAGATTAGTAAAAATAAGTAGAGATGCAAATATGGTTAGCCATGGACTAGCCCAGCTAGGTAAGGTTCATGGACGAACTCAGGTGTGGCTTCATGAATCTCCATCGGAGGTTACTGAAGCGATCACCAGTGATTGTAATCTCAGTTTCAGTTAATAAATTTCTCTTTCCCCCGCAAAAAAAAAAAAAAAGCTTAGCTTGGAGTTTGAAGCCTAGCATTGTAAAAGCATCCCAGCCGGGTTCCCAAACAGAGTCCGGTGCAGGCCCCGGACAGCTGTTTGGTGCACGCCAGCGCTCCTTGCTGCTTTTGGGAAATGCAACAACTATAAAATTTTGAAATTAACTAAAATTTATCGAAACTCACTGATTTCATTCATATTTCGTTATATATTACAAATTTGAACGAAATTAGGTAAACTTAAACCTAAATCTAGCGGCACGGGGTCGCGCGTCAAAAGCAGTCAATGTTGACGCCCCCTCCTCCGGCGCACCTCATCCTCCTCCTTGATGGGTGGCCAGTCCGCCCAATCGCTCCCGCACCCGTCTGCGTTGTCGTCATGGTGGCTCCTCCTCCTGCTCCTGCTGCCGGCGATGGTCAGTAAGGTCGACGAGCTTGTCGGACTCGCTCGCCGACCACGTGATGCCGGCGGAGAGGATCACCGCCATCGCGCGCTAGTCGTTCAACGATTTCACTAGGTCTTGAAGATGCTTGTTTTACACCAATTCATATATGTTTTGTTTACACTTTGCTGCACTTTTACATGATTTTTGGCACTAACCTATTAACAAGATGTCACAGTGCATGTTCCTATTTTCTGCTGTTTTTGTATTTCAGATAAGTTGTACAGGAACTATTCTCGGAATTGGACGAAACAAAAGCCGAAGTCAATATTTTACCGAAACGGATACGAAGTCCGGAGGGGGACGAAGAGGCGCACCAGGGCGCCCACACCACCCTAGGCGCGGCCTAGGGCTGGCCCACGCCTAGGGCTAGTGTGGGGCCCACAGGCGTCCCAACGACCTGAATCATCCGCCTATTTATGCATCTTCTCGGGAAAACCCTGGATACCCGAGCCTCCATCCACGAAAAGTTTCATCGCGGCCTCCATCGCCGAACCCATCTCGGGGGGTTCTGAAGCTCTTCCCGGCAACCTGGCGGAGGGGAAATCGTTGCCGGAGGCATCTACATCGCCATGCCCGCCTCCGAAGTGATGCGTGAGTAGTTCATCCCTGGACTCTGGGTCCATAGCAGTAGCTAGATGGTTGTTTTCTCCACCTTGTGCTTCATGTATCGATCTTGTGAGCTGCCCTATATGATCAAGATCATCTTTATGCAATCTTCTATGTTTGGTTTTGCTGGGATCCAATGAATGTTGCATACTATGTTAAGAGTGATTATATATTCATGTCATATGTTATTTGTGATCTTGCATGCTCTCTGTTGCTAGTAGAAACTCTGGCCAAGTGGATACTTGTGACTTCAAGAAGGGGTATTTATGCTCGATAGTAGGTTCATGCCTCTAGTTTCCTGGGAGAGTGACTTTATAACTTCTAAGATTGTAGATGTGTTGTTGCTACTAGGGATAACCCAACAATGTTTTATTCGAGGGTAATTCTATTGTTTACTTTACACACATTGCTTAATGCCTATTGATCGCAACTTTATACTTGAAGGGGTGCGGACGCTAACCTGAAGGTGGATTATTAGTCATAGATATTGTTGGATTGTGGTCTATGTATTATGTTGTAATGTCCAATACCAAATTATCATAGTAATCATCTTGTCATGTATCAATCGATATTCTGTTAATTGTCCAGTTGTAATTTGTTTACCCAACATGCTATTTCTTTAAGGAGAGACACCTCTAGTGAACTGTGGACCCCGATCCTTTACTGATAATTTCAACTGCAATCTTGTTCTGTTTACTTTCTGCAAACATCTCCTTCCATTCGATACGTCTAATCCTTTGTGTTCAGCAAATCGGTGAGATTGACAACCTCACTGTAAGTTGGGGCAAAGTATTTGGGTTGTGTTGTGTGTAAGTTCCACGTTGTTGCTGACGCCGGTAGTGCGCCCTGCCACTAGTCAACCAGCAACACCTTCAGAAGTCACGCCTTTCTCCTACTGGCCAATTAAACCTTGGTTTCGTACTGAGGGAAAACTTGATGTTGTGCTCTTCACACCTTCCTCTTGGGGTTTCCCAACAGCGTGTTTGCGTACTACGAGTGCACGCCAGCAACATACAACGGGTGCAAGCCAGATTTGCACATACGAATACTAAGGTTAAACTTGACGAGCCTAGCATGTACAGACATGGCCTCGGAACACGGAATACCGAAACATAAAGCATGAGTCATATGAATGATATGATGAACATGTTGATTGTTCACCTTTGAAGCTACATCTTCTCTCGTGAAGATCGGACTTGGTATAGTGGATTTGGTTCGTGTAATCACTAAGGCAACATGAGGGATGTTGTTTTGAGTGGGAGTTCACCTAGTTAATTTAAGAACTAAAATTAAACTCAATTTATCATGAACTTAGTCTAAACTCTTTGCAAATATGTTGTAGATTATGGTGGTCCCTACCATCAATTTAATTTGTTCCTAGAGAAATAAAAGCTGAAAAACAATGGAAGCAACTTTACGGACTGGTTCCCTAACATGAGGATTGTCCTCACTGCTGAACAACTGCTCTATGTGCTCGATGCACCGCTGGGTGACCCACCTGCAGAAACTGCTTCCAATGAGGTTAAAAATGTTTACCTCACTCGGAAGAACCAATACTCCACAGTTCAGTGTGCCATCCTCTACGATTTAGAATCAGAGCTCCAGAAGCGCTTTGAGAACCAGGACCTGATATAATCAGTGAGCTCAAAATGATATTTGAAACTCATGCGGCCGTGGAAAGCTATGATGCGTTTGAGAAATTCTATAACTGTAAGATGGAAGAGAGCAGCTCAGTTAGTGAGCACATGGTCACAATGTCTAGGCACACGAGGAAGCTCCAAGATTTGGGAATAACGATTCGTAATGCGTTGGGGATTCATCGTGTCCTCCAATCACCGCCACCTAGTTATAAGAACTTTGTGATGAACTACAATATGCAGTGCATGAACAAGACGTTGTCTGGACTCTTCTCAATGCTAAAAACTGCTGAAGTGAAGATTAAGAAAGAGCACCAAGTGTTGATGGTTAATAAGACCATCAATTTTAAGAAGCAGGGCAAGCCTAGGAAAAAGGTTAAATTCAATAAGGGCGGCAAGAAAGCTGATGCGCCTCCTAAGAAACCCAAGGTTAGCCCCAAGCCTGATATTGTGTGCTATTACTGCAAGGGAGATGGGCACTGTAAGCGAAACTGCTCAAAGTACCTGGCAGATCTGAAGAGAGGCAACATCAAGAAGAAAGTTAAATTCGATATACATGTTATTGATGTGTATCTTACTAGTAATCGTAGTAGTGCCTGAGTATTTAATACTGGCTTGGTTGCTCACATTTGTAACTCGAAACAGGAGCTGCAGAATAAACGAAGACTAGCGAGGGGCAAGGTGACGATGTGCGTTGGAAATGGATCCAAGGTCGATGTGATCGCCGTTGGCACGCTCCCCCTTCATCTACCTTCGGTATTAGTTTTAAATCTAAATAATTGTTATTTGGTGCCTGCGTTAAGCATGAACATTATATCTGGCTCTTGTTTATTGCAAGACGGTTATTCATTAAAGTCTGAGAATAATGGTTGTTCAATTTATATGAATAATATCTTTTATGGTCATGCACCTGAGATGAATGGTTTATTCTTATTAAATCTTGATAGTAGTGATACACATGTTCATAATATTGATGCTAAACGAATAAAATTAAATGATAATTCTACATACATGTGGAACTATCGTCTTGGTTACATTGGAGTGAAGCGCATAAAGAAACTCCATTTCGATGGACTTAGAATCTCTTGAAAGGTGCGAAGCATGTCTGATGGGAAAATGACTAAGACTCCATTATCTGGTATAATGGAGCGAGCTACATACTTATTGGAAATAATACATACCGATGTGTGCGGTCGAATGGGTGTAGCATCACGCGGTGGTTATCGTTATGTTCTTACTTTCAAGGATGATTTGAGTAGATATAGGTATATCTACTTGATGAAACATAAATCCGAAACTTTCAAGAAGTTTAAGGAATTCCAAAGTGAAGTAGAAAATCAGTGTAACAAGAAGATTAAGTTTCTGCGTTCTGATCGCGGAGGTGAATATCTGAGTTACGAGTTTGGCATGCATTAAAATAAATGTGGAATACTTTCACAGTTGACACCGCTGGGAGCACCACAGCGCAATGGTGTGTCCGAACATCGTAATCGAACTCTCTTAGATATGGTTCAGTCTATGATGTCTCTTGCTGATTTACTGTTATCGTTTTGGGGTTATGCATTAGAGACAGCTGTATTCACTTTAAATAGCCACCATCTAAATCCGTTGAAATGACACCGTATGAATTGTGGTTTAATACGAAACCTAAGTTGGCGTTCCTTAAAGTTTGGGGCTGCCAAGTTTATTTAAAAAAGTTACAACATGACAAGCTTGAACCCAAAGCAGAAAAATGCGCCTTCATAGGATACCCTAAATAAACAATTGGGCATACCTTCTATCACAAATCCGAAGATAAATTTTTCGTTGCCAAGAACGGATTCTTTCTTGAAAAAGAGTTTCTCTCGAAAAAAGTGACCCGAAGGAAAGTAGAACCTGTCGAGGCTATTGAACCTTCTCTCAAAATTGAGAGTAGCGCGGCACCATAAGACGTCCGTGTTCCACCTGCACCGATAAGAGAGGAAGCTAATGATAATGATCATGAAACTTTGAACAAACTTTCTACTGAACCTCGCAGGTCGACGAGGATTTGTACCACTCCTGATTGGTATGACCCCGCCTTGAATGTCATGTTGGTGGAAAACAATGACGACCCTGCGACGTATGAGGAACCAATGATGAGCCCGGATTCCAACAAATGGCAAGAAGCCATGAAATCAGAAATGGGATTCATGTATGAAAACCAAGTATGGACTTTGGTGGACTTAACTGATGGCCGCAAGGCTGTCGAGAACAAATGGATTTTCAAAAGAAAAACAGCCGCTGATGGTAATGTTACTATCTATAAAGCTCGACTTGTCGCGAAAGGGTTCCGACAAATTCAAGGAGTTGACTACGATGAGACTTTTTCACCGGTAGCAAAGCTAAAGTCTGTGAGGATTTTGTTAGCAATCGTCTGCATTTTTCGATTGTGGAATTTGGCAGATGGATGTCAAAATGGCGTTCCTCAATGTTCCTAAATGGTGACATTGAGGAAGAGTTGTATATGGTACAACCCAAGGGTTTTGTCGATTCTATAGATGTTGACAAGGTATGCAAACTTCAACGCTCCATTTATGGACTGAAGCAAGCAACCCAGAGTTGGAACCGATGATTTGATATGGTGATCAAAGACTTTGAATTTATACAAAATTTTGTAGAAGCTTGTATTTACAAGAAAGTGAGTGGGAGCTATGTAGCATTCTTGGTATTATATGTGGATGCCATTATGTTGATTGGGAATGATATAGAACTTCTTGGAAGTGTCAAAGGCTATTTGAATAAAAGTTTTTCAATGAAGAACCTTGGCGACGCAGCATACATTTTAGGCATCAAGATTTATAGAGATAGATCAAGACGCTTAATATGGCTTTCACAGAGTACATACCTGGACAATGTTCTAAAGAAGTTTAGAATGGATGAAAACAAGAAAGCGTTCTTGCCCATGTTGCCAAGTAAGACCTTGAGTAAAACTCAAAGTTCGGCTACGGCAGAAGAAAGAGAAAGGATGAACAAAATCCCTTATGCCTCGGCCATAAGCTCTATCTATAGGGATTCGTAGCATAGAAAACAAAAAAATCCTACCGCAAAACGAATAACAAGCCAAGATATAATCTAGTAGATGGCAGCAACGAGGTGAAGATCATCATACCCTTGAAGATCTCTAAGCGTTAACGAGATTAGATCTCGTGGTTGATGTAGTCGATCACTTGCCACTTGCAAACGCGCGTAGAAGATCTTGACGGTGTCACAGTAGGGCAGCACCTCCGCACTCGGTCACACGTTCGGTGTTGATGACGACGTCCTTCTCCCTGTTCCAGCGGGCAGCAGATGTAGTAGATCCTCCTCGAAATCCAGCCAGCACAACGGCGTGGTGGCGGTGGTGGTGGAGATCTCCGGCAGCACTTCGCCTAAGCAACACGGGAGTATCGGGAGGAGGGGAGTGGCTAGGGTTTGGGGAGAGGGGGAATTTGGGGCGCCGGGCTTGGTGCCCTTGGGTGGTGCGGCTGGTGTGGTGGTCGGCCCCCTCCCTCTCCTCCTCCTTATATAGGTGGAACCCCCTAGGGTTTGCCCAAAATCCGAATAAGAGTCCAAATCAAAAACTTCCATATTGGTGAAACCTAGGGGAAGTGGGACTCCTCCCTTTCCTTCCCCTATGGCCGGCCATGATGGTGGAGTCCACCATGGACTCCACCTTCCCCTTTGGTCAGCCAGCTAGGGTTGGTGGAGTCCCGGCATCCGGGACTCCACCTTCCATGGTGATTTCTTCCGGAAGGTTCTAGAACATTCTAGCGCCTTCCATAAATGCACTGGATCATTTCCAAACTTGGAAGGTGACTTCCTATATATGAATCTTATTCTCTGGACCGTTCCAGAACTCCTCGTGATGTCCTGGATCCCATCCGAGACTCCGAACAACATTCGAACTCCATTCATATTCCATATCTACTTAAAACGACATCAAACCTTAAGTGTGTCACCCTACGGTTCGAGAACTATGCGGACATGATCGAGACTCCTCTCCGATCAATAACTTATAGCAGGACTTGGAGATCCATAATAGCTCCCACATATTGAACAATGACTTCGTAATCGAAAGAACCATTCACATAAAATAACAATTCCCTTTGTCTCGCGATATTTTACTTATCTGAAGTTTGATCGTCGGTATCTCCATACCTAGTTCAACCTCGTCACTGATAAGTACTCTTTACTCGTACCATGATATGATATCCCTTGTAAACCAGTCACGTGCTTGCAAGATAATTAGATATCATTCCACCAAGAGGGCCCAAAGTATATCTATCCATCATTAGGATGGACAAATCTCACTATTGATACAATTGCCTCAACCCTATACTTTCCGAACACTTAATGCCACCTTTATAACAACCCATTTACGCAGTAGTGTTTGGTTTCATCAAAGCATCCATCCGGTGTAGGTGATTAACAAGATCTCATGGTCGAAGGATTAAGTTACTATGCATATTAAAGCTTGAAGCATAAAGAACTAAAAACTAAATGACTTGATCATATGCTACACTTACTATGGGTGTATGTCCATCACATCATTCACCTAATGATATGACCTTGTTATTAATAACATCCAATGTTCATGATCATGAAACTATGATCATCTATTAATCAACAAGCTAGTTTAACAAGATGCTTACTAGGGACTCTTTTATATTTACATAACACACATGTATTAATGTTTCCGGTTAATACAATTATAGCATGAGATGCAAACTATTATCATAAAGACAAAGATATAATAATAACCACTTTATTATTGCCTCTTGGGCATATCTCCAACAGTCTCCCACTTGCACTAGAGTCAATAATCTAGATTACATTGTAATGTACCTAACACCCATGGCGTTCTGGTGTAGGTCATGTTTTGCTCTAGGGAGAGCTTTATTCAATGGATCTGCCACATTCAGATCAGTGTGTACTTTGAAAATCTTTAAATCGCCGTCTTCGACATACTCGTGAATAGAATGAAACGTACCTTTATATGCTTCAGCTTCTTGTGTGACCTTGGCTCCTGTGCATTGGCTATGGCACCCATGTTGTCACAATAGATGGTCATCGGGTCCAACGCACTAGGAACCACATCAAGCTCAGTAATGAAATATTTCATCCATATCGCTTTTGATGAAGCCTCCGAAGCAGCTATGTATTTCGATTCAGTTGAAGATTTCGTCACAACGCTTTGTTTAGCACTCCTCCAGCTTACCGCACCATTTACAATAAATACGTATTTGGATTGAGACTTAGAGTCATCTGGATCAGTGTTCCAACTAGCATCGGTGTAACTGGTTACAACAAGCTCTTGGTCACTGATGTCTACGGGTGCTTCTATTCTTGTAGACAGTGTTGGGCCTCCAAGAGCAGAGGTTTGTAGAACAGCAACAAGTTTCCCTTAAGTGGATCACCCAAGGTTTATCGAACTCAGGGAGGAAGAGGTCAAAGATATCCCTCTCATGCAACCCTGCAACCACAAAGCAAGAAGTCTCTTGTGTCCCCAACACACCTAATAGGTGCACTAGTTCGGCGAAGAGATAGTGAAATACAGGTGGTATGAATAAGTATGAGCAGTAGTAACGGCGCCAGAAAAGTGCTTTGCTGTCCAGGACTGGCGTGTGGTTGATGGTGGTAATATTGCGGACAGTACAGATGCAGTAGAACAGTAAACAAGCAGCGATAGCAGTGATACGTCTCCGACGTATCGATAATTTCTTATGTTCCATGCCACATTATTGATGTTATCTACATGTTTTATGCACACTTTATGTCATATTCGTGCATTTTCTGGAACTAACCTATTAACAAGATGCCGAAGTGCCAGTTCCTGTTTTCTGCTGTTTTTGGTTTCAGAAATCCTAGTAACGAAATATTCTCGGAATCGGACGAAATCAACGCCCAAGTTCCTATTTTCACCGGAAGCATCCAGAACACACGAGAACCGCCAGAGAAGGGGGACAGGGCCACCAAACCACACCCCGGCGCGGCCAGGGGGGGCCGCGCCCCCCTATAGTGTGGGCCCCCCAGAAGCCCTCCTGCGCCGCCTCTTCGCCTATATAATGCCCCTGGATCGAAAACCCTGGGACGTACGACGAAAACCACAGAAACCTTCCAGAGCCGCCGCCATCGCGAGGCCAAGATCTGGGGGACAGGAGTCTCTGTTCCGGCACGCTGCCGGAGCGGGGAAGTGCCCCCGGAAGGCTTCTCCATCTCCACCGCTGCCATCTCCACCGCCATCTTCATCACCGCTGCTGCTCCCATGAGGAGGGAGTAGTTCTCCATCGAGGCTCGGGGCTGTACCGGTAGCTATGTGGTTCATCTCTCTCCCATGTACCTCAATACAATAATCTCATGAGCTGCTGTACATGATTGAGATTCATATGAGTTTTGTATCACTACTATTCTATGTGCTACTCTAGCAATGTTATTAAAGTAGTTCTATTCCTCCTGCACGATGTAATGGTGACAGTGTGTGCATCCGTGTTAGTACTTGGTTTATGCTATGATCATGATCTCTCGTAGATTATGAAGTTAACTATTGCTATGATAGTATTGATGTGATCTATTCCTCCTACATATGCATGAAGGTGACAGTGTGCATGCTATGTTAGTACTTGGTTTAGTCTTTTGATCTATCTTACACTATAAGGTTACTAAAATATGAACATTAATTGTGGAGCTTGTTAACTCCGGCATTGAGGGTTCGTGTAATCCTACGCAATGTGTTCATCATCCAACAAGAGTGTAGAGTATGCATTTATCTATTCTGTTATGTGATCAATGTTGAGAGTGTCCACTAGTGAAAGTGTAATCCCTAGGCCTTGTTCCTAAATACTGCGTTACTACTGCTTGTTTACTGTTTCTTGTGTTACTACTGCTGCAATACTACCACCATCAACTACACGCCAGCAAACTATTTTCTGGCACCGTTGCTACTGCTCATATATATTCATACCACCTGTATTTCACTATCTCTTCGCCGAACTAGTGCACCTATTAGGTGTGTTGGGGACACAAGAGACTTCTTGCTTTGTGGTTGCAGGATTGCATGAGAGGGATATCTTTGACCTCTTCCTCCCTGAGTTCGATAAACCTTGGGTGATCCACTTAAGGGAAAACTTGCTGTTGTTCTACAAACCTCTGCTCTTGGAGGCCCAACACTGTCTACAGGAAAAGGAGGGGGAAGTAGACATCAAGCTATTTTCTGGCGCCGTTGCCGGGGAGGAAAGGTAAAAGGTACTCACACTCCGGACCTCGGCTACTAAGCTATTTTCCGGCGCCGTAAGTACTCGAAGCTATTTCCTTTAGATCCTGCAATTGCATCTTTTTGTTTCTTGTTTACACTAGTTTGGCATAATGGACAAAAATGAGCTTCTTATTCTATTTCCTGATTTAAAACATGGATTGTTTGATGCGAAAATTAAAAAACCTATGGAATCTTATTTGCATGCTGGTAGTAATATTAGTATGAATGCTTTGAACACCATTGTTGATAATGATATAGAAAGTTCTAAGCTTGGGGAAGCTGGTTTTCATGATCTTTTTAGTCCCCCAAGCATTGAGGAGGATATTTACTTTGATGATACTTTGCCTCCTATTTATGATGATTATAATGATAGTGGTCTTTTGGTGCCACCTACTATGGAGAGTAAATTTTGTTGTGATTATACTATGCCTCCAACACTTGATGAGAATAATAATGATAGCTACTTTGTTGAATTTGTTCCTACTACAATTAATAAGAATAACTATGCTTATGTGGAGAGTAATAATTTTATGCATGAGACTCATGATAAGAATGCTTTATGTGATAGTTATATTGTTGAGTTTGCTCATGTTGCTACTGAAAGTTATTATGAGAGAGGAAAATATGGTTGTAGAAATTTTCATGTTACTAAAACACCTCTCTATGTGCTGAAATTTTTGAAACTACACTTGTTTTATCTTCCTATGCTTGTTACTTTGCTCTTCATGAACTTGTTTATTTACAAGATTCCTATGCATAGGAAGCATGTTAGACTTAAATGTGTTTTGAATTTGCCTCTGGATGCTCTCTTTTGCTTCAAATACTATTTCTTGCGAGTGCATCATTAAAACTGCTGAGCCCATCTTAATGGCTATAAAGAAAGAACTTCTTGGGAGATAACCCATGTGTTATTTTGCTACAGTACTTTATTTTATATTTGTGTCTTGGAAGTTTTTTACTACTGTAGCAACCTCTCCTTATCTTAGTTTTGTGTTTTGTTGTGCCAAGTAAAGTCTTTGATAGAAAAGTAAGTACTAGATTTGGATTACTGCGCAGTTCCAGATTTCTTTGCTGTCACGAATCTGGGTCCACCTCCCTGTAGGTAGCTCAGAAAATTAAGCCAATTTACGTGCATGATCCTCAGATATGTACGCAACTTTCATTCAATTTGAGAATTTTCATTTGAGCAAGTCTGGTGCCATTTTAAAATTCGTCAATACGAACTGTTCTGTTTTGATAGATTCTTCCTTTTATTTCGCATTGCCTCTTTTGCTATGTTGGATGAATTTCTTTGATCCATTAATGTCCAGTAGCTTTATGCAATGTCCAGAAGTTTTAAGAATGATTGTGTCACCTCTGAATATGTTAATTTTTATTGTGCACTAACCCTCTAATGAGTTGTTTCGAGTTTGGTGTGGAGGAAGTTTTCAAGGATCAAGAGAGGAGTATGATGCAACATGATCAAGGAGAGTGAAAGCTCTAAGCTTGGGGATGCCCCGGTGGTTCACCCCTGCATATTCTAAGAAGACTCAAGCGTCTAAGCTTGGGGATGCCCAAGGCATCTCCTTCTTCATCGACAACATTATCAGGTTCCTCCCCTGAAACTATATTTTTATTCCATCACATCTTATGTGCTTTGCTTGGAGCGTCGGTTTGTTTTTGTTTTTTGTTTTGTTTGAATAAAATGGATCCTAGCATTCACTTTATGGGAGAGAGACACGCTCCGCTGTAGCATATGGACAAGTATGTCCTTAGTTTCTACTCATAGTATTCATGGCGAAGTTTCTTCTTCGTTAAATTGTTATATGGTTGGAATTGGAAAATGATACATGTAGTAATTTGCTATAATGTCTTGGGTAATGTGATACTTGGCAATTGTTGTGCTCATGTTTAAGCTCTTGCATCATATACTTTGCACCCATTAATGAAGAAATACATAGAGCATGCTAAAATTTGGTTTGCATATTTGGTTTCTCTAAGGTCTAGATAATTTCTAGTATTGAGTTTGAACAACAAGGAAGACGGTGTAGAGTCTTATAATATTTTCAATATGTCTTTTATGTGAGTTTTGCTGCACCGGTTCATCCTTGTGTTTGTTTCAAATAACCTTGCTAGCCTAAACCTTGTATCGAGAGGGAATACTTCTCATGCATCCAAAATACTTGAGCCAACCACTATGCCATTTGTGTCCACCATACCTACCTACTACATGGTATTTCCTGCCATTCCAAAGTAAATTGCTTGAGTGCTACCTTTAAACAATTCAAAATTTATCACCTCTGATTTGTGTCAATGTTTTATAGCTCATGAGGAAGTATGTGGTGTTTATCTTTCAATCTTGTTGGGCAACTTTCACCAATGGACTAGTGGCTTCATCCGCTTATCCAATAATTTTGCAAAAAGAGCTGGCAATGGGATTCCCAGTCCCAAATTAATTAACAAAAATAGACACTCTTCCATGGTATGTGATTGTTGGACGGCACCCGAAGGATTCGGTTAGCCATGGCTTGAGAAAGCAAAGGTGGGGAGGAGTGTCATCACAATAAAACTAAAATAAAAAGGCACTCCTTCATGGTATGAGATTGTTGGCGGGCACCCGAGGATTCGGTTAGCCATGGTTTGTGAAAGAAAGGTTGGAAGGAGTGCCATCCAAAAATAAAATAAAATGGGAGCCGCTCTTTGAAGGTTTGTCTGGCAAGGGGGTTAGAGTACCCGCTACCATTCGTTGACAACAACATACACCTCTCAAAACTTTACTTTTATGCTCTCTATATGTTTTCAAAATAAAAGCTCTAGCACAAATATAGCAATCGATGCTTTCCTTTTTGAAGGACCATTCTTTTACTTTTATTGTTGAGTCAGTTCACCTATCTCTCTCTACCTCAAGAAGCAAACATTTGTGTGAACTGTGCATTGATTCCTACATATTTGCTTATTGCACTTATTATATTACTCTATGTTGACAATATCCATGAGATATACATGTTACAAGTTGAAAGCAACCGCTGAAACTTAATCTTCCTTTGTGTTTCTTCAATGCTTTTACTATGAATTATTGCTTTATGAGTTAACTCTTATGCAAGACTTATTGATGCTTGTCTTGAAGTGCTATTCATGAAAAGTCTTTGCTTTATGATTCACTTGTTTACTCATGTCATATACATTGTTTTGATCGCTGCATTCACTACATATGCTTTACAAATAGTATGATCAAGGTTATGATGGCATGTCACTCCAGAAATTATCTGTGTTATCATTTTACCTGCTCGGGACGAGCAGAACTAAGCTTGGGGATGCTGATACGTCTCCGACGTATCGATAATTTCTTATGTTCCATGCCACATTATTGATGTTATCTACATGTTTTATGCACACTTTATGTCATATTCGTGCATTTTCTGGAACTAACCTATTAACAAGATGCCGAAGTGCCAGTTCCTGTTTTCTGCTGTTTTTAGTTTCAGAAATCCTAGTAACGAAATATTCTCGGAATCGGACGAAATCAACGCCCAAGTTCCTATTTTCACCGGAAGCATCCAGAACACACGAGAACCGCCAGAGAAGGGGGACAGGGCCACCAAACCACACCCCGGCGCGGCCAGGGGGGGCGCGCCCCCCTATAGTGTGGGCCCCCCAGAAGCCCTCCTGCGCCGCCTCTTCGCCTATATAATGCCCCTGGATCGAAAACCCTGGGACGTACGACGAAAACCACAGAAACCTTCCAGAGCCGCCGCCATCGCGAGGCCAAGATGCGGGGGACAGAGTCTCTGTTCCGGCACGCTGCGGACGGGGAAGTGCCCCCGGAAGGCTTCTCCATCTCCACCGCTGCCATCTCCACCGCCATCTTCATCACCGCTGCTGCTCCCATGAGGAGGGAGTAGTTCTCCATCGAGGCTCGGGGCTGTACCGGTAGCTATGTGGTTCATCTCTCTCCCATGTACCTCAATACAATAATCTCATGAGCTGCTGTACATGATTGAGATTCATATGAGTTTTGTATCACTACTATTCTATGTGCTACTCTAGCAATGTTATTAAAGTAGTTCTATTCCTCCCCGCACGATGTAATGGTGACAGTGTGTGCATCCGTGTTAGTACTTGGTTTATGCTATGATCATGATCTCTCGTAGATTATGAAGTTAACTATTGCTATGATAGTATTGATGTGATCTATTCCTCCTACATATGCATGAAGGTGACAGTGTGCATGCTATGTTAGTACTTGGTTTAGTCTTTTGATCTATCTTACACTATAAGGTTACTAAAATATGAACATTAATTGTGGAGCTTGTTAACTCCAGCATTGAGGGTTCGTGTAATCCTACGCAATGTGTTCATCATCCAACAAGAGTGTAGAGTATGCATTTATCTATTCTGTTATGTGATCAATGTTGAGAGTGTCCACTAGTGAAAGTGTAATCCCTAGGCCTTGTTCCTAAATACTGCGTTACTACGCTTGTTTCTTGTTTCTTGTGTTACTACTGCTGCAATACTACCACCATCAACTACACGCCAGCAAACTATTTTCTGGCACCGTTGCTACTGCTCATATATATTCATACCACCTGTATTTCACTATCTCTTCGCCGAACTAGTGCACCTATTAGGTGTGTTGGGGACACAAGAGACTTCTTGCTTTGTGGTTGCAGGGTTGCATGAGAGGGATATCTTTGACCTCTTCCTCCCTGAGTTCGATAAACCTTGGGTGATCCACTTAAGGGAAAACTTGCTGCTGTTCTACAAACCTCTGCTCTTGGAGGCCCAACACTGTCTACAGGAAAAGGAGGGGGAAGTAGACATCAAGCAGTATTTAGGAACAAGGCCTAGGGATCATACTTTCACTAGTGGACACTCTCAACATTGATCACATAACAGAATAAATAGATAAATGCTATACTCTACACTCTCTTGTTGGATGATGAACACCACTAATTGTGTAGGATTACACGAACCCTCAATGCCGGAGTTAACAAGCTCCACAATATTCGATATCCATGTTTAAATAACCTTAGAGTGCATGATAGATCAACACAACTACACCAAGTACTAACATAGCATGCACACTGTCACCATCACACTATGAAGGAGGCATAGATCACATCAATACTATCATAGCAATAATTAACTTCATAATCTACAAGAGATTACAATCATAACCTACGCCAAGTACTACATGATGCACACACTGTCACCATTACACCGTGCAGGAGGAATAGACTACTTTAATAACATCACTAGAGTAGCACATAGAATAGTAGTGATACAAAACTCATATGAATCTCAATCATGTAAGGCAGCTCATGAGATCATTGTATTGAAGTACATAGGAGAGAGATTAACCACATAGCTACCGGTACAGCCCTTAGCCTCGATGGAGAACTACTCCCTCCTCATGGGAGACAGCAGCGGTGATGAAGATGTCGGTGGTGTCGATGGAGATGCCTTCCGGGGGCACTTCCCCGTCCCGGCAGCGTGCCGGAACAGAGACTCCTGTCCCCCAGATCTTGGCTTCGCGATGGCGGCGGCTCTGGAAGGTTTCTCGTACCGTGGCTTTTCCGTATCGAAGATTTAGGTCAGGGACCTTTATATAGGCGAAGAGGCGGAGTCGGAAGGTTGACGAGGCGACGACATAGTAGGGCGGCGCGGCCAAGGCCTGGGCCGCGCCAGCCTATCATCTGGTGGGCATGTGGCCCCCCTCTGGCGACTCTCGGGTGTTCTGGAAGCTTCGTCCAATTCTAAGACTCTAGGCGTTGATTTCGTCCAATTCCGAGAATATTTCCTTACTAGGATTTCTGGAACCAAAAACAGCAGAAAACAGGAACTGGCACTTCGGCATCTCGTTAATAGGTTAGTGCCGGAAAATGCATAAATATGACATAAAGTATGCATAAAACATGTAGATATCATCAATAATGTGGCATGAAACATAAGAAATTATCGATACGTCGGAGACGTATCAGCATCCCCAAGCTTAGTTTCTGCTCGTCAAAGCGGTAAACGATAACAAAGATAATTTCTGGAGTGACATGCCATCATAACCTTGATCATACTATTGTAAGCATATGTAATGAATGCAGCGATCAAAACAATGGTAATGCAATGAGTAAACAAATGAATCATATAGCAAAGACTTTTCATGAATAGTACTTCAAGACAAGCATCAATAAGTCTTGCATAAGAGTTAACTCATAAAGCAATAATTCAAAGTAAAGGTATTGAAGCAACACAAAGGAAGATTAAGTTTCAGCGGTTGCTTTCAACTTGTAACATATATATCTCATGGATAGTGTCAATGCAACGTAATATAATAAGTGCAATATGCAAGTATGTAAGAATCAATGCACAGTTAACACAAGTGTTTGCTTCTAAGATAGAGAGAAATGGGTAAACTGACTCAACATATAAGTAGAAGAAAGGCCCTTCGCAGAGGGAAGCATTGATTGCTATATTTGTGCTAGAGCTTTGGTTTTGAATACATAAAGAGAGCATAAAAGTAAAGTTTTGAGAGGTGTTTGTTGTTGTCAACGAATGGTAGTGGGTACTCTAACCCCCTTGCCAGACAAACCTTCAAAGAGCGGCTCCCATGAATCATTTTTATTTTTGGGTGGCACTCCTTCCAACCTTTACTTTCACAAACCATGGCTAACCGAATCCTCGGGTGCCTGCCAACAATCTCATACCATGAAGGAGTGCCTTTTTATTTTAGTTTTATTTAGATGACACTCCTCCCCACCTTTGCTTTCTCAAGCCATGGCTAACCGAATCCTCGGGTGCCGTCCAACAATCACATACCATGGAGGAGTGTCTATTTTTGTAACATTATGAAGGTTAATTAATTTGGGTTAGGAATCCCATTGCCAGCTCTTTTTGCAAAATTATTGGATAAGCGGATGAAGCCACTAGTCCATTGGTGAAAGTTGCCCAACAAGATTGAAAGATAAACACCACATACTTCCTCATGAGCTATAAAACATTGACACAAATCAGAGGTAATAACTTTTGAAGTGTTTAAAGATAGCACTCAAGCAATTTACTTTGGAATGGCGGAGAAATACCATGTAGTAGGTAGGTATGGTGGACACAAATGGCATAGTTATTGGCTCAAGGATTTGGATGCACGAGAAGTAATCCCTCTCAATACAAGGCTTAGGCTAGCAAGGCTATTTGAAACAAACACAAGGATGAATCGGTGCAGCAAAACTCACATAAAAGACATATTATAAACATTATAAGACTCTACACCGTCTTCCTTATTGTTCAAACTCTTTACTAGAAATTATCTAGACCTTAGAAAGACCAATTATGCAAACCAAATTTTAGCAAGCTCTATGTATTTCTTCATTAATAGGTGCAAAGTATATGATGCAAGAGCTTAAACATGAGCACAACAATTGCCAAGTATCAGATTATTCACGACATTTTACCAATTACTACATGTAGCATTTCCCGTTTCCAACCATATAACAATTAACGAAGCAGTTTCAACCTTCGCCATGAACATTAAAAGCTAAGAACACATGTGTTCATATGAACCAGTGGAGCGTGTCTCTCTCCCACACAAGCATGCATTTATTCAAACAAAAACAAAAATAGAAATAATCAAACAGACGCTCCAAGTAAAGTACATAAGATATGACCGAATAAAAATATAATTTCAAGAGAAGTGACCTGATAATTTGTCGATGAAGAAGGGGATGACATGGGCATACCCTTCGGATACCCATTATTAGTATAACTGGCTCGGCCCAATATGGAGAAGACTCAATATGGAGAAGGCCCAACATGGCAACCCGAAGAAGTAGTCGACTAGGACTCTTGTAAAACCCTAGGCTGGTTGCATATATAAAGCTAGCCAGGGCACCCGAAATAAGGAGGCCAAGAGATAGACAGAATATAGACAACATAGCTCCGCCTATGATGGCACCCTGTAAACACATCTATGATCATATACTGGATTGCTAGCAGCACGTAGGGATCCTCCACCGAGGGGACCCGAAGCTGGGTACGTCGTGTGCCTAATCTCGCTCCCGGAATCTCCATCGTCGCTCTCTCCCGAAACCCTAGTCTACAATACGTAGGCATTGGCGAGGTGATCCCTCGTCAATTGGCGCCGTCTGTGGGAATCGCGACGAGTGGATTTCGTTATCCGGGCGAGACTTTTCAGCATCATCTATGGCGTTTGATCGGCGGCCGGGCGCTGATCGATCGCATCTACACGAGTTCTTCATCAGGACGAAAAAAAAAGAGCGGCGAGGGATGGCCTCGAATTCCGATCAGCATGGCCGGTGGTGTTTTTCACGTAGGCGCATACGCGCGCAGAGGACCCATCTGCCCTGCCACGGAGGTTCTCTGGCCGTGCACAGCAAGGACGACACGCACCCACGCTCGAGACTGATCTATACAAAAGCGCTTCAAGCCCGCGGCCTGCTCGCCGTCTGCGTCTGTTACATACAGGGGCTCTACGTCAGCTACGCCTCGTATTCTGTGGATCAAATCTTCAAGTTCTATTGATTTTCCAGCAGCTGCTTGGATTGACCGACCAATCCGTCGAGTGAGTAGATTGGTTTTGCTTTACGGATAAAGGAAGAGGCTAGTACGACTGGTACCAGATTCGGTCGCGTTTTCTTGTACAAGGAAGATATTGGAGCTGAATTGATTAGAAGGAAAAGAGGGGGCAATATACGTGATTAGAATCTTCCAATTGAGGTTCCGTGCGTTGCCAGGCCACGGACTAATGGAGTCGCGGAAGCCAAAAGACCCGATCGGTTTTCTACCAAAAAAGCAAAGGGATCAAATCATCCAGGGAAAAAAAATAGACAAGTAATCACGATTGGTTCCAGAGCGGAAATCACAAGTTCATCAGCAAACGAGCATCCGATGAACAATAACAAGATTTTCATGCTGCAATACAACTTTAGATCGGAACAAGCTAGCTCCGGATACTTCGCCCCATGCAATCGCATGCTCGGGGGCTCGCCTGCTGCGACTTCGACAATGCGCACCAGCTCCGCTTGGGGGCTCGCCCACCCTAAACGCCGCACGGCTCCACTTCATCGGCTGCGTCCGCTTCATCGACTTCGTCAGTCGGAGGACCTGCTCTCATGTCGGCTCCGCCGCACCCGATAAAAAAGCTAAGTGTTCCTCTTTCAAGCGTTGATTATTATTTACTTTCGTCACGCCGGAATACTCGGGGCTGCGCCATTACTTCGTTACCAAAAATATACTCGGTTACTTGGTGAAATTCTTTTCACCGGCTCTGGATATATCTTCCCCGGCTTAGTGAAATTATCTTCGGCTCGGTGCATTCATCTTCTTCGGTTTATTGGATTTTTTCTTCGTCGGATTCATCTTATAAGGTTATAATTGGTTTTCTCTAATACAATAATACCCGACGCAGTTCCGGGTCAGTGGATTTATGAATATTACGGGGTTTATTTTCTTCGGGTCAATGGATTCATCTTATATGGTCATCTTGGATTCATCTTCTACGGTTATGACTAGATTTATTTTCTTCGGGTCAATGGATTCATCCTTTATGATATCAGCGGATTCATCTTCAATATATGCTTCATGGTTAATGGTGTAATCTTCAACGCGGATTCATCTCAAAGTACTTCATCTCGGACTTCATCTTCAGTATTTCATCCTTAATGGCCTTCTATCGGCGAGACGGATAATACTCGGGGGCTTGACAACGACTTCGCCGCAAGTAAGCAACTGTGACATGGCGTCTAAGCAACAATTATGACATCATCCCAGCAACGCTCGGAGGCTCGACTATTTCTTCATCAACAATTTCGTGGCATCCACTTTTGCTATTTGGTGGTTTCTACTTTGGCTAGATTTCTTATCTACACTCGAAGACTTCATCATGCATCAACTTCGTCATGTCCAAAAAGCTAAGTGTTCTTTTATTTTGCACAAAGTTGATTATCGTTTACTTTCGTCGCACCCGACACTTGGGGGCTGCGCGGCATATATTCACTTTACATATCATCGAATCTGAGCATCTGACACCGCATGCGAAAAAGAGAGTCAAGGGAAAGATAGAAAAAGTTTGTTTATTTGTGCAGGAGAAAGCAAAATTCAAAGTATATAAGAGAGAACCCGACGAAATTGTCTACACGGAGAACTCGACGAAATTGTCTTCAAGAAAGAACAGGACCCGAAGAATTATCTTCAGGGAGGTCCCGAAGAATTATCCTCAAGGAGGTCCCGAAGAATTATCCTCAAGGAGGACCCGAAGAATTGTCCTCAAGGAGGACCCGAAGAAATTTTCCTGAGGGAGGAACTCGACGAAATTATCATCAAGGAGAAACCAAAAAAAAGGAGGAGGAAAAAAAAGAGGATGGACAAATCTTCGGGTCCATTGACTCGTCATTTGTTCTGAGCAAGAGATCGGCGATGTGCCTGACGACAATATAGAAGAACCCAATATATTCGGTTGTCTCATCACGCCCGAGAAAAATATAGAAGAACCCGCAAAATGGGTCATTGCATCAGCCGAACAAGGCACTCGACAATATATTCTCAGAGCGCCAAAGTTGCGATCAATCTCTGAATGCCGCAAAACTTTGCGAAGGTAAGACCCCAGACCCGTTCTGCGTGGCGTGGCGCCGTCTCTGACGTCGGTTTGCTACTTTTATCCGTATCAACAGATACGAAGAAAAATCCTAACGGACGCGTTAGGTACCCGATAAAATATGACTGGGACTCGACAGAATGGTAAGACCTTAAGCGGCACCTGTCGAGTTAACACCAGTATCCCGAGATCATGTCCAGGGACGTGATCTTGAAGTAGGTTTTTGCGGATTGCCACTAGAGCAGTTAATTAGTACCTGATCCGTCAGATGAACTAGCCCCAATTACCATTATCCCTGTACAATATAGATATGGATGTCAAGTAAAAATAGCTTAGATGCTTGAGTCTTCTTGAAATATGCAGGGATGAACCACCGGGGCATCCCCAAGCTTAGACTTTTCACTCTTCTTGATCGTAGTATATCATCCTCCTCTCTTGACCCTTGAAAACTTCCTCCACACCAAACTCAAAACAAACTCATTAGAGGATTAGTGCATAATCAAAAACTCACATGTTCAGAGGTGACACAATCATTCTAAACACTTCTAGACATTGCACAAAGCTACTGGAAGTTAATGGAACAAAGAAATCCATCCAACACAGCAAAAGAGGCAATGCGAAATAAAAGGCAGAATCTGTCAAAACAGAACAGTCCGTAAAGACGAATTTTAAAGAGGCACCAGACTTCCTCAAATGAAAATGCTCAAATTGAATGAAAGTTGCGTATATATCTGAGGATCACTCACGTAAATTGGCATAATTTTCTGAGTTACCTACAGAGAATTAGGCCTAGATTCGTGACAGCAAGAAATCTGTTTCTGCGCAGTAATCCAAATCTAGTATGAACCTTACTATCAAAGACTTACTTGGCACAACAATGCAACAAAACTATGATAAGGAGAGGTTGCTAAAGTAGTAACAACTTCAAAGACACAAATATAAAGCAAAAGTACTATAGTAAAATAAACACATGGGTTATCTCCCAAGAAGTTCTTTCTTTATAGCCATTAAGATGGGCTCAGCAGTTTTAATGATGCACTCGCAAGAAATAGTATTTGAAGCAAAATAGAGCATCAAGAAGCAAGTATGAAACAAATTTAAGCCTAGCATGCTTCCTATGAAAAGGAATCTTGTAAATAAACAAGTTCATGAAGAGCAAAGTAACAAGCATAGGAAGATAGAACAAGTGTAGCTTCAAAAATTTCAGCACATAGAGAGGTGTTTTAGTAACATGAAAATTTCTACAACCATATTTTCCTCTCTCATAATAATATCCAGTAGCATCATGAGAAAACTCAACAATATAACTATCAAATGAAACACTCTTATCATGAGTCTCATGCATAAAATTATTACTCTCCACATAAGCATAATCAATTTTATTAGTTGTAGTGGGAGCAAATTCAACAAAGTAGCTATCTTTATTATTATCATCAAATATAGGAGGCATATTGTAATCATAATCAAATTTATCCTCCATAACAGGCGGCACCAAAAGACTACTATCATTATAATCATCATAAATAGGAGGCAAAGTATCATCAAAGAAAATTTTCTCCTCAATGCTTGGGGGACTAAAAAGATCATGCTCATCAAAACCAGCTTCCCCAAGCTTAGAATATTCCATATCATTAGCAACTATGGTGTTCAAAGTGTTCATACTAATATGTTCCATGGGTTTTTTAATTTTCGCATCAAACCATCCATGTCTTAACTCAGGAAATAGAATAAAAAGCTCCATGTTGCTTTCCATTATGCCAAACTAGTGTAAAACAAGAAACAAAAAGATGCAATTGCAGGATCTAAAGAAAATAGCTTCAAGTACTTACAACGGCGCCGGAAAAGTGCTTAGTAGCCGAGATCCGGAGTGTGAGTACCTTTTACCTTTCCTCCCCGGCAACGGCGCCAGAAAAGTGCTTGATGTCTACGGGTGCTTCTATTCTTGTAGACAGTGTTGGGCCTCCAAGAGCAGAGGTTTGTAGAACAGCAGCAAGTTTCCCTTAAGTGGATCACCCAAGGTTTATCAAACTCAGGGAGGAAGAGGTCAAAGATATCCCTCTCATGCAACCCTGCAACCACAAAGCAAGAAGTCTCTTGTGTCCCCAACACACCTAATAGGTGCACTAGTTCGGCGAAGAGATAGTGAAATACAGGTGGTATGAATAAGTATGAGCAGTAGTAACGGCGCCAGAAAAGTGTTTTGCTGTCCAGGACTGGCGTGTGGTTGATGGTGGTAATATTGCGGACAGTACAGATGCAGTAGAACAGTAAACAAGCAGCGATAGCAGTATTTAGGAACAAGGCCTAGGGATCATACTTTCACTAGTGGACACTCTCAACATTGATCACATAACAGAATAAATAGATAAATGCTACACTCTACACTCTCTTGTTGGATGATGAACACCACTAATTGTGTAGGATTACACGAACCCTCGATGCCGGAGTTAACAAGCTCCACAATATTCGATATTCATGTTTAAATAACCTTAGAGTGCATGATAGATCAACACAACTACACCAAGTACTAACATAGCATGCACACTGTCACCATCACACTATGAAGGAGGCATAGATCACATCAATACTATCATAGCAATAATTAACTTCATAATCTACAAGAGATTACAATCATAACCTACGCCAAGTACTACATGATGCACACACTGTCACCATTACACCGTGCAGGAGGAATAGACTACTTTAATAACATCACTAGAGTAGCACATAGAATAGTAGTGATACAAAACTCATATGAATCTCAATCATGTAAGGCAGCTCATGAGATCATTGTATTGAAGTACATAGGAGAGAGATTAACCACATAGCTACCGGTACAGCCCTTAGCCTCGATGGAGAACTACTCCCTCCTCATGGGAGACAGCAGCGGTGATGAAGATGTCGGTGGTGTCGATGGAGATGCCTTCCGGGGGCACTTCCCCGTCCCGGCAGCGTGCCGCAACAGAGACTCATGTCCCCCAGATCTTGGCTTCGCGATGGCGGCGGCTCAGGAAGGTTTCTCGTACCGTGGCTTTTCTGTATCGAAGATTTAGGTCAGGGACCTTTATATAGGCGAAGAGGCAGAGTCCGATGGTTGACGAGGCGACGACATAGTAGGGCGGCGCGGCCAAGACCTGGGCCGCGCCAGCCTATCATCTGGTGGGCCTGTGGCCCCCCTCTGGCGACTCTCGGGTGTTCTGGAAGGTTCGTCCAATTCTGAGACTCTGGGCGTTGATTTCGTACAATTCCGAGAATATTTCCTTACTAGGATTTCTGAAACCAAAAACAGCAGAAAACAGGAACTGGCACTTCGGCATCTCGTTAATAGGTTAGTGCCGGAAAATGCATAAATATGACATAAAGTATGCATAAAACATGTAGATATCGTCAATAATGTGGCATGGAACATAAGAAATTATCGATACATCGGAGACGTATCAGTCACCTCCATAATAAAGAAACATATCCTTAGTTCTTTTCAAGTACTTCAGGATATTCTTGACCGATGTCCAGTGTTCCATTCCTAGATCACTTTGATATCTGCTGTTCAAACTAACAGCATGTGCGATATCCGGTCTTGTACACAACATAACATACATGATAGAGCCTATGGCCGAGGCATAGGGGATTTTGTTCATGCTTTCCCTCTCTTCTGTCGTAGCTAGACTTTGAGTTTTACTCAAGGTCTTACCTGGTAACATGGGTAAGAACCCTTTCTTGCTTTCATCCATTCTAAACTTCTTTAGAATCTTATCCAGGTATGTACTCTGTGAAAGCCCTATTGGGCGTCTTGATCTATCTCTATAAATCTTGATGCCTAAAATGTATGCTGATTCTCCAAGGTCCTTCATTGAAAAACACTTATTCAAATAACCTTTTACACTACTCAGAAGTTCTACATCATTTCCAGTTAATAATATGTCATCTACATATAATATCAAGAATGCTATAGAGCTCCCACTCACTTTCTTACAAATACAAGTCTCTCCATGGGTTTGTATAAATCCAAAGTCTTTGATCACCTTATCAAAGCATCGGTTCCAATTCCGGGATGCTTGCTTCAGTCCATAAATTGAACGTTGAAGTTTGCATACTTTGTCAGCATTTTTATGATCGACAAAACCTTTGGGTTGTACCATATACAAGTCTTCCTCAATGTCACCATTAAAGAACGTCGTTTTGACATCCATCTGCCAAATTTCATAATCGAAAAATGCAGCTATTGCTCACAATATCCTTACAGACTTTAGCTTCGCTAAAGGTGAAAAAGTCTCATCGTAGTCAACGCCTCGAATTTGTCAGAACCCTTTCGCGACAACTCGAGCTTTATAGATAGTAATACTACCATCAGCATCTATTTTTCTTTTGAAGATCCATTTATTCTCGAAAGCCTTGCGGCTATTAGGTAAGTCTACCAAAGTCCATACTTGGTTATCATATATGGATCCCATTTCGGATTTCATAGCCTCTTGCCATTTGTTCGAATCTGGGCTCATCATTGCTTCATTAGTAGGGTCTTCATCATTGTTGTCCACAATCATGACATTTATACAGGGGTCATACCAATCAGGAGTGGTGTGAACCCTCGTCGACCTGCGAGGTTCAGTAGTAACTTTGTTCGAAGTTTCATGATCATTATCATTAGCTTCCTCATTAATTGGTGTAGGTGGCACAAGAACATCTTCCGATGTTGCGCTACTCTGATTTTCAAGAGAAAGTTCAGCAACCTCGTCGATTTCTACTTTTCTTCCAATCACTTCTTCCGAGAGAAACTCCTTCTCAAGAAAGGATCCGTTCTTGGCAACAAAGATTTTACCTTTGGATCTGTGATAGAAAGTATACCCAATTATTTCTTTAGGGTATCCTATGAAGACGCAATTCTCCGCTTTGGGTTCGAGCTTGTCAGGTTGTAACTTATTTACATAAGCTTCGCAACCCCAAAATTTAAGGAACGATAACTTAGGTTTGTTTCCAAACCACAATTCATACGGTGTCGTTTCAACAGATTTAGATGGTGCCCTATTTAAAGTGAATGTTGTTGTCTCTAATGCATAACTCCAAAAAGATAACGGTAAATCTGTAAGAGACATGATAGATCGAACCATATCCAATAGAGTTCGATTACGACGTTCGGACACATCATTGCGCTGTGATGTTCCTGGCAGTGTCAAATGTGAAAGTATTCCGCATTTCTTTAAATGCATGCCAAACTCATAACTCAGATATTCACCTCCATGATCAGAACATAGAAATTTAATCGATCTTCTTGTTACATTTATTTTCTACTTCACTTTGGAATTCCTTAAACTTCTCGAAAGTTTCGGATTTATGTTTCATCAAGTATATATACCCTTATCTACTCAAATCATCTGTGAAAGTAAGAACATAACGATAACCACCGCGTGATGCTACACTCATTGGTTCACATACATCAGTATGTATGATTTCCAACAAGTCTGTAGCTTGCTCCATAATACCGGAGAATGGAGTCTTAGTCATTTTTTCCATCAGACATGCCTCACATCTATCAAGTGATTCAAAATCAAGTGATTCAAGTAGTCCATCAGAATGGAGTTTCTTCATGCGTTTCACTCCAATATGACCAAGACGACAGTGCCACATATATGTAGAATTATCATTTAATTTATTTCGTTTAGCATCAATGTTATGTATATGTGTATCACTAAAATCGAGATTTAACAGAAATAAACCATTCATCTTAGGTGCATGACCATAAAAGATATCATTCATATAAATCAAACAACCATTACTCTCAAACTTGGATGAATAAGCGCTTTGCAATAAACAAGATCCAGATATAATATTCATGGTTAACGCAACCACCAAATAACAATTATTCAGATTTAAAACTAATCCCGATGGTAGATGTAGAGGGAGCGTGCCGACGGCGATCACATCGACCTTGGATCCATTTCCAACGCGCATCGTCACCTCGTCCCTCGCTAGTCTTCGTTTATTCTGTAGCTCATGTTTCGAGTTACAAATATGAGCAACCGAACCAGTATCAAATACCCATACACTACTACGATTACTAGTAAGATAGACATCAATAACATGTATATCAGATATAGCTTTCTTTTTGATGTTGCCGCTCTTCAGATCTGCTAGGTACTTTGAGCAGTTCCGCTTCCAGTGTCCCTCTTCTTTGCAGTAATAGCACACAGTATCAGGTTTAGGGCCATCCTTGGAATTCTTAGGAGGCGCGTCAGCTTTCTTGCCGCCCTTCTTGAATTTACCCTTTTTCTTAGATTTACCCTACTTCTTGAACTTGGTGGTCTTATTGACCATCAACACTTGGTGCTCTTTCTTTATCTCCACTTCAGCAGTTTTCAGCATTGAGAAGAGTTCAGGTAACGTCTTGTCCATGCACTGCATGTTCTAGTTCATCGCGAAGTTCTTGTAACTAGGTGGCAGTGATTGAAGAACACGATGAATCCCCAAGGCGTTAGGAATCGTTATTCCCAAGTCTTGGAGTTTCTTCGCATGCCTAGACATCTTGAGCACGTGCTCGCTAACGGAGCTGCCTTCTTCCATCTTACAGTTAAAGAAATTTTCAGAAGCATCATAGCTTTCTACGGTCGCGTGAGTTTCAAATATCATTTTGAGCTCACTGATTATATCATGAGGGTCGTGGGTCTCAAAGCATTTCTGAAGCTCCGATTCTATACCGTAGAGGATGGCACACTGAACTGTGGAGTAATGTTTCTTCCGAGTGAGGTAAACAACTTTAGCCTCATCGGTAGCTGTTTCTGCAGGTGGGTCACCCAGCGGTGCATCGAGCACATAGAGCAGTTGTCCAGCAGTGAGGACAATCCTCAAGTTACGGCACCAATCCGTAAAGTTGCTTCCATTGTTTTTCAGCTTTTATTTCTCTTGGAACGAATTAAAGTTGATGGTAGGGGTCACCGTAATCTACAACATATTTGCAAAGAGTTTAGATTAAGTTTATGACAAATTGAGTTACTATTAATTTAAAATTAACTAGGTGAACTCCCCTCAAAACAATATCCCTCGGATTGTCTTAGTGATTACACAAACCAAATCAACAACACCAAGTCCGATCACAACGTGAGATGATGTATTTTCAATGGCGAACATCAACATGTTCATCATATCATCTATATGATTCATGCTTAACCTTTCGGTGTTCCGTGTTCCGAGGCCATGTTTGTACATGCTAGGCTCGTCAAGTCAAACCCTAGTTTCTGTATGTGCAAAACTGGCTTGCACCCGCTGTATGCACACATTGAGTTTATCACATCCGATCATCATGTGATGCCTCAAAACAACGAGTCTTAGCAACGGTGCTAACTAAGGACGAACACTTTATTATCTTGATTTTTAGTGAGAGGGATCATCTTATAATGCTATCATCGCAATCTAAGCAATATAAGATGCATAAAAGGATTAACATCACATGCAATTCATAATGTGATATGATATGACCCTTTTATCTTTGCGCCTTTGATATTCATCTTCAAAGCACGGACATGATCTCCATCATCAACGGGCATGATCTTCGTCATCGTCGGCGTAGCGTCAAGGTCAATTGCGCCGTCTTCATGGTTATTCAACACATGTAGAACCTATTACAACTATTTTGAAAATAATACTACCACATGAAATATAAAGACAACCATAAGGCTCCTGCCGGTTGCCACAATATAATAATGATCATCTCATACATATTCATCATCACATCATGGCCATATCACATCACCAAACCCTGCAAAAACAAGTTAGATGCCTCTAATTTGGTTTGCATATTTTACGTGGTTTAGGGTTTTCGAGTAAGATTCAATCTACCTATGAACATGAACCACAACATTGATACTAGTATTGTCAATTGAAATAGTAAATTGAATCTTAAATATGGTGAGAGAGAAAGACACCCGCAAAGCCACTTATGCAATACAAGTTGCATGTCGAGCGTGGAGCAAGTCTCATAAATGCGGTCATGTAAAGTTAGCTCGGGCCGCTTCATCCCACCATACCGCAAGACGCAAAGTACACATAACAGAAGACAACAAAAGCATCAACGCCCACAAAACCATTGTGTTCTACTCGTGCAACCAATCTATGCATAGACATGACTCTGATACCACAGTAGGGATTCGTAGCATAGAAAATAAAAAATTCCTACCGCAAGAACGAATAACAAGCCAAGATCTAATCTAGTAGATGGTAGCAACGAGGTGAAGATCATCATACCCTTGAAGATCGCTAAGCGTTAACGAGATTAGATCTCGTGGTTGATGTAGTCGATCACTTGCCGCTTGCAAAAGCCGCAGAAGATCTTGACGGTGCCACAATCGGGCAACACCTCCGCACTTGGTCACACGTTCGGTGTTGATGATGACATCCTTCTCCCTGTTCCAGCGGGTAGTGGATGTAGTAGATCCTCCTCGGAATCCCGCCAGCACGACGACGTGGTGGCGGTGGTGGTGGAGATCTCCGGCAGCGCTTCGCGTAAGCACCGCGGGAGTATCGGGAGGAGGGGAGTTGCTAGGGTTTGGGGAGAGGGGGAACTTGGGGTGCCGGCCTTGGTGCCCTTGGGTGGTGTGGCTGGTGTGGTGGTCGGCCCCTCCCTCTCCCCCTCATTATATAGGTGGAACCCCCTAGGGTTTGCCCAAAATCCGAATAAGAGTCCAACTCAAAAACTTCAATATTGGTGAAACCTAGGGGAAGTGGGACTCCTTCCTTTCCTTCCCCTATGGCCAGCCATGATGGTGGAGTCCACCATGGACTCCACTTTCCCCTTTGGTCGGCTGTCTAGGGTTGGTGGAGTCCATCCGGGACTCCACCTTCCATGATGATTTTTTCCGGAAGGTTCTAGAACATTCTAGCGCCTTCCATAAATGCACTAGATCATTTCCAAACTTGGAAAGGGACTTCCTATATATGAATCTTATTTTCCGGACCATTCTGGAACTCGTCGTGATGTCCTGGATCCCATCCGAGACTCCGAACAACATTTGAACTCCATTCCATATTCCATATCTACTTAAAACGACATTAAACCTGAAGTGTGTCACCCTACGGTTCGAGAACTATGAGGACATGATCGAGACTCTTCTCCAATCAATAACTAATAGCAGGACCTAGAGATCCATAATATCCCCCACATATTCAACGATGACTTCGTGATCGAAAGAACCATTCACATAAAATAACAATTCCCTTTGTCTCGCGATATTTTACTTAGCCGAAGTTTGATCGTCGGTATCTTCATACCTAGTTCAACCTCGTCACCGATAAGTACTCTTTACTCGTTTCGTGATATGATATCTGATGCGTGTGGTTGGCACGTCCGTTGGGAACCCCAAGAGGAAGGTGTGATGCGCACAGCGGCAAGTTTCCCTCAGTAAGAAACCAAGGTTTAATCGGACCAGTAGGAGTCAAGAAGCACGTTGAAGGTTGATGGCGGCGAGATGTAGTGCGGCGCAACACCAGTGATTCCGGCGCCAACGTGGAACTTGCACAACACAACCAAAATACTTTGCCCCAACGAAACAGTGAGGTTGTCAATCTCACCAGCTTGCTGTAACAAAGAGTTAACCGTATTGTGTGGAAGATGATTGTTTGCAGAAAACAGTAGAACAAGTATTGCAGTAGATTGTATTTCAGTAAAGAGAATTGGACCGGGGTCCACAGTTCACTAGAGGTGTCTCTCCCATAAGACGAACAGCATGTTGGGTGAACAAATTACAGTTGGGCAATTGACAAATAAAGAGAGCATGACCATGCACATACATATCATGATGAGTATAGTGAGATTTAATTGGGCATTACGACAAAGTACATAGACCGTCATCCAACTGCATCTATGCCTAAAAAGTCCACCTTCAGGTTATCATCCGAACCCCCTCCAGTATTAAGTTGCTAACAACAGACAATTGCATTAAGTATTGCGCGTAATGTAACTAGTGACTACATCCTTGAACATAGCACTAATGTTTTATCCCTAGTGGCAACAGCACATCCATAACCTTAGAGGTTCTTGTCACCCCTCCAGATTCACGGAGACATGAACCCACTATCGAGCATAAATACTCCCTCTTGGAGTTACTAGCATCAACTTGGCCAGAGCATCTACTAATAACGGAGAGCATGCAAGATCATAAACAACACATAGACATAGCTTTGATAATCAACATAACAAGTATTCTCTATTCATCGGATCCCAACAAACGCAACATATAGAATTACAGATAGACGATCTTGATCATGTTAGGCAGCTCACAAGATCCGACAATGATAGCACAATTGGGAGAAGACAACCATCTAGCTACTGCTATGGACCCATAGTCCAGGGGTAGACTACTCACACATCACACCGGAGGCGACCATGGCGGCGTAGAGTCCTCCGGGAGATGATTCCCCTCTCCGGCAGGTGCCGGAGGTGATCTCTGGATCCCCGAGATGGGATCGGCGGCGGCGTCTCTGGAAGGTTTTCCGTATCGTGGCTCTCGGTACTGGGGGTTTCGTCACGGAGACTTTTTATAGGCGGAAGGGCAGGTCAAGAGGCGGCACGGGGGCCCCACACCACAGGCCGGCGCGGCCAAGGGGGGGGCCACGCCGCCCTATAGTGTGGCCCCTCCGTGGCCCCTCTTCGTCTCTCCTTCGGACTTCTGGAAGCTTCGTGAGAAAATAGGCCCCTGGGCTTTGATTTCGTCCAATTCCGAGAATATTTCCTTACTAGGATTTCTGAAACCAAAAACAGCGAGAAACAAAGAATCGGCACTTCGGCATCTTGTTAATAGGTTAGTTCCAGAAAATGCACGAATATGACATAAAGTGTGCATAAAACATGTAGATAACATCAATAATGTGGCATGGAACATAAGAAATTATCGATACGTCGGAGACGTATCAGCATCCCCAAGCTTAGTTCTGCTCGTCGGCGAGGTAAAGCGATAACACAGATAATTTGCAGGAGTGACATGCCATCATAATCTTGATCATACTATTTGTAAAGCATATGTAGTGAATGCAGCGATCAAAACAATGTATATGACATGAGTAAACAAGTGAATCATATAGCAAAGACTTTTCATGAATAGCACTTCAAGACAAGCATCAATTAAGTCTTGCATAAGAGTTAACTCATAAAGCAATAATTCAAAGTAAAGGCATTGAAGCAACACAAAAGAAGATTAAGTTTCAGCGGTTGCTTTCAACTTGTAACATGTATATCTCATGGATATTGTCAACATAGAGTAGTATAATAAGTGCAATAAGCAAGTATGTAGGAATCAATGCACAGTTCACACAAGAGTTTGCTTCTTGAGGTGGAGAGAAATAGGTGAACTGACTCAACATTGAAAGTAAAAGAATGGTCCTCCATAGAGGAAAAGCATCGATTGCTATATTTGTGCTAGAGCTTTGATTTTGAAAACATGAAACAATTTTGTCAACGGTAGTAATAAAGCATATGCATCATGTAAATTATATCTTATAAGTTGCAAGCCTCATGCATAGTGTACTAATAGTGCCCGCACCTTGTCCTAATTAGCTTGGACTACCGGATCATCACAATGCATTGTTTTTACCAAGTGTCACAAAGGGGTACCTCTATGCCGCTTTGTACAAAGGTCTAAGGAGAAAGCTCGCATTGGATTTCTCGCTATTGATTATTCTTCAACTTAGACATCCATACCGGGACAACATAGACAACAGATAATGGACTCCTCTTTTATGCATAAGCATATAACAACAATTAATAATTTTCTCATTTGAGATTTGAGGATTATTGTCCAAAACTGAAACTTCCACCATGGAGCATGGCTTTAGTTAGCGGCCCAATGTTCTTCTCTAACATATGCATGCTTAACCCTATGGTGGTAGATCTCTCTTACTTCAGACAAGATGAACATGCATAGCAACTCACATGAAATTCAACCAATGAAAAGTTGATGGCGTCCCCAGTGAACATGGTTATCGCACAACAAGCAACTTAATAAGAGATAAAGTGCATAATGACATATTCAATACCACAATAGTTTTTAAGCTATTTGTCCCATGAGCTATATATTGCAAAGGTGAATGATGGAATTTTAAAGGTAGCACTCAAGCAATTTACTTTGGAATGGCGGAAAATACCATGTAGTATAGGTAGGTATGGTGGACACAAATGGCATAGTGGTTGGCTCAAGTATTTTGGATGCATGAGAAGTATTCCCTCTCGATGCAAGGTTTAGGCTAGCAAGGCTTATTTGAAACAAACACAAGGATGAACCGGTGCAGCAAAACTCACATAAAAGACATATTGAAAACATTATAAGACTCTACACCATCTTCCTTGTTGTTCAAACTCAATACTAGAAATTATCTAGACCTTAGAGAAACCAAATATGCAAACCAAATTTTAGCATGCTCTATGTATTTCTTCATTAATGGGTGCAAAGCATATGATGCAAGAGCTTAAACATGAGCACAACAATTGCCAAGTATCACATTACCCAAGACATTTATAGCAATTACTACATGTATCATTTTCCAATTCCAACCATATAACAATTTAACGAAGGAGAAACTTCGCCATGAATACTATGAGTAGAAACCAAGGACATACTTGTCCATATGCTACAGCGGAGCGTGTCTCTCTCCCATAAAGTGAATGCTAGGATCCATTTTATTCAAACAAAACAAAAACAAAAACAAACCGACGCTCCAAGAAAAAGCACATAAGATGTGATGGAATAAAAATATAGTTTCAGGGGAGGAACCTGATAATGTTGTCGATGAAGAAGGGGATGCCTTGGGCATCCCCAAGCTTAGACGCTTGAGTCTTCTTGATATATGCAGGGGTGAACCACCGGGGCATCCCCAAGCTTAGAGCTTTTACTCTCCTTGATCATGTTGCATCATACTCCTCTCTTGATCCTTGAAAACTTCCTCCACACCAAACTCGAAACAACTCATTAGAGGGTTAGTGCACATTATAAATTGACATATTCAGAGGTGACACAATCATTCTTAACACTTCTGGACATTGCATAATGCTACTGAACATTAGTGGATCAAAGAAATTCATCCAACATAGCGAAAGAGGCAATGCGAAATAAAAGGCAGAATCTGTCAAAACAGAACAGTTCGTATTGACGAATTTTAAAATGGCACCAGACTTGCTCAAATGAAAATGCTCAAATTGAATGAAAGTTGCGTACATATCTGAGGATCATTCACGTAAATTGGCTTAATTTTCTGAGCTACCTACAGGGAGGTGGACCCAGATTCGTGACAGCAAAGAAATCTGGAACTGTGCAGTAATCCAAATCTAGTACTTACTTTTCTATCAACGGCTTAACTTGGCACAACAAAACACAAAACTAAGATAAGGAGAGGTTGCTACAGTAGTAAACAACTTCCAAGACACAAAATAAAAACAAAGTACTGTAGGTAAAAACATGGGTTGTCTCCCATAAGCGCTTTTCTTTAACGCCTTTCAGCTAGGCGCAGAAAGTGTGTATCAAGTATTATCAAGAGACGAAGTGTCAATATCATAATTTGTTCTCATAATAGAATCAAAAGGTACCTTCATTCTCTTCCTAGGGAAGTGTTCCATACCTTTCTTGAGAGGAAATTGATATTTTATATTACCTTCCTTCATATCAATAATAGCACCAACAGTTCGAAGAAAAGGTCTTCCCAATATAATGGGACAAGATGCATTGTATTCAATATCCAAGACAACAAAATCAACGGGAACAAGGTTATTGTTAACGGTAATGCGAACATTATCAAATTTACCCAAAGGTTTCTTTGTAGAATGATCAGCAAGATTAACATCCAAATAACAATTTTTCAGCGGTGGCAAGTCAAGCATATTATAAATTTTCTTAGGCATAACAGAAATACTTGCACCAAGATCACATAAAGCATTACAATCAAAATCTTTAACCTTCATCTTAATGATGGGCTCCCAACCATCCTCTAGCTTTTTAGGAATAGAGGCTTCGCGCTCTAGTTTCTCTTCTCTAGCTTTTATGAGAGCATTTGTAATATGATGCGTGAAAGCCAAATTTATAGCACTAGCATTAGGACTTTTAGCAAGTTTTTGCAAGAACTTTATAACTTCAGAGATGTGGCAATCATCAAAATTCAAACCATTATAATCTAAAGCAATGGGATCATCATCCCCAATGTTGGAAAAAATTTCAGCAGCTTTATCACGAGCGATTTAATGATTTTAGCGATTTCAGCAGTTTTTCGCGCTTTGCATTCGAAGTGGAAACATTGCTAACACCAATTCTTTTATTAGTATGAGTAGGAGGTGCAGCAACATGTGTAGCATTAGCATTACTAGTGGTGGTAATAGTCCAAACTTTAGCTATATTCTTCTCTTTAGCTAGTTTTTCATTTTCTTCTCTATCCCACCTAGCACGCAGTTCAGCCATTAATCTTATATTCTCATTAATTCTAACTTGAATGGCATTTGCTGTAGTAGTAATTTTATTATGATGATTCTCATTAGGCAAAACTTTTGATTTCAAAAGATCAACATCAGTGACAAGACTATCGACTTTAGAAGCAAGTATATCAATTTTCCCAAGCTTTTCTTCAACAGATTTGTTAAAAGCAGTTTGTGTACTAATAAATTCTTTAAGCATGGCTTCAAGTCCAGGGGTGAACTCCTATTATTGTTGTAAGAATTCCCATAAGAATTACCATAGCCGTTGCCATTATTATAAGGATATGGCCTATAGTTGTTACTAGAATTGTTAGGTAAGCATTGTTGTTGAAATTATTATTTTTAATGAAGTTTACATCAACATGTTCTTCTTGTGCAACCAATGAAGCTAATGGAACATTATTAGGATCAATATTAGTCCTATCATTCACAAGCATAGACATAATAGCATCAATCTTATCACTCAAGGAAGAGGTTTCTTCGACAGAATTTACCTTCTTACCTTGTGGAGCTTTTTCCGTGTGCCATTCAGAGTAGTTGATCATCATATTATCAAGAAGCTTCGTTGCTTCACCAAGAGTGATGGACATAAAGGTACCTCCAGCAGCTGAATCCAATAAATTCCGTGAAGAAAAATTTAGTCCTGCATAGAAGGTTTGGATGATCATCCAAGTAGTCAGTCCATGGGTTGGGCAATTTTTAACCAAAGATTTCATTCTTTCCCAAGCTTGAGCAACATGTTCAGTATCTAATTGTTTAAAATTCATTATGCTACTCCTCAAAGATATAATTTTAGCAGGGGGATAATATCTACCAATAAAATCATCCTTGCATTTAGTCCATGAATCAATACTATTCTTAGGCAGAGATAGCAACCAATCTTTAGCTCTTCCTCTTAATGAGAAAGGGAACAATTTTAATTTTATAATATCACCATCTACATCTTTATATTTTTGCATTTCACATAATTCAACAAAATTATTAAGATGGGCAGCAGCATCATCAGAACTAACACCAGAAAATTGCTCTCGCATAACAAGATTGATAAAGCAGGTTTAATTTCAAAGAATTCTGCTGTAGTAGCAGGTGGAGCAATAGGTGTGCATAAGAAATCATTATTATTTGTGGTTGTGAAGTCACACAACTTAGTGTTTTCAGCGTTGGCCATTTTAGCAACAGTAAATAAAGCAAACTAGATAAAGTAAATGCAAGTAAACTAATTTTTTTGTGTTTTTGATATAGCAAACAAGATAGCAAATAAAGTAAAACTAGCAACTAATTTTTTTGTATTTTGATTTAGTGCAGCAAACAAAGTAGTAAATAAAACTAAGCAAGACAAAAACAAAGTAAAGAGATTGAGAAGTGGAGACTCCTTACGGCGTGTCTTGATCTCCCCGCAGAACGGCGCCGAGAAATTTGCTTGATGCGTGTGGTTGGCACGTCCGTTGGGAACCCCAAGAGGAAGGTGTGATGCGCACAGCGGCAAGTTTCCCTCAGTAAGAAACCAAGGTTTAATCGGACCAGTAGGAGTCAAGAAGCACGTTGAAGGTTGATGGCGGCGAGATGTAGTGCGGCGCAACACCAGTGATTCCGGCGCCAACGTGGAACCTGCACAACACAACCAAAATACTTTGCCCCAACGAAACAGTGAGGTTGTCAATCTCACCGGCTTGCTGTAACAAAGAGTTAACCGTATTGTGTGGAAGATGATTGTTTGCGAGAAAACGATAGAACAAGTATTGCATGAGATTGTATTTCAAGAAAGAGAATTGGACCGGGGTCCACAGTTCACTAGAGGTGTCTCTCCCATAAGACGAACAGCATGTTGGGTGAACAAATTACAGTTGGGCAATTGACAAATAAAGAGAGCATGATCATGCACATACATATCATGATGAGTATAGTGAGATTTAATTGGGCATTACGACAAAGTACATAGACCGTCATCCAAGCGCATCTATGCCTAAAAAGTCCACCTTCAGGTTATCATCCGAACCCCTCCGGTATTAAGTTGCTAACAACAGACAATTGCATTAAGTATTGCGCGTAATGTAACTAGTGACTACATCCTTGAACATAGCACTAATGTTTTATCCCTAGTGGCAACAACACATCCATAACCTTAGAGGTTCTTGTCACCCCTCCAGATTCACGGAGACATGAACCCACTATCGAGCATAAATACTCCCTCTTGGAGTTACTAGCATCAACTTGGCCAGAGCATCTACTAATAACGGAGAGCATGCAAGATCATAAACAACACATAGACATAGCTTTGATAATCAACATAACAAGTATTCTCTATTCATCGGATCCCAACAAACGCAACATATAGAATTACAGATAGACGATCTTGATCATGTTAGGCAGCTCACAAGATCCGACAATGATAGCACAATGGGGAGAAGACAACCATCTAGCTACTGCTATGGACCCATAGTCCAGGGGTAGACTACTCACACATCACACCGGAGGCGACCATGGCGGCGTAGAGTCCTCCGGGAGATGATTCCCCTCTCCGGCAGGGTGCCGGAGGCGATCTCCTGGATCCCCCGAGATGGGATCGGCGGCGGCGGCGTCGCTGGAAGGTTGTCCGTATCGTGGCTCTCGTGACGGGGGTTTCGTCACGGAGACTTTTTATAGGCGGAAGGGCAGGTCAAGAGGCGGCACGGGGGCCCCACACCACAGGCCGGCGCGGCCAAGGGGGGGCCGCGCCGCCCTATAGTGTGGCCCCTCCGTGGCCCCTCTTCGTCTCTCCTTCGGACTTCTGGAAGCTTCGTGAGAAAATAGGCCCCTGGGCTTTGATTTCGTCCAATTCCGAGAATATTTCCTTACTAGGATTTCTGAAACCAAAAACAGCAGAAAAAACAGAAGCGGCACTTTGGCATCTTGTTAATAGGTTAGTTCCAGAAAATGCACGAATATGACATAAAGTGTGCATAAAACATGTAGATAACATCAATAATGTGGCATGGAACATAAGAAATTATCGATACGTCGGAGACGTATCAATATCCCTTGTGAACCAGTCACATGCTTGCAAGCTAATTAGATATCATTCAACCGAGAGGGCCCAGAGTATATCTATCCGTCATTAGGATGGACAAATCCCACTATTGATACAAGTGCCTCAACCCTATACTTTCAGAACACTTAATGCCACCTTTATAACAACCCATTTACGCAGTAGTGTTTGGTGTCATCAAAGCATCCATCCGGTGTAGGTGATTAACAAGATCTCATGGTCGAAGGATTAAGTTACTATGCATAATAAAGCTTGAAGCACAAAGAACTAAATGACTTGATCATATGCTACGCTTACTATGGATGTATGTCCATCACATCATTCACCTAATGATATGACCTTGTTATTAATAACATCCAATGTTCATGATCATGAAACTTTTGTCATCTATTAATCAACAAATTAGTTTAACAAGAGGCTTACTAGGGACTCTTTTATGTTTACATAACACACATGTATTAATTTTTTCGGTTAATACAATTATAGCATGAGATGCAACTATTATCATAAACAAAAATATATAATAATAACCACTTTATCATTGCCTCTTGGGCATATCTCCAACACTATCATGTATGCCATGCTATGTACGAGACCGGATATCGCACATGCTATTAGTTTGACCAGCAAATATCAAAGTGATCATGGAATGGAACACTGGACATCACTCAAGAATATCCTGAAGTACTTGAAAATGACTAATGATATGTTTCTTTGTTATTGGAGATGACCAGGAGCTCACTGTAACCAGTTACACCGATTCTAGTTGGAACACTGGTCCGGATGACTCTAAGTCACAATCTGGATACATATTTATTTTGAATGGTGTGGCAGTGAGCTGGAGGAGTGCCAAGCAAAGCGCTGTGGCGAAATCTTCAACTGAATCAGAATGTATAGCTGCTTCGGAGGCTTCATCAGAGGCGATATGGCTGAAGAGTTTCATTACTGAGCTTGGTGTGGTTCCTAGTGCGCACACCCGATGACCATCTATTGTGAAAACATGGGTGCCATAACCAATGCACATGAGCCAATGTCACACAAGAAGCTAAAGCATATGAAGCTACGTTTTCATTCTATTCACGTATGTCGAAGATGGTGACATAAAGATTTGCAAAGTACACACAGATCCGGATGTAGCGGATCCGTTGACTAAACCTCTCCCTAGAGCAAAACATGACCTACACCAGAACGCCATGGGTGTTAGGTATATTACCATGTAATCTACATTATTGACTCTAGTGCAAGTGGGAGACTGTTGGAGATATTCCCAAGAGGCAATAATAAAGTGATTATTATTATATCTTTGTGTTTATGTTAAATGTTTACATCCCATGCTGTAATTGTATTAACCGGAAAATTAATACTTGTGTGTTTTGTAAACATAAAAGAGTTCCTAGTAAGCCTCTTATAAAAGTAGCTTGTTGATTAATAGATGATCATGGTTTCCTGATCATGAACATTGGATGTTATTAATAACAAGATCATATCATTAAGAGAATGATGTGATGGACACACACCCATAGTAAGCATATCATATGATCAAGTCATTAAGTTCGTTTTGCTATAAGCTTTAAGACACATCGTAACCTAATCCTTCGACCATGAGATCATGTTAATCACCTGCACCGGATGGATGCTTTGATGACATCAAACACCACTTCATAATTGAGTGGTTATAAAGGTGGCATTAAGTATTCGGAAAGTATGGGTTGAAGCACATGGATCAAGAGTGAGATTTGTCTATCCAAATGACGGATAGATATACTCTGGGCCCTCTCGGTGAAATGGAATCCAATTAGCTTGCAAGCATGTGACTAGGTCAGAAGAGATGTCATATCACAGTACGAGTAAAGATTACTTATCGTTAACGAGGTTGAACTAGGTATAAAACCTCAAATAAGTAAAGTATCGCGCGACAAAGGGAATTGGTATCGTATGTTAATGGTTCTTTCGATCACGAAGTCATCATTGAATATGTGGGAGCCATTATGGATCTCCAGGTCTCTCTATTGATTATTGATCAGAGATGTGTCTCGATCATGCCTGCATAAGTTCACGAATCGTAGGGTGACACACTTAAGGTTCGATGTTATTTAAGTAGATATGGAATATGGAATATGGAATGGAAACCAAATATTGTTCGGAGTCTCGGATGGTATCTAGGACATCACGAGGAGGTCCGGAATGGTCCGGAGAATAAGATTCATATATGGAAAGTCGAATTCCAAGTTTGGGAATAATCTGGTGATTTTTTATTGGAGGTTTGGAAGGTTCTAGAAGGTTCTAGGGCTGTCCAAAATATTCACTAAGGAATGTGGAGTCCCGGAGGAACTCCACCAACCCTAGCTGACCAACTAAAGGGGAAGGTGGAGTCCATGGTGGACTCCACCACCTTTGCTAGCCAAACAAGAATGAAAGGGGGGAAAGTCCCACCCCAAGTCCACCTTTGAGTAGGTTTACTGATGTCTACGGGTGCTTCTATTCTTGTAGACAGTGTTGGGCCTCCAAGAGCAAAGGTTTGTAGAACAGAAGCAAGTTTCCCTTAAGTGGATAACCCAAGGTTTATCGAACTCAGGGAGGAAGAGGTCAAAGATATCCCTCTCAAGCAACCCTGCAACCACAAAGCAAGAAGTCTCTTGTGTACCCAACACACCTAATACACTTGTCATATGTATAGGTGCACTAGTTCGGCGAAGAGATAGTGAAATACAGGTGGTATGAATGTATGTGAGCAGTAGTAACGGCACCAGAAAATAGCTTGATGCTACAACTGGCGTGTGGTTGATGGTCGAAATATTGCGACGGATGATGCAGTAAGAAACGATAAACAAGCGTGATTTCAGTATTTGGAAACAAGGCCTAGGGATTATACTTTCGCTAGTGGACACTCTCAACATTGATCACATAATAAAACCACTCTACACTCTGTTGTTGGATGATGAACACCACTAATTGTGTAGGATTACACGAACCCTCAATGCCGGAGTTAACAAGCTCCACAATATTCGATATTCATGTTTAAATAACCTTAGAGTGCATGATAGATCAACACAACTACACCAAGTACTAACATAGCATGCACACTGTCACCATCACACTATGAAGGAGGCATAGATCACATCAATACTATCATAGCAATAATTAACTTCATAATCTACAAGAGATTACAATCATAACCTACGCCAAGTACTACAAGATGCACACACTGTCACCTTTACACCATGCAGGAGGAATAGACTACTTTAATAACATCACTAGAGTAGAACATAGATGAATTGTGATACAAAACTCATATGAATCTCAATCATGTAAGGCAGCTCATGAGATCATTGTATTGAAGTACATAGGAGAGAGATTAACCACATAGCTACCGGTATAGCCCTTAGCCTCGATGGAGAACTACTCCCTCCTCATGGGAGACAGCAGCGTTGATGAAGATGGCGGTGGAGATGGCAGCGGTGTCGATGAAGAAGCCTTCCGGGGGCACTTCCCCGTCCCGGCGGCATGCCGGAATAGAGACTCCTATCCCCCAGATCTTGGCTTCGCGATGGCGGCGGCTCTGGATGGTTTCTCGTACCGTGGCTTTTCCGTATCAAAGATTTAGGTCAGGACCTTTAAATAGGCGAAGAGGCGGAGTCGGAGGGCTGACGAGGCAGCAACACAGTAGGGGGGCGCGGCCCCCCTCTGGCCGCGCCGGCCTACTGGCTGGTGGGCCTGTGGCCCCCCTCTGGCGGCTCTCGGGTGTTCTGGAAGCTTCGTGGGATTTTAAGATTCTTGGCGTTGATTTCGTCCAATTCCGAGAATATTTCCTTACTAGGATTTCTGAAACCAAAAACAGCAGAAAACAGGAACTGGCACTTCGGCATCTCGTCAATAGGTTAGTTTCGGAAAATGCATAAAAACGATATAAAGTGTGAACAAAACATGTAGGTATTGTCATAAAACAAGCATGGAACATAAGAAATTATCGATACGTCGGAGACGTATCAGCATCCCCAAGCTTAGTTCCTACTCGTCCTCGAGTAGGTAAACGATAACAAAGATAATTTCTGAAGTGACATGCTACCAACATGATCTTAATCATACTATTGTAAAGCATATGAGATGAATGCAGCGATTCAAAGCAATGATAAAGACAATGATTAAACAACTGAATCATATAGCAAAGACTTTTCATGAATAGTACTTTCAAGACAAGCATCAATAAGTCTTGCATAAGAGTTAACTCATAAAGCAATAAATTCAAAGTAAAGGTATTGAAGCAACACAAAGGAAGATTTAAGTTTCAGCGGTTGCTTTCAACTTTCAACATGTATATCTCATGGATAGTTGTCAATGCAAAGCAATATAACAAGTGCAATAAGCAAGCATGTAAGAATCAATGCACAGTTAACACAAGTGTTTGCTTCTAAGGTAGAAGGAAATAGGTAAACTGACTCAACATAAAAGTAAAAGAAAGGCCCTTCGACGAGGGAAGCATCGATTGCTATATTTGTGCTAGAGCTTTGGTTTTGAAAACAAGAAACAATTTTGTCAACGGTAGTAATAAAGCATATGTATCATGTAAATTATATCCTACAAGTTGCAAGCCTCATGCATAGTGTACCAATAGTGCCTGCACCTTGTCCTAATTAGCTCGGATTACCAGGATTATCACCACAATACATATGTTTTAACCAAGTGTCACAAAGGGGTACCTCTATGCCGCCTGTACAAAGGTCTAAGGAGAAAGCTCGCATTGGATTTCTCGCTTTTGATTATTCTCAACTTAGACATCCATACCGGGACAACATAGACAACAGATAATGGACTCCTCTTTAATGCATAAGCATTCAACAACAATTAATTTTCTCATATGAGATTGAGGATATTTGTCCAAAACTGAAACTTCCACCATGGATCATGGCTTTAGTTAGCGGCCCAATGTTCTTCTCTAACAATATGCATGCTCAAACCATTCAACTCATGGTAAATCACCCTTACTTCAGACAAGAAGAACATGCATAGCAACTCACATGATATTCAACAAAGAGTAGTTGATGGCGTCCCCAGGAACATGGTTATCGCTCAACAAGCAACTTATAAGAGATAAAATGCATAAGTACAGATTCAATACCACAATAGTTTTTAGGCTATTTGTCCCATGAGCTATATATTGCAAAGGTAGAGAATGGAAATTTTAAAGGTAGCACTCAAGCAATTTACTTTGGAATGGCGGAGAAATACCATGTAGTAGGTAGGTATGGTGGACACAAGTGGCATAGTGTTTGGCTCAAGGATTTTGGATGCATGAGAAGTATTCCCTCTCGATACAAGGCTTAGGCTAGCAAGGTTATTTGAAACAAACACAAGTGTGAAGCGGTACAGCAAAACTCACATAAAAGACATATTGCAAGCATTATAAGACTCTACACCATCTTCCTTGTTGTTCGACCCTTACTAGAAAATATCTAAACCTTAGAGAGACCAATCATGCAAACCAAATTTTAGCAAGCTCTATGTATTTCTTCACTAATAGGTGCAAAGTATATGATGCAAGAGCTTAATCATGAGCACAACAATTGCCAAGTATCACATTGTTCAAGACATTATACCAATTACTACATGTAGCATTTCCCGTTTCCAACCATATAACAATTAACGAAGCAGTTTCAACCTTCGCCATGAAAATTAAAAGCTAAGAACACATGTGTTCATATGAACCAGCGGATCATGTCTCTCTCCCACACAAGCATTTATTCAAACAAAAACAAAAACAAAAACAAACAGACGCTCCAAGTAAAGTACATAAGATGTGACCGAATAAAAATATAGTTTCAAGAGAAGTGACCTGATAATTTTGTCGATGAAGAAGGGGATGCCTTGGGCATCCCCAAGCTTAGATGCTTGAGTCTTCTTGAGATATGCAGGGATGAACCACTAGGGCATCCCCAAGCTTAGACTTTTCACTCTTCTTGATCGTAGTATATCATCCTCCTCTCTTGACCCTTGAAAACTTCCTCCACACCAAACTCGAAACAAACTCATTAGAGGGTTAGTGCATAAACAAAATTCACATGTTCAGAGGTGACACAATCATTCTTAACACTTCTGGACATTGCTCAAAGCTACTGGAAGTTAATGGAACAAAGAAATCCATCAAACATAGCAAAACAGGCAATGCGAAATAAAAGGCAGAATCTGTCAAAACAGAACAGTCCGTAAAAACGAATTTTATTGAGGCACCAAAATTGCTCAAATGAAAATGCTCAAATTAAATGAAAATTGCGTACATATCTGAGGATCACTCACTTAAATTGGCACAATTTTCTGAGTTACCTACAGAGAATTAGGCCCAGATTCGTGAAAGCAAGAAATCTGTTTCTGTGCAGTAATCCAAATCTAGTATGAACCTTACTATCAAAGACTTTACTTGGCACAACAATGCAACAAAATTAAGATAAGGAGAGGTTGCTACAGTAGTAACAACTTCCAAGACACAAATATAAAACAAAAGTGCTGTAGTAAAATAAACACATGGGTTATCTCCCAAGAAGTTCTTTCTTTATAGCCATTAAGATGGGCTCAGCAGTTTTAATGATGCACTCGCAAGAAATAGTATTTGAAGCAAAAGAGAGCATCAAGAAGCAAATTCAAAACAAATTTAAGTCTAACATGCTTCCTATGAAAAGAAATCTTTTAAATAAACAAGTTCATGAAGAGCAAAGTAACAAGCATAGGAAGATAGAACAAGTGTAGCTTCAAAAATTTCAGCACATAGAGAGGTGTTTTAGTAAAATGAGAATTTCTACAACCATATTTTCCTCTCTCATAATAATATCCGGTAGCATCATGAGCAAACTCAACAATATAACTATCACATAAAGCATTCTTATCATGAGTCTCATGCATAAAATAATTACTACTCCCAACATAAGCATAGTCAATTTTATTGGTAATAGTGGGAGCAAATTGAACAAAGTAGCTATCATTATTATTCTCATCAAGTGTAGGAGGCATATTGTAATCATAATCAAATTTATCCTCCATAACAGGCGGCACCAAAAGACCACTATCATTATAATCATCATAAATAGGAGCATCAAAGTAAATTTTCTCCTCAATGCTTGGGGGACTAAAAATATCAAGCTCATCAAAACCAGCTTCCCCAAGCTTAGAATTTTCCATATCATTAGCAACAACGGTGTTCAGAGTATTCATACTAATATGTTCCATGGGTTTTTTAATTTTCACATCAAACCATCCATGTCTTAATTCTGGAAATAGAATAAAAATCTCCATGTTGCTTTCCATTATGCCAAACTAGTGTAAAACAAGAAACAAAAAGATGCAATTGCAGGATCTAAAGGAAATAGCTTCGAGTACTTACAACGGCACCGGAAAATGGCTTAGTAGCTGAGATCCGGAGTGTGAGTACCTTTTACCTTTCCTCTCCGGCAATGGCGCCAGAAAAGTGCTTGCTGCCCAGGACTGGCGCATAGTTGACGAGGGAGGAAATGGCGTAGCTTTCCTTCGTTCCCCGGCAACGGCGCCAGAAAAGTGCTTGATGTCTACGGGTGCATCTATTATTGTAGACAATGTTGGGCCTCCAAGAGCAGAGGTTTGTAGAACAGCAGCAAGTTTCCCTTAAGTGAATCACCCAAGGTTTATCGAACTCAGGGAGGAAGAGGTCAAAGATATCCCTCTCAAGCAACCCTGCAACCACAAAGCAAGAAGTCTCTTGTGTCCCCAACACACCTAATACACTTGTCAGATGTATAGGTGCACTAGTTCGGCGAAGAGATTGTGAAATACAGGTGGTATGAATGTATGTGAGCAGTAGTAACGGCACCAGAAAATAGCTTGATGCTACAACTGGCGTGTGGTTGATGGTGGAAATATTGCAGGCAGTACAGATCCAGTAAAACAGTAAACAAGCAGCGATTTCAGTATTTGGAAACAAGGCCTAGGGATTATACTTTCGCTAGTGGACACTCTCAACATTGATCACATAATAAAACCACTCTACACTCTGTTGTTGGATGATGAACACCACTAATTGTGTAGGATTACACGAACCCTCAATGCCGGAGTTAACAAGCTCCACAATATTTGATATTCATGTTTAAATAACCTTAGAGTGCATGATAGATCAACACAACTACACCAAGTACTAACATAGCATGCACACTGTCACCATCACACTATGAAGGAGGCATAGATCACATCAATACTATCATAGCAATAATTAACTTCATAATCTACAAGAGATTACAATCATAACCTACGCCAAGTACTACACGATGCACACACTGTCACCTTTACACCGTGCAGGAGGAATAGACTACTTTAATAACATCACTAGAGTAGCACATAGATGAATTGTGATACAAAACTCATATGAATCTCAATCATGTAAGGCAGCTCATGAGATCATTGTATTGAAGTACATAGAAGAGAGATTAACCACATAGCTACCGGTACAGCCCTTAGCCTCGATGGAGAACTACTCCCTCCTCATGGGAGACAGCAGCGTTGATGAAGATGGCGGTGGAGATGGCAGCGGTGTCGATGGAGAAGCCTTCCGGGGGAACTTCCCCGTCCCGGCGGCGTGCCGGAACAGAGACTCCTGTCCCCCAGATCTTGGCTTCGCGATGGCGGCGGCTCTGGATGGTTTCTCGTACCGTGGCTTTTCTGTATCGAAGATTTAGGTCAGGGACCTTTAAATAGGCGAAGAGGCGGAGTCGGAGGGCTGACGAGGCGGCGACACAGTAGGGGGGCGTGGCCCCCCCTCTGGCCGCGCCGGCCTACTGTCTGGTGGGCCTATGGCCCCCCTCTGGCGGCTCTCGGGTGTTCTGGAAGCTTCGTGGGATTTTAAGATTCTGGGCGTTGATTTCGTCCAATTCCGAGGGGGCCACACACTAGGGCGGCGCCCCCCCTGGGCTGCGCCGGCCTGGTGTGTGGGGCCCTCGGGCCTCCACCTGGCTTGCCCTTCTGGCTCCCTGAGTCTTCTGGTAAAATAGGCCCTTTGGTATAAATTCCGAGGATTTTCCCGAAAGTTGAATTTCTGCACAAAAACAAGACACCAGAGCAATTCTGCTGAAAACAGCGTTAGTCCGTGTTAGTTGTATCCAAAATACACAAATTAGAGGCAAAACAATAGCAAAAGTGTTCGGGAAAGTAGATACGTTTTGGACATATCAGTATCATATTAAAGAATGATGGTCAAGGTGTTGCTATGAGTTAGGGTTTATTATAACTTCACAACTACTTAACTAAGTAATCTCTAATGGTTGCCCAGTTAAATGGTTTATCATTTCCTAAGTAGGGTGTAGTGGAATAGGAGCATGTGATGTGCATTACTACACAAGATTGGTATTAGGGTTTATCATTATGGTGCTACTAGGGTTTGATGATTGAGGTTGACCTTAATGGTATGGTATATAGGATAGTGGTTAGTGGTACTAATTCCATTCACAAGTTAAGATTTATACTTAGGTGATACTAGTGAATAATATAAGTTTTAAATTGAAATAGAGACATGAAATGATGACTCATGTGAATTGGTTCTATGTTGGTGGATCATGACTTGTATTTGTTGGTCACATAATAAGGTTCTCTATGTAAGGTGGAATTCACATGATCACATGTGATAAACAACTAGGGTTTAGGGTTAAAGCATTTTCAAATGATCACATAAAATAATGGAATCAAGGTTTTACTCAATTGAAACTAGGGTTTCTAAATTATGGTATGATACGTCTCCAACGTATCTATAATTTCTAATGTTCCATGCTTGTTTTATGACAATACCAACATGTTTTGTTCACACTTTATATCATTTTTATGCGTTTTTCGGAACTAACCTATTGACGAGATGCCGAAAGGCCGCTTCTTTGTTTTCTGCTGTTTTTGGTTTCAGAAATCCTAGTAAGGAAATATTTTCGGAATCGGACGAAATCAACACCGAAAGTCTTAGAATTCCCGGAAGCTTCTGGAACACCGAAGGAGAGTCGGAGGCGGGCAGCAGGGGGCCCACACCATAAGGCGGCGCGGGTGGCCCCCTGGCCGCGCCAGCCTATGGTGTGGGGGCCCCAGCCGCCTCCTTGCGCCGCCTCTCCGCCTATATTCGTCCCCGACCTAAAAACATCGACCAGTTCGACGGAAACAGAGAAAACCATCCCGAGCCGCCGCCATCGTGAAAGTCTAATTCGGGGACGAAGTCGGCTGTTCGGCACTCCTGCCGGACGGGGAATTGCCCCTGAGCCATCTCCACCGCCGTCTCCACCGCCATCTTCACCGCCATCGCTGCCTCCATGATGAGGAGGGAGTAATTCACCCCCGGGGCTGAGGGCTCCGCTGTAGCTATGTGGTTCATCTCTCTCTCTATGTGATCTAGTTGAATATCATCTATGTGCTACTCTAGTGATGTTATTAAAGTAGTCTATTCCTCCTCCATGATGTAATGTTGGCAGTGTGTGCATCATGAAGTACTTGGTTTATGCTATGATTATGATCTCTTGTAGATTATGAAGTTAACTATTACTATGATGGTATTGATGCGATCTATTCCTCCTTTCATAGTGTGATGGTAGTAGTGTGCATACTATGTTAGTACTTGGTTTAGTCATGTTGATCTATCTTGCACTCTAAGGTTATTTAAATATGAACATTGAATATTGTGGAGCTTGTTAACTCCGGCATTGAGGGTTCGTGTAATCCTACACAATGGTGTTCATCATCCAACAAGAGGGTGTAGAGTAGTCCTATTATGTGATCATTGTTGAGAGTGTCCACTAGTGAAAGCAGGATCCCTGGGCCCTGCTTCCAAGCATCGAATCACCGTTTGTTTACTGTTTTGTTGAATGTTTACTCGCTGCCATATTTTACTCAGATTGCTATTATCACTCATACTCATCCATATTACTTGTACCTCACTATCTCTTCGCCGAACTAGTGCACCTATTGTATTAGGTGTGTTGGGGACACAAGAGACTTCTTGCTCCGTGGTTGCAGGGTTGCTTGAGAGGGATATCTTTGACCTCTTCCTCCCTGAGTTCGATAAACCTTGGGTGATCCACTTAAGGGAAACTTGCTGCTGTTCTACAAACCTCTGCTCTTGGAGGCCCAACACTGTCTACAAGAATAGAAGCTCCCGTAGACATCAAGCAATTTTCTGGCGCCGTTGCCGGGGAGGAAAGGTAAAAGGCACTCATACTCCGGTTCAGTGTAATGTACTTTTAAGCGCCATTGTGTTTGTGCTCGAAGCTATCTCCTTTAGATTCTGCAATTGCATCTTTTTGTTTCTTGTTTTTATATTCACTAGTTAGGCATAATGGAAAACAACAAAAAAATTGGTGAGCTTTTTAATCTTTTTCCTGATTTTGAATTGTTTGATGCGAAAATTAAAAAACCTATGGAACCTTATTTGCATGCTAGTAGCGATGTTATTAGTATGAATGCAATTACTGCTAATGCTATGGATAAGTCTAAGCTTGGGGAAGCTAGTTTATATAAAAATAATCTTTTTTGCTCCTCAGCTTTGGAAGAAATATTTTGCTCTGATAATGCTTTATCTCCCATATGCGATAACTCTAATGATGCTTCTGATATTTTAAATCCACCTACTGAAAGTATTCCGTATAAAATACCTATGAAAATTATTGAACGTGTTATGGATAACCACTATAAAGGGGATGGAACTGTCCATCCTAGAGATCATTTACTGTTTTTGCATGAATTATGCGGGTTATTCAAGTGTGCAGGTATCTCTATGGATGAAGTGAGGAAGAAGCTATTCTCTGTTTGTTTATGCGGTAAAGCGGCGCATTGGTATAAATTGTTGGAGAATAGTCATTCTCTTGGTTGGGAGGAAATTGCATCTCTATTTTATTCTAAATTTTATCCTCCTCATGAAGTGCATATTGATAGGAATTATATTTATAACTTTTATCCTCGTGATGGAGAGAGTATTTCTCAAGCGTGGGGGAGATTGAAATCACTAATGCTCAAATGTCCCATTCATGAGCTCCCCCGTAATGTTATTGTTAATAATTTTTATGCGAGACTTTCAGGACAACACAAGGACTATCTGGATGCCTGTTCGGAAGGATCTTTCACAAGCAAAGAGGCTGAAGCTAGGTGGGATCTTCTTGATCGGATTGAGGACAACGCTGAAGGATGGGAGAACGACAAAGGTAAAGAGTCAGGTATAAATTATGATTATGAATGCATTGAAGCTTTTATGGATACCGATAAATTTCGAAATATGAGTGCTACTTATGGTCTTGACTCTCAAGTTGCTGCAAATCTTTATAAAGCCTTTGCTTCTCATTTTGAATTGCCTAAAAAGAATTTTGATAAGTATCATGAACCTTTTAAAGAGGCTTGCATGAAGAATGAAATTGTTGTTAATTATTGCAATAAGTATGCTCAAACTCCTAAGAATGCTATTTCCTATAAGCATGTTAATTTTTGTGGAATACATAGACCTTGTGGAATTAATCAAATCAAAGATGAATATTGTATCCATCATGCTAATGAAAAAACTAGAAAGTGGCTTAGGGTTCTAGATGATCTTGGTAAAAAATTTTGTGCCCTCTATCCTTTTATTTGTGAAGTTTGCCATGAAGTGGGTCATTTTAATTTTCAATGCTCCTCCAATGATAATTTGAACCCAATGAGTGCTGCAAATTTGTATTGTGATGATGAAATTACTCCTAATCAGCATGATGATCTTACTTTATTTTTGGGGTGTGAAGAACTGTCGAGAAAAATCTCTTTGTTACATATGAGTGATCTTGATATTGATGATGTCCTGCATGGGTGTTTTTCTTATTGCATTGATAATAGCCATACAAATACTTACATACAAAATATTTTAGAAGATGACACCTTGCCAAAATATGATAGGACCGCCATGTGTTTTGAACTAATTAATAAAAAGGAGGAATCCTCCCAAGTTTCTTCTATTGTTTCTAAAAGTAAATCAGGTTATGCGGACAAGCCACCCTTCAAGCCTCTTCCTCCTAAAGAAGGAAATGAGGAGAAGGAAGAGAAGAAGAAGAAGAAGAAGAAGAAGAAGAAGGAGAATAAAAAGAAAGAGGTAACGGCGTATCCCCTCGTGAATGAGATAACGCTAAGTAACCGTAAGTATGTTGCTCCTAATGATTATTGTGATAATGAATCTAAATATGATGATCTTCCTATGCCCTTTACATACATTAGAGATCATGATTTGAATGAGCACACTACTTTTGATATTGCAAATCTCTGGGAAACTAATTCTAAAAATGATGATGATAATAATTGCCATAGTGTCAGTGCTATCCATGCTTCCTCCCATAATGATATAGAAAGCTCTAAGCTTGGGGAAGAGGTGTTTGAAAATCCTTTTGCTACTGATCATTATGTGTTTGATACATCTCCTTCTAATAACAACGATGGTATGGTCATAGATAAACCGACTGTGAAAGATAACTATTCTATTTCTTATGATGACACTGTGCCTCCGATCTTTGATGATTATTATAAAGAATGCTATGATATAGGTTATAACTACCCTTATGAAACTTGTCATAGTCATGATTGGATTACCAAAAACAATTCTTTTAATATGCAACTTGTTTACCATGTTCAAATTCTTGATAATAATCTTGCTCCAATTATTATTAATGAGAATAACTCTCCTTATGCCAAAATTAATGATACTTCTATGCATATGAACCATGATAAGAATGTTTTAAGTGATGGGTATATTGTGGATTTCATCAATGATGCTACTGAAAGTTATTATGAGAGAGGGAAATATGGTTATATGCATCTTAATAATATTAAGTTTCCCCTCTTTATGTTGAGAATCTTAAAGTTACTCGTGTTTTATCCTCTTATGCTTGTCACTTTGTTCTTCATGAATTCATTTGTGTACAAGATTCCTCTTCATAGGAAGCATGTTAGACTTAAATTTGTTTTGAATTTGCCTCTTGAAGCTCTCTTTTGCTTCGAATACTATTTCCTGCGAGTGGATCATTAAAACTGCTGAGCCCATCTTAATGGCTATAAAGAAAGAACTTCTTGGGAGATAACCCATGTGTTATTTTTGCTACAGTACTTTGTTTTATATTTGTGTCTTGGAAGTTGTTTACTACTGTAGCAACCTCTCCTTATCTTAGTTTTATGTTTTGTTGTGCCAAGTAAAGTCGTTGATAGAAAAGTTCATACTAGATTTGGATTACTGCGCAGAAACAGATTTCTTTGCTGTCACGAATCTGGGCTAAATTTTCTGTAGGTAACTCAGAAAATTAAGCCAATTTACGTGAGTGATCCTCAGATATGTACGCAACTTTCATTCAATTTGAGCATTTTCATTTGAGCAAGTCTGGTGCCCCAATAAAATTCGTCTTTACGGACTGTTCTGTTTTGACAGATTCTGCCTTTTATTTCGCATTGCTTCTTTTTGCTATGTGGGATGGATTTCTTTGTTCCATTGACTTCCAGTAGATTTAAGCAATGTCCAGAAGTGTTAAGAATGATTGTGTCACCTCTGAACATGTGAGTTTTTGATTATGCACTAACCCTCTAATGAGTTTGTTTCGAGTTTGGTGTGGAGGAAGTTTTCAAGGGTCAAGAGAGGAGGATGATATACTATGATCAAGGAGAGTGAAAAGTCTAAGCTTGGGGATGCCCAAGGCATCCCCTTCTTCATCGACAACATTATCAGGTTCCTCCCCTGAAACTATATTTTTATTCGGTCACATCTTATGTACTTTACTTGGAGCGTCTGTGTGCTTTTGTTTTTGTTTTTGTTTGAATAAATGCTTGTATGGGAGAGAGACACGCTCCGCTGGTTCGTATGAACACATATGTTCTTAGCTTTTAATGTTCATGGCGAAGGTTGAAACTGCTTCGTTAATTGTTATATGGTTGGAAACGGAAAATGCTACATGTAGTAATTGGTATGATGTCTTGAATAACTTGATACTTGGCAATTGTTGTGCTCTTGTTTAAGCTCTTGCATCATATACTTTGCACCTATTAGTGAAGAAATACATAGAGCTTGTTAAAATTTGGTTTGCATGAGTGGTTTCTCTAGAGTCTAGATATTTTCTAGTGAGGTGTTTGAACAACAAGGAAGACGATGTATAGTCTTATAATGCTTGTAATATGACTTTTATGTAAGTTTTGATGTACTAGTTCGTGCTTGTGTTTGCTTCAAACAACTTTGCTAGCCTAAAACCTTGTATCGAGAGGGAATACTTCTCATGCATCCAAATCCTTGAGCCAAACAACACTATGCCATTTGTGTCCACCATACCTACCTACTACATGGTATTTCTCCGCCATTCCAAAGTAAATTGCTTGAGTGCTACCTTTAAATTTCCATTCTTCACCTTTACAATATATAGCTCATGGGACAAATAGCTTAAAAACTATTGTGGTATTGAATATGTACTTATGCACTTTATCTCTTATTAAGTTGCTTGTTGTGCGATAACCATGTTCCTGGGGACGCCATCAACTACCTTTTGTTGAATTTCATGTGAGTTGCTATGCATGTTCATCTTGTCTGAAGTAAGAGCGATCTACCACCTTATGATTAGAGCGTGCATATTGTTAGAGAAGAACATTGGGCCGCTAACTAAAGCCATGATCCATGGTGGAAGTTTCAGTTTTGGACATATATCCTCAATCTCAAATGAGAAAATTAATTGTTGCTACATGCTTATGCATAAAAGAGGAGTCAATTATCTGTTGTCTATGTTGTCCCGGTATGGATGTCTAAGTTGAGAATAATCAATAGCGAGAAATCCAATGCGAGCTTTCTCCTTAGACCTTTGTACAGGCGGCATAGAGGTACCCCTTTGTGACACTTGGTTAAAACATGTGCGTTGCGATGATCCCGGTAGTCCAAGCTAATTAGGATAAGGTGCGGGCACTATTAGTATACTATGCATGAGGCTTGCAACTTGTAAGAAATAATTTACATGATACATATGCTTTATTACTACCGTTGACAAAATTGTTTCTTGTTTTCAAAATCAAAGCTCTAGCACAAATATAGCAATCGATGCTTTCCTCTTTGAAGGACCATTCTTTTACTTTTATGTTGAGTCAGTTCACCTATCTCTCTCCACCTCAAAGAAGCAAACACTTGTGTGAACTGTGCATTGATTCCTACATACTTGCTTATTGCACTTGTTATATTGCTTTGCATTGACAAATATCCATGAGATATGCATGTTATAAGTTGAAAGCAACCGCTGAAACTTAATCTTCCATTGTGTTGCTTCAATACCTTTACTAAGAATTTATTGCTTTATGAGTAACTCTTATGCAAGACTTATTGATGCTTGTCTTGAAAGTACTATTCATGAAAAGTCTTTTCTATATGATTCAATTGTTTACTCATTGCATTTACATTGTTTTGAATCGCTGCATTCACCTCATATACTTTACAATAGTATGATTAAGATTATGTTGGTAGCATGTCACCTCAGAAATTATCTTTTATCGTTTACCTACTCGAGGACGAGTAGGAACTAAGCTTGGGGATGCTGATACGTCTCCAACGTATCTATAATTTCTGATGTTCCATGCTTGTTTTATGACAATACCAACATGTTTTGTTCACACTTTATATCATTTTTATGCGTTTTCCGGAACTAACCTATTGACGAGATGCCGAAAGGCCGATTGTCGTTTTCTGCTGTTTTTGGTTTCGTAAATCCTAGTAAGGAAATATTTTCGGAATCGGACGAAATCAACACCGAAAGTCTTAGAATTCCCGGAAGCTTCCGGAACACCGAAGGAGAGTCGGAGGCGGGCAGCAGGGGGCCCACACCATAAGGCGGCGCGGGTGGCCCCCTGGCCGCGCCAGCCTATGGTGTGGGGGCCCCAGCCGCCTCCTTGCGCTGCCTCTCCGCCTATATATTCGTCCCTGACCTAAAAACATCGACCAGTTCGACGGAAACAGAGAAAACCATCCAGAGCCGCCGCCATCGCGAAAGTCCAATTCGGGGACAGAAGTCGCTGTTCCGGCACCCTGCCGGGACGGGGAATTGCCCCCGGAGCCATCTCCACCGCCGTCTCCACCGCCATCTTCACCGCCATCGCTGCCTCCATGATGAGGAGGGAGTAATTCACCCCCGGGGCTGAGGGCTCCGCTGTAGCTATGTGGTTCATCTCTCTCTCTATGTGATCTAGTTGAATATCATCTATGTGCTACTCTAGTGATGTTATTAAAGTAGTCTATTCCTCCTCCATGATGTAATGTTGGCAGTGTGTGCATCATGAAGTACTTGGTTTATGCTATGATTATGATCTCTTGTAGATTATGAAGTTAACTATTACTATGATGGTATTGATGCGATCTATTCCTCCTTTCATAGTGTGATGGTAGTAGTGTGCATACTATGTTAGTACTTGGTTTAGTCATGTTGATCTATCTTGCACTCTAAGGTTATTTAAATATGAACATTGAATATTGTGGAGCTTGTTAACTCCGGCATTGAGGGTTCGTGTAATCCTACACAATGGTGTTCATCATCCAACAAGAGGGTGTAGAGTAGTCCTATTATGTGATCATTGTTGAGAGTGTCCACTAGTGAAAGCAGGATCCCTGGGCCCTGCTTCCAAGCATCGAATCACTGTTTGTTTACTGTTTTGTTGAATGTTTACTCGCTGCCATATTTTACTCAGATTGCTATTATCACTCATACTCATCCATATTACTTGTACCTCACTATCTCTTCGCCGAACTAGTGCACCTATTGTATTAGGTGTGTTGGGGACACAAGAGACTTCTTGCTCCGTGGTTGCAGGGTTGCTTGAGAGGGATATCTTTGACCTCTTCCTCCCTGAGTTCGATAAACCTTGGGTGATCCACTTAAGGGAAACTTGCTGCTGTTCTACAAACCTCTGCTCTTGGAGGCCCAACACTGTCTACAAGAATAGAAGCTCCCGTAGACATCATGGTACAACTCCTAAAATGATGATTGGTAATAGAGTTGTGGTTACTAATTACTTTGAATCAAAATTAGTAATGGTTTGACATTTTATTAATTTTCACAAGATTTAATAATTAGAGTAACTCCTATTTAGGTTTAATTAAGAATCAGGGTTTAATAATTGTTATTAGGTTTAAAGTATTTAATTGGTTAACTTAAGATGTTTAAGTAAACAATTATTGGGCTACCAAAATAATATTAGCTTTTAATATTTTCTGGAGTTATTACTATTTAAAGAAAAATAGAAAATAGTAATTTTGCAAATTAGGGTTTATGAATTACCACTAATAATTAAGTTAATGCAAATATGATAAATAAAATTACTCTTCACATTTTACTTAATTACTAAATAATTAAAATTTAATTTTGAAACTTCACTAATTATTGAATTCAAATTGTATTTTAAATAATTGAAATGGCATAATTAATAAGGTTTAAAAATAAGTGAATTTTTATTTTGACACACATTTTTGTTTTATATTTTATTTGAATAGAGTTTATTTTTGTGAACATTTTGATATATTATTCATAATTTTATGAGTTGAAATGAAATTTCTATGATTTTACAAAGTTTCAACTATTTACTGGATTTTGAATTAAAACAGAAAACAATAGAGTTACCCGGGCTGGTGCTACCCTAGTGACTGACGAGTGGGGTCAAAGCCATGTCAGCTACCATGTTGGCAGTTGACTGGTCAAAATCAAAACGTGGCAACGGAGCTCATCTCCGGCGAGGCAGTCGACGGCGGTGTCGCCGATTCGGACCCTCCCCGGATGATTGGCGACTACCGCTCTCCTCAGCACACGATAAGGAAGTGATTGATACTAGCGCCGCTACCTAAAGGTCATCGGAGCATGGTCGCCGGCGAGGTGAAGTGGCGGTGTTTACGGGCTCACGGTGCGGCGAGGATCTGAGATGCAATTGAGCTGGCCGAGGGCACTGAGAGATGCAGGAGCTCACCAGGAGCACAGAGCGCTTGACGGCCTGGCCTGAGGTGGTCGCAATCGGCGGCGACGACGGTGACCTGCGTTGGAGATGCTGAGCTTGACGGCGACGCTCCAGGACGCTCCGGCCCGATTCCTGGCGCTAGATGAGCAAGTCGAGGGCGAGGAAGACGATGGCGTCCACGGCGTGGCTCGGGAGTGCCTCCATCGACGGCGAGACGATTTGGCCGGCGGGTTAGGGTTTCGGTCTGAGAAGCAAATTGAAGAGGAAAAGAAGAAATGGGGTGCTAGGGTTCGTCCTGGGGTATTTATAGGCTCCAGGAACATGCCTCGTCGCGCGGCCGATCAAGGAGAGGTCGACAGCAGCGAGGAGAAGGTGGCCACGGCATCGTGCTGTCGAGCGCGTGTGAGAGGAAGACGAAGATCGTCTTCTTCGATCTTATCTCGCGAAGGGGTACGGTGGGCCGAGTTTGGGTGCTGGTGGGTTAATTGTTGGGCTCAGCTGTTGGGCTGACCACGGGCTGCACGGCCAGGTAAGGTAAATTTTCCCTCCCTTTCTCATTTCAAATGTTTATTTCCTCTTTTTTATTTGTTGTTTGAATTTAATTTGAATCTGGTTGATTTGTGCATGTTTTTAAATATGTGAATCTTAATAGAACTTGATAGTGCTGCTTGCTGCATATTTGTTCTGTTCAAACAAATATTTAATATTTGATTGTATGAATGCTTTGGTGAAGTATAAATAAAGTAGATATGGGTTTAATGGTTTATCTCAATTCTTTGAATTTGGGAATCAAACATATTTTGAATGATTTGAAGTTTAGAACCAGTGTATGGTAAACATGTTATTAGGTTTTGTTATTACTTAACAAAATTAATTATTCCCATATATTTTAACATTATGGCTAGAGTTTAAATTAAATGGTAATAAGGATGGATTGGATCATAATTTCATGTGGAAAACTATTCCTAAGGTTTTAAGAAGATGATTGAATAAACTCTATAATTATTAATCTTGCTTAGCAACTTGTAACTTGCATTTCTTAGGATAATTCCCAAGCTCATCATTGGTCAATTCACTTGTTCAGGTGATGGTTCAAACTATGATACATTTTCCTATTTGGTTAGCTAAAGAAGTACTTGGGATCCCAAATAGAATTGGATATTGGTTTTACTCTTCTCACCAAATGGCATTTAGTCCATAAGCATATATGGCTTGGTTTATACTTGTGATCCATGATACACAAGGTAGGGCATAATGTTTTAAGTAGATTGGTTCCATATGACAAGGTTTATGGTTTTGGGAATACTTCACTGATTGAAGTTTTAAATAGGCATGAGGTATGGCAGGGCTTTACTTATGATCCAAAGTGATACTTGGATTGAAATTAAAATATGGTTTAGGGTTTAAGTAGTGATCACCAATGTATACACCACTAGGATTAGGTATGAGCATAAACATTGATTCTATTTTAGTGGCTAGGGTTATCCTCCTCACTTAGGTAGAACTAGGAAGAATACCCGTGCGTTGCTACGGCTAAACAAAATTAAAATTAGATTTAAGTATGTGGATTTTTTTTGAAACAAGAGGTGGTATTTCATTAATGTGACACGTGATGGGTACATTTTGCATAAAGGCCGTTTACAATACTTGCCCTAATGAACCTAGTATTTGAAGATAAGGCCTGCAACTTTACAAAGCACACCCCAGGACAAAGAATGGAAAAGCAATCAGGTCCTAGAGCACCACCGTCGACGCTCGCCGGCATCCTCAAAGCGTCGCCGCCAAGGAATGGAGAGAAGGTGCTCGAACTCTTCCGTCCGGCGAGAAACCACCCCCACTGGCAACCTCCTCGCCGCCGGGAACGAATCACTTGGCTGTAAGGTGGCGTCGAGCTCCAGTAGGGATAGGGAGATGCCTCCATCTTGAAGGCAGAGAGACAGCCGTCTCGTCGCCTGCAGATCACACGGCCATGTCCGCAGCTGTGTGATTGCGCTTGAACAGGAACCACCGGAGATAGAGCTGGCATCGTCCATTCGAAAGCTCCGCACCACCCCTTCTTCTCCTCTCGCCTCCATGGCCGGACAGAGAAAGAGATCGGGCAGCGCATCACTTGAGCAGATGACACCAGCGAACCCTATCCGCTCCGCTCTTCCACGTGAAGAAGTTGGCAGCGGTGGTGGGGAGCTTCACCGGCACGCGCTCGGCAATGGGGATGTCGCGGATGACGGCGACGGAGCGGCCGGCGGAGGGGTTGCTGCTGCCGGAGCCGGAGGAGTTGAAACCGGAGCCGGAGGAGTCGAAGCGTTCCATGGCGGAAGCGGTGGTGGTGGTAGGGGCGGAAGCGGCTAGGGCTAGGGTTGGTGTGGGGAGAGGCGGCGGTGGGAGATGGGGGGCCGGCGGCGCCCGGGGGTGGAGAGGGGCGGCGGCTAGGGTTGGGAGCGGCGGCGCCCAAGGGGAGAGGAGGGCGGCGGCTAGGGTTGGGAAGAGGTGGCCGGCGACGCCCAAGGGGAGAGGAGGGCGGCGGCTAGGTCAGGACCCGAAGGGTCTCTGATACCATGTAGAAGAGTTATTGGAGATTGCACATCACCAATAGAGCCGGCTGCTCATATATATATAGGCGGATACACATACAATTACAGGTACAACCCTGAGAAAACACGGGGACCTATGCCTATACATTATGTTACTCAACATATATCATGGGTGGCTGTGGCTGTGAAGCCACTCCATACAAAGAACTACAATACGAGCACATAAATATTGGTACTGGTCCTACGAACGAACGGTGTGTACTGATTTATTATCAATCAACCATCAAACCATGTCATTATATTCGTACGACGAATGGAAGTGCGTGTCTCTATTTCTATTTATAGCGTCTTCGCGACCATAGAGTAAAATAGATGAAAGTCCAAATGCCAGAAGCAAAACACTGAAGGGACTTAGAGTAGCTACATACATGCATACATACCAGGAACTTGACTTCGGAGCTGAGAATACGAGGCACCGGGAAAGAAATATCTGTGTGTGGCTTGGGATCATTGTTCTTTTTGGTATGATAGGAAAATTGCCCATGCGTTACATCGGGATATTAAAAAATCTACGTCCTGCTGATGGATGAAAAGATGTTAGTATCTTTCATCATTGCAGACCGTTTCATGCGTTTAAGACATTGATGGAGTACAACAGCGTGACCGAACTGAAAAAATAGCAATTCAATGCAAAGGAAACTCATCGATATTGTACAACAACATCGCAGAAATTAGCTACCTTTAACTACGGCACGCATAGCCATTTCCCGTCCACACTCCTCTTGTCTGCAAAAGAACCATGCATCGACCTCACCCCACTTGGTGAAGGCCTTCGTCTCGTTTGTGGTCCAATAGTAGATAAAGTATAGTAAGGTAGATAAATTTGGGTAATAATTGGTACGCTAATCAATAGCTCTGGTTAAATTTTTTGGTCTATCGGAAACATAATTGTCCTACAACTTGTAGCATGAAATTGTTCGAGTTTCTCATTAAAGCGTGAAATAAACTTGAAAAAAAACAACTTGAAACATCTCATCTTATAAGCAGCTTTAACCTAAAACAGTAAGCATAATATCATAAACGAATATAATAAATGGGGGTTGGTGATTGATCATATATTTGTCTTTGCTTCCGTTTGAAACATTGTGTAGACTTGGATCATAACACTTCATGAAATTTAGGTAACCATCCAATTTATCTGCATACATTTAGGAGCTAAAAATATTCACCATATTTAGTCCTTAAGCTACCGCAAGGGCCATTAGTGATTATGAGATTAGCGCATGCCCTTTCCATATAATATACTAGATGATACCCCGCACTTTGTTGCGGGATATGCATGATAAAAAAAGAGTAAGATCCATTAAGTACAAGTTAGAACAAATGTGATAGCTTTGAAGTGTTTTGTATTACTATACGAAGTGTAAGATTAGAAATATATAAACCAAAGTTGTGAGTGATTTAGAAAATTATTGATATAAAGATATATGGGTCTCTAATCATAATTATACATGCTATTTTCATGGTACTTTTTTCTAGTAAAAGTAAGATGGGACAACTAAATTCACCACAAAATTACTTTTAGCTTGAACATACTGTAGTTCATGACCACACAACCGAAACGTGTCAGCGTAATTGTTAAGTGAGTAATTATTCTAATCTTAAGGAATAAAACAATCTACAATGACAATATACATACCAAAAAGACTTTTGAAAGATCTTCTTTTGCAGGCATTCATAAGGTATATTTTTAAAGATCCGGTCGTTGTGAGTTTATGACTAATCCATTATTTGATATATTTGATATTGCCTTTGTTATCGCCAATACTTTGAAAAATTAGGAACATTTCTCATACGTCATCAATATTAACATGGAGAAGAGTTTGGAGTCCTGTGATTTATTGGCTCTAAGCATACCAAGAAATAGGTTACCAGTACCTTGCACCAAAAAATTTGTGTGAAATGTAAAACACACCAGCTATAATCCTCAACATACCATTACCTAATGGTGCAGATGGTTTGTGGCTTTGACAAATTATGTTGTCAAAAGATGAGGAGGCAAACAAAACAGCCAGTCCAAGAAAATAATAATTTATGTCTCCATTAATCACGAAATCGATTACACATCCTGAAGGTATAAATCTAACACATTTTGTGAATTGGGCATGGTATCGATAGAGCTGGATGGAAAGAGCTAAAAGAGCTGGATGACACTGATGAAAGTAGTAACATAATCAACAACATATTTTTTTTCCTATGTGGGGAATGCACTTATCTCTCAAACGACATCCACGCCAAAAAAAATGCAAACAACAATCGATTGTTTATACCAAATATTTATGCTTCGTCTGACCCAAATACAGAAGAAGCTAAAGCAAAAAAGTGGCCCTTGGTAATCAGAATAGAGTACAGTCTTCATCTCAACATCCATGCCAAAAAGGATCGTGTACAAAGACAACTGAATGTTAATCGCAAAAAAAAAAAGACTGAATGTTCATGCCTCTTCTTCTGCCCAATTATTGAATACGCTGATTCAAATGACACTCAGAAGAAATTCTGTTAGCAGTCTCGATCCCATTATTGACTCCTTCTAGCTGCATCGTGAGAGGAAGCAAACAAAAATCATGTTAGCAGATTTGCATACATTTGGAATTGTGTCAATTTTTGGAACACACCTGCTTATTCCTAGCCAACCTGCAAGACACAAATGAATACGAACTACTATTTAATCGTAACATAGCCTCAAAGGGAGAATTGAAGAAAGGAATTAGGAGAACTAAGCAAGATTGGCACGCAAGTTAAGCAACATTTGCTTACCAAATCAGTGCATGCTCTGTATCGTTAAAAATGGAACTCGAATTGTTAGTTCAAATATTAAAAATGGATGAAGGAAAAGGAGAAAACGGTATGACCATATGAAAATAAAAAAATCTCACCCTGAGAAAAAAGCTGCTGGTGTTCCTGTGTCCATCAAATTTCTTATTCTATCCTTCACGTAAGCCATTATGACTCCCAAATCCACGACATTGGTGTTCTCTTCTTCTTTTCCAGCGCTTGATCTGCTTGCCTCTTGATAAATATCTGGTTTCAAGTTCCATTGGGGAGGCATGGCAACAAACAACAACATCAATTTGGAAAATCTAGGTGACTGTTACAGTATGGTGCAGCCATGATAGGGCGAGCAGATGGTGGTCGGGATGAACTTTGGTATTGGGAGTCGGCTATATATGTGCTTAGAGATGTAACAGGAAGTGGAGGAGGCTGCAAGATGCCGTAATTTAATGAGTCTATAGAAGGGAAGGGACGCGTCTGGATGGACTATGGAAAGAAGAAACGGAGCAGCAGTTACGGATGATTCGTATGCCTCCAGCAGCAATAATGCTAGAAGCCATATCGGTCTCCGGTTGATCGCTTGATCCAGATTTGCTCGGTTCAGAAGGAAACAATGTTGGGCCGGTCGTCCAGTTCAGATCCAGACTTGCCCGGTCCAGATACCCAGAAGGGATGCCCGGCCCACGTGCACAAAATGCAGGAGTACGGAGGGAGGTATAATGCACATGACGCGATGGGCAACAACATGCGCGGAAGATAAACTGATGACGTGGACGCACGAAATTGCAGGAAAATAAGATAGTGGGGGCTTACTATTTAGAGATAAAAGATTCGTTTGGTCTCTGACTACTTATAAGGAACACGCTAATACGCAGTTCATAAATCAGATCAAAGATTTCAGTTTACGCATTACTGGTTGTCAAATCAATATGCACTTCTACAGTCAGTTTCCTCGATTTGGGTTGCAGTGATAACCTCCTAGCCCTCTGATGTCTCGTGTGCATATCGCTCTTCTCTAGTATCTTGGTGACATCCACCGATGTCCCCTGTGGTAATTTCACCACAACGTGCTAGTACAGTTATTAAAACTCAGCACGGAAGAAATCAGCCCAGAAAAGGATTCAGACATCAGCCTATTCAACTGTCTACTCCAGAAAAGGAGTAATTGCAGAGATAGATAGGCGACCACCGACAAACCCACGATCCCGTCGCGCCTCCTGCTCCCCGCATCCTTGTTCTGCCTGGTTATGGCTCCTAGGCCACATGCCTTCTAATAGATGCCGCCTCGCTCAGCCTGCTTGCCGATCCTCCACCGAACATGCCGTTGTCTCGAGCAGTTCATCCTCCACCGAGTTGATTTCCGATTGGATAAATTCAGCAGCCGCGCATGATGGAACAGTGAGGAACAACAGCAGATACAGAAATCTTCGGGCGCTCAGAGTCCCCTCCTTTGTTCCAAGAAATAGTCGTTGACGGCAACAGTGGTGAGGGTGATGAAGCATGGTGAATCAAATCAACACCGTGCGTTGAACCCACGGTGCATTGCGCGTGCAGATCTCGTGAGAGCGGGGGAAGGCACTATCTAATGCGGCGCGTCAGGTCGCTGTCGCAGGCGTGGATCCGCGCTCCTTGATTTGAGGCGCAGTGGTTTCAGCCAAATCTGATGATTTCGGTAAGAATCGCGAATAGAGAAGACGGCTATATATGGGCAGATTATATGGCAAGAAATCTATCGAGTTCGGCAGAAACTCTATCAATGATTCGAGTATTTGATTCCATACTTGATTCCATACCATACGATTCGAGTACGGACATGAGAAAGCAGAGTAGGTTTGTTTGGGCCTTGGCCCATGGGCGTGACACGCGTGACGCGTTCAAGCGGTACGAACGACTCGCCAAGCGTTTTCTCTAATTGACTTGCCGGTGGCACATGATGTAATTTAAACCAAAAATAGGGGCAATAATAGACGGACGAACAAGAAACCTTATTTTCTTTATTATTAGGTATAGATTATTGTATCAAGGAAATGCTAGGTTTGTCTCAAGTGTTTGAATAGGCAAGGTTTAAATACAATATCATTACTACTCTATACAAGGCATGAGTATTGGTCTGGATTAACTACTATTGATTCACTTATTATTTCATGAGAAGAATGAGATCTATGGATCACATATATAGGGTTAACTTATCATCTCAATTTATAAGGTAGATCATGCATTGGACTTGATCCACTTATTCCTCACTCATCTCTCTTCTTTAATACTTCTCTCAACACACTCACTTACATTCTTAAGGTTTGTGATCATCACCCAATTTGTAATGATCAAAGTATGGGCCTCATAACAATTCATTGGTGAATTATGGTTCTCTCTCCAAGATCAAGTATAAGTCCATATACTTGAGTATACCTCTTTAGGTTTAGCTCTTCTAAATAGGTAGGATTCCTCTAGGGTTTATGATCATTACCAAGTTGTAATGATCACAACACTTGCCTCTCAATAATTACTAGAAGGATAGGTTCTTACTTACCATTAAGTATTAGCTAGGTCAAGTAGGGTTCAATACTTGACTTATATTCCTTATAGCATTGGTTAGTATCAACAAGTACCTCAATTGGATAAGGTTTAAATAGTAATCTAGGTTCTATTCAATGGATAGAATAATCATATGAATGATTCTCTCCTTTCTCTAGGTTTAATGATATGAGTTAGGAAACAAGGTTGGAATGGTCAAAGTTAATTAAGAATGAATATGAATGTTCTTGGCTTGGGTTCAAGTATTGTAGTTGAAAAAATATACCATGTGACTCATGGTAGGAACATTTATTTAGTAGAAGACATGGATAAGATAAGTATAGAATAGTGTTCTAATTAATTGTGTTATTTGATTTAGGATTGAATAATTATTCATGTGTTGTTGTAAGGAATGGCATGTTGAGATCCTTTATAAGATCTTGTAGTTGTTCCTTACTTAAGGTGTTGTTTGTTGTAAAACTAATTCTATTTGATCTAGCCCATAGACCAAATCATCTCTACCCAAAATAAGGTTTTAACAAAGATCACAATGAAGTTTATAGCGTTTGACTTGATGATCTACTTCAATTCCAGCAAGTCAAGTGAAACTTCAGTTACTGTGGTAAGTTTTATTTGAAGCGCGAAAATTCCCCGGATTTTCTATGCATGAATGCAATGCACACTGTGGTTTTCTCTTATTTTATAGCCTCTAAACCTGGGATATTACAGCCTCTCCCCCTTAAACTGAACTTCGTCCCGAAGTTCGAACGCTCTCATGTTTCGGAATGTGGAACGGACTTGAATAGATCACAATCCTTTCAAACTCCCTAGTGATCTCATTAGATATAATTGAATATATCCCTGTCTCGATCCTTAATGAAGTCTTCTGATGTCTGGCACTGATACTTTCTTCAATTCTATGATTTCTTCCAACACTCTAAGCTTATAGGCTTACTCTCCAAAGATTCTTGGATTAGGACATCTTCTTATGCTAATGGACTTTACTAATGGTTGTGGTGATAGCTTCCTATCTGGGTACGCAAAGCTTGGTTCTACCAGCTGCGGTAATCCAGCTGCGATGTAATATGGCACTATGGTGTACCAGCTGCGGTGTCCAAACGTTAATTCTAAAAGATTTATTTAAGGTAGGGTATTGTTTTCCCTTACTACCATAACGAAAGTAATGGTACTTGGTAAGGTATTTACAATAGGCATGGTCCTGGTTGTTTAGTCCTACGAATGGATTAGACTCATTTAGTCCATCCAATCATGGCTTCTAATTTATACTAGTTATCTTCCTTTTGGTTTCTTTAGGTTCCATGAAAGGAATCTTTCTAATAATCATTAGTTTTGGTATGGTCAAACCCTTCGATCTTAAACTTTCTTAAGCTTTGATTGTCCTCCGACATCTTCTTCATCCAACTTCATTATCTTAAGCTTACTTAAGTTCTCTTGGTTTTGGAGTAATTGCAATTACCCACTCAAGTTAAGGTCTAACCCTTATTTCCTCGAGATATGAACCTCGGCTTCTGGTCTGACAACCTCTTGAGAGTACTTTTATATGGATACTTCCCAACAACCTTATAAAAATAAGATCGGACTTCTTCTCAGTTCAGACCTTTTTCTTCGTCTTTCATACTCCAAATGTCATCTCTTAATGCTTCTCATTCAGCCTTCCTCTCCCCCTTGGAGTTTACTAATGATCTTCCAACTTCCTTTCTTCTAATCATTAAACTCCAAGGTTAGGTAGTTGGTTTAAGTCTGGTTTATATTTTGTACCTTTCTAAAGTCTCACGGAGAATTCTTTGCGGTGTATCCACACAGTTGTGGGTATCCGAGGTGAATCCTCCGACTAAATGGTTACTAGCTACGGAATACCAGCTACGGAATCCCTCTTTCCTTTAGTGTGAAAGAACGTTTAAGCGGCGGACTATTTGTTACCAGCTGCAGACTATCTAACACGAGATATGGCTTACTTGATATCAGCTGTGGGCTATCTGGTACCAGCTGCAGACTATCTAGCACCAGATGTGGCTTATTGGATACCAGTTGTGGCTATATATAGTTCTAGTCAATAACTACCTACCAGTTGTGGCTACTTTTATAGTTTTAGTTAAGATATACCTCACTTTCAATACTTCCTCTTCATGATTATCCTATATCAGCTGCGGTCTTATTATACCAGCTGCGACTTCACTTGTCTATTTTCCTTCTTCCAGGGTTTGTTTTGCAAGAAAACCACTTGTTGACACTATGAAAATAGTATTGTAAGTGACTTCACTTGCATTCCCTTCTTCCATAATGAATACGGCTCCACTTCTACTGCTCCATATTCCCTATTTTTCTCACTTCCATGGTACTTCCATATTGAAGTACTCCTTGATTAAGGATAAAAGTGAGTTTGATTGGTCCTTCCTTTAGAGTATTGTGGTTGCTTCCCACAATTGTACTTCCTTCTTCCAGTGAACCTTCATCTTGTCTTCAAAATCTTCAGGATTCGTCACTTCCTTACACGAATACCTTGACCCTCTAGACCTATAACATCAAGTAAGAACTTGATATTGCAACATGCATTTGCATATCAAACTCAAACTTCATGTATGGATCTAGTCAATCAATGAAAATCCAATAAAATCCAAGAAGATTCAGCTTTGTGTTCATAATACACATCCTTATATGCCTGAATATAATAATTGGGTAAGACATCCCTAAACATCAGGTGTAGATGTGCAATATATAACACCACATAAGATAGGTTTAGGTTGTGATACTTAGCACGAATACGTGAATTTCTACTATTTGTCTCAACACTTGTCTTAATTGCACATTTGCAATGAGACAAACTTGAAACAAAATGGCCTGGGACAGTTAAAGTTAACCTAGTTTTCTTTGGAAGTACTAACAAAATAGTATACCATATATATGTGCTATTGAAGACTACTTCCTATAATACAATTAGTTCTAACATGTCTACTCTGAACACATAATTGTTTAGAATATACCACCTATAACTCCCGGATTTATCTATGTGATATGCTCTAAATAAGCCTTTATTAAATTAAGGACTATGGTTCTAACATACTTGTTACAGTTATTAGGATTTTAAGGCCTAAGCTTTCGAACTATTCCCTAAATCCTACTCCTTATCATACTTCTGTTAACTAACTTATGATGTTCTACTCCCTCACATCATGATTCTCAAGTGAATCATATATGAGTACCAACTCTACCATGAAAAGTAGACTTATATGATTCCTATCACTCTTCCTTACATCCTATGATTGACTCATCATAGATACATACTACCTCATATTACTTATCTACATTACTTAACATCAGTCTTTTGACATTTTAAATGACTCTTACTTAACCATAACTTGCGTTGGTATACTTCTTCCAATAGGATATCTTCCTTATGGTTGTATCCTCTCTTTGGACTACCATGTATTGTATACCAACTGTGGTCTACTACCACCCATGGTCTTAGGCTTGAATGGTGTTCTAATTATTTGGAATGAAGCAAGATAACTAACTAACTTTACTTAAGAAAATAGATAAGAAAGATTGACTCAAGTGTGTCAGGATTATTCTCAAGTGAATATCCATCTCAAGTCAAAAGAATGGTTGGTTTAACATAGTTGGCTTAGCATAGTTGTCTTAGCTAAATCACTTCCTATAGACACTACCAAACCTATAGGTCTCTTTTAAAGGGTTTTAATCCTAGGGTCAAAGCATTTGCTCTGATACCAGCTGTGATGACCCAGCGTACCACTGCATGGTGTAGTACACAAGTCGTTGACATAACACAAGTGAAACACCATTCCACTCATATTACATCTCTCAGAGTGGTACAACAGAAAGATATGCGAGTCCAAGGTATGTCTATAGAAGTACACACGAACTGTTTACATAAGATCAACATAACCTCCTACTTTACAGTGAGGTAAAACTTCAAATAAAGCTTCAGAAGAACGACTCGTAGTCTATCTTATTGCTAACTCAAGTTTAAGAGCTACTTGGCTTGCTATAGAACTCTAGCTACTTAGGAGCTAGGAATAGGGAAAGGTTCCCTTCTATTACTAGTCTAGGTTTCCATTGTAGCTGATGCAGAAGTTGACTCCATTGACTTATTTGATTGGATTCTTCATCTTGTTGCAGTTGACTACTTTGTCTTCGAGTTCCACGGTAGTTTCTCCTTCGGTGCCTTGATCTAAGAAGGGGGTTCAAACGAGATAGAATGAGTACGAGCGTACTCAGCAAGTTCATATTAGGAAATAGGTGTATCATGCACTAGCTACAGCCATAGACCAGAAAGTCATAGGCCAATGCAAGTTTTTGTAATCATTTCTTCAAAAGGTTTATTTTATTCTGAAAACTATGCCCGTCAGTCTTCACAGGTTGACTAGAACTTCGTGGAGTTCCTTTCCTACCGCGTTCGCAGTTCCCTTCCCGGAACAGGGAGTGACAGCCACAATTTGATACACTCTGCAGAGGTGCGTTAGTTTTCCCATAAGAGACCTTATCCTTGGTACCTATCCGAGATGCATACTCGTCCACACTTCCTTGGTGTGGGGCCAGGTGTAAGATCCAAGCCAATCACTGCCTTCTCCGCGACTGCAAACCCACCCTTTTGTCCACCCGTACACCCCTAGTAGTCCCCAATTATGGCTTTACTCACGGTGCACTTTGGACAATCCATCATAGATCGTAGAGCCTATCATCACTAATGGATGGGGATTTAAAAGGCTATCCCAACCTACGGCAGTGCCTCCAACAACCCGCCGGCTCTACCAATCCGTTGGCGTGCAGAAGGGAAAAGATACAGCTGACTTCCCCAGAGCCATTATAGATCTTATGGTCAACGCGATATGTACGGCGCTAGAATCACTGGACGGCATTGGTACTTAGTCCTAGATGAGTAGTACCCATGCAATGGAACCTCCACCATATCAACACATACCATGGTTCCATTGCCCACCACATAGTCATATTCATAATTGTAAAATAATACTTTGCTTTTCAATGCATGAGTGATAAGTATAGTACTTTGCATATAGTTTGATACAAATAATCAAATGACATGAGCAAGCGATGAACTTGCCTTTCTTGACTGCAAGATTATGCAGGCAAAAGCTTTGATACGTGATAACTCCAAATGCTGAAATACCATCATCGTCCGGTAAGGACAATGTTTAAAGAACTGGCAAAGATGCTATAATGCATAGTATGAGATGCAATCGTCCCGAGCGTAACTTAACCTCGATGATTAAGGATGTATGAGTTGTAAAGATTTCTTTAGGGTGTGTTGCACTTTTAGGATGGTTCTCAAACAAGGTTCTTATTAGGGTTTGGTTATATTAGCATCATATCTAAGTGATATAAGACATCATAACAATCATACACATAAAGAATAGTGGTGGAATAATATGTAAAGAACAGTTGTCAATTTTAAGTTCTACAGGACATGGTTAATGATTACTTATACTATACTTCAAAAGAATAACTTTTGCAGAACATGTTGTTTAAGAAATATTGAGTATTTCAAAGAAGGGTTAAGGCTTCTAAGGTTTGATTGACACTTGTACTTCAAAAGAATAACTGTTGAAGAACAGGTTAATAAGAATATGGACTACTATATATAGGTGCTATGGCTTCTAGGGTTTACTATTGGATTCATTTAGTTTTACTAATAGGAACTAGTTGGGTTCTTAAATAGAATTGGTCTATATGTAGCAAGTATTGGCAGGTTTATTACTAAGGTTGATTATGGGTATCTGATAACCCACAAGTATAGGGGATCGCAACAGTCTTCGCGGGAAGTAAAACCCAATTTATTGATTCGACACAAGGGGAGACAAAGAATACTTGAAAGCCTTAACAGCGGAGTTGTCAATTCAGCTGCACTTGGAAACAGACTTGCTCGCAAGAGTTTATCAGTAGTAACAGTTTTATAGCAATAGCAGTAGCGAAATAACAGCAGCAGAGTAACAGAGACAGCAGTAGTGATTTCAGTAAACAGCAGGATTAAAATACTGTAGGCACAGGGATGGATGACGGGTGTTGCATGGATGAGAGAAACTCATGTAACAATCAAAGTAGGGCATTTGCAGATAATAATAAAACGGTGTCCAAGTACAAAGCAATCCATAGGCATGTGTTCCGTATATAGTCGTACGTGCTCGCAATGAGAAACTTGCACAACATCTTTTGTCCTACCAGCCGGTGGCAGCCGGGCCTCTAGGGAATCTACTGGATATTAAGGTACTCCTTTTAATAGAGTACCGGAGCAAAGCATTAACACTCCGTGAACACATGTGATCCTCACATCACCGCCATCCCCTCCGGTTGTCCCGATTTCTCCACCGGACAGCGACATGTGTATACAACTTGCAGGTAAGATCATAAAACAATGCATATCATGATGAAATAATAACATGTTTAGATCTGAGATCATGGCACTCGGGCCCTAGTGACAAGCATTAAGCATAACAAGTTGCAACAATGTCATCAAAGTACCAATTACGGACACTAGGCACTATGCCCTAGCAATCTTATGCTATTACATGACCAATCTCATCCAATCCCTACCACCCCCTTCAGCCTACAGCGGGGGAATTACTCACACATGGATGGGGGAAACATTGCTGGTCGATGGAGAGGCGTCGGTGGTGATGATGGCGATGATCTCCTCCAATTCCCCGTCCCGGCGGAGTGCCAGAACGGAGTTTCTGGTCCCCGAGACGGAGTTTCGCGATGTGGCGGCGTACTGGAGGGTTTCTGGCGACTTCGACTTCCTTCTCGCGTTTTTTAGATCGAACCCCTTAAGTAGTCCAGAGGGGGGCGTCGGAGGCCAGCCGAGGGGGCCACACACTAGGGCGGCGCGCCCCCCCTAGGCCGCGCCGGCCTGGTGTGTGGGGCCCTCGGGCCTCCACCTGGCTTGCCCTTCTGGCTCCCTGAGTCTTCTGGTAAAATAGGCCCTTTGGTATAAAAATTCCAAGGATTTTCCCGAAAGTTGAATTTCTGCACAAAAACAAGACACCAGAGCAATTCTGCTGAAAACAGCGTTAGTCCGTGTTAGTTGTATCCAAAATACACAAATTAGAGGCAAAACAATAGCAAAAGTGTTCGGGAAAGTAGATACGTTTTGGACGTATCAACTCCCCCCCAAGCTTAGCTTATTGCTTGTCCTCAAGCAATTCAGTTAACAACTGAGTGCGATAAAAGAACTTTCACGAACACATTTGCTCATATGATGTAAATATTCTCATGGTATGGCTAACACTTAGGCAGTTCATAATAAGGTACATGCAAATAAGATCATCTAATAGCTATGTCAATCATGGAAAGGTACCAACAATTAATAATAAGCATCATGAATCATGTCTATAAGCAGAATTGCAATGTTCAGAAAAGGGTATGATAAAGTGGTATCTCGCTTGCCCGAATTTGAACAGCAAAACATAAATGCCCAGGCACCTCTGAGGTTCATAGAAAGACTAGAAATAGAGATTGTCAAAGATAAAAGCATCAAAGTTATACCACAATCAATCATATTTTGAGACAAGCATATTACACTAAGAATGACAGTTGTGCTCTCAAGAAAGTGCTCAAAGAAAGGATGGAGACACAACATAAAAGTAAAAGATTGACCCTTCGCAGAGGGAAGCAGGGATTAACATGCGCTAGAGCTTTTCATTTTTAAAACAGGAGTAAAACCATTTTGAGAGGTGTTTGTTGTTGTCAACGAATGGTAATGGGTACACCAACTACCTCGCCAACCAGACTTTCAAGAGCGCCTCCCATGAAGGACGTTATTTCTACCAGCAAGGTAGATCACCCCTCTTCTCTTTTGTTTACACATGTACTTTAGTTTTATTATGGGTGACACTCCCCCCAACCTTTGCTTACACAAGCCATGGCTAACCGAATCCTCGGGTGCCTTCCATCAATCTCATACCATGGAGGAGTGTCTATTTGCAAAATTAAGTTGCTTACTGATGAATCAGAGCAAAACATGTGAAGAGAATTATTAATGAAGTTATTAGTTGGGGCTGGGCACCCCGTTGCCAGCTCTTATTATGAAAGTCCGTCAAAAGCAAATGACAAGGTCGAAAGATAAACACCACATACTTCCTCATGAGCTATAAAACATTAACACAAATTGAGAAGCATTTTGAAGGTTTTAAAGGTAGCGCATGAGAATTTACTTGGAATGGTTTGAAATGCCATGCATAGGTATTTATGGTGGACACTTTGGAACAACTTGGTTTTCAGGGGTTTGGAAGCACGAGCAGCGTTCCCGCTCAGTACAAGTGAAGGCTAGCAATAGACTGGGGAGCGACAAATCAAGAGAGCAGTCACTGTCATAATCATGCTTGCGGCAAAATAAATTAACGGAGGCATAAAAGTGATACAAGAACTCTAAAGCAATGTAAATCATAGAGGCTTAATTGACTTTTGTTCAGTCATATGAATGCGTGAGCATGTGCCAAGTCGATTCAAATGAATTATTCAGAGGAGGATACCACAATGTCATACCTACTTATGAATAAAACAATGCAAGCAAACATCCATGACATGCTACTCATATTAATTAATTGGAACTAAACATGAGAGATCATGAACTACTAGACTTTCTTAAATGACATATACCTCACATGAACCAACTAAGCATGCTCACATGGATGAGTATATGTACAAAAATGAAAACAAATAGAGTTCATACCAGCCTCTCACCACATTCGAATTGTCGTAGATCGTCATTATTGCCTTTCACTTGTGTAGCTTGAATAATATGAAATGAAAACCACGCTCCAGCCACCGAAGACCATTGAACTCAAAATGAACTTTACAAAACCAAAGAAGAACAGCAAATATTTTTGGTGTTTTCGAATTGGAAACAATAACAAAAGAAAACAAGCAAACAAAGCAAAATCTTTTTGGATTTTCTTATAGCAAACCAACGATAGCAAATAAAGCAAAATAAATGCAAGAAACTAAAATAAACAAATGGTGAAGGGAAACAACAGAAATATTTTTGGTCTTTTTGTGTTTTAGGAAAGAAACAAAACAAAAACAAGAAAATGGAAACTAGAAGAGTCACATAAACACAAAGCAGCAGGAATTCGTCAAACTTGACAGCAGTACAGTAATCGATTTTTAAGAAACTCTTCCACTGCTCAAATCGAAAAGTGTTCAACTAATGAAAGTTAGATAACAACCTAGGGAACATGCACAAAAATTGGCTTCGCAAAATATCGTTCTGGCTATTTTTGAGAATTTTTTTGTAACAGTCCAGAATCTGTTTTCAGGCAGCACTTCCCCAAATATCGTCTCCCTCTCATTAGAAAACCACTTAAAGAAACTAAACAAGTATATACAAGTATCCAGCAACCATAATATGCAAAGAATGAGTGATGCCGGTATACCTCCCCCCAAGCTTAGGCTTTTGGCCTAAGTGGAGTTCAACCCCAGCGAGGGTCGCTGTTCCACGCCGGTGGATCATACATGGCATAGTCATAGTGAGGTCCCGATGCAGAAGAAAAGCGTGGAGGCTCCACATGCCCAAAATGTTGATGCGAAGAACTTGCTACATCGGATGACGAGTCGAGGTGTTCCTCAGTCTCCTCCGTGTTGTCTCTTGCATGATGGCCTCCTCCCTCCATGTATGCATTCAATGCACCTTCCGTGACTGACCAATCCTCCCTGGAATCCCACTAGTTTTTCAGTTTTCTTAGTTGTTCTCCAAGTCTTCTTGTAAAATGTTATCTTGTAAGACAGGTTACTCAAGTTAGATGAATCAGAAACAAATTCATGTTTAATCATGGAGACTATGTCAAGTTTCTCTATGGGAAGTTGAATATCAAGATGGTGAGGTTCTACTCCATGCAAAGCTAGTAAACGAGAGGCGGTGAGACCTCCAAAACTCCGCCCTTCTCACGGTTAGTAGCAAGTCTATAGGCTATCAATGCACCCAAAGAATAAGCCCTATTACTTTGCAGTGTAGCATCTAGAAAAGCTAAATCCTGGATAGATAATTTACTACGAGTACTATTCTTTCTAGCAAGAACGCACTTAGTAATGAAATAAGCAAAGTAGCGGATAGCTGGGAGTTGAATGCTACTGATTTTACCACCATCCTCTGAGAAGCTCCTTCCATGACAAATCATCTCGAAGAGGTTTAAGAGCTCTCGCGGTGATCCCCTTATCTTCTCGCATGATCCCCATTGCGGTACTCTAATTGCTGTACAAAAATCATTGAATGGCAAGTTGACAGTTTTATTATAAATTTTGTACTGAACCATGGGGTTAGATTGCGACCAAATGAACTTAAAATCCTGCACAACAGACATAGTCAATTTTGCATATTGGCATGGTTCTCCGTCAACAAAATCATTCAACCCTGCACGAGAAATTAGATTCTGAACATCTCCCAAGATTCCTGCACTTCTCATGAAATTTGTGCACGGGTAGTAAGAGGGGTATACTCCCTCTTCGCGGTTCACTCTCATGACTTGTTGCACCTCCAATTCTTGTTGGTTTAGTTGATGTATATTCCACTCCATTTTCTGAAATTTTCAACAAACATTATAAAATTTGATTTGGTGACATATAATTGAGGGAAACTACTATAGGAACTTGCTAGAGTACTAATCATGCATCAAAACTAGTTTATACAACTTAGAACAAGCATGCAAGCTCACTAAACATGTTACCTATAGCAGCAAAATATTCAAGATATACTCAACCAAACAAAATTCTACTTGGATAATTGGAGGAGTCACATACCGGAGAGCAAATGTGCCAAATTTCAGACAGAAATCTGGGCTGAGCAAAGAGATCGAGAAATCTTGAGCTCTTGAGCAGAAACGCGAGAGAGAGGAAACTGGTGCTTGTTTTTTTCGGGAGAGAGAAGAGTGTGGGAGGAAGAGATAAAGAAGTGGGGCAAGGGGGAGCCCACACACCAGGGTGGCGCGCCCCCCTTCCAGGCCGCGCCGGCCTGTGGGGTGCCACCCTGGGGTGCCCCACTGGTCATCCCCAGGTGCTCCCAGGTGCGTCTTCGAAAAATAGGACCAACGGTATAATTTTTGTGAATTTTTGAAAACTTTGAAAAATGCACATTTCTGGGTATTAAGTTTATTATTACTGGACAGAAAAAGATTTTGAAATTTCTATACAACTAAGGAACTTTGCAAAACAAAAATGCTACAGCAAGTAGAACAAGTGGGGGAAGAAAGAAATGTTGTTTACCTCCTCTATGCATATAAAAAGTATTTGTTAACAAGGTTGATCAAGTCTTGCCACCAAATAAATTTTACATAGCATAAGAAGAAATAAACTTCAAATCAATCATGTTACCTTGAATTTTATTGATATGGATCCAATCATAAGATTTTGATATCCTTCTTTAGGCTCATGTATAGGACAATCAATAGTTCCAACTTTGATAGTTCTCACATTAGAAATGGTATTAACTCCACATACTTTATCAATCCTCTTGGGGAAATAGACGGTATGCTCCTTATCATCAACATTGAAAGTAACTTTTCCTTTATTGCAATCAATAACAGCCCCTGCGGTGTTAAGAAAAGGTCTCCCAAGAATAATAGACATATTATCATCTTAAGGCATTTCCAACACAACAAAATCAGTTAATATCAAGCAGTTATTAGTAACTTGAACAGGAACATCCTCACATATACCAACAGGATAGCAGTAGATTTATCAGCCATTTGCAAAGATATATCAGTAGTTATCAACTTATCTAAATAAAGTCTCTTATAAAGAGAAAAAGGCATAACACTAACACCGGCTCCCAAGTCACATAGAGCAGTTCTAACGTAATTATTCTTAATAGAACAAGGAATAGTCGGTATACCTGGGTCGCCCAACTTCTTTGGAACTTTGCCATTGAAAGAGTAATTAGCAAGCATAGTGGAAATCTCCTCATTGGGGATTTTCCTTTTGTTAGTGACAATATCTTTCATATACTTTGAATAAGGAGGCAATTTAATAGCATCAGTCAAAGGGATTTGCAAGAATAAAGGTTTCATCCAATCGCAAAATTTATTATAGTGTTCTTCTTCCTTTGATTTTAGTTTCTTAGCAGGAAAAGGCATTTGCTTTTGCACCCAAGGTTCCCTTTCATTACCATGTTTCTTAGCAATAAAATCTTCTTTAGTATACTTTTTATTTTTAGCATGCTTTTCAGGTTCATCCTCAACCTCTTCTTTATCAGAAGCATCATTCTTATCATTATCATTATCATTATCATGTTCATTACCACTTTCAGTTTCAGCATCGGAAATAGAAATACTATTAGGATCATTAACAGGTTCAGAGGATTCTACAACATTCTTATGTTTCTTCTTCTTTTTCTTAGAAGGGGTGACACGCGTACAGCACGCGACCGTTGGGAACCCCAAGTGGAAGGTGTGATGCGTACAGCAGTAAGTTTCCCTCAGTTAGAAACCAAGGTTTATCGAACCAGTAGGAGTCAAGAAGCATGTTGAAGGTTGATGGCGGCGAAGTGTAGTGCGGCGCAACACCAGGGATTCCGGCGCCAATGTGGAACCAGCACAACACAACCAAATTACTTTGCCCCAACGTGACAGTGAGGTTGTCAATCTCACCGGCTTGCTGTAACAAAGGATTAGATGTATAGTGTGGATGATGATTGTTTGCAGAAAACAGTAGAACAAGTATTGCAGTAGATTGTATTCGATTAAAAGAATGGACCGGGGTCCACAATTCACTAGAGGCGTCTCTCCGATAAGATAAATAGCATGTTGGGTGAACAAATTACAGTTGGGCAATTGACAAATAAAGAGGGCATGACCATGCACATACATGGTATGATGAGTACATTGAGATTTAATTGGGCATTACGACAAAGTACATAGACCGCTATCCAGCATGCATCTATGCCTAAAAAGTCCACCTTCAGGTTATCATCCGAACCCCTTCCAGTATTAAGTTGCAAACAATAGACAATTGCATTAAGTATGGTGCGTAATGTAATCAACAACTACATCCTTAGACATAGCATCGATGTTTTATCCCTAGTGGCAAAAGCACATCCACAACCTTAGAACTTTTTGTCACTGTCCCAGATTTAATGGAGGCATGAACCCACTATCGAGCATAAATACTCCCTCTTGGAGTTAAGAGCAAAAACTTGGCCAGAGCCTCTACTAATAACGGAGAGCATGCAAGATCATAAACAACACATAGATAATAGATTGATAATCAACATAGCATAGTATTCTCTATTCATCGGATCCCAACAAACACAACATATAGCATTACAGATAGATGATCTTGATCATGTTAGGCAGCTCACAAGATCCAACAATGAAGCACAATTAGGAGAAGACGACCATCTAGCTACTGCTATGGACCCATAGTCCAGGGGTGAACTACTCACTCATCACTCCGGAGGCGACCATGGCGGTGAAGAGTCCTCCGGGAGATGATTCCCCTCTCCGGCAGGGTGCCGGAGGCGATCTCCTGAATCCCCCGAGATGGGATTGGCGGCGGCAGCGTCTCTGGAAGGTTTTCCGTATCGTGGATCTCGGTACTGGAACTATTATCGACGAAGGCTTCTTATAGTCGGAGAGATAGGTCAAGGGGCGACGCGAGGGCCCCACACGCCAGGGCCGCGCGGCCAGGGGGTGGGCCGCGCCGCCCTGTTGTGTCGGCGCCTCGTCGCCCCACTTTGTTTCCTTCCCGGTGTTCTGGAAGCTTCGTGGAAAAATAAGATCCTGGGGGTTGATTTCGTCCAATTCCGAGAATATTTCCTTACTAGGATTTCTGAAACCAAAAACAGCAGAAAACAGCAACTGGCTCTTCGGCATCTTGTTAATAGGTTAGTGCCGGAAAATGCATAAATACGACATAAAGTATGCATAAAACATGTAGGTATCATCAATAATGTGGCATGGAACATAAGAAATTATCGATACGTTGGAGACGTATCAGCATCCCCAAGCTTAGTTCCTGCTCGTCCCGAGTAGGTAAACGATAACAAAGATAATTTCTGGAGTGACATGCCATCATAACCTTGATCATACTATTGTAAGCACATGTAATGAATGCAGCGATCAAAACAATGGTAATGCAATGAGTAAACAAATGAATCATATAGCAAAGACTTTTCATGAATAGTACTTTCAAGACAAGCATCAACAAGTCTTGCATAAGAGTTAACTCATAAAGCAATAATTCAAAGTAAAGGCATTAAAGCAACACAAAGGAAGATTAAGTTTCAGCGGTTGCTTTCAACTTGTAACATGTATATCTCATGGATATTGTCAACATAAAGTAATATAACAAGTGCAATATGCAAGTATGTAGGAATCAATGCACAGTTCACACAAGTGTTTGCTTCTTGAGATGGAGAGAAATAGGTGAACTGACTCAACATAAAAGTAAAAGAAAGGCCCTTCACAGAGGGAAGCATCGATTGCTATATTTGTGCTAGAGCTTTTATTTTGAAAACATAAAGAGAGCATAAAAGTAAAATTTTGAGAGGTGTTCGTTGTTGTCAATGAATGGTAGTGGGCACTCTAACCCCCTTGCCAGACAAACCTTCAAAGAGTGGCTCCCATTTTATTTTTATTTTTGGGTGGCACTCCTTCCAACCTTTCTTTCACAAACCATGGCTAACCGAATCCTCGGGTGCCTGCCAACAATCTCATACCATGAAGGAGTACCTTTTTTATTTTAGTTTTATTATGATGACACTCCTCACCACCTTTGCTTTCTCAAGCCATGGCTAACCGAATCCTTCGGGTGCCGTCCAACAATCACATACCATGGAGGAGTGTCTATTTTTGTTAATTAATTTGGGACTGGGAATCCCATTGCCAGCTCTTTTTGCAAAATTATTGGATAAGCGGATGAAGCCACTAGTCCATTGGTGAAAGTTGCCCAACAAGATTGAAAGATAAACACCACATACTTCCTCATGAGCTATAAAACATTGACACAAATAAGAGGTAATAACTTTTGAAGTGTTTAAAGATAGCACTCAAGCAATTTACTTTGGAATGGCAGAGAAATACCATGTAGTAGGTAGGTATGGTGGACACAAATGGCATAGTGGTTGGCTCAAGGATTTTGGATGCATGAGAAGTATTCCCTCTCGATACAAGGCTTAGGCTAGCAAGGTTATTTGAAACAAACACAAGTATGAAGCGGTGCAGCAAAACTCACATAAAAGACATATTGTAAACATTATAAGACTCTACACCGTCTTCCTTTTTGTTCAAACTCTTACAAGAAATTATCTAGACCTTAGAGAGACCAATTATGCAAACCAAATTTTAGCAAGCTCTATGTATTTCTTCATTAATAGGTGCAAAGTATATGATGCAAGAGCTTAAACATGAGCACAACAATTGCCAAAAATCAAATTATTCAAGACATTCTACCAATTACTACATGTACCATTTCCCATTTCCAACCATATAACAATTTAACGAAGAAGATTCAACCTTCGCCATGAACATTATGAGTAAAGCCTAAGGACATATTTGTCCATATGCAACAGCGGAGCGTGTCTCTCTCCCACACAATGAATGCTAGGATCCATTTTATTCAAACAAAACAAAAACAAAAACAAACCGACGCTCCAAGCAAAGTACATAAGATGTGATGGAATAAAAATATAGTTTCACTAGAGGAACCTGATAATGTTGTCGATGAAGAAGGGGATGCCTTGGGCATCCCCAAGCTTAGACGCTTGAGTCTTCTTGAAATATGCAGGGGTGAACCACCGGGGCATCCCCAAGCTTAGAGCTTTCACTCTCCTTGATCATATTGTATCATCTCCCTCTCTTGATCCTTGAAAACTTCCTCCACACCAAACTCAAAACAACTCATTAGAGGGTTAGTGCATAATCAAAATTCAAATGTTCAGAGGTGACATAATCATTCTTAACACTTCTTGACATTGCACAAAGCTACTGAAAGTTAATGGAATCGAAAAATCCATCAAGCATAGCAAAACAGGCAATGCGAAATAAAAGGCAGAATCTGTCAAAATAGAACAGTCCGTAAAGACGAATTTTATTGAGGCACCAGACTTGCTCAAATGAAAATGCTCAAATTGAATGAAAGTTGCGTACATATCTGAGGATCACTCACGTAAATTGGCATAATTTTCTGAGTTACCTACAGAGAATTAGGCCCAGATTCGTTACAGCAAGAAATCTGTTTCTGCGCAGTAATCCAAATCTAGTATGAACCTTACTATCAAAGACTTTACTTGGCACAACAATGCAACAAAACTAAGATAAGGAGAGGTTGCTACAGTAGTAACAACTTCCAAGACTCAAATACAAAATAAAAGTGCAGTAGTAAAATCATGGGTTGTCTCCCACAAGCGCTTTTCTTTAACGCCTTTCAGCTAGGCGCAGAAAGTGTGTATCAAGTATTATCAAGAGATGAAGCATCAACATCATAATTTGTTCTAATGATAGAATCAAAAGGTAACTTCATTCTCTTTCTAGGGAAGTGTTCCATACCTTTCTTGAGAGGAAATTGATATTTAATATTACCTTCCTTCATATCAATAATAGCACCAACAGTTCGAAGAAAAGGTCTTCCCAATATAATGGGACAAGATGCATTGCATTCAATATCCAAGACAACAAAATCAAAGGGGACAAGGTTATTGTTAACGGTAATGCGAACATTATCAACTCTCCCCAAAGGTTTCTTTGTAGAACTATCAGCAAGATTAACATCCAAATAACAATTTTTCAATGGTGGCAAGTCAAGCATGTTATAGATTTTCTTAGGCATAACGGAAATACTTGCACCAAGATCACATAGAGCATTACAATCAAAATCATTGACCTTCATCGTAATGATGGGCTCCCAACCATCCTCTAGCTTCCTAGGAATAGAAGCTTCGCGATTTAATTTCTCTTCTCTAGCTTTTATGAGAGCATTTGTAATATGTTTCGTGAAAGCCAAATTTATAGCACTAGCATTAGGACTCTTAGCAAGTTTTTGTAAGAACTTTATAACTTCAGAGATGTGGCAATCATCAAAATCCAAACCATTATAATCTAAAGCAATGGGATCATTGTCCCCAATGTTGGAAAAAATTTCAGCAGTTTTATCATGAGTTTCTAGCTGTTTAGCAGTTTTTCACGCTTTGCATTAGAAGTGGAAACATTGCCAACACCAATTATTTTACCATTAATAGTAGGAGGTGCAACAACATGTGGAGCATTAGCATTACTAGTGGTGGTAATAGTCCAAACTTTAGCTATTTTATCTTCTTTAGCATTTTCTTCTCTTTCCCACCTAGCACGCAATTCGGCCATCAATCTTATATTCTCATTAATTCAAACTTGGATGGCATTTGCTGTAGTAACAATTTTATTATCATTATTTTCATTAGGAATAACTTTTGATTTCAAAAGATCAACATCAGCAGCAAGATTATCGACTTTAGAAGCAAGTATATCAATTTTCCCAAGCTTTTCTTCAACAGATTTGTTAAAAGCAGTTTGTGTACTAATAAATTCTTTAAGCATGGCTTCAAGTCCAGGGGTGTTATCACCAGGATTTGACCAAATCAGAGGTGGGCCGTAAGGGAGATGGGCTTGGAAGATTACACGTGGAAGATCTCTGAAGCGGCCTTGCACGAAGAGTTTGGGCTAGATTGCCCGTGTATCTTTAATTGTAGTAGATCGCATCTTAGATTAGAAGTTAGAGTTCGTCTCGTGCACGGTGGGGATTATTCCCACGTTAGAAAGTCCCCTGGACTATAAATATGTATCTAGGGTTTATGAAATAAACAACAACCAACGTTCAACCAACAAATCAATCTCGGCGCATCGCCAACTCCTTCGTCTCGAGGGTTTCTACCGGTAAGCATCATGCTGCCTAGATCGCATCTTGCGATCTAGGCAGCATAAGCTTCATGTTGTTCATGCGTTGCTCGTACTGAAGCTTTTTTGATGGCGAGCAACGTAGTTATCATAGATGTGTTAGGGTTAGCATTGTTCTTCGTATCATATGCTGTCGTAGTGCAACCCTTGCATATCTAGCCGCCCTCACACCTATCTTAGGTGTGGGGGCGGCACCCCGCTTGATCATTATTTAGTAGATCCGATCCGTTACGGTTGCTCCTTGTTCTTCAAGGATTAGTTTAATATCTGCAATAGTTAGGCCTTACAAAGGGTTGGAGGATCCAGCGGCACGTAGGGTGTCGTTTGCTAGTCCTAGACAGGATGTTCCGGGGATCAACCTCGTGTTGGTTTTTAGGCCTTGTCTAGGATCAGCTTACGATCACCGTGCGTGGCCGCGAGGCCCAATCGTGAGTAGGATGATCCGGTTATGCGGTGAAAACCCTAAATCGTCGTAGATCGTTTTAGCTTTATCTTGATCAAGCAGGACCACCATATATTCGTGCACCTCGTACGAATCATGGGTGGATCGGCTCCTTGAGCCGATTCACAGGATAACCTGAGAGCCGATCGAGGCTCGTATTTAATGTTTACGTGTATGCCATGCAGGAAACTAAGCGAGGCATCTCCATCACCTTCCTGACCAGGTATAGGTCAGGTGGCACGCCCTTGCATCAGCATCGGACGTGTGTACCAGAGGCTTTGCGGGCCGTCGCTCGGAGGGACCAGGGGCCAGCCGCAGCCCTAAGTTGTTCCCGGCTCTCTTGTGTTGCCCGTCGCTGCCCGCCGGTGGGTTTTGACCGCAACACATTCGCAGCACGCCGGTGGGACAATCGTCTACATCAACCACATCGCCATCTACAGCTGAGCTGGCGGTCGGCACGCCAGTCACGTACGTGGATCTGACCGACGAGGTCAAGAAGCCGTATGACGAGGGCCAAGCCATCCTCGAAGCCGACCTCATCGGCTCTTTCCACAGAACCCGTTCACATGGCATCAGGTGGAAGGGGTTCTCGCCTGATGGTGCGCACGATGGGATAGACCTCTCTGCCCCGTCAGAAGAACGCACCAGGTCCCTGCGGCAGGAGATCAACTACTTGGTGGCTCACTCGCTACACCGCCACTCTGAGAACCTGGTAAACACGTTGGAGCGTGTCGCTCTTCGCGTGATCCAGGAGATCATGAGGCACCAGTACTCGCCGTCAGGACCAGCTCTCGGGACGCATAAAGGAGAGTTGCCACTCCAGTCCCGTCCACCGCTGCCATTTGCGTTGGCAGCACCAGAAGTGCCGAATTCACCGGCATTCGTCGTCTACAAGATCGGTGGTGACCCTAGTGACTGCCAGTTCTTGCATGAGGCGCCTAAGGAGATCCCTCACGGGTACATGTGCACGTATGTGCCAGATTGCGGTAACTGGGCGCTCACAAACCAGGCCACAACATCGGGGACTTCGGGAAAACAGGAGGGACGTCGGCGACAGATCTTGAGAAGCGTACGTGGCTAACTAAGTACGCCACCCCGACGAACCTCCGGAGGCTCAGCTCCTGCAGGTTGGCTCGAGCTGGAAAAGCAAACATGGCTGGCTAAGTACGCCACCCCGGCGAATCTTCAGAGTTCAACTCTGCAGCCAAGACAATGGATCAGATCAGCACCATACCGAGAGACCAGTTCGGCATGGTGCCGAAAAGGAGGGCAATCGGCTATTCCAAGCCGTACCCTGACGACTACGAGTTGATCCCGCTACCACCTAAATATCGGCTCCCTGATTTCTCCAAATTCAGTGGATCAGATGGTTCCAGCTCCATCGAGCATGTGGGCCGATATTTGGCACAACTAGGAACGGCCTCAGTGTCGGATTCACTACGCGTGAGGTTCTTCTCACAGTCCCTCACGGGATCGGCTTTCGGGTGGTACACCTCGTTGCCACCAGATTCGATCCGGACTTGGAAGCAGTTGAAAGAACAGTTCCATATGCAGTATCACTCAGAGGCTTCCGAGTCTGGCCTTGCCGATCTAGCACAAATACGTCAGAAGCGTGGAGAAACTGTGACAGAATACATCCAGCGCTTCAGGAATCTTAGGAACCGATGTTATTCGGTTCGTGTGACTGAAAAGGAAGCGATCGAGTTGGCGTAGCGGGCCTTGCAACACCGCTCAAGGACATGGCCTCCTGCGAGACTACCCCTCACCGGCGCACATGGTTCGTAAAGCGTCGGCATATGAACAGCGCCACCCGGACCTGTACCAGGACAAATTCAAGCGTGCAGTAGTCCTGGTCGAGGCAGAGGAAGACGAAGTTTCTGCGGGAGATCAAGAGGTAGCAGTGGCTGAATGGACTCGGGGGGCAAACCCCGTGTCCTGCAAATGGGTAAAGCCACCAGGCCCGCCCAGGGGGTTTGATTTTGACGTGACCAAAACTGAGCAAATCTTCGACCTCCTGCTCAAGGAGAAGCAGTTGACGATTCCCGAAGGTCTCAAATTCCCCACGGTACAAGAGCTGAACGGAAAGCCATACTGCAAATGGCATAACTCGCTCTCCCATGCCACCAACGACTGCAGGGTGTGGCGTCAGCAGATCCAAATGGCGATAGAAAAAGGACGTCTGATTTTCAACCAGTACGCCATGAAGGTCGACACCCAACCCTTCCCCGCCGTTAACATGGTGGAATGCACTTACCCTGAAGGTTGCCAGCCAGGATCCTCGTTCAGCATCAACATGGTAGGACCTGGGCACCACTCTGGCAAAGATGGAGACGAGGGCAGCTGCTCTCGTAGCAAGGACACAGAGGATGCCGCTCCAGGCGATCGGCTCCGTCATGATGGCAAGCGCTACGTCACAGAGGGAGAAGTGAAGAACATAAGATATCAGCGACCCCTCTCTGATCACCTCCTCAACAAGTATGTGAGTCAGTATCACCAACGCCGACGATCCAGTGATGAAGATGAAAGAGATCATCTGGCTAGAGAAGCCAGAAGATATCGTCGGCATGATCGCGATGAGGAGGAGCACGAGCGCCGTGCCAAAGGAGAATCAAGGGAGCAAGACGACAACGGTAGGCACTGGGACTGCCCCTTCTTCAGACACTGCTGGGATTCAGGAATGAGCCGATTGCCCACAATCGGCAATTGCCCAGAATGCAACCAGAAGAAGAAGGAGGCAGCCAACGTGTCTGTGTTCAAGCGCTTAGGGCCTCTCCCGCCACAAAGCAAACGCGCTGAGTCCCCTCGATGGGAAGATCTCGAGGATTCAGAAGATGAGGGACAAGAAGAAGAAGAAGACAGGTACCACCGGCCAAGGTGGTGCCCTGATGGACTCAGCCGTTCACAAAAGCGCAGGGTTCAGCGATTGCGCGGCCTGGAGGAAGCCGAAAGGTTGTACTTGCATACGCTGAGGAAGGCACGACCTGATCTGGCTGCGAAAGGTCAGCGAACCCTGGACGAAGAGGGCCGTCCACGGAAAATGGAGTGGCGCCCCAAGCAAAGGAAAGCCGATGATGAAACATCGGCTGGCACAAACATGGTGCTCGTCCTTCCGACGGAGCTTAGTGCTCCATGATTACACGATGCACCCGAGGTGGACGACAGCAAGCGCATCAACATGATAAAGTCAGAGGTTGGGCTGGTTTTATCCACTGGCCTGACCATGTAGAAGGAGCAAAACAATGAGCAAACGTGGCGAGGCCGATCCCTGGGGATCGGCCCCCCAAAAAATCTATGAGGGAAAATTACAAGACCTTCATTGAGCGTTTTGATCAATATGGAGGCCGATTTTCAGCAATCGGCCAAAATTATCTTCACCACAGGTTCTGCTTACGTTCAGCATTGATCTATTGGGCAGCGGTCACGTCGGCGGATGAGAGTCAACACGAATCCTAGCGGAGCCGACGTGCAAATACAAGGCCTTGGCTAACCACAAAGCCGATATCTGCAGTCACCTGGCAGATTCGGCTCGGGGGGCACCTAAACCGGATGAACATGTGAACATGCAGAGGAGAACATGTGTGCAGTGAAACATTGGGGGCCGATGGGAAAATCGGCCAGTAAAAAATATATATATATACTCGCAATGGGTATACAGCCGATGCATGGCCATCGACTCAAGAGGTGCAGCTGTTATGAGCAGAAGTCTGATGGAACAGTTGTGGAGTTACAAGAAGATTTCTTACTGGATAAATTCCTTCTCAAGACTCCCAACTCCTTCTGCAAGTCTCCAAGTTCGGCAGTACCAGTCAAGCATGGACCAAGGAGGCGGCTATGATGTTTTGCCTAGCAGGGACCAAGTTTGCCAGAGATGATGAGCCGATCTGATCAGCAAGGCGCGAGTAAGGAGTTGAGAAGCCATTGTGTTTGAGGCTTCTTAGTTCGAGGAACAGATTTGCTGATCTGTCCAAGGCTTTTCAGTGCGACTGTTTTTCCGAAAATCAAAGGCTCGGGGGGCAGCTCGCCCTGAAATATCTTTGCTCTAGAGAGCCGATTTTGTTGGAATCGGCTGTTTCTGCATTATAACTTGGAAACCAATGGCGACGCATTTGGCTCGCTTTGGATGAGGCTCGGAGGGCAACTCGCCCGAGAGGTTCTTGGCTTTGGGAGCCGATTTTGTTGGAATCAGCTGGCTCTACATTGCAACTGTTCTGAAGAATGATGCTTTGTTACAGAGTTATCAGTTTCAGCACCCAAGCTGATTCAGCAACAATTCCGGGGCTCTCTTGGGAACGCCCGCTCAAGATCAAATCGCCGGTCTGCTGCGATCGGCTGCACCCAGTGTTATCGTTATCGGCAGGGCTAGTTAACTTGGAAGAGCTAGTTAACTTAGAAGGATGACTGAATTGGCCTGTCTCGCGGATTATCGTGAGAGACCAAGGCGTGGCCCCATCTGGTCATTGAGCATTGGTTAGGCTAACAATCGGCAAAGTTAGATGAGGAAAAATCGGCTAAATCAGCATGAAGAACATCGGCAAAATCAAAGGAAATTTTTCATTGATAATAAGATTTCTTACAAAGAGGAGCCGATTGTTCAGCAAAAGGGACAGATTGCTGCTGCTAATCCTATACTAGTAGGTCCCTATTCTAAGGGCTGTTGCCGTCTTCGCTGTCGCTGGGGTAGCTGCCCTCATTGCTGCTGTCGACGAATCCCTCTGTGCTGCTACTGTGACCTTCAGCAGAGGCTTCTTCCTCGTCATCCTCATCGTCCTCGTCTGACCAAGCCCAGCCCCGGATGCGCTTTGGCGGTGGTTCGTCGGAGGAGGTGTCGTCCTCCTGTTCCTTCTTCAGGTCGGAGGAGATGTCTTCGTCTTCGTCATCCTCTTCTTCTTCTTTGGTGACGGAGGTGAATTTACCCCGGAAGGGAGGGTCGTCGTCGTCGCTCTCCGCCTCCAGTGCTCCGTCAACCAGGTACCGGAGGTCATCTTCCCCGTCGGTTAGGGGCATGGCCCCATCTGACCAGACGAGGTCCTCGCCCTCTGGCACGAAGTCGAAATCCCACTCCCGCTTGTCCCAATGCTGGGGAGCACGCCGGTTGTACGCCTCCATCTGGTCGTGCTCTAGAATTGATTCGCTTGAGGAAGAGGATTGGAGAGAAACGGAAGAGGAGGAAGAAGATGACATGGCTATGGAAAGAGAGGGTTTTTTTATGCCGATAGCTGGAACAGAGGAAGGGGGTGAAGAGTGCTAATCGATTGGCACGTTTAAATAATGAGGAACCTGGTGGAGATTTAATGCCATTGCAGTTTCCGAGGAGATGATGCTAAAGCTATCGAATTTTGCAGAGAAGCTGAGAAGATAGGGCGTCATGATGAAGAATACTGCAACGGTTCTGCTCTGCCACGACATGACCCTTCGAAGAAAAGAACAGAGTGGTTTTGAAATTATCATTACCAAAACCAGGGGGCATGTGTTATCACCAGGATTTGACCAAATCAGAGGTGGGCCGTAAGGGAGATGGGCTTGGAAGATTACACGTGGAAGATCTCTGAAGCGGCCTTGCACGAAGAGTTTGGGCTAGATTGCCCGTGTATCTTTAATTGTAGTAGATCGCATCTTAGATTAGAAGTTAGAGTTCGTCTCGTGCACGGTGGGGATTATTCCCACGTTAGAAAGTCCCCTGGACTATAAATATGTATCTAGGGTTTATGAAATAAACAACAACCAACGTTCAACCAACAAATCAATCTCGGCGCATCGCCAACTCCTTCGTCTCGAGGGTTTCTACCGGTAAGCATCATGCTGCCTAGATCGCATCTTGCGATCTAGGCAGCATAAGCTTCATGTTGTTCATGCGTTGCTCGTACTGAAGCTTTTTTGATGGCGAGCAACGTAGTTATCATAGATGTGTTAGGGTTAGCATTGTTCTTCGTATCATATGCTGTCGTAGTGCAACCCTTGCATATCTAGCCGCCCTCACACCTATCTTAGGTGTGGGGGCGGCACCCCGCTTGATCATTATTTAGTAGATCCGATCCGTTACGGTTGCTCCTTGTTCTTCAAGGATTAGTTTAATATCTGCAATAGTTAGGCCTTACAAAGGGTTGGAGGATCCAGCGGCACGTAGGGTGTCGTTTGCTAGTCCTAGACAGGATGTTCCGGGGATCAACCTCGTGTTGGTTTTTAGGCCTTGTCTAGGATCAGCTTACGATCACCGTGCGTGGCCGCGAGGCCCAATCGTGAGTAGGATGATCCGGTTATGCGGTGAAAACCCTAAATCGTCGTAGATCGTTTTAGCTTTATCTTGATCAAGCAGGACCACCATATATTCGTGCACCTCGTACGAATCATGGGTGGATCGGCTCCTTGAGCCGATTCACAGGATAACCTGAGAGCCGATCGAGGCTCGTATTTAATGTTTACGTGTATGCCATGCAGGAAACTAAGCGAGGCATCTCCATCACCTTCCTGACCAGGTATAGGTCAGGTGGCACGCCCTTGCATCAGCATCGGACGTGTGTACCAGAGGCTTTGCGGGCCGTCGCTCGGAGGGACCAGGGCCAGCCGCAGCCCTAAGTTGTTCCCGGCTCTACTGTGTTGCCCGTCGCTGCCCGCCGGTGGGTTTTGACCGCAACAAGGGGGTGTATTCCTATTATTGTTGTAAGAATTTCCATAAGAATTACCATAGCCGTTGCCATTATTATAAGGATATGGCCTATAGTTGTTACTAGAATTCTTTCGGTAAGCATTGTTGTTGAAATTATTATTTTTAATGAAGTTTACATCAACATGTTCTTCTTGAGCAACCAATGAAGCTAACGGAACATTATTAGGATCAACGTTTGTCCTACCATTCACAAGCATAGACATAATAGCATCAATCTTATCACTCAAGGAAGAGGTTTCTTCGACAGAATTTACCTTCTTACCTTGTGGAGCTCTTTCCGTGTGCCATTCAGAGTAATTAATCATCATATTATCAAGAAGCTTTGTTGCGTCGCCTAGAGTGATGGACATAAAGGTACCTCCAGCAGCTGAATCCAATAGGTTCTGCGAAGAAAAATTCAGTCCTGCATAAAAGGTTTGGATGATCATCCAAGTAGTCAGTCCATGGGTTGGGCAATTTTTAACCAAAGATTTCATTCTTTCCCATGCTTGTGCAACATGCTCATTATCCAATTGTTTAAAATTCATTATGCTACTTCTCAAAGATATAATTTTAGCAGGAGGATAATATCTACCAATAAAAGCATCCTTGCATTTAGTCCATGAATCAATACTATTCTTAGGCAGAGATAGCAACCAATCTTTAGCTCTTCCTCTTAATGAGAAAGGGAACAATTTTAATTTTATAATGTCACCATCTACATCCTTATACTTTTGCATTTCACATAGTTCAACAAAATTATTAAGATGGGCAGCAGCATCATCAGAACTAACACCAGAAAATTGCTCTCGCATAACAAGATTCAGTAAAGCAGGTTTAATTTCAAAGAATTCTGCTGTAGTAGCAGGTGGAGCAATAGGTGTGCATAAGAAATCATTATTATTTGTGGTTGTGAAGTCACACAGCTTAGTATTTTCAGGAGTACCCATTTTAGCAACAGTAAATAAAGCAAACTAGATAAACTAAATGCAAGTAACTAATTTTTTTGTGTTTTTGATATAGCAAACAAGATAGCAAATAAAGTAAAACTAGCAACTAATTTTTTTGTATTTTGATTTAGTGCAGCAAACAGAGTAGTAAATAAAATAAAGCAAGACAAAAACAAAATAAAGAGATTGGAGGTGGAGACTCCCCTTGCAGCGTGTCTTGATCTCCCCGGCAACGGCGCCAGAAATTTATTTGCTGGCGTGCAGTTGACGTGGGAGTTAGAAATCTCTGTGGTGTAATTTCCTTCTCGTCCTCGGCAACGGCGCCAGAAATTTAGCTTGACACGCATACAACACGCGACCGTTGGGAACCCCAAGTGGAAGGTGTGACGCGTACAGCAGTAAGTTTCCCTCAGTTAGAAACCAAGGTTTATCGAACCAGTAGGAGTCAAGAAGCACGTTGAAGGTTGATGGCGGCGAAGTGTAGTGCGGCGCAACACCAGGGATTCCGGCGCCAACGTGGAACCTGCACAACACAACCAAATTACTTTGCCCCAACGTGACAGTGAGGTTGTCAATCTCACCGGCTTGCTGTAACAAATGATTAGATGTATAGTGTGGATGATGATTGTTTGCAGAAAACAGTAGAACAAGTATTGCAGTAGATTGTATTCGATTAAAAGAATGGACTGGGGTCCACAGTTCACTAGAGGCGTCTCTCTGATAAGATAAATAGCATGTTGGGTGAACAAATTACAGTTGGGCAATTGACAAATAAAGAGGGCATGACCATGCACATACATGATATGATGAGTACAGTGAGATTTAATTGGGAATTACGACAAAGTACATAGACCGCTATCCAGCATGCATCTATGCCTAAAAAGTCCACCTTCAGGTTATCATCCGAACCCCTTCCAGTATTAAGTTGCAAAAAACAGACAATTGCATTAAGTATGGTGCGTAATGTAATCAACAACTACATCCTTAGACATAGCATCGATGTTTTATCCCTAGTGGCAACAGCACATCCACAACCTTAGAACTTTACATCACTTTGTCCTGCATTTAATGGAGGCATGAACCCACTATCGAGCATAAATACTCCTTCTTGGAGTTAAGAGCAAAAACTTGGCCAGAGCCTCTACTAATAACGGAGAGCATGCAAGATCATAAACAACACATAGATAATAGATTGATAATCAACATAGCATAGTATTCTCTATTCATCGGATCCCAACAAACACAACATATAGCATTACAGATAGATGATCTTGATCATGTTAGGCAGCTCACAAGATCCAACAATGAAGCACAATTAGGAGAAAACGACCATCTAGCTACTGCTATGGACCCATAGTCCAGGGGTGAACTACTCACTCATCACTCCGGAGGCGACCATGGCGGTGAAGAGTCCTCCGGGAGATGATTCCCCTCTCCGGCAGGGTGTCGGAGGCGATCTCCTGAATCCCCCGAGATGGGATTGGCGGCGGCGGCGTCTCTGGAAGGTTTTCCGTATCGTGGCTCTCGGTACTGGAACTATTATCGACGAAGGCTTCTTATAGTCGGAGAGGTAGGTCAAGGGGCGACGCGAGGGCCCCACACGCCAGGGCCGCGCGGCCAGGGGGTGGGCCGCGCCGCCCTGTTGTGTCGGCGCCTCGTCGCCCCACTTCGTTTCCTTCCCGGTGTTCTGGAAGCTTCTGTTGCGGTCAAAACCCACCGGCGGGCAGCGACGGGCAACACAGTAGAACCGGGAACAACTTAGGGCTGCGGCTGGCCCTGGTCCCTCCGAGCGACGGCCCGCAAAGCCTCTGGTACACACGTCCGATGCTAGTGCAAGGGCGTGCCACCTGACCTATACCTGGTCAGGAAGGTGATGGAGATGCCTCGCTTAGTTTCCTGCATGGCATACACGTAAACATTAAATACGAGCCTCGATCGGCTCTCAGGTTATCCTGTGAATCGGCTCAAGGAGCCGATCCACCCATGATTCGTACGAGGTGCACGAATATATGGTGGTCCTGCTTGATCAAGATAAAGCTAAAACGATCTACGACGATATAGGGTTTTCACCGCATAATCGGATCATCCTACTCACGATTGGGCCTCGCGGCCACGCACGGTGATCGTAAGCCGATCCTAGACAAGGCCTAAAAACCAACACGAGGTTGATCCCCGGAACATCCTGCCTAGGACTAGCAAACGACACCCTACGTGCCGCTGGATCCTCCAACCCTTTGTAAGGCCTAACTATTGCAGATATTAAACTAATCCTTGAAGAACAAGGAGCAACCGTAACGGATCGGATCTACTAAATAAGGATCAAGCGGGGTGCCGCCCCTACACCTAAGATAGGTGTAAGGGCGGCTAGATATGCAAGGGTTGCACTACGATAGCATATGATACGAAGAACAATGCTAACCCTAACATATCTAAGATAACTACGTTGCTCGCCATCAAAAAGGCTTCAGTACGAGCAACACATGAACAACGAGAATAAGCTTGTGCTGCCTAGATCGCAAGATGCGATCTAGGCAGCATGATGCTTACCGGTAGAAACCCTCGAGACGAAGGAGTTGGCGATGCGCCGAGATTGATTTGTGGTTGAACGTTGGTTGTTGTTTATTCCATAAACCCTAGATACATATTTATAGTCCAGGGGACTTTCTAACGTGGGAATAATCCCCACCGTGCACGAGACAAACTCTACCTAAACGACACATATCCTACTATATTACAGATACACGGGCCAACTAGCCCAAACTTTGCATAACAGGCCGATTCACGTACTTCATCCATGTATATTCTTCAAATCCATCTTGATCGCGGCCCACCTCTGACTCGGTCAAATTCTGGTGATAACACATGCCCCCCTGGTTTTGGAATTGATAATTCCAAAATCACTCTGTTTTTTCTTCGAAGGGTCATGTCGTGGCAGAGCAGAACCGTTGCAGTATCCTTCATCATGATGTCCTGTCTTCTCAGCTTCTCTGCCAAATTTGATAGCCTTGGCATCGCCTCCTCGTAAACTGCAATGGCATTAAATCTCCACCAGGCTCCTTATTATTTAACCGTGCCGATTGGTTAGCCCACTTCATCCCCTTCCTCTGTTCCAGCTATCGGCACCAAAAAACCCTCTTCCCCTGTAGCAATGTCTTCCTCTTCCTCCGTCTCCTCCGGCCTCTCCCTCCAGTCCTTCTCCTCGAGCGAGCCGGAGTGGAACTCCGATCATGCGCCAGAGGGCGACCTGCCTCTGACCGATGGGGAAGACGACCTCAAGTTCCTCATCGAAGGGGAGCTGATAAGTGAAAGTGAAGACGACCTCCATCCCTGGGTGAAACCCACCTCCTCCGACGGGAAGGGGGAAAAAGTAGAGGAAGAAGAAGAAAAAGAGGAGGGCGGCCCCTCCTCCCCCGCTAAGCTTCTGCCGGCAAAGCGATTCCGCGCTTGGGCGGACAGTGAAGACGATGATGACGAGGAGGAAGAGGAGGAGGATGATGACAAGGAAGACGAAGCTCCGGCCGAGGGCTGGGGCAGCAGCGACGAGGAACTTCCTGGGAGCAGCGCCGACGACATCGACGACGGCGACGATGAGGACAGCGACGACTAGTAGAGTAGGACTAGTAGTAGCAGTGCACTAGGCACCAGATCCCTCTTTTGAGAGCCATCGGCTCTTTCCTGTAAAGCCGCTCCTTTGAATTAACGAAAATTGTTCTTCTAATTCATCTTTCAATTAATCCAATTTCAATCCTTCCGCTTGCCACACCAAGACCGATAGCAACGTATCGGATTCTTTTTCCTTTAGATGCCCATGAAGCCGGACTCAAATATCGATTAGACCGTCAGTCAAGCCCTTCTCAAATTCAGACTGCGATTTGATACCTGACCATAAAATTTCGCAATCTCATAGCCGATGACTATTCATCGGCTATTTTGAGAATCCAGTCTCTTTCCTTTTCTTGCAGCAACAGGACGGTCCAAAACCTGTAAAAGCCGACAGCTTCTTTTTCCGGCTCCTCTCCGTAGCTTTTAGCATTCTTCTTCTGCAACACCTCACTGCTTTCGGAGAAAATCACGATGCAGGGTCAGCCGACGCAACTCCAATCGGCTCCAAAAACAGAGCATCTACCAAGTTAATTGCCCCCCGAGCCTTAATCAAGGCGAGAATACCGGCGAGGATGCACAGGTCAAAAAAGGCTTTGACCTTAGGTAATCTGGTAATCCGAGATAGCCACCATGAAGAGTCAGCCAAACTTGCCCCCATTGATCAGCTTTCTTCCACTGAACGCCGATGTTGTAGATGAAACACCAACAGCTTAACTGACGCAAAGGGTTGTCGGCTCTGCTTCTCATTGTACATTCCCTTCAAGGAAACAGAAGTTCTTGAAGCCGAACTGAAAACCATCTTGGCGAAAATGTGAGCCTTGAGCACATAGCTGGTAGGTCTTGGTCTTGTGTAATTGTACTAGAGTCGATGACTGTGCATCGGCTTTGTTCCTTAGTTCTAAAGTCGATGCCCTTGCATCGGCTGTATATCGCGACGCTAAAAAAAAAATTTACTGGCCGATTTTTTTTTCTATCGGCCCCCAATATTTCACTGCACACATGTTCACCTACGCATGTTCACATGTTCATCTGGTTTAGGTGCCCCCCGAGCCGAATCTGTCAGGTAACTGCAGATATCGGCTCTGTAGTTTAGCCAAGGCATTGCATTTGCACGTCGGCTCCGGTAGGACCAATGTTGATTCTTCTTAACTCATCAGCCGACGTAAAACCGCTGCCAAGTAAATTGATGTTGAGCACAAGCAGAACATGTGGTGAGGATAATTTTGGCCAATTGCTGGAATCGGCCTCCATATTGATTGAAGCACTCAATGAAGGCTCTGTAATGTTCCTTCACAGATCCTTGGGGCCGATCCAAGGATCGGCCTCGCCATGTTTGATCATCGGTTTGTTCTTGCTACACAGTCAGGCCGGTGGATAAGACCAGCCTAACCTCATCCTTTGCCACGTCGATGCGCTCGCAGTCGTCCAAATTGGGTGCCTCGTGTAATCCTGGAGCACTAAGCTCCGTAGGAAGGACGAGTACCATGTTTGTGCCAGCTGATGTATCATCATCGGCTTTCCTTTGCTTGGGGCGCCACTCCATTTTCCGTGGTCGACCCTCCTCATCCAGGGTTCGCTGAATTTTCGCGGCCAGATCAGGCCGCGCCTTTCTTAGCGTGTGCAGGTATAACCTTTCGGCTTCCTCCAAGCCACGCAATCGCTGAACCCTACGCTTTTGGGAACGGCTGAGTCCATCAGGGCACCACCTTGGCCGGTGGTACCTGTCTTCTTCTTCTTCTCCCTCGTCTTCTGAATCCTCGAGATCTTCCAGCCGGGGGGACTCAGCGCGTTTGCTTTGTGGTGGGAGAGGCCCTAGACATTTGAACACGGACACGTTGGCTGCCTCCTTCTTCTTCTGGTTGCATTCTGGGCAATTGCCGATTGTGGGCAATCGGCTCATTCCTGAATCCCAGCAGTGTCTGAAGAAGGGGCAGTCCCAGTGCCTATCTTCGTCGCCTTGCTCCCTTGATTTTTCTTTAGCACGGCGCTCGTACTCCTCCTCATCGCGATCATGCCGACGATGTCTTCTGGCTTCTCTAGCCAGACGATCTCTTTCATCATCATCGCTGGGTCGTCGGCGTTGGTCATACTGACTCACATACTTATTGAGGAGGTGATCAGAGAGGGGTCGCTGATATCTTATGTTCTTCACTTCTCCCTCTGTGACGTAGCGCTTGCCATCATGACGGAGCCGATCGCGTGGAGCGGCCTCCTCTGTGTCCTTGCTACGAGAGCAGCTGCCCTCGTCTCCATCCTTGCCAGAGTGGTGCCCAGGTCCTACCATGTTGATACTGAACGAGGATCCTGGCTGGCAACCTTCAGGGTAAGTGCACTCCACCATGTTAACGGCGGGGAAGGGGTGAGTGTCGACCTTCATGGCGTACTGGTTGAAAATCAGTCGTCCTTGTTCTATCGCCATTTGGATCTGCTGACGCCACACCCTGCAGTCGTTGGTGGCATGGGAGAGCGAATTATGCCATTTGCAGTATGGCTTTTCGTTCAACTCCTGTACCGTGGGGAATTTGAGACCTTCGGGTATCTTCAACTGCTTCTCCTTGAGTAGGAGGTCGAAGATTTGCTCAGTTTTGGTCACGTCAAAATCAAACCCTCTGGGCGGACCTGGTGGCTTAACCCATTTGCAGGACACGGGGGTTGCCCCCCGAGTCCATTCAGCCACTGCTACCTCTTGATCTCCCGCAGAAACTTCATCTTCCTCTGCCTCGACCAGGACTACTGCACGCTTGAATTTGTCCTGGTACAAGTCCGGGTGGCGCTGTTCATATGCTGACGGTTTACGAACCATGTGCGCCGATGAAGGATAGTACGCTTGGGAGGCCATGTCCTTGATTTGTGAGGCAAGGCCCACCACCGCCAACTCGATTGCTTCTTTTTCGATCACACGAGCCGAATAACATCGGTTCCTTAGATTTACGAAGCGCTGGATGTAATCCGCCACGCTTCTCCACGCTTCGACGTATCTCGTGCTAGATCGGCAAGGCCGGACTCGGAAGCTTCGAGTGAAACTGCATGTGGAACTGTTCTTCCAACTGCTTCCAAGTCCGGATCGAGTCCGGTGGCAACGAAGTGTACCACCCGAAAGCCGATCCCGTGAGGGACTGCGCGAAGAACCTCACGCGTAGTGGATCCGACGCTGAGGCCGTTCCTAGCTGTGCCAAATATCGGCTCACATGCTCGATGGAGCTGGAACCATCTGATCCACTGAACTTGGAGAAGTCAGGGAGCCGATACTTGGGTGGTAGCGGGACCAACTCGTATTCATCGGGGTACGGCTTGGAATAGCCGATTGTCCTCCTTTTCGGCACCATGCCGAACTGGTCCCTCAGGATCGTACTGATCTGATCCGCGGTCCGGCTGCAGGAGTCGAACTCGAAGATTCGCCGGGGTGGCGTACTTAGCCAGCCATGCTTGCTTTTCCAGCTACGAGCCAAGCTGCAGGAGCTGTGCTGGAGGTTCGTCGGGGTGGCATATTTAGCTAGCCACGTGCGCTTCTCGAGATCTGTCGCCGACGTTCCTCCTGCTTTCCCAGAAGTCCCTCTTTGTCGCGGCCTGGTTTGTGAGCGCCCGATTACGATGCCCGGCACGTATGTGCACATGTACCCGTGAGGGATCTCCTTAGGCGCCTCATGCAAGAACTGGCAGTCACTAGGGTCACCACCGATCTTGTAGACGACGAATGCCGGTGAACTCGGCACTTCTGGTGCTGCCAACGCAAATGGCAGCGGTGGACGGGACTGGAGTGGCATCTCTCCTTGGTGTGTCCCGAGAGCTGGTCCTGACGGAGAGTACTGGTGCCTCATGATCTCTGGATCACCCGGAGAGCAACACGCTCCAAAGTGTTCACCAGGTTCTCGAGTGGCAGTGTAGCGAGTGAGCCACCATGTAGTTGATCTCCTGACGTAGGGACCTGGTGCGTTCTTCTGACGGGGCAGAGAGGTCTATCCCATCGAGTGCACCATCAGGCGAGAACCCCTTCCACCTGACGCCATGTGAACAGGTTCTGTGAAAAGAGCCGATGAGGTCGGCTTCGAGGATTGCTTTGACCTCGTCATACTTCTTCTTGAGCTCGTCGGTCAGATCCTCGTACGTGACTGGAGTGCCGTCCGCCATCTCAGATGTAGATGGCGATGTGGTTGATGACGAAGCTTGTCCCACCGGGCGTGCCAGAATGTGTTGCGGTCAAAACCCACCGGCGGGCAGCGACGGGCAACACAGTAGAGCCGGGAACAACTTAGGGCTGCGGCTGGCCCTGGTCCCTCCGAGCGACGGCCCGCAAAGCCTCTGGTACACACGTCCGATGCTAGTGCAAGGGCGTGCCACCTGACCTATACCTGGTCAGGAAGGTGATGGAGATGCCTCACTTAGTTTCCTGCATGGCATACACGTAAACATTAAATACGAGCCTCGATCGGCTCTCAGGTTATCCTGTGAATCGGCTCAAGGAGCCGATCCACCCATGATTCGTACGAGGTGCACGAATATATGGTGGTCCTGCTTGATCAAGATAAAGCTAAAACGATCTACGACGATATAGGGTTTTCACCGCATAACCGGATCATCCTACTCACGATTGGGCCTCGCGGCCACGCACGGTGATCGTAAGCCGATCCTAGACAAGGCCTAAAAACCAACACGAGGTTGATCCCCGGAACATCCTGCCTAGGACTAGCAAACGACACCCTACGTGCCGCTGGATCCTCCAACCCTTTGTAAGGCCTAACTATTGCAGATATTAAACTAATCCTTGAAGAACAAGGAGCAACCGTAACGGATCGGATCTACTAAATAAGGATCAAGCGAGGTGTCACCCCTACACCTAAGATAGGTGTAAGGGCGGCTAGATATGCAAGGGTTGCACTACGATAGCATATGATACGAAGAACAATGCTAACCCTAACATATCTAAGATAACTACGTTGCTCGCCATGAAAAAGGCTTCAGTACGAGCAACGCATGAACAACGAGAATAAGCTTGTGCTGCCTAGATCGCAAGATGCGATCTAGGCAGCATGATGCTTACCGGTAGAAACCCTCGAGACGAAGGAGTTGGCGATGCGCCGAGATTGATTTGTGGTTGAACGTTGGTTGTTGTTTATTCCATAAACCCTAGATACATATTTATAGTCCAGGGGACTTTCTAACGTGGGAATAATCCCCACCGTGCACGAGACAAACTCTACCTAAACGACACATATCCTACTATATTACAGATACACGGGCCAACTAGCCCAAACTTTGCATAACAGGCCGATTCACGTACTTCCTCCATGTATATTCTTCAAATCCATCTTGATCGCGGCCCACCTCTGACTCAGTCAAATTCTGGTGATAACAGCTTCGTGGAAAAATAAGATCCTGGGCGTTGATTTCGTCCAATTCCGAGAATATTTCCTTACTAGGATTTCTGAAACCAAAAACAGCAGAAAACAGCAACTGGCTCTTCGGCATCTTGTTAATAGGTTAGTGCCGGAAAATGCATAAATATGACATAAAGTATGCATAAAACATGTAGGTATCATCAATAAAGTGGCATGGAACATAAGAAATTATCGATACGTTGGAGACGTATCAAGGGGCACTAGTTTCAATTCGTTGAGAATCTTGTTCAACTCTTTTGGGATGCCCTTCAGGATATAGAGGATCCTGGGTAGAGACACCGCCTCTAGTTGTTACTTCATAAGCATGTTTCTCTTTAGGATTATTTTTTAACAAGTCATTTTGCACTTTAGTGAGTTGATCAATTTGAGTTTGAACCATCTGAAAATGTTTAACAAGCATCTTAACACCATTGGAGGTTCTCTCCACAATATCATGCAAGTTGCTAATAGCTTGAGAATTTTCCATTAGATGATTCTCTACTCTCATATTAAATTTTTTTTGCTTAACAATATAATTATCAAACTCATCTAAGCATTGAGCAGGAGGTTTTGAATACGGAATATCTTCCCTAGTAAAGCGTTGAAGGGAGTTTACCTCAATCATGGATGAAGGGGGAATTATGTCACATATATCTTCTATGGGAGGTAAGTTCTTCACATCTTCGGATTTAATACCTTTCTCCTTAAGAGACTTCTTAGCTTCCCTCATATCTTCATCATTCAATTTAATCAAACCCCTCTTCTTCAATATTGGCGTCGGAGTTGGTTCAGGTGTATTCCAATCATCATGATTACGGCCTATTTTAGCCAATAATTCTTCAGCTTCGTCTGGAGTTCTTTTCCTGAAAACACAACCAGCACAACTATCCAAATATGCTCTAGACTCAACAGTTAGTCCACTATAGAATATATCAAGTAAATCATGCTTTTCCAAATCATGTCTAGGTCGAGCCCTGATAAGAGAGCAAAATCTTGCCCATGCTTCTGGCAATTTCTCTCCATCTTCCTGGTCAAAGCTATAAATTTTCTGTAAAGCAGCATGTTGAGCACTAGCAGGAAAGTATTTCTGAAAGAAAACATCAAGCAAATCACCTGGACTTTTAATAGAACCAGGAGGTAAACTATTATACCAAGTTTTAGCATCATCCTTTAATGAGAAAGGAAAAAATTTAGCAACGAAATAAGTACGCATCTTGACATCATCAAAAAACAAGCTACTCATAGAAGAAAGTTCATTCATATGTTCTACAGCACTTTCTTTTTCAGTACCACAAAAGGGTGTTTTCTCAACAATAGCTATATGAGATAGATCAAGAGAAAAATCATAATCTTTATCCTTAATGCATATCGGAGATGTGGCAAATTTAGGATCAGGAGATAGCTTATGTCTAACAGTATATTGTGCGAGAAACTTTTAAATTTTTCTTGCATCAGCAGTAGCATTGCATCTATTAATAAAATCATCATTAAGCTCCACATAATCTTCATCAGGATCATCACTAGAATAATCAAGTTCAGGTGAATTAACAGGTGTAGCAGCATTTTCATTAGGAGTTTCAACATTTTCAATTTGTCTAGACCTAGCAATTGTAGCATCTAGAAAGGATCCCAATGAACCACTATCATCAAGCACAGCAGAAACATTATCAATATTATGAGAGTTTTCAGATTCAGCAGAAGTACCAGCAAGTGAAGCTTGCGGCGGTGAAACAAGTTGACTTATCACAGATGGTGAATCAAGAGTAGCAGAGGTACTCAGAGTTGTACCTTTTCTTGTAGTGGATGGTAATATGGCGACTTTAGGATCGCGAGATTTACCCATGATGGAGAATTTGCAGCGAACAATATCAATCCAAGTGAACCTCCAAATAAAGCTATGCTCCCCGGCAACGGCGCCAGAAAACAGTCTTGATAACCCACAAGTATAGGGGATCGCAACAGTCTTCGCGGGAAGTAAAACCCAATTTATTGATTCGACACAAGGGGAGACAAGGAATACTTGAAAGCCTTAACAGCGGAGTTGTCAATTCAGCTGCACCTGGAAACAGACTTGCTCGCAAGAGTTTATCAGTAGTAACAGTTTTATAGCAGTAGTGATGGCGAAATAACAGAAGAGTAACGAGACAAGATAGTGATTTGATGAAACAGCAGGATTAAAATACTGTAGGCACAGGGATGGATGACGGGCGTTGCATGCATGAGAGAAACTCATGTAACAATCAAAGCAGGGCATTTGCAGATAATAATAAAACGGTGTCCAAGTACAAAGCAATCCATAGGCATGTGTTCCGTATATAGTCGTACGTGCTCGCAATGAGAAACTTGCACAACATCTTTTGTCCTACCAGCCGGTGGCAGCCGGCCTCTAGGGAATCTACTGGATATCAAGGTACTCCTTTTAATAGAGTACCGGAGCAAAGCATTAACACTCCGTGAACACATGTGATCCTCACATCACCGCCATCCCCTCCGGTTGTCCCGATTTCTGTCACTTCGGGGCCTTTGGTTCCGGACAGCGACATGTGTATACAACTTGCAGGTAATATCATAAAACAATGCATATCATGATGAAATAATAACATGTTCAGATCTGAGATCATGGCACTCGGGCCCTAGTGACAAGCATTAAGCATAACAAGTTGCAACAATATCATCAAAGTACCAATTACGGACACTAGGCACTATGCCCTAACAATCTTATGCTATTACATGACCAATCTCATCCAATCCCTACCATCCCCTTCAGCCTACAGCGGGGGAATTACTCACACATGGATGGGGGAAACATTGCTGGTCGATGGAGAGGTGTCGGTGGTGATGATGGCGATGATCTCCTCCAATTCCCCGTCCCGGCGGAGTGCCAGAACGGAGTTTCTGGTCCCAGAGACGGAGTTCCGCGATGTTGCGGCGTACTGGAGGGTTTCTGCCGACTTCGACTTCCTTCTCGCGTTTTTTAGATCGAACCCCTTAAGTAGTCCAGAGGGGGGCGTCGGAGGCCAGCCGAGGGGGCCACACACTAGGGCGGCGCCCCCCCCTGGGCTGCGCCGGCCTGGTGTGTGGGGCCCTCGGGCCTCCACCTGGCTTGCCCTTCTGGCTCCCTGAGTCTTCTGGTAAAATAGGCCCTTTGGTATAAATTCCGAGGACTTTCCTGAAAGTTGAATTTCTGCACAAAAACAAGACACCAGAGCAATTCTGCTAAAAACAGCGTTAGTCCGTGTTAGTTGTATCCAAAATACACAAATTATAGGCAAAACAATAGCAAAAGTGTTCGGGAAAGTAGATACGTTTTGGACGTATCAGTATCATATTAAAGAATGATGGTCAAGGTGTTGCTATGAGTTAGGGTTTATTATTACTTCACAACTACTTAACTAAGTAATCTCTAATGGTTGCCCAGCTAAATGGTTTATCATTTCCTAAGTAGGGTGTAGTGGAATAGGAGCATGTGATGTGCATTACTACACAAGATTGGTATTAGGGTTTATCATTATGGTGCTACTAGGGTTTGATGATTGAGGTTGACCTTAATGGTATGGTATATAGGATAGTGGTTAGTGGCACTAATTCCATTCACAAGTTAAGATTTATACTTAGGTGATACTAGTGAATAATATAAGTTTTAAATTGAAATAGAGACATGAAATGATGACTCATGTGAATTGGTTCTATGTTGGTGGATCATGAGTTGTATTTGTTGGTCACATAATAAGGTTCTCTATGTAAGGTGGAATTCACATGATCCACATGTGATAAACAACTAGGGTTTAGGGTTAAAGCATTTTCAAATGATCACATAAAATAATGGAATCAAGGTTTTACTCAATTGAAACTAGGGTTTCTAAATTATGGTACAACTCCTAAAATGATGATTGGTAATAGAGTTGTGGTTACTAATTACTTTGAATCAAAATTAGTAATGGTTTGACATTTTATTAATTTTCACAAGATTTAATAATTAGAGTAACTCCTATTTAGGTTTAATTAAGAATCATGGTTTAATAATTGTTATTAGGTTTAAAGTATTTAATTGGTTAACTTAAGATGTTTAAGTAAACAATTATTGGGCTACCAAAATAATATTAGCTTTTAATATTTTCTGGAGTTATTACTATTTAAAGAAAAATAGAAAATAGTAATTTTGCAAATTAGGGTTTATGAATTACCACTAATAATTAAGTTAATGCAAATATGATAAATAAAATTACTCTTCACATTTTACTTAATTACTGAATAGTTAAAATTTAATTTTGAAACTTCACTAATTATTGAATTCAAATTGTATTTTAAATAATTGAAATGGCATAATTAATAAGGTTTAAAAATAAGTGAATTTTTATTTTGACACACATTTTTGTTTTATATTTTATTTGAATAGATTTTATTTTTGTGAACATTTTGATATATTATTCATAATTTTATGAGTTGAAATGAAATTTCTATGATTTTACAAAGTTTCAACTATTTACTGGATTTTGAATTAAAACAGAAAACACTAGAGTTACCCGGGCTGTTGCTACCCTAGTGACTGACGAGTGGGGTCAAAGCCATGTCAGCCGCCACGTTGGCAGTTGACTGGTCAAAATCAAAACGTGGCAACGGAGCTCATCTCCGGCGAGGTAGTCGACGGCGGTGTCGCCGATTTGGACCCTCCCCGGATGATTGGCGACTACCGCTCTCCTCAGCACACGATAAGGAAGCGATTGATACTAGCGCCGCTACCTAAAGGTCATCGGAGCATGGTCGCCGGCGAGGTGAAGCGGAGGTGTTTATGGGCTCACGGTGCGGCGAGGATCTGAGATGCAATTGAGCTGGCCGAGGGCACTGAGAGATGCAGGAGCTCACCAGGAGCACAGAGCGCTTGACGGCATGGCCTGAGGTGGTCGCAATCGGCGGCGACGATGGTGACCAGCGTCGGAGATGCTGAGCTTGACGGCGACGCTCCAGGACGCTTCGGCCCGATTCCTGGTGCTAGATGAGCAAGTCGAGGGCGAGGAAGATGATGGCGTCCACGGCGTGGCTCGGGAGTGCCTCCATCGACGGCGAGACGATTTGGTCGGCGGGTTAGGGTTTCGGTCTGAGAAGCAAATTGAAGAGGAAAAGAAGAAATGGGGAGCTAGGGTTCGTCCTGAGGTATTTATAGGCTCCAGGAACGCGCCTCGTCACGTGACCAATCAAGGAGAGGTCGACAGCAGCAAGGAGAAGGTGGCCACGGCATCGTGCTGTCGAGCGCGTGTGAGAGGAAGACGAAGATCGTCTTCTTCGATTTTATCTCGCGAAGGGGTACAGTGGGCCGAGTTTGGGTGCTGGTGGGTTAATTGTTGGGCTCAGCTGTTGGGCAGGCCATGGGCTGCACGGCCAGGTAAGGTAAATTTTCCCTCCCTTTCTCATTTCAAATGTTTATTTCCTGTTTTTTATTTGTTGTTTGAATTGAATTTGAATATGGTTGATTTGTGCAGGTTTTTAAATATGTGAATCTTAATAGAACTTGATAGTGCTGCTTGCTGCATATTTGTTCTGTTCAAACAAATATTTAATATTTGATTGTATGAATGCTTTGGTGAAGTATAAATAAAGTAGATATGGGTTTAATGGTTTATCTCAATTCTTTGAATTTGGGAATCAAACCTATTTTGAATGATTTGAAGTTTAGAACCAGTGTATGGTAAACATGTTATTAGGTTTTGTTATTACTTAACAATATTAATTGTTCCCATATATTTTAACATTATGGCTAGAGTTTAAATTAAATGGTAATAAGGATGGATTGGATCATAATTTCATGTGGAAAACTATTCCTAAGGTTTTAAGAAGATGATTGAATAAACTCTATAATTATTAATCTTGCTTAGCAACTTGTAACTTGCATTTCTTAGGATAATTCCCAAGCTCATCATTGGTCAATTCACTTGTTCAGGTGATGGTTCAAACTATGATACCTTTTCCTATTTGGTTAGCGAAATAAGTACTTGGGATCCCAAATAGAATTGGATATTGGTTTTACTCTTCTCACCAAATGGCATTTAGTCCATAAGCATATATGGCTTGGTTTATACTTGTGATCCATGATACACAAGGTAGGGCATAATGTTTTAAGTAGATTGGTTCCATATGACAAGGTTTATGGTTTTGGGAATACTTCACTGATTGAAGTTTTAAATAGGCATGAGGTATGGCAGGGCTTTACTTATGATCCAAAGTGATACTTGGATTGAAATTCAAATATGGTTTAGGGTTTAAGTAGTGATCACCAATGTGATACACCACTAGGATTAGGTATGAGCATAAACATTGATTCTATTTTAGTGGCTAGGGTTATCCTCCTCACTTAGGTAGAATTATTGTATCAAGGCAATGCTAGGTTTGTCTCAAGTGTTTGAATAGGCAAGGTTTAAATACAATATCATTACTACTCTATACAAGGCATGAGTATTGGTCTGGATTAACTACTATTGATTCACTTATTATTTCATGAGAAGAATGAGATCTATGGATCACATATATAGGGTTAACTTATCATCTCAATTTATAAGGTAGATCATGCATTGGACTTGATCCACTTATTCCTCACTCATCTCTCTTCTTTAATACTTCTCTCAACACACTCACTTACATTCTTAAGGTTTGTGATCATCACCCAATTTGTAATGATCAAAGTATGGGCCTCATAACAATTCATTGGTGAATTATGGTTCTCTCTCCAAGATCAAGTATAAGTCCATATACTTGAGTATACCTCTTTAGGTTTAGCTCTTCTAAATAGGTAGGATTCCTCTAGGGTTTATGATCATTACCAAGTTGTAATGATCACAACACTTGCCTCTCAATAATTACTAGAAGGATAGGTTCTTACTTACCATTAAGTATTAGCTAGGTCAAGTAGGGTTCAATACTTGACTTATATTCCTTATAGCATTGGTTAGTATCAACAAGTACCTCAATTGGATAAGGTTTAAATAGTAATCTAGGTTCTATTCAATGGATAGAATAATCATATGAATGATTCTCTCCTTTCTCTAGGTTTAATGATATGAGTTAGGAAACAAGGTTGGAATGGTCAAAGTTAATTAAGAATGAATATGAATGTTCTTGGCTTGGGTTCAAGTATTGTAGTTGAAAAAATATACCATGTGACTCATGGTAGGAACATTTATTTAGTAGAAGACATGGATAAGATAAGTATAGAATAGTGTTCTAATTAATTGTGTTATTTGATTTAGGATTGAATAATTATTCATGTGTTGTTGTAAGGAATGTGATGCGGGGTGGCTTTCGGACACCTCCACCTCAAGACCGTCAAGTGCAGCCCCGCCTAACGACGACGCTACACCATGGCCACGGAATCCCCCAAGTGGACCGACAACCCAAACCTACGTGATACATGACAAGGTGAACTCCTTCCTCTCGATACTCGACCTCGTCAATACCTTGGATGGTATACTACTTCATGCCAATGTATTACATTTGGTTAGGTACAAACATCGACAAGAGATCACAAGGGGGAGTCCATCATGCTTAAGGGAGAAGAAGAGAAGAAGAAGGAAGGAAGAAGAAGAAAGAAGAAGAGAAGAAGAAGAGAAGAAGAAGAAAGAAGAGAAGAGGAGAAGAGGAGAAGAAGGTTGGGGCCGGCTGGAGCCTCCACCCAGGGCAGGCTGGAGCCTCCACCTGGGGCCGGCCAGAGCCTCCACCCAGTGCTGGCCGGAGCCTCCACCCAGGGCCAGCTGGAGCCTCCAGGCTGCCAAGTTGGCCGCGCGGGAAGGAGGGACTCCGGTACCTTGCCTGGAGCCTCCACCCAGGCCTGGCCGGTACCTCCGGCCGAGGTACCGCCCGAGGTACCGCTCGCGCGCCAAGTACCCTGGACATTTGCTCTCCAATTTGAAGGCTTTCCGGTACCTCCACCGGAGGTACCGCCCGTGGTACCGCCTGCACGTAAATGAAACCAGATCTGAACCGTTGATCGCCATCGTGCGGCTGTAACTTGTTTACCTCTTTCCCCAAACTACCCTTGACTTGAATCTGGCTATATGTATCTCCCGTGCTCCTCATTTGTAGGGTTAGACAAGATTTGGCTTAGAATACATTTTGAGCTTTGTCTCCCTAGGGTATCATCCCTCTGTAATCAAGGCAACCCTTGTTGTTGATTGGATTTGTGAGTGAGATTCTAGTGTGGTGCACTCTCTCTCCCTCACCGATCTCCGTCTCCAACACCGGTCTCTCACCTCAGAATTCTACCGCGGTCTCTTCCGTGGGTGATTCTATTGGCGAGGTCCATCGAGCCACGGGGGTAAGTATCGATTGTATCGGGTTGGTGTGCGTGCGTGTGTCCTCGTGTTCTTCGCGTTCGTCGTGTTCATCGTGTTCTTCGTTTCCCCTCTTTTCCCCTTTCGATTCCGGGTCAATTCGCGAGATCGGGCCACAAACGGGGTCTTAGACCTCATCATATGGTATCAGAAGCCTTTGGTTTCCGCGGATTTGACCATCCACCCACCCAATTTCGTCTCTAAAAATTTTCCCCAAAAATCCCCAAAAATAGCCCTAAATTGCCTTTTGACCGATCTGTGATTTGGTTGCGTTTTGAGTGGTTTTGGTCCATGGATTTGGTGTCTCTAGTGTTGATCTACTAATTCCCCCACTTTCTATCCACAAATTCCTTCGATTTTCGAGTTTTGGGTCAATTGGATTTGGATTTGGGGAAGAACAGGAGAGAGAAAGGCTTGCCTCGCGTGAGCTCACAGGAAGGAGAAGGGCTGAGCGGTACCTCTGGGTGGAGCCTCCACCCGTGCACGAGCGGTACCTCCGGGTGGAGGCTCCACCCTCCACTACCGCCCCTCCTCCCCAAGGCCGGCCACCACCACCATCTCCACCCCACCACCGCCGACCACCACAACTCCTCTCCGCAGCCGGCAAGCACCGCCACCCACCTTAATCATCGGCAAACACCGCCACCCCCCTTAATCACTGGCAAAACACCGCCACCCCCCAAACCATCGGGAAGCACCGCCGCGGTAAACCACCACCGCCGCCGCCACCGCAAGCTCACCGATACCGCCATCGGCATACCACCGGCAAACATCGCCGCTGCCCCACCACCACCACCGCCGCCGCGAGCTCACCGATATCACCACCGGCATATCACCGCCATCGACGCCAAGCTACTTTGACCCGACTTTTCTCCTAACTTGTGTTTGCTTGTTCCGGTTTGAGTGCCTTGTTTGTGAAACTAACCCGCAGCTCCGAAACAAGCGACGACATCCTCGGCACCCCGAACTTGCAAACGTACTCTTGACACCACCGCCATCATCGCAAGTTGTGTGTTCCGACACCGCCTAACATTTTCATCTAGGTATAACTTGCTCCCCACCTTGTAACCCCTCTTCTTTTGCGATCTATCCTATCGAGCATTGCTTATTGAGTGTTGCGAGACATTGCATGTGGCCCCGATTATGAGGTGTGTGCGTAGTGTGGAGTCAAGCTTCTAAGCAAAACTCGTGTGGCAAAATAGCAAAAGCGAGCTAACGCTAACATAGAGCGCGAAAAAGAAAGAAAAGCACAAAAAGAGTGCAAGTGCCATCATACATACATAAGTGTACAAAGTGCCACCATAGATACAAAAGAGTGCAAGTGCCACCATATACAAAAGAGAAAAAGCTTTTAAGCAAAAGAGAGATAAGAGAAGAGAGGCCGCGTGTGAATCTTGTTGTCTCTTCGTTTGCAACCAAAGCTTTGATATCTTCTTGTGTTAGTGTGACACCGAGCACCCTTGCTTAAGGGCTTCTTACACTTTTCCGCTCATTCCTTGGTTGCACTAACCCCGTTCATCTCGTGTGTGCGTTCCATATCTTTTCCGTGTTTATAGTGATCATCGCTTTGACATTTGAATTTTTGGATTTCACCCACTCTTGACAATACACTTGATTTCGGATTTCGTCTTTTGGCTTTCCACCATACTCACCTAACACCATATTTGATAGCTTTTGCATGTGTTTTTGTGTGAGTACCCGATACAATTGTTCTAACTCTCGGTTTTGTTGGATCACCCCGATCTTATCATACCACGGTAAGGTTGCAAGGTAGTGTTCTTCCACTAACACCCACCATATAGATCTTGTCGTGCTAACATGTATAGCAACGAAGAAGATACGGAGGAGTACACGGAGCACTTCGAGGAGGATACCTCTTCAAGCACCGCGGATGTGGAGGAACATGTGGAGCTCTACTCCGACTATGGCTCCGCAAGCATCATCGGCATGTCCGACATCGAGGAGCTCGACAACGACCATGGCTCTCCAAGCATCACCGACATCTCCGACATCGAGGAGCTCGACAACGACCATGGCTCCCCAAGCATCATCGACATGGACGACATGGTGGAGCGCCACCTTGAGGACGACTTCGACAAGCTCTACATCGACAATGGCTCACCAAGCATGGATGACATGGTGGAGCAACACCACGACTACGACATCGACGACATGGTGGAGCATCGCCACGCCTACGACATCGACACCATGACGGAGCCTCACCTCGACTCCACCATGAGCAACGTCGGTGCTCCCACATACCCCTACTTGGCCAATGGAGCTACATATGAAGATGGAGGACCTCCACGATGGCACCATCATATGGATCGTCAAGAGCGTCCCCATCATGAGCGTCATCGACACACTTCTCCGAGCTCCACAAGGCGCCACCATGAGAGTGCTTATGCACAAGATCGTCGACTTCAAGTACACCATATGGAGCATCAAGAGCGTCCTCAACATGATCGTCATCGACACTCTTCTTCAAGCTCCACAAGGCGCCGCAAGCAACATGCCAAGTCGCATGAGCCATCATCTAGGCATGGCAAGGACCGTCGTCGAATCACACCATCTCATGATAGTCGTCGACCACTACCACCTCATGGTCTACATCGACATACGTCACCACATGAGCTTCACCGCCACAAGCCACTTCATGATCGCCATCGACCAACATCCCCAAGGATCTTCGACGACACTCATCAAGACATGGTGATGAAGCACGGCGACGAGAGCCTCATATGGCCACTTCCACCTCTTGCGCCACCACCACAATGGCCCCTAGCTCATCACATGCCTATGGACTCCGATGCTACAAGTGCAAGCAACAAGTGAAAGGACACAGATGTCGCCTAGAGGGGGGGTGAATTGGCGTTTTAAAACTTTTACGAGATGGGCTTAACAAATGCAGAATAAAACTAGCGTTTACTTTGTCAAGCCCAAAGCCTATATACTATGGTTCACCTATGTGCACCAACAACTTATGCTAAGCAATACAAGCAAGTATGTGATAGAAAGATATATATAACTTCAAGCACGATGGCTATCACAAGGTAAAGTGCATAAGAAAAGAGCTCGGGTATAGAGATAACCGAGGCACGCGGGAGACGACGATGTAGCCCGAAGTTCACACTCTTGCGAGTGCTACTCTCCGTTGGAGCGATGTGGAGGACAAGTCACTCCAAATGCACGAGGGCCACCGTATTCTCCTCGAGAATTCCCACCAAGAGGGATGTCCTCGATCCACTATGTAACCTTAGGGAGGTTACCGAACCCGCACAAAGCTTGGGGCTATCTCCACAACTTAATTGGAGGCTCCCAACAAATTGCCACAAAGGCCTTGCCCTTGAAGAATCTCCACAACTTAATTGGAGTCCCCAAGAACACCACAAAGATGCCACAAAGGCCTTGCCCTTGAAGATTCTCCACAACTTAATTGGAGTCCCCAAGAACACCACAAAGATGCCACAAAGGCCACTAAGCCGTCTAGGGTCCAAAGACCCAAGAGAAACAACCTTCTTGCTTTCACTTCCACGAATCACCGTGGAGAACTCAAACCGATGCACCAACTAATGCAATGGCAAGAACACCACAAAGATGCTCAAGTCCTTCTCTCTCAAATTCCAACAAAGCTACAAAAGCTATTGTGGGAATAAGAGATGAAGAACAAATAGGAGGAGGAACACCAAATTTCTCCAAGATCTAGATCTAGTGGATTCCCCTCACAAAGAGAGGGATTTGATTGGTGAAGATGTAGATCTAGATCTCCTCTATCTTTCTCTCAAATAGATGCAAGATTCATGGGAGGGAGAGGGAGATAGCAAGCTCAAAGAAGGTCAACAATGGAGGCAAAAACGAGCTCAAACGGTTGAGAAACTTTGGGGAAGAAGACCCCCTTAAATAGGGCAAGAGAAATCTGCCCGTTATGCACAAAACTCGTCAAAACCGAAACTTCCGGTCATTTGGGGCGGAACTTCCGCCCCCCGGAAGTTCCGGCCAACTTCCGGGTGAAGTAGGGCGCCCCCGGAATGCTCCCGGTATGTTTTCTGCGTGCAGATTCGTCATTTCCGGAAGTTCGGCGGAACTAGGGCGGAAGTTCCGGCCACCGGAACTTCCGGCCAACTTCCGGCCAAAAAACTTCTTCACGGAAACTTGAATAACTTTTGCATCCGGACTCCGATTTTGATGATCTTGGGCTCGTTTCGATGCTAGTAACAAGCTCTACAAGATCATGCAGGGAACCATCATAGTCCAGTAAGTTAGGATAGAAACAAATGATGAAAGGTTTGACCTATCTAAAAAAGACATGCCGGTAAAACCTCCAACCTCGAAAATGCAACAACTTGAGTTGGGAAACTCAGATTTGGGTGAAACCAATTTTGTTGTAAAGAAGATGACAAGAGCTACCCCACAAAGAGTGAAAAGCTTAAGAACAAGTGGGGTAGGTTTTTCTATGTATTTTAGAGTGAAACCTCTCAAGACGAGAAACCGAGAAAAACTCCAATATCAAAAACGCAACAAGAGATTCATGCGGAATCCGTTTTCGATGAACTAGAGCTTGTCATGAGAATAAGCACAAGCTCTAAAACACCATATGGATAAGATACAAATAACAATCAAGAAAGATGATGCAAGGATGCAAAGGTTTGAGCTCTCCGAAGGATATGATCGAGTTACTCACTCGAGAGCCCTCTTGATAGTACGGCAACTAAACTATAAACCGGTCTCCAACTACACTATGAGACCGGTGAGAAAGAAACCCTATCAAGAGCAAACCTTATACTTGCGCATTCCACTTGAGCTCGATGATGACGATCTTGACCGCAACAAGATGGAACGCCTTTCTTGCTTGTGCTTGCTTGATGAAGTCTTGTAGATTGCTCCCCCATAAACCACCATGGGAGAGCTTCTTCTTTGGCGCAACTTCACATATCCATGATCACCATATGGATGGCAAGAGTCAATCAAAGGATCTCTTCAAGATGGCTCATCTTGAACTTGCACTTCATTTCTTCATACTTCATCATGTTGATGTCTTGAAGTAACTTGAGGGCTCACTTCATCTTCATCTTCAAGACATACTTGACACTTGATATCCTTCATCAATTTCTTCTTATTGCAACCTAATACAAACATGTTGATGTCCTGAAGTAACTTGATGGATCACTTCATCTTCATCTTCAAGACATACTTGACACTTGATATCCTTCATCAAATTCTTCTTATTGCAATCTTGAAGCCAACATATGGTTCAAGAATTGCCTATGGACAACTCCTACAAATATAACTCAATGCAAACATTAGTCCATAGGGATTGTCATTAATTACCAAAACCACACATGGGGGCTCCGTGCACTTTCAATCTCCCCCATTTTGGTAATTGATGACAATCTCTTTGAGATTGTTTATATAAGGAATTGAAGTAACAAACAAGTTGAATATATAGAGCAAACTCCCCCATAATATATGCATGTGTGAATGATCTTGACTTTCATTGCATATATTGGCATTCAAAGCCTAGTGGAGTTTCCTCTAACTATTCAACTATGCAAAGCAACAAGATGCAATGCAATAAAGGCACATGCTTATGCACAAAGCAAAGACATAACCAAATTCCCTTAAACCCTACAAACTTCTCCCCCATTGGCACCAATTGCCGAAATGGGTGAAAATTTTAGAAGGCCAATATAGTAAGAGTTCCTCCATAGCGTGTGCATTTCTCATAATTTGAGTGGAATCAAATGCACGTATCCAATGACGAATATTCGGAAGCAATCACACTATAGAAAGGATCAAAGATTGCAAAAAGATAACAAAGTCAAGAAGCTTCAACAAATGAAGCAAGCAATCAAATGAACCACAAAGAAGATACCAAAAAAAGATAGATATTATGATAAGATCAAGAAGATTGCTCTAAATAATATGAGAAAGCTCCCCAAGGTTTGTGCACAAAACTAGACAATTTGCATTGGAGTATAAAGTGCACAAACATGGAATCATCACTCCCATAATATCATTCAAAACAAAAGATACCAAGTGAATCAAACTCTAATGATCACCACAAAATAGTGCCTTAAATAAAATGAGAAAGCTCCCCAAGGTACATGCATAAATTAAAATGTTCCATTTGAATACAATATGCATAACATGGAATCCTCACTCCCTCATTACCATTTAAAAACACAAACATTTGCAATAGATCATAGATAGAAAAATTAAGCTTAACACTTGCAACAAACAAATGGTTGAGCAACAAGTAAGAAGCACCATAATAAAAAGTCTCAACCAAGAGGATATGTGAAAGGCATGACAAAGCATATTATAAGACTATTACAAGGATGAGCAAAAAAGCATCATCATAGTCTTCAATGAATTATATATCTTAGCATGACCAATCAACACGCAATAAATAAATAAGATATCAAAAGGAGATGTATCATCTCTTATGTGTATAAGTTTCTCTAAGTGGGCAATATCACAAAGATATTTATCCACAAAGAAACATGCACACACAAAATAGATACGCAAGAAATATAGTATGATATCCAAGACGAAGTCATGCAATATACCAATAAGAATTTTTTCTTAATAGCATGGCCAAAGGCTCAACTTTATCTTAATGTACATTCATGAATTTCAACCACAAACAACTAAAATACATCACAAATATCAACAAGGGATAGAAGATAGTTGGGATGCATTTGAGAAAGGCAACAAGTGTCACAAACGAGGATACCAAAAGAAGTAACTAAATTTGCACTTTCATCTATATTGCACATGTGAGAGCCTTGAGGAATTGATATGCAATTAAATTGCTAGATTGGAATAGTTGGGATGGATGAATCATTAGCATGATTTAAAATACTTCCCAACAAATGCACTCATCTCAAATTACTCACATTCACAATAAAGAGGTTTCATAAAAAAATTTTCAAGAAGCACAATATTTGCAAATCAAGAGATTCATGCCAAGATGCAATCATAAGGTTGGATACAAGAAAACTATGCATGAGAAGATACTTGTTACCAAGATAGCATTGGTGTGGATGTAGTAGATATGTGTTCGTTGACCATCCTAGCTTGCCTCAAGTTACCATTGAGTCACCACTTCTTTCCAAGAGTGAGACAAGCATCGAATGCATATCCATTGTACCTAACACAAAGGTAAGTACAAAATGGTCCCCAAACTAATTGGGTCCGAAGTAGTTAGACACACTACAACATATAGGACAAACTCCACAAATCTATGTGCATATAGATATGAAATTGAATTTCATGCACATCTTAGCCAAATTAGGATTTGAAGGAGTTTACCCTATATGTTGGATCAAAGAAAGTAACACATGCCATAAGATATACATATATTAAATATGCATGCACAATACTTTCAAGAACCAAATGGAGATGCAATTTGGACAAAACACCAAATAAATCAAGAGACAATGGTTGCCCAAATTGTATCAAAGAATCAAATCAACACAAGATTGACTCCAAAGACTTATCTCATTATAAGAAGCTAAATAAGCATAAGCACAAAGGAATGAGATAACCAACTCCCAAGAGAGCAAGGTTCCAACAAATAAACCAAACCCTCGACACTTTTTATGATGACACAAAGTACCAAAAAGAAAATTTATGTCTCCCAAAACCAATTTTTTGATAATGATCAAGAGAAGTTTAAGCATTATAACAAATATAGGAGAGCTCCCCCAAGATTAGTGCATTATCTAGGATTTAGAATATGGATACAAAATGCACAAAACTAGGATCATCACGCTACCTATATCTACTAAAAATGCTAAGAAAGTTTGAATAGACAAATTAGATCCATGAGATGCAGGGAAGACACATGGGAGTCAAAGCACAACAAATTCAAGGCAATAAATAAGGCAATTTAAACACAAGAGCCAATGTAGATATGATCAATAAATATCTACCTCATAATTGATTACCAATTGTCCTAGGACAAGAGGTATTAGGAAATATTTCTCGGTGGTAGTTTGTAGGTATACATAAGATCATATTTACAACGAACAAAGCATATGGTAAAAGATAAGAGTTAACCATCATGCAAAAAAGTTTCTTGATAGCTTCATTTAGTCATACCAACATGCAAGGCAATTAATAGTATTCATACCAACATGCAAAGCAATTAATAGTATTCATACCAACATGCAAAGCAATTAATAGTATGACTTGAAGCACATGGTTTTCCAAAAATGTATTGAGGGACACGTTGTGAAAAACCATGCCAAGAAAAACTTTCACAAATAAGATCCACAAAGATATTAGCAATGAAGCTATTTAAGCAAATTGGAGATTGTTTGAGCAAACATGCCACATATGAGATAGATAGATTACGATATCAATTCTATGTGACACAACCTCAAATGTTCACATTTTCTAGGCTTGTAATATGCACAAAGCTTATTACTCCCCTATAATGTGATAAGGAATTTATTTTCACAAGAGGCAAATAAGATCCAACAAGAGATATTAAAGGACATTAGAATTTGAATTTCTCATGAATATGACATATCACATAGAGACTAGATAATCTTGCAATATCAATTCTAAGTGATATTCCTCATGTACACACATTGTCAGGATCATGAAATTCCCAAAGGAATATCACTCCCCCAAAATGGGATAGTCCATTAATCGCTCATAAGAGCCATATAAGATACAACAAGATGCAAAGAGGCTCCAACACAAACACAAATACATGGTGCGCAACCCAACATGCATAGACTTGATTTCTCAAGAAAAGCAAGTAGGAAGCACAACATATACAAAAATATGTTAGGAACAAAAACTAACACATGCAAAAGGGGCGAGTAACTTTCAATATAAATGAGTTGAGAACATGTTACCGCAAAGAGGAACATTGGATATATGATAGTAGCAAGATAATCAAAAGACTTGACTTGATATAATATAAATGATGAAGATCCCTTAATTCTTCATGATATAGCCAAGTCTCCAAAGCCCTCCAACAAGCACCTATTGATCAAGTTTTGAATTGTTGGTCCCCAACTAAGTTGGGTCCTAAGAGGTTAGTAACAATAGTCTTGGCAACCCAAATGGTTCTTTTCTTGACACCACTTTGAGCACCAACATATTTGGCAAACACATTGCCACCCTCATCCTTACGAAGAGAATAAACATCATCAATGGTGATAGAGTTGGATGAGGTACCAATAGTGCAAAAGGAGGAGATGTGGCCCTTCTCACGGCATATGTAGCAAGTTCTTTTCTTCTCCTTCTTCTCACTAGATTTCTCCACAATGGGAGCATTGGCTTGATTCTTCTTGGGAAGTGGCATTTCTTCAACTTGAGGTTGAATATGAGTTTGAGCTTGAGGCCGCTTCCCTTTTTGCTTCTTCTTCAAAGGGCAAGATCTAACATGATGCCCTTCAATTTTTCACTTGAAGCAAACAATCTTGGCCGGGTCTTTGACTTGTACTTGGCCCTTCTTCTTATTGTTGTTCTTGGACTTGATCTTGTTGTGGGAGTTGAATCCAAGTCCACTCTTGTCATTGGGGGATTGTTGCACACTCAACATCTTGTCAAGTTTGCATTTCCCTTCATGACTCTTTACCAAGTCATTCTTCAAAGAAGAGACTTGGGCCTTGAGCTCTTTGATTTCCTCTACATGGTTAGTAACAACACAAGTACTAGAGGAAGTAGAACCTTCATTGTTAGAGCAACAAGGCAAGGAAGATAATTTATCACAAGATTTAGCAATATTATGAGTGGATGAATTACTAGGACTAGCACATGGCAATATAACATTTTGAGTAGTAGTGCTAGTACCCACATGAGGCTCATAAGGTGTTGCCTTGGATATTATAGCCTCATGAGCTAACTTTAGCCTCTCATGAGAGGCTAGAAGATCCTCATAGGAGCTAGAAAGCTTTCCATGATTTTCTTCCAATTTCCCATAATTGCTAGTTAGCAATTTAAGTTGAGCCCTTAGCTCAACATTCTCCTTCAAGATAGATGCTTCACAAGAAGTAGAGTTAGTAGCACAAGCATCATTATTAATAGAAATGGGAGAAGGCAAGTTGTCATGCTCTTTTAGATAAGAAGCTTTAAGTTGCTCATGCGACTCGGTGAGTTTGGTGAGCGCACTCTCTATAGCCCTTGAGCCCTTTTTGAGTTGCTCAAAATCCTCAAGGAGTTTAGCATTAACAAACACAAGCTTATCATTTTTTAGCTTTAGTTCATTTGCCACCTCAAGAGCTCTATCATGGTTTTCCTTTTCTCTAGACAATTCTAGAGCAAAGGTTTCCTCAAGAGCTTCCTTGGCGGTTTCTTCAAGTTCATCCTTTAGAGATGCCACATCATTGGCATACTCTCGTTCAAGAGCACCCATTTTATCAATGGTGTTCTCATGCATCCAAATAAGTTTTTGGCTCTCAATAGCGGTAGTCAAGATTTCAAAGAAGTGAGTGCTAGCAATTTTATCTTTGCAAATAACCTTGAATACGCTCTTACCCTTATCGCGTAGAGAGACAACCCAATCCTCTTCTTCATATTCATCCTCATCCTTATCACCACGAGACATATTAGGTTCCATGGTAGGAGGTACCGTGGAACCCTTGGCCATAAGGCATATATGAGGACCGTGAGATAAAGATGAGGAGTTACTTGAGGCTCCTTTCAAGATATTGTCTTGACCAATAGAATGTTTGGTTTCCTCTACAATGTTAGTCACACAACAACTAGAGGAAATAGAAGCATTTTTATCATGGCCACAAGACAAAGCAAGCATATCATCATTAGATTTATTCAAGCAACTTACACATGATATGCAAGGACTATCAACACAAGCATGTAAATCATTTCTAGTGCTAGATGTGTTTAAGTCCACAAATGAACCATTGCAATGAGATATAGATGAAGAATCATCAATAGAAAGCCCAATATCAACATTGCAATTTTCATCAGCACTCACCATATCATTACCTTGTGTCTTACCACACTTTCGTGAAGTGGATGAAGATAAGAACTCATCACGGCCGGAAGTGGAAGCAATACAATCATCCTCAATAATATTGGACACATCATATTTGTCTTTAAGCTTTGTCCATAATTCATGAGCGCTCCCAAAGGGCATGATTGAAGAAGTAACTACATTGCTCACAACAATGGAAAACACATGAGAAGCAAGAGCATCGAGGCAAGAGTTTTTCTCCTCCTCAAGAGATAAATTTTGAGGATCCTTAGGAGAAGAAAAACCCATGTCAAGAAATCGCTCCATGTCCGGGGACATACCCCGTAAAATTTTAAGCACATAAATTTTCCATAGAGCATAATTTGTGCCATCAAATATAAACAAGTTATTGTGCACTAATCCCCTAACCGACATCTTTACTCTCAAGGCGGTGAAGCCTAAGAATGAGAGACCTTGCTCTGATACCAATTGAAAGGACACAGATGTCGCCTAGAGGGGGGTGAATAGGCGTTTTAAAACTTTTACGACATGGGCTTAACAAATGCAGAATAAAACTAGCGTTTACTTTGTCAAGCCCAAAGCCTATATACTATGGTTCACCTATGTGCACCAACAACTTATGCTAAGCAATACAAGCAAGTATGTGATAGCAAGATATATATAACTTCAAGCACGATGGCTATCACAAGGTAAAGTGCATAAGAAAAGAGCTCGGGTATAGAGATAACCGAGGCACGCGGGAGACGACGATGTAGCCCGAAGTTCACACTCTTGCGAGTGCTACTCTCCGTTGGAGCGGTGTGGAGGACAAGTCACTCCAAATGCACGAGGGCCACCGTATTCTCCTCGAGAATTCCCACCAAGAGGGATGTCCTCGATCCACTATGTAACCTTAGGGAGGTTACTGAACCCGCACAAAGCTTGGGGCTATCTCCACAACTTAATTGGAGGCTCCCAACAAATTGCCACAAAGGCCTTGCCCTTGAAGAATCTCCACAACTTAATTGGAGTCCCCAAGAACACCACAAAGATGCCACAAAGGCCTTGCCCTTGAAGATTCTCCACAACATAATTGGAGTCCCCAAGAACACCACAAAGATGCCTGATGTCTACGCCCCCCTCCTTTTCCTGTAGACAGTGTTGGGCCTCCAAGAGCAGAGGTTTGTAGAACAGCAGCAAGTTTTCCCTTAAGTGGATCACCCAAGGTTTATCGAACTCAGGGAGGAAGAGGTCAAAGATATCCCTCTCATGCAACCCTGCAACCACAAAGCAAGAAGTCTCTTGTGTCCCCAACACACCTAATAGGTGCACTAGTTCGGCGAAGAGATAGTGAAATACAGGTGGTATAAATAAGTATGAGCAGTAGCAACGGTGCCAGAAAATAGCTTGCTGGCGTGTAGTTGATGGTGGTAGTATTGCAGCAGTAGTAACGCAGTAAAACAGTAAACAAGCAGCGATAGCAGTATTTAGGAACAAAGCCTAGGGATTACACTTTTACTAGTGGACACTCTCAACATTGATCACATAACAGAATAGATAAATGCATACTCTACACTCTTGTTGGATGATGAACACATTGCGTAGGATTACACGAACCCTCAATGCCGGAGTTAACAAGCTCCACAATTCAATGTTCATATTTAAATAACCTTAGAGTGCATGAAAGATCAATTCGACTAAACCAAGTACTAGCATAGCATGCACACTGTCACCTTCATGCTATGTAGGAGGAATAATACACATCAATACTATCATAGCAATAGTTAACTTCATAATCTACAAGAGATCATAATCATAGCATAAACCAAGTACTAACACGGATGCACACACTGTCACCATTACACCGTGCAGGAGGAATAAAACTACTTTAATAACATTACTAGAGTAGCACATAGATAAATTGTGATACAAAACACATTGCAATCATAAAGAGATATAAATAAGCACTTCACTATGCCATCCATAACAGTGAATAAGTATTCTGTGAAATATAGCCTAAGAGACCCACACGGTGCACACACTGTCACCTTTACACACGTGGGACAAGGAGTCTCCGGAGATCACATAAGTAAAATTCACTTGACTAGCATAATGACATCTAGATTACAAGCATCATCATATGAATTTCAATCATGTAAGGCAGCTCATGAGATTATTGTATTGAAGTACATAGGAGAGAGATTAACCACATAGCTACCGGTACAGCCCCGAGCCTCGATGGAGAACTACTCCCTCCTCATGGGAGCAGCAGCGGTGATGAAGATGGCGGTGGAGATGGCAGCGGTGTCGATGGAGGAGCCTTCCGGGGGCACTTCCCCGTTCCGGCAGCGTGCCGGAACAGAGACTCCTGTCCCCCAGATCTTGGCGTCGCGGTGGCGGCGGCTCTGGAAGGTTTCTGTGGGTTTCATCGAACGTGATAGGGTTTTCGCGACGGAGGCTTTAAATAGGCGGAAGGGCAGCCTCGGAGGGGGCCTGGGGCCACCACACCATAGGGCGGCGCGGCCCCCCCTCTGGCCGTGCCAGGGTGTAGTGTGGGGCCCCCAGGGCTTCCCTCTGGCGGCTCTCGGGTGTTCTGGATGCTTAGGGCAAAATAGGAACCCGGGCGTTGATTTCGTCCGATTCTCGAGAATATTTCGTTACTAGGATTTCTGAAACCAAAAACAGCAGAAACAGAACCGGCACTTCGGCATCTTGTTAATAGGTTAGTTTCAGAAAATGCACGAATATGACATAAAGTGTGCATAAAACATGTAGATAACATCAATAATGTGGCATGGAACATAAGAAATTATCGATACGTCGGAGACGTATCAGCATCCCCAAGCTTAGTTCTGCTCGTCCCGAGCAGGTAAAACGATAACAAAGATAATTTCTGGAGTGACATGCCATCATAACTTTGATCATACTATTTGTAAAGCATATGTAGTGAATGCAGCGATCAAAACAATGTATATGACATGAGTAAACAACTGAATCATAAAGCAAAGACTTTTCATGAATAGTACTTCAAGACAAGCATCAATAAGTCTTGCATAAGAGTTAACTCATAAAGCAATAATTCATAGTAAAAGCATTGAAGCAACACAAAGGAAGATTAAGTTTCAGCGCTTGCTTTCAACTTGTAACATGTATATCTCATGGATATTGTCATCATAGAGTAATATAATAAGTGCAATATGCAAGTATGTAGGAATCAATGCACAGTTCACACAAGTGTTTGCTTCTTGAGGTGGAGAGAAATAGGTGAACTGACTCAACAATAAAAGTAAAAGAATGGTCCTCCATAGAGGAAAAGCATCGATTGCTATATTTGTGCTAGAGCTTTGGTTTTGAAAACATGAAACAATTTTGTCAACGGTAGTAATAAAGCATATGTATCATGTAAATTATATCTTACAAGTTGCAAGCCTCATGCATAGTATACTAATAGTGCCCGCACCTTGTCCTAATTAGCTTGGACTACTCGGATCATCGCAATGCACATGTTTTAACCAAGTGTCACAAAGGGGTACCTCTATGCCGCTGTACAAAGGTCTAAGGAGAAAGCTCGCATTGGATTTCTCGCTATTGATTATTCTCAACTTAGACATCCATACCGGGACAACATAGACAACAGATAATGGACTCCTCTTTTATGCATAAGCATGTAACAACAATTAATAATTTTCTCATATGAGATTGAGGATATATGTCCAAGACTGAAACTTCCACCATGGATCATGGCTTTAGTTAGCGGCCCAATGTTCTTCTCTAACAATATGCATGCTTAACCATAAGGTGGTAGATCTCTCTTACTTCAGACAAGACGAACATGCATAGCAACTCACATGAAATTCAACAAAGAGTAGTTGATGGCGTCCCAGTGAACATGGTTATCGCACAACAAGCAACTTAATAAGAGATAAAGTGCATAAGTACATATTCAATACCACAATAGTTTTTAAGCTATTTGTCCCATGAGCTATATATTGCAAAGGTGAATGATGGAATTTTAAAGGTAGCACTCAAGCAATTTACTTTGGAATGGCGGAAAATACCATGTAGTAGGTAGGTATGGTGGACACAAATGGCATAGTGGTTGGCTCAAGTATTTTGGATGCATGAGAAGTATTCCCTCTCGATACAAGGTTTAGGCTAGCAAGGCTTATTTGAAACAAACACAAGGATGAACCGGTGCAGCAAAACTCACATAAAAGACATATTGAAAACATTATAAGACTCTACACCATCTTCCTTGTTGTTCAAACTCAATACTAGAAATTATCTAGACCTTAGAGAAACAAAATATGCAAACCAAATTTTAGCATGCTCTATGTATTTCTTCATTAATGGGTGCAAAGCATATGATGCAAGAGCTTAAACATGAGCACAACAATTGCCAAGTATCACATTACCCAAGACATTTATAGCAATTACTACATGTATCATTTTCCAATTCCAACCATATAACAATTTAACGAAGAAGAAACTTCGCCATGAATACTATGAGTAGAAACTAAGGACATACTTGTCCATATGCTACAGCGGAGCGTGTCTCTCTCCCATAAAGTGAATGCTAGGATCCATTTTATTCAAACAAAACAAAAAACAAAAACAAACCGACGCTCCAAGCAAAGCACATAAGATGTGATGGAATAAAAATATAGTTTCAGGGGAGGAACCTGATAATGTTGTCGATGAAGAAGGGGATGCCTTGGGCATCCCCAAGCTTAGACGCTTGAGTCTTCTTAGAATATGCAGGGGTGAACCACCGGGGCATCCCCAAGCTTAGAGCTTTCACTCTCCTTGATCATGTTGCATCATACTCCTCTCTTGATCCTTGAAAACTTCCTCCACACCAAACTTAGAACAACTCATTAGAGGGTTAGCGACAATAAAAATTAACATGTTCAGAGGTGACATAATCATTCTTAACACTTCTGGACATTGCATAAAGCTACTGGACATTCATGGATCAAAGAAATTCATCCAACATAGCAAGAGAGGCAATGCGAAATAAAAGGCAGAATCTGTCAAAACAGAACAGTTCGTATTGACGAATTTTATCGAGGCACCAGACTTGCTCAAATGAAAATGCTCAAATTGAATGAAAGTTGCGTACATATCTGAGGATCACTCACGTAAATTGGCATAATTTTCTGAGTTACCTACAGAGAAAACAGCCCAGATTCGTGACAGCAAAGAAATCTGTTTCTGTGCAGTAATCCAAATCTAGTATGAACTTTACTATCAACGACTTTACTTGGCACAACAAAACACTAAACTAAGATAAGGAGAGGTTGATACAGTAGTAAACAACTTCCAAGACAAAAAATAAAAACAAAGTACTGTAGTAAAAACATGGGTTGTCTCCCAAGAAGTTCTTTCTTTATAGCCATTAAGATGGGCTCAGCAATTTTAATGATGCACTCGCAAGAAATAGTATTTGAAGCAAAAGAGAGCATCAAGAGGCAAATTCAAAACACATTTAAGTATAACATGCTTCCTATGCATAGGAGTCTTGTAAATAAACAAGTTCATGAAGAGCAAAGTGACAAGCATAGGAAGATAAAACAAGTGTAGCTTCAAAAATTTCACCATGTAGAGAGGCATTTTAGTAACACGAAAATTTCTACAACCATATTTTCCTCTCTCATAATAACTTTCAGTAGTATCATGAGCAAACTCAACAATATGACTATCACATAAAGCATTCTTATCATGAGTCTCATGCATAAAATTATTACTCTCCACATAAGCATAATCAATTTTATTAGTAATAGTGGGAGCAAATTCAACAAAGTAGCTATCATCAAATATAGGAGGCATATTGTAATCATAATCAAATTTATCCTCCATAACAGGTGGTACCAAAAGATTACTATCATTATAATCATCATAAATAGGAGGCAAAGTATCATCAAAGAAAATTTTCTCCTCAATGCTTGGGGGACTAAAAAGATCATGAAAACCAGCTTCCCCAAGCTTAGAACTTTCTATATCATTATCAACAATGGTGTTCAAAGCGTTCATACTAATATTACTACCAGCATGCAAATAAGATTCCATAGGTTTTTTAATTTTCGCATCAAACAATCCATGTTTTAAATCAGGAAATAGCATAAGAAGCTCATTCTTGTCCATTATGCCAAACTAGTGTAAACAAGAAACAAAAAGTTGCAATTGCAGGATCTAAAGGAAATAGCTTCGAGTACTTACGACGCCGGAAAATAGCTTGGTAGCCGAGGTCCGGAGTGTGAGTACCTTTTACCTTTCCTCCCCGGCAACGGCGCCAGAAAATAGCTTGATGTCTACGCCCCCCTCCTTTTCCTGTAGACAGTGTTGGGCCTCCAAGAGCAGAGGTTTGTAGAACAGCAGCAAGTTTTCCCTTAAGTGGATCACCCAAGGTTTATCGAACTCAGGGAGGAAGAGGTCAAAGATATCCCTCTCATGCAACCCTGCAACCACAAAGCAAGAAGTCTCTTGTGTCCCCAACACACCTAATAGGTGCACTAGTTCGGCGAAGAGATAGTGAAATACAGGTGGTATAAATAAGTATGAGCAGTAGCAACGGTGCCAGAAAATAGCTTGCTGGCGTGTAGTTGATGGTGGTAGTATTGCAGCAGTAGTAACGCAAAGAAACAAGAAACAAGCAGCGATAGCAGTATTTAGGAACAAGGCCTAGGGATTACACTTTCACTAGTGGACACTCTCAACATTGATCACATAACAGAATAGATAAATGCATACTCTACACTCTTGTTGGATGATGAACACATTGCGTAGGATTACACGAACCCTCAATGCCGGAGTTAACAAGCTCCACAATTCAATGTTCATATTTAAATAACCTTAGAGTGCATGAAAGATCAATTCGACTAAACAAAGTACTAGCATAGCATGCACACTGTCACCTTCATGCTATGTAGGAGGAATAATACACATCAATACTATCATAGCAATAGTTAACTTCATAATCTACAAGAGATCATAATCATAGCATAAACCAAGTACTAACACGGATGCACACACTGTCACCATTACACCGTGCAGGAGGAATAAAACTACTTTAATAACATTACTAGAGTAGCACATAGATAAATTGTGATACAAAACACATTGCAACATAAAGAGATATAAATAAGCACTTCACTATGCCATCCATAACAGTGAATAAGTATTCTGTGAAATATAGCCTAAGAGACCCACACGGTGCACACACTGTCACCTTTACACACGTGGGACAAGGAGTCTCCGGAGATCACATAAGTAAAATTCACTTGACTAGCATAATGATATCTAGATTACAAGCATCATCATATGAATCTCAATCATGTAAGGCAGCTCATGAGATTATTGTATTGAAGTACATAGGAGAGAGATTAACCACATAGCTACCGGTACAGCCCCGAGCCTCGATGGAGAACTACTCCCTCCTCATGGGAGCAGCAGCGGTGATGAAGATGGCGGTGGAGATGGCAGCGGTGTCGATGGAGGAGCCTTCCGGGGGCACTTCCCCGTTCCGGCAGCGTGCCGGAACAGAGACTCCTGTCCCCCAGATCTTGGCGTCGCGGTGGCGGCGGCTCTGGAAGGTTTATGTGGGTTTCGTCGAACGTGATAGGGTTTTCGCGACGGAGGCTTTAAATAGGCGGAAGGGCAGCCTCGGAGGGGGCCTGGGGCCACCACACCATAGGGCGGCGCGGCCCCCCCTCTGGCCGCGCCAGGGTGTAGTGTGGGGCCCCCAGGGCTTCCCTCTGGCGGCTCTCGGGTGTTCTGGATGCTTCCGGGCAAAATAGGAACCTGGGCGTTGATTTCGTTCGATTCCGAGAATATTTCGTTACTAGGATTTCTGAAACCAAAAACAGCAGAAAACAGGAACTGGCACTTCGGCATCTTGTTAATAGGTTAGTTCCAGAAAATGCACGAATATGACATAAAGTGTGCATAAAACATGTAGATAACATCAATAATGCGGCATGGAACATAAGAAATTATCGATACGTCGGAGACGTATCAATGCCACAAAGGCCACTAAGCCGTCTAGGGTCCAAAGACCCAAGAGAAACAACCTTCTTGCTTTCACTTCCACGAATCACCGTGGAGAACTCAAACCGATGCACCAACTAATGCAATGGCAAGAACACCACAAAGATGCTCAAGTCCTTCTCTCTCAAATTCCAACAAAGCTACAAAAGCTATTGTGGGAATAAGAGATGAAGAACAAATAGGAGGAGGAACACCAAATTTCTCCAAGATCTAGATCTAGTGGATTCCCCTCACAAAGAGAGGGATTTGATTGGTGAAGATGTAGATCTAGATCTCCTCTATCTTTCTCTCAAATAGATGCAAGATTCATGGGAGGGAGAGGGAGATAGCAAGCTCAAATAAGGTCAACAATGGAGGCAAAAACGAGCTCAAACGGTTGAGAAACTTTGGGGAAGAAGACCCCCTTAAATAGGGCAAGAGAAATCTGCCCGTTATGCACAAAACTCGTCAAAACCGGAACTTCCGGTCATTTGGGGTGGAACTTCCGCCCCCCGGAAGTTCCGGCCAACTTCCGGGTGAAGTAGGGCGCCCCTGGAATGCCCCCGGTATGTTTTCTGCGTGCAGATTCGTCATTTCCGGAAGTTCGGCGGAACTAGGGCGGAAGTTCCGGCCACCGGAACTTCCGGCCAACTTCCGGCCAAAAAACTGCTTCACGGAAACTTGAATAACTTTTGCATCCGGACTCCGATTTTGATGATCTTGGGCTCGTTTCGAAGCTAGTAACAAGCTCTACAAGATCATGCAGGGAACCATCATAGTCCAGTAAGTTAGGATAGAAACAAATGATGAAAGGTTTGACCTATCTAAAAAAGACATGCCGGTAAAACCTCCAACCTCGAAAATGCAACAACTTGAGTTGGGAAACTCGGATTTGGGTGAAACCAATTTTGTTGTAAAGAAGATGACAAGAGCTACCCCACAAAGAGTGAAAAGCTTAAGAACAAGTGGGGTAGGTTTTTCTATGTATTTTAGAGTGAAACCTCTCAAGACGAGAAACCGAGAAAAACTCCAATATCAAAAACGCAACAAGAGATTCATGCGGAATCCGTTTTCGATGAACTAGAGCTTGTCATGAGAATAAGCACAAGCTCTAAAACACCATATGGATAAGATACAAATAACAACCAAGAAAGATGATGCAAGGATGCAAAGGTTTGAGCTCTCCGAAGGATACGATCGAGTTACTCACTCGAGAGCCCTCTTGATAGTACGGCAACTAAACTATAAACCGGTCTCCAACTACACTATGAGACCGGTGAGAAAGAAACCCTATCAAGAGCAAACCTTATACTTGCGCATTCCACTTGAGCTCGATGATGACGATCTTGACCGCAACAAGATGGAACGCCTTTCTTGCTTGTGCTTGCTTGACGAAGTCTTGTAGATTGCTCCCCCATAAACCACCATGGGAGAGCTTCTTCTTCGGCGCAACTTCACATATCCATGATCACCATATGGATGGCAAGAGTCAATCAAAGGATCTCTTCAAGATGGCTCATCTTGAACTTGCACTTCATTTCTTCATACTTCATCATGTTGATGTCTTGAAGTAACTTGAGGGCTCACTTCATCTTCATCTTCAAGACATACTTGACACTTGATATCCTTCATCAATTTCTTCTTATTGCAACCTAATACAAACATGTTGATGTCCTGAAGTAACTTGATGGCTCACTTCATCTTCATCTTCAAGACATACTTGACACTTGATATCCTTCATCAAATTCTTCTTATTGCAATCTTGAAGCCAACATATGGTTCAAGAATTGCCTATGGACAACTCCTACAAATATAACTCAATGCAAACATTAGTCCATAGGGATTGTCATTAATTACCAAAACCACACATGGGGGCTCCGTGCACTTTCAACAAGGCCACCGCCCACGGGAATGTCCCAATCTCCTATGTGAGGTATGCAAGGCCAAGGGTCACGAGGCATGGCAATGCACAAAGCCAAGCGCCAAGACGCTCTACTTCGACGAGCTACAAGCCCAAGCCACCAAGAAGCCTACGGCGCCAACACTTCAAGATGAAGACCTCCAAGGCCATCGCAAGGATGATGTGGATCCGAGCCTAGCTCTCCACAACACTACGGCGCCACCGATGGATGACGACTTGGGAGGCGATGGAGTTGAAATGGTTGAGCATGGGAATTTCCCTTCAACCAAGGAGGCGCATGGAGATGAGAAAGTCGAGCCTACTCCCCTATGCTTCATTGATGAGTTGGTACCAATCCCATGTGAGCATGAGAGCCACTTAGCCCACTTGAGTGAGAGTGATAGTGAGTTGAGTGACCTCCACCCCATATGTGAGTTTGAGTGCTTCCGTTTGGAGGACATGAGTGATACACTAAGTTCCACGGAGGACGAGTTCCCGCTCATGGAGACGATGTACATGGTGCATGAAGATGATGATATCTCACCATGCTTGCTCCAAGATGGACATGTCGACCACATGGATCCTCCTACTTCCACAACACCTACCTCAAATGAGTCGGCCTACAAAGGTAACAACATAGGTGTTGATGATGCCATGATCCCACTAGTGGACATAATGACTTATGAGTGCATGCATGATCTTGATGATACATTTGCCACGTCACATGCTACTTTCATATTCCCATGCGATGCTTTGCTTGATAACATGGTTGATCATGTGGAATTGATTGCGTGTGATACCATGACCATGACATGCTATGAGAGTTTCAATTTTTCTACGATTGCTTGCAATATGTCACCCAATTGCTCTTTCCAATGTATTGCTTGCAATGATAATGACAAGGATGACATTAGCTTCCGCATGCTTTGCCCACAATGTTTACACTCTTCCATGATCCTTGCATCCAAGATTGTGAACACTTGCTCTTTCTTATGCTTGGTATGCAAGAATGCTTATTTCATTGTCCACGAGATGGCCCCCATAGCCTTCTCACTTTTTGAGGATCATGAGTTACCACATGCCATGAATGCACCTTCTTGCCATATGCACCATCGCCATGCAATTCATACTATCTTGATTGACACTAATGGTGATGTGCACAAGACATGGAACATCATGATGGATGATGTGTTCCTCTACCATGCACACACGCTTTTTGTTTTAGGTACCCGAATGACAACTTCCACCGCTACGGAGCATGAGCTCACGAAACGTGCAATTGAGAGCTACCCCAACACGGACGAGATACATGATCCAACCCATGGGATTCACGCCAAAGGGTATGTTCCCAATTGTCTTCGCCCTCGTGTGTTTCCGGCTTGTCTTGTCGAGCTTTCGGTTTGGTCCAATGCCTCGTCACCTCTTTTGCTTCTTTTGCAACATATCGTTAAACATCTTGTTGGCACAATGATTGTTGTATGTCTTGATATTATCATCATACACTCCGAGAATCTCAAGGACCATGTCATACATGTGAGAGACACCTTATGCATCTTGTGCCATGATACGTCTCCGACGTATCGATAATTTCTTATGTTCCATGCCACATTATTGATGTTATCTACATGTTTTATGCACACTTTATGTCATATTCGTGCATTTTCTGGAACTAACCTATTAACAAGATGCCGAAGTGCCGATTCTTGTTTTCTGCTGTTTTTGGTTTCAGAAATCCTAGTAAGGAAATATTCTCGGAATTGGACGAAATCAACGCCCAGGGGCCTATTTTTCCATGAAGCTTCCAGAAGTCCGAAGACGAGACGAAGAGGGGCCACGAGGCAGCCAGAGCATAGGGCGGCGCGGCCCCTGCCCTGGCCGCGCGGCCCTATGGTCTGGGCCCCTCGCGCCGCCTCTTGACCTACCCTTCCGCCTACTTAAAGCCTCCGTGACGAAACCCCGATGCATCGAGAGCCACGATACGGAAAACCTTCCAGAGACGCCGCCAACGCCGATCCCATCTCGGGGGATCCAGGAGATCGCCTCCGGCACCCTACCGGAGAGGGGAATCATCTCCCGGAGGACTCTACGCCGCCATGGTCGCCTCCGGTGTGATGTGTGAGTAGTCTACCCCTGGACTATGGGTCCATAGCAGTAGCTAGATGGTTGTCTTCTCCCCATTGTGCTTCATTGTCGGATCTTGTGAGCTGCCTAACATGATCAAGATCATCTATCTGTAATTCTATATGTTGCGTTTGTTGGGATCCGATGAATAGAGAATACTTGTTATGTTGATTATCAAAGTTATATCTATGTGTTGTTTATGATCTTGCATGCTCTCCGTTACTAGTAGATGCTCTGGCCAAGTAGATGCTTGTAACTCCAAGAGGGAGTACTTATGCTCGATAGTGGGTTCATGCTCGCATTGACACAGGGACAGTGACAAAGTTCTAAGGTTGTGTTGTGCTGTTGCCACTAGGGATAAAACATTGATGCTATGTCTAAGGATGTTGTTGTAGATTACATTACGGTGCATACTTATTGCAATTGTCTGTTGCTTTGCAACTTAATACTGGAGGGGGTTCGGATGATAACCTGAAGGTGGACTTTTTAGGCATAGATGCAGTTGGATGGCGGTCTATGTACTTTGTCGTAATGCCCAATTAAATCTCACTATACTCATCATGATATGTATGTGCATGGTCATGCCCTCTTTATTTGTCAATTGCCCAACTGTAATTTGTTCACCCAACATGCTGTTTATCTTATGGGAGAGACACCTCTAGTGAACTGTGGACCCCGGTCCAATTCTCTTTACTGAAATACAATCTACTGCAATACTTGTTTCTTGTTTTACGCAAACAATCATCTTCCACACAATACGGTCAATCCTTTGTTACAGCAAGCCGGTGAGATTGACAACCTCACTGTTTCGTTGGGGCAAAGTACTTTGGTTGTGTTGTGCAGGTTCCACGTTGGCGCCGGAATCCCTGGTGTTGCGCCGCACTACATCCCGCCGCCATCAACCTTCAACGTGCTTCTTGGCTCCTACTGGTTCGATAAACCTTGGTTTCTTACTGAGGGAAACTTGCTGCTGTACGCATCACACCTTCCACTTGGGGTTCCCAACGAGCGTGTGCTTTACGCGTCATCATGCCACATGTCACTCATAAAGTTGCTCTTCTTTGGATTTCTCGTTTCATCTTTGGCATTTGACATGGATGCTTTGACACTTGAGGATACCCATACTTGGCTCACGCCAACCATACTTTCCCAAGCTAGAAGCTTCCATCCCTTTGCCATTGCACATAACAATTTTGCCCAAAATTTTGCCGCCGATACTTTCCTTTTGATTGTTCCATTTGTGTGGGACAATGCTACACATCACATTTTTGACACTTTACAAACCAAACTTTTACATGCACAAACTTTTGCCCCACCAAATTTTGGATACATCGACCTTCTTTTGGTTCCCATTTTTGCCAAATGCCTCTTGGAGAAACGACTTGATGCTTCGTATGTGATTGAGAGCCTCTTGTTCGCCGATCACCAAATTGGCATCCACAAGCTTTCCATTCGCAAGTTGTTTTTCCCCAAGTTCTTCTTCGACCGCGACTTTGTCCATCCATTACTACATGGGAGAACCGTCATGGCCTACATCATCGTTGAGGAGGAACAAGAGTCGAGGACGACTCTTCCCCAAGGGGGGGGGGGGGAGATGATGCGGGGTGGCTTTCGGACACCTCCACCTCAAGACCGTCAAGTGCAGCCCCGCCTAACGACGACGCTACACCATGGCCACGGAATCCCCCAAGTGGACCGACAACCCGAACCTACGCGATACATGACAAGGTGAACTCCTTCCTCTCGATACTCGACCTCGTCAATACCTTGGATGGTATACTACTTCATGCCAATGTATTACATGTGGTTAGGTACAAACATCGACAAGAGATCACAAGGGGGAGTCCATCATGCTTAAGGGAGAAGAAGAGAAGAAGAAGGAAGGAAGAAGAAAGAAGAAGAGAAGAAGAAGAAAGAAGAGAAGAGGAGAAGAAGGTTGGGGCCGGCTGGAGCCTCCACCCAGGGCAGGCTGGAGCCTCCACCTGGGGCCGGCCGGAGCCTCCACCCAGGGCTGGCCGGCTAGAGCCTCCAGGCTGCCAAGTTGGCCGCGCGGGAAGGAGGGACTCCGGTACCTTGCCTGGAGCCTCCACCCAGGCCTGGCCGGTACCTCCGGCCGAGGTACCGCCCGAGGTACCGCTCGCGCGCCAAGTACCCTGGACATTTGCTCTCCAATTTGAAGGCTTTCCGGTACCTCCACCGGAGGTACCGCCCGTGGTACCGCCCGCACGTAAATCAACCCAGATCTGAACCGTTGATCGCCATCGTGCGGCTGTAACTTGTTTACCTCTTTCCCCAAACTACCCTTGACTTGAATCTGGCTATATGTATCTCCCGTGCTCCTCATTTGTAGGGTTAGACAAGATTTGGCTTAGAATACATTTTGAGCTTTGTCTCCCTAGGGTATCATCCCTCTGTAATCAAGGCAACCCTTGTTGTTGATTGGATTTGTGAGTGAGATTCTAGTGTGGTGCACTCTCTCTCCCTCACCGATCTCCGTCTCCAACACCGGTCTCTCACCTCAGAATTCTACCGCGGTCTCTTCCGTGGGTGATTCTATTGGCGTGGTCCATCGGGCCATGGGGGTAAGTATCGATTGTATCGGGTTGGTGTGCGTGCGTGTTTCCTCGTGTTCTTCGCGTTCGTCGTGTTCATCGTGTTCTTCGTTTCCCCTCTTTTCCCCTTTTGATTCCGGGTCAATTCGCGAGATCGGGCCACAAACGGGGTCCTAGACCTCATCAGAATGGCATGTTGAGATCCTTTATAAGATCTTGTAGTTGTTCCTTACTTAAGGTGTTGTTTGTTGTAAAACTAATTCTATTTGATCTAGCCCATAGATCAAATCATCTCTACCCAAAATAAGGTTTTAGGAAAGATTACAGTGAAGTTTATAGCGCTTGACTTGATGATCTACTTCAATTCCAGCAAGTCAAGTGAAACTTCAGTTACTGTGGTAAGTTTTATTTGAAGCGCGAAAATTCCCCGGATTTTCTATGCATGAATGCAATGCACACTATGGTTTTCTCTCATTTTATAGCCTCTAAACCTGGGATATTACAGTCTGAACCCTTGGGTGTTCCACCTATATAACGAGGAGGAGGGGGGCTGACTGGCCACACCAAGGCTGCCCTGGATGCACCCCCTCTCTCCCTAAACCCTAGCACCCCACCATCCTCCACCTCTCTCCCGCACGGCGACGACTGATGTCTACTCACGCTTCTATTCCTGTAGACAGTGTTGGGCCTCCAAGAGCAGAGGTTTGTAGAACAACAGCAAGTTTCCCTTAAGTGAATCACCCAAGGTTTATCGAACTCAGGGAGGTAGAGGTCAAAGATATCCCTCTCAAGCAACCCTGCAATTACGATACAAGAAGTCTCTTGTGTCCCCAACACACCTAATACACTTGTCAGATGTATAGGTGCACTAGTTCGGCGAAGAGATAGTGAAATACAAGTAATATGGATGAATATGAGTGGTAATAGCAATCTGAAATAAATATGGCAGCGAGTAAACATGCAGTGGAACAGTAAATAAACGGTGTTTCGATGTTTGGAAACAAGGTCTAGGGATCATACTTTCACTAGTGGACACTCTCAACATTGATCACATAACTGAATAGATAAATGCTAATTTCTCTACACTCTCTTGTTGGATGACAAACACCATTCATTGTGTAGGGCTACAAGAGCTCCCTCAAGCCGGAGTTAACAAGCTCCACAACATCCGGTGTTCATATTTAAGTAACCTTTAGAGTGCATGATAGACCATTGCAATTTAGACCGAGTACTAACATAGCATGCACACTGTCACCGTCAGGCTATGAAAGGGGGAATAGATCACATCAATACTATCATAGTAATAGTTAACTCCATAATCTACAAGAGATTACAATCATAACCTATGCCAAGTACTACATGATGCACACACTGTCAACATTACATCATGGAGGAGGAATAGAGTACTTTAATAACATCACTAGAGTAGCACATAGATTAATAGTGATAGAAAGCTCATCATATGGATCTCAATCATGTAAGGCAGCTCATGAGATCATTGTATTGAAGTACATGGGAGAGAGATGAACCACATAGCTACCGGTACAACCCTTTAGCCTCGAGGGAGAACTACTCCCTCCTCATCATGGGAGACAGCGATGGCGATGAAGATGGCGGTGGTGTCGATGGAGATGCCTTCCGGGGGCAATTCCCCGTCCCGGCAGGGTGCCGGAACAGAGACTTCTGTCCCCCAAATCTTGGCTTCGCGATGGCGGCGGCTCTGGAACTTTTCTCGTATCGTGGCTTATTGGTGTCGCAGTTTTAGGTCACGAGGGACTTTATAGGCGAAGAGACGGAGTCAGAAGAGTCCCGAGGGGCCCACCCCATAGGGTGGGGCGGCCACCCCTCTGGCCGCGCTGACCTATGGTGTGGAGGCCCTGGGCCTCCCCCTGGCTTGCCCTTCTGGCTCCGTGAGTCTTCCGGCAAAATAGAATTTCTTTGATTTTTCTGGATTTTTCCGAGCACTTTGGTTTTTGGGCCTTTTCTGCAATAAACAGACATAATAAACAGAAACTGGCACTGTGGCATCTTGTTAATAGGTTAGTCCAATAAATGCCATAATATGATATAAAGTGCATATAAAACATGTGAGTATTGTCATAAAACTAGCATGGAACATAAGAAATTATAGATACGTTTGAGACGTATCAAGCATCCCCAAGCTTAGTTCCTACCCGCCCTCGAGTAGGTAAACGATAACAAGGATAATTTCTGAAGTGACATGCTATCATAATCTTGATCAATACTATTGTAAAGCATATGAAATGAATGAAGTGACTCAAGACAATGATCTATAGTTGCTAACAAATAGATAACATATAGCAAAACTTTTCATGAATAGTACTTTCAAGACAAGCGTCAAAAGTCTTGCATAAGAGTTAACTCATAAAGCAATAGATTCAAAGTAGAGGCATTGAAGCAACACAAAGGAAGATTTAAGTTTCAGCAGTTGCTTTCAACTTTCAACATACATATCTCATGGATAATTGTCAACATAAAGTAATATGATAAATGCAAATAAGCAAGTATGTAAGAATCAATGCACAGTTGACACAAGTGTTTGCTTCTAGGATAGAAAGAAGTAGGTAAACTGACTCAACATAAAGTAGAAGAATGGCCATTCGCAGAGGGAAGCATGGATTTTTGTGCTAGAGCTTTTATTTTGAAAACATAGAAACAATTTTGTCAATGGTAGTAATAAAGCATATGTGTTATGCATAAGACATCTTATAAGTTGCAAGCATCATGCATAGATTACCAATAGTGCTCGCACATTGCCCTAATTAGCTTGGATTTACATGGATTATCATTGCATGACATATGTTTCAACCAAGTGTCACAAAGGGGTACCTCTATGCCGCCTATACAAAGGTCTAAGGAGAAAGTTCGCATTGGATTTCTCGCTTTTGATTATTCTCAACTTATACATCCATACCGGGACAACATAGACAACAGATAATGGACTCCTCTTTAATGCATAAGCATTCAACAACAAATAATATTCTCATAAGAGATTGAGGATTGATGTCCAAACTGAAACTTCCACCATGATACATGGCTTTAGTTAGCGGCCCAATGTTCTTCTCTAACAATATGCATACTCAAACCATTTGATCATGATAAATCACCCTTACTTCAGACAAGATGAACATGCATAGCAACTCACATGATATTCAACAAAGGTAATAGTTGATGGCGTCCCCAGAAACATGGTTACCGCTCAACAAGCAACTTATAAGAAATAAGATACATAAGTTACATATTCTTTACCACAATAGTTTTTAAGGCTATTTCCCCATGAGCTATATATTGCAAAGACAAGGAATGAAGTTTTAAAGGTAGCACTCAAGCAATTTACTTTGGAATGGCAGAGAAATACCACATAGTAGGTAGGTATGGTGGACACAAATGGCATAAGTTTTGGCTCAAGGTTTTGGATGCACGAGAAGAATTACCTCTCAGTACAAGGCTTTGGCTAGCAAGGTTGTTTGAAGCAAACACAAGTATGAACCGATACAGCAAAACTTACATAAGAACATATTGCAAGCATTATAAGACTCTACACTGTCTTCCTTGTTGTTCAAACACCTCACCAGAAAATATCTAGACTTTAGAGAGACCAATCATGCAAACCAAATTTCAACAGGCTCTACGGTAGTTCTCCACTAATAGGTTTAAACTACATGATGCAAGAACTTAATCATGATCTACTTGAGAGCTCAAAACAATTGCCAAGTATCAAATTATCCAAAACAATATGAGGCATTTTCTGTTTCCAACCAAATAACAATAAGTGCGGTAGCTTCCAACTTTTGCCATTGAACATTAAAAGTAAAAGCGAAGAACACCAGTGTTCATATGAAAAAGCAGAGCGTGTCTCTCTCCCACACAAGCATGATAGGATCAGATTTTATTCAAACACAAAACAAAAATAAAAACACATAGACGCTCCAAGTAAAGCGCATAAGATGTGACAGAATAGAAATATATTTTCACTAGAGGTGACCTGATAAGTTGTCGATGAAGAAGGGGATGCCTTGGGCATCCCCAAGCTTAGATGCTTGAGTCTTCTTGAAATATGCAGGGATGAACCACGGGGGCATCCCCAAGCTTAGAGTTTTCACTCTCCTTGATCATATTGTATCATCCTCCTCTCTTGACCCTTGAAAACTTCCTCCACACCAAACTCAAAACAAACTCATTAGAGGGTTAGTGCATAATGAAAAATTCACATATTCAGAGGTGACACAATCATTCTTAACACTTCTGGACATTGCTCAAAGCTACTGGAAGTTAATGGAACAAAGAAATCCATCAAACATAGCAAAATAGGCAATGCGAAATAAAAGGCAGAATCTGTCAAAACAGAACAGTCCGTAAAGACGAATTTTTCTGGGGCACTTAACTTGCTCAGATGAAAAAGCTCAAATTGTTGCGTACATATCTGAGGATCACGCACGTAAATTGGCAGATTTTTCTGAGTTACCTACAGAGAATACTACTCAAATTCGTGACAGCAAGAAGAAATCATTTCGCAAGTAATCCAAATCTAGTATTAACCTTACTATCAAAGACTTTACTTGGCACAACAATGCAATAAAATAAAGATAAGGAGTGGTTGCTACAGTAGTAACAACTTCCAAGACACAACAAAACAGTAGCAAAATAAAAACATGAGTTATCTCCAATGAAGTGCTTTCTTTATAGCCATTAAGATGGGCTCAGTAATTTTAATGATGCTCACATAAGGATGAGAGTTGAAGCAAAGAGAGCATCAAAAAGCAAGTATGAAACAAATTTAAGTCTAACCCACTTCCTATGAAAAGGGATCTTGTAAATAAACAAATTCATGAATAGCAAAGTGACAAGCATAGGAAGACAAAACACGAGTAACTTCAAGATTCTCAACATAAAGAGGGGAAACTTAATATTATTAAGATGCATATAACCATGTTTCCCTCTCTCATAATAACTTTCAGTAGTATCATGAACAAACTCAACAATATAACTATCACATAAAGCATTCTTATCATGAGTCTCATGCATAAAATAATTACTACTCCCAACATAAGCATAGTCATTCTTATTGATTGTAGTGGGAGCAAATTCAACAAAGTAGCTATCATTTTTATTCTCATCACCATAATCATCAAATATAGGAGGCATAGTATAATCATAATAAACTTTATCCTCCGTAGTAGGTGGACTGAAAATATGATAGTCATCATTGCAATCATCATATATAGGAGGTAAAGTATCATCAAAGTAAATTTTCTCCTCTATGCTTGGGGGACTAAAAATATCATGCTCATCAAAACCTGCTTCCCCAAGCTTAGAATTTTCCATAGCATTAGCAACAATGGTGTTCGAAGCGTTCATTCTAATAACATTGCTACTAGCATGCAAATAAGGGTCCATAGGTTTTTTAATTTTCGCATCAAACAATCCATGTCTTAACTCAGAAAATAGATTAAAAAGCTCACTGTTATTTTCCATTATGCCTAACTAGTGAAAAATAAAAACAAGAAACAAAAAGATGCAATTGCAGGATCTAAAGGAAATAGCTTCGAGCACTCACACACCGGCAACAGTGCTAGGAAATAGCTTAGTAGTCGGAGGATGTGAATACCTTTTACCTTACCTCCCCGGCAACGACGCCAGAAAATAGCTTGATGTCTACGGGTGCTTCTATTCTTGTAGACAGTGTTGGGCCTCCAAGAGCAGAGGTTTGTAGAACAGCAACAAGTTTCCCTTAAGTGAATCACCCAAGGTTTATCGAACTCAGGGAGGTAGAGGTCAAAGATATCCCTCTCAAGCAACCCTGCAATTACGATACAAGAAGTCTCTTGTGTCCCCAACACACCTAATACACTTGTCAGATGTATAGGTGCACTAGTTCGGCGAAGAGATAGTGAAATACAAGTAATATGGATGAATATGAGTGGTAATAGCAATCTGAAATAAATATGGCAGCGAGTAAACATGCAGTGGAACAGTAAATAAATAGTGTTTCGATGTTTGGAAACAAGGCCTAGGGATCATACTTTCACTAGTGGACACTCTCAACATTGATCACATAACTGAATAGATAAATGCTACTTTCTCTACACTCTCTTGTTGAATGACAAACACCATTCATTGTGTAGGGCTACAAGAGCTCCCTCAAGCCGGAGTTAACAAGCTCCACAACATCCGGTGTTCATATTTAAGTAACCTTTAGAGTGCATGATAGACCATTGCAATTTAGACCGAGTACTAACATTGCATGCACACTGTCACCGTCAGGCTATGAAAGGGGGAATAGATCACATCAATACTATCATAGTAATAGTTAACTCCATAATCTACAAGAGATTACAATCATAACCTATGCCAAGTACTACATGATGCACACACTATCAACATTACATCATGGAGGAGGAATATAGTACTTTAATAACATCACTAGAGTAGCACATAGATTAATAGTGATAGAAAGCTCATCATATGGATCTCAATCATGTAAGGCAGCTCATGAGATCATTGAATTGAAGTACATGGGAGAGAGAGATGAACCACATAGCTACCGGTACAGCCCTTTAGCCTCGAGGGAGAACTACTCCCTCTTCATCATGGGAGACAACGATGGCGATGAAGATGGCGGCGGTGTCGATGGAGATGCCTTCCGGGGGCAATTTCCCGTCCCGGCAGGGTGCCGGAACAGAGACTTCTGTCCCCCGAATCTTGGCTTCGCGATGGCGGCGGCTCTGGAACTTTTCTCGTATCGTGGCTTATTGGTGTCGAAGTTTTAGGTCACAAGGGACTTTATAGGCGAAGAGGCGGAGTCGGAAGAGTCCCGAGGGGGCCACCCCATAGGGTGGGGCGGCCACCCCTCTGGCCGCGCCGGCCTATGGTGTGGAGGCCTTGGGCCTCCCCCTGGCTTGCCCTTCTGGCTCCGTGAGTCTTCCGGCGAAATAGAATTTCTGTGATTTTTCTGGATTTTTCCGAGCACTTTGGTTTTTGGGCCTTTTCTGCAATAAACAGACATAATAAACAGAAACTGGCACTGTGACATCTTGTTAATAGGTTAGTCCAATAAATGCCATAATATGATATAAAGTGCATATAAAACATGTGAGTATTGTCATAAAACTAGCATGGAACATAAGAAATTATAGATACGTTTGAGACATATCAACGACAAAGCCTTGCAGGAGATCTCCACCACCACCGTCACCACGCCGTCATGCTGCCGGGATTTCGAGGAGGATCTACTACTTCCGCTTCCCGATGGAAAATGGAGAAGGACATCTTCATCAACAACGTACTTGTGACCGAGTGCGGAGGTGCTGCCCGATTGCGGCACCGTCGGGATCTTCTACTCTATCCTGAGAGCGGCAAGTTATCAGTTACATCATCCACGAGATCCATCTTGTTAAACGATTAGCAATCTTTGAGGGTATGTTGATCCCATCTCGTTGCTACCATCTAATAGATTAGATCTTGGCTTGTTGTTCGTTCTTGCGGTAGGATTTTTTTTTGTTTTCTATGCTACGAAACCCTACATGCTAGTGTTCGGATGTTTTCCAAGACGGTGATCCGTGTGTTTGGGCCAAAATATCTTCGCTCCCCAAACGATGAAGATGTGTAAAAGTTGCTTGCACATAATGAGAAGAGAGGTTGGTTGGGGATGCTAGGAAGTGTAGATTGTATGTACTGGAGGTGGAAGAATTGCCCGAAGGCATGGCATGGGCAATATTGTGGCAAGAGCCATGATCCTACCATTGATCTTGAGACGGTGGCATCGAAAGATTTATGGATTTGGCATTGTTTCTTTGGCTTGCTGGGATCACTCAACGAATCAATGTCTTGCATAGATCCCCTTTGCTCACCAAATTAGCTCACGGTGAGGCACCGACTTGCAACAACAAAGTTAATGGCCATGACTACACCATGGGGTATTATCTTGCCGATGGTAGCTACCCGGCATGGGCTACATTTGTGAAGACCATCTGAGAACAGAAAAGAAGCTCATTTCGCCAAAGCTCAAGAAGGATGCCAGAAGACATTGAAAGGGCATTCAGTGTTTTGCAAGCACGTTTTGCTACAGTGCATGGTCCGACTCGTTGGGACAAAAATACTCTATAGAACATCATGACTTATTGTGTGACTCTCCACGACATGATCATCGAAGATAAGAGAGGGTTAGACTTAGAGTTTTTCTATGACAATATTGGAACCCGTGTGCAACCTCAGAGAAACCCCGATCACATTCATGCTTTTTCTTGAGACCCATAGGAAAATTGAAGATGCAAGCACACATGAAAAACTCCACAAGGATCTCATTGATCGAGCACCAATGGATCCTCAAAGACAACAAATGATGTGCCCATTTCATTGTATTTCCTATTTGATTTGTAAAACTATTTGATTTGAGTTGAGCCATTGTTTATTTGAGTTGTAAGACTATTTGATTTGTATAAAATATTGTAATTTCATTATTCAGAATACTATAATTTGGACGATTATTGTGTGATGTGATGATGAAATGTTGTATTTGTTGTCTATATGAACCGTCGAAATTCGGTTATACTATATGGTTTCATTTAACAGTCCACGGGAAATATGCTGTTTCCCGGTTTACGCGTTTTCCGCGAACTAAACTTGACTGTTTACGGTTCATCTTTTACCGCTAGAGCTGCTCTAAGAGAAGGGCACATGCTGTGCAACAAAGTGACAATAGCGAAGAGGCTTGGCACGCGTCCATCGCCGCCCCACCTGCTCCGGGCTCTCCTCATCCCCATTCCACACCCTCGCCACCACGCCGGAGAAGAAAACCGAAAGAAAAAGAAAAAAAGAAAATTCAAACCAGAGTCCCCAGAGACAGCGACGAAAACGCTGCGACATTTCAAATCGAATCAACCACCCGCACCCCCGGAGTCCTCCCCAATTCGAAGATCCGTCGCCACGCTCCCAATTGACCCCCTCAATTCCAAGATCTTCGGCTTCGATCCTGGAGCTAGGGTTTGCAACTCTTCCTACCGAGCTGCGCGATCGCAGCGTCCGCCCGGAGGCTAGGGTTTAGATTGGGGGTACAACCCCGAGCGAGCTGTGGATTGAGATTTGGTAAGCCGTTGAGGCTCTGGATCAAACTGCGATGGTGGCGGCGACTGACGGACGTCAGTGATGGCTGGTCTCCGACTCTGACTCCGACTCCAAGGGGGGGCGCGAACGAGCCGCGCGCAGCCAGCCATGGTGCGGCTTCTCGGGAACTTGGTCATAGCACATATCAAAAGGTGACCGCCGCCTTACGTATGTTGGCATATGGTATACCGTCGGATCTAGTTGATGATCATTTGGCCATGGGAGGGAACACTTTTATCTTGTGTGTGAAGCGCTTTGTCGTTGCAATTGTGAATGTTTTCGGATCCACATACTTGAGAGCCCTCAATGATCAAGACACGACAAAGCTTTTGGAGATCAATGCCAACCAGGGGTTTCATGGTATGTTTGATTCCATTGATTGTATGCATTGGAGTTGGAAGAATTGTCCAGCGGCGTGGCATGGACAATTCAAAGGGTACAAGAAGGATGCCACCATAGTCCTTGAATCGGTCGCCGATCAAGAGACTTGGATATGTCATGCATTTTTTGGAATGCCCGAATCTTGCAATGACATCAATGTTCTTCAACGATCACCACTAATGACAAGACTTGCAATGCGTGAAGGTCCATTGGTGGAGTTTGAAGCAAATGGCCACAAGTACAACTATGACTACTTCCTCGCCGACGACATATATCCAAGGTGGCAAACATTTGTGAAGCCGGTTATTCAACCACGAGGTAAGAAGCAATCCAATTCCACAATGCACAAGCGGCGGCTAGGAAAGATGTAGAGAGAGCATTTTGGGATTTTGCAAGCTCAATTTGCCATTGTGAGAGGGCCGGCTAGATTTTGGGACCAAAAGTGCCTTTGGTATATCATGACCGCTTGTGTCATCATGCATAACATGATTATAGAGGATGATCGTGGAAAAGATGTGGATCATAGCCACTACGAGTTGATAGGGGTTCCGGTGCAAGTGAGAAGGTCCGCACATAGGATTGTCCAGTTCATTGCCTCGTACCATACCATTCGCTGCAACGACACACACAATGAGCCCAAAAAGATCTCATGGAGGAATGGTGGAACTGACATGGACAACAATAGTTACATACTTGTTGTATTTGTTTGAAAACTATGTGTTGTATTGTCTCAAAACTATATTATATTGTTGTATGTTGGTCCTTAAACTTGTTGTATTTGCTGTGAACAATTTCATGTACTTGCTGTAGTTGTTGTGAACAATTTGTTGTATTTGTATGGTACATTTTATTTGTGAACTTATATGGTTGTTTGATATTCTTTGATGCATACTTGTGTGTGTTTGTTGTTTGCGCCGCGCTGCGCGCTGCATAATGGAGCGTCCGATGGAGGAGCTTTTTTACCGCGCGCTGCAAAATGGAGTATCCGGCGAAGCAAATTTCAGCGCAACGCTATCAGTTTAGAGCGCGGGAAGCGAGGTTTAGCGCGTCGATTTTTAGTGCGTCCCTTGAAGATGGTCTAGGAGAAGGGCACAGGTTGTGCAACAAAGTGACAACAGCGCAGAGGATTGGTACGCGGCCATCGCCGCCCCCACCTGCTCTGCTCCGGCCTCTCCGCATCCCCATTCCACACCTTCGCCACCACGCCGGAGAAGAAAACCGAAAGAAAGGAAAAAGAAAAAAAGAAAATTCAAACCAGAGTCCCCAGAGACAGCGACGAAAACGCTGCGACATTTCAAATCGAATCAACCACCCCCACCCCCACCCCCGGAGTCCTCCCCAATTCGAAGATCCGTCGCCACGCTCCCAATTGACCCCCCAAATTCCAAGATCTCCTGCCGCCCGCCTTCGATCCCGGAAGAGCTAGGGTTTGCAGCTCTTCCCACCGAGCTGCGCGATCGCAGCGTCCGCTCGGAGGCCAGCTAGGGTTTGGATTGGGGGTACAGCCCTGAGCGAGCTGTGGATTGAGATTTGGTAAGCCGTTGAGGCTCCGGATCGAGCTGCGATGCTGGCGGCTGGCGGAGGACGTCAGTGACGGCTGGTCTCCGACTCCGACTCCGACTCCGAGCAGCCCGCAGCCAGCAGCCATGGTGCGGCTTCTCGGGCTGCGGGGCCTCAGCTTCGGGCCCGAGGAGTCGCCGCGGGAGATCACCGCCGGGGACGCCGCCACCCCGCCCGTGGGGAGCAGCGGCTGGCTCGTCCGCTTCTTCGACTCCGCCTTCTTCTGCGAGTGGATCGCCGTCAGCTACCTCTACAAGCACGACCACGCCGGGGTGCGCGACTACCTCTGCAACCGCATGTACACGCTCCCGCTCGCGGGGCTCGAGGCCTACCTCTTCCAGGTCTGCTACATGCTCGTGCACAAGCCCAGCCCCTCCCTCGACCGCTTCGTCATCGACACCTGCGCCAAGTCCATGCGCATCGCGCTCAAGGTGCACTGGATCCTGGCCGCCGAGCTCGAGCTGGAGGAGACCGACGACCTGGATGGGGTTGACAAGGTGCAGGAGCAGTGCCAGGCTGCGGCGACCGTGCAGGGCGAGTGGCCGCCGCTAGTCCGACCTGCACCTCTCTCCCCTGTCGCCAGCCCGCGTGCCAATCCCATGCTCAGCAGGATACGCTCCTCCAAGCAGCGACTCATGTCCCTCGCCTCCTCGCCCTCTCTCGGCCTAAGCAGCCCCCCTGCAAACGCCGAGGATGCTGGGAAGCAGCCCGTCACACCGTCATCCGAGGACAACAAGCTGCTCAGGAGATTGAGCTTTGGGCCCAAGGTCTTCTTTAGGCGCTCCATTGAGAAGGACGAGGAGCAGGATAAGGATGGCTTCTTCAAGAGGCTGCTCAGGGACAGCAAAGACAAGGAAGATTACGATGGAGACAAGGAAGGGTTCTTTAAAAGGTTGCTCAAGGATAGCAAGGAGAATGACGAGGAAGAAGGGGATAAGGATGGTTTCTTCCGTAGGTTGCTTAGGGACAGCAAGGATGAGGACATGGAGCTCACGCCTAGCTCCGATGGTTTGTTGAAGCGATTCTTCCGTGACAAGGAGGACAGACCCGGCGACGACGACGAGAAGGAGGGCTTCTTTCGCAAGATGTTCAAGGATAAGAATGATGAGAGGAGAGAAAGCACGCCAGGAAAGCATGGGGATGAGGGTAAGAGTTTAGAGGACGATGATAAAGAAGGCTTCTTCCGCAAGATGTTCAAAGATAAGAATGAAGAGAGGAAAGATGGTGGCAGTATGAAGCAAAATGATGATCGGGAAAAGGTTGGTGTGAACGCCGAAGATGACAAGAAGGATGGTTTTTTCCGCCAACTTTTTAAGGAGAAGAATGATGAGAAAAAGGAAGGGACCACTCCTAGCAGCAAGAAAGAGGACGATGACAAAGGCAATAAGAGCATAGAGGACGATAGTTTCTTCCGCAGAATTTTCAAGGATAAGAATGAAGAAAAGAAGGGAGCTGCTCATGACAGGAACGAGGATGATAAGTGTGAGGAAGGTGATAAGGAGAATTTCTTCCGGAAACTATTTAAGGACAAACACGAGGACAGGAAAATCGAAGGGCTTGATAAAAATGTTGATGATGGTAAGAGCACCAGTGGTATCGAGGAGGAGGAAAACTCAGAGTTCTTGTCATTCCGCAGGTTGTTTCGGGTGCACCCAGAGGATGCTAAGAGTGGGCATACAGAAGGTAGCCAGCCAAACGGCATTTCCGAGGGTAGCCCAGGTTCAGAGAGCTTTTTTAAGCGTTTGTTCCGTGATAAAGAAGACTCTGAGATTCTTGGCTCAAAACTATTGAAAGAGGCAAGACAACTACTCTTAACCATTCTTTCTTAGATTTGAAACTTTCAGTGTCTCAGAATTATTCATCATCATACTGAGTAACCACTGCTTTGTACATAAATATTTGACTGCACAAAGATATGTTTTAGTTATGGTCACCTTTCTTTGTACATAAATATTTGACTGCACAAAGATATGTTTATTACTTTTTGGTGTAAGGTGACATTGTATCGCTAGTTGTCATAAATATTACACATTTGTCATTAGTAGTTTGATTTGCAACTCTCTTGTGGTCAGTATGTTGGAGCTTGGTTTTGGATTTCTTACGTTTATTCAATTTCTTCATCCATAGTGTCTGTGATATAAATAAGGTTGTTTTGAGGTGCTTTTGTTTGCTGTGTCCTAAACATATGATTATGGTGTTTGTACATATTTTGAGATTATAATTATTATTGCCATCCTTTTGCAAGTATGCTTGCCTTACTAACTGTAGTATATGTGTTTCAGAAACACCCTGACTCCATAGGAAACAATGACAGACAAAGTGGAAAACCACCTTTACCAAACAATGTGATAGCAGAGCTTCGAAAAGGCTCTTACTACGCTTCGTTGGAGCTTGTTCAATCACTATGTGATACATCTTATGGTCTTGTCGACATATTTCCCGTGGAAGATCGTAAGATTGCCTTGCGAGAGGTAAACCAAGTACATTAGGCTGCCCTTTCAGCTATCTTTATTATTCTTATTGTTACAACAGTTACAGTTTCTTTTCTTCGCATTCTAATTTATCCCTTGTTGGTTCTTTTCTGTGCCAGTCACTTACAGAGATCAATTCACATATTGCTTCCAGTGAGAAAAATGGAGGTGATTTCTGCTATCTTATTTGAGATATTTGTCCCATAGGTTACTGTATTTTTCTTAAATATATCTATCCTAACCTTTTCAACATCAAAATTTCGGTGCTTCATCCCCTTTGAGATTACTTTTTAATCTTCAGTTGGAAGCTACATGAGATATCACATATGGACTGCCCTTTACTTTTCTATTGGTTTTCTGGCTGCAGTTTTAGTTATGGTCACCTTTCTTTGTACATAAATATTTGCTGCAGTTAGTAGTTTTGAAAGGACAATCAATGATAAAGTATGTTAATATATCATCTGCATATTCTATCGAGTCGACTTGTTCTCTTGCATTTTTGGTGCATGAGTAATCATGGTTTCGTATTTTGTGTGTGGTATTGTTGTATGTATTTGCTAAATCTGTCAAACCTGTTAAAACACACACAATATTGAAATATAGGCAGTGACATAGTACATCAAGTAATGTCCCTGTGTAATGAAAAGTATGTATTGTTATAACTTGTGATTTGAATCTGCCTTTTCTGTGGTCCTTCCTTTACTATACAATATTGGTGCAAATTAAACCAAGCGAACATGAAGCTATTTTCTTAATTAAGGCTCCATTGATATTGCAAAGCAAAGTCCTGAGGCTCTTTTTTTCCTTTGTTCTTTCTACGCACAGGAGTATGCTTTCCAATGGGGAAGGGCATATATCGAGTGGTTCATATACCTGAGGATGAATCTGTTCTTCTGAATTCTAGGGAGAAAGCTCCTTATCTTATATGTGTTGAAGTTTTGAAAGCAGAAACACCAGGGTATGTGGATTTGGTTACATTTTAGCATCGAACCTGCTCAGTGTCTATATAGTAGTCTAAACTGATCAGATTCCACAGTTGAGATTGTACCAAAATTTGTTTAATACAGTAGTAAAGCTAATGACATTTGTCACTTTATTTGTATTGGAGGTTCATTTAGATATCATTCTGATAGCATCTTTTGTTCTGTTATTCTAGTCACTCCAAAGGGTCCTCAGATGCGAACAAACTATCAAAAGGTGGGATACCGTTGGCTAATGGAGATGTTCAGTTGCCAAAGCCGCCGCCATGGGCATATCCTTTGTGGAGTCGACATGAACCACAAAGTTATGAAACAGACAGAATGCTGAACTCTACCTCTCAGGCTATTGACCAAGCCATGTCTCAACTACGGGAGGCTAAAGTGAAGTTCGTAAATGTTAGTTTCTCTATCGAGAAAATTGGCCACTCAAGAAGCATTGCAATGTCTGAGTCGGGGCGTAAGACACGGCAAGCTACGATAGAGTCACATGATCTATCGGGAGATTCCCAGGCTGTTGTTGATCAGCCTATCGAGTGGGTAAAGGTTACTCTGTCTGCAGTTCCAGGAGTTAACATGGAAGATGTAGATGACAATGAACCGATACGTAAGAAGGACCATCGCCGTGTTCCAAGTACTATTGCAATGGAGGAAGTCAAGGTGCGACTCACACATGAAATTGTTTTTAGCTCTGGTGTCATTGCTAAATATCTCTTGTATTCCATTTCCACTTTGCTGTTTTCGTTTTTGAGGTTTGCAGTCTTCTAAATATTTAAACAATTAATTTTGAGACTTGTCGTTTAGATAATTGAGAGTAGAAAGTACTAGACTCAATGCACAATACAAAGTGATTTTAAGGGACCGTTTGTACTACTGTATATTGAATTGGTTTCCTTGACTAGGCTGCAGCATTAAAAGGAGAAGCCCCACCTGGTCTTCCACTGAAAGGAGTTGGTCAAAGCAGTCAAAATTTAGATCCTAAGGTGATTCACGATATTTTTCCCTCCACCATCTCTTATTTTTGGACATCTTCCTTAAGCTAGTAACTCAATTTTCCAATAGGCGGCTGATGGTGGAGATCCTAAACCGACTGATGCTTTGGCTGGTGAACTTTGGACTGTCAAGAAAGAGAGAATACGCCGCTCTTCTGTTCATGGAAAATTACCTGGCTGGGATTTGCGTTCTGTAAGCCACACGTTGCACAACTGTTATGCTATTGGATTGACACATTACAGTATTATTGCATATACTAGCCTCATGAGATTTGTTTTTTAGATTATTTAAATTTAGTCTCCTGAATGTCATTTTTTCTGAAGATTACCTTATTTTTGAATACAAGCCTTACCCCTCTGGCTGAGATGGACACTCTGCACTTCTAATTTTCAGCATAACTTTCTGGCTGTTAATAAGCTTCACCAGTCCAAACAGGATTAGGAGAGAACCTGTATTAATACGTTTATGATTATTTTACGGTTTAACTGAATGTTCAGAATTCTAGCCTATCCCAACTTGCTTGGGAAAAAGGCTTTGGTGTTGTTGTAACTGAATGTTCAGAAAGTCACTTTTGGGGATCATAGCAAGAAACGTATTGGTTACTTGTTTGATCTATTATTTGTTTATAATATATGAAGGTTTACAATTAACTTTGTGTGTTATGAGCTCTTCTGCTTATCTCTGCGATTGACATTTACAGTTGAAGAACTAATTTGAGGCCTCAACTATCTTCTGTCATTAAATAAGTATAAAGTCGGATAAACTGATATGTTTGTTAAATCGGCTGGTCTAATCTTTATTCCCTAACCTGAAGGAACTAATGGTAGAACTATAGGTAGTTATGAGTATTGTTTCAACTCTGCTCATGATTGTTGTCATGCTTGAGATTTGACTGATTGTGCCTTGTAGGATATCTTACTCTGATATGTCCCGAGTTATTGCCATTCTTCTGAAACACTTCCACCTATTGCAGATTATTGTCAAGAGTGGGGATGATTGCCGCCAGGAGCACTTAGCTGTACAGCTTGTTGCACACTTTTATGGTAAAGTGTAGAACAACTAAAATGGCATCATGATAGTAATTGCTAATCAGTTTTTATCCTTATTTTGACGGTTGTCCCTTTTTTGCTCAAGATCGTCGGCTGCATTGATTGTTGTGGTTTTTATGCTTAGATTCTGTTTCATTTAGTCAATTCTACTACTGTATATGTCAGACCTGAAGCATGCACATGTCAGACATGCAGCATGTAATTATGCTATTTGCTGAAGTCTATGCTAGTTCAAATATCCTTAATCATGATATAAAGTCCACTGGAAGGGAATATATACAAAAAACATATTCAAGGAATCACACAACACAAATGGATTTTGTTATTACTCAAATAGGTGATTTTTTCCATAAAAAATAGTATGATCTCTTGCAAATGATTGACGCTCCAAAGTGGTATCATCAATGCTTTTGTATTTTGGTGTAATGTTAACATCTTGTGGTGTGTCTACAGTGTTAAGATTTTACTGGAATGAGCAATTACTTTTCTCATGTACTCCCTCTGTTAGAGCAAGTTCAATAGTAGAGCCAAGCGTTGGCTATAAGTCAAGTGCCATGTCATCTATAGTCATTCTATAGCCAATATGTACAATAGTGAGCTATAAAATTGTACTACTTTATTTTTGTATGGCCCACCATTCACTCTCACAAAGTGCCTAGGAGCACGTGCTAGAGCTGGCTCTTGCACAAGAGCCCACTCATCTTCTCTCTCCTCCTCTCTCTCTTCCAACTAAGCAACAATATATTATTTTAATCCTTATAGCCAGCTGACTAGGATTTATTGTACTTGCTCTTAGGGATTATAAGGCCCGAGGGCCAATTTGCTAAGACCAAGAAAGCCCATTACTTCTCTCATTAATTAGTGCATGGACCAATAGTTTTGCATGCATGGTAGAAGAGAGAGAAAAATGAGGGCATGTATTGGATGAGAAAGGCTAATAAATGAGATAGGCCTTATAATTCTTAACATTTTCAAAAAGCTCTCGGGGCCTTATAATCCCTAACGGAGGGAGTACTGTCTATTGCATTTCTTATGTTCTGGATTCCAAAGGAATTATATTAATCAATTTTCCTAAAGAATGTGTTATTTCCATTAGGATGTGTTCAACTCACTCATGTTCTTAAAAATCTTTCTATCAACAGATATATATCAAGAAGCTGGCTTACCACTTTGGTTACGGCCTTATGAAGTTATCGTTACATCTGCATATACAGCGCTAATTGAGACTATTCCAGATACGGTAATTATGTTTGCTACCAAGTTAGTTCTCTGAATGTATCTTAACACTGAAAGATCTTAGCTCTAGCATTGTTTCTGCTACTGCAGGCATCAATTCATTCTATCAAGAGTAGGTTTCCCAATATCTTGAGTCTCCGTGACTATTATGTAGCCAAGTATGAAGAAAATTCTCCAAACTTCAAACTTGCACAGGTGAAATGATACTTTGTTTGACTATCATATCAGCACAGCAAGTTAATTTTTCAGTTCGGTTTGCCATTCCCTTCCTACAATTCTAGTAATTTATTCCTCATTTTGTAGTCACAATTGATTTTTTAATTGAACAGTTTGATAAGTGCAAATCCATATAGCTTCTTGCATGAAATGGGGGCTATAACTGACTACTTGACTTGTGATGCGTAACCGCCCTTCTCAACTTGTATCCACAGTCCACTCCATGGGATTTGTTCTTATCTGAAATGTTGCATTATCTTAAATTAAATGTCCTGCCTTGGGCATTGCAATATTGCATGTCTCAGCGCTATCTCATGATGATAAGTCAGCATATGTAACAGTAGTTGATTCATAAGCATATCCTACATGTTTAAATATTCCGAAATCCCAATAAGAAATCGCAGCTTGATTGTGTTGTCAAGGTTAAAGAGCTCACACATACTTCATACTACTGTCAGTTTAATTGAACTCGCTCTTCATATTTTCTGTTGTTCACAGAGGAATTTCGTGGAAAGCATGGCAGGATATTCAATACTGAGCTACTTGCTTCAGGTACTAAAATCAAGTACTTGTTAGTAATCTGGGTGTATTTTTAAATTAGAAATGCTACTTGGCATGTTCTGTCGATTTGAATTTACAATGTTATCATATGCCACCAGTGCAGCAGTAATCAGCAAAGTAGATCCAAATATGTAATTATTATTAATCCAATAATCCTTAGGAACGACTCATTCATGTTGTTTAGTAATAAGGAGAAGTTTATGTCATCACGTTAAGGCCTGTTTAAGTTTTCTTGATACCAATTTCCACCTGATCCTGGCTGATACAGTCAGCAAGTGGTGTAGCCTGATCACTGTCCTCTTGTATTGTGCTGTTCAGTTAGCTACCTAAGGATAGATGCCCTGCTAGATTAAATCCATTATTTTGACATGTAATCCCCTTGCTTTCTGTAATGTCTTGTGTGGCCCACAGAATATAAAAGGTGACAGTGCTCACCAACTGAATATAATATCTTCTCAAGCTTTTAATTGTGTGGTAGCAGATGGAAATCTGATCCATTGGATGGTTGCTGTGTTAATTCATGTATAATGTTGCAATGCAAATCATTTCCATATAACGAATGCAATGTTTCAACTGAAGTGTTGCAACAAGCATCTGATGCTTGGAAAGTAACTGGACGTCTGCCTTTTAATATCTCTGACACGAAAGACACTTCGTTGCTGTTCTTGTTTTTCCAAGCACATGGCTGTTTTGCCTTTCCTTATGTGGGACTAATCTCAGATCAAGAACCTTCTACTTCTCTCCTAATGACACAATGTGGAGTACTAACCACTGAGGCTTTTTTTTTTTTTTTTTTTTGAATTTGCAGATCAAGGATCGTCATAATGGAAATCTCTTGATAGATGAGGAAGGACATATTATTCATATTGATTTTGGATTCATGCTGTCCAACTCTCCTGGAGGGGTAAATTTTGAGAGTGCGCCATTTAAGCTGACGAGGGAGCTCCTTGAAGTAAGATAGAAGCTTGTAACTTATTTTAACTTATATATTTCTTAGATGTAGGTTTTGCATTGTATTTTGATAGAGTCTAAGTTTGTTCTGGGGACAATGCTAGGTGATGGATTCTGACGCTGAGGGAACACCCAGCGAGTTCTTTGACTATTTCAAGGTATCTGACTGATACTACGACTATATCTGGATTCTCTAAATTCTATTGGCAAATATAGGTAAACTAATTTTAGTTCTTCAGGTGCTATGCATTCAAGGGTTTCTTACTTGCCGGAAGCATGCAGAGCGTGTTATACTTCTTGTGGAAATGTTGCAGGTAACGTCTACATAAAACTTGCAGATGTTTTCGCGTCTATCTAGATGACATTCATCTGGAAAATCAGATTTACTTGCATACATGCCTCATCAATTTTATGAATTGTTAGAGCATATCCTTTTTCACATGCATTTTATTTATTAGCCAAAGCTACCAAGATTATCGCCAAGTCAATTTCGGGCCACCAAACCCTGAGTCTCCATTAGATTTATGAAGTTCACTTATTTATTTCTGAACTCTCTTTCTGATTCCTTGCAAAGCCTTGTAGTATGCCCTGCTACATTGAAGCCGCTGTGCTTTCTGTTACATTTAAACTTGCAGCTATCTTGTATGAACAATAAATAGTTATCTGGGATGCTGTAAAATTGGTATATTGTAAATCTTGTAACTTCAGTAATCAGGTGGTGGTATTCATCTGAATTATGTGAAATGTACAACTGTTTCGTTTGCAAGGCAACGGTAGGGAAACCATCATGTCAAAAATCATCTTACATGTGTATTTCTTTGATCAGGACTCCGGCTTCCCATGCTTTAAAGGTGGTACTCGCACTATACTGAACTTGAGAAAGAGGTTCCACTTGAGCCTCACTGAAGAGGTTAGTAAATTGTTTCTCGTTTCTATCATTTCCAGTGGGTTCTTACTATGATCTTATGATGGTTGCAGCAATGTGTGTCTCTGGTACTCTCATTGATCAGTAGCAGCATGGATGCGTGGCGCACTCGGCAGTATGACTACTACCAGAGAGTATTAAATGGGATTTTGTGATGTACACCAGGAGCACTGAGCAATTGACTCATTGAGAAACCTATCTGCTTGTGTCATCAAGCAAATCCTTGGAACGAACAGATCAGTTTGGGGCTGATCTAATGTGCTATGCCCACCATGATTGGTATGAGTGGAAAAACCAGGTAATGGGGCAATGTGTTTTGCATCTCACATGCGGGGAGTAGTCTCCTGTGTAACACAAGCATTGCCTGCATTGTGCTTGCGTGTTATTTCACACTCTCCGTTCAGAAGGTAGAGAAAGTGTATAGTCATCGGCAGTTAGCTAGTTAGAGCTTAATAGTTAAACTAGGAGGTTTGCTACTGGTGAAGCTGTTAAGCGTATTGGAATTTGGAACTGGAGCTGCATTGCTGTACAGACAGTTGATTGAGGGTAGCCTGGGCAGGGTCTAGGAGAAGATGGATCCATACATGGAGCGAAGTGTAAATTATAGACATGGAAGCTGGGAGTCACCTGGGGCAGCAGCGGCAAGGGTTGTGTTAGGGTTGTGTTTGCGTGGTTGTTGTCTCGTCCTGTGACATCCCAATAGCATCGAAGTAGACGATGATGTAAATTACCCATTACTGTACAGGGTCCATACAATAGGAGCTTGTTGTCCCCTTTTTTTCCCGGTCTTCTGTTTTACTGTTTTATTGAGCGGCAGCACTCCTGTTGGTGTTTGGTGTTGGTGTCAGAAGTTGCTTAATATGCCTAGTGGTAGGACAAGTGTATCCTTAAAACTTGCAGTCTTTCGTGACATACTGGTATTGCCAGAATTACGTATCGATGTTCATCGTTCGCCTTTTTGGGTGAAACATGTTTCTGGTTTTTATTTGGAGAAACCTTTGTGTTGTGTGAATCAAACCCCGTGTGTTTTTCATTGACAAGGACGCATCCGGTTGATGCGACCAAACTAAGTGAGCAGCGGCCACACGAACCTGTGACCCTGGTCATCTGCGGACAGTTCACAAGCAAACTAGCAGCGACAGGGCATGGGATGAGAAAGGGATGTGACGATCGAAACGGTGAAACAAGGCAGAGCCATTGCAGCCGCACATGGGTGCCTTCGAAGAGAAAGCTGGAGAAACTGCCACGTCTGCTGCCTTGTCATCTCTCGTTATACTTGGACGAACGCTCTTCTGCGTACTGTACTGCTGTAGCCTGTAGGGTTGCAGTGCCGAGCGGTGCTTCTGAACGCACGTTTTGGTGGTTTTCTACGGATTATTATTGACCCGAGAGATTCCCAAAAGGAGCTTTGATCTTCTCATACAGGGCGAATATACCTTCTGACAGAGATAGAAGGAGGCACCACGTCCTAACTTGGGTTTACTTTGAAAAGGAACTTTTTATTGCTTCGCTCTCTGCCTCGAAAATGTGTGTTATTTTTAGTCGGCTGATAAATGGAGCACACCCGCTCATATAATTCTTAGTCGACCGATCAATATCAGTCGACGCTATGTATGATTGATACGGCGCTGAAGTCGATTTAACATTTGTTTGAACTGTAGAACAAACTTGTAGGATGCCATTGCGCCATATGCTTGCCTTTGGCAAATTTCTCAAAATCCCCACCCTCTTGTAGGAATATGGCAGGGTTTGTAAATATGAAGCAAATTTTAATTCAACCTAAAAACAAAAAAAAGTCAGAAAACTTCTAAACTTTTTGATCATTAAATGCGAGTCGTTAGAAATATGAAAAGTAAAGTTGAACTACGGTGATCTTAAGAAAAAAAACTTTTACATGTATTGCTATCTATAATCTTCATTATTAGATAACTAAAAATAATATGGTTACAACAATATAAATACTTTTGCAGATATCTATGAACAAATTTCTATGGCCAAGACATTTTCACCTGATGAACAAAGCACCCTGCTAGGGCTTGGGTGACCGAGAATTAAACTAGTGCTCGCTGCTCGGTCACCGCGCTCAACCTATGTTCTTTTCCTTCTATGGCTAGTGGTCCTTCAATCACCCTCGGCCTCCCGTCTGCGGTCGACATGCTACTGTGCACCTTGCCACTATGCTACACAAGCTCCTCCCATGGTCCCTGCCGCACCCGACCACCCCTCCGAGTTCGACGCCGCCCGACATCTTCTCTAGAATCGGCACACCCCATCCCCCTCCTGAGTATTTTTTTTCTCACCTACGCCATTTTCTATTCCTCGTTGCCGCGTTCTCTCATGCGGCCAATCGCATCGTGGCCGTCGCTAACTAGGTCTCTGCCTTCTCCATCTCCATTCCGTCTTCTATTCAATTGTCAACTCACACACTTTGCTAGTTCTTGGTCACCCAAGAAGTAGCAACAGAGATGAACAAAATATTATGATAAAAGCTGCTCAATTTGGTCTAGATACATATAGTCTAAAGTATGTATAAACTATTTTAGTTATATGTATATACATCTCGTATCTAGAAAAAAAATTAAGGAAATTATTTTAAGACAGTACCAGAGTACATGTCCGAGTCAGCAGCGGCGCTCGCTCGTGTTGTGGCGGAGGTCGAGCGGTGGACGGCCCAAGCAGCAAAACCAGCCGCGCGATTGCGGGCGGCGAAAGCAGCGCCACAACACACAGCCGCGGCGTCCACCGCACAACGCAAACCCTTTCCCTTCCCGCTCCTCTATTTAAGGCCGCCCCCACCCTCGCCTCCGCTGCCACGCCCACGCAGCCCAGCCACAAACCAACCCGCCGCCGTCCCCCACGTCCGCCGCCGTCCAGGAAGGAAGGCGGGCAGCCGGGCAGGGAAGGAAGCTCCCCCTCTTCCCTTCCCCTCCCTTGAAGGAGCCCTCCGTACTCTTCCCGGACGCTCGGCCCCTCCCCCGCCATCCGGGTTGTTGTCCCTCCGGGCAGGCATCACGGCTGCCGCGGCGGAGCCCGGGCGCGGCGCCCCCGCTGCGCAGGTGGAGCCGCACGGCGGACGCGGCGCACTCCCCTCCGCCGGGGGCAGCCCCTCCGACCTCCTCTTCCTCGCCGGCGGCGGTCGCCTCCTCCTCCTCCTCGCCTGATCGCGCGCGCCCTAGCTATCTAGCGGTAACCCGCGCGCGCTAGGAGTAGGTCGTCGTCGATAACGGTATTCCCTGCACGCTACAAAGTTTTGGAGGAGATCGATGGAGCTGAAGCTCACGATTAAGAGGGTGCCCACGGTGCTCTCCAACTACCAGGAGGAAGGAGCACAAGGGGGCTGCGGCAGGAACTGCCTCGGGGACTGCTGCTTGCCTGGTGCGTATTAAGGCCTATCCGGCCTGGGGTACTTTTCATATCTAGCTAGTTTTGCAACTGAATTACTAGTCTAATTCGAGGTTTAGTTTGTTTCCTCTGCTGCAAATTTCTTTGTTTCCTCTGCTGTATTTTATCGTCCCAGGAATCCAATCGAAGTATTTTTATTTATTAGACAACTCAAACAAAGTTCTGAAACTTTCAATTTCTGTTGCCAGAAAGTAGCAGGTTTAATCACCTTTGATTAATTAAGCATTTTATATGTTTATCACTTGCAGCTTCCAAGCTCCCCCTCTATGCTTTTAAGGCCAACCCAAAGAAGCCTGCTCAGGAGGATGGGCTCCCTACCGACTTCTTCCTCAATTCTCTGCTCCTCGCCCAGGTAACGAAAATACGTACTGGCAAAGTTTGCATACTCAATTTCACTGATGAAAGAATTCGGACACTTGATAGTTCTTCTGCTAAAATAAGTACTATCAGCGTTTCAGTAGCTTTTTGTTTCCTCTGAAGATCAGACAAGTTTGTTATTATAGAACTCATGGCTTGCGGCTTTATTGTTAGGACTGTATTCTCGTACATGATTTTCATAAATATGCTTAGATTTCCTTTGGTAGTTGAAATTCTTAGTTTGGTAGCTATCTTGCTTTGCTTCGTAATTAGATTCAGGTGATCAATTAAATAGCTGAATCTGGTGTATTTGAATATGCTATGCACCCTGTTTAAGTAAAACCTTATACTGTTGTTGTAGACATAATACAAGCTTGTAATTATTAGTTTTCTTTATCAGAAATTTATGCTATTATTGTTTGAGGAATATAATGAGCTGGTTCATTTCCAACTCATCCCTCTTAAGCCATAGGTTAGTAGGAAACATGATAAATGTTCTACCCACCAAAACTACGAGATGAGTCCATGATGAACCTACCAATCTTAGAATGAGGTGGTTCCTGAAACAAAAAGCAAAATCGTATTTCTACTTGGGGTTCAGGGAAAATAGAGAATAAACGAAAATTTATTGAGATGAAATTGTGCCTTTTTTCTATGATAGTGCACTCTCTTTATCTTTGCGAGAGCTTCTATTCTAGCATGATTGCTTCTAATTATTCGTTCTTAGCACTAGGAGTTGGTTATTGCAAAAAAAAAAAAAGCTTTTTAGGGTCGATTTGTGCTTTTGTTTGCTCTGTGCTCAAAAGATAACAATTATTGACTTGGAGAAAACACTAGAAAATTTGTCTTGAAAAGAGTCATTGAAACATCTCATATCGAGTATCTTATTATTTTGGGTTGTCTGTTATATAGTTCTTGTTTCTTTATTAAACTTTGTGTTTTGACTTTGTTTTCATTAGTGGGAGGACAGGGTGGCCCGAGGCCTATTCCGATATGATGTCACAGCCTGTGAGACCAAGGTGATTCCTGGTGAGCTTGGGTTTGTTGCACAGCTCAATGAAGGTCGCCACCTCAAGAAGCGCCCGACCGAGTTCCGTGTTGACTGTGTGCTCCAGCCTTTCGATTCTGCCAAGTTCAACTTCACCAAGGTTGGCCAGGAGGAGGTTTTGTTCCGCTTTGAGAGTGGTGGTGGCGACGACAGCTATTTCCTTGCAAATGCCCCAAGCACTGAGAGTGACCATGTTCCCAACGTAGTTGCAATCAATGTACATATCTCTCAACCAGAATTTACTTATATTCCAGATTATGTATCTCTATTGCTAACACTAGTACTTTTAATGGGTTGCAGGTGAGCCCTATCGAGTATGGTCATGTGCTTCTCATTCCTCGGGTGCTTGACCGTCTGCCTCAGCGAATTGATCATGAAAGCTTCGTGCTTGCACTGCACATGGCAGCTGAGGCTGCAAGCCCGTACTTTAGACTTGGTTACAACAGCTTGGGTGCCTTTGCCACTATCAATCACCTCCACTTCCAGGTACTTCATCATGCCAGAAAATAATGTGTTTTGTTCTGAATTTCTAACCAAAGACTTGATCCTTTCATAGCTTCTGTGCTATAAACATAAGTTAATAGTTGTGGTGATAACGCAAAGATCTTTCTTTTTCTCTACAGGCATACTATTTATCGGTGCCTTTTCCTGTTGAGAAGGCGCCTACCAAGAAGATCCCCCTTGCTAAGTCTGTGCTGAAGAGTGGAGTGAAGGTGTCAAAACTGAGGAATTTCCCAGTGAGAGGGCTGGTGTTTGAGAGAGGCAACACACTGAAGGATTTGGCTGATGTGGTTACCAACGCTTGCATTTGGCTCCAGGACAACAATGTTCCTTTCAATGTCCTCATCTCTGATTCTGGTAGAAGGATCTTCCTCTTCCCTCAGGTAATTTCTGCAGCAAAGTCACACACTTCTTTCACTCTTGACCATGAACATTTCTGATATGGGAACACAGAACTCCATAATTTATCTAGCAAGAAATGAATTCTCAAGGTAGATTTTCTGCAAACATGATAATAGTTTCTGTAGTTTAATTTATTGTAAATTATCACATAGTCCTCTCCATGAAATTCCACCACTGGCATATTAACTGAGTAATGGTATTGGATGTTTCACCCAAATGTATGGTATGTTCCCTCCCTGATTATGTTTCTTAATCTTTTGTGTTGCAAATGCAGTGCTATGCTGAGAAGCAAGCCCTCGGTGAAGTGAGCCAGGATCTGTTGGACACTCAGGTGAACCCTGCGGTATGGGAGATCAGTGGGCACATTGTTCTGAAACGGAGGACGGACTTTGAGGAGGCATCAGAAGTTTCGGCCTGGAGGCTTCTTGCTGAGGTGTCCCTGTCGGAGGAGCGATTTGAGGAGGTGAAGGACTGCATCTTTCAGGCCACTGGCCTCACTGAATCTGATGAAGAGGAGGAAACCACTGAGGAGTCTCCTTGCGCATCTTCATCATCTGTCCCCCTAGCCTCTTCACACATACCGGAAGGCTGCCTCGTCCGTCAGTGAGACGCGGGACGCTAGGTCGCTTGGTTCAAACTAGCTGTGGCTGCTGGTGATAGCAGTGATTGTACCGTGGCTGCTCTTGCTTGCTACTTTTGCCTCTGATGTATTATTTTTGGCTAGCTGCTGGTGTTCATACTGTGCCAATTATTATTAAGCACAGGTATGTGGGTTGGCTTGTTTCTATAGTTAAACGCATCGAGATGTTCATGGCCCGTCCCTTGTTTTCACTCTGAACTGCCAGCTTTGCTATTTCTGTCAAGTTTATCGTTTGCACCTGTGGCCACTGCAGACAGAAATCACCGGTGAGATGAAACATATAACTGGTAGGGATTGAAGCATTTTAGGAGGTGTTAAATCAATTTCCAAATTCGATTACACAACTTCAGACAAATACATAGCAAGTAGAGGGGATATTTTATAATTTGCCACACATTACTTTGAACCTCTATAATTTGCCACACATTACTTTGTGTTTTACTATTTGCCACACATTACACCAATTTCTTTATAATTTGCCCTATTCCTCCCTTTACAGATATTTTAACTTTTTTTGACCCCAAAATACGTTGTGTAATACCGTAATATGGCTGAAACTCACCTGGATGAAACAAAATCCATGAACCAAACAGATCGGTCTCCCCCCAACCACTGTACGCTGCCCACTGATATTCCCCATTCTTTCTCCTAGTGACCACGGGACTGAGCACCCGACGATGGAGCACGCCACGGCGGCAGGGTCCGCGCCGGCCGACCGGCCGGCCGGCCGCCATGCCCGCGCTCGTCCTGTGGCTGGCCGGGCCACGGCGAATTAGCCCATGGCAGGGGAGGCAACGAGCTCGTCGATGCATGTTCGTGCGGACGGAGGGGAATCGCAAGATGGAGCCACGGTGGCGCTCGGCGGCGGCCGCGGATGGTGTGATGAGGAAGATCTAGCGGTCGCCTTCCTGGAGGTGCGTTTGCCGGCATCCACCCCCGAGCTGCTGCCGGCGACACCTCGAAAGCTGATGTTCGCGGCGACATCCCCGAGCTCCTGCCGCCGGCAACCTCTTCGATATGCTGCTCCCGGCCACCTCCCGAACCAGCTATTGCCGGTAAGCTTTCTCTTCTTCCCCTCCATCTATTATTGCTGAATTTTGTTTATATTTGCTGTTGAACTGAATGGAAAGCACGCATGTATGCATAGACACTATTTGAATTAGTGACAGAGAAGAAGAAAGATGGGTGGTAGTTGAACGCGTATTCTAGCTTCATCTCTAATCTCTGTAGCAAACTCAACCTAGACTGCAGATTGGTGTTGGCCATAAGGATCAGATCATGTAACGACCGACCTTAAGCAACTGCCGCTGGAACCTAGAAGCAGCGAACGACGGTCTTCGGGAACTAAGAGAATATACATTTACGATGAACCAGCAGGTGCTAAGACAGCGCGTGGTGCTATGTTCATGAACTGTTAATTTCTGGCCAGTACCTGGTTCTGGTTATTTCAGCTGAATCACTGGAATAGATGTGCTACTGTAGGTTAGCACTCCTATTCTATCAACGAACTGCAGACATGCTTCTGTACAAGTAGTGTTTTAAACATTGCATACAAATTTAATTGTATAGCATACTTCTTATTTTGTTATATAGGTGTTGAATCTAAATCGGAGGCATATGCATATGCATACAGATTTAATAGCATCCATCCATATATCACAAAATCTGTTGGATTACATTGAATTGACATCATTCATCACACGAAGATCACCAACTCATCATATGTTGAGCTCAAATAATTCAGATTTGAAAACAGTAAACATCTATCTTAAAATTGAAAACAGTCTCGACGCAATAAAATCACTATTTCCTCCTCCTTGGAGTTAATTTTTTCTCGCAAGCATTTGAACTTGAAGGCACATCAAAAGTAGGTCTCGCTGGAGATTTAATAGGTGTCACAGGTGGCGGTGATGCACCATCTCCAGCCAAGACCATAGCTAGTCTCCTACAATTAAACATCAGGTTAGAGAATTGCTTTTTCCCATGGTTTTGCGCATATGAAAGCAATCAGAAGTGTTACCTCCGTGTAATAACCCCAGGGCTGTCATGAAGTCTCCTACAATTAAACATCTGGTTAGAGAATTGCTTTTATTTCGGTGTTGAAGTCACATCTCATCCACTTCAAGTTATGATAAGTACTCAAGTAGGTTGCTACCTCGGGTTTAGCTTCAAATACCTTGGCCACATGGTAGTTAAATGTTTCTACGCGATAAGCCTTGGCTGCTGGCCACATCCGACCAAAAACGTCTCCATGAAACTTTTTTTTGAAGTTTTCCATTAGATGCCTAAAGCATTCCCTTTGCTCAGCTTGAGGAAAAACTTTTTTAACTGCATTCTCTAACCCTTTGCATGCATAGATAGCTAGATTTTGAAGAGTCCTATTGCCCTATGCAATTGTTTCATAAAACAAGTCCAATTATCCTCCGTCGTCTCTGAAGCAAAGAATCCAAATGCCAAAGGAAACATTCAGTCATGTCCATCTAGTGTTGTACACGCTGCTAACTGACCATTCCACTTTCCATTCATGAAGGTGGAGTCTATACTAACATATGGTCTACAACTGTTCAAAAATCCGTCAATGCTTGGTTTGAGTGCCGGGGAGGTACATACTCCATAGGGTAGGATCCCGTGCTAAGTCGAATGGGCGAAAGGTTATGTTCTGGTATCCGTCGTGGCATATGTTGTTATGCGGGGATGATGCCCACACGATAGGTATCCAGATAGTTGTGGGGAAAGTGCGCACACTCTGCAGAGTTAAATCTATTCGAATAGCCGCGTCCGCGGTCATGGACAGTTGGAATGGCCGTTACCGAGCTGTGTCGAGTTTTGTTTTAGAAATGCTTTACAAAGAAAGTGAGAAAGTGTTGATGTACCGGAAAGGTACGGGAAAGGTTGTGTCGACCATATGGAGATGGTCGAGGAAGAAAAATAAATTGGGATACCCCTTCCTAGTGTTTCATGTTGTGGAACTCTTTTGTAGTATCTTCTTCAACAAAGATATAGAGATGTCATAGGATATCTTCTGAAGTATCTTCTTCAATAAACATATAGAGATGTCGTAGGATATCTTCTGAAGTATCTTCTTCAATAAAGATATAGAGATGTCGTAGTTTATCTTTTGAAGTATCTTCTTCAACAAAGATATAGAGATGTCATAGGGCTCCCATAGTGTCCCCATCAACTGAGATGTTGGGATGCTATATCCACAAGAGAAACTGATTCTCTTCCACCTCCCACATGCTTTATCCACAAGAGAAACTACTTCTCTTCTTCATGCTATTTCCACAAGAGAAATTAGCTCTTCCCTCTTGTCATCTTAGATTAGCACTTGTTAACTTGCACTCTTGCAATGTACCTTCGTGATGGTTTGCGAGTACAATTCCAATGTACTCACGGCTTTGTCCCTGGCTATTTACTTGGCCAGACTCGGAGGAACACGACGGATGAAGAAAGAGTTGGCGACGTCTATGCGAGCTAGGAACGTCTTCCCAGCCTGTAGGGTTATGGCAGATGATTTGGGCTCTGTTGAAGTGATTTCGCTACTCTGATGATTAGGTCAAGCCCTTCGAGGCTATTATGTAAGTATGGTCATGTGACCTTATTGTAATTTTCTTATTCCGCTTTGTAATGGATGGTGTAATATCAGTTCGGTTATGTGTTCACGGCGCACTGATCATGGGATCGTGAACTGTATACATAACAGGGATTTTGGATAGCTAGTCCGGGGTCCCCACAATAGTTGCAACATACAACATCAAAGGCTGATGCTAGATGAGTTATTACTCTGACTGTTTTTCCATCTTCTGTTGTCCTAGCCGTTATTCTCTAACGACATATATTTCCTTTACAATGGCCTATAAATCGAGTAGTGTCACTATCTTGTATTTGAATGTCAAACTTGCCTCTAATAGCAAATGTTCTCAAGAGCATCCTAAACTCTTGCATTGAAGTAAACAAGGAACCTTCCTCTATCACAGGATGTTCTTTGTCATACCAAAAGTGCTTCTCTTCACGGGCACAGGGATCGCTGCATCAGCAAGTAAATGCTGGTCAATATCATCCATACTAGCATTGATGTTTGCAATGGAGGCTTCGATAGCTGCTCCAGCTATCGCTCGTCGATGCCCAGATTTATCATTTATTCCAAGTATCAAGCACAAGTTCTCTTCTGCTACAGGAACTTCAATTTCATTTTCATTTGCAGGTGCTATCTCAATTTGAGACCAATCAATGACTCTATCAACTGAACTACTTCCATCATTGGATTGGGCAATATTCAAAGTAGACAAGTTGGTAGTATCTGTCGTCGATGCCCTAGTCGAAAACAAAATAGCAATTTATTAGTTTGTGAGGAAACATAAGTGAGCATTGAATGTAATATTTGATATAAATGACATAGTTGTAGAAAACAAAATAGCAATTTATTTGTTTGTGAGAAACATAAGTCAACATTATGGTACTGATACTGACATCTAATATGCACACACAGGAACACATGCCAATATGGTGTGGGATCCCGCATGGTGTAGTGCAGAAACAAAAGCAAGATGGGGATCCCGGCAGAAACAAAAGCAAGATGTGGATCCCGGCAATATGATGAGATTCATATTTAGTCAGTTATCTACCACAGATCGTGGCAAATAAAGATGGGAAGGTGGGAAGTTCGGGAGAGCTGTTGTACATGGATCGTGGCTGCCCTTCATGGTCTCCGATCATGGCTGCGCCACCCGTGGTCCGGCGGCTGCCGGCGGCGGTGATCTTGCCAAGCCCGCCCAGCTTCTTTGTTTCTTGGATCCCCGTTTCTCCGCCAGGAACGAATGATGCCCACAATTTCCTTGTTTTGCTGATTTGGTTGACTCGATAGATCTACTATGTTTGGTTCAGAGTTTCAGCCATAGGGGTACAGTACGGTATTACACAACGTATTTTGGGGTCAAAAAAATTAAAAGATCTGTAAAGGGAGGAATAGGGCAAATTATAAAGAAATTGGTGTAATGTGTGGCAAATAGTAAAACAGAAAGTAATGTGTGGCAAATTATAGAGGGTTAAAGTAATGTGTGGCAAATTATAAAATATACAAGTAGTTCAGACAAAAGGATATACTCCTCAGTGGTTTCCTCCTCTTTTTTAAAAAAGTGTCAAGGAAAGGAAATGAGGCGGTGTTTCTACTGCAACAAGTATTACTACCATAAGGGTTGCCCAGCTCCGGTGAGAGAGGAGCTGGGACGACAGCTCTAGTGCTGGTACTCTCAGGGCCGGTCCTGAGATTTCGGAGGCCCGGGCGAAACTAAAATTTTGGGTCCCTCTTACTACTTTTTTTCGCATGTATGAGATGATGAAAAATAAATACTTTTAAGTATACACAACTTCAATATTCATATAAAACAATGTTTACATGATACCTTAAAATTTTCTCCGCCAATTCCTAGAAACAAAGTTCGTGACGATGGAATCAATATCAAACTTGTCACTAACTTCTTGTCGATGTATAGAGTTGCCAAACCAGTTAACTCCCCTCCTACAAATAAGAACAACAACTACTAATCAAAATTCAGAACCCGAATTATAGGCGATCATATAGTAGAATTCCAAGAGAACTGCATCTATTTTAATCTAATACGCAGATTGGATGATTGTCTGATTGATGACGGCCAGACTAGGACTGCCAACTGCGACGACCACTGGCCGGCAGACTAGCAGGCAGCACCGTAGTCCGCAGGAGGGCAGCAGTCATCAGATCGTCTTGCGGTCGATCGGTCACGATCGGCGAGAGCGAGGGCAGAAACCAGGCGGCTTAGGCGATAGCCAAGAATCGCGAGAGGGCAGGCAAGGAATCGAGGCGTCGGGCTCGGGCAAATTGGTGATGTTTCACATATCGGTAGATGGAACGGATTTCAGGCGTTGACTCAAGTCGTGGCCGGCCAGCCGGATTGGAAACCAATAGGAAAAGAAAAGGTCCAACTTCAGACCAAGCCCATCTAAAATCGTAAAACCGCTTTTTTTTTTTCTGCAATGTATAGTAAGCCTATATAAAAAATATGGGCCCCCAATTTTTCTGGGCCCGGGACGGCCGCCCGCCAGACCCTCCCCAGGGCCGGCGCTGGGTACTCTTTGCTAGGTGGTGTAAAGACCTATTTATATTTTTTAAATCTTTCTGTACTAATTGGTTGACTTTTTCTAAAAATATGATATAAAGTTCTTCTAACTGCAAAACCTCGGTCAGAAAATCAAGGAAGAAAGCAACAGCCTAAGGATTGGGAGAATCTGTGCTAAGAACTAATTGTTTGGCCCCACGACACATCTCTCGTCATGTGCAAGAGCAGCTGGACTCCCTCGAACGGGAAATAAAGAACACTAGTACACTGCCAGTGCTTCGTTACAGAATCACAATAATAACAATAAGAAACTAATTTAAGTATGATTTTTCAAAAATATTACCGGAATTTCTTAGAAATGCACATGCTATATTAAAAATATTTGAGATTCAGTGATATTTTCCTACCATGAAAAATATTTAAATAAACATTTTTATATTTTATATACTAATTCATAAAATGGAATGAACATGATTTGTCTTCCTTATTGTTGACGCTGCGTTACCACCAATTCCTTACTATTCATTCCTCCTAGAATTGTCATGGTTACAAAAGAGAGTGTCATGGTTACAAATGTGTATATTAGTTAGTTGTGTCTTCGTGTTCTTCCTAGGGCATGTACATTGGTTTAGACAGATGCTGTCTGTAATACTACTCCATACTGTATCATCTATAGACAATGATATAGACGGTGTATACAATAGTATGTCTGTAAGTTATCTATTTTTAGTCATAGCTATATGTGAGTATAAGTTATAGACACCCTTTGTACAACAACAAAAATGGTGTCTGTAAGCTGTCTGCAAGAAGCCTACAGACTGTCTATAACTTTACGGACAACCTCCTTCTCTCTTCTTATTATCTTTCATCCACATCACCAAAATCATCTGTAACTACCTCTTACAAACAACTGAGTCATCACCATTATACATGCCCTTAGACTAATCCAGATCGTTGTAATCCATGATGGATCTAGTTGCTCACATATTTTTAGGACAATGACCGTGATCTGCTTGGAAAACTGATCAGATTATTATAGCAATTCAGTCATCTAGTTTCTTGAAGGAAAAAAAAAAGCTAGGTGTTTCTTGCTTCTCCTAACTGTATTACCTGTAGTACACCATGTAATGTGATAAGTAGACGTGGGATGCTTTACATGTAAGAATAGATTAGCACAAGAACTTTGACATACTCACCGCTGTAAACATCTTTTTAAATAGAAACATCATGAATAGGAGTAATTCAGCTCACCCATGAATAGGACCATTTCTTAGTTAGATCATCATAATCTATAAACTTTATTACTGTAGTCCAAACCTGGTCACTCCAATGACCATTTATCCCATCCATTTGATCATTAGAACCTCTTCTAAAATTTTAGTAAAAACTTATCATGGCTATGTGTCATTTTGGGGCATTTAGCCAAAACCCTACCTAGAGGTACCTAAAAAATTCCCCAATCCATAAACCATATATCTACACCTAAATAAAATTTTGAAATTGTTTTTTTTTTGAAAGTTCCGTTGGCCTACCCACACCACATGGCCTCCGGCGGCTTCCTAGCGGCCCGTGTGGCCCAGCTTGGCAGCCCGCGCAAGCAACATGGCCATCCGCGTCGGATTCGCCCGATTGCCCCGTTCAGAAAATCATCATGTTCCCGGTTTTCCCCAGAACCAATATGAGAATTAATGAAACTTTGAACTGCTATATTTTCCAAACCGTAGCTCGGAACTGGGGCTAGAGTGACGTCAACACCGAACTGGAGCAGCCAAGCTATGGGCAATCTAGATATAAATTTCTATGAATTGGCCTTGGCATTTGTATCCACCCTCCGGTACCTCCGCGTTCTGCCTCCCCCCACCCACACACCTCTGAGCTCCTCGCCGGCGTTGCTCCGCCGCCCTCATGTACCTCCATGTTCGTCGCCGTCGTTGCTCTACCACCCTTCTGCACCTCCCCGCTCGTCGCCGGCGCTGCACCGCTCACCCTTCCGCACCTCCACGCTCAAGCTGCTGCAATCTGTTGTTGTACCCACCGGTTTGCTCTACTCTCTGACCTTTTGTTGGGTTGTTGTAAATAGTCGAATTTTTTTGTTGGAATTGTATCTTATTATTGTTGTAAATAGCCAACATTTTGGTGTTAATTCTTGTTGTAAATAGCCAAAGTTTTGGTGTTGATTATTGTTGTAAATATCCAGTTTTTTTTGTTGGATTTTGTTGTTGATTATTGTTGCCAATGGTTTTGGTTTTGAATATTGTTGTAAATATCAAGTATTTTTGTTGGATTTTGTTGTCTATTATTGTTGTAAATAGGCAATAATTTTTGTGTTGATTATTGTTGTAAATATCAAGTATTTTTTTTTGGATTTTATCGTCAACTATTGTTGTAAATAGAATGATTTTCAACTATACAATGCAAGCTTCTCATCCAGATAATCTATTTGTTTGAATTTTGTAGACGACCAAAATGACTAAATCTGCAGATTACAACGTATCACTAAATCCTCAGGAGTATCTAGACTGATGGAAGAAAGTAAGATGACTGTATTTTTGCTCGTATGCTAGCTTGCTCTGTATCCAACGAAAGGCACGCCCGAATTTCTTCCTGAGCGCGTCCCTGCTGTTGCTGCTTGTCGGTGCTAGCTCTGTCCCCAGATCGAGCTACTCGACCGGGTGCTGGCCACGAGCGCGCGGACGGCGGTATGGGTACAGACAGACGGAGGGGAACCAGCAGCTGGCGGAGAGGACGCCGGCGCGGGGTCACGGCGGTGGAGGTATGTGGGCCCTGCCTTGGCCGGACGGGTCCTGGAGGTTGGCGCGGGCTGCGCGCCGGCGAACCACGCTCCGGCCACCTGCACGCACCCGCAAGAGTGGCGACGAGCTCGGGCTCAAGGGCAGACAGCAGGGAGCGAGGGGCTGGCCATGGCGGCTCGAACGCTGAAGGAGATGATATCCTTATCCCTTTTGTCAGCTTTGCAATTTAGACTCTTTTTATTTATTTTCTGACTTTATGCAAAAAAAAAAAAATTATAATTCTACTCCCTGTACACAGTTAGGAGGCTGATAAATAGGCTCCACCACTTACCATATAAGCAAATACATCTCTATGCAGTTATGTCGTATTTAGTTGCCGTACGTAATTTATTCTGTAGGTCGGTGATTGTATTGATTTCCCTCTCCAAGTTCCGGTATGACCGATGCATGTTACTCATAACTGAACCATCAGCATCATGCGTATCAAGTTCTGCCATGTATGTATCCCATTCTTTCTCCTTCATTTTTTTCCCACGTGCGGGTCTGTGACCGATCGATCGGTTCGTGTATGTAGTATTAGAAGGACCCCGCGCGCTTTGCTGCGCCGTTTTTCAATTGTAAGAGTTTTCATTTTTTTCGTTGACGGTGTCCGTGTGTGCAACTAAATAAGATAATTGCAATCCTCAAGTAAATAAGATACGGAACACATAACATAGATCAAGGACAGTAAAAAATAGCTTCATCGCAACCATAGAAACCAGCAGCTCATTAGACCAGGCGCATCCAAAACCTGAGGCAAACTAACACCGATGATTCCGCCACCAAATCGAAATCACAGAAGCAGAAAAGGAGGTAATAGATAAACTGATTATTCAATTTAGCAAGTCAACAACACTCTCCAAAATAGCATTAGGCCATAGTCTGAAATGTTAATCTTGATGCATAGCTAAAATCTATATCTATACCTACTAATAAAGGAAGGAAGGTTTCTCCCCAATTTTTTCGTCCGTTTTTTTATTGCCCATATTTTTGTGACAAAATTACAAGCACTGCCACCGTTCAGTTGAAAAACGGTTCGCTTGTTCTGTTTTCCCCCTATCCGATCGCTTGGTTCCATCCCCTCCGCACAGACCTCCTGGTACAGGAAGTGGCGAGGCGAGGCGAGGGAAGCAGGCGCCGCAGGAGTCGGGGAGGATCTCCTGGTGAGGAAGGCGTGCGCGCAGGACGTCAAGGTCTTCCCCGCGTCTCCACCTGTTGATCCCGCCGCCGATTTAACTCCAGCCACCGCCGGTGCTCTCCGGGTAGGGAATTGGAGGCGACGGTGCGGCCCTTCACCGGCCAGCCAGAGGGTCGAGGTCCTACCGTCGCTTGCGCGGAGGGAAAGAGGGTCGAGGCCCTTGTGCTGCTTCCCTCCACGTCCCGCCGCCGGACTAGATGGCCGGCCTATTCCGTTCGTCACCGCCGGACTAGAGATAAGCCACCATCTTTCTTTTTTATTTCGTATTAGCATACAAGACTAAATGTGAGGAAACTTCGCTGCTACCTTTGGCAGTCCCCTGGAACACACCACGTTCCTAATTTCAAAATTTCTCCCCAGCTTTCAATCCTCGACTGATTGAAATCTCTGGATGTACGTTGTGTGTGCCCAACAACTGTTTGTATTAATGCTGAAAGAGAGGACAAAGGAGGCAGCGGGCGTGCAGGCACTGATTCGATGGAGGGGGCTCTGGATGGAGCGTGGAGGCGCTGGTGAGATGGAGGCCGATTCCAGTCACCGAGGCTCACGACGTTGGGTGGACAAAACTGGCCGGCAAATAGAACGAAGCCAACCGCCGCCATAGGCGTCCACTCCAAGACCGCCCGGGTCCAGCACTCGGAGTCCCACCAGAGCGTGTCCAAGCTGGTGAGTGATGCCCTCATCTTCTGGTTCGAGTTTGTTTTTCAGTAATCCCCTCAAGTGTTCTGTGCTCTGAATACGGACGGGCGGTACTTCGCGACGTACATGCAGCGGAGCGTGCCACTTCATTGAGCCGGCCTTCAAGGAGCCCTCTCTCTTGACCTGCTGCTGACTACATCATAGCTCATGCTTGCTTATCAGTCCAAAACACCTTTAGCGCGTGTAATCTGGCTTCAGCTCTTGGAGTTAATAAGGGGATAGGTTCTGAATCTGCTTTTTTGGATAAGCACCTAGCTTATACCTTTAGTTCAACTGATTCGATACTTTGGCAAAGATAGTAGTCGGAGAGCTTTGTTTCCTAATAAAATTGTCTCACAGTTAGACGTAATGACTAATCTTCTAAACTCAAGAGGATATTATTTTGCTCACAAACTGAGAAAATTATCGGCCCTAATAGCCTCAAGAAGGATTGTGTTCCTAGCTACAAGCTGACCGGAGCCTGCAGATCGTAGGGCTGCACGCTTGGTGGAACATGGAAATTGATAAATGCTAAAAGGTGGAACATGGAAAGTGTCAAATGACTAAAACGTGTAGATTTCAACAGTGGAAGTTTCTTAGTAAGTTCAGTGAAATGGCTAGGTTATAGTTTTAGCAGGAATATGTTAGTGTGTGGTTGTCTAATACGGTGACTGATAACTACTAACCGACGTTCCATCCTCAGTATTGGATACACACAAATTTGTCTAAACTAGAAGAGCCGAGAGCGATCTTTATTTGAAAATTGTAGAAAAAATATGAATACAAATTAACAGCACAAACACACAAGCATGCTAATAAAATTAATTGTAGAAAAATTCTAAAGTTAACCTTACTAAGGCGCTAAAATTAACCGTATTGTGGTTGTGGAGGGTCGGAGTGGTCAACAAGTCTCTTTATTGAATGACTGGTCACTGGTGACAAACTATTTGCCATACATTTGTTGCCCGATGATAGTGCGGCAAGGTGTGGATATACCTAGCCATGGGAAGCCTGGCCTGGTCGGCTCGGCCCAAAATTTCCGAGCTTGGGTCAGCCCGACCATGCGTGTGGGTCGGACCTGGGCCGAAGATTTAGGCCCGATGGCCGGGCCAAACCTGGGCCTAAGAAATGTGCCAAATAAGGAAGAGGCCCGGTGCCTGGTTTTTTTTTGCATCGGGCTTTGTTAGGCCCGGCCTGGCCCGAACAAATATGATTATGCACCATTCTTTTAAAATCCAAAATATAAATCAGGGTGTGAGCCCTTGCAATCCATGCAAAATCGGGAGTTATGAACACGCAGAGCGGAAAGAAGGAAGACATCAACTGTGTATAACAAGATACATTTATAGCTTGCATGGTGCATAATTAAAGGAGGGATGTCATACCCATAGTCAGTGGTCTCAGAAGCTACTTAGTGCAACTAAGTTGTTGACGGTCTTTGATATGTGTCCCCGTTAGGTGAGTGTGTCCATTAGATGCAAAGTCGTGAGTTATCGACGTGTAGGGCATCCGAGCGAAAAGAAGGACAACATCAGTCGTGCACCACTTAGCTTTAGCCGAATCGGGAGGTGGTCGATGAGGCAACCAATGACCACAACTCCTTCATCGTTCTACACCCGAACACCATGAAAGGGCCGCAACCAATGACAACAATAATTTGCTACAAGCGCTACATAGTCTATTCTCGAAAGATGGTGATATGGACGGCTGAGGAGTAGAGGGAAGGAGAGTGGACTACAATGAGTAAAATTTTCTTGGTAGACCTTGACAAGATCGGCTATCATTCTTCTCATCTAACATCGCATGCATGTTTTATCTCTTCCGCCGCATCGCGCGGGCATTGTCCTAGTGATTATTCAATTTAGCAAGTCAGCGACGTTGTCAAAATGTCGACTACATCGATTAAACTGGAAGATACAAAAAGCAGTTCAAGGAGAGTGTGACACACGATCAGGATATCAACTTAAGAGTACACTTTTTTATGCTGCATCATTACTACCAACATGCAAGCTCGATATGTAGAATTTAAATGTTTGAAAAAAATCTGAATTACATGCAAGAGTCGGTATTTCTATTTGATGAGAGAATAACATCAGGTCATTTAGCCCCACCATTGGAATTTTCTTAGCTTAAATTCATTTATATGTTGCAGATAAGTTTTTCCCATCTCAGTCAGAACTATTGGGAATGAGGTAGAATGAAACAAAAAAAACAATTGCAGGCTAAGAAGAAGGTAGGACGTAGATATTTCCATGTGAAATACCCTTTATATGTTTGTGGTGAACCCATGGCATTAACTTTTTGTTCATGCTCTCGGTATAGAAGAGAAAAGGGAAAATTCTGCAAAAAGATGACAAGCCATCGCGTGCACTGTGAAAGAGACTCTCAGAGTAACTTTAGAAACTATCACTTTGTTTAAAAATTCGTTCTGCATCCACCAACATTACTTGGAAAGCAAATATTAACCCACTTAGAAAATCTTTACCTCAAGTAGAAGCCTTTCACAGTTATGAATTGGAGAATTTTTTGTGCAAAACTCTCACGTTCTGAAGTAAATATGAGCATAACATTCTGAAGTAAATCATGACCACTTGATATATTTTTCAGGTTACACAGAAGACACTCAACAGCAGGAGTGCTCGCATTGGAATTGATTTCTCGCTGTTCTCAGCTAGATATGAAATTATATAGATTATATGTAGAAGTAAACATGTGTAAATGAAGCACATTCATGAAATTTACTACGTTGATGGCATATTTAATTACTGATCCCTAGGCACACTTCTAATTCTGTTCACCTAACAATAGCTAATGGCCTCAAAGTCGCAAACAGTAATCAATTGATAACAAAAAATCATCAACCCACAGATCTCAGCAAGAATTTATAAATATTGTGCCATATGTATTCACCTGCAAGGGGAAAACATTGTAAATGCTGAAACAATCAGCTCTCACCTATTGCCTATGCAACTTTCTATGCTAAAAATCCACATAAACATAACAAACCAGATTCCTAGGAAACATCACAAACCAGATGCATGAATTGGTGGCAGTTCATGGCGGTGTATGGCTGAGAGATGGTAACATAACTGTTGATGGTGGGATTACGCCAGATGGCGAACCCCAGGTGGCGTGTGGCAATTTAATCGAACATATGGAAGCCAATTTAGCAAGGAACACCGACAAGGAGGTGAATGGTGGCTGATGTAAGGCACATATCAATCGAGGAGGGCACATTATCTAAGAGGAAATAGAGGCAGCTAGATAAGACTATAGGAAGGGATATTATATCTAGGTTTATCTAGGTTAGAATTGTTCCGTGAACACATGAAATTGGCATATCTGTGAGGGATTCTCCGCACAATCTCATGTTTCGCATTACCAACTCCAGCTGATAAACCTAAGAGTGTCTCTTTAAATGTCTGAAGTGTTGCATGATAAAGCATAGCTTCTCCAACTACATTGGCAGTCAGTGGCCGAAGCATGTTCTGAAACTTGTACTTCGAACAATCGATGTTTACCATTTTGAAATCTAATTACTTAATAGACTGGTATGAATAATATTTATTTTATCGATCTCAATTTATGTAAAATAATTACTTTACCATCTCAGCTACCGAGATATATTATATAAAGGTGTGAACTATTCGACAAATCATTCAAATTTATATGCATGGATCAGCTTGACTTTCATGTTACTTAGGTACTCCTACAGAGAAATAATTATTTGCTACAAATCCAAATATAAGAAACATTAAACTACTGGATCCACATTTTTCTACTGCAGATGTAGTTGTATGTTAGAAGTTACAGGGAACACTTGTAATCAACATACAAAAGAAAAGAATGATTAAGTATTTTTCAGGAGCATAAGTAGCTATCTTAGAGTAGCTGTATACTCAGAAGATTTTGCAAAACAGGAAAAAAATGAATGATTAGCAACAAACCTACCAGGCCAACTATCAAACCTTTTCATGATGTTGTAATTTTGTATGCATAGTCCCATTTCATGCGCTATGTTAAAAAACTTTCTATTTTTTTCTTCGTTGAAATCAAAATCTGATGTTGTATTCTAAAACAAAGATGCAGGTTGCTCATTATATACACACGGCTGTTTGTTTAATATGTAAGCTTTATTGCAAACAACTCTTGCTGAATTTATTTCACAATCAATAAGATGTACAACTAACCATTTGGAATTGGACATCGATACAATGAAAGATATGATATAAAGATATTTCTTGATCATAAAAAAGATATGCAATTGAATAAGATGCCCATGTCAAATAGATTCATCCACATTACAATAGGCTGCGGGGACAATCTAGAATAGAAGTTACTATTGTAGAACTCATAGACTATGTATGTATTGATGGTAAAACTATGCTCGAAAGTGTGTCATCGATCCTTGGGAGCTCGGAATCAGACATAAGAATGACGAATCAGAATATTATTTGTTTGGGCTTTGATGTACCAAAATTGTTCTGATGTTTTTTTTGTGGATGCAGTTAGCATAACTATCATCATATAAGTAAGTAAAGTGGACAAAGAAAATGGGGAACCGAAAATGACGTTTCCATGAATTATTTATCCTCACGGCCAAAGCATCCTCTGCGAAGAACAGAACCGAGAGGAACCTACAGAATAATAAAATGTGTCAATAACACCATCCAGTAATTGAATCCCAGTATTCGTGTAGACCCTGGATAGCATCTATACCAGTAGGTGGCTATTCAGCTAAACACATACATAGGAAAAGATGGGACCGTGGAAGTGATCTACAGAACTACATGAATCAGACCTACGTGACTATGTGGAGTGAATTGATAAAAAGGCCAGATAGATTTTTTAGAACATATCTATCTAACTTGTACTAAACAAATGAACCATACGGAGACAAAGCTGAATATCTATAATTAGACAAATAACCAAAATCTGGTTAACAAATTTTTGAGAGCACCGACCCAGATCTTTTTTTTTTTGAAAGGGGAATACTTGTATTCATCTGGTAGCAAGGATACAACAAAGAAACGGAAACAAATACAAACACAACCCAAACGGATACAGGAGGAAGAACCACTGAGAGTCATCGTCTTCGTCTTCATCAACCTCACGCCATCGAACCGGAGCACCCTTCGCGAGCACGCCCCCGAAGAAGGCACCATCGACGACGAACCTTGGAGCTGGAAGAACCCCAAGCCCATGGGCCTTAAAGAGCTGCAGTAGCCACCAGTCCCAAAGAACTGGATCTCGAACGCGGACGAACAGCAGCCGGCGACAGACGCCGAGCTCAACCCGCTCCCGATCTGGCCGCGAGGAACCAGATCCCTCCAAAGCGCACCACTCCCCACTCTCAGCACGAACCTCAGATCCGAAGCACGCTGGTACACTGCCCTTCTCCACCCCCTCGCCACCACGGCCGGCCGGGAAGAGAACTGACAGAGCGGAGCAACGACTCCTCTCCTGAAGACGCAACGGAACCACACCGTTGCAGGACCCCCAGCACCTCCACGGCACGGCCAGAAGCCACCACACCGAGACGAAGACGAGGGCGAGGGACAAAAACTCCACCAGACGATCCCCACCTCCGCAGCGAAGACCACCCTTGGAGAACAGAAGCTTGACGGATCGACCGATCCCCGAGCACCGACGGCCGGACGACCACCGGCAGCACCACCGAGGACACCACCGGGGTGGGGGAGAATCGCCGGCACCGCTACTCCACAACAACTCCGCCACCACCACCCTGACGGCGCCGCCGGGACAACCTACACTACTATATACACGCCAGACCCGCGGATCCGGGGTTTCCCCACTCTCCCATCGCCGGAGCGACGGACGGAGAGGAGGGAAACCCACGGCCCGGGCGGCGGAGGGACGAGCACGCGACGGGCGCCTCCTAATCCGCCTCTCTCAACTGTTCACAAGAGGGGATAAAGAGGTGGTCCAAGCCCCCCACCGACCCAGATCTTGAGAAACAGAGAAGTGACAGGGGATTATATTTGAGAAAAGAACCACGCTACAGCATAGTGTTAAGTGTAGATGGGCTGCAGCCCAATAAGGCAGCCCATGTAGTCTACAATTCCTGAAATCTCAAAGCCCATCACGTTGGCAGCTTGGGACAGCCTCGAGACACACTCAAGGAAGCCTAAATTTTTGCTTGGTGCACCAACTGTGTTGGGTACGTGTCGACCTGCATGTGCATGCTCGCCGCGTGTCCCTGGCTTCCTACGCGTGTCAACGCGGTCGGGTCGGCTTTCTCCCAGGCTATACAAGGAGACCGATCAGATATGAATACATGACTTTTAGATCTCTCTCGTGAAGTTCCTTTTGCTGTGCTACCCTCTAGTCTTCCCCATCCCGGCGACTGCGTGCACAGCCGTCCGGGAGAGCAGGCCTCCGAAACTCCGTCCGTTGCGATCCTGCACCGGGAGACGGGCGATAAGGTTTTTGGGGAGCGTCTCGGCGCGACTGCTCGCTGCTGTTCGTCTTCATCTTCGTCGGTTTGGCTGCTTCATCGACAGATCCGACGACACCATGGGCGACATCAACAACTCCCATGGTGGTGCTGGTGCTACTGCTGGTGCGACCTTCCCGGTCGCGATGTACGTGTTTTTCCTCTCATACCTTGCACTGCTACTTGTTCCATGTTCAGATCTGATGCATGTGCTTAGTCTGATGTGTATGGTTAAGTATGCTTGTGCATCTGTAATGTTGCTTTCGGTAATTAAACTCACACGGAAATTGCCTAATAATCCAACAATCCAAAAACCTTGCTTAGGCAATTTTCACCGTCTGGTTTTGCTGCTGCGCTTAAATCGAGCCCGTTTACGGGTTCTCATTTCAAGAGATGGCAGAGTAAGACCCTCTTGTGGCTCACGTCTATGGGCGTGCACCGAGTTGCGGAAGGTACTCCCAGAGGTCCGCTTACTCCTGACGAGGATAAAGCGTTCGGGGATGCCACCGTAATCTTTGTGGGTGCCGTCCTAAGTGTGCTTGGAGACAAGTTGGTTGATGCTTATCTGCACATTCGAAATGGGAAGGAACTGTGGGATGCACTGGACGCTAAGTTTGGTGCTGCCGATGCCGGAGGTGAACTGTATGCTATGGAGCAGTTCAATGACTACAGAATGGTTGAGAACCGATCTATAGTAGAACAGGCTCATGAGATACAGATCATGGCAAAGGAACTCGAGCTTCTCAAGTGTGTGCTACCGGACAAGTTTGTTGCGAGATGCATTGTCGCTAAGCTTCCCCCTTCATGGAGGAACTTTGCCACTTCCCTGAAACATCAGAGGCATGAGTTTTCTGTTGAGAATATCATGGGCTCTCTGGATGTTGAGGAGAAGGCGAGGGCAAAAGATAAACACACTGGAGGAACTGATGGACGTTCTGCTGCCAATATGTGCTGCCAATATGGTACAGAAAAATGCCCACAAGTCCAAGGGAAAGAACAAGGGAGTCTCCCAGACGACCAACTTCAAGAAGAAGGGGAAAACGGAGAAGAAAGATCCTTGCTGGGTGTGTGGCGAGACAGGCCATTGGGCTAATCGTTGTCCACAACGCAAAGGAAAGAAATGTCAAGCTGGACAGAACTCAAACTCTGTCAGCATGGTCATTGGCAACACAGAGGAAGGAACTACAGGGTATGGTAATACGTTACCTACCGTTCTTTCGGTGTTTCAGCCCACAGAATGGTGGGTTGATACAGGTGCCAATGTTTATGTGTGTGCTGACATCTCCATGTTTACCTCTTATCAGGCCCGAGGTTCCTCAGTAATGATGGGGAATGGGTTACATGCTACTGTTCGTGGTGTTGGCACGGTAGATCTGAAGTTTACTTCGGGAAAGATCGTGCAACTGAGGAACGTGCTGCATGTCCCTACTATCAAGAAGAATCTCGTTAGTGGCTCCCGTCTTATGAAAGATGGGTTTAAGTTGGTGTTTGAGTCCAATAAAGTTGTACTGTCTAAGTATGGAACTTTTGTTGGAAAGGGATATGAATGTGAGGGAATGTTTCGCTTCTCTCTAGAAGACTTCTGTGATAATGTTGTGAACCATGTAAGCACTAGTGTTAATGAAACTAATGTTTGGCATTCACGACTTTATCATGTTAATTTCGGTTGTATGACGCGGCTTGCTGATATGAGTTTAATTCTGAAATTCACCTTTGTCAAAGGCTCTAAGTGCCATGCTTGTGTGCAAGCAAAGCAGCCTCGCAAGCCTCACAAGCCTGCGAAGGAAAGAAACTTGGAACCACTAGAGCTCGTGCATTTAGATCTATGTGGGATGAATGGTGAGTTGACAAGAGGTGGAAAGAAATATTTCATGACTATGATTGATGATTCCACTAGGTACTGTTATGTGTATCTACTGAAAACTAAAGATGAGGCTCTTGATTTCTTTAAAATCTTTAAGGCTGAAGTTGAGAATCAACTTGAAAGAAAAATAAAAAGGGTTCGGTCCGATCGTGGTGGAGAGTACTTTTCTAATGAGTTCAATTTATTCTGTGCGGAACATGGTATAATTCATGAGAGGACGCCTCCCAATTCCCCACAATCCAATGGGATTGCGGAAAGGAAAAACCGTACTCTAACAGATTTGGTTAACGCCATGTTAGATGTTTCGGGTTTATCCAAGGAATGGTGGGGGGAGGCTATATTGACTTCGTGTCATGTCCTAAACCGTGTTCCAACCAAGAATAAAGAGATTACCCCTTATGAGAAATGGGAAAAGAAAAGACCAACACTCTCCTACCTACGAACTTGGGGCTGTTTGGCTAAAGTGAATTTGCCAATCACCAAAAAGCGAAAGCTTGGACCAAAAACCGTGAACTGTGTCTTTCTTGGCTATGCTGCCCATAGCATTGCTTATAGATTTCTTGTGGTGAAATCTGGAGTGGACGACACGAATGTGGGCACCATCTTTGAATCAAGAGATGCTACATTCTTTGAGGACATATTCCCTATGAGAGATATGCATGGCATGTCTAGTTGGGAATCTGATCCAATACATGAAACTCCTATGGAATCTGATGAGGAATCTGATGATGAGAGTTCAGATTCTGATGAAGATGACAATGAAACTCCCACAAGGAGTAAGAGACAAAGGACTGCAAAGTCTTTTGGTAATGATTTCATTGTGTATCTTGTGGATGATACTCCCACTACCATTTCAGAAGCTCTCGCATCTCCTGATGCAGACTACTGGAAGGAAGCGGTTCAAAGCGAGATGGATTCCATCTTGGCTAATGGAACGTGGGAGTTAACTGAGCGTCCTTATGGGTGCAAACCTGTAGGATGTAAATGGGTATTTAAGAAGAAGCTTAGAACTGATGGTACTATTGAGAAGTACAAAGCTCGGCTTGTAGCCAAAGGCTATACCCAAAAGGAAGGCGAAGATTTCGTCGATACCTACTCACCTGTGGCGAGATTGACCACCATTCGAGTACTACTGTCATTGGCTGCCTCACACGGTCTTCTCGTTCATCAAATGGACGTTAAGACGGCTTTCCTAAATGGAGAGTTGGACGAGGAAATTTACATGGAACAGCCTGATGGTTTTGTACTAAAAGGTCAAGAAAGAAAGGTGTGTAAATTAAAGAAATCTTTGTATGGCCTTAAACAAACTCCCAAACAATGGCATGAGAAGTTTGAAAGAACTTTGACATCTGTGGGCTTTGTTGTCAATGAAGCCGACAAATGTGTGTACTACCGCCATGGTGGGGGTGAGGGCGTTCTCCTATGCTTGTATGTGGATGACATACTAATTTTTGGGACAAGTCTCAAAGTGATTGAGGAGGTAAAAACCTTCTTATCTCAGTGCTTCGAGATGAAAGATCTTGGAGAAGCTGATGTTATATTGAACATCAAGCTATTGAGAGATGGAAATAATGGGATTACACTTGTGCAATCTCATTATGTTGAGAAGGTATTGAGCAGATTTGGCTATGCTGATTGCAAATCTTCTCTCACACCTTATGATCCTAGTGTCTTGCTTCAAAAGAATGAAAAGGCAACTAGAGACCAATTGAGATACTCTCAAATCATTGGTTCACTCATGTATTTAGCTTGCGCTACGAGGCCTGATATCTCGTTTGCTGTGTGCAAACTTAGCCGGTTTGTGGCCAACCCGGGAGATGATCATTGGCATGCTCTTGAGAGAGTGATGCGCTATCTAAAGGGAACCATGAGTTATGGAATTCATTATACCGGGTATCCAAGAGGACTTGAAGGGTATAGTGATTCCAATTGGATTTCTGATGCTAAAATGAAGGCCACAAGTGGATATGTTTTCACTCTTGGTGGTGGCGTTGTTTCCTGGAAGTCTTGCAAGCAGACCATCTTAACGAGGTCAACTATGGAAGCAGAACTCACAGCATTAGATACAGCTATTGTCGAAGCGGAATGGCTTCGTGAGCTCTTGATGGACTTGCCTATGGTTGAAAAACCAATACCGGCCATCCTCATGAACTGTGATAATCAAACTGTGATTATCAAAGTGAAAAGTTCTAAGGATAATATGAAAAGTTCTAAACACATCAAGAGGAGATTGAAGTCTGTTAGAAAACTGAAGAACTCCGGAGTGATAGCATTGGATTATGTCCAAAGTGCTAAAAATCTGGCAGATCCTTTCACAAAAGGACTATCAAGAAACTTGATAGACCTTGCATCGATGGAGATGGGTTTGAGACCCACTTGAGTTGCCGAGGGGGTAACCCAACCTATGTAATCGGAAATTCCGTGAAGTAGGACCTGGCCGGGAAAACAAACCGGAGTAACTGAGTTGAGAGAAAATTTAATACTCCCACTCCGCTGCAGATGCAATTCTCTCATAGCTACTGTAAGGCAAGTTGACAATGTCTTAATGTGTTCTGAGTGGCTCTTGATGAGCGAAGACGCCGTCCTATAGGGCGATCTTTTGAAGAACACACCTATATGAGTGACACTACTGGTCATAGTGTGAGAGGTTTGGGTGAATCTCTAGTAAGCTCATGAAAGGCCGAGGAGTATGACTTATAAGCTCCACCCGAGGGGAAGGCTATGGTAGCCTAGTACCGTGCCGGCATTGAGCGAAACTTGCTGCACAAAGACTGACAATTCAAGGCATAGTCCATTGTTCAGTTGTAGTCAAGCGTAACTCCTTGTCTAGGTGGAAGTTCAACTTAACAGTCTCCACTGAAGTGCAGGTATATTAAACAGCGAATGGAACTAATGTGTCATCTGATGTGCATATGAGATCTGGTGGGGATTGTTAAGTGTAGATGGGCTGCAGCCCAATAAGGCAGCCCATGTAGTCTACAATTCCTGAAATCTCAAAGCCCATCACGTTGGCAGCTTGGGACAGCCTCGAGACACACTCAAGGAAGCCTAAATTTTTGCTTGGTGCACCAACTGTGTTGGGTACGTGTCGACCTGCATGTGCATGCTCGCCGCGTGTCCCTGGCTTCCTACGCGTGTCAATGCGGTCGGGTCGGCTTTCTCCCAGGCTATACAAGGAGACCGATCAGATCTGAATACAGGACTTTTAGATCTCTCTCGTGAAGTTCCTTTTGCTGTGCTACCCTCTAGTCTTCCCCATCCCGGCGACTGCGTGCACAGCCGTCCGGGAGAGCAGGCCTCCGAAACTCCGTCCGTTGCGATCCTGCACCGGAAGACGGGCGATAAGGTTTTTGGGGAGCGTCTCGGCGCGACTGCTCGCTGCTGTTCGTCTTCATCTTCGTCGGTTTGGCTGCTTCATCGACAGATCCGACGACACCATGGGCGACATCAACAACTCCCATGGTGGTGCTGGTGCTACTGCTGGTGCGACCTTCCCGGTCGCGATGTACGTGTTTTTCCTCTCCTACCTTGCACTGCTACTTGTTCCATGTTCAGATCTGATGCATGTGCTTAGTCTGGTGTGTATGGTTAAGTATACTTGTGCATCTGTAATGTTGCTTTCGGTAATTAAACTCACACGAAAATTGCCTAATAATCCAACACATAGTCCCCAAATAATAAGAGAACGGTAAGTTAAAATAGCAATTGTTCCTTCTTCCAACTACTTTGCAGGCAAACTAATCTCCCACTTAAATAACAAAAGCTACTGCACCCCATGTGCTAACACAATACTAAGCACTACTAAATCTAACACAAAAGGTAGCTAAATGTTTCAAATGAGAACAGAATTCAGAGTTGCAGAAGTAGCCTCGTAATAAATAAGCTTATAAGCCATAATAATTACCAATTACCAGTCGCTAGGAATCCCCACATGTGCTCGCCAATGCAGAACTGCCTGCGACCAACAAAAGAAACGAAGCAGAGATCCGTCAGAAAACAAACAGCGATTAAGCGGGGCCTAGGGTTTAACTGTTTAAGGATGGTCCAACGAGGGCTCCATGACGCAGTACCTGAAGTTCTTGGCGGTCTCGGGGACGATATCGACGAAGAGCTCCATCTTGATGGGCCGGCCGGATGGACCCGATGGTTACGTCGAAGAACACCAGCTGGTTCGGCGGTGGCTGGTGCCACTCCACCGATGACGCCATCGCGGACAGCGGAGTAGGCCCCGCGGGGATGGCTACGCCATGACGCTCGGAGGACTGCGCGGCGGAAGCTTCTCGAAGGTCCGGGAGTTGGACGGAGAGGGAAAGAGGCTTCAAGATCGAGTCGAGGGAGGCCGGCGGCGCGTGAAAGAAGTCCAAATGACCCCGTAACTATTCAGTTTGGGACAAAGAACCCCTAAGTTTAAAATGGGGCACTTAACCACTCTAACTATGCAATACCGCTCAGTTGATCCCCTCCGGATGACTAGAGCAGTTTTGCTAAGCGGTATTGCTGACGTGGACGGCTGTATCACTAGGAAGATGCATGTAGCGTGCGAGTGTTCAGGCCGGCACTGCCACAGGAGCGGGTTCGTCTTGCACTAGCATGATCTACCGATATCGGACAGGAAGCGGCGGAGCGTGTTCGCCAGGAGGGCGCGTCGTGGCCGCGCGTTAGCTGCCCACGCCTTTTCCTTACGGAAGGCGCACTGCTCCTTGGCCGCCAGCCCGCCAGCAAGAAAAGGGGTCCCCACGCGGACCAGGAGCACGTCCAGGCCGGCGGGGGCGCAAGAATAGCGACGGCCACGTTGTGGCGCAGCTGCTCGATTCACCGCTCCCACGCCGCGCCGCTCGTGCTGCGGATCGGCGGCCGGCATGCCGCGCGGCGCGTACGTGCCCTTCTCCTAGGAAAGCTCCCCGGGCGTGCCCAAGGCCTGCAGCGCCAGCGCGCTCGGCGGTAATGTCGATGGAGAGCTAGGTGCGCTCGGCGGCATTGGCATGGGAACGACGTGCCACGCCTGGGCGTACTACGGCAACGCCACCAGCACCGACACGACGAGCAGCGTCGGCAACGTCGGCGGCAGCGATGACGACGCCTTCTCTGATGCGCTCGACAGGTCCCGTCGTCCGACTGGCTCGCCGCGCTCTCCGCCCGCGTGAGCTCCATCGACGGCGGCGCAATGTCGCGGCGCCTGTTGAGCTTCATCATGGACCGCTTTCTCCCTGAGGCCAGCGCCATCGCCATCACGTCCACGGAGAAGTGCACGAAGAAGTCCCCGCGATGAGCCGCCGAGGCCGCGGCGCACGCCGCTCCAAGCACGACGACGAGAATGTGGCGCCAGGCGCGACGTGCACACGCTGTGCCGCGCCCTGCGAGCACCACGTTCCCGCTCTCCATTGGGAGGATAGCTGGGAGGATGACACGCCGCAGCAGAACGCATGAAATGCCCAGAAGGACGAGGAGGCGCGAGACGACGATGATATGTCTCCGAGGGCATGCGGGTTCGTGGTGCTCTTCCACCTTGGCCGTGCCGGCGGCCACCAGAATGCACAGGGGCCACGCCATCCAAGGACTTCGTGGCGCGGACGCCCTGTCCCGGACATGCGTGAACGCGTCCGCGGTGCGCGCGTGACCGTCGGCGTCTCTATGATGTTGCGCTCGATGATGCAGTGACACGGTGCATGACACAGGGCGGAGGCAGGTCAATCCTGACGCTGCTGCGCAGCAGCTGAGGCGCCATGGGCTCTGGCAGAGATACTTTGGCCTCGATGCGCATCTCTTCGTGATACCACTCTCCACATCAACCATACCACCGAGCAAAACTGCTCTAATCATCCTGAGGGGGTTAACTAACTGGTTTTGCATACTTAGGGGGTGAAATGCCCCACTTTAAACATAGGGGGTTTTCCGTCCAAGACCCAATAGTTAGGAGGTTATTTAGACTTCTTTCGCAGCGCGTAGTCCAAGCGTGAGGAAGACGGGAGGTGAGCTAATGTGCGCGTACCAGGTGCAAACCCAGCAAAAAACGCATCAACCCAACTAATCGATCCATCAAGCCAAAAAAAAAACTAATCGAGCGGGCCCCACGAAAGTGACCTAACTAATCGAGCGGGCCCCCCATGAAAGTGACCTGCGGATCGCTCCCAGGCTCTCCCAACCCTGGGAGCTTAGAGCTCTTAAAAGATATGCTAGCTCATAGCTCATGTTGAAATTTCATATCTATAGTTTCTCCTTCGGCTTTCGCTCTGCTTTATAAATAAAGCCGCAACGGCCGAACCGATATAAGGTGGAGAGGAGAACCTCTTACAAAGCAGATCAAAGAAAAACAAAAAATAACACAGAGACCCCAAAGTTGCCATGAGGACATTGACACGAGACTGAGTCAAAACGGGGCTCCACAACAGCGCCCCCAAGAGGGAAAACGACGCATTGTGCCGCCGCCGTCGAGACCACGAGGTCAAGGGCTTTCACCCGAAGCCGTACCGCGGGGCGGATACCCACAACGACGCCCCCAAGAGGGTTGCGATACCCGCAGGCACCGCCGTCGTTGGCGCCGAGGCGCTGAGCTTTCGCCCGGAAGCATCCACACACCACGCCCGACAACTCAGCCGCCCGCTGTCCCTAAGTTGGGCATCCCAAACACGATCTGGGGGTTGCCGAGGCCGAAGCGCCGCCAACACCAGGATCCCCCACCGTCCGCTCCACGCCATCCTCATGACCGAAGAGAGAGACCACTGATGCGTGTGGTTGGCACGTCCATTGGGAACCCCAAGAGGAAGGTGTGATGCGCACAGCGGCAAGTTTCCCTCAGTAAGAAACCAAGGTTTAATCGGACCAGTAGGAGTCAAGAAGCACGTTGAAGGTTGATGGCGGCGAGATGTAGTGTGGCGCAACACCAGGGATTCCGGCGCCAACGTGGAACCTGCACAACACAACCAAAGTACTTTGCCCCAACGAAACAGTGAGGTTGTCAATCTCACCGGCTTGCTGTAACAAAGGATTAACCGTATTGTGTGGAAGATGATTGTTTGCGAAAAACAAGAGAACAAGTATTGCAGTAGATTGTATTTCAGTAAAGAGAATTGGACCGGGGTCCACAGTTCACTAGAGGTGTCTCTCCCATAAGACGAACAGCATGTTGGGTGAACAAATTACAGTTGGGCAATTGACAAATAAAGAGAGCATGACCATGCACATACATATCATGATGAGTATAGTGAGATTTAATTGGGCATTACGACAAAGTACATAGACCGCCATCCAACTGCATCTATGCCTAAAAAGTCCACCTTCAGGTTATCATCCGAACCCCCTCCAGTATTAAGTTGCAAAGCAACAGACAATTGCATTAAGTATGGTGCGTAATGTAATCAACAACTACATCCTTAGACATAGCATCAATGTTTTATCCCTAGTGGCAACAGCACAACACAACCTTAGAACTTTCTGTCACTGTCCCAGGTGTCAATGCAGGCATGACCCCACTATCGAGCATAAGTACTCCCTCTTGGAGTTACAAGCATCTACTTGGCCAGAGCATCTACTAGTAACGGAAAGCATGCAAGATCATAAACAACACGTAGATATAACTTTGATAATCAACATAACAAGTATTCTCTATTCATCGGATCCCAACAAACGCAACATATAGAATTACAGATAGATGATCTTGATCATGTTAGGCAGCTCACAAGATCCGACAATGATAGCACAATGGGGAGAAGACAACCATCTAGCTACTGCTATGGACCCATAGTCCAGGGGTAGACTACTCACACATCACACCGGAGGCGACCATGGCGGCGTAGAGTCCTCCGGGAGATGATTCCCCTCTCCGGCAGGGTGCCGGAGGCGATCTCCTGGATCCCCCGAGATGGGATCGGCGTTGGCGGCGTCTCTGGAAGGTTTTCCGTATCGTGGCTCTCGGTACTGGGGGTTTCGTCACGGAGGCTATTTGTAGGCGGAAGGGCAGGTCAAGAGGCGGCACGGGGGGCCCACACCATAGGCCGGCGCGGCCAAGGGGGGGGGGCCGCGCCGCCCTAGGGTTTGTCCACCCCGTGGCCCCTCTTCGTCTCGTCTTCGGACTTCTGGAAGCTTCGTGGAAAAATAGGCCCCTGGGCTTTGATTTCGTCCAATTCCGAGAATATTTCCTTACTAGGATTTCTGAAACCAAAAACAGCAGAAAACAAAGAATCGGCACTTCGGCATCTTGTTAATAGGTTAGTTCCAGAAAATGCACGAATATGACATAAAGTGTGCATAAAACATGTAGATAACATCAATAATGTGGCATGGAACATAAGAAATTATCGATACGTCGGAGACGTATCAGCATCCCCAAGCTTAGTTCTGCTCGTCCCGAGCAGGTAAAACGATAACACAGATAATTTCTGGAGTGACATGCCATCATAATCTTGATCATACTATTTGTAAAGCATATGTAGTGAATGCAGCGATCAAAACAATGTATATGACATGAGTAAACAAGTGAATCATAAAGCAAAGACTTTTCATGAATAGCACTTCAAGACAAGCATCAATAAAGTCTTGCATAAGAGTTAACTCATAAAGCAATAATTCAAAGTAAAAGCATTGAAGCAACACAAAATAAGATTAAGTTTCAGCGGTTGCTTTCAACTTGTAACATGTATATCTCATGGATATTGTCAACATAGAGTAGTATAATAAGTGCAATAAGCAAGTATGTAGGAATCAATGCATAGTTCACACAAGTGTTTGCTTCTTGAGGTGGAGAGAAATAGGTGAACTGACTCAACATTGAAAGTAAAAGAATGGTCCTCCATGGAGGAAAAGCATCGATTGCTATATTTGTGCTAGAGCTTTGATTTTGAAAACATGAAACAATTTTGTCAACGGTAGTAATAAAGCATATGCATCATGTAAATTATATCTTATAAGTTGCAAGCCTCATGCATAGTGTACTAATAGTGCCCGCACCTTGTCCTAATTAGCTTGGACTACCGGATCATCACAATGCACTGTTTTAACCAAGTGTCACAAAGGGGTACCTCTATGCCGCCTGTACAAAAGTCTAAGGAGAAAGCTCGCATTGGATTTCTCGCTATTGATTATTCTTCAACTTAGACATCCATACCGGGACAACATAGACAACAGATAATGGACTCCTCTTTTATGCATAAGCATGTAACAACAATTAATAATTTTCTCATTTGAGATTTGAGGATTGTTGTCCAAAACTGAAACTTCCACCATGGATCATGGCTTTAGTTAGCGGCCCAATGTTCTTCTCTAACATATGCATGCTTAACCATAAGGTGGTAGATCTCTCTTACTTCAGACAAGACGGACATGCATAGCAACTCACATGAAATTCAACAATGAATAGTTGATGGCGTCCCCAGTGAACATGGTTATCGCACAACAAGCAACTTAATAAGAGATAAAGTGCATAATTACATATTCAATACCACAATAGTTTTTAAGCTATTTGTCCCATGAGCTATATATTGCAAAGGTGAATGATGGAATTTAAAGGTAGCACTCAAGCAATTTACTTTGGAATGGCGAAAAATACCATGTAGTAGGTAGGTATGGTGGACACAAATGGCATAGTGGTTGGCTCAAGTATTTTGGATGCATGAGAAGTATTCCCTCTCGATACAAGGTTTAGGCTAGCAAGGCTTATTTGAAACAAACACAAGGATGAACCGGTGCAGCAAAACTCACATAAAAGACATATTGAAAACATTATAAGACTCTACACCGTCTTCCTTGTTGTTCAAACTCAATACTAGAAATTATCTAGACCTTAGAGAAACCAAATATGCAAACCAAATTTTAGCATGCTCTATGTATTTCTTCATTAATGGGTGCAAAGCATATGATGCAAGAGCTTAATCATGAGCACAACAATTGCCAAGTATCACATTACCCAAGACATTTATAGCAATTACTACATGTATCATTTTCAAATTCCAACCATATAACAATTTAACGAAGGAGAAACTTCGCCATGAATACTATGAGTAGAAACCAAGGACATACTTGTCCATATGCTACAGCGGAGCGTGTCTCTCTCCCATAAAGTGAATGCTAGGATCCATTTTATTCAAACAAAACAGAAAACAAAAACAAACCGACGCTCCAAGCAAAGCACATAAGATGTGATGGAATAAAAATATAGTTTCAGGGGAGGAACCTGATAATGTTGTCGATGAAGAAGGGGATGCCTTGGGCATCCCCAAGCTTAGACGCTTGAGTCTTCTTAATATATGCAGGGGTGAACCACCGGGGCATCCCCAAGCTTAGAGCTTTCACTCTCCTTGATCATGTTGCATCATACTCCTCTCTTGATCCTTGAAAACTTCCTCCACACCAAACTCGAAACAACTCATTAGAGGGTTAGTGCACAATAAAAATTGACATATTCAGAGGTGACACAATCATTCTTAACACTTCTGGACATTGCATAATGCTACTGGACATTAGTGGATCAAAGAAATTCATCCAACATAGCAAAAGAGGCAATGCGAAATAAAAGGCAGAATCTGTCAAAACAGAACAGTTCGTATTGACGAATTTTAAAATGGCACCAGACTTGCTCAAATGAAAATGCTCAAATTGAATGAAAGTTGCATACATATCTGAGGATCATGCACGTAAATTGTCTTAATTTTCTGAGCTACCTACAGGGAGGTGGACCCAGATTCGTGACAGCAAAGAAATCTGGAACTGTGCAGTAATCCAAATCTAGTACTTACTTTTCTATCAACGGCTTAACTTGGCACAACAAAACACAAAACTAAGATAAGGAGAGGTTGCTACAGTAGTAAACAACTTCCAAGACACAAAATAAAAACAAAGTACTGTAGGTAAAAACATGGGTTGTCTCCCATAAGCGCTTTTCTTTAACGCCTTTCAGCTAGGCGCAGAAAGTGTGTATCAAGTATTATCGAAGGGTGGTGCATCGTTATTATGAGCTCCCCCATCCGCAGTGGTACTAAGGGCTTTGTCAATTTTAGGCCTATAATAATACTTCTTTGGTTTAGGCACTTTAGAGACATACATAAACTTTTGCTCCTTACCCACATAAGCTTTCTCCTTATATTTAAGAGAAGAAAATGTTGAACCCAAGGTTCCCATAGCCTTTTCAAGTTCATCAATCCTATCGATTTGATCATCATGGACAACACAAGTTCCTAGGATACTAATTCTTTTATCAATTCCTCCTAAGGATTTATCAAGTTCATCAGTTTTATCAAGTAACATTTCCAATTTAGCTTCAATACTTGGAAAATTTTTCTCTATGGTTTCCAACTTTTTCATAACATCTTCAAGAGAGATTTCAGTTTTAACTTTATCAACAGGGGGTATTCCAAATAAACTCTCAATAATGCAACTAGCTTCTAATGCAGGAGTACTTAGGAAGTCACCTTTTGCGAGACTATCAAGAACATATCTATTCCAGCTAGAGATACCAACATAAAAATTCCTGAGTAAAATAATGGTGGAGTGTTTCTTAGTGCATCTATTATGGGCATCGCTAATTCTATACCAAGCATCTCTCAAACATTCTCCCCCTCGTTGCTTAAACGTACGAACTTCAACTTCAGGATTACTCATTTTAGTAGTAGTAAATAAAGCAAACTAGATAAAGTAAATGCAAGTAACTAATTTTTTGTGTGTTTTTGATATAGCAAACAAGATAGCAAGTAAAGTAAAACTAGCAACTAATTTTTTTGTATTTTGATTTAGTGCAGCAAACAAAGTAGTAAATAAAACTAAGCAAGACAAAAACAAAGTAAAGAGATTGAGAAGTGGAGACTCCCCTTGCAGCGTGTCTTGATCTCCCCGGCAACGGCGCCAGAAATTTGCTTGATGCGTGTGGTTGGCACGTCCGTTGGGAACCCCAAGAGGAAGGTGTGATGCGCACAGCGGCAAGTTTCCCTCAGTAAGAAACCAAAGTTTAATCGGACCAGTAGGAGTCAAGAAGCACGTTGAAGGTTGATGGCGGCGAGATGTAGTGCGGCGCAACACCAGGGATTCCGGCGCCAACGTGGAACCTGCACAACACAACCAAAGTACTTTGCCCCAACGAAACAGTGAGGTTGTCAATCTCACCGGCTTGCTGTAACAAAGGATTAACCGTATTGTGTGGAAGATGATTGTTTGCAGAAAATAGTAGAACAAGTATTGCAGTAGATTGTATTTCAGTAAAGAGAATTGGACCGGGGTCCACAGTTCACTAGAGGTGTCTCTCCCATAAGACGAACAGCATGTTGGGTGAACAAATTACAGTTGGGCAATTGACAAATAAAGAGAGCATGACCATGCACATACATATCATGATGAGTATAGTGAGATTTAATTGGGCATTACGACAAAGTACATAGACCGCCATCCAACTGCATCTATGCCTAAAAAGTCCACCTTCAGGTTATCATCCGAACCCCCTCCAGTATTAAGTTGCAAAGCAACAGATAATTGCATTAAGTATGGTGCGTAATGTAATCAACAACTACATCCTTAGACATAGCATCAATGTTTTATCCCTAGTGGCAACAGCACAACACAACCTTAGAACTTTCTGTCCTTTGTCCCAGTGTCAATGCAGGCATGAACCCACTATCGAGCATAAGTACTCCCTCTTGGAGTTACAAGCATCTACTTGGCCAGAGCATCTACTAGTAACGGAAAGCATGCAAGATCATAAACAACACGTAGATATAACTTTGATAATCAACATAACAAGTATTCTCTATTCATCGGATCCCAACAAACGCAACATATAGAATTACAGATAGATGATCTTGATCATGTTAGGCAGCTCACAAGATCCGACAATGATAGCACAATGGGGAGAAGACAACCATCTAGCTACTGCTATGGACCCATAGTCCAGGGGTAGACTACTCACACATCACACCGGAGGCGACCATGGCGGCGTAGAGTCCTCCGGGAGATGATTCCCCTCTCCGGCAGGGTGCCGGAGGCGATCTCCTAGATCCCCCGAGATGGGATCGGCGTTGGCGGCGTCTCTGGAAGGTTTTCCGTATCGTGGCTCTCGGTACTGGGGGTTTCGTCACGGAGGCTATTTGTAGGCGGAAGGGCAGGTCAAGAGGCGGCACGGGGGGCCCACACCATAGGTCGGCGCGGCCAAGGGGGGGGGCCGCGCCGCCCTAGGGTTTGGCCACCCCGTGGCCCCTCTTCGTCTCGTCTTCGGACTTCTGGAAGCTTCATGGAAAAATAGGCCCCTGGGCTTTGATTTCGTCCAATTCCGAGAATATTTCCTTACTAGGATTTCTGAAACCAAAAACAGCAGAGAAACAAAGAATCGGCACTTCGGCATCTTGTTAATAGGTTAGTTCCAGAAAATGCACGAATATGACATAAAGTGTGCATAAAACATGTAGATAACATCAATAATGTGGCATGGAACATAAGAAATTATCGATACGTCGGAGACGTATCAACCACCACCACCGCCGCGTTGCCCGCCGAAGAGCCAACGGCGCAGTCCACCTTCCAGGGCCGCCGCCCCGGCATCCCCACGAACTCGAGCCCATGGATTAACCAGCACACCGCAACTCGAATTGGGCAGGGTAGGAAGGCACCATTGACAGCAACCATCAAAGCACACGGCAACCCAAGGGAGGGGGTCCACCCTCCGACACCCGAGGTGCTCGCCGTCCGGATGCACTATCATGGTCAATGTTGCCTAAATCAGGCCCGGCCGCCTGCCAGGCCTCGATCACGCCCCATTAGCCGTGCCACCACACTCCTGCGTGTAGGTCGCCGTCGCCATCCACCTACAGCACCGGGCCGGACCAACCCTTGCCACCATCGAACCGGCACGTGCTAGCCAGACACCATGAGCGGCGTCGCCGCAACCTCACTCCTCGCAAAACGGCCTTGGCCAAGACCGCGCACCGCCGCCAAGAAGCACCCCAGCCACGACGCCCGGGGACAGAGCCGCGCCGTTGTCGATGCCGCCATGCCGCCGGTCAAGCCGGACACTTTGTCGGCATCGAAGAACTCGCCACCGAACTCGAGCAAGAGCCTCACCTCGGCCCTCGCGGACAGAAGATGGACCGCGCAGCCGTACTGCCGAGGACCGCCGGATCTGGGCCCACCTGGCCCAGGTCTGGCACCAGCGGCGGTGCAACCTGGGAGGAGCCCCACCGGCGCTGGCCACCTCCACGGCCCTCCTGGCCCTAGACGCGACCCTCCTGGCCCAGATCGGACCCGCCTGGCCCAAACCCAGGCCGCCGTCGCCAGCAGTCTCCTCCGTTGTCGCCCTCCGCCGCCGCCCGTGGCCATACGTTGTGCCAGCCCGCACCTCCACCGAGAACAGCCGCCGCCAAGCTTCGCCGTCGCCGCCGGACCGAGCTCCACAAGCCCCTAGGAGCACCGCCGCCGACCGCGCCTGCCTCGCGCAGGGCCCCTGCGAGCGGGTAAAGAAGGTCCCGCCGCCGCCAGCACCGGGCGGGCTTTGCCCGGCGGCCCTCACCGGCGACGGCGGAGGAGGAGGGAGGGGGAAGGTCGAGATGCACGCGGGCTAGGGTTCGCCCCTGGCGTCGCCCGCAGGAGCGGTGCCGTTCCAATGTACAATTCCATATCTATAGTTCTTGAGCTCCGTTTAGATGATTCTTCTTGCATTGATTTTGTAATTCAATTATGTACAACTTTCAAGTAGAAAGGTTTTTCCATCCGAGCAATTTTTTCTAACGATTTTTTGGATGAAATTATTTAAAGACCACGCAATGTTTAATCTTGTAAAAATATAGAAAAACAATTACACGTCCAAAATTAGAAAATAATATACCCTTGGTTTCATAAAAATGTGTAGAACACAATGAAACCATTAAAATTTAAGTTTTGAACTATTTTTGAATATCCAAATTTAAAGATGTGAATTTGATTATTTTGTTTATATAGTTCAAATGTTATAAATCCAAATTAAGTGATTAGTTTTGTAAATGGATCTCATTAATGTCCAGTAACATCACTGCCCAAACTTCCTTATATTAGTTTGCAAATATTCAAATTCAAAGATGAGAATTTAAGTTTTTTTTCCATAAAACAAAATCCCTAAATCATTTTAAAATAATTCCTTGGTCTTGGTAAAATAAAAATAATAATAATTTTACCAAACCAGCAACATCAATTCCTAAGCTACTTCAACTGTTCATTTTGAAATTATTTAAATTCAAACACGAGGATTTGAGTATTTTCATTATAGATGCATTTCCTTAATTATTCTAAAACAAGATTCATTTTGCAAAATTGAAACTTATAGTCAAGCCCATCTATCAAAATAATTTAGACACATTCATTTTGTCCCATGATCACATCTTTCCAAATCACATTATCCCAGTCCATATTATTCAAATAACAATTGAGTTATTTGAGTAAATTTTCGTATCACTAGTTCCTAACTAATCTTTTGCTTGTGCCATTGGTGAGTGTTGCTATAATGGTATGTTGCCTTAAGCCATTTGAGACTCATGTGATTTTATCACATGGATCATTTTAATTACCTATTCTTGTGTAGCAAACAACTCTTGGATGCGAGCTTGCCAACAGAATATTTTCCGATTGGAAGTCCCGGCAATGGCGCAAGCAGGCCAAGAACTGTAAGCAAAGCAGGTTATTGACCACACAACTATAGTCAAATCAGAGAAGATCCATGGCACAAGCCTAGTTTGAATAATAAAGTGGGTGTAAAAAGAAGAGCGGGTAGCCGCGTGCAATTGCCAAAGAAAGTCTCGATTGTCCTTGTCAATCATTTTCCTTCTAAGCACTTGACTTAGATAATGTTTTTCTTTCTAAGTATTTGACTTGGTAAAATTGATCTTACCAAATGTATCCATAGTGATATATTTTCCTTTCCAAGTATTTGGCCCATCCTCTTCATATCCCAAATCCATATCTTGCAAGCCAACGCCTCATGTCTTTCTTCTTTGTCCAATGAATAAAATGAATGAATAACAACTCTTTGTTTGTCTTGTTTGATTATGTTGCTATGAATGTTGTGTTTATGTTGTGTTACTTTTTATTTTATAGTTTGTACAGAGAGCTACATGTTTTATTGAGAGAAGTGAACACTCTTCGACTACCAAAAAGGCAAACGACACACCAGTCACAAATGTCCTAGTTTTTATCTATGCAATGTAGTACTTTTTGTAGTATATATGTATATGCTTTTATGCTTGCTTTTCACTCATAGTAGTCTAGCTAACCCCACTTGACTACCTTGTCTCCTTGCTATGCTATGAAAATGTTTTGCTAGTGGTAAAAACAACTAAGTTTAATGAACTACCTGGGTGAATGGTGGATCTTTAGAGCGGGTGGCTGCTCGGGGGGGGGGGGGGGGGGGCTAACAACGGCGATACCCTAGTGCGAGTACACATTTGCGGAAAGTCTCCCAGGATTAAAGAGATTGTATACAACCTTGCTCATTAGCTTACCGTACAGGCACATGCTAATATGGGCTCTGGCTTGATGGAGTATGTTGTGAGAACCTGTACCCTACGTGACATGATGATGTAGGGGAATGTAGGTTGGAGCGGATTCGTAGAGAAAGGTCTAAGGGATCACTTCGGAAAAGTCACGTCCTAGTCAACATCTGTCCATTTGAGCAAAATGTGCATCATGGAAGAAGTACAGAACAAGTCATGTGGGTAAATTTATACAACCTCTGTAGAGTGTTAAATCTAAGTACTTAGCCATGTCCCCTGTTACGGACAATTTAAGCGAACTGACAGGGATCCTGTTCGAAGATTTCCTCATCCCAATTTCTTAAATAAAAAATTGGTGGGTGAACAGGAAATATGACAATTGGCGCAAGTGACTATCGGCTAGTAGGTCCCGTGCCATATCTATGGTATGTGTCTACATGGGTAGATCGCCCAAACCAAGTTGATCATATGCATGTTTGTTCATTGGTTACTATCAATGATACCGCTTAATTAGTATGAAAGAAAATGATTTAACAAATAGTAGTAGAAAACTGGCTTTATGCAAATCGGATGAAGCTCGGTGATCACATGGGTACGTGAGCATGCGTCGCCTGACTTACACGTGTCTAACGCCGTTCATCAAAACGTTAAGTAGAGGAAGCGCATGTGTGGTCACGTGTGAAAGCTAATCCCGATTCTGTCTTCTTCTACGGTTCTACCTATACTTTCCCCATCTCGAACACACCAGCTCCATCCAAGCCCAGCGACCTTAATGAGTTGGGCGATTTTTACAAGCCTAGGAGGCATCTTCGGCGGGGAACTAGGGGCCTGCTGCCGCCGTAGCTCTCCGATGCGGCCGGCTACGCCATGAATCTGCACAAGATGGCGGGAGGCGCTGGGCGCTGGTGCCGGTCGAGCGGCGGCCGGACTCGACTCACCGCCCTGTTTCTCCAGCGCCGGCGAGGAAGAATCCGGCAGCAGCACGACTTCATGGATCGACTCAAGGTCTCGACCGCCTGCTGCAGCCCTCTGCCGGCTCCCGCAGGCTGCCCTTGCCGCCAAGGCCCCGCGCGCCCTTCCCTGGCTCCGCCGCGCGCGCCCTCCGGCTCGCCCGCAGGCTAATCGAGAGCTAATCCCTCAATCTCTGCGTCAAGGGGATCAAGAGCTAATCGAATCCTGCAGGCTAGCCGTTGTCCTGTCCCTCAATCTCTACGTCAAGGCTGGAAAAGATCTGGAGATGGTGGAATCGGTAAACCAGAAATCACAAATGCACGTAGACAGGATGGCATCGATGTGCTGGATCGATTCCACGGTGGGTAGGAGCTGGGCAGGTTGGGGATTGGAGAGGTGCTAATAGATTCCAGTTCTTGACGGGCAGCCTCCCCGTGGTGTTGTTGGCGGCGGCGACCTCCCCCGGCAGCGGCCTCCCCACGGTGGTCCTCGACGGCGGCTACCTCCCCGGCGGCGACCTCCCCCGGTAGCGGCCTTCCCACGGTGGTGCTCGGCGGCGGCTACCTCCCTGGCGTCGGTCTCCCCGCAGCCTTGGTTGGTCGTGGCCTCCCCGTCACAAATCGAGTCAATGCGCTAATTTGGCTGTTGCTACTCAAGCGGGTCCCACACACATTTGGTTGTCTGCTACTCTAGCATGCATACTAGCGACAGCTGCTGTCGCTTTACACGAATCGAAAGTTCACAGAACGTTAGTCGCCGTTTGTTGATAGGCTGAATCCAACGGTGGTGGATCAGATCCAACGGTGATTACCGCGTGCGCACGTACCCCCCTGAACACCAAATCCACTCTCTTATGCAAATTATGAATGAGCTCTACCAGCCAAATGAGCACGTATGCGTTAGCTTGCCACTTATGTCCACCAAAGTGTCATCTTGCCAATACAATTCCAAAATGTATTGACCTTCGGGCTGCAACGCTTATGTTGCAGGTTACTATTCTAGCTGAAGATTGATAGATTAGGATCACGAGTCTTTGCTCAACATGTCTGTCTATGGCTTCATGGAGGAAACGGGCTCCATGCTTGAATATTTAATTTGGTGCTATGAACTCTGAATTAGCACTAGCCTTAGAGCTATGCAATTTGTATCGAACTATTTTTATTTTCCGTTGGATCAATGTAATGATGATCGTTGCTACTTGGTATTTCAGCTTAAACTGTGTGTGCTAGCGGCTCGATCCGGGACTAGCACTATTGCACATGGACTCACTTTTAAAGGTGTGGTCACTACATTGGTTGACCTCTTACATTGGTCTTCCTCTCTAATTCAACCCTAGCACTTGTCAAGTGCAAAAAAACACAGTGGAATCACGCAACGCGTTACTTTTATGAAATTTGTGTGTGAAGGATTTGAGCACCTTTGATGTTCTTTCTTTGCATCCTTTCATATTGATGAGATCGTCATTATACTATGTTTGAGTGAGAGGCCATGATCTTGTTACTCTTGGTGGGTGACCTCCTAGTTGGTTTGGGGGTTCGTGGAAGATTGTGAAGAGATCCCGTCTTTCCCGTTCATGGATTTGTGAAGTTCTTGCAGAGCTTTCCAACTTCGGAGTGGAGGAAAAGCTAACGACAAAGAAATGGCCTTTATCTTTGTAAAGGGGCTTGGAGAAGAAGGTGAGCTATCTCTCCAACGGTGATTAACTTACTTCATGTAAGTGAACATCGGGATATATATTTGTCTCTGCATGCCTCGATTATCTATATACCCAAGTTTATTTCCTTGTGATAGCCTTGGAGTTTGAAGTACTTTATATTGATTATCACGTGTGATACATATATGTGCCTATATTGCTTAGTTTAAGTTGTTGTTGGTGCACCTAATTGAACCTAACTTATTTAGGTTTTATGCTTGCAAAATAAATATTAGTTTAATCATGCATTTTTACAAGAAAAATCCGTATTTTTTATTAAAACCCTTATTCACTCTCTCTAAGTGACATCTCGTCCTTTCAGTCGCGTAGGCGATCTGATGTGCAAGTAGGGATGCGGCTTCTTTAGTTTGTCACCCGTTGACAAGAGAATAGAAGGGAAGAAGACTGCAAATAGGAGAAATGGGTCAATGGGTTTTTTAAATCCATTTCCCGCTTTGTAGGAAGTCATGTTATTGTAAACGAACTAAATGTGAAGCGGGTGTGCACAGGGTTCCTTCGCCCACGATTATGTGCCAAAGAAACATGTGTGAAGTCTAAGGGTGTAAATTTATAGGATAATTTCCGCACAAAATTGGTTTTTGAATCAGTATATGGTTTGAAGGAATCCAAGGGATAAGGATATCCGATTTTGAATTTCACACGTGTATGGTATGTCAAATAGCACCCCAGATATGTGTATAAAAAATTATTTAGTATTATCAAATTGGTTTTATCCGAATAATTTGATTTTCATCGGAAATGTCAAAGTCAATAGAGAATATGTAATAGGTAGTGAGTTGCTTAGTTTGTGCGTTAAACAATAGTTCACTTACATAGCTATTCTAGCGAATATGAGTGTTTTGTTAAACTCGTCATATCAATTATTTTTTGTGGTTTGTGAATCTACTTATGAGCATATATATCCTATTAATTTTGTTTCTGCCCCGAGTCCGCTCGCTTCAGTTCCGAACATGTGGTCTCGTATGTATGGATTCGATTCCGCAACCGGTCATCATCCGATCCAATCCAAACCGTCGAGAAAATTTGGTATATGATAAGGTAACATCAAAATCCGGTCCGATCTATTTACATTCCTAGCGAAGTCCTACTTACTAATAGTTTGTTTTAATCCCTAAACTTACTTCCGAACTGGCAAAAAATTATAGCACCCCTAAACTATGGTCTAATTTCTTTGTTTGTGTGCACCAATTTGGACCAATATATTGTACTTCCTTCACAACAAAGTCCTTGTAAGCTTCTCAACCGATATTTTCACAGCTTTTCGTTGGAGTTGTGCGTGTATGCAGGACAACATCATCACATACTTCACCACGACAAATCTGTGTGCCAGATAAAATTTATTTCCGTTTATATGAAACATCATGATATGCTAATAATATTTGGTAGTAGACCGGAAGGGCTCCAATCAAAATATGGTAGTCCTTCATTTTACAAAAGACTGCTAAGTGCTTCACATTATACACATACACACACGCACGCTCACACGCACACAGAGCCAAATTAATGAAACAACTAATAACTAAGCGTCCTCCTTATCGTCAAAGGATATGACGATGAACTCGTCATCGCTGGTGACTCCATTTCCGGGCCATGGTTCCTACGTATCATCGGCGGCTACATCCTCTATGGAGCATGGTTCCTATGCATCATCGGAGGCTACATCCTCTATGGAGCCCGATGCCTCAACATTGTCACTGGAAGGGCTACCTAAGCACGGAGACTGATACGTCTCCAACGTATCGATAATTTCTTATGTTCCATGCTTGTTTTATGATGATACTAACATGTTTTATACATACTTTATGTCATATTTATGCATTTTCCGGCACTAACCTATTAACGAGATGCCGAAGAGCCAGTTGTTGTTTTCTACTGTTTTTGGTTTCAGAAATCCTAGTAAGGAAATATTCTCGGAATTGGACGAAATCAACGCCCAGGATCTTATTTTTCCACGAAGCTTCCAGAACACCGGAGGAGATACGAAGTGGGGCGACGAGGCGCCCACACAACAGGGCGGCGCGGCCAGGCCTTGGGCCGCGCGGCCCTGGCGTGTGGGGCCCTCGTGGCGCCCCTGACCTACCCTTCCGCCTACTTAAGCCTTCGTCGATAATAGTTCAAGTACCGAGAGCCACGATACGGAAAACCTTCCAGAGACGCCGCCGCCGCCAATCCCATCTCGGGGAATTCAGGAGATCGCCTCCGGCACCCTGCCGGAGAGGGGAATCATCTCCCGGAGGACTCTTCATCGCCATGATCGCCTCCGGAGTGATGTGTGAGTAGTTCACCCCTGGACTATGGGTCCATAGCAGTAGCTAGATGGTTGTCTTCTCCTCTTGTGCTATCATTGTTAGATCTTGTGAGCTTCCTAACATGATCAAGATAATCTATTTGTAATGCTACATGTTGCGTTTGTTGGGATCCGATGAATATGGAATACTATGCTATGTTGATTATCAATCTATCTATGTGTTGTTTATGATCTTGCATGCTCTCCGTTATTAGTAGAGGCTCTGGCCAAGTCTTTACTTGTAACTCCAAGAGGGAGTATTTATGCTCGATAGTGGGTTCATGCCTCCATTAAATCTGGGACAGTGATAGAAATTTCTAAGGTTGTGGATGTGATGTTGCCACTAGGGATAAAACATCAATGCTATGTCTAAGTATGTATTTGTTGATTACATTACGCACCATACTTAATGCAATTGTTGGTTGTTTGCAACTTAATACTGGAGGGGGTTCGGATGATAACCTGAAGGTGGACTTTTTAGGCATAGATGCATGCTGGATAGCGGTCTATGTACTTTGTCGTAATGCCCAATTGAATTTCACAATACTCATCATAACATGTATGTGCATGGTCATGCCCTCTTTATTTGTCAATTGCCCAACTGTAATTCGTTCACCCAACATGCTATTTATCTTATGGGAGAGACACCACTAGTGAACTGTGGACTCCGGTCCATTCTTTTACATCGAATACAATCTACTGCAATATTCGTTCTACTGTTTTCTGCAAACATCATCATCCATACTATACATCTAATCCTTTGTTACAGCAAGCCGGTGAGATTGACAACCTCACTGTCATATTGGGGCAAAGTAATTTGGTTGTGTTGTGCAGGTTCCACGTTGGCGCCGGAATCCCTGGTGTTGCGCCGCACTACACTCCGTCACCAACAACCTTCAACGTGCTTCTTGGCTCCTACTGGTTCGATAAACCTTGGTTTCTTACTGAGGGAAAACTTGCCGATGTACGCATCACACCTTCCTCTTGGGGTTCCCAACGGACGCGTGCTGTACGCGTATCAAGCTCTTTTTCTGGCGCCGTTGCCGGGGAGATCAAGACACGCTGTAAGGGGAGTCTCCACTTCCAATCTCTTTACTTTGTTTTTGTCTTGCTTTACTTTATTTTATTTACTACTTTGTTTGCTGCACTAAAACAAAACACAAAAAAATTAGTTGCTAGTTTTACTTTATTTACTGTCTTGTTCTCCATATTAAAAACACAAAAAAAAAAATTAGTTACTTGCATTTACTTTATCTAGTTTGCTTTATTTACTATTGCTAAAATGAGTAATCCTGAAGTTGAAGTTCGTTCGTTTAAGCAACAAGGGGGAGAATGTTTAAAAAATGCTTGGTATAGAATTAGTGGTGCTCATAATAGGTGCACTAAGAAACACTCCACCACTATCCTACTCAGAAATTTTTATGTTGGTATCTCTAGCTGGAATAGGTATGTTCTTGATTGTCTTGCGGGAGGTAATTTCCTATGCACTCCTGCTTTAGAAGCTAGTTGTATTATTGAGTGTCTAGTTGGAATATCACCTCTTAATGAAGTTAAAATTGAAATCTCTCTTGAAGATGTCATGAAAAAGTTGGAGACCATAGAGCAAAATCTTCCAAGTATTAATACTAAATTGGGAATATTACTTAATAGCACTGATAAACTTGATAAATCTCTGGGTGGAATTAATGAGAGAATTGCCATCTTAGAAACTTGTGCTACTCATGATAATCAAACCCATAGGATTAGTGAACTTGAAGAAGCTATGGGAACCTTGGGTTCAACTTTTTCTTCTCTTAAGTTTAAGGATAAAGCTTATGTGGGTAAGGAGCAAAAGTTCATGTATGTCTCTAAGGTGCCTAAGCCAAAAAAAACTATTATAGGCCTAAAATTGACAAAGCCCTTAGCACCACTATAGGTAATGGAACATCTAAGATACCTATTGTGACAAGTTATGAAAATTATGATGTTGATGCTTCATCTCTTGATAATACTTGATTCACACTTTCTGCGCCTAGCTGAAAGGCGTTAAAGAAAAGCGCTTATGGGAGACAACCCATGATTTTACTATAGTACTTTTGTTTTATATTTGAGTCTTGGAAGTTGTTACTACTGTAGCAACCTCTTCTTATCTTAATTTTGTTGCATTGTTGTGCCAAGTAAAGTCTTTGATAGTAAGGTTCATACTAGATTTGGATTGCTGCGCAGTAACAGATTTCTTACTGTCACGAATTTGAGTCGCCCCGTCTGTAGGTAACTCAGAAAATTATGCCAATTTACGTGCGTGATCCCCAGATATGTACGCAACTTTCATTCAATTTGAGAATTTTCATCTGAGCAAGTTTAGTGCCCCATAAAAATACGTCTTTACGGACTGTTCTGTTTTGACAGATTCTGCCTTTTATTTCGCATTGCCTGTTTTGCTATGCTTGATGGATTTTTCTATTCCATTAACTTTCAGTAGCTTTGTGCAATATCTAGAAGTGTTAAGAATGATTATGTCACCTCTGAACATGTGAATTTTGATTATGCACTAACCCTCTAATGAGTTGTTTTGAGTTTGGTGTGGAGGAAGTTTTCAAGGATCAAGAGAGGAGGATGATACAATATGATCAAGGAGAGTGAAAGCTCTAAGCTTGGGGATGCCCCGGTGGTTCATCCCTGCATATTTCAAGAAGACTCAAGCGTCTAAGCTTGGGGATGCCCAAGGCATCCCCTTCTTCATCGACAACATTATCAGGTTCCTCTAGTGAAACTATATTTTTATTCCATCACATCTTATGTGCTTTACTTGGAGCGTCTGTATGTTTTTGTTTTTGTTTTGTTTGAATAAAGTTGGATCCTAGCATTCATTGTGTGGGAGAGAGACACGCTCCGCTGTTGCATATGGACAAATATGTCCTTAGGCTTTATTCATAATATTCATGGCGAAGGTTGAACTGCTTCGTTAAATTGTTATATGGTTGGAAACGGGAAATGCTACATGTGGTAATTGGTATAATATCTTGAATAATGTGATACTTGGTAATTGTTGTGCTCATATTTAAGCTCTTGCATCATATACCTTGCACCTATTAATGAAGAAATACATAGAGCTTGCTAAAATTTGGTTTGCATAATTGGTCTCTCTAAGGTCTAGATATTTTCTAGTAAGGGTCGAACAACAAGGAAGACGGTGTAGAGTCTTATAATGCTTACAATATGTCTTTTATGTGAGTTTTGCTGTACCGGTTCATACTTGTGTTTGCTTTAAACAACCTTGCTAGCCTAACCCTTGTATCGAGAGGGAATACTTCTCATGCATCCAAAATCCTTGAGCCAAACACTATGCCACTTGTGTCCACCATACCTACCTACTACATGGTATTTTTCCGCCATTCCAAAGTAAATTGCTTGAGTGCTACCTTTAAAATTTCCATTCTTTATCTTTGCAATATATAGCTCATGGGACAAATAGCCTAAAAACTATTGTGGTATTGAATATGTACTTATGCATCTTATCTCTTATAAGTTGCTTGATGATAGCGTGTATACACACGTCCGTTGGGAACCCCAAGAGGAAGGTGTGATGCGTATAGAAGCAAGTTTTCCCTCAGTAAGAAACCAAGGTTTATCGAACCAGTAGGAGCCAAGAAGCACGTTGAAGGTTGATGGCAGCGAGATGTAGTGCGGCGCAACACCAGGGATTCCGGCGCCAACGTGGAACCTGCACAACACAACCAAAGTACTTTGCCCCAACGAAACAGTGAGGTTGTCAATCTCACCGGCTTGCTGTTACAAAGGATTAGATGTATAGTGTGGATGATGATTGTTTGCAGAGAACAGTAAAACAAGTATTGCAGTAGAATGTATTCGATGTAAAAGAATGGACCGGGGTCCACAGTTCACTAGAGGTGTCTCTCCCATAAGATAAATAGCATGTTGGGTGAACAAATTACAGTTGGGCAATTGACAAATAGAGAGGGCATGACAATGCACATACATGACATGATGAATATTGTGAGATTCAATTGGGCATTACGACAAAGTACATAGACCGCTATCCAGCATGCATCTATGCCTAAAAAGTCCACTTTCAGGTTATCATCCGAACCCCTTCCGGTATTAAGTTGCAAGCAACAGACAATTGCATTAAGTATGGTGCGTAATGTAATCAATAACTATATCCTCGAACATAGCATCAATGTTTTATCCCTAGTGGCAACAGCACATCCACAACCTTAGAACTTTCTGTCCTTTGTCCCGCATTTAATGGAGGCATGAACCCACTATCGAGCATAAATACTCCCTCTTGGAGTTACTAGCAAAAACTTGGCCAGAGCCTCTACTAACAACGGAGAGCATGCAATATCATAAACAACACATAGGTAATAGATTGATAATCAACATAACATAGTATTCTCTATTCATCGGATCCCAACAAACACAACATATAGCATTACAGATAGATGATCTTGATCATGATAGGCAGCTCACAAGATCCGACAATGAAGCACATGAGGAGAAGACAACCATCTAGCTAATGCTATGGACCCATAGTCCAGGGGTGAACTACTCAATCATCAATCCGGAGGCGACCATGGCGGTGTAGAGTCCTCCGGGAGATGAATCCCCTCTCCGGCAGGGTGCCGGAGGCGATCTCGTGAATCCCCCGAGATGGGATTGGCGGCGGCGGCGTCTCAGTAAGGTTTTCCGTATCGTGGCTCTCGGTACTGGGGGTTTCGCGACGGAGGCTTTAAGTAGGCGGAAGGGCAACGCGGGGGGCCACACGAGGGGCCCACACACTAGGTCGGCGCGGCCAGAGCTTGGGCCGCGCCGCCCTGTGGTGTGGCCACCTCGTGGCCCCACTTCCTTTCCCCCTCGGTCTTCTGAAAGCTTCGTGCAAAAATAGGACCCTGGGCTTTGATTTCGTCCAATTCCGAGAATATTTCCTTACTAGGATTTCTGAAACCAAAAACAGCAGAAAACAGCAACTGGCTCTTCGGCATCTCGTTAATAGGTTAGTGCCGGAAAATGCATAATAATGACATATAATGTGTATAAAACATGTGAGTATCTCATAAAAGTAGCATGGAACATAAGAAATTATAGATACGTTTGAGACGTATCAAGCATCCCCAAGCTTAGTTCCTACTCGTCCCGAGTAGGTAAACGATAACAAAGATAATTTCTTAGTGACAATGCTACCAACATAATCTTGATCAATACTATTGTAAGCACATGTAATGAATGCAGCGATTTGAAACAATGGTAAATGACATGAGTAAACAATTGAATCATAAAGCAAAGACTTTTCATGAATAGTACTTAAAGACAAGCATCAATAAGTCTTGCATAAGAGTTAACTCATAAAGCAATAATTCAAAGTAAAGGTATTGAAGCAACACAAAGGAAGATAAAGTTTCAGCGGTTGCTTTCAACTTGTAACATGTATATCTCATGGATATTGTCAATGTAAAGTAATATAACAAGTGCAATATGCAAGTATGTAGGAATCAATGCACAGTTCACACAAGTGTTTGCTTCTTGAGGTGGAGAGAAATAGGTGAACTGACTCAACATAAAAGTAAAAGAATGGCCCTTCGCAGAGGGAAGCATTGATTGCTATATTTGTGCTAGAGCTTTGGTTTTGAAAACAAGAAACAATTTTGTCAACGGTAGTAATAAAGCATATGAGTTATGTAATTTATATCTTACAAGTTGCAAGTCTCATGCATAGTATACTAATAGTGCCCGCACCTTGTCCTAATTAGCTTGGACTACCGGGATTATCGCAATGCACATGTTTTAACCAAGTGTCACAAAGGGGTACCTCTATGCCGCCTGTACAAAGGTCTAAGGAGAAAGCTCGCATTGGATTTCTCGCTATTGGTTATTCTCAACTTAGACATCCATACCGGGACAACATAGACAACAGATAATGGACTCCTCTTTTATGCATAAGCATGTAGCAACAATTATTTTTCTCATATGAGATTGAGGATATATGTCCAAAACTGAAACTTCCACCATGGATCATGACTTTAGTTAGCGGCCCAATGTTCTTCTCTAACAATATGCATGCTCTAACCATAAGGTGGTAGATCGCTCTTACTTCAGACAAGACGAACATGCATAGCAACTCACATGATATTCAACAAAGAGTAGTTGATGGCGTCCCCAGGAACATGGTTATCGCACAACAAGCAACTTAATAAGAGATAAAGTGCATAAGTACATATTCAATACCACAATAGTTTTTAAGCTATTTGTCCCATGAGCTATATATTGTAAAGGTAAAGAATGGAAATTTTAAAGGTAGCACTCAAGCAATTTACTGTGGAATGGCGGAGAAATACCATGTGGTAGGTAGGTATGGTGGACACAAATGGCATAGTGGTTGGCTCAAGGATTTTGGATGCATGAGAAGTATTCCCTCTCGATACAAGGTTTAGGCTAGCAAGGTTATTTGAAACAAACACAAGGATGAACCGGTACAGCAAAACTCACATAAAAGACATATTGTAAACATTATAAGACTATATACCGTCTTCCTTGTTGTTCAAACTCAATACTAGAAATTATCTAGACCTTAGAGAAACCAAACATGCAAATCAGATTTTAGCATGCTCTATGTATTTCTTCATTAATAGGTGCAAAGTATATGATGCAAGAGCTTAAACATGAGCACAACAATTGCCAAGTATCACATTATTCAAGATATTATACCAATTACCACATATATCATTTTCCAATTCCAACCATATAACAATTTAACGAAGAAGAAACTTTCGCCATGAATACTATGAGTAAAGCCTAAGGACATATTTGTCCATATGCAACAGCGGAGCGTGTCTCTCTCCCACACAATGAATGCTAGGATCCATTTTATTCAAACAAAACAAAAACAAAAACAAACAGACGCTCCAAGCAAAGTACATAAGATGTGATGGAATAAAAATATAGTTTCAGGGGAGGAACCTGATAATGTTGTCGATGAAGAAGGGGATGCCTTGGGCATCCCCAAGCTTAGACGCTTGAGTCTTCTTGATGTATGCAGGGGTGAACCACCGGGGCATCCCCAAGCTTAGAGCTTTCACTCTCCTTGATCATAGTGTATATCATCCTCCTCTCTTCATCCTTGAAAACTTCCTCCACACCAAACTCGAAACAAAGTCATTAGAGGATTAGTGCATAATCAAAATTCACATATTCAGAGGTGACACAATCATTCTTTATACTTCTGGACATTGCACAAAGCTACTGAAAGTCAATGGAACAAAGAAATCCATCTAACATAGCAAAACAGGCAATGCAAAATAAAAGGCAGAATCTGTCAAAACAGAACAGTTCGTAAAGACGAATTTTTAACAGGCACCAGACTTGCTCAGATGAGAAAACTTAAAACTAATGAAAGTTGCGTACATATCTGAGGATCACGCACGTAAATTGGCATAATTTTCTGAGTTACCTACAGAGAATTTTACCCAGATTCGTGACAGCAAAGAAAACTGTTTCTGCGCAGTAATCCAAATCTAGTATCTTACTTCTATTAGAGACTTTACTTGGCACAACAATGCAATAAAACTAAGATAAGGAGAGGTTGCTACAGTAGTAAACAACTTTCAAGACTCAAATATAAAATAAAAGTACTGTAGTAAAAACATGGGTTGTCTCCCATAAGCGCTTTTCTTTAACGCCTTTCAGCTAGGCGCAGAAAGTGTGTATCAAGTATTATCGAAAGATGGAGCATCTACAGCGGGGTGTGGAGTTTTCTCAACCATGCATAGTATTTTGGATACATAGGTTTCAGCGGCTCCCTTTTCATTAGTCTTGGGCTTGCTACTCTCATCAAACAAATTTTCAGGAACAAGCCAAGCATAATTATCATCTAGAGCTTCATGCATCGCTAGGAGCTTACATGGTATTGGTGCTTTAATCTCCCCACCATCATTAACATTATCAGTGTACTTAATTCTATCCATATCCATCTTTTCAAGTGTTCTTTTAAAATCGGTGATCATACCAAGCCTATCATGCTTACTAAAAATTTTCCTAGCTTCTTTGGCTACATCCTCAAATTCTCGCACTAGGACTTTTAAAACAAAATCTCTCTTCTCTCCCCTCTCCATATCAGAAAGTGTAAGAAACATGTGTTGTATCATGAGGTTGAGACTAATAAATCTAGCTTCCATCATGCGTACCAAACAAACAGAAGCATCTTCATAGGTAGGGACAGCTTTTGCAAGGGGTATATCTTTAAGATCTTCATGCATACTAACATGGGTGAAAAATTCTTCTATATTATCTCTCCCAATTATAGACCCTTGTCCTACCGGTATATCTTTTTCAGTAAAATTAAAAGGAAACATGATGAAATAAGTAAAGCAGATGCAAGTAACTATTTTTTTGTGTTTTTGATATAGAAAACAAGATAGTAAATAAAGTAAAACTAGCAACTAATTTTTTTGTGTTTTATTTTAGTGCAGCAAACAAAGTAGTAAATAAAATAAAGCAAGACAAAAACAAAGTAAAGAGATTGGGATGTGGAGACTCCCCTTGCAGCGTGTCTTGATCTCCCCGGCAACGGCGCCAGAAAAAGAGCTTGATAGCGTGTATACACACGTCCGTTGGGAACCCCAAGAGGAAGGTGTGATGCGTATAGAAGCAAGTTTTCCCTCAGTAAGAAACCAAGGTTTATCGAACCAGTAGGAGCCAAGAAGCACGTTGAAGGTTGATGGCGGCGAGATGTAGTGCGGCGCAACACCAGGGATTCCGGCGCCAACGTGGAACCTGCACAACACAACCAAAGTACTTTGCCCCAACGAAACAGTGAGGTTGTCAATCTCACCGGCTTGCTGTTACAAAGGATTAGATGTATAGTGTGGATGATGATTGTTTGCAGAGAACAGTAAAACAAGTATTGCAGTAGATTGTATTCGATGTAAAAGAATGGACCGGGGTCCACAGTTCACTAGAGGTGTCTCTCCCATAAGATAAATAGCATGTTGGGTGAACAAATTACAGTTGGGAAATTGACAAATAGAGAGGGTATGACAATGCACATACATGACATGATGAATATTGTGAGATTCAATTGGGCATTACGACAAAGTACATAGACCGCTATCCAGCATGCATCTATGCCTAAAAAGTCCACTTTCAGGTTATCATCCGAACCCCTTCCGGTATTAAGTTGCAAGCAACAGACAATTGCATTAAGTATGGTGCGTAATGTAATCAATAACTATATCCTCGAACATAGCATCAATGTTTTATCCCTAGTGGCAACAGCACATCCACAACCTTAGAACTTTCTCACATCGTCCTGCATTTAATGGAGGCATGAACCCACTATCGAGCATAAATACTCCCTCTTGGAGTTACTAGCAAAAACTTGGCCAGAGCCTCTACTAACAACGGAGAGCATGCAAGATCATAAACAACACATAGGTAATAGATTGATAATCAACATAACATAGTATTCTCTATTCATCGGATCCCAACAAACACAACATATAGCATTACAGATAGATGATCTTGATCATGATAGGCAGCTCACAAGATCCGACAATGAAGCACATGAGGAGAAGACAACCATCTAGCTACTGCTATGGACCCATAGTCCAGGGGTGAACTACTCACTCATCAATCCGGAGGCGACCATGGCGGTGTAGAGTCCTCCGGGAGATGAATCCCCTCTCCGGCAGGGTGCCGGAGGCGATCTCGTGAATCCCCCGAGATGGGATTGGCGGCGGCGGCGTCTCAGTAAGGTTTTCCGTATCGTGGCTCTCGGTACTGGGGGTTTCGCGACGGAGGCTTTAAGTAGGCGGAAGGGCAACGCGGGGGGCCACACGAGGGGCCCACACACTAGGTCGGCGCGGCCAGGGCTTGGGCCGCGCCGCCCTGTGGTGTGGCCACCTCGTGGCCCCACTTCCTTTCCCCCTCGGTCTTCTGGAAGCTTCGTGCAAAAATAGGACCCTGGGCTTTGATTTCGTCCAATTCCGAGAATATTTCCTTACTAGGATTTCTGAAACCAAAAACAGCAGTAAAACAAAGAATCGGCTCTTCGGCATCTCGTTAATAGGTTAGTGCCGGAAAATGCATAATAATGACATATAATGTGTATAAAACATGTGAGTATCATCATAAAAGTAGCATGGAACATAAGAAATTATAGATACGTTTGAGACGTATCACTTGTTGAGCGATAACCATGTTCCTGGGGACGTCATCAGCACTTTGTTGAATATCATGTCAGTTGCTATGCATGTTTGTCTTGTCTGAAGTAAGGGTGATTTACCATGAGTTGAATGGTTTGAGTATGCATATTGTTAGAGAAGAACATTGGGCCGCTAACTAAAGCCATGATTCATGGTGGAAGTTTCAGTTTTGGACAAATATCCTCAACCTCATATGAGAATATTATTTGTTGCTAAATGCTTATGCATTAAAGAGGAGTTCATTATCTGTTGTCTATGTTGTCCCGGTATGGATGTCTAAGTTGAGAATAATCAAAAGCGAGAAATCCAATGCAAGCTTTCTCCTTAGACCTTTGTACAGGCGGCATAGAGGTACCCCTTTGTGACACTTGGTAAAAACATATGCTATGCAATGATAATCCATGTAAATCCAAGCTAATTAGGACAAGGTGCGGGCACTACTGGTATACTATGCATGAGGCTTGCAACTTGTAGGATATAATTTACATGATACATATGCTTTATTACTACCGTTGACAAAATTGTTTCTTGTTTTCAAAATAAAAGCTCTAGCACAAACATAGCAATCAATGCTTCCCTCTGTGAAGGGCCTTTCTTCTACTTTTATGTTGAGTCAGTTCACCCATTTCCTTCTATCTCAAGAAGCAAACACTTGTGTTAACTGTGCATTGATTTCTACATACTTGCATATTGCACTTGTTATATTACTTTATGCTGACAATATCTATGAGATATACGTGTTATAAGTTGAAAGCAACCGCTGAAACTTAATCTTCCTTTGTGTTGCTTCAATACCTTTACTATGAATTTATTGCTTTATGAGTTAACTCTTATGCAAGACTTATTGATGCTTGTCTTGAAAGTACTATTCATGAAAAGTCTTTGCTATATGATTCAATTGTTTACTCATTGCATTTACATTGCTTCGAATCGCTGCATTCATTACATGTGCTTACAATAGTATTGATCAAGATTATGATGGCATGTCACTTCAGAAATTATCTTTGTTATCGTTTACCTACTCGGGACGAGTAAAGTTTGGGGATGCTGATACGTCTCCAACGTATCGATAATTTCTTATGTTCCATGCTTGTTTTATGATGATACTCACATGTTTTATACATACTTTATGTCATATTTATGCATTTTCCAGCACTAACCTATTAACGAGATGCCGAAGAGCCAGTTGCTGTTTTCTGCTGTTTTTGGTTTCAGAAATCCTAGTAAGGAAATATTCTCGGAATTGGATGAAATCAACGCCCAGGATCTTATTTTTCCACGAAGCTTCCAGAACACCGGAGGAGATACGAAGTGGGGCGACGAGGCGCCCACACAACAGGGCGACGCGGCCAGGCCTTGGGCCGCGCGGCCCTGGTGTGTGGGGCCCTCGTGGCGCCCCCTGACCTACCCTTCCGCCTACTTAAGCCTTCGTCGATAATAGTTCTAGTACCGAGAGCCACGATACGGAAAACCTTCCAGAGACGCCGCCGCCGCCAATCCCATCTCGGGGGATTCAGGAGATCGCCTCCGGCACCCAGCCGGAGAGGGGAATCATCTCCCGGAGGACTCTTCATCGCCATGATCACCTCCGGAGTGATGTGTGAGTAGTTCACCCCTGGACTATGGGTCCATAGCAGTAGCTAGATGGTTGGCTTCTCCTCTTGTGCTATAATTGTTAGATCTTGTGAGCTGCCTAACATGATCAAGATCATCTATTTGTAATGCTACATGTTGCGTTTGTTGGGATCCGATGAATATGGAATACTATGCTATGTTGATTATCAATCTATCTATGTGTTGTTTATGATCTTGCATGCTCTCCGTTATTAGTAGAGGCTCTGGCCAAGTCGTTACTTGTAACTCCAAGAGGGAGTATTTATGCTCGATAGTGGGTTCATGCCTCCATTAAATCTGGGACAGTGACAGAAAGTTCTAAGGTTGTGGATGTGCTGTTGCCACTAGGGATAAAACATCAATGCTATGTCTAAGGATGTATTTGTTGATTACATTACGCACCATACTTAATGCAATTGTCTGTTGTTTGCAACTTAATACTGGAGGGGGTTCGGATGATAACCTGAAGGTGGACTTTTTAGGCATAGATGCATGCTGGATAGCGGTCTATGTACTTTGTCGTAATGCCCAATTGAATTTCACAATACTCATCATAACATGTATGTGCATGGTCATGCCCTCTTTATTTGTCAATTGCCCAACTGTAATTTGTTCACCCAACATGCTATTTATCTTATGGGAGAGACACCACTAGTGAATTATGGACCCCGGTCCATTCTTTTACATCAAATACAATCTACTGCAATACTCGTTCTACTGTTTTCTGCAAACATCATCATCCACACTATACATCTAATCCTTTGTTACAGCAAGCCGATGAGATTGAAAACCTCACTGTCACGTTGGGGCAAAGTAATTTGGTTGTGTTGTGCAGGTTCCACGTTGGCGCCGGAATCCCTGGTGTTGCGCCGCACTACACTCCGTCACCAACAACCTTCAACGTGCTTCTTGGCTCCTACTGGTTCGATAAACATTGGTTTCTTACTGAGGGAAAACTTGCCGCTGTACGCATCACACCTTCCTCTTGGGGTTCCCAACGGACGCGTGCTGTACGCGTATCAGAGACCTGCATATTTCATGGGCTTACTAGGCGGCCTTGCGCTTTGGTGCTTGGCCAACCTTCTTACTTTTCTTCTTGGTGCGTAGCTATGGACGCTCCCGGTCCTTGCGGAGAGACTCAAGGACTCCTCCATCAGACAATGCACCAAAACTTCTTCATGCTGCGCCGACACATTGGATGCCTCCACCACCATATGCTCATGCACATCCTCCCCTCCATGTCGTTCATCTCATCGTTTGAGCTAGCATCTAGAAACTCCTCTGATGTCGACAATGAGTGCTAGGAGCATGAGGTCGATGAAGATGCCCCCCCAGCTCCATGTGGTGATGAATGCTCCTCGTCCACATTAGACGGCACAAGTTCAATGTAACCGAGAGTGGATTGGCGGGGAGGCATGGTGCTGATTTGAGAGGCAGACGACAAGAAGATTGAGCAAGGAATTTTATAGGTGATGATGTAAACGGCGTGAACATTATGAGATTTCCTATTGAGTCCTATTTCATAAATGGCGATGATTATTAAGTCATAGAAAAGCGGGAAAACACTACACACAACCAAAGTATCAAAACCGTCTGACATGTTGCTCAACAAAAGCAACACTCAAAATAAATAAACCGTAGCTAATACACTTCACATGATTATTCTAACTAAAATGTGTGCAATAATAGGTAGATACACTAACGGTTCGGTTCGCATCGTTGTGTGTGATAATTCACACGCGGCCGTGATACGTCTCAAACGTATCTATAATTTCTTATGTGCCATGCTACTTTTATGATGATACTCACATGTTTTATACACATTATATGTCATTATTATGCATTTTCCGGCACTAACCTATTAACGAGATGCCGAAGAGCCAGTTGTTGTTTTCTGTTGTTTTTGGTTTCAGAAATCCTAGTAAGGAAATATTCTCGGAATTGGACGAAATCAACGCCCAGGGTCCTATTTTTCCACGAAGCTTCCAGAAGACCGAGGGAGAGACGAAGTGGGGCCACGGGGTGGCCACACACCAGGGCGGCGCGGCCCAGGCCCTGGCCGCGCCGGCCTGTGGTGTGGGGCCCCCGTGAGGCCCCCTGACCTACCTCTTCGCCTACTTAAGCCTTCGTCGAAGATAGTTCCAGTACCGAGAGCCACGATACGGAAAACCTTCCAGAGACGCCGCCGCCACCAATCCCATCTCGGGGGATTCAGGAGATCGCCTCCGGCACCCTGCCGGAGAGGGGAATCATCTCCTGGAGGACTCTATACCGCCATGGTCGCCTCCGGATTGATGTGTGAGTAGTTCACCCCTGGACTATGGGTCCATAGCAGTAGCTAGATGATCGTCTTATCCTAATTGTGCTATCATTGTTAGATCTTGTGAGCTGCCTAACATGATCAAGATCATCTATCTGTAATGCTACATGTGCGTTTGTTGGGCTCCGACGAATAATGAATACTATGCTATGTTGATTATCAATCTATCTATGTGTTGTTTATGATCTTGCATGCTCTCCGTTGCTAGTAGAGGCTCTGGCCAAGTCATTGCTTGTAACTCCAAGAGGGAGTACTTATGCTTGATAGTGGGTTCATGCCTCCATTAAATCTGGGGGAGTGACAGCAACCTCTAAGGTTGTGGATGTGCTGTTGCCACTAGGGATAAAACATCAATTCTATATCTAAGGATGTATTTGTTGATTACATTACGCACCATACTTAATGCAATTGTCTGTTGTTTGCAACTTAATACTGGAGGGGGTTCGGATGATAACCTGAAGGTGGACTTTTTAGGCATAGATGCATGCTGGATAGCGGTCTCTGTACTTTGTCGTAATGCCCAATTAAATCTCACTCTACTCATCATAACATGTATGTGCATTGTTATGCTCTCTTTATTTGTCAATTGCCCAACTGTAATTTGTTTACCCAATATGCTATTTCTTATGGGAGAGACACCTCTAGTGAACTGTGGACCCCGGTCCATTCTTTTACATCGAATACAATCTACTGCAATACTCGTTCTACTGTTTTCTGCAAACATCATCTTCCACACTATACATCTAATCCTTTGTTACAACAAGCCGGTGAGATTGACAACCTCACTGTCACGTCGGGGCAAAGTAATTTGGTTGTGTTGTGCAGGTTCCACGTTGGCGCCGGGATCCCTGGTGTTGCGCCGCACTACACTCCGCCGCCATCAACCTTCAACGTGCTTCTTGGCTCCTACTGGTTCGATAAACCTTGGTTTCTTACTGAGAGAAACTTACTGCTGTACGCATCACACCTTCCTCTTGGGGTTCCCAACGGTCGCGTGTTGAACGGAAAGACATACGTCAACTACGCGCATCAAGTAAAATTTCTGGCGTTGCCGGGGAGATCAAGACACGCTGCAAGGGGAGTCTCCACCTCCAATCTCTTTACTTTGTTTTTGTCTTGCTTTACTTTTATTTACTACTTTGTTTGCTGCACTAAAACAAAACACAAAAAAATTAGTTGCTAGTTTTACTTTATTTACTATCTTGTTTGCCATATCAAAAACACAAAAAAATTAGTTACTTGCATTTACTTTATCTAGTTTACTTTATTTCCTATTGCTAAAATGAATACTCCTGAAAATACTAAGTTGTGTGAGTTCACAAACACAAATAATAATGATTTCTTATGCACACCTATTGCTCCACCTGCTACTACAGCAGAATTCTTTGAAATTAAACCTGCTTTACTGAATCTTGTTATGAGAGAGCAATTTTCTGGTGTTAGTTCTGATGATGCTGCTGCCCATCTTAATAATTTTGTTGAACTATGTGAAATGCAAAAGTATAAGGATGTAGATGGTGACATTATAAAGTTAAAATTGTTTCCTTTCTCATTAAGAGGAAGAGCTAAAGATTGGTTGCTATCCCTGCCTAAGAATAGTATTGATTCATGGACTAAATGTAAGGATGCTTTCATTGGTAGATATTATACTCCTGCTAAAATTATCTCTTTGAGAAGTAGCATAATGAATTTTAAGCAATTAGATACTGAGCATGTTGCACAAGCATGGGAAAGAATGAAATCTTTGGTTAAAAATTGCCCAACCCATGGACTGACTACTTGGATGATCATCCAAACCTTTTATGCATGACTGAATTTTTCTTCACGGAACCTATTGGATTCAGCTGCTGGAGGTACCTTTATGTCCATCACTCTAGGCGCCGCAACAAAGCTTCTTGATGATATGATGATTAATTACTCTGAATGGCACACGGAAAGAGCTCCACAAGGTAAGAAGGTAAATTCTGTTGAAGAAACCCTCCACCTTGAGTGATAAGATTGATGCTATTATGTCTATGCTTGTGAATGGTAGGACTAATGTTGATCCTAATAATGTTCCGTTAGCTTCATTGGTTGCTCAAGAAGAACATGTTGATGTTAACTTCACTAAAAATAATAATTTCAACAACAATGCTTATCGGAACAATTCTAGTAGCAACTATAGGCCATATCCCTTTAACAATGGTAACGGTTATGGTAATTCTTATGGGAATTCTTACAACAATAATAGGAATACACCCCCTGGACTTGAAGCCATGCTTAAAGAATTTATTAGTACACAAACTGCTTTTAACAAATCTGTTGAAGAAAAGCTTGGGAAAATTGATATACTTGCTTCTAAAGTTGATAGTCTTGCTGCTGATTTTAGTCTTTTGAAATTGAAAGTTATTCCTAATAAGGATAATGAAAATAAAATTGTTACTACAGCAAATGCCATCCAAGTTAGAATTAATGAGAATATAAGATTAATGGCTGAATTGCATGTAGATGGGAAAGAGAAGAAAATGAAAAACTAGCTAAAGAGAATAATGTAGCTAAAGTTTGGACTATTACCACCACTAGTAATGCTAATGCTCCACATGTTGATGAACCTCCTACTATCAATGGTAAAATAATTGGTGTTAGCAATGTTTCTACTCCTAATGCAAAGCGAGCAAAACTGCCTGAAACTGCTAAAACTGCTGAAACTGCCTGTGATAAAACTGCTGAATTTTTTTCCAACATTGGGAACAATGATCCCATTGCTTTAGATCATAATGGTTTAGATTTTGATGATTTCCACATCTCTGAAGTTATAAAGTTCTTACAAAAACTTGCTAAGATTCCTAATGCTAGTGCTATAAATTTGGCCTTTACAAAACATATTACAAATGCTCTCATAAAAGCTAGAGAAGAGAAACTAAAACTTGAAACTTCTATTCCTAGGAAGTTAGAAGATGGTTGGGTGCCCATCATTAAGATGAGGGTCAATAATTTTAATTGTAATGCTTTATGTGATCTTGGTGCAAGTATTTCTGTTATGTCTAAGAAAATTTATGATATGCTTGACTTGCCACCATTGAAAAATTGTTATTTGGATGTTAATCTTGCTGATAATGCTATAAAGAAACCTTTGGGGAGGATTGATAATGTTCGTATTATGGTTAACAATAACCTTGTCCCCGTTGATTTTGTTGTCTTGGATATTGAATGCAATGCATCTTGTCCCATCATATTGGGAAGACCTTTTCTTTGAACTGTTGGAGCTACCATTGATATGAAGGAAGGTAATATTAAATATCAATTTCCTCTCAAGAAAGGTATGGAACACTTCCCTATGTTAAAAGAGGTTAGCGACGGTGTATAGATACGATCCTATCCTCTTCTCCTAAACAGATAGATACATATCTTCGGTTAGTTGTTGTAATCCTAACTACATGTAAACCCTAGCTCGTTTGAGCTGTATATAAAGAGTCCCTGGCCGATGCATTGAAGCACGGCACAATCTCAATCGTATTCTGTACTTTTATATGGTATCAGAGCCAACACTCCTAACCACCCATGGCTCCCAACGCACCACCGCCGCCCCCTGCGCCGATCAACATCATCGCCGCGCTGAGTGCCGCCATCACCATCAAGCTCGACGGGGATAACTTCCTGCTCTGGAAGGCTCAGGCTTTGCCTGCGCTCTACAGCAATGACCTGTTCGGCTTCGTCGATGGATCAAAGGCGGCGCCACCGAAGAAGGTTGCAGCTGCAACCGGCAGCTCTGAACAGATCGATAATCCGGAGTATCCGATCTGGTTCAGGCAAGATCAGCAGGTCCTGAGTGGCTTGCTCGCCTCTCTCACGCCCGCCGTGCTCGGTCACGTCCAGATGCTCAAGACGTCCGCGCAGGTATGGGAGGCCCTGGATCGGACCTTTGCGTCCAAATCCAAAGCGCGGATCGTGCAGCTCCGCACCGCGCTGGTGAAACCCAAGAAGAGGGACGTGTCGATGTCCAGCTACTACAACAACATCAAGCGCATCGCCGACACCATGGCGGCGATCGGTAGCCCTCTTGCCGACGACGAGATCGTCTCCTACGTGCTCGCCGGCCTCGGCGACGACTACGACAACTTCACCACCTCCATGGCCGTACTCGCTGGTAATGATGACTTTACCCTTAGTGATCTGTATGGCCACATGACAGCTTACGAGGCGCGCACCGGCGATCGCTCCTCCAACAACCAGTTCCCGCACTCTGCAAACAACGCCACACGCGGTGGCGGGCGTGGGAACTTCGCTCGCGGTGGAGGCGGGCGTGGCCGCGGCGACGGCGGCCGTGGCAATGGAGGAGGTCGCCACAACGGCGGCTACAACAATGGCAACAACGGCTACCACGGCAACGGCGGCAACGACGCCTACCAGGGAGGCGGTCACGGCGGTGGCCGTGGCGACAACTCCTGGCGCGATGGCAATGCCCCAGGTGGAGGGCGTGGTCGCGGCGGAGGCGGCAAATCCACATGCCAGATATGTGGCACCTACGGCCATGACGCCCTGCGATGCTATCAATGCTTCAACCACGGGATCCAGCCGGAGACAGGTGGATCAAGCAACCGGGCAGCCCACTACTCCGCTGCCAACGACCAGTACACCAGCGATCCCAACTGGTACCTGGACTCGGGCGCCACCGACCACATGACGAACGACCTCGAGCGCCTCCACACCCACGAGAACTACAGGGGCAACGAGCAGATCCAAGTTGCCAACGGTACGCACATCCCTATTTTGCATATTGGTGAATCTAGTTTGTCCGGTTCAACTCGTCCTCTTCGTTTAAGCAATGTTCTGCATGCCCCTAGCCTAAGCAAAAACCTCCTTGCCACTCATAAGCTTGCTCGGGATAACAAATGTTTCGTTGAAATTCACCCTCATTCTTTTTGTGTCAAGGATCGCACCACGAGGGCAACTCTGCTTCAAGGTAGATCATACGGTGGCCTGCTACCAGTTCCTCCTTCCCATCATCGCCCACCGCCATGTCATCCGCAAGCTCACTCCACCTCGCCGTCAAAGGAACTGTGGCACCGTCGTCTCGGCCACCCTGCAACACCCATAGTTCAGTCCATCCTTCAGATGAATAAGTTAGGCTCCCTTCCAAATAATGGAGTGGCACATGTATGCGATGCCTGTCAGCAGGCAAAACTCCACCAGCTGCCGTATGCAGCCTCTAGTCGTGTTTCCCTTTCTCCTTTAGAACTTGTTCATACGGATGTATGGGGTCCAGCAATTAAATCCGCTGGCGGGTTCAAATACTATGTTAGCTTTCTTGATGATTTCAGTAAATTTTCTTGGGTCTATTTGTTGAAGCACAAATCTGATGTTGAAAACGTGTTCTATGAATTCCAAAAGCAAGTCGAACTCTTGCTGGGCACCAAAATTCGCTCGGTTCAGTCCGATTGGGGCGGGGAATACCAAAAACTTCACACCTATTTTTCCCAAACCGGCATTACCCACCGCATCTCTTGCCCACACACTCATCAACAAAACGGCGCCATTGAACGGAAACATCATCACCTTGTTGAAACTGCTTTAGCCCTCCTCGCCCAATCCTCCGCTCCCCTCCGTTTTTGGGACGATGCCGTCCTCACAGCATGTTATCTCATAAATAGAATGCCAAGCCGTGTCATTCAGAACACAACCCCGGTCACAAAGTTGTTCAAGAAACCCGTCGATTACACCAACTTGCGCGTTTTCGGCTGCGCGTGTTGGCCAAACCTGCGGCCATACAATACCCGTAAACTCAGTTTTCGCTCTCGTCAGTGCGTCTTCCTCGGATACAGCGCTGACCATCGAGGCTTCCGGTGTCTAGATCGGTCCACAGGCCGCATATATGTCTCTCGCAATGTCGTGTTTGACGAACATGTCTTTCCCTTTTCCACCGATACCCCCTCCTCCTCGTCACCCACCGAAGACGCTATTCTTCTTCCTGAACCGGATATAGATGATCCTCTATGTACAGATACAGCTTGTGCTACTGACGGTGCTGTTTCTGCTTCTGTTCCAGAGATCTTGCAGGTACCGGTCCTCGCTGACCCGCTGGTTCTCCATGCTCCTCCTCACGTCGATCATGCAGGCGACCCCCATGTAGCCCATGGTGGGCCACACGAAGCTGAGGCACATGACTCCGACGGTTCTCCACCGCGCACTCCGTCACCTACTGCTCATGGGCCAGCCCAAGACCAGCATCACCAACCAGCCGACTCTGCGTCGTCGCCTGCACTGTCCCCGGCTCCGTCTGGTTCGTCTGCTGCGGATTCTGCTCCAGCTCTTCCCGCCCGCCGCCCTGTCAAACCTGTGCGTCTGTTTGATGGCATCATCCGGTATGACACCAAGAAGAGAGCCTTTGCAGCTGAACCTACCTCTCATGTCGATGCTTTGGAGACCCCTGCCTGGAAATCCGCGATGGATGATGAGTTTCGCGCTCTCTGCATCAACAATACCTGGCGCCTCGTTGATCCTCCCCCTGGTCGTAGCATTGTCGGATGCAAGTGGGTTTTCAAGCTCAAACACAACGCAGATGGCACCGTCGATCGTCACAAGGCCAGGCTTGTCGCTAAGGGGTTCACACAGCGTCCAGGGATTGATTACACAGACACCTTTTCTCCCGTCGTCAAGCCGACCACTGTCAGGCTGATTTTGTCTATCGCCGTGTCCCGGGGATGGACTCTCTGCCAGATTGACATTCAGAATGCGTTCCTACACGGCAATATTCAGGAGGAGGTATACATGTATCAGCCTCCAGGGTATGTTGACAAGAATTATCCGAATCGTGTCTTTCATCTTCAAAAATCTCTGTATGGACTGAAGCAGTCTCCAAGAGCATGGTACTCGAAGCTAAGTTCGAAGTTGCAGTCTCTGGGTTTCGTTCCATCCCAGGCTGACACTTCTCTTTTTGTCTTTGGTAAGAAAGGAGTAACAATCTACATGTTGATCTACGTAGATGATATTATCATCATAGGATCTTCTCAGCAAGTTGTCAGTAATCTGATGAAGAAGCTTCGAGAATCCTTTGCTGTTAAGGATTTGGGAGATCTGTCTTATTTTCTCGGCATTGAAGTGACACGCACGGATAGTGGCATAGCGCTTACTCAAGCCAAGTATGCAGCAGATCTGCTTAAGCGCGTAAATATGCATAATTGTAGAGACATAGCCACACCAATGTCATCTTCTGAAAGGCTCAGCAAAACCTCAGGAATATTACTGTCAGACGATTTGGCTTTCAGCTATCGTAGCACAGTTGGTAGTCTGCAGTATCTCTGCTTGACCAGGCCAGATATTGCGTTTGCTGTGAATCGAGTATGCCAGTTCCTAGCCACTCCGACAGATGTGCACTGGTCAGCTGTAAAACGTATACTGAGATACGTGAAAGGAACACTGGATCATGGGCTGCAAATTCAGAGATCATTGTCAACTGAGCTGAGCGTCTATACAGATGCCGATTGGGCTGGCTGCCCTGACGATCGCCGGTCTACGGGTGGCTATGCAGTATTTTACGGACCAAATTTGGTGTCATGGAGCTCTCGAAAGCAACCCACCGTCAGTCGATCCAGTACGGAAGCAGAGTACAAGGCTATAGCTAATGGGACAGCCGAGGTGACGTGGTTACAGTCAGTTCTCAGAGAACTAGGAGTGTTTCAAGCTCAAGCTCCGACTTTGTGGTGTGACAACCTTGGAGCTACGTTCCTCGCAGCAAATCCTATGTTTCATGCACGAATGAAACATATAGAGATTGATTTTCATTTCGTCCGAGAAAAAGTTGCTGCAGGTACACTAAAAGTTCGTTTCATCTCCTCTCGAGATCAGCTAGCAGATATTTTCACTAAGGCACTTGGTCGAGATATGTTTGATCGCCTGAAGTTCGAGTTGTGTTTAGCTAGTACGAGTTTGGATCGAGAGGGGCTGTTAAAAGAGGTTAGCGACGGTGTATAGATACGATCCTATCCTCTTCTCCTAAATAGATAGATACATATCTTCGGTTAGTTGTTGTAATCCTAACTACATGTAAACCCTAGCTCGTTTGAGCTGTATATAAAGAGTCCCTGGCCGATGCATTGAAGCACGGCACAATCTCAATCGTATTCTGTACTTTTATACCCTAGAAAGAGAATGAAGTTACCTTTTGATTCTATCATTAGAACAAATTATGATGTTGATGCTTCATCTCTTGATAACACTTGATACACACTTTCTGCGCCTAGCTGAAAGGCGTTAAAGAAAAGCGCTTATGGGAGACAACCCATTATTTTACTACAGTACTTTTATTTTATATTTGAGTCTTGGAAGTTGTTACTACTGTAGCAACCTCTCCTTATCTTAGTTTTATTTCATTGTTGTGCCAAGTAAAGTTTTTAATGATAAAGTTGATACTAGATTTGGATTACTGCGCAGAAACAGATTTCTTGCTGTCACGAATTTGTACAGTGGTCTCTGTAGGTAACTCAGAAAATTATGCCAATTTACGTGCGTGATACTCAGATATGTATGCAACTTTCATTAGTTTTGAGTTTTCTCATTTGAGCAAGTCTGGTGCCCCAGAAAAATACGTCTTTACGGACTGTTCTGTTTTGACAGATTCTGCCTTTTATTTCGCATTGCCTGTTTTGCTATGTTAGATGGATTTATTTGTTCCATTAACTTTCAGTAGCTTTGTGCAATGTCCAGAAGTGTTAAGAATGATTGTGTCACCTCTGAACATATGAAATTTTTGGTTATGCACTAACCCTCTAATGAGTTTGTTTCGAGTTTGGTGTGGAGGAAGTTTTCAAGGATCAAGAGAGGAGGATGATACAATATGATCAAGGAGAGTGAAAGCTCTAAGCTTGGGGATGCCCCGGTGGTTCATCCCTGCATATTTCAAGAAGACTCAAGCGTCTAAGCTTGGGGATGCCCAAGGCATCCCCTTCTTCATCGACAACATTATCAGGTTCCTCTAGTGAAACTATATTTTTATTCCATCACATCTTATGTGCTTTACTTGGAGCGTCTGTATGTTTTTGTTTTTGTTTTGTTTGAATAAAGTTGGATCCTAGCATTCATTGTGTGGGAGAGAGACACGCTCCGCTGTTGCATATGGACACATATGTCCTTAGGCTTTACTCATAATATTCATGGCGAAGGTTGAACTGCTTCGTTAAATTGTTATATGGTTGGAAACGGGAAATGTTACATGTGGTAATTGGTACAATATCTTGAATAATGTGAACACTTGTGTTAACTGTGCATTGATTCTTACATACTTGCTTATTGCACTTATTATATTACTTTATGTTGACAATATCCATGAGATATACATGTTACAAGTTGAAAGCAACCGCTGAAACTTAATCTTCCTTTGTGTTGCTTCAATGCTTTTACTTTGAATCTATTGCTTTATGAGTTAATTCTTATGCAAAACTTATTGATGCTTGTCTTGAAAGTACTATTCATAAAAAGTCTTTGCCATATGATTCAGTTGTTTACTCATTACATTAACCATTGCTTCGGATCGCTGCATTCATTACATGTGCTTACAATAGTATTGATCAAGATTACGATAGCATATCACTTAAGAAATTATCTTTGTTATCGTTTACCTACTCGGGACGAGTAGGAACTAAGCTTGGGGATGCTTGATACGTCTCAAACGTATCTATAATTTCTTATGTTCCATGCTACTTTTATGATGATACTCACATGTTTTATACACATTATATGTCATTATTATGCATTTTCTGGCACTAACCTATTAACGAGATGCCGAAGAGCCAGTTGCTGTTTTCTGCTGTTTTTGGTTTTAGAAATCCTAGTAAGGAAATATTCTCGGAATTGGACGAAATCAACGCCCAGGGTCCTATTTTTCCACGAAGCTTCCAGAAGACCGAGGGAGAGACGAAGTGGGGCCACGGGGTGGCCACACACCAGGGCGGCGCGGCCCAGGCCCTGGCCGCGTCGGCCTATGGTGTGGGGCCCCCGTGAGGCCCCCTGACCTACCTCTTCGCCTACTTAAGCCTTCGTCGAAGATAGTTCCAGTACCGAGAGCCACGATACGGAAAACCTTCCAGAGACGCCGCCGCCGCCAATCCCATCTCGGGGGATTCAGGAGATCACCTCCGGCACCCTGCCGGCGAGGGGAATCATCTCCCGGAGGACTCTACACCGCCATGGTCGCCTCCGGATTGATGTGTGAGTAGTTCACCCCTGGACTATGGGTCCATAGCAGTAGCTAGATGGTCTTCTTCTCCTAATTGTGCTATCATTGTTAGATCTTGTGAGCTGCCTAACATGATCAAGATCATCTATCTGTAATGCTACATGTGCGTTTGTTGGGATCCGATGAATAATGAATACTATGCTATGTTGATTATCAATCTATCTATGTGTTGTTTATGATCTTGCATGCTCTCCGTTGCTAGTAGAGGCTCTGGCCAAGTCATTGCTTGTAACTCCAAGAGGGAGTACTTATGCTCGATAGTGGGTTCATGCCTCCATTAAATCTGGGGGAGTGACAGCAACCTCTAACATTGTGGATGTGCTGTTACCACTAGGGATAAAACATCAATTCTATATCTAAGGATGTATTTGTTGATTACATTACGCACCATACTTAATGCAAATTGTCTGTTGTTTGCAACTTAATACTGGAGGGGGTTCGGATGATAACCTGAAGGTGGACTTTTTAGTCATAGATGCATGCTGGATAGCGGTCTATGTACTTTGTCGTAATGCCCAATTAAATCTCACACTACTCATCATAACATGTATATGCATTGTTATGCTCTCTTTATTTGTCAATTGCCCAACTGTAATTTGTTTACCCAATATGCTATTTCTTATGGGAGAGACACCTCTAGTGAACTGTGGACCCCGGTCCATTCTTTTACATCGAATACAATCTACTGCAATACTCGTTCTACTGTTTTCTGCAAACATCATCTTCCACACTATACATCTAATCCTTTGTGACAGCAAGCCGGTGAGATTGACAACATCACTGTCACGTTGGGACAAAGTAATTTGGTTGTGTTGTGCAGGTTCCACGTTGGCGCCAGAATCCCTGGTGTTGCGCCGCACTACACTCCGCCGCCATCAACCTTCAACGTGCTTCTTGGCTCCTACTGGTTCGATAAACCTTAGTTTCTTACTGAGGGAAACTTACTGCTGTACGCATCACACCTTCCTCTTGGGGTTCCCAACGGTCGTGTGTTGAACGGAAAGACATACGTCAACTACGTGCAGCAGGCCGGGGGAAGTTTTCCGTTTGCGGTGACTCCGGAAAGGACCCTGTGTAGGCCGTGGGGACCTGGTTGCTTTTTTTTGAGGCATCAACGATCTTACGCAACGCACACAGAGAGAGCCTTCAGTTTTTGAAGGGGTGGGGTGGGTGCTTGAAAGGCCCGTTTTATACTGGTGTGGCTTATCTTTCATAAGAATAACTCCTCAACATAGGTACAAAAAATTTGAATGTTGTGTGGCACTTTAAGTTTCTACATAAATTTCTTACGAAAATGGTGAGTAGCATTAATCATGTCCACTACCATAGATTTGACCTTGAAGATCTCAAAAACGCAGAGCTTCCATCTAAACACATCGAGTTTCTAAGTTAAGTGGCATACATCAATCATTGAACCAAGTGAGCACCTGTCCACTTGTCCCAATGGTTTGTTTGTTGTGACATCTTCTACGAAGACATCCTTGCTCTAAACACTAATGTTATATAGATATAGGTATTTATGAGTAAGCAGGGTCTCTCTAGCCAATTATCTTCCCAAAATATAGTGCATGGCTTAACATTATGGCTAAATGGTTAATTAATCTACCTATATACTTAACACTTTACCTCGAGGCAATATACACACATCCATAAAACATAATTGCTCCATCCACAAATAAGTATACTTTTGGACATGTCTTAAGTTAAGCTTTATTAACATTGATCAACTTCCTAGAAAAAATAGCTGCATTTATGACAGTAAATTAATATTGCTATATTTATCTTGACCTGTCAAAATTTGGTTAAAGTTTAAAATGTTTGCTTCTAGAAAAATATAAGGTACACTTATTCGCGGATGGAGGGAGTATATTGCGTTGACGAAGTTGCTTCTTCAAATTAGTATATAATGGATTTTCTTTAATAAGTTTGGAAGAAAGACACCAAGGATGACTACCTAGACAAGAAAGTAGTAAGCAAGTTGAGCACCAATCCAACAATGTCCCAACAAACTTTCACCAAATATACTATCTTGGGTTATATGCATTCTGTTCAGAGCATATAGAAATTGTAGTATAGTAATATATGATGATCGGTGACCAATGTTTGGACCAAACATCTTTAAACATTCTGTCTAACCTTCCCCCTTTGCTTGCAAAAGCCAAAAACATGCAGATTCTATATTTGTTAAGACTGCAAAATAGCAGGGAGTTGCAACAACCAGCAATAAAAATGCCAAAGAGTTGAAGGCTTCAGATTTGAACTCCCTGCACATCAGCTGGTTACTTGTACCTTCGCTTTAACAGGTAGCTAGAAGCAAACGGAATTAAAGGCGATTACCACATAAGTTGAGCTTGCGGTTGGATGGTTTTTGTTCTTGCAGGTATTTTGTTCGGTTGTTCATGTAGTTCCATCCCGTAACTCTACGCAAGTTTTTTTTTTGCGAGAACCTACCCAGTGTGTATTAGTACCACTGCACTGTAAACTCTTTCATCTTAGACTAGTATTTTTTGGCATTTTTCAAATAAAAGTTACATAATTTTATTTTTTTACTGACTAACTAACTCCTGAGGAAGTGTCTGTCTAAAACATGTTGTACTTTGGAACAAATGTAGTTAGCTAATTCCATTAATTTGTTACTATATGATGCACGATTATTTCTTGCTAACAGGAGGATCTCACAGACTCGACAACGATAAACGATTATTTCTTTTGACGATCTTAACGCCATTTTCTTTTTGTACCGTATTTTCACAGACAGATATAACACAAGCTCTCAGTTGAACGAGAATGTAAGAGACTACCACTCAACAAAACTTCAAATTAACCAGAAGAAACCAACGATGTGCCAGAAACTTTATTTGATGGATCGACACACGATCATCACAGTTCTAATTAACGCCCTCCTTGATCGCTGCCATTAACAATGCATGCATGCATACGCCTATCTAACCAGTTAATTACCAATTAATGACGATGCTATGCTCTAACAACACAGATCGATCAACGGATTGACGGATGCCACAGAGCCCGCTTCCTGCGATCGATCTGTCCAGGCCTCAGTTCAGGAGGACACACCGACGCCGAGGAAGTCGATGAACGGTGGCGCGTCTTTAGTCTTCGCTGTCTTCGGCGTTTCGCCACTGTCAACATTATGGTAGTCCTTCCTCGGGTGATGGTCATGGCCGGCGCCACGGCCATCGAAAGCTAGTGCTTCTCTTGGAGATGGAGAGGAGAAAGCGACGGAGAGCGAAGATGGCGCCGGTTGCTTGCCGCCGTCCATGAAGTAGCTGCTGTACCTGGACAGCAAGCTCTTGCTGCCTGAAGCACCGTAGCCATTGAACAGTACCGGGGTAGAGGAAGGCGCCGCCGGTGAGGTGAAGAAGCCGCCGCTACCAGGCTTGGAGAAGCCGAAGCAAAGAGATCCCGCCGACGCGCCGGCGAAGTCGAGCTGGGCGCCCCCGCCGCCGTAGGAGTAGGCCGGGAAGGTGGATGAGGAGGCCTTAGCGAGGAGCCGGCAGCGCTCGCGGCTGCGCCGAGCCCTGACGACGTGCCAGTGGTTCTTGACGGCGTTGTCGGTGCGGCCGGGGAAGTGGCGGGCGATGAGCGCCCACTTGTTGCCGTGGACGCGGTGCGCCGCCAGCAGACGCTCCTCCTCCTCCTCCGTGAAGGGACGCTTGTTGATCCGCGGGTCAAGCTGGTTGAACCACCGGAGACGGCAGCTCTTGCCTTCTCATCCATGCACATAATTTAATTGCCACAAATTAGTTAACGTGTTAAAAGAAATAAACAGTACTTATCAGACCAGAAATCTTCACCGGTGTAAATTATTAATTAATGAACGAAAAAAAATCCGAATTCAGCTTAGCTCATTAGCGAATGAAGATACTCTTCATAGCTACAAAACGAATGGAAAAAATCATATATAGCTAGCTCAGTGTAATTTTTTTTTTTTGGCATTCTAGGGCAAACTTTGATGGTCAATTGCAAAATATGCACACTCAAGAGAGCATGTACGCATTAGAAGAGGTCAGGGCACACAAAGGTGATTGCGTGCAGATCGATCTAGTTGCATCAACCTGCATGCAAGCTTGAGAGACGATTGAAGAAATTAGCAGTAGGTTTAGCCGTGTAGGTGATCAACTCTTGACACATGCACCCATATATACATGAATGTTTCACATGTACCATATATGTACATAAAACTAACGGTGCTTTTGCCTGGTGGTTAATCAATTAAGGTTGTTTTAGTGTTGTTTTTTAAAGAGAGACTAGGGAGAGCTTCCTACTGCCTTTGTTTTAACAACTAAAAATTGCACAAGATTTTAATTGTGTATTGTTTGCTTCCCTTTTCCTCATATTATGGAACTTAATTTGTTCTGGGGAAAATACTGCTGATTTTATTTGTGTGAAACTAAAAGAGAAACCTTTTCCATCTGAAACAGTTATTTGGGGCTTCTAAAATTTTATGTATCATGCATACAGAGCAATTAATTAATTTCATACCTGATGACCTTTATGTCCATTTAACTAGATTTGTTTTTGCAAACAGGATAATACTAATCTTTCTCAAATGCCAAGAATAAGTAGGAGAACTGTGTATCTTTTCATGAAAGGATAGGAAAATGTTACACTTTCAAGTACCAGGGAACTTACGTGTCCTTGAACAAATTCAACAGATTATTGCGCACACTAGTTAATGAAGAAATTTTATCATGCTAATGTATTTTGTTTTTGTTTCTTGGAATAGCGCGGAAGTAAAACTCAGCAACGAGACAAAATTAACCTTTAATTCTTCTACCCTCGATCTGTTCTCGATAAGCCTTTTATCTCCAAGAGATCCACTAATTATGCAAGAACAAAAGCTACATATTGCAACAAGGTATGCTTTCCATTCCTCTCCACAAGGATTTTCTTTGTAGAAGCATCAATAGAGAACAATACACATAATTATACAGAAATTAATATGGAAACGGGAATCAGGATGTATATAGATCAACCACTAGTTTTGAACACAAATCGCATCAACAAAAGTAGGAATCTCAAAATTGCTGTATGCAACATAATCTCAAAAGAAAAGAAACCCCTTTTTGGAAACAGTCGATCGATGATGAAGGAGAAGACCAGCTAGTTGACCCACCTGATCTGCCCTCGAGCTTCTCGGCTATGGAGTTCCAGTTCTGGGGGCCATACTTCTCCACGAGCTGCCGCAGCTTCTCGTCCTCCCCTGGCCGCCAGTGACCCCTCGGGCACAACGACGGCTTCCCGCTGCCGTCCGAGGTGTTGGTGGTCGATGACGACACCGCCGCCATCAACCGTGGCTGGAGAGAATAGTATGACGATCGAAGACCTGCCTGGCTTGCTAGCGAGAGAACTCCTTATTGCTCCGTTAAGCGAAGACAGGAAACCAATGCGTTCTTGGTCTAGAATGAGTTATTGGCTAAAGTCAGAGGGTGTATATAGAGGTAGAGTGAGAGAGAAGGCTAAGCTGTGGTGTGCTAGCTTTACCCATATTTATACACACGTAATGACACGCATTTTGGCCTAGGGTTTGGATGAGAGGTCCCTTTAGTTTAGTTTTACACGACAAGAGACAGGGCTGCTGTGATGCATGCATGCTTACACCCCCTGTGTAATTATTAATGTGTCTATATTATTTACTCTCTCTCTCTCTCTTTCCCTCTCTCTTCCTTGTAGGATTAGCTACCGCATGTCCATGTCATCTCTATCTCTCACCAACTTGGTTGCCCTGTTTGGCTATTCGCCAGAGACCACTCCTCTCACAACTCCCATCCAACACAAACCTATCGCTGGATTACTTCCAGCTAACATAAATATGTGTACTTCTCTCTAACTTCCCTAACAATATTCTCCTCCGTATGCAATGCAACACATCATCAACTTTCTTAACAAACGATCTTATCTAAACAACTCTACCCTGTTGTACGTGTTCTTGACGATTCATTTAATCTATGTCGTTTGTTCAGATACCTATTTAGTATTACCTCAGGTATGTTTTGGACATCCACATAATATCCAATGTCCTTTTTGTGACGTGAATATCCAATGTCCTTTTCATTAAATTTTAATTTACTTTAGCTAAATATGATTACTATTTTATAGAACGGAAGCTTTAGTATAACAAGGTGATAATATGTGCACATGAAAATTTCAAGCGCGAACTTTCTTATGTTTAATGTTACACATAAACGATTTGAACTATATTGACATTCTAATTGTTGTCTCATTTCTATGAATTTACCTCATTTACCCTTTAACCAACATAATTCAAGCAATTAACAAAAACAATGTTATGTGACAAGTTGTTATTGTCAACATCTGAGTGCATCCCCAATAGGGCAAACCGTTCTATCTCTGCCATTACAACCATCCACAGAAACAGCAACCGTAGTAATGGCCAATGAGCAAGCACACAGACAAGGAAAGTGGTTGGCTGCATGCATTTTGCAGAACAGAAGCCCAGAACCTGCAAACCTTTGCAGTATGGGATGTGTTGCAGAAATGGGATGCATTCAAGCATTCCATGCCGCCCACTGTTCATTGTGTATGGGTAATATGGAGTAACATGTATATCTTGATGTGAGTGAGAACAGTTGATCGGTACATGCAGACATATATGCACTCTGCGTTGTAAATGTGATCACCAGCATGTGGCCTGCAGGGATGTTACTCTGTACTATTAATTGCTACATTTGATGTACACATGTAACTACTAAGCAGAATGTGCTCTTCCAAGGGTGTCCTGGATTAATTGGGACCGGCTTACTTGGAATGTATGGATTTTATTTTTGCAGGAAATCTGAAAAAAATAGCAATTGAAGCAAACATCTTAGCTTCATGATTAATCCAGATATTCCATGGTAAAAAAATGTGGCTGTTCATATGTGTGCGATTTTTGGACAGCATATAAATGAAAGCATATTTTTTAAATGTGCGCCATTTGTTTAAAATTGTACTAAAATACCCCGTCTAGGAAATTTGAAACATGGATTTACCCCCATTTTAGCATTAATTTTGTTATATAAGACTGAATGTGTGGTCGATATGGCACGACAAAACTTGTAAAGATCAGAGGGCATCATTGATGATCATGCCCAGCCTTCTCTTCACCTTCAGTTCCATTTCTCATCACCGTCAATCATCACCTAACAATTTGCCCAACGAACACACATCAGAAAAAGAGGGCTCAAAATTTCAGCAAGGGAATTTTCACTAGATGGGATAATTATTGTCCTAAATACATAACTAGAGGGTAAAGTGGAATTAACTCTACTTTTATCCTATAACCTACTCCCTCTGTCTGGAAATAAGTGTACTAGGTTTTTCCTTTGAAGTTTGACCAACTATACGGGGAAAAATACAAATATTTGAAACACCAAATTATCACTAGATGCATCTTGAAAATGTAATTTCATACTATACTAGTTTCATGACATAAATACTGCTACAATTTTCTATACAGTTGGTCAAACTTAGAATTGTTTGATTTGGACAAAAGTTAACGTACACTTACTCCTGGATGGAGAGAGTAGTGATTATCAGCATATATGTACATGTACTTTGGTAGTTCTGGGATTTTACAAGAGGAAACAAGCGTTTAGTCCAAGCCCTCGGAGTTCATGGTTCTTTTCTGTTTCTACTGCCGGTTCTCAGTTTATGTTTGGGTTGCAAAAATACAAAATTGGCCAGATCTCCAAAGTTTTGAACCCTGTGATCGGAGACAAGGAGTAGATACCATAAAAAAAATGGTCGGTTAAGGCGGTTCAAAATAGAAGTCTCAACTGAAGACTCTTTCTGTTTCTTGGTATGATGGTCTTGTTGGTTGGAATGAGTGGAATGCGAGAGTATTTTGAAACCTCACAGCTTTGCCCTCTACTCTCTCCGTTCCATAATTTTGGAACGACAAGAATTATGGAATGAATGGAGTATCATTGTGGAGAGTATACAAGGGGAGCCCAAGTTATGGTAATTAGCAAGAGCTAAGCACTTGGTTAATCTAACACCGGAAGGGTAGGTTCTTGTGAATATCGTAAGGCGATTTCCGCATGTGTGGTTGTAATACAGTCTATTCATCTATTTTAATGGAAAGTGTTAAATATTTTTTGTAAAAAACACATGTGGCAAGGCTAAGAATAATTTTTGGCCAAGTGAAGCAGGGCATAAGGATAGGCTTTAACAATCTCTATATGTCGTGAATCTCAAGAAATGATGCTCTAATTTTCATTTGCATTTTGATATTTTTTGTGTTAATCTTCTTTCTGTGGTATTTGTTTGAGATGTCATGTTGGCCGGACTCTTGTTTTATGATAAAGGACAATATTTGTATTAAGCTGATATCAGTAAATCTGCAATTTAGAACAACTAAGATATCAAGTGTGCACATAACTCAATTATTAAGAGAAAACGACAAATGAAATATATGGCAACGAAGCGATCAACAACTTCAACAACACATAGTTAGCGATAATTTTTCTCCACAAGAAACGGCTCCATAAAGGGAACAACACATATCGTACTTATTTATGGTTCTGGACCGTGAAAGCAAGACCATGGGTTTTCACTTTGAAAAATCAAGTCCGGGCAACTCCAAGTACCCTAGGTCCAGAACCATAAATAAGTAATCCACCATGAATCGTGGTCGCCATGAATTGTAATCCACCACCGCTGCGCACCGCGCCGTGATCCGAGCCTCATGCTAAATGGTTATTTGTGACTTCCCATTTTCTGTTTACATTTGCCACCACCTTGTAGTGCTTGGTCGATATTTTTTTCGAAATGGGGAGCCTTTTATCAGTAGATGCACACAACCTTTTATTATAAAATAAAAAACATTCATAGTTTACACATTACGGATCAGAGAGGGTTGATACAAAATCAACCATCTAAATCAAACACAATATCTTCTATCGCTGAGCATCGTGTAATCTACTACTAGGCCACCAGGTAGCCTGCATGTGGAAGATAGCCAGGTAGCTTGGTCGATATTTGGCTCAACTGTTTCGGAGAGAACATCCTTGAAGCAATGAGATCACGGGTGACTCGATGGCCCTCCTCGTGTCTGATCATGTATATATATAGACAGAGTACATCTTGAGTTACAAGTTAACTTGAGGCTTAATCCTAAACCCTAACCGCCGGTAGCTGGGCTAGGCCAGGCCGGTCGGTTGCCTAACACGCCCCCACAGCCTGAACTGGGAGGTGTAGCGACATGAAGACTGGACCTAAACTCCTGAAACAAAGCCGTAGGCAGCCCCTTAGTGAAGATGTCGGCGTACTGTGAGCTGGATGGTACATGAAGGACACGAATAGCTCCAATGGCGACCTTCTCTCGAACAAAATGAATGTCAAGCTCTATGTGCTTCGTCCGTCGATGCTGCACAGGGTTAGCCGAGAGGTAGACAGCACTGACATTATCAAAGTAAACAATTGTGGCAGTGTGCACCGGGCGCCGCAACTCCTGCAGAAGGTGACGAAGCCAACAAGTCTCAGCAACCACAGCAGCCACCCCACGGTATTCGGCTTCAGCACTTGAGCGCGAAACAGTGGGTTGCCAGCGAGAGGACCAAGATACCAAGTTATCGCCTAAATACACACATAACCCTGAAGTAGACCGACGTGTATCCGGGCAACCGGCCCAATCAGCATCCGAGTAGGCAACCATGGCATGAGAAGAAGTGGAGTGGAGGACGAGACCGAGATCAAGAGTGCCCTTGAGATATCGGAGAATACGTTTGATGAGTTGAAAGTGGGAGTCTCGAGGATCATGCATGTGAAGATAGACTTGTTGAGTGGCATAAGAAATTTCAGGTCGAGTGAGAGTAATGTATTGGAGTGCTCCGGCGAGGCTGCGATAATGGAAGGGTTCAGAGTATGGGGAACCGCTGGAGGCTGCAAGTTTGGGTTTAGCGTCTATGGGAGTGGAGGATGGTTGGCAATCACGCATGCCCGCCCCGGAAAGAATATCGAGGATATATTGACGTTGAGAGAGATGTAGAGTGGTGGAGGTACGCGTCACAGAGATACCGAGGAAATGGTGAAGAGGACCGAGGTCCTTCATTGCAAAGGCTGAACCAAGGGTGTGGATTATAGTGCGAAGGAGAAGGGCGGAAGAGGCGGTGAGAATAATATCGTCAACATAGAGAAGGAGATAGGCGGTTTGGTCCCCTTTGTGAAAGGTGAAGAGAGAAGCATCGGAGGTGGAAGCAATGAACCCGATGGAGCGAGCATGAGCAGCGAACCGCTGGAACCACGCCCGCGGGGCTTGCTTGAGACCATAGAGAGATTTCTGGAGACGACACACATGAGATGGATATAGAGGATCGAGAAAACCGGAGGGTTGCTGGCTGTATACCTCTTCGGTTAGATCACCATGAAGGAATGCATTTTTGATGTCGAGTTGGTTAATGGGCCAGCCTTGAGAAAGGGCAAGAGAAAGAACAGCGCGGATGGTGGCGGGTTTGACGACAGGGCTGAAGGTTTCATCGAAATCGACGCCCGGCTGTTGGGTGAAACCCCGAACCTGAAGGAGATATGCCCTAGAGGCAATAATAAAGTGGTTATTATTTATATCTTTATGTTTATGATAAATGTTTATATATCATGCTATAATTGTATTAACCGAAACATTAGTACATGTGTGATATGTAGACAACAAGAAGTCCCTAGTATGCCTCTTAAACTAGCTTGTTGATTAATGGATGATTAGTTTCATAATCATGAACATTGGATGTTATTAATAACAAGGTTATATCATTATATGAATGATGTAATGGACACACCCAATTAAGCGTAGCATAAGATCTCGTCATTAAGTTATTTGCTATAAGCTTTCGATACATAGTTACCTAGTCCTTATGACCATGAGATCATGTAAATCACTTATACCGGAAAGGTACTTTGATTACACCAAACACCACTGCGTAAATGGGTGGCTATAAAGGTGGGATTAAGTATCCGGAAAGTATGAGTTGAGGCATATGGATCAACAGTGGGATTTGTCCATCCCGATGACGGATAGATATTCTCTGGGCCCTCTCGGTGGAATGTCGTCTAATGTCTTGCAAGCATATGAATAAGTTCATAAGAGACCACATACCACGGTACGAGTAAAGAGTACTTGTCAGGAGACGAGGTTGAACAAGGTATAGAGTGATACCGAAGATCAAACCTCGGACAAGTAAAATATCGCGTGACAAAGGGAATTGGTATTGTATGTAAATGGTTCATTCGATCACTAAAGTCATCGTTGAATATGTGGGAGCCATTATGGATCTCCAGATCCCGCTATTGGTTATTGGTCGGAGTGAGTACTCAACCATGTCCGCATAGTTCACGAACCGTAGGGTGACACACTTAAAGTTGGATGTTGAAATGGTAGTACTTGAATATGGAATGGAGTTCGAATATTTGTTCGGAGTCCCGGATGAGATCCCGGACATCACGAGGAGTTCCGGAATGGTCCGGAGAATAAGATTCACATATAGGATGTCATTTTATGTGAATTAAAATGTCGCGGAAGGTTCTATGGAAGGTTCTAGAAAAGTCCGGAAGAAACCACCAAGGAAGGTGGAGTCCACATGGGACTCCACCTCCATGGCCGGCCAACCCTAGTGGGGGAGGAGTCCCAAGTGGACTCCCCCTTAGGGGGCCGGCCAACCCCCCATATGGGAGGTGGAACTCCCACCTCTAGTGGGAGTCCTAGCTTGGCTAGGTTTCCCCTCCATATGGAAGGTTTTTGGTTCGGGTCTTATTCGAAGACTTGGATACCAACACTTGGGGTTCCACCTATATAATGAGGGGCATAGGGGAGGGGGCCGGCCACACCAAAGCCACAAGTTGGCCACACCCCCTTGAGGCCGGCCACCCCCTCCCAAACCCTAGCCGCCCCCCTCTCCTCCTTATCTCCCGCGTAGCTTTAGCGAAGCTCCGCCGGAGTTCTCCACCGCCACCGACACCACGCCGTCGTGCTGTCGGATTCAAGAGGAGCTACTACTTCCGCTGCCCGCTGGAACGGGAGGTGGACGTCGTCTTCATCAACAACCGAACGTGTGACCGAGTACGGAGGTGCTGCCCGTTCGTGGCGCCGGAACCGATCGTGATCAAGATCTTCTACGCGCTTTTGCAAGCGGCAAGTGAACGTCTACCGCAGAAACACGAGCCTCCTCTTGTAGGCTTTGGAATCTCTTCAAGGGTGAGACTCGATACCCCCTCGTTGCTACCGTCTTCTAGATTGCATCTTGGCTTGGATTGCGTGTTCGCGGTAGGAAATTTTTTGTTTTCTATGCAACGTTATCCTACAGTGGTATCAGAGCCGTGTCTATGCATAGATGGTTGCACGAGTAGAACACAATGGTTTTGTGGGCGTTGATGCTCTTGTTATCTTTAGTTTGAGTACTTTGCATCTTTGTGGCATAGTGGGATGAAGCGGCTCGGACTAACTTTACATGACCGCGTTCATGAGACTTGTTCCTCGTTCGACATGCAACTTGTATTGCATAAGAGGCTTTGCGGGTGTCTGTCTCTCCTACTATAGTGAAGATTCAATTTACTCTTCTATTGAAAACATTAGTATCAACGTTGTGGTTCATGTTCGTAGGTAGATTAGATCTCTCTCGAAAACCCTAAACCACGTAAAATATGCAAACCAAATTAGAGACGTCTAACTTGTTTTTGCAGGGTTTGGTGATGTGATATGGCCATAATGTGATGATGAATATGTATGAGATGATCATTATTGTATTGTGGCAACCGGCAGGAGCCTTATGGTTGTCTTTAAATTTCATGTTGAGTAGTATTTCAAAGTAGTTGTAATAGTTGCTACATGGAGGACAATCATGAAGACGGCGCCATTGACCTTGACGCTACGCCGACGATGATGGAGATCATGCCCGAAGATGATGGAGATCATGTCCGTGCTTTGGAGATGAAGATCAAAGGCGCAAAGACATAAAGGGCCATATCATATCACATATGAACTGCATGTGATGTTAATCCTTTTATGCATCTTATTTTGCTTAGATCGCGACGGTAGCATTATAAGATGATCCCTCACTAAAATATCAAGATAATAAAGTGTTCATCCTTAGTAGCACCGTTGCCAAGACTTGTCGTTTCGAAGCATCTCGTGATGATCGGGTGTGATAGAATCAACAAGTGCATACAACGGGTGCAAGACAGTTTTGCACATGCGGATACTAAGGTGGCCTTGACGAGCCTAGCATGTACAGACATGGTCTCGGAACACGTGATACCGAAAGGTAGAGCATGAATCATATGGTTGATATGATGAACACTTTGAGTGTTCACCATTGAAATCACACCTTGTCGCGTGATGATCGGACATAGGTGCGGTGGATTTGGTTCGTGTGATCACTAAGACAATGCGAGGGATATTGTTTTAAGTGGGAGTTCACCTAGATTTTTAATTATGTTGAATTAAAATTTGAACTCAATTTGTCATAAACTTAGTCTAAACTTTTGCAAATATATGTTGTAGAGATGGCGTTCCCAATCAATTTTAATTAGTTCCTAGAGAAAGAGAAACTTAAGAGCAACGGTAGCAACTTCACCGACTGGTTCCATCATGTGAGGATCTTCCTCTCTGGCGGAAATCTGCAATATGTGCTTGATGCACCGCTAGGTGACCCTCCTGCAGAAACTGAAACTGATGAAGTAAAAGCTGTTTACGAGACTCGGAAAATTCGGTACTCTCAAGTTCAGTGTGCCATCCTGTGCAGTCTGGAATCCAATCTTCAAAAACGTTTTGAGCACCACGATCCTCATGAGTTGATGAAAGATCTGAAAGCTATTTTTGAGACTCATGCGGCCGTGGAATGCTATGAAGCATCGAAACAATTCTTTAGCTGCATGATGGAAGAAGGCAGCTCCGTTAGTGAGCACATGCTCGCCATGACCGGGCATACGAAGAAACTCAGTGACTTGGGAATAGTGATTCCTAACAGACTGGGGATTAATCGTGTCCTTCAATCACTGCCACCAAATTACAAGAACTTTGTGATGAACTACAATATGCAGAACATGAACAAGGAGTTACCTGAACTCCTTGGCATGCTAAAAGCTGCTGAGATTGAGATCAAGAAAGAGCACCAAGTGTTGATGGTCAACAAGACCACCAGTTTCAAGAAACAGGGCAAGTCTAAGGGAAAATTCAAGAAGGGTGGCAAGAAAGCTGCCACGCCTCCTATGAAACCTAAGAACGGCCCTAAGCCTGATGCTGAGTGCTATTACTGCAAGGAGAAGGGACACTGGAAGCGTAATTGCTCCAAGTATCTGGCTGATCTGAAGAGCGGCCTTGTCAAGAAGAAGAAAGAAGGTATATCTGATATACATGTTATAGATGTTTATCTCACTGGTTCTCGTTCTAGTACCTGGGTATTTGATACTGGTTCGGTTGCTCATATCTGTAACTCGAAACAGGAACTAAAGAATAAACGAAGACTACTGAAAGATGAAGTGACGATGCGCGTTGGAAATGGATCCAAAGTCGATGTGATCGCTCTCGGCACACTTCCTCTACATCTACCTTCGGGATTAGTTTTAAGCCTAAATAATTGTTATTTTGTACCCGCGTTGAGCATGAACATTATATCTGGATCTTGTTTAATGCAAGACGGTTATTCATTCAAGTCTGAGAATAATGGTTGTTCTATTTTTATGAATAATATCTTTTATGGTCGAGCACCACAAAAGAATGGCTTATTTCTATTAGATCTCGATAGTAGTGATACGCATATACATAACATTGATGCTAAGCGAATTAAATTGAATGATAATTCTACTTATATGTGGCACTGTCGTCTTGGTCATATTGGAGTGAAACGCATGAAGAAACTCCATACCGATGGATTACTTGAATCACTTGACTTTGAGTCACTTGATAGATGCGAAGCATGTCTAATGGGAAAAATGACAAAGACTCCATTTTCTGGTGTGATGGAGCGAGCCTCGACTTATTGGAAATCATACATACCGATGTGTGTGGACCAATGAGCGTAGCATCGCGCGGTGGTTATCGTTATGTTCTAACCTTCACAGATGATCTGAGTAGATATGGGTATATCTATTTCATGAAACATAAATCCGAAACTTTTGAGAAGTTTAAGGAATTCCAAAGTGAAGTAGAAAATCAACGTAACAAGAAGATCAAATTTCTACGATCTGATCGTGGAGGTGAATATCTGAGTTATGAGTTTGGCATACATTTAAAGAAATGCGGAATACTTTCACAATTGACACCGCCGGGAACACCTCAACGAAACGGTGTGTCCGAACGTCGTAATCGAACTCTCTTAGATATGGTTCGTTCTATGATGTCTCTTACTGATTTGCCGTTATCATTTTGGAGTTATGCATTAGAGACAGCCGCATTCACTTTAAATAGAGCACCATCAAAATCCGTAGAAACGACACCGTATGAATTATGGTTTAATAAGAAACCTAAGCTGTCGTTCCTGAAAGTTTGGGGTTGCGAAGCCTATGTAAAGAAGTTACAACCGGACAAGCTAGAACCCAAAGCGGAGAAATGCGTCTTCATAGGATACCCTAAGGAAACTATAGGGTATATTTCTATCACAAATCCGAAGGCAAAATCTTTGTTGCTAAGAACGGAACCTTTCTTGAGAAAGAATTTCTCACTAAAGAAGTGACTGGAAGAAAAGTAGAACTCGATGAGATTGATGAATCCATACTCGTTGATCGAGTAGCGCAAAGATCGGGAAGTTGTACCGCATCGCCTACACCGGCAACAGAGGAAGCTAATGATAATGATCATGAAACTTCGAACGAGGAAACCATCGAACCTCGCAGATCGACAAGGGAACGTACCACTCCTGATTGGTATGATCCTTGTCTAAATGTCATGATTGTGGATAACAATGATGAGGACCCTGCGACGTATGAAGAAGCGATGATGAGCCCAGATTCCAACAAATGGCAAGAAGCCATGAAATCCGAAATGGGATCCATGTATGATAACAAAGTATGGACTTTGGTAGACTTACCTGATAGCCGAAAGGCTGTCGAGAATAAATGGATCTTCAAGAGAAAAACAGATGCAGATGGTAATATTACTGTCTATAAAGCTCGACTTGTCGCAAAGGGTTTCCGACAAATTCAAGGAGTTGACTACGATGAGACATTCTCACCTGTAGCGAAGCTAAAATCTGTGAGGATTTTGTTAGCAATAGCTGCATTTTTCTATTATGAGATTTGGCAGATGGATGTCAAAACGGCGTTCCTTAATGGAGACATTGAGGAAGAGTTGTATATGGTACAACCCAAAGGTTTTGTCGATCCTAAAAATGCTGACAAAGTATGCAAACTTCAGCGTTCAATCTATGGACTGAAGCAAGCATCAAGAAGTTGGAACCGACGCTTTGATAAGGTGATCAAAGACTTCGGGTTTATACAGTGTCATGGAGAGGCCTGTATTTACAAGAAAGTGAGTGGGAGCTCTGTAGCATTCTTGATATTATATGTAGATGACATATTATTGATCGGGAATGATATAGAACTATTAAGCAGTGTTAAAGGTTATTTGAATAATAGTTTTTCAATGAAAGACCTTGGTGAAGCATCGTATATATTAGGCATCAAGATTTATAGAGATAGATCAAGACACCTAATAGGGCTATCACAGAGTACATATCTGGACAAGATTCTAAAGAAGTTTAGAATGGACGAAAGTAAGAAAGGGTTCTTACCTATGTTACCAGGCAAAGTCTTGAGTAAGACTCAAGGACCGGCTACGGCAGAAGAAAGAGAAAGGATGAGTAAAATCCCCTATGCCTCGGCAATAGGATCTATCATGTATGCCATGCTATGTACTAGACCGGATATAGCACATGCTGTTAGTTTGACTAGCAGATATCAAAGTGATCCAGGAATGGAACACTGGACAGCGGTCAAGAATATCCTGAAGTACTTGAAAAGAACTAAGGATATGTTTCTTTGTTATGGAGGTGACCAAGAGCTCGTTGTAAACGGTTACACCGATGCAAGTTGGAACACTGATCCTGATGACTCTAAGTCACACTCTGGGTACGTGTTTATATTGAATGGTGCTGCGAAGAAGCTGGGCAAGCTCGAAGCAGTGCACGGTGGCGAAGTCTTCAACAGAATCAGAGTACATAGAGGCTTCAGAGGCTTCATCAGAAGCGGTATGGATGAAGAGGTTCATTGTAGAGCTCGGTGTGGTTCCTAGTGCATTGGACCCATTAATCATTTACTGTGATAACATGGGTGCCATCGCCAATGCACAAGAGCCAAGGTCACACAAGAGGCTGAAGCATATCAAGCTGCGTTACCACTCGATTCGCGAGTACATCGAAGATGGAGAAGTAAAGATTTGCAAAGTACACACTGATCTGAATGTAGCAGATCCGTTGACTAAAGCTCTCCCTAGGGCAAAGCATGACCAACACCAGAATGCCATGGGTGTTAGGTATATTACAATGTAATCTAGATTATTGACTCTAGTGCAAGTGGGAGACTGAAGGAGATATGCCCTAGAGGCAATAATAAAGTGGTTATTATTTATATCTTTATGTTTATGATAAATGTTTATATATCATGCTATAATTGTATTAACCGAAACATTAGTACATGTGTGATATGTAGACAACAAGAAGTCCCTAGTATGCCTCTTAAACTAGCTTGTTGATTAATGGATGATTAGTTTCATAATCATGAACATTGGATGTTATTAATAACAAGGTTGTATCATTATATGAATGATGTAATGGACACACCCAATTAAGCGTAGCATAAGATCTCGTCATTAAGTTATTTGCTATAAGCTTTCGATACATAGTTACCTAGTCCTTATGACCATGAGATCATGTAAATCACTTATACCGGAAAGGTACTTTGATTACACCAAACACCACTGCGTAAATGGGTGGCTATAAAGGTGGGATTAAGTATCCGGAAAGTATGAGTTGAGGCATATGGATCAACAGTGGGATTTGTCCATCCCGATGACGGATAGATATTCTCTGGGCCCTCTCGGTGGAATGTCGTCTAATGTCTTGCAAGCATATGAATAAGTTCATAAGAGACCACATACCACGGTACGAGTAAAGAGTACTTGTCAGGAGACGAGGTTGAACAAGGTATAGAGTGATACCGAAGATCAAACCTCGGACAAGTAAAATATCGCGTGACAAAGGGAATTGGTATTGTATGTAAATGGTTCATTCGATCACTAAAGTCATCGTTGAATATGTGGGAGCCATTATGGATCTCCAGATCCCGCTATTGGTTATTGGTCGGAGTGAGTACTCAACCATGTCCGCATAGTTCATGAACCGTGGGGTGACACACTTAAAGTTGGATGTTGAAATGGTAGTACTTGAATATGGAATGGAGTTCGAATATTTGTTCGGAGTCCCGGATGAGATCCCGGACATCACGAGGAGTTCCGGAATGGTCCGGAGAATAAGATTCATATATAGGATGTCATTTTATGTGAATTAAAATGTCGCGGAAGGTTCTATGGAAGGTTCTAGAAAAGTCCGGAAGAAACCACCAAGGAAGGTGGAGTCCACATGGGACTCCACCTCCATGGCCGGCCAACCCTAGTGGGGGAGGAGTCCCAAGTGGACTCCCCCTTAGGGGGCCGGCCACCCCCCCATATGGGAGGTGGAACTCCCACCTCTAGTGGGAGTCCTAGCTTGGCTAGGTTTCCCCTCCATATGGAAGGTTTTTGGTTCGGGTCTTATTCGAAGACTTGGATACCAACACTTGGGGTTCCACCTATATAATGAGGGGCATAGGGGAGGGGGCCGGCCACACCAAAGCCACAAGTTGGCCGCACCCCCTTGAGGCCGGCCACCCCCTCCCAAACCCTAGCCGCCCCCCTCTCCTCCATATCTCCCGCGTAGCTTTAGCGAAGCTCCGCCGGAGTTCTCCACCGCCACCGACACCACGCCGTCGTGCTGTCGGATTCAAGAGGAGCTACTACTTCCGCTGCCCGCTGGAACGGGAGGTGGACGTCGTCTTCATCAACAACCGAACGTGTGACCGAGTACGGAGGTGCTGCCCATTCGTGGCGCCGGAACCGATCGTGATCAAGATCTTCTACACGCTTTTGCAAGCGGCAAGTGAACGTCTACCGCAGCAACAAGAGCCTCCTCTTGTAGGCTTTGGAATCTCTTCAAGGGTGAGACTCGATACCCCCTCGTTGCTACCGTCTTCTAGATTGCATCTTGGCTTGGATTGCGTGTTCGCGGTAGGAAATTTTTTGTTTTCTATGCAACGTTATCCTACAGAACCACCCAACGAGCTTTGTGACGAGCGAGAGTGCCATCCACGTTATGTTTGTGACGAAAAATCCATTTTCCAAAAACTATGTTGGCACCGGGAGGAGGAGGAACTAAGGACCAGGTGTTGTTATGCATGAGCGCGGCATACTCCTCCTGCATAGCTTGATGCCAGGCAGGATCTCGTAGAGCAATCATATAGTTGTGGGGAATAGGGGAGGATGTGACGGCTGAAAGATTGAGTTTATCAATGGGAGGGGGAAGACGTCCGGTTGTACTGTGTGTGCGATGAGGGGGTCACGATGGTGGTTGCGGTGGGTCTGGGAGTTTGGGGCATCGAGTGTAGACAAGGGTGGGTGGAGCCGCGGGAGGAGGAGAGGCCACGGTGGGGTTGCGAGCAGCCGCGGTAGGGGTCAGCGTTGGCGCGGTAGATGGTGGAGGTGTGCGGGCTGCCGCGGCAGGGGAGGGGGCACTCTCATCCCCACAGATCTATTCCAAATTCAGGAGGGTCTGCCGTGGCAGAGACGGATGGTGCAGAAGCTGCCACGGGAGAGGGAGTAGGCGGTGCCGCGGCAGAGAAGGGAGGGGTGGGTTCGATAGAGGTGGGGTGGAACTGATCGAGGTAGGGTGGGAGTGGGTTGGCTGTGGTTGGAGAGGCGAGAGCTTGGGGTGATGTGGAGTAGGGGAAGGCGTTTTCATCGAAGGTAACATGGCGAGAGATGATAATTTTGCGTGTTTGGAGATCGAGGCAGCGATAGCCACGGTGTTGAGATGGATAGTCGAGAAAGACACATTTAGTTGCACGAGGGGAGAGTTTGTTTTTGGAGGTGGAGAATGTGTTGACGTAACAGAGACAACCAAAGACTCGCAGATCCTGGTAGCGAGGTGTATGGCCAAAGAGGGAGTAGTATGGTGTGGTGTGTGGGTTGGAGGAGGTTGGGCGAATGTTTATATGATAGGTAGCTGTGTGGAGTGCCTCGGCCCAGAGTGTGGGTGGCATGGAAGCTTGGAAAAGAAGAGTGCGGATGACATCATTTGTTGTGCGAATGGCGCGTTCGGCCTTGCCGTTTTGCTGAGAAGTGTAGGGGCCGGAGAAGCGGTGGAGGATGCCATTGGTGGTACAGAAGGTATTGAGGTTGGAGTTGTCAAACTCTTTACCATTGTCGCATTGGAGAGATAGAATGGAGAGATGAAATTGTGTTTTAACGAGAGTATGAAAGAAGACAAATGTGGCATATACTTCAGATTTTTTGCGTAAGCGAAAACTCTAGAAATATTGAGTAAAATCATCTACTATGATAAGATAATAGGAAAACCAAGAAGTGCTGGGTACAGGTGTTGTCCAAAGATCACAATGCAAACGTTCAAACGGACGATAGGTTCTAGAACTAGAAGGATAAAATGGTTTCCTAACATTCTTTCCTAATTGGCAAGCATGGCACAGGGATGGCCCTGTTTTATTTTGGCAGGTATGTGGATCGAGGCGAGACATGGTGGTGTTTCCGGGGTGGCCGAGGCGACGGTGCCAAAGATCTGGGTGTTGTTGGAGGACGAAGGCTGCATGATGGAGAGCTTGACACATGGAGTAGAGCGGGCCGGGACTATTGCATCGAAGAATCACGGTCCCGGTGAGAAGATCCTTCACAGAGAAACCATAAGGATCAAATTGAATGGAACAATAATTGTCGATAGTAAATTGCCGAACAGAGATAAGATTTTTGATAATGTTAGGAACAACAAGAATATTATTGAGATATAGAGGTTTGGAGGGAGACCGGATGGTTTTGCAACCAGTATGAATGATGGGAATAGAGGAGCCGTTGCCGACGGTGACAAATTGGGAGGTAGAGGGTTTTAGGGAGGATAGGTTACCATGATCGGATGCCATATGGGAGGATGCGCCGGAGTCCATGTACTAGTCACCTCCAGAGAGCTGCATGTTGTTCAGGGCGTTGACGAGGGCCAGGTCCAGTGCCAGCTGGTTGTACTGTGGCGGCGTCGGAGTAGTGGTGCTGGGGGAAGGGTGGCCGTATGCAGTGTAGGCCTGGGGCGGAGCGTAGCCAGGTCGTGGTCCGAGAACGCCAGGTGCCGGTGCTGCCCATGGCCGAGGCGCCCATGGCGTAACAGGCTGCCAGGGGCCCGGCTACTGCTGCTGAAGCTATGCGCGTGTGGGGGCGCCTGTCCACGGATTGAACTGCCAGGGGGAGTCGCTGCGGGTGCGTCCACGGCCACCACGGCTGCCGCCGCGACCGCGACCGCCACGGTAGAAGGTAGCAGCGATCTGGCCGTTTTGCCGCGGCCAGCGCCCCCGGACAATGATGGTGGTGGTGGAGGTCGGGGGCCACCATTGGAGGGCTGCACGCTCTGGCCGCAGGTCCATAGTGCCGTGCCGGCGGCGTTCTTCACATCCACCTTCTTCTGCGTCTCTTCGAGGATGAGGGCGGAGCGCGTCTGCAGGAACGTGGGAAAGGGCACCTGAAACGGAAGAAACGAGCGGAGGTGCGCATAATTCTCGTTAAGACCACGGTCTCGTCGGAGATGGGTTGGCCGACGTAGGGAGTCGGCGAGGGCCTTCAGCTTGGCGCAGTAGTCGCTGATGGAGAGATCCCCCTGGGGGGTGTTGCGGAAGTCGGCCTCCAGCTGAATGGCGCGGTGCTTCTTGTTGTCGCGAAAGAGGTTCTCAATGGCGTCCCAGATGATGCGAGCCGTGGCTCCCAGGCGCATGACGATGCCGAGGAGGTCGATGGAGACGGAGCCATATATCCAGGAGAGGACGGTGTAGTCGTCGCGGCCCCATGGGGAGTTCAGGCCGGTGTCGGAGGGGGTGCTCTCGCTGATGACGTGGGCTGTGAGGCCGTAGCGGCCAAGGGCGACGAGAAAGAGCTCGCGCCAGCTGGTGTAGTTTCCGTCGTCGAGGCTGAGGGTGATCGGGACGTGGAGTTTGATGGATGTGGCGTAGGTGTTGGGGTTGGAGCTGTTGGTGGTGATAGGAGGGATGGTGTCGATGGTGGTGGTGAGGTTGAGATTGGTGGCGGGTGGAGGAGCAGTGGTGGTGGGCGCAGTGGCGAGCTGCTAGGTCAGGGAGGCTTCGCGCGCGTCAAGGGCGCGGGCGCGCTCCTCGAGCTCGCGTTCTTTGGCTGCGATCTCTTCTGGTGTCATGGTGGAGGTGTAGGGGTTTTAGGGTTTTGGGAGGGAGGGAGATGCGGCGGCTAGGAGGGAGAGGAATTGGAGAGGAGGGAGGTGCGACGGCTAGGTCAGGGTGACCTGCTCTGATACCATGAAACAATGAGATCACGGGTGACTCGATGGCCCTCCTCGTGTCTGATCATGTATATATATAGACAGAGTACATCTTGAGTTACAAGTTAACTTGAGGCTTAATCCTAAACCCTAACCGCCGGCAGCTGGGCTGGGCCAGGCCGGTCGGTTGCCTAACAATCCTACAGAATGGCGTCTATCCATGAATTTGTTTTTGTAAACATCATTGAATGCGCTGCGCCCCCTGCTACTTTCAGGAAAAAAAATACATGTTCGTTGACATACAACAGAATTGATCACTCATAAAATAAATAAAGTTTAACCGCAGTGCCTCTAATTACCTTTCCCTAAGAATGTGACTTAAACTGATCGACCACTTGTTTTGTTTTAGAAAAGCATGCACATATTTATGCCAATAAAACAGGAATCTGCTTAGCTCAACTAAGTAACGAAGTAGGCCCCAACAACAAATGGACAAAATCCACACCTGAAAAGCAGACAACGGACATCTGATGCAAATACCAACCGAAACATGCACTATATATATACATATTCCTAGCTGTAAATCTGAAGAGACATCTATGTTATTTTATTTACTGCGTACAAAAATGGTCTTTAGCTGTCTAAGAACTTTTAGTTTGCAGGTTTGAATCACCAACTAAATACCATTGTTTCATTGGTTCTGAGTTAGCTTATCAACAAGTACGACAATGCCACATGCTTTATATAGTTCATGGGTGCACCAGTTGCATTAGTTCCATAATAGACGTGTATGGCCATCCATCACACCCCTCCTAAATTTTCTAGTCAAAGTAGTTTCACCCGCGAGATGCCGACATTGAAAATCGAGCAACGGCCATTAACAATGACTTAAATACAATTTCAGGTTTCAATTCCGTTCAAAGAAAACACAGTTGATAACGAACTCACAACTGCTGGTCTTATATGAATCATAATTTAGTTAGTGCCTGATTAAGTTATCGATGTTGTCATTCAGGAGCTTCAGCTTGAGCTATCTGTAATTCCTACTTCATAATAAAGGTCTATTTTTACCCGCAAAAAAAAAGTTAATCGAGGTTAGTTTGTCAGTCTGACTTGGCATGTGTTGAGGTTGTAGCTTTAGCTTGTTGCTTTGGAATTGGTTGCATTCCCGGAAAGTTTTGGTGATATTAACAGGTGCTGTGGATTTGAAGGAAAAAGCAGCCAGGCTACCAAAAGATCAATGCAGTATTGCATAAGTGTTTGGCCGGCAAAAGGTTCAGAGCTTTGACAAATCATGGCCGCACGAGCTAAATGAAGAACTTAATTGGAATCATATATAGATGTAGTACAATTTTAAGTGTACAGGGTCACATAAATACTTGGGAAACTAACCCAATTATGTTATTCCGGAAGATTTCCGCACATTTATCCTCAAGTAGCCAACTCGATGGCATGGCTAATCACCGAAAAAGTAACAAAAAAAGGTACTAAGCTTTACAAAATGCATTACTATTTTATGGTATACATGTCTAGAGTGATTTGTATCTTAGCTGGCATGCTACTTTGTGCCATAAGTAACTGAATTTTGCCCATTTTTAAAAGTAAAACAGATAAGTAGGTAACTAAACATAGGAGATTGGCACTAACTTTGCATATAATTGTGATTGTTAAACGATATGTTGACTCAGCTGGTGGATTAAATAGTAATAACAAACACGTGTGCATGATGTAGCTAGAAGCACGAGAAAGAAGAAACATTGTCCGATCGAGACTGGTAATGTTCAAAAAAGATGAGAGATTTTCAGGCATTGACAGGGACTTGCAACCAATCCCCTGAAGAGGGGGGAATGACAAGGAAACGGAAACTCTCACCAAAGTACACATGCTTTCGTATTCGTCCTAAACAAGCTACCTAAGAAATAACTGGAATATTAAGATCCCCAACTGTTTGAAAGATTAGGGTTGCCTAAGGACTGAAAGAGTGAAAGCGTTTTTAGAATTACGTAAATATGATGCATGCTTGCAACTTTGCTTATGTCCAGGTTAAGTACATCTAGGTGAGTTACCAAACACCCCAAAGTAAAATCATGATGTACGAATCATGTGCTTAAAGCCCTGCAAAATTTCATTATCATATTCACCGGCACTATAGAGAGGGCAATAAGATAATTTAACTAACTAAAATTTCATTATCATGTACATGGAAGATATGCTTATGGTAAACTCTTTCGCGGAGTTGTTCTTATTAAATATAATGTGTTTAAGAAACATTGTAATGGTAATAAGATAGGTATATTCATTTTTTTCATTAAACAAGAGACCATGGATCTAAGATTTTTTTTTTGAAGAAATACTGTAGGGAAAGACCCTACGGTAATTTGTTTCATGCACTAGCCAACGTAAGCAAAAAAAATCTGAACTAAAGGGAAGAGGTAGACAATCCGCACATAGGGAGGCCAACATGTGCATAGAGAAATCTCACGTGTGACTCAAGAGACGTATACGTAGACATAGAGGGGGCCAACGGCAACAACCAATACAATTGCAAAAGCAAGAATTTGAACCCAAGACCTATGCACTAGCTAGCACAATCAAAAGTTCAAACTAATTGAAAGAGATATATAATTCACACATTATAAAAAAGGGGGGGGGGGGGGGGGTTACCCCTTTGCATGCTATGTACTTGTATATCAACTAATTGTGGTCTTGCGGCCGAGCCGGATTAGGGGGTTTTTTTTTGGCCTTTTGGGTGGTTTGTCGCATGTTTACACCTTGCCACAAACATGCATATCCTTTGCAGTGGCGGACGCAGGAAAGAATTGGAGGGGGGGCACACCTCAAAAAAAAAATTTTGCGCACCCCCAAATTGTGAAAAACCTTTGCATAATGAAGTAATGAACAATATACAAGATAAATTCATTGCATTGGAGTTCAATACATATACCAAATGTGCACGATTACAATACAAATAGTTCAAAATATTACAAGGGTCTTACATGGTAGAATATAGCATAATTAGAAACTTACATCATTTCTTCAATCTACGGTTTCGCATTGCCATGAAAGTTTCAACAATGGTATCATCACTTACATGAATGAACACCCCTCGCTCGATAAATGTCACTAAGCAATGATTCAAGAGGTTATCACCCATACTATTTCTCAACTTGTTTTTTACTAGACTCATTGCGGAAAATACTCTTTCAACATTCGCCGTCGCCACCGGTAGAAGCAATATCAATTTGAGAAGCATGTAAACTAAATCATAAACAACATGCTTTTTTGTTTCAACAAGCTTAATAGAGAGCTCACCAAGATGATTGACACATTTGAATCTATCATCTTTTCTCATGTCATCAATAAAGATCTCAAGTTGGGGTTCAAGTCTTAACAAATCCATGCTTGATATGTCATTGGGGTAGAATTGAGCAAGTCTCATTACCTTTTGTGCATCATAAGAAGCAAATGAATTCACGGGATTCAAAGCCGCCATACAAATAAGCAACTCCATGTTAACCTCATCAAACCGATTGTCAAGCTCTTGAATAACTTGGTCAACAACGCCAAGATACACTTCTCTTCTATAACGATCATCATTTGTTTGCTTTTCATAATACCGTTGTGATCTTCCATGAGCCACATAATTAGATTCCGGGGAAGGAACTTCAATGCCATGAGTGTTGCAAAAGAATGTCACCTTTGCAAGAAATCTTTCCCATCCAAGTGATGACCTCATATCCTTCATTTTCTCCTTTGCCAATCCAACAAGCACCATTGCATTGAGAATATCTTGATCCTTCTTTTGCAAAGATATAGACAAGTCATTTGTGTAGCCAAGAACAACAAGCATCAAGTTGAGATTGAAAACAAAGTCAAATGATTCAAAGGCCGCGGCAACTCCTCTTATTCTTGTCCACTCACTCTTTTGTGAAGGATCTTTTCCAATCCTTAAAAGCACCTCAAGTATCACCGGGTACATATCAACAATGTGTAGAATGGTCTTGTAATGAGAGCCCCATCGAGTATCACCGGGTCTAGATAAACCCATCTCTTGATTGAGTCCACTTCCACTTTCAATTTCACCCATCTCAAGTGCTTGTAAAACTTGTTGAGCTCTAACATCTCGAAGCATGTCATGACGCTTGCAAGAAACTCCAATGATATTGAACAAATAAGAAACATGATCAAAGAACCACACACATGCTTCATTATCCTTTGCCACGGCAATAAGAACCAATTGAAATAGGAATCCTGTCCCCCGGATCATGTGGACAAAAGTGAGCATCATATGACCTTGCATTTGGTTGTTGGGGTGAGGGTGGGTGTGGTGTTGTATCTTCAATATCAATCTCACTCTCAACATCGGATTCGACTTCTTCATCGTGAACAATATCAGATTGGACCGGAGATGCAATCTTCTTTGATGCTTGTTTCTGAAAAAGTAGCGCAATTTGGCTATTTCTCTTCATTTCTACACAATTGAAACATTCAAACATTACTAATTTAACAATTTTATGTGTTCTTGATCTTCATCATATAAGATTTAACACACACAAAACAAACATACATTGATAAATGATAATTTGATACATACACACATGAAAATAACAGTTTATTCATATAAACAGAGAGTCATATCTCATACGCAAACAGTAAACTTGATGGTGAATGGTAGAAATGCAGATCAGGGGCTCACTTCTGGAGTTCTGGTCGTGGCCTACTGTCTTGGGAAGATCAGGCCATCAAGGGACAGGGGCGGACAGCCGGACTGGGCAGAGAAGCAGAGCTGAGGGCGGGCGAGGCGAGGCGAGGCCGGCGGGCGACGGCGGGCGACGGCAGGCAGAGAACAGAGTTGAGGGCGGGCGAGTCCGGCGGGCGGCGGGCGACGGCGGGGAGCGGGCGAGGCCGGCGGGCGGCGGGCGACGGCGGGGAGCGGGCGAGGCCGGCGGGCGACGGCGGTCGGGGAATCGGCCGCTCGGGGCGTGGGGAATCGTAGGATGTGCGTGACCTCTCACCTCGACGCTATCTCTTCCAGGGTCCTTGCTAATTGGCCTTTTTTTCCATGGGATATAATCTTGGCGGGCCGAATTTCTGGGTGGGCCACGGCCCCCCCGGCCCCCCCGCTGCGTCCGCCAATGATCCTTTGTACAGTTGTATAGTTTTCCCTCTTGCTTAATGAAAAGGCAGTGCTCCTGCCGGTTGCTCCAAAAAAAAATAGACCAGGAAGAGAGAAACAATGCAGGGCAGCAACAAGTTAGAGCAAGTTATCTAGGGATTTATGTCCCGACATGGGTGGCAGTTTAGTAGTAGGCTTTGCAATACCTGAGTTCTCGGAGTGTCCGAGCCATGCAGTTTTGATCTTTTTGTTCCATTTGTAAGACGTGTCGAACCGAGACTTTGTAACAATTGGTTGTTTGCACATTCGGATGCAGAGGCCAGTGAAGTTAATCTTCCACTATCTAAAAAAATAGAGGGACAAAAGGAGAAGTTTCTCATATGGGCAAGGCAATATTCAACAGCGTGAATTTTGTTTAACTGATAATGATGAAAAAACATGGTCATGAAATTTAGGTTGAACATGTTATGTACACAACTGGGAAAAAAATGCAAATTTTGGAGACCTCTGTGATGATATTATGGATTTTTTCATACATGTAATTCGTTTGCTAGGTCCTTTAGTCGCATAGAGGTTAATTGTTCCCATGTAAGGTTGGGTGGGTTGTTGGCTAGCTCCTGCGTGCAATTAGGTCATTTGTTGGGAGAATTTAATCAATCAAATCATTTAACTGTCTTAGGTTGGAAGATGCCACATGAGAATATTTGGTTTATTGTTATTTTGGGTCATGGTTGACCATATCAGCTCATTTGCACTGCAGCACAGGTACACCTGAAACTTTCTTCTGTGCGTGCATCTAGGTGTGCACTGCACGTGCGCGTTGAAGAACTATGATTGGTGAACTCCAAGCTAGATAACGACTTATTGTTGAAGGACTCAATTAAAAACATGGTGACGGTTTGGTTGACACAACAGCTAACCATAGTCAATATAGCTAGCATTACAATATTTTCTCATGAGAAATCATCACCTTAATTTCTTTTTTTCTTAACCTAATTAGTCATTAGTTGCTTAGTAACCGGGTGACCTTTTTAGCCTTCGTTTAAGGATATCGTTAGACTGCAGCGTTGTGCTTGGGATAGTTATTTCTCTTTAAAGATTATTGGGATATGTTGGAGATTTTTCTGTAAATATGTGACCAAAAAAATCTTGCTAGAATTAGTAGACAATTTTATAGCTAACTACAACCTTCTCGAAATAGTCTTTCGTCCCGCTATATTAATATAGCAACCACGATACAGCAAGCATGTTGAGCATGGTAAAGTTTCGTAACCACAGCCTAAGTCGCCATTGTTTGAGTCACAGATAACAATGGCAATGAACTGCTTGCTGTTGAGGAATAAGTCTTCGTCCAAAAGAAAAAAAATCTTACTCCATGGTAAGTAGGCCGTATATATACTGAGGAATAATTACACGGACAGGGAAGAGACAAAGAAGAGAGCGAAATGACCAAGTCAAGTGATACGGTCGTACCCAACACGCACGCACTCAGGAGCAGTAGATCTGGTTGAACTAGGTTGGACTAGATTAGTCTGGTTTGCTCAGGGTAATCGAGCTATAGCTATCTCTCACATGCCCACACAAAGTAGAGCGTATATATATGCTCAACATTTTTCCTCGTGGGGCCAACTTGTCGGGCCTGAACCTGGTTCAAGATATTCACCGGCAACAGTAACTGCAAACAGAGGCGAAGATATGCAGTAACAAGGCTCACTGTAACTCCTTGGATTTTTTTCTGCGAATTCCTTCTTTGAAAATAAAGAAAAGACATGAGAATGCATTCCTCAACCCCCTGAGGTGCAAATTCTGTGTGATTGTGCATGTGTGAGACCCTGATCTAAATCGTTCAAACAACATCCCTTACTGGGAACGCCCACTCTTGTATGCTCCTTCAGTTAACCTTTTTTTTTTTTTTGCAAGTTCAGTTAACCGTTGAGAACGCTCGTCTCTGGCACAGTTGTTACATTTTCTGAAGGAAAAAAAAAGATGGCAGTGGCTTCTTTACCTACACCAAAGCAATGCAAACATCTGAGCAACGGAAACAACACAATAATATGCAGGTGGTTGGTTTCAGACTTCAACTCCACAGCTACTTCCCCTCAACGATCGATCCCCAAAGCAAGCCAAGCAGGGCAGCGAGTTCCACCACCCGAAAACGGACAATCTTACTTAAAACATAGGGGCGTTTTGTACGCAAGAATCCAAAACGTAATTGATCAATAAGCTTAATCTACACTGTTCTGTTATGGCTCGACAGGTAGACGCATGATGAAAGCGACGCGAAACCATGCGTGTGCTAGTATTGGCTTTTGTCATGCTGTGCAATGCATCTACCACTGTGGAAATGTGCATTTGGGGCAGCAATCTTAACTGGTGCCCAGATTTAAGGTCATCCTATGTCAAACAACATTAATCGATCATCTCTGCCAACCATGCATGCATGAACCCTCCATCTGGTGCTCATGATGTTTTGATGTATGGTAACTTAAGCAGACGCATGTGCAGCAGCGCATCCATGTCTGTGTTCTTCTGTTTGAAGAGGAGCTGGCTTACTTAGCAGTGTCTTCCTACAAAAAGCAGGATTTTCCAAATGCATATGATCACATTAATGTTAAGGCGTTTGCTCCGGTACAACCCCCTTCCCTAAACTCAAAGCAAACTTAAATACAAGGACGGCTGAGATCGCTTGATACCCCTTCGTTTAATACTAAACTGGTATACGTAGCCCAGTACAAAACCCGTATGATCCAACTAAGTTGTATGCCGCATACGTATGTATATAATTATGTATGTACGTGGATTATTGGTGGCGATTCGTCAGCGCGGTGGCGGTCGTGGCCGCCGGGCGGGAGGAGCAATAAGGTGGTGATAGGCAGCCACGAGGCACTGTGAGGCGAAGCTGGACGACGCGAGTCTCGGCAATGTTTCTTAGGTCCGTACCGGTATGGTTGGGGCGGCGTGCAGGCTAGACGGCGGCGTGACGGCGCGACGAACTGTCGGATAGTCTGTCCCGGACAGTCTGGTGCAATTCGGCCGGACTGTCCGTCGCGTTGGGAACGAGACTAACCGGACTGTCTTGCGGTGCTTGCGTTGGACTGTCTTGTGGCGCCGGACTGTCTTGTGGTGTTCGCGTCGGACTGTCTTGCGGCCCCGGACTGTCTTGCGGTGCCCGCCGGACTGTCTTGCGACGATTGTATGCCTATACGTGGGAATACTGAGTTCTGGATTTGGGCTTGGATATGGGCCTAAATAATACCGGTTCAGTTTTGTTGAGTTTGGGGAGGGGGGTTGTACTGGAGCAAGCCTCTAATGTTAAAAATACAAATCGAAGTTCAAAAATACCCTAGCGGAAAGGAGTCTTTTCCAAATAATATTTTTTACAAATACTCCCCTGCATATGTTGATGTCAAAATTACCCCCTCCGAAATCAATGGTCAAAAATACCCTAGTTGGCGGAAAGTTGAAAAGGTGACATGTGTCATCCCGTCAACGGGTGCGCCATTCAGAGTGGGAAGGGGGTGAGTTGGCGGCTGGAGGTGGGGCGGTGTGGTTGGCCAACATGCACTTCCCACCATATGGAGTGGCGGAAAGACGCTTCCGACCATCCTAGTTGGCGGAAAGTACCTCCCGGCATCCCCTATGGCAGGAACTGCCACGTGTCACCTTTTCCACTATTCTTGACAATCGAGTTTTGAGGGATTATTTTTTACAATGGTGATGTGCAGGGTTATATTTGTAAAAAATGCTAGTACTTCTCTTAGATTTTTTTTACTAGCTTACCTAGTCTTACAAGTTGTGCCGGTTTGTTGTTGGACTGCCGCAGCACAGCAGCCACACGCCGCCCACCTCTGCTTCCTTGCTGCTGGACGCCGATCTACCCTAACTCCTTTGCCCATCGGCAATGCCGGAGCTAACCCAGCTTCACTAGTAGAAACAAGGGTTTTGGTTTTTTGCTCCAAAGAGCTTTTGCACCGGATTTGGCGCGAACCGGTGCTAAAGGGGTCATTAGCACCGGTTCATGCGGTCTGGACGTCCAAGGGGCATTAGCACCGGTGCTAAAGGGTAGACCATTTGCACCGGCTGACGCCAACCCTTTAAAAGGTTTTTCTGCTTCCCACGCACCTCCACACCCCACCCCCCCCCCCCCCCCCCGTGGATCACCTTTTTTAACACTGTAAAATAGAAAAGAAAATGATAGAAAATTCAAAAAATAAAATCTTTTGAGATTCATGTATGTTATGCAACCTACTATTAGGGAAAATTAACAAATTTGATTTTTCACTTTTATTGCAAAAAATGTTTGAAAAATGGTAACACCGTAATAACTTTTGCATACGACGTCGAAAAAAAACGTATAATATATCAAAATCATCGTGGGAAAAAGTTACATCCGAATTCACCCGGGTTTACCCGGTTAGCTAATTTTTAGATTCTCAAAATGCCAAATGAAAATATGAAAGCAGGAAGATTTTAGTTTTTTCAGAAATTTTAGGATTTTTTTTTATTTTTTCAAAATAAAAAATAAATAATTGCATCCTGCATAAAGATTACTATTACTTTTAGGAAATTATAAGATTTTCAAATTTTCAGGTTTTAGGTTTGGCAAAAAAAATTAAAAATTGAAAATAATTATAAATAATACAAATTATAAAGTTAGTTTTTATTTATTTATTCAATATTACTATCACAACATTAATTTTGTTTATTAAAATAATTATTTGAAATTTGAACAATAAAGAAATATGACATCGACCAATATGTTAATAGGATTGATATGATACTAGTATCATATACATGCGCTCGAAGCACTTGGATGCGGGATGAAAAGGAACTTGAAAGTTAAGCGTACTAGTGTTAGAGTAGTTGGAGGATGGGTGACCGAGCGGGAAGTTTGAGCACGAGTAAGTAATTGGACTAGAGATAAGGATGTTTAGAGACTAAACTTGTGAAATAACTAAAATATTAGAAATTCTGAAAAAAGGAAAAAAAGAGGGAGTGGAAAATAATTCGAAAAAAAATTACGGTAGCGGGGTTCTACCGCGGCAGCGTTTTGGGGCGTTTTTCTGCCGCGGCAGACCCTTTAGCACCGGTTCGTATCCTCCCACTCGGACGCCCGGCAGCCGCCACGTGGTGTACCCTTTAGCACCGGTTCAGCCGGTTGGGCATCCGGTGCATATAGCCCTTACCAACCGGTGCAAAAGGTCAACTTTCTACTAGTGCTTCCAAATCTTTGTTCCGATAAAAACCTGGGCACATAGTCTAAGCCCATCAGTGAGGGGAGGTGAAGCCGCGTGGAGGAAAAGTCAAAAGAGGCAAGGCTAACCAAGCAAAATTAGGCCAAATTGACAACACATCTCGTCTTCTTCAGTCCAGGTCGTGATTTTAGTCCTAGTACTAGTATACCTCATAGAAATCACTATTCAAATGGTACAAGCTTTATTCCACCTTATGAATACAGTACAGTGGCAACAATTATTAACATGCATAGCAGGCTGATCAACCCAAGCGTAGCCACGGTGTTTATTACTTTATAATTCACCAGCTTAATTTATGTTTACAAACGGTGGTAACAATTTCTATAGATGATGTTCAAATGTTCAATGGCCATGTTCGCCACCATAGCCACCTCCACCACCATGTCCGTAGCCTTCACCGCCTCCATGCCCAAAACCACCACTTCCGCTGCCACCTCCTCCTCCACCACCGCCACCTCCACCACCACCACCGTTCATGCCACCACCCGATCCATAGCCTTCTCCATACCCAGACCCAGACCCGTAACCACCACCAAAACCACCGTAGCCAGATCCACCGCCGCCTCCTCCCCCGCTACCTCCCCCACCGCCTTGACCACCGGAACCATAACCGGAGCCATAACCACCACCGTAACCAGAGCCGTACCCTGATCCCATGCCACCACTGCCTCCACCACCACCACCCCCATGGCCACCACCACCACCGCCGCCAATGTTGCCTCCAGAGCCATAACCAGCACCATAGCCCGAGCCGTAGCCATAACCATGACCGGCACTTCCACCACCTTCTCCTCCGCCACCACCACCACCATAGCCTCCTCCTCCAGCGCCAATGCCGGTGACAGAAACCGGGGCTCTGGCGGCAGCGGCGAGGTGGGTGCTGGTGAGCAGGACCAAGAGAGCAGCGAGAGCTAGAGCCTGCTTGTTGGTGTTCGCCATTGTGTAAGGAGATAGCTTCCAACTATCTAGCTTGTGTATGCGTTTTGGTGTTGTGATCAGCTAGAGGTCGATATAGACACAATTTATAGGTGAGCTCACATGCATTTGCAATTGACACGAGTTTCTGAAATGGTGCATGTCATCATCTCACCTAAGTAACTCCACTATGCACTAGCTAAGCTAATAGCAGATGAACTGAATGACAAATGTATGGATGGGTTTGGGGTCACAGACACATGGCATATAAGTAGTACTAGTATAGTGGGGTGGTTGATCAACTCAATATGACAGAAAACCCAACGAAATCCATGCATGCATAATGGAGCACTCACTGCTGCCTAATTTTGTCAACGTTGCTTTTGACAAATACACACGTTGTTTCTTTTTTTAAGGACATGCGCATTGCTTCTTCCAGCCACCTCCAAGCAAACACATGTACATCACTACAGCAAATGCATTTCCTTGGATTTTTTTTTACATATGTTTTCTTGCCAGGGAGGAGGAAAGAAAGATAAATTATCATTAGATGGATAAGTTTTGAGGGAAGACGGTGTGGATGAACTTGAGGAAGCGCTCCGAGTAGAACCGAGGTTCGACGACGGATATCGACAAGGGGTTATACTTAATGGACTTGTAGGCATGCTCCATCTTCTTCCTCATACTGTACTCCTGCAGGATGTCAATGATCCCTATGTAGAGCACCACATCATACACCTGACGGAACGATCTTCCATCATCTTCTGCATGTTTCTCTTCTTTCTCCGCTCTTGCGGGCATGTTCACCCCTAGCTGGATCTGAAGCCTGTCCAATTCGGGAACAGATTCAATCATCTCAAATCATACACTAGAATTGGAAGAACATGAGAACTGACTGTCAAAGATTATTGACCTTGCTGTGCCTGGAAGCAAGAGGTCTACTTCCTCGAAACAAGCAGAGGACGAACGTAGGCGGCTTCCCCTTATGTGTGGTCCGACAGCAACTTTGCTTTTTTGGTCGCTACCCCGCTGCACCAAAACCAGCCCTTCTCGGTAGTTACAAGCGGAATCTTCCTCCACTGCATCTGCATTACCGATGTCAGCAAGCAAAAAAATTGAAATGGATTAATTCGACAACTTATTCAGACAAATGAAGATATATATTGCATCCTTACCTTGTTCTGAAAGAACGGGTAGTTTATCTGGCAAAATGCTTTCATGGAACGATGCTCCTCTTTGTAGGTTTTGACGAGCCCGGTAGTGAAAACCAAGAAGTAAACTGTAATCCATTATACCCTGATTCCTTAGAAATTCGCTGTCCGTCTCAATCTGCCTACACAGAATAAGAACAGAACATAGCTGTTACAGAGAAAACTGTCCATGAGGATAAGCTGCTTTTTTAGAGAGAGCATGCTTACTTGAGCAAAGAATCCCGCCAAGAAGGCTCAAGATAAAATGAATAGTTCAGATCCAAGTCTTTCAGTGTTGTGTTCTCATCGATTTTGATTTTGTCAGTAGAGCGGCCCAAAGATGAACCTTTCAAATCAAATCTTCGATGAATTCTAAGTTCTGTGCAGAACATGTTTCCCATGACTACAAATCTGAACTGCAAATACAAACAATCAAAACCTACATTTAATAATAAACCATTATTTACAAAAAAAATAACTAGAATATATTATCAATTATGAAAATTAATATCCTTTTAGGACTGGATAAATGAGTACTACCACTATTTAAAACAATATGAAGCTTTGGACAAGATCTGTAATTTTGACCATCAACTGCAACCTTTACATGAATGCAGGCAACAAAAAAACTACCAAAGTACTTTCCTTGAAAACTCCAATAGAATTATTTTGACACGAGTTGTATATGCACTACTTGCTGAAAAACTACAAAAAAACACAAATTCTATGTTTTTGTTTCATATTTTGATATGAGAGAGTATCAAGGAAGCACAGAGAACATTTATAATGTCATTACCTTTTGACCGCTGGAAGGTTTCACCCTGTGGAGGCCAAAAAATTTAGTTATAAGTGTGTTCTCGTAAGTACGGACATGGCGATAATAATGTGGAAGCATACGCAAAAGAACCTACATGAAAATATCATGTCAAGAAAAAATAAAGTTGCACATGTAAACAAATGAACTGAAGGATAAGTTTGACTCAATTGTTAAGATAAATCAATAAGTGAACTAGGAAACTATTTCAGAGCAAATATTATTTCCTTGTGAGAGCATGTTGAACATAATATAGTCAGATAAGGTAAAAGCTCTGGATCGTTAAGCATATCCATTTCTGATCATTCAAAATAGCCCATTCTTATCAAGTGTTGGGATCTGGTAGACAAGGAGGCCAGGATCCAGTTTCTCAAAGTAAAACAAATGAGATGATGCTTATCATAGAAGCACTGGATAGAAACAAGAATGACGTGACGCGACCCACACCGTCGGCCGTGCTCCCTCGTGCTCACTCTGGACGCAGCGACGAGATGACGGGGGCGCTGCCGGCCCAGCTTCACTCTCAGGCGGTGGTGCAGGCCGGGTTGGGGAGGAGCCCCAGCCCATCTTCCACGCCCCCTTCGCCTGGGGGGGCAGCGGCGTCGCGGTCGGGTTCGGTGCAGGGGGGCTTCTACGCCATCTACCCCTGCATCGTGTGCGCCTTCACCGGCTTCACCGGCTTCGTCTACTACGTCTTCGCTGTTGGGCTCGGTGCCTTCTTCACCACGTTTGAGTCCTTCTCCGCCAGCTGCCGTACCGCAGCCTCAGCCCACGAGTCCTCCACCGGTTGTTCAGCCGACGGTGAGGAGGAGTGGGAGGTATGCTGTGGCGGAGGACGGCGCGGGGATCACGGATGAAGACGTGATGCAGAGAGCTATGCGGCGCAAGGCGGAGTTGAACCTCGACACGGCAGGTACTAAACAAACAGCCAAGTCGTTTACCTCTTTTTCGGATACTCGGATTTCTTCTAATTTATCTAGAGTAGGGGTCTCGTTGGGTAGTCAGTCTGATGAGATTTTAGCATCGGCTAATGTGTTGAGACAAACGGAGCTTGACCGTTTAATGGTTGCTTCAAATGGATCCACTGAGCCTGCTACTTCTATTGTAGACGATGATGAAGATGATGACATCCTAGATGGTCAGCTTCTCTCGGCTATAGTTGGGAGTGTTACAGAGGTCGATTTAGAACACTCAGATCTTAGTTCAGTTTATGATATAAATGCTTCTGCACGTGGTTCTCGATCGTCCGCTGGTAAGAAGTCTCGTAGATATGGCAAAAATACTAAATCTAAAATAGTTTCTCGATGAATGGCATGTTTCGGAATAGCAGAGGTCTTGGTGACTTGGCTAAACATTCTCACATTGCCGATGGTTGTAGAGATTATGATTTAGATTTTATTGCTATATCTGAGACGGGTAGGCGAAAATTCTCACAAAGTTTCCTCGACCGTTTATCAGGCGGGATTAACTTTCAGTGGTTTTCTCGTTCGCCTCGTGGCAGGTCTGGGGGCATTTTACTTGGCATCCGCATAGACACCATGACCGTTTTAGCTAGTTCTGATGGCGAGTATCACATTAAACTCGATATTCAGAACAAAGCAGATGGTTTCATCTGGAGTCTGGTCGCTGTGTATGGTGCTGCCCAAGACACTTTTAAGGCTGACTTTTTACGTGAGTTGGTAAATCTTGCAAAAGATAATCCGCATCCGATTTTAATCGGAGGGGACTTCAATTTGCTGAGATTTCCTCATGAGAAAAGCAAAGGCATTTTCGATGGACATTGGCCTTTCTTGTTTAATGCTCTCATTGATAGCTTAGACTTAAGAGAGGTTTTTATGTCCGGTCGACAGTTTACTTGGGCCAACAGCTTGCCTGAACCCACATACGAGAAACTAGATCGCGTGTTGATGGATACCGAATGGGAACATAAATATCCTATGGTGTCCGTCCGTGCAGTAGAACGTATTGAAAAACTGTCTAACCATGCTCCTATCCTTCTAACTACTGGGAATCCCCGACCTGTTTGTAAGCGGCCGTTCAAATTTGAACTTGGTTGGTTACATCGAGACGGATTTCATGAGATGGTTAAGACGGTTTGGGAAAGACCAGTCGGGGGTAGTTCGCCAATATTGAGATGGAATAATAAGATGCGTGCTATGCGCAAACATCTCTGTGGTTGGGCTGCCCATATGGCTGGTATTCTTAAAAAAGAGAAGGCTCGCTTATCAAAAGTGATCGATGATCTTGAGGCCGTAGCGGAAGTGAGACCGTTGTCCACGCAAGAGATTGACCTTAACAATCAATCCAATGCACAGATGGCGAGTCTTCTTCGCGAAGAGGAACTCAAATGGTATCAAAGATCCAAAGCCCAATTCATTTTGGAAGGTGATTCGAATATGCGATATTTTCATGGCTTAGCCAATGGCAGACATCGGAAAAAGCGTATTCATTCTCTCATCCAAGATGAAGGGGTGATTGAAGGCCACGAGCAACTCAAATCATACATTACTAATTATTATAAAGATCTGTTCGGTCCTCCGGAGGAAAGTTCTTTTTCTCTTAACGAGGACTGATGACATACCCCAAGTTTCTATGGAAGAAAATGGCCTACTAACCGCATCTTATTCTGAGGATGAGGTTCAGAAGGCAATTTTCCAAATGGAATGCAATAAAGCACCGGGTCCAGATGGTTTTCCAGCGGAGTTTTATCAAACTTTTTGGGATACTATTAAATCGGACCTTCTAGATTTGTTCACTGATCTCCACACAGGACAACTAGAATTATTTCGTCTAAATTTTGGTGAAGTAATTTTGTTACCGAAGGTTAATGAGGCAGAAAGGATTCGACAATATAGACCTATTTGCCTATTAAACGTCAGTTTCAAGATTTTCACGAAAGTGGCCACCATTAGACTTAATACGGTTGCGGATCATGTCGTTCAACCATCACAGACCGCTTTCATGCAAGGAAGGAATATCCTTGATGGAGTGGCAGTGTTGCACGAGACGGTACATGAGATGCATTCTAAGAAATTAAATGGGGTCATTTTAAAATTAGATTTCGAAAAGGCGTATGATAAGGTCAAGTGGTCTTTCCTACAGCAGACACTTAGGATGAAAGGTTTTTCTCCAGAGTGGCGTGCTCTAATTTATGATTTTGTGTATGGAGGTAGTGTGGCAATCCGGGTTAATGATGACACCGGCCACTATTTCCAAACACGAGAAGGGTTACGCCAAGGGGATCCGCTATCACCGATGTTGTTTAATATTGTAGCGGATATGTTGGCGATACTCATAGAGCGGGCCAAGTATGATGGTCAGATTGAAGGTGTGATCCCACATTTGGTTGATGGGGGTTTATCTATCCTTCAATATGCCGACGATACAATTCTATTTATGGATCACGATCTCAAAAAAGCTCGCAATCTGAAATTAATTTTGGCGGCTTTCGAGCAGTTGTCAGGATTGAAAATCAATTTCCATAAAAGTGAATTGTTCTGTTTCGGAGATGCCCAAAATGATATGACTCTATATACAGAGTTGTTTGGTTGTGGGCAAGGCCAATTTCCTATTCGCTATTTGGGTATTCCGATTCATTATCGGAGACTTACAATTGTTGAATGGAAAATTGTGGAAGAAAGATTACAAAAACGCCTTAGTAGTTGGAAGGGTAAATTGTTGTCCCTCGGAGGAAGATTGGTTCTCATTAATTCAGTACTGACAAATATGGTACTGTATATGTTATCATTCTTCCTGTTGCCAAAAGGAATTCTGCATAAACTCGATTATTATCGATCCAGATTCTTTTGGCAAGGGGACATCGAGAAAAAGAAATATCGACTGGTTAAATGGAGTGTAGTTTGTAGTCCCAAAGATCAAGGCGGACTGGGAGTTCATGACCTGGAGGTCAAGAATTCAGCTCCGCTGGGTAAATGGCTATTTAAGCTTCTTACTGAGGATGGGATTTGGCAAACTATTCTTCGTAGAAAGTATATTGGCTCGAAGGCGCTATCCCAAGTGGTTTGGAAACCTGGGGATTCTCACTTCTGGGCTGGTCTCATGGCGACAAAAAATGTATTCTTTCGCCATGGTACTTTCTCTATTAAGAATGGAGAACAGATACGGTTCTGGGAAGATGTTTGGTTAGACAATGCTTCCTTAAGTGAACAGTATCCTGCCTTGTATAGTATTGTTCGTCGCAAAGGTGATACCATTGCCACAGTAATGGCTACCTCACCTCCGAATGTGACGTTCAGACGGATTTTACTTGGACAAAGGCTATTGGCATGGAATGCTTTAATTCAACGGCTGGGAGATATTCACCTATCACCTAAACCGGATGAATTTAGATGGAATCTTCATGTAGATGGCACTTTCTCAGTCAAATCTTTATACAATGCGATTCTTCATTCTGATATACCAGTTGATAATAATAAGAAAATCTGGAAGATGAAAATACCATTAAAAATTAAAATTTTTGGATGGTATCTTCGTCGTGGAGTTATTCTTACCAAAGATAATCTTGTCAAGCGGAATTGGCATGGAAATTCTAGGTGTGTTTTTTGTCACCAAGATGAAACTATTAAACACCTTTTTTTCCAGTGCCATTTTGCGAGATCTATTTGGTCAGTCATCCAAGTCGCATCTACCCTGTATCCCCCGACTAGTGTAGCCAATGTCTTTGGCAACTGGCTTCACGGTATCGGTTCAAGGTTCAAGTTGCTTCTTAGGGTGGGGGCGCTAGCAGTTATCTGGGCACTCTGGCTAAGTAGAAATGACAAGATTTTTAACGATAAAAATTGTTCTTTGTTGCAGGTCATCTACAGATGTACAGGTATTCTCCGTTTGTGGTTACCTCTTCAGCGGATGGAGAACCGAGACCTATTTACGGAGGTCTGTACACGGTTGGAGGCTACGGCGAGGGATACTTTTTCCCTACATGGGTGGCAGCATAGTCTACGGATTGCAGCACCACCCACACCTTAGGCGTTATATGATTCATCGCTCCGATATGTATTCCGCCTAGTTTTATATACTTTGAATCCAGACACTTTGAACGGCTGTGTGCATCCTGGTTATGCAGAGGCTGGATGTAATTGCTTTTCCAAAAGTAATAAAGCATCCTTTATCGAAAAAGAAACAAGAACCTGCACTTCCGATTTCCGAAGAGTCTTGATCATAAACCGGTCATCTTGCGATAAGAGAAAGATACTTCCACTCTTTCCAGGAGAAGATAGCTCCCTGAGAGCATCACTTCCACAGATGGAGATCATATAATCAGCTGTGTCAATCTTGAACATCTCCCTCAAATTTCTGTAATCAAACATGAACAACAAATTAGTCTTCCTGTGTCCTGAAATAGGAAACAGTATTGTGAGGGTGTCTCACTAGCTACTAAAACAAGGAAACTCCAACCTGTATGAATTCATATAAGCAATCAAATAAATTGAAGTCATAAGCAACCAATGTGTTTGCAGATCAAGAAAGATTCAGAGAGATTGCAACAGAGTACAATACTTAAGGCGTTGAACTTGTCAGCATACTTCATGAGATCCTTATATAGTTGTTAAGCTAAATTTTAAGCCTGTACTATATATTATCAACAGAAAAACATATGCTGACCAAAAGATATACTCCTAAGGGTGAAGTGGGACTGAAACAGAACAGACCTGAAAACCATCGGACAGTAGTCCTTCCACTTAAAATCTACAGCGCGATGTGAAGGGGTAAGGCGTGATCCTTTTTTGGGGAAGTTCATCCAGAAACTAGCCTTGGGGCCATAATCAGAAGCTCGCACTTCACGCCTCTGAATCGGCGTAATCTTCCCAACGGTGTACCTGAGAAGCATGATCACATTTAACCTTTTACTAATTTTTTAGAATGAAGGCACAGAGTGCCGGGCTTAACCTTTTACTGATCACAATGTAGAGAAGGAAGAGTTACTGAATTTCAATATGCATTACCTGATTCCAAGCTGCAGACAGAGCATCAGGTCATAGCTCCTGTGCCCTTTAATGATAGCCTCTCCGGGCCTCTTGATATCCCTCATCATTTGACTCTGTCGACGCCTCAGTTTCTTGGATGACTCCGGGAAGGTCTTGTTATTCAGCACGACCTCACTGATCAGAATGCCCTGCGCGTATTCCCTCTCGAGTATCGGGAAGCTGTTAGAACCAGCCGTGTCTTCGCATCCATTTGTTTTGTCAGAACCACCAACACCAGGTTCATGCCTGGTAATTCTCTCGACGGCCACCCCGATGCTCCAGCGCCTCTGCAAAGATGGCCTCTTTTTCGAAGGCGGCCGGTGCTCAAAACTCCGGTTTCTCCTGGACAGAAAACTAACACCTACCGCTACGGACTCTTGATCCGAATGGTGCTGGAGGATGTTGCAGATGTCTGGTAGCACACCTCTCTTCCTCAGCTCGTCGATGTAGAGCTCGTGGGCTGCGGGAACCCGGGAACATTTAGGATAGAACGTGCCCTTGCCATCCTTGAACCCTCTGGTCCATGTTCCGACATAGCAACCGCCGTCTTGCCATGTGTACAGCCCGTACCCGTGCATTGCACCGTCGAGCCAGCTCCCCTGAAATGAGTCCCCGGTGGCTCTCCACGTGAGCACCCCTTTGCCAGACATGAGCCCGTTCCTCATGGCGCCGACGTAGGTTGTACCGTTGGCCCACGTGTACCTGCAGCCATGGCCCTCCATCTGGCCCTGGACCCAGGGACCTTCGTACATGTCACCGTTGCAATACGTCTGGACGCCATGGCCGTGCTTGCGGTCCAGCTTCCATCCTCCCTTGTAGGAGGACAAAGAGCTTTCGGAGCTGCTGATGTATGTCCCTTCGCCGTCCATGTACCCAGCGGAGTACTCACCCTCGTGGACAGCCCCCGACGGCCATAGGGTTCTCCCGCAGCCATGCCTCATCCCTCGCCGCCACCCGCCCTCATACACGCAGGAGCTGCCGGACCAGACGTACCGGCCCACACCCTCGGGGATGTCGCCGCCCGATAGAAGCATGCCGGAGTAGATATCGCCGTTGGGGAGCGTGACCTCTCCAGCTCTAGGGCCGCCGGGGGAAGCTGTTCTGGATGCAGCAGCATTGGGATGGTTTGGTCCTCCATTTGTTACTGGAGAGTGAGAGCAGGCCCCAAGGCCATTGGCCACAACAGGGGGTGTCATGCACACAAGTACTGATTATCTAGCAGTGGCAGGGGGTTGTGTTCCTGTACATGAGGAAGATGAAAGGAATACAGACATGAGTTTCTTTTCAAGTTGAGCATGTAAACTGAAACAATGTATAGCTAGCATGACATGGAGAGAACAATCCTTTGTGCATACAAGATCGAGAAGCCAAGCAGTGGTAGTTGCCGAAATGTCTTTCTAACGTGCACGGTTTCATTGTGTTTCTCCAAGAAGTATGTTCCTTTCGTTACTGTTTCTGCGAGCAGTACTAATTTTGATACTAGGTAGTTACATAGCTAGTGGTGAGGCTTACTTTACTTTTCTAGAGTGGCACTGGCATAGGTGTACAATTCACTGAAAGTTGTGAATCAGTTAACTAACCACCAGGCAGGTACGGCAGGTCTGCAATTATAGAGGTGGGAAGGGAAGAGATATCCACATTACAATTAAGTAATGCATATTCATCAATCATGAGAGAAAATACATGTATGCACGTATAATACATATGTAGGGTCGTGAGAAGTACAAGATCACCATAATAGTTAAGTGAAAACACATAATAACAAGCCGATAGATAGACTAGAGAATGAATAGTAAGAAAATAGGGAAAACCACACATTAGGAGTTTAGTACAGTAGGTAATGCTGAATGAGGAAATGAACGTGGAGAATCAAGCAGGGATATCCAGCCGTGGAAGGGAAGGAAGGAGGTAAGTTAGGTGGAGACATGAAAGACCAAGCAGGCAAGCAGGTGGATGGGGAAACTGAAATGGAATTGCGGTCCCATCATATATGCCTGTCTGCTGGAAAGAAATGGAATGGAATTGAAATGCATGTGATGGAATGGGAGGGCTGTCACTTGGTGGATGGCCGTCCGGCGTCCGAGCGCTGAAACGCCGTCCAGCCGCATCGTACTCCTCCGCTGCCGCCGGGGCAGCGAGGTTGGCAACGGACAGAGGGGGAGGACGAGGTTCCCTTAATTACCTAGCTAGCTAAGATCGTAATCACATGGTTTTGGAAAAACTACGAAATAGTACACTGCTACTTACTTGCTTATTACTCGGAGACAGTCAGCCAGTTGAGAGTTGATTGCAGCGCACCCAGACCCAGGCCAGGAAGACACCAAGCTCCCGCTCTGCTCTCTCTGTTTTGCTATGTTCTGCTCTGCTCTCTCACTCTGTCTCCAGAGATATCGGCCGATATATGCTGCTGCTCTATATTGACAGACAATCCGCACAAAGCAGCAACTGGCATGCGCACGTGAGCCATGTGACCGCCAGCCTCCATATTTTCGTTATTTTTTATTACTTACGCGCAATCAAGAGATCTCGTGCTAGCTTCTTAATTATGCAAATGCAGTGCATGCTGATTAACTTAACTAAAACATTATGAGTTCATACACTGACAGGCGTACTAACTCCATGCATGTACTCATGTTTACTAATATACTTGTAGCGAAAAATTAAGGAGTACTACAGAGACAGAGCAGAGCTAGCATGGATGAACGGATTTGACACTACTCTTCTCCAGTCTCCACCCACCGACAGGCAACAGGTAAAGCTGGTGGCGCCGATCGAAACAACTACGCAAATCATGCATACATGCACGAAAGCGCGTACATACTTGCGGCGCCAAGTACATAAAATTCCGTGATCGATCCATCTCAGCAAAGCAAGTAAAAGTTCTTTGGCATCCAGCACGCACAGCGAACTACCACGAGTAGAATATATTCCCTCCATCCTTCCCTGGTGCCCCACCTCTGCTTCCTTGCTCTACCCTTCCTCCTCTGCCCGTCACTCTCCGCAACCCAGATCGATCGATCTAGCGGCTTTCGTTCTGATCTTCTGTTCAGATGCCCTATCTTCTATGTACGCAAAGCAGATGCATGTGCATCTGGCATCCATGTCTAGGTTCTTTTCTCTAAAGGGGAGCTGGACGGATCATTGAGCTGTATCTTCCCAAGAAAAGCAGGGTTTTCCAAATATATAACTAGTACTAGTAAGTCGAGGTAATTAGTTGCCTTCACTTGTCTAGAGAAGAAATCACTTTATATAGCTAGTCATGCTTGCCTGGCAGGTTTTTTGTTAGAACTGCTGGGCAGCCAAGACTTGCCATATCGGGTCTGCATTCGCACTACCTTTCGCGCTAGCCCGGGTCATATATGCATAATTTTAGGAAGACGTCCATGATCTGTACAAATGCAACTAGTTGAAACATGCAAAATCGGCTTCCGAATCAAACGGCCCAATTCAAGTTATCGCAAAAAGAAAGTAAGGAATTCTACCTGTTCGTTGCTGGTGCATTGATCTTCAGAGTTGTTGATACTGGTGGTGCATGCCTCCAAACAGAGAGAATTAAGGAGCGAAAAATTCCTGAAAGTGGGTGTAGCTTCTCCAGGCAGGTCTGGCGTTCGGTCACGAACTGGGCCTTGCTTACGGCGGCGGCGCTGGCACAGTGGCAGTGTGGCACCCAACAACCAGGTGACCACAGGCATTGTTGATAGTACAGTTCAGTGTAGGCGGCTGCTGGACAGCACTGGACTTGAAGATGGTGATTGCCCCGCAATCAACGCCTGAGGTCTCTGAGTCTGGTCAGCAACTGGACTTTAGACCGAATCTGTAACTGGTTCTGCCACCTTGATCTGTACAATGGACAGATCATGCATGCTGCAACCTCAACTCTAGATCGAGTTACCAAGCATGCATGCATTCTGAAAGCTGTAGAGATTGGCTTCTGATCGAGTTTATTTACTTCAAATTGGCGATTCGAGCTGTCGGTTGCTAGTGCATTGATCTTCAGAGTTACCGATACTGTTGGAGCATCCGTCCGATCTCCGGAAGAAGAAGGAGGCACATGCCTGCACATGAAGAATTTTCAGGAGCAAAAAGATGACTGAGAGAAGAGAGTAGTAACTGTAATAGATAAGTGATATTGTTTGTGAACATGCCAAACATAGCGCAAGCGAGAAAATTCTGCTTGATTGTGCTATTCCTTGGACCTCATCCAAGTGTCTACACTACAGCATTTTAGGGTCATGGACACTAAATGTTGGCAGACTTGGCAAGTAAAGAGATTTCTGAATCTGTAAAATAATCGGTGTCTGTGTAATAGCTATTCAGTCTGATGACAGATATTCAACAAATATTTACGGCGTGTAGTTCCAGATAGCTTGGCATCCTTTAGGACCACACAATCATGGGCTCAATGTAAATAGGGATGAAGGGAGTATAATTTTTAATGACACATGTCTCATGTTCATTACCACTCCCATTCAAATAGTGGCAGGGCAGTGCATCTAGATGGTCAGATTGTGGGCGCTAAGAGCCAAGAAACATGAAGAGAAGGCAACGAGACGGTGGCTGCAGTCCTGGCCTGGCTAGAGTTCTTTTCTCACTTTTTCTCTCTTTTTTCCCCGTGTAAAATGCACTCTGTAATCGGACCAGGTTAGTCTGGTCCGTTTTATTAAAAATTAAGGTAGGGGACACCCCTCCAGACGTTTTCTCAAAAAGCACATCTCTTGTATTGAATTGAGGGTCAAAGATATCTCACCATTTGAATAGGGGCAGAGGGAGTGACTACAAGAAGCACCAACGTTTGATCCAACTAATTTATCATTGGAAAATTTAAGATATAGACACTGTTCATGCGAACCTTTTTCATAACTTGCCTTTGTATTTCCATGCTGCTGACGATGGTGCTATTCTCTAGAGATGGCGTATTTCCATGTATTTGGTTTCAATAACCTAGGTCCTGATCACAACGATGTCAGAATGTATCTGGACAAACTAATATATCATAAGAAGTTTACACAAAAAAAGCATTTAAAATGGATATAGATAAGAAAATATTCGCCATGATCTATCTGTCGTCAACTACATCTCATAAGACGACAGCTTTGTGATTCTCGCAAATAAAACGATTACAACTTTGTAGTCATGTTTATATCTTCAAATAAATTAAAGGCCTAGTGTGCCAGCCTGAACAGATCTCCAAACAACACAATGGCAACAAAAGGTGACAAGGCACATCAATGGATGCTTTGATTTGTTGCTGAAATGTACGTAGTAGTGAACAGAATTTGGAACGTACCTTCATAACAGGCGTCCAGATCTTTCTCCTCTAGGCTACCCAATTGCACCCGCACCCATCTGGGGAGCGTTTTTATACCAGGACAGTATCTAATTTCAAGCCATCGGAGAGAAGTGTATTGTGGGCGTTGTGGCCCATCCGGTAGGGATGCCACGGTTCGGCAGCACCTAACCTTGAGTTCTTCCAATGATGAGAGATCTCCCGAGTGAGATTCTATTGATTTCAACCTATTGCAGCGTCGAATGTCTAGTTTCTTCAGGTACATGGGAAGATTGAGAACCAATGACAAGCTATCACACTCCCGTACCGTTAGAGATACACTTGTGGAGGCAGTGACTTCTAGTGTTTGGAGTCCATCCAGCTGACATGATAGGACTTGAATGTTACTGCAGCGGTGAATATATATCTCCTTGAGGGATGCAGGAAGAATGAAAACCCCTGACAAGCTAGTGCAGCCATCTAAACTTAATGTTTCCAGGCATGGAAGGGAGCTATCATCACTACAAGACCCTTGACGTAATTCTGACTTTCCTTGCTGCTTGCCAAATATGGACTCAAGTTTAGTGCAGACTGAAATATCCATTGTCTTGAGAGATGCAGGGACGTCAAATACCGCTACCATTTTTTTACAATTCTCTATCTCAAGAGAGTCCAGGCGTGGCACAAGCTGACACCTTTCTGGTATTGATGGTTCAGGAGTTTGTGCATAACCGGTCAGGCTATTGCATCCCTTAATCTTCAACCTACTCAAGGTTACCAAGCTTTGAAATTCTTTCTCTGGCCAGTGGACGAGTGCATTGCAGTTATAAATTGTCAAATCTTGAAGCTGCACAAAACATGTCCACAGAGTTAATGCACCTGAGTAAAAGAACATGTTGCAGCATAACTTCATGACTACCAGAGGGGATTTATGTTTACAATCCTCCTTGCTGGCCACAAGTAAACTATGCTCAGCCAAGGACGGTTCTGTGTCTTTGAGCTCCAAATTCAGATTGGTCAATGAAGTAATACATCTAGCTATCCTCTGGCACATCTGTTTGTTGCCTCTTTTTATGTCCAATACACTGAGTTTCGGTGCTTCAGGTAGAGTTATTAACTCTGGGCATCCCCCAAGAAGAACACTCTCTAGGTTAGGGAAGGTTAGATGTTCACCATAAGTTGCTTCTGTCACCCCCCAGCACTGAAAACTCTTTAAATCATATAACTGGAGTTCCTTTAATTCTGGAAATGCAGACCATTCCTTCATATCATTACCACCAAATAATCCTCCCTGAAATGTGCCAGCTGGTAATGCCATCAGCTCTGGGCATTTCTGAATTGATAGTTTCTGAAGCCGAGGAAAAGCTATCGGTTCAGTTTGAGTTACTTTGTCTGCCTGCCATTTCTGAAAGCTCTTCAAGTCTTCCAGTTCAAGTACCATCAATGCAGGAAATGCCGACCGTGCCATATTAAAATCTCCAGCACACATATTTCCAAGCAATGGTGCTGCCGGTAGTTCTATCAACTCTGGGCATTTCTGAATCGATAGTTTCAGAAGATGAGGAAACAATATCGCTCCTTGAGTTCTTTTGGCTGCCTCCCATCTCTGAAAGTTCTTCAAGTCTTCCAATTCAAGTACTTCTAATGCAGGAAATGCTGAGCGTACCACAGTTTGGTCTCCCACTGCTTCAGGTAATGCGATCAGCTCAGGGCACATCTGAATGGACAATTTTTCAAGTCGAGGAAACAATAAATGTTCTCCTTGAGTTCCCTCGGTTGCCTCCCATCCCTGAAAACTCTCCAAGTACTCCAATTCAAGTACCTTCAGTACTGGAAATGTTGAGCATACCATTGTATAATCTCCACCAAACGGTTCTTCAAGCAATGGTGCTTCAAGTAAATGTATCAACATTCCACAATGCTTAATAAATAACTTCTCAAGCTGAGGAAATATAATATTTTCTCTTTGCCTTCCATTTCTTTCCCACCATCTCTCAAAAACTGGTAGATGCTCTAGTGTAAGCACCTTAAGTTTTGGAAAAGTGAAGGATGTATTATGGTTGAACAAGCATTGCAACTTTTTACAATGAAAGAGATGGATGCTTTGCAACATACACATCCATGTCGGGAAATTAGTGCCTCCGTAGGAATATATCCTTACAACCTGCATCCCATCATGTGGTTTGAAACCCTCTAGCACCTTATGATAATGTTGTCGCTCCTCCTCACGACCGAAAGTCCATCTTAATGTCAGTTCTTCGAGTTCTTTTTTATTTGCGAGGTTTGCTTTTTTTGCATCTGCTTCTGTCACATTCTCTAGCTGAAGTAGCTCTAATTGACCACCAAGGTTTAAATTTTGTAGCTCTCCAACATTGCTGCAATATGAACCAGTACCTGCTATAAAACAGGTAAGTGTCTGCAGTGAAGTGAGTTTCCTGAGGTCTGGAGGCATGCTCTTCAACTCTGAACATCCATGAGTATAGATATGACAGAGAGCAGTCATATACTTCATTTGCCTTGGAAGTCGATCAAGATATTTGCAGCCAAATAGGTTCAACGTTTTCAGGTTATATAGAATGGTTATATCTTCAGGAAGTGCTCTAATACAACTTCTTGAGAGATCAAGGTACCTCAGGTGATGCAAATACTTGGGGTTCAGTGGGAATGATTCTCTCCGTATATAGAGTTGTAATGCCTGCAGAGAGCTGTACTTTGATAAATGTTGCAGTGAACATTCCATATAACTATCACACAGCAGTGTTTGGATAGCTGGTGATGTTCTCTTCAGAGAATCATTCAAAATAGTTTCTGGTTTTCTGCATGACAAAAATAAATGCCGAGCAGATTCTGGAAGCCACTGAGTTCTACTTGGTTTATCTGTGATAGTGGCACATTCTTTTCTCATAGTAGAGAGTGCAACATCATGCATAAGATCATGTATTTCGCATGTAACTCTGGAGTAGTCTTGGTTTTTCTCATCTAGGACTTGCTTGACATTCTGAAAGAATGACCTTGAGGCTAATTCATTGAAAATATGTTTACCAATTGTCTCAAGACGGACTCCTTCTTGTTCTTGGATAAAGCCATTTGCGATCCATAGTTGGATAAGCTTGTCCACACATATAACATAATCCTTGGGAAACACAGCACAGAAAGCAAAACACTCCTTCATATCCGATGGTAAGTCGTTGTAGCTGAGTTTCAGTATCGCTAAAATTCCAGACTCCTCTGTGCAAATGATGCTTTTGTTTAGCACAGCGCTCCATTCTTCTAGGCTAGTCTTGGTATGCAGTACAGATCCTAGTGCTTTTGCAGCCAAGGGAGAACCAGCACATCTCTCCACAAACTTTTCAACCATATTGAGTAGTTCAGAAGCATCAACCATATTAAGGATCTCATGAGCAGGCTTACTATGTGGCAAACTGAATGCTCTGGTTTTAAAAATTTGTTTTATGAATTTCTTCTCCAAAAATGCGATGTCATGGGCTTCAACTGTACTCATGAGTTGCGCAATTCCTTTGATGCGAGTTGTCACCAATATGGCACTGCCAATTCCACCATACTGAAGACATGCCTTTAGCTTTTCCCACTTATCAGGATCTCGGTTCCAGACATCGTCCAATACAAGAAGGTATCTCTTTCCACTGAGTTCTTGCTGAAGCTTATATAGTGCTTTCTCATTGTCATTCTCAACAGGGCCATTGCAGATCTTGCGAGCAATGTCATAAACATTAAAATCATCAGAGACACAGATCCATCTCTTTATTTGGAAATGCTTCTGGACATGAAGGTCGTTGTAGATGAGTTGTGCTAGGGTGGTTTTGCCCAACCCACCCATTCCAACAATGGGAAGGACCGTGAGAGTAGCAGAATTAGCAGGATCATTTAGTATCTTAACAATCTTCTGCTTCTCCTCATATCTTGACTGGCTAACAATATTCTCTGGGTCAACAATGATGGAATCTGTCTGTTGCCACTGCTTGCATGTCGGTGTTTGCTGCTCATATTTAAACCCAAAGGCATTCATTTCAGTAACAAGGATCTCAATGGTCCGCACAATCCTGTGGAGCTTGTTTCCCATCCTGTAACGGAACAGAACTCTATTGTCAGTGGGAAAGAGTCTCGCTACATCGAAGCCAAGCTTGCAGTAATGCCCATTCTTCTTGGCCTCGCGACGGAGTGCCTCATACTTCAGCTCGTCAAAGACTTCATTCGCTTCATGGGCCACTGTCTTGAGCTCTTCAAGCCAGGCTTTGACCCCTTCTCTATGGGTTGCCTGCTCCTCAGCATCGGTGATGACATCCAAGATGGCCGGCAGTTGGCGTTTGAGTATCTTGTGCTGCTTCTCCATGCCCTCCATCACCTTGTACTGTTCCAGGAGATAGCTGGATGCCTTGTCCTTCACCACTGATACCAGTTGACCGATCACCATACTTGTCACTAGCCCAGCCATTGGAAAGCCCAGAACTCACAACATGCACATAGAACACAGAGGAACACAACTGCAGGGCGAAGAAGAAAAATGTTTGAGCAAGAGCTTTTGATTGATTGCAAGTGAATGTGTTTGATTGATTGCATTAACTACTACAATTAAAAAAATGCCCTTTTACAAAAGGCTGGTGACTACAGATGACACTCCTTTCAGCTGCTTCATAAAAAATAAAGCCAATAAAAAGTCATGCCTTAGATGTCATCATAATCAACTTGCACATTGTTTACAACCAATACAGTCACACTACTTAGCATACAGATATTATAACTATCAACTCACCGGAAATTCAATTCGGCTCCCAGGTGCATATTGGTCCCAACACCCAAAAAAACATAATTTTAATTGGCAAAAAATTCAGTAAAAAAGATTCACATGTACATCTCCACAATCTATGTATGTTCGTACAGTTTCGGGAAAAGCTGATTTTTTTGTGGTCGATGTAAAAAGACAAAACATGTCTCTATCTATCAATGCATCGAAACGCAAGTCTTTTGCGTTTTCGCGAAAAAAAAAAGACAAAACATGTCTCACAAAAAGCCTTATTTTTCCACCAAATTTGTCTTTTTTTTTACACAGCCCAAACGACAAGTCGATTTTTCATGGAAAGATTTTGTGTGCATGTAGCATGTGAAGATGTACACATGAAATTTTCTTTTGGAATTTTTTGACATTTCAAAATGTATCAATGATGCATTTCAAAATAAATGGAGCATGTGCACCCAAGAGACAAAACATCACTCTCCTCACCTCACACTCTATTTCTCAGTGGACTTATTTTAGCAAAGACTTTTTCTGTGAGGATCAGTGACATAAGTGCCATAAAAAAGACAGTGACAAAGTTAGACATTGTCTGTCTCAATTGCAGGCCGATATTGTTGGAAAATAGAACAATGGTTGAATGACAGGCCGGTGCGAAAGTGAAGTGTTTGTTTGGTAAATATGATTGAATGGCATGGCTCCCTCAGTTCAACCCTTCCCTGAACGCATAATCTCTTACAGCCTACTGGAAGCTGCTGGCAAAATTACCAACCCAAGAACGCAAACCAGCACACAAGAACGAAATACGTTGTAACAAGATGGGTGGGCCAAGACAGCCAGCGGGGGACCACTGTCCACACCTAGACTGCACACGAGGAACAGAACCAGCAGAAACTTTCCGGGGGCAGAAGATATGTTCTTGGAGCCTCACGACAGAACATGGAAGGAGCAGGAAACACAACCACGAAACATAAGAGACCTAATGTTTCCATCGTGTAGGATTTTCCATGATGAGCTGTTCCTTTGTACCAACCGGCGTAAATCATCCAAGACCTCTACTTTTTTCCTGAGATGCCTAAATGGGCAATTGTCTGGTAGAGCTAAGTGGAGATCAACTACAGATAAATAAACTATAAGAAACCATCGTATCCACGGATTTGGCATGGCCAGCTAGCTCATATGTGAAGTAAAGGTGCACTTGTGTTCATGACAATAAGCATTCAGCAAATAACAGAGACGTGTGCCTGACTATGAGGACATTGAATGGCAAACAGAGTGGGTGTCTGGATGCGGGTTACCTGTAGAGACATCTGCAGCATAAATTCCCCTCGTTTCTATCAAACAATCCCCTCGTTGTCTCTCGACTGCAATTTACTTTCTCAACGTTGAAGCATTTCCACAAACACCTCACGGCCATAAAGATGTTCCTATCGATCTACTCCATTCTACCGACTAGTTCCCGTACAAGAAAATAATCTCTACGATGCAAGGACTCCTTACCAGTTTGGCGTCGGACTCGGATGTCGCATCGCCGGGGGCAAGATGGTGTCGCGTCTTGCCGTGGCGGAGCGGCTGCAGCGACTAGAGACTGTCCAGGAAGTTACAAGCACCGCGAAGTCTCCGTGAATCTCTGCGTTAGGCCTGTTCAACGGAGCGTAAGTGAGTCTGCGGGCAGTTTTGCGATGGAGACCGCTAGTAAAGCTGATTTCATGGTTCGTGCATCTAGTGCTACATTCTCAAAAAAAAAAAAACAAAAAAAAAAAAAAAAAAAAACTCGAGTGCTTGTTTTGTTTCTTCTGAACAGGAAACTTTGGTACTCTCGAACTTATATTACTTGTCGCAATCATATTAAAATATGTTAGGTAATTAGATACATGTGAATCAACGACATTAGGAGTCGGGGGAGTACTTCCTTTGGAAATAGAAAACCAGCTCCATACTTATTTATGTTAAAAAAATTAAAATCATATTATAAAGTTTTAAAAGGTTCTAAAAAATTGCAGATAGTCATTAATTATAGGAAATTGCTTCGTTTCCTCCGGAGGATTCAAGGCGCGCTGCCTCCGGGTCCAGCGCTCGCCACGTGCCCCTGACGCAGCGGAAAAAGTTGAGCCCACTTTCCCATCGACTTCTTCCCGTTCCTTCCGATCCCCCAATTCTGGCCTACGATTTTCTCCGGAGCTCCGATGCACCGCTCGTGCTCCACCCCCCCCCCCCCCTCCCCGCACTCCACCGCGGCTACCCGCGCCGACCTTCACCCGCGCCGCCCACTGACTGGGGCGCCGCCGCCGACCTTCACCCGCGCCGCCACCGGCCGGGGCGCCGCCGTCGACCTCCACCCGCGCCGCCCATCGACCGGGGCGCCGCCGCCGACCTCCACCCGCGCCGCCCACTGACCGGGGCGCCGCCGCTGACCTCCACCACGTCGCCATGTGACCGGGGTGCCGCCACCGACCTCCACTGCGTCGTCCTGTGACCGGGGCGCCGCCGTCGACCTCCACCGCCTCGTCCTATGCCCGTAGCCTCCGCCGCCGACCTCCACCTCACCTCCGTGAGCTCGGCCCGCCGCTGGCCACCATCTCCGTGACCATGCCCGCGCCGTTCGAAGCAGCGCCCATGGTCATTTTGAAGCAGTGCCCATGGGCAGCATTACTTCATTTGTTGGGCTGCATCCTTTTTGTGACTGTGCTTCCTTAGTTTATTTTTTGGGCTGCATTACTACATTTTTTAGCTTCATTACTATGAATTTTGGGCTGCATTGCAGCAAGACAATTTTGTATCTCCGGCGAGGTCTCCGGCGAGTAGTGTACGATGCTACAATAGTATATTTTTTGTGCTGCAAATGTTCCATTGTTTTGCTACTTTAGTATAAAATTGGTGCTTCAAACACTCCGGCGAGGTCTCCGGCGAGGTCGGTTTAGCTTCAATAGCAAAAAGTTTTTGCTCCGGCGAGGTCTCCGGCGAGCCCTGTGTCCAACAGATCATTTTCTTTCTTTTTTATTCGAACCGTTTTTGTGCTTCAATGAAGCAAAAGTGGAGCTTTTTGTGCTGCGACGAAGCAATATCCGGTTTTGAAGTGAAAATGGACACGTGGCAGCTGGGGAAGCCGGAGGCTGGAATCGCTCCGTGCCTCCGGAGGATTATCAGCACTGTCCTTAATTATAAGTGTAAAATCTAAATGCAAAATACTAATCCTCCATTCACATAAAGATGTCTCAACTTTATTAAAATATGCATATCTTAGTGCAGATATATACAAATTTAGATAAAGTTAAGACGTCCTTTTGTGGATAGAGGAGGGAGTATGTATTTTAGAATACATATAAAATATAATGATATGGATCTTAGAGATTAGTGAACTGTACATATTTTAAAAACTTTGTTGCTATGATCTGTTCATTTATGAAATATCAATGATTTGTTGTATGTTTTATGATTAAAATGTTTATGTCACACCTTGGGATCATGGTATTTTGTATGAAAGTTTTGCTATTAGTATCACATCATCGAGGTGTGGGGTGGGCATTTATGCACGGTGCACCACCACCTGCAAGATGCGGAGTTGTTTGTCTTTACACCGTTTCGGCATCAAGCTTCATGTACACACCCATTTTCATCCCTCACCAGATGCAACATCTAAATGCAAGAATCCAAACTAGGGCCCTTTTGTTGTGGCTTTTTTTGGCTTTTTGGCTTTGGCAAAAGCCAAAAAAAAAAAGCACCTGACTTTTGGATTTTGGAAGCCAAAAACAAAGATCATATTATTTTGGCTTCCAAAACCCAAAAGCCAAAAAAACACCTATTTAGGTGGCTTTTTCGCTTTTGCCAAAGCCAAAAAGCCACAACAAAAGGGCCCTAGATGTGGTTGGGTAACGGTAGAGAGCGAGTTGAGCTAGAGCCGGTTAGTGGTGGGCTCAGAGATGGCTGACAAGTGACCGAATTAGACGACAACAATGGGCGAGAGAGGGTCCGTGGATGAGGGAGAAAGGATGGTCGGCATAGATGTAATTATGATAATAAAGTGGGGATAAACATCGTCACACGAATGTGATCGGATGATAAGTGAGACGTTCAACTGTAAAATCATACTCTCTGTGAGTTAGAAAATTATTTAATTATTTTCTTACTAATATAAAACTGAGCATTATTATATGTAGAAAAAAGTCTACTTTTAGTCCTCCAACTTTGCTGAAAGTTTACATTTAGTCCTAAAAGTTTTATCTGGTTCAAATTAGACCTTGAAATTCCATAATTGTTCAATACGATGGTTTTTCGACTTTTTTTCTTTCTAAAACCCAAAGATTGATCCAATTAGACTGAACCGGGCCGAATCCGTCTGTCTGGACCGATCTAAAATCCGCAAATTTGAGGTCAAAATAACCCTCTCATTCTCGAGCAGATTTGGCGCTCAACTGCAATGCATCCCATGTGCTCTCTCGTGCTATTTGCCACCATGCTCGTGTGCATAACTCTTGTGCTCCTCCAGTCCAACGGCACGGCGGTCCTCCTTGTCGACTTGGCGTCGTTCCCCTCAATCTTACCGTGGGCATGTGGCTCGTCCCGTCATCCGTTACTAGCCAGACAACACGGCCCCGTCCTCTTCGATGCCGCCATCACGATGGCAATTTCCTCAGCATCCCGTCCTCCTGACCGTGAAGCTTGTCATCCACCAAACTGATGGCGACGGCCAAGCCATTCGCGTATCATCGGCCACCATCCATCCATCCCACCATCCAAGTGGTGGTCCTCCTCGCGGGCCCTCCCGTGGCCAGTAGCTAGAGTGCAGAAACATGACAGAAACGGCTCTCATTCTCTTTTGCTGCATGGGAGGGAGTACGGCAGCGTGTGATAAGGTATTAACTTGTCAATGCCTACAGGTTGTAGACTAGGGTTTAGTTGGAAGTAGAGGGCAAGTAGATCTCGAAGGTTTCAGCCGAAAAGTACTCGACGATTATGAAAACTAGGGTTTTAGAATAATGATTCGATTCTCTCTGCGTCCCTCGACTCCCCCTTATATAGGAGGCGGAGCCGAGGGATTCGTGTCGTACAAGTTACAGAGTCCGGAAAGGTTTCTAACTCATCCCGCAAGTTTACAAATAACACTTCCTATTACAACTCTAGCTTTCCTTAATAATATCTTGGGCTTCCGAATCTTCTTATTCTTCGGGTAGTGGGCCTTCAGTAAACCCCGGGTACTATCTTCGGCAGGCTCATTTGGGATGCCTATGTCAGTAGCCCCCGAGATTTTGCTTGAATCGTAGAGTCAGTGAAAACCTCCACTGTTTATTTTTATTCGACAACTTTAACTTTTCTATATTTCTTCACATAAACTTCTATATTGTGCAGGGATAATGGTAGTTGGGGCTAGTTTATCTGACGGATCAGGTACTAGTTAACTGCTCTAGTGGCAATCCGCAAAAACCTACTTCAAAATCACGTCCCTGGACATGATCTCGGGATACTGGTGTAAACTTCGACAGGTGCCGCTTAAGGCCTTACCATTCTGTCGAGTCCCAGTAAAATTTATCGGGTACCTAACGCGTCCGTTAGGATTTTTCTTCGTATCTGTTGATACGGATAAAAGTAGCAGAGCGCGGTCTTTGGTGATGCCACGCCTCACAGAACGGATCTGGGGTCTTATCTTCGCAAATTTGCGGCATTCAGAAATTGATCGCAACTTTGGCGTTCTGAGGATATATTGTCGAGTGCTTATTCGGCTGTTGGAATGGCACATTTTATCGAGTCAAAGATGACTTATATTGCTCTCCCGATGGGAGTATATGCAGAGTTATTTTTAACTCGAAATATACTCTTATGCTCTTCTTTCTTTCTTTTTCTCTTCTTTTTTTTTATATGATTTCATCGGGCACGCGAGCAGCGTTCCCGATGGGAGTAGCCCCCGAGGCTACAGCCAAGGACTTGTACTTGGTTGTAGGCTCCACGCCTTATACCGCTATATTTTCTTGACCTCCCGAAGTTTTATAATATCTCGGGTGCGCGAACAGCGCTCCCGATGGGAGTAGCCCCCGAGGCTATGAACAAATATTTGTATTTGGTCATAGGCTCACGCCATTTATATCTTGTCTTTCTTGATATTTTCATTTTTTCAAAGTAGCCCCCGAGCATTTGATCAAAAACTTGTATTTGATCAAAGGCTCAGCATTATTTTTCCATGTCGCCTTTTACGAAGAAGTTGAGGCGAATTTTTCTTCTGCCAAGGTGACGTTATTGCTGACGATAGCCACGATTACGATTCAAAAAATCGCGAGAAGTCTTCTTTCACTGCCTTGCGGGCCCAATTGATCCACTATCTTGACATGTCGTGCTAGTGGGGGACACACGTCCTCCGCTTTTTCTGGCGCACGCAGCGTAACCTCTCCAATGTTAAAATACTTTTTTACCCTCGTTTCCACGTGGCTATCATCTGCCACACATTTTCCTCATCCAACGGTCCACCGTTTCACCGCACCTCTATATAAGATCTTCTTCTTCTTCCTCGAGCACTTCCGCTCGCGCCATTCTCCTGCTCTCCTCTGCGAAATTTCCTCCTGCGACCCACAGCCTCCTAAGCTCCTCATCTCCAAGCTGCAAAACCCTGCGCCATTATTGATGCCACCGCGTCGGTTGACAAGGCACAGTACGCCGGAATCCTCCATGGCCGCCGTGGATCTGGGGACGGCGGAGTGGGAAAGGTCGAAGATTTCCACCCAAGACATCAATATGCTGAAGAAGCTGGGGATCTGCAAGAAGCCCAAAGCGCTGTGCTTCCCCAGTGAGGAGAGCTACCCAACCCCTCCAATGGGGTACCGGGTAAGTTTTGTCGACCACCTCATCCGCGGTCTTTCCGCCCCCATTCATCTTTTTCTCCGCGGACTGCTCTTTATTTATGGTCTGCAACTCCACCACCTCACGCCAAATTCAATCCTCCATATCTCCATTTTCATCACCCTTTGCGAGGCCTTCCTTGGCGTCCAGCCTAACTGGGCGCTATGGAAGCGCATTTTCTTTTGTCGCCGCAATGGCTTGCCCAATGTCGCCTATAATATAGGCGGCGTTGTAATTTCTGTTCGGCCCACCGTCGACTACTTCGACGTCAAACTCCCTGACTCAGTTCAAGGGTGGCGCAAGAAGTGGTTGTACATTCAGGAGGAGAACCACGGATGTGCTGAAGACAACATCCCTCCTTTTGATGGCGCCGAAAAAATCCTTCGTCGTCGCTCCTGGGACGCAGAGGCTACCGAAGAAGAGAAAACGTCGACAGAAGCCTTGATGACTCGCATCCATGAGTTGCAAAATACTCGCGGCAAAGAGTTGTCGGGTATCCAAATCACGGCATATTTTCTTAGGACTAGAGTGCAGCCGCTTCAGGCTCGCAAATACCCTCTCTGGAAATATGCTGGTGATACGTCTCCAACGTATCGATAATTTCTTATGTTCCATGCCACATTATTGATGTTATCTACATGTTTTATGCACACTTTATGTCATATTCGTGCATTTTCTGGAACTAACCTATTAACAAGATGCCGAAGTGCCGATTCTTTGTTTCTGCTGTTTTTGGTTTCAGAAATCCTAGTAACGAAATATTCTCGGAATTGGACGAAATCAACGCCCAGGGTCCTATTTGGCCACGAAGCTTCCAGAAGACCGAAGAGGAGACGAAGTGGGGCCACGAGGTGGCCACACCCTAGGGCGGCGCGGCCCCCCCTTGGCCGCGCGGCCCTGTGGTGTGGGCCCCTCGTGCCGCCTCCTGACCTGCCCTTCCGCCTACTTAAAGCCTCCGTCGCGAAACCCCCAGTACCGAGAGCCACGATACGGAAAACCTTCTAGAGACGCCGCCGCCGCCAATCCCATCTTGGGGGATTCAGGAGATCGCCTCCGGCACCCTGCCGGAGAGGGGAATCATCTCCCGGAGGACTCTACGCCGCCATGGTCGCCTCCGGAGTGATGTGTGAGTAGTCTACCCCTGGACTATGGGTCCATAGCAGTAGCTAGATGGTTGTCTTCTCCCCATTGTGCTTAATTGTCGGATCTTGTGAGCTGCCTAACATGATCAAGATCATCTATCTGTAATTCTATATGTTGCGTTTGTTGGGATCCGATGAATAGAGAATACTTGTTATGTTGATTATCAAAGTTATGTCTATGTGTTGTTTATGATCTTGCATGCTCTCCGTTATTAGTAGATGCTCTGGCCAAGTTGATGCTAGTAACTCCAAGAGGGAGTATTTATGCTCGATAGTGGGTTCATGTCTCCGTGAATCTGGAGGGGTGACAAGAACCTCTAAGGTTATGGATGTGTTGTTGCCACTAGGGATAAAACATTGGTGCTATGTTCAAAGATGTAGTCACTGATTACATTACGCGCAATACTTAATGCAATTGTCTGTTGTTAGCAACTTAATACTGGAGGGGGTTCGGATGATAACCTGAAGGTGGACTTTTTAGGCATAGATGCATGCTGGATAGCGGTCTATGTACTTTGTCGTAATGCCCAATTAAATCTCACTATACTCATCATAATATGTATGTGCATGGTCATGCCCTCTTTATTTGTCAATTGCCCAACTGTAATTTGTTCACCCAACATGATGTTTATCTTATGGGAGAGACACCTCTAGTGAACTGTGGACCCCGGTCCAATTCTCTATACTGAAATACAATCTACTGCAATACTGTTCTACTGTTTTTCTGCAAACAATCATCATCCACACTATACATCTAATCCTTTGTTACAGCAAGCCGGTGAGATTGACAACCTCACTGTTTCGTTGGGGCAAAGTACTTTGGTTGTGTTGTGCAGGTTCCACGTTGGCGCCGGAATCCCTGGTGTTGCGCCGCACTACATCCCGCCGCCATCAACCTTCAACGTGCTTCTTGGCTCCTACTGGTTCGATAAACCTTGGTTTCATACTGAGGGAAAACTTGCCGCTGTACGCATCACACCTTCCTCTTGGGGTTCCCAACGGGCGCGTGCTGTACGCGTATCAAGCTCTTTTTCTGGCGCCGTTGCCGGGGAGATCAAGACACGCTGCAAGGGGAGTCTCCACATCCCAATCTCTTTACTTTGTTTTTGTCTTGCTTAGTTTTATTTACTACTTTGTTTGCTGCACTAAATCAAAATACAAAAAAATTAGTTGCTAGTTTTACTTTATTTGCTATCTTGTTTGCTATATCAAAAACACAAAAAAATTAGTTACTTGCATTTACTTTACTTGATTCATCATGTTTCCTCCTAAGTTTGTTCTTAAAGATGTACCGGTAGGCCGAGGGTCTATCCTTGGGAAAGATAATATAGAAGATTTTTTCACTCATATTAGTACGGTTGAAGATTTTGAAGATAGACACTTGGTAGAACTTGCTCCTACTTATGAAATTGCTGTTGCTTCTTTAGTACACGCGTTACAAGCTAGATTTGTTAATCTTAATCCTGTGATTCAACATATGTTTCTTACACTCAGTGATATGGAAGAAGGAGAAAAGAAAGATTTTGTATTAGAAACCCTTCTTCTAGAATTTGGGGGAATAAGCGAGAGAAGCTAGAAAAGTCTTCACTAAATATAATATGCTAGGCTCTTATACCAACTTTGCCAGTACCCTTGAGAAGATGGAAAAGGATAGACAAAAGTACACTAATGAAGTTAATTATGAGGGGGATATTAAAACATCAATACCTTGCAAGCTCTTGGGAATGTGTGAGGCACTAGAAAAGAATTTTGATTGGATTGTTCCTGAAGATTTGTTTGATGAGAGTAGCAAGCCCAAGACTAATGAAAAGGGAGCCTCTGAAACTCACATAGAAAAGATAAAATGCATAGTTGAGAAAACTTCACACCCCGCTGAAGATGCACCACCCTTTGATAATACTTGATACACACTTTCTGCGCCTAGCTGAAAGGCGTTAAAGAAAAGCGCTTATGGGAGACAACCCATGGTTTTTACTACAGTACTTTGTTTTTATTTTGTGTCTTGGAAGTTGTTTACTACTGTAGCAACCTCTCCTTATCTTAGTTTAGTGTTTTGTTGTGCCAAGTAAAGTCGTTGATAGAAAAGTTCATACTAGATTTGGATTACTGCGCAGAAACAGATTTCTTTGCTGTCACGAATCTGGGCTGTTTTCTCTGTAGGTAACTCAGAAAATTATGCCAATTTACTTGAGTGATCCTCAGATATGTACGCAACTTTCATTCAATTTGAGCATTTTCATTTGAGCAAGTCTGGTGCCTCGATAAAATTCGTCAATACGAACTGTTCTGTTTTGACAGATTCTGCCTTTTATTTCGCATTGCCTCTTTTGCTATGTTGGATGAATTTCTTTGATCCATTAATGTCCAGTAGCTTTATGCAATGTCCAGAAGTGTTAAGAATGATTGTGTCACCTCTGAACATGTTAATTTTTATTGTCACTAACCCTCTAATGAGTTGTTCTAAGTTTGGTGTGGAGGAAGTTTTCAAGGATCAAGAGAGGAGTATGATGCAACATGATCAAGGAGAGTGAAAGCTCTAAGCTTGGGGATGCCCCAGTGGTTCACCCCTGCATATTCTAAGAAGACTCAAGCGTCTAAGCTTGGGGATGCCCAAGGCATCCCCTTCTTCATCGACAACATTATCAGGTTCCTCCCCTGAAACGATATTTTTATTCCATCACATCTTATGTGCTTTGCTTGGAGCGTCGGTTTGTTTTTGTTTTTGTTTTGTTTGAATAAAATGGATCCTAGCATTCACTTTGTGGGAGAGAGACACGCTCCGCGGTAGCATATGGACAAGTATGTCCTTAGTTTCTACTCATAGTATTCAAGACGAAGTTTCTTCTTCGTTAAATTGTTATATGGTTGGAATTGGAAAATGATACATGTAGTAATTGCTATAAATGTCTTGGGTAATGTGATACTTGGCAATTGTTGTGCTCATGTTTAAGCTCTTGCATCATATGCTTTGCACCCATTAATGAAGAAATACATAGAGCATGCTAAAATTTGGTTTGCATATTTGGTTTCTCTAAGGTCTAGATAATTTCTAGTATTGAGTTTGAACAACAAGGAAGACGGTGTAGAGTCTTATAATGTTTTCAATATGTCTTTTATGTGAGTTTTGCTGCACCGGTTCATCCTTGTGTTTGTTTCAAATAGCCTTGCTAGCCTAAACCTTGTATCGAGAGGGATTACCTCTCATGCATCCAAAATACTTGAGCCAACCACTATGCCATTTGTGTCCACCATACCTACCTACTACATGGTATTTTCCGCCATTCCAAAGTAAATTGCTTGAGTGCTACCTTTAAAATTCCATCATTCATCTTTGCAATATATAGCTCATGGGACAAATAGCTTAAAAAACTATTGTGGTATTGAATATGTACTTATGCACTTTATCTCTTATTAAGTTGCTTGTTGTGCGATAACCATGTTCACTGGGGACGCCATCAACTACTCTTTGTTGAATTTCATGTGAGTTGCTATGCATGTTCGTCTTGTCTGAAGTAAGAGAGATCTACCACCTTATGGTTAAGCATGCATATTGTTAGAGAAGAACATTGGGCCGCTAACTAAAGCCATGATCCATGGTGGAAGTTTCAGTTTTGGACATATATCCTCAATCTCATATGAGAAAATTATTAATTGTTGTTACATGCTTATGCATAAAAGAGGAGTCCATTATCTGTTGTCTATGTTGTCCCGGTATGGATGTCTAAGTTGAGAATAATCAATAGCGAGAAATCCAATGCGAGCTTTCTCCTTAGACCTTTGTACAGGCGGCATAGAGGTACCCCTTTGTGACACTTGGTTAAAACATGTGCATTGTGATGATCCGGTAGTCCAAGCTAATTAGGACAAGGTGCGGGCACTATTAGTATACTATGCATGAGGCTTGCAACTTGTAAGATATAATTTACATGATACATATGCTTTATTACTATCGTTGACAAAATTGTTTCATGTTTTCAAAATCAAAGCTCTAGCACAAATATAGCAATCGATGCCTTTCCTCTATGGAGGACCATTCTTTTATTTTCATTGTTGAGTCAGTTCACCTATTTCTCTCCACCTCAAGAAGCAAACACTTGTGTGAACTGTGCATTGATTCCTACATACTTGCTTATTGCACTTATTATATTACTCTATGTTGACAATATCCATGAGATATACATGTTACAAGTTGAAAGCAACCGCTGAAACTTAATCTTCCTTTGTGTTGCTTCAATGCTTTTACTTTGAATTATTGCTTTATGAGTTAACTCTTATGCAAGACTTATTGATGCTTGTCTCGAAGTACTATTCATGAAAAGTCTTTGCTTTATGATTCACTTGTTTACTCATGTCATATACATTGTTTTGATCGCTGCATTCACTACATATGCTTTACAAATAGTATGATCAAGGTTATGATGGCATGTCACTCCAGAAATTATCTTTGTTATCGTTTTACCTGCTCGGGACGAGCAGAACTAAGCTTGGGGATGCTGATATGTCTCCAACGTATCGATAATTTCTTATGTTCCATGCCACATTATTGATGTTATCTACATGTTTTATGCACACTTTATGTCATATTCGTGCATTTTCTGGAACTAACCTATTAACAAGATGCCGAAGTACCGATTCTTTGTTTCATGCTGTTTTTGGTTTCAGAAATCCTAGTAACGAAAATATTCTCGGAATTGGACGAAATCAACGCCCAGGGTCCTATTTTGCCACGAAGCTTCCGGAAGACCGAAGAGGAGACGAAGTGGGGCCACGAGGTGGCCACACCCTAGGCGGCGCGGCCCCCTTGGCCGCGCGGCCCTGTGGTGTGGGCCCTCGTGCCGCCTCTGACCTGCCCTTCCGCCTACTTAAAGCCTCCGTCGCGAAACCCCCGCACCGAGAGCCACGATACGGAAAACCTTCCAGAGACGCCGCCGCCGCCAATCCCATCTCGGGGGATTCAGGAGATCGCCTCCGGCACCCTGCCGGAGAGGGGAATCATCTCCCGGAGGACTCTACGCCGCCATGGTCGCCTCCGGATTGATGTGTGAGTAGTCTACCCCTAGACTATGGGTCCATAGCAGTAGCTAGATGGTTGTCTTCTCCCCATTGTGCTTAATTGTCGGATCTTGTGAGCTGCCTAACATGATCAAGATCATCTATCTGTAATTCTATATGTTGCGTTTGTTGGGATCCAATAAATAGAGAATACTTGTTATGTTGATTATCAAAGTTATGTCTATGTGTTGTTTATGATCTTGCATGCTCTCCGTTATTAGTAGATGCTCTGGCCAAGTTGATGCTAGTAACTCCAAGAGGGAGTATTTATGCTCGATAGTGGGTTCATGTCTCCGTGAATCTGGAGGGGTGACAAGAACCTCTAAGGTTATGGATGTCTTTGTTGCCACTAGGGATAAAACATTGGTGCTATGTTCAAGGATGTAGTCACTGATTACATTACGCGCAATACTTAATGCAATTGTCTGTTGTTAGCAACTTAATACTGGAGGGGGTTCGGATGATAACCTGAAGGTGGACTTTTTAGGCATAGATGCATGCTGGATAGCGGTCTATGTACTTTGTCGTAATGCCCAATTAAATCCCACTATACTCATCATAATATGTATGTGCATGGTCATGCCCTCTTTATTTGTCAATTGCCCAACTGTAATTTGTTCACCCAACATGCTGTTTATCTTATGGGAGAGACACCTCTAGTGAACTGTGGACCCCGGTCCAATTCTCTATACTGAAATACAATCTCTGCAATCTTGTTCTCTTGTTTTTCTGCAAACAATCATCATCCACACTATACATATAATCCTTTGTTACAGCAAGCCGGTGAGATTGACAACCTCACTGTTTCGTTGGGGCAAAGTACTTTGGTTGTGTTGTGCAGGTTCCACGTTGGCGCCGGAATCCCTGGTGTTGCGCCGCACTACATCCCGCCGCCATCAACCTTCAACGTGCTTCTTGGCTCCTACTGGTTCGATAAACCTTGGTTTCATACTGAGGGAAAACTTGCCGCTGTACGCATCACAGCTTCCTCTTGGGGTTCCCAACGGACGCGTGCTGTAAGCGTATCAGCTGGCGACAAGGATGCAGATCGGTTGTCAGCGGATTTAGAGGTCAAGGACTTAGAAAAACTTGTCCGAAAAATCTAGTCTCTCAGCAAAAAAGATCCTGTCCCTTCTTCTTGCCGTGTAAAACCATTCTGCGCCGCCAATCCACTTCCCAAGGTAACCTTTGTCGATAGGTTTGTTATTGCTTTGCTGTCTTTTTTGTAACTCCTTTTTCTGATTTCTTCCCCTGTTTTTTGTACAGAACCATCCAAATCTTGTCTCGCTTCCTCCTCTTCCTGAAGGTGGAGAAGTCGAGGAAAGGGCCGTTGTTACTGATGACAACCAAGAGGCCCCCTCTTTTGTGAAGGAACCCGTGGATTCTCTAAAAACTGCGGGATCTTCTGAAAAGGATGGTGCCTCCGAAGGCACTGCGTCAGCACAATCTCCTCCTCCTGCTGTTTCTCCAAGGAACAAAAGGAAAAGGAATGATGTCGATGATTCCGGCACCTCCAAAGCCGAAGAAGTTGGTCCTTCACGTCAGAAGGCAACTTATGATCCATATGTTGAATCCCTCATCAGCTCGTAAGTCACTTTTATTTCCCCTTATTTCTGTACCCGAAGATTTTTGTCTTATCCTGCTTTTTATGATGCCGACTTTTAATCGCAGTGATGATGAGGAAGAAGTACCAACTCTTGATGTGGTTGCTCGAACGAGCACGTCACATACTTTAGTTGTTTCGGAGACGCCAGTTGAGGGAGTAGAATCTTCGCCTCCTCAACAAAACGTTGGCGCCACCACTCCTCCTTCAAGCCCTCTTGTTCCTTCACCGAAAAGGACAAGGGTTGAAACAATTCCGGAGCCTACCCTCCAATTGGGTAGCTCCTCCAATTCTCTCTTGGAAGATGTAAGTTCTTGATTTTCTTGTCACTGTCTATATTTCCTCTGTTTGCTTTTTCATGCCTTCATATTTTTCCCATACCGACGTTTTTCTTTCTTTGTTCTTCTTTGGTAGCCTATGATCAAAGAGCTTGTTCGCATCGGTTCCCAATTCATTGGGTACCACGAGTATGCCAGCAGGACTGAAGGTAATAACGTTTTGCTGCCCCTTGTTTATAGCTTCTTGCTCCTATCTTGACGCCATTTTGATGATTCTTTACTATTTTGGCAGAAAAACTTGCAGAGGCCAATAAGCTTGTCTACACGCTTGCTCAAAAACTAGAGCAAAGCGAAACGGCTCGCAAGAAAGCTGAACTTGACGCTAGCCAAGCTAAAGCAGAGGCTGAGACGGCCAAGGCAAAAGCTGCTAGTGTCGACGATCTGCAAAAGAAGCTTGATGAGGTCGAAACTGCCTTGAACGAGCACAAGGCCGCCCAAGCCACTCGTGAACAGGCGATCATTAAATGCTTGAACACGCAGAATCGACGCTTCCTTGGTAAGTTTGTCGATCCCTTCTATCTTTCTTAGGCTTACTTTCCCTTGCTTGCTGTCGACCAACATATATTTTCTGCGGCAGGTAAAACAAACCAAGAATTTGATCTAGAAAATCCCGCCGATGATCCTCTCCTTGACGCACTCTCTTATCTGGAGTTTCATGGAACCGAAGTTCGCGAAGGCATAGCGCATGCTGACGCAGGATTATCGAGTTTGTTCCCCTACTTCTTCCCGAAGAAAGAGGAGCCCAAGACTTTTCTTGCCCTTGCCAAGAACTTCAATCCACCGGAGGATCTTGGACTGAAGATGCGCCATGAGAACATGAAGATTGCTGTCGAGAGCACTGTTGCCTTGGTCGACGATACCAACAACCGTTGTTGGATGAAAGTTGGCGACACCGAGCAGATAGAACAAACAAAATGGCGGTCGTTGATCAAGGCGGCGAAGCCCAACGCGAAGAAAATCCTGGCCTATCTCGGGATCAAGCCATCTGCAACTCCTAGCTCATCAAGGCCGGAGGTCTAGTTGAATGCCTCTTCTTTTGCTTTCTCTGTTTCTTTTTTTATTGTCGCCATATTTAGCTTTGGCGACAATTATCTTAATAGTCCTTTTGGAGAACTTTCTTCTGTAATGTCCGTGTAAATTTCCTGAAGATTAATGAAATTCCATCTTGCACTGTCATTGATCCTGAGACTTTCTTTTCCAGTTAATATTCGATAATTACTCCACCGACCCTTGTTCTGCCGATACTTCGCCTGCTTCTTCCTTCTCGAAGAAAACGCTAGTTGATAGTAGCCTCATCGAAGGTTCTGCAAGCAGACATTTGTCGCAAGATTTGCAAGAACTTCGACAACAACTTCAATCCATGAAAAAGCAAACTCTGGCAATGATGGAACAATCTCGAAAAGCATTTGAAAGAGAGAAAATTGCTCTCCAACAAGCCAAAGAGGCCATAGCTGCCAAGGATGCTGCTGTGTCGGAAGCTGAAAAAGCCATTGCTCGAGAAAATAGCATGCTCGAGCTAATGTCTGAAGCTAGCACGGATATGCTAGGTATGTTTTTCCAACCTCATACTGCTTCTTTCTCATTTTACTGTGCCTCCCCTTAAATTTCTTGCCTTGTCGCTTAATAGGCTCTGTTCTTGACGCTGCCGCTGAAGATGAAAGAGTGAATGTCAGAACAAATCTTCTTGTCAATCTTTCTCTTAACCATGGCTGTCTGTTTTGGGCCACCCCTGAACGGACCCAGCAAATTGTTAGGTTCCAAGATCGCGCTTGCCAGGTGCGCGAATTTCTCAATTTTTGCTCGAGAACCTTAACCCTTGTATACAAGACTTTATTTCCTCGAGATGAGCCTCCAAAAACTCTTCCTGGACTACTGGAGAAATTCAGAGATGCCCCTCGCATTCATAATTTTGTGCGAGCTCAATTGACTGCTGGAGCAAGGTTCGCCATGATTATGATAAACATCTGCCATCCCAAGTTGGACCTGACGAAGATTGTTGCTGATTGCTTGGCCAAGAAATCGCGGCGAAAGAATGATATTGACACAATCAATGAGATGGTGACTCATGTGGCCGAGTCGATGATTGACGAACTTCTTCAGATGGATTCAGAATTCTTCGTCAAGGGAGCCTATGCTGAACACAAAACAACCAGAGGTTTATCCATAGATAGTATTTTAGGCCTTTGATTGAGCTGTACTATATTGCGAGAAATTATGTCTGTATTGTTTTGATCTCTTTTTGTTCCGAAGAAATTTGTTTATATTGTAAAGTGACCTATATTGTTGGAGCCCCCGAGCTTCTGGCTTGGGTTTATATTGTTTTTGTATCTCGAACATTTTTCCTCTTGTTGTGAGAAGGTATATCTATTTTTCCATCGATGGGTTACAAGTCCCCGAGTGTCTTGGTGTTGAAGTTCTATAATTTTCTTGCGAGGTTTTCAGACCAAAGCAATAATATTTTGACGAGTATACTATATTTATAATTGTTAGCTTCCGATGTTTATATTTGGCGAGGTATTATTATACCAAGGCGAAATATTCCGGTAAGTCTAATCTATATTGTATGTATTTTGTAACTTGAGGGCGTTGAGCCCCCGAGTGTGTCGAAGAATAAGAAGTATATCTCCACTATCTTTATTATATTGTAGCACCGCGAGCCCGCCTCATTAAAAACCTTTTCGGCCCCACTCGGTGCCCCGAAAAGGAAAAGAGTGCGTCTGAAAACTCGCGGACGTTTCAGTACATTGTATTTTTACAAAGGAGGACTATATTTCGACTCTAGGCGTAGAACCGCCTGAGCTGCGCCACGTTCCAGGGGTTTTTCTCGGGAGCCCCCGTCTTCTTGTTCTTGATCCTGTATGCTCCTCCATCGATGACTTCCGTGACGACGTAAGGGCCTAGCCATGGTGATTCGAGCTTTTCAGTACTTTTTTGATTTAACCGTAAGACCAAATCTCCGACCTGGAAAGATCTTGGCCGTAACCGTCGACTGTGGTAATTTTTGAGGTCCTGCTGGTACTTGGTGACTCGTGAAAGTACTTCGTCTCGAGCTTCATCGAGTGCGTCCATATCATCCTCCAGAGCTTTTCGTGATGTTTCTTCGTCATACTCTGTTACTCTTGGAGAATCATGCTCTATTTCAATTGGTAATACTGCTTCGGCTCCGTGGACGAGAAAAAACGGATTTTCTTGTGTCGCCGTATTTGGTGTTGTTCGGATGCTCCACAAAACACTTGGCAATTCCTCTGGCCAGGTATGTCGAGCTTTTTCAAGCGGTCCTAGCAGGCGCTTCTTGAGGCCGTTGCAGATGATACCATTGGCTTTCTCGACTTGGCCGTTGGTTTGCGGGTGCCCAACTGACGCAAAGTGCAATTTAATGCATACTTCTGCGTAGTACTCCTTGAATTCCTTGGACGTAAAGTTTGAACCGTTATCTGTGACAATGCTATGAGGCACTCCAAACCGAAAAACGAGGCCTTTCACAAATTTTATTGCCGACGCTGCATCTGGTGAGTTTATTGGCTTCGCTTCTACCCACTTGGTGAATTTGTCGATAGCGACCAGCAGGTACTCATATCCACCTGGCGAAGCTTTGTGCAACTTGCCCACCATATCAAGTCCCCATTGGGCGAAGGGCCATGACAATGGTATTGGCATCAGTTCTGCTGCCGGAGAGTGAGGTTTTGCGGCGAATCTTTGGCACGCATCGCAGGTTCGTACTATTTCCTTGGCATCCTCAATTGCTGTCAACCAATAGAATCCTGCTCGAAAAACCTTGGCTGCAATAGCTCGACTACTTGCGTGGTGGCCACATATTCCTTCGTGTACATCCTTCAGAATTTTTCTTCCTTCTTCGGGTGTGACGCACCTTTGCAAGACCCCTGAAATACTTCGCTTGTATAGCTCCCCTTTGACCACTGTGAAAGCTTTGGATCGTCGAATAACTCGCCTTGCCTCAACTGGATCGTCGGGTATTTCTTTCCTGAGGATATATGATATGTACGCTTGCATCCAAGGAACTTCTACCATCATCACAAGCTCTTGGTCCTCTTCATCCTCCGCAGCTTCTTTGAAAGACGCCGAAGCTTTTTCTTCCTTTGCTTTTTTCTGTGACTTCTTCGGCTTTGTGGATCTCTCCGCTATCTCCTCCCAAAATACTCCTGGCGGGATTGGGAGGCACTGCGACCCAATGTTTGCGAGAACGTCGGCTTCATCATTGCTCAACCTACTGATGTGGTTTACCTCGCATCCATCGAATAGTTTCTCGAGCTCATTGTACACCTCCTTGTATGCTATCATGCTATCATTGACTGCATTACATTGGTTAATAACTTGCTGAGCCACCAATTGTGAGTCGCCAAAGATTTTTAATCGAGTTGCCCCGCAAGCTTTCGCCATCTTCATCCCATGTATGAGGGCTTCATATTCTGCTTCATTGTTGGATGCGTTGGGGAACGTCATCCGGAGGACGTATTTTAACTTGTCGCCTTCAGGTGATATAAGTATCACTCCTGCGCCAGCTCCTTCTACTCTTTTGGACCCATCAAAGTTCATGGTCCAAGTTCTCGACAAATCTGGTGGTCCCGTGTTTTGCAGCTCCATCCACTCTGCAATGAAATCTGGCAAAACTTGTGACTTGATTGCCTTTCTTTTTTCATACGTGATGTCCCGAGGAGAAAGTTCTATTCCCAAAGGGAGACACGCCCTGTAGCTTCTGGATTGTTCAGTATATTTGAAAGAGGTGCTTCGTTGACTACTATTATCGGGTGTGCCGAAAAATAGTGGCGCAACTTTCTTGCCGTTGCGATTACTCCATATGCTAGTTTCTGGTACTGCGGGTACCGCTGTTTGGAAGGCGATAAAACTTCACTGATGAAATAGACCGGCCTCTGCACTCCATGGAGTTTTCCTTCTTCTTCTCTTTCGACAACTAGCACCGTGCTAACCACTTGGGGTGTGGCTGCAATGTACAACAGGAGAGGTTCCTTTTCCTTCGGCGCCACTAAGATTGGTGGTGTCGAGATTGTGCGTTTCAGATCCTCAAAAGCTCTATCAGCTTCTTCGTTCCACTGGAATTTCTCCCCTTGCTTTATCAGAGCGTAAAACGGTAACGCCTTTTCTCCCAGCCTGGCGACGAATCTGCTCAAAGCTGCGACTCGCCCAGTTAGTTGCTGTATTTCTTTCAACTTTGTTGGCTTCCTCATTATTACGATAGCCTGTATTTTGTCGGGATTTGCTTCAATCCCTCTTGCTGAAACTAGAAACCCCAGAACTTCTCCTGCTGGGACGCCAAAGGAGCACTTCGTCGGATTCAGCTTGAGGCAGAATTTGTCGAGGTTGTCAAAGGTTTCCTTGAGATCTTCGATGAGCGTCGCCCCCTTTTTTGACGTTATGACAACATCGTCGATGTATACTTGCACGTTTTTCCCAATCTGTGTCGCCAAACACTTCTGCATCATCCTCTGATATGTTGCTCCCGCGTTTTTCAGACCAAAGGGCATTGTTATGTAGCAAAACACGCCGTAAGGTGTGATGAACGCTGTCTTTACTTCATCTTCTTCTTTTAATCTGATCTGGTTATAACCAGAATATGCGTCCAGGAAGGAAAGACGTTCACATCCAGCCGTGGAGTCGATAATTTGATCGATCCTCAGGAGGGGAAAGTGATCCTTTGGACAATGTTTATTGAGATACGTAAAGTCGACGCACATGCGAAGGACCTTAGTGTTTTTCTTCGGCACCAGTACTGGATTTGCCACCCATGTGGCCTCTGTGTGCAGCTCCTTGATAAAACCAGCTTCTCTTAGTCGATCAATTTCTGACAGCATGGCCTTGCGGTTTGGTTCCGAAAAACACCGCAAAGGTTGTTTGATTGGTCTCGCTAAAGGATCCAAATTTAGGTGGTGCTCGGCAAGTTCCCTGGGTACTCCTGGCATGTTAGCTGGACACCATGCGAAGATTTTCCAGTTCTCACGGAGGAACTCGACGAGCGCGCTTTCCTATGCGAGGTCCATGTCGTTTGCAATGGACGTCGTCTTTTTCGGGTCTGTCGGGTGAATCTGCACCTCCTTAGAATTTTTCTCAGTATTGAAAGTTGATTCTTTATTTGGCCTTCCAACGTCTGGCAGTACGTCGTAGTCAGTCATACTCCTTGACGCCAAATACTCAGCTTGCATCCCGAAAGTTTCTGATATCCGATGAAAATCCTTGTCGCATTTATCGGCCAAAGCAAAGCTTCCTTTGATTGTGATTGGTCCCTTAGGTCCAGGCATCCTCCATAGCAGGTACGTGTAATGTGGTACCGCCATAAATCTAGCATATGCTGGTCGTCCTAACAAAGCGTGGTACTGCGACGGAAAATCCACGACTTCGAACTCCAGCTTCTCGATTCTATAATTCTCTCGGGTTCCAAACTGAACGTCGAGGTTAATCTTCCCTAGTGGATAACTTGGTTTTTCCGGTGTGATACCATGGAACCTCGTGTCTGTTGGTTTCAGATTTGCTAGGGATATGTTCATCTTCCTCAATGTATCTGCATACATAAGGTTTAAACTGCTGCCTCCATCTATAAATACGCGAGACACATCAAATCCTGCGATGAGCACTGGTAGTATGAGTGCTGACTGTCCTGGTCGAGGAACTTGCTGTGGATGATCCGCGATGGTGAAGCCAATGTCTTGCCCTGACCAATTAAGATACTCGACTGTTGGTGGAGGCATCTTTTCTGCCATAAACACCTGTCGCGAGATTACTTTCTGAGTTCTGTTGGATGGCCTTCCCTTCTGAATCATCGAGACCGCACCGTTAGAATTAGGATCAACATAGGGCGGTGGTGGAGGTGCTGCCGCTATTCTGAGCTGATGTCGATTGTCGTCTGTAATCGCGGGAGGAGGTGGCAAATGAATCTCACTCCTGGGTTCTCGAGGATTTCTCTGTGCTGCCTGAGCATTAGCATGCCCTGCCCACCTTAACATCGCCTGGAAATTGCGACAATCTTTCTGCAGATGTCCTGACTGTCTTTTTCCGTTGCTGTCGAGGAAAAAGTGCATCTGACACGGCCCATTCATCATCTCTTCGGGAGACACGAAAGGCCTTGGGAACCTTGGCCCGCTATTTTGCCTATTGTTTCGAGAGTCATCTCTATTGTCGCTTCGCTGCTCATTGCTTCTTTGATAATCATCTCTATTGTTTCCTCCGGTATTTGCTCGGAAGCCTGCCGAGATTTGACCTGGAGCGTCATAGCTCGGGTATTGTCGAGGGAATCGTCGCCTTGGCTGATAATTTCGACCGCGGTCTTCCTCTGGCGACCTGTGCCGTTTGTTGTGAACAGCATCTTCTCCATCTGCCCATCTGTTTGCTATTTCCATTAAAGCAGATACTGTCTTTGGGTTGGTCCTCCCCAAGTCCTCGACAAAATCTCCACGCCTGATTTCTGCGACAAACGCATCTATCGCTCTCTCGTCAGATATGTTTTCTGCCGAGTTTTTGATGATGTTCCATCTTTGGATATATTTTCTCATTGGCTCGTCTGGCTTTTGTCGGCACGCTCTCAACTCCTCTAGTGACGCAGGTTTCTTGCACGTGGACCGGAAATTCTTGACGAACACGTCCTCGAAGCTTTCCCAGCTATCTATGGATCCTGGAGGATGTTTCTTTATCCAAGATCGTGCAGCTCCACTCAAATGCACCTGGATGCTTTGCATAGCTGTTGCTCTGGTTCCTCCTGTGAGCTTCACCGTCTCGAGATAATCAACTAGCCAATCCTCTGGATCTTGAAGGCCGTCGAATTTTTTGAAATTATCAGGTAACTTGAATCCCGAAGGGACTCGAGTTTTTCGCACTCTCCTCGTGAAGCACGGCAAGCCGCACATATCCTCGTCGTTTAATTCTGGGGACTGCCGATGTTCCCTCCTGCTTTGTCTCGCTCTATCGACTCTTGCTTGTGCTGCCGTGTCCCTTGCTCCACTTGGTCCTTCGGGAGCCGCCGCTGCTGCTGCCGCAGGTCGTGGACTATTTTGCCTTGCTGTTCCTTCAGGAGGTGTTGTCACAAACGCCGTTCCCATGGCTCCAACTCTTGCCATTGCCATGTTGTACAGTGCCTCCCTTGGATCTCCTGGGGGTGGTTTGGATGCAAGGATAAAAGCTTGCGTCGCCATATACCCAGCTTCTGGTGTCTTGGGTATGATGTTTCCTCTCGTGTCTATCGACATAAAAGACATGTCGAGGTTTTGCACCAAGTGCTCTCTTTCTGCTTCAGGTACGTTTTGTAACCTTGATCTTGCTCTGTTCCGAGCTTCTCTGTGGCTATCTCCCGAAGTTCTAGATTGTCGACTCAGCTCTGCCATTCGCCTACTTGATGCAGAGGCTGCCTACTTTCTTCTGTTTAGCTCGGCTGCCTGTTTTTCCAATTCCCTTGCAGCTCGTGCAAGCCTATATTGATATGCTTGTAATTCTTCTGGTGTGGCTGTGGTAGCCATTGGTTCTGAGCCATCCATAGCTCTTGCGGCTCTATCCCATGCTGCTTGCGGGAGTCGAACTCTGTCTCGTGGCTGTGACCCGATATATTTATTGCCTAGACCTCGTCGCAAATCAGAGGGATCAACGTATGGATTTCCCAAATCGTCGAAAGCTTCAGATGTTTCTTCTTGGTCATGGCTTGGCTCTCCGATAACATAAATCTGATGATATTTTGTATTCAGATCTATGTTGGGTTTGGTGACACCATCGTTAAGATTGGCGAAGACCTTGCCCACTGTAGTAGATTTGTCGATGAAGTTGTAGCTATCGACACTGCTTGAGCCATTGCTTATATATGAGTCCGCAGATGACTCAAACGACATGTCGCTGAAGATCTTGGCAAGTTTTTCTCTCGCCCTGGTGCTGATGAAGCGTGACGACGAAGTTTCTTCCTCTCCTGATTCGGTTGACGATGTATGGCTTGAAAAATCGGAATCGACCGCCGACGATCCCGACGAAATCAGAATTTCGACACGATACGATCCCTCTTTCTCGACGCGAAAGTGAAACCTTCCGAACGTCATCTCCATAGGTTCCTCCAGATACGCATATGCATCCAAACGGGAGGGCGGGTGAGGAACAAAATCAACAGGACCAGTAGCGATCTGTTTACCTCGATCCATTGCGTTGCTTGCGGTTGATGAAGTCGACGATTTTGAACGTGCCATCGAAATCGTATCCTTGACGCCTCTAATCCCCACAGACGGCGCCAATTGACAAGGTATTAACTTGTCAATGCCTACAGGTTGTAGACTAGGGTTTAGTTGGAAGTAGAGGGCAAGTAGATCTCGAAGGTTTCAGCCGAAAAGTACTCGACGATTATGAAAACTAGGGTTTTAGAATAATGATTTGATTCTCTCTGCGTCCCTCGACTCCCCCTTATATAGGAGGCGGAGCCGAGGGATTCGTGTCGTACAAGTTACAGAGTCCGGAAAGGTTTCTAACTCATCCCGCAAGTTTACAAATAACACTTCCTATTACAACTCTAGCTTTCCTTAATAATATCTTGGGCTTCCAAATCTTCTTATTCTTCGGGTAGTGGGCCTTCAGTAAACCCCGGGTACTATCTTCGGCAGGCCCATTTGGGATGCCTATGTCAGCGTGCGGCACTGCAAGGGGCGTGGGAAGGAGACTAGAGGACCACGACTTCATGATCGAGAGCGATCAGATGTGGATCCTTCTTTTTTTTCGTGTGGACCGTTTAACACTTGAACCGGTTTGTTGGTTTTTAGTAACCGAGGTCATGTTGACACAAAATCAACAACCTTGTTGAAGTGATCAATTTAAGAAGTTTAAGGTCTATTTTAGACCAAAAAATAGTTTTAGGACTAAAAGTGAACTCTTAGTAAAATTGAAGGACGAAAAGTGGACTTTCTTCTTATATGGAGTACCTGTTTTTTCCAATATACTCCATGAGATTTTCCATGTTTCGGACTTGTTTTGAGCATTTTCGGACTTTCTATGCGTGCTTTGGAGTTTGGAGCCCGAGCCTAACCCGGACATCATGCCTTGGGCCGGGCTACCCCGAGCCTATTCTAAATTCTAAAGAGCTCAAATCATCCGAAAATTCTACGAAGTCTCTTTGGATCAAAGAAGCGGGGAAAGGGAACAATGAGTCAATCAATGAAGATCTGCGCGCATTAGGCACCACCGGCGCCGACACACGGCGCACGAGTAGTAATCAGAACGCCGAAGGCAACGCTCTATATCTGCGTGTCCGTTAACGGTGGTACTTGCCGGCGGCGTGCTGGCGCGCGGGCAATGCGGCTGCTCACAAGGTGTTCGATGGAATGCGGCGGTAAGCTGAAGTCAGTGTTGCGCACGAGTGTGGTCCTCCGCGCGCTCTCGCCGAGCCGGTCTGGTCGGCGCAGCGGCGCAAGACGTATGCATTTCTTGCCCGGTCCGGCCTCGGAGGACGAGCGAGAGTACGCCCCGCCGCCGCGTGGCTGGTACCCGGCCGCCTACGGCAGGCTGCTCCGGCTCGCGGGGTCGCTGCGGGGCGTCGAGGTCGCGGACGGCTACCTGCGGCACGCCGCCACGGGGTCCCTCGTCACCGACGCGCACGCCGTCGACCGGATGGAGCACTTCGAGGCGCTCGCGGGCGAGTTCGCCGCGACCCGGCGCGGGCCGCCGCTCAAGGCGACGGCACTGAGCTCGCTGACCAAGGTGTGCGACGTGCTCGGCGTGTCGGCGCAGCGGAGGAAGAACGTGCGGCTCACCGTGTGCCCGCAGGTGACGCAGCACCACGTCTGGCGCGGCGCGCTCGAGGAGGTGCTCCGGGACCTCCGGGAAGACATGGGCGCGCTGGATGCCCCGTCCCCGGCGACCCAGATGGCCGAACAGATCGCGTCGGCCTGCGCCAGGTTCTTGTCGGACACCGCCGACGCGGCGACGTCCTCCTCGCCGTCATGGATGCGTCCGACGCCGTACAGGAAGCCCGCGCCGGCACGGGCCAAGACGTGGCAAGAAGTGCTGGACATGTTCACAGACCTGGCAAAGTTCCTCGCGACTGACACGCGGCTGGCCGGACATGCCCAGAAGGTGGAGGCCATGAAGGAGGGGCTGTACCAGATACACGACATCATCATCGAGAGGTCCATCGCCTTCAAGGAGGCGCGCCACCAGGACTGCCTGGTGCAGAGGAACCTGTCCAAGAACCTGGGCCACTCGTCCCGGGGCCTCTACACGCTGCTGCTCTTCTACCTCTACGGCACAGTCCGGGACATCGAGGTGAATATCGGCAGGAGCCTGTCCGGGAAGGATGGCAAGAATGTCACCGTGCACGCAGTGAAATTCCTCATCAATGGGGATGAACTTGCGGTCCAGAGCGGCATCAAGCAGCTGAGCCGCGCTCTCGGTGTCTTAAAGTTTGTTTGGGAGGCGGCAAATACCGACATTGTGACTACCGAGTACAGTGGCAAAGATTTCGTCGTCAAGAAAGACAACAGTGTGAAGGGAGTGTTGAAGCTTCAAGGGCATCTGTGGGGGCTTGGTGTTGAAGAGAAGGCAGTGACATACAGAGGGAATGTGTTCCATGTGCATCAGATACGACTGCCCTGATTTCCCATATTCGCAACATCCTATGTAAGTCATCAAGCTTCTCAAGATTAGCAGAAACCTGTATTCATTCAAAATTGATCATACAAGGACACAACAGATACAGGTATAACCTGAAATGCTACTCTCTTTCTTGAACAAAAATGCTACAGTATTTCTTTTCACTAGATCTCGTTGCGTGAATTTGTACAAGGACGAGGCAACTGTATCCTGACTCCTGAGGGGAAGATACATACAGAAAGGGAGAAAAAGAAAAAAGAGGCCCCTTAGGTTCTAACACCATAACCGAGGGAATATCTTCTCTTCCAGTATAAAGAACATGTACGGTTTGGAATTTCTATAATCTTCTTGGAGAATCAAATGTTTGTGTTATTTTCCGTTGAGGGATTTCGAGCCATGGATCTGAAAGATAGTTGCTTGCTCGAGTAGGGTAAAGTGCATTGTTGATAGGGCTGTAGTTGGCTGCTCCCGCTGAATATGCTGGATGAGGAGGTGAGGGCAAGCAACTCCGATTGGATTGCTTGTACTGCCGCGGCGGGCTACCGCACGGCGACACAGGCAGAGACATGTTCATCCGTATATTGGATGCATTGCTGAACAAGCCAGATTTACAGATTCTGTTAGACAATGTAAGAGATGCAATTTTATCATATTTTTAGTAAAAGTGGTAAAAGAGAACATACATAGCAGAAATCCTGCGAGTGGATATCGCTGGAATGGAAGCTGCTGTCATTGGCAAGTTTCTCATCCCGAGATTAGTATCCCGCAGAGGTGATAAGCTTCTGTAGGATGATAACGCGACGTTTGTCTTTACCTGAAACATAATCATAGCGGTGAGAAATTAAAGGACACCACACTCAATCTTGGGGTTAATCAATATGACAGATAATGGCCATCTAGCTTAACTGGTTATCATACAAATGCACAATCATCTTTTATACTTCCTCCGTCCGGAATAAGTGACTCGAATTTGTCTAGATTCGCATGTATCTACACACTAAAACGTGTCTAGATACATGCCAATCTAGACAAATCCGACTTGTGTAGATACATGCGAATCTAGACAAATTTGAGTCACTTATTTCCAGATGGAGGGAAATAATATTGATCACTACTATATGACAGTATATAGTCATAGACTGTAGATGTACCGTGGTTTTGTTGCCGTCGCTGGAAGTTGGAAACATATCCCTAGTAATGCCAGACCTGGAGCTCCTAACTGAAGCTTGGTCTTTGACCCAAGGATGTTCTATTAATTGAGCAGCAGTTGGACGGTCAGCAGGATCACGCTGCAAGCAGAGTTTCAGAAAGTTTTTTGCTTCAGAAGAAAGATGATCTGGGATATCAGGTATGTCTTTGCTGTTTCCTATTTTGAATATTGCAGCAACCTGTGACATTAATTGCAATAGCTTAGCAGACAGTCATCAGAAAGACAACCACCATAACCATGAAAAAAAATCATGGAAACAAACTCACCCCTTCGTACTGACTCCAAGGAGGCCTTGCAGTTGCCATCTCAAGAATGGTGCAGCCAAGGCTCCAAATGTCCACTGAAAGGCTATATCCGTTGGTATTCATGATAACCTGGGAAATAAATGGACATCAGGTGATGTTCAACTTACAAGGGAGAATACACAGGAAAATTACAGTACACTTTACCTCTGGAGCCATCCAGTAGGGACTTCCTTTGAAGGATTTGATAGATGTGTATGCTGATATCTGTATAAATATAAAAATATTCAATAATATGATATTTATATAAATAAAAGAAATTTCATATCGTTGGCATGGTATTAGTACTTACATGCTTGGCCATGCCGAAATCTGCAAGTTTAATGTCACCGTTAGGATCTACAAGTATATTTGCTCCTTTGATATCTCTGTGAGGAAGGTAAGCTTTAGTCCATAAGAATTAACAAATACAAGCAGTTTTATAAAAGGAAAGGACTGCCATCCTATCCTATGAACTTTGGTGACTTTCCAATACCTGTGCACTGTTTTCCGCCCATGCAAGTATGCGAGGCCAGAAAGGATCTGCGCAGTGTAATTCCGGAGGACTGTCTCCCCAAGTGGACCATATTCTTGAAGCAACTTATGTATAGAGCCCCCAGAAACAAACTCAAGATAAACTGAGAGTGTCTCAGTCGACTGCATTGCAATATAAACATATTCAGGCAACATAAAAAAAGTGTAGCAAATAAAGTATAACTCTTCAGAATTTACACCACAGTGGTTTACTGGTTTATGAGTAGGAATGAATATGTTCCAGTTTTTCTAAAATTTGCATCACCTCCTAAGTTTCAGATAACAGATTGTAATGACTGTGATTGCTGAGGTAACTTGTGATGTAATTACATGTTCAAGACTAGATCACAGTAAGATTATCATTTCTTCTTTTGTACTAACCAGTTCGCTGCCGTAGTACTGCACAATATTTGGATGCGAAAGCTGATTCAGAAGCAACATTTCCTGTCCATGAGGAGCAGTGTCAGTATGAAAGAACTAACACTGTTCCATGAGATTGATGCTAACTAATCCAATATGCTCCAAAGATGGTACCTGATTTAGCTGCCTCAGACACTCTTTTGAGTTTGAATCATCAGCAATAACCTTGACCTCTTTAATTGCACACATTTGGCCGCCTTCACTGCATTACATTTAAAGTGACAATTTAGTATACTGTAGAAAGGAAAGATTCAGCTACCGGGCAAGGGGAGAAAAATAAAATGCTGTGGATCAAAGTAAGCACCTGTTGAATCCGAGGTATACTTGCCCAAACGTACCACTACCTAACAACTTCCCCTTCTTCCACTGCGAATGAAGGGAACGAGATGATGAGCACGGGGTTCCTGGAGGAAGAGGAAGCGGGTGCGCTGAGCTTGAGCTCCGTGAATCATCCTGCCATCCAGTAGGGGATCCAGGGCATTGCCCGAACGCTCTTGAATGCACAGGCGAGGCTGGACAGTGTTGGCCTCTCGAACTAGGAGGAGAGCTCGGCATCCGTGTAGGGAACACAATCTCTGTCGATTTCCGACCACGGCAGTAGTTCGTTCGGTCATTGGAAAGATCCAAAGTGTTGAGCTGAAACTCTTTCCTTGGAGAAACAGAGGCTTCAGATGATCTGCTATGCTCCGAAACCTGATGGTTATTTGCGACGAAGCGCCCTTCTTCCAGCACAAGGCTTTGTTTCCGAGAATCAATCGCCAGCCTATTAAATTAGTCATGAAAATCAAGTATCAGTTGAAATGCAAATCTATGGAACCAATAGCTCGACAGGAACTGTTTGTTTAACGATCCTAGAGCTATCATCATTATCTTAAAACAATCATTGGGAGTGCAGGCATGTCCCCAAGTAATATTCTTCACTCCAAAGAAATAGAAAAAGTCAACAAGTATCGTCTGCCATGCTTGTAGTACACGGCTATAAGTTGTGGGGGCATACTTTTATTTGGATTAGTTTGCACATCAGCAATTTCAGATGAGATTGGGAAATCGGCAGCTGGAACTGCCCAGAAATTTAAAATAGTATAAAATATTGCCGTAAAGGCAGCACTAATCCAGTGCCAATGGAGATCCAAACGAAAAGGATTCGGTGTTGCAAGGAAGAATACAGCTTCTAATCTCTCTGTTAACAGTAAAAATTAACCAAACAAACGAAGCACAGGCAATAGCCATGTGATTTTCTAAGATAGAGTGAATCAAGGATTCAAGAAGATCCAGCTTTTCTTGGGAAGGTTAACAAAAAGATGCTGTTTGGCGCCACTGGGAAACTGGGTTGCGGAATCCGGTTCCAATTCGATTCATTCATTCGAATTAAATCATGAGCACGAACACACAACTTTTCGCCTTTTCGGGAGAAAAGCCAGCCAAACATGAGAGTTGGAGCTCTAGGCAAAGCAACGACCAAAAACCAAATCTCGAAACCCAGACAGACGTGAAGAACAGGAGGACTCCACCTTCAATTGCCGACCAAATTAATTCAAAAAAATAAGCATCTCTAAGAATAAATAAACAATTCAGCAGGGTAGCAGCAAGTAGAAGGGCGCAGCAGGAACGAAACCTTTACACCGAGAATTGAGCACGAGCGCACCAGCAAAAGCCCAAACTTTAGGCTCCCCTCCGCGTGAACCAACCAAACCAACCATCTAATACCGGCAGATTAACCAACCACTCTGCTGTACTGCCAGTAATACCTAATACGTGTCTGCCTCTGCTCTCACGTACCTGTAGAATCCGAGATCCGGCGGCTCGTCGGAGGCCGCCGATGACCCGAGGGACGAGCTGCCGCCGCTGGACGTGGACCCGGACGCGGAGGTGGAGGGCAGGGGCGACGGCAGGGACGCCGGCCGCGGCAGCGGGTGCCCGACCGCCTGTTGCAGCTGCTTCCCGCGGCCTTCCCTGGCGATGAGCGCCTCGTCGAAGCTGCTGGCCTTCTTGTTCTTGCTGCTGTCTCTCCGGACAGCGGTCCCGGCCGCGGGCGCCGGGACAGAGCCGCCGGGGCACGGCGGGTCCGGGCCCTTGGTCCTGGTCCTGCCCTTGCCCTTCCACCACGCCGGCATCCTGGCTTACCACACACGGCGCCGCCCTGGGCCGTGCAGCGCTCGTTGGGCACGCAGAGAGGGGGGTGATGAGGGGGAGGGGAGCGAAATGGGTATCGTCGTCGAGGGGAGGTGGAGGTGGAGGTGGAGACAGAGAGGCGTACACGCGCGAGAGGAGAGGAGGAGAGAGAGCGGGGGGTCTTGTAACGACCGGGGTCCCGTCGGCGGGGCCCACGCGCGGCGCTGCTCTGCTCTGCTCTGCTCTGGTCGGGCGGGCCCACCTACGCTGCGCAGCCGCCGCTGCCTCGGCTCGGCTCGGCTCGGCCTGAGTGCATCTCTCCAGCGGCGCGACGCATTTTAATGTCCGCGAGCCTCCGTTTGCGTCGCGCTGCGGACGCTAAAATGATCGTTTTTGTCCGCACGTCCGTTTGCGTCTGGGGTCTGCTCCAGCGGGGCGACGTATTTTTTTTCTTCTTCTTTTCCCTTTTCTCAATTAAACATAGTTTCAAATATTACATTTTGAAACATGATTTTACACAAACTAACACATAGTTACGAACATGGTTTACACAAACTAACACATAGTTTGAACCATGGTCGACACAAATATAAAAAAATTGTAAATAGAAACCAGTTGTGTTGATTTCCGTATGTTCGCTCCCAAGAAAGAACATTCGAGGGCACACCCAATCACCCAAACTGGAAAATCCAGCGGGAGGAGATGGTGCCCTTATTGGTTCTACCGATGAGGCGAATGCAGAACGTAAACCTCGACCATCGGCTTCGTTTGGCCCGTAGCGATTCGTCGCAAAGAAAGAACACTCGACGTTCTAACTATCGGTGTCTGAGCCGGAGTCGTCGATGTGGTAGTGCTCGCGGCCGTCGTGTCGTTGAACACCTTGACGATCATCTCGCCGTCCCCTTGTAGAGGAAGGTGAGCCGGCAGCCGGCTCGAGCGCGAGGTCGCGGCGAACTTGTCCCACCCCGTGTGTGTACATATTGCCCTCGCCCGTCGAACAGGACCTCCACGGTCCGGCAGGTTGCTGCAGCTGGCCTCCCGTAGCTGCAAGTGCGTCGGCTCGACGCCGTCGACGAACTCGGCGAACTTGTCCGGTAGCCGCTTGATGGCGAGTGGGTCGTCGTCGATGCGGAGGAGGAACTCGAAGCAGCGCTCCTCCTGCGAGGACGAGGAGGGCGCAGGCGACGGCGAGCATGGGGCCGTAGCTGCTCCACCACGGCGGCCCCTGCCCCGCCACGGGCACCAGGTGGCCGCGGCCTCGACCGCCTCGCCGGCCACCAGGACCGGCCATGGACTTCCTCGCGGGCTTGGCTGCGTCGCAGGAACACCTAGGCGGCGCTACGATCGAGCTTTGTGGCGGCTAGGGTTTCTTTGGAAGAGTGGATGAGGAAGAAGAACGCGCGCCCCCTTTATATAGGTCGGCGGCATGCGGTGGCCGCGGGACGCGTGGCGTCGCCATTAACGTGGTTGGCGGAGGTGGGCGGCCGCTCGGCAGCCGAGGCATCGTCGCCATTAACGTGGCGCAGAGTGCCGAAGCGACGCAGCTTTGCAGTCGCTGGCGCGTTTGAGAAGACGCATCGACGCAGGGTCGCTGCCAGGCGGGCCCGCCGAAACGTCCGCCAGATGCGAGCGGACGTTTCCGGCGTCCGCAGAGACGCATCCGAGGCACATATTTGGGCCAGGTTTGCGTCTCCGCGGACGGCCCGGTCACTTTGCAACCGTTTGCGTCGCGCCGCTAGAGATGCCCTGAACCTGTACGCGTAGGCGTAGCGTTCATTTGTCCCCTGCCTGGAAGCTGCACACGTAGGCGGATGTGCGCGAGTGAGCTGTGGGACCCGGACGCTGCTGGGGCGGCTGCTGGCAGGTGGGCCCGAGTTGCTAGTGAGGTGGTGGGGCCGGCACACACGGTGGTGGCGTGGACGTGGCTGTGACGTGTTGGGTGGGGCCGACAGGGACGCGCTGGTAGAGATGCACGCAAAGTGGGGTGGTTACCGGCCACCACCAGTGTTTTAAGACCACACTACTACTGGATACTCATACTGATAGGGCAATTGCTGACACTGACACAAGGGTGTCTCTCTCTCCCTCTCTCGTTCATGTACTATGATGTACTGTATTCATTTCTTCTTACGCATGTACCTGCACATTATTCTTATGCAATACACAAACATGTATCTACACGAGCGTCTTCTCTTAGAGCATGCCTACTCACGGGTCCCATAGGCCTACCAATAGCGTTATTAGATACCACATCTCTACCACATACTCCAACTACATGTACCGCATAACGTGGATGAGGTATGCTGCATTCGCTATTTCCGTCGCGAAAAACTAGGCGGTAGAACAAATTGCCTACAATTAGGCCGCCGCTTGCGTCGCCCGCTCCGCCAATGCCTCGACCGTGCCACTCGCGCCGCCAGTGCCCGTGCCCACCCTCGCTCCGTCCAGTCGCACTCGTTCGGCTCTGCCCCAATCGTGCCCGCCCTCGCTCCATCTGGCTCCCCCCTGGCCCGCTTCGGCCGACCAGCTCGTCGGAATCATTCTCCGGCGGTAGTACGTGCGGTAAAGACGGGAGTTCCGAGCAGAACATTTGCTCCCGCCAACCCTTTTTGTTCCAATAGGGTAGTGCTACAAATGTTTGGTCTAAATCCAGGTCTGTGGAGCATTTGGGCTCGGGATCGATGGGGTATTGCTGCATCCGAAATTGACCATCTCGCAAATGTACGGTTTGGGATGTTTTTTTTATCTGCTACTGCATACTATAGATTAGTTTCTAGTTTTGCCCCGAATGAGGTATCTGCTAGATATGCTCTTAGGGACGCTCGAATGAAAACCCGCGTCCAGTAGCAACCTCAATAGTGCCATTGTGTTTGACACCTCCCAATACTTTGCCTCAAACTTCTAGACTAACCTCGATGGATAGAAAGTGGACTGGGGCCACAACGGGCAAGCGGGCCACATGGGATAGGCCCACATGTAATGCAAGGGGGTGCCCTCGGGAGCGATCAATTGGGGGTTTTGTGTCTTGTGTCCGACATTACATACATAGGCGCGCACATGAGGTGCCTAGCCACAAAACATCCAGGGAGTGGTGACTAGGTATTCATTGTCATATGTGCGTTAGTGTGTGCCATAGAAGATCATGGGAGTGGACTAGTAGCCAATCCATCAACCAGCAGCTACATCACCCCACATAACCATGTTTTTTCATCAACTATAATGAATAAATTGCAAAGAAGACCAAATTATGAAAGTTTCCTAAGTGGCAGCACTCTATTGATGTAGTTGTCGGACGTTATATGGGTGCACGACGGGATATGCTCTTATGACACCAAAATTCCACGGAAAAGTGCTTGGAAACACCAGACTAATTTCTAGTAAAAATCAAGCGCCTAGCTCGGGAAAATAAATGGTTTGCTCTGCCCTTCTACTCCAACACATCTCTTCCACCACGTTTTCTTGTTCTCTTCGCAAGGGCCCGTTCTCAGGGTATCATACCTTCCTTTTCGTAGTTCCTCTTCCCTGAGATCCTCCATCACTTGCCGTGTTTTCCCCGCGAACTTCTCCTTTGAATCAAGAAGGTTACTTCGTGGTGGAGCTCGAGTTCATGATGTCGAGGTTCGAGAAGGCACTACGTGTATGGGGATGGTTCTAGTGGCACCTGATCTGTCTCCACGTGGCTCAAGCAAGCCAAATTTGTGGTCGGGGAGCCCGAGCCAAGGAAGGGTAGGTGGCTCCACCATTGATGGTTAGAGGTGTGTGAAACTAAAGTGTTTTGAAATCGCATAAGGCATTTTAACATGCTGCAAGTTTTTCTTGTGTGAGGATGAGTGACATGTTGTAAAGGTTTTGGGTTTATGCCTCGAGAAGAGGTTTCCTCGTGTTGCAAACACATTTCTATGGTGATGCTTGTTTGTTCAAATTTGATACATTCTGTTGCCCTCTCGTGTTGTGACTATGGAGACACATTTTCCGGGCATTCGTTGCAATGGACGGGGATTAGTTGTATACACGGTTATTTTTTATGCGTTGGCGGATTGGAGACCTTGTAAGACCTTTGTGATAGCGGGGGGGTAATTGTTGTGCGGACGAGTTTACCGTCTGACTTACCAACGAAGGTGAATCTGAAGGTGGGATGGTGGGGAGCTGCTAATTTCTCCTCCATTGCAGGTAGGTGGCTGGCGCCTGGCGCTCATCCAATTTCACCCTCTCGCGGATTGTTTTTCTCGGAGCTCTCCACGTGTCCACCTTTGGCGAGCGCACGTTAACTAGAGGATGGCCTGCAGTGCAAAAGCCGGATCTATATATCTATGAAACAAAAAAGAATTAGGTGCGAGGACGATTACAAAACGCACAAGCTGAGATTTGGAGCACGCCATAGCACTCCACCTAGCACTGTAGCAGGCAGCCCATAGATCGACCCATCGCTAGGTAGAGTAAAGAAGAGCTGAGGAGTAGCATTGGCGTCTCCTGCCCAGAATCAGCGAACGACGATAGTTTATCAGGGATCAGGCGCAGAACACAAGGTTCATGCACGTCGCACGCAGAACGGAAGGACGCGGCGTGGTTTTGGAGTGCGGAGGCCGCCGCCAGCCGTGGCCGTGGCCGTGGCTTCTTCGCGGCTGCTTCGGCCGGCTGAGCGAGCGTCAGTGGCGTGGGTGGGATGGCGCGCGCCCACCACCGTCCGTATCCGTCGCCACGCACCCATCGCCGAGCCCACTTGCGATCTCTCGCTGTCTCGCGCGGATTGCCCTTTAAAATCCATCGGCGTCCACATGCCCCAAATACGCACGCCGCCGTCGCCGTCCCCGTCGCCGTCGCAGTGTTCGGCCCCGCCACCGCGCGCGTGGAGAGAAGCTTCTAGCGCCGGTACAAATTTGAGGCCGCTAGGAGCTATGCGCTTTTCTTTCTCGCGCGCGGAAAGAAAATCTACCGTGACGTACTCCTAGGATGAAGTTATCTTACTACTAGACTAGATCGTCGCATGACGTACGATGAATATTCCACAATCTTTAGTCTGGTGTCAATTAAAGGCTAGCTCATGCTGGTAACTAAAAGTGACAAGTGATCGATCGATCTTCCTCCCGGCGCCTGTCCAACCTTGCATGCAAGAAAAAAGAGGCATGATTCCAAAAGATTGTTCCATCGTTGCATCAATTGCACCCGTCCATTTCATATTTGTCTTCGTTGATTTAGGTAATAGCGCAAAGTTGTATACGTCGGCGATAACTAATGTGTGAAACGGGGGAAGGCTCATTTTGTAGCCGATAAACGAAGGCACAATTCTTTTTCGAAATTTGGGGGGGGGGGGGGGGGGGGGGGGGTTTGCAGCCGTTTTGTTACAAAGTTTCAGAAGTTCAGTAGTAGTTGTACATCTCATGGATCGCACATGGTGAACATAAATATTAACTAGCGAAAAAACATGAAATTAAGCGACAATGCATCTTGTGTTCTTCTATAAAGCTGTCTACCATCTTTGTTGTAAAAAAGCCCGAGCAACCTTCTCCATTGGCATGCATCCAGAATACTTATGGGTCCGTTACGCCCCCGGCGGAATATAGCACCACATGTGAATCCAATGTGTACATATACCGATAACCTGTGAAAAAGAATGAGCATACATGTTCTCGTTGAAATAATGTCACTTTCAGCGATTTCAAATAGCCCACATCGAACCACAAATACCCGTTGGGCTATGTTATTTCGTTGTTTTCTCTACCTTCACTTAGCTAATTCCAAAACATATTTATAATATTAACTACTGGTGAAATATAAAAAAATACGTTGAACAAACCAAGACGAACGAAGGGACAATAAAAAAAATAAAGACATGCTGAGCTTATCGTTTTAGATTCGCTATGAAAAATAAGGTAGGAAAACTAATTTGTATCATAAGCCGTGAGCATGTCACAATGCAAACAGCAGAGGTTTAAGCAATCTATTCTTGGCATGATACAATGAGTTAGGTGGAACATGACAATGTTCACGGGTTTGGTTACTCAAACGAAATCAAAATTCTGAGATTCCTAAGAACCTCTTCATACTTGCAAAAACAAAACTATAGATTTTGCCCAATTTGATCAGACTACTACACAGGGATTGGGTGAAATCCTGCCGTCTGCCATCAAGCTGCCCCATTTCCAGCGCACTAGCTGTGCGCGAATATTCCAGCTGAGAACGAACTTGGATTGGATCATCCACTGAAGCATATATAAGCACGGATCGACGTCCTTATCCGCATCCACATGGCCGGATTAAAGTTGAAGCACACTCACCTCATCGATCGGGGTTTCGATTAATAGCACGTTGAGGCCGGAAGCGGTACCACCCCACCATCGCCACTTGCCAAGCTTTAAATAAGCTTGTGTTTTGTTTTGTAGCCGTGGGAAACGTTTGGCCGAGCTTGGCCGGATCCACGTACTGTTTCGACGTGCATACCTGAACGGTTCGGCAGGATAAAAACAAAGCGAACCAAACATGACCATGACGCTTTTACTATCTCCGTGTATTATTATGATGTCAGGCATACGTGCCCTCGAGGTAAGCTAGCTCTCGGTTTAAATATACTACCACTGGCCGGCTATCCTAATGTAGATCCTGATGGAGTGATGTGTCTACAATTTGCACACTCTTATATGATCATATATCTCTTTTGCAAGTGAGGTACATGGTTGAGACTTCAGAAATCTCGCCGAAAAACGGTTATTCTGCTTACCGCCGACAAAAGTTCATACCAGACGAAATATATGTTGGATTATTAGGCAATTTCCGTGTGAGTTTAATTACTGAAAGCAACATTACAGATGCACAAGTATACTTAACCATACACACCAGACTAAGCACATGCATCAGATCTGAACATGGAACAAGTAGCAGTGCAAGGTAGGAGAGGGAAATCACGTACATCGCGACCGGGAAGGTCGCACCAGCAGTAGCACCACCACCACCATGGGAGTTGTTGATGTCGCCCATGGTGTAGTCGAAGTCGTCGATGAAGCAGACGAACCGACGAAGATGAACACGAACAGCAGCGAGCAGTCGCGCCGAGACGCTCCCCAAAAACCTTATCGCCCGTCTCCCGGTGCAGGATCTCAATGGACGGGGTTTCGGAGGCCTGCTCTCCCGGACGGCTGTGCACGCAGTCACCGGGATGGGGAAGACTAGAGAGTAGCACAGCAAAAGGAACTTCACGAGAGAGATCTAAGAGCACTGTTTTCCAGATCTGATCGATCTCCTTGTATAGCCCGGGAGGAAGCCGACCCGACCGCGTTGACACGCATAGGAAGCCAAGGACACGCGGCGAGCATGCACATGCAGGTCGACACATACCCAACACAGTTGGTGCACCAAGCAAAAATTTAGGCTTCCTTGAGTGTGTCTCGAACTCGAACTCGAGTCACGAAACGCGACGTGCATGACGTGACGTGACGTGACGTGACGAGCCGAGACGGGCGGGCGGAGGAGGAGGAGTGCGCGAGGGCTCCTTCTATTCTCACTCACTTGGAATGACTAGAACAGCAGCCCTTATATACCACTCCAACTCTCTCCCAACTAGCAATGTGGAACTAAACTTTGTCCCCCAAGGCTGTCCCAAGCTGCCAACGTGATGGGCCTTGAGATTTCAGGAATTGTAGACCATATGGGTTGCCTTATTGGGCTGCAGCCCATCTACATTCAACAATATATGGGTATTTATATAATTTGCTTGATCTTAAATATTTTAGAATTTTTTGGATAGATTTATAAATTTATTTGAAAAATCTCGAGCGGTATTTTGAACAGTAATTCTAGTATTCCAAAAACCGATAATACCGTGCCCATTGCTGTCTTTTTGCAACCGAGAAAATAACATTGGATACACAACGGTGGCCACAAAGCACTGCCCCTCCATTTCATAAATCCTATCATAGATTTACTATAGATTTTAACTAAAACCGCGATAAAATTTGTGGAAGGAGGGAGTAATCATTAATGATTTGGTAAATATAGTCACTCTGTTTGAATGAATAATATGCGTGTTCCAAGATCTATCTATGACAAGAATTAGTATGTATATATATGGGATGTTTGATATAGAGTCGGTATCATTAAAAAACTTTTTTAAACATGAATCTAACAATATTAATTGTGATGTATAATCGAGATATTGTTGCTCAAATCTTCCGATCAAATTTCGTCTTGAAAGGCTTGTGCACCTTATTCATATGAACGGAAGTAATAATTGACTAGGCACTTTCATCATATTGGTGTTTTGGTTGAACCGCTCGTAGCATGCAATTCCACACGGTTCTGGGTTCAAATTCTAGCCAATGCAACATTAAAAAAAATTACGGCCTCCCTATAACATCCAATGATCCACATCCAAAAAATAAGGCATCGGGTCTAGACGTAAGGTGAGTTGAATATGATTGCCTAAACTATTCCATCACATCGATCTTTTGGTTAAACTAGTTAGAGCATACAATTCTACATGATTTGGTTTAAACTCGAGCAATTCTCTTGGTGTACCCGACATCAGTTCCAAATGACCCTGCTCATTTAGAAAAACGAAGCACCAAATCTTAGGGAATGTTTAGTTGGTGCCCAAATTTGCCCTCCAATTTTTTGGCAGCCCATGAAATTTTTATCCTTGTTTGATTGGTTTCCTATGAAATGTTGCCAATGGGTTGTTTTGATTAGAGCCTCGAGTTGCCGTGCAAAAAAAAAGGCGTTAACTGAGCGGTTTGTTGGCGGCATCCAAATGGCCCCAACTCTTCTCACATTCTCTTTACAAATGTTGCCAACTTTTTGGCCAACATTTGGGCTAAGGAATCTCTAACCAATATTTAGGCTAGGCAATGGTTAGAGCATCTCCACCGGCGCCCCCGATAGCGGTTCCTATAGCATTTTGGGGGCCGGCAGTGAAAATGGGCTCGCACCGGTGCGCCCCAAACGGCGCCGGCCAATTTTCGAGCCCAATAGAATCGGCGGCAACCCCGTGCTGGCCCCTTCGCCAAGGGCGCGAATTGGGCGCGCCGGCACCTCGTGGCACGTCTGAAAACGAGTGTGGGCTCCGCCTGGTAGCATGACACACCGTTTTCCCACCTCCTACACACGCCCAAACCGACTCCCACCCCTCTAGATCGCCACCGTCGTCGTCGCCGCCGCGCCCACCCTGCTTGCAATAGACACCGCCGACTGTCTAGGAATCGCCGTCCATCGACACGGCTGCCACCCCCTCGACCGACGGCCGTTGTTTTGCCCGGAACAGAGCTCGCCGCCACCGCGATAGTATCGCCCCGCCCGCAAGGTGTTCGTCCGATTGCCGCGATGGACATCGACGACGAGATGATGGTGCAGTTGTTCACGGAGGAACAGAACGCTCAGGCTGTTCGGCGGCAACAGCAGCAGCTGATTCTGACGAACATGTTGCTCGTTCGCCAGCCTTTCTTCGTCGTGCCTTTGCGCGGCGGCTCAAAGCCAGGCAAGAGGAGGAACATCAACCGGCATCGTGAAGCCGGCGCAATGCTGCTTGACGTCGACTACTTCAATGACGACGCGACTCATTCGCTGAAGGAATTTTGGCCCCGGTTTAGGATGAACAAGGACATGTTCTTGAAGATTGTCCACGACGTCACGGAGTACGACACATACTTCACGGCCAAGAAAGATTGCACAGGTTTGTGGGGCTTTACCTCAATTCAGAAGTGCACTGTTGCAATACGCTGTCTTGCATACGGAGCTCCTCCAGATACAGCCAATGACTACCTACGGATGACAGAGTCGACATGCACAGAGACTCTCTACAGGTTCTGTCGAGCCGTCGTAGCGGTGTTTGGTAAAGACTATTTGAGAGCACCAAGAGCAGATGATACAGATCAGATCTTGCAGAAGAATGCAGCAAGAGGGTTTCCTGGGATGCTCAGAAGCATTGACTGTATGCATTTGGGATGGAAGAATTGCTCTTTTGCTTGGCAGGGGATCTACAAGGGCCATACTAGTGAGTGCAGTGTCATTATTGAGGCGGTGGCAGACCAGGAGCTTTGGATTTGGCAGGAACAAACAATGATATCAACATGCTGCAGCGCTCTCCGGTGTTTGCCAGGCTAGCTGAGGGACAAGCTCCTGCTGTGAACTTTGAGGTAAACGGCCACGCATACAACAAGGGGTACTATCTAGCTGATGGTATCTACCCGACGTATGCTACATTTGTGAAGACAATTCCCTCTCCATCAAACGAGATGGAAGCCTATTTTGCAACATGCCAGGAAGCAGCACGCAAGGATGTTGAGCGTGATTTTGGGGTGCTTCAGCAGCGTTTTGCCATTGTCAGGTACCCTGCTCTCACTTGGTCCGAGACACATATGTGGGAGGTGATGAACGCCTGTGTGATCATCCATAACATGATCATTGAGAGCGAGCGTGACACACATGTGCAGGATGATCATCCATTTGATTATCAAGGGCCACTAGCTGAGGTAGAGCATGTGCCCCAAGAATTTGCTGCTTTTCTTCATATGCACAATGAAACTCGAGATGCAGGTGTCCATGCACAGCTGAAGGCGGATCTAGTTGCGCATTTGTGGGCAAGGAGAGGAGCAGCCAACTGAAAGAATATCTCTCACATTATGTTTTGTGTGTTTGATGTCAATATATGTGATACACTAATGTTTGTTTAAGTGGTACAGGGATTACATAGATACATTTTCATGTGTGTTGGATGTGGTCAGTTCTGTCAAAAGAAAGCAGAAAAAGTTCATCAGGCCGGATAATCCGGGCCGGATATTGTGGAAATATCCGGCCCCCAGTTTTCGACTAAATCTTTGAGGAAAAACAAGTCGGTATAGGGGCCGGACATTTGCCCGGATATTGTCCCGGTTTTGTTCCAGGGCCGGAATATCCGGGCCGGACTTTTTGGAAATATCCGGGGCCCTCGAATTTGGCTAAGGACCTGAAGAAAAACAAGTCTGGCATAGGGCCGGACATTTGGCCGGATTTTGTCATGGTTTTGTCCCGAAGGCCGGATTATCCGGGGGGGCGGATTATCCGGCCCTTACTTAGGCCGGAATATCCGGGCCCCCGGATGCTGCAACGGCTCATTTTCTGGGGGGGTATAAATACCCCCTTCTTCTACCTTGGAGGCTTGCTCAATCATTACACAAGAAATCTGCCAAGCCACCTCCATTAGAGCCACCTCAAGAAACACAAGATTTGCAAGATCTCCTTCCTCCCCCAACCAAATCTCTTGATCTTTGGAGATTCGAAGGAGAAGACACCGATCTACATCCTCACCGAAGCGTTTCTCATTTCCCCCTCTCTTGTTTGAGGGATCTCATGCTAGTGTTCCTATTTGGTTCCCTAGTTGATTTGTGTTGATGTATTGTTGATTGATTGTTGTGTTGTAACAGATTTGGGAGCCTCCAATTCGGTTGTGGATGTGTGCCCCAAGAACCTTGTAAAGGCCCGGTTTCCGCCTCGAGGAAATCCCTTAGTGGAAGTGGGCTAGGCCTTCGTGGCATTGCTCACCGGAGATCTGAGTGAAGCCTTCGTGGCTGTTGGTTTGGCTTTCGTAGCAACCACACTCCTCCAAACGTAGACGTACCTTCTTGCAAAGGATGGGAACTACGGGAATCATCTCCGTGTCATCGCGTGCTCCACTCTCGGTTACCTCTATCTTATTCTATCTCTTATATTGCTTAGATATATCTTGCTTAGTTGCTTGCCTTGTCATATAGGTAAATTCACTTAGTTGCATATCTAGAGAATTTACCTTTGTGTCAAGCCTAAATTGAAAAAGAACTAAAAATTGGTTAGCACGTATTCACCCCCCCCTCTAGGTGCGGCATACGATCCTTTCAATTGGTATCAGAGCCTCGGCTCTTATTTCGGGCTTAACCGCCTAAGAGTATGCCGGACGATGGACCTTCGGAAGGGGAGGCTAGGTCGGTCACCATGGATGATATCAATTCGTTGAAGTCATCCATGGATGCTCAAATGGAAAGCATGAGAAAAATGATTTCCGAGCTTTTGACTCCTCCCCGTCCCATGGCTCCCACCATAGAGGTTAATGTCACGGATGCGGTAGTAGAGGGTGATACTTCGGTATTACCTTCCGCTACCACACCCGAGGATGGTGATAACTTAAACACCATCAAACCCCCCATTGCATCTCCCAAGGGAACTAGTGGAAGTGAGAGCTACAATCGAGTACCTCCACCTTTCCTATCTCCCGATATACCGGTTCCCCATCCTCATATAAACATCCGGGGCGACCCACCTAAGTTCTCCGTTAATGATTATGATACTTGGCAATTTGAGTTTAGCTCTCATGTTCGCAGTGCCTCCAATGAACTTTGGAGAATCATCGTGGAAGGCTTCAAGCCTTACAACCCCGACAAGTTGACTAGAAGAGAAGCGGTTGATAGTCAACTCAACAACACCGCCTTGCACATGATTCAAACTGTTGTGGGGACAAAGGAGTTGTCTCGTGTTTGGCATTTCACCACCGCCAAGGATGCTTGGGATGGTTTGGCCACGAGTTGCATTGGAAGTGAGAGCACAAGAAGGAACAAGTATAATGCTCTTCGGAATAAAGCCGAAGGATTCATGAGGCTACCGGATGAAGACCATGAAGACATGTATGGAAGACTTCTCACCGTTGCCGATGCCTTTCAGAATGTTGGTGCCTCTCACATTAATGACTCTTGGATCAAGGAGAAGTACATTGAGTGCATGATGCCGTTTGAGCCTATTGATGTCAAGACTCTTGTCGGAAGAGAATGCTATCCCTCCCTCACCTCTCAACAAGCCGTGCACGAGATGCAAGCTCTCAAGGTGCTTGAGCAAAACTCTCATGATTCCCGCAATCATGCCATTGGGATGACAAAAGGGTCCAACCTTGCCTTGGTGGTCAACCCCGTGCAAGAAGTGATTCCTCAAGAATCTTATAGGGCATCTTGGAGCATGACCTATCCGGAAGACCACTACCATGACCACATGGCGTTCCATGCAAACACCTTTTGGATTGATCCTTCCAAGGCCAAGGAGGACAACATCAAGAGAAACAACTCAAGGGGTCCCTCAAGCTCGGGCCCAAGAACAAGATCTTGCTACAATTGTAATGACAAGCGCCATTTCATTGCCGAATGTCCCTATGAGAATAGGGAGACTCATGGTGGAAGGCTCATCCCCAAGGACAAGAGCAAAGACTCAAAGGGCAAATATTCAAAGCCCCCCAACAAGAAATTCTATAACAAGAACAAGAAGGGCAAAAGGCCCTCAAGGATTGTGCTAGTGGCTAATGAAGAATATTCTTCCGATGAGATTGAAAGTGCTAGTGATGATGAAGAGGAAAGCTCAAGAGAAGTGGCCGCCATTGTCACCACCAACATTCCCTCTTCCTCTCTCTTTGATTCACCCAATGAGAACCCTCAACGCAAGAATGCACATTGCTTCATGGCAAGGTCCACCTTGGACACATCTATTGTGCTATCAACTCAAGAAGAGTATACCTCCGGAGATGAAGATGTTGATGATGAAGAAGATGCAACCTCAAATGGATTGGTTGCCCTTGCCTCCCTCTCTACTAAATCTTCATCAACAAGTGAATCTCCCAATGAGGTCATTCATGTGGAGGAAGAAAGTTGCCTCATGGCTAAATCTTCCGAGGTATCATCTCCCAACCCCTCTACGCCTAACATTTCTAATGATCTAGGGGTTGACCCCGCTAGTCTAAAAGTGAAACAAGAAATGCTAGAGTTTGATGATTTCATTAGTAACCTAAAAGGTAACACTAAGAAGCATGTTTCAAGTCTCATGGTTCGTATAGCTCAACTAAATGATACTCTTGAGAAAAAGTGCCAAATAGAGAGAGAAGACTCTCTAGAAATACATGCTCTTAAAAATGCTCTTGAGGAATGTCAAGAAACTATAGCATCTCTTGAAGAGAGACTAGAAAATCTTGAAGAACGTCAAGATAAACTTAACAAGCTCACTAAAGCTAGAGATCTTGCTAGAGCTAAGACTAAAGTGCTTATAAAGGAAAAGGCCAAATTTGGTGTTGATCATGAGAAACTTGTGAAGGATCTAGATGAACTAGACAAGGCTCACAAAGCCTTGAAGAGTGAATACTCTCTCCTCTCCGAGTCTTATGAGCAACTTCAAATTAGGCTTGCTTCATATGACATACCTAGTACCTCTACTCCTTCATGTGAACATGCAAATATTATTGAGGAAAACGCTAGGTTGAAAGATGAACTTGCTAAGGCCTCCTCTCCCCAAAATAAACTTTCCTTGGATGATCTCTTGAGTAAGCAAAGGTCAAACAATGGGAAGGAGGGACTTGGTTTTAATACCAAGGCTAAGAATGCAAACAAGAAAAAGGCTAAGCCCGCACATGAGAAAGCTAATGGTGAAACCCGAAAGGGCAAAACCATTAATGATGATGGTGCGGGAATAGATAACCCTCACTATGTTCTCTTTAAAGATTATTATGGTGATGTTTATGCTAAATATGTTGGTCCATATGATGGTTATGTTGCTTGGTCTATTTGGGTCCCAAAGACCCTTGTTGCTAACAAAAGAGGACCCATTGAAAAATGGGTACCTAAATCCAAGAATTGATCTCATGTAGGACTATGCCATGAGGTTCAAAATGGGTACTTGATAGTGGATGTACAAGTCATATGACCGGCGGCAAGAACCTCGTCAAGGAGTTGAGGCCAAACATAAATCATATCACCGTCTCCTTTGGCGATAATTCTACATCCGAGGTATTGGGTTTTGGCAAGGTTGTGGTTGCACACAACATTACTCTTGTGGATGTCATGCTTGTCAAAACCCTTGGTTACAATTTGCTTTCCGTTTCCGCCCTTGGCAAGATGGGTTTCGCCGTCTTTATTGATAATGATATTGTGGTCCTCTTGTGGAGCAAGACTCTAAAAGTCGCATTCGTTGGGTATCGCGAACACAACTTGTATGTGGTGGACTTTTCGGGGACCACCACGACAAGTGCGATGTGCCTATTCGGAAAGGCGGACGTGGGTTGGTTGTGGCATCGCCGCCTAGCCCATGTCAACATGAGAACTTTGCAAAGTCTTCACAAGGGGAACCATATTGTGGGACTAATGGAAAATGTGTCTTTTGAGATCGTGTTTGTAGGGCTTGTGTTGAAGGCAAAATGCATGACTCTCCGCATCCAAGCAAGACCATCATCTCTTCCAAGAGGATCTTGGAGCTCCTTCATGTGGATCTCTTTGGTCCCGTTACTCATGCAAGTCTTGGTGCGAAGAAACATTGCTTGGTGATTGTCGATGACTACTCAAGATACACTTGGGTCTACTTTCTCAAGACGAAAGATGAGACTCAACAAATATTCATTGACTTTGCTACCGAGGTGCAACGCCAACACAACCTCCTCATTATGGCAATAAGAAGTGACAACGGCTCCGAGTTCAAGAACTACACACTCAATGATTTTCTTAGTGATGAGGGGATTCGCCATCAATATTCCGCTGCTTACACCCCTCAACAAAATGGTGTTGCGGAGAGGAAGAACCGGACTCTTATGGATATGGCAAGGTCTATGATGGCGGAGTATAAATCCCGCTATAACTTTTGGGCCGAAGCCATCTCCACCGCTTGTCACTCCTCTAACCGGCTCTATCTCCGCAAGGGCTTGAACAAGACTCCATATGAAATACTCACCGGGAACAAGCCTAATATCTCATACTTCAAGGTGTTCGGGTGTAAGTGTTTCTACAAAATCAAAGGGGTTCGTTTATCTAAATTTGCTCCTAAAGCTTTGGGGGGTATATTTGTTGGTTACGGTGCCGAGTCTCACACTTATAGAATCTTTGATATAGCCTCCGGGATTATCATTGAATCTTGTAGTGTGAGGTTCGAAGAAAATGATGGCTCCCAAGTGGGGCAAGTTGATGTTTGTTCAGGTGATGAAATACCTCAAGATGCCATAGTAAGAATGGGTGTGGGATTTTTCCGCCCCGTTGAGGGACACGGTGTGGCGTCTCGGGAAGGACTATGCTCTACCACGGTGGAGCCCTCATCTTCTCAACATCAACAAACCCCATCAAGTGAAGCAAATGATGCACCAACCCAAGAACAAGAACAAAACCCTCCTTCTTGTGTGCAAGATCAAGGACAAGATCAAGGACAAGATCAAGGTCAAGATCAATCAAGAATTCATGATGGCTCCGACGAGTATCCATTTGATATTTGCTCCGCATTAAATGATGTCCAAGATCAAGCACATGAGGTTGAGCTCTCTCAAGAAATTGAAGTTGCTCAAGTTGAAGGTCAAGACGGGGACCCAAATGATCAAGTTGATCAAGTGACACCTCCAAGGCCAAGAAGAACCAAGGAGGAGATCGAGGCCCATCGTCTAGCAAGAAGAGAAAGGCAACTTGAGCGTCTTGAACACACACATGACAAGGTTCTTGGTGATGTAAGGGCAAAGGTTTCCACAAGAAGGCAATTGGCTAATTTTAGCAACCATCATGCTTATATCTCCTTAGTGGAACCCAAGAAAGTATTTGAAGCCCTTGAAGATTCGGATTGGTTGGAAGCTATGCACGAAGAACTCAACAACTTCAAGCGCAACAAAGTGTGGACCTTAGTAGAGAAGCCAAAGGAGTGCCGCAATGTTATTGGCACTAAATGGATATTCAAGAACAAGCAAGATGAGTTTGGCAATGTTGTGAGGAACAAGGCAAGATTGGTGGTTCAAGGGTTCTCTCAAGTTGAGTGAATTGACTTTGGAGAAACCTATGCTCCCGTGGCTCGCCTTGAGTCCATCCGTATCCTTCTTGCTTATGCATCGCATCATAACTTTAAGTTACAACAAATGGATGTGAAAAGTGCATTTCTTAATGGTCCTTTGCATGAAGAGGTTTATGTTAAGCAACCCCCGGGGTTCGAGGATCCCAACTTTCCTAACCATGTCTACAAGCTTGATAAAGCCCTTTATGGTCTCAAACAAGCTCCTAGAGCTTGGTATGAGCACCTTAAGGAATTATTGGTAGACCGTGGGTTTGATGTTGGGCTAATCGATCCCACTCTTTTTACTAAGAGGGTCAATGGGGAGCTTTTCGTTTGCCAATTATATGTTGATGATATTATCTTTGGCTCTACTAACAAAGCTTTCAATGATGAATTCTCAAAGCTTATGACCGATAGGTTTGAGATGTCTATGATGGGAGAGATGAAGTTCTTCCTTGGTTTTGAGATCAAGCAATTGAGAGGAGGAACCTTCATCAACCAAGCAAAATATCTCCAAGACATGCTCAAGAGGTTCAAGATGACCGAGATGAAAGGTGTTTCCACTCCTATGGTTACCAAATGTCATCTTGCACTTGATCCCAATGGTAAAGAGGTGGATCAAAAGGTATATCGCTCCATGATTGGATCCTTGCTTTACCTTTGTGCATCTAGACCGGACATAGTGTTGAGTGTTGGTGTGTGTGCAAGGTATCAAGCTTCTCCTAAGGAGAGCCACATGATAGCTCTCAATAGAATCTTTCGGTATTTGGTTGATACCCCAAGATATGGTATTTGGTACCCCAAAGGATCAAGTTTTATTCTCAATGGATACACCGATGCGGATTGGGCGGGAGACAAGGATGATAGGAAATCAACCTCCGGGGCATGCCAATTTCTTGGTAGGTCCTTGGTGTGTTGGTCATCTAAGAAGCAAAATTGTATATCTCTCTCCACCGCCGAAGCCGAATATGTTGCCGCCGCAAGTGGATGCACTCAATTGTTATGGATGAGGCAAACTTTAAAGGAATACGGTGTCATTTGTGACAAAGTGCCTCTATTATGTGACAATGAAAGTGCCATCAAGATTGCCTATAATCCGGTGCAACATTCAAGAACGAAGCATATTGAGATCCGGAATCATTTCATTAGGGATCATGTTGCCCGTGGTGATATTGAGCTCATCTATGTTCCTACCAAAGATCAACTTGCCGATATATTCACGAAGCCTCTTGAAGAAGCAAGGTTCACTTATTTGAGGAATGAGCTAAACATCATTGATTCAAGGAGTATAGCTTGATCATCTTGCAAACACACCTTCGTCTCAAAACTTTATTTGGTTTAGATGTGGGCATGGAAATAGGAGGAGTGCGGTTTAAATTATTGAGCTATCCCTCCCCCCATAATGCCAACATTAAGAAATCATTCTCTTTATATCATATGTTTATATGTAAGCTTCAATGATGAGTAGTGACTTGGGCCCAAGATATATCTTCGCGGTGCCATGTCACAACACTCATATATGGTGGCCTAGGCCACCACACTCTTCTTTGTGAAGAGTTGGAGTTATTTGGATCTTATCGCCTTTTATTTGACAACTCCATGTTCTTATGGGAAATCACTCTAGTTTGGCCTTATTTGCTCATATCTTGCAAACTTGAGTGATCATGTACCATTAACAGTTCGTATCTTCTAAACCTAAGCCTACTCTCTCCTATAAGCCACTTCCATCTTGCTCATTTGTCATGTTTGGTAAAAACTTGGAGTTTGAGGATTTTCGGTCGGATGATCTAGGTTGCCCCATCTTATTGGTAAATATGCTTCCTATATGTGACGTGATACATTATTGCATCACATATGAGTTTATGCAAATAACCAACTAAAGATAGGTAGGATTTCCGGCGTTCTGGAAATTCCAGAAAACCGGATAATCCGGCCCCTTGGCGACCCGAAAAATCCGGCCCGGCCGGATTATCCGCCCTGAACTAGGGCCGGATTATCCGGCCTGGGCAGATCATGAAAGGACTGAGGACGAGGCCGCGGGGGGGCAAACGGTTCACACCACCCCCCACGCGCCTCTCTCTCCTCTCTCTCCTCTCAAGGTCGCCAGAACTCCTCCTCCTCGCCGGAGACGCTCCGTTCGCTCCCTCTCGAAGTTTTTGGGTGGATCGGGTGCCTCTCCTCCCTAGCTACCTTCTCCTCCAAGCGGTTTCCACAATGGATGTGGGTATGATTCACAATCTCTAACCCTAGATGTTGTGTTTTATATGTTCTATTTTCTTGGTGGAATTGGTGTCTAGTTGTTCCAAATCAAGTGTAGTATACTCCTCTTGCATGCTATGAGGCCGATCTGGTCTTAGACAAGTTTTTGATTGGAAGAACTGCAAGTTTCGCAGGGCCGGATTATACGGCCCCCGCGCAGACCGGATTATCCGCCCCCAGGCGACACCGGATTATCCGGCCTGGAGCTTCATCGCTGCTGCAGTTTTGTTTCAATCTATCATGTCTAGATTTGTACCGACTTATAGTATGTTTCTAGAGTATATTATTGTATCTTACATGACTTATGAGCATTACCTTCTCTTTGCTACCCGCCTTTGCTTCTCACAGGTGGTGCTTCTCGGGGTGGTCGGAGACGCTCTAGGCATGATCGATCAAGTGATGAGTTTGCACCCAATGCACCTCGCAAGTCCGTCGCTTCAAGGCGGAAGAACAAGGAAGTGAGGGAAAACTACAAGACCATGGACCCTATCTCTTATTCCGCTATCCGCTTGAAGAACTGGTATGAAGACCTCCCAAGGGATGAAGAGATAGAGGGCAGGAGATACTGGTGCATGGAGCAGGAGTTCATCTACAGGGACATCTATGAGCCCATGAAGAATCTGAGACCCATGCAAGCTATCGATGTGGACATTCTGGCAGTCAACAATCACTTTGAAGATGCAATCTGGGTAGCTGGCAGGATGGGCTTGCTTGATATCATGAAGATTCAATGTGACTATAGCCCAGATTTGGTGAAGCAATTCTTTGCCACTTTGGCAATCAAGAAAGATGAGGAACGCACTATGGAATGGATGACTGGCTCCACTCACTGTAGTGCCACTCTGCGCCGATTTGCTGGTATTCTTGGAGTTCCTGCAGAAGGGGGTCGTCGCCTTCATGGACCACAGCAGACAGATAAGAATGCACTGGTTCATCTCTATACCTCAGCGGGAACAGTTGGTTATGCCAAGGGGCTGCTTCCCATCTACAGTCAGTTGCTCTGGTTCTTTCGGGCCACCATTTGTCCAAGTGGTGGTAACAATGATGCTCTCCGGGGAGCCCTTGTGGATCTTATGCACCTCAGCTATAAGTGTGCTCGTGATGCTAATGAGGAACGGAACTACACTCTTGATGTCATGGACTTCATCTTCCATGAGATCCATGATGCCATGGTCTCCCGGACCACCATACCTTATGCACCCTACATTCAGCTTCTCATCAACAACTCTGTGGCTTTGGGTGGTGAAGACTTGAGCGGGTACCCTTTGATGAAGCACAGTGTCAAGAAGGCTTACATGCTTAAGCCAGTCTCTTCTGCTGTACATGCACCTGACTCTTTCATGGGTGATGCTCGTTCTAGTGGTTTTGCTCCTGCTCGCCATCCCGACGACCCGGCTATGAGGAAACAAGTGAGCAGGCTTAGTTGGGTTCAACGTCACGTACTTTGCATGAACATTGAGATCCATAAGGAGAACTATGCGGCCAGCCGAGAGCGTTCTGAGATTAAGCATACTCAGGCGGTTATTCTGCACAAGCTCAGTGGTGATCAAGGACCCCCGCCTCAGCCTCCAGCTCACCAAGGTTATAGTGGATGGCATTCTGCACAGGTTCCATGGAGTGATCTTGATGATTGCCTTCAAAGGTCCAACCTCTCTCGCCGCTCTCCGGATGCACCTGACACTGAAGATCAAGATGAGGAAGCGGCATACCAGTCCAATGATGAAGATGTCTCCGAGTGATCCCCATGGGACGTGTAGCATCGCGCTTGTCCCCTTTTTGGCGTCTCGATGCCAAAGGGGGAGAAGTGTTCTATTAGGACTTTCGGGGATTTGCATGGTTTGGGCACAAGCATATGCGTTTATCATTCTTCTATTGCTTGTGTTCCCTCTTACTAGTAGAATGCCCGTGCTTCGCCACGGCCCTTTAACGTAGTGTCAAATGCATAAACGTGTAAATAATGCATGCAAATATTAAAGTATATAAAATAAATATATAATACTTAAAATATTTAAAGATCCACTTTGCACAATTCATTTTGTAGAAGAGAAATGACTGAATACACTATTTATTAAAGCCATGGTCCGTTGACGCGTCTAAGGTATTCTCGCACGATCTCAGGAATGTTGTCTTCAACTTCATTTGCCAGATACTTGAGTATGTGTATCAAAAACTTTTTCCTTAGCTCGTAACCATCCTGCACAATTGGTATATCATGTTAACATGAAGTTTTCTTCCCACAAAAAAATATAAGATTGTGAATATAGAGTACTCACGCTGCAAACTTAAGATCGCAACGGCTCCTAATTTTAATCATGATTGCACATGCGAATTTCAAAATTCATGTGTATGTAAATATAGTTCTACAATAATGCAAAACTTAAGATCCCACTTTTGTTTAATTATGCTTGCTAAAATCCCAAAAATAATACAGAACCCCCCCCCCCCCCCCCTCCCCCACACACACAACACCCAATAAGAGAAATTACAACACAATCCCATACTTTTACATAATACCCTGCATAACAAGTGTTGAATTCCATCGAGTCCTTCTCTACCGTTGATTTATACGAGCTCAATGATCGCCATGGCAAGGATGTAGAAGACCCTCCATTTTCGCCCGCTGGCCGGGAGGGAGAAGATGAGATGGCAGCCGCCCAAACCAGACCTTGAAGTGGATGCATGACGTCCAATTGAGTCAGCACCTGGACGTCACATCACCCCGGAATGTCGTGTACTCATATGCATAGAAAGCAAATGAGCAATTACTTCTTTGTTTCTTGTGAAAATATACTCTCAGCTCTCAAACTTTAGTGTCTTCCAGCCTATCTATATGCTTTGCTTGCAACAAATGACATGAGCTTTCCTTATAACTCGTCCAGTCTGTCCACTCACCCGCTCCTCTCTCCCTCCCATGGGCTGTTGTGTGTATCATGCACAGTGCCCACCGTTGGTAAAAAACCAAAGTAGCATGTACATTGTTCAATTCTAATGTTGGATGAGCTCTCAAATACTCTATCTGTCTATAGAAAGATGTCTCAACTTTGGATATATTTGGATGTATCTAAATACTAAAATAGGTCTAGGTACATTTAAATTTTAACAAAGTTGAGACATCCATTTATAGACGGAGGGAGTAGTATATTTTAGTCACACCATTCCAATTTGATATAAGAATATACTAATTGCTATCGAGGATCACACATGTGCAATCTAAAACCAAAGGCTTATTGCTGAAGAAGCTTGCATACACTTCCGTACGGAATCATGTACTGCTTTATTTGTAGGTTCACCGCCTCCAGCAAGGGTTCCACATCTACCTGGCAAGAGATTTTTTTTGGTTCGTGTCACATTAGCTCCTTGCAAGCTGGCACCACCAAAAGTTCATTATCTGCAAAAAATACGAATAAATTAAATCATAAATGGTTGAACGGATTTCTTCATACTTATGGCTTGATTAACACATACACAATCACTAATGTGTGAAAAGCACATCAAACAAAAATTCATGTCTAATAGTAGTATTTTGTTTAAAAGATGTACGTTCTACCACAACGATAATGACATATGCAGTCTCCGAGTTAAATCTTGTAGAATCTCATCTTGAAAATATGTCAAACGAGGTCATTTGTATTTAAAATACGTTTACCAAGTAAAACTTCACATTTACATTACTTGCAAACGTATATGGCTCAAAAGTTGACTTCCTACAGCCAAGAAACATTTTCTTTAACTAAACTTTAATTATTTGTTATCTACACACCCATGGTTGTTACGAAACAATTTGCACATATAAAATCAACAAATATTGGTTAAAGAGTCATAAAGTATACTTCACATAAGACAAACGCAACACCACCGTGGTTTTCATGTAATTTTACTTCCAAAAATATTTGGGTAAGTAGATAGTGCATATAATATACACACCTTGATCTTTAGTATGGAGGTAACAAACACATAGTAGCATTGATACAACTATATTATAAGTCAGTACGACTAAGAAATTCAATATATCAAATTTTGCATGAGACTAATTCCTTCTCTAAAAGAATACACAAGCATGCCCTAGCGTTGAGGCACGAGGCATGCGCCGTGGTAGAGGGTGGAGATGAGCTGCACGCTCGGGTTCCTCATCCAGCACACCAGCACACACCCCCGCCGTTATCGGGGCTGGTTACCTCTTTTTCCTTTTCCATGTTTGCCTATCGATTGAGGATAATTTGATCCAACATAAGCAAACCAGCGGTATGGACTAACGTAATGGACGGTAGTGGAAAATAGGAAACAAATTTATACCTAGAGGCAAACAAGGAAAAATATATTTTCCAGTGTCAAATAGGGAAGCGAAATTTAAGGTAGTGTCAAATAAGGAATTCTCTCTTGCTCATGTTGTTCCATCATCGGTGCCATCTCTCTAGTAGTCGGGACCATTTGGTGGAGCCAATCCCACAATGGTGGCATGTCGGCGCATTGTTCGTATCGGTGGTGGTGTCATCCCTATAGTCGGTGACATGGTAGATCAACAACGCCGTACCTACCATCGCATGCGTCATCGGCAACATCGGTGACCCCCTCTCTACTGTCCGCGGGGTGGTGCGGTGGAGTAGAAGCGGAGTGGGAAGCGCGACAGAGTGGTCGAGCTAGTAGACATAAAGGTAAGGAAACCTAGTGTAACATGTAGTATGTGCTTTAACATAATTTATATTTTATTAGCAAAAAAACATAATTTATATTTCTACCCCGTAAAAAATATACAAATATATTTTACACTGTTCAACAAAAAACAGCGAGCCAAAGCTAGCTAGCTAAGCAACTTGATGGATGTAAGAATTTGGTTCATGCATTCGTATGTGGTATTGTGCTGCTGACCTGCTGAGCGTGCATGCTCGGTGGCCTATAGACGTGGAGTGAACACGCTAGACGCGGGAAGGAGTTGGCAGAGAAGAAAAAGGGAGATCGCGAGATAACGTCGATAAAAGGTTGGCCCTGATCGGTTAGCGGATTTAAAGGTTTCCTCCAATTTAGACAGAGGACTGGTCGTCAAGGTGTTGTTAGCTACAGGTCCAAAAAAAAAGTGTTATTAGCGATTTTTTCTTTTTGAAACCGTACACCCGTAGGCATACGCTACTTGTATTTATACGAGTAGGAAAACAGTACAGACAACTTTGACAGCAGACGTACAAATACGATAATACAGGAAGGATACAAGCCGAAGAGCTGACTCCGCCTTGCACTACAGAAGACCCCAAACAAGGAAAAGCTCTGCCGTCCTTGATCTTCTCTGCTTCCGATGCCGCTCCGTCGCGTCGATGCCAGCCACCATCGCCGCGGGTCGGAAAAAACGCAAAGGAGCGGCGCACCTGGAGATGAAGGAACCCCTTGCACAATGGCGTTAGTGAGCCGCAGCAGCCACCGGCTCCGTAGAACCGGATCTGATCCCCAATCTTCTATCGGCCGGAGGCGACGACCATATCGGCCGTGTTCCCCGAGCTCCTTCACCCCCGGGCCTGGGGACGACGCCACACCGCCTTGCTGGAGACGGCCAGGCCCCTCCGCCACGAGCCAAACCCCAAGCCAGCCGTAGACTCCATCCATCCCAAGCGGGGATCCGGCAGCACCGCACCAAGCCGCGCATCCGGGCGAACCCCGCCGCAAAAGACACCGAGCCCTCACACGATCCCCGCTGCCGCACCGGAGCACACCCCCAGAGCCAGGGAGGAGCGAAGAGGACCACACGCCCACAAGCTTCTCGCCGGAGATAAGATCTCCCGCGAAACGCGGTCGAAGCCGAGGCGACTTATTTCCGACGCGGCGCCGTCGCCGACGCTTCAACGGCGTCACCTGGAACCTATCTACACGCCCACGGATCCCCGGAGCTCCCCCACCTCACGAGGCTAGAACAGCCATCGGAGGCGGGGAGGGGCGGCGAGGTCGCCGGCGGAAGAACCAAACTCGGTTTCGCCTCCTGGTCGCCTCTCTCGCACTGTATCGAGACTTCGAGAGAGCCAGTGTTGTTAGCGATTTTGTTGGGACTGGATAAGTACGTCCTCATTTTATCTACTCTGGCCACTATTAGTTGCGTTTTTTTTGTGATGTGGGGGTATTATTGTCCATCCTGAAAATGTGACACCAGGCACTCACCAGTTTGCTCTTAATAGTAGAGATTTGAACTATTTGGTTTGTTTGTGTTCCGTTCAAAACTATGTGCTATGTGGTGTGAAACATTGTTATGGTTTTCGGATTTCTATTTATTGAGATCAAGGCTATTATATTATGTGTGATGCTATATCTCTGTATTATATATCTACACATGGGTATGATTTCTTGCATCCTATCTCAACTTCATATTTGTCGATGTCTATTGTTAGAGCTCATGTTGGATACCTCTTGTGTTGAGGCACCTCTCTCCTATGTGTTGTGTATTTGTATTCAAATGCAAATTACTTATATGCACACATGTAGGGGAGTGCCTCTATGTTTTGCCATCATGCTTGTCTCTATAGTGATTCTCTTGCAAATCCGTATATTGTCATCAAACACCAAAAAGGGGGAGATTGAAAGAACATCTCTCACATTATGTTTTGTGTGTTTGATGTCAATATATGTGATACACTAATGTTTGTTTAAGTGGTACATGGATTACATAGATACATTTTCATGTGTGTTGGATGTGGTCAGTTCTGTCAAAAGAAAGCAGAAAAAGTTCATCAGGCCGGATAATCCGGGCCGGATATTGTGGAAATATCCGGCCCCCAGTTTTCGACTAAGTCTTTGAGGAAAAACAAGTCAGTATAGGGGCCGGACATTTGCCCGGATATTGTCCCGGTTTTATTCCAGGGCCGGAATATCCGGGCCGGACTTTTTGGAAATATCCGGGGCCCTCGAATTTGGCTAAGGACCTGAAGAAAAACAAGTATGGCATAGGGCCGGACATTTGGCCGGATTTTGTCATGGTTTTGTCCCGAAGGCCGGATTATCCGGGGGAGGGGGGGCGGATTATCCGGCCCTTACTTAGGCCGGAATATCCGGCCCCCCGGATGCTGCAACGGCTCATTTTCTGGGGGGGGGGGGGGGGGTATAAATACCCCCCTTCTTCTACCTTGGAGGCTTGCTCAATCATTACACAAGAAATCTGCCAAGCCACCTCCATTAGAGCCACCTCAAGAAACACAAGATTTGCAAGATCTCCTTCCTCCCCCAACCAAATCTCTTGATCTTTGGAGATTCAAAGGAGAAGACACCGATCTACATCCTCACCGAAGCGTTTCTCATTTCCCCCTCTCTTGTTTGAGGGATCTCATGCTAGTGTTCCTATTTGGTTCCCTAGTTGATTTGTGTTGATGTATTGTTGATTGATTGTTGTGTTGTAACAGATTTGGGAGCCTCCAATTCGGTTGTGGATGTGTGCCCCAAGAACCTTGTAAAGGCCCGGTTTCCGCCTCGAGGAAATCCCTTAGTGGAAGTGGGCTAGGCCTTCGTGGTGTTGCTCACCGGAGATCTGAGTGAAGCCTTCGTGGCTGTTGGTTTGGCTTTCGTAGCAACCACACTCCTCCAAACGTAGACGTACCTTCTTGCAAAGGAAGGGAACTACGGGAATCATCTCCGTGTCATCGCGTGCTCCACTCTCGGTTACCTCTATCCTATTCTATCTCTTATATTGCTTAGTTGCTTGCCTTGTCATATAGGTAAATTCACTTAGTTGCATATCTAGAGAATTTATCTTTGTGTCAAGCCTAAATTGAAAAAGAACTAAAAATTGGTTAGCACCTATTCACCCCCCCCCCCCCCTCTAGGTGCGGCATACGATCCTTTCACCAACAATTCATGATTTTATTTCTATTTGTTTGCCTCTATGAATAATTTAAGTACTATTTGTTTGTTGGATTGTATGAATAATTTAAGTAATATTTATTTGATTGATTGTATGAATAATTTAATTATATTTGTTTGATTGATTGTATGAATAATTTAAATCTATTTGTGTGATTTTATGAATAAAATGTGATATGTTGTTTCAAATATTGTAAAAAGAAAAAAAAAAGGGGGCCGTTGTTTGGGAGGCGTCGGTGTGTGAGTAGCCTCCCCAAATGGTGGATGCACTGCCGGCGCCTCTGCCGGCACCTATTTAGGGACTACCGGTAGAGATGCTCTTACCAAGTTTTTAGAAAAGCATGCTATGCCATGAACCAAACATACCCTTACAGCCCAACTCCTGATTTTAGACTAGTATCTTGTTGAAATAGAACTACCCTCGCAATGGCGCCCGGCACAACGTTGGGCTCTGGTTTTGGTTTAGCCAGGCAGAAAGGCGGCTCCATCGGTTGCTGCTAGTGTACTGGTACGGGAGAGACGGCAGGGAAGATGCAACGCACCGGGACTAGCGGCTGCCTTTGCGCGTTTATGGAGGCAACAGCTACGTGCGTTAATTGCGTCATCAGTGCTAGCGTCCCGATCGTTTTGCCCCGTTGCACCCGTCCAGCTGCCTGATGCGATGGAAGGCTGGAATCGCTGGGTGCACGCCACGCAGCCAAACTCCTTTCCCTTATCCGAAATATCAGCCACCCAGACACTCACATACACGTGTATACACTCACCCCTATGAACGCACATACGCACATTCTACCCATAGGAGCACGATTTGTACGTGTGGCGCGTAGGAATTTTGGTTCAACAATAAGGTTTCAGCTACCTGCTGCACGGCCGCTTAATGCGCAGTCAGGAAGAAATGGATGTTCTACTTCATAAAAGAGTATCGAGCCAGGTTGCATTGTGACGTGTAAGCGGCTATTGCTCGTCTCATCTAAAACCAATTCGGAAAGTTTAAAAGGACGAAATTTGTACAATTCTAACTTTATAGGTCAGAGTATCAAAACTGTGTTACTTGTGAGGGGCCAGAATCATAGAATTCATTAACATTTTCTAGAATCAGCTTGTTTCGCTGCCACGAAATCGGATAGGAAATTCACTAGGAACTCCTTGGAATCCTTCGGTTCCGTATCTATACTCCGTCATTCCTCTAAATCTATTCCGTAGCCAAACACGATTCGTGAACTTGCGATTTAAATTTTGCCAAATGAAGTAACGTCATCATTGTCATTTCATTTGATTTCTCCCAAATGAAATGAAATGAGGGATGCCAAACGAGATACTATCTAAACTCCTTGCAAGGAAGAAATAGTTTGGTCATTTATAAAAGGTAAAAGATATTGTGCTTTCACTTTATTTAGCCAATCAATAAAATTGGATCATTCACCAAAATGAGAAAAGATGTGATGGGCTGCATCAACTCGATGGAAAAATGGAGTAGGGGCGTTCATGCAGGTTGCAAATAGAGAAGTTTCCGTCAAGAAAGTACACCGATTTCCAGTGGGAACGAAGATATGGTTGTCGCATCGAAAATGTTTGGTCCAGATCACACACCTTCACAATGTCCGTATCTTTTACAGAAGCATCTGCATGCATGGTGCTTCGATGAGCTTTTGTTGGGGTTTCAACTACGTTTCAAAGAGTTTGAGATATGAGGTTTGATATAAACACGTGTCATTTACTTTTATGGATTAGTACTATCTCCATAGGGGATGTTGGGATTGGATGTGTTGGTTGATACCAATTTTACAAAATAACATTTTATTTTATTTAAATTAACCTGCAATCCATATCATAAGTAAGTTTCATCTATGCAAATAAATTCCTAGTATTTTATCAAACACGAGCCTCACTCCATTATATCTAAGTTTTTATATGGAATTTACATGAGGTAGAGTGTGGGTTAAATTTGATAAATGTGAGGTTCCTTTTTACAAATATGTGAATTGTCAAAATATGATCCTGTTTGGATTTCAATTATTCACTGTTTTCCTTATATAAAGGAGAAGAGGATCTTCTCCGGTGTCTATAATGAACGGTGCACACATTTTTTTGGCGAAATATATGTGTGTCAGATATGGTTTTCATGTTTCTAGAATGACGACTTTGTAAGTGCTACGACGTTTACTGACATGTCATGTGGAGTATGATATTGCTTGTATGTCATAATATAGAACACGCCTCAGTAGACTGTTTTTTCCCACTGATAAATCCAATAGGGTTTGAAAGTTAGGAGAACATCGACTGGTTGATGTTTGATTTATGCAAGTGGTGCAGCAGTCAAACAAATTTGGATGTTACTGATTGCCCGGTTGTGAGCAATATCTTTCTCTTCTTCCCACCTGAAATCTCCTTATCTGAAGATATATGTGCATTTTGTGATCGAATAGGGTGTATGTTGATCCATCGATATCTTCTTTATGGAAATGGTCAGCATCAACAGATAATCGTCTTTGGAAAATCCCCGGACTTTTGTGGCGAGAAATATATTGATCTTCTACTTCCTCGGGATAGACTAATATTTCTGAGATCATTATTTGGATTGTTTTGGCAAAAACAACGTCATATTGTCTACTACACTTGATATCGTCACCACATGTATACTTATTCAAATACTATGAGATTCTCACAATCTAGTTGACCTGATCGCAGCCCAGAGCAAAATATTAGCGCATCACGACAGTAGGTTGACGCCAAAGCTGGTTTAGGTCCATCATCCATGACTCCATGTGAACTTATATCCAAAACAAATATGCAAACTCAGTCACGTCGTGATAGGGCACAAATTATTAAAAAAAGTGTACCGCGCAAAATCAGACGATCAGCTTGGTTCTTCAGCCCGTGGGTTTACTTGTATATGTATGCTGCAGGTAGGTAGAATTTCATAAGAAAAGGTTCAGTTCTCTGTTCTCATGTATGGGATGACCGATGACGTATGACGATTCCACGTTGGGATCATGCCATGCAGTGTGCCCATGTCGAGAGGGAGAGGGAGAGGGAGAGGGAGAGGGAGAGGGAGAGAGGGAGAGCGAGAGCGAGAGAGCGAGAGAGAGAGCGAGAGAGAGAGAGCGAGCACATGCCCATCTTAAATAAGTCCCAATCATCATAAAGGGGGCTTAGCTCTGTTATACTCCAACTGTTTCTTTGTACGTGGATTATATTAGTTTGATATGCTTCATTAACAATTATACACCTTTTGGGTTAACACGTCTTCTAATCCAATTATTAAGCATTGGAAATCCCCACAAATGAATGTTTATTTTGCCCTCTTTCTGAGATGACAAGCGTAGAACTTAGGGTATCTCGAACGGCTCGACGGAAACAGACACCAAAAGCATTCGTTTGGATCAGGCCGCGAACACGAAATTGGATTCGTTCGCTGATATGTCTGTTTGGGTCAGAGTAGTTCCAACGGCCCGATGCATTTTTTGCCCAAAATATTTTTTCAATATAATATAACCATTTTACAAGTGCCAAAAATAAGTTAAAAGACTAGAAACTAGGGCGTCTGCCATGGCTACCTACTTGCCGCCGTCGTCGTCGACGAGGTCGATGAAGACCAGAGACGTCCAAGGCCACATCCAATGCAGAGGCTGTTGAGGCACCAGAGGCGGTGCTAGCGTGGTGGGAGGCGGTGTTGGTGTGGGCTGAGGCGGTGCTAGTGCGGGGGACTCGCCAGAGAAGTGGATGGCCTCCCTTGGGCCAGCATGGACGCGCGCAGCTGGACAGCGGGGCCATCCCACTAAGCGAGCTGGTCGAGCTCGTTCTGGGCGAACGGCCATTTCAATCACCTCCTCCTCTGTGAGGTTAGGCGGTTGGAGTTCCTCCTCCGAGGCTCCATGCTCGTCCTTCTCGTCGTCGCCGAAGCGGACATGTTGCTCCCGATTGAAGAAGTCGATGTCGCATAGGTAACCAGCGTGGCGCCGTGGGTCGAACTCCCAGGTCCCGAAGGTGGACCAGTTGTAGGAGTTGAGGGCGAATGTCGGATCCTCGCGCAGATCCGGTGGCTGGATGAATCGGTGGCGGTAGATCCCGTACCGGCGCTGCCGTTCCTCGTGCGGCACCGGAGACACTAAGACAAGGTGGTGGTTGAGGTACCAACCCCCGCTCGGCAGGCTCGCATCCGGCTAAGGGATCGGGCAGTTCTCCTCGAACAACCGGTGCACGAACTACCAGCGGTTGCGTGGGGTTTTCTCCTTATCGACGTTGGAGAGGACCCAGCCTCGCGATCGTGCTTTGTCTTGCAGAACGACCAACCCTTTCCCATGACGATGTCGGTGACGGTTGGCTATAGGCGAGGAGTGGGCTGACTAGTCCTCTTAAAAAGGCCATGCGCCGCCTTCAACTGGCGGGATACAAAAACGCCGCCCACGCCAACTGCCGCGCGTGTAGGCGGGACAGCGCCAATAACGTGGTGCGGGAACTGACTCGTCACCGGAGCCATTACTCGCTTCCGCTGACCGTGTTGTGTCCGCGAAGATGCATTCCAAGCACATATTTGAGCCGTGAATGCACTGACCTACCGATCAGTTTGCGTCGGTCCGATGGGTTGAAATTTTTCCCTTTTCTGTCCAATCCGACCTTGCGTCCGAGCGCTGGAGATGCCTTATGTCACATCTGGTTAACTTACTAGAGGCAGTCGATCAATCATGTACAAATATATATAGTGGCGGGGAGGATAGAGAGGCGAAGTATCACGATTTAATCAATAGATTTTGAGCTGCCAACCGGTTATTATTGTGCCATCTGGTGCATGCAGGTCCTTCGTAGCAAAGCTAGCGATTACTAGTAGTATTAAGAAACGTCACATCTGGTTAGCTTATTTGTTGTAATGTGTGCAACTAATCGCAACTACCCTGTGATGGAAGCAAAGTTGTTGTGAATTGTGATGGATACTTCTGAACTACGGAATGTGATGGTTTGTAGCCTCATATATGACACATGCCTGGTCTCTTCTGTTCGGTTATTCCACCGATCATCAGATCCAGCATCTTTCATTTATTTATTAGAGTTTTTTTCACTCATCTTCTCGGCCCGAACGTACTACACAGTTTCTCCCCACATATCTGAAAACCGATCGCCAGTAGGCAATACCAGGATGAAACTATTTCAGTACACAAGGTCACCTATCATTTCATATGCGCTCAAATACACATAAGAACATAGTAGTCAGAATTGTGGAATAACCTCTTTAAGAGTTAATGAGCAACCTGATGCCATAACTGATTCAGATGACGAAACTTGCTTATTCAAATAAACAAATCATTGATAACACACAAGATAGAAGAATGCACATTTTGCCAGGGGATTTTGCAGTAAGCCTAATAAAAAAACATTCTTGATACCTTTTTCACTAGTCAATATGATACTTATACAGAGTACAGTAAGGCTACAAAGAGAGATTTCTCAGGTGAAGATATCAGCACATATGATTGCTAGAGGGCGATGATAAATTACAGATTGGATGTCATCCGTTAAGGAAAAAAAAGAGGGAAAACTTCTTTTCCGGGTGAGAGATAACACCAAACACCGACACCGACCGTGCACGGTGCAGGCAGATTCTAATCTTTTAACTCTATCTTTCGGTAACTTAACCGAAGCAGGTAGCTCAGTACCATAGTTGCATCATACACAGCTAGACGAACTGTTGCAACATACAGTAATAATCGAGGCAGGTAGCAGATGCTTGCCATTGCTTATGATTCCTTTCCATTGCACCACTGGTGCAAAATCCTAAATGCTTTGACACAAAGGAAGTCATGACAAGCAATTGATTCTCCCCAAGCAATGAGCGAGTGAGGGATGCATCATCATCATATTTGAGCTTTTTCTATTTTTGATCACTCTATTGGGAGGGTTTCCAATCATACTGAAGATTATTGAAGTTATTTGCAGCTCTAAGTCCACCCAACAACTGATTACCGATGTCATGCTGGTGCTGCTGCTGCTGCTGTTGGTGCTGTTGGTGCTGCTGCTGCTGCTGGGCCAACTGTGATAGATCATGTGCACTGTGATGCATTCCCATCCTCCCGTTCATCGTCATTGCACTGTTCACCATTGCCATTCTCAGTCCACTAGCTGCAGGGTTTGAACCAAACCCACCCATGGCCCCAAATCCCATCCCTCCCATTCCTGATTGATTTGTGACAGCATTACCAACTAAGCAGTTAACCCCATTAATACCAGGGGTAAGCCCGTTTGGTCTCTTCATGTCATTCGCTACATGGCCAACACCATTCCTTTGTGATGACATCATCTCTTGCAAGATTCTCTCAACCGAGCTTTGGGAATCGCTTGGTTCAGGTTCCTGAGGCCTAGTTGCAGGCGGCTGCATTGGTGGTAAGCTTGAAGATGATGCTGCTGGGGAACCAAGTTGGTTTGTATTCTGAGGGACAGGCATCATGTTGTTATTGGAGGACGTAGGCACCTGGGAAGGGAACGAGGTAGACGGGTTTGACTGCAATGAGCTTGTTGAGTTCACCTTGGGAATTGCACCATTATTTCCACTGTTATACAGACCATTTACACTGGTCATCGCATGATCTTGTCTAGAATTCACGGAACCTTGGAGGAGCCCAACAACAGATGGTGAGGGTGCAGATGTAGAGGGTGCACACGTGAGAGAATTATTTGATGTCACATCTGCATTGGCAGAGGCAGAAGTCTGCACACCAGCCATAGGAGCAGAATTTTGACCACTCTGGTTTGAACTCTGGGGGACAGCTTGCTGATCTTCAGGCTGTTGCTGTTGTGTTTGAAGAGGATTGATCCCTGGAGTCCTCCGAGGGAAGTTATGAAGGCTAGCTGAAATAAACAAAAATAACAGTGAATGTTAAATATTGACAAACATAACATACAACAGCAAATAGCAGGCATCAATATGACTAGAGATCACATCTTGTTCAATGGCAAACTAACAAAGCTACTGCATTTTGCAACCAGGAATCAAATAATCAGTAGGAATCAGGCAGCCTAGTTCCCAGCCATTTCCGTGAGGCTCAGGTGCAAGACAAATCATCTTTGAGTATTTACAAATTTCTTCACCAGAGATGTGTATCAAGTAACACTGAAAGGCAATCACGATATTACAGTTTCCTGCCTATGGATTTGGTTGGAAAACTTGAAATCACCCATCACATCATGCCTAGAAAGGAGAATCCATGGGACCTGCCTTGGTGATATTTGGTTGATGTCCCGAATAGTCAGCTAGTGGCCTGGCCTGGAAAACCTGGCACCAATGTTACCCTGGCTCGGGCACCTTGAGTTAGAGCACCTTGAGTGGGCCAGATGCAGTCTGGGAGCTCCTCCCCACTTAAGAAGAGGAGGTAAGCAGAGGTGGGAGCTCATCCCCACTTAACTGAGCAATGGCAGCCAGCTCGGTGCCTCCATGGCACCATAGCATTGAAGCTCCATCCTTATCGGGTCCAAGCTCCACCGTTGCTGCATACAAGCTACTGTGCTGGATATTGGGTCTGGGATGAATAGGGGGGAGAAGGCACCCCATGAGGCTGCGCCGTTTCTTCTGCCGTTACAAAGGCCAGCCTATATGCCAGCGACAAGTGACCATCCTGCCACCAACAGGCTGGCCTGCTACTGCTGACAATGGCGGTGGGATGGATACGAATATGATGCGCGTCACTGCCAATTTGGGACTTCTTCGTATTTTGTTAGAAAAATGAAAGCTTTGTTGCCCCTGGCCTCTGCACCAACTACAAAACCAACAAACGAGGGATATGCATTGTCATCCCGGGATTGGACTAACAAGGACAAATCCTGGATTTTCATCTGGGAAGCATGCATCAGCTCCCAACAGAAACACCTTCAGGGGGGAAAGGCCGCATAACATCGCCATCACCAGGTCCAGATAGTCAAACCTAAGTTTTCACCCTAGTTAGCCAGTACAGTAGCTGCCAACTGAGTCCCCAATATGCCACCATCGCCTGATCCAGTCAGACAACATCCTGGCTGATCACCGTCACCATCACCGCCACTCCTCGGACCTGCCTACCTTACCAACCATAACTCTTCTGCAGATAGAATGTATGTTACTGCTTGGTACGCAAATCCAGTGAAGGCAAAATCATCAACATCTCAGACCCAGGCCAGGCACCACTCTTACCCAGGCATAAAACCCAGGATACCAACCAAACTAGCCTTTTATCCCTGGTTATGAGTAGTTATGGGCTTGTGATAGATTGTCACCAGCATCAAACTAGTATCACGGTGTTGTCTGACAAAAACTGAATGATCTCCTACCTTATCACTGTCCTACCATATTTAGAGGAATGAGTAGGCAAGTACAAAATGTATAGCAAGGGAACTTGGCTAAATAAATAATGTTATAAATATACAGACCAAAGAACACATATTTATGTCTCGTACAAGTGCGTATGCACATGGCATGTGCAAATTTGCTTCATGCTGAAAAAATGATGTGAAATTAACCAACGGGATAAAATGGTTAAGATGCTATACCGATTGGTCCAGATCCAGTCTGCCTGCTGTAGTCAATCAAATCTTTCATGCAGTTTACGACCTCCGCTATCTGATAGTATCAATGTTTTGCATGATAATAGGTCAGAAAGAATTGCATACTTTTAACACAATCTAACACCAACTTCAATTGATAGAAGCTTAGAAAGGAAACTATGACGGATCAGATTGTACCTGAAGGCAGCGGACATATCGTTTTGTGTATCCTAAATCATTTACCAGAGGCACCTCCAAGGCTTTGGCCAATTGGCGGGCACATGCAACGAACCTATTAGTTCAAGAGTGCAATATAAGTATATTGAAGGGACTAGAAAAGTACAATGAAAATTGATGGAGTTGGTGAATGGTTACTAAAAGAAAAGCAAGGACAGTGTGATTTAGGTGCTACCCTTAAGATCGCATTGGTAACCATGGCAATTTCTATCAGAGATGAGTTATAACAATGGAAGCAAAAGATAATGCACATAAAGTCCACGCAAAGAAGTTCAGTACAGACAAGCATTGTGCATATAAAGTTATATTTGCTTAGGAACATTTTATGCTTCTAGAACAAGAACAATAGGCTTTTGTTGTTGGTAGATAGAAGTAGAACTTGGAAATTAACACATAATATCTTGCTGCTAGAGGCTAAAACATTACATATGAAAGCATCCGCTTGCCGCCACATAACATCATAATTACTGAAACAAGATCAGCCATTTAACCCAGCAAAGCTTCCGGTCCACTCGTTCGCTATTCGATAACTGGTGGCCACCGAGGGAGCTTAGTTTAGCACGCATAAATAAGACCAACCATTTCCCTTTGGCACAATACCAAACCAAGGCTGGACATGCTAACACCGTGAATTGTGATCACCAGATTATAATGTCTAGCGTTCAAACCACACCCCTCATCAATTTTGCTAACTCTGTGCACATTGACTGGCTAACCAAAGTCAGACCAGGCCAAGCGCTAGCCTCCAGGTATTTTCTAGTCGAGCCACCTATCCCGGTTTCAATAATAAAGCATAAAATCCAGTACCCTGCATTTACACCAATTTTTTCAAGCAACTGTTTTTTTCTCAATCGGTTCTATAGTCCGAGAATCCTCATGATTTTAACTAGAATCCCATTTCCGAGGGATTAATGAGCAAGTATTAATTCAGATCGAAACAATTACAGCTTATCAAGATACACGAGAAACAAAAACATGCTTAAGATGAGGTTACCTTTTTCAGCGAATAAATGCACAACTTTTAAGTAAATTATTGACCATGCCCTGACAGCATAAGCTCTTAGGTGAGTTGGCTTGGCTCACGTATGAAAAAAATGAATACGAGGAAGCGCAGAGTTCAATACTCGGCATGCCCCTTTTATTATTCAAAAAGGATAGTGCTTATACAGTTTAAGAATGCATGCACTTGCAATTCTAGCTCCTTTCACGACCTAACTGAAATTGACTACTAATGAAACCTCACCATATTTTTACTCTGTAATCTATAAAGATCTGACTTAAGATGAGTCTAGATGTACTTTAAGAGAGTGGTCGGATGAAATTCGACTATAACCAATGACCAAAGGGATGGCAAAACCTTCAATGTTCAATGAATTACTTGATTCCTTCCAACTTTATCTCCCCTAACCCTCCACACAATGCAGTGGAACGGAAACACGTTACAGTAGTTTTAATTATAGTTCTGATGAAAACACTTCTTTTCGGAGTAAAAGACTTAAAAGGCATGTGAGACGAATATGTTGACTTCACATCATATCTCTTTATTATGAAAGACCAGATTGGCCCATTCCGCCATACATAAGTAACCCCTTTCGTCTGAGTAGGATTCGACAATTGATGAGTAGGATTCGACAATGGGCTTGAGTCAGTGATTTGAAAATTTAATCAACTTCATTTCCTTAAATCTCAGTCTGAATTCGCGCAGCAAAAATGATGATACTAGCGAACGGGGAGGGGCATCGCCGAACCAAACTTCCTGGTTTAGATAATGTAGTGTGATGTAAAATGACCTAGTTAACCATCACGTTCAGAATGCTCAATAGGTGTTTTTATTGGTCACACCTAGTTAACGGGTTATTTAGGAATATATTAAATGACTTCTCCATGAGAAACATTGCAGACCAAATAATCACTGTATTTACAGCAGAAACACGTGTTCGCACAGGACCGTGTATCAAATATCCTGCTAATTTAATTTCTTAGCAAGGTTTCAAGGTGTTCACAGTTATCCAAGTCTTTTCGCTGCTCAGGAAGGAAAATTTAACACGTGAATTTGATAGTAGAGTATTTCATAGTTCCTATAACGGCAAGGGAGAATAGAATAAGAATGTTGATTTACTTCTTGATTGTTTGATATGAGAAGTTGAGAACGACGAACTCATTATGCAAAGGCGCTTAAACTTTAAAGACAAACTATTTAACAGGAAACTACAAAGATAGCAACTAACCAAAAGGAAATATCCAATATAGAAACAGATCATAAAAACCCGACCAAGAGCCACTAGCACCTGTGGTATTTTTATTTAGAACAACGTTGAGGCACCACGGGGAGACCAAACCTCAAACCCAGGTGGGTTAAGCAAGCAAAGAAGTTACTAACCAACTCAACGAGGCTGAGTTATCTATGGATACAAATTATGATAATCCCCAATGTGATGTTTCTAGCTTTCTACAATATGCACTGATTAACTGCTGCTGTGTTGGACAGGCCAGGTGCAGATGACTACTTCCTCCTAAACTTGGAATCTCATCATTGTGCTGTTGTGGTTGCGAGGTTGAACACTACGTAACATCTCCATCACGTTAAGCAAGAGAATGCAAAGAATTAGAAGAAAAAAATGGTAAATGAAAATGAAAAGGTGCAGTAACCTAAACAATAGGAAATGTCTAAAAGCAAACTTTATACATATGTGTGTATTAAACAAAAATACTGATGTAGAAAATAATTGTAATAACCACTCATTGTGTTCCTGCCTTATACGCCAATTTGCAACCAGGTGAGGTACATGTGCACATGATAACATGACAAGTGTACTGCTCAGGGCCAGCTCAGACACCACATGGCATGAAACAACAATGGCAAGCATGGAAACAATCTGAAAGTCACCTTTAGTGAAGCAAGATGAGCCAAGAGCCCAGCTTTGCTTCCATTCTGTTCCTAAATCTCATTATCTTAATGGCTTATTTACAGAATGTTCCTATAAACTACAAGTCATGTGTATGTCAATGGGACATTTTACCCTACCCAAATTATCAAATTATCTTCGTATGGACTAAGGTCCATAGACCATAGCACCTTGGCTCCTAACTTGTCATGGTGACCGATGCATCTAAAATTACGCATTGAGGGAAACTAGCTCAACCCTACAAATGCATCCTTAACATGGATGGTGGATGATAAATTTCAAAAGATCAGGCACGAATGCATGCAGAAGTGATGTGGACAAAGCATTAATGAAAAGGGAAGAGATAGCACCAGTATCAAGTTGGGTACACCAAATGATAAGACAATATGTAAAGCTGATTTTAGAAAAGAACTTAAGATAAAACATATATATGCACATCAGGGCCAATCTCCTTACGAGTTGCAATTATTCTGCATGTCCTGAGTCGTTAAACTTGTTGAATTTTGAGCAGCGGCCTGGTATTTTTGTACAACTGTGCCAAGCTGGCTAACCTGAATTGAACATCAAGGTGCAAGAATATATCAAATGGTTGTTACCAAATTGAATATAAATAATGGGATCCATGATCTGGTAGTGAGACTATGTCTATACACTAAAAGTCTTCCTACCTGTGGTACTATTGATCTCCGTGGAATAAGTTCCTCATGACGCCTAGCACAAAACTCCCAAGATGCGATCTTTAATAAAAGAAAATAGCACAAGATTGTGAAACATGCTAGTAAAAAAGGCACCACTTATTTAAAGAATAATATTATACAAGAAGTGACATAATAATAATACCTTGAGATCTGGATTAAAAACTATTCTTAGATGCCCCTCACGTACAACACGCAATTGGTCAAAGACACTTTCCTGGATTGCTTTTGCATAGTCCAAAATAATCTGACCAGATGCGTTCTGGGATTCACGTGGCATATCTATATACAATAGTTCTTCCAACGTGCCACTCGCATATTTGATTTGGCATAGTCGCGGTAAGACCTCAACCGTTGTCTCTGTAAAGGTAACAACATAAGATAAAAATAGGAACACGTGGAAGAGAGGAAGATGCAGAAACTAAGATGATGCTCACCAAATCCTCGGCCAGGCTTTCGATTGCATATTTCACAGTGCCAGACATCCTGCAATTGCAAACGTATATGGGAAGTTAAAGATAAAAAATTGAAAGGAAAAGGTATACTCGAAACAATGTGGTGCTCCAAATCCTCAGACTAAGAACAGAACATAGTTCACTTGCATAAATGAAGTATAGGAAAACTCGAGTGAAAGAGGTACAGATTCAATAGCACCAGAAATACACCTGTGGGAAAACTCCAGTAGTTTGACGACCACTTCCATAGAGAGATACACACCACCTCTTTTTAGCAGTTGGAGCAAAATATTCATTGACAAAGTTTCTCCAGTACTCAATATTGTTATCCTGTATCAAAAGGAATATATTGATGACTAAGTTGTAAGCACCCTTTTTTGGTTGGAGCAAAAAATTACATGCATTAAGGCAAACCAAAAGAACATACCTGTGGCCTGTTTTGTTGGTGATACATGTAATGGGTCAATCTCTTTGCACAGGTACCTGGCTCATAGGGAGGCGACTTTCCAGGGGTTCTCATATTAAGACTCTGCTGACGAAGTAACTGCTGCTGCTGTTGTTGTTGTTGCTGCTGCTGCTGCTGTTGTTGTTGCTGCTGCTGCTGTTGTTGCTGCTGCTGCTGTTGGAATTGATTTCTCTGTAAAGGGAGATTCTTCAAAATCTGTTGATGTTGGTGCTGATGCTGCTGCATATGCAAGAGACGTTGTTGTTGCAAGAGGTTCAGTTGGGCAGCCGCAGCAGCTTGAGGATTCTGCTTGTTGAGTTGCAGCAGATGGTGATGGTGCTGCTGTTGTTGCTGCTGCTGCTGCTGCAAGAACGCTGATGGGTCATTTGATTGCTCCATCTTGACTGTGCCCAAACCCCTCAACGCTTGCAACTGCTGTGGCTCAAACTTTACATTGGCAGCATTGCGCATCATCTGGGCTGGGCCATTCTGGTCAGGCTGCCCCATCTGCTGCTCTAATTTGACTCCACCCATGCTGCCACCATTCTCCAACTTGACCGTAGCCTGTGACTGCGGCGGCAATTGCTGCTGGCCGTAAGCCATCTGCATTTGCTGCTGCTGCTGTTGTTGCTCCTGTTGGTGCTGCAAATCCTGCACATCTATCTGCTGCTGCTGCTGCTGCAGCATATCTGAACCTAGGTGATTGCCCAAACTAACCTGCGAGGAAGATGGGAACGAGAGAGGATCGGACCCTCCAGCGCCACTGAAATCACCAGCACCATCAAGCCCTCCTCTCTGCTGAAGAGTGTTCATCGGAATGCCACCATTTGGCATTTGTCCTGGACTTGGAACAGGGCCTCCGTTTCCGAACGAGGACCGGTTGAGTAGGTTGGAGACATTAGAGGCTGCTCCGAGCAAGCCATTTCCGGTGAACTGCGCGCGCTGAGAGACGAGAGATGAGAACGGGGACTGCGACTGAAGCATGCCGCCGCCACCGCCGCCCATTCCCTGCTGGCCACCACCACTGAGCAGGTTAGAATTCGAGCGGAGAAGCGAAGCGGCGCCGCCGACTGGCTGCCCAGGGCCCATGGGGTTGGGCGGGCCCGAGGACACCATCCTCGCTGGCAATGGGCGAGGTCCGAGCTGAGCAGAAGCTAGTCCGAGATCGAGCGCGCCACCAACCAGCTCGCCATCCTGTCAGCCGGGCACGCCCGCAAGATCCACCGGAAAGGAGAAGGAACCAGCTAGTATATCCCCTGAAAAGAAAACAAACAAAAGATTGCATCTTTAGAGGACGCATTGGATCTAGACCAGCATCTCCGGCGCAAATCTGCTAAACACCCCCCGAAATCAAGTAGAAAGCAGCATGAAGAAGCATCCGAAGCAGATTTTCCCCCTTTCAAATCCGCCGCAAAGAAGAGCCCCACCAGATACACCCAAAAGAAAAAACGAGAAGAGCACCAGGCACGAGCAGAATTAAGCTGCAACCCCCGAGCTCGGCAACTAGATCGCAGCTCCCCGCGCCCAGAACCGCGAAAATGAGCAGAATTTTTTGCAGGCAAATAGAGAAAATGAGCAGAATTAAGCAGCAGTCATCCCGTCACCGGGAGTAGACCCACCCGAGCAAAGCACGCCGCCCGAATCCGGCGATCCCAGAGCTCAAACCGGCGCCAAGACGCGCGCTTTGCGGCCCGTAAGGACGCCTCGTCCCGCCGGTGGGGCGCCGCCGCTGCCGCGAGGAGCAGCACTGCCACCGCCGCCGCCGCCGCGCCGGACTAGCTCGGCTCCGGCTAGGGTTTAGGCCACCTGGTGCGCGGCGGTCGGAGGCAGGAAGATAGCAGCGGGCAGGATAAAAGAAATCGAAGTTCGTTAAAAAAATCTTTCTTGCTTGTTCCTGTGTGCGAGCGACGGGATTTGGAGGAGGCGAGGCGAAGCGAGGGGGGAGGAGAGAGAAAGCGAGACGAAACAGGAGAGAGAGAGAGAGGAGAGGAGAAGAGAAGAGGAAGCAGAAAATTCAGAGACTTTGTCCTTGCGGACGTCAAAATTCCCATTCGATTTGATTAAGATCCGGCGGCAGCGACCTGCCTGGTGTGGCGCGCGAGTCACTGATGCGTGGGCCAGGCGTTGTGCTGGAGCCCACGTGGAAGTGAGAGGGTAGGCGCGTGGATCAGGTGGGGAGTGGTTCTGATTAGGATGGTATTTTTCTGTTTGGGTGTTTCATCAGATTTTATTAGTTGTGTGCTGCTGAGGTTAAAAAGAAGGCAAGTCAAAGGAGCGCGTGCTCCGTGCCATGCCATGGCCAACGGTGTGGCTGTGGCTGTGGCCTAGGGATGGATATCCCTGCTCCTCTCCTCTCCTCTCCTCATCACCACGCGCACGCTCTCCCCGAATATAAATGGAACGACTAGTACAAAAGGTTGCTGGTTTTTCTGTTGTTCTTGTTATGGGGAAGGGGTACTGAGTTGAATGGGAATGAATTTGCATCTGTTTTATCTTCTCAAAATCAAGAATGTGTTTTTTTAGAGATTGTCATGTAAGAGAAAATGTTGACTTTGGAAGAGGAATATTAAAATGAGCATGCAAGACTAAGAGGACGGAAAAGTTTGACATGCACATCAAATTATCTCTTATGTTGATATCTTTTTACTCCTGGGTTTATCAGGAAACTTTACATGGATAGGGTTGCTCGGAACCTTTCGGTGTGTGAAATTGCTCTCCAAGTTACTAAGATGACCCGAGATCTACAATAGTGGTTAGGCTCTAACTTGGTGTAAGGAGTTCAATGTAGAAGAAGATTATATATGTATGGGATCGTGTCAGCTTGGTTCCACGGACTTCGGGATACATCACTGAGTCAGTCTTCTCCTCCTACTTGGTTATTTCGCTCCTCTCGTTTACTAGTTGTTGGGTATTTACCGCATCATATATGCTTATCCATCTAGTTGCATTTTAGGAGAAAAAAAATCCGCGTTTATATCGTACATCAACAAAATGTAGTACAAGTTATAGTAGCATATTCAAAACCCTCTAGACGTCCTCTTTGATCCTTCAATTCATATCAGAGCCAGGGGCAATCTCATTTTATGATTCACCGCCCAGAGAGTAAAAATGGAACAAAAGACGTTGAAAACATCACCTTTATAAGTGACACTGTTTACAAATGCTTGGGTTGTAGTTCTCTGCGTGCTACTGTGTACAAGAAAAAAAAATCATCGAAATACATGAACTTCAAATGAGCCGTTAAATTTACCCTAAATGCTTATTTTTTGTCCTTTGCATGCACATATTGTTTTTAAATTTTCTAAGTAGTGCTTCAAAAATCATCTTTAAGATGATGCAGTTTTAGAAAGATTATGTCTTATATTGTTTGTGTGACTTGTTTGATTTGTATGAGGTTTCTTCATGAATCCCTTGATCACTTAAGTTCCTGGACTTTGAATGACTCTCGGGATATATCTACCCATTTTATTTGGGTATTTATTCATAGCATGCTACACTAAAACACAACACACGGGTCCTAGCGGTTATAAACGCCGAGGCACGCGTCGCGCTCGCCCTAGCCCGCAAAAAAAGTCGGCAGGGCCGTCAGGGTAACTGCATCGAGGAAACTACAAACCTGGCTCTTTTTTTCACGGGGTGCATCGTGATTCGTCACGCGCTCTCGTGTGTGGCACCAACAGGTGGCGGAAAATTTTCTGCCGGTATATGGTTAAGTGCGGCACAAAAGTATGCCTTCTTTGGTACATCTTCTACGTCACCTCAACTAATCACAATCAATAAATTATAATCAAGAGATCTATTCCTTCATTAACATAGTAATATTGCTTCCATTAAGCTATAAAATTCCATTACATTAAGAGAGATAAAACTCATTACATTACATTTTTATGATTAATGCACACTTGTACTTGCCCTAAAAGGGTGATGAACTAATCTAGGGTTTGAGCCCCTCTTTGTTTAGCTAGCCTACACCAATAACAATTATCAAGGATCTTGGCTAGGCTTGAATATGGAAAGGCTTCGTCCTCCACCAGTGTCTTTGCGCGTCTCTTCCTTCAGAGGCAAGTTGGACGGCAACCGGTTGGAAGGAGTGTACATCATGTCGGATATGAAAGAGAAGAGGTTGTGATTAAACAAGAGAAAGAAGAACGACATGAATGCTATTTGCACATGGGATGATGCCTAAATCTGCGGGGCGGAAACATGGGTGGACGAGCGCAATCGTGAATTAGCGACTCTATCCAAGCTGAACACATCCTCGCAAGCTTCGCTTCTTCTCCCGGACCATATTGTGAGGGATTTCGATGAGCCTAATCGCGATCTAGGGTTAAAGGTTGGACATTTGAGAGTACGGCGGCGGGGTAGTGAGGAAGTGGGGAGTGGGGAAGGGTTATACTATTATATAGAACTATGAGTGGGGCGCAGGTATTAGGGTTTATAATGGTCCCTTGAGTACCCGCGGAACAACATTGTGGGCCACTGTTCCAACAAGGGCCTATAATAGTCTTATCCGGTGATATTTGTTGTGGGCCACATGCGTCAGTGTGGGAACGAGAATAAGAATGTGAACTAAATAAGAACAAAAAAAAACCATACATCAAAATACACACATATTGTTGTTACCTCGAATAAAAATATGTTACTCATAAGTAAGGTGGTCTAGAGTTTCTGCATGATACTTGAAACGATTCGACCCGGTAGGGTTGAATCTCTATTCTTTAAAGTGCTAGTCACTGGATCAAATAGCTATAGCACGCATAGTTTAAGATATAATACCAAAAAACAAAGATCATATTTATTACATCATATGATCCAAAATGAAAATAATCAATTACAACTTGCATAGCACATGGCTAGATTATTTCAGAGTTACAACGAAACAAAACGTAGCAGGGAGCCCTTCGTCTTCATGTGCCACTAGCGAGCATGTTGAGGATAGACTCATAACCCTAATCGTACCTTACTCATCATTTAAACCTGCAACATGAAATGCCTTGAATGGTCTCAATACATTTTGGATTGTATTGGTAAGATGTCACTATGGTGGATATAAATGGCACCTAACATTACATGCTTATTTGGCTAGTGGAGTTTAGGCTCATTTGCATAAAGCGGAAGTTTCCCTATCTTTTATAAATAATTTTATTCAAAATGGTTAATACATTTTAAATTGTATTGCCGAGATGTCACTATTTGGGTAGTGTGAGCTATCGGGAGAGATTTGGAGCAATAAGTGTAGTGTGATGCGGAACACAGAAAGATGGATAAATAATGGGGAAACAAACGGTTGAGAGTTGGTGGGTCACACTAGTTAGTGAGACGAGCCTTACCAGTCAACTCGAGGTGCTTGACCAGGGACTCATTGTAAGTACACGTACAATGCATGTCGCGCTTTCATATGCTTGTATCCATATATTGTTGCATTAAAATGCACCGCCCATGCTGACTGACAAAGGGTTAACCTTGTCAATGCCCATAATGATGGATTTGGGTTTCTAGGAAGGATAACGTTGGCGAATCAACAAACCGGTCAGCCAAACTAGATAGCCGATGAAAAGTATGATCAAGGGCGAATCACCGAGACTGTATTGCAAGATCTAGGGTTACAAGGTATCACGTGTGGTCCAATCTATCCTCTCGATGGCTCCTCCTAAGCCTTTATATATATATAGTCCACCTCGAGGAGTTATTACATCGTATAAGTTAGTTACCCGATATGGGCCTTGCTAACTTTCCTATTCTGATATGTATTGGGTTTCGACTCCATGTCAGTTTCTTCATGGGGCTTCGCCAATTCCTTCCAGGAGTTTGCACCTGGGATGCTAATGATGAGCACCCGATATAGTGTACCCATGTCAGTAGCCCACGAGACTCTACTCGAGTCATAGACTCGGGTCGAGTCTCATTCCTTCGACTTCTTTTTCTTTTGAGCATAGACTTAGTCAATAATTCATTATTTCCTTCATAGTCAAATATTTTGATCATAAGGATGTTTGGAAACAAGCCTGATGCATCTGACAGATCGGGAATAATTAATTGTCTGGGCAAATACAAGTAAGCCTACTTCAAGCTCGAGTCCTCGGACACGAATTTGGATAACTGGTGCAATTCAGCCCGAGCCACGAAGAACTTATCGGAATCTGAATTCCAGTTGATGTTAATTAAAGGTACCTGACGCGTCTGTCGGGATTTTTCACATCGACAACAACTTGGATATTTCTAGCAGAGCACAGTATGTGGCGGTGCTAGGCCTCGCAGGATGGATCCTAATGGTCTTACCTTCGTGTAAGAACACTGCTTCCAAACATTTTGTGACGGACGCGGTCCAGGATTTTTTTATTTTTCGGATGCCTTGTTTGGTTGTTGGATTACCCAAAATTGACAGGTTGCCCTCATTTTTGGATGTACATGGAGTAAAGGTCGGAGTAATATTCCTTGTGTTTACCACTTGAACATGTATTCGGAGCTTTGAATAAACTTCGCTTTACTTGTCCTATCTTCATTGATTATCGGGTGTGCGTTCAGCACTCCTGATGGGAGTAGCCCGCGAGGATATACTCGGGTATTTGTATTCGAGTATGGGCTCACAACCTGCATTGTCAAATATGCTAAAATAGAAATTGTTACCTGAATTTTTGCATTGTCAAATATGCTAAAATAGAAATTGTTACCTGAATTTTGCATTGCTATCGGTTGCGCGTTCAGCGCCCTGATGAGTGCAGAGCACACCGTTGGGGAACCCCAAGAGGAAGGTATTATGAGCACAGTAGCAAGTTTTTTCCCTCAGTAAGAAACCAAGGTTGAATCGACCACTAGGAGAGAGAAATGACTTATGAAGGTGTTGCTAACTGACTTTTGGCAGGACGCACTACCGGCGTCAGCAACAACATGGAACCTGCACACAACACAACCAAAATAATTTGCCCCAACTTACAGTGCGGTTGTCAATCTCACCGGTTTTGCTGAAACAAAGGATTAACCGTATAGTATGGAAAGAGATGTTTGTTTGCAGTAGAATTGAAGAGAACAGTGCTTGTAGTAAGTAAACAGAACAGGTGTTTGCAGTAGATGATTTTATCAGTGTAAAAGAAAGGACCGGGGTCCACAATTCACTAGAGGTGTCTCTCCATAAAGATGAATAACATGTTGGGTGAACAAATTACAGCTGCGAAATTGACAAAATAAAGACCATACATGACAATATGATTACTATGAGATTCATTTAGGCATTACAACATAATACATAGACCGTAATACAACTGCGTCTATGACTAATAATCCACCTTCCGGTTAGCGTCCGCACCCCTTTCGGTATTAAGTTGCAAGCAACAGATTATTGCATTAAGCAAAGTGTGTAAAGTAAACAATAGAATTATCCTCAGACAAAGCATTGTTATTTCTCCCTAGTAGCAACAACACATCTACAACCATAGAAGTTATTGTCACTCTTTCAGATTACTAGAGGCATGAACCCATTATCGAGCATAAATACTCCCTCTTGGAGTCACAAGCACATACTTGGCCAGAGCATCTACTAGAAACGGAGAGCATGCAAGATCACAAATAACATATGACAAGTATATAATCAATCTCAACCATAGTATTCAATATTCATCGGATCTTAGCAAACACAATACGTAGCATTACATAAAGATGATCTTGATCATGATAGGCAACTCACAAGATCTAAATATGAAGCATAAATTGGAGAAGACAACCATCTAGCTATTGCTATGGACCCGTAGTCTAGTGATGAACTATACTCACGCATCACTTCGGAGGCGAGCATGGCGATGTAGAGGCCTCCGATGATGATCTCCCTCTCCGGCAGTGTGCCAGGAAGAGCTTTAGAACCCTCCTGAGCTAGGGTCGGCGATGGCGGCTGCGATGGAACTTTTCGTGGATAGAGGCTCGGGTATTTAGGTTTTTCCCGGACATGTGAATAAATAGGCGGAAGGGCGAGGTAAGTGCGTGCCCAAGGGGCCGACACCACCCCTAGGCACGACCAGGGGCTGCGCCGCGCCCAGGCCTGGTGTGGCCACCTCGTGGCTCCTCTTCGCCTCTCCTCTGGACTCTGTCTTCGTTACAGTAAAATAGGAACTTCGACTTTTATTTCGTCCAATTCCGAGAATATTTCATGTACAACTTTTCTAAAATAAAAAATAGCAGAAAACAAAGAACTGGCACTGTGACATCTTGTAAATAGGTTAGTTCCGAAAAATGCATAAAAGTGCAACGAAGTGTACACAAAACATATAAAAATTGGTGTAAAACAAGCATAGAGCATAAAAAATTATAGATACGTTTGCAACGTATCAGCATCCCCAAGCTTAACTCCTGCTCGTCCTCGAGTAGGTAAGTGATAACAAAAATAATTTTTGAGGTGACATGAAGCCAACACAATCTTGATCAAGTTATTGTAAAAGCATTGTGAGCTGGGATCAAAGTACTCTAAACGTAGGCATGATAGATATGATTCTAACAATAGAACTTAGCAACTATGTTACAACATGAGAAGTAACTCAAACAAAAGATCATGAATAATACTGCACTGAAAGCAACTCTTTGTTTTTTTTAGCATAGAGTAAACATAGCAAAGTGGTACTTTGCTTGTCCTTTATGAAATAGCAAAACATAAATGCTAGGACACCTTTAAAGTTCAAAGGGTGACTAGATATAAGTAATTTGAGAACAAGCAATAGCATAATCATGAATCAATCAATAATAAATTTTGGGACTATGCATATTATACTAAGAATGACAACTATGCTCTTAATTGGTGCATAAAGTAAGAAGATGAAGACTCAACATAGAAGTAACAGAAAGAGCATGCGCAGAGGGATGCAAGATTACTAATTTGCTAGAGCTTTTTTATTTTGAATGCAATAGAGGTATTGAAAATTTATTTTGAGAGGTACACTACAAGAAAAGTTGTCATAGCCGACGAAGTTGCAGTCGCGCCGTGGTTGCTGCTGCACCATGGCCGACGATTTTTGGTCTCTCCGTGATGCATGCCAAAAAAAAAAAATTTCACGTTTTTGAGGCCACCTAGCCCGACGAGAACGTCCAAAACGTCGCGTATGGTGGCCCGGGACGTGGTGCATCACGAATTCTCGGGTTCGCCGGCCGAGTCAACGCAAATCCGCACCGCCCAGGGATGTAGGGCCCAGATGGCAGCCTCTCTAGCATTGTTTTTTTCTCGATCGTGCCATCTCGTTCAACGCTCTCCGATCGAGCTGTTCACGATGCAGGATCATGGGTCCCGCATGTTATTCTCTATGAACGAAAATTCTTTCTTTTCTTGGATTTTTTTGACCCCCTGATTTCTGGCTACTTCCTTTTTCTTTTGATCTTGTGCCGCCTTGGAAACGTTGAGACCGCTGCTGCTAAATGGGACCCGCATGTCATCCTCTATGTGCAATCAAGTTTCTTTTCTTTGAGTTATTTTTGGCACCTCATATATTTGGTCACTTGCCTTCTTTTCTTCGATTTTTGACCCCCTGATTTCTGGCTACTTCCTTTTTCTTTTGGTCCTGTGCCGCCTTGGAAACGTTGAGACCGCTGCTGCAAAATGGGACCCGCATGTCATCTCTATGTACAATAAAAGTTTATTTTCTTGGATTTTTTTGGTTCCTGATATTTGGCACTTGCCTTTTGATTTCGATCTCATGCCGACTTTGAAACGTTGAGACCGCTGCTGCAAAATGGGACCCGCATATCATCCTCTATGCACAATAAAGTTTCTTTTATTGGATTATTTTTGGCTCCTGATATTTGGTCACTTTTCTTTTCCTTTCGATCTGAAGTCGCCTTTGAAACATTGAGGAAGCTGTTGGCTCATGGGTCCCGCATGTTATCATGTATGAACAATAAAAGTTTCCTTCATTGGATTTATTTTCACCCCTAATTTCTGGTTATTTGCCGTTTTATTTTGATACCCTGCCCCCTTTGAAACGATAAGGACGCTACTGGCAGGTCGGTCCCACATCCTCTATGAACAATAAAAGTTTCCTTTGATGGATTTATTTTTGACCCCTTTTGATCCCCTGTCGCCTTGGAATCGTTGAGGATGCTGCTGCCTCATGGGTCCCGCATGTCATCCTCTCAGAACGGTAAATGTTTCTTTTCTTGGATTTTTTTACCAACTGATTTTTGGCCTTTGTCTTTCGATCTCATGCCGCCTTTAACACGTTGAGGACGCTGCTGGCTCACGGGTCCCACATGTCAGCCTCTATGAACAATAAACCTTTCCTTTGTTTGATTTATTATTGACCCATAATTTCTGGCTATTTGCCTCTTTTTCGATCTGATGCCGCCTCTGAAACGTTGAGACGCTGCTGGCTCATGGGTCCCACATGTCAGCCTCTATGAACAGTAAAAGTTTCCTTTGTTGGATTTATTTTTTACCCTAATTACTGGCTATTTGCCTTTGTTATCCCCTGCCGCCTTTGAAACTAAGAGGACGCTACTGGCCCATGGGTCACACATCTCAGCCTCTCTGAACGATAAACCTTCCCTTTTTTCGATCTTGTGCCGCCTTGGAAACGGTGAGACCGCTCCTGCAAAACGAGACTCATATGTCATCCTCTATGTACAATAAAAGTTTCTTTTCTTGGATTACTTTGGGCACCTAATATATGGTCAGTTGCCTTTTTTCCAATCCCCTGCCATCTTTGAAACGTTAAGGACGCTGCTGGCTCGTGAGTCCCACATGTCAGCCTCTATGAACAATAAACATTTCATTTCTTGGATTTATTTTTGATCGCTGATTTCTGGCAACTTTGCTTTTTCTTTCGATCCCATGCTGCCTTTGTTAAAGTTGAGAACGCTGCTGCAAAATGCGTCCCACATGTCAACTTCTCTGTACGATAATTGTTTCCTTTCTAGGATTTTTTTTTCCACTGCTGGCTGATGGGTCCCCGATGTTAGCCTCTATGTATAAGAAATATGTGATTTCTCGATATATTTTAACCCGATATATGTAGGATACTTGCTTTTTTTTCGAGCCCTTCTGTTTGTTTTTACCTTCAAATGTTGAGGGGCGCTACTCGCAAATGGGTCCTTCTCTAGCATTCTCAACTGAAGGAAAAACTGAAATATTGCCTATTCATTTGTTTGTCGTACTCCATGCATCTAATCCATACTAACTGTTGATCCGGGTTTTGGTTCAACTTAATTAGTTCAAATTTGATCTACGAGAGAGTATGTAATATATTTTGGGTTCACAACACTGCACTTGTTAACAACAATCTGATGAAGAGGTTTGTCATTTTTTTAAAAACTACAAATACACTCTAAGATCTTGAAATCTTGGAACTTTATATAATTTATGAAGATTTTGAAATCGACTATATGAATATATCAAAATATAGAGCCCATGTAGATGCGCATACCGGCTATGCGCATTTAAAAAGAATCAGAATCATAATTGATACGAAATAAAAATAACTTTAAACCGAGATATGTAGAATCTCGGTTTCTTGGGGGCCAATCATAGGATCTCCGTGTTTAAATTAGCAAGGGCCCCAATGGCATGAGTCGGATGGCTCATTAATTTTTTTTGGATTGTTATCAGTGAAGTAAGCAGGCTGGCAGCAATCACCATGTACATGGTCGGCAGCAGCCCAAAAGTACAAACAATTGGCCCATGCAGGGAAGGTAGTACTTTTTTTTATTGGGAAGCTTGTCTGGGCTAACCCAAAATAAAGTGGTGCTACATGGGGTAAGCACTTGAACCTAGAATGAGATCGAGTGCCTTGATGAAGGCGAGGCACACATAAACAGTACCATGCCTTGCCCCTCCCTTTCAGCCGTTGGATAAAAAATAATTGGACAGATGACTATGAACTAGTAACTGCTACAGGACCAACCAATGTACATGACATGTGCTACAGTATGTCGTCCACAATGCATGTGCTTTAGAACCATGAACAATACATATGCTACATGCTACAGTACTTAGATCTTTGCTATCTATTTTCAATCCAACGGCCAAATCTACAAGTCACTGTACTGTTCATCTGTGCCTTGCTTATGTCAAGGCACTGGATCCTGGATACTTGAACCCATGATCGTTACTGAGGGTTGCCTATTTGCGCATAATATGTTTTGTCAGCGGGCACTTCACTAGTTTGTGCAAAACATATCCAGCGCAGGATTCGAAAAAACATCACGTTTTTTCTTTACGAAAACAACAGAACATCTCATGCTCATCACAATCCAGCCAACATAAGCACATAATAATTAATAGTACAACTAGAGAGTTGTACACATAAATAAGGTTTGTCAAGCTTCATGCACTAGCCAACGCAACCAAAAGTTTGAACTGATGGAAAGGGCTAGGCAATCCACTTATACATCTCAAAACCCCTCCTCACGTGTGACCGGAAGAAGGGAAGAGGTCAACACAAGGAGACACTCAGAGGTATAGCTCAAGAGGCATATACGTGGACTCCGAGGAGGGCAACGGAGGGTAGCAGCAGTATTTAGGATAAATTACGAAAGCCAGGTCTCGAACTCGAGACCCTGGCCTCTGATACCATGTCAAGCTTCATGCACTAGCCAACGCAACCAAAAGTCCGAACTAATGGAAAGGGCTAGGCAATCCACTTATACAGTTCAACATCCCCCCCTCACATGTGACCACAATCCAGTAATGGTACCATTATGTTCACCACAATGCATCATTAAAGAGAGCGGTATACTATTATAGACCAGCTCTCTCTACAGAACATTTGTAAGAAACTTAATACAACCGTGATTCATATTGTTGCCCCAGCGATGGGTGATAACCTGAACACCATATAACCTTCTCACATCATTTGTAACCAAATATGAGCACCTGTAATGATTTGGTGTCAAGCTTCTTGAAGGTCAGGAGGTATCCTACCTTCAAGTCATGTGCTTTGAAAAACTTTGGCCATCCTGCGTCCATTAAAACATTGTCATCTTGTAGCTTCAGGTCCATAATCCAGGTGCATGCAGTGGACATCTTCAGGTTGATGGACTCTGGACACCCACCGTAAAACCAGGGTAGCTCTAACTCCGATGTACACAGTACCTTGCAGAAGCTGTCAGCGGTATTCTCCTCATCGATGCGCCTAAACACCTTGCACACTGGGGCTGGCTCTACAGATGTCTCCTTCTCCATGATAAGCTCTCTCCAAGCTTGAGCTTTGATACGCGTAAAGCACACGCCCGTTGGGAAGCCCAAGTGGAAGGTGTGATGCGTGTAGCATCAAGTTTTCCTCAGTAAGAAACCAAGGTTTATCGAACCAGTAGGAGTCAAGGATCACGTGAAGGTCGTTGGTGACGGAGTGTAGTGCGGCGCAACACCAGGGATTCCGGCGCCAACGTGGAACCTGCACAACAAAATCAAAGTACTTTGCCCCAACGTAACAGTGAGGTTGTCAATCTCACTGGCTTGCTGTAAACAAAGGATTAGATGTATAGTGTGGATGATGATGTTTGTTTGCGAAGAACAGTAAAAAACAATTGCAGTAGATTATATTTCAGATGTAAAGAATTGGACCGGGGTCCACAGTTCACTAGTGGTGTCTCTCCCATAAGATAAATAGATGTTGGGTGAACAAATTACAGTTGGGCAATTGACAAATAAAGAAGGCATAACAATGCATATACATATATCATGATGAGTACTATGAGATTTAATCAGGGCATTACGACAAAGTACATAGACCGCTATCCAGCATGCATCTATGCCTAAAAAGTCCACCTTCAGGTTATCATCCGAACCCCTTCCAGTATTAAGTTGCAAACAACAGATAATTGCATTAAGTATGGTGCGTAATGTAATCAACACAAATATCCTTAGACAAAGCATCAATGTTTTATCCCTAGTGGCAACAGCACATCCACAACCTTAGAACTTTCTTTCACTGTCCCAGATTTAATGGAGGCATGAACCCACTATCGAGCATAAATACTCCCTCTTGGAGTCACAAGTATCAACTTGGCCAGAGCCTCTACTAGCAACGGAGAGCATGCAAGAACATAAACAACATATATGATAGATTGATAATCAACTTGACATAGTATTCAATACTCATCGGATCCCAACAAACACAACATGTAGCATTACAAATAGATGATCTTGATCATGATAGGCAGCTCATAAGATCTAACATGATAGCACAATGAGGAGAAGACAACCATCTAGCTACTGCTATGGACCCATAGTCCAGGGGTGAACTACTCACACATCGATCCGGAGGTGATCATGGCGATGAAGAGACCTCCGGGAGATGATTCCCCTCTCCGGCAGGGTGCCGGAGGCGATCTCCTGAATCCCACGAGATGGGATTGGCGGCGGCGGCGTCTCTGGAAGGTTTTCCATATCGTGGCTCTCGGTACTGGGGTATTCGCGACGAAGGCTTTAAGTAGGCGGAAGGGCAGGTCAGGAGGCGTCACGCGGGCCCCACACGCTAGGGCCGCGCGGGCCCCCTCTAGGCCGCGCCGCGCTAGTGTGGCGGCGCCCCGTGGCCCCACTTCGTATCTCCTCCGGTCTTCTGGAAGCTTCGTGGAAAAATAGGCCCCTGGGCGTTGATTTCGTCCAATTCCGAGAATATTTCCTTACTAGGATTTCTGAAACCAAAAACAGCAGAAAACAGCAACTGGCTCTTCGGCATCTCGTCAATAGGTTAGTGCCGGAAAATGCATAATAATCTATACCTAATAATAAAGGAGCTAACGTTTCCTTGGTTTGGTCCGTTGAAATGCGTTTTCGTCCATCAAACTTTACGCCTTCATCCGTTGCACTAATACGACCGATCGGTAATAGATAGAGTCTCGCTCAAAACTGAGCCAAACACGGCAGCCGGCGGTAGAGATCGGCTCGAATCCGCTAGATACTATACCCTCAGAAAACTAACCGTATAGGTTCAGGACAGTAGGCCACAAGCGGTAGAGAAGTTAGAGTCGAACTTGATTGATGCTAGCATCGTATAAGTAACAACGCCGGTGGAAGGCAAGAACGAGTAGGGGGATTGGAGAAGGAAGAGGACCACGTCGGTCTACTCAACGAGGCCCCGCCGTCGCAGACACGCCTCCGAGCAGCAACCATCGAGAGAAACCGGACGATGAATAGGATAAAACTGCCGGCGTGACCCACGGAGGCACAATTTGCTCCTCCCACCACAACCGGAAGTGCATCCAAATCTCCAGATCGGAAACACCATGGCCAAGTCTGAAGCGACATGAGAACTCAGTAGATAATAGGGAGCTGAAGTAGATAACATGGAGCTCCACGAAGAGATAGAGGTCTCTCCTGGCTGTGCACGGAGAAGTATTCATGTATGTGGTTTAACAACTTCGCGGTTGCCATGATCCATCGCGAAGCTGATGTATCGATTGATGAAAAATTCAGTAACCTTGTGTATTGATCGATCTACAAGTCGGGGACCTCGTAGTCGCAGCGCGGGTGGACGTCATGTACGGGATGGCCCAAAGCGCCGGAGTTGGCGGGCGTCGGGGCCTGGCGAGAGGAGGCCGCTGGTCGTCGCGCACGACGCAGCCGTCGTGATCTCGATTGCGAGGCGTGTCTGCTGTTGCCCCAGGAGAAGCTGCTGGGGCGATCGCCGGGTGCGTTAAGACTGACAAGGTTAAGTGCGATGACCGTGAGACGGCAATAGGAGCGGTCCAAGCTTCCTGCCGTCCACGTCCCTCTTGTTTGGCACTTTGGCCTACGCGGCGAACCGATGTTGGTGCAACTCCGATGCGATCTCGATTATCTTTTTCCAAAAGTAAAAAAAAATTACGGAACCACGCAAACAACGATCGACGATCTTTAGTTGCACGCCACCGATGATGGAGTTTAAATTTGAAGGAGGAGCGGCTAGGGAGCCGCTGCAGTATGATTCCGGAGGTCTGCCAGAGGAGAACTCAACATCTCCTTCTCGAGAAATCGCCCGCCTACCTCCCCATCTCTCCGTCCTCGTGGCGGCGGCGACGGATTGAAGAGATGCCAGCCCATCAAGAGGGACAGGCGCCGCGCGCGCATGAAGGCTGCTCGAGCTGACCACCGCACCGGGTGAATCTCGCACTCTCTGTCTACTGCAAAGGTATTGGACGCAGAAGCTCTCCTTCGAACAGGGCGGCACGGGGGTCTGACGGCCCACGAGCTAGCGAATCGAGATGTGGTAGCCACAGCGCGGAGTGGCGACGAGCGATCGGACGCAACCGACATGGAAGGAGAGCGCGCCACAACTGGCAGATTGACTGACGCGTTGGGCATTCGATCGGCGCTTGAGCAGCACGCAACCCACGTCAGAGAAGAGGTACCTCTACTTACACAGGTGGATTAATCGATTGATTTTTTTGTTTAATCAGATGGCTTGTGAGAAGGGTGATTGATTTCGGCCTCTCCCTCTTAGTGTTTCTTCTCCACGTCGTGCATGTTTAAGAGATTGAGGTGAGTGGAGGAATATTGAAGGAAGATTTTGGGATTGACGGAGGCCTCAAACCAATTTATGTATTCCAGTGCCCTGCAATTAATTAAGTATCTGACTTATGCTATTCATGATATTAATTTTCAGGTGCATTGGATGTGAATAAACGATTGACATCGCTCCTTGTCAGTTGGCACACTAAGCACTGTTGAGAGGCATAGGAGATTCAAAACACTGATCTTCAATGAGTGGGTGTGGGTGGTTTTATAGGTGCACAATTTCAGTTGATAAGTGTATGAACACCGGAAAAAAGTTAGAAAAATTCTTTCTCAAGAAAGTTGGCGACAACTTAGTTTTCAATATTCTTGGGTTATTTTTTTGAATGGTTTTCTTAGGATATTTATATGTCCACTAAGTTTATTTCGCAAATAAAATTATTTTTGAATAGGAAAATAGTTGTAGTTGCAATTTATGCATTAAAATCTTGTTTTCTTATCGAAATCTCCGAAGAAACTTAGAATTTTGTTTTCAACAACACATCCAACTTTCTTCGGCCGTAGCAACGCACGGGCATTTTTACTAGTGACATATAATGTGTATAAAACATGTGAGTATCATCATAAAAGTAGCATGGAACATAAGAAATTATAGATACGTTTGAGACGTATCAAGCATCCCCAAGCTTAGTTCCTACTCGCCCTCGAGTAGGTAAACGATAACAAAGATAATTTCTGAAGTGACATGCTATCATAATGTTGATCATACTATTGTAAAGCATATGAGATGAATGCAGCGATTCGAAGCAATGATGAAGATAATAAGTAAACAAATGAATCATATAGCAAAGACTTTTCATGAATAATACTTTCAAGACAAGCATCAAATGAATCATATAGCAAAGACTTTTCATGCTATCATAATGTTGATCATACTATTGTAAAGCATATGAGATGAATGCAGCGATTCGAAGCAATGATGAAGATAATAAGTAAACAAATGAATCATATAGCAAAGACTTTTCATGAATAATACTTTCAAGACAAGCATCAATAAGACTTGCATAAGAGTTACTCATAAAGCAATAAATTCTTAGTAGAAGCATTGAAGCAACACAAAGGAAGATATAAGTTTCAGCAATTGCTTTCAACTTCAACATATTGTCAACACAAAGTATTATAACAAGTGCAATAGGTAAACATGTAAGAATCAATGCACGCAGTTGATACAAGTGTTTGCTTCTGGGATAGAAAGAATAGGTAAACTGACTCAACAATAAAGTAAAAGATAGGCCCTTCGCAGAGGGAAGCATGGATTACTATATTTGTGCTAGAGCTTTTCATTTTGAAAACAAGAAACAATTTTGTCAACGGTAGTAATAAATCATATGTGTTATGTATAAGATATCCTATAAGTTGCAAGCCTCATGCATAGTATACCAATAGTGCTCGCACCTTGTCCTAATTAGCTTGGATTAACATGGATTATCATTGCATAGCATATGTTTCAACCAAGTATCACAAAGGGGTACCTCTATGCCGTCTGTACAAAGGTCTAAGGAGAAAGCTCGCATTGGATTTCTCGCTTTTGATTATTCTCAACTTAGACATCCATACCGGGACAACATAGACAACAGATAATGGACTCCTCTTTAATTCATAAGCATTCAACAACTGTTAAAAATCTCATAAGAGATTGAGGATTGATTGTCCAAACTGAAACTTCCACCATGAATCATGGCTTTAGTTAGCGGCCCAATGTTCTTCTCTAACAATATGCATACTCAAACCATTTGATCATGAAAATCGCCCTTACTTCAGACAAGACGAACATGCATAGCAACTCACATGATATTCAACAAAGGTAAAAGTTGATGGCGTCCCCAGAAACATGGTTACCGCTCAACAAGCAACTTATTAAGAAATAAGACACATAAGTACATATTCTTCACCACAATAGTTTTTAAGGCTATTTTTCCCATGAGCTATATATTGCAAAGACAAAGAATAGAATTTTAAAGGTAGCACTCAAGTAATGTACTTTGGAATGGCAGAGAAATACCATGTGGTAGGTAGGTATGGTGGACACAAATGGTATGGTTTTTGGCTCAAGGATTTGGATGCACGAGAAGAATTCCTCTCAATACAAGGCTAGGCTAGCAAGGTTGTTTGAGGCAAACTCAAGTATAAAAGGTGCAGCAAAGCTCACATATGAACATATTGTAAGTATTATAAGACTTCATATCGTCTCCTTGTTGTTCAAACACCTTAACCAGAAAATATCTAGACTCTAGAGAAACCAATCATGCAAACCAAATTTTAACAAGCTCTATGTAGTTCTTCATTAATGGGTGCAAAGTACATGATGCAAGAGCTTAAACATGATCTATATGAGCACAACAATTGCCAAGTATCACATTATTCAAGACATTATACCATTTACCACATGCGGCATTTTCCGTTTCCAACCATATAACAATGAATGAAGTAGTCCAACCTTTCGCAATGAACATTAATAATAAAGCTAAGAACATATGTGTTCATACGAAACAGCGGAGCATGTCTCTCTCCCAAACAAAGAATGCTAGGATCCGATTTTATTGAAACAAAAACAAAAACAAAAACAAACAGACGCTCCAAGTAAAGCACATAAGATGTGACAGAATAAAAATATAGTTTCACTAGAGGTGACCTGATAAGTTGTCGATGAAGAAGGGATGCCTTGGGCATCCCCAAGCTTAGACGCTTGGGTCTTCTTAAAATATGCAGGGATGAACCACGGGGGCATCCCCAAGCTTAGACCTTTCACTCTTCTTGATCATATTGTATCATCCTCCTCTCTTGACCCTTGAAAACTTCCTCCACACCAAACTCAAAACAATCTCATTAGAGGGTTAGTGCATAATTAAAAATTCATATATTCAGAGGTGACATAATCATTCTTAACACTTCTGGACATTGCAAAAAGCTACTGAAAGTTAATGGAACAAAGAAATCCATCAAACATAGCAAAACAGGCAATGCGAAATAAAAGGCAGAATCTGTCAAAACAGAACAGTCCGTAAAGACGAATTTTTTAGAGGCACCAGACTTGATCAGATGAAAATGCCCAAATTGAATGAAAGTTGCGTACATATCTGAGGATCACGCACGTAAATTTGCAGATTTTTCTAAATTTTCTACAAACGGGGCGGCTCAATTTCATGACAGCAAGAAATCTGTTCCTGCGCAGTAATCCAAATCTATTATTGACTTTACTATCAAAGACTTTACTTGGCACAACAATGCAATAAAATAAAGATAAGGAGAGGTTGCTACAGTAGTAACAACTTCCAATACTCAAATATAAAACAAAGTGCAGAAGTAAAATAATGGGTTGTCTCCCATAAGCGCTTTTCTTTAACGCCTTTCAGCTAGGCGCAGAAAGTGTAAATCAAGTATTATCAAGAGACGAAGCATCAACATCAATAGGTATCTTAGATGTTCCATCATCCATAGTGGTGCTAAGGGCTTTGTCAATTTTAGGCCTATAATAGCTTTTTGGTTAGGCACTTTAGAGGCATACATGAATTTTTGCTCCTTACCCACATAAGCTTTCTCCTTAAACTTAAGAGAAGAAAAAGTTGAACTCAAGGTTCCCATAGCTTCTTCAAGTTCACTAATCCTATGGGTTCGATTATCATGAGTAGCACAAGTTTCTAAAATGACAATTCTCTCATTGATTCCACTTAGAGTTTTATCAAGTTTATCAGTGTTATTGAGTAATATTCCCAATTTTGTCTCAATACTTGGAAGATTTTTCTCTATGACCTCCAACTTTTTCATGACATCTTCAAGAGAGATTTCAATTTTAGCTTCATTAACAGGTGGTATTCCAACTAGACTCTCAATAATGCAACTAGCTTCTAAAGCAGGAGTGCCTAGGAAATTACCTCCCGCAAGAGTATCAAGAACATACCTATTCCAACTAGAGATACCAACATAAAAGTTCCTAAGTAGTATAATAGTGGAATGTTTCTTAATGCACCTATGATGAGCATCGCTAATTCTATACCAAGCATCTTTAAAACTTTCTCCCCTTGTTGCTTAAAGGAACGAACTTCAACTTCCGGATTACTCATTTGTAGCAGTAGTAAATAAAGCAAACTAAATAAAGTAAATGCAAGTAACTAATTGTTTTTGTGTTTTCAATATAGAGAACAAGACAGTAAATAAAGTAAAACTAGCAACTAATTTTTTTGTGTTTTTGATATAAGAGCAAACAAAGCAGTAAATAAAGTAAAGTAAAGCAAGACAAAAACAAAGTAAAGAGATTGGATGTGGGAGACTCCCCTTGCAGCGTGTCTTGATCTCCCCGGCAACGGCGCCAGAAATTTACTTGCTGGCGTGCAGTTGACGTGGTAGTTAGAAATCTTTGTGGTGTAACTTTTCTTCGTTCCCCGGCAACGGCGCCAGAAATTTAGCTTGATACGCGTAAAGCACACGCCCGTTGGGAACCCCAAGTGGAAGGTGTGATGCGTGTAGCAGCAAGTTTCCCTCAGTAAGAAACCAAGGTTTATCGAACCAGTAGGAGTCAAGGATCACGTGAAGGTCGTTGGTGACGGAGTGTAGTGCGGCGCAACACCAGGGATTCCGGCGCCAACGTGGAACCTGCACAACACAATCAAAGTACTTTGCCCCAACGTAACAGTGAGGTTGTCAATCTCACCGGCTTGCTGTAAACAAAGGATTAGATGTATAGTGTGGATGATGATGTTTGTTTGCGAAGAATAGTAAAGAACAATAGTGTCTCTCCCATAAGATAAATAGATGTTGGGTGAACAAATTACAGTTGGGCAATTGACAAATAAAGAAGGCATAACAATGCAACATACATATATCATGATGAGTACTATGAGATTTAATCAGGGCATTACGACAAAGTACATAGACCTCTATCCAGCATGCATCTATGCCTAAAAAGTCCACCTTCAGGTTATCATCCGAACCCCTTCCAGTATTAAGTTGCAAACAACAGACAATTGCATTAAATATGGTGCGTAATGTAATCAACACAAATATCCTTAGACAAAGCATGGTGCGTAATGTAATCAACACAAATATCCTTAGACAAAGCATCAATGTTTTATCACATCCACAACCTTAGAACTTTCTGTCACTGTCCCAGATTTAATGGAGGCATGAACCCACTATCGAGCATAAATACTCCCTCTTGGAGTCACAAGTATCAACTTGGCCAGAGCCTCTACTAGCAACGGAGAGCATGCAAGAACATAAACAACATATATGATAGATTGATAATCAACTTGACATAGTATTCAATATTCATCGGATCCCAACAAACACAATATGTAGCATTACAAATAGATGATCTTGATCATGATAGGCAGCTCACAAGATCTAACATGATAGCACAATGAGGAGAAGACAACCATCTAGCTACTGCTATGGACCCATAGTCCAGGGGTGAACTACTCACACATCGATCCGGAGGTGATCATGGCGATAAAGAGACCTCCGGGAGATGATTCCCCTCTCCGGCAGGGTGCCGGAGGTGATCTCCTGAATCCCCCGAGATGGGATTGGCAGCGGCGGCGTCTCTGGAAGGTTTTCCGTATCATGGCTCTCGGTACTGGGGTATTCGCGACGAAGGCTTTAAGTAGGCGGAAGGGCAGGTCAGGAGGCGTCACGAGGGCCCCACATGCTAGGGCCGCGAGGGCCCCCTCTAGGCCGCGCCGCCCTAGTGTGGCGGCGCCCCGTGGCCTGATACGTCTCAAACGTATCTATAATTTCTTATATTCCATGCTACTTTATTGATGATACTCACATGTTTTATACACATTATATATCATTATTATGCATTTTCCGGCACTAACCTATTGACGAGATGCCGAAGAGCCAGTTGTTGTTTTCTGCTGTTTTTGGTTTCAAAAATCCTAGTAAGGAAATATTCTCGGAATTGGACGAAATCAACGCCCAGGGTCCTATTTTCCACGAAGCTTCCAGAAGACCGAAGAGGATACGAAGTGGGGCCACGAGGTGGCCACACACTAGGGCGGCGCGGCCTGGGCCTTGGCCGCGCCGGCCTATTGTGTGGGGCCCTCGTGTGGCCCCCTGACCTGCCCTTCCGCCTACTTAAAGCCTTCATCGCGAAAACCCCAGTACCGAGAGCCACGATACGGAAAACCTTCCAGAGACGCTGCCACCGCCAATCCCATCTCGGGGGATTCAGGAGATCGCCTCCGGCACCCTGCCGGAGAGGGGAATCATCTCCTGGAGGTCTCTTCATCGCCATGATCGCCTCCGGATCGATGTGTGAGTAGTCCACCCCTGGACTATGGGTCCATAGCAGTAGCTAGATGGTTGTCTTCTCCTCATTGTGCTATCATGTTAGATCTTGTGAGCTGCCTATCATGATCAAGATCATCTATTTGTAATGCTACATGTTGTGTTTGTTGGGATCCGATGAATATTGAATACTATGTCAAGTTGATTATCAATCTATCATATATGTTATTTATGTTCTTGCATGCTCTCCGTTGCTAGTAGAGGCTCTGGCCAAGTTGATACTTGTGACTCCAAGAGGGAGTATTTATGCTCGATAGTGGGTTCATGCCTCCATTAAATCTGGGACGATGTAAAAGTTCTAAGGTTGTGGATGTGCTGTTGCTACTAGGGATAAAACATCGATGCTTTGTCTAAGGATATTTGTGTTGATTACATTACGCACCATACTTAATGCAATTGTCTGTTGTTTACAACTTAATACTGGAGGGGGTTCGGATGATAACCTGAAGGTGGACTTTTTAGGCATAGATGCATGCTGGATAGCGGTCTATGTACTTTGTCGTAATGCCCTGATTAAATCTCATAGTACTCATCATGATATATGTATGTGCATTGTTATGCCTTCTTTATTTGTTAATTGCCCAACTGTAATTTGTTCACCCAACATCTGTTATCTTATGGGAGAGACACCACTAGTGAACTGTGGACCCCGGTCCTATTCTTTACATCTGAAATACAATCTGCTGCAATTGTTCTTTACTGTTCTTTGCAAACAATCATCATCATCCACACTATACATCTAATCCTTTGTTTTCAGCAAGCCGGTGAGATTGACAACCTCACTGTTACGTTGGGGCAAAGTACTGTGATTGTGTTGTGCAGGTTCCACGTTGGCGCCGGAATCCCTGGTGTTGCGCCGCACTACACTCCGCCGCCATCAACCTTCAACGTGCTTCTTGGCTCCTACTGGTTCGATAACCTTGGTTTCTTACTGAGGGAAAACTTGCTGATGTGCGCATCACACCTTCCTCTTGGGGTTCCCAACGGACGTGTTAACTACGCGCAATCAAGCTCTTTTTGTGGCGCCGTTGCCGGGGAACGAAGAAAAGTTACACCACAAAGATTTTCAACTCCCACGTCAACAGCTCTTTTTCTGGCGCCGTTGCCGGGGAGATCAAGACACGCTGCAAGGGGAGTCTCCTACTTCCAATCTCTTTACTTTGTTTTTGTCTTGCTTTACTTTATTTTATTTACTGCATTGTTTGCTGCACTTAATCAAAAACACAAAAAAAAATTAGTTGCTAGTTTTACTTTATTTACTGTCTTGTTCTCTATATCGAAAACACAAAAAAGTTAGTTACTTGCATTTAGTTTACTTTATTATCATGTCTAGCTCTGTACCTGTTACTTCTTCACCTGAGGAATTAATCTTTACTTTTAAACAAGGGGATGAGGAGAGTTTTAAAGATGCTTGGTCTAGAATTTTTGATTCTTATCGTAAAGCTAAACCTCAAATAACTCTAAGTCTGCTCCTTAGTAAATTTTATTTTGGGCTTATGATTCGCTATAGATATGCCTTGGATGCTATAGTAGGAGGAGATTTCCTTCATTGTAATGGTGATCAAGCTTTTAATGCCATAAAAAAATTAGTTGCATCACATAGTTCAGCTAATAACTTTGATTCAGCTCTTATTAGCATTTATGGTAGATTAAACACTCTTGAGACAAGTGCATCTTGCTGGAAAGAAAATTATAGTTATGTTCGTAACCGTCTTGATCAAGTTTTAGTGAACTCTGAACCTTCAAAATGGGATCCTACTATTAAAGTTGTTATTGGTGGTGAAACTTTTCATGCCCATTGTGATATTATGTCTGAATTTTGCCTTATGCCTAAGAGTATTTATGAATCTTTGACACTTTGGGGACTCGTTGAAGGGGGAGAAGGAATAACTCTTATTGATAACTCTGTTATAATTCCTAAGGGAATAGCCGAGGGTGTGCATACAACCATTCTTGGAAGAACAGTATCCACTGATTATCTTGTTATTGAATGTGTAGGAACGGGACAAATCACACTTGGAAGATCCCTGCTGAAACTATTGGGAGCAGTCATAAATGTGGGAGAAGGCACCCTAAAATTCACCTCTACACCGGGAGGTAGACATGTATTCCCTAAACCAAAGAGTAAGAAAAAAGAATAAGAAAGGCATGCATAAAGCCTGAGGTAATGTTGATGCTTCATCTCTTGACAATGCTTGATTCACACTTTCTGCGCCTAGCTGAAAGGCGTTAAAGAAAAGCGCTTATGGGAGACAACCCATTATTTTACTTCTGCACTTTTGTTTTATATTTGACTCTTGGAAGTTGTTACTACTGTAGCAACCTCTCCTTATCTTTATTTTATTGCATTGTTGTGCCAAGTAAAGTCTTTGATAGTAAAGTGAATACTAGATTTGGATTACTGCGCAGAAACAGATTTCTTGCTGTCACGAATTTCGATCTGCCTCTCTGTAGGTAGCTCAGAAAAATCTGCCAATTTACGTGTGTGATCCTCAGATATGTACGCAACTTTCATTCAATTTGGGCATTTTCATTTGAGCAAGTCTGGTGCCTCAAAAAAATTCGTCTTTACGAACTGTTCTGTTTTGACAGATTCTGCCTTTTATTTCGCATTGCCTGTTTTGCTGTGTTGGATGGATCTCTTTGTTCCATTAACGTCCAGTAATTTTGTGCAATGTCCAGAAGTGTTAAGAATGATTATGTCACCTCTGAACATGTGAATTTTTGATTATGCACTAACCCTCTAATGAGTTTGTTTTGAGTTTGGTGTGGAGGAAGTTTTCAAGGGTCAAGAGAGGAGGATGATACAATATGATCAAGAAGAGTGAAAAGTCAAAGCTTGGGGATGCCCCCGTGGTTCATCCCTGCATATTTTAAGAAGACCCAAGCGTCTAAGCTTGGGGATGCCCAAGGCATCCCTTCTTCATCGACAACTTATCAGGTCACCTCTAGTGAAACTATATTTTTATTCCGTCACATCTTATGCGCTTTATTTGGAGCGTCTGTTTGTTTTTATTTTTGTTTTTGTTTGAATAAGATCGGATCCTAGCATTCTTTGTGTGGGAGAGAGACATGCTCCGTTGTTTCGTATGAACAAATATGTTCTTAGCTTTATCTTTAATGTTCATTGCGAAAGTTGGACTACTTCATTCATTGTTATATGGTTGGAAACGGAAAATGCCGCATGTGGTAAATGGTTTAATGTCTTGAATAATGTGATACTTGGCAATTGTTATGCTCATATAGATCATGTTTAAGCTCTTGCATCATGTACCTTGTACTCATTAATGAATAACTACATAGAGCTTGTTAAAATTTGGTTTGCATGATTGATCTCTAGAGTCTAGATATTTTCTGGTTAAGGTGTTTGAACAACAAGGAGACAATGTAAAGTCTTATAATAGTTACAATATGTTCATATGTGAGCTTTGCTGCACCTTTTATACTTGAGTTTGCCTCAAACAACCTTGCTAGCCTAGCCTTGTATTGAGAGGAATTCTTCTCGTGCATCCAAATCCTTGAGCCAACCACTATGCCATTTGTGTCCACCATACCTACCTACTACATGGTATTTCTCCGCCATTCCAAAGTACATTACTTGAGTGCTACCTTTAAAAATTATATTCTTTGTCTTTGCAATATATAGCTCATGGGACAAAATAGCCTTAAAAACTATTGTGGTGAAGAATATGTACTTATGTGTCTTATTTCTTAATAAGTTGCTTGTTGAGTGATAACCATGTTTCTGGGGACGCCATCAACTTTTACCTTTGTTGAATATCATGTGAGTTGCTATGCATGTTCGTCTTGTCTGAAGTAAGGGAGATTTTCATGATCAAATGGTTTGAGTATGCATAATGTTAGAGAAGAACATTGGGCCGCTAACTAAAGCCATGATTCATGGTGGAAGTTTCAGTTTGGACAACTAACCCTCAATCTCTTATGAGAAAATTAATTGTTGTTAAATGCTTATGCATTAAAGAGGAGTCCATTATCTGTTGTCTATGTTGTCCCGGTATGGATGTCTAAGTTGAGAATAATCAAAAGCGAGAAATCCAATGCGAGCTTTCTCCTTAGACCTTTGTACAGGCAGCATAGAGGTACCCCTTTGTGACACTTGGTTGAAACATATGCTATGCAATGATAATCCGTGTTAATCCAAGCTAATTAGGACAAGGTGCGAGCACTATTAGTATACTATGCATGAGGCTTGCAACTTATAAGATATCTTATACATAACACATATGCTTTATTACTACCGTTGACAAAATTGTTTCTTGTTTTCAAAATGAAAAGCTCTAGCACAAATATAGTAATCAATGATTCCCTCTGCGAAGGGCCATTCTTCTACTTTATTGTTGAGTCAGTTTACCTATTCTTTCTATCCCAGAAGCAAACACTTGTGTCAACTGTGTGCATTGATTCTTACATGTTTACTTATTGCACTTGTTATATTACTTTGTTTTGACAATTATCCATGAGATATACATGTTGAAGTTGAAAGCAACCGCTGAAACTTATATCTTCCTTTGTGTTGCTTCAATGCCTTTACTTTGAATTTATTGCTTTATGAGTAACTCTTATGCAAGTCTTATTGATGCTTGTCTTGAAAGTATTATTCATGAAAAGTCTTTGCTATATAATTCATTTGTTTACTCATTATCTCCATCATTGCTTCGAATCGCTGCATTCATCTCATATGCTTACAATAGTATGATCAAGATTATGATAGCATGTCACTTCGGAAATTATCTTTGTTATCGTTTACCTACTCGAGGGCGAGCAGGAACTAAGCTTGGGGATGCTTGATACGTCTCAAACGTATCTATATTTTCTTATGTTCCATGCTACTTTATTGATGATACTCACATGTTTTATACACATTATATGTCATTATTATGCATTTTCCGGCACTAACCTATTGACGAGATGCCGAAGAGCCAGTTGCTGCTTTCTGTTGTTTTTGGTTTCAGAAATCCTAGTAAGGAAATATTCTCGGAATTGGACGAAATCAACGCCCAGGGTCCTATTTTTCCACGAAGCTTCCAGAAGACCGAAGAGGATACGAAGTGGGGCCACGAGGTGGCCACACACTAGGGCGGCCCGGCCTGGGCCTTGGCCGCGTCGGCCTGTTGTGTGGGGCCCTCGTGTGGCCCCCTGACCTGCCCTTCCGCCTACTTAAAGCCTTCGTCGCGAAAACCCCAGTACCGAGAGCCACGATACGGAAAACCTTCCAGAGACGCCGCCGCCGCCAATCCCATCTCGGGGGATTCAGGAGATCGCCTCCGGCACCCTGCCGGAGAGGGGAATCATCTCCCGGAGGTCTCTTCATCGCCATAATCGCCTCCGGATCGATGTGTGAGTAGTCCACCCCTGGACTATGGGTCCATAGCAGTAGCTAGATGGTTGTCTTCTCCTCATTGTGCTATCATGTTAGATCTTGTGAGCTGCCTATCATGATCAAGATCATCTATTTGTAATGCTACATGTTGTGTTTGTTGGGATCCGATGAATATTGAATACTATGTCAAGTTGATTATCAATCTATCATATATGTTATTTATGTTCTTGCATGCTCTCCGTTGCTAGTAGAGGCTCTGGCCAAGTTGATACTTGTGACTCCAAGAGGGAGTATTTATGCTCGATAGTGGGTTCATGCCTCCATTAAATCTGGGACAGTGACAGAAAGTTCTAAGGTTGTGGATGTGCTGTTGCTACTAGGGATAAAACATCGATGCTTTGTCTAAGGATATTTGTGTTGATTACATTACGCACCATACTTAATGCAATTGTCTGTTGTTTACAACTTAATACTGGAGGGGGTTCGGATGATAACCTGAAGGTGGACTTTTTAGGCATAGATGCATGCTGGATAGCGGTCTATGTACTTTGTCGTAATGCCCTGATTAAATCTCATAGTACTCATCATGATATATGTATGTGCATTGTTATGCCTTCTTTATTTGTCAATTGCCCAACTGTAATTTGTTCACCCAACATCTGTTATCTTATGGGAGAGACACCACTAGTGAACTGTGGACCCCGGTCCTATTCTTTACATCTGAAATACAATCTGCTGCAATTGTTCTTTACTGTTCTTTGCAAACAATCATCATCATCCACACTATACATCTAATCCTTTGTTTTCAGCAAGCCGGTGAGATTGACAACCTCACTGTTACGTTGGGGCAAAGTATTGTGATTGTGTTGTGCAGGTTCCACGTTGGCGCCGGAATCCCTGGTGTTGCGCCGCACTACACTCCGCCGCCATCAACCTTCAACGTGCTTCTTGGCTCCTACTGGTTCGATAACCTTGGTTTCTTACTGAGGGAAAACTTGCTGTTGTGCGCATCACACCTTCCTCTTGGGGTTCCCAACGGACGTGTGAACTACGCGCAATCATGGCCCCACTTCGTATCTCCTCCGGTCTTCTGGAAGCTTCGTGGAAAAATAGGCCCCTGGGCGTTGATGTCGTCCAATTCCGATAATATTTCCTTACTAGGATTTCTGAAACCAAAAACAGCAGAAAACAGCAACTGGCTCTTCGGCATCTCGTCAATAGGTTAGTGCCGGAAAATGTATAATAATGACATATAATGTGTATAAAACATGTGAGTATCATCATAAAAGTAGCATGGAACATAAAAAATTATAGATACGTTTGAGACGTATCAAGCTTCTTGTTTGAACACTGCAAAAAAGAGGTCTCAATTAGATAATGCCTCTAGCTTCTGACCGTAATTCCAAGCAAATGCATAATCAAAGGCACCTAGCAAAGTCAGCGGATCATTGTTCTTATCAAATACACAGTCTGAACAATAAGCTTCTGAATCTAGCTAGGCTGATATGTACAACCTTGTATCATCAAATTATTCGGCATAGTGTATCATTTTATCGCAGAAGCCAAATCGATATAAATAGTAGCTATGAGAATAGAAATCAAGCTAGCATGAGCCATGCATGCTTGCTGGCTAGGTCTAGCATCAGAGTAATGCATTTGCAGTTCATCATCCGCAAGTACAGATTGACCAAGCAAAAAAAAAATCAGCGTCGGCCTAAAGAGTCCACAAGCCAGACATGCATGCTCGGTGTCCTCATATGTGATCATCGGCCGTGGATTGACCAATATCATATTTCAACGATTATTACTGCACACATTAGATCCAGTACCAACCTAGCTAGCATGCATGCATGTGTAACCGAGTCTTTACCAGAGAATTAATATATACACTGGATGAGAGAAATACTCTATATCAAACAATGCTAAGCAACCGGCAATACAACTTATATATAATAAAGATGTGACCGGCAACGCTAGTGATTCGGGGGAAACCTACCGCCATCGCAGCCATGGACCGAGGGAATCGGGGATGCCGCGCCGCCTTATTGGAGTTTTTAGATGCGACGTCGCTGCATCCGTAGAGAACGGAGTCCAAGCCGTGTAGTCCGAGCGGTGGTGGACGCCGATGGTGTAGGGAGAGGACTCAGGGGAGATGGACGGCGAGGGATCTGGGGAGATCTGAACATGAGGGGGTTGTGAGAAACTGAGAATGATACATCAGCAAGGGAACAAATGCGCGTGTCCTCCCGGTAAAAAAAATGCGCATGTCTTGGAGGATCGAAGCCAGGTACGCAGGAATCCACACAGAAAACTTCACCCGGCGGGTCACTGTGCTTTATCAGTATCTGGTGGGGTCGGGACCTACATACCAATGAGACATGTCGTGTGGGTTATGATCCGTTCAGTGTGCACACAGAAATTGCATTCAGATCTCAGGGCCTCAGGCTACGTTGTACTATACATTATATCCATTTCTTTTGGTAAAATGAAAACGATACTCCATCTGATCCTCATTACTCGATGATAAAATGGATGTCTCTACAACACCAACAGGTCTTTCACTTACGTGTGGTTCCCATGCGTGAGGTCCCACACTTCAGTGAGCACAAGTCACGGACAATTTTTTGCAAATATTGCAAAGGATAAAAGGTGGAAGAGGGATCACACGGAAGGAGAAGAGGAAGGGAGAGCAGTCACGACCTCGAAATGCTTCAACTTTTTCAGGAAGTGATGTTGACTAGCATGCAGGGTTTTTCAGTGCTGCAAACCCGCAGTTCGGCGATTTTGATAGAAATAACCCTTTTGGCAAAGAAAAGCACGGATTGACCCTCCGAGCAATCTATTTCACTGGACTAACCTTTTTGCGTGGCTCATTATGTGCTTTTCTTCGCCAAAAGGGTTACTTTTGTCAAAATTGCCCCCCTGTAGTACAGGCTACGCGCCCGTCTAATATTCTTTTTTTCAGTGACAAAAGGGGGGAGAGAGAGAGTCTTGACGACGTGTCTTCACTTGACAAAGAAGATTGTTGGAAGTTTGTCTACCTACCGTACGTGACTTGTGCTCACTAAAATGTGGGACCTGCACGCATGGGACCCTGCAGCCCTCTGAGGACAGACGTGTCAGACGCAAAATAGGGTTTTTAGTTTAGTAAGGCAAAAAAATAAGCCTTGGGGGACCGAGGCGGGTCGGCCGTCCGCCATTTTATACCTTTACGCCCCCCACACCTTGTTTCATTTGTCATGTCTACCAAGGAAGAGCTCGGAGGAGAAGATGCAGTCCTAGCTTCTCGACCCCTGGCGCCCCATGCATAAATACTACTACCAAAAGTACACTGTCTCTAACAATCCTGCCTGCGAAGGGAGATCTCGGAGGAGACAATGCAGGCTCAGCGTCCCCGCCGTTGATGAGCCAGGACACAAGGGTTACTACGCCTCTTTTAATTACCTTCGTTTTGCTGGTAATACTCGGACTTATATCTGTTATCTTCCGCCGGAGAGGGTGGATATCGCCGGAGAAGATGATGTGAGGCAGATGATCAAGCTCGCAGGAGAAGATGATGTAAAGGAGATGGTCAAGCTCGGAGCAGAAGATGATGTAAAGGAGGTAGTCAATGTCGGAGAAGATGATGTAAAAGAGATAGTCAATCTCGGAGAAGATGTGGTGGCATTGGACCAACCGCGGTCGTTGGGCGAGATCCCAGAGATTCACTTACCTCGTTTGCACTGGTAATGCTTTGCCTGATCTGTAACATTTTGAACATTTTTTGTCGGCTTACACAGGAGCTATCTCGTCTTAGGGTCAACAAGGCCCCGGGAGCGGAACTTCCGCATCTCGGCGTGGAAAACTCCAAGTTACGCCAGAAGCGCCCTGGGGAATCGCACGCGCACGCGCAGCACATCCGTTCATAGGATCTCTCATCCTTAGTCGTCAGGTTCCAGCGAGAGGTCGTAGAAGAAGATAAGTTGCCAACTTCCCCGCCGTTCAAGAGGATGAAGAAGCTGAAGATGGAGGTTACTTCGACGGAGGTTAATATTAGCTGACTTTGGGTTGCTTGTTTTTAGGTACTTCGAGTCACTGACATGTAGACACCACTTATGTATGTCCTACATGTCAGTGACCACATTCGTCGATCAGCCAATTTGTGCCCTTCGTTTGCCGATAACGCTCGATATGTTTGTTGTTACCTTTGGCAGGGTCACTCCTCTTGCTTATGTTTTCGGAGGATGAAGTTGGATCTTGCTAGCATGCGGGAGGAGAACAGAGAGTTAGGGATCAAGATATTTCGGTACATGCAGGCGGTGTCTTTCCTAGAAATGGATGAGATCACGGCATGTGCTCGTAGGAGTTGTGACGAGGCCATTCATCTGGGAGAATAGATCAAAGCTCAGCTTGTCTCTTTGATGAAAGTCGCAGAACGCATGATTTGCAATGCTAGAGAGGCGCGGGAATGACTTCTGGTGGCTGAAGATCTCGCATAGCACTTTAATCATGTGCGCTTATTAGTTGCCTACTACTTTTGTAATTATTCACAATTAAGTATATATCAATGGCATGCTGTCTTTTGTGTGACCGAGGCATACCACCACTTGTTGGTGCAGTTTTTGCACATAACACAATTTGAGATTCTTTTTACACAAATAACTAGATTTTGACGTAAAATTTTGCACAAAAACAACCTTACTCCATGTTTTCCTTTTGTATTCTAAAGACATGTAGGTGCTTCGAAAAATACCTCTGTTCCAATGCTTAAAGCTTAGTATATTTTTCTTGAAAAGTCAAATCAAGTAAAGTTCGACCAAACTCTTAGAAGAATCTATCAGCACATATAATATTTTGTAGACACCATATGAAAATATAATTTATTTTCTATCTGTAAGGGTATTTTACCCTTATCCATTTTTTTGGTAACAATGACACCGTGCTAGAGTGTTTGGCCTGATACATGTTTATGAGGTTAATCCCAGGTATTAGCCAAAGAGGCATAAATGGTGTATCAATGGAACAAGAAGGCTAAAGGAGACCCCCCAACTTCGACAACAATCAAAAGGGGATCTACTGCACCTTGCTGGTCATAGACCCGGTCGGACCGGCCCCAGCGCCGGCCACGCCCGGCGCAGACCGGCTCGTGTGCTGGTGCCAGCCGGGGAGTGTTTTGTAAGACACAGAGACTGCCCGGTCATGGCTTGGCGGTCTTGCTTGACCGGCCTGTTCGTCGGGCGCCCGTCGACCGGGTTCTCAGCCGGGCGCCTCGGCACCAACCGGCTCCTGAGCTGGTGCCAGCCGGGGGCACTACTGCACGACAACGACCTGCTCCAGTCATGGTCCGGTCCCAGCTCCGGTTTGGACCGGCTGGCCCGGTCTGACCGGGCCCTGCGCCGGACGGCCCGGCCCCAGGCCCGGTTGACCGGGTTCCTCGAGGAAATTGCTGAGGTGGCAAGTCATCAACGGCCATATTTCAAGTGACACTATATATACCTCTTCTCCTACCTCTGAAGGGGTAGGCACTACACTACAAGCTGTTCTTGAGCTCTCTCTCTCTCATACTCCATTGTTAGAAACACCAAAAGCCTCAGATCTCCTTCCTCCTCCACCCAAACTCAAATCCCTTCGGGGAAACGATAGAGGAGGACCCGATCTACTGTTCTACCAAGCCAAATCTTCTTCCCCCGTGTATTCATCAAGATACTTGCTCTCTAGGGTTCCTTGGAAACCCTAGGTGGGCAAGAGTGGTCCGGAAGCATCCGGGCTGTGGATTTGCTCCTGATAAGATTGTGAAGTTTGGAGGCTACCTCAAAGTCTACCACAAGTGAGTGAGCTATTCCTTCGTGGGATAGGCTCCGGAGAATAGGGTGAGCCTTCGTGGCGTTGGGGAATCCTTCGTGGGACCTCCACCCCTCCAAACGTGATGTACCTTCTTGCAAAGGAAGGGAACACGAGAACCCTCGGCTCCGCGTGCTATCTGTTATCTCTAACCGAACTCCTTACTTGTGATATAATTGCCCGTGAGAGCCTTCGTGCTTGAGTTACTTGTATCATCATATAGGTTGCTCCACCTAGTTTGCATTAGGCTCATCGTTATATTCCGCAAAGCCTAATATTGCAAAGAAAGAATTAAAATTTGTAGAAACCTATTCACCCCTCCTCTAGGTTTACCATCTCTGAACTTTCAATTGGTATCAGAGCCTGGACTCTTTTCAAGGGCCTCACAGCCTTAAGCGTGAGATGGATAAACTATTCGAGGGCCTGGATGAAGATTCTAACCTTTCGGTTAAGGAGATGAAATCTAGATTCTTAGCATATGATGCCGAGAAAAAGAAAAAGGAGGATGAAGTACAAAGCCAAATGGCACAAATGACTGCCATGCTTAAGAACCTGACTAGTGGGACTCCTAGTGGGGCTTCGGCTTCTCAAGGAAGCTTCCATGAAGTCAACCATGACTATCCCAAAAGCACTTCACCCGCCTCATATAAACCATAGTGGGAATGTTCCCCATTTTGATGGAACTCACTTTCCTTTTTGGAAATCTTCTATGGAATCTCATATTCGCAGCTGCTGTGTGGAGTTATGGGAGATCATTGTTGATGGATACCGGAAGCCACAAGATCCCGCTCAGTTGACCTCCACCGAATTCTACAACCGTCAACTCAATGCCTCCGCACGTGACAAGATTAAGAGTGGCATCAACCGCAAGCTTCTTGATAAAGTCCATGACATTGACTCCGCTAAAGAGTTGTGGGATCAGATCGTAGTACTCCAAGAGGGAACCAATCTGATCCAATCAGCTCTTTATGAGTCCGCAAAGCAAGAGGCCACTATGTTCATGATTAGAGAAGGAGAATCCGTAGCCGATGCATATGGAAGGCTTGGTGCCCTTAGAGTGAAGGTCAAGGGACTTGGATGTGAGAAATACAACGACGGCTTTGAGATGAATGAAGCATTCATAAAGTCCAAGGTCATTGCCATGATTGCAGTCAAGAAAAAAGACACCAACCTTGCACTCAACTTGCAAATCATTACCAAGAGTGCTGATCTGAATGCAGATGATCTAGTCTCCTATGTGGCACTGATACGTCCAATTTGCATCACTATTTTATATCATAATTTGCTGTTATTCATTGATATATTTCATATTTGGAGATGATACTTATGTTATTTCATCTATTTTGCATGTTTCATGATTATTTGGGGATCGCGCACCAGAGCCAGGATTCTGCTGGAAAAAGCACCGTCAGAATGCAATATTTCGGAAGATCAACAGTTGAAGGAAATTATACGAAAATTCCTATTTTTCCAGATGACGAAGGGAGCCAGAAGGGGGAGAAGAGGGGACCCGAGGTGGGCCCACCCATTAGGCCGGCGCGGCCCAAGGCCTGGCCGCGTGATACGTCTCCGACGTATCGATAATTTCTTATGTTCCATGCCACATTATTGATGTTATCTACATGTTTTATGCACACTTTATGTCATATTCGTGCATTTTCTGGAACTAACCTATTAACAAGATGCCGAAGTGCCGATTCTTGTTTTTCTGCTGTTTTTGGTTTCAGAAATCCTAGTAACGAAATATTCTCGGAATTGGACGAAATCAACGCCCAGGGTCCTATTTTGCCATGAAGCTTCCAGAAGTCCGAAGAGGAGACGAAGAGGGGCCACGAGGGGGCCACACCCTAGGGCGGTGCGGCCCCCCCTTGGCCGCGCGGTCCTGTGGTGTGGGGCCCTCGTGCCGCCTCTTGACCTGCCCTTCCGCCTACTTAAAGCCTCCGTCGCGAAACCCCCAGTACCGAGAGCCACGATACGGAAAACCTTCCAGAGACGCCGCCGCCGCCGATCCCATCTCGGGGGATCCAGGAGATCGCCTCCGGCACCCTGCCGGAGAGGGGAATCATCTCCCGGAGGACTCTACGCCGCCATGGTCACCTCCGGAGTGATGTGTGAGTAGTCTACCCCTGGACTATGGGTCCATAGCAGTAGCTAGATGGTTGTCTTCTCCCCATTGTGCTATCATTGTCGGATCTTGTGAGCTGCCTAACATGATCAAGATCATCTATCTGTAATTCTATATGTTGCGTTTGTTGGGATCCGATGAATAGAGAATACTTGTTATGTTGATTATCAAAGTTATATCTATGTGTTGTTTATGATCTTGCATGCTCTCCGTTACTAGTAGATGCTCTGGCCAAGTAGATGCTTGTAACTCCAAGAGGGAGTATTTATGCTCGATAGTGGGTTCATGCCTGCATTGACACCGGGACAAAGGACAGAAAGTTCTAAGCTTGTGTTGTGCTGTTGCCACTAGGGATAAAACATTGATGCTATGTCTAAGGATGTAGTTGTTGATTACATTACGCACCATACTTAATGCAATTGTCCGTTGCTTTGCAACTTAATACCGGAGGGGTTCGGATGATAACTCGAAGGTGGACTTTTTAGGCATAGATGCAGTTGGATGGAGGTCTATGTACTTTGTCGTAATGCCCAATTAAATCTCACTATACTCATCATGATATGTATGTGCATGGTCATGCCCTCTTTATTTGTCAATTGCCCAACTGTAATTTGTTCACCCAACATGCTGTTTATCTTATGGGAGAGACACCTCTAGTGAACTGTGGACCCCGATCCAATTCTCTATACTGAAATACAATCTACTGCAATATCGTTCTACTGTTTTCTGCAAACAATCATCTTCCACACAATACGGTTAATCCTTTGTTACAGCAAGCCGGTGAGATTGACAACCTCACTGTTTCGTTGGGGCAAAGTACTTTGGTTGTGTTGTGCAGGTTCCACGTTGGCGCCGGAATCCCTGGTGTTGCGCCGCACTACATCCCGCCGCCATCAACCTTCAACGTGCTTCTTGGCTCCTCCTGGTTCGATAAACCTTAGTTTCTTTCTGAGGGAAAACTTGCTGCTGTGCGCATCATACCTTCCTCTTGGGGTTCCCAACGAACGTGTGAGTTACACGCCATCAAGCTCTTTTTCTGGCGCCGTTGCCGGGGAGATCAAGACACGCTGCAAGGGGAGTCTCCACTTCTCAATCTCTTTACTTTGTTTTTGTCTTGCTTAGTTTTATTTACTACTTTGTTTGCTGCACTAAATCAAAATACAAAAAAATTAGTTGCTAGTTTTACTTTATTTGCTATCTTGTTTGCTATATCAAAAACACCAAAAAATTAGTTACTTGCATTTACTTTATCTAGTTTGCTTTATTTTCTGTTGCTAAAATGGCCAACCCTGAAAATACTAAGTTGTGTGACTTCACAACCACAAATAATAATGATTTCTTATGCACACCTATTGCTCCACCTGCTACTACAGCAGAATTCTTTGAAATTAAACCTGCTTTACTGAATCTTGTTATGCGAGAGCAATTTTCTGGTGTTAGTTCTGATGATGCTGCTGCCCATCTTAACAATTTTGTTGAACTATGTGAAATGCAAAAATATAAAGATGTAGATGGTGACATTATAAAATTAAAATTGTTCCCTTTCTCATTAAGAGGAAGAGCTAAAGATTGGTTGCTATCTCTTCCTAAGAATAGTATTGATTCATGGACTAAATGCAAGGATGCTTTTATTGGTAGATATTATCCCCCTGCTAAAATTATATCTTTGAGGAGTAGCATAATGAATTTTAAACAATTAGATACTGAACATGTTGCTCAAGCTTGGGAAAGAATGAAATCTTTGGTTAAAAATTGCCCAACACATGGACTGACTACTTGGATGATCATCCAAACCTTCTATGCAGGACTAAATTTTTCTTCGCGGAATTTATTGGATTCAGCTGCTGGAGCTACCTTTATGTCCATCACTCTTGGTGAAGCAACAAAGCTTCTTGATAATATGATGATCAACTACTCTGAATGGCACACGGAAAGAGCTCCACAAGGTAAGAAGGTAAATTCATTAAAAAACCTCTTCCTTGAGTGATAAGATTGATGCTATTATGTCTATGCTTGTGAATGATAGGACTAATATTGATCCTAATAATGTTCCGTTAGCTTCATTGGTTGCACAAGAAGAACATGTTGATGTAAACTTTATTAAAAATAATAATTTCAACAACAATGCTTACCGGAACAATTCTAGTAACAACTATAGGCCATATCCTTATAATAATGGCAACGGCTATGGTAATTCTTATGGGAATTCTTACAACAATAATAGGAATTCACCCCCTGGACTTGAAGCCATGCTTAAAGAATTTATTAGTACACAAACTGCTTTTAACAAATCTGTTGAAGAAAAGCTTGGGAAAATTGATATACTTGCTTCTAAAGTTGATAGTCTTGCTGCTGATGTTGATCTTTTGAAATCGAAAGTTTTGCCTAATGGAAATCATCATGACAAAATTACTACTACAGCAAATGCCATCCAAGTTAGAATTAATGAGAATATAAGATTGATGGCTGAACTGCGTGCTAGGTGGGATAGAGAAGAAAATGAAAAACTAGCTAAAGAGAAGAATGTAGCTAAAGTTTGGACTATTACCACCACTTGTAATGCTAATGCTACACATGTTGCTGCACCTCCTACTAATAATAATAAAAGAATTGGTGTTAGCAATGTTTCCACTTCTAATGCAAAGCGAGAAACTGCCTGAAATCGCTAAAACTCATTAAATCGCTTGTGATAAAACTGCTGAAATTTTTTCCAACATTGGGGATGATGATCCCATTGCTTTAGATTATAATGGTTTGAATTTTGATGATTGCCACATCTCTGAAGTTATAAAGTTCCTGCAAAAACTTGCTAAAAGTCCTAATGCTAGTGCTATAAATTTGGCTTTCACGCAACATATTACAAATGCTCTCATAAAAGCTAGAGAAGAGAAACTAGAGCGCGAATCCTCTATTCCTAGAAAGCTAGAGGATGGTTGGGAGCCCATCATTAAGATGAAGGTTAAAGATTTTGATTGTAATGCTTTATGTGATCTTGGTGTAAGTATTTCTGTTATGCCTAAGAAAATTTATAATATGCTTGACTTGCCACCGCTGAAAAATTGTTATTTGGATGTTAATCTTGCTGATCATTCTACAAAGAAACCTTTGGGGAAAGTTGATAATGTTCGCATTACCGTTAACAATAACCTTGTCCCCGTTGATTTTGTTGTCTTGGATATTGAATGCAATGCATCTTGTCCCATTATATTGGGAAGACCTTTTCTTCGAACTGTTGGTGCTATCATTGATATGAAGGAAGGTAATATAAAATATCAATTTCCTCTCAAGAAAGGTATGGAACACTTCCCTAGAAAGAGAATGAAGTTACCTTTTGATTCTATTATTAGAACAAATTATGATGATTACACTTCGTCTCTTGATAATACTTGATACACACTTTCTGCGCCTAGCTGAAAGGCGTTAAAGAAAAGCGCTTATGGGAGACAACCCATGTTTTTACCTACAGTACTTTGTTCTTATTTTGTGTCTTGGAAGTTGTTTACTACTGTAGCAACCTCTTCTTATCTTAGTTTAGTGTTTTGTTGTGCCAAGTAAAGTCTTTGATAGTAAAGTAAGTACTAGATTTGGATTACTGCGCAGAAACAGATTTCTTTGCTGTAACGAATCTGGGTCTACCTCCCTGTAGGTAGCTCAGAAAATTAAGCCAATTTACGTGCATGATCCACAGATATGTACGCAACTTTCATTCAATTTGAGAATTTTCATTTGAGCAAGTCTGGTGGCCTAATAAAATTCGTCAATACGAACTGTTCTGTTTTGACAGATTCTGCCTTTTATTTCGCATTGCCTCTTTTGCTATGTTGGATGAATTTCTTTGATCCACTAATGTCCAGTAGCTTTATGCAATGTCCAGAAGTGTTAAGAATGATTGTGTCACCTCTGAATATGTTAATTTTTATTGTCACTAACCCTCTAATGAGTTGTTCTAAGTTTGGTGTGGAGGAAGTTTTCAAGGATCAAGAGAGGAGTATGATGCAACATGATCAAGGAGAGTGAAAGCTCTAAGCTTGGGGATGCCCCGGTGGTTCACCCCTGCATATATCAAGAAGACTCAAGCGTCTAAGATTGGGGATGCCCAAGGCATCCCCTTCTTCATCGACAACATTATCAGGTTCCTCCCCTGAAACTATATTTTTATTCCATCACATCTTATGTGCTTTGCTTGGAGCGTCGGTTTGTTTTTGTTTTTTGTTTTGTTTGAATAAAATGGATCCTAGCATTCACTTTATGGGAGAGAGACACGCTCCGCTGTAGCATATGGACACGTATGTCCTTGGTTTCTACTCATAGTATTCATGGCGAAGTTTCTTCTTCGTTAAATTGTTATATGGTTGGAATTGGAAAATGATACATGTAGTAATTGCTATAAATGTCTTGGGTAATGTGATACTTGGCAATTGTTGTGCTCATGTTTAAGCTCTTGCATCATATGCTTTGCACCCATTAATGAAGAAATACATAGAGCATGCTAAAATTTGGTTTGCATATTTGGTCTCTCTAAGGTCTAGATAATTTCTAGTATTGAGTTTGAACAACAAGGAAGACGGTGTAGAGTCTTATAATGTTTTCAATATGTCTTTTATGTGAGTTTTGCTGCACCGGTTCATCCTTGTGTTTGTTTCAAATAAGCCTTGCTAGCCTAAACCTTGTATCGAGAGGGAATACTTCTCATGCATCCAAAATACTTGAGCCAACCACTATGCCATTTGTGTCCACCATACCTACCTACTACATGGTATTTCCCGCCATTCCAAAGTAAATTGCTTGAGTGCTACCTTTAAAATTCCATCATTCACCTTTGCAATATATAGCTCATGGGACAAATAGCTTAAAAACTATTGTGGTATTGAATATGTAATTATGCACTTTATCTCTTATTAAGTTGCTTGTTGTGCGATAACCATGTTTACTGGGGACGCCATCAACTATTCTATGTTGAATTTCATGTGAGTTGCTATGCATGTTCGTCTTGTCTGAAGTAAGAGAGATCTACCACCTTATGATTAAGCATGCATATTGTTAGAGAAGAACATTGGGCCGCTAACTAAAGCCATGATCCATGGTGGAAGTTTCAGTTTTGGACAAATATCCTCAATCTCATATGAGAAAGTTATTAATTGTTGTTACATGCTTATGCATAAAAGAGGAGTCCATTATCTGTTGTCTATGTTGTCCCGGTATGGATGTCTAAGTTGAGAATAATCAATAGCGAGAAATCCAATGCGAGCTTTCTCCTTAGACCTTTGTACAGGCGGCATAGAGGTACCCCTTTGTGACACTTGGTTAAAACATGTGCATTGTGATGATCCGGTAGTCCAAGCTAATTAGGACAAGGTGCGGGCACTATTAGTACACTATGCATGAGGCTTGCAACTTATAAGATATAATTTACATGATACATATGCTTTATTACTACCGTTGACAAAATTGTTTCATGTTTTCAAAATCAAAGCTCTAGCACAAATATAGCAATCGATGCTTTTCCTCTATGGAGGACCATTCTTTTACTTTCAATGTTGAGTCAGTTCACCTATTTCTCTCCACCTCAAGAAGCAAACACTTGTGTGAACTGTGCATTGATTCCTACATATTTGCATATTGCACTTATTATATTACTCCATGTTGACAATATCCATGAGATATACATGTTACAAGTTGAAAGCAACCGCTGAAACTTAATCTTCCTTTGTGTTGCTTCAATGCTTTTACTATGAATTATTGCTTTATGAGTTAACTCTTATGCAAGACTTATTGATGCTTGTCTTGAAGTGCTATTCATGAAAAGTCTTTGCTATATGATTCACTTGTTTACTCATGTCATATACATTGTTTTGATCGCTGCATTCACTACATATGCTTTACAAATAGTATGATCAAGGTTATAATGGCATGTCACTCCAGAAATTATCTGTGTTATCGTTTTACCTGCTCGGGACGAGCAGAACTAAGCTTGGGGATGCTGATACGTCTCCGACGTATCGATAATTTCTTATGTTCCATGCCACATTATTGATGTTATCTACATGTTTTATGCACACTTTATGTCATATTCGTGCATTTTACGGAACTAACCTATTAACAAGATGCCGAAGTGCCGATTCTTTGTTTTCTGCTGTTTTTGGTTTCAGAAATCCTAGTAACGAAATATTCTCGGAATTGGACGAAATCAACGCCCAGGGTCCTATTTTGCCACGAAGCTTCCAGAAGTCCGAAGAGGAGACGAAGAGGGGCCACGAGGGGGCCACACCCTAGGGCGGCGCGGCCCCCTTGGCCGCGCGGCCTGTGGTGTGGGGCCCTCGTGCCGCCTCCTGACCTGCCCTTCCGCCTACTTAAAGCCTCCGTCGCGAAACCCCCAGTACCGAGAGCCACGATACGGAAAACCTTCCAGAGACGCCGCCGCCGCCGATCCCATCTCGGGGGATCCAGGAGATCGCCTCCGGCACCCTGCCGGAGAGGGGAATCATCTCCCGGAGGACTCTACGCCGCCATGGTCACCTCCGGAGTGTTGTGTGAGTAGTCTACCCCTGGACTATGGGTCCATAGCAGTAGCTAGATGGTTGTCTTCTCCCCATTGTGCTATCATTGTCGGATCTTGTGAGCTGCCTAACATGATCAAGATCATCTATCTGTAATTCTATATGTTGCGTTTGTTGGGATCCGATGAATAGAGAATACTTGTTATGTTGATTATCAAAGTTATATCTATGTGTTGTTTATGATCTTGCATGCTCTCCGTTACTAGTAGATGCTCTGGCCAAGTAGATGCTTGTAACTCCAAGAGGGAGTATTTATGCTCGATAGTGGGTTCATGCTGCATTGACACCGGGACGATGACAGAAAGTTCTAAGGTTGTGTTGTCTGTTGCCACTAGGGATAAAACATTGATGCTATGTCTAAGGATGTAGTTGTTGATTACATTACGCACCATACTTAATGCAATTGTCTGTTGCTTTGCAACTTAATACTGGAGGGGGTTCGGATGATAACCTGAAGGTGGACTTTTTAGGCATAGATGCAGTTGGATGGCGGTCTATGTACTTTGTCGTAATGCCCAATTAAATCTCACTATACTCATCATGATATGTATGTGCATGGTCATGCCCTCTTTATTTGTCAATTGCCCAACTGTAATTTGTTCACCCAACATGCTGTTTATCTTATGGGAGAGACACCTCTAGTGAACTGTGGACCCCGGTCCAATTCTCTATACTGAAATACAATCTACTGCAATACTATTCTACTGTTTTCTGCAAACAATCATCTTCCACACAATACGGTTAATCCTTTGTTACAGCAAGCCGGTGAGATTGACAACCTCACTGTTTCGTTGGGGCAAAGTACTTTGGTTGTGTTGTGCAGGTTCCACGTTGGCGCCGGAATCCCTGGTGTTGCGCCGCACTACATCCCGCCGCCATCAACCTTCAACGTGCTTCTTGGCTCCTCCTGGTTCGATAAACCTTGGTTTCTTTCTGAGGGAAAACTTGCTGCTGTGCGCATCATACCTTCCTCTTGGGGTTCCCAACGAACGTGTGAGTTACACGCCATCACCGCGCCGCCCTGTGAGGGTGGGGGCCCACAGCCCCTCTCGCCTCCTTTTCTTCGCGTATGCCTTCGTCCCGAAAACCTAAGCCAGAGGGGTACGTCGAACAGAGCCACAGCCGCCTCTGCGGGGCGGAGAACACCAGAGAGAAAAGAGCTCTCCGGCGGGCAGGAATCCGCCGGGGAAATTCCCTCCCGGAGGGGGAAATCGACGCCATCGTCACCGTCATCGAGCTGGACATCATCTCCATCACCATCACCATCATCTTCATCATCATCACCGCCGTCTCCACCGCTGCACCTCGTCACCGCTGTAGCAATTTGGGTTTGATCTTGATTGTTTGATAGGGGAAACTCTCCCGGTGTTGATTTCTACTTGTTATTGATGCTATTGAGTGAAACCGTTGAACCAAGGTTTATGTTCAGATTGTTATTCATTATCATATCACCTCTGATCATGTTCCATATGATGTCTCGTGAGTAGTTCGTTTAGTTCTTGAGGACATGGGTGAAGTCTAAATGTTAGTAGTGAAGTATGGTTGAGTAATATTCAATGTTATGATATTTAAGTTGTGGTGTTATTCTTCTAGTGGTGTCGTGTGAACGTCGACTACACGACACTTCACCTTTATGGGCCTAGGGGAATGCATCTTGTACTCGTTTGCCAATTGCGGGGTTGCCGGAGTGACAGAAACCTGAGCCCCCGTTGGTATATCGATGCAGGAGGGATCGCAGGATCTCAGAGTTTAAGGCTGTGGTTAGATTTATCTTAATTACTTTCTTGTAGTTGCGGATGCTTGCAAGGGGTATAATCACAAGTATGTATTAGTCCTAGGAAGGGCGGTACATTAGCATAGGTTCACCCACACAACACTTATCAAAACAATGAAGATTAATTAGCCGTATGAAGCGAAAGCACTAGACTAAAATCCCGTGTGTCCTCGAGAACGCTAGGTCATTATAAGTAAACAAACCGGCTTGTCCTTTGTGCTAAAAATGATTGGGCCACTCGCCGCAATTATTGCTCTCGCACTTTACTTACTCATACTTTATTCATCTGTTACATCGAAACCCCCTGAATACTTGTCTGTGAGCATTTACAGTGAATCCTTCATCGAAACTGCTTGTCAACACCTTCTGCTCCTCGTTGGGATCGACATTCTTACTTATCGAAGATACTGCGATACACCCCCTATACTTGTGGGTCATCAAGACTATTTTCTGGCGCCGTTGCCGGGGAGTGAAGCGCTATTGGTAAGTGGAATTGGTAAGGGAAATTTCTACTGTTTGTGCTGATTTTATTTACTCGCTGCTATAATTCATTATGGAGAGATCTTCTCTTGAGTGTTTATTTGGGAAATCTACTACTACCGCAAAGGTAGTGGATGAGGCGCTGTAAGGAAGAAATACCATACAAAATACCTATGAAAATTATTGAACGTGTAGTGGGTAACCGTTATACAGGGGATGGAACTGTCCACCCCGGAGATCATTCTTGTTCTTACATGAATTATGCGGTTTATTCAAGTGTGCAGGTATTGCTATGGATGAAGTGAGGAAGAAACTATTCTCTGTATCGGCTGTCCGGTAAAGCGGCGCATTGGTATAAATTACTGGATAATGGGGATTCTCTTGAATGGAATGATATTGTGCCCCGGTTTTATTCTAAGTTCTATCCTCCAAGTGAGATTCACAAAGATCGGAATCGCATATATAATTTTTGGCCTCATGAAGGAGAGAGTATTGCCCAAGCTTGGGGGAGATTGAAGTCTTTAATGCTCAAATGCCCCATTCATGAGCTTCCTGGTAATATTATTATTGATAATTTCTATGCAAGACTTTCTTTTCAAGACAAGACCTTGCTGGATACTTCTTGTTCTGGATCATTTACACGCAACAAGGAAGAGTTTAAAAGGGACCTTCTTAATCGGATCCAAGAAAATACTGATGGATGGGAGAACGACAAGGATAGAGAATCGGGTATAAATTATGATTATAAATGCATTGAAGCTTTTATGGATACTGATAAATTTCGTAATATGAGTGCTACTTATGGTCTTGATTCTCAAGTTGCTGCAAATCTTTATAAGGCTTTTGCTTCTCATTATGAATTGCCTAAGAAGAACTTTGATAAGTATCATGAACCGTATAAAGATAAAATTGATTCATCTATAAATAAATGTGTTGTAGTTGAAACGGTTGATCATGTTATTCACGAAGCTTATATTGAAAAAATTCCTTTCCACTGCTAAAATGAAGGAGTACTGTTATAAATAGTCCGGTACATAAAAGTGAAAAGAAACCTATAGAACCTGAAGAACAAATAAAAGTTGAACCTCCTGTTGCAATTGTTAAAGATCTTGTGACTGAAAATGTGGAAGATGGTCATATTATTTTCTGTGAAGATGCTTCTAATATTGTTTCGCATCCTAATAAGTCTAGGAAAGCTAGTGTTCCTATGCTATCTGTTAGAATTGGTGATCATTGTTATTATGGTTTATGTGATATTGGTGCAAGTATTAGTGCTATTCCTTATGAGCTTTACACGGAGATTATGCACGAAATTGGTTCTTGTGAACTTGAAGATATTGATGTGGTTATTCGGCTGGCTAATAGAGAAACTATCTCTCCAATTGGTATTATTCGAGATGTGGAAGTTTTATATGGTAAGATTAAATATCCTGCTGACTTTTTGGTACTTGGTTCTGCTGCTAGTAAATATTGTCCTATCATTTTTGGTAGACCTTTTCTAAATACTTGTGGAGCTATTATAGATTGCAAGAAAGAGAAAATTTTGACTAAATTTGCTGGAGAATCTTATGAGTTTAACTTCTCTAAATTTACCAAAACTCCTTATAAAATTGATTCGCCTAATAGTGATTTTAAAGTTGAACAGTGTGCATCTATTGCTCTTGCTCCTAGTAATCCTTTGCAGCAACATTTGGAGAATAGTGAGAGTGAAGTTTTCAGGGAAGAAAGAGATGAACTTGATGAAATTTTCCTTCGTCAACCTATTCTTAAGCATGATTTACCGGTGGAAGATTTGGGTACAACACCACCACCAAAGGAAGATCCTGTCTTTGATTTAAAACCATTGCCTGATAATCTTAAATATGCTCATATTGATGATAAGAAAATATATCCTGTTATTATTAGTTCTAATCTTTCAGAGTTTGAAGAAGAAAGGTTATTGGAAATATTGAAGAAACACCGAGGTGCTATTGGCTACACTCTTGACGACTTGAAGGGGATTTCTCCCTCTATTTGCCAACACGCCATTAATATGGAAGATGATGCGAAGCCTGTTGTTGAACCTCAGCGTCGTCTAATTCCTAAGATGAAGGATGTGGTAAGAAATGAGGTATTAAGACTCCTTGAAGCTGGTATTATATATCCTATTGCTGATAGTAGATGGGTTAGTCCTGTGCATTGTGTTCCTAAGAAAGGAGGAATGACTGTTGTGCCTAATGATAATGATGAGCTCATCCCTCAAAGAGTAGTTGTAGGGTATAGAATGTGCATTGATTATCAAAAAGTTAATAAGGTTACTAAGAAAGATCATTACCCTTTACCATTTATTGATCAAATGCTAGAAAGGTTATCTAAAAATACTCATTTTTGCTTTCTTGATGGTTATTCGGGGTTTTCACAAATTGCTGTTAAAACTAAAGATCAAGAGAAAACCACTTTCACTTGTCCCTATGGAACTTATGCTTATAGGCGTATGCCTTTTGGTTTATGTAATGCTCCTGCTACTTTTCAAAGATGCATGTCTGCTATTTTTCATGGCTTTATCCTAGGGATGTTAAAGGTATTCGTAGTGTTCTTGGTCATGCTGGGTTTTATAGGAGATTTATTAAAGTTTTTTCTAAGATTTCAAAGCCTCTTACTAATCTTCTTCAAAAAGACGTACCTTTTGTTTTTGATGATGATTGTAAGGAAGCTTTTGAAACTCTAAAGAAAGCCTTAACAACTGCTCCTATAGTTGAACCTCCTGATTGGAACTTACCATTTGAAATTATGTGTGATGCTAGTGATTTTGCTGTAGGCGCTGTTCTTGGACAGCGAGTAGATAAAAAACTGAATGTTATTCATTATGCTAGCAAAACTCTTGATGCTGCTCAAAGAAATTATGCTACAACTGAAAAAGAACTGTTAGCTGTAGTTTTTGCTTGTGATAAGTTTAGATCTTATATTGTTGATTCAAAAGTTACAATTCATACTGATCATGCTGCAATTAGATATCTTATGACAAAGAAAGATGCTAAGCCAAAGCTTATTAGATGGGTACTTCTTTTGCAAGAATTTGATTTACATATTGTAGATAGGAAAGGTGCTGATAATCCTGTTGCTGATAATTTGTCTAGATTGGAAAATATTGCTTATGATCATGTTCATGTTAATGATAGTTTTCCAAATGAACAATTGGCTGTAATAAAGGTGAGCTCGCGAGACAGTCCTTGGTATGCTGATTATGCTAACTTTATTGTTTCCAAGTACTTGCCTCCAACCTTTTCAGCTCAGCAAAAGAGGAAATTATTTTATGACTTGAGGCATTATTTTTGGGATGACCCACACTTATATAAAGAAGGAGTGGATGGTATCCTGCGAAGGTGTGTTCCCGAATATGAACAACAAGAGATATTGAGTAAATGTCATGGTAGTGCTTATGGAGGACATCACGCCGGAGATAGAACCGCGCAAAAGGTTCTACAATCAGGTTTTTATTGGCCAACTCTCTTCAAAGATGCAAGGAAGTTTATTTTATCTTGTGATGAATGTCAAAGGGTTGGTAATATCTCCAGACGCAATGAAATGCCTATGAATTATACTCTCGTTATTGAACCGTTTGATTGTTGGGGATTTGACTTCATGGGACCTTTTCCCTCTTCAGAAGGTAACACTCATATACTTGTTGCTGTTGATTATGTTACTAAATGGGTGGAAGCCATACCTACAAAAAGTGCTGATGGTGAGACCTCTTTAAAAATGCTTTTAGACATTATTTTTCCTAGATTTGGAGTTCCTAGATATATTATGACAGATGGAGGGTCTCATTTTATTCATGGTGGTTTTAGAAAGACTCTTGCTAAATATGGTATTAATCATAGAATTGCTTCCGCTTATCATCCTCAAACTAGTGGGCAAGTAGAACTATCAAATAGAGAAATTAAATCTATCTTGCAAAAGACTGTTAATAAAACTAGAAAGAATTGGGCTAGTAAATTGAAGGAAGCACTATGGGCTTATAGAACTGCTTATAAAAACCCCATGGGAATGTCACCTTATAAAATGGTTTATGGAAAAGCTTGTCATTTACCTTTAGAACTAGAGCACAAAGCTTATTGGGCTGTTAGAGAACTAAATAAAGATCCTAAACTAGCCGGTAATAAGAGGTTGCTGCAATTAAGTTCTCTAGATGAATGGAGAAGTGAAGCTTATGAAAATGCTAAACTCTTTAAAGAGAAAGTTAAGAAATGGCATGTGTTATCACCAGATTTTGGCCAAATCAGGAGGTGGGCCGTAATTGAGATGGGCTTGAAGAAGATGCACGTGGAGAATATCTGAAGCGGCCTTGCGCGAAGAGTTTGGGCTAAATTGCCCGTGTATCTGTATTTTATTAGTAGATCGTATTTAGAATTAAAAGATAGAGTTTAGCCCGTACACGGTTAGGTGTACTTCCGAATTAGAAAGTCCCTTGGACTATAAATATGTACCTAGGGTTATTGAGAAAGGAGGACAATCACGTTCACAACAAACACAAACCAGGCGCATCGCCACCCCTTATTTCGAGGGTTTCTTCCGGTAAGCATCATGCTGCCTAGATCGCATCTTGCGATCTAGGCAGTACACGTTTATTCGATTACCTTGTGTTACTCGTGCTGAAGCGTTGTTGATGGCGAGTAGCACTATTTATCGTAGATGTCTTTGGGCTTGCATTGATGCTTTTCTTATGCATATTTGCTTAGCAATGCCGTCCCTCGATATCTAGCTGTCCTTACACCTGAATAGGTGTAAGGGTAGCACCTTGCTTATTCGTTACTTAGTAGATCCAATCTGTTATAGTTGCTCCTTGTTTCAAGGATTAGTTTAATATCTGCATGATTAGGCCTTATGCTGGGGTTGGATGATCCGGTAGTGCGTGAGGTGTTGTTTTACCGTTCCTATAAGGGATGTTCCGGGAATTGACTTAACGTTGGTTTTTAGGCCTCTTTTAGGGATAGTTTCCATCATCTTCCGTATCTGCTAGGCCCAACTACGCGTAGGATGTTCCGATTATGCGGTGAAAACCCTAAACTGTCGTAGATTGGTTTAGCTTTGTTTTGATCAAGCAGGAGCCCCATGCCATCGTAAATCCAACGTGAACCATGGGGCGATCGGCTCTTTGAGCCGATCCACAGGGCAACCTGAGAGCCGATCGGGCTCGTATTTAATGTTTACGTGTCTACCATGCAGGAGACTAGTCGAAGCAATCCAACACCTTCCTGATCAGGTATAGGTCAGGTGGCACGCCCTTACAACCGCCAGGACGTGTGCTGGGACTTTGCGGGACGACGCGAGACGCCAGGGCCCACTAAGCGGTCGTGGGAGTCTCCCGGCTCTTCGTGTTGCTTAACCACTGCTCGCCGGTGAGTTTTGGCAGGCAACACATTCTGGCACGCCCGGTGGGACACTTTCTACAACAACCACGTCAACATCGGCAGCCAAGATGTCGAACGAACCGATCAAGTATGAGGATCTACCTGCAGAGCATAAGAAGAAATACGATGAGCTGAAGGCCATCTTTGAAGCCGATCTCATCGGCTCTTTTGAGAAGACCCGTTCGCACGGCATCAGGTTCAAAGGATTCACACCCGAAGGCGCGTTCGAGGGATTAGATCTGTCTCTCCCTTCGGAGGAACGTACCAGAGCCCTGCGCCAAGAAATTAACTATGTTGTGGCTCATTCTCTACATCGGCATTCTGAGAGCCTGGTGAATACGCTTGAGCGAGTTGCGCTTCATGTGGTGCAAGAAATCATGAAACATCAGTATTCTCCGTCAGGACCTGCTTTAGGGACTTATCAGGGAGAGATACCATTCCACACCAGGCCACCACTGCCATTCACGATGGCAGCTCCACAGCAACAAGGTTCACCGGCATACGTTGTCTACAAGGTTGGAGGTGATCCTGGCGACTACCAATTCTTGTATGAGCCGCCCAAGGAGATCCCATATGGATACGTGTGCACATACGTGCCGAACTGCAACAACTGGACGCGCGCGATCCAAACTTCGGCAGGAGGAATTGCCGGAGCAGGAGCGATGGTTACGGCAGGAGGGATTGCTGGAGCAGCAGGGAGTTCTGGAGCAGATGCTGAGAAACAGGCGTGGCTAACTAAATATGCCACTACAACGAGTCTGGACAGCTCAACCTCTACAGCTCCTACTGTGGATCAGATCAGCGCAATCTTGAGAGATCAGTTCGGTATCCTGCCGAAGAAGAAAACAATCGGCTATTCCAAGCCGTATCCCAATGAGTATGACCTGATCCCGCTGCCACCTAAGTATCGGCTCCCTGACTTCACAAAATTCAGTGGATCAGAAGGATCTAGCTCCATCGAGCACGTGAGCCGATACTTGGCACAGTTGGGCATGGTTTCAGCATCAGAACCGCTACGTGTGAGGTTCTTTGCCCAATCTCTCACGGGTCCAGCCTTTGGGTGGTACACCTCGCTACCCCCAAATTCAGTTCGGACATGGAAGCAGCTGGAAGAGCAGTTTCACATACAATATCATTCAGAAGCTACCGAAGCGGGCATTGCCGATCTGACGCAGGTTCGGCAAAGGCGAGGAGAGACGGTGTCTGAATACATTCAACGTTTCAGAACTGTCAAGAACCGATGTTATTCGGTTCATTTATCTGAGAAAGAAGCAGTCGAGCTGGCCGTGGCAGGCCTCGCAGCGCCACTCAAGGATCTGACGTTCCAAGTGGAGTACAATTCGTTAGCGCACATGGTCCAGAGACTAACTTCGTATGAACAGCGCCACCCAGAATTGTACCAAGACAAGTTCAAGCGCACGATAGGCCTGGTCGACGCTGAGGAGGATGAAGACCCTGCGGAAGATCAGGAAGTCGCTGTGGCTGAATGGACTCGGACGGCGCTCCCGTGTCCTGCAAATGGGTGAAACAACCAGGGCCTCCAAAAGGGTTTGACTTCGATTTAAGCAAAACTGAGCAAATTTTTGATTTGCTGCTGAAGGAGAAACAGCTGAAGTTACCCGAAGGCCACAAGATTCCTACGTCACAAGAGATGAACGGTAGGCCATACTGCAAATGGCATCACACGTTCACCCATGCCACCAACGATTGCAAAGTGTTGCGCGCACAGATTCAAATGGCGATAGAGTCAGGCCGATTAATCTTCGGACAATTTGCCATGAAAGTAGACACACATCCGTTTCCTGGCGTCAACATGGTGGATCTCAGTCACTCCCTAAGACGCGAGCCAGGTTTCTCTTTTGGTGTCAACATGGCAGGGCTTGGGACCCGCCATGGCAAGGATAAAGCAGAAAGCAGTCACTCTCGTGGCAAGGAGAAAGAGGAGGCCGATCCACGCGACCGACCCCAACATGATAACAGACGGTACCTGACAGAAGAAGAAGTGAGAAGCGTGCGGTATCAACGACCACTCTCCGCACATCTCCTTAACAAATATGAGCAGCAGTATGACCGACGTCGGCGCTACGACGTGGATGACGAAAGATATCGTCGGTCTGATGCAAATGACAGGAGGTATCGTCGATATGATAGAGACGATGAAGGGTACGAGCGTCACGCTAGAGGGAAATCAAGAGAGCAAGAAGACTTAGATAGGCATTGGAACTGCCCTTTCTTTAAACACTGCTGGGACTCAGGAATGAGCCGATTGCCTACAATCGAAAACTGCCTAGAATGTAGACCGCAGAGGAAGGGAACGAATGAAGTTTCCGTGTTCAAGCGTCTCGAGCCTCTCCCACCTCAGGACAAATGAGCTGAGTCGTCTCAAGATGAAGACTTTGAGGAGTCAGATGAAGAAGAGGATAGGTACCACCAGCCAAGGTGGTGCCTTGATGGACTCAGCCATTCCACTAGTAGGAAAAGCCTCATCAGTGGCGCACGAAAATTCGATTCTGTGGCGCATGGAGGGTGCGCCACAGAAACCTCGCCACAAAAATAAGCTTTCTGTGGCGCATCTGGCCGTGCGCCACAGAATTAAGGTTTTTGTGGCGCACTCGGGCCGGTGCGCCACAGAAATAAGTAGTTCTGTGGCGCATGTGATATAGCTGCGCCACGTAAATAGGTGCGCCACAAATTATTTTTTGGTGCGCCACGTAACTATCTACAGGTATACTCGATTTTGTGCTCCCCGGTGTATTATACAGGTTTTATACTGGTTTTATACATGATACAGGTTATATACTGATATAATATAGACAGATATAATATGGACATATATAATCATCACATCATCATCACATTACTTAGAGCCCGATCGAGTTATACATATAGCTCCATACAACTCATAATCCATGCAAATTAAGAAAGTTCTCATCATCTCTAGATACAAACGAAGTGACACCGGCCGCCGCCTACACTAGGATGAAATAGAGTACCGCCGCGACGATGGTGAGCAAGAGCGAGAGCACAAGGAAGGCCTTCATCTTGCTCTTGTTCGCTTGGTGCACCCTCCACTTGGCAACCGCCTCGTGTCTAGTCGGGTACCCTTTGTAGCAGTTGCCGCTGAACTTGTGCACCTGTTTCTTGCACTCCTCCCACTCCTCGTACACTCCTGGAACCCACCCCTCGAACACGACGTAGTACGTCATCTCTATGGACACAAGGCATATTAGTATATAACGCAATGGAAAGAGTTAGAGGGTTCACATGCATACATATTCACAAGAATTAAAGCAAGGAAATAATAATAAACCTAAAAGAAATATAGCATCGGTATCACATAAGTAATATGGTTCAACGATAACGACTACAATAGAAATTGAAGTCCAACAACGACGACCACCGTTTCGAGCAAATTAAGCAAGTTTAGTTTACAACACGGTACAAATTGTCCATCGATTCAAAGTAATGCTAGCTAGGCACACCGGCCTCGGTCAACGAGACGTCTTCTTGAGCGGCTCCGGGAACGGCTTGTACAAGTCCTTCGTCGTCCACGTCCTTCCATCACCCTGCCTATGTAGGCGTTCTTCGATATCCCTCTTAGGCAACGCTCTGGCTACGTGTAAGAGCCCCGATCCGTTGGATACATCTTGTAAGATAATTTCCGAGAGCTTTACTTGGATGCGATGGAAGTCTTCTCTAAGATCATCATCACCGATTTCCCCGACATTTTAATGGGGTCTCGCTTACTAGGTGGCGAGACATCATCTCTGCATCCTCGACAAACCCTTTAAGGTGATGGAGGACATAGAAGGCCTCCTTAATGCTGCCACTGGCTGCTTGATACAAGGGAAGTTGATCACGTGCTTGAACCCGATCTTTTTAGTGTCCGGCCTGATATATTGCCCATTCTTGTCGAAGGTGCCTCCACTTTTGGAGTAGCCAAGGATAGCCTCATCGAGAACACCCCTTATTCTCGTGTAGTCTTTCTTCGTCGTCGTACTCGACGAGTCGAAATACTGGGCTAGTGACCACTTTGGATCTAGGATGATGAGTGTGCGATGTTGTCCCTGCTCAACACATGCAATTGAAATGGAATGTTGGAAATGATCGGCAATGGAAGAAATATATAAGAAAGCATAAGTTACGACGGCCGTGAGCGGATGTGTACTTACTCGGGAAAGACAGCAGAAGAATGGTGTTGCTCTCTTTGTGCATGAGCATGAAGTTACGGAGGTACCGCACCGCCTTGGTCCGTGTCCTTGAGCCGTCCTGGAGCCGGCTATCGCGCATGTTGTAGGGATCCGCTACCGCGATGTGGCGGGGTCTCTCTCTCGTTGATCTTCATCCGAAGATTGATCGCGTATAGGCGCACCAAGTTATAGTCGAGCCGTTTCGAGTGAAATAGATTGAAGATGTCCTCGAACGCTATGAAGAAGATATCCGCGGGGTCTTCATTGACGAAGCTCTGGTCGGACGGCACCTTGACCGAGAACACCGGGTAATTTGGATCCTTTTCTTTAAGAAGGACGCTCTCTTGATAATGAATAGAGTGCTGCAAAGGGAGCATTTGTCCACTTGCGAGGTGTTCCATGTCCGGAGGCGATAGGTTTACCAGCCTCATGACACCGGGGCAAGCCATCCGGGGTAGGTGGTACCATGTCGTCGGCCGGATCCTCTTAGGAGCAGGCTGGCTCGAAGATGCGCCCTTCTTGGGTCCTCTCTTCCTTCCCTTCTTCACCTGACCTACCGGGGGTGCTTGTGGTGCTGATGGTGGTGCTTCGGTGCCGGTGGTGCTTCGAGGTTGCCGGGGTTGATTTGGGTGGCTCCCCGATGATCGTCTTACGCAGCGTGTTAGGGCTGAAAACGGTAGCAGGCTTGACTTGAGCTGGATTGCCAGCCTCCGGAGGAGTGTCTTGAGAAAGACCCGTGAAGACCAGGCGCCGCTTCGTGGATCGTAGGGGGACGAGTAAGTTGATCGCCGTGTGTGCGGAAGGCTTGTTCATCCATAGGAGGCATGTACATATCTTGGCTGCAGGCGCCAGTGTTGATGTAGGCATCGATGTCATCATCATCATCTACATCGTTGCCATCAAGTGGCGCCATGTCCTGGACCTTAGGTGGTGGCGGTTGCGATGCCGCCGCTTGGCGTACCGCGTGTCTAGTAGACGGTCGTTGCGGTAGCGCTCCCAACAACTGTTTGTGTCGTCTGGTGGTGACGGTGATCGTCGGTTCCTTCCGGGTGGCGGCGGCGACCGCCGGTTCCTTCAGGGTAGTGGGGGCGGCGACCGCCGGTTCCTTCAGGGTAGTGGGGGCGGCGACCGCCGTTTCCTTAAGGGTGTCGTCGGCGCTGGCGATCTTGGGCCGGATGATAGGGGAGGTGGCGCCGGTGCTTTTCTTACCACTCGGAAGACCCCCTGCACGAATCTGGTTCTTCGGCCATGTCATAAGCCATGAGGTGCAATCCCCAAGGGGGAAAACGTCGCCTTCGTCTGTGCCCGGAGGTTGAAAGGGGGGGAGGGCGTAGCGGTACTCCGGCACTACCATTACCAACTTGACCTTCGCCACGTCTTTCGCCAATGTAGTGCCGTGCATAACGCGGGAAGCCATGACATAGCCGCTAGCAACTTCCACCAACTCGCCGCCGGGCTCCACCGTTTGCGAAGTATGCATTGTTCATCCTGAGTCAGGGGCGCCATGTTGGGCATCGTGAGATGGCAGTCACGAAAGGCATATATAGTTAAAGAAGATGACGCGAAGGAGTAACTAATGAGTTTACCTCCTTGATGGCGTCGATCTCGGCTACTGTCGATACAAGGGCGGCGGTTGGGGGCGTCGATGCGACCAGTTGGAGCTGCGGCGGCGGTTGGAGCTGCGGCGGCGTACGGTGGAGCCCGACGCCGGCGTCGGGTGGAGCGGCACCGTCGGCGACACGTGGAAGCTTGAGTTGCTGCCGCTAATGCCGGGCACATGTATCGGCCCCACTTGACCTCCCGCATTCCAAGCAGCTAACCCCTCCATCAACCCAGGGGGATGATCTCACGGATCTTCTCGTCCAACAACTTGTTCATCATCTCCGTGTTCTCCAGAGGCTTTTCGGCCACCAGCTTCTCTAGTGACTCCACCTTCTTCTTCAGCTCCTGAACCTCGGATTTATCCTTTGCCGATGACCTCCTCTCCAGCTTTCTCGTCTTGGCATCCGATCCGTAGTACTCGGATAGCTTCATACTTGTGCCAAAGCCGGACACACGGCCACCCGACGTCGGTGGCTTGTCTAGCTCCCTCTCCTTGTATTTGTTCATCGCCTCGTTGAAAGGCGTGTCCCACGGTTCCGTCGACCCCCGGGACGACGGGCCAGCCTTCGTCAACTCTTCATCCTTGAGACAAAGGAACTTAAGGTTAGCCCATTTGGCTTCATTGCCTAATAAGATGAGCGAAATAATATAGAACTATCCTTACCAGGTACTTCTCGAAATCCTTCACGTCTTCGTGATCCGTAATAAATTCCCCGTCTTCCAGTCTAAGTAGTAGCGGGACCGGACAAAGTTCCTAGCCTGTTCATCCTGGATTTTGTGCCAGGGGTTTTCTTTCCCAGACGTACCATCTCGGCATCCTCCTTGTCCCAAGTGGGCTGTTTTCCTCGGTAACCGCCGCTTCCGCAATGGTGGGTCCCTAAGTTCAAATCCCGCATTTTCTTCCCCTGTGCGGTCCATTTTTTAACATCGTCACTCTCTAAGTAAGACTTGAATGCATTAAAGTCTTGTAAGGAGAGCGACGGTTCTTTGGTACTTATCCTCTCCCAGCTTTCACCGGCGTCGATCTTTTTCTTCAGCCGGTTCTTCCAGCTGCTCAAGGCGGTGCTCATCTTCGTGAGAGCTAAAGAGTCCACCTTCTTATTGAACGGCTCCGGAACGTGTATCGTTGGTGAAGCTTCGGAGGAGGGATTGGACGATAGCCTCGTTCTCCTTGCTTCTGAGGTCTTGAGTTAGGATCGGCACGGTTTCACGGACGATGCACCCTAGTTGCATGCCGTACCCTTTGGCAACCCACGAAGGCTCCATCGGTTGGCCACTTGGGGAGACTACCGTGACAACATCGGTGACGTTGGCGAGCACTTGCGGCCTCCGATCCCTCCTCGCCCTCCTCGCCGTCCTCTTCTTCTTACCCTCCTGAGGGTTGCCGCCGCTATCACCTTCCGTGCGGTTGGCCGCGTTCTCTTCACCGGTCGTCTCTTCACCGGTCCGGCGGCGTCGTCCCAGGTATCTTCATCGTCGCCGGTGTCGGCGGCGGCCCCCGGCCCTCTCCCTCGGAGGCGTGTCCCGGCCCTCTTCCTCATCGTCGGGCGACTCGGCGGCGGCCTTCCGGGGCTGCTCGTAGTCCTCCCAGAAGTCCTTGTTGGCCTCTCTCGCTTCTTCGTTCGGCTCCTGGGCTTAGAAGTGTTGCCCGACATGTTTATTTTTGCACTTCATTAAAAAGAGGCAACAAGTTAGTACAAAAGTGAACCAAAAAATTCGGCATGACCTTTGCTATTTTTTCTACGTAGGAGTGCCCATTTCTCAACCGAAACGGAAGTTAATCAACGCTTCGGGAGAAATGGGCAACTCAATGAAATCCCCGCAAAAATATCCACCATATACACCATATATCCACCATATACACCATATATCCACCATATCCACCATATCAGTTAGTACTACAAACCGTAAAACCTGGAGCACTACAACAAATTAACCTCGAGTACTACAAACCGAAACCCGGAGCACTACAACACCATATAGTTCCTATTTTTTTTAACCCGGAGCACTACAACAAATTAACCCGAAGCATCTACAATACATCAAACAAAACCTCGGAGCATCAAGACAGGAGGCATTATTAACCTAGAGCATCAATACAACAGATATTATTAACCTGGAGCATCTACAACAAATTAACCTGGAGAATCTACAATACATCAAACAAAACCTGGAGCAATCACCTGGAGCACTACAACAAACCTGGAGCATCTTTTTAACCAACTGTTAGCATATTTAGTGCAGCCAAGGCAGTAGCTAATGACTTAGAAAAATGACTTCAATAGTAGGCAGCATTTCATTCAAAATCAACTAGGCAAGTATCATTTCATCATTAGCTTGTTCATTTTTTCATTTGTATTAAAAAACCTATTGCATTGTATTAAAAAACCTACTGCATTGTTCATTTTATTGAACCATGTACATCAACAGAGTAGTAGCAGCTTCATTTTAATTTTCATTTAAACAAACTTCATTCTTTTTCAGAGAGAACTTCAAGAACTTTATTAGCTCTATCGCATTTTCTCAACGAACACAGTTCATATATACTATATATATACCGTATATATACCGCAACCATCTATGCATTTAATCATGTATTTAATTAGTGGTCATATGTGAACTAAAACCATCTATTTAATCGGTGGCCAAATGTGAACTAAAACCATCTACATTCAAAACATTACCTAGCAGTAGTAAATTTGTATCTACATTCACTAACTACATTCAAAACCTAAATCAACCAATTCACTAACTACATTCACTAACCAATTTGTATCTGCCAATTCACTAACTACATTCAAAACCTAAATCAACCAATTATTTGTATCTACATTTCTCTCGCCAATTCGAATTTAGAAAATGAGCATGAGCTATTGCTAACATAGCATTACCTACCAATAGCTAGCATAGCATTACCCACAGTAGCAAATTTAAATCACCAAATTATATCAACTAAATAAACCTACCGCTAGCTACTGCTGCTACTTTATCAACTAATTAAAATTGTCCTAAAATTGTATAATTGTTTACCGCAAAACACAAGAGACCAATTAATTGTTTCTTGCAAAACCAATTAGCTCTAGTGCAAGCAATGAATTAAAAAAACAGCAACCAATGAATTAAAAAAATAGCAAGAACTTTCTACATCTAGCTATGGAGCCCCTGAATTTCATCACATAGAAAGAATATAATGCCATAACCAAGAAATTAGCTACTGTTAGGATCATGGCAATTCTTTGATGGCTTGGATGGCTTGGATCATGGCAATGCAAACAACAAGAACATGAGACAATACAAAATCTGACCAATGTTGCCCTTCTTCTCCGAAATTCGGGCACAAGACAGTGGGGAGGGGGACAAGGGAGTGGGGAGGGGGAGAGGGAGTCTCACCGAACGGCGGCGGTGGCGGGCGCGGTGGTGATGGCGTTGTACGTCCTCCTCCTCTGCGGTGGCGGCTCGGGCTGCGCGTCCTCCTCCTCGATCTGCGGTGGCGGCTCGGGCTTGGGCGTCCCGCTCGGCGGGGGGGTGCCCGTCCTCATCCTCCTCCTCGGCGGCAGCAGCGCTAGGTGGCGGCGTGGCGGTCCTCCTCCCTCCTCCTCTGCGGCGGCGGCTCGGGCTCGCGCGTCCTCCTCCTCGATCTGCGGTGGCGGCTCGGGCTTGGGCGTCCTGCTCGGCGGTGGCGTGGCCGTCCTCCTCCTCCTCCTCCTCCTCGGCGGCAGCGCGCTTGGCGGTGGTGGTGGTTGCGGTGGCGCTAGGGTTGTCGGGGAAGGAAACCGCTGTTGTGAGTGTGGGGAAGAAAGGGTCGATCGATATTTCACCAAGTGTCTAAATTCCGTGGCGCACCCCTCCATGTGCGCCACAGAATTAAGCATTCTCGTGGCGCACCAGCTCGACGTGCGCCACGAATCCCTTAATTCTGTGGCGCACCTAAAGGGGCGTGCGCCACGTAATTTAGGCACTTAGCAAAACAAAATGGTTTACCGCTGTGTAATCGACAGTTACTTAGCACTAGCCCAGTGGTTAAGGTCAATGTTAGCCCATTAGTACCCAGGTTCGAACCCTGGCCGCAACACAATTTTTCTTCCTTTTTTCACATTTTAGTTACATTTCAATAAATAACACAACATTATTTAGTAATTAGTAGAGTATTATAAATTAATTGTCTCATACAAACATGTACGTTCTTGTTTCTCTCACACACACATGGATGTACTTGTCTAACACACACTCACACACACATGTGATAGACCAAAAAGATCTTCTTCGTCCGGCTTCGAGCTCTAGCTAGCGTCTCTTCGCAATCTTCTTGCCCTTTCGGTTGTTGGCGGTTGAATACTTTATGCCGGCCACCTTGAGATTTCTTCGCGTGAACGGACAACCTTTAGAGGGTAGGGAGGTCTTCCTTCTTACTTTACTAGTAGTAGGCATGTCGAAGTGCTGTCGAATTCCTCCTCAATCTTCGGGTCACCGTTCTTGTCCAAGTCTTCCTCGTTGGCGTCTCCTTGCATTCCTATGATGCTCCTCTTGCCCCTCCTGACGACAACACGGCTAGGCCTTGACGGATCGGTGATGAAGAAGCATTGGTCAACTTGGCTACCGAGTACCCATGGCTCATTTTTCGCGGATGCGTTCTTCGATTTTGCATCGGGTATAACCATGGTTGTGAAATATCGGCCTTCTTTTTCGACCTTCTTGGCCCATCTCACACGAAACATTGGCACCGTCTCTCCACAGTAATTGAGCTCCCATATCTCCTCGATCCTTCCAAAAAATCTTTCATTGACATTAGTCTCATCATCGGCGTATGACAGCATAGTTACTCCTGAGTTTTGATTTTCACTATTTCTGTCCTTCTCCTCGGTGTAGAATCTGTAACCGTTGATGTCGTACCCACGATAGGTCCTTACGTTATGCGCGGGTCCCCGTGATAAGGTGTATATGAGTTTTTCATCTTCGGTAGAAGGCGTATTTCTCGTGCTTCAAGCAGTTGTGTTTGCTTGAACCAACGCGTGAAGCTGGAGTTGTGCTCTTTGGTTACGTCTCCCATCTTCCTCGGCCGGCCCATATCGATGTAATTCTGCTCGACCATGCTTTTGTGCTCTTGCACGAAAGGTTCGATCAGTTTTAAGTGTTGTAGCGCGACCCGGTGAGCCTGTCAAAGTCGTCGCGTCGATTTTCAATGCCGACATGGACTGAGCGGTAGCCCTCGCGGTGACCGACTCCAGCGAGCCTCCCGAGGTGTGTCCTGGGGGGTAGACCAACATGATCCTCGTCGTCCTCGGTGCTTAGATAATTCTGGCAGAAGGAGATGCACTCGTAGGTTAGAAACCCCTTGGCCATGCTTGCGTCTGGACGGGCCCTATTGCGAACGTATCCTTTCATGACACCGTTACGCCTTTCGAAAGGCATCATGTTGTGGAGGAACGTTGGGCCGAGCTGCTGCTTGATGTCTTCAACGACATGGAGAAGGAGATGGACGCATATATCACAGAATGCAGGCGGGAAGTAAATCTCGAGCTCACATAGTATCACCACGATCTCATCCTCGTAGCATCTTGAGCTGCCTCACGCCGATCGACTTCCTGGTGATAACGTCAAAAAAGTTGCATAGGCCAAACAGCGTATCACGGACGTGCTCGTCCATTATGCCTCGGATCGCAACGGAAGTATCTCGCGTCATTAGCACGTGGCAATCGTGAGACTTCATCCCGGTGAACCTCTTCTTCGCTACGTCCAGATATCTCGCTTATATTCCCCGAGTAACCGTGAGGAACTTTCACTCCTAGGAGGCACTGAAAATCGCTCGAGCTCCTCCGGACTCGTTGTGAAGCAGCAGCGGGAAGCCGCACCGCGTTCTTATTAGCGCTTTTACTTAGACGTTGAGTCCGTTCCTTATGATGATCATCTTCATCATCATCGTCAGATCGGGGCTTGAAGATCTTTCACGATGCCAAAATGTTTAAGATCGTATCTTGCTTTCGGTCCATCCTTGGACTTTTCTGAGTTGCAAAGAGTGCCAAGCGGACTCTCGGTAACGTTCTTCGTAATGTGCATGACATCGAGGCTGTGGGGCGTGTGGAGGACCTTCCGATTACTCCAAGTCGTGGAAAACAGACCTCGCTTTCCATACACCGAGCAGCGGCTCGGCTTCGGTCGCTTCTTTCCCGGCACTGGGCACTCCTTCCAATTTTTCAGAAGATCATCGATTTCTGCGCCGCTCCTCGGGCGTGGGGGTCCATCGGGCTCATCTTTACCATTGAACATATCACCGCGTTTTCTCCACGGGTGATCCAAGCGAAGCCACCTTCGAGCACCTGGGTAGACGGTTTTCGAGGACCCGGGATCCCTTGGTAGTTGTAGATGCGGGGTATCGTCCATGCACTTCACACAGCCGTTGAATCCGTGGCCCACCTGGGCAGATACATATGCGTAACCAGGATAGTCCGTGACCGTCGTGATCAACGCGGCTCTCATATCGAAATAAGTTCTAGTGTAGGCGTCCCACGTACGGGGTGGCGTCTTCCACAACGTGTCTAACTCCTCTTTCAGCAGCCCGAGATACAAATGCATGTCGACGCCTTGGTTGTTTCGGCCCCTGAATGAGAATACTCAGTGTGTATGTACCTTTGCTTGGTGCACAGCCACGGGGTAGGTTGTAAGGCCATACAAACACAAAGCCGGAGTGCTATGCGTGCTACTGCGGTTGCCGAACGGATTGAGTCCATCGGTGCTCATCCCCAGCCTGATGTTCCTTGCGTCGCCCCCGAACCTAGGGAAGGCGATGTCCAATGTTTGCCACTGTTCAGCGTCGAAGGGTGTGTCAAGATATAGCCCATCTCCGGATCTTCTTCGGGCTTCGCCTTTCCGCGTGCCATTGCATGAGCTTTGCTTCCTTAGGGTCCACGAAATACCGCTGCAGACGGGGAGTGATAGGAAAGTACCATACCACCTTTCGAGGTACCTTCTTGTTCCCAACCTTGTACCGTCCGTGGCCACACACCGGACATGTGGTTCTGTCCTTGTACTCGCACCTATAAATCACACAATCATTAATGCAGGCGTGGTATTTTTCGTGCGGTAGGTCAAGGGGACACACGACTTTCTTGGCCTCCTCGGTACTACTTGGCAATGTGTTCCCCTCCGGGAGACGATCGTGCCAATTTTAAGTTCTTGCTGAAGCCGGAATCGGTCCACTTGTTCTGCGTCTTCATCTGCAGGTAATCAAGCGTTACATGCAAGCGCGTATCCTGCGGACGACACCCAGGAAAGATCGGAGTCATCCCGTCTTTCTCCATTTGCGACAGCTTGGCTCTCTCTCTAGCTGCAACTCTATCGTTGCTCGTCTCCTGGAGGAGAAGATCTTGAACATGAGAGTCCCGCAAGGCCGAAATTAGCGGGGTCGCACCGGAATCTTCTTCTTCATCATGATGATGTTCTCCGCCGGCATCTTCTTCTTCATGATGATCTTCTCCGCCGACTTCTTCTTCATGATGATAGTCCCCGTCGGCATGATGATAGTCTTCTTCATGATGATAGTCATCTCGCTCGACATGGTCTTCATGCGCACCATTTGATGGGGCCGGCCGCGCCAGGTTGTCTTGCATGAAACCGCGCCTCCGGGGGTGCTCCTCCAGTTGTCCGGAATCAGGGTTGATCCAGCGCTCGAGTTTGCATGATCGACACGGACATCTTATCTGGCGCCTATTGTTCCGAATCATGTCCTCCTTCGCGTCTATCTTGTATCTAGAGATTCGAGCGGAACTCATCGAGAGGACCATGCTTGCCTCGCAAATGGTATACATAGAACAGGAAATTAGAACCGCACCAAATGCACACACATGCATGGGCCGTACCTCTCCTCAAGGTATTACATGGAGCGGAAAAATTCGGCATGACCTCTCCTCAAAGTAGGACATATGGGTAGTGCAAAACTTGCCGAAACGGAAATGAATCAACATTTCGGCAAACATCCATGCACCACACCGACACACACAAGCGCTTCACCTGCAACAAGCATCCATACACACGACGGCCACACAAGATCAACAAGCATATGCATGTCTCCTCCAAGCATATGTATGTCTCCTCCAACTACTCACCTTCTAGATTCGATACCGAGACGAGACCGCGATCGATGAGTTCGAGAGGAGGAGAGAGTATGGAGAGCCTTCTCCTCAACTCCAATTAAGTATCAACCAAAGTAAGTGCAATAAATACCCAAGCAAGTGAAAAGTAGAGTCAAAATGGTATGAGAGAGAAGGGGGGGACGAGCTAGATGGAGGAAGAAGAATGACTTGTGTAGTGTGGTAGGTGGGAGGTTGGCTCACTTTTGTAGATCTGGTTCGCTAATTCTGTGGCGCACCTGAACAAATGCGCCACAGAATACCTTATTTCTGTGGCGCACGAGCCAAGCTGCGCCACAGAATAGCTTATTTTTGTGGCGCACCGTGGTTGTGCGCCACAGAATAGCTTATTTTTGTGGCGCACCGTGGCCGTGCGCCACAGAATATCTTATGTTTGTGGCGCACCGCAAAGACATGCGCCATAGAAATAGTAAAACCAATGATTGGGGGTGTCAGCTGGTGGGGCCCACCTAGTTTTTGTGGCGCAGGGTTCTTTGGTGCGCCACAAAATTAAGCTATTTTTGTGGCGCACCTTGCCTGGTGCGCCACAAAAAAAGTTTCTGTGGCGCATATTTAGTGGTGCGCCACAGAACTAAGCTTTTGCCTATAAGGGTTTTCCTACTAGTGTTCGCAGAAGCGTAGGGTGCAGCGGCTACGAAATCTGGAGGAGGCCGAAGCACAGTACCTGTACACGTTGAGGAAGGCACGGCCCGATCTGGCCGTGAAAATTCAGCAAACGTTGGAGTCAGAGATGCGCCCACTAAAGAAAGTGTGGCGCCCTAAACAGACAAAAGCCGATGCGGAGGCATCGGCTAATACAAACATGGTGTTCATACTCCCGTCAGAGTTTTGTGCTCCACATGACGAGGAAGTATCGGTGGCTCAATTCGACTGCGGTCCACGACCAGTGATCTTTGAGAAGCCATGAGAGAGGAGCTACAGGCACTTGAAAGCTCTATACCTAAAAGGTTACATCGATGGGCAGCCTGTCAGCAAGATGTTGGTTGACATGGGAGCGGCAGTCAACATAATGCCGTATTCCATGCTACGACGTTTGGGACACTCCAATGATGATCTGATCAAGACCAACGTCACGTTAAGCGATTTCAACGGCCAAGCATCAGAAGCAAAAGGTGTTCTGAATGTAGATCTGACCGTAGGCCGAAAAACCATACCTACCTCGTTCTTCATCGTCGACAACAAAAGCAATTACGCTGTCCTGCTAGGAAGGGATTGGATCCACGCCAACTGTTGCATCCCATCCACAATGCACCAATGCATCATACGGTGGGATGGAGATGAAGTGGAGGTTGTTCAGGCAGATGACTCAATCGAGATCTCACTAGCTGCCATGAATATTTGGGATGCAGACGACCAAGAGCCGCTCTCTGGAATCAGTTTGGACGGCTGTGAGCGCATCGAAGCTTCAAAAAACGGGGTGAGGCTGGTCTTATCCACCGGCCTGACAGAGTAGCAAGATCCAAATCAGCAGGTGTACGTGGCAAGGCCGATCCCTGCGATCGGCCCCAAAAAAATAAAAAGCAGAAATCGCATCTCGAGCATGTCACGTGGCCATAATAGGAAACCAAGAAGTTGCAGACCCTCATTGGGCATTGCGATGAAAAAGGAGGCCGATTCTAGCAATCGGCCAAAATTATCCTCAACATGCATTTTGCCTGTGTTCAGCATTGATCTAGCAGGCGATGGAAAGCTGGGGTATGGGTTTACATCAGCTGATGAGCTGGAAGAGATTGACATTGGTCCTAGGGATAAGCCACGACCAACATTTATCAGCAAAAAGTTAGATCCACATCTCAGGGGCCTGATGATAGCCTTGTTAAAAGAGTACCCAGATTGTTTTGCATGGGATTATACGGAGATGCCTGGGTTAGACAGGAGCATCATTGAGCATCGGCTCCCCCTGAAGAAAGGATTTCGGCCGTTCCAGCAGCGAGCACGACAGATGAAGGCCGAAATCTTGGTGGAAGTCAAGAAGGAGATCCAGAAGATGTTGGACGCCGGGTTCATCAGGACATGCAGGTACGCTGAATGGATTTCCAATGTCGTACCTGTGGAGAAAAAGGATGGCCGATGGCGCGTCACCATAGATTTTCGGAACCTCAACAGTGCCACTCCAAAGGATGAATATCCAATGCCAGTAGCGGAGACATTGATCAATGCAGCGGTTGGTCATAAAATTATAAGTTTCATGGATGGCAATGCCGGCTACAACCAAATTTTTATGGCTCCAGAAGATATACACAAGACTGCATTCAGAGTGCCAGGCTCGGTGGGCTTGTTTGAATATGTAGTCATGACTTTTGGACTGAAGAATGCTGGCGCAACATACCAAAGAGCCATGAATTACATCTTTCATGATTTAATCGGCAACTTGGTGGAAATTTACATCGATGACGTGGTGGTCAAGTCTGTTTCGACGGATGGACACTTGGAGGATTTGCGACACGTCCTGGACCGAACTAGGAAGTTCGGACTAAGAATGAATCCAAAGAAGTGTGCCTTTGGTGTGACGGCCGGTCAGTTCCTGGGTTTCTTGGTTCATGAACGCGGAATTGAGATCGGCCTGAAAAGTCAAGAGGCAGTGCGAACGATGAAGCCACCCACCACGAAGAAGGAGCTCCAATGTCTCATCGGCAAAATTAATTTCGTCAGAAGGTTTATCTCCAACTTGTCAGGACGAATCGAGCCGTTCATGGGATTGGTTAAAATCAAGTCTGATGAGGAGTTTCACTGGGGGGCAGAGCAACAACAGGCATTTGCCGATATTAAGGAGTACCTAACGAAGCTACCTGTGTTAGTTCCACCACAGCAAGACAGGCCGTTCTACATTTACCTATCAGTGGCTGACACTTCCATCGCATCAGTGGTGGTGCAGGTTTATGATGGTCTGGAAAAAGTGGTTTTCTACCTTAGCAGAAGGATGTTGGATGCAGAAACAAGGTACTCTGAAATTGAGAAGTTGCGCCTCTGTCTATTTTTCACCTGCACCAAGATACAGCATATCTTGCTGTCAGCAGAAATCATCGTCATATGCAAATCGGATGTCATCAAGCACATGCTGTCGGCTCCTGTACTGAAAGGCCGACTCGGCAAATGGATGTTTGCGTTATCGGAATTTGATATCCGGTATCAACCTGCGAAAGCAGTCAAGGGACAAGCGTTGGCCGATCTTATCGCTGAACGAATAAACACGGACGTAGCTGCACTATCTGTGCGTGCATGGGCCATGTTCTTCGATGGATCGGTCTGTGAGGATGGTTGCGGCATCGGCGTGCTACTCGTTTCGCCTCGGGGGGCAACATTTTCCTTCTCCATCAGGATAGCTACCCCTTGCACCAACAATGTTGCTGAGTATGAAGCGATGTGCAAGGGAATGGAGTTACTATTGGACGCTGGGGCGAAAGCGGTTGAGATCTTTGGAGACTCCAAATTGGTGATTTCTCAACTCACGGAAGAGTACAAGTGTGAGAGCGAGTCGCTCTTTCCATTATGGCTGCAATGCCGTGAGCTGATGACACGGTTCAGACATATAAACTTCCATTGGATCCCAAGGTCGCAAAATACCGAGGTGAACGATCTCGCACAAACGGCGTCAGGATACAAGGACATAGCCGATGGAGCCGATTTTCAGGTGCAGTTCATGGAACCAGATGATTGGAGAGCCGATATCTTCAATTACTTGAAAGATTCGGCTCGGGGGGCACCTAAACAGATAAGATATAGGGCCATGAAGTACGTACTGATTGGCAATGACATGTTCTACAGGACATTGGAAAGATTACTTCTCAAATGTTTGGGACCAGCCGAGTCCAATCGGCTCTTACACGAGGTACATGAAGGTGCCTGTGGAACTCACCAATCGGCTCATAAGATGAAGTGGCTGATCAGGCGCTCGGGATTTTATTGGCCCACCATGCTTGAAGATTGTTTCCAGTATTATAAAGGGTGTCAAGCATGTCAGAAGTTTGGGAGCATTCAGATGGTACCCGCATCAGCAATGAATCCTATCATCAAACCTTGGCCATTCCGAGGTTGGGGCATGGATATGATCGGCAAAATTCATCCTGCATCGAGCAAAGGCCTTGAATGGGTTCTGGCCATTACAGAATACTTCACTAAATGGGTGGAGGCCGTCCCTATGAAGTCAGTAGCATCGAAAGATGTTATCAGTTTTGTGTTGGAACATGTCATTCATAGATTCGGGATTCCCCAGACTATCACGACCGATGGAGGTTCGGTCTTCGTTTCGAAGGAGATGAAAAAGTTCTGCGATGACATGGGGATCAAGTTGATCCGATCGTCTCCATATTATGCTCAAGCAAACGGGCAGGCTGAAGCGTCCAACAAAAGCCTGATCAAGCTGATTAAGAGGAAAATCGACGAGCATCCTAGACGTTGGCACGAGGTATTGTCAGAAGCACTGTGGGCTTATCGCATGTCGTGTCACGGAGCAATAAAAACCTCGCCATATCAGCTGGTCTATGGACAGGAAGCTGTGTTACCTTGGGAAATCAAGGCTGGGTCGAGACGGATTACATTTCAGAATGATTTAACTGCTGAAGAATATGCAGCCCTGATGAGCGACAGCATTGAGGACGCAACGGAACTCAGACTATGGTCACTTGAGAAAATCAAGGAGAATAAAGCCAAGGTGGCTCGTGCATATAATAAGAAGGTGAAGCCAAAAGAGTTCCAAGTTGGTGATCTGGTATGGGAAGCTGTATTGCCCTTGGGGACTAAGGACAAGGCGTATGGTAAATGGTCTCCAAATTGGCATGGCCCGTACAAAGTTGACCAAGTTTTGAAGGGTAATGCATACATGCTTGAGCAGTTGGATGGCGTGAAGTTCCCAGTGGCTGTCAATGGCCAGCATCTCAAAAAGTATTTCCCAAGTATGTGGGATGATGGGCAGTAAATATGGAGGCCGATGCACGAAATCGGGCAGTAAAAAAAATTTTTTTTGGGGGCCGATGTATGAAATCGGCCGGTAAAAAGAAATATATGTACGAAGCAACAGGATGCTAAGTACAGCCGATGCACAGTCATCGACTTAAGAATAAAAAGCCGATGCATTGCCATCGACTCTAGAGGAACAAGCTTAATTGAGCAAGTTAACAGATCGGTTTCAGGCCAGGGATCATGAAATCTGGGACGAATCTCCCAGTGGATTTGCTGAGGATTTGAATCTGCGCGTTTAAGGTTGGAGGATAGTTTGGACATGGACTGGACCTGTTTGACCGTGTGAATAGGCAACTGTTTGGCCTCAAATCGCGTTTGTAGTGCAGGCCGATGCCTTGCCATCGGCTCTTCGTACAGCGACTTCATTTGACAATCGGCGAAATTGACAGGAAAGCGAAATTAATTGGGGAATATTTTCTTCATTAATAATAGGATTTTTACAAAGAGAGAGCCGATTGCTCAAGGGAGGAAGAACAAAAGGAGGACGGATTGCTACCACTAGTCCTATGCTAAATGGTCCCTACTCTAAGGACCGTCGCTGTCCTCGTCATCGCCGCTGTAGCCGCCGCCGGTGCTGCTGCTGGCGAGCTCCTCGTCGCTACTGCTGTAGCCCTCAATGGGGGCTTCTTTCTCCTCATCATCGTCGTCTTCGTCGTCATCCGACCAGGCCCAGCCGCGGAAGCGCTTCGCCGGCGGCTCGTCGGAGGAGGTGTCACCCTCTTCTTCTTCCTCGTTGGAGGAGACGTCATCCTCCTCATCCTCCTCTTCTTCCTCTTCGTCGGAGAGGGTGAAGTTACCCCAGGAGAGGAGGTCATCCTCGCTCTCCGCTACCAATTCCCCGTCGATGAGGAACCAGAGATCGTACTCCCCATCGGTCAGGGGCAGGTCGCCATCTGACCCGACAAGGGCTTCGGGTGGGCCATCTGGCACATAGTCGAAGTCCCACTCCGGCTCATCCCATTGGCCGGGCCCTGGCATCGGCTCGTCTGAAGAGGAAGATTGGAAGGAGAGAGCCGATGCAGCAGAGGAGGAGGATGAGTCCATGGTGGAGGAGGGTTTTTCGGTGACTAGTGTGGAGCAAGAGGATGAAGAAGCGTGCTGCTCGATGCGGGTAAATAAAGGGAATATAGTGGAAATTTAATGCTTGAGCAATTTTCGAGGATACGGTGCCAAAACTGTCAATCGTGCAGAAGTTGGGAAGGCAGGGTATCATGACGGAAAGATACTGAAGCGGTTCTGCTCTGCCACGACATGACCCTTCGAAGGAAAAACAGAGTGGTTTTGAAATTATCATTGCCAAAACCAGGGGGGCATGTGTTATCACCAGATTTTGGCCAAATCAGGAGGTGGGCCGTAATTGAGATGGGCTTGAAGAAGATGCACGTGGAGAATATCTGAAGCGGCCTTGCGCGAAGAGTTTGGGCTAAATTGCCCGTGTATCTGTATTTTATTAGTAGATCGTATTTAGAATTAAAAGATAGAGTTTAGCCCGTACACGGTTAGGTGTACTTCCGAATTAGAAAGTCCCTTGGACTATAAATATGTACCTAGGGTTATTGAGAAAGGAGGACAATCACGTTCACAACAAACACAAACCAGGCGCATCGCCACCCCTTATTTCGAGGGTTTCTTCCGGGTAAGCATCATGCTGCCTAGATCGCATCTTGCGATCTAGGCAGTACACGTTTATTCGATTACCTTGTGTTACTCGTGCTGAAGCGTTGTTGATGGCGAGTAGCACTATTTATCGTAGATGTCTTTGGGCTTGCATTGATGCTTTTCTTATGCATATTTGCTTAGCAATGCCGTCCCTCGATATCTAGCTGTCCTTACACCTGAATAGGTGTAAGGGCAGCACCTTGCTTATTCGTTACTTAGTAGATCCAATCTGTTATAGTTGCTCCTTGTTTCAAGGATTAGTTTAATATCTGCATGATTAGGCCTTATGCTGGGGTTGGATGATCCGGTAGTGCGTGAGGTGTTGTTTTACCGTTCCTATAAGGGATGTTCCGGGAATTGACTTAACGTTGGTTTTTAGGCCTCTTTTAGGGATAGTTTCCATCATCTTCCGTATCTGCTAGGCCCAACTACGCGTAGGATGTTCCGATTATGCGGTGAAAACCCTAAACTGTCGTAGATTGGTTTAGCTTTGTTTTGATCAAGCAGGAGCCCCATGCCATCGTAAATCCAACGTGAACCATGGGGCGATCGGCTCTTTGAGCCGATCCACAGGGCAACCTGAGAGCCGATCGGGCTCGTATTTAATGTTTACGTGTCTACCATGCAGGAGACTAGTCGAAGCAATCCAACACCTTCCTGATCAGGTATAGGTCAGGTGGCACGCCCTTACAACCGCCAGGACGTGTGCTGGGACTTTGCGGGATGACGCGAGACGCCAGGGCCCACTAAGCGGTCGTGGGAGTCTCCCGGCTCTTCGTGTTGCTTAACCACTGCTCGCCGGTGAGTTTTGGCAGGCAACAGCATGATAGAAGGATTATCAAAAGAGAGTTTAATATTGGGGATAAAGTCCTATTGTATCGGTCTCGTCTCAGATTCTTTGCAGGGAAATTACTCTCGAAATGGGAAGGACCATATGTTGTTGAGGAGGTGTATCGTTCAGGAGCAATTAAAATTAGCTCTCTCCAAGGCAATGCCACGCAAGTGGTGAATGGACAAAGACTCAAGCACTATATCTCAGGTGATTCTTATAATGTAGATGTTGATGTTATTCGAGTGGAAACACCGGAGGCTTTCATCAAAGGTCAAATTGACGGTCCGCCAGAACCCGACTTTGAATAGGTAACAGTACAGGTAATAAAAAGTTCGCGATTTACTTTTCGAACAATGTTTTTGCTGTTTTTGGAAAATATGAAAAATTACGAGATCGAAACGGAGTGGAGGAGACGCACGAGGGCGTGTCTCCATAGGCCGGCGCGGGCCCCAGCCTGGCCGCGCCGCCCTATGAGGACACCGCCTCGTCGCCCCTCTCCGACTCTGGTTCGACCTGGTACTTTCCGTTTGTTGTGAAAATTTTTACTATATAATTCCCCGGACCCCTGGAGGTCCGTATATCGTTTTCTCGACGTGTTTTGTTTCAAGCTGTTTCTGCCAGGATTTGTCTTTGATCTAGAAGCACCATGGTCTCCCACAACAAGGACAAGGAGCCTTCGGAGGAAGGTATTCAAGACCCCGAGTTGAAGGAAGAAGTGAAGGAGGATGAAGAGGAAGTCGAAGAAGTTCCGCAAGTACGCCCGCGCACCACCATTGGAAGCATCGGAGTGGTGTCAAACCCGTTCAACGCCAAGAAGAGCGCACGGACTAGCACCGGAGGAGGAGTTCCACGTCATTACCTAGCTCCAAAGACATCTTCTTCAGGCACTTACCATCCCTTCCACAATCTGATCTACAATAATCAAATTGAAAGGACTCCCAAGGCAGCATTGCCTAGCAATTGGGATATAGATCGTTCTAACACTGCAGGAAGGACGAAGCCTGAAGCTTAAGGGTGGGGAAATAACTCCAAGAATTGGGACTCGCCGTCGGACATACTTCTTAATCGCGTTGAGCACAATTCGGAGATGATCCGCAAACTCATGTACACGATTGATGAGCTTCAGGAGCTTGTGGAGAAGCTTGTGAGGAATTCATCACCACCACCGCCAAAGGAGTAATTCATCATCGGTATTGGCATCCCCTTGGTTTGCTCCAAGCTTGGGGGAGTGCCGCGGTATCACATCATCACTACCTTTTACCTCTTACTATCAAGTAGTGTCATATCATGAGTAGGGAAGTTATCATATAAGATGGGTTGCAGTATGGAAGTATCTCTCCTTTAGTTGGTTGTCTATGTATCCCTTGGTGTGAGTTATCGTTATGAAATATTAATGAGAAGTCTTATCATTTACATATTACACACCTTATTTTAGTTTGCAATTTCTATTATATGATTGATCTTGATTTTAGTATTGGTACCACTTTGGGAGCATTGAGTAAATCTATTTGGTTTTGGCAAACTTAGCATTGGTCAATAGCAACAACACCTTGAGGTTTAAGTAGAAAAGAGAAATATACATATAGTTGTTTCATTGTCTTCCTTTCTTGTTAGTTCATAGCTTATTATTCTGAAGTTAAAATTGTTTGTGCTTGCAAGAAAGATGCATGATTATGTCTATCACATGTATATTTGTTTGTTTCCCTCAACTCTTATGCTTGCTAATTAACCTTGCTAGCCAAAGACCTGTACTGAGAGGGAATGCTTCTCGTACATCCAAACCTTAACCCAAACCTATGCCATTTGTGTCCACCATATCTACCTACTGCATGGTATTTTCTGCCATTCCAAGTAAATACTTCATGTGCTACCTTTAAACAATTCAAAATTTATTACTTCTTATTTGTGTCAATGTTTTATAGCTCATGAGGAAGTATGTGGTGTTTTATCTTTCAGTCTTGTTAGGCAGCTTCCACTAATGGACTAGTGGCTTCATCCACTTATCCTATAATTTTGCGAAAAGAGCTGGCAACGGGGTTCCCAGCCCCAGTTAATCAACTTTCATTAATAATTCTCTTCACATGTTTTGCCCTGATTCATCAGTAAGCAACTTAATTTTGCAATAGACACTCCTCCATGGTATGAGATTGTTGGAAGGCACCCGAGGATTCGGTTAGCCATGGCTTGTGTAAGCAAAGGTTGGGGGGAGTGTCATCCTTAAATAAACTAAAGTACATGTGCAAACAAAAGAGAAGAGGGATGATCTACCTTGCTGGTAGAGATAACGTCCTTCATGGGAGCCGCTCTTTGGAGGTCTGTTTGGCAAGGGGGTTAGAGTACCCGCTACCAGTCGTTGACAACAACAAACACCTCTCAAAACTTTACTTTTATTCTCTTTATATGATTTCAAAACTGAAAAAGCTCTAGCACATGATTTAATCACTGCTTCCCTCTACGAAGGGCCTGTCTTTTACTTTATGTTGAGTCAGTAAACCTATTTCCATCCATCTCAAGCAAGCATTTGAGTTGTTGTGATCGAACCATTATATTGTGATTTGCTTCATCATGTCTTTACTCTTCCTTGTTTAGTACAAGTTTTATCTGAATGAATATGGCTTTGCAAGTTATCAATGATCATTATGATTGAGTATGCAAGTTTACCATAAGCTTTAACATAAGAGCGCTGCTTAATAGATAAGTATAATCTGTTAACTGTTCTCTGACCAAGAACGAAGTTTGCCATCACCAACTATGATTTCTTATGCACCTTTATTTGTGATTACCTTATACTTGTTTCAAGTTGAGTTATATGAGGAAGTTGTTCGCTAGAATGTCTTGTGTGAATGAATATGATGCTTCTTGTCCGTATTTGATTTATCGACTCTTCACTCCATAAACATGTGGTCCTGTTTACCGAGTTCAGTTTCGCTTGGGGACAAGCGAAGTCTAAGCTTGGGGGGAGTTGATACGTCCAATTTGCATCACTATTTTATATCATAATTTGCTGTTATTCATTGATATATTTCATATTTGGAGATGATACTTATGTTATTTCATCTATTTTGCATGTTTCATGATTATTTGGGGATCGTGCACCGGAGCCAGGATTCTGCTGGAAAAAGCACCGTCAGAATGCAATATTTCGGAAGATCAACAGTTGAAGGAAATTATACGAAAATTCCTATTTTTCCAGATGACGAAGGGAGCCAGAAGGGGGAGAAGAGGGGACCCGAGGTGGGCCCACCCCATAGGCCGGCGCGGCCCAAGGCCTGGCCGCGCCGCCCTGTGAGGGTAGGGGCCCACAGCCCCTCTCGCCTCCTTTTCTTCGCGTATGCCTTCGTCCCGAAAACCTAAGCCAGAGGGGTACGTCGAACAGAGCCACAGCCGCCTCTGCGGGGCGGAGAACACCAGAGAGAAAAGAGCTCTCCGGCGGGCAGGAATCCGCTGGGGAAATTCCCTCCCGGAGGGGGAAATCGACGCCATCGTCACCGTCATCGAGCTGGACATCATCTCCATCACCATCACCATCATCTTCATCATCATCACCGCCGTCTCCACCGCTGCACCTCGTCACCGCTATAGCAATTTGGGTTTGATCTTGATTGTTTGATAGGGGAAACTCTCCCGGTGTTGATTTCTACTTGTTATTGATGCTATTGAGTGAAACCGTTGAACCAAGGTTTATGTTCAGATTGTTATTCATTATCATATCACCTCTGATCATGTTCCATATGATGTCTCGTGAGTAGTTCGTTTAGTTCTTGAGGACATGGGTGAAGTCTAAATGTTAGTAGTGAAGTATGGTTGAGTAATATTCAATGTTATGATATTTAAGTTGTGGTGTTATTCTTCTAGTGGTGTCGTGTGAACGTCGACTACATGACACTTCACCTTTATGGGCCTAGGGGAATGCATCTTGTACTCGTTTGCCAATTGCGGGGTTGCCGGAGTGACAGAAACCTGAGCCCCCGTTGGTATATCGATGCAGGAGGGATCGCAGGATCTCAGAGTTTAAGGCTGTGGTTAGATTTATCTTAATTACTTTCTTGTAGTTGCGGATGCTTGCAAGGGGTATAATCACAAGTATGTATTAGTCCTAGGAAGGGCGGTACATTAGCATAGGTTCACCCACACAATACTTATCAAAACAATGAAGATTAATTAGCCGTATGAAGCGAAAGCACTAGACTAAAATCCCGTGTGTCCTCGAGAACGCTTGGTCATTATAAGTAAACAAACCGGCTTGTCCTTTGTGCTAAAAAGGATTGGGCCACTCGCTGCAATTATTGCTCTCGCACTTTACTTACTCGTACTTTATTCATCTGCTACATCGAAACCCCCTGAATACTTGTCTGTGAGCATTTACAGTGAATCCTTCATCGAAACTGCTTGTCAACACCTTCTGCTCCTCGTTGGGATCGACATTCTTACTTATCGAAGATACTGCGATACACCCCCTATACTTGTGGGTCATCAGGCACCCAATGAGAACATGGCCAAGACAGAAGAAAGGCTCATGGCAATGAACCGTGTTGATGAAGCCTCACACAACCTTGCCCTCAAGGCTAGAGCTGACCATGAAAGAGAAGAAGTCTATGAAATTGAGGAAGGTGAGGAGATGACTTCAACTAGTGACATCGCTACAGACTTTGCTTTCTTTGCCAAGAAGTACAAGGCAAAGTTTCCAACGTTCCTCAATGAGAAGAAGAAGATAACCTACTACAACTATGATGAAGATGGTCACTTTGCAAATTAGTGCCCTTATGAGAAAAGGGTAGACAAGCCAAAGTTTGTCAAAGGGGTCAAGCCAAGATTGAAGCCAAACCCAATCAACGATCGATACAAGAAGAACAAGGGAAGAGCCTTTGTTGGGGCCGAGTACATTTCCGACGAAGAAGAGGAAGATGAGGAGAAGGAGGCCGGAGTGTCCGGTTTGGCTTTCTCCAAGCCCGGGTCACTCTTCACATATGACTACTCCAAGGATTACTCCAGGAAGAATGATGTCGGTTCTTCCTTCATGGCAAGAACGACTCAAGATGATGTCTCCAATGATTCTCCCTCCTCTACGATCGTTGGCTCCTGTCTAATGGCAAGAGAAACCAAGGTAATGGAATCTCCACCTTCTCTATCTAGTGTTCTTGATGATGAAACTGAAAATCAAGAAGAATTAGCTGTGCTTAAGGAACTTTACAAAGTTAGATGCACCCTTCGTGGTGAAGATCTTGTCAAGTTTGATTTCTTGATGGACTCCCTCAAACAAAAGGATGAGTCCATTGAGGAATTAGAATATCATCTGAATGATAAAGAACGAAGATTCAATCTCCTAAGACAAGAGCTAAAAAACGAAAGGTGCATATCTCAAGGCCTTAAGCAACACATTGAAACTTTTGAACTAGATAAAGTTAAGGATCTTGAAACGATTGAAAGGGCTCAATTATTGGCCCAAGAGCTCAACGCTTCAAAGAAGGAACTTAAAGTTGCTCATGCTTCCCTCGTCGCTAAGGATCTTGACCATCTTGAAAGAGCTAACAAGCTTACTAAGGATGAGCTCAAGAAACTTGGAGAAAACCATGACCTACTCCAAGAAACCTACAAGAAGGCTCTTGGATCAATGAATGATCCCATTATTGATAAAAATGTTGCTTGTTCCTCTACTTCATTCACAAGTGAGCATGCCAAACTTGTAGAGGAACATGTTCGTTTGCAAGAGGAACTATCTTTGCATGTTGAGACCAATACATATCTTGAATCCTTGGTAACCAAATATGGTCTCAACTATCATCCTAATGAATCGGCTTGTGAGCAAGCAACTATTCTTGAGGAAAATGTTAGGTTGAAGAAAGAACTTGCAAAGTTCACCACCATCAAGAATAAGATGGGATTGGATGACCTCTTGAGTAAGCAAAGGTCAAACAATAAAAAGTATGGACTTGGGTATGCTCCCAAGCCCTAAAAGAAGAACAACTACAAGAAGGAGAAGCCCGCTCAAGAAAAGAACAAGAAGGTCACTAATGATGGCAAAGCCTCAAAGGTCAAAGCCACTAGTGGTGACCGCACGGGGCCAAACAATCACTATGCTTTATTTATTGATTATTATGGTGATTTTTATGCTAACTATGTTGGACCTCGTGATGGCTATGCCTATAGAGGGTACTCAATTTGGGTACCAAAAGATCTTGTTGCCATGACTAGGGAACCCATTAATCGATGGGTTCCTAAAACCTCTACTTGATTTTGTAGGGGTATTCCTCCGGTGGTCCAAAATGGGTGTTTGATAGTGGATGCACCAATCATATGACCGGAGGAAGAGGTGTGCTTGACCAATTCATTAAGGATATGAACAAGAAGTCAAGCATCACTTTTGGTGACAACTCAAAGGGAAAGGTACTTGGGTATGTCAAGGTGGCAATCTCTAAGGACTTGTGCCTTGAGATGGTCATGCTTGTTGAATCCCTTGGCTATAATTTGCTTTCTATATATCATCTTGCAGATGCCGGCTACAATTCATATTTTACTAAATATTGTGTGAAAGTCTTTAGGAGTGACAATCTCAAATTGGTTCTTGTTGGACATGTGGAGAACAACCTTTACGTGGTTGACCTCTCGAAAGAGAGCCCCTCTCCCTCAACATGTCTAATGGCGGCCAAACATGACGAAGGTTGGTTGTGGCATCGCCGCCTTGGTCATGTTAACATGATAAATCTTAAACAACTCCTAAAGGGTGAGCACATTGTTGGACTAACCGGTATTTCTTTTGAGAAAGATCGTGTATGCAGTGCATGTGTAGATGGAAAGCAACTCAAGAATAAACATCCTATCAAGAGCATCGTCACCACATCTAGGCCTTTGGAGCTCCTTCATTTGGATCTCTTTGGGCCATCACATTATGATACTCTTGGTGGGAGCAAGTATGAACTTGTCATTGTCGATGATTACTAAAGATACTCTTGGGTCTTTCTCCTCAAGTCTAAAGATGAGACCCATAGAGAGTTCATCACCTTTGCCAAGAAGGCTCAACGAATGTATGAATCTGAGATCAAGGCAATAAGGATCGACAATGGCACCGAATTCAAGAACTACACTATGCAAGAGTTTGTTGATGATGAGGGGCATCAAGCATGGGTTTTCAGCTCCGTACACCCCTCAACAAAATGGTGTTGTTGAAAGGAAGAACCGAACTATCATTGAGATGGCAAAAACCATGTTGAGTGAATTCAACTCACCCCACAACTTTTGGGGAGAAGCCATCTCTACTGCTGTCCACTACTCCAACCGGCTCTTCCTCCGCCCCTCCATAACAAAACTCCATACAAGCTTCTCACGGGTAACAAGCCTAATGTCATGTACATTCATGTCTTTGGATGCAAATGTCTTGTTAAGAACAATAAAGGGAAGCTCGGTAAATTTGAAACTAGAACCATAGAGGGCACATTTGTTCGATATGCAGAGAACTCCCACGCCTATAGATACTACAACAAGTCCACTGGGGCTATTGAAGTATCTTGTGATGTGGTGTTCTTGGAGGATAATGGCTCCCAAGTGGAGCAAGTTGTTCCATGTGTTGCAGGTAATGATGATCCTTCTAATGCCATCAAGCTTATGGGCATTGGACACATCCGGCCCACAGAAGTTCATACTGATGATCAAAGTGATGAAGTAGAATATCAAGCACAGCCCAAGTGGAGCCTAGCTCAACTCAAGCTGAACCATCAAGTGCAACTCAAGAACCATCCTCCACTCAAGTTGAGTCACATTCCGAAGAACAATAAGAAAGTCCCAATCCCACTAAGCAAGACCATCATGATGATCAAGAAACATCCTCAACTCATGATCAAGCTCAAGTGGTCCCTCACGATCAAGTACTAGCAAGAGATGAGTTCATTGATCATGAAGGAACCATTCGGAAGATTAAGGCTGCTACAAGGGCAAGTGACATGAAAGTAGATCAAGTCCTTGGTAGCATCTCAAAAGGAGTGGTAACTCATAGACACCATGCATTACTTACCACTTATTGTCAACACCATGCTTTTGTGTCTAGTTTTGAGCCACTCAAGGTACATGAAGCCTTGGTTGATCTGGATTGGGTAATTGCCATGCAAGAAGAATTGGAGTGTTTCACTCGTAATGAAGTATGGTCTCTAGTTGAGAGACCCAAGGATCATCGCATCAATGTCATCGGGACCAAATGGGTATTCAAGAACAAGCAAGATGAGAATGACATTGTCATAAGAAACAAAGCAAGGTTAGTGGCGCAAGAGTTTGCCCAAATAGAAGGTATGGATTTTGAGGATACCTTTGCGCCGGTAGCCCGCCTTGAAGCTATTCGTCTTTTACTTGCATTTGCATTTCCACAATTTCAAACTATATCAAATGGATGTGAAAAGTGCATTTTTGAATGGTCCCCTAAAAGAAACTGCATATGTGGCTCAACCCCCGGGTTTCAAAGACCCACGCCGACCCAACCACGTGTATTTACTCCATAAGGCACTCTACGGTCTCAAGCAAGCTCCACGTGCTTGGTATGAGTTCCTTAGGGATTTATTACTACATGATGGGTTTTGCATGGGTACGGTCGATTCCACCCTTTTCACCAAATGGGTTAAAGGGGGTGGCTTATTTATATGTCAAATATATGTTGATTATATTATATTTGGTGGAACTAACCCCAATCATAACAAAGCTTTTGAGCTATTGATGATTAGGAAATTTGAGATGTCCATGATGGGAGAGTTGAAGTTCTTTCTAGGCTTCCAAGTGAGGCAACTTGCAAAAGGCACCTTCATATCTCAAGAAAAGTATGTGAAGGACATGCTCAAGAAGTTCAACATGAACAATGCAAGCCCAATGAAGACACCCATGCCCGTAAAGGGGCAACTTGGCTCATGTGATGGTGAGAAGGATGTGGATATGAAGGTATACCATTCCATGATAGGATCCTTGCTCTACCTTTGCGCCTCTAGGCCGGATATCATGCTAAGTGTAGGGATGTGTGCTCGTTTTCAATCTGCTCCTAAGGAGAGCCATTTGATGGCGGTCAAACGAATTCTAAGATACCTTGTTCTTACTCCTACTCTCGGGTTGTGGTATCCAAAGGGGTCAACTTTGAACTCATTGGCTATTCGGATTCCGATTGGGCCGGTGATAAGGTTGACTGGAAATCTACCTTCGGGGCTTGCCAATTTATTGGCCGGTCATTGCTGAGTTGGTCATCCAAGAAACAAAACTCCACCACTTTATCCACCGCCGAAGCCGAATATATATCCGCGACATCTTGTTGCACTCAATTGTTATGGATGAAGCAAACCTTGAAAGACTATGGTATGTCTCTTGGTACCGTGCCTCTTCTATGTGACAACTAAAGTGCAATAAAGATCGCCAATAACCCGGTTCAACATTGTCGCACCAAACACATTGACATTCGCCATCACTTCCTACGTGACCATGTTGCCAATGGGGACATTGATCTCACTCATGTGGGGACAACATACCAATTGGCAGATATTTTCACTAAGCCTTTGGATGAAGCCCGGTTTGTAAACTTGAGAGGAGAACTTGGTATTCTTGATCCTAAAAACTTAGATTGAATAACTTCTTGCACTATATTCTTGCGTTTATCTTGCTATCTAGCTTAGAGGTGCAACACATCTGGGGATAATCATCTTACCATATCTTGGTATGATGCATACCTATGTGTGCAACATAAATAGACCCAATGTCGTTATATGGACCCAAGCATGTTTCTTCGAGGTCTCATGACATTTGCGCTTTAACATAGGGGGAGTAATCCCCAGCCCCTCATTAAGCCTCAATTGCAAATTTACTTGACTATATAAGGCTAAATGATCTTATTGCAAAAATCATTTCAAAATGATTTATGATTCTTGATATATATTTCGAATCATGCCCGTTGTTGCTATTTACATCTTGTTTGGAGTTTCACTCCAATGGGTATGCCTAGAGAACCTTGTGTTTACAACCCCATGTCTATTCTCATCTCATCATCATCTATCTATCTATATGTACATGTCATCATCTGAGCATACACACACAATTGCACAAAGAATAGGGGCAAAATGAGGCAAAACGCGTCAAAACTGTGTTGGTCGGTCTCTGGCCCAGTTGGACCGGACTCTGAGCCGGGCCACCCGGCGCCTGGCCCGGTCAACCGGGCGGCATGCCGGTCGTGCAGCTGGTTAAGTTGTGAGGAAGTTACCCCTTGGTGGTCTTGTTCCTCACTTCCCCCTTCAACCATATACTCCATGAGCGCCGCCCCCTCCATCTCCACCTCTCCCTAGGGCTTTCCCACCACTAGAATCCTCTCAAACTTCACCCCACCGTAGATCGGGCACATTGGATCATCTCCACCAAGGGATTTGGTCTCTTTCAAGTCACACTTGGAGATCTTGAGGATTTGGCCCTCAAGCCTTCTCTTGTTGTTCTCTTTGTTCCTTTGAGCAAGGAGGACCATGTCTTCGGGTAAATCCCCTCTTCCATTCCCTCTCCCTCTCTTTTCCTCACACATTACATATCTTTGAGAAAATTTGAGGAAAATTTAGGGTTAGGGTTAGGGTTTGTAAGTCCTCATGCCATTAGTGTGTCTCACACCTCTATTCACATGTTCCACTCCACAATGCTATAGTATATGTTCAAGTTTATGAGTTTTTGCATGATTTTGTGATTGAATTTCTGGGCAAACCTAACAAATCGACAGCACCCGGCCTCTGGCCTGGTCAACCGGCTGCTCAACCGGCCGGCCCGGCGCGTGGCCCGGTCAACCGGATGACGGACCGGCCCGTCCGGTCTCTCGTCCGGTTGAACCGGACCATACGCCGGGAAAGCCCAGTTCTTCGCACAATTCTGTCCAAACACTTGAATATATGCTATACTCTTGGCTTCTTTAATTCTGGTGACATGTACACTTATCCCACTGCTATCCTCGCTCCATTTGCTCATTCACAGGTGATTCAAGTGGTGATGGCCGTGGCACTATTTCCAAGAGAGGAAGGCATGAGAGGCCTCCAGGGTGCCGTACTAGCTCTCGCGTGCCTTCTAGAGCATCTCAAGATACTGGTCCATGTAGTTCAGCTAGAGGAAGAGGCAAGAAAGTTGGCCACAGAAAGAAAGACAAGCATGCAACTGAAGAGGATGATCTTATTGAGAGGGTGCCACCATTCAATGTGGGCACCGCACATCTTGCTGATTGGAGAAGAGTTAGGGAGGAAAATCCGTATCGGTTTGAGGAACAGACTTACACTGGCGGGGACAAGTTTTTCTGGACCAACACTCAAGTAAACATATGGGAAGATTTCTACAACTCTAGAGAGTGTATGAAGGGTACCATTGTGATGCCCAAGGCCATCAACAAGGAAGAGATTGCCTTGCATGAAGCCACCAAGTACCGCTTTGTGGTTGATACCTTGAAGAGTATGGGGTTGTATGATCTTGTGTGCTTGAAGCCCGGTGATGAAAAGGGAGAAGGGCACTATTGTCCAATTCTTGTCCGTCAATTCCATTGCACTGTGTTCTTTCAGGATGATTATGATCGCACTATGACCTGGATGACTGGCAAAGAGAAGTACTCATGCACCTATCTTGACTTCTGTGACACCATGGGTTTTGGTGGTGGTCGTGCTCATGGGTTTAAGATTCACTCTCAGGATAAGTTCACTAAAGGAGACATTGCCTTCTGCTATCCCTCGCAACCTACAACTGGTCCTCCCACTATCTCTAGGGTCTATTACTCCTATCTTGTGCTTGCCAAGATATTCCGTGAGAATCTCATCAACAAGTCAGGTGACTCCACTGAATGCCGTGCCTACCACCTTAATCTGTTGTACTATTACCGTCCTGAGAACATTAGGACAATTGATGGTTGTGATCTCATTTACTGTGAACTGAGCGTTCTGTTCGGGGCCGCATGACTCCAAACTATGCTCAGTACATTCAGCGACTCATCAATAAGGTGGTCCCTCCTCCCCACAATAAGCAAGATCAACTGGTCAAGATGGAACCATTCAAGTTCCCCACTCAGGACAATCGACCGGAAATCCCAGCCATGATGCCCTCTGAGCGCCGTTCCAAGGAAAGACATGATCGTGCAGCTAGCTCCAGCTACTCTAGGCGCCCCAAGCGCGGTGCCTCTCGTTTCTTCACCAGCCTGTGGCAGATGTGCATGAATACCAAATGATGTTGCACATCAAAGTCTTTCCTTGAACCAGGAGGCGCCAAAATGAGTTCATCGCTGCAAGAAATACCCTTGTTCCTGCTTCTGGACCTGAGATGGAGCCTGTGATTGCACCATCTTGGGAGATGCCTCCCATTGATGATGAGATGTTCCAGAACTTTGACTTCTCTATGTATGCTTATGGTGGTCTTCCCCCTAGCTCTGCTCGGGCCCCTGCTACTGCTGGACATAGAGAGGCTGATGATGAAGACGATGTAGAGTTTGATGATGAGGATGGTGAGGGTGATGATGACGAGGGTGATGACGATGGCTCTCCACCCGCTGGGACAGAGTTCTACTGATGGGAGCGCTAGCATCCCTACTCTTTTCTTCGCCTTTTTGGTGTTCCGATGCCAAAGGGGGAGAAGAGAGTAGAGTCTAGGATCACAGGTTCCTTGGTTGGCACAAGCCATGGTTGATACTTTATTTGCTTCTTATTTGGCTTGTGCTTATTTGCTTTGATTTTTCAAGAACCATTTGCTACTTTGAATAATTCATGTATGGACAAGTACTTGTATGCACAATCACTCTATTAGGATGATCATGCTTTATGCTTATATATCTTGATATACATGTGCATACCATTCTTGTTTCCTAAAGATATTGGGGGAGCTTCTCATATTCCACAAATGGTGCACTTTGCATTCAAACGCAATTTCTCTAAGTGCACACATTATTGGGGAGTCGTAAATATCTTATATGGAATCAAGGTTTAAAGCTTATCATAATATCTTTATGTGACCCAAGCTCGGTTTGTCATCGTATACCAAAAAGGGGGAGATTGTAAGGGTATTTTACCCTTATCAATTATTTTGGTAACAATGACACCGTGGTAGAGTGTTTGGCCTAATACATGTTTATGAGGTTAATTCCAGGTATTAGCCAAAGAGGCATAAATGGTTTATCAATGGAACGAGAAGGCTAAAGGAGACCCCCCACTTCGACAACAATCAAAAGGGGATCTACTGCACCTTGCTGGTCATAGACCCGGTCGGACCGGCCCCAGCGCCGGCCACGCCTGGCGCAGACCGTCTCATGTGCTGGTGCCAGCCGATGAGTGTTCTGTAAGACACAGAGACTGTCCGGTCATGGCCCGGTCATTGGCCCGGTTTGGACCGGCCTGTTCCGGTCAGGCGCCCGGTCGGACCGGGTGCTGAGCTGGGCGCCCCGGCACCAACTGGCTCCTGAGCTGGTGCCAGCCGGGGGCACTACTGCACGACAACGACCTGCTCCAGTCATGGTCCGGTCCCAGCTCCGGTTTGGACCGGCTGGCCCGGTCCCTGGCCCGGTTTGACCGGGCCCTGCACCGGACGGCCCAGCCCCAGGCCCGGTTGACCGGGTTCCTCGAGGAAATTTCTGAGGTGGCAAGTCATCAACGGCCATATTTCAAGTGACACGATATATACCTCTTCTCCTACCTCTGAAGGGGTAGGCACTACACTACAAGCTGTTCTTGAGCTCTCTCTCTCATACTCCATTGTTATAAACACCAAAAGCCTCAGATCTCCTTCCTCCTCCACCCAAACTCAAATCCCTCCGGGGAAACGATAGAGGAGGACCCGATCTACTATTCTACCAAGCCAAATCTTATTCCCCAGTGTATTCATCAAGATACTTGCTCTCTAGGGTTCCTTGGAAACCCTAGGTGGGCAAGAGTGGTCCGGAAGCATCCGGGCTGTGGATTTGCTCCTGACAAGATTGTGAAGGTTTGGAGGCTACCTCAAAGTCTACCACGTCGCCGCCGCCTCCGCTCATTAATCTCCGGGATTGAATGGCTCCTCCCACCTCTCCCTCCCGTTGCCACCTCGGCCTCCGGCGATCATGCTGATCTTTGGTGATCCCCTGAAGCTGCTCCAACCTTCCTCTCCGGTGTGTTCTGCTGATCAAGGTGATGTGTCATGGCTCCCAACCCTCCTCCCCCTCTTGGTAGATGGAAGGTTTCGTTCGTGTTCCTGCATGGCAAGGATAGATCCAAACAATTTCCTGGCTTCCTAGTTCTTTGACCAAGAAATTGGCTTGCTTTGGTGAATCACAAGGATTCACCAATTGTGGGAAAACACATCAAAGATGGTGAAGTTTTTTTACCCTGGGTCTTCTGTGAGCTTCCCCTCTCATATGGTTTCGGTGCTATCTTGTCTGGTTTCTCCTCCTGGTTTCTCATCATTCCCTGAAGCTCCTCCTATCAAATGGAGGGTTGTGTATGCTCCTCTTGGAAGTTCTTTGATGTCAAAGGATAACAAATTTCCAATGGGAAAATCTGCTTTCCTTATTCTGAAGCCTAATGCCAAGAGGTTAGTTTTGCTTGATTCAAAAGAGCAAGTGCTTGATGCTAGATTTCTTCTCCTCAATGAAAAAGTTTGTTCTGGTATCTCCTTGGATATGCAAGTGTTCTCTGTTTTAGTTGGGGAGCGTATTTCTTCGGATTCCATTGATCATGGCAGAGAACTGCTTAACTCTGATAATGGTGTTTTCCCCTCTTTGGAAAATGAGCTCAACAAATCCTCAGAGCCTCTTAAGTCTGCAGAGATTGGTGCCCCTTCCTTGCATAGAAGCTTTGCTCAGGTTGTCTCATCTGCCCCACCTGGACCTAGTTTTACTTCTGCAGCTGCTCCAGTAGCTTTTGATTTTTCTAAAGGATTGGCTTTCTCTAAAGAGATTCATAGCAAGTTTGGAGATCAGGTTAATTTCTTGCCCAACAGATTTAAAAGGGAGTTCTTCTTGGTCATTTCTTTTGGAAGAGCCTCGTTTAGGCTTGATCTGCACACTGTTGGTATTGTTCTTCAGGCACATTTTGGTGGAAATGGCAAATTATTCAGAGTTAAATTCTTAAGGGACAGAACTTTCAGATTTTCAGTGGCATCTACCTCAGTGGGTTTTCACATTTATAACATTGGGAATTTCTCGGATAAAAATTGTCAATTCTTTATCAAGCTCTAGGGTAATGGTGGAGCTAATTGGCAAGCAAAAGAAAGAATGTTTTACAGAGAAGAATTGAATTCTTGAAAAGTGGTTCAAAGGAGAACTTCAGTTTTTGATCGTCTTTCTTACCAAAATAATTCCTCTGTGAATACCACTTCTGTTTTTTACCGTTTGATTTTCCCCACCGATGATTCTGCTAGAGTCAACAATTCTGGATGGCAGTTTCGGCCAGTTAAGGAAAATTCAAATTGGCATTATGAGGAATTTAATGGAGAATCAAATGGAGGTCATAGCCGTGTCAATGCCAAAAAACCCGCCACCTTTTTCAAATATCCTTCCTTTCCCGCCCCTGATTGTTCAGCTTGGCCCGATGACACTTTCCAATTTTGGTTCAGGGCCCATGGGCCTTCCCCCCAAATCTAGGTAGTTTCCTGTCTGAAGGACCTGGCGGTTTTTTCCGACGTTTCGCCACCTTTTCCTCTCGCCTCCTCGGCTTCGTCGTCTACAGTGCCACTCCAATCCTCCCCTCCCTCTGCTGCTGTGACAGAGGTGCTTCCTCCAGTAATGGCGAACATCTCGATTGATCCCCGCCCCTTTGTGCCGCGAGGATTCCAGATTCTTGAAGTTCCTGGCCGTGTTGGAGTCAAGCGGGTGGTGGTTCCTCGACGGCAGCGACAGCATGAAGACATCGCCATCTCCACCATCAACCCTGTTCCGCCAGGTCAGATTCCCTTTGAGAATATCAGAGAAGTGATGGAATATTTCTTGACCAATGAGGCTAGGGTTGCTTTCCGAGACCTCCAGCCCTGCCCTTTTGGTTCGGCTTATGTGCAGTTTGCTCATGTCAGAGATAGAGATAGATTGGTGCGGGCGAGCCCTATTCAGTTCCTAGATGCAAATATATCATTTGTTAGGCATGACAGAGGCACGAACTGGCGTAGGGCTTTGTTTAACCGTGAATGCTGGCTAATGATTGTGGGGCCCCCGCTTGATTTAATTAACACTGATGATTTGGTGGCTGCTTTTGTGGACATTGGCAAGCTTCTGCTTTGGGAAAAAGATCCTGCACATAAAGAAAGAGTCCTAGTCAAGATTCGTGCTACTGAACTTGAAGATATCCCAAAAAGTCTCAGATACACTGTTGGTGATGCTCATGACACTGAGTCATGGACCTGCTCTGTAGAGATCCTTGAAGAAAACCTGTTGGGAGAGTTACCTGCTGATGAAGATCCTCTGCCTGGTGATGGTGTGGACCCTCACCCATTACCTAATGAAGATGAGCAACTGCAACAGTTTTTGCCACCACCTGTAGCAAATGATCAAGCCAATGAAGCTGCAGAGGATGCTGTGATGGAGCAAAATGCAGAGAACCAAGATTGGGGCCACTGGGCCCTACCACCTGCCAATAACAATTTGGCAGCTGAGGAGGTACCTCACAATGCTGCCATGTTGGCACTGATTGCTGCTGCTGTACCTGATGAGATCGATTTTCACCAAGATCTCCCACCCCCACCTATGGAAAATAGTACTATCTCTGGTCTCTCTTCAGCTGCTGTGGAGAATGAAGTCACTAGTGGACTTGTTAGCAATGCTCCTGATCAATCCATTTCCCTGGGTACTGGTCTGCAAAGCATCTTAGAATCCTATGCCTCTGATGATAGTGAGATGGAGGAAGGGCAGTCAAGCAATTCTAGTAATTCTGATAATGATGAGGACTTGGGTATGTTTGAAGGTAATGCCCTTGTTCAAACAAATGTTGCTCACCTACAGTTGGGGATGGTTCATACCTTTTTCTATCCTGTGGACCATGAGGTTGTGAAGAGCAAGTTCTCTGTTCAAGGAATGGAGCTTTGGGAAAAATATTTTGCCCCTCACTTTGAGTCTGATCTCCAGATGAAGGGGAGTATCTGCAAGATTCCTGTAAGTTGGTTTAATTTTATTACTATGATGCTGCTCACCCCTGAAAAATTTGATTGGACTTCTGCTCTGCTGAGATCTCCTTTATGGGATATTGTTTCTACCTCTGATTTAAATGAGCAAGTCTTCCTTTTTGACATACCTGATAAATGTGTCTCCTCTCTGGCTCCTACTTGTAAGATTATGGAATTAGATAATGGAACTGACTTGGAACCTTTGGAACAGTTACTTCCTCCTGCTGCTCCAAAAAGGAAAAGAAGAGGTGACAACCCTCTAGTTGAGTCTGAGGTAAGAAGGATCCCAAGAATTGTTCAATTAAATAAAGGATTCAAGAAACATTCTTCTTGCAATGATAAAGATTGTTTGCCTTGTAATGCTGCACCTCCTGTGTGTCAAAAAAAGTTATTAAAAACTTGGCAACTTCTTTCTGCAAGGTGGCAGAAAAAGAATATGATGGAAGATTGGTCAACCTGGGAAACATGAAAGAAAAGGAGATTAAAGATGCAGCAGCTGATGGTAGCAAGGTGCAGGACAAGAAGAAGAAGAAATAGTTTATCCCATGTGTAAAACCAATAGCTTTTGTGTGTGTGCTGAATGGAATTATTCAGCTGCTTTTGGAGTTCTTCTTCATCCTAGTTACCAAGTGGATGTTATATTTATGTTGAAAACAAAGTCTGTAATCCTGATGATCATGTCCTGCTATGGTTTTGATCCTGCTGGGTTTTATATTGTGTTGCCTTACTGTCGGGCTCTGTTGAGCTGTGATTTTACTCCTTGGGCTTCTTTATCTGCTGGGCCAATTACACATGGGCCTCTTCTTGACAAAAAATGTTTCCCCTGGGGGTTGGTGTTCTATAAAAAACACATAGTTTATCAATGAGTGACAAAAGACTATGGAAAATCCTGAACTGGAACATTAGAGGCATAAATGCAGAGGAAAAATGGTTGGCTTTGGCAAATAAAATTGAAGAAAGTGGTTGTGATATCATCTGTTTGCAGGAAACAAAAAGACAAACCTTTGATATGGATTACTTAAAAAAATTCTGTCCTAGGAAATTCAACAAGTTTGAATATTTGCCTTCTGTGGGTGCCTCAGGAGGAATTATTACCATTTGGAATGGCAACATTTTTGATGGAGAAATCAGTTTCTCCAATGAATTTTCCCTTCCTATAAAATTCACCTGCAAAATCTCCATGGATTCTTGGATACTCACAAACATTTATGGTCCTTGTCAAGCTGAAAGAAAAGCTACGTTTCTTGATTGGTTTGCAAATATTGATATGCCAGATGATACTGACTGGCTAATTGTGGGTGACTTTAATTTCATCAGAGCCCCATCAGATAGAAACAAGCCAGGGGGGACACAAACAGTATGTTGTTATTCAATGAAGCCATCAGTAACCTGGGTATTATCGAATTACCCTTGAAAGGAAGAAAATTCACTTGGAGCAATATGCAAAGCTCCCCTCTGTTGGAAAAACTGGACTGGTTCTTTACCTCTGCTTCTTGGACTCTTTCTTATCTCAATTCGTTGGTGTATTCTCTTGTCAAACCAATCTCTGATCACATCCCCTGTGTTATTGCTATTGACACAAAAATTCCAAGATCAAATATCTTCAGGTTTGAAAACTACTGGTTACAGCACAGTGATTTTATGCAAATTGTGAAAAATGCTTGGGACATTCCTGTTAATCATTCAAATAGTGCCAAAAGGATCAATGCAAAGTTAAAAAATCTAAGAAGGGCTATTAAGCTGTGGTCCAAAAATCTTCCTTGTCTGAAGAATTTGATAAAAAGTGTCAATGAAGTAATTGATTTTCTTGATGTGATGGAGGAGATGAGAAACTTATCAGTAGAGGAAAATTGTTTAAGAGATTTTCTAAAGTCTCATGTGCTCACTCTCTTAAAAAACCAGAAGATTTACTGGAAGCAAAGAGGAAAGATCAAATGGGTAAAATTAGGAGATGAAAATACAAAGTTTTTCCATACTAGGGCAACAATCAATTTTAGGCACAACAAGATTGCTGTTCTGCAAAATGATGACCTTGCTGATAGAACTGATCATGATGGGAAAGCAGAAATCCTTTGGAAAGCTTTCAAAGAAAGGATGGGCACATCTGGCAATTCTTCTATGCAATTCAATTTAGAGGATCTTTGTGAACAAATCTCTAGTGATATGAGAAATTCCCTTGAAAAACCTTTTGAGAAGAAGGAAGTTGAGGACATTGTAAATTTTTTGCCAAATGACAATCTCCAGGACCTAATGGTTTTAATAATGAGTTCATTAAGAGTTGTTGGCCTATCATTGGTGATGATATATTCTCTTTGGTTACTGACTTCTACAAAGGAGAGGTGGATCTGGAAAGTATCAATACTTCTTTCATCACACTTATTGCCAAGAATGATTCTCCTTTAACTGCTGGTGACTATAGACCAATATCTCTGCTAAACTCAGTCCTCAAAATAATCACCAAGCTCTTGGCAAACAGATTACAAAAAATTATCCTAAAGATTGTGCACAAAAACCAATATGGGTTCCTAAAGAGTAGATCAATCCCGGATTGCCTAGGATGGGCTTTTGAATACTTATACCAATGCCATAAGTCCAAAGAGGAAATTCTCATTCTCAAATTGGATTTTGCCAAGGCTTTTGACACTACTGATCATTCAGCCATTATTGATATTCTAAAAGCAAAAGGTTTTGGAGAGAAATGGTTAAAATGGATTCACCTCATCCTGAGCTCTGGTACTTCAGCTGTTTTGTTAAATGGAGTGCCTGGGAAAAAAAATTACTGCAAGAGAGGTGTCAGACAAGGAGACCCATTGTCACCTCTTCTGTTTGTCCTTGCTGCTGACCTTCTGCAATCAATCCTAAATAGAGCCCTGATGCTTGGTCTTGTCTCTATGCCAATTGCATGTCCTTCCTGCCCTGATTTCCCTATGATTCAATATGCTGATGACACACTGGTAATTGTTAAAGCTGATGCCACACAGTTGATTTGCTTAAAAGCTGTCCTGGAATCCTTTGCCACCTCTACTGGGCTAAAAGTCAATTATAGCAAATCCAATATGATACCTATCAATGTGAATGAACAGAGACTACATCACTATGCGCTCACTTTGAATTGCCAGACTGGGAGTCTTCCTTTCACTTACCTTGGTTTGCCTCTGGGACTTACTAAACCTTCCATTGAACACTTCTTACCAATGGTTCAAAGAGTACAAAGAAGACTGTGTGGTATTGTGGATTTTCTGAATTATGGTGGAAAACTTCTGATGGTTAAATCAGTCCTTGCTTCTCTACCTATTTTCTTTATGTGTTGCCTGGATGTTCCAGTTACAATTAAGGAGCAAGTACAAAAATACATGAGACACTGCTTATGGAGGAAAAAGGCTAATGATGTACAAGCTGGAGGTTCTGCCTTGGTTGCTTGGAAAAAGATTTGCAGACCAAAACAGCAAGGAGGGCTTGGTGTTCTAAATCTAGACCTACAAAATAAAGCTTTGCTTCTTAAGAATGTTCATAAACTATTTAACAGAGAAGATACTCCGTGGGTGAACTTAATTTGGAATTCATATTATGCATCTGGAGCAGTTCCTGGGCAAAGATTAGTTGGCTCCTTTTGGTGGAGAGCACACCTGAAATTATTGGACAACTATAAAGCACTGGCTGGATGTAACATTGGAGATGGAAAGAGTGTTTTATTTTGGGGGGATTTGTGGAATGATCAATGTCTGCACCAGAAATTTCCACCAGAAATTTCCACACTTAATCACTTTTGCAAAAAAAAAAACAAATATTTCGGTCAATGAGGCTGTCCTTACTGAATACACAGAAGATCTTTTCAATCTACCACTGTCTCAAGAAGCTTTTGAAGAATTTAATGACTTGGAGGTTATTTGTCAAGAAGCTATGGAAAAGGTGCTCTCAGAAGAAAAAGATTCCTGCTCATACATTTGGGGAAACTCTGTTTTTTCGTCACAAAAAGCATACAAAGCTCTTATTGGATCCCAACCAACAGTTCCCCTATTTTCATGGCTATGGAAAACTTCTTGCCAAGCAAAGCATAAGTTTTTCTTCTGGCTACTGCTCAATGATAGGCTCAATTCTAGAAATCTGCTTGGGAGAAAGAAAATGATCCTGCAATGTTATAACTGTGCAACCCTGGAATGTAACAGAGAAGAAACTCTTCAACACCTCTTTTGGACATGCCCTTTTGCAGAAGAATGGTGGAATTTTATCTGCCCCACTCGACAAAGAAACCTCTCTATAAATGAAGCATTCCAAGATATAAAAGATTCTTTAAAACTCCCTTTCTCGATGGAAATTATTATCTTAGCTTCCTGGGCACTCTGGATGACAAGAAACAACAAGATCTTCCGAGGGCAAAATGCAAGTTTTCGGGGTTGGAAATTTATTTACATGGAAGAACTCAAACTCCTTGCTCATAGAATGAAAAAGAAGCACAAGGCTTGTTATGACTCTTGGTTAACCTCTGTAGTGTAGTTTTTCTGTTTCTTTTCTTTCTTCTTTTTCTCCTTTTTTTTGTAAATTTGCATGTACGGTTTGCTTTATATTTATAAAAAATTGCAGTGGGAGCCTTTCCCACTGTTTTACCTCAAAAAAAGTCTACCACAAGTGAGTGAGCTATTCCTTCGTGGGATAGGCTCCAGAGAATAGGGTGAGCCTTCGTGGCGTTGGGGAATCCTTCGTGGGACCTCCACCCCTCCAAACGTGTACCTTCTTGCAAAGGAAGGGAACACGGGAATAAACCCTCATCTCCGCGTGTTATCGGTTATCTCTAACCGAACTCCTTACTTGTGATATAATTGCCTGTGAGAGCCTTCGTGCTTGAGTTACTCATATCATCATATAGGTTGCTCCACCTAGTTTGCATTAGGCTCATCGTTATATTCCACAAAGCCTAATATTGCAAAGAAAGAATTAAAATTTGTAGAAACCTATTCACCCCCCCTCTAGGTTTACCATCTCTGAACTTTCACTATCTAATAATATTGATTTTGTATCTTGCATATTAATGCTTTTTGAAAAAACTTAGTCAAACTTAACATAGTTTGACTTTCTAAAAATCAATATAATCCTTAAGCTTTGGGACGGTGGTTCTAGACGTGTTTCAACATATTGCCTTCACATTTTCTAAACGCATGGAGTTTCTTACAAAGTTTATTTTTCGATATCTTTTCGACTTTGTATTATTTTTATTCATTTTTCCCCTGGTTGTCATGATTTCTGTCCGGCTTCCCCAGCCCATCCATCTGCAACCCACATGCGCGCGTGACACGAGTACTGGGAGACATGGTGCCCAAAGGGATAGCTTTTATTAATGGTGGCGACGGTTCCCTAGGCCAATGCTGGCGACGGTTCCCTAGGCCAATGCTGGCGATACGTCTCATCATCGCTAGCTGTGCCTTCCCCATGCGGCCGTATTAATGCACACCACTGCTCCTTTGTGCCTCCGCGGCAAGCCTTCCCCGCGCGCCATGTAATAATTGTGCATGATAAAGTAAGTTGGATCATAAAAGATGATCACATAATATCGATGATTACCTATAACCTAAAAATTATCTTAATTTGTAAACGAAGTCATAAAATCAGTTGTTTGATTATGAAAGACAAAGGAAATTTCTATTAAGATTGAGTGCATTTCATAGTTGTTATAGGCACATAGCAATATTATCAAGAGATAGGATTGTCGAGAAGCAATCCATAGGTATTTTGGAGGGTTCTCAATCCTTTGAATCAAGCAAGCTCTATAGGAAAAATCCCTATGTGTAAAAATCCTACAAGATACCTTTAGAAATCCTTTGAACCAAACAAACTCCGATTCATATTAGTTGACTATAATATGGATATATCTAGACACATTTTAGTTCTAGATTCATCCATACCATTTGACAAGTAATACGAATCGGAGTGAGTATATTAAATGGAGTAGTATATATTGTTCGAAAAAATTAAGTTATACTGTAATAAAGAAACCATTTCTGTGGTCAAACTGATTTGACGGGACAATAACTGCACCAGGACGTAGTGGCGTGCTATCCTAGCTGAAGTTTTACTCGGCGCCTCGATGCAGCTGCTGAAGAATATAAAAATACATATCCACTGCTACTCTTACCTCCATCGTTTCCGTCCGTCCTTGGCTCTCCACTTCCATCATCATTCTCCACTCGCCAACCGCTCCTAGCAAGTTTTTTCATCCTCTAGATCTCCCATTTGCATAGCTTTCTCTCCTCACCCCTCTGCAGAATCGCAACACTCCTCCTTCCCCATCGCTCGACCTCTCCTACAAAACTCCAATCACACACACTTGCATCCGTCCTCTTAAATCCATCTCGTCTCCATGGCGGCATCGAACGACGACCAGCTGTATGGCAACTGGGGGAAGCTCCCCGCCGACCTGTTCAATCTCATTTCCTAGAGTCTGGACGTTACAGTCGACGTCCGGTAGGCCGCATGCTCCAAAACGCTGTGTCGCCATGTCGCCGACGACATGAATCTAGACCATTGGGGTGGACCCTGCCTGCTGATGCCCGATTCTTCCCACTGGCACTATGATGATAGTAGTGCGCACCACCCGGTGTACCACGTTGTGCCCCTCGACCATCCTCGGCGCACAGCCATCCTTCCGTTCATGGACAATAGATTCTGGATTGGCATGAACGGCGACTGGATCGCCGACGTGGACAGGGGTGGGGACTGGTTCCTCGCGAACATCTACACGCACCAAGAAATCTCCCTACCATCGTCGGAAACTTGCAACATTTTTCGGGAGGAATGGATTGGCTTCACCAACTTGCCTCCTGAAAGGTACACGATGTATGGGCGTGCCATGTTTTTGTTGAAGATTGTAATTTGCGAAGTGCCCACAAAAGCTGGACATTACTCAGATTACAAGCTCATCGCTCTATTCAATTCTGGACTCGCTTACCTGGCTAATGGTAGCCAAGAATGGAGATTTTTCGACATTGCTAGTAGGGGTGTAGATTACAGTGACGCCATCGAGCACAACGGCTTCATTGTTGCGGTGGATGGGTGGACCGGCACCACATATTGCGGGGATCAATCACAGGCCGGTAATTCTTCAATCCATATGATATACTTCGCAATACATTTTAATATCAAGCCCATTCATGATACTATATTGTAACTGAATTAACTAATTGGTCATTAAGATTTTTTTCACCTTTCAAATGACTGTGCACCATTTAATTATCCTAACCTGACTGAACCATTGCTACAAACGAATTACAGTAGTATATGCAGTGCACTAATCTGTCAACCCAAACCAGATTATTGTTGTATATGAATGCATTCCTGAATTAGTTACTGCATGCTCTTGTCAGAATATGAATAAGGACCTTAGGCTTGGCCTCTTCATCAATTGATGCATGCAAACTTTCAATTTATTTGAATATTCGATGTACTCAAAGCATTACAATCATGGATCAGATAAGGTTAAGACACGTATCTACCATCAATGAATATGAGTGTAATTAACATACATCTCAAATGGGAACAATTTTATTACTTCGAGTTTTTATACAAGTATAATGAGTGCATCCTCCATTTGATCCTACAAATGTGAAGTTGCAGCTACTGGTATTATTGTCTTCCTGAGCCATTCAAACACTATTTTTTTTGTCTCTGTTTACAATGCATATGCACACCTTGCCCTGCCATTCGTGATCCCATCACCGATGGAGGAACGATTTGGCAGATGGTTTTTTCCTCGATCAGCCGATGGCAAGCGCTTGATGACCATCCATGAAAATCGGTACATACGTAGTAATGTTCACCTTGAGCCTGCAGAAGTTCTGCATGATGGTAATGGCCTTATCCTGCGGGAGTGTCCTGCCCCTGTCATACATATTTTTGAGAAAGATCTATCCCTGATTGGACCCAATTGGAGTCGAGTTGACAGCCTTGGCACACACTCTCTGTTCATTGGACTGAATTATCCAACGAACCTGAAGATAAATGATGGCAATGCTGCTGATGGAACATTGACTCCATTCATAAGGTCAAATTGTGTGTACATCGCATACTATGCATTTCAGGAACCAGCATTTACACTACAAGAAAAGTTGCCATGGCCGACGAAGTTGAAGTCGCGCCGTGGTTGCCGGTGCACCATGGCCGACGATTTTTGGTCTCTCCGTTGTGCATGTCAAAACGTTTTTTCTCGTTTTTGAGGCCACCTAGCCCGACGAAAACGGCCAAAACGTCGCGTATGGTGTCCCGGGATGTGGTGCATCTCGAATTCTCGGGTTCGCCGGCCGAGTCAACGCAAATCCGCACCGCGCAGGGATGTAGGGCCCAGATGGCAGCCTCTCTAGCATTGTTTTTTTTCTCAATCGCGCCATCTTGTTCAACGCTCTCCGATCGAGCCATTTACGATGCAGGATCATGGGTCCCGCATGTCATCCTCTATGAACCAAAATTCTTTCTATTCTTGGATTTTTTTTGACCCCCTGATTTCTGGCTACTTCCTTTTTCTTTTGATCCCTTGCCGCCTTGGAAACGTTGAGACCGCTGCTGCTAATTGGGACCCGCATGTCATCCTCTATGAGCAATCAACTTTCTTTTCTTGGAGTTTTTTTGGCACCTCAAATTTGGTCACTTGCCTTTTTCTTTCGATCCCCTGCCGCCTCTCAAACGGTGATACCGCTGCTGCTAAATGGGACCCGCCTGTCATCCTCTATGTACTATAAAACTTTCTTTTCTTGAATTATTTTTGGCTCCTGATATTTGGTCACTTGCCTTTTTCTTTCGATCCCCTGTCGCCTCTCAAACGGTGAGACCGCTGCTGCTAAATGGGACCCGCATGTCATCCTCTATGTACTATAAAACTTTCTTTTCTTGAATTATTTTTGTCTCCTGATATTTGGTCACTTGCCTTTTTCTTTCGATCCCGTGCAGCCTCTCAAATGGTGATACCGCTGCTGCTAAATGGGACTCGCATGTCATCCTCTATGTACAATCAAGTTTCTTTTCTTGAATTATTTTTGGCTCCTGATATTTGGTCACTTGCCTTTTTCTTACGATCTCATGCCACATTTGAAACGTTGAGGAACCTGCAGGCTCATGGGACCCGCATGTCATCCTCTATGTACTATAAAACTTTCTTTTCTTGGATTTTTTTTGGCACCTCATATTTGGTCACTTGCCTTTTTCTTTCGATCCCCTGCCGCTTATCAAACGGTGATACCGCTGCTGCTAAATGGGACCCGCATGTCATCCTCTATGTACAATCAAGTTTCTTTTCTTGAATTATTTTTGGATCCTGATATTTGGTCACTTGCCTTTTTCTTTCGATCTCATGCCACATTTGAAACGTTGAGGAAACTGCTGGCTCATGGGACCCGCATGTCATCCTCTATGTGCTATAAAAGTTTATTTTCTTGGATTTTTTTCACCCTCTGATTTTTGGCTATTTCCTTTTTCTTTTGATCCCCTGCCGCATTGGAAACGTTGAGTAAGCTGCTGACTCATGGGACCCGCATGTCATCCTCTATGTACAATCAACTTTCTTTTTCTTTTGATCTCAAGCCGCATTTGAAACGTTGAGACCGCTGCTGCTAAATGGGACCCGCATGTCATCCTCTATGTACAATAAAGTTTCTTTTCTTGGATTATCTTTGGCTCCTGATATTTTGTCACTTGCCTTTTTCTTTCGATCTCATGCCGCCTTTGAAACGTTGAGTAAGCTGCTGGCTCATGGGTCCCGCATGTCATCCTCTACGAACAATAAAAGTTTTCTTTCTTGGAGTTATTTTTGACCCCTAATTTCTGGCTATTTGCCTTTTTCTTTTGATCTCCTGCCCCCTCTGAAACGATGAGGACGCTGTTGGCAGGTCGGTCCCACATGCCATCCTCTATGAACAATAAAAGTTTCCTTTGATGGATTTATTTTGAACCCCTAATTAATTTCTGGATATTTCCTTTTTTTATTTTGATCCCATGCCGCCTTGGAATCGTTGAGGATGCTGCTGCCTCATGGGTCCCGCATGTCATCCTCTCAGAACGGTAAATGTTTCTTTTCTTGGATTTTGTTGACCAAACGATTTTTGTCTTATTTTTTCTTTCAATCTCCTGCAGCCTTTAAAATGTTGAGGACGCTGCTAGCTCACGGGTCCCACATGTCAACCTCTATGAACAATAAACGCTGAGGATGCTGCTGCCTCATGGGTCCCACATGTCATCCTCTCAGAACGAAAATGTTTCTTTTCTTGGATTTTTTACCAACAGATTTTTGGTTTATTTTATCTTTCCATCCCCTGCCGCCTTTAAAACGTTGACGACTATTTCTTGGCTCATGGGTCCCCGATGTCAGCCTCCCCGTACAAGAAACATGTGATATCTTGATTATTTTGCAGACAATAAACATTGTATTTCGCTCTGAGCTATTGCAAACGGATAAATTAAATCTTTATTTTTACATAAACAAACTTATATGTTGAATCTCCTTGTTTTGTGTTTTTGCGAAGCATAGGACTTTCCTGTTTTTTTAGAAAAATCCGAACTTTCCTATTTTGGAGTGGGCTGAAATTGTACGAGTCAAAAGGCCCAGCAGGATAGTTCGAAGGCCCAGATGTCCAGATGCTGCCCAATTGAAATCTTTCTTTTCTTGAATTTTTTCACCCCCTGATTTCTGGCTACTTCATTTTTCTTTTGGTCCTGTGCCGCCTTGGAAACGTTGAGACCGCTGCTGCAAAATGGGTGTGGTGACCCGGCATACCACTGCATGGTGTAGTATGCAAGTCTGATATAACACCAATGAAACACCGTTCCACTAGTATTATATCGCTCAGAGTGGTACAACAGAAACATATGCGGGTCCAAGGCATGTCTATAGAATTACAACTCCGACTCTTTACATAAGATCCCATAGCCTCCTACTTTACAATGAGGTAAGACTGCAAATAAACTCCAGAAGAATGACTCGTAGTCTAAGCCTATCACGAACTCTATTTGTAGAGTATTTAACTAGCTATAGAGGCTATGAATAGATTCTAGATAAATAGGATCTAAGTTTAGGAAGCTAGTTCCCTTCTACTGCTAATCTAGGTTGTCTCCTTGTTGGATGTGGTGTTTGACTCCTCTGACAGGTTCATGTCCCTTGAAGTAGTTGTTGACTCCTCGGTCTTCGAGTTGCACTGTAGATCCTCCTTCGATGCCTCCGTATCTAAGCAGGGGATTTAAGGGTGGGATGAGTACGAGCGTACTCAACAAATTCATTATAGGAAAGAGGTGTTTAATGCACTAGCTACGGCATTAGACCAGAAAGTCTAATACCAATGCAGATTTTCATAACCATTTCTTCAAAAGGTTGCTTTTATTCAGAAGAACTATGTCCGTCAGACTTCACCGATTTACTAGAACTTCATGTAGTTCCTTTCCGGCAGCGTTCGCAGTTCCAAAACCCGGAACATGGAGTGACAGGTCACGATTCATTACACTCTGCAGATGTGTGTTGCTTTACCCATAAGAGATCTTAACCTTGGTGCCAACCGGGCAATTTCCCCGTCCACACTTCCTTTGGTGTGAGGCCCGGTATAAGGTCATAGCCAATCATATTCCTCCGCTACCTCGCACACCCACCCTTTGTTGCAATCCCCGACCCTGGGTCCTCGTCGGTCCTCTTATACCATTTAAGGATGGACCCCGACCACGACGACAGTCTGGGACTAGTTAACCAAACTCCTTCGCCGGTAGATGCAACCCATCATAGACCACATTACCGTGGGGAATTAGAATGGGATCCCCACCCCACCGCTTGCCCAATCTGGGTCAAGTGTCTACGGTAAGCGCATCCGTTGATGTACGAGAGGTGGAAATATAATTGACTATTCCGTCCCACTCCAGATCTTATGGTTAACACGAGTTTTACGGCACAAGAATCACTGAACGACATTTGTTGTTTAATCCTAGATGGATATAAACCCTTGCAATGGAACCTCCACCATATCAACACAATCCATGGTTCCATTGCCCACCACTTAGTCATATTCATAGTTATGAAAATAGTGGTTTTGCCTTTTTATGCAATAGCGATAAACATAGTACTTTGCAATTAATTTGGTAAAAATACTCGAATGACATGAGCAAGTGATGAACTTGCCTTTCTTGACTGCAAGATTATGTAGGCAAGGTTTTCGATACGCAACAACTCCAAATTCTGAAATAGCATCATCGTCCGGTAAGGACGATGTTTAAAAGATTGACAAGGATGCAATAATGCATAAGTATAAGATGCAATCGCTCTAAGCGTGACCTAACCCCGATGATTTAGGATTAGTGAGTTGCAATGATTAGTTCAGGGTGTGTTGTACTTTTAGAGTGATTCACAAACAAGGTTCTTATTAAGTTTTGATTACTTGGTATCATGTACAAGTTATATAATAAAGCATAGTAATCAATTGAGCACACAAGTAATAATGTTTGGTATAATGTTAATATGTAAAGAACAGTTGTCAGTTTTAGTACTATATGGCATGGTTAATGATTGCTTTTTATATTCTTCAAAAGAATAACTTTTGAAGAACATGTTTTTTAATAAGGAACAAGTATGACAATTGGGTTTGTGGGGTTCTACGGTTTTCTTTGGTTCCAATTGGTTTCTAGAGTATGTATTAGATGGATCACAACAATGTTGGACTTGTCAATAGCTAGAACTTGTAAGGGTTGAGTTAAGCCTAAGCATCTTAAGCAATTAATTACCCATGGGTGCTTTCAAAGTTGGTTATATCTTATTGGTGATAGATGGTTATTGTTTATAGATCCTATGAAGCAGGTTTGATGGCTACTCCTTAATTACTTCAAAAGAATAACTTTTGAAGAACATACTTCTTAAATAATAAGAAGTATATCAATTAGAGTTGAGGTTGTCTAGGGTTTACTATTGGATTTACTAAGTAAGAAGTAGTTGGCTCCTAAATATGATGATTCACAATTATGGAGTGCTTGTAGGGTTTAGTGGAATATGGTTATGTGATGCAAAATATTAGGTATGGTTATTATTAGGGTTCATCACAATGGTGTGATGCTAAATAGGAATGATTAAGATGATGGTCTTGGGAATAGGATCTAGGGTTTAGGCTTAGATTATAAAGTTGAAGTGATTAATAACTTTGAAATAATAATAATGGATTTAACATTATATTATTGTTAAAAGACTTAAAATATGATAAATACTATTAGGGTTTAGGGTTTTAAATAATGGTGGAAGTAATGATCAATTAGGATTTTCAAATGATTAAACATAACCATAAAGAAACAATTGTTGTATTATATGAAATTTAACACAAAATAATATTTACTATTTTCTTGGTGTGACAATAGGAACAAGGAAATTATAGGTTTATAAATTAGGTTTTTATAGTTAAGATTTTAAAATTGATTTCCTAGAATTAGTGAAAAATTCATTTTATTTTTCTTTGACCTTGGTGGTATTTGTTTTCTGTTTTCACTTGTGTTTTTATAAATCCTTATTTTTATGAACAATTTACCTATCTTTGAAGTTTCTCATGACTTGATTTATTTAGAAGATAAATAAATAAGTAAAATTAATAATAGTTAAATGATTAAATGGACTGGCCCAACTGGTTTGGCCCAAACCTGGCCTGGTCCAAACCGACTCGACCTGGTCGAGCCAGGCAAGACACCGGCCCGACCCCTCTCTCTCACTCACCCCTCTCACACGCACGCACATGGTCACCGCCCTCACCTCTCTTCTCTCTCGCGTCCACCACGCCCCTGCGGCGGCGCCGCTCGCTCCCGGCCATTCCTGGCCAACCCCGGCGCCAGCGATATGGGGCTTTGCTCCGCCTCGCTGCTCTCTACCGCCTCCTATTGGTCGATTTGTTCCCCGCGGTCTTAATCAGCCGCCCCCAATCAGAGAACCCTAGCTGCTGCCGGCCGATTCGGCCATCGCCGGCCTCAGCGAGCGCTGCCGTTGGTCGAGGTGGCGCCGCCACGGTCGTCTTCGCCAGCTCCCCTTCACCTCCACCTGGTCTGGTATTCACGCGCCTGCGTTGGCTTGGCATCCATGGCGATGCAGTCGGCCTTGGCACAGTACGCCACCATGTCGCCTCCATCCCTCCTTTGAGCTCCTGGTCGACCTCCTCTGGTTTGTGTTTGCCTCCTTCAACTCGGCCGTCTTGGTTTGGTGGTCATGTGGTCGTGTCCTAGTGGGGGTGGAATGGTGTACTGGTGGTGCGGTGCTTGTGCTGCTCATGGTAGAGTGCTACGGTGGTGATGTAGTGTTACGGTGCTGTGATGCGGGTGAGGATGCTCTGATGTGGCTGTGATCTGTGGTGCTCGACACCGATGGACGACGCTACATACGCAACCTCGGCGTCGACGTGCTGGTGGTGCTGCTGTGATGGTTGTGGTGGTGATGTTGCTGTTCCCACTGCATCCTCGACCTCGACGCCGGCGGGACGGTGCCGCGGACGCAACCCCGGTGTCGGCCTCTTCCTCTACTCGTATGCACTACTGTGAGCTATTCCTCTCCTCTCCACTCTGCCTATGACCATGTCCTGGCGTCTTGTGCTTGTGTGTGGTATATATTCGGGTTATAGTGGAGCTAATTAAATATTGGTTTCAGTTGATCATGTTCTAGTAATTATATGTGCTGATTATTGTGCTCTGTGACTTGAGCTAGTCAAGTAATAAATTCACTGATAGGTGAAATATGCTTAATTAGGTGCCTCCATTTGAATGAGTACTCATCCCAGCACATGTAATTTCAATGGTACATTAACTCTGCCGAAAAGGTGTATGGTTTACTTGAGATTGATAAGTACTAATTCAATAGCTAGGCAATGCTACAGGGAGATTCTTGAATTTGAATAGGTTGCTTATTCCTGGAAGATATAGCTTACTGGTTTGCTTCTACTGTCCAAATAGAACATTCATTATACTGAAATTCCAGTTACACACCTGTGTAACTTATTGATGGATGTATACATATAAGATGCAAATATGGTTGCTAGAAGAGGATAGTTTACTTGATGATTATCCTGGTGGCTTATCTGCTTGATTGATGTGGATTTGCTGTAGCTATGTACTACTTGGTTGGCCTGGGTTGATTTCCTGGACCTTAAGTGGGTTCCTACAGTATGTTCATTAATAACTGGCTGCTCTACAGGTTTGCTATATATTGATGATGCCCCTATTTGGATGATTCCTTCATCCAGGCATATATTTTACTATAAGATGTACCTTTGATAAGAACAGATACTTGTGCTTTATTTGTTGCCTAGCCAGTGATGAATAAGTTGAGGCACATATGGAAATAAGAACAGATACTATGGTGCCTAAAATTCTCTATGATGAATCTTGCATAGCACTTATGTGCGGATCTGAGAGAATCACTTCTCATGACTTAAACTGATGATTTATAGTTTGATCTTTGTCTAGTTCATTGCTTGCAAATACTACCCATATGCTATCTACTAGGATTTAATACTTTCTGTGGTGCCTCCTAGGAGTATGCACAGGGATGTTTATTACTTAGTAAGATTGGTGTTGTTGGTAGTTATGCTGGGTGATTTATTAGACTTGGATCATAACTATGATCAGATGATGTTGAAAATCATCACAAACAACTCATGTTTGATAAACTATTTGATCTGGATGATATGATGCCTTTTGGGGAATAAATCCAAGTACTAGGCTCAATGAGTTTGGTATACCTATTTCCCTCTGCTAGGCATAACTTTGTTGGCTGATGGTGATCTTGTCATGCTTCTGGATTGTTGAATCATCATCCCCTCGACTTGAGCCTGCTCCTCCTGATCTTGATACTTGCTCTGATTTGGATTGGTGATACTACTATTTTCCTGATTCATTTCATGATGGTTGCTGGAGGTTTGGATGGAGAAAAGTTGATGTTCTTGGGCTACCCTTATCCTGTTAATGGACATGATCAGATTGTGGTTCATAGGCAGCTACAAGTAACATGCCTTTATACCCGGCCCCCTTGTTGTCTTTGGTCGACAGCAAGATACATGCAATGTGTAAGTTGTGTGCTTGCATGGCTGCTGGATATGACTGTGTGCATCTCCCCTTATGGATCAGCTCGGCAGATGAAAATATCTGCCTTCTCCATCTCTCTTTATTTTTAAGATAACCACTTGGCTTTACTTTTCTTTTTTCTTTGTTTGTTTTGCAGGTGCACACTTGAACAAGAGATGATGATCTTCAAGTTTAGTTTAGAATTTGATTTTCTTTTCTTATACTTGTAATTATAGCTATATTCTTATTCTTTATTATTTTTGTAAAGACTTTGTATTATTGTGTTGATATTAATAAAGAAATATTTTCCTTTATTGTATAATGTCTTATTATGTGAATTGCCTGACTTGTTCTATATTTCAATTTCATTTGTAAGTTCATTTTCTATTTATGAGAATTGTAAATGATTGGTTGTTTATTATTGTAATAAAGTCCAAATGATTTTTCTCTTATGGATTCTCAGTTATGTTGGTCACTCATATAGTGTTATATATATTTGTTTGGAATTCAAACTTCAATTCAATTTCTCATTTGAATTCATATCATCCATTTGTATTTGAATTCAAATTGGTTCTACCAAAAACACATAAGTTCACAAAGGTCATGTCGAAATTTGTCGCACCCACATCGATGACTAACTCAATTCCATCGATGTAAGAGAAACCTCGATCCCTTTGACAATTTTATACAAAAGCTCGAAAATTCCCAGGATTTTCTATGCATGAATGCAATGCACACATCTATTTCCTCTATTTTTTTGTAACCCCAAATACTGGGATATTACAGTCTCTACCCCTTAAACTAAACTTCGTCCTCGAAGTTTGAACTCTCTCACGTTTCAGAGTGTGGATCTGACTTGTATAGACTACAACTTTTCTCGAACTCCATGGTGATCCTTTTGGATATAATTGAATATATCCCTTGTCCAAATTCTTCCTGGAATCCAATAGTGTCTGTCTCTGAACCATGGCTTCTTACTTCAATTCTAGGATTTCTTTCAATATCATAATCTTGTTTCCTTTCTCCTTGAAGATTCAATGACTGGGACAACTTCTGGTGCTGATAGTCTTAACTGAGGACTAATTTGATAACATACTCCTAATTGGTAAATAGGTCTTTGTTTTCCCTTACTACCAAAACTGCAATAATGGTACTTGGTAAGGTACTTACCATGGAAATGGTCGTGATGGTTTATTTCCCTAAGAATGGATTAGACTCATTTAGTCCATCCAATCATGGTTTATAGTTGATACCTATAACTATTTTGGGTTCTTTAGGTTCCATGAAAGGAATCTTTCAAATGGACTTTAATTTTGGTATGGTCAATCTCCTTCGGTCTTTGGTCTTCATGAGCTGTATTTGGTCTACGGTATTTTCTTCGTCCAACTTCAATAACATTAGCTGACTTGAGCTTTCGTTCTTCTGAGTAAATAGTACTCACCTACTCAAGCTATTATCCAATTCTTACTTCCTCGAGGTATGAACCTCGGCTTCTGGTCTGACATCCTTCTGAAAGTAGTGTTCGATAATCTTATGGTTAGAATTTTGGTCTAGGTCTAGCTTATGGGTTGTATTCTTCTAAGATCTCACGAAGAATGTTTGTGGTGTATCCTCTCAATTGTGGACATCCAATGTTAATCCTTCGACTAATTGAGTATAGGTCATTTGTTATTTGGTTGACAAAATTTTATTTGTTCACAACTTCTTGGTACGAATAATCCAATTATGGGCTACTGATACGTCTCCAACGTATCTATAATTTCTGATGTTCCATGCTAGTTTTATGACAATACCTACATGTTTTGCTCACACTTTATAATGATTTTATGCATTTTCCGGAACTAACCTATTAACAAGATGCCGAAGTGCCAGTTCCTGTTTTCTGCTGTTTTTGGTTCCAGAAAGGCTGTTCGGGCAATATTCTCGGAATTCGACGAAACAAAAGCCAAACATCTTATTTTACCGAGACGGACCAGGACACCGAAGGGGAGACGGAGTGGAGGCCCAGGGCCCCCACACCATAGGCCGGCGCGGCCAAGAGGGGGGGGGGGGGCGCCGCCCTATGGGGTGCCCCCCCTAGGCACCTCCTTGCGCAGCCTCTTCGCCTATATAATCTCTCGCGACCTAAAAACCCGACACCAATTGACGAAACTCCAGAAAGACTCCAGGGATGCCGCCGCCATCGCGAAACTCCGTTTCGGGGGACAGAAGTCTCTGTTCCGGCACGCCGCCGGGACGGGGAATTGCCCCCGGAGTCATCTCCATCGAAACCACCGCCATCTTCATCGCCGTTGCTGACTCCCATGATGAGGAGGGAGTAGTTCTCCCCCGAGGCTGAGGGCTGTACCGGTAGCTATGTGGTTCATCTCTCTCTCCCATGGTGTGATCTTTATGTGATCATGAGCTTTGTATCACTATTAATCTATGTGCTACTCTAGTGATGTTATTAAAGTAGTCTATTCCTCCTCCATGATGTAATGTTGACAGTGTGTGCATCATGTAGTACTTGGCGTAGGTTATGATTGTAATCTCTTGTAGATTATGAAGTTAACTATTACTATGATAGTATTGATGCGATCTATTCCCCCTTTCATAGCTATTGTTGACAGTGTGTATGCTATGTTAGTACTCGGTCTAAATTGCAACGGTCTATTATGCACTCTAGAGGTTACTTTAATATGAACTCTGGATGTTGTGGAGCTTGTTTACTCCGGCTTGAGGTGTGCTTTTGCAGCCCTACACAATGAATGGTGTTTGTTATCCAACAAGAGAGTGTAGAAAGTAGCATTTATTTATTCAGTTATGTGATCAATGTTGAGAGAGTCCACTAGTGAAAGTATGATCCCTAGGCCTTGTTTCTAAGCATTGAAACACCGTTTCCAACAAGTTCTGCTACATATTTACTTGCTGCCATATTTATTTCAGATTGCTATTACCACTCATATTCATCCATATCACTTGCATCTTACTATCTCTTCGCCGAACTAGTGCACCTATACATCTGACAAGTGTATTAGGTGTGTTGGGGACACAAGAGACTTCTTGTATCGTAATTGCAGGGTTGCTTGAGAGGGATATCTTTGACCTCTACCTCCCTGAGTTCGATAAACCTTGGGTGATTCACTTAAGGGAAACTTGCTGCTGTTCTAGAAACCTCTGCTCTTGGAGGCCCAACACTGTCTACATGAATAGAAGCGTGCGTAGACATCAAGCTATTTTCTGGCGCCGTTGCCGGGGAGGTAAGGTAAAAGGTATTCACATCCTCTGACTACTAAGCTATTTCCTAGCACTGTTGCCGGTGTGTGAGTGCTCGAAGCCATTTCCTTTAGATCCTGCAATTGCATCTTTTTGTTTCCTGTTTTTATTTTTCACTAGTTAGGCTTAATGGAAAACAACAGTGAGCTTTTTAATCTATTTCCTGAGTTAAGACATGAATTGTGTGATGCAAAAATTGAAAAAACCTATGGAACCTTATTTGCATGCTAGTAGCAATGTTATTAGTATGAACGCAATTACTGCTAATGCTATGGAGAAGTCTAAGCTTGGGGAAGCTAGTTTTATGATCTTTTTAGCTTCCCATCTTTAGGGGAGAAAATTTGCTCTGATAATACTTTATCTCCCATATGCGATAACTCTAATGATGCTTGTGATATTTTAAATCCACCTACTGAAAGTTTTCCTTTCAAGATACCCATGAAAATTGTTGAACGTGTTATGGATAACCGCTATGAAGGGGATGGAACTGTCCATCCTGGAGATCATTTACTGTTTTCGCATGAATTATGCGGGTTATTCAAGTGTGCAGGTATCTCTATGGATGAAGTGAGGAAGAAACTATTATCTATGTCGCTGTCCGGTAAAGCGGCGCATTGGTATAAATTGCTGAAGAATAGGCATTCTCTTGATTGGGAGGATATTATGCCTCTATTTTATTCCAAATTCTATCCTCCAAGTGAAATTCACAAAGACCGAAACCGCATATATAATTTCTGGTCTCATGATGGAGAGAGTATTGCCCAAGCATGGGGGAGATTGAAGTCTTTAATGCTCAAATGCCCCATTCATGAGCTTCCTGGTAATATCATCATTGATAATTTCTATGCAAGACTTTCTTTTCAAGACAAAACCTTGCTGGATACTACTTGTTCTGGATCATTCACGCGCAATAAAGAAGAATTTAAATGGGATCTTCTTGATCGGATTCAGGAGAACGCTGAAGATTGGGAGAACGACAAAGGTAAAGAATCAGGTATAAACTCTAAATATGAATGCATTAAGTCTTTCATTGAAACTGTTGATTTTCAAGAGCTTAGTGCTAAATATGGTCTTGATCCTCAAATAATGGTCGATTGCTATAGAGCCTTTGCTTCTCATATTAATGTTCCTAAAGAAAATTGGTACATGTATCATGAACCTTTCAAAGACACTTGCATGGAAAATGAAATTGTTGTTAATGATTGCAATAAACATGCCCAAACTTCTGAAAATACTATTTCTTATAAGCATGTTAATTTTTGTGGAATGCATAGACCTTGTGGAATTAATCGAATCGAAGATGAATATTGTATCCATCATAGGAATGAAAAAACTAGAAAGTGGATTAGGGCTCTAGATGATCTTGGTCAAAAAGTTTGTGCCCTCTATCCTTTTATTTGTGAACTTTGCCATAGAGTGGGTCATTTTAATTTTCAATGCTCCTCCAATGATAATTCGAACCCCATGAGTGCTGCAAATTTTTATTGTGATGATGAAATCCTTCCTAATCAGCATGATGAACTTACTTTATTTTTGGGGTGTGAAGAATTATCAAGAAAAATTTCTTTGTTACATATGAGTGATCTTGATATTAATAGTGTCCTGCATGGGTGTCTTTCTTATTGCATTAATAATTGCCATACAAATACTTACATACAGAATATTTTAGAAGATGACACTTTGCCAAAATATGATAGGACCGCTGTGTGTTTTAAACTTATTAATGAAAAGGAGGAATCCTCCCAAGTTTCTTCTATTGTTTCTGGAAATAAATCAGGTTCTGTGGAGAAGCCTCCCTTCAAGCCTCTTCCTCCTAAAGAAGGGAACGAGAAGAAGGAAAAGAAGAAGAATGAAACGAAGAAGAAGAAGAAGAAGAAGAAGAAGAGGGGGAATAAAAAGAAAGAGGTAACGGCATATCCCCGCGTGTATGAGATAACGATAGGTAACCGTAAGTATGTTGCTCCTAATGATTATTATGATAATGAATCTGAATACAATGATCTTCCTATGCCCTTTACATACATTAGTGATCATGATTTAGAAGAGCACACTACTTTTGATATTGAAAATCTCTGGGAAACTAATTCTGAAAATTATGATGTTAATAATTGGCATAGTATCAGTACTATCCATGCTTCCTCCCATAATGATATAGAAAGCTCTAAGCTTGGGGATGAGGTGTTTGAAAATCCTTTTGCTACTGATGATTATATGTTTGATACATCTCCTTCTAGTAACAATGATGGTAAGGTTACAGATGAACATACCGTGGAAGATAACTATTCTATTTCTTATGATGACACTATGCCTCCAATCTTTGACAATTATTATAAAGAATGCTATGACAAAGGTTATAATTATCCTTGTGAAACTTGTAATAGTTATGATGGGATTGCCAAAAACCATTCCCTTAGTATGCAACTTGTTTATCATGTTCAAATTCTTGATAATGATCCTGCTCCAATTACTATTAATGAGAAGAATTCTTCTTATGCCAAAATTAACGATACTTTTATGCATATGAACCATGATAAGAATGTTTTAAGTGATGCTTATATTGTGGATTTCATCAATGATGCCACTGAAAGTTATTATGAGAGAGGGAAACATGGTTATATGCATCTTAATAATATTAAGTTTCCCCTCTTTATGTTGACAATCTTGAAGTTGCGCTTGTGCTGCCTTTCTATGCTTGTTGCCTTATGCTTACATAACTTGTTTATTTACAAGATTCCTTTTCATAGGAAGTGGGTTAGGCTTAAATTTGTTTCATACTTGCTTTTTGATGCTCTCTTTGCTTCAACTCTCATCCTTATGTGAGCATCATTAAAATTGTTGAGCCCATCTTAATGGCTATAAAGAAAGCACTTCTTGGGAGATAACCCATGTTTTTATTTTGCTACTGTTTTGTTGTGTCTTGGAAGTTGTTACTACTGTAGCAACCTCTCCTTATCTTTATTTTATTGCAATGTTGTGCCAAGTAAAGTCTCTAATAGAAGGTTGATACTAGATTTGGATTTCTGCGCAGAAACAGATTTTTAGCTGTCACGAATTTGAGTAGGTCTCTCTGTAGGAAACCCAAACAATTCTGCCAATTTTCATGGGTGTTCCTCAGATATGTACGCAACTTTCATTAGTTTTGAGTTTTCTGATTTGAGCAATGGAAGTACCTCTTAAAAATTCGTCTTTACTGGCTGTTCTGTTTTGATAGATTCTGTCTCTGTTTTTTGCATTGTCTCTTGTGGACTTTAAGTGAGGCTTTCTAGACGTGGAGAGCTGTAGCTAATGTTTTATTGAGTTCTTGCAATGTGTCACTACAGAACTAAAGTGGATTAAAGTTTTTTGAGTACTAACCCCTCTAATGAATTTTATGAGAAGTTTGATGTGAAGGAAGTTTTCAAGGGTCAAGAGAGGAGGATGATATATGATCAAGAAGAGTGAAAAGTCTAAGCTTGGGGATGCCCCCGTGGTTCATCCCTGCATATTTCAAGAAGACTCAAGCATCTAAGCTTGGGGATGCCTAAGACATCCCCTTTCTTCATCAACAACTTATCAGGTCACCTCTAGTGAAACTATATTTTTATTTCGTCACATCTTATGTGCTTTACTTGGAGCGTCTGTATGTTTTTTTTTGTGTTTGAATAAAATCTGATCCCATCATGCTTGTGTGGGAGAGAGACACGCTCCACTTGTTCATATGAACACTGGTGTTCTTAGCTTTACTTTTAATGTTCATGGCGAAGGTTGAAACTGCTTCGTTCATCGCTATTTGGTTGGAAACAGAAAATGCTTCATGTGGTAATGGGTATATTATCTTGAATAATTTGATACTTGGCAATTTTTTTGAGCTCTCAAATAGATCATGTTTAAGCTCTTGCATCATGTAGTTTGAACCTATTAGTGGAGAACTACCGTAGAGCTTGTTGAAATTTCGTTTGCATGATTGGTCTCTCTAAAAGTCTAGATATTTTCTGGTGAAGTGTTTGAACAACAAGGAAGACAGTGTAGAGTCTTATAATGCTTGCAATATGTTCTTATGTAAGTTTTGCTGTACCGGTTCATACTTGTGTTTGTTTCAAACAACCTTGCTAGCCAAAGCCTTGTACTGAGAGGGAATGCTTCTCGTGCATCCAAAACCTTGAGCCAAAACCTATGCCATTTGTGTCCACCATACCTACCTACTACGTGGTATTTCTCTGCCATTCCAAAGTAAATTGCTTGAGTGCTACCTTTAAAATTTCATTCCTTGTCTCTGCAATATATAGCTCATGGGAAAATAGCCTTAAAAACTATTGTGGTAAAGAATATGTAGCTTATGTATCTTATTTCTTATAAGTTGCTTGTTGAGCGGTAACCATGTTTCTGGGGACGCCATCAACTATTACACCTTTGTTGAATATCATGTGAGTTGCTATGCATGTTCGTCTTGTCTGGAGTAAGGGTGATTTATCATGATCAAATGGTTTGAGTATGCATATTGTTAGAGAAGAACATTGGGCCGCTAACTAAAGCCATGAATCATGGTGGAAGTTTTAGTTTGGACATTAATCCTCAATCTCTTATGAGAATATTATCCGTTGTTGAATGCTTATGCATTAAAGAGGAGTCCATTATCTGTTTTCTATGTTGTCCCGGTATGGATATCCTTAGTTGAGATCTATCAAAAACGAGAAATCAAATGCGATCTATCTCCTTGGACCTTTGTACAGGCGGCATAGAGGTACCCCTTTGTGATACTTGGTTGAAACATATGTAATGCAATGATAATCCATGTAAATCCAAGCTAATTAGGACAAGGTGCGAGCACTATTGGTATTCTATGCATGAGGCTTGCAACTTATAGGATGTCTTATGCATAACACATATGAATTATTACTACCGTTGACAAAATTGTTTCTATGATTTCAAAATAAAATCTACCTCTCTGAGTTCGATAAACCTTGGGTGATTCACTTAAGGGAAACTTGCTGCTGTTCTAGAAACCTCTGCTCTTGGAGGCCCAACACTGTCTACATGAATAGAAGCGTGCGTAGACATCAACTACTTGATATCAATTGTGGCTATTTGTTATCTAAAAATGTATTCTATCATAGGTCCTGATCAACTGGACGAGATATTCTCTACTTTGTCTCGCAGTATTGATCCTATACCAACTGTGGTCTTCTGTTACCAACTGTGGTCTTCTTATATCTGCTATGATTTCATATATCATCTTCCTTCTTTCAGGGTTTATATTGCAAAATAACCACTAGCTGACACTATGAATATAGTATCCTAAGTGATTTCCCATGCATTCCCTCTTTCACGATGACTATGGTTCTACTTCTACTTCTTCATAATCATCATATTTCTCACCTTCATGCTCCTTATGTACTAAATTACTCCTCTGTTGAGGTAAAGCATGAGTTTTGATTGGTGCTTCCTTCTGAGTATTGTGGTTGCTTCCCACAACTTTGCTTCCTTCTTCTGACGAATCTTCCTCTTGTCTTCAAAATCTTCAGAATTTGTCACTTCCTCGCACTAATATCATTACCCACTAGATCTATAGCATCAAGTAAGAACTTGATATTGCAACATGCATTTGCATATCAAAATCAAACTTCATGTATGGATCTAGTCAAACAATGAAAATCCAATAAAATCCAAGAAGATTCAGCGTTGTACTTATAATACACACCATCATAAGCCTGAATAAAATGGTCGAGTAAGACATCTGTAAACATCAGGCTAAGGTGTGTAGTATATAACACCACACAAGATAGGTTTGTATCGTGATACTTAGCACGAATAAATGGATTTCTACTATTTGTCTCAACATTTATCATAATTGCACATTTGCAATGAGATAAACTTGAAACAAAGTGGTCTGGAATAGTTGTGGTTGACCTAAAGTTCTTTGGAAGTATTAGCTTAACTTCTATGTTGTTGAGGACTGTCTCCCATGATATCTTTTGGTTCTAATATGGCTTCTCTATACACATAACTATTGGAATATAGCTCCTATACTTCCAAGTGTTTCTATCATAAGACTATGGTCATGATGTGCTTGGCACACTTCCCATGGTTTTGGAACACAATTCTTGCACTATTGTTGAACAACTGGCTTCTTGTTGTTTTCCTCCTAAATGTTTATAATGTTCTAATCCATCACATAATGATTCCCAAGTGAATTTTATATGATTACTATCCCTACCATGGAATTAGACATATATTATTCCTATTACTCTTCCTTATTTCCCATGATTGACTCATCATGGTCTATACTACCTCATATCACTTATTTTTATCACTTACTATCACTTGTTTTACAAGTTTGGATAATTTACTTACCCATTACTTGTATTGGTTTACACCTTTTAATAGGATATCTTGCTTATCTTTGTCACTTAATATTACTCCTATTACAAGTCTAAATAACTCTTTCTTAACTCTAACAGGTGTTGGTACACCTCTTCCAATAGGATATCTTCCTTATGGTTGTATCCTCTCTTTGGACTACCATGTATTGTATACAAACTATGGTCTACTCATCTATTGTTTTAGGGATGTAATGGTGTGCTACATAATTGGGATTCGCTAACTAACTTTACTTAGGAAATATATATAAGAAAGGATGACTCAAGTGTGTAAGGATTATTATCAAGTGAATATCCATCTCAAGTCATTAGAAGATTTGGTTTATCTAAGACAACTTCCTATAGACACTACCAAACCTATAGGTCTCCTTTAAAGGGTTTTAATCCTAGGGTCAAAGCATTTGCTCTAATACCAACTGTGGTGACCCGGCATACCACTGCATTGTGTAGTATGCAAGTCTGATATAACACCAATGAAACACCGTTCCACTAGTATTATATCGCTCAGAGTGGTACAACAGAAACATATGCGGGTCCAAGGCATGTCTATAGAATTACAACTCCGACTCTTTACATAAGATCCCATAGCCTCCTACTTTACAATGAGGTAAGACTGCAAATAAACTCCAGAAGAATGACTCGTAGTCTAAGCCTATCACGAACTCTATTTGTAGAGTATTTAACTAGCTATAGAGGCTATGAATAGATTCTAGATAAATAGGATCTAAGTTTAGGAAGCTAGTTCCCTTCTATTGCTAATCTAGGTTGTCTCCTTGTTGGATGTGGTGTTTGACTCCTCTGACAGGTTCATGTCCCTTGAAGTAGTTGTTGACTCCTCGGTCTTCGAGTTGCACTGTAGATCCTCCTTCGATGCCTCCGTATCTAAGCAGGGGATTTAAGAGTGGGATGAGTACGAGCGTACTCAACAAATTCATTATAGGAAAGAGGTGTTTAATGCACTAGCTATGGCATTAGACTAGAAAGTCTAATACTGATGCAGATTTTCATAACCATTTCTTCAAAAGGTTGCTTTTATTCAGAAGAACTAAGTCCGTCAGCCTTCACCGGTTTACTAGAACTTCATGGAGTTCCTTTCCGGCAGCGTTCGCAGTTCCAAAACCCGGAACAGGGAGTGACAGGTCACGATTCATTACACTCTGCAGATGTGTGTTGCTTTACCCATAAGAGATCTTAACCTTGGTGCCAACCGGGCAATTTCCCCGTCCACACTTCCTTTGGTGTGAGGCCCGGTATAAGGTCATAGCCAATCATATTCCTCCGCTACCTCGCACACCCACCCTTTGTTGCAATCCCCGACCCTGGGTCCTCGTCGGTCCTCTTATACCATTTAAGGATGGACCCCGACCACGACGACAGTCTGGGACTAGTTAACCAAACTCCTTCGCCGGTAGATGCAACCCATCATAGACCACATTACCATGGGGAATTAGAATGGGATCCCCACCCCACCGCTTGCCCAACCTGGGTCAAGTGTCTACGGTAAGCGCATCCGTTGATGTACGAGAGGTGGAAATATAATTGACTATTCCGTCCCACTCCAGATCTTATGGTTAACACGAGTTTTACGGCACAAGAATCACTGGACGACATTTGTTGTTTAATCCTAGATGGATATAAACCCTTGCAATGGAACCTCCACCATATCAACACAATCCATGGTTCCATTGCCCACCACTTAGTCATATTCATAGTTATGAAAATAGTGGTTTTGCCTTTTTATGCAATAGCGATAAACATAGTACTTTGCAATTAATTTGGTAAAAATACTCGAATGACATGAGCAAGTGATGAACTTGCCTTTCTTGACTGCAAGATTATGCAGGCAAGGTCTTCGATACGCAATAACTCCAAATTCTGAAATAGCATCATCGTCCGATAAGGACAATGTTTAAAAGATTGGCTAGGATGCAATAATGCATAAGTATAAGATGCAATCGCTCTAAGCGTGACCTAACCCCGATGATTTAGGATTAGTGAGTTGCAATGATTAGTTTAGGGTGTGTTGTACTTTTAGAGTGATACACAAACAAGGTTCTTATTAAGTTTTGATTACTTGGTATCATGTACAAGTTATATAATAAAGCATAGTAATCAATTGAGCACACAAGTAATACTGTTTGGTATAATGTTAATATGTAAAGAACAATTGTCAGTTTTAGTACTATATGGCATGGTTAATGATTGCTTGTTATATTCTTCAAAAGAATAACTTTTGAAGAACATGTTTTTTAATAAGGAACAAGTATGACAATTGGGTTTGTGGGGTTCTACGGTTTTCTTTGGTTCCAATTGGTTTCTAGAGTATGTATTAGATGGATCACAACAATGTTGGACTTGTCAATAGCTAAAACTTGTAAGGGTTGAGTTAAGCCTAAGCATCTTAAGCAATTAATTACCCATGGGTGCTTTCAAAGTTGGTTATATCTTATTGGTGATAGATGGTTATTGTTTATAGATCCTATGAAGCAGGTTTGATGGCTACTCCTTAATTACTTCAAAAGAACAACTTTTGAAGAACATACTTCTTAAATAATAAGAAGTATATCAATTAGAGTTGAGGTTGTCTAGGGTTTACTATTGGATTTACTAAGTAAGAAGTAGTTGGCTCCTAAATATGATGATTCACAATTATGGAGTGCTTGTAGGGTTTAGTGGAATATGGTTATGTGATGCAAAATATTAGGTATGGTTATTATTAGGGTTCATCACAATGGTGTGATGCTAAATAGGAATGATTAAGATGATGGTCTTGGGAATAGGATCTAGGGTTTAGGCTTAGATTATAAAGTTGAAGTGATTAATAACTTTGAAATAATAATAATGGATTTAACATTATATTATTGTTAAAAGACTTAAAATATGATAAATACTATTAGGGTTTAGGGTTTTAAATAATGGTGGAAGTAATGATCAATTAGGATTTTCAAATGATTAAACATAACCATAAAGAAACAGTTGTTGTATTATATGAAATTTAACACAAAATAATATTTACTATTTTCTTGGTGTGACAATAGGAACAAGGAAATTATAGGTTTATTAATTAGGTTTTTATAGTTAAGATTTTAAAATTGATTTCCTAGAATTAGTGAAAAGTTCATTTTATTTTTCTTTGACCTTGGTGGTATTTGTTTTCTGTTTTCACTTGTGTTTTTATAAATCCTTATTTTTATGAACAATTTACCTATCTTTGGAGTTTCTCATGACTTGATTTATTTAGAAGATAAATAAATAAGTAACATTAATAATAGTTAAATGATTAAATGGACTGGCCCAACTGGTTTGGCCCAAACCTGGCCTGGTCCAAACCGACTCGACCTGGTCGAGCCAGGCAAGACACCGGCTCGACCCCTCTCTCTCGCTCACCCCTCTGACACGCACGCACACGGTCACCGCCCTCACCTCTCTTCTCTCTCGCGTCCACCACGCCCCTGCGGCGGCGCCGCTCGCTCCCGGCCGTTCCTGGCCAGCCCCGGCGCCAGCGATATGGGGCTTTGCTCCGCCTCGCTGCTCTCTACCGCCTCCTATTGGTCGATTTGTTCCCCGCGGTCTTAATCAGCCGCCCCCAATCAGAGAACCCTAGCTGCTGCCGGCCGATTCGGCCATCGCCGGCCTCAGCGAGCGCTACCGTTGGTTGAGGTGGCGCCGCCACGGTCGTCTTCGCCAGCTCCCCTTCACCGCCACCTGGTCTGGTATTCACGCGCCTGCGCTGGCTTGGCATCAATGGCGATGCAGTCGGCCTTGGCACAGTACGCCACCATGTCGCCTCCATCCCTCCTTTGAGCTCCTGGTCGACCTCCTCTGGTTTGTGTTTGCCTCCTTCAACTCGGCCGTCTTGGTTTGGTGGTCATGTGGTCGTGTCCTAGTGGGGGTGGAATGGTGTACTGGTGGTGCGGTGCTTGTGCTGCTCATGGTAGAGTGCTACGGTGGTGATGTAGTGTTACGGTGCTGTGATGTGGGTGAGGATGCTCTGATGTGGCTGTGATCTGTGGTGCTCGACACCGATGGACGACGCTACATACGCAACCTCGGCGTCGACGTGCTGGTGGTGCTGCTGTGATGGTTGTGGTGGTGATGTTGCTGTTCCCACTGCATCCTCGACCTCGACGCCGGCGGGACGGTGCCGCGGACGCAACCCCGGCGTCGGCCTCTTCCTCTACTCGTATGCACTACTGTGAGCTATTCCTCTCCTCTCCATTCTGCCTATGACCATGTCCTGGCGTCTTGTGCTTGTGTGTGGTATATATTCGGGTTATAGTGGAGCTAATTAAAGATTGGTTTCAGTTGATCATGTTCTAGTAATTATATGTGCTGATTATTGTGCTCTGTGACTTGTGCTAGTCAAGTAATAAATTCACTGATAGGTGAAATATGCTTAATTAGGTGCCTCCATTTGAATGAGTACTCATCCCAGCACATGTAATTTCAGTGGTACCTTAACTCTGCCGAAAAGGTGTATGGTTTACTTGAGATTGACAAGTACTAATTCAATAGCTAGGCAATGCTACAGGGAGATTCTTGAATTTGAATAGGTTGCTTATTCCTGGAAGATATAGCTTACTGGTTTGCTTCTACTGTCCAAATAGAAAATTCATTATACTGAAATTCCAGTTACACACCTATGTAACTTATTGATGGGTGTATACATATAAGATGCAAATATGGTTGCTAGAAGAGGATAGTTTACTTGATGATTATCCTGGTGGCTTATCTGCTTGATTGATGCGGATTTTCTGTAGCTATGTACTACTTGGTTGGCCTGGGTTGATTTCCTGGACCTTAATTAAGTGGGTTCCTACAGTATGTTCATTAATAACTGGCTGCTCTACAGGTTTGCTATATATTGATGATGCCCCTATTTGGATGATTCCTTCATCCAGGCAAATATTTTACTATAAGATGTACCTTTGATAAGAACAGATACTTGTGCTTTATTTGTTGCCTAGCCAGTGATGCATAAGTTGAGGCACAGATGGAAATAAGAACAGATACTATGGTGCCTAAAATTCTCTATGATGAATCTTGCATAGCACTTATGTGCGGATCTGAGAGAATCACTTCTCATGACTTGGAAGTGTCTCCAACTCTGTAAGCAGTTACGTATATCTGCCCGTTTGAGTTTCTGATCCTCAGCTCGTCGCCCTTCTTCAGACCGTAGTCAAAAGCAAACTTTCTCCAATCATGTCCATACAAATATGTGATGGCCTGCGTCTTGTAGACATACACCTCATAGACCGTGTAGGTGTTCATCAATTTGCCATTGCCATGCATAGTGAAAGACCCTTCATGCGGACACATCTGGTTAATCATTGGACGAAGTTCACAAGGTACAGTCTGCAGGTGAAAATTGATACTAATGTAAGAAGCAGGAAGACTAAAAACAAGACTTTACTATATGCCAATTCATGCTAAACCACTGAGAATACATACCTGTAACTCTGTGAAGGAGTTATTAGAAAGGTAGATAGAGCCATAGGAGGTGTTATATGCGGGGTATGTACATGGGCCCGCCATATTCCCGCAAGCTCGGCATCGGGATGGTGAAGGAAACATGGGAGGTACTACTGGTGCGTAGCGCTGAATGTAAGTGGAAGAATTAGGTTGTGTAAAGTGCATAGTTCAGATCAATGCAAATGTTGACAAGCGAGTGCATAACACTATGTTACAAACTGAACAGTCAAAATTTAGTGTATAATGAATATAAGCATGCTAATTTGGTGTTTCCGAATTCCAAAAAGCATTAGACAGAGCCGGTGATAATATCAGACATAAATCATGGCATGTATATGTGTCTTAAGAAAATATACCCAAACCCTTGGATGGTTACGGCCCGGCTGGTCCTTGGACTTGAGCTTATATAAGCATCCAGAAGGTGGGGCTGACAGTAACTTGGTGGCAGCCTCTGCAGATGCCTCATCAGCAGCAGTTGCAATCCTTTTGACCAATGAAGGCTTAGCAGTTTCAGTCTGCATATGAAAATTGAAGAGCAATAGACATCAGCAGTGATATATAAAATGAATCTATGAGACACTGATGCATATAGTGCTGGATGTAAGTGGAAGAATAGGGTTGTGTGTGTTTCTGAATTATTGGTAAGCATTAGACAAAGCCGACAATAAACAGACAAATCAAATCATGTATGAGGATTAAGAAAATATACCTGCTTACTGAAAAGGATACCACCCAGCTGGCCCGTGGCCTTGTGCTTGAGGAGGTTTTCAGAAGATGGTGGCGACATCATCATCTTCACGGTAGCCTCATCAGGATCATTTTTTTTCCATTTGAGTAGAGGCACAAAAGCTTCATCCTGCATATGAATAGCAACAGAACTCATCATTGATATTTAATAAATCTATGAGATAGACTGATGCAAATAGTGCGGGATGTAAGTGGAAGAATAGGGTTGTGCATAGATAACAGTTGACAACAATGCAAATGATTACAAAAGAAGCCAACGGAACTCAACAATTTATATACTGGATGAGACAGACTGAAAAGTGAAAAATTAGTGTATGATGATTGTAAGCAAACGCAGTGTTTCTGAACTTTTGGTAAGCATTAGGCAAAGCCAACAGTAATTAAACAGATAATAATAAAATCATGTATGTGGATTAAGAAAATATACCAGATTCATTAAAAGATCACCACCTAGCTGGCCCATGGCCTCGTGCTTGTAGAGGTTTCCGGATGATGGTGCCGGCACCATCGTCCTCACAGCAGCCATCAGCCTCATTTTGCATCCACTTGAGTAAAGGCGCAGCAGTTTCAGCCTGCATAAGAATGGGAACAGATCTCAGCAGTGATACTGAATGACTCTGAGACAGACTGATGCATATAGGGCTGGATGTAAGTGGAAGGGTATGGCTGTGTATGAACAACAGTTCACAACAATGCAAGGGTGTGTTCGGTTCTGAAACAGCGTGGAATGGAATGGAATGGTTCCATTTCAGAGGAATGGAATGGTTACATTTTTTTCGGTTGGGAAAAATGGAGAGCAGAACAGATCGAGGTTAAACTAATCATTTGTCTCAAAATTGTAATTAGCAATTGCAAATGACATTTTAATCTCAAAGTCGTAATTAACAACGCCTAATGGTGCTCTTTTAATCTAAAAATCGTAATTAACATCATTTTTTGTTGGGTTAGGGGAACTGGAGAGTAGATGAACATTACTGTATGATGATTGTAAGCAAACGAATTTGGTGTTTCTAAACTTTTGGCTTCGAGATCTTATGGGCTTCAACTCTAGCCTACCCCAGCTTGTTTGCGACTGAAAGGCTTGGTTGTTGTTGTTGTTGTTGTTGTAAACTTTTGGCAAGCATTAGAAAAAACCGACAATAAACAGTCAAAAATCAAGGCATGTTTTGTGGATTAAGAAAATATACCATATTCATTAAAAGATCACCACCCAGCGGGCGCGTGGCCTTGTGCTTGTAGAGGCATTTAGAAGATGGGGGCGGCATCAACATACTGGCAGCCTGATCAGCCGCAGTTTTGATCTTCCTTTTGAGTAAAGGCCTAAAGTTTCAGTCAACATATGAATAGCAAAACAAAAGGCAGACCTCAGCAGTGATATTCAATTACTGTATGAGATAGACTGATGCATATAGTGGATGCTCTTAGCCTTTTGCACCATGAACACTAGCAATGGACAGACAAAAAAAACTAGTTGACTCAGCTTTGTCTAGATACCTCCATCCCAAAGCTTAAGGCTTATTTATTTTTGAGAAATCAAAACAAGTAAAGTTTGACATTTTTTTTAGAACATTCTATCAACAAATATAATATTATGTGGATACCGTAGGAAAATATATTTCACAACCTATTTAATGATATTAATTTTGTATTTTGCATGTTAATGATTTTTGGTAAAAGCTTAGTCAAATATGGTATAGTTTGACTTTCTAAAAATAATATAAGCCCTAAGCTTTGGGATGGAGGTAGTAGTATCTAGAGCTAAAACACATCTAGATACATCCGTATCTACAGATAGTTGAGTCAATTAATTTGGATCTGAGGGAGTATCAGATTCAGACTACATCATGGTAAGTTGGTTAAAAAAATTACCCCTGGGCGGTCCCTGCCCAGCTCGGCAGTGGCATTTCGCTTCTTGTGCTGCAGATCTGGCCATGCTCCTGCAGCAGGTGGGGCGCTATCGTTCCCCATAGCCTCAGCACGGAACCTGGAGGTACCAACCTGATACAAAGAATATAGATCATGGTGTCACAGAGGCTTTACGCACAAACAGCTGAAGACATGTGCTACTTTAAGCATTTTCCAGAACAGGAACAGATTGAGGATGCAGACAGACAGAGTGGATAAGCAAACGGAGTACCTGCTTTGCGGGGCTGGGGACGCAGCTCAGGCTCAGCCAACTGCCCACATGCGTGGTGGCCTTACGCTCCATTGCCCCCCCACCACCATCGAGGTCTTCCCTTTCCTGTACAAGCTGACAAAAGATACATTGAGGATCAGCAGAAACTACAAGGGTTGCAAATGTCGACAAATAAAGGAAGAACACCCCAATCCAAGCAAAGGTAGCCCCCGCCCCCACCCCCATCCGCATCAATCACTCCCAGCGCGAGGGTGACCAGAAAGACACCCCTTCGCCCAGAATAGGAAATAGATGCGCAAGATATCGAGGTGAGGAAAAAAGAACCGATCTCGAGAAAGGATAGAACATTACTAGTACTACCTAATCCGCTTGGTCTAGATGCAGCTTGCCCCTCCAAGCTGGATGCCTGGACGGTGGAGGCGAAAGGAGGGGATCGAGCTAGCGGCTTGCATCCGTCGGCTGTCGGCACTCGATCGGGAGAGACAAGGGGGGCTACATAAAGGGGAGGGGTAACATATTTTATTACACAGTGAACTTACTGATGTGACTAGTCATTACATGTCTCACTGAAACTGGGGCCCATAGTGTGGCACCCCAAATTCACTTGAACCTGCCCAGCGGGACGCATTGGCGCGTCAAGAAAACCCCAGAATTATAGCGGGGAAATGAAACATTTCACAAAAATTCAAAATTCAAGCACACTGCCACGCGCCAAGCACGCGGGCTGTTCCTTCATCTTCCTCGGTTCCTCCTCCCCTATCCGAAAAAACCCCAAATCCCAAGCTCAAACAACAACAAAAAAACCCCAAATCCCCTGGCCGCCATGCATGTCCTCGTTAACCCGCTGGAGATCATTCCCGGACGAGGCGGACCCCCCGCCCTGAGATCCCGAGTTCGTCCGTTCCGTCCACCTCGAGGCACTGCGTGCTGTCTCGCAGCGGCGGCTTGAGGGCGCTTGATGACCCACAAGTATAGGGGATCGCAACAGTCTTCGAGGGAAGTAAAACCCAATTTATTGATTCGACACAAGGGGAGACAAAGAACACTTGGAAGCCTTAACAGCGGAGTTGTTAATTCAGCTGCACCTGGAAACAGACTTGCTCGCAAGAGTTTATCAGTAGTAATAGTTTTATAGCAGTAGCAGTAGTGAAATAACAGCAGCAGAGTAACAAAGACAGCAGTAGTGATTTTAGTAAACAGCAGGATTAAAATACTGTAGGCACGGGGACGGATGAACGGGCATTGCATGGATGAGAGAAACTCATGTAACAATCATAGCAGGGCATTTGCAGATAATAATAAAACGGTGTCCAAATACAAAGCAATCAATAGGCATGTGTTCCATATATAGTCGTGCGTGCTCGCAATGAGAAACTTGCACAACATCTTTTGTCCTACCAGCCGGTGGCAGCCGGGCCTCAAGGGAAACTACTGGATATTAAGGTACTCCTTTTAATAGAGTACCGGAGCAAAGCATTAACACTCCGTGAACACATGTGATCCTCACATCACTACCATCCCCTCCGGTTGTCCCAATTCTTGTCACTTCGGGGCCATTGGTTCCGGACAGCGACATGTGTATACAACTTATAGGTAAGACCATAAACAATAAATATCTTGATGAAACAATAACATGTTCAGATCTGAGATCATGGCACTCGGGCCCTAGTGACAAGCATTAAGCATAACAAGTTGCAACAATATCATCAAAGTACCAATTACGGACACTAGGCACTATGCCCTAACAATCTTATGCTATTACATGACCAATCTCATCCAATCCCTACCATCCCCTTCGGCCTACAGCGGGGGAATTACTCACACATGGATGGGGGAAACATGGCTGGTTGATGTAGAGGCGTTGGCGGTGATGGCGGCGATGATCTCCTCCAATTCCCCGTCCCGGCGGAGTGCCAGAACGGAGACTTCTGGCTCCCGCGACGGAGTTTCGCGATGTGGCGGCGTTCTGGAGGGTTTCTGGCGACTTCGACTTCTCCCCGTGCGTTTTTAGGTCGAGGCCAATAAGTAGTCCGAAGGAGGGCGTCGGAGGCCGGCCGAGGGGGCCACACCACATGGCCGCGCGGGCCCCCCCTGGGCCGCGCCGCCCTATGGTGTGGGGCCCTCGGGCCTCCACCTGAGTTGACCTTCTGGCTCCGTCAGTATTCTGGAAAAATAGGGCCTTCTGCATAAATTCCGAGGATTTTCCCGAAAGTTGGATTTCTGCACAAAAACGAGACACCAGAACAGTTCTGCTGAAAACAGCGTTAGTCCGTGTTAGTTGTATCCAAAATACACAAATTAGAGGTAAAACAATAGCAAAAGTGTTCGGGAAAGTAGATACGTTTTGGACGTATCAACTCCCCCAAGCTTAGCTTATTGCTTGTCCTCAAGCAATTCAGTTAACAACTGAGCGATAAAAGAACTTTCACGAACACATTTGCTCATATGATGTATATATTCTCATGCTATGGCTAATACTTAAATAGTTCATAGTGAGATACATGCAAATAAGATCATCTAACAGCTATGTCAATCATGAAGAGGTACCAACAATTAATAATAAGCATCATGAATCATGTATGTAAGCAGGATTGCAATGTTCATAAGAGAGTATGATAAAGTGGTGTCTCACTTGCCCGTATTTGATCGGCAAAACATAAATGCCCAGGCACCTCTGGAGTTCATAGAAAGACTAGAAGTAGTGATTGTCAAAGATAAAAGCATCAAAGTTATACCACAATCAATCATATTTTGAGACAAGCATATTATACTAAGAATGATAGTTGTGCTCTCAAGATAGTGCTCAAAGAAATAATGGAGACACAACATAGAAGTAAAAGATTGACCCTTCGCAGAGGGAAGCAGGGATTAACATGCGCTAGAGCTTTTCATTTTTGAAATCAGGAGTAAAATCATTTTGAGAGGTGTTTGTTGTTGTCAACGAATGGTAATGGGTACACCAACTACCTCGCCAACCGGACTTTCAAGAGCGGCTCCCATGAATTATTTGCATATTTATGTGGCACTCCTTCCAACCTTTCTTACACAAACCATGGCTAACCGAATCCTCGGGTGCCTGCCAACAATCTCATACCATGAAGGAGTGCCTTTTTATTTTAGTTTTATTATGATGATGACACTCCCCCCAACCTTTGCTTACACAAGCCATGGCTAACCGAATCCTTCGGGTGCCGTCCATCAATCACAAACCATGGAGGAGTGTCTATTTAAGTTAATTAATTTGGGACTGGGAATCCCATTGCCAACTCTTTTTGCAAAATTATTGGATAAGCGGATGTGCCACTAGTCCATGTGAGAGTCCGTCAAAAGTAAATGACAAGGTTGAAAGCTAAACACCACATACTTCCTCATGAGCTATGAAACATAAACACAAATTGAGAAGCATTTTGAAGGTTTTAAAGGTAGCGCATGAGAATTTACTTGGAATGGTTTGAAATGCCATGCATAGGTATTTATGGTGGACACTTTGGAACAACTTGGTTTTCAGGTGTTTGGAAGCACGAGCAGCGTTCCCGCTCAGTACAAGTGAAGGCTAGCAATAGACTAGGGAGCGACAAATCAAGAGAGCAGTAACTGTCATAATCATGCTTGCGGCAAAATAAATTAACGGAGGCATAAAATTGATACAAGAACTCTGAAGCAATATAGATCATCGAGGCTTAATTGACTTTTTGTTCAGTCATATGCATGCGTGAGCATGTGCCAAGTCGATATAAATGAATTATTCAGAGGAGGATACCGCAATGCCATACTTACTTATGAATAAAACGATGCAAGCAAACATTCATGACATGCTACTCATATTAATAGATTGGAGCTAAACATGAGAGATCATAAACTACTAGACTTTCTCAAATAACATATACCTCACATGAACCAACTAAGCATGCTCACATGGATGAGTATATGTACAAAAATGAAAACAAATAGAGTTCATACCAGCCTCTCACCACAATCAGATTGTCGTAGATCGTCATTATTGCCTTTCACTTGTGTAGCTTGGATAATATGAAATGAAAAGCACGCTCCAGCCACCGAAGACCATTGAACTCAAGATGAACTTTACAAACCAAAGAAGAACAGCAAATATTTTTGGTGTTTTTGAATTAGAAACAAGAACAAAAGGAAACAAGCAAACAAAGCAAAATCTTTTTGGGTTTTCTTGTAGCAAACTAGCAATAGCAAATAAAGCGAAACAAATGCAAGAAACCAAAGCAAACAAATTATGAAGAGAAACAACAGAAATATTTTTGGTCTTTTTGTGTTTTGGAAAGGAAACAAAGCAAAAACAAGAAAATAAAAACTAAAAGAAACACATAACAGCAGGATGACAGAAATCTGCCAAAACCTGACAGCAGTACAGAAATCGATTTTTACAAAAATCTTACGTTGCTCAGCTCGAAAAGTGTTCAACTAATGAAAGTTAGATAACAACCTGGGGAACCTGCACAAAAATTGGCAGCTCAAAATAACGTTCTGGCTGTGCGCACGAATTTTTCTAGTAACAGTCCAGAATCTGTTTTCAGGCAGCACTTCCCCAAATATCATCTTCCTCTCATTAGAAAACCACTCAAACGAACAAAACAAATATGTACAAGTATCCAGCAATCATAATATGCAAAGAATGAGTGATGCCGGTATACCTCCCCCCAAGATTAGGCTTTTGGCCTAAGTGGAGTTCAATCCCATCGAGACCATGAGGTAGTATCTCCGTAGTATGACGAAGATGGATCGTATTCCGGGCATGTGCTAGAAGAAGCACCCGGATACGTGACGGTGTAATCGTGGGAGGCCTCGGCGTCCTCGGAGTCATGCTGCTGGTGGAAGTCTTGTATCTTCATATGTTCATCCACCTCCTCCTTAGTGCACGACCATGATTGCCTGTCAATACTGAACAAACCTGGTTGGGGAAGAGGGATTTCCTTCTCATCCCCGTCAGCAAACAACATTCTATAGACCATATTATCTAAAGTAGAATCAGTGGTAACAAAATGATGACTCTTCATAGCAGCAATATCGAGTCTCCTAGGGGCCAATGGCACATCATTAGGATCAAGAGGAAGCCTTAGATATGTTAAAACGCGCAGTGCAATAGTTCCTCCAAAAATAGGCCCTCTATTAGACAGGCGGCGAGCAATAAGAGAACCAAGGTGATAAGATGTCCGACCAGTAAGTGCAATATTCAAGAAAGCAAGATGGTAACTAGAAATATTGCTGGTGTTCTCCCTACCAAGAATGCTAGTAGCAATGTAATATGCAAAATACTTAATGGCGGGGAGTTGAATGTTCCTTATCTTGCCACGCTGAATGGTGCGACAATCATCATCGGTAATCCCTCGATAGAGCTCCAACAAGTCCCGGGGGTTGTCATCAATCCTACTTGCTGTACCTACAGGGGCAATATCCAATGCACGACAAAAATCTTCCAATCCCATAGTAACAGGATTACCATAGATCTTGAATGCAACTGTCGGCTCATATTGCTTGTTGTGGAACTTGAAGCTCTCGACGAAGATTTTGGTGAGCATGTAGTATTGCTCCCTTTCATCTCCCACATAGGTGGCTAAGCCCGCCCTATTGACAAGGGTGAAGAAATCCTCCAATATCCCTGCATTCCTCAGAAAATCATAGCATGGAAAAGACGAAGCATTAGGAGCCTCGTTGTCCTCTTCGGGCGCGAAGCTAGGCGTGATGATATCCTCGTTGTACGATCGCCTAAGCCGGGTGGCGGCCCTAGAAGGCCTCCCGGTGCTGGTTGTTCCTTTCTTGAACAACTCTCCAAAGTTGAACTTCTGCATCTCTTCTCTGAAATTTTCAACAAGTGATATAAATTTGATTTGGTGACATATAATTGAGGGAAACTACCATAGGAACTTGCTAGAGTACTAATCATGCATCAAAACTAGTTTATACAACTTAGAACAAGCATGCAAGCTCACTAAACATGTTACCTACAGCAGCAAAATATTCAAGATATACTCAACCAAACAAAATTCTACTTGGATAGGCGGAGGAGTCACATACCGAAGAGCAAATGTGCCAAATTTCAGACAAAAATCTGGGCTGAGCAAAGAGATCGAGAAATCTGGAGCTCTTGAGCAAAAACACGAGTGAGAGGAACCTGGTGCGAGTTTTTTCGGGAGAGAGAAGATGTTGGGAGAAAGAGATGAGATAGTGGGGCAAGGAGGGACCCACACCACAGGGTGGCGCGCCCCCCTCCTTGGCCGCGCCGGCCTGTGGTGTGGCACCCTGTGGTGCCCCACAGGTCATCCTCTGGTGCTCCCAGGTGCCTCGTCGAAAAATAGGACCAACGGTATAATTTTTGTGAATTTTTGAAAACTTTGAAAAATGCACATTTCTGGGTAATTAGTTTATTATTACTGGCCAGGAAAAAATTTGAAATCTCCAATTAACTAAGGAACTTTGCAAATTAAAAATGCTACAGCAACTAGAGCAAGTGGAGGAAGAAAGAGATGTTGTTTACCTCCTCTATGCATATAAAAAGTATTTGTTAACAAGGTTGATCAAGTCTTGCCACCAAATAAATTTTACATAGCATAAGAAGAAATAAACCTCAAATCAATCATGTTACCTTGAATTGTATTGATATGGATCCAATCACGAGAGTCTGATATTCTTCCTTAGGCTCATATATAGGACAATCAATAGTTCCCACTTTGATAGTTCTCACATTAAAAATAGTATTGACTCCACATACTTTATCAATCTTCTTAGGGAAATAGACGGTATGCTCCTTATCATCAACATTAAAAGCAACCTTCCCTTTATTGCAATCAATAACAGCCCCTGCGGTGTTAAGAAAAGTTCTCCCAAGAATAATAGACATATTATCATCTTCATGCATTTCCAACACAACAAAATCAGTTAATATCAAGCAGTTAGTAGTAACTTGAACAGGAACATCCTCACATATACCAACAGGAATAACAGTAGATTTATCAGCCATTTGCAAAGATATATCAGTAGGTATCAACTTATCTAAGTAAAGTATCTTATAAAGAGAAAAAGGCATAACACTAACACCGGCTCCCAAGTCACATAGAGCAGTTTTAACATAATTATTCTTAATAGAACAAGGAATAGTAGGTATACCTGGGTCGCCCAACTTCTTTGGAACTTTGCCATTGAAAGAGTAATTAGCAAGCATAGTGGAAATTTCCTTATTGGGGATTTTCCTTTTGTTAGTAACAATATCTTTCATATACTTTGAATAAGGTGGCAATTTAATAGCATCAGTCAAAGGGATTTGCAAGAATAAAGGTTTCATCCAATCGCAAAATTTATTATAGTGTTCTTCTTCCTTTGATTTCAGTTTCTTAGCAGGAAAATGCATTTGCTTTTGAACCCAAGGTTCTCTTTCATTACCATGTTTCTCAGCAATAAAGTCTTCTTTAGTGTACTTTTTATTTTTAGCATGCTTTTCAGGTTCTTCAACCTCTTCTTTATCAGGAGTATCATTCTTATCATTATCTTTATCATGTTCATTACCACTTTCAGTTTTAGCATCAGAAATAGAAATACTATTAGGATCATTAGCAGGTTCAGAGGATTCTACAACATTTTTATGTTTCTTCTTCTTTTTCTTCTTAGAAGGAGCACTAGGTTCAATGCGTTGAGAATCTTGTTCAATTCTTTTGGGATGCCCTTCAGGATATAGAGGATCCTGGGTAGAGACACCACCTCTAGTTGTTACTTCATAAGCATGTTTCTCTTTAGAATTATTCCCCAACAAGTCATTTTGCACTTTAGTGAGTTGATCAATTTGAGTTTGAACCATATGAAAATGTTTAACAAGCATCTTAACATCATTGGAGGTTCTCTCTACAATATCATGCAATTCACTAATAGCTCGAGAATTTTCCATTAAATGATTCTCTACTCTCATATTAAAATTTTCTTGCTTAACAATATAATTATCAAACTCATCTAAGCATTGTGCAGGAGGTTTCGAATACGGAATATCTTCCCTAGTAAAGCGTTGAAGGGAGTTTACCTCAATCATTGATGAAGGGGGAATTATCTCACATATATCTTCTATGGGAGGAAGATTCTTCACATCTTCAGATTTAATACCTTTCTTCTTGAGAGACTTCTTGGCTTCCCTCATATCTTCATCATTTAATTTAATCAAACCCCTCTTCTTTAATATTGGCGTTGAAGTTGGTTCAGGCGTAGTCCAATCATCATGATTCCGGCCTATTTTAGCCAATAATTCTTCAGCGTCGTCTGGAGTTCTTTTCCTGAAAACACAACCAGCACAACTATCCAGGTATGCCCTAGACTCAACGGTTAGTCCACTATAAAATATATCAAGTAAATCATGCTTTTCCAAATCATGGTCAGGCCGAGCTCTAATAAGAGAGCAAAATCTCGCCCAAGCCTCAGGCAATTTCTCTCCATCTTCCTGGTCAAAATTATAAATTCTCTGCAAAGCAATATGTTGAGCACTAGCAGGAAAGTATTTACGGAAGAAAACATCAAGCAATTCTTTTGGACTTTTAATAGAATTAGGTGGCAAACTATTATACCAAGTTTTAGCGTCATCCTTTAATGAGAATGGAAAGATTTTAGCAACAAAGTAAGTACGCATCTTGACATCATCAGAAAACAAGCTACTTAGAGTAGATAACTCAATCATGTGTTCAACAACACTTTCTTTTTCAGTACCACAAAAGGGTGTTTTCTCAACAATAGCTATATGAGATAGATCAAGAGAAAAATCATAATCTTTATCCTTAATGTTTATAGGAGATGTGGCAAACTTAGGATCAGGAGACAGTTTATATCTAACAGCATGTTCTGCAAGCAACTTTTTAATTTTTCTTGCATCAGTAGTAGCATTGCATTTTTCAATAAAATCATCATTAAGCTCCACATAATCTTCATCAGGATCATCACCAAAATAATCAAGTTCAGGTGAATTAACAGGTGTAGTAGCATTAGGAGTTTCAGTATTTTCAATTTGTCTAGACCTAGCAATCGTAGCATCTAGAAAGGATCCCAATGAACCACTATCATCAAGCACAGCAGAAATATTATCAATATTATGAGAGTTTTCAGATTCAGCAGAAGTACTCGCATGTGAAGCATGTGGCGGTGAAACAAGTTTATCAATCACAGATGGTGAATCAAGTGTAGCGGAGGTACTCATAATTGTACCTTTTCTTGTAGTGGATGGCAATATGGCGATTTTAGAATCGCGAGGTTTACCCATGATGGAGAATTTGCAGCGAACAATATTAATCCAAGTGAACTTCCAAATAAAGCTATGCTCCCCGGCAACGGTGCCAGAAAATAGTCTTGATGACCCACAAGTATAGGGGATCGCAACAGTCTTCGAGGGAAGTAAAACCCAATTTATTGATTCGACACAAGGGGAGACAAAGAACACTTGGAAGCCTTAACAGCGGAGTTGTCAATTCAGCTGCACCTGGAAACAGACTTGCTCGCAAGAGTTTATCAGTAGTAACCGTTTTATAGCAGTAGCTGTAGTGAAATAACAGCAGCAGAGTAACAAAGACAGCAGTAGTGATTTTAGTAAACAGCAGGATTAAAATACTGTAGGCACGGGGATGGATGAACGGGCATTGCATGGATGAGAGAAACTCATGTAACAATCATAGCAGGGCATTTGCAGATAATAATAAAACGGTGTCCAAATACAAAGCAATCAATAGGCATGTGTTCCATATATAGTCGTGCGTGCTCGCAATGAGAAACTTGCACAACATCTTTTGTCCTACCAGCCGGTGGCAGCCGGGCCTCAAGGGAAACTACTGGATATTAAGGTACTCCTTTTAATAGAGTACCGGAGCAAAGCATTAACACTCCGTGAACACATGTGATCCTCACATCACTACCATCCCCTCCGGTTGTCCCAATTCTTGTCACTTCGGGGCCATTGGTTCCGGACAGCGACATGTGTATACAACTTATAGGTAAGACCATAAACAATAAATATCTTGATGAAACAATAACATGTTCAGATCTGAGATCATGGCACTCGGGCCCTAGTGACAAGCATTAAGCATAACAAGTTGCAACAATATCATCAAAGTACCAATTACGGACACTAGGCACTATGCCCTAACAATCTTATGCTATTACATGACCAATCTCATCCAATCCCTACCATCCCCTTCGGCCTACAGCGGGGGAATTACTCACACATGGATGGGGGAAACATGGCTGGTTGATGTAGAGGCGTTGGCGGTGATGGCGGCGATGATCTCCTCCAATTCCCCGTCCCGGCGGAGTGCCAGAACGGAGACTTCTGGCTCCCGCGACGGAGTTTCGCGATGTGGCGGCGTTCTGGAGGGTTTCTGGCGACTTCGACTTCTCCCCGTGCGTTTTTAGGTCGAGGCCAATAAGTAGTCCGAAGGAGGGCGTCGGAGGCCGGCCGAGGGGGCCACACCACATGGCCGCGTGGGCCCCCCCTGGGCCGCGCCGCCCTATGGTGTGGGGCCCTCGGGCCTCCACCTGAGTTGACCTTCTGGCTCCGTCAGTATTCTGGAAAAATAGGGCCTTCTGCATAAATTCCGAGGATTTTCCCGAAAGTTGGATTTCTGCACAAAAACGAGACACCAGAACAGTTCTGCTGAAAACAGCGTTAGTCCGTGTTAGTTGTATCCAAAATACACAAATTAGAGGTAAAACAATAGCAAAAGTGTTCGGGAAAGTAGATACGTTTTGGACGTATCAACTCCCCCCAAGCTTAGCTTATTGCTTGTCCTCAAGCAATTCAGTTAACAACTGAGCGATAAAAGAACTTTCACGAACACATTTGCTCATATGATGTATATATTCTCATGCTATGGCTAATACTTAAATAGTTCATAGTGAGATACATGCAAATAAGATCATCTAACAGCTATGTCAATCATGAAGAGGTACCAACAATTAATAATAAGCATCATGAATCATGTATGTAAGCAGGATTGCAATGTTCATAAGAGAGTATGATAAAGTGGTGTCTCACTTGCCCGTATTTGATCGGCAAAACATAAATGCCCAGGCACCTCTGGAGTTCATAGAAAGACTAGAAGTGGTGATTGTCAAAGATAAAAGCATCAAAGTTATACCACAATCAATCATATTTTGAGACAAGCATATTATACTAAGAATGATAGTTGTGCTCTCAAGATAGTGCTCAAAGAAATAATGGAGACACAACATAGAAGTAAAAGATTGACCCTTCGCAGAGGGAAGCAGGGATTAACATGCGCTAGAGCTTTTCATTTTTGAAATCAGGAGTAAAATCATTTTGAGAGGTGTTTGTTGTTGTCAACGAATGGTAATGGGTACACCAACTACCTCGCCAACCGGACTTTCAAGAGCGGCTCCCATGAATTATTTGCATATTTATGTGGCACTCCTTCCAACCTTTCTTACACAAACCATGGCTAACCGAATCCTCGGGTGCCTGCCAACAATCTCATACCATGAAGGAGTGCCTTTTTATTTTAGTTTTATTATGATGATGACACTCCCCCCAACCTTTGCTTACACAAGCCATGGCTAACCGAATCCTTCGGGTGCCGTCCATCAATCACAAACCATGGAGGAGTGTCTATTTAAGTTAATTAATTTGGGACTGGGAATCCCATTGCCAACTCTTTTTGCAAAATTATTGGATAAGCGGATGTGCCACTAGTCCATGTGAGAGTCCGTCAAAAGTAAATGACAAGGTTGAAAGCTAAACACCACATACTTCCTCATGAGCTATGAAACATAAACACAAATTGAGAAGCATTTTGAAGGTTTTAAAGGTAGCGCATGAGAATTTACTTGGAATGGTTTGAAATGCCATGCATAGGTATTTATGGTGGACACTTTGGAACAACTTGGTTTTCAGGTGTTTGGAAGCACGAGCAGCGTTCCCGCTCAGTACAAGTGAAGGCTAGCAATAGACTAGGGAGCGACAAATCAAGAGAGCAGTAATGTCATAATCATGCTTGCGGCAAAATAAATTAACGGAGGCATAAAATTGATACAAGAACTCTGAAGCAATATAGATCATCGAGGCTTAATTGACTTTTTGTTCAGTCATATGCATGCGTGAGCATGTGCCAAGTCGATATAAATGAATTATTCAGAGGAGGATACCGCAATGCCATACTTACTTATGAATAAAACGATGCAAGCAAACATTCATGACATGCTACTCATATTAATAGATTGGAGCTAAACATGAGAGATCATAAACTACTAGACTTTCTCAAATAACATATACCTCACATGAACCAACTAAGCATGCTCACATGGATGAGTATATGTACAAAAATGAAAACAAATAGAGTTCATACCAGCCTCTCACCACAATCAGATTGTCGTAGATCGTCATTATTGCCTTTCACTTGTGTAGCTTGGATAATATGAAATGAAAAGCACGCTCCAGCCACCGAAGACCATTGAACTCAAGATGAACTTTACAAACCAAAGAAGAACAGCAAATATTTTTGGTGTTTTTGAATTAGAAACAAGAACAAAAGGAAACAAGCAAACAAAGCAAAATCTTTTTGGGTTTTCTTGTAGCAAACTAGCAATAGCAAATAAAGCGAAACAAATGCAAGAAACCAAAGCAAACAAATTATGAAGAGAAACAACAGAAATATTTTTGGTCTTTTTGTGTTTTGGAAAGGAAACAAAGCAAAAACAAGAAAATAAAAACTAAAAGAAACACATAACAGCAGGATGACAGAAATCTGCCAAAACCTGATAGCAGTACAGAAATCGATTTTTAAAAAAATCTTACGTTGCTCAGCTCGAAAAGTGTTCAACTAATGAAAGTTAGATAACAACCTGGGGAACCTGCACAAAAATTGGCAGCTCAAAATAACGTTCTGGCTGTGCGCACGAATTTTTCTAGTAACAGTCCAGAATCTGTTTTCAGGCAGCACTTCCCCAAATATCATCTTCCTCTCATTAGAAAACCACTCAAACGAACAAAACAAATATGTACAAGTATCCAGCAATCATAATATGCAAAGAATGAGTGATGCCGGTATACCTCCCCCCAAGATTAGGCTTTTGGCCTAAGTGGAGTTCAATCCCATCGAGACCATGAGGTAGTATCTCCGTAGTATGACGAAGATGGATCGTATTCCGGGCATGTGCTAGAAGAAGCACCCGGATACGTGACGGTGTAATCGTGGGAGGCCTCGGCGTCCTCGGAGTCATGCTGCTGGTGGAAGTCTTGTATCTTCATATGTTCATCCACCTCCTCCTTAGTGCACGACCATGATTGCCTGTCAATACTGAACAAACCTGGTTGGGGAAGAGGGATTTCCTTCTCATCCCCATCAGCAAACAACATTCTATAGACCATATTATCTAAAGTAGAATCAGTGGTAACAAAATGATGACTCTTCATAGCAGCAATATCGAGTCTCCTAGGGGCCAATGGCACATCATTAGGATCAAGAGCAAGCCTTAGATATGTTAAAACGCGCAGTGCAATAGTTCCTCCAAAAATAGGCCCTCTATTAGACAGGCGGCGAGCAATAAGAGAACCAAGGTGATAAGATGTCCGACCAGTAAGTGCAATATTCAAGAAAGCAAGATGGTAACTAGAAATATTGCTGGTGTTCTCCCTACCAAGAATGCTAGTAGCAATGTAATATGCAAAATACTTAATGGCGGGGAGTTGAATGTTCCTTATCTTGCCACGCTGAATGGTGCGACAATCATCATCGGTAATCCCTCGATAGAGCTCCAACAAGTCCCGGGGTTGTCATCAATCCTACTTGCTGTACCTACAGGGGCAATATCCAATGCACGACAAAAATCTTCCAATCCCATAGTAACAGGATTACCATAGATCTTGAATGCAACTGTCGGCTCATATTGCTTGTTGTGGAACTTGAAGCTCTCGACGAAGATTTTGGTGAGCATGTAGTATTGCTCCCTTTCATCTCCCACATAGGTGGCTAAGCCCGCCCTATTGACAAGGGTGAAGAAATCCTCCAATATCCCTGCATTCCTCAGAAAATCATAGCATGGAAAAGACGAAGCATTAGGAGCCTCGTTGTCCTCTTCGGGCGCGAAGCTAGGCGTGATGATATCCTCGTTGTACGATCGCCTAAGCCGGGTGGCGGCCCTAGAAGGCCTCCCGGTGCTGGTTGTTCCTTTCTTGAACAACTCTCCAAAGTTGAACTTCTGCATCTCTTCTCTGAAATTTTCAACAAGTGATATAAATTTGATTTGGTGACATATAATTGAGGGAAACTACCATAGGAACTTGCTAGAGTACTAATCATGCATCAAAACTAGTTTATACAACTTAGAACAAGCATGCAAGCTCACTAAACATGTTACCTACAGCAGCAAAATATTCAAGATATACTCAACCAAACAAAATTCTACTTGGATAGGCGGAGGAGTCACATACCGAAGAGCAAATGTGCCAAATTTCAGACAAAAATCTGGGCTGAGCAAAGAGATCGAGAAATCTGGAGCTCTTGAGCAAAAACACGAGTGAGAGGAACCTGGTGCGAGTTTTTTCGGGAGAGAGAAGATGTTGGGAGAACGAGATGAGATAGTGGGGCAAGGAGGGACCCACACCACAGGGTGGCGCGCCCCCTCCTTGGCCGCGCCGGCTTGTGGTGTGGCACCCTGTGGTGCCCCACAGGTCATCCTCTCGGTGCTCCCAGGTGCCTCGTCGAAAAATAGGACCAACGGTATAATTTTTGTGAATTTTTGAAAACTTTGAAAAATGCACATTTCTGGGTAATTAGTTTATTATTACTGGCCAGGAAAAAATTTGAAATCTCCAATTAACTAAGGAACTTTGCAAATTAAAAATGCTACAGCAACTAGAGCAAGTGGAGGAAGAAAGAGATGTTGTTTACCTCCTCTATGCATATAAAAAGTATTTGTTAACAAGGTTGATCAAGTCTTGCCACCAAATAAATTTTACATAGCATAAGAAGAAATAAACCTCAAATCAATCATGTTACCTTGAATTGTATTGATATGGATCCAATCACGAGAGTCTGATATTCTTCCTTAGGCTCATATATAGGACAATCAATAGTTCCCACTTTGATAGTTCTCACATTAAAAATAGTATTGACTCCACATACTTTATCAATCTTCTTAGGGAAATAGACGGTATGCTCCTTATCATCAACATTAAAAGCAACCTTCCCTTTATTGCAATCAATAACAGCCCCTGCGGTGTTAAGAAAAGTTCTCCCAAGAATAATAGACATATTATCATCTTCATGCATTTCCAACACAACAAAATCAGTTAATATCAAGCAGTTAGTAGTAACTTGAACAGGAACATCCTCACATATACCAATAGGAATAACAGTAGATTTATCAGCCATTTGCAAAGATATATCAGTAGGTATCAACTTATCTAAGTAAAGTATCTTATAAAGAGAAAAAGGCATAACACTAACACCGGCTCCCAAGTCACATAGAGCAGTTTTAACATAATTATTCTTAATAGAACAAGGAATAGTAGGTATACCTGGGTCGCCCAACTTCTTTGGAACTTTGCCATTGAAAGAGTAATTAGCAAGCATAGTGGAAATTTCCTTATTGGGGATTTTCCTTTTGTTAGTAACAATATCTTTCATATACTTTGAATAAGGTGGCAATTTAATAGCATCAGTCAAAGGGATTTGCAAGAATAAAGGTTTCATCCAATCGCAAAATTTATTATAGTGTTCTTCTTCCTTTGATTTCAGTTTCTTAGCAGGAAAATGCATTTGCTTTTGAACCCAAGGTTCTCTTTCATTACCATGTTTCTCAGCAATAAAGTCTTCTTTAGTGTACTTTTTATTTTTAGCATGCTTTTCAGGTTCTTCAACCTCTTCTTTATCAGGAGTATCATTCTTATCATTATCTTTATCATGTTCATTACCACTTTCAGTTTTAGCATCAGAAATAGAAATACTATTAGGATCATTAGCAGGTTCAGAGGATTCTACAACATTTTTATGTTTCTTCTTCTTTTTCTTCTTAGAAGGAGCACTAGGTTCAATGCGTTGAGAATCTTGTTCAATTCTTTTGGGATGCCCTTCAGGATATAGAGGATCCTGGGTAGAGACACCACCTCTAGTTGTTACTTCATAAGCATGTTTCTCTTTAGAATTATTCCCCAACAAGTCATTTTGCACTTTAGTGAGTTGATCAATTTGAGTTTGAACCATATGAAAATGTTTAACAAGCATCTTAACATCATTGGAGGTTCTCTCTACAATATCATGCAATTCACTAATAGCTCGAGAATTTTCCATTAAATGATTCTCTACTCTCATATTAAAATTTTCTTGCTTAACAATATAATTATCAAACTCATCTAAGCATTGTGCAGGAGGTTTCGAATACGGAATATCTTCCCTAGTAAAGCGTTGAAGGGAGTTTACCTCAATCATTGATGAAGGGGGAATTATCTCACATATATCTTCTATGGGAGGAAGATTCTTCACATCTTCAGATTTAATACCTTTCTTCTTGAGAGACTTCTTGGCTTCCCTCATATCTTCATCATTTAATTTAATCAAACCCCTCTTCTTTAATATTGGCGTTGAAGTTGGTTCAGGCGTAGTCCAATCATCATGATTCCGGCCTATTTTAGCCAATAATTCTTCAGCGTCGTCTGGAGTTCTTTTCCTGAAAACACAACCAGCACAACTATCCAGGTATGCCCTAGACTCAACGGTTAGTCCACTATAAAATATATCAAGTAAATCATGCTTTTCCAAATCATGGTCAGGCCGAGCTCTAATAAGAGAGCAAAATCTCGCCCAAGCCTCAGGCAATTTCTCTCCATCTTCCTGGTCAAAATTATAAATTCTCTGCAAAGCAATATGTTGAGCACTAGCAGGAAAGTATTTACGGAAGAAAACATCAAGCAATTCTTTTGGACTTTTAATAGAATTAGGTGGCAAACTATTATACCAAGTTTTAGCGTCATCCTTTAATGAGAATGGAAAGATTTTAGCAACAAAGTAAGTACGCATCTTGACATCATCAGAAAACAAGCTACTTAGAGTAGATAACTCAATCATGTGTTCAACAACACTTTCTTTTTCAGTACCACAAAAGGGTGTTTTCTCAACAATAGCTATATGAGATAGATCAAGAGAAAAATCATAATCTTTATCCTTAATGTTTATAGGAGATGTGGCAAACTTAGGATCAGGAGACAGTTTATATCTAACAGCATGTTCTGCAAGCAACTTTTTAATTTTTCTTGCATCAGTAGTAGCATTGCATTTTTCAATAAAATCATCATTAAGCTCCACATAATCTTCATCAGGATCATCACCAAAATAATCAAGTTCAGGTGAATTAACAGGTGTAGTAGCATTAGGAGTTTCAGTATTTTCAATTTGTCTAGACCTAGCAATCGTAGCATCTAGAAAGGATCCCAATGAACCACTATCATCAAGCACGAGAAATATTATCAATATTATGAGAGTTTTCAGATTCAGCAGAAGTACTCGCATGTGAAGCATGTGGCGGTGAAACAAGTTTATCAATCACAGATGGTGAATCAAGTGTAGCGGAGGTACTCATAATTGTACCTTTTCTTGTAGTGGATGGCAATATGGCGATTTTAGAATCGCGAGGTTTACCCATGATGGAGAATTTGCAGCGAACAATATTAATCCAAGTGAACTTCCAAATAAAGCTATGCTCCCCGGCAACGGTGCCAGAAAATAGTCTTGATGACCCACAAGTATAGGGGATCGCAACAGTCTTCGAGGGAAGTAAAACCCAATTTATTGATTCGACACAAGGGGAGACAAAGAACACTTGGAAGCCTTAACAGCGGAGTTGTCAATTCAGCTGCACCTGGAAACAGACTTGCTCGCAAGAGTTTATCAGTAGTAACCGTTTTATAGCAGTAGCTGTAGTGAAATAACAGCAGCAGAGTAACAAAGACAGCAGTAGTGATTTTAGTAAACAGCAGGATTAAAATACTGTAGGCACGGGGATGGATGAACGGGCATTGCATGGATGAGAGAAACTCATGTAACAATCATAGCAGGGCATTTGCAGATAATAATAAAACGGTGTCCAAATACAAAGCAATCAATAGGCATGTGTTCCATATATAGTCGTGCGTGCTCGCAATGAGAAACTTGCACAACATCTTTTGTCCTACCAGCCGGTGGCAGCCGGGCCTCAAGGGAAACTACTGGATATTAAGGTACTCCTTTTAATAGAGTACCGGAGCAAAGCATTAACACTCCGTGAACACATGTGATCCTCACATCACTACCATCCCCTCCGGTTGTCCCAATTCTTGTCACTTCGGGGCCATTGGTTCCGGACAGCGACATGTGTATACAACTTATAGGTAAGACCATAAACAATAAATATCTTGATGAAACAATAACATGTTCAGATCTGAGATCATGGCACTCGGGCCCTAGTGACAAGCATTAAGCATAACAAGTTGCAACAATATCATCAAAGTACCAATTACGGACACTAGGCACTATGCCCTAACAATCTTATGCTATTACATGACCAATCTCATCCAATCCCTACCATCCCCTTCGGCCTACAGCGGGGGAATTACTCACACATGGATGGGGGAAACATGGCTGGTTGATGTAGAGGCGTTGGCGGTGATGGCGGCGATGATCTCCTCAATTCCCCGTCCGGCGGAGTGCCGAACGGAGACCACGGCTCCCGCGACGGAGTTTCGCGATGTGGCGGCGTTCTGGAGGGTTTCTGGCGACTTCGACTTCTCCCCGTGCGTTTTTAGGTCGAGGCCAATAAGTAGTCCGAAGGAGGGCGTCGGAGGCCGGCCGAGGGGGCCACACCACATGGCCGCGCGGGCCCCCTCTGGGCCGCGCCGCCCTATGGTGTGGGGCCCTCGGGCCTCCACCTGAGTTGACCTTCTGGCTCCGTCAGTATTCTGGAAAAATAGGGCCTTCTGCATAAATTCCGAGGATTTTCCCGAAAGTTGGATTTCTGCACAAAAACGAGACACCAGAACAGTTCTGCTGAAAACAGCGTTAGTCCGTGTTAGTTGTATCCAAAATACACAAATTAGAGGTAAAACAATAGCAAAAGTGTTCGGGAAAGTAGATACGTTTTGGACGTATCAGCGCTGCAGAGGAAGTTCCGCCGGAAAGTGCTCATGGCAACCGTGCAAGCTCACCGGCGTGCTGTATCCCGAGAGGAACTGGTCAAAGCTTTGCTATTCACAAAAAAAAGCGAGCCAAGATCTGGTCAAAGCTTCGTCGATGGCTTGCCGCGAGAGGCTTGGAGTCCAGAGTCAATAAACTAGCTGCTCGAGGACTTGGGCGGTTTACACCGATTCATATTAACTGACTCAAGTTTGTTAGTCTAGTTAACAAATGCATCTAGATACATCCATATCTAGACAAAATTGAGTCAATTAATATGAATCAGAGGGAAGTGCCTGAAAGTGTTTTAATGCTACCAATTAATGCGCTGGCAGGACTGGCTGTAGAAGTAATTGTGCTACTACTCATACGATGAACTGATTGTGTGGGTGTCAAATTTTGCAATGCGATCATCCACTTAATGCTTAATTATAGTTCTAGCGCCAAAGGCATACAAATCATAACAAAGATAGTACATACTACAGCACCAGAACATAAGAGTACGAATCATAAAGTCGCTCAACATTTTGCATCAGGGCTGGGTGGTCCTGAGACTACCGGGACACCCCTGATGATCTCCGGGCGTGCATCCACTTCAACGCAAAGCTGTGTACTCGGTCCACGGCCTCCTTCTGTAGGCTGGATAATCTCAGGTGCAGGACCTTCGTCTATGAAAGGCTCGTCATCAGTACCATCCACAGGTGCATCAGGGCTGGGTGGTCTTGAGACTACCCGGACGCCCCTGATGATCTCTGGGCGTGCATCCACTTCAACGCAAAGCTGTGTACTCGGTCCACGGCCTCCTTATGTAGGCTAGATAATCTCAGGTGCAAGACCTTCGTCTATCAAAGGCTCGTCATCAGTACCATCCACAGGTGCATCAAACTGAGATTCATCTTCAAATCTCCCATCAAACTGAGAGACCTCTTCAACTCTATGCTTCTGCAATTAGTACATCAACACATTAGACAAACATCTAAGGGATGGAACCTGAACAAATGCCGTTTTACATATTTACCTTCTCATCTGGCACAGCACATGTCCCAGAGCTGAAACCCGTTTCCTGAAGCAAGCGTTTTTTCTCTCCTTCCCGTCCATCCATCTGCAACAAGTTAAATTTGAGTACAGAACCTTGCACAGCAATGCAAACTATTGATCGAAACAGCGGCAACATCAATATAAATAATTAACTACATATGCCAGCACACATACAGTGTGAGCAAGATCTGCTTCTCCCGCTGATGGATCATTATATGGTTCACCATGATAAACCCACCTAACATATGTGCGGTCCATCCCAAAAATGTGTAAATGATCTTCCACTACATGGTGAGGCCTCTTCTCACCATTCATACATGTGCAACGCGGGCAATACACGTCCAGGTTGTGACCGTCATGAGCTCTAATAGACCCCATAAAGGGTTGAACACCATTTATATATGAAGGGGAACATAAGTGTCCATGCAGTATCCAAGTTCTGTCCATCTGTTTAATTATGAGATACAATGGTTGGTGATTAATTTAAGGCGAAGTAGGAAATGTATATCCATCGAGTACAAAACTATACCAGTACATGATTATGCATTTCAGCAATCATGTCGAGTACAAAACAAAAAATGCCCATCGACATTTTAGCAAACAGATCGTGTATAAAACTCTGCCATGGCATTTCAGCAAATTAACGGATTGAGTGCAGAACTGACTCTATATGCCCACGCAAATGAACAAATTGATCGAGGACAAATCGAGCGGAAAACTATAAAGTGCCAATTAGTTCGAGCATACTGACGATTTTTTTAGCAGCATCAAGAAAATATAAATCGTTAGGCCGTCTTGCCCGATGCATGATTGAGCTAGAGATAGCAGCCCTACCGTGGATCAACTTGACCGCCGGTGCGTCTCGAGAAGAACGACGGGGAGGGGAAGCTTCTTCTTCGCACGGACTGGACGGGGAGGGGAAGCTCTTCGCACGGACGGGGATAAGTTGTGTAGCGGTTGGTGGGGGGTCATGCGGCCGGGCCGCCCGATAGGTGGTGTTTAATGGAGTTGCGTGTGTAATTTTCCGTGCGCAAGGTTGAGGAATAGGCGGTTCCCTTTGCCGCGCGCACAATTCAAACTATCCCGCCCATGTAGTTTAAATTCGCCCTATTTTCGTTAAATCGACATAAAGTCATGTGAGTGGGTGGAAATTAGCAAAGTTGATTGAAAAATAGTAAAACTCTGGAATTATCCTTTAAATATGCTCTACTTCGTGTGAAAATCGGGGTGTGGAGGCATGTTGAGCTGTTTTATTTTTTACTTTCTTCATTAAAACTCCCATTTTATGCACTTTGGATGGAAAGAAATCATTTGTACATAAATTTTGACAGCGCCATTTGCAAATATTAATTGTTTTACATGCCAAGATGCACCCATCCACCAAATATGGGGCAAAAGTTTATCACAATCTAGATATATATGTATAATTAGTGAGGGACCCCTTTTGATTTTGTGCAATTTCCACTAATTAGCTAGAGAGAAGGGGTCAATTAATTAGGCCATGTTAGGGGCTATGTGTTTTAGATTAGGGTTGTGTGGATTCAAATACAACTTCTTTATTTGTGTGCTATGATTAATCAAAACTAGACCGATCGACTGCGCACACATTATTAGAGGCACATGCCTTTGCGCACAAAGTGCATGTGTGTGTTATTGGCCACCAACGAGAGAGCGGCGAGAGAGCGGTGAGAGAGCGATTGAAATCCCCAAATTAAACACATATATAAGCATGCATGGTTAGGCCATGCATGCATATTAATTATATATATTGTGAGGCAAATTAATTAAAGTGTGTTTTCATTTCAGACCTTGTCAAAATTCAAGTTAATTAATTGAATTATCAGTACTTATTATATAATTAATGAATCCCAATAATGTCTATATATATATATGTTCGATATAGGCCATATATTAATTGGGGTTATATAATCTAGGGTTTACTAGCTATATATATATATAGCAAGGTTTTATTAGATTGGGTTATTAATTAGCTTGGGGTTATGTGTTTTAACGAGGGTTTGATTAGCTAAGGTTAGTTTTCTATATATATACGGTTTAGGGTTTAGGGTTAATGGCACATATATTTAATTAGAGGACCGCGAGGACCCCTGGACTGCTTGATGCGCAATTAAGGATAGTCGTTGGCCTATAGCTAGCTATATAGGGTTTTATGGTTTATTTAGAGGGTTTATATGTTAGGATTAATTATAACTTGTTGTGAATTAAATTACAACTTTTTTATTAGTGTGCTACACAATTAATCAAAACTCTAGCTAGATCGATCGAGTGTGCACAGACATGCACTATTAGAGGCACCCGCCTTTGCGCGTAAAGTGCAAGCATAATGTGTGTCGTTGCGCTGGCCACACCAATCGATAAAGAGAGAGATAGAGATTAGAGATTATTGAAATCGCCAAGAATGTTCAAATATATAGATCGAGAGAGAGAGATTGAAATATATATATATACATCCCCAAGAATATGTTCAAATATATATTGAAATATATGCACGAATGATATGCAAGGTATGCCATGCGCACATGCACACTAATTATATATATATTATGAGACAACTTAATCAAATGTGTTTTCATTCGAGATCGAGAACTTGTCAAAAATCAAGTTAATTAATTTATCAGCGCTAATTAGTTGGTCGCCTGCTTGATGCGCAATTAAGTGTCGTTGGCCTATATATGTAGGGTTTAATTAGGGTTTAGGGTTTAGGGTTAGCTAGGGGTTAGGGTTAGGGTTTAGGGTTTAGGGTTTAGAGTGTAGGGTTTAGGGTTTAGTGTTTAGGGTTTAGGGTTTAGGGTCTAGGGTTTAGGTTTTAGTGTTTAGGGTGTTTAGGGTGTATGTTTAGGGTATAATTAGGGATTAGGGATTAGGGTTTTAGGGTTTAAGGTTTAGGGATCATCGATCGAGTGCACACACACATTATTAGAGGCACCCACGCCTTTGCACATAAAGTGCTTGCGTATATAAGTGTGTTTTTTGGCCACCAACGATATATATATAGATCGAGAGAGAGATTGAAATATATATATATCCCCAAGAATATGTTCAAATATATATTGAAATATATGCACGAATGATATGTGCAAAGTATGCCATGCGCGCATGCACACTAATTGTATATATATTATGAGGCAACTTAATCAAATGTGTTTTCATTCGAGAGAACTTGCCAAGATTCAAGTTAATTAATTTATCAGCGCTAATTAGTTGGTCGCCTGCTTGATGCACAATTAAGTGTCGTTGGCCTATATATATATATGTAGGGTTTAATTAGGGTTTAGGGTTAGCTAGCTAGGGTTTTAGGGTTAGGGTTAGGGTTAATTAGGGTTTAAGATCTAGGGTTTAGGGTTTAGGGTTTAGTGTTTAGGGTTTAGGGTCTAGGGTTTAGGGTTTAGTGTTTAGGGTTTAGGGTTTAGGGTGTAGTGTTTAGGGTTTAGGGTCTAGGGTTTAGGGTCTAGTGTTTAGGGTGTTTGGGGTGTACGTTTAGGGTATAATTAGGGATTAGGGAATAGGGTTTTAGGGTTTAAAGTTTAGGGATCATCGATCGAGTGCACACACACATTATTAGAGGCACCCCCATCTTTGCGCATAAAGTGCATGCGTATATATATAAGTGTGTTTCTTGGCCACCAACAATATATATATAGATCGAGAGAGAGAGATTGAAATATATATATAGTCCCAAGAATATGTTCATATATATATTGAAATATATGCACGAATGATATGCAAGGTATGCCATGCGCACATGCACACTAATTATATATATATATATATTATGAGACAACTTAATCAAATGTGTTTTCATTCGAGATCGAGAACTTGTCAAAAATCAAGTTAATTAATTTATCAGTGATAATTAGTTGGTCGCATGCTTGATGCACAATTAAGTGTCGTTGGCCTATATATGTAGCGTTTAATTAGGGTTTAGGGTTAGCTAGGGGTTAGGGTTAGGGTTAGGGTTTAGGGTTTAGGGTTTAGGGTTTAGTGTTTAGGGTTTAGGGATTAGGGTTTAGTGTTTAGGGTTTAGGGTTTAGGGTCTAGGGTTTAGGGTTTAGTGTTTAGGGTGTTTAGGGTGTATGTTTAGGGTATAATTAGGGATTAGGGATTAGGGTTTTAGGGTTTAAGGTGTAGGGATCATCGATCGAGTGCACACACACATTATTAGAGGCACCCGCACCTTTGCGCATAAAGTGCATGCGTATATAAGTGTGTTTTTTGGCCACCAACGATATATATATAGATCGAGAGAGAGAGATTGAAATATATATATATCCCCAAGAATATGTTCAGATATATATTGAAATATATGCACGAATGATATGTGCAAGGTACGCCATGCGCGCATGCACACTAATTGTATATATATTATGAGGCAACTTAATCAAATGTGTTTTCATTTGAGAGAACTTGTCAAGATTCAAGTTAATTAATTTATCAGCGCTAATTAGTTGGTCGCCTGCTTGATGCGCAACTAAGTGTCGTTGGCCTATATATATATATGTAGGGTTTAATTAGGGTTTAGGGTTTAGGTTTAGCTAGCTAGGGTTTTAGGGTTAGGGTTAGGGTTAATTAGGGTTTAGGGTCTAGGGTTTTGGGTTTAGGGTTTTGGGTTTAGTGTTTAGGGTTTAGGGTCTTGGGTTAGGGTTTAGTGTTTAGTGTTTAGTGTTTAGTGTTTAGGGTTTAGGGTTTAGGGTGTAGTGTTTAGGGTTTAGGGTCTAGGGTTTAGGGTTTAGTGTTTAGGGTGTTTAGGGTGTACGTTTAGGGTATAATTAGGGATTAGGGATTACGGTTTTAGGGTTTAAGGTTTAGGGATCATCGATCGAGTGCACACACACATTATTAGAGGCACCCGCGCCTTTGCGCATAAAGTGCATGCGTATATATATAAGTGTGTTTCTTGGCCACCAACGATATATAGATCTAGAGAGAGATTGAAATATATTTAGGGTTTATGGTTTAGGGTTTAGGGTTTATGGTCTAGGGTTAGGGTTTATGGTTTAGGGTTTAGTGTTTAGGGTTTAGGGTTTAGGGTGTAGTGTTTAGGGTTTAGGGTCTAGGGTTTAGGGTTTAGTGTTTAGGGTGTTTAGGGTGTACTTTTAGGGTATAATTAGGTATTAGGGATTAGGGTTTTAGGGTTTAAGGTTTAGGGATCATCGATCGAGTGCACACACACATTATTAGAGGCACCCGCGCCTTTGCGCATAAAGTGCATGCGTATATATATAAGTGTGTTTCTTGGCCACCAACGATATATAGATCGATAGAGAGAGATTGAAATATATATATATCCCCAAGAATATGTTCAAATATATATTGAAATATATGCACGAATGATATGCAAGGTATGCCATGCGCGCATACACGCACACTAATTATATATATATTATGAGACAACTTAATCAAATGTGTTTTCATTCGAGATCGAGAACTTGTCAAAATTCAAGTTAATTAATTTATCAGCGCTAATTAGTTGGTCACCTGCTTGATGCGCAATTAAGTGTCGTTGGCCTATATATGTAGGGTTTAATTAGGGTTAGGGTTAGTGTTAATTAGGGTATAGGGTCTAGGGTTTAGGGTTTAGTGTTTAGGGTTTAGGGTTTAGTGTTTAGGTTTTAGGGTTTAGGGTTTAGTGTTTAGGGTTTTTCGGTTTAGGGTTTAGGGTTTAGTGTTTAGGGATTAGGGATTAGGGTTTTAGGGTTTTATGGTTTAAGGTTTAGGGATCATCGATTGAGTGCGCACACACATTATTAGAGGCACCCGCGCCTTAATTTGCGCATAAAGTGCATGCGTATATATATAAGTGTGTTCCTTGGCCACCAACGATATATAGATCGAGAGATAGAGATTGAAATCCCCAAGAATATGTTCAAATATACGCACACACATGAATTATTAGAGGCACCCGCGCCTTTGCGCATAAAGTGCATGCATATGTGTGTTGTTCTGGCCACCAACTATAGATCGAGAGAGAGAGAGATTGAAATCCCCAAGAATTAGAGGACCCCCTTGCACAAGTGTTGGCCATCTATATATAATATGAATCCCAATAATGTTCATACATGATAGGGCATATGTGTGAAGCAATTTTTTTTCGAGAACTTGTAAAGATTCAAATTTATCAGTGCTAATGGAAACTAGTGCACATTAGAGGACCCCCTTGCACACGTGTTGGCCATCTATGTATAGTTTGAATCCCAATAATGTTCATACATGATAGGCTATATGTGAATCAATTTTTTCTTCCAAGAACTTGTCAAGATTCAAATTTATCGGTGCTAATGGAAACTAGTGCGCACTAGACGAGCCCCTTGCGCAAGTGCTAGCCATTACATATAGTTTAAATCTCAAGAATGTTCATACATGATAGTCCATATGTGCAAAGGAATTTTTTTTCCCGTGAACTTGTCAAAATTCAAGTTTATCGGTGCAAATGGAAACTAGTCCAAAAAATTACATAGAGATCTAAAAGAACTAGACAATAACTAATAGGACCTGCAACTTTACAAAAAGGACCCCAAAACATATAGAAGAAAATCAATCGAGTCCTTCTGGACCGCACATCAGATCTCTGCTCCGCATCCTTTCCAGCAACTCCGTCGCCGGGGACGCACCACTTGGGACGGTGTCGCCGGTAGTCGCCAGGACGAAGGAGAAGAAGGGCCTCAGCAACGGCATATTGGCTCTGAGAAGGGCCGCTGAAAGGCCAAGATGTTCACGGGCAAGACGGATGACGCCGTGGTATGCCCCGAGCTTGTGAACGTTAGGACCTTGACTTCCCCATTGGCCAGATCTGAAGCACTGACCAAAGCGAGCCTCACCGTTAGCGCCATCACCTTGATGGCACCAGATCGGGGTTTGGCCGGCCAGATCCGCCAGATTCACCATAGGCCAGATCTGAAGCCGATGACGAGATCCCCGACTCCATTGCGCCATTCTGCTCATGGGAAACACTGGATCTAAGCTTACAACAACACTAACTCCCTCGGATCCAAATTAGCTGACTCAACTTTGCTTATCTAAATATGAATGTATCCACACATGTTTTTACTCTAGATACATACACGTCTAAGGAAAGTTGAATCAATTAATTTAGTTCGGAGGGTGTACGATATACAGAGAGAAATCGGCCTTGTCTCCGGCCGGTGAGGCCGCCGGAGAGAAGGGGGAGAGGAGCCGGGGGAGTGGGAGAGACTCGAGAGAGAAAGAGAAGAGGAAGAAATGAGAGCTCCCTGGGGAAGAACATTATTTTTGTCGTTTTGCTCGTAGCTTGAAACTGAAAATTTCGGCCGCGCGCCAAATCATCCCGCCGCATCCATTCAAAAATCCCGTGACCAGTTTTACCCTTTTAACCCTGGTCCGGAAGCTACAACCCACCGACCATGGAGGGCTCTTTCGGTAACAATGAAATATCTTGCCAAGATCCCGAACCCTCCCCACAGGCCCACACCCACTGATGGCGTGTAATACACACGTTCGTTGGGAACCCCAAGAGGAAGGTGTGATGCGCACAGCAGTAAGTTTTCCCTCAGTAAGAAACCAAGGTTTATCGAACCAGTAGGAGTCAAGAAGCACGTTGAAGGTTGTTGGTGGCGGAATGTAGTGCGGCGCAACACCAGGGATTCCGGCGCCAACGTGGAACCTGCACAACACAACCAAAGTACTTTGCCCCAACGAAACAGTGAGGTTGTCAATATCACCGGCTTGCTGTAACAAAGGATTAGATGTATAGTGTGGATGATGATTGTTTGCAGAAAACAGTAGAACAAGTATTGCAGTAGATTGTATTCAATGTAAAAGAATAGGACCGGGGTCCACAGTTCACTAGAGGTGTCTCTCCCATAAGATAAATAGCATGTTGGGTGAACAAATTACAGTTGGGCAATTGACAAATAAAGTGGGCATGACCATGCACATACATGATATGATAAGTATAGTGAGATTTAGTTGGGCATTACGACAAAGTACATAGACCGCTATCCAGCATGCATCTATGCCTAAAAAGTCCACCTTCAGGTTATCATTCGAACCCCTTCCAGTATTAAGTTGTAAACAACAGACAATTGCATTAAGTATGGTGCGTAATGTAATCAATAACTACATCCTCGGACATAGCATCAATGTTTTATCCCTAGTGGCAACATCACATCCACAACCTTAGAACTTTCTCACACGTCCTGCATTTAATGGAGGCATGAACCCACTATCGAGCATAAATACTCCCTCTTGGAGTTAAGAGTAAAAACTTGGCCAGAGCCTCTACTAATAACGGAGAGCATGCAAGATCATAAACAACACATAGGTAATAGATTGATAATCAACATAACATAGTATTCTCTATCCATCGGATCCCGACAAACACAACATATAGCATTACAGATAGATGATCTTGATCATGTTAGGCAGCTCACAAGATCCGACAATGAAGCACATAAGGAGAGGACGACCATCTAGCTACTGCTATGGACCCATAGTCCAGGGGTGAACTACTCACTCATCACTCCGGAGGCGACCATGGCGGTGAAGAGTCCTCCGGGAGATGATTCCCCTCTCCGGCAGGGTGCCGGAGGCGATCTCCTGAATCCCCCGAGATGGGATTGGCGGCGGCGGCGTCTCTGGAAGGTTTTCCGTATCGTGGCTCTCGGTACTGGGGGTTTCGCGACGAAGACTATATGTAGGCGGAAGGGCAGGTCAAGAGGCGCCACGGGGGCCCCACACAACAGGGTCGCGGGGCCAGCACCTGGGCCGCGCCGCCCTAGTGTGGCACCACCTCGTGGCCCCACTTCGTTTCCTCTCCGGTCTTCTGGAAGCTTCGTGTAAAAATAGGCCCCTGGGCGTTGATTTCGTCCAATTCCGAGAATATTTCCTTACTAGGATTTATGAAACCAAAAACAGCAGAAAACAGCAACTGGCTCTTCGGCATCTCGTTAATAGGTTAGTGCCGGAAAATGCCTAAATATGACATAAAGTATGCATAAAACATGTAGATATCATCAATAATGTGGCATGGAACATAAGAAATTATCGATACGTCGGAGACGTATCACCCACCCACCAACCATTCGCCCCATTAGCTCAAAAATACTCTCACACGCCAAAGCTCTGACTCTCTACAGTACTAGATCTGCTTCGCCGCCGGCATACTCCTCCACAGCGTAGCCTTGATCGTGTTGGCTGTCCACCCACCTGATCCGCTCCCCCGCCGCCCTAGCCACCGACGGATCTGCTTCACCGCCGACCTCGCCACCGACGGATCTGCTTCACCGCCGACCTCATGCACAACGTAGCAATCAACGCCTTTCCTGTCGACGCACCGGATCCTCTCCAACGGAACCGGGTCTACTTCACCGCGGCCCCCCTTCACAGAAGCTGATCTATTCCACCGACTACCTCGGCGCAGCGGCTGTATCAACTTCACCGAATCCCTTGCCAGCCAACCAGATCTGCTTCACTAACGCCCGCTTCTACTGAAACAGGGTCGACTCATCGTCTCCCGCGTTCGCTGCCGCTGGAATGCAAGTTGCCGCCCCCGTCCACCCCGCCGCAGCTTGGTTAGTACGCTGGCCCGTTAGATCGCGGTGTTTCTTTAGCCATGTTTTGTGTAATTATTTGCAGATCTCATATGCCATTAACTTTCTTGATGTGTTACTTCACATGAAGTTCGTTTAAATATTGTACAGTACAAAAGCATTATCCGGTCGCTACCATCCTGTTCATTCTACTGACACCTGTGTGCATTGATACGTCTCCGACGTATCGATAATTTCTTATGTTCCATGCCACAGTATTGATGATATCTACATGTTTTATGCATACTTTATGTCATATTTATGCGTTTTCCGGAACTAACCTATTGACGAGATGCCGAAGTGCCAGTTCCTGTTTTCTGCTGTTTTTGGTTTCAGAAATCCTAGTAAGGAAATATTCTCGGAATTGGACGAAATCAACGCCCAGGGTCCTATTTTTCCACGAAGCTTCCAGAAGTCCGAAGGGGAAACGAAGTGGGGCCACGAGGTGGGGACACAGTAGGGCGGCGCGGCCCAAGCCCTGGCTGCGCCGGCCTAGTGTGTGGCCCCACCAGGACTCCACCGACCTTGCCCTTCCGCCTACTTAAAGTCTCCGTCGCGAAAACCCTACCACGTTCGACGAAACCAGAGAAAACCTTCCAGAGCCGCCGCCATCGCGAAGCCAAGATCTGGGGGACAGGAGTCTCTGTTCCGGCACGCCGCCGGGACGGGGAAGTGCCCCCGGAAGGCTTCTCCATCAACACCACCGCCATCTTCATCAACGCTGCTGTCTCCCATGAGGAGGGAGTAGTTCTCCATCGAGGCTCGGGGCTGTACCGGTAGCTATGTGGTTCATCTCTCTCCTATGTACTTCAATACAATAATCTCATGAGCTGCCTTACATGATTGAGATTCATATGATGATGCTTGTAATCTAGATGTCATTATGATAGTCAAGTGGATTTTACTTATGTGATCTCCGGAGACTCCTTGTCCCACGTGTGTAAAGGTGACAGTGTGTGCACCGTGTGGGTCTCTTAGGCTATATTTCACAGAATACTTATTTGCTGTTATGAATGGCATAGTGAAGTGCTTATTTATATCTCTTTATGATTGCAATGTGTTTTGTATCACAATTTATATGTGTGCTACTCTAGTGATGTTATTAAAGTAGTTTATTCCTCCTGCACGGTGTAATGGTGACAGTGTGTGCATCGTGTAGTACTTGGCGTAGGCTATGATTGTGATCTCTTGTAGATTATGAAGTTAACTATTGCTATGATAGTATTGATGTGATCTATTCCTCCTTTCGTAGTGTGAAGGTGACAGTGTGCATGCTATGTTAGTACTTGGTTTGGTTATGTTGATCTGTTATGCACTCTAAGGTTATTTAAATATGAACATTGAATATTGTGGAGCTTGTTAACTCCGGCATTGAGGGTTCGTGTAATCCTACACAGTTAGTGGTGTTCATCATCCAACAAGAGGGTGTAGAGTCTAGCATCTATCTATTTATTCTGTTATGTGATCAATGTTGAGAGTGTCCACTAGTGAAAGTATGATCCCTAGGCCTTGTTCCTAAATACTGCTATCGCTGCTTGTTTACTGTTTTACTGCATCTTTACTTCCTGCAATATTACTACCATCAACTGCACGCCAGCAAGCACTTTTCTGGCGCCATTGCTACTGCTCATACTTATTCATACCACCTGTATTTCACTATCTCTTCGTCGAACTAGTGCACCTATTAGGTGTGTTGGGGACACAAGAGGCTTCTTGCTTTGTGGTTGCAGGGTTGCGTGAGAGGGATATCTTTGACCTCTTCCTCCCTGAGTTCGATAAACCTTGGGTGATCCACTTAAGGGAAACTTGCTGCTGTTCTACAAACCTCTGCATTTGGAGGCCCAACACTGTCTACAAGAATAGAAGCACCTGTAGACATCATGCATCCACATATTTATAGCCTTATACCCATTCATTTGCTGCCAACTGTTTTTGTACTGCATGCTATTCCTTTTATAGTCATGCTATGGGCATTTCCAATATGGTTGTTCTTATACCACATCATTAGCTCACCGCTAGCCGCTAGCTGTTTTTTCGTGCCTGCTATTCTCACACTGCTTTTATAATCATGCTATGTGCATTTCCAATCTGCGTGCTCTTATACCTCGTCTTTAGCTTATAGCTATTTTTTTCCATGAATGCTCCTGTCGCACAGCTTGTATAGTTATTGCTGCGTGCATGTCTGGTCTTTGTATTATCGTAGACTAACTTGTCAATGTTATTTTTCCTAGGGATTGATCATGCGAACCACTTATTAGAATATCCAACATTAACAGCGGGGACGCTAGGGAAGGTTGGATTCTGAGTTATTGGTTGGTAATTTTGGCAGTTTACTTCCGTTATTATCTATAACCTATATGCATTGTTCCTTATGCAAGAGATTAACACTTGGAACCCTGCCATAGCAATGCCATCCATGCTTTACTATGTTTCTGCCTATTTGATATGCTTGTCTTGGAGCAACTGCGAAGGTGATTTGAACCTGACATTTGGTCATTCTTAATGCCAGTTTACTTTATGTGGAAAACCTTGACATTACCCTACTCTAAATCTGAATGTCTGAAATTCGTATCTCATGCAAAGCAACATCTAGTTGGTTTTAATCTGATATCTGGTAAATATTGGCTTATTCATTTGGCAGCTCAAGTTTTTTGTTATTTGAAACCAGCTGACTTGGTCTTAAATGTGATATCTAAACACAGATTAAGGACAATGGAGCACGACGAGTAGCATTTCACTTGATGGCTGAACCTAAAATTACAGGCATGTCGACCACAACTAGTGCACGCAAGAGAAGGACCTGCAGCGAGCCAGTATGTGCTTAGTACATGCATCTTATCTTATCTTGTGCTTATTTCTGCTACATGCTGTTATCTGATCTCTACATTGCGTAATACATGTTTGAATAGTTAATTGTTGTAACTATGTATGCAACATTACCAGAATGCAGTTTTAGTGAAGCAGTCATCATTAGAAGATAGTCGCCAAAGCGACCCTGTACAACATTATGATGTAAGTCTGCTTAGTACAAGTTCCATACATTGTCTTATTTATGCAACTTGTTATTAGCTTATATCTACATTGCATAATAAATGTTTGAATAGTTCACTGTTGTAACTATGTTTGCAATATTACTAGAATGCAGTTGTAATGAAGAAGTCCTTAGTAGAAGATAGAGCGCAAAAAAGGTTCCGGGGTGAGCCTATGCAACGATATAATGTAAGTCTGTGCTTAGTACTTGTGACTATCTCATATCGACAATGCTTAATACATGTTTGCATAGTTCATCGTTTAACTCTTTTTGCATTATTATCAGAATGCAGTTGTGATGAAGCAATCTTCATCAGAAGAGAGGCCCACAAAAAGTTCTGATCTTTCTTCTGATGCATCCACTCATAGTCGTCAACCTAGACTATTCCTTTCATCAAACAGTAAATATCTCAAGGCTGTACTTTATAAAAGACATGGTATTGCTGCTTTAAGATCTGTAGCTGATATGTTGACCAAGAGTACACAAGATTCAATCAAGGCGATTGCCAAATGTCAACGTGTTATTGATGATGCTAATAGAAGTCCTCAATTATTCTATGTAATTTTTTTATTTGGGCACATTAATTGCCTTGTAATTTTCCTAGTTATTTTATTTGCGTATGTAATTTTGTGTATCATTGATATCAGATTGTAGGCTCATGAAATTTAATGCAAGTTGACTAGTCAAACAACCAGGGCCCTACAACAGATTGGGCCGACCCATTTACAGTAGTGTGGGACCCACTTTCATTTTGGGCCGGCTCACTTACTTATTGGGCCGGCCCGTTAACACGATAGTGGGCCCACCTGCTTATTGGGTCGGCCCACTATCTTGTTGGGCCAGCCCACTTGCTATATGGTGGACCCCACATACTAAATGGGCCAGCCCTTTAACAGGCAAGTGGGACCCACCTGTGTTTTTGGCCCGGCCCACTCTCTTGTTGGGCCGGCCCACTTGCTATACGGTGGACCCCACATACTAAATGGGCTGGCCCTTTAACAGGAATGTGGGACCCACCTGTGTTTTTGGCCCGGCCCACTTTCTTGTTGGGCCAGCCCACTGGCTATATGGTGGACCCCACATACTAAATGGGCCGGCCCTTTAACAGGAAAGTGGGACCCACCTGTGTTTTTGGCCCGGCCCACTATCTTGTTGGGCCGGCCCACTTGCTATATGGTGGACCCCACATACTAAATGGGCCAGCCCTTTAATAGGAAAGTGGGACCCACCCGTGTTTTTGGCCCGGCCCACTTTTTTGTTGGGCCAGCCCATGTGATCTATTGTGGACCCCACATACTAAATGGGCCGGCCCGATAGCAGGAAAGTGGGACCCACAGGCTAATTGGGCCGGCCCAATAACTTCTTGGGCCGGCCCACTTGCTTTAAGGCGGACCCCACTGGTTAAATGGGCCGGCCCGATAATAGGAAAGTGGGCCCCACATGTCTTGTGGGCCGGCCCTTTTGCCTGTTGGCCGGGCCGTAGTGCGCCGGCCCATTAAAGTTTTGACTAGTCAACCTTAGAGGTTAGGCCCGGCCCACGTAATTAATGGACCAGCCCAGCTATATAGTTGACCGGTCAAACTAAGTCAGCTGGCCCGGCCCACAAACTTAATGGGCCGGCCCGCTTAAGACGTGGTAGGCCTCGTGTGGGCCTTCCATCTACCACGGGGTTTCAGCCGGTTAACGCCGTTAACTGCCAGTTAACGGCGTCTGCCACGTGGCAGTTTGCATGACGTCAGCAGTCAACGGGCTCCCGGAAACACTTCTGCAACGGTCCGATTTTCCGTGGCGGAAGGGCGCCCAAGCGCGACGGACCGAAAAAATCGTCGTAGGGCTTTGCCTAACGCAGTTTCGACAACAGAACCCATATCGTCGGGTTAGGCCCATAGGCGACGAAAAATGGCCCTTAGCGGACGATTTTGGGACGTTGTCTATCAGAACTTTTCTTGTAGTGTTAGTTATATTTGTCGTTGTAACCTGCAGCAAGGGGAAAATGAGCTCATGGGAGTTATCACCCTTCCAAAAGATGGTTGGGGATTTCCCCGATAGGCGGCAATGTGGTTTAAGCCTAGTTTGAAAAATATCCGCATGTTGATGCAACCTTAAACCGAGCCATGAATCTTTCTGGAGCACATAATCTTTTTTTGTACGATATGTTTGAACAATTCAGTAACGCATTTCGTATCTTAAGATGCTCTTCCTTTTTTTCTGAATCTTATATATCTGGACCCATTTCAGTGTGTCTGTTTACTCATTTTAGTGCGTATGTAGCCCACATTGAAGTAATCTAATCTTATAATTTAAAATGGATGATGATGAACTCTGTATTTCCATCCTTTGTAAACCGTGCATGTATGTTTATTTTTAGTTTCATTTGAGCAACTGTTATTAGTACATGTTGTATATGCACACCTTTTTTTTAATGTTGAGAGGAGTATTAAGGGCATTACAATGCTATATACTATATGGCGATAATAGAGAACAAATGAATGTCAAAAGATTGTAAAATCCTCCAGGTGCTCTCCTTGCAGCGCTAATTGCTGATGGCAGACTGACTTCCTGTTGGTTCCGGTGCTTTAGCTAGGACAGGAGAAAAGAGTTTCATGCCGCTGCTTTCTTTTGCGTCGACGCTAGGCCTACCGCTGGGATTCACCTCTCCAACCGCCAAACGACGAGGAAATAATTCCTAGCGCCCTTGCACTACCGCCTGTGTTGGACATGCCCTAATGTTTTCCTGCTAAAAGGTGCAATCTTTTAAGCACTTGGGTACGGTATTTTCCCACCAGCCTGGATGCAGGCCGCCAAACGCGTCTTAACCATGGTTTAAAATAGCGTGCTAAATGAATTAGCGGCAGCCTCCTTCAAACGATATGGACGCTATATCGTGGTAATAGCGTGGTATATTTTAAATAGCAATTTCAAAATAATACTAAATATAGCCTAAAAAATAATTTTACTAGAACGAATAGATATATATAGTCCAAAAGTGACTGAATCATACATACATAACCACATATAGAAATAGATCTCAAGTATTTTAGAAGGCTAACATTAACATTTCACAAGGCAACAACATAGCATAAATTATTTATTAAAAAATATTAGCATTAGCGATATTATCTTCTGATTTAGAAGTGGAACCAACAGATTGTAGTTCATCACCACGAAAAAGTGAAAACAACTTGCCCGAAAAAATAGCGTGCTAACGCTATGAAGTTTTAGGGCGATATAGCATGCTGTTTCGCAAATAGCGCCACAACGAGCAAAATTACTAAGCGTGGACCCTCTAGATATGCTATAGCGCGCTATTAGTGGAGAAATAGCTTGTTATTTTAAACCTTGCTTAACTGGGCTTCATTGAAGCCCTGGTTTGACAAAGCAGCCTAAGTACGCATCTAAAAAAATCAGCCCGAGGACGCACGCTCGTAAAAAAGAGAGAGCAGAGTACAATTACTTCAGTCCCGAACCCTCTATCTCTCCCACCTACTTCACCTCTTTTACACTAATGACTGCCATGAACGGCTCACCTCCTCCTTCCACCGGTAGCCGCCTGGCGGTAACGGCCGCCGACACAGATGAACATCACCGATATTTCCTGAACTCAGCCGATTTGATCCACCGCATCCTCCAGCAGCTTGATGGACGTCTAGTCTCTTCTATCCAGATCGTGACTAGAGAAGGATCTACGAGTACATCCGTTTCTTACCCTTTGGCAGCGTCGGTTCCATCTCTCGTGGTACTTTCTTCTCCGCTGGAAGCACCATCTGGCTCGGCACTGATTTCCCTAGCGGCGGCACCAGCTTCTCCGGCTGCGTCGACCCCAACCCCCGCAGCACGGTCTTCTCCGGTGGCGGCACCACCAAAAGTGGCTGTAAGTTGTCCTGAACTCACTAGGTGTAAGTAGTCAATGACAGTTGGGGTATTAAACAAGTTCTTTTTTCTTTAATGATGGGAAACCCTAGTAGTATTCTTCTACAAAAAAATTTAATGACGGGAAACAGTAGATGTTAAGTACTAGTTCTGGCAAAAAAAGATGTTAAGTAATAGTATCCATTACAGAGCAGGTTTCGCAGTTTGAACATACAAATATATGCTCCATGTTACCTATTTCAGAAAGTCTGAAAGCTTGCTCACTACCTGTAAAATCAAATTGTCTTGCTGCTGCTAGATTTTGTGCAAACTAATTAAAGAGATAGCTAGATGCATTTTCTCCATGTATGCTACATTTTGATTTATATGCTTTTGATTGATATATACCGTGCTTAACTAGATGCAGAAGCAAACTCGCTCCAACGTCGATTGTACATGTCCTCTGCACCCCCCCCCCCCCCCCGAGTTTAGAATTCAAAGAAATTTACTAGCCAAAAAGCCAAAGGTGACGGGCATGTGTGATGCAGCAATTCAACGTTGTATATTAAAAGGGCGAGGGAAAGGCCGCCCTAAACGGGTTGGTCACTCGGCGGACCCTTCTCAGCCCTCGCGCTTCTATGTGCAACTGGACGGCAACGATGACATGTGTATGTTGGTCATCCCTAGAGAATTCAAGCAATGTCTGAAAGGGATTCTTCCCAGGCCTATCAAGCTCAAGACCAGTGTAGGCTGCGCCTGGTATGTGCACATCGATGAGTACCAGGGTGAACTGGTCTTGAAGGATGGTTGGTTCGGGTTTGCAGAGGCGAATGAACTACAGCTCGATGACATTCTCGTCTTCGAGGTGAAAGACACTTCCTTGATGAATGTGTTGATGTCGGTCTGTAACACCTCCATCTAGAGGATAATATTTTGTGCTGATCACCCTTAGTTGCATGCATGATCTGCAGTATTTTTAGGAATTGGGGATCAGAAATACCTCAATATTTTATTGAATTAACTAGATGCTGCTTTTGGACCTGGGGTAGTGCCCTGCTGATGTTCAAGCTGAACTTGGTTTTTGTATTAAGCTGAACTGGGGATCAGATACACTGTGATGAGACTTTGTTAATTAGCTAATATAGTATATGTTAGACTTGTTTTATTTTACTTTAATTGACTGTGATATGCTGCGGTAGTTTCAATGTATGGTCTGATGATTTGTATTATACCTAGCTACATGGAGCTCAACATTTTGAAATATTCATAGATTTGTAAGTGTAAACGTGATATATCCCAGATGTAGTCAATGCTATCTTGTACGAGTTTGTAAAATCTCAGGGAAAAATACATTGCATTTTAGAAAGTGTAAAAGTGACCAATTTTTTTGATCTGATTGTAGAGAACACAAGTGCAGATGGTCAAACTCCAAAAACTTCTCATATTCATTGTTACATGGTCGAGATATAAAGGTATTTTACGCACTGGTTTAATACTCAATTGTTTACATCCATGTTTGTTTGCAGATTTTTTTGACACCTCTTAATGCTCCCTCCGATCCATTTTTTTTTTGAGATACACAATACAAACACAGACGCTCTCATATAGATGTATCTAGACACATATTATGGCAGCGGTTGGGATCACACGTGAGGATATACGAAGTAAGTGTCCTCATACTTCGCATATTTGTAAAAGTGGAGGTGCAAGTATATGGCAAGCTTTGCTATAATTTTGGGTGGGGGACCATTTAATCATACAAAGGCTCTTGGAGCAACATTTTTGAAGCAAATTGCTATATTTTCAACTTTTAACTATCATGTCCAAATATACAAATGATGTTGGAGATGGTCTTATATATTTGTTGCATCTAGCCCAAATGAACTATTTGTGGTGTTAACGTACAAGATCACTACATGTGGAGCCCATTTTTTATAGACTAGACATCCAAGAGCAAGTACAATAAGTCGTAATCAGCTGGCTATAAGGATTAAAATAGTATATTATTGCTTAGTTGGAGGAGACAGATGAGGAGAGAGAAGAAGAGTGAGCTCTTATGCAAGAGCCGGCTCTAGCATGTGCTCTTAGGCACTTTGTGAGAGTGAAATGTGGATTATATATTGATAAAATAATACATTTTATAGCTCACTATTGTATATGTTGGCTCTAAGTTAGCTATAGATGACATGATACTTAGCTTATAGCCAGCAGCTAGCTATACTATTAAACTTGCTCTAACTCTAGCAAAATCAAAAATTAAGTTCTACGATGACTGGCAGCATAAGTAGGGGCTCATATTTTTTAATGACTTGGAACAATTCTTCCAGTTTTCACTGAACGAAAACTGCAATGCATGGGTGTTAGCCACCTCCACCAGTGCTGCATTCACTGGTCACCGGAGATACGTACATCGTGTGTGCCTCATCTTCGTTAGAGAGCAGGAGATAGATGTAGCCACTCAATAGAAAGATAGAGTCATCGGAGTACGCTAGTCGCCCTCGTAACTAGCTAGCTAGGGCGCCACGTACCCTTGTAGTCGGGTCGCACTGCCTCCTCACGCGCCACCACCCCTACCGCCTCCTCGCATGCCGCTGCATGCCCGTGTCGCCGGGTTTCATCGCCTTCTCGTGAAGCTTCCACTTTCGCTGCTGGTTTATTTTGAGTTTAGTTTTTATTTATTCAGTTGTCGTAAGGAGGAGTGTGGTGCTAGGCCTGTGGATGGCAATTGAAATTAGCGCCAAGTTGTGAAAGCATGTGCCAGTTACCGGTAGATATAGATGGATAGATCTTGGACTATTTTGCCCCCAAAAGGGTGCAGAATATATAGTCAATTATTCTACACCCACACCATGCATGTATCTTTGCAACTGTAAATAATTTTACTTCATGCAAATTTTATCTTACTTCAGAAGTTGAGTAGAGCATAAGAAAAAATATTCGTGGAATTTTTTTTTGTTTACGTGACGTACAAAAATATGACATAAAATATGTATTTGTTTGGTGATTTTTACAATATAATAACTCGTACATGCATTGACTTTTAAATGTCGCTTTTTGTTATTGTGAGACAGTAAGAATACAACTATTTGTGTAAAAACATAATTTTGAAATATATATATACACATGCATATATCCATCCCTTAATTATCTATATAGATGATTTTTTGAATTTGGATTCACCACCAAGTTAAACAGCCTTCCCATGAAAGGATCTTTAATTAGAGTAGTCCAAGCCGTTGAATTGCATGTTGAAACTGCTATCTGTCGTTCATTAGACCATTATATCATGGAATGTCTGTAAGGAACGCTTGATTCGCTGCAGTGGGGCAACAAAAGAGGTGCTTTCTTTCACCAGTTTAGGGTTTAAGGTTTAGGGTAGTCAGGAGTTGTCCTTTTTTGTGAATATATAGGGCACAAAAAGAAAATTATAGAAAATAGGGCACATACAAATATTTTTCTGCAAGAATTTACGACATAAATCCCCAAACCTACAAGATGCATGGCCACGCTAGCCTCTCGTACAAATCAACAAGTAGTGTAGGAATAAACCCCATAGGATCTAAATCATACATACTGCCAACACAATTCCTATGAATCAAAGAAGCCCTAAATATATAGTCCGTCTATTAATAGATGTCTGAGGTTTGTTTAAATCTAGATGTATCTAGACATTAAATAGTGTCTAGATACATTCATATTTAGATAAATCTCAGGCACTATTTATGGACAGAGGTAGTATAACAAATCGACATAAATCCTGAAGACTACAAGATAGCCATCCTGGCAGGTTTGTGCACTAATAAAGTAGAAAATCCATTGTTCCATTTTTGGATCTTAGTTGGAGTCGCGTTTCGGCGGTTGCACGAAGCCGTGCTGGATGTTAAGCCTGTCGAGGTACGCGTGGTGGAACGCGTGCGCCGCCTTAGCCTCATCGGCGCGCCGCTGCAATGCTGCATCCGTGGGATTTGCCACCGCCACATTCCTTGCATGCACGAAAGCTTGCAGAGCATCCCGACATCTATAAAGTGCCGGGAACATCACATTATATACGAGCTCCCTGGCGGCCGGATTAGGCGGCTGGCCGCATGAGCTCTCTGCCTCCGCATCGTTCGCACCGGCCTTGAAGGGGAGCTCACCTGCTTGGAAAGAAGTCCATGAGGCATGTGCAGGTGGAACGGCCGGCTAGTGTCGAGCGGGCGTCGCATGCGGGGTTGCGCGGGAGTTCCCTGCCTCTGCATCAATCAACCCGGATGGGAAGCAGCTGGTGAGGGGCTCCACGGGTAGCACCGCCACTGCTGGCTGAACAACCGGCCAGTGCAGAGCGGGCGGGTTATGCCCTGGCGCGCGATGGACGAAACGAAGGCGGCGTTGCTGCTGATGCTCCGCTTCCTTGCCGGTGGGAGGACTAGGCGCGCAGAGACCAGAGCCAAATCGGAAGGCCATAGCTATGTCGATTGCTCACTGAAAATGGTAAGGTTAGGATTTGGTAGGACCGGAGTAGAGGAAGTTGTTGCTTAAAATAAAAATGAATATCTCGGGTTCACTGCCAGGCAGGGCAAAGTTGGTCAATGTCTCGAAAGTTGAAATCTCATTCCCCCGAATGAGGGAATAAATGTTATCCGAAAGAAGATGGTTGGGATTTTGCCTACCTACCGCAGGTGACTTGTGCTCACTGAAGTGTGGGACCTCACGCATGGAAACCACACGTAAGTGACAGACCTATTGGTGTAATAACTCAGGTACTTATTATACTGTATTAGTACAAACTTTCCTATGGATCCAAGGGTACGAAAGCAGTTAACTCATTTACATGACAGTTTATTTTCCATGAAGCCAAGTTAACTCATCTATCAATTGGTACATTTTGGTTAAATATTTAAAATTTTACTTGAAACTTGTTGGTCATGCCATTCTGCTGGTCTAACACATTTTTCAGCGCGGGAAGGGAGGGGGGACCCCAAAAACTTGCAAATACGAGTGATGCATCCAAAAGAAACACTCATCCCCTCCCCCATGATTTTGACCTAAATTTAAAATCAAGCCAAAGGTGGTTCAAAAAAGGCAATCAAAAGGTATGGATTGTTCAACATTTTCTACACAGCCAGGGGAAATACCATACCTGTCATACCAGTGTTTTAGAAAAGAGCCCTTCAAAAAGTTTGGCAACATGTTGGACTTCGTCCAGCTTAATTTCTTCCCACATGTGAGCTTAGTACTAGTACACAAAAACCATGTCAAACTTTTGAATTAGGGCCCAATTTTATGTGTCTATTTGCAACTTTTCATGCACGCATGAAAAATTTGCAAAAGATGTGCATTTTGGGTTGTCGCACATATAAATGTGCTTTACTTGACTGCCACAAATCCAATTTTCATTTCTGAGAAAACATGTGACAGGATGGCCATTTCCAAGGTTTCATGCATATGCAAATTTTTTGGGCTAAATCCGCTTAAATTGAAATTTGAGCAGTGGGTAGATGAAGTACATTTCAAACAAATAATTGAAAAAATACAGCGGTATGTGACCCGAGTGTGTGGAGCCATGGTGCAATATTATATATAATGGACAAACACACGTGCCGCCGCATCCAACTAGCTAGAGCACAAAACAAGGGCGGGCTCTCATGAGATTGATCGGCCTAAATTTTAAAACAAGCCAAAGTTATTGTGTGGCTCGATAGAAAAATTAATGTCGAAACAAAGCATGGAGAGTTATATCATTTGTGGTTTACATACGTGCTACCTCTATGAACAATACCAAATAAGTGTGGCATATATACACTTATTATAATCTTTTAGAATAACAGTGCTCAGTTTTTGGCACCATGTGTTTGAGTACGTTCGCCTCGCTCGCTTCCCAGAAGCGTGTGGGAGCAATGTATTATTACAAGAAAATAATGGCAAACCTTTGAATCATGACTCATTTTTTTGGTAGTGATATATACATATATATATATATATATATATATATATTAATGTTTAGGTTTAGGGTTTAGGGTTAGGGTTGGGGGTTTAGGGTTTAAGTCGGGTTTATAGAGATACACATTTTTTATTTTTTCTTTGTGATGTACAATATATATACTACATAGGTAAAATAATACCAACCATAATCTTAATTTGTTAGAAGAACCTTTAACAGGTTCTCTCACCATTCATATGTTGGAGTTTGTCTTGCTTAATTCTTCTATTTCCCACGTGCATATATATATGCACATGTTTACTGCAGGAATTCATGCATGTTGTATGGCATCCTCTGAGCTTGGGCGGCGTGTCAATATTTTTGGTGCAATATTTAGGGCCAACAAAACAAATACAATATATAAAATTGAAATTTGAGTAGAATCGACAAGAAACTTGATCAAAAGTAAACCCAGACATATATGTCAAAAAATATGATAAATTGTCATAACTCGTTACATATTAGTCCGGTTTCCTTTTTCTTTTTTATATATCTTGAGATACTCTGAACACTCCCTCCATCCCAAAATTACTATACATAGTACTCCCTCTTATAGGAATCTAATTTCAGAGAATATTTTTAGTATATAAGCCTCCTCCTTAAGTCCTATGCCAACTTAACTCCCCCACAGGGAGAAAAATCCCCTCTTCGCTCTCTACCCTATCGCCTCCCTACTTCCCTAGCTTCCTCCCTACAACACACCTCGCCCCCGTACGCGAGCTAGGTCCAGCCGGAGATGGGGCACAGCCGACCGCTGACATAGGCATCCCCAATGGGCCTGCCGAAGATGGTACCCGGGGTTTATTGAAGGCCCACGACTCGAAGAATAAGAAGAATCGGAAGCCCAAGTTGATATTAAGGAAAGTTAGAAGTTGTATTAGAAGATGATGTTTGTAATCTCACGGGATGAGTTGGAAACCTTCCCGGACTTTGTAACTTGTACAATACGAATCCCTCGGCTCCACCTCCTATATAAGGGGGGGTCGAGGGACAAAGAGATCATCGAATCATTGTCTCCCAAACCCTAGTTTTCATAATCGTCGAGTACTTTTCGGCTGAAACCTTCGAGATCTACTTGCCCTCTACTTCCAACTAAACCCTAGTCTACAACCTGTAGGCATTGATAAGTTAATCCCTTGTCAATTGGCGCCGTCTGTGGGAATTAGAGGTGTCAAGGATCTGATCTCGATGGCACGTACAAGATCGTCGATTTCATCAACTGCAAGCAACGCAATGGATCAAGGTAAACAGATCGCAACTGGTCCTGTCAATTTTGTTCCTCACCCGCCCTCCCGTTTGGATGCATATGCGTATCTGGAGGAGCCTATGGAGATGACGTTCGGATGATTCCACTTTCGCGTCGAGAAAGAGGGAGCGTATCGTCTCGAAATTCCGATTTCGTCGGGATTGTCGACGGTCGATTCCGATTTTTCGAACTCAACATTGTCAATCGAGTCAGGCGAAGAAGAGACTTCATCGCCACGCTTCATCAGCACCAGGGCAAGCGAAAAGCTCGCCAAGATCTTCAGCGACATGTCCTTCGAGTCATCTGCAAACTCCTATATAAGCGATGACTCGAGCAGCGTCGACAGCTTCGATTTCATCGACAAATCCACTACAGTGGCCAAGGTCTTCGCCAATCTTTATGATGTTGTCACCAAACATAGCACAGATCTGAATACAAAATACCATCAGATTTATGCCATCGGAGAGCCGAGTCATGATCAGGAGGAAACATCTGAGGCTTTTGACGATCTGGGAAATCCATACGTCGATCCCTCTAATCTACGACAAGGTCTAGGCAGTAAATACGTTGGACCTGAGCCTCGCGATAGAGTTCAACTCCCGCAGGCAGCATGGGATAGAGCCGCAAGAGCTATGGATGGCTCAGAACCAATGGCTACAACAGCCACGCCAGCAGAGTTGCAAGCATATCAATATAGACTCGCACGAGCTGCAAGGGAGTTGGAAAAACAGACAGCTGCTTTAAATAGAAGAAAGGAGGCAGCCTCCGCTTCAAGCAGGCGAAGAGCGGAGTTAAGTCGACAATCTGGAACTTCGGGAGATAGCCACAGAGAAGCTCAGAACAGAGCAAGATCAAGGTTGCAAAACATACCTGAAGGAGAAAGAGAGTACTTGGTTCAAAACCTCGACATGTCTTTTATGTCGATAGACACGAGAGGAAACATCATCCCCAAGACACCAGAAGCTGGGTATATGGCGACACAGGCCTTTATCCTCGCATCAAGGCCACCTCCAGGAGATCCAAGGGAAGCACTGTACAACATGGCAATGGCAGGAGTTGGAGCCATGGGGACGGCGTTTGCACCAACACCTCCCGAAGGAACGGCAAGGAAAAATAGTCCACGACCTGCGACAGCAGCAGCAGCAGCTCCTGAAGGAACAAGTGGAGCAAGAGACACAGCAGCACAAGCAAGGGTGGACAGAGCGCGGCAAAATAGAAGAGAACATCGGCATTCCCCAGAAATAAACGACGAGGACATGTGCGGTCTACCATGCTTTACAAGGAGAGTCCGAAAAACTCGAGTCCCTTCGGGATTCAAGTTGCCTGATAGTTTCAAAAAATTCGACGGCCTGCAAGATCCAGAGGATTGGCTAGTTGATTACCTAGAAACGGTGAAGCTCGCAGGGGGGGACCAGAGCAACATCTATGCAAAGTATTCAGATACACCTGAGTGGAGCCGCGCGATCCTGGATAAAGAAACTTCCTCCAGGATCTATCGACAGCTGGGACAGTTTTGAGGATGTTTTCGTCAAGAACTTTCGCTCCACCTGCAAAAAACCTGCATCGCTAGAGGAGTTGAGGTCATGTCGACAAAAGCCAGACGAACCAATGAGAAAGTATATCCAAAGATGGAACATCATTAAAAACTCGGCAGAGAATATATCTGACGAGAGGGCAATAGACGCGTTTGTCGCAGGAATCAGGCGAGGAGATTTTGTCGAGGACTTGGGCAGGACCAATCCAAAGACAGTATCCACATTAATGGAGATTGCAAATAGATGGGCAGATGGAGAATATGCCGTCCACAATAAACGGCATATGTCACCAGAGGAGGACCGCGGCCGAAATTATCAAAGTAGGCGACGATTTCCTCGACAGTACTCGAGTTATGATACTCCAGGGCAAATTTCGGCTGGCTTTCGAGCAAGCGCGGGAGGAAACAACAGAGATGAATACCAGAGGAGCAACGAACAGCAAGGCGACAATAGAGATGACTACCGAAACAATAGGCAAAATACCGGGCCAAGGTTCTGGAGACCTTTTGTGTCCCCCGAAGAGATGATGAACGGGCCGTGTCAGATGCACTTCTTTCTCGACAGCAATGGAAAAAGACAGTCAGGACACTTGCAAAAGGATTGCCAAAATTTCCAGGCAATGTTAAGATGGGCAGGACATGCAAATGCTCAGGCAGCACACAGAAATCCTCAAGGACCTAGGAGTGAGATTCACTTGCCACCCCCTCCCGCGATTACAGATGAAAATCGACATCAGCTTAGAATAGCGGCAGCACCCGCTCCACCGCCCTATGTTGATCCTAACTCTAACGGAGCGGTCTCAATGATTCAGAAAGGCAGGCCATCCAATAGAGCTCAGAAAGTAATCTCGCGACAAGTGTTTATGGCAGAGAAGATGCCACCACCAACAGTCGAGTACCTTAACTGGTCTGGACAAGATATTGGCTTCACAATAGCTGATCATCCACAGCAAGTTCCTCGACCAGGGCAGTCAGCACTGATCCTACCAGCAGTAATTGCAGGATTCGATGTATCTCGAGTATTCATAGATGGCGGCAGCAGTCTAAACCTTATGTATGCAGATACACTAAGGAAGATGAATATATCCCTAGCTAACCTGAAACCGACCGATACACGATTCCACGGTATCACACCGGAGAAGCTAAGTTATCCGCTGGGGAAGATCAATCTCGACGTTCAGTTCGGGACCCGAGAAAACTACAGGATCGAGAAGCTGGAATTTGAAGTTGTGGATTTCCCGTCGCAGTATCACGCTTTGTTGGGGCGACCAGCATATGCCAGGTTTATGGCGGTACCACATTACACGTACTTGCTTTGGAGGTTACCTGGACCTAAGGGACCAATCACAGTCAAAGGAAGCTTCGCGCTGGCCGATAAATGCGACAAAGATTTTCATCGACTATCAGAAACTTTCGGGATGCAGGCAGAGTACGCAGCGTCAAGGCTCATGACTGATTATGATGTGCTGCCAGACGTAGGGAGGCCCAACAAGGAATCAACTTTCAATACCGCAAAAGATTCTAAGGAAGTGCAGATTCACCCGACAGATCCGAAGAAAACGACGTCCATCGCAACAAACACGGACATCGCATAGGAAAGCGCGCTCGTCGAGTTCCTCCGTGAGCACTGGAAAATCTTCGCATGGTGTCCAGCTGATATACCAGGAGTACCCAGGGAACTTGCCGAGCACCACCTAAACTTGGATCCAATAGCGAGACCAATCAAACAACCCTTGCGGCGTTTTTCGGAACCAAACCGCAAAGCCATGCTGTCAGAAATTGATCGACTTAGAGAAGCTGGTTTCATCAAAGAGATATCTACCGAGGCCACTTGGGTAGCTAACCCAGTGATGGTGCCGAAGAAAAACACGAAAGTCCTTCGCATGTGTGTCAACTTTACGTGCCTCAATAAACATTGCCCAAAGGATCACTTTCCCCTCCCAAGGATCGATCAGATTATCGACTCCACGGCAGGATGCGAACGTCTTTCCTTCTTGGACGCATATTCTGGTTATAACCAGATCAGATTAAAAGAAGATGACGAAGCCAAAACAGCGTTCATCACACCGTATGGCGTATTTTGTTACAAAACAATGCCTTTCAGGTTGAAAAACGCGGGAGCAACATATCAACGAATGATGCAGAAGTGCTTAGCAACACAGATTGGGAAAAATGTACAAGTGTACATCGACGACGTCGTCATCACATCAAAAAAGGGAGCAACATTAATCGAGGACTTAAAGGAAACTTTCGACAACCTCGACAAATTTTGTCTCAAGTTGAATCCGACGAAATGTTCTTTCATCGTCCCTGCAGGAGAACTTCTCGGGTTCCTAGTTTCAGCGAGAGGGGTTGAAGCAAATCCCAAAAAAATCCAAGCTATCGTAACAATGAGGAAGCCAACAAAGTTGAAGGAAATACAGCAGTTAACTGGACGAGTCGCAGCTTTAAGCAGATTCATCGCTAGGCTGGGAGAAAAGGCGCTACCATTCTACGCCTTAATCAAACAAGGAGAGAAGTTCCAGTGGAACGAAGAAGCAGATAGGGCCTTCGAGGACCTCAAACGGAAAATTTCGACACCACCAATTCTAGTGGCGCCAAAAGAGAAAGAACCGCTCCTGTTATATATTGCGGCTACACCTCAGGTGGTCAGCACGGCGCTAGTTGTCGAAAGAGAAGAAGAAGGAAAACTCCATGGAGTGCAGAGGCCAGTATATTTCATCAGCGAAGTATTATCGCCTACAAAACAGAGGTACCCGCAGTACCAAAAGCTAGCATATGGAGTATTCACAACCGCAAGAAAATTGCGCCACTATTTTTCGGCGCATCCGATAATAGTGGTCAATGAGGCGCCTTTATCCAACATACTCAATAATCCAGAAGCTACAGGCCGTGTCTCCCTTTGGGGAATAGAACTTTCTCCTCGGGACATCACGTATGAAAAAAGAAAGGCAATAAAGTCACAAATTCTACCAGACTTCATCGCAGAGTGGATGGAGTTGCAAAACACAGGACCTCTGGATTTATCGAGAACCTGGACTATGAACTTCGGCGGGTCCAAAAGGTTAGAAGGAGCTGGAGCAGGGGTGATACTCATATCACCTGAAGGCGACAATTGAAATACGTCCTGCGGATGATGTTCCCAAACGCATCTAATAATGAGGCAGAATATGAAGCCCTTATACATGGGATGAAGATGGCGAAAGCCTGAGGCGCAACTCGACTAAAAATATTTGGCGACTCACAATTGGTAGCTCAGCAAGTCATGAACCAATGTGATGCGGTCAATGATAGCATGGTAGCATACAAAGATATGTATAATGAGCTGGAGAAGCTGTTTGATGGATGCGAAGTAAACCATATTAGTAGGTTGAGCAATGACGAAGCCGACGTTCTTGCAAACATCGGGTCGCAGTGCCTCGCAATTCCTCCAGGGGTGTTCTGGGAAGAGATAACAGAAAGATCCACGAAGCCGAGGAAATTAACAAAGAAGGAGAAGAACGAGAAACCCTCGGGGGCTGCGAAAGAAGCATTGGAAGAAGAAGAAGAGGAACAGGATCTAGTACTAATGGTGCAAATCCCATGGATGCAGGCGTACATATCATATATCCCAAGAAAAACAATACCCGACGATCCAGTTGAAGCAAGGCGAGTTATTAGGCGATCCAAAGCTTTCACGGTGGTTAAAGTGGAGTTGATCAAGCGAAGTATCTCGGTTGTGTTACAAAGGTGCGTTACACCCGAAGAAGGAAGGATAATTCTGAAGGACGTGCACGAAGGAGTATGTGGTCATCACGCAAGCAGTCGAGCTATTGCAGCCAAGGTTTTTCGAGCTGGGTTTTACTGGTTGACAGCAATTGAGGACGCGAAGTAGATAGTGCGAACTTGCGACGCATGTCAGAGATTTGCCGCAAAACCTCACTCTCCGGCAGCAGAATTAATGCAAATACCCTTATCTTGGCCCTTTGCTCAATGGGGTCTCGATATGGTGGGAAAGTTACACAAAGCTTCGCCGGGAGGATACGAGTACATGTTGGTCGCTGTCGATAAATTCACCAAGTGGATAGAAGCAAAGCCGATAAACTCACCAGATGCAGCGTCAGCAATAAAATTCATGAAGAGCATCATTTTTCGATTTGGAGTACCTCACAGCTTCGTCACAGACAATGGTAGCAACTTCATGTCGAAGGAGTTCAAGGCATACTGCGCAGAAGTAGGCATCAAATTGCACTTCGCGTCAGTTGGGCACCCGCAAACCAACGGTCAAGTCGAAAAAGCCAACGGTATTATCTGCAATGGTATTAAAAAGCGCCTGCTAGGACCGCTTGAAAAAGCTCGACACACTTGGCCAGAAGAATTGCCAAGCGTTTTGTGGAGTATTCGAACAACACCAAATATGGCGACACAAGAAACTCCGTTCTTTTTAGTCCACGGAGCTGAGGCAGTACTACCGATTGAAATAGAGCATGACTCCCCAAGAGTCACAGAATATGATGAAGAAACTTCAAGAAGAGCTTTGGAAAACGATGTGGATGCACTCGACGAAGCTCGGGATGAAGTACTCTCACGAGTCACCAAGTACCAGCAGGACCTGAAAAACTACCACAGTCGACGGTTGCGGCCAAGGTCTTTCCAAGTGGGAGATTTAGTCTTACGGCTCAATCAGCAAAGTACTGAAAAGCTCGAGTCACCATGGCTGGGCCCTTACGTCGTCACAGAAGTAATTGAAGGAGGAGCGTACAGAATCAGGGACAAGAAGACAGGGGTCCCCGAGAAAAACCCCTGGAACGTGGCGCAGCTCAGGCGTTTCTACGCCTAGAGTCGAAATATAGTCCTCCTTTGTAAAAATACAATGTACTGAAACGCCCGCGAGTTTTCAGACGCACTCTTTTCCTTTTCAGGGCACCGAGTGGGGCTGGAAAGGTTTTTAATGAGGCGGGCTCGCGGTGCTGCAATATAATAAAATATAGTGAGGAGATACACATCTTTTCGTCGACATACTCGGGGGCTTACGCCTCGAAAGTTACAGCACATACACAACATAGATAAATCCAATGTGCAAGAAATATTTCGCCTTGGTATCAACTACCTCGCCAAATAAAAAGAAAATACAAAATAGCAATCAGCAAAGGAACAAAATACTCGGGGGCTTGTACCCGCAAATACAGTATTATCAATAAAAATTCGGTTGCCCTGGTTTACAACCTCGCATACACAATAAAGAGATTCACCACCGAAACACTCGGGGGCTTGAGGAAGAAAAATAGAAATATTTTTTAAGCTGCACAATATAGTATATGTTTGCAACAATACAGGGCGCCATGTTTGAAGAAAATTGACAGGTCAAGAGAAAAAGAAAATCAATTCCGGCTCAATATATTATCTATGGTCATTCGTCCAGTATTTGCAGTGCGAGTACTATGTTCAGCATAGCTGCCCCTTTCGAAGAATTCAGAGTCCATCCGAAGAAGTTCATCCATCATATCTTCTGCCACGGGGGTCACATGATCATCAATTTAGCTGACATCCCTTTTCCTCTTCGCCATCTGTTGCGGTCAGAAACCCACCGGCGAGCAGCGACGGGCAACACAGGAGAGCCGGGAACAACTTAGGGCTGCGGCTGGCCCTGGTCCCTCCGAGCGACGACCCGCAAAGACTCCGGCACGCACGTCCGATGCTGGTGCAAGGGCGTGCCACCTGACCTATACCTGGTCAGGAAGGTGATGGAGATGCCTCGCTTAGTTTCCTGCATGGCATACACGTAAACATTAAATACGAGCCTCGATCGGCTCTCAGGTTGTCCTGTGAATCGGCTCAAAGAGCCGATCCACCCATGATTCGCACGAGGTGTACGAATATATGGTGGTCCTGCTTGATCAAGATAAAGCTAAAACGATCTACGACGATTTAGGGTTTTCACCGCATAATCGGAACATCCTACTCGTGATTGAGCCTCGCGGCCACGCACGGTGATCGTAAGCCGATCCTAGACAAGGCCTAAAAACCAACACGAAGTTGATCTCCGGAACATCCTGTCTAGGGCTAGCAAACTACACCCTGCGCGCCGCTGGATCCTTCAACTCTTTGTAAGGCCTAACTATGCAGATATTAAACTAATCCTTGAAGAACAAGGAGCAACCATAACGGATCGGATCTACTAAATAATGATCAAGCGGGGTGCCGCCCCTACGCCTAAGATGGGCGTAAGGGCGGCTAGATGTCTAAGGGTTGCAAGACGATAGCATATGATACGAAGAACCATGCTAACCCTAACACATCTAAGATAACTACGTTGCTCGCCATCAAAAAGGCTTCAGTACGAGCAACGCATGAACAACGAATAAACTTGTACAGCCTAGATCGCAAGATGCGATCTAGGCAGCATGATGCTTACCCGGAAGAAACCCTCGAGACAAGGGAGTTGGCGATGCGCCTAGATTGGTTTGTGGTGAACGTGATTGTTGTCTATTTCATAAACCCTAGATACATATTTATAGTCCGTAGACTTTCTAACGTGGGAATAATCCCAACCGTGCACGAGCCAAACTCTAACTAACCGACACGTAATCTACTATATTACAGATACACGGACAAACTAGCCCAAACTTTGCATATAAGGCCGATTCACGTATATTCTTCCATGTATATTCTTCAAGCCCATCTTGATCGCGGCCCACCTCTGACTTGGTCAAATTCTGGTGATAACACATGCCCCCCTGGTTTTGGAATTGATAATTCCAAAATCACTTTGCTTTTCTTCGTCGGGTCATGTCGTGGCAGAGCAAAACCGTCGCAGTATCCTTCATCATGATGCCTTGCCTTCTCAACTTCTCCGCGTGACCTGGCAGTTTTTTTTTTTTTTTCCTGGGCACCACCTCCTCGGAAACTGCTGTGGCATTGAATATCCACTATATCCCCTTTTATTTAACCGTTCCAAACAGTTCGCTTCCGCATCCCCTTCGCATTAGCACTCCAAAAGCCCTCCTGTGCCACCATGTCTTCCTCCTCCTCTGCTTCATCGGATCTTTCCACCCAGTCCTCCTCTTCCCGCGAGCCGACGCCGGAGTGGAACCCGGAGGAGGCCCACGCGGCCAACATCCGCCGCGCCATCGAAGCCGGGGAGGAGTCTAGTCACGACTTCTTCGCCTGGTCTGAGGACGACAAGTCCTCGACTGACGGGGAAAGTGACCTCCGCTTCCTCGCCGACGGGGAAACGGAGGAGGAGAGCGATGACGATCGCTTCTCCTGCGACGACTTCACCTCCCCCGAGGAGGAGGAGGAGGAGAAGGAGGAGGAGGAGGATGACACCTCCTCTGACGAACCGCCGGCCAAGCGCTTCTGCCCCTGGCCGGGGAACCTCAGTGATTTCGACAGCGACGACGACGACGCTGATGAGGAGGACGAGGACAACGAAGGCCCGGCCGGCGGCCGCTGGAGCAGCGACGACGAGCCCGTCGGGTGTAGCGCCGACAGCGGCGACGACGAGGGCAGCGACGGCCCATAGATAGGACCCTTAGCATAGGATCAGTAGTGGTAGATGGGGCAATGTAATCCCTAGTACTTCCTTTTGAGAGCAATCAGCTCTTTATGTAAGAAATCCTGCTTATCAATGAAGAAATTCCCCCAATTTGATTTTGCCGATTTCCCTTGAGCTAATTTAGCCGATTTCCCCTCATACTGATTTTGCCGATTTGTCCCCTTGGCCAATGCTTAATGAGCCGATAGCAACGCATCGGTCCTTTACAATCCATCCTTCAATTCTTCAACTGATGACTTTGAGATCTGGTGGATAATGTGGAATCTTCAAGAGAGCCCTTAAATTCCTCCCACCAGGTCCAGTGATCCTCTTCTGCAAGAACTCACAATTTTTGAAGAAGGTTGCGACGCAGGATCAGCCGATGGCACCCCAATCGGCTTCTAAAACAGAGCATCTACCAGGCCAGCTGCCCCCCGAGCCTCAATCAAGGCGAGAATATCGGTGAGGATGCACAGATCGGACAAAGGGCCTTGAACTCAGGCAATTGAGACAACCACCATGCAGAGGTCCTAATCATTCCTACGAGCGTAGCTGAGAAAGTGGCCAACTTAGCCAAGCCGACGGTAGATGCACCAGAGCCGGTCACCTTTCTTCCTTTGAAAGCCGATATTGTAGATGAAGTACCAACGGCTTAATGAGCAAAGGGCTGCCTTGTATGCCAAAACTGATGCTTCTGACAGTACTGCTGAACTGGCGCAAAGGGTTGGAAGTCCTCGAAGAGAAGGTTCAGGCACCAAAATCGGCTCATTGTTCACTCCCTCGAGGAAACAGAAGGCCTCACAGCTGAACTGAAAACCGACCTGGTCGAAATTCGTGTCTTGAACACGCAGCTGGTAGATCTTGTGTAATTGTACTAGAGTCGATGGTTGTGCATCGGCTTTGTTTCTTTAGCTCTAAAGTCGATGTCCTTGCATCGGCTGTATACCGACCATGAAAAATAGTAAATTTTTTTACTGGCAGATTTTCTATCGGCCCCCAATATTTTACTGCACATGTATCGCACATGTTCATCCGATTAGGTGCCCCCCGAGCCGAATCTGTCAGGTAACTGCAGATATCGGCTCTGTAGTTAGCCAAGGCACTGTATTTGCACGTCGGCTCCGGTAGGACCAATATTGACTCTCCTCAGCCGACGTAAAACCGCTGCCTATTAGATCGATGTTGAACACAGGCGGAATGCGTGGTGAGGATAATTTTGGCCGATTGCTAGAATCGGCCTCCACGTTGATCGAATCGCTCAATGAAGGTTTTGCAATGTTCCTCCATAGATCTTTGGGGCCGATCCCAAGGATCGGCCTCGCCACGTTTGCCCATCGGTTCGTTCTTGCTACACGGTCAGGCCGGTGGATAAGACCAGCCTAACCCCATCTTTTGTCATGTCGATGCGCTCGCAGTCGTCCAAATTGATGCCTGAGAGTGGCTCTTGGCCTGCTGTTTCCCAAGCGTTCATGCCAGCCGTTGAAATCTCGGCTGAGTCATCTGCATGGACGACCTCTACCTCATCTCCATCCCACTGTATTACGCATTGGTGCATCGTGGATGGAATGCAACAGTTGGCGTGGATCCAATCTCTTCCTAGCAGGACAGCATAGGTGCTCTTGCTGTCGACGATAAAGAACGTCGTAGGGATGGTTTTCCTTCCTACGGTCAGATCCACGTTCAGAACACCTTGTGCGTCAGACGCTTGGCCGTTGAAATCGCTCAGTGTCACGTTGGTCTTGATCAGATCCGAGCTAGAGCGTCCCAATCGACGTAGCATGGAGTATGGCATAATGTTGACTGCCGCTCCGGTGTCCACCAGCATCTTGTTGACAGGCTGCCCATTGATATAACCTCGCAAGTACAGGGCCTTCAGATGTCTGTAGCTTCTTTCTCGTGGCTTCTCAAAGATAACTGGCCGTGGGCCGCAGTCAAGTTGTGCCACGGGTGCCTCGTCCAATCCTGGAGCACTAAACTCCGTCGGAAGGATGAACACCATGTTTGTGCCAGCCGATGTTTCATCATCGGCTTTCCTTTGCTTGGGGCGCCACTCCATTTTTTGTGGTCGACCCTCTTCATCCAGGGTTCGCTGAATTTTCGCGGCCAGATCAGGCCGCGCCTTCCTTCGCGTGTGCAGGTATAACCTTTCGGCTTCCTCCAAGCCACGCAGTCGCTGAACCCTACGCTTTTGGGAACGGCTGAGTCCATCAGGGCACCACCTTGGCCGGTGGTACCTGTCTTCTTCTTCATCATCGTCTTCCAAATCCTCGAGATCTTCCACCCGAGGGGACTCAGCGTGCTTGTTCCGCGGTGGGAGAGGCCCTAGACGTTTGAACACGGACACGTTAGCTGCATCCTTCCTCTTCTGTCTACATTCTGGGCAGTTGCCGATTGTAGGCAATCGGCTCATTCCTGAATCCCAGCAGTGTCTGAAGAAGGGGCAGTCCCAGTGCCTATCCTCGTCGTCTTGCTCCCTTGACTTTTCCTTGGCGTGGCGCTCATATCTCTCCTCATCGCGATCATGACGACGACGTCTCCTGGCGTCCCTAGCCAGACGATCTCTTTCGTCATCGTCGTTGGGTCGTCGGCGTTGGTCATATTGACTCACATACTTGTTGAGGAGGTGATCAGAGAGAGGTCGCTGATATCTTACGTTCCTCACTTCTCCCTCTGTGATGTAGCGCTTGCCATCGTGCCGGAGCCGATCGCGTGGAACGGCTTCCTCTGTGTCCTTGCTACGAGAGCAGCTGCCCTCGTCTCCGTCCTTACCAGAGTGGTGTCCAAGTCCTACCATGTTGATGTTAAACGAGAAACTTGGCTGGCACGCTCCAGGGTAAGTGCACTCCACCATGTTCACGGCGGGGAAGGGGTGGGTGTCGACCTTCATGGCGTACTGGCTGAAAATTAGACGTCCTTGTTCTATCGCCATTTGGATCTGCTGACGCCACACCCTGCAGTTGTTGGTGGTATGGGAGAACGAGTTATGCCATTTGCAGTATGGCTTTCCGTTCAGCTCCTGTACCGTGGGGATTTTGAGGCCTTCGGGTAACTTCAACTGCTTCTCCTTAAGTAAGAGGTCAAAAATTTGCTCAGTTTTAGTTACGTCAAAATCAAATCCTCTGGGCGGACCTGGTGGCTTAACCCATTTGCAGGACACGGGGGTTGCCCCCCGAGTCCATTCAGCCACTGCTACCTCTTGATCTCCCGCAGAGCCTTCGTCTTCATCTGCCTCAACCAGGACTACCGCACGCTTGAATTTGTCCTGGTACAAGTCCGGGTGGCGCTGTTCATATAACGACAGTTTCGAACCATGTGCGCCAGATGAAGGGTAGTACGCTTGGGAGGCCATATCCTTGATTGGTGATGCAAGGCCCACCACCGCCAACTCGACCGCTTCCTTTTCGGTCACACGAGCCGAATAACATCGGTTCCTAAGATTTACGAAGCGCCGGACGTGATTCTCGCCACCGTTTCTCCACGCTTACGACGTACTTGTGCTAGATCGGCAAGGCCGGACTCGGAAGCCTGCGAGTGATACCGCATGTGGAACTGTTCTTCCAATCGCTTCCAAGTCCGGATCGAGTGCGGTGGCAACGAAGTGTACCACCCGAAAGCCGATCCTGTGAGGGACTGTGCGAAGAACCTCACGCGTAGTGGATCCGATGCTGAGACCGTTCCTAGCTGTGCCAAATATCGGCTCACATGCTCGATGGAGCTGGAACCATCTGATCCATTAAATTTGGAAAAATCAGGGAGCCGATACTTGGGTGGTAGCGGGATCAACTCGTACTCGTTGGGGTACGGCTTGGAATAGCCGATTGTCCTCCTTTTCGGCACCATGCCGAACTGGTCTCTCAGGATGGTACTGATCTGATCCGCGGTGCTGGCTGCAGGAGTCGAACTCACGAAGATTCGCCGGGGTGGCATACTTAGCCAGCCATGCTTGCTTTTCCAGCTCTGAGCCAACTGCAGGAGCTGAGCTCTGGAGGTTTGTCGGAGTGGCATACTTAGCTAGCCACGTCTGCTTCTCAAGATCCGTTCCCGAAGTTCCTCCTGTTGTTCCAGAAGTCCCTGATGTTGCGGCCTGGTTTGTGAGCGCCCAGTTACCGCAGTCTGGCACGTATGTGCACGTGTACCCGTGAGGGATCTCCTTAGGCGCCTCGTGCAAGAACTGGTAGTCACTAGGGTCACCACCGATCTTGTAGACGACGTATGCCGGTGAATTCGGCACTTCTGGTGGTGCCAACGCGAATGGCAGCGGTGGACGGACTGGAGTGGCATCTCTCCTTGGTATGTCCCGAGAGCTGGTCCTGACGGAGAGTACTGGTGCCTCATGATTTCCTGGATCACCCGAAGAGCAACACGCTCCAAAGTGTTCACCAGGTTCACAGAGTGGCGGTGTAGCGAATGAGCTACCATGAAGTTAATCTCCTGACGCAGGGACCTGGTGCGTTCTTCTGACGGGGCGGACAGGTCCACTCCATCGAGCGCGCCTTCAGGTGAGAACCCTTTCCATCTGATGCCATGTGAGCGGGTTCTATGAAAAGAGCCGATGAGGTCGGCTTCGAGGATCGCTTTGACCTCGTCATACTTCTTCTTGAGCTCCTCGGTCAGATCCTCGTACGTGACTGGGGTGCCGTCCGCCATCTCAGATGTAGATGGCGATGCGGTTGATGTCGAAGATTGTCCCACCGGGCGTGCCAGAATGTGTTGCGGTCAGAAACCCACCGGCGAGCAACGACGGGCAACACAGGAGAGCCGGGAACAACTTAGGGCTGCGGCTGGCCCTGGTCCCTCCGAGCGACGGCCCGCAAAGACTCCGGCACGCACGTCCGATGCTGGTGCAAGGGCGTGCCACCTGACCTATACCTGGTCAGGAAGGTGATGGAGATGCCTCGCTTAGTTTCCTGCATGGCATACACGTAAACATTAAATACGAGCCTCGATCGGCTCTCAGGTTGTCCTGTGAATCGGCTCAAAGAGCCGATCCACCCATGATTCGCACGAGGTGTACGAATATATGGTGGTCCTGCTTGATCAAGATAAAGCTAAAACGATCTACGATGATTTAGGGTTTTCACCGCATAATCGGAACATCCTACTCGTGATTGAGCCTCGCGGCCACGCACGGTGATCGTAAGCCGATCCTAGACAAGGCCTAAAAACCAACACGAAGTTGATCTCCGGAACATCCTGTCTAGGGCTAGCAAACTACACCCTGCGCGCCACTGGATCCTTCAACCCTTTGTAAGGCCTAACTATGCAGATATTAAACTAATCCTTGAAGAACAAGGAGCAACCATAACGGATCGGATCTACTAAATAATGATCAAGCGGGGTGCCGCCCCTACGCCTAAGATGGGCGTAAGGGCGGCTAGATGTCTAAGGGTTGCACGACGATAGCATATGATACGAAGAACCATGCTAACCCTAACACATCTAAGATAACTACGTTGCTCGCCATCAAAAAGGCTTCAGTACGAGCAACGCATGAACAACGAATAAACTTGTACTACCTAGATCGCAAGGCAGCATGATGCTTACCCGGAAGAAACCCTCGAGACAAGGGAGTTGGCGATGCGCCTAGATTGGTTTGTGGTGAACGTGATTGTTGTCTATTTCATAAACCCTAGATACATATTTATAGTCCGTAGACTTTCTAACGTGGGAATAATCCCAACCGTGCACGAGCCAAACTCTAACTAACCGACACGTAATCTACTATATTACAGATACACGGGCAAACTAGCCCAAACTTTGCATATAAGGCCGATTCACGTATATTCTTCCATGTATATTCTTCAAGCCCATCTTGATCGCGGCCCACCTCTGACTTGGTCAAATTCTGGTGATAACACCATCTTGGCTAAGCACTTAGTAACAATTTGGCTCATATCAAACTTGGGATAGCAGATCTTGATCATCATCATAGCAAACCTGGCACTAGCAGATAGTTGAGATCGCACAAAGTGATGGATACGAGGAGCATCTTGAAACTTTTCCAACAATCCAAGAATAGTGTCGGGTGCCTCGTTCCGAGGAAACATCGTCTTGTAAACTAAAGTCAGTGTCCTGGTGCAGAAATCAAGGAACTCGCGAACTTGATAGGCGCGGTCTTGAAACCTAACTATTTGACGAGTCCGCTCACGAGTGGCCCAGAATAAAGAGCCATGGTCAAGGGAAAGGTTGACGAGAAGATTCGTCCTCGTGTTCACCCTTTCATCTTCAGTAGCAGCGTCGATAAAAGAGCCTGAATTGGTGACAACATACAAATCTTGAACAAAGAAGTAGCGAGAAAACGGGAATTTCGGTTTGCAAGAGCATACCTGACATATCTGCACTGGCTTCAATCATCAAATCAAGCATAAAATTTTCTCGAGTTGCTGCTTTCTCAGTTTCCGAAACAGCAGCGTCCTTAGCAGCTGTGGCTTCTTTTGCTTGTTGGAGAGCAATTTTCTCTCTTTTGGATGCTTTTCGAGATTGCTCCATCATCGCCAGAGTTTGTTTCTTCATGGATTGAAGTTGTTGGCGAAGTTCTTGCAAATCTTGCGACAAGTGTTTACTTGAAGAACCTTCGATAAGGTTATCATCGACAAGGGTTTTCTTCGAGAAAGAAGAAGCAGGCGAAGTATCGGCAGGACAAGGATTGGCGGAGTAGTTATCAAATATCAACTGGAAAAGAAAGTCTTAGTATCAATGATCATGCAAAAAATAGAATTTCATTGATCTTCAGGGAATTTACAAGGATATTACAGGAGGAGTTCTTCAAAAGGATTATTACGACTATTGTCGCCAAAACTACTGTGGCGACAATATCAAAAGAAACAGAAAATAAAAGAAAAGACAGGGCATTCAACTAGACCTCCGGCTTCGATGAGCTAGGAGTTGAAGTTGGCTTCATTCCAAGATAGGCCAAGATTTTCTTCGTGTTGGGCTTTGCCGCCCTGATTAGTGCTCGCCACTTTGTAGTCTCCATCTCTTCTGTGTCGCCTACTTTTGTCCAGTCAATAGTTTGCTGGCTGTCAGAAACCAAGGCAACAGTGCTCTCGACAGCAATCTTCATATTCTCTTGGCGCATTTTCAGTCCAAGATCTTCTGGTGGATTGAAGTCCTTGGAAAGAGAAAGGAAAGTCTTGGGCTCCGTTTTCTTCGGGAAGAAGTAAGGGAATAGCCGTGACAATCCTGCGTCAGCCTGTTCAATGCCTTCACGAGCTTCTGTTCCATGAAACTCAAGGACAGAGAGTGCGTCTAGAAGAGGATCGTTGTCGGGATCTTCAAGCTCAAATTCTTGGTTTGTTTTACCTGTCGAAGAAAATATATATTGGTCAACAAGCAAGTAAAGAAAAACAAGTCTAAAGAACACAGAATAGATCGAAAAACTTACAGACAAAGCGCCAATTCTGCGAGTTCAAGCGCTTGATGATCGCTTTTTCACGAGCAGCCTGCGCGGTTTTATGCTCGTTCAAAGAAGTTTCGGCATCATGAAGCCTTTTATGCAGATCTTCGACACCAGCAGCTTCTGCCTTGGCTTTATCAGCCTCCGCTTTAGCCTTGCCAGCATCAAGTTCGGCCTTCTTGCGAGCCGCTTCACTTTGCTCTAATTTCTGAGCAAGCGTGTCGACAAGTGTGTTGGCCTCTGTAAGTTTTTCTGCCAAAATAGTCAAAAATAGTCAAAATTACGACAAAACAGGAGCAAGAAATCATGAACAACGGCAAGCACGGAGTCATTACCTTCGGTCTTGCTGGCATACTCGCGGTACCCAATGAATTGGGCACCGATGCGAAGAAGTTCTTTGATCATGGGCTGTTAAAAGAGAATAAAGGAAAAAAGTGTTGGTATGAAAAAAGCGTGATGGCACAAAGAAGCAAACAGAGAAAATATAGGCAATGACAAAAAGAAATTAAGGACTTACATCATCCAAAAGAGGACTCGAGGAGCTACCCAATTGAAGGGTAGGCTCCTTGATTGTTTCAACCCTTGTCCTTTTCGGCAAAGGGACAAGGGGACTTGAAGGAGCAGCAGGTTCGTCGATGTTTTGTTGAGGAGGCGAAGATTCTTCTCCTTCAACGTGCAACTCAGAAACAACTAGAGTATGCGACGTACTCGTTCGAGCAGTCGCATCAGTAGCTGGCATTTCTTCCTCATCACTATTACAATAAAAATGACGACAGTATAAAAAGCAAGATAGAGAAAAAATTTCGAGTAGCAAAACAAGGAGAAACAAGAGATAACTTACGAGCTGATGAGGGCCTCAAGGTATGGGTCAAAAACTGCCTTCTGGCATGAAGGAGCAGCTTCTTCGGCTTTGGAGGTGCCGGAATCTTCTATTTCAGTCCTCTTCCTTTTGTTCTTTGGAGAAACAGCAGGAGGAGTAGACTGTGCCAAGGTAGTACTCTCGGATTCAGCTTCCTTTTCAGAAGATCCCGCAGATTTTCGAGAACCTGCGGGTTCATTCTCAGGGACAGGAGCATCTTGGTTTTCTTCAACGACAACAGCTCGTTCTTCAACCTCTCCACCTTCAGGAAGGGGAGGAAGCGAGATAAGATCTGGATGGTTCTATAGAAAAACAAGGGGGCATATCAACAAAAGAGTTATGCAAAGGATGGCAAATCAAAATGAGTAAAGTCGACAAAGGTTACCTCGGGGAGCGCATTGGTGGCGCTGTATGGTTTTACGCGACAAGAAGAAGGGACAGGATCTTTTTCGCTGAGGGAGGAGATTTTTCGGACAAGTTTCTCTAAATCCTTGACATCTAAATTCACCGACAGTCGATCCGCATCCTTGTCGCCAGCATACTTCCAGAGAGGGTATTTGCGAGCCTGAAGAGGCTGCACTCTGATTCTCAAGAAATAGGCTGTGATTTGGATACCTGATAGCTCTTTGCCGCGAGTGTTTTGCAACTCGTGGATGCGAGTCATCAATGCCTCTGTCTCCGTCTTTTCCTCCTCGGTAGCCTCGGCATCCCAAGAGCGGCGGCGATGGATTTTCTCGGCACCGTCAAAAAGGGGGAATATTGTCTTCAGCACATCCATTGTTTTCCTCATGGATGTACAGCCACTTCTTGCGCCACCCTTGAACTGAGTCAGGGAATTTGACGTCGAAATACTCGACATCGGGGCGAACGCAGATAACAACGCCGCCTATATTATAGGCGACATTGGGAGAGCCATTACGGCGACAAAAGAAAATGCGCTTCCATAGCGCCCAGTTAGGATGGACGCCAAGGAAGGCTTCACAGAGGGTGATGAAAATGGAAATGTGGAGGATGGAATTGGGCGTGAGATGGTGAAGTTGCAGACCGTAAACAAAAAGCAATCCTCGAAGGAAAGGGTGAATGGGGGCGGAAAGGCCGCGGATGAGGTGGTCGACAAAACTAACCCGATACTCCATTGGAGGCGTTGGGTAGCTTTCTTCGCTGGGGAAGCACAGCGCTTTAGGCTTCTTGCTGATCCCCAGTTTCTTCAGGAGGTTGATGTCTTGGGTGGAGATTTTGGATCTCTCCCACTCGACGCTTCCCAGATCGACGGAAGCCATCGTCGATTCTGGCGTGCTGTGTCTGGTCAACCTACGCGGTGGCATCAACAATGGCGCAGGAATGCAGCTTGGGAGAAGATGAGCTCACGGAGTTGTGGGGCGCAAGAGGAGTTTTTGCAGAGGAGAGCAGGAGAACGGCGCGAGCGGAGGTGCTCGAGGAAGAAGAAGGAGATCTTATATAGAGGTGCGGCCAAGCGGCGTACCGTTGGATGAAAAAAGTGTGCGGCAGATGATAACCACGTGGAATGGGGGTAAAAAAGTAATTTAGTCCTGAAGAAGTTCCAGTGCGTGCGCCAGGAAAAGCGGAGGTCGTGTGTCCCCCACTTGCACGACGTGTCAAGATAATGGGTAATTTGGGCCCACAAGACAGCGAGAGAGGATTTCTCGCAATTTAAGGACTTGCAATCGTGGCTATCGTCAGTAGTAACGTCATTTAGCAGGAGAAAAATTCGACTCAATAGCTTCATAAAAAGGCGACAGGGAAAAATATTGGAGCACCTTCGATCAAATGCTCGGAGGCTATTTTGGAAAAAATGAAAAGTTTGAGAAAGACAAAATAGAAATGGTGTGAGCCTATGATCAAATATAAATATTTGCTCATAGCCTCGGGGGCTACTCCCATCGGGAGCGCTGTTCGCGCACCCGAGAGATTTGAAAATGTCGGGAGAGAAAGAAAATATAGCGGCATAAGGCGTGGAGCCTACACCCAAGCACAAGTCCTTGGCTGTAGCCTCGGGGGCTACTCCCATCGGGAACGCTGTTCGCGTGCCCGATGAAATAAAAAAAAAAGAAGAGAGAAAGATAGCAGAACAAGAGAGTATATTTCGAGTTACAAGAACTCTACATATACTCCCATCGGGAGAGCAATATAAGTCATCCGTTGACTCAATAAAATATGCCATTCCAACAGCCGAATAAGCACTCAACAATATATTCTCAGAACGCCAAAGTTGCGATCAATTTCTGAATGCCGCAAATTTGCGAAGGTAAGACCCCAGATCCGTTCTGTGTGGCGTGGCGCCGTCTCTGACGTCGGTTTGCTACTTTTATCCGTATCAACAGATACGAAGAAAAATCCTAACGGACGCGTTAGGTACCCGATAAATATAACTGGGACTCGACAGAATGGTAAGACCTTCAGCGGCACCTGTCGAAGTTGACACCAGTATCCTGAGATCATGTCCGGGGACGTGATCTTGAAGTAGGTTTTTGCGGATTGCCACTAGAGCAGTTAACTAGTACCTGATCCGTCAGATGAACTAGCCCCAATTACCATTATCCCTGTACAATATAGAAATTCATATGAAGAAATATAGAGAAGTTTAAAGTTGTAGAATAAATATAAACAGTGGAGATTTTCCCTGATTCTACGATTCAAGCAAAATCTCGGGGGCTACTGACATAGGCATCCCCAATGGGCCTGCCGAAGATGGTACCCGAGGTTTATTGAAGGCCCACGACTCGAAGAATAAGAAGAATCGGAAGCCCAAGTTGATATTAAGGAAAGTTAGAAGTTGTATTAGAAGATGATGTTTGTAATCTCACGGGATGAGTTGGAAACCTTCCAGGACTTTGTAACTTGTACAATACGAATCCCTCGGCTCCACCTCCTATATAAGGGGGGGTCGAGGGACAAAGAGATCATCGAATCATTGTCTCCCAAACCCTAGTTTTCATAATCGTCGAGTACTTTTCGGCTGAAACCTTCGAGATCTACTTGCCCTCTACTTCCAACTAAACCCTAGTCTACAACCTGTAGGCATTAATAAGTTAATCCCTTGTCAACCGCGCTGGAAGAATGCTCAAAGGAAGTCAGCGCAGGAGGACAATGGTGACGCCATCCCGGATGAACTTCTCGGGCTGGTGTTCCTGCGCCTCACCACGCGTCAGGATCTCGTTCGCTCCACATTCAGCTTCAGGCGCTAGCGCAAGGTCATCGCGGCGGAGGACTTCCGTGTCCTCTCCGCTCACCACGGTTCGCCATCCTCCATATATAGTCGCCGACCACTACCACACATCATCTTCTCCCAATGTCACTATCGTCCGTCGGGCTTTATGCCCCACTTAGTTCACTCTTCCTCATCATGTTGGGAACCGGGTAATGCACTCTGACAATACTAGCAAACAGCACATGCTTCGCGTGTTGAACTATTTTAGATTGTTAATATTACTACTTTCTTCGTTTTAAAAAAACTTCTTAAATTTATTAAGATAAGGTTTTATCTACACATGTTTTTAGTGTATAAATACCGTATCTAGAAAAAGTTGAGCACTTTTTTTTTGTTTTCGAACTAAAGGAGAATAAGAATCTGATGTTGTGAATAATTTTCAAAATTTCACTGTAAATTGATGTTGTGAATACTTTTCAAAATTTCACTGCAGATAATCATTTATGTTATACCATCATAATTGATGCGAAAACTAAGGGTAGTAATAAAACCTTAGATCCTTTTCAAATCACTATCAAGTGGGATGTTTGATGAATTGTGTGTATACCTATCAAAATCTGTAATTCGGTCAGAATTTACTTAATGTATCTCTTGCATTTCTTTTTGAATTTCTCATGCATTTATTCTTACGGATTTTACATCACCCCTACTCATATTTTGTTGTTTGCCTTACACATAGACAAAGGAGCACCAAGTGTTTACTTCCTTGAAAGATTCATTGTCTCTATCAGAAAGAAAAAATATACATCTAAATTTAGATGTATCTAGACACTATCTAGTAGATAGATACATCTAAATTTTGATAAATTTGAAACACTTTTGGTGAGCCATGGGGAGTACTTCAAGCCTGTAGAGGATTATGCTCCCGAACTTGTTAAATTATTCGAACGCTTTCGCTCCTATTCTTGCCTACACGATTCTTCTAGCTGTCTCTATTTACTTGTAGAGAAAACATGCTCTCTCTAGCGTCTACATGGGCAGTACGGTACTTCTCATTCTTGCTCTACCTGCTCCATCACTGCATGGCCCGATGAGCAGCTTAGAAGACTCCCAATCCTCTGCGTTGTTTTCTCTAAAATATTCCTTTCTTGGTCTGTCGCAGGATATTTGAGGAGCACAGAGCAGCAAATAGGCCCACAACGAATCCCTACAAGACTAACCGTTTGATTATCAGATCCAATGGTCAATATACTGCCACGCTGCTACTGATCTCTACCCACTGAATGCTAGCCGTTGGATGTGAAAGACCGAACGGTTCATATATATGCTTCTTTATTGGTACACTATATAGAGGTATAGGTATAGATATAGATAGATATATGCATAATTAAGTAGTTGTGTTTGTTGGGCACCATAAATCATATATATGTATGTTCTCATCTCTCACAATGTTTCTAGACAAAATATTTGGGAACGACCAGCAGGTGCCATGGCCCCCCTAACATTCTGACGTTTACTTAACACCTATGATTATTTGGGAACGAACTCTGAATCCAGCTTTAAGTTAATCTCTCTAGCTTCATTCTACTACCATAAAGTTGAACACATGGAAGTTGTGCTAACAGAAGATCCACTGGTAAAATAACCAGACTTTTTGACTTTTCCTGAGCTTCCTTCACGTACGACCTGCACAGCTGCACTCCCATGTGCATTTTCTCTTCACTTTAGCTTCTCATCTCTCTCTAATGCACACTCGAGGGTCGATAAAGCCCCCAAAACCAGCCAAAGCTTCTCTCTTCTTCAATTTGGAGCACACCAAGATGTAAACATATATATATTTCAAATGTATTCGAATTCATTTAGTTGTTTTTCATTTAAATTAGGGTTAACTGCACTTTTGGTCCCTTAAGTCTTACGGAAGTCTAATTTTGGTCCCTCAACTCTGTAGCAACGTGGAAGTATATGGATCATTAGATCTGATAATCAAACGGTCAGTCTTGCAGGGATTCATTGTGGGCCTGTCTGCTACTCTGTGCTCCTCAAATGTCATGCGACAAACCAAGAAAGGAATATTTTAGAGAAAACAACGCAGATGATCGGGAGTCCTCTATGCTGCTCATCGGGACAAGTAAATAGAGACAGCTAGAAGAATCGTGTAGGCAAGAATAGGAGCGAAAACGTTCGAATAATTTAAAGTTTGGGAGCATAATCCTCTACAAGCTTGAAATACTCCCTATGTCTCACCAAAAGTGTTTCAAATTTAAAAAAATTAGATGTATCTATCTATTAGGTAGTATCTAGATACATCTAAATTTAGATGTATATACTTTTTTCTTTCTGGTAGAGACAATGAATTGGTTTTTGTGGTTTTGGAACTATCTCCACAATATGGGAACTCGTTCCAAAAGCTACAAAGCAAATATGAACTACTCGATACTTTACAAAGAAAATGTAGAACTACTTTTGGCTACACGCTGTGACTGCTCGTGGATTACTTTTTAGCTGTGGATAAGTTCAGCGCAGGAATGGGAGAACCCACTGATAGCGGACCCACATGTATGAACTATCCTAAAATTTGAGAATCGGCCTAGCTAGATTGGCTTGCGAGCGAAATTTGAACAACCGTAATATTTTCCGCCTCCACACACACCCGGCACCACTTATGTCTTCAGATGCACCGGGAAATATCCCTTCTACCCGTCAGTCTTCTTAACTATAACGCATAAACACGGCGAGAGGGCGAAGGGTATTTAGGAAACTATGTCCCAATTCCAATGCCCGCATAACCAGCACTCCACACTCGCACCGAGCCGCGCGACACATCCAGTTTTCGCCACCAACTCCAAACCCACACCCGACCAGCAGTCGGGCGACACCTGCAGTTTTGCCTAATTGGAGGAACCCTAGATCGACCTCCGGCCACATCCAGCAAAGCCCTCCCTCCCGCTACTTCACCATCATGTTCGGCAGACACATCGTCGGCATGCTCCGACCACCTCGGCAGCAGTATCAATGGCGGTAAGTAATTGGAAACCATAAGTTACTCCGTAAGATAAACTGTTTAGATCATTAGTACGGTTAGAAAGTTGTCTAGTGTAGAGGTGTTAGTGTAGAGCCCCTGCATTTCTGTAATACGTTGAGATGCACTTTTATTTGGGCCTAGACCCGGTACTTCGGATACAAGTTTAGTTCGATCTGGTGAGTGATTGTTGGAACTGGCTCCTCTGATGGTGAGAAGCAAAGTCACACAAAACTAAGAAAAGTCACGGCACAATATCTTGTCCGTGTTATGTATTTCATTCTTGGCACAATAGAGTATTGAAGAGACGTTTCCTATTAAATGTGTCTATTGATTTCTACCTTACTTACACCTTTCCTGCTAGTCCAGTGAATATGTCTCCTCTCATTGTCGTCATCCCACCAGAACTTCTTAATCATTTTTATAAGATCATCGCATAAATCCGCCGAAAATTTGAAAACACTGATAGGATATGTCGTGATTACTTGCATAACAGATTTAATGAGTGTTTCCTTTGTAGCGCCTGCAAGATACTTTTCAGACTAGTCATTCATTCTTTTCTTTTACTTTTCTTTAACTGGTTGAATCTGCCATCTTTCATACTTACCTCAGGAGCTGGTAGCCCTAGGTATTTTTCTTCAAAGCTGCCTTGTGAACATCTAGGATCGCCATCACTTGTTGACCCATCTCCTATGTACATTTGTTCCCTAGGAGCATAGAACATTTCTCTAGGCTTAAAAATTTTCTCGTTGCCTGTTCATAATTACACAGGACATTTTTCACTCTCAACGCTTGCTCCTGGTCAGCCCTAAAGAAAAGCAGACTATCATCTGCAAAAAGTAGGTGTAAAATTCCTGGGCTTTGCCTACAGATTTTCAGCTCATGAATCTGATTGTTATCAATCTCTTTCTGTATCAAACGAGACAAACCATCAGGTATAAAAAGGAAAAGATACGGGGATTAGGGGTCCCCTGCCATAAACGTCTTGAAGGTCCGAAATCCATTTAATCACTGATTTAACACAAACCATCACCCATTTAATCCATATATCTGCAAAGCCTAGTTGATTGATCTGTGGCTCAATGATATTGGCAATGATCTCAGGCTGCACATTTGTATATACCTTGTATAGATCTTTGAAGAAACTAGTTGCTAGTTGCTAGTTCGCCCATCTCTTCCATATTAAGCGCATTCATACTTGTGCCATTTTTTCCACGTGTTGACCTCCTGTTCTCTTCGTTCACATGTGAGGAGGGATGTTGAGATGTATAATGCATTGCCTAGCCCGTCCGAACATGGAAAAACTCAGGGGACTCTTATACCATGTCTTGTTTGTGTTATGGATTTCATTATTGTTTACTCATATATAGTTAATTGTCATCATGCCCAATGCCATGTTGTCATTCTAACCAGGGAGCTAACCTGATGCCTCCGGGAGTATCCTCGCCCAAGACGGCTGCAGAAGCATTAATATTAGGTGTTGGACATGCAACAAGCAACAAAAGATATGTGTGTGATATTGCTCATACGTTTCCAATGGAATTTCCTCTTTGTGCCGCCAAGCCATCAAAAAGTCCTATCAGATCGATAAGTAATGCTGATTGGGAGGCACTTGTTAAGGCTTGGAAATTAACCCCAAAGGATGGTCTGCTTCTCCATGACCTTGCCGCTCGTGGAACCTCCAACCCTGAAGGTGGTACTACCATGCCAAAAGAAAGTCCTGTCAGTTCAATTAGCAATGCAGATTGGAACAAATTTGTGCGGCGGTGGAAGGTATCCCATGGGCAGCTACCTGATATTGCAACTGGTGGACACCTCAATCCTGAAGCTGGTACTGCCATGCCAAAAGATTTAGATCTGTTGCTACCTGATCTTGGAGCTGGTGGACACCCCAATCCCGAAGCTGGTACTGCCATGCCAAAAGCTGAAGCGTGTGTACTGCTCGCCACCAGCTGCCCTTAAGTATCCTCTGATGTAATGATGTAATTGTAATTGGTAGTCCTTTTGTGGTGAACTGTTCTTGTTTAAATTGTATGTGAGACTTACTAGACCCATGAACTGATCTTACTAGCAATGCAACATCAGGTTAATTATATTTTGCATTATTTGCATCAATGAACATATGAGAAAAGACAATTAAGTGGAAAGTGTGAATTAGACTCCTACTAGTCATCGAAGGTGCATCTATCATTGATGAAAATTTGAGCTGAAAACATCGGTATCTTCTATGCATATCATGGTCGTGTACATTCTGTTATGTGCAACCTATTACTGTTGGCTCTTCCTCTTTGATGATCTATGTAAATCTTGTACTGTGATATATTCATGTAAAAAAAAAGAAATAATGTGCATCTATTGACCGTGTGTTTGCATTCTCTACATCAGCTTTGGGTCGCGGTCTATCTCATAGGCCCATCCCCACTTATTCGGAGACAATTATTTTAGGACGGAGATAGTAATAGTATATGCCAGCGACTTTTATCGAAAAAACATGCTAGAGTCTTACAGTGGCTGCAACCTATCGACCTGAAGAAGTGGTTATTCGGGCTAGAAAAGCTGGCGAGGATGCAAGCAATGGCGGACGGCGGTGATGGACCTGGTCGGGTGCGGGCAATGGCAGGCCGGCAGTTATAGAATCCCGCCCATAAAAAGGGTCCCATGAGGCGAACTGGAGCAGCGGAGCTATGGGTAATCGATCTTGGCCGGAATATAATTTTCTACGAATTGGTCTAGGCCCCCTGTCTTTGGATATAAGCTGGGCTCCTCTGAAGGCTTGTTTCGTACCTACTAAATAGGCCTTTGACTTTACTCACCCAATTTGGCCTAAAGACATCTGGATGCGTAACAAACTTGTGATCGCACGTGCGCAAAAAAATGGCAATGAAACTGACATGTGGAGCCCTGGTTGGTCCCACTGACGAGACTGGTCCACTTCGCTGGCTGGGAGGCTGTCAGAACGGGCGGCCCACCAAGCTCTGTAGGAAGGCCAAATCTACATGATAAGCGGGGGCCACCAATCTCTGACACGCGGGCCCACCTATGCTTTGACATGCGGGGCCACACCACATCTCCATGTGGGCCCGACGAGAATGGCACCTAGGACCCAGGTAGGCCCGACATATTATGTAGGCCCACCAAGCTCTGACCTGCGGGGCCAGGCGTCCAGAATTGAAGGTAGGCAGACACTTGTCTTCGCACGTGCCCAATTTTCTTTGGCATGGAAACTGACATGTGGAACCCATGTTGGTGGTACTGACAATTCTGGTTCACTTCGCATGTTGGGAGGCTGTCAGAATGGGCGGCCCCACGCAGGTGGGTCGTGTCGGTACCTGATATGCGGACCCGAGTGCTACAGGTACATGTGTGCAGACAGTGGTTGTCTCTCCTTACAAATATGGGTCCCAGTGTTGTAGGCCTTGGACTGTTGTGCGGGCAGACAGAAAAGTACGTGAACGGAAGCGTGTAGAGTGTGTCCACCGACCCGAAGCCCAGCTCTTGTGACGACACCCCCCTGCCGATTCCGCAGTTCGGGCCGCCCACCTCCTGCGACGCTCATTTCTCGACAATCGTTGACGTTTTGAGCTCGGACGTCACTAATTTTTGGGCCCGAGTGGCCCAAATGCCACCTGTGACGCGAAAACGTGGTACCGTCACTAAAAAGACATTCACTGACGGATTTCCAAACCGTTAGTATCAAATCGTCATTGATGCCCATATGTTACTAGTGACACTGGGGGCGGCAGAGCGTCGCGAGGAAGTATATGAAGAAGAAGAGAAGAGAGGAACCGTCGGGGCATTTATAGCCACTAGCGCATCATGGGCCGTGAACCGCTCGGCCCACAATGCCCACGACGCCCACAACGCCACGTGGCGCACAAATACACGCGAGGTTGGCTAGCCACACAATGGGTCACACAGATCGAATGAGAAGCAGTTAATGCGCGTGGGAGATGAGGGATTTGACCCTCGCTGACCACTGCTACGTCAGGAACAGTGGCGCATGTCTCTGACAGGCCCAAGTTCCAAAATATTCCCGACTTCTCCGAGGGGGAGTTAATTCAAAGAAACTGCCGGTTAGAAACCGGATAAGATTCGGAACTTCCCGGTTTGCTTCAGTAGCATGTGAAGGTTGGCGAGCAACCGAGTTACCGGCTTAATTGGAAACCGGAATACTAATCCGATACGAATCGATGAGAACCTGGTGCGGCCCATCGGCTAGCACCGCAGGACCACGCCAGCTTCGGGGACTAATGTCGGAGGGATGGCCCCCGGTAGATCAAGACTACGGCAAATGTGCCTAGGTAAGATGGTTATAGACCGGTTTATGAGATAATCTGAATGAGAGTGACCGGATTAAAAGGTCACCTGGTTTGTATGGTCTGGTATACCGGAAGGGGTATGCCGGAACGAGAGGAACCGGCGTAGGTAAGCCGGAAACATCTTCAGGAGACCAAATTCTCGAAGGAAAGAAAGATAGAGTTCCGGTTTATTCCAGGTAAAGCCATCATGGATCCGGCATAGCCTCAACGGCTACATGTCGGCACCTTGGTCAAAGATTCCCCTGGTGCCACAGGATATCGAGGAGGTAAGCAAGATCAGCTTTAAACGAAGCCCAGAAGCCAAAACAGGATGCTGACGAAGAAAGCATCCGTAGGCCGACCAAGGAGGGTCACCAGACAAGGGGCACATAAGGGAACGTCTTGACCTGAGCCAGAGAAGCTTTATAAAAGTTAGCTTAGGTAGGCATAGATTCCTTGCTGGTCCCTTCCCTTGTAAGCCACCTCTCCCCTATATAAGGAGAGGGGCAGTTCCCTTGCACGGGAGAGCAGAATTCTAGTTTTTAGCCGTACGGAGCTTCATCCCTCATAGGTTCTGCTACCTCTAGTTCATCTTCAACCTCTGGCCAAGAGCTGAGGAAACCACCATTGTAGCTCCTTGTTGAGATCTCATAGTAGAAGCATGCAGGAGAAGGGGCTTTACCTCCTCACGAGGGCCCTGAACCTGGGTATATCGCCCGTGTTCAGGTGTGTGTTTGAGTGAGTTCAATCTCCATCCTCCCCTCCTCCGGTTCCCTCGTTGCACATTGGCCTCAACTTAAGCCATCCCATGGCATCTGTTGATTCACGACGACGACAAAAATGCAAGACTTTAACTTCAATAGTAATATAGTACTGCTTGCAAGACTTAAACTTTAATACTCATAGTATTAATAATAGTAGTATGCAAGACTTAAACTTCAATAATAATAGTAATATGCAAGACTTAAACTTCAATTGTAATAGCAATATGTGTGTGGAGTAATAAAGTTTCAAACTAAGAACGAAACAAGAACTAATAAAGTTTTTCGTATGCATCAATCGATGGAGAGGCTGGATCTCCATTTCAAAGGAGAAAAAAGTTGCAGCAAAGTTTGAAGGACAAACTAGGGGAGTACTAATGGGAAAAGTCCGGTTTGAACATGGGTGCATGTGAACCCTAGTTAGAAATGCATTTTCCAAATGTTAAAAAATTCTGAAATAAAAATATCCGGGTACGTACGCATGTTTTATGTGTGCGTAGAAAGTTTTCGCGGAGAAACCACTTTTTATTTCAGAATCTAAAAAAGACAAAATACGTCACATATATACTGCTATATAGCCCTGCAAACTTTCACTTTTTTGCCGAGACAAAATAAAAAGTTTTTTTCGTCACAAACTCATGTCCAGGGCACATATTTGAGATCATCTGGAAAATCATTTTGTGTTTCGATTTTTAAAACATGTTTTGACATCACAAATAGAACTTTTCAAAAAGTGGATTCACATGCCCCCATGTTCTATATATGCACACTCAGTACTAATGCATCTAGCAGGACGATAATGAACTAAGACATACTAGTGCAGTACAAATTCTTTGAGCCTTTAAACGTGTTTTCACATGGTTCAGTGACTATTATCTAAATCTTATTTAATAAAATACATTTAATCTGTTTGGCAGGAGAGTATTGGACAAGTACAGCCGCCGGGTCCCTAAAAAACACTTCCGCACACGTCGGATTAATATTGAACCGCAACACCTCGGTGCTCTCGCGTTTCTGGTCATTGCACAAGGAAGCCGATATGTGCTCCGCTTGGTGCTTATCCTTCCAAGTCTCCACCCCGATTTAGCATGGATTAGGTTGAGGAATTGATTTCGATTAAAAATTATAAGTTCTCAAGCATGCTGGCACGGATCACGGATCACGTGAATAGAAATTGGACAACTAATAAGCGGCAGGTATCTAAAACTAATAAAGCCCCAGGTTGACCAAGTTAAGGTCAACATCTTTTACTCACATCATCTTAACTATTAGATTGGGATCGGTGGTGTCCGTACGTAATAAAACCTTGGTACGTCAAAAAAAACCCATCTCCCGTCGTACCTTTCTTTGGTCCCGCGTGAAAAAACCAGCTGACGTGAAAAAAACAAATAAAAACCGGACGCGCCACCCCGCACCAAGCGAATAAAACAGGCAGGCAACTGACCGGAACCGAGAGCCCCGGATCTGATAAAATCGGTTCCAACTTGTCCCACGCTGACGCAATTGATTTGGACTATAACCGAGTACTTTTCTTTTGCGAACAGACTACAACCGAGTACAACTCAACCAGGTTAGAGTGTCCAAGCGGAACTGCCTCACACGTATGACATATCACAAACGATCTATGTACCATTGCTAAATCGGTGCTCACTTGGAAATCATGGAGTAAATTGAGTAATCGAGAAAAGGATTCCACGTATCGTTTACCATTTGATTCCCTACATATACACGTGAGATTGAGCAGACGGATCCCCTCCGTCTCCTGCTGCGCCGATTTTACTGCCAAGATTGGGTAGGTCCAACGAGGAAGATCATAGCAGCGAGACCAACAAGCTGCTTTCTCCGGAAATGCTGCGTGCATCGCCGCCCGTAGCAACGCACGGGTATTGTGCTAGTATTGTATATCTCAGTAAAATCATAAGCGAAACCACCAAACTGATTCTTCGGAACCAAGTTCAGAAGGGCAGTTTATATGTAGTTTTAAAGTTGAATAAATTTTAACCTTTTTCGTAAATATATTTAGTTCTCGTTTGCAACGTGTCATTCCCTGAATATATTCTTGATTCACGTCGCAACACCAATATGTCGAGTTACAACTCAAAATAATATGTTGAGTTGCCTACCTAGTCAGATTTCCTTTATTTGTCTAATCTTCTCATTCTTAAGTTGGGTGAACTTTTCTATTAAGGCCCTTGCTTTCTCGAGCCTAAAATACTGAGATCGAGCGGGTTTACGAGTTGATTGAGATGCTTCCGTTTATATTCTTGATTCACGTCGCAACACCAATATGTGGAGTTACATGGGGTGAACTTTTCTATTAAGGCCCTTGCTTTCTCGAGCCTAAAATACTGAGATCGAGCGGGTTTACGAGTTGATTGAGATGCTTCCGTAGAACAATTTGTCAGTGAGACCTTGACCTTCTGACCAGCCTAAGAAAAAACATTCCTGATACTTCTACACTAGTCAATATGATACACAATGCAGTACGGCTACAAAGTGAAAATTCTCAGGCAAAGGGAATTTATCAGCACATATGATTGCTACAGCAAGGGGTGATGCTAAATACAGATTGGATGTCATCCGTCAAAGAAAAAAAAAGGGAGGGAAAACTTCTTTTCTGGGTGAGAAATAAGGCCATACACAGACACCAACGGTGCCCGGTGCAGGCAGGTTATAATCCTTTAACTCATCTTTCGGTAAGATAACTGAGGCCGGTAGCTCAGTGCCATAGTTGCATAACGAACCAGCTAAACTAACCGTTGAAACATACAGTGACCAGCTCAGGTGTTTGCCGTCGCTTATGATTCCTTGCCATGGCACCATTGGAGCAAAAGCCCAAACGCTTTGACCCAAGGGGCGTTGTTATGGCGCTGCCCTTGATTCTCCATAATGAATTAGCCCAGCCAGGACAGCTGCATATCATCTTCATCATACTGACTTTCTAATGTTTCCGGCCACTCTATTGAGAGGGTTTCCAATCATACTGAATATTATTGAAGCTATTTGTTGCTCTAAGTCCACCCAACAGCTGATTTCCTATGTCATGCTGGTGCTGCTGCTGCTGCTGCTGGCCCAACTGTGATAGGTCATGTGCACTGTGGTGCATTCCCATCCTACCATTCATTGCCATTGCATTATTCGTCATTGCCATTCTGAGTCCACTGGCTGCAGGATTCGAACCGAACCCGCCCATGGCCCCAAATCCCATTCCTCCCATTCCGGAGTGATTTGTGACGGCGTTACCAACTAAGCAGTTAACCCCATTAATACCAGGGGTAAGCCCATTTGGCCTCTTCATGTCATTCCCTGCATGGCCAACACCATTCATTTGTGATGACATCATCTCTTGCAAGATTCTCTGAACTGAGCTTTGGGCATCACTTGGCTCAGACTCCTGAGGCCGAGTTGATGGAGGCTGCATTGGAGGTAAGTTCGGTGATACTGCTGGGGGAGAACTGAGTTGGTTTGCGTTAAGGGTTGGCATCATGTTGTTATTGGGTGACGTAGGCACCTGCGAAGGGAAAGGACTAGATGGATTTGACTGTAACGAGCTTGCGGAGTTCACCCTGGGAATTGCACCATTATTCCCACTGTTATACTGGCCATTTGCGCTGCACATTGGATGATCTTGTCTAGAATCCATTGAACCTTGGAGGAGCCCAACAACTGTTGGTGAGGGTGCAGATGTAGAGGGTGCACAGTTGAGCGAATTATTTGATGTGGCATCCGCATTAGCAGAGGCAGAAACCTGCACACCAGCCATAGGAGCAGAATTTTGACCACTCTGGTTTGAACTCTGGGGAACAGATTGTTGCTCTTCAGGCGGTTGCTGCTGTGATTGAAGAGGGTTGATCCCTGATGGAGTCCTGCGAGGAAACTTGTGCAGGCTCTCTGAATAGAAAAACAGTGGGTGTTACAAACAAATATAGATATAAAAATATAACAAAAAACAGATAACAGCATGCCAATAACTGCTGTTCCTATGTGGCCGATAATTAGAAAAAATATGGCAGGAACCAACTAAAATCATAGCCATCACCCATAAGGACATGGTGTAGTCACCAACTGTTTACTTAAGGGCAGGGGTGCCTTTGGTAGCCTGCGTGACCCCCAACCAGACTCGCCAGGTGCGGTTTTCAGGTGTTTGGATGCCTGCACGAGGACTTGGGTCTGGCAGGCCTGCTGCTTAAAGCATCCTTCAGCCAGGCCTGCTGCGAACGCTCAATTCGGCTGTTTCCAGCGAGCCAGGCCCGAGGGTGCATAAGGGAGGCCTAGGCTGTGCATGCGGAGGCGGGCCAGAGACGCAGCATCCCTTCAGAAACACAGATCATTTATTTCCTCACCGGCCACTCTCACTGTCACCCGCTCACTCTCCTATCCACTTCTCACCCTCTCGTCTCCCTCCATCAACGACCACCACCACGGCAACGCAACAGCGATGGCGTCTACTCCCTCTACAGCGACGCCTTCGTCCTCTGTGACGCGTCACATCCCATCATCGATAGCAGCAATGGAAGTAAGTAATCCCCTCACATTATGTTAGGATGATGATGCGCCGTAGTTTAGTTCTAATCTTGGGTTCTAATTCTTGTTTGTGTAGACTAGGATTACATGGAAGCAAGATTTGGAGTTGGATCCCATCATTGTGAATAGTAGGAAGTTGGATTTGGGCAGGGATTGACGGGCTGATGATGATTTTTTAGACCACCATGCATGTTTGCTTGGTTGATCTGTAGGCTGATGATGACTTGTGAGGCTACCGTTCATGTTTGCTTGGTCAATCTGTAGGCCAATGACTACTGCAATGCCGTAGCATGGCAACAACGGCACTCATGGGGATTGGTGTAACCAAAGTTAGCCCTCTCTTAATGATGCAATGGTGGTGAACATGGTATTGTTATGCACGGGCTCCATGTTGTGTGGAGGTTATATTATGGTAACCTAGAACTTTAGTTGATACACATGTCAAGTTATATCATTGTGTGATTCTGTTGCCTAGAATGTGATATGATTACTAAGTTGTGTGGAGAGGTGAACTGCTGGTAAGCTCACCACTCTTAACAGAAGGTTACCACATCACCCAGATGCAGGCAACCAAACACCAGCAATCTGCATGAGCCCAGCCCAAAACGCCTGATACAGGCAACCAAAAGCCAGGGCATTGTCCAGCCACCCACTCATGCGATGCAAGCACCCACATGCCAGGCCGGAAAGTGCCATTAGGCCTGTTCCTGGTTGGTCTGGTTGAGCGGATCCTGGCTTGCCAACTCATGCAGGCAACCAAACGCGCCCTGGAAGCCTTGTCAGCGGGATAAAATAAACAAAACGACTGCCAGAAAAGATGAGAAAGGAAAGGCAATAAGGAGGATATAGTTTCTGTTTCCTGGGCATGGTTGGGATATTTGAAACGACCAGTCACGTTGTGCCCTGCATAATCAGATGGTGGCCTGGCCTCAAGAACCTGGCACCACTGTCATACTGTTAACCTTGTTCACCCTTGCGTGCAGCTTGGGTGCTAATCCCCACTTAACAAGAGAAGGCAAGACGAGATATGAGAGATGAGCAAAGCAGCTAGCTGACCGCTGCAAGAGCTCAGGCACTGGATGTGGGATGGACCGGGGAAGAGGGTGCTCTATGGAGCGCCGCCGCAGCTCGAAGAGGGTCACATTCTTCTGCAGAAGAGGAAACCTATGGACAGCCTGCCACCACCCATCTCTACTGACCTGCATTTCCCCCCCTTTTTCCTCTATGGTCAGACCCAGGTCACTAAATCTATTATCGCTTAGTACACTTTAAGGCCCAGATCACCAAACAAACACTTGTACCCAAGGCTAGTATGGTCAAGCAAAAATTATCAACATCTCAGGCCCAGGCCAGGCACCACCCTTTCCCAGACATAAACAGGATACAAACAAGCCATTATCCTTTAGAATGGTGATAGAATGTCACCAGCATGAAAACATAATAGCAGTGTTGTCTGAAAAATATTGAATGTTTCCCTGTCTTATAACTGCCCTATCGTATTTGAGGGCCATAACTACACAAGTACAAAGTGTATAAAAGGAAACTTGACCAAAGAAATAATGGATATATGATACAAATGGACTAGTTTAGGTGTTGTAAACATACAACTGCAGATGGTATGCCATAATTGCTTAATGCTGATAAATATGAGGTGAGCTTGATCAACCCAGTAAAATGATTAAAATGGCATACCAATTGGTCCAGATCCAGTCTGCCTGCTGCGGTCAATCAAATCTTTCATACAGTTCACCACCTCCGCAATCTGGGCGTATCAATGTTTTGCATGAAATAAGTAGAAGCAACAACAAATGTTACCTACAAATGGAAACTTTTGCAAGAAATCTAACAATAACTTAAATAAATGGAATAAAAAAAATTTAGCAGGTGAATGGAAACTACATCATATCAGAGTGTACCTGAAGACAGCGGACGTATCGTTTGGTATATCCTAAATCATTTACCAGAGGCACCTCCAGAGCTTTAGCCAATTGACGGGCACATGCCACAAACCTAATGGTACAGGGTTGATATATAAGTACAAATTGTATGAACTCAAGAAAGTACTAGTTGCTCACATAAAATGTGATGGACTTATTGAATGGTAATAGTTACTCAAAGAACAGTCAGATTTAAGTGCTACCCTGAAAAGCATACACTGTTGAAGTTCATACAGGGATAGAGTTATCAGCAGAGAAGGAAATAATGCTCTTATAGTCAAAGAAAAGTTCAACGCGCATAAATAAACCTAACATGTCCTTTTGGCACAAGACCTGGCCAAAGAGTTGACAGGCTAGCACTATTTGTCTTCGTCGCCTAGCTATAATGTCTATTGTTGGATTCCCACTCCTATGGCTTTGTAACCTTGTGTCCATTGGTTGGCTGACACTGGTTAGATAGAGGAAAGCTCCGCCTCCAGGTTTTTTTGGTCAAGCAACCGGTCCGGTTTCGAGAGCGCAGCATAATATCTAGTACCCTGCACATAGTATGTTCTCAACTTCTCATGTCGGCTAAAATGCTATCTTTTCTATAGCAACTGCATTTTCTATATACCTACCTGTTCTACAGTCTGAAAATACTAAGAATTGTTCCGTTCCAGCCTGTTAGGTAATAAATATACACAACCGTTAAGTCTAAACAAATTATTCACCATGCCTGGCAGCATAAGCTTTCACTTGTGTTAGTTGACGCATGACAGACGTGCATTGGAGCAAGAAGTCCTGAGTTCAGACTTCAGAAATGTGTGCATCGTCACATGTAGAATAAGCTGCATGCTATTTTGCACAGCTCATTCCGATGCAGTTTCAGTTATATTTTGTAAAGAGACGCATCTCATTTTATGAGTTATAAAGGACATGTGTAATGAGCCGAATATATGACATGAAATATATTGATTTCAAATATTTCATCTTACTCCTAGATATAACCTATCCACTGCACAATGACCTAGTGCTTCTAACATGATATATCACCTCAGAGGCTCGGACTAAGCTTTGCATTCAGAATGCTCAATTGGTAACTTCCTTATTGGCCACACCTAGTCAAAGAGTTCACTGTAGGCATCAAATAAGCAAAGCTTCCCACACAAACATTGCTGATCAAATACTTAATCTACTTATGTCTTTGCACCCTGCACAGGATCATGTATCAAATTTCTTGCTGATTAATTTCCTACCAAGGTTTCAAGATGCTGGCGATTATGTATTTTTTTTCACTGCTCTGGATGGAAAACTCAACTGCATATTTGGCTGTACAGGATTTTATACAAGATACTAGCATACACCAAATAGATACCTAACTAACAATGTGCTCAATGGCTGGACCAGTATCATATATAGGAAGGAGCAAGACCTTTAGGCTTGTGGGCTTTGGAGAATAGCATTCACCAACCAGTTCACTTACACTTCAATACTCCTCATGTGTGGCTCCCTCAGGCCTAAACATGGACCAAAAGTGGACTGCAATTATTTATTTATTTAAACTGCGCCAGCTGGGTATTGAACTCAAGACCTCTTGGCTCTGATACCATGTAGAATTGCATGCACCAACCAGTTTGCCCAAAAGCTCAAGCTGATGGGGAAGTTGAGCAATGCACTCATCTTCTAAGAATGATACGGCAGAAACTGCCGATCTGCCATCCTGATACGGCGGGATATGCGGATTTTGGTGTATCCCCGAAATTCGAATTAAAAATTTGAAAAAAATAAAGGGATACAGCGGGACACGTTTGGCATACGGCCTGGCCCAACAACACAGCCTCGGCCTGACACCAAACCACTTATTAGGGCACGAGCCACTCTGCCTCCCCTGTCGACGCTGCCTCCTGGATCAAAGCCGCCACCACCTGTACTCGACGCCGACGCCGCCGGGATTCGACTGGCGACCGCCTCCTCCAGCACCGCAGGTAAACCACCAGCCTCGGCAGATCCTCATCTACATATCAGTCCTTCACTTCCTCAGCCTCTCCTCATTCCTCCACATCGATCCTAGGTAGTATGGCATCTGGGAGCAGTGGAGCCGGTAGCCAATCATCCGTGGGTGACAATAGAGGGCGTCCTAGGGCTGTAGATCCTAGGTATCATATGGGATTATGTGGAGAAGCTTGGTGGTGCTGCTGCTTCCGCTGGTAGCCGTGGAGGAAATGCACAGTTTCGTTGCAATTTCTGTGGCCATCTCAGCCTTGTTAGCTACTATTTATCATGTTCTTGCTGGGCTATTTGACAATGGGGACGAGAATCAATCAAGCACTTGATAAAAGAGACACCAAATGGGGCAGTATTCTCTTTTCTGATCTCTTTCTCATTAATTTTCTGTCATAACTTTATATTACATGGCATATATTTCTTTTATTTTATATATACTCGCCGTATCCCCGATTGGCTGTTTTTGGAAAATGCCGTATCCCGTATCCCTGTATGTGTATCCCCGTCTTTCCATCCCCGTGTCCATGCTTTTTAGCTTATATTAAACATGCTTGTTGACCCTGTCCCTGGCAGCACAATGATGCCAATAAGGCAAGCTGTATTGCAAGTACAAGGGATATACAGAATATGAACTTTGGTTTACCCTTTTCCTTTTCACGACTTAAACCCTAGGTAATATCACATCAACCAAAACTACGCTATGATGCTTCAATCACATTTTGCAGAATAAGGAAGCTTTTCATGATGAATGAAGTGAGAACAATGACCATTTTATTTGGAGATTAACTACAAGGCAAAACTATTTAGAAGGCAACTTAAGAGATGGATATTAAACAAAAAAAATCTAATCTCGAAAATAATCATAATGATCCCTCATTTTTTTCCTGCTATGGCCATACATTCCGATTTGAAGCCAGATGAGCCCATGTGTACATGGCAGTTAAACTCCTAAGGTTCAGTTCAGTGGCCGCTTGGCATGAAACAAAACTGCAATCAGCCAAACAATCTTATAACAAGATGAGCCAAATCCCATCTTGCTTCAGCCCTGTCCACAAATCGCAAGCTCATCCATGAAAAGTTCCTATAAAATTATAAATCAAGTTTATGCCAATGGGACCCTGGACTCCCCTGGCAGATACCAATGGACCACAGGGCACGGCAGAAGATTTACAGGTCCTCATAATTGCAGGCCTGCCTCCAAGCAGTTGCTTTATTTACCCCCACCTCAAATTTTCCATTACTGCTGTCAGCAACGTCATTGTTTCTAAGATATGTGCATGGCACATCTTGTGTGAACCCATCCAGTGCTAATGGTACTACACAAACTCGAGACATAGACTATTGGATGGCATTTGGTAGGATTAGATGTATGTGTACTGGAGGACCATCTGGTGACTGTACCACCTCGTTATAGCATGTAGACAAGCAGTGGCTGCTCTCCCTTTTCAAAAAATTGCCTGATGAACACTCTGGTTCAGCTAAGGAAGTAAGTACGAGTGAGTCCAATTACCAACTCATTTACTTTTACAAGGCAGGGCATGGGCAAGCTCAGTCAAGCATACCTAACAGCCACGTGTGACATGCCCACCATCCGCAAGGGCAATTTCTAATAACGTTTGTAAGTCCTAGGGTCCTAGAGACTAGCTTCACGAAACACTAGCATTGTTCATCCTCGCTTTGCCTAAAAGTGGTAAATCTAGTTGGTACGGTTTGGTCATAGAGGGCCATGTGCTAAAACAAAATCAACTATGGTAGCCATTTAATACAGAATAGCTAGGGCAAGGCACTGTATGTACACATATTGGCTCCTAAATTGCCATGGTGGCCAATACATCTAAAGCAACACATAGTGGAAGTACAGAATAGCTGACTGTGCATAAATTTCCAAGCGTCAGACATGTATACGTCAGATAATGTGTGTACAAACCATTAATGATACGACATACGAGAATAAATAGCAGCAGCATCAGCTTGGATAGACCAAATGCTGAGGAATTTGCAAAATTGACGAAATTAAGATAAAAAAATAGAAAGCACATCAGGGACAATCTCCTTACGAGTTGCAATTATTCTGCAGGTCCTGAGTTGATAAACTGGTTGGGTTTTGAGCAGCAGCCTGGTATTTCTGTACAACCGCGCCAAGCTGACTAACCTGTAAACATCAAGGTACAAAAATATTCAAACCTCTGTTACCAAATTCAGTATCATGTCGAACACTACACAGTACTAAGTTTTAATACCTGCGGTATTATTGACCTCCGTGGAATAAGTTCCTCATGACGCCTAGCACAGAACTCCCAAGATGCAATCTTCAATAAAAGGGAAAGTACAGGATTGCAACATATGTTAGTCCAAAAGGCACCACTTGTCCAAGAATAATATAAGAGAACACCATAATAATGAGTAAATGACAGAAAGAACAAAGTACAGAAATGAGAAAGGAATACCTTGAGGTCTGGATTAAAAATTATCCTCAGATGCCCCTCACGTACGACACGCAATTGATCAAAGACACTTTCTTGAATTGCTTTTGTATAGTCCAGAACAATCTGACCAGATACGTTCTTGGACTCACGTGGCATATCGATATACAGTAGTTCTTCCAATGTACCACTCGCATATTTGATTTGGCATAATCGCGGTAAGACCTCAACTGTTGTCTCTGTTAAGATAACAACATTAGACTCAACTACGAACATGAGTAAGAGAGGAAGATGTGTGAATTAAAATGATGCTTACCGAAGCCCCGGCCAGGCTTCCGATTGCATATTTCGCAGTGCCAGACATCCTGCAAGTGCAAGCACATGGAAACTTACAAAAAAGATTCTGAAAGGCAAAAGTATGTGGAAATACAAATACTACATGCTAATCCAACACCTCCAACTAACTAATAGAAAAGAATGTACTTGCAGGAATCTAATAAAAGAAAAGAAAAGGAAGAAATGGTGCGGATTCAATGGCAACAGTTATGCTAAACCTGAGGGAAAACTCCAGTAGTTTGACGACCACTTCCATAGAGAGAGACACACCACCTCTTTTTAGCAGTTGGAGCAAAATACTCATTGACAAAGTTTCTCCAGTACTCGATATTGTTATCCTGCATCAAAAAGAACAAGTAATGCCCTAAGATGTAAGAACCTGGCTTTTGCTTGGACCAAAAAATTACACGCATCAAGACAAACCAACAGAACATACCTGCGGCCTGTTTTGCTGGTGATACATGTAATGGGTCAATCTCTTTGCACAGGTACCTGGCTCATAGGGAGGCGACTTTCCTGGAGTTCTCATGTTTAGACTCTGTTGACGAAGTAGCTGCTGATGCTGCTGTTGTTGTAGTTGTTGTTGCTGCTGCTGCTGCACCTGCTGCACCTGCTGCTGCTGCTGTTGTAATTGGTTTCTCTGTAAAGGCATGTTTTTCAGAATCTGTTGTTGTTGCTGCTGCTGCATATGCATGATCCGCTGCTGTTGCAAGAGGTTAAGTTGGGCAGCCGCAGCAGCTTGAGGATTCTGCTTTGTGAGCTGCATCAAATGGTGTTGTTGCTGCTGTTGCTGCAAGAATGCTGACGGGTCAGAATTCGGTTGCTCCATCTTCACCGTGCCCAAACCCCTCAACGCCTGCAACTGTTGTGGCTCAAATTTTACATTGCCAGAATTGTGCATCATCTGGGCTGGGCCATTCTGATCAGGATGCCCCGTCTGCTGCTCTAATTTAACTCCACCCATACTGCCACCATTCTCCAACTTCACTGTAGCCTGTGGCTGCGGCCTTTGCATTGGCAAGTGCTGTTGGTTGTAAGACATTGGTAGTTGACGTTGTTGTTGCTGCTGCTGCTGCAAATCCGGCATATCCATCTGCTGCTGCTGTTGCTGCAAACTATCTGAACTTATGTGATTGCCCAAACTAACATGGGAGGATGATGGGAATGACAGAGGATCAGACCCTCCAGCGCCAATCATATCGCCAGCACCGTCAAGTCCCCCTCTTTGCTGAAGAGTATTCATCGAAAACCCACCATTTGGTATCTGCCCAGGACCCGGCACAGACCCCCCATTTCCAAAAGACTGTCGGTTTAGCAGGGAGGAGACATTCGAGGCCCCTCCGAGCAGGCCATTTCCACCAAACTGTGAGCGAGGGGAAACAAGAGATGAGAATGGGGACTGTGACTGAAGCATGCCTCCACCACCCATTCCCTGCTGACCACCACTGAGCAAGCTGGAATTCGTACGGAGAAGCGAAGCAGCACCGACTGGTTGCCCAGGCCCCATTGGGTTTGGCGGCCCCGAGGGCACCATCCTTGGAGGCAATGGGAGAGGTACGACCTTATGCAGAAACCACACTCCAAGATCGAGTTCTTCACCACTTAACTCCGTGTCCTTTCAGCCCGGCACACCCGTATGATCCACCAAAATTGAGCAGGAACAGACCAGCATCCCCTGAAACCAACGAAAGATTGCAACTTTAGTACATAGGCGTATGATCCAGACCAGCATCTCCTGCAAAAATCTACTTAACACCATTCCCCACAACCCAGCAACAGCTGAAAGAAAAAAAACTGGAACCCAGCCAGGACTAGTATCCAAAGCAAACTTGTCCTCCTAAAATCTACTGCAACAAACAGTACCAAACACACCCAAAAAGCACAGAGCACGGTAGAAAACCTCCTAGAATGCAGCTCCCTATGCTCGAAATACTCGCAAACCTAGCTCAGATGATTTTTGGTGGATGGATTAATTAATTAATTTTCACAAAGTGAAAGAAAAACTAGTAATGGTAGGCCTAGCTGTGGTTCTGCGTATTAAAGGAGACACAAGAATGCTTGTTTCTTGCACAAAGATTACCATCTGATCCAAGTATTGTCACGTCTCTGATTTTTTCCTGGTTATCATCTTGGGCTACATAACTGTTGGAGCAAGTCTCAACTGAGGTACTCTTGGAGAGTAGAGGGGATGGCGGCCAGTTCAGTGATTAACCGGAAAATAAGGTCCCCAAAATGTTGCTGCTTAGCTAATAAAGTCCCTGAAAGCTGCTACTTGGTCATTTTCAGCCAGTTTTGGACTCTGCTCTGCTTTTTCACTTTTTTCAGTTGTAAATAAATCTGCAGTGCAAGTTCACGCCCCTAGATTACTTAATTATACCTGCTACTTCGCTCTCGTTGTATTGTGGGGTTACCCTACGGCTTCTAGCAATGGAGACCGGAGGCCGCAGGCATCCTGCTGCCCAAAAGAGAAGGCAAAGAAAAGAAAAAACTCAAACGCGCGCACTCACCGCCACGAAGCCCGCCAGCCGCCACCAGCACGCGGCTCCAGCCCGCCGGCGATCCGGCGATCCGGAGCTCAAACCGGCGCTGAATCGCGCGGCGCCGCCAGTAGGGGGCCCTCGTCCGGGGCAAACCGCGCGCCGCCACTGGCACACTGCCGTCCCCCGCCGCTCCGGCTAGGTTAGAGGCCACCCGCCGCGCCGATGAGGAGCTCAGTCCGTAAAAAAAAACAATCTTTTTTGCTCTGCTGTTGGCTGCGTGGGAGCGACGGGATTTGGCTTGGGCCTCTCTCTGTGTGGAGAAGGGAAGCGAAGCGAAGAGAAGAGGGGAGAGAGAAAGCGGAAGGAAACAGAAGGAAGAGAAGGGGAAGGAGAAAACGCTGAGACTTTGTCCTTGCGGACGTCAAAATTCCCATTCGATTTGATTAAGATCCGGCGGCCGCGACCCTTGGTATTGTGAGTTTCCCACTGATGGGTGGGGCCAGTGCTTCACCGGACCCAGTTGGCGGTGAGAGGGTAGGGAAGAGGAGGCGGTGGAAGGTGGACATGATTAAGTTGGGATTTTTTGTTTGGGCGTCTGGTTTTATTTTATTAGGGTTAATAATTAGTGTGCTGAGGGAGAGCTGAGGTGAAAAGAAGTCAAAAAGGGAGCGTGTGCTCCATGCCACGCCATGGCCAACGGTGTGGCACCGGATATCCTCCTGTCACACACGTGCTCCTCTAACGTGTATAGAAATGGAATGTTGGTACTAACAGGTTGTTGTTGGTGTTGCTAAGAGTGCACAGGAGGTGGCTAGGCTTGGTGAATTTCCCATCTCAATGCCTTACTTTTTCTTTACTTATTTGGTTTAAATTTAAATTAGTACCAAAGCTTTTGCTAAAATACCTATCTGTACTTCTGTAGTGATGAATCCTAATAAAGTGTTACATTAGAATTTAAAGGTGAAGTGTAGACATTTTCGGGTATGTGTATATTTTGTGATACTATATTTCTACGACGCAGAACGATTATCTTATAAAGGTGCAAAGACCATATCCTTAGAGAGGGGAGATGATAAATAATACAACATTCTTTGGCCTATATGTATATTGTGATACTGTTACTACGAGACAAAGGATTATCTTATAACAATGCAAACACTACACATCAAAGAGAGGGGAAATACTAAATAACAGAATTATGTCGGCACATCAGGTACCAAATGAAACATTGCACATTTGAGAAACATCACATATAAATAAAGGTCGCATGCATGCCTTCGATTCAGAGGCCTGAGGTCACAACCTATTTTATTGAAAAGAAGAAAAGTGGAACATCATATAGCGCTCACTCTATACTATGTTTATTTTAATTTTATCACATAAGGGTTTATTACACTAGACCTAAGACATCTTGGAGGAACTCACCTTAGAGGTGCTCCCTTTGCATGCAGAGTGTTCCATGCGAACAGCGCGGGAACTCCCGTGAAGGTACACGGTTTGCTACCTCGTTCAGTAGCTGCACCCGACAAGCCTTGTGGGGTGTTAGTTTACCAGATGACCCACCAGGCGGGCCTCACAGGATAAGACTAGGCGAGTCTCCGAAACAAGTTCCAAAAATGAGGTACATTTTCATATATTGGTTTCATAAAACAAGCGAAACATATAATACTTAGATTTTATTCACCATAAAATAATTAATGCGGGAGGCTAATAAATTACTTCCAAACACGCGCGCAACATAACATGCCATACTTAACATGATATATGGCGGCAATAGGTGAAATAACATACCTTTTGGAGCTTTGTAAATGTTGCACGTGTGTGACATGTAGGATAACTGGATAAAATATTTACATGCTCCTTTTTGGCATGTTTATGTGTTGCCTTTCCTTTCTTTGAGTGTGCACATTGAGAGAGCGACTTATAGTTCGTGTTGCACAATAGTATCACACAAGGTTGGTCATGCAAAGATGGCAAATCATGTATCCAAGGATGGTAAACACGACTTCTCAGGTATTCTGTTATATATGCGTACATTTTCTTTCATTGTGGTGTTACCCATGGTATTTTGATCAGTGATTCACTTGATCATATTGTGAATAGCGAACTCTTCATGATAGATTTGATTTGGTGTTGAAATTCAAAACAAAATATCATGTTTATGTTAGGAAGTTGATTGAATCCTCCATTTCAGCTTCTAACTCTAAAGTTTCATGGATTATCCGCTTCTTATTATATATGGACATGGTATAAGCTACTTTTAGTTGCATTCTCGTGTGCAATTGACATCGTGTTGAGTAAACAAAATCATGAAAAACTCGAACATCTAACAAAGAAACTTTGATTTAAGTTTCATAATGTCAAAGGTTGTTTATTTAGGGCTCCTTTGATTCATAGGATAGGAAAAACATAGAAATAGAAAAAACATAGGATTAAGATGTCATGCATACTTGAATCCTATAGGAAGATGGAGTTTATTTGATTGTAGCAAAGGAATGTTTCCACGAGGTATAACCTAATGCTTTTTTCCTATAGGATTTGCACTACAAAAAAAATTATAGGATTAGTTCCTATAGGATATGTTCCTATGAATCAAACTACTTATGTACGAAATTTTCCTATAGGATTCAAATCCTACACTATTCCTTTACAATTCCTATGAATCAAACGGGCTCTGATGTATAGTTGATATTTTAATTTGTCCAAGGCTTCACTTTACCTTATTAAACACTTGTTTATTGAACACTAAATGTCGTTGCCTATTCGACGGTACCCTGGAGGAGGGATCCTCACGAAGGAGGGAAGTAGGGGCCATTGGGCGGAGTGCTAACGGGACGGTGGTACGCGAGTTACCCAGCTTTGGAACACGCTGCACGATGGCAGGGCCTACTGCTGCTTGTCTCGAATTATCTGGGTGCTTTCACGTTGTTACAATGAGGTGTGGTTGTGCCTCTAGAGCTCCCGGGATTCGGCTTATAAAGGCGCCAGGATCTAGGGTTTCTACGGAAAATCCTAGCCAGAATACAAGATGCCTAACTACGGAATATACATTGTCGTGCACATCAAGAATCACCTAGATCTAGCTTGTCGTCATGGATCCGGACACTTCATGGGCCTCCGTGGACCCGAATCCTGGCTTAGGTCGGTTGGGATCCGACTCCTGTTCCTGGGCTGGACTTCCTCCATCTTCTATCAACAGCAACTGGGCCGCCCGGTGGGCCGTAAGCCACCACCAGCATCTATGGGCCACCTAGGGTCGCCGGATCTAGACCACGTCATAAGAATACCCATGAAGTATACCCACAACAGTAGCCCCCGAAGTTCTTCAAGATTCAGCATTCCTCCGCCTAGCTTCTGCCTCATTTGGATCCGGAGAGAAATCTCAAAGAGCTTCCAAAACTTCATCGTTTCCGACTTTATACCAACCAAAAATCATTTTATCATGTTCTTCTATAACATTAACTATACGGAATCTGCGCCCCATACTGCGCATAACTTCCTTTTTTTGAACTTTTAACAGTAGGAAAGGCTCCTACTGCTTTTGTATTAAATCACTCTTTTGAGGGCGTAGACATGGAAATTTACATGAGGAGAATTTTACAGGGGGAAGGGGTATAGATTACAAATTATTAACAAAACTATGAATAAAAGGATGTATAGATTCCTTAGTTCTATGAACTAGCATAGTGAGGTCAGCCTTAAATCTTCTCTTCCAAGAATCCACATGAGGTGCAAAATTATTGAACAGAAAGTTGTTTCTCTCCTTCCAGATGTTCCAGGCTGCAATAATAAATATTTCCATGAACATAGGTCTTGCCCATTGTGATCGTCCTTGCTCAATAATTTGATATCTATCCCCAGATTGTTGCCATGAAATGTTAAGAATGGATCAGCACTCATTACAGAATTGACATGAAAGAACAAATGCTCAATTGTTTCCTCAGGAGGAGAAGCACACAGTAAGCAATCATATCCAGAATTCAGAGTGTAATGTCTTCGTCTCAGCATATTTCTAGTATTGAGTCTATCTGTGAGTATCAGCCAGCACAAAAACTTCATTTTAGGTATACATTTTGTCTTCCATAGCCAGGAGAATGTGATATGAGGCTGTAAATCTCTGAAGCAGTGTTGGTAAAAACTCTTTGAAGAGTAAACATCAGAGCCCCAGGCATAAGACCATTTATCATTATTACCAGTTTCCATTTCAATATGTGTCACATCATTTTCTAGAGTCCTTGTTTCTTCAATTACTTGAGGGGACAGTGGCAAATAAAAATTATCAGCCAATCTGTTAGCAGTTAAAAAGTCATGTACTGAAACATCTTCATTCTTAACAAAAGAGAATGCTCTGGGATATAAATCTGAGTGAATTCCATCCTCCCAATTATCTTTACAGAATAGGGTAGTAGAACCATCTCCAATTATGACCGTTGTGATTCCTCTATAAATGGGAGTCAATTTGAAAATCTCTCTCCACCAGAAAGAACCACAGGGACTCATGGCATGGGGCACTTTACCAATATAATAAGAATTCCAAATGAGGCAGACCTAGGGTGTGTCTGTTTTGTTATAAAATTTGTGCAGATACTTCAGAAGTAAACCCTGGTTTTGTAATTTCAGATTTAAAATACCTAGACCATCCTTCTTTTTTGGCCTGCAGACCATATCCCATGCAGCCAAAGAATTACATTTCTCTCCATCACCGGTCTTCTTATTCCATAAACAATGTCTCCTGATCTTCTCAACATGCTCTAGGATTTTTGGATTCAGTTGTATGGAGCACATAGTAAAAGTGGCAATAGAGGAAAGGAGTGAATTAACCACTGTGACCCTGCCACTATATGACATCATGAGGAAGGTAGTAGAGACCCTTCTTTAAATACGATCCACCAGTGGCATTAAGTCTTGTACTATAGGTTTAGTTGTTCCTAGAGGTAGTTCCAAATAGGTGAAGGACATAGAAGCAATAGAGCAACCCAGTGTGTGAGCAATATTGGTAGCCATTGTGTCAGACAGATTTATAGGGATGAGTGAAGATTTATGAAAATTGATCTTGAGTCCAGTTGAGGCAGCATATTTCTCCAGAATATCCTTCATCACCAATATTTGTTGTGTATTGGCTGGCATTATAAGGAGAGTATCATCTGCATATTGTATCTCTGGGAAGTCCATACCATAATCAGGAGAAAAAGGTGCACTGAGTAATCCATCTCTGAAGGCTTTATTGATTGCTGACTGAAGTAAGTCAGCAGCAAGCACAAAAATCAGTGGGGAAAGGGGATCACTTTGCCTGACCCCCCTCTTACAATGAAATTGTCTCCCAGCAACACCATTTAACAGCACAGATGACATTCCAGACTGGAATATGACTGTGATCCACTTAATCCATTTGTCATCAAATCCCATGTGCTTCATAATTTTAAGCATAGCAGAGTGATCGATTGTGTCAAATGCCTTAGCAAAGTCTAATTTGAGTAAAATAATTTCTTGCTTAGAGGCTTCACATTGATACAAATTCAAATGCCCATGCTAGACAGTCTTGTATATTTCTCCCTTTAAGGAAACCATATTGGTTCTTATGAACAATTTGCAAAACCTTCTTCTGCAGTCGATTTGCTAAAAGCTTTGTGAGAATTTTCAACACACAATTTAATAGTGTAATAGGCATGTAATCACCTACTTCCCGGGGAGCTTGTATTTTTGGTATCAGAGTAATGTATCCCATATTAATACTGTCTAGGTTTAGATTACCCTCATAGAAGTCAAAGCATAACTGATACACATCTTCTTTGATAGTTTCCCAGCAATTCTTCAGAAATAACCCATTGAATCCATCTGCGCATAACTTCCTCATTTCACGCGCGAAATTTTCATCAAGCTGAATCTTTCCCGGGTAATTTGGATCCACGTAGTTAGGTCACCGTCGCTTCAGTTTCACCGCTTTTGACTTGGACACGTGGCGGAAACCCAACGAGGCGACCGCTCAGTTCCCACTGTAGGACCCGGCACACGTATCTCCATGTTGGGTCTATAAATAGACCACCGGCGCGGTCACTTTCATTTTTTCACTTCCCTCAGCACTTCTTCTTCCTCCTCGCGCCAGCGCTGCCTAGCAGATCTGATCGTCAGCGAGCTTGTCCCCGGAAACTTCGCGCCCCGCTACTGCAAGGCTCCCCTACACCAGAACTCAATGCCGATGATCGTGAAATCGATTCCGCCGCCGATTCTTGGTCGCGTCAGACGCCAGCACCTCCTCCTCAAGCCTTCGACCACCGCCGGCGACCACGGGAAACCGCCACGCCATTGCAGGTGAGTGCACCGGACTTGAGATAGAAAGAGCATAGTAAGATCCGGATAACCTAAAGCCTTTAATCATTGCACTTGCAGCCGGAGGTATGTTGGAAAACACCCCAAACTCTACTGATAACACTCCGAATTGTCCTCCACCCATTCAACCGGAACCTTTACACATTGCACCCTTAGCATTTTCTGCCACCCAATGTTTCCGATGTACGTTTAGCTCAACCTTACTCCGCATCTTCCACCAATCCACTCTGAAAAAATTCTGACTAAAGCGAAGCTGCTAAAAGAGTTTGAAGGGAAAGCTCGTATGGCGGAGAAGGTAAAGGGGGCGGAGATGAAAGAGGCTTCCAAGGCCAGGAACGGGGAGGGAGAGAAGGGCCAGTGGTGGCCCTGTATCGTAACCGACTTCGAGCTGAAGGCCCTTCAAGAAGAAGGCTTCATAGCTCCAGGTTCTTACAGATTCACCAAGGACTCCTCGAATCCGACTCCGGAGGTCAACGAGCGGGTCCTCACTAAAGCTTGGGTTGGGTGGAGCGAGGCCTCTCGCTTTCGCCTTCGGACTTCTTCCTGGAGGTCCTCAACACCTACGGGCTGCAGCCGCACAACATCGGCCTCAACGCCTACCTCCTTCTCTCCAACTTCGTCACGCTATGCGAAGGTCACCTCGGAGTTCGCCCAGATATCTGGCTTCTCCAATTCTTCTATCGCGTAAAGAAGGAGAAGAAGGAGAAGAACATGGTCAACTACGGCAGTATGACCTTTGTGCTCCGCACGAAGAGAATATATCCGCCACTCTCCTCGCACGAATCCGTCCTGCACTGGAACGCCGGATGGTTCTACATCAACAACGTAATCGTTCCCGATCATCAACAAGGCCCTCCCGTCTTCATCAACAACCTTCCGGTGGAGCTTGCCTCCTGCAGTTATATCCCCAACCTCGCCCAGCATCCGTAGCTGGAGAAGATGGCTCGGAGGATCTCGAAGCTAGTTCACGAGGGGTTGAACGGAATCGACCTCACGCTGAGCTGGTTCACCCGCCGGATCCAGCCTCTACGGTATAACCGGCGTACTATCTGCGCCTAGATGGGCGTGGATGATCCACTCTGGGTCACCAAGGACAACCTCCCCGCGGATTCTCTGAACAAAAGGACCCGAACGCTGGGGAAGGTGACCCGAGGCTAGGTCGTGCCAGAGATCTTGATGGTGCTCCGGTGATGGCGCCAAAGAATCTTGTTGGTAGTTGTCGTGGAAGCGGTTGGGAAACCCCAAGAGGAAGGTGTGATGAGCACATCAACAAGTTTTCCCTCAGTACGAAACCAAGGTTTAATCGACCAGTAGGAGAAAGGCGTGACTTCTGAAGGTGTTGCTGGCTGACTAGTGGCAGGGCGCACTACCGGCGTCAGAAACAACGTGGAACCTGCACACAACACAACCAAAGTACTTTCCCCCAATTTGCAGTGAGATTGTCAATCTCACTGGTTTGCTGAACACAAAGGATTAGACGTATTGAATGGAAAGAGATGTGTGCAGAAAGTAAACAGAACGGGATTGCAGTAGAATTTATCGATAAAGGAAATAGGACCGGGGTCCACAGTTCACTAGAGGTGTCACTCCATAAAGAAATGGCATGTTGGGTGAACAAATTACAACTGGGAAATTGATAGAATATCGATCAACACATGACAAGATGATTACTATGAGATTTGATATGGGCATTACAACATAATACATAGACCGTAATCCAACTGCGTCCATGACTAATAATCCACCTTCAGGTTAGCGTCCGCACCCTTTCAGTATTAAGTTGCAAGCAACAAATTATCACATTAAGCAATGTGTGTAAAGTAAACAATAGAATTACCCTCGGATAAAACATTATTGTTTTCTCCCTACTAGCAACAACATATCTACAATCTTAGAAGTTATAAAGTCACTCTCCCAGAAAACTAGAGGCATGAACCTACTATCGAGCATAAATACCCCCTCTTGGAGTCACAAGTGTCCACTTGGCCAGAGTTTCTACTAGCAACGGAGAGCATGCAAGATCACAAATAACATATGACATGAATATATAATAAATCTCAACATAGTATACAATATTTATCGGATCCCAGCAAACCAAACATATAGGATTACATAAAGATGATCTTTATCATGTAGGGCAGCTGAAAGAACATCTCTCATATTATGTTTTGAGTGTTTGATGTCAATATATGTGATACACTAATGGTTGTTTAAGTGGTACAGGGATTACATAGATACATTTGTATGTGTGTCGGATGTGGTCAGTGCTGTCAAAAAGCATTTGCAGAAATATTCATCAGGCCGGATAATCCGGGCCGGATATTTCCAAAATATCCGGCCCCCAGAATTTCGGCTAAGGACTTGGGGAAATGAGGCTCAGTATAGGGGCCGGACATTTGCCCGGATTTTGTCCCGGTTTTGTCCCAGGGCACAACGGCTGGATTTTGGGGAGGGGTATTTATACCCCTCTTCTTCTTCCTTCCCCCTTTGCTCAATCATTGCACAAGAAATCTGCCAAGCTTCACCTCCATTAGAGCCACCTCAAGAAACACAAGATTTGCAAGATCTCCTTCCTCCCCCAACCAAAGCTTTTGATCTTTGGAGATTCGAAGGAGAAGCCACCGATCTACATCCTCACCGAAGCGATTTTCATTTCCCCCTCATTTGTTTGAGGGATCTCATGCTAGTGTTCCTATTTGGTTCCCTAGTTGATTTGTGTTGATGTGTTGTTGTTGATTGTTGTATTGTTACAGATTTGGGATCCTCCAATTCGGTTGTGGATGTGTGCCCCAAGAACCTTGTAAAGGCCCGGTTTCCGCCTCGAGGAAATCCCTTAGTGGAAGTGGGCTAGGCCTTCGTGGCGTTGCTCACAGGAGATCTGAGTGAAGCCTTCGTGGCTGTTGGTTTGGCTTGCGTAGCAACCACACTCCTCCAAACGTAGACGTACCTTCTTGCAAAGGAAGGGAACTACGGGAATCATCTCCGTGTCATCGCGTGCTCCACTCTCGGTTACCTCTATCCCATTCTATCTCCTATATATTGCGTAGCTATATCTTGCTTAGTTGATAACCTTGTCATATAGGTAAATTCACTTAGTTGCATATCTAGAGAATTTACCTTTTGTGTCAAGCCTAAATTGAAAAGAACTAAAAATTGGTTAGCACCTATTCACCCCCCCCCCCTCTAGGTGCGGCATACGATCCTTTCAATTGGTATCAGAGCCTCGGCTCTTATTTCGGGCTTAACCGCCTAAGAGTATGCCGAACGAGGAGTCCTCGGAAGGGGCCGCCAAGACGGTCTCCATGGAAGACTTCAATTCGTTGAAGTCCTCCATGGAAGCCCAAATGGAAAGCATGAAAAAGATGATTGCCGAGCTTTTGGCTCCGGCCCTTCCCAAGGCTCCTAGTGTAGAGGTAAAGGACACGGGTGCGTTAGAAGAGGGTGAAGCTTCGGAATTACCCTCCTCTACCAAACCCGTGGAAGGTGATAACTTAAACACTATAAAAAGTCCCATTGCATCTCCTAGGGGAACTAGTGGGGGTGAGAGCTACAATCGAGTACCTCCACCTTTTCTATCTCCCGATATACCGGTTCCCCATCCCCATTTGAACATTCGGGGCGACCCACCTAACTTTTCCATTGATAATTTCGATACTTGGCAATTTGAGTTTTGCTCTCATGTTTGCAGTGCCTCCAATGAACTTTGGAGAATCATCTTGGAAGGCTTCAAGCCATACAACCCCGACAAGTTGACTAGAAGAGAAGCGGTTGATAGTCAACTCAACAACACCGCCTTGTACATGATTCAAACTAGTGTGGGGACAAAGGACTTGCATCGTGTTCGGAACTACACCACCGCCAAGGAAGCTTGGGATGGTTTGGCCGCAAGTTGCATTGGAAGTGAGAGCACAAGGAGGAACAAGTATAATGCTCTTAAGAATAAAGCCGAAGGGTTCATGAGGCTACCGGATGAAGATCATGAAGTCATGTATGGAAGACTTCTCACCGTTGCCGATGCCTTCCGGCTTATTGGTGCCACCCACATCAATGATACTTGGATCAAGGAGAAGTACATTGAATGCATGATGCCATTTGTACCCATCGATGTCAAGACTCTTGTGGGGAGGGAATGCTATTCCTCTCTCACCTCTCAACAAGTCGTGCACGAGATGCAAGCTCTCAAAGTACTTGAGGAAACCTCTCATGATTCTCGCAATCGAGCTCTTGGGATGGCTAAAGGTTCCAACCTTGCCTTGGCGGTCAACTCCGTTGAAGAAGTGATTCCTCAAGAATCTTATAGGGCATCTTGGAGCATGTCCTATCCTGAAGATTTGCAATGCCACTACCATGACCACATGGCCTTCCATGCAAAGTCCTTTTGGATTGATCCTTCCAAGGCCAAGGAAGACAACATCAAGAGAAACAACAAAAGTGGGTTCACTAGCTTTGGTCCAAAGACAAGATCATGCTACAATTGTGATGACAAGCGCCACTTCATTGCCGAATGCCCCTATGAGAATAGAGAGCTTCATAATGGGAGGCTCATTCCCAAGGACAAGAGCAAAGACACAAAGGGCAAATATTCAAAAGCCCCCAACAAGAAATTCTACAACAACAAGACCAAGAAGGGCAAGAGGCCCTCAAGAGTTGTGCTAGTAACAAGGGAAGAATATTCTTCCGATGAAGTGGGAAGCTCTAGTAGTGAGGAAGATGAAGAAAGCTCAAAGGAATTGGCCGCCATCGTCACCACCAACATTCCCTCTTCATCTCTCTTTGACTCTCCCAATGAGAATCTTCATATCAAGAATGCACATTGCTTCATGGCAAGGTCCTCCTTGGACACATCTATTGTGCTATCAACTCAAGAAGAGTATACCTCCGGAGATGATGATGTTCATGATGAAGAAGATGCAACCTCTAATGGATTGGTCGCTCTTGCCTCTCTCTCCTCTAACTCTTCATCACCAAGTGAATCCCCCAATGAGGTCATTCATGTGGAGGAACAAAGTTGCCTCATGGCTAAATCCTCCGAGGTATCATCCCCTAACCCCTCTATGCCTAACATATCTAGTGATCTAGGGGTTGATGATGCTAGTCTAAAAGTGAAACAAGAAATGCTAGAGTTTGATGATTTCATTCTCAACCTACAAGGTAACACTAAAAAGCATGTTTCAAATCTCATGGTTCGTATAGCTCAACAAAGTGATATTCTTGAGAAAAAGGGTCAAATAGAGAGAGAAGACTCTCTTGAAATCCATGCTCTTAAAAATGCTCTTGAGGAAAGTCAAGAAACTATAGCTTCTCTTGAGGAGAGGCTAGAAACTCTTGAAGAGCCTCAAGATAAAATTAACAAGCTCACAAAAGCTAGAGATCTTGCTAGGGCTAAGTCTAAAGTGCTTAAAAAGGAAAAGGCCCAATTTGAGGTTGATCATGAGAAACTTGTGAAAGATCTAGATGAACTAGACAAAGCTCACAAAGCTTTGAAGAGTGAATACACTCTCCTATCCAAGTCTTATGAGCAACTTCAAATTAGGCTTGCTTCATATGATGTGCCTAGTTCCTCTACTCCTTCATGTGATCATGCAAATGTTATTGAGGAAAATGCTAGGTTGAAGGATGAACTTGCTAAGGCCTCCTCACCCCAAAGTAAACTTTCGTTGGATGATCTTTTGAGTAAGCAAAGATCTAACAATGGGAAGGAGGGCCTTGGTTATGGGGCCAAGGCAAAGAAGGCAAACAAGCAAAAGGCCAAGCCCGCACAAGAGAAGGAGAAAGATATCACTAATGGTGAAGCCCCTAAGGGCAAAACCATTAATGATGATGATGCGGGAAATGCTAACCCTCACTATGTTTTATTTAAAGATTATTATGGTGATGTTTATGCTAAATATGTTGGCCCATATGATGGTTATGTTGCTTGGTCTATTTGGGTCCCAAAGACCCTTGTTGCTAACAAAAGAGGACCCATTGTGAAATGGGTACCTAAATCCAAGAATTGATCTCATGTAGGACTATGCCGCCGGAGGGTCAAAATGGGTACTTGATAGTGGATGTACAAGTCATATGACCGGCGGCAAGAACCTCGTCAAGGAGTTGAGACCCAATATAAATAATATCACCGTCTCCTTTGGCGATAATTCTACATCCGAGGTAATGGGTTTTGGCAAGGTTGTGGTTGCACACAACATTACTCTTGTGGATGTCATGCTTGTCAAAACCCTTGGTTACAATTTGCTTTCCGTTTCCGCCCTTGGCAAGATGGGTTTCGCCGTCTTTATTGATAATGATATTGTGGTCCTCTTGTGGAGCAAGACTCTAAAAGTCGCTTTCGTTGGGTATCGCGAACATAACTTGTATGTGGTGGACTTTTCGGGGACCACCACTTCAAGTGCGATGTGCCTATTCGGAAAGGCGGACGTGGGTTGGTTGTGGCACCGCCGCTTAGCCCATGTCAACATGAGAACTTTGCAAAGTCTTCACAAGGGGAACCATATTGTGGGACTAATGGAAAATGTTTCTTTTGCCAAAGATCGTGTTTGTAGGGCTTGTGTTGAAGGCAAAATGCATGACTCTCCGCATCCAAGCAAGACTATCATCTCTTCCAAGAGGATCTTGGAGCTCCTTCATGTGGATCTCTTTGGTCCCGTTACTCATGCAAGTCTTGGTGCGAAGAAACATTGCTTGGTGATTGTTGATGATTACTCAAGATATACTTGGGTCTACTTTCTCAAGACGAAAGATGAGACTCAACAAATATTCATTGACTTTGCTACCGAGGTGCAACGCCAACACAACCTCCTCATTATGGCAATAAGAAGTGACAACGGCTCCGAGTTCAAGAACTATACACTCAATGATTTTCTTAGTGATGAGGGGATTGATGGCGTGTAACTCACACGTTCGTTGGGAACCCCAAGAGGAAGGTATGATGCGCACAGCAGCAAGTTTTCCCTCAGAAAGAAACCAAGGTTTATCGAACTAGGAGGAGCCAAGAAGCACGTTGAAGGTTGATGGCGGCGGGATGTAGTGCGGCGCAACACCAGGGATTCCGGCGCCAACGTGGAACCTGCACAACACAACCAAAGTACTTTGCCCCAACGAAACAGTGAGGTTGTCAATCTCACCGGCTTGCTGTAACAAAGGATTAACCGTATTGTGTGGAAGATGATTGTTTGCGAAAACAAGAGAACAAAGATTGCAGTAGATTGTATTTCAGTAAAGAGAATTGGACCGGGGTCCACAGTTCACTAGAGGTGTCTCTCCCATAAGACAAACAGCATGTTGGGTGAACAAATTACAGTTGGGCAATTGACAAATAAAGAGGGCATGACCATGCACATACATATTATGATGAGTATAGTGAGATTTAATTGGGCATTACGACAAAGTACATAGACCGCCATCCAACTGCATCTATGCCTAAAAAGTCCACCTTCAGGTTATCATCCGAACCCCCTCCAGTATTAAGTTGCAAAGCAACAGACAATTGCATTAAGTATTGCGCGTAATGTAACTAGTGACTACATCCTTGAACATAGCACCAATGTTTTATCCCTAGTGGCAACAGCACATCCGTAACCTTAGTGGTTCTTGTCACTCCTCCAGATTCACGGAGACATGAACCCACTATCGAGCATAAATACTCCCTCTTGGAGTTACTAGCATCAACTTGGCCAGAGCATCTACTAATAACGGAGAGCATGCAAGATCATAAACAACACATAGACATAGCTTTGATAATCAACATAACAAGTATTCTCTATTCATCGGATCCCAACAAACGCAACATATAGAATTACAGATAGATGATCTTGATCATGTTAGGCAGCTCACAAGATCCGACAATGATAGCACAATGGGGAGAAGACAACCATCTAGCTACTGCTATGGACCCATAGTCCAGGGGTAGACTACTCACACATCACACCGGAGGCGACCATGGCGGCGTAGAGTCCTCCGGAGATGATTCCCCTCTCCGGCAGGGTGCCGGAGGCGATCTCTGGATCCCCCGAGATGGGATCGGCGTTGGCGGCGTCTCTGGAAGGTTTTCCGTATCGTGGCTCTCGGTACTGGGGGTTTTGTCACGGAGGCTTTAAGTAGGCGGAAGGGCAAGTCAGGAGGGGGCACGGGGGCCCCACACCATAGGCCAGCGCGGCCAAGGGGGGGGCCGCGCCGCCCTAGGGTTTGGGCACCCCGTGGCCCCACTTCGTTTCGTCTTCGGACTTCTGGAAGCTTCGTGGCAAAATAGGACCCTGGGCGTTGATTTCGTCCAATTCCGAGAATATTTCGTTACTAGGATTTCTGAAACCAAAAACAGCAGAAAACAAAGAATCGGCACTTCGGCATCTTGTTAATAGGTTAGTTCCAGAAAATGCACGAATATGACATAAAGTGTGCATAAAACATGTAGATAACATCAATAATGTGGCATGGAACATAAGAAATTATCGATATGTTCGGAGACGTATCAGCATCCCCAAGCTTAGTTACGCTCGTCCGGCGAGGTAAAACGATAACACGAGATAATTTCGGAGTGACATGCCATCATAATCTTGATCATACTATTTGTAAAGCATATGTAGTGAATGCAGCGATCAAAACACTGTATATGACATGAGTAAACAAGTGAATCATAAAGCAAAGACTTTTCATGAATAGCACTTCAAGACAAGCATCAATAAGTCTTGCATAAGAGTTAACTCATAAAGCAATAATTCAAAGTAAAGGCATTGAAGCAACACAAAAGAAGATTAAGTTTCAGCGGTTGCTTTCAACTTGTAACATGTATATCTCATGGATATTGTCAACATAGAGTAATATAATAAGTGCAATAAGCAAATATGTAGGAATCAATGCACAGTTCACACAAGTGTTTGCTTCTTGAGGTGGAGAGAAATAGGTGAACTGACTCAACATTGAAAGTAAAAGAATTGTCCTCCATAGAGGAAAAGCATCGATTGCTATATTTGTGCTAGAGCTTTGATTTTGAAAACATGAAACAATTTTGTCAACGGTAGTAATAAAGCATATGTATCATGTAAATTATATCTTACAAGTTGCAAGCCTCATGCATAGTGTACTAATAGTGCCCGCACCTTGCACTAATTAGCTTGGACTACCGGATCATCACAATGCACATGTTTTAACCAAGTGTCACAAAGGGGTACCTCTATGCCGCCTGTACAAAGGTCTAAGGAGAAAGCTCGCATTGGATTTCTCGCTATTGATTATTCTTCAACTTAGACATCCATACCGGGACAACATAGACAACAGATAATGGACTCCTCTTTTATGCATAAGCATGTAACAACAATTAATAATTTTCTCATTTGAGATTGAGGATATATGTCCAAAACTGAAACTTCCACCATGGATCATGGCTTTAGTTAGCGGCCCAATGTTCTTCTCTAACAATATGCATGCTTAACCATAAGGTGGTAGATCGCTCTTACTTCAGACAAGACGAACATGCATAGCAACTCACATGAAATTCAACAATGAATAGTTGATGGCGTCCCCAGTAAACATGGTTATCGCACAACAAGCAACTTAATAAGAGATAAAGTGCATAATTACATATTCAATACCACAATAGTTTTTAAGCTATTTGTCCCATGAGCTATATATTGCAAAGGTGAATGATGGAATTTTAAAGGTAGAACTCAAGCAATTTACTTTGGAATGGCGGAAAATACCATGTAGTAGGTAGGTATGGTGGACACAAATGGCATAGTGGTTGGCTCAAGTATTTTGGATGCATGAGAAGTATTCCCTCTCAATACAGGGTTTAGGCTAGCAAGGCTTATTTGAAACAAACACAAGGATGAACCAGTGCAGCAAAACTCACATAAAAGACATATTGAAAACATTATAAGACTCTACACCGTCTTCCTTGTTGTTCAAACTCAATACTAGAAATTATCTAGACCTTAGAGAAACCAAATATGCAAACCAAATTTTAGCATGCTCTATGTATTTCTTCATTAATGGGTGCAAAGCATATGATGCAAGAGCTTAATCATGAGCACAACAATTGCCAAGTATCACATTACCCAAGACATTTATAGCAATTACTACATGTATCATTTTCCAATTCCAACCATATAACAATTTAACGAAGGAGAAACTTCGCCATGAATACTATGAGTAGAAACCAAGGACATACTTGTCCATATGCTACAGCGGAGCGTGTCTCTCTCCCATAAAGTGAATGCTAGGATCCATTTTATTCAAACAAAACAAAAACAAAAACAAATCGACGCTCCAAGAAAAACACATAAGATGTGATGGAATAAAAATATAGTTTCAGGGGAGGAACCTGATAATGTTGTCGATGAAGAAGGGGATGCCTTGGGCATCCCCAAGCTTAGACGCTTGAGTCTTCTTGATATATGCAGGGGTGAACCACCGGGGCATCCCCAAGCTTAGAGCTTTCACTCTCCTTGATCATGTTGCATCATACTCCTCTCTTGATCCTTGAAAACTTCCTCCACACCAAACTTAGAACAACTCATTAGAGGGTTAGTGCTCAATAAAAATTAACATATTCAAAGGTGACACAATCATTCTTAACACTTCTGGACATTGCATAAAGCTACTGGACATTAATGGATCAAAGAAATTCATCCAACATAGCAAAAGAGGCAATGCGAAATAAAAGGCAGAATCTGTCAAAACAGAACAGTTCGTATTGACGAATTTTAAAATGGCACCAGACTTGCTCAAATGAAAATGCTCAAATTGAATGAAAGTTGCGTACATATCTGAGGATCACTCACGTAAATTGGCATAATTTTCTGAGTTACCTACAGGGGAAAACAGCCAGATTCGTGACAGCAAAGAAATCTGTTTCTGCGCAGTAATCCAAATCTAGTATGAACTTTTCTATCAACGGCTTAACTTGGCACAACAAAACACAAAACTAAGATAAGGAGAGGTTGCTACAGTAGTAAACAACTTCCAAGACACAAAATAAAAACAAAGTACTGTAGGTAAAAACATGGGTTGTCTCCCATAAGCGCTTTTCTTTAACGCCTTTCAGCTAGGCGCAGAAAGTGTGCATCAAGTATTATCGGAGGGTGGTGCATCGGCATTCTTACCAGGGGTGTTGCTCTTACCTTTCTTACTCTTATTCCTACTCTTTGGTCTAGGGAATACATGACCGCATCCGGGTGTAGAGGTAAAATTTAGAGTGCCTTTCCCAACATCTATGACTGCTCCCATGAGTTTCATCAGGGATCTTCCAAGCGTGATTTGTCCTGTCCCTACACATTCAATAACGAGATAATCAGTGGATACCGTCCTTCCAAGAAAGGTTGTGAAAACACCTTCAGCTATACCCATAGGAATCACAACAGAGTTATCCGTAAGAGTTATTTCTTCTCCCCCTTCAGTAAGTCCCCAAAGTGTCAAAGATTTATAAATTTTTTCAGGCATGAGGCAAAACTCGGACATAATATCACAACGAGCAGGAAAAGTTTCACCACCAATAGTAACTTTAACAGTAGGCGCCCACATTGAAGGTTCAAAGCTTAATGGAACATAATCATAATATTCGCGAATTCGATTATACACTTCTTTTAAACAGGATATATTTGTTTCAATAGTGTCTAATCTATTATGCATGCTAGCATGAGATGGATCAAAATTATTATCGGAGCTAAATGATGTAATCAATTTCCTTATAGCATTAAAAGCTTGATCCCCATCACAATGAAGGAAATCTCCTCCCACTAAAGCATCTAAGGCATATCTATAGCGAAGAATAAGCCCGAAATAGAAATTACTAAGAAGCAAACTTAAGGTCATTTTAGGTTCAGTTTTACTATAAGCATCAAAAATTCTAGACCATGCTTCTTTAAAATTCTCTTCACCTCCTTGTTTAAAGGTGAAGATTGATTCCTCATGTGATAGAGTAACAACTACGGGACTAGACATGATAATAAAGTAAATGCGAGTAACTAATTTTTTTGTGTTTTTGATATAGCAAACAAGATAGCAAATAAAGTAAAACTAGCAACTAATTTTTTTGTATTTTGATTTAGTGCAGCAAACAAAGTAGTAAATAAAACTAAGCAAGACAAAAACAAAGTAAAGAGATTGAGAAGTGGAGACTCCCCTTGCAGCGTGTCTTGATCTCCCCGGCAACGGCGCCAGAAATTTAGCTTGATGGCGTGTAACTCACACGTTCGTTGGGAACCCCAAGAGGAAGGTATGATGCGCACAGCAGCAAGTTTTCCCTCAGAAAGAAACCAAGGTTTATCGAACCAGGAGGAGCCAAGAAGCATGTTAAAGGTTGATGGCAGCGGGATGTAGTGCGGCGCAACACCAGGGATTCCGGCGCCAACGTGGAACCTGCACAACACAACCAAAGTACTTTGCCCCAACGAAATAGTGAGGTTGTCAATCTCACCGGCTTGCTGTAACAAAGGATTAACCTTATTGTGTGGAAGATGATTGTTTGCAGAAAACAGTAGAATAGTATTGCAGTAGATTGTATTTCAGTAAAGAGAATTGGACCGGGGTCCACAGTTCACTAGAGGTGTCTCTCCCATAAGACAAACATCATGTTGGGTGAACAAATTACAGTTGGGCAATTGACAAATAAAGAGGGCATGACCATGCACATACATATTATGATGAGTATAGTGAGATTTAATTGGGCATTACGACAAAGTACATAGACCGCCATCCAACTGCATCTATGCCTAAAAAGTCCACCTTCAGGTTATCATCCGAACCCCCTCCAGTATTAAGTTGCAAAGCAACAGACAATTGCATTAAGTATTGCGCGTAATGTAACTAGTGACTACATCCTTGAATATAGCACCAATGTTTTATCCCTAGTGGCAACAGCACATCTGTAACCTTAGTGGTTCTTGTCACTCCTCCAGATTCACGGAGACATGAACCCACTATCGAGCATAAATACTCCCTCTTGGAGTTACTAGCATCAACTTGGCCAGAGCATCTACTAATAACGGAGAGCATGCAAGATCATAAACAACACATAGACATAGCTTTGATAATCAACATAACAAGTATTCTCTATTCATCGGATCCCAACAAACGCAACATATAGAATTACAGATAGATGATCTTGATCATGTTAGGCAGTTCACAAGATCCGACAATGATAGCACAATGGGGAGAAGACAACCATCTAGCTACTGCTATGGACCCATAGTCCAGGGGTAGACTACTCACACATCACACCGGAGGCGACCATGGCGGCGTAGAGTCCTCCGGGAGATGATTCCCCTCTCCGGCAGGGTGCCGGAGGCGATCTCCTGGATCCCCCGAGATGGGATCGGCGTTGGCGGCGTCTCTGGAAGGTTTTCCGTATCGTGGCTCTCGGTACTGGGGGTTTCGTCACGGAGGCTTTAAGTAGGAGGAAGGGCAAGTCAGGAGGGGGCACGGGGGCCCCACACCATAGGCCGGCGCGACCAAGGGGGGGGCCGCGCCGCCCTAGGGTTTGGGCACCCCGTGGCCCCACTTCGTTTCGTCTTCGGACTTCTGGAAGCTTCGTGGCAAAATAGGACCCTGGGCGTTGATTTCGTCCAATTCTGAGAATATTTCGTTACTAGGATTTCTGAAACCAAAAACAGCAGAAAACAGCAACTGGCACTTCGGCATCTTGTTAATAGGTTAATTCCAGAAAATGCACGAATATGACATAAAGTGTGCATAAAACATGTAGATAACATCAATAATGTGGCATGGAACATAAGAAATTATCGATACGTCGGAGACGTATCAGGGATACGTCATCAATATTCCGCTGCTTACACCCCTCAACAAAATGGTGTTGCGGAGAGGAAGAACCGGACTCTTATGGATATGGCAAGATCTATGATGGCGGAGTATAAATCCCGCTATAACTTTTGGGCCGAAGCCATCTCCACCGCTTGCCACTCTTCTAACCGGCTCTATCTCCGCAAGGGATTGAACAAGACTCCATATGAAATACTCACCGGCAACAAGCCCAATATCTCATACTTCAAGGTGTTCGGTTGTAAGTGTTTCTACAAAATCAAAGGAGTTCGTTTGTCTAAATTTGCTCCTAAAGCTTTGGAGGGTATATTTGTTGGTTACGGTGCCGAATCTCACACTTATAGAATCTTTGATGTATCCTCCGGGATTATCATTGAATCTTGTAGTGTGAAGTTCGAAGAAAATGATGGCTCCCAAGTGGGGCAAGTTGATGTATGTGCAGGTGATGAAATACCTCAAGATGCCATAGTAAGAATGGGTGTGGGATTTTTCCGCCCCATTGAGGGACACGGTGTGGCGTCTCGGGAAGAACTATGCTCTACCACGGTGGAGCCCTCATCCTCTCAACATCAACAAACCCCTTCTCTTGAAGCTAATGATGCACCAACCCAAGAACAAGAAGAAAACCCTCCCTCTCATGAACAAGATCAAGGACAAGATCAACCAAGAATTTATGATGATATTTGCGCTTCACCAAATATTGTCCAAGATCAAGCACATGAGGATGAGCAACCTCAAGAAATTGAGGAAGCTCAAGTTGAAGGTCAAGACGGGGACCCAAATGATCAAGTTGATCAAGTGACACCTCCAAGGCCAAGAAGAACCAAGGAGGAGATCGAGGCCCGTCGTTTAGCAAGAAGAGATAGGACCCTTGAAATTCGTGGACACACTCATGACAAGGTCCTTGGTGATGTTCGAGCAAAAGTCTCCACAAGAAGGCAATTGGCTAACTTTAGCAATCATCATGCTTATATCTCCGTAGTGGAACCCAAGAAAGTGTTTGAAGCCCTTGAAGATTCGGATTGGGTGGAAGCTATGCACGAGGAACTCAACAACTTCAAGCGCAACAAAGTGTGGACCTTAGTAAAGAAGCCAAAGGAGTGCCGCAATGTTATAGGCACTAAATGGATATTCAAGAACAAGCAAGATGAGTTTGGAAATATTGTGAGGAACAAGGCAAGATTGGTGGCTCAAGGTTTCTCTCAAGTTGAAGGAATTGACTTTGGAGAGACCTATGCTCCCGTGGCTCGCCTTGAGTCCATCCGTATCCTTCTTGCTTATGCATCGCATCATAACTTTAAGTTACAACAAATGGATGTGAAAAGTGCTTTTCTTAATGGTCCTTTGCATGAAGAGGTGTATGTTAAGCAACCCCCGGGGTTCGAGGATCTCAACTTTCCTAACCATGTCTACAAGCTTGATAAAGCACTTTATGGTCTCAAACAAGCTCCTAGAGCTTGGTACGAGCACCTTAAGGAATTGTTGGTAGACCGTGGGTTTGATGTTGGGCTAATCGATCCCACTCTTTTTACTAAGAGGGTCAATGGGGAGCTTTTCGTTTGCCAATTATATGTTGATGATATTATATTTGGCTCTACTAACAAAGCTTTCAATGATGAATTCTCAAAGCTTATGACCGATAGGTTTGAGATGTCTATGATGGGAGAGATGAAGTTCTTCCTCGGTTTTGAGATCAAGCAATTGAGGGAAGGAACCTTCATCAATCAAGCAAAATATCTCCAAGACATGCTCAAGAGGTTCAAGATGACCGAGATGAAAGGTGTGGCCACTCCTATGGTTACCAAATGTCATCTTGCTCTTGATCCCAATGGTAAAGAGGTGGATCAAAAGGTATATCGCTCCATGATTGGATCCTTGCTTTACCTTTGTGCATCTAGACCGGACATAGTGTTGAGTGTTGGTGTGTGTGCAAGGTATCAAGCTTCTCCTAAGGAGAGCCACATGATGGCTCTCAAAAGAATCTTTCGATATTTGGTTGATACCCCAAGATATGGTATTTGGTACCCCAAAGGCTCAAGTTTTATTCTCAATGGATATACCGATGCGGATTGGGCGGGTGACAAGGATGATAGGAAATCAACTTCCGGGGCTTGCCAATTCCTTGGTAGGTCCTTGGTGTGTTGGTCTTCTAAGAAGCAAAATTGTATATCTCTCTCCACCGCCGAAGCCGAATATGTTGCCGCCGCAAGTGGATGCACTCAATTGTTATGGATGAGGCAAACTTTAAAGGAATACGGTGTCATTTGTGACAAAGTGCCTCTATTATGTGACAATGAAAGTGCCATCAAGATTGCCTATAATCCGGTGCAACATTCAAGAACGAAGCATATTGAGATCCGGAATCATTTCATTAGGGATCATGTTGCCCGTGGTGATATTGAGCTTATCTACGTTCCAACCAAAGATCAACTTGCCGATATATTCACGAAGCCTCTTGATGAAGCAAGGTTCACTTATTTGAGGAATGAGCTAAATATCATTGATTCAAGGAGTATAGCTTGACCATCTTGCAAACACACCTTTGTCTCAAAGCTTTATTTGGTTTAGATGTGGGCATGGAAATAGGGGGAGTGCGATTTAAATTATTGAGCTATCCCTCCCCCCATAATGCCAACATTAAGAAATCATTCTCTTAATATCATATGTTGATATGTGAGCTTCAATGATGAGTAGTGGCTTGGACCCAAGATATATCTTCGCGGTGCCATGTCACAACACTCATATATGGTGGCCTAGGCCACCACACTCTTCCTTGTGAAGAGTTGGAGTTATTTGGAACTTATCGCCTCTTATTTGACATCTCCATGTTCTTATGGGAAATCACTCTAGTTTGGCCTTATTTGCTCATATCTTGCAAACTTGAGTGATCATGTACCATTAACAGTTTGAGTTTTCTAAACCTAATCCTACACTCATCTATAAGCCATTTCCATCTTGCTCATTTGTCATGTTTGGTAAAAACTTGGAGTTTGAGGTTTCTCGGTCGGATGATCTAGGTTGCCCCATCTTATTGGTAAATATGCATCTTATATGTGAGGTGATAGTTTATTGCACCACATATGGGCACGCAAATAACCGACTAAAGATAGGCGGGATTAACAGTGTTCCGAAATTTCCAGAACACCGGATAATCCGCCCCCCAGGCGACCCGGAAAATCCGGCCCGGCCGGATTATCCGCCCTAAACTAGGGCCGGATTATCCGGCCTGGGCTGATCTTGAAAGGGCTGAGGACGAGGCCGCGGGGGGAAAACGGTTCTTTCCACCCCCACGCGCCTCTCTCTCCTCTCTCTCCTCTCAAGTTCGCCGGAGCTTCTCCTCCTCGCCGGAGTCGCCCCGTCCACTCCCTCCCGGAGTTTTTGGGTGGATCGGGTGCCCCTCCCTCCTAGCTACCTTCTCCTCCAAGCGGCTTTCGCAATGGATGCGGGTATGACTCACAATCCCTAACCCTAGGTGTTGTGATTTGTATGTGCTATTTTCTTGGTGGATTTGGTGTCTAGTTGTTCCAAATTGCTTGTAGTGTACTCCTCTTGCATGCTATAAGGCCGATCTGTCCCAAGACAAGTTGTTGTTTGCAAAATCTGCTAGATTCGCAGGGCCGGATTATCCGGCCCCCGCGAGGACCGGATTATCCGGCCTGGAGCTTCATCGCCACTGCAGTTCTGCTACAATCTATCTTGTTTTAGACTTGTACCAGCTTATAGTATGTTTCTAGAGTGCATTACTGTATCATACATGACTTATGAGCATTATCTTCTCTTTGCTATCCATCTTTTCTATTCACAGGTCGTACTTCTCGGGGTACTTCTCGGAGACGCCCAAGGGCTGATCGGTCAAGTGATGAGTTCGTGTCCAACGCTCCTCGCAAGTCAACCTCATCTAGGCACAAGAACAAGGCATCAAGGGAAAACTACAAGACCATGGACCCTATTTCTTATTCTGCTATCCGCATGAAGAACTGGTATGAAGACCTCCCAAGGGATGAAGAGACAGAGGGCAGGAAATTCTGGTGCATGGAACAGGAGTTCATCTATAAGGATATCTATGAGCACATGAAGAAAGTACGTCCCATGCAAGCTATCGATGTGGACGTTCTGGCAGTCAACGATCACTTTGCAGATGCCATCTGGGTGGCTGGTAGGATGGGCTTGAAGGATTTGATGAAGATTCGATGTGCCTATAGTCCAGAGTTGGTGAAGCAGTTCTTTGCTACATTGGCCATCCAGAAAGATGATGACCGTACTATGGAATGGATGTCTGGCTCCACTCACTGTACTGCCACCTTGCGCCGTTTTGCTGCTATTCTTGGAGTTCCTGCAGAAGGAGGCCGTCATCTCCATGGACCTCAGAAGGCAGATAAGAATGCACTGTTTGACCTCTATACATCTGCTGGAAAAGTGGGAGAGACCAAGGGGCTGCTTAGCATTTATAGTCAGTTACTCAGGTTCTTTCGGTCCACCATCGCTCCTGGTGGTGGTAACAATGATGCTCTCCGGGGAACTCTTGTGGATCTCATGTACCTCAGCTTTCGGTGTGCTCGTGATGAGAATGAGGAACGTAACTACACTATTGATATCATGGACTACATCTTTGATACATCCCCGACGTATCCATAATTTCTGTCGTTCCATGCTTGTTTTATGACAATACTTACATGTTTTGCTTGCACTTTATGATGTTTTTATGCGTTTTCCGGAACTAACCTATTAACAAGATGCCACAGTGCCAGTTCCTGTTTTCCCCTGTTTTTGGTTCCAGAAAGGCTGTTCGGGCAATATTCTCGGAATTGGACGAAATCAACGCCAAACCTCCTATTTTTCCCTAAGCATCCGAACACCGAAGAAGAGTCGGAGAGGGGCCAGGGGGCCACCACACCACATGGCGGCGCGGGCCAGGCCTTGGCCGCGCCGGCCTAGGGTGTGGCGCCCCCAGGTGCCCCCCTGCGCCGCCTCTTCGCCTATAAAAGCCCTTTCGACCTAAAAACACCGTACCAATTGACGAAACTCCAGAAAGACTCCAGGGGCGCCGCCACCGTCGCGAAACTCCAATTCGGGGGACAGAACTCTGTTCCGGCACCCTGCCGGAACGAGGAAGTGCCCCCGGAAGCCATCTCCATCAACGCCACCGCCTCCGCCATGCTCCGTGAGTAGTTCCCCCATGGACTACGGGTTCTAGCAGTAGCTATGTCGGTATACTCTCCCCCATGTACTTCAATACAATGGTCTCATGAGCTGCCTTACATGATTGAGATTCATCTGATGTAATCGGTGTTGTGTTTGTTGGGATCCGATGGATGATACATTATGATTAGTCTATCTATAAAGTTTGTGAAGTTATTGTTGCTGCAATCTTGTTATTCTTAATGCTTGTCACTAGGGCCCGAGTGGCATGATCTTAGATTTGAGCTCTATACTTATTGCTTAGATTGTATCTACAAGTTGTATGCACATGTCACTGTCCGGAACCAAAGGCCCCGAAGTGACAAGAATCGGGACAACCGGAGGGGATGGTAGTGATGTGAGGATCACATGTTTTCACGGTGTGTTAATGCTTTGCTCCGGTACTCTATTAAAAGGAGTACCTTAATATCCAGTAGTTTCCCTTGAGGCCCGGCTGCCACCGGCTGGTAGGACAAAAGATGTTGTGCAAGTTTCTCATTGCGAGCACGTACGACTATATACGGAAAACATGCCTACATAATTAATAAGCCTGATGTTCTGTCTTAATGCTTTGATTCCTATCAATTGCCCAACTGTAATTTGTTCACCCAACACTTGTCACTTATTGGAGAGTTACCACTAGTGTAGATCGCTGGGAACCCCGGTCCATCTCTCATCATTATATACTCGTTCTATATGTCATTGGAAGTAGTATCAACTATTTTCTGGTGCCATTGCTCTCATATTGCTATTGCTTTCTTTGTATTCTTGTTACTCTTTGCTCTCATATTACTGCTACTTTCACATCACCCCTGTTACTAGTGCTTTTCCAGGTGCAGCTGAATTGACAACTCAGTTGTTAAGGCTTATAAGTATTCTTTACCTCCCCTTGTGTCGAATCAATAAATTTGGGTTATACTACCCTCGAAGACTATCGCGATCCCCTATACTTGTGGGTTATCAAGACTGTTTTCTGGCGCCATTGCCGGGGAGGCATAGCTCTACTCATAAGTTCACCTGGGGAGTACACTCTACCTCTCTCTCTGTTTTATTTTATTTTGTTTTGCTTAGTTTACTTTTGTCTAGTTTATTTGTGCTTAGTTTATTTCTGTCTAGTATTAGTTTGCGTAGTTTACTTTTGCTTAGTTTATTTTTGTCTTGTTTTATTTGTCTCATATACCCAAAAATCCATAAAAATTTGAAAAACCAAAAAAATTAAAAACTGCTGTTATGGGAGAACCTACAACCTACTTGGAGCTTATAGAATGTTATAATAATTATAGAGAATCAAGAACTGGTAAAATAATGAGTGCTATGATAGAAAAATTGAATACAATGGCTAGAATCTTGCTTAGACGCCATGATATAAACTGTTGCTCTCAACAGGATAAGCATTTTAAATTTCAATGTGGCTTTAGTGAGGAATTTTTAATTAAGAGCTATAATCGGAATTGCTATATTCATTATGGGTTCGAAGAGGTAGAACAATTTGTCTTATTTATGGGAGCCTCCGAGATAGAATCCTTCATGGTTGAGAATTATGAAACTTGTGCTATTTGTAAGGACCTTAAAGATTATGTCTCTACTATCCTTAATTCTTGCATAGAATGCTACAGTAGGAATCCTTATATCCTTGATTATAAAGAGAGACACATTAATGCACAAGAATGCACTCACGATTTGCAGGAACCGGTGGAAGAAGAAATTGATGAACCTGAAAGCGCATTGGATGAAAAAGAGGAGGAAATTGATGAACCTGAAAGCTCATTGGATGAAGAAGAAGAGGAGAGCGACGAACAAAAGGAGGAAGAATGGATTAGCTACCCATGCCAACCTTCTAATGAGAGTAACTCTTTATCTCTTACATTATTTGATTGTCATCCATGCTTACCGAAAGAGGTTGAATGCTATGTTCCTGTGGATTCTCTTGAAATACTACCTATGAGTAAAACTTGTGAAAATAATTATGCTACTGTTATATATGATAATCCATGCTACTTTGATAAATCTTATGATAATGCTTTGTTTGTGCCTGATGTCGAAATGCATGGTACTAAAGAATTTTGCTTAGCAAATGTTTATGATAAAGCTCTAGATGATGGTCCTATGTTACTTAATACTATTAATTGTACTACTAATGAAAATGGGATTGGAGAGTTCTTGACTTATTCTATGAGTCCCATATCTCTTGAGATTGATCAACTACCTTGTTATATTATTAATAAAAGTAAGCTTGAAAGTTTTAATTCCACTATTCTTGAACTTGATAAAAATTATGTGTTTGGAAATCATGAAAAGTATGCTTCATGTGATAGTTATATTGTTGAGTTTATTCATGAAGCTACTGAAAATTATTATGAGAGAGGAAAATATGGTTGTAGAAATTTGCATGGTACTAAAACACCTCTCTATATGCTTAAAATTTCGAAGTTACACTTGTTCTATCTTCCTATGCTTGTTACTTTGCTTTTCATGAACTTGTTTATTTACAAGATTCCTTTGCATAGGAAGCATGTTAGACTTAAATGTGTTTTGGATTTGCCTCTTGATGCTCTCTTTTGCTTCAAATACTATTTCTTGCGAGTGCATCATTAAAACTGCTGAGCCCATCTTAATGGCTATAAAGAAAGCAACTTCTTGGGAGATAACCCATGTGTTAATTTGCTACAGTACTTTGTTTTATATTTGTGTCTTGGAAGTTGTTTACTACTGTAGCAACCTCTCCTTATCTTAGTTTTGAGTTTTGTTGTGCCAAGTGAAGCCTCTAATCGAAGGTTGATACTAGATTTGGATTTCTGCGCAGAAACAGATTTCTATCTGTCACGAATCTGGGCTGTTTCCTCTGTAGAAAAAATCAGAAAAATATGCCAATTTATGTGCGTGTTCCTCAGATATGTACGCAACTTTCATTAGTTCTGAGTTTTCTGATTTGAGCAACGGAAGTATTTTATTAAAATTCGTCTTTACTGGCTGTTCTGTTTTGGTAGATTCTATCTCTGTTTTTTGCATTGTCTCTTGTGGACTTTAAGCAAGGCTTTCTAGACGTAGAGGGCTGTAGCTAATGTTTTATTGAGTTCTTGCAATGTGCCACTACAGGACCGAGGTGGATTCAAATTTTTTGAGTACTAACCCCTCTAATGAAGTTTATGAGAAGTTTGGTGTGAAGGAAGTTTTCAAGGGTCAAGAGAGGAGGATGATATACGATCAAGAAGAGTGAAAAGTCTAAGCTTGCGGATGCCCCCGTGGTTCATCCCTGCATATTTCAAGAAGACTCAAGCGTCTAAGCTTGGGGATGCCCAAGGCATCCCCTTCTTCATCAACTTATCAGGTTCCTCCCCTGAAACTATATTTTTATTCAGTCACATCATATGTGCTTTACTTGGAGCGTCTGTGTGTTTATTTTCATTTTGTTTTTGTTTGAATAAGATGGATCCTAGCAATCCTTGATTGGGAGAGATACACGCTCCGCTTTTTCATATGAACACTTGTTCTTCGTTTTACTTTTAATGTTCAATGATAAAAGTTGGAAGCTACAATACTTATCTTCATTTGGTTGGAAGCAGAAAATGCCTCATATGTCTTGGATAATTTGATACTTGGCAATTGTTTTGAGCTCTCAAGTAGATCATAAGTTTTTGCATGTAGTTTAAACCTATTAGTGGAGAACTACCGTAAAGCTTGTTAAAATTGGTTTGCATAATTGATCTCTCTTAAGGTCTAATATTTTCTGGTAAAAGTGTTTGAGCAACAAGGAAGACAATGTAGAGTATTATAATGTTTGCAATATGTTTTTATGTAAGTTTTGCTGTACCGGTTCATACTTGTGTTTGCTTCAAACAACCTTGCTAGCCTAAACCTTGTACTGAGAGGGAATACTTCTCGTGCATCCAAAAACCTTGAGCCAAAACCTATGCCATTTGTGTCCACCATACCTACCTACTATGTGGTATTTCCTGCCATTCCAAAGTAAATTGCTTGAGTGCTACCTTTAAACAATTCAAAATTTATCACCTCTGATTTGTGTTAATGTTTTATAGCTCATGAGGAAGTATGTGGTGTTTAGCTTTCAACCTTGTCATTTACTTTTGACGGACTCTCATATGGACTAGTGGCACATCCGCTTATCCAATAATTTTGCAAAAAGAGCTGGCAACGGGATTCCCAGTCCCAAATTAATTAACCTAAATAGACACTCCTCCATGGTTTGTGATTGTTGGAAGGCACCCGAAGGATTCGGTTAGCCATGGCTTGTGTAAGCAAAGGTTGGGGGGAGTGTCATCATCATAATAAAACTAAAATAAAAAGGCACTCCTTCATGGTATGAGATTGTTGGCAGGCACCCGAGGATTCGGTTAGCCATGGTTTGTGAAAGAAAGGTTGGAAGGAGTGCCACCCAAAAATAAATATGCAATAATTCATGGGAGCCGCTCTTGAAAGTCCGGTTGGCGAGGTAGTTAGTGTACCCATTACCATTCGTTGACAACAACAAACACCTCTCAAAACTTTACTTTTATGCTCTCTTTATGTTTTCAAAACCAAAGCTCTAGCACAAATATAGCAATCAATGCTTCCCTCGTAGAAGGGCCATTCTTCTACTTTTATGTTGAGTCAGTTTACCCATTTCCTTCCACCTTAGAAGCAAACACTTGTGTTAACTGTGCATTGATTCTTACATACTTGCATATTTGCATTCATCATATTACTTTGTGTTGACAATTATCCATGAGATATGCATGTTGAAAGTTGAAAGCAGCCGCTGAAACTTATATCTTCCTTTATGTTGCTTCGATGCCTTTACTTTGAATCTATTGCTTTATGAGTTAACTCTTGTGCAATCTTTTGATGCTTGTCTTGAAAGTACTATTCATGAAAAGTTTTGCTATATGTTATCTACTTGTTAGCAACTATAGATCATTGCCTTGAGTCACTTCATTCATTTCATATGCTTTGTAATAGTATGATCAAGGTTATGTAAGTAGCATGTCACTGCAGAAATTATTCTTTTTATCGTTTACCTGCTCGGGACGAGCAGGAACTAAGCTTGGGGATGCTGATACGTCCCCGACGTATCCATAATTTCTGTCGTTCCATGCTTGTTTTATGACAATACTTACATGTTTTGCTTGCACTTTATGATGTTTTTATGCGTTTTCCGGAACTAACCTATTAACAAGATGCCACAGTGCCAGTTCCTGTTTTCCGCTGTTTTTGGTTCCAGAAAGGCTGTTCGGGCAATATTCTCGGAATTGGACGAAATCAACGCCAAACCTCCTATTTTTCCCGGAAGCATCCAGAACACCGAAGAAGAGTCGGAGAGGGGCCAGGGGGCCACCACACCACATGGCGGCGCGGGCCAGGCCTTGGCCGCGCCGGCCTAGGGTGTGGCGCCCCCAGGTGCCCCCCTGCGCCGCCTCTTCGCCTATAAAAGCCCTTTCGACCTAAAAACACCGTACCAATTGACGAAACTCCGTAAAGACTCCGGGCGCCGCCACCGTCGCGAAACTCCAATTCGGGGACAGAACTCTGTTCCGGCACCTGCCGAACGGGGAAGTGCCCCGAAGCCATCTCCATCAACGCCACCGCCTCCGCCATGCTCCGTGAGTAGTTCCCCCATGGACTACGGGTTCTAGCAGTAGCTATGTCGGTATACTCTCCCCCATGTACTTCAATACAATGGTCTCATGAGCTGCCTTACATGATTGAGATTCATCTGATGTAATCGGTGTTGTGTTTGTTGGGATCCGATGGATGATACATTATGATTAGTCTATCTATAAAGTTTGTGAAGTTATTGTTGCTGCAATCTTGTTATTCTTAATGCTTGTCACTAGGGCCCGAGTGGCATGATCTTAGATTTGAGCTCTATACTTATTGCTTAGATTGTATCTACAAGTTGTATGCACATGTCACTGTCCGGAACCAAAGGCCCCGAAGTGACAAGAATCGGGACAACCGGAGGGGATGGTAGTGATGTGAGGATCACATGTTTTCATGGTGTGTTAATGCTTTGCTCCGGTACTCTATTAAAAGGAGTACCTTAATATCCAGTAGTTTCCCTTGAGGCCCGGCTGCCACCGGCTGGTAGGACAAAAGATGTTGTGCAAGTTTCTCATTGCGAGCACGTACGACTATATACGGAAAACATGCCTACATAATTAATAAGCCTGATGTTCTGTCTTAATGCTTTGATTCCTATCAATTGCCCAACTGTAATTTGTTCACCCAACACTTGTCACTTATTGGAGAGTTACCACTAGTGTAGATCGCTGGGAACCCCGGTCCATCTCTCATCATTATATACTCGTTCTATATGTCATTGGAAGTAGTATCAACTATTTTCTGGTGCCATTGCTCTCATATTGCTATTACTGCTTTGTATTCTTGTTACTCTTTGCTCTCATATTACTGCTACTTTCACATCACCCCTGTTACTAGTGCTTTTCCAGGTGCAGCTGAATTGACAACTCAGTTGTTAAGGCTTATAAGTATTCTTTACCTCCCCTTGTGTCGAATCAATAAATTTGGGTTATACTACCCTCGAAGACTATCGCGATCCCCTATACTTGTGGGTTATCAATCTTCCATGAGATTCATGATGCCATGGTCTCCCGCACCACTATACCTTATGCGCCCTACATCCAGCTCCTCATCAACAACACTGCGGGCGTGAGTGGTGAAGACTTGAGCAGGTACCCTATGATGAATCACTCTATCAAGAAGGCCTACAAGCTTAAGCCTGTCTCGTCTGCTGTACCTCCACCTGACTCATTCATGGGTGATGCTCGTTCTAGTGGATTTGCTTCTGCTCGCCATCCTGACCTCCCTGCTATGAAGAAACAAGTGAACAGGCTCAGTTGGTTTCAGCGTTACGTCCTTTGCATGAACATTGAGATCCATAAGGAGAACTATGCGGCCAGCCGGGAGCGTTCTGAGATTAAGCATACTCAGGCGGTTATTCTGCACAAGCTCAGTGGTGAGCAAGGACCCCCTCCTCAGCCTCCAGCTCACCCAGGTTACAGTGGGTGGCATTCTGCACAGGTTCCGTGGAGTGATCTTGATAGTTGCATTCAGAGGTCCAGTCTCACTCGCCGTTCTCCGGATGCACCTGACACTGATGAAGAAGCAGAAGAAGAAGAAGAAGAAGAAGAAGAAGAGGCGCAAGAGTCCGATGATGATGATGCCTCCGAGTGATCCCCATGGGGCGAGTAGCATCGCGCTTGTCCCCTTTTTGGCGTCTCGATGCCAAAGGGGGAGAAGCGTTCTATTAGGAACTCTCTCAGGGATTTGCATGGTTTGGGCACAAGCATATGCATTTATCATTCCTTTATTGCTTGTGTTCCCTCTTATTTGAACTATTTGCTTTGGTTGTGTCCCGTTTAAAACTATGTGCTATGTGGTGTGAGACATTGTTATGGTTTTCGGATTTCTATATGTTGAGATCAAGGATACTATATTATGTGTGATGCTATATCTCCGTATCTTATATCTACACATGGGTATGATTTCTTGCATCCTATCTCAACTTCATATTTGTATATGTCTCGTGTTAGAACTCATGATGGATACCTCTTGTGTTGAGGCACCTCAATCCTATGTGTTGTGTATTTGTATTCAAATGCAAATTACTTATATGCACACATGTAGGGGGAGTGCCTCTATGTTTTTGCCATCATGTTTGCCTCTATAGTTATTCTTTTGCAAATCCGTATATTGTCATCAAACACCAAAAAGGGGGAGATTGAAAGAACATCTCTCGTATTATGTTTTGAGTGTTTGATGTCAATATATGTGATACACTAATGGTTGTTTAAGTGGTACAGGGATTACATAGATACATTTGTATGTGTGTTGGATGTGGTCAGTGCTATCAAAAAGCATTTGCAGAAATGTTCATCAGGCCGGATAATCCGGGCCGGATATTTCCAAAATATCCGGCCCCCAGAATTTCGGCTAAGGACTTGGGGAAATGAGGCTTAGTATAGGGGCCGGACATTTGCCCGGATTTTGTCCCGGTTTTGTCCCAGGGCCGGATAATCCGGGCCGGACATTTCAAGAATATCCGCCCCCCCCTCGAAAACGGCTAAGGACTTCAGGAAAAGCAGCTCAGTATAGGGGCCGGACTTTTGCCCGGACATTGTCCTGGTTTTGTACTAGGAGGCCGGATTATCCGGGGGGGGGGGGGGCGGATTATCCGGCCCTAACTTAGGCCGGATTATCCGGCCCCCCGGAAGGCACAACGGCTGGATTTTGGGGAGGGGTATTTATACCCCTCTTCTTCTTCCTTCCCCCTTTGCTCAATCATTGCACAAGAAATCTGCCAAGCTTCACCTCCATTAGAGCCACCTCAAGAAACACAAGATTTGCAAGATCTCCTTCCTCCCCCAACCAAAGCTTTTGATCTTTGGAGATTCGAAGGAGAAGCCACCGATCTACATCCTCACCGAAGCGATTTTCATTTCCCCCTCATTTGTTTGAGGGATCTCATGCTAGTGTTCATATTTGGTTCCCTAGTTGATTTGTGTTGAGGTGTTGTTGTTGATTGTTGTATTGTTACAGATTTGGGAGCCTCCAATTCGGTTGTGGATGTGTGCCCCAAGAACCTTGTAAAGGCCCGGTTTCTGCCTCGAGGAAATCCCTTAGTGGAAGTGGGCTAGGCCTTCGTGGCGTTGCTCACAGGAGATCTGAGTGAAGCCTTCGTGGCTGTTGGTTTGGCTTGCGTAGCAACCACACTCCTCCAAACGTAGACGTACCTTCTTGCAAAGGAAGGGAACTACGGGAATCATCTCCGTGTCATCGCGTGCTCCACTCTCGGTTACCTCTATCCCATTCTATCTCCTATATATTGCGTAGCTATATCTTGCTTAGTTGATAACCTTGTCATATAGGTAAATTCACTTAGTTGCATATCTAGAGAATTTACCTTTTGTGTCAAGCCTAAATTGAAAAGAACTAAAAATTGGTTAGCACCTATTCACCCCCCCTCTAGGTGCGGCATACGATCCTTTCAGCAGCTCACAAGATCGATACATGAAGCACACAGTGGAGAAAACAACCATCTAGCTACTGCTATGGACCCATAGTCCAGGGACGAACTACTCACACATCACTTCGGAGGCAGGCATGGTGATGTAGATGCCTCCGGCGATGATTTCCCCCTCCGGTAGGGTGCCGGCAAGAGCTTCAGAACCCCCCGAGATGGGTTATGTGATGGCAGCCGCGACGGAACTTTTCATGGATGGAGGCTCGGGTATCCAGGGTTTACCCGATAAGATGTATAAATGGGCGGAGAATTTAGGTCGGTGGAGCGCCTGGTGGGCCCAGACCACCCCTAGGCGCGGGCCAGGTCGAAGCCGCGCCTAGGGTATGTCTGGTCGCCTTGCTGCACCTCTTCGACCCCCCTATGGACTTCGTCTTCGTTTCGTTAAATATTGACTTCGGCTTTTGTTTCGTCCAATTCAGAGAATATTTCTTGTACAACTTTTCTGAATTACAAAAACAACCGAAAACAAGGAACTAGCACTGTGGCATCTTGTTAATAGGTTAGTGCCAGAAATCATGTAAAAGTGCAACGAAGTGTAAGCAAAACATATATGAATTGGTGTAAAACAAGCATGGAGCATCAAAAATTATAGATGCGTTTGAGAGGTATCAAGCATCCCCAAGCTTAACTCCTACTCGTCCTCGAGTAGGTAAGTGATATCAAAATAATTTTTGAGGTGACATGATGCCAACACAATCTTGATCAAGCATGTAAAGCATTGTGAGCTGGGATCTAAGTACTCTAACATAGGCATGATAGATGTAATTCAATAGAACTTAGCAACTATGTTACAACATGAAGAGTCTCAAACAAAAGATCATGCATAATAGTGCATTGAAAGCAACTGTGTGTTTATGATCATAGAGTAAACATAAAAAATGGTACTCAACATGTCCTTATGGAATAGCAAAACATAAATGCAAGGACACCTTCAAAGTTCAGAGGGTGACTAGATACAAGTAAATTTGAGAGCAAGCAATAGCACAATCATGAATCAATCAATAATAATTTTGGGACCATGCACATTGCACTAAGAATGATAACTATGCTCTCTTAATCGGTGCATAATTAAAGTAGAAGGTGAAGACTTAACATAATAGTAAAAGAGAGACTCTTTGCAGAGTAAGTAAGATAAACAAGTTTTATAAACCTTCCAAAAAGCATGGTACTTATTAGCTTTGAGCTCTCATGGCCCCTATCATAAGCATTTTGAATGGTTAGAGTTAATGTGAGTCAAAAATGAGCTATATGCTTGTAACAAAAGTTGAAAATCTCATTCCCCTTGAATGTGAGTACCTAAACCTCATGCTGCTCAACTTAGGTCCCAAATAAGTTCTTGTCATTGTAAGTATACATGTATCATTGAGAACCACCAACGGGTTAGCTCTTGCTCGATGATATGGAGGTACTCTTGTGGAGCAATCCCATGCCAAAATGACAAGACAAACAGACAGTGAGCATCTCAACATTTTTTTATTTACTATAGATATAGCTTTTTATTGCAAATGCTTCATAGAATGCTCACTATGGCTTAGCTGTAAATTTCCACCATGAATGATGCATGGCTTAGATTAGCGGCCCAGGCATTTCCCTAACTCATATACAAACTCCATGGACTTATAAGTTTCCATTTTATTTCGCACCGCTAGGCATCCATAAACAAAAGAACATGGCATCCACTAAATATAAGTGCAATGTCGAAAGTGTTCCCCATGAAAGCATAGTTCTACTAATTCCCAACTCGCAATTTGCAGACATATAAACTTCATAAGATAGGCACAATGATCAAATTTATTAAGTACAAGAAAATAAATGTGCCATCAAGTTCGTGAGAGCTTTACTGACTAATTTTCTCATGCCAAAATTAATTTGGACGATAAAAACATGATGAATTACTTGGAATAGCAATAATGCTACTAGGTAGATACGGTGGACACAATTGGCAAACTTTGTTTCATGGTGGTTGGATGCACGATAAAGATCATACTCAGCACAGGCGAAGGCTAGCAAAAGACTGGGAGCGACCAACTAAGAGAGCAGTAATGGCCATAATCATGCATAGCGACAAAACATTATCCATCAAAGCATAAAGTGATATTACAATTCAAAAACTAAATGATCATAGAGGCTTTAGTTGATTGGTTATAGTCATGACATGGTGTAAGCATGCGCCAAGTCAACCCAATAAAGCATCAAAGGAGAATACCACAATATTTATGCTTTAATGATAGAAACAACACATGATTATTTCAATGACACATTATGCACTCTCAACCATTTTATACAAGTCATGCTACAACAATAAATACTAAGCATATGACAAGAACAACATCCAACATGACATGCCAAAGTCTAGGCTACAGTCTAGACAAGCTTCCTTTTGCATCACTATAGTCATGAAATATTTTACTCGTATCCAACACCAATCAACTTATTTGAAACAACTCTTAGAAATGAAATACATTATGGACCAGAGAGATAATCATACACAAATAAAGAATACTAGCATGCTCTGAACAAAATTCAAGTGAAAAAACAAGAGCTAAACGCAGTACCAGAAAACTATAACACTCAGAGAACAATAACAGTGAAAACTTGAGCGTTCTATGCAAGTAAAAAGGAGCGGGTCTTTCTCCAAAACAAATGTGCCGGGATCCAACATATGCTACAGCAAACAAAACAAAACAAAAACCAAAAATAAAGACACTCCAAGAACAACACATAGCGTATGAAGCAATAAAAAGATAGCGCATAGAGAGATGACTTGTTGCTTTGTTGATGAAGTGGGGATGCCTTGGGCATCCCCAAGCTTTGACGCTTGTACCTCTTGAATATGTCTTGGGGTGCAGGGGCATCCCCAAGCTTGAGCTTTTTTCCATTATTCATCTCATCACATCATTCTTCTTTCCCTACACTTGAAAACTTCCTTCATACAAAACTTCACACAATTCTCTATTAGTAGCATTAGTACAATCAAAATAAACAAATAAACTTGGGTTCAATACTAACATATATCGAACATCTATTAAAGCATAAGCTACTGTAGCAGCCTTTCAAAAAGCTCTTTGATCACAAGAAATCAAAAAGAAAGAGATTTAAGAGACAAATGCAAATAGTGCAGAAATCTGTCAACACGGAACAACAGGTAAAGATTGATTTTTTTTAATCCCCTGTTGCTTATCTCGAAAAGTGGTCAACTAACGAAAGTTATATAATAACCTGTGGCATATGCATAAAAATGAGAGCTCAAAATTCCGCTCTGGCTATTTTTACGAACTTTTATGGTAACAACACATAATCTGTTTTCAGGACAACAACTTCACTTTCTTCCTATTAGAGGCTATTCTTGGCACAAAAATGAAATACAAATGATAAGGAGAGGTCATTACAGTAGTAATAACTTCCAAGACTCAACAAAAAGAAAAATTACTGTAAATAAAACATTGGTTGTCTTCCATAAGCGCTTTTCTTTAACGCCTTTCAGCTAGGCGCAGTATAAGTGCGAGCATCAAGTATTATCAAGTTAGCATCAACATCATAATTTGTTCTAATAATAGAGTCATAAGATGACTTCTTTATCTTTCGAGGGAAGTGTTCCATACATTTCCTCAGTGAGAATTGATATTTAATAATCCCATCTCTCATGTCAATAGCAGCACCAACAGTTCTAAGAAATGGTCTTCCCAATATAATTGGACAAGAAGCATTGCATTCAATATCCAACACAACAAAATCAACAGGGACTAGGTTATTGTTAACCATAATAAGAACATTGTCAACTTTTCCCAAAGGTTTCTTTGCAGCAATATCAACAAGATGAACATCCAAATAACATTTTTCCAATGGTGGCAATTCAAGCATATCATAGATTTTTCTAGGCATAACAGAAATACTTGCACCAAGATCACATAAAGCATTTCAATTAAAACCATCTATTTTCATCTTAATGATGGGCTCCCAGCCATCTTCTAATTTTTTATGAATAGAGCCTTCGCGTTTTAATTTCTCCTCTCTCATTTGCATAAGAGCATTTGTAATGTGCTTTGTAAAATCTATATTTATAGCACTAGTATTAGGACTTATAGCAAGCTTTTGCAAGAACTTAATTACTTCAGAGATATTGCAATCATCAAAATCAAAGTCATTTTTATCAAAAGTAAAAGGACTCTTGTCTCCCGTACTCCGAAAAATTTCAGCACACTCAGGAGCAGTTTCAGTGGTTTTAGGCAATTTTGTAGAAGGAGCGAGGTCTTTTCCTACACCATTTATTTTATCATTTTTAGTAGGAGAGTGGCTAGCATTTGAAACTTCATTACTACTGGTGGTGGTGATGGTACAAACTTTAGACAAATTATTGTTTCTAGCAATTTCATCTTCTCTTTCCCACCTAGCATGCAATTCCGCCAATATCCTAACATTTTCATCAATTCTAACTTGAATGGCATTCAAAGTTTTACTTTCTTTAACATCATGAGGCAACACATTTAATTTAAGAAAATCAATATCATGAGCAAGGCTATCAACTTTATAAGCAAGAATATCAATTTTGCCAAGCTTTTCCTCAACAGTTTTATTGAAAGCAGTTTGTTTACTAAAAAAATCCTTAAGCATGACTTCAAGATCAGAGGGTGCACTTTTATTATTGCTGTAGGAATTACCATAATAATTGCCATAAGCATTACCATTATTAGAAGGGTATGGACTATAATTGTTGCTACCAAAATTATTCCTATAAGCATTGTTGTTGAAATTGTTTTTTTTAATGAAATTTACATCAACGTGCTCCTCTTGAGCAACCAAAGAAGCTAAGGGGATATTATTTGGATCAACATGAGCTTTACCATTAACAAGCATAGACATAATAGGATCAATCTTATCACTCAAGAGGAGGATTCTTCGACATAATTTACCTTCTTACCTTGTGGAGCTCTCTCGGTGTGCCATTCAGAATAATTTATCATCATATCATCAAGTAATTTTGTTGCAGCCCCAAAAGTAATGGACATAAAGGTACCTCCAGCAGCTGAATTCAGGAGATTTCTTGAAGAAAAATTTAGTCCCGCATAAAAAGTTTGGATGATCATCCAAGTAGTCAGTCCATGAGTGGGACAATTCTTTACCAAAGATTTCATTCTTTCCCAAGATTGAGCAACATCTTCATTATAAAATTGTCTAAATTTCATTATGTCTCTTATCAAAGATATAATCTTAGTAGGAGGATAATATTTTCCAGTAAAAGCATCTTTGCATTTGACCAAGAATCAATACTATTTCTAGGCAAAGATAGCAACCAATCTTTAGCTCTACCTCTCAAAGAGAAAGGAAACAATTTCAGTTTAATAATGTCACCATCTACATCCCTATATTTTTGCATCTCACAAAGTTCAACAAAATTATTAAGGTGAGAAGCGGGATCTTCAGTACTAACACCAGAAAATTGCTCTTTCGTGACAAGATTTAATAAAGCAGGTTTAATTTCATAGAAGACTACTTCGGGAGCAGGTGGAGCAATATGTGTACAAATAAAATCATTATTATTGGTGCTAGTAAAGTCACACAAACTTAGTATTTTCAGCGGAACCCATTTTAGCAAAATTAAAACTAAGCAACAGAAATAACAGCTATAATAGTAACTATTTTTGTGTTTTTGATATAAAGACACCATAAAAGTAAACTATTTTTTGTGTTTTTAAAATTCATCTTACACATATTTTGAATTTCAAAAAATTGAAACAAAAAATTCGCACGTACATTTTTACGTGCTACGCGCTCACAAAGTTGTTTCATAAAAAATGGACTTGTCATGTGACGTGTGTAAAAAAGACAAAACTCAGTGCTAAAAATAATGTTTTTTACGAGGTAAATTTTCTCTTTTTTACATAGACCACAAAAAATATTGATTTTTCCTGAAACTTGAGGAATGCACATATATTATGGAGATGTACATGTAGAATTTTTTGTCAAAAATTTTCGACAACTCGAAATATAATTTTTCGGTATAGGGAGCATACGCACCCGGGAGCCGAATTGAATTTCCCATATATAATGAAGCAAACAAAACAAAATAAAGTAAACTAATAAAACTATAACAAAGTAAAGAGACTGGAGATGAGAGACTCCCCTTGCAGAAATCCTCTTTCTCACCGGCAACGGCGCCGAAAAATCTTGATGGTGCTCCGGTGATGGCGCCAGACAATCTTGTTGGCAGTTGTTGTGGAAGCGGTTGGGAAACCCCAAGAGGAACGTGTGATGAGCACAGCAGCAAGTTTCCCTCAGTACGAAAAAGATTTAATCGACCAGTAGGAGAAAGACGTGACTTCTGAAGGTGTTGCTGGCTGACTAGTGGCAGGGCGCACTACCAGCGTCAGCAACAATGTGGAACCTGCACACAACACAACCAACGTACTTTGCCCCAACTTGCAGTGAGGTTGTCAATCTCACCGGTTTGCTGAACATAAAGGATTAGACGTATCGAGTGGAAAGAGATGTTTGCAGAAAGTAAACAGAATATGATTGCAGTAGAATTTATCAGTAAAGGAAATAGGATCGGGGTCAACAGTTCAATAGAGGTGTCTCTCCATAAAGAAATAGCATGTTGGGTGAACAAATTACAGTTGGACAATTGATAGAATTTCGATCAATACATGACAAGATGATTACTATGAGATTTGATATGGACATTAGAACATAATACATAGACCGTAATCCAACTGCGTCTATGACTAATAATCCACCTTCAGGTTAGCGTCCGCACCCTTTCAGTATTAAGTTGCAAACAACAGATTATCGCATTAAACAATGTGTATAAAGTAAAAAATAGAATTACCCTTGGGTAAAACATTGTTGTTTTCTCCCTAGTAGCAATAACACATCTACAATCTTAGAAGTTATAAAGTCACTCTCCCAGAAAACTAGAGGCATGAACCTACTATCGAGCATAAATACCCCTCTTGGAGTCACAAGTGTCCACTTGGCCAGAGTTTCTACTATCAACAGAGAGCATGCAAGATCACAAATAACATATGACATGAATATAAAATCAATCTCAACATAGTATACAATATTCATCGGATCCCAGCAAACCAAACATATAGGATTACATAAAGATGATCTTGATCATGTAGGGCAGCTCACAAGATCAATACATGAATCGCAAAGTGGAGAAGACAACCATCTAGCTACAGCTATGGACCCATAGTCGAGGGATGAACTACTCACACATCACTTCGGAGGCGGGCATGGTGATGTAGATGCCTCCGGTGATGATTTCCCCCTCCGGCACGGTGCCGGGAAGAGCTTCAGAACCCCCCGAGATGGGTTCTGCGATGGCGGCCGCGATGGAACTTTTCGTGGATGGATGCTCGGGTATCCAGGGTTTTCCCGAGAAGATGTATCAATAGGCAGATGATTTAGGTCGGTGGGGCTCCTAGTGGGCCCATACCACCCCTAGGCGCGGGCCAGGTCCAGGCCGCACCTAGGGTAGGTATGGCCGCCCTGCTGCGCCTCTTCTACCCTCGTCTGGACTTCGTCTTCATTTTGGTAAAATATTGACTTCGGCTTTTATTTCTTCCAATTCCGAGAATATTTGCTATACAACTTTTCTGAAATACAAAAATAACAGAAAACATGGAACTGGCACTGTGGCATCTTGTTAATAGGTTAGTGTCGGAAATCAGATCTCTAAGGACATTTATGTCAATGGAAACTGCCCTCCAGTGAGTTTGCAACTAGTCATTTTGTCATTTGGCTTTGTACTTCTTGACTTGTTATGTTTTCTAACTTTTCAACACTTCTTCTGCAGCTGAACACTATGGCGGAGGAAGATTTTGGAGAGATTTTCCGCATTGCCACCATTGACTCCGGAAAGGCGGAAGAAACTTCGGACGAAGAGGAGGAGGAGGAAGAGGAAGAGAAAACGGAGAAATATGATCCTCGACCCTCCAAACGTCCCCGGGGTGGATCCTCCGGACCCGACGTCGGTCCCAGCGCGGCTCCGGCAAGAAGGCCAAGACTACTACGACTGGAGGCCCACGGTGCATCGATTCCAAACGGGCGGAGCGCGAGCGCCTCGACATGCTCGCGACTTCCGGAAAAGGGACCCAACCCAAACTCCCCGGAGCTGCGTAAGTTCCAACTTCTGAGCCATTCTACATTTTTCTGTGACATATGTAACATCCCAAGATTTCAAATAAATGAAGAAAGGGATTTCACTTGTTCAAAAATAAGAACCAACAAAAACTTTTATTAAATCATGTGCTATGCATAGTGCTCATACTTAATCCTTGTGTTATTGCCATGATGATTGTTGGTATGCTTATCAAATGTGCTAAAACCCTAAACCATCATGAATGTGATCAAAGAGAAGAAAAGAAGAAGAATAGAAAAATGCACACCACCTCACATATGTGCTTATGGCCAATTTTGCAAATCTTGAACCTAGGCCAATTTGACTTGTGCCAATGGTTGGGTAATGTTACTAAACACTTAAGAACCCTTTTTGAATCAAATAAACTAAAATCAAATCAAAATAAAATGCAAAACCTACTCACATAAGATAATGGTCAAAACTGCCATTTATATCATGACACCCACTTTGAGCCCCTGTATTAAGAGATTCTTAAACCAAACCACCCCAACTCTTTGCACCTCATCCAAGACCTCATCAAGGTGAACAACTTTGGTCAAGACCATCCCTACAAATTCTTTCTCAGTTTCTTAATATCATCAAGCAAAGTAGCAACACCAAAACAGAATTAAGATTATGCCCATTTTGAAATTTCACAAATCAACCCAATTTTGCACACCACTACCACCATTGTGTTCCAAATATTATTTGAATAAACTCCACCAAAAATCTTTGCAAAATTCCAAAGTTCATCTATTGCGGCCATTTGGTCGAGCACCTTATGTGCACAATTTTGCCAACCCAAGACATCCTTTTAACCAGCAGATAATGGCCTAAACCCTCTAACCTTGGTCATCATTTGTACTCTCCTGTACCCCTTGCTTCATGCCAAGCACCAGAGACATAGTTTAATAAATGAGATCATCACATTTTGACCATGCCGTGGCATGACACCACTCCATCATGCCACTCCTCTCTCCCCTCCTTTCTACCGTGCACAACCATGTCAGCAGCCTCCCTCTCACTCTCCTGAGCACGCTAGTACTTGCCATCGACGAAGGAGAGCAAGCCACGAGCCAGCACGCACGCGCCCAGTGACGTCCAGCACGCGCCGAGCGTGCCACGACACGCCCCGGAGCGCGCCAGAGCACGGCTCGCCCTCGTCACGCTCGTCCTCCATTTGACTTCCCCTCTCGCCCGTAGCACCACCACGACACCAGCTACACGCCAGACATGCTCACCTACGCCGGAGAGGACGCTCGCCGTCGTCATCGTCGGAGACTTCCGCCACGGTATCATGCGATTGTGTCACCCGCCAGCCCGCGTCACTGCATGGTTTTCAACGCCGTCAAGCGCTCTGTGCCCGCACTGACGTCGCCAACACTGCAGCGTCGTCGCCCCAGCTCACTCCGCCCCTGTAGCGACGTCGCCATGGATGACCTCATCTACCGAGCCGCAACACCCCTCGCTGCTATAAAAGGAGGCCTTCCCCTCTCGAACCCTTCACACCATCAGCTTCGCCTCTCCTCTCTGACTCTCCTCGACCACATCCCGCTCCACATTAGCCACTTTAGCTCGCCAATTGCACGATGATACGTCCAAAACGTATCTACATTCCCGAACACTTTTGCTATTGTTTTGCCTCTAATTTGTGTATTTTGGATACAACTAACACGGACTAACGCTGTTTTCAGCAGAATTGCCCTGGTGTCTCGTTTTTGTGCAGAAATTCAACTTTCAGGAAAATCCCCGGAATTTATGTCAAAGGGCTTATTTTCCCAGAAGATTCATGGAGCCAGAAGGGCAGGCCAGGGGGGCCCACGGCCCCCACACCATGGGCCGGCGCGGCCTAGGAGGGGGGCGCGCCGCCCTATGGTGAGGCCGCCTCGGCCAGCCTCTGACGCCCCCCTCTGGACTATTTAAGGGTTTCGATCTAAAAACGCGAGACGAGAAGTCGAAGTCACCAGAAACCATCCAGAACACCGCCGCCATCGCGAAACTCCGTCTCGGGACCAGAAACTCCGTTCTGGCACCTCGCCGGGACGGGGAATTGGAGGAGATCATCGCCATCATCACCACCGTCGCCTCTCCATCGACCAGCCATGCTTCCCCCATCCATGTGTGAGTAATTCCCCCGCTGTAGGCTGAAGGGGATGGTAGGGATTGGATGAGATTGGTCATGTAATAGCATAAGATTGTTAGGGCATAGTGCCTAGTATCTGTAATTGGTACTTTTATGATATTGTTGCAACTTGTTATGCTTAATGCTTGTCACTAGGGCCCGAGTGCCATGATCTCAGATCTGAACATGTTATTGTTTCATGATGATATTCATTGTTTTATGATCTTACCTGCAAGTTGTATACACATGTTGCCGTCCGGAACCCGAGGCCCCAAAGTGACAGAAATTGGGACAACCGGAGGGGAAGGCGGTGATATGAGGATCACATGTGTTCACGGAGTGTTAATGCTTTGCTCCGGTGCTCTATTAAAAGGAGTACCTTAATTTCCAGTAGATTCCCTAGAGGCCCGGCTGCCACCGGCTGGTAGGACAATAGATGTTGTGCAAGTTTCTCATTGCGAGCACGTACGACTAAATATGGAACACATGCCTATTGATTGATCAGTACTTGGATACCGTTTTATTATTATCTGCAAACGCCCTATCTTGATTGTTACATGAGTTTCTCTCATCCATGCAACGCCCGTCATCCATCCCTGTGCCTACAGTATTTTAATCCTGCTGTTTACTATAATCACTACTGCTGTCTTTGTTACTCTGCTGCTGATATTTCACTACTGCTACTGCTATAAAACTGTTACTACTGATAAACTCTTGCGAGCAAGTCTATTTCCAGGTGCAGCTGATTTGACAACTCCGCTGTTAAGGCTTTCAAGTATTGTTTGTCTCCCCTTGTGCCGAATCAATAAATTGGGTTTTACTTCCCGCGAAGACTGTTGCGATCCCCTATACTTTTGGGTCATCAAGACTATTTTCTGGCGCCGTTGCCGGGGAGCATAGCTTTATTTGGAAGTTCACTTGGATTGATATTGTTCGCTGCAAATTCTCCATCATGGGTAAAACTCGCGATACTAAAGTCGCCATATTACCATCCACTACAAGAAAAGGTACAACTCTGAGTACCTCTGCTACTCTTGATTCACCATCCGTGATAAGTAAACTTGTTTCGCCACCACAAGCTTCACATGCTGGTATTTCTGCTGAATCCGAGAACTCTTATAATTTTGATGATGCTTCTGCTGTACTTGATAATGATGGTTCATTAGGATCTTTTCTAGATGCTACAATTGCTAGGTCTAGACAAATTGAAAATGCTGAAACTTCTAATGAAAATGCTGCTACACCTGTTAATTCACCTGAGTCTGTCGAATACTCTAGTGATGATCCTAATGAGGATTATGTGGAACTTGATGATGATTTTATTGTTAAATGCAATGCTACTACTGATGCAAGTAAAATTAAAAAGTTTCTTGCACAACATACTAATACATCCAATTTGCATCACTATTTTATATCATAATTTGCTGTTATTCATTGATATATTTCATATTTGGAGATAATACTTATGTTCAAGGTAGTCAAAATCCCGATCCTACTACCAGAATCCTACGATTTGACGATCTTACATCGCCGTATCGATCTAAATCCCACTATGAATCACAATCGGGTAGAATCCATGTTGAGTCCCGATCCAAATCATAGAATCCTTTACAATAATATAGAATCTCGATCTTTTTATGGATTTTTCGATTCTACCAACTCACTATTTCTCCCATCCGCTAAACCTACAAGGAAACTACTTAAACATTCCAAGCCCTTTTCACTTCCACTACGCTTTATTTACCTACCAAATCTTAAATGATCTATCGCTAGAACATCATTGCTAGAAAATTTATGGATTATTATTTTTATCTCCATTATACTATTCAAAAAACTTTGCGCTCGATAAAAATATCTTCTCTGAGTAAGTATGGTAGGATCCTAGATTCTACGATTCGATACTACGACTCGATTCTGCCCGACGAAAATCGACCCGAGTCCAAATCCCGACTCTAACTACCTTGCTTATGTTATTTCATCTATTTTGCATGTTTCATGATTATTGGAGGATCGCGCACCGGAGCCAGGATTCTGCTGGAAAAAGCATCGTCAGAACGCAATATTTCGGAAGATCAACAATTGACGGGAATTACACGAAAACTCCTATTTTTCCAGATGACAAAGGGAGCCAGAAGGGGGAGCTGAGGAGGGCCGCCATGGGCCCCCCTCACAGGCCGGCGCGGGCCCTGCCCTGGCCGCGCCGCCCTGTGAGGAGGGGGCCCACAGCCCCCTATCGCCTCCTTTTCTTCGCGTATGCCTTCGTCCCGAAAACCTAAGCCAGAGGGGTACGTCGAACAGAGCCACAGCCGCCTCTGCGGGGCGGAGAACACCAGAGAGAAAAGAGCTCTCCGGTGGGCAGGAATCCGCCGGGGAAATTCCCTCCCGGAGGGGGAAATCGACGCCATCGTCACCGCCATCGAGCTGGACATCATCTCCATCACCATCACCATCATCTTCATCATCAACACCGCCGTCTCCACCGCTGCACCTCGTCACCGCTGTAGCAATTTGGGTTTGATCTTGATTGTTTGATAGGGGAAACTCTCCCGGTGTTGATTTCTACTTGTTATTGATGCTATTGAGTGAAACCGTTGAACCAAGATTTATGTTCAGATTGTTATTCATTATCATATCACCTCTGATCATGTTCCATATGATGTCTCGTGAGTAGTTCGTTTAGTTCTTGAGGACATGGGTGAAGTCTAAATGTTAGTAGTGAATTATGGTTGAGTAGTATTCAATGTTATGATATTTAAGTTGTGGTGTTATTCTTCTAGTGGTGTCGTGTGAACGTCGACTACACGACACTTCACCTTTATGGGCCTAGGGGAATGCATCTTGTACTCGTTTGCCAATTGCGGGGTTGCTTGAGTGATGTAAAACCCGAGCCCCCGTTGGTATATCGATGCAGGAGGGATCGCAGGATCTCAGAGTTTAAGGCTGTGGTTAGATTTATCTTAATTACTTTCTTGTAGTTGCGGATGCTTGCAAGGGGTATAATCACAAGTATGTATTAGTCCTAGGAAGGGCGGTACATTAGCATAGGTTCACCCACACAACACTTATCAAAACAATGAAGATTAATTAGCCGTATGTAGCGAAAGCACTAGACTAAAATCCCGTGTGTCCTCAAGAACGTTTGGTCATTATAAGTAAACAAATTGGCTTGTCCTTTGTGCTAAAAAGGATTGGGCCACTCGCTGCAATTGTTACTCTCGCACTTTACTTACTCGTACTTTATTCATCTGTTACATCAAAACCCCCTGAATACTTGTCTGTGAGCATTTACAGTGAATCCTTCATCGAAACTGCTTGTCAACACCTTCTGCTCCTCGTTGGGATCGACATTCTTACTTATCGAAGATACTGCGATACACCCCCTATACTTGTGGGTCATCAAGACTATTTTTAGCGCCGTTGCCGTGGAGTGAAGCGCTATTGGTAAGTGGAATTGGTAAGGGAAATTTCTCTTTTGTTTGTGCTGATTTTATTTCTGCCTGCTGCTATAACTCATTATGGAGAGATCTTCTCTTGAGTGTTTATTTGGGAAATCTACTACTACTGCAAAGGTAGTGGATGAGGCGCCAGGTAAGGAAGAATTACCATACAAAATACCTATGAAAATTATTGAACGTGTAGTGGGTAACCGTTATACAGGGGATGGAACTGTCCACCCTGGAGATCATTTACTGTTCTTACATGAATTATGCGGTTTATTCAAGTGTGCAGGTATTGCTATGGATGAAGTGAGGAAGAAACTATTCTCTGTATCGCTGTCTGGTAAAGCGGCGCATTGGTATAAATTACTGGATAATGGGGATTCTCTTGAATGGAATGATATTGTGCCCCGGTTTTATTCTAAGTTCTATCCTCCAAGTGAGATTCACAAAGATCGGAATCGCATATATAATTTTTGGCCTCATGAAGGAGAGAGTATTGCCCAAGCTTGGGGGAGATTGAAGTCTTTAATGCTCAAATGCCCCATTCATGAGCTTCCTGGTAATATTATTATTGATAATTTCTATGCAAGACTTTCTTTTCAAGACAAGACCTTGCTGGATACTTCTTGTTCTGGATCATTTACACGCAACAAGGAAGAGTTTAAAAGGGACCTTCTTAATCGGATCCAAGAAAATACTGAAGGTTGGGAGAACGACAAGGATAGAGAATCAGGTATAATTTATGATTATAAATGCATTGAAGATTTTATGGATACTGATAAATTTCGTAATATGAGTGCTACTTATGGTCTTGATTCTCAAGTTGCTGCAAATCTTTATAAAGCTTTTGCTTCTCATTATGAATTGCCTAAGAAGAACTTTGATAAGTATCATGAACCGTATAAAGATAAAATTGATTCATCTATAAATAAATGTGTTGTAGTTGAAACTGTTGATCATCTTATTCCTGAAGCTTATATTGAAAAAACTCCTTTCCCTGCTAAAATGAAGGAGTACTCTGTTATAAATAGTGCGGTTCATAAAAGTGAAAAGAAATCTATAGAACCTGAAGAACAAATAAAAGTTGAACCTGCTGTCGCAATTGTTAAAGATCTTGTGACTGAAAATGTAGAAGATGGTCATATTATTTTCTGTGAAGATGCTTCTAATATTGTTTCGCATCCTAATAAGTCTAGGAAAGCTAATGTTCCTATGCTATCTGTTAGAATTGGTGATCATTGTTATTATGGATTATGTGATATTGGTGCAAGTATTAGTGCTATTCCTTATGAGCTTTACACGGAGATTATGCACGAAATTGGCTCTTGTGAACTTGAAGATATTGATGTGGTTATTTGGTTGGCTAATAGAGAAACTATCTCTCCAATTGGTATTATTCGAGATGTGGAAGTTCTATGTGGTAAGATTAAATATCCTGCTGACTTTTTGGTACTTGGTTCTGCTGCTAGTAAATATTGTCCTATCATTTTTGGTAGACCTTTTCTGAATACATGTGGAGCTATTATAGATTGCAAGAAAGAGAAAATTTTGACTAAATTTGCTGGTGAATCTTATGAGTTTAACTTCTCTAAATTTACCAAAACTCCTTATAAAATTGATTCGCCTAATAGTGATTTTAAAGTTGAACAGTGTGCATCTATTGCTCTTGCTCCTAATAATCCTTTGCAGCAACATTTGGAGAATAGTGAGAGTGAAGTTTTTAGGGAAGAAAGAAATGAGCTTGATGAAATTTTCCTTCGTCAACCTATTCTTAAGCATGATTTACCGGTGGAAGACTTGGGTACAACACCACCACCAAATGAAGATCCTGTCTTTGATTTAAAACCATTGCCTGATAATCTTAAATATGCTCATATTGATGATAAGAAAATATATCCTGTTATTATTAGTTCTAAGCTTTCAGAGTTTGAAGAAGAAAGGTTATTGGAAATATCAAGAAACACCGAGGTGCTATTGGCTACACTCTTGATGACTTGAAGGGGATTTCTCCCTCTATTTGCCAACACGCCATTAATATGGAAGATGATGCGAAGCCTGTTGTTGAACCTCAGCGTCGTCTAATTCCTAAGATGAAGGATGTGGTAAGAAATGAGGTATTAAGACTCCTTGAAGCTGGTATTATATATCCTATTGCTGATAGTAGATGGGTTAGTCCTGTGCATTGTGTTCCTAAGAAAGAAGGAATGACTGTTGTGCCTAATGATAATGATGAGCTCATACCTCAAAGAGTAGTTGTAGGTTATAGAATGTGCATTGATTATCGAAAAGTTAATAAGGTTACTAAGAAAGATCATTACCCTTTACCATTTATTGATCAAATGTTAGAAAGGCTATCTAAAAATACTCATTTTTGCTTTCTTGATGGTTATTCTGGGTTTTCACAAATTGCTGTTAAAACTAAAGATCAAGAGAAAACCACTTTCACTTGTCCCTATGGAACTTATGCTTATAGGCGTATGCCTTTTGGTTTATGTAATGCTCCTGCTACTTTTCAAAGATGCATGTCTGCTATTTTTCATGGCTTTTGTGAGAGTATTGTAGAGGTATTCATGGATGATTTTTCTGTCTATGGGAATTCTTTTGATAGTTGCTTGCGAAACCTTGATAAATTTTTGCAGAGATGTGAAGAAACTAACCTTGTTCTTAATTGGGAGAAATGCCACTTTATGGTTAATGAAGGAATTGTATTGGGACATAAAATTTCTGAGAGAGGTATTGAAGTTGATAGAGCTAAAGTTGAAGCAATTGAGAAGATGCCCTATCCTAGGGATGTTAAAGGTATTCGTAGTGTTCTTGGTCATGCTGGGTTTTATAGGAGGTTTATTAAAGACTTCTCTAAGATTTCAAAGCCTCTTACTAATCTTCTTCAAAAAGACGTACCTTTTGTTTTTGATGATGATTGTAAGGAAGCTTTTGAAACTCTAAAGAAAGCCTTAACAAATGCCCCTATAGTTGAACCTCCTGATTGGAATTTACCATTTGAAATTATGTGTGATGCTAGTGATTTTGCTGTAGGCGCTGTTCTTGGACAGCCAGTGGATAAAAAACTGAATGTTATTCATTATGCTAGTAAAACTCTTGATGCTGCTCAAAGAAATTATGCTACTACTGAAAAAGAATTGTTAGCCGTAGTCTTTGCTTGTGATAAGTTTAGATCTTATATCGTTGATTCAAAAGTTACTATTCATACTGATCATGCTGCAATTAGATATCTTATGACAAAGAAAGATGCTAAGCCAAGGCTTATTAGATGGGTACTTCTTTTGCAAGAATTTGATTTACATATTGTAGGTAGGAAAGGTGCTGATAATCCTGTTGCTGATAATTTGTCTAGATTGGGAAAATATTGCTTATGATCCTGTTCCTGTTAATGATAGTTTTCCAAATGAACAATTGGCTGTAATAAAGGTGAGTTCGCGAGACAGTCCTTGGTATGCTGATTACGCTAACTTTATTGTTTCCAAGTACTTGCCTCCAACCTTTTCAGCTCAGCAAAGGAGGAAATTCTTTTATGACTTGAGGCATTATTTTTGGGATGACCCACACTTATATAAAGAAGGAGTGGATGGTATTATGCGAAGATGTGTTCCTGAATATGAACAACAAGAGATATTGAGTAAATGTCATGGTAGTGCTTATGGAGGACATCACGCCGGAGATAGAACCGCGCAAAAGGTTCTGCAATCAGGTTTTTATTGGCCAACTCTCTTCAAAGATGCAAGGAAGTTTATTTTATCTTGTGATGAATGTCAAAGGGTTGGTAATATCTCCAGACGCAATGAAATTCCTATGAATTATACTCTTGTTATTGAACCGTTTGATTGTTGGGGATTTGACTTCATGGGACCTTTTCCCTCTTCAGAAGGTAACACTCATATACTTGTCGCTGTTGATTATGTTACTAAATGGGTAGAAGCTATACCCACAAAAAGTGCCGATGGTGAGCCTTCTTTAAAAATGCTTTTAGATATTATTTTTCCTAGATTTGGAGTACCTAGATATATTATGACTGATGGAGGTTCTCATTTTATTCATGGAGGTTTTAGAAAAACTCTTGCTAAGTATGGTATTAATCATAGAATTGCTTCCGCTTATCATCCTCAAACTAGTGGGCAAGTAGAATTATCGAATAGAGAGATTAAATCTATCTTGCAAAAGACTGTTAATAAAACTAGAAAGAACTGGGCTATTAAATTGAAAGACGCACTATGGGCTTATAGAACTGCTTATAAAAATCCTATGGGTATGTCGCCTTATAAAATGGTTTATGAAAAAGCTTGTCATTTACCTTTAGAATTAGAGCACAAAGCTTATTGGGCTGTTAGAGAACTAAACAAAGATCCTAAACTAGCCGGTGATAAGAGGTTGTTGCAATTAAGTTCTCTAGATGAATGGAGAAGTGAAGCTTATGAAAATGCTAAACTCTTTAAAGAGAAAGTTAAGAAATGGCATGATAGAAGAATTATCAAAAGAGAATTTAATGTTGGGGATAAAGTCCTACTGTATCGGTCTCGTCTCAGATTCTTTGCAGGGAAGTTGCTCTCAAAATGGGAAGGACCATATGTCATTGATGAGGTTTATCGATCAGGAGCAATTAAAATTAGCTCTCTTCAAGGTAATGCCACACAGGTAGTGAATGGACAAAGACTCAAGCATTATATCGCTGGAGATTCTTATAATGAAGATGTTGATATTATCCAAGTGGTAACTCCGGAAGCTTTCATCAAAAGTCAAGTTGACAGTCCTGCAGAATCCGACTTTGAATAGGTAACGATTACGGTAAGAAAAAGTCCGCGATTTACTTTCTGAACAATGTTTTTGCTGTTTTTGGAAAATATGAAAAATTACGAGATCGAAACGGAGTGGAGGAGACGCACGAGGGTGTGCCCCCATAGGCCGGCGCGGGTCCCAGCCTGGCCACGCCGCCCTATGAGGACACCGCCTCGTCGCCCCTCTCCGACTCTAGTTCGACCTGGTACTTTCCGTTTGTCATAAAAATTCCTGCTATATAATCCCCCGGACCCCTGGAGGTCCGTATATCATTTTCTCGACGTGTTTTGTTTCGAGCTGTTTCTGCCAGGATCTATTCTCAATCTAGGAGCACCATGGCCTCCGACAACAAGGGCAAAGGGCCTTCGAAGGAAGAAGTGAAAAGGGGGTCGTCAAAACAAGAGCAGCAAGCTGTTGGGAGTAAGCAAATCTTTGTGGGATCTGTTGACACTCGATGTTCTTTCTCTCATAACTTGCAGGGACCCTTACCACCTGCTCTTGGCCTCGACTCTTTCCCTGTGCTGGAAGAAGCTCTACGGACTACCGATGAGTTTTATGGTCAATACCGAGCTCTAAGAAGAGAAGTGGAGATACTCAGGGAGGAGAATTACCGACTCCGTAGAATGTTGGAATATTACTCAATGCCCATCACAAGGTCGCCACCGCCAACTTCAGATAACAATGCATCTCTTCGAGTCTTAGTGCAGAATTGCCAAGCTGAGAAGTTGAAGCTGAAGGAGATCTGTAAGAAGCGCGGGAGGAATTCATCACCACCATCGCCAAAGGATTAATTCATCATCGGTATTGGCATCCCCTTGGTTTGTTCCAAGCTTGGGGGAGTGCTGCGGTATCACATCATCACTACCTTTTATTCTTTTTACTATCAAGTAGTGTCATATCATGAGTAGGGAAGTTATCATATAAGATGGGTTGCAGTTAGGAAGTATCTCTCCTTTAGTTGGTTGTCTATGTATCCCTTGGGGTGAGTTATCGATATGAAATATTAATGAGAAGTCTTATCATTTACATATTGCACACCTTATTTTAGTTTGCAATTTCTATTATATGATTGATCTTGATTTTAGTATTGGTACCACTTTGGGAGCATTGAGTAAATCTATTTGGTTTTGGCAAACTTAGCATTGGTCAATAGCAACAACACCTTGAGGTTTAAGTAGAAAAGAGAAATACATATAGTTGTTTCATTGTCTTCCTTTCTTGTTAGCTCATAGCTTATTATTCTGAAGTTAAAATTGTTTGTGCTTGCAAGAAACATGCATGATTATGTCTATCACATGTATATTCATTTGTTTCCCTCAACTCTTATGCTTGCTAATTAACCTTGCTAGCCAAAGACATGTACTGAGAGGGAATGCTTCTCGTGCATCCAAACCTGAACCCAAACTTATGCCATTTGTGTCCACCATATCTACCTACTGCATGGTATTTCCTGCCATTCCAAGTAAATACTTCATGTGCTACCTTTAAAACAATTCAAAATTTATTACTTCTTATTTGTGCCAATGTTTTGTAGCTCATGAGGAAGTATGTGGTGTTTTATCTTTCAGTCTTGTTAGGCAGCCTCCACTAATGGACTAGTGGCTTCACCCACTTATCCTATAATTTTGCAATAAGAGCTGGCAACGGGGTTCCCAGCTCCAATTAATCAACTTTCATTAATAATTCTCTTCACATGTTTTGCTCTGATTCATCAGTAAGCAACTTAATTTTGCAATAGACACTCCTCCATGGTATGAGATTGTTGGAAGGCACCCGAGGATTCGGTTAGCCATGGCTTGTGTAAGCAAAGGTTGGGGGGAGTGTCATCCCTAAATAAACTAAAGTACATGTGTAAACAAAAGAGAAGAGGGATGATCTACCTTGCTGGTAGAGATAACGTCCTTCATGGGAGCCGCTCTTTGGAGGTCTGTTTGGCAAGGGGGTTAGAGTACCCGCTACCATTCGTTGACAACAACAAACACCTCTCAAAACTTTACTTTTATTCTCTTTATATGATTTCAAAACTGAAAAAGCTCTAGCACATGATTTAATCCCTGCTTCCCTCTGCGAAGGGCCTGTCTTTTACTTTATGTTGAGTCAATACACCTATTTCCATCCATCTCAAGCAAGCATTTGAGTTGTTGTGATCAAACCATTATATTGTGATTTGCTTCATCATGTCTTTACTCTTCCTTGTTTAGTACAAGTTTTATCTGAATGAATATAGCTTAGCAAGTTATCAATGATCATTATGATTGAGTATGCAGGATGAGCCACATAAGCTTTAATATGGGAGTGCTGCTCAATAGATAAGTGTAATCTGTTAACTGTTCTCTGACCAAGAACGAAGTTTGCCATCACCAACTATGATTTCTTATGCACCTTTATTTGTGATTACCTTATACTTGTTTCAAGTTGAATTATATGAGGAAGTTGTTTACTAGAATGTCTTGTGTGAATGAATATGATGCTTCTTGTCCGTATTTTATTTATCGACTCTTCACTCCATAAACATGTGGTCCTGTTTACCGAGTTCAGTTTCGCTTGGGGACAAGCGAAGTCTAAGCTTGGGGGGAGTTGATACGTCCAATTTGCATCACTATTTTATATCATAATTTACTGTTATTCATTGATATATTTCATATTTGGAGATAATACTTATGTTATTTCATCTATTTTGCATGTTTCATGATTATTGGAGGATCGCGCACCAGAGCCAGGATTCTGCTGGAAAAAGCATCGTCAGAACGCAATATTTCGGAAGATCAACAATTGACGGGAATTACACGAAAACTCCTATTTTTCCAGATGACAAAGGGAGCCAGAAGGGGGACCTAAGGAGGGCCGCCATGGGCCCCCCTCACAGGCCGGCGCGGGCCCTGCCCTGGCCGCGCCGCCCTGTGAGGAGGGGGCCCACAGCCCCCTCTCGCCTCCTTTTCTTCGCGTATGCCTTCGTCCCGAAAACCTAAGGCAGAGGGGTACGTCGAACAGAGCCACAGCCGCCTCTGCGGGGCGGAGAACACCAGAGAGAAAAGAGCTCTCCGGCGGGCAGGAATCCGCCGGGGAAATTCCCTCCCGGAGGGGGAAATCGACGCCATCGTCACCGCCATCGAGCTGGACATCATCTCCATCACCATCACCATCATCTTCATCATCATCACCGCCGTCTCCACCGCTGCACCTCGTCACCGCTGTAGCAATTTGGGTTTGATCTTGATTGTTTGATAGGGGAAACTCTCCCGGTGTTGATTTCTACTTGTTATTGATGCTATTGAGTGAAACCGTTGAACCAAGATTTATGTTCAGATTGTTATTCATTATCATATCACCTCTGATCATGTTCCATATGATGTCTCGTGAGTAGTTCGTTTAGTTCTTGAGGACATGGGTGAAGTCTAAATGTTAGTAGTGAATTATGGTTGAGTAGTATTCAATGTTATGATATTTAAGTTGTGGTGTTATTCTTCTAGTGGTGTCGTGTGAACGTCGACTACACGACACTTCACCTTTATGGGCCTAAGGGAATGCATCTTGTACTCGTTTGCCAATTGCGGGGTTGCCGGAGTGACAGAAACATGAGCCCCCGTTGGTATATCGATGCGGAGGGATTGCAGGATCTCAGAGTTTAAGGCTGTGGTTAGATTTATCTTAATTACTTTCTTGTAGTTGCGGATGCTTGCAAGGGGTATAATCACAAGTATGTATTAGTCCTAGGAAGGGCGGTACATTAGCATAGGTTCACCCACACAACAGTTATCAAAACAATGAAGATTAATTAGCCGTATGTAGCGAAAGCACTAGACTAAAATCCCGTGTGTCCTCAAGAACGTTTGGTCATTATAAGTAAACAAATCGGCTTGTCCTTTGTGCTAAAAAGGATTGGGTCACTCGCTGCAATTGTTACTCTCGCACTTTACTTACTCGTACTTTATTCATCTGTTACATCAAAACCCCCTGAATACTTGTCTGTGAGCATTTACAGTGAATCCTTCATCGAAACTGCTTGTCAACACCTTCTGCTCCTCGTTGGGATCGACATTCTTACTTATCGAAGATACTGCGATACACCCCCTATACTTGTGGGTCATCACATACTGTTAGATATAAACTGTCTCCTGATCCTAAATTTGCCACATCTCCTATAAACATTAAGGATAAGGATTATGATTTTTCTCTTGATCTATCTCATATAGCTATTGTTGAGAAAACACCCTTTTGTGGTACTGAAAAAGAAAGTGTTGTAGAACACATGAATGAGCTTTCTACTTTGAGTAGCTTGTTTTCTGATGATGTCAACTTGCGTACTTATTTTGTTGCTAAATTTTTTCCCTTCTCATTAAAGGATGATGCTAAAACTTGGTATAATAGTTTGCCTCCTGGTTCTATTGATAGTCCAAGTGGTTTGCTTGATGTTTTCTTTCGGAAATACTTTCCTGCTAGTGCTCAACATATTGCTTTGCAGAAAATTTATAGCTTTGACCAGGAAGATGGAGAGAAATTGCCTGAAGCTTGGGCAAGATTTGGCTCTCTTACAAGAGCTCGACCTGGACATGATTTGGAAAAGCATGATTTACTTGATATATTTTATAGTGGAATAACCATTGAGTCTAGAGCATATTTGGATAGTTGTGCTGGTTGTGTTTTCAGGAAAAGAACTCCAGACGAAGCTGAAGAATTATTGGCTAAAATAGGCCAGAATCATGATGATTGGACTACACCTGAGCCAAACCTGACACCAATATTGAAGAAGAGGGGTATGATTAAATTAAATGATGAAGATATGAGGGAAGCCAAGAAGTCTCTTAAGGAGAAAGGTATTAAATCTGAAGATGTGAAGAATTTACCTCCTATAGAAGATTTATGTAAGATAACTCCCCCTTCATCCATGATTGAGGTACACTCTCTTCAACGCTTTACTAGGGAAAATATTCCGTATTCGAAACCTCCTGCTCAATGCTTAGATGAGTTTGATAATTATATTGTTAAGCAAGAAAATTTTAATATGAGAGTAGAGAATCATTTAATGGAAAATTCTCGAGCTATTAGTGAATTGCATGGTATTGTGGAGAGAACCTCCAATGATGTTAAGATGCTTGTTAAACATTTTCATATGGTTCAAACTCAAATTGATCAACTCACTAAAGTGCAAAATGACTTGTTAAAAAATAGTTCTAAAGAAAAACATGCTTATGAAGTAACAACTAGAGGTGGTGTTTCTACTCAGGATCCTCTATATCCTGAGGGGCATCCCAAAAGAGTTGAACAAGATTCTCAACGAACTGAAACTAGTGCTCCTTCTAAGAAAAAGAAGAAGAAACATAAAACTGTTGTAGAATCCTCTGAACCTGTTAATGATCCTAGTAGTATTTCTATTTCTGATGCTGAAACTGAAAGTGGTAATGAACATGATAAAGATAATGATAAGAATGATGCTTCTGATAAAGAAGAGGTTGAAGTAACCTGAAAAGCATGCTAAAAATAAAAATAAAAAGTACACTAAAGAAGATTTTATTGCTAAGAAACATGGTAATGAAAGAGAACCTTGGGTTCAAAAGCAAATGCCTTTTCCTGCTAAGAAACTAAAATCAAAGGAAGAGGAACACTATAATAAATTTTGTGATTGGATGAAACCTTTGTTTTTGCAAATCCCTTTGACTGATGCTATTAAATTGCCTCCTTATTCAAAGTATATGAAAGATATTGTCACTAACAAAAGGAAAATTCCTAATGAGGAGATTTCCACTATGCTTGCTAATTAGTCTTTTAATGGCAAAGTTCCAAAGAAGCTTGGCGACCCAGGTATACCGACTATTCCTTGTTCCATCAAAAATAATTATGTTAGAACTGCTCTACGTGATTTGGGAGCAGGTGTTAGTGTTATGCCTTTTTCTCTTTATAAGATACTTTATTTAGATAAGTTGATACCAACTGATATATCTTTGCAAATAGCTGATAAATCTACTGCTATTCCTATTGGTATATGTGAGGATGTTCATGTTCAAGTTACTCAAAACGGCTTAATATTAACTGATTTTGTTGTGTTGGAAATGCCTGAAGATGATAATATGTCTATTATTCTCGGGAGACCTTTTCTTAACACCGCAGGGGCTGTTATTGATTGCAATAAAGGAAAAGTTACTTTCAATGTCGATGACAAGGAGCATACTGTTTATTTTCCCAAGAGGATTGATAAAGTATATGGAGTTAATACAATTTCTAATTTGAGATCTATCAAAGTGGGAGATATTGATTGTCCAATATATGAGCCTAAAGAAGAATATCAAACTCTTGTGATTGGATCCATATCAATACAATATAAGGTAACATGATTGATTTGAGATTTATTTCTTCTTATGACATGTAAAAATTATTTGGTGGCAAGACTTGATCAACCTTGTTAACAAGTACATTTTATATGCATAGAAGAGCTAAACAACATTTCTTTCTTCCCCCACTTGTTTTACTTGCTGTAGCACTACTTGTTTTGCAAGATGCTTAAGTTGTTTAGAGGTTTGAAAAATCTTTTTCTGCCCTGTAATAATAATTTTGACACCCAGAAATGTGCATTTTTCAAAGTTCTCAAAAATTTACAAAAATTATACTGTTGGTCTTATTTTTCGAGGAGCTACCTGGGAGCACCAGGGGCTGACCAGTGGGGCACCATGGGGCTGCACCCCACCAGCCGGCGCGGCCAAGGAGGGGGGCGCGCCACCCTGTGGTGTGGCCCCTCCTTGCCCCACTTATTCATCTCTTTCTCTCATTCTACTCTCTCTCCCGAAAAAACTCGTACTCACTTGTGAACCATTTGTGTGCTTAGTCTAGCCTTAAGATTTGTTTGGTGATTGTATACCTCGTATTCGTTTATAGACGCTAGTACCGAGGAGTACCAGGAGGAGGAGGTCTACTTTGAAGAAGAAGAAGAGAACTTTGACCACTGTACCACTCAAGGCAAGCTATACTCTTGCAAGCTACCTTAGTGCAAAGCTCTCCTAGAGCAAGGCACTCTTACATAATACTTTATGCTTAATGATCTCAATCCAAGTTTTTACCTTACAAGCTTTTGACTTTGGTTGATCAAAGTTTACTTTTGATTTATGATTCACTTGGTCTAAATATAGAGTAGTACACGAGCATCAAATTTATCCTAAGAGCAATACAAGCTAATTAGTACCCCTCATGACTAGTTGCTAGTGCTAAAAACTAAAAGTGACTACTCTAGATGGGAACATGTGAAATGAAATGACTTTGAAAACCTTGGAATGATGAGTCATTCTATTGAAAGATTTTGAAGGTGAATGTGACTTGAATGACATGATGAATTTGATAAAAACTGATGATTGGGTTCGGATGCGATACCATTCCAATTTTACAAGTACCCCCACAATACCTGATTATGGGTAGGGCTTAACTGGAAGTTTATGTATTTTAGTATGGGTTCCCTCTAAACAAGCGTCATAGGGGTTATGCCGAGGCTGCCTCCGTTGAAACTGAAATGACGTGAAATGAGGTGAATGTCCGGCCCAAGCCCTGTGCAGTTCCCAGGTTGACGGTTTGTCTTCACTGGGAGGCCAAGCTCATGGGGAGAGGTGCCTATACTAGGATATGTAAGTGAAAGGTTATGGTTGATGATCCGCATACTGAGTATGATTATTCAGGGTTATCCCTGACAGATGTAATCAAAAGTTGTGGCACAAGTGTACAACCTCTGCAGAGTGTAAACCTATTCGAATAGCCGTGTCCGCAGTTATGGATGGTTGGATGGCCATACTGTTCTGTTGTCAGATGTTTTCTAAAAATGAATGGTGAATTGAAAGGTGAATTTGACTTGATCACAACAGAGTTGTGGGAATGACACTAATGTTCCCACTTGAGTAGTTAGACAATGAAGAGTCTCTTATTAAATGCTTATGAACTAAAATTGGCTTTATGCAAATAAACCTAGAGCTTAGCACCCCCTTACTAAAATTGATAGTACTTACACTAGTATTAGTTTGCGAGTACTTTAAAGTACTCACGGCTGTGTCTCTGGCTATTCAAATGGCCAGACCATGAAGAGGAGCAACATTATCAGGATGACGGACAGCAGGACGTCTACGATAACTAGGATCGTCTTCTAACGTCAAGCGTTGCCTGTGGATTAGATGGACTACTACAACTTCGCTTCCGCTATGTGTTGTGTGTGTGTTGATCCTTAGATCAACTATTATTGTAAGTGTGGATCATGTGATCTATTGTAATAAGACGACTATGGTTTGTAATGAATGACGACTCTATGATATTCAACTGTTATGTCTCGCAAAAACAATCTTCCTGGGATTGCGATGTATGGCATAATAGGCATCTGGACTTAAAAATCCGGGTGTTGACAAGTTGGTATCAGAGCCATTGTTTGACCTTAGGAGACCCTAGTTAGAATGGACGTCTGAAAAACTTAGTTTCAAAAACCAATGAAGTGAATATTTGAAAAAAAAATTATTCACACTCTTACCCTTGAGACCTTTTCCAAAATATGAAATTCATGCTTTACTTCTACATAAAATTTTGATACACTTGCACTTCTCTAACTTACTCATCCAATTCACTTACAGATGGAGCCACTCAACCAGACCAAGTTTTACCAGTTGGGCAATGGCGGTAGCTTGATTTTCGAGAGGGAATTGGATGCTTTGTCTGAGCATCTCGGGCGCCCACACCCGGAGTTCTTCGGAACTCAAGTCAACGACCAACCCGGAGGGGAACTACAGTGGGTTGTCATTGCGGATCTGAGAGGCAAGATGGAGCCTCCCATGTCTGAGAGGATCCACTTCTCCATCCGGGAGAGCAACTGGCTGGACGAACACGCTCGTGCTCTGCAGGAAGCACTTGCTCGTCTGTGCGGACAGAACGTGACTCTGATCCATGGGACTCGCTTTGCTCACCTTGCAAGGCATGACTCCATTGGAGGACCCATGGATCTGCCGTCACACCCCGAGCTGAAGCATCACGTGGAGCATCTGGACTATATGCTGCACGAGACCCAGAAGGAGATGGACAACTCTCGTGTCTACACCAACCAGACCCATCTCCACATGTCGCAGCAGACCGAGACCATCAAGATGCTTGCGAAGGACCGCAAGTCACTCCGCCTGCACGTGCCAAGAAGGGACTCCACCATTGCGCGCCTCCGCGCAAAGATAGCATCCTTGGAGGAGACTGTCCAGGCACAGGAGACTCAGCTGAGGGCGCTGGAAGAAGAAGGTGAAGACATTCAGGGAGGAGCAGCCTACCTGAGTGATGATGATGACTTTGAGGAAGATGAGAACACTGATGTGGAAGACTATGAGTTCCTAGAGGCCAGAGAAGATGACTTCATCGAGATCGATGATTGATGATGAGTAGTTTCACTTAAGCACTTGCGTAGGTGTGAGTTTGTATCAGGGTCCCTTGTATCGTAGAATGGAGAAATGGTTCTTAAAACCATGGATGTGTTAGCTTGTAATGTGTGTTGTTTGAAATGAATGAAAGTGTTGTTTGTTTTCAACATGACAAATACTCAAGTTTTAAATTTCTAAACTTACCCCAAAACAAGCCATAGAAAAATTCCCTCTTATCTCATGATCTATCTCAATGTTCAGATGGCCCCTCCAACCCGTAGCGCAAATCAAGATGGAATGATGCAGATGTTGCAAATGATGATGGCAAATAGAGAGGTTGAAAGAGCTGAAAGACAAGCCAATATTGCAGCACTTCAACAGATTGCTAACAACAACCACGGCCATGGAAACCATGATCATACTGGATCTAAACTCAAGAATTTTCAGAACACAAACCCTCCAATGTTTAGCAAGACAGAAGAGCCACTAGATGCTGATGACTGGCTCCAGATAATGGAGAACAACTTGGAAGTTGCGGGAGTAGAAGCCGCAGAAAAAGTACTGTTCGCCACTCATTACTTAGCAGGACCTGCCAGAGCCTGGTGGACAAGCACCCGTGCCATGAATGCAGGACATATAATGACTTGGGCAGATTTCAAGCTCAAGTTCAGCAAGTATCACGTGCCCCCGGGTCTGATCAAGAAGACGAGGGACGAGTTCAGGGAACTCAAACAAGGCAGGATGTCCGTGGTGGAATACCGCGACAGGTTTCTGCTGGCGTGCAGGGAGTTAGAAATCCCTGGGGTGTAACAGCGCCAGAAAAGCCTGCTTGTGACGGTAAAGCACACGTCCGTTGGGAACCCCAAGAGGAAGGTATGATGAGCACAACAGCGAGTTTTCCCTCAGTAAGAAACCAAGGTTATCGAACCAGTAGGAGATGAAGGCCACGTGAAGGTTGTTGGTGGAGGAGTGTAGTGCGGCGCAACACCAGTGATTCCGGCGCCAACGTGGAACCTGCACAACACAATCAAACTAATTTGCCCCAACTTAACTGTGAGGTTGTCAATCTCACCGGCTTGCTAAAAACAAAGGATTAAACGTATGGTGTGGAGAATTATGTTTGCTTGCAGAAAACAAAAGAGAACAATGATTGCAGTAGGTTGTATTTCAGATGTAAAGAATGGACCGGGGTCCACAGTTCACTAGTGGTGTCTCTCCAATAAGATAAATAGCATGTTAGGTGAACAAATTACAGTTGGGCAATTGACAAATAGAGAGGGCATAACAATGCACATACATATCATGATGACTACTATGAGATTTACTTAGGGCATTACGACAAAGAACATAGACCGCCATCCAGCATGCATCTATGCCTAAAAAGTCCACCTTCAGGTTAGCATCCGCACCCCTTCCAATATTAAGTTGCAAACAACAGACAATTACATTAAGTACTGTGCGTAATGTAAACAATACAAATATCCTTAGACAAAGCATTGATGTTTTATCCCTGGTGGCAACAGCACATCCACAACCTTAGGGGTTGCTGTCACTCCCCCAGATTCAATGGAGACATGAACCCACTATCGAGCATAAATACTCCCTCTTGGAGTTAAAAGTATCAACTTGGCCAAAGCCTCTACTAGTAACGGAGAGCATGCAAGAACATAAATAACATATATGATAGATCAATAATCAACTTGACATAGTATTCCATATTCATCGGATCCCAACAAACACAACATGTAGCATTACAAATAGATGATCTTGATCATGATAGGCAGCTCACAAGATCTAAACATGATAGCACAAGAGGAGAAGACAACCATCTAGCTACTGCTATGGACCCGTAGTCCAAGGATGAACTACTCACGCATCAGTCCGGAGGCGGGCATGGTGATGTAGAGCCCTCCGGTGATGATTCCCCTCTCCGGCAGGGTGCCGGAGGCGATCTTCTGAACCCCCCGAGGTAGGGTTGATGGCGGCGGTGTCTCTGGAACTTTTCTCGTATCGTGGCTCTCGGTGGTAGGGTTTTCGCGATGGAAGGATTATATAGGCGAAGGGGCAGAGTCGGGGGACACCCGAGGGGCCCACCCCATATGGCGGCGCGGCCAGGGGTGGGGCCGCGCCCCCCTATGGTGTGGCCGCCTCGTGGCCCCTCTTCGTCTCCTCTTCGGTGTTCTGGAAGACTCCATGGAAAATAAGACCGTGGGCTTTTGTTTCGTCCAATTCCGAGAATATCCGTAAACTAACTTTTCTGAAATCAAAAACAGCAGAAAACAAGAACTGGCACTGCGGCATCTTGTTAATAGGTTAGTTCCGGAAAATGCATAAAAACATTATAAAGTGTGAGTAAAACATGTAGGTATTGTCATAAAACTAGCATGGAACATAAGAAATTATAGATACGTTGGAGACGTATCAAGCATCCCCAAGCTTAGTTCCTACTCGCCCTCGAGTAGGTAAACGATAAAAAGAATAATTTCTAAAGTGACATGCTACCAACATAATCTTGATCAACACTATTTGTAAAGCATATGAGATGAATGAAGTGACTCAAAGCAATGGTATATAGTTTGCTAACAAAAAGATAATGACTAAACAACTGAATCATATAGCAAAAACTTTTCATGAATAGTACTTTCAAGACAAGCATCAAAAAGTCTTGCATAAGAGTTAACTCATAAAGCAATAGATTCTTAATAAGAGGTTCTGAAGCAACACAAAGGAAGATTTAAGTTTCAGCAGTTGCTTTCAACTTTCAACATGTATATCTCATGGATAATTGTCAACACAAAGTAATATGATGAGTGCAATAAGTAAACATGTAAGAATTAATGCACACAGTTGACACAAGTGTTTGCTTCTAAGATAGAAAGAAGTAGGTAAACTGACTCAACATAAACTAAAAGAAAGGCCCTTCGCAGAGGGAAGCAGGGATTACTCATGTGCTAGAGCTTTTTATTTTGAAAACATGGAAACAATTGTGTCAACGGCAGTAATAATTCATATGGGTTATGCATAAAACTTCCTATAAGTTGCAAGCCTCATGCATCGAATACTAATAGTGCCCGCACCTTGTCCTAATTAGCTCGGACTTCCATGGATTATCATCGCATTACATATGTTTCAACCAAGTGTCACAAAGGGGTACCTCTATGCCACCTGTACAATGGTCCAATGAGATAAATCGCATTTGATTTCTCGATTTTGATAGATCTCAACTTGAGGACATCCATACCGGGACAACATAGAAAACAGATAATGGACTCCTCTTTTATGCTTTAAGCATTCAACAACAGATAATATTCTCATAAGAGATTTGAGGATTAATGTCCAAGCTGAAACTTCCACCATGATACATGGCTTTGGTTAGCGGCCCAATGTTCTTCTCTAACAATATGCATACTCAAACCATTTCAACTCATGGAAAATCTCCCTTACTTCAGACAAGACGAACATGCATAACAACTCACATGATATTCAACAAAGGTGTAACAGGTTGATGGCGTCCCCAGATAACATGGTTACCGCTCAACAAGCAACTTATAAGAACTAAGATACATAAGCGACATATTCATTACCACAATAGTTTTTTAGGCTACTTTCCCATGAGCTATGTATTGCAAAGACAAGGAATGAATTTTTTAAAGGTAGCACGCAAGCAATTTACTTGGAATGGCAGAAAAATACCACATAGTAGGTAGTTATGGTGGACACAAATGGCATAGGTTTTGGCTCAAGGTTTTGGATGCACGAGAAATATTCCCTCTCAGTACAAGGCTTTGGCTAGCAAGGTTGTTTGAAGCAAACACAAGTATAAACCGGTACAGCAAAACTTACACAAGAACATATTGCAAGCATTATAAGACTCTACACTGTCTTCCTTGTTGTTCAAACACTTTTACCAGAAACTATCTAGACCTTAGAGAGACCAATCATGCAAACCAAATTTCAACAAGCTCTACAGTAGTTCTCCACTAATAGATTTAAACTAAATGATGCAAGAGCTTAAACATGATCTACTTGAGAGCTCAAAACAATTGCCAAGTATCAAATTATTCAAGACAATATGAAGCATTTTCTGTTTCCAACCAAATAACAATAAGTGCAGCGGCTTTCAGCTTTCGCCATGAATATGAAAAACGAAGAACACGACTGTTCATATGAAAAAGCGGAGCGTGTCTCTCTCCAACACAAGGATTGCTAGGATCCGATTTTATTCAGAGAATGAAAATAACAAAACGAAAATAAAAGCACATAGACGCTCCAAATAAAGCACATAAGATGTGACGGAATTAAAATATAGTTTCACTAGAGGTGACCTGATAAGTTGTTGATGAAGAAGGGGATGCCTTGGGCATCCCCAAGCTTAGACGCTTGAGTCTTCTTGAAATATGCAGGGATGAACCACGGGGGCATCCCCAAGCTTAGACGCTTGAGTCTTCTTGAAATATGCAGGGATGAACCACGGGGGCATCCCCAAGCTTAGACTTTTCACTCTTCTTGATCATATCATATCATCCTCCTCTCTTGACCCTTGAAAACTTCCTTCACACCAAACTCAAAGCATTCTCATTAGAGGGTTAGTGCATAATCAAAAATTCACATGTTCAGCAAGGACACAATCATTCCCAACACTTCTGGACATTAACCAAGGCTACTGAAATTTAATGGAGCAAAGAAATCCACTCAACACAGTAAAAGAGGCAATGCGAAATAAAAGGCAGAATCTATCAAAACAGAACAGTCCGTAAAGACGAATTTTTTCGAGGCACTTAACAGGCTCAGATGGAAAAGCTCCAGTTGAATGAAAGTTGCGTACATATGTGAGGATCACGCATGAATTTTTTTCAGCATTTTAAGAGTTTCCTACAGAGAGATCAACTCAAATTCGTGACAGCTAAAAATCTGTTTTTGCACAGAAATCCAAATCTAGTATCAACTTTACTATCAAAGACTTTACTTGGCACAACAATGCAATAAAATAAAGATACAAAGGTATTGCTACAGTAGTAACAAGCACCTTGACTCAAATATAAAACAAAAATTGCAGGAATAAAATAATGGGTTGTCTCCCATAAGCGCTTTTCTTTAACGCCTTTCAGCTAGGCGCAGAAAGTGAAAATCAAGTACCATCAAGAGAAGAAGCATTAAAATTATTACCAGGGGCTTTGCACCTACCTTTCTTACTCTTATTCTTACTCTTTGGTCTAGGGAATACATGACCGCATCCGGGTGTAGAGGTAAAATTTAGAGTGCCTTTTCCCACATCTACGGTTGCTCCCAAGAGTTTCAGCAGGGATCTTCCAAGTGTGATTTGTCCTGTCCCTACACATTCAATAACGAGATAATCAGTGGATACCGTTCTTCCAAGAAAGGTTGTGAACACACCTTCAGCTATCCCCTTAGGAATTATAACAGAATTATCAGTAAGAGTTATTCCTTCTCCACCTTCAGTAAGTCCCCAAAGTGTCAAAGATTCATAGATACTTTTAGGCATAAGGAAAAACTCAGACATAATATCACAACGGGCATAAAAAGTTTCACCACAAATAGCAACCTTAATAGTAGGGACCCACATTTAAGGTTCAAAGCTTACTGGAACATAATCATAATATTCACGAATCTGGTTATACCCTTCTTTTAAACAAGATATATTTGTCTCGAGAGTGTTTAATCTATTATGAATACTAGCAAGATATGAATCAAAATTATTAGCTAAGCTAGATGATGCAACCAATTTTTTTATGGCATTAAAAGCTTGATCCCCATCGCAGTGAAGGAAATCTCCTCCCACTACAGCATCCAAAGCATATCTATAGCGAACAATAAGCCCAAAATAAAAGTTACTAAGAAGCAAACTTAGAGTCATTTTAGGTTCAGTTTTACAATAAGAATCAAAAATTCCAGACCAAGCTTCTTTAAAACTCTCCTCATCCCCTTGTTTAAAAGTAAAGATCAATTCCTCAGGTGACAGAGTAACAAGTACAGGACTAGACATGATAACAAAATAAATTAAATGCAAGTAACTAATTTTTGTGTGTTTTTTTATAAAGAAAGCAAACAAGACAGAAAATAAAATAAAGCAAGACAATAAACAAAGTAAAGATATTGGGTGTGAGAGACTCCCCTTGCAGCGTGTCTTGATCTCCCCGGCAATGGCGCCAGAAAAGTAGCTGCTGGCGTGCAGGGAGTTAGAAATCCCTGGGGTGTAACAGCGCCAGAAAAGCCTGCTTGTGACGGTAAAGCACATGTCCGTTGGGAACCCCAAGAGGAAGGTATGATGAGCACAACAGCGAGTTTTCCCTGAGTAAGAAACCAAGGTTATCGAACCAGTAGGAGATGAAGGCCACGTGAAGGTTGTTGGTGGAGGAGTGTAGTGCGGCGCAACACCAGTGATTTCGGAGCCAACGTGGAACCTGCACAACACAATCAAACTACTTTGCCCCAACTTAACAGTGAGGTTGTCAATCTCACCGGCTTGCTAAAAACAAAGGATTAAACGTATGGTGTGGAGAATTATGTTTGCTTGCAGAAAACAAAAGAGAACAATGATTGCAGTAGGTTGTATTTCAGATGTAAAGAATGGACCGGGGTCCACAGTTCACTAGTGGTGTCTCTCCAATAGGATAAATAACATGTTGGGTGAACAAATTGTAGTTGGGCAATTGACAAATAGAGAGGGCATAACAATGCACATACATATCATGATGACTACTATGAGATTTACTTAGGGCATTACGACAAAGAACATAGACCGCCATCCAGCATGCATCTATGCCTAAAAAGTCCACCTTCAGGTTAGCATCCGCACCCCTTCTAGTATTAAGTTGCAAGCAACAGACAATTGCATTAAGTACTGTGCGTAATGTAAACAATACAATTATCCTTAGACAAAGCATTGATGTTTTATCCCTAGTGGCAACAACACATCCACAACCTTAGGGGTTGCTGTCACTCCCCCAGATTCAATGGAGACATGAACCCACTATCGAGCATAAATACTCCCTCTTGGAGTTACAAGTATCAACTTGGCCAAAGCCTCTACTAGCAACGGAGAGCATGCAAGAACATAAATAACATATATGATAGATCAATAATCAACTTGACATAGTATTCCATATTCATCGGATCCCAACAAACACAACATGTAGCATTACAAATAGATGATCTTGATCATGATAGGCAGCTCACAAGATCTAAACATGATAGCACAAGAGGAGAAGACAACCATCTAGCTACTGCTATGGACCCGTAGTCCAAGGATGAACTACTCACGCATCAGTCCGGAGGCGGGCATGGTGATGTAGAGCCCTCCGGTGATGATTCCCCTCTCCGGCAGGGTGCCGGAGGCGATCTTCTGAACCACCCGAGGTAGGGTTGACGGTGGCGGTGTCTCTGGAACTTTTCTCGTATCGTGGCTCTCGATGGTAGGGTTTTCGCGACGGAAGGATTATATAGGCGAAGGGGCAGAGTCGGGGGACGCCCGAGGGGCCCACCCCATATGGCAGCGCGGCCAGGGGTGGGGCCGCGCCCCCCTATGGTGTGGCCGCCTCGTGGCCCCTCTTCGTCTCCTCTTCGGTGTTCTGGAAGACTCCATGGAAAATAAGACCGTGGGCTTTTGTTTCGTCCAATTCCGAGAATATCCGTAAACTAACTTTTCTGAAATCAAAAACAACAGAAAACAGGAACTGGCACTGCGGCATCTTGTTAATAGGTTAGTTCCGGAAAATGCATAAAAACATTATAAAGTGTGAGTAAAACATGTAGGTATTGTCATAAAACAAGCATGGAACATAAGAAATTATAGATATGTTGGAGACATATCAGTTTCTCACTCTGTCGAGGTACGCCCCGGATGAGACCGACACCACTGAGAAAAGGAAGGAAAGATTCCTGAACGGACTGCATGATGAGATGCAGACTGTGCTGGTCAACATTCCCTTTGCTGACTTAGAAGCCCTGGTGGACTCAGCCATCCAGATGGAGGGAAAGCTCCATCAACTAATGAGAACCGCAAACGCCGCATGATGCACCAGAGTGGGCCCAGCAATACCCCAAGGTATCGCCCCAACTCAAGCGGAGGATTTGCTCCAAGAAACAACAAGCCCCAGATGTAGATGTCACGTCCGAGTTTCCAGAACCGCAGTGGAGGACACCCAAGGCCAGGAGGCCACAACAACAGCAACCACCATGCCAACAACAACTTCAACCGTGCCCCAATGAGAGCCCCCGGCAACCACAACAACACCAACACTGCTCCAAGGACTGGGAGCAACACTATCCCCGTCACCCCCAAGGACAAGTCAACTATGACTTGTTATGAATGTGGAACTATGGGTCACTACTCCAATGAGTGCCCCAAGAAGCTTGCCAAGACCACCCCCAACACCGCTGCACCTTCTCAGCAGCAACGCCGTGTCTCAACAGGCAGGAAGTTTGCACCGAACAACCCGAACAACCGTAGCGGCCGCCTCTTTCACATGAGTGCCGAAGAAGCCTAGGAAGCGCCAGATGTCGTGCTGGGTATGTTTTCTGTTAATTCAGTACCTGCAAGAGTGTTGTTTGATTCTGGAGCATCGCATTCGTTTGTTACTGAAGATTTTGCATGCACTAGTAAGATTCAACCAATCAGTTTGAAGCATGTCATGATAGTTCAAATACCTGGTTCAACAACAAAAGCTAGAAAATTTTGCAAAGATGTGCCTATCAGAATTCATAAATTAGATTTTTATGCAAATTTGATTGTTCTGGGAGCAAAAGGTTTGGAAGTAGTTGATACGCCTCCGACGTATCGATAATTTCTTATGTTCCATGCCATATTATTGATGATATCTACATGTTTTATGCATACTTTATGTCATATTTATGCGTTTTCCGGAACTAACCTATTGACGAGATGCCGAAGGGCCAGTTGCTGTTTTCTGCTGTTTTTGGTTTCAGAAATCCTAGTAAGGAAATATTCTCGGAATCGGACGAAATCAACGCCCAGCATCTTAGGATTGCATGAAGCTTCCAGAACACCCGAGAGCCGCCAGAGGGGGGCCACAGGCCCACCAAACAGTAGGCCAGCGCGGCCAAGGGGGGGCCCGCGCCCCCCTGTTGTGTCGTCGCCTCGTTGACCTTCTGACGCCGCCTCTTCGCCTATATAAAGGTCCCTGACCTAAAACACAATACAGAAAAAGCCACGGTACGAGAAACCTTCCAGAGCCGCCGCCATCGCGAAGCCAAGATCTGGGGGACAGGAGTCTCTGTTCCGGCACGCCGCCGGGACGGGGAAGTGCCCCCGGAAGGCTTCTCCATCAACACCACCGCCATCTTCATCAACGCTGATGTCTCCCATGAGGAGGGAGTAGTTCTCCATCGAGGCTCGGGGCTGTACCGGTAGCTATGTGGTTAATCTCTCTCCTATGTACTTCAATACAATAATCTCATGAGCTGCCTTACATGATTGAGATTCATATGATGATGCTTGTAATCTAGATGTCATTATGCTAGTCAAGTGGATTTTACTTATGTGATCTCCGGAGACTCCTTGTCCCACGTGTGTAAAGGTGACAGTGTGTGCACCGTGTGGGTCTCTTAGGCTATATTTCACAGAATACTTATTCACTGTTATGAATGGCATAGTGAAGTGCTTATTTATATCCCTTTATGATTGCAATGTGTTTTGTATCATAATATATCTGTGTGCTACTCTAGTGATGTTATTAAAGTAGTTTATTCCTCCTGCACGGTGTAATGGTGACAGTGTGTGCATCGTGTAGTACTTGGCGTAGGCTATGATTGTGATCTCTTGTAGATTATGAAGTTAACTATTGCTATGATAGTATTGATGTGATCTATTCCTCCTTTCGTAGTGTGAAGGTGACAGTGTGCATGCTATGTTAGTACTTGGTTTGGTTATGTTGATCTGTTATGCACTCTAAGGTTATTTAAATATGAACATTGAATAGTGTGGAGCTTGTTAACTCCGGCATTGAGGGTTCGTGTAATCCTACACAGTTAGTGGTGTTCATCATCCAACAAGAGGGTGTAGAGTCTAGCATCTATTTATTTATTCTGTTATGTGATCAATGTTGAGAGTGTCCACTAGTGAAAGTATGATCCCTAGGCCTTGTTCCTAAATACTGCTATCGCTGCTTGTTTACTGTTTTACTGCATCTTTACTTCCTGCAATATTACTACCATCAACTGCACGCCAGCAAGCACTTTCCTGGCGCCGTTACTACTGCTCATATTCATTCATACCACTTGTATTTCACTATCTCTTCGCCGAAATAGTGCACCTATTAGGTGTGTTGGGGACACAAGAGACTTCTTGCTTTGTGGTTGCAGGGTTGCATGAGAGGGATATCTTTGACCTCTTCCTCCCTGAGTTCGATAAACCTTGGGTGATCCACTTAAGGGAAACTTGCTGCTGTTCTACAAACCTCTGCTCTTGGAGGCCCAACACTGTCTACAAGAATAGAAGCACCCGTAGACATCAAGCACTTTTCTGGCGCCGTTGCCGGGGAGGAAAGGTAAAAGGCATTCATACTCCGGTCCCAGGTAACTAAGTACTTTTCTGTTGCCATTGTGTGTGTGCTCGAAGCTATTTCCTTTAGATCCTGCAATTGCATCTTTTTGTCTCTTGTTTTACACTAGTAAGGCTTAATGGAAGACAACAGTAAAATGAGAGATCTTTATGAACTTTATCTTGAATTAGGACATGATGTGTTTGAAGAGAAAATTAAAAAACCCATGGAACTTATGCATGCTAATGGGAATGTTATAAGTATGAATGCTTTGAACACCATTGTTGCTAATGCTATGGAAGAATTTAAGCTTGGGGAGGTCGGTTTTGATGAAAATGATCTCTTTAGTCCTCCGGGTATTGAGGAGAAAGTTTATGTTGATTATGATATGCCTCCTATTTATGATGATTATAATGATAGTGGTCTTTTGGTGCCGCCTACTATGGAGGATAAGTTTAATTATGATTACAATATGCCTCCTATATTTGATGATGAGAATAATAATGATAGCTACTTTGTTGAATTTGCTCCCACTACAACTAATAAAACTGATTATGCTTATGTGGAGAGTAATGCTACTTTTATGCATGTGAATAAGAATACTTCATGTGATACTTATATTGTTGAGTTTGTTCATGATGCCACTGAAAATTATTATGAGAGAGGAAAATATGGTTGTAGAAATTTTCATGTTACTAAAACACCTCTCTATATGCTGAAATTTTTGAAGTTACACTGGTTTTATCTTCCTATGCTTGTTACTTTGCTCTTCATGAACTTGTTTATTTACAAGATTCCTATGCATAGGAAGCATGTTAGACTTAAATGTGTTTTGAATTTGCTTCTTGATGCTCTCTTTTGCTTCAACTCTTATTTCTTGCGCGAGCATCATTAAAATTGCTGAGCCCATCTTAATGGCTATAAAGAAAGAACTTCTTGGAAGATAACCCATGTGTTTATTTTGATACTGTTTTGTTGTGTCTTGGAAGTTGTTACTACTGTAGCAACCTCTCCTTATCTTTATTTTATTGCATTGTTGTGCCAAGTAAAGTCTTTGATAGCAAGGTTGATACTAGATTTGGATTACTGCGCAGAAACAGATTTCTATCTGTCACGAATTTGGGCAGGGTTCTCTGTAGGTAACTCAGAAAAATCTGCCAATTTACGTGCATGATCCTCAGATATGTACGCAACTTTCATTCAATTTGGGCATTTTCATCTGAGCAAGTCTGGTGCCACTTTAAAATTCGTCTTTACAGACTGTTCTGTTTTGACAGATTCTGCCTTTTATTTCGCATTGCCTCTTTTGCTGTGTTGGATGGATTTCTTTGTTCCATTAACTTCCAGTAGCTTTGGGCAATGTCCAGAAGTGTTAAGAATGATTGTGTCACCTCTGAACATGTGAAATTTTTGATTATGCACTAACCCTCTAATGAGTTTGTTTCGAGTTTGGTGTGGAGGAAGTTTTCAAGGGTCAAGAGAGGAGGATGATATACTATGATCAAGAAGAGTGAAAAGTCTAAGCTTGGGGATGCCCCGGTGGTTCATCCCTGCATATTTCAAGAAGACTCAAGCATCTAAGCTTGGGGATGCCCAAGGCATCCCCTTCTTCATCGACAACTTATCAGGTTTCTTCTCTTGAAACTATATTTTTATTCGGTCACATCTTATGTACTTTACTTGGAGCGTCTGTTTGCTTTTGTTTTTGTTTATGTTTGAATAAGTTCATCCTTGTGTGGGAGAGAGACACGCTCCGCTGGTTCGTATGAACACATGTGTTCTTAGTTTTTAATGTTCATGGCGAAGGTTGAAACTGCTTCGTTCATTGTTATATGGTTGGAAACGGAAAATGCTACATGTAGTAATTGGTAAAATGTCTTGGATAATTTGATACTTGGCAATTGTTGTGCTCATGTTTAAGCTCTTGCATCATATACTTTGCACCTATTAATGAAGAAATACATAGAGCTTGCTAAAATTTGGTTTGCATAATTGGTCTCTCTAAGGTCTAGATAATTTCTAGTAAAGAGTTTGAACAACAAGGAAGACGATGTAAAGTCTTATAATGCTTACAATATGTTTATATGTGAGTCTTGCTGCACCATTTTATACTTGAGTTTGCTTCAATCAACCTTGCTAGCCTAAACCTTGTATCGAGAGGGAATACTTCTCATGCATCAAAAATCCTTGAGCCAACCACTATGCCATTTGTGTCCACCATACCTACCTACTACATGGTATTTCTCCGCCATTCCAAACTAAATTGCTTGAGTGCTACCTTTAAAATTTCTATTCTTTACCTTTACAATATATAGCTCATGGGACAAAATAGCTTAAAAACTATCGTGGTGAAGAATATGTACTTATGTGTCTTATTTCTTAGTAAGTTGCTTGTTGAGCGGTAACCATGTTTCTGGGGACGCCATCAACTTTTTACCTTTGTTGAATATCATGTGAGTTGCTATGCATGTTCGTCTTGTCTGAAGTAAGGGCGGTTTTCACAATCAAATGGTTTGAGTATGCATACTGTTAGAGAAGAACATTGGGCCGCTAACTAAAGCCATGAATCATGGTGGAAGTTTCAGTTTGGACATAAAACCTCAATCTCTTATGAGAATATTAACTGTTGAATGCTTAAGCATTAAAAGAGGAGTCCATTATCTGTTGTCTATGTTGTCCCGGTATGGGTGTCTAAGTTGAAGAATGATCAAAAGCGAGAAATCCAATGCGAACTTTCTCCTTAGACCCTTGTACAGGCGGCATAGAGGTACCCCTTTGTGACACTTGGTTGAAACATATGTCATGCAATGATAATCCTTGTTAATCCAAGCTAATTAGGACAAGGTGCGGGCACTATTAGTACACTATGCATGAGGCTTGCAACTTGTAAGATATAATTTACATACCACATATGCTTTATTACTACCGTTGACAAAATTGTTTCTTGTTTTCAAATCCAAAGCTCTAGCACAAATATAGCAATCAATGCTTCCCTCTCAGAAGGGCCTTTCTTTTACTTTTATGTTGAGTCAGTTCACCTATCTCTTTCCACCTCAAGAAGCAAACACTTGTGTGAACTGTGCATTGATTCCTACATACTTGCATATTGCACATGTTATATTACTTTACATTGACAATATCCATGAGATATACATGTTATAAGTTGAAAGCAACCGCTGAAACTCAATCTTCCTTTGTGTTGCTTCAATACCTTTACTTTGATTTATTGCTTTATGAGTTAACTCTTATGCAAGACTTATTGATGCTTGTCTTGAAAGTACTATTCATGAAAAGTCTTTGCTTTATGATTCATTTGTTTACTCATGTCATTACCATTGTTTCGATCGCTGCATTCATTACATATGCTTACAATAGTATGATCAAGGTTATGATGGCATGTCACTCCAGAAATTATCTTTGTTATCGTTTACCTGCTCGGGACGAGCAGGAACTAAGCTTGGGGATGCTGATACGTCTCCAACGTATCGATAATTTCTTATGTTCCATGCCACATTATTGATGATATCTACATGTTTTATGCATACTTTATGTCATATTTATGCGTTTTCCGGAACTAACCTATTGACGAGATGCCGAAGGGCCAGTTGCTGTTTTCTGCTGTTTTTGGTTTCAGAAATCCTAGTAAGGAAATATTCTCGGAATCGGACGAAATCAATGCCCAGCATCTTAGGATTGCATGAAGCTTCCAGAACACCCGAGAGCCGCCAAAGGGGGGCCACAGGCCCACCAAATAGTAGGCCGGCGCGGCCAAGGGGGGGCCCGCGCCCCCCTGTTGTGTCGTCGCCTCGTTGACCTTCTGACGCCGCCTCTTCGCCTATATAAAGGTCCCTGACCTAAAACACGATACAGAAAAAGCCACGGTACGAGAAACCTTCCAGAGCTGCCGCCATTGCGAAGCCAAGATCTGGGGGACAGGAGTCTCTGTTCCGGCACGCCGCCGGGACGGGGAAGTGCCCCCGGAAGGCTTCTCCATCAACACCACCGCCATCTTCATCAACGCTGCTGTCTCCCATGAGGAGGGAGTAGTTCTCCATTGAGGCTCGGGGTTGTACCGGTAGCTATGTGGTTAATCTCTCTCCTATGTACTTCAATACAATAATCTCATGAGCTGCCTTACATGATTGAGATTCATATGATGATGCTTTTAATCTAGATGTCATTATGCTAGTCAAGTGGATTTTACTTATGTGATCTCCGGAGACTCCTTGTCCCACGTGTGTAAAGGTGACAGTGTGTGCACCGTGTGGGTCTCTTAGGCTATATTTCACAGAATACTTATTCACTGTTATGAATGGCATAGTGAAGTGCTTATTTATATCCCTTTATGATTGCAATGTGTTTTGTATCACAATATATCTGTGTGCTACTCTAGTGATGTTATTAAAGTAGTTTATTCCTCCTGCACGGTGTAATGGTGACAGTGTGTGCATCGTGTAGTACTTGGCGTAGGCTATGATTGTGATCTCTTGTAGATTATGAAGTTAACTATTGCTATGATAGTATTGATGTGATCTATTCCTCCTTTCGTAGTGTGAAGGTGACAGTGTGCATGCTATGTTAGTACTTGGTTTGGTTATGTTGATCTGTTATGCACTCTAAGGTTATTTAAATATGAACATTGAATATTGTGGAGCTTGTTAACTCCGGCATTGAGGGTTCGTGTAATCCTACACAGTTAGTGGTGTTCATCATCCAACAAGAGGGTGTAGAGTCTAGCATCTATTTATTTATTCTGTTATGTGATCAATGTTGAGAGTGTCCACTAGTGAAAGTATGATCCCTAGGCCTTGTTCCTAAATACTGCTATCGCTGCTTGTTTCTTGTTTTACCGCATCTTTACTTCTGCAATATTACTACCATCAATCGCACGCCAAAGAAGCACTTTTCTCAAGCGCAGTTACTACTGCTCATATTCATTCATACCACTTGTATTTCACTATCTCTTCGCCGAACTAGTGCACCTATTAGGTGTGTTGGGGACACAAGAGACTTCTTGCTTTGTGGTTGCAGGGTTGCATGAGAGGGATATCTTTGACCTCTTCCTCCCTGAGTTCGATAAACCTTGGGTGATCCACTTAAGGGAAACTTGCTGTTGTTCTACAAACCTCTGCTCTTGGAGGCCCAACACTGTCTACAAGAATAGAAGCACCCGTAGACATCAGTAGTACTGGGTATGGACTGGATGTCGAAACATCATGGATTGATTGATTGTGCCAAGAAGGCCATCACCATGACTAGTAGCACCGGAGTGTTAGTAGAACATGTGTCTGAAAGGCTGCCTAGAAAGTTCACATGAAACCAGAGTTTAGCCAAGCCAACCTTGGATCAGATCAGGGTAGTCTGTAGATACCCTGATGTGTTTCCTGATGATCTACCCGGTATGCCCCCAGATCGGGATATCGAGTTTATCATCAAGTTAATCCCTGGAACAGGACCCATAGCCCAGAGAGCCTATAGTATGAACCCAGCAGAGTTAGTGGAACTGAAGAAGCAACTGGATGACATGCTGCATAAAGGTCTGATTCGACCAAGTGCGTCGCCTTGGAGATCCCCAGTTTTGTTTGTGGATAAGAAGGATGGTGCCACTCGTTTATGTACGGATTACCGTAAGCTTAATGATGTTACCATCAAGAACAAATACCCTTTGCCAAAGATAGAAGACCTGTTTGACCAGCTGACCGGTGCCAAAGTGTTCTCTAAGATTGATCTCAGGACTGGTTACCATCAACTGAAGATTCGTGCAACTGATATCCCCAAAACTGCGCCTTCACCACCAGATATGGATTGTATGAGTACAATGTCATGCAATTTGGATTGACCAATGCCCCAGCTTATTTCATGAATCTCATGAATAAGATCTTTATGAACTTTTTGGATAAGTTTGTCGTTGTTTTCATCGACGACATTCTAATCTACTCCAAGTCAGAAGAAGAACATGAGCAACATTTGGAAGTTGTCCTGGATACCCTTAGGGAGCATCAGTTGTATGCCAAGTTCAGCAAATGTGAGTTTTGGTTAAAGGAAGTAGGATTCCTGGGACACATCTTGTCTGCAGGAGGAATTGCCATTGATCCCGCTAAAATCAAGACCGTTGTAGAATGGAAAGCCCCAACCACTCAGACTGAAGTCCGTGCATTCCTTGGATTAGTGGGATACTACCGCAGGTTTGTTGAAGGATTTTCAAGCATAGCAAGACCAATGACTCAACTGTTGAAGAAAGACAAGAAGTTTGAATGGACTGATAAATGTGAAGAGAGTTTCCAGCAGCTCAAGAGCAGATTGACCTCGGCCCCAATACTGATTATGCCGGACATCACCAAGCCATTTGATGTCTACTGTGACGCCTCCAAGATTGGTCTTGGATGTGTGTTGATGCAAGAAGGCAAAGTGATATCATACCTGTCTAGGCAACTGAAGCAACATGAGCAGAATTATCCAACCCATGACCTAGAGCTAGCAGCAGTAGTGTTAGCCTTGAAAGTATGGCGTCATTACCTCATGGGTAATCGATGCGAGATTTATTCGGATCACAAGAGCCTGAAGTACATTTTCACCCAGAAGGAGCTGAATATGAGGCAGAGAAGATGGATAGAGCTAATCAAAGATTACGATATGGAAATCCACTACCACCCCGGCAAGGACAATGTGGTAGCGGATGCCCTGAGTAGACTGCCGTGTCAACTCAACTCCATGATCGCAGAAGAGCAGCCTAGTTTGCATCAAGAATTTGAGCAGTTTAGACTGGAGCTAGTTAGTGAAGGATTCCTAGCAAGCATTGAACTCCAGCCTACCTTGATTAGTCAGATCAAGGAAGCACAGAAAGGAAATGCTACTATTGATGGAATCAAGAGCCAAATAGCTGAAGGAAAGGCATCGGGATTCACCGAAGATGAAGAAGGAGTTCTTTGGTACAACAGACGCCTATGTGTGCCAGCAGATTCAGAGTTGAAGCAAGTCATCCTGAAAGAAGCTCATGACAACCTATACTCCATTCATCCCGGAGGAACCAAGATGTACCAAGATTTGAAGGAACAATTTTGGTGGCATGGAATGAAGAGAGAGATTGGAAACTACATAGCCAAATGTGATATCTGTGAGAGAGTCAAAGCCGAACATCAGCGACCCGCATGATTACTGCAGCCATTACAGATTCCCGAATGGAAGTGGGATTCTGTAGGAATGGACTTCATAACTGGATTGCCCAAATCAAGTAAAGGAAATGATTCTATTTGGGTAGTGGTCGATAGATTAACCAAGGTAGCCCATTTCATCCCCGTCAAGACCACCTACCAAGGCCCCAAGCTAGCAGAGTTATATATCTCTAGAATAGTCAGCCTGCATGGAACCCCAAAGTCAATTGTGTCGGATAGAGGATCCCAATTCACCTCAAGATTCTGGCAGAAAGTACATGAAGGACTAGGAACCCAGCTGAATTTCAGCACAGCGTATCACCCGCAGACTGATGGACAGACGGAAAGAGTCAACCAGATACTGGAAGATATGTTGAGAGCCTGTGTGCTAGAATATGGATCTAAGTGGGAAGACTGCCTGCCTTACGCAGAATTTTCGTACAACAACAGTTATCAAGCCAGCTTGCAAATGGCCCCCTTTGAAGCACTGTACGGAAGGAAGTGCCGTACCCCTCTAAACTGGTCAGAAGTCGGAGATAGCCAAGTCTTTGGACCAGATATTCTCCGAGAAGCTGAAGAGAAGGTTCACAAGATCCGCGAATACCTCAAGACGGCCCAATCAAGACAAAAGAGTTATGCTGACAAGAGACGCCGAGAGATGACCTTCGATATCGGAGATTTTGTGTATCTCAAAGTATCACCCCTCAAAGGAATGCAGAGATTCCAACTTAGAGGAAAGCTTGCCCCCAGATATGTCGGACCCTTCAAAGTTCTGAGTCACCGAGGAGAAGTATCTTATCAACTGGAACTACCGGAGGAAATGTCAGTGGTGCATGATGTGTTTCACATCTCGTTACTTCGGAAATGTTTGGAAGTGCCAGAGAAGACCGAGGTTTTCAAAAACATCGACCATCGAGCTGTGGATATCAACAAGGACTTGACCTATCGCGAAGTACCTATTCGCATCCTGGAAGAAGCTTTCAGAACCACCCGCACCAGGAGTATCAAGTTCCTGAAGATTCAATGGAGTAACCATACCGAAGAAGAAGCCACTAGGGAGCGAGAAGATTACATGAGGACTGAATTCCCAGATCTCTTTAGTACCTAGTTTTCTTTAAGATCTCGGGATGAGATCTTTTGTAAGAGGGAAGGGTTTGTAACATCCCAAGATTTCAAATAAATGAAGAAAAGGATTTCACTTGTTCAAAAATAAGAACCAACAAAAACTTTTATTAAATCATGTGCTATGCATAGTGCTCATACTTAATCCTTGTGTTATTGCCATGATGATTGTTGGTATGCTTATCAAATGTGCTAAAACCCTAAACCATCATGAATGTGATCAAAGAGAAGAAAAGAAGAAGAATAGAAAAATGCACACCACCTCACATATGTGCTTATGGCCAATTTTGCAAATCTTGAACCTAGGCCAATTTGACTTGTGCCAATGGTTGGGTAATGTTACTAAACACTTAAGAACCCTTTTTGAATCAAATAAACTCAAATCAAATCAAAATAAAATGCAAAACCTACTCACATAAGATAATGGTCAAAACTGCCATTTATATCATGACACCCACTTTGAGCTCCTGTATTAAGAGATTCTTAAACCAAACCACCCCAACTCTTTGCACCTCATCCAAGACCTCATCAAGGTGAACAACTTTGGTCAAGACCATCCCTGCAAATTCTTTCTCAGTTTCTTAATATCATCAAGCAAAGTAGCAACACCAAAATAGAATTAAGATTATGCCCATTTTGAAATTTCACAAATCAACTCAATTTTGCACACCACTACCACCATTGTGTTCCAAATATTATTTGAATAAACTGCACCAAAAATCTTTGCAAAATTCCAAAGTTCATCTCTTGCGGCCATTTGGTCGAGCACCTTATGTGCACAATTTTGCCAACCCAAGACATCCTTTTAACCAGCAGATAATGGCCTAAACCCTCTAACCTTGGTCATCATTTGTACTCTCATGTACCCCTTGCTTCATGCCAAGCACCAGAGACATAGTTTAGTAAATGAGATCATCACATTTTGACCATGCCGTGGCATGACACCACTCCATCATGCCACTCCCCTCTCCCCTCCTTTCTACCGTGCACAACCATGTCAGCAGCCTCCCTCTCACTCTCCTGAGCACGCTAGTACTTGTCATCGACAAAGGAGAGCAAGCCACGAGCCAGCACACACGCGCCCAGTGACGTCCAGCACGCGCCAGAGCGCGCCACGACACGCCCCGGAGCGCGCCAGAGCACGGCTCGCCCTCGTCACGCTCGTCCTCCATTTGACTTCCCCTCTCGCCCGTAGCACCACCACGACACCAGCTACACGCCAGACATGCTCACCTACGCCGGAGAGGACGCTCACCGTCGTCATCGTCGGAGACTTCCGCCACGGTACCGTGCGATCGTGTCACCCGCCAGCCCGCGTCACTGCATGGTTTTCAACGCCGTCAAGCGCTCTGTGCCCGCACTGACGTCGCCAACACTGCAGCGTCATCGCCCAGCTCACTCCGCCCCTGTAGCAACGTCGCCATGGACGACCTCATCTATCGAGCCGCAGCACCCCTCGCTGCTATAAAAGGAGGCCTTCCCCTCTCGAATCCTTCACACCATCAGCTTCCCCTCTCCTCTCTGACTCTCCTCGACCACATCCCGCTCCACATTAGCCACCGTAGCTTGCCAATTGCACGCCGGAGCACCGTGGAGCCGCCGCCGAAGGAGAAGAAGATTGCCGCCGCCCCAGGAGACGCCACTTGTACCAGGCGAACCGCCGTCGTCGACAACGTTGCTGCGCACGTCGCCGACCATCGCCGGAGCACCGGTGAGCTCTCCGAGCCCCTACCCACGCCGCCAGTGAGCTCGCGTCTCGCCAGAGACGACGATGCACGTGAGCCGTTAGATCATGTTCTAATCGTGCGTCCCAGAGAGAAACATACCGTTTCGCTATTTAAACGTCGCTGACAGTGGGTCCCACTGTCAGGCGGCCCGCTGCGTGCGAGACGCGCAGATGGGCTGGCCCATTTCCCTGTTTCTCTCCCTGGCCCGTTAGCACTTCCTGCCAAGCCCAGCTATTCAAATTTGAATAATTCGATTTAATTTAAATTCCTTACAGATGCTATGTTCCAAATTAAATAGAATCAAATCTACTGAACCAAATTTGATGAATTTTATATATTTGGAAAGCTTATGAAATGCTCTAAACAACTACACTGGTCTCAACCCTAGATTCCTTTTAGAAATAATGTAGTAAAAATAAGAAGGCAGAGCCTTTTCAAACTTCAAACATTTATTAAAAATCAACCATAAATGATTTTGAGTTGATTCCAACTCTCAAAAATCACATTTCATATTGTCTATATGAATATGTAAAAATATGACATGGTTGCTTCATATGATCATGGGCTAGAATAAATAATGGCTATGTGGCTATTTCTAGTCCATTTAAATTATCCAAAATTATTTATTAAATAGTATGAGAGGTATCCTCTCATTTAAATCTTTGTCTCAAGTAATTCAACATGAGGTAATGACCTTGGTCTATATAATCTCATATTGTATTATTTGGTGATATTAAATTGTTACCATGTTAGTGTTAAATTGCATGAGGTGTAATACCTCATTTAAATCATTTTCCCAAATGATAATTATGAAGTGTTGACCTTGGTCAACATGTGTTCATACCTTATTATTTGAGGAGATTAAATCTTAACAAGATTCAATGAGAGGAAATTATTTCTCAAAGAACATAAATAGCAACCCTAATAATTATTTCAATGAGGAAATTATTTTTCTTAAAAAGAAAACAAAGTCAACCAACATGTGAATAATGTTGTGATGCTAGAATAGCTTGTGTTAACCATTTGTGTGCTTAGTCTAGCCTTAAGATTTGTTTGGTGATTGTATACCTCATATTCGTTTATAGACGCTAGTACCGAGGAGTACCAGGAGGAGGAGGTCTACTTTGAAGAAGAAGAAGAGAACTTTGACCACTGTACCACTCAAGGCAAGCTATACTCTTGCAAGCTACCTTAGTGCAAAGCTCTCCTAGAGCAAGGCACTCTTACATAATACTTTATGCTTAATGATCTCAATCCAAGTTTTTACCTTACAAGCTTTTGACTTTGGTTTATCAAAGTTTACTTTTGATTTATGATTCACTTGGTCTAGATATAGAGTAGTACAAGAGCATCAAATTTAGCCTAAGAGCAGTACAAGCTAATTAGCACCCCTCATGACTAGTTGCTAGTGCTAAAAACTAAAAGTGACTACTCTAGATGGGAACATGTGAAATGAAATGACTTTGAAAACCTTAGAATGATGAATCATTCTATTGAAAGATTTTGAAGGTGAATGTGACTTGAATGACATGATGAATTTGATAAAAACTGATGATTGGGTTCGGATGCGATACCATTCCAATTTTACAAGTACCCCCACAATACCTGATTATGGGTAGGGCTTAACTGGAAGTTTATGTATTTTAGTATGGGTTCCCTCTAAACAAGCGTCATAGGGGTTATGCCGAGGCTGCCTCCGTTGAAACTGAAATGACGTGAAATGAGGTGAATGTCCGGCCCAAGCCCTGTGCAGTTCCCAGGTTGACGGTTTGTCTTCACTGGGAGGCCAAGCTCATGGGGAGAGGTGCCTATACTAGGATATGTAAGTGAAAGGTTATGGTTGATGATCCGCATACTGAGTATGATTATTCAGGGTTATCCCTGACGGATGTAATTAAAAGTTGTGGCACAAGTGTACAACCTCTGCAGAGTGTAAACCTATTCGAATAGCCGTGTCCGCGGTTATGGACGGTTGGATGGCCATACTGTTCCGTTGTCAGATGTTTTCTAAAAATGAATGGTGAATTGAAAGGTGAATTTGACTTGATCACAACAGAGTTGTGGGAATGACACTAATGTTCCCACTTGAGTAGTTAGACAATGAAGAGTCTCTTATTAAATGCTTATGAACTAAAATTGGCTTTATGCAAATAAACCTAGAGCTTAGCACCCCCTTACTAAAATTGATAGTACTTACACTAGTATTAGCTTGCGAGTACTTTAAAAATACTCACGGCTGTGTTCCTGGCTATTCAAATGGTCAGACTATGAAGAGGAGCAACAGTATCAGGATGACGGACAACAGGACGTCTACGATAACTAGGATCGTCTTCTAACGTCAAGCGTTGCCTGTGGATTAGATGGACTACTACAACTTCGCTTCCGCTATGTGTTGTGTGTGTGTTGATCCTTAGATAAACTATTATTATAAGTGTGGATCATGTGATCTATTGTAATAAGACGACTATGGGTTATGGTTTGTAATGAATGATGACTCTATGATATTCAACTGTTATGTCTCGCAAAAATAATCTTCCTAGGATAGCGATGTATGGCATAATAGGCATCTGGACTTAAAAATCCGGGTGTTGACAACGTAGCTGTTGTTTACTTTTCCTTTATGCTTGGTTCAGGAGCCAGAAGGTCGTTCCTTCTTGAGGTAAAACCCAGAAAACGATCACAACATTTATGAAGACATCTCCCGCCGTCGTCGCCCCAAATACCCCCGTAATTCCACCGAGCACCTCTACTGCCGCTCCTCAAAAACCTCCGGCTGGTCCTCAGCCGTCCACCGACCCTACTGCCGGAGAACAATCTCCGAAAGAAGTCATCCCAGTTAGCAGCGAGCGCAAGGACAAAAGCTGTTCTGGAAATGTCCGGGCTGTTGCTGAGGAGGCCAAGGACAAGGAGGAGGAGGCGGCGGTGACCTCTGCAGATAAGACTGAAGCTCCGGTTGATGATGCCATTGTATTCGCCCCAGAGACTGATGAACCTTCCGACTGGCATGCTACTCCAAAAGCATATGCCTCAGCTAGTTTGATTTTCCTCCGCACCCTTAAGTTCCAACTTCCGAAGTGGGAGCTCGAGCAGGATTTGCTGAACTCCTTGTTAAGCAATGCCTGGAGCAAAGTTGATGTTCAATCTTACGAGATTGAGCAACACAAGAAGAAAACCAGCGAGTTTCTCGACAACTTGCTCTGCAAGCGCAAGGTAAACTATTCTCCCAATAGCTCCCAAGTATCTAGGCGGAAACCAACCAGTTTTGCACCTTGATACTTTGAGTTTACTAAACTGAAGAATTTTATTACAGTGTTGCAGTAGCCCCCAAGCGTCATGTCGGAAACGTTTCTGGCAATGATACTTCAAAAAGTTCTATGCTTTTATAATTTTCTCATCAGAATTTTGTTGTCGTTGCAGGAGCAACAAGCTTTGCACTACAAGCTGCACAAGACTATAGCTCTCCAGCGCCGCGTCTCTCTGAGGCAAGCGGATCTTTTGGATGAGCAAAAGGCAAAGGTTGGTGCGCTTGAAAATAAACTTGGAGAGAGTCACGGTTCATTTCTGACAGCTAACTTCTTTTGTTAATTTTCCGGCTTGTGCTGCTTACATGACTTACTTAAATATATTGGATAGGTGCAGATTTGAAGAGCTCACTGGCATCAGCCTCCTCTGAGCTAGAAAGCTTGCGTTTCACCCATAAGGATCTAGAGTTAAAACTTAAGGGTGCGGAGAAAAAGCAAAAACTAGCTGAGGATCAGCTGGCTCAAAAGAACTCGGAATTTATACAAGTTATAGCTGATCTTTAGAAAAAGGGAAAATTTTGCTGCAGGACACCGTTATTTTTTGTCATTTGCTCAAACACACCGTTCGATTGTGTCTTTGCTAGGTACCATTACAATTTTATGACACATTTGCCAGAACACACCACCTGACTAAAAACGGAAAGTTTTGCACTTTGTCTCCAAAACCTTCAGCAAATGCCAGAAAAGAACCAACCATATGCCGATATGCATTCTCGAACCAACCATATGCTGACATGGTTAGGAAGTGATTGTAGTTCTACTCCACTCCGGATCATAAATTAGGTTTGGCACCATGTGTGCCTTAGTAAATTGGATTTTCTCTTTAAGTATTAACTAAAATTATGTCAGCGATCATGTGGGAGTTTTTCCCCGACGAAAATTAAAAATGCCAACGAGACATTTGTAATGATTTTGTCAATTTTGAAGGTCCGCGGCTATGATTTTGAGCAGATGCTATGTGGGCGTGTCGTGTGGGCGGAGCTTCAGCACCATACTCGGTAGTATTTCTTAGTAAAATTGGGTGACAAAAGAAGTATGGTACTCAATAATTGGGCGTTGATAGAACATGTGATTGACGAACCATCTGATCAGAGCAATGAGGTTTGTACAAAGTAATAAGGGGTGGAAAGCTCATCATCTAGCGACTATATATGATTGTTGATTGAGATATAATTATATCCAAATCAACTTAAAAACAATCTAACCCAAACAACTACTACCTCCGTTCAGAACTGTGAGCTTTCTTAGAAAGCTAAATATAACTAACTACATGTACTTTCTTCCATTTTATTCACGCATGGTCTACTACTAGGAACATGAAACGGATAAGCACAGACAAACCGAATTTCCTTGGTCACTCGGTCAGTCTGACATGAAGGCATGGAGCCATGGACCACCACGGTGTGTGTCTGTCCCAGGCTCCCAGCTTGGGCATCCAAGAAAGGCAAAGCTTACGCTGATGCTTACGCATTCGACTAGCGAACTGTCATTCTAGTTGACTTAAATCAGACCCAGCACAAGTCACAAAGAGGAAAACGGCTCGAGAGTAGTACCAATCACAGCGCCCCAACCTCGTGTTTGCCTTCAGTTGACATAGGCAAAGCTCAACAAATATTCGATGTCCATATGCGGTAGGTGCTCCTACCGAAACTGAACTGTTTCATGCCAAATTCACGTGTTCCCAAGCAAATACCGTACGGGCTCGTACGCTACTAGCCCTCTAGCCACAGCAGCCCGTCCCATGTAACTGCAACGCGTGGTCACCACGCATACGGGGTACACACATTTTTCGAACAGTTTGTTCGTCTACACCGTCCCTTTCCCCTCTCCTCTCCACTGCCTTGCTCGTTCCTTGAGAGTCGTTGGAGTAAACCTAGCATGTTCTCTCGCCTCTCCGACCGCTCTGCCTGCTGCCTTGAGATGTACATAGTAAGTCTTGGTATTTGTTTGCCCTCGTGGCGTAGTTTCATCGACATGCCGGTGCTAGGAAGCTCGTCTAGGTATGTTCGAGCGGTGCCTGAAGTTAGCCTCTTGTGCGGACCGGTATGTAGCTAGGGGGAGGGGGTAGAACCGTATAAGAGGTGCTAAAAAACCAACCTGGGGTTTCGCCCCCCTTGTTGGTGACGCTGCAGGCCTGCCCGTCTTCGATGGCCTTGGGGCCTTGGGGGTATGGTAGACCATAGCCACTTCATAGCCAGAGGTTTTCGTTCGTTTTCTTTTAGGTATTTACAGTCTCTTCTTTGGAATGGTGAGACGGCGGCTACATCTCGAAATCAGAATAACATCCTCGTGGTCCTATCCCTAGCGCCAGCGCGTTTGGAGTTGTCTTCCCTGTGTATGTCCTGGGATTCGGTCGGTGTTCATGTCAATTAGTGTGGTTGCATGTTTGTCCCTTCAGATCTGTGATTCTCATCTTGGCGATAGTTGTTGCTTTGGTGCATTGGTCTTTTGGGGCCTTAGCACGATGACTTCTCGTATGTCCACTACAACAAGCTCTAATACAATAAGCTTTTGTAGGGATTCGTAGCATAGAAAACAAAAAATTCCTACCGCAAGAACGAATAACAAGTCAAGATCTAATCTAGTAGATGGTAGCAACGAAATGAGATCAACGTACCCTCGAAGATCGCTAAGCGTTAACGAGATAAATCTCGTGGATGATGTAGTCGATCACTTGCCACTCTCAGGAGCGAGTAGAAGATCCCGACGGTGCCGCAATTAGGCAACACCTCCGCATTCGGTCACACGTACGGTGTTGATGAAGACGTCATTCTCCCTATTCCAGCGGGCATAGGACGCTGGCGCCTGTCTTCGATGAGGGAGGGGCGAGGACGGCGGCACGCCCTCGGCTCACTCTAGCCCTTATAGTCTTCGATGTGTGGTCCAAGAACCTATTTGTATTTGTATTACTTTTACATCTCTTTGTACTACTGTTGATGTTTTATGAATTGATCGGTGGACTTTTCGTAAAAAAATGCTCTGATGGTCGGAGCTCTTGGCGGACAGTGGAGTGGAGGTTGCGGCTCCAACGAGTAAGCTCATGCCTCTTTGCTCATCTACAGATCTCCATGATGAAGGAAGGAAGATAGGAAAGGAGGTGTTCCATAGTGCGTATGGGAGCTCATCATCGGTGTGGGCCACTCTTTCGCCGAATCTCATAGCCGAAGGGCGGTTGCTCCAAGTTGGCCCTCGTCAACTTCTCTTCAACCTCCAGACGAAAGCGCCATTAGTGAGGCCCTCCTGCAAGCTTCAACACGGTGGTCCATATTGACTCTGACCCAAGGCGTGGCAGAATATGGTCGCGCTTTGAGACTTCGGTCCAAGCTCCGTGGGGTAGAACATGATGGCGTTTTCATCTTTAGATCTAGGGCCCTTTTGCATTTCTTGAGGACTTGTTTGTATTTTGCTTTTATTTTAAGGTTCTTCTTGTAAGTTGTAATCCCACCGTAATTCATTGTCTCTAGGTCCTTTGTAACTTTTCTTTGTAAAAACAAAACACATTTGCATATGCGTCTTCAAAGCGCAACTGTGTAAAGAGAGCCAGCAGCCTCAGCCGAGGTGACCATACACGCAGATGGGAGGTTACGTTACGAAGCGGCAGAAAACGATCGAGAGAAATGAACGAGTGATCGAGCGCGTACGAATGAATGTAGCACATAATATGCAGTTGGCCGCAGGTCACATATCCAATCATGCCATGCCACCGTGCCATGCAGATTGGCGACAGCCGATCTGGGTTGGAGCCGTGGAATCTTCATATCCCTGGTCCTAGGCCCTTGGCATGCAACTCCCGGAGTGATCTCCGTGCCCCACTTGAATTAGCAGATGACAAGTGTTTCTATGCTTGTCGGAGAGGGAAAAAAAAATCAAACTCCCCCATCACAAAATTTAAGACATGATAATTTAGTTACAGACTATTTGAGATAAAATTTTTTTTATAGCAACCACATATTTCATTAATTGAAAATCAAGTTACACGAAGCAACACATGTGAAGACTAAAAGACAAACCAGGATAAAACGATTATCCTAAATTTGCACATAAAATCCTAAAAAATCGAGAAATACAAACGATCCTTAGGGTTTCCTGCAACCACCGTAACTAGCGTCCGCCACCCAACTCCAGCGGCGCCGAGATAGATACAGGAAGAGACGCCGAGCCTCCACCATTGCAAGGTCCAAAAAAGCACCATCGCCAACGAGGTTTTGTGAGTCGATGAATAGGTCTGCTGTAGCCAGCGATGCACATATCGATGTGGCACGTCGACCGGGGGATGTCCCCATGCTATCTTGGATACGCCGTCTATCATCGATAAAGTCAGAGAAGAACGACACATCCACCACCTCCGGACCAACATCTTCGTTCCAGAAGAACCACCTCGCCCCGGCCGCCAGCGTCATCACGAATAACAATGAACACTAGAGACACCGAGAAACTGATCTTGCCAGATCTGAAAAAAAGGCGAGAAGACCAAGTTGTCAATCTGAATGACCAATCAGCACACGTTGCCATCAACTCCGAGACACTGCCCAGAAGGTCGTCGCCCGTGTGGGAGTAGAGTTGAGGCAGATTTATTAGCCCGAACGCCGCTCCCACCACCCCAACGACGCACCATAGGAAACAAAACCTAACCCTAACTACTAGGTTAGAACGAAGGAACGAGATCCTCCCTCCCCCACGCCGCCCCCGGAGCAGCGAGCAGAGGAAGAGGGGATCTGGACCAACACCCTGGCCGGATGAGATTGGGAGGATGTGGCCGCCACCACCTCTTGCGAGAGTTAGAGAGCGGAACGGTTCGGCGTTCTCGTATTGGTTCTAGTTGGATACAAACTATATTTGACATATATTAGGACTTTCACTAAGAGTTATTTCATGAGTATGAGGTCTATATGAGAACGTTTTTCTATGATAAACAAATAATTTTTTATGTGAATCCAATCACATTAAAATTTTCAGGTAAACCAGGCACTTACATAGTGGGTGTCGCGTGTCAATGAAACATTTGTTAACGCAACAAGATATACCTTACATTTTTAGTATGGAGAGACCAACTTCACAAACATGTCACAGGTAAACAGAGGTATAAAGAATCAACCTAAGGTAGAACTTCTTTTTTCCTGCAATGGCTGATAAGGTTTATTTTCTTTACTAAGTAGTAGTTTAGTATCTCTAGTCTGAAATGAACGTATTTGTCACATTTTTACCAGCAGGAAAAGAATTACTAGCGTCTAGAATATCAATGTGAATGTTACTATTAGGTTTACCATAAAATATAATTTATAACACATAATTATTTTTATGTGAGACAACATGTTTACTCAGCAATTGATGGCCAAAGTGCCATTTTTCTCTAAAAGATCTATGTTTCAAATGTGAGGTAGGAATAAAAAAAAGAATGGACAGGCCGGATACATATTCATCAAGCCTAACCTTACGGTTGGTTAAATTAACAATATGTAGGAAAAGTAAAAGAAATACACAAATATGATAAGAATGCACACGAAAAATAGTGGATCGAAAAACACACAATTTTTTTAAACTTGGGTGTTGAGTTCACATGAATCCTAATAAACATAATCAAATCAAAATCAAATCACATGAACAAGTGTAGTCAGGATGTTATTATGCCACCAGAGACCTCAGTTTCGTTCTTCATGCATAGGAATTTGAAGAAAAAAATCAGAAATACTTTTGTATGTATACAGTGTGAGTGTTTCCGTCACCACACGTTTTGCTTTGAGATTGGATAAAAGGAGGAGATAGAGAGCTATTTTTTCTTCATCTACCATGGCCAACAGAAATCTCGAGTAATAAATCGATGGCCCAGAACACACCCATACCCATGAATGTGTATAAAAATAATCCATTTTCAAAAAAGATCCAAGTGGAATATAAGCTTCCCGCGTTTTTGTGTCTTCCATTTGCTTCATTCCTTTGGGCCAATCGGATTATAGTGCCTCTGTGGGATTTTTTTTATTCCTGTGTCCTTTCTTCACTTTTTCTTTGCATAGTTGCATTGGTGCGAGAGTGAGAACAAAAGCTTGCATGCAAACATTCATGTCAGCAAGTAGTACAAAGCTAGCTCCACCTCCTGCGAATGGATGGATGGACCGGTGGGTGGATGTCAATCCTGCTGACTGTTAAACGGAATGCAGTACCGGTCTATGGGAGCCTTGATGTACTTTTTTTTGGGTTCTCTCCAATTTCCAAGCCGAGCTGTCACTGGTTTGGTAGCTAGTCTAATTCCAATTAATTTCATGGTACATAGCAATGTGAGGCTCTTGTCCATCGATCTGCCCTCAATTCAATCGACCAAACACGATCGAAGTACAGAGATCGGGATGGATAGCGCGAGTGCTTGCTCTAATCCACACATCTTATCCCTGTATCAGAGTCCTTCAGGAGTCTGAGCAACAACCAACAAGATTGCGATGAAAAGCTAATCCCAGCTAAGACATTCCAGGGTATACATAATCGTGGGAGTTTAGCCTCGCACATCAATCGTTGTTATACGAGGCCTACCGTTGGTTTTATATTGTGATCTCCACATGATGCATTTATGCGTGCAGTTCGGTGGAGGGGCTCTGCTCACATGGAGCAGAGACGCGGGAGAGGTTATGATACTCCATCAAGCTAGCCCTAAGCCATACAGGTGTACCACCTACTCCTGTACCACGAGGCTCCCCTCAATTAATTTCGTAACTAGGTAGGTCTCTCTATGCATGCTAAGGGCATCTCCAACTGGGCGACCCATCCCGCGCCCGCGCGTCCGGATGGGTCCAGCTGGACAAAAACCCGGCCCAACGCGGGGACGCACCGCAAAAGCGGACGGCCGCGGCGTCCGGAACGATGCAAACCCGGCTCAAATCTAGGCCGGGTTTGCGTGGCCGCGGATGGCACGCGGCGTCCTCGCGTGTCACTTTGTCCGCGTGGTGGCCCACTGTCGGTGCCCCGATCCTATTAAATGTGGGTGGGAAGGGGACTGTCCCTATCCAGTCCCCACTTTCCACTCCGGCCGCACGCGCGAGCTCGAAGCTTCCGCGCCGCCATGGCCCCGAAGCGCGAGTTCGAGCCGTCCGCCAACGACCACGAGGCCGGCAGCAGCCGGCAAGTCGCGCCGCCGGCGTTCGCAATGGGGCCGCGGCGCCTCCCGACGCGACCGGATCTACGTCACCGTAGCGGTGGCGCGGATGTTGGGACGCCGGCGTCCCAATGCCGTGGGGACGTGCACCTCCCCACGGCGGCACTGAGCCCAGATCGGGTTCCGGTGCCGCCCATCCGGCTCGGCCGCGCCCGCTACGTCGAGATCCGGAGGCGCCGCGCTCAGCTGCCGGCGGACCTCCAGCAGGACCCCGCGTACGGCGACGCAAGTCCCAACTGGGACTTGTGGTTCGAGGTGGAGCACGATGCGCGCTGATACGTCTCCGACGTATCGATAATTTCTTATGTTCCATGCCACATTATTGATGTTATCTACATGTTTTATGCACACTTTATGTCATATTCGTGCATTTTCTGGAACTAACCTATTAACAAGATGCCGAAGTGCCGATTCTTTGTTTTCTGCTTTGTTTTTGGTTTGAGAAATCCTAGTAAGGAAATATTCTCGAATTGGACGAAATCAAAGCCCGGGGGCCTATTTTTCCACGAAGCTTCCGGAAGTCCGAAGACGAAGCGAAGTGGGGCCACGGGGTGCCCAAACCCTAGGGCGGCGCGGCCCACCCCCGGCCGCGCCGGCCTATGGTGTGGGGCCCTGTGCCCTCCTCGACTTGCCCTTCCGCCTACTTAAAGCCTCCGTGACGAAACCCCCGATGCGAGAGCCACGATACGGAAAACCTTCCGAGAGACGCCGCCAACGCCGATCCCATCTCGGGGATCCAGAGATCGCCTCCGGCACCTGCCGGAGAGGGGGAATCATCTCCGGAGGACTCTACGCCGCCATGGTCGCCTCCGGTGTGATGTGTGAGTAGTCTACCCCTGGACTATGGGTCCATAGCAGTAGCTAGATGGTTGTCTTCTCCCCATTGTGCTATCATTGTTGGATCTTGTGAGCTGCCTAACATGATCAAGATCATCTATCTGTAATTCTATATGTTGCGTTTGTTGGGATCCGATGAATAGAGAATACTTGTTATGTTGATTATCAAAGTTATATCTACGTGTTGTTTATGATCTTGCATGCTCTCCGTTACTAGTAGATGCTCTGGCCAAGTAGATGCTTGTAACTCCAAGAGGGAGTACTTATGCTCGATAGTGGGTTCATGCTGCATTGACACAGGACGATGTGAGAAAGTTCTAAGGTTGTGTTGTCTGTTGCCACTAGGGATAAAACATTGATGCTATGTCTAAGGATGTAGTTGTTGATTACATTACGCACCATACTTAATGCAATTGTCTGTTGCTTTGCAACTTAATCTTTGGAGGGGTTCGGATGATAACTTTGAAGGTGGACTTTTTAGGCATAGATGCATCTTTGGATGGCGGTCTATGTACTTTGTCGTAATGCCCAATTAAATCTCACTATACTCATCATGATATGTATGTGCATGGTCATGCTCTCTTTATTTGTCAATTGCCCAACTGTAATTTGTTCACCCAACATGCTTGTTTATCTTATGGGAGAGACACCTCTAGTGAACTGTGGACCCGGTCCAATTCTCTTTCTTGAAATACAATCTACTGCAATACTTGTTCTACTGTTTCCTGCAAACAATCATCTTCCACACAATACGGTTAATCCTTTGTTACAGCAAGCCGGTGAGATTGACAACCTCACTGTTTCGTTGGGGCAAAGTACTTTGGTTGTGTTGTGCAGGTTCCACGTTGGCGCCGGAATCCCTGGTGTTGCGCCGCACTACATCCCGCCGCCATCAACCTTCAACGTGCTTCTTGGCTCCTCCTGGTTCGATAAACCTTGGTTTCTTTCTGAGGGAAAACTTGCTGCTGTGCGCATCATACCTTCCTCTTGGGGTTCCCAACGAACGTGTGAGTTACACGCCATCAAGCTCTTTTCTCGGCGCCGTTGCCGGGGAGATCAAGACACGCTGCAAGGGGAGTCTCCACTTCTCAATCTCTTTACTTTGTTTTTGTCTTGCTTAGTTTTATTTACTACTTTGTTTGCTGCACTAAATCAAAATACAAAAAAATTAGTTGCTAGTTTTACTTTATTTGCTATCTTGTTCGCTATATCAAAAACACAAAAAAATTAGTTTACTTGCATTTACTTTTCTTATTTCATCATGTTTTCTTTTAATTTTACCACAAAAGACATACCGGTAGGACGTGGGTCTATAGTTGGGAGAAATAATATAGAAGAATTTTTCAATCATGTTAGTACCATTGAAAATTTTGAAGATAGACACTTGGTAGACCTTGCGCCTACTTATGAAATTGTTGCGCATTTAGTTACTTTGTTGGAGACTAAATTTGTTAATCTTAATCCTATAATCCAACACATGTTTCTCACACTTGGTGATATGGAAGAAGGGGAAAAGAAAGATTTTGTTTTAGAAACCCTTCTTAGAGAATTTGGTGGTCTAGCAAGAGAAGCTAGAAAGGTCTTTGCTAAATTTAATATGCTTGGTTCTCATACTAATTTTGTTAGTCTCCTTGAAAAGATGGACATGGGTAGAATAAGATACACTAATAATATTGATGATGGAGGGGAGATCAAAGCACCAATACCATGTAAACTCCTAGCTATGAATGATGCACTAGAAAATAACTATGCTTGGCTTGTTCCTGAAAATTTGTTTGATGAGAGTAGCACGCCTAAGACTAATGAAAAGGGAGATGCTAAAACTTATGTATCTAATATACTATGCCTGGTTGAGAAAACTCCACACCCCGCTGAGAATGTACCACCCTTTGATAATACTTGATGCACACTTTCTGCGCCTAGCTGAAAGGCGTTAAAGAAAAAGCGCTTATGGGAGACAACCCATGTTTTTACTTACAGTACTTTGTTTTTATTTTGTGTCTTGGAAGTTGTTTACTACTGTAGCAACCTCTCCTTATCTTAGTTTTGTGTTTTGTTGTGCCAAGTTAAGCCGTTGATAGAAAAGTAAGTACTAGATTTGGATTACTGCGCAGTTCCAGATTTCTTTGCTGTCACGAATCTGGGTCCACCTCCCTGTAGGTAGCTCAGAAAATTAAGCCAATTTACGTGCATGATCCTCAGATATGTACGCAACTTTCATTCAATTTCAGCATTTTCATTTGAGCAAGTCTGGTGCCATTTTAAAATTCGTCAATACGAACTGTTCTGTTTTGACAGATTCTGCCTTTTATTTCGCATTGCCTCTTTTGCTATGTTGGATGAATTTCTTTGATCCACTAATGTCCAGTAGCATTATGCAATGTCCAGAAGTGTTAAGAATGATTGTGTTACCTCTGAATATGTTAATTTTTTATTGTGCACTAACCCTCTAATGAGTTGTTTCGAGCTTGGTGTGGAGGAAGTTTTCAAGGATCAAGAGAGGAGTATGATGCAACATGATCAAGGAGAGTGAAAGCTCTAAGCTTGGGGATGCCCCGGTGGTTCACCCCTACATATATTAAGAAGACTCAAGCGTCTAAGCTTGGGGATGCCCAAGGCATCCCCTTCTTCATCGACAACATTATCAGGTTCCTCCCCTGAAACTATATTTTTATTCCATCACATCTTATGTGCTTTTTCTTGGAGCGTCGGTTTGTTTTTGTTTTTTGTTTTGTTTGAATAAAATGATCCTAGCATTCACTTTATGGGAGAGAGACACGCTCCGCTGTAGCATATGGACAAGTATGTCCTTGGTTTCTACTCATAGTATTCATGGCGAAGTTTCTCCTTCGTTAAATTGTTATATGGTTGGAATTGGAAAATGATACATGTAGTAATTGCTATTAATGTCTTGGGTAATGTGATACTTGGCAATTGTTGTGCTCATGATTAAGCTCTTGCATCATATGCTTTGCACCCATTAATGAAGAAATACATAGAGCATGCTAAAATTTGGTTTGCATATTTGGTTTCTCTAAGGTCTAGATAATTTCTAGTATTGAGTTTGAACAACAAGGAAGACGGTGTAGAGTCTTATAATGTTTTCAATATGTCTTTTATGTGAGTTTTGCTGCACCGGTTCATCCTTGTGTTTGTTTCAAATAAGCCTTGCTAGCCTAAACCTTGTATCGAGAGGGAATACTTCTCATGCATCCAAAATACTTGAGCCAACCACTATGCCATTTGTGTCCACCATACCTACCTACTACATGGTATTTTCCGCCATTCCAAAGTAAATTGCTTGAGTGCTACCTTTAAAATTCCATCATTCACCTTTGCAATATATAGCTCATGGGACAAATAGCTTAAAAACTATTGTGGTATTGAATATGTAATTATGCACTTTATCTCTTATTAAGTTGCTTGTTGTGCGATAACCATGTTCACTGGGGACGCCATCAACTATTCATTGTTAAATTTCATGTGAGTTGCTATGCATGTCCGTCTTGTCTGAAGTAAGAGAGATCTACCACCTTATGGTTAAGCATGCATAATGTTAGAGAAGAACATTGGGCCGCTAACTAAAGCCATGATCCATGGTGGAAGTTTCAGTTTTGGACATATATCCTCAATCTCAAATGAGAAAATTATTAATTGTTGTTACATGCTTATGCATAAAATAGGAGTCCATTATCTGTTGTCTATGTTGTCCCGGTATGGATGTCTAAGTTGAAGAATAATCAATAGCGAGAAATCCAATGCGAGCTTTCTCCTTAGACCTTTGTACAGGCGGCATAGAGGTGCCCCTTTGTGACACTTGGTAAAAACATATGCATTGTGATGATCCGGTAGTCCAAGCTAATTAGGACAAGGTGCGGGCACTATTAGTACACTATGCATGAGGCTTGCAACTTATAAGATATAATTTACATGATGCATATGCTTTATTACTACCGTTGACAAAATTGTTTCATGTTTTCAAAATCAAAGCTCTAGCACAAATATAGCAATCGATGCTTTTCCTCTATGGAGGACAATTCTTTTTACTTTCAATGTTGAGTCAGTTCACCCATTTCTCTCCACCTCAAGAAGCAAACACTTGTGTGAACTGTGCATTGATTCCTACATATTTGCTTATTGCACTTATTATATTACTCTATGTTGACAATATCCATGAGATATACATGTTACAAGTTGAAAGCAACCGCTGAAACTTAATCTTCTTTTGTGTTGCTTCAATGCTTTTACTTTGAATTATTGCTTTATGAGTTAACTCTTATGCAAGACTTATTGATGCTTGTCTTGAAGTGCTATTCATGAAAAGTCTTTGCTTTATGATTCACTTGTTTACTCATGTCATATACATTGTTTTGATCGCTGCATTCACTACATATGCTTTACAAATAGTATGATCAAGATTATGATGGCATGTCTCTCCAGAAATTATACGTGTTATCGTTTTACCGCTCGGACGAGCAGAACTAAGCTTGGGGATGCTGATACGTCTCCGACGTATCGATAATTTCTTATGTTCCATGCCACATTATTGATGTTATCTACATGTTTTATGCACACTTTATGTCATATTCGTGCATTTTCTGGAACTAACCTATTAACAAGATGCCGAAGTGCCGATTCTTGTTTTCTCATTGTTTTTGGTTTCAGAAATCCTAGTAAGGAAATATTCTCGGAATTGGACGAAATCAAAGCCTGTGGGCCTATTTTTCCACGAAGCTTCCAGAAGTCCGAAGACGAAACGAAGTGGGGCCACAGGGTGCCCAAACCCTAGGGCGGCGCGGCCCACCCCCTGGCCACGCCGGCCTATGGTGTGGGGCCCCTGTGCCCCCTCCTGACTTGCCCTTCCGCCTACTTAAAGCCTCCGTGACGAAACCCCCAGTACCGAGAGCCACGATACGGAAAACCTTCCAGAGACGCCGCCAACGCCGATCCCATCTCGGGGGATCCAGGAGATCGCCTCCGGCACCCGCCGGAGAGGGGAATCATCTCCGGGAGGACTCTACGCCGCCATGGTCGCCTCCGGTGTGATGTGTGAGTAGTCTACCCCTGGACTATGGGTCCATAGCAGTAGCTAGATGGTTGTCTTCTCCCCATTGTGCTATCATTGTTGGATCTTGTGAGCTGCCTAACATGATCAAGATCATCTATCTGTAATTCTATATGTTGCGTTTGTTGGGATCCGATGAATAGAGAATACTTGTTATGTTGATTATCAAAGTTATATCTACGTGTTGTTTATGATCTTGCATGCTCTCCGTTACTAGTAGATGCTCTGGCCAAGTAGATGCTTGTAACTCCAAGAGGGAGTACTTATGCTCGATAGTGGGTTCATGCCCGCATTGACACCGGACAGTGTGACAAAAAGTTCTAAGGTTGTGTTGTGCTGTTGCCACTAGGGATAAAACATTGATGCTATGTCTAAGGATGTAGTTGTTGATTACATTACGCACCATACTTAATGCAATTGTACATTTGCTTTGCAACTTAATACTGGAGGGGTTCGGATGATAACTTTGAAGGTGGACTTTTTAGGCATAGATGCATGCTGGATGGCGGTCTATGTACTTTGTCGTAATGCCCAATTAAATCTCACTATACTCATCATGATATGTATGTGCATGGTCATGCTCTCTTTATTTGTCAATTGCCCAACTGTAATTTGTTCACCCAACATGCTGTTTATCTTATGGGAGAGACACCTCTAGTGAACTGTGGACCCCGGTCCAATTCTCTTTACTGAAATACAATCTACTGCAATACTTGTTCTACTGTTTTCTGCAAACAATCATCTTCCACACAATACGGTTAATCCTTTGTTACAGCAAGCCGGTGAGATTGACAACCTCACTGTTTCGTTGGGGCAAAGTATTTTGGTTGTGTTGTGCAGGTTCCACGTTGGCGCCGGAATCCCTGGTGTTGCGCCGCACTACATCCCGCCGCCATCTACCTTCAACGTGCTTCTTGGCTCCTCCTGGTTCGATAAACCTTGGTTTCTTTCTGAGGGAAAACTTGCTGCTGTGCGCATCATACCTTCCTCTTGGGGTTCCCAGCGAACGTGTGAGTTACACGCCATCACGCGCCGGCGCACATGCTTCACATCCGCGACGGCGCGGCCTCGCGCGCAGCCAGGCACACCTGCTAGGCGGGCTGGCCGCCACCCCGGCGGCCTCTACATCAACGAGCCCGCGCCCCAGCCCCAGCCGCAGCCGCAGCCGCAGCCCCAGGAGGAGGAGAACGACCCGGAGCTGCAGGCGGCGCTCGCGGCGTCCCGCGAGCAGCAGGACCTCGACGAGCTGGCCAAATGGCCGCACCTCGCCGAGGCGCTGCGCACCTCCGCGCTGGAGGAGGCGGCCAGGAAGGCCCAGGAGGACGCCCAGGCGGAGGCGTGGGCCTTCTGTAGGATAACGTTGCATAGAAAACAAAAATTTTCCTACCGCGAACACGAAATCCAAGCTAAGATGCAATCTAGAAGACGGTAGCAACGAGGGGATTATCGAGTCTCACCCTTGAAGAGATTCCAAAGCCTACAAGATGAGGCTCTTGTTGCTGCGGTAGACGTTCACTTGCCGCTTGCAAAAGCGCGTAGAAGATCTTGATCACGATCGGTTCCGGCGCCACGAACGGGCAGCACCTCCGTACTCGGTCACACGTTCGGTTGTTGATGAAGACGACGTCCACCTCCCCGTTCCAGCGGGCAGCAGAAGTAGTAGCTCCTCTTGAATCCGACAGCACGACGGCGTGGTGTCGGTGGTGGTGGAGAAGTCCGGCAGAGCTTCGCTAAGTGTGCGGGACGTGGTGGAGGAGAGAGGCCGCTAGGGTTTGGGGAGAGGGGGCGCCGACCACTATAGGGGTGCGGCCACCTTGTGGTTCTTGGGTGGCCGGCCCCCTCCCCTTGGCCCCTCTTTATATAGGTGGAACCCCAAGTGTTGGTCTCCAAGTCTTCGAATAAGACCCGAACCAAAAACCTTCCATATGGTGGGGAAACCTACCCAAGCTAGGAGTCCCACTAGAGGTGGGGTTTTCACCTCCCATATGGGGGGGTGGCCGGCCCCCTAAGGGGGGGTCCACTTGGGACTCCTCCCCCACTAGGGTTGGCCGGCCATGGAGGTGGAGTCCCATGGGACTCCACCTTCCTTGGTGGTTTCTTCCGGACTTTTCTAGAACCTTCTAGAACCTTCCATAGAACCTTCCGCATCATTTTAATTCACATAAAATGACATCCAATATATGAATCTTATTCTCCGGACCATTCCGGAACTCCTCGTGATGTCCGGGATCTCATCCGGGACTCCGAACAAATATTCGAACTCCATTCCATATTCAAGTTCTACCATTTCAACATCCAACTTTAAGTGTGTCACCCTACGGTTCGTGAACTATGCGGACATGGTTGAGTACTCACTCCGACCAATAACCAATAGCGGGATCTGGAGATCCATAATGGCTCCCACATATTCAACGATGACTTTAGTGATCGAATGAACCATTCACATACGATACCAATTCCCTTTGTCTCGCGATATTTTACTTGTCCGAGGTTTGATCTTCGGTATCACTCTATACCTTGTTCAACCTCGTCTCCTGACAAGTACTCTTTACTCGTACCGTGGTATGTGGTCTCTTATGAACTCATTCATATGCTTGCAAGACATTAGACGACATTCCACCGAGAGGGCCCAGAGTATATCTATCCGTCATCGGGATGGACAAATCCCACTGTTGATCCATATGCCTCAACTCATACTTTCCGGATACTTAATCCCACCTTTATAACCACCCATTTACGCAGTGGCGTTTGATGTAATCAAAGTACCTTTCCGGTATAAGTGATTTACATGATCTCATGGTCGAAAGGACTAGGTAACTATGTATCGAAAGCTTATAGCAAATAACTTAATGACGTGATCTTATGCTACGCTTAATTGGGTGTGTCCATTACATCATTCATATAATGACATAATCTTGTTATTAATAACATCCTATGTTCATGATCACGAAACCATGATCATCTATTAATCAACAAGCTAGTTATAAAGAGGCTTACTAGGGACTCTTTGTTGTTCACATAACACACATGTATCAATGTTTCAGTTAATACAATTATAGCATGGTATGTAAACATTATCATAAACACAAAGATATATTATAATAACCATTTTATTATTGCCTCTTGGGCATATCTCCAACAGTCTCTCACTTGCACTAGAGTCAATAATCTAGTTTACATTTGTAAAGATATAACACCTTGGCCTTCTGGTGCTTTATCATGTTTTGCTCACGGGAGAGGTTTTAGTCAACGGATCTGACACGCTCAGAAACGTATGTATTTTGCAATTCATTTGCGTCTCAACGCATCACTCATTTCCAAATGAGTCGGCATTAAATATGTTTGGTCTTCTGGTGGAACCTTAATTCCTTGGTCTGAAATAAGTCACTAATATTGTCACACACAATATAGCTTCAAAGTTCTGACACTATTGGAACTACACCAAGTTCTCAAAGAACTTCTTGACTTTAACATCCTCAGTCATTGTCAAAACAATGACATAATCTGCCTTCGTTTGTAGAATCCGTCACAACATTTAGAACTCATCTAAATCTAACATAGACAACTTCTATCTCATTGTGCTACCTTTTAAACAACACTTAGTCTAATTTGAGATTGAAATTTTATTTTCATATGTGACAAAACAAATATCGTTGCAACACCTTACAGTGATTTGTTTGTCATTTCTCCATACAAAACTATATATATATATCCTTGGTTCTTCTTAAGTACTCAAGGATATTCTTTACTGCTTTTTAAATTGATCATCACATGAATCATTCTGGTATATGCTCCTAACTCTTTAGAGCACAGGACATCTGATTTTGTACATATTCTTCGTGATCTAAATCACTCATGTGTTTTTACTCATCGAGTGTCAGATACACTTAAGTCTTGTTAAAACTTCACATGACAAGAACATTTTCTTAATATTTATATATTGAACTATTTCAATATCCATTCTATGTACTTTGACTTAAACATATTATGTGTTTCAATCTATCTTCATAGATCTTGATACAAAATTTGTTTCAGTCCATATCCTTTCATTGAAGTTAATTTCTCAATGAAACCTTTTAATCAAGTATATAATTACATCATTTATAACCAACTATATGTCTTCTACATAAGTATTATAAATATGTCTCAGCGCTCCCACTTAATTTCTTGCAAATGCAAGCCTCTTCATCGTCTCTGGTGAAATCAAAAACTCTTTGACTATTTCATCCGGTGAAGATTCCAACTCCGTGATACTCACTTTATCCAATTGAAGTTCGTATACCTATCTAGTATTCTACGGACTAGCAAAACAATTGGTTGTATCTTGTATACACTTCTAATACACACTTCTGTTAAGTAGTGTATTTTGCCATCCTACTAGCATATCTCATAAAAGAAATATGTAGTGATTACTAGAATAATCCATATAGACTATAAGCATTGCTACGGAAGATCTAATCTTGTCGTAGTCAACTCTTTGAACTTTGTCGTAAACAACTTTTCGACAAGTCAAGCTTCTTCAAAGATATTTCATCCAAGTCCATCAATTTTATAGATCCATTTACTTTCAAAAAGTATTCATCTATCATGGATTTCATGGCGTATAGCCATTTTAACGGAGTCAGGGCCCATCATAACTTCTTTGTTTGTAGTTGGTTTATCATTGTTCAAAAACAATCCTTTGTCCACAAATCATTTATTTGATCACAAAGTAAACCATACCTGCAAGGTTCAATATGTACTTTGATCTTCATGGCTAAAAACACTTTGTAGTCATGGGAGCCATGATCGTCGTGGTCGCTTCCGGAACCAATTCCGATGCTGCGCTACTCTGATCATTATGCTCAGGTTCATAAATCTTATCAAATTATATTGTCCTCCCACTCAAATACTTCACTAGAAACAATTTCTCGGAAATAAGAAACATTGACAAACACTTTTGTCTTTGTCTCGTGGGAAGAATTCCCAATTAAATCTTTGGGATAACCAACAAAGACATTCATCCGATTTTGGTTGTAAACTCTTAGACCAAAATTTAAAGAAAGGACTATAAGGGTTTATACCTATGCCATAACTCGTATGGTGTCATTTCAACGGATCATGATGATGCTCTATTTAGTGTAAAAGCGGTAGTCACTAAAGCATAATCCACAAAAATATAATAGCATCAATATTTTATCTCATCATTAACCCAACAAGGTTTGGATACATCTCTCGGATACTCCATCATCACTATGATACTCCAAGAAACGTGAGTTGTAGAACAATTTCATAACTCTCTTAGATGTTCGCTAAAACTCGTAATTTCAAATATTTCTACCATGATCCAATCATAGATATTTTACTTTTCTATTACGATGATTTCCACCTCATGCTGAAATTTATTTGAATCCATTCAAATGTTTCAAACTTCTTCCTTATCGAATATATCCACATATATATACTCAATTCATTGTTGGAAGTTTTCATGAAGTAGAAGAATCTCCCGCACACAACTATGCCCAGTGAACTACATACATCATCATGTATGTTTCCACTAAGTTAGTTGCCCGTTCAACTCTTGGCCTATGAACGGTATTTCAGTCATTCTCTTTAGAAAAGATTTGCAAGCGCCAAACGATTCAAAAATCGAATGACTCCAAAATCCATTTGCATGGAGTTCCTTCATGCGTTCCTTTCTAACATGACCTAAATGGCGGTTCCACAAATAAGTGGAATTCAAATCATTTGCCTTATGGCATTTTAGCGTCAGTGTTATGTATGTGTGTTTCACCATTAAGATTTATAATAACTTATCCATCGTACATGGAGTAATGTCATAATTTGAACAACTCATTGTTTTCATTTGACCAGAGCAAAATAACAATTATTAAGTTCTTTATTATAAATTCTAAGGGCTAGATAGGATGCCAACGACGAACATAATAACACTTTATTTTTGTTCCAGAAGTGCATTCCTATCATATTCCTTGTCAGTCACTTAGGCCATTGTATTCTTGTATTGCGTTGTTTTGTATGACATTTCATACCAACCAATATGGTACTAATACCCAAGAATTTCATTGTGTGACCAAACTAGGAATCAAATGAACGCTGGTGACCAGATGGGTAGCTACGCACGCATAGAGAGACCGACGCGTGTCTAACACCGTTTATTTCTCTGTGAGCGTGTCAGCATTGTTAAGTCCCCACCGTTGCATGTGACTGGCTTGGCCTGAAAAGGAATCTTCAACAGTGAGCCATGCAAGGCAGAAGAAAACATATCGATCCCTCCAAACCAGCCTGCATTCTCTATATATCTAACAAGTGCATGCACGTAATGGTGTGGGCTCCATTAGCATGTCTGCATCTGCATTCCAACTTTGGATACACACGAAATGATTGGAGGCCTCGAATGGTTGTGGCTAGGTCATGCCATGCTGCCTTAGCTATTCTTCGATCAATTGCAATAGAGCTAATACGTATGTACATACGCTGATGTTCCATGACCACACGCACTTGCAGGTCGACGACGGCTCGGACGAGAAGCCCGTGAGCAAGGACCGGCCGGTGGCGAGGAAGTGGAAGTATTGGGATCCATACAAGCCAGCTGACGTGAAGAGCGATTTTGCACCTTGAGCTGCCCGACAACACCTGTAGCCGGCCTCCTCGATCGCCGCCAGACTTTCTTTTCACACGCCAAACCATTAGATCGGTCAAGGTTTCCTCCTAACAAACGTACTTCACCTGCAAAAAGATCTGGGCCCGGGGCCCCAACCATGCCATAGTTTTCTCGTCAAAATATACTGAGAATCACAAGGAGCAGGTCACATACCATAGCTTTCTCGTCAGTAGCACACACGAGGCTAGTTCAAGCCGCAAAAGCAGATTCCATGCCGTTTGTTCGCCGTCAGTGATGGCAGAATCTCAAAGCAAATCCTGTGGTAGAGGGACTATGCGTAGCTACCCATCTGCTCACCGAATTCACTCTCTACAACCATAACATGTATATCATGTATATACACCTGAGCTAGACTTTCTAGTCTTCTCTTTTCTTTCTGCCAAAATATCTTTTCTAGTTTCTCTTTTAGCTTTCCTCATTATTCAGAAAATACTTCACCTTCAATAACTTCTAGGTTTGTTGGTCAAATACCAATAACCTTGAGGTTCTTACTTTGAAGTTGATCTTCATATGACAAGTGTTTCAGATTTCACTATTAGTAACTTTGTAATATGATGAACAATTTCACTCATAATTTTATACATCATATCATGACGACTTTTCCGAGACCATGTCTGTACATGCTAGGCTCGTAAAGTTTAACCTCAGTATTCGCATGTGCAAATCTGGCTTGCACCCGTTGTATGCACACGTAGAATCTATAACACCCGATCATCACGTGATGCTACGAAACGACGAGTCTTAGCAACGGTGCATACTAAGGACGATCACTTCATGGATATGCGAATATCGTTAGTGCCCCAATAGTTGGAGGATTGGGACGCCTTGCGTCTTCAACCTTCCTACATTCCCATAAAACTTATGAGTTTATGTAGTCTCACCAAATTATATTCTATCATCTTGCAATAAGGTCTTAGATATCACATATATCTCATACCTTGATTATTTCTGAAAACTAAATTTTCAGCTCCTTACTTTTCAAACAAATTTGAATTTCAAGTTTCACGGAGACAAGATAACTTTAGGTACTAATTGAAACCATAGCTCTCTGAATCAACAATGTGAGGTTTACTAAAAGTTTGAAATAGGACTTAATCATTTCTTGATTCTTTAACAATACGGTACCAATCCGTAAAGTTTCTTGTCAGATTTTAACAGTATTTCTATCTCAATAACAAGACTAGCGCATGGTAGAAAAACGGATGCCAATACTACAAATTAATTCAAAATACTACTCAAACTATGTTTATGATAATTAGTTCATATTTTAATCTAATTACTAATGAACTCCCACTTAATACAACATCCCTCATAGTTGTTAAGTGGTACATGATCCACATCCACTACACTAAAACCGATCATCACGTGAGATGATGTAGCTTCAATGGTGAACATCAACATGTTGATCATATCATTCATATGACTCGTGTTCAACCTTTCGGTTTCCGTTGTCCCGAGGCCATGTCTGTACATGCTAGGCTCGTCAATCAAACCCAAGTATTCCGCGTGTGCAACATGGCTTACACCCATTGTATGTGAACGTTGAGTCTATCACATCCGATCATCACGAGATGCTTCGAAACGACGAACTGTGCAACGGTGCATACGAGGGGAGAACACTTTATTATCTTGATATTAATGTGAGGGATCATCTTATAATGCTACCGTCGCGATCTAAGCAAAATAAGATGCATAAAGGATTAACATCACATGCAATTCATATGTGATATGATATGGCCCTTTAGTCTTTGCGCCTTCGATCTTCATCTCCAAAGCACGGACATGATCTCCATCATCAACGGGCATGATCTCCATCATCGTCGGCGTAGCGTCAAGGTCCATGGCGCCGTCTTCATGATTGTTCACCTCATGTAGCAACTATTACAACTACTTTGAAATACTACTCAACATGAAATTTAAAGACAACCATAAGGCTCCTGTCGGTTGCCACAATACAATAATGATCATCTCATACATATTCATCATCACATCATGGCCATATCACATCACCAAACCCTGCAAAAACAAGTTAGACGTCTCTAATTTGGTTTGCATATTTTACGTGGTTTAGGGTTTTCGAGAGAGATCTAATCTACCTACGAACATGAACCACAACGGTGATACTAATGTTGTCAATAGAAGAGTAAATTAAATCTTCACTATAGTAGGAGAGACAGACACCCGCAAAGCCTCTTATGCAATACTAGTTGCATGTCGAACGAGGAACAAGTCTCATGAACGCGGTCATGTAAAGTTAGTCCGAGCCGCTACATCCCACTATGCCATAAAGATGCAAAGTACTCAACTAAAGATAACAAGAGCATCAACGCCCACAAAACCATTGTGTTCTACTCGTGCAACCATCTATGCATAGACACGGCTCTGATACCACTATAGGATAACGTTGCATAGAAAATAAAAATTTTCCTACCGCGAACACGAAATCCAAGCCAAGATGCAATCTAGAAGACGGTAGCAACGAGGGGATTATCGAGTCTCACCCTTGAAGAGATTCCAAAGCCTACAAGATGAGGCTCTTGTTGCTGCGGTAGACGTTCACTTGCCGCTTGCAAAAGCGCGTAGAAGATCTTGATCACGATCGGTTCCGGCGCCACGAACGGGCAGCACCTCCGTACTCGGTCACACGTTCGGTTGTTGATGAAGACGACGTCCACCTCCCCGTTCCAGCGGGCAGCGGAAGTAGTAGCTCCTCTTGAATCCGACAGCACGACGGCGTGGTGTCGGTGGTGGTGGAGAAGTCCGGCAGAGCTTCGCTAAGTGTGCGGGACGTGGTGGAGGAGAGAGGCCGCTAGGGTTTGGGGAGAGGGGGCGCCGGCCACTATAGGGGTGCGGCCACCTTGTGGTTCTTGGGTGGCCGGCCCCCTCCCCTTGGCCCCTCTTTATATAGGTGGAACCCCAAGTGTTGGTCTCCAAGTCTTCGAATAAGACCCGAACCAAAAACCTTCCATATGGTGGGGAAACCTACCCAAGCTAGGAGTCCCACTAGAGGTGGGGTTTCCACCTCCCATATAGGGGGGTGGCCGGCCCCCTAAGGGGGAGTCCACTAGGGACTCCTCCCCCACTAGGTTTGGCCGGCCATGGAGGTGGAGTCCCATGTGGACTCCACCTTCCTTGGTGGTTTCTTCCGGACTTTTCTAGAACCTTCTAGAACCTTCCATAGAACCTTCCGCATCATTTTAATTCACATAAAATGACATCCTATATATGAATCTTATTCTCCGGACCATTCCGGAACTCCTCGTGATGTCCGGGATCTCATCCGGGACTCCGAACAAATATTCGAACTCCATTCCATATTCAAGTTCTACCATTTCAACATCCAACTTTAAGTGTGTCACCCTACGGTTCGTGAACTATGCGGACATGGTTGAGTACTCACTCCGACCAATAACCAATAACGGGATCTGGAGATCCATAATGGCTCCCACATATTCAACGATGACTTTAGTGATCGAATGAACCATTCACATACGATACCAATTCCCTTTGTCTCGCGATATTTTACTTGTCCGAGGTTTGATCTTCGGTATCACTCTATACCTTGTTCAACCTCGTCTCCTGACAAGTACTCTTTACTCGTACCGTGGTATGTGGTCTCTTATGAACTCATTCATATGCTTGCAAGACATTAGACGACATTCCACCGAGAGGGCCCAGAGTATATCTATCCGTCATCGGGATGGACAAATCCCACTGTTGATCCATATGCCTCAACTCATACTTTCCGGATACTTAATCCCACCTTTATAACCACCCATTTACGCAGTGGCGTTTGATGTAATCAAAGTACCTTTCCGGTATAAGTGATTTACATGATCTCATGGTCGAAAGGACTAGGTAACTATGTATCGAAAGCTTATAGCAAATAACTTAATGACGTGATCTTATGCTACGCTTAATTGGGTGTGTCCATTACATCATTCATATAATGACATAATCTTGTTATTAATAACATCCTATGTTCATGATCACGAAACCATGATCATCTATTAATCAACAAGCTAGTTATAAAGAGGCTTACTAGGGACTCTTTGTTGTTCACATAACACACATGTATCAATGTTTCAGTTAATACAATTATAGCATGGTATGTAAACATTATCATAAACACAAAGATATATTATAATAACCATTTTATTATTGCCTCTTGGGCATATCTCCAACACCTTCCTCGAGCTGGCGCGCCGTCAGGAGGAGGCTACGCGTCAGGCGGCGCTCCGGGAGGAGGAGGAGCGCCGGGCCGCGCGCCTGGCGGAGGAGGAGCGCCTGGCCACGCTCCGGCTACAGGCGGAGCTGCAGGCCGCAGCGGAGGAGCAGCTCCGGCGGGAGTCCGCGCGGAGGGCACGGCTGCGCAGGCCGGCGAGCCCGCCGAACCCGCACTCCGCACAGGAAAGGGCGCGGTGGGAGCCCTGGCCGGAGTCCCCGGTGCCCTCCGGCGTGTCGAGCCGGAACAGCGCGTCGCCGCCGGGGGGCGTCGTCGTCATCGACGCCGACGATGACGAGTACTACTGGGGGTAGTACTGCCGGCGGCCACCGTGCTCGCAAACCCTGTCTAGGGTTTCTTTCTTTTTTTAGTTTAAAGCCCATATATGGCTTTCTTTTGTGTAAAAATTGCCCAAAATAGGGCTAAGTTTAATTAACCACTAGTTTAATGTTATTTTTGGCTGTTTTCTTTTTTTATTTTTATTTTTGTTATTTTAATTACATATGCGGTGCGTCCGCGCGTTGGGCGCAGCGTGCGACCCAAACGGACACGCGGACGCGGGGCGCTGTCCGGGTGTCCGTTCGGCCACCCAAACGGCCCAAAACGGACGGCCCAGCGCGTCCGTTTGGGTCGCCCGGTTGGAGATGCCCTAAGGTTCCATGGTCAGTAAGCTGGGGATGTACTTACATAGATTGATCACCTTCTTTTAGCTAAACGCCCAAACCCGATGACCAACCGTTCAACCAACCCTCTTGTTTATATGTGATATGCATATCCTTTTCATCCCAGAATAATCTCCAAGTTCTTCTTCTTTAGAAGGTTCCATCTGATCGCCGCTGGGCCCGGAGACCAAGGGAAGAAAAGTCTTCATTGGTGATTTGATTTCAACCTTGTTTAGAATAGATGCAACCGAAGTCAAATGTGTCGAAAAGCAAGGGTCGCTAGTTATTTGGCCATATATAAATTGGTAGGTGGTGTAGTACAGAGAACTAATGTTAACTAGGTAGTAGATCATCATCTCACATGCCGTCTCTTGTCCTTTGCAAAACAAGTAAAGGTGCCATCGAATTTAAGACTTGACTATGGGCGCCTCTGTATTGCTATATTTGATTTCAAATGCGCCATGTAGTTTGTTTGTGTTTTAAATCCCTGTTCTAAAGGTTCTTTCCCGCTTTAGTTGTAATATTTTTTTGTTGCTCAAAACAATTTATTTACCAAATGCTACATCACATGGAAATTCCTCCAGCAAACCAATAACCACCGATTGGTTCCGGTATAATTGTGTAAGTGTGTCTATGTCTCCACAAATAAATTAGCTAGATAGGTAATATCCTAAGGAAAAAGTTGGATAATTAAACTGGACCGATCTTCTCTTTTGTCAAAGAAAAGCGGGTCACTATAGTGTTCTAGTGTCCTTGGTGTCATCGGAACTGCGTAGTTTTCAACGCAGACGCGTTGGCTCAAGTAATCATCTTGAAGATCAGGATCGACTTCGAGTCGTGCCGCTTTGTAGGGCTGCTCCCACATGTGTTTGCCCCTCCTCCCCCCCTCCCCAAGAAAAGCCGGTGACTCTGGTGTTGTAGCGTCCTTGGTGTTATCAGAATTACATAGTTTTCAACGAAGAGATGCATTGGCTCAAGTGGTCACCTAGAAGATTAGGACCGACTTCGAGTCATGACGCTTTGTAGGGCTACTCCTAGGAGATGTGTTTGGTAAATATGCATTGGGTCAAGTGGTCACCTAGAAGAGTAGGATCGACTTCGATTCATGCTGCTTTGTAGGGCTGTTCCTAGCCCCCGAACTACGTCGAGAGGGGATTGCTACCCCTTGTTGTCGTGTCTGGATGTTCTAAATGGTGTTGTAAACTTGTAATATGCCAATTGGCATATAAGGTAAGCAACGTGTAGGTTACTCGTGCAATGCGGCTAGTAACCATAAGATTACTTAACCATCAATCTATCCGCGACTCAAAAGATAAAACAGAACATTTCATATTAAATCATGTGTTGTTGGTCACGGTCTCACGGAGATATTGCATGAGAATCTGCTAGGTCAAATCAATCTTCTTTTTCACGAGCGGAATGGTGAAGAACAAAAGCGGCAAGCAACTAGGTCATTTGCGTTACACCACACTATTACAGGTATCACTATTCCTAGCTTCAGATGATGCGTGTTTAACGCACAGACGGCAGAGCGTTTGCTTGCTACGAAATTTAACAAATATAGAAAGACTAATGCAAGCACATGGAATGGAAGCGAAAGGGAACAGAGATCGGCTCAATTTAATTTGACGTCACAAGAGGATATAGTGCATACGTGTACCATGAGAACAAGGACCGGGCAACTGATCGCAAATGCTTTTGCTTTTGTTTTCTTCGAGCCCAAAGGTGCAGGTAAGCAGGATATTGGTCAGAATACGAGCGGCTGCTCCCCACGAGAACAAGTCCACGTTTCGAAAGAACATTTTGGATGGAATCGGTCAATTTTTCTAATGTACCAACTTTCAGAGATCAAAGTCTACATTGACCTGACCTATACATAGCTTGGCTGATCAATATTGGTTGGGCGGATTTAAAAAGATCACACCTTGGACTTACTCACGATTTTTTTTTTTTGAGCTGATGGACTGGATGATCTAGAAAGGAATGAATGGAAAAGCTGGTCCCATTTACGTCGAAGATTGAGCAAACTGGCCCATTCAGAACCTTATGCAGTTATGCTTATGCAAGCCTTTGTAGGCTAAGCCCAACACGTCGAATCAAAGATGTTTTGAGGTAAAATAGTCCTGCCGCCATCTAAAAAAAAGAGCACTAGCGCAAAAGAAAAACAAACTGTTTTATAATGCACAAAAGGCAAAAAAAAAAAACTTATACCTGTCCAGTGATCCAAGAAAAAAATTGGGCAGCACTATAAAAAGTCTCTCGTGCTGCAAATATAAGACACCGAATGAGCGCTCTAAATGAAGGGCAACCCAACTGCCATGCTGAAATGTTCGCGTTGCGCACAAGCCAAATTCTGGCCGTTCACGGCACCACCGCCCCTCCCATCCTTTTCGACCTTCCCTTCATGGCAGGCGATCTTCCTCGCCATTGCCAACCACCGCCGCCACCGTGTCGAACTCGATGGTCGCCCCTTTCTGCCGCTAGGTATTTTCAGCCGTCATGAAGGAGGAGAAGTCATCATTGTCGCTGCCTCCTCCGCGGCACCTCTCGTACATGGCGTACGCCGCCACCATGCACTCGAAGGTTGTCCATGTACTCCTCGCTGATACACTTGGCCTCGAGGCGTTCCCATGCCTCACGGTCCTCCCTCGTGAGATGGACCGCGCGGCCACGGTGGGGCGGCGCGACGAGCTCCGTCACAGGCTCGTCGGAGCCGAGTGGGAAGTTGAGTGCGTCGCAGTCGGTGTCGTGGAGGCGGATGTTCTCGACCTTGTGCCTCCCTGCCACCTGAGCCGCCGACTGAAATGTGTCGAGCCAGATGCGTCGGCCGGTGTTCCGGCCGGTGATCTCGGCCACCCATGTTCCCCACTCGCGCTGTCGTACGCCGTGGTAGCGGCTATGCAGTGGCGGTGGGAGGTCGTCGAGTGACATAGGCATCCCAAATGGGCCTGCCGAAGATAGTACCCGGGGTTTACTGAAGGCCCACTACCCGAAAAATAAGAAGATTCGGGAGCCCAAGATATATCAAGGAAAGTCAAGAGTTGTAATAGGAAGTGTTATTTGTAATCTGGCGGGATGAGTTAGAAACCGTTCCGGATTATGTAACTTGTATAGCACGAATCCCTCGGCTCTACCTCCTATATAAAGGGGGAGCCGAGGGACGAAGAGGGAATCGAATCATTATCTGCAAACCCTAATTTTCATAATCGTCGAGTACTTTTCGGCTGAAACCTTCGAGATCTACTTACCCTCTACTTCCAACTAAACCCTAGCCTACAATCCATAGGCATTGACAAGTTGATACCTTGTCAATTGGCGCCGTCTGTGGGAATTAGAGGCGTAAGGATCTGATCTCGATGGCACGTTCAAGATCTTCGACATCATCAACTGCAAGCAACACAATGGATCGAGGTAAACAGATCGCTGCTGGTCTTGTCGATTTTGTTCCTCACCCACCCTCCCGTTTGGATGCATATGCGTATCTGGCGGAGCCCATGGAGATGACGTTCGGAAGGTTTCACTTTCGCGTCGAGAAGGAAGGATCGTATCGTGTCGAGGTTCCGATTTCGTCGGGATCGTTGAAGGTCGATTCCGATTTTTCAAGCTATACGTCGTCAACCGAGTCAGGAGAAGAAGAAACTTCGGCGACACGCTACATCAGCACCAGAACAAGAGAGAAACTCGCCAAGATCTTCAACGACATGTCGTTTGAGTCATCTGCGGACTCATATATAAGCGATGGCTCAAGCGATGTCGACAGTTACGACTTCATCGACAAATCTATCACAGTGGGCAAGGTCTTCATCAATCTCAACGATGATGTCACCAAACCCAACGTAGATCTGAGTACAAAGTATCATCAGATTTACGCCATTGAAGATCAAGAGGAGACATCTGAGGCTTTCGACAGTCTGGGAAATCCATACGTCGATCCCTCCAATCTGCGACAAGGCCTGGGCAACAAATACGTCGGGCCAGAGCCGCGAGATAGAGTTCAACTTTCACAAGCAGCGTGGGACAGAGCCGCGAGAGCTATGAACGGCACAGAACCAATGGCTACCACAGCCACACCAGAAGAATTGCAAGCATATCAATATAGGCTCGCACGAGCTGCCAGGGAATTGGAAAAACAGACAGCTGAGTTGAACAGGAGGAAGGAGGCAGCTTCTGCATCCAGCAGGAGAAGGGCAGATCTGAGTCGACAATCTAGAACTTCGGGTGATAGCCACAGGGAGGCTCGGAACAGAGGAAGATCAAGGTTACAACACATACCCGAAGCAGAAAGAGAGCACTTGGTTCAAAACCTCGACATGTCCTTTATGTCGATAGACACAAGAGGAAACATTATCCCTAAGACACCAGAAGCTGGGTATATGGTGACACAAGCTTTTATCCTCGCGTCTAAACCACCTCCAGGTGATCCAAGGGAAACACTATACAATATGGCGATAGCAGGAGTTGGAGCTATGGGGACAGCGTTCGTTTCAACGCCTACCGAAGGAACAGCAAGGCAAAATAGTCCACGACCTGCAGCAGCAACGGCGGCAGCCCCTGAAGGACCAAGTGGAGCAAGAGATACGGCAGCACAAGCAAGAGTCGACAGAGCACGACAAAGCAGAAGGGATCATCGGTAATCTCCGGAGCTTAACGACGAAGATATGTGCGGCTTGCCATGCTTTACGAGGAGAGTCCGAAAAACTCGAGTCCCTTCAGGATTCAAGCTACCCGACAATTTCAAAAAGTTCGACGGCCTTCAAGATCCAGAGGATTGGCTAGTCGACTATCTGGAGACAGTGAAGCTCACGGGAGGAACCAGGGCAACAGCCATGCAAAGCATTCAGGTGCATTTGAGTGGAGCCGCACGATCGTGGATAAAGAAACTCGCTCCAGGGTCCATCGACAGCTGGGAAAGTTTCGAGGATGTGTTCGTCAAGAACTTCAGATCCACGTGCAAAAAACCCGCGTCGTTAGAGGAGTTGAGAGCATGTCGACAAAAGCCAGATGAGCCAATGGTGGAATATCATCAAAAACTCGGCAGAAAATATATCTGACGAGAGAGCAATAGATGCGTTTGTCGCAGGAGTCAGGCGTGGAGATTTTGTCGAGGACTTGGGAAGGACCAATCCAAAGACAGTATCCGCGTTAATGGAGATAGCAAATAAATGGGCAGATGGAGAAGACGCTGTCCACAACAAACGACACAGGTCGCCAGAGGAGGACCGTGGTCGAAACTATCAACCGAGGCGAAGATTTCCTCGGCAGTACCAGAACTACGACGCTCCAGGACAAATTTCGGCAGGTTTTCGGACAAATACAGGAGGAAGCAACAGAGATGATTACCAGAGAAGCAGTGAACAGCGAGGTGATAACAGGGATGATTCACACAACAGGCAAAATAGCGGGCCTAGGTTCCCAAGACCTTTCGTGTCCCCTGAAGAGATGATGAATGGACCGTGCCAGATGCACTTTTTCCTCGACAGCAACGGTAAAAGACAGTCAGGGCACTTGCAGAAAGACTGTCGAAATTTTCAAGCAATGTTGCGGTATGCAGAGAACGCTAATGCGCGGGCAGCACAGAGAAATCCTCGAGAACCCAGAAGCGAGATTCACTTGCCGCCTCCTCCAGCGATCACAGACGACAATCGGCATCAGCTCAGAATAGCGGCAGCTTTGCACCACCACCTTATGTTGATCCTAACTCCAATGGAGCGGTGTCGATGATTGAGAAGGGAAGGCCGTCCAATAGAGCTCAGAAAGTAATCTCACGACAGGTGTTTATGGCGAGAAAATGCCTCCACCAACGATTGAGTAACTTAATTGGTCGGGACAAGATATCGGCTTCACAATAGCAGATCATCCGCGACAAGTTCCTCGACCAGGGCGCCAAGACTTATTCGCACAAAGAAGCTATCGCGGGATTTGATGTCTCTCGAGTGTTCATAGACGGCGGCAGCAGCTTAAACCTTATGTATGCAGATACATTGAGGAAGATGAACATATCCTTAGCAAACTTGAAACCAACAGACACAAGGTTCCACGGCATCACACCGGAGAAACCAAGTTATCCATTGGGAAAGATCAATCTCGACGTTCAGTTTGGGACCCGAGAAAATTATAGAATCGAGAGGCTCGAATTTGAAGTCGTGGATTTTCCGTCGCAATACCACGCTCTGTTGGGACGACCAGCATATGCTAGATTTATGGCGGTGCCACACTATACATACCTGTTGTGGAGGTTGCACAGGCCAAAGGGACCAATCACAGTCAAAGGAAGCTTTGCCTTAGCCGATAAATGCGACAAGGATTTTCACCGGCTGTCAGAAACTTTCGGGATGCAAGCTGAGTACTTAGCGTCAAAAAGCATGACTGATTACGACGTACTGCCAGACGTTGGAAGGCCAAACAAAGAATCAACTTTCAGTACCGAGAAAAATTCAAAAGAAGTGCAGATTCACCCGACAGACCCGAAAAAGACGACATCTATCGCAAACGACATGGATATCGCATAGGAAAGCGCGCTCGTCGAGTTCCTCCATGAGAACTGGAAAATCTTCGCATGGTGTCCAGCTGACATGCCAGGAGTACCCAGGGAACTTGCCGAGCACCACCTAAACTTGGATCCGATGGCGAGACCAATCAAACAACCTTTGCGGCGTTTCTCGGAACCAAACCGCAAAGCCATCTTTATCGAAATTAATCGACTACGAGAAGCTGGTTTTATCAAAGAGATATTCACGAAGCCACATGGGTAGCAAACCAGTCTTTGGTGCCGAAGAAAAACACTAAGGTCCTTCGCATGTGCGTCGACTTTACGTGTCTCAATAAACATTGTCCAAAGGATCACTTTCCCCTCCCGAGGATCGATCAAATTATCGACTCCACGGCTGGATGTGAACGTCTTTCCTTCCTGGATGCATATTCTGGTTATAACCAGATCAGATTGAAAGAAGAAGATGAAGTAAAGACCGCGTTTATTACACCTTACGGCGTGTTTTGCTACAGAACAATGCCCTTCGGTCTAAAAAATGCGGGAGCAACATATCAGAGAATGATGCAGAAGTGTTTGGCGACACAGATCAGAAAAAACGTACAAGTATACATCGACGATGTCGTCATAACGTCAAAAAAGGGGACAACACTGATCGAGGATCTCAAAGAAACTTTTGATAACCTCGACAAATTCTGCTGTCAAGCTGAACCCGACGAAGTGTTCCTTTGGCGTCCCAAACAGGAGAACTTACGGGGTTTCTAGTCTCAGCAAGAGGGATTGAAGCAAATCCCGACAAAATACAAGCTATCGTAACAATGAGGAAGCCAACAAAGTTGAAGGAGATACAACAGCTAACGGGCGAGTCGTGACTTTGAGCAGATTCGTCGCTAGGCTGGGAGAAAAAGCGTTACCATTTTACGCTTTGATAAAGCAAGGAGATAAATTCCAGTGGAACGAAGAAGCCGACAGAGCTTTCGAGGATTTGAAGCGCACAATCTCGACACCACCAATTTTGGTGGCGCCAAAAGAAAGGGAACCACTCCTGCTGTATATCGCAGCCACGCCCCAAGTGGTGAGCACGGTGCTAGTTGTTGAAAGGGAAGAAGAAGGAAAACTCCACGGCGTGCAGAGGCCAGTATACTTCGTTAGCGAAGTTCTATCGCCCTCAAAACAAAGGTATCCTCAGTACCAAAAGATAGCATATGGAGTGTTCACGACAGCACGCAAATTGCGCCACTATTTTTCGGCACATCCGATCATAGTGGTCAATGAAGCTCCCTTGTCAAATATCTTGAACAACCTGAAGCTACGGGTCGTGTCTCCCTTTGGGGAATAGAACTTTCCCTCGGGACATCACGTATGAAAAAGAAAAGCAATAAAGTCGCAAATACTGCCGGACTTCATCGCGAGTGGATGGAGTTGCAAAATACAGGACCTCCGTATTTGTCGAGAACCTGGACCATGAACTTTGACGGGTCCAAAAGACTAGAAGGAGCTGGCGCAGGAGTAGTACTCATATCACACGAAGGCGACAAGTTGAAGTACATCCTTCGGATGACGTTCCCTAACGCATCTAACAATGAAGCGAGAATATGAGGCTCTCATACACGGGATGAAGATGGCGAAAGCTGCGGCGCAACTCGATTAAAATTTTTTGGCGACTCACGGTTGGTGGCTCAGCAAGTTATGAACCAATGTGACGCGATCAATGATAGCATGATGGCATACAAGGAGGTGTACAACGAGCTCGAGAAGTTGTTCGATGGATGCGAAGTAAATCATATTAGCAGATTGAGCAACGACGAAGCCGACGTTCTTGCAAACATCGGGTCGCAATGCCTTGCGGTCCCGCTGTGTGTATTCTGGGAAGAGATAACAGAGAGGTCCACCAAATCAACAAAATCAAAAAAGAAGGAGAAGAAACCCTCGGGGGCTACCAAGGAAAAGCAAGAAGAAGAAGAAGATCAGGACCTGGTCATGATGATACAGACACCGTGGATGCAGCCGTACATATCATACATCCTCAGGAAAGAAATACCCGACGATCCAGTTGAGGCAAGGCGAGTAATTCGACGCTCCAAAGCTTTCACGGTGGTCAAAGGAGAACTGTATAAGCGAAGTATTTCAGGCGTCTTGCAAAGGTGTGTTACACCCGAAGAAGGAAGAATAATTCTGAAGGACGTACACGAAGGAATATGTGGCCACCACGCGAGTAGTCGAGCTATTGCAGCCAAGGTCTTTCGGGCAGGATTCTCTTGGTTGACAGCAATCGAGGACGCCAAGGACATAGTAAGAACTTGCGACGCGTGTCAAAGGTTTGCCGCAAAACCTCACTCTCCAAAGCAGAGCTAGCACCAATACCATTGTCATGGCCCTTTGCCCAATGGGGACTTGATATGGTAGGCAAGTTACACAAATCCTGGCCAGGAGGAAAGGAGTATATGCTAGTAGCTGTCGACAAATTTACAAAGTGGATAGAAGCGAAGCCGATAAATTCACCAGACGGAGCATCTGCAGTAAAATTCGTAAAAGGCCTCGTCTTCAGATTTGGAGTACCCCACAGCATCGTCACAGAGACAATGGCGATAACTTCACATCCAACGAATTCAAAGATTATTGCAAGGAAGTAGGTATCAAGTTGCACTTTGCATCGGTTGCACATCCTCAAACCAATGGGCAAGTCGAGAAAGCCAATGGCATCATTTGCAACGGCATCAAGAAACGCTGTTAGGACCACCGGAAAAAGCTCGGCATACCTGGCCGAAGAACTACCAAGTGTGTTGTGGAGCATCCGAACAACACCAAATACGGCGACACAGGAGACCCCGTTTTTTCTAGTCCATGGAGCAGAAGCAGTACTACCAATCGAGATAGAGCACAACTCTCCACGTGTCGTCGAATATGACGAAGAAGTGTCGAGAAAAGCACTAGAAGACGACGTGGACGCACTTGATGAAGCCCGAGACGAAGTATTGTCTCGGGTAACCAAATACCAACAGGACTTGAAGAATTACCACAGTCGATGTTTGCGGCCAAGATCTTTTCAGGTGGGAGACCTAGTTCTTCGGCTCACGCAAAAAAGTCATGAAAAACTCGAGTCACCATGGCTTGGCCCTTACATTGTCACGGAAGTAATCGGAGGAGGAGCATACAGGATAAAGGACAACAAGACAGGGGTGGAGGAGCCAAACCCCTGGAACGTGGCGCAACTCAGGCGGTTCTACGCCTAGAGTCGAAATATAGTCCTTGTAAAACTTCAATATACTGAAACGCCCGCGAGTTTTCAGACGCACTCTTTTCCTTTTTCGGGGCACCGAGTGGGGCCGGAGAAGGTTTTTAATGAGGCGGGCTCGCGGTGCTGCAATATAATAAAGATAGTGTCAATATACCTTTCTCTTTATCGACATGTTCAAAGTCTTCGCTCCGACGAATTTCAATATAGTCCATCAAAAAAAGAAAAAACCTTGCCTTGGTATTAAAATACCTCGTGAGTCAGTAAAAATACAAAATAGTACTCAATAAAGAAGCTCGGGAGCTCATATTCGCCATAAATATATAAATGCCTTGGTTCAAAACCTCGCAAATATACAAATATAGTAAAGAGTCACCGAGACACTCGAGGGCTAGACAAACATAGAAATATAGTGGTTGCTTCACAATATAATCATAGTCATGGGTTACAAAAAAGAAATATCTACAAGAGGAAAATAACTAGTCTTGATTCAATATGTCATCAAGAGTAACTCTGTTTTCTTCAGGAGCAGCGCCAAGAAAATCGGCATAATGGCCATCGGCAAAAAAGTCGGCGTCCATCCGAAGAAGGTCCTCAATCATTTCTTCGGCTACAGGCGTAACCTTCGTGTTAATCCTATCAACACCAACTCTTCGACGTTCTACCTTTTGATGAACTTTCGCGACAACTTGGGTAAGGTCAAGATTTGAGTGGCAAATCTGGAGCATGATAAGAGCAAATTTGGCGCCAGCTACCAGTTGAGCTTTGACAAAATCATGGATACTGCCAGCATCCTTGAATCTTTCCATCAATTCAGGGAGAGTTTTTGGTTGGACGTTCCGAGGAAACATGGAGTTGTAAACCATGGACAAGGTCTTGGTACAGAAGTCAAGGAAATCGCGAGTTTGAGAGGTGCGATCTTGGAATCTGACAATTTGTCGGGTCCTCTGCAGGGTAGCCCAAAACAAAGAACCATGGTCCAGGGAAAGGTTAACAAGGAGGTTCGTCCTAGCATTTACCCTCTCTTCCTCGGCAGCAGCATCAGTAAAGGAACCTATCAAAACAACGAAGGGGAAACCTTTAAGAGACATAGCATGAAGATGAAAGATATCGGAGGATGAAGCAAGCATACCCGACATATCTGCACTGGCTTCATTCATTAATTCGAGCATGAAATTTTCTCGAGTGGTCGCCTTTTCAGCCTCGGAAGCAGCAATTTCCTTAGCAGCCACGGCCTCGCGAGCTTGCTGAAGAGCAACTTTTTCGGCTTCAGATGACTTACGAGATTGCTCCATCATCACAAGTGTTTGTTTCTTCGCATACTGAAGTTGCTGTCGAAGTTCATCCAGTTCTTGCGACAAGGTATCGTCGACAGGTGCAGTATCAGCAAAAGCTCTCCTCGCGCGAGAAGAAGAGGGCGAAATATTGGAAGGAGCGGCAGACGGAGTATAGTTATCAAATATCAACTGAAATTTAGACAAGACAACATCAAACAACAAACAAAGATAGAGTTTTCATTGATCTCTCGGAATAATTACAAAGGCATTACAGTGGAGCTAAGGAAGTATGTGTCGCCAAATGACTACTTTGGCGACAAGAGTAAAAGAAACATAGAAAGAAAAATAAAGAGGCATGCAACTAGACCTCCGGCCTTGATGAGCTAGGAGTCGACGCTGGTTTGATCCCGAGATAGGCCAAGATCTTCTTCGTGTTGGGCTTGGCTGCCTTAATCAACGACCTCCATCTTGATTGCTCTATCTGCTCGGTGTCGCCAACTTTCGTCCAATCAACAGCCTGTTGACTGTCAGCAACCAAAGCGACAGTGCTTTCGACAGCAATTTTCATATTTTCTTAGCGCATCTTCAGTCCAAGGTCTTCTGATGAATTGAACATCTTGGCGAGATTAAGGAAAGTCGAGGGCTCCTCTTTCTTCGGGAAGAAGTAGGGGAACAATGCCGACAACACTGCGCTAGCATTCGACACACCTTCATGAATCTCGGATCCATGAAGCTCCAGATAGGAAAGTGCGTCAAGGACAGGGTCATTGACAGGATTCGTCAGATCAAAATCCTGGTTTGTTTGGGCTGTCAAGGAAACAAAGCATTAGTGAAAAGACAAGAAACAACGATTCTCATAAAAATAGAAGGGATCAAAGAAATTACTGAAAGTGCGGCGACTACGAGTTTTCAGGCGCTTGAGGATTCCTTCTTCACGAGAAGCTTGCGCAGCTTTGTGCTCATCCAAGGCAGCTGTAGCATCCTCAAGTTTTTTCTGCAGTTCCTCGACACCAGCAGCTTTCGCCTTGGCTTCATCAGCTTCGGCCTTGGCTTTGCTAGCAGCGAGTTCGGCTTTCTTGCGAGCCGCCTCACTTTGCTCAAGTTTTCGAGCAAGTGCGTCGGCGCGTTCGTTGGCCTCTGCAAGTTTCTCTGTCGAGATATGGAAAAGAGAGAGAAGAAAGATCAAAATCGCGAAAAGCAACAGGAGTAAAAAATCAAGGAAAAACAGCAAGTATAAAAGTCGTTACCTTCGGCTCTATTAGCATATTCACGGTATCCAATAAATTGGGAACCGATGCGGAGAAGATCTTTGATCATAGGCTGTTCAAGGTGAACACAGCAAGAGAAACATCGGCATGAAAAAGAGAAAATGTGTGAAAAAAACAAAATAAGGAAAATATAGATGTCGACAAGCTTACATCATCTAAGAGCAGAGTCGACGAACTGCCCAACTGAGGGGCAGGTTCAACAATCTTTTCAACCCTTGTCCTTTTTGGTGAAGGAGCAAGGGGGCTTGATGGTGGAGTAGTGGTGACGACGTTTTGTTGAGGAGGCGAGGTTTCTTCTCCTTCAACTAGCGTGTCTGAGGCAAGTACAGTATGTGACGTGCTTGTTCGAGGAGCCACGTCAACACTTGGTACTTCTTCCTCGTCATCACTGTTGGTTGAAAATCGACAGCTTAAAATCAAGACAAGATAAACATTTCGAGTACAGAAATAAGAAGAAAAGTAAAAAGGACTTACGAGCTGACGAAGGATCCAAGATAAGGATCATAAGCTGCCTTCTGACGTGAAGGATCAATTTCTTCGGCTTTGGAAGTGCCGGAATCTTCGACATCGTTCCTTTTCCTTTTGCCTCTTGGAGAGACAGCGGGGGGAGGAGATTGTGCCGATAAAGTATCTTCAGAATGACCCGCAGATTTTCGAGAATCCACGGGTTCGTTCACAAAAGATGGAGCTTCCTGATTATCATCCGTGACAATGGTCCTTTCTTCGACTTCTCCATCCTCAGGAAGAGGAGGAAGGGAAGCCATAGTAGGATGGTTCTGCAAGAAAATAGCGACAAAAGAAAATTAGCGAGATACCAATACAATGAGATGCAAGGAAAAGTTTAGAACAAGACAAAAACTCGAGAAGACAAAATACCTCGGGAAGAGGATTGGAAGCACTGTATGGTTCTACTCGACAAGAGGAGGGAATAGGATCCTTCTTGGCTAGTCGAGAAACTCTTCGAACCAATTTCTCCAAGTCCTTTACAGAAAGATCGTTGGAGATTCTGTTGGCGTCGTCTTCGCCAGAGTACGTCCAAAGGGGATTTTTGCGAGCCTGAAGAGGCTGCACTCTAATCCTAAGGAAGTAGGCAGTGATTTGAACACCAGACAACTCTTTGCCTCGAGTGTTTTGAAGCTGATGAATACGAGACATGAGTGCCTCTGTCGCCTTTTTCTCTTCCTCAGAAGCTTCGGCATCCCAGGAGCGGCGGCGCTGAATTCTGGCATTTCCGTCGAAAGGAACTATGCTGTGTTCAACAGAGTTGGCGCTTTCTTCGTGAATGTAGAGCCACTTTTTGCGCCATCCTTGGACAGAATCAGGAAATTTGACGTCGAAATAATCGACATCAGTACGAACACAGATAACAACGCCACCTATGTTATAAGTGACGTTGTGGCAGCCATTGCGGCGGAGGCAGAAAATGCGTTTCCACAGAGCCCAATTGGGAGGGATTCCGAGGAAGCATTCACAAAATGTGATGAAAATAGAAATGTGAAGGATGGAATTGGGGGTCAACTGGTGCAGTTGAATCCCATAAACGAAAAGAAGGCCGCGGAGGAAATCGTGAATTGGGGTCGAAAGACCACGGATAAGGTGATCAACAAAACTAACCCGATACTCCATTGGAGGCTTGGGGTAGCTTTCTTCGCTGGGAAAGCGGATGGCGTCCTCCTTCTTCATGAGGCCAAGCCTCTTCAGCATGTTGGTGTCTTGGTTGGAGATTTTGGATCTCTCCCACTCAAGATCCTCGGCGGCCATCTTGGATTCCGAGTGCCGTGGCGAGTGAGTCGCGTGCGCGGTGGCATCAACGGCAATGGGCGAGCAATGCTCGTGAGTGCGGATGATCAGAGAGAGTTGGGCGCAGGGGAAGCTTTTGCGAACGAGAGCAGGATGAGCGGCGCAAGCGCAGGGATGAACGGAGGTTGAAGAAAGGTCTATATCAGAAACGGGAGAAGCAGTGCGCCGTTGCATGAAGAAAACGCGTGGTGAAAAAAGATCTTCTAGATACAAGGGTAAAAAGGTATTTTCTTGAGATAGGCGTTACTGTACGTGCGCCAGAAAAAGCGGAGGACGTGTGTCCCCCACTTGCACGGCGTGTCAACATGGTGGAAACAATGGACCCACAAGGCAGAAAAATCAAGATTATAAACAGAGATGAAGCAATTTTGTTTGAGTGAAGCATGTCGACAAGAAAAATAAAAGAAGATTGGCGACAGGAGGAATTATTAAATACTTCGGGAGCCTTTGATCAAATACAAGTTTTTGCCCAAACGCTCGGGGGCTACTTCGATAAAAAGTAAAATTTCGAGTATGGCAATATAGAAATTGCGGGAGCCTACAACCAAGCACAAGTCCTTGGCTGTAGCCTCGGGGGCTACTCCCATCGGGAGCGCTGTTCGCGCACCCGAGAGATAAAAAAAGAAGAGAGAGATCATATTGGGAAATAACGACAATATAGCGACAAGGTGGACTAAAATGTCGAGCCTACAACCAAGCACAGGTTCTTGGTTGTACCCTCGAGGAGCTACTCCCATCGGGAGCTTTGTTCGCGTACCCGATGAAGTTCAAAAATAAAAGATAGAAAAGCAAGAGAGTATATTTCGAGTTATAATTAACTCTACATATACTCCCATCGGGAGAACAATATAAGTCAAAATTGACTCGATAAAATGTGCCATTCCAACAGCCGGAAAAGCACTCGACAATATATTCTCAGAACGCCGAAGTTGCGATCAATTTCTGAATGCCGCAAATTTGCGAAGGTAAGACCCCAGATCCGTTCTGCTGGGCGTGGCATCGCCAAAGACTGCGCTCTGCTACCTTTATCCGTATCAACAGATACGAAGAAAAATCCTAACGGACGCGTTAGGTACCCGATAAATTTGACTGGGACTCGACGAATGGTAAGACCTTAAGCGGCACTGTCGAAGTTTACAGATATCCCGAGATCATGTCCAGGGACGTGATCTTGAAGTAGGTTTTTGCGGATTGCCACTAGAGCAGTTAACTAGTACCTGATCCGTCAGATGAACTAGCCCCAACTACCATTATCCCTGTACAATATAGAATTTTATGTGAAGAAATATAAAAAAAAGTTGAAGCTTTCGAATAAAAATAAACAGTGGAGATTTTCCCTGATTCTACGATTCAAGCAAAATCTCGGGGGGCTACTGACATAGGCATCCCAAATGGGCCTGCCGAAGATAGTACCCGGGGTTTACTGAAGGCCCACTACCCGAAGAATAAGAAGATTCGGGAGCCCAAGATATATCAAGGAAAGTCAAGAGTTGTAATAGGAAGTGTTATTTGTAATCTGGCGGGATGAGTTAGAAACCGTTCCGGATTATGTAACTTGTATAGCACGAATCACTCGGCTCCACCTCCTATATAAAGGGGGAGCCGAGGGACGAAGAGGGAATCGAATCATTATCTGCAAACCCTAATTTTCATAATCGTCGAGTACTTTTCGGCTGAAACCTTCGAGATCTACTTACCCTCTACTTCCAACTAAACCCTAGCCTACAATCCATAGGCATTGACAAGTTGATACCTTGTCATCGAGGGCGCCAGTTTGGCGACGTGGCGCGCCCTTGGCGCTGCAGATGGGCGGAGGGGAGCAGCGGCGGGAAGATCCGGCCATCTCTGGTGCGAGTGTTGTGTCAGCGGGTGATTTGGCGGTGCCCGTAGGTGGTGCGGTGGGCGATGCGGTGATGGAGATTTGTTTTCTCCTCAGTCGGCCACCGCTCAAATATAGGGGTGGAGGGGGGATTTTCGCTCCTCAGTCGTGCATATATAGACCGCTAATCGGTTTAGGGTTTCGGGCTTTCGGCTAGAGTCTGCTCCAGCCGTTAGCGGCGCATTTTTCGTCCTCTAAAACTGTTTTGGGCATCGGCTAGAGATGCTGTACTGAATGATACTGACGGCTATATGGAAATACAGTAATTAGTGCCGATTTAATCATGTAAACCAACCATGTAGCACACGTTCTGTCTAATCAAACGCTTGATGACGCAGTTAATTCGAAAAGAAAAACGGTTGACGCAGTTCTCGAAAGAAAAAAACACGCTTGACGCTAATTTGGATCGCTATAGACAACGGAAAGCGCTGGTCGTGCGGCAGAAAAAGAGGCATACCGCGGGACGTCTCGTTTAGAAGAATCCGAGGATGGATTCCGGTCTAGTAACTGCTAGGAAATCCATCCTAATGCATCTCCATCATGCCAGTGTTGGAACTTGGATCCAACGCCGTCGAATTCCCCAACTCCAGCCCAACTTCTCCATCGCGGCAGCCATGGACATGAAGAAAAATAGTGGGGAGGAGGAGGAGGAGGAGGAGGCGGCGGTTGCGATACCCGATGGAACCGCCCGGCCTGGGCCACCAAAGCAGAGCGGCGGCGGCGGCGATCTCCTCAGCGACGACGACGACGATCGAATCAGCAAACTTCCCGACGACATCCTCGGAACCATCATCTCCCTTCTCCCCACCGACGACGGCGCCCGCACCCAGGCCGTCTCCCGCCGGTGGCGCCCACTCTGGCGCTCGGCGCCTCTCAATCTCGACGCATACGTTGTCCTCAGCTCCGTCGCCGACAAGTTCAATCACCTCTCCATCGTCTCCAAGATCATCTCCGACCACCGTGGCCCGGGTCGCCGCTTCCAGTTTCGCGGCATCAGCCTCCACGAAACCAAAGAAAAGTTCTCCGAGCATGCTGTTGCTCAGGTCGAGAGGTGGTTCCGTTCTCCAGCCCTCGCGAACCTCCAGGAGCTCGACATCGGCTTCCAACTCTCGATCACTAACAATGATTCAGAGAGATGGTTTCTGCTGCCGCTGTCCGTGCTCCGCGTCGCGCCCACTCTCCTCGTGGCCAGAATCAGCTTATGCAGGTTCCCTAGTGACATTGCGCTTGCGCCTTCTCTGAATTTTCAGCGCCTCAAGGAGCTCAGCCTGTATGCCGTTTCCATCTCCGAGCAAGTTTTGTGTGCTGTGCTCTCTGCCTGCCATGTTCTCGAGACCCTCTTCTTGCAGGACATTTGCGACGCTGGTCGCCTACACGTTAGCTCGCTGACTCTTAGGATTATCGCCTTCAGCCCTACTACTTCTTCTTCTTCTTCGGGTAAACAAGAATTGGTCATCGACGACGCCCCTAGCCTTGAAAGGCTAGTCTTTCCTCGTGGCTTAGACGGTGAGACTATCACTGTAAACAGGGCACCTAAACTGCAGATTTTAGGCCCTTTGTCACCCTGCATCCCCAAACTTGAAATTGCAGACCTAGTCTTCCAGGTAGCACATCAGCTTTATTTTATTATTACTTATGCATTCAGCATTCAGAGATGCATAATTTTATTTACGTACAATGACTCTTTCAGGGTATGGTCCCAAAAGGCTTGAACCACCACTCGGTATGCAAAGTGAATGTCCTGGCTCTCAAGCTTTCTGGCCCCGATTTGAATGCGGTTATCCAAGTCCTTAGGTGCTTCCCCTGCTTGGAAAAGCTCTACATCATTGTGAGTACGCATTTTATTTGCTTTACAACGTGAGAATGAAATATGCTACTCTCATTACAAACGTATATTTGCTTGGCATATAGGCTAGTCTAATTAGCAATTGATTTAACGCGTGCCTCTTTTTTTCTTTCCAGTGGGATAAATACTTAAAGACAGATGTAGCCTTTGTGCGTCAGTATGACCCGCAAGATCCAATCACCTGCCTTGAGACTCGTTTACAAAAACTGGTGTTCAAAATTTACACAGGCGATGCACCAGAAGTTGACTTTGTCAAGTTCTTTCTTTCCAATGCAAAAGTGCTAAAGGAAATCATATTCGGAGTTTGTTGGAACGTCGACTTGAATTGGGTAGCTAATCAACACATGCAGCTAGAAGTGAAAACCAGAGCTTCTCCAGATGCTCAACTGGAATTCAGAAGTGGTTCTTCGCATTTCGGTAACAATCTGAAGACCTATGACTCGTCAGTTGCTGATCCGTTCCACGACTCGTTTGTAGATGGACTAAATGCTATTACAGTTAAACCACACATGGATGCCGGGTTGATGTTGATGGAACGTCTTTTGCTTAGTTCTCTGGATGAAGTTGATGATTGAAGGCTGTGTTGTCCTTGGTCAAATCATAAAATAGGATATGGCTGCTCCATTTCTTCTCTATTCTTCATTTGTAATTTGGGAATCCTGGGAACTTGTAAACTGAGCATCAAACCCTTTGCGCTATATTTTGTTTGAGAAAGAGTATGGGTGCATGCATCCTAGTTCGTACTAGTTTCAGTCATCAGTGCAATGTTTGCGTTGAAAAGTTGTTTCTGTTTTTACCAGCAACTTATGCTTGTGCTCAAATTTAGGTTATTCTTTTGAACAAGTAAGTACACCAAATTGAAGTATTATCTTTTTCATCCCTGTGAATGTTTTTTTTTTTTTTTTTTTTTTTTTTTTTTTTTTTGTGACCCCTCGATCTGTGTTACAGCTGTAGTATCTGAACTTATGCACTAACTCAACACCACACTCACACCACACACACGCACACCACTAGTGCACAAGTTAGAATCTAGAACTATACACACAGCACACATAATTTGAGTGTCCCTAGGAGCTAGTAGTTGTGGCACATATGTGTGGAGGGGATTTTATTCTGGAGCAAAGCCCCGGTGAGACACCTGAAAATCGACCCCTGCGGGGATCGATCCCAGGCGGGCTGGCTGGCCACTGCCATGCCAAGCCACTGCGCTGATCCGCGCATCTCATCCCTGTGAATGTTCAACCTGGTGTTGTTAATTAAAAATTGCTGTGTTCCTTGGATAAAAAAAAAAAAAAAATTTTACTTACAATCAGAGGCTCTGCCATATTTGTATGGCTGCACTTTGCCTGAACCGAGCTCACACAGGTGTTATGCTATCCACTATTTCACCGGACTACAGTTGTAGGAGAGGGGTTGTTGTATTACCCGCGTCGGTGATTACTATTATATCGTGTTTGTATCACTGATACAGTTTGACCAGTCTTGCATCGGTGCCATATTAAACAGTCGAATACAGCGAATGTTAATCAACAAAAAAGTGTGTATGTCAATTTATGAGTCGCCTATAAGCCCATGATGCTTCTCGTCGCTCCCTGTGGACGGGGAGTGAGTGACGGACGGGTTCTCTCCTCATCCTCCCCCACTCCGCCGCAGCTCGCGTGAGCCGGGCAAAGCCTGGACGGTATTGCGGCAGCGGCCTCTCCTCTACCCGCCTGATCGAGGTCCGCGAGCGGATCGGCCTCTCCTCGGCGGATCGGGCTGGTGGTGATCTGGTGAGTGGTACGATGTCGATATCCATGAGCGGGCAGCCGGCGGGGCCATGGGCGGCAGGTAAAATATTGTTGAAGCTGAAGATTTGCAGTGATAAAAAAAAATCGGGGAAAAGAGTACTTAAGGGTCCTGAAAAACTAGTGTTAAGTAGTTAACGTCTCAAAAATACCGCCAAAGTAAAAAAAATCAGTGACAAATTACGGTGATTTGGTTTGCCAAAGTTAAAGATTTTCACTCCTGGTAAGAAAAAAAATCGCTAGGAAAATTTATAAGGAGAAGTTACTTTAGAAAAGCAAAAAAAGAAAAAAAAAGACCCTGGACACTGTTTTTAGAGTATGCATTAGTATTTTTTTCGGAATAAAAGAGTTAACGAAAGATTAAAATTTTGAAGTAAAGGTTCGGAAGTACCAACGTAAGAGAGATACCGTCCGTGGGCCGAAAGATCGTTGAAGAAATCACTATTACAATAATTAAAGTGAGAAATTATTATTGTATAATTACTGATGAAGAATAATTACTATCAGATGAGTAACATCCCTCAGAAAATTATAGTTATGTTAAAGTTGAAATTTTGCATTGACAAATATTTTCGGGGAAAAATACATAACAGTCCTGAAAAATTAATGTTAAATAGAGAACATCGAAAAATATACCGCCAAGGTTTTTAAAAATCAGTGACAAATTACAGTAATTTTGAGTGATTCGAACTGTTTCGAAGACCCAACATGCATTTTTTTTGCATGGGGCTCTTTCATAAACTGATTTTAAATCAATTAGTTAACCATAGTTTTTACCTACACAACATAAAGATAATGAGATGTCTCCTATGCTCTGATTGATTATTTGCCAAAGTTAAATATTTTCACTATCAGTAATAGAAAATCGATGGAAAAATTTATAAAAAAATATTAATCTTCTATCTCTAAATAGCTGGTTCCATTTTCCTGGCTTTTCGCGCAACCACGTCACCCCCTATTTCAACCTATGCGCTCGCGCAGGCCATCCGTCGCGCCTCCTTTGCTTCGTCTGTCTATCCAGCCTGGGCTGAACCAACGCGGGCTTGACCAACGCGGGCTAGAAGTCTGCTCATGGGCTCGCGGGTCTAGCTGAAGTCTGGACGTTCGTCGTAAGAAAAAGAGCAACTGTTGTTTCAGAGACAAAAACGCTGTTCGTATTCTTGGTCGTGGCCGGCAGTAACTCCTCCATTGTCATCGCGATCTTCCGGCATCCTCGGCACGAATGTTCCACTCGCAACCTTAGTGCATCTCCAACCCGGCGATTCAAACGGACGGGCGCTAGGCAGTCCGTTTTGGGCCGTTTGGGTGGCCGCGCGGACACCCGGACAGCGTCCCGCGTCCGCGTGTTCATTTGGATCGCACGCTGCGCCCAACGCAGCGACCCAAAAAGCCGCCACGTGGTTCTTCTTCAAAGCGCGACACTGCGCCATGGTATGCCTCGACGGGACAGCAATGGCGGGCGGGAGAACGCGCGGGAAACCAGGGTCCCCGCGTGCGCGAAGAGGCCATGGCCGCGCGCTCGCGCGCCAAGTTTCCCGCCAAGGCCGCCGGCTATAAAAAGATGGTGCCGGCCTCACAGACCTTCACAGCTTCTCCGCCGTCCTCTCCCCCTCTTCCTTCTCCGACGTCCTCTACACCTCCATCGCCATGCCGCGCAACCTGCAGGCCACGTGGGCCAAGCTCTCCCTCGCCGCCCGGGCCAGGCTCCCGCGGACGGAGGAGGAGGAGTGGGCAGACGCGCGTTGGGTCGCCGACGACGAGGTGCTCCGCGTCGCTGCCGAGGGGACGACGAAGAAGGAAGAGGACGCGGAGCTGGCGGAGGCGGCCACAGACGGCTGGCACGACAATGCGGACGGCTGGTACGAGGCCGCGGAGGAGGAGGCGGAGCCCGCCGCAAAGGAGGAGGTGGAGCCCGTCGACGCTGATGACTTGTTCGACGACCTCGCGCTGACGAACATCAACGTCGCCATCGAGGAGCGTCTCGCCGACCTCACGCGCGTGACAAAGGAGCACGAGGCCACCTGCCGGGCCAGCCGCCGCCGTTTAGGTGACCTCCTCGGCCAGAAGAACCAGCTTCTTGCTATGCGAGCAGCCCGCCACCTCATGCAGCTGCCCTCGCTCGAGCGGCGCGCCCGGGAGGCTGTTGCGTCAGCGGAACGCGGGCGTCAAGAGCGCATGCGCCTTTGGGAGGAGAACCACGAGGCCATGGCTGCCGGCCGCGTCAGCTTGGAGGCACGTACCGTTGTGGAACGCGCCGCCTTTCAGGAGCTCGACCTGTGCGGGAAGCGGATGGTGACGCCGCAGGAGGCGGAGCGCGAGCGCGCCCAAGCTGCGCGGGCGGAAAAGAGGAGGGCGGCCGCGGAGGAGCGCTTTGCAAGAGGGCCGCCGCCGAGCCATCCAGCTGCTAAAGCTGGAGTGGAATCCTCACGCATACAGGTCGCCCGCGTCGAGTGAAATCCACGGCCCGAACGGCGAGTCGGCGGCGAGGCCGTCGGCCCTGTACTAGCTAGACTAGTAGTAGTAGATTTAAGAAAAACTGTAATGGTTAACTTTAATGAAGAAAATATCTATCTCTCTATGACACGCGGGCCAGAGGCGGACAAGGGGCGGACGTGAGCGGCCAGCAATCGGCGTCCGCGGCCACGCAAACTCATCCTAGATTTACGCTAGGTTTGGATCGTCCCGAACGCCGCGGTCATCCGTGTTTGGGATGAGTCCGCACTCTGGGTCGCGTTTTTGTCCGGTTCGACCAATCCAGATGCGCGGGTATGGGATGGGTCGCCGCCCCTTAAGCCTCCTCATCACAAATAATGCTCATGAAATCGGACGAGGCTTGCCTGTGCTGCCACGTCCGTGCGACCATCCGTGTGACGCGAGGAACGGACGGCATCCAGTGATTTGCCTTCCGCACCTCTTTATCTCCAGCTTTCCGTCACAAAATAAAGAAAAATTCCAGAAATACGAACCGTCGGTAACTCCGTATCCGATAAACCTACACCTACGGAAACATCTTACGGGCTGTTATCTACGGGCTAACGTGGGCGAATTTTTTTTAAATAATACGAATTTTTTATTTAATTCTACGAATAGCGCGCGATTTTTAAAAATTGCAAAAGTGAGACTCTGTCGGCCTACAGCAGGCCGATCGGACTGCCGCGGGCCGATCGGACCACAGCAGGCCGATTGCAGGTCACGGTGGGGGCCCGTCAGACGCCTGTCAGACGACAGCACCCTGTCGGTCTGCCGCTGTCCGATCGGCCGCTAGCATCCAAACCGTGGCATGGCCCCGGGCCACGCGCGCGCAGGCGCCACTCGTCGACACGGCCACGCGCTCCCGGCCACCCTTTTCTTCTTTCTTCTTTCTTCTTCCTCCTCTCTCCTCTCTTCTTCCATTCTCTCTTTCCTGCCTGCTTTCTTCCCTGGCTGCACAAGAACAGCTCGAAAACTTCAGCATATTTCGCAGATCCCTAGTGATTTAGCCAATAAAACTTCACCATTTTGCTGCTATTAGTTGAGGGAAGCTCGATCTACAGATGGGTTAGGTTTTGGAGAGGATTGGTGGTGCTGTTTAGCAGCAATGGTGATGAAGTGGTGGAGGTTGGTGGTGGTGTAAGGGGCTGAGCTTCTGCTGGTTCATGGTGGTGCTGAGGTGCTGCGTGTTGTTCGTGCTGTTCGTGGTGCTGCTGTTGGAGAGGCTGCTCACGCTACAAGGGTAAACCCTAATCTTTGCATATTAGTGTTAACTGTGTAGGTTAATGTAGGCTGGTTTTAGTGTTAGTGTATTAATGTGGGCTGGTTTTAGTAGTTGACGCAGACGCACTTTTTTTAGGTGAGCAAAGATGACAGATGTAGTGAAGATAGTATTGTATTATGGTGTGGGTAGTGTCCGATCAGATGAAATGGGAGTAAATCTGAGTGAGTTCAAATCTGTAGAGATGAATATGACTGCTCCTAGAACATGGACAATTGAGCAGGTGAAGGACTGGTTGACAGAATGTTTCGGGCTTAATCCTGAAGTGCACACGGTGGGTGTGCATGCATTGTGGACTAAGTCGATATCAAACATTTCGTGGTATCTGAGGCCTGTAGATGATACCTCTAAGTGGGTGAGCTGGTTAAAAGGGTCTGAAAGGAGAGGAACTAACCCTGTGGCATTAGTTCTTCCGGTGGAGAAGGAGGTAGCGCCTCCTGAAGGCGATTCTGATGGAGGAGGTGGTTACGAATCAGGCAGCGAGCGGTGAAGCACCCGGCGGTGGCGGTGGTTACGAGCCTGAGCAGAGCAGCCATGCGGAAGATGTTTATAAGCGGCCAGGGTGATGGTTACGATGGAGAAGACGGTGAGGTTGATGGTGACGAAGAAAATGGATACGACGAACCGGATGGAAGAGGAAGATACGAAGGTGAAAGTGATGCTTGATGATTCCGATGAGTCGATGATGGGGAGGAGGTGCCTATTCCGGGCAGATGGAATCATAACTTTTAATCTGCAATGACAATCAACGATGGTCTTGATTCTAGCGGGAGTATCACCAGAACAATGTCGCCGTAGGGGCCATGTTTCCGTCGAAGCGACATATGCGGGATGCAATAATGAAGTGGGCAATGGCGAGTCGAGAGGCAGTGAGAACAACCGTGTCATACGGAAAATACTGACGATGGAATGTGTGGACATCAATTGTCCGGAAGGGTGCATGGGTATGTTCCTAAGTATGACACAACATGGCGTGTGAGCGACTTTGTGGCACATAGTTGTGAGCTTGCAAGTATCCTAAATGATCATTGCAACTTTGTCGTCTAATCTCATAGCTCGGCTGTTGTACCTTTGAAATAGTGGAAGGGCAAGTCATGAGAGTAAACGCCATCCAGAAGAATGTTAAGAAGCATCATTTTTACACCATATCTTATGGCAAGGCTTGGAGGGCTAAGCAGAGGGCGATGGAGATGAGGTTTGGTTCGTTTCGAGACGCATACGACGCTGTTGTTCGTTTGCTGCAGACGCTGCAGGCGAGGAATCCAGACACATATGTGAACATCCAGGGCATGTTTTTGCAGGAGTACCCATCTTACAGGGTTCTGCATAGAGTCTATTTCTCGTTCGGTGTATGCATCGAATCATTCAGACACTGTCGACCCGTGTTATGTGTGGACGGCACGTTTCTGACTCGGTCAAGATAAGGGTCAAATCTTAACCGCCATTGGAATGGACGGAAACAATCAAATCGTGCCACTCGCTTTTGCTTTCGTGGAGAGTGAGAACACCGAAAGCTGGTTATGGTTTTTCAGGCAGTTGAAGATTTCAATTGTAAAGGACAAGCCGAATGTTTGCATCCTTCATGACAGGCATGCAGGTATCTTTGAAAGCTATTAAGACACTGAAAGAGCCTGGGCAAGAAACGCCATGGATTGACATTGAGAGCCGTTGGTGCATGCGCCACCTGGGGGCCAATTTTTACACACAATTCAGGAACAAGCCCCTTATGAATGTCTTCAAGCGGTTGTGCATCCAGAACCAGCAGTGGAAGTATAATTTTTTGCGTAGCAAAGTGCAGGAGTACACTGCAGCCACGCGAGTGCGCCTCATCCCGCCGACTGATCCAGCTCAGGCGCCACCTGCGTCTATGCACGATATGTACCCGACTCAGTCCACAGCCGGTAGTCGACAGCATGCGGTACGTACAACTTTCTATTCCACCCTCATACTTGTCGTTTATCTATTGGTTTCTACGATTTATATGCTACCATGATTTTTCAGGGTGGTCACTGATGGACTTACAGGATGAAGTCGCTCGGTACACACGTCAAGTGTCCAGTGCACCTCTTCTGCAGCGTGACCAACATGTGTCCTGGTTGAGGCGTCTCGAGGACAAGCTACGCGGGATCTACTCGGCTATCACATGCAGCCGTAGTTCCGACGTCGTTCAGCGCCACCTCCTTCCACCGCGACCCTCCACACAGCAGCAGCGACGGCCACATCTCACACCGACCGCAACACCCAGACCACCACCTCCTGATCGGGCAGGAGGTTCGTCGTGGCAGCAGCACACTCCTTCCGTCGACGACTATTAGTACCAGCACCACGGATCACGGCCACGTCTCACACCGACGCCGACACCCAGACCACCACCTCCTGACCAGGCAGGAGGTTCGTCGTGGCAGCAGCAGCACACTCCTTCCGTCGATGACTTTCAGTACCAGCGTCACGGTTTCTTCGACGACTTTCAGCAGCAAGCTGCTTTCGACCGATGGCGACAACGGAGGCCCCTTTCATGGGAGGAGCAGGATACACACAGGGTATGTACTATTCGAGATATTGTGTTCCATATAGACTATACTACACTAAGTTTGACATCACTTATGTTTCGTGGCACAGGATACTCGCAGCACACTGCGTCCAATCCTTCATGGGGAGCTAGTGATCAGGATCCTGAGCACATGGAGTACTACAGCACGCAGCAGAACTATGTCGGTATGCAGACTCCTCCACCACAGCCCACACAGGAGACACAGTACGACCCCGAGTCCGGGTCCTGGATCCCTGCTCGCATAACCAGGGCCCCGGACAGGTTCGGTTGGACACCCCGTACTACGCCGCCTCCACGAAACCCCAGACGCCGTCCATAGTCTCAGACATTTATGTATCTATGTATCAGACATTTATGTATGCATCACCTATGTATCAGACTTCATGTATGAACTATGTATCAGTATGTTGTACCGCTTAAAAATGACGCCATAAGTACCTTCAGCTATACCCGTGCTAACCCTAAGCTTCATGCAAACGAAGAAAATACATCCATGCAAATAATCGGGTAATAGCAGGCCAATTAGTTTGTAGCAGCCCAATTGGTCTGTAGCTGACCAGTTGGTCATCTAACGACCAACGAGTCTGACAGCGCGAAGGCAGCCTGCAGCCGACACCCAGTCGGTTTGCTGCTGTCCGATCGGCCTGCTGTTGGCCGACCGAGTCCTACTTTTGCAATTTTTAAAAATCGCGCGCTATTCGTAGAATTAAATAAAAAATTCGTATTATTTAAAAAAAAATCGCCTAACGTGGTGGCGTGGTGGGTGGTTTAAGATCCTGAAAACAAGGGGAGGAAAAAATCTGAACCAATTCTGTGCATCCACCTCACCCCGTAGGTCTGTATCCCGTATATATTCCCCGTAAGTGTAGCATTACTCGTCCGTATCCATCTACCCGGTGTACCAATTGCTTCTCTTTCCTTCCGTTTGTCTCCCCTGTGTGAACTCAAGCTGGGAAGAAGAAGCATCGGAAGCTGAGACGTCCGGCGATGTCGAGACCTCTAGGTGCGCTCCCATTCATCGGGCCTCCAGGCACATTCCGTCGACGGATCTCGTCGCTCCGTAGCCTTGAGTTAGAGGTGTGGAGCTTCGACCAAGACGAGGACGACCGAGCCTCTGTTCCTTCGTCGTCGGCCAGTTTCCGGCAACCACGGCCCCTTGCAAATCAGGCCGGCGGTGGCCTGGGTGGTCTCGCGAGAAGGAAGGCCTCTATCGGAGTAAGCTCTGGTAACAGTCCCCGCGGCGACAACAAGGGGGATGAGGCCGGCCTCACCTCCGTTCCTCCGCCACAGACCATCCCACCATCCGCGTCTGCGGCGAGGTGGATGGGTGAAGGTGCTCGTAACGGTCCAAGTCTCACTCCCCCAAGCGCGTCGCCTCGTCCATGGGCAGAAGCAGCAATGGGCTGCTGTGGGCAATCTCGTGAGCGGCAGTCTGCAATCATCAGCGTCGTCCGCAAGAAAGCTGTCAGGCAACAGCTCGTGGACTCAGCATCATGCCCGGACACAGGTAAATTTATATTTCTTCTTGTGTTAATCTAGAGGACATGAATTCCCCATAGTTGTGTGAGCGCATGTCATTGTCCAATTCTGCAAAATTTTCTATGTTTAAGGACTAGACAAAGCATGATGGATGCAAGTGTTCTGTGAGGATGAGATGTGGTTGTGGCCATATATACAGACTGAACTTCTTACGACCGAAAATTGGGAGCATATTAGCTTACCTCATCAGTGTGCTGATTGGGAAATTGAGTTGCAGTTCAGGGTACATTCAACTTTCAGTTGTACTGTTGTTGCTTTGGGCACTTGTTAAAGCACAATTGTATAACAAACGGGAATTTGAGTGAGATTGTCACAGACTGGTCTTAGCTATTCTTGACATGCAAAACACTCTTCTCACTAAAACAAGTTCTAGCAGTGCACAGTTCACAGTAGAGAGATTCTAATAAAAATTACTTCAGCTTCGAAGTTACATGAGATAAAACTCTGAGAAAAATATTATGTTGGCTTTGGTTCATCGAAGAATGCTTGATTTTGTTTTGTCATCAAACTAGGGGTAGAAGTCCCAATGGTCCCTTGTAGCAAGGAATCCAGAGCATAGTTCTGCGGTTGTAAATAGGTGTACATCTGATTTGTCGGATGGCCCTGCATACAAAAGCGGGCAAGTTCAATTTCATTGAAGTTTAAAAATTAGAGAACTGGACCGTGTTTCTATTTGTTCCTGCCTTAGTAAAATTTTTGAAACATGCATTTAATAAGCAAATGGGTCTATATTGTTGTATCTGTACCGCATCATTTTTTCTGAAACAGTTTTTTCCCTTTGTATTTAATAATAGACCCTAGACACTGTTTTTAGAGTATGCATTAGTATTTTTTTTTGGGATAAAAGAGTTAACGGAAGATTAAAATTTTGAAGTAGAGGTTCGGAAGTAAAGTACCAACGTAATTAATGATGAAGAATAATTACTATCAGATGAGTAACATCCCTCAGAAAAATATCATTATGTTAAAGTTGAAAATTTGCATTGACAAATAATTTTCGGGGAAACAAATACTTAACGGTCCTGAAAAATTAATGTTAAATAGATAATATAAAAAAATACCGCCAAGGTTTTTAAAAATCAGTGACAAATTACGGTAATTTTGAGTGATTCGAACTGTTTCGAAGACCCAACATGCATTTTTTTTGCATGGGGCTCTTTCATAAACTGATTTTAAATCAATCAGTTCACCATAATTTTTATCTACAGAACATAAAGATAATGAGATGTCTCCTATGCTCTGCTTGATTATTTGCCAAAGTTAAATATTTTCACTATCAGTAATAGAAAATCCATGGAAAAAATTATAAGAAAATATTACTTTAAACAAGAAAAGAAAAGCAGACCCAGAGCATTAACAGTCCCCTAGAGGGCTCTCGTGCGAGAAAACATGCTCAGCTTTTAGATAGTGTTTTATTTTCATAGGGAAAAGTACTAATATATGTTTAGGTTATCGTGCAACAATGCAGTTAGTAACCAATAAAGCTACTTAACCGTACAACTATGCCCGACTCGGAAGATAAAATACAAATTTTTATAGTAAATGATGTGTTGTTGGTCATAGAGAGATATTATATGAGAACCGATTAGGTGAAATCAATCAATCTCCCCTTTCACGAATGGAACGGCCAAGAACAAAAGCGGCAAGCAACTCTATGTACCTTGGACATTTGCATTACTCCACACTATTCCAGCTAGAGATGACGTGTGTTTAACGCACATATACGACAAGCATTGCTTGCTACGGAATTTAAGAAATAATATATAGAAGACTAATCACAACAACATGAAACGCAAACAGAGCTTGGCTCTGGTGGTTAGGTTCCTTGTGGTGGAACCAGCCCACCTAGGTTCAAGTGCTAGACTTGGCATGGGTGTTTGCATTTACCTGGATTTATTCCAGATTGGTAGGTGACGTGCCTGTCAACAGCAAGGCGCTCAAAAAAAGAAAGTGTGAACTGCTCATACCACTAGTGGACAATATGGTTGGAATCCTGCTAGTTGTTGGATATGTCGTGACATTGGGATGCTATTCCCAATAGGAAAATAAGCTACTGATTTTATACCGTTGAGGTGCCTTGTAGCTGCACTTGCACATTATTATCCATGTTCTTTTTCTTCTTTCGACTTGCTTCCTCCAAATGACCCTAAAAATGATATATAAAGGCCAATACAATTGAAGATTTTATAGTAAAGAAGCTACTGATTTTATATCATTGTGATGCCCTCTGGTTGCATTTGTATAGTATTATCCATGTTTTTTTTTTGTTCTTTCTAGTTGCTTTCTCAAAGCCACCAACTGGTCTGTTTGATCCTTTGGTGGTCTTCTCCTTCACCTTGACACCTTTTGGTTTCGCAAGCCCCTCACCGTGTTTTAAAATTCTACTAGAGTCGATGTGCAGTCCTGCCACAATAATTTAAACTTCAGTTTTAGTTTGGAACTAGCCTAGGCAATTATAAGTACAAGATGTACATTCTGTAGTACTGGAGTTGTTCAATTCTTGATCAGCTCAAATTTTTAAGCATTTCTCCACTCTTTGTGCTAATTGCTCCGCGGAGTTAGCAGCCTCATCATATGATTCATCAGATTCTGCGGAGTTAGCAGCCGCGTCTCTCCATCACCGTTGTACTCCACAAGGCTTGCACCTGTACCTTCCCTAGAAAGAACGGAAAATATTCCAGAGAAACAAAGAGAAAATCTGTACCATGCTCCTCTTGGTGCGGACGTTGTACTCGTCTCTCTGTCACCGTTGTACTCCACAAGGCTTGCACCTGTACCTGCCCTAGAGAGAACGGAAAATCTTTCAGAGAAACAAAGAGAAAATATGTACCGTGCTCCTCTTGGTGCGGACGTTGTACTCATCTCTCCGTCACCGCTGTACTCCACAAGCCTTGCACCTGTACCTACCCTAGAGAGAACAGAAAATCTTCCAGAGAAAAAAAATAGAAAATCTGTACCGTGCTCCTCTTGATGCGGACGCTGTACTCGTCTCTCCGCCACCGCTGTACTCCACAAGCCTTGCACCTGTACCTGCGTTATAGAAAACGGAAATCATCCAGAGAAACAAAGAGAAACACGGTCCAGTCCTCCTCTTGGTGCGGACGCTGTACTCATCTCTCCGTCACCGCTGTACTGCACGAGCTTTGCACATGTACCTGCCCTAGAGAGAACCGAAAATCTTCCAGAGAAACAAAGAGAAAATCTGTACCGTGCTCCTCTTGGTGCGGACGTTGTACTCGTCTCTCCGCCACCGTTGTACTCCACAAACCTTGCACCTTTACATGCGTTATAGAAAATGGAAATTATCCAGAGAAACAAAGAGAAACACAATCCAGTGCTCCTCTTGGTGCGGACGCTGTACTCGTCTCTCCGTCACCGCTGTACTCCACAAGCCTTGCACATGTACCTGCCCTAGAGAGAACAGAAAATCTTCCAGAGAAACAAAGAGAAAATTTGTACCCTGCTCCTCTTGGTGCGGACGTTGTACTCGTCTCTCCGCTACCGCTGTACTCCACAAGCCTTGCACCTGTACCTGCGTTATAGAAAACGGAAATCATCCAGAGAAACACGGTCCCGAACTTATCTTGGTGCGGATGATGTACCCGTCTCTCCGCCACCGTTGTACTCCACAAGGCTTGCACCTGTACCTGCGTTATAGAAAACAGAAATCATCCAGAGAAACAAAGAGAAAATCTGTATCGTGCTCCTCTTGGTGCGGACGCTGTACTCATCTCTCTGTCACCGCTGTACTCCACAAGCCTTGCACTTGTACCTGCCCTAGAGAGAACGGAAAATCTTCCAGAGAAACAAAGAGAAAATATGTACCGTGCTCCTCTTGGTGCGGACGCTGTACTCGTCTCTCCGTCACCGATGTACTCCACAAACCTTGCACCTGTGAAAGGACACGAATGTCGCCTAGAGGGGGGTGAATAGGCGATTTAAAATTTTTACGAGATGGGCTTAACAAATGCGGAATAAAACTAGCGTTTACTTTGTCAAGCCCAAAGCCTATAAACTATGGTTCACCTATGTGCACCAACAACTTATTCTAAGCAATGGTTCACCTATGTGTACCAACAACTTATGCTAAGCAAGACAAGCAACTTATGTGATAGCACGATATATATATAACTTCAAGCACGATGGCTATCACAAAGTAAAGTGCATAAGTAAAGAGCTCGGGTATAGGAATAACCGAAGTGACGCGGAGACAACGATGTAGCCCGAAGTTCACACTCTTGCGAGTGCTACTCTCCGTTGGAGCGGTGTGGAGGACAAGTCACTCCAAATGCACGAGGGCCACCGTATTCTCCTCGAGAATTCCCACCAAAAGGGATGTCCTCGATCCACTATGGGACCTTAGGAAGGTCACCGAACCCGCACAAAGCTTGGGGCTATCTCCACAACTTAATTGGAGGCTCCCAACAAATTGCCACAAAGGCCTTGCCCTTGAAGATTCTTCACAACTTAATTGGAGTCCCCAAGAACACCACAAAGATGCCACAAAGGCCTTGCCCTTGAAGATTCTCCACAACTTAATTGGACTCCCCAAGAACACCACAAAGATGCCACAAAGGCCTTGCCCTTGAAGATTCTCCACAACTTAATTGGAGTCCCCAAGAACACCACTAAGATGCCACAAAGGCCTAGAATCCGTCTAGGGTTCCAAGAACCCAAGAGTAACAACCTTCTTGCTTTCACCTCCACGAATCACCGTGGAGAACTCAAACCGATGCACCAAATGCAATGGCAAGAACACCACAAAGATGCTCAAGTCCTTCTCTCTCAAATTCCAACAAAGCTACAAAAGCTATTGGGGGAATAAGAGAGGAAGAACAAATAAGAGGAGGAACACCAAATTTCTCCAAGATCTAGATCTAGTGGATTCCCCTCACAAAGAGAGGGATTTGATTGGTAGGAATGTAGATCTAGATCTCCTCTTCCTTTTCCCTCAAAAAGATTCAAGAAGCATAGGAGGAGTAGAGGGAAAGGGAAGCTCTCAAGGTCAACAATGGTGGAGAGCACAAAGGGGAAGAGGTAGCTGCCCAAGGAGGAAGAAGGGGGGCTTAAATACCCCTCCCATCGAAATATGACCGTTTGGGTCAGCTCAGGCCGGATTTTCCGGGCCGGATATTTGCAAAATATCCGGGGCCCAAAAACGGCTAAGGACATGAGAAAACTGCTCTCAGGATGGGGGCCGGACATTTGGCCGGATATTTGCCCGGATTTGTCCAAAAACCGGATTTTTCCGGGGGGCCGGATTATCCGCCCCAAACTTGGGCCGGAATATCCGCCCCACAAACTGGCGAAACATCAAACTGAAACGGGCATAACTTTAGCATCCAGGACTCGATTTTGATGATCTTGGGCTTGTTTTAAAGCTAGGAACAAGCTCTACAAGATCATGCAGGAAACCATCATAGTCCAACAAGGGAGGATAGAAACAAATGATGAAAGGTTTGACCTATCTAAAAAAGACATACCGGTAAAACCTCCAATCTTGAAAATGCAACAAGTTGCCCGTGCAAAAACCATTCTTGATGAACTAGAGCTTGCCATGAGAATAATCACAAGCTCTAAATCATCACATGGATAAGATCCAAATAATAACCAAGAAAGATGATGAACCAAACTCGAAAACGCAACAAGTGATCTATGCAAAATCCGTTTTCGATGAACTAGAGCTTGTCATGAGAATAAGCACAAGCTCTAAAACATCACATGGATAAGGTCCAAATAACAACCAAGAAAGATGATGCAAGGATGCAAAGGTTTGAGCTCTCTCCGAACGATACGATCGAGTTACTCACTCGAGAGCCCTCTTGATAGTACGGCAACTAAACTAAAAACCGGTCTCCAACTACACTATGAGACCGGTGAGAAAGAAACCCTATCAAGAGCAAACCTTATACTTGCGCATTCCACTTGAGCTTGATGACGACGATCTTGACCTCAACAAGATGGAACGCCTTTCTTGCTTGTGCTTGCTTGTGAAGTCTTGTGGATTGCTCCCCATAATCCACCATGGGAGAGCTTCTTCTTAGCGCATCTTCACATATCCATGATCACCATATGGATGGCAAGACTCAAGCAAAGGATCTCTTTGAGATGGCTCATCTTGAACTTGCACTTCATTTCTTCATTCTTCATCATGTTGATGTCTTGAAGTAACTTGAGGGCTCACTTCATCTTCATCTTCAAGACATACTTGACACTTGATATCCTTCATCAAATTCTTCTTATTGCAACCTTGAATCCAATATATGATTCAAGAATTGCCTATGGACAACTCCTACAAATATAACTCAATGCAAACATTAGTCCATAGGGATTGTCATTAATTACCAAAACCACACATGAGGGCTCCATGCACTTTCAATCTCCCCCATTTTGGTAATTGATGACAATCTCTTTGAGAGGGTTTATATAAGGAATTTAAGTAACAAATAAGTTGAATATATAGAGCAAACTCCCCCATAATATATGCATGTGTGAATGATCTTGACTTTCATTGCATATATTCGCATTCAAAGCCTAGTGGAGTTTCCTCTAAATATTCAACTATGCAAAGCAACAAGATGCCATGCAATAAAGGCACATGCTTAAGCACAAAGCAAAGACATAACCAAATTCCCTTAAACCCTCCAAACTTCTCCCCCATTGGCACCAATTGCCGAAATGGGTGAAAAATTTAGAAGGCCAATATAGTGAGAGTTCCTCCATAGCATGTGCATTTCTCATAATTTGAGTGGAATCAAATGCACATATCCAATGACGAATATTCGGAAGGAATCACACTATAGATAGGATCAAAGATTGCAAAAAGATAACAAAGTCTAGAAGCTTCAACAAATGAAGCAAGCAACCAAATGAACCACAAAGAGGATACCAAAAGAAAGATAGATATTATGATAAGATCAAGAAGATTGCTCTAAATAATATGAGGAAGCTCCCCAAGGTTTGTGCACAAAACTAGACAATTTGCATTGGAGTATAAAGTGCACAAACACGGAATCATCACTCCCATAATATCATTCAAAAACAAAAGATACCAAGTGAATCAAACTCTAATGATCACCACAAGATAGTGTTCTAAATCAAATGAGGAAGCTCCCCAAGGTACATGCATAAAATAAAATGTTGCATTTGAATAAAATATGCATAACATGGAATCCTCACTCCCTCATTTAAAACACAAACATTTGTAATAGATCATAGATAGAAAAATAAGCTAAACACTTGCAACAAACAAATAGTTGAGCAACAAGTAAGAGGCACCATAATAAAAAGGCTCAACCAAGAGGATATGTGAAAGGCATGATAAAGCATATTATAAGACTATTACAAGGATGAGTAAAAAGCATCATCATAGTCTTCAATGAATTATATTGCTTAGCATGACCAATCAACACACAATAAATAAATAAGATATCAAAAGGAGATGTATCATATCTTATGTGTATAAGTTTCTCTAAGTGGGCAATATCACAAAGATATTTATCCACAAAGAAACATGCACACATAAAATAGATACGCAAGAAAAATAGTATGATATCCAAGATGAAGTCATGCAATATACCAATAATTTTTTTTGCTTAATAGCATGGCCAAAGGTTCAATTTTATCTTATTGTACATTCATGAACTTCAACCACAAACAACTAAAATACATCACAAATATCAACAAGGGATAGAAGATAGTTGGGATGCATTTGAGAAAGGCAACAAGTATCACAAACGGGGATACCAAAAGAAGTAACTAAATTTGCACTTTCATCTATATTGCACATGTGAGAGCCTTGAGGAATTGATATGCAACAAAATCGCTAGATAGGCATAGTTGGGATGGATGAATCATGAGCATGATTTAAAATACTTCCCAACAAATGCACTCATCTCAAATTACTCACATTCACAATAAAGAGGTTTCATTAAGACTTTTGCAAGAAGCACAATATTTGCAAATCAAGAGATTCATGCCAAGATGCAACCATAAGGTTGGATACAAGAAAAGTATGCATGAGAAGATACTTGTTACCAAGATAGCATTGGTGTGGATGTAGTAGATATGTGTTCGTTGATCATCCTAGCTTGCCTCACGTTACCATTGAGTCACCACTTCTTTCCAAGAGTGAGACAAGCATTCAATGCATATCCATTGTACCTAACACAAAGGTAAGTACAAAATGGTCCCCAAACTAATTGAGTCCGAAGTAGTTAGACACACTACAACATATAGGACAAACTCCACAATTCTATGTGCATATAGATATGAAATTGAATTTCATGCACATCTTAGTCAAATTAGGATTTGATGGAGTTTACCCTATATATTGGATCAAAGAAAGTGACACATGCCATAAGATATACATATATTAAATATGCATGCACAATACTTTCAAGAACCAAAGGAAGATACAATTTGGACAAAACACCAAATAAACCAAGAGACAATGGTTGTCCAAATTATATCAAAGAATCAAATCAACACAAGATTGACTCCAAAGACTTATCTCATTATAAGAAGCTAATTAAACCTAAACACAAAGGAATGAGATAACCAACTCCCAAGAGAGCAAGGTTCCAACAAATAAACCAAACCCTCGACACTTTTTATGATGGCACAAAGTACCAAAAAAAGAAAATTTATGACTCCCAAAACCAAATTTTTGATAAAGATCAAGAGATGTTAAGCATTCTAACAAATATAGGAGAGCTCCCCCAAGATTAGTGCATTATCTAGGATTTTGCATATGAATACTAAATGCACAAAACTAGGATCATCACGCTACCTAAATCTACTAAAATGCTAAGAAAGTTTGAATAGACAAATTAGATCCATAAGATGCAAGGAAGACACATGGGAGTCAAAGCACAACACATTCATGGCAATAAATAAGACAATTTAAACACAAGAGCCAATGTAAATATGATCAATAAATTTCTACCCAATAATAGATTGCCAATTGTCCTAGGACAAGAGGTATTAGGAAATATTTTCCGGTGGTAGTTTGTAAGTATATGTAAGATCATTTTTACACCAAATAAAGCATATGGTAAAAGATAAGAGTTAACCAACATGCAAAGAGAGTTTCTTGATAGCTTCAATTAGTCATACCAACATGCAAAGCAATTAATAGTATTCATACCAACATGCAAAGCAATTAATAGTATTCATACCAACATGTAAAGCAATTAATAGCATTCATACCAACATGCAAAGCAATTAATAGTATGACTTGAAGCACATGGTTTTCCAAAAATGTATTGAGGGACACATTGTGAAAAACCATGCCAAGAAAAACTTTCACAAATAAGATCCACAAAGATATTAGCAATGAAGCCATTTAAGCAAATTGGAACTTGTTTGAGAAAACATGTCACCTATGAGAGACAATTTACAATATCAATTCTATGTGACACAACCTCAAATGTTCACATTTCCTAGGCTTGTAATATGCACAAAGCTTATTACTCCCCCATAATGTGATAAGGAATTTATTTTCACAAGAGGCAAATAAGATCCAACTAGAGATATTAATGGACATTAGAATTTGAATTTCTCATGAAGATGACATACCACATAGAGACTAGATAATCTTGCAATATCAATTCTAAGTGATATTCCTCATGTACACACATTGTTAGGATTGTGAAATTCCTAAAGGCATATCACTCCCCCAAAATGTTATAGTCCATTAATCTCTCATAAGAGCCATATAAGATACAACAAGATGCAAAGAGGCTCCAACACAAGCACAAATACATGGTGTGCAACCTAACATACATAGACTTGATTTCTCAAGAAAAACAAGTAGGATGCACAACATATACAAACACATGTTAGGAACAAAACTAACACATGCAAAGGGGCGAGTAACTTTCAATATAAATGAGTTGAGCACATGTTACCGCAAGGAGGAACATTGGGTGTATGATAGAAGTAAGATAATCAAAAGACTTGGCTTGAGATAATATAAATGATGAAGATCCCTTAATTCTTCATGATGTAGCCAAGTCTCCAATGCCCTCCAACAAGCACCTATTGATCAAGTTTTGGATTGTTGGTCCCCAACTAAGTTGGGTCCTAAGAGGTTAGTCACAATAGGCTTGGCAACCCAAATGGTTCTTTTCTTGACACCACTTTGAGCACCAACAAATTTGGCAAACACATTGCCACCCTCATCCTTACGAAGAGAATAAACATCATCAACGGTGATAGAGTTGGATGAGGTACCAATAGTGCAAAAGGAGGAGATGTGGCCCTTCTCGCGGCATATGTAGCAAGTTATTTTCTTCTCCTTCTTCTCACTAGATTTCTCCACAATGGGAGCATTGGCTTGATTCTTCTTGGGAAGTGACATTTCTTCAACTTGAGGTTGAATATGAGTTTGAGCTTGAGGCCGCTTCCCTTTTTGCTTCTTCTTCAAAGGGCAAGATCTAACATGGTGCCCTTCAATTTTGCACTTGAAGCAAACAATCTTGGCCGGGTCTTTGACTTGTACTTGGCCCTTGTTGTTGTTGTTGTTTTTGTTGTTGGACTTTTTCTTGTTGTTGGATTTGAATCCAAGTCCACTCTTGTCATTGGGGGATTGTTGCACACTTAACATCGTGTCAAGTTTGCATTTCCCTTCATGACTCTTTACCAAGTCGGTCTTCAAAGAAGTGACTTGGGCCTTGAGCTCTTTGATTTCCTCTACATGGTTAGTAACAACACAAGTACTAGATGAGGTAGAACCTTCATTGTTAGAGCAACAAGGCAAGGAGGATAATTCATCACAAGATTTAGCAATATTATGAGTTGATGAATTACTAGGACTAGCACATGGCAATATAGCATTTTGGGTAGTAGTGCTAGTATCCACATGAGGCTCACAAGGTGTTGCCTTTGATATGATAGCCTCATAAGCTAACTTTAGCCTATCATGAGAAGCTAGAAGATCCTCATGGGAGCTAGAAAGCTTTCCATGATTTTCTTCCAATTTCCCATAATTTCTAGTTAGCAACTCAAGTTGAGCCCTTAGCTCAACATTCTCCTTCAAGATAAATGCTTCACAAGAAGTAGAGTTAGTAGCACAAGCATCATTATCAATAGCAATAGGAGAAGGCAAGTTGGCATGCTCTTTTAGATAAGAAGCTTTAAGTTGCTCATGCGACTCGGTGAGTTTGGTGAGCGCACTCTCAATGACCCTTGAGCCCTTTTTGAGTTGCTCAAAATCCTCAAGGAGTTTAGCATTAACAAACACAAGCTTATCATTTTTTAGCTTTAGTTCATTTGCCATCTCAAGAGCTCTATCATGGTTTTCCTTTTCTCTAGACAATTCTAGAGCAAAGGTCTCCTCAAGAGCTTCCTTAATGGTTTGTTCTTCTTCAAGTTCATTCTTTAATGATGCTACATCATCGGCATACTCTCGTTCAAGAGCACCCTTTTTATCAATGGTGTTCTCATGCATCCAAATAAGTTTTTGGCTCTCAATAGCGGTAGTCAAGATTTCAAAGAAGTGAGAGCTAGCAATTTTATCTTTGTAAAGAACCTTGAATACACTCTTACCCTTATCGCATAGAGAGACAACCCAATCCTCTTCTTCATATTCATCCTCATCCTTATCACCACGAGAAATATTAGGTTCCATGGTAGGAGGTACCGTGGAACCCTTGGCCATAAGGCATATATGAGGGCCGTGAGATAAAGATGAGGAGTTACTTGAGGCTCCTTTCAAGATCTTGTCTTGACCAATAGAATTGTTGGTTTCCTCTACATTGTTAGTCACATAACAACTAGAGGAAATAGAAGCATTTTTATCATGGTCACAAGACAAAGAAAGCATATCATCTTGAGATTTATTCAACAAACTTACACATGATATGCAAGGACTATTAACACAAGCATGTAGATGATTTATAGTGCTATATGTGTTTATGTCCATAGATGAAGCATTGCAATGAGATAGAGATGAAGAATCATCAATATTAAGCTCAATATCAACATCGCAATTTTCATCACCACTCACCATATCATTACCTTGTGTCTTGCCACACATTGGTGAAGTGGAAGAAGATGAGACCTCATCACGGCCGGAAGTGGAAGCAATACAACCATCCTTAATAATATTGGACACATCATATTTATCTTGAATCTTTGTCCATAATTCATGAGCGCTCCAAAAAGGCAAGTATGGAAAAAGACCTACATCTCTCAAAGCATTCATAAGAACATAAGAAGCTTGAGAATTGAGATATAAATTTTTCTCATCCTCTAACGATAGATTTTGTGAATCCATAGGAGGAGAAAAACCTATATCTACAATTTTCTCCATATGAGGGTCAATGTCCCGAAAATGACTAAGCATGCAAATTTTCCAAACATCATAATTTGTGCCATCTAATATAAGAGTGTTATCGTGCACTAATCCTCTAGCCGACATCTTTACTCTCAAGGCGGTGAAGCCTAAGAATGAGAGACCTTGCTCTGATACCAATTGAAAGGACACGGATGTCGCCTAGAGGGGGGGGTGAATAGGCGATTTAAAACTTTTACGAGATGGGCTTAACAAATGCGGAATAAAACTAGCGTTTACTTTGTCAAGCCCAAAGCCTATAAACTATGGTTCACCTATGTGCACCAACAACTTATTCTAAGCAATGGTTCACCTATGTGTACCAATAACTTATGCTAAGCAAGACAAGCAACTTATGTGATAGCACGATATATATATAACTTCAAGCACGATGGCTATCACAAAGTAAAGTGCATAAGTAAAGAGCTCGGGTATAGGAATAACCGAAGTGACGCGGAGACAACGATGTAGCCCGAAGTTCACACTCTTGCGAGTGCTACTCTCCGTTGGAGCGGTGTGGAGGACAAGTCACTCCAAATGCACGAGGGCCACCGTATTCTCCTCGAGAATTCCCACCAAAAGGGATGTCCTCGATCCACTATGGGACCTTAGGAAGGTCACCGAACCCGCACAAAGCTTGGGGCTATCTCCACAACTTAATTGGAGGCTCCCAACAAATTGCCACAAAGGCCTTGCCCTTGAAGATTCTCCACAACTTAATTGGAGTCCCCAAGAACACCACAAAGATGCCACAAAGGCCTTGCCCTTGAAGATTCTCCACAACTTAATTGGACTCCCCAAGAACACCACAAAGATGCCACAAAGGCCTTGCCCTTGAAGATTCTCCACAACTTAATTGGAGTCCCCAAGAACACCACTAAGATGCCACAAAGGCCTAGAATCCGTCTAGGGTTCCAAGAACCCAAGAGTAACAACCTTCTTGCTTTCACCTCCACGAATCACCGTGGAGAACTCAAACCGATGCACCAAATGCAATGGCAAGAACACCACAAAGATGCTCAAGTCCTTCTCTCTCAAATTCCAACAAAGCTACAAAAGCTATTGGGGGAATAAGAGAGGAAGAACAAATAAGAGGAGGAACACCAAATTTCTCCAAGATCTAGATCTAGTGGATTCCCCTCACAAAGAGAGGGATTTGATTGGTAGGAATGTAGATCTAGATCTCCTCTTCCTTTTCCCTCAAAAAGATTCAAGAAGCATAGGAGGAGTAGAGGGAAAGGGAAGCTCTCAAGGTCAACAATGGTGGAGAGCACAAAGGGGAAGAGGTAGCTGCCCAAGGAGGAAGAAGGGGGGCTTAAATACCCCCTCCCATCGAAATATGACCGTTTGGGTCAGCTCAGGCCGGATTTTCCGGGCCGGATATTTGCAAAATATCCGGGGCCCAAAAACGGCTAAGGACATGAGAAAACTGCTCTCAGGATGGGGGCCGGACATTTGGCCGGATATTTGCCCGGATTTGTCCAAAAACCGGATTTTTCCCGGGGGGCCGGATTATCCGCCCAAACTTGGGCCGGAATATCCGCCCCAAAACTGGCAGAAACATCAAACTGAAACGGGCATAACTTTAGCATCCGGACTCCGATTTTGATGATCTTGGGCTTGTTTTAAAGCTAGGAACAAGCTCTACAAGATCATGCAGGAAACCATCATAGTCCAACAAGGGAGGATAGAAACAAATGATGAAAGGTTTGACCTATCTAAAAAAGACATACCGGTAAAACCTCCAATCTTGAAAATGCAACAAGTTGCCCGTGCAAAAACCATTCTTGATGAACTAGAGCTTGCCATGAGAATAATCACAAGCTCTAAATCATCACATGGATAAGATCCAAATAATAACCAAGAAAGATGATGAACCAAACTCGAAAACGCAACAAGTGATCTATGCAAAATCCGTTTTCGATGAACTAGAGCTTGTCATGAGAATAAGCACAAGCTCTAAAACATCACATGGATAAGGTCCAAATAACAACCAAGAAAGATGATGCAAGGATGCAAAGGTTTGAGCTCTCTCCGAACGATACGATCGAGTTACTCACTCGAGAGCCCTCTTGATAGTACGGCAACTAAACTAAAAACCGGTCTCCAACTACACTATGAGACCGGTGAGAAAGAAACCCTATCAAGAGCAAACCTTATACTTGCGCATTCCACTTGAGCTTGATGACGACGATCTTGACCTCAACAAGATGGAACGCCTTTCTTGCTTGTGCTTGCTTGACGAAGTCTTGTGGATTGCTCCCCCATAATCCACCATGGGAGAGCTTCTTCTTCGGCGCATCTTCACATATCCATGATCACCATATGGATGGCAAGACTCAAGCAAAGGATCTCTTCGAGATGGCTCATCTTGAACTTGCACTTCATTTCTTCATTCTTCATCATGTTGATGTCTTGAAGTAACTTGAGGGCTCACTTCATCTTCATCTTCAAGACATACTTGACACTTGATATCCTTCATCAAATTCTTCTTATTGCAACCTTGAATCCAACATATGGTTCAAGAATTGCCTATGGACAACTCCTACAAATATAACTCAATGCAAACATTAGTCCATAGGGATTGTCATTAATTACCAAAACCACACATGGGGGCTCCATGCACTTTCAACCTGTACCTGCCCTAGAGAGAACGGAAAATCTTCCAGAGAAACAAAGGGAAAATATGTACCGTGCTCCTCTTGGTGCGGACGCTGTACTCGTCTCTCCGTCACCGATGTACTCCACAAACCTTGCACCCGTACCTGCCCTAGAGAGAACGGAAAATCTTCCAGAGAAACAAAGAGAAAATATGTACCATGCTCCTCTTGGTGCGGACGCTGTACTCGTCTCTCCATCACCGATGTACTCCACAAGCCTTGCACCTGTACCTGCCCTAGAGAGAACGGAAAATCTTCCAGAGAAACAAAGAGAAAATTTGTACCATGCTCCTCTTGGTGCGGACGCTGTACTCGTCTCTCCGTCACCACTGTACTCCACAAGCCTTGCACCTGTACTTGCGTTATAGAAAACAGAAATCATGCAGAGAAACAAAGAGAAACACGGTCCAGTGCTCCTCTTGGTGCGGACGCTGTACTCGTCTCTCCGTCACCGATGTACTCCACAAGCTTTGCACCTATACCTGCGCTAGAGAAAACGGAAATCATCCATAGAAACAAAGAGAAACACGGTACCATGCTCATCTTGGTGCGAAACCTGCACTCGTCTCTCCGTCAGAAAACAGAAATTTTTCCAGAGAATCTAAGAGAAAAAATAACAAGAGAGAAGAACAGTTTGATGCGCCGAAGGCGCCTTGATACGAGGCGAAGCCGAGCCGTAGAACTCGCTTCGACATATGGGGTAAAGACAAACGGGGACAACGACATATGTCTGCCATTCATTATGTTTATTTATGTTTGATGCGCCGAAGGCGCCTTTATACGAGGCGAAGCCGAGCCCTAGAACTCGCTTCGACATATGGGGGTAAAGACAAACAGGGACAATGACATATGTTTGCCATTCATTATGTTTATTAATGTTTGATGCGCCGAAGGCGCCTTGATACGAGGCGAAGCTGAGCCGTAGCATTCCCTTCGACATATGTCTGCTTGTACTACTTGGTTGGAATTAAATTTAATCTTTTCGTAATTTCAAAGTGCTACCTCCCTCCCATTAATTCCCCAGAAAACTCACAACCCAGAAATACAAAGGGAAAAAACAAAAACGGAAACTCCTTTGTGGTCCCGCCCAATTTTTGCGGAAAGGGAAAAAGAAGGGTAATGGGTCCGCATATTGTTAACAGGTCTAGCCGAGCGTAAAGGGAAAAACCAAACCCGGAAAACGATTCGCGTCTTTTCCCGGGAAGTCTATCCGCGCTCGACACGTGTCGTCTCGAGAGCGCGCGCGGGGATGGTTTTTTTCCCTTTCTAAAGGTCGGTCTTGTGTAGTGGCACCCGTTGACTTCAAATGAATTTTGACCAAATCAACGTCATTGGTTAGCTTATGAAATTATCTTTCTGCGCTTATGTGAATCGTCATAAACAGAGTCCGTATGTGTCCTAGGCTTCAATTTTACCCGGGACTGCTCCCTGAATCCAAGATAGACACCAATTTGAGTTGGACCGGGCCTCCTCCATGACTTGGATGAGTTAAACGCCCATGCTAGTCCCCTTCGTCTCCATGACTTGTATGAGTGATGTCCTCATCACAGACTACCTCTATAAATGGATTTTGAGAAAACGTTTGGGTAGAAACAACCTCTAGAAATGGAGCACTGTTCCCTTCTTGGAGGCGTCGTTTTTTGGAGAGTCTGCAATTCAGGTGTTGTCATGGTGGTGGTTGTATTGCTGTTGTTAGGTCGGTGATACTGTAGCGGGACTTTTGTTTCTTAGTTTTCTTTTCCTTTTTTTTGGCTGTGTGCATCCGTAGTGCCATTAGGGTGGTGCGTTGTTGCAGAGGCTGGGTGTAATTGGTATCTCTCGATATTAATATATTCCCTTTATCGAAAAAAAGAAACAACCTCTAGAAATGGATTTGACAAGTGTGGAAGTAGTTTATGTAGAAGCGGTCAATCATATACTTATGTTCTTGATAGTTTGTGTACTTTAATAAATTTAAAAGAACAAAGATATGGGATCGTGCTACTCGTCTGTGGATTATTGCCTTCCTGCCAAGAGTACACATGGAAATTTATGAATCTTGCATTGTATATTTGACACTCTAAATGATATCAAATTTAAATGCTATTAGCTACAAAGTTGTAGATGAGTCTACAATTTTGATGTTAACTTTGTCTCCATTTGAGATTATTAACCATCTCAAATCCGGTCGGAGAACTTATATTGATCATTTGGACAAATAAACCATTTCAAATTAAAAAATATCACTATAAAGTTTTAGATCTCTTTAACTCTGCAATTTTTGATTTAAAGTTTGCTTTGATCTGACTTCATATGAAAAACTTATATTTTTTGTGCAAAGCAAGGCATATATAGCCATGAACTAACAGTGATAGTACCAGTAGTGAGACATGTGTTTTTAGAGTAGTGTAAGCTTGTCTATTTCTAACTTAAATGAATAACAGCGCGCCTCACCATTTATTTTTAAAAAAAGATATTTTTTTTCTAATAAAGTATGATGTCCTACGTTATCTTACAAAATTTGAAATTAAAACTTAATTTATACGTGGAGAAAGAAAAATTAAATATGTTGTAAAAGGGCCACTTAGATCAATTGAAATAGTTTAGAAAAGTAATTTGATGTAAACATTTATTTAGGAGTTTATTTAGACACATGCCAAACCTAGAGGGACTAATTTGGAATTTTCTTCCTTATTAATTTGCACTTTTTTTGAGTGGATATTAATTTGCACTTGAACGTGTAATTCTGCACACTACTCCCTCCGTCCCGGTTCAGGGCCTACGTGTATCTCAATATCGTAAATTTGACTAATATAATATAAGTTTTACAATATAAAAATTATACCGTTAGAAAGTATAACATCTGAACTTTCTAATGATATACTATATTTTTTAGTATATATATTATGTCATGTTGGTTAAATTAATGATTTAGAGATACAGCTATTGCAGGTCATTTCAATTGTTGCGTGTCAAAGTTTCACTCCAAAAAAAATTCCACTTATATCATGGAAATGAGCTGTCGTATCTGGAATAGTCGGTGGTTTGACTATTGTGTGTCGGTACCGTATGCGTGTTGAATTGAACCTCTCTTACACGACCGTACCTCCACTATTTTCTGCCGCTTGACAAGCCATAGTATTGCCTGACAAGGAGTAGTAGTAGGCAGATAGCTAAAGGATGGCCTGCATACAGATAGGAGGAGTAGAGGCTAAAAAGCTTCTTCCGCTGCTACCTGTTCCATGTCGATCCTGCCGCAGCACCACGGTCATCTTAGGGGTACGCCTGATCATCATCCTGTGCTCTCTGCTTTCCTGCTCCAACGCGCAGTCATGCAAATCCTCCGGCTCCAACCTTGCTCTGGCGGACAGTAGTCTCACCTGGATAACCGTTGACTACGATCGAGTGAACCAAGGTTATCTGTTCCTCACGGATTCAGGTACCTTGCTGCTAGATACACAGAGCGCCATCCCTCAAGAAGAGACACTCAGCTCGTACAGAAATGGTACGTCTTCAAACTCGCCTGGGCTGTACCTTCCATGGGGATATATCTGGTACGGGGGAATCTTCAGGCTTAGCTTCAACATGGGCGGCGTCCACTACGAGCCGGACAACCAGACGCCGGCGAGTAGGAGTAGCAGCCTGGTCGTGGCCATACTACCCGCGTACGACTTCAGTGGCAATGGCAACCAGAACCGTGATATGTCCATAGTACTACCACCCGACTCATGGAGCCAACAAAACACATCTGGATCTGGTTCTGGTTCTTCGCAGATGGGTTCATGTACATGGCCTCTGTACGCTGCCGCGAGTACTGCCTGTGTGCAGATTTCTGTAGAGCCGGGGAGGAACTCCGTAGTAGAAGCTTTCCTTGCATACGACCCTCTTGGGAAACGGTTGTCGGTCAGCGTCGGTGACGCTGCACGGAACCCAGAGGCTCCCTACGCCGTCGCCACCTCCATGGCCTTCGACTTGGGAGAAATGCTGGCGGGGGACCGAGTAAGAGGCCAAATTGGTCTTTTCTCCTCGGTCGGGCAGCTCGCTCAGCTCCAGAGCTGGAACTTGACGGTCCACCGGCCTCTCCCCAAGCAAAGTTCCCAAAAGTGGGTCGTTGTACTGTCCTCGGTGCTGGGCTCTGTAGCTGCGACTCTTGTCGCGGCTACCGCTGTGTACTGCTATCTCAACTCGAAATACAGACGGTGGAAGAAGGAGCTGGACGAGCTGGCCAAGACTATGCAGAGCCTCCCCGGTGTGCCGATGCACATCGACTTCGCAGACATCAAGAAGGCCACCGACAACTTTGACGACGCGATGAAGCTTGGGCGAGGCGGATTTGGGGCCGTCTACGGATGCGTTCTTCCTGCTGCTGCTTCAAGGACGGGGCAAGCAATCAAGGTGGCCATCAAGAAGTTCACGCGGGAACTCCAGGACCACCGCTACCAAGACTTCCTCGCGGAGGTCAGCGTCATCAACCGTCTGCGGCACAAGAACGTTGTCCCACTTGTCGGTATGTGTTCCTATCCCATTTTTCTTTGACCTATCTACTACTTATCAAATACTTCCTCCCCCATCCCGCCCATAACAAGAGTCATTCTAGCTTCAACGGAATTATAAAACTGCTATGGATGTAACTTGAATTTCACGGAATTGAAGTTTGCATGAGTGAGATATGATTTTTTTTTCTAGTCTATGTCTTAGGAAAAAGGAAAATTGACTTCAGTTAATAGATTATGGATTTATATATGTTGCACAGGAAAATTGACTTCAGTTAATGGTGATATATGTTCTCGATAATTTGTGTAATTTAATAAATTGAGAAAGCAAAGATATAGGTGATCATGCTACTCGTCCTTGGATTATTGCCTTCCAGCCTAGAGTGCACACGGAATTTTTAATTTCTCATGGAAACTTATCGGTGCCTATAAATTATAGGCTGGTCCTACAACAAAGGAGAGCCCCTGCTTATATACGAGTACATGAAGAATGGTAGCTTGGACCAGCATCTGTTCCCGAATGGTGGCTTTGGCCGGGGGCGGCAGCAGAATGATGCAGCTATTGGGCAATGGGACACCCGCTACGGCATTGTCAGGGATATAGCTACAGGTCTGCACTACCTTCATCACGAGCACGAGCCAATGGTGCTGCACCGTGACATCAAGGCAAGCAATGTCATGCTCGACTCCACCTTCTGTGCTCGCCTTGGTGACTTCGGTATCGCCTGCACAGTCGCTGCAGACAGGAGCTCCATCACCGGCATCGCCGGAACCATTGGCTACATAGCTCCAGAGAGCTTCTATAACTTCAAGGCCGCACGACAGACTGACATATATGCATTTGGGGTGCTTATCCTTGAGGTGGTTTCTGGCAAGAAGAGTTCAGACGTCCCAGCGGAGGATGGCCACATCAGTCTCTGGGCGCGGCGCCTTCACCGGGAGGGTACGCTACTGGAGGCCTTAGATGGTATGTTTGTCTCAGGGAAGGATCAACCTCATGTTGTGGAGGAGGCCAAACGTTTACTGCTGCTCGGCATGGCTTGCACCAGCCTCAACCCGTCAAGTCGCCCAAGCATGACGGATGTACTTCAGGTCATCGGCAAGTTGGCGCCACCGCCAGACGTGTCCCTTGAGCAACCAACACTACCGTGGCTGCCAGCAGGAGAGTGGTCTTCAGTCAGCTCTGAAGACGGTACAGCAGTAATAGCTAACAATCAAGATGGGAGTTCAGAAAGCACGACCGAGATTGAGCTGCATCACAGGAAAAACATATGGGAATGTAGCAACCCATCCTTCAGGTCAACAAATGGCAATCTTCCTTAGGGGCAACACTCAAGCCAAAGTAGAAAGATTCAACAGGATCACTTTACCCTCGGTGGGATGCTTATTTTGCTATGTCGATTTATGCTAGCACTACTCATGCAAACTCTTTTGCCCATGGGCCCATTATGTAAGGTTGCCATGTATCAATATATTTAGAAAGAATTCATACCAGTATTGTTATCATCGTCCAAGTCTTGGACGGTTCGTAGTCGAATTAGTAAGCGAAAGTGGGATAGTGAACTGGCTCATGGGAGAATTACTAGTATAGAAAAAGTTTCAATTGGTGGCACCTTTTTGGTTTCCACACTACCAGAAAATGAAATATTCTTGGAGGCCAGCAATTTCCTCGAGGGGTGAAATTGAACCCCCAAGGATATATCATTACCTTGGCGTTGTATGAAACCTCCAAGGAAATGCTTATTCTTGAGTGCTAACCAAAACCGCCAAGATAATTCCATATTTTCGTGAGTTTGTAACCACCAAGATAATTCCATGTTTCCTTGAGTGTTGTTACGAACCGCCAAGGTATTTCTCATTTCCTTGGGTGCTATTCGAAATTGTCAAGGCAATTCATATTTTCTTGAATGTTATTAAAAACCGCAAAAGTAATTCACATTTCCTTGGGTGTAATTGAAAACTATCAAGAAAGTGCTAGTTTTGTGCGGTCCAAACCCTCTAGTAAATTGTTGTAGGCGACCAGAAAAAATGTTCAGTTTCTAGTCATTCCTCTTAACCACCAATACAATGGAATCATGGCATTCTTGTTAGTTAGACCTTGCATTTTATAGACACAAATGGTTCCTTGACATGATTGTGAAATGAAATACGGTTATTTCTTACTACATTATTCTAACAAAAGGTACAATATTGAGTTGCTTGAGATGCCTAGATAGTTTTAAAGCTAGCATCCAACATACGAATATGGTTTAAAGGCGAAGTCTATATCAAAGTTGTAGAGTCCAAAGAGATATAAAACTTTGTAGTTGATAACATTTCTGTTTTAAACTCATTTAGAGTCCAAAAATTATGTCAGATTTGAAATTAATTTTTTCGAATTTTTCAGACAATCTCAGATGGAGATACAACCTAAACCGAAGTTGTAGTACTGGACGAGATACAAATTTTTTTGGTTCAAACTTTTGTTATTTGAATATTTTTAGGGGTCAGATCAATGGTGCACAAGGACTGGGCTTGTGGGCTGCTTTGCTGGGAGCAAAATCATCCTCCATGTGGAGGGATAGCCGAACATCAACCTCCACCTTTCAGCCTCTCCAAATGACTTCGCGTGACGACATAGACACACGCTAACTCCTGCGAAACCAAGCTTCTTGCACAAGTCGTTGGTTAGGACGGCACAATGGCGTAGGAGGAGGGGTCAAGAAGGGTGCCAGCTACCAATAAATTTGATGTATGTTTGAACGGCACTGCTAGCACCCGGACGGATGCCCACAGCTGCAACCCGTTTCCGCGCCGCCATTTCGTGCGTCCACGCTGGGGCCCGCGCTGCCCGGACATCACCCGCCCGCGCCTACATTTCGCGTGACCACGCGAGGCCCGCGCCACCCAGACGTCGCCCGCGCGGGGACAGATCGCGCCACCTCCCACTTCCCATGCGCATCGCATGTGCAACTCCTGATCTACTTTTGAAACATCCAGATGCAACACTTGCAACATACAAAAGAAGATAGATGAAACACTTGAAACATGCGTCTAAAACACTTGCAAAAACACCTGAAAACACTTGAAAACCATTGCAAAACATACGGAACATCCAGATAAAACACTTGCAACATATGTGTGAAACATATGCAACATCCAGATAAACACACTTGCAACATACGTCTAAAAAACAGATAAAACATTGGGAACAGACGCTTACAACATACGTGTACAACTATTGCAACATACACAACATCCCGATCTACTTTTGCAACATCCGTATGAAACAATTGCAACATACTCTAAAACATCTAAAACACTTGAAACATACGCTTGCAACATGAGCTTTCAGCGCAACATCTCCTTGCTGCTTGGGAGAATGGAGAGGCTCGTCGGCGTGTGGAGTTCACCGGAGGTAGCGGCCTAGCGGCGGCGGCTCCGCGACGCGTCGGGGAGGCAGCGGCCGCACGACTGGGAGAGTGCAGCTGCGTGCTGCGCCTGGCAGGGCCGAGAGCCGATCGCCGCGACTTTGAGCGCGGCCACGCGCCGTGCCTGGCAGGTCCAGCGGACGATCGAGCGCTGCGCCTCAGAGGTGGCAGCCCGTGCCGCTCCGCTCCTGCGCGGTGGAGGACGCTGCGGGTGCCTCGCGCCTAGTCCTCGCGGTGGCCATTTCCCCTGGAGTGGATACACTACGGGAGAGATGGAGTATGCCGACGGCCGCCAGCCGTCGGCACAGGCTATGCCGACGACCGTCGGCATAGCATCGTCGGCACAGTTCTGGTCGGGGACTGCCCAATCACCGTCGGCATAGACTGGCCGTCGGCATAGATTGTTGTGCCAACGGTAAAACCGTCGGCATAGTATTTCAAAATTTTCAAGATTGTTTTCGAAAAAATATTTTTTTTTTATTTTTTTTTCACTTTTCTTCTTCTACTTTTTTACTTGTTAATCTTTCACAATCACACTTAGTACACTCTATCTTAAGTCAAATTGCACTTGTGGTCAAACTTCCCAGTTGGTCACCCATCCTCACACTACTCCCACCCCGGCACGCTTAACTTCTTGGTTCTCTTCGGATGAGCTTCCATGAAAGAAATGAAAAATTGATGTTAATATTACCATATCTATCATATTAGGGATTTCTATTTTCGTGCCCCTGGTTCGTTAGTTGTACTCAGTTTTCCCCAGTCCCTTAGTTTTTCCTCAGTTTTCCCCTCCTCTAGTTTGAAACACGCACAAGTCTTTGGGCAATGGTAGCCGTCGGGTCGAGGGCCTTGACCGTTAGTACGGCCCGGGTGGGGCCGCACGGGGGCAGCTCCTCCCTGACCGTCTCGTCTTGACGGGTAGGGTCGAGACACGTCGGAGCAGCCATCCATCTATCGGCGACGTGTGGGCCGTTTTATTTCATGATTTTATACGCGGTCTTGCCAATGACAAATGGGGCCGCTCTATAGAGCTGCCGCATGACCAATGACCGGTGGGGTCGTCTATTTTTCAGGAAAAGACATATATTGCCGCTACGTAGGGCTGCCGCAGCCAATGACCGGTGGGGTCGTCTATTTATTTAGAGAAACTCATATATTGCCGCTCTGTGGGGCCTCACGCAGCCAATGACCGGTGGGGTCATCTATTTTTCAGGAAAAGACATATATTGCCGCTACGTGGGCTGCGCGCCAATGACCGGTGGGGTCGTCTATTTATTTAGAGAAAATCATATATTGCCGCTCTGTGGGGCCTCCGCAGCCAATGACCGGTGGGGTCGTCTATTTTTCAGGAAAAGACACATATTGTCGCTACGTATGCCATGACCAATGACCGGTGGGATCGTCTACTTATTTAGAGAGAAAAAATCATATATTGCCGCTCTGTGGGGCTGCGCAGCCAATGACCAGTGGGTCGTCTATTTTTCGGAAAACTCACATATTGCCGCTACGATATATGTCTTTAGAGAATATCATAGAGAGAAGCAACAAGTTCGATAATTAATTATTCTTAAGCTAGACCGGAGAACATTGGCAGCTCGTTCCCCACCGTCGGACGGAGCAGCCATCGCCGGCGCCTCGTCGCGCCGCCGGCTCTGTCCCCGGCGTCGGACGAAGCTGCGGCTGCACGTCAACCACGGCTCCAGCACTTATTTCGTCCGCACGCATTGTACCCACCGCAGAAGAAAGTCCGCCGCATAGCGAATCCGCCGCCCACGACGACCGGGATTTGTTCCGCGCACCAATTGGTATAGCTTGGTAAGACCTCCGCTTCTGCCTCCCCCGCCCCTAATCGATTCGGTTCCCGTAATTTATTGGAGTTTGCAGGTACGAAATAGTCCTCAATGTCTGGTCGTAGCGGGTACACCGGCGAGGGTGGGGATTCGATCATGTCGTGGCCACGTTCTACTTCTCCTACCTCGTCGGAAGTGCAGGTATCTAGCTTCAGCTCTCTGTACTACCATTGAATTTGAAGTTCCGCCATGGCCTGTTGGGGTGATTTCAGTTGTTCTTTTTTCCATTATTGTTACAGTTAGCCAGGCAAGCCGATGATCCATGGTACATTGCATACCAAGATGAATCAACCCAGTGGTGTAGCCAGAGGATGGATTTGGAGGAGAAGGTGGCCAATTTAGGTGATGAATTGGCCCGTAAAAACCTGATGATATTCGAGCTGAAGCGTATTGTGGAGGAAGAAAAGAAGAATTCAGAGCTTATTCGCAAGGAGAAGTTGAGAGTTGAGACAGATCTTGCCGTATTTGATCAAGTGGTAGAAAATGTAGAACATGAACTTAAAGTGATGGGAGAGGAGAAAAGTAGATTCATCTGTGCAGTTTTATTAGGTGTCATCCCTGTCCTAGCAGTTATGTGGTTCTGGTAGACGATTTAGTATAGAATTGTTATTCAGTAGATGGCTCTAACCATTGTATATTGTCGTCGCTCTAAGCACCGTATTTTGGTGTACAATTTCCTACTTGTGCTAAGTAATGCGCACGATAATTTTAGAATGCATGAACATTTTATAAAAGTAAAGGGATCCCAAAAGTGAAAGCATGTACCAGCCTCCGGATCAAATACATATCAATATCTTCCCAATCAAGTTGGGATAGAATTCAAATCATACATACGGATGTACATGGACACATCAAGAACGTGGAGAACCTTTTTTTGAGACGGAGGTAGTAGTTCGAACAATTTTATCCCATTTGGAAATTGAAAAATACAAATTTATCATAATTTATCCCAATTTGCGGCGTCGAACACGGTCATCTGCGCCATCAAACGTTGAAGCGATGTTATCGGCGATGGCTTCAATGTTCGTGGCATCGATGACCAATGTCGGAACCGCCGCTGTCTTGGTGTACTTCATCAGCGACGGATCTGCGGAGGGCTGGATCGGCGGCTTTGCAGCGCGGTTGTAGACGATGGCTTCAATCGTCTTGGCATCGATTCGCACTCTCGGCACCGGAAGTGAGACATCAACGGCTCCGACATTGAAGGTTGGAGTGCAGCCGTCGAAGAAAAAGCGATGTTGTAGGCGATGGCTTCAATGTTCGTGGCATCGATGACCACTGTCGGCACGGCCGCCGTCTTGGTGTTCTTCATCACTCAACAGATCTGAGAATAGAATCCTCACCGGTTAGAGACAGAGAGAGACAGAGAGAGACATTTCAACTATTTCTGATGGTTAGATCCTCACCGGCACTCTTAGATCCACGGCGCACGCACGGTTAGATCCGCGCCGCCGCACGCACGGTTAGATCCGCGCCGCCGCACGCCGCCGCACGCACGGTTAGATCCGCGCCGCCGCACGCCGCCACACGCACGGTTAGATCCGCGCGCGCCGCCGCCGCCACGCAGTTAGATCCGCGCCGCCGCCGCACGGTTAGATCCGCGCCGCCGCGACCGCCGTAGTAAGAGAGGAAATACGAGAGAGGAGGATCTGGCCCCGGAATATGCGATTGCCGGGATTGGTAGGTATGTGCTCTGCTCTTGTCTCCGTATCGTCCATCGTGGTAGAGAGAGAGATACGAGCCGTCCGATCATAAATGATCGAACGGTGCAAGCGTTCGTTGAGCTTTCAACTAACCAAGATCCGTGTGACATACATCTCGACCAATCGGAGATCAGCCGGTGAGTACAAGTTAGGAAAAGCGAGTAGAACTAAGAGGGGGAAATGTGAGGAAATGTTTATCGGAAGGGCAAAGCGAGTATGGTGAGTAAAACAAGTGGGCCGGAGGGAAAACTGAGTAACACTAAGTAAAACAGGGGCACCCAAATAATAAACGGACTAAGGGAAATTGAAGCTTTTGGCATAAAAATTGTAAAATTGTGTTATTTGAACAATATATTACATTTTGGCCGACTAGATATTGTTTGCAACTCAAAGATACACAAGTGTGACGAATTTGGACTCATTTGGACAAAGTTTGTAAGCATAGTGGGTATTTGGGAGGTGTATTGAGGAGAAAGCCCTGCATCTTCATATCTAGTAGCTCATGGACTAGGAAGTGGTTTTGAAGCTTTTGGCATAAAAACTTCATATCTCTATATTTCCTTTTCCATTATTATTTCTCTAGGTTGTAGGTAACATAACAAGGCTCCATGGGAAGGTTCCACCATGTTTTGAATTATTTTGAATTGAACCCTAAAACCCTAAAACCCTAAAACCCTAAAATGATAAATGTGGCTTAAATGTGGCATACAAATTGTTCATACAAATTCAAATTGTTCAACACAAAGGGATCCCCAATACAAAGGGAACCACAATACAAATTGTTCATACAAATTCAAATTGTTCAACACAAAGGCATCCCAATACAAATTGTTCAACACAAAGGGATCCCCAATACAAAGGGAACCACAATACAAATTGTTCATACAAATTCAAATTAGTTGTTCAGAATAAAATCTTTCTCTTGCTCCTGGTGTGACTCGCCGGCCACCACCTTACTCCGGTAACCCTATCGGGGATATTACCGGTGTCTACCTTCCTTTTGCCCTCTTTCTTGTTCTTCTTCTCGCAAATCTTGTGCTTTTTCTTCTGCCATGTACTCTTGAAGTTAGCTTCTATCATGGCCTTACTACTTTCGAGGCATTCTCGACTATACATTCCCTCTCCTCTAGACTCATCGGTTGAAGCCATTCTACATCCATCTGTTCCCTCTGCTCTCGATCCATCGGTTCAATCTCCTCATGTTCAATTGCTGCTTCAATCTCCTCTCGCATTTCTTGCTTCAATCTCCTCATGTTGAACTTCTTTGCTTCAATCTCCTCTCGCATTCTTTGCTTCAATCTCCTCATGTTGAGCTGTTGCTTCAATCTCCTCTCTGCATTTGCTGCTTCAATCTCCTCATGTTGAGCTGCTTGCTTCAATCTCCTCTCGCATTTCTTTGCTTCAATCACCTCATGTTGAGCTGCTGCTTCAATCTCAAGTTGAATTGCTGCTTCATTCTCCTCTGCATTTTCTGCTCCACTTTGATCTTCCATTCCAAAAGCTGGGTCAACTCCATTTTTAGAAAGCCTAGCAATGTGTCCGGGGATTCCACAACGTTTGCACTTACGTTTTCGAATCGGTGCACCACCCTGCACTAGCTCGATCCTATTCTTCCTCGGCCTACTGTAGGTCTAGTCAATCTTGGAGAGTACAGGTTTGAAGCCTGGATCGACTTTCATCCATTGGTCTTTTCCCAACAAGGTAGGAACATTCATAGCATATGCAGCCCTAAATTTGGCAACAGAGAAATCCGCTGACACATACTGATCAACTGCTGCAGCGTCACCCCCTATAACACTCATGAAAAACACTGCGTGTATGCGGGGTCTCCCACGGATCTGCCATCCCCTACACTGGCATGTCCGATCACCCTAACTCACTTTGGATACCTCCACTTGCTGTTTTCTTGTCGGTGTAGGTTACCTCGACCTCCATTCCTTTTTCGACGCATTGCATCCTCAATTGTTTTGCCCTCTCATGCAAAGACTTAATCAAAGATGGGAGCATGAGATGGCCAACATAATTTGTGGATGCAATTCTTTGACGCATGAGATCGATCTTTATCATGATCATCTGCCTAATCTTATCAAATATTTGCCACGGCATAAGCCCTTTCAATGACTTGACCTTTGAATTGAAACTCTCCGCAAGGTTACTTGTTACATAGTCTACCTTGCAAATTTCATTGAATTGGCTTCTTGACCACACCCTACCATGATGTTCATCCAAGTACTCCTTCACCCCGAGGTTTTTGTTTATACAACACATCCAAATGAAACAGATGCTTCCTAGAGCTGCATGTGTATGAAGCTGGCCATAGGTTGTCAGTAAAAACTTTACCCTTGAATTTCTTTGTAAAATTCTGTACCAAGTGTCGCATACATTCCCTATGCTCCACTCCAGGGAATACTGCTTCTACCGCAGTCTCCAAACCTTTGCAAGCGTCTATGTGGATAACAAGTCCTGGTGGATGACCTATAAGATCGCGCAAATTCTGCAGAAACCAAGTCCAACTTTCCTGTGACTCAACCTCCAAAACCCCATAAGCAACAGGGAACATCCAATTATGTCCATCAACTGCAGATGGCGACAACTAGCTGTCCTTTAAACCTGCCATGAAGAGCTGATGCATCCACGGCCAAATAAGGCCTCGCAACCGTCCAAAAAGCCTTTCCGGCAAGCTTTGAAACAAACAAAAGCCCTTACGAAACATTCCTTGTGCATTACCTTCCCGCTTTTCAATTTGTAGGGAACTGTATGCTTGTCTATCACTACAACACTGCCTGGACTAGCCATCTCCACTTCAGCTTTGAAAGTGTAAAGCAACTGAAAGCTTTCATTCCATGGACCATTGATCTTGTCAAGAGCCATTTCCTTTGCATAGAACATCCTCATGTAAGGTACTTCCATTTTATATTTCTCAACCACCTTTTTTACGAGTGCTGTTGGACCAAGTGAAGGATCTTCTCTCAGCCAATCTAGGATTATATCTGCCAACCACCTAGTCTTCGCTAGCTTTATTTTCAGCTCTGGCTCTCCCCCTAGAGGTGGACACCTATGGATCTCCTTATTCTTGTTTATCTGAAACATAATGATAAGGGATGTCAGTAATAGATAACAAATTTTACACCGTGATCTAAATACACAACTGGTTGGCGTAGTACACGAACCAAGTCGCTTCGCGCATTGTGGATGCATGCAGCCTAAACCTACACCTTGGGTATGGGCATTTAATTGTGAACCTACCTGGCTCACTTTTAACAACCTCAAAATTATTCTTAGTGAGAATGTGATATGTAGTAATTGCATTACGGCAGTCCATCATCGTTTGAAACACGGTGCCTTCTACAAGCTGGGGATCCTCCCTGTTCCACTCAATTGTTGGCAAGTCTTCACCTTCGTAATCGGCTAAAACGAGGCTGTCATCATTCTCATTCTTCTCTTCATCATCAGTGTCATCAAATCTGGCACCAAAAGCAATATCTTCCATGTATTGATCCTCCATTGCACCTTCTTGCATCGATCTACCAATTCAGAAACATCAACTCATCCTCATCATCTTGAGGAGACTGATCCTCAATGTACGCATCGTCCTCCACATCGACCGTACGAATGATCGGCTACCACTAGCACTGGGACGAGATGGTGCTGCTGTGGACCTACAAGGAGCGCCGCGGCGCACCGTTAGAAGAGGCAGCGACGAGAGAGACATGATGCCCGACCACCTGATGATGCCCCAGCACCAGAGAGAGATGATGCCCGGCCCCTGTCCACATGGATACGAATTTTATCGAACCGGCAAGAAGCATTCAAAGCAAAAAGAATTCCCAGATCGTCGTCAGAAATTAGTGGAACAAATCTTCCCTCCTTGTTGTGCAAATATTCGAAATGAACTGCGTCGTGGAAGCTCCAGCTGTACTGAGCGCAGATGTTAGCTTTCAAATTCCTCAACGAGATGGTGGTTGCAACCACCGCAGGGAAGAAAAACCCATTCTTATAGCGTTTAGAATCACGCGTAAAGCTAGAATCCAGCCTAACCACCAGCCGAAAAGCCAGCGCTGGATCAATCCTATTCGAAAAGCAACGCAGTTAGTTGAGCAACAACGATTGGCGCTCAAAAACTGCCTACTGTTAATTCACATAGGCAGACGATGCTTACCCAGATGGAATCCATGCGTTAGATCCCTCCGATTCCCAATCTTCTCCGCGGCTGACGCGAACATTTGGCACACCAGATGGACATACAAACTCCGCGAAAGGGGTAGATCTAGATCTGGTGGAGGCGGAGCCCTCTCCGCCTCCCGGTGGTGGTGGTGGGGGCGGGGGCGGCTCGGCGGCGGACGACGCCATAAGGTAGGAGGGCAGGACGGCGTGGCGGCGGAGGGGCGGTGTGTGAGCTCCTCCAGTATCGGGCGGAGTGGAAAGCTTTGGGTGAGCTCCTCCGATCAACAACAACACAGTTCGAAAGAAACGGTCAATTCAACACCAACGCGGCTCCCTAGCCGTCACCGGTAACGGTGAAGGCCTCTGACCAGACGGCAACCCTCCCGTCTGAGCGTCTGCGACGGGTTTCAAACTAGAGGGAGGGGAAATCTGAGGAAAAACTAAGGGGCTGGGGAAAACTGAGTACAACTAACGAACCAGGGGCACGAAAATAGAAATCCCATCATATTAACCCTTTGACCGTGATGTCACACCTCTATTTGAATTCTAAAAAATTACTTAAGTAAACAACAATGAATATATATATATAAATAATAATAATATAGAATTTGAAAAACAATGAAATGATTTTTTTGTCTTTTTATTTAATATGGAATAATTAATATCAGTAAATGCGAATTTGGTAAATAATATGTATAAATTGATCAGAAAAATGAGAGGAATACAAATATGATATCCATATCATATTTTGAACCTACAAAGTTAACTTACCCAAAAATCATGAGCATTAGATCAAGTACCTCTAGTTTAAATTTGACTGACTTTATCGAAAATGAGGTGGGAAACAGCCTCGATATGGCATAGTTTGCCGAAACAAGGTCATATTTGGCACGTGTGTGGACCCTAGGATGGGAAGCAAGACCCCGGACACGGATTTCTAATCCGACCCACAGACAGCCATCTTTTCATTTTTAGCGTGCCCAAATGATTTTTATTTGTGAAGCAACTACATGGGGCGCATTTTAGTATGACGTGAAACCTCTGTGCGATGTTAGTAGACCACCTACGCACCACCTATCACATGACATGTGCACGCGTTAGCTTTTTGGGACCCCATGCGGCTTCCGGCGGTGTCCCGCCGAATTCGCTGGAAACTGACCGGATTTGAACTAGGGGTGAACTATCCATCGCTCCACAAATTCCGAAAAAATTGTTTTTAGTTCAACGACGCATCATTATATCTAATTTTTGTACGTTTAGTTTGTTCGCGAATGGGTGCACCCGCACGCCCGGTACGGCGATACCGCATGTCCCTGGGGTCCTGTTTTGGCCAGATGGCAATTTAAACGAAGTCAAAAAATCTCACGGATCCGCGTGACGTCATTTTATATGTCATAGTAACTATTCCGTTTGTCAAAACTGGATACGGCAATTATTTTGAAAAACCCTTCACGAAAAGGGCTATCACGTCCAGAGTTATATGGATTTCAGGGGAAATGAGGTGGGAAACGGCCTCGACATGGCATAGTTTGCCGAAACAAGATCATATTTGGCACGTGTGTCGACCCTAGGATGGGAAGCAAGACCCCGGACGCGGATTTCTAATCCGACCCACGTACTGCCATCTTTTCATTTTTAGCGTGCCCAAACGGTTTTTATGTGTGAAGCAGCTACATGGGGCGCATTTTTGTATGACGTGAAATCTCTATGCGATGATAGTAGACCACCTATGCACCACCTATCACATGACATGTGCACGCGTTAGCTTTTTGGGAACTCATGCGGCTTCCGGCGGTGTCCCGCCGAATCTGCTGGAAACTGACCGGATTTGAACTGGGGGTCAACTATCCGTCACTCCAGAAATTTCGGAAAAATTGTTTTTAGTTCAACGACGCATCATTATATGTGCTAATTTTTGTCCGTTTAGTTTGTTCGCGAATGGGTGCACCCGCACGCCCGGTACGGCGATACCGCATGTCCCGGGGGTCCTGTTTTGGCCAGATGGCAATTTAAACGAAGTCAAAAAATCTCACGGAGCCGCGTGACGTCATTTTATATGTCATAGTAACTATTCCTTTTGTCAAAACTCGGATACGCTAATTATTTGAAAAACCCTTCACGAAAAGGGCTATCACATCCGGAGTTCTATGGATTTCAGGGGAAATGAGGTAGGAAACGGCCTCGGCATGGCATAGTTTGCCGAAACGAGATCATATTTGGCACGTGTGTGGACCCTAGGATGGGAAGCAATACCCCGGAAGCGGATTTCTAATCCGACCCACGGACGGCCATCTTTTCATTTTTGGCGTGCCCAAACAGTTTTAATTTGTGAAGCAGCTACATGGGGCGCATTTTAGTATGACGTGAAACCTCTGTGCGATGATAGTAGACCACCTATGCACCACCTATCACATGACATGTGCACGCATTAGCTATTTTGGAACCCATGCGGCTTCCGGCGGTGTCCCGCCGAATCCACTGGAAACTGGCCGGATTTGAATTAGGGGTCAACTATCCGTCGCTCCAGAAATTTCAGAAAAAATGTGTTTAGTTCAACAACGCATCATTATATGTGCTAATTTTTGTCCGTTTAGTTTGTTCGCGAATGGGTGCACCCGCACGCCCAGTACGGCGATACCGCATGTCCCGGGGGTCCTGTTTTGGCCAGATGGCAATTTGAGCGAAGTCCAAAAATCCCACGGAGCCGCGTGACGTCATTTTATATGTCATAGTAACTATTCCGTTTGTTAAAACTGGGATACGACAATTATTTTGAAAAATCCTTCACGAAAAGGGTTATCATGTAGGGAGTTCTATGGATTTCGGGGGAAATAGGGTGGGAAACGGCCTCGGTATGGCATAGTTTGCCAAAACTAGATCATATTTGGCACGTGTGTGGGCCCTAGGATGCGAAGTAAGACCCCGGAAGCGCATTCCTAATCCGACCCACGAGCGACAATATTTTCATTTTTGGCGTGTGTGAAAGCCATGAAACATCGAACATTATAGCTCATTTCTAAGAAGATTTGTTTAGGTATTTGAAATATTCCATTTTTATATTTTTCTATGATAGATCTTGTTTTTCTGCAAAATTTGATATATTATACTTATTTTTCTCAATTAGAATGATTTAGTTATGCTTTTTTGAAGACTGTTCGTGCAGAAATAGAAACAAGCTATGCCGACGGTATAACTGTCGGCACAGGTCCGTAGTGAAAAAAAAAGGAAAAAAATGTTGTGCCGACGGCCAAAACTGTGCCGACGGTGACCGTCGGCACAACCGGCCTGTACCGACGGCCATTTTAACGCTGACGACCATCCTTATCGCCACGGTCCGGAGGCTTCTATGCCGACGGCCCCGATATTTGGTCGTCGGCACACACGACGGCCGTCGGCACATCTGTGCTCTCCCGTAGTGATAGGAGCGACTGGACAAGCGGATTTTATTTTAGAAACTCCCGAGCGGATAGGAGGGGGTAGTTGGGCTAGCGCCGCGGCCCACCAACAGAGCGTCCAGGCGGACGGACACCCGCTTCCCAGCATTATTGATGTTCGATGATTGTTGTGTTATGGATGTAACAAAAATCAATTATTAGACATTGTACATGATCTCCAGCTCTCAAAAAACACATGCAAATGCTGAAGTACTGACTAGGTTTGGACGAACAAGAACAACTACACCATCAGCTCTTCTTCCACCAAATGGAAGGTTAACTGTCCTTCAACAGCCTCCTCAAATATATACTCATTGTGGATATGTTACCTTGGACGAAACGAAAGTATGAGTGCAGAATATTGAGCGTTGTTTAGAAAGCATTTTCCTAGTGCTTGCTTACACACATTTTTCAATGTCCTGACTGATGTTTGTCTCAGCAACATTACGGGACTTGCGCTGGGTGATCTCTGATGATGGCTTGATGCACGTCGCCAAGCTATCAATGTAGTGCTCCGTCTCCTCCCAGTGAATCATGTTAGAATCACGATGATCTGACTCCACAAAATCATCGTCATCATCAGGACTGTCTAAGAGCAGTAGCTGCTCTCCTCCCGGTGGCCAAACGAATGTTGGTTTCACTAGAGGCACCGCCGGTGGCGGCATGGACTTGGCGATGACCTGCACCACCTGATCCATGCTCGGTCTTTCTGACGGGTTGGGGTCGTTGCACGCCAAACCCAGTAGCACCAACCTGGTGGCGTTTTCTGAAATAAAATCTGCCATGGTGGTCAGCTCATCCTCCACAGCTTCCAGGAGCCTTCCTCACTATGAAGCCACTAGACCCAGTCCATGAGCACCGGGAACACGAAATCCGCCGCACCAAGCGACCTCTTGCCAGTGACGACCTCGAGGACGAGCACCCCAAACGCGAAGACGTTGTTGGAATAGGCTGTGTCTCCGGGAGTGTGCCATTCTCGGGAGGTTGTTCCCGGGACGGCTCATGTCCCTCCCCGAGAAGATTGTTCACGGGGAGTGTCCCTAGGAAGGTGTTCCCGGGAAGACTTGTGCTCCCCGGGGGGAGTGTCCCCGGGAAGTCACATTAGTGCCTGTACGGGCAAGTACAGGTTATATAGACTAGGACGTGGTAGACGTCATGCACAGTGGTAGGACGCTCTCTGCGTCATCTACAGCGGTCGGCCGGCCGATCGACCCATCCCGTCGGAGTCCGATGGGATGTTACCTTTTAACTTTGTAGTTGTGGAAAGATCATTCACATGTGCTTCATTGTCACATCTTCCTCTCTTCGTCTCTCAGTTCATAACTTCATATCAGGGATGGTAGATCTAGTTTAGGGCCAACAATTGGTATCAGAGCCTAAGTTCGTGAGAGATTCACATCGGAGATGATCGGCGGCAGCAATGCTGTGGTCACCACCACGGAGCAGAAGGAGAGTGGGAGATCACTGGTCCTCCAGCGGGTTGTCCGCGAAACCGGTAGTTCGTGGTCGATGCTGAATCGCATGAACTACACTGGTTGGGCCCTCCTCATGCAGGTCATGCTGGAGGCGCGCCAGCTTTGGGTCACTGATACGTCTCCAACGTATCGATAATTTCTTATGTTCCATGCTTGTTTTATGACAATACCTACATGTTTTATACATACTTTATGTCATATTTATGCATTTTCCGGCACTAACCTATTAACAAGATGCCGAAGAGCCAGTTGCTGTTTTCTGCTATTTTTGGTTTCAGAAATCCTAGTAAGGAAATATTCTCGGAATTCGACGAAATCAACGCCCAGGATCTTATTTTTCCACGAAGCTTCCAGAAGTCCGAAAGGGAAACGAAGTGGGGCGACGAGGCGCCCACACAACAGGGCGGCGTGGCCAAGGCTTGGGCCGCGCGGCCCTAGCGTGTGGGGCCCTCGTGGCGCCCCCTGACCTACCCTTCCGCCTACTTAAGCCTTCGTCGATAATAGTTCCAGTACCGAGAGCCACGATACGGAAAACCTTCCAGAGACGCCGCCGCCGCCAATCCCATCTCGGGGGATTCAGGAGATCGCCTCCGGCACCCTGCCGTAGAGGGGAATCATCTCCCGAAGGACTCTTCACCGCCATGGTCACCTCCGGAGTGATGTGTGAGTAGTTCACCCCTGGACTATGGGTCCATAGCAGTAGCTAGATGGTCGTCTTCTCCTAATTGTGCTATCATTGTTGGATCTTGTGAGCTGCATAACAGGATCAAGCTCATCTATCTGTAATGCTACAAGTTGCGTTTGTTGGGATCCGATGAATAATGAATGCTATGTTATGTTGATTATCAATCTATCATCTATGTGTTGTTTATGATCTTGCATGCTCTCCGTTATTAGTAGAGGCTCTGGCCAAGTCGTTACTTGTAACTCCAAGAGGGAGTATTTATACTCGATAGTGGGTTCATGCCTCCATTAAATCTGGGACAGTGACAGAAAGTTCTAATGTTGTGGATGTGTTGTTGCCACTAGGGATAAAACATCAATGCTATGTCTAAGGATATTTGTGTTGATTACATTACGCACCATACTTAATGCAATTGTCTGTTGTTTGCAACTTAATACTGGAAGGGGTGCGGATGCTAACCTGAAGGTGGACTTTTTAGGCATAGATGCATGCTGGATAGCGGTCTATGTACTTTGTCGTAATGCCCAATTAAATCTCACACTACTCATCATAACATGTATGTGCATTGTCATGCCATCTTTATTTGTCAATTGCCCAACTGTAATTTGTTCACCCAACATGCTATTTATCTTATGGGAGAGACACCACTAGTGAACTGTGGACCCCGGTCCATTCTTTTACATCGAATACAATCAACTGCAATACTTGTTCTACTATTTTCTGCAAACATCATTATCCACACTATACATCTAATCCTTTGTTACAGCAAGCCGGTGAGATTGACAACCTCACTGTTACGTTGGGGCAAAGTACTTTGGTTGTGTTGTGCAGGTTCCACGTTGGCGCCGGAATCCCTGGTGTTGCGCCGCACTACACTCCGCCGCCATCAACCTTCAATGTGCTTCTTGGATCCTACTGGTTCGATAAACCTTGGTTTCTTACTGAGGGAAAACTTGCCGCTGTACACATCACACCTTTCTCTTGGGGTTCCCAACGGACGCGTGATGTACGCGTATCAAGCTCTTTTTCTGGCGCCGTTGCCGGGGAGATCAAGACACGCTGCAAGGGGAGTCTCCACTTCCAATCTCTTTACTTTGTTTTTGTCTTGCTTTATTTTATTTACTACTTTGTTTGCTGCACTAAAATAAAACACAAAAAAATTATTTGCTAGCTTTACTTTATTTACTATCTTGTTTGCGTTTGCCATATTAAAAACACAAAAAAATTAGTTACTTGCATTTACTTTATCTAGTTTGCTTTATTTACTATTGCTAAAATGGGTACTCCTGAAAATACTAAGTTGTGTGACTTCACAAACACAAATAATAATGATTTCTTATACACATCTATTGCTCCACCTGCTACTACAGCTGAATTCTTTGAAATTAAACCTGCTTTACTAAATCTTGTTATGAGAGAGCAATTTTCTGGTGTTAGTTCTGATCATGCTGCTGCCCATCTTAATAATTTTGTTGAATTATGTGAAATGCAAAAGTATAAGGATGTAGATGGTGACATTATAAAATTAAAATTGTTTCCTTTCTCATTAAGAGGAAGAGCTAAAGATTGGTTGCTATCTTTTCCTAAGAATAGTATTGATGCATGGACTAAATGTAAGGATGCTTTCATTGGTAGATATTATCCTCCTGCTAAAATTATATCTTTGAGAAGTAGCATAATGAATTTTAAACAATTGGATAATGAGCATGTTGCCCAAGCATGGGAAAGAATGAAATCTTTGGTTAAAAATTGCCCAACCCATGGACTGACTATTTGGATGATCATCCAAACCTTTTATGCAGGACTGAATTTTTCCTCGCGGAACCTATTGGATTCAGCTGCTGGAGGTACTTTTATGTCCATCACTCTAGGCGATGCAACAAAGCTTCTTGATAATATGATGATTAATTACTCTGAATGGCACACGGAAAGAGCTCCACAAGGTAAGAAGGTAAATTTTGTCGAAGAAACCTCTTCCTTGAGTGATAAGATTGATGCTATTATGTCTATGCTTGTGAATGGTAGGACAAATGTTGATCCTAATAATGTTCCGTTAGCTTCATTGGTTGCCCAAGAAGAACATGTTGATGTGAAATTCATTAAAAATAATAATTTCAACAACAATGCTTATCGGAACAATTCTAGTAACAACTATAGGCCATATCCTTATAATAATAGTAACGGTTATGGTAATTCTTATGGGAATTCTTACAACAATAATAGGAATACACCCCCTGGACTTGAAGCCATGCTTAAAGAATTTATTAGTACACAAACTGCTTTTAACAAATCTGTTGAAGAAAAGCTTGGGAAAATTGATATACTTGCTTCTAAAGTTGATAGTCTTGCTGCTGATGTTGATCTTTTGAAATCGAAAGTTACGCCTAATTAAAATAAAGATATTAAGTCATTTGCTACAAAAAACGCCATCCAAGTTAGAATTAATGAGAATATAAGATTGATGGCCGAATTGCGTGCTAGGTGGGAGAAAGAAGAAAATGCTAAGGATAACAATGTAGCTAAAGTTTGGACTATTACCACCACTAGTAATGCTAATGCTTCACATGTTGCTGCACCTCCTACTATTAATGGTAAAATAATTGGTGTTGGCAATGTTTCTACTTCTAATGCAAAGCGTGAAAAATTGCCTGAAACTGCTAAAGCTGAAATCGCTTCGTGATAAAACTTTGGAATTTTTCTAATGTTGGGGACATTGATCCCATTGCTTTAGATCATAATGGTTTAGATTTTGATGATTGTCACATCTCTGAAGTTATAAATTTCTTACAAAAACTTGCTAAAAGTCCTAATGCTAGTGCTATAAATTTGGCCTTTACGAAACATATTACAAATGCTCTCATAAAAGCTAGAGAAGAGAAACTAAAACTTGAAACTTCTATTCCTAGGAAGTTAGAGGATGGTTGGGAGCCCATCATTAAGATGAAGGTCAATGATTTTGATTGTAATGCTTTATGTGATCTTGGTGCAAGTATTTCCGTTATGCCTAGGAAAATCTATAATATGCTTGACTTGCCACCATTGAAAAATTGTTATTTGGATGTTAATCTTGCTGATAATTCTACAAAGAAACCTTTGGGGAGGGTTGATAATGTTCGCATTACGGTTAACAATAACCTTGTCCCCGTTGATTTTGTTGTCTTGGATATTGAATGCAATGCATCTTGTCCCATTATATTGGGAAGACCTTTTCTTCGAACTGTTGGTGCTATTATTGATATGAAGGAAGGTAATATTAAATATCAATTTCCTCTCAAGAAAGGTATGGAACACTTCCCTATAAAGAGAATGAAGTTACCTTTTGATTCTATTATTAGAACAAATTATGATATTGATGCTTCGTCTCTTCATGTTACTTGATACACACTTTCTGCGCCTAGCTGAAAGGCGTTAAAGAAAACCGCTTATGGGAGACAACCCATGATTTTACTACAACACTTTTGTTTTATATTTGAGTCTTGGAAGTTTTTACTACTGTAGCAACCTCTCCTTATCTTAATTTTGTTGCATTGTTGTGCCAAGTAAAGTCTTTGATAGTAAGGTTCATACTAGATTTGGATTACTGCACAGAAACAGATTTCTTGCTGTCACGAATTTGAGCAGTACTCTCTGTAGGTAACTCAGAAAACTCTGCCAATTTACGTGAGTGATCCTAAGATATGTACGCAAATTTCATTCAATTTGAGCATTTTCATCTGAGCAAGTCTGGTGCACCTTAAAAATTCGTCTTTACGGACTGTTCTGTTTTGACAGATTCTGCCTTTTATTTCGCATTGCCTGTTTTGCTATGTTTGATGGATTTCTTTACTCCATTAACTTTCAGTAGCTTTGTGCAATGTCCAGAAGTGTTAAGAATGATTATTTCACCTCTGAACATGTGAATTTTGATTATGCACTAACCCTCTAATGAGTTGTTTTGAGTTTGGTGTGGAGGAAGTTTTCAAGGATCAAGAGAGGAGGATGATACAATATGATCAAGGAGAGTGAAAGCTCTAAGCTTGGGGATGCCCCCGGTGGTTCATCCCTTCATATTTCAAGAAGACTCAAGCATCTAATCTTGGGGATGCCCAAGGCATCCCCTTCTTCATCGACAACATTATCAGGTTCCTCTAGTGAAACTATATTTTTATTCCATCACATCTTATGTGCTTTACTTGGAGCGTCTGTTTGTTTTTTGTTTTTTTTTGTTTGAATAAAGTTGGATCCTAGCATTCATTGTGTGGGAGAGAGACACGCTTCTCTGTTGCATATGGACAAATATGTCCTTAGCCTTTACTCATAATGTTTATGGCGAAGGTTGAAACTGCTTCGTTAATTGTTATATGGTTGGAAACGGGAAATGCTACATGTGGTAATTGGTAGAATGTCTTGAATAATTTGATACTTGGCAATTGTTGTGCTCATAAGGATCATGTTTAAGCTCTTGCATCATATACTTTGCACCTATTAGTGAAGAAATACATAGAGCTTGCTAAAATTTGGTTTGCATGATTGGTCTCTCTAAGGTCTAGATATTTTCTAGTAAGGGTTTGAAGAACAAGGAAGAAAGTGTAGAGTCTTATAATGCTTGAAATATGTTTTTATGTGAGTTTTGCTGTACCGGTTCATACTTGTGTTTGCTTCAAATAACCTTGCTAGCCTAAGCCTTGTATTGAGAGGGATTACTTCTCGTGCATCCAAATCCTTGAGCCAATAACTATGCCATTTGTGTCCACCATACCTACCTACTACATGGTATTTCTCTGCCATTCCAAAGTAAATTGCTTGAGTGATACCTTTAAATTTCTATCCTTTGTCTTTGCAATATATAGCTCATGGGACAAATAGCCTAAAAACTATTGTGGTATTGAATATGTACTTATGTATCTTATTTCTTATTAAGTTGCTTGTTGAGCGATAACCATGTTCCTGGGGACGCCATCAACTACCCTTTGTTGAATATCATGTGAGTTGCTATGCATGTTCGTCTTGTCTGAAGTAAGGGTGATTTATCATGAGTTGAATGGTTTGAGCATGCATATTGTTAGAGAAGAACATTGGGCCGCTAACTAAAGCCATGATCCATGGTGAAAGTTTCAGTTTTGGACAACAATCCTCAATCTCTTATGAGAATATTATTTGTTGTTGAATGCTTATGCATTAAAGAGGAGTCCATTATCTGTTGTCTATGTTGTCCCGGTATGGATGTCTAAGTTGAGAATAATCAAAATCGAGAAATCCAATGCGAGCTTTCTCCTTAGACCTTTGTACAGGCAGCATAGAGGTACCCCTTTGTGATACTTGGTTAAAACATATGTATTGCGATGATAATCCATGTTAATCCGAGCTAATTAGGACAAGGTGCGGGCACTATTGGTAATCTATGCATGAGGCTTGCAACTTGTAGGATATAATTTACATAATACATATGCTTTATTACTACCGTTGACAAAATTGTTTCTTGTTTTCAAAATAAAAGCTCTAGCACAAACATAGCAATCGATGCTTCCCTCTTCGAAGGGCCTTTCTTCTACTTTTATGTTGAGTCAGTTTACCCACTTCCTTCCACCATAGAAGCAAACACTTGTGTTAACTGTGCATTGATTCTTACATACTTGCATATTTGCATTCATCATATTACTTCATGTTGACAACTATCCATGAGATATATATGTTACAAGTTGAAAGCAACCGCTGAAACTTAATCTTCCTTTGTGTTGTTTCAATGCCTTTACTATGAATTTATTGCTTTATGAGTTAACTCTTATGCAAGACTTATTGATGCTTGTCTTGAAAGTACTATTCATGAAAAGTCTTTGCTATATGATTCAATTGTTTAACCATTGTCTTTACCATTGCTTCGAATCGCTGCATTCATTACATGTGCTTACAATAGTATTGATCAAGATTATGATGGCATGTCACTTCAGAAATTATCTTTGTTATCGTTTACCTACTCGAGACGAGTAGGAACTAAGCTTGGGGATGCTGATACGTCTCCAACGTATCGATAATTTCTTATGTTCCATGCTTGTTTTATGACAATACCTACATGTTTTATACATACTTTATGTCATATTTATGCATTTTCCGGCACTAACCTATTAACAAGATGCCGAAGAGCCAGTTGCTGTTTTCTGCTGTTTTTGGTTTCAGAAATCCTAGTAAGGAAATATTCTCGGAATTGGACGAAATCAAAGCCCAGGATCTTATTTTTCCACGAAGCTTCCAGAAGTCCGAAAGGTAAACGAAGTGGGGCGACGAGGCGCCCACACAACAGGGCGGCGCGGCCAAGGCTTGGGCCGCGCGGCCCTAGCGTGTGGGGCCCTCGTGGCGCCCCCTGACCTACCCTTCCGCCTACTTAAGCCTTCGTCGATAATAATTCCAGTACCGAGAGCCACAATACGGAAAACCTTCCAGAGACGCCGCCGCCGCCAATCCCATCTCGGGGGGATTCAGGAGATCGCCTCCGGCACCCTGCCGGAGAGGGGAATCATCTCCCGGAGGACTCTTCACCGCCATGGTCGCCTCCGGAGTGATGTGTGAGTAGTTCACCCCTGGACTATGGGTCCATAGCAGTAGCTAGATGGTCGTCTTCTCCTAGTTGTGCTATCATTGTTGGATCTTGTGAGCTGCCTAACAGGATCAAGATCATCTATCTGTAATGCTACAAGTTGCGTTTGTTGGGATCCGATGAATAATGAATGCTATGTTATGTTGATTATCAATCTATCATCTATGTGTTGTTTATGATCTTGCATGCTCTCCGTTATTAGTAGAGGCTCTGGCCAAGTCGTTACTTGTAACTCCAAGAGGGAGTATTTATGCTCGATAGTGGGTCATGCCTCCATTAAATCTGGGATAGTGACAGAAAGTTCTAAGGTTGTGGATGTGCTGTTGCCACTAGGGATAAAACATCAATGCTATGTCTAAGGATATTTGTGTTGATTACATTACGCACCATACTTAATGCAATTGTCTGTTGTTTGCAACTTAATACTGGAAGGGGTGCGGATGCTAACCTGAAGGTGGACTTTTTAGGCATAGATGCATGCTGGATAGCGGTCTATGTACTTTGTCGTAATGCCCAATTAAATCTCACACTACTCATCATAACATGTATGTGCATTGTCATGCCATCTTTATTTGTCAATTGCCCAACTGTAATTTGTTCACCCAACATGCTATTTATCTTATGGGAGAGACACCACTAGTGAACTGTGGACCCCGGTCCATTCTTTTACATCGAATACAATCAACTGCAATACTTGTTCTCCTGTTTTCTGCAAACATCATCATCCACACTATACATCTAATCCTTTGTTACAGCAAGCCGGTGAGATTGACAACCTCACCGTTACATTGGGGCAAAGTACTTTGGTTGTGTTGTGCAGGTTCCATGTTGGCGCCGGAATCCCTGGTGTTGCGCCGCACTACACTCCGCCGCCATCAACCTTCAACGTGCTTATTGGCTCCTACTGGTTCGATAAACCTTGGTTTCTTACTAAGGGAAAACTTGCCGCTGTACGCATCACACCTTCCCCTTGGGGTTCCCAACGGACGCGTGCTATACGCGTATCAGTCACTGTCACCGACGGGACGCCGGAGCGCGAGACGGACCGTACGACAATGGAGTGCCTGCTACGGTCTGTCCCGCCGGAGATGCTCTCCACGCTCGCCATCAAGGCAACAGCGAAGGAGGCGTGGGAGGAGGCATGGGAGGTGATACGTCTCCAACGTATCGATAATTTCTTATGTTCCATGCTACTTTATTGATGATATCTACATGTTTTATACATACTTTATGTCATATTTATGCATTTTCCGGCACTAACCTATTAACAAGATGCCGAAGAGCCAGTTGCTGTTTTCTGCTGTTTTTGGTTTCAGAAATCCTAGTAAGGAAATATTCTCGGAATTGGACGAAATCAACGCCCAGGATCTTATTTTTCCACGAAGCTTCCAGAAGTCCGGAGAGGAAACGAAGTGGGGCGACGAGGCAGCCACACACCAGGGGGGCGCGGCCCAGGCCCTGGCCGCGCCGGCCTGTGGTGTGGGCCCCTCGTGGCACCCCCTGACCTACCCTTCCGCCTACTTAAGCCTTCGTCGAGAATAACTCCAGTACCGAGAGCCACGATACGGAAAACCTTCCAGAGACGCCGCCGCCGCCAATCCCATCTCGGGGGATTCAGGAGATCGCCTCCGGCACCCTGCCGGAGAGGGGAATCATCTCCCGGAGGACTCTTCACCGCCATGGTCGCCTCCGGAGTGATGAGTGAGTAGTTCACCCCTGGACTATGGGTCCATAGCAGTAGCTAGATGGTCATCTACTCCTAATTGTGCTATCATTGTTGGATCCTGTGAGCTGCCTAACATGATCAAGATCATCTATCTGTAATGCTATATGTTGTGTTTGTTGGGATCCGATGAATAATGAATGCTATGTTATGTTGATTATCAATATCATCTATGTGTTGTTTATGATCTTGCATGCTCTCCGTTGCTAGTAGAGGCTCTGGCCAAGTTTTTGCTTGTAACTCCAAGAGGGAGTATTTATGCTCGATAGTGGGTTCATGTCTGCATTAAATCTGGGGGAATGACAGAAACCTCTAAGGTTGTGGATGTGCTGTTGCCACTAGGGATAAAACATCAATGCTATGTCTAAGGATATATTCGTTGATTACATTACGCACCATACTTAATGCAATTGTCTGTTGTTTGCAACTTAATACTGGAGGGGGTTCGGATGATAACCTGAAGGTGGACTTTTTAGGCATAGATGCATGCTGGATAGCGGTCTATGTACTTTGTCGTAATGCCCAATTAAATCTCACAATACTCATCATAACATGTATGTGCATGGTCATGCCCTCTTTATTTGTCAATTGCCCAACTGTAATTTGTTCACCCAACATGCTTATTCTTATCGGAGAGACACCACTAGTGAACTGTGGACCCCGGTCCATTCTTTTACATCGAATACAATCAACTGCAATACTAGCTCTACTGTTTTCTGCAACAATCATCATCCACACTATACATCTAATCCTTTGTTACAGCAAGCCGGTGAGATTGACAACCTCACTGTCACGTTGGGGCAAAGTAATTTGGTTGTGTTGTGCAGGTTCCACGTTGGCGCCGGAATCCCTGGTGTTGCGCCGCACTACACTCCGCCGCCATCAACCTTCAACGTGCTTCTTGGCTCCTACTGATTCGATAAACCTTGGTTTCTTACTGAGGGAAAACTTGCCGCTGTACGCATCACACCTTCCTCTTGGGGTTCCCAACGGATGCGTGTTGTACGCGTATCAAGACCGTTTTCTGGCGCCGCTGCCGGGGAGATCAAGACACGCTGCAAGGGGAGTCTCCACCTCCAATCTCTTTACTTTGTTTTTGTCTTGCTTTACTTTTATTTACTACTTTATTTGCTATATTAAAAACACACACAAAATTAGTTACTTGCATTTATTTTATCTAGTTTGTTTTATTTACTATTGTTAAAATGAGTAATCCTGAAGTTGAAGTTCGCTCGTTTAAGCAACAAGGGGGAGAATGTTTAAAAGATGCTTGGTATAGAATTAGTGATGCCCATAATAGGTGCACTAAGAAACACTCCACCACTATCCTACTTAGGAATTTTTATGTTGGTATCTCTAGCTGGAATAGGTATGTTCTTGATCGTCTCGTGGGAGGTAACTTTCTAAGTACTCCTGCCTTAGAAGCTAGTTGCATTATTGAGAGTCTATTTGGAATACCACCTGTTAATGAAGTTAAAACTGAAACCTCTCTTGAAGATGTCATGAAAAAGTTGGAAACTATAGAGCAAAACCTTCCAAGTATTGAGACTAAACTGGGAGAATTACTTAATAGCACTGATAAACTTGATAAATCTCTAGGTGGAATTATTGAGAGAATTGCCATCTTAGAAGCTTGTGCTATTCATGATAATCAAACCCAAAGGATTAGTGAACTTGAAGAGGCTATGGGAACATTGGGTTCAACTTTTTCTTCTATTAAATTTAAGGAGAAAGCTTATGTGGGTAAGGAGCAAAAGTTCATGTATGTCTCTAAGGTGACTAAACTAAAAAACCATTATAGGCCTAAAATTGACAAGGCTCTTAATACCACTATAGATAACGGAGCATCCAACGCTTCATCTCTTGATAACACTTGATAAACACTTTCTGCGCCTAGCTGAAAGGCGTTAAAGAAAAGCGCTGATGGGAGACAACCCATGATTTTACTACTGTACCTTTGTTTTATATTTGAGTCTTGGAAATTGTTACTACTGTAGCAACTTCTACTTATCTTAGTTTTGTTGCATTTTTGTGCCAAGTAAAGTCTTTGATCGTAAGGTTCATACTAGATTTGGATTACTGCGCAGAAACAGATTTCTTGCTGTCACGAATCTGGGCCTAATTCTCTGTAGGTAACTCAGAAAATTCTGCCAATTTACGTGAGTGATCCACAGATATGTACTCAACTTTCATTCAATTTGAGCATTTTCATTTGAGCAAGTCTGGTGCCTCTTAGAAATTCGTCTTTACGGACTGTTCTGTTTTGACAGATTCTGCCTTTTATTTCGCATTGCCTGTTTTGCTATGCTTGATGGATTTTTCTATTCCATTAACTTTCAGTAGCTTTGTGCAATGTCCAGAAGTGTTAAGAATGATTATGTCACCTCTGAACATGTGAATTTTGATTGTGCACTAACCCTCTAATGAGTTGTTTTGAGTTTGGTGTGGAGGAAGTTTTCAAGGATCAAGAGAGGAGGATGATACAATATGATCAAGGAGAGTGAAAGCTCTAAGCTTGGGGATGCCCCGGTGGTTCACCACTGCATATTTCAAGAAGACTCAAGCGTCTAAGCTTGGGGATGCCCAAGGCATCCCCTTCTTCATCGACAACATTATCAGGTTCCTCTAGTGAAACTATATTTTTATTCCATCACATCTTATGTACTTTGCTTGGAGCGTCTGTTTGTTTTTGTTTTTGTTTTGTTTGAATAAAATTGGATCCTAGCATTCATTGTGTGGGAGAGAGACACGCTCCGCTGTTGCATATGGACAAATATGTCCTTAGGCTTTACTCATAATATTCATGGCGAAGGTTAAAACTGCATCGTTAAATTGTTATATGGTTGGAAACGGGAAATGCTACATGTGGTAATTGGTAAAATGTCTTGAATAATTTGATACTTGGCAATTGTTGTGCTCATGTTTAAGCTCTTGCATCATATAATTTGCACCTATTAATGAAGAAATACATAGAGCTTGCTAAAATTTGGTTTGCATGATTGGTCTCTCTAGAGTCTAGATATTCTCTAGTAAGGGTCGAACAACAAGGAAGACGGTGTAGAGTCTTATAATGCTTACAATATGTCTTTTATGTGAGTTTTGCTGTACCTCTTCATACTTGTGTTTGTTTCAAATAGCCATGCTAGCCTAAGCCTTGTATCGAGAGGGAATACTTCTCATGCATCCAAAATCCTTGAGCCAAACACTATGCCACTTGTGTCCACCATACCTACCTACTACATGGTATTTCTCCATCATTCCAACGTAAATTGCTTGAGTGCTATCTTTAAAATTTCCATTCTTCATCTTTGCAATATATAGCTCATGGGACAAATAGTCTAAAAACTATTGTGGTATTGAATATGTACTTATGCATTTTATCTCTTATTAAGTTGCTTGTTGAGTGATAACCATGTTCCTGGGGACGCCATCAAATACTCTTTGTTGAATATCATGTGAGTTGCTATGCATGTTCGTCTTGTCTGAAGTAAGGGCAATTTATCATGAGTTGAATGGTTTGAGCATGCATATTGTTAGAGAAGAACATTGGGCCGCTAACTAAAGCCATGTTCCATGGTGGAAGTTTCAATTTTGGACAAATATCCTCAATCTCATATGAGAAAATTAATTGTTGTTGAATGCTTATGCATTAAAGAGGAGTCCATTATCTATTGTCTATGTTGTCCCGGTATGGATGTCTAAGTTGAGAATAATCAAAAGCGAGAAATCCAATGCGAGCTTTCTCCTTAGACCTTTGTACATGCGGCATAGAGGTACCTCTTTGTGACACTTGGTTAAAACATATGTATTGCGGTGATAATCCAGGTAATCCGAGCTAATTAGGACAAGGTGCGGGCACTATTAGTACACTATGCATGAGGCTTGCAACTTGTAGGATATAATTTACATGATACATATGATTTATTACTACCATTGACAAAATTATTTCTTGTTTTCAAAATCAAAGCTCTAGCACAAATATAGCAATCGATGCTTCCCTCTGCGAATGGCCTTTCTTCTACTTTTATGTTGAGTCAGTTCACCTATTTCTCTCCCATCTCAAGAAGCAAACACTTGTGTGAACTGTGCATTGATTCCTACATACTTGCATATTGCACTTGTTATATTACTTTACATTGACAATATCCATGAGATATACATGTTATAAGTTGAAAGCAACCGCTGAAACTTAATCTTCCTTTGTGTTGCTTCAATACCTCTACTATGAATTTATTGCTTTATGAGTTAACTCTTATGCAAGACTTATTGATGCTTGTCTTGAAAGTACTATTCACGAAAAGTCTTTGCTATATGATTCAATTGTTTACTCATTGCATTACCATTGCTTCGAATCGCTGCATTCATTACATGTGCTTACAATAGTATGATCAAGATTATGATGGCATGTCACTTCAGAAATTATCTTTGTTATCGTTTACCTACTCGGGACGAGTATGAACTAAGCTTGGGGATGCTGATACGTCTCCAACGTATCGATAATTTCTTATGTTCCATGCTACTTTATTGATGATATCTACATGTTTTATACATACTTTATGTCATATTTATGCATTTTTCGGCACTAACCTATTAACAAGATGCCGAAGAGCCAGTTGCTGTTTTATGCTGTTTTTGGTTTCAGAAATACTAGTAAGGAAATATTCTCAGAATTGGACGAAATCAACGCCCAGGATCTTATTTTTCCAAGAAGCTTCCAGAAGTTCGGAGAGGAAACGAAGTGGGGCGACGAGGCAGCCACACACCAGGGCGGCGCGGCCCAGGCCCTGGCCGCGCCGGCCTGTGGTGTGGGCCCCTCGTGGCGCCCCCTGACCTACCCTTCCGCCTACTTAAGCCTTCGTCGAGAATAACTCCAGTACCGAGAGCCACGATACGAAAAACCTTCCAGAGACGCCGCCGCCGCCAATCCCATCTCGGGGGATTCAGGAGATCGCCTCCGGCACCCTGCCGGAGAGGGGAATCATCTCCCGGAGAACTCTTCACCGCCATGGTCGCCTCCGGAGTGATGAGTGAGTAGTTCACCCCTGGACTATGGGTCCATAGCAGTAGCTAGATGGTCGTCTTCTCCTAATTGTGCTATCATTGTTGGATCTTGTGAGCTGCCTAACATGATCAAGATCATCTATCTGTAATGCTATATGTTGTGTTTGTTGGGATCCGATGAATAATGAATGCTATGTTATGTTGATTATCAATATCATCTATGTGTTGTTTATGATCTTGCATGCTCTCCGTTGCTAGTAGAGGCTCTGGCCAAGTTTTTGCTTGTAACTCCAAGAGGGAGTATTTATGCTCGATAGTGGGTTCATGTACGCATTAAACTGGGAGTGACAGAAACCTCTAAGGTTGTGGATGTCTTTGTGCCACTAGGGATAAAACATCAATGCTATGTCTAAGGATATATTCGTTGATTACATTACGCACCATACTTAATGCAATTGTCTGTTGTTTGCAACTTAATACTGGAGGGGGTTCGGATGATAACCTGAAGGTGGACTTTTTAGGCATAGATGCATGCTGTATAGCGGTCTATGTACTTTGTCGTAATGCCCAATTAAATCTCACAATACTCATCATAACATGTATGTGCATGGTCATGCCCTCTTTATTTGTCAATTGCCCAACTGTAATTTGTTCACCCAACATGCTTATTCTTATCAGAGAGACACCACTAGTGAACTGTGGACCCCGGTCCATTGTTTTACATCGAATACAATCAACTGCAATACTAGCTCTACTGTTTTCTGCAACAATCATCATCCACACTATACATCTAATCCTTTGTTACAACAAGCCGGTGAGATTGACAACCTCACTGTCACGTTGGGGCAAAGTAATTTGGTTGTGTTGTGCAGGTTCCACGTTGGCGCCGGAATCCCTGGTGTTGCGCCGCACTACACTCCGCCGCCATCAACCTTCAACGTGCTTCTTGGCTCCTACTGGTTCGATAAACCTTGGTTTCTTACTGAGGGAAAACTTGCAGCTATACGCATCACACCTTCCTCTTGGGGTTCCCAACGGACGCGTGCTGTACGCGTATCAGGAGGCGGTGAAGACAATGCGTCTCGGGGTAACCCAAGTGTGTACCGCGAAGGCATCGGGGCTGAAGAAGCAGCTCGAGGCCATCAAGTTCGCCGACGGCGAGGACATCGACGCCTTCGGCATGCGCATGCCGTCCCTCGTGTCGCGGCTCGGTGTGCTCGGCGTGAAGATCAGTGAACCGGATGTTGTTCGTAAGTTTCTCTCCGTCATCACTCCCAAGTTCTCGCAAATGGCATGTTCCATCGAGACCTTGCTCAACCTCGACACCCTCTCGGTAGAAGAGCTCATCGGCCAACTAAAGGAAGCCGATGAGCGCTACGAGCAGGACGCGTCGGAGGCCATGCATGCCGGCAAACTGCTCCTCTCTGAAGAGGAGTGGGTCGCCCGGATGAACCTGCGAGATGGCGGAGCATCGTCCAGCCAAGCCGAACGCGTCGGAGGCTCCACGCCTCACGGCCGCGGACGCAGCAAAGGCAACCTGAGGGCGCAAGGCTGCTCTGAGGACCAAGGTAAGTGTCGCTACTGCGGAATCTCCGGCCATTGGGTGCGGGGTTGCCGCAAGAAGAAGCGCGAGGAAGCTCACCTCGTGCATGGCGGAGCCAACGACGATGCGCTACTCATGATGCAGGTGTGCACCGTGGCGTCCGCACCGCAGCTCCAAGTGTTGACTCGCCAGAGCGCGGAGTCGGGCACACCGTAGGCGAAACCCTCATCTCGTCAAGAGGTTCCCCAGGAAGGGAGTTCCCGGGAACCTGCCCTCCCCGGGAACCATGTTTCCGCGGGGGTGTACTGGCAGAGACGGAGGGCGCATCGAACCCTCCAACGGAGCACTCCCGGATCCGCTGGACAGTCCAGTGGGATCTTCCGGAGTCGGAGGCACCTCGGTTCCCCGGGAAGGGAGTTCCCGGGAACCTGCCCTCCTCGGGAACCATGTTCCTGAAGTCGGAGGCGACACCAGCGCGGCAGCCCCTGCGGCTGGCTGCAGAGACTCGAGAGCTGTCAATGGCTGCCTCTGAGTCAACCCTCTTCTTTGTGGAAGAGAAGGCGCAGGTTAACCTAGCACAAGAGGGGGACGCCAAGAAGGGCGTCTGGTACCTCGATTCGAGCACCACTAATCACATGACTGGTGACCGCACCGCGTTCACTAAGCTCGACTTGATTGTCACCGGCTCTGTCAAGCTCGGAGACAGCTCGACCGTCGACATATGCGAGCAAGGGACGGTGTCGAGGGTACTCCTCGGCAATGCCCTCCGATTGGGGCTTAGGGTTGATGGAATCCTGTAGCCTGACACGAGACATCGGTTCACAGACAAGCGGGGAGAGCAATTTACCCAGGTTCGGGGCCCTCGATGAGGTAAAAACCTTACGTCATGCCGGTCTGATCTTGATTATGAAGATATTGGGTTACAATGGGGTGCCGAAGGTTTCGGCTGAGTTCTCGTCGAGAGGCTAAGTGCTACGGCGACCTAGCTCTAGACTTCTGGAGGCTAAGATTGCTATGATTGATCGTGTCCCTCGGTAGCCCCTCTCCTGGCCTTTATATAGGAGGCCAGGTCTCAAGAGGTCCAACCGAGTACGACTAGGTTTACAATAGTCCTAGCTCTAAACTTTCCTTGTTCGGCTCCTTCCTTGCCTTGTCCGCCAAGGAATCTTCTGCTGCGCCAACCAAGTGGCCCGCCTTGCCATCAAGTACCTTCATGGGCCTCCAGTTAGATTGTATAGGATAGGGCAATGTCGGTTACCCGAAGGGTAATGCCCACGTCAGTAGCCCCCGAGTGTCTAGCCGAAGATAGTTCGGGTAGAGACTAAAGCATGCCTCCACCTAATGTTCTTCTCCATGATTGTTCTTGTCCATCTTGTATCAGCATCATCTTCTTCTATCGGGTGCGCGTCCAGCGCTCCCGATGGGAGTAGCCCCCGAGTCTAGGTACGGATGCTTGCAATCCGTGCGTAGACTCAAGTTGTACCACTCGAACGTTTCGCTCTGCCGAAGTTTTTCTGCAAGTCTTCATGGGTCATCCGATATATTTGTACTAAGGCTTGTATTCTTCGATAAGTTTTCCGCGCGTAAGGGATAATGAGTAACGTGCCCAACTTTTGCTGGTTAACTGCCGATGGCAAAACAACGTCACCCTACACAGAATCAAGTCCCCGGGCATGATCCTGGAGTGCAAAAAAGTTTTATCGGGTGCGCGTCCAGCGCTCCCGATGGGAGTAGCCCCCGAGTCTGGGCACGGGCGCTTGCAACCGGGTGCAGACTTGAGCTGAGCATTCCGTCCTTTTCTTCAAACGTTTCTTCAGAGGAATATCTTCGAGTCCTCGTTTTATCGGGTGCGCGTCCAGCGCTCCCGATGGGAGTAGCCCCCGAGTCTGGACACGGGCGCTTGTAACCAGGTGCAGACTCGAGCATGACCATCCGATGTTTCTTCATTTTCCTTCGACTCCTCACGACAGTCTTCATCACGTCACTGTTGATGTATCGCTGCTGTGGTTTGACTGACAAGACTTGACCTGACGGTCCCACCCTAGTTCTGCGCGAGCAGTTTTTAGGAAGTGACCAGTGCACGCGCACCGACCGAGGCGTCTCCTTGATTTTCGCACGTCGTGGGAATAATGGGCCGCCGGTTCCGTTCTTCTCTTAGACGCCACGTGTACAGCCAGATCTGATCCACCTCCCACGATGCATGTGAAGTTATGGCCACGATCTTGCATCAATAGAGGGCCTCCCTGCTTTTACTTTTTACGCCTCCCACTGCTCATCTTCTCGCCCAGCCTTTCCTGTCACCTCTGTTCTTCCCTCAAGAGCTTCACGCGCCATGGGCAAGAAGAAGAGCACCAGCGCCTCAGACGCGGCCAAAGTCAGCCGCGACTGGAGCGCCTCCGCCATTTCCAATCGTGACGTGAACAGGCTGCGAGCCCTCGGCCTTATCTCCTCATCTGACGATGACATTCGTCTTCCAGGTGCCATTTCTCGCCCAAGGCCTCCGAAGGGCTTCTCTGTTATGTTCGCTGCTTTCTTATTCCGTGGTCTCTCTCTTCCTGCCCACGAGTTTCTCCGTTCCCTTCTTTTCTTCTACGGGATTCAGCTCTGGCAGCTGACCCCAAACTCCATTCTCCACCTTTCTATCTTCATCACTGTCCGCGAAGCCTTCCTCGGCATTGACCCCCACTGGGGTCTTTGGAGGAAGATCTTCTATGTGAAGCGTCATAACGACAGCAATGGCCCCCCGTCGTCGGTGGCATTGGCTTTGTTGTCAGGAAGGAGGTCGACTACTTCGACTACCCGATGAAGAAATCCGTCCAGGGCTGGCGCAACAAATGGTTTTATCTGTGAGACCCCTCGGTGCCTGGGCGACGCTTGAATCTCCCTCCTTTTGAAGATGTCCTGATAGCTCAGCCGAAGAAGTCCTGGCGAAACGCCATTTCTCCCGAAGAGAGGGCGATAGCTGACAGGCTGTTCGACCAGGTCGTCGTCCTGAAGAATACGGGAGGCTTGACGATGTGCGGCACTGAGGTAGTCTCAGTGTTCTTACAACATCGAGTGCAGCCGCTAATGTCTCGACCCCACCAATTGTGGCTTTATACTGGCAAGGACGACAAGTCAAGGGTCAGCTCTGCCGACCTGTCGGCTGATGAACTCCGAGATGAAGTTCGCCGCTTGACGTGCCTCAGTATGAAGGACAATATTGTCCTGACATCGGCTCGTTCCCCCTACGATCTTCGCCATCTTCCAGCTGAGGTAATTCTTGCCGTTTCTTGCTTTTTATTGCTGTTGTTGTTTCTTTCTTCGATGTGCCCTACAAACTTTCTTCTCTTGATAGGCCTCCATTGTGGCTCAATGCTATCCTCCTACACCCGAAAGCGGTGTGGAACCAGAGGATGATGATGACTCCGAGGAGACCGAGGACGCCCAGCATATCCTTGAGGACAGTGACGTCCAAGAGGACGAAGCTGCCGAAGATGATGCGTTCATCAGGAGCAGGCGGCGCAAACAGATAGACGAGGATCTCATTACAACGGCTGAATCAAATCCTAGCGGACAAGATAATGATGCCGATGAAACCGCACCGCCTTCCCCTGTCATGAAAAGTTCGACAAGCTTTTTCGCTGCCGAAGACGACCTGGACATGTGAGAATCTATATCCCTTTGTGACTTATCCTTTGTTGTTGTTTATGCTAATCATCTACTCTTCTTAAGCAGCTCTGATGATGATGTTCCTCTCGCAAAGAGGGAAAAATTATCCTTTGAGAGAACTGCATCAGCTAAAGGGCCGAACCCCTCTCCTGCCAAGTCGACGCCGCCCCCGCGAACGACTGTAGAAAAGATTCCAATGTCAAAGGTTATTCCTTCTGGCGACGCTCCCACCTCGTCGGTTGCCCGCGACCATGTAAGTGTTTTATTTGTCTTGATTTCTTTCTCGCTTCGTCGAGCTTTCCTCATCTGACCAAATTGTCTTGGTTTTCTCCGTTGCAGCCGATTTATGCCACAGTTGATGCTGTGGTAGACTTCGCCGAGCTGTTCACCCGACTGGAGTCTGAAAATGCTCAGCTTCGGAAAACCGTCAAAACTTTGGCTGACCAGGTGCTGGAGGCCAACAGGCTTGCCACCGATGCTAGAAAAGAAAACGCCTTGCTGAAAGATGAATTGAAAAAGCTGAAGCAGCAGATGAAGGATGGACAAGATGCTAGGCGCGAGGCTGCGGCTGCAGCCGATAAGAAGGAAGGCGTCCTCCGTGAATCCATCACGAATTTATTGGGTAAGGTTCTTGGCACATAGCTTCTCTCTTGGTATTTCCTTTCTGGTTGCTGATCTGTCCTTTTTCAGCGGCTGCCAATATAACCATCACTCGAGCTCGTATGCTTCGGGAGGACTCTACATCTGATGCCCTTTCGCTCGCCGCTGAGTCCAATGTCCAAGTTCTTGGACTTCTGCAGAAGACTAAAGGAGCGTTGTCGAGGCTATACTCGATGATCTTCCCAAAGATGAAGCAGGACAAGACTCTTGGCGAGATGGCAGATGCTTTCCTTGTCGACCCTTCCGAGCATGTAGAGGTATTGAAACGTCGTTCCCGCTTGTTTGGGGCGGTTCTTACTTTCCAGCTGCTGATGGGCCATGGGATGGGGTCTGACTTAGAGAAGTTGTCTAAGGCATTGCCTGTGGACGACGACAATCATCTAGTCGACCTTGAACCCTTCAAACGATCGGCAGTGACATGTGCTAATCAGCTCCTCAAATTTGTTGATGAAGCAAAGACCAAGTCTGCACCTGAAGCTGCCCCTGGCTCATCATCGACACTTCCTTGAATGCTTGCTCTATTAATTGTAATTAAGACCTGACGCAATTTGACTCGACCCTGTTTTAATTTGGCTCTGTAGCCAGTTCGAACAATCTTTTGAATGTAACATATACACTCCAGCACTCCCGATGGGAGATTTATGTTAATGCTGTTCTGAACTGAAAGTTGTACTGCAGATTCCTTCATCTTCTTCCCGTGCCGAGCCTTTTCCAAATTCTTCGACTAGCGATGAATCTGGCCTTGTTCGTCGTTTACGTGACCAAGTGTCCCATTTGAATAAAGATATTACCTCCCTTCACGCGATGGCAGCGTTGGTGAAGAAGAAGAGTGAAATAGCAACTGCCATTGAACAACATGCTCTCGACCGTCTTCATATCGCTACCGAAAGTTTGGGCTGTAAGTGTTAACCCATCTTTTGATTCCTGACGGAGCTTGGACGTTCCTTTAACTGATATTCGTTCCTTTACAGTCGTATCTTCAGATAAATCTGAGGAGAACAGGAAGATCCATGAAAAGGTCGAGGCGATGACTGACGTTGCTCACCCGAAACATGATTTATGGTTGCATCGTCCGAAGGCTGTTATCGTGGCGAAGTTGGAGCATCGGCCAGAGAAGGTGCACTACTACTTTGATAAATTCCACGCTCATCTCACGATGGTTTGGAAGACTTCGTTCCCTCTGGATCAAGCACCCGAAACTCTGTCTGCTTTGTTTACCCGATTCAAATCTCCTGAGAGGATTCGACTGCTGGTGCGAAAAGAGCTCCTGGCTGGTGCTGAACTTTCCTTTGCTTCATTATTGGCATGTCATCCGTCTTTAGACTTGAAGGCCATAGCAAACACCGAGAGAATTTTAGACCAATATTATGATATCGCTAGAGGTCCTGCATATACCATCATCTCACGGATGGAGACAGGTATCGAGAGAGATCTGAGGGCCCAAGGGAACCAAGGAGCCCCGTCGTGAATGTAATAACCTTGTACCTGCATAAGATTGTTTTGTGTAGATTCAACGTGTGCTTTGCACATCATGTAGTTCTGGCGAATTTTTTAATTCGATTAATAATTTATTGTCGAGGGCGGCTGAGTGATCAATTCAACCTGCTCTCCCGACGACTTCGTTGTAATTTGCAAATTTATTGCGAAGTCGATATGTAAGTTTTGTAGGAGCGATACCCGTCGACTTAATCGAGGGAATCAAACGCTTGGCTTCGTCACGCGGTGCACCGGTTTGAGCCTTATTTTGTGATAGTATAACCATCGACTGCAGCACTCGCGTATTTTCTCGAGGCTTGGATTGGTTGTTTTGTGTGTCATTAACCTTAGCTCCCGCTGGGAGTATTTAATTAATGACACTGTGCGAGCGTGTTTTTGGCCAGCGCTCCCAATGGGAGTAAGAGCCAATGACAGGGGCCCCGAACGATTTGTTCGGATGATGAGGCCTGGATCAAGAAAAAAGGTGGAAAACCTGATTAGAATTTTATTCATAATGTAAAAGCAACCTTAAGGGCTGTCGAGTAATAAAAACAATTGTATCATATGTATAGAACCGTCGCAACTGTGCGATATTCCATGGGTTCTCAACGTCTTTTTCTGAAGTTGGGTTTTTGAGCCGATATGCTCCTCCTGGTATCACTTCAGTGATGATGTATGGTCCTTCCCATGGAGATTCGAGTTTCAAGGGTCTCTCTTGCTTCAGCCGCAGTACCATATCTCCAACATTAAAGCTTCAACTGTGTATTCGTCGGTTGTGATAATTTCTCAACGCCTGCTGGTATACCATCGTTCTTGCCAAAGCAATATCTCGAGCTTCGTCAAGGAGGTCCACAGCATCCTGCAGCGCGATGTTGGAGGTGGATTCTGTGTATGCTGTCACCCGAGGAGCTTCGAACCGAACGTCGGCTGGCAGGGCTGCTCCGGCTCCATGTACCAGAAAGAACGGGGTGTATTGGGTCGACCTGTTAGGTGTAGTACACAAACTCCAAAGTACGGATGGTAATTTCTCGACCCAGGCCCCAGCCGCACCCGTAAGGCGTTTCTTGAGTCCGTCCCTTATTAGACCGTTGATCCTTTCCACTTGGCCGTTGGCCTGTGGGTGGGCCACTGATGCAAATTTCAGCTTGATTCCTCCATCATCACAAAATTTTCAAAACTCTTTGGAGTCAAAGTTAGTTCCGTTGTCTGTGACGATGCTGTGAGGCATACCAAATCGACAGGTTATTCCCCTGAAGAACTGAACGGCGGTTTCGGCTTTCTGGTTTCGAACAGGTACTGCCTCGATCCACTTGGTGAACTTATCGACTGGGACCAGTAGGTACGTTGTAGCAGAAAACGCCGCGTGGGGTGATGAACGCAATTAACTCCTGGTCTTCTTTCTTGAGCTTGATCTGATTATACTCGGAGTATGCATCGAGGAAGGAGAGACGGTCGCATCCAGCTGTGGAGTCAACTATCTGGTCAATACGAGGCAGCGGGAAGTGGTCTTTCGGGCAATGCTTATTAAGACTGGTGTAATCGATACACATGCGAAGGGCGGTTGTGTCTTTTTTCGGCACCATGACGGGATTAGCCACCCACTCGGCTTCCTTGAGCTCCCGAATGAATCCTGCCTTGCGGAGTCGACTAACTTCTTCGTCAATTGCTCTTCTCTTCGGCTCGGAAAATCGGTGCATCGACCGTTGTACTGGTTTGGCTGTTGGGTCAACATTAAGGGCGTGCTCAGCGAGTTCCCTGGGGATACCTGGCATGTCGGCTGGTTCCCATACAAATATCTCCCAGCGCTCACGGAGGAACTCGATGAGCGCGTCTTCCTATGCCTTCGTAAGGTCTGCCGACATATTGACCGTCTTCTTCGGGTCAGTGGGGTGCACCTGTAGCTTCTTGGCTTCCTTCGCAGCGTCAAACTCGTCGGATCATACGTTTCGATTGTCGGCTGGTGGCTGTGTGTGATCTGTAACGGCGTCGACTGCGTTGAGTTCTTCCTTGGCTTCGAACTTCGAGGCGATCTTTTGGAAATCTCTGTTGCAGTTGTCTGAACGGGTAAAGCTTCCATGAACGGTTATCGGTGTCCCATTGTTGCCTGGCATCTTCAGTTTCAGGTACGCATAATGAGGTACGGCCATAAATTTGGCAAACGCAGGCCTGCCGAGGATGGCGTGGTACTGAGATTCCCAGTCAACTACTTCAAACTCGATCTTTTCCTTCCTGAAATTGCCAGGCGTGCCGAAGACTACAACCAGTGATGTTTTACCGAGAGAATAAGCGAGTCGAGTCGGTATAATGCCACGTAATCCTGTGTCGGGCTCTCTTAGCATGTCGACTGTTAAACCCATTGCTCTCATTGTGCTGGCAAATAACAGGTTCAAGCCGCTTCCTCCATCCATGAATACTTTGCTCATACTGTACCCTCCGATCTGTGCTTCAAGAACAAGGGCTGCATGACCAGGCCTTGGAACGGCCTTCGGGTGATCCACCTTACTGAAGGAGATGCTCTGATCTAACCAGTCGATGAATTCGGGTGTATCGACCATAGCGACTTCCAGATACTTTACTTCTCGTGAGAATTTTTTGATTTCTCTCTTTGAAAAGCTGGTTTTATGGATCATGCTGACCTGCCCGCATGGTTCCGGAAAGACCTCAGCTGGTATGTACTTGTCTCCTCCTGCTGGCACGTATGGCTCTGGTACGTATGGTTCTGGTGGATAACTGTAGGATCCTGCCCTTCTCTCCATTATGTGAACCCTTGACATAGCTTCGGCATTCAGGTCATCGCAGAACTACCGAATTTCCAGGAAATGTCGACAGTTTCTTAGCAGGTGGCTGGATTTCTCTCGACCATCCTTCGGATCGATGTAAGAGTGAAGATAGCACGGTGCCTCGAGCTGCTCCGTAGCCGATAGATACAGTGATCGAGTGCGGCCCTTGATTGATTGTGTGTCCTGGTATCCTCGTTCGAGTTGATGAGGGTGAGTCGCTATTCGTTCTTCCTCTTCGCGGCGCGAGTCCCTTCGTCTTTTCCTTCGCCCCGTCGTGACGTCGAAATTTCCTCGGTTGCCTTCTTGCATATTCCTGGATGAGACTTTTAGGGTTGTTGTCGGAGTGACACCTTCCGAAACTGAGGTCCCCGGGCTAGATGCACTCGACGTAGGGAGGCGAAGGAAGCCTCCGGAGTCGATGATGAAGTGGACACCACCAAAAGTAGTATTCATGCCGCCACACGATTCTGCAGGGATCTGATACGTCTCCAACGTATCTATAATTTCTGATGTTCCATGCTAGTTTTATGACAATACTTATATGTTTTGTTCACACTTTATATCGTTTTGATGCATTTTCCGGAACTAACCTATTAACAAGATGCCGAAGTGCCAGTTCCTGTTTTCTGCTAGTTTTGGTTTCAGAAATCTTACACAGGAAATTTTCTCGGAATTGGACGAAATCAACGCCCACGATCTTATATTTCACGGAAGCTTCCAGAGCACCGAAGAGGGGCCAGAGGAGAGCCAGGGGGCCCCACCCCACATGGCGGTGCGGCCAAGGGGGGGGGGCCTACTGTGAGGGGCCCCCGTGGCCCCTCCGACTCCGACTCTTCACCTATAAGACTCCCCGTGACCTAAATCCTCGACACCGATTGACGAAACTCCAGAAAACCTTCCAGAGCCGCCGCCATCGTGAAACTCCAATTCGGGGGACAGAAGTCTCTGTTCCGGCACCCTGCCGGGACGGGGAATTGCCCCCGGAGTCATCTCCATCGACATCACCGCCATCTTCATCGCCATCGCTGCTTCCCATGATGAGGAGGGAGTAGTTCTCCCCCGAGGCTGAGGGCTCTACCGGTAGCTATGTGGTTAATCTCTCTCTCCCATGTACTTCAATACAATGATCTCATGAGCTGCCTTACATGATTGAGATCCATATGATGAGCTTTGTAATCTAGATGACATATGCTATTCAAGTGCTTAATTATGTGAACTTTGGAGTTACTGTGACCTCGGTGTAATGGTGACAGTGTGTGCGCCGTGTGTAACTCCCTTATGAATTGTGGTGTGTTAGTACCTCCTATGAATTGCTCACGGTGACGGCGTGGGGTGTTTATAGTACTTGGGAATACGCCTTTGAGGTGTGCTTTTGCACACTTGCCCAATGAATTTGAGTTCTCTGTCCAATAAGAGAGTAGTATGATGAAGTGCTTATATTTATATTCAATTATGATTGCAATGTTGAGAGTGTCCACTAGTGAAAGTATGATCCTTAGGCCTTGTTTCTAAGCATTGAATCACCGTTTACTTACTGTTCTGCTACATGTTTACTTACTGCCATCTTTATTTCAGATTGATATTACTACTCATAATCATCCATATCACTTGTATTTCACTATCTCTTCGCCGAACTAGTGCACCTATACATCTGACAAGTGTATTAGGTATGTTGGGGACACAAGAGACTTCTTGTATCGTAATTGCAGGGTTGCTTGAGAGGGATATCTTTGACCTCTACCTCCCAGAGTTCGATAAACCTTGGGTGATTCACTTAAGGGAAACTTGCTGCTGTTCTACAAACCTCTGCTCTTGGAGGCCCAACACTGTCTACAGGAATAGAAGCGTGCGTAGACATCAAGCTATTTTCTAGCGCCGTTGCCGGGGAACGAAGAAAAGCTACACCACAAAGATTTCTACCTCCCACGTCAACCACGCGCCAGTTGTGGGCAGCAAGCTATTTTCTGGCGCCGTTGCCGGGGAGGTAAGGTAAAAGGTATTCACATCCTCCGACTATTAAGCTATTTCCTAGCATTGTTGCCGGTGTGTGAGTGCTCTAAGCCATTTCCTTTAGATCCTGCAATTGCATCTTTTTGTTTCTTATTTTTATTTTCACTACTTAGGCATAATGGAAAACAACAAAAAATTTAGTGAGCTTTTTAATCTATTTCCCGAGTTAAGACATGAATTATTTGATGCGAAAATTAAAAAACCTATGGAACCTTATTTTCATGCTAGTAGCAATGTTATTAGTATGAACGCAATTACTGCTAATGCTATGGAGAAGTCTAAGCTTGGGGAAGCTAGTTTTTATGATCTTTTTAGCTTCCCATCTTTAGGGGAGAAAATTTGCTCTGATAATGCTTTATCTCCCATATGCGATAACTCTAATGATGCTTGTGATATTTTAAATCCACCTACTGAAAGTATTCCTTTCAAGATACCCATGAAAATTACTGAACATGTTATGGATAACCGCTATGAAGGAGATGGAACTGTTCATCCTGGAGATCATTTACTGTTTTTGCATGAATTATGCGGGTTATTTAAGTGTGCAGGAATCTCTATGGATGAAGTGAGGAAGAAACTATTCTCTATTTCGCTGTCTGGTAAAGCGGCGCATTGGTATAAATTGCTGAAGAATAGTCATTCTCTTGGTTGGGAGGAAATTGTACCTCTCTTTTATTCTAAATTTTATCCTCCTCATGAAGTGCATACTGATATAAATTACATTTATAACTTTTATCCTCGTGATGGAGAGAGTATTTACCAAGCATGGGGGAGATTGAAGTCACTAATGCTCAAATGTCCCATTCATGAGCTCCCCCGTAATGTTATTATTAATAATTTTTATGCAAGGCTTTCAAGACACCACAAGGACTATCTAGATGCCTGTTTGGAGGGATCTTTCACAAGCAAGGAGGTTGAAGCTAGGTGGGATCTTCTTGATCGGATTGAGGAGAACGCTGAAGATTGGGAGAACGACAAAGGTAAAGAGTCAGGTATAAATTATGATTATGAATGCATTGAAACTTTTATGGATACTGATAAAATTCGAAATATGAGTGCTACTTATGGTCTTGACTCTCAAGTTGTTGCAAATCTTTATAAAGCTTTTGCCTCTCATTTTGAATTGCCTAAGAAGAATTTTGATAAGTATCATGAACCTTTTAAAGACACTTGCATGAAGGATGAAACTGTTATTAATGATTGCAATAAACATGCCCAAACTTCTGAAAATGCTATTTCTTATAAGCATGTTAATTTTTGTGGAATGCATAGACCCTGTGGAATTAATCAAATCGAAGATGAATATTGTATCCATCATATGAATGAAAAAACTAGAAAGTGGTCCAGGGCTCTAGATGATCTTGGTAAAAAAAGTTTGTGCCCTCTATCCTTTTATTTGTGAACTTTGCCATAGAGCGGGTCATTTTAATTTTCAATGCTCCTCCAATGATAATTCGAACCCCATGAGTGCTGCAAATTTGTATTGTGATGATGAAATTACTCCTAATCAGCATGATGAACTTACTTTATTTTTGTGGTGTGAAGAGTTATCAAGAAAAATCTCTTTGTTACATATGAGTGATCTTGATATTGATGATGTCCTGCATGGGTATTTTTCTTATTGCATTGATAATTGCCATACAAGTACTTACATACAAAATATTTTAGAAGACGACACTTTGCCAAAATATGATAGGACCTCTGTGTGTTTTGAAATCATTAATGAAAAGGAGGAATCCTCCCAAGTTTCTTCTATTGTTTCTGGAAATAAAATAGGTTATGTGGAGAAGCCTCCCTTCAAGCCTCTTCCTCCTAAAGAAGGGAACGAGGAGAAGGAAGAGAAGAAGAAGAAGGGAACGAAGAAGAAGAAGAAGAAGGGGAATAAAGAGAAAGAGGTAACAGCATATCCCCGCGTGTATGAGATAACGATAGGTAACTGTAAGTATGTTGCTCCTGATGATTATTATGATAATGAATCTGAGTACAATGATCTTCCTATGCCCTTTACTTACATTAGTGATCATGATTTGAAAGAGCACGTTACTTTTGATACTGAAAATCTCTGGGAAACTAATTCTGAAAATGATGATAATAATTGCCATAGTATCAGTACTATCCATGCTTCCTCCCATAATGATATAGAAAGCTCTAAGCTTGGGGATGAGGTGTTTGAAAATCCTTTTGCTACTGATCATTATATGTTTGATACATCTCCTTCTAGTAACAATGATGGTATGGTCACAGATGAACATACTGTGAAAGATAACTATTCTATTTCTTATGATGACACTATGCCTCCAATCTTTGATGATCTTTACTATTAAATCTCAATTCGTTGGTTCGTACGTGTACGTAAAGGCATCGATCGATCTTGCGCTCTATCGACCGAACGGGCCAAGTGGGCCGAGCCCAAAGCAACCACCCACACCGTCCCTGGCTCCCTGCCGAAGTGCCGATACAGGTTTGTTTATTTTTCTTGCCGCACACCACCCGGACATACTGCTCCAATGGCTGCACCTCCGAGGCTCAAGCTACGCAGAATCATAAAAAGACACGACGCATTCGGCCGGTCTTGGCCAAGAATCGATAGGTGCAGTGCTGGGGAAGGCCTCTCCGCGAGGAATCGGTCCGGCCGTCCAGGTCGACGCCAGCTCGCCAGATTTTTACAGCCGGAGGAGGTGATTTCCATGGGAAGAGAGTGACGGACGAGGTACTTGCGAGAAGAGAGGAGACCCAACAGTAGACGAAGGCACCAGACTTGCGTACCTAAAAGTTCGCCTGTCACCCTCCTATGGAGTTGAGATAGAGAGATCCTCTACATATGGATATACGAATAGATGTACCTACGGAAATTGCATGGAGATATGATGGCTTAAATTAGATTTTTACAACGGACCTAATACAAAATTTGGTTAATGTGGTTTCGGCGCTGCATTAAATCATAGGGTTCAGGGTCATTGCAGAATGGGATACGATAAAAAATCAGACCAAATTCTCGACACTAGATGCCTACCCATCAAGAATGCTTAGGGTCGTCTGAAAAACAGTTTTAAGTAGTGCAAATTCTATGGACGCGGCATTTTTGATCCCGGGCACATCTGCTCCCGCGCGTGGATTGGTTGTGACGAGCGTTGGAAGGTGTGCCAGTGTATTTCTCTGACCAAATACAAGACGTTAGAAAAGTTGGATACCTAGCAACTTTCATGATGGCAGTACTAGTTATTATAAAGAATGCTATGATATAGGTTATAACTATCCTTATGAAACTTGTCATAGTTATGATTGGATTGCCAAAAACAATTCCCTTAGTATGCAACTTGTTTACCATGTTCAAATTCTTGATAATGATCCTGCTCCAATTACTATTAATGAGAAGAATTCTTCTTATGCCAAAATTAATGATACTTTTATGCATATGAACCATGATAAGAATGTTTTAAGTGATGGTTATATTGTGGATTTCATCAATGATGCTACTGAAAGTTATTATGAGAGAGGGAAATATGGTTATATGCATCTTAATAATATTAAGTTTCCCCTCTTTATGTTGAGAATCTTGAAGTTGCGCTTGTGTCGCCTTCCTATGCTTGTCACTTTGCTCCTCATGAACTTGTTCATTTACAAGATTCCTTTTCATAGGAAGTGGGTTAGGCTTAAATTTTTTTTGAATTTGCTTTTTGATGCTCTCTTTTGCTTCAACTACTATTTCTTGCGAGTGCATCATTAAAATTGCTGAGCCCATCTTAATGGCTATAAAGAAAGCACTTCTTGGGAGATAACCCATGTCTTTATTTTGCTACTTTTTGTTGTGTCTTGGAAGTTGTTACTACTGTAGCAACCTCTTCTTATCTTTATTTTATTGCATTGTTGTGCCAAGTAATGTCTTTGATAGTAAGGTTGATACTAGATTTGGATTACTGCGCAGAAATAGATTTCTTGCTGTCACGAATTTGAGTAGGATTCTCTGTATGTAACTCAGAAAAATCTGCCAATTTACGTGAGTGATCCTCAGATATGTACGCAACTTTCATTAAATTTGAGCATTTTTATCTGAGCAAGTTTAGTGCCCCAGAAAAATTCGTCTTTACGGACTGTTCTATTTTGACAGATTCTGCCTTTTATTTCGCATTGCCTCTTTTGCTATGTTGGATGGATTTCTTTGTTCCATTAACTTTCAGAAGCTTTGGGCAATGTCCAGAAGTGTTAAGAATGATTATGTCACCTCTGAATATGTGAATTTCTGATTATGCACTAACCCTCTAATGAGTTTGTTTTGAGTTTGGTGTGGAGGAAGTTTTCAAGGGTCAAGAGAGGAGGATGATACAATATGATCAAGGAGAGTAAAAACTCTAAGCTTGGGGATGCCCCCGTGGTTCATCCCTGCATATTTTAAGAAGACTCAAGCATCTAAACTTGGGGATGCCCAAGGCATCCCCTTCTTCATCGACAACTTATCAGGTCACCTCTAGTGAAACTATATTTTTATTCCGTCACATCTTATGTGCTTTACTTGGAGCGTCTGTATGTTTTTGTTTTTGTTTTTGTTTGAATAAAATCGTATCCTAGCATACTTTGTGTGGGAGAAAGACACGCTCCACTCGTTCATATGAACACTGGTGTTCTTAGCTTTACTTTTAATGTTCATGGCGAAGGTTGAAAACTGCTTCGTTCATTGTTATTTGGTTGGAAATAGAAAATGCTTCATGTGGTAATTGGTATAATGTCTTGAATAATTTGATACTTGGCAATTGTTGTGCTCAAATAGATCATGTTTAAGCTCTTGCATCATGTACTTTGCACCTATTATTGAAGAACTACCATAGAGCTTGTTCAAATTTGGTTTGCATGATTGGTCTCTCTAAAGTCTAGATATTTTCTGGTGAGGGTTTGAACAACAAGGAAGACAGTGTAGAGTCTTATAATGCTTGCAATATGTTCTTATGTAAGTTTTTCTGTACCGGTTCATACTTGTGTTTGCTTCAAATAACCTTGCTAGCCTAAGCCTTGTATTGAGAGGGATTACTTCTCGTGCATCCAAAATCCTTGAGCCAAAAACTATGCCATTTGTGTCCACCATACCTACCTACTACATGGTATTTCTCCGCCATTCCAAAGTAAATTGCTTGAGTGCTACCTTTAAAATTCCATTTTTTGTCTTTGCAATATATAGCTCATGGGAAAAATAGCTTAAAAACTATTGTGGTATTGAATATGTACTTATGTATCTTATTTCTTAATAAGTTGCTTGTTGAGCGATAACCATGTTCCTGGGGACGCCAACAACTATTTTACCTTTGTTGAATATCATGTGAGTTGCTATGCATGTTCGTCTTGTCTGAAGTAAGGGAGATTTATCATGATCAAATGGTTTGAGAATGCATATTGTTAGAGAAGAACATTGGGCCGCTAACTAAAGCCATGATCCATGGTGGAAGTTTCAGTTTGGACAACAATCCTCAATCTCATATGAGAATATTATCTGTTGTTGAATGCTTATGCATTAAAGAGGAGCCCATTATCTATTGTCTATGTTGTCCCGGTATGGATGTCTAAGTTGAGAATAATCAAAAGCGAGAAATCCAATGCGAGCTTTCTCCTTAGACCTTTGTACAGGCGGCATAGAGGTACCCCTTTGTGACACTTGGTTGAAACATATGTTATGCAATGATAATCCATGTAAATCCAAGCTAATTAGGACAAGGTGCGGGCACTATTGGTATACTATGCATGAGGCTTGCAACTTATAGGATATCTTATACATAACACATATGCTTTATTACTACCGTTGACAAAATTGCTTCTATGTTTTCAAAATAAAAGCTCTAGCACAAAAATAGTAATCCATGCTTCCCTCTGCGAAGGGCCATTCTTCTACTTTTATGTTGAGTCAGTTTACCTACTTCCTTCCATCTTAGAAGAAAACACTTGTGTCAATTGTGCATCGATTCTTACATACTTGCTTATTTGCATTCATCATATTACTTTGTGTTGACAATTATCCATGAGATAAACATGTTGAAGTTGAAAGCGATTGCTGAAACTTATATCTTCCTTTGTGTTGCTTTAAAACTTTCTACTAAGAATCAATTGCTTTATGAGTTAACTCTTATGCAAGTCTTATTGATGCTTGTCTTGAAAGTACTATTCATGAAAAGTCTTTGTTATATGGTTCAGTTGTTTAATCATTGTCTTTACCATTGCTTCGAATCACTTCATTCATCTCATATGCTTTGCAATAGTATTGATGAAGATTATGATAGTAGCACGTCACTTCAGAAATTATCCTTATTATCGTTTACCTACTCGAGGGCGAGTAGGAACTAAGCTTGGGGATGCTGATACGTCTCCAACGTATCTATAATTTATGATGTTCCATGCTAGTTTTATGACAATACTTACATGTTTTGTTCACACTTTATATTGTTTTGATGTATTTTCCGGAACTAACCTATTAACAAGATGCTGAAGTGCCAGTTCCTGTTTTCTGCTGTTTTTGGTTTCAGAAATCTTACACAGGAAATATTCTCGGAATTGGACGAAATCAACGCCCACGATCTTATATTTCACGGAAGCTTCCAGAGCACCAAAGAGGGGCCAAAGGAGAGCCAGGGGGCCCCACCCCACATGGCGGCGCGGCCAGGGGGGTGCGCCCCCCTACTGTGAGGGGCCCCGTGGCCCCTCCGACTCCGACTCTTCGCCCATAAGACTCCCCGTGACCTAAATCCTCGACACCGATTGACGAAACTCCAGAAAACCTTCCAGAGCTGCCGCCATCGCGAAACTCCAATTCGGGGGACAGAAGTCTCTGTTCCGGCACCCTGCCGGGACGGGGAATTGCCCCCGGAGTCATCTCCATCGACATCACCGCCATCTTCATCGCCATCGCTGCTTCCCATGATGAGGAGGGAGTAGTTCTCCCCCGAGGCTGAGGGCTCTACCGGTAGCTATGTGGTTAATCTCTCTCTCCCATGTACTTCAATACAATGATCTCATGAGCTGCCTTACATGATTGAGATCCATATGATGAGCTTTGAAATCTAGATGCCATATGCAATTCGAGTGCTTAATTATGTGAACTTTGGAGTTACTGTGACCTCGGTGTAATAGTGATAGTGTGTGCGCCGTGTGTAACTCCCTTATGAATTGTGGTGTGTTAGTACCTTCCTATGAATTGCTCACGGTGACGGTGTGGGGTGTTTATAGTACTTGGGAATACGCCTTTGAGGTGTGCTTTTGCACACTTGCCCAATGAATTTGAGTTCTCTATCCAATAAGAGAGTAGTATGATGAAGTGCTTATATTTATATTCAATTATGATTGCAATGTTGAGAGTGTCCAGTAGTGAAAGTATGATCCTTAGGCCTTGTTTCTAAGCATTGAATCACCGTTTACTTACTGTTCTGCTACATGTTTACTTGCTGCCATCTTTATTTCAGATTGCTATTACTACTCATAATCATCCATATCACTTGTATTTCACTATCTCTTTGCCGAACTAGTGCACCTATACATCTGACAAGTGTATTTGGTGTGTTGGGGACACAAGAGACTTCTTGTATCGTAATTGCAGGGTTGCTTGAGAGGGATATCTTTGACCTCTACCTCCCTGAGTTCGATAAACCTTGGGTGATTCACTTAAGGGAAACTTGCTGCTGTTCTACAAACCTCTGCTCTTGGAGGCCCAACACTGTCTACAGGAATAGAAGCATGTGTAGACATCAAGCTATTTTATGGCGCCGTTGCCGGGGAACGAATAAAAGCTACAGCACAGAGATTTCTACCTCCCACGTCAACCACGCGCCAGTTGTGGACAGCAGAATCAGGTACGGCGCCTCGGGGTGTGGTACGAACTCGAAGGACCCGCAGCGGATTGAATCTTTCGGATCTGATGGCGTTGGTGACTCGAGTAAGAACGCCGCAGATGTGACTGGTGCTGCCGATGACCTTCCTGGTGCCGACAGCTTCCCACAGACGGCGCCAATTGTCGAGGGTACTCCTCGGCAATGCCCTCCGATTGGGGCTTAGGGTTGATGGAATCCTGAAGCCTGACACGAGACATCGGTTCACAGACAAGCGGGGAGAGCAATTTACCCAGGTTCGGGGCCCTCGATGAGGTAAAACCCTTACGTCCTGCCTGTCAGATCTTGATTATGAAGATATTGGGTTACAATGGGGTGCCGAAGGTTTCGGCTGAGTTCTCGTCGAGAGGCTAAGTGCTACGGCGACCTAGCTCTAGACTTCTGGAGGCTAAGATTGCTATGATTGATTGTGTCTCTCGGCAGCCCCTCTCCTGGACTTTATATAGGAGGCCAGGTCTCAAGAGGTCCAACCGAGTACGACTAGGTTTACAATAGTCCTAGCTCTAAACTGTCCTTGTTCGGCTCCTTCCATGCCTTGTCCGCCAAGGAATCTTCTGCTGCGCCAACCAAGTGGCCCGCCTTGCCATCAAGTACCTTCATGGGCCTCCAGTTAGATTGTATAGGATAGGGCAATGTCGGTTACCTGAAGGGTAAGGCCCACGTCAGAAGGTGTTGTTCGTCTGCAAGTCAGGTGAGCACCGGGCCATCACCGGGGAGTACTACTTAAGCCGGCTGAACACGCACATCATCAGCTTGGGCCAGTTCGACGAGAATGGCTGCCAAGTGCTGATCGAGGATGGAATCCTCCGAGTGCGAGACCGGGAGCGGCCACTCAGGGTGAAGGTCAAGCGTGAGGCCAACCAGATGTACAAGTTGACTGCGCAAGTCGCCCTGCGGGTGTGTTTGGCAATACACACTGGTGCAGACTCGGCGTGTACTTGGCATGCCCGGTTCGGGCACCTCAACTTCGACAGCTTGCGCCAACTGGCGAGAGGCGACATGGTGTGTGGCCTTCCCCTAGTGGAGCATGTGAACCAGCTCTGTGATGCCTGCCGAGCAGGGAAGCTGCGGTGAGCATCATTTGCGCAGCAGGAACGGTACCAGGCGAAAGAGCGACTCGAGCTGGTCCACGGCGACGTCTGCGGGCCGATCACCCCGGCAACACCAAGCGGGAAGAGGTACTTCCTCCTCCTTGTCGATGGCCTAACGCGGTACATGTGGCTTGCCCTTCTCGCGACGAAGGATGAGGCCGCAGCCGCAATCATCCGACTCCAAAAGGGAGTCGAAGCGGAGTCTAGCTGCAAGCTACAAACTCTAAGGACGGATCGCAGAGGCGAGTTCACCTCCGGCTCCTTCACCACGTACTGCGCGGAACTCGGAGTGGAGTGTCACCTAACGGCTCCATACTCCCCGCAGCAGAACGACATCGTCGAACGATGCAACCAGACGATTGTGGGCATGGCCCGCGCTCTCCTGAAGGCCAAGAAAGTCCCCGGTGAGTTTTGGGGTGAGGCTGTGTTGACGGCAGGGTTCATCTTGAACAGGTCGCTGACCAATAGCGTGGACGGCATGACGTCGTTTGAGGCCTGGCATGGCCGCAAGCCAGATATGCACTGCATGCGCACATTTGGATGTGTGGTGCACGTCAGAGAGACGCGACCCGGGCTGAACAAGCTCGACGATTGCAGCAGGCCAATGATTTCCGTGGGCTACCCCGCCGGCACGAAGGGTTACCGGGCCTTTGACCCGGCAATAGGCCGTGTCCACATCACCCGTGACGCTGTGTTTGATGAAAGCGCACGCTGGGACTAGAGTTCCCCGGTGCTACCGGTGAATACCTTCGGAGCGGACAAGTTCGCGGTTGAGCACATGGTGCTCGAGCCGCTAACGACCCCCGAAGACGGGAGTGCAGATCAAGGATCTAACTCGCCGCCATCTCCCCGGGAAGTGCGTCCCCGGGAACCTACCCTCCTCGGAAACCATGTTTCCGGGAGTGCGGCGTTTCCCCAGCCCGGGAACAAGTCTCCTCCAGCCCGCTCACCATCAATACCCGGGAACGTGACAGCGGAGTCCCCGACTTCGGCTGCCACTAGCGTAGAGTTTGTCACGCCAGCATCAAGGTACGCAAGTACGCTTGATGCAGAAGACGACTTGGCGTTCGAGCACCGGTTCCGCACCTTGCGGAACATGGTCGACGCAGGCCCGGCAACGAAGCCAGATGAGGAACTCCACTTCCTCGCCACTAAGGAGCCAGGCTCGTTCAGTGAGGCAAAATCGGACGCCAACTGGAGGCGTGCGATGGAGGAAGAGTTGGAGGCCATCGAGGAGAACTCGACATGGAACCTCACCACTTTACAACCAGGTCACCTCGCGATTGGCCTGAAGAGGGTGTACAAGGTGAAGAAGGACGCGCAAGGCGTGGTCCTTAAGCACAAGGCTCACATCGTGGCCAAGGGCTACGTGCAGCCGCACGGGATCGACTACGACGAGGTTTTCTCTCCCGTGGCCCGACTCGAGTCAGTTTGGCGACTGCTGGCACTTGCGGCAAGTGGGGGTGGGACTCCCACCACATGGACATCAAATCAGCCTTCCTCAACGGCGAGTTGGAGGAAGAGGTATATGTGCAGCAGCCACCCGGCTACGCTGCAACAGGGAAGGAGCAACTGCTGGTCCAACTCACTAAGGCGCTCTACGGCCTCAAGCAGGCGCCAAGGGTATGGAACACCAAGCTTGACGCATGCCTCATCAAGCTCGGATTCGCACAATGTGAGTCGGAGCACGGCATGTATGTGCGAGGCGCGACGCCAACTCGGCTCATCGTCAGAGTCTATGTCGACGACTTGCTGATCACCGGCTCCAACTCCAGCAACATCGACAAGTTCAAGATGGAGATGAAGAGTCTGGTCCAGATGTCCGACCTCGGAATGCTGAGCTACTACCTCGGCATCGAGGTACGACAAGGGTCGAGCGGGATCAACATCTCGCAGTTGGCCTATGACCGGAAACTACTGGAGAAGGCAGGGATGGCCGGGTCCAACCCCTGCCAAGTGCCCATTTAGCCGCGCTTCAAGCTGTCCAAGTATAGCACAGCGCCCGTAGCGGATGCTACTGGGTACCCTAGCATCGTTGGGAGCCTCCGGTACTTGGTGCACACCCGATCGGATCTGACCTTCGCCATCGGATTTGTGTCACGCTTCATGGAGGCTCCAACGAAGGAGAACCTCGCCGCCGTGAAGCGCATCCTACGCTACATCGCCGGGTCCGTGCGACTCGGGTGTAGGTATGGCAGAGGCACAGGTGCACCACGCCTCGTCGGCTACAGTGATAGCAACTTGGGTAGGGACGTCGACTCGCGCAAGAGTACGTCAGGCATGTTGTTCTTCCTAGGGAGCAGCCTATTGACCTGGCAGTCGCAAAAGCAGACGATTGTGACTCTCTCAAGCTGTGAGTCGAAGTACGTGGGAGCTGCCACAGCTGCTTCCCAGGGGATCTGGCTGGCTCGGTTGCTGGCCGAGCTCAGCAACGGCGAAGCAGAGCAGGTGATGCTCAAGGTCGACAACAAATCGGCTCTCTCGCTCGCCAAGAATCCCATCTTCCACGAGCGCTCGAAGCACATCGAGGTGAAGTACCACTTAATCCGGGACTGCGTGGAGACGAAGAAGATCGAGCTGGAGTTTGTGCCAACCGAACATCAGCTCGCCAACATGTTGACCAAACCACTTGGTTGAGTCCGCATCGCGGAGCTGTGCTCAAGCATCTGCATGGTGGAGGTGTCGTCCCTGTAACTCAATCCTAGGGAGTGAATGTTGGAATAGGCTTATGTCTCCGGGAGTGTGTCGTTCCTGGGAGGTTGTTCCCGGGAAGGCTGTCGTCCCGGCTCGTGTCCCTCACGGGGAAGATTGTTCACGCATTGCTTGCCACCGAAGTTGTCGACGATGTTGAGCGTGCCATCGAGATCAGCTCCTTGTCGCCTCTAATTCCCACAGACGACACCAATTGACAAGGTATCGACTTGTCAATGCCTACAGATTGTAGACTAGGGTTTTTGTAGGAAGTAGAGGGCAAGTAGATCTCGAGGGTTCAGCCGAAAAAGTACTCGACTGCTAGAAAACTAGGGTTATGTTGACAATGAAATTGATCCTCTCTTTGTCCTTCGACTCCCCCTTATATAGGAGGCGGAGCCGAAGGTTTCGTGATGTACAAGTTACAGAAACCGGGAGACTCTTTGAGTTCATCCCGCAATAGTTACAAGTCTTATTCCTAATATAACTCTATCTTTCCAAAACTAACTCTTAATTGGGCTTCTAGGCTTCATAAACTTCGGGTCATGGGCCTCCAGTAAACCCCGGGTACTATCTTCGGCATGCCCATTGGGGATGCCTATGTCACCTGGGAAGGTGTTCCCTGGAAGACTCGTGCTCCCGGGGGTAGTCTCCCCGGGAAGTCACATCAGTGCATGTACGGGCAAGTACATGTTAGGTAGACTAGGACGTGGTAGACGTCATGCACAGTGGTAGGACGCTCTCTGCGTCATCTACAGCGGTCGGCCGGCCGATCGACCCATCCCGTCGGAGTTCATTGGGATGTTATCTTTTGACTTTGTAGTCACTCAAGCCCTATTTAAAGGGCAACACAGTGAATAAGAAAACTATGGATGTGGAAAGATCATTCAAATGTGCTTCATTGTCACCCCTTCCTCTCTTCGTCTCTCAGTTCATACCGGGGATGGTAGATCTAGTTTAGGGCCAACAGACGTCGGTCTGGCACGTGGCCTTGTGGCTGACGGCGTACTCCGGCACGATGAAGCCCCAGGTGCCGGCGACGCCCATGTCGGTGAAGGAGTTTGATACGTCTCCAACGTATCTATAATTTCTTATGTTCCATGCTACTTTATTGATGATACCTACATGTTTTATACATACTTTATGTCATATTTATGCATTTTCCGGCACTAACCTATTGACAAGATGCCGAAGAGCCAGTTGCTGTTTTCTGCTGTTTTTTGTTTCAGAAATCCTAGTAAGGAAATATTCTCGGAATTGGACGAAATCAACGCACAGGATCTTATTTTTCCACGAAGCTTCCAGAAGTCCGGAGGAGATACGAAGTGGGGCGACGAGGCGCCCACATAGTAGGGCGGCGCGGCCCAGCCCCTGGCCGCGCGGCCCTCGCGTGTGGGGCCCTCGTGGCGCCCCTGACCTACCCTTCCGCCTACATAGGCCTTCGTCGATAATAGTTCCAGTACCGAGAGCCACGATACGGAAAACCTTCCAGAGACGCCGCCGCCGCCAATCCCATCTCGGGGGATTCAGGAGATCGCCTCCGGCACCCTGCCGGAGAGGGGAATCATCTCCCGGAGGACTCTTCACCGCCATGGTCGCCTCCGGAGTGATGTGTGAGTAGTTCACCCCTGGACTATGGGTCCATAGCAGTAGCTAGATGGTCGTCTTCTCCTAATTGTGCTATCATTGTTGGATCTTGTGAGCTGCCTAACATGATCAAGATCATCTATCTGTAATGCTACATGTTGTGTTTGTTGGGATCCGATGAATAGTGAATGCTATGTTATGTTGATTATCAATCTATCATCTATGTGTTGTTTATGATCTTGCATGCTCTCCGTTGCTAGTAGAGGCTCTGGCCAAGTTTTTACTTGTAACTCCAAGAGGGAGTATTTATGCTCGATAGTGGGTTCATGCCTCCATTAAATCTGGGACAGTGACAGAAAGTTCTAAGGTCGTGGATGTGCTGTTGCCACTAGGGATAAAACAACAATTCTATGTCTAAGGATGTATTTGTTGATTACATTACGCACCATACTTAATGCAATTGTCTGTTGTTTGCAACTTAATACTGGAGGGGGTTCGGATGATAACCTGAAGGTGGACTTTTTAGGCATAGAAGCATGCTGGATAGCGGTCTATGTACTTTGTCGTAATGCCCAATTAAATCTCACACTACTCATCATAACATGTATGTGTATTGTCATGCCATCTTTATTTGTCAATTGCCCAACTGTAATTTGTTCACCCAACATGCTTATTCTTATCGGAGAGACACCACTAGTGAACTGTGGACCCCGGTCCATTCTTTACATCGAATACAATCTACTGCAATACTCGTTCTACTGTTCTATGCAAACATCATCATCCACACTATACATCTAATCCTTTGTTACAGCAAGCCGGTGAGATTGACAACCTCACTGTCACGTTGGGGCAAAGTAATTTGGTTGTGTTGTGCAGGTTCCACGTTGGCGCCGGAATCCCTGGTGTTGCGCCGCACTACACTCTGCCGCCATCAACCTTCAACGTGCTTCTTGGCTCCTACTGGTTCGATAAACCTTGGTTTCTTACTGAGGGAAACTTGCCGCTGTACGCATCACACCTTCCTCTTGGGGTTCCCAACGGACACGTGCTGTACGCGTAACAAAGCAATCAAGATTTCTGGCGCCGCTGCCAGGGAGATCAAGACACGCTGCAAGGGGAGTCTCCACTTCCAATCTCTTTACTTTGTTTTTGTCTTGCTTTATTTTATTTACTTCTTTGTTTGCTGCATTATATCAAAACACAAAAAATAGTTACTAGCTTTACTTTATTTACTATCTTGTTTGCATTCTCCATATTAAAAACACAAAAAAACTAGTTACTTGCATTTACTTTATCTAGTTTGCTTTATTTACTGTTGCTAAAATGGGTACTCCTGAAAATACTAAGTTGTGTGACTTCACAACCACAAATAATAATGATTTCTTATGCACACCTATTGCTCCACCTGCTACTGCAGCAGAATTCTTTGAAATTAAACCTGCTTTACTAAATCTTGTTATGAGAGAGCAATTTTCTGGTGTTAGTTCTGATGATGCTGCTCCCCATCTCAATAATTTTGTTGAACTATGTGAAATGCAAAAGTATAAAGATGTAGATGGTGACATTATAAAATTAAAATTGTTTCCTTTCTCATTAAGAGGAAGAGCTAAAGATTGGTTGCTATCTTTGCCTAAGAATAGTATTGATTCATGGACTAAATGCAAGGATGCTTTTATTGGTAGATATTATCCTCCTGCTAAAATTATATATTTGAGAAGTAGCATAATGAATTTTAAACAATTGGATAATGAGCATGTTTCCCAAGCATGGGAAAGAATGAAATCTTTGGTAAAAAATTGCCCAACCCATGGACTGACTACTTGGATGATCATCCAAACCTTTTATGCAGAACTGAATTTTTCTTCACGGAACCTATTGGATTCAGCTGCTGGAGGTACCTTTATGTCCATCACTCTAGGCGACGCAACAAAGCTTCTTCATAATATGATGATTAATTACTCTGAATGGCACGCGGAAAGAGCTCCACAAGGTAAGAAGGTAAATTCTGTCGAAGAAACCTCTTCCTTGAGTGATAAGATTGATGCTATTATGTCTATGCTTGTGAATGGTAGGACAAATATTGATCCTAATAATGTTCCTTTAGCTTCATTGGTTGCCCAAGAAGAACATGTTGATGTGAACTTCATAAAAATAATAATTTCAACAACAATGCTTATCGGAACAATTCTAGTAACAACTATAGGCCATATCCTTGTAATAATGGTAACGGTTATGGTAATTCTTATGGGAATTCTTACAACAATAATAGGAATACACCCCCTGGACTTGAAGCCATGCTTAAAGAATTTATTAGTACACAAACTGCTTTTAACAAATCTGTTGAAGAAAAGCTTGGGAAAATTGATATACTTGCTTCTAAAGTTGATAGTCTTGCTGCTGATGTTGATCTTTTGAAATCGAAAGTTATGCCTAATGAAAATAAAGATATTAAGTCATTTGCTACAGCAAACGCCATCCAAGTTAGAATTAATGAGAATATAAGATTAATGGCCGAATTGCGTGCTAGGTGGGAGAAAGAAGAAAATGCTAAAGATAACAATGTAGCTAAAGTTTGGACTATTACCACCACTAGTAATGCTAATGCTTCACATGTTGCTGCACCTCCTACTATTAATGGTAAAAGAATTGGTGTTGGCAATGTTTCCACTTCTAATGCAAAGCGTGAAAAACTGCCTGAAATCGCTAAAGCTATTAAAGCGCACTGTGATAAAACTGCTGAATTTTTTTCTAATGTTGGGGACAATGATCCCATTGCTTTAGATCATAATGGTTTAGATTTTGATGATTGTCACATCTCTGAAGTTATAAAGTTCTTACAAAAACTTGCTAAAAGTCCTAATGCTAGTGCTATAAATTTGGCCTTTACAAAACATATTACAAATGCTCTCATAAAAGCTAGAGAAGAGAAACTAAAACTTGAAACTTCTATTCCTAGAAAGTTAGAGGATGGTTGGGAGCCCATCATTAAGATGAAGGTCAATGATTTTGATTGTAATGCTTTATGTCATCTTGGTGCAAGTATTTCCGTTATGCCTAGAAAAATCTATAATATGCTTGACTTGCCACCATTGAAAAATTGTTATTTGGATGTTAATCTTGCTGATAACTCTACAAAGAAACCTTTGGGAAGGGTTGATAATGTTCGCATTACGGTTAACAATAACCTTGTCCCCATTGATTTTGTTGTTTTGGATATTGAATGCAATGCATCTTGTCCCATTATATTGGGGAGACCTTTTCTTCGAACTGTTGGTGCTATTATTGATATGAAGGAAGGTAATATTAAATATCAATTTCCTCTCAAGAAAGGTATGGAACACTTCCCTAGAAAGAGAATGAAGTTAACTTTTGATTCTATCATTAGAACAAATTATGATGTTGATGCTTCGTCTCTTGATGTTACTTGATACACACTTTCTGCGCCTAGCTGAAAGGCGTTAAAGAAAAGCGCTTATGGGAGACAACCCATGATTTTACTACAGCAATTTTGTTTTATATTTGAGTCTTGGAAGTTGTTACTACTGTGGCAACCTCTCCTTATTTTAATTTTGTTGCATTGTTGTGCCAAGTAAAGTCTTTGATAGTAAGGTTCATACTAGATTTGGATTGCTGCGCAGAAACAGATTTCTTGCTGTCACGGATTTGGGTTGAATTCTCTGTAGGTAACTCATTAAATTCTGCCAATTTACGTGAGTGATCCTCAGATATGTACGCAACTTTCATTCAATTTGAGCATTTTCATTTGAGCAAGTCTGGTGCCTCTTAAAAATTCGTCTTTACGGACTGTTCTGTTTTGACAGATTCTGCCTTTTATTTCGCATTGCCTGTTTTGCTATGCTTGATGGATTTTTCTATTCCATTAACTTTCAGTAGCTTTGTGCAATGTCCAGAAGTGTTAAGAATGATTATGTCACCTCTGAACATGTGAATTTTGATTGTGCACTAACCCTCTAATGAGTTGTTTTGAGTTTGGTGTGGAGGAAGTTTTCAAGGATCAAGAGAGGAGGATGATACAATATGATCAAGGAGAGTGAAAACTCTAAGCTTGGGGATGCCCCAGTGGTTCACCCCTGCATATTTCAAGAAGACTCAAGCATCTAAGCTTGGGGATGCCCAAGGCATCCCCTTCTTCATCGACAACATTATCAGGTTCCTCTAGTGAAACTACATTTTTATTCCATCACATCTTATGTGCTTTACTTGGAGCGTCTGTTTGCTTTTGTTTTGTTTTGTTTGAATAAAATTGGATCCTAGCATTCATTGTGTGGGAGAGAGACATGCTCCGCTGTTGCATATGGACAAATATGTTCTTAGGCTTTACTCATAATGTTCATGGCGAAGGTTAAAACTGCTTCGTTAATTGTTATATGGTTGAAAACGGGAAATGCTATATGTGGTAATTGGTAGAATGTCTTGAATAATTTGATACTTGGCAATTGTTGTGCTCATAAGGATTGTTTAAGCTCTTGCATCATATACTTTGCACCTATTAGTGAAGAAATACATAGAGCTTGTTTAAATTTGGTTTGCATGATTGGTCTCTCTAAAGTCTAGATATTTTCTAGTAAGGGTTTGAGCAACAAGGATGACAGTGTAGAGTCTTATAATGCTTGCAATATGTTTTTATGTGAGTTTTGCTGTACCGGTTCATACTTGTGTTTGCTTCAAATAACCTTGCTAGCCTAAGCCTTGTATTGAGAGGGATTACTTCTCGTGCATCCAAATCCTTGAGCCAATAACTATGCCATTTGTGTCCACCATACCTACCTACTACATGGTATTTCTTCGCCATTCCAAAGTAAATTGCTTGAGTGCTACCTTTAAATTTCTATCCTTTATCTTTGCAATATATAGCTCGTGGGACAAATAGCCTAAAAACTATTGTGGTATTGAATATGTACTTATGTATCTTATTTCTTATTAAGTTGCTTGTTGTGCGATAACCATGTTCCTGGGGACGCCATCAACTATCTTTGTTGAATATCATGTGAGTTGCTATGCATGTTCGTCTTGTCTGAAGTAAGGGCGATTTACCATGAGTTGAATGGTTTGAGCATGCATATTGTTAGAGAAGAACATTGGGCCGCTAACTAAAGCCATGATCCATGGTGGAAGTTTCAGTTTTGGACAACAATCCTCAATCTCTTATGAGAATATTATTTGTTGTTGAATGCTTAAGCATTAAAGAGGAGTCCATTATCTGTTGTCTATGTTGTCCCGGTATGGATGTCTAAGTTGAGAATAATCAAAAGCGAGAAATCCAATGCGAGCTTTCTCCTTAGACCTTTGTACAGGCGGCATAGAGGTACCCCTTTGTGATACTTGGTTAAAACATATGTATTGCGGTGATAATCCGGGTAATCCGAGCTAATTAGGACAAGGTGCGTGCACTATTGGTAATCTATGCATGAGGCTTGCAACTTGTAGGATATAATTTACATAACATATATGCTTTATTACTACCGTTGACAAAATTGTTTCTTGTTTTCAAAATGAAAGCTCTAGCACAAATATAGCAATCGATGCTTCCCTCGTCGAAGGGCCACTCTTCTACTTTTATGTTGAGTCAGTTTACCTATTTCCTCCCATCTCAAGAAGAAAACACTTGTGTTAACTGTGCATTGATTCTTACATACTTGCATATTTGCATTCATCATATTACTTTGCATTGACAACTATCCATGAGATATATATGTTACAAGTTGAAAGCAACCGCTGAAACTTAATCTTCCTTTGTGTTGCTTCAATGCCTTTACTATGAATTTATTGCTTTATGAGTTAATGTGATGCCCCGGAACCGGTACCATGAGGATCCCAGCGAACCCGCCGAAATCCGCATGATATCGATTCAGAGACGCCCTCCGACACGACGTGCGCGACGAATCACACACGTGATGCCAGAGGAATTAACACGAGCGGTAACATTACAACAGGATTACAATAGAGCCCACAAGAAACATATATTACAACAACGACTCCAACGAGTCAAGATACAAATATACAATACAAGGATCCAAATCATACAGAAGATCAAATACATCCGAGTACGGACAAGATACAAATTGGACTAAGAGTCCTGAAGATAACCAGTGGCGTCCATAACCCTGCCCAGGCCAAGCCGGAAGGGTAACCTTGCTAACGTCGTCATCTCGTACCTGTCAAAGTCGGGCCATCGGTTGCCGACAAAAGGGGGAGGAGACAAAAAGAAAGGAAGGCGAGGGTAAGTACCATTGGCACGTACTTGCGAGAAAAGACCAGCTATGCTCGCTGGTGGGCGGTATAAACTTCACCCGGCTATATGTGGAGTTTAGCGGCAGCAAAGCTACTATCCAATAGAGACACGCTACAACATCCGTCTACTCAGAGAAGATAAGAGAGCGCACAAGGTAACAGTTCTATACTCTGCAAACATAACACAGCCGATGCGATCCCCCTTCGCAAAGAGGTACTGGCAAAGGCACACACACTTTTGAAAAAGTTTTATTAGCAAATTATTAGCAACAACATAAAGGTGTAAGTTGTTCTATGATCAAGCTATACAATTCCAAGTCGTCCATAACCGCGGACACGGCTTATCGATAAGATGTACACCCTGCAGGGGTTGCCCAAATGTAACCATACGCATGCTCGAACCCACTTACTACAGGTGGAGTCTCACATCAAGACCGTTCCCAATGCAAGAGAAAGTTTAAGGGGAGCCACCCCACTAAGCTACCCGTGACGAAGTTCGGCCGTACTCCGATACGGACCCAGAGGTTTGTGCCAACGGCTAAGCTAAGTGTGAACAACCTGCTGTCGCTAATCGTTCCACGATATGAGTACAGAACATAATATAAACACCCGAAGGCAACAGAAGTAAATCGTGCATCGTGCATATGAGCAAATAAAACCAAGGTTGTGGCTCCCAATAAACAGACTCGAGGAAAGGTAGTGGGTGATGGGGGTCCCACTCCCCCACGTACGGGTAGAGCGCTCAATCTCGGAACAGATAACAAGAACTCGGGTCCTAGGGGACATTAGCAAGTCAAAGTTCCGATGCTTTCGCAAAGGGGCTCACAGATGCCTCTGCTTACAATTTTAGTTGTTAACAATAAAGTAAAGCATGTGTATCTCCAACAACTGATATAGCATGTGTTACCCTCCCAACAAGATATCCCGAACATCTCGAGATATCAACAAGACCCTAAACTCGCCTACGACTCGCAAAGCTGGCAAACAACAAACAATAGGTAGGGCGAGGAGGTGTATCTCGGACATATAGGTAACAGGTGGATAGGACACGTGACACAACAGAATCGCAACACAAGGATAGCAATAGATCAAAAGAGCATGTAAAAGTAAAATAGGTGAAGGGGTGGGCTCGCCTGTAAAAAGCTGCAGAAGAACTTGTCGGAGAACTCGTCGTATCTCACACACCACTTCGTGATCCTATCCGGGAAGAAGCAAATGCTGTAAAACATAACGCATGCAAGTCTTACTACTACGTCAAAAGAATCAGCATGATCATGATATAATATGCATGGCATGGCAAATATGATGCGATGCAACTTATCCATATTAATCGGAGTCGGAACCCCGAACAATCAAATTAGGTTTGGGGTTGCATTTCTACCGGCATAGTTAAGTGTTCATTAGCATGGCAACACATGGCATGGGTGAGCTACATCAATTTTAAACGGAGCGGGGAAAACCTAATTGGAATTCCGAAATACTCCGCATTTATATTTATTAGGTGCGATGCAAACTACAACGGTACATCATGATGCGAGATACAAGCAAGTATATAGATGACATATTTAGATTTCTCATATTTTTCTGATCAATTTATATATATAACTTCAGCAAGTACAAACATATTTATATAAAACAAAATAAAAGAAAGAAGAGGGCAGGCAGATGTGATACGGCAGGGTTCAGATAATTTTTCAGATGTAACTGGGAGGTGTTGTGACTTATCTGACGAAACTGAAGTGAAAAGCAGAGGCATGCCGGACGGAGAGTCAAAACACGATGGAATGGATAGGTAGCAACTAAGCATGCAGACAGGTAGCTGGATCAATCGATCCCGTGTCTAGCTAGCTGAAACAAGTATGCTAGAAGGTGGATGGATGGATGGATGGAGATGCATACGGGGTGAAGCTAAGCAACCATGCAGCTAGCTGGGAATTGGAGTCTGCACTTGTGGATGGATCAAAGTATGTACTACCTGGAAACAAAAACAACACTGGCCACTTGCGTGGGAGCGGAACGACAACAAGGAGCAAAGCAGCAGGACACGAACATGTACGAGTGCGAACAGTTTTCGAACCAACTCTGCTAGGTTATACGAGCTGGACTTGGAGATGCACAACGACACGAACGAAAATAGTGGAGATGATGGTTCTGGCGATGAAGACCAACAGGGGCCGTGGTTGTCAGGCGGGAGACTAGACAACACACAGTTAACTGAACCCAAACGTATTTGAGCACTTGGCGACGATGTTCAGAAACGACGACAGCGTTCCAGGCATGATTAGAGATGAGGAAGGGGAATGGAACGGGGAGCTCACCGTGATGGTTCTGGTGGAGTCGGACATGCGCAGCGCAGCCGGGGACGAGGGCACGAACGGCGATGATGCTCCAGGAAGAAGAAAGGTAGAGGCAGCAGCGTCCACGGTTGAGGAAGATGAGGTAGTCGAAGGCGAAGCTCCCGGCTTGCGCTCCTGGTTGGAATCGAACGAGGAGAGCTCGCCGAACGCGTCCCCGGCGCTAGCCTGGCGCGGCGAGGTCCATGGCGACGGTAAGGACGGAAACTCCGGCGACATATGTCTGTTTGCCGAAACTCTGAATTTGATTGGGGAAAATTTCGCCTCGTCGCGTGGAAGAGAGGAAAGGGATGGCGGCGGCGCAGAGGAAGAAAAGAGATGGCAGCTAGGGTTTGAGGGGCTGCCTCGATTGGGATTTTGTGGAGGGGACAAGCGGGAGCAGAGAGCAGGTGGTGCGGTGGTGGAGGTCACGTTTTGTGTGTGTTGAGCATGAGGACAACCAGAGGAGCCTCTCCTAGTTAGCTGATTGAATCGGTTCATTGGGAGGAAATAAAAGGATTGGAAGGAAACTGCCTGTGCTTTTCTATTTGCTAGGATCTTGCAAAAGCAGAGAAGAAATAAGGGGAGAAAGATAGGAATTGAATAGAAAATGAAAGGAGGAAGACTTTGGCAGAACAATTGCAAAACTTCGTTTTAATTCAGAATAATTTAATGTTTGCAAATATTTTGATTTTAGAATTCTAAATGAAATAAGAATATGATAGAATAGTTTTTAATATGAGATAAATAATAATGAAATAGGGTTTATTTAGAGGACATTTAAAAATAACTTCTATTTTGTCAAAGGCATGTATATGATGTATGCATGATGCGGATGACTTTGGAACGACTCGGAAAAAAAAAACAAGAAGCGGCGAAAAATCTAATATATGGTTTTTCCGGGTCGTTACAATCGACACCACTAACAAGGAACCTCGCCCGAGGTTCTACCTCAAGGTACGGGGGAGAGAGGTGAACTATCGGATCTTCAGGCGACGTGTCGAACTCCTCGACACCACTAACAAGAAGTCGTTGTTTCCGCTGTTGATGATGCACTTTCGTCGGGATCCTCCGAAGATCGGACCTAATAGGTGAGGGGCAAAGATCGTCCAACCCACGTCGAAACCTAAGACTCGAAGAAGCAGATAAGAAAAGATTCAAAACTCGCAAGGGTAAGAGGAGCAAGAATATAGATAAGGAGAAAAATCAGAACTAATCAGATCTATCCAACGAGTTTTCAGAAAATAGTTTTGACACTAGACACAACGTCCGTTGGCAAGGTTATCCTACAGGCTAGACTAGTGGGGTACCGTCAACCTGAGCTCTGATACCAACTTGTGACGCCCCGGAACCGGTACCATGAGGATCCCAGCGAACCCGCCGAAATCCGCATGATATCGATTCAGAGACGCCCTCCGACACGACGTGCGCGACGAATCACACACGTGATGCCAGAGGAATTAACACGAGCGGTAACATTACAACAGGATTACAATAGAGCCCACAAGAAACATATATTACAACAACGACTCCAACGAGTCAAGATACAAATATACAATACAAGGATCCAAATCATACAGAAGATCAAATACATCCGAGTACGGACAAGATACAAATTGGACTAAGAGTCCCGAAGATAACCGATGGCGTCCATAACCCTGCCCGAGGCCAAGCCGGAAGGGTAACCTTGCTAACGTCGTCATCTCGTACCTGTCAAAGTCGGGCCATCGGTTGCCGACAAAAGGGGAGGAGACAAAAAGAAAGGAAGGCGAGGGTAAGTACCATTGGCACGTACTTGCGAGAAAAGACCAGCTATGCTCGCTGGTGGGCGGTATAAACTTCACCCGGCTATATGTGGAGTTTAGCGGCAGCAAAGCTACTATCCAATAGAGACACGCTACAACATCCGTCTACTCAGAGAAGATAAGAGAGCGCACAAGGTAACAGTTCTATACTCTGCAAACATAACACAGCCGATGCGATCCCCCTTCGCAAAGAGGTACTGGCAAAGGCACACACACTTTTGAAAAAGTTTTATTAGCAAATTATTAGCAACAACATAAAGGTGTAAGTTGTTCTATGATCAAGCTATACAATTCCAAGTCGTCCATAACCGCGGACACGGCTTATCGATAAGATGTACACCCTGCAGGGGTTGCCCAAATGTAACCATACGCATGCTCGAACCCACTTACTACAGGTGGAGTCTCACATCAAGACCGTTCCCAATGCAAGAGAAAGTTTAAGGGGAGCCACCCCACTAAGCTACCCGTGACGAAGTTCGGCCGTACTCCGATACGGACCCAGAGGTTTGTGCCAACGGCTAAGCTAAGTGTGAACAACCTGCTGTCGCTAATCGTTCCACGATATGAGTACAGAACATAATATAAACACCCGAAGGCAACAGAAGTAAATCGTGCATCGTGCATATGAGCAAATAAAACCAAGGTTGTGGCTCCCAATAAACAGACTCGAGGAAAGGTAGTGGGTGATGGGGGTCCCACTCCCCCACGTACGGGTAGAGCGCTCAATCTCGGAACAGATAACAAGAACTCGGGTCCTAGGGGACATTAGCAAGTCAAAGTTCCGATGCTTTCGCAAAGGGGCTCACAGATGCCTCTGCTTACAATTTTAGTTGTTAACAATAAAGTAAAGCATGTGTATCTCCAACAACTGATATAGCATGTGATACCCTCCCAACAAGATATCCCGAACATCTCGAGATATCAACAAGACCCTAAACTCGCCTACGACTCGCAAAGCTGGCAAACAACAAACAATAGGTAGGGCGAGGAGGTGTATCTCGGACATATAGGTAACAGGTGGATAGGACACGTGACACAACAGAATCGCAACACAAGGATAGCAATAGATCAAAAGAGCATGTAAAAGTAAAATAGGTGAAGGGGTGGGCTCGCCTGTAAAAAGCTGCAGAAGAACTTGTCGGAGAACTCGTCGTATCTCACACACCACTTCGTGATCCTATCCGGGAAGAAGCAAATGCTGTAAAACATAACGCATGCAAGTCTTACTACTACGTCAAAAGAATCAGCATGATCATGATATAATATGCATGGCATGGCAAATATGATGCGATGCAACTTATCCATATTAATCGGAGTCGGAACCCCGAACAATCAAATTAGGTTTGGGGTTGCATTTCTACCGGCATAGTTAAGTGTTCATTAGCATGGCAACACATGGCATGGGTGAGCTACATCAATTTTAAACGGAGCGGGGAAAACCTAATTGGAATTCCGAAATACTCCGCATTTATATTTATTAGGTGCGATGCAAACTACAACGGTACATCATGATGCGAGATACAAGCAAGTATATAGATGACATATTTAGATTTCTCATATTTTTCTGATCAATTTATATATATAACTTCAGCAAGTACAAACATATTTATATAAAACAAAATAAAAGAAAGAAGAGGGCAGGCAGATGTGATACGGCAGGGTTCAGATAATTTTTCAGATGTAACTGGGAGGTGTTGTGACTTATCTGACGAAACTGAAGTGAAAAGCAGAGGCATGCCGGACGGAGAGTCAAAACACGATGGAATGGATAGGTAGCAACTAAGCATGCAGACAGGTAGCTGGATCAATCGATCCCGTGTCTAGCTAGCTGAAACAAGTATGCTAGAAGGTGGATGGATGGATGGATGGAGATGCATACGGGGTGAAGCTAAGCAACCATGCAGCTAGCTGGGAATTGGAGTCTGCACTTGTGGATGGATCAAAGTATGTACTACCTGGAAACAAAAACAACACTGGCCACTTGCGTGGGAGCGGAACGACAACAAGGAGCAAAGCAGCAGGACACGAACATGTACAGGTGCGAACAGTTTTCGAACCAACTCTGCTAGGTTATACGAGCTGGACTTGGAGATGCACAACGACACGAACGAAAATAGTGGAGATGATGGTTCTGGCGATGAAGACCAACAGGGGCCGTGGTTGTCAGGCGGGAGACTAGACAACACACAGTTAACTGAACCCAAACGTATTTGAGCACTTGGCGACGATGTTCAGAAACGACGACAGCGTTCCAGGCATGATTAGAGATGAGGAAGGGGAATGGAACGGGGAGCTCACCGTGATGGTTCTGGTGGAGTCGGACATGCGCAGCGCAGCCGGGGACGAGGGCACGAACGGCGATGATGCTCCAGGAAGAAGAAAGGTAGAGGCAGCAGCGTCCACGGTTGAGGAAGATGAGGTAGTCGAAGGCGAAGCTCCCGGCTTGCGCTCCTGGTTGGAATCGAACGAGGAGAGCTCGCCGAACGCGTCCCCGGCGCTAGCCTGGCGCGGCGAGGTCCATGGCGACGGTAAGGACGGAAACTCCGGCGACATATGTCTGTTTGCCGAAACTCTGAATTTGATTGGGGAAAATTTCGCCTCGTCGCGTGGAAGAGAGGAAAGGGATGGCGGCGGCGCAGAGGAAGAAAAGAGATGGCAGCTAGGGTTTGAGGGGCTGCCTCGATTGGGATTTTGTGGAGGGGACAAGCGGGAGCAGAGAGCAGGTGGTGCGGTGGTGGAGGTCACGTTTTGTGTGTGTTGAGCATGAGGACAACCAGAGGAGCCTCTCCTAGTTAGCTGATTGAATCGGTTCATTGGGAGGAAATAAAAGGATTGGAAGGAAACTGCCTGTGCTTTTCTATTTGCTAGGATCTTGCAAAAGCAGAGAAGAAATAAGGGGAGAAAGATAGGAATTGAATAGAAAATGAAAGGAGGAAGACTTTGGCAGAACAATTGCAAAACTTCGTTTTAATTCAGAATAATTTAATGTTTGCAAATATTTTGATTTTAGAATTCTAAATGAAATAAGAATATGATAGAATAGTTTTTAATATGAGATAAATAATAATGAAATAGGGTTTATTTAGAGGACATTTAAAAATAACTTCTATTTTGTCAAAGGCATGTATATGATGTATGCATGATGCGGATGACTTTGGAACGACTCGGAAAAAAAAAAAACAAGAAGCGGCGAAAAATCTAATATATGGTTTTTCCGGGTCGTTACAATCGACACCACTAACAAGGAACCTCGCCCCGAGGTTCTACCTCAAGGTACGGGGGAGAGAGGTGAACTATCGGATCTTCAGGCGACGTGTCGAACTCCTCGACACCACTAACAAGAAGTCGTTGTTTCCGCTGTTGATGATGCACTTTCGTCGGGATCCTCCGAAGATCGGACCTAATAGGTGAGGGGCAAAGATCGTCCAACCCACGTCGAAACCTAAGACTCGAAGAAGCAGATAAGAAAAGATTCAAAACTCGCAAGGGTAAGAGGAGCAAGAATATAGATAAGGAGAAAAATCAGAACTAATCAGATCTATCCAACGAGTTTTCAGAAAATAGTTTTGACACTAGACACAACGTCCGTTGGCAAGGTTATCCTACAGGCTAGACTAGTGGGGTACCGTCAACCTGAGCTCTGATACCAACTTGTGACGCCCCGGAACCGGTACCATGAGGATCCCAGCGAACCCGCCGAAATCCGCATGATATCGATTCAGAGACGCCCTCCGACACGACGTGCGCGACGAATCACACACGTGATGCCAGAGGAATTAACACGAGCGGTAACATTACAACAGGATTACAATAGAGCCCACAAGAAACATATATTACAACAACGACTCCAACGAGTCAAGATACAAATATACAATACAAGGATCCAAATCATACAGAAGATCAAATACATCCGAGTACGGACAAGATACAAATTGGACTAAGAGTCCTGAAGATAACCAGTGGCGTCCATAACCCTGCCCAGGCCAAGCCGGAAGGGTAACCTTGCTAACGTCGTCATCTCGTACCTGTCAAAGTCGGGCCATCGGTTGCCGACAAAAGGGGGAGGAGACAAAAAGAAAGGAAGGCGAGGGTAAGTACCATTGGCACGTACTTGCGAGAAAAGACCAGCTATGCTCGCTGGTGGGCGGTATAAACTTCACCCGGCTATATGTGGAGTTTAGCGGCAGCAAAGCTACTATCCAATAGAGACACGCTACAACATCCGTCTACTCAGAGAAGATAAGAGAGCGCACAAGGTAACAGTTCTATACTCTGCAAACATAACACAGCCGATGCGATCCCCCTTCGCAAAGAGGTACTGGCAAAGGCACACACACTTTTGAAAAAGTTTTATTAGCAAATTATTAGCAACAACATAAAGGTGTAAGTTGTTCTATGATCAAGCTATACAATTCCAAGTCGTCCATAACCGCGGACACGGCTTATCGATAAGATGTACACCCTGCAGGGGTTGCCCAAATGTAACCATACGCATGCTCGAACCCACTTACTACAGGTGGAGTCTCACATCAAGACCGTTCCCAATGCAAGAGAAAGTTTAAGGGGAGCCACCCCACTAAGCTACCCGTGACGAAGTTCGGCCGTACTCCGATACGGACCCAGAGGTTTGTGCCAACGGCTAAGCTAAGTGTGAACAACCTGCTGTCGCTAATCGTTCCACGATATGAGTACAGAACATAATATAAACACCCGAAGGCAACAGAAGTAAATCGTGCATCGTGCATATGAGCAAATAAAACCAAGGTTGTGGCTCCCAATAAACAGACTCGAGGAAAGGTAGTGGGTGATGGGGGTCCCACTCCTCCACGTACGGGTAGAGCGCTCAATCTCGGAACAGATAACAAGAACTCGGGTCCTAGGGGACATTAGCAAGTCAAAGTTCCGATGCTTTCGCAAAGGGGCTCACGATGCCTCGCTTACAATTTTAGTTGTTAACAATAAAGTAAAGCATGTGTATCTCCAACAACTGATATAGCATGTGATACCCTCCCAACAAGATATCCCGAACATCTCGAGATATCAACAAGACCCTAAACTCGCCTACGACTCGCAAAGCTGGCAAACAACAAACAATAGGTAGGGCGAGGAGGTGTATCTCGGACATATAGGTAACAGGTGGATAGGACACGTGACACAACAGAATCGCAACACAAGGATAGCAATAGATCAAAAGAGCATGTAAAAGTAAAATAGGTGAAGGGGTGGGCTCGCCTGTAAAAAGCAGAAGAACTTGTCGGAGAACTCGTCGTATCTCACACACCACTTCGTGATCCTATCCGGGAAGAAGCAAATGCTGTAAAACATAACGCATGCAAGTCTTACTACTACGTCAAAAGAATCAGCATGATCATGATATAATATGCATGGCATGGCAAATATGATGCGATGCAACTTATCCATATTAATCGGAGTCGGAACCCCGAACAATCAAATTAGGTTTGGGGTTGCATTTCTACCGGCATAGTTAAGTGTTCATTAGCATGGCAACACATGGCATGGGTGAGCTACATCAATTTTAAACGGAGCGGGGAAAACCTAATTGGAATTCCGAAATACTCCGCATTTATATTTATTAGGTGCGATGCAAACTACAACGGTACATCATGATGCGAGATACAAGCAAGTATATAGATGACATATTTAGATTTCTCATATTTTTCTGATCAATTTATATATATAACTTCAGCAAGTACAAACATATTTATATAAAACAAAATAAAAGAAAGAAGAGGGCAGGCAGATGTGATACGGCAGGGTTCAGATAATTTTTCAGATGTAACTGGGAGGTGTTGTGACTTATCTGACGAAACTGAAGTGAAAAGCAGAGGCATGCCGGACGGAGAGTCAAAACACGATGGAATGGATAGGTAGCAACTACGCATGCAGACAGGTAGCTGGATCAATCGATCCCGTGTCTAGCTAGCTGAAACAAGTATGCTAGAAGGTGGATGGATGGATGGATGGAGATGCATACGGGGTGAAGCTAAGCAACCATGCAGCTAGCTGGGAATTGGAGTCTGCACTTGTGGATGGATCAAAGTATGTACTACCTGGAAACAAAAACAACACTGGCCACTTGCGTGGGAGCGGAACGACAACAAGGAGCAAAGCAGCAGGACACGAACATGTACAGGTGCGAACAGTTTTCGAACCAACTCTGCTAGGTTATACGAGCTGGACTTGGAGATGCACAACGACACGAACGAAAATAGTGGAGATGATGGTTCTGGCGATGAAGACCAACAGGGGCCGTGGTTGTCAGGCGGGAGACTAGACAACACACAGTTAACTGAACCCAAACGTATTTGAGCACTTGGCGACGATGTTCAGAAACGACGACAGCGTTCCAGGCATGATTAGAGATGAGGAAGGGGAATGGAACGGGGAGCTCACCGTGATGGTTCTGGTGGAGTCGGACATGCGCAGCGCAGCCGGGGACGAGGGCACGAACGGCGATGATGCTCCAGGAAGAAGAAAGGTAGAGGCAGCAGCGTCCACGGTTGAGGAAGATGAGGTAGTCGAAGGCGAAGCTCCCGGCTTGCGCTCCTGGTTGGAATCGAACGAGGAGAGCTCGCCGAACGCGTCCCCGGCGCTAGCCTGGCGCGGCGAGGTCCATGGCGACGGTAAGGACGGAAACTCCGGCGACATATGTCTGTTTGCCGAAACTCTGAATTTGATTGGGGAAAATTTTGCCTCGTCGCGTGGAAGAGAGGAAAGGGATGGCGGCGGCGCAGAGGAAGAAAAGAGATGGCAGCTAGGGTTTGAGGGGCTGCCTCGATTGGGATTTTGTGGAGGGGACAAGCGGGAGCAGGGAGCAGGTGGTGCGGTGGTGGAGGTCACGTTTTGTGTGTGTTGAGCATGAGGACAACCAGAGGAGCCTCTCCTAGTTAGCTGATTGAATCGGTTCATTGGGAGGAAATAAAAGGATTGGAAGGAAACTGCCTGTGCTTTTCTATTTGCTAGGATCTTGCAAAAGCAGAGAAGAAATAAGGGGAGAAAGATAGGAATTGAATAGAAAATGAAAGGAGGAAGACTTTGGCAGAACAATTGCAAAACTTCGTTTTAATTCAGAATAATTTAATGTTTGCAAATATTTTGATTTTAGAATTCTAAATGAAATAAGAATATGAGAGAATAGTTTTTAATATGAGATAAATAATAATGAAATAGGGTTTATTTAGAGGACATTTAAAAATAACTTCTATTTTGTCAAAGGCATGTATATGATGTATGCATGATGCGGATGACTTTGGAACGACTCGGAAAAAAAAAACAAGAAGCGGCGAAAAATCTAATATATGGTTTTTCCGGGTCGTTACAGTTAACTCTTATGCAAGACTTATTGATGCTTGTCTTGAAAGTACTATTCATGAAAAGTCTTTGCTATATGATTCAGTTGTTTACTCATTGTCTTTACCATTGCTTTGGATCGCTGCATTCATTACATGTGCTTACAATAGTATTGATCAAGATTATGATAGCATGTCACTTCAGAAATTATCTTTGTTATCGTTTACCTACTCGGGACGAGTAGGAACTAAGCTTGGGGATGCTGATAGGTCTCCAACGTATCTATAATTTCTTATGTTCCATGCTACTTTATTGATGATACCTACATGTTTTATACATACTTTATGTCATATTTATGCATTTTCCGGCACTAACCTATTAACAAGATGCCGAAGAGCCAGTTGCTGTTTTTGGTTTCAGAAATCCTAGTAAGGAAATATTCTCGGAATTGGACGAAATCAACGCCCAGGATCTTATTTTTCCACGAAACTTCCAGAAGTCCGGAGGAGATACGAAGTGGGGCGACGAGGCGCCCACACAGTAGGGCGGCGCGGCCCAGCCCCTGGCCGCGCGGCCCTGGCGTGTGGGGCCCTCGTGGCGCCCCCTGACCTACCCTTCCGCCTACATAAGCCTTCGTCGATAATAGTTCCAGTACCGAGAGCCACGATACGGAAAACCTTCCAGATACGCCGCCGCCGCCAATCCTATCTCGGGGGATTCAGGAGATCGCCTCCGGCACCCTGCCGGAGAGGGGAATCATCTCCCGGAGGACTCTTCACCGCCATGGTCGCCTCCAGAGTGATGTGTGAGTAGTTCACCCCTGGACTATGGGTCCATAGCAGTAGCTAGATGGTCGTCTTATCCTAATTGTGCTATCATTGTTGGATCCTGTGAGCTGCCTAACATGATCAAGATCATCTATCTGTAATGCTACATGTTGCGTTTGTTGGGATCCGATGAATAGTGAATGCTATGTTATGTTGATTATCAATCTATCATCTATGTGTTGTTTATGATCTTGCATGCTCTCCGTTGCTAGTAGAGGCTCTGGCCAAGTTTTTACTTGTAACTTCAAGAGGGAGTATTTATGCTCGATAGTGGGTTCATGCCTCCATTAAATCTGGGACAGTGACAGAAAGTTCTAAAGTTGTGGATGTGCTGTTGCCACTAGGGATAAAACATCAATGCTATGTCTAAGGATGTATTTGTTGATTACATTACGCACCATACTTAATGCAATTGTCTGTTGTTTGCAACTTAATACTGGAGGGGGTTCGGATGATAACCTGAAGGTGGACTTTTTAGGCATAGATGCATGCTGGATAGCGGTCTATGTACTTTGTCGTAATGCCCAATTAAATCTCACACTACTCATCATAACATGTATGTGCATTGTCATGCCATCTTTATTTGTCAATTGCCCAACTGTAGTTTGTTCACCCAACATGCTTATTCTTATCGGAGAGACACCACTAGTGAACTGTGGACCCCAGTCCATTCTTTACATCGAATACAATCTACTGCAATGCTCGTTCTACTGTTCTCTGCAAACATCATCATCCACACTATACATCTAATCCTTTGTTACAGCAAGCCGGTGAGATTGACAACCTCACTGTCACGTTGGGGCAAAGTAATTTGGTTGTGTTGTGCAGGTTCCACGTTGGCGCCGAAATCCCTGGTGTTGCGCCGCACTACACTCTGCCGCCATCAACATTCAACGTACTTCTTGGCTCCTACTGGTTCGATAAACCTTGGTTTCTTACTGAGAGAAACTTGCCGCTGTACGCATCACACCTTCCTCTTGGGGTTCCCAACGGACGCGTGCTGTACGCGTAACAAAGCAATCAGAGTTCTTGTCGAAGGCCACGACGCGGGCAAGGCTGAATTAGCCGAGACGGCCGCGGAAGTCCGCGTCGAGCATGATGTTGCTGGCCTTGATGTCGCGGTGGAGCACGGCGCGTTCGCACTCATGGTGGACGTAGTGGATCAGGCTGGCGGCGATGTCCGTGATCACATCATAGCGTGTCTTCCACTGGAGAATTGGATGCTGCTGGTGATGTTTCTCACGGAAGAGATGTTGGTCCAGGCTGCCGTTGGGCATGTACTGGTAGATGAGGAGGAACTCTCCGTTCTCTTAACTCCAGCCCGAAACATATTTTTTTAAATGGGGAGTTTAACCCTGGCTTCTGCATCATGATGATGCACACGGCCTTTTATTAAAAAAGTAGGAGTATAAGGTCTTACATCACGAACATCTCAATCATCGCCTACAGTTGATACAAAAATCAACCACCGAAACAAAAGGAACATAGTAAAACTACACATCACTGTAGTCTCCTAGTATGACGCCAGCCAGTCAGGCATAAGATATCCTGAGCGACCGTCTGGAGCCGTGTGCATCCAGAAACCATGGCATCCCGCTGTCCCTCCGGCGAAAGGAGAGCCCATAGCTGAACCCAGTGTGCCATCATATGTATAACCTGCAAGTAATGAAAAGATTGTTTCTTATTAAAAATAATATCATTTCTCGCCCTCCAAATAAACCAACATAAAGCAGAAACCCCAATACGAATGAAAGCTTTAGATTGTCTATCTACTCCATTTAACCAATTACCAAACATATTTGTAATAGTGGTTGGAGGTGAAAGAGCAAAAGTGAAATTGACCGTACGCCAAAGAAGTTTAGCTAATGGACACTGAATGAACAGATGTTCGAGGGTTTTCTGTTCCCCACAAAAAACACACTTCGTACATCCGTTCCAATTCCGCTTAGCTAAATTATCTTTAGTCAGTAAGACCTTATTACTAAGAAACCACATGAATATTCTAATTTTTAAAGGGACTTTCACTTTCCACAAATATTTTCTCAGATAAGGAGTGTGATCGCTCACAAGGTCCCCATACATAGATTTCACCGTAAATCTACCAGTTGATGTCAAACCCCAAACAAAGTGATCCTGGTCATTATTTAGATTGACCCTTATTAGTTTTTGACATAATTGTAACCATAAAGTCCATCTGTTTCCCAACAAGACCCGTCTGAAACGAATATTCAGCGGAGGTTGCGCCAACACATGAGCTACCGTTACATTCTTATGACGCACAATATTATATAACGACGGATATTGATTTGCTAGAGAGGTTTTCCCTAACCAAATATCCTCCCAGAACCGAGTATTCATTCCATTTCCATTTTTTTTAAAAAAACTCTAGTAAAAAACTCATCCTTCACTCGCATTAATCCCTTCCATAAGGAAGAATCAGTGGGCTTAGGTTGAACTGCCGATAGGGTCTGGTGTCTTAAGTATTTATTGTGTAACAACTCCTGCCACACCCCATCCTCATTAAGCAACTTAAAAAACCATTTACTCAGCAAGCATTTGTTTTTAAGTTCGAGAACCTCAATACCTAATCCACCTTGGTCTTTAGGCCGACAAACAATATTCCATTTTGTCATCCTATATTTTTTCGTATTTTCATCAGATTGCCAAAAAAACCTAGATCTATAGAAATCCAATCTTTTCCTTACCCCAACAGGTATCTCTAGAAAGGACAGCATGAACATAGGTAAACTAGTTAACACTGAATTAATAATGACCAATCTATCTCCATATGACAATAACTTTCCTTTCCAACATCCAAGTTTGCTTTCAAACCGTGTCTCAACTGGATACCACTCAGAATTTCTAAGTTTTCTGTAATGGATAGGAATGCCTAAATATCTAAAGGGAAGCGATCCAGCATCACATCCAAAGATCTGCTTATATTGATCCTCTTCATCCTTTGCCTTTCCAAAACAGAAGACGTCACTTTTATGGAAGTTAATTTTAAGTCCCGAAAGTTCTTCAAAGATACATAAAATTAACTTCATGTTTACATCTTTGATGAGTTCATGTTCCAAAAATAGGATCGTATCATCGGCATATTGTAATATGGAGATGCCACCCTCAACAAGATGAGGGATGAGCCCTCCAACTTGACCATCATTTTTTGCTCGTTCAATTAAGATGGCAATCATATCTACTACAATATTGAACAACATTGGGGACAAAGGATCCCCTTGCTGCAATCCTTTCTTTGTTTGAAAGTAATGACGAATGTCATCATTTACCTTCACTCCCACTCCCCCCTTGCACAAATTGCTGAATTAAGGTACACCACTCTGTAGCAAAACCTTTCATTCTCAAAGTTTGTTGTAAGAAAGACCACTTGACTTTATCATACGCTTTTTCAAAATCAATCTTAAATAATACCCCATCTAGTTTGTTAGTGTGCAACTCATGAATCGTCTCGTGAAGAATGACAACCCCTACTAAAATATTTCTACCCGGCATAAATGCAGTTTGTGTTGGTCTAATAACTTTTGGGGCAATCCCCGTTATTCTATTTGTTCCTGCCTTAGTAAAAAATTTGAAACATACATTTAATAAGCAAATGGGTCTATATTGTTGTATCTGTACCGCATCCTCTTTTCTGAAACAGTTTTTTTCCTTTGTATTTAATAATAGACTCTAGACATTGTTTTTAGAGTATGCATTAGTATTTTTTCGAGATAAAAGAGTTAACGGAAGATTAAAATTTTGAAGTAGAGGTTCGGAAGTAAAGTACCAACGTAATTAATGATGAAGAATAATTACTATCAGATGAGTAACATCCCTCAGAAAAATATCGTTATGTTAAAGTTGAAAATTTGCATTGACAAATAATTTTCGGGGAAACAATTACTTAACGGTCCTGAAAAATTAATGTTAAATAGATAATATCGAAAAAAATACCGCCAAGGTTTTTAAAAATCAGTGACAAATTACGGTAATTTTGAGTGATTCGAACTGTTTCGAAGACCCAACATGCATTTTTTTGCATGGGGCTCTTTCATAAACTGATTTTAAATCAATTAGTTCACCATAATTTTTATCTACAGAACATAAAGATAATGAGATGTCTCCTATGCTTTGCTTGATTATTTGCCAAAGTTAAATATTTTCACTATCAGTAATATAAAATCCATGGAAAAAGTTATAAGAAAATATTACTTTAAACAAGAAAAGAAAAGCAGACCCAGAGCATTAACAGTCCCCTAGAGGGCTCTCGTGCGAGAAAACATGCTCAGCTTTTAGATAGTGTTTTATTTTTATAGGGAAAAGTACTAATATATGTTTAGGTTATCGCGCAACAATGCAGTTAGTAACCAATAAAGCTACTTAACCGTACAACTATGCCCGGCTCGGAAGATAAAATACAAATTTTTATAGTAAATGATGTGTTGTTGGTAGGAAAAGTAAAGCAAAGGGGCCCCGTGCCCGTCCACCAGTCTAACCAGAAGTAGGTCATCCGCCCACTGTTAACCTGGTACTTCGCGCCCAATTTGAAGTACAATTTGATCTTCTGGATGGCGTTCCAGAATTGTGATCCTTTGGTGGGTACCAGTGGGGAGAATAAGTCGTGGTCCCCCAGGTACTTGGCCCTAAGAAGGTCTGCCCATAGTCCTTCCTCATTCTGATAGATCTTTCAGATCCATTTTAACATTAAGGCGATGTTCATGAACTTGGTGTTGAGGATTCCCAATCCTCCAAACTCATGCGGTTTGCACACCGTGGCCCAGTCCACCATATGGTACTTCCGTTTGGGTCCCACTCCCTCCCAAAAGAAGCGGGACCGGTGTTTGTCCATCACCGCATGTGTCGTGTCATGCAGCAGATAGAGACCCATAGCGAACAGCGGAAGGCTGGAGAGGCAAGAGTTGGTGAGCTCCAGTCTGCCGGCTGATGCAAGAAACAGACCCTGCCAAGGCTCCACCCTATGGCCCACCTTCTCAGTGAGGAAGTTCCAGTCCGCAATGGAGAGGGAGCGGTCACTGATAGGTAAGCCGAGGTAGTGTAACGGCAAGCTCCCCAGTTTGCAGTTAAGGGCGTCAGCCACCCTCTGACGTTCCAGGTCGGGGACCCCTGTCACAACCACTTCTCTCTTAGCGAAGTTAATCTTAAGCCCTGACATGTTCTCAAAGCAGAGAAGCAGAAGCTTAAGGTTGGCCAACCCCATATCGGATGGCTCGAGCAGAATCAAGGTGTCATCCGCATATTGGAGTCCACCATAAAGTCGAACAGGATCGGGGAGAGAGGGTCCCCTTGCCTCACACCCCGCGCGTTCCGGAAGTTCTCCCCGATGACACCGTTCACGTTGACCGCGGTCTGGACACCCGAGACCAGCTGCATTAAGCGGTGAACGATCATGGGGGAGAAGCCTTTCCTCAACAGAACTTCTCTCGGGAAGTCCCAGCTTACCCGATCGAAGGCTTTCTCAAAGTCTAGTTTGAGGAGGAGGCCCTTGAGTTTCTTAACCCTCAACTCATGGGCAATTTCATGGAGTGCGAGCACTCCCTCGTGCAGGCACCTCCCTGTGACGCCCCGGAACCGGTACCATGAGGATCCCAGCGAACCCGCCGAAATCCGCACGATATCGATCCAGAGACGCCCTCCGACACGACGTGCGCGACGAATCACACACGTGATGCCAGAGGAATTAACACGAGCGGTAACATTACAACAGGATTACAATAGAGCCCACAAGATACATATATACAACAACGACTCCAACGAAGTCAAGATACAAATATACAATACAAAGATCTGAATCGTACAGAAGATCAAATACGTCCGAGTACGGACAAGATACAAATTGGACTAAGAGTCCTGAAGATAACCAGTGGCGTCCATAACCCTGCCCAGGCCAAGCCGGAAGGGTAACCTTGCTAACTCGTCTTCATCGAACATATCTTCATACCTGCCCGGTTATATCCCGTAGAAGCAGCAATAAGTACGAGTTCGTACTTAACAAGACTTCAAGACGTATAAGCATTCGTCAACCAGTCGTCCTTTGTACTTGAGGCACACAGGGGACTTAGAGGACGCAAGAGGAACGTCATAGGCAATATGGTGGGGTTAAGCGGCAGCGCGCAAGCACTAAAAACCTATAGAGACACTCTACAACATTCGTCTAATCAGAGGAGATGAGAGAGCACAAAAACTAACAGTTCTATACCCTGCAAACATAACACAGCCGATGCGTTCCCCCTTCGCAAAGAAGTACTTACAAAGGCACTCACACGGTTTTCAAGTTTTAACCAGTTATTATTTGAGTTGTTCTATCTTACTACGCAAGTTATTAGTATTGAAACAACAGGTGTAAGTTGTCTATGGTCGAGTCATACAGCTCCAAGTCGTACATAACCGCGGACACGGCTTATTGATAAGATTGTAACCATGCAGGGGTGCCCAAATGTGCCCACACGCACGCTCAACCCACTTACGACAGGTGGATATCACGACACGCACTCTCCTTCACTACAACAATGTCCAGGAAGCCACCTAACTAAGTTAACCCGTTTCGGAGCCCGATCGAAACTCCGACGCGGACTTAGCTGTTTGCGTCTACGGCTTTCGGATGGAAACAGTGCCCGCAGGGTGAATCCATCTTCAGCAATACGTACCGCATCCTACGAGCGTGCAAGAGACAACGGGGTTAGAAGGCAACACGCCTTCCCCAAAAGTAACATCATATCATCTGACCACAAAGAAACAAGCTTGCACACCCGGGAGAAACAAAACAAACATCCAAACTAGTTGTGGCCACTGGACAAAGCTGTAGATTCCGGCAGTGGTCGAGGGGAGACCCGGTAAGCATACCCACGTGTGGTTAGAGCGCTCAGTCTCGGAACAGATAACAAGAACTCGGGGTCCTAAGATATTTAGGAAACACAAGTGAGCCGTCACAAAACAAGCAGCTGACCCACCGATGCCTCCGCTAAACAAATGTCAACAACTAAAGTAACCATGATTCTTCCCAACATATAACCCGATAAGATAACAATAACGGTGACGAGATAAAACAGCACTAGCATGCACTACGACTCGCAAGGACAGACTCGATAACCAAACAATAGCCGTAGGAGGTGGTGGTGGCAATATGGGCTGCTTGAGGTAACAAGTGAAAAGGACACGTGACAAGAACGCAACTTAAGGATAGCATGAGGGAGAAGGCAAAATAAAATAGGTGAGCGACTCCTGCAGGGACAGGAGTATAGGGGAAATGCTTGCCTGTTAAAGCTTGCCGAAGAACATCCGGAGGACTCGTCGTATCTCACCACACCACTTCGCGATCCTATCCGGGAAGAAGCAAATGCTGGAACACACAACGTATGCAAGTCTTACTACTACGGTTAACGAAGATCCAGCATGATCAAGATGATATGCATGACATGGCAGATATGATGCGATGCAACTTATCCAATTTAATCGGAGTCGGAACCCCGGACAAACAATTTAGAGTTGGAGTTGCATTTTCTACCGGCAATTTTAAGTGTTGGTTAGCATGGCATAACATGGCAGGGGTGAACTACTTCAAAATTAAACGGAGCGGGGAACCGTAGCCGATAATTCCCAAATACTCCGCGTATATGTTAGGTGATAATGCATAACTATCATCGGACGACATGATGCAAGATGCAAACAGATGTATGAATGGCATATTCATGTTTCTTATGTTTTTCTGATCAATTTTCATATATAAAACACTTTGTTTCGAGTTATAGTTGAAGAGATGTGAATTTTGAAGTTTAAAACATTTCCAGAAAACAAAGAGTAGAGGCAGAGCTTTTCTTACCCAGGGAGTAGCCGGCCACCAAGGTAGACAGGCGGATCCAGACGGTTACTGCATGCTGACCGGGTCAGAGGCTGCTGATTTGGCGCCGGTAGACGCTGACAAAGGGGCCCACTGTCAGGTCAAAAGAAAAGAATTAAAAAGAAAGGATGGGCTTTGCATTGAACGGGATTAGAGCCTGGGTCTCCTGGTTGGATTCGCAAGAAACAAACCACATGGGAAAACTGAGCTGATTACGACATGATACATGCGCAAGGGAAAGATGACCCGTACCTAAAGCTTAAGCTTTGGATTGCTGTGTGCGAGGTGAAGCTGCGGCATGCAGGCGCACACGGCCGGAGACGGCGTTCCTAGCGACGGGATCGCGGATGTCGGAGACGATCTTGACGGCGCACGGCTACGAGCAGCGGAGGCTGGCCAGCGTTCTGGACGAAGTAGAAGACGAAGGGCGGACGATCCTGGGGCCGGAGAAGCGGGCAGGCAGGTCGAGGATGTTTGCGTCGAGGATGCTGATGCCGGCGACGTGGAACAGAGCGGCCCAGGGTGAGCTCGCAGTGAAGAGAAACGCGGTCGGAGACGGCCTCTGGTCCGCGTCTCGTGCGAGGACGCACCGCATGGCCGCGCGACGGAGAACGGAGGAACGGCGATAAGCGCTGCCGGCGGACGACGATCTTGGCGGAGGCGAGCGCCGGCGAAGACGTTGCAGGTGGATACACGCACGAACGCAGAAGGTCGCGGTTCGAGGACGAACTTGCGGAGGCGAAGTCGACGGGGACGAAGTGATGCCTGAGGCGGCGACGACGGAGGCTGCTGCATGCGCTTGTGGAAGAGGACGGCGACGAGCGGTTGCCGCCGGACGCGGAGCGCGTGTGCTGACTGCTGGCAGGAGGAAGAAAAGGAAGGGAGCGGCGGCGGTAGGGGAAGAAACAGAGCTAGGGTTGGATGGGACAGCAGCTGCTGGTTTTTTATAGTGAAGGAGGCGTCGGTGTCCATCAGTAGGGAAGCGACGTGGAGGCACTTCCACCATGCCGTACAGGAAGAAGAGAATATGCCAAGGAGGATTAGAGTGGGTGGGCTCTGGCTGCTGATTCGGTGGCGATTTTTCTTGGGCTCAAACATTATGGATCAAAAGATGTACACACTCGGCCCTTCAAGACTTCAAAGATAGGGAGATGGAAAGAAGGATGAAGACACGCCAGTGCAACGTTTTCAGAAACTAAACCTTGTATTTGGATTTGAAAATAGCTTTGCAATTTTTATTTTTCAAACTATTTGGTTTGGGATTTTGATAAATAAGAATAGACACTAGGGAGGGTTTACATATAGAAACCATATGAGAGGGGAATAAAATATTTAGGGTTTTATAAAATAGTTTTATTTTGTTAAAACATGGATGATATGATGCATGATGCATGATGATGCACAAAATAAAAAGAACAAACAAATCTAATAGGGGTACTACCCGGGGCCGTTACAATCGACACCACTAACAAGGAACCTCGCCCCGAGGTTCCACGTCAAGCCAAGGGGAAGTTGGTTAAACTATCGAGTCTTCTTGTACCATGTTGACAATCACCCGACCTCGAGGTGGAACCTTCTTCTGGCGATGTGTTGATCTTCTCGACACCACTAACAAGAATTCTTGCTCCATGAAGGAAGGTCGACACCACTAACAAGAAGTCGTTGTTCCGCTGTTGATGATGCGCTTCTGTCGGATCCTCCGAAGATCGAACCTATTAGGTGAGGGGCAAAGATCGTCCAACCCGCGTCGGAACCTAAGACTCGGAGAAACTCAGATAAGAGAGAAGACTCAAAACTCGCAAAGGTACGAGGAGAAAGAACAGAGGTAAGGAGAAAAATCAGAGCTAATCAGATCTATCCAACGAATTTTGGAAAATAGTTTTGGACGCTCTAAACTCAATGACCATTGGCAAGGTTATCCTACAGGCTGGACTAGTGGGTACCGTCAACCTGAGGCTCTGATACCAACTTGTGACGCCCCGGAACTGGTACCATGAGGATCCCAGCGAACCCGCCGAAATCCGCACGATATCGATCCAGAGACGCCCTCCGACACGACGTGCGCGACGAATCACACACGTGATGCCAGAGGAATTAACACGAGCGGTAACATTACAACAGGATTACAATAGAGCCCACAAGATACATATATACAACAACGACTCCAACGAGTCAAGATACAAATATACAATACAAAGATCTGAATCATACAGAAGATCAAATACGTCCGAGTACGGACAAGATACAAATTGGACTAAGAGTCCTGAAGATAACCAGTGGCGTCCATAACCCTGCCTGTGCCAAGCGGAAGGGTAACCTTGCTAACTCGTCTTCATCGAACATATCTTCATACCTGCCCGGTTATATCCCGTAGAAGCAGCAATAAGTACGGGTTAGTACTTAACAAGACTTCAAGACGTATAAGCGCATTTGTCAACCAGTCGTCCTTTGTACTTGAGGCACGCAGGGGACTTAGAGGACGCAAGAGGAACGTCATAGGCAATATGGTGGGGTTAAGCGGCAGCGCGCAAGCACTAAAAACCTATAGAGACACTCTACAACATTCGTCTAATCAGAGGAGATGAGAGAGCGCAAAAACTAACAGTTCTATACTCTGCAAACATAACACAGCTGATGCGTTCCCCCTTCGCAAAGAAGTACTTACAAAGGCACTCACACGGTTTTCAAGTTTTAACCAGTTATTATTTGAGTTGTTCTATCTTACTACGCAAGTTATTAGTATTGAAACAACAGGTGTAAGTTGTCTATGGTCGAGTCATACAGCTCCAAGTCGTACATAACCGCGGACACGGCTTATTGATAAGATTGTAACCATGCAGGGGTGCCCAAATGTGCCCATACGCACGCTCAACCCACTTACGACAGGTGGATATCACGACACGCACTCTCCTTCACTACAACAATGTCCAGGAAGCCACCTAACTAAGTTAACCCGTTTCGGAGCCCGATCGAAACTCCGACGCGGACTTAGCTGTTTGCGTCTACGGCTTTCGGATGGAAACAAAGGTGCCGCAGGGTGAATCCATCTTCAGCAATACGTACCGCATCCTACGAGCGTGCAAGAGACAACGGGGTTAGAAGGCAACACGCCTTCCCCAAAAGTAACATCATATCATCTGACCACAAAGAAACAAGCTTGCACACCCGGGAGAAACAAAACAAACATCCAAACTAGTTGTGGCCACTGGACAAAGTCAGAGATTCCTAAAGTGGTCGAGGGAGACCCGGTAAGCATACCCACGTGTGGTTAGAGCGCTCGGTCTCGGAGCAGGATAACAAGAACTCGGGGTCCTAAGATATTTAGGAAACACAAGTGAGCCGTCACAAAACAAGCAGCTGACCCACCGATGCCTCCGCTAAACAAATGTCAACAACTAAAGTAACCATGATTCTTCCCAACATATAACCCGATAAGATAACAATAATGGTGACGAGATAAAACAGCACTAGCATGCACTACGACTCGCAAGGACAGACTCGATAACCAAACAATAGCCGTAGGAGGTGGTGGTGGCAATATGGGCTGCTTGAGGTAACAAGTGAAAAGGACACGTGACAAGAACGCAACTTAAGGATAGCATGAGGGAGAAGGCAAAATAAAATAGGTGAGCGACTCCTGCAGGGACAGGAGTATAGGGGAAATGCTTGCCTGTTAAAGCTTGCCGAAGAACATCCGGAGGACTCGTCGTATCTCACCACACCACTTCGCGATCCTATCCGGGAAGAAGCAAATGCTGGAACACACAACGTATGCAAGTCTTACTACTACGGTTAACGAAGATCCAGCATGATCAAGATGATATGCATGACATGGCAGATATGATGCGATGCAACTTATCCAATTTAATCGGAGTCGGAACCCCGGACAAACAATTTAGAGTTGGAGTTGCATTTTCTACCGGCAATTTTAAGTGTTGGTTAGCATGGCATAACATGGCAGGGGTGAACTACTTCAAAATTAAACGGAGCGGGGAACCGTAGCCGATAATTCCCAAATACTCCGCGTATATGTTAGGTGATAATGCATAACTATCATCGGACGACATGATGCAAGATGCAAACAGATGTATGAATGGCATATTCATGTTTCTTATGTTTTTCTGATCAATTTTCATATATAAAACACTTTGTTTCGAGTTATAGTTGAAGAGATGTGAATTTTGAAGTTTAAAACATTTCCAGAAAACAAAGAGTAGAGGCAGAGCTTTTCTTACCCAGGGAGTAGCCGGCCACCAAGGTAGACAGGCGGATCCAGACGGTTACTGCATGCTGACCGGGTCAGAGGCTGCTGATTTGGCGCCGGTAGACGCTGACAAAGGGGCCCACTGTCAGGTCAAAAGAAAAGAATTAAAAAGAAAGGATGGGCTTTGCATTGAACGGGATTAGAGCCTGGGTCTCCTGGTTGGATTCGCAAGAAACAAACCACATGGGAAAACTGAGCTGATTACGACATGATACATGCGCAAGGGAAAGATGACCCGTACCTAAAGCTTAAGCTTTGGATTGCTGTGTGCGAGGTGAAGCTGCGGCATGCAGGCGCACACGGCCGGAGACGGCGTTCCTAGCGACGGGATCGCGGATGTCGGAGACGATCTTGACGGCGCACGGCTACGAGCAGCGGAGGCTGGCCAGCGTTCTGGACGAAGTAGAAGACGAAGGGCGGACGATCCTGGGGCCGGAGAAGCGGGCAGGCAGGTCGAGGATGTTTGCGTCGAGGATGCTGATGCCGGCGACGTGGAACAGAGCGGCCCAGGGTGAGCTCGCAGTGAAGAGAAACGCGGTCGGAGACGGCCTCTGGTCCGCGTCTCGTGCGAGGACGCACCGCATGGCCGCGCGACGGAGAACGGAGGAACGGCGATAAGTGCTGCCGGCGGACGACGATCTTGGCGGAGGCGAGCGCCGGCGAAGACGTTGCAGGTGGATACACGCACGAACGCAGAAGGTCGCGGTTCGAGGACGAACTTGCGGAGGCGAAGTCGACGGGGACGAAGTGATGCCTGAGGCGGCGACGACGGAGGCTGCTGCGTGCGCTTGTGGAAGAGGACGGCGACGAGCGGTTGCCGCCGGACGCGGAGCGCGTGTGCTGACTGCTGGCAGGAGGAAGAAAAGGAAGGGAGCGGCGGCGGTAGGGGAAGAAACAGAGCTAGGGTTGGATGGGACAGCAGCTGCTGGTTTTTTATAGTGAAGGAGGCGTCGGTGTCCATCAGTAGGGAGGCGACGTGGAGGCACTTCCACCATGCCGTACAGGAAGAAGAGAATATGCCAAGGAGGATTAGAGTGGGTGGGCTCTGGCTGCTGATTCGGTGGCGATTTTTCTTGGGCTCAAACATTATGGATCAAAAGATGTACACACTCGGCCCTTCAAGACTTCAAAGATAGGGAGATGGAAAGAAGGATGAAGACACGCCAGTGCAACGTTTTCAGAAACTAAACCTTGTATTTGGATTTGAAAATAGCTTTGCAATTTTTATTTTTCAAACTATTTGGTTTGGGATTTTGATAAATAAGAATAGACACTAGGGAGGGTTTACATATAGAAACCATATGAGAGGGGAATAAAATATTTAGGGTTTTATAAAATAGTTTTATTTTGTTAAAACATGGATGATATGATGCATGATGCATGATGATGCACAAAATGAAAAGAACAAACAAATCTAATAGGGGTACTACCCGGGGCCGTTACAATCGACACCACTAACAAGGAACCTCGCCCCGAGGTTCCACGTCAAGCCAAGGGGAAGTTGGTTAAACTATCGAGTCTTCTTGTACCATGTTGACAATCACCCGACCTCGAGGTGGAACCTTCTTCTGGCGATGTGTTGATCTTCTCGACACCACTAACAAGAATTCTTGCTCCATGAAGGAAGGTCGACACCACTAACAAGAAGTCGTTGTTCCGCTGTTGATGATGCGCTTCTGTCGGATCCTCCGAAGATCGAACCTATTAGGTGAGGGGCAAAGATCGTCCAACCCGCGTCGGAACCTAAGACTCGGAGAAACTCAGATAAGAGAGAAGACTCAAAACTCGCAAAGGTACGAGGAGAAAGAACAGAGGTAAGGAGAAAAATCAGAGCTAATCAGATCTATCCAACGAATTTTGGAAAATAGTTTTGGACGCTCTAAACTCAATGACCATTGGCAAGGTTATCCTACAGGCTGGACTAGTGGGTACCGTCAACCTGAGGCTCTGATACCAACTTGTGACGCCCCGGAACTGGTACCATGAGGATCCCAGCGAACCCGCCGAAATCCGCACGATATCGATCCAGAGACGCCCTCCGACACGACGTGCGCGACGAATCACACACGTGATGCCAGAGGAATTAACACGAGCGGTAACATTACAACAGGATTACAATAGAGCCCACAAGATACATATATACAACAACGACTCCAACGAGTCAAGATACAAATATACAATACAAAGATCTGAATCATACAGAAGATCAAATACGTCCGAGTACGGACAAGATACAAATTGGACTAAGAGTCCTGAAGATAACCAGTGGCGTCCATAACCCTGCCCAGGCCAAGCCGGAAGGGTAACCTTGCTAACTCGTCTTCATCGAACATATCTTCATACCTGCCCGGTTATATCCCGTAGAAGCAGCAATAAGTACGAGTTCGTACTTAACAAGACTTCAAGACGTATAAGCATTCGTCAACCAGTCGTCCTTTGTACTTGAGGCACGCAGGGGACTTAGAGGACGCAAGAGTGTCATAGGCAATATGGTGGGGTTAAGCGGCAGCGCGTAAGCACTAAAAACCTATAGAGACAATCTACAACATTCGTCTAATCAGAGGAGATGAGAGAGCGCAAAAACTAACAGTTCTATACTCTGCAAACATAACACAGCCGATGCGTTCCCCCTTCGCAAAGAAGTACTTACAAAGGCACTCACACGGTTTTCAAGTTTTAACCAGTTATTATTTGAGTTGTTCTATCTTACTACGCAAGTTATTAGTATTGAAACAACAGGTGTAAGTTGTCTATGGTCGCGTCATACAGCGCCACGTCGTACAACACCCCGGCCACGGCTTATAGATAAGATTGAAACCAGGCAGGGGTGCCCAAAGGGGCCCACACGCACGCTCAACCCACTTACGACAGGTGGATATCACGACACGCACTCTCCTTCACTACAACAATGTCCAGGAAGCCACCTAACTAAGTTAACCCGTTTCGGAGCCCGATCGAAACTCCGACGCGGACTTAGCTGTTTGCGTCTACGGCTTTCGGATGGAAACAGTGCCCGCAGGGTGAATCCATCTTCAGCAATACGTACCGCATCCTACGAGCGTGCAAGAGACAACGGGGTTAGAAGGCAACACGCCTTCCCCAAAAGTAACATCATATCATCTGACCACAAAGAAACAAGCTTGCACACCCGGGAGAAACAAAACAAACATCCAAACTAGTTGTGGCCACTGGACAAAGCTGTAGATTCCGGCAGTGGTCGAGGGGAGACCCGGTAAGCATACCCACGTGTGGTTAGAGCGCTCAGTCTCGGAACAGATAACAAGAACTCGGGGTCCTAAGATATTTAGGAAACACAAGTGAGCCGTCACAAAACAAGCAGCTGACCCACCGATGCCTCCGCTAAACAAATGTCAACAACTAAAGTAACCATGATTCTTCCCAACATATAACCCGATAAGATAACAATAACGGTGATGAGATAAAACAGCACTAGCATGCACTACGACTCGCAAGGGCAGACTCGATAACCAAACAATAGCCGTAGGAGGTGGTGGTGGCAATATGGGCTGCTTGAGGTAACAAGTGGAAATGACACGTGACAAGAACGCAACTTAAGGATAGCATGAGGGAGAAGGCAAAATAAAATAGGTGAGCGACTCCTGCAGGGACAGGAGTATAGGGGAAATGCTTGCCTGTTAAAGCTTGCCGAAGAACATCCGGAGGACTAGTCGTATCTCACCACACCACTTCGCGATCCTATCCGGGAAGAAGCAAATGCTGGAACACACAACGTATGCAAGTCTTACTACTACGGTTAACGAAGATCCAGCATGATCAAGATGATATGCATGACATGGCAGATATGATGCGATGCAACTTATCCAATTTAATCGGAGTCGGAACCCCGGACAAACAATTTAGAGTTGGAGTTGCATTTTCTACCGGCAATTTTAAGTGTTGGTTAGCATGGCATAACATGGTAGGGGTGAACTACTTCAAAATTAAACGGAGCGGGGAACCGTAGCCGATAATTCCCAAATACTCCGCGTATATGTTAGGTGATAATGCATAACTATCATCGGACGACATGATGCAAGATGCAAACAGATGTATGAATGGCATATTCATGTTTCTTATGTTTTTCTGATCAATTTTCATATATAAAACACTTTGTTTCGAGTTATAGTTGAAGAGATGTGAATTTTGAAGTTTAAAACATTTCCAGAAAACAAAGAGTAGAGGCAGAGCTTTTCTTACCCAGGGAGTAGCCGGCCACCAAGGTAGACAGGCGGATCCAGACGGTTACTGCATGCTGACCGGGTCAGAGGCTGCTGATTTGGCGCCGGTAGACGCTGACAAAGGGGCCCACTGTCAGGTCAAAAGAAAAGAATTAAAAAGAAAGGATGGGCTTTGCATTGAACGGGATTAGAGCCTGGGTCTCCTGGTTGGATTCGCAAGAAACAAACCACATGGGAAAACTGAGCTGATTACGACATGATACATGCGCAAGGGAAAGATGACCCGTACCTAAAGCTTAAGCTTTGGATTGCTGTGTGCGAGGTGAAGCTGCGGCATGCAGGCGCACACGGCCGGAGACGGCGTTCCTAGCGACGGGATCGCGGATGTCGGAGACGATCTTGACGGCGCACGGCTACGAGCAGCGGAGGCTGGCCAGCGTTCTGGACGAAGTAGAAGACGAAGGGCGGACGATCCTGGGGCCGGAGAAGCGGGCAGGCAGGTCGAGGATGTTAGCGTCGAGGATGCTGATGCCGGCGACGTGGAACAGAGCGGCCCAGGGTGAGCTCGCAGTGAAGAGAAACGCCTCGGAGACGGCCTCTGGTCCGCGTCTCGTGCGAGGACGCACCGCATGGCCACGCGACGGAGAACGGAGGAACGGCGATAAGCGCTGCCGGCGGACGACGATCTTGGCGGAGGCGAGCGCCGGCGAAGACGTTGCAGGTGGATACACGCACGAACGCAGAAGGTCGCGGTTCGAGGACGAACTTGCAGAGGCGAAGTCGACGGGGACGAAGTGATGCCTGAGGCGGCGATGACGGAGGCTGCTGCGTGCGCTTGTGGAAGAGGACGGCGACGAGCGGTTGCCGCCGGACGCGGAGCGCGTGTGCTGACTGCTGGCAGGAGGAAGAAAAGGAAGGGAGCGGCGGCGGTAGGGGAAGAAACAGAGCTAGGGTTGGATGGGACAGCAGCTGCTGGTTTTTTATAGTGAAGGAGGCGTCGGTGTCCATCAGTAGGGAGGCGACGTGGAGGCACTTCCACCATGCCGTACAGGAAGAAGAGAATATGCCAAGGAGGATTAGAGTGGGTGGGCTCTGGCTGCTGATTCGGTGGCGATTTGTCTTGGGCTCAAACATTATGGATCAAAAGATGTACACACTTGGCCCTTCAAGACTTCAAAGATAGGGAGATGGAAAGAAGGATGAAGACACGCCAGTGCAACGTTTTCAGAAACTAAACCTTGTATTTGGATTTGAAAATAGCTTTGCAATTTTTATTTTTCAAACTATTTGGTTTGGGATTTTGATAAATAAGAATAGACACTAGGGAGGGTTTACATATAGAAACCATATGAGAGGGGAATAAAATATTTAGGGTTTTATAAAATAGTTTTATTTTGTTAAAACATGGATGATATGATGCATGATGCATGATGATGCACAAAATGAAAAGAACAAACAAATCTAATAGGGGTACTACCCGGGGCCGTTACACTCCCTTTGATGAATGCCGATTGGCTGCGGTCGATCGTCCTATGCGCTAGAGGGGCAAGGCGGGTAGCGTAAGCCTTAGCGACGAATTTAAAAATAACGTTGATTAGAGCGATGGGTCTGAACTGTTTGATGGTATCCGCCCCCTGAACTTTCGGAATGAGAGAGATGACTCCAAAATTAAAGCGCGCGATGTCAACCCTCCCTAGGGCGAAATCTTTCAAGATCTGGAGGATAGGTCCTTTAAGAATATCCCAGAATTTCTTGAAGAAAAGGACCGGTAACCCGTCAGGGCCAGGGGCCGAGTCCGGTTTCATGCCCGCGAGCACCTCGTCCAGCTCGTCCGGAGTAAAGGTGAGCTCCAAGCTCCTGTTCTCCTCATCGGATATCCTTTTGCCAGATGGCCAGAGGTCCTGAGCTAGGGAGAAAGCCCTTTCCTCCCCCTCAGCGCCCATTAAACCCTGGTAGAATTGGTAAACATGCCCCATCAGCTCGGCATGGTCTGAGATCTCCCCATCATCGGTCACCAGGCGAGGGATGAGGCACTTCCTACGTCTCCCGTTGGTGAAGGCGTGGAAGAAGGCAGTGCAGGAATCCCCTTTAAGGGTCCATTGGAGTCTGCTGCGTTGTCTCCAGTAGTCTTCCTACGCGCCGTCCAGCTGCACAATCTGATCCTCTAGGAAGTAGCGGTGAGCCCAACCCTCCTCATCAAGGCCAGAGGAGTCAGCAAGAGTGTCCAGCTCCTTAATCTGGGCGAGGAGGTTATCCCTAGCCTCCCTCTTCTGTTTTCCTAAATTGGCCCCCCACCCTCGGAGGTGTTGGCAAAGGCATCTCGCGATGCACTGCCAGACGTCAATGCTGCATCGGTGAGGCCCCCGCTCTTGGATGCAGAAGATCAGTTTATCTTTGATCATCTGCTCAAAGCCGGCTACCCTAAGCCACCAGGATTGGAAGAAGAATCTCGCCGGCCGGCGAATCCCCTGTTCACCATCATCAAGGAGAAGGGGGTTGTGGTCGGATCCCACCTGAGTGACCGCCGTAAGAGAGCACAAAGGGAATAGCGTCTCCCAAGAAGTGGAGACGAATACCCTATCCAGGACCGAACGGATGGGGGAGAGTTGCTTGTTGGTCCAGGTGAACCTTGCTCCAGTTCTATTGAGCTCTCTAAGGGAAAGGGCAGCGATGGCGTCATTGAATTGGCGCACCCTTGGCCAATTGATATTGTCATTGCTCTTATCCCCGGTACCCCGAATAAGATTGAAGTCACCCCCAACAACAAGAGGGAAACTACAACTCTCCACCTCGGAAGGAAGCTCATCCAGGAACTCCCTAATCCTAGAGTGGTCCGCGGGGCCATAGACTAGGATGCAAGTCCATTTGGCTCTGCGGCTGCGATGGAAGAGGTCGGCACTGATGAAGAACCGCCCCTTCCTCCAGGTCCCCACCTCGAAGCAATCATCACGAAACCCCAGGAGCATCCCCCCGGATTGTCCCGAGGCCGGCAGCCAGTTCCAGCGGAATTGGCCACCACACTCCAGGCTCCTGAGCTCCGAGTCCGAGAAATCCTGACGGACCGTCTCTTGCAGGCCAAGAATGTCGATCATGTCGCGTTGCATGTAATCACGGAGTTGGGTGCGACGCCCTTGTCCCCCAAACCCCCGCAGGTTGTAAAAAAGAGCTCTCATTTGGGAGCCCGTTTTTTGTACTGTCTCTTGGAGACAGCCAGGGCAGGGGCCTTAGCACAAGTTCGCCTTGGGCGGGAGCGAGGCGGCGCTGGATCCTTGCCAGCCCCCGCGGTGAGCGCTGGCACCGGGGTCCCTTCCCCAGGCGTGCCCGGCGCAGCAGGAGGCGAGGCCAGGCCCTCGGCCGGCTCCACCCTAGGAGCCACCTCTACCGCAGCATCCGCCGCAGCCTTGGCCGCCGTCGCAGCCTTGGCCTCCAGCTCAAGGCGGCGCGCAGTTTCAGCAAGCGCGGCTTGCACCTTCTCTTTGGCCCGGATGATGGAAAAGGCTTCACCCGGGTCGGCCGTCGTGGGAGAGAAAACCAAACAGCTATCGCGAACCACCGAGGACAAGTGAGCGTCAGATAGAAGATCGAGGATAGCGAAGTCATTACCTTTGTCGATGGAGTTGGAGCAGGCCTTGCCCTCCAGGTTCTTCTCCGCCGTGAGTCTCTGGGCACGGAGGAGGGCAGAGGTGCCCGCCGTAGCACCCTGGGACCTCGCGCTCTTCCTCACCACCGACGATGTCGTCGAGGTCACCCGCTTGGAGTAGACGGCCTTGGAGCGGCGAGCTTGTGCCAGAGGGGTGGCCTCGGGCAGCTCCTTCAGCAGGTTCTTGTGGACTCCATCATCCTTGGGCTGCGGCAGTTCCTCGTCTTCCGAAGCGTCCACCACCTCCACATCGGCCATGCCGCCAAGGTTGTTGGCCGGCGTGAGCTTGGCAATCTTGGTAGGCGGGCCCTCCGCCTGTTGGCTATCGTCCACCCACGAGGGAACCGGGTCGGTGATCTGCGAGTCCAGGTCGGCCGAGTCCAAGGAGTCCAGGGAGTCGTCAGCGAGGAGGCGGGTCCCTTCCACGCCACTCGCCGGGACCAGGTGGACAACCAACTTGTTCTTGGTAGGCTCAAGGAGGGAGAGGGAGGGTAGGATCTCCGCAGCGACGTCCATGTTAGAGCCATACTCATCAAAGATGCACGCCGCCATGGCCGGGGCGGTGGTGACTGGCAGTCCTCCTTGCCCAGCACCGGCGGAGGGTTGGAGCTGGAGGGCCCGGAGTCCCCGCCCTTGTCCTTGGAAGCGTCCTTGTTCTTGTCTTGGTTGCGGCGGTGTTTGTTCCATTCACTGTCCGAGGGAATGTCGTCTGAATCATCGTCTTCGTCGAGACCATCGTTGGGTGGCGGTGGAGGGCCCCCTGACCCTGCACCCGGAGCACCGCGAGGAGGGGCCTCAGCCTGCACACCGACGATGTACCCCTCGCCGTTCACGAATACTTGGACCGAGCCCTTGATGCGGTCAGGATAGCGGCAGTGAAAGCGCATACGGATCGGCTCACGATCGCGCTTTTGGATCAAAAGCTCGTCCACATCAATTGGCCTTCCAATCATGGTGAACACCGCCATGAGGCGGTCCCTGGTCATCAGGTCCTCCGGCACCCCCGACAAACGCACCCAGGTTGAAGGGAGAACCAGGCTGGGTTTAGGAGCCAGAAAAGCCTCGCGGATCAGGGTATCGGTCTTGCTGAGAGGGAGGTGGAGCTTCCCGCTCCCGGTGCTCAGGCGAAGGGTCTGGCGGGTGGGGAAGACGACCGAAAACTCGGTGTCGGAGAGCCGCTGCACCTGCCAGTCCCAGAGCTTGTCAACCAGATGTTTCAGTTCATCAGAGAGCTGGTTGAGGCGCCAAATCAAACTTGATGATGGCAGCGAAGACATCCCCATTGCCCAGCCCACCACGCAATGGCTCGACGTCGATGTTGTACAAGCCCCCGCCGGAGATGGCGTGACCCATGGTCTGGAGCCTAAGCCCCTTCCCCCTCGAGGGACAGTTTGCGGAGGAATGGCCTTCGCCGCTGCACACGACACAGAGTGGGTCGAAGGTGCAGTCCGATTGGTAGTGGCCTTCCCTACCACATTTGAAACATTCCGCCGCCGCCGGAGCCCCTGCCCGGGGAGCAGGGTTTTGTTTAGCCTTCCCTTTTGGCTGCTGCTGGCTTCCCTCGCCATGATTCTGGTTCTTTTTGGCTTTGTTTTTGTGCTGAGGGCGCTGACCCTGCGTTGCGCGGTCTCCCTGACCCCCGGTAGCCGAGCGGTCGCCGCCGCCCTTGGCCGGCGCCCCATCCGCGCGGTGGTTCGCAAGCGCCTCCTCCCTCCGCTGCTGCTCGTCCCACCACGGCGGCGGGGGGCCGTAGTCGAAACCGCGGTTGCGGTCGTGGTCGCGGTAGTCTTGGTCGCGAAAGGAGAAGTCGTCGTCATGGTAACGGGAGCCGCCCGCATCTAGGAGAGGAGCGCCTTCCTGGTAGCGAGAGGCTACGTTGGGGCGGCCACCGCCACCGGCCTGGCGCCCGCCGTTGCCGTCGTGGCGTCCGCCGCCACCGTCTTGGCGACCCCCACCATCCTGACGCCCAGCTCTGCCGCCCCCACCATCCTGTCGGTTTACGCGGCCACCCTCAAGGCGACGGCCGCCGCCGCCGCCCGCATCGTTGTCGCGCCGTGCGCCGTCGTCGAAGCGGCGCTTCCTCCCATCGTCGTAGCCGCCCGCCATGACCGTGGCCGCAAAGGAGCGGGATAGCGGTGGCGGGGGAAGGATTTGTCGGAGGAGGCGGTGGCACGGCGCAGAGGGGACGTTGAGTTGTTGTCTCACTTCACTCGATCTGGCTAGGAACCCTAGGTTGGGATCGCAGCAGCCCTTAGGCAACCACATCCAGGTAAAGCACCGAGGGTGGGCTGGGCCTGGCCGCTGGGCCACCAGGTCCGGCGATGGGCGTGGAGCAGCCAACATGGGCCAAGCCTCATGGAAGCCCAGGGAGAGGAGAGTCCCGCCCTCCAGGCCCAAGGGCGTGGAGTCCACACATGCGTCCGATCGCGCCTCCCAAGCGGGGCCCACCCAATCGTCGTCTACCCAGACCAGGGAATTCAAACTGTCTGGATCTCCCCGATCCAGATCAAGCAAGCGCCTACCATCGTTGACCGACGGAGGCGTTGCCGGCGGCGAGGCCCGTCCCCGTGAGTCGACAGCAGCAATCTCAGATCCCACAATTGGAGCAGGACCAAACAAACTGGGAGCCAGGGCAGGCCATTCCGGCGTCGCCGCCGGCGGATCCCCATCCCAGCTTGGGGCCTCAGTCCAGAGCTTACGGAGGCAGGTCCACGCGCAGGCCGGGCACGACATCCCAAGCGGCGGAATCATGGAGTCGCCGGCGGCGCCGAGCCACGGAACCTCGAGCCTTTGCCGCCCGGGGCAAAGGACGACCGGCGCGCGGCCTGCAGGGAGCCCCCAAGCTCATGCGCCCGTAGGATGAAGCCACCGAGGGTGCTGGCGGCTGGGCGCCTTCGCCGGAGAGCCTCGAGGTCAGAATCCTCCCCCTCCTCTTCCGAGTCATCCGAAGCCGAGACTGCCGCTCCCTCATAAACGTCAGAGCCAGAGAGAACCCAGAACTTACCTTGTTGTCGACTGGAGAGCACCGGGCGACGCCAGGGGCGCACGACCGCCGCGGCACCGGGCCGCCGCCATCCGCGTCGCCTATCACTTGTCCGCCCGAGACGCTCATCGCCATGTCTAGAGGAAATTTGGCGCACAAGGGTTCCGCCAAAAATCCGGGTCTTCCTCTGGCAACTCATCCGAGGGAGGCTCCCGTCAGGGGACCAATTAGTCAAGCGACATGGGCCATCGAATGGGCGGTGTGCCCTTTGTGGTGAATGGGAAACCTGCGACCATATTTTCTTCACTTGCCACATCGCTAAATTCATGTGGGCAGGAATCAAGGACCTCCTATCCTGCTCATGGAACCCAGCAGGGGCTGCGGACTTCGTTGCCATTGCCAACGGCTTGTCGGGTAGATTCCGTAGGATAGCTTGGTTTACTTTCGCAGCGCAGTGCTGGACGCTGTGGAACATCCGCAACAAGCTAGCTATTGAGGGCTCACTCATCTCTTGCCCAGCTGATGCTATCTTCAAAGGGATTTCTATTTTCGTGCCCTCGGTTCCTTAGTTGTGCTCAGTTTTCCCCAGCTCCTTAGTTTTTCCTCAGTTTTCCCCAAGTGCTTGTGTGAAACCCGCAGAAGCAGCTCAGACGGCAGGATTCCCGTTAAGTTGACCGTTCCGTGCTGACGTGTGGGGCCGCGTCGTGTGGGCTCGCGTCGCGTGGGGCTGGTAGAAAGGGACCGCGTGGGACAGGACGAGATAGCGTTTGGTTGCACGTGAGCAGGAGCTGGGTTTTTTCTCTCTCGGCCATTGGCATTTCCCTTTTAAGAGTACCTTTTCTGCCTCCTTCTCTCTGCCTTTTTTCACCTAATTAGTATCAAATCTAGAGAAGCTTGCATTTCTGTCTTTCTTCAATTATTATTTGTGCCTTTTGGCCCTCGTTGTTTGCCCAATATGGCAGCAAATCTAGTAGGGAGCCCAATCTAGTACTCCATCTGGTCCATGTGTATGTAGTTAAATCTAGAAGCAAATCTACAGGGAATGTACGATAATTTCACAAGGTCATATAGTAGAATAGGGATAGATAATAAGCTGCATTCAGCAGCCAAACATAGTAGGGTTCGAGGTTCTTCACAGCAGTACAACACCATCATACTAACAACATAACAACGAGGGATCCCTAGCTAACAACAAAGGGATCCCAACAACAAAATGGAGGAGGCAGCAGCAGCACACGTCCAGGACTCCACCTACCCCATCTGCCTCTGCCTCCACTTGTTGCTCCCCTTGGGAGCCTTGGGCTTGAGCGGAGGCATGCGCCCGGCGGAGATCTCCACCCGCTGGATGCTGCGGAGGTGCATGCCGAGCGCCAAGTGCTTGGCGAGGAAGGAGTGAGGGTTCACCGACGCGCCGACCTTGGGGTTGGTGTTGCCGATGTTCTCGGCATGCGTGAGGAGGCAGTTGAAGTCAGTGCCGCCGAGCCTCCTAGTGCAGAAGGGGCACCTGTAGACACCCTTGTCGATGGCGAGGTAGGAGACGTACTGGCCGACCTGCAGCCTCCGCAGCACCTGGCGAGTCTTGATGTCATGGTGCTCGTCGTCGCTGCCGACGTCGCTGCCAGACAGCTGATTTATATCAAACGGAAACTATTAGTGAATGAGTTGCAACGATGACTAACGTGCATGATAACAAAGTTAGGAAAAACAGAGGCAGCCTCGGTTAGAGTGGACACGATTATATGTCTACAGGGACGGTGTAAGCGAACCAAAGCTCATGCACAACAGATTTGTACACAGAAATGGTTCGCTGAACCCTCCCTGTAAAAATCTGTGTCCACCGATTCATCATAGGGAAAGAAACAGATTCCAGATCTGAACTTGAACACATTCCAGATTATTTGCAAAATTAAACGGTTGATATCTTTTGATTCGTGCATAAAATAACTGATTGAGATCCTATGATTACTTGCATAAATTAACTGATTGAGATCCCATTATTACTTGCATAAATTAACCGAACGGCCGAACCCCAAATCTTAAACGAAATCAAGGAGGGATCAAAACAAAATGGAATAAAATCGGCGCAAATATTAGCCCAATACTCATCCATCCACAGATCCATCTACACCAGCAAAAATAGGGTTCAAAAAGGAATGGGGAACAAAAAAGGAAGCAACCCGTAGTTACCTCGTTCCATGCGTCCTCCATGGAGGTGTCGTAGGGGTTCGGGGGCGGGACGTACGGCACATACTCGTAGGGGTCATATCCCGACGGGATCTGACCGCGACCGGTGGCAGCAGCCTCTGATGCACCGGCGGAGGAGGCGGTGACGTCCGTTGAGGGGACGGCGGCGACGTCCGTTGAGGGGACGGCGTCGAAGAGGGAGGCGTCGCGCTTGGAGCCGACGGCGCCGTGGACGATGGGATTGGCATTCTCCTTGTCCATCTCGCCGGCAGAGCAGAGGGAGAGGGAGAGGGTTTTTTGCTTTGGAGAAGATGATGGGACGTGAGAGAGGCGGCGTTGCGTAGGCGAGTGAGAGTGATAGAGATAGTGGGAGGAGGCCTCTATAAAGGCAAGGGGTGGTTAATGCGACCCGCGTCCTACGCGTCCACCGCTGCACGTCTGCACGTCTTGGACTTCTGCAATGTGACACGCGTCCACGATTGCACGTCTTCGACTTCTGCACCACGACCCGCGTCTACGCGTCAACAATTGCACGTCTTCCATTTCTGCACCGCAACACGCGTCCTCGAGTCTAACCCTGGAAATTGAGATATACTCAGGTATAACATCAAGTATTATACTAGCATTTTTTGTGTGCTCAGTTTTCCCCTTGAGTGCTAATACTGGCTAGTGCAATATGCTCAGTTTTACCCTCAAGTAGTTGGTCAACAGACAGTCAACAAATGAGATTAACTAGTTAAATGAGTCATTTAATGTGCAAAAAATTCCGAAAAATAGTGGCACATACTCATGGAGTCTTTACCACAAATTACCAGTTCTCAAAACATAGATAAGTCATAGATAAATCAAGTTTTACCACAAATTGCCACTTCTCAAAGGCCTTCTCAAATCACCTAGTAGCTATGAAGGTGCATGGTTTTCCACAATAAGCCCTTCCCAAAATAGCTTTCCCCAAAACATACTTTGTCTAAATGAGGCCACAATTCTCACACTCATGTATATTTGTATTGCAAATAGTTTGAGATAGGCCAAGATGGGTTTCATTGTACAAAACACGCATTTTCCATTTTTTAAATCTCATATTTGAATCCCTTAGTCAGTTTATTACATAGGTGCCCTTGGTTTCTTGATACTACTCACTTTTGCCCTCTCCCTCCACAAATTCTCTCACACGTGCAACATTGCCCTGATTGGTCTAGCCCATGTCACGCGGATCGTGCCCGCCGACCGTTGATCGTATGATCTAACAGGCAGGATAACCCCTCTCTCTCTCTCTGTCGGCGATTACCTTCCACTCTAAGTATGCTAACGGGCAGGATAACCCCTCTCTCTATCATTTTCACGCGCTAAAAAATTATAAACTCTTTTAGGCATTACTTTTCACGAAAAAAATGATAAACCATCACCGATTTGTTGTAGCCATAAATTTTCACGCAAAAAATAATAAACCATCACCGATTTGTTGTAGCCATTAATTTTCACGAAAAAAATGATAAACCATCACCGATTTGTTGTAGCCATTAATTTTCACGAAAAAATGATAAATCATCACCGATTTGTTGTATCCATTACTTTTCACGCAAAAAATGATAAACCATCACCGATTTCACGGTAAAAATGATAAACGAACCAATCTATCTCTGTATTTGAAGTTTGGAAGGGTTCACCATCTACTTATGTTAACTTTCGAGGTTTTGACCTGAAAACAAATGGGTATTATAAAGGGAAATAAAAGTTCAAAAAAAATATAAAAACGAAACAATCTACCTATCTTTGTATAGAAGATCGTCTGTATGATTTTTGAGGTCATTTAGAGAAGGTAGAAAAATCCCTTTTGAGAAGGTCGAAAAAACCTAACTTGTTACAAAAGCTGGTTTCAGTGAGACCTAACCAAATTTGGCATAGATTATGCCATATCTATAACAACAAGGAATATCTAAAAGGGAAAGTTTCACAAAATTTAAAATTTAGGGTAAAAATGATGACATACACGATGCTGTTTTTCGAGGTTTTGACCTGAAAATCAATTGGGTATTATAAAGGGAAATAAAAAAATCGAAAAATATAAAAACGAAACAATCTATCTATCTATGTATAGAAGATCAGCTGTATGAAATTTGAGATCATTTAGAGAAGGTAGAATAAATCACCTTGTTAGAAAAGCTGGTTTCAGTGAGACGAAACGGCATGCGTTTAAGCAAAGTGATTTTTTCGAACATCTCCAAATGACCCCAAATTTGCCATACATGATGCCATACGTGTAACAACAAGGAACCCCATCTAAATAGTGTCAAAAAAGTTTGCCCAACCATATAGCTCTATAAAAAAGAATCTCACCATGGCGCTAGTATAATTTTGGGCTTAGTTACAAACTTTCGTTACCTAACCTTCAACACGAAACTTGTTTCAAATCACTTTTGGCGTACAAGAAACAAATCCCACCTTGATTCGAGCACCACAGCCTCCAAACGATGCCGATGCCGATATCGGTATGGTCAGAACGGTTATGCTCGCCGCCACTGCTAGGTCACTATCGGATGCACCCTCAATCCCGTCCCCTCATTCGATCACTGACACACCAGAGATACCGCCGAGGCCAATGCCGAACGTACATGCTGATGCCAATGCCGAACATGCATGCACGCCGCTGTGGGCACGGCCACGCCGCCCCGCTATGCTGGATGCCACAGACCACCGCGAGGTCTTTCCCTTCGCCACCACACTCTTCTAGCACCCATCTATACACGCCAGAAAGGAGAGACACTAGTTTTCTCTACATTGCTCGCGTTCGTGTCGGACACGGTCAGTCAAAGTTTTGAGGTAGTCGTCGATGTCGTCGACCATTTCTTTTCTTCTTTGCATGGTTAAACGCGTCTAGTTCATATCTATCTAATGCGTCTGGTCTCACCTCATGCAGTTCTTTGTGGACGTCGATCTCATCTCGGCACCCCGCAGGCCACCTCCGCTGTGCCATCGCTATAGAGCTCCGTTTAAAAATTTATTCCTACCCGTGTATTGCCCCTTGTATCAGCGCCATGGTCCACTTGTCATTTGATATATCGAAGCCCCGCTCGTGCGCGTTTTGGTCAGGGATACAGCGATGCTTACGGTCAAACAAAGATGGATGGTCTGACGTGTCTTTGCGGGCTCTACGTGGCCCCACTACTCAGAAGATAACGGTCAACCGTCGAGCAACCGGCCGTTACAGCACCTGTGATGGTTTCAGACAAGGTCTGGGGAAAACTGAGGAAAAACTAAGGAGCTGGGGAAAACTGAGCACAACTAAAAAACCGGGGGCACGAAAATAGAAATCTCATCTTCAAAATGTCTATCTACATGCAGAGCTGGAGGGTTCTGGTCAGACCGAGGGACCGACCACTGCTGGACGTGGCGCTGAACGAGGTTAGGAGGCTACATGCGTGGACCCGGGCTGGGGGGACACTGACGCCATTGACGTCTGCACGCTGCAGCTACCGCCTCTCCGCGCGCTCTAGTTTCCCTGTTACATCTTTGTGTTGTTCTTGGTACCAAACTTTGCGTTCTTGTATTATGGTATCAGCACTTTGGAGGCATCAGTTTATGTTGAGTGTGTATTGTATCGATACTCTATGGTTGTCGTGATGGCTTTATATATAAAGCCGGCCCAAGGGCCTTATGTTTAAAATAGAGAGATATTATATGAGAACCGATTAGGTGAAATCAATGTCCCCTTTCACGAGGAACGGCCAGAACAAAAGCGGCAAGCAACTCTATGTACCTTGGACATTTGGGAGTGGTGTTTTGGAACATGGGTGCGTATGCTCCCTATATTTTAAAATGCATTTTACATACATTTTGAATTTAAAGAAAATTGGAACAAATTTTTTGCACGTACATCTTTACGTGCTACGCGCTCACAATCATAAAAAATCAACTTGTCATTTGACGTGTGTAAAAAAGATAAAACTCGGTGCTAACAATAATGCTTTTCGTAAGATAAGTTTTCTCTTTTTTACATAGACCATACAAAATATTATTTTTTCGTGAAACTTGACAAACACACATTAACACTTTGAAATATAATTTTATGGTAGAGGGAGCATACGCACCCGGGAGCTAAATTGAATTTCCGTTAGACATTTGCATTACTCCACACTATTCCAGCTAGAGATGACGTGTGTTTAACGCATATACGACAAGCATTGCTTGCTACGGAATTTAAGAAATAATATATAGAAGACTAATCACAACAACATGAAACGAAAGCGAATGGGAACCGAGACGGGCTCAATTTAATTTGACTTCATAGGGGGATGTAATGCATACTCGTGTAGTACCATGAGAACAATTCCACGTTTCAAAAGAACATTTTGGATGGAATGGGTCAATTTTCAAAGAACCTTCAGAAATCAAAGTCTACATTGACCTGACCTATAGTGGATCAATATTTGTTGAGAGAATTTTAAAGAGCACGCCTTGCATACTCGTGATTTATTCATTTACCTATATCCTGTATTCCTGTTTCTCTGACTCTTATTTTTTTTTTTGGAAAGTGGAGGAGCTATTTTTTGAGCTAGAAAGGAACGGAAAAGCTCATCACATTTATGTGAATAATTTAAGCCAGTCCGGCCCATAGATAAAGGCCTTTGCAGGCTGAGCCCAACATTTCGCAACAAGGATGTTATGGGATAAATAAGGTACAATGGGCCAAGGAGAAAAGCTCGACGGATTTAAACTGTAGTAGATTTTCTCCTATTCAGCTTAGCTTCACTAGCTTATGTCCACACACAGACATACTCAAATATCTTTTTTCGACAACATAAATATCGTGGTCACTATATGTAGCAATCGCCTATATTTTTTGGTAAAATGGCTGGTGATTTTTGTTGTAATTGGATATATATAAAATGTGTTATTTTTAACCAATTTTTCACAGTCACGGTTGTTATAGCTTTTGATTTTTTAATTGTATTTGTTATCAGTTTTTTGTTGTAAATCTGTTGCCTGCCAAAACCCACCGGCGAGCAGCGATGGGCAACACGGAGAGCCGGGGGGCTCCCAGGACTGCTGGTGGGTCCTGGTCCCTCGGGCGACGGCCCGCAATGCTCCGGCACACGTCCAAGCTGGTGCAAGGGCGTGCCACCTGACCTATACCTGGTCAGGAAGGTGATGAGTTGCTTCAATTAATTTCCTGCATGGCAGACACGTAAACATTAAATACGAGCCTCGATCGGCTCTCAGGTTATCCTGTGAATCGGCTCAGGGAGCCGATCCACCCATGATTCGTATTGGATCTACGATAACATGGTGGCCCTGCTTGATCAATACTAAGCTAAAATGATCTACGACGATTTAGGGTTTTCACCACATAACCGGAACGTCCTACACGTAGTTGAGCCTGGCAGATACGAAAGATAACAGAAAACCAACCCTAGAAAAGGCCTAAAAACCAACATGAAGTTGATCCTCGGAACATCCCTTCTATGATCAGTGAAACCATACCTTACGCACTACTGGATCATTCAACCCGTTTGCAAGGCCTAACCATATGGATATCAAACTAATCCTTGAAGAACAAGGAACAACCGTAACAGATCGAATCTACTAAATAAAGACTAAGCAGGGTGCTGCCCTTACACCTAAGATGGGTGCAAGGGCAGCTAGATATCCAGGGGTAGCATAACTAAGCAAATACGTCGAGAAAATACCAATGCTAGCCCTAACATATCTATGATAACGGTGTTGCTCGCCATCAACAAGGCTTCAGTACGAGCAACACATGAACAACGAGTAAACAAGATACTGCCTAGATCGCAAGATACGATCTAGGCAAAGATAGCGCTACAGGAGAAACCCTCGAAACAAGGGGTGGCGATGCGCCTAGATTGGTTTGTTGCGAACGTGATCGTCCTCCTTCTCAATAACCCTAGATACATATTTATAGTCCGTAGACTTTCTAACTTGGGAATAAACCCAACCGTGTACGAGCTAAACTCTATCTCTTAATTCTAACCGACACGTAACCTACTACAATTTACAGATACACGGGCAATCTAATCCAAACTCTTGTACAAGGCCGATTCATGAATATTTTCCGTGCATATTCTCCAAGCCCATCTCAATCACGGCCCACCTCCTGACTTGGTTAAAATCTGGTGATAACACATGCCCCCTGGTTTTGGCAATGATAATTCCAAAACCACTCTGTTTTTTTTTCTTCGTAGGGTCATGTCGTGGCAGAGCAGGACCGTCGCAGTATCCTTTCATCATGATGCCTTGCCTTCTCAACTTCTCTGCACGATTTGACAGTTTTTGGCACCACTTCCTCGGAAACCGCTGTAGCATTAAATCTCCACTATATCCCCTTTATTTAACCGCGCTGAGCAGTTCGCCTCTTCATCCTCTTGCTCCATACTAGCCATCGGCAAGAAAACCCCTCCTCTGCAGCCATGTCTTCCTCCTCCTCCTCCTCTGCCTCATCGGGTCTCTCCTCCTTATCTTCTTCCTCTCGTGAGCCGACGCCAGAGTGGGACTCGCTGGCGGCGTACGACCTCCGCGCCCCAGAGAAGTGGGACAAGGAGGACCACGATTCCTCCGTCTGGTCCAAGGATGACAAGTCCTTGACCGACGGAGACGACGACTTCCAGTTCCTCGCCGATGGGGAGCTGGAGGCGGAGAGCGAAGATGACCTCTTCTCCTGGGACGACTTCACCTCCTCCGACGAGGAGGAAGAAGAGGAGGACGACGATTCCTCCGACGAATACCCGCCGGCGAAGCGCTTCCGCGCCGGGTCGGATGACGACGACGACGACGATGACGACGAGGATGAAGAGGCCCCTGCCGAGGGCTACGGGAGCAGCGACGAGGAGCCCGCCGGCAGCAGTGCCGACGGCAGCTACGACGGCGACGACGAGGGCAGCGACGGCCCTTAGATTAGGGACTACTAGTATAGGACTAGTAGTAGTAATCGGCTCCTCTTTTGTTCTTCTTTTCTCGAGCAATCGGCTCTTCTCTGTAAAAAAACCCTTCTATTAATGAAGAAAATGTTTCTTATGTCGATTTTGCTTTCATATCAATTTTGCCGATCGTCAAAGCAAGTCAACGCGCAAATAGCCGATGGCAGCGCATCGGCCTTTACCATAAAACACGAGTAAAGCCAAATCAGTTGCCTATTCACACGGTAACCTGCAACCTTCGTCTGAGAGAATAAACTCAGATCCCCCAAATCGCCGCTCGAACAGATCCAACTCACGGCCACGCGAATCTTAGATCTCAATCACGCAGATTCAACTCCTCAGCGAATCCAATGGCAGAATCATCCCACGCCAATGCCACGGTCTCTGGCCTGAAAGTAATCTGTTAACTGCTCAATTGAGCTTGTTCCTCTAGAGTCGATGGCTGTGCATCGGCTTTTTAGTCTGAAGTCGATGTCTGTGCATCGGATGTACTTGTGTCCCGTTGCTTTGCATATTTTTCTAAAGTCGATGTCTGTGCATCGGCTGTGATTTGTATGTACAAAATTTTTTTTACTGGCTGATTTTATGCATCGGCCCCCATATTTCACTGTCCGTCATCCCACATGCTTGGGAAATATTTCTTGAGATGTTGACCATTGACAGCTACTGGGAATTTGACACCGTCCAGCTGCTCGAGCATGTATGCATTACCCTTCAAAACTTGGTCGACTCTGTACGGCCCGTGCCAATTCGGAGACCATTTACCATACACTTTATCCTTAGTTCCCAATGGCAATACAGCTTCCCATACTAGATCACCAACTTGGAACTCCTTTGGTCTTACCTTCTTATTGTATGCACAGGCTACCTTGGCTTTGTTCTCTTTAATCTTCTCCAACGACCAAAGTCTGAGTTCCGTTAGATCCTCAATGCTATCACTCATCAGGGCTGCATATTCTTCAGTTGTTAGATCGTTCTGAAACGTAACTCGTCTCGATCCAGCCGTAATTTCCCAAGGCAATACGGCTTCTTGTCCATAAACCAGATGGTAAGGCGAGGTTTTTATAGCTCCATGACATGACATGCGATAATCCCACAAAGCTTCCGACAATACCTCATGCCAACGTCTAGGGTGCTCGTCAACTTTCCTCTTAATCAGCTTGATAAGGCTCTGGTTGGACGCTTCAGCTTGCCCATTTGCTTGAGCATAGTATGGAGACGATCGGATCAACTTAATTCCCATGTCGTCGCAGAACTTTCTGAACTCTTTAGAAATGAAGACCGAGCCTCCATCGGTCGTGATAGTCTGGGGAATCCTGAATCTATGAATGACATGTTCTTTCACAAAATTGATAACATCTTGGGATTTTACTGACTTCATAGGGACGGCCTCCACCCATTTAGTGAAGTTAATCTGTAATGGCCAAAATCCACTCGTGGCCTTTGCTCGATGCAGGATGGATTTTGCCGATCATATCCATGCCCCAACCCCGAAATAGCCAAGGCTTGATGATGGGGTTCATTGCTGATGCAGGTACCATCTGAATTTTCCCAAACATCTGACACGCTTGACGTCCTTTATAGTACCTGTAGAAATCCTCAAGCATGGTGGGCCAGTAAAATCCTGATCGCCTGATCAGCCATTTCATCTTATGAGCCGACTGATGAGTTCCACAGGCGCCTTCGTGTACCTCGTGTAAGAGCCGATTCGACTCGGCTGGTCCCAGGCATTTGAGAAGCAACCCTTCCAGAGTCCTGTAGAACATGTCATCTCCTATAAGGACATACTTCATGGCCTTATACCTTATCCATTTAGGTGCCCCCCGAGCCGGATCTTTCAAGTAATTGAAGATATCGGCTCTCCAGTCGTCCTGTTCTAGGAATTGCACCTGAACATCGGCTCCTTCTGTTACGTCCTTGTAGCCTGATGCCATCTGTGTGAGATCGTTGGCCTCGGTATTTTGCGACCTTGGGATCCAATTGAAGTTTATGTACCTAAATTGTGCCATCAACTCACGGCATTGCATCCATAATGGGAAGAGCGACTCGCTCTCACACTTGTACTCCTCCGTGAGTTGGGAAATCACCAATTTAGAGTCTCCAAAAAGCTCCACTGCTTCTGCCCCGGCTTCTATAAGCAACTCCATTCCCTTGCGTATTGCTTCATACTCAGCAACATTGTTGGTGCAAGGGGTAGATAATCTGATGGAGAAGGAATATGTTGCCCCCTGGGGCGACACGAGTAGAATGCCGATGCCGCAACCATCATCACAAGCCAATCCATCGAAAAACATGGCCCATGCACGCACATATAGTGCCGCTATATCCGTATTGATTCGTTCAGCAATCAGATCAGCCAACGCTTGTCCCTTGACTGCCTTCGCAGGCTGATACCGGAGATCAAATTCCGATAATGCAAACATCCATTTGCCGAGTCGGCCTTTCAACACAGGAGCCGACAGCATATGTTTGACGACGTCTGACTTGCATATGATGATAATTTCTGCTGTCAACAAGACATGCCGAAGCTTGGTGCAGGTGAAAAATAAGCAGAGGCACAACTTCTCAATCTCAGGGTACCTCGTCTCTGCATCCAGCATCCTCCTGCTGAGGTAGAAAGCAACCCTCTCCAGACCATCATACAGTTGCACCACCACTGAGGCGATGGAAGTGTCAGCCACTGATAAGTATATATAGAATGGTCTGTCTTGCTGGGGCGGAACCAACACAGGTGGCTTCGTCAGATATTCTTTAATCTCGTCAAACGCTCGCTGTTGCTCTGCCCCCCAGTAAACTCCTCATCAGATTTGATTTTTACCAGTCCCATGAACGGCTCGATTCGCCCTGATAGATTAGAGATGAATCTTCTGACGAAGTTGATCTTGCCGATGAGAGACTGTAACTCTTTCTTCGTGGTGGGTGGCTGCATTGTTTACACTGCCTCTTGAATTTTCAGGCCGATCTCAATTCCACGTTCATGAACCAAGAAACCCAAGAACTGACCAGTCGTTACACCAAACGCACACTTCTTTGGATTCATTCTTAGCCCGAATTTTCTAGTTCGGTCCAGGATGCGTCGCAAATCCTCCAGTTGTCCTTCTACGGAGACAGACTTGACCACCACGTCATCGATGTAATTTCCACAAACTTGCCGATCAGATCATGAAAGATGTAATTCATGGCTCTTTGGTACGTTGCGCCGGCATTCTTCAGTCCAAAAGTCATGACTACATATTCAAACAAGCCCACTGAACCTGGTACTCTGAATGCAGTCTTGTGTATATCTTCTGGAGCCATGAAAATTTGATTATAGCCAGCATTGCCATCCATGAAACTTAAAACCTTGTGACCAGCAGCTGCATTGATCAATGTCTCTGCTACCGGCATGGGATATTCATCCTTCAGAGTGGCTCTATTGAGATCTCGAAAATCTATAGCGACGCGCCATCGGCCGTCCTTTTTCTGCACAGGTACGATACTAGAAATCCATTCAGCATACCTGCATGGCCTGATGAATCCGGCGGTCAACATTTTCTCGATCTCTTTCTTGACTTCTTCTAGAATATCGGCCTTCATCTGACGTGCACGTTGCTGGAACGGCCGAAATCCTTTCTTGAGAGGGAGCCGATGCTCAATGATGCTCCTGTCTAACCCAGGCATTTCCGTGTAATCCCATGCAAAGCAATCTGGGTATTCTTTCAACAGAGCTATCATCAGGCTCCTCAGATGCGGATCTAACTTTTTGCTGATAAAAGTTGGTCGTGGCTTATCCCCAGGACCAATGTCAACCTCTTCTAGCTCATCAGCCGATGTAAACCCATACCCTAGCTTTCCGTCGCCTGCTAGATCGATGCTAAACACAGGCAAAACGTATGGCGAGGATAATATGGGCCGATTGCTGGAATCGGCCCCCATTTTGATTGCACTGCTCAAAGAAGGTTTACAACTTGTTCGTGCTCTACTATGGGAGGGAACCTCCCTACTAGGACTACGTGACGTGTTTGAGGTAGGATCATTGCTTTTTATTTTTTGGCGCCGATCACAGGGATCGGCCTTGCCACGTACGTCCATTGACTTTGCTCTTGCTACTCTGTCAGGCCGGTGGATAAGACCAGCCTCACCCCGTTTTTTGTAACATCGATGCGCTCACAGCCGTCCAAACTGATTCCAGAGAGCGGCCCTTGGTCTTCCGCGTCCCAAATGTTCATGCCAGCTATTGAGATCTCGATAGAGTCATCTGCATGAACGACTTCCACTTCATCTCCATCCCACTGTATCAGGCATTGGTGCATTGTGGATGGAATGCAGCAGTTGGCGTGAATCCAATCCCTCCCTAGCAGGACAGCGTAGGTGCTTTTGCTGTCGATGATGAAGAACGACGTAGGGATGGTTTTTCGGCCTACGGTTAGATCCACGTTCAGAAAGCCTTGCATCTCTGATGCTTGGCCGTTGAAGTCGCTTAGTGTGATGTTGGTTTTGATCAGATCTTCTGTAGAGCGTCCCAAACGTCGTAGCATGGAGTACGGCATTATATTGACTGCCGCTCCGGTGTTAACCATCATCTTGCCGACAGGCTGCCCATTGATGTAACCTTTTAGGTATAGGGCCTTCAGATGTTTGTAGCCCTTCTCCTGTGGCTTTTCAAAGATAATTGTCCGTGGACCACAGTCGAACTGTGCTACCGATGCTTCTTCTGTTCTTGGAGCACAAAACTCTGCCGGAAGGATGAACACCATATTTGTGCCAGCCGATGTCTTATTATCGGCTTTCATTTGCTTGGGGCGCCATTCTTTCTTCTGTGGACGACCTTCTGCGTCCAAAGTTTGCTGAATTTTCACGGCCAGATCGGGCCGCGCTTTCCTTAACGTGTGCAGGTATTGCCTTTCGGCTTCCTCCAAGCTACGTAGCCGCTGCACCCTACGCTTTTGGGAGTGACTAAGTCCATCATGGCACCACCTTGGCCGGTGGTATCTATCTTCTTCTTCTTCTGATTCATCTTCTAACTCCTCGAGATCTTCCATCCGAGATGACTCAGCTTGCTTGTTCCGAGATGGGAGAGGCCCTAGACGTTTGAACACTGACATGTCACTTGTGTCCTTCTTCTTCTGGCTACACTCCGGGCAGTTGTCGATCATAGGCAATCGGCTCATTCCTGAATCCCAGCAATGCTTAAAGAAAGGACAATCCCAGTGCCTGTTCATGTCTTCTTGCTCCCTTGGCCTTCCCTTAGCGCGGCATTCATATCCTTCGTCGTCTCTATCATACCGACGATACTTTCTGTCGCTTACGCTAGACCGACGATCTCTTTCGTCGGCTGTGACATACCGCCGGCGTCGGTCATACTGACGCTCATATTTGTTAAGAAGGTGCTCGGAGAGTGGTCGTTGATACCGCACGCTTCTCACTTGTTCCTCGGTGACGTACCGTTTGTCATAATATCGGGGCCGGTCACGTGGGTCGGCCTCCTCCTTGTCCTTGACACGAGAACGACTGCTTTCTTCTTTCTCCTTGCCAGGGTGGTATACGGGCCCTGCCATGTTAATATCGAATGAGAAACCTGGCTGACGCCTCGTGGGGTGACTGTACTCCACCATGTTGACGGCAGGAAACGGTTGCGTGTCCACTTTCATGGCATACTGACCGAAAATCAGACGGCCTTGTTCTATTGCCATTTGGATTTGCTGACGCAACACTTTGCAGTCGCTGGTGGTGTGGGTGAACGAGTTATGCCACTTGCAGTACGGTCTTCCGTTCAGCTCTTGCACCGTAGGGATCTTGTGGCCTTCGGGTAACTTCAGCTGTTTCTCCTTAAGCAGTAAGTCAAATATCTGCTCAGCCTTGCTTACGTCGAAGTCAAACCCTTTTGCAGGCCCTTGTTGCTTCACCCATTTGCAGGACACGGGGTTTGCCCCCCGAGCCCATTCAGCCACAGCTACTTCCTGGTCTTATGCAGAGTCTTCAGCTTCTCCTGTCTCAACAAGGCTTATAGGGCGTTTGAACTTATCTTGATACAATTCAGGGTGGCGCTGTTCATACAAAGACAATTTCTGAACCATATGCGCCAGTGAAGTGTACTCCGCTTGGCAAGCCAGATCCTTGATCGGCGCTGCGAGGCCCAACACTGCCAGATTGACTGCTTCTTTCTCATTCAAACGAGCCGAATAACATCGGTTCCTGACAGTCTTGAAACGCTGAATGTTTTCAGACACCGTTTCTCCATGCTTTTGACGCACTTGCGCCAGATCGGCAATGCCAGCCTCGGAAGCTTCTGAGTGATATTGCATGTGAAACTGCTCTTCCAGCTGCTTCCACGTCCGGATTGAATCTGGTGGCAACGAGGTGTACCACCCAAAAGCTGGTCCTGTGAGGGATTGTGCGAAAAACCTCACACGCAACTGGTCTGATGCGGAGATCATGCCCAGTTGTGCCAAATATCGGCTCACATGCTCAATCGAACTAGAGCCGTCTGACCCACTAAACTTTGAGAACTCAGGGAGCCGATATTTGGGCGGCAGTGGAATCAAATCATATTCGTTGGGGTACGGCTTGGAATAGCCGATTGCCCTCCTTTTTGGCACCATGCCGAACTGCTCTCTTAATATTGCACTGATTTGGTCCACTGTAGGAGCTGCAGGGGCCGAGCTTTGATGACTTGTTGCAGTGGCATATTTAGCTAGCCACGCTGTTTATCGGCCTCCACTCCAGTAATCCCTCCTGATGTAATCTGGTTCATACGCGCCAAGCTATTGCAGTCTGTCACGTACGTGCACAGGTATCCATGCGGGATTTCCTTAGGCGGTTCATGTAGGAACTGGTAGTCACCAGCATCGCCTCCAATCTTGTAGACGACGTACGCCGGCGAACCCGACGGCTCTGGAGCTGCTAGCGAGAATGGCAGCTGCGGTCTGGTCTGGAACGGTATCTCTCCCTGGTGAGTCCCTATGGTAGGTCCTGACGGGGAGTACTGATGCTTCATGATCTCTTGAACCACGCGTACCGCAACGCGCTCGAAAGCGTTTACCAGGCTCTCAGAATGACGGTGTAGCGAATGAGCTACCATGTAGTTAACTTCCTGGCGTAGAGCTCTGGTGCGTTCTTCGGAAGCGGTAGATAGATCCACCTCATCGAGAGCGCCTTCAGCTGAGAACCCTTTCCACTTAATGCCATGTGTACGGGTCATCTCGAAAGAGCCGATGAGGTCGGCTTCGAAGAGAGCTTTAAGCTCATCGTATTTCTTCTTGTGCTCCTCAGTCAGATCTTCGTACGTGACTGGTGCGTCCGCCATCTCAGTTGCAGATGTTGACGCAATTGTTGTAGAGTGTCCCACCGGGCGTGCCAGAATGTGTTGCCTGCCAAAACCCACCGGCGAGCAGCGACGGGCAACACGGAGAGCCGGGAGGCTCCCAGGACTGCTGGTGGGTCCTGGTCCCTCGGGCGACGGCCCGCAATGCTCCGGCACACGTCCAAGCTGGTGCAAGGGCGTGCCATCTGACCTATACCTGGTCAGGAAGGTGATGAGTTGCTTCAATTAATTTCTGCATGGCAGACACGTAAACATTAAATACGAGCCTCGATCGGCTCTCAGGTTATCCTGTGAATCGGCTCAGGGAGCCGATCCACCCATGATTCGTATTGGATCTACGATAACATGGTGGTCCTGCTTGATCAATACTAAGCTAAAACTATCTACGACGATTTAGGGTTTTCACCACATAACCGGAACGTCCTACACGTAGTTGAGCCTGGCAGATACGAAAGATAACAGAAAACCAACCCTAGAAAAGGCCTAAAAACCAACATGGAGTTGATCCTCGGAACATCCCTTCTATAATCAGTGAAACCGTACCTTACGCACTACTGGATCATTCAACCCGTTTGCAAGGCCTAACCATATGGATATCAAACTAATCCTTGAAGAACAAGGAACAACCAAAACAGATCGAATCTACTAAATAAAGACTAAGCAGGGTGCTGCCCTTACACCTAAGATGGGTGCAAGGGCAGCTAGATATCCAGGGGTAGCATAACTAAGCAAATACGTCGAGAAAATACCAATGCTAGCCCTAACATATTGCGGTGACCCAGCATACCACTGCATGTTGTAGTATACAAGTCGTTGATATGATCTTTGTGAAGGGACTTCTTCACAATTTGCCATATCCCTCAGAGTGGTACAACAGAAACATTGCAGGTCATAACACTCCATACTTTATTACAAACATTGTCTTAACAAGTTGGTATTCTCACAGGTCCTATGAGAACACCCTAAGATACTACTTAAGTACGATTACAACTCTTAACAAATATAAAGAGAGCTCAACAACTTATTTAGGTAAGTTCTACGTTGCTCGGCTCTATGATGCTAGGGTATGTCACTACTCCTCCACCTCTGTGTCATCTGGTCCGTAGACTATCCCATAGTCTACTCCTTCCACTCCGCCGGTAAGATCAGGTTCTTCGTAGACCAGCTCGTAACTTCCTTCTGGTGCTCCATCGTTGATGGCCTCCACTTCCGGATCACAGTCTAGCAAGGGTGTCGAAAGAAAGTGAGTACAGGGGTACTCAGCAAGTTCTAAAAGAGTAAAAAGGTGTTTGATGCACTAGCTACGACCATTGATCAGGAAATCGCAGGTCAATGCATGTTTTGAGATCATTTCTTCAAAAGGTTGCTTTTATTATGAAAACTATGCCCATCAGTCTTCACAGGTTGATTATAACTTCGTGGAGTTCCTTTCCTGCCACGTTCGCAGTTCCCTTCCCGGAACAGGGAGTGACAGCCACAATTTGATACACTCTGCAGAGGTGCGTTACTTTTCCCACAAGAGATCTCACCCTTTTTGCCATCCGCAGGGACTTGCCCCCGTTCACACTTCCTTTGGTGTGAGGCCAGGTATAAAGATCCAAGCCCACACCGCCTTCTCCGCGACTGCAAACCCACCCTTTTGTCCAACCGTACACCCCCAGTAGACTTCTCCCGATAATACGGCTTTACTCACGGTGTACTCCGGACAATCCTTCATAGATCGTAGAGCCATCATCACTAATGGATGGGGATTTAAAAGGCTATCCCAACCTACGGCAGTGCCTCCAACACCCCGCCGGCTCTACCAATCCGTTGGCGTGCAGAAGGGAAAAGATACAGCTGGCTTCCCCAGAGCCATTATAGATCTCATGGTCAACGCGATTTGTACGGCGCTAGAATCACTGGACGGCATTGGTAATTTAATCCTAGGGTGATATAACCCATGCAATGGAACCTCCACCATATCAACACATACCATGGTTCCATTGCCAACCACATAGTCATATTCATAGTTGGAAAGTAACATTTTATTTGCGATGCAGGAATGATAAGTATATAGCTTTGCATTAAAGTAATAGAAAATAATCAAGTTGACATGAGCAAGGGTGAACTTGCCTGTGGACTGCGAGATAGTGCAGTTCAATGCAGTTGATGGAACCTGGACCTCGGGTTCTGTATGAAGCATCATTGTCCGGTAAGGACAATGTTATAAAATCCAAATAATGCAATCATGGATGTATTATTTTATGTTAAATCCCTTTATCCCGTTGAGTTATAGCAATTTAGGGTTAAGTTAAGATTTATGCCTTTGGCAGTAACTTGCAATTGATTTAAAAGTATAAACCATTTTAATTCACACAAAGTACAACAATTCAAAGTAAAACTATTTTACTTGGTGATTCCCTTAATCATTCCAAAAATAATTTGAAATCATAGAGTTACCTCTATAATTTTTGGAATAAAAAGGAATATAGTATTTTTCTTGGAAAAATACCCTTTTTCAATAGAAATGACTTGGAATAGTAGAATTTCATTTTGAAATGTTTGAAAATAAGTATTTGAACTTATCTGAGATTTTTCCTTGAATTTTAAATACAAGGAAATAATAGTTTAAAATTCCAAGTTATTATTTAAATTCTTAAAATTCATTATTTTGAATTTGTTTCATAAATTCCATTTCATATTTTATTCTTGTTAAGATTTATTTTTCATTCATTAATCCAATTTTTAATGGATTTTTAGAGTTGTATTTTATTTATTAAAAATTGGTAAAGTTCTGGCCTTTTCTTAATTATTAAAAGACAAAAATGCCCCCTGGCCCCTATTGGGCCAGCCCATTTACCTAAAGCCCAGGGATAGCCCATTAAGGCTTGTCCCTTATGGGTCGGTGGCGCCGAACGGCCCACCTCACTCACTCACTCGGCCCTCTCTCGCTCTTCGTCTCTAACCCTAGCCTCCTGCGACGCCCGTGGCGATGGCGTCGCCGCCATGGCCGCCGCCGCGCTCCGGCCAGCTCCGTGCTCCCCCGCCGTAGCCACCTACCAAATCAGAACCGCCGCGTGCAGATCTATCGATCTGTTCGCGTGGTTTTCCCCTTCTCTTCCTCTCCTGGCGAATCGCCTCCGTTCTGGATCTCGTGGAGAATCGCCTCGACGAACTCCGGCGAGCGCTCGTCCTCGCCGACGATGATTGTGCCCCTGAGGTTGACCTGGCGCAGGTGCTGCTCGCAGTACTCGTGCCGTCGCCTCAGGTGCATCTGCTACGGTGGTGTTGGGTTCGCCGGCGTAACGTCGGCGCCTACCCTGGATTTGCAGCTGTTAGGGCCGCGCGAGCACTGCCTCGCCATGCCCTAGCTTCTGCTTCCAGGCGCAAGTAAGTACTTCACCTCCTCCTTCTCTTCTGTGCGCCTCCCTTGCTACTGTTCTTCTTCCTCCTCATGCTCTGTTGCTCTCTGGTGATCCTGTGATCACACAGAGCTATGCCATAGCTGCTTAATCTTCCAAAGGTCGCTATTCATCGCAAGCTCATGGCCAAATTACCGCCATCGGTATCGGCAGTGTTGCTTTGCTTGCGATTCATGCTTTACTTGCTTCTCTGCTGCTCCTAGCATGCTCTGTACTTGCCATGCTCTGCTGTGCTTGCTTATGAGCTTGCTATGCCATGCTATACTTGATTATGGCTTGCTTGTGCTTACTGGCATATCATGCTTGCTTGTCTAGGTGTACTTGTGATGCATCAGTGACACTTGTGTGTGCCAGTGGTGCTTGTGATATGCTTCTGTGCTTCCTATGCAAGCTAGTGATCCATTGGATCATTCTTTGCTTGTTGGCTAGCTTCCCTGTGTAGCTTGGCTTGATTTAATTGATCCATTTGATCAATTGAATGTCAGTGATGGCTCACTGATTAATTCTGTGGCTAAGTGATTCAATTTCCTTGTGATGCTGATGCTCAAGCATCACTATGCTGTTGCTTACTTGTGCTGTTGCTCATTCAAGCTACTGGACTTGCTCCAGTGGCTATGCTGCAGTGATTAAATTGTGTTGCCTTATATTATGCTTCTGTCAGTACTAAGCATGGATCTGTGATAAATTCATGCTTGTATTAATTAAGTTATGATGAACTGCTTATGCAGTTATGATTTAAATGACTTGCTTGCAAATGATTTGGCTATTCATGATTGTTTAGCAAGCAAATGAATCTGAATCCATTCTTGGATAATGATGTGCTATAGTTGGTTTTCTTTTAATTGGTGCTAAGTGTGATGTGACCTCAGTAGCCTTGCTACTGATTGGTTGCTCACCTATTTAGTTGGATCTTGTGGCTACTCAACCTTTGCTTGCATATTTGGGGATCATACTTAGATATGAATGCCAATATGCTTGCCTGATGAAAATCTAGGGTTTTCTGATGGTTCATAGCTTAGGGTTTACTGTGTAGTCTTTATTAGCTGCTAATCCTTGCAATTCATCTACTGGTGCTATCTGTGCATCTGATCTGGCTATTGTGTGCATCGGTGCATGTTTGCTAGATTCTGTGTACAAGATCTGTATCTAGATGCTTTCTATTTTTAGTAGCTTTTTGACTGGCAGTAATCCTTGGTGAAAACCAAGTGATGATCTACCCTATTGAGCATCTGCTCATTCCCATGCTTATATCATGCATATATGATGGATCAGATCCATTGGATCTGTCCAGGAACTTGGTATACCTTGTTCCAGCTCCTATATTGAAATATTTGGTTGTTGCAGACTTGGGGTTTTTGTGCATAGCCCTTCACCTCCAGTTTCTGGTTGAGCTTCTCAGGTCACCATGATTCCTGGGGCTAAGTGGTTGTGTTGGTTTCTGTTCTTGAGTATGAACTGGATGAACTGGTGCTGGTTCTTGCTTCACCCTTACCTGGTGATTTGCATATGTGGTCGACTGTCATGGTTCTAGGGTTTGTGTGCTATTTATATGGTCTCTACTTCTTCCTTGGCCATGACACACAAGCCTGGTTACTTTATGACTCACCCCTTGCATTGCCTTGCTATTGCTTGGCTAGCAACAGCCTTCATATGGTGAAACTTGAGCCCCTGTGGCTTGCTCAGTGTTGGTCTGCCTATGCCTATCTTGTGTTGTCCAGAAATTTGGACAAGCACAAGTGTGCTGTGACAGTTTCACTGTCCAAACTGAATTTTGTGTTATTTCTGCTAACTGTCTAAACTGAACTTTGCTAACACTTGTATTCTGGTCTAGTATTTGCTCTTTGTTTTGCAGGTTTGAATTATGGCCAGAAGAGCATCCTCAAGCCACTTAGTTTAGGTTTAGTTTAGAATAAACTTGTAATTTTCCTTTTCTTTTATTTCTGATTATTATGTCTCAATTCTTGTATCAAGAATATTGTAAAGACTTTGTAATTTGTGTTGTATATCAATAAAGCTCAAGTTTTGGTTTATGAGCTTTTGTATTATGTAATGTATATATTCTTGATTAAATATTGTATTTGATATTCACTTTGAAATTCAAAGTAATTTGAATTTATATATTGTTTTTGAATTTTGAATTCATTGTTTATATTGTGTGATGTTTATAGTTAAATGTTTAACACTTATCAAATGCAATCATTCCCCAAAGTAACAAGATACAAAAGAGATCATGTCGAAATTTCCCTAACTCACATTGCCTAACCCTAAGTGCAAAAATGAGAGAGAACCTCGATCCCTCTTAGGTTTAGTTGCAATAAGGCGCGAAAATTTCCCCCGTTTTGCGATGAAATGCACATCCCATTTCTAAATCTACCCTTCGTTGTTCCTATGTTCTGGGTTATTACAGCCTCTCCCCCTTAACAGAAACTTCGTCCCGAAGTTAAAATTGGTACCTGAACATCTCGGGGTAAGACTTCCTTAATTCTTCTTCCGTCTCCCAAGTTGCTTCTCGCTCAGGATGATGTTGCCATTGAACTTTGCAGTATTTGATTGCTCTGTTTCTTAACTTCTTCCACTGTACTTCTAAGATCTTTTCCGGTCTTTCCACATAAGTTAGGTCAGATTGTAATTCTATTTCTTCATATGTAATAGGATCATCCGGTGCCTACAAACACTTTCTGAGTTGTGAAACATGAAACACATTGTGAACTTGACTTAGTTGTGCTGGTAATTCCAACTCAAAAGCTGTTCCTCGATTCCGACTGAGTATCTTAAATGGTCCAATATATCGAGGACTTAACTTTCCTTTCACTCCGAACCTCTTAAGTCCTTTCATTGGGCTAACCTTTAAATAAACCATGTCTCCCACTTTTGGTTCCCAATCTCTTCTTTTCAGGTCAGCGTAACTCTTCTGACGACTCTGAGCTATTTTGAGTCTATCCCGGATCACCTCGATGACTTCTTGTCTCTCCTTGATGTAGTCCGGTGTAAACTCCTTGTCTTCTCCGGTTTCAAACCAACAAATTGGTGATCGACACTTTCTTCCGTACAATGCTTCGTACGGTGCCATCTGGATGCTACTCTGATAACTATTGTTATATGAGAATTCCGCTAAAGGTAAATGATCCTCCCATGAGCCTCCAAAGTTCAGAGCACAAGCTCTAAGCATGTCCTCAAGTATCTGATTGGTTCTTTCGGTTTGTCCTCCGGTTTGTGGATGATAAGCGGTACTGAAATCCAACTTGGATCCCAAAGCTTCTTGGAGTTGTTTCCAAAACGCTGATGTGAAAATTGAACCTCTATCTGAGACTATCTTCTTTCGTACTCCATGCTTACTCACAATCTCCTTCACATATATATCCACAAGCTTCTCTGCAGTATCCTTTGTGTTTACGGCTATGAAATGAGCACTCTTGGTAAGCCTGTCCACTATTACCCATATCATATCCTTCTTCTTACTAGTCATTGGTAGACCAGTAACAAAATCTATTCCGATTTCATCCCATTTCCATTCTGGTATCTCTAGTGGTTTGAGTAATCCCGCAGGACTCTGATGTTCTGCCTTCACTCGTTGACATGTATGACATTCCGAGACATATTGTGCTATTTCTCTTTTCATGTTGTTCCACCAGAACATCTCCTTCAAATCCATATACGTCTTAGTACTTCCCGGATGTATTGAATAAGGGGTTTCATGTGCTTCTTTTAATATGATTGACTTCACTTCTGGATCATCCGGTACACAGATCCTTTTCTGGAAGTATAATGAATCAAAATCCCCTAGATGGAATTCCGATGGTTTTCCTTCTCCAATCCTCTTGATTTCCTCTTGGATGAACAAATCATCCTCTTGCTTTCGGATAATCTCATATTTCAAGTCTGAGTACATCTCATCCATAATCCTCATGGTTGCTATATTTCCCTTAACATCACCTTGAATAAACAAAATCTGAGCATCCTCTAGCTCTTTCTGAAGTTCCTTTGGAATCTCCCATTCTGTAGGTTGATTCTCCGTACTCTTCCTACTTAGGGCATCTGCTACTACATTAGCCTTGCCTGGTGTATAGTTGATCTTAAGGTCGTAATCCTTAATCAACTCTAACCATCTCTTCTGCCTCATGTTTAATTCCTTCTGGGTGAAGAAATATTTCAAACTTTTATGATCGGTGTACAACTCACACTTGGATCCATATAGAAATTGTCTCCAACTCTTCAGAGCATACACAACTGCCGCTAACTCTAGATCATGTACTGGGTAGTTGTGTTCATGTGGTTTCAACTGTCTTGATCCATAAGCTATTACCTTCCGATCTTGCATCAGAACACATCCAAGTCCATTCTTGGAAGCATCACAATACACCGTGTAATCCTTTCCTGGTTCAGTAACTGCTAACACCGGTGCTGTGGTTAACTTATCTTTGAGTGTTTGGAAGCTGGCTTCACACTCATCTGTCCACTCAAATGGAGTATTCTTCTTGAGTAACTTGGTCATGGGTCCTGCAATCTTCGAAAATCCCTCTATGAATCTCCGATAATAGCCTGCCATACCAAGAAATCCTCGTATCTCCTTAGCATTTTTAGGTGATTTCCATTCCAATGCGGACTGAACCTTGCTTGGATTCACCGCTATGCCTTCTTTGGTTATGACATGTCCAAGAAATTCAACACTATCTAACCAAAATTTGCACTTGCTAAACTTTGCATATAGCTGATGTTCTCTTAAAGTTTGCAGAACTATCTTCAAATGCTTGGCATGTTCTTCTTTATCTTTGGAATAGATTAGAATATCATCTATGAACACTATCACAAACTTGTCCAAGTACTTCATGAATATCTTGTTCATCAAATTCATGAAAATTGCTGGTGCATTTGTTAGTCCAAATGGTACAACCAAGTATTCATGGTGTCCATACCTTGATACGAACGCTGTTTTTGGTACATCCTCCTTCTTGATCTTGATTTGATGGTATCCTGACCTTAAATCTATCTTCGAGAAGACTCCAGCTCCTTGAACTTGATCAAAAAGGTCTTGGATTCTAGGTAAAGGATACTTGTTCTTGATAGTTACATTGTTCAAATTTCTGTAATCTCCACACATTCTCTTTCCGCCATCTCTTTTATCCACAAAAATAACTGGTGTACCCCATGGTGACACACTTTCTTGAATGAATCCCTTATGTTCTAACTCATCAATCTGAGCTTTCAGTTCCACTAATTCCTTTGGCCCCATCTTATATGGTGGTTGAGCTATTGGTGATGTGCCTGGAATCAGATCGATTGTGAATTCAATCTCCCTATCGGGTGGCATCCCCGGTAGTTTCTTAGGAAATACATCTTGAAACTCATTCACCACAGGAATATCTTCAATTCTCACCTCCTTCAGACTATTGAGTTCCAATCCGATCTCCAACTCACTGTACTTATCTCCTTGGAACACTATTCGACCTCCGATGGAGTTGCGAAGTGATACGGTTTTGTCTCCACAGTTAATCACCGCTCCATTCTCTGTCAACCAATCCATCCCCAGGATGACAGATATGTCCTTCATGGGTATGATGAATAGGTCCGCGAAATACACACAGTCACATATGGTTAGGACTTGTGCTTCTTTCACGTGGGTTACTAAGATCGTTCCCCCCGCGGATAGAACAGTTATAGGAGTTTCTAACTTAGAACATCTAAGCCCGAATTTTTCCACAAACTCCAATGCAAGAAATGATGTGGTTGCTCCAGTATCAAATAATACTTTGCCAGGATGAGTAAGAATGCTTAGCGTACCTAAGACTGTTTGATCCGACTCTTCCGCTTGTTCCAAAGATGTGCAATTCAGCTTTCCATAAGGCTTTCCCCTCTTGTTGTTGTAGTTGTAGTTGCGGTTGTTGTTGTTGTTGTTGCGGTTGTTGTTGTTTCCACCTCGTCCTCCAGAGCTCTGTCCGCTCCAAGACGCCTTGTTTGGACAATCCGGCTTGATGTGTCCTTCCTTCCCACAACCATAACAGATGATTCTGGGTTTCTGACAATCCTTCTGCAAATGACCCTTTAGGCCACAATTGTTGCAGATGATTTGGCTGATTGGATTCTGACTCTGACCTCCCCGGTTGTATTGGCTACCAGTAGTAGGTCGGTATCGGGGTTTGAAACTCCGATCAGGTGTTGGTTTACTGATTGGGTACTTCCTTGGCTCTATACGAGCCCTCTTCCTCCTGTCCTCTTGGACTTGCCGGTAATCATCCTCGATAGTGATTGCCGAGTCAATCAGTTCCTGGAATTCGGCAGTCCGTGCCAACCTTAGTTGCATCTTCATGTATGGATTCATGCCTTTCATGAACCGCTTTTTCCTCTTCTCCTCAGTATCTACATCCTCAGGTGCATACCTGGATAGCCTGTTGAAATCCCGAACATACTGCATGATAGGTGCAGTATTATGTCGTAGTTCGTCAAACTCCCTCTTCTTCAGCTCCACCACGCTGTCCGGAACATGAGCATCCCGGAACTTCTTCTTGAACTCCTCCCAGGTGAACACCTTATCTGGAGGGTGTACTGCTACAAGGTTCTCCCACCATGACGCTGCTGGTCCTGACAACAGATAAGTTGTGTATCTAATCTTTTCCTCATCGTTGCAACCAACGGTCTTCAACTTCCGTTCCGTATCCATAAGCCAATCTTCAGCGTCCATTGGTCCTGGAGCTGATGTAAACGGTAGTGGTCTTGCATTTTGGAAGTCCGATAGAGTTACTCCCTTGCCTTCATTACCCCTATCATTGATGACGTGGGTAAAGAAATCTTGCATGTTCTTGCTCTGGCTTTCCTGGTAACGCCTCCTATCTTCCTCCATTGCTCTCATATATTGTTGGAAGTCGGGGTGCATCATTGGGTGTGGTGGTGGTGGTGCATTCTCTGCTCTAGCTGCTGCATCTGCCTCCTCTTTTTCTCTTGCCTCCCGCTCTCTGCGAGCCTCTTCGGTTTCTACTAACGCCATTTCCCCCTAGTCCTGTAACAAAGAGCGATTACTCATAATTACACCATGCAAATGCTTTCTGAGCTCAACTCAATGCCCAGAACTAGTCACACAATGAAATCAAGAAGCAAATACAAAAAAAAACATTTATTATGCATATACTTTGTATAATACATAACACACACACAAACTTATATTACATGTGGTATATATAAACCACTTATTTGGCTCAAAGCCCAAGCCAACGGGAATTTAAAATACGTTCTATTACAATACCACCTAGATTACTTTATTCTTCCTTGGAGCTCTACTCCTCGTCATCATAACTCGCCTCCGCGTACATCCCTGGGGTCCATCCGGTACAGCGGTTTGTCTTCCGAACACCGTCCGGAATGAAGGTCCTTCCCGTAGGTATGTAGTCTGAATCGGACGAAGTGCCGAGACAGAGATCTGTCATGCCAAAGTAACTGGATAAAGACTCATATGTATCCCCAGTGGGATACAGCTCATCTTCTTCTGCCATCCATGGAGGATTCCTATTCACTTGACCCCTCATCTTCTTCTTCTTCTTCTTTTTCTTGGTTCCAGAACTCTCACCTACGACGTACTGGGATGTTTTGGGTAATCACATCTCCAAATCTAAAGAAATAGAGTTGGTATCTTTCTCTTCCTGCCCAAAGCTTTGGTTAATATTCTGGTTAACCGCGCCTCCTTCATCCTCTGATTCACAAGTGATGGGTTCTCCTTCATCTCCAAATGGTTCCCCGAAACGCCAACCAGTCGAATTCTCGATTGGCGACTCCGAGTAGTTTAGGTTCCTGGAATCATCTCCCCCATATCCAGACTCATATGATGCTGACACATGTGGATAGTGTGGGACAAAGTTGGGTGTGAGTGGATCTTTATGGGACAACTGGTCACTCAAATCTACATAGCTGTCTAGGCTAAAGAAAGGTGTAGTATGTTGTGGTTGTGCCCTCAAATCATGCATCCGAGTTTGGACTTTATCAGGGTCCGTGAACTCAGCTAGCATGTGGTCAATCTCACCTGTCATCTTCAGGTGTAAAAGGTACATCGTGGTCAATAAAGACTTACAGCTATCCATGTGCTGTGCTGCAGCTTCAGGACTTCTGCGTGCTAACACCAGATGATTCAGAGTGGGATCCTCATCTTCCTCGGCATGAGGTATATGAGAAAACTCTGAACATAGCAGTTCTACTGACTTGTGCTGCCTTATCTCAAGGATTGCCTTGAATAGGCCCATGTGGTAGGCTGTGGTGATAGTTTTGGCTTCTCCGTATGGCATTACACGACTCATCAGCAATTTTGTCGGTAATTGGACCGATACTCTGCACTTGGCTAGGATTTCCCCATCATAGTAGATATACTTGATAACAGGTATCCGTGGTTCACAATGAAGTTCCTTCAAAGATCCCACACAGGAGAGCTGTGATTGGTCCATCATAATCACCGAGCCATCCCTCAACCTTCCTCAAAGTCCTCTTAGGAAAAGTGTTCGCCATTACGGCTGTATACAAAAGCAGAATATTAGTAGTGATAATGCATCATAATAGCTATAATAAAGAATTATCGCACTAAAATATATGGTTTTATTATTCTCATGTGAATAATCACCATATTTCTAGAGAATCCTTTACTATTTCTACTAGACTCCTACAGGTTTCTTCCCTATACTAGGTTTTTCCAACCTAAGGTCGCAACATTTGCTCTGATACCAGCTGCGGTGACCCAGCATACCACTGCATGTTGTAGTATACAAGTCGTTGATATGATCTTTGTGAAGGGACTTCTTCACAATTTGCCATATCCCTCAGAGTGGTACAACAGAAACATTGCAGGTCATAACACTCCATACTTTATTACAAACATTGTCTTAACAAGTTGGTATTCTCACAGGTCCTATGAGAACACCCTAAGATACTACTTAAGTACGATTAAAAACTCTTAACAAATATAAAGAGAGCTCAACAACTTATTTAGGTAAGTTCTACGTTGCTCGGCTCTATGATGCTAGGGTATGTCACTACTCCTCCACCTCCGTGTCATCTGGTCCGTAGACTATCCCATAGTCTACTCCTTCCACTCCGTCGGTAAGATCAGGTTCTTCGTAGACCAGCTCATAACTTCCTTCTGGTGCTCCATCGTTGCTGGCCTCCACTTCCGGATCACAGTCTAGCAAGGGTGTCGAAAGAAAGTGAGTGCAGGGGTACTCAGCAAGTTCTAAAAGAGTAAAAAGGTGTTTGATGCACTAGCTACGACCGTTGATCAGGAAATCGCAGGTCAATGCATGTTTTGAGATCATTTCTTCAAAAGGTTGCTTTTATTATGAAAACTATGCCCGTCAGTCTTCACAGGTTGATTAGAACTTCGTGGAGTTCCTTTCCTGCCGCGTTCGCAGTTCCCTTCCCGGAACAGGGAGTGACAGCCACAATTTGATACACTCTGCAGAGGTGCGTTACTTTTCCCACAAGAGATCTCACCCTTTTTGCCATCCGCAGGGACTTGCCCCCGTTCACACTTCCTTTGGTGTGAGGCCAGGTATAAAGATCCAAGCCCACACCGCCTTCTCCGCGACTGCAAACCCACCCTTTTGTCCAACCGTACACCCCCAGTAGACTTCTCCCGATAATACGACTTTACTCACGGTGTACTCCGGACAATCCTTCATAGATCGTAGAGCCATCATCACTAATGGATGGGGATTTAAAAGGCTATCCCAACCTACGGCAGTGCCTCCAACACCCCGCCGGCTCTACCAATCCGTTGGCGTGCAGAAGGGAAAAGATACAGCTGGCTTCCCCAGAGCCATTATAGATCTCATGGTCAACGCGATTTGTACGGCGCTAGAATCACTGGACGGCATTGGTAATTTAATCCTAGGGTGATATAACCCATGCAATGGAACCTCCACCATATCAACACATACCATGGTTCCATTGCCAACCACATAGTCATATTCATAGTTGGAAAGTAACATTTTATTTGCGATGCAGGAATGATAAGTATATAGCTTTGCATTAAAGTAATAGAAAATAATCAAGTTGACATGAGCAAGGGTGAACTTGCCTGTGGACTGCGAGATAGTGCAGTTCAATGCAGTTGATGGAACCTGGACCTCGGGTTCTGTATGAAGCATCATTGTCCGGTAAGGACAATGTTATAAAATCCAAATAATGCAATCATGGATGTATTATTTTATGTTAAATCCCTTTATCCCGCTGAGTTATAGCAATTTAGGGTTAAGTTAAGATTTATGCCTTTGGCAGTAACTTGCAATTGATTTAAAAGTATAAACCATTTTAATTCACACAAAGTACAACAATTCAAAGTAAAACTATTTTACTTGGTGATTCCCTTAATCATTCCAAAAATAATTTGAAATCATAGAGTTACCTCTATAATTTTTGGAATAAAAAGGAATATAGTATTTTTCTTGGAAAAATACCCTTTTTCAATAGAAATGACTTGGAATAGTAGAATTTCATTTTGAAATGTTTGAAAATAAGTATTTGAACTTAGGGATTTCTATTTTCGTGCCCTCGGTTCCTTAGTTGTGCTCAGTTTTCCCCAGCTCCTTAGTTTTTCCTCAGTTTTCCCCAAGACCTTGTCTGAAACCATCACAGATGCTGTAACGGCCGGTTGCCCGATGGTTGACCGTTATCTTCTGACTAGTGGGGCCACGTAGAGCCCGCAAAGACACGTCAGACCATCCATCTTTGTTTGACCGTAAGCATCGCTGTATCCCTGACCAAAACACGCACGAGTGGGGCTTCGGTATATCGAATGACAAGTGGGCCATGGCGCTGATACAAGGGGCAATACACGGGTAGGAATAGATTTTTAAACGGAGCTCTACAGCGATGGGACGGAGGAGGTGGCCTGCGGAGTGCCGAGATGAGATCGACGTCCACAAAGAACTGCATGAGGCGAGACCAGACGCATTAGATAGATATGAACTAGACGCGTTTAACCATGCAAAGAAGAGAAGAAATGGTCAATGACATCGACGACTACCTCAAAACTTTGACTGACCGTGTCCGACACGAACGCGAGCAATGTAGAGAAAACTAGTGTCTCTCCTTTCTGGCGTGTATAGATGGGTGCTAGAAGAGTGTGGTGGCGAAGGGAAAGACCTCGCGGTGGTCTGTGGCGTCCAACATAGCGGGGCGGCGTGGCCGTGCCCACATCGGCGTGGATGCATGTTCGGCATTGGCATCAGCATATATGTTCGGCATTGGCCTCGGTGGTATCTCTGGTGTGTCAGTGATCGAATGAGGGGACGGGATTGAGGGTGCATCCCGACGGTGACCAAGCAGTGGCGTCGAGCATAGCCGTTCTGACCATGCCGATATCGGCATCGGCAAAGTTTGGAGGCTGTGGTGCTCGAATCAAGGAGGGATTTGTTTCTTGTACGCCAAAAGTGATTTGAAACAAGTTTCGTGTTGAAGGTTAGGTAACGAAAGTTTGTAACTAAGCCCAAAATTATACTAGCGCCATGGTGAGGTTCTTTTTGATAGAGCTATACGGTTGGGCAAACTTTTTTGACACTTTTTAGATAGGGTTCCTTGTTGTTACACGTATGGCATCATGTATGGCAAATTTGGGATCATTTGGGGATGTTCGAAAAAATCACTTTGCTTAAACGCATGCCGTTTCGTCTCACTGAAACCAGCTTTTCTAACAAGGTGATTTATTCTACCTCCTCTAAATGACCTCAAATTTCATACAGCTGATCTTCTATAAATAGATAGATAGATTGTTTCGTTTTTATATTTTTCGAACTTTTTATTTCCCTTTATAATATCCAATTGATTTTCAGGTCAAAACCTCGAAAAATAGCATCATGTATGGCATCATTTTCGCCAGAAATTTCAAATTTTGTGAAACTTTCCCTTTTAGATATTCCTTGTTGTTATAGATATGGCATAATGTATGCCAAATTTGGTTAGGTCTCACTGAAACCAGCTTTTGTAACAAGTTAGGTTTTTTCGACCTTCTCAAAAGGGATTTTTTTCTACCTTCTCTAAATGACCTCAAAAATCATACAGACGATCTTCTATACAAAGATAGGTAGATTGTTTCGTTTTTACATTTTTTGAACTTTTATTTCCCTTTATAATACCCATTTGTTTTCAGGTCAAAACCTCGAAAGTTAACATAACTAGATGGTGAACCCTTCCAAACTTCAAATACAGAGATAGATAGATTGGTTCGTTTATCATTTTTACCGTGAATAGTAATGGCTACAAGAAATCGGTGATGGTCTATCATTTTTTGCGTGAAAAGTAATGGATACAACAAATCGGTGATGGTTTATCATTTTTTGCGTGAAAATTAATGGCTACAACAAATCGGTGATGGTTTATCATTTGGGATTTTCGTGAAAATTAATGGCTACAACAAATCGGTCACGGTTTATCATTTTTTGCGTGAAAATTTATGGCTACAACAAATCGGTGATGGTTTATCATTTTTTGCGTGAAAAGTAATGCCTAAAAGAGTTTATAATTTTTAGCGCGTGAAAATAAATACAGAAAACCGCCCTTTAGCATACTTAGAGAGTGGAAGGTAACCGCCGACAGAGAGAGAGAGAGGGGTTATCCTGCCCGTTAGATCATACGATCAACGGTCGGCGGGCACGATCCGCGTGACATGGGCTAGACCAATCAGGGCAATGTTGCACGTGTGAGAGAATTTGTGGAGGGAGAGGGCAAAACTGAGTAGTATCAAGAAACCAAGGGCACCTATGTAATAAACAGACTAAGGGATTCAAATATGAGATTTAAAAAATGGAAAATGCGTGTTTTGTAGAATAAAACCCATCTTGGCCTATCTCAAACTATTTGCAATACAAATATACATGAGTGTGAGAATTGTGGCCTCATTTAGACAAAGTATGTTTTGGGGAAAGCTGTTTTGGGAAGGGCTTATTGTGGAAAACCATGCACCTTCATAGCTACTAGGTGATTTGAGAAGGCCTTTGAGAAGTGGCAATTTGTGGTAAAACTTGATTTATCTATGACTTATCTATGTTTTGAGAACTGGCAATTTGTGGTGAAGACTCCATGAGTATGTGCCACTATTTTTCGGAATTTTTGCACATTAAATGACTCATTTAACTAGTTAATCCCATTTGTTGACTGTCTATTGACCAGCTACTTGAGGGTAAAACTGAGCATATTGCACTAGCCAGTATTAGCACTCAAGGGGAAAACTGAGCACACAAAAAATGCTAGTATAATGCTCGAGGTTATACCTGAGTATATCTAAATTTCCAGGGTTAGACTCGAGGACGCGTGTTGCGGTGCAGAAATGAAAGACGTGCAATATTTGACGCGTAGACGCCGGTCGCGGTGCAGAAGTCGAAGACGTGCAATCGTGGACGCGTGGCGCATTGCAGAAGTCCAAGACGTGCAGACGTGTAGCGGTGGACGCGTAGGACGCGGGTCGCATTAACCACCCCTTGCCTTTATAGACACGCCTCCTCCCACTATCTCTGTCACTCTCACTCGCCTACGCAACGCCGCCTCTCTCACGTCCCATCATCTTCTCCAAAGCAAAAAAACCCTCTCCCTCTCCCTCTCCTCTGCCGGCGAGATGGACAAGGAGAATGCCAATCCCATCGTCCACAGCGCCGTCGGCTCCAAGCGCGACGCCTCCCTCTTCGACGCCGTCCCCTCAACGGACGTCGCCGCCGTCCCCTCAACGGACGTCGCCGCCGCCTCCGCCGGTGCATCGGAGGCTGCTGCCGCCGGTCGCGGTCAGATCCCGCTGGGATGGGACCCCTACGAGCCGGTGCCGTACGTCCCGCCCCCGAACCGCTACGACACCTCCATAGAGGACCCATGGAACGAGGTAACTACGGTTTGCTTCCTTTTTTGTTCCCCATTCCTTTTTGAACCCTATTTGTGCTGGTGTAGATGGATCTGTGGATGGATGAGTATTGGGCTAATATTTGCGCCGATTTTATTCCATTTTGCTTTGATCCCTCCTTGATTTCGTTCAAGATTTGGGTTTCGGCCGTTCGGTTAATTTATGCAAGTAATAATGGGATCTCAATCAGTTAATTTATGCAAGTAATCATAGGATCTCAATCAGTTATTTTATGCACGAATCAAAAGATATCAACCGTTTAATTTTGCAAATAATCTGGAATGTGTTCAAGTTCAGATCTGGAATCTGTTTCTTTGCCTATGATGAATCGGTGGGCACAGATTTTTACAGGGAGGGTTCAGCGAACCATTTCTGTGTACAAATCTGTTGTGCATGAGCTTTGGTTCGCTTACACCGTCCCTGTAGACATATAATCGTGTCCACTCTAACTGAGGCTGCCTCTGTTTTTCCTAACTTTGTTATCATGCACGTTTGCAACTCATTCACTAATAAATTCCCGTTTGATATGGATCAGCTGTACGGCAGCGACGTCGGCAATGACGACGAGCACCATGACGTCAAGACTCGCCAAAGCCGCGGAGGCTGCAGGTCGGCTAGTATGTCTCCTACCTCGACGTCGCCAAGGGTGTCTACAGGTGCCCCTTCGCACTAGGAGGCTCGGCGGCACCGACTTCAGCTGCGTCCTCACGCATGCCGAGAACATCGGCCACAACAACCCCAAGGTCGGCGCGACGCAGCACCCCACCTCCTTCCGCGCCTAGCACTTGGCGCTCGGCATGCAGCTCCGCAGCATCCACCGGGTGGAGATCTCCGGCGGGCGCATGCCTCCGCTCAAGCCCAAGGCTCCCAAGGGGAGCAACAAGTGGAGGCATAGGCAGATGGGGTAGGCGGAGTCCTGGACGTGTGCTGCTGCTGCCTCCTCCATTTTGTTGTTGGGATCCCTTTGTTGTTAGCTAGGGATCCCTCGTTGTTATGTTGTTAGTATGATGGTGTCAGATCGCTGTGAAGAACCTCGAACCCTACTATGTTTGGCTGCTGAATGCAGCTTATTATCTATATTATCTATCCCTATTCTACTATATGACCTTGTGAATTTATCGTACATTCCCTGTAGATTTGCTTCTAGATTTAACTACATACATATGGACCAGATGGAGTACTAGATTGGGCTCCCTACTAGATTTGCTGCCATATTGGGAAAACAACCAGGGCCAAAAGGCACAAATAATAATTGAAGAAAGACAGAAATGCAAGCTTCTCTAGATTTGATACTAATTATGTGAAAAAGGCGAGAGAAGGAGGCGTAAAAGGTACTCTTAAAAGGGAAATGCCAATGGCCGAGAGAGACAAAACCAGCCTCCTGCTCACGTGCAACCAAACGCTATCTCGTCCTGTCCCACGCGGTCCCTTTCTACCAGCCCCACGCGACGCGGGCCCACACGACGCGGCCCCACACGTCAGCACGGAGCGGTCAACTTAACGGGAATCCTGCCGTCTGAGCTGCCTTCTGCGGGTTTCAAACAAGCACTTGGGGAAAACTGAGGAAAAACTAAGGAGCTGGGGAAAACTGAGCACAACTAAGGAACGGAGGGCACGAAAATAGAAATCCCTTGAACTTATCTGAGATTTTTCCTTGAATTTTAAATACAAGGAAATAATAGTTTAAAATTCCAAGTTATTATTTAAATTCTTAAAATTCATTATTTTGAATTTGTTTCATAAATTCCATTTCATATTTTATTCTTGTTAAGATTTATTTTTCATTCATTAATCCAATTTTTAATGGATTTTTAGAGTTGTATTTTATTTATTAAAAATTGGTAAAGTTCTGGCCTTTTCTTAATTATTAAAAGACAAAAATGCCCCCTGGCCCCTGTTGGGCCAGCCCATTTACCTAAAGCCCAGGGACAACCCATTAAGGCTTGTCCCTTATGGGTCGGTGGCGCTGAACGGCCCACCTCACTCACTCACTCGGCCCTCTCTCGCTCTTCGTCTCTAACCCTAGCCTCCTGCGACGCCCGTGGCGATGGCGTCGCCGCCATGGCCGCCGCCGCGCTCCGGCCAGCTCCGTGCTCCCCCGCCGTAGCCACCTACCAAATCAGAACCGCCGCGTGCAGATCTATCGATCTGTCCGCGTGGTTTTCCCCTTCTCTTCCTCTCCTGGCGAATCGCCTCCGTTCTGGATCTCATGGAGAATCACCTCGACGAACTCCGGCGAGCGCTCGTCCTCGCCGACGATGATTGTGCCCCTGAGGTTGACCTGGCGCAGGTGCTGCTCGCAGTACTCGTGCCGTCGCCTCAGGTGCATCTGCTACGGTGGTGTTGGGTTCGCCGGCGTAACGTCGGCGCCTACCCTAGATTTGCAGCTGTTAGGGCCGTGCGAGCACTGCCTCGCCATGCCCTAGCTTCTGCTTCCAGGCGCAAGTAAGTACTTCACCTCCTCCTTCTCTTCTGTGCGCCTCCCTTGCTACTGTTCTTCTTCCTCCTCATGCTCTGTTGCTCTTTGGTGATCCTGTGATCACACAGAGCTATGCCATAGCTGCTTAATCTTCCAGTGCTGCTATCTACTACAAGCTCATGGCCAAATTACCAGTTACTGGTACTGGCCAGTGTTGCTTTGCTTGCGATTCATGCTTTACTTGCTTCTCTGCTGCTCCTAGCATGCTCTGTACTTGCCATGCTCTGCTGTGCTTGCTTATGAGCTTGCTATGCCATGCTATACTTGATTATGGCTTGCTTGTGCTTACTGGCATATCATGCTTGCTTGTCTAGGTGTACTTGTGATGCATCAGTGACACTTGTGTGTGCCAGTGGTGCTTGTGATATGCTTCTGTGCATCCTATGCAAGCTAGTGATCCATTGGATCATTCTTTGCTTGTTGGCTAGCTTCCCTGTGTAGCTTGGCTTGATTTAATTGATCCATTTGATCAATTCAATGTCAGTGATGGCTCACTGATTAATTCTGTGGCTAAGTGATTCAATTTCCTTGTGATGCTGATGCTCAAGCATCACTATGTTGTTGCTTACTTGTGCTGTTGCTCATTCAAGCTACTGGACTTGCTCCAGTGGCTATGCTGCAGTGATTAAATTGTGTTGCCTTATATTATGCTTCTGTCAGTACTAAGCATGGATCTGTGATAAATTCATGCTTGTATTAATTAAGTTATGATGAACTGCTTATGCAGTTATGATTTAAATGACTTGCTTGCAAATGATTTGGCTATTCATGATTGTTTTTCAAGCAAATGAATCTGAATCCATTCTTGGATAATGATGTGCTATAGTTGGTTTTCTTTTAATTGGTGCTAAGTGTGATGTGACCTCAGTAGCCTTGCTACTGATTGGTTGCTCACCTATTTAGTTAGATCTTGTGGCTACTCAACCTTTGCTTGCATATTTGGGGATCATACTTAGATATGAATGCCAATATGCTTGCCTGATGAAAATCTAGGGTTTTCTGATGGTTCATAGCTTAGGGTTTACTGTGTAGTCTTTATTAGCTGCTAATCCTTGCAATTCATCTACTGGTGCTATCTGTGCATCTGATCTGGCTATTGTGTGCATCGGTGCATGTTTGCTAGATTCTGTGTACAAGATCTGTATGTAGATGCTTTCTATTTTTAGTAGCTTTTTGACTGGCAGTAATCCTTGGTGAAAACCAAGTGATGATCTACCCTATTGAGCATCTGCTCATTCCCATGCTTATATCATGCATATATGATGGATCAGATCCATTGGATCTGTCCAGGAACTTGGTATACCTTGTTCCAGCTCCTAGATTGAAATATTTGGTTGTTGCAGACTTGGGGTTTTTGTGCACAGCCCTTCACCTCCGGGGCCGGTTGAGCTTCTCAGGTCACCATGATTCCTGGGGCTAAGTGGTTGTGTTGGTTTCTGTTCTTGAGTATGAACTGGATGAACTGGTGCTGGTTCTTGCTTCACCCTTACCTGGTGATTTGCATATGTGGTCGACTGTCATGGTTCTAGGGGTTGTGTGCTATTTATATGGTCTCTACTTCTTCCTTGGCCATGACACACAAGCCTGGTTACTTTATGACTCACCCCTTGCATTGCCTTGCTGTTGCTTGGCTAGCAACAGCCTTCATATGGTGAAACTTGAGCCCCTGTGGCTTGCTCGGTGTTGGTCTGCCTATGCCTATCTTGTGCTGTCCAGAAATTTGGACAAGCACAAGTGTGCTGTGACAGTTTCACTGTCCAAACTGAATTTTGTGTTATTTCTGCTAACTGTCTAAACTGAACTTTGCTAACACTTGTATTCTGGTCTAGTATTTGCTCTTTGTTTTGCAGGTTTGAATTATGGCCAGAAGAGCATCCTCAAGCCACTTAGTTTAGGTTTAGTTTAGAATAAACTTGTAATTTTTCCTTTTCTTTTATTTCTGATTATTATGTCTCAATTCTTGTATCAAGAATATTGTAAAGACTTTGTAATTTGTGTTGTATATCAATAAAGCTCAAGTTTTGGTTTATGAGCTTTCGTATTATGTAATGTATATATTCTTGATTAAATATTGTATTTGATATTCACTTTGAAATTCAAAGTAATTTGAATTTATATATTGTTTTTGAATTTTGAATTCATTGTTTATATTGTGTGATGTTTATAGTTAAATGTTTAACACTTATCAAATGCAATCATTCCCCAAAGTAACAAGATACAAAAAGAGATCATGTCGAAATTTCCCTAACTCACATTGCCTAACCCTAAGTGCAAAAATGAGAGAGAACCTCGATCCCTCTTAGGTTTAGTTGCAATAAGGCGCGAAAATTTCCCCCGTTTTGCGATGAAATGCACATCCCATTTCTAAATCTACCCTTCGTTGTTCCTATGTTCTGGGTTATTACACATATCTATGATAACGGTGTTGCTCGCCATCAACAAGGCTTCAGTACGAGCAACACATGAACAACAAGTAAACAAGATACTGCCTAGATCGCAAGATTCGATCTAGGCAGCATAGCGCTTACCCGGGAGAAACCCTCGAAACAAGGGGTGGCGATGCGCCTAGATTGGTTTGTTGCGAACGTGATCGTCCTCCTTCTCAATAACCCTAGATACATATTTATAGTCCGTAGACTTTCTAACTTGGGAATAAACCCAACCGTGTACGAGCTAAACTCTATCTCTTAATTCTAACCGACACGTAACCTACTACAATTTACAGATACACGGGCAATCTAACCCAAACTCTTGTACAAGGCCGATTCATGAATATTTTCCGTGCATATTCTCCAAGCCCATCTCAATCACGGCCCACCTCCTGACTTGATTAAAATCTGGTGATAACAAAACCAAACTATAGCAAAACAATTGTTGTTTAACCACTTTTTTATAAGACTATTGTTTACTTTTTGTAATTTTTCTGTTGTAATAGTACATATATTTTGTAAGCGGAGTGAGAGATTTTGTTGCAATACTATGTATGAGACTCGAATCAGTCGTAGAGTGGCAATTTTGTCGTAAATATTGAAAAGGTCAGGCCCAAAGAAACATACATTTTCGGGTTAACTGGGGGATTAAGGACTGCGGGTTGAGTTTACAAAAACTAGGGAACAAAACGCAAAATTTGTATCACGGTTGATTCTGTACGTTGGATTGTGATCAGATGGCGCGGAGGGACGACCGATTTTTTTTCTCCATATCCCCAAAAAGAATTATGAAATGGAAGTAAATCATCGGTACAGGAAGACTTTGCCCGGCCCCACACGGACAATCGGGAGAGGATGGCGCGCAAATGCAGAAAAGTTTTTTTTTTTTTTTAGAATACGTTTGCAGAAAAGTTGGGAGTATCGCGAAGCAACTTACGGGCGAATCGGAGCTAGACGTGCGCCGCGCGCGCGTCGGTCACCGTCTACGCGGCCGCTACATTATCGCACGTCACGGCACACGAGGTGGTTAACCACCGGCCGGAACTCCCACGCCGCCCCTCCAGCAGTCGAGCGGCCGCCACGTGTTGACCCGTCACTGGTTACTTCAACACGTGAGCCATGCAGTGGCCGCCATGCCGGTCGACGACTCCGAGCCGGCGACAGCTTCGTCGCCTTCCGTCACACGCGTCCGCCACGTGCGCGCCGCGGGAGCCGACACGTCTGCACTTCGTGCTCATTTTCTCTTCCGACCGAAGGTATAAATAGAGAGCACGCGGGAAACTCGCTCCTCCGCTTCACCAAACGCGTACGGAAAGCTAAGCTTGAGCAGAACCGATCTAGTAAAGCCGCAGACATTCATACAGATTCATCCGCAGGAGCGAATGAACGAAAGCTGAGATTGCGCGATGAGGCCTGAAGCTGCAGGACCACGGAGGATGGCGTCCATGGAGCGGGAGCCCAAAGCGCTCTCCCTCGACGAGCTCAAGTACGCCAGGGTACGTACGCCAGACACCCATCGATCCTACGCACCTTTGCTTGACATGATCTTTCTCTCCCCCATCTCTAAATATTTCTCATGTACGTATCAACTTATATATGCAGGAGGCAGCGCTCTATGTCCTGAGAACGCACACCTCGGAGGACGCCGTCCGGATCTTCACCGATGGTCTCAAGCCGGTGCTCGGCGTCAGGAAGAACTCCATGGCCGCCGACTCCGAGGACGACGACGACGGCGACAACGGCTATGAAGACGATGACTTGTTTAATCCCGACGCGTTTGACGATGACAGTTTTCGCCACCAATATGGACGCACCGACGACGAGGAGCGAGACGTTGCTACCGCACCCTTCTAATTTAGATTAGTGGAACCACCTGCGAGTTATTAGCTTCATCTGTACATATAGATATTCTTAAACTAGTAGCTAAAGACAGATAATTTTTTGACTGAATTTTGTACACAAATATGGATTCTTTTTTCGCGAGATACACATCAATTCCATTTTACGCGGCATGTTCACCAGCCTTTCTCCTTTGAAATGCGTCAGAATGGAAATATGGAAAATATCATACCCATCTCATACAGTATTTTTCTTTTATCTTAGATTCGTCAACATTAATTAAAATTTAGATGTATAGTTGTCGACAAGCACCTACACCAACAGCAATAGCGACCCCATAGCTCTATGGGACGAGATTGGCCACAAAACGATCTAGCACAATTTAGAGCTTAGGGCATCTCCACCGGCGCGACGCAAACGGACGCTGAGCGACCATTTGTGTCCGCCGTGATCGGAAATGCGTCTGGGGCCTGTTCCAGCGGGGCGACGCAAAGTTACCGGACTGTCCGCGGAGACGCAAACCTGGCCCAAATATGCGCCAGGTTTGCGTCACGGCGGACGCGCAAAGTGTCCGCTCGCTTCCCCACCGGGCCCGCCTGGCAGCGGCACAACTGCTTCGTCTTCCGCGGTATTACTTCTGGGCGGCGCGCTGCAGCCTTTGCAGGGGCCGCGTTAATGGCGTGCCTCGGCTTCCGCGAGCATGCGCAGCTAGTAGGCGTTGCACTGGCAGACCATTGAAGGCGAGATGGCGTCGGAGCCTTAAAGGGACGCTGTCGGCGCCCATTTCCCCGACCAAAACCATTGGCAAAATCCCACAGTAGCCACCACACCGACGCCATGGGGAAGAAATGCTGGCCGTTCTGGAAGACGAAGAACGACCAGGAGGCTAGCGGCTCGCGTTCCGGCAAGAAAGCACAGGTCGGCCGGTACGTACGCGTTGACCTCGCTCGGCAGCTATGGGAGGAAAACCGGCCGGTACCATGGCCGGACGCGAACTTGCCGGGAGGGGGCTGGTACCTGAACTCCCGGCGCGTGCCGGTCCCCCCCGTGCCGCGCTCGGGCCGACAGCGGCGCGACGAGGTGCGGCGCCGCCGCGCGGTGTTGCCGCCGGATCTGCGGGAGGATCCGGCGTACGCGCTAAACTCCTACAACTGGATTTCCTTCGGGGCGTGGGAGTTCGACGCGCGGCGCCGCGCTGCCTACCTCGCTGACGTAGACTACTTCAAGCGCGAGATCGCCGCCGAAGAAGAAGAGAACGACCACGAGGACGCGGACGAGGACGGCGACGAGGACGAGGACGGCGACGTGACCATGCCGCAGTACGACCACGACAACGGCGGACCGGCGTGGGATCCGGAGAACCAGCCGCCGGACATTTCAGAGGAGGAGGCCATTGCCATGGCACTCGCCAACAGCGAGCAGGACGAGCTCAACGAGCTCGCTTTGTGGGATGGGCTCGCAATCCAGCTCCGCGAGTCAGCGCTCGCGCAGGGGAGGCCGGCGACTCCTCCGGCCACGCCGACGCGTTCCAACGTCCGTGCTCCGCCTGCTGCTCCAGCGTGGGATCCCTGGCCACAGCCTCCTGCCCGTGCGGCGGTACCTCCTCCACCGCCGGCGTACGCGCTTCCATGGCCGACGCCGCAGCTGATTGACCTCGCCAGCGACGACGACCAGTAGACATCGCCTATTTTAGCACCCCTTTCTGGCTTTTTTATGTCCTTTTTATTATCATGTAAATTATGGCGTATGAATGAAAAAAAAATTATGCGTCGTGTCGCTGGAGCCACTCCCCGACGCAAATGGACACCCGGACACTTTCGACCATTTCGCCCGACGCAAACGGACACGACGCGTCCGTTTGGACGTCCGAAATGCGTCGCGCCGCTGGAGATGCCCTTAGTAGAAAAAATAGCCCAGCTTCCCCACGTGCGTGGGGGAGCCGGCACCTCCACCACATAAGATTTTGCGCGTGGGACACCTGATATTCGCACACGTCCAGTCTCCCTCCCGATCCGCCTCGTACCCTGTTGGATCATCATCGCCGCCATCACAGTCGCCTTCCGCACCTGCCTCCTACTCATCCACCCAATCATTGCCAACGACGTCACCGCCATCTCTGACAAACTCCTATTGTGGTTCCGTCGTGGTTGGGTTGGAACAGCCGACGGCGTCGCCGTTTCCTCCATGGCCTAAAGGGAACCGTCTTACGATGCCATCGAGCCTCTGCCTCTTTTGCCTCGGCGAGCATACGCAATCATTCTGCTCTTCTGCGGTGTCCCTCATCGACCCCCCGACTCACCAGCACAACAACGACAGATGGGAGCATCATTTGTTCGCCCCGCCCACCAGTGGCGGAGCGTGGCCAGCAACCAAGGAAGGGCCGACGTGTAAGATAGTACTGTACAAAGCTAGGACTGAAGCATATATGGGCCAATATAGTAAGTGTGCCTAGCAAGGAGCACGAATACTAAGATTTGATGTCCCAAATACACTGCTAAACGAGAAGTTTAATTTTAAAAGACTGGGCCAGCGCCCGGTATGGCCTCCAAGAGGCTCCGCCCTGCCGCCCACAACGTCTTCAGCGTTTTGCCGAAGTGGACATGCATACGATAGAAGTTAGCCCACACCGAGGCCCAGCAGGTGCCCCTGGGGGGTGCGGGGGGCTTCGCCCCCCGCGGTACGGATCGTTGCCACCGTCTATATATATTCTCTGTAAGCCGCCGCTAGGGTTTTGTCGCATCATTGTACACCCACGGCGTTTGTAAACACCACCGAAATAGTGAAGTTTTGCTGGCTGGCGCCCGTGGTTTTTCCCTTGTGTGTTGCAAGGGTTTTCCACGTTAAAATCTCGTGTCCCCTGCAGTGTTTTATTTTTCGTTCTTCGTTTATTGTGCATCTCGATTTTAACAAGTGGTATCAGAGCCCGTGTTCTTTGGATCTAGGATTTACGAGATGTCGTCACTGAAGTTCGATCTACCGCAGCTGGACTACACCACGAGATTTGCTTTGTGGCAAGTGAAGATGATGGCGATTCTCCCCCAATCTTCAGATCTGGATGAAGCGATCGATGCTTTCGGCGAGAAAGCGAAGGATACCTGGACCGATGCGGAGAAGCGGAAAGACCGTAAGGCTTTATCGTTGATTCAACTCCATCTGTCCAATAATATTCTGCAGGAAGTGCTACAGGAGAAAACCACCGCCGAGTTATGGGTTAAACTAGAGGAGATCTGTTTGTCCAAGGATCTCACGGGCAGATTGCACGTGAAGATGAAGCTGTTCTCGCATAAGTTGCAAGAGGGAGGTTCGGTAATGAATCACCTATCTTCCTGGAAAGAGATTGTTTCTGATTTGCAGTCTATAGAAGTTAAGTATGAGGATGAGGATTTAGGTCTTCTTCTTTTATGCTCGCTGCCTAATTCTTTCAGTAATTTTCGTGACACCATATTATTGAGCCGCGACAAACTAACTCTCACGGAAGTTTATGATGCTCTCCAACAAAAGGAGAAAATGAAATCTATGGTGCAGGCTGAAAGTTCGTCCTCCAAGTCGGAGGCATTAGAGGTCCGTGGCAGGCCTGAGCAACGAGATAACTACTACCACAACAACAAAGATAAGAGCAAGGGCGACAGAGGTCGCTCAAAGTCCAAAGGACGTGACAAGTTCTGCAGGTATTGTAAGAAATCTAACCACAATATTGATGATTGTTGGAAGCTGCGGAACAAGGAGAAAAGGAACGGAACTTACCAACCGAAAAATAATGATGGTAATGGTAAGGCTGCTGTTGTCACCGGTAAGGGTGAGGCTGCTGTTGTTGCTGGTAATTATGGTAGTGATAGTTCTGATGGAGATTGCTTAGCTGTTTTGGCTGCATGTGTTTCACGTGATGATGAATGGATTCTTGATACTGCATGTTCGTTTCATATTTGCTGTAACAAAGATTGGTTCAGTTCTTATGAGTCTGTGCAGAGTGGAGATTTTGTGCGTGTGGGGAATGACAACGAATGCAGCATTGTTGGCATTGGTTCTGTTCAGATCAAGACCCATGATTGGATGACACGCACGTTGACAGGAGTGAAACACATACCCTCCATGGCGAGGAATTTGATCTCTTTGAGTACCCTTGATTGTGACGGGTACAAGTACAAAGGTGGGAACAAACTTTTGAAGGTATCATCAGGTTCTCTCATTATTATGATTGGTGATATGAATTCTGCGAAATTATATGTCCTTAGAGGTAGCACTTTGCCTGGTATTGTCGCCGTTAGTTCTGATGAATCTAGTAAGACTAACCTTTGGCATAAGCGTCTTGGACATATGAGTGAGCTTGGCATGGCAGAATTGGCAAAGAGAGAGCTAATTGATGGCTACGATTTAGGTAAGCTTGAGTTCTGTGACCACTGCATCTTTGGTAAGCATAGAAGAGTAAAATTTAATGCTTCCGTTCATACAACCAAAGGCATTTTAGATTATGTACACGCTGATGTTTGGGGTCCGTCCCGTAGAACTTCTAATGGTGGTGCTAATTACATGCTTATCATTATTGATGATTACTCAAGAAAAGTGTGGCCATATTTCCTGAAACATAAATCTGATGTTTTTAATGCTTTTAAGAAGTTGAAAGTTATGGTAGAAACCCAAACTGAAAAGAAGGTTAAGATACTCCGTACTGACAATGGTATGGAATTTTGTTCAAATGAATTTGATGAGTTTTGCAGCAATGATGGGATGGTAAGACATCATACCATTCCGTACACCCCTCAACAGAATGGCGTGGCTGAACGCATGAACAGGACCATTATTTCGAGGGCTCGCTGCATGTTGTCTAATGCAAAGATGCATAGAGGTTTTTGGGATGAAGCAGCCTCCACCGCATGTTATCTCATCAACAGGTCACCTTCTGTTCCACTTGATAAGAAAACTCCAATTGAGGTATGGTCTGGTTCGCCTGCTGATTATTCAGATTTGAGAGTTTTTGGTTGCACTGCTTACGCTCATGTTGATAATGGAAAGTTGGAGCCAAGGGCTGTTAAGTGCATCTTCCTTGGTTATGGTTCAGGAGTTAAGGCATATAGATTATGGAATCCTGAAACTAAGAAAATTATGTTGAGCAGGAATGTCATTTTTAATGAGGCGGTTATGTTTAATGATAGTCCGTCTACTGATATTTCTGATGCTATTGATTCTCCTGATGTTTCTAATGATGAGCAGCACAGAATTGGCGTGCAGGTGGAGCACGCAAAGGAGAATGAAAATGTGGTTCCTGAAACCAACAATGATGATAATGATGTTCCACCTTCACCACCTATTGTTCAGCGACAAGGACGGTCTATTGCTGCTGACCGCCCTAAGAGAAATATTGCACCTCCTACCCGATTAATTCAAGAATGTGATATTGTTGATTATGCTTTGAGTTGTGCTGAACAGGTGGAGCATGATATTGAACCAGCTACATATACTGAAGCCATTGCTTCGGTTGATAAAGAGAAGTGGGTAGGTGCGATGCAAAAAGAGATGCAATCGCTTGAGAAGAATGGCACATGGGATGTTTTGCACTTGCCTAAACAAAAGAAGGCTGTCCGCTGCAAGTAGATATTTAAAAGAAAGGAAGGTTTGTCTCCAAATGAGCCTCCACAGTTTAAGGCAAGGTTAGTAGCAAAAGGTTTCAGTCAAATTCCAGGTGTTGATTATAATGATGTATTCTCCCCGGTTGTGAAGCATAGTTCTATTCGTGCTTTCTTTGGTATTGTTGCTATGCATGATCTTGAGCTTGAGCAGCTAGATGTAAAGACTGCTTTTCTGCATGGTGAGTTGGAGGAGGAGATATATATGGACCAACCTGAAGGTTATGTTGTGCCTGGTAAGGAGGATCTTGTTTGCAAATTAAAGAGATCCTTTATGGTCTGAAACAGTCGCCACGACAGTGGTATAAAAGGTTTGATTTATTTATGCTTACACATGGTTTTGAGAGATCTCAGTATGATAGTTGTGTGTATATCAAGTTTGTTAATGGATCACCTATTTATTTGTTGCTATATGTTGATGATATGTTGATTGCTGCCAAGAGCATGAAAGAGATCACTATTTTAAAGAATCAATTAAGTACTGAGTTTGAGATGAAGGATCTTGGTCCTGCTAAGAAAATACTAGGCATGGAAATTAAAAGGGACAGGATGTCTAGTTTGTTGTTTCTTAGTCAGGAAAAGTACATTGAGAAAGTTCTTCATCGTTTTAATATGCATGATGCAAAGTCAGTTACTACTCCTATTGCTTCGCATTTCAAGTTGTCAGCTTTGCAATGTCCTAGCTCTGAAGATGATATTGAGTACATGTCTCGAGTTTTCTACTCTAGTGCTGTTGGTTCCTTGATGTATGCCATGGTTTGTTCAGGTCCTGATCTGTCATATGCTATGAGTTTGGTCAGTCGATACATGGCTAATCCTGGTAAAGAACATTGGAAAGCTGTTCAGTGGATTTTCAGGTACCTTCGCGGCACATCAAAAGCTTGCTTGAGGTTTGGCAGGATTGGTGAGGGGCTCGCCGGATATGTGGATTCAGATTATGCTGGCGATTTGGATAAGAGAAGATCCCTCACAGGTTATGTGTTTACTGTTGGTGGATGTGCTGTTAGCTGGAAGGCTACTTTGCAGGATGCTGTTGCACAATCTACTACTGAGGCTGAGTACATGGCTATTGCTAAGGCAGGTAAAGAGGTTGTTTGGCTGAAAGGTTTATATGCTGATCTTTGTGGAGATAATTCTTGCATTAAGTTGTTCAGTGACAGTCAAAGTGCTATTTATCTTACTAAAGATCAGATGTTCCATGAGAGGACAAAGCACATTGATATTAAGTACCACGCAATCAGAGATGTGGTTGCAAAAGGTAAAGTGAAGGTATGCAAGATTAGTACTCATGATAATCCTGCTGATATGATGACTAAGCTCGTCCCTCGTGTCCAAGTTTGAGCTTTGCTCAAGCTTGGTTGGTATAACTGTTTAGCCCAAGTGGCTATTGGCGCCAGCAAGTGTTTTCTTTGTTGATTCAGGTGATTGTTGAAGTTCATGCTACAAGGAATTTGTCTCAAGGTGGAGTTTGTTATATTGTGATCCAAATTCCAAGAAGAGGCTAACTTCTGATGAGCGGAGCGAGGCCCGTCGCCGGTAGGCTTGGGCCGAGCGAAGCGAGTCTGAAGTTAGCCCACACCGAGGCCCAGCAGGTGCCCCTGGGGGGTGCGGGGGGCGAAGCCCCCGCGGTACGGATCGTTGCCACCGTCTATATATATTCTCTGTAAGCCGCCGCTAGGATTTTGTCGCATCATTGTACACCCACGGCGTTTGTAAACACCACCGAAATAGTGAAGTTTTGCTGGTTGGCGCCCGTGGTTTTTCCCTTGTGTGTTGCAAGAGTTTTCCACGTTAAAATCTCGTGTCCATGCAGTGTTTTATTTTTCGTTCTTCGTTTACTGTGCATCTCGATTTTAACACATACGATAGAAGGTACTATCTAGCCGATGACATCTATCCTGCATTGTGTACATTTATGCATACAATCACCGACTCTGCTACAGACAAGAGATCTTATTTTGCTTTATTTTGCTCAATGCCAGGATACATGCCGAAAGGATGTCGAGCATGCATTTAGTGTGCTCCAACAGTGTTTGCCATTGTTCAGTACTCTGCTCTCTTACCTGGCCAGAGTCTCATATGTAAGAGGTGATGAATTGTTATTTGATCACGTAAAACATGATCATAGAGAGTGAACGAGAAAAACCATCGATTGATTGATGACAAACCATTTGATCATCAGGAACCTCTTTCCCAACTTAATCAGGTGATAGCTCAATTCGATGCTTTCCTCGCAATGCATCAAGAAATCTGAGATACATATGTTCATACTCCACTTTATAATGATGTAGTTGAACATTTGTGGGAGAGACGAAGAATTGTGTGATTCTTGAAAACGTTCAATCGCAATTCATTCTAACCCTTGTAATAATTGAATTTATGTGCTTGGATTAGTTTATTGTTTAAATTATTTTTTAGAACTATCCAAGATCTTGCAATTTTGCAAAAACGAAAACTCCTCTTTTTTTTTGTAGGGCTGCCGTATTGGGATAGCCGGTGTGGGATGGCCATCCCCATACCAAAGGACCTTTTGCCGACGCTGCTGTCGGGGTTATTTGGGGCGCTCCACTGGAGATGCTTTGAATAGTAGTATTATCAAATTATCAAATTTAATTATTTTTGTACAATCCTATTGTAAATTATGTACAAGAATTGTTTTTCACTAAAGTTTCTATTTCTATGTGTTGTGATAGGATAACACTACCACCTCTCCTTTCATTAGTTGTTGTGGCACATCAGCCATTTGACAATCTGACATGGATGATATATAACTATTTATGACACTTCTAGTGTAGATAACCCAAAGTATGTTAAACAACTGATATATAAAACAATACCTTTTTGAGGGGTATGTTCATTGTTTTTTTTTCATACCGGTTATCTTTTTTCCGTCCGATTCTCTCCCCCGACTCCAACACCCTATAATCATTTTTCTATGAGAAATTGTTTGTTTTACCTTCGCAGCTACTTTATAATCTTCCTTTATTGTAGACATAAAATTTGTTTGCCACTGTACTTCTAGTTCCATTGTACATATAGGTTTGAAATTTTATTAGATGAGGGATGAAGATACCCAGCATGAGGTACCTATATAAGACTGTATTGATTTTTTTTAATGTTTAAAGATCATCGAGTGCCCTTACTTGATTATACACGTTTCCCGCTACTTATGATTGTAGTATTTATTTGTTGGGTTGGATTAGGTGTTCGTCCACTGAGAACTAAGTTATATGATGTTATTAAATTTTAATTGCAATATGTTACAATTCATGTTTAGCATAAATCACTAAGCATACCTACTTATTTAGAGGTTTTTTTTTACATGTAGAGGTTTTTTTTTCTTGTTACAGCTTCATTTGTAACTATTTTTTCTAGAACCTCAGTTGCTACCGAACTTCCACTCAAATGTCACACCGGCCGGTTTTGCATTCGAATGAATGAAAAAGGCGTGGAGAGAAATTTGGGAAAAAAGATCTAGGGAGCTCGCGTAAGAGCCGGCCGACAGGATCAGACGCCATGCACGCCACACATCCGGGCAGCTGCTTCAGTTGGTGACGTGGCTGCGCAACGTCGGGGCCGCACTGGTTCCAAGTACACCACGTGCATGTTCCCCATTGGTTGTCCGGCCCGCGCGCCGTGCACTTGATCACCGTCGACGGCTGCTGGATCTGGATCGATCCGGTCGATGTCGACGGCCTGCCTCTCGTTCCCACGTGTCCATACCACCGGCGCATGGGAGCGCGACACGTGTGGTGTTCGTTAGCGCTTTCGCCTCGTCTCGCCGACGGCGGGCGAGGTACATCTACACGTACGCGCGCGGCCACTCGCTGCTGTGCTACGGCATACATACATTAGCCAAGACCAAATCGAAGCAAGAAATCGAGTCGTGCGTACGTTGCGTGGTTACATCATAAACTGCACTCTACTTGCAATTGCAGATCGAGATCAGCTGCATCGATCGATGAGGGTCGTGGTTGAGGCTGCTGCACTCAGGAGGATGCCTTCCCTCGAGCGGGAGCCCAAGACGCTCTCCCTCCACGAGCTCAACTGCGCCAGGGTACGCACTCGACTCACCATCCCAGAATACCTGTCGTCAGATCATCCTAGAGACTGGATGAAGTTAGTAATTGCTTTCGTCATTCAGTTGCATCTCACTGATCCACTCTACATTTCTTGCAGGAGGCAGCGTTGTACGTGCTGAGCACGCACTCTTCGCAGGACGCCGCCAGAATCTTCACCCAGGTACCTACGTATACATTTCTCTCCTCCCAATCTATCACAAGTTTTGCATAGACACTAGCTGTGTCTTTAGTTCGCCGTTTCCTTGTGATTTACTCCTACACACGCGTGCCGCAGGGTCTCAAGCCGGTTCTCGTCGCCAGAAGCAATTCCACGGACTCCGACTCCGACGATGACCATGACGGGGACGTGTTTGAGCCGGACGGGGCGTTCGTCGACGCTGATCACGACGGCGCGCGTCGCCTCCGCCACCCGCGTGGCCGCATCGCCAACAAACGGGACTTCGCTACAGCACCCTTCTAATTTAACTATGCTTCGATCAGTCACATGCGAAGTAGCCGCATGTACTAAACCGGTTTCATCTTTGGTGTTGGTACCTGTTTGATTCATATGGATATGGGCTAGCCATGTGAGTTTTGCACCAAGTTTTGCCTAGGATGCGTGGTACCAAAAAGGTACCGCGTGCGTAGAAGAAGATCCATGTGTACATGTTTTGGATGTCATATATATATTGTACAGTTCCTTTTTGTTTTCAGTTAATTTGCATAACTTATTTCTTCTCTTCTTTTGTTTATTTTTAGTTTTATCTAGGTACCGATAGTATGTATAGGCTAGTTTTGGCCGCCTTCCATGGCTAGTTCAGGATCCATTCCAAAAGCTGCTCGGATAATTCCATTACCTTGTGGAACTTAAGAAAAAATTAAAATTTGCTACGCAAAATAACATTTTGTAGATGTGCCAACGGAATTAGTGAGGATATTCAGAAATCGCAACAAAGTGGCATATTGTCATGGCACCCGAAACATGAGTAACCAAATACTGAATTGTGTACTGAACACGTTTGAAAATTAATACCATTTGCCTCTAGATAGTACGTCCACATGACATGAATCCACACTAGATAACTCGATTTCGAATAGGGAATTTTATGCCATTAAAAGTGCAAGGATTCAGATCGAATCATTTTGGAGAAAAGTTGCATTGAATCAACGTAAAATTCATTTGAATTGTCAACTAGGACAACGACTGCTGGCATATCTTGTGTGACCGATGTCGCTTTGAAAAGCAACAGCACCCTCTCTGCGCCGCCAACCCCTCCTCCCCCATGCCAGTCGCCGCCACCGCCTCGCCTAGTAGCACCTGCACGGCGATCCCCGGCGTCGCCTCCGCCCGCTGCACGTTCCACCACCTCTGCCTTTGTTCACGGTGTCCACCACCCACCGTCTCCCGTCCTACCTCCTCGTCCTCCTCTTGAACCGCCGTCGTCGCCTCCCCTGTTCCTCCCCCTGGCATAAAGTCGAACGGCCCCAGAAAAAGTGACGCCCACCGCGTGTTCGACGGAATGCTGACCGAATCCTAGGAGCATTTGGTTTCTTGCCCAGTGTAATTAAACAACGCCCGCCAGGCCCAGGCCGCCACCCGTTCGACGGAATGCCGAAGAGGTGCAAGCGCAGCAAGAAAGCGGTCGTCGATGCCACCGGAGAGGACCGCATCAGCGCCCTGCCTGACGCTATCCTCCAGGTCGTGTTGTCCTTCCTGCCCTCGGACGAGACGGTGCAGACGTGCACGCTCTCCCGCCGCTGGCGTCACCTCTGGAAGTCCACGCCCGCCCTACGCATCCTCTATACTGATCTGAGGTACTGGAGTGTCAAGGAGATGAATGTCTTCGTGAACTACCTCCTGCTCCTCCGTGACCGCGCGCCATTAGATGAGTGCGAGATCAGTTACCGTGGTCAATTCAGCGACGAGGAACACGCTGACATAGTTCGGTTCTCTGGTATGTGGATCCACTACGCCCTGTCACTGTGCCGAGCTCAGGTGGTCAAAGTCAATGTGGGAATCCCCCTGACGCATGGCAACTCGGCTCTCGTCTCACGGTTCCTCAGGAGGCTGGAGCTTCGTGGAGTTAGTTTGTGTGAACATGCTATAGACTTCTCAGGCTGCCCCAAACTGGAGGATCTGAATCTGCGCTATTGCGCAATCAATGGCCACAAGATTTCAGCCCAATCAGTGAGACGTCTAAGCATCATTCAATGTGCTATCAATCTCGATTCTGATACCCGCATACGTATTTCTGCCCCATGTCTCGTATTCTTGCAACTAGATGGTGTTAGAGGAGGTGTTTCTTTGCTTGAGAGCATGACATCATTGGTAACAGCATACATCAGGCTTGGTGGAAGTTACTTGGATTCCTGTTCACATGTAGATTACAGGGATTGTGATGATTGTTTAGCCTATGATGATGATGGTGGTGGTGGTGACGGCAATGGCTGTGTGCTCCTTCAAGGCCTGTCAGGCGCCACCAGTTTAGAGTTGATTACTACCGACCGTGATGTGGTATGCACTCTTCTGTTTTTTACCCCCAAATCTCCTAGTGACTAGTGCTGCTTGCCATGTACTATAATTCTGTATTTGTTCATCAATTGAAATACATTAACACACTGCCAATAATCTCCTTACAATTTGCATTGTCGCCATGGAAAGGTAATTGTTTTTTCATGAGCAAATCTACTAACTTCAATGCATGATAATGAATTTGGATATATCTTCAGATTCATCAGTGAGCCCTCATTCCTTCACTTTCGTCAATTGGCTTGCCATTCCACTACATCAGCTTGTTAACTTCCGTTAGATGGGGGTGCTGGATGATCAACTATAAGTCGATGTGGTGGAATCAAATTAGATATATTTGAGCAAAAGATAAGCAAGTAGGGAGAAACAGCTCAATTCAGCAATCTAGCTAATAGAAAAGTTATGTGGTTCCAGATTTTGGTGACCATTGTAATTGCAGTACGTAGTATTGTTATACCACTTGTTACTACAAAAGTATATGGAACACATGGTTATTTAATCCAATAGAGGGCCTTACCCATAAATCCAAGCATGCTACCATTGAGCAGCCAAAATAAAATTTTACTGTTGATATATTGTAGCACATGTGGAGTTGCATGTGTTTCCAGATTTCGGTGAACATTGTAATTGCAGTACATAGTATTTTTCTAGTACTCATTACTACAAAAGTACATGGAATACATGGTTATTTAATCCAACAAGAAGCCCTTGCCCATAAATCCACCATTAAACTGAGATTTTACTACAGGAGGATCTACTTCAGTAGATCTATGGATTCCTAAGCATATAGGACTTTTTTTTCGCGAAAACGCAAAAAGCTTTGCGTTTCGATTCATTGATAGAAAAAAGAGTTTACATTACAAGCCTAAGACAAGGCCGAGACACCCACACACACACCCGACACTCAAAACGAGACTACAACAAAGTGCCGAAATCCGTCGAGTGCTTAAGATGCTACAGAGAGAGCTCCTCCGCTAAACAGAACCCATGCCGGTGAAAGTCGTTGTGCTTGTGCATCGACGAAATTACCAAGAACCTGCCATCCGCAGCCAAGACGCGTACCACCCGGATCCCGCGAGCCCACCATGGCTCAGCGGGGAGCATTGCTGGTCCGGCCTCAGCCCAGATCCGGGGACGCCGTCGGCGCAGCGGCTAGCTCCCAGCAACCTCACCAGACGTGAAAGCATGCAGTCTTCAGCAGCCCGCCATCAAGCACAGAGGCCAGCCCACCACTGCACATCCAGAGGCTTGCTTACGCTGTCCGAGGAAGATCCTCGTCGCGTAAGCCACCGCGATACCGCTCAAGAGGCTAGCGCGACACCTGCATCGCAAGACGTCTCCCATTTGGCCAGCACAGAGATCCACGAGGAAGGACTACGGCCTGAACTCAAAGCTCCAAAGACGACGCCTCCATGGAGGGTACGATGTCAAAGACGCCGCCGTCACCCGATTTGGCATGCCAAATCTAAGGTTTTCACTCGGAACCTGAGACCCTAGGCGAGGGAGATGCCGGAACTCCTCAATGACGCCACATAGGAAACGGCGCCCTCAGGCGTCGCCGTCACCGGCCCCGAAAGGCAGGGCTTTCGCCCGGAGCATGGTACCTCACCACCGCAAGCACTGTCCGCTCTTCGCCCAGAGCTCACGCGCTGACCCAACCAAGGGAGGACTCGCTAGCAGGTCTGCGCGCAACCACCTCAGAGAGGCATCGCCGGCCACCCAGCACCGCCAACCGCACCGCCAGCGCCGCACGGGCGCCCCGAGCCACCACGCCAAGATGGCGTTAGGCTAAGCTCAACCCGGCCAGAGCAGCAGCACCCTGCGCTCGGAGCCGAGGAGGATGGGCGAGGAGCAGGTGGGTGACCGCACCCGGGCGCAGGTGCCCAGAACGGCCGGGGCCCGCCTTCCCCGGATCGGGCCCGAAGGGCCCAGATCTGGGCCGGCCGACCCGCGCCGCCACGGCGCCAACTCCGGCCGCCAAAGACCGTCGCCGTCAACCCAGCGCCGTCGCCGCCTTTCCCAGCCGCCGTCGCCGTCGGCCGGGCAGCCATGGAGCTCCTGCCGCCGCCATCGGGTTTACCCGCGCCCCTACAGACCTGCGGTTGGTGGAGATGCCCGCCGCCGGCGGCACCGCGCGGGCTTTGCCCGGCGGCTCCTGCCGCCGGCGGCGGAGAAGGGGACGGAAGGGGTCTGGGCGGAGGAGGGAATAGGGTTTCGCCCTGACTCGCCCGCGGGGACGAGCCAGGAGCGGACGGGCTGCTATCAACTGATTCTCGGATCTCTCCGACATACTCAGCATATAGGACTTTGAACATATGGAAATAAAATATTGTAACCCCTTATTCGGTCATTATTTTTGGGTGCTTTCTCTAGGAGTAATGTGGGAGCTCGAAAGGTGTTTCCAATTAGTAAATAGATAGAAGATAGAATATGATGTGTCATAATCTCCGTCTTCTCTAGAAGATCACTCTAGACTTTTTCAGACATACCAATGCTCCTAGTTGTTTCAATATTACTGGAAAAGTGGAAATACTATCTAGTACTCTTAACTTTCGATTTGATTTGTTCTTACTGTTTGCACTTCGTGCAGTTCATTTTCAGAAAGGATTTGAAACGGTGTCCTACATTTAGCATGTTAAAGACATTATTGCTCAATGAGTGGTGTGTGGCGGCTGATTTTGGTGCACTAGCTTGCTTTCTCCAGCACACGCCAGTTCTAGAGAAACTTGTTCTTCAACTTCGACTTGATGTGGTATATGTTATCCAAGTATTATTATTATTTTTGCCTTGTTCGAGATAGTATTTATCATTTATTAATTAATTGTATAAAATATTTTGTTAGTTAAAGATATGGAAGTTTGTGACAAAAATATATGAAAGCTATAACCCAACGGTACAATTCTTGGTGTTGAAGCATCTCAAGGTAGTTGAAATCAGATGTGAGAAGGAAGATGAGCAGGTTCGCCAGATTGTTAAGATCTTGAGTACCTTTGGAGTATCTTCTGATCGAATTGATGTCCAAGTTATCCAACATACCTACTTTTCCGAGTTTTCTCCAAGTAAGTAGCTATTATTACATTTCATGATTCATGTGCATTTGCAATTTGCATTTCAAAAATTCTCGATGCTTACCATTACATAGTAACTTAACTGTTATCAAACTGCATTTCTATGTTATTTGAAATACTTAAAAGCAGATATTTCTCACATTTAATCAAGAAAGGAAAACGTACCCATTACCTCCACATTAAAGATCCAATGCAAGATCAAACCTGATCCCAAGAATTATTGCCTATATCCTGTCACTTGCATTTTCCTGTCGACCATCAATACCTGGAATCCACACTGGCAGTCTTGTGTAGTGTGTAGGCCATTGATAGTGAGCTGTTATGAGCATAGGTGTAGAGACGCCTAACGTCATCTTTTAATGTCGCCCATTTGACCAGGGAAAGAGTAGCTTCGAAAGAGTACTTACCCATCCCCAATAGGAAACCTTGTTAGTAAATGTGACAAAAATCCAGTCCATCCATGTCATGATCTCAATTATCTACATTAGATGGCATAACTCCCTGTGTTGTTGCATCTCTTCACTCAAGATATGAACACCGGCTAAAGGGGAGCTTATAGGTTCTTATAGTGACTACTTAGTATGGGGCACCCTTTGGTTGCTTTGTATTCTCTCGAGAGGGTCATAATGCTACCCTCAGAAGGCTGTAAATCAATTAGTAAGTCAAACAATCCATTCGGTTACAAGTTAATCCCTATGTTTCACTATAATTGTCCACAACTCACCGTGCAACGTAGGAGGCACATTTAATGCTTGAAACATTTAAGTTGGCCTAGGTGTAAAACAATGCAATTACCTACACTCTTTGATTTTATCACAATGGACGAGCATTTTGAAATGGAGAATCTGGAGGTTGTGGAAGGGTATAGTGAAACGGAGTAGTAAGTAATTACACATCCACCTTGTTTTGCAGTATTTAGATCGTTGCATCACAGTGTAAGTGTAGAGGCATTTCATGTATTGCAAGATCCAGTGCTCCCCAGTCCAATGCTTATTGTGTTGTGTTATATTTCTACAGGATTCAGTTTCGAGCAAACATAGACCCTGGATTGATGGTGCATATTCAATCCCCTGATCACTTAGATATGTGTGTCGTAATTTGCTGCTATGGGTTTATCAGATGTTCTGCCAGTCTTGTTCTTTTGGAATATCAATTCTGAGATTAGCATGGCATCCATGGTAGCTCAGAATAATTATGCGGTAAATAGACTGTTATGGTATCACATGGTAAGCTTGTTTACTTTTGGTGAGGATGGCTGCTATGCAATGGTTGTCCAAGGTAAAATATTTGACAGGTTCCACATATTGTTTTTACTCCCTCCATCCCATAATTCTTGTTGTGGTTTTAATATGAACTAAAATCATGACAAGAATTATGGAGCAGAGATAGTATTTCTCACTGTGCAAATCACTAGAGATCGTTCAACTTCTTGGATTAGTTCCACAGATTTCCCAAACGGTCTAAGTTTATGTTGCCAACTTGCTTATATGTTACAACATTGGACGGGTTGAAATCTACGTCGGCAGAGGACAAGTGACCTGTCGCCACATCCAGGCCACTGAGATGTGAAGATCCTGTTGCAAACGGAGGCAAGCCCCATTCTGAAGTGGCGCCTCGTCAACAACGGATATAAACAGATCTCTTTTTAGCGTTGTGTTGGGAATCGGTGGTTCTGACCATTTTCCTAGGGGCTCTTACAATGCACAGCAGCAGGTTTCTATCTAACCTGTGCATTGAGGTAGCACAGCAAGTGTCATTTATCTGCCGTGTGAGATGTGCTTCACGCAATATTCCAAAGACTGGACTCTCATAGCAAACATTTTCACGCAACATTTTAAAAATGTGCTTTCACCACAATCATAGATGACTTAAGTTTACTATTCATACGAACATATATGTGCGATGGGGGGACGGCCGTCAGAGTACATGTCAGGTCAGCAGGTACCTGATTGTGGATCCTTCGAAGTTCGGCGCCACAGGCAAAGGTTCTGTTTCAAGTGCGGAACATCAGGAAAAACGCGGGGTATGGGAAAAATGTGCTAAGCCTAAGGTAATGGGCTAACAGAATCGGTGAGAAATTCAGCAATCACTAAGATATGGCATTCCATGGCAGCTTTTGTTGTTGACGACTTTCAGTTGACTCCAGTCCAAAAAAAATTAGTGATTGTCTGAATGATAGTACTCCTCCCTATCCAAATTAATTGTTAGATGTTGCCTAACTCTGTCTAGGTTCATTCACTGAGCCAGTACAATATTGCCATGGGAAAGAACAACATTCCTATAAAAAGACACTCCGAGAAAATATGATGTTGTGAGTTGCCAACTTGTGACACAGCAGCTGCGTAATCCATATCTTGTGATCAACCCAGCCAATTCTCATGTCTTCCATCGTCAGGTTCCATTTCCTGCGTGTGTTCCAAGCACGTTTGAAAAACAATTGTCCATAGACAGTCTATCCATGTACTAACATCTCGATTTTGGATAACAGAACCTTCTGCTCTGCACAAGAATTAATATTCGTCGGATCATTTTGGATAATTTGCATTGAGTTGATGTAAACAAATATTTGAATGTTTGGCATTTTTGTGGCCGACTTTGCTTGAAAAGCAACACCTCTCTCAAATTTGGAATATTTTATGATTTGCCACATTTTTCATTTAAAGTGTATATTATTTGTCATATGATCACCACATGTCAGTGGCACAAAAAATGATACGTAAATAATAGAAGTGCTTTTATAATTTATCATAATTTTCTTTGATCCTCTATTATTTGCCATGCTCCATATCAGTAACTAACATGTGGCGGTCATATGGCTAACAGAGATGTAAAGAAAGTGTGACAAATTATATCCTCAAATTCCTTTTAAAAAACACCTCTCCCAAATTCAGTTATCGCCGCCCATCACAACATTTCTTTCCTCATCGTCTTCTCTCCCGACCTCTCCCAATCCAGTCGCCGTCGTCACCTCCTTCCCTGGTACACCTGCACGCTGTTCCCCAGAGTCGTCGTCGCCCGCCGCCCGCCGCATGCTCCACCACCTCTACCGTCATCCACGTAATCACGTTAACCACCACCCAAGGCCCCCACTGTCTTCTTACCCCAACTCCTCTTGCGCGGCCGCCGGCGCCTCCGCCTCCTGTAGGGATTCGTTGCATAGAAAACAAAAAATTTCCTACCGCGAGAACGCAATCCAAGCCAAGATGCAATCTAGAAGACGGGAGCAACGAGGGGATGATCGAGACTCACCCTTGAAGATTTCCAAAGCCTACAAGATGAGGCTCTTGTTGCTGCGGTAGACGATCACTTGCCGCTTGCAAAAGCGCGTAGAAGATCTTGACGGTGCCACAATCGGGCAGCACCTCCGTACTCGGTCACACGTTCGGTGTTGATGAAGACGACATCCTTCTCCCAGTTCCAGTGGGCAGCGGAAGTAGTAGCTCCTCCTTGAATCCGGCAGCACGACGGCGTGGTGGCGGTGGCGATGGAGATCTTCGGCGGAGCTTCGCTAAGCATTGCGGGAGAGGTGGAGGAGAGGGGGCGGCTAGGGTTTGGGAGAGGGAGAGGTGGCCCGCCACTATGAGGGGTGCGGCCACGGTGGCTTTGGTGTGGCCGGCCCCCTCCCCTTGCTCCTCATTATATAGGTGGAACCCCCAAGTGTTGGACTACAAGTCTTCGACAAAGACCCCAACCCAAAACCTTCCATGTGTAGGGAAACCTACCCAAGGTGGGACTCCCACCTCAAGTGGGATTCCCACCCTTCCATGAGGGGGGTGTGGCCGGCCCCCTTGGTGGAGTCCACCTTGGACTCCCCCCTCTAGGGTTGGCCGGCCATGGGGAGGTGGAGTCCCTCCGGGACTCCTCCTTCCTTAGTGATTTCTTCCGGACTTTTCTAGAACCTTCTAGAACCTTCCATAAAATCACCGGATCATTTTCAAACTTATAAAATGACTTCCTATATATGAATCTTATTCTCCGGACCATTCCGGAACTCCTCGTGATGTCCGGAATCCCATCCGAGACTTCGAACAATACTTCGAACTCCATTCCATATTCAAGTTCTACTATTACAATATCAAACCTTAAGTGTGTCACCCTACGGTTCGGGAACTATGTGGACATGGGTGAGAACTCTCTCCGACCAATAACCAATAACGGGATCTGGAGATCCATAATGGCTCCCACATATTCAACGATGACTTAGTGATCGAATGAACCATTCACATACGATACCAATTCCCTTTGTCACGCGATATTTTACTTGTCAGAGGTTTGATCATCGGTATCACTCTATACCTTGTTCAACCTCGTCTCCTGACAAGTACTCTTTACTCGTACCGTGGTATGTGGTCTCTTATGAACTTATTCATATGCTTGCAAGACATTAGATGACATTCCACCGAGAGGGCCCAGAGTATATCTATCCGTCATCGGGATGGACAAATCCCACTGTTGATCCATATGCCTCAACTCATACTTTCCGGATACTTAATCCCACCTTTATAACCACCCATTTACGCAGTGGCGTTTGATGTAATCAAAGTACCTTTCCGGTATAAGTGATTTACATGATCTCATAGTCGAAAGGACTAGGTAACTATGTATCGAAAGCTTATAGCAAATAACTTAATGACGTGATCTTATGCTACGCTTAATTGGGTGTGTCCATTACATCATTCATATAATGATATAAACTTGTTATTTATAACATCCAATGTTCATGATTATGAAACTAATCATCTATTAACCAACAAGCTAGTTAAGAGGCTTACTAGGGACTCTTTGTTGTTTTTATATCACACATGTATCAATGTTTCGGTTAATACAATTATAGCATGGTATATAAACATTTATCATAAACATAAAGATATATAATAACCACTTTTATTATTGCCTCTTGGGCATATCTCCAATAGTCTCCCACTTGCACTAGAGTCAATAATCTAGATTACATTGTAAGGTACCTAACACCCATGGCATTCTGGTGTTGGTCATGCTTTGCCCTAGGGAGAGCTTTAGTCAACGGATCTGCTACATTCAGATCAGTGTGTACTTTGCAAATCTTTACTTCTCCATCTTCGATGTACTCGCGAATCGAGTGATAACGCAGCTTGATATGCTTCAGCCTCTTGTGTGACCTTGGTTCTTGTGCATTGGCGATGGCACCCATGTTGTCACAGTAGATGACTAGTGGGTCCAATGCACTAGGAACCACACCGAGCTCTACAATGAACCTCTTCATCCAGACCGCTTCTGATGAAGCCTCTGAAGCCGCTATGTACTCCGATTATGTTGAAGACTTCGCCACCGTGCACTGCTTAGAGCTTGCCCAGCTTACTGCAGCACCATTCAATATAAACACGTACCCAGACTGAGACTTAGAGTCATCAGGATCAGTGTTCCAACTTGCATCGGTGTAACCGTTTACAACGAGCTCTTGGTCACCTCCATAACAAAGAAACATATCCTTAGTTCTTTTCAAGTACTTCAGGATATTCTTGACCGCTGTCCAGTGTTCCATCCCTGGATCACTTTGATATCTGCTAGTTAAACTAACAGCATGTGCTATATCCGGTCTAGTACATAGCATGGCATACATGATAGAGCCTACTGCCGAGGCATAGGGGATCTTACTCATCCTTTCTCTTTCTTCTGTCGTAGCCGGTCCTTGAGTCTTACTCAAGACCTTGCCTGGTAACATAGGTAAGAACCATTTCTTACTTTCGTCCATTCTAAACTTCTTTAGAATCTTGTCCAGGTATGTACTCTGTGATAGCCCTATTAGACCTCTTGATCTATCTCTATAAATCTTGATGCCTAATATATACGATGCTTCACCAAGGTCTTTCATTGAAAAACTATTATTCAAATAACATTTTACACTGCTTAATAGTTCTATATCATTCCCAATCAATAATATGTCATCTACATATAATATCAGGAATGCTACAGAGCTCCCACTCACTTTCTTGTAAATACAGGCCTCTCCATGACACTGTATAAACCCGAAGTCTTTGATCACCTTATCAAAGCGTCGGTTCCAACTTCTCGATGCTTGCTTCAGTCCATAAATTGAATGCTGAAGTTTGCATACTTTGTCAGCATTTTTAGAATCGACAAAACCTTTGGTTGTACCATATACAACTCTTCCTCAATGTCTCCATTAAGGAACGCCGTTTTGACATCCATCTGCCAAATCTCATAATCGAAAAATGCAGCTATTGCTAACAAAATCCTCACAGATTTTAGCTTCGCTACAGGTGAGAAAGTCTCATCGTAGTCAACACCTTGAATTTGTTGGAAACCCTTTGCGACAAGTCGAGCTTTATAGACAGTAATATTACCATCAGCATCTATTTTTCTCTTGAAGATCCATTTATTCTCGACAGCCTTGCGGCTATCAGGTAAGTCTACCAAAGTCCATACTTTGTTATCATACATGGATCCCATTTCGGATTTCATGGCTTCTTGACATTTGTTGGAATCTGGGCTCATCATCGCTTCTTCATATGTCGCAGGGTCTTCATCATTGTTGTCCACAATCATGACATTTAGACAAGGATCATACCAATCAGGAGTGGCACGTTCCCTTGTCGATCTGCGAGGTTCAGTAGTTTCCTCGTTCGAAGTTTCATGATCATTATCATTAGCTTCCTCTGTTACCGGTGTAGGCGGCACAGGAACAACTTCCGGTACTGCGCTACTCTGATCAACTAGTGAAGATTCATCAATCTCACCGAGTTCTACTTTTCTTCCAGTCACTTCTTTAGTGAGAAATTATTTCTCAAGAAAGGTTCCGTTCTTAGCAACAAATATTTTGCCTTCGGATCTGTGATAGAAAGTGTACCCTATAGTTTCCTTAGGGTATCCTATGAAGACGCATTTCTCCGCTTTGGGTTCTAGCTTGTCCGGTTGTAACTTCTTTACATAGGCTTCGCAACCCCAAACTTTAAGGAACGACAGCTTAGGTTTCTTATTAAACCATAATTCATACGGTGTCGTTTCAACGGATTTTGATGGTGCTCTAATTAAAGTGAATGCGGCTATCTCTAATGCATAACTCCAAAATGATAATGGCAAATCAGTAAGAGACATCATAGAATGAACCATATCTAAGAGAGTTCGATTACGACGTTCGGACACACCGTTTCGTTGTGGTGTTCCTGGCGGTGTCAATTGTGAAAGTATTCCGCATTTCTTTAAATGCATGCCAAACTCATAACTCAGATATTCACCTCCGCGATCAGATCGTAGAAATTTTATCTTCTTGTTACGTTGATTTTCTACTTCACTTTGGAATTCCTTAAACTTCTCGAAAGTTTCGGATTTATTTTTCATGAAATAGATATACCCATATCTACTCAGATCATCTGTGAAGGTTAGAACATAACGATAACCACCGTGCGATGCTACACTCATTAGTCCGCACACATCGGTATGTATGATTTCCAATAAGTCAGTAGCTCACTCCATAATACCAGAGAATGGAGTCTTAGTCATTTTTCCCATTAGACATGCTTCGCATCTATCAAGTGACTCAAAGTCAAGTGATTCAAGTAATCCATCTGTATGGAGTTTCTTCATGCGTTTCATTCCAATATGACCAAGACGACAGTGCCACATATAAGTAGAATTATCATTCAATTTAATTCGCTTAGCATCAATGTTATGTATATGTGTATCACTACTATCGAGATCTAACAGAAATAAGCCATTCTTTTCAGGTGCTCGACCATAAAAGATATTATTCATAAAAATAGAACAACCATTATGCTCAGACTTGAATGAATAACCGGCTTGCATTAAACAAGATCCAGATATAATGTTCATGCTCAACGTGGGTACAAAATAACAATTATTTAGGCTTAAAACTAATCCCGAAGGTAGATGTAGAGGAAGTGTGCCGACAACGATCACATCGACTTTGGATCCGTTTCCAACGCGCATCGTCACTTCATCCTTTAGTAGTCTTCGTTTATTCTTTAGTTCCTGTTTCGAATTACAAATATGAGCAACCGAACCAGTATCAAATACCCAGGTACTAGTACGAGAACCAGTAAGATAAACATCTATAACATGTATATCAGATATACCTTCTTTCTTCTTCTTGACAAGGCCGCTCTTCAGATCAGCCAGATACTTGGAGCAATTACGCTTCCAGCGTCCCTTCTCCTTGCAGTAATAACACTCAGCATCAGGCTTAGGACCGTTCTTAGGTTTCATAGGAGGCGTGGCAGCTTTCTTGCCACCCTTCTTGAATTTTCCCTTAGACTTGCCCTGTTTCTTGAAACTGGTGGTCTTGTTGACCATCAACACTTGGTGCTCTTTCTTGATCTCAATCTCAGCAGCTTTTAGCATGGCGAAGAGTTCAGGTAACTCTTTGTTCATGTTCTGCATATTGTAGTTCATCACAAAGTTCTTATAACTAGGTGGCAGTGATTGAAGGACACGATTAATCCCCAGTCTGTTAGGAATCACTATTCCAAAGTCACTAAGTTTCTTCGCATGCCCGGTCATGGCGAGCATGTGCTCACTAACGGAGCTGCCTTCTTCCATCATGCAGCTGAAGAAGTGTTTCGATGCTTCATAGCATTCCACGGCCGCATGAGTTTCAAATATAGCTTTCAGCTCATTGACCAACTCATGATGATCGTGGTGCTCAAAACGTTTTTGAAGATCGGCTTCCAGACTGCACAGATGGCACACTGAACTTGAGAGTACCGAGTTTTCCGAGTCGCGTAAACATTCTTTACTTCATCGGTTTCAGTTTCTGCAGGAGGGTCACCTAGCGGTGCATCAAGCACATATTGCAGGTTTCCACCAGCGAGGAAGATCCTCACATGACGGAACCAGTCAGTGAAGTTGCTACCGTTGCTCTTAAGCTTTTCTTTCTCTAGGAACTGGTTAAAATTGATTGGGGACGCCATATCTACAACATATATTTGCAAAAGTTTAGACTAAGTTTATGACAAATTGAGTTTAAATTTTAATTCAACATAATTAAAAACTAGGTGAACCCACTCAAAACAATATCCCTCGAATTGTCTTAGTGATCACACGAACCAAATCCATCACACCTAAGTCCGATCATCACGAGACAAGATGTAATTTCAATGGCGAACACTCAAAGTGTTCATCATATCAATCATATGATTCATGCTCTACCTTTCGGTATCACGTGTTCCGAGACCATGTCTGTACATGATAGGCTCGTCAAGGCCACCTTAGTATCTGCATGTGCAAAACTGGCTTGCACCTGTTGTATGCACTTGTTGATTCTATCACACCCGATCATCACGAGATGCTTCGAAACGACAAGTCTTGGCAACGGTGCTACTAAGGATGAACACTTTATTATCTTGATATTTCAGTGAGAGGGATCATCTTATAATGCTACCGTCGCGATCTAAGCAAAATAAGATGCATAAAAGGATTAACATCACATGCAGTTCATATGTGATATGATATGGCCCTTTTGTCTTTGCGCCTTTGATCTTCATCTCCAAAGCACGGACATGATTTCCATCATCAACCGGCACGATCTCCATCATCGTCGACGTAGCGTCAAGGTCCATGGCGTCGTCTTCATCGTTGTTCACCTCATGTAGCAACTATTACAACTACTTTGAAATACTACTCAACATGAAATTTAAAAAAAAAAACATAAGGCTCCTGCCGGTTGCCACAATACAATAATGATCATCTCATACATATTCATCATCACATTATGGCCATATCACATCACCAAACCCTGCAAAAACAAGTTAGACGTCTCTAATTTGGTTTGCATATTTTACGTGCTTTAGGGTTTTCGAGAGAGATCTAATCTACCTATGAACATGAACCACAACGGTGATACTAGTGTTGTCAATAGAAGAGTAAATTGAATCTTCACTATAGTAGGAGAGACAGACACCCGCAAAGCCTCTTATGCAATACAAGTTGCATGTCGAACGAGGAGCAAGTCTCATGAACGCGGTCATGTAAAGTTAGCCCGAGCCGCTTCATCCCACTATGCCACAAAGATGCAAAGTACTCAAACTAAAGACAACATAAGCATAAACACCCACAAAACCATTGTGTTCTACTCGTGCAACCATCTATGCATAGACACGGCTCTGATACCACTGTAGGGATTCGTTGCATAGAAAACAAAAAATTTCCTACCGCGAGAATGCAATCCAAGCCAAGATGCAATCTAGAAGACGGGAGCAACGAGGGGATGATCGAGACTCACCCTTGAAGATTTCCAAAGCCTACAAGATGAGGCTCTTGTTGTTGCGGTAGACAATCACTTGCCGCTTGCAAAAGCGCGTAGAAGATCTTGACGGTGCCACAATCGGGCAGCACCTCCGTACTCGGTCACACGTTCGATGTTGATGAAGACGACGTCCTTCTCCCCGTTCCAGCGGGCAGTGGAAGTAGTAGCTCCTCCTTGAATCCGGTAGCACGATGGCGTGGTGGCGGTGGCGATGGAGATCTCCGGCGGAGCTTCGCTAAGCGTTGCGGGAGAGGTGGAGGAGAGGGGGCGGCTAGGGTTTGGGAGAGGGAGAGGTGGCCGACCACTATGAGGGGTGCGGCCACGGTGGCTTTGGTGTGGCCGGCCCCCTCCCCTTGCTCCTCATTATATAGGTGGAACCCCCAAGTGTTGGACTACAAGTCTTCGACAAAGACCCCAACCCAAAACCTTCCATGTGTAGGGAAACCTACCCAAGGTGGGACTCCCACCTCAAGTGGGATTCCCACCCTTCCATGAGGGGGGTGTGGCCGGCCCCCTTGGTGGAGTCCACCTTGGACTCCCCCCTCTAGGGTTGGCCGGCCATGGGGAGGTGGAGTCCCTCCGGGACTCCTTCTTCCTTAGTGATTTCTTCCGGACTTTTCTAGAACCTTCCAAAAAATCACCGGATCATTTTCAAACTTATAAAATGACTTCCTATATATGAATCTTATTCTCCGGACCATTCCGGAACTCCTCGTGATGTCCGGAATCCCATCCGAGACTTCGAACAATACTTCGAACTCCATTCCATATTCAAGTTCTACTATTACAACATCAAACCTTAAGTGTGTCACCCTACGGTTCACGAACTATGTGGACATGGGTGAGAACTCTCTCCGACCAATAACCAATAGCGGGATCTGGAGATCCATAATGGCTCCCACATATTCAACGATGACTTAGTGATCGAATGAACCATTCACATACGATACCAATTCCCTTTGTCACGCGATATTTTACTTGTCCGAGGTTTGATCATCGGTATCACTCTATACCTTGTTCAACCTCGTCTCCTGACAAGTACTCTTTACTTGTACCGTGGTATGTGGTCTCTTATGAACTTATTCATATGCTTGCAAGACATTAGACGACATTCCACCGAGAGGGCCCAGAGTATATCTACCCGTCATCGGGATGGACAAATCCCACTGTTGATCCATATGCCTCAACTTATACTTTTCGGATACTTAATCCCACATTTATAACCACCCATTTACGCAGTGGCGTTTGATGTAATCAAAGTACCTTTCCGGTATAAGTGATTTACATGATCTCATGGTCGAAAGGACTAGCTAACTATGTATCGAAAGCTTATAGCAAATAACTTAATGACGTGATCTTATGCTACGCTTAATTGGGTGTGTCCATTACATCATTCATATAATGATATAACCTTGTTATTAATAACATCCAATGTTCATGATTATGAAACTAATCATCTATTAATCAACAAGCTAGTTAAGAGGCTTACTAGGGACTCTTTGTTGTTTACATATCACACATGTATCAATGTTTCGGTTAATACAATTGTAGCATGGTATATAAACATTTATCATAAACATAAAGATATATAATAACCACTTTTATTATTGCCTCTTGGGCATATCTCCAACACCTCCGCCGTACGCTCTCCTAGGCTGAAACTCGAACGCCCCCGGTAGAATCGACGCCCGCGACGCGTTCCACGGAATGGCGGTTGAAGCCTGAACCCGGTGGAACCAACGGCAGCCCGCCCGCCCGGCACATGTTCGACGGAATGCCCAAGAGGCGACAGAAGCATGGTGATAACCCACAAGTATAGGGGATCGCAGCAGTCTTCGAGGGAAGTAAAACCCAAATTTATTGATTCGACACAAGGGGAGGTAAAGAATACTTATAAGCCTTAGCAACTGAGTTGTCAATTCAGCTGCACCTGGAAAAGCACTAGTAACAGGGGTGATGTGAAAGTAGCAGTAATATGAGAGCAATAGTAAAAGTAACACAGCGATAAAGAATAAGAATACGTAGGCAATGGCACCAGAAAATAGTTGATACTACTTCCAATGACATATAGAACGAGTATATAATGATGAGAGATGGACCGGGGTTCCCAGCGATCTACACTAGTGGTAACTCTCCAATAACAAGTGACAAGTGTTGGGTGAACAAATTACAGTTGGGCAATTGATAGGATTGATAAAGCATTAAGAAAGAACATCAATTCATTAATCATGTAGGCATGTTTTCCATATATAGTCGTACGTGCTCGCAATGAGAAACTTGCACAACATCTTTTGTCCTACCAGCCGGTGGCGGCCGGGCCTCAAGGGAATCTACTGGATATTAAGGTACTCCTTTTAATAGAGCACCGGAGCAAAGCATTAACACTTGGTGAAAACATGTGATCCTCACATCACCGCCATCCCCTCCGGTTGTCCCGATTTCTGTCACTTCGGGGCCTTTGGTTCCGGACAGTGACATGTGCATACAACTTGTAGATACAATCTAAGCAATAAGTATAGAGCTTAAATCTAAGATCATGCCACTCGGGCCCTAGTGACAAGCATTAAGCATAACAAGATTGCAGCAACAATAACTTCACAAACTTTATAGATAGACTAATCATAATGTATCATCCATCCGATCCCAACAAACACAGCACCGATTACATCAGATGGATCTCAATCATGTAAGGCAGCTCATGAGATCATTGTATTGAAGTACATGTGATAGAGAGTACCAACTAGCTACTGCTAGAACCCGTAGTCCATGGGGGAACTACTCACGGAGCATGATGGAGGCGATGGCGTTGATGGAGATGGCTTCCGGGGGCACTTCCCCGTCCCGGCAGGGCGCCGAAACAGAGAGTTCTGTCCCCCGAATTGGAGTTTCGCGATGGCGGCGGCGCCCCTGGAGTCTTTCTGGAGTTTCGTCAATTGGTATCGCGTTTTTAGGTCGAAAGGGCTTAAATAGGTGAAGAGGCGGCGCAGGAGGGGTGACAGGGTGGCCCCACACCAGGCCGGCGCGGCCAGGGTGTAGCCCGCGCGGCCCACATGTGTGGTGGCCCCCTGGCTCTCCTCCGACTCCCCTTCGGTGTTCTGGAGCCTTCCGGGAAAAATAAGATCTTTGGCGTTGATTTCGTCCAATTCCGAGAATATTGCCCGAACAGCCTTTCTGGAACCAAAAACAGCAGAAAACAGGAACTGGCACTGTGGCATCTTGTTAATAGGTTAGTTCCGGAAAACACATAAAAACATTATAAAGTGCGAGCAAAACATGTAAGTATTGTCATAAAACAAGCATGGAACATCAGAAATTATGGATACGTTGGAGACGTATCAGCATCCCCAAGCTTAGTTCATGCTCGTCCTCGAGTAGGTAAACGATAAAAAGAATAATTTCTGTAGTGACATGCTACTTACATAACCTTGATCATACTATTACAAAGCATATGAAATGAATGAAGTGACTCAAGGCAATGATTTATAGTTGCTAACAAATAGATAACATGTAGCAAAACTTTTCATGAAGAGTACTTTCAAGATAAGCATCAAAAGTCTTGCACAAGAGTTAACTCATAAAGCAATAAATTCAAAGTAAAGGCATCGAAGCAACACAAAGGAAGATATAAGTTTCAGCGGTTGCTTTCGACTTTCAACATGCATATCTCATGGATAATTGTCAGCATAAAGTAATATGATGAATGCAAATAAGCAAGTATATAAGAATCAATGCACAGTTAACACAAGTGTTTGCTTCTAAGATGGAAGGAAGTAGGTAAACTGACTCAACATAAAGTAAAAGAATGGCCCTTCGCAGAGGGAAGCATTGATTGCTATATTTGTGCTAGAGCTTTGGTTTTGAAAACATAAAGAGAGCATAAAAGTAAAGTTTTGAGAGGTGTTTGTTGTTGTCAACGAATGGTAGTGGGCACTCCAACCCCCTCGCCAGACAAACCTTCAAAGAGCGGCTCCCATGAATTATTTTTATTTTTGGGTGGCACTCCTTCCAACCTTTCTTTCACAAACCATGGCTAACTGAATCCTCGGGTGCCTGCCAACAATCTCATACCATGAAGGAGTGCCTTTTTATTTTAGTTTTATTATGATGACACTCCCCCCAACCTTTGCTTACACAAGCCATGGCTAACCGAATCCTTCGGGTGCCATCCAACAATCACATACCATGGAGGAGTGTCTATTTAGGTTAATTAATTTGGGACTGGGAATCCCATTGCCAGCTCTTTTTGCAAAATTATCGGATAAGCGGATGTGCCACTAGTCCATAATGAAAGTCCGTCAAGAGTAAATGACAAGGTTGAAAGTTAAACACCACATACTTCCTCATGAGCTATGAAACATTAACACAAATTGAGAAGCATTTTGAAGGTTTTAAAGGTAGCGCATGAGAATTTACTTGGAATGGTTTGAAATTCCATGCATAGGTATTTATGGTGGACACTTTGGAACAACTTGGTTTTCAGGTGTTTGGAAGCACGAGCAGTGTTCCCGCTCAGTACAAGTGAAGGCTAGCAATAGACTGGGGAGCGACAAATCAAGAGAGCAGTCACTGTCATAATCATGCTCGCGGCAAAATAAATTAACGGAGGCATAAAAGTGATACAAGAACTCTGAAGCAATGTAAATCATCGAGGCTTAATTGACTTTTGTTCAGTCATATGCATGCGTGAGCATGTGCCAAGTCGATATAAATGAATTATTCAGAGGAGGATACCACAATGCCATACCTACTTATGAATAAAACAATGCAAGCAAACATCCATGACATGCTACTCATATTAATAAATTGGAGCTAAACATGAGAGATCATGAACTACTAGACTTTCTCAAATGACATATACCTCACATGAACCAACTAAGTATGCTCACATGGATGAGTATATGTACAAAAGTGAAAACAAATAGAGTTCATACCAGCCTCTCACCACAATCCAATTGTCGTAGATCGTCATTATTGCCCTTTCACTTGTGTAGCTTGGATAATATGAAATGAAAACCACGCTCCAGCCACCGAAAACCATTGAACTCAAGATGAATTTTACAAAACCAAAGAAGAACAGCAAATATTTTTGGTGTTTTCGAATTTGAGAACAAGAACAAAAGGAAACAAGCAAACAAGGCAAAATCTTTTTGGATTTTCTTATAGCAAACCAACGATAGCAAATAAAGCGAAATAAATGCTAGAAACCAAAATAAACAAATGATGGAGAGAAACAACAGAAATATTTTTGGTATTTTTGTGTTTTAGGAAAGAAACAAAGCAAAAACAAGAAATGGCAAACTAGAAGAAGTCACATAAACACAAGGCAGCAGAAATTCGTCAAACTTGACAGCAGTACAGTACTCGATTTTTAAGAAATTCTTCCACTGCTCAAATCGAAAAGTGTTCAACTAATGAAAGTTAGATAACAACCTGGGGAACATGCAAAAAAATTGGCTTTGCAAAATACTGTTCTAGCTACTTTTGAGAATATTTTCGGTAACAGTCCAGAATCTGTTTTCAGGCAGCACTTCCCCAAATATCATCTCCCTCTCATTAGAAAACCACTCAAACAAACTAAACAAGTATATACAAGTATCCAGCAACCATAATATGCAAATAATGAGTGATGCCGGTATACCTCCCCCCAAGCTTAGGCTTTTGGCCTAAGTGGAGTTCAACCCCAGCGAGGGTCGCTGTTCCTCGCCGGTGGATAATGCATGGCGTAGTCATAGTAAGGTCCCTGTGCACAAGAAAAGCGTGGAGGCTCCACATGCCCAAAATGTTGATGCGAGGAACTTGCTGCATCAGATGATGAGTCGAGGTGTTCCTCGGCCTCCGTGTTGTCTCTTGCATGATGGCCTCCTCCCTCTATATGTGCATTCAGTGCACCTTCTCTGACTGACCAATCCTCCCTGGAATCAAGGTTAAATAGAACAGGCGCAGGCAATCTTACTAGTTTTTCAGTTTTCTTAGTTATTCTCCAAGCTTTCTTATAAAATGTCATCTTATAAAACAGGTTACCCAAATTAGATGAATCAGAAACAAATTCATGTTTAATCATGGAGACTATGTCAAGTTTTTCTATGGAAAGTTGAATATCAAGATGGTGAGGTTCTACTCTATGCAAAGCTAGTAAACGAGAGGCGATGAGACCTCCACAAATTCCGCCCTTCTCACGGTTGGTAGCAAGTCTATAAGCTATCAATGCCCCCAAATTATAAGTCTTACTACCTTGCAGTGCAGCAGCTAGAAAAGCTAAATCCTGGATAGATAGTTTACTACCATTCTTTCTAGCAAGAACGCATTTAGTAATGAAATAAGCAAAGTAGCGGATAGCTGGGAGTTGAATACTAGTGATTTTACCACCATCCTCTGAGAAACTCCTCCCATGACAAATCATCTCGAAGAGGCTTAAGAGCTCTCGCGGCGATCCCCTTATCTTCTCGCATGATCCCCATTGCGGTACTCTAATTGCTGTACAAAAATCATTGAATGGCAAGTTGACAGTTTTATTATAAATCTTATACTGAACCATGGGGTTAGATTGCGACCAATTGAACTTAAAATCCTGCACAACAGACATAGTCAATTTTGCATATTGGCATGGTTCTCCATCAACAAAATCATTCAACCCTGCACGAGAAATTAGATTCTGAACATCTTCCAATATTCCTGCACTTCTCATGAAATCTGTGCACGGGTAGTAAGAGGGGTATACTCCTTCTTCGCGGTTCACTCTCATGACTTGTTGCACCTCCAATTCTTGTTGGTTTAGTTGATATCTATTCCACTCCATTTTCTGAAATTTTTCAACAAACAATATAAAATTTGATTTGGTGACATATAATCAAGGGGAACTACTATAGGAACTTGCTAGAGTACTAATCATGCATCAAAACTAGTTTATACAACTTAGAACAAGCATGCAAGCTTACTAAACATGTTACCTACAGCAGCAAAATATTCAAGATATACTCAACCAAACAAAATTCTACTTGGATAATCGGAGGAGTCACATACCGGAAAGCAAATGTGCCAAATTTCAGACAGAAATCTGGGCTGAGCAAAGAGATCGAAAAATCCTGAGCTCTTGAGCAAAAACGCGAGTGAGAGAAAGCTGGTGTCGATTTTTTCGGGAGAGAGAAGAGTCTGGGAGGAAGAGATGCTAAAGTGGGGCAAAGGGGGACCCACACGCCAGGGTGGCTGTCAACACCCGGATTTTTAAGTCCGGATGCCTATTATGTCATACATCGCAATCCCAGGAATATTGTTGTTGCGAGGCATAATAGTTAAGTATCACAGTCATCATTCATTACAAACCATAAGTCTTACAAATTTGGAATCACATGATCCATATTACACGAATAGTTGATCTATTGATCAACGAACAAACACAAGTTCATAGTTCATAGCGGAAGCGTAAGATACAAGGACTCTCTAGTCCACAGGCCAACGCTTGACGTCGGAAGACTCCTAGTTGTCGTAGGCGTCCTGCTGGTCATCGCCTTGTTTATCTTCATAATCTGGCCATTTGAATAGCCAGGGACAAAGCCGTGAGTACTTTAAGTACTCGCAAACTAATACTAATGTAAGTGCTAGACATTCTAGTATGGTTTGCTAAGCTCTAGTTTATTTGCATAAAGCTAGTTTTAGTTCACAATATTTGAGAAAAGCTTATTCAAGTGCTAACTAACTCAAGTGGGAACATTAGTGTCATTCCCACCATTCGAGTGGTGATTTCAAATCAATTCACCACAAGTCATTTCACCATCATTTTTCAACATCATTTTCAAAGATATGACATCGGAAACTGTATGGCCTTTCCAATCGTCCGTAACCGTGGATGCAGCTATTCGAATAGGTTTACACTCTGCAGAGGTTGCACACTTGTGCCACAACATTTGATTTCATCCGTCGGGATTACCCCGAATCATCGTAACATAGTACGCGGATCATCAACCATAACCTTTCACTTACAAATCCTAGTATGAGCACCTCTCCCCATGAGCTTGGCCTCCCAGTGAAGACCAATCGTCAACACGGGAACTGCACAGGGCTTGGCCGTACAATTCACCTCAATTTCACATCATTTCTCAACAACGGAGGCAGCCTCAAGCGTAACCCCTATGACGTGTGTTCAGAGGGAACCCATACTAAGATGCATAAACTTCCAGTTAAGCCCTACCCATAATCAGGTATTGTGGGGGTACTTAATAATTGGAAAGGTATCGCATTCAAACCAACATCATGTTTATCAAAAAATACCATCTTCTCTTGGTCATATTCACCTTCAAAAAATCATTCAATGGAATGCTTCATCATTCCAAGGTTTCAAATTCATTTCAATTCACATTGTTCCCATCTAGAGTAGTCAAGTTTTATTTCATTAGCACTAGCTCTAAATCATGAGGGGTGCTATCTTGCTTTGCTTGATTGAGTCTACTTCACTACTCTAGTAACCAACCTTTATTTTGACCAAAGTTAACTATAAAAGTAACTCTTGGAAAACAACAAGTAAAACTTGTAAAGTATAAACTTGGGATAGGCTTAAGTAAGAAAAGGTAAGATTCATGGTGCCTTGCCCCAAGGGGGCTTTGCATTTTGCAAGAATATTAGCTTGCCTTGGTAGTTCTCAAACTGTTCTTCCTCCTCCTCTTGGTAGCAACCTTCTTCTTCGGTGTACTCTCCGGTGCTAGCGTCTAAATTTGAATACGAGTATAATTACTCACTAATTCAATGGCTATTCCATATATCACATATAAACACACAAACTATTCTATACACACAATAATTTAACTAGGGTGCATGGGTTGTGTTACTTGAGGAGAATTTACTTCTTTGTATTTAATATGTAAATGATAGTTTCCATAGGGTTCTTGAGAAATAATTTCCTCTCATTGAAATCTTCTTAAGATTTAATTTCTCAAACAATCATGTATGAACTTATATTGACCTAAGTCAAATGTTCATCATCACATTTGAGAAGATGATTTAAATGGGGTAGATCACCCCATATCATTTAATAACACTACATATGATTTAAATCTCAAGTAATTCATATAAGAGAGTTTAGACTAGGGGTCCAAACATCACATGAATTCATATGAGACCAAGTTTAAATGAAGTATAAGACTCCACATAATTTACTTTAATAGTTTTGGACAATATCAACTAGTTAAACTAGCCATATTATCCATCAATTAAACTAGGGCATGATCATGCAAGGTGACCACACCATTTTATTGCATAATCAATTAGTGTAAGTCAAATGTGAGCTATTAGAGTTGGAATTAACTTAATATCTATTTTGGTTGATTTTTAATAATTATTTGAATAGGGAAAAGTACCTGCCTTATTATTTTTATCAAATTAATTCTACAATGAATCTGGTCATGGGACCAGTGGCATTAGGTAGATAATTTCCTTAGCTTTCCAACAACATAAAATTCATTGAATTTGGTTTAGCCAATTTGAATCTATTGATTTTCAAAGTGGAGGCAGTATTGACATTCATTTGGAATTAATTAAACTCGATTTGAATTAAAAGGGCCAGCGGGAAAGCTAGGTGGGCCGAAAGGTTTAAAAACAGCCCAAGGCCAGCCCAGCCACGGTCCAGAGACGCGCGGGCTGCCTGACAGCGGGGGCCACCCGTCAGTGGGTTTTAAACCCGAAACGGTATGGGTGAATATGATGCGTTGGATTAGATCAAAGATCTACGGCCATGGTTCATCGTCGTCTCCGACGAGAACCTGACGCTCTGGCGGCGGCAGTAGGGGGTCGGAGGGCTTACGGCGGCTCCAGCAAGGGATGGCAGTGTGCTCAGGGTAGATGTGGACGACGGCGAAGCTCCAGGTACAGGTGGCATCGCCTGAGGTGGTCTGGTTCGCCGGCGATTGTTGCAGAGCTTCCGCGGCGGCGAGCTCTCGATTGGCCTTTCTCCGGTGTGAATCGAGAGAGTGGTGAGGTGGTTGAGAGGCAGTGAGAGGTGGGAAGTGAGATGGTGTGCTTAGATCGTCCAGGGGAGGTCTCCTTTTATAGCAGCGCAAGTGTGCTGCGGGGTAGGGTGGTGGTCGACCCTGGCGCGGCGATTCCAGCGAGCTAGAGAGCTAGGCGAGGTGGTGGCAGTGTTCTACGTGTCCAGGCGATGCTATTGGCGGCGACAGCTTGGTCGGGCAGGGCTTGGTTGGGTCGCGTTGCTTCCAGGCAGGTCGCGGCAGTGGCGGGATCTTCTTCTCCGTCCACGGCGGCGGCGGTCTAGGGTCTGGTGGAGCGAGTGTCTGGCGGCGTCCAGGTGGCGTGGTGATGCTCAACGGCTGGTAAAAGGGGCCAGGGCGAGCGTGAGGTGGTGGCGCGAGAGGTGGCCAGAGCGCGTCCATGCACGTGCATGCGCAACGTCGTCGGCATGGCGAGCGCATTCTGGGCGCGCTGTCTCCAGCCAGTGTCGTCGTCGAGCTCGACCATGGCGGTGCTAGGCGTTGCTAGGGAGGTGCGTTGGCGAGCTGTGGCGCGGTGGCCAGGGCAGAGAAGCAAGGGAGAGAGGGGAGAGCGTCGGGTTGGGCGACATGGCCGGCATGGCCATGTCTAGCCTTGCTCTCTCTCTCCCTAGTGTGCTATTTGGCATTGAATGGGATTAAGGGGACTAGGGGACAATGTAGAATAGATTTGGGGTAGATTAGGTGGAGTAGATCACTATTTGCAATAGTGGCAAATAGTGCCATACTTGAAATTTGTGAAAATTGTCTAAATTTGGTTTAATTCAAATGGTTGACCATTTTGATTTGGGTGTGTTTAGATAAGTTGTATTTGACCAGAGATGATTAGAGGTGGTGGTGGAATTGTGGAATTCAAGAATTTGCAAAATTTGCTAAGTTGGGGATTGTTACATATGTTAAAAAGTTGAAACTTTGGATGAGCATAGCTCTTGATCAAGAAGGCTTTTGGCATGGTGATCTTTACAAAAGTTGTTCACCTTGATGTTGACTTTGAAATGGTGCAAAGAGTTAGCAAGATTTAGTTTGAAAAAATTGAATTGTGATGGCTCAAAGTAGTGATCAGACTATAATTGTCAATTTTGACCATTATCATATGTGAGCAAGATTTGTGTTTGAAATTCATTTGAATTGTGATTCTTTGATTCCAAAAGTTGTAATAAGTGTTTAGTAACATTATGCAACTAATGTTGAAGACCAAAATGGTCTAGGGTCAAAATTTATAAAAATGCCATAGAGCATATGTGAGGGTTTTTAGGGTTTTTCATTTAATGGATTTTCTTCCTCTTTGATTTATTTGGTTGGTGATCTTCATATGATCACATTAGGGTTTTAGAGTATAGCACAAACAAATAATAACACTCATCATTGCATATCACTCAAATGCACAAGTCCTATGCATGGCACTATATGCAATTTAAAAAGTTTTTGTTGGTTTGAAATTTTGCTCTCTGGAATTCTCTAACTTTCTTTTTATTGAAATTTGGGATGTTACAAACCCTTCCCCCTTACAAAAGATCTTGTCCCGGGATCGAAAAGAAAGTTAGGTACTAAAGAGATCTAGGTACTCCTTCTTCATGAAGTCTTCACGTTCCCATGTGGCTTCCTCCTCAGTATGGTTGCTCCATTGTATCTTCAGAAACTTGATGCTTCGGGTGCGGGTGGTGCGGTAAGCTTCTTCCAGGATGCGAATCGGCACTTCGCGGTAGGTCAGATCCTTGTTAATATCCACCGATGGGTGATCGATGTTCTTGAACACTTCGGTCTTCTCCGGAACTTCAAGGAACTTCCGGAGTAACGAGATATGAAACACGTCGTGCACAGCCGACATTTCTTTAGGCAACTCCAGTTGATAAGATACTTCACCTCGGCGGCTAAGGACTTTGAAAGGTCCAACATATCGGGGTGCGAGCTTTCCTTTCAGTTGGAACCTTTGCATTCCTTTCAAGGGGGATACCTTGAGATAGACGAAGTCTCCGATCTCGAAGGTCATCTCCCGACGTCTCTTATCGGCGTAGCTCTTCTGTCTAGATTGCTCCGTCTTGAGGTACTCTCGGATCTTGTGGACTTTCTCTTCGGCTTCACGAAGAACATCTGGGCCAAAAACTTGGCTTTCTCCGACTTCCGACCAGTTCAGGGGGGTACGGCACTTCCTTCCGTACAAGGCTTCAAAGGGGGCCATCTGTAGGCTAGCTTGGTAGCTGTTGTTGTAAGAGAATTCTGCGTAAGGTAGGCAGTCTTCCCACTTGGATCCGTATTCCAGTACGCATGCTCTCAGCATGTCTTCCAGTATCTGGTTGACTCTCTCAGTCTGTCCGTCGGTCTGAGGGTGATAGGCGGTGCTGAAATTCAGACGGGTTCCTAGTCCTTCGTGCACTTTCTGCCAGAATCTTGAGGTGAACTGTGATCCTCTATCTGACACTATCGATTTGGGGGTTCCGTGCAGGGCGACTATTCTGGAGATGTATAGTTCAGCTAACTTTGGGCCTTGATAAGTGGTTTTGACGGCGATGAAATGGGCGACTTTGGTCAATCTATCGACAACTACCCATATAGAATCATTGCCTTTGCTGGATTTGGGCAGTCCGGTGATAAAGTCCATTCCTACGGAGTCCCATTTCCATTCTGGAATCTGGAGTGGCTGTAACAGTCCGGCGGGTCGTTGATGTTCCGCCTTGACTCTCTGACAGATGTCACACTTGGCGATATAGCTGCCGATTTCTCTCTTCATTCCGTGCCACCAGAATTGTTCCTTTAGGTCTTGGTACATCTTGGTACCTCCGGGGTGGATTGAATAAAGGGTGTCATGGGCTTCTTGCAAGATGACTTGTTTCAAGTCAGAGTCCGATGGTACGCAGAGACGTTCTTTGTACCAAAGAACTCTGGCGTCGTCTACGGTGAATCCGGGGGCTTTTCCTGCGGCTATCTGTTTCTTGATTCCATCGATGCTAGCGTTGTCCTTCTGGGCTTCCTTGATTTGGCTAACCAAGGTAGGTTGCAGTTCTATGCTGGCTAGGAATCCTTCACTAACAAGTTCAAGTCTGAACTGTTCAAACTCTTGATGCAAGCTGGGCTGTTCGGTTGCGAGCATGGAGTTCAACTGACACGGCAGTCGACTCAAAGCATCCGCTACCACATTGGCCTTGCCGGGGTGGTAGTGAATCTCCATGTCGTAATCCTTGATCAATTCGATCCATCGGCGTTGTCTCATGTTTAGCTCTTTCTGGGTGAATATGTATTTGAGGCTTTTGTGGTCGGAGTAGATCTCGCATCGATTACCCATGAGGTAATGACGCCAAACTTTCAAGGCTAAGACCACGGCTGCAAGCTCGAGGTCATGGGTTGGGTAGTTCTGTTCATGTTGCTTTAGCTGTCTTGAAAGGTAGGATACAACCTTGCCTTCTTGCATAAGCACACATCCAAGACCAGTCTTGGAGGCGTCGCAATACACGTCAAAGGGCTTTGCGATATCTGGCATGATCAGGATTGGGGCGGTTGTCAGTCTACTCTTGAGTTGTTGAAAGCTCTCTTCACATTTGTCGGTCCATTCAAACTTTCTGTCCTTCTTCAACAATTGGGTCATTGGTCGAGCGATGCTCGAAAAACCTTCTACAAATCTGCGGTAATATCCGGCTAATCCAAGAAAAGCGCGGACCTCGATTTGGGTGGTTGGGGCTTGCCATTCCATAATGGTTTTGATTTTGGCGGGATCTACGGCAATTCCTCCTGCAGACAAGATGTGTCCTAGGAATCCAACTTATTCCAACCAAAACTCACACTTGCTGAACTTGGCATACAACTTGTGCTGTCTAAGGGTTTCTAGGACGGTCTCCAAATGCTGTTCATGTTCCTCCTCGGACTTGGAGTAGACGAGAATTTCGTCGATGAAGACAACGACAAACTTGTCCAAAAAGTTCATGAAGATCTTATTCATGAGATTCATGAAATAAGCGGGGGCATTTGTCAGTCCAAACGACATGACGTTGTACTCGTACAACCCATATCTGGTGGTAAAGGCAGTTTTTGGAATGTCGGTGGCTCGGATTTTCAGCTGGTGATATCCAGTTCTAAGATCTATCTTGGAGAAAACTCTGGATCCGGTGAGTTGATCAAACAAGTCTTCTATCTTGGGTAAGGGGTATTTGTTTTTGATGGTGACATCGTTAAGCTTACGATAGTCCGTGCATAAACGATTTGCACCATCATTCTTGTCCACAAACAAGACTGGTGATCTCCAGGGGGATGCACTTGGTCTAATCAGACCCTTGGCCAACATATCATCTATTTGCTTCTTCAGCTCCACAAGCTCGGTTGCGTTCATGCTGTAGGCTCTCTGGGCTATGGGTCCAGTTCCAGGGATTAACTCGATGATGAACTCGATCTCCCGATCCGGGGGCATACCGGGTAGATCATCCGGAAACACATCAGGGTAGCGACAAACGACCCTGATTTTTTTGGAAAGGAATACGGTAGGGGAAGCCCCTACAGTGATTTTGTTTTTCAAATAATAAGAACCCAAATTCGCGTCCCTGAGGACTTGAACCTGGGTGGCTGGGTTGTTCATCCACTTCCCTAACCAAGTGAGCTAGACTCACTTCTTAAACGACCCTGATTTGATCCAGAGTTGGCTTGGATACACTTTGGTTGCAGGTAAATTTTCTGGGTAGTTTTTCAGAGACGTGCTCTACTACGATACCGGTGCTGCTAGTCATGGTTATGGCTTTCTTGGCACAGTCTATCAATCCATTGTGTTTGGACATCCAGTCCATTCCTAGGACAACTTCCAAACCTTTGGTTCCAAGAATGATTAGATTGGCATAGAAATCTACATCATGGATTTTGATTGGTACATTTTTGCAAAAAATTCTGGCTTTGGTGGTTGATCCGGGGATTTGAACTATCATAACATGCTTCAAACTGAGGGGTTGAATTTTACTTGTTGATGCAAAGTCTTCGGTGACAAAAGAATGAGATGCTCCGGAATCAAACAACACTCTGGCAGGGATGTGGTTGATAGAAAACATACCCAGTACAACATCTGGTGCTTCCTAGGCTTCTTCGGCGTTCATGTGGTAGAGGCGGCCGTTGCGGTTATTGGGGTTGTTGGGGGCGAACTTCTTGCCGGTGGAGACACGGCGTTGTTGCTGAGCAGGTGTTGCCGGCGAGCTTGGCAAGACGCTTGGGACACTCGTTGGAGTAGTGCCCCACTACACCACACTCATAACAAGTGATGGTGGTCTTGTCCTGCTTGTTCGCAACGGGGACGGCGTTGCTTCCGGTTCTGGGAGTGGTGTTGGTGTTGTTGTTGTTGTTGGGGGCTCTTGGCGGAGCGCGGTTGTAGTTGTTGTTGTGGTTGTAGTTGTTGTTGTTGTAGCCTCCTGGCTTGGAGTTTCCTCCACTCCGGTTCTAATAACCGGGGCGCGAGTTCTGCATCGGTGGCTTATTGTTTCTCGGAGTGAAACCTCCGCTTGAGCTAGGGCGATACTTTTGGGGGTGGCTTGATCCACTTTGATTTGCCATGCGGCGCTTGCGGTTCTCATTGGCTTGGTTCAACTTGCCCTCCATCTGGATGGCGGAGTCAACAAGGGCTTCAAGGTCGGCGAAGGGGATGTTGACGAGGAAAGTCTGCATCTCATCATGCAATCCGTTCAGGAATCTCTCCTTCCTCTTCTCAACGGTGTCGGTCTCATCAGGGGCATACCTCGACAGTGTAAGAAACTTGTCGCGGTATTCAACCACCATCATGCGACCTTGTTTCAGTTCACGGAAGTCATCCCTCATCTTTTTGATAAGACCCGGGGGTACATGGTACTTGCTGAGCTTTAGCTTGAAATCCTCCCAAGTCATGAACTGACCTCCGTTCATGGCACGGGTGCTTGTCCACCAAGCGCGGGCTGGTCCAGCGAGATAGTGAGTGGCAAACAAGACTTTCTCGTTGGCCTCCACTCCGGCTACCTCCAGATTGTTCTCCATAGTCTGGAGCCAATCGTCGGCGTCGAGGGGTTCCTCGGTCTTGCTAAACACCGGGGGATTGGTGTTTTGAAAGTTCTTGAGCTTGGATCCAGGGTGATCATGATTTCCATGGCCTTGGTTGGCAATGTTCTGCAAGGCGATGAGGTTGGCTTGGCGTTCGGCTCTTTCTGTTTCCCTGTCGGCAAGCATGGTTTGCAGCAGTTGCAACATCGCGTCGTTGGTGCGATTGGGAGGGGCCATCTGAAGATATAGAAGATCATGAGATAAGAGGGAACATTCTATGGTTCATTTTGGTTAAGTTTGAAAACATTTGAAAACTTGTAATCTTTTCATGACAAACATAACATTCATTCATTCAACACATAGTACAAATAAAAAACATACTCCCATGGTTTTAAGAACCATTCTCATGCTACGATACAAGGGACGGGATACAACTCACACCTACATAATGAAGGAGATATGCCCTAGAGGCAATAATAAAAGTGGTTATTATTTATATCTCTATGTTTATGATAAATGTTTATATATCATGCTATAATTGTATTAACCGAAACATTAGTACATGTGTGATATGTAGACAACAAAGAAAGTCCCTAGTATGCCTCTTAACTAGCTTGTTGATTAATGGATGATTAGTTTCATAATCATGAACATTGGATGTTATTAATAACAAGGTTATATCATTATATGAATGATGTAATGGACACACCCAATTAAGCGTAGCATAAGATCTCGTCATTAAGTTATTTGCTATTAGCTTTCGATACATAGTTACCTAGTCCTTATGACCATGAGATCATGTAAATCACTTATACCGGAAAGGTACTTTGATTACATCAAACGCCACTGCGTAAATGGGTGGTTATAAAGGTGGGATTAAGTATCCGGAAAGTATGAGTTGAGGCATATGGATCAACAGTGGGATTTGTCCATCCCGATGATGGATAGATATACTCTGGGCCCTCTCGGTGGAATGTCGTCTAATGTCTTGCAAGCATATGAATAAGTTCATAAGAGACCACATACCACGGTACGAGTAAAGAGTACTTGTCAGGAGACGAGTTTGAACAAGGTATAGAGTGATACCGAAGATCAAACCTCGGACAAGTAAAATATCGCGTGACAAAGGGAATTGGTATCGTATGTGAATGGTTCATTCGATCACTAAAGTCATCGTTGAATATGTGGGAGCCATTATGGATCTCCAGATCCCGCTATTGGTTATTGGTCGGAGTGAGTACTCAACCATGTCCACATAGTTCACGAACCGTAGGGTGACACACTTAAAGTTGGATGTTGAAATGGTAGAACTTGAATATGGAATGGAGTTCGAATATTTGTTTGGAGTCCCGGATGAGATCCCGGACATCACGAGGAGTTCCGGAATGGTCCGGAGAATAAGATTCATATATAGGAAGTCATATTCCAAGTTTGGAAATGATCCGGTGCATTTATGGCAGGTTCTAGAAGGTTCTAGAAAAGTCCGGAAGAAATCACCATGGAAAGTAGAGTCCCGGAGGGACTCCACCATGTATGACCAGCCAACCCTAAAGGGGAGGAGTCCAAGGTGGACTCCCCTAGGGTGGCCGGCCAACCCACCTCAAGGAAAGGTGGGAGTCCCACCTTGGGTAGGACTCCCTCCTTGAGTAGGTTTCCCACATATGGGAGGTTTTAGTGTTGGGGTCTTATTCGAAGACTTGGACTAGAACTCTTGGGGCTTCCACCTATATAATGAGGGGCATAGGAGAGGGGGCTGACCACTTCAAGCCTCAGCCTTGGCCGCACCCCTTAGAGGGCCGGCGCCCAACCCCCTCTCTCCCCAAACCCTAGCGGTCTCTCTCCTCCACCACATCCCGCACGCTTAAGCGAAGCTCCGCCGGATTTCTCAACCACCACCGACACCACGCCGTCGTGCTGTCGGATTCAAGAGGAGCTACTACTTCCGCTGCCCGCTGGAACGGGGAGGTGGACGTCGTCTTCATCAACAACCGAACGTGTGACCGAGTACGGAGGTGCTGCCCGTTCGTGGCGCCGGAAGCGATCGTGATCAAGATCTTCTACGCGCTTTTGCAAGCGGCAAGTGAACGTCTACCGCAGCAACAAGAGCCTACTCTTGTAGGCTTTGGAATCTCTTCAAGGGTGAGAATCGATAAACCCCCTCGTTGCTACCGTCTTCTAGATTGCATCTTGGCTTGGATTGCGTGTTCGCGGTAGGAAATTTTTTGTTTTCTATGCTACGTTATCCTACAGTGGTATCAGAGCCGTGTCTATGCATAGATGGTTGCACGAGTAGAACACAATGGTTTTGTGGGCGTTGATGCTCTTGTTATCTTTAGTTTGAGTACTTTGCATCTTTGTGGCATAGTGGGATGAAGCGGCCCGGACTAACTTTACATGACCGCGTTCATGAGACTTGTTCCTCGTTCGACATGCAACTTGTATTGCATAAGAGGCTTTGCGGGTGTCTGTCTCTCCTACTATAGTGAAGATTCAACTTACTCTTCTATTGACAACACTAGTATCACCATTGTGGTTCATGTTCGTAGGTAGATTAGATCTTACTCGAGAACCCTAAACCACGTAAAATATGCAAACCAAATTAGAGACGTCTAACTTGTTTTTGCAGGGTTTGGTGATGTGATATGGCCATTATATGATGATGAATATGTATGAGATGATCATTATTGTATTGTGGCAACCGGCAGGAGCCTTATGGTTGTCTTTAATTTTCATGTTGAGTAGTATTTCAAAGTAGTTGTAATAGTTGCTACATGAGGTGAACAACCATGAAGACGGCGCCATGAACCTTGACGCTACGCCGACGATGATGGAGATCATGCCCTTTGATGATGGAGATCATGTCCGTGCTTTGGAGATGAAGATCGAAGGCGCAAAGACAAAAGGGCCATATCATATCACATATGAACTGCATGTGATGTTAATCCTTTTATGCATCTTATTTTGCTTAGAACGCGACGGTAGCATTATAAGATGATCCCTCACATTAATATCAAGATTATAAAGTGTTCTCCCCTCGTATGCACCGTTGTAACAGTTCGTTGTTTCAAAGCATCTCGTGATAATCGGATGTGATAGATTCAACGATTCACATACAACGGGTGTAAGCCATGTTGCACACGCAGAATACTTGGGTTTGCTTGACGAGCCTAGCATGTACAGACATGGCCTCGGGACAATGGAAACCGAAAGGTTGAACACGAGTCATATGGATGATATGATCAACATGTTGATGTTCACCATTGAAGCTACATCATCTCACGTGATGATCGTTTTTTGGTGTAGTGAATTTGGATCGTGTACCACTTAACAACTATGAGGGATGTTGTATTAAGTGAGAGTTCATTAGTAATTAGATTAAAACATGAACTAATTATCATAAACATAGTCTGAGTAGTATTTTGAATTAATTTGTAGAATAGGCATCCGTTTACTACTATGCGTTAGTCTTGTAATTGAGATAGAAATACTGTTAAATCTGACAAATAACTTTACGGACTGGTGCCGTATTGTTAATGAATCAAGAAATGATTAAGTCCTATTGCAAACTTTTAGTAAACCTCACATTGCTGATTCAAGGAGCTATGGTTTCAATTAGTACCTAAAGTTATCTTGTCTCCGTGAAACTTGAAGTTCAAATCTGTTTGAAAAGTAAGGAGCTGAAAATTTAGTTTTCAGAAATAATCAAGGTATGAGATATATGTGATATCTAAGACCTTATTGCAAGATGATAGAATATAATTTGGTGAGACTACATGAACTCATAAGTTTTATGGGAATGTACGAAGGTTGAAGACGCAAGGCGTCACAATCCTCCAACTATTGGGGCACTAACGATATTCGCATATCCATGAAGTGACCTCCTTAATATGCACCGTTACTAAAACTCGTCGTTTCGAAGCATCACGTGATGATCGGGTGTGACAGATTCTACGTGTGCATACAACGGGTGCAAGCTAGATTTGCACATGCAAATACCAAGGTTAAAACTTTACGAGCCTAGCATGTACAGACATGGTCTCGGAAAGTTGTCATGATATGATGGATAAAATTATGAGTGAAATTGTTCATCATATTACAAAGTTACTAATAGTGAAATCTGGAACACTTGTCATATGATGATCAACTTCAAAGTAAGAACCTCAAGGTTATTGGTATTTGACCAACAAACCTAGAAGTTATTAATGTTGAAGTGTTTTTCTGAATAATGAGGAAAGCTAAAAGAGAAACTGCAAAAGATATTTTGGCAAAAAGAAAAGAAAAGACTAGAAAGTCTAGCTCAGGTGTATATAAATGATATACATGTTATGGTTGTATTCCTAGTTAAGTCACACAATGAAATTCTTGGATATTAGTACCATATTGGTTGGTATGAAGTGTCATACAAAACAACGCAATACAAGAATACAATGGCCTAAGTGACTGACAAGGAATATGATAGGAATGCACGTCTGGAACAAAATAAAATGTTATTATGTTCGTCGTTGGCATTCTATCTAGCCCTTAGAATTTATAATAAAGAACTTAATAATTGTCATTTTGCTCTGGTCAAATGAAAACAATGAGTTGTTCAAATTATGACATTACTCCATGTACGATGGATAAGTTATTATAAATCTTAATGGTGAAACACACATACATAAAACTGACGCTAAAATGCCATAAGGCAAATGATTTGAATTCCACTTATTTGTGGAACCGCCATTTAGGTCATGTTAGAAAGGAACGCATGAAGGAACTCCATGCAAATGGATTTTTGGAGTCATTTGATTTTTGAATCATTTGGCGCTTGCAAATCTTTTCTAAAGAGAATGATTAAAATACCGTTCATAGGCCAAGAATTGAACGGACAACAAACTTAGTTGAAAAATACATAATGATGTATATGGTTCACTGAGCATAGTTGTGTGCGGGAGATTCTTCTACTTCATGAAAACTTTCAACAATGAATTGAGTATATATATGTGGATATATTCGATAAGGAAGAAGTTTGAAACATTTGAATGGATTCAAATAAATTTCAGCATGAAGTGGAAATCATCGTAATAGAAAAGTCAAATATCTATGATTGGATCATGGTGGAAATATTTGAATTACGAGTTTTAGCGAACATCTAAGAGAGTTATGAAATTGTTCTACAACTCACATTTCTTGGAGTGTCATAATGATGATATAGTATCCGAGATATGTATCCAAACCTTGTTGGATCAATGATGAGATAAAATATTGATGCCATTATATTTTTATGGATTATGCTTTAGTGACTACCACTTTTACACTGAATAGAGCATCATCATGATCCGTTGAAATGACACCATACAAGTTATGGTATGGGTATAAACCCTAAAAGTCTTTTCTTTAAATTTTGGTCTAAAGAGTTTACAACCAAAATCGGATGAATGTCTTTGTCGGTTATCCCAGAGATTTAATTGGGAATTCTTCCCACGAGACAAAGACAAAAGTGTTTGTCAATGTTTCTTATTTCCGAGAAATTGTTTCTAGTGAAGTATTTGAGTGGGAGGACAATATAATTTGATAAGGTTTATGAAAACCTGAGCATAATGATCAGAATAGCGCAGCATCGGAATTGGTTTCGGAAGCGGCCACAACGATCATGGCTCCCATGACTACAAAGTGTTTTAGCCATGGAGATCAAAGTACATATTGAACCTTGTAGGTATGTATTACTTTGTGATCAAATAAATGATTTGTGGACAAAGGATTGATTGTTAACAATGATAAACCAACTACAAACAAAGAAGTTATGATGGGCCCTGACTCCGTTAAAATGGCTATACGCCATGAAATCCAAGATAGATAAATACTTTTTGAAAGTAAATGGATCTATAAAATTGATGGACTTGGATGGAATATCCTTAAAGAAGCTCGACTTGTCGAAAAATTGTTTACGACAAAGTTCAAAGAGTTGACTACGATAAGATTAGATCTTCCGTAGCAATGCTTATAGTCTATGTGGATTATTCTAGTAATCACTACATATTTCTTTTATGAGATATGCTAGTAGGATGGCAAAATACATTACTTATCAGAAGTATGTATTAAAAGGTGTATACAAGATACAACCAAGAGTTTTGCTGGTCCGTGGAATACTAGATATGTATACAAACTTCAATTTGATGAAGTAAGTATAGCGGAGTTTGAATCTTCACTGGATGAAATAGTCAAAGAGTTTTTGATTTCATCAGAGACGATGAAGAGGCTTGCATTTGCAAGAAATTAAGTGGGAGCGCTAAGACATATTTATAATACTTTATGTAGATAACATATAGTTGGTTATAAATGATGTAATTATATACTTGATTAAAAAGGTTTCATTGAGAAATTAACTTCAATGAAAAGATATGGACTGAAACAAATTTAGTGTCAAGATCTATGAAGATAGATTGAAACACAAAATAAGTTTAAGTCAAAGTACATAGAATGAATATTGAAATAGTTCAATATAGAAATATTCTTGTCATGTGAAGTTTTAACAAGACTTGAGTGTATCTGACACTCAATGAGTAAAAACACATGAGTGATTATAGATCACGAATAATATGTACACAATCAGATATCATGTGCTATAAAGTGTTATGAGCATATACCAGAATGATTCATATGATGATCATTGGACGACAGTAAGAATATCCTTGAGTACTTTAGAAGAACTAAGGATATGTATATATATATTTTTGTATGAAGAAATGACAAACAAATCGCTGTAAGGTGTTACACCGATATTGGTTTTGTCACATATAAAATATAATTTCAATCTCAAATTAGACTAAGTGTTGTTTTAAAAGGTAGCACAATGAGCTAGAAGTTGTCTATGCTAGATTTAGAAGAGTTCTAAATATTGTGACGGATTCTACAAAAGAAGGCAGAGTATATCATTGTTTTGACAATGACAAAGGATGTTGAGTCAAGAGGTTCTTTGAGAACTTGGTGTAGTTCCGACAGAGTCAGAACTTTGAAGCTATATTGTGTGTGACAATATTAGTGACATATTTCAGACCGCGGAATTAAGGTTCCACCAGAAGACCAAATACATTTAATGCCGACTCATTTGGAAACGAGTGATGCGTTGAGACGCAAATGAATTACAAAATACATACGTTTCTGAGCGTGTCAGATCCGTTGACTAAAACCTCTCCCGTGAGCAAAACATGATAAAGCACCAGAAGGCCAAGGTGTTATATCTTTACAAATGTAAACTAGATTATTGACTCTAGTGCAAGTGGGAGACTGAAGGAGATATGCCCTAGAGGCAATAATAAAAGTGGTTATTATTTATATCTCTATGTTTATGATAAATGTTTATATATCATGCTATAATTGTATTAACCGAAACATTAGTACATGTGTGATATGTAGACAACAAAGAAAGTCCCTAGTATGCCTCTTAACTAGCTTGTTGATTAATGGATGATTAGTTTCATAATCATGAACATTGGATGTTATTAATAACAAGGTTATATCATTATATGAATGATGTAATGGACACACCCAATTAAGCGTAGCATAAGATCTCGTCATTAAGTTATTTGCTATTAGCTTTCGATACATAGTTACCTAGTCCTTATGACCATGAGATCATGTAAATCACTTATACCGGAAAGGTACTTTGATTACATCAAACGCCACTGCGTAAATGGGTGGTTATAAAGGTGGGATTAAGTATCCGGAAAGTATGAGTTGAGGCATATGGATCAACAGTGGGATTTGTCCATCCCGATGACGGATAGATATACTCTGGGCCCTCTCGGTGGAATGTCGTCTAATGTCTTGCAAGCATATGAATAAGTTCATAAGAGACCACATACCACGGTACGAGTAAAGAGTACTTGTCAGGAGACGAGTTTGAACAAGGTATAGAGTGATACCGAAGATCAAACCTCGGACAAGTAAAATATCGCGTGACAAAGGGAATTGGTATCGTATGTGAATGGTTCATTCGATCACTAAAGTCATCGTTGAATATGTGGGAGCCATTATGGATCTCCAGATCCCGCTATTGGTTATTGGTCGGAGTGAGTACTCAACCATGTCCACATAGTTCACGAACCGTAGGGTGACACACTTAAAGTTGGATGTTGAAATGGTAGAACTTGAATATGGAATGGAGTTCGAATATTTGTTTGGAGTCCCGGATGAGATCCCGGACATCACGAGGAGTTCCGGAATGGTCCGGAGAATAAGATTCATATATAGGAAGTCATATTCCAAGTTTGGAAATGATCCGGTGCATTTATGGCAGGTTCTAGAAGGTTCTAGAAAAGTCCGGAAGAAATCACCATGGAAAGTAGAGTCCCGGAGGGACTCCACCATGTATGACCAGCCAACCCTAAAGGGGAGGAGTCCAAGGTGGACTCCCCTAGGGTGGCCGGCCAACCCACCTCAAGGAAAGGTGGGAGTCCCACCTTGGGTAGGACTCCCTCCTTGAGTAGGTTTCCCACATATGGGAGGTTTTAGTGTTGGGGTCTTATTCGAAGACTTGGACTAGAACTCTTGGGGCTTCCACCTATATAATGAGGGGCATAGGAGAGGGGGCTGACCACTTCAAGCCTCAGCCTTGGCCGCACCCCTTAGAGGGCCGGCGCCCAACCCCCTCTCACCCTAGCGGTCTCTCTCCTCCACCACATCCCGCACGCTTAAGCGAAGCTCCGCCGGATTTCTCCACCACCACCGACACCACGCCATCGTGCTGTCGGATTCAAGAGGAGCTACTACTTCCGCTGCCCGCTGGAACGGGGAGGTGGACGTCGTCTTCATCAACAACCGAACGTGTGACCGAGTACGGAGGTGCTGCCCGTTCGTGGCGCCGGAAGCGATCGTGATCAAGATCTTCTACGCGCTTTTGCAAGCGGCAAGTGAACGTCTACCGCAGCAACAAGAGCCTACTCTTGTAGGCTTTGGAATCTCTTCAAGGGTGAGAATCGATAAACCCCCTCGTTGCTACCGTCTTCTAGATTGCATCTTGGCTTGGATTGCGTGTTCGCGGTAGGAAATTTTTTGTTTTCTATGCTACGTTATCCTACACATAAGTGAGACTAGTGCAACTACTCCTCATCCTCGACATCGATCGGGACGTAGTCGTCGGGTCCTGCCTCCAGGAACTCGTAGTCCTCCTCCTCGGTGTTCTCGTCCTCCTCAAAGTCGTTGTCGTCGCTCAGGAAGGCGTCTCCTCCCTGAATGTCGATGCCTCCGTTGTCATCCTCCAGCTCACGAATCTGATCCTCCTGGGCCTTGACAGTGGCCTCGAGTGACGCTATCTTGGCGCGAAGGCTCCGAATCGTAGCGTCCTTCTTGGCACGCTGCTGACGAAGGCTCTTGCGGTCATTGTTGAGTAGCTTGATCGCCTCACCCTGCTCGGTGATGTGAGCATGGGTCTGGTTCGCGTAAGCGCGAGTGGCATCGAGGTCCCTCTGAGTCTGGTAGAGCATGAAGTCCAGGTGCTCAGCATGGTGCCTCAACTCCGGGTGCGGCTGCAGCTCCATGGGCACTCCCGCAGCATCACGCCTCACAAGGTGGGCATAGCGCGACGCAAGGATGCGCACCATGTTCTGTCCATAGAGGCGCGCAAGTGCCTCCTGAAGGCCACGTGCGAGTCCGTCGAGCCAGTTGCTCAAGGAGAAGAGGATCCTCTCCGAGGTGGGAGGCTCCATCTTGCCCCTCAAGTCGGCAGTGATCACCCACTGCAACTCTCCTCCGGGCGTGTCGTCCAGCTGAACCCCGTGGAACTCGGGGTGTGGGCGCCCAAGGAAGTCAGAGACGGCGTTGAGGTCGTGCTCGAAGATCAAGCTCCCTCCGTTCCCAAGCTGATAAAACTTGGTGTTGATGGGTTCATTCGGCTCCATCTGAAAGAGAATTGGATGAGTAAGTTAGAGAGTGCAAAGTGTGGCAAAATTTTAAGTTGATTCAAATAAGATAGAGCATGATTCATCAAATTTTGGCAAAGTCTCAAAGACAAGAGTGTAGTAAATTTTCACAAATATTTTCTTTCATTTGATTTCAAAGTTAAGTTTTTCAGAACGCCCATTCTAACTAAGGTCTTCTAAGGTCAAACAATGGCTCTGATACCAACTTGTCAACACCCGGATTTTTAAGTCCGGATGCCTATTATGTCATACATCGCAATCCCAGGAATATTGTTGTTGCGAGGCATAATAGTTAAGTATCACAGTCATCATTCATTACAAACCATAAGTCTTACAAATTTGGAATCACATGATCCATATTACACGAATAGTTGATCTATTGATCAACGAACAAACACAAGTTCATAGTTCATAGCGGAAGCGTAAGATACAAGGACTCTCTAGTCCACAGGCCAACGCTTGACGTCGGAAGACTCCTAGTTGTCGTAGGCGTCCTGCTGGTCATCGCCTTGTTTATCTTCATAATCTGGCCATTTGAATAGCCAGGGACAAAGCCGTGAGTACTTTAAGTACTCGCAAACTAATACTAATGTAAGTGCTAGACATTCTAGTATGGTTTGCTAAGCTCTAGTTTATTTGCATAAAGCTAGTTTTAGTTCACAATATTTGAGAAAAGCTTATTCAAGTGCTAACTAACTCAAGTGGGAACATTAGTGTCATTCCCACCATTCGAGTGGTGATTTCAAATCAATTCACCACAAGTCATTTCACCATCATTTTTCAACATCATTTTCAAAGATATGACATCAGAAACTGTATGGCCTTTCCAATCGTTCGTAACCGTGGACGCAGCTATTCAAATAGGTTTACACTCTGCAGAGGTTGCACACTTGTGCCACAACATTTGATTTCATCCGTCGGGATTACCCCGAATCATCGTAACACAGTACGCGGATCATCAACCATAACCTTTCACTTACAAATCCTAGTATGAGCACCTCTCCCCATGAGCTTGGCCTCCCAGTGAAGACCAACTGTCAACCTGGGAACTGCACAGGGCTTGGCCGTACAATTCACCTCAATTTCACATCATTTCTCAACAACGGAGGCAGCCTCAAGCGTAACCCCTATGACGTGTGTTCAGAGGGAACCCATACTAAGATGCATAAACTTCCAGTTAAGCCCTACCCATAATCAGGTATTGTGGGGGTACTTAATAATTGGAAAGGTATCGCATTCAAACCAACATCATGTTTATCAAAAATCACCATCTTCTCTTGGTCATATTCACCTTCAAAAAATCATTCAATGGAATGCTTCATCATTCCAAGGTTTCAAATTCATTTCAATTCACATTGTTCCCATCTAGAGTAGTCAAGTTTTATTTCATTAGCACTAGCTCTAAATCATGAGGGGTGCTATCTTGCTTTGCTTGATTGAGTCTACTTCACTACTCTAGTAACCAACCTTTATTTTGACCAAAGTTAACTATAAAAGTAACTCTTGGAAAACAACAAGTAAAACTTGTAAAGTATAAACTTGGGATAGGCTTAAGTAAGAAAAGGTAAGATTCATGGTGCCTTACCCCAAGGGGGCTTTGCATTTTGCAAGAATATTAGCTTGCCTTGGTAGTTCTCAAACTGTTCTTCCTCCTCCTCTTGGTAGCAACCTTCTTCTTCGGTGTACTCTCCGGTGCTAGCATCTAAATTTGAATATGAGTATAATTACTCACTAATTCAATGGCTATTCCATATATCACATATAAACACACAAACTATTCTATACACACAATAATTTAACTAGGGTGCATGGGTTGTGTTACTTGAGGAGAATTTACTTCTTTGTATTTAATATGTAAATGATAGTTTCCATAGGGTTCTTGAGAAATAATTTCCTCTCATTGAAATCTTCTTAAGATTTAGTTTCTCAAACAATCATGTATGAACTTATATTGACCTAAGTCAAATGTTCATCATCATCATTTGAGAAGATGATTTAAATGGGGTAGATCACCCCATATCATTTAATAACACTACATATGATTTAAATCTCAAGTAATTCATATAAGAGAGTTTGGACTAGGGGTCCAAACATCACATGAATTCATATGAGACCAAGTTTAAATGAAGTATAAGACTCCACATAATTTACTTTAATAGTTTTGGACAATATCAACTAGTTAAACTAGCCATATTATCCATCAATTAAACTAGGGCATGATCATGCAAGGTGACCACACCATTTTATTGCATAATCAATTAGTGTAAGTCAAATGTGAGCTATTAGAGTTGGAATTAACTTAATATCTATTTTGGTTGATTTTTAATAATTATTTGAATAGGGAAAAGTCCCTGCCTTATTCTTTTTATCAAATTAATTCTACAATGAATCTGGTCATGGGACCAGTGGCATTTGGTATATAATTTCCTTAGCTTTCCAACAACATAAAATTCATTGAATTTGGTTTAGCCAATTTGAATCTATTGATTTTCAAAGTGGAGGCAGTATTGACATTCATTTGGAATTAATTAAACTCGATTTGAATTAAAAGGGCCGGCGGGAAAGCTAGGTGGGCCGAAAGGTTTAAAAACAGCCCAAGGCCAGCCCAGCCACGGTCCAGAGACGCGCGGGCTGCCTGACAGCAGGGGCCACCCGTCAGTGGGTTTTAAACCCGAAACGGTATGGGTGAGTATGATGCGTTGGATTAGATCAAAGATCTACGGCCGTGGTTCATCGTCGTCTCCGACGAGAACCCGACGCTCTGGCGGCGGCAGTAGGGGGTCGGAGGGCTTACGGCGGCTCTAGCAAGGGATGGCAGTGTGCTCGGGGTAGATGTGGACGACGGCGAAGCTCCAGGTACAGGTGGCGTCGCCTGAGGTGGTCTGGTTCGCCGGCGATTGTTGCAGAGCTTCTGCGGCGGCGAGCTCTCGATTGGCCTTGCTCCGGTGTGAATCGAGAGAGTGGTGAGGTGGTTGAGAGGCAGTGAGAGGTGGGAAGTGAGATGGTGTGCTTAGATCATCCAGGGGAGGTCTCCTTTTATAGCAGCGCAAGTGTGCTGCGGGGCAGGGTGGTGGTCGACCCTGGCGCGGCGATTCCGGCGAGCTAGAGAGCTAGTCGAGGTGGTGGCAGTGTTCTACGTGTCCAGGCGATGCTATTGGCGGCGATAGCTTGGTCGGGCAGGGCTTGGTTGGGTCGCGTTGCTTCCAGGCAGGTCGCGGCAGTGGCGGGATCTTCTTCTCCGTCCACGGCGGCGGCGGTCCAGGGTCTGGTCGAGCGAGTGTCTGGCGGCGTCTAGGTGGCGTGGTGATGCTCAACGGCTGGTAAACGGGGCCAGGGCAAGCGTGAGGTGGTGGCGCGAGAGGTGCCCAGAGCGCGTCCATGCACGTGCATGCGCGATGTCGTCGGCATGGCGAGCGCGTTCTGGGCGCGCTGTCTCCAGCCAGTGTCATCGTCGAGCTCGACCGTGGCGGTGCTAGGGAGGTGCGTTGGCGAGCTGTGGCGCGGTGGCCAGGGCAGAGAAGCAAGGGAGAGAGGGGAGAGCGTCGGGTTGGGCGACATGGCCGGCATGGCCATGTCTAGCCTTACTCTCTCTCTCCCTAGTGTGCTATTTGGCATTGAATGGGATTAAGGGGACCAGGGGACAATGTAGAATAGATTTGGGGTAGATTAGGTGGAGTAGATCACTATTTGCAATAGTGGCAAATAGTGCCATACTTGAAATTTGTGAAAATTGTCTAAATTTGGTTTAATTCAAATGGTTGACCATTTTGATTTGGGTGTGTTTAGATAAGTTGTATTTGACCAGAGATGATTAGAGGTGGTGGTGGAATTGTGGAATTCAAGAATTTGCAAAATTTGCTAAGTTGGAGATTGTTACATATGTTAAAAAGTTGAAACTTTGGATGAGCATAGCTCTTGATCAAGAAGGCTTTTGGCATGGTGATCTTTACAAAAGTTGTTCACCTTGATGTTGACTTTGAAATGGTGCAAAGAGTTAGCAAGATTTAGTTTGAAAAAATTGAATTGTGATGGCTCAAAGTAGTGATCAGACTATAATTGTCAATTTTGACCATTATCATATGTGAGCAAGATTTGTGTTTGAAATTCATTTGAATTGTGATTCTTTGATTCCAAAAGTTGTAATAAGTGTTTAGTAACATTATGCAACTAATGGTGAAGAACAAAATGGTCTAGGGTCAAAATTTATAAAAATGCCATAGAGCATATGTGAGGGTTTTTAGGGTTTTTCATTTAATGGATTTTCTTCCTCTTTGATTTATTTGGTTGGTGATCTTCATATGATCACATTAGGGTTTTAGAGTATAGCACAAAGAAATAATAACACTCATCAGGGCATATCACTCAAATGCACAAGTCCTATGCATGGCACTATATGCAATTTAAAAAGTTTTTGTTGGTTTGAAATTTTGCTCTCTGGAATTCTCTAACTTTCTTTTTATTGAAATTTGGGATGTTACATTGGCGCGCCCCCCTTGCTGGCCGCGCCGGCCTGTGGGGTGCCACCCTGGGGTGCCCCACTGATCATCCCCAGGTGCTCCCAGGTGCATTTTCGAAAAATAGGACCAACGATATAATTTTTGTGAATTTTTGAAAACTTTGAAAAATGCACATTTCTGGGCATTAAGTTTATTATTACTGGCCAGGAATTTTTTTGAAATCTCTAATCAACTAGGGAACTTTGCAAATCAAAAGTGCTACAGCAAATAAAACAAGTGGAGGAAGAAAGAGATGTTGTTTACCTCCTCTATGCATATAAAAAGTATTTGTTAACAAGGTTGATCAAGTCTTGCCACCAAATAAATTTTACATAGCATATGAAGAAATAAACCTAAAATCAATCATGTTACCTTGAATTGTATTGATATGGATCCAATCATAAGACTTTGATATCCTTCTTTAGGCTCATATATAGGACAATCAATAGTTCCAATTTTGATAGTTCTCACATTAGAAATAGTATTGACTCCACATACTTTATCAATCCTCTTGGGGAAATAGACGGTATGCTCCTTATCATCAACGTTGAAAGTAACCTTTCCTTTATTGCAATCAATAACAGCCCATGCGGTGTTAAGAAAAGGTCTCCCAAGAATAATAGACATATTATCATCTTCAGGCATTTCCAACACAACAAAATCAGTTAATATCAAGCAGTTATTAGTAATTTGAACAGGAACATCCCCACATATACCAACAGGAATAGCAGTAGATTTATCAGCCATTTGCAAAGATATATCAGTAGGTATCAACTTATCTAAATAAAGTCTCTTATAAAGAGAAAAAGACATAACACTAACACCGGCTCCCAAGTCACATAGAGCAGTTTTAACATAATTATTCTTAATAGAACAAGGAATAGTAGGTATACCTGGGTCGCCCAACTTCTTTGGAACTTTGCCATTGAAAGAGTAATTAGCAAGCATAGTGGAAATCTCCTCATTGGGGATTTTCCTTTTGTTAGTAACAATATCTTTCATATACTTTGAATAAGGAGGCAATTTAATAGCATCAGTCAAAGGGATTTGCAAGAATAAAGGTTTCATCCAATCACAAAATTTATTATAGTGTTCTTCTTCCTTTGATTTTAGTTTCTTAGCAGGAAAAGTCATTTGCTTTTGCACCCAAGGTTCTCTTTCATTACCATGTTTCTTAGCAATAAAATCTTCTTTAGTATACTTTTTATTTTTATCATGCTTTTCAGGTTCATCTTCAACCTCTTCTTTATGAGAAGCATTATTCTTATTATTATCATTACCATTATCATGTTCATTACCACTTTTAGTTTCAGCATCGGAAATAGAAATACTATTAGGATCATTAACAGGTTCAGAGGATTCTACAACATTTTTATGTTTTTTCTTCTTTTTCTTCTTAGAAGGAGCACTAGGTTCAATTCGTTGAGAATCTTGTTCAATTCTCTTGGGATGCCCTTCAGTGTATAGAGGATCCTGGGTAGAGACACCACCTCTAGTTGTTACTTCATAAGCATGTTTCTCTTTAGGATTATTTTTTAACAAGTCATTTTGCACTTTAGTGAGTTGATCAATTTGAGTTTGAACCATTTGAAAATGTTTAACAAGCATCTTAACATCATTGGAGGTTCTCTCCACAATATCATGCAAATTGCTAATAGCTTGAGAATTTTCCATTAGATGATTCTCTACTCTCATATTAAAATTTTCTTGCTTAACAATATAATTATCAAACTTATCTAAGCATTGAGCAGGAGGTTTCGAATATGGAATATCTTCCCTAGTAAAGCGTTGAAGGGAGTTCACCTCAATCATGGATGAAGGGGGAATTATCTCACATATATCTTCTATGGGAGGTAGATTCTTCACGTCTTCGGATTTAATACCTTTCTCCTTGAGAGACTTCTTGGCTTCCCTCATATCTTCATCATTCAATTTAATTAAACCCCTCTTCTTCAATATTGGCGTTGGAGTAGGTTCAGGTGTATTCCAATCATCATGATTCCGGCTTATTTTAGCCAATAATTCCTCAGCTTCGTCTGGAGTTCTTTTCCTGAAAACACAACCAGCACAACTATCCAAATATGCTCTAGACTCAATGGTTAGTCCACTATAAAATTATCAAGTAGATCATTCTTTTCTAAATCATGTCCTGGTCGAGCTCTGATAAGAGAACAAAATCTTGCCCACGCCTCAGGCAATTTCTCTTCATCAACCTGGTCAAATCTATAAATTTTCTGTAAAGCAATATGTTGAGCGCTAGCAGGAAAGTACTTTCGAAAGAAAACATCACGCAGCTCAGTTGGACTTTTAATAGAACCAGGAGGCAAATTATTATACCAAGTTTTAGCATCATCCTTTAATGAGAAAGGAAAAATTTTAGCGACAAAGTAAGTACGCATCTTGATATCATCAGAAAACAAGCTACTCATAGAAGAAAGTTCAATCATGTGTTCTACAACACTTTATTTTTCAGTACCACAAAAGGGTGTTTTCTCTACAATAGCTATATGAGATAGATCAAGAGAAAAATCATAATCTTTATCCTTAATGCATATAGGAGATGTGGCAAATTCAGGATCAGGAGATAACTTATGTCTAACAGTATATTGTGTGAGAAACTTTTTAATTTTTCTTGCATCAGCAGTAGCATTGCATCTATTAATAAAATCATCATTAAGCTCCACATAATCCTCATCAGGATCATCACTAGAATAATAAAGTTCAGGTGAATTAACAGGTGTAGTACCATTTTCATTAGGAGTTTCAGTATTTTCAATTTGTCTAGACCTAGCAATTGTAGCATCTAGAAAGGATCCCAATGAACCACTATCATCAAGCACAGCAGAAACATTATCAATATTATGAGAATTTTCAGATTCAGCAGAAGTACCAGCAAATGAAGCTTGCGGCGGTGAAACAAGTTGACTTATCACAGATGGTGAATCAAGAGTAGCAGAGGTACTCAGAGTTGTACCTTTTCTTGTAGTGGATGGTAATATGGCGACTTTAGGATCGCGAGTTTTACCCATGATGGAGAATTTGCAGCGAACAATATCAATCCAAGTGAACTTCCAAATAAAGCTATGCTCCCCGGCAACGGCGCCAGAAAACAGTCTTGATAACCCACAAGTATAGGGGATCGCAGCAGTCTTCGAGGGAAGTAAAACCCAAATTTATTGATTCGACACAAGGGGAGGTAAAGAATACTTATAAGCCTTAACAACTGAGTTGTCAATTCAGCTGCACCTGGAAAAGCACTAGTAACAGGGGTGATGTGAAAGTAGCAGTAATATGAGAGCAATAGTAAAAGTAACACAACAGCGATAAAGAATACGTAGGCAATGGCACCAGAAAATAGTTGATACTACTTCCAATGACATATAGAATGAGTATATAATGATGAGAGATGGACCGGGGTTCCCAGCGATCTACACTAGTGGTAACTCTCCAATAACAAGTGACAAGTGTTGGGTGAACAAATTACAGTTGGGCAATTGATAGGATTGATAAAGCATTAAGAAAGAACATCAATTCATTAATCATGTAGGCATGTTTTCCATATATAGTCGTACGTGCTCGCAATGAGAAACTTGCACAACATCTTTTGTCCTACCAGCCGGTGGCAGCCGGGCCTCAAGGGAATCTACTGGATATTAAGGTACTCCTTTTAATAGAGCACCGGAGCAAAGCATTAACACTTGGTGAAAACATGTGATCCTCACATCACCGCCATCCCCTCCGGTTGTCCCGATTTCTGTCACTTCGGGGCCTTTGGTTCCGGACAGTGACATGTGCATACAACTTGTAGATACAATCTAAGCAATAAGTATAGAGGTTAAATCTAAGATCATGCCACTCGGGCCCTAGTGACAAGCATTAAGCATAACAAGATTGCAGCAACAATAACTTCACAAACTTTATAGATAGACTAATCATAATGTATCATCCATCGGATCCCAACAAACACAACACCGATTACATCAGATGGATCTCAATCATGTAAGGCAGCTCATGAGATCATTGTATTGAAGTACATGGGATAGAGAGTACCAACTAGCTACTGCTAGAACCTGTAGTCCATGGGGGAACTACTCACGGAGCATGATGGAGGCGATGGCGTTGATGGAGATGGCTTCCGGGGGCACTTCCCCGTCCCGGCAGGGCGCCGGAACAGAGAGTTCTTTCCCCCGAATTGGAGTTTCGCGATGGCGGCGGCGCCCCTAGAGTCTTTCTGGAGTTTCGTCAATTGGTATCGCGTTTTTAGGTCGAAAGGGCTTAAATAGGCGAAGAGGCGGCGCAGGAGGGGCGACAGGGTGGCCCCACACCAGGCCGGCGCGGCCAGGGTGTAGCCCGCGCGGCCCACATGTGTGGTGGCCCCCTGGCTCTCCTCCGACTCCCCTTCGGTGTTCTGGAGCCTTCCGGGAAAAATAAGATCTTTGGCGTTGATTTCGTCCAATTCCGAGAATATTGCCCGAACAGCCTTTCTGGAACCAAAAACAGCAGAAAAACAGGAACTGGCACTGTGGCATCTTGTTAATAGGTTAGTTCCGGAAAACACATAAAAACATTATAAAGTGCGAGCAAAACATGTAAGTATTATCATAAAACAAGCATGGAACATCAGAAATTATGGATACGTTGAAGACGTATCACATGGCGAGGAAGCCACCGGCGGGAGCGGCGGGGATCTTATCAACGCCCTGCCCGACGCTATCCTGCAGGTCGTGCTGTCGTTGCTGCCCTCGGACGACACACAGATGTCAAACCTAGAGTTTGAACTCTGGTAGTCTTAGGGTAGAATCACCCTCCTAACCACCCAACATCACGTTGGTTCTCGATCTTCTGATTACTCTACTCTTATTTGTGTGATGGGACAACAAGGTGGTCAGGGTACATGTTCGCGAGTCACAAAAATATCTCTTTTTCAGAATATAAATTTTCGAAAGATAAATTCAATGCTAAAAATAAGACTTTTCAGAAGATGATTTCTTTCTCTTTTATATAGATCACAAAAAATATCGGTTCCTCGCGAAATTAGACGAACACACTTATACTGTGAAGATGTATATGTAGATTTTTTTGTCAATTTTTTTTAACATTTCGAAATATAATATTTTGACGGAGGAAGATACGCACCTAGAAGCTGAATTGAATTTCCGGTACAAAAGGTTAACTTAGTACCAAATCTCCGATATTTATTATGGATCTTCTAACTTCGCACTAAACAACTCGAATATGGGGAATTTCATGCCTTGAAAAGTGCAAGGATTCTCATTGAAACATTTTGGAGAATTTGCATTTAGGCATCTCCAACGGGCGAAAAATGCGTCTGGTACCACCTCCAACGGGGCGACGCAATCTGGCCCAAATATGTGTCTCGTATGCGTCTCTGCGGATGCTGCGCGGACGCGCAAAGTGTCCACTCGCGTTGTTTCGTCTGGCCCGCCTGGCAATAACCCAACGTCGATGCGTCTTCTCCGCCAGTACTGGCGCCGAGACGTCGGTTCGGCAGTCTGCGGCCGCGTAATGGCGATGCCTCGTGTGGCGCGCGGCCATCGCCTACCTCTGTGCATGATGTAATGGCGATGCCACGCGTGCCGCGGCCGTTGCCCTGCCTCCGATCTATTAAAACAGGGGCGCGAGCATCTCATCTCCTCTCCACAAAACTCTAGCCGCCGCACGACCTCCACCGTAGCGCCGCTGCCGCTCAGACTCCGCCGGAGCCACCATGAGCAGCGTCGGCCGCGGCCAGGCTGCCGCGCCTCCACCTCCACCTCCCACTCCACCTCCCCCGGCCCCGACGAGGAGTTCGACTTCGACGACAGCACTGACCTCCTCGACCCGGTCAGGGACGCCGCGACCCTGGCTGAAGCGGAGAAGGAAGCAGAGGAGGAGCGGACGGCCAATGCGGCGGTCGACGCCGAGCTGGAACAGCGTAGGGTGGCGGCCGCCGCTGCCGCAGAGGACTCCGACTCTGACATATCATGGTCTTCCGATGACCCTGATACGCCTACCCCGGAGGAGAGGGCGGCGGAGCAGAGAGCTATAGTCGAGTCCTTCGAGATGCTCAAGGACGACGCCGCCAACGCGAGGCTGCAGCAGTGCTTGCAAGAGGACGCGGCGGCGCACCGAGCCCTAGCGGCCGCACGTGAGGCGATGGAGAAGCAGGCGAGGGAGCGACGCAACGACGGGGCCGGCCCATCAGGCAACAAGTAGTCTAGGTTCTAGAACTACTTTTTATAGTTTCTATGCTATCACTATTATATTTGCTTTTAAATATGTTGCAAATCTAAAAATGGGTCACCCCGATGAAAGCACACATAAATGTAAACGGACGCGCGGACAAAAATATGTCCGAGTGACGAGGCAAACGGACACTCGCGTTCGAAATGCGTCGTCACATTGGAGATGGCCTGAATCACCGATAAATTATTAAATTTCATGTGAACTGTCAAGTAGGGCAACGAGCGTTGGCATTTCTATGACCGATTTCGCTTGAAAAGTGCGCCGCCAACACGTTACCCTCGTCTTCCTCCCAAATCCAGTCGCCACCGCCTCTGCTAGTACGCCTGCACGCCGTTCGCCAGAGTTGCCTTCTCCGCTGCACGTTCCACTATCTCTACCCTCGTCCACGGTGACGACCGCCCCCCCAAGTCTTCGTAACCACCTCCTCGTCCTCCTCTTGAGCGGCCGTCGGCGCCTCCGCCGTTCCACCCCCCGGCCATAAAGCCGAACGGCCCCCCAAACACTGACGCCCACCGCGTGTTCGACTGAATGCTGGCCGAAGCTTGGTAACAGTTGATTTGTTGCTCAGTGTTTACCAACGGCCACCACCTGTTCGACGGAATGCCAAAGAGGTGCAAGCACGGCGAGGAAACGACCAATGGGAGCGGCGAGGACCGCATCAGCGCCCTGCCTGACGCTATCCTCCACGTCGTGTTGTCCTCTCTGCCCTCCGACGAGACGGTGCGGACGTGCGTGCTCTCTCGGCGCTGGCGCCACCTCTGGAAGTCCACGCCCGCCCTACGCATCACCCGTGGCGGTGGCTGGAGGTTCATGGAGTGGAGAGCCTGGACGGTGAACAACTTCGTCAACCAGCTGCTGCTGCTCCGCGACCGAGTTCCTCTAGACGAGTGTGAGATCAGCATCTCCCAGGAGTTCCTCAACGAAGACGAGGACGAGCTGTTCCGGTTCGTCCATACATGGATTCGGCACGCCGTGTCACTTTGCAAAGCTCGGGTTCTTAAGGTCCGCATCCGTACTGAGAGCTACCGTCTGCCTCTTGTCAACCTGCCTTTCAGCTCACAGTTCTTGACGAGGGTGGAGCTCACCGATGTGATTTTACGGTCCCGCTCTCTAGATTTCTCAAACTGCCCTGCGTTGGAGGATCTGAGGATGCGCTCGTGCAGAATTTATGCCCACAGGATCATATCCCAATCGTTAAGATGTTTAAGCATCACTAGATGCGATTTCAGGTCGAAAGCTCGCACTTGTGTTTCTACCCCATGCATTGTTTTCTTCAAGCTCAAAGACATTGATGGCAGGACTCCTTTGCTTGAGAGCATGCCGTCGTTGGTGACAGCGTTCGTCAGGCTTGACTACTCGTGTAGCGATACGTGCATACATAAAGCTTATGGTGATTGTGGTGATGACATATGCTTTGGTCAATCTGATGGCAGTGCTGGCAGAAATAGGTCTGTGCTTCTCCAAGGCTTGTCAGGGGCCACAAACTTACAGTTGACATGTGACCCTGAAGTGGTATGCTTTTTTGCTCTTCTGCCCTAAATCTTAGTCTCCTAGTGTTGCTTTTTTGTTTGCTGTGTACCTTGTTGTATGATCGTATCATCATCGACCTAAAGAAAAGAACAAACTAATATAGCCATATTAAATAAATTCCTTGTAATAAGGAGTTTAGCATTGTCATCATGTAGTCATTGGGTAATTACAATGAGGTACAGCAGCATTACTTGTTTGTCCAAACGTAGCACCTCCGGTTTAACCTTTTGAGCTAAGCAAGGGTGAAAGCGCAAACAAGGTGCTACATGATTACCTCTCTGATGCGTGGCTCGCTTTGAGGGAAATATTGGCTTAGGTTGTTACAGATATAACTAAATTATTAGGACTCACTTTATGAATCTCATTGTGTACAGCCTTAATATGTTAGTTTTAAGTAACAATTCGGTATCAATAATGAATTTGACCATACTATGACTAATAGGTGTTTTGATCTTGAAGTCTGTATGATGGGACATACTCTTCCAAACTGTAACTTTTGAAATTATACAATTTTAATTAACTAGCGAGTTATGTTAGTTAGGCCCAACGGTTTGATCAACCTATGCAGGAGTCACTCTGCACCCACATGTCCAGACAGACGGGCTAATTAGGAATCAAATTATTTTGGTAGATAGTGGTAATCATGTTAGAAAAGATACCAGTTTATTTAGGACGTTAAAGATATAGTTAGTTACAAAAGTTGATAGACCATTTTTAGGCATACTGTAAGCCTTCCTTATAGAAGGGACACCATGTACTCCATTAATAGTTAAGCAATAAAAAATCCAAGTTCTAAGCCTCAGAGCCACTCTACACTGTCAGGGAAGAACACCGTCCTCGGGTAGGCAAGCGTCAGTGTCCTATGCTTGGTCTTCAGGCCCTTACCGGCCCATGGTCATATCATAGTTCTACAGAAGTTTGTCATATCATAGTTGTACAGAAGTTTTTGTGGTATCTCTAATTCAAATATATTTCGTAGATCAGAATTCAAGAAAAATATGTTACATCTTATGAATATCTTCTGGTCTTCTCCATTTTAGAATATTTAATTAATACCTAGGAAGTCCATACTTTCAGTGTTATTGCGTATATGATCTAGTATTTTTATTTTGGGACTTCAATTATTCTTACCACCTGTGGTTGGTCCAGTTTATTTTCAGAAAGGATTCTAAAAAGTGCCCTACATTTACCATGCTAAAGACATTGGTACTCAATGATTGGTGTGTAGCTGCTGACTTACGTGTATTAGTTCGCCTTCTCCAGCACACACCAGTTCTGGAGAATCTTACTCTCCAACTTCAACCTCGTGAGGTATATGTTTATCTAAGTACTGCTTTTATATTGTTGAAGTCACCGCATGTTGTTGATTTACCTTGTATAAAATCTTTTGTTTGCTACATACACAGGAATCTGTAGTTGAAACAGATGAAAGCTATAACCTAGCTGAACAGCTGTTGTTACTGAAGCATCTAAAGGTAGTTGAAATCAAATGTTATAAGGAAGATGAGGTGGTTCACAAAATTGTATCAATCCTGAGTACCTTTGGAGTACATCCTGAGCAAATTGACATTGAACAAAATTTCTTTCAGGCTCCAGAAAGTAAGTTTAACATTATCACCCTTCATGATTCATTGATTCTCATATTTGTGTTGACTGCACTATCTAAAAGCCAGAACAATGAAAAACTATCATGTAACTTAGACAAAGTAGTTTAGATAATCATTTTAGCTTAGAGATTTAAAAGTAGACATTCCACACATTCGTTCAAAAAGCTCTTACTATGGTTATCAAGGTGTTGCCTTGGTGTCCATCTGCCCTAGACAGAAATTGGGGAACATACTCTTGAGATTTGGAGTCTGAAGAACGAAAATGGCGGTGTCAGAGCCAGGGATGGGCAGGTCTGGTGGTGTTCCATGTGCCGATGGTGGCTGGCACTTGGTAGTGACGACCCTGTTGCCTCCCAGCACTCTGGCAAGCATCCTGTGTTCCTGCCGCACTCTTACTTCTGCCTTTGCTTATCTTCCCTGATTTACCATGGTGTCATCTACATTAGTGATCCTTAGCAGGCTATTCATACTGGCCTCTTCTTAGCATAGGGTTAGATGGCATCCAACAGCAGGCCTGGCGGTTGCCTCATTCCCCTGGACAAGAGTAATTATGCGCTTCTTGAATACTGAAGTACTCTTAGACTGGTCGAGTGGGCCCTTATAAAATTTGTCAAAGTGAGTGCTTAGTAGACCATACTAACAAAATCCCGCACCATTACAAGAGGGCTTTTTAGACAATATAGACGCTGTACTGTTAGTGTAAATTATAATTGTTGCATTTGATGCAAGAATTCTGTATAAAGTGGATCCTTGTTTAAAGGGATTAAGGATCCATTTGTCCTTCTTATAATGAATAATGAGACATCTTAACATGAGGCGGTCTTTTGCAGTTTTAAAGATCAGAAAATCATCAAATGGTAACCTCACAACACGGGCTATCAAACTATAAGCCAGTCTATCTGTCCAGTTACATTTTAACAACAACAGATCCTCCTAACTTTGGAATAATTGGATCAGGTTTCATGCTGGTCCAAGCATTGATGCATTTACAGCATTACAATCACTAATGCTCTCCCATACTCACTGTGTCATGTTATGTTTCTCCAGGCTGCAGTTTTGAGTTCTCAGATTAAGGTCCAAGCTGTGATGGATGATGGATCTACTACCTCTTATCATTTAGAATGTTGTTGCTGGAACCTGCAGCCATGGGTTTGCTGTGTTCTGCGTTTTTGGATTTTATGTATCAGTCCGGTTGTATCAGAAAGTGTATAAGCCGTAATGACTTTATGGATCCAGTTCGATGTTGCTCTGTGCACTTATGTGTGATGTTTTTATCTACAGAACCTTAGTCTTGCATCTAAACTGAATCACTTTGCTTGAAACACTTGTCGTACTTTTGGGGATGTGATGTCTTGTCTACTTGCCGTTACTATTATTGATGATTAAGGATTGTATTTGATAGAATGTAACAATAGATCGTGATTTTGCTTAGTCTGACTTGTTCATATGGTTGTATGTTTGGTACTTCCAGCAGGATGTAGCAGGCGAAGTACCAAAGGCTTTAGGGCATCTCCAACGGGGCGACGTATTTAATTGTCCGCGAGCGTTTGTTTGCGTCGCCCCGTGGACGCGAAAATGACTGTTTTTGTCCGCGCGTTCGTTTGCGTCTGGAGTGGCTCCAACGGGGCGACGCATTTTTTCTATTTGTTTTTTTTCTCTTCTTCATTTGGGAACATACTTCCAAACATTACATATTGGTAACATGGTTTTAAACTAATACATAACTTAGAACATGGTTTACATAAACTAATATATAGTTTGAACCATGGTTGATGCAAATTAAAACATTGGAAAACGATGAAAGCTAGTAGTGTTGGTTTTGTATGTTCGCTGCCAAGAAAGAACACTCTCAGGCACCAGGCACTCATAGTCACTCTCAGTCACCTAAACTGGAAAATCCAGCCGGTGATGATTGCCCTGTTGGTCCTTTCGGCGAAGAACATCCAGAAACCGCCGCTACTGGCTTTAATTTGCCCGTAGCCATATTCGCTGCAAAGAAAGAACACTCCAACAGTTTTAACTGTCGGTGTCCGAGCCAGACTCGCCGGTGTGGTAGTGCCTGCGGCAGACTGTGTCGCCGAACACCTTGACGATCATCTCGCCGTCCCCCTCGTAGAGGAAGGTGAGCTGGCAGCCGGGCTCGAGCGCGAGGTCGCGGGCGAACTTGTCCCACCCGTGTGCAGATACATCTTGCCCTGCCCGTCGAACAAGACCTGCAGAAGTTGCAGCTGGCCTTCCGTAGCTGCAACTGGGGCGGCTCTACGCCATCGATGAACTCGGCGAACTTGTATGGGAGCCGCTTGATGCCGAATGGGTCGTCGTCGATGCGGAGGAGGAACTCGAAGTAGCGCTACTCCTGCGAAGACGAGGAGGGCGCAAGCGACGGCGACCGTGGGGCCGTAGCTGCTCCACCACGGCGGCCCCTGCCCTGGCCCCGGGGGCGCCCAGGCCCGCGGCCTCGACCGCCTCGCCGGCCACCAGGACCCGACATGGGCTTCCTTGCGGTCCTGGCTGCGTTGCAGGAAGAGCTAGGCGGCGCTACAGTTGAGCTTGTGGCGGCTAGGGTTTGTGTGGAGGAGTGGATGAGGAAGAAGAGTGCACGTCCTCTTTATATAGGCTGGACGCAGGCGATGGCCGTGGGACGCGTGTCGTCGCCATTACTGCGTTGGCGGAGGTGGGCGGCGTCCGCTCGGCAGGCGAGGCATCTCCATTAACGTGGCGTAGATTGTCGAAGCGACGCAGCGGCGCCAGTCGCTGGCGCGCCTAAGAAGACACATCAAGCCAGGATCACTGCTAGGCGGGCCCGACGAAACGTCCGCCATGGATACTTTGCGCGTCCGCGCAGCGTCCGCAGAGACGCATCCGAGACGCATATTTAGGTCAGGTTTGCGTCGCCGCGGACGGCCCAGTCACTTTGCGTCGCCCTGCAAACGCGCGTCGTTGGAGATGCCCTAAAGGGAGCAGGTGGGTGTGTGGCTCCTCAAATCAACACAAAGATAGTCCAAATCGAAATAAGTTGTACATGAAAGAGATGCGTGTTGATGATAGGAGTCAATTTCCACAATCGGTTTCGAGTTTCGTCAGTCGTAAATCGTCAATTTCGTGTATGAAGTTTTGAGCGAATTTTCCAAATTCGTCGCACACGCTCAACCGTTTGAAATTTTCTTTGAGGAGTGGGTTCAGCTCACCATTCCGCATGACTTTCATGTTGAAAGGTTTTCGTTTTGGTGGACATAGATGGATAAATAAATGACTCGCTACTCGCTAGTATACTGTAATGTGTACGTATGTGTGAATATAATTTTGAGTACTTTTGCTCAACTTCTCGCTTGCCATCTTTATAGACGGTGACGTGGTGATGATATGGGTGAAGTGAGAGGCGATAACCCATGGTGGTGGCGGCATGGTGATGTTCATCTTTGTGGTCGACGACGTGGTGATGCTTGTGATGGGCGTGAACGGTGGTGTCATGGTGGTGTTTGTCTTCGTGGTCGGCGATATGGTGATGCTTGTGACCGGCTTGACCGGCGGTGTCATGGTGGTCTCGTATTCGTGGTCGACGACATGGTGATGCTTGTGGCCGGCGCCACCGACTGCATCATGGTTGTCTTTGTCCTCGTGGTGGGCGAGGTGGTGATGTTTCTGGCCGGCGTGAACGACTGTGCCATGGTGGTCTTCATCTACGTGGTCGGCGACGTGCCCATGCTTGTGACCGGCGTGACCGACAATGTCATGGTGGTCTTCATCTTCATGGTCGGCAACGTGTCCATGCTTGTGATCGGCGTTACTGGTGGTGTCATGGTGCTCTTCGTCTTCGTGGTCGGCAATGTGGTGATGGTTTTGACTGGCGTGACGGCGGTGTCATGGTGATGATGTAGGGATTTTTAGCATAGAAAACAAAAAATTTCCTACCGCAAGAATGAATAACAAGCCAAGATCTAATCTAGTAGATGGTAGAAATGAGGTGAAGATCAACATACCCTCAAAGATTGCTAAGCGTTAACAAGATAAATCTCGTGGTGGATGTAATCGATCACTTGCCGCTTTCAAAAGCGCGTAGAAGATCTTGATGGTGCCACAATCGGGCAGCACCTCCGCACTCGGTCACACGTACGGTGTTGATGACGACGTCCTTCTCCCTGTTCTAGCGGGCAGCGGATGTAGTAGATCCTCCTTCGAATCTCGCCAGCACGACAGCGTGGTGACTGTGGTGGTGGAGATCTCCGGCAGCACTTCGCTGTAAGCACTGCGGGAGAAATAGGAGGAGGGAGTAGCTAGGGTTCGGGAGAGGGGGGCTCTTGTGCGCCGGCCTTGGTTCCCCTTGGGTGGTGCGGCTGGCTTGATGTGGTCAGCCCCCTCCCCTCTCCTCCTCTTTATATAGGTGGAACCTCTAGGATCGCCCCAAAACCACTTTGGAGTCCAACGCCAAAACTTACCATAATGGGGAAACCTAGGTCAAGTGGGATTGCTCCCTTTCCTTGCTTCTTGGCCGGCCAACTAGGTGGAGTTCATAGTGGAGTACACCATGGACTCCACCTTCTCACTTGGGGGGTTGGCTAGGGTTGGTGGAGTCCCTCCGGGACTCTACCTGCCATAGTGATTTATTCCGGATGATTCTAGAATCTTCTACAACCTTCCATAAATGCACCGAACCATTCTCAAACTTGGAATGTGACTTCCTATATATGAATCTTATTCTCCAGACCATTCCGGAACTCCTCGTGATGTCCTGGATCCCATCCGAGACTCCGAACAACATTCGAACTCTGTTCCATATTGCATATCTACTTAAAACAACATCAAACCTTAAGTGTGTCACCCTACGGTTCAATAACTATGCGGACATGATCGAGACTCCTCTCCGATCAATAACTAATAGCGGGACCTGGAGATCCATAATAGCTCCCACATGTTCAACGATGACTTCTTGATCGAAAGAACCATTCACATAAAATAACAATTTCCTTTGTCTCGCGATATTTTACTTATCCGAAGTTTGATCGTCGTTATCTCCATACCTAGTTCAACCTTGTTACCGATAAGTACTCTTTACTCATATCGTGTTATGATATTCCTTGTGAACCATTCACATGCTTGTACGCTAATTGGATGTCATTCCACCGAGAGGGCCCAGAGTATATCTATCCGTCATTAGGATGGACAAATCCCACTATTGATACAAGTGCCTCAACCCTATACTTTTCGAACACTTAATGCCACCTTTATAACAACACATTTACGCTGTAGTGTTTGGTGTCATCAAAGCATCCATCTAGTATAGGTGATTAACATGATCTCATGGTCGAAGGATTAAGTTACTATGCATATTAAAACTTGAAGCATAAAGAACTAAATGACTTGATCATATGCTACGCGTACTATGGGTGTATGTCCATCACATCATTCACCTAATGATATGACCTTGTTATTAATAACATCCAATGTTTAGGATCATGAAACTATGATCATCTATTAATCAACAAGCTATTTTAGGGACTCTTTTATGTTTACATAACACACATGTATTAATGTTTACGGTTAATACAATTATAGCATGGGATGTAAACATTTATCATGAACACTAAGATATAACAATAAACACTTTTATTATTGCCTCTTGGGCATATCTCCAACAGATGTCTGCCTTCGTGATCATCGGCGTGCCAAAGAGGCCAGAGGTAAGGTCACCATGGGGATAAGTGGTGAGGTTTAAGCTGGGCTCGTATGAAACCACCCAGACTGGGCCATTCGTTTCTGCCGGGCTAAAAAAATTCTGCACAAGCTGTCAAACGAGTGGCATTTTCTGGCCCATGACCCGTTCTGAACGCGCAGGGACTTCCATCTCGCTGGCGCATTCATGCAAGAAATCGGCCCAGCCTACCAAACGGACTCAATATTTTTAGCGCGATGAAAATACCTTTTTGGCATGATGGAAATGGTTATCGTTTTTGGTAAAAGTATCATTTTGGCATGTCTTGTCAAATGAATGGTATCACTGTCCGTCATAACTTTTCCCCTCTGCTCGCCGAGGCTTATTAATGGAGAGGGAATTGCACTCTCCACCAGGCTCATCTCAATCCGTTGCACGTTACACCACATCGACAGAAATTTTGCACATTCCACCAGGTTTATAGCTAATCCTTTGCAGTCCAGTCTAATATCATGTTGACAGCTAATCTAGCAACACAATTAGAACTGGAAGTTTTTTTAGTCAAGTGCATGCCAAAAAATTAGAAATGGTGCAGCAATCTAAGAGTGTAATTTAGGAGACAATAAATATTAACATTGCACGATATATAAAATAGAATATGACCATAACAGTGGAGAAACTTAAAATAGAAGCAAAAGCTACAAGTACCGCTTTCTTTGCAAACACTCGAAATTTGTATTTGAGAGTTTTAGAAAATATCTGAAATAAAATTCTAGAGGTAGCCATTGATGAACGACCGACGCGCTTGGGAGGCGCCGCTTTCCGTCGGCATTGCATGGTCGGCCAGCAAGTCAGGCAAACTCGTTGACCTCACGGCCATCGAAGGAACTATTGCAGCCGACACGATAGGAGCAGGCGCGAGCGGCAACTCAGCCATCAATGAGGAGGATGCGGCGGAGGAGGAGCCCGACATGGAGTAGTTCTGGCGTGTCAGTCCACACCATAATTAGTTTTTCAAATTTCAAGTATTTCATTTAAACTTGTAAATTTAATGAAATTTGAATAAAATTGGATGTTTTGGAAGCTTACGCTAGACGTCGTTGGTAACACACGGCTGGGATGCTCTAAGCATGTGTTCGGTTCTGGAATTTGGTTGAATGGGACGGAACGGGTTCCGCACCAAGCATCCATCCCTATGTTCGGTTGAAGCGAAGGAACGGAACCAAGTCATTCCCGAGAAGCGAATATACCATGTAGATGTGGAACCGAGTCGTTCGACCAATTTGGTCGAATCTGGAGGAACCACTCGTATCTGTCACCGCGCAGAGTGAAAAAGAAAAGGAAAAAACGTTCTCTCACCCGACCCGACCCAACTCCATTTCCACCATGCATCTAGGATTTTTGGCTGACCTTGTGGCTAGTGGTGCAAGAACTTCAAGTGGCTTCAAGACTTGTCATTACAACCAATATGCCAAGTTTTTGAATGACCATTTCAAGCTATCTCTAACTGGAGAACAATGCTCCAACCATCTTAAGAAGTGGAGGAAGATTTGGGCAGGCTAGTCCAATTGAAAAATTTGAGTGGGGCCCTGTGGGATGATGATACTTCCACTATTAGGCTCGGCGATGAGCACTATGCATGCCATTGTGCTATAAGTTTGTTCCCTAAACATTTTGCTACCAACTTTCACTCTTTGCATATATTATATGTTACTCACTTCTTCATTTTTGTAGAACAACAAATCTGATATCCCCTTCTTGAATAACCCAATTGAGCACTATCGTGCAATGGAAATAATTTTTGGGTCTACCACGGCTTCAGGGAAATACGCCAAGTCAGGGAATGATCCATTCTCTATTGATGTTGACGATGAAAGTGAGATGCAAACTTCACCAAATGAAGGTGAGTCTTCTGCCAAAGCACCACCAAAAAAGAAGGCTAAGCTTGTGCACATTGAAGATGATCCACTCGTCACCACTCTCAAAGATGGGTTCAAAATGATGGATGATGCAATTGCTAAATCTGGAGGGAATGATGATCCCGTACCTGATAACTTGTGGGATGCTTTGGCTGCACTCAAGGGATTTGATGAGGACCATATTGCTCACTACTATGCTCATCTTGTTGACAATCCAAAGACTGCAAAAGCGTTCATGACGCTTAAACTTGAAAACAAGTTGGTTTGGTTTGGTAGGTATGTGCACAAGACCTTTGGAGTGCTCTATAATTTGAAGTGATGATATTCGCTTCAAGTGCGTTGATGTAATATGGACTGTAATGAAATCTATTTAGTTGCATGGACCATAATATGCAATATGGACCGTAATGAACTCTATGTAGTTGCTTTTGGATCACTACTATGACATTAAACTTGACATGGTTGAATTTCGACTGTTTCGATGTCTATTATGGTCATTTGGATCTAGTTGTGTACTATATTTGCTGCTATATATGTGTTATGCTTATATGAATATATTTGTTATTGCAAACTGTTGAAAATACAAACAAGGTGCTGCCAGATTTTTTATTACTATATTGTTACATGGGGGAGGTATGTTCACCATAAGCATGAAAGAGGTGAGCTGAACCAAAATCCTGCCATTCCGTTCCGCGTTTTTCCTCGAACCGAACACGGGCACGGAACCATTCCGTTCCTCGTTTTTCTCCGAACCGAACACGGGTACGGAACCATTCCGTGACATTGGAATGGAACCATTTTGTTCCATGCATCATCATTCTGGAACCGAACACATCCTAAGCGAGCAGTTTCCCTTTTATGGACACAAAACATGGGGAGGTGCGATACAAAATTAAAAATAGGCTTATCTGTGTGGGACCGACTCGTCAGTTTAGCTATTAAAGGTGATAAAATGAGTATTTAGACTGGGTTGCAACTCATTAGATGTAGAGGCGATTTACACAAAAATAACCCTTTTCTGAAACTATAGCACAGACTGACCCTCCGGGCAAACTATTTCACTCATCTAACCATTTTGTGTGGCGCCCCTCGCATGGGCGCCACACCTCACTGTGTGGCGCCCGTACGGGCGGCGCCACTCTCCCATCCGACGTGGCGTCCTCGATGCTGAGGTGTGCACCGATCTGACGTGGCGACATGTGTGGCGCCGCTCCCATCGGCGGCGCACATCCACTTATAATTGCCGAAAACATACTGTAAGTTTAGTTCGCCTGGAACTTAGCCGTTTTGGCGAGGCTGTTTGTGTGGCGCCGATGCCACGGGTGCCACACTTCACAGTGTGGAGCTGTAAGGGTATTGCCCTGATAACCCACAAGTATAGGGGATCGCAACAGTCTTCGAGGGAAGTAAAACCCAATTTATTGATTCGACACAAGGGGAGCCAAAGAATATTTGTAAGCCTTAACAGCGGAGTTGTCAATTCAGCTGCACCTGGAAACAGACTTGCTCGCAAGAGTTTATCAGTAGCAACAGTTTTATAGCAGTAGCAGTAGTGAAATATAAGCAGTAGTGTAACAAAGACAGCAGTAGTGATTATAATAAGCAGCACGATTAAAATACTGTAGGCACGGGATGGATGAACGGGCGCTGCATGGATAAGAGAACTCATGTAACAATCAAGGCAGTGCATTTGAAGATAGTAATACAACAGTATCCAGGTACTAAACAACCATAGGCATGTGTTCCGTATACAGTCGTACGTGCTCGCAATGAGAAACTTGCACAACATCTTTTGACCTACCAGCCGGTGGCAGCCGGGCCTCTAGGAAATCTACTGGTAATTAAGGTACTCCTTTTAACAGAGCACCGGAGCAAAGCATTAACACTCCGTGAACACATGTGATCCTCACATCACCGCCTTCCTCTCCGGTTGTCCCAATTTCTGTCACTTTGGGGCCTCGGGTTCCGGACAGCAATATGTGTATACAACTTGCAGGTAAGATCATAAAGCAATGAATATCATCATGAATTGATAACATGTTCAGATCTGAAATCATGGCACTAGGGCCCTAGTGACAAGCATTAAGCATAACAAGTTGCAACAATATCATAAAAGTACCAACTACGGATACTAGGCACTATGCCCTAACAATCTTATGCTATTACATGACCAATCTCATCCAATCCTACCATTCCCTTCAGCCTACAGCGGGGGAATTACTCACACATGGTTGGGGGAAACATGGATGGTTGATGGAGAGGCGTCGGTGGTGATGATGGCGATGATCTCCTCTAATTCCCCGTCCCGGTGGAGTGCCAGAACGGAGTTTCTAGTCTCGAGACGGAGTTTCGCGATGGCGGCGGAGTTCTGGATGTCTTCTGGCAATTTTGTTGAACCCCCTCGCGTTTTTAGGTCAGAGGGCTTAAGTAGTCGAAAGGGGAGCGTCGGAGGCTGGCCGAGGCGCCGCCACCATAGGCCGGCGCGGCCCAGGGGCCCACAGCGCCGCCTGGTGGTGTGGGCTCCTCGTGGCCCCCCTCCGTCTCGTCTTCTGGCTCCGTCAATCTTCTGCTAAAATAGGCCCATTGCAATTATTCCCGGGGATTTTCCTGAAAGTTGAGTTTCTGCACAAAATAGGACACCAGGGCAATTCTGCTGAAAACAGCGTTAGTCCGTGTTAGTTGTATCCAAAATACACAAATTAGAGGCAAAACAATAGCAAAATTGTTCGGGAAAGTAGATACGTTTTGGACGTATCAACTCCCCCATGCTTAGCTTATTGCTTGTCCTCAAGCAATTCAGTTAACAACTGAGTGCGATAAAAGAACTTTCACGAACACATTTGTTCATATGATGTAAATATTCTCATGATATGGACAAGTACTCAGGCAATTCATAATAAGATACATGCAAATAAAGTCATCTAATAGCTATGTCAATCATGGAAAAGATACCAACAAATTAATAATAAGCATCATGAATCATGTCTATCAGCAAGATTGCAATGTTCATAAAAAGATATGATAAAGTGGTATCTCGCTTGCCCGTATTTGTACAGCAAAACATAAATGCCCAGGCACCTCTGAAATTCATGGAAAGACTAGAAGTAAATATTATCAAAGATAAAAGCATCAAAGTTATACTACAGCAAATCATATTTTGGGACAAGCATATTATACTAAGAAGGACAGTTGTGCTCTCAAGAAGGTGCTCAAAGAAAGGATGGTGACTCAACATAAAAGTAAGAGATTGGCCCTTCACAGAGGGAAGCAGGGATTAACATGCGCTAGAGCTTTTCATTTTTAAAACAGAAGTAAAATTGTTTTGAGATGTGTTTGTTGTTGTCAACGAATGGTAGTGGGTACTCTAACTACCTCGTCAACCAGACTTTTAAGAGCGGCTCCCATGAAGGACGTTATCTCTACTAGCAAGGTAAATCATCCCTCTTCTCTTTTGTTTACACATGTACTTTAGTTTCATTATGGATGACACTCCCCCCAACCTTTGCTTACACAAGCCATGGCTAACCGAATCTTCGGGTGCCTTCCAACATTCACATAACATGGAGGAGTGTCTATTTGCAAATAAAGTTGCTTACTGATAAATCAGGGCAAAATATGTGAAGAGAATTATTGATGAAAGTTAATTAATTGGGGCTGGGAACCCCGTTGCTAGCTCTTTTTGCAAAATTATTGGATAAGCGGATGTGCCACTAGTCCATTGGTGAAAGTCTGTCAGGAGTAAATGACAAGGTTGAAAGATAAAACACCACATACTTCCTCATGAGCTATAAAACATTGACACAAATTGAGAAGTACTTTGAAGGTTTTAAAGGTAGCATATGAGAATTTACTTGGAATGGTATGAAATGCCATGCATAGGTATTTATGGTGGACACTTTGGAATAACTTGGTTTTCAGGGGTTTGGAAGCACGAGCAGCATTCCCGCTCAGTACAAGTGAAGGCTAGCAATAGACTGGGAAGCGACAATCAAGAGAGCAATAATTGTTATAATCATGCTTGCGACAAAATAAATTAACGGAGGCATAAAAGTGATACAAGAACTCTGAGGCAAAGTAAATCATCGAGGCTTAATTGACTTTTGTTTTTCAGTCATATGCATGCGTGAACATGTGCCAAGTCGATTCAAATGAATTATTCAGAGGAGGATACCACAATATCATACCTATCTATGAATAAAACAATGCAAGCAAATATTTATGACATGCTACTCATATTAATAAATTGGAGATAAACATGAGAGATCATGAACTACTAGACTTTCATTAAATGACATATACCTCACATGAACCAACTAAGCATGCTCACATGGATGAGTATATGTACAAAAATGAAAACAAATAGAGTTCATACCAGCCTCTCACCACAGTCGAGTTGTCGTAGATCGTCATTATTGCCTTTCACTTGTGTAGCTTGAATAATATGAAATGAAAACCAAGCTCCAACCACCGGAGACCGCTGAACTGTAGGATAACGTTGCATAGAAAAAAAAAATTTCCTACCGCGAACACGCAATCCAAGCCAAGATGCAATCTAGAAGACGGTAGCAACGAGGGGTTTATCGAGTCTCACCCTTGAAGAGATTCCAAAGCCTACAAGAGGAGGCTCTTGTTGCTGCGGTAAACGTTCACTTGCCGCTTGCAAAAGCGCGTAGAAGATCTTGATCACGATCGCTTTCGGCGCCACGAACGGGCAGCACCTCCGTACTCGGTCACACGTTCGGTTGTTGATGAAGACGACGTCCACCTCCCCGTTCCAGCGGGCAGCGGAAGTAGTAGCTCCTCTTGAATCCGACAGCACGACGGCGTGGTGTCGGTGGTGGTGGAGAAGTCCGGCGGAGCTTCGCTAAGCGTGCGGGACGTGGTGGAGGAGAGAGGCCGCTAGGGTTTGGGGAGAGGGGGCGCCGGCCACTAGAGGGGTGCGGCCACCTTGTGGTTCTTGGGTGGCCGGCCCCCTTCCCTTGGCCCCTCATTATATAGGTGGAACCCCAAGTGTTGGTCTCCAAGTCTTCGAATAAGACCCGAACCAAAAACCTTCCATATGGTGGGGAAACCTACCCAAGCTAGTACTCCCACTAGAGGTGGGAGTTCCACCTCCCATATGGGGGGGTGGCCGGCCCCCTAAGGGGGAGTCCACTTGGGACTCCACCCCCACTAGGGTTGGCCGGCCATGGAGGTGGAGTCCCATGTGGACTCCACCTTCCTTGGTGGTTTCTTCTGGACTTTTCTAGAACCTTCTAGAACCTTCCATAGAACCTTCCGCATCATTTTAATTCACATAAAATGACATCCTATATATGAATCTTATTCTCCGGACCATTCCGGATCTTCTCGTGATGTCCGGGATCTCATCCGGGACTCCGAACAAATATTCGAACTCCATTCCATATTCAAGTTCTACCATTTCAACATCCAACTTTAAGTGTGTCACCCTACGGTTCGTGAACTATGCGGACATGGTTGAGTACTCACTCCGACCAATAACCAATAGCGGGATCTGGAGATCCATAATGGCTCCCACATATTCAACGATGACTTTAGTGATCGAATGAACCATTCACATACAATACCAATTCCCTTTGTCACGCGATATTTTACTTGTCCGAGGTTTGATCTTCGGTATCACTCTATACCTTGTTCAACCTCGTCTCCTGACAAGTACTCTTTACTAGTACCATGGTATGTGGTCTCTTATGAACTTATTCATATGCTTGCAAGACATTAGACGACATTCCACCGAGAGGGCCCAGAGTATATCTATCCGTCATCGGGATGGACAAATCCCACTGTTGATCCATATGCCTCAACTCATACTTTCCGGATACTTAATCCCACCTTTATAACCACCCATTTACGCAGTGGCGTTTGGTGTAATCAAAGTACCTTTCCGGTATAAGTGATTTACATGATCTCATGGTCATAAGGACTAGGTAACTATGTATCGAAAGCTTATAGCAAATAACTTAATGACGAGATCTTATGCTACGCTTAATTGGGTGTGTCCATTACATCATTCTTACAATGATATAACCTTGTTATTAATAACATCCAATGTTCATGATTATGAAACTTAATCATCCATTAATCAATAAGCTAGTTTAAGAGGCATACTAGGGACTTCTTGTTTGTCTACATATCACACATGTACTAATGTTTTGGTTAATACAATTATAGCATGATATATAAACATTTATCATAAACATAAAGATATAAATAATAACCACTTTATTATTGCCTCTAGGGCATATCTCCTTCAGTCTCCCACTTGCACTAGAGTCAATAATCTAGATTACATTGTAATATACCTAACACCCATGGCATTCTGGTGTTGGTCATGTTTTGCCCTAGGGAGAGCTTTAGTCAACGGATCTGCTACATTCAGATCAGTGTGTACTTTGCAAATCTTTACTTCTCCATCTTCGATGTACTCGCGAATCGAGTGGTAACGCAGCTTGATATGCTTCAGCCTCTTGTGTGACCTTGGTTCTTGTGCATTGGCGATGGCACCCATGTTATCACAATAAATGATTAATGGGTCCAATGCACTAGGAACCACACCGAGCTCTACAATGAACCTCTTCATCCATACCGCTTCTGATGAAGCCTCTGAAGCCGCTATGTACTCTGATTCTGTTGAAGACTTCGCCACTGTGCACTGCTTCGAGCTTGCCCAGCTTACTATAGCACCATTCAATATAAACACGTACCCAGATTGTGACTTAGAGTCATCAGGATCAGTGTTCCAACTTGCATCGGTGTAACCACTTACAACGAGCTCTTGGTCACCTCCATAACAAAGAAACATATCCTTAGTTCTTTTCAAGTACTTCAGGATATTCTTGACCGTTGTCCAGTGTTCCATTCCTAGATCACTTTGATATCTGCTAGTCAAACTAACAGCATGTGCTATATCCGGTCTAGTACATAGCATGGCATACATGATAGATCCTACTGCCGAGGCATAGGGGTTTTTACTCATCCTTTCTCTTTCTTCTGCCGTAGCCGGTCCTTGAGTCTTACTCAAGACTTTGCCTGGTAACATAGGTAAGAACCCTTTCTTACTTTCATCCATTCTAAACTTCTTTAGAATCTTGTCCAGATATGTACTCTGTGATAGCCCTATTAGGCGTCTTGATCTATCTCTATAAATCTTGATGCCTAATATATACGATGCTTCACCAAGGTCTTTCATTGAAAAACTATTATTCAAATAACCTTTAACACTGCTTAATAGTTCTATATCATTCCCGATCAATAATATGTCATCTACATATAATATTGTAGGATAACGTTGCATAGAAAAAACAAAAAATTTCCTACGGCGAACACGCAATCCAAGCCAAGATGCAATCTAGAAGACGGTAGCAACGAGGGGGTATCGAGTCTCACCCTTGAAGAGATTCCAAAGCCTACAAGATGAGGCTCTTGTTGCTACGGTAGACGATCACTTGCCGCTTGCAAAAGCGCGTAGAAGATCTTGATCACGATCGGTTCCGGCGCCACGAACGGGCAGCACCTCCGTACTCGGTCACACGTTCGGTTGTTGATGAAGACGACGTCCACCTCCCCGTTCCAGCGGGCAGCGGAAGTAGTAGCTCCTCTTGAATCCGACAGCACGACGGCGTGGTGTCGGTGGCGGTGAAGAAGTCCGGCGGAGCTTCGCTAAGCTACGCGGGCAATATGGAGGAGAGGGGGGCGGCTAGGGTTTGGGAGGGGTGGCCGGCCACTCTATGGGGGCGGCCAGCTTGTGGTCTTGGGGTGGCCGGCCCCCTCCCTTGGCCCCTCATTATATAGGTGGATCCCAAGTGTTGGTGTCCAAGTCTTCGAATAAGACCCGAAACCAAAACCTTCCATAAGAGGGGGAAACCTAGCCCAACTAGGACTCCCACCCAAAGGTGGGATTTCCACCTCCCATGTGGGGGGTGGCCGGCCCCCTATGGTGGAGTCGACTTGGGACTCCACCCCATCTAGGGCTGGCCGGCCATGGAGGTGGAGTCCCATGTGGACTCCACCTTCCTTGGTGGTTTCTTCCGGACTTTTCTAGAACCTTCTAGAACCTTCCATAGAACCTTCCGCGACATTTTATTTCACATAAAATGACATCCTATATATGAATCTTATTCTCCGGACCATTCCGGAACTCCTCGTGATGTCCGGGATCTCATCCGGGACTCCGAACAAATATTCGAACTCCATTCCATATTCAAGTACTACCATTTCAACATCCAACTTTAAGTATGTCACCCTACGGTTCGTGAACTATGCGGACATGGTTGAGTACTCACTCCGACCAATAACCAATAGCGGGATCTGGAGATCCATAATGGCTCCCACATATTCAACGATGACTTTAGTGATCGAATGAACCATTCACATACATTACCAATTCCCTTTGTCTCGCGATATTTTACTTGTCCGAGGTTTGATCTTCGGTATCACTCTATACCTTGTTCAACCTCGTCTCCTGACAAGTACTCTTTACTCGTACCGTGGTATGTGGTCTCTTATGAACTCATTCATATGCTTGCAAGACATTAGACGACATTCCACCGAGAGGGCCCAGAGTATATCTATCCGTCATCGGGATGGACAAATCCCACTGTTGATCCATATGCCTCAACTCATACTTTCCGGATACTTAATCCCACCTTTATAGCCACCCATTTACGCAGTGGTGTTTGGTGTAATCAAAGTACCTTTCCGGTATAAGTGATTTACATGATCTCATGGTCATAAGGACTAGGTAACTATGTATCGAAAGCTTATAACAAATAACTTAATGACGAGATCTTATGCTACGCTTAATTGGGTGTGTCCATTACATCATTCATACAATGACATAACCTTGTTATTAATAACATCTAATGTTCATGATTATGAAACTAATCATCCATTAATCAACAAGCTAGTTTAAGAGGCATACTAGGGACTTCTTGTTTGTCTACATATCACACATGTACTAATGTTTCGGTTAATACAATTCTAGCATGATATATAAACATTTATCATAAACATAAAGATATAAATAATAACCACTTTATTATTGCCTCTAGGGCATATCTCCTTCAGTCTCCCACTTGCACTAGAGTCAATAATCTAGTTTACATTTGTAAAGATATAACACCTTGGCCTTATGGTGCTTTATCATGTATTGCTCACGGGAGAGGTTTTTAGTCAACGGATCTGACACGCTCAGAAACGTATGTATTTTGTAATTCATTTGCGTCTCAACGCATCACTCATTTCCAAATGAGTTGGCATTAAATATGTTTAATCTTATGGTGGAACCTTAATTCCGCGGTCTGAAATAAGTCACTAATATTGTCACATACAATATAGCTTCAAAGTTCTGACACTATCGGAACTACACCAAGTTCTCAAAGAACTTCTTGACTCAACATCCTCAGTTATTTGTCAAAACAAATGACATACTCTGCCTTCGTTTTGTAGAATCCATCACAATATTTAGAACTCTTCTAAATCTAACATAGACAACTTCTAGTTCATTGTGCTACCTTTAAAACAACACTTAGTCTAATTTGAGATTGAAATTCTATTTTGATATGTGACAAAACAAATATCGGTGTAACACCTTACAGCGATTTGTTTGTCATTTCTTCATACAAAAATATATATGTATATCCTTAGTTCTTCTATAGTACTCAAGGATATTCTTACTGTCGTCCTATGATCATCTTATGAATCATTCCGGTATATGCTCATAACATTTTAGAGCACAAGATATCTGATTTTGTACATTTTATTTGTGATCTAAAATCACTCATGTATTTTTACTCATCGAGTGTCAGATACACTCAAGTCTTGTTAAACCTTCACATGACAAGAACATTTTCTTAATATTTCTATATTGAACTATTTCAATATCCATTCTATGTACTTTGACTTAAACTTATTATGTGTTTCAATCTATCTTCATAGATCTTGACACTAAATATGTTTTTAGTCCATATCCTTTCATTGAAATTAATTTTCAATGAAACCTTTTAATCAAGTATGTAATTACATTATTTATAACCAACTATATGTCTTCTACATAAGTATTATAAATATGTCTCAGCGCTCCCACTTAATTTCTTGCAAATGCAAGCCTCTTCATCGTCTCTGATGAAATCAAAAACTCTTTGACTATTTCATCTGGTGAAGATTCCAACTCCGTGATACTCACTTCATCCAATTTGAAGTCGTATACCTATCTAGTATTCCATGGACCAGCAAAACTCTTGGTTGTATCTTGTATACATACTTCTGTTAAGTAGTGTATTTTGCCATCCTAGTAGCATATCTCATAAAAGAAATATGTAGTGATTACTAGAATAATCCACATAGACTATAAGCATTGCTACGGAAGATCTAATCTTATCGTATTCAACTCTTTGAACTTTGTCATAAACAATTTTTCGATAAGTCAAGCTTTCTTCAAGGATATTTCATCCATGTCTATCAATTTCATAGATCCATTTACTTTCATAAAGTATTCATCTATATTGGATTTCATGGCGCATGGCCATTTTAACGGAGTCAGGGCCCATCATAACTTCTTTGTTTTGTAGTTGGTTTATCATTGTTCAAAATCAATCCTTTGTCAACAAATCATTTATTTGATCACAAAGTAAACCATACCTACAAGGTTCAATATGTACTTCGATCTCCATGGCTAAAACACTTTGTAGTCATGAGAGCCATGATCGTCGTGGCCGCTTCCGAAACCAATTCCGATGCTGCGCTATTCTGATCATTATGCTCAGGTTCATAAACCTTATCAAATTATATTGTCCTCCCACTCAAATACTTCACTCGAAACAATTTCTCGGAAATAAGAAACATTGACAAACACTTTTGTCTTTGTCTCGTGGGAAGAATTCCCAGTTGAATCTCTGGGATAACCAACAAAGACATTCATCCGATTTTGGTTGACTATTAGGATTTATACCCATGCCATAACTTGTATGGTGTCATTTCAACGGATCATGATGACGCTCTATTCAGTGTAAAAGCGGTAGTCACTAAAGCATAATCCACAAAAATATAATGGCATCAATATTTTATCTCATCATTGATCCAACATAGTTTGGATATATCTCTTGGATACTTCATCATCACTATGATACTCCAAGAAACGTAAGTTGTAGAACAATTTCATAACTCTCTTAGATGTTCGCTAAAACTCGTAATTCAAATATTTCCACCATGATCCAATCATAGATATTTGATTTCTATTACGATGATTTCCACTTCATACTGAAATTTATTTGAATCCATTCAAATGTTTCAAACTTCTTCCTTATTGAATATATCCACATATATATACTCAATTCATTGTTGAAAGTTTTTATGAAGTAGAAGAATCTCCCGCACACAACTATGCCCAGTGAACCACATACATCATCATGTATTTTTCCACTAAGTTAGTTGCCCATTCAACTTTTGGCCTATGAACGGTATTTTAATCATTCTCTTTAGAAAAGATTTGCAAGCGCCAAATGATTCAAAAATCAAATGACTCCAAAAATCCATTTGCATGGAGTTCCTTCATGCGTTCCTTTCTAACATGACCTAAATGGCGGATCCACAAATAAGTGGAATTCAAATCATTTGCCTTATGGCATTTTAGCGTCAGTGTTATGTATGTGTGTTTCACCATTAAGATTTATAATAACTTATCCATCGTATATGGAGTAATGTCATAATTTGAACAACTCATTGTTTTCATTTGACCAGAGCAAAATAACAATTATTAAGTTCTTTATTATAAATTCTAAGGGCTAGATAGAATGCCAATGACGAACATAATAACACTTTATTTTTGTTCCAGATGTGCATTCCTATCATATTCCTTGTCAGTCACTTAGGCCATTGTATTCTTGTATTGCGTTGTTTTGTATGACACTTCATACCAACCAATATAGTACTAATACCCAAGAATTTCATTGTGTGACTTAACTAGGAATACAACCATAACATGTATATCATTTATATACACCTGAGCTAGACTTTCTAGTCTTTTCTTTTCTTTTTGCCAAAATATCTTTTGCAGTTTTCTCTTTTAGCTTTCCTCATTATTCAGAAAAACACTTCAACATCATTAACTTCTAGGTTTGTTGGTCAAATACCAATAACCTTGAGGTTCTTACTTTGAAATTGATCATCATATGACAAGTGTTCCAGATTTCACTTATTAGTAACTTTGTAATATGATGAACAATTTCACTCATAATTTTATCCATCATATCATGACGACTTTCCGAGACCATGTCTGTACATGCTAGGCTCGTAAAGTTTTAACCTTGGTATTCGCATGTGCAAATCTGGCTTGCACCCGTTGTATGCACACGTAGAATCTATCACACCCGATCATCACGTGATGCTTCGAAACGACGAGTCTTAGCAACGGTGCATACTAAGGACGATAACTTCATGGATATGCGAATATTATTAGTGCCCCAATAGTTGGAGGATTGTGACGCCTGGCGTCTTCAACCTTCATACATTCCCATAAAACTTATGAGTTTATGTAGTCTCACCAAATTTATATTCTATCATCTTGCAATAAGGTCTTAGATATCACATATATCTCATACCTTGATTATTTCTGAAAACTAAATTTTCAGCTCCTTACTTTTCAAACAGATTTGAACTTCAAGTTTCACGGAGACAAGATAACTTTAGGTACTAATTGAAACCATAGCTCTTTGAATCAACAATGTGAGGTTTACTAAAAGTTTGCAATAGGACTTAATCAATTCTTGATTCTTTAACAATACGGTACCAATCCGTAAAGTTTCTTATCAGATTTTAACAGTATTTCTATCTCAATTACAAGACTAGCGCATAGTAGTAAACGGATGCCAATACTACAAAATTAATTCAAAATACTACTCAGACTATGTTTATGATAATTAGTTCATGTTCTAATCTAATTACTAATGAACTCCCACTTAATACAACATCCCTCATAGTTGTTAAGTGATACACGATCCACATCCACTACACCAAAACCGATCATCACGTGAGATGATGTAGCTTCAATGGTGAACATCAACATGTTGATCATATCATCCATATGACTCGTGTTCAACCTTTCGGTTTCCGTTGTCCCGAGGCCATGTCTGTACATGCTAGGCTCGTCAAGCAAACCCAAGTAATCCGCGTGTGCAACATGGCTTACACCCGTTGTATATGAACGTTGAATCTATCACATCCGATCATCACGAGATGCTTCGAAACGACGAACTTTGGCAACGGTGCATACGAGGGGAGAACACTTTATTATCTTGATATTAATGTGAGGGATCATCTTATAATGCTACCGTCGCGATCTAAGCAAAATAAGATGCATAAAAGGATTAACATCACATGCAGTTCATATGTGATATGATATGGCCCTTTTGTCTTTGCGCCTTTGATCTTCATCTCCAAAGCACGGACATGATCTCCATCATCAACGGGCATGATCTCCATCATCGTCGGCGTAGCGTCAAGGTCCATGGCGCCATCTTGATGGTTGTTCACCTCATGTAGCAACTATTACAACTACTTTGAAATACTACTCAACATGAAAATTAAAGACAACCATAAGGCTCCTGCCGGTTGCCACAATACAATAATGATCATCTCATACATATTCATCATCACATTATGGCCATATCACATCACCAAACCCTGCAAAAACAAGTTAGACGTCTCTAATTTGGTTTGCATATTTTACGTGGTTTAGGGTTTTCGAGAGAGATCTAATCTACCTACGAACATGAACCACAACGTTGATACTAATGTTTTCAATAGAAGAGTAAATTGAATCTTTACTATAGTAGGAGAGACAGACACCCGCAAAGCCTCTTATGCAATACAAGTTGCATGTCGAACGAGGAACAAGTCTCATGAACGCGGTCATGTAAAGTTAGACCGAGCCGCTTCATCCCACTATGCCATAAAGATGCAAAGTACTCAAACTAAAGATAACAAGAGCATCAACGCCCACAAACCATTGTGTTCTACTCGTGCAACCATCTATGCATAGACACGGCTCTGATACCACTGTAGGATAACGTTGCATAGAAAACAAAAATTTTCCTACGGCGAACACGCAATCCAAGCCAAGATGCAATCTAGAAGACGGTAGCAACGAGGGGGTATCGAGTCTCGCCCTTGAAGAGATTCCAAAGCCTACAAGATGAGGCTCTTGTTGCTGCGGTAGACGATCACTTGCCGCTTGCAAAAGCGCGTAGAAGATCTTGATCACGATCGGTTCCGGCGCCACGAACGGGCAGCACCTCCGTACTCGGTCACACGTTCGGTTGTTGATGAAGACGACGTCCACCTCCCGTTCCAGCGGGCAGCGGAAGTAGTAGCTCCTCTTGAATCCGACAGCACGACGGCGTGGTGTCGGTGGCGGTGAAGAAGTCCGGCGGAGCTTCGCTAAGCTACGCGGGCAATATGGAGGAGAGGGGGGCGGCTAGGGTTTGGGAGGGGTGGCCGGCCACTCTATGGGGGCGGCCAGCTTGTGGTCTTGGGGTGGCCGGCCCCCTCCCTTGGCCCCTCATTATATAGGTGGATCCCAAGTGTTGGTGTCCAAGTCTTCGAATAAGACCCGAAACCAAAACCTTCCATAAGAGGGGGAAACCTAGCCCAACTAGGACTCCCACCCAAAGGTGGGATTTCCACCTCCCATGTGGGGGGTGGCCGGCCCCCTATGGTGGAGTCCACTTGGGACTCCACCCCATCTAGGGCTGGCCGGCCATGGAGGTGGAGTCCCATGTGGACTCCACCTTCCTTGGTGGTTTCTTCCGAACTTTTCTAGAACCTTCTAGAACCTTCCATAGAACCTTCCGAATCATTTTATTTCACATAAAATGACATCCTATATATGAATCTTATTCTCCGGACCATTCCGGAACTCCTCGTGATGTCCGGGATCTCATCCGGGACTCCGAACAAATATTCGAACTCCATTCCATATTCAAGTACTACCATTTCAACATCCAACTTTAAGTGTGTCACCCTACGGTTCGTGAACTATGCGGACATGGTTGAGTACTCACTCCGACCAATAACCAATAGCGGGATCTGGAGATCCATAATGGCTCCCACATATTCAACGATGACTTTAGTGATCGAATGAACCATTCACATACATTACCAATTCCCTTTGTCTCGCGATATTTTACTTGTCCGAGGTTTGATCTTCGGTATCACTCTATACCTTGTTCAACCTCGTCTCCTGACAAGTACTCTTTACTCGTACCGTGGTATGTGGTCTCTTATGAACTCATTCATATGCTTGCAAGACATTAGACGACATTCCACCGAGAGGGCCCAGAGTATATCTATCCGTCATCGGGATGGACAAATCCCACTGTTGATCCATATGCCTCAACTCATACTTTCCGGATACTTAATCCCACCTTTATAGCCACCCATTTACGCAGTGGTGTTTGGTGTAATCAAAGTACCTTTCCGGTATAAGTGATTTACATGATCTCATGGTCATAAGGACTAGGTAACTATGTATCGAAAGCTTATAGCAAATAACTTAATGACGAGATCTTATGCTACGCTTAATTGGGTGTGTCCATTACATCATTCATACAATGACATAACCTTGTTATTAATAACATCTAATGTTCATGATTATGAAACTAATCATCCATTAATCAACAAGCTAGTTTAAGAGGCATACTAGGGACTTCTTGTTTGTCTACATATCACACATGTACTAATGTTTCGGTTAATACAATTCTAGCATGATATATAAACATTTATCATAAACATAAAGATATAAATAATAACCACTTTATTATTGCCTCTAGGGCATATCTCCTTCAAATATCAGGAATGCTATAGAGCTCCCACTCACTTTCTTGTAAATACAGGCCTCTCCATGACACTGTATAAACCCGAAGTCTTTGATCACCTTATCAAAGCGTTGGTTCCAACTTCTCGATGCTTGCTTCAGTCCATAGATTGAACGCTGAAGTTTGCATACTTTGTCAGCATTTTTAGGATCGACAAAACCTTTGGGTTCTACCATATACAACTCTTCCTCAATGTCTCCATTAAGGAACGCCATTTTGACATCCATCTGCCAAATCTCATAATCGAAAAATGCAGCTATTGCTAACAAAATCCTCACAGATTTTAGCTTCGCTACAGGTGAGAAAGTCTCATCGTAGTCAACTCCTTGAATTTGTCGGAAACCCTTTGCGACAAGTCGAGCTTTATAGACAGTAATATTACCATCGGCATCTGTTTTTCTCTTGAAGATCCATTTATTTTCGACGGCCTTTCGGCTATCAGGTAAGTCTACCAAAGTCCATACTTTGTTATCATACATGGATCCCATTTCGGATTTCATGGCTTCTTGCCATTTGTTGGAATCTGGGCTCATCATCGCTTCTTCATACGTCACAGGGTCCTCCCATCATTGTTATCCACAATCATGACATTTAGACAAGGATCATACCAATCAGGAGTGGCACGTTCCCTTGTCGATCTGCGAGGTTCAGTAGTTTCCTCGTTTGAAGTTTCATGATCATTATCATTAGCTTCCTCTGTTGCCGGTGTAGGCGGTACAGGTACAACTTCCGGTACTGCGCTACTCTGATCAACGAGTATAGATTCATCAATCTCATCGAGTTCTACTTTTCTTCCAGTCACTTCTTTAGTGAGAAATTCTTTCTCAAGAAAGGTTCCATTCTTAGCAACAAAGATTTTGCCTTCGGATCTGTGATAGAAAGTGTACCCTATAGTTTCCTTAGGGTATCCTATGAAGACGCATTTCCCCGCTTTGGGTTCTAGCTTGTTCGGTTGTAACTTCTTTACATAGGCTTCGCAACCCCAAACTTTCAGGAACGACAGCTTAGGTTTCTTATTAAACCATAATTCATACGGTGTCGTTTCTACGGATTTTGATGGTGCTCTATTTAAAGTGAATGCGACTGTCTCTAATGCATAACTCCAAAATGATAACGGCAAATCAGTAAGAGACATCATAGAACGAACCATATCTAAGAGAGTTCGATTATGACGTTCGGACACACCGTTTCGTTGAGGTGTTCCCGGCGGTGTCAATTGTGAAAGTATTCCGTATTTCTTTAAATGCATGCCAAACTCATAACTCAGATATTCACCTCCACGATCAGATCGTAGAAATTTAATCTTCTTGTTACGTTGATTTTCTACTTCACTTTGAAATTCCTTAAACTTCTCGAAAGTTTCGGATTTATGTTTCATGAAATAGATATACCCATATCTACTCAGATCATCTGTGAAGGTTAGAACATAACGATAACCACCGCGCGATGCTACGCTCATTGGTCTGCACACATCGGTATGTATGATTTCCAATAAGTCAGTAGCTCGCTCCATTATACCAGAAAATGGAGTCTTAGTCATTTTACCCATTAGACATGCTTCGCATCTATCGAGTGACTCAAAGTCAAGTGATTCAAGTAATCCATCAGTATGGAGTTTCTTCATGCGTTTCACTCCAATATGACCAAGACGACAGTGCCACATATAAGTAGAATTATCATTCAATTTAATTCGCTTAGCATCAACGTTATGTATATGCGTATCACTACTATCGAGATCTAACAGAAATAAGCCATTCTTTTGTGGTGCTCGACCATAAAAATATTATTCATAAAAATAGAACAACCATTATTCTCAGACTTGAATGAATAACCGTCTTGCATTAAACAAGATCCAGATATAATGTTCATGCTCAACGCAGGTACATAATAACAATTATTTAGGCTTAAAACTAATCCCGAAGGTAGATGTAGAGGAAGTGTGCCGACTGCGATCACATTGACCTTGGATCCGTTTCCAACGCGCATCGTCACTTCATCTTTCAGCAGTTGTCGTTTATTCTTTAGTTCCTGTTTCGAGTTACAAATATGAGCAACCGAACCAAGATCAAATACCAGTGTACTAGTACGAGAACCAGTGAGATAAACATCTATAACATGTATATCAAATATACCTTCTTTCTTCTTCTTGACAAGGCCGCTCTTCAGATCAGCCAGATACTTGGAGCAATTACGCTTCCAGTGTCCCTTCTCCTTGCAGTAATAGCACTCAGCATCAGGCTTAGGGCCATTCTTAGGTTTCACAGGAGGCGTGGCAGCTTTCTTGCCACCCTTCTTGAATTTTCCCTTAGACTTGCCCTGTTTCTTGAAACTGGTGGTCTTGTTGACCATCAACACTTGGTGCTCTTTCTTGATCTCAATCTCAGCAGCTTTTATCATGCCAAAGAGTTCAGGTAACTCCTTGTTCATGTTCTGCATATTGTAGTTCATCACGAAGTTCTTGTAACTTGGTGGCAGTGATTGAAGGACACGATTAACCCCCAGTCTGTTAGGAATCACTATTCCCAAGTCACTGAGTTTCTTCGCATGCCCGGTCATGGCGAGCATGTGCTCACTAACGGAGCTGCCTTCTTCCATCATGCAGCTGAAGAATTGTTTCGATGCTTCATAGCATTCCACGGCCGCATGAGTCTCAAAAATAGCTTTCAGCTCTTTCATCAACTCATGAGGATCGTGGTGCTCAAAACGTTTTTGAAGATCGGATTCTAGACTGCACAGGATGGCACACTGAACTTGAGAGTACCGAATTTTCCGAGTCTCGTAAACAGCTTTTACTTCATCGGTTTCAGTTTCTGCAGGAGGGTCACCTAGCGGTGCATCAAGCACATATTGCAGATTTCCGCCAGAGAGGAAGATCCTCACATGACGGAACCAGTCGATGAAGTTGCTACCGTTGCTCTTAAGTTTCTCTTTCTCTAGGAACCGGTTAAAATTGATTGGGGACGCCATCTCTACAACATATATTTGCAAAAGTTTAGACTAAGTTTATGACAAATTGAGTTCAAATTTTAATTCAACATAATTAAAAATCTAGGTGAACTCCCACTAAAAACAATATCCCTCGCATTGTCTTAGTGATCACACGAACTAAATCCACCGCACCTAAGCCCGATCATCACGAGATAAGGTGTGATTTCAATGGCGAACACTCAAAGTGTTCATCATATCAACCATATGATTCATGCTCTACCTTTCGGTATCACGTGTTCCGAGACCATGTCTGTACATGCTAGGCTCGTCAAGGCCACCTTAGTATCCGCATGTGCAAAACTGTCTTGCACCCGTTGTATGTACTTGTTGATTCTATCACACCCGATCATCACGAGATGCTTCGAATCGACAAGACTTGGTAACGGTGCTACTAAGGATGAACACTTTATTATCTTGAGATTTTAGTGAGGGATCACCTTATAATGCTACCGTCGCGATCTAAGCAAAATAAGATGCATAAAAGGATTAACATCACATGCAGTTCATATGTGATATGATATGGCCCTTTTGTCTTTGCGCCTTTGATCTTCATCTCCAAAGCACGGACATGATCTCCATCATCTTCGGGCATGATCTCCATCATCATCGGCGTAGCGTCAAGGTCAATGACGCCGTCTTCATGATTGTCCTCCATGTAGCAACTATTACAACTATTTTGAAATACTACTCAACATGAAATTTAAAGACAACCATAAGGCTCCTGCCGGTTGCCACAATACAATAATGATCATCTCATACATATTCATCATCACATTATGGCCATATCACATCACCAAAACCTGCAAAAACAAGTTAGACGTCTCTAATTTGGTTTGCATATTTTACGTGGTTTAGGGTTTTCGAGAGAGATCTAATCTACCTACGAACATGAACCACAACGTTGATACTAATGTTTTCAATAGAAGAGTAAATTGAATCTTCACTATAGTAGGAGAGACAGACACCCGCAAAGCCTCTTATGCAATACAAGTTGCATGTCGAACGAGGAACAAGTCTCATGAACGCGGTCATGTAAAGTTAGTCCGAGCCGCTTCATCCCACTATGCCACAAAGATGCAAAGTACTCAAACTAAAGATAACAAGAGCATCAACGCCCACAAAACCATTGTGTTCTACTCGTGCAACCATCTATGCATAGACACGGCTCTGATACCACTGTAGGATAACGTTGCATAGAAAACAAAAATTTTCCTACCGCGAACACGCAATCCAAGCCAAGATGCAATCTAGAAGACGGTAGCAACGAGGGGTTTATCGAGTCTCACCCTTGAAGAGATTCCAAAGCCTACAAGAGGAGGCTCTTGTTGCTGCGGTAGACGTTCACTTGCCGCTTGCAAAAGCACGTAGAAGATCTTGATCACGATCGCTTCCGGCGCCACGAACGGGCAGCACCTCCGTACTCGGTCACACGTTCGGTTGTTGATGAAGACGACGTCCACCTCCCCGTTCCAGCGGGCAGCGGAAGTAGTAGCTCTTCTTGAATCCGACAGCACGACGGCGTGGTGTCGGTGGTGGTGGAGAAGTCCGGCGGAGCTTCGCTAAGCGTGCGGGACGTGGTGGAGGAGAGAGGCCGCTAGGGTTTGGGGAGAGGGGGCGCCGGCCACTAGAGGGGTGCGGCCACCTTGTGGTTCTTGGGTGGCCGGCCCCCTCCCCTTGGCCCCTCATTATATAGGTGGAACCCCAAGTGTTGGTCTCCAAGTCTTCGAATAAGACCCGAACCAAAAACCTTCCATATGGTGGGGAAACCTACCCAAGCTAGGACTCCCACTAGAGGTGGGAGTTCCACCTCCCATATGGGGGGTGGCCGGCCCCCTAAGGGGGAGTCCACTTGGGACTCCACCCCCACTAGGGTTGGCCGGCCATGGAGGTGGAGTCCCATGTGGACTCCACCTTCCTTGGTGGTTTCTTCCGGACTTTTCTAGAACCTTCTAGAACCTTCCATAGAACCTTCCGCATCATTTTAATTCACATAAAATGACATCCTATATATGAATCTTATTCTCCGGACCATTCCGGATCTCCTCGTGATGTCCGGGATCTCATCCGGGACTCCGAACAAATATTCGAACTCCATTCCATATTCAAGTTCTACCATTTCAACATCCAACTTTAAGTGTGTCACCCTACGGTTCGTGAACTATGCGGACATGGTTGAGTACTCACTCCGACCAATAACCAATAGCGGGATCTGGAGATCCATAATGGCTCCCACATATTCAACGATGACTTTAGTGATCGAATGAACCATTCACATACAATACCAATTCCCTTTGTCACGCGATATTTTACTTGTCCGAGGTTTGATCTTCGGTATCACTCTATACCTTGTTCAACCTCGTCTCCTGACAAGTACTCTTTACTCGTACCGTGGTATGTGGTCTCTTATGAACTTATTCATATGCTTGCAAGACATTAGACGACATTCCACCGAGAGGGCCCAGAGTATATCTATCCGTCATCGGGATGGACAAATCCCACTGTTGATCCATATGCCTCAACTCATACTTTCCGGATACTTAATCCCACCTTTATAACCACCCATTTACGCAGTGGCGTTTGGTGTAATCAAAGTACCTTTCCGGTATAAGTGATTTACATGATCTCATGGTCATAAGGACTAGGTAACTATGTATCGAAAGCTTATAGCAAATAACTTAATGACGAAATCTTATGCTACGCTTAATTGGGTGTGTCCATTACATCATTCTTACAATGATATAACCTTGTTATTAATAACATCCAATGTTCATGATTATGAAACTTAATCATCCATTAATCAACAAGCTAGTTTAAGAGGCATACTAGGGACTTCTTGTTTGTCTACATATCACACATGTACTAATGTTTCGGTTAATACAATTATAGCATGATATATAAATATTTATCATAAACATAAAGATATAAATAATAACCACTTTATTATTGCCTATAGGGCATATCTCCTTCATGAACTCCGTAATAAACTTTACAAAACCAAAGAAGAACAACAAATATTTTTGGTGTTTTCGAATTGGAAACAAGAACAAAAGGAAACAGGCAAACAAAGCAAAATCTTTTTGGATTTTCTCATAGCGAACTAGCAATAGTAAATAAAGCAAAATAGGAACAAGAAACAAAATAAACAAATAGTAAAGAGAAACAACAGAAATATTTTTGGTCTTTTTGTGTTTTAGGAAAGGAACAAAGCAAAAACAAGAGAATGAAAACTAAAAGAGTCACATAAACACAAAGTAGCAGAAATCCGTCAAACTTGACAGCAGTACAGTAATCAATTTTTACGAAACTCTTCCGCTATTCAAATCGAAAAGTGCTCAACTGATGAAAGTTAGATAATATCATGGGGAACATGCACAAAAAATGGCTTCTCAAAATAACGTTCTGGCTGTCTTTAGGAATTTTTTTAGTATCAGTCCAGAATCTGTTTTTAGACAGCACTTTCCCAAATATCATCTTCCTCATATTAGAGGCCACCTTAAGAAGCGAAACAAGTATGTACAAGTATCCGGCAATTGTAATATGCAATGAATGAGTGATGCCGGCATACCTCCCCCCAATCTTAGGCTTTTGGCCTAAGTGGAGATCAATCCCACGGTGCCCATGATGTGGCACCTCCGTAGTATGATGAAGAAGGATCCTGTTCTTGGTATGTGCTGGAAGATGCACCAGGATACGTGACAGTGTACCTGTCAGAGGGCTCGGCGTCCTCGGAGTCATGCTGCTGGTGGAAACCATGTATTCTCAGCTTCTCATCCACCTCCTCCTTGGAGCGCGACCACGGTCTCCTGTGAACACTAAACAAATCGGCCTGCGGCAAAGGGATTTCCCTCTCATCCCCGTCAATAAACAACATTTTGTAGACAATATTTTCTAAACTAGAGTCAGTTGTGACAAATTGGTGACTCTTCATAGCAGCAATATCAAGCCTAATAGGAGTTAGTTTCTCATCACTAGGATCAAGAGGAAGACCTAGATATGCAATAATACGTGAGGCAACAATTCCTCCAAAAATAGGTCCCTTATTAGCTAAGCGACGAGCAATGAAAGCACCAAGATGATAAGGGGTACTTCCAGTAAGTGCAGCAACTAGAAAAGCAAGATGATAACTAGAGATGTTGCTAGTGTTCTCCCTACCAAGAATGCTAGTAGCAAGATAATAAGTGAAATATCTAATGGCAGGGAGTTGAATGTTCCTTATCTTGCCGCGCTGAATGATGCGGCTATCATCGTTGGTAACTTCTCGATAGAGTTCCGTCAAATCTTTGGGACTGTTCTCGATCTTCTTCGCTGTACCTACAGGAGTAATATCCAATGCAGCACAAAAATCCTTCAACTTCATAGTAACAGGCCTGTCATAAATCCTAAATTTAACTGATGGTGAGAAGGATGAGTTGTTGAATTTAAAGCTTTCAACAAAGATTTTAGTTAGCCTGTAGAATTGACTCCTCTCATCTTCCATAGAGGTAGATAAGCCCACATTATTGATGAGGAACAAGGAGTCATCAAGTATCCCTGCATTACGCAAAAAGTTAAAGCATGGAAAGGATGAAGCATTAGGAACTCCATTATCATCTTCGACTTCGAAGCTAGGTGCGATGACATCCTCATCATAGGATCGCCTAACTCGAGTGGCTGCCCTTGAGGGCCTTCCCGCTCTTGTCGTATCCCTTTCAAACACTTCTCCAAAGGTGTGGTTATGCATCTTCCTTTTCTGAAATTTTTCAACAAACATTATAAAAGTTGATTTTGAGACATATTAATGAGGGAAACTACTATAGGAACTTGGTAGAGTACTAAACATGCATCAAAACTAATTTTTACAACTTAGAACAAGCATGCAAGCTCACTTAACATGTCACCTATAGCAGCAAAATACTCAAGATATACTCAACCAAACAAAATTCTATTTGGATAATCGGAGGAGTCACATACCGGAGAGCAAATGTGCCAAATTTCAGACAGAAATCTCGGTTGAGCAAAGAGATCGAGAAATCCTGAGCTCTTGGGCGAAAACGCGAGTGAGAACAAACTGGTACGAGTTTTTTCGGGAGAGAGAGAGTAGAATGAGTGGAAGGGATGACTAAGTGGGGCTAGGAGGGGCCCTCACCACAGGGTGGCGCGCCCCCCTCCTTGGCCGCGCCGGCACATGGGGGGCAGCCCTGGGGTGCCCCACTGGTCAGCCCCAGGCACTCCCAAGTTGCATTTCGAAAAATAAGACCAAAGGTATAATTTTTGTAAATTTTTGAGAACTTCGAAAAATGCACATTTCTGGGTGTTAAAATTATTATTACAGGGCAGAAAAAGATTTTCAAACCTCTAAACAACTAAAGCATCTAGCAAAATGAGTAGTACTATAGCAAGTAAACAGGTGTGGAGAAAGAAAGAAATGTTGTTTAGCTCCTCTATGCATATAAAATGTACTTGTTAACAAGGTTGATCAAGTCTTGCCACCAAATAATTTTTACATGACATAAGAAGAAATAAACCTAAAATCAATCATGTTACCTTGTATTGTATAGATATGGATCCAATCATAATATTTTGATATCCTTGTTTAGGCTCATATATAGTACAATCAATAACTCCCACTTTGATAGTTCTCAAATTAGAAATTGTATTAACTTCACATACTTTATCAATCCTCTTGGGAAAATAAATAGTATGTTCCTTGTCATCAACATTGAAAGTAATTTTTCCTTTATTGCAATCAATAACAGCCCCTGCAGTGTTAAGAAAAGGTCTTCCAAGAATAATAGACATATTATCATCTTCAGACATTTCCAACACAACAAAATCAGTTAATATTAAGCAATTATTAGTAACTTGAACGGGAACATCCTCACATATACCAACAGGAATAGCAGTAGATTTATCAACCATTTGCAAAGATATATCAGTTGGTATCAACTTATCTAAATAAAGTCTCTTGTAAAGAGAAAAAGGCATAACACTAACTCCTGCTCCCAAATCACATAGAGCAGTTCTAACATAATTATTCTTGATGGAACAAGGGATAGTCGGTATACCTGGGTCTCCCAGCTTCTTTGAAACTTTGCCATTGAAAGAGTAATTAGCAAGCATAGTGGAAATCTCCTCATTAGGAATTTTCCTTTTGTTAGAGACAATATCCTTCATATACTTTGAATAAGGAGGAAATTTAATAGCATCAGTCAAAGGGATTTGCAGGAACAAAGGTTTCATCCAATCACAAAATTTATTATAGTGTTCTTCCTCCTTTGATTTTAGTTTCTTAGCAAGAAAAGGCATTTGCTTTTGAACCCAAGGCTCTCTTTCATTACCATGTTTCTTAGCAATAAAATCTTCTTTAGTATACTTTTTATTTTTATCATGCTTTTCAGGTTCATCTTCAACCTCTTCTTTATCAGAAGCATCATTCTTATCATTATCTTTATCATGTTCATTACCACTTCCAGTTTCAGCATCAGAAATAGAAATACTATTAGGATCATTAACAGGCTCAGAGGATTCTACAATATTTTTATATTTCTTCTTCTTTTTCTTAGAAGGAGCACTAATTTCTTTAGTTTGTTGAGAATCTTGTTCAACTCTTTTGGGATGCCCCTCAGGATATAGAGGATCCTGAGTAGAAACACCACCTCTAGTTGTTACTTCATAAGCATGTTTTTTCTTTAGAACTATTTTTTAACAAGTCATTTTGCACTTTAGTGAGTTAATCAATTTGAGTTTGAACCATATGAAAATGTTTAACAAGCATCTTAACATCATTGGAGGTTCTCTCCACAATATCATGTAATTTACTAATAGCTTGAGAATTTTCCATTAAATGATTCTCTACTCTCATATTAAAATCATCTTGCTTAACAACATAATTATCAAACTCATCTAAACATTGATCAGGAGGTTTTGAGTAAGGAATATCTTCTTTACCAAAGCGTTGAAGAGAATGTACCTCAATCGTGGATGAAGGAGGGGGGGGGTTATCTTAAATAAATCTTCTATGGGAGGCAAATTCTTCACATCTTCAGGTTTAATACCTTTCTCCTTAAGAGATTTCTTGGCTTCCCTCATATCTTCATCATTTAATTTAATCATACCCCTCTTCTTCAATATTGGTGTTGGGGTTGGTTCAGGTGTAGTCCAATCATCATGATTTCGGCTTATTCTAGCCATTAATTCTTGACTTAAATGCGGAGTTCTTTTCCTGAAAACACAACCAGCACAACTATCTAGGTATGCCCTAGACTCAATGGTTAGTCCACTATAAAATATATCAAGTAAGTCATGCTTTTCCAGATCATGTCTAGGCCGAGCTGTGATAAGAGAGCAAAACCTTGCCCAAGCTTCAGGCAATTTCTCTCCATCTTCCTGGTCAAAACTATAAATTCTCTGCAAAGCAATATGTTGAGCACTAGCATGAAAGTATTTCCGAAAGAAAACATCAAGCAAACCACTTGGACTATCAATAGAATCAGGAGGCAAACTATTATACCAAGTTTTAGCATAATCCTTTAATGAGAAAGGAAAAAAATTAGCAACAAAATAAGTACGCTTCTTGATATCATCAGAAAACAAGCTACTCAAAGTAGAAAGCTTATTCATGTGTTCTACATCACTTTCTTTTTCAGTACCACAAAAAGGTGTTTTCTCAACAATAGATATATGAGATAAATCAAGAGAAAAATCATAATCCTTATCCTTAATGTTTATAGGATATGTGGCAAATTTAGGATCAGGAGACAGTTTATATCTAACAGTATGTTGTGCAAGAAGCTTTTTAATATTACTTGTACCAGTAGTAGCATTACATTTATCAATAAAATCATCATCAAGTTCCACATAATCTTCATCAAGATCATCACTAGAGTATTCAACAGACTCAGGTGAATTAACAGGTGTAACAGTATTTTCATTAGGAATTTTAGTGTTTTCAATTTGTCTAGACCTAGCAATTGTAGCATCTAGAAAAGGACCTAACGAACCATTATCATCAAGCACAGTAGAAGCATCATCAAAATTATAAGAGGAATTTTCTGATTCAGCAGAAGTACCAGCATGTGAAGCTTGTGGTGGTTAAACAAGTTGACTTATCATATATAGTGAATCAAGAGCAGCAGAGGTACTCAGAGTTGTACCTTTTCTTGTAGTGGATGGTAATATGGCGACTTTAGTATCGCGAGGTTTACCCATGATGGAGGATTTGCAGCAAACAATAGCAATCCAGGTGAACTTGCAAATAAAGCTATGCTCCCCGGCAGCGGCGCCAGAAAATAGTCTTGATAACCCACAAGTATAGGGGATCGCAACAGTCTTCGAGGGAAGTAAAACCCAATTTATTGATTTGACACAAGGGGAGCCAAAGAATATTTGTAAGCCTTAACAGCGAAGTTGTCAATTCAGCTACACCTGGAAACAGACTTGCTCGCAAGAGTTTATCAGTAGCAACAGTTTTATAGCAGTAGCGGTAGTGAAATATAAGCAGCAGTGTAACAAAGACAGCAGTAGTGATTATAATAAACAGCAGGATTAAAATACTGTAGGCACGGGGATGGATGAACGGGCGCTGCATGGATAAGAGAACTCATGTAACAATCAAGGCAGGGCATTTGCAGATAGTAATAAAACATTATCCAGGTACTAAACAACCATAGGAATGTGTTCCGTATACAGTCGTACGTGCTCGCAATGAGAAACTTGCACAACATCTTTTGTCCTACCAGCCGGTGGCAGCCGGGCCTCTAGGGAATCTACTGGTAATTAAGGTACTCCTTTTAATAGAGCACCGGAGCAAAGCATTAACACTCCGTGAACACATGTGATCCTCATATCACCGCCTTCCCCTCCGGTTGTCCCAATTTCTGTCACTTTGGGCCTCGGGTTCCGGACAACAATATGTGTATACAACTTGCAGGTAAGATCATAAAGCAATGAATATCATCATGAATTGATAACATGTTCAGATCTGAAATCATGGCACTCGGGCCCTAGTGACAAGCATTAAGCATAACAAGTTGCAACAATATCATAAAAGTACAACCTACGGATACTAGGCACTATGCCCTAACAATCTTATGCTATTACATGACCAATCTCATCCAATCCCTACCATCCCCTTCAGCCTACAGCGGGGGAATTACTCACACATGGTTGGGGGAAACATGGATGGTTGATGGAGAGGCGTCGGTGGTGATGATGGCGATGATCTCTGATGACCCACAAGTATAGGGGATCGCAACAGTCTTCGCGGGTAGTATAACCCAATTTATTGATTCGACACAAGGGGAGACAAAGAACACTTGGAAGCCTTAACAGCGGAGTTGTCAATTCAGCTGCACCTAGAAACAGACTTGCTCACAAGAGTTTATCAGTAGTAACAATTTTATAGCAGTAGCAGTAGTGAAATAACAGCAGCAGAGTAACAAAGACAGCAGTAGTGATTATAGTAAACAGCAGGATTAAAATACTGTACGCACGGGGACGGATGAACGGGCGTTGCATGGATGAGAGAAACTCATGTAGCAATCATAGCAGGGCATTTGCAGATAATAATAAAACGGTGTCCAAGTACAAAGCAATCAATAGGCATGTGTTCCAATTATAGTCGTACGTGCTCGCAATGAGAAACTTGCACAACATCTTTTGTCCTACCAGCCGGTGGCAGCCGGGCCTCAAGGGAAACTACTGGATATTAAGGTACTCCTTTTAATAGAGTACCGGAGCAAAGCATTAACACTCCGTGAACACATGTGATCCTCACATCGCTACCATTCCCTCCGATTGTCCCGATTTCTGTCACTTCGGGGCCATTGGTTCCGGACAGCGACATGTGTATACAACTTGCAGGTAAGATCAATAAACAATGAATATCATGATGAAACAATAACATGTTCAGATCTGAGATCATGGCACTCGGGCCCTAGTGACAAGCATTAAGCATAACAAGTTGCAACAATATCATCAAAGTACCAATTACGGACACTAGGCACCATGCCCTAACAATCTTATGCTATTACATGACCAATCTCATCCAATCCCTACCATCCCCTTCGGCCTACAGCGGGGGAATTACTCACACATGGATGGGGGAAACATGGCTGGTTGATGTAGAGGCGTTGGCGGTGATGGCGGCTATGATCTCCTCCAATTCCCCATCCCGGCGGAGTGCCAGAACGGAGACTTCTGGCTCCCGCGATGGAGTTTTGCGATGTGGCGGCGTTCTGGAGGGTTTCTGGCGACTTCGACTTCTCCCCGTGCGTTTTTAGGTCGAGGCCGATAAATAGTCCGAAGGAGGGCGTCGGAGGCCGACCGAGGGGGCCACACCACATGGCCGCGCGGGCCCACCCTGGGCCGCGCCGCCCTATGGTGTGGGGTCCTCGGGCTCCACCTGAGTTGTCCTTCTGGCTCCGTCAGTATTCTTGGAAAATAGGGCCTTCTGCATAAATTCCGAGGATTTTCCCGAAAGTTGGATTTCTGCACAAAAACGAGACACCAGAACAGTTCTGCTGAAAACACCGTTAGTCCGTGTTAGTTGTATCCAAAATACACAAATTAGAGGCAAAACAATAGCAAAAGTGTTCGGGAAAGTAGATACGTTTTGGACGTATCAACTCCCCCCAAGCTTAGCTTATTGCTTGTCCTCAAGCAATTCAGTTAACAACTGAGCGATAAAAGAACTTTCACGAACACATTTGCTCATATGATGTATATATTCTCATGCTATGGCTAATACTTAAATAGTTCATAATGAGATACATGCAAATAAGATCATCCAACAGCTATTTCAATCATGGAGAGGTACCAACAATTAATAATAAGCATCATGAATCATGTATATAAGCAGGATTGCAATGTTCATAAGAGAGTATGATAAAGTGGTATCTCGCTTGCCCGTATTTGATCGGCAAAACATAAATGCCCAGGCACCTCTGGGGTTCATAGAAAGACTAGAAGTAGTGATTGTCAAAGATAAAAGCATCAAAGTTATACCACAATCAATCATATTTTGAGACAAGCATATTATACTAAGAATGACAGTTGTGCTCTCAAGATAGTGCTCAAAGAAAGAATGGAGACACAACATAAAAGTAAAAGATTGACCCTTCGCAGAGGGAAGCAGGGATTAACATGCGCTAGAGCTTTTCATTTTTGAAATCAGGAGTAAAATCATTTTGAGAGGTGTTTGTCGTTGTCAACGAATGGTAATGGGTACACTAACTACCTCGCCAACTGGACTTTCAAGAGCGGCTCCCATGAATTATTTGCATATTTATGTGGCACTCCTTCCAACCTTTCTTACACAAACCATGGCTAACCGAATCCTCGGGTGCCTGCCAACAATCTCATACCATGAAGGAGTGCCTTTTTATTTTAGTTTTATTATGATGATGACACCCCCCCCCCAACCTTTGCTTACACAAGCCATGGCTAACCGAATCTTCGGGTGCCGTCCAACAATCACAAACCATGGAGGAGTGTCTATTTAGGTTAATTAATTTGGGACTGGGAATCCCATTGCCAGCTCTTTTTGCAAAATTATTGGATAAGCGGATGTGCCACTAGTCCATATGAGAGTCCGTCAAAAGTAAATGACAAGGTTGAAAGCTAAACACCACATACTTCCTCATGAGCTATGAAACATAAACACAAATTGGGAAGCATTTTGAAGGTTTTAAAGGTAGCGCATGAGAATTTACTTGGAATGGTTTGAAATGCCATGCATAGGTATTTATGGTGGACACTCTGGAATAACTTGGTTTTCATGTGTTTGGAAGCACGAGCAGCGTTCCCGCTCAGTACAAGTGAAGGCTAGCAAAAGACTAGGGAGCGACAAATCAAGAGAGCAGTAACTGTCATAATCATGCTTGCGGCAAAATAAATTAACGGAGGCATAAAAGTGATGCAAAAACTCTGAAGCAATATAAATCATCGAGGCTTAATCGACTTTGGTTCAGTCATATGCATGCGTGAGCATGTGCCAAGTCGATATAGATGAATTATTCAGAGGAGGACACCACAATGTCATACTTACTTATGAATAAAACAATGCAAGCAAACATCCATGACATGCTACTCATATTAATAAATTGGAGCTAAACATGAGAGATCATAAACTACTAGACTTTCTCAAATAACATATACCTCACATGAACCAACTAAGCATGCTCACATGGATGAGTATAGGTACAAAAATGAAAACAGATAGAGTTCATACCAGCCTCTCACCACAATCAGATTGTTGTAGATCGTCATTATTGCCTTTTCACTTGTGTAGCTTGGATAATATGAAATGAAAACCACGCTCCAGCCACCGAAGACCATTGAACTCAAGATGAACTTTACAAACCAAAGAAGAACAGAAAATATTTTTGGTGTTTTCGAATTTGAGAACAAGAACAAAAGGAAACAAGCAAACAAAGCAAAATCTTTTTGGGTTTTCTTGTAGCAAACTAGCAATAGCAAATAAAGCGAAACAAATGCAAGAAACCAAAGCAAACAAATTACGAAGAGAAACAACAGAAACATTTTTGGTCTTTTTGTGTTTTGGAAAGGAAATAAAGCAAAAACAAGAAATAGCAAACTAGAAGAAACACAGAAAAGCCAGATGGCAGAAATCTGCCAAGACCTGACAGCAGTACAGAAATCGATTTTTACAAAAATCTTACGTTGCTCAGCTCGAAAAGTGTTCAACTAATGAAAGTTAGATAACAACCTGGGGAACCTGCACAAAAATTGGCAGCTCAAAATAACGTTCTGGCTGTGCGCACGAATTTTTCTAGTAACAGTCCAGAATCTGTTTTCAGGCAGCACTTCCCCAAATATCATCTCCCTCTCATTAGAAAACCACTCAAAGAGACTAAACAAGTATGTGCAAGTATCCAGCAATCATAATATGCAAAGAATGAGTGATGCCGGTATACCTCCCCCCAAGCTTAGGCTTTTGGCCCAAGTGGAGTTCAACCCCAACGAGGGTCGCTGTTCCTCGCCGGTGGATAATTCATGGCGTAGTCATAGTAGAGTTCCTGTGCAGAAGAAAAACGTGGAGGCTCCACATGCCCAACATGTTGATGCGAGGAACTTGCTGCATCGGATGACGAGTCGAGGTGCTCCTCGACCTCCGTGTCGTCTCTTGCATGATGGCCTCCTCCCTCTATGTGTGCATCCAGTGCACCTTCTGTGACCGACCAATCTCCCCTGGAATCAAGGTTAGACAGAACAGGCGCAGGCAATCTTACTAGTTTCTCAGTTTTCTTAGTTATTCTCCAGACTTTCTTATAAAATGTCATCTTGTAAAACAGGTTACCCAAGTTGGAGGAATCAGAAACAAATTCATGTTTAATCATAGAGGCTATGTCAAGTTTTTCTATGGGGAATGGAATATCAAAATGATGAGGTTCTACATTATGAAAAGCTAGTAAACGAGAGGCGATGAGACCTCCACAAATTCCACCTTTCTCACGGTTAGTAGCAAGTCTATAAGCTATCAATGCCCCCAAATTATAAGTCCTACTACCTTGCAGTGCCGTAGCTAGAAAAGCTAAATCCGGGATAGGTAGTTTACCGCCAATCTTTCTAGCAAGAACGCATTTAGTAATAAAATAGGCAAAGTAGCGGATAGCCGGGAGCTGAATGCTAGTGATTTTACCACTATCCTCTGAGAAACTCCTTCCATAGCAAATCATCTTGAAGAGGCTTAAGAGTTCTTGCGGCGATCCCCTTATCTTCTCGCATGATCCCCATTGCGGTACTCTAATTGCTGCACAAAAATCACTGAATGGCAAGTTGACAGCTTTATTGTAAATTTCATACTGAACCTTGGGGTTAGATCGCGACCAATTGAACTTAAAGTCCTGCACAAAAGACATAGTTAATTTTGCATATTGTCTTGGCTCTCCTTCAACAAAATCACTCAGCCCTGCTCGAGAAATTAGACTCCGAACATCTTCCAATATTCCCGCGCTTCTCATGAAATCCGCGCACGGGTAGTAAGAGGGGTATACTCCCTCTTCACGATTCACTCTCATAACTTGTTGGACCTCCAATTCTTGTTGGTTAAGTTGATATCTACTCCACTCCATTCTCTGAAATTTTCAACAAACAATATAAAATTTGATTTGGTGACATATAATCAAGGGGAACTACTATAGGAACTTGCTAGAGTACTAATCATGCATCAAAACTAGTTTATATAACTTAGAACAAGCATGCAAGCTCACTAAACATGTTACCTACAGCAGCAAAATATTCAAGATATACTCAACCAAACAAAATTCTACTTGGATAGGTGGAGGAGTCACATACCGGAGAGCAAATGTGCCAAATTTCAGACAGAAATCTGGGCTGAGCAAAGAGATCGAAAAATCCTGAGCTCTTGAGCAAAAACGCGAGAGAGAGAAAGCTGGTTCGAGTTTTTTCGTGAGAGAGAAGATGCTGGGAGAAAGAGATGAGATAGTGGGGCAAGGAGGGGCCCACACCACAGGGTGGCGCGCCCCCCTCCTTGGCCGCGCCGGCCTGTGGTGTGGCACCTTGTGGTGCCCCACAGGTCATCCTCTGGTGCTCCCAGGTGCCTCGTCGAAAAATAGGACCAACGGTATAATTTTTGTGAATTTTTGAAAACTTTGAAAAGGCACATTTCTGGGTATTTAGTTTATTATTACTGGCCAGGAAAAATTTTGAAATCTCTAATTAACTAAGGAACTTTGCAAATTAAAAGTGCTATAGCAACTAGAGCAAGTGGAAGAAGAAAGAGATGTTGTTTACCTCCTCTATGCATATAAAAAGTATTTGTTAACAAGGTTGATCAAGTCTTGCCACCAAATAAATTTTACATAGCATAAGAAGAAATAAACATCAAATCAATCATGTTACCTTGAATTGTATTGATATGGATCCAATCACGAGAGTTTGATATTCTTCTTTAGGCTCATATATAGGACAATCAATAGTTCCCACTTTGATAGTTCTCACATTAGAAATAGTATTAACTCCACACGCTTTCTCAATCCTCTTGGGAAAATAGACGGTATGCTCCTTATCATCAACATTAAAAGTAACCTTCCCTTTATTGCAATCAATAACAGCCCCTGCGGTGTTAAGAAAAGGTCTCCCAAGAATAATAGACATATTATCATCTTCAGGCATTTCCAACACAACAAAATCAGTTAATATCAAGCAGTTAGTAGTAACTTGAACAGGAACATCCTCACATATACCAACAGGAATAGCAGTAGATTTATCAGCCATTTGCAAAGATATGTCAGTAGGTATCAACTTATCTAAGTAAAGTCTCTTATAAAGAGAAAAAGGCATAACACTAACACCGGCTCCCAAGTCACATAGAGCAGTTTTAACATAATTATTCTTAATAGAACAAGGAATAGTAGGTATACCTGGGTCGCCCAACTTCTTTGGCACTTTCCCATTGAAAGAGTAATTAGCAAGCATAGTGGAAATTTCCTCATTGGGGATTTTCCTTTTGTTAGTAACAATATCTTTCATATACTTTGAATAAGGTGGCAATTTAATAGCATCAGTCAAAGGGATTTGCAAGAATAAAGGTTTCATCCAATCGCAAAATTTATTATAGTGTTCTTCTTCCTTTGATTTTAGTTTCTTAGCAGGAAAAGGCATTTGCTTTTGAACCCAAGGTTCTCTTTCATTACCATGTTTCTCAGCAATAAAATCTTCTTTAGTGTACTTTTTATTTTTAGCATGCTTTTCAGGTTCTTCTTCAACCTCTTCTTTATCAGAAGCATCATTCTTATCATTATCATTATCATGTTCATTACCACTTTCAGTTTCAGCATCAGAAATAGAAATACTATTAGGATCATTAGCAGGTTCAGAGGATTCTACAACATTTTTATGTTTCTTCTTCTTTTTCTTCTTAGAATGAGCACTAGGTTCAATTCGTTGAGAATCTTGTTCAATTCTTTTGGGATGCCCTTCAGGATATAGAGGATCCTGGGTAGAGACACCACCTCTAGTTGTTACTTCATAAGCATGTTTTTCTTTAGAATTATTCCCCAACAAGTCATTTTGCACTTTAGTAAGTTGATCAATTTGAGTTTGAACCATATGAAAATGTTTAACAAGCATCTTAACATCATTGGAGGTTCTCTCTACAATATCATGCAATTCACTAATAGCTCGAGAATTTTCTATTAAATGATTCTCTACTCTCATATTAAAATTTTCTTGCTTAACAATATAATTATCAAACTCATCTAAGCATTGTGCAGGAGGTTTCGAATACGGAATATCTTCCCTAGTAAAGCGTTGAAGGGAGTTTACCTCAATCATGGATGAAGGGGGAATTATCTCACATATATCTTCTATGGGAGGAAGATTCTTCACATCTTCAGATTTAATACCTTTCTCCTTGAGAGACTTCTTGGCTTCCCTCATATCTTCATCATTTAATTTAATCAAACCCCTCTTCTTTAATATTGGCGTTGGAGTTGGTTCAGGTGTAGTCCAATCATCATGATTCCGGCCTATTTTAGCCAATAATTCTTCAGCGTCGTGCAGGTTCTTTTCTGAAAACACAACCAGCACAACTATCCAGGTATGCCCTAGACTCAATGGTTAGTCCACTATAAAATATATCAAGTAAATCATGCTTTTCCAAATCATGGTCAGGCCGAGCTCTAATAAGAGAGCAAAATCTCGCCCAAGCCTCAGGCAATTTCTCTCCATCTTCCTGGTCAAAATTATAAATTCTCTGCAAAGCAATATGTTGAGCACTAGCAGGAAAGTATTTACGGAAGAAAACATCAAGCAATTCTTTTGGACTTTTAATAGAATCAGGTGGCAAACTATTATACCAAGTTTTAGCGTCATCCTTTAATGAGAATGGAAAAAATTTAGCAACAAAGTAAGTACGCATCTTGACATCATCAGAAAACAAGCTACTTAGAGTAGATAACTCAATCATGTGTTCAACAGCACTTTCTTTTTCAGTACCACAAAAGGGTGTTTTCTCAACAATAGCTATATGAGATAGATCAAGAGAAAAATCATAATCTTTATCCTTAATGTTTATAGGAGATGTGGCAAACTTAGGATCAGGAGACAGTTTATATCTAACGACATGTTACGCAAGCAACTTTTTAATTTTTCTTGCATCAGTAGTAGCATTGCATTTTTCAATAAAATCATCATTAAGCTCCACATAATCTTCATCAGGATCATCACTAAAATAATCAAGTTCAGGTGAATTAACAGGTGTAGTAGCATCTTCATTAGGAGTTTCAGTATTTTCAATTTGTCTAGACCTAGCAATTGTAGCATCTAGAAAAGATCCCAATGAACCACTATCATCAAGCACAGCAGAAATATTATCAATATTATGAGAGTTTTCAGATTCAGCAGAAGTACCCGCATGTGAAGCATGTGGCGGTGAAACAAGTTTATCAATCACAGATGGTGAATCAAGAGCAGCAGAGGTACTCAGAGTTGTACCTTTTCTTGTAGTGGATGGTAATATGGCGACCTTAGTATCGCGAGGTTTACCCATGATGGAGAATTTGCAGCGAACAATATCAATCCAAGTGAACTTCCAAATAAAGCTATGCTCCCTGGCAACGGCGCCAGAAAATAGTCTTGATGACCCACAAGTATAGGGGATCGCTAGGTCTTCGCGGGTAGTATAACCCAATTTATTGATTCGACACAAGGGGAGACAAAGAACACTTGGAAGCCTTAACAGCGGAGTTGTCAATTCAGCTGCACTGGAAACAGACTTGCTCGCAAGAGTTTATCGATAATAACAGTTTTATAGCGATGCTTGATAGTGAAATAACAGCAGCAGAGTAACAAAGACAGCAGTAGTGATTATAGTAAACAGCAGGATTAAAATACTGTACGCACGGGGACGGATGAACGGGCGTTGCATGGATGAGAGAAACTCATGTAACAATCATAGCAGGGCATTTGCAGATAATAATAAAACGGTGTCCAAGTACAAAGCAATCAATAGGCATGTGTTCCAATTATAGTCGTACGTGCTCGCAATGAGAAACTTGCACAACATCTTTTGTCCTACCAGCCGGTGGCAGCCGGGCCTCAAGGGAAACTACTGGATATTAAGGTACTCCTTTTAATAGAGTACCGGAGCAAAGCATTAACACTCCGTGAACACATGTGATCCTCACATCGCTACCATTCCCTCCGGTTGTCCCGATTTCTGTCACTTCGGGGCCATTGGTTCTGGACAGCGACATGTGTATACAACTTGCAGGTAAGATCAATAAATAGTGAATATCATGATGAAACAATAACATGTTCAGATCTGAGATCATGGCACTCGGGCCCTAGTGACAAGCATTAAGCATAACAAGTTGCAACAATATCATCAAAGTACCAATTACGGACACTAGGCACCATGCCCTAACAATCTTATGCTATTACATGACCAATCTCATCCAATCCCTACCATCCCCTTCGGCCTACAGCGGGGGAATTACTCACACATGGATGGGGGAAACATGGCTGGTTGATGTAGAGGCGTTGGCGGTGATGGCGGCGATGATCTCCTCCAATTCCCCGTCCCGGCGGAGTGCCGGAAACGGAGACCCGGCTCCCGCGACGGAGTTTTGCGATGTGGCGGCGTTCTGGAGGGTTTCTGGCGACTTCGACTTCTCCCCGTGCGTTTTTAGGTCGAGGCCGATAAATAGTCCGAAGGAGGGCGTCGGAGGCCGGCCGAGGGGGCCACACCACATGGCCGCGCGGGCCCACCCTGGGCCGCGCCGCCCTATGGTGTGGGGCCCTCGGGCCTCCACCTGAGTTGTCCTTCTGGCTCCGTCAGTATTCTTGGAAAATAGGGCCTTCTGCATAAATTCCGAGGATTTTCCCGAAAGTTGGATTTCTGCACAAAAACGAGACACCAGAACAGTTCTGCTGAAAATAGCGTTAGTCCGTGTTAGTTGTATCCAAAATACACAAATTAGAGGCAAAACAATAGCAAAAGTGTTCGGGAAAGTAGATACGTTTTGGACGTATCAATCTCCTCTAATTCCCCATCCCGGCGGAGTGCCAGAACGGAGTTTCTGGTCCCGAGACGGAGTTTCGCGATGGCAACGGAGTTCTGGATGTCTTCTGGCAATTTCGTCGAACCCCCTCGCGTTTTTAGGTTAGAGGGCTTAAGTAGTCGAAAGGGAAGCGTCGGAGGCTGGCCGAGGCGCCGCCACCATAGGCCGGCGCGGCCCAGGGGCCCACCGCGCCGCCTGGTGGTGTGGGCTCCTCGTGGCCCCCTTCCGTCTCGTCTTCTGGCTCCGCCAATCTTCTGTGAAAATAGGCCCATTGCAATTATTCCCGGGGATTTTCCTGAAAGTTGAGTTTCTGCACAAAAATAGGACACCAGGGCAATTCTGCTGAAAATAGCGTTAGTCCGTATTAGTTGTATCCAAAATACACAAATTAGAGGCAAATCAATAGCAAAAGTGTTCGGGAAAGTAGATACGTTTTGGACGTATCATGCCCCTATGTGTGGTTTTGGTAATTAATGACAACCCCTATGGACTAATGTTTTCATTGAGTTTATACGAAGGAATATTCCATATGTACTACTTGTATTCCATGTGTTGGATTCAAGTATGGATGCCATGAAGATAAAGATACACCTTGTGTATTGGCATCAAGATCATCGATCAAGATAGTGTGATAGAGCATGAGAAGATACAAGGTTGACCAATACAAAGAGTGAAAAAAAGATTCAAGTTATGTCAACACATGAAGCATGAAGAATGTGCCACGTGAAGTCACATGGTATCTTTCCATGGACATGCATCAAAAGTGAGATCTCATATAGCCCATGAGAGGATGACGGCAAGTGGTGATCGTCATCAAGGTTGGTTTGGGCAAGTTCAAGTTGAGAATCTCGAGAGGATCGTATGCTTGAAGCTTGTCGTCCATTTGGTGATAATGGACATGTGAAGATGTGCATCAATGGAGCTATCCCATCATGGTGTATGGGGGAGTAATTGAGAGTCTTCACGAAGCAACAATGATCAAGTAAGGCATTCCGGCTTGAGTGGAGCTTGAAGAGTTATCATCAAGATCAAGCGGGATGTGCAAGGCAAAGGTATGGCCTTGATAGGTTTTCCTTTTACCGGTCTCAAGGTGGTTGATGGGAGACCGGATTATAGGATAGATAGCCGCACTATCAAGAGGGGCTTTCGGTTGGGTAACTTGATCACATCATCTTAGGGAGCTCAATCCTTTGTATACTTTGCATATCCCTATTGCTTCTTGGTGTTTCTCTGTGAGAGGTTCTTGAGCTTGTTGCTAGCTTTACAACAAGCACAAGTTCATCGAAAACGGAATCCGCATGCATCTTCTATTGCATTTTCGAGTTTGGACGTCTTCACCGTTTCTTGACGGTCGGAGACTCCCAATCTAAAAATATCTAAAAAAAATATCCGGTGAGGAGTCTCCATATTTCCAACAAAATTGGTTTCATGTCAATCGGGGTCCGGACACAAAAGTTATCACAGTTTTTGTATAACATGTTTTCATGCTGCCCCGGTTTCTAGCCCGGCGTGACCGGCCGTCCCACCGGATGGCCCGGTTCAAACCGGCCCTTGGACTGGTGCCAACTGGGCACTATCCAGTAAGCTTTCCAGCTTCGCTCGGTGTTGGTCCGGTCAGTGGTCCGGTAGGACCGGCCGGGTCTGGCTTGTGGCCCGGTCTGACCGGCCCCTGGACTATAAATAGGCCTTCTTCCACCTTGGGCTGGATAAGTTCTTCCACTCTCTCTCCTCCATTGTTGATTTTTAAGAACTTACCCTATCTCTTGATTCCCCCCATGATTCTTGCTCATTCTTGAGGGATCTAAGAGAGGAGATCTAGATCTACAATCCCCACCAATCCATCTCTCATCTAAGTGAGGGGAACTCTTTAGATCTAGATCTTGGAGTCATTTGTTGATTTCCTCTTTGTTCTTCCTCTCTAATCTCATCCTAGCATTTGTTCCTTTGGTGGGATTTGAGTGTGAAGGATTTGAACACCTCTAGTGTTCTTGCTTTGCATCATTGCATAGTGTTGAGCTCTCCACCACGATTAGTTCGAGTGAGAGACCGTGAGCTTCTTACTCTTGGAGGGAGACCTCCTAGTTGGCTTGGCGGTTGGTGCTCCGGTGATCTCTTCAAGGAAGATTGTGAAGAGGCCCGGGCTTCTCCTTCGTTGAGCTTGTGAAGTGGTTGTGGAGCTTGCCATCTCCGGAGTGGAGGAAAAGCTAACTGATACGTCTCAAATGTATCTATAATTTCTTATGTTCCATGCTAGTTTTATGACAATACTCACATGTTTTATATACACTTTATATCATTATTATGCATTTTCCGGCACTAACCTATTAACGAGATGCCTAAGTGCCAGTTCCTATATTCTGATGTTTTTGGTTTCAGAAATCCTACACAGGAAATATTCTCGGAATTGGACGAAACAAAGGCCCAGGGTCTTATTTTCCACGGAGCTTTCCAGAAGACCGAAGGAGATACGGAGTGGGGCCACGAGGTGGCGACCCCACTAGGCGGTGCGGCCAGGAAAGGGGGCGCGCCGCCCTATGGTGTGGGCCCCTCGTGCGCCTCCCGACTCTGCCTCTTCGCCTATTTATTCTCTCCGTCGCGAAAACCCTATTACCGAGAGCCACGATACGAGAAAATTTCCAGAGACACCGCCGCCGCCAATCCCATCTCGGGGGATTCAGGAGATCGCCTCCGGCACCCTGCCAGAGAGGGGAATCATCACCCGGAGGACTCTACATCACCATGATCGCATCCGGACTGATGTGTGAGTAGTTCATCCTTGGACTATGGGTCCATAACAGTAGCTAGATGGTTGTCTTCTCCTCTTGTGCTATCATGTTTAGATCTTGTGAGCTGCCTATCATGATCAAGATCGTCTATTTGTAATGCTACATGTTGTGTTACTATGTCAAGTTGATTACTGATCTATCATATATTTGTTGTTTATGATCATGCATGCTCTCCGTTGCTAGTAGAGGCTCTGGCCAAGTTGATACTTGTGACTCCAAGAGGACTCATTTATGCTCGATAGTGGGTTCATGCCTCCACTGAATCTAGGACAGTGACAGAAAGTTCTAAGGTTGTGGATGTGCTGTTGCCACTAGGGATAAAACATCAATGCTTTGTCTAAGGATATTTGTGTTGATTACATTACGCACCGTACTTAATGCAATTGTCTGTTGTTTGCAACTTAATACTGGAAGGGGTGCGGATGCTAACCCGAAGGTGGACTTTTTAGGCATAGATGCATGCTGGATAGCGGTCTATATTATTTGTCGTAATGCCCTAAGTAAATCTCATATTAGTCATCATGATATGTATGTGCATTGTTATGCCCTCTCTATTTGTCAATTGCCCAACTGTAATTTGTTCACCCAACATGCTATTTATCTTATTGGAGAGACACCACTAGTGAACCGTGGACCCCGGTCCATTCTTTTACATCTGAATACAATCTACTGCAATCATTGTTCTCTGTTGTTCTTTGCAAACAAACATCATTCTCCACACCATACGTTTAATCCTTTGTTTACAGCAAGCCGGTGAGATTGACAACCTCACTGTTAAGTTGGGGCAAAGTATTTTGATTGTGTTGTGCAGGTTCCACGTTGGCGCCGGAATCTCTGGTGTTGCGCCGCACTACACTCCTTCACCAACAACCTTCACGTGGCCTTCATCTCCTAATGGTTCGATAACCTTGGTTTCTTACTGAGGAAAAACTTGCTGTTGTACGCATCACACCTTCCTCTTGGGGTTCCCAACGGGCGTGTGCTTTACGCGTCATCAAGACTGTTTTCTGGCGCCGTTGCCGGGGAGATCAAGACACGCTGCAAGGGGAGTCTCTCACATCCAATCTCTTTACTTTGTTATTGTCTTGCTTTACTTTATTTTATTTTCTGTTTTGTTTGCTTTCTTTATATCAAAAACACACAAAAATTAGTTACTTGCATTTACTTTACTTAATTCAGTTTGCTTTATTTATTTTTATTATTGCTAAAATGAGTAATCCTGAAGTTGAAGTTCGTTCATTTAAGCAACAAGGGGGAGAAAGTTTTAAAGATGCTTGGTATAGAATTAGTGATGCTCATCATAGGTGCACTAAGAAACACTCCACTATTATCGTACTTAGAAACTTTTATGTTGGTATCTCTAGCTGGAATAGGTATGTTCTTGATACTCTTGCGGGAGGTAATTTCCTAGGCACTCCTGCTTTAGAAGCTAGTTGCATTATTGAGAGTCTAGTTGGAATACCACCTATTAATGAAGCTAAAATTGAAATCTCTCTTGAAGATGTCATGAAAAACTTGGAGGCCATAGAGAAAAATCTTCCAAGTGTTGAGACTAAATTGGAAATATTACTTGATAACACTGATAAACTTGATAAATCTCTAGGAGGAATTAATGAAAGAATTGCTGTCTTAGAAACTTGTGCTATCCATGGTAATCAAGCCCATAGGATTGGTGAACTTGAAGAAGCTATGGGAACCTTGGGTTCAACTTTTTCTTCTCTTAAGTTTAAGGAGAAAGCTTATGTGGGTAAGGAGCAAAAGTTCATGTATGTCTCTAAGGTGCCTAAGCCAAAGAACTATTATAAGCCTAAAATTGATAAAGCCCTTAGTACCACTATGGGAAATTTAGATAATGGAGCATCTAAGATACCTATTGTGACAAGTTGTGAAAATTATGATGTTGATGCTTCATCTCTTGATAATACTTGGTTCACACTTTTTGCGCCTAGCTGAAAGGCGTTAAAGAAAAGCGCTTATGGGAGACAACCCATTATTTTACTTCTGCAATTTTTGTTTTATATTTGTGTCTTGGAAGTTGTTACTACTGTAGCAACCTCTCCTTATCTTTACTTTATTGCATTGTTGTGCCAAGTAAAGTCTTTGGTAGTAAGGTTGATACTAGATTTGGATTTCTGCGCAGAAACAGATTTCTTGCTGTCACGAATTTGAGTAGATCTCTCTTTAGGTAACTCAGAAAAATCTGTGAAAAATCATGAGTAATCCTTAGATATGTACGCAACTTTCATTCAATTTGAGCTTCTTCATCTGAGCATGTTAAGTGCCTCGAAAAAATTCGTCTTTATGGACTGTTCTGTTTTGACAGATTCTGCCTTTTATTTCACATTGCCTCTTTGACTGTGTTGAATGGATTTCTTTGCTCCATTAACTTTCAGTAGCTTTGAGCAATGTCCAGAAGTGTTAGGAATGATTGTGTTACCTCTGAATATGTGAATTTTTTATTATGCACTAACCCTCTAATGAGTTTGTTTTGAGTTTGGTGTGGAGGAAGTTTTCAAGGGTCAAGAGAGGAGGATGATACAATATGATCAAGAAGAGTGAAAAGTCTAAGCTTGGGGATGCCCCCGTGGTTCATCCCTGCATATTTCAAGAAGACTCAAGCATCTAAGCTTGGGTATGCCCAAGGCATCCCCTTCTTCATCGACAACTTATCAGGTCACCTCTAGTGAAACTATATATTTATTCCGTCACATCTTATGTGCTTTACTTGGAGCGTCTCTATGTTTTTATTTTTGTTTGTGTTTGAATAAAATCGGATCCTAGCATTCCTTGTGTGGGAGAGAGACACACTCCGTTGTTTCATATGAACACTGGTGTTCTTAGTTTTACTTTTAATGTTCATGGCGAAGGTTAAAAACTGCTTCGTTCATTGCTATTTGGTTGGAAACAGAAAATGCTTCATGTGGTAATTGGTATATGGTCTTGAATAATTTGATACTTGGAAATTGTTTTGAGTTCTCAAATAGATCATGTTTAAGCTCTTGCATCATGTACTTTGAACCTATTAGTGGAGAATTACTGTAGAGCTTGTTGAAATTTGGTTTGCATGATTGGTCTCTCTAAAAGTCTAGATATTTTCTGGTGAAGTGTTTGAACAACAAGGAAGGCAGTGTAGAGTCCTATAATGCTTGCAATACGTTCTTATGTAAGTTTCGATGTACCGGTTCATACTTGTGTTTGCTTCAAATAACCTTGCTAGCCAAAGCCTTGTACTGAGAGGGAATTCTTCTCGTGCATCCAAAACCTTGAGCCAAAACCTATGCCATTTGTGTCCACCATACCTACCTACTATGTGGTATTTCTCTGCCATTCCAAAGTAAATTGCTTGCGTGCTACCTTTAAAACTTCATTCCTTGTCTTTGCAATACATAGCTCATGGGAAAATAGCCTTAAAAACTATTGTGGTAAAGAATATGTAGCTTATGTATCTTATTTCTTATAAGTTGCTTGTTGAGCGGTAACCATGTTTATGGGGACGCCATCAACTATTACACTTTTGTTGAATATCATGGGAGTTGCTATGCATGTTCGTCTTGTCTGAAGTAAGGGTGATTTATCATGATTAAATGGTTTGAGTATGCATATTGTTAGAGAAGAACATTGGGCCGCTAACCAAAGCCATGTATCATGGTGGAAGTTTCAGTTTGGACATTAATCCTCAATCTCTTATGAGAATATTATCTGTTGTTGAATGCTTATGCATTAAAGAGGAGTCCATTATCTGTTTTCTATGTTGTCCCGGTATGGATGTCCTCGAGTTGAGATCTATCAAAAACGAGAAATCAAATGCGATCTATCTCCTTGGACCTTTGTACAGGCAGCATAGAGGTACCCCTTTGTGACACTTGGTTGAAACATATGTAATGCAATGATAATCCATGGAAATCCAAGCTAATTAGGACAAGGTGCGAGCACTATTGGTATTCGATGCATGAGGCTTGCGACTTATAGGATGTCTTATGCATAACACATATGAATTATTACTACCGTTGACAAAATTGTTTCTATGTTTTCAAAATAAAAAGTTCTAGCACAAATAGTAATCCCTGCTTCCCTCTGCGAAGGGCCTTTCTTTTACTTTATGTTGAGTCAGTTTACCTACTTATTTCTATCTTAGAAGCAAACACTTGTGTCAATTGTGTGCATTGATTCCTACATACTTGCTTATTTGCATTCATCATATTACTTTGTGTTGACAATTATCCATGAGATATACATGTTAAAGTTGAAAGCAACTGCTGAAACTTATATCTTCCTTTGTATTGCTTCAAAACCTTCTATTAAGAATTTATTGCTTTATGAGTTAACTCCTATGCAAGTCTCATTGATGCTTGTCTTGAAAGTACTATTCATGAAAAGTCTTTGCTATATGATTCAGTTGTTTAGTCATTGTCTTTACCATTGCTTTGAATCACTTCATTCATCTCATATGCTTTACAATAGTATTGATCAAGATTATGATAGTAGCATGTCACTTCAGAAATTATCCTTGTTATCGTTTACCTACTCGAGGGCGAGTAGGAACTAAGCTTGGGGATGCTTGATACGTCTCAAACGTATCTATTTCTTATGTTCCATGCTAGTTTTATGACAATACTCACATGTTTTATATACACTTTATATCATTATTATGCATTTTCAGGCACTAACCTATTAACGAGATGCCGAAGCGCCAGTTCCTATTTTCTGCTGTTTTTTGGTTTCAGAAATCCTACACAGGAAATATTCTCATAATTGGACGAAACAAAAGCCCAGGGTCTTATTTTCCATGGAGCTTTCCAGAAGACCGAAGGAGATACGGAGTGGGGCCACGAGGTAGCGACCCCACCAGGCGGCGCGACCAGGAAGGGGGGGCGCACCGCCCTATGGTGTGGGCCCCTCGTGCGCCTCCCGACTCTGCCTCTTCGCCTATTTATTCTCTACGTCGCGAAAACCCTATTACCGAGAGCCACGATACGAGAAAAGTTCCAGAGACGCCGCCGCCGCCAATCCCATCTCGGGGGATTCAGGAGATCGCCTCCGGCACCCTGCCGGAGAGGGGAATCATCACCCGGAGGACTCTACATCACCATGATCGCCTCCGGACTGATGTGTGAGTAGTTCATCCTTGGACTATGGGTCCATAGCAGTAGCTAGATGGTTGTCTTCTCCTCTTGTGCTATCATGTTTAGATCTTGTGAGCTGCCTATCATGATCAAGATCGTCTATTTGTAATGCTACATGTTGTGTTTGTTGGGATCCGATGAATATGGAATACTATGTCAAGTTGATTACTGATCTATCATATATGTGTTGTTTATGATCATGCATGCTCTCCGTTGCTAGTAGAGGCTCTAGCCAAGTTGATACTTGTGACTCCAAGAGGGAGTATTTATGCTCGATAGTGGGTTCATGCCTCAATTGAATCTGGGACAGTGACATAAAGTTCTAAGGTTGTGGATGTGCTGTTGCCACTAGGGATAAAACATCAATGCTTTGTCTAAGGATATTTGTGTTGATTACATTACGCACCGTACTTAATGCAATTGTCTGTTGTTTGCAACTTAATACTGGAAGGGGTGCAGATGCTAACCCGAAGGTGGACTTTTTAGGCATAGATGCATGCTGGATAGCGGTCTATGTTATTTGTCGTAATGCTCTAAGTAAATCTCATATTAGTCATCATGATATGTATGTGCATTGTTATGCCCTCTCTATTTGTCAATTGCCCAACTGTAATTTGTTCACCCAACATGCTATTTATCTTATTGGAGAGACACCATTAGTGAACTGTGGACACCGGTCCATTCTTTTACATCTGAATACAATCTACTGCAATCATTGCTCTCTGCTGTTCTTTGCAAACAAACATCATTCTCCACACCATACGTTTAATCCTTTGTTTACAGCAAGCCGGTGAGATTGACAACCTCACTGTTAAGTTGGGGCAAAGTATTTTGATTGTGTTGTGCAGGTTCCACGTTGGCGCCGGAATCCCTGGTGTTGCGCCGCACTACACTCCTTCACCAACAACCTGCACGTGGCCTTCATCTCCTACTGGTTCGATAACCTTGGTTTCTTACTGAGGGAAAACTTGCTGCTGTACGCATCACACCTTCCTCTTGGGGTTCCCAACGGGTGTGTGCTTTACGCGTCATCACTAACCATAAGGAAAGAGCCATTATCCTTCGTGGGCGTGGCTCGGAGAATAGGGTGAGCCTTCGTGGCGTTGGGGAATCCTTCGTGGGACCTCCACTCCTCCAAACGTGACGTACCTTCTTGCAAAGGAAGGGAACACGGGAATGCATCCTCGTCTCTGCGTGCCTCGGTTATTTCTATACCTGAGCTTACTTTCCTTGTGATAGCCATCGTGCTTGAAGTACATATATCTTGCTATCACTTGTGTTTCATATATCTTGTGCCTATCTTGCTTAGCTCTAGTTGTTATTGTTGCACTTAGTTGAGCCTAGCATATTTAGGAGTTGTGCTTGTAAACTAAACGTTAGTTTAATTCCGCATTCTTACAAGCCAAATCCGCAAGAGTTTTTAAACGCATATTCAACCCCCCTCTAGGCGACATCTCGTCCTTTCAGGCGCCGATGCCACCGGCGCTACACAAGTAGGCTCGCCAAAATGGCTAAGGACTAAGCGTCCGGATCCCCAGGATGGTCTGGACATATAATTTGACATGTGTGGCGCCGATGCCATAGGCGCCACACAGTGTAGTGTGTCGCCAGGCGCAAGGGCGCCTGATAACGCGTGAAGCACACGTCCGTTGGGAACTCTAAGAGGAAGGTGTGATGTGTACATCAACAAGTTTTCCCTCAGTAAGAAACCAAGGTTATCGAACCAGTAGGAGATGAAGGCCATGTGAAGGTTGTTGGTGAAGGAGTGTAGTGCGGCGCAACACCAGGGATTCCGGCGCCAACGTGGAACCTGCACAACACAATCAAAATACTTTGCCCCAACTTAACAGTGAGGTTGTCAATCTTACCGGCTTGATGTAAACAAAGGATTAAACGTATGGTGTGGAGAATGATGTTTGTTTGCAAAGAACAGCAGAGAACAATGATTGCAGTAGATTGTATTTCAGATGTAAAAGAATGGACCGGGGTCCACAGTTCACTAGTGGTGTCTCTCCAATAAGATAAATAGCATGTTGGGTGAACAAATTATAGTTGGGCAATTGACGAATAGAGAGAGCATAGCAATGCACATACATATCATGATGACTAATATGAGATTTACTTAGGGCATTACGACAAAGAACATAGACCGCTATCCAGCATGCATCTATGCCTAAAAAGTCCACCTTCGGGTTAGCATCCGCACCCCTTCCAGTATTAAGTTGCAAACAACAGACAATTGCATTAAGTACTGTGCGTAATGTAAATAATACAAATATCCTTAGACAAAGCATTGTTGTTTTATCCCTAGTGGCAACAGCACATCCATAACCTTATAACTTTCTGTCACTATCCCAGATTCAATGGAGGCATGAACCCACTATCGAGCATAAATACTCCCTCTTGGAGTCACAAGTATCAACTTGGCCAGAGCTTCTACTAGCAACGGAGAGCATGCAAGATCATAAACAACACATATATGATAGATCAATAATCAACTTGACATAGTATTCCATATTCATCGGATCCCAACAAACACAACATGTAGCATTACAAATAGATGGTCTTGATCATGATAGGCAGCTCACAAGATCTAAACATGATAGCACAAGAGGAGAAGACAACCATCTAGCTACTGCTATGGACCCATAGTCCAAGGATGAACTACTCACGCATCAGTCCGGAGGCGGGCATGGTGATGTAGAGTCCTCCGGGTGATGATTCCCCTCTCTGGCAGGGTGCCGGAGGCAATCTCCTGAATCCCCCGAGATGGGATTGGCGGCGGCGTCTCTGGAACTTTTCTCGTATCGTGACTCTCGGTACTAGGGTTTTCGTGACGGAGAGAATATATAGGCGAAGGGGTAGAGTCGGGGGACGATCGAGGGGCCCACCCCATAGGGCGGCGCGGCCAGGGGTGGGGCCGCGCCCCCCTAGGGTGTGGCCGCCTCGTCTCCCCTCTTTGTCTCCTCTTCGGACTTCTGGACGGCTCCGTGGAAAATAAGACCGTGGGCTTTTGTTTCGCCCAATTCCGAGAATATTTCCTGTGTAGGATTTCTGAAACCAAAAATAGCAGAAAACAGGAACTGATGCTTCGGCATCTTGTTAATAGGTTAGTGCCGGAAAATGCATAAAAATGATATAAAGTGTATATAAAACATGTGAGTATTGTCATAAAACTAGCATGGAACATAAGAAATTATAGATACGTTTGAGACGTATCAGCACCACACGTTGAATTGTGTTAAAACCATGAAAATTCTTGCCTTATTTAAACAATTTTCAACATAACAATAGCAATTTGCAATAGCAATTTCTTACACACATTATACACACAACACACATCATAGCTCACATCGTAGCACATAGATTCAAATAACACGTAGCAATAGAGACATGGTTCGAAATGACATAGAGTTCACAACACGATACTTATGAAGATAGAGTTCACAAGACGTAGCAAATCCATCTATCGTCCTCGACGTCCCCTCCTCACGGGCTTCTTCCGGATGACCAACCTTTTCGTCCGCTGCTGTGGCTCCTGTTGCTGCTGCACCTCCTGCTCCTCCTCCTCTGAAGATGACGGCTCATCGTTCCTCATCCTCCTCAAATCGGATATCCGCACCGGCTCCTCATCCGACTCAACCACAACCTTCTTTCCTCGGTTGACATAATCTTCCGGAGTGTAACGGTTTGGAGCATTGCCCCTTGGCTTCAACTGGTAGGCAGACCATGTGGCTTGCTTCTTGCCTCTCGAAATGCTTTGACTCAGAATGGTGTCATCAGGAATATTCACAAACATGAACACACGAGATTACAAAAGTTGAAATTAGTAAGCATGTGTTTGACAACAACAAAATAGTCCATACCTCCGCCTCTTCAGAAGAGGATGTAGCCGCAATTTCACTTTCGCGGCAACCTAGCAAGTTGGCTAACCGCCGCAACTTCCGTCCAGTGTTCTGTGTCACATAATTCATGGTTACAAAGCCGCCAAACACAATAGCTTACATTCAAAGTTGGTGACTGATGTCTACGGGTGCTTCTATTCTTGTAGACAGTGTTGGGCCTCCAAGAGCAGAGGTTTGTAGAACAGCAGCAAGTTTCCCTTAAGTGGATCACCCAAGGTTTATCGAACTCAGGGAGGAAGAGGTCAAAGATATCCCTCTCATGCAACCCTGCAACCACAAAGCAAGAAGTCTCTTGTGTCCCCAACACACCTAATAGGTGCACTAGTTCGGCGAAGAGATAGTGAAATACAGGTGGTATGAATAAGTATGAGCAGTAGTAACGGCGCCAGAAAAGTGCTTGCTGTCCAGGACTGGCGTGTGGTTGATGGTTGTAATATTGCAGGCAGTACAGATGCAGTAGAACAGTAAACAAGCGATGATAGCAGTATTTAGGAACAAGGCCTAGGGATCATACTTTCACTAGTGGACACTCTCAACATTGATCACATAACAGAATAAATAGATAAATGCTCTACTCTACACTCTCTTGTTGGATGATGAACACCACTAACTGTGTAGGATTACACGAACCCTCAATGCCGGAGTTAACAAGCTCCACAATATTCGATGTTCATATTTAAATAACCTTAGAGTGCACGACATATCAACACAACCAAACCAAGTACTAACATAGCATGCACACTGTCACCTTCACGCTACGAAAGGAGGAATAGATCACATCAATACTATCATAGCAATAGTTAACTTCATAATCTACAAGAGATCACAATCATAACCTACACCAAGTACTACACGATGCACACACTGTCACCATTACACCGTGCAGGAGGAACAGACTACTTTAATAACATCACTAGAGTAGCACACAGATAAATTGTGATACAAAACACATTGCAATCATAAAGAGATATAAATAAGCACTTCACTATGCCATTCATAACAGTGAATAAGTATTCTGTGAAATATAGCCTAAGAGACCCACACGGTGCACACACTGTCACCTTTACACACGTGGGACAAGGAGTCTCCGGAGATCACATAAGTAAAATCCACTTGACTAGCATAATGACATCTAGATTACAAGCATCATCATATGAATCTCAATCATGTAAGGCAGCTCATGAGATTATTGTATTGAAGTACATAGGGAGAGAGATGAACCACATAGCTACCGGTACAGCCCTTAGCCTCGACGGAGAACTACTCCCTCCTCATGGGAGACATCAGCGGTGATGAAGATGGCGGTGGAGATGGCAGCGGTGTCGATGGAGAAGCCTTCCGGGGGCACTTCCCCGTCCTGGCGGCGTGCTGGAACAGAGACTCCTGTCCCCCAGATCTTGGCTTCGCGATGGCGGCGGCTCTGGAAGGTTTCTCGTACCGTGGCTTTTCCGTGTCGATGTTTTAGGTCAGGGACCTTTATATAGGCGAAGAGGCAGCGTCAGAAGGTCAACGAGGCGATGACACAACAGGGGGGCGTGGGCCCCCCCTGGCCACGCTAGGGTAGTGTCTGGTGGGCCTGTGGCCCCCCTTTGGCTCCTCTCTGGTGTTCTGGAAGCTTTGTGGGATCCTAAGATGCTAGGCGTTGATTTCATCCGATTTCGAGAATATTTCCTTACTAGGATTTCTGAAATCAAAAACAGCAGAAAACAACAACTGGCCCTTCGGCATCTCGTCAATAGGTTAGTTCCGGAAAACGCATAAATATGACATGAAGTATGCATAAAACATGTAGATATCATCAATAATGTGGCATGGAACATAAGAAATTATCGATACGTCGGAGACGTGTCAGCATCCCCAAGCTTAGTTTCTGCTCGTCCCGAGCAGGTAAACGATAACAAAGATAATTTTTGGAGTGACATGCCATCATAATCTTGATCATACTATTGTAAGCACATGTAATGAATGCAGCGATCCAAAACAATGGTAAATGACATGAGTAAACAAATGAATCATATCCAAAGACTTTTCATGAATAGTACTTTCAAGACAAGCATCAATAAGTCTTGCATAAGAGTTAACTCATAAAGCAATAATTCAAAGTAAAGGTATTGAAGCAACACAAAGGAAGATTAAGTTTCAGCGGTTGCTTTCAACTTATAACATGTATATCTCATGGATAGTTGTCAATGTAAAGTAATATAATAAGTGCAATATGCAAGTATGTAGGAATCAATGCACAGTTCACACAAGTGTTTGCTTCTTGAGATGGAGAGAAATAGGTGAACTGACTCAACATAAAAGGTAAAAGAAAGGCCCTTCGCAGAGGGAAGCATCGATTGCTATATTTGTGCTAGAGCTTTGGTTTTGAAAACATAAAGAGAGCATAAAAGAAAATTTTTGAGAGGTGTTTGTTGTTGTCAACGAATGGTAGTGGGCACTCTAACCCCCTTGCCAGACAAACCTTCAAAGAGCAGCTCCCATTTTATTTTATTTTTTTGTGGCACTCCTTCCAACCTTTCTTTCACAAACCATGGCTAACCGAATCCTCGGGTGCCTGCCAACAATCTCATACCATGAAGGAGTGCCTTTTTATTTTAGTTTTATTATGATGACACTCCTCCCCACCTTTGCTTTCTCAAGCCATGGCTAACCGAATCCTTCGGGTGCCGTCCAACAATCACATACCATGGAGGAGTGTCTATTTTTTGTTAATTAATTTGGGACTGGGAATCCCATTGCCAGCTCTTTTTGCAAAATTATTGGATAAGCGGATGAAGCCACTAGTCCATTGGTGAAAGTTGCCCAACAAGATTGAAAGATAAACACCACATACATACTCATGAGCTATAAAACATTGACACAAATCAGAGGTGATAAATTTTGAATTGTTTAAAGATAGCACTCAAGCAATTTACTTTGGAATGGCGGAGAAATACCATGTAGTAGGTAGGTATGGTGGACACAAATGGCATAGTGGTTGGCTCAAGGTTTAGGCTAGCAAGGCTATTTGAAACAAACACAAGGATGAAGCGGTGCAGCAAAACTCACATAAAAGACATATTGTAAACATTATAAGACTTTACACCGTCTTCCTTATTGTTCAAACTCTTACTAGAAATTATCTAGACCTTAGAGAGACCAATTATGCAAACCAAATTTTAGCAAGCTCTATGTATTTGTTCATTAATAGGTGCAAAGTATATGATGCAAGAGCTTAAACATGAGCACAACAATTGCCAAGTATCACATTATTCAAGACATTCTACCAATTACCACATGTAGCATTTTCTGTTTCCAACCATATAACAATTAACGAAGCAGTTTCAACCTTCGCCAAGAACATTAAAAGCTAAGAACACATGTGTTCATATGAACAAGCGGAGCGTGTCTCTCTCCCACACAAGCATGCATTTATTCAAACAAAAACAAAAACAAAAACAAACAGACGCTCCAAGTAAAGTACATAAGATGTGACCGAATAAAAATATAGTTTCAAGAGAACGAACCTGATAATTTGTCGATGGAGAAGGGGATGCCTTGGGCATCCCCAAGCTTAGACGCTTGAGTCTTCTTGAAATATGTAGGGATGAACCACCGGGTCATCCCCAAGCTTAGAGATTTCACTCTCCTTGATCACCTTGTATCATCCTCCTCTCTTGACCCTTGAAAACTTCCTCCACACCAAACTCGAAACAAACTCATTAGAGGGTTAGTGCATAATCAAAAATTCACATGTTCAGAGGTGACACAATCATTCTTAACACTTCTGGACATTGCCCAAAGCTACTGAAAGTTAATGGAACAAAGAAATCCATCCAACATAGCAAAAGAGGCAATGCGAAATAAAAGGCAGAATCTGTCAAAATAGAACAGTCCGTAAAGACAAATTTTATTGAGACACCAGACTTGCTAAAATGAAAATGCTCAAATTGAATGAAAGTTGCGTACATATCTGAGGATCACTCACGTAAATTGGCATAATTTTCTGAGTTACCTACAGAAAATTAGGCCCAGATTCGTGACAGCAAGAAATCTGTTTCTGCGCAGTAATCCAAATCTAGTATGAACCTTACTATCAAAGACTTTACTTGGCACAACAATGCAACAAAACTAAGATAAGGAGAGGTTGCTACAGTAGTAACAACTTCCAAGAGCAAAATATAAAACAAAATTACTGTAGTAAAATAAACACATGGGTTATCTCCCAAGAAGTTCTTTCTTTATAGCCATTAAGATGGGCTCAGCAGTTTTAATGATGCACTCGCAAGAAATAGTATTTGAAGCAAAAGAGAGCATCAAGAAGCAAATTCAAAACATATTTAAGTCTAACATGCTTCCTATGCATAGGAATCTTGTAAATAAACAAGTTCATGAAGCTTAATGCAACAAGCATAGAAAGATAAAACAAGTGCAGCTTCAAAAATTTCAGCACATAGAGAGGTGTTTTAGTAACATGAAAATTTCTACAACCATATTTTCCTCTCTCATAATAACTTTCAGTAACATCATGAGCAAACTCAACAATATAACTATCACATAAAGCATTCTTATCGTGAGTCTCATGCATAAAATTATTACTCTCCACATAAGCATAATCAATTTTATTAGTTGTAGTGGGAGCAAATTCAACAAAGTAGCTATCATTATTATTCTCATCATCAAATATAGGAGGCATATCGTAATCATAATCAAATTTATCCTCCATAACAGGCGGCACCAAAAGACCACTATCATTATAATCATCATATATGGGAGGCATATCATAATCAACATAAACTTTCTCCTCAATACCCGGAGGGCTAAAGAGATCATTTTCATCAAAACCGACCTCCCCAAGCTTAGAGTTTTCCATAGCATTAGCAACAATAGTGTTCAAAGCATTCATATTAATAACATTCCCATTAGCATGCATATAAAGTTCCATGGGTTTTTTAATTCTCTCTTCAAACACATCATGTCCTAATTCAAGATAAAGTTCATAAAGATCTCTCATATTTTTGTTGTTTTCCATTATGCCTAACTAGTGTAAACAAGAAACAAAAAGATGCAATTGCAGGATCTAAAGGAAATAGCTTTGAGTACTTACAACGGCGCCGGAAAATAGCTTAGTAGCCAAGATCCGGAGTGTGAGTACCTTTTACCTTTCCTCCCCGGCAACGGCGCTAGAAAAGTGCTTGATGTCTACGGGTGCTTCTATTCTTGTAGACAGTGTTGGGCCTCCAAGAGCAGAGGTTTGTAGAACAGCAGCAAGTTTCCCTTAAGTGGATCACCCAAGGTTTATCGAACTCAGGGAGGAAGAGGTCAAAGATATCCCTCTCATGCAACCCTGCAACCACAAAGCAAGAAGTCTCTTGTGTCCCCAACACACCTAATAGGTGCACTAGTTAGGCGAAGAGATAGTGAAATACAGGTGGTATGAATAAGTATGAGCAGTAGTAATGTGGCGCGAGAAAAGTGCTTTCTTTATCCAGGACTGGCGTGTGGTTGATGGTGGTAATATTGCAGGCAGTACAGATGCAGTAGAACAGTAAACAAGCGATGATAGCAGTATTTAGGAACAAGGCCTAGGGATCATACTTTCACTAGTGGACACTCTCAACACTGATCACATAACAGAATAAATAGATAAATGTTCTACTCTACACTCTCTTGTTGGATGATGAACACCACTAACTGTGTAGGATTACACGAACCCTCAATGCCGGAGTTAACAAGATCCACAATATTCGATGTTCATATTTAAATAACCTTAGAGTGCATGACAGATCAACACAACCAAACCAAGTACTAACATAGCATGCATACTGTCACCTTCACGCTACGAAAGGAGGAATAGATCACATCAATACTATCATAGCAATAGTTAACTTCATAATCTACAAGAGATCACAATCATAACCTACGCCAAGTACTACACGATGCACACACTGTCACCATTACACCGTGCAGGAGGAATAGACTACTTTAATAACATCACTAGAGTAGCACACAGATAAATTGTGATACAAAACACATTGCAATCATAAAGAGATATAAATAAGCACTTCACTATGCCATTCATAACAGTGAATAAGTATTCTGTGAAATATAGCCTAAGAGACCCACACGGTGCACACACTGTCACCTTTACACACGTGGGACAAGGAGTCTCCGGAGATCACATAAGTAAAATCCACTTGACTAGCATAATGACATCTAGATTACAAGCATCATCATATGAATCTCAATCATGTAAGGCAGCTCATGAGATTATTGTATTGAAGTACATAGGGAGAGAGATGAACCACATAGCTACCGTTGTACAGCCCTTAGCCTCGATGGAGAACTACTCCCTCCTCATGGGAGACAGCAGCGGTGATGAAGATGGCGGTGGAGATGGCAGCGGTGTCGATGGAGAAGCCTTCCGGGGGCACTTCCCCGTCCCGGCGGCGTGCCGGAACAGAGACTCCTGTCCCCCAGATCTTGGCTTCGCGATGGCGGCGGCTGATATGTCTCTGACGTATCGATAATTTCTTATGTTCCATGCCACATTATTGATGATATCTACATGTTTTATGCACACTTTATGTCATATTTATGCGTTTTCCGGAACTAACCTATTGACGAGATGCCGAAGGGCCGATTCTTTGTTTTTGCTGTTTTTGGTTTCAGAAATCCTAGTAAGGAAATATTCTCGGAATCGGACGAAATCAACGCTTGACATCCTATTTTTCACGAAGCTTCCAGAACACCGGGAAGGACCGAGTTGGGCCACGGGGGCCCCGGGGAGGGTGGCCGGCGCGGCACAGGGTGGCCGCCCCCCTATCTCCTCGCCGCCTCTTCGACCCTCTGACGCCGCCTCTTCGCCTATATAAAGGTCCTCGACCTAAAACCACGATACGGAAAAGCCACGGTACGAGAAACCATCCAGAGCCGCCGCCATCGCGAAGCCAAGATCTGGGGGACGGGAGTCTCTGTTCCGGCACGCCGCCGGGACGGGGAAGTGCCCCCGGAAGGCTTCTCCATCGACACCGCCGCCATCTTCATCACCGCTGCTGTCTCCCATGAGGAGGGAGTAGTTCTCCATCGAGGCTCGGGGCTGTACCGGTAGCTATGTGGTTAATCTCTCTCCTATGTACTTCAATACAATAATCTCATGAGCTGCCTTACATGATTGAGATTCATATGATGATGCTTGTAATCTAGATGTCATTATGCTAGTCAAGTGGATTTTACTTATGTGATCTCCGGAGACTCCTTGTCCCACGTGTGTAAAGGTGACAGTGTGTGCACCGTGTGGGTCTCTTAGGCTATATTTCACAGAATACTTATTCACTGTTATGAATGGCATAGTGAAGTGCTTATTTATATCTCTTTATGATTGCAATGTGTTTTGTATCACAATGTATCTGTGTGCTACTCTAGTGATGTTATTAAAGTAGTTTATTCCTCCTGCACGGTGTAATGGTGACAGTGTGTGCATCGTGTTAGTACTTGGCGTAGGCTATGATTGTGATCTCTTGTAGATTATGAAGTTAACTATTGCTATGATGGTATTGATGTGATCTATGCCTCCTTTCGTAGCGTGAAGGTGACAGTGTGCATGCTATGTTAGTACTTGGTTTGGTTATGTTGATCTGTCATGCACTCTAAGGTTATTTAAATATGAACATTGAATATTGTGGAGCTTGTTAACTCCGACATTGAGGGTTCGTGTAATACTACACAGTTAGTGGTGTTCATCATCCAACAAGAGGGTGTAGATTCTAGCATTTATCTATTTATTATGTTATGTGATCAAAGTTGAGAGTGTCCACTAGTGAAAGTATGATCCCTAGGCTTTGTTCCTAAATACTGCTATCGCTGCTTGTTTACTGTTCTACTGCATCTGTACTGTCCGCAATATTACCACCATCAACTACACGCCAGCAAGCACTTTTCTGGTGCCGTTACTACTGCTCATATATATTCATACCACATGTATTTCACTATCTCTTCGCCGAACTAGTGCACCTATTAGGTGTGTTGGGGACACAAGAGACTTCTTGCTTTGTGGTTGCAGGGTTGCATGAGAGGGATATCTTTGACCTCTTCCTCCCTGAGATCGATAAACCTTGGGTGATCCACTTAAGGGAAACTTGCTGCTGTTCTACAAACCTCTGCTCTTGGAGGCCCAACACTGTCTACAAGAATAGAAGCTCCCGTAGACATCAAGCACTTTTCTGGCGCCGTTGCCGGGGATCGAAGGAAAGCTACACCATTTCCTCCCTCGTCAACTACGCGCTAAGCACTTTTCTGGCGCCGTTGCCGGGGAGGAAAGGTAAACGGCACACACACAACGGACCCCGACAACTAGCCACTTTTCTGGCGCCGTTGCCGGGGAGAAAAGGTAAAAGGCACTCATACTCCAGTTCCAGGTAACAATACTTTTCTGGCGCCATTGTGTTTGTGCTCGAAGCTATTTCCTTTAGATCCTGCAGTTGCATCTTTTTGTTTCTTGTTTACACTAGTTAGGCATAATGGAAAACAACAAAAATATGGAAGATCTTTATGAACTTTATCTTGAATTAGGACATGATGTGTTTGAAGAGAGAATTAAAAAACCCATGGAACTTTATATGCATGTGATACGCGTACAACACGCGTCCGTTGGGAACCCCAAGAGGAAGGTGTGATGCGTACAGCGGCAAGTTTTCCCTCAGTATGAAACCAAGGTTTATCGAACCAGTAGGAGCCAAGAAGCACGTTGAAGGTTGATGGCGGCGGGATGTAGTGCGGCGCAACACCAGAGATTCCGGCGCCAACGTGGAACCTGCACAACACAACCAAAGTACTTTGCCCCAACGAAACAGTGAGGTTGTCAATCTCACCGGCTTGCTGTAACAAATGTTTAACCGTCTTGTGTGTAAGATGCTTGTTTGCAGAAAACAGTAAAACAGTATTGCAGTAGATTGTATTTCAGTATAGAGAATTGGACCGGGGTCCACAGTTCACTAGAGGTGTCTCTCCCATAAGATAAACAGCATGTTGGGTGAACAAATTACAGTTGGGCAATTGACAAATAAAGAGGGCATGACCATGCACATACATATTATGATGAGTATAGTGAGATTTAATTGGGCATTACGACAAAGTACATAGACCGCTATCCAGCATGCATCTATGCCTAAAAAGTCCACCTTCAGGTTATCATCCGAACCCCCTCAGTATTAAGTTGCTAACAACGAGACAAGTGCATTAAGTATAGCGCGTAATGTAATCAGTCACTACTTCCTTGATCATAGCACCAATGTTTTATACCAAGTGGCAACAGCACATCCATAATCTTAGAGGTTTCTGTCACTCCCCCAGATTCACGGAGACATGAACCCACTATCGAGCATAAATACTCCCTCTTGGAGTTACAAGCATCTACTTGGCCAGAGCATCTACTAGTAACGGAGAGCATGCAAGATCATAAACAACACATAGACATAACTTTGATAATCAACATAACAAGTATTCTCTATTCATCGGATCCCAACAAACGCAACATATAGAATTACAGATAGATGATCTTGATCATGTTAGGCAGCTCACAAGATCCGACAATTAAGCACAATGGGGAGAAGACAACCATCTAGCTACTGCTATGGACCCATAGTCCAGGGGTAGACTGCTCACTCATCACTCCGGAGGCGACCATGGCGGCGTAGAGTCCTCCGGGAGATGATTCCCCTCTCTGGCAGGGTGCCGGAGGCGATCTCCTGAATCCCCCGAGATGGGATTGGCGGCGGCGGTGTCTCTGGAAGGTTTTCCGTATCTTGGCTCTCGGTACTGGGGGTTTCGCGACGGAGGCTTTAAGTAGGCGGAAGGGCAGGTCAGGAGGCGGCACGAGGGCCCCACACCACAGGTCGGCGCGGCCAAGGGGTAGGCCGCGCCGCCCTAGGGTTTGGGCGCCTCGTGGCCCCACTTCGTCTCCTCTTCGGTCTTCTGGAAGCTTCGTGGCAAAATAGGACCCTGGGCGTTGATTTCGTCCAATTCCGAGAATATTTCGTTACTAGGATTTCTGAAACCAAAAGCAATGAGAAAACAGCAATCGGCACTTCGGCATCTTGTTAATAGGTTAGTTCAGAAAATGCACGAATATGACATAAAGTGTGCATAAAACATGTAGATAACATCAATAATGTGGCATGGAACACAAGAAATTATCGATACGTCGGAGACGTATCAGCATCCCCAAGCTTAGTTCTGCTCGTCCCGAGCAGGTAAAACGATAACAAAGATAATTTCTGAAGTGACATGCCATCATAACCTTGATCATACTATTTGTAAAGCATATCTAGTGAATGCAGCGATCAAAACAATGTATATGACATGGGTAAACAAGTGAATCATATAGCAAAGACTTTTCATGAATAGTACTTCAAGACAAGCATCAATAAGTCTTGCATAAGAGTTAACTCATAAAGCAATAATTCAAAGTAAAGGTATTGAAGCAACACAAAGGAAGATTAAGTTTCAGCGGTTGCTTTCAACTTGTAACATGTATATCTCATGGATATTGTCAACATAAAGTAATATAATAAGTGCAATATGCAAGTATGTAGGAATCAATGCACAGTTCACACAAGTGTTTGCTTCTTGAGGTGGAGAGAAATAGGTGAACTGACTCAACAATGAAAGTAAAAGAATGGTCCTCCATAGAGGAAAAGCATCGATTGCTATATTTGTGCTAGAGCTTTGATTTTGAAAACATGAAACAATTTTGTCAACGGTAGTAATAAAGCATATGTATCATGTAAATTATATCTTACAAGTTGCAAGCCTCATGCATAGTATACTAATAGTGCCCGCACCTTGTCCTAATTAGCTTGGACTACCGGATCATCGCAATGCACATGTTTTAACCAAGTGTCACAAAGGGGTACCTCTATGCCGCCTGTACAAAGGTCTAAGGAGAAAGCTCGCATTGGATTTCTCGCTATTGATTATTCTCAACTTAGACATCCATACCGGGACAACATAGACAACAGATAATGGACTCCTCTTTTATGCATAAGCATGTGGCAACAATTAATAATTTTCTCATATGAGATTGAGGATATATGTCCAAAACTGAAACTTCCACCATGGATCATGGCTTTAGTTAACGGCCCAATGTTCTTCTCTAACAATATGCATGCTTAACCATAAGGTGGTAGATCTCTCTTACTTCAGACAAGACGAGCATGCATAGCAACTCACATGAAATTCAACAAAGAGTAGTTGATGGCGTCCCCAGTGAACATGGTTATCGCACAACAAGCAACTTAATAAGAGATAAAGTGCATAAGTACATATTCAATACCACAATAGTTTTTAAGCTATTTGTCCCATGAGCTATATATTGCAAAGGTGAATGATGGAATTTTAAAGGTAGCACTCAAGCAATTTACTTTGGAATGGCGGAGAAATACCATGTAGTAGGTAGGTATGGTGGACACAAATGGCATAGTGGTTGGCTCAAGTATTTGGATGCATGAGAAGTATTCCCTCTCGATACAAGGTTTAGGCTAGCAAGGTTATTTGAAACAAACACAAGGATGAACCGGTGCAGCAAAACTCACATAAAAGACATATTGAAAACATTATAAGACTCTACACCGTCTTCCTTGTTGTTCAAACTCAATACTAGAAATTATCTAGACCTTAGAGAGACCAAATATGCAAACCAAATTTTAGCATGCTCTATGTATTTCTTCATTAATGGGTGCAAAGTATATGATGCAAGAGCTTAAACATGAGCACAACAATTGCCAAGTATCACATTATCCAAGACATTTAGCAAATTACTACATGTATCATTTTCCAATTCCAACCATATAACAATTTAACGAAGAAGAAACTTCGCCATGAATATTATGAGTAAAGCCTAAGGACATACTTGTCCATATGCTACAGCGGAGCGTGTCTCTCTCACATACAGTGAATGCTAGGATCCATTTTATTCAAACAAAACAAAAAACAAAAACAAACCGACGCTCCAAGAAAAGCACATAAGATGTGATGGAATAAAAATATAGTTTCAGGGAGGAACACGATAATGTTGTCGATGAAGAAGGGGATGCCTTGGGCATCCCCAAGCAAACAGCTTGAGTCTTCTTAGAATATGCAGGGGTGAACCACCGGGGCATCCCCAAGCTTAGAGCTTTCACTCTCCTTGATCATGTTGCATCATACTCCTCTCTTGATCCTTGAAAACTTCCTCCACACCAAACTTAGAACAACTCATTAGAGGGTTAGTGGACAATAAAAATTAACATGTTCAGAGGTGACATAATCATTCTTAACACTTCTGGACATTGCATAAAGCTACTGGACATTAGTGGATCAAAGAAATTCATCCAACATAGCAAAAGAGGCAATGCGAAATAAAAGGCAGAATCTGTCAAAACAGAACAGTTCGTATTGACGAATTTTATCGAGGCACCAGACTTGCTCAAATGAAAATGCTCAAATTGAATGAAATTGCGTACATATCTGAGGATCACTCACGTAAATTGGCATAATTTTCTGAGCTACCTACAGAGAAAACAGCCCAGATTCGTGACAGCAAAGAAATCTGTTTCTGCGCAGTAATCCAAATCTAGTATGAACTTTACTATCAACGACTTTACTTGGCACAACAAAACACTAAACTAAGATAAGGAGAGGTTGCTACAGTAGTAACAACTTCCAAGACACAAAATAAAAACAAAGTACTGTAGTAAAAACCATGGGTTGTCTCCCATAAGCGCTTTTCTTTAACGCCTTTCAGCTAGGCGCAGAAAGTGTGTATCAAGTATTATCAAGAGATGGTGTGTCAACCTTACCTTGGGCTTTACCCTTACCTTTCTTGTTGTTTTTATTTCCCTTTGATTTAGGAAATATATGATTTCCCCCCGGTGTAGAGGTGAATTCCAGGGTGCCTTCTCCCACATCAATGACTGCTCCCAATAGTTTCAGCAGGGATCTTCCGAGTGTGATTTTTCCTGTCCCTACACATTCAATAACAAGATAATCAATGGATATTGTTCTTCCAAGAATGGTTGTATGCACACCTGCGGCTATTCCCTTAGGAATTATAACAGAGTTATTAATGAGAGTTATTTCTTCTCCTCCTTCATCAACTCCCCAAAGTTTCAAAGATTTATAAATGCTCTCAGGTATAAGGCAAAATTCAGACATAATATCACAGTTGGCATGAAGAGTTCGATCACCGATAACAATTTTAACAGTAGGACCCCATAATGAAAGTTTAGAGTTCACTAAAACTTGTTCAAGACGATTACGAACATGGTGATAGTTGTCATCCAAGCGAGATGTACTTATCTCGAGATTGTTTAATCTATTATAAATGCTAATAAGGGCTGAATCAAAGTTATTAGCTGAATCATGTGATGCAACCAACTTCTTTATGGCATTAAAAGCTTGATCCCCATTGCAATGAAGGAAATCTCCTCCCACTAAAGCATCCAAAGCATATCTATAACGAATCATAAGACCAAAATAAAAATTACTAAGGAGCAAACTTAGAGTCATTTGAGGTTCAGTTTTACGATAAGAAGTAAAAATTCTAGACCAAGCATCCTTAAAACTCTCCTCATCCCCTTGTTTAAAAGTGAAGACTAATTCTTCAGGCGAAGAAGTAACAGGTTCAGAGCTAGACATGGTAACAAAAGTAACTAATTTTTTTTGTATTTTTAATATAGAGTGCAAGACAGTAAATAAAGCAAACTAGATAAAGTAAATGCAAGTAACTAATTTTTTTGTGTTTTTGATATAGTAAACAAGATAGCAAATAAAGTAAAACTAGCAACTAATTTTTTTTGTATTTTGATATAGTGCAGCAAACAAAGTAGTAAATAAAACTAAGCAAGACAAAAACAAAGTAAAGAGATTGGGATGTGGGACTCCCCTTGCAGCGTGTCTTGATCTCCCCGGCAACGGCGCCAGAAAAAGAGCTGCTGGCGCAAAGTTGACGTGGGAGTTAGAGATCTCTGTGGTGTAACTTTTCTTCAGGTCCCCGGCAACGGCGCCGAGAAAAAGAGCTTGATACGCGTACAGCACGCGTCCGTTGGGAACCCCAAGAGGAAGGTGTGATGCGTACAGTGACAAGTTTTCCCTCGGTAAGAAACCAAGGTTTATCGAACCAGTAGGAGCCAAGAAGCACGTTGAAGGTTGATGGCGGCGGGATGTAGTGCGGCGCAACACCAGAGATTCCGGCGCCAACGTGGAACCTGCACAACACAACCAAAGTACTTTGCCCCAACGAAACAGTGAGGTTGTCAATCTCACCGGCTTGCTGTAACAAAGGATTAACCGTATTGTGTGGAAGATGATTGTTTGCAGAAAACAGTAAAACAGTATTGCAGTAGATTGTATTTCAGTATAGAGAATTGGACCGGGGTCCACAGTTCACTAGAGGTGTCTCTCCCATAAGATAAACAGCATGTTGGGTGAACAAATTACAGTTGGGCAATTGACAAATAAAGAGGGCATGACCATGCACATACATATTATGATGAGTATAGTGAGATTTAATTGGGCATTACGACAAAGTACATAGACCGCTATCCAGCATGCATCTATGCCTAAAAAGTCCACCTTCAGGTTATCATCCGAACCCCCTCCAGTATTAAGTTGCTAACAACAGACAATTGCATTAAGTATTGCGCGTAATGTAATCAGTAACTACATCCTTGAACATAGCACCAATGTTTTATCCCTAGTGGCGACAGCACATCCATAATCTTAGAGGTTTCTGTCACTCCCCCAGATTCACGGAGACATGAACCCACTATCGAGCATAAATACTCCCTCTTGGAGTTACAAGCATCTACTTGGCCAGAGCATCTACTAGTAACGGAGAGCATGCAAGATCATAAACAACACATAGACATAACTTTGATAATCAACATAACAAGTATTCTCTATTCATCGGATCCCAACAAACGCAACATATAGAATTACAGATAGATGATCTTGATCATGTTAGGTGATACGTCCAAAACGTATCTACTTTCCCGAACACTTTTGCTATTGTTTTGCCTCTAATTTGTGTATTTTGGATACAACTAACACGGACTAACGCTGTTTTCGTGAAGCTGATACAGTGTCTCGTTTTTGTGCAGAAATCCAACTTTCGGGAAAATCCTCGGAATTTATGCAGAAGGCCCTATTTTCCAAGAATACTGACGGAGCCAGAAGGACAACTCACGTGGAGGCCCGAGGGCCCCACACCATAGGGCGGCGCGGCCCAGGGGGGCCCGCACGGCCATGTGGTGTGGCCCCCTCGGCCGGCCTCCGACGCCCTCCTTTGGACTACTTATTGGCCTCGACCTAAAAATGCACGGAGAGAAGTCGAAGTCGCCAGAAACCCTCCAGAACGCCGCCACATCGCGAAACTCCGTCGCGGGAGCCAGAAGTCTCCGTTCTGGCACTTCGCCGGGACGGGGAATTGGAGGAGATCATTGCCGCCATCACCGCCAACGCCTCTACATCAACCAGCCATGTTTCCCCCATCCATGTGTGAGTAATTCCCCCGCTGTAGGCCGAAGGGGATGGTAGGGATTGGATGAGATTGGTCATGTAATAGTCATAAGATTGTTAGGGCATAGTGCCTAGTGTCCGTAATTGGTACTTTGATGATATTGTTGCAACTTGTTATGCTTAATGCTTGTCACTAGGGCCCGAGTGCCATGATCTCAGATCTGAACATGTTATTGTTTCATCAAGATATTCATTGTTTATGGTCTTACCTATAAGTTGTATACACATGTCGCTGTCCGGAACCAATGGCCCCGAAGTGACAAGAATTGGGACAACCGGAGGGGATGGTAGTGATGTGAGGATCACATGTGTTCACGGAGTGTTAATGCTTTGCTCCGGTACTCTATTAAAAGGAGTACCTTAATATCCAGTAGTTTCCCTTGAGGCCCGGCCCACCGGTGGTAGGACAAAAGATGTTGTGCAAGTTTCTCATTGCGAGCACGCACGACTATATATGGAACACATGCCTATTGATTGCTTTGTACTTGGACACCGTTTTATTATTATCTGCAAATGCCCTGCTATGATTGTTACATGAGTTTCTCTCATCCATGCAACGCCCGTTCATCCGTCCCCGTGCCTACAGTATTTTAATCCTGCTGTTTACTAAAATCACTACTGCTGTCTTTGTTACTCTGCTTTCTTTGTTATTTCACTCTGCTACTGCTATAAAGCTGTTACCTCTTGATAAACTCTTGCGAGCAAGTCTGTTTCCAGTGCAGCTGAATTGACAACTCCATTTGTTAAGGCTTCCAAGTGTTCTTTGTCTCCCCTTGTGTCGAATCAATAAATTGGGTTTTACTTCCCTCGAAGACTGTTGCGATCCCTATACTTGTGGGTCATCAAGACTATTTTAAAGAAGCGCTCGTTGCCGGGGAGCATAGCTTTTATTTGGAAGTTCACTTGGATTAATATTGTTAGCTGCAAATTCTCCATCATGGGTAAACCTCGCGATTCTAAGATCGCCATATTACCATCCACTACAAGAAAAGGTACAATTAAGTACCGCCGCTACACTTGATTCACCATCTGTGATTGATAAACTTGTTTCACCGCCACATGCTTCACATGCGGGTACTTCTGCTGAATCTGAAAACTCTCATAATATTGATAATATTTCTGCTGTGCTTGATGATAGTGGTTCATTGGGATCCTTTCTAGATGCTATGATTGCTAGGTCTAGACAAATTGAAAATACTGAAACTCCTAATGCTACTACACCTGTTAATTCACACAGAACTTGATTATTTTAGTGATGATCCTGATGAAGATTATGTGGAGCTTAATGATGATTTTATTGAAAAATGCAATGCTACTACTGATGCAAGAAAAATTAAAAATTTGCTTGCAGAACATCTTATTAGATATAAACTGTCTCCTGATCCTAAATTTGCCACATCTCCTATAAACATTAAGGATAAAGATTATGATTTTTCTCTTGATCTATCTCATATAGCTATTGTTGAGAAAACACCCTTTTGTGGTACTGAAAAAGAAAGTGCTGTTGAACACATGATTGAGTTATCTACTCTAAGTAGCTTGTTTTCTGATGATGTCAAGATGCGTACTTACTTTGTTGCTAAAATCTTTCCATTCTCATTAAAGGATGACGCTAAAACTTGGTATAATAGTTTGCCACCTAATTCTATTAAAAGTCCAAAAGAATTGCTTGATGTTTTCTTCCGTAAATACTTTCCTGCTAGTGCTCAACATATAGCTTTGCAGATAATTTATAATTTTGACCAGGAGGATGGAGAGAAATTGCCTGAGGCTTGGGCGAGATTTTGCTCTCTTATTAGAGCTCGGCCTGACCATGATTTGGAAAAGCATGATTTACTTGATATATTTTATAGTGGACTAACCGTTGAGTCTAGGGCATACCTGGATAGTTGTGCTGGTTGTGTTTTCAGGAAAAGAACTCCAGACGAAGCTGAGGAATTATTGGCTAAAATAAGCCGGAATCATGATGATTGGAATACACCTGAACCTACTCCAACGCCAATATTGAAGAAGAGGGGTTTAATTAAAGGGAAGGTTACTTTTAATGTTGATGATAAGGAGCATACCGTCTATTTCCCCAAGAAGATTGATAAAGTATGTGGAGTCAATACTATTTTTAATGTGAGAACTATCAAAGTGGGAACTATTGATTGTCCTATATATGAGCCTAAGGAAGAATATCAAACTCTCGTGATTGGATCCATATCAATACAATTTAAGGTAACATGATTGATTTGAGGTTTATTTCTTCTTATGCTATGTAAAATTTATTTGGTGGCAAGACTTGATCAACCTTGTTAACAAATACTTTTTATATGCATAGAGGAGGTAAACAACATCTCTTTCTTCCTCCACTTGCTCTAGTTGCTGTAGCATTTTTAATTTGCAAAGTTCCTTAGTTAATTGGATATTTCAAAAATTTTCCTGGCCAGTAATAATAAACTAATTACCCAGAAATGTGCATTTTTCAAAGTTTTCAAAAATTCACAAAAATTATACCGTTGGTCCTATTTTTCGACGAGGCACCTGGGAGCACCAGAGGATGACCTGTGGGGCACCACAGGGTGCCACACCACAGGCCGGCGCGGCCAAGGAGGGGGGCGCGCCACCCTGTGGTGTGGGCCCCTCCTTGCCCCACCAGCTCATCTCTTTCTCCCAGCATCTTCTCTCTCCCGAAAAAACTCGCACCAGGTTCCTCTCACTCGCGTTTTTGCTCAAGAGCTCCAGATTTCTCGATCTCTTTGCTCAGCCAGATTTACATCTGAAATTTGGCACATTTGCTCTTCGGTATGTGACTCCTCCGCCTATCCAAGTAGAATTTTGTTTGGTTGAGTATATCTTGAATATTTTGCTGCTGTAGGTAACATGTTTAGTGAGCTTGCATGCTTGTTCTAAGTTGTATAAACTAGTTTTGATGCATGATTAGTACTCTAGCAAGTTCCTATAGTGGTTCCCCTTGATTATATGTCACCAAATCAAATTTTTATATTGTTTGTTGAAAATTTCAGAAAATGGAGTGGAATAGATATCAATTGAACCAACAAGAATTGGAGGTCCAACAAGTTATGAGAGTGAACCGTGAAGAGGGAGTATACCCCTCCTACTACCCATGCGCAGATTTCATGAGAAGCGCGGGAATATTTGAAGATGTTCAAAGTCTAATTTCTCGTGCAGGGCTAAGTAATTTTGTTGAGGGAGAGCCAAGACAATATGCAAAATTAACTATGTCTTTTGTGCAGGACTTTAAGTTCAATTGGTCGCGATCTAACCCCACGGTCCAGTATAAAATTTACAATAAAGCTGTCAACTTGCCATTCGGTGATTTTTGTGCAACAATTAGAGTACCGCAATGGGGATCATGCGAGAAGATAAGGGGATCGCCGCAAGAACTCTTAAACCTCTTCAAGATGATTTGCTATGGAAGGAGTTTCTCAGAGGATAGTGGTAAAATCACTAGCATTCAGCTCCCGGCTATCCGCTACTTTGCCTATTTTATTACTAAATGCGTTCTTGCTAGAAAGATTGGCGGTAAACTATCTATCCCGGATTTAGCTTTTCTAGCTGCGGCAATGCAAGGTAGTAGGACTTATAATTTGGGGGCATTGATAGCTTATAGACTTGCTACTAACCGTGAGAAAGGTGGAATTTGTGGAGGTCTCATCGCCTCTCGTTTACTAGCTTTTCATAATGTAGAACCTCATCATTTTGATATTCCATTCCCCATAGAAAAACTTGACATAGCCTCTATGATTAAACATGAATTTGTTTCTGATTCCTCCAACTTGGGTAACCTGTTTTACAAGATGACATTTTATAAGAAAGTCTGGAGAATAACTAAGAAAACTGAGAAACTAGTAAGATTACTGCTGTTCATCTAACCTTGATTCCGGGGAGATTGGTCGGTCACTGGAAGGTGCACTGGATGCACACATAGAGGGAGGAGGCCATCATGCAAGAGACGACTCGGAGGTCGAGGAGCACCTCGACTCATCATCCGATGCAGCAAGTTCCTCGCATCAACATGTTGGACATGTGGAGCCTCCACGCTTTTCTTCTGCACAGGAACTTTACTATGACTACGCCATGAATTATCCACCGGCGAGGAACAGCGATCCCCGTTGGGGTTGAACTCCACTTAGGCCAAAAGCCTAAGCTTGGGGGGAGGTATACCGGCATCACTCATTCTTTGCATATTATGGTTGCTGGATACTTGTACATACTTGTTTAGTCTCTTTGAGTGGTTTTCTAATGAGAGGGAGATGATATTTGGGGAAGTGCTGCCTGAAAACAGATTCTGGACTGTTACTAGAAAAATTCGTGCGCACAGCCAGAACGTTATTTTGAGCTGCCAATTTTTGTGCAGGTTCCCCAGGTTGTTATCTAACTTTCATTAGTTGAACACTTTTCGAGCTGAGCAACGTAAGATTTTTGTAAAAATCGATTTCTGTACTGCTGTCAGGTTTTGGCAGATTTCTGCCATCTCGCCTTTCTGTGTTCCTTTTAGTTTACTATTTCTTGTTCTTGCTTTGTTTCTTTCCCAAAACATAAAAAGACCAAAAATATTTCTGTTGTTTCTCTTCATCATTTGTTTTCTTTGGTTTCTTGCATTTGTTTCGCTTTATTTGCTATTGCTAGTTTGCTATAAGAAAACCCAAAAAGATTTTGCTTTGTTTATTTGTTTCCTTTTGTTCTTGTTTCTAATTCGAAAACACCAAAATTATTTGCTGTTCTTCTTTGGTTTGTAAAGTTCATCTTGAGTTCAATGGTCTTCGGTGGCTGGAGCGTGGTTTTCATTTCATATAATCCAAGCTATACAAGTGAAAAGGCAATAATGACGATCTACGACAATCTGATTGTGGTGAGAAGCTAGTATGAACTCTATTTGTTTTCATTTTTGTACATATACTCATCCATGTGAGCATGCTTAGTTGGTTCATGTGAGGTATATGTTATTTGAGAAAGTCTAGTAGTTCATGATCTCTCATGTTTAGCTCCAATTTATTAATATGAGTAGCATGTCATGGATGTTTGCTTGCATTGTTTTATTCATAAGTAGGTATGGCATTGTGGTATCCTCCTCTGAATAATTCATTTATATCGACTCGGCACATGCTCACGCATGCATATGACTGAACAAAAAGTCAATTAAGCCTCGATGATCTATATTGCTTCAGAGTTCTTGTATCACTTTTATGCCTCCGTTAATTTATTTTGCCGCAAGCATGATTATGACGATTCTCGCTCTCTTGATTTGTCGCTCCCTAGTCTATTGCTAGCCTTCACTTGTACTGAGCGGGAACGCTGCTCGTGCTTCCAAACACCTAAAAACCAAGTTGTTCCAAAGTGTCCACCATAAATACCTATGCATGGCATTTCAAACCATTCCAAGTAAATTCTCATGCGTTACCTTTAAAACTTTCAAAATGCTTCTCAATTTGTGTTTATGTTTCATAGCTCATGAGGAAGTATGTGGTGTTTAGCTTTCAACCTTGTCATTTACTTTTGACGGACTCTCACATGGACCAGTGGCACATCCGCTTATCCAATAATTTTGCAAAAAGAGCTGGCAATGGGATTCCCAGTCCCGAATTAATTAACTTAATAGACACTCCTCCATGGTTTGTGATTGTTGGACGGCACCCGAAGGATTCGGTTAGCCATGGCTTGTGTAAGCAAAGGTTGGGGGGAGTGTCATCATCATAATAAAACTAAAATAAAAAAGGCACTCCTTCATGGTATGAGATTGTTGGCAGGCACCCGAGGATTCGGTTAGCCATGGTTTGTGTAAGAAAGGTTGGAAGGAGTGCCAAATAAATATGCAATAATTCATGGGAGCCGCTCTTGGGAGTCCGGTTGGCGAGGTAGTTGGTGTACCCATTACCATTCGTTGACAACAACAAACACCTCTCAAAATGATTTTACTCCTGATTTCAAAAATGAAAAGCTCTAGCGCATGTTAATCCCTGCTTCCCTCTACGAAGGGTCAATCTTTTACTTTTATGTTGTGTCTCCATTATTTCTTTGAGCACTATCTTGAGAGCACAACTGTCATTCTTAGTATAATATGCTTGTCTCAAAATATGATTGATTGTGGTATAACTTTGATGCTTTTATCTTTGACAATCACTACTTCTAGTCTTTCTATGAACTCCAGAGGTGCCCGGGCATTTATGTTTTGCCAATCAAATACAGGCAAGCGAGATACCACTTTATCATACTCTCTTATGAACATTGCAATCCTGCTTATATGCATGATTCATGATGCTTATTATTAATTGTTGGTACCTCTCCATGATTGACATAGCTGTTAGATGATCTTATTTGCATGTATCTCATCATGAACTGCTTAAGTATTAGCCATAGCATGAGAATATATACATCATATGAGCAAATGTGTTCGTGAAAGTTCTTTTATCGCTCAGTTGTTAACTGAATTGCTTGAGGACAAGCAATAAGCTAAGCTTGGGGGGAGTTGATACGTCCAAACGTATCTACTTTCCCGAACACTTTGCTATTGTTTTGCCTCTAATTTGTGTATTTTGGATACAACTAACACGGACTAACGCTGTTTCGTGAGCTGATACAGTGTCTCGTTTTTGTGCAGAAATCCAACTTTCGGGAAAATCCTCGGAATTTATGCGAAGGCCCTATTTTCCAAGAATACGACGGAGCCGAGAAGGACAACTCGGGTGGAGGCCCGAGGGCCCCACACCATAGGGCGGCGCGGCCCGGGGGGGCCAGCGCGGCCATGTGGTGTGGCCCCTCGGCCGGCCTCCGACGCCCTCCTTCGGACTACTTATTGGCCTCGACCTAAAAACGCACGGAGAGAAGTCGAAGTCGCCAGAAACCCTCCAGAACGCCGCCACATCGCGAAACTCCGTCGCGGGAGCCAGAAGTCTCCGTTCTGGCACTTCGCCGGGACGGGGAATTGGAGGAGATCATCGCCGCCATCACCGCCAATGCCTCTACATCAACCAGCCATGTTTCCCCCATCCATGTGTGAGTAATTCCCCCGCTGTAGGCCGAAGGGGATGGTAGGGATTGGATGAGATTGGTCATGTAATAGTCATAAGATTGTTAGGGCATAGTGCCTAGTGTCCGTAATTGGTACTTTGATGATATTGTTGCAACTTGTTATGCTTAATGCTTGTCACTAGGGCCCGAGTGCCATGATCTCAGATCTGAACATGTTATTGTTTCATCAAGATATTCATTGTTTATGGTCTTACCTATAAGTTGTATACACATGTCGCTGTCCGGAACCAATGGCCCCGAAGTGACAAGAATTGGGACAACCTGAGGGGATGGTAGTGATGTGAGGATCACATGTGTTCACGGAGTGTTAATGCTTTGCTCCGGTACTCTATTAAAAGGAGTACCTTAATATCCAGTAGTTTCCCTTGAGGCCCGGCTGCCACCGGCTGGTAGGACAAAAGATGTTGTGCAAGTTTCTCATTGCGAGCACGCACGACTATATATGGAACACATGCCTATTGATTGCTTTGTACTTGGACACCGTTTTATTATTATCTGCAAATGTCCTGCTATGATTGTTACATGAGTTTCTCTCATCCATGCAACGCCCGTTCATCCGTCCCCGTGCCTACAGTATTTTAATCCTGCTGTTTACTAAAATCACTACTGCTGTCTTTGTTACTCTGCTGCTGTTATTTCACTACTGCTACTGCTATAAAACTGTTACTACTGATAAACTCTTGCGAGCAAGTCTGTTTCCAGGTGCAGCTGAATTGACAACTCCGTTGTTAAGGCTTCCAAGTGTTCTTTGTCTCCCCTTGTGTCGAATCAATAAATTGGGTTTTACTTCCCTCGAAGACTGTTGCGATCCCCTATACTTGTGGGTCATCATTAGGCAACTCACAAGATCCGACAATTAAGCACAATGGGGAGAAGACAACCATCTAGCTACTGCTATGGACCCATAGTTCAGGGGTAGACTACTCACTCATCACTCCGGAGGCGACCATGGCGGCGTAGAGTCCTCCGGGAGATGATTCCCCTATCCGGCAGGGTGCCGGAGGCGATCTCCTGAATCCCCCGAGATGGGATTGGCGGCGGCGGCGTCTCTGGAAGGTTTTCCGTATCGTGGCTCTCGGTACTGGGGGTTTCGCGACGGAGGCTTTAAGTAGGCGGAAGGGCAGGTTAGGAGGCGGCACGAGGGCCCCACACCACAGGTCGGCGCGGCCAAGGGGCAGGCCGCGCCGCCCTAGGGTTTGGGTGCCTCGTGGCCCCACTTCGTCTCCTCTTCGGTCTTCTGGAAGCTTCGTGGCAAAATAGGACCCTGGGCGTTGATTTCGTCCAATTCCGAGAATATTTCGTTACTAGGATTTCTGAAACCAAAAACAGCAGAAAACAGCAACTGGCACTTCGGCATCTTGTTAATAGGTTAGTTCCAGAAAATGCACGAATATGACATAAAGTGTGCATAAAACATGTAGATAACATCAATAATGTGGCATGAAACACAAGAAATTATCGATACGTCGGAGACGTATCAGCATGCCAATGGGAATGTTATTAATATGAATGCTTTGAACACTATTGTTGCTAATGCTATGGAAAATTCTAAGCTTGGGGAAGCTGGTTTTGATGAGCATGATCTTTTTAGTCCCCCAAGCATTGAGGAGAAAATTCACTTTGATGATACTTTGCCTCCTATTTATGATGATTATAATGATAGTAGACTTTTGGTACCGCCTGTTATGGAGGATAAATTTGATTATGATTACAATATGCCTCCTATATTTGATGATAGCTACTTTGTTGAATTTGCTCCTACTACAATTAATAAGAATAACTATGCTTATGTTGGGAGTAGTAATAATTTTATGCATGAGACTCACGATAAGAATGCTTTATGTGATAGTTATATTGTTGAGTTTGCTCATGATGCTACTGAAAGTTATTATGAGAGAGGAAAATATGGTTGTAGAAATTTTCATGTTACTAAAACACCTCTCTATGTGCTGAAATTTTTGAAGCTACACTTGTTCTATCTTCCTATGCTTGTTACTTTGCTCTTCATGAACTTGTTTATGTACAAGATTCCTATGCATAGGAAGCATGTTAGACTTAAATTTGTTTTGAATTTGCCTCTAGATGCTCTCTTTTGCTTCAACTACTATTTCTTGCGAGTGCATCATCAAAACGGCTGAGCCCATCTTTATGGCTATAAAGAAAGAACTTCTTGGGAGATAACCCATGTGTTATTTTGCTACAGTACCTCTATTTTATATTTGTGTCTTGGAAGTTGTTACTACTGTAGCAACCTCTCCTTATCTTAGTTTTGTTGAATTGTTGTGCCAAGTAAAGTCTTTGATAGTAAGGTTCATACTAGATTTGGATTACTGCGCAGAAACAGATTTCTTTGCTGTCACGAATCTGGGCAAAATTCTCTGTAGGTAACTCAGAAAATTATGCTAATTTACGTGAGTGATCCTCAGATATGTACGCAACTTTCATTCAATTTGAGAATTTTCATTTAAGCAAGTCTGGTGCCTTAATAAAATTCATCTTTACGGACTGTTCTGTTTTGACAGATTCTGCCTTTTATTTCGCATTGCTTCTTTTGCTATGTTGGATGGATTTCTTTGTTCCATTAACTTCCAGTAGCTTTGAGCAATGTCCAGAAGGGTTAAGAATGATTGTGTCACCTCTGAACATGTGAATTTTTGATTATGCACTAACCCTCTAATGAGTTTGTTTCGAGTTTGGTGTGGAGGAAGTTTTCAAGGGTCAAGAGAGGAGGATGATACAATATGATCAAGGAGAGTGAAAGCTCTAAGCTTGGGGATGCCCCGGTGGTTCATCCCTGCATATTTCAAGAAGACTCAAGCATCTAAGCTTGGGGATGCCCAAGGCATCCCCTTCTTCATCGACAAATTATCAGGTTCCTCCCTTGAAACTATATTTTTATTCCGTCACATCTTATGTGCTTTGCTTGGAGCGTCGGTTTGTTTTTGTTTTTGTTTTTGTTTGAATAAATGTTTGTGTGGGAGAGAGACATGCTCCGCTGGTTCATATGAACACATGTGTTCTTAGCCTTTAATTTTCATGGCGAAGGTTGAAACTGCTTCGTTAAATTGTTGTATGGTTGGAAACGGGAAATGCTACATGTAGTAATTGGTAGAATGTCTTGAATAATCTGATACTTGGCAATTGTTGTGCTCATGTTTAAGCTCTTGCATCATATACTTTGCACCTATTAATGAAGAAATACATAGAGCATGCTAAAATTTGGTTTGCATATTTGGTCTCTCTAAAAGTCTAGATAATCTCTAGTATTGAGTTTGAACAACAAGGAAGACGGTGTAGAGTCTTATAATGTTTTCAATATGTTTTTTATGTAAGTTTTGCTGCACCGCTTCATCCTTGTGTTTGTTTCAAATAGCCTTGCTAGCCTAAACCTTGTATCGAGAGGGAATACTTCTCATGCATCCAAAATACTTGAGCCAACCACTATGCCATTTGTGTCCACCATACCTACCTACTACATGGTATTTCTCCGCCATTCCAAAGTAAATTGCTTGAGTGCTACCTTTAAAATTTCCATTCTTCACCTTTACAATATATAGCTCATGGGACAAATAGCCTAAAAACTATTGTGGTATTGAATATGTACTTATGCACTTTATCTCTTATCAAGTTGCTTGTTGTGCGATAACCATGTTCCTGGGGACGCCATCAACTACTCTTTGTTGAATATCATGTGAGTTGCTATGCATGTTCGTCTTGTCTGAAGTAAGGGAGATTTACCACCTTTATGGTTAGAGCATGCATATTGTTAGAGAAGAACATTGGGCCGCTAACTAAAGCCATGATTCATGGTGGAAGTTTCAGTTTTGGACATATATCCTCAATCTCAAATGAGAAAATTAATTGTTGCTACATGCTTATGCATAAAAGAGGAGTCCATTATCTGTTGTCTATGTTGTCCCGGTATGGATGTCTAAGTTGAGAATAATCAATAGCGAGAAATCCAATGCGAGCTTTCTCCTTAGACCTTTGTACAGGCGGCATAGAGGTACCCCTTTGTGACACTTGGTTAAAACATGTGCATTGTGATAATCCCGGTAATCCAAGCTAATTAGGACAAGGTGCGGGCACTATTAGTATACTATGCATGAGGCTTGCAACTTGTAAGATATAATTTACATGACACATATGCTTTATTACTACCGTTGACAAAATTGTTTCTTGTTTTCAAAATTAAAGCTCTAGCACAAATATAGCAATCGATGCTTTCCTCTTTGAAGGACCATTCTTTTACTTTTATTGTTGAGTCAGTTCACCTATTTCTCTCCATCTCAAGAAGCAAACACTTGTGTGAAGTGTGCATTGATTCCTACATACTTGCATATTGCACTTGTTATACTACTCTATATTGACAATATCCATGAGATATACATGTTATAAGTTGAAAGCAACCGCTGAAACTTAATCTTCCGTTGTGTTGCTTCAATGCCTTTACTTTGAATTATTGCTTTATGAGTTAACTCTTATGCAAGATTTATTGATGCTTGTCTTGAAAGTACTATTCATGAAAAGTCTTTGCTATATGATTCAGTTGTTTACTCATGTCATTTACATTGTTTTGATCGCTGCATTCATTACATATGCTTACAATAGTATGATCAAGGTTATGATGGCATGTCACTCCAGAAATTATCTTTGTTATCGTTTACACTCGGGACGAAAGCGAAAACTAAGCTTGGGGATGCTGATACGTCTCCGACGTATCGATAATTTCTTATGTTCCATGCCACATTATTGATGATATCTACATGTTTTATGCACACTTTATGTCATATTTATGCGTTTTCCGGAACTAACCTATTGACGAGATGCCGAAGGGCCAGTTGCTGTTTTCTGCTGTTTTTGGTTTCAGAAATCCTAGTAAGGAAATATTCTCGGAATCGGACGAAATCAACGCCCAGCATCCTATTTTTCCACGAAGCTTTCAGAACACCCGGGAAGGACCAGAGTTGGGCCACAGGGGCCCCAGGAGGGTGGCCGGCGTGGCCTGGGGGTGGCCCGCGCCCCCTATCTCCTCACCGCCTCTTCGACCCTCTGACGCCGCCTCTTCGCCTATATAAAGGTCCTCGACCTAAAACCACGATACGGAAATGCCACGGTACGAGAAACCATCCAGAGCCGCCGCCATCGCGAAGCCAAGATCTGGGGGACAGGAGTCTCTGTTCCGGCACGCCGCCGGGACGGGGAAGTGCCCCCGGAAGGCTTCTCCATCGACACCGCCGCCATCTTCATCACCGCTGCTGTCTCCCATGAGGAGGGAGTAGTTCTCCATCGAGGCTCGGGGCTGTACCGGTAGCTATGTGGTTAATCTCTCTCCTATGTACTTCAATACAATAATCTCATGAGCTGCCTTACATGATTGAGATTCATATGATGATGCTTGTAATCTAGATATCATTATGCTAGTCAAGTGGATTTTACTTATGTGATCTCCGGAGACTCCTTGTCCCACGTGTGTAAAGGTGACAGTGTGTGCACCGTGTGGGTCTCTTAGGCTATATTTCACAGAATACTTATTCACTGTTATGAATGGCATAGTGAAGTGCTTATTTATATCTCTTTATGATTGCAATGTGTTTTGTATCACAATGTATCTGTGTGCTACTCTAGTGATGTTATTAAAGTAGTTTATTCCTCCTGCACGGTGTAATGGTGACAGTGTGTGCATCGTGTTAGTACTTGGCGTAGCCTATGATTGTGATCTCTTGTAGAATATGAAGTTAACTATTGCTATGATGGTATTGATGTGATCTATGCCTCCTTTCGTAGCGTGAAGGTGACAGTGTGCATGCTATGTTAGTACTTGGTTTGGTTATGTTGATCTGTCATGCACTCTAAGGTTATTTAAATATGAACATCGAATATTGTGGAGCTTGTTAACTCCGGCATTGAGGGTTCGTGTAATCCTACACAGTTAGTGGTGTTCATCATCCAACAAGAGGGTGTAGAGTCTAGCATCTATCTATTTATTCTGTTATGTGATCAAAGTTGAGAGTGTCCACTAGTGAAAGTATGATCCCTAGGCCTTGTTCCTAAATACTGCTATCGCTGCTTGTTTACTGTTCTACTGCATCTGTACTATCCGCAATATTACCACCATCAACTACACGCCAGCAAGCACTTTTCTGGTGCCGTTACTACTGCTCATATATATTCATACCACCTGTATTTCACTATCTCTTCGCCGAACTAGTGCACCTATTAGGTGTGTTGGGGACACAAGAGACTTCTTGCTTTGTGGTTGCAGGGTTGCATGAGAGGGATATCTTTGACCTCTTCCTCCCTGAGATCGATAAACCTTGGGTGATCCACTTAAGGGAAACTTGCTGCTGTTCTACAAACCTCTGCTCTTGGAGGCCCAACACTGTCTACAAGAATAGAAGCTCCCATAGACATCAAGCACTTTTCTGGCGCCGTTGCCGGGGATCGAAGGAAAGCTACACCATTTCCTCCCTCGTCAACTACGCGCTAAGCACTTTTCTGGCGCCGTTGCCGGGGAGGAAAGGTAAACGGCACACACACAACGGACCCCGGCAACTAGCCACTTTTCTGGCGCCGTTGCCGGGGAGGAAAGGTAAAAGGCACTCATACTCCGGTTCAGTGTGATGCTTTCGGGCGCCATTGTGTTTGTGCTCGAAGCTATTTCCTTTAGATCCTGCAATTGCATCTTTTTGTTTCTTGTTTACACTAGTTAGGCATAATGGAAAACAACAAAAATATGAGAGATCTTTATGAACTTTATCTTGAATTAGGACATGATGTGTTTGAAGAGAGAATTAAAAAAACCCATGGAACTTTATATGCATGCTAATGGGAATGTTATTAATATGAATGCTTTGAACACTATTGTTGCTAATGCTATGGAAAATTCTAAGATTGGGGAAGCTGGTTTTGATGAGCATGATCTTTTTAGTCCCCCAAGCATTGAGGAGAAAATCTATCTATTATATTATTAAAACAGAAGACAAATAATGGCTCAGATTTAACAGCCAAGAGTGGATGGTTCAGATTTAAAAGGTCAACTACCGAAACAATAACGCATCGTGTTTTATATAGATCTAATAGAAAACGTGTTGGGTATATATTATTGTTTATGGAAAACAAAACCGATCTTATCCGATCTAAAACAAAGATCTAATCCCTCCCGCAGACTGCCGGAGATGGAGCCGGGGCGATTTTTTTCAGCCGTCCGGTGTACCTCTTCGCTGGGTTCCAGATTCATGGAGCAACCAAGAAGACTCTAGGTATTAACCAATCATCATGGGCACGCTTGCACATGCTATCCTGTAGCCGCCACAACGATGACTCTATAAGCTAGATTTGCTCCTGTGCAAGACTACAATTGTCGATTGGGAATATGTAAAATATGTGCTGGATTTGGCTGGTATAAGGAGGAAAGATGACGACGAATCTCAGAGTCGTTTGACAGCCGCAACCAGGTACCATTGATTGGAACTTATAGCTAGCTGCTTGCTTATATACATCCGTTTGTGAGAAATATGCCATGTGGGTTAATGCCATAGATGTGATTATATCATGTTGAAAGGCCAAGTAACAGGAATCGATGGCGAGTCCATGCGCGGCGGCATGAATCTCCATTCATAAGGCTCCGCCTAGATCAACCATCCGCAGAGGTTTCAGATATCGCGGATGCATGTTTTGCACGGCAGAGTCGTCCTAATTTCTACATGGTTGATCGATTTGCTTTTTCAGTACCGGTAGAAACACACATCAGATGTATAGTCTCCGATGAGTTCCGGGCGACACGGTAAGGCTTGTGAGTTTACATCAAGATCTACGGATGACGAACCGGCTACGGCGACATCCATCTGGCGTTGATGAAAGGCCAAAGAACAGTTAGAATGACGATTCCCAGCGGCATAAGTACAACGGCGGAAAAAGAACTTGGGTTCCCACTATTTTCTGATCGACGAGCGTGGGCTCAAGTTGGAGTCCAATTCCATCGGACATATCATTCGAACAAACCTCTCAATCCGCAGAGGTTTCAGCAATCTCGGATGGAGTACGTCTGTCATTAACATACAGTGAATGCATTGTGCAGACAGACTATTTAACAAAGGTTAGCTCATACATGAGCCATAGATGCATCGTATGGAAAATAGAGTGAAGTTTCGGATACGAAGTCAGACACATCTCTTAATTAAGGATGAAAAAACACTGGCACACCGACGATGTCAAGAAACAAAGTGCTCAGCCGTCATGGTACCACAGGGGGTTAACACGAGACAAAACTTCAGTAAGGAGCTATTACATATGCGGATATGCCTCAGCTGTATCTATAAAGAGGTATACCAAAGTCTTTTTTTAATCTATGCTTTGTTGTCTATTTTCCCACATAGTTTAAAATATCATTACACACAATTCAGTATATCACAGCCAGTCCAATTAAAATAAGACAAGATATATATCATCATAGGAAAAAAAATATTTACACATACTGTAGTACGTGTCGACAAGAAAAAGTCACATGGAAAAGTAAAATTAGAACGATCCAAATATATAGATTCTCTAATAAAATGGACTATAGTAAAGGTATATTTATTTTATGATCTCCTAAAAAATATAAGGCAAGTATGATAAGTTTCCTTACGAGGCGGGTAGAAGAAGATATATATGTGAGAATTACTCTTATTATATGAAATCCTGATAGTTGTATTAGTTATCTATTATATTATTAAAACAACAAACAATCAACGGCGAAGATTTATCAAGTACAGATTTATGAAATCCCAACGGCTGAGATTAATAAACTTGGCACGTGCAGCCGGCCTTGAGAAAATTGACTATGCAGCAGGAGCGGACCGCCGATCGGTTCGTGACTTCGACACATGCCTGAACCTGAACCCCGACGCAAGGATATGACCTGGACAAATTCCTATCTGTGTGTTAAATTTATAACTTATATAGGAACGACCTGCATCATGCAAGAGTAGGTCGCCCAGATAATATTCGGAGGTTCTATACATGTCATTCAGGAGATTCACTTCTTTACTCAGATATGTATTTGCCACTTCTCTTCGGCACCATTAATTTCCATATACTGAATGGTCATCAGGGAGTAATTTTTCTTGATCTATACAAAGTATGTACGTTAGTATTTATTTTTTGCAGGTATCTTCATATAAATTTCTTTTTTTGGACTATGGCGCTGTCAGATGTATTTTGTTTATTGCTGGATCATCTCAATCAATCTTCAGTGATTCTTCATGGAGTATACTGGTATATATTAAAAGCAATGTAAATTACTCTGGATTTTCTATCATCAGATTACAATCTCAGAGAGCGAAAAAAATATTGTGTATGTTGATTCTACATTATTGTGCCTCTCTGTCACTACTGAGTACTGACCCACGATCTGAGTATATTTCAAGTACAATTTCGTTGAGGAATTCAAAATTTTGTCGTCAGCACCAGAGTTGCTATAATAGATGTCCGAATAATTTAGCAGGCAAATATATGTTGGTTGTGATAGTAAAATTATAGTTTTGAAGGAGAATATATGGATTTGGGAGGCAGAAAATATGTACAGATGATAGTGGTAGAAGTAGATAATTTATTGAAAAATATCCTGAATCAAGTCCTAATACAGTACGCATATTCAATGCCATCGAATAGATCACAAAGGTACAAGAACATGGGAAGTTCAGAGTTGCGCAAAGCACCTATCCTTCCAATTGAATCTTTATTATTCGAAATAAGGTATATATGTGTGCACTTACAGTAATTCTATATTGCGTACTAAAAGAACGTGTCCAAGGTAGCGTTGCCATTGAAGATACAAGAAAATAGGATTAATAATGGTAACTGAAGCAAGTCTAGCCGTGCAGTATGCACGGGCCACCCCGCTAGTTCACTTTGATGATACTTTGCCTCCTATTTATGATGATTATAATGATAGTAGACTTTGGCGATTTACACAAAAATAACCCAAAAGTGAACGAAATGACCCTCCGGCGAAACTATTTCACCAATCTAACCCTTTTGTGTGGCGCCCCCCACACGGGCGCCACACATGCCCATGTGGCTCCCCTCAAGCCGGCGCCACTGACCCAGCCGACGTGGCCCCCTCGCCGCTGAGCTGGTGCGCCCATCCGACGTGGCAGCATGTGTGGCGCCCCTCCCAACGGCGCCACACATGCACTTGTAATCCCCCAAAACATACTGTGAGACAATTCCTCTAGGACTTAGCCGTTTTGCGAGGCTCGATGTGTGGCGCCGATGCCACGGGCGCCACACTAGCATGAACACAGCTTCTGATGGGTGGCGCGAGCAGATGCAGGTGCTTATTGGCATGGCTCCTCCGCTGCCAACAGAACCAAAGAAGAGAGCTCCCGCCGGCGCGTCTTTCGAATGGATCAGGACTAACTTTGGAGAATGCCCGGAAGAGGCCGACGAGGACACTCGGAGGACGTACGCCCGCGTGTACTTATGGTACATGATTTCGAGGACTCTCTTTTCTGACAGTGGGGGGAAGCTGGCCCATTGGTGTTGGCTGAAGGCGCTTACGGTGTTGGATAACCGTTGGAGTTGGGGAACAGCGGCACTTGCCTACCTCTACCGGCAGGTGATGATTTGCTCTATGTACTATTTTCCTATAGTAGTGTGCTAGACAAAGTACTAACCAAATGTCTTATGTGCGTAGTTGGACGAAGCTTGTCGCGAGTGCAGGAGCGGCGGTATTGGTGGATGCATGCTCCTACTTTCCGTATGGAGCTGGGACCGCCTATCAGTTGGGCGGCCTAGGGTACTCAACGAGAGGCCATGGCCTCATTACCCTCACTTTCCTGATCGGGAGCCCACTTGGGCATACCTTTGGGACAATGTCTCGGAGATGTCGGGCGATCCAAAGATCATGTACATGCAGTACACTGCGGAGTTGGACACTCTTACCGCTGAGCAGGTAACCGATCACTCTTTTGCAATCCTAGTTTTCATTGATTCTACTGGCATGTTCTAAACTCTGAGATATTTGTATGCTGCAGGTGGAATGGGAGCCATATGGTAGCTACTACCGTATTGGCGCGTCGATGACTGACCTAAACCACAAGTGCACGGAGGAGGCGCGGTTCTGGCGTATGCGCTGCCCACTCATATGCATGTGGCTTGTTGAACACCACCAGCCGCAAAGAGTGATGAGACAGTTTGGGCTGTATCAGGAGTGCCCACCAGTGTGGCAAGACACGGACAAGGCGCTTCATAGGTAAACTTCTGGAATCATGCGATGGAAGATTCTTGATAGAAGAGGTACAAACTAACTTGTTGATTCTTGCAGGCTTGATAGGCAGCGGCAGAGGAAGATCACAAATTGGCCAGTCCATCATAGCGGCCACATCGCAGCGTTCCAACACTGTTTGCAAGCGGCACGGAATGCTGGCCCTGAGCAGATTGTGCCTCACAACTTGGCCGCTTTCAACAACTACCTCGAGTGGTTCCATGAGAACACGCGTATCGAGTTAGTTAAGCACGCGTATCCTGAGGAGATCTTGGACGACCCCATCCAGTTCGATGAGGTTGGGCAAAGCCAGCACGACACCTTTGCTCGCAGAGCGAGATCGACTTCTATTGCTTCCGAGCTGAACTTCGTGGTATTCTATTCTCTCACTAACTAGTACATCATCTACATTGCCATGTGGTCGCTTCAATTGTGTATGCTATGTTTGTCACAGCGGAACGAGATCAAAAAAACAGCTGAGGAGTGCGAGGTTATCTGGGAGCAGAGCGGGACAGATGACAAGCCTGTCGGACCGTTGCGGTATTTCATTAAGGTATGATCACCAACTTTGAATGTACGCTACTATGATGTGGTGGATTTGTAACCATGAACGGGATGACGCAGAACACTGCACGAAAGATGCGGCGGTTAGCCAGCTTGCTAGGTTGCCGGGAAGCCGAAATCGCTACATCTTCCTCTTCAGAAGAGCGGGAGGTATGGACTATTTTGTTGCTGTCAAACATGTTCTTACTAATTTCAACTTTGTAATCTCATGTGTTCGTGTTTGTGAAGATTCCTGAGGACGAGCTAATTCTGAGTCAAGGCATACTTCCAAAGCGTACCTCGAAGCAAGCCCCATGGTCAGCTTACCAGTTGAAGCCAAGGGGCAAGGGTCCAAACCGGTACACTCCGGAAGATTATGTCAACCGAGGAAAGAAGGTTGTCACTGAGGAGGATGAGGGGCCGCGGCGGAGATCAGCTTTGTCGAGGATGAGGAATGACGAGCCGTTCTCTTCAGAGGAGGAGGAGGAGGAGGAGGAGGAGGAGGAGCAGCAGGAGCAGGAGGAGTAGCAGCAGGAGCAGCCACGGCAGCGGACGAAGAGGATGGCCATCCGGAAGCAGCCCGCGAGGACGGCACGTCGAGGACGCTACTAGGATGTGCTACGTGTTGTTGTGAACTCTATATTCATAAGTATCGATTTCTGAACCCTATGTCATTTCGAACCATGGTGTGTAATGCTACTTGTTGTTTGAATCTACGTGCTACAATGTGACCTATGAAGTGTTATATGTGTATGTCATGAATTTGCTACTTGTTGTGTCCAATGTTGTACTCGTAACTGTTGGAGTTTGGTAGGATTTTTCATGTTTTTAACACAAGTCAATGTGTGGCGCCCTTCCCACTGGCGCCACAAATGCTAGTGTGGCGCCCGTGGCTTCGGCGCCACACATGACAACTTATATGAACTACTGGGTCGAAAACATCCAGGGGCTCCGGACGATAAGTCCTTAGCCGTTTTCGCGAGCCTCTATGTGTGGCGCCCGTGGCATCGGCGCCACACATCGAGCCTCGCAAAACGGCTAAGTCCCAGAGGAATTGTCTCACAGTATGTTTTGGGGGATTACAAGTGCATGTGTGGCGCCGTTGGGAGGGGCGCCACACATCTCCACGTCCGGATGGGCGCGCACCAGCTCAGCGGCGAGGGGGCCACGTCGGCTGGGTCAGTGGCGCCGGCTTGAGGGGAGCCACATGGGCATGTGTGGCGCCCGTGTGGGGGGCGCCACACAAAAGGGTTAGATTGGTGAAATAGTTTCGCCGGAGGGTCATTCTGTGCTTTTCTTTCACTTTTGGGTTATTTTTGTGTAAATCGCCTAGACTTTTGGTACCGCCTGTTATGGAGGATAAATTTGATTATGATTACAATATGCCTCCTATATTTGATGATAGCTACTTTGTTGAATTTGCTCCTACTACAATTAATAAGAATAACTATGCTTATGTTGGGAGTAGTAATAATTTTATGCATGAGACTCATGATAAGAATGCTTTATGTGATAGTTATATTGTTGAGTTTGCTCATGATGCTACTGAAAGTTATTATGAGAGAGGAAAATATGGTTGTAGAAATTTTCATGTTACTAAAACACCTCTCTATGTGCTGAAATTTTTGAAGCTACACTTGTTCTATCTTCCTATGCTTGTTACTATGCTCTTCATGAACTTGTTTATGTACAAGATTCCTATGCATAGGAAGCATTTTAGACTTAAATTTGTTTTGAATTTGCCTCGAGATGCTCTCTTTTGCTTCAACTACTATTTCTTGCGAGTGCATCATTAAAACGGCTGAGCCCATCTTTATGGCTATAAAGAAAGAACTTCTTGGGAGATAACCCATGTGTTATTTTGCTACAGTACCTCTATTTTATATTTGTGTCTTGGAAGTTGTTACTACTGTAGCAACCTCTCCTTATCTTAGTTTTGTTGAATTGTTGTGCCAAGTAAAGTCTTTGATAGTAAGGTTCATACTAGATTTGGATTACTGCGTAGAAACAGATTTCTTTGCTGTCACGAATCTGGGCAAAATTCTCTGTAGGTAACTCAGAAAATTATGCTAATTTACGTGAGTGATCCCCAGATATGTACGCAACTTTCATTCAATTTGAGCATTTTCATTTAAGCAAGTCTGGTGCCTTAATAAAATTCGTCTTTACGGACTGTTCTATTTTGACAGATTCTGCCTTTTATTTCGCATTGCTTCTTTTGCTATGTTGGATGGATTTCTTTGTTCCATTAACTTCCAGTAGCTTTGAGAAATGTCCAGAAGTGTTAAGAATGATTGTGTCACCTCTGAACATGTGAATTTTTGATTATGCACTAACTCTCTAATGAGTTTGTTTCGAGTTTGGTGTGGAGGAAGTTTTCAAGGGTCAAGAGAGGAGGATGATACAATATGATCAAGGAGAGTGAAAGCTCTAAGCTTGGGGATGCCCCGGTGGTTCATCCCTGCATATTTCAAGAAGACTCAAGCATCTAAGCTTGGGGATGCCCAAGGCATCCCCTTCTTCATCGACAAATTATCAGGTTCCTCCCTTGAAACTATATTTTTATTCCGTCACATCTTATGTGCTTTGCTTGGAGCGTCGGTTTGTTTTTGTTTTTGTTTTTGTTTGAATAAATGTTTGTGTGGGAGAGAGACACGCTCCGCTGGTTCATATGAACACATGTGTTCTTAGCCTTTAATTTTCATGGCGAAGGTTGAAACTGCTTCGTTAAATTGTTGTATGGTTGGAAACGGGAAATGCTACATGTAGTAATTGGTAGAATGTCTTGAATAATCTGATACTTGGCAATTGTTGTGCTCATGTTTAAGCTCTTGCATCACATACTTTGCACCTATTAATGAAGAAATACATAGAGCATGCTAAAATTTGGTTTGCATATTTGGTCTCTCTAAAAGTCTAGATAATCTCTAGTATTGAGTTTGAACAACAAGGAAGACGGTGTAGAGTCTTATAATGTTTTCAATATGTTTTTTATGTAAGTTTTGCTGCACCACTTCATCCTTGTGTTTGTTTCAAATAACCTTGCTAGCCTAAACCTTGTATCGAGAGGGAATACTTCTCATGCATCCAAAATACTTGAGCCAACCACTATGCCATTTGTGTCCACCATACCTACCTACTACATGGTATTTCTCCGCCATTCCAAAGTAAATTGCTTGAGTGCTACCTTTAAAATTTCCATTCTTCACCTTTACAATATATAGCTCATGGGACAAATATCCTAAAAACTATTGTGGTATTGAATATGTACTTATGCACTTTATCTCTTATCAAGTTGCTTGTTGTGCGATAACCATGTTCATGGGGACGCCATCAACTACTCTTTGTTGAATATCATGTGAGTTGCTATGCATGTTCGTCTTGTCTGAAGTAAGGAAGATTTACCACCTTTATGGTTAGAGCATGCATATTGTTAGAGAAGAACATTGGGCCGCTAACTAAAGCCATGATTCATGGTGGAAGTTTCAGTTTTGGACATATATCCTCAATCTCAAATGAGAAAATTAATTGTTGCTACATGCTTATGCATAAAAGAGGAGTCCATTATCTGTTGTCTATGTTGTCCCGGTATGGATGTCTAAGTTGAGAATAATCAATAGCGAGAAATCCAATGCGAGCTTTCTCCTTAGACCTTTGTACAGGCGGCATAGAGGTACCCCTTTGTGACACTTGGTTAAAACATGTGCATTGTAATAATCCCGGTAATCCAAGCTAATTAGGACAAGGTGCGGGCACTATTAGTATACTATGCATGAGGCTTGCAACTTGTAAGATATAATTTACATGACACATATGCTTTATTACTACCGTTGACAAAATTGTTTCTTGTTTTCAAAATTAAAGCTCTAGCACAAATATAGCAATCGATGCTTTCCTCTTTGAAGGACCATTCTTTTACTTTTATTGTTGAGTCAGTTCACCTATTTCTCTCCATCTCAAGAAGCAAACACTTGTGTGAACTGTGCATTGATTCCTACATACTTGCATATTGCACTTGTTATACTACTCTATATTGACAATATCCATGAGATATACATGTTATAAATTGAAAGCAACCGCTGAAACTTAATCTTCCGTTGTGTTGCTTCAATGCCTTTACTTTGAATTATTGCTTTATGAGTTAACTCTTATGCAAGATTTATTGATGCTTGTCTTGAAAGTACTATTCATGAAAAGTCTTTGCTATATGATTCAGTTGTTTACTCATGTCATTTACATTGTTTTGATCGCTGCATTCATTACATATGCTTACAATAGTATGATCAAGGTTATGATGGCATGTCACTCCAGAAATTATCTTTGTTATCGTTTACTGCTGGAATGACGAAGAAACTAAGCTTGGGGATGCTGATACGTCTCCGACGTATCGATAATTTCTTATGTTCCATGCCACATTATTGATGATATCTACATGTTTTATGCACACTTTATGTCATATTTATGCGTTTTCCGGAACTAACCTATTGACGAGATGCCGAAGGGCAGATTCTTTGTTTTCTGCTGTTTTTGGTTTCAGAAATCCTAGTAAGGAAATATTCTCGGAATCGGACGAAATCAACGCCCAGCATCCTATTTTTCCACGAAGCTTCCAGAACACCCGGGAAGGACCAGAGTTGGGCCACAGGGCCCCAGGAGGGTTGCCGGCGCGGCCTGGGGGTGGCCCGCACCCCCTATCTCCTCGCCGCCTCTTCGACCCTCTGACGCCGCCTCTTCGCCTATATAAAGGTCCTCGACCTAAAACCACGATACGGAAAAGCCACGGTACGAGAAACCATCCAGAGCCGCCGCCATCGCGAAGCCAAGATCTGGGGGACAGGAGTCTCTGTTCCGGCACGCCGCCGGGACGGGGAAGTGCCCCCGGAAGGCTTCTCCATCGACACCGCCGCCATCTTCATCACCGCTGCTGTCTCCCATGAGGAGGGAGTAGTTCTCCATCGAGGCTCGGGGTTGTACCAGTAGCTATGTGGTTAATCTCTCTCCTATGTACTTCAATACAATAATCTCATGAGCTGCCTTACATGATTGAGATTCATATGATGATGCTTGTAATCTAAGAGGGTGTAGAGTCTAGCATCTATCTATTTATTCTGTTATGTGATCAAAGTTGAGAGTGTCCACTAGTGAAAGTATGATTCCTAGGTCTTGTTCCTAAATACTGCTATCACTGCTTGTTTACTGTTCTACTGCATCTGTACTATCCGCAATATTACCACCATCAACTACACGCCAGCAAGCACTTTTCTGGTGCCGTTACTACTGCTCATATATATTCATACCACCTGTATTTCACTATCTATTCGCTGAACTAGTGCACCTATTAGGTGTGTTGGGGACACAAGAGACTTCTTGCTTTGTGGTTGCAGGGTTGCATGAGAGGGATATCTTTGACCTCTTCCTCCCTGAGATCGATAAACCTTGGGTGATCCACTTAAGGGAAACTTGCTGCTGTTCTACAAACCTCTGGTCTTGGAGGCCCAACACTGTCTACAAGAATAGAAGCTCCCGTAGACATCAGCGGCTCTGGAAGGTTTCTCGTACCGTGGCTTTTCCGTGTCGATGTTTTAGGTCAGGGACCTTTATATAGGCGAAGAGGCGGCGTCAGAAGGTCAACGAGGCGACGACACAACAGGGGGGCGCGGGCCCCCCTTGGCCGCGCCAGGGTAGTGTCTGGTGGGCCTGTGGCCCCCCTCTGGCTCCTCTCAGGTGTTCTGGAAGCTTCGTGGGATCCTAAGATGCTGGGCGTTGATTTCGTCCGATTCCGAGAATATTTCCTTACTAGGATTTCTGAAACCAAAAACAGCAGAAAACAGCAACTGGCCCTTCGGCATCTCGTCAATAGGTTAGTTCCGGAAAATGCATAAATATGACATGAAGTATGCATAAAACATGTAGATATCATCAATAATGTGGCATGGAACATAAGAAATTATCAATACGTCGGAGACGTATCAGTGACCATACCTTAATGAAATGCCGCATCGGTCCGATAGGCTTCTCATCTCTATGGCTCTGATCCCAAACAACCTCACACTCCTTAGCACTTTTTTGGATCTCGGACCTCTGTGACAAACATATTATACATAATTTGAGCGAGCACATGCCAATACAGATGAGGTACTAGTTAATGAGAGAATACATTACCACGAAGTTCAGAGAGGAAGCAATAGAAGTCGATCTCCCTTTGCGAGCAGTCATGTCGTACTGGCTTTGCGCAACCTCATCGAACTTGATGGGGTCGTCCAAGATGTCGTCATCATACGCGTGGTTTACTAACTCGATACGCGTGCTTTCATGAAACCATTGGAGATAGTTGTTGAAAGCGGCCAAGTCGTGAGGGACAATCTCCACATGTCCACCATTCCGTATCGCTTCCAAACAGTGTTGGAACGCTCTGACGTGGCCTCTATGATGGACAGGCCAATTCGTGATCTTCCTCTGCCGCTGCCTATCAAGCCTGCAAGATATTGGAGCACAATGGATAAAGTTAGATTCTATCGCTTCAACCAACAAGCTTCCATCGCATGATTCAAGAAGTTTACCTATGGAGCGCGTGGTCCGTGTCTTGCCACTGAGGTGGGCACTCCTGATGCAGTCCAAACTGTCTCATCACTCTATGCGGATGGTGGTATTCAACAAGCCACATGCATATGAGTGGGCACCGCATACGCCAGAAACGTGCCTCCTCCGTGCATTTGGGGTTGAGGTCAGCCATCCCCGCGCCAATATGGTAATAGGTACCATATGGCTCCCAATCCACCTGCAGCATACAAATATTTCAGAATTTACAACATGTCAGTAGAATTTATGAACTCGGATTGCAAAAGAGTGATGGATTAAAATTGGTTACCTGCTCAGCGGTAAGAGTGTCCAACTCCTCAGTGTAGTGCCTGTACATGATCTTTGGATCGCTCGTCATCTCCGAGACATTGTCCCAAAGATATGCCCAAGTCGGCTCCCGATTAAGGTTATCCCGGTAATGAGGCCATGGCCTCTCTGTGAGTACCCTGTGCCGCCCAACTGATAGGCGGTCCCAGCTCCATACGGAAAGTAGGAGCAAGCATCCACCAATACAGCAGCTCCCAGTCCTGCGACAAGCTTCGTCCAACTGCGTACATAAGACATTTGGTTAGTACTTTGTCTAGCAGACTACTATAGAAGAATAGTACAGATAGCAAATCATCACCTATCGGTAGAGGTAGGCAAGTGCAGTTGTTCCCCAACTCCACGGGTGCTCCAACACCGTAAGCGCCTTGAGCCAACACCAATGGGCCAACTTCCCACCACTGTCAGCAAAGAGAGTCCTCGAAATCATATATACCACAAGTACACTCGGGTGTATGTCTTGATAATGTCACGGTTGGCCCCTTGCGGGCAAGTACCAAAGTTAGTCCTGATCCAAAGGAAAGGTGCGCCGGCAGGAGTTCTCTCCTTTGGATCTTCTGGTGCCGGAGGAGCCATGCCAATAAGGTCCTCCATCTGTCCACGCCGCCCATTAGAAGCTGTGTTCATACACAGTGGCTCGCCCTGAATAGGAAGTCCAAGGATCATGGAAACATCCTGAAGAGTAGGGGTCGTCTCGCCGGCCCTCAAGTGGAAGGTGTGCGTCTCCGACCTCCACCGGTCGACAAGGGCGGTGAGTGCCGCGGCGTTCATGTTCGGCCCCCACGGCTTACAAGCGTGATGAACGGGAGAAGACCGGTAGGCTGGATGAACTCCGTGTACCTCTCGTCATACGCCATATCTACTGTGCCATGGTAACGAATCTTCAAGGGGTGAAGAACCCTTCTCCTCTCCGTCATATGAAAAGCCCGGTGTTCCTTGTCATACTCATTATCTATGAGATACACCATCCTACATGTTTACATAAAACACCATATTATGAGCCATTCCTAACAAATATGAGTTATTCCTACGCAAATACTAGACATATGTAACACATTTGAATACATTTGAATGCACACGATAAAAACTATCATTATTTGTGACCATACATGTTCTAAATTTTGGTTCCACTAAAAAATATGAGCAACACATACATGAGAATATATCCAAAGAAGCCATCACACATACATCACATACATACATATACATACATAAGAATATGGATACATACATATCTAGGGTTCGTACACATACACATTCATTGAAATTTGATGTCTACGGTTTCAACAAATCTAGGGTTTCAACACATAGATACATGAGAATATGGATTTCAACACATACATGAGCACATGGATTCAAGTTCTAAGATTTTCATATCTAGGGTTTCATGTCTAAATTGAATTAAATCCGAGAAAATCATGGATGAAACGAATGAGATCGAGGGAGAATACCTTGATGAGGGGATTGAGAAGAGATTGGTCAGGCAGATCTGATGATTTGGTGGTGGATTTGGTGGGGGGGAGGGGGAGGAGGAGGAACCGCCGGCCGCCTTACAGGTCTTGAAGAAATAGAGAGGATATGTGAGGAAGGGTCGGGCTGGGGCGGCTCGGGCGCCACACATAAGTGGATGTATGGCGCCCTTCCGAGCGGCGCCACAGTTTCACCGTGTGGCGCCAATGGGAGCGGCGCCACACATGTCGCCACGTCAGATCGGTGTACACCTTAGCGTCGAGGACACCACGTCGGATGGGAGAGTGACGCCACACAAAATGGTTAGATGAGTGAAATAGTTTGCCGGAGGGTCAGTCTGTGCTATAGTTTCAAAAAAAAAGATTATTTTAGTATAAATCGCCAGATGTACATCTGGTAAAGACTGCAAAAGTTTTGTCAATCTGGTACTTTGCGCAACGAAATGAACGTAACCTGGTGGAAGCTGCAATTTCCCTCATTAATGGAGGACGCAGGCCGGCACTTGACTCTTCTCCTCCTCGTCTTGCTCTCTCCCTCCGTCCCCCGAAGTACTAACTCGCCGGAGAGGGGTTTTAATATCTGCGGAAGGGGAGCTTGTTTGATGCTCGGAGAAGCGAGCGCTGGCCGGAGTGCACCGTCTGGGGAGTGGAGCTCTCAAGCCTTCCGCACCGCGGCCGCCGGCGTCCACTAGACCCGAGGTACTACAGTAAGAATACTGGATCTTGCCCACGTCTTCCGCCTGGTTGCTCTGTCTGATTCCGCCCCCGCAGCTTGGCTGCTCCGGCGCGGGCCACCTGTTCGACGGAATGGCTGAGAGGCACGAAGACGCCGGAGTCAGGAACCCGGATCTGGACGGCGGCGAGGACTACATCGGCGCCCTCCCGGACGTGCTCCTCCAGCAGGTGCTGTCGCTCCTACCCTCTCGCGAGGCCGTACGGACGTGCGTGCTCGCCGCCCGCTGGCGCACGCTCTGGAAGTCCGTGCCCTCCATCCGTATCAACTCTGCCGGCGAGATATACCGCAACCCTCTGGCGCTGAGCATGTTTGCCAATTACCTGCTTCTCCTCCGCGACCGGACGGCCCTACATGAATGCGAGATCAACTCGTACTACGGCGGGGACACCGAGGAGGCGTTCCGCTACATCGAGCTCTGGATGCGTTATGCTGTGTCGTGCCAAGCTCGGGTGCTCCGGGTTCATGTCAAAAATGAGCTCAAGGACCTGTGTCTGTCAAACGTGTCTCTTCTCACCCAGCACCTGGCAAGGCTGGAGCTCTGCAGCATCGAGGTTGGGGGACGCTTCCTGGATTTTTTGGGCTGCCCAGCATTGAAGGTGTTAAAAATGGAGCATTGCAAGATAAACGCCGAGAGGATCTCGTCACTATCGCTAAGCCATCTCATCATCTGCTATGGAAGTTTTATAGCCAATGGCCGCACTCGCATCTCTGCCCCAAGTCTTGTTACCTTGGAACTAGATGAGTTTATGGGTTATACTCCTCTGCTTGAGCCTATGCCTTCACTGATAAGGGCATTTCTCAGGTTTGGAGAAACCTGCCTTGATCGTTGTGATAACGGTAATTTCTTTGGGGACTGTGGCAGTCAGTTTTGTGGTGGTTGCTCCTATAGTAAGTACTATTACGGCAATCACGATTGCGTGCTTCTTCAAGGTTTATCGGGGATCAAGAATTTAGAGTTAATAAGTCAATCTCAATTGGTATGCCTGCATTTTTCCTTACTACTGTACTGTTGTTCTTTGCCATCTGGTACACCTGTTCTTCAAATCAGTTTATGGTTCTTACCAGTTCTCACTTTAAATTGCTAGTGTACCCATAAAGACATGCATTTTTTAAAGAATTGGCTGTATGCTCTACTTGCAAACCTCACTAAACCTGAAACTTGAAAAATCAGTTGTGGGGTATAAACATCTGAATCTGCCAACACTTAAATCACCTATGGGAAAATAATAACCGCACAAAAACATATACATTTTAAATTAACACTTCTGAAATTGTATATTGAATAGTTCTTTAATCATCTACATTTTCTCCAGTTTATCGGCAGGATGGATTTTAAATGGCACGTTATGTTTAGCCAGTTGAAAACATTGTTGCTTAGTGAGTGGTGTATGGCTGCAGACTTCAGTGGACTAATTTACTTTGTCCAGCACTCGCAAGTTCTAGAGAGGCTTACCCTTCATCTTAAATATTATGAGGTATATGATACTCAAGAATTATAGATTTTTTTTCTTTGAAGTTATTTCCATGTGTTGTTGATTAATTTCAGTAAAATATTTTGTTTGCTGCAGGAAGAATCTGCGATCGAAACAGAAGAAAGCTACAACCCAAGGTCACGATTCTTGGTATCGAAGCATCTAAAGGTAGTTGAAATCAAATGTCGCAAGGAAGACGAAACAATTCACCAGATTGTAAAGATCCTTGGTACCCATGGAGTACCTCCTGAGCGCATTAACATCAAGCCGAATTTCCATGATTATGGCCTCGGGTGTAAGTAACTAACTACACATTTTACTATATTATGTTTATGGAATATGCATGCATGTCCTTCAATTAGCATTGGGAAAATTATTGATTAATTTAGAAAATTTAACTTTGAACTTCGCATTACTTAAAAATTGGAAAAGTAAGCATCCATCATTTAGTGAATCTAGAAATGAGGAAGTTTCTATTGGACTGTTACGTCACATCCACCTAACATATATCAGTAAATATCTAAAGCTAAGCTCTAGCATCATTTGGACTTAATTTACCATTTGTGCTACTTATCATGAATACCCAATATCAACCTTATTGACCCCATCTCTCAGGCAACAACTACAGCCACGTCAGGTGCTTGTTGGCTGTTATATCATGCCTATATTGTTGTCACTTGTGAGAGGATAATGTTTGATTAGCATAGCAATCACAGTTATGGACCAAATTAGTCCATATTATATTATATTATTATAATGAGATAGTTGTCAATTAATAGAGCGCCTGTCTAGCATTCACATAACTAGAACAAGCTTTTATGTGGGCCAATCATCCAATTGAGTTTTATATAAAATATTTTCTGCATTTAGTGTGGCCTTTCCATTTCTGTGATTGTACCTTCCCATTTTTTGGTGTGGCCTTTCATAACTTGCATCTTTTATTCTTTATACAGGTTTCAGTTTTGAGTAAAAGTAGTTCAGCTAGTCAACTAGTATCTTGCTCATTTGCACTGAATGCCACTAAATTTGGTGCCGTGAGGTTGCTGTGTTCTGTCTACCGGGGTTGGATCATGCGCCTCTCTCTTCCTTTCTGAAGAACTCAATATAGAATTTCTTATGTGAGTTGCTTGGATGCACTAGTTTACATCTATATAGATTTCTTGTTTCATGAACTTGATATCTGGTCTGAACGGATTTCCGTCTTGGACATCTGAGTTTTAGTTAGTTGTTTCAGGACTTATCTAGCACTATAACTTATGTTGATATGTATTGTACTATGAAGTAAACTTTGATGATGCTTAAAGATGTTTTGCAGACTATGTATTTACCTGAAAATATTTGGCAACGCTCAGGGGATGCGAATAGATTGGAGTTCTTTGGTGGATAGTAATTCATGGGAAAATATTGAACACTTAAAAAAATCTATTTTTATTTTTTGACAGTGTACATATTTGTGTCTTTTACATGTCTGCAAATTTTCTTGTAGAGAAAACATGTCCTGTGTTGTGGAAAAATATTACACTGTAAAAAGCAAATTCGGAGCACAAAATTATCTTTTTTGCACAGGTTACAAAAAATATAATATTTTCTTTATACTTTGTGGGAACATAGGACATGAACATGTAGATGTGATAATTTTCTATGTATTCTTTTATATGTAAAAAAGCCTTTATAAAAGCAGGAGCATATGCTCTTGGGCACCGTTTTGAATTTCCAAATCTTAGACATATAATAAAATGCAGAAACATTTTACTACATGATTTCATCGATAGAAAGAGTGGAGTTGAAAAGGTACAGGATACTACATGAACCACTACTAGAAAATTGCCTGTTAGTGGTGCACCTAAAATGGTTGACGTACCATGGTGCGCCACTCCTATCACACCACTGGTAAGTGTTAGTAGGTGCGCCACTAACTAACAATTTGGTGTGCCACTGTTAACCCTTCTTAGTGCGCCACTACTAATCTTTATAGGGTGTTAACCCTGCTTAGTGCGCCACTACTAATCTTTATGATGCGCCGTTAGTAAATTTTGAAATTTGAATCTGGATCCAGATCTGGATCCAGCACCATGTTTTCGTGATTTTTTTGCTCGTCGTTTTACTTGTTTTTGTTTTTTTGAATTACTAGCAAAAGAGCCCGTGCTTTGCACCGGGAGAAAATAAGAGGAAGAAAATAAGTTTAACATATACTAATGTATTGTAAAGGAGAAAAGATTTGATTTTATTCATGTCTTATTGGTCTAGTTGTCTAGTATAATAAAACATAAATTAATTTTATTTCCATAAAGTAGTTTCATCGTTAAAATTAAATTAATGACTAAATATTTTATTTGGTAATAAAAAATCTGATTAGGTATATGTATTTAATAGAAACCATATTTTCAATCTCCTCAACCTTCAAACCATGGCATGTCAAACAAATCATCCCGGAGTTATGGTGCACGCTTTCAGTGATAGTTCTCCTCCGGGCGGCACAAATTTCACATCGAGAAAAGGAAAATCATAGCTTTATGTAATCAACTTGTACATTGAACCAGTAGGATGATTCATAGATGCTATCACTGGCGGATCTAGGAATACAGATTTATGGGATGGTACAGATTAGATCATCTAGGAATAAAGATTTATGGGATGGTACAAATTAGATCAAAATTTTGCAGGTAGCAATGGTAAGTTTACTATTAAAATGGTGCACAAAAAATCAAAATTTTAGGATACAAAAAATAAAACAGCCAAGAGGACCGAAAAACAAAAAAAATCTTTATAAAGATGAAGTGCACGTGCGTTGCTACGGTTTATTAACTAAATATTTTATATGTCACCAATTCACCATGAATTTCACTATATAAATCATGGCGCATTGCTACAAATATAAAATACATCTTGTTTTCAACTATGTCTCTACTTTAATGTGGTTATTCTATCATGCACAATGCAATGCATATTAATTAGATTTATATAGACGCTAAAATATAATATTTTCTCTATATATATATATATATATATATATATATATATATATATATATATATATATATATAGATAATATTATATTTTAGCGTCTATATATATATATATATATATATATATATATATATGGGAAATAGGCAGATGCCCACATGGCTAGCTACCCATGGGGTCCTAACCGTTGATATACACACTTGATGATATAGGGAGCACATTATTTGGTAGCACGATGCTAACTCCTCGTCAAACGCCGTTACGCCAGCCAACTAGACTCACATCCCTTTTTCACGTGTTTGGCAGATGCTGCCATCATTTAGCATCCCCACTATCTCGAAGCCAGCAGAGTGGTTCATGGGCCGCCAGGGACATCACAAGCAACGAACAGGTGTGGGGTTGATGGTGGTGGTGGTCAACGGCGCGGCAGCGTCGACGTCCGTTGAGGCGGCCGGCGCAGCAGCGTCACCGTCCGTTGAGGCGGCCGGCGCGCTGGAGGATGCCATAGATGGACCATGGCTCGGCTGTTCGAGATCTCCATCTGGATCTGCTTGCTCTTTTTCTGCCTTTTTCCAATTGATTTTTGCAGTGATATGGATCCACACGTTTTCCTGGTTCTCTCTGATGTTCTTGGGTTTCTTCTCCAGCTCATAAATATTAGCAACGCTGGATCTAGTATTTTTTGCATGATACTTCATGCGATCTGTGATGTCACTGAACCTGATCCAGATCCAATCAGTTGATTTTTCCACTAGAATTGCTTCCCGCGGTGTTGATTATTTTGTACATGGTGTGTACCTAATCCAGATCCATTCAGTTGGTATTTTTGTAATACATGATGTGTACCCGATCCGTATCCCATGTTCATACAGATAAAGGGTCCAAAATATGAAGCAAAAAAGCTTCGTTCTTCCTTTTTTATTGAGACTCTTTGATTTGTTTTGTTGGAATAAATATTTACCAAGATGCAGATCCTTTCCAGAAGATTTTTTTTGGGTACGAATCCATCATGCAGATCATAATTGTTTTGGCTTCAAATGGATCCAATTTTTTCATGTGCTAGTTCTATGCCTAATTTTTTTTGCTTCGGTTTAGCACTAGCACTTTAGCAGTAGGTGGCTTTGCTTCACATCCTTTTCTCCGATCAGTTTCTAGGTAGATGTTTGCGTTGCTGTTTTTTGGGATTTGAGGGAGGAGCAGCTGCGTGTCGAGAGGCGGCGCAGGTCAAGAGGCAGCGATGAGCTTCCTTTTTCTCTGTCGATTTGAGTCCCTGCTGACTGTAACATGGAGGAAGGCCGATGGCCGTGTCAATGGGCTAGACGGGTAGCAGGGGCGCGGACTGAACTTGATGCTCAATATCCATGGCCCCTCCCTATCATGTTTCCACATCTACTTATTGCAAATCCTTTAGACATTTTGGATGCGGCACATGCTCGGCAGTGGAGACTCGGTTTGGTTTTATCCGTTCTGTGAAGGATTCTCGAGCTAAACTGATATGATTTGATTTGTTGTATATGTGATAGATTTTTCAGCTCTTTTGGTTGATGCCATTTTAATTGAACTTTATCGTATCGATCAGTGAGGTTCAAGTTTTTCATGTGTTTCCAATCCAAATTCTGTGTTGATTTTTTGCACCTGTTCTTGTTGAGATTACTTTCTTTTTAGACCTGTATTTCAAGGATCTTGAGGGAACGGCGGCGGCAAGGTCCTGATTTGTTTAGAGTTTGTGTATTGCCCCCGTGTCTTATCTCCAGTGGCTGCACTTGTGTCATTACAATGATTCAAATTGGGCTGATGATTTTAGATTCCAATCGTCTGATTCATGTGATGAACCACCGGTTGGATCTTGCCACCATGGATCTTCTTATCTCCCTTTTTTTGACAGTAATTTTGAGATCCAATGGTTCTTGCATAGAGGTTTTCCGAATTGTTTTCAGGTTTCTCTAGATCATGTAATTGCGTTGGATGGTAGAACAAATTTGTCTATGTCATATATTTTCATTGATATTAGAGCAAATTGTAAAGAACCGTCCCCAGATTTGTTCTTGCAAAGCACCGTTTCTTTCAATAGTAGAAAAAGAAACACTCAAAAAAATAGTAGAAAAGGTGAATCTGCTTCTTGTGATTTTTAGAGTGGAGTTTTTTACCCAAATTATGAATTTGGTCGGCATTGCATTCATTTTAGAGATCGTTGTCGATGGACCACTTTTTTAAATCAGATACTATGTGCAATTGAAATGAAAAAAAAAGTGCAAGCTCAGAAATACAGACTTGGAGACGCCGATGCGGGATCCTGGCCATTCCCGTTGACCCGCCCGCGACTGTGTTTCCCCATCCAGATCCCATGGTCCGTGAATGGCGTGTTTCTCGACTAGATTGTTGTAAAAGGATGCTTGGCTAGATTCAGCTTTGCTCGTTTGAGCTATAGGCCCCACGAGAAGAACACCGCTCCCTTGCTTTTGCGAGAGAGGCAAATTATGATTTCGTTTCAAATAAAAATCAGAATTTGTGGAAATGCATCCTGGATTCTTTGACGGAGTACCGTCGTTGATCCGTCGCAAAGCTTTTATCTTCGGTGCATGGTACGCATCCTTTTCGATTTTGGCTCATGAACTGCATGTTGAACAGCCGTGCGACAACATAGGTGCAGCTAAAAAATGCGAATCCAACGACCAGTCCAATGGTTGATGCAACACAGTGATATGCGCTACATAGTTACATGCGTTAGGACGACGTGCACTCTGATTTCTCTCACCAAAATAAGCATGCAGATATCCCTGTCAAACGAGTAGCAGTCGTGCGGCAATAAAGCTGAAGCTAAAATTCATACGAACGACAGGTCCATTGTTTGTACCAACACGGTGGCATCCACTACGCTGAGAGCAAACCGGTTGACAAAAAAAAGCCGCCCCACGGGCTCTACGACACAGCTTCATCCAAATAAGCACGTCGCGCCGATGCTGTTGCATGCATCTTTCGTCAGTCGGGAGGCATGCATGTGTCTGTTGCCACCAAGGCAGTACGCAAGCTAGTGCATGCACCCGGACGGTGGGCTAACAGCGTTTGCTCCACACAAATGTCCAGCGAACCAATCTGCTTGGCTCAACCCACATGCTCCCCATATCCAACGGTGCTAAGCCTATGGGTAGCTAGCCATGTGGGTAGAAAATCCGCGTCGATATATATATATAGGGTTACACTATTTTGGAACCGGTGCTCAAAATAATATTCTGAGCACCACCGGTTTGTATAAGGGCCCGATCGTGCGAAAAGCAGCACGAAACAACTCGCACACAAAAGCAGCACCGACAGTTTCCCCAACCTCCCGCACGATCTGCCGCGCATGCCGCCGGCCCCTTTCCCGCGGGCCGCCGGCTTCTTCCCCGTGCGCCGCCGGCCCCTTTCCCGCGCGCCGCCGGCTTCTTCCCCCGCGCGCCGCCGGCCCCTTTCCCGCGGGCCGCCGGCTTCTTCCCCCGCGCGCCACCGGCCCCTTTCCTGCGGGTCGCCGGCTTCTTCCCCCGCGCGCCGCCGGCTTCTTCCCCGGGGCGGCGCTGGTCTCCCTCAGCCCACCCAGGCGCTCCTCCGCCGCCCTACGCGCACCTCCTCCCAGGCTCCCAGCGCCTTGCAAGGCGACCTCTCCCCTGCAGCGCCAGGTTCGTGCGCTGAGCTCCTGCTATGGTGTCGGCGCGCGCGTGTCTCCGGTATACCTCCGTAGGCCATAGGCCCTTCTTCCCCCGGCCTCCTGCTCGCTGCTGCAGGTGACATGGCTGATGGCACCGCCTCCCAAGGTCCCCGCAACGATGCAGGTCACTGTGGTGTGCCCCTGATTTCTACCTGGTCCGCTACAGTATCTAGAGAGAAGGCTCCACTGGCTACATCGCAGCGTTGGACAAAGAAATCTCCTGTACAGGCCATCGTGAACAGTGATGCGTGGTTGGATCTCAGCTTGGTTGTGCATGTGTCACAGCGAGAGAAATAAGGAAGTACAATTCAGCTGCAACAAACAAGTATACGTATTGTATTGAGAAGTTCAACTGTTCTTGTGGCATGTCTGAATCCGCTATCGATTTTGCTTCTTGCCCCAGCAACTCCCTGTGACAAGCTAGCAGTAATACCAATATATGAAAAGCAGCAGGAGCAAGAGGAGCCGCATGTAAGGAACTGAACGGGCTATTTGTTTGGGTATTTTATCTCACCTTTTTTTGGATTATCGTGGATAAAAAGCCTCAAAATTCTTATCTCTGTTTATCTATTCGGCAGTTTAGACATCTGAGAAAACAAGTGCAACCTGATCATGGTGATGTTTTCTTGATTTGCATGTGCTACTTGGCTTGGTTGGATATGCAATGTATTCATGTGAAGAAATGTGGAAGTAGTAAGGTCCTCTGTTAAGTGTTTTGCTTCAGATTACCTGCGTAACTTCAGCATTTTGATGTGCCTTTTTGCAGTGTGTTTAGATAGTCCCACTCCTGATGAGCCGGAAGAAGGTACATGACCCTGGCCCTCTATCGTGTTGCCAAAATTACCAACAAGATAGAATTTCTTGATTCAGACTTAGCTTATGTGCTCCTGTACAGCAGTCTGAACTCTGAACCTGAATTTAAAACATAGCTGTTTCATACTCCAATGCATGCAGCAAACATATATGCATTAGTTCTTTCTGTATTATAGAGTGTTGTATCCTTCAATTCTGAGATCTAGCTGGCAACTAGCTACACATGTACTGTTGATTTCTCTGTTCTGAATGGAGCAACTTCTGTGCAGATACACTTGCTGAATAGATATACATGCCAGGCTTTACACAATGTAAGATATGTTAATCTATGCTTTCTCAAACAGAAGATGATTTGTATTATACACTCTGCTTTCCATTACGATTAAGTAAATAGTTCATTGATTCAGCAGGGCTGCATTCCAGCGTCAGGTGACGTCAATGAGAAGGAGACGACATCCGGCGAGGCAACGTCCATGTGGAGCAGCCGGCGGCATCCGGCGATGTCCGTGTGGAGCAGCCAGCGTTCGGCGACGTCCGTGTGGAGCAACCGACGTGTGGCGACGTCCGTGAGGAGCAGCCTGAGGGAAAGCCGACGTCCAACTCATCAATGAGAAGCAGGCGAACGTCCGGCGACGTCCATGAGTAGCAGCCAGCGCCGGCGATGTCCGTGAGGAAAAGCTGACGTCCTGCGACGTCAAGGACAAGCAGACGAATATCCGTGAGGAACAGCATACAAGCAGACGGCATCCAGCGACACGTTTAATATACTGTTCCGCGTGTGGTCTTTCATGTACGGAAGTATTACTAGTGTGGAGCTGATGGGTTTAAGTTGGCAGGCGGGTAGCCGCTAAACAAGAGTGTATTATACAGCCATTTAGCCGTGTCCCGTTCAATTCAAGCGGTACAATGGGTCACTTGGTGGGCCACTGTGGACGTGACCACTTACACACCGACTTAGGATGATGTTCACAAAACTTGAATAAAATTGTGCATAGAAAGTTCAATTGGATAGATGTTGCAACTGCGCAACTTTGGTTTGCCACCCGAATTTCTTCTTGACTCATTTGGCACTTCAAGGAAATAAGAAAACAAGTATGCTCAGACCAGTAGATGCGATCAGTGGGAGTAGCTCAAACACATAGTCACTGGGATTTAGGGATGTAGGGAGCGCACGTTCAATTCCTTCGATGCAAGGGCCATAACGGGAACAGTCGACGATGGCCGACACTATTGTTCTCTCTCCCCATCTCCTCTTTATATCTCGTTTCTCTTGCCTTATCTTGGACCTATTTTTACCGGCAGTACAAAGAAGTAGCAACAAACAGTACGATTAAGACCTTCTTTAATTATCATCGTGTCATGCCAAAAATAAAATAAAAAACATTGCAGCATATCCTTCCGAGAAAAGTAGGGTCGGAAGTACGAGTGCATCGCTTTGACAAGTAGAAGTTTATAATGCCTGAAAGTTCACATAGTCAATATTGTAAGTCCAAACAAAAAAGTAGAAGTTTATAATGCCTGAAAGTTCACATAGTCAATATTGTAAGTCCAAACAAAAAAGACGTTAAAATTTTCTATCCCCGGCGTCCAGGCTCCTGCCGCCGCCCTCTTCTATCCCCGTCTTCTGCTCTGAGCTGCCGTTACGGGCACCCACCACCGCCGCCACGGGCCCCTACCACCATCGCATGCCCGTACCTCTATCGCTGGAGGCACCTACCACCGCCACCGTGGGCCTCTGCGTGGAGGACGATGATGTGCAACACAACAAAGTATGGAGCAATAACAGAGACAGTACACCCACTTAACATACGAAGTACAAGAAAACTGACAAAATCCAAATGTACAAAAAACAAAATGATCTCTTCATCCACGAGGAAGTTCGAATACTTGACGTTGATAAGTAACCATTCGGCATGAACAGTACACCCATTAAATATATCAAGTACAGGAAAACCAATAACAATCCAAATGTACGAAAAATAAAAATAATAACATTACGACACGTGCCCATCTTAGATTCACCGACCTGCACCCTTGCTCCCCGCCGGACCGAGCCGCCGCTGGAGCAGCCATCCGCCGACACCGCCGCGGGCTTCCTTGCGCCGCTAGACGCCGCCGCGATCTCCCTCCCGCCCGCTCCCGTGGCCTTGCGTCCGCCCCGTTCTCCCTCCTCGCAGGCTCTTCCCCATCGATAGCTCCCGCCGGCGAGATTCAAGGCGCGCCGCCCCTCGTGGCCACCCACTCCTCCGCCCAGCCCCCTCCTCGGTTCCCCTTCATGAGGAAGTGCAAGAAAACTAAGAAAATCCAAATGTACAAAAAAAATCTCGCCATCCACGAGGAAGCTAAAATACTTGTCGACGAGAAGTACAACATTTCGATGCAAGCATTACACCCACTTTATATAGGAAGTAAAAGAAAACCCACAAAATCCAAATGTAGAAAAAACAAAAATAATCCCGTCATCTGCGAGGGAGTTCAAATACTTGATGCTGAGAAGTAGAACCATTCGACACGATAAGTACAACAACTTAATACAGGAAGTACAAGAAATCCGACAAAATCTAAATGTAAAAAAAACAAAATAATCATATCTTCTGCTGGGAAGTACAACCAACGATTCCAAGAAGTACATGCGGTAACTAGAGGAAGTACAAGAGGTAAATAGGGGAAGTACAAAGTGTTCACATAAAATTTTATCGGTTTTTCTGAACAGTTTTGTGAAACTGCAGCGAGAAGTACAACCGTATTGCCCGAAAAGTACAGGATCATGTCGAGGAAAGTTCAATGCTCTATTTTTGTGAAGGACCAAAAACCAAATATAGAAAAAATAAAATAATCCCATCATCCCGTGAGGAAGTTCAAATAATCGATGAGGAGAAGTACAACCATTCGACACAAGCAGTACGTACACTTATGATAGGAAGTACAAGAAAACCGACAAAAATCCAAATAAAAAAACAAAATAATCCCGTCATCCGTGAGAAATTTCAAATACTTGACGATGATATGTACAACTATTCCACACGAGCAGCACAAGTGCTTATTATAGGAAGTACAAGAAAACCGACAAAATCCAAATGTAGTAAAAACGAAATAATCCCGTCACCCCCAAGGAAGTTCAAATAGTTGATGACGAGAAGTGCAACCATTCTACACGAGCAGTACAAGCACCTATTACAGGAAGTACAAGAAAACCGACAAAATCCAAATGTAAAAAAACGAAATAATCCCGTCACCCTAGGGGAAGTTTAAATAATTGACGGAGAGAAGTACAACCATTTGACACCAGTAGTACACCCACTTAATATAGGAAGTACAAGAAGACCAACAAAATCCAAATGTACAAAAAACAATAATTATCCCATCACTTGTAAGGAAGTTCATATATTTGACAATGAGAAGTACAACCATTCGACACGAGCAATAAACCCACTTAATATAGGAAGTACAAGAAACCCGATATAGTCCATATTTAGGAAAAAAAAAATCCCATCGTCTACGAGGAAGTACGAGCAGCGATTCCGAGAAGTACATGCAGACACAACAGTAAGTACAAGCGGTAATTACATCAATAAAATACCCCCACACAAGTTCACATAGCAACGTTGTGAAGTTCAAATATTAGGATCCAGGAAGTACATAATCTCTTAAATAGAATATAGGGACAATCTAAAATTATCATTTCGAAGCACACATGCTAGTTTTTGTAAAACGCACTAGCATCAAAACATTTCCAAGAAGTACAACCACGAAGGCCAGGAAGTACAAGGACATGTCACGGGAAGTTCAGATGCGCGTGGTTGTGCTGAGCATTTTGTGTGGTGAAAATTATAGCTCTATTTGACTGAATACTTTCATGAAACCGCACAAAGAAGTACAACCGTATTTCCCGATAAGTACAAGTTCATGTCGAGAGAAGTTCAACGCTCTGTTTTTACGGGGCGGAAATCTATTGTCCAAATCTCATCGATTTGATCACCAACCACTTCAATCGTTGTCACCAAAAGCTTTATATGGTAGAATATATGTCTAATTTCATTACCTACAACATTTACAACGAATAAATGGATCTAAGCCATCAAATTCAAACCATTATCCCACAAAATATACCGGAAACATGATTTGAAAACTTCTAAGATTAGTTTTAAACCGTTCGGATTTGGCAAAAATGGTAAACACAAAAAAGATGCGCCATTTTGACATCTTTCCAACCGTATATCATTTCCATTGTTTAAATATTCCAAATGGAAATCGCGGGGAAATCATTTGATGCCCGTCACATAAATCGGGCGGAGAGTAATTCGATTTATTCTCTTAAACTGTAAGGAATTAGAGAAAATAATTCGAATAAGAAAGTTGCGCCTACTCCATAGCTTTCCAACGCCATATCATTTGCATCATTCCGACAAACGGTTGAAAAAATTCATCCAAATTACTGTCCGCTCGTTTTTGAGTACGTCCGAATTTCGGTATTTTCAAAATTAATCAAAAACTGTGAGGATTTTGAAAAAACTTAAAACATGAAAAAGTTGCGCAATTTCATTATCTTTCCAACGGTATATCATTTGCACAGTTTCGATAAGCGATTTGAAAATCGAACTAAAAGTTCGTTTTCTGGCCATATAGAAGCGTTTTCGTATTTTAAAAATTAAATTTAAACCATGCAAAATCTGTGAAAAGTGTTAACATGAAAAAGTTGCGGTTTTTCATTATCTATCCAACGGTATATCATTTGCATAGTTCCGACAAATGGTTGAGAAACTCGAGGTATAATCAGTACCTCTGAAGAAAACGGGAAGTTCAGGTAAGTTCGACAGAAAGTTGAACCCTGTTATCCGAAAAGTACAACCTTGTGTTCAGGAAAGTACAAGTCGGTGCTCAGAATATTATTCTGCAATCGGTTGCAGAATAGTGCTGGTATATATATATATATATATATATATAGGTCTGCTATTCTCGAACCGGTTCGAGAATAACCTTTTCTGAACTTCCGCGTGTTTTCCTAGTGAACTTCTCGACGGAATACCAGAATTGCATGTTCGTGCGGACATTATTTTCATGATGATTTTCAAACCGCTTATCGGATTGATGCGTATAATATACCGTTGGATTCGCACGGAAATTTCGCAACTTTTTCGTGTTCATTGTTTTCCCAAATTCTACATTGATTAAAACTAATTTGAAATATAAAAAACAACGTTTTCGCGGATTTCTCTATTTTTGTACAGTTTTGGGGTTCCAGTTTTCAAACCGTTTATCGGAATGATGCGTATGATATGCCGTTGGAAAGGTGCTGACTAGGCGCACCTTTTTCATGAAGAACACTTTTCTAAATTCTTTACAGTTTAAGAGCAGATTTGAAAATACGTGATTACGTTTTTCGAACTTCTCGGTTTTTCGAACTGTTTTTTGGGGCTAATTTCCGAACCACTTATCGGAATTTTCCAAATGATATTGCGTTGAAAAGATATTGATTAGGCGAATCTTTTTCATGTTGAATGTTTTTCCAAATTCTAAATGGTTTTAGTTTAATTTCAAAAATACATAAAAGTGAAGATAACGCCGACACAAGAACATTTCGAAATTGGCTCATCTAGATTGATTAGGTGTGGCATTGCGATATGTTGGAGTATTAGTAGAGTTATATTAGTGCTAATTGTAAGTTGAGTTGGTCGATTTGCGCAATCGGTGGTTGTACGGACGATTTCTATGCGTATGATTTCCGTCCAGAAAAACAGAGTGTATGAGGTGCTCGAATATAGAAGTGAACTTCCTTTATATCTGTTAGTGAACTTCCGATCGCGGTATAAAAGTTTCTGGCATGTAATAAAATTATAGCGAACTTCTGTGGATGTGAACTTCTTCTCCCTGAATCTGAACTTCCGACGGACTTCAATATTGTACAAGGCGAACTTCCAAAACTTTGGTCTAGTTTGAAGTGAACTTGAGAAAATATAGCGAACTACCGTCGCATCTCGCACTATCCGAACTTCCCCTTCTCTCGCATCTGAACTTCCGTACGGACCTCAACATTGTAAGAGTGAACTTCCATTTCAAATATGAACTTCTATACGGGGAGTGAATTTCCGTATGGAGGTAAATGAACTTCCCCGCGGTGGCAAGTGAACTTCTGAAAATATTGCGAACTTCCACATGTTTGAATTGAACTTCCGAGTTGTTTTGTCTTTTGTTCGAAGTGAACTTCCCAAAATAATGTGAACTTCTATATTTTTGTGTTCGAAGTGAACTTTTCGATTTTCATGTTTAGTTATGCAGCAGTCTTCTGAACTTCGAATTCGGTGAAGTGAACTTCACCAATCTGCGAAAGTGAACATCTAAATTTAGGCGGATGTGAACTTCCCATTTTTGAACTCTAGAAAAAATTTCTAAACTTCTGAATTTTGCGAGTGTGAACTTCCAAGTCTTTGCAGATGTGAACTTCCTGATTTTTTGAAATCTGGAGAATTTCATAATTTTAAAAATTTCGTGTATGTGAAACATCCAAGTTCCGTAGATGTGAACTACCGAGTCTTGTAGATGTGAACTTCCTGATTTTTTGTACTCTAGAGATTTTTGTACTCTCGGTCTGGTTGGGCGCCGCCGAGGAGCTGGGAAGCGAGGCGGGAGGTAGACTCCCTGGGGCGACAGTGGCGCCTCCGGCGATTGGTGGGGACGGCGGGGGCGTGTGCGTGGCAGGGTGGTGGGGCGGTGGAGGTCGTGCGCGGCTGCAGTGACGGGGCGGCGGAAGCTGCGCGCGTGCGAGTGGTGGGGGCGGCGGTCGCGCGGCGCGCAGCAGTGGTGGGGGCGGCGGTTGCCAGGCGGCAAGGTGGTGGGGCGGCGGTCGCCGGGGCGCAGCGAGTGGTGGGGGGCAGCGGTCGCCGGGGGCCGCAGCAGGTGGTGGGGGCGGCGGTCGCCGGGCGCGGCAGTGGTGTGGCGGCGGTCGCCGGCGCGCGGCGGCGGAGTGGGCGGCGGCAGCCGGGGCGCGCGGCGGTGGTGGGGAGGCGACGCGCGCGGGGAGGTGGGAGGCGCGCGGGGCGGAGGTGGGTTGCGCGCGGGTTGGGAGGTTCGCTTGCCGAGTTGGTTTGGGGGGTTCTAGAATAGCTATTCTAGAACAACTCTTAAGGGGGGTTCGAGAATAGTTGGGCTCTATATATATATATATATATATATATATATATATATATATATATATATATATATATAAAACTTTTATAATTTAGATGGTTAAATTTATTTCATCGTAGATATTGGTGTCTAATTTGGATTTTTTACATTACCAAAATAGCTTTCTTAGAACAAAAAAAAACTTCTTCTCTGTTATAATGAAAAGAAAGTGTATGTTTTAGTTAGGTAACTTTAAGATAGTTTTACCTGGAAAATACTTTAAGATGGTTTACGAGATCATAAAAGTGTAAAAAAGAACTTTAAGATGGTTTATATAAATCTCTCCTGAGAGTCGGACATGTCCATTTTCCGGGTTTTTTTTTTTGAACAAGCATTTTCCGGTTAAATAGGTTCTTATTGGCAGCTGAATTCCTTTTGCTTCGGCCCAATCCGTAAGCTGCAAGGAGCTAGTGGCAACCACGTCTGTCCTTGGCCTCGCAATCTGAAGATGAAAGTCCACCGTGGCAGCACTCCACGACGCCGGCTGTTCCTGTTCTGGCGCTCTGCGGCTCGGCGCCGTTCGCTCCCCAGCTCTGATGCTTGGGCTCGCCGGCCGCTTCGTCGTTGTTGGGCGGTAGCAGCTGCAGCACACATTCAGCAAGTCAACGCATACCTTACTGCTCATGTATCCCCTTGCATGAGACACCGCCGGAGCAGATAACGAGTTTCACATCCTCCTCCTCCCGTCACGACGGTCGTATGTGCTGCCTCACGACGCCCGTCCGCGCCGCCTCACCTGAAGAGCGTGGGGTCTCGTGGTGGCCTCCTCACCGCCCTTTCGCAGCTGCTCTGGAGCAAAGCGGCGGCGCTATAGTAGCGAGCCACGGGATGGCGTGGGGAGGGTGACTGAGGCGCCGGAGACGCTTGAGCCAACGCGAAACTGTAGCAACTAATCGGGAGTAGGAATTTCAGAATCCAATTGCACAGAGAGAAATTTTGTATCGTGAATTGAGGATTTGGGGATCTGCGGCCGCGTTTCCCAGCGGGAGGTAGAGGGGATCCAAGGCGAGCGACAATGTATGACTTGCCAGGTGGGGTCGTGGCCTTCGTCAGGAAGGGCGTGCAATGTCCGGTGCGTCGTGCTGCCTTGATGGCGAGCGTCGTGCGTGCGCAGCCATCTCCGTGATGGGGGCGGCGATACCGCCGAGATGGTTGACGGCGATTTGGGGAATAGACAGATGGCCCCGTGGTTTTTTTTTCGAACCGGTATCTTCACTTAACAATGGCATTGGTGGGTAATTTGAGTGTTTGTAGAGGGGCAAAATCGGAAATAAAAATAACGAACGACGGAAACAATCCTCCCTTTATTATTAGGTATAGGTATAGATTTGTTCCGCTCATCTAGCACCAATTTTTTTGCTCTTTTGTTTTTCCAATTAGAAGGGCCATGAGAGAGGTTGGAGAATGGAGAAGAGAGGGAGGAGAGGATGGAAAGGAAAGAGGATGGTGAGGAGAGAAGAGGATGGAGAATGGATGAGAAGAGATGAGAGAAGAGGAAGGAGGAGAGGAGGGTCGCTGGAGTGCTTGGAGGAGAGGAGGAAGGGGCGCTGGAGTGGAGCAGAGGAAGGATGAGAGGAGGAAGGGGCACTGGTGACATAGGAGGTTTGCGATTCTAAGCGGGCTATGATGGCCTTTTCACGCGCAATTTGTTGAGTCGTCATCTTGCTTAAAGCATTTTCAGCGACATGGAGCCTTTTCCGAAGATCTCTAACAGAGGCAGCGTCTTGCTCAGCTTTCTTCCGAGCTTTTTCGCTTTGATCAAGTTTGACAGCAAAATCATCAGCGTGTTTGTTAGCTTTGGCAAGGACCTCTGGCGGAAGGAGAAGTTGTAGGAATGTTAAGTAAAAATACAATACAGTCTAGTCAAGGCTGCAGGAAGCAAGGTTTACCTTTCAAATATTCGACAGTATCACGGTACCCAATAAATTGAGTACCGAGATTGATCAAATGTTTCATCAGAGGTTGCAAAGAGAAAGTCCACAGATAATATCAAATGGGAAAACCTCGACAAACGATAAACAATATAGGTGCAAGAAAACTTACATCATCCAAGGAAGGAGTCGTCGAACTCCCAGCCAAAAAGTCGTGGCTCTCGCCAAGCCCAATCCTTGGTTTTTTCGGTGAAGGAGCTCGGGGGCTGGCGACCGGAGTCGACATTTCCCTATCTTGATGGCGGCAAGGTGAAGGTTCCTCAGCAGCACGCCATGCTTCCGAAAGAACCAAAGTATTCAACGTGCTCGTCGGAGCCGTCATATTAGCAGCAGGTTCTCCTTCTTCCTCGCCACTATCAAGGAAGAAAAGTGAGAATGTTCACACGAAATATGCAACCATATGAAGCAGCGTAACTTACGAGCTAACGATAGCATCCTCGTAAGGGCAGAAGCCACTTTCCTCCTCGGGGGAAGTTTCCTCGATAGGTGACCCACTGGGTTTTGAGGTGCCGGAATCCTCGACTTCACCCCTTTTTCTCTTGTTCCTTGGAGAAATAGCGGAAGGAGGAGAGCGTGCTGATTCAGAAGCTTCTGATTTAGTCTCTTTCTCGGAGGAAGCCGTGGATTTGTTAGATGCATCGACTTCACTCTCGAAAGGAGTAGATTCTTGCGGGTCGTCATGGACAATGGCTCGTTCTTCTACTTCTCCGCCTTCGCGAAGGGGAGGAAGAGAAGCCGAGACTTGATGGTTCTACAGGGACAAGTATATAACCAAATACACAAAACATAAACAATATAGAGTAGTCGAAAAAGAGAAGAGCAACTCGAAGGAAATGTCATTTAACTTGGGAAGGGGGTGGCTGCCGTTGTATGGCTCCACCCGACAGGAGGTTGGAACCTCATCTTTCTTGCTCAACGAAGAAAAGCGTCGAATAAGCTTTTCCAGGTCCTTCACGGCAAGGTCCTTGGAAATGCGATCAACGTCTTCCTTGCCAGCATACATCCAAAGAGGATTTTTGCGAGCCTGCAGAGGCTGCACCCTGATCCTAAGGAAATATGCGGTAATCTGAATACCCGACAGTTCTTTACCGTGGGTATTCTGGAGTTGGTGGATGCGTTTCATCAAAACATCGGTAGCCGTTCTTTCTTCGGCAGAAGCTTCAGCGTCCCAGGACCGGCGTCTGATGATTTTGCGGCACCATCAAAAGGAGCAATGTTGTATTCTTGATTGCCAACAGATTCATCTTTGATGTACAACCACCTCTTACGCCATCCTTGGACGGAATCGGGGAACTTGACATCAAAGTAATCTATGTCGGGTCGGACGCAAATGCATACGCCGCCTACATTATAAACAACGCTGCGAGAGTTGTTGCGTTGGAGATAAAAGATACGCTTCCACGGGCCCCGATGGGGATGGGTCCCGAGAAAGCATTCGTAGAGTGTGATAAAGAGGGAGATGTGGAGGATGGAATTTGAGGTAAGCTGGTGTAGCTGAATCCCATAAACAAATATAATTCCACGAAGAAATTCATGGACGGGGGTGGAGAGACTGTGGATAAGATGGTCAAAGAAGGTTACCCGATATCCGATTCGAGGCTTTGGAGCGCTCTCGTCGCTGGGGAAGATGAGGGAGTCCTCCTTTGGCGCCAAGCCAAGCTTCTTGAGGCTCCTCTTGTCCTGGTTGGAGAGCTTGGATCTCTCTCATCCGGAGATCTCCACATCCTCCATAGCAGCAGTGGTCTTTGGAGCAGAGTGCTTGGCTAGCCTTAGGCGTGGAGGCATGGAGCGAGCTTTGGCGGAAAAACAGAGTGTTTGGCGGCGCAGGTGAGCGGAGCTTGAGGATGGCAATGGCGAAGGAGAGAGAGGAGACTTGAACGGCGTAGCGAAGGGGAAAAAATAAGGAAGAAGACGATGGTTTATAGGAACGGATTGATTCATCGCACCGTTAAATGGAAAGGAAATGGATTTGATACCTTCCACGTGTTTACAAGGGCAAAGGAGTCTTTTTTACTTTGAGGTAACTAAACAGGCGCTACAGCACGCGTGCCAGAAAAAGCGGAGGACGTGTGTCCCCACTTGCGTAACGTGTCAAACGATGCAGTGTTAAGGACCCACAGGTCAGTGACAGGATAGAACCCACGCCTTCCCAATACAGCGATCGTGGCCATCGTCAGCACTGATGTCACTATAAGGGAAATTTCGACTGCAGTTCTTCGAAGATTGGCGACAAAGGAGTTTTTATGATACAAACAAAATAATTTCGGGAGCCTTTGATCAAACACAAGTTTTTGTTCAAAGGCTCGGGGGCTACTTTTTAAAGGAAGATTGATATGGAGTTGATACAAGAGATAGTAAAGGTGAGCCTACAGCCAAGTATAAATACTCGACTGTAGCCTCGGGGGCTACTTCCATCGGGAGCGCTGGTCGCGCACCCGATAAAGATGGGAAATATAAAAATTATCAATATAGCGACAAGATGGTAAAAAGGTGAGCCTACAACCAAGCACAAGCACTTGGCTGTAGCCACGGGGGCTACTCCCATCGGGAACGCTTGTCACGTACCCGATGAAACTGAATGAATCAAAATAGGTTTATTTCGAGTTATGATAATAACTCTTCATATACTCCCACCAGGAGGACAAGATAATAAGTCATCATATGACTCGAATAAATGTGACATTCCAACAGCCGAAAAAGGCACTCGACAATATATTCTCGGAGCGCTTCAGTCGCGATTAAATCTCTGAATGCCGTAATACTTTACGGAGGTAAGACCTCGGGATCCGTCCTGTGTGGCGTAGTATCGCACATGAATGCGCTCTGCTACTTTTTTCAGTATCAACAGATGCGAAGAAAAATCCTAACGAACACGTTAGGTACTCGATAAAATATGACTGGAATGCGCATATGGTAAGACCTTAAGCGGCACATGTCGAGTTACGCCAGTATACCGAGGTCAGGTCCAGTGACTTGACCTTGAAGTAGGTTTTTGCGGGATTGCCACGAGAGCAGTTAACTGATACCTGATCCGTCAGATGGACCAGCCCCATCTACCATAATCCATGTACAATATATGATTATTATTCAGTGACTCAAAGAAACTATGTGTTAATTGTAATGATGGAGATTTTACTTTATTCTTCGATTAAAGCAAAATCTCGGGGGCTACTGACATAGGCATCACCAATGGGCCTGCCGAAGATGGTACCCGGGGTTTACTGAACGCCCATGAGTCAACGAATACGAAGCTCGGAAGCCCAATTAGCTGTTGATATGAAAGATAGAATTGTATTAGGAATAAAGAGATTTGTAACTTTACGGGTCGAACTCAAAGAGTCTCCCGGAATCTGTAACTTATGTAATACGAAACCCTCGGCTCCGCCTCATATATAAGTGGGAGTCGAGGGACGAAGAGAGGATCGATTTCATTGTCAACATAACCCTAGTTTTCTAGCAGTCGAGTACTTTTCCGGCTGAAACCCTCGAGATCTACTTGCCCTCTACTTCCACGAAAACCCTAGTCTACAATCCGTAGGCATTGACAAGTCGATACCTTGTCAACTGGAGTGGAACAGAGGAAGGATGAGAGGATTGAGGAGAGGAGGACCAGAGGGTGCAGGAGAAGAGGAGGAGAGGATGAAGGAGAGGAATCTGTGGAGGAGGGAGGAGTGAGGTGGATAAGATAGTAGTGGGGGTGAAAGGACACGGAAGCCGTCTCGAGGGGGTTGAATAGGCGGCTTAAAACTTTTACGAATATGGCTTAACAAATGCGAAATAAAACTAGTATTTAATTTGTCAAGCACAAAACCTATATAACTAGGGTTCACCTATGTGCACCAAAAACTTATGCTAAGCAATACAAAAAACTATGTGATAGCAAGATATATAACTTCAAGCACGAAGGCTATCACAATGTGAAGTGCATAAGTAAAGTGCTAAGCAATATAAGAAATTTAGTCTATGTTTGAACATATTTCGTGTGGTTATGTTTGAATTCGTCTATATTTGTTCAAATTTTTCATCCATCATGGACTCGCCGCTGGGAAAATGGGTCACCCCAGACCAAACTTTACATCCATCCGACGCTAACGCCAGATTTCGGCCCGAGGAGCCCAACTGAAGATGCTCTAAAGATTCAATCGGTCATACGGCGACCGATCGGCCACACGTATGCTGATAGGATCTGATTAGGTTTTACGCGCTGCCGATTAGAGCAAATAGCGTGAGCTGAGCAGCGCAGCTAGCTCAGCTAGTACCTACACGGATTGACTGATTGACACGCAACAAATAATCTAGCTTGCTCAGGTATTACATGCAGACATGCAGTGATGCAGTGCATGGATACTACTCTCTCTCGCGCGCTAGCTTTGATCGGTGCTCATCTCGCTGGCTCGCTGCTGATCACTGATGTAGCTACCTGGTCGGCTGGCCGGCCGATCGATAGGTCTTATATAAAAAAATCACGTGAAACATACTGAACTTACGCATCGAAACGCATCTAGATATACGCATTCAAAGTCCTCGAAAATTTCTTCCCGTCAAAATCAAATGTGATGTTTGGTGTATAGATGTTTGATCTTGAGTGCACGATTTTGAAGATATTGTAAAATATTTTGACACCACCACGTGAATCTTCAGAACCATCTACTCAGGATCAGTCAGACATTGGTTGCTGGAATTTAATGAAATTGCGACACACTCACGTGAAGAAACTCTATACAACAAACATCACATTTGAATTCGACGGGTTGAAATTCTGATTCATCTGGAAATGATAATGTTTCACAAAATGCAAATTATTTGGTGATGCAAACTCGGAAACATTCTCATTGACCAGTCGAACATAATTCTTCTTTCGCGATGGCTATTTATCGTGTTTGGCAGGAACATTTGTTTTGAAGAGCATCACCATTTTAGCTCGTCTTGTTTTTCTGTCCATCATAACTTCTTCCATCTGCCCAAGTAGGGTTATTAATGGCGGACGCGGGCCGGCGCTGCGCTCGGTCAGGAGGTGCGATACTCGCGGCCATAGACTCTTCTTCTCCTCGTCTTGCTCTGGATTGGGGTTTCACTCTCTGAGGAAGAGGGCTTCCTTGATGCTGGGAGAAGCGAGCGCTGGCCGCAGCGCACGGTCTGGGGAGGGGAGCACTCACGCCTTCCGCACCGCGGCCGCCGGCGTCCACTAGAGGTGAGTTCCGGCAGTAGGAACACTGGATCTTGCCCACATTTTCCGCCTGGTTGATCTGTCTAATTCCATCCTAAACGCCCCCGCAGCTTGGCTGCTCCGGCGCGGGCAACCTCTTCGACGGAATGACTGAGACGTCCCAAGATGCGGCAATCAAGAAAGCATCTCCGGCTAGCAGCGACGACCGCATCGGCGCCCTGCCGGACGCGCTCCTCCAGCAGATCCTGTCGTCCCTGCCCTCTCGCGACGCCGTACGGACGTGCGTGCTCGCCACCCGCTGGCGCACCCTCTGGAAGTCCGTGCCCTCCCTTCGCATCGGTGCTGCTGGCGAGAGATACGGGAGCGCGCACGCGCTCAGCAAGTTTGTCAGTCACCTGCTTCTCCTTCGCGACCGAACGCCTCTGCTTGAATGCGAGATCAATTCACATGATTCGTATCCTGACGGGGACACCGATGAGGCATTCCGGTACATGGAACTCTTGGTGCGCTATGCCGTATCGTGCCAAGCTCGGGTGCTCCGTGTGGATGTCAAAGAAGGTAGACGCTTGTGTCTATCCGACGTGTCTCTTCTCAGCGACTACTTGACGAGTCTGGAGCTCTCCTTTGTAGAGGTTGTGGGACGCTTTCTGGATTTTTCGAGCTGCCCGGCATTGAAGGTGTTAAAGCTGAAACACTGTGCAATAGACGCTGACAGGATCTCGTCACAATCACTAACTAATCTTATCATCCATGATGTGGTTTTTTGTTCCAATGGCCGCACTCGCATTTCTGCCCCAAGTCTTATTACCTTGCGACTAGATGGGTTTACAGGTTATACTCCTCTGCTTGAGCCTGTGGAATCATTGGGAAGGGCATTTCTCAGGTTTGAACACAACTGTGATGATTATTGTGAGAACGATAATTACTTTGGGGACTGTGGCAGTGAGTCATGTGATGGTTGCTCCTACAGCAAGTTTTATGACAAGGATGATTGTGTGCTTCTCAAAGGTCTGTCGGGCACTATGAATTTAGAGTTGATAAGTCAATCTGATCTGGTAGGCCTGCACTTTTTCCAACTCCTATTGTTCTTTGGCATCTTCTACAACTGCTGTATAATTCACTGCATGGTTACTGCCGGTCCTCACCTTAAATCGGTAGTGTGCATAAACTGACATGTCCTATTTTAAATTTATTTATTATTGTAAAAGTGGCAGTATGCTCTACTTGAAACCTCAAAAACAGAAGCTTGCAAAAGTAGTTGTGGTGTATGAACATCTGAGTCTGCTAGCACTTAATCACCTATGAAAAATTAATACCCACAGAAAAAAAAAAGAGCGTACCAGTGCTGAAAGCCCCAACACATTGTGGGATTCTGGGGAGAAAATGGTGATATTAAATTAACACTTCTGAAATTACATCTGGAATAGTTCTTTAATCCTCTGCACTTTCTCCAGTTTATTGGGAGGATGGATTTTAAATGGCGCGTTATGTTTAGCCAGTTGAAAACGTTGTTGCTTAGTGACTGGTGCGTGGTTGCAGACTTCAGTGGACTAATTTACTTTATCCAACACTCGCCAATTCTAGAGAGGCTTACCCTTCAGCTTGAAAGTTATGAGGTACATGATTTTTAAGAATTATAGAATTTTTCTTTTAAGTTACTTCCATGTAATGTTGATTTATGTCAATAAAATATTTTGTTTGCTACAGAAAAAAGATGTGATCGAAAAAGAAGAAAGCTACAACCCAAGGTCACGATTCTTGGTATCAAAGCATCTAAAACTAGTTGAAATCAACTGTCGCAAGGACGATGACACAATTCACCATATTGTAAAGATCCTTGGTACCCATGGAGTACCTCATGAGAGAATTAACATCAAACCGAGCTTCTGGGGCCTCAACCGTAAGTAATTAATAATACATTTCAATATTATTATGTTTCTGTGATCTGATGTGTGTCCTTAGATTAACACTGGAAAAATTACCTCGCTAATTTAGACAATCTAACTCTTAAACATTTGCATTAATTTAAAATTGGAAAAGTAACCATCGATCATTTGCTGAAGCTACAAATGAAGTTTTCTATTGGACTGTTAAGTTACATCCACCTAACATATTTGGATAAATATCTTAAGCTAAGCTCGAGCATCATTTAGGCTTAAGCACCATTGGTGCTACTACTTATCATTAATACCCAACGTTAACCTTAGTGACCTCACCTCTCTGGAAACAACTAGTACAGCTGTTGCAGGTGCTTGTTGGCCTTTGTATTATGCCTATGTCGTAGTGACTTGTGAGAGGATAATTTTTATTAGCATAGCAATCACAGCTATGCACTAAATGCGGGAACACTTCATTAAGAGTCCATATTCTATCCTCACAATGAGATGGTTTTGCCTTGAGATGCTCTTCTGTTTCTTTGAGGACAAGGGCGGTCGTACCCTTCCAGCGTTCACATAACTAGGACAAATTTGAAGTTTTGACATAAAGGACCACCTGGCTCAATGAATTGTCAGAAAAGACCACCTGGAAACAAAATTGTCAAAAAAGACCACCTCAACGTGGCGGCACGCTTGCCAGGCAACAAGTGGCACTTGCCGCCATAGCTCGTGGCGGCAGGCCCTGTCGCCGTGGTCGCCATTAGCCGCTGTCGAACGGAGTGGGCCCTGCCGCCACAGCCTCTGTCGGCACCCTGGCTCGGCTGACCGCGCGTTCCCTTCTCACACCTGCAGCAGCACATTCGCCCACATCCAAGGATGCAGCGCACACAGCAGCAGCACAGTGCCCACATCCATCCAAGCATGCAGCGCACATCAGCACTCCACACGCCACCATCAGCCGCTCCACACTCCAGCGCGCGGCACAACAACCATCTCCCTAGCCCAGTCTCACAAGTCGCACACAGGCTAGCACAACGTCTGCGCGTGAGACCGACCGGCGTGCTCGACCACTTCCTGCCGCTACGGCCAGCCTAACGTGCCGCCACATGTAATGGCTGCAGGGCCTGCCACCACGAGCTGCGGCGGCAGGTGACACATGTCGCTTGGCAAGCCCTGTCGCCACGGTAAGATGGTCTTTTTTGACATTTTTGTTCACATGTGGTCTTTTCTGACAATTCATTGAGTCATGTGGTCCATTATGGCAAAACTTCGGACAAACTTCTATGTGGGCCAATCATCCAATTGGATTTTGTATAAAATATTTTCTGCATTTCAGCTAACCTCTTCTCTTTAATTGTACTTTTCCTAGTGTGGCCTTTCATAACTTGCATATTTTATTCTTTATACAGGTTTCAGTTTTGAGCAAAACAAGTAGTTCCGCAAGTCAATTATTTCCTTGCTCATTCGCACTCTATGCCACTGAACTTGGTACCTTGACGTTGCTGCGTTCTGTCTACCGGGGTTGGATCTCTCTGTCCCATTCTGAAGAACTGAGAACATAATTTCTTATGTGACTTGCTTGGATGCACTTGCTGTACATCTAAGTGGGTTGCTTATTTGCTGAACTCAATATCAGTTCTGAACTGATTTCCCTGTTGGAATTCTGTGTTTTATTTAGATGTTTGAGGAACTTATCTACTACTGGAACTCATGTAATATGGTATGTACGTTCTATCAAGTAAACTTCGATTATGCTTAAAGAGGCCTCGTGGACTGTTGTTTTTGCCTGAAAGACAGTGTGCTATGCTGAGAAGAGGCAAACAGATTGGAGTTGCTTGGATTGGTTTTTAACGTTGCTTCCTTCATGTTGTGTTTGATTTGCTCCGAGAGTCAGGTTTTGTTGGCTGTAGGAATGCCTGATGTACTGATATATGCTGCAACTCAGGGTAGTAACAGATGTTGTTTCACACTGAAATGCTGAAAGTTGGTTTATTCTCAACTCTTGACATATGTAAAATTTAAGAACAACTTAGTGCACGAAGGGGGATATGACATAGTTGATTCAAAGAGTGGAGTTGAGAAGATTCTAAATTAAGTGAACCAGGTCTATATATAGTGGTTAATTCAAATATACAGTGTGAATTAGTACTCATTGGATTGCAACCTCAAATGCTGTAGAACTCTAGGCTCACACATTTTTTCTCTCACTCTTTTAAGGTTCCCCAAATGTTGTTATCATATAAGAAAGTCACAGTTTTAAGACATTGATTGTCAAATTCTGTCAAAGACTTTGATCAGGTACTTATGTAACACTTGTGCAACAATATCATCAGAAGGCATCCCTTCGATCCCCGTCACTGTGCAGGAGGAGAAAGGCGATTTTTGGGCGACTCCGTCGATCCGCCGCTGAGCCGCGGGATTCTCCTCCTCCGTCGGCCGCTCCGGCGGCGGGAGGTTGGGGATCCCCGGTTCCGGCTTGTATATATGGTAGGGTAGGGTGGAGATCCCGCCGGCGGCGCCTTGGAGGAGGTGGGGCTGGTGGCGGGTGGTTTGGTGTCGGGGCGGCCTTCTCCGGCGGTGGAGCTCCTGGGGGCTCGTCGTCTTCGCGCTCGACTTGCGGGGGCTCGAGGCCCGGCGTGGTGCTCGAGTCCTTCGGCCTCCCGTCGGATCCGTGCTGGCGGCGGATCTGGCGGCTAGAACTCAGGGCTGGGCAAGCTCGGTGGATCATGTCTGCATCGACGTCGAAGATGACTGCGGTAAGGTGGAGTAGATGGAGCGGGAGGGCACTCGCCGTGCTCGTTCATCGGCACAAGTTCCGCCGCTGCGCGGCGGATGGGCCTTGCGGCGGTCTTCAACAAGAGATGTGCTCTCGAGGCGCGGTGAGAAGGGGGACGGCGGCCTTCGTCGTCGACGCCGGAGGAGATGCTGCGGTTTGCTCTGGTTCTGTATCCCCTACGTATGATGTGATGTATTTCGTTTCTGTACTATGTACAATGTACGTGGTATTATGTTGAATATACGTGGGCTTTCAAAAAAGATATCATCAGAAGGCACCATTATAGGTATAATTTCATTTGTGGGATTTTAAATGTATTATACAGTAGATATTACTGGTCAGATTATATTTTGAAGCTTGTGCGTTTAAATACACCAGTGATACATGCATACTCCACTTCGGCCTCGGCGAAGCTCCTCCGCATGTACAACTCTGCCGTGAAAGAAAGCGACGTACTCTCCTCTTCGGCGTTGTGCTCTCCTCGCGTGTTCGGGAATCTGCCTGCTCATCGCCCTCGAGCCTGTCATAATCCCCGCGGCAATCTTCTTCCACTTCGTTGTTCTTGGAAGCGTCGCGATGCCTCGGTGAAGCGACGAGATGATAGGAGGTCGCGCGCGGTGGCGCAGCGACGCTGCTCACATAGACGGCGTTCTATTTTTCCCGTACGTGGTGGTGACGGCCCCTCAGCTCCAAGCCGGAGAGCCCGGTGGCGTCGCCGGAGTAGGGGAATTACTATGAGCCTGGGACGTTCGTATCAGTTGGCTTCCAGTATACCGGGCTGAGATTAATTATGTGTATTCGGCATTTCATTTCTAACTAGAAGTTACGAACGCCAACGAAAATTGTGGAATGGTCGCGGATCCACTTGCACGCCACGCACCCGAGCGCACGGGTGGGCACACGAGCGCAGCCCAGGCAAGCCTCGACCGTGATTGGGTCCGCGACCGCGCCCGAGAGCCAGAGTGGCGAAGGGACGGTGGTAGGTGGCGTGAGGAGGAGGACCGGCCCGCCGCGGGGTCGTCTGGCGTGCGGGAGCAGCACAAGAAGAAGTGGGGAAACAATCGGCAGGGGGCTCCGCCGCCCAAGGCCAAGTCCGTGTCGCACTCGACGCCGCAGGCACCATCGGCTCCGACACCGCCGCCGGCCACCCTCTCCGATGCGGCCGAGGTGGTGCCGGCGGGAAAGAAGGCAAACATCAAGTGCTTCAATTGCAGTAGAGATGGCCACTACCAGTCAGGCTGCCACTTCCCAGCGCACTGCGGCGTCTGTGACTTGGACGGGCACACCACGGGCATGTGCCCCAAGAACACCAAGAAGGCCTCCCTACAGTGGTATGGATACTCGATTGATGGAGTTGGCTTCCACTGCCTGGAGGTGGACGAGGAGGCGCTGCCGGTGGGGTCTGGTGGTGGCACGGACCATGCGGCGCTGGTCATCGCTGTGGAGAACACCATGACCTGCGAGCTACTGACTCAAGACCTGAAGGCGCTGGTCGAAGACAACTGGGATTGGAGGGTCAGGCGCATCAGTGATACAGACTTCGCAGTGGTTTTCCCAACCAAGGCGAGCCTCAACCTCTGCAAGAACTTATGCAAGAATGCTGGGGGTATCGCCCTCCCGGTCAGCAAGATTTCGGTGCTTTTTGCGGATGCCACTGCGACTCCTCAGGCTTCTTTGGCTCTCACCAAGATCTAGGTTCACCTCTCTGGGGTTCCCGAGGTGCTACGCTCTGTTGATCTGCTGCTGGAGGGTACCAAGATGCTGGGTCGCCCGCGCGTGGTGGATGAGGACTCTCTGGCGGTTCTGGATGGTCCTGTCAGGATGCTCTTCCACTCCCACGCCCCGGACAAGATCCCTCCTTCGATCCTGGTGTTCGTCAACATGCAAGGCTTCCGGCTGGGGGTTTCGGTGGAGTGTTCCAAGGCCAGCGCCAGTGATCCCAAGCCTCCGCCTCCAGGCCCGAGCAACGGAGAGGATGACGAGGAAGACGAGGAGACGGAGGAGCAGAGCCGCTCGGCTCCCCACTGGAAGAGGAGCAACATGAAGAGCAAGGACAAGGGGCCAATGTGTGATGTGACAAGCTCCAAAGCTGCCGATGCGGATGCAGGCAAGGATGGATCTGCGGACAAGAGCCCACTCTTGAAGGAACAGCCACAGAAACCCCTTCTCTTCTAGTCGCTGGTTTTTGCCTCCAAGCCCCCTGGCTCCAAATCTTCTGTTGGCAGCAGCAGCGTTCCACTCCCCTCGCTCAAGGACCACTCCGCCACGAAACCTGCATCAGCCCCGCCCAAGTCCAACCTGAAGCCGATCCCGTTCAACCAATACGGTTCAAACTTGACTGAATCAGAGCTGTTCCCCACTGCTAAGGTGTGCCTTTCCCCCGTCCCTCAAGACGAAGAACCTCCATCGGAGAATCTCGCACAAACCTCCAGTGAGTCGAAGTCAGAAGCGCCCACCTCTCCTAACATTCTTAAGCGCCAGAGATTGTCGGAGGAAGACAGGCTGGAGGTGGGGTGGGAGAGCCCGGAGGATTGGGAGAACGATCAAGAGACTCTCGCGGAGAAGATTGCCAAACTCAAGCGCAAGCAGGATGGCGAGGTGGACAACCCTCCGTCACGCAACAAGAAGAAGCCTGGCATCAAACCCAAGCGCGCTGTAGTGACTTCCTCGCCAGTCACTGCGACCCGCCGCAGCACCAGGGGCAAGGGCGCCAATCCGGAGCATGTGCTTCTTTCGGCCTCCAAGCGCGCGGCTGGAAAAGATCAAGGTACGCCTTTTGCTCCTTCGCATACCAAACCCTTCTTGGTTCTTCCCTCGGTCTCAGATACACATCTTTGGGGGGTTGCGCGGGATGCGGGTTTGGGGTTGGATTCTTCTGCTGGCGCGCTTTCCCCTCTTTTATCTCTGATCCGTGCTAAGGAGCTAGCTCAAGCTCGTATTTCCGAAGCTGCTGCGAAGGCCAAGTCGAAAGAGGAAGAAGTTCAGAATCAAAGGCTAGCGAAAAACGTGGCCAATCCAGCAAGTGCTGCGCAGGATCTGGCCATGGACAGTTCTACAAACTCGACAGGGATTGATCTAGAGCGGATCACCCTGGCAGATATGGCCAACTCATCGAGGGCCATGAGGAGGAAGAAAGGGGAGGCCTCCGCTGGCCCTCGTCCGAATCTAAGGAATACACCAGCTCGCCAAGCACGGGCCTCTGCGGCGGTGCCCAAATGAAGGCTCTTGGCTGGAACTTTCGGGGTTTTGGCCAGAGTGGCCGAAAAACCCAGCTTAAAGAGTACATTAAGAAAGAAAAGATCGACATCATCTTCTTGCAGGAAACTATGCGCCAGGACTTTACAGATCAGGAATTGAGGAATCTGGTTGAGGGGGAACAGTTTGTATGGCACTGGACTCCTGCTTCTGGTCGCTCGGGGGGCATGCTGATGGGGATCAGAGACAGCCTGTTCGAGGTTGGTGCGTTGGCTCAGGGTGAGTTCTTCCTTAGCGCCAAGTTGTATCACACACCAACCAAGTTCAAGTGTGAATTCATTGGGGTCTACGGGCCGGCGGACCATTCTCGCTATGCTTCTTTCCTCCAAGAGTTGGAAGGAAGGGTGGATAATAGTGAGTTCCCGATCATGTTGATGGGGGATTTCAACCTGATTCGAGGAGCCCAAGACAAAAATAACAACAACATCAATTGGGTGTTGGTGAATCTCTTCAATGAGGCTATTGCCAGATGGGCGTTGTTGGAAGTTGTTAGAACTGGCGCGGCTTACACTTGGACCAATAAACAATCAAACCCGGTGAGGAGCGTCCTGGACCGTGCGTTTGTCTCTCTAGAATGGGAACTGCGTTTCCCTCTAGCTCGTTTGACAGCGGAGACAAGGATTGGTTCGGATCATACGCCGCTGATCCTGGACTCAGGAGAGAATGCTCCTCGTAGGATGGCCAGATTTTCTTTTGAGAACAGCTGGCTTGCTGTTCCTGGGTTTGTGGAGCAGCTGAAGTTGTGGTGGGTGGAGTTGCTCATCACCAATGTGAACCCTAGGGACCCTATCGATGTGTGGCATGGGCAGGCCAGTGGGCTGCGGCAGTGCTTGAAGGGCTGGAGTGCAAACCTGGGAAAGGAACGCAGGGTGATTAAGGCGGATATCTTAGCTCAGATTCAGGGTCTGGATAGGATCGCGGATGAGCAGGCTTGGATGCAGAGGGTTGGGGTATGAGATACCACTTGGAGGACCAACTGATTCAGATTTTCAGTGATGAAGAGGTTTACTGGAGACAAAGGGGGAGATTGAGATGGACCTTACAAGGAGATGCAAATACTAAGTACTTCCATGCCGTGGCCAATGGCAGAAGGCGCCGTTGCCACATCTCGAGTCTGAAGACTGATGAAGGGGAAATAACTGACCAACAGGCGATTACGCAACATGTATACGATTTTTATCGAGCTCTGATGGGGACAGAGGAACCAAAGCTGCTCAGTTTACAGCAAGATTTTTGGGCCACTGGGGCCAGGGTTACGGATCAGGAGAACGAGTCACTGCTTCGTGCCTTCTCCATGGAGGAACTTGAGGAGGTGCTCAAGGACACCAAGACAGATACAGCCCCTGGTCCGGATGGCTTCTCTGTGAGCTTCTTCAAACACTTCTGGCCTGGACTCAGAGGGTTGGTCCTCCAGATAGTGAATGGCTTTGCCCTGGGAACGGTCGATGTGGCCAGGCTGAACTTCGGAGTTCTGTCACTCATCCCAAAGGTTGTGGGAGCAGACTCCATTAAGCAGTATCGTCCAATTGCGCTGATCAATGTGATCTTTAAGCTTGTGGCAAAGGCGTATGCCACCAGACTATCTCCTGTGGCACATAGGATTGTCTCCCACACTCAGACAGCTTTCATCAAGGGTAGGTTCATCCATGATGGAGCCCTTGCTCTTCATGAAATTCTGCATGAGATCACAAGCAAAAACTTGCAGGCTATAGTGTTGAAACTTGACTTTGAGAAGGCCTATGATAGAGTGAATTGGGATTTCGTGAAGGAAGTGCTCCTCAGGAAAGGTTTCAGCGGAGCCTATATGCATAGAATCTTGCAGTTGGTCAGCGGTGGCCAAACTGCCATCTCGATTAATGGAGAGATGGGTCCATATTTTCGAAATAAGCTTGGAGTAAGACAAGGAGATCCGATTTCCCCGCTGCTCTTTGACTTGGTTGCTGATGCCCTAGATGAGATGCTCTCAAGGGCCAGGGCCTCTGGCCACATTGCAGGGGTGGTTCCTCACCTAATTGAGGGGGGAGTGTCCCACCTACAGTATGCGGACGATACTGTAATCCTCATTCAGAACACACATCTGGGCATTACAAACCTGAAATTCCTACTCATCTGCTTTGAACTGTTATCTGGCAAGAAGCTTAACTTCCATAAGAGTGAAGTTCTGGTGCTGGGGGCTACAGGTGCTGAACAGGCCAGAGTGGCCAATCTGTTGAACTGTAGGCAGGGCACCCTTCCCTTCAACTACCTGGGCTTCCCGATGAGTGGTCGCAGAATTACTATGGCTGAGATGGAGCCATTGGTGAATTCGGTAGCCCTCAGGATGGAGCCATGGCAGGGTAGATTCTTGTCGTCAGCGGCTCGCCTAGTTCTGATCAACGCTTGCTTGTCAAACCTTCCGATTTATTCTATGGGCCTCTTCCTCCTCTCGGATGGTACTCATGAAGGCTTTGACAGACACAGATGCAGATTCTTCTGGGAGGGACAAGGAAATAAGAGAAAATATCATATGGTGGCCTGGGAGGACATTTGTAAACCCAAGGCCCAGGGTGGGCTTGGCGTTATGAACACGAAGCTCATGAACCTTGCCCTTATGACTAAATGGATTTGGAGAATGTTAACGGAGGACGACAGCAAACTGCTCTGGCTTCAACTCCTCAAGGCAAAATATCATGTGGACAGGTTCTTCTCAGCCTCACCGGTGGGAGGATCGCCCTTCTGGCATAGTTTACACAAGCTTAAGGCTGTCTTCAAACAGGGTGCGAGATTCTTCCATGGTAACAATTCAGATATCCTCTTCTGGACGGACCACTGGACTGGGGAGGAGGCCCTCAGTGTGAGGTACCCTAGATTATTCCAGATCTGTGCTGACCCGGAGATCACAGTTGAGTGTGCTTATGAGGGTGATGGGTGGCGCATCTTCTTTAGGCGCTCCTTCGGTCAGGAGGAATCCAATCTTTGGTTACAAATGGTCCAGGACTTGGAAGAGGTGATGCCGGGGGAAGGGAGAGACAAAGTGCACTGGAAATTGGAAGCTTCAGGCCGTTTTTCGGTCAAATTCCTATACAACAACTTGATTCAGGGCCTAGCCTCCCCTTTAGGTCCCGCTATCTGGAAGACTGCAATTCCCACGAAAATCAAAATCTTCCTGTGGCAATTGTCTAGAGGCCTCCTACCCTCGAATGACCAAATTCTTAAACGCAGGGGTCCATCTGATGGGCTGTGTGCTCTGTGTGGACTCCCTGAAAACGTGGACCATATCTTCTTTCGTTGTGATCTGGCACATTTCATCTGGCTGGCATTAGGGACATGCTCGGAGTGACATGGAATCCCTCTTGCTTCTCATCTTGGGAAAGGTGTATCCAAAGTTTGAATGACAAATCGCAACGAAGCCTTCGTGTTCTTTTTGCGGCGATTTGCTGGGCGCTTTGGAAAATTCGAAATAAATTTACCATCGAAGCAAAGTTTCCTAGCCAACCCGCAAACCGTTTTTTCCTAATCAGGCTTAACTTGCAGCTCTGGCGAACCCTCCAAAGGAGCAAGGACGAACCGTTGCTGACCCAGCTGGAGGCGATGCTTAAAACCCTCTTCGACAGGACCTGCGACCCTCCCCAACCTCGCCGGCCATCTTCTTAATCTCTAGCTTCAGCTTAATGCTTGTTTTGTGCCTGGATTGTATTATGTTTCTGTCCTGGTCAGTGTGACCTTTAACTTTCGCTGTGTGTTTGTGGGGTGCTCACCAAACTCTTGTATCCGTATTCGCCTCAGGGCTTTATTAATTTAAAGTCGGGCACTATGTGCCTTCGGTCTAAAAAAAAAAAAGCCTCGTCCGGGTCTCAAGGAAATGCATGCATGTCTATAGGTGCGCCATGGTGGCCTGCAAACCTAGCAGGCCGTTTTTGCCGCTGCACCTCTGCCCATGCATGCTGCATATCAACTTAAAATTATGAGCTAATTAGGTTTACATGTGATCATGAATGCGATCTAGAGAGGTTTAGTTATTGTAGAGCGAATCTCAAGCATAACATCCGACGGCAGACGGTGGGGGGCATTGCCACCGCCCACCGAGTGGTAACAAATCCACACAATAATTTTAGCAAGCAGAGTACACCCTCTATCACCGGCTTCGTGTTTCAAGTAAAACTCTGACCATTAATTTAGACAACAAAATATGAAATATAAGCCACAAAAATTATACTGTTGAATTTCAATAGAAAAAACTGGTTTGGGTAAAATTCATGTTGAGGTTTTGGTTGATTTTTGATATATTTTACAAAAAGATAGTTATGTCCACCAATACCAAAACTTTACTACTCCTGGAGTACACCTAATACCCCAGTACTATTATTTTTTAAAGTTAAACAATGTAAAGTTTGACCTAATTTTTACAAAAAAAAAAAACATCAGCATGCAAAATGCAAAATCAGTACTCTGTATCATTAGATACATCATGAACTATATTTACATTATACCATATATAAAGGCTAGCTGATTTCACGCTCTCTCCTTAATTCGGCCACTGTTCATGGCATAATTTTCGTTCTCTCTATCCATACGTTGGGTGCCACGTATCCTGTTTGTTGGTCTCCTCATGTGCTGGTGATAGCTTTCCATTTTTTTCTGAAGGATTTGTTGACCGGCAACCGGCATCTCCACCTTCTACGGGTGTGTGGCAAGATTTTTCTAGAAATTTAGTCATATCCTTCCCCAAATTAGGCCACACGTATAGCAAGATTTTTCTAGACATGGCCAACTCATAGCACCACCACTACAAGCAGACCCGCATTAACTTCTGCCTTCCTCTACCTTCTATCCTCCTATCCCGTCTCTTCAATTTTCTTCCTCTCTTTCTCTCTCCTAACTTGGTCCAAGCTGCAGCCATACAGAAAGGAGGCATCATATGCCAGCGGTTTTGGCGACCTTCACCCGGCGTCCGACGTCCGGCTCCGGTGAGAAGAAGATGGTGGTGGGGAGCGGCGACCGTGTGGTGGTGATGGTGGATCATGGCGGCCAGGCTGAACTGGAGCGGCTCCAAATTCTCTAGGAGCATGGTGTTGGACCTGCCAATTTGCTACAGTGCGGCCAAATCGGCCACCTCCAATCCATCGTGAACTATATTTACATATAATATTTACAGAACATGATCTTTGTTAATAGACTTCTCTAAAAGTTTGATCAAAATTTATTTAACCCTTTTCAAAAGAATATAAGATTTATTTATTGAAACGAAGGAAGTATCTGCAGAGTTTCAAACCATGGTCTAACCAAGGTGACTTGACCGGCACCTCCATTCCACGGGGGAGGACTGGGTCCTATGGGCTCTGGACCCGTCCGGGTTTACTCCACCCACTTAATGTACCTTCGACTGTCGCAAGGGGTGACGGTCGCTTACTTCAAGGAAGTGTGGCGCACAAGGATTCCGTCTAAGATTAAGATCTTTTTTGGCAACTTATCGGGGGGAAACTCCCGTCAGGTGACCAGATCGCCAAGATACATGTCCCCTCAGATGGCAGTTGCGCGCTCTGTGGCATGTTGAAGGATTGTGATCACATCTTCTTCAAGTGTCACCTTGCTAGGTTTATGTGGCAGGAATCCAGTAGTGGTCAGGTGACTTCATCACCATAGTCCAAGGTCTTTCCGGATCTCTACGTAGGCTAGCTTGGTTCGGATTTGCAGCCTTAGGTTGGACCCTTTGGAACACTCAAGTTAGCCTTAGAGTGAAAAGTGATCTCCCATCCAGCTGACGCAATGTTTAAAATGTCTATACACATGTAGAGTTGGAGGGTACTAGTCAGAAAATAATGTTTCGAAACATTGTTTTAAAATAATGTTATTGTATTGGACGAGGTGCTGGACGAGCTTAGGCGGTTGCATGCGAGAACGAGGGATGAAGCTCCACGTGACTAGGCGATCAAGATATGCTATCCTTGTTAACGTGAATAATTGTTGGGTGGAACGGTGTGACCTTTCGGTCCACCGGTTTTGTGTTAATATTAGCGAGGAATAGCCCCTCGCAGGGCAATACAGAGTTGGACCCGTATACGAGTGGTGTACTACACCATCTCGTATATGTGCCAGTATTACATCTCTAATACCCCCCTTAATCTAGACCTGGGAGAGGTTTAGATTACGCTTAAACTCATCTAGTTTCCTGGAACATAGAACTTTGGTGAAGCCATCTGCAATCTGATCCTTGCTAGAGATGAACCTAACATCAAGTTGCTTGCGAGCAACTCGTTCTCGAACAAAGAAAAAATCAATCTCAATGTGCTTAGTACGAGCATGAAAAACTGGGTTAGCACACAGATAGGTGGCACCAAGATTATCACACCACAAACATGGTTTCTCCTTGAGTGTCACACCAAGTTCGCGAACAAGAGCTTCAACCCAAATAAGCTCGGCCGTGGCATTTGCAAGTGCTTTATACTCAGCCTCTGTGCTGGAACGAGACACAGTAGGTTGTTTCCTGGCGGTCCAAGAAATAAGATTGGGACCAAAAAAGATAGCAAATCCACCAGTAGAGCGTCTGTCATTTAAATCACCTGCCCAGTCAGCATCTGAATAAGCACTAAGAAGAGTGGAGGAAGCCCTCTGAAAGGTTAGACCAACTCGGCTTGTGCCATGAATATACCTCAAAATCCTTTTTACAGCAGTCCAATGTGCAGTTGTAGGAGCATGAAGATACTGACATACCTTATTATCGGAAAAAGAAATATCAGGTCTAGTCAGGGTCAAATACTGAAGAGCACCAACAAGACTCCTGTATCTAGTAATATCCTCAGAGCCAAGGGGAGAACCATCTGTCAAGTTCAGTGTCTCAGTTGTGGAAAGTGGTGTAGGGCATGGTGTGCATGAGCTCATACCAGCACGTATCAATAAATCTGTAGCATATTTCTCCTGATTCAAAAGCAAACCATAGGACCGCTTGTGAACCTCAAGGCCTAAAAAATAATGAAGCTCTCCAAGATCCTTAAGAGCAAACTCTGAACTCAAATGATGAAGAAGAGCTGAGATGGCCTGATCAGAAGAACTTGTCACAATAATGTCATCAACATAAATAAGAATATACACAGTGATCCCGGCCTTGTCAAATAGGAACAACGAGGTGTCAGCCTTGGATGGAATGAAACCAAGAGTATGAAGTTTTGAGCTTAGACGAGAGTACCAAGCTCGAGGAGCCTGTTTCAGACCATAAAGAGCTTTGTCAAGCTTGCATATGTAGTTGGGCGTAGCGGAAGACTCAAAACCAGGTGGTTGCTTCATATAAACCTCCTCTTCTAGAACACCATGTAGAAACACGTTCTTTACATCTAGCTGTCGTAAACTCCACCCTCTGGAAACTGAGATAGAAAGAACAAGCCTGATAGTAGCAGCTTTAACAACTGGACTAAAAGTATCTTCATAGTCAATACCATACCGTTGTTTGAATCCTTTTGCAACAAGACGTGCCTTATACCTGTCAACGGTGCCATCAGCATGTCTCTTGATACGATAAACCCATTTGCAGTCAATAATATTTTTGTTGGAACTGGGAGGCACCAGATGCCAGGCGTTGTTGAAAATAAGAGCATCATATTCATCTTGCATAGCATGCTTCCAATTTGGATCAGCTAAAGCCTCAGCGAGTTTTGTTGGTTCTTCTGTAGATGTGAGTAAAGCATATCTGACACTACCATCAGTATATTTTTTCGGGTGGCGGATACCTTTTTGCAAGCGAGTTTGAACTTCGGGTGCAGCAACAGGGGGGACTGTTTGTGTGTGCGGTGCAGAAGATCCCAAGAGAATCTCAGATGCATGCAAATCATCATGAGCTGATGCATGCAAACCATCATGAGGTTGGCCGCTGCTGTCGTGAGCAGCAGTGTGCTCCGCATGGCTTTGGTTTTGGGCGATTGGAGAATCAGCGTTTCCACTGCTAGGGCTCGTCCCATCAGACCCGGGACCAGTTGCTGCATGCGGAGGCGTGAGTGGAGGCGACCAGCGATTTGCGCAAAAATAATTCAAAAGTGAAAGAAAAGCACATATTGATCCTCCGGCGAAACTATTTCACTCATCTAACCCTTTTGTGTGGCGCCCGTCTCATCGGCGCCAGACATGCCAGTGTGGCGCCCCTAGCTCTGGCGCCACAAACCCATCCGACGTGGCCCGTCGACGCTGAGCTGGTGATCCCGATCCGACGTGGCAGCATGTGTGGCGCCTTTTCCGCCGGCGCCACACTTTGCCCGTGGCAAGGGCGCCACACATCCACTTAAGTTTCGGCCGCGCGCGCCCGCCCAGCCCGACCATCTTCTTTCTCCTCCCTCTGTTCTTCTTCTCTCCTCCCAAAGGCGCCCGGTTCTCTCTCTCCCCCCTCTCCCTCCACCAAATCCACCACCAAATCATCAGATCTGTCCGTGGAGATCGTTCCCCATCCATTTCTCAAGGTAATCCCCTTCGAATCTTCTTCATTCATCCACTAATTTCATAGATCGGGCTAGATTTGGACATGAACCCTAGACATGGATTTTTTTGTGCACTCTATATTGTATTGTTTGTGTTGGAGATGGTAGCCTCATGTATGCATGTGTTTGAACCATAGATTTGTTGAAACCTAGATATGAAATTTCACATGTATGTGTATGAACCCTATGTATGTATGTGTATGAACCCACATGTATGCCTAGTATTTGTGATGGAGTAACTCATATTTGTTAGTGGAATGGGTCATAATATGGTTCAAACATGTAAACATGTAGGATGGCAGGTCCCGGTGCCCGGCGAGGCGGTCGAGGCCGCGGCCCTGGGCACCCTCCGGGCCGGGGAAGGGGCCGCCGCGGTGGAGCAGCAACGGCCCCACGCTCACCGTCACCTGCATCCTCCTCGTCTTCGCATGACGAACGCTGCTTCGAGTTCCTCCTCCGCATCGAAGACGACCCACTCGGCATCAAGCGGCTGCCGGACAAGTTCGCCGAGTTCGTCGATGGAGTTGAGCCGGCGCAGTTGCAGCTACGGGAGGCTAGCTGCAACTTCTGCCGCTGGCCCGTGGAGGTCTTGTTTGGCGGGCAGGGCAAGATGTACCTGCACACGGGGTGGGACAAGTTCGCCCGTGACCTCGCGCTCGAGCCCGGCTGCCAGCTCACCTTCCTCTACGAGGGGGACGGCGAGATGATCGTCAAGGTGTTCGACGACACAGCCTGCCGCGTGCACTACCACACCGGCGAATCCGGCTCGGACACCGATAGTTAGAACTTAGAGTGTTGTGAACTCTATCTTCGCTGCTTCGTGTTGTTTGAATTCTATCTTAAATTGTATGAAACTATGTGCTACGATGTTAGGTATGATGATGTTATGTCCATGATGTGTGTACGAAATGGCTGTTGATGATATGATGTGTGTATGACATAGCTTTTGACATGATGGCAGTTTTGTTGGAATATGGTAGGATTTTTCATGGTTTAACACATGTCAATGTGTGGCGCCCTTCCCACAGGCGCCACACTGCACTGTGTGGTGCCTCTCTCATCGGCGCCACACATCCATTTGTAATTCCCCAAAACATACTGTAAGACAAGTCGTCTAGGACTTAGCCGTTTTGGCGAGGCTCTATGTGTGGCGCCAATGCCACGGGCGCCACACTGTGAGGTGTGGCGCCGATTCCACGGGCGCCACACAAAGAGCCTCGCCAAAACGGCTAAGGACTTATCGTCCGGAGCCCCTGGATGTTTTCTACCCAGAACTTGATATAACTTGGCATGTGTGGCGCCGATGCCATGGGCGCCACACTACCATTTGTGGCGCCGATGCCGCGGGCGCCACACAAAGAGGGTCGCCAAAACGGCTAAGGACTTATCGTCCGGAGCCCCTGGATGTTTTCGACCCAGTAGTTGATATAAGTTGGCATGTGTGGCGCCGATGCCACATGCGCCACAGTTGCATATGTGGCGCCAGTGGGAAGGGCGCCACACATTGACTTGTGGTAAAACCATGAAAAATCCTAGTACATTCAAACAGTTTTGACAACAAGAACATTGCACTGAATATGTACCACACATTGACACAACAAGAACAGTTTTGACATCAAGGTTTCAATTACAATAAGGTTCAACGACACGAAGGTTCGAGAAGATCAAGGTTCACACAACATAAAGGTTCGACAACAACAACATAGCCAAAGGGACATCACTGCGTGGCAAAGGCTCCCTCACCCCTCGCCTTCTTCTTCTTACATTCTTCAGCCAATTCTTCCTTCTCCCTTAAGTCACGAGCCAACTGAACGACCGAATCGAAGAAGTGGTGGCGCTCCTCCGTCTTTGCAGCTTCCGCTTGAGCTCTCTCCTCCTTGATGCGTTCGGCCTCCATAGCCACCTCCTCTAGGTGCATCCTATTGGCCCTCTCCCTCGCAATTTGCTCAAGTTGGCAGCTCCTCAGGAATTTTATCCGTGCCTCGCGGTCCCGTTCGGCCTTCAGCTTCTCATTCCTCCTCTTGTGGCGCAATAGGTATTCCTCATACCCCCTTTGCATACGCTCATCTTCCTCCTTCTTTTTAGCTATCTCCTCCCGCCTCTTCCTCTCTAGTTCTTCCTTCTCCTTCTTCCGCACCGTCCTTACCGCCTCCTCCCAAACGGACTCCTCCTTCTCATTGCCCTCCCATGCCCCCTTCCCCTTGGTGGGTTGAGTTGCCATAGCTGTAAACCAAATTGAAAATTCAAAGTTAGTCATGGAATATGAAAATAGAAAGTACAATGCAATTAGTAACTTGGAGACACATACGGATAAGGCCCCGCTAGGTATCGTAGCATACTAGTACCGCGAAGGCCACCATGCCGACCTCTACTAAGCCCTACATGAATCCTTGGTTGCCTTGGAGCTTGTCGCCATTGTGGTTGATGCCTTGAGGCTTGTTGCCTTGGAGCTTCTTGCGTAGGAGCTTGTTGCCGTGGGGTTTGTTGCCCTGGAGCTTGTTGACTTGGAGCTTGTTGCCGTGGGGCTTGTGTGCTTGGAGCTTGTTGGCTTGGAGGAGGTTGACGCGTTTGGCTTGGAGGAGTTTGACGCGGTTGGCTTGGAGCTTGTTGGCTTGGGGTTTGTTGGCTTGGGGTTTGTTGGCTTCGAGGTTGATTTGAAGCTTGTTGGCTACTTGATGCTTAACTTGTGCTAGCATCATTGCCCTTTGATTTTTTGCCGGATGTGCACTTCCTTTTATTGTGACCATTACTATTGCATGATCCACAATTAGTTGGCTCGCGAGCCTCTTGGAATAACTTGTTTCCCGAATGACCCCATCTATCCATATCTCTGTGATACCTCTTTGTCTTTCTTCTTCCACGTTTCACAACCTTCCATTCCGGATCTGGCCAAACTTGCACTCCATGATACTCCGGCCATTGTGATTGATCCAAGTAAGGAGAAAACCTTGGAGCCCATGTCCTCTTTGTGGCTTCGATTGAGAACTCGGACTCCCGAACGGTGAGCGGGTTATTGTAGTCGACACGTCTAGTGCGTGCCGCTGTTAGCAAGTGGGAGCAAGCCAAATGAAGCAAAGAGGGCCTCCTACATGTGCATGTAGGATAACGTAGCATAGAAAACAAAAAATTTCCTACCGCGAACACGCAATCCAAGCCAAGATGCAATCTAGAAGACGGTAGCAACGAGGGGTTTATCGAGTCTCACCCTTGAAGAGATTCCAAAGCCTACAAGAGTAGGCTCTTGTTGCTGCGGTAGACGTTCACTTGCCGCTTGCAAAAGCGCGTAGAAGATCTTGATGACGATCGCTTCCGGCGCCACGAACGGGCAGCACCTCCGTACTCGGTCACACGTTCGGTTGTTGATGAAGACGACGTCCACCTCCCCGTTCCAGCGGGCAGCGGAAGTAGTAGCTCCTCTTGAATCCGACAGCACGACGGCGTGGTGTCGGTGGTGGTGGAGAAGTCCGGTGGAGCTTCGCTAAGCGTGCGGGGTGTGGTGGAGGAGAGAGGCCGCTAGGGTTTGGGGAGAGGGGGCGCCGGCCACTATAGGGGTGCGGCCACCTTGTGGTTCTTGGGTGGTCGGCCCCCTCCCCTTGGCCCCTCATTATATAGGTGGAACCCCAAGTGTTGGTCTCCAAGTCTTCGAATAAGACCCGAACCAAAAACCTTCCATATGGTGGGGAAACCTACCCAAGCTAGGACTCCCACTAGAGGTGGGAGTTCCACCTCCCATATGGGGGGGTGGCCGGCCCCCTAAGGGGGAGTCCACTTGGGACTCCTCCCCCACTAGGGTTGGCCGGCCATGGAGGTGGAGTCCCATGTGGACTCCACCTTCCTTGGTGGTTTCTTCCGGACTTTTCTAGAACCTTCTAGAACCTTCCATAGAACCTTCCGCGTCATTTTAATTCACATAAAATGACATCCTATATATGAATCTTATTCTCCGGACCATTCCGGAACTCCTCGTGATGTCCGGGATCTCATCAGTGACTCAGTACAAATATTCGAACTCCATTCCATATTCAAGTTCTACCATTTCAACATCCAACTTTAAGTGTGTCACCCTACGGTTCGTGAACTATGCGGACATGGTTGAGTACTCACTCTGACCAATAACCAATAGCGGGATCTGGAGATCCATAATGGCTCCCACATATTCAACGATGACTTTAGTGATCGAATGAACCATTCACATACGATACCAATTCCCTTTGTCACACGATATTTTACTTGTCCGAGGTTTGATCTTCGGTATCACTCTATACCTTGTTCAACCTCGTTTCCTGACAAGTACTCTTTACTCGTACCGTGGTATGTGGTCTCTTATGAACTCATTCATATGCTTGCAAGACATTAGACGGCATTCCACCGAGAGGGCCCAGAGTATATCTATCCGTCATCGGGATGGACAAATCCCACTGTTGATCCATATGCCTCAACTCATACTTTCCGGATACTTAATCCCACCTTTATAACCACCCATTTACGCAGTGGCGTTTGGTGTAATCAAAGTACCTTTCCGGTATAAGTGATTTACATGATCTCATGGTCATAAGGACTAGGTAACTATGTATCGAAAGCTTATAGCAAATAACTTAATGACGAGATCTTATGCTACGCTTAATTGGGTGTGTCCATTACATCATTCATATAATGATATAACCTTGTTATTAATAACATCCAATGTTCATGATTATGAAACTAATCATCCATTAATCAACAAGCTAGTTTAAGAGGCATACTAGGGACTCTTTGATTGTCTACATATCACACATGTACTAATGTTTCGGTTAATACAATTATAGCATGATATATAAACATTTATCATAAACATAAAGATATAAATAATAACCACTTTATTATTGCCTCTAGGGCATATCTCCTTCAGTCTCCCACTTGCACTAGAGTCAATAATCTAGATTACATTGTAATATACCTAACACCCATGGCATTAATGGTGTTGGTCATGCTTTGCCCTAGGGAGAGCTTTAGTCAACGGATCTGCTACATTCAGATCAGTGTGTACTTTGCAAATCTTTACTTCTCCATCTTCGATGTACTCGCGAATCGAGTGGTAACGCAGCTTGATATGCTTCAGCCTCTTGTGTGACCTTGGCTCTTGTGCATTGGCGATGGCACCCATGTTATCACAGTATATGATTAATGGGTCCAATGCACTAGGAACCACACCGAGCTCTACAATGAACCTCTTCATCCATACCGCTTCTGATGAAGCCTCTGAAGCCGCTATGTACTCTGATTCTGTTGAAGACTTCGCCACCGTGCACTGCTTCGAGCTTGCCCAGCTGCTGCAGCACCATTCAATATAAACACATACCCAGACTGTGACTTAGAGTCATCAGGATCAGTGTTCCAACTTGCATCGGTGTAACCGTTTACAACGAGCTCTTGGTCACCTCCATAACAAAGAAACATATCCTTAGTTCTTTTCAAGTACTTCAGGATATTCTTGACCGCTGTCCAGTGTTCCATTCCTGGATCACTTTGATATCTGCTAGTCAAACTAACAGCATGCGCTATATCCGGTCTAGTACATAGCATGGCATACATGATAGATCCTACTGCCGAGGCATAGGGGATATTACTCATCCTTTCTCTTTCTTCTGCCGTAGCCGGTCCTTGAGTCTTACTCAAGACCTTGCCTGGTAACATAGGTAAGAACCCTTTCTTACTTTCGTCCATTCTAAACTTCTTTAGAATCTTGTCCAGATATGTACTCTGTGATAGCCCTATTAGGCGTCTTGATCTATCTCTATAAATCTTGATGCCTAATATATACGATGCTTCACCAAGGTCTTTCATTGAAAAACTATTATTCAAATAACCTTTAACACTGCTTAATAGTTCTATATCATTCCCGATCAATAATATGTCATCTACATATAATATCAGGAATGCTACAGAGCTCCCACTCACTTTCTTGTAAATACAGGCCTCTCCATGACACTGTATAAACCCGAAGTCTTTGATTACCTTATCAAAGCGTCGGTTCCAACTTCTCGATGCTTGCTTCAGTCCATAGATTGAACGCTGAAGTTTGCATACTTTGTCAGCATTTTTAGGATCGACAAAACCTTTGGGTTGTACCATATACAACTCTTCCTCAATGTCTCCATTAAGGAACGCCGTTTTGACATCCATCTGCCAAATCTCATAATCGAAAAATGCAGCTATTCCTAACAAAATCCTCACAGATTTTAGCTTCGCTACAGGCGAGAAAGTCTCATCGTAGTCAACTTCTTGAATTTGTCGGAAACCCTTGCGACAAGTCGAGCTTTATAGACAGTAATATTACCATCAGCATCTGTTTTTCTCTTGAAGATCCATTTATTCTCGACAGCCTTTCGGCTATCAGGTAAGTCTACCAAAGTCCATACTTTGTTATCATACATGGATCCCATTTCGGATTTCATGGATTCTTGCCATTTGTTGGAATCTGAACTCATCATCGCTTCTTCATACATCGCAGGGTCCTCATCATTGTTATCCACAATCATGACATTTAGACAAGGATCATACCAATCAGGAGTGGTACGCTCCCTTGTCGATCTGCGAGGTTCAGTAGTTTCCTCGTTCGAAGTTTCATGATCATTATCATTAGCTTCCTCTGTTGCCGGTGTAGGCGGTACAGGTACAACTTCGATGCCGCGCTACTCTGATCAACGAGTATAGATTCATCAATCTCATCGAGTTCTACTTTTCTTCCAGTCACTTCTTTAGTGAGAAATTCTTTCTCAAAAAAGGTTCCGTTCTTAGCAACAAAGATTTTGCCTTCGGACTTGTGATAGAAAGTGTACCCTATAGTTTCCTTAGGGTATCCTATGAAGACGCATTTCTCCGCTTTGGGTTCTAGCTTGTCCGGTTGTAACTTCTTTACATAGGCTTCGCAACCCCAAACTTTCAGGAACGACAGCTTAGGTTTCTTATTAAACCATAATTCATACGGTGTCGTTTCTACGGATTTTGATGGTGCTCTATTTAAAGTGAATGCGGCTGTCTCTAATGCATAACTCCAAAATGATAACGGCAAATCAGTAAGAGACATCATAGAACGAACCATATCTAAGAGAGTTCGATTACGACGTTCGGACACACCGTTTCGTTGAGGTGTTCCCGGCGGTGTCAATTGTGAAAGTATTCCACATTTCTTTAAATGCATGCCAAACTCATAACTCAGATATTCACCTCCACGATCAGATCGTAGAAATTTAATCTTCTTGTTACGTTGATTTTCTACTTCACTTTGAAATTCCTTAAACTTCTCGAAAGTTTCGGATTTATGTTTCATGAAATAGATATACCCATATCTACTCAGATCATCTGTGAAGGTTAGAACATAACGATAACCACCGCGCGATGCTATGCTCATTGGTCCACACACATCGGTATGTATGATTTCCAATAAGTCAGTAGCTCGCTCCATCATACCAGAAAATGGAGTCTTTGTCATTTTTCCCATTAGACATGCTTCGCATCTATCAAGTGACTCAAAGTCAAGTGATTCAAGTAATCCATCAGTATGGAGTTTCTTCATGCATTTCACTCCAATATGACCAAGACGACAGTGCCACATATAAGTAGAATTATCATTCAATTTAATTCGCTTAGCATCAATGTTATGTATATGTGTATCACTACTATCGAGATCTAACAGAAATAAGCCATTCTTTTGTGGTGCTCGACCATAAAAGATATTATTCATAAAAATAGAACAATCATTATTCTCAGACTTGAATGAATAACCGTCTTGCATTAAACAAGATCCAGATATAATGTTCATGCTCAACGCGGGTACAAAATAACAATTATTTAGGCTTAAAATTAATCCCGAAGGTAGATGTAGAGGAAGTGTGCCGACAGCGATCACATCGACTTTGGATCCATTTCCAACGCGCATCGTCACTTCATCTTTCAGTAGTCTTCGTTTATTCTTTAGTTCTGTTTCGAGTTACAGATATGAGCAACCGAACCAGTATCAAATACCCAGGCACTAGAACGAGAACCAGTGAGATAAACATCTATAACATGTATATCAGATATACCTTCTTTCTTCTTCTTGACAAGGCCGCTCTTCAGATCAGCCAGATACTTGGAGCAATTACGCTTCCAGTGTCCCTTCTCCTTGCAGTAATAGCACTCAGCATCAGGCTTAGGGCCGTTCTTAGGTTTCATAGGAGGCGTGGCAGCTTTCTTGCCACCCTTCTTGAATTTTCCCTTAGACTTGCCCTGTTTCTTGAAACTGGTGGTCTTGTTGACCATCAACACTTGGTGCTCTTTCTTGATCTCAATCTCAGCAGCTTTTAGCATGCCAAAGAGTTCAGGTAACTCCTTGTTCATGTTCTGCATATTGTAGTTCATCACAAAGTTCTTGTAACTTGGTGGTAGTGATTGAAGGACACGATTAATCCCCAGTCTGTTAGGAATCACTATTCCCAAGTCACTGAGTTTCTTCGCATGCCCGGTCATGGCGAGCATGTGCTCACTAACGGAGCTACCTTCTTCCATCATGCAGCTGAAGAATTGTTTCGATACTTCATAGCATTCCACGGCCGCATGAGTTTCAAAAATAGCTTTCAGCTCTTTCATCAACTCATGAGGATCGTGGTGCTCAAAACGTTTTTGAAGATCGGATTCCAGACTGCATAGGATGGCACACTGAACTTGAGAGTACCGTATTTTCCGAGTCTCGTAAACAGCTTTTACTTCATCGGTTTCAGTTTACTGCGGGAGGGTCACCTAGCGGTGCATCAAGCACATATTGCAGATTTCCGCCGAGAGGAAGATCCTCACATGACGGAACCAGTCGGTGAAGTTGCTACTGTTGCTCTTAAGTTTTTCTTTCTCTAGGAACTGGTTAAAATTGATTGGGGACGCCATCTCTACAACATATATTTGCAAAAGTTTAGACTAAGTTTATGACAAATTGAGTTCAAATTTTAATTCAACATAATTAAAATCTAGGTGAACTCCCACTCAAAACAATATCCCTCGCATTGTCTTAGTGATCACACGAACCAAATCCACCGCACCTATGTCCGATCATCACGAGACAAGGTGTGATTTCAATGGCGAACACTCAAAGTGTTCATCATATCAACCATATGATTCATGCTCTACCTTTCGGTATCACGTGTTCCGAGACCACGTCTGTACATGCTAGGCTCGTCAAGGCCACCTTAGTATCCGCATGTGCAAAACTGTCTTGCACCCGTTGTATGCACTTGTTGATTCTATCACACCCGATCATCACGAGATGCTTCGAAACGACAAGTCTTGGCAACGGTGCTACTAAGGATGAACACTTCATTATCTTGAGATTTTAGTGAGGGATCATCTTATAATGCTACCGTCGCGATCTAAGCAAAATAAGATGCATAAAAGGATTAACATCACATGCAGTTCATATGTGATATGATATGGCCCTTTTGTCTTTGCGCATTTGATCTTCATCTCCAAAGCACGGACATGATCTCCATCATCTTCGGGCATGATCTCCATCATCATCGGCGTAGCGTCAAGGTCAATGGCGCCGTCTTCATGATTGTCCTCCATGTAGCAACTATTACAACTACTTTGAAATACTACTCAACATGAAATTTAAAGACAACCATAAGGCTCCTGCCGGTTGCCACAATACAATAATGATCATCTCATACATATTCATCATCACATTATGGCCATATCACATCACCAAACCCTGCAAAAACAAGTTAGACGTCTCTAATTTGGTTTGCATATTTTACGTGGTTTAGGGTTTTCGAGAGAGATCTAATCTACCTACGAACATGAACCACAACGTTGATACTAATGTTTTCAATAGAAGAGTAAATTGAATCTTCACTATAGTAGGAGAGACAGACACCCGCAAAGCCTCTTATGCAATACAAGTTGCATGTCGAACGAGGAACAAGTCTCATGAACGCGGTCATGTAAAGTTAGTCCGAGCCGCTTCATCCCACTATGCCACAAAGATGCAAAGTACTCAAACTAAAGATAACAAGAGCATCAACGCCCACAAAACCATTGTGTTCTACTCGTGCAACCATCTATGCATAGACACAGCTCTGATACCACTGTAGGATAACGTAGCATAGAAAACAAAAATTTTCCTACCGCGAACACGCAATCCAAGCCAAGATGCATTCTAGAAGACGGTAGCAACGAGGGGTTTATCGAGTCTCACCCTTGAAGAGATTCCAAAGCCTACAAGAGTAGGCTCTTGTTGCTGCGGTAGACGTTCACTTGCCGCTTGCAAAAGCGCGTAGAAGATCTTGATCACGATCGCTTCCGGCGCCACGAACGGGCAGCACCTCCGTACTCGGTCACACGTTCAGTTGTTGATGAAGACGACGTCCACCTCCCCGTTCCAGCGGGCAGCGGAAGTAGTAGCTCCTCTTGAATCCGACAGCACGATGGCGTGGTGTCGGTGGTGGTGGAGAAGTCCGGCGGAGCTTCGCTAAGCGTGCGGGATGTGGTGGAGGAGAGAGGCCGCTAGGGTTTGGGGAGAGGGGGCGCCGGCCACTATAGGGGTGCGGCCACCTTGTGGTTCTTGGGTGGCCGGCCCCCTCCCCTTGGCCCCTCATTATATAGGTGGAACCCCAAGTGTTGGTCTCCAAGTCTTCGAATAAGACCCGAACCAAAAACCTTCCATATGGTGGGGAAACCTACCCAAGCTAGGACTCCCACTAGAGGTGGGAGTTCCACCTCCCATATGGGGGGGTGGCCGGCCCCCTAAGGGGGAGTCCACTTGGGACTCCTCCCCCACTAGGGTTGGCCGGCCATGGAGGTGGAGTCCCATGTGGACTCCACCTTCCTTGGTGGTTTCTTCCGGACTTTTCTAGAACCTTCTAGAACCTTCCATAGAACCTTCCGCGTCATTTTAATTCACATAAAATGACATCCTATATATGAATCTTATTCTCCGGACCATTTCGGAACTCCTCGTGATGTCCGGGATCTCATCCGGGACTCCGAACAAATATTCGAACTCCATTCCATATTCAAGTTCTACCATTTCAACATCCAACTTTAAGTGTGTCACCCTACGGTTCGTGAACTATGCGGACATGGTTGAGTACTCACTCCGACCAATAACCAATAGCGGGATCTGGAGATCCATAATGGCTCCCACATATTCAACGATGACTTTAGTGATCGAATGAACCATTCACATACGATACCAATTCCCTTTGTCACACGATATTTTACTTGTCCGAGGTTTGATCTTCGGTATCACTCTATACCTTGTTCAACCTCGTTTCCTGACAAGTACTCTTTACTCGTACCGTGGTATGTGGTCTCTTATGAACTCATTCATATGCTTGCAAGACATTAGACGACATTCCACCGAGAGGGCCCAGAGTATATCTATCCGTCATCGGGATGGACAAATCCCACTGTTGATCCATATGCCTCAACTCATACTTTCCGGATACTTAATCCCACCTTTATAACCACCCATTTACGCAGTGGCGTTTGGTGTAATCAAAGTACCTTTCCGGTATAAGTGATTTACATGATCTCATGGTCATAAGGACTAGGTAACTATGTATCGAAAGCTTATAGCAAATAACTTAATGACGAGATCTTATGCTACGCTTAATTGGGTGTGTCCATTACATCATTCATATAATGATATAACCTTGTTATTAATAACATCCAATGTTCATGATTATGAAACTAATCATCCATTAATCAACAAGCTAGTTTAAGAGGCATACTAGGGACTCTTTGATTGTCTACATATCACACATGTACTAATGTTTCGGTTAATACAATTATAGCATGATATATAAACATTTATCATAAACATAAATATATAAATAATAACCACTTTATTATTGCCTCTAGGGCATATCTCCTTCAGTGCATTCACATGTCTTTAGGGACACACGGAAAGCCCGGCCTCCGTGTTGGACACCACCTTGTGTGGTGCCTCCCGGCTCATTCACTTGGTAAACCCATTCAACATTGTCATAACATGTAGCCGTTTGGGAGTCCGCCTTCCTCGCCTAAAATTCCATGAACTCTTCAACCTTCGTAGGGAACTCACAATTCCTAGCAATTTCCTTCTCCGTTTCATCGGTGTAGTTCTGGAAATAGACATTCAACTTCTCGAATGTGTATTGAATGATTGCCGTCGCGGGCAATGCACGGACACCCTTCAACACATTGTTGAAGCACTCGGCCATGTTGCTTGTAATTTGGCCATATCTCATCCCATCCTCATCATAAGCTCTTGCCCACTTTGAGTTAAATATGAGGTGTCTATGAAGAAACTCTTGACCACCCGCGTTGAGGTCTTTGTGCTTCAGCAAGCCGTTGTACAGGTTTGCGAAGCGGCGCTCAGAGTAAGCGAGGCAACAATCTTGAAGAAGGTCAGACAACTCTTTGCTCTTGCATGCCCGGTAGAAGTTTGCACAAAAATGCCTCATGCACCATCGGTGATGCAAGGGAGCATGCCCGGGAATTGCAAGCTCCACCGCATTGAGAATTCCTTGATGACGATCGGAGATGACACACACTTCCTTTGAGGGTGGTATGACCCTCGTCCTCAATATATGGAAAAACCATTCCCAGTTATCATTGTTCTCAATCTCTACCAATGCAAAAGACAATGGTACTAAACGGTTGCTCGCATCACTTGCTATTGCCACCAATAGTGTGCCCTTGTACTGCCCGGTCAAGAAGGTACCATCCACGGCTATGACGGGCCTACAATGTTCGAATGCCCTCGTGCATTGCTCGAATGACCAAAATGCACGGTGAAACACTCTCACTCTTTTACCATCATGCAATGTCATTTTGGTTGCGGAAGGCTCCACCACATGCACCATGCCCGGGTTAGTTGCGGCCATCGCTAACAACAACCTAGGGACACGGTTGTATGCTTCCTCCCAATCACCGTACAACATCTTGAATGCGGCTTGTTTGGCCTTCCATGCCTTCCCGTACTTGACATCGTAGGCAAACCGGGATTTGACCGTATCTTGCACGGACCTAATGCTCATGATAGGAAGTGATGATATCTCCGCCGAGAGCTTGTATGCAATGAACTCGGATGTGAGTTGACGGTGGTCCGGCTGCGCATCCTTGCCATCAAGCTTCGGCCCCCGGCACATGTGAGTGGCTACACAACTTGTTATGTGCCAAGAGGGCCCTTTTTTGAAAGGTCGTGCACGGACAACCCATGGGCACCTTTTATCCACACATTTTAGCGTGTACCACTTCTTCAAGTCCGAGTGAACAACGATGTAAGGGCGATGATGCTTAATGGAGAACTCCTTCAACCATATCTTCAATTCCAAGAAGGTATCAAACGTGAGCCCTTTAGAGATCATAGTCGTCCTACCATCCACATCTCTCTTGGATAGTGGCCTAGATCCAAGAAGTAAACTTTTTCCACCATCAACCACGGCTCCATCCGCAATACTAACATCACGGAACAATGGTACCCGGATATCCCGTCCAGTTACCTTCTTGAAGATCTCGGCTCTTTCGGCTTCCTTAGCCTTCAAGCCATCCTCGTCAACCTCCTCTTCGGGTCCATCATCATCCGAGTCCGACGCATAGCATCAGGAATAAGGAATGGAGTGGTCCATCTCCTCTTGCGTCCAATATTTATCCAAATCACCGATATTGTTGCAATTCATCTCGAAACCATCATCACCATCGTCATGCTCGTCATACTCATTATCCAACACAGGTTGTTGGGCAATGGGAGATTGGACAATGGGAGATTGGGTGGCCTCTTCTTGGCTCATGGGTGGAGGACTCCTCTCTCGAACGGGGGAGGAGGGCCGGTTAAGGTCAAGCTCGATACAAGCATCAACCGTCTTGGTTGCAAACAACTCCAAAGCCTTATCTTGTGACCCGGCCACCGTCTCCTTGTAAACGGACCAACGTTGCTCGGAGTTGATACGCATTGTCTTCCAACGGGTGTGCATTCCAAACCCCACATTATGCCTTCCCTCTAGGTCAACACCATCATTTGGCTCATTCCAATTCAACTCAACCCTCACTTGTGCTACCACCTCCGCAAAGCTAGGGCTAAGGTCAAACACCAAGTCAACCTCTTCCGGGTCCGGCTCTATGTTTCCCTTCAAGAAAGCATCCTTGTCCACATGATGAACATGAACAATTCTTTCCATCCCCCTAGCATAATGGGAACAACACATACACACATGTGTTCATTAGTTACCATAATCAACATAATCTACCCATACAAACTAGCACACTACCATTTCTCCTACTTCAACAACCCTAACATCCAACCAAATCCATCTCCACCCTCAAATCAACCAAATCCACATCTAGGGTTTCACATATAGATTGGAGGAAATACACAAAATCAATGGATGAAAAGAGGGGGAACGGAGGAGATTACCTCAAGCAATGACTTGGGAACGATCTCCACGGACAGATCTGATGATTTGGTGGTGGATTTGGTGGGGGGAGAGGGAGGGAGAGAGAGAGAGCCGGCCGCCTCCTGTTCTTGAAGCGAAGAAGAGAAAGAAAGAAGACTGGGTCGGGCTGGCTGGGCGCGCACGGCCGAAACTTAAGTGGATGTGTGGCGCCCTTGCCACGGGCGCCACACTTTCAAAGTGTGGCGCCGGCGGGAAAGGCGCCACACATGCTGCCACGTCGGATCGGGATCACCAGCTCAGCGTCGACGGGCCACGTCGGATGGGTTTGTGGCGCCAGAGCCAGGGGCGCCACACTGGCATGTGTGGCACCGATGAGAGGGGCGCCACACAAAAGGGTTAGATGGGTGAAATAGTTTCGCCGGAGGGTCAGTCTGTGCTTTTCTTTCACTTTTGGGTTATGTTTGTGCAAATCGCCGAGGCGACCCACGCGGTGACTCGACACGGGACGGCGACGATGGGACAACAGACGAACCGCGCGCGCGCGTGCACTCGCAAGCGAGACCGCAACCGGCTCTTCGTCCAAGACCACCTGGGAGCCAGACGAGGTAGAATGAGCGGGAGAATCTGCACAGGTAAGCGTGATGTCTCCTGTTGTCTCTTCTGCACTGCTAGGGGCATTATTTGATGTGCTGTTTGAAGCTGGTTCTTCGAAATTTTGAGCCGGATTTTCAGGACTATCGCTGACTTGTACCTGAGAGGGATTAGTAACAGGCACAATTTGCAAATAGTGATCATTAGTATGCACACCTCTATCATTGATATCCGAAGGAGATGCATGTGATGGAAGAAGAAGAATTTCCTCACGAAGACGGCGACCAGCATTTGGATGAAGAGTAGCAAACGGAAATACATTCTCATCAAACACCACATCGCGAGAGATATAAACACGACCACTAGCGATATCTAGACATTTGACTCCTTAATGTCGGGGACTATATCCAAGGAAGACACAACGTTTTGACCGAAAAGAAAGTTTGTGTTTGTTGAATGGATGGAGGTTGGGCCAACAAGCACAACCAAAAATACGTAGAGGGTCATAGTTGGGTTTGACTTGAAGGAGTTTTTCAGTGGGAGTCTCAAAATTTAGAACTTTTGTAGGAAGCAAATTGATGAGAAAAGTGGCTGTGATAAAAGCATCATCCCAATATGTAAGAGGCATGGAAGCATTAGCAAGTAGAGCAAGGCCTACTTCAACAATGTGACGGTGTTTGCGTTCAGCAGAACCATTTTGTTGATGAGCATGAGGGCATGACACATGATGAACAATGCCTACACGCTGAAAGAAGCCATTTAATTTCTCATATTCACCACCCCAATCAGTTTGCATGGTGAGAATCTTTCGACCAAATTGGTGCTCAACATATTTTTGGAAATCAAGAAACACTTGAAACACTTCAGAACGTTTCTTAAGTAAATATATCCAAGTAAATTTACTAAAATCATCAATGAAGCTTACATAATATGCATGTTTGCCTACAGAGAGAGGAGTTGGACCCCATACATCAGAAAAAATTTGTTCCAAGGGAACTGTGGAAACATTAGTGGAGACAGGATAGGGTAGCTGGTGACTCTTGGCCTGTTGGCATGGATCACATATGTAAGGATTTATTTCTGGGGAATATGAAAGATTATGCTTCCTAAGTATCTGCTGAACTATAAAAGACGATGGATGTCCTAGACGACGATGCCACGTGGAGGATGAAGGCTTGATGGTGACAAGAGCATGCTTAGAAGACTCCGAAGGAACTGGAACAAGAGGATATAGACCACCATGGCAGGGACCTTTAAACACGACTTGCTTCGTTGCCTGATCCTTGATCAAGAAAAAGAATGGGTGAATCTCCATAAATGTGTTGTTGTCTAGAACAATATTATGAGCAGAAAGTAAATTCATGGAGGCATCAGGAACATGTAAAATGTTACGAAGTTGAATAGAACTATTTTGGGTGTGCAAAACTGAATGACCAATATGTGCAATGTCCATACCTTGTCCACTAGCATTGTGAACTTGATCACGCCCCTGATAAGGCTCATGAGTGTGAAGCTTGTTGAGTTGTCCAGTCACATGATTTGTCGCTCCCGTATCAATGTACCAATTTGTATCAACACCATAGGCGCCTTTGGTGGTGTCCTCGTCATCATCATCACCATAGCGCCACCAGCAATCACCAGCTTGATGTCCTTCCTTCTTACATATCTGACAGAAAACTCCCTCTTGCCAAGGTGTGGCCACACGATCCTTCTTCCCACGCCCTCCCTTGGGCCGACGCTGCTGCTCCGGCTTAGATGGGCCACGGTTTTGGGGAAGAGGTGGCGGGCGCTGAGGTGGGGGAGGTTGGCGCATCGGTGGGGGCATGTATGGCTGCTGGTATGGTTGAGGAGGCATATACGGCTGTGGGTATTGGGAATATGTTGGCTGCTGTGGGTATTGGGGAGGCATGTAGGGCTGCTGGTATGGTGTAGGAGGCATGTATGGTTGCTGGTATGGTGTAGGAGGCATATATGGTGGCTGGTAGGTAGGTGGAGGAGGCATGTATGATGGCTGATAGGTGGGTGTAGGGGGCATGTATGGCTGAGGTGGTGGTGGGCGTGGAGGTGCAACTCCATAGGTAGGAGGACGGCGAGAGACAACGTTAACAGAAGAGGTAAAACCCCCAGTAGCTTGACCGGTTGATTGTAGCATGGCATCACGATTCTCACAGGAAAGCAGCTGAGAGCACATGTCATTGAGGGTGGTGGGTGGAACAGCATTGACGGCAGCGACGAGGTTGTTAAACGTGCCATCAAGGCCATTCAGAATGTAATCCTTGAGCTCATCATCATCGACCGTCTTCCCGGCAGCAGCAAGTTCAGAAGCATATCCTTTCATCTTGGTTATGTATTGTTGGGCGGTCATGTCCAACTTCTTCGTGTTGGTGAGGGCGCCACGAAGGGTGGAGACCCGCAACTTGGACTGAGAGGAATAAAGCGCATGAAGAGAGCTCCAAACTTCAGCGGCATGAACAAGGCCATATACGGTGGAGAGAATATCCTCGGAAAGAGAATTCACAAGGTAGCTGACCACCTGCTGGTCCCGAGTGATCCAAGTGTCGTAGGAAGGATTAGGAACCGAGACTTCTTCTTGTCTGCATCCTCCACATCTAGCATCATGGGCGGAGCAACGTCGGATCCCTCGAGGAGACCCATAACCCGGGCACCGCGAAGCGTGGGCAGCACTTGGGCTTGCCAAGAGAGGAAATTTTTGCGGGTAAGCTTGATTGCCGGGGGTGCACCGACATAACCCATGCCAGGAGTGGTCGAGGATGATGCCATCGAAGAACAGAGAAGAACCGGTCGGATCTGGGAAGATTTTGGGTGGGGGTTTGGGAGAAATTGGATTTGGGGAATTGGTAAAGGAGGATGAGGTCGTCGTTCTGGTGTAACCGATCTGGTGATCGGAGCTTTCTTGGTCCTGGCGTGCGACGGTGAGGTTCACTGGCGGCAGAAGTACGAGAAGGAAAACGAGGTCCTGGTGTTGGTTCGTGGGAAAAAAAACGGGGAAGATCGAGGGGAAGCGAGGTCCTGGCGTTGGCCTGATCGATAAGCGATCGGATCGTGGGGGCCGACGAGATCGATCGAGCGATCGGATCCTGGAGGCCGACGAGCGAAGGTCGACGGCGGCTAGATGGTGGGAAGAGGACGGGCCTCTGATACCATGTTAACGTGAATAATTGTTGGGTGGAACGGTGTGACCTTTCGGTCCACCGGTTTCGTGTTAATATTACCGAGGAATAGCCCCTCGCAGGGCAATACGGAGTTGGACCCGTATACGAGTGGTGTACTACACCATCTCGTATACGTGCCAGTATTACATCTCTAATAATCCTCAATTTTGTGTGTGTGTGGGTTGTCCTAGGGGCTGATGTATGAGCATTTGGTTTATTAGATGTGGGTGTGTGCGGTCTCAGAGATGGTTGTATCCATGGGCGGCGCCAGGGGCATATGCCCAGGCATACCAATATAATTCGGCCCAAAATAAATTTTTATTAGGCCCAAGCGGCCAAGGCACAAGCTGATCAGCCCATAGACTCCTCGCTCGGGAGGCTGCCTCCTCCCAGCCAGCGACCCAGCCTCTGTTCGTATCGTGTTTCGCCAAGCAACGAGGGCATGAGACAGCCAAGACATCCCTCCTATATATTGGGCTTCTCCCACGTTCAATAAAGCATGAGAATTCAGAGTATTACTTTTTATTAGGCATAGGGTAATTAGAGTTTGTTCCAGATCACAACTTTTGATCAATTGCATATTCCTACATGTTAATATCCATTTATATTATTTCAAGCTCGACCAGACATTTGGAATTTTATCTCGGTCTGGCTTTCCAATACTCACTGTGTTTTCTTAAATTTCTGCAGAATTCAGTTTCGAGCAGATGAATTAGTATTCCTGCTGGCCATAAGTTCGCTAGCTTTATTAGAGTCTGGTGCCTCCTAAGGTCCAGAACCTGGTTTGGAAAATTGGTCGCAATGCCCTCGCTACACAAGTGAATAAGCACAGACGAGGAATTAAAACTCCCCTGCTGTGTCTCATCTGTGGACAGGAAAATGAAGATACTTTCCATGTGTTCATCCGTTGTCCGCCTACCAGGGACCTTTGGAATGCCATGCGAGAAATGTGGGACATCCCGGCGGATACTAAGCTAAAGAACACGGGTACGGAGTGGCTGTTACAACTTATCCATGGCCTGTCGGAGGAACAGCGAGCTAGAACCTTCATGCTGCTTTGGCGGATCTGGTATGTGCACAACGAGATCACCCACGACAAGCCTCTGCCATCTGTGGAGGGATCGCGACGTTTCCTGCTAAGTTACCTGGAATCGCTCATGCTGATTGTAATGTCCCAGGTTTAGAGACGATCGAGGGGTAGATTTTAGAAAGGGATGTGCATTGCATTGCAAATTCTGGGGAAATTTCGCGCTTTTAAAACAAAACTGCATCGAAGGGGGACAGGTTTTTCTCTCGACACCTTACAGGGTTAGGGTTTCGAGAGTGCGATGAACTTGTTCCTACTTATCTAAATTAGGGTTTTGAGAAGAGAGAAGTGATATTGCATTGAAACCTTAAGTTGCATGATTGAATTATAAATTAAGATGTTGAATGAATTCAAACCAAATTCAAATTCAAACATTAAATAATCATCACATAATTCAAACTTGAAAGAATTACACAAACAATGATCAATAAGCAAGAATATAAGTAATACAACAATTGCACCAAGCTCAATAAGGAAAACTTGAGCTTTATTGATCATCACACACATAATACATTGTCTTTACAATATTCAGATTTGAATTATGGAATTACAACACATTACAAGAATGGATTCAATAGAAAAAAAATAAAAAAAAGGAAAAATTACAAGTTATCTAAATAACCTAAACTACATTGTGTTTTTCATGAACTCTATGATCTTGATGATCTTGAATTCATCCTGATCAGCACTTGGTACCTGCACACATACACAAACAATCAAATATTAAGCCAAGTGGCAAAGCCACTTGGCAGGTTAGCAAATATAGGGTGAAGAGTGGATATGATCAAGTCCCTGCCGAGCTGATCCATCTCACAACCAAGACCAAGCCAAGTGCATAGTATCAAGTTACACACACACACAGCCTGCTCACAAGGCTGTGTGCATGAAGCACAGCACACCCACACACAGCTGGTGAGTCACCAACAGGCTGCCAGGCCTTGTTGTCGACCAGAGAAGGAGAAGGAGATCATATAAAAGCCTCCACAGTAAACCCTAGCCATTCCATCGACAGGATTGCAATGGTAAGTTCATCAGAAAACCAAGAACTCAAGAACAGGAGGAACAACCACTGCTGTTCAACCTGCTCAAACAGCCACAACATTTAAATCCAACACCACAAGCTTGCTAGGAGGAGCTGGACAAGCAAATCAAGCAATCATTGAAGCAATCCTCTACACCAACACTCAATTCTAGGAGCTGGAGTGAGGTATACCAGTAAATCATGAGCAAGCAAGGTTTTTCTCATACTAATCAAGCACATGCTTCCATCCCAGCAACAGAAAAGGGTAGAACCCTGTTTGTGTCATCACCTGGCTACAAAGCCATATGGTGCAAGCAAATAAGGGTAAGGCCAATAGGAAATCATCCAAAGGTAACATCAGTTATGCAAATCAATGCACAACTAAAGAAATCCAGCATAGAATGAAATCACAGCTAGCCTAGCCCTACACACTTAACACCTACAGCTAGCTAGGCCATCAGACTTTAGACAAGTTCTTGTCTAGATATTTTCTCAACAGCAAAGAGCCACTGGAAGTCCAGATTTGGATCAACCAGTGAGCATCTATTCATCACAGCAAGCCACATAGAAAGGGGGAGCTACCATGACAGCACCAAATGGCTGTCAGGGCCACCTCAACCCACAACCAACAATTCCAGCCCTCACATCATCACCCAAGTGGGTTCAGTATGAGCTAGGGTACCCAACAGATGTTGGCATCTCTCTAGCTCAAGTAAATCAAGGAAAAGAATCATCACTGAATCACAGTTCATCTCATTCATCCAGTAAACAAGCACAAGTTACACAGATAAATGAATTACACAAGTCACCAGTAACTAGAACACTTGCAAATGAACCCAAGGATCACTGCAAGCATCAGCAGATGCTTGATCAAGCAAAACCTGCACCGGCACAAGGCATGGTGATACATAGTCACCGGGATAAGCACCAGATAGGCAAAGGCAGGGAGTAAGCAAGCAATCAACAATAATATGATGCTCATTTGATCACCAGAGCTTGCTAAAGCAAGCTAAAGCCTGCTAGAATCAATTCTAGCATCATCACAAGGCCCAGACAATTAAATTAACCATATAATTGAACAATTGCATCACAGATAAGTGAATAAAGCATTATAATTGTATCCAGAAGCACTCCATCAAGGGATGGAGTTGTTAATGCAACAGTTAGGCTTAATTGAGCACGTCCATGAATTAGAGCACAGATAATAGCACATCAGGAGCACTGGCACTTGCCAAAGGCAAGGATCATCACAGAATGATCAAGCCAAGGGCAATCAATGGCATATACAAGAGAGGCATGGTATACAGGGAAACAGCAGGAGCCACTATATTACACAAAGCACCACAGCATGCTCATAAGCAATAGTTCATGAGTTGCAACAGCAAGTAATGGAGAAAGAACAGCACAGCACAACAGACTAGAACCATGGCAGATGCACAGCAGCAGCACAGTAACACAGCACAGCAGCATACGCGCAAGCTAGCAAGGCGCAGCAGCTAGCACAGCACAAGGGCTGGCATAGCGCAAGGCCATAGAAATGTAGCAGCGACGACACATCGGCACGACAAGCATCTCCACATGGAGAAGCAGGCCGGTGGCCAAGCTAGACGAAGGGAAGGAGAAGCGATAGAACAAGTAGCAGAGAAGGACGGAGGAGATGAGAACTTACTGGTGAAGCGGAGAGAAGCTCGACCATGGCGGCACGGCGGCACACGCCGGGCGAACGGCGGCGCCAGGCCAAGCCTAGCTAGGCACACCTCGCCGCAACGCCAGCACCACCACGGCGAGGCACACGGCCACGCCACGGCACCAGGAGCGTCGGCGGCGACGAAATCGCCGCGGCACACCACGGTAGGCGAGCAGAGGCGATGGGGACGAGTCGAGGAGGCGACGAAACACAGATCGGCGCGGTGGATCTGAAGCGCCATCGAACGGCAATTCAGACGCACCCCATCTCGCCGGCGGCGATGGCCGGAGTTGACCGGAGAAATTCGGCGAAGGCGGCGGCGACGCGCGAGTCGCCAGAGCGTGGAGGGGATTAGGGTTAGGACACGCGCGAGAGAGAAGGAGAGACTGAACGGGTTGGGCCGGACCAGGTGGGTCGGCCAAACCTGACCCTTTGGGCCACCTGACAGGTGGGGCCCAAGGGCATTTAGGTCATTTCACAATTCATATAAATACAGAAACTTTGAAATTAAATAAGAAATGCTTAGAAGCTCAGAAAAATAAATTAAAAATATGAAAATGGATCAGCATAAAATTCTCTACTTGAAAAAAATACCAAACAGAATTTTTGAAGACAATTAAGAATAAATCCTATTTTGATGATTTAAATAAGAATTTAAATCACACATATTATTTTCTAAAATGAAAATAAGTCCATTAATGCATTTGGACTTTAAAAACACCTTGACAATATTTCAAGGTTGTATTTACCCTAAATAAAGTATCCCCAAGATGTTCTTAGTATTTAACCTCTCACATGAAATTACAACGACATCGGAAGGGGGGAAACAAACCCTAAAACTGGAATCATGCATAATTGCTTCTTTAACCATTGCCCTTATCGGACAATGATGCTATTTTTCAGAGACAGAGGACAAGGGTCAGTCCACACCTTCCAACTGCAAAACTTTGCAGTGTTCAGGCAAGTTCATCACTTGCTCATGTCATTTGAGTATTTCTATCAAATTACTTGCAAAGTATTATGGTTATCACTATTGCATAAAAATCAAAACCACTACTTTCATAACTATGAATATGACTATGTGGTGGGCAATGGAACCATGGATTGTGTTGATATGGTGGAGGTTCCATTGCACGGACTTATATCCATCTAGGATTAAACAACAAATGTCGCCAGTGATTCTTGTGCCGTAATACCCGTGTTAACCATAAGATCCGGAGTGGGACGGAGTAGTCAAAAGTGTTTCCACCTCTCGTTCATCAACGAATGCGCTTTACCGTAGACACTTGTATCTGTCAGGGCAAGCGGTTGGCTGGGGAAGCCTTAAGTCCCCACGGCATAGTTCGTAGACACTTGTCGCTCGAAGTGCAAGCGGTTGGCTGGGGAAGCCTTAAGTCCCCACGGTATTGTAGTCTATGATGGGTTGCAGCTACCGGCGAAGGAGTTTGGTTCGATCCTAAACTGTCGTCGTGGTCGGGGTCCACCCGTGAGTGGGAATAATGGGACCGGCGAGGACCCAGGGTCGGGGCATGCAACAAAGGGTGGGTGTTCGAGGTAGCGGAGGAACATGATTGGCTAGACCTTATACCGGGCCTCACACCGAAGGAAGTGTGGACGGGAAAGCTGCCGGTTGGCACCAAGGTTAAGATCTCTTATGGGTAAAGCAACACACCTCTGCGAGTGTAAAGAAGCTGTGACTGTCACTCCTGTTCGGGATAAGGAAGCTATGCGAACGGAGGAAAGGAGCTCCATGAAGTTCTAGTGAACCGGTGAAGACTGACGGACATAGCTCTTTGGAATAAAAGCAATCTCTTGAAGAAATGTTTATCAAAACTTGCATTGGTATTAGACTTTCTGGTCTAATATCGTAGCTAGAGCATTAAACACCTCTTATCTATAATGAACTTGTTGAGTACGCTCGTACTCATACCACTCTTAAATCCCATGCTTAGATTGTCTGAACCGTCTGGAGGAGGACTACGACAACAATGAAGGAGCCGAGATCATCGGCTATGAAGAACCAGATCTCTCGGGAGGTATAGAAGGCATAGACTACCTCATCGTCTACGGATCCGGGGAGGCTTCCGGAGGAGATCAAGCCTAGAGACATCCAGTAATAGTAGCAACCGAGCAGCCCGAACTCTTAGTATTTAGCTGCTCGAGGAAATAAATGTATAACTTAATGAAACTCTTATATTGTAAGCTAAGTTGGGTTCGCCTCGAACCCAGGAGTATCCCTCTTAGGACCCAAGAGGAGCTCCGAGACGACATGTGTATGATATTTGTAATAATAAATGAATGAGTTATGGACCTGCTATGTTCTGTTGTACTACTCTGAGGGATGTAATATTTGCGGAATGGTACTTCGTGAATGTTATATCAACGACTGGCATACTACAACATGCAGTGGTATGCAGGGTCACCAAAGTTGGTATCAGAGCAAAAGCTTTGACCTTAGGTTGGAACCTAGTAAATGGGACTAAACGTTAGGAGTCAAATAGGATCAGTAAAGAATTCTCTAAAAATATGGTGTATATTCAATTGAGAATACAACAATCATATCTTTTAGTGCGATAATTCTTTATTATCTCTATTATGATGCATTATTACTAATCTTATAATCTTTCTATTTCTACAGCCAACATGGCAAGTTCACGTCCCGGACGAAACGTGAAAGTGATGGATTCCACACTGAGTGAATACGAAGGAGGACTTGCAGATATTCTACGAGCCATGTTACTTGAATTTGGGTGTGATCCCCAGATCCAAGTAAAGAAATACATGTACTATGATGGTACTGTATTGGCCAAGTGTAGGGTAGGACTGCGACTTCCCGAATCTTTGGGAATGAGCGTAGTAATGCCAGAAGGGGAAGCCAGAACTATCAATACAGCCTACCATATAGCCATTATGAGAGCCATAACCGATATTCGGGAGCATAAGACGAAAGAGCTTATGGGTTCCGAATTTACCCACATTCCTCATATGCAGGAGGAAGAAGATCCCATGCTTAACCACTACAAATATGCAAAACGCAAACCAATAGCAGCTGCAAAATACATGGATAATAGCCGCAACCTCATATCATTACTCTTTCAGTTGAACCATCATCTGACGGGAGCAATTGATACGATGCTAGAAGAGTTTACTGAACCCAAGGAGGAGATTAGGGGGAAAGAACCTGTGGAGAATGTGGTGCACACACCAGTTTACTCAGCTGGTGACTACATTAGTATTGATCCTCTTGAGCGTGAACCTACACTGTTACACACGGGAACTATACGGGTAGTTCCTATGGGGGATATGAGGGTGGAGAGGAATCCGAAACAATCAGCGTTCCGAGACTCCTATAGAAAATTCCACGGGTTGGCGTTGGGGATCGATCTTTGGAACTCATAGTACTTCTGTGTATTATGATGGGGAGATGAATGATGACGCCACAACCCAGAACCGAGTTATCCTAGTAATGAAGGAGTTGATGGAGGGTATCCGAGCACGAGGTTGAGTCGAATGCAGTGTTGGAAACACTTATGGTGGAGCTACGGGGAGTACACCCGATGGGTGGACTATGATGCACTTAACGATCGGTTTGTGAACAACGATTTCTCCCTAGGATCATCATCTGATTCGGATTACCAGCCGACGGGGAGACCTTATGTTCCAGGGTCTATCAGGAGGACGACACGTTCGACCGGATGGAAGCCTGGGATGTACCGGGAGTGAAGATCGACTAGAGTCCACCAAGGGAGGCGAGGCTATAATACACAAGTACCACGTGTATTATAGTATGTAATATTTTTGTACATATACTTTAATAAGTGAGTTTGCATACTCACATCGACTTGAGTATTGTAATAAGACCACTTAAGTATGTATATACATGGTATATGTTTTGTATGATTTGGATTTGCTTCTTGATTTCCATTGCGTGACTAGTTCTGTGCACAAAGTTGAGCTCAGAAAACTTGCGCATGGAGTAATTATGAGTATCATCTTGTGTTGCAGAACTAGGGGGTTATGTCGGGAGCGTTAGGAGAGGAGACCGAAGCGCAGCGCATGGAGCGCGAAGCAAAACAAAAGGAAGAGGCTGAGGGAGCAGCCCGAGATCAGTTTCCACCACCACCACCCATGACGCAGCAGAACTTTGTTCAGTACATGCAGCTGGTGGAGGAAAGACAACGTATAACGTTGGAGCAGCAGAACAAATTCTTCCAAGAATTGCTGCAACAGAACAGGGTGGAGAGACCCGAGAATCCGGGAGTTACCTTAGCAGACTTCCAGAACACCAAGCCTATTTCTTTCGCATACGCGCCCGAGCCAATGGACGCGGAAGATTGGCTTATGGATACTGAGCGAAAGCTCAATACCGTTGGATGTAACGACCAAGAGAAGGTTCGTTATGCTACCCACCTGCTGTGTGGACCTGCCGCATCATGGTGGGACAATATCGTAGCCGTTTATCCGGCTGGAAAGGTATTTACCTGGGAGGAGTTCACGAGGAAGTTCAGGGAATCCAATGTCCCTGAAAGTATTGTGGAGCTGAAGTGTCGAGAATTTGAAAGTCTCGAGCAGAAGGACAAGGCAATCCTGACTTATGTCAGGGAATTCTCAAAGCTGTCCCGGTATGCGGTTGAAGAAGTCAACACCGAGGACAAGAAGAAGAAAAGGTTTCTAAGGGGGTTAAGTCCCCAGTTCAAGGTTCAGCTCCGTATGATGAGAGCAACAGAGTTTCAAGAGTTGGTGGATGCTGCCATCACTCTGGAAGATGATTTCAAACAACTGCAGGAGGAAAAAAGGAAAAAGGCCAAGTTTGAGCCTAAGAGGTTTGTGAGTAACAAGCCTAATACCAGCTTGAGTTTCAAGCCCAGATACAACAACAACAATAACAACAACAACAACAACAACAACAACAACAACAACAACAACAACAACAACAACAACAACAACAACAACAACAACAACAACAACAGTAACTACTACGGTAGTAGGAGGAACCAAGCTTTCCAGACTGCCAATCCAATGGTCTGTCGAAGCTGTGGACTTCCAGGGCATTTTGCCAAGGACTGTAGAAAGCCAAGGATAATATGCTTTGGTTGTCGTCAGGAGGGGCACATGCTGAAGGACTGCCCCAAGAAAAATAGTGGAGGAGGTCAGTCAGGAGGAGGAGGAAATCGAGGAGGAAACACCGGAGGGAACTGGAAGAATAAGAAGCCTTTCGGCAAGCTGAACTGCACTAGTCTGGAGGAGGTGGTCAACTCCGATCAGGCGGTGATAGGTACGCTCCAGATACTCACTCATCCTGGCAAAGTACTTTTTGATACTGGTGCAACTACATCATTCATTTCTCAACAATTCATCATCAAACATGGGATTAGTTGCACTAAGTTAGATACACCCATAACCATACTTTCTGCGGGGGGAACGATAGTAGTAACCCATACCAAACAAAAACAAGTCATCATGATCAATAAGTGCGCGTTTGACGCGGACCTGTTCATTTTACCGATGAAGGACATTGATGTCATTCTTGGTATGAACTGGTTGGAAGCTAATGGAGCATTGATCGACTGTGTGAACAAGACGGTATCTTTGAAAAGCCCCGACGGAAGTAGAATGATCTACCAAGGCGACAAACATACACAGATTGAAGTGGAGCTACAGCTGAACAGCATGAAGGAAGTGAAATTGGAAGATATACCTGTAGTGAATGAATTCCAGGATGTGTTTCCTACGGAATTACCTGGTATGCCACCAGATAGGGAGATAGAATTCACTATCGACCTTATTCCAGGAACAGCTCCGATTGCTAAGGCACCATATAAGATGGGGCCCAAGGAGTTGAAAGAACTTAAGGAGCAACTGGATGACTTAGAACAAAAAGGATTCATACAAGAGAGTGTTTCACCATGGGGATCACCTGTAATCTTCGTGCATAAAAGAGATGGAGGAAGAAGGATGTGCGGAGACTACAGGAATTTGAACAACGTCACCATCAAGAACAAGTATCCACTTCCAAGAATACAAGATCTATTCGATCAAGTAAGAGGCGCGGGAGTCTTTTCCAAGATTGATCTAAGATCCGGTTATCACCAGATAAAGATCAAGAAGGAAGACGTTCCGAAAACTGCCTTTGTCTCAAGGTATGGACATCATGAATACCTTGTAGTGCCTTTTGGATTAACCAATGCCCCAGCAATATTCATGAATCTCATGAATACGATTTTCATGCCCTATCTAGACAAGTTTGTCATCGTATTCATCGATGATATTTTGATCTATTCCAAGAACAAGGCCGAACATGCTGAACATTTGAGGTTAGTGTTGCAAACACTAAGAGAACATCAACTATATGCCAAATTTAGCAAGTGTGAATTTTGGCTAGATCAAGTGGAATTCCTTGGTCATGTCATTAGTAAAGATGGAATAGCTATTAACCCGAGCAAGGTAGCAGCAGTTCTAGAATGGGAAGCACCCAAGACTGTCAAGGAAATCCGAGGATTCCTAGGAATGGCAGGATATTATCGGAGATTCATTGAAGGATTCTCCAAGATAGCAGGAACAATGACGAAGCTATTAAGAAAGAACACACCATTCGTGTGGGCAGAGGAGTGTGAGAAGATTTTTCAAACTCTGAAGGAGAAACTCACCACGGCACCGGTGTTAGCAGTTCCGGAAGTTGGCAAGGACTACACCGTGTACTGTGACGCATCCAAGCATGGATTGGGTTGCGTACTCATGCAAGATCGGAAAGTGATATCTTATGGATCGAGGCAACTCAGACCTCATGAAGTGAATTATCCAACACATGATTTAGAATTAGCAGCAGTTGTATTTGCACTCAAAACATGGAGACATTTTCTCTATGGAGCTAAGTGTGAGCTCTATACAGATCATAAGAGCCTCAAATATTTCTTCACTCAGAAGGAACTCAACATGAGGCAGAAGAGATGGCTAGAATTGATCAAGGATTATGATTTGACCATCAATTATACTCCAGGAAAGGCCAATGTTGTAGCAGATGCCTTAAGTAGGAAGAGTACCGGAGGAGTGGAACAAGAAATATCACCGGAGTTGAGGAAGGAAATAAGTCAAGCCCAAATACAACTTTGGGAGAAGGAAGCTCATGAAGGACTATCGGCCTTACAAGTAGCCGATGAGCTAAATGTCAACCTGTAAAATGAGATAATGATGGGACAGCTGGATGATCCATTCATCGTGGAGGAGATGAGAAGAATAGATGAAGGAAGACCATCAGAATTTCACCGCGGAGAATCTGGATCATTATGGTTCCAGAAGAGAATTTGCGTTCCGGATATTGCTAAAATAAAGGAAGTAATACTCCGGGAAGCCCATCAAACACCATATTCCATTCATCCGGGTAGTACAAAGATGTACATGGATCTAAAGGAATTATTCTGGTGGAATAATATGAAGAGAGAGATAGCACAATATGTGGCGGAATGCCATACCTGCCAGAGAGTGAAGGCTGAACACCAGAGTCCGGCAGGAAAGTTACAACCTTTACCTATTCCAGAGTGGAAATGGGAGGAAATAGGGATGGATTTCATCACCGGACTACCCATGACTAATAAAAAGAAGGACATGATATGGGTAATCGTGGGCCGGTTGACGAAGAGCGCCCACTTCTTAGCGGTAAATCAGCAGGACAAAGGAGAGAAACTCATCGATCTTTACATCAAAGAGATCGTGAGTAAGCATGGAGTGCCTAAGAAGATCGTGTCGGATCGAGGATCCGTGTTCACATCAGCATTTTGGAAACAACTACACGAAGCTTTAGGATCTAAGTTGGACTATAGTACTGCTTACCATCCCCAGACAGGTGGACAAACCGAGAGAACCAACCAGATCTTAGAGGATATGCTTAGGGCTTGTGCCCTAGATTTCGGAGGATCATGGGAGGAGCACTTACCACTAGCAGAATTTTCATACAATAATAGATATCAAAGCAGTATCAAGATGGCACCGTTTGAAGCTCTGTATGGAAGAAAGTGTAGATCACCGATATGTTGGTATGAAGCCGGAGCAAGTAAGGAGTTCAACCCTGATTATGTCAAAGGAAAAGCAACAAATCATTGACATCATCAGAGATAGGCTCAAAATAGCCCAGAGCCGACAGAAGAGTTATGCCGATCAAAAGAGGAGAACATGGGAGCCACGAGTTGGAGACATGGTTTACCTTAAGGTGAGCCCGATGAAAGGACTTCAGAGGTTTGGAGTGAAAGGAAAGCTCAGCCCTAGGTACATCGGACCTTTCAAGATTTTAAGTCAAAACCGAGGGTTAGCCTTTGAATTGGAATTACCGGGAAGGTTATCTCAGGTTCACAATGTATTCCATGTGTCGCAACTCCGAAAGTGTCTGAAGACCCCCGATGAACCAGTATCACATGAAGAGCTCGAGTTGCAACCAGACTTGACCTACATCGAGAAGCCAGCAAAGATTCTCGAGGAGAAGCTGAAACAACTCAGGAATCGAGCCATCAAATACTGCAAGATACAATGGAAGCACCATCCCGAGAGGGAAGCTACCTGGGAAAAGGAGGAAGACCTGAGGAAAACATACCCCGAACTCTTCAGGTATTACAACCACAACTTCGGGACGAAGTTTTCTTTAAGGGGGAAAGGCTGTAATGTCCCAGGTTTAGAGACGATCGAGGGGTAGATTTTAGAAAGGGATGTGCATTACATTGCAAATTCTGGGGAAATTTCGCGCTTTTAAAACAAAACTGCATCGAAGGGGGACAGGTTTCTCTCTCGACACCTTACAGGGTTAGGGTTTCGAGAGTGCAATGAACTTGTTCCTACTTATCTAAATTAGGGTTTTGAGAAGAGAGAAGTGATATTGCATTGAAACCTTAAGTTGCATGATTGAATTATAAATTAAGATGTTGAATGAATTCAAACCAAATTTGAATTTGAATTTCAAATTCAAACATTAAATAATCATCACATAATTCAAACTTGAAAGAATTACACAAACAATGATCAATAAGCAAGAATATAAGTAATACAACAATTGCACCAAGCTCAATAAGGAAAACTTGAGCTTTATTGATCATCACACACATAATACATTGTCTTTACAATATTCAGATTTGAATTATGGAATTACAACACATTACAAGAATGGATTCAATAGAAAAAAAAATAAAAAAAAGGAAAAATTACAAGTTATCTAAATAACCTAAACTACATTGTGTTTTTCATGAACTCTATGATCTTGATGATCTTGAATTCATCCTGATCAGCACTTGGTACCTGTACACATACACAAACAATCAAATATTAAGCCAAGTGGAAAAGCCACTTGGCAGGTTAGCAAATATAGGGTGAAGAGTGGATATGATCAAGTCCTTGCCGAGCTGATCCATCTCACAACCAAGACCAAGCCAAGTGCATAGTATCAAGTTACACACACACACATCCTGCTCACAAGGCTGTGTGCATGAAGCACAGCACACACACACAGCTGGTGAGTCACCAACAGGCTGCCAGGCCTTGTTGTCGACCAGAGAAGGAGAAGGAGATCATATAAAAGCCTCCACAGTAAACCCTAGCCATTCCATCGACATGATTGCACTGGTAAGTTCATCAGAAAACCAAGAACTCAAGAACAGGAGGAACAGCCACTGCTGTTCAACCTGCTCAAACAGCCACAACATTTAAATCCAACACCACAAGCTTGCTAGGAGGAGCTGGACAAGCAAATCAAGCAATCACTGAAGCAATCCTCTACACCAACACTCAATTCTAGGAGCTGGAGTGAGGTATACCAGTAAATCATGAGCAAGCAAGGTTTTGCTCATACTAATCAAGCACATGCTTCCATCCCAGCAACAGAAAAGGGTAGAACCCTGTTTGTGTCATCACCTGGCTACAAAGCCATATGGTGCAAGCAAATAAGGGTAAGGCCAATAGGAAATCATCCAAAGGGAACATCAGTTATGCAAATCAATGCACAACTAAAGAAATCCAGCATAGAATGAAATCACAGCTAGCCTAGCCCTACACACTTAACACCTACAGCTAGCTAGGCCATCAGACTTTAGACAAGTTCTTGTCTAGATATTTTCTCAACAGCAAAGAGCCACTGGAAGTCCAGATTTGGATCAACCAGTGAGCATCTATTCATCACAGCAAGCCACATAGAAAGGGGGAGCTACCATGACAGCACCAAATGGGCACATCGGGGCCACCTCAACCCACAACCAACAATTCCAGCCCTCACATCATCACCCAAGTGGGTTCAGTATGAGCTAGGGTACCCAACAGATGTTGGCATCTCTCTAGCTCAAGTAAATCAAGGAAAAGAATCATCACTGAATCGCAGTTCATCTCATTCATCCAGTAAACAAGCACAAGTTACACAGATAAATGAATTACATAAGTCACATTAACTAGAACACTTGCAAATGAACCCAAGGATCACTTTGCAAGCATCGGCGAATGCTTGATCAAGCAAAACCTGCACCAGCACAAGGCATGGTGATACATAGTCACCAGGATAAGCACCAGATAGGCAAGGGCAGGGAGTAAGCAAGCAATCAACAATAATATGATGCTCATTTGATCACCAGAGCTTGCTAAAGCAAGCTAAAGCCTGCTAGAATCAATTCTAGCATCATCACAAGGCCCAGACAATTAAATTAACCATATAATTGAACAATTGCATCACAGATAAGTGAATAAAGCATTATAATTGTATCCAGAAGCACTCCATCAAGGGATGGAGTTGTTAATGCAACAGTTAGGCTCAATTGAGCACGTCCATGAATTAGAGCACAGATAATAGCACATCAGGAGCACTGGCACTTGCCAAAGGCAAGGATCATCACAGAATGATCAAGCCAAGGGCAATCGATGGCATATACAGGAGAGGCATGGTATACAGGGAAACAGCAGGAGCCACTATATTACACAAAGCACCACAGCATGCTCATAAGCAATAGTTCATGAGTTGCAACAGCAAGTAATGGAGAAAGAACAGCACAGCACAGCAGACTAGAACCATGGCAGATGCACAGCAGCAGCACAGTAACACAGCACAGCAGCATACGCGCAAGCTAGCAAGGCGCAGCAGCTAGCACAGCACAAGGGCTGGCATAGCGCAAGGCCATAGAAATGTAGCGACGGCGGCACATCGGCACAGCAAGCATCTCCACATGGAGAAGCAGGCCAGTGGCCAAGCTAGACGAAGGGAAGGAGAAGCAGTAGAACAAGTAGCAGAGAAGGACGGAGGAGATGAGAACTTACTGGTGAAGCGGAGAGAAGCTCGACCATGGCGGCACGGCGGCACACGCCGGGCGAACGGCGGCGCCAGGCCAAGCCTAGCCAGGCACACCTCGCCGCAACGCCAGCACCACCACGGCGAGGCACACGGCCACGCCACGGCACCAGGAGCGTCGGCGGCGATGAAATCGCCGCGGCACACCACGGCAGGCGAGCAGAGGGGATGGGGACGAGTCGAGGAGGCGACGAAACACAGATCGGCGCGGTGGATCTGAAGCGCCGTCGAACGGCGGTTCAGACGCACCCCATCTCGCCGGCGGCGATGGCCGGAGTTGACCGGAGAAATTCGGCGAAGGCGGCGGCGATGCGCGAGTCGCCAGAGCGTGGAGGGGATTAGGGTTAGGACACGCGCGAGAGAGAAGGAGAGACTGAACGGGTTGGGCCGGACCAGGTGGGTCGGCCAAACCTGACCCTTTGGGCCACCTGACAGGTGGGGCCCAAGGGCATTTAGGTCATTTCACAATTCATATAAATACATAAACTTTGAAATTAAATAAGAAATGCTTAGAATCTCAGAAAAATAAATTAAAAATATGAAAATGGATCAGCATAAAATTCTCTACTTGAAAAAAATACCAAACAGAATTTTTGAAGACAATTAAGAATAAATCCTATTTTGATGATTTAAATAAGAATTTAAATCACACATATTATTTTCTAAAATGAAAATAAGTCCATTAATGCATTTGGACTTTAAAAACACCTTGACAATATTTCAAGGTTGTATTTACCCTAAATCAAGTATCCCCAAGATGTTCTTAGTATTTAACCTCTCACATGAAATTACAACGACATCGGAAGGGGGGAAACAAACCCTAAAACTGGAATCATGCATAATTGCTTCTTTAACCATTGCCCTTATCGGACAATGATGCTATTTTTCAGAGACAGAGGACAAGGGTCAGTCCACACCTTCCAACTGCAAAACTTTGCAGTATTCAGGCAAGTTCATCACTTGCTCATGTCATTTGAGTATTTCTATCAAATTACTTGCAAAGTATTATGGTTATCACTATTGCATAAAAATCAAAACCACTACTTTCATAACTATGAATATGACTATGTGGTGGGCAATGGAACCATGGATTGTGTTGATATGGTGGAGGTTCCATTGCACGGGCTTATATCCATCTAGGATTAAACAACAAATGTCGCCAGTGATTCTTGTGCCGTAATACCCGTGTTAACCATAAGATCCGGAGTGGGACGGAGTAGTCAAAAGTGTTTCCACCTCTCGTTCATCAACGGATGCGCTTTACCGTAGACACTTGTATCTGTCAGGGCAAGCGGTTGGCTGGGGAAGCCTTAAGTCCCCACGGCATAGTCCGTAGACACTTGTCGCTTGAAGTGCAAGCGGTTGGCTGGGGAAGCCTTAAGTCCCCACGGTATTGTGGTCTATGATGGGTTGCAGCTACCGGAGAAGGAGTTTGGTTCGATCCCAAACTGTCATCGTGGTCGGGGTCCACCCGTGAGTGGGAATAATGGGACCGGCGAGGACCCAGGGTCGGGGCATGCAACAAAGGGTGGGTGTTCGAGGTAGCGGAGGAACATGATTGGCTAGACCTTATACCGGGCCTCACAGAAGGAAGTGTGGACGGGAAAGCTGCCCGGTTGGCACCAAGGTTAAGATCTCTTATGGGTAAAGCAACACACCTCTGCGAGTGTAAAGAAGCGTGACTGTCACTCCCTGTTCCGGGATAAGGAACTGCGAACACGGCCGGAAAGGAGCTCCATGAAGTTCTAGTGAACCGGTGAAGGCTGACGGACATAGCTCTTTGGAATAAAAGCAATCTCTTGAAGAAATGTTTATCAAAACATGCATTGGTATTAGACTTTCTGGTCTAATATCGTAGCTAGAGCATTAAACACCTCTTATCTATAATGAACTTGTTGAGTACGCTCGTACTCATACCACTCTTAAATCCCATGCTTAGATTGTCTGAACCGTCTGGAGGAGGACTACGACAACAATGAAGGAGCCGAGATCATCGGCTATGAAGAACCAGATCTCTCGGGAGGTATAGAAGGCATAGACTACCTCATCGTCTACGGATCCGGGGAGGCTTCCGGAGGAGATCAAGCCTAGAGACATCCAGTAATAGTAGTAACCGAGCAGCCCGAACTCTTAGTATTTAGCTGCTCGAGGAAATAAATGTATAACTTAATGAAACTCTTATATTGTAAGCTAAGTTGGGTTCGCCTCGAACCCAGGAGTATCCCTCTTAGGACCCAAGAGGAGCTCCGAGACGACATGTGTATGATATTTTTAATAATAAATGAATGAGTTATGGACCTGCTATGTTCTGTTGTACTACTCTGAGGGATGTAATATTTGCGGAATGGTACTTCGTGAATGTTATATCAACGACTGGCATACTACAACATGCAGTGGTATGCAGGGTCACCACACTGATTAAGCAATGCCCCGACAAAGATTTGGAGAAGGGGAAGATGGTTGTATCCCATGACAAGGGGTTCAAACGAGCCCATGATCCAAGCGTGGGAAGGCAGAAGGAAAAGAAGAAGTGGATTCCTCCTAAACCGGGTGTGCTCAAGGTTAATGTGGATGGGTCCTGGGCGCCTAGTGGAGCAGCTGGGGCTGGGATGGTAATCAGGAATAGTGAAGGCAATGTCGTACTGGCCTCCTGCCGTCAATTGTCTGGCTGTCAGGACGCTACAGAAGCGGAGATCACGGCGCTGGAAGATGGCCTGAAGTTGGCGCTACTATGGACGCACCTGCCTCTTATTATTGAGACAGACTGCACGGCGGCGCTGGAGCTTATCTAGGGTGGTTCTCCAAATATCTCTGTCTACGCTTTCCAGATTTCCAGAATTCGTGATTTACTAAGGGAAAGAGAGTGCAACTGCACGAAAGTGGATCGGACGGCAAATTTTGTTAGTCACGGTCTGGCGCAACTTGGAAGAGTTCAAGCTAGAACGCAAGTCTGGTTCTCACAGTTTCCTCCTGAGATTGCTGAGGCCCTGGACATCGATTGTAACTCTATGAATGTGTAGTTTAGTTTTCTTTCCCCCGCAAAAAAATAAGTTCGCTAGCTTTTGTCAGTTTGGAAAGTAACTTATTGTTGGTACTCTCACTTAGATGGATGTAATCGAACCTATAATTTTATTTGGTAGACATCATGTTATCTTGCTCTCTGTTGACCCCCCAGAAAATTTCTGTGGTAAACTAAGATTTTTGTACATTGGTTATTGGTTACTAAATATAGCTGCGCAGTTATCGAAAGTGAACATGGCACACACATTATTCAGTCTCTGCATTCAGTTTGATCCCAAACCAGCACCCCAGTCGTAAATTGTGTGTTTGTGCACTATGCAAGTTTGTAAATTAAAGTTTGCTACAAAAAAAGTGGCACATAAATTGGACTAGCAATTAGGACAGGACTGACCAATCAATATCCGCAGCATCCTCGGTACAACGACAGTCGGATTATAGCTAAACAACGAGTTTATAGATTGACTTTGCCCAGAATGAGAATGGACCAGTTATTAAATCTTGGATGGAAATTCTTTAATGCAAACAAGCAGAAAAACACGACTTGTTCAAGTATACATAAGAGATGCGTGTATCATTTCATCTAGTAGGAAAAATGTAACAGTTTACAAACTGCACCCATGAGGCTACACAACTTACAGCCAATATGATTTAAAAATTTGAACAGACAACGAATGGCTAAATGTCACCCAGAGAAATCCAATGGCATCCTCCAAAACCTCTCATTCTTCTTTCATCGTCACCAATAGCATCCGAAGCTGTCACAGGTTGCTTCCAAAGGAACCACATTGTCAGCAGTACAAAGATTGTGGTTCCTTTCCTTCTGGACGCTGCTGAATCAAGCTATATCAGTATCACACACTCGGCTTGTACCGAAGAAAAAGGTAGTTCAGGACCATGCACTTCATTGATGCGTGCAGCGCACCATAAATTCACAAGCATCAATTACTCTTCCTCAGGTATGTACCTGTCTCAGCAGCAGCATCTTGCTCTTCTATGCATGTTTTGTCCATGCCCAGGCCTTCCACTAGACCAGCATCGTTCTCCTTTCTCTTGGCCATAAAGTTACTGGACCAACAGGAAACATAATTTACACGAGTGCCAGCGTTAGCACTAGCTTGTTTAGAACATCACTAAATAGTTTCTAAAAAAAAGACATGACTGAATATTAATATGCACAACTAGGGTTGCAGTCAGTTAGCCTAAAAAACGAGAATGGGCACATCAAACCTATCACCCATCAATTGATGTTTGATCCCAAGTTTTTTGTTTCTCAACTGGCCAAAGGGAGAACCCAACATACATACTGTGCATAATGTCTTGGAATGCCAAATTTTGGGATGATTCAAATCGTGTGAAATTTCATTCAAACCTACATAAAATGTGCCAGGTCATCCTAGGTGATCGTCAATGGGAATATTGTGAGCTTCTAACATCTGAAAATCGTTAGTATAGTTTATAAGCATGAACCCCTGAATATTTGATTGCTACTTACAACAATAATTTTTCACGGATATTTGATGGAAAGGTTTGGCTCTCATATCTAGCCTACCGCAGCTTTCTAGGGACAAAAGGCTTAGTTGTTGTTTGATGGGAAGGTCAATGCTCGTGTGGTTTTGACTACTATCCGGAAGTCAAAACCTCATTCAAGTCACTTATGAGTAACTGAAACATACGGCTGAGTACGTCTATCTTATGGCGAAGTACCTTGTCCGATAAATTTAAGATCTGTGGCTTCTTGCAGCAATGCTGAGCTTTTCCATAGAACAACGAAGGGTGCTTTTCAAGAACTCCATCCTAGCAGGGGCCTTGACTTCGCTAATGTTAACGGTACCCAAAGCTGTTATAGGGCTGCATGCAGGACCGGTGGAGGCTCATCGGTTTAGTCCCGCCTTGTCTAGGGGAAGAGGCTGCAACCAGCTGGTAACGGGGAGGTTTTCTCCTTGCTTCAGTCCGTACTTTTGGGATGTGGTGGGATTTTCTCTTGTAGTTGGGTCGTATGCGCAACATGTCCGAACCTAGGGTGAGTGCTGGGCTCGGCCTAGGTGGACACTAACATTAGACCTAGCATCGCCATGCCTTCCCGAGGGCCCCTCAGAGGGATGGGATGTTAAAGTTGTTGCAGGAACGGTGGAGGTTGATCGGTTTAGTCCCACCTCGCCAAGGGAAGATGTAGCAACCAGCTTATAAGGGGGAGTTTCCCTCCTCCCTTCAGTCCGGGCTTTTGGGATGGGGTGGATTTTCCTCTTGTAGCTGGGCCATATGCGCATAAACGTTCGAACGTAGGCTGAGTGTTGGGCTAAACCTGAGTGGACGCGAACAAAAGCGTACATGTAGGCCCATGAGTTGCTGGGTACGCCACGTAGGACAAACTCCTTAACTCGATCTGGATTGTACACCAGTAGTCTTGCGAATAGATTCACAATATCACAGCTCGAGCGGCGCAATGTTGGGCTTGGCAACCTCTTCGAAATCGGTGAGCAGGATGGACTTGTTCCCCTTCACAGTATGGAGGAGCTCAAACTTATCTTCATTTATCAACCATTTAACGAAAAATGTAGTCCTTGTGACGTTTCATGACTTATATGGTTAAACTTATCTTGATTTATCAACAAAAAAAGGTAGTACTTATCTTCAAATGATATACTTCAAAACCATATGCCACAAATATTGGTTTGATCCATCAGCAAAAGGGTATTATATCCTTTTGAATTGTATGCGAGTTTTGCAGCTGTCAGCAATTAACATTTTTCAACCATTATGTCTCTGATCAAAGGCATTTAACTTACGTGCATTATCATTATGCAGGGCAAGAATCTGTTTTCCAAAAGTTTGGATGAAATCCGAGTTGGTTAAGATTCAAAATTTCAAATTTCTGTAAATTAAAAGTATCTGAAGCTTCGAATGTCTTGAAATTCCCCCCGTGAAGACGGGTGACCGCAAACGATTGGCTATATCCTTCCATTTTTTTTTGAAACGATTGGCTCTATCCTTTTTTTTTTTTTTTTTGATACAAACGATTGGCTCTATCCTTGTTTTGCTCAAGTCGTTGTCCTCGCTCCGAGCAGCAAAACCTTTTCAGTCCGCCAACCAACGGCGGCTTGCCGTCCGCCGCCGCCACCATGCTACACCTCCAGATGCGCCCTCTGCCTCGCGTTGCCCCCCACACCACCGCTGCTGCGCTCTCCTCCTCTCTCCACCGCCGACTCTCCCTCTCCGCCTCCGCCTCCGCCTCCTCCTCCTCCTCCACCTCCGCCTGCGCCGCCCCATTCTCCACCGAAGAGTACCTTGTGGCCACCTGCGGCCTCAACCAAGCCCAGGCCCTCAAGGCGTCCAAGAAGCTCCTCAACCTCAAGTCCGCCTCCAACCCCGACGCGGTGCTCGCCCTCCTCGCCGGCGTCGGCCTCTCCGGCCCCGACATCGCCGCGGTCGTCGCCGCCGACCCGCTGCTCCTCCGCTCCAGGGTGGACAACATCGCGCCCCGCCTCGCCGCGCTCCGCGACCGCCTCGGCCTCACCGCGCCCGAGATCGCCAGCTTCCTCCTGGTCGGCGCGGTGGCGCTCCGCTCCTGCGACATCACCCCCAAGCTCGAGTTCTGGATCCCCTTCTTCGGCTCCTTCACCAAGCTCCTCCAGACCGCCAAGAGGAACAGGTCCATCCTCACCAGTGATCTCGAGAAGGTCGCCAAGCCAAACATCGCGCTGCTCGAGCAGTGCGGGCTAAGTGTTTGTGATATTGTCAAGCTGTCCACGCCCTGCTCCAGGCTGCTAGTGTTCAACCCGGAGCGGGTCAAGGCGTTCGTGCTGCGTGCCGAGAAGCTTGGCGTGCCCCGCTCCTCGTACATATTCAAGTACGCGGTCGGCGTCGCCTGCTCCATCAGCGAAGACAAGGTTGCCGCGAGGATGGAGTTCCTGAGGGTCGCCCTTGGTTGCTCCATGGACCAAGTGCGTGCCGCGGTCCGCAACAAGCCGCACATTCTGGGAGTGTCCGAGGAGAAGCTTCGTCGCAAGATAGAGTTCATGGTCGCCGAGGTTGGTCTGGACCCGGAGTACATCGTCAAGAGGCCCATGCTGTTTACCTACAGCCTCGAGAAGCGGATGAAACCGCGGCACTATGTCGCCAAGATCCTGCAGGCTAAGGGACTCATGAAGAAGAGCGTCGGCTTCCGTCGATTAGTTGGCTATGGTGAGAATAGTTTCGTGGCGACATACATCGACAGTAACAAGGACGCTGTTCCTGGTCTTGCTGATGCTTATGCAGCAAATCGTGCTGGGAAAATGCTTTCTGATGTCCAGCTTTGAATGGAGACATTAAAGGTTCATCCTATATCTCAGGCTCATAGCTAACATTGCACAGTGTGCACTGATATGCATTAGTTCATGGTAGTAGGTGCAGAAATAGTGATTTGGTCACAAAACTATGGCAATCTCATCTCTTGTGATGTAATTCATATGTTTCAATTGTGGATGCCTGTGAAGCAACTTGATTGCCTCAGTTTTCTGCTACAACCAATTTCACATTGAGAAAATAGTGTTTCTACAGCTAAATTGTATCTCCCTTGTGCCTTAGACGTTCTCTTACAACTTCCATGTTTCCACTAACATTTTAGTTTGCATTTTTTTTTGTTGCGTAGTCAAATTGTTTTTGCCTAACTATGCACATTCGTTACTTTACTAAAAAAAATTACAACTTCACTGAAATTTGATTTTGGAAAAAAATAGCCCTAGGGAACATAACTTCTGTTAACACCTCATATCTTTTTTTTTTTTCGGGTAACACCATATCTTTAATGTAAAGTGAGTTATATAACAACCCAAAACTTATACTCCCTCCATCCCATAATAGAAGATGTTACTACACCCAATATAGGAGTATTAGTTATAAAAATTTCTTATATTATGGGCCGGAGGAAGTACTTACAACGTTAAAAGTGTGGAGCTCACTGGTGACAACTGACAATGTTCATCTCGATAATGACCTAGGACAGCTCACCATAACGGTTCATGATTTTTTCATGTAAATTGGAACATACCGTTTTGCAACTTTTAAACATTTCTCCTATAAATGATGCTAGAGTACCCGGCCAACCAGCCCATCCAAAGGGGCAAATCAATCTGGGTCACACGTTTGCCTCTGCACAGTAAATCTTCTATCCCACTTTTCACCACAGCCGTTGGATCGGTCAAAATGTTTCTCACTCCTTCGGCTTCGGAAAGGCTCCATGACGCGTGGGACCGGCCATGTGCGGGCCCCGATGACGAGAGGCAGACACGCCCGTTCCTTCAGTCGCCTTGTTTTTCCTCTCCACAGGGCACGGGTGAAACCCTAGATCGCTCCTCCAATCCCCGGGCCTCATTTCCACCCAATCCCCGTTTCTCCTCTCTCCTCCTCTCCAATGGTGGCGCGCCGCTCTCCCCGGCATGGAGACGGACGGGAGACCGCACGCAGGCGGGCTTCCGTGCGGCGGCGCCGTCGGCTGCGCACGGCGCCCTTGGCCGCCGCGACCTGCTCGCGCCTCCCCGACGCCGGCGGCCTCCTGCGCATCCTCCTGCCGGAGGCGAGGCTGCGGGAGAAGCGAGACGGGGCCGGACGGGACGGCTGCCGCGCGGCTTCCATCCCTTACCTCCGCGGCCCTTCCTCCTCCCGCACGTCGTCGTCGTGGATCTGCCGGCGGCGCGCGATTTCCAATGTTCGTGGAGGCGGGATTTGGAGGAGCTGCGTCGTGGAGGTTGCGGGCCGGCCGGCTGCCACGCCGATCTCCATGCCTTCCCGCCGCTGCTGCCCTCCTTCCAAGCCAGCGACGGGAGAGGTTGCACGAGTCTGGGAGGCGGCGGTATCGTCCTCCACCGCCTTCAGACCTTGTGCTAGGCGCGGCTGGAGCCCTTCAACCTTCCAGCACGCTCGCATCTGCTGTCCAACCGTAGGAGGATGGCTCGCTGCGGTGGCGGACCAACCATCGGCGGAGATCGAGCTTAAGCTCTGATGCATTGCTCAAGCTCTGATGCATTACCGCATCTCCGCCCAACCAGGCGCGCCGCTGTCTCTCTGTCTAGGTGCTCGTCTCCGCGCTGCAGTCTTGGTCGTCTCCAACTTGTTAGGCCCATCTATGAGGACCTTGTCTACTGCTACCTCAAACGTAAGCTGCTATACACTTTTTTTCCAGGTCTTCTACTTATATCGATTGGTTGGTTCTGCAATTTCTATAGACAAGGAGAGATGCATTTGTTGAGATGGTCTTGATGCATTTGTTCAGATGGACCTGATGCATATTTCGAGCTTGGAGTTTCTTGTGTATATGCAGGTGAATTCTTAATCATGTGAGGCCTTTGATGGATCAAGCTCCCACAGTCATTCCTGGGTTAAAGTAATGCGGTATTGCAACTTGTTGTCTCACTGAAATTCTTGCTATTGATGCTTGCATGAACCAATTCCAGGGTGGATTAGTACATATATATGCTATAAATATTCAACCTTCCGGTGCTTGTTAGTCAAATATATATGGATAGGGTTTGTACGCTGATCTTGGAGTTTTCAAAGCCTTCTATAAAATTATTAGCTAGCTACTTCAGTGACTAGGCGGATTTGCATGCGTTCAACTTGCTCTTTGTTATTAGGCTGCTTCTTTCAGGGTTAATGTGTGAGTTCCTCTTTTCAATTTAGGAACTCCACCCTATGTGTAAATGTTTTTATTTATTTATTGCCCTTCCTCTTCCCATTAACTCATCCCTAGCACGAAGAGGTTTCCCACTGCTATTGCTTCCAGACAGGATGGGAGGCTGTTATTTAGGAAGTGTTCATGGTACCAGGTCTCCTTTGACCAGACCGTTTCAGAATGCGAACAAGGTAATAATAATCCTTATGAAAACACACATAATATTGTTTTAGGTTCTACGAATTTGTATCTTATAGCCACATTTGTGTTATGGCCAGAACATACCATTTCTTTGTTCCGAGTAAGCTTCATTTTCATTATTTAGCAGTGCAATGCAAAGAACTCTAATTTAAACCTTACAGGTCATACTATTCAAAGCTTTCCAAAGAAACAGTGAGCTTGGTTGTAGATAGTCTATTGAAAAGATAGAAGATATGGTATCTTGCAAGCAAATGTTAGCATACCTGTAAGTTGTGTTTAGTAAATTTTGACTTTCTATTGTGTGATTACTGTTCCCTTGATTGACAATCTCAGTGCGTGCTTTACAGATTGCTAATTAATATTGTAATGCAATCTTGTACTGTCACACACACTTTCTTTTAAATTGCTTAAATAGATATCAAAATGCATTTTTGTATTATTTTAATTACTAATATTCATCCTGTTTTGTCAGCCTGGAAAGATGAAGGGAAGCTTCTGCTGGTCAAAGATTCAGACATTGGACACACATATCATCTCCTACGACTCTTGTCACTCTGATGATCTGCAGGATGCACAACAGGTGTTTGAAAACTGAGGTGAGGTCTACATATTCCATAACCTCTGCTTTCTACGTATGGGTTTGGGATTTGAAGTTGCTAACCAGTTCCATATTCTGTTAAACGTGTGCATTGATTCAGTCTTTTGTGTTAAAATATATCTGCTTTGACCCAGAAACCCTGATGAAACGTGTGCAAGGTTGTGACAGCTAATGCACCACATCAAAACTAACCACACCCAGTTACTTAAGTGGCTCAATCAAAAGGACTGGCTTGGAAATTTCTGTTTTAGTACATACTATTGTTTTATTTGTTAGTTGACGTGATTGTGATTTTCTTAAGTACTGGCTTGGAAATGTTTGTGGTGTGTTCCTTGGCCTGCGTCTGTTAGTGCAAATCTTCTTTTGTATAGCCGGGATAGAGAGATAGAAATATTTCAGATATGCTGGTGGTTGCTGGTGCACTTGCAAGTAAATGCAATAGATCAGGTTGGCTTCTCATGCTTATACAGAAAGTAATTCGTTAATAGGTTACTCTTAAGATTCCTATTGTTTGGCTTTGTTAATGTGATAAGCAGAAGTCCATTTACTGTGGTGTGTTCGCTTTGGCAAAATGGTGGTCTCCCCTAATCTGTTTGTTGGAGGTACGATCTTCCTTCTCCCGCTTGGAGGTATGATTTTTTATCGTAAAAATTATATGTGGTTTCTCTTATAAAACTATTTGTTAATCACCACTGGTTATGAAAATCTGCACTACACTTTTATGTTTTTCGACAAGGTAAGTTAGCAGCCTTTTTCCTATGCTTTGAGTATCAGCTCTGCACACGTTAGTTAGTAGCGACAAAGTTGATGCTCAAGATATAAAGTACTTGCAGCCTTGCGCCGTCTCTCCCCGGATGGCGCCGTTCGGGGACGGTCGCGGTGGGGCAGTGGCACGTCGCCACCGGCGGATGGACTGGATGGGACCAGCGGCGAGTAGGGCCATCGCCCGTGACCTCGAAGGTGCGCTCCGTCTGCCTCGGGAAAGGAGGGCGGCTCCGGTCGCTGCAGGAGCTCCGATGGCGGCGGCGGACGGATTGGAAGGGGACGGCGGCGAGTGGGGGAGGACAGACTGGATGGTCCAGCGATGAGCAGGGCCGCCTACCGCGAGCTCGAAGTTACTCTCTGCGTCACGCGATTGGAAGTACTAGGCGGCATCGGACACGGCGACGACGGTGTAGGAGGGCGGAAGCGGCGGGGAGTGGGGGTCCTCATCTGACCAGTCGTTCGGCCGACCAAGGCTAGGAAGGCAGCCGTCGGCGACAAGGATCTAGATTTCGTCAGGGAGCCCTTCCCCACCTACGAGGCGTGCACGAAGTGGCCGAAGCGCTACCAGCGGCGCCCGTGAGGTAACATGTCCTTCCTACTGTTTCCATTCCAGATCTCTAGCGCTCACTCGGTTATTTTTGTGTTAAATATTTTCCATCTCGTGTTGTGTTTCGCGCGGGCCAGATGAGGAGGAGGACGTCAAGGCGCGGTGTCACTACCGCTGTGTGCAGATCGACAATATAGTCTACATGCTTGATGACGATGTGTATGTCCAGGTACTGAACAGCTCTGCATTTTTTGCTCTCTGACTTTTGTGGTTACACTTGCATCGAGTAGCCAAATGTTGCTTAACACGCGGCGCCGCTGCTGTGGAGGCCCGCTCTAGGAATGACGGTTGGGCCCATGCTTGCGTGTGACCATTTGTTTGAGACAGTGAGGGTACGTGCTCGCGTCGCGCCACTCCTATAAATGTTGGTAGACTACCCAGCCACCCCGGACCTGACCACCGGATGCACATGGACGGTGGCTGCCGAGGCACTGGCACGATGGCGGTGGCAGCGCGGGGAGGCCGGTGACCTTGGGTGCTGATGAGTTGTTCACTTGCAGGTGCAACCAATCAGAAATTGGGGAGTGCTTTGCTACCATATCTAAATTGGAAAGAAAAACCAAGGTACTGATTTATTAAGCGTAGTGTCCCAACTACTACAAAAAAAAAGGTACAAATGTAAATACATAGCTGTTAGTGTTAGTGCTGACTGTAGAATTTCTTAATCCCAGGCCATAGGTTGTGTGCTATCATTTTTCTGGAACACTAGCCTCTAATACTTTGACAACTCTAAATCAGTCTTTCAGTTTAGTTTGGTGGATCACATGCTAATATACCATGGAAAAGATTATTATGCATGCAGTTTTGTTCGAATGCATCCAATACTTCTGTGCACTGAAAGTTCTACACACATCTATTTTCTAGGTTGCGAACAACGGCACGGATGCCATTGCTAAAGCCTATTCCAGCCATTTGGTGAGCTCATTGTTGACAACAAGGCTATGTTGTACTTTGAAAACGGAGCCACATTTTGCAAGTTTTGGTGACTCTTCAGAGTTCTTCATTGATCCTGGTGGCACACTGATAGCCTGAAATTTTATCCTCTTGGCAAGAACATGAGCAACCATCCTTACCTGTCGAATTCTTGTGGAGCAATGCTGCCAAGGTAACCATTCACACATGTTGCTTTTTAGAGAGCTTGATTATTACAAGGTGGGAATTCATTGATTCTGATCCATAATATGCAGGGCCCTATTGTACTACTTGTCTTGCTTGTTCTTTTCGCATTTATATTCTACGAAGAAGCCACACTGCTGATCCATGAATTATATATGATACATGTGCAGAATTCTATGGTTCTGAGAATTGCTATTTTGGTTGTACAGGATTATTTTCGGTGGCCGCCCCCATGTGTTATGTTCTTTTTGCCCCTTAGATGATTATTTTGCTCATACTGAGTTATGTGGTTTTTCCGTGTTGGGTTGGTTGGTATGTCCTTGCTTATTTTTGATATAACACATGCGTGCTTATAATGAGAAATAAGGCTTACATGAGTATGGAGGATTACTGGTCAGTGTAATTGGACTACCTGGGCATCAAGGCGTCCAGTATAGATGTGCAGAGAAGGACGAAGAGCACATCCTTGAGCAGTAGTTCAGTGATGCCTGGTATGTCTGTTTATGTTGGGATAATAAAGCTTTGTTTTAAGGAATTTGGACGGTGTTGGTGGATTTGAAATGGTGGAAGGAGAAATGAAGCTGAGGCCGTGTGCCCATGTCAAAATGTACAGCCGAATATCGAGGTTTATTTTCTTTCTTTCCTGGAGGTGCTTTTGCTTTTTCTTTAAAAGACTACTGGAACCTGTGTTTCCCCTTAACAACCAATTCTTAGTATTGAACTACGTATTTTGCTATCTGGTCCAGTGACATTTTATTCACTATTCATACGGAGAAGATATGCCATTGGTTGGGGTGACATAACGGCATGTGTTGCAGCTCGATGAGTCGGCCCAGCCAGGTCATGCTCCACGAGTATCTTTGCTTTTATGCTTCTCTTTTGAATTTCATAAATTTTATAGATGTATGCTTGTACCTGAAAGGTAAGATTTTGATACAAAACTAAACCTTTATTAGGAAACCCCTTGGATAAATAGGTAATCTTGATGGAGGAACTATTCCTACCCAGGCTATTATCATTTTGTTTTGTGCAAACAGAGATCCAGCGCTAGAAATATTCTTGATATGGTCAAGGTTCTGTTCTCTGTAGATGAGGAAAATCTTTTGAATCAACATAATTGATATATATTCCCATTTTAATAGCATAATGCTTAGTCATATTGGTTGCCTATACTTGCTATGTATTAACCGGTTAGTTAAATAATTCTGATGACATCTCTGCTCTATGGGAATAAAACAGAATTGTAGGAGTTGGCTCTCACATGAGACCAATAAAATAAGTATTTTGTTTAGTTTTTTTCTGCCTTGTTTGCTTACTGGAACAAGCATCATATTATTGATTTATGCCTTGTTTGCTTCAGGCCTTCTGTTATTTCATACGTTCCAATGAACCTGAAGAATTGATATTATGTATCCCTCTTCTGTTATTTTCAGCAAACAATCAAAGTTTGATCATAGTGTAGGTCATATGCTAAATAGTTTGTTGGTTGCATCTAAATTCATGAGACATCTGTTGGCGATTCAAAATTTAAAGTGAGTTTCAAACGATTCTGTCCAATAAAGTGTATACCAAAATGAAATTCTTTATGTTTGGCTGAGCTAATGGACTTAAATTCAGCAAATAGAGTTATTCAGTGCGACTTTACCCACACAATATGTTATATGCTGATATGTGATTACTTTGTTTTCTATACATCACTTTTGCTGGTGGAAGCTAGCAGATTTTTGGCATGTATAAACTTATTGGAAAACCCTTCTAGGTATGCATAGGCGAGTGTGCTTGGATCCGAGGCCACCTCTCTTGGATTCCTATCAAGAGCTCGGCTTACGGCACAGCTGTTGACCAAGCGAGAGTTTTTGTGATGAGCCAGGTGCGCTCCTGGAAGAAAAAGAGGACGACACAAGGGAACCGTCGCCGCGTGGACGTCGCAGTGCCTCCCACACGGTGTTATTGTGGTAGCATATCATCGCCGCTCTAGGCGACCCCGTGGTGCTAACCACATGCGTTGTCGGAACATCCATTCGATGATTCTGCCTATACCCACCTGCCTGTAGCCTGGGAGTGTGTCGTCTCAACTGGAGCCTGAAGCACGCTACACGGTAGCAACCAACATTGCTATCCATGTTGAATATTGCTGCTGCAGGTTTGCTCAAACTCCACATTTTTGTTTCCCCCCTCTTGTGTACTATATTGACTTTGTTTTGACCTCCAGGCCTTCTACAGACTACATCTAATCTCTTTCTTTTCTCATCATGCAGCAGCCAGGAATGCTGGGGATAGAGGTCGGTGAAGACCTTGCTTGCCTGTCGAATGAACCAACTAATGAGAAAATCAAATAAGCTGTCCAGGGACTGGTTGTGGTAAGTGTACACTATTTGAATCATCCAATTGTTGTTTTAAAGTTGATTGCCTTAGGGCCTGTTTGGTTCCCAGCCACACTTTGCCAAGCCAAAGTTTGGCAATTTGGCATGTGTTTGGTTCTTGCCACACTTTAGAGCTGCCACACTTCACTATTCATATGGTCCACTTGTCATAGAGTGAAATTTTTGCCAACTTTTGCCACACTTTGTGGCTTCCAAAATCCTAGCCACACTTTTGTGGCTGCCACACTTGCCAAAGTTAGGCTTGGCAAAGTGTGGCTGGGAACCAAACAGGCCCTTAATCCACTGTTTCTCCTAAAGGACAGGAATATGGATTCAATGAAAGACAAACACTATTTGCTTAGAAACGTTCCTGTTGTTTTTTCGTACTTTTTAGTTTGCGTTGTTTACTCTTTGCAAAACACTGACTGTCTTCTGCTCTTTACATTTTTGAGGTTTAATAACAATTTGCCTCTTGAGTTCCACATAACCATGAACTGATGTGCGTAAGTGCTCATACCCCACCACTAAGTTCATATGTATAAATCTGGTGGGTTGGAGTTTGCTGTGAAAGTCCTGAAAAAACATGGAGGACGACGATGGATTAGATAGTGCAGAGGAAAATAATATATGGTGCATGTGGCCTATCCCACTTTGCCATTTTGAAAAAGAAACAAAATCTATCTGTTAATTTGAGCGTATGTTGAATATAACAATACTCAGTTTGGTGCACATTTCTGATTTTTATGGTAGTATGTGATAAGATTTCTGAACTTCAATTTTACCATAGAGCACAAAAGAATATAATAAGTTATATGTATGCGATCAGGTTCATTTGTGATTCTAAAATAGGGACCTAATTTATTTCTCTTGCTCACTATAATTAACTAGAAACATATATTGCTAATAATAGGAATTTCTGTTGAAACTCAGCTCAAGCTTAATAAACATTGAGAGCAGTGATGTTTTCTTTTATTGTCGAGAGTGCGGAAGAAATCTGAATAATCAAATTTCAAGGTTAGAGTTTTCTTTCAATATCCATCTCCACGGTTTTCCATATACTTGTGTTTGGATGCCATGCCACCTTAAGTTAAGTATAATGTATGTATATATCATGTTGCATGGTCCATCCAGTGACACATGTGCAAATATAAAGTTTCATCATGCTACAACGCTTCTTGAGAGAAAAGAACCAGACTGATTCGGTATTTTTTTTTGCAGCTCAAATTCCATATTGTTTTCAGGTTGTTCTTCACTGCTTTGTGTTCTTCAACTTTCTGTTCAGCCTGATACAAAAAAATGCATTGTATTGCTGTACGATATACCTCTGAACACAGTTCAGCTAAAATGTCGCTTGGACAGAGCACTATTGTTTCTTGTTTTTGTAGAGTTCTTATTACGATTCCCTTTTAGGTGTATGAAACACTTCTTTTCAATTTCAAAAGCAGCTGTGTTGGGTATTTGAGAATGGTGGCAGCACTACATGAGGGTATGACACTCTGGCAATTGGTTTTACTCCCTTCTCTATTTTGTATTGTTGGATATATTGACGTAAGTATGATACGATTAATAATGACTTAGATCTATTGGTAAGTTCTTGGTTGGCCTTTCCTTTCTCACTCCATCTGTGTGTTGATTTGATAACTACTACAACATGCAGGTATAATGTGTGGGCAATTTTTTCCTTGGTTCTTCAGGCTGCATTGCAATAGTTGGGGAGGTGTTGGAGAGGAACGGGAATTGTATAACTGCAGTCTCCTGTAATCATCCTCCCTAAACTTTGGTGTGTCATTCTTGCATTTGTTGTACTGAACTGAAGTTTTAATATTGTAGTCCTCGGGTTTTAATTAATTCGGAAACCTAAATTGTATACATATTGGTGTTTGTTCTATGCTTTTTAGTGATGATCCTGATGTATATTTACTGGAGAATAATAATTTTACTTCACAAATGCTTCTTATGAAATAAGACATCGGAGTAACAGTAGGTATATTTCCTTGATCTACCGATATTCCTTGTTTGTTGAAACATGTGGTTTGTTGACATACAATGCATTCTTCGCATCAGATGATTCAGGGGTTGAAGTAGCGTGTCTCTCCTATGCAAATCATTTTTATTACCCTTGTACATATGTTTCCGTTTAAATTTTCTTTGTTTAAGAAAGCACTTGCTGTAGCATGTCCATTTATCTATTTTCCTATTTTTCTGTTCATTACATTCGCTTATGCTCCAAGATGCAGCTCAAAATACTGTTGTTTGTGTTGTGTCCTCAATCCGAGCATATTTTGAAGTGGTTGCTTTGAAATTTTACTTTCCTAAAAGAACGGACGTCCACCAAATTTATCCTTTATGATATATCATAACCTGTGGTGAAGCTCCCTAAACACTTTCTATATGGCCTAGGGTGAGATAATTGTCATCATGCATCTAGAATGAAAATGGGATGCTCATATATTTCCATCCTTTCAGGGCACTCCATTTTCTATTTGTATTATATATATGCACCCTATGCTAATAAAAGGTAAAAGCAGCAAACAAATTAATGTAGATTTTAATGGTTCCTGCTTTTCGGGTAATTGAAATTATTTTGTGTGTGTTTGCTTTCCATAGTTAATGTCATGTAGATTACTGGGCTCTTGTGCATTGTAGGAGATCGTGAATGGCAGAATTAGGTTACAGATAGTGTGAGACTGTGAGCTAATTTGGAACATCTTTTTTGCTTCACCATGTAGTACCTACCTTAGTTTTGCTATTTCTCAAACTTTATGATACTATGGTCCTTTGTAACTGCAAAGAGAAATCTACAAATAATATGTCAAGTGCTCAAAGTGAATATGTAAATTGAGTTAATTTGTGGTATTACGTAGGAGCTTATATAACTAACTAAATTGAGTTAATTTGTGGTCCTTTGTAACTGCAAAGAGAAATCTACAAATAATATGTCAAGTGCTCAAAGTGAATATGTAAATTGAGTTAATTTGTGGTATTACGTAGGAGCTTATATAACTAACTAAATTGAGTTAATTTGTGGTCCTTTGTAACTGCAAAGAGAAATCTACAAATAATATGTCAAGTGCTCAAAGTGAATATGTAAATTGAGTTAATTTGTGGTATTACGTAGGAGCTTATATAACTAACTAAATGCAGGCGTGCGAGAGGTGCAGTTGACCACAGCTGAGTACCTCAGTGCGCTTACTTTCGCTCATGTCATGAAGAGACTGGCGGCCTGCTGCCGAGGGAGGTGACACTGACTGCGCTGAGCGGATGTCATCTGAAGAATCATACGGTGGCTTGCCATGCACAGCACCGTGCTCGGTTTACCTTGGGCTCATCATCAAGGACGATGGCAACAATCAGGCCTGATCTGGAGGCGGTGTGGTCAGCGAGTCCTCTGTCGAAGGAGGCGAGGACCAGCATGAGGTTTCATAACTTAAAATCATTCAGTAATTAATCTTCAAGAAATGTATTAAGAGCATCGTGTAGAAGTTCATGATTGTTTGACTCAGTTATGGCAAATGAAGCAAATGAGTTTTTCATGTATTCTTGTTTGTAGCAAAGTATAAGGGCAATAATTTTTTCAGATAGCTTATTAACATTTGTTAAACAGTGGAGATGTTGCTTGTTCCTTCACCATACCACATGATGGAATGATGTGTTGCAAGATATTAAAATACTTAAATTTCGAGTTAATTTTTAATATTAAAATAAGGTAAAACTTATGGTTTAAATTCCGACTTGATTTTGCCATTTGCGCGATAGCGCAACGGGTCATCTAGTAAGGGCTAACCTCAGCTTGAAATTAATAAAGCCACGAAACCGGCAGATACATAGTGCATATAGAGCAAACACAACTTACAAGACACAAGTGAAATAGGCAAACACAAGATAAAACACAAGATAAAACTAGAAGCTTCCATTGACACGCCGTGACCATCATCTTCTCAAACACCGACACCAGGAGAAGCAAGGGCAGTAGGCAGCATCATCCGCAGACATACTGCTTGCATCGCTGCCACAAGAGCAAAATGAGACCAGCTCACGGTCTCTGACTCCGAAGAGGGATCCTATCCCTCTCGCCCTAGATCATAGGGCGCCGCATCGTCAGAAGGTAGAGAGGTTCCCCCAAGAACACACCACAGCAGATTCTACCCAAAGTTCATAGGAGAGACCAAGACGAGCTAATGCACCAGAAACCACGCCAGAGCCACCGCCAACCCACAACACCGTCTAGAGGACACATGCTGATGAACGAAGACATGGCAGGAAGATCAACAAAGAGCACTAGCCATCACCAGACCAAATCTTGCGGAGCAACCTCTAGACCTGGCTTGGCGCCGCGAAAGAAGCATCGCTAAGAACCACCACTAACAGTGGAAGAAACTTGCCAACCACCCTAGCTGCCTGGACGGTGCCTTCAAGAAGGGGAACGACATCGTGACGGCGCCACCGCCCAAGCAGGGACTAGGGTTTTCACCCAAGGCAGGTGGTTGGGTGGGGAGGGAGAGGGGACCTCAACAAAGCCTCCAAGGAGGGAATCAGCGCCAAGGGCGTCGACGATGTTGTGGCCACCGCCGGCCAGGGGTTTCCCCCGGTCTAGACCAACCCCACCACCAACCACCCGGCCAAAATCGTGCAGATCAGGCCGAGGGCCTCGAGCTTCATCGTTCATGGGCAGAGATCTCCCCAGATCTGACGCCGCGGGCCGACGAAAAGCCCCCAGCACCGCACCACACGTTCGCCGCTACCCCACCGCCCACACGGCCGAGGACACGGGCCCGCACCACCAATGGCCGCCGCTCGCCGCGAAGAAGACGGCGTCGTCGCCACCACCCGGAGCCGCCGCTTTGCAACTTCAATCACCTGCACTGTTTTATGCGTATTTTCAACCCATAATGTCATACCAAATCCACATATACGAATCATTTGAATTCAACCACTAAACCAGGGACAAGTCAGATATTGTTACTTCAATCACATGTGTCCGACACTGAAACAAACAAAGGTTTTCTCCAATCATTTATTTATACTTTGATCGCTTCACAACATCAAAATATGTTCCTGGAATAACAAAAAAAAGTATGCACTTAATCCCATGACACGCTTAGAAAGTGGCCAAAATAGCACAATATCAGTTGGTGGAGATTACGTAAGTATGTATTCATTGATCACGCTTGTAGAGAACAGAGTAGTAGTATCAGTGTTGATCCATTCGTATCACAATTTCGAGTAGATGGCTGTTTCGATACCGATACTGTCTTCAAGAAGTAAATGTGACCACTAATTTCTATTGTCGTACACATATGTATTAAGATTAAGAAAAAATATAAGATTACAGAAATACTAAGAAAAAATATAAGATTACAGAAATACTAAGAAAAATTTATTCATTTGACTTTCAAGTTTCCAATCTTAAGAGCTAAGCTGATATTTCTTGTCAAAGTTTCAAAAAAATTCCTAAAGGCATGTCCACAACATCATATATTTATGGTATGGGGGAGGATATAAGTTAAACATCTTCAGTAAACAAGTGATTAGAGCCAAACATAAGAACATAATCATCAAATCGATCACGGCACAAACTAAAATATTATCTTTGGCAGCATCATTAAAGTTAATTGACAGAACAGGCCAGATACCATGTGCATAACTTAATCCAAAAGAGTCTCACCATTTTATTCTCATACCAAACCAGTTTCACTCACAACATTACATTCAAATTCAAAGTAAGTTCCTTGAAACATCTAAGTAAAACATGTCTTTAACAGGTAATCAGTTGGGACCTGACAACGAGTTTAAGAAATGAGGAAAAGTGCAACATGGCATTTGACACTATTTGAACTACAGCTCGACGGGAGTTCATACTTAATATGAATGGAACAGGGACAGACGCAAGATCCAGGCAGAGAAAACGCATGAGCCTCATAGTGCCAATACTAAGTCAGGGACAACGAAGTCTGTAAACCGGAATAGCAGAACTCTGATCTAGCCATTCTGCTCGAAACTGAAGCCTGAAACATGAAAAGGCTCAATCCATTAGACAAACATACAACTCAACCTCGCTATGCAGATACTAGAAGGATTAGCTATTAAATGAACCTTTTCCCTGGGCACACAAAGCAACTAAAAATGAAAAAAAAAAATCTCAAATTGTTTGTTTGTTAAATTTCGTTTTTCACTTACGTACCAAATTATTTTGATAAATCTGTATACAATGCTGCTTTGGCCTAATAACATTTTCAGTAAAATATGTAGGCCAGATTATGATGTAACATTCTGATAAGACCTTTTTTCTTACCTAAATTCTAATTTATCATACATTCTGATCATGAAGCTTTGAAATATCGGAAAGCCCAATCTACTTTGCATAAGCGTCTTGCTAAGTGGGTTGAGTTCATTGAGTCTTTTCCATACATTATTAAGCATAAGAAGGGAAAATAAAATATTGTTGTTGATGCTCTATCTAGGAAGAATATGCTATTAACTCAACTTGATGTTAAAATTCCTGGATTAGAAGTACTATGTGATTTGTATGCTACTGATCATGATTTTGCTAAACCATATCGTTCGTGTGCTATTGGTAAAGCATGGGAAAAATATCACATACATGATGGGTTCTTGTTTAGAGCTAACAAACTATGTATTTTAGAATCGTCTGTGCGTTTGCTCTTATTGCATGAATCACATGATGGAGGTTTGATGGGTCACTTTGGGCGTGAGAAGACGCTACTCATGCTAGATGACCACTTTTATTGGCCAAAGATGAGGCGGGATGTGGACAGGTATGTGAAGATGTGCATTACTTGCAACAAGTCCAAGTCCAAGCTGAAGCCTCACGGTTTGTATACTCCTTTACCAGCACCTACTACACCTTGGGAGGATATTAGTATGGATTTTGTGTTGGGTTTGCCGCGTACTAAGAGAGGCCATGATTCTATATTTGTGGTAGTGGACAAATTTTCTAAGATATCACACTTTATTGCCTGCCACAAAAGCGACGATGCGTCGCATATTGCTAACCTGTTTTTCAGGGAGGTTGTGCGACTACATGGAGTCCCGAAGACTATTGTTTCTGATCGTGACGTGAAGTTTATGAGCTACTTCTGGAAGACACTGTGGAGAAAGCTGGGGACGAAGCTACTTTTCAGTACTACATGTCATCCCCAAACTGATGGCCAAACTGAAGTGGTGAATAGAACATTGTCACAACTATTGAGATCCATGATAAAGAAGAACCTGAAGGAGTGGGAAGAGTGTTTGCCGCATGTGGAGTTTGCTTACAACAGGGCAGTACATTCTACCACGGAGCTGTGTCCTTTTGAGGTGGTGTATGGTTTCAATCCCATTACTCCACTTGACTTTTTGCCTTTGCCCATACATGAGAGAGTTAATATGGAGGCATCCAAGAGGGCAGATTTTGTGCGAAAGATCCATGTGAAGACTAAAGAGTTGATAGAGAAGAAAGGCAAGAGCAATGCTGCAAGGATGAACAAGAAGCGCAAAGAGATGTTGTTCAAGCCTGGTGATATGGTCTGGGTACATTTTCGCAAGGATAGGTTCCCGAAGCTGCGGAAGTCCAAGTTGCTTCCTCGTGGTGCTTGTCCTTACAAAGTGATTGCCAAGATCAATGATAATACATACTCGATAGATCTTCCACTTGATGAGTTTGGTGTCAGTAATTCTTTCAATGATGCTGATTTGACACCATATGACGAAGAAGACCTTGGAGCGTCGAGGTCGACGCCTTTTGAAGGGGGGATGATGAGGACATCCCTACTACACCACTACCTCCGTCATTGACAAATGAAGATGAACCTGCTGTGAAGCTTAAGTCCAATGAAGTTCGGATTGGACCAATTACAAGGGCTCGTGCGAAGCTACTTAAACAACAGGTGAACTTGTTTCTAAACGATACTTTGATTGATGAGAACTTTATACTGCCTAAGTCTTGTTACTTATGTATCATCGGGTATCAAGAGGAGACGAGCATCGCACGAGGAGTAGAGGAGCAGCTGGACGTGAAGACGGACGTCAAGATGGACGTGAAGCTCGACATGGAGCTGAACATGAAGAAATCTCATGGACGCGCGAGGGAGGAGCGGGAGGCATGCGCGAGAGGAGAAGTTGACGTCCAGGCCGGCCTAGCACCCGGTCAGACCGGCCGCCAGACCGGCGCGCCCGGTCCCTGGACCGGTTCAACCGGGCGACACGCCGGATCCACCCCGGCGCCAACCGGGCGTCGTACTGGGGCCAACTGGAAGATCATCTGCGACACTTCCGGTTGCCGCCCGGTCCCTGGCCCGGTCTAGACCGGCCAGCCCGGTCCCAGACCTGGTCAACCGGGCTCCAGACCGGCCTAGTCCGAGTCTGTCTCGACCAGATCTATTCTGAGTCGGTTATTCTTGTATCTTTTCGATCAGAAGTCGTCCCGGACGCCTATATAAGTGCCCAGGACGCCCCCTAGCTGTTTTAGACCATGTTTAAGATAAACCCTAGTTCTTAGTTGTTTGCTCTGCAAAACTATTGAATCCCCTACACCATATTGCTTGATATTGTGTAGATCCCGATAAAGTCTTGTGTGATCTGCTGTTCCATTGGGAATTAGACGGTTGCAACTTACCTCTTCGTGGTCGGCGGTTACGTGCGCAAGTGTGTGAAGTTGCGAATATCTTGCAGGGTTGAGAGCTGTTGCATTGGCGACAGGGACCAATCGAGAGATCTCGTTGCGTCATACAAGTTATCATCCACTTCATCAAGTTACCTCCGCTGCAATCACCCCGTGATCATCATCACTAGCGTTGCTTACTGAGAAGATCGGGCCACCCCTTATCACATACGATATTTGGTTAGTACTTTGTCTAGCATACTACTACAGAATAATGGTAAAGATAGAAAATGTGCCGCGGTTCCCCAACTCCACTTGTGCTCCAAGACTGTTAGCGCCTTGAGCCAACACCAGTGTGCCAACTTCCCACCACTATCAGCAACGAGAGTCCTTGAAATGACATACCACAAATACACTCGGGTGTATGTCCTGACAGTGTCCCGGTCGGTCCCAGCGGGACATCGAGCAAAGTTATCCTTGATCCACTTGTAATTTGCGCACGCGGGAGCTCTATCCGCCTTGTTTGGTGGTTCCGGAGGAGCCATGCCAATAAGGTCCCCCATCTGCTCGCGCCACCCATCAGAAACTGTGTTCATGCACATCGGCTCACCCTGAACAGGAAGACAACGAATCATGAAAACATCCTGAAGAGTAGGGATCATCTCGCCGGCCGTCAAGTGGAAGGTGTGCGTCTCGGGCCTCCACCGGTCGACAAGTGCGGAGATTGCCACGACGTTCATGTTCGATGGCCCCCGTCTTAGAAGCGAGATGAACGGGAGAAGACAGGTAGGCTCGATGTGCTCCGTGTACCGCTCATCATACGACATGTCACGCATAAAACCGTGGTAACGAAACTTCAAGGGCGGAAGAACCTACAAGCACATACAAACACAATATTATGCCATATCCAAAGGAATAAAACAAGTGGTGCTAACAAAAGAATTAGTACCTTCCCTAGGTCCACCTAATGATGGGCCCGGTGTTCCCTGTCATAGTAATCATCGAGGAGCCACACCATCCTACAATTTTTTTTCCAGAAATACATACAATAAGAACTATCATACTATCACCATACATGTTCTAAATTTTGGTTTTCCTTGGTATTAAAGCTAATCACGGGATGTGATTCCAGGAGAAACTAAATCAGCTATCAGAGGAACTAAAATTATGGGTAATTAATTAGAGGAGGAGAATCTTGATCTATCCTCTCATGACACACACACACATACATACATACATACACACACTACACACACTACACACACGGAGGAATACTTTAAGGAAGGGATTGGGAACGGAACGGACGGCTAGATCTGAGGAATTGGTGGGGTAGAGGGGGAGGGGCAGAACAAAACCGTCGGCTGCTCTCCGTTCTTAAAGAAACAAAGAGGAAGAGAAGAAAGCCTGACTCTGGCTGGGGCAGCTCGGGCGCCACACATAATTGGATGTGGCATCCTTTCGAGTGGCGCCACACATTCAAAGTGTGGCGTCCGTGGAAGCGGCACCGCACGTCCTGTCACGTCGGCTGGTCAACAACACTTATCGTCAACCTACTACGTACGCTAGAATATGTGGCGCCGTTCACAAGGGTGCCACGTAGATAGGTATGGCGCCGCTTAAAAGGGCGCGACAGAAAATAGTTAAAGGAGTGAAATAGTTTGTCAGAGGATCTTTATTCGCTAAAAGGTTATTTTTGTGAAATTCGCGGCACAAGCACACGGCAAGACTCGCCCGTCAGGTGGCGTGGAGTCCTGATCGCGACAAAATATTACTCTGTTGGTGCCGGCGGGGAAGGCGCCGGCGGCGAGTTGCGGCGGTGACCCAGCGATTCCTCCTCTGTCTCCCCTCTTTGCCCCCACGCTTGCACTGCGTGATCCTGGGCTCCTGGCTCGTGCAGTTGTGCCGCACCATCGACGCGCGCCACCTGCTCGACGGAATGCCTCCGCCGCAAGAGGGCAAGAGAGCCGCCGTGGCCAGCGGCTGGGACATCATCGGCACGCTTCAGGACGATCTACTGCAGCACATCCTCTCCTTCCTCCCGGCGCAGCAGGCCGTGCAGACCTGCGTGCTCGCCCGGCGCTGGCGCCATCTCTGGAAGACCGCCACGGGCCTGCGCATCACCGGCGGCGGCCACGAGCAGGAGCCGACGCCCGTCCAGGACCTCCGCGAGTTCGTCAGCCACCTCCTGCTCCTCCGTGCAGGGGCGCCTATCGACACGTGCGAGCTCAGGTTCGACGTGGTCTCCGACGACGACGTGCCCCGCGTGAGCCTCTGGATCCGGCACGTTATACTGTGCCGAGTCAGGCTGCTCCGGCTCGCCATCTCTCGGGAGAGCCATGACTTGGGTGTTTACTTCTGCGTAGACAACCTGCCCCTTGTCTCTCGAAATCTGAGGATCCTAGAGCTTATTGATACAGGGTTAAATGACAGCTTTCTTGATTTTGCTGCCTGCCCGGCACTGGAAGTTCTGGTAATTTACAATGGCAGCTTCGTCCACGTCAGGAAGATCTCTTCCAACTCTCTAAAACGCCTGGCCATCATTGATAGCAGTTTCAACCAACATATCCGTACTCGTATCTGTGTTCCAAGCCTCGTCTCGCTACGGCTAGAGGACAACTGGGACAGGACCCCTGTGCTTGAGAGCATGCCGTTGCTGATGGATGCATTCGTCAGGTTTATCAAAGAATCTGTGGACAGATGTTTTTATTCTGACTCCTGGGATTGTCACAATGAGCACTGCCAAGGTTGTTACGATCTACAAGGTGTTAATTCTGGTGAATGCCTTATTCTTAAAGGTTTAGCAGAAGCTGAGAATTTGACATTGATAGATGAACATGACACGGTATGTCTTAACTCCATTTGTTAATTTTTTTGCCGTCCTTTCGTATCATATTTGCTGCAGTATCTATGAGACTGTAATCATCATTTAACAGTTATCAACGATGTTGAGGCAGGCTTTTCTGCATGTTTTAAATATCAGTTCATCACATTCTTGTTACCCATGCTTAAAAAATCACCATGTTCCCAGTGACGACTAATTGTTTTCCTTTTGTTTTCAATTCTGGCAGTTTATTTTCAGAAGGGATTTGAAATGGTGCCCTACATTTAGTAAGTTAAAGATTTTGTTACTCAATGAATACTGGTGTGTGCCTACTGACTTTGACGCGCTAGCTTGTATTCTTGAACACTCGCCAATTCTGGAGATTCTCACTCTTCATTTCTTTTCCAAGGTACAGTATGTCAAAATGGAAAGTCTTGCGTTGTAAAGATATATTATCCATTAGCTGATTGATTTTGATGCAATCATTTTTCCTGCAGGGACCAAAACATAAAGTAGAAATAAAAGGATGTTGCAATGCAGTGGAGAGCTCAGCTGCAATATCAGAACACCTTAAGACAGTCGAAGTCAAATGTAACTCGGTTGACACGGAGGTTCTGGAAATTTTGAAGTTCTTTGGTACACTTAACATTAGTAAGCTAACTGCCAACACTCTCCATGCTTTCAGTATATCTGCAGTTTTCCTTCATATGTGGGGATGAAAGAAAGCAATGAAGAAACTCATAGTTCAGTAGAAAAAGTGAAGGTTATACCAAATCTGTTAAGTAATGAATACTCTGCACTGCATTTGGTTTCTTTTTTTAACACTGCACTGCATTTGGTGGGTGAAAAACAAAAGCCTCAATGGAATCCATTTTGCTTGGAAATATTAATGACAACGGTGTTTAGATAATGCACTGCATAAATGGTAAACGACCTGTTGAGTTTGTTGAATAGTTCATACATTTTGTGACTTGTTGATTGATTGTTAACAGTAAGGCAAACTTCTGAATGAGTAGCTCCGAGGAGAGTACAATGGATAATCTTGCTGAGTTGTTTTCAGCTTTAACACCAATATATGTTTAATACTTCTAGTTATAATTAAGCAGTAACCACAATATGTTGGCTTGTATTTATTTAGGGTTCAGTAGGTGTGGGAAGTTAAATGCTCATTATATATATGAAGATGCAAAATGTTGCATGGTACCCTTTTTTCCTCTTGTTCTTTTGTTGCGGGGCATTTTCTCCTTTTTGTTTTTAATCCACTGTTCATTATTCAGGGGTCCTTAGTGTATATACTATGTACACATTGTATAAGTATCTGCCATGGTTTTTCCCCTCAATTTAGTTTCCACCTATGACATTTTGGTACCTGATCTTTGTTGCTGTTTACTATGAAGCAGTCGTATTGCATGTTCAGTCACTTGCATGAATTTTTCTTCTTTCTGCATACTAATATAAATATCCAAAGTTTCTTCAAGGGTGAAAGCTGCCAATATTGTCATTTTCTATTCCAATTGTATTTCTATTTGTTTACTTGTTGACTTACATTTCCATGTATGGTGTATACTTGGGCATCTGATTCTTCATAATTAGACAGATTGTCTGAAATTCTTGCCATGCGTATTTATAGTTAAGTGATGCGATGCCATTGCTAGAAAGCTATCAGGATTTCAACTAACTCCATGTTGATCCAACATCTGTGCAAAATTTTGAGTATAATTAGATTATTCTTCTGCTTATTCAAGGAAAATGTGCAATTGTATGGGGTGAAGTCTTCTTTTCCAAGTTTCCTTGTTAGAGCCTAACTTTCTTGTTTCCCAGATGACACCTCTGGAAACTTATCATAATTTTCATATTCGACAGGTTTTGAGGAAGAGAACATCTTGGTCGAAGACAGCTGGTCTAATTCATCTTAATTACTAACAAAAGAACGCTGTTTGCAGAAGTTACAAGGCTGCTATCTTTTGTCTGTGGGTTATCATGTTGGTTTGACTCAGTGAAGTATCTTAGACTTAGTACTGAGATGTTTAGATCATCTGGCTGGACCAGGGTTATTCCGTGTTGTGTTGATTTATCTTGCTGGGGATGCATATTATTACTGCGCCGATTCGTCTCCGTGCGGACATTACGCATTTTTGTAATTTTGAAGTTTGGTTGTATAACATGGTAGCCCAGGAACTTGTTAAACATGGTAAGAAACAAAAGGTGGCCAATTGTGTGGGCTACTGATCTGAACTTTCTAAAACCAAGTGATCTGAAACATTTTCTGCTGTGGCCTCAGATTTGTTATAGTTTGATTCAAATGGGACAAAACATCACTGTCAATGGCATAACCGATCCGGAGGTGCTGGAGGCTTAAGCCTGCGCCGAGGCGCTTTGTCTAGCCAGTGATTTGCATGAGGCCAGATTACTAACGTCAATATCGTTGGATTATTCCAACATTGTCAAGGAGATCCAAGGGGAGTTGCCGCAAAGAGCTCACTGAATGACTATGAAGGAGACAGCAGTGAGGGGGAATTTTAGGAGGAGATTTTTCAGCATGAACGACGGGAAGCTAAGAGCAACGAGCAACTCCAACCCAACCTGCTTGGACGCGCATGAGCTCGACGGACGACTCATCATCCTCGGAGGACTCGTACTCCTCGGACTCTGAGATCGCGGTGAACACGCCGGCGACCAGGTGAGCACACCGCCCTCTTACCACCATTTGCGCCCTTTTGTAGTTGTTTCGCTTTATCCGATAGCCTTGTCCTGCAGAGTCAGTGCCCACCACCTGTTCGACGGAATGCCTCCCGGGGTTGACCGCATCGGTGCTCTCCCGGATGGGGTCCTCCACTACCTCCTGTCTTTCCTCCTGGTGCAAGAGGCCGTGCGGATGTGCGTGCTCACCCAGAGCTGGCGCCACCTCTTTAAGTCCACCACAGGCCTGTGCATAGTCGGCACTAAGGGTGCTGGATCTGTCCAGGTGTCCGGAAGTTCGTGGACCATCTGCTGATCCTGCGTGAGTGCACGGACCTAGACACTGTTCATATCGGATTCAGTAAATTCCACGAAGTGGATGTGCCCTTTGTGAACCTATGGATCCGTTTTGCTGCAGAGCAAAGTTGGTGTGCTCTCCGTTATTCACACCAACATTAACCAACCTTTCCACCTAGATGGCCCGCCTCTTGCCTCCCGGTATCTGACGACATTAGGCCTTCATGGTGTACTCCTAAATAAAACATTTCTTGATTTCTCCAGTTGTCCAGCATTGGAGTATCTGAAGGTTAGCTCTTGTGTCATCAATGTTAGCAAGATAGGGTTCCGGTCGATACAGCGTTTGAGAATCTTTCATTGCCGGTCCTTTCTAGATCACCGGGTCCGGGTTTCTGCTCCATGCCTCGTCTCGTTGAAATTAGATGGCTTTTCAGGTAGAACGCCATTGCTTGAAAGAATGCCGCTGTTGGAGACAGCATTTCTGAATCTTGGCTCTAGTTTGCACCATACCTCACACGGCATCTGTCTGCATTATAGCCGCTCTGGTGTTTTTGTGTGGTGCCAATGATGTTAGCTGTGCCAATTGTCTTTACAATGATGGAAGCAGCAATAGTAGTGTTCTTCTTGGAGCTATCTACAATGCTGAGCACCTGGAGTTGATATCTTCATCAGGAATGGTATGTTTGCACCTGTTCTAAACTCATGGTCTTGTTTCTCATCCATTTTCTCTTGCTATAGTTGTATTTAGCATTAAATATTCTGCTTCTTTGTGAATCAAAATTAGAGTACCCTTGTGAGAATAGATATGTGATGTTTTTTCTCTTCATATTTGTACAACTCAGTTTTGATAATAAGATTTCGACAATGCATATATTTGAGAATAATATAGATGAGCTGGTCATGTTAGGCTGTGCAGAACTTCAGTTTGTGTAGCCAAAATTAGGTTATGCCTGTGAGCCTGCGTAATTCAAGAGGATTTTGTGAAACGATTCTGTGCTACATCCCCTGCTGGACATTAATAGACAATAAACATGTGTACCATTGCTACAAATAGAGATTCCTAGATCATAATTTTGATAGGACACAATGAGAATTACTTGAACTTTTTTTTTTCAGATTATTTTTACTAAGGATTTGAAATGGTGCCCTACATTCAACAACCTAAGGAACTTATTACTCAATGACTACTGGTGTGTGGGTCCTGATTTCAATGCACTAACTTGCATCCTCAAACACTCTCCAGTTCTAGAGAAGCTCACTCTTCAACTTGTATCTGAGGTATATGTGTTGTAGGCAGACAATTCTGCATTATTGATGGTCTTGTTGCATTATTCATATAGGTTTTTTTTTTTTTTTTTTTTTTTTTGCTTTCCCAGGGATTAAGAACCAATGTCGAAATGAAAGGAAGCTACAGTTTAACAGAGAGGTCTACTGTAATACCACAACACCTGGGGATAGTCCATGTCAAGTGTTATGTGGTTGATGAGAAAGTTGCCAAAGTTCTGAAGTTCCTGTGTACACTTAACCTACGTAAGTTTACCTGTGGCAGTGTAGCACTCTTCATGCTTTGTATATTCTGAAATTTGCCTTCATATAAACAAAAAATGTATTCTGTAAACAGTAGGTTAGGAGAACCAAATTTCTTAGATATTGAAACCCTGCATAACACTTTGTGGGGCACAAAATGGAAAACAATATAATTCATTCTGTTGGCAAGTGTTCTCCATGAAACTGTGTACCACCAGGGGGTGGAGAGGGAGTTAATTTGATTATGGTGTGCAAGAGCACACTGTAACTTGTTAATGTAAGACGTGTCTGAATTGATTAGTTTTAAACAGTAATAAGAACACTCATCTCTTGCTTTGCTCTTATTAGTAACACAAATCTGCATTTAATAGTTCCGAGAAGTAATACTAACACAAAATGTTTACTTTCCTGTTGAATAATCGGTACTAGTCATGAACATCCCCTGAAGATTCTCTCCTGAAGATTCATGAGATATGAGAAGTCATAAACACTTATCTTATATCATAACAGTAGTTTCCCTGAGTCTTTTATTTGTTTCTGCCGAGACTTAGAATAACTTGTCTATCAGTGGCTGACCACTTGTCATGATTCCTGTTTTGATTTATTGTTATAAACCTGGCAGGTGGCAGGAGCACTGCCCATTCATTAAGGAATATCAGAACAATAGTCACATGATGCCTTGTTTATGAATGTAGCAGGTTTGAAAATACCTTGGGTAATCCACATGCAGACTACTCCCACGGTCCCACCCTTAAAGACTTACTAGACACATTAATCGTCTCCATGACACACTAACCATGCATGTCGCATTCCTTAATTCACTCTTTTTGGTACAAAATTGCTCGCGACACTTTAATACCAAAACTTGTTATCACTGGCTTTCAAAGCTATACTGCTGCATCTTCAACCCTTAGATTTTTTTTTCTCTTTCAGCTGGTTACACATTTCTCAGTATAACTAATTATTGTCATTTCCATGTTTTTTATTTTTGCTCTCTCTTCCTGCACTACTTGGTTTCCAAAGTATTAGTTGGCTTGTTTTAAAACTTCAGTGCCTGACCAGATGAGAAAAAAAAGATAGAATCACTACATTCTTGTCATGTGCCTGTTTTAGAACTTCAGAGCTGTTCAGAGTAGAATCATGATTCTACTATCCGATTTCACGACTTTACGACCCAAATTGAGCGAAATGATTGTACGATTCTACTAAGTAGAATCTCAGATTTTACGATTTTGATAGTAAAGATCCTACGGATTGCGATCATATCATAGAGGTTCCAATCCAATTCAGAATCACAATTCTGACAACTTTGTTCTTTTTAGGTAGTTGTTAGATTAGGCTAGATAGCAACATCAACTAGGCACGATTTTGCCGGCCTATGAGATATCAGGGTCCTGGGATAAGCAACATGTCGTACATAGCCATCTGCCTTAGATTGCGATGTCAATGACAACACCAAACCGACGCATCTATGCCTGTGGTCACCACCTAGGCATGCAGTTCACCCTGGATGAGAAGACATACAGTATTATGGACAGTTGGCTCTGTTCTTGGAAGACAGGGGGAATGGGGGCAGGGCGTCTAGCGTAATTGTGCCAGAAATACCAAATGGTGCTCTCATGCTGGCAGCGGCGAGAAATTACAAGGCTTTACAAGTCTAGAAATTTCAGAAATCATAGCTCGAAAAATTATACTTGTCACACCCGATCAAAACTTTACCACAACTTATTGGTATTTTTGAACATGCTATAAGTTAGAAAGTTGAAATAATCAGATTCATCTTAGATTTTATCACCGGTGGTTTCACACTTCACATGCTCAACTTAATGGTCTTTCTATAGGCATCACAGATACATCATATCAGTTCAAAATTTGTCAAAAGTACAACACAAATAGTTTAATAATGTCTTATAGCATTGCAATCCCACACACAAAAATACAAAATAGACCTTTGTGGTCGTGGAATTTGGTCTTGGAGTGCAGGCTTGTTGGTCTGGGCTGAGTAGGGAAAAAAACCTATTCTCAAACATTTTGCAACCTTTTTGGGAGTGCTTTGGCACCCTCCTAAGTTTTGGTTGTGAGATAAGCTGCAGCTTGTATAGTGTATCTGATCAATGTTCACCGAAATCTTCCAGTATTTCCATTTTCATTATCATCTAACTGCGGAGTACTGTTTCTTTATATGGCATTATACATTATACTCGTACTCCCTTACCTCAACTTGTCTTCTTTTTTTCGTGCAGGATTCTGTTTTGTGTAATGCTGAGCAGAATCAGTTGATGGTAGCCTCATCAACCACCTTCTCTCAGCTACTCGATACCGGAAGGCTCTGCGGTTTCAAAAACATGGAAGGCTTCAGTATATGCAGCGATGCTGTCATATTTTGCCGTCTTTTGTCTGTGAACTATGGGTATGTTATGTGAGTTCCGCTTACAGACCTGGCTTACAGCTTTAGATATCGTCCAGTTGGGCTTGATTCATCAAATGATGAATGTTATAGCGCTTGTGGTTCGTACTGATTGAATGTGCTTGGGCACAGGTAACTGAAGTGTTCTATTGTGATCCGATTTATTTGATGTCTCCATGATTTGGATCTAGGCTGTCAAAGACTGGAAAAAGTTAACCAAGTGATGTTGTTTTGTGTTGGATTTCGAGAATGGGTACATGCCACCTGGATGACCACATCTATGCTTCCAAATATCTGGGATCCCCCGAATCCCAAGCCTAGCACGCCTGTTCTCATGTCTCAACACTCCGGCGCAAGAGCGGGGCGGTGGTAGTAATGGGAATAAATATATGATGCCAAAGCTATATACATGTGCATATATGTAAGCAAACCAAGGTTAAACACAAGTGTATTAGTGCAAGTAACTTAAATCTTGTGATGTTGCTTGACATCACAAACAACACACGTCACACCGCATCGAAGTTTTCCCAATAGTTGTCCATTCAAAAGTCAAGGTTCACTCTTCTTCTAGTATTATCTTATCTATTATCAGGAGTATTAAAATGAACTTTCGGTTTCTTGTTTGCTTCAGATAGGTTGCAATCCTTGGATGACATGAGCTCGATGGATGTTTGTGGTTAATCTTGAAGGACACACTCAAGTGTAGAGAACATGAAGATGTTGATATAGAGGACGAATGGTTTGTGGAGTTGGTTTTCATCCAAAATTTACTCAAGAAATCTACGGATCAGCTTGATATCCTGAAGTTTTTGAAGAAGCACTCCATTTATCTCCTTGTTGTTATTGCATACAAAAATTGTTACTCGTTCTTGTTACTGTTGTAGCTACAGAAATGAGCTTTTCAAACTCAAGTTGTTGAAATCATACTTGCCTTCTGCTATGACACAAGAAAGACTCAAATGAACTGGCGACAATTCCATTTAAAATTATGTCTTGAAGGAGATTAGTTGTGAAGACGTATAATTAGATTTATTTGAATAAATACTAAATGGACGTTATTTTTGAGTAAAACATGAGATCACATTATCAATTGTACGGAATAACATCTATTTGGTCAGCATGGAACGTCCTTCCCAGCTACGTGGGACGTTCTTTTCTATCTGCGCCGAGACGTTCCCGAAGCTTTGAGATATGCTGCTTTCCCATGTATGTGAGACATGCTTAATGCATGTGTTCTGCCAAATCTGTGGTATCTAACACCTCTCCAATGAAACTGGCACACTCATTTCATAAGGCAATGGCTATATCAGTATTAAATATCATATACTCCCTCCATCCCGTTGAACTTATCTTAACTTTATAAAAAATTAGATGTTTCTAGATGCTAAATAGTGTCTAAATACATCAAAATTTTAACAAAGTTAAGACAAGTTTCATGGAACGGAAACATATTCTCAATTTTGGACGCATGCCGAGACTTTCACATATGTGGGTGGACCCGTCAATGCTCTAAAAAAACTAATCATTGCTTCAAAAGTGTCGCATGTAACATTTTCACTATGCATGCAGTATTTCAGAAGTGCAACATTGTTTTGCATTATTTTCCAAATAATCTATAAAACTTGCAAAGTGTAGCAAAATATGTTGTAACATTTTGAACATGCCAATGTAGCAAAAAGCAACATTACGATGCAACAAAACAGGAGTAAATCGTGCCACCTTTGCAATAAAAATAGCACATTCAACATTTGTACCCAACTCATCCAATATTATAAAGTAATGTTTGCAACACTGAAAGAAACCCTTATTTTGTAGCATAAACCACATAAATTATTGTAGCATTTTGATCGTGTCATCTCCGCAAAAAAAGACAACACATCCAACATTGTAGAATCATGTTTGCAACATGGAAAGAAAAACCTTTATAGCATACTCGCAAGTGTCACCTCTCTCATGCCTAGATGTTATTGTATAGCATTTTGCTCCTCTAGTCTCTCATGCCTTTGAAAAAGCTATGTATACAATAATGTGTGATGCTACTAGGCAATATGTGCACGGGAGCGCTACTAGGATGGCGAGGCTATTAGGCAATATGTGCACGGTGGTGATACTACTACTACTACGCTACGCGAGCGGGCGATCCACACGGCAAGACATAACCAGCAATATCGGGCATGCGCCTAGGACCTAACGACACACGCGGAAAGGAAGGAAAAAAGACACGCACTTGTCGTTGCCCACACGAAAAGGAAAGAAAAGGGAACGACGCATGCGCCGCTCCGCATGAGCGCGGCCTGGGGTTGAGATAAAATGTTTCCCTTAGTTATATTAGTCATGTGAACTTTTCAAAATTTAGTACATCCGAATTCCTAGAGACGACACATCGCGAGAGGAAGAAGTTGAATTGCACTAGTTTGACACCAGGCTTACTGGCGTCGACCCAGATTTTGTGTCTGCACAAGTTTGACCATAGAGGCATAGACTGGACGTCTCAAGTTCAGAAGGATTTCTCAAAGAAAAGAAAAAATCCGTCAAGGCCACGTCTGAAATACAAAGAAAATACTCTAGACTAGCGATAAGTATCCGACACCAATTAGACCGTTCGTCGTCGCTCTTGTTGAGTCCTGCGCGAACGCGAACTGTATTTCGGTCCTTTTCTTGTTTTCGGAAAGAATTAGTACCTCGATCCTCAGTTCTTCCCGATCCATCAAGTCCACCCGCCGTTCCTCCGCTACCACAGCCACCGGTGACGAGCCGGCTTGGCGGCGGCCAGGTGAGTCTACGCCGCCGCAAAGCGGTCCATCTTGTCTCTTTTCCCGATTCTCTCCACCCTTACATACTGATATGATTTCTTGCCCGGCAGCGTCGACGTCCGCAGCCTGTTCGGCGGAATGACTCCGAGCAAGAGGAGCAAGAAAGCGCCCATGGCGGCCGGCGTCGACCGCATCGGCGCCCTTCCGGACGAGATTCTCCACCATCTCCTCTCTTTCCTGCCGGCGGAGGAGGCCGTCCGTACGTGCGTGCTCGCACGCCGCTGGCGCCACGTCTGGAAGTTCACCACAGGCCTGCGCATCGTCGAGTCCGAGGACTTCCCGAGATCTATTCAGGATGTCCGGGATTTCGTCGACTATCTGCTGATCCTGCGTGGCCACGAGCCCCTAAACACTTTCGAGGTCGAGCTCTCCGACCTCTCCCAGGACGACGCGCCCTACCTCAACCTGTGGGCCCGTTTCGCTCTCCTCTGCAAAGTTCGTGAGCTCACCCTCTGTCTGTACCACACCGATTACCTCTGCGCCAAGCTAGACGGCCTGCCCATCGTCTCTCGGAATCTCACCACACTAAACCTTCGGGGTGTAGGCCTCCAAGGGGGCTTTCTTGATTTTTCTCGCTGCCCGGCGTTGGAGGATCTCAGGATGCGCCACTGCCAGATTGATGTCGACAAGATATCGTCCCTCTCGCTGAAACGCCTGAGCATCGTCTTTTGCCGCTCCGCTCTGGATCACCGGGTCACAGTTTCTGCTCCACGCCTCGTCTCCTTTACGCTAGACAGCTTCGCGGGTAGAACCCCGCTGCTTGAAATCATGCCCATGTTAGAGTCCGCGCTCGTGGAACTTGGGCGTGCATGCACCGATTTCTGTCATAACTACAGAAGCCGGGGTTTCTGTGCTGCTAACAGTGCTGCTAGATGTGCGAATTGCCTTGCTTACAATGATGAAAGCAGCAATACGGTGCTTCTTGGAGCTATCTACAACGCTGAACATCTACAGTTGATATCTCCATTAGGAATGGTATGGTTTTCCACCTATGTCCTATATTTGTTTCGTTGTTTCTACTTTCTTCATCAATCATACACATTAAAGCGTGCCTGCAAAAAATAATTGTGGGATATTATGATTCATACTTGTTCTTTTTTAAAAAAATTGTGCAACTCCTTAATTTTGATGTCAACTTATTAAGAATGCAATTTTAAACAATATAGACATGCTGGTCATGTTAGTTTGTACCGCTGTCAGCTTGTTTAGCCAAAACTGGGATATGCCTAACTAAATCAAGAGGAACTTGGGATACATGGCAGCTTTTCTGCTGCTTACATTCATTACTGGCATCCATAGACAATGGAGATACTTTCTGTATTTATGGCTACCAGTTGGGATTTCTAATGAGGATTATTGCATCGTTCTATTTGTATTGTTATTCCAGATGATTTTTGCAAGGGATTTGAAAAGTTGCCCTACATTTAACAAGTTAAAGACTTTGTTACTCAATAGCTACTGGTGCGTGGGTCCTGACTTTGATGCACTGACTTGCATTCTCAAACACTCTCCAGTTCTAGAGAAGCTCACTCTTCAACTTGTATCCGAGGTACATATGTCATCTGTAGATGATTTCTGCACGGTTGAAGTTTATTTATTATTCATCTTGGCTAAATCCATCTTCCCAGGAGGAAGTACATAAAGTGGAAATGAAAGGAAGCTATAGTTCAACGGAAAAACCTACCGGAATATCAGAACACCTGAAGTTAGTTTCTGTCAAGTATAATGTGGTTGATGATAGAGTTCTCCAACTTCTGAAGTTCATGTGCACATTTAACATACGTAAGTTGACTGGTAACTCCTCTCATGCTTTTATTTTTTTAATATTCTGTAATTTGCCTAAATGTGTGGCAAAGAAAGTAAGTAATTGAGAAACTCTTAATTTTGTAGAAAAACATTATGTCAAGAGTCCCAATTAATTGATTCATGGAATCCTGCACCGCATTTGGTTAGACGGAGAAATGAAAACATTACTATAATCCATTTTGTAGAGGAGTTTAATTTTATTATGGTGAACAAACCAAGTAGGCTTTCTGATTACTTCTTGTCGAGAGCAAAATGTGTGAATTGGTTTGGTTTGAAGATTATAATAAATGATGTGGATTCTTGCTTAGCTCCAAATAGTAATTAGTAACACATGTGGCCGAAAATGCTGATCTTCAGCCGGGTTTACTTACACCGTATACTTGAAATGCATCTTCCTCACTAGACAAGGTACTGTTTTTTTTTTTGAGAGAAAAACATGGATGGATATCCTTGCAAAATTTGGTGAAAAAGAATATGACCATATGCATCTGTTTTTCTTTGGTATAGTTCGAATAGCAGTATCCAGTTCTTTTTCACACACACACACACTTACACTTGATTACTAGTGAATAATTTCTTACGTTTATTTATTACATGAATTCAGTCATTCCCCTTTTGATGTCATTTTATTAGATGCAGTTTCACGATAGTTCTGGTATCCCCACACTAAAGTTTTCTCTGTGATTTCCTTTTCCTCTCTTGGTTCGAGGAGACTTGAACATAACTTCTATCAATGTCTCTTGTCATTCCCTGTTTTACTTCCTTTGCTATAAAATTTCTCATGACATTTAGACCATTTGATTTATTTTCTTTCCTTCGGGAACATTTGATTTCTTTTCTTTCAGCTGGTTGCACATTTCTGAAGTAGCTACACTGTTCCTTCTGCTTGCTCCTTTCTCCCACTAGCTGGCATCCACCCACGCAACCACCTTGAACTGCATATTTTGACCACCAAAGAATTTAGACGTGTGTGTTCTTGTTAGCTAGATTGATTAGCTAGAAATGGTCAGGTACCATATCTATCCTATTCCTAGGAAACTACACACTTTTCAGTTCAGAAAGAGAGTACCAGCATCTGAAATTAATCTCATGAGTCATGAAGTCTTCCAGTATATTCACTTGATTATTAACTGAGAACTATAGCTACATGCAAATGACACTACTCTTGTCTCACCGTGTCATTTTGGCTTTTTGGCAGGATTCAGTTTTGAGTGAGGCTGAAAGAATCGACTTGATGGTGGATGTGCCATCTCTCAACTACTGGAAACTCTAAGGCTTTACTGTGATGTGACGTGGATGATGCTAGCATTTTGTCATATTTTAACTATGAACATCTTATGAGTTCCAGTAAGACCGATGGACAATTTAGGAGTCCTGGCTTTGAGCCTTAAATCATCCATTTGGGGCCTATTTTACAATATCATGTTTATTGTACATTTTCCTTGTGCTTGTAATGTGCTTAAGCACAGAACTTGTAACGTGAACTGTTCTGTGTGATCTGGTTATTATCTTTCTTGTTCCTAGCTTCCATGATTTGAAATCAGGCTATCATTTAAACGTGTTGAACCAGAGCGAATATAGCAACATCCTGATAGTCGTATGAAACACAAAGAACATATAGAGAACAAATCATGCTCTGGATAGTTTGGTGGGTAGTTGTATCCTTGCGCGATAGAAGGATTAGAGATAATGTGGTTTTTTAAAAGCCCAGTATTATTCTTTTAGTGGTGAGTAAACATTTTTATCCATTACGAGGCGACTTCATCACTTTTGAAACTCTGTGACTCAATCTTCCATAGGCCTCGACTTAGTGTGTGTATGTGTGTGTCTGACTAATCGCCCATTGGTGCACCAAATATGCAAAGAGCATCGGCAGCAGAGTATCCAATTGCTTGCTCTGTTACCTGATTCAGATGATATTTATTTATTTATTTATTTAAAACACATCATTAAGTAGAACTAGATAGAGACCAATATAAAATAAGCACTGTAGTTACGATAAGTATTTCCATTTCCCGGGAAGCCAATTTTCCAACCTATGTGAAACGCCAAAAGTGGAAGGTAAATAAAAACCTATATTATGAGCTATAAATCGACACACAAAATATGGCGGTGGCAAAACATGAAAGGGTGTCATATTGTCGTATCGTGAACACAAAACCCACATGTTTTACTTGTCTTCAACTTTTATTTAGTTTTTGTGAGCATTGTCCCTCCAATTACCACGAAAAATATCTAAACCTTGAGGAGTATTTTAAATTCAGAAACCGAATATTTCAGAGGTCATGAGAGAAACCATACACTGAACGTTCCAAGAAGATGCTTGGCTTTTTTGGATTGCATATGGGGGGCGTGCAGGCTTTGAAGTGAGGAAGAGATACACCAATGTGAACAAGTCTGATGGTATAGTAACATCATGCAGATATGTTTGTGCCAAGGAAGGTATTCGGAAAACAGGAGAACGTGAATCCATTCAAAAGTGTTTTAGGGCTGAAACAAGAACAAAGTGTGGTGCTAAAATGACTATTACATTTCATCGCAGCTCTGGAGTTTTTGAAGTAACATATATTGATCTTGAACACAATCACCTCCTTCACTTGCCACAAACCCGCCACCTCATGGTGTCACAAAGGAAAATTTCAGAATTTCAAGCTTTTGAAATATATTGAAGCTACGGATGATTCTGGAATTATGCCTAAAGCTGCATATGAGCTTGCTACTCGTGGAGCTGGTGAACCATTTAATCTTGACTACACTTGTCGTGACCATAGAAATTTTCTACAAACCAAGAGGCAGAAAGAATTGGCTTTTGGTCAGGCGGGTTGCATGTTAAAGTATTTTCATGACAAAATTGTTGAAAATCCATCATTTCAATATTCTTTGCAGCTGGATTGTGAGGAGCATATAACAAACATTTTCTGGGGTGATGCTAAAATGATGCTAGACTATGCGCACTTTGGTGACACAGTCACATTTGACACTACTTTTGGCACAGATAAGGAATATTGGCCATTTGGTGTTTTTCTTGGAGTCAATCAGTTTAGAGAGACAACTGTTTTTGGTGCCGCACTGTTGTTCGACGGAACATTTGCCTCATTTGAATGGCTCTTCCACACTTTTCTAGCTGCACATAATGGAAGGCAACCTAGAACAATTTATACCGATCAAGATGCTGCAATGGGAAAAGCTGTAGAGGCTGTCTTCACGGAATCATACCATGGACTATGTACCTTCCACATAATGCAAAATGCTGTCAAACATCTATCACCAATCAAGTGTGAAGAGAAAGATGAGGGTGAACAAAAACATGGTGGTGAAGAGAAAGATGAAGATAAAGAACCACATATTCTTGAAATATATTGGACAAGCAAGGAAGGAATGTCGTAGAATGTAGCACCCTACCTTTTAATAAAGGTAAGATACATGTGTATCGTGCTATTCCCGGGATCACTGATAGCACACACATTACAAAATATAGTAATCATTGCAATAGTATCAAATTCCTACATCATTGATCCAAAGGGTAAAGTAAAACCTTACAATTTGCATAGTCACATGGACTAGCTCAACAATGTTCAGAACAAACACAGCGGAAAGTAAATCATCAATGAGCCTTCATCATCTTCATGTGCCACAGGCAGACATGTTGGAATGTAGACTCAAGATCCTACCACGAACTTCTCCTCAGAAAATCCTGCACGTTTGAATATGCAGCCCCACGAATGGAGGTCAGTACAATGATGTACTGGCAAATGACACTTATATCGTGGCAGTTTTTAGGCATGACTATCTACATGATACTAGGGGATTCCCCGCGCGTTGCAGCGGGCATTAGAAAAGATTTTCATGTATGGAACAGCATAAAGAGTATGTTAACATAGATTGAAAGTCACTTGCCCTTCAAATCAAATCAATATGTGTAAACAATTAAAAATCAATAATAAGCCAAGGCTGTAGGTATCTCATTTACATACCTTATAGAAAAAAGATGAAGAAGTGCGTGCATTGTTATAGGCCAAAACTCTGAGATTTTCTTACCAATATCATCATTGCATGATAGGGGTTCTGAGACTATCTATGCAACAATTAGCTACTAACCATTTCCGGCGAAGTAGCTGATTGAGAACAAGCAAGTGCGTGTACCTTTGGCCTATGCCAGGGGGACTGGATCCTCTAACTTTGAGAAGCAAAGTCAGCTAAGCTACAGTACGTAGCCTAACTTTGCTTCTTCCAAACCGTATGATCATGGCCCAAATGGTTGAAATTAATTTGCATAGTACAAATTTACTTCATGCATTTAGAGTAATTACATACAGACAAAGTTATGGTGTAAAAAAATGGATTAATTTTTTTATGTCTACAGTAATTACCTAGTTAATTGCTAATTAGGCCTAATTATGGTACATAAAAAGGTATTTACGCTACAGTATCCTGACTTTCCTTCTTTGTTTTCTCTGACTTTACTTCACAACGTTAGAGGATCCAGTTCCTATGCCAGGGTGCTCCACGATAGCCTGTGGCGCGCAAGGACTCCCGAGCCGTTCGATCGAGGGGCGAGCTCCGCGTCGATCTCAGCTGTCCGTTTCTCATGACCTGAGACACCTTCCCCGAACGAAACCCTAGATGCCACGGCTGCGCGATTGCCTCGCTTCCGCCTCCCTTTCCCTGCTTGCCGCCGCCGCCGCCGCCCTCGCCCACACACTCCGCCATGTCGGACCTTGAGCCGCTCCACCTCTCCCTACTCCTACCTCCCTGCGGTGCCAACCCATGGGCCTCGCCCCTTCACGGTACTCGGTTTCCGGTCGGCCATAGTATGGCGCAAATCACTTCCTCGTCTTCCGAGACCGGTCGCCCTTTCCCCTCCTGCTTGGTGAAGATTGTCGGATGGAGGAGGTGGGACTGCGCCGGCGTCCGTGCATATAGATCAGGGTGTCACGGGATGGGAGGAGGTGAAGCGGTCGTTGGCGGAGGGGAGGAGCTCGCCGACTATCAACGGCCGGCTAGGGGAAAGAGCACCAGAGGAGAAGGAACATGAGGATACCGTTTCTGTTCTCCTCTTGTCGAGCGGCAGATTAGGCCATAGGAGGAAGCATGAGGGCCACAACTGCATATACGGAAGCTTGGAGAGGAGGGAGGCGGAGCATCAGAGGCAAGAACGTTCAATCTTGCGCATTGAGCTACTGTACTGTCTCTCCCTATCTAGAGCAAATGCAATTTGATCTTTATTTTTTTTATCTGGTTTTGTTTCAGGTTCAGAAACGAAGAGAAGAACCATATGTTATGGTGGATCTATAGGAATATTTGACGAATGGAAATATGACTTCTTTTCTCTGGTTCTTATTGTGTTCCTAAAACTTATTAGGATGCATGGTCCAGGGTGACTCCGTTGCATCTGTTTTTTTTTTCTTTGTGTGAACTAACTTGAATCCTTGCCCAGTTATGACTCTGATATTTGGAAACCATTGAGCCGTTGCTAGGACCAAAATGGATGATTGGCGAGGAGGACCAGCTGAAAAGAATTGCTACATAAGTTGCTTTATCATGGGGCTATCATCTTCTCATAAACTGCACTACTATGGAGAAAGAAAGCTGAACTTTATTTTCATATGGTGTAAGTCAACTAGCTGCATGGACACATAACTGGGAAGGTTCATCCACTATCTCAGCTTTTGCAACCAACATATTTGCAAACGTTAGCTTTAACCTTTTCTGGCCATATTCATATGAAAAGATTGTTTATCAATTTAGTAGTTTGACTTGTAAAATGCCCTTCTAGCTTACAGTCCAATGAGAGAAAATGGTCTGACATCTTTTATTCAACGCCTTCATTTGGTTAAATTTTCTTGATTCATGCATATATGTTGGTTCAGCTAATTTTCTGGATTACTTGCTTACATGGTGTTTCTTCTCCACATAGTTGTTGGCTGCGAAGAATTGAACTACTATCATGGCATTATATTTTTCCATGTCCACCCTTTGAACTGTTTTATAGTTAAGCAATGTCATGCATGGTGTATCACATTGTGTCGCTAGGCCACATCTCCCACAAACAGATATTTGATAATCATGCTACAAAGGATTACAATGAAGTTTTACTAGCTTCTTAACGAGTTCTCTTGATTTGTGTATGGATGAACAAATAGGTGATGCCTGCATATGGTCAGTGTAGTTGCCACAATGCATACCAATCAAGTAGCATGAATTATTTTTGGGTTGCCGGTCAAGTAGTGGCTGTATTCCAAATCAATTAGCTTGAATTAGAAATGGAAATTGAAGGTAAAAGTAGCTAATTGTGACATTGTTCGGTAATTTTATAATTCAGTAAGTTTTTAATTGAGTTTTTGTATTATTTGGGACAGGTATGATCACAGGTGCAGCTGTCTCAACTATGTAATACAATCTCAAGCTGAAACATCCGTCTTTGGATATGCCAATGCTCGATTATGACCAGTTCTCCTGGTAATCCTTTTCCTATGTGCTCCATTCATTCCTAAACTGCTACTTTTGTATTTTGGTTATCTAATTCTCATGAATGAGCTCCGTTTGCTTCTAAATCAAACCGTAGGCACATCAAGTAAAGCTTTTTAGAAGCCTGTTGAGACATGGAAGAAAGAGACCATAGTCAAAAGGGTAATGTTTCACAATTACTCGTCATCTTTATAAACAGTGAGTCAGTGATTATGTATCTCCTTACTGTTGTGACCAAATCCATATATTATTGCAAATCAGTAAGAGTGCTACAAGAAACAATTGATGTAGCATCAGATTAGTACTGATTACTTGTACTTACAAAGAAAACTCATTTACAAAGTGAAATATATCATATTTTAAGAAAATTTCTTACGCTTACAAGGACAAGTCATTTCCATTTACTTGTTTCAGAAACGACATAGCAATTGCTTCCCAGAATATGTCTTAATGTTTTATTAGTTAGTATTGGTTACTTACTATCTTAGGCTTAGGGTGACCTGTTACTCTAAATCTATCACCTAAAATTCTGTTTTTTCGTTCATCGATTCTAGGCTTTGGTCACCTGAATAATTGGCCTCGATAGCCATGTAGGTAAGATACTGCTCATGATTTTGTTCTTTTGGAAACTTCACTGTTGTGTTTTTTTCCTATAGCACAATGCGATGATTATCTTACTGCTATTATGTTCTGCAATCTGGCAGGGTGGAACTGTGTCCGCTGTGACCATTAAATTATGGAGTATTACTTGGTTTTGTGCCCTCTGATGATTAGAATGTTGGTAATTATATCGAAGCAGTTTTTCTGTTGGCTCGCTGATATTCCATATATTATTCTGTTAGGGGCTTGATTTACTAATATAAGTATTCTATGCATAATAAGAGATTGTAGCACCCATTCTTTGTGGATGAGCAATTTATGTTTTTTTTTCAGTTTATGATGATCATTATTATTTATCATTAACTTCTAAAATTTCTGTATATTTTCTATGTAGGCAATATAGAAGTTATAGCTCTATGGTTGGTTGGTTGCTTGGTTTTCTCACCTGTTTTTTTACTTCCCAATTATCTAATTGTTGATAGAGAAGACTTACACTTATACACCTATGCTTATCTCTTGATTTTGCAAGAAATGAAAGAATTTTTGATTTCCTTATCTGAGTGCAAATTTCTCACTGAGAATCTTGTTTTTTTTTGGCTCAGCATATGATTTATGCGCAGCAGTAGTGTGTTTCTATACATAATGAGTATTGCATTTGATCACAGGTATCTGGCCTCTTTTCATCTCCAAAAGTTTTTGTATCCAGATCTATTAAAACTTTTAACTTCCATTTGTTCTTCGTTAAACATTTAATGGAGAAGAGTTCAGATACCCAACTAGATGCACATGCATATTTTTGATTGCGGAAGAACATGCATCTATCTTTACTGGGATGTACATATTTCACTTTTAGTCAGAAGATCCCTCTGATTTGTGCTGTAGGTATCCTACCCAATGGAATTACTGCTCGGCTTAGAATTGTTGCTCCTCGGATTCTAGGCTGATCTGGTAAAGCATAGAGAGAAGGATGCTAATATGCAAAATCTTGTGCAATATGTAGTGCCCTGAAGTATATGTCAACCGCAAGATATCGTGCCCTGAAGTATATGTCAGTATGATTTTGGTACCACGGCGATCGTTTGCAAGTCCAACTTAGTTATATGTTCAGGCTGCTCCTGAATTTCCTTGATGTAAGCATCTTTTGTCTATGTAAACATGTAAAGCATGTGTGGCGCTTAGTTCAGGTTTGATCCACCTTAACATTGGATTGTCTTTCATGTAAGATTGTCACCGTTTGGTATTTTGTTGGACACAAAACTGAATACGAGTGTATGTGTTGTTCAGTAACCTTTAGTATGTTTTGGGCAACCAATAGATTATTGAGAGTTTTGTGTCGAAGCGGATCAGATCAGAATTTGAACATGTACATTAATAGCCTTTTCCATGTCTAAAGCAAACATTAAATACGCCACATTGCATAAGTAAGTATTAGATAGGGATGAGATTGCTCCACACAGCACCGGTGAGGAGGCGCCCCATGGGGCGCCCCAACCACTAGTGGTAAATAATTTACGTTGGCGCCGTGTCCGCTATGTCCTCCGATGGTCCGTCATGTCCCGCAGCGGACGTATGTAATCTGCATATGCCTGCAGCCTGCTCGTCCGCTAGGCGGCTTCCCTGTTCTCTGAAACCACACGATGAATCAGGAGTTCCCCAGCAAAAAAATGAAGCCGTACGACAGCCCAACCAGCATCCGTTGCACGACCATCGCCTGCTCACGGCGCTGAAGCTTGTTGTCGGTGAAGAAGCCATTGAGTTTGGTCCACACGGTGGCAGCGTCGTCACCTTCCTTGAAGACGGTGAGGAACAGATCGCGCGAGATGGTGGTGAAGAACCATCGGATGAGCGTAGCGTCGATCGAGGTCCACTCGGGGTCAGCCGCCATCATGCGCGAGTCAATGGAGCCATCAACGTGATCCAGCAGGTTCTCCTCGCGGAAGAGAAGGGTGAAGTAGGTTTTCCATGGGTGGTAGGAGGAGGTGGTGGCGTCGAGGGTGACGGGGACGCGGTCGCGGATGTTGATGAGGCGGATGGTGGCGGGATCGGGGCCGGCGAAGGGGTTGGAGTAGGAGGAGGCCGACGACATGGCGTCGGGGGGCGGCGGCGCGAGGGGTAGGGCGCGCGGCGGCTTGGAGGAGGCGGCGGCCAGAGAGACCTGCGGCGACGGCGGCCGAAAGGCGGCGGGGCGGCAGGGAGGCGGCGGCGGGAGGGAGCGCGGCGGCGGCCAAGAGGTGGCGGCGGCGGCTCGAAGAGGTGGCGGCGGCGGCGGCGGCCGAGAGGCGGCGGCGGCTAGGAGAGGCGGAAGCTAGGGTTAGGGATCGGTGCGGTATCTGATACCATGTAGAAGTGATTTGGTGCAACGATGAGTCGTATTGATCGTGCACAATGCACATATATAGGTACAGGGGTGTGACCGGGTCTAGTCTCCACGTGAATACAAAGGGAGAGAGACGCTATAGATGCAACATACAAAACCCAAACCTATACGTATACATATTCGTTCAACAGTCGGCAATCCTACAGTTGTTTCATCTGCGTGGTACTTGTCACACGGCCCGACCGCTTATGTCGCGGCGGCGACGAGCGAGAACCGGACGGCATTTCACGGCCAAGGCAGCGAACAGCGGGGCATGCCGAGTGGGGAGCCACACAGCGACCACGATCAGGCGTTGTGCTGCGAAGAGTATGGCGGCGACGAGAAGGGAGCCTCTCAGCGGCCGACGAGGCGACAACCAGGCGCTGGACGGCGATACACCGATACGTAGTATTGTCTGGTGGCGCACGTACACTTCAATGGTGTCGTTGATTAAGAGCAAGGCGCCCTGCGCTGAGGTGCCAGTGGAGATGAAAGTTTGCACTGAAGGAAGAGACTATGTAATGCTTCGGCAACCTTAAAGCTTCCAATTAATTAGAATTTGAAGGGAGTACGTTTGGAGTCACATGACAATAAATGAATGAAAGTGAATTGTGCGGTGATAGTGTGGGAGAGAAAGAGTTATGTGGTCGTTTGGTTCCTCTGACGGATGAGCTGCGTACGTCATGCATATGAAAGTTGGGCTGGATAGATAGGTGACCACTTACAAAATCGAGTGCGTCTATATTTGATCAAACGGCTCTTGTACTTTTAGGTGACGTGGCATAATGTGAGAGCAGCTTGCAAACATTAAATGCATATAGTGGGGATCAACTTTATAGATATTATAGATTTGGCTAGTGGAGTTTAGGCAAATTTGCACAAAGCCAATTTTATCCTATGTTTTTCAAAACAAAACATTTTATAACTCTTGAGAAAGATTTTTACAAAAGGGGCACAAAGTCGAGATGACTTCCAGGTCACCACCACATACCATGGTTTTCACTGCCAGGTATGTAGCCCTAGGGCCACTCAACTAGGATAAACCTCAGGTCACCACCACATACCATGGATTTCACTGCCATGTATGTAGCCCTGGGAAAATCCAGTCCTGAGATTGTTTCTAAACAAATTTTTAGCCATTCAGAAAAGGTGATGAGATTATTCCATACTTCCTTGTCTAGAGACTCAAATTGTCCATAACCGGGGACAAGGCTAAGATCTTAGTTTTTAACTCTCGAGAGGTTGTGCACTTTCACCTTACGACCCATTCTACCCAGAGAGAAGAATGAGACGAGACCTTTCAGAAGAAGAGATCAACCATACCAGCAAGACCCGTTCCCACCTATAATTCTGCTACCAGCCAATGTCTTGCAACAAGTTGAACCCTCACATCTTACTAAATCAAGACAGGGCCCATAATATCATAAGGCTGCACTGGAAGTACACTAAACACGGAAGACATAGCAATCTCTCTGTTCCTGGGTGGCAAACCACAAGTGTACTCACCCCCTAGGTCACCACCACATAGCATGGTTCACTCCCATGTATGTGGCTCCAGGTACCCACTCAACATAATCCAAAGCCACACCAATTCCACCCAGGTGTTTCATTAAGGTTATTAACTTTAAAATTTTCAAACAACACTTTAACCAACAAATGAAACAAAGCATTGGCATCATTTTTAAATCACCTCTGACAATCCTAGCTAGTTGTGTCTAAGGGGTGGCTACACACTACTAGGATCTAAGCATAGCATATAAACTTAACTTTTGAAAACAAAAATCCTACCATGCATACTAGTTTAAAACACTAATGCATAATATAAAATAGGTAGCATTTGAATGTCACTTGCCTTTTTGGTAGTTGAAGCGCGTTCACTTCTCTTAATCAAAATACGTGCCTCTCCGTACAAACTATAATATAAAATATAGCACACACCATTCAACAACATCAAAATCAAACAAGACGGCAATCAGAAATCGCTCTATGGTACTAAGGTGTGGCATGAGGTTTGGCTTGCAGGATATGGCTGTGAGAGTTTGGATGGAAAGTCACGTGATTAGAAAGTAATAGACCATCCAAGATATAATTGAAGAATCTTTATGCTTTGCGAAAGCATGAAAAGAATTTGAAACAACTCATATGAATTGAATCACATAAGTGACAAATAGTGCAACACAAATACTATTGAATAAGTGTGGCAATAATTACTCAAAATAGTATAAATTACACATAGGCTTGGATGTGGATTTGTGATATATTGAATTACTCAGTTAACTCATTTGTAAATTGAATAGTTCAATATAAACCAATAAGATTAGGTGGACCTAAGATTGAATATTTATAAATAATATTTAGGATGATGGTGGATGTTTGGAATCAAGATATGTGTGACATGAGGTGGAGTGTATCAAACACAAGTATCCAAGGCATACCTAATTGAGACACATTACCATTTACTGAAATAACTCAAATGAATATATGTGAACTAGGCAAAGAGGTTTGATGTAGTAAGGATATTGGTTCAAGGTGTAATATCTAAATGGATTTGGTAGATGAGTATGATCATAAGGTTTACTTTTGTAGAAGGAGACATATTGAAAGAAATCATAGAATTAATTCTATAATGAACATACTCAAATCCACATATTTGAATTTGAATCTTTGCAAGGTGATTCAAATATTTTGGACAGTGGTGCTATTGGATGGAGTACTGTAAAACAAGGCTTATGCAATTGATGTAGTGTAACAACACTTATCAGAGTAGCACAAGGTCACACATAGCATTAGACATGAACTAATGGTATATTGAACTATTCAAAGAACTCATTTGAGAGTTGAATAGTTCGAACTAAGTGGATGGACTGAATGGCATAAGGTTGTATAGGCATGAATGATATCGGGATTTGATTCGCGGAGCCTAATGGATAACAAAGGTTCACCACATGCGATATGGGGTAGAGTATCTCCACCGTACTAAAGCAGGGTAAAAATCTAAGCTAGGACATGTCACACTTTACTCAAATAATTCAATTGTTATTTGAATAATATGAACTAGACAACCAGGGGTAAGCTATGCATTATCTGTGAACATGTTAAAGAATTATAACTGGTCCTGAAAGATGGATATGATCATAAAAATCATTTTGGCTAAAGGAACTATGTTGAAACGAGTTATAGGACTACACTTTTCGCGAAAAATTATTAGAAGAAATTTTCCGGATGAAAAACCTTCCTACACGGAAGTTATAGAGACTTTCATTAGAAGCGTATCACCAAAAGAATCTCTCGGAAAAAGTTTGTAGGATTTATTTTATAGACGATGTTGCGGATCAAAGTGGTACCGCGAAAATAAAGTGTGTGAATCCGACATGCAAAATGTCTACAATGATCTACGTGATTTGCTGATTCCAACGGTATAGAGTTTGTCGTAATCCAACGTATATAACTTAAGATATGAATTTTGCAAAACTAGACAAGCGATTACAATTCTAATGGTGTACGAAAAGTTGTCCGAATAAATTGTTCGGATGGAAAAACATTTTACATGAAAGTTGTAAAGGATCTAATTACAAACTTAATGGAAAAACCACTATTCTAAACGGAGATGTAGATTTATGGAAATAAAATTATGATGTTACATACGGCAATCTACGAAAAAGATCGAAAATAGAATTATTACCATGTGAGGGATATATCGGATCACGGTGTTCTCCAAATAGCGCTGCGGATGTTGCACGGTATGCCGCGAACTGCATCGCGAGCGGCTTAGGGTTTGCTCCGCCGGGTGGGCCTCTTGGGCCGGCGGCGGGAGTGTTGGGCGAGCTGGCTGGGGGTGCACTGGGCCGCGGGGAAGGCTGGGCGTCCGGGTGGGCCGATTTGGCCAGGTGGGCCGCGGCGTGGGCGACGCCGCGCTGGCTGCCGCGCGCGGGCGGTAGGCCGCTCTGTCGGCTGCGCCTCTTGTTTTTTTGAACAAAACTGTAAATGCACTTTTGGAGCTTCAAATAAAATCGGAAAAAAGCAAATAAGGTACCGTTGGATTCGTTATGAAAAATACTTTAATATGAGCTCAAATTTGGGACAAAAATACAAAGTTTATAAACCAAAATTTGACATATATATCTATGTGGCTATATTGCCTTTTTATGGTTCAAACTCTTTTATTAAATAAAAGATTTTATAAGTTTCAAAATCTCTGAACAAAATAGAGTATTGTTGGAAAATATTTTCAAAACCAAGTTTGATGAAAACTCTATTTTTTGCAAATGCCTTTTAATAAACACAAAAGTTTTAATTTCTTGTGAAATTTCAATCAAGTTCAATAAATCAAGCATTAAATTTATTTTTATTTTACATTCCAAAATTTAGAAAATTTCGGGATGTGACATAGAAAATCCAAAACTCGAAGCCATCCTTCGGTACAAGGAACTATCTCATAAATTCCATACTATGGCATATAAAGTGGCCTCCTCTACGGAATGTTGTTTATTGCTAGAAAATGCACTTGATTCCGTTGGTCCAAAGTTGGAGGAAAAACTAAATGCATCGACTAGTTCTATGAAGGAACCAAGTAGACAAAAGGAAAATGCTGACCCAAATGTTCAACCAATGGATGAGTTGCTACGAGCTGCATGGCTGAAGAAAAAAAGTTTAATCAAAAAATTTGAAGAGAAAGAAAACTTGGCTTGTTAAGTTGTGTAAGGGCAAGCGGGGGGAACTAAACCATCCGTTTCAACCAAAAAAAAGAGGAGAAAAGGTATGTTCTAATCTTGACATGAATAAAAAATGTTATCATCTATTAATAAATAAACTAACTAGTTAAACTTTTATTGGCAGCAACAAAAGAATAAAGATGATGTAAAACCTCAAGTAGAAGTGAGGGATGATGGCCAGAAGAAAGAAGCCAATGTGGAGTGAAAACTACAATGCCATCGAGAGTTTTACCCAACTCCTCACAGCTCCTTCTACTTGTGTTGATGATATTCTTTACGGTGGAAATCTATACTAGTGTCTAGATGTTGGTTACATGGTACTTCCGGAGCTAACTATAGTCTTTTAGGTATATATTTTAGGAGCTACCTATAGTATTTTGAGGCCAAGCACAATCGGGGAGGCCTAAATGTATTTTGGGGGGCTAACAATTGTCGTTTCATCAGTACTACTTGTTGCCACCGAATTTGAATGATATGGTACTGCCAAATGAAGTGTTTGTGATGTGAACTCTACAATGCTTTCTTGGTTTTACTTGCAGATGGATTTTCCATTGTTACAGTTGCATGATGCTAATTGTTGGTGAAAATTCGAACTTGCTAGAAAAATTCGAAAAAAATCCAGTAAACCGAGCCTATTGAGTTATGTATTCAAGGCAAATTTCAATGAATTTCGACATATAGTTTGTGAACTGAGAGCATTTCAAGTCTGTCCTAAAATTTGAACTTCCCAGAAAATCTTAAAAAAATTCCAGTAAATCACATCTACTGAATTATGAACTCTGGGAAAATTTCAATGAATTTCGACATATAGTTTGTGATAAACGTAATCTGAAATTTCAAACTGACATGTACTGGCAATTGAAATTGGCTAGTCTGTAGTCATTTTGCTTTTGGTCTCTTCAGATCGTTGGATCTGCAATGGGTGACTGAGATTGAGACTAAGTCTCCCAGTGACTCATGACTAGCACGTCACTGGAGATGCTCTAACAATTGTCGTTTCATCAGTACTACTTGTTGCCACCGAATTTGAATGATACGGTACAACCAAATGAATTGTTTGTGATGTGAACTCTACAATGCTTTTTTTTTTTTGGTTTTATTTGTAGATGGATTTTCCATTGTTACAGTTGCATGATGCTAACTGTTGGTGAAAATTCTAACTTGACAGAAAAATTCTAAAAGTATCCAGTAAACCAATCCTGTTGAGTTATGTATTCTGGGAAAATTTCAATGAATTTTGACGTATAGTTTGTGAACTGAAAGCATTTCAAGCTCAGTCCTAAAATTTGAACTCAAAATACGAACTTCCCAGAATTTTTTTTTTAAAATCCAGTAAATCACATATACTGAGTTATGAATTCTGGGAAAATTTCAATGAATTTCCACATATGGTTTGTGAATAAACGTAATCTGAAGTTTCAGACTGACATGTACTGGCAATTGAAATTGGCAGTCTGTAGTCATTTTTGCCTTTGGTCTCTTCAGATTGTTGGATCTGCAATGGGTGGCTGAGATTGGGACTAAGTCTCCCAGTGACTCATGACTAGCACGTCACTGAAGCTGCTCCAACTCCACCCTCCGGCGAGGAGCGGACTTGCCGGCAGCCAGGTGAGTCCATCTCGCTCCATCTTTCTCTTCCGATGCTGATGGTTTCTTGCCCCCCGCAGCGTCGACGTCCGCCGCCTGTTTGACGGAATGTCTCCGAACAAAGAGGGCAAGGAAGCACCCGAGGCGAGTCCCGTCGACCGCATCGGCGCCCTCCCGGACGATATCCTCCACCATCTCCTCTCCTTCCTCCCGGCGCAGGAGCCGTGCGTACGTGCGTGCTCGCGCGGCGCTGGCGGCACCTCTGGAAGTTCACCACAGGCCTGCGCATCATCAACATCGAGGGCGACGACGGATGCCACGGATCTGTCCAGGAGCTTCGAAAATTCGTGGACCATCTGCTGAACCTGCGTGGGCACACGCAGGGGGGCCTCAACACTTTCGAGATCAACTTCTCCAGCTTCTCCCAAGACGACGTGCCCTATGTGAACCGGTGGACCCGTTTCGCTGTGCTCTGCAGAGTTCGTGCGCTCACCCTTCATCTCCATTATCGTCACCTCCTCTGCTTAGATGGCATGCCTCTCGTCTCTCGGGATCTCAGGACATTGGACCTGCTAGGTGTAAGCCTCCGAGGGACCTTTCTTGATTTCTCTGGCTGTCAAGCGTTGGAGGATCTCAAGATGGACAGTTGCCAGATTGATGTTGACAAGGTATCGTCCCTTTCCCTCAAATGTTTGAGCATCGATGGCTGTCGTTCCGATCTGGATCATCGAGTCCGCGTTTCTGTTACAGGTCTCATCTCTCTTACACTAGGTCGCTTTGAGTGGGGCACTCCTTTCTTTGAAACCATGCCACTGTTAGAAATTGCAAATGTGGAACTTGGGCGTTCTTGCTGCGGTGTCTGTCATCTTCTCTACAAAGCGGATATTTTTGGTGGTGACTGTCCTAGTTGTGTGTCTTGTCTTGCTTAGGAAGATGGAAGCAGCGATACCATGCTTCCTGGGGCTATCTATAATGCTAAGCATCTCGAGTTGATATTTCCATTAGGAATGGTATGGTTTTGCAGCTCTTTCCTGAACACATATTCTTTTTTAGCATCTACTTAATTTTTTCTTGATGTATCTGTACGTACCATTGGACATTCTGTTTGGATCTACTTTGTGCGTCAAACCCATTAGACCAGGCTTGTGCATATGAGTTTGGGATATTGCAAAAAATTAGAAGTTATATTGTGCAAATCCTTGATTTTGATGTCAAGTTATCAAGCATGGAAGATTTAAGAATAATATAGACGTGCTGGTCATGTTACTTTTTACCGCTGTCAGCTTGTTTAGCCAAAACTGGGATATGCCTGACTAAACAAAGAGCAATGGACATATTTTCCGTATTTATGGCCACCAACTGGGGTTTCTAATGAGAATTACTCCATCCTTCTGTTTGTATTTATTCCAGGTGATTTTTGCAAGGGATTTGAAAAGTTGCCCTACATTTAAGAATTTAAAGACTTTATTACTCAGTGACTACTGGTGCGCGGGTCCTGATTATGCTGCACTGACTTGCATTCTCAAACACTCCCCAGTTCCAGAGAAGCTCACTCTTCAGCTTGTTTCCCAGGTATATCATGAATAGATAATTGCTGCGCTGTTGAAGTTTGTATTCATTATTCATCTTGGCTAAATGATTCCGTCTTCCCAGGGACAAGAACATCAAGTGGATATTAAAGAGAGCTATAGTTCAATGGAGAGATCTATTGAAATATCGAAACACCTAAAGTTAGTTTGTGTCAAGTATAATGTGGTGGATGATAGAGTTCTCCAAATTTTGAAGTTCCTGTGCAAATTTAACATACGTAAGTTGACTGGCGGCTTTGAAATTTTCTATACTTTTCTGAAATTTATCTGAATGTGTGGTAAAAAATTAAGTAATTGAGAAAATCTTAATTGTTCAGAAAACCAATGTGTTAAGAGTCCCAATTACTACGTACTTGATAACATGGAATCCTGCACCTTATTTGGTTAAGCGCAGAAATGAAAACATCACTATAATCCATTTTGTATAGGAGTTTAAATTTAATTGGTGAACAAATCATCTAGGCTTGTTGATTACTTCTTGTCGAAAACGAAATGTGTGTAAATGATGGGGATTCTTGCTTAGCCCGCAGTGACAATGCTGATCTCCACCTGGGTTTATTACTTTATTTACACCCTATATGTGAATTGCTTTTTTTCTCACTAGACAAATTAGGGATATTTTTTGAGAGAAAAAAACATTGGTGGATATCATGCTATAACAATTAGACTTGCAAAGTTTGCTGGAAAAGAATATGATCCTGTTTTTCTTTGGTATAGTTGAATAGCATACTATTTAGTATCCAAGCTGCATTAAATGTATTTTTTTTTGTACATGACTCAGACGGTCATATTTTTGCACCACATGCTGCAGGCGTAAATATTAGAATGTGATGCATTTTAACGCTCATATAATAAAACAACTCAATTTTTAAATACATTTTAAATATAGGTGTGAATGCAATAGAAGTAGATTTCTTTACATGAATGTCTTCATTTAATAGTTCTAAGTGGTAACACAACTTTTTGACTTTTCATGGGTTGGTGTTAGTCACTTACATGTCTCAGAGGCTCATTAGATATGGGCAGTTCATTCCTCTTTTTTAGTATATCCGAGGTCGGCCAGGCCAGAAACACGCCTGAAATGAATGAATGAATTTTTTTTAGCGAATAAATGAATGGCGCAATTGTCCATCATATATATCTTCTTCACACTTGGATTACTGGTGAATAATTGCTGACATTTGTTCATTATCAATTCAGTCATGCCCATTTATTTGTCATTTTATATACATGTAGCTTCATAAGTAGGTTCTCTGGCATCCCCCTCCTAAAGTTGTCTTTTATTTCCTTTTCATCTATTGGTATGGGGAGACTTGAACATAACACTTATCAGTGTTTGATATCATTCCTTATTTTACTTGCTTTGCTGTGAATATGATACATCCTGTTGTCACAGGTTTAGAGCGTTGTGCTCATGTATCCTGCACTATTTGATCTCTTTTTATTCCTGTGGGAACATTTGATTTCTTTTCTTTATGTTAGCTCCCTTTACCCTCTAGTTGGCCTCCACCCGCACAATAACCTTTCGTCGCCTGTTTTGATATAGAATTTCTGCACTGTTGCCACCAAGCAGTTTATATGTGTTGCGTTCGTCAGATTAAGCTAGAAACTATGAGGTGTCATATCTAGCCTAGGAAACTACAGTTTTGGGTCACTTTCGCTTAATTGTCAACTGAGAACTGTTGTTAAACAATGATCACGCTACTCTTAGCGTGATTTTTTGTTTTTGCAGGATTCAGTTTTGAGCAAGGGTGGGAGAATCCAACTTGATGACGGTGGATGTGCCATCTCTCAGCTACATTTTTTTTCTTCAAGAATACATCTCTCAACTACCTGAAACTGGCTATATTATGATGTATTGATGTGAAGATGTTGTCATATTTTAACCATGGACATCTTATGTGAGATTCAGCAAGACCGATGGGCATTGAGTACAGGCTTTGAGCCTTAGATCATCCAGTTAGGCCAATTTTATAATATCATGTCTATTGAACTATTCACGCATTCTGCTTAATGTGCTTCAGCGCAGAACTTGTAACGTGAATTGTTCTGTGGGATCTGGTTATAATCCTTTTTTGTTCTGAGGTTCCATGATTGGGTCATTCCAGTGAATGGAATACTGAGAATTAAAGCAACATTCATACAGTCAGCATGAAACACGAAGAACAACGAAATACTGAGCAATTAAAGCAACATTCAGATAGTCAGCATGAAGCACAAAGAACATGTAAAAAACCAAGCATTGGCTTTAAGGATGAAAACAAAGTGAAAATCGGACGGAACTGAGTGGTGTCACGTTTATTTTCATTTTTTCTGTTTTCATATTCTTTTACCGGAGCAGTCATGTTTATTTTATTTATTTTTTTGATTTCATATTCTTTTACCGAAGCAGAAACGAATGTAGAAACCCAGAAACAAAAAATAGAAGAAGGTATTGTTGAAAACATATACTGACCCAATATAGTGAGCGATGAAGATGTTTGCCGGAACTTAAAAAACCCTTAAATCATGGGAAAAAATTCTCAAAACTTTCAAGGATTTTTTTCCCTAATTCTAGCATAGTGCTCAGTTTACAAGGAAATAAGGGAAATGTCAAACCGTGAAAGCTTCATTAAATGCATGAAAGGATAACATGATCATGGATTTTGGGAAAAGACACTTTAAAAGTTTAAGGTCATGTAATGGATCTGTTAGATTGGGCCATACGCCTAAAACAAAAATTCCATATAAGCCAATAATGGAAAACCAGTTTCCCCTTCCTTTCCCCCAAAAATGTTGTTCGGTTTTTGTTTTTGTTTTCATTTTCACCAAAAAGGTTCCGTTTCTATTTTGCACAATTCTATTTTCGTATCTTCACTCCGTTTTCGTTTTTTTGTGGAAAAGTCAGAAACTTCGCTCTCCATTTTCATCTTTAGTTGGGTCGATAGTTTGGAGGGTGGTTGTATCCACCAAAATTAAACTTCAGATTTAAGATCATGTGTCTTTCATAAAAGCAGGATATTATTTCAATGGGAGGTGAACAATCTATAGATAGAACACTCTGATCACGGAATTTTGTCAAAAAGCTAGCAACTTTAGAGAAATTGTGGAGGTTTTTCAACATTTTTTTTCTTCGGAAATGACTAAAAGGTGATTTTGTAAGAATGGAACTCATGATTCCAAGTGAATTAGCATAAGCCCCTTTCAACAAACAAAATTTGCAAAAGAATGACCTTGCAATTCTAGGGAAACTATCGAGAGGTCCCTTTTCAAACAAAACATGATTTTGCAAAATAGACCTTGTTGTTTCACGGGAATTTCTAAGAGGTCCCTTTAAACATGAAATTTTTTGACCATCGTATACGATGTAAGGCAATGTTGAATAGGTTTTCCGAAATTTGAATTTTTTATTTTGAAGCTTGAACGGAATATTCATGAAACTTTGTACGAAATATGCAATTATGACGTTTCTTATGGATGCCACTGCGGTGGTTTTTGTAGATGTTAGAAACCTCTATTAAACCTTTGTGAGATCTTAGTTCAACTTTGATTAATTCAACCATGACGAAGAAGAGATGCAAAATAAATATTTGAAACCCCATGTTAAATATTTTTGAAACAAAATTGAAATTATGAAATGGTAGGAGTACATTGGCTCACAACAAAATAAGGAAACCGCAGCGGAAGAACGCAACCACAACCCAACTTATGTTAAAATTCCTGAATTGTTTCTATCCAAGGGTCCAAAAATCATGGGATCAGTTCCGCAGAATACGTTCTCTCGAGTCACAATCCCAATACCGCATTCCTCCGACGCGTGACGCATCGGCACCGGCGGCCAAGGGGACACCAGGGCCCACAACCAGTGCTCGTGTGCTGTGAAGAAAAAGCGGCGAGCTTCTGCCAAACTGTATTGTAACCCATTACGTCCCACAAGTACGACATTATAACCTATATAAAAGCTAAACCACTTTGCTGGAACCATAACGTTTTGGGTACTGTTTCCTCACCTTTTTGTCCAATCAAATGTGGCCACGTCCCCTTTCTTCCACTGTAGACGCGCACAGGTCCTGTAAATGGGACGTAAATGCAGCCCTGCTAATTTTGCTCCTTCCTTTATTTCCGTGAGTAAAATTAGGGGTTACCGGGAGGCTTCCGGTTGCTCCATGCAGCTACATCCGGTAATTCTGATTTCCTATTTTTTTTTTTCTTTTATGTACCCCTGATATCCGGTCTCCCCCGGTTCAAAGCGGTAAAGCGGTGCCGTGTAGGCCCTCTTCCTCCCCAATCCAGTCGCAAGCCACTACCTCTTCCTCCCAATCCCCATCGGCCAGGCCAAAAAAATCTCCATGGCTGCTGCTCACATGCTCCGCCCAGGGGCCAGCGCCGTCCTATTCCTTCCTGGCCGACGCGTGTACCGAAGGATCCAGCAGATACCGCCCCAGACGCCGGTGGCTTGCCGGATGAAGATCCTCACAACCTCGACGCCTATGATCTGGGGGCGAAACCCCACTGGTGAGACCCTGGCCGCCACATCTGCTCCCCTCCCTCCACCTCCTCTTCAGCGCCCTCCTCCGCCTCCTTATCCTCCCAAAGCTGCTTGGGGCGATGCGGAGGCGGGGCAGTGGGGGAGACGTTGGGGATGGAGTCAGTGCCGCAAGGGATGGGCCGGTAAACATCTCCTCCCTGGCCACCGCTCACCTCTCCAACCCTTCCTACAACCTTCAGTCTTCATCCCCTCCGCGGCCACAAAGAGATCTGCTGCTGCCTCCTTCACGATGGCCTTGCCTTGCTCAATCATGCAGACCTCGCCCCGCCACTGCTTTTTCAGTAGGCCCCTGCCCTGCTCTCGCGCTGATGTAGCGACAGTGGAAGTGTGACCATATAGTTGCTGCTAAAAGTCATAGGGCTGATGTGCTCAGCAAATCATCTACGTCTGTTTCCCATACAACATCCATGATCCATATTGTTTGGTTACTTACCAGTTTGTGATGTTGATGCAAGTGATTGTGGTGAAGTGGAGCTGTTTGCCTTGTTTACTAACATGGGAAGGAGATTATTGGCAGGCCACTATCTTCTGTGTTTTGTCCGTCATTTTTGTGCATTAGTCCTAATAGACAGATTGCTGCTCCTCTTTTCTTAGATAGACAAACTGCAGCTCCTTTCTTGGGAGGGAACCTGCAAAAAATAGACTTATAAGCATTTGGTGCTCTGGCTACAAATGTTATAGCTAAACATGTCAGAATGAGTATCAGGATGCGAAGACTGCATCGCAGGTATTTTCCCTTGCAAATCTTAATAACAAATCTCTGAATAGACATTCTTCTGGTCAAATTGTATATTATACAATGAACGCATCGATCATGATGGTTAAACAAAGCATCATGTAATTTTTCCAGATAACTGATCATGTTGTTGTGCACGTGTTTCACTACAGTTGTGGTTTCCAGATTGGATCATGCCCCCGACCAGCGAACAGTCCTTTTTACAAACCTGAACCCTATTAGACTGAGCACTGCTTACCAGAGACAAAAGTTGAGTTATCAGAATACATGTACATAATAAATTTAGAGTATTTTAGTTGCATTGGAGTTTCTTAAATTTCACTTCTGGACATGATATTTTGGACTATTAGTTACTCAAAATGCATACTTCTGATGCATCTTTTCTTCTTCTGTTCATATTAATTTGATGTCCCAATGCTAAACTATGTGCAGGCAGACGAAGGAGGTCTGCCTCTGCCAGAGAAGTAACTTGCGCCTGCCACTCTCTACTCCTCCACCTCGCCTTTGCCTTCATTATGCTCCCTATTTATTTCTGGGTGCGCATTCCTGATCATATGCACTGTGTATTGGTGCCATCCACCTGTTTGTTTTTATGTTACACAGCTTCAGATATGAAGCATATTTATTTGTATGTTCCTATGTACTTTAGTTTTAGCTGTTGCCGTGAGTAGACTCATGCTAGGTACTGGAAAGTCATGGTTTGAGGCATTCTTTTTTACTATCAATAAAAATTGGTGTAGTGGATATAAACAATGATTCACTTGGCTAGCTAATAGAGCTCTCACATTTTCTACATCTTACTAATGTAGGTGCTCCTCCTAAACTTCGGAGATGAATTGCAGCCCGTGGCCTCTTCTACTGCACACCCAAGGGTGACAAGCTCCACTGACTAGCATCTTAGATGCCCCTCGGCCACATCGCCATGTGAGGTGAGCAAGCACTCCGTCCCCATCTTATTACTCTTCTTAGACAAAACTTCTAAAGCATGGATTAGAGCCTAAAGGGTTCACAAATCTGTTGTAAAAAAATATTGTAGTATTGCACCATTCACACGCAAAGAACTGGTGAGGTATCAGTATAAGTTATAGTACCGCCTTTTTTACATGAAATTTTTGTTTCGAACTTTGTAAGGATTTAAGAGGAAAAAAATTCAGCAGGACCAGTTTACATATTTCAAATGATGGTCTACCTTACCATTCCGATAGAAATTAAACTCATTTCGAATTGCTAAGATAATAAATTCTATTTTTGGGATCGACTGCTAGCTGGCTGATTTACTGAAGAAAAATTTACTGGAAGTGGGACATTTTTCCTCGCTGTTATAACTCATGTCATGTTTTATATTGTTCACTAAGCTTCAACCGAATAGATCTAGAAGGGGAGCTGGCCATGGAATTCGGAAGGACAAAGACTCAAGAACAGGTAGATAATGGTACTCCAATACGATTTGTTGTAGCTCCATACAAGAAAGCTTTAAAAAAGATCCTGTTACAGTTCATCTAAATTCTGTTACTTCAACGGATGGTCAAATGCAGATTTAAATGTGTTATTTGTGTTCTGTTTGCCTCTCTGATGAAAGAATAGTTCATTAATTATGCATACAATGTTTGTGTTCAGCTATCTACTTATCTTACATATAGTTCAGCAGGGTGTGCCCACATACCCTGTCAAATATTCTTCAACCGCACATAAGTTACATGGTACAAGAATAAGAAGTAATTTTCTTAATGAAGTTATTGAGATGAAGCTTCATATAAAAAAAGTGACCCAACTCATTGCCCTTTGCAAAGTATGTTACTTTGCCTCTGCATGCTTGGTCAATTTGGTAGAACAGTTATGTTCACCAATGGGATTATTGGTCTGCCTACTTCATGCTATATATCTGCAACTTTTTTGGTTTTCAAAAGGAAAATTACATATGCTTTTCATGTGCATAGTTAATCGGTAAGATCTAAGATGGACCTGCTCTGATTATGTAGTTCAGGGACTAAAGCTCTACTAACTACAAGCTCTGTTTATGTAGTTCAGGGACTAAAGCTTTGCTAACTACAAGTTGTAGATTTTGTTGCAGCTGAAGCTATGTATCAGTGCATAAAGTGTGCTCAGTTATGTTTTTTCCCTGCAGTTGTTATTAATTCTTAAAAAAGGCTGTTTATTTGAGCAGGGTAGATGCCAACATTTCTATCTCAATATGTCTCTGTCTATCTCAATATGTTTGTCTGCTTTTCGATCAAGGTGAACGAAGATGGAATGGGTAATACACCACACACGCACACTGAACTGATATTATTGTATCATTGTTGCCATGTATAATTAGTGTCTGCCAGTTTACCAGTAATAGAGAATGATTTGTGTTTGTTACAGTGAGGTCTTCCAACTTAAGCAAAAAAGGATGTACAATAACATCGACTATTGCTTCATATTCTGAAGTGATGTGCATATCCTACAAAGATTTGTACGCCTATTAGCACTGTTCATTTTGCAAGTAGTTCCTCATCTAAGCTGCAAGTTCATTTACGAACCATCTTCCTTCCAGATTGAGCACGATGATGCTTTGTTTTTTGAATCATATACTAATATGTATGAAATCAGAGGATCAAACTCCTGGCATTGGAACTCGAGTTGCTTCTAATTGTGTACCAAGATATACTGATGAGCTCCACATAAAGTACTGGCATTGAGCGAACTTCAGTGCTGACATTTTCGAGTTCCAAGGATCAAATTGCAGTTGTCATTGGCATTTGAACATCATTTTAGAGTTGCTCCTAATCAAGTATTGAGATATACTAATGAGATCCACATGAAGTATTGACACTGAGCAAACCTGAAGATTTAGAAGGCCATAGTTTCCTTTGTACCGCTGTATTGTTATTTCTTAGATTGTTCATTATGTACAAATTTACTGCCTTACTCTATTTAATAATGTCAGAATGACGAACTTGTGGAGTCAGAGCAAATGGCAGCCGGTTATGTAAGCGAAGAGTTGTGGTCTTGGTCTTACAACATCTCAGAGAAGTTGATCTAAAGCCTAGAACCAGTATGAAGATTGTTGATAAAGAAGTATGAGGCATCTTAGGAATTCACAACAAGGGATTACCGAAGTGTTGAAACCATAAATGACAGGTGTGGACCTTAGATGACATGAGTATGTAATATGTTGTCGTTTCAAAACCAGAAGTTATGAGATGAGTAGTATACAGAATACTAAACCAGAGGTTTCTTGATGTTCTGGTATAGTGCTATAATAGAAATCTTATTATTTTCTTATAGCTCCTACCACTACTCTACTTGCAGTCTTAGAGATCAAGCAGTACGTTAACCAATTATGTGATGTAGCTCTTGCCAGCGTTGATATCATCCTAAGAGCACATAGGTATGGACATTCACATTTGTAATTAGAGATGAACCATGGATAAAGAATTGGTAGGAGGGACTTACATACCCAATGCAATCCAGAAAGAATCAACGTTAGTTCCTTCAACATCAGATATAAATTTTCCAAGTGATTATATGGAAATCTCAAGGATACCTGAACCTACCATATGAACTACTAGGAACAAATACATTACCATCAAGAATTTGTGGTTTGACCAATTTGTTGTCAAGTAGCAAATCTGCTGCCGAGCAAAGTGGACTGTGAGGGAATGGATTAGCATGGTTATAATATTTCTGGTTACCTACCAAAAACTGTCAGGTTAAAACAGTAACACAGTACTGCGGGGTTTAGGTGGTGGTCAAAGGTGCTACAGCCTACAGTTCAACATAACAAATTGTGCATAACTAAACTAATCAATCATATTAATGCCATGATTTTACTCGCTTTGGAGTTGTTGCTGGAATTACATAATAGAAACCTCAACTTCCTCCAAGTAAGGGTTCTTGGTAAGTTAAACAATAGAATAGCGACTTGCAAGACTGTTCAACGGAATTGTGCATTTTTATTAGTTGGGATCTCATAGTATGAATATCACTTATCTTCTATTGTTTTAGTTTAAGATATCTAATTATCCTAGAGCGATGTCGGACTACTACAACTCACAAACTAAAACTCCAAAGTAGATTTTAACCTCTGAACTTTTTACGTAACTGACAACTACAGAGGGGCATTCCTAGGAGAGATAATCTAAAGTAATGTTGGCCTCACCACTAGCTGAAAAATTTAGTGTCCAGCCTACAGGTTAAAGTAAACTACGATTGTACAAAATGCTTACAGCCCATATATAAGAATAGTCTGCATAGAGTTTCCAGTTAAATTATTCTTCAAAGTTTATTCTTTATTGTTTTCACCTATTACATTTTTTTATTACATGACAAACATAGGAATTTTGTAGTTAGTCGATCTAAATATGTACATTTCTCGCGGCGCATTCTTATGGTGATGCTTACAAGTAATAATACAGATATAGAAGACACTATTCCAAACAAATTTGAAGCAACATTTTGCTAGATAAACGCACAAATAATTCAGTCACAGAATACACTGCTATGCTAACAATGCGAAAATTCAGCAAATTTCCTCTACGAAAAAGAACACATTAACAAACTTGCAGTAGGAAAGCTAATAGCAGCAAGCCAGCAACTTATAATCAAGTAACAGAAGCGTACCAGACCATTAATCCCTTCACGGCGGACAACGGCAAGGACCAGCAATCGTTGCCTGCGCCGAAGTTGACGGCCGCTGCCTCTGTCCAGACGCAGCTTCCGCCAAAGAAAAGGATCCTCGCCTCGCTCAGCTTGCCCTGTGTGCTCCGCTGCCTCGGCTCCCGGGACGCCGCGTACAGAAAGCAGTACCAACTGCTCCTCCAGTTCGTGCCGACGGCTCACCCGTCGACGAATCCAAGAGAAACGGAGGTAGCCTCAGGGAGCACGCTGTTCCAGATCTCCGCCTTCTTCTGCCAACCCAAAGACAACTCTACCTCTCTCTCATACAGATCTTATTGCAAGAATTCATCCTCCCAGGAAGAGGAAAGGGAAAGATGACAGAAGCTCTATCCACTCACTTATATTTTTCGTGAGAGAACACGAAAGCCACTCACTGACTCACTGAGTGCTCTCCGTCCACTTCGTGATTTCCAACAACATCGGCCCAGCAATGCTATGTTACAGTTTAAACGGGCCTAAAAAATGGCCCTATTTGTGTCCTTCAAAAAAATAAATTTTACATGCTGTTTCAGCTATAAATTTTACATATTTCTTCTGCAGTTTCCGAAAAGAAATATAAAACTTCAAACGTGGTAGTATTAGACTTCTAAAGAATAATCTTATACTTATTTAGCACCTCTGTCTACATATTGAAATTGTGCTCTCTTTCAAGCTTCCAAATCTCTCTAAAATGGTACAGTACTCCTTTTCAAGTTTCTGAATCTCTCTAAAATGCACAATAAAAACACCATAAGTGAACAAAAAATCTTATACAGCACGGGCACGGCGTGCGCCGCGCCGCAAACTTCCTAGTCTTCAGTGTAAAAGCGGCGAGCTTCTGCCAAACTGTCTGCCAAACTGGAATCTTTTGCCTCGCGCAAGTACGCATCTTCACTGTAGTGTCATGTGCAGAGCCCCAGTTCAAGAAAACAACAACCAATCAAAGAGGAGCACCCACATTTCTTAGAGCATCCCCACTCGTTGGCGCTCCCCACGCCCAAATCCGGCGAATTTTTCGTCCGGATTGGAGGAAGATTTGGCGTGGGGGGCAGTAGTTTCCCAGTCGTGTGCTCCCCAAGCGGCGTTTCTCGGGGAAAAAGAGGATGGCTCGGGGAATCCGGACGAAAGAGGAGACACGTGGGCGTGGGCGGTTGGTTTAGCTTCGTCCGGAGTCCCCGAGCGCGCCCCGGGGGGCCGGGGATGGCGTGGGCTCGCCGGATGGATGAAGGGTCAAATCCGGACGAAAACGAGGAACCGGGGGCGCGACTGGGCCGAATTTCGCCGTCCGGATGGAAAAAACGTCGCTCGGGGGCCTCGTCGGGGGGACGAGTGGAGATGCTCTTAGGGTTAGTTCCAGAGCAAGATCGAGCACCAAATCGCAAGAATGGACACCAGATGGCTGGGAAATCAGGGGCAGAGAAGGTTGGCTGCCCTGTGCTGATAGGGAGGAGCTCAGGTGGAAGAACAAGGGGGAGGGGAGGAGCTCTCTGTTCGGAAGATAGTGAGCAAGGGTGGGGTGGTATTCTTCCTTCCACCTCACCGCTGCCGCCGACCACAGCCTACGCGCCAGAGCTGAGGCAGGGGGAGGTGAGCTACTAAAATCTCGGGTTTTATCGTTCCATCTTCGGTCGTGCCGCCGCCCCTAATTTGTTACCCTCGTATCTCCTCGCAGCTTCACGCGCACACCACTAGTTCGACGGAATGCCTAACACAAGCAAGGCCAACAAAGCATCAAACTCCAGCAAGGAGGACCGGATCAGCGCACTGCCGGACGATGTGATCCACCATGTACTTGGCTTCCTGCAGGCGGCCGAGGCGGTGCACACCAGCGTGCTCGCCCGGCGCTGGCGCTATCTTTGGAAATCCATGCGCTGTCTTCGTGTCAACTCCATTGGGAGGTGGGAGGAGGGCAACGGCGCTTCCCTTAGCAACTTTATGAACTGCTTGCTGCTCCTCCGTGACCCCGGCTCGACTCTAGATGAGGTCGAGATCAAGTATGATAATTTGGAAGACGAAACAAAATGGATCAGCATTTGGATCCGTCATGCTTTGTCGTGCCAAGCTCAGGTGCTCACTGTCAAGCCCGATTCTCACATGTATATCTGTTTGGATGGGCCTCCTCTGGTCTCCCGGCAATTGAGAAGATTGGAGTTTTCAAATGTGAATCTGAAACACAACTTCCTGGATTTTTCAAGCTGTACAGCGTTGGAGGATCTAAAGATAGAAGGCAGTGCCTTAGAGACTAGTAGGATCTTGTCCCCGTCTTTAAAGCATATGAGCATCAAACAATGTGCTTTCAGGCATGATGGCAGGATCCGTATTTCTGTCCCAAATCTCGTGTCGCTGCAACTCATATCATTGGTAGGTAGAACACCATTGCTTGAAAGCATGCTATCATTAGAAACCGCAGTTGTCATTCCCCGCAACTACTCGGATGACCTCTGTCGTGAAGGTGTTGCTGGGGAGTGTTGTGGTACTTGTGCAGATTGTTGTGGTAATGATGACCACAATGGTGGCTGCGTACTTCTTGGAGGTCTGTCTTGTGCCACAAATTTGGAGTTGATAGCTTATTTGGGAATGGTAAACTTACACATTCTTCCATCTTAACTTCTTAATCCAAAATTGTTCTGATATCTATAATTGTCTCTATCAGGATCTGTATCCACCTTTGCATATCAGTTAACAAACAAAAAAAAAGTGTAGCCCACACATATTTCCATCAGACGAGCTTCTGCACTTATTAGAGATTCTTGATAGATATGTTTATGCTACTGCACTTTGAGGTCTGAAACAATTCTAGTTGAGAAATTCATGTGATATTGGGAATAGCCATTAAGAACGCATGACCATGATGTGGATTTCGAAATGAATGATATGTCAACATTTCCTTGTAAATGTGGACGAACTAGCTAAATATGACATATTGACAGTGCTTACATACTTTCTCTACATATGGGTTTTAAATGTTCGTCCAAAGGTCCAATTCACTACAGTACCATTGCATTGTGGACTTCAATACTGGACCGTTAACTGTTACTGTTTTGCACTTTGTTCAGCTTATTTTCAGAAGGGATTTGCGATGGTGCCCTACATTTAGTAAATTGAAGACTTTGTTGCTGAATAAATGGTGTGTTCAAATCAACCTTCATGCGCTAGTTTGTATGCTTGAACATTCGCCGGTTCTTGAGAATCTAATTCTTCAACTGCGCAAGGTATATGCTTTCTAAGTGGACTGTTGCACAGTTGCTGTAGTGTTAAGTTTCATGCATGATTGGTGTATATTGTTGACATACTTTTGCCTGCTACAGCAAGAAGAAACTGCTCTTGCATTGGAAGTGGAAGGAAATAATAGTTTGATGCACAAACCAGCTGCTATATCAGGATGCCTGAAGATTATTAAAGTCAAATTTGATGAGATTGATGACAGAGTTTGCAAAGTTTTGAAGTTCTTGAGTATACTTGGCACAGAAATTATAATCCAAAGGACTACCGATTGTTGGAGATACTGTAAGTTAACTTATGAATCTTCCTGGTATTAGTAGGAGTACAATTTAGTTGCATATAAAGCCTTCATATAATGGGGGTAAAGCATGGTCAAATCTCAATCTCTTATGTTGCATAGTATTATCCAGTCAGGTGTGTCAACTAATTCTCCATGCAAGTCAATATATGTGTCTAACTGATTGCTTCTTTGAAGCATCAAATTTCGATGGATGAGCAAACATGGCTGGCTTCAATGTTGCTATCAGCTATGAGACAGTTAATTGTTGTCTTACTAAAGAAGACCAATTGTAAAATAATTGATTAAACTTCATGGAGTAACAAACTTCTAAGTGAACGCTACAGTTTGGTTTGTGCTTCCTTTTCAAGCAATTAAACAAACATGTTCTTTGTATTCCTACCGTACAGGATCCAGTTTCAAGAGGCAAGGGGAACTTTGGTGTGCTGATGCATGTACCATCAGGTGCCCATTCAGTTTCAAGAGGTGGCGAGGAACTTGTGCTGTTGATGAATTTACCAACCTGTGACCAACTTCAGGAATGCAAGGCTGAAGCTTGTTGATGTCTCTCTTCTGTGGGAATCTTATAATTTGAAACTCAAACCTATTCAGCTGTGTGGACTGATTACTATGCTTAGTGTAATTTTATTAATCCTAAATTTGAAGAGAAAAATATCATCTTAGTTTGGGCTGTTGAGGGAGGTACCATCCCGTGACAATTTAGAAATCGAAAGGCTCCAGCTAACTGTCTGTTTTATCTGTGCGTACCTTATAGTTTACAACGACAAATGTATTCATCTGTCTGGACTGATTACTCTACTTCTGTTGTTTTGAAAATCAAAAAATTGATGATGAAAAAGATAAAACTGTGGTTCCAAAAAGGGAAAAAATTGATTTAATCCTCGGATTTGTTTTCTTTTGTGTAGATCACATCTGAGCATATATGAATACAAAAATTTGTAAGCACACGCTAGAAATATTTATATACCACCTCCATCAACGCTTAGGATTTTCTTTTTGAAAAGTCAAACCAATTATAATTTAATCAAGCTTTTGAAAGAATCAATCAACAAATATGATATTTGTAGATACCATATACAACTATATTTCATTATCTATCTAATGATATTGAATTTGTATTTTGCATATTAATGATTTTTGGTAAAAGTTTACAATTCACATGGTTTGATTTTCTAAAAATAATATAAACCTTAAGCTTCGGGATAGAGATAGTACTTGTGTATTTTATTATAAGTTTGAAAAGCAAGACTTTCGCATTTTTATATAAATAAAAAAACCCATCTCAGCTCAGGGAGCTGAAGGGACTCTTCGTCCTCCAGGGTTAGAGCATGTCTAGTAGAGCCCCTAAACCCCTAAATCTGTAAAAATAACCGCTTTTTTACAGTTTTTGACGAAAAAATCGCAAAGACTAGAGCCCCTAAAACTGTAAAACTGTAAAAAATTTCCCATGTCGGACCTGGGAATCCCTTCTTGGCCTGTAGAAACGAGGGTTGGGCAATCCAACCCGTCCCCGACCTGTAGTCATCTCGGACACGCGCGGGAGGGAACATTCAGCTCGTTCCCCTCTTCCTCCCTCTTCCTCCCCCGATCCCGCCGCCGCCGCCCTCCAGCCCGCCGCGCCCGCCTCCGCCGCGCCCGCCTCCTCCGCCCCGCCTCCGCCGCGTCCCGGCCTCCTCCGCTCCGCCGCGTCCCGGCCTCCTCCGCTCAGCCCTCCTCCGCTGCCCGCCGCGCCCCGCCCTCCTCCCGCCCCGCCCTCCTCCCGCTCGGCCCTCCTCCCGCTCGGCCCTCCTGCCGCCCCGCCCTCCTCCCCCCGACCTCCTCCCGCTCGGCCCTCCTGCCGCCTCCCGCCGCCGCCGCGTCCCGGCCTCCTCCGCCTGCCGCCGCGTTGATACGTCTCCGACGTATCGATAATTTCTTGTGTTCCATGCCACATTATTGATGATATCTACATGTTTTATGCACACTTTATGTCATATTCGTGCATTTTCTGGAACTAACCTATTAACAAGCTGCCGAAGTGCCGATTCTTTGTTTTCTGCTGTTTTTGATTTCAGAAATCCTAGTAACGAAATATTCTCGGAATTGGACGAAATCAACGCCCGGGGTCCTATTTTGCCACGAAGCTTCAGAAGACCGAAGAGGAGACGAAGTGGGGCCACGAGGCAGCCAAACCCTAGGGCGGCGCGGCCCCTGCCCTGGCCGCGCGGCCCTATGGTGTGGGCCCTCGTGCCGCCTCTGACCTGCCCTTCCGCCTACTTAAAGCCTCCGTCGCGAAACCCCGGTGCGAGAGCCACGATACGGAAAACCTTGCGAGACGCCGCCGCCGCCAATCCCATCTCGGGATTCGGAGATCGCCTCCGGCACCCTGCCGGAGAGGGGAATCATCTCCCGGAGGACTCTACGCCGCCATGGTCGCCTCCGGAGTGATGTGTGAGTAGTCTACCCCTGGACTATGGGTCCATAGCAGTAGCTAGATGGTTGTCTTCTCCCCATTGTGCTTCATTGTTGGATCTTGTGAGCTGCCTAACATGATCAAGATCATCTATCTGTAATTCTATATGTTGCGTTTGTTGGGATCCGATGAATAGAGAATACTTGTTATGTTGATTATCAAAGTTATGTCTATGTGTTGTTTATGATCTTGCATGCTCTCCGTTACTAGTAGATGCTCTGGCCAAGTAGATGCTTGTAACTCCAAGAGGGAGTATTTATGCTCGATAGTGGGTTCATGTCTCCGTGAATCTGGGGAAGTGACAGAAATCTCTAAGATTATGGATGTGCTGTTGCCACTAGGGATAAAACATTGGTGCTATGTTCGAGGACGTAGTTACTGATTACATTACGCGCAATACTTAATGCAATTGTCTGTTGTTAGCAACTTAATACTGGAGGGGGTTCGGATGATAACCTGAAGGTGGACTTTTTAGGCATAGATGCATGCTGGATAGCGGTCTATGTACTTTGTCGTAATGCCCAATTAAATCTCACAATACTCATCATAATATGTATGTGCATGGTCATGCCCTCTTTATTTGTCAATTGCCCAACTGTAATTTGTTCACCCAACATGCTGTTTATCTTATGGGAGAGACACCTCTAGTGAACTGTGGACCCCGGTCCTATTCTTTACATCGCATACAATCTACTGCAATACTTGTTCTACTGTTTTCTGCAAACAATCATCATCCACACTATACATCTAATCCTTTGTTACAGCAAGCCGGTGAGATTGACAACCTCGCTGTTTCGTTGGGGCAAAGTATTTTGGTTGTGTTGTGCAGGTTCCACGTTGGCGCCGGAATCTCTGGTGTTGCGCCGCACTACATCCCGCCGCCATCAACCTTCAACGTGCTTCTTGACTCCTACTGGTTCGATAAACCTTGGTTTCATACTGAGGGAAAACTTGCCGCTGTACGCATCACACCTTCCTCTTGGGGTTCCCAACGGACGCGTGATGTACGCGTATCAAGCTCTTTTTCTGGCGCCGTTGCCGGGGAGATCAAGACACGCTGCAAGGGGAGTCTCCACTTCCCAATCTCTTTACTTTGTTTTTGTCTTGCTTAGTTTTATTTACTACTTTGTTTGCTGCACTAAATCAAAACACAAAAAAATTAGTTGCTAGTTTTACTTTATTTGCTATCTTGTTTGCTATATCAAAAACACAAAAAAATTAGTTACTTGCATTTACTAGTTTGCTTTATTTACTGTCTTGCACTCTATATTAAAAATAAAAAAAAAATAGTTACTTTTGTTACCATGTCTAGCTCTGAACCTGTTACTTCTTCGCCTGAAGAATTAGTCTTCACTTTTAAACAAGGGGATGAGGAGAGTTTTAAGGATGCTTGGTCTAGAATTTTTACTTCTTATCATAAAACTGAACCTCAAATGACTCTAAGTTTGCTCCTTAGTAATTTTTATTTTGGTCTTATGATTCGTTATAGATATGCTTTGGATGCTTTAGTGGGAGGAGATTTCCTTCATTGCAATGGGGATCAAGCTTTTAATGCCATAAAGAAGTTGGTTGCATCACATGATTTAGCTAATAACTTTGATTCAGCCCTTATTAGCATTTATAATAGATTAAACAATCTCGAGATAAGTACATCTACTTTGGATGACAACTATCACCATGTTCGTAATCGTCTTGAACAAGTTTTAGTGAACTCTAAACCTTCATTATGGGATCCTACTGTTAAAATTGTTATCGGTGATCAAACTCTTCGTGCCAACTGTGATATTATGTCTGAATTTTGCCTTATACCTGAGAGCATTTATAAATCTTTGAAACTTTGGGGAGTTGATGAAGGAGGAGAAGAAATAACTCTCATTGATAACTCTGTTATAATTCCTAAGAGAATAGCCGCAGGTGTGCATACAACCATTCTTGGAAGAATAATATCCATTGATTATCTTGTTATTGAATGTGTAGGGACAGGAAAAATCACACTCGGAAGATCCCTGCTAAAACTATTGGGAGCAGTCATAGATGTGGGAGAAGGCATCCTGGATTTCACCTCTATACCGGGGGGGAATCATACATTTCCTAAATCAAAGAGAAAGAAAAACAACAAGAAAGGTAAGGGTAAAGCCCAAGGTAAGGATGATGCACCACCCTCCGATAATACTTGATACACACTTTGTGCGCCTAGCTGAAAGGCGTTAAAGAAAAGCGCTTATGGGAGACAACCCATGGTTTTTACTACAGTACTTTGTTTTTATTTTGTGTCTTGGAAGTTGTTTACTACTGTAGCAACCTCTCCTTATCTTAGTTTAGTGTTTTGTTGTGCCAAGTAAAGTCGTTGATAGTAAAGTTCATACTAAATTTGGATTACTGCGTAGAAACAGATTTCTTTGCTGTCACGAATCTGGGCTGTTTTCTCTGTAGGTAACTCAGAAAATTATGCCAATTTACGTGAGTGATCCTCAGATATGTACGCAACTTTCATTCAATTTGAGCATTTTCATTTGAGCAAGTCTGGGGCCTCGATAAAATTCGTCAATACGAACTATTCTGTTTTGACAGATTCTGCCTTTTATTTCGCATTGCCTCTTTTGCTATGTTGGATGAATTTCTTTGATCCATTAATGTCCAGTAGCTTTATGCAATGTCCAGAAGTGTTAAGAATGATTGTGTCACCTCTGAACATGTTAATTTTATTGTCCACTAACCCTCTAATGAGTTGTTCTAAGTTTGGTGTGGAGGAAGTTTTCAAGGATCAAGAGAGGAGTATGATGCAATATGATCAAGGAGAGTGAAAGCTCTAAGCTTGGGGATGCCCCGGTGGTTCACCCCTGCATATTCTAAGAAGACTCAAGCGTCTAAGCTTGGGGATGCCCAAGGCATCCCCTTCTTCATCGACAACATTATCAGGTTCCTCCCCTGAAACTATATTTTTATTCCATCACATCTTATGTGCTTTTCTTGGAGCGTCGGTTTGTTTTTGTTTTTTGTTTTGTTTGAATAAAATGGATCCTAGCATTCATTGTATGGGAGAGAGACACGCTCCGCTGTAGCATATGGACAAGTATGTCCTCAGTTTCTACTCATAGTATTCATGGCGAAAGTTTCTTCTTCGTTAAATTGTTATATGGTTGGAATTGGAAAATGATACATGTAGTAAATTGCTATAATGTCTTGGATAATGTGATACTTGGCAATTGTTGTGCTCATGTTTAAGCTCTTGCATCATATGCTTTGCACCCATTAATGAAGAAATACATAGAGCATGCTAAAATTTGGTTTGCATATTTGGTCTCTCTAAGGTCTAGATAATTTCTAGTATTGAGTTTGAACAACAAGGAAGACGGTGTAGAGTCTTATAATGTTTTCAATATGTCTTTTATGTGAGTTTTGCTGCACCGGTTCATCCTTGTGTTTGTTTCAAATAGCCTTGCTAGCCTAAACCTTGTATCGAGAGGGATTACTTGTCATGCATCCAAAATCCTTGAGCCAACCACTATGCCATTTGTGTCCACCATACCTACCTACTACATGGTATTTCTCCGCCATTCCAAAGTAAATTGCTTGAGTGCTACCTTTAAAATTTCATCATTCACCTTTGCAATATATAGCTCATGGGACAAATAGCTTAAAAACTATTGTGGTATTGAATATGTACTTATGCACTTTATCTCTTATTAAGTTGCTTATTGTGCGATAACCATGTTTCTGGAGACGCCATCAACTACTCTTTGTTGAATTTCATGTGAGTTGCTATGCATGTTCGTCTTGTCTGAAGTAAGAGAGATCTACCACCTTATGGTTAAGCATGCATATTGTTAGAGAAGAACATTGGGCCGCTAACTAAAGCCATGATCCATGGTGGAAGTTTCAGTTTTGGACAATATCCTCAATCTCATATGAGAAAATTAATTGTTGCCACATGCTTATGCATAAAAGAGGAGTCCATTATCTGTTGTCTATATTGTCCCGGTATGGATGTCTAAGTTGAGAATAATCAATAGCGAGAAATCCAATGCGAGCTTTCTCCTTAGACCTTTGTACAGGCGGCATGGAGGTACCCGATTGTGACACTTGGTTAAAACATGTGCATTGCGATGATCCGGTAGTCCAAGCTAATTAGGACAAGGTGCGGGCACTATTAGTATACTATGCATGAGGCTTGCAACTTGTAAGATATAATTTACATGATACATATGCTTTATTACTACCGTTGACAAAATTGTTTCATGTTTTCAAAATCAAAGCTCTAGCACAAATATAGCAATCGATGCTTTTCCTCTATGGAGGACCATTCTTTTACTCTTTTAGTTGAGTCAGTTCACCTATTTCCCTCCACCTCAAGAAGCAAACACTTGTGTGAACTGTGCATTGATTCCTACATACTTGCTTATTGCACTTATTATATTACTCTATGTTGACAATATCCATGAGATATACATGTTACAAGTTGAAAGCAACCGCTGAAACTTAATCTTCCTTTGTGTTGCTTCAATGCTTCTACTTTGAATTATTGCTTTATGAGTTAACTCTTATGCAAGACTTATTGATGCTTGAAGTACTATTCATGAAAAATCTTTGCTATATGATTCACTTGTTTACTCATGTCATATACATTGTTTTGATCGCTGCATTCACTACATATGCTTTACAAATAGTATGATCAAGGTTATGATGGCATGTCACTCCAGAAATTATCTTTGTTATCGTTTTACCTGCTGGACGGCGAGAACTAAGCTTGGGGATGCTGATACGTCTCCGACGTATCGATAATTTCTTGTGTTCCATGCCACATTATTGATGATATCTACATGTTTTATGCACACTTTATGTCATATTCGTGCATTTTCTGGAACTAACCTATTAACAAGATGCCGAAGTGCGATTCTTGTTTCTGCTGTTTTTGGTTTCAGAAATTCTAGTAACGAAATATTCTCGGAATTGGACGAAATCAACGCCCAGGGTCCTATTTTGCCACGAAGCTTCCAGAAGACCGAAGAGGAGACGAAGTGGGGCCACGAGGCAGCCAAACCCTAGGGCGGCGCGGCCCCTGCCCTGGCCGCGCGGCCCTATGGTGTGGGCCCCTCGTGCCGCCTCCTGACCTGCCCTTCCGCCTACTTAAAGCCTCCGTCGCGAAACCCCCAGTACCGAGAGCCACGATACGGAAAACCTTCATCGAGACGCCGCCGCCGCCAATCCCATCTCGGGGGATTCAGGAGATCGCCTCCGGCACCCTGCCGGAGAGGGGAATCATCTCCCAGGAGGACTCTACGCCGCCATGGTCGCCTCCCGGAGTGATGTGTGAGTAGTCTACCCCTGGACTATGGGTCCATAGCAGTAGCTAGATGGTTGTCTTCTCCCCATTGTGCTTCATTGTTGGATCTTGTGAGCTGCCTAACATGATCAAGATCATCTATCTGTAATTCTATATGTTGCGTTTGTTGGGATCCGATGAATAGAGAATACTTGTTATGTTGATTATCAAAGTTATGTCTATGTGTTGTTTATGATCTTGCATGCTCTCCGTTACTAGTAGATGCTCACGGCCAAGTAGATGCTTGTAACTCCAAGAGGGAGTATTTATGCTCGATAAGCGGGTTCATGTCTCCGTGAATGCAGGGAAGTGACAGAAATCTCTAAGATTATGGATGTGCTGTTGCCACTAGGGATAAAACATTGGTGCTATGTTCGAGGACGTAGTTACTGATTACATTACGCGCAATACTTAATGCAATTGTCTGTTGTTAGCAACTTAATACTGGAGGGGGTTCGGATGATAACCTGAAGGTGGACTTTTTAGGCATAGATGCATGCTGGATAGCGGTCTATGTACTTTGTCGTAATGCCCAATTAAATCTCACAATACTCATCATAATATGTATGTGCATGGTCATGCCCTCTTTATTTGTCAATTGCCCAACTGTAATTTGTTCACCCAACATGCTGTTTATCTTATGGGAGAGACACCTCTAGTGAACTGTGGACCCCGGTCCTATTCTTTACATCGCATACAATCTACTGCAATACTTGTTCTACTGTTTTCTGCAAACAATCATCATCCACACTATACATCTAATCCTTTGTTACAGCAAGCCGGTGAGATTGACAACCTCGCTGTTTCGTTGGGGCAAAGTATTTTGGTTGTGTTGTGCAGGTTCCACGTTGGCGCCGGAATCTCTGGTGTTGCGCCGCACTACATCCCGCCGCCATCAACCTTCAACGTGCTTCTTGGCTCCTACTGGTTCGATAAACCTTGGTTTCATACTGAGGGAAAACTTGCCGCTGTACGCATCACACCTTCCTCTTGGGGTTCCCAACGGACGCGTGCTGTACGCGTATCACGCGTCCCGGCCTCCTCCGCCTGCCCCGCCGCGCCCCGGCCTCCTCCGCATCGGCTCCTAGCCGCCGCCGCCCCGGTCAAGGTATGTTCTTTTTTTTTTCTTTTGTTTCATTTCTTTTGTTTCATTTTGTAGCACTAATTGACGGTTGATTTTTTTGCAGATGGAGATGAACAACGACGTTGTCACGGACTCGATGTCGGATTCGTCGGATTGGTCGACATCCGACGATTCCGACATTGATGAGTTGTTGCAAGACGATGATGTCGAGATGATGAGCCTCCTCGTCGAGGTGCAATCGTTTGAAGACCGCGCGAAGCTGATGGATCAGAGGAGAGGGTCGACGATGGGGCGAACCACCATCTACCGGAACCGCGCTCTCGGACACGAGCATTTGATGGAAGACTACTTCGCCGAGGTACCTACATACCCTCCTCGCCTCTTCCGCAGAAGGTACCGAATGCGCCGTAGTCTATTTGTGAAGATTGTCACCGACTGTGAGGCGGCCTCCACATATTTCAAGCGTCGTAGATCCGCCGCCGGTATCATGGGGTTTAGTGCATACCAAAAGATATCGGCGGCAATGCGGGTACTGGCCTATGGTGTACCTGCGGACTACACGGACGAGTATCTTCGCATTGGGCAAGATACAACCACGGAATCCGTCCGTAGATTTGCTAAGTTAGTTATCCGGTTGTATGGTGAGACATACCTTCGAGCACCAAACGAGGAAGATACAAAAATATTGATGGAAACCAATGAAAAAAGGGGATGGCCGGGGATGCTAGGTAGCCTTGATTGCATGCATTGGACATGGAAAAATTGCCCAAAGGCATGGCATGGAATGTATTGCGGTAAAAGCCGTGATGCTACCATTGTGCTTGAGGCCGTGGCATCGGAGGACACATGGATTTGGCATGCATTCTTTGGGTTGCCGGGAACACTCAATGATATAAATGTGCTCAATAGATCTCCTTTGTTTAAAAGATTAATTTCTGGAGATGCTCCAACTTGCAACTACACAGTCAATGGCAATGACTACTCAATGGGATACTATCTCACCGATGGCATTTATCCCGAATGGGCAACTCTTGTGAAGTCCATCAAGGAGAAAAATGGGGTGCCCTTGTCCAGAAAAGAGGCTCATTTCACAAGGGCACAAGAGGCAGCCCGCAAGGATATAGAGAGAGCTTTTGGTGTCTTGCAAGCAAGGTTTGCCATAGTTCGGGGTCCGGCTCGGTTTTGGGACAAGAAAACCTTGGTGGACATCATGAAGTGTTGTGTGATTCTACACAACATGATCCTAGAAGATGAGAGGGGGTTAAACTTGCCTTGTTTCTATGACAATGTTGGCACACGTGTGCAACCGGAAAGAAACCCTTCTCGTGTAGAAGCTTTTCTTCAAGCACATCGTGAGATTGAAGATGCAGCCACTCATGGTCGTCTCCGTGATGATCTAGTCGAGCACCAGTGGCAGTTGGATGGGCAGCGCCGTGGCGCATGATTTACCTTTGTTCTATTTGATTCGAACAATTATTGTTGTATGGTCCAACATTGTTGTAACAATTTGAATGATTATTGTTTTATGTGCTCAAATGTACTATTTGGTGTTGTAATAATAACTAGAATGATTATTGTTTTATGTAAAATGTGATGATATTTGTGATATGTGAAATGATGATATGTGATGAAAACTGTGATATGGCATATGACAGTTTTAGAGGTTGGGGTTGAGCCAAAGACTAGAACCCTCAAACTGCATTCTTTAGGGGTTTAGGGGTTCTACTCTTTACCCCTGTTTTTCAACCTGTAAAAGTGCACAAAAATGGCTATTTCCAACCTGTAAAACTGCTATAGAGGTTTGAGGGTTTAGGGGCTCTACTAGACATGCTCTTATAATTCTGAATCTTATGGTCCCACTATCCGGTGCCACCAAAACCCAAAGAAGGCAAGGATTCAGAGGTGCACGGTGACGAGCAGAGGTAGTCGTCTTCGTCATTAGATCTTGTTGCGGCCGGCGTACATAGAATGGTAGAAGCTGCGCAGAGGGGAGCCATGTTAAAGTGAGAAGGTTTCCTTTTTCTTCCCGCTCCATTCCCCTTGTCTATATCAACTTATTATCGGTCTGCAGCTCCGGCGCCCCTCACCTGTCCGACGGAATGTCTCACCGGGGCAAGACCGCGAAAGTGTCGCCGCCGAGCAGGGTAGACCACCTCAGCGCACTACCGGATTCCGTACTGCAGTACGTGCTTGGTTTTCTTGAGGCGCGGGAGGCGGTGCGGACGTGCGTGCTCGCCCGGCGCTGGCGTCACCTCTGGAGGTTAATCCCTCGCCTGAGCGTCACGGACGCCGACGCGTTTCGGAGTGTCGAGAAGCTCAATGAGTTCGTGAACCGGCTGCTTCTGCCCCGCGACCAGAGCTCTGTTCTCGACGAGTGCGAGTTCGATCTGCGTGGGTTCTTGCGACTGGATGATGCAAGTGTCGACCTCTGGATCCGGCACGTTTTGATGTGCCATACCCAGGTGCTGCAAGTCCATTTCCATGCTAATCTACAAACTACTCAGGACCAGCCGCTCGTCACACTGGCCAACCAACCGCTCCTATCTCAGCATCTGTGGCGATTAGAGCTCAGCGGTATCTCCTTGGAAAATAGCTTCCTTGATTTTTCGAGCTGCTTGGTGTTGAAACATCTAAAGATCACCAATTGTGTCGTTGATACTGACAAGATCTTGTCCCGGTCCTTGAAACATCTTAGCATCATGGGCTGTGAGCTTTGCTGGCAATTACACCCAACTCTTATATCTGCTCCAAGTCTTATTTCACTGCAACTAGCTGATTATGTTGGTGTGACTCCAATCCTCGGAAGCATGCCATTACTAGAAACTGCATCTGTCAGTCTTGGCCACCAGAATGAGGAATATTGTGATTTCTGTGATAATGGTGGCTCTGAAGACTGTGACTGTGGCATGGTGTATTTGGAGGATGATTGTGCACCTGACGTCTCTGTGCATCTTTTGGGTCTGTCCACTGCTACGTGTTTGGAATTGATAGCTTCCTCTAAAATGGTATGCTTCAAGTTCACTTGATCTTGCATGCTCAAGTTTTATATCCACCACATTACCGTTTCATCTTGCACGAAAATTAAATCTTAAACTGCTCTTACTTTGCACTTTCCACAGGTTACATTCAAAAGGGATCTTCGCTACTGCCTTGAATTTAGTAAGCTAAAATCTTTGTTACTCAGTGACTGGTGTTTGGTAGCTGATTTCCAAACACTATTGTGCTTTCTCCATTACACACCGGCTCTAGAGAAACTCATTCTTCAACTTTGCCAGGTATATATATCTTCTAGTAAGTAATTGTGATGTGTATTGCATTTATAGAACTATGTTGCATGATTGATCTTTTAAAGTATTTTATTTGCTACAGAAACCCAAATCTGAAGAATTGGATGGCAGTGGTTTAATGGAGGAATCACTTACACTGAAGAAGCTTAAGATAGTCGAAATTAAATGTCAAATGATTGATGAACGTGTCCATAATATTTTCAGGATCTTGAGCGACAGCAGCATATCTCTGGAGAAAATTAATGTCCAAAAGCTTTAGTAAGTATGGTGTTACTGTAAATAACTTCACACTCTTCACACTGCTAGTTATACAAAAGCAAGCAATGAAAACCTGCCATAAGTCATAACAACTTGACAAGTATTAGCTAGAAATGTCCAGGTTCGTTCCAAGGTAGAACCCCAACACTTGATAGACTTATTTGGCTGTTGGAATGGTTTTTATGCAACACAGATAGATTGGCAAAACAATTTACAGTTACTTGATTTCAGTTATGGTGTGGATTTCTTTCCTTGTGGGATGCAACCCACACAATTTGAAGATGTTCCATCCTATTTATTGCTGTGTTCAATTCCTAGCATTACTTAGTACCTATTGACAATAGCTACACTGCTAGTACGGCATATTGAGTTGTGCACAACATACTAGAGGATCTCTAGAAGCTCCCTATCTGCAATAGAAGAAATATAAAAACCTCAGCATTAGAGGAAGAAATGCTTTACTAGGGACTATTTATTTCCATAACTAAAGACGAGTTTAATAGATGTCCAATCCCGCAATACAAGATCAAGTTACATGTTTGTTGGTCCGGCTGCCATACCATTTCATTTGACTTAACAAGCTACACTCGTTTATCCTTTTGCATACCAGCTGAACGAAATTTTATATTTTTTTACTATGATATCTCTTCTGAAGACTGAGCTTACAGCATAATACTTGTAATGTTTGGGCAGGTTTCAGTTTCGAGGGATGTGGTAACAAGAACGGTGACTGCTGATGGGACTAACTGCTTGATCACCCAGTAATCTTTCACTTAGGCTTAAGTCTGTAGGCATGCTCACCCAGAAATTAGTGCATGTTTTCATGGGAGCCCCTAAGGCTGCGTTTGACTCTTAGTTCATGTGCAGTTTGCTGGAGGACTTCTGTTATGTCAGTGATAACCTTGCTAGTGCATGTTTTCTTGGGCGCATTGTGGTGGATTATCATAATACTTGCCATGCCGGATTTTAACTATTTTAGTGTTGCTTGACTTGGTTCTGTCTAGTTTTGTGGCAACACAGTTCACCAGTCTCGAACTGAGCAGAGTAAGACACTCCGTTCTCCTTCAACGATTGAGGGAATATAGGACTCATTTTTTGATAGAAAGATGAACGTTCTTGTAAGGAACAAAATTTGAATTGTTGGCTAATTGTAGCGTGTATGTCTCTCTGTTTAAACTAGTGTTAAATACACGCCTTGGTGCACGCCCTAGTTTTGTGTATCTGTTACGGAATCTATCTACAGTTGGTAGCATTACTGTTCACCACCAACTGTACAACCGGGATCAAACCGTTGCTCCTCCCTCTGCCCCCTAACCCTAGCCCCCAACAACCTCCTCCTCCCGCCGGGCAAAGCCCCGGTGGCATGGCGGTGGCGGGGGATCCTCTCCTACTGCGCCGGGTAGCGGCTCGACTTGGTTTCGTTTAGGTTTTTGGGGGACATCGTCGAGATGGTGGAGGCGGCGTCGCGTCGGAATAAGAGGGCTGGAGCTCGATCCCCATCTCGGCAAGGCCACTTGTGGCGGCGTCGGCGAGCTGCTGGCCAGGTTTTCTCTTAGATCTGTGGATCTGGGGAGGGTGGTCTCCCCGGGTGCGGTCGATCTTCGACCCCGCCGTGGGGTTTGTGGAGTCTATTCTGGAGTCGAAGGAGTGCTGATGATGTTGTCTTCCCCTCGGTCGGCCATGGTGGCGAGGGAGAGGAAGGGGATGGCACCACCGTCCTCCTTTTTAGGGTCGTGTGTGCTCTTATGGTGGTATGCGGCTGCAGCGTCTTGCAGCTTCCTCCGGTCGGCCTTGGTGGCGAGGAGAGGAGGCGGCTTGATGCGTCGACGCCTTAACCTGCCAGATGGTGGAGTGTTCTGCTGGTGGCTTGGGTCTACTGCTTGGGGATCTTCGTCTGGAGGTACCGCTGGCTCTTCCCCATCTTCTGCCTGCCCGATGGTCTGGAAAAGATTATTAGCTCTCACCCTCCGGAGTGGGCACTCCTTCGGTTCAAAGCCCAGTGTGGCAACGGTGGCGGCGGTGATACGATGGTGTTGGAAGATGCGCCGCCTCTGGATCCGGTACCTGTACTTGTTTGGTGACGACGAAGACGATAGGTTTGATTGGGACCTGGAAGTATGGTGTGAGGCCATTCTTGTAAAAGACTGAGGTCATTCTTGTAAAAGACTGGAATCATATTGTATTTTCCTTTATTTTTAAAATCGTTTGTAATCGGTTTCCACAATAAATTGCAATTCCATCAGTTGTTATCTAAAAAAGAAAAAGAAAAACTTACAACCGGAAACGACGTTAACTTTCGCCCACGACCACCGGGGCTTCACTCCCGATGTCGACTCTCTTCGTCATCTACTTTTCCCCCACGACCCGATCTTTCTCCATCTCTGCCGCCGCCGCCCGCCGGCGAGTGAAGCTAAGCCGGCAAGGTGACTCGATACTTCTGGTCTCCTTGTGCTCCTTTCTTCTTCTTCCCGCTGCCCATTTAGTTCCTCCTCTCCTCTCCTGTCCTGCAGGCCTCCCTCGTGGTCGCGCCCACCATCTGTTCGACGAAATGTATGACACGCACAGGGCCGAGAAATTGTTGGTACCAAGCGGCACAGACTGGATCAGCGCCCTGCCCGACGGCGTCCCCGTCCACATCCTCGGGTTCCTGCCCGCGGACGAGGCGGTGCGGACGTGCGTGCTCTCCCGGCGCTGGCTCCACCAGTGGAAGTTCATGCGTTGCCTGCGCGTCACCTCCCACAGGGTGTGGGAGAAGAGCGCCGACGAAATCAACAAGTTCATCAGCAGCCTGCTGCTCCTCCGAGACCCGGGTGCCGCGCTAGATGAGGTCGAGCTTGAGTTCACCTACGAGCCATCTGGCAACGACCGTGCGTCGTACCCCAACATCTGGATCCGGCATGCTTTGCTGCGCCAGGCTCGGGCGCTTTCTGTCACTCTGCGTGGCGAGTACAACCTCGTGTTCAACGTCCCTCCTCTGGTCTCCAGACATCTGCGGAAACTTGTAACATCCCAAAAATTTCAAAATAAAACAAATGAATTTCCCTTGTTCCCAATTTTGGAACCAACAAAAACTTTGATTCAATTAAGTTTGATACCTAGTGATCTTGCTTAATTCTTGTGCTATTGCCATGATTGCTTGTTAAAGTATTTAGAAATGATCTTAAATCCTACACCTCACCCCTCTTTTCATCACCCAAGTTAAAATAAAATAAAAGGAAATGAAATAAGAAAAAGGCATATGTGCCTATGGCTATATTTATAAATCTTTACCCTAAGCTCTTCTACTTTGTTAAGAGGTTTGGAAAACCTTCATAAACCTTACCTAGTGCTTATCAAACCAAATCCAAGTGGAAACAAAAGAAAATAAAAAGAAACTAAAAATGCCATAGAGGCATATGAGAGTAAAATAGCAAATTTGTGAATTTAAGAATCTTGACCCTAAGACATGTTGTGAATGTTTGGATCACTCCTCTATACCATTTCAACACTCAACAACACCAATTGGGTCAAGCCAAGTCAAATTAAAAATCAAATGCAACATATGCATAGAGGCATATGTGACACATAGCCATAATACCCAATTCTTGTTCTATGCCCTTAAACCTTGACCAAATGGTGTGAAACCATCTCTAAACCTAATCTAATACTAAATTGACCCTAACCCGTGCCCAAGTAAAGCTAGGGGAACAATTTACAAGATTAAGCAAAATTGACACATCACCTCTTATGTGTTATGGCCATTTTTGCAAATCTTTGAACTAGACCCTTTGGAATGGTTTCAATGATTTAGAAATGTTCCTAAACTAATAAGAATCACATTTGAGTCAAGAAAAGTCAAATCAAATGAAGAGAAATCAAATAGTGAGAAAATCCTATTTTCACTCACATACACACTTAGCCAATTTTGCAAATCTCCAACCAAGGCCACTTTTGCTTGTGCCATTGTTTGTAAAACACTTATATATCAATAACACACCCTTTTGAATCAAAGAAACCCAATTCAAATCAAAGATGAATTCAAATTCAACTTACATATGATAATGGTCATATGGCCACTTTATAAAATCTTCACCACTTTACCCCCCTGGTTTTGACTTTTCTTAAACCAACCTTGACCAACTCTTGCCATGTCATCCAAGACCTCATCAAGATGAACATTTTTCGTGTTGGCCAGTTTGACCAAAGTTTTGACCATTGCTCAAATTAGTCAAGCCAAGATGCAACCTTGAAACAAATTCTAGATTCCCTCCACTATTTGAATTTTCACAAAACCTCTCCAATTTTCAAACCAATGTCACACATAGTTGCCCAACATCATATATAGCACATTCATGCAGCCATTTGTCAAAAATTAAACACAAGAGAAGTCCATACTTTAGAAATGGGTGGTACACATAAAAGAGAATCAAGGTACAACCACTTTACCCATCACTTCCTCACTTTTTTTTCTCTCTCTCTCTCCCTCTTTCCATCCTTGATAGTACACCATGGTACTCTGAAAAGCACATCATGATATGACACCACCTTGGCCATGATCACCATGCTCATGATTGCCACTCATTTGCATGTACCACATATGCTTTTCACTTTAATCAATGGTGCACACCTCTAGCCCTCTCCCACCTTGCACCCTATGTAAAATACCATCATCACACCTCAACCAAGCTTGCAGCACTCATAGACCAAGAAAATGATGCAAAGAGGACCATGCCAAGCCCATGCCATTGATGTAGACCTCACCATGCCACCACTTGTCCTCCTCCTTCTCTGAAGCCTATATAAACCCCGCCCCTCGCCTTGGACAGCCTCACAACACCCAGCAGCATCCCTTTCCTCCTCCTAGCGCCTCCCTCTCGCCCTCCTCGCAGCTCACCGGAGCAAAAGATCACCGGCGGCATCCCTCAAAAACCGCCCAGTTTTTCATCACCATAACCACCGAGCCCTACACCAAAGTTGTAGCCCTTGAAAATACCTTTCCAACGCACCTAACCACGCCTCAATCCGAGCTCCGAGGTGAGAGATATGGCCCCCGCAAGCTTGCAGCATCGGGAGGAAGACGACGGCCCAGCGCCGTCGGATCGTCATCCGACGATCTGCGCGCTCTGTGCGTGCCCGACGTGCATGCGCCATGCACGCCAGGCCCGGGCAGCAGCTGGGCCGGCCCAACTCCGTTCCCGCCCCCATTTGAATTTAAATTCCGTTTTATCTTTTTTCCTTTAATTTTGCATACTGGTGCAGTGCTAGAATGTAAATAGTTTCAAATCTACAAATCCAAATCTTGTGATTCAAAATGTTCAAGAAATCTTATGAAATTATCTAACTAACCTCACTGGTCTCAACCTCATAGCTTTTGTAGATTTTGAATAGCAAAAATAACAAATTAGATACTTTTCAGTTTTCAAGTAAATATTAAAAATCAACCCTTTTGAATTTTGAGGTGATTCCACCTCTCATAATTCTCATTTCACAAACTCTAATTGTTCATGTAAAAATATGATATAGGTACAGTGTATGATCATGGGCTAGAAGCAAAATATTGGCTATGTAGTCAATACTAGTCCATTTAAACTATTTCAAATTTTAGGAAATTAAATCTATGAGGTGTAGCACCTCATTTAAATCATTTTCTCAAGTGTTATGAAGTAATGTGATGACCTCTATTGCTTAGGTTCACACTTGCTTACTGGAGGAACTTAAATCAAAATAGTAGTTAAATTACAATGGTTATTTAAATCACATGAGATGATGAATCTCATTTAAATCATTTTTCTCAAATAATAAGTGTGAAGTGTTGACCTTGGTCAACATGTGATCATACCTGGTTATTTGAGAAGATTAAATCTTAAGAAGATACAGTGAGAGGAAATTATTTTCTCCAAAGAACTACATAGAAACCCTAACTCCAATTTCAATGAGAGGAAATTATTGTCCTATTACTATGTAAGAAACCCTGGCATAATTTGTGAATAAATGTTAAATAGTGATGCTAGATCATTTGTGTGAGCCAATAAGGCTAATTAAGATTACTTAAGTGTTGTTTGGTGATTGTATCCTCGTATTCGTTTATAGACACTAGTACCAGAGGCTATCAAGAGGAAGAGGTCTTATACCAAGAGGAAGAGCCAGAAAACTTTGATCACCTCACCAATGAAGGCAAGCTAGACTAATTGCAAGCTATTTTGTTTGCAAGCTATTATCAATGCAAGGTAGATTTGTGCAAAGCTCTACCAGAGCAAGGCACTATTACTTTTTTACTTTATGATCCTATCCCAAGTTTTTTACTTTACAAGCTTTATTGGATTTCATTTATCAAAGTTACTTTTTGATTTATGATTCACTTGGTTTAGTTATGAAGTAGTACAAGAGCATCACACTTAGCCTAGAAGCAAGGCACACTACTTAGCACCCCTCATGAGTAGTTGCTAGTGCTCAATATTAAAAGTGACTACTCTAGTTGGGAACTTGTGAATTGAATTAACTTTGAAAACCTTGGGATGATGAGCCATTCTATTGAAAGATTTTGAAGGTGAATATGACTGATGAATGACTTGGTGAATTTTACCAAAACTGATGGTTGGGTTCGGATGCGATACCATTCCAATTTTACAAGTACCCCCACAATACTTGAATCTGGGTAAGGCTTAGCTGGAAACTTATGTATTTTAGTATGGGTTCCCTCTGAACAAGCGTCATAGGGGTTATGCCGAGGCTGCCTCCATTGAATGTGAAATGACGTGAAATGAGGTGAATGTACTACCCAAGCCCTGTGCAGTTCCCGGGTTGACGGTTTGTTTTCACCGGGAGGCCAAGCTCATGGGGAGAGGTGCCTATACTAGAGTATGTAAATGAAAGGTTAGGATTGGTATTTCGCGTACTGCGTACGATAAATCAGGGCCATTTACCCCTGACGAACTATTGCAATTGTTGTGGCACAAGTGTACAACCTCTGCAGAGTTTAACTTATTCGAATAGCCGCGTCCGCGGTCATGGACAGTTGGAAAGGCCATACTGTTCCTTCATCAGAACTTTTCTATAAATATGAATGGTGACTTGTGACTTGAATTGAAATGTGACTTTGACTCTGAATCACAACTGAGTTGTGGGAATGACACTAATGTTCCCACTTGAGTTAGTTAAATGAAGAGGCTTTGATTATTAAAGTGCTTATAAAATAAAACTGGCTTTATGCAAATAAAACTAGAGCTTAGAACCCCCTTACTATAGTTGATAGTGTTTACCTTAGTATTAGTTTGCGAGTACTTTAAAGTACTCATGGCTGTGTCCCTGGCTATTCAAATGGCCAGACTATGAAGAGGAGTACCAGAACCCGGAAGAAGGACAGCAGGACGTCTACGACAACTAGGATCACTCCTGACGTCAACAGTTGTCTGTGGAATAGATGGACTACTACTACGCTATTTCGCTTCCGCTATGTGTTATGTAATGGATCAATAGAACTTCTATTATTGTAATGAGACTGGATCATGTGATCCTTTATTTGTAAGACGATTATGTGTTGTAATGAATGATGTGTTGTGATATCAATCTATTATGTCTCGCAAAAACAATATTCCTGGGATTGCGAGGAATGGCATAATAGGCATCTGGACTTAAAAATCCGGGTGTTGACAAGTTGGTATCATAGCCATTGATGACCTTAGGAGACCCTAGTTAGAATGGACGTCTGAAAAATTTAGTTTCAAAACAAATGAAGTGACTATTTAAGAAAACTTATTCTCCCTCTTATCCTTGAGATCTTCTTCGAAATAAGAAAGTTATGCTCTATTCTTCTTATACTATTACATAAAATTTTGACACACTTCTCTAACTTACTCATCAAAATTCTTCAACAGATGGAATACACCTGCAAGTCTTATCAGCTTGGCCAAGGAGGAAACCTCATGTTCGAGAAGGATTTGAAACAACTGGTTGAGTATTTAGGACGCCCGTATCCCGAGTTCTTCGGAATACCCCTCAACAATCCATCAGGAGGACAACCTCGGTGGGAAGTTACTGCAGATCTGAGAGGAAAGCTTGGAACCCCAACATGGGAAACCATCTGGTTTTCTGTAACGGGAAACACTTGGAATGATGGAATAGCCAAAGCCATGCAGGAAGCAATTGCCCGTCTGTGCGGACAGAATGTGAACAAACTCAAGACTACCCGCTTCATTTACTACCCAAGACATGATCCCATGGGAAGACCAATAATCATGCCCCCGCACCCAGAGATGAACCACTATGTTGCCTACCTTGACTACATGCTGTACAAGACCCGCAAGGAGTTGGACAACGCCCTCGCCTTTCGCCAAGCACATTACCCATGAAGACGAAGAATTCCCCCCTGAAGAGTAGTTTCATTTAAAGCACTTTCGTATGTGTGAGTTGTATCAGGATCCCCTTGTATCGTAGAACGAATGAATGGTTCTTCAAACCAACGGTGTGTTAGAATTGTAATGTGTGATGCTTGGTATGAATGAAAAAGTGTTGTTGGTTTTTACCCCCGCAACACTACTCAAGTTTTCAATTTATGAACTTTTAAACTTTAAAAACAAACCATAGAAATTTCCCTCTTATCTTATCATCTACCACAATGTTCAGATGGCCCCACCAACCCGCAGCGCCACCCAGGATGCCATGATGCAACTGCTGCAGACGATGATGGCAGACCGAGAAGCCGAAAGAGCTGAACGCCAAGCAAACATTGCTGCGCTGCAACAGATAGCTCAGAACAATCAAGGCCATGGAAACCACGATCACCCTGGATCGAAGCTGAAGAACTTTCAGAACACCAACCCACCGATATTCAACAAGACTGAAGAGCCCCTAGATGCTGATGACTGGCTCCAGACAATGGAGAACAACCTGGAAGTTGCGGGAGTAGAAGCCGCATAAAAAGTACTGTTCGCCACCCACTATCTGTCAAGACCTGCCAGAGCCTGGTGGACAAGTGCTCGTGCAATGAATGCGGGACAGATGATGACATGGGAAGACTTCAAGCTAAAGTTCAGCAAGTACCATGTGCCCCAAGGACTGATCAAGAACATGAGAGACGAGTTCCGTGAACTCAAGCAAGGAAGGATGTCCGTGGTGGAATACCGCGACAGGTTTCTCACTCTGTCAAGGTACGCCCCAGATGAGACCGACACCAACGAGAAAAGGAAGGAGAGATTTCTGAACGGACTGCACGACGAGATGCAAACTGTGTTGGTGAACATTCCGTTCGCTGACTTAGAAGCCCTGGTAGACTCAGCCATACAGATGGAAGGAAAGCTGCATCAGGCCAATGAGAACCGCAAGCGCGGAATGATGAACCAGAATGGACCCCACCATACCCAGAAGTACCGCAACAACTCCTCTGGAGGATTCACCCCAAGATACAACAAGCCCCCTGCTCAGAGTTATCGCCCCCAACTACACCAACAACAACGGAGGACCCCCGAAGCCCGGAGGCAACAACAACAACCACCACAACAACAACCACCCCAACAGCAATAACAACAATGGAAACAACAACAACACCAATACTGCCCCGAGGACTGGGAACAATGCTACCCCCATCACCCCCAAGGACAAGGCAACAATCAACTGCTATGAATGTGGAGTTGTGGGTCACTACTCCAACGAGTTCCCCAAGAAGCTTGCCAAGATTGCCGCCAATACCGCTGCACCTGCTTAGCAACAGCGCCGCTTTGCAGGAAGAAGGAACCAGAACAACAACAACGGTCGTCTCTACCACATGACTGCCAATGAAGCTCAGGAAGCACCCCAGACCATGCCAAGTATGTCTTCCTGTTAATCAAAATACTCAATCTCTCTTAGGAACCTAACTTTTCTTAAAATCTCGGGACGAGATTTGTTTAAGGGGGAAGGGTTTGTAACATCCCAAAAATTTCAAAATAAAACAAATGAATTTCCCTTGTTCCCAATTTTGGAACCAACAAAAACTTTGATTCAATTAAGTTTGATACCTAGTGATCTTGCTTAATTCTTGTGCTATTGCCATGATTTCTTGTTAAAGTATTTAGAAATGATCTTAAATCCTACACCTCACCCCTCTTTTCATCACCCAAGTTAAAATAAAATAAAAGGAAATGAAATAAGAAAAAGGCATATGTGCCTATGGCTATATTTATAAATCTTTACCCTAAGCTCTTCTACTTTGTTAAGAGGTTTGGAAAACCTTCATAAACCTTACCTAGTGCTTATCAAACCAAATCCAAGTGGAAACAAAAGAAAATAAAAAGAAACTAAAAATGCCATAGAGGCATATGAGAGTAAAATAGCAAATTTGTGAATTTAAGAATCTTGACCCTAATGAAGGAGATATGCCCTAGAGGCAATAATAAAGTGGTTATTATTTATATCTTTATGTTTATGATAAATGTTTATATATCATGCTATAATTGTATTAACCGAAACATTAGTACATGTGTGATATGTAGACAACAAGAAGTCCCTAGTATGCCTCTTAAACTAGCTTGTTGATTAATGGATGATTAGTTTCATAATCATGAACATTGGATGTTATTAATAACAAGGTTATATCATTATATGAATGATGTAATGGACACACCCAATTAAGCGTAGCATAAGATCTCGTCATTAAGTTATTTGCTATAAGCTTTCGATACATAGTTACCTAGTCCTTATGACCATGAGATCATATAAATCACTTATACCGGAAAGGTACTTTGATCACACCAAACGCCACTGCGTAAATGGGTGGTTATAAAGGTGGGATTAAGTATCCGGAAAGTATGAGTTGAGGCATATGGATCAACAGTGGGATTTGTCCATCCCGATGACGGATAGATATACTCTGGGCCCTCTCGGTGGAATGTCGTCTAATGTCTTGCAAGCATATGAATGAGTTCATAAGAGACCACATACCACGGTACGAGTAAAGAGTACTTGTCAGGAAACGAGGTTGAACAAGGTATAGAGTGATACCGAAGATCAAACCTCGGACAAGTAAAATATCGCGAGACAAAGGGAATTGGTATAGTATGTGAATGGTTCATTCGATCACTAAAGTCATCGTTGAATATGTGGGAGCCATTATGGATCTCCAGATCCCGCTATTGGTTATTGGTCAGAGTGAGTACTCAACCATGTCCGCATAGTTCACGAACCGTAGGGTGACACACTTAAAGTTGGATGTTGAAATGGTAGTACTTGAATATGGAATGGAGTTCGAATATTTGTTCGGAGTCCCGGATGAGATCCGGACATCACGAGGAGTTCCGGAATGGTCCGGAGAATAAGATTCATATATGGGAAGTCATTTTATGTGAATTAAAATGATCCAGGAAGGTTCTACGGAAGGTTCTAGAAGGTACTATAAAAGTCCGGAAGAAATAAGGATGGAAGGTGGAGTCCCAAAGGGACTAAACCCACCTTGGCCGTCAAACCTAAGGGAGGAGGAGTCCCAAGTGGACTCCCCACCATGGTGGCCGGCCACCCCACCAAGGAAAGGGGGGAGTCCCACTCCCCCTAGGTTTGGACACTTGGAAGGTTTTGGTTGGGGTCTTATTCGGACTTTTTGACCTAAGCCTTGGGGCTTCCACCTATATAAAGAGGGGGAGAGAGGGGCTGGCCGGCCACTCAAGCCACCATCATGGCCGCACCCCTCAAGGGTGCCCTAGCCGGCGCCCCTCTCCCCAAACCCTAGCGGTCTCTCTCTCCTCCACCATATCCCGCACGCTTAAGCGAAGCTCCGCCGGATTTCTCCACCACCACCGACACCACGCCGTCGTGCTGTCGGATTCAAGAGGAGCTACTACTTCCGCTGCCTGCTGGAACGGGGAGGTGGACGTCGTCTTCATCAACAACCGAACGTGTGACCGAGTACGGAGGTGCTGCCCGTTCGTGGCGCCGGAACCGATCGTGATCAAGATCTTCTACGCGCTTTTGCAAGCGGCAAGTGATCGTCTACCGCAGCAACAAGAGCCTCATCTTGTAGGCTTTGGAATCTCTTCAAGGGTGAGACTCGATACCCCCTCGTTGCTACCGTCTTCTAGATTGCATCTTGGCTTGGATTGCGTGTTCGCGGTAGGAAAATTTTTGTTTTCTATGCAACGTTATCCTACAGTGGTATCAGAGCCGTGTCTATGCATAGATGGTTGCACGAGTAGAACACAATGGTTTTGTGGGCGTTGATGCTCTTGTTATCTTTAGTTTGAGTACTTTGCATCTTTGTGGCATAGTGGGATGAAGCGGCTCGGACTAACTTTACATGACCGCGTTCATGAGACTTGTTCCTCGTTCGACATGCAACTTGTATTGCATAAGAGGCTTTGCGGGTGTCTGTCTCTCCTACTATAGTGAAGATTCAATTTACTCTTCTATTGACAACATTAGTATCACCGTTGTGGTTCATGTTCGTAGGTAGATTAGATCTCTCTCGAAAACCCTAAACCACGTAAAATATGCAAACCAAATTAGAGACGTCTAACTTGTTTTTACAGGGTTTGGTGATGTGATATGGTCATAATGTGATGATGAATATGTATGAGATGATCATTATTGTATTGTGGCAACCGGCAGGAGCCTTATGGTTGTCTTTAAATTTCATGTTGAGTAGTATTTCAAAGTAGTTGTAATAGTTGCTACATGAGGTGAACAACCATGAAGACGGCGCCATGAACCTTGACGCTACGCCGACGATGATGGAGATCATGCCCGAAGATGATGGAGATCATGTCCGTGCTTTGGAGATGAAGATCAAAGGCGCAAAGACAAAAGGGCCATATCATATCACATATGAACTGCATGTGATGTTAATCCTTTTATGCATCTTATTTTGCTTAGATCGCGACGGTAGCATTATAAGATGATCCCTCACATTAATATCAAGATAATAAAGTGTTCTCCCCTCGTATGCACCGTTGTAACAGTTCGTCGTTTCGAAGCATCTCGTGATGATCGGATGTGATAGATTCAACGATTCACATACAACGGGTGTAAGCCATGTTGCACACGCGGAATACTTGGGTTTGCTTGACGAGCCTAGCATGTACAGACATGGCCTCGGGACAACGGAAACCGAAAGGTTGAACACGAGTCATATGGATGATATGATCAACATGTTGATGTTCACCATTGAAGCTACATCATCTCACGTGATGATCGGTTTTGGTGTAGTGGATTTGGATCGTGTACCACTTAACAACTATGAGGGATGTTGTATTAAGTGGGAGTTCATTAGTAATTAGATTAAAACATGAACTAATTATCATAAACATAGTCTGAGTAGTATTTTGAATTAATTTTGTAGTATTGGCATCCGTTTTTCTACCATGCGTTAGTCTTGTAATTGAGATAGAAATACTGTTAAAATCTGATAAGAAACTTTACGGATTGGTACCGTATTGTTAATGAATCAAGAATTGATTAAGTCCTATTGCAAACTTTTAGTAAACCTCACATTGTTGATTCAAAGAGCTATGGTTTCAATTAGTACCTAAAGTTATCTTGTCTCCTTGAAACTTGAAGTTTAAATCTGTTTGAAAAGTAAGGAGCTGAAAATTTAGTTTTCAGAAATAATCAAGGTATGAGATATATGTGATATCTAAGACCTTATTGCAAGATGATAGAATATAATTTGGTGAGACTACATAAACTCATAAGTTTTATGGGAGTGTATGAAGGTTGAAGACGCCAGGCGTCACAATCCTCCAACTATTGGGGCACTAATAATATTCGCATATCCATGAAGTTATAATCCTTAGTATGCACCGTTGCTAAGACTCGTCGTTTCGAAGCATCACGTGATGATCGGGTGTTATAGATTCTACGTGTGCTTACAACGGGTGCAAGCCAGATTTGCACATGCAAATACTAAGGTTAAACTTTATGAGCCTAGCATGTATAGACATGGTCTCAGAAAGTTGTCATGAATTGATGGATAAAATTATGAGTGAAATTGTTCATCATATTACAAAGTTACTAATAGTGAAATCTAGAACACTTGTCATATGATGATCAAATTCAAAATAAGAACCTCAAGGTTATTGGTATTAGACCAACAAACCTAGAAGTTTTTAATGTTGAAGTGTTTTTCTGAATAATGAGGAAAGCTAAAAGAGAAACTGCAAAAGATATTTTGGCAGAAAGAAAGAAAAGACTAGAAAGTCTAGCTCAGGTGTATATAAATGATATACATGTTATGGTTGTATTCCTAGTTAGGTCACACTATGAAATTCTTGGGTATTAGTACTATATTGGTTGGTATGAAGTGTCATACAAAACAACGCAATACAAGAATACAATGGCCTAAGTGACTGACAAGGAATATGATAGAAATGCACGTCTGGAACAAAATAAAGTGTTATTATGTTCGTCGTTGGCATTCTATCTAGCCCTTAGAATTTATAATAAAGAACTTAATAATTGTTATTTTGCTCCGGTCAAATGAAAACAATGAGTTGTTCAAATTATGACATTACTCCATGTACGATGGATAAGTTATTATAAATCTTAATGGTGAAACACACATACATAAAACTGACGCTAAAATGCCATAAGGCAAATGAGTTCAATTCCACTTATTTGTGGAACCGCCATTTAGGTCATGTTAGAAAGGAACGCATGAAGGAACTCCATGCAAATGGATTTTTTGGAGTCATTTGATTTTTGAATCATTTGGCGCTTGCAAATCTTTTCTAAAGAGAATGATTAAAATACCGTTCATAGGCCAAGAGTTGAACGGGCAACAAATTTAGTGGAAAAATACATAATGATGTATATGGTTCACTGAGCATAGTTGTGTGCGGGAGATTCTTCTACTTCATGAAAACTTTCAACAATGAATTGAGTATATATATATGGATATATTCGATAAGGAAGAAGTTTGAAACATTTGAATGGGTTCAAATAAATTTCAACATAAAGTGGAAATCAACGTAATAGAAAAGTCAAATATCTATGATTGGATCATGGTGGAAATATTTGAATTACGAGTTTTAGCGAACATCTAAGAGAGTTATGAAATTGTTCTACAACTCACATTTCTTGGAGTATCATAATGATGATATAGTATTCAAGATATGTATCCAAACCTTGTTGGATTAATGATGAGATAAAAATATTATGACGCCATTATATTTTTGTGGATTATGCTTTAGTGACTACCGCTTTTACACTAAATAGAGCATCATCATGATCCGTTAAAATGACACCATACGAGTTATGGCATAGGTAAGAAACCTGATAGTCTTTTCTTAAATTTTGGTATGCATAGCATAAGTAAATAAGTTTACAACCAAAATCGGATGAATGTCTTTGTTGGTTATCCCAGAGATTTAATTGGGAATTCTTCCCACGAGACAAAGACAAAAGTGTTTGTCAATGTTTCTTATTTCCGAGAAATTGTTTCTAGTGAAGTATTTGAGTGGGAGGACAATATAATTTGATAAGGTTTATGAACCTGAGCATAATGATCAGAGTAGCGCAGCATCGGAATTGGTTTCGGAAACGGCCACAACGATCATGGCTCCCATGACTACAAAGTGTTTTAGTCATGGAGATCGAAGTACATATTGAACATTGTAGGTATGGTTTATTTTGTGATCAAATAAATGATTTGTGGACAAAGGATTGATTTTGATCAATGATAAACCAACTACAAACAAAGAAGTTATGATGGGCCCTGACTCCGTTAAAATGGCCATGCGCCATGAAATCCATAATAGATGAATACTTTTTGAAAGTAAATGGATCTATAGACTTGGATGAAATATCCTTGAAGAAACTCGACTTGTCGAAAAATTGTTTACGACAAAGTTCAAAGAGTTGACTACGATAAGATTAGATCTTCCGTAGAAATGCTTATAGTCTATATGGATTATTCTAGTAGGATGGCAAAATACATTACTTATCAGAAGTATGTATTAAAGGTGTATACAAGATACAACCAAGAGTTTTGCTGGTCCGTGGAATATTAAATAGGTATACAAAACTTCAATTTGATGAAGTGAGTATCGCGGAGTTTGAATCTTCACCAGATGAAATAGTCAAAAAGTTTTTGATTTCATCAGAGACGATGAAGAGGCTTGCATTTGCAAGAAACTAAGTGGGAGCGCTAAGACATATTTATAATACTTTATGTAGGTGACATATAGTTGGTTATAAATAATGTAATTATATACTTGATTAAAAAGGTTTCATTGAGAAATTAACTTCAATGAAAGGATATAGACAGAAACAAATTTTGTGTCAAGATCTATAAAGATAGATTAAAACACATAATATGTTTAAGTCAAAGTACATAGAATAGATATTGAAATAGTTCAATATAGAAAATATTCTTGTCATGTTAAGTTTTAACAAGACTTGAGTGTATCTGACACTCAATGAGTAAAAACACATGAGTGATTATAGATCACGAATAATATGTACACAATCAGATGTCATGTGCTATAAAGTGTTATAAGCATATACCAGAATGATTCATATGATGATCATTGGACGACAGTAAGAATATCCTTGAGTACTTTAGAAGAACCAAGGATATATATATAGTTTTGTATGGAGAAATGACAAACAAATCGCTGTAATGTGATTACACCGATATTTGTTTTGTCACATATAAAAATAGAATTTCAATCTCAAATTAGACTAAGTGTTGTTTTAAAGGTAGCACAATGAGCTAGAAGTTGTCTATGTTAGATTTAGAAGAGTTCTAAATATTGTGACGGATTCTACAAACGAAGGCAGAGTATGTCATTGTTTTGACAAATGACTGAGGATGTTGAGTCAAGAAGTTCTTTGAGAACTTGGTGTAGTTCCGATAGAGTCAGAACTTTGAAGCTATATTGTATGTGACAATATTAGTGACATATTTCAGACCGCGGAATTAAGGTTCCACCAGAAGATCAAACATATTTAATGCCAACTCATTTGGAAATGAGTGATGCGTTGAGACGCAAATGAATTACAAAATACATACGTTTCTGAGCGTGTCAGATCCGTTGACTAAAACCTCTCCCGTGAGCAAAACATGATAAAGCACCAGAAGGCCAAGGTGTTATATCTTTACAAATGTAAACTAGATTATTGACTCTAGTGCAAGTGGGAGACTGAAGGAGATATGCCCTAGAGGCAATAATAAAGTGGTTATTATTTATATCTTTATGTTTATGATAAATGTTTATATATCATGCTATAATTGTATTAACCGAAACATTAGTACATGTGTGATATGTAGACAACAAGAAGTCCCTAGTATGCCTCTTAAACTAGCTTGTTGATTAATGGATGATTAGTTTCATAATCATGAACATTGGATGTTATTAATAACAAGGTTATATCATTATATGAATGATGTAATGGACACACCCAATTAAGCGTAGCATAAGATCTCGTCATTAAGTTATTTGCTATAAGCTTTCGATACATAGTTACCTAGTCCTTATGACCATGAGATCATATAAATCACTTATACCGGAAAGGTACTTTGATCACACCAAACGCCACTGCGTAAATGGGTGGTTATAAAGGTGGGATTAAGTATCCGGAAAGTATGAGTTGAGGCATATGGATCAACAGTGGGATTTGTCCATCCCGATGACGGATAGATATACTCTGGGCCCTCTCGGTGGAATGTCGTCTAATGTCTTGCAAGCATATGAATGAGTTCATAAGAGACCACATACCACGGTACGAGTAAAGAGTACTTGTCAGGAAACGAGGTTGAACAAGGTATAGAGTGATACCGAAGATCAAACCTCGGACAAGTAAAATATCGCGAGACAAAGGGAATTGGTATAGTATGTGAATGGTTCATTCGATCACTAAAGTCATCGTTGAATATGTGGGAGCCATTATGGATCTTGAGATCCCGCTATTGGTTATTGGTCAGAGTGAGTACTCAACCATGTCCGCATAGTTCACGAACCGTAGGGTGACACACTTAAAGTTGGATGTTGAAATGGTAGTACTTGAATATGGAATGGAGTTCGAATATTTGTTCGGAGTCCCGGATGAGATCCCGGACATCACGAGGAGTTCCGGAATGGTCCGGAGAATAAGATTCATATATGGGAAGTCATTTTATGTGAATTAAAATGATCCGGAAGGTTCTACGGAAGGTTCTAGAAGGTTCTAGAAAAGTCCGGAAGAAATAAGGATGGAAGGTGGAGTCCCAAAGGGACTCCACCCACCTTGGCCGGCCAACCTAAGGGAGGAGGAGTCCCAAGTGGACTCCCCACCATGGTGGCCGGCCACCCCACCAAGGAAAGGGGGGAGTCCCACTCCCCCTAGGTTTGGACACTTGGAAGGTTTTGGTTGGGGTCTTATTCGGACTTTTTGACCTAAGCCTTGGGGCTTCCACCTATATAAAGAGGGGGAGAGAGGGGCTGGCCGGCCACTCAAGCCACCACCATGGCCGCACCCCTCAAGGGTGCCCTAGCCGGCGCCCCTCTCCCCAAACCCTAGCGGTCTCTCTCTCCTCCACCATATCCCGCACGCTTAAGCGAAGCTCCGCCGGATTTCTCCACCACCACCGACACCACGCCGTCGTGCTGTCGGATTCAAGAGGAGCTACTACTTCCGCTGCCCGCTGGAACGGGGAGGTGGACGTCGTCTTCATCAACAACCGAACGTGTGACCGAGTACGGAGGTGCTGCCCGTTCGTGGCGCCGGAACCGATCGTGATCAAGATCTTCTACGCGCTTTTGCAAGCGGCAAGTGATCGTCTACCGCAGCAACAAGAGCCTCATCTTGTAGGCTTTGGAATCTCTTCAAGGGTGAGACTCGATACCCCCTCGTTGCTACCGTCTTCTAGATTGCATCTTGGCTTGGATTGCGTGTTCGCGGTAGGAAAATTTTTGTTTTCTATGCAACGTTATCCTACACCTAAGACATGTTGTGAATGTTTGGATCACTCCTCTATACCATTTCAACACTCAACAACACCAATTGGGTCAAGCCAAGTCAAATTAAAAATCAAATGCAACATATGCATAGAGGCATATGTGACACATAGCCATAATACCCAATTCTTGTTCTATGCCCTTAAACCTTGACCAAATGGTGTGAAACCATCTCTAAACCTAATCTAATACTAAATTGACCCTAACCCGTGCCCAAGTAAAGCAAGGGGAACAATTTACAAGATTAAGTAAAATTGACACATCACCTCTTATGTGTTATGGCCATTTTTGCAAATCTTTGAACTAGACCCTTTGGAATGGTTTCAATGATTTAGAAATGTTCCTAAACTAATAAGAATCACATTTGAGTCAAGAAAAGTCAAATCAAATGAAGAGAAATCAAATAGTGAGAAAATCCTATTTTCACTCACATACACACTTAGCCAATTTTGCAAATCTCCAACCAAGGCCACTTTTGCTTGTGCCATTGTTTGTAAAACACTTATATATCAATAACACACCCTTTTGAATCAAAGAAACCCAATTCAAATCAAAGATGAATTCAAATTCAACTTACATATGATAATGGTCATATGGCCACTTTATAAAATCTTCACCACTTTACCCCCCTGGTTTTGACTTTTCTTAAACCAACCTTGACCAACTCTTGCCATGTCATCCAAGACCTCATCAAGATGAACATTTTTCGTGTTGACCACTTTGACCAAAGTTTTGACCATTGCTCAAATTAGTCAATCCAAGATGCAACCTTGAAACAAATTCTAGATTCCCTCCACTATTTGAATTTTCACAAAACCTCTCCAATTTTCAAACCAATTTCACACATAGTTGCCCAACATCATATAGAGCACATTCATGCAGCCATTTGTCAAAAATTAAACACAAGAGAAGTCCATACTTTAGAAATGGGTGGTACACATAAAAGAGAATCAAGGTACAACCACTTTACCCATCACTTCCTCACTTTCTCTCTCTCTCTCTCTCTCTCTCTTTCCATCCTTGATAGTACACCATGGTACTCTGAAAAGCACATCATGATATGACACCACCTTGGCCATGATCACCATGCTTATGATTGCCACTCATTTGCATGTACCACATATGCTTTTCACTTTAATCAATGGTGCACACCTCTAGCCCTCTCCCACCTTGCACCCTATGTCAAATACCATCATCACACCTCAACCAAGCTTGCAGCACTCATAGACCAAGAAAATGATGCAAAGAGGACCATCCCAAGCCCATGCCATTGATGTAGACCTCACCATGCCACCACTTGTCCTCCTCCTTCTCTGAAGCCTATATAAACCCCGCCCCTCGCCTTGGACAGCCTCACAACACCCAGCAGCATCCCTTTCCTCCTCCTAGCGCCTCCCTCTCGCCCTCCTCGCTGCTCACCGGAGCAAAAGCTCACCGGCGGCATCCCTCAAAAACCGCCCAGTTTTTCATCACCATAGCCACCGAGCCCTACACCAAAGTTGTAGCCCTTGAAAATACCTTTCCAACGCACCTAACCACGCCTCAATCCGAGCTCCGAGGTGAGAGATATGGCTCCCGCAAGCTTGCAGCATCAGGAGGAAGACGACGGCCCATCGCCGTCGGATCGTCATCCGACGATCTGCGCGCTCCGTGCGTGCCCGACGTGCATGCGCCATGCACGCCAGGCCCGGGCAGCAGCTGGGCCGGCCCAACTCCGTTCCCGCCCCCGTTTGAATTTAAATTCCGTTTTATCTTTTTTCATTTAATTTTGCATACTGGTGCAGTGCTAGAATATAAATAGTTTCAAATCTAAAAATCCAAATCTTGTGATTCAAAATTTCCTAGAAAGCTTATGAAATTATCTAACTAACCTCACTGGTCTCAACCTCATAGCTTTTGTAGATTTTGAATAGCAAAAATAACAAATCAGATACTTTTCAGTTTTCAAATAAATATTAAAAATCAACCCTTTTGAATTTTGAGGTCATTCCACCTCTCATAATTCACATTTCACAAACTCTAATTGTTGATGTAAAAATATGATATAGGTACTGTGTATGATCATGGGCTAGAAGCAAAATATTGGCTATGTAGTCAATACTAGTCCATTTAAACTATTTCAAATTTTAGGAAATTAAATCTATGAGGTGTAGCACCTCATTTAAATCATTTTCTAAAGTGTTATGAAGTAATGTGATGACATCTATTGCTTAGGTTCACACTTGCTCACTTGAGGAACTTAAATCAAAATAGTAGTTAAATTACAATGGTTATTTAAATCACATGAGATGATGAATCTCATTTAAATCATTTTTCTCAAATAATAAGTGTGAAGTGTTGACCTTGGTCAACATGTGATCATACCTGGTTATTTGAGAAGATTAAATCTTAAGAAGATTCAATGAGAGTAAATTATTTTCTCCAAAGAACTACATAAAAACCCTAACTCCAATTTCAATGAGAGGAAATTATTGTCCTATTACTATGTAAGAAACCCTAGCATAATTTGTGAATAAATGTTAAATAGTGATGCTAGATCATTTGTGTGAGCCAATAAGGCTAATTAAGATTACTTAAGTGTTGTTTGTTGATCGTATCCTCGTATTCGTTTATAGACGCTAGTACCGGATGCTATCAAGAGGAAGAGGTCTTCTACCAAGAGGAAGAGCCAGAAAACTTTGATCACCTCACCAATCAAGGCAAGCTAGACTAATGCAAGCTATTTTGTTTGCAAGCTATTAGCAATGCAAGGTAGATTTGTGCAAAGCTCTACCAGAGCAAGGCACTATTACTTTTTACTTTATGATCCTATCCCAAGTTTTTACTTTACAAGCTTTATTGGATTTTATTTATCAAAGTTACTTTTTGATTTATGATTCACTTGGTTTAGTTATGGAGTAGTACAAGAGCATCACACTTAGCCTAGAAGCAAGGCAAACTACTTAGCACCCCTCATGACTAGTTTCTAGTGCTCAACATTAAAAGTGACTACTCTAGTTGGGAACTTGTGAATTGAATTAACTTTGAAAACCCTGGGATGATGAGACATTCTATTGAAAGATTTTGAAGGTGAATATGACTGGTGAATGACTTGGTGAATTTTACCAAAACTGATGGTTGGGTTCGGATGCGATACCATTCCAATTTTACAAGTACCCCCACAATACCTGAATCTGGGTAAGGCTTAGCTGGAAACTTATGTGTTTTAGTATGGGTTCCCACTGAACAAGCGTCATAGGGGTTATGCCGAGGCTGCCTCCATTGAATGTGAAATGACGTGAAATGAGGTGAATGTACTACCAAGCCCTGTGCAGTTCCCGGGTTGACGGTTTGTTTTCACCGGGAGGCCAAGCTCATGGGGAGAGGTGCCTATACGAGTATGTAAATGAAAGGTTAGGATTGGTAGTTCGCGTACTGCGTACGATAAATCAGGGCCAGTTACCCCTAACGAACTATTGCAATTGTTGTGGCACAAGTGTACAACCTCTGCAGAGTTTAACCTATTCGAATAGCCGCGTCTGCGGTCATGGACAGTTGGAAAGGCCATACTGTTCCGTCATCAGAACTTTTCTATAAATATGAATGGTGACTTGTGACTTGAATTGAAAGGCGACTTTGACTCTGAATCACAACTGAGTTGTGGGAATGACACTAATGTTCCCACTTGAGTTAGTTAAATGAAGAGGCTTTGATTATTAAAGTGCTTATAAAATAAAACTGGCTTTATGCAAATAAAACTAGAGCTTAGAACCCCCTTACTATAGTTGATAGTGTTTACTTTAGTATTAGTTTGCGAGTACTTTAAAGTACTCATGGCTGTGTCCCTGGCTATTTAAATGGCCAGACTATGAAGAGGAGTACCAGAACCAGGAAGAAGGACAGCAGGACGTCTACGACAACTAGGATCACTCCTGACGTCAACAGTTGCCTGTGGAATAGATGGACTACTACTACGCTATTTCGCTTCCGCTATGTGTTATGTAATGGATCAATAGAACTTCTATTATTGTAATGAGACTGGATCATGTGATCCTTTATTTGTAAGACGATTATGTGTTGTAATGAATGATGTGTTGTGATATCAATCTATTATGTCTCGCAAAAACAATATTCCTGGGATTGCGAGGAATGGCATAATAGGCATCTGGACTTAAAAATCCGGGTGTTGACAAAACTCGAGCTCAGCTATCTGGACTTCAACGGCAACGTTCTTGATTTCTCAAGCTGTCCGTCCCTGGAGGTTCTGGACATGACGGAATGCATCATAGGAACCAGCAAGATTTCGTCCCATTCCGTCAAGCGACTGCGCATGCAATATTGCTCTTTCTACAATGATGATGTCCGGACTCGTATCTCTGTCCCGAGTCTCGCTGACCTGCAGCTCGAGTCTTTCCATGGCATAGCTCCAATGCTTGAAACCAACACATCATTAAAAACCGCATTTGTCTCTCCTTGCTCTGTAGATGAACGCTGTCGAGAAGGCGATTCTAACGAATGTTGTGGTGATGATGATGACCATCGCAACGGCTGTGTGCTTCTTGGAGGTTTATCCAGCGCAACACATTTGAAGTTGATAACAGAATCTCCTGGACAGGTACATCTTCCATCTAAATTCTTAGTAATTCCAAGTCTACTTTGTCTTCCACTTTCTCTTTTCAGCTATGCCCATCTTTACGTGTCAATTCATGATTGGGGTTGGAGTTTATTCAGATCTATTGCCGCTGGAATTAGGCAGGCATTTGGAGATTCTTGATATAGGATGCACGTCATGTTCTTAGTTCTGCTGTCAGAAATCAAATTGAGAATGTCATGTGATCTTGAGAGTAAATCCATCACTATTTCTGTTGTAACGTAGAGGTACTAGTAAATATAATGTTACTATAATTATCTCTGTTGCATCATGAGGGATGATGGGTAATAAATGTCTATCCAAAGGTTAAATGCACTTAAGTACAATTGGATCGTGTACCATAATATTAGACATTGAACTGTTACTTTTCTCTCTGTTCAGTTTATTTTCAGAAGGGATTTGAAATGGTGCCCCACATTTGTTAAGTTGAAGAAACTATTTCTGGATGATTGGTGTGTGGAAGCTGACCTCCATGCACTAGTTTGCATGCTTGAGCATTCACCAATCCTTGAGCAGCTGACACTTCAATTGAGTAAGGTATAATTTTGCAATGATGAAAAATTATATAATTCTGTAAATACATAATAGTGAATTTTGCATGCATAATTGATATCTTATGGTTGTTGGGGGAAATGCTTTTTGTCTACTGCAGGGACCTGAGCGTACTTTGGAAAGGGAGCAAAAATATGGTCTGATGGAGAAATCAACCTCTGTATCACAGCACCTTAAGATGGTCAATGTGAAATGTCACGAGGTTGATCAGAGAGTCTCCAAAATTTTGAAGTTCTTGAGTACATTTGACATTGTTATAATTTAGATGCACAATAAAGGAAGAACGAAAAGTAAAACACTGCAGGGGACACGAGATTTTAATGTGGAAAACCCTTGCAACACACAAGGGAAAAACCACGGGCGCCAGCCAGCAAAACTTCACCAATTCGGTGGTGTTTACAAACGCCGTGGGTGTACAATGATGCGATGAAACCCTAGCGGCGGCTTACAGGGAATATATATAGACGATGGCAACGATCCGTACCGCGGGGGGCCTCGCTCCGCTCGTCAGAAGTTAGCGTCCCTTTAGAATATGAATTTGGATCACAATATAACAGACATAGATATTACCATCGAAAAGAATGGACAAATGTAAGCTAACTATTGATTCACTTCACACTTTGTGTATCTTGAAAGTATTTTTAGCGATGTTTGAGTGAAAATGTTTCCGAGATTATGAATAGAAAATATCATGTTTACTTGCATTTTGGTAAACTATACATAGTGGGTTTACAACGAAGATATAATACTCTTTCTTTTGGAAAGTGTTATATAATGAGGATGTGCATTGAACATTTATTTTGAGCCAGTGCATTGAACATTAAGTTATTTGTTTTCTTTTGGTAATTTTCTTAGCTTTTTGGTTCCTTTTCTGTTCTGTAGCCTTCTAGTGTTAGATAGATATTTTCTTCTTGAGCTTTGCGGTTTGGCTTTAGGTTTGGTTTGTATGTGTTATCTTGACGCACTCAACGGTATGCAATATGCATTCCTATTTTTTCCTTCAGCCCTTCTTGCGAAAGATGATACCGTTTCACAAGGACATACCAAGTGCATCCTTCAACAAGGCCAAATTTTGGAGTGGCATTTTGTTGGAACCAACCAGTGAAAAAAATTCACGATACAAAATTAATCTTCTTGTTGTTTTGTTAGACTCTGTATGTAACTTACATAGTAGTGCTTTTTATGAGTATTTCTCTGGTTATTCCCTTTTCCCTCTCTTCTTATTTCCATGTTGTTTGTTGTGTGATTAATGATGACAGTCTTGTACTTGACCACACTGTTGTGGTTTAGAAAGCTGTACACTCTGTGTTCCCGCATGTTTAATCATCTCATTGCTTATTTCATTTCCATTCTTTCAATATTTCATCTCATCTCCATGCCCACTTTGTTTTTCTTCCTTTCCTCACTAGTTGATGTCCATGTGAACTGAAGTGTCTATACTATTGCTTGTTTTGAAATATTAAATTGTGATGGGAAGAGCTGTTGTTGTGGGACAGGTTGGCCTGATGCATTGGTAATGGTCCAGTGTCATAGCTGGAAAACCACTTGTAAAGTAATATTGCAAAGCCTTGAGTAAACTTCATATTTAATAGTTCATACTATAACTCTGAGTGCATCCTAACTGAACTGAATTTCCACATTCACTAGAGTCTGGTCCTGTATTATTCCTTTGTCAAGTAGAACAAGCTTATTATTCCAGGTGACTCTCTCTTAACATTTTACATACTTGTGCAGTATTCCGTTTGAAGAGGTGGTGACAAACTTTGGGCTGTCGTTGGACGTACCACCCCATGACCAGTCAGGAGTGCAAGGCTGAAGCTTGCTGCTGTCTTTTGTCCACAGCAAACTCACAAATGACAATGCAAATCAATTCGGCCTGGAATAATAGCATTACTTTGAATGCAGTTTTCTTGAAGGTAGAATGGGTGAAAAGTGATCCTCATTTCCTACTATGTCTGGGTTATTGCAACTCGTAGTTTCATACACAGATTGATTGAAAGCATGTCAGGTTGCATTATTGGAGAAGTGAAATAAAATAAAAGACGTGTTGCAATGAGATTGCATATGTTTGATCTAGTTCCATCCAGGTAAAAGTTAACATGGATGATACCTTCCTATGATGTTAGTTGGAGAAATGTCTGTGCATGCGCTGTACTACTCTTTTGATAGTTTCTGGTTGAAGATCTGAAACAAACATGCATATGTTGGTTTATGTTGCAATACACAAACTGTGGCGACAAATTGCCATTTTGTTAATCATTGTGTATCATGTTATTAATGTTATTGATGTTAAATTACTCTTATGTCTCATGTTTTATTTTGATATGTGGAACTTTACAATGGAGCAATTTTACGGTCGCAACGAGTTAGCATATATATTATCTCACACTGGCAGTTTTTGGGATAAGATAATCTTGAGAATCCGGTAGAGTTGCTCCTAGTTCCGCTTCTCTGTTTCCATGTGGACTGTTCCGATTCTATGGATCCATGTTCCATGGAAAGCTCCTTACACACATCGCTCCGGGGATAGCTCCTTGTGGAGCAAGGCACACCATCCCCAGTCCCCGCTGTTGGCCGCCCCCAATGAACTTTTTTATGTCAAAAAAAAAAGATACTGCAGCTGCTATTCCATTTTTGGCTATGCGTTTTAAACAATTGACATGGGTTCGGAGCTGGTCATTTAGGGATGAACCGACTGTGTGAAGTTGAATAACTAGGAGAAGCAATCATGTTCGGGGATAGGCAAAACCCACAAACGTCTTTGCCTTAGGGAGCTGGCCATTTAGGGGTGCACCCATCGTGTCCAGTTGGAAATGTAGGGGAAGAAATTGTGCTGCATTTGGAATAAGCAAAACCTATAACGGTCCGCTTGGATTGGCATTTTAATTACTGTCAAGATCCGGAAATTACGGAGCATGGCCAAATTTTAGTGTGACCTCTTTGGGCGCGCTTGGTAGACTGGGCCGGAATCCTGCACCACTAGCGCAGCGAGATGAGTGTCCCTGCGCGTCGCGAACGGGCCACGAGCCACTTAAGGTCCATCGTTGCACCGGCCCGAACAGAAGTGCACATTGTTTGAATGCCTGGATACAGCGCTCCATCTCTGTTCAGCCACAACACATGTGTTTGGTTGCTATTTTGGGCATCATTGCAACAACTTCTCCTCGCCACATTCAAATATGGTGACATTACCATCACGTAACGACACACAAAGAGCTCAAACACGATCATAAGTACAACACACATTATACACAACAAACAGAGTACTTAATAGTTCCTAATCTAGTGTCATAGTGATAAGAAGCGCGTCTAAACCTGGGGGCAGACTACCCAGTTCAAAAGCATTGTTCAAGAGCCTCTATAGGCCAACATGAGATATGCACAAAAGCAAGTGTTTAACAGCCTCCTAGAGGCCAACACAACTACATGATCAGACATAAACAAAGACAACGATGGAGCAGTAACATCTTAACGGTGAGGATCAACATAAAAGGGTCCTCGCGGTGTCTCTTGCAGCCAAAGACGCTGGAGCAGGATGTCTCCTTCCTGAAAACGTCGACCTTAAAGCTGTTGTCCTGAGGGGTGAACGAATTAATCTCGTGCACACCTGTGCGTGCAGGCTCTTTTAGCGGAGCAACATGACGCAGTCTGGATCGGGCCGGACTCCGTCCTTTGTTCCTCCACTGCACCAAAAAGTCCATCAAGGCCACGTCTGAAACAAAAAAGAAAATAATTCTCCGGACTTTCCTTGACCAATTTGACGAAAACTCTAGAAAAAGGCCAACCTTCGTGAATGGAAGATAAATCGCTCCGCTCGCGACAAGTGACGAGCTGTGGTGCCAGAAAATCCTTGGGAAGTGGTCTCCCTGCTCGACACGTGTCGCAAGGAGAAGCAAAGTGGGGATGAGGGAGGAGAGAGAAGACAGAGGGGCTGCGTTTTTCCCTTTATTTTCTAGATTCGTTTCTTCAAAATAAAATATCTCGAGAAACGTAAGTCCAAATTATGAGCCGTTTTCACTTTTGAGATCCTCGCGTCGAGATCTTCAAAACTAGATCCCATGTTGATAGGTTTCAAGATACTTTTTTTCCGTACTTCCAACATCAATAAGGCTGTAATCGTGTTGTGTACCTAACTGTACTTGTGTTTCAACTGATAAGTACTTTTGTTTTTAGTGTATTTGGTGCAGTTTTTTCCCTTTACTCGGTAACTATACTTACTTGTGTATGCGAACCTGTACTTACTCGTGTGCTTGTATTTGTACCTGCTCGTGTCTGCATTACACTGCTTCGGTAATGCGTATATTGTACTTGTGTAGATGTACTTGCTCGTGTGCGTGATTGTGCCTGCTCGTGTGCTTGATTGTACTTGTATTCGTTCGCGTGTGCAATTGTACTCCTGTGTTATAAGCAACTGTACTCGTGTGTTGTACATAACTATACTCGTGTGTTCTACTTGCTCGTGCGCGTGTGCACGACTGTACCTGCTCGTATGCGCAACTGAACCTACTCGTATGTGTGGCTGTACTTGTACTCGCCAACGTGTGCAACTGTACTCGTGTTTGTACGCAATTGTAGTCGTGTGTTGCTCGTGCGCGATGCCAAAACTCATTAGCTAGCTAGATTTTGTGTGCGTGTCATCTTGATCGATTTTAGCTAGGCTAAAAAAGCAATCGATTTACAATGCAGCTAGGCGCTGCATGCAGGTACTCGGTACGCTCGCCTCGCGCGTACGCGCGTACGTGCACACCGGTGGATCAGGTACTTTCCTCGCGCGTACACGCGCCTGGTTCGTCGGACGGAGCGAGCGCGGGTACTTCTCAGTTCTCGGGATGTGGTCAACACGTGTCGCCTTCTCGTACGGTTGCAGTAGGCCTAGTTTCCCTTTACTAAGGTTGGTCTTAGCTAGTGGTACCCCCAACCTTTACCGTTCGTCGTCGCTCTTTGGGTCCTGTGTGAACGCGAACTGTATCTCGACGCTTCTCTTCTTTTCCGAAAGTTCACCACAGGCCTGCGCATCGTCGAGTCCGGGATCTAGTATTCAGGATGCCCGGGATTTCGTGGACTAATTACTAAGTAAACCTGGATAGAGATCAGCATTTTCGTCAGGACGGCCGGACTGCCCGGACTCTCTTCCCCCAGGACACGATCTATCTCCATTTCTGCAGGCGGCGGCAAGTGAAGCTAAGCCCTGCCGGCAAGGTGAGTCCCATGCTTCTAGTCTTCTTACTTTTGCTCTTCTCTTCTTCTTCCCTCGCGCTGCCCACTTAGTTCCTCCTCTCCCGGCGCTGGCTCCACCAGTGGAAATTCATGCCTCGCCTGCGCATCACCTCCCACACCCGAGATTAACAAGTTCATCACCAGCCTGCTGCTCCTCCGAGACCCGGGCCAAACGCTAGATGAGTTCGAGCTTGACTTTAACTACGGGCCATCCGATGACGACGACGACGACGAAGACAATGATGACGACGACGTTGCGTACCCGAACATTTGGATCCGACATGCTTTGCTGTGCCGGGCTCGGGTGCTTTCTATCACACTGTTTGCCGAATTCAAGCTCGTGTTCAACGTCCCTCCTCTGGTCTCCAGGCATTTGACAATACTGGAGCTCGCTTTCCTGGACTTGGGCGGCAACATTCTTCATTTTTCAAGCTGTCCATCCTTGGAGGTTCTGGACCTAGAAGACTGCATCATCAGAACCGGCAAGATTTCGTCCCATTCAGTTAAACGTCTGAGCGTCCAAGATTGCAATTTCTGCCATGATACCCGGACTCGTATCTCTGTCCCAGGTCTCGCCAACCTGCAACTTGTGGATTTCACTGGTAAAGCTCCATTGCTTGAAAGCAACACATCATTAAAAACTGCGATTCTCTATCCTTGCTCGGATGAATGCTGCGATGAAGGTGATTCTGGGGAATGTTGTGCTACTTGTGCAAAATGCTGTGGTGATGATGACCATAAAAGTGGTTGTCTGCTTCTTGGAGGTTTGTCCAGTGCTACATATTTGAAGTTGATAACTTTTTCTCCTGAACAGGTACATCTTCTATCTAAATTCTAAAGTCCAACTCTTCTTTGTCTTCCACTTTCTCTTTTCAGCTATGCCCATCTTTACATGTCAATTGATGATAGCACTAGAGTGTATTCAGATGTATACCACTGGGTGATCTTTAAATTATTATACTTCATTGGGCACGCATTGGAAATTCTTGATATCGTATATTTAAACTACTGCATGTGGTGTTCTGAGTTCTGTCAGAAATCAGATTGAGATTGTCATGTGATGTTGAGAGTAAGCGTTCAACCACCTTTTCATGGTGTGAATTTCTGGACGACTTCAGCCACATATGGTAAATCCATCAATATTTCTATGGTAACGTAGATGGAATAGTAAATATGGTGTTATAATTATCTCTGTTGCTTGAGCATGATGAAGTGATGAGTAATAGATGTCTTTCCAAAGGTTAAGTGCACTTAAGTATAATTGCATTACTGTAAATTTAGATATTGAACTGTACTGTTCGCTTTGTTCAGATTACTTTCAGAAGGGATTTGAAATGGTGCCCCACATTTATTAAGTTGAAGAAACTATTTCTGGATGATTGGTGCGTGGGAGCTGACCTCCGTGGACTAGTTTGCATGCTTGAGCATTCACCGATTCTCGAGAAGCTGACACTTCAATTGCGTAAGGTATATTTTTGTAATGCTAAAATATTCCATACGATCTATAAATAGCCACTGCTGTAGTGATTTTTTCACGCATGATTGATATCTTATGCATGTTGGGGAAATACTTTTGACTACTACAGGGACCTGAACGCACTTTGGAAAGGGAGGAGAATTATGGTCTGATGGAGAAATCAGCCTCTGTATCAGAGCACCTTAAGATGATCACTGTGAAAAGGTTGATCAGAGAGTCTCCAGAATTTTGAAGTTCTTGAGTACATTTGGCATAGATATTACTATCAAAAGGAATGGAGAGATGTAAGCTAACTATTGACTCTCTTCACAGTTTGTGTATTTTGAAATTAACTTTATATATGTTTGAGTGAAAATATTTCCTAAATTATGAATAGAAATATTATGTTCAGTTTTTTTTAGAAAAAAAAATATATGTATCTAGTGGCCCTAAAGGGCGACGACCGCGAGGCGGCGAGGGCGGCCGTCGCCGAGCTGTGCGGCCACGCCGCGCCCTTCAGCGGCGTCCGCCGGTTCCCTGCAGGCGAGGTCGCCGAGCTGCGGCCACGCTGCGCCCTTCAGCGGCGTCGGCATTTGACCGAACACCCTAAGGGCGTCGGCGTTCAGCAGGCGGCAACGGCGAGGCGGCGTCGCGTCTGGTCGTCTGGGCGTCTAGCTGGGCGTCGCGTCTGCGCGAGGCGGCGTCGGCGAGGCTCGGCGAGGCGGTGTCGGCAAAGCGGCGTCGGCGAGGCGGCCTCGGTGAGGGCGCGCGTCGGCGAGGGCGGCATCGGCGAGCGGAGGGAGCGGAGGAAAAAAGGCCGGGGGGCGGAGGACTTACCTACGGCGGCGGCGGCGGCTGCGACGGCGGCTGCGACGGCGAGGCTGCGAACGGCGAGGTCGCGCGCGAGGCTGCGGCTATGCGAACGGCGAGGTGGCGCGCGGAAGACGAAGAAGAATGGGGGAAATTTTGCCCCGCGCCGGTAAGTTCTACTAGGATAGCCCTTTGGTACCGGTTGGTACCACCAACCGGTACGAACCAACCGGTACCAAAGGTATTTTTGTTGTTTTCTTTTTCTTTTGCTGTTTTCTTTTCTTTTGCTGTTTTCTTTTCTGTTTCTTTTTTACTTTTCTGTTTCTTTTTTACTTTTCTGTTTCTTTTTCTTTTCTTTTCTTTTCTTTCCTTTTCTTTTCTATTTTTTTTCTTTCCTTTTCTTTTCTATTTCTTTTTTTACTTTTCTGTTTCTTTTTACTTTTCTGTTTCTTTTTCTTTTATTTTCTATTTCTTTTCTTTTTATTATTTTCTATTGCTTTTCTTTTTCTTTTCTATTTTTTTCTTTCCTTTCTTTTTCTGTTTCTTTTTTACTTTTCTGTTTCTTTTTACTTTTCTGTTTCTTTTTCTTTTCTTTTCTTTCCTTTACTCCCGCCACGACGCCGTCCGCGCGGGAAAGTTTCCCGCCACGTACGACGTCGCGCGGGAAACTTTCCCGCCACGACGACGCGCGTGGGAGAAAAAAGGCGGGAAAGAAAGGGTGGGAATAAAATTTTATTACGAGTGAATTCGAATTAAAAGTACATAGCTTAACTGAAAATTAAAGATACATGGCCAAATTCTACTGTTGGAGTCATTCAGTCATACTCGTGCCTAGCCCTGTAGTAGTCGCCATTGTAGTCGTCGTAGTCGCCGTCATCATCGTCGCTGGCATCGGGGTCGCGGTACTCGAACGTCGGCGGGTGAGCACGCGTGGGCTGGGACTGAGGGTAGCGCAGGCGGGGGCCACGGTAGGCCATGACGCCCTGGAGAGTCCGGCCGCGCCACCACAGCCGACGGCCGGCCTCGTTGAAGTTCGGAGGAGGCGGGCCGCCCTCCTCGTGCCTGGCAAGCGCCCTCTCACGCCGATTGATGAAGAAGCTTTCCCAAGTTGGGCTGTAGTCGGGATGCCACTGGGGATTCCTCCGCTGCTCTGGCGTGAGCTCGAAGTAGTAGTGGTTCGTGATGGCCATCTCGCGCGCCACACCTAGAGGGACTGGAGGGACCGGTACGCCTCCGACGCTTAGCAACCAGCCGGTCGGGACGCGGTAGCCCGGCGGGCAGGGGTAGTTCGAGGCGCAAAGCGCCTCCGCCTCCTGGGGGTTAGAGATGCGATGGAAGCCATGGGAGAGAATGATGAGGTTTGCAGATATGAGTCTAGATGTGATATGTAAATGGTGGCCAAGCCTACATATATATAGTGAAAAAATGGCGGGAAGACAAAGGCGGGAACCGGTGGAAAGCGCGGGAAGAAAATAGGCGGGAAGACAGAGGCAAACCTTTAGTACCGGTTGGTGGGTGCAACCGGTACTAAAGCTGTCGGCAGGATAAGGACGCCCTGCTCGATGAGATAAAGTATGTAGCGCACGACGCCCTATCGGTGGGATAAGGACGCGTGGGTAACCTTTAGTACCGGTTGGTGGGTGCAACCGGTACTAAAGCTGTCGGCAGGATAAGGACGCCCTGCTCGATGAGATAAAGTATGTAGCGCACGACGCCCTGTCGGTGGGATAAGGACGCGTGGGTAACCTTTAGTACCGGTTGGTGGGTGCAACCGATACTAAAGCTGTCGGCGGGATAAGGACGCTCTGCTCGATGAGCTAAAGTATGTAGCGCACGACGCCCTGTCGGTGGGATAAGGACGCGTGGGTAACCTTTAGTACCGGTTGGTGGGTGCAACCGGTACTAAAGCTGTCGGCAGGATAAGGACGCTCTGCCTATAAAAGGAGCATCGATACACCATGGGAAGCAGCTCAACAAGCCAACATGGATGGAGAGTTTCATCACCATGGATGGAGGAAAGGGTTGGGAAATCTCCCGTGGCGGAACTTGTCGAAGATGCCCTTGGTGCACACGCCCTATGGCATCTTCGGAAGTTCCGCCTCGGAAAAATTTCCCTGCAAGCCCGTGGAAGACTCCATCTCCTCTAACAATGTTGGGGAAAGGGTTGGGAAATCTCCCGTGGCGGAACTTGTCGAAGATGCCCTTGGTGCACACGCCCTATGGCATCTTCGGATGTTCCGCCTCGGAAAAATTTCCCTGCAAGCCCGTGGAAGACTCCATCTCCTCTGACAATGTTGGGGAAAGGGTTGGGAAATCTCCCGTGGCGGAACTTGTCGAAGATGCCCTTGGTGCACACGCCCTATGGCATCTTCGGAAGTTCCGCCTCGAAATTTTTTTCCTGCAAGCCCGTGGAAGACTCCATCTCCTCTAACAATGTTGCGGAAAGGGTTGGGAAATCTCCCGTGGCGGAACTTCTCGAATATGCCCTTGGTGCACATGCCCTATATATGGCATATTCGGAAGTTCCGCCTCGGAAAAATTTCCCTGCAAGCCCGTGAAAGCTACTTAACTAGTAAAACAAGCCAACCATCTCCATTGTTAATATCTTACATACAGTAACATCATTACACAAAAGTGATTTCCATATTGAGATACACAAGTTATGATCCCTATATGTAGCTAGCTAGTCTTCTGAGTTTTCTTCGTCCGTTTCCCTTTCTTCTTACTGCGACGCAACCATGGACAATCTTCATTGTTTAAGATGATGCTTGGGTCAATTTTTACCTTGAAGGGTGGAATATCGTCAAACTTATTATAATCTTCTGACATGTCTGTCTTGTCCTCTATTCCCACGATGTTTCTTTTTCCTGAAAGAACTATGTGCCGCTTTGGCTCATCGTATGATGTGTCCTCTTGCCTTTCTTTTCTTTTTTTCGGTTTGCTAGACATATCCTTCACATAAAAAACCTGAGCCACTTCACTGGCTAGGACGAATGGTTCGGTGTCGTACCCTAGATTCTTGAAATCCACTATAGTCATTCCGTACTGCGGGTCTACCTGTACCCTGTCTTTCAGGTTGAACCATTTGCACCGGAACAAAGGGACCTTGAAATTAGGTCCATAGTCAAGTTCCCATATCTCCTCTATGTACCCATAATATGTGACCTTGTTCCCATTGCCATCTTCTGCATCAAAGCGGACACCACTGTTTTGGTTGGTGCTCTTTTTGTCTTGGGCGAAAGTGTAAAATGTGTTCCCATTAATCTCGTACCCTTGAAAAGTCGATATAGTAGAAGATGGTTGCTTGGCCAACAAGTACAGCTGCTCGTCATCGGTGACATTCATGAGACGTGTTTGCAACCAACCGCCGAAAGTCTTCATGTGTTCTCCATCAATCCAATCTTCACGTTGCTCCGGGTATTTAGAGCGTAAGATCTCCTTGTGTTCCTCTTTGTACGGAGCCACCAAGATGGAATTATGTAGAACTGTGTAGTGTGCTTGAGTGAAAGAATGCCCGTCCATACACGTTGCTGATTTCTTTCCTAGCGTGCCTTTTCCACGCAGTCTCCCCTCATAGCGCGATTCAGGAACACCGATCGGCTTAAGGTCATGAATAAAGTCAACACAAAACTCAATGACCTCCTCTGTTCCATAGCCCTTGGAGATGCTTCCTTCTGGCCTAGCACGGTTATGAACGTACTTCTTTAAGACTCCCATGAATCTCTCAAAGGGGAACATGTTGTGTAGAAATACAGGACCGAGAACGCCAATCTCTTCGACCAGGTGAACTAGGAGATGTGTCATAATATTGAAGAAGGATGGTGGGAACACCAACTCAAAGCTGACTAGACATTGGACCACATCCTTCTGTAAATTTTGTAGAGTAAGTGGATTGATCACCTTCTGAGAAATTGCATTGAGGAACGCACATAGCTTCACAATGGGTACTCGAACATTTTCCGGCAGAAGCCCCCTCAATGCAACCGGAAGTAATTGTGTCATAATCACGTGGCAGTCATGAGACTTAAGGTTTTGAAACTTTTTCTCCGACATGTTTATTATTCCCTTTATATTCGACGAGAAGCCAGACGGGACCTTGATGCTACTCAGGACTTCAAAAAAGATCTCCTTCTCCTCTTTGGTAAGAGCGTGGTAGCGGGACCTTGATACTTCTCTGGATTCAGGTTGTTTCCTTCGTGGATACTTTGCTGGTCCTGCCGTGCGTCCGGTGTATCTTTTGTCTTCCCATACACGCCCAAGAAGTTTAGCAGGTTCACGCAAAGATTTTTCGTCACGTGCATCACGTCGATTGCAGAGTGAACCTCTAAGAATTTCCAGTAGGGTAGCTCCCAAAATATCGACTTCTTCTTACACATGGGTACGTGTCCGTCAACATCATGCGGAACAGATTGTCCGCCGGGACCCTTTCCAAAGATCACTTTTAAATCCTTGACCATATCATATATAACTTCCCCCGATGGGCGGGTAGGCTTCGTTCGGTTATCCGCCTCACCTCCGAAATGCTTTCCTCTCTTTCTTACGTGATGTTGTTTTGGAAGAAATCGACGATGCCCTGTACACATTCTTGTTTCCCAAATAATTAATCAGGTCTCACCTAAACAAAGGTGTGCATGCATTGTATCCCTTGTTTGACTGCCCTATGTTACCAAGAGCAGGCCAATCATTGATGGTTACAAATAACAACGCTCGTAGGTTAAATTCCTTTTGTTCGTGCTCATCCCACACAGGTACACCTTCGTCACGCCACAACTCTAAAAGTTCTTCAACCAATGGCCTCAGGTACACATCAATGTCGTTGCCGGGTTGCTTCGGGCCCTGGATGAGCACTGGCATCATAATGAACTTCCGCTTCATGCACAACCAAGGAGGAAGGTGATAGATACATAGAGTCACTGGCCAGTGCTATGGACTGAGCTCTGCTCCCGAAAGGATTAAAGCCATCTGTACTTAGACCAAATCTTAAGTTCCTTGCGTCATCTGAAAATGACTTGAACTCTCTGTCGATTTTTCTCCACTGCGACCCGTCAGCGGGGTGTCTCAGCATCACATCTTTCTTACGATCCTCTTTGTGCCATCGCAACAACTTGGCATGCTCTTTGTTCTGGAACAAACGTTTCAACCGTGGTATTATAGGAGCATACCACATCACCTTCGCAGGAACCCTCTTCCTGGGGGTGGACTCACCCTCAACATCGCCAGGGTCATCTCGCCTGATCTTATACCTCAATGCACTACATACCGGGCATGCATTCAAATTCTCGTACTCCCCGCGGTAGAGGATGCAGTCATTGATGCATGCATGTATCTTCTGCACCTCTAATCCTAGAGGGCAGACAACCTTCTTTGCTTCGTACGTGCTAGAGGGCAACACGTTCTCCCCACGAAGCATCTTCTTTATTATTTTCAGCAACTTTTCAAATCCCTTGTCAGAAGTACCATTCTCTGCCTTCCACTGCAGCAATTCCAGCGTGGTACCCAACTTTTTCTGACCATTTTCGCAATTTGGGTACAATAGTTTGTTGTGATCCTCTAACATTTTCTCCAACTTCAACCTCTCCTTTTCATTTCCGCAGTTCATCTTCGCATCAAGAATGGCCCGACCCAAATCGTCATCCGGGTCATCAAAAATCGGCTCATCGAAAATGTGCTCTTCTTTAGCTTCGTCTTCCCCCATTCTACTACCACCGTCTTCAGTGAATAAGGAATAGTTGTCACTATCATCTTCTTCTTCGTTGTCTTCCAATATAACCCCTTTTTCTCCGTGCTTGGTCCAACAATTATAGCTGGGCATGAAACCGTTCTCCAGCAGGTGGACGTGAAGGGTCTTCGAGGTAGAGTAATCCTTCATATTCTTACAGGAACTACATGGACAATACATGAAACCATTCGACCTTTGTTTGCCTCAGCCACGTTGAGAAAATAATGCATGCCATTAATGAACTCGGGATGGCACCGGTCACCGTACATCCATTGTCGACTCATCTGCATTTTATATGTATATCAAAAATCATTAAATACACAACATCATGGATATATGAGTGACCAACTTAATTAATATTCAAGTTCATCACATAAAACTAATTGTTTTTTTATAAAAAAGAAGAGGGGCTCACCGAGGTGGTACCGTGCCGGCTAGGGGACGAAGCTGGCGATCAACAGCGGTAAGGACGGGGATGATACTAATTAAAACCTACAAAACATACCATAATTTCAGCTCAAATTGCATATAAAAAAATAAAATCACTAACTTAGGCATTTCATCGAACACCTTGCTTGCACTAGAAAAATAGTACGAGTTAAAACTACCAAAGAAATGAGCTAAATTAGGAACGCCAGAAGGAAGGATGATATTGCTAACCCTTGGATAGATGTATGCCGTTAATCTTGTTAAAATGGTGGAGAAAAATGAAGATTATTGGAGTGTGAGAGGTGCAAAATATTTGGAAATGTGAGAGGAGGAGAAGGAGAATGAGATGTGCAGGGGGTCGGGCGCGCGGCTGCGTGTTCATATAGGGCACAGACCCTTTAGTACCGGTTCCTTACCCGAACCGGTACTAAAGGTGAAACCCTGGCCCCACCACCGCCTGGAATCTGGGCTCAAACCCTTTAATACCGGTTCGTGTTACCAACCGGTATTAAAGGTCCATAACGAACCGGTATTGATGTCCCACGCACGGAACCGGTATTAATGCCGCCTTTAGTACCGGTTCGTAAGGGAACCGGTACTAAAGACTTAGATGGATGAGAGGTTTTCTACTAGTGGTGGAGCCAAAAAAACTCCAGAAAATCTTCGGTCTGGGTTGGTGTCTCCAACCGAAACTAAAGAAGGACTAAAGAGGACTAAAGGATAGACCTTTAGTCCTGATTGGGAACACCAACCGAGAGTAAATATGCTTGCACTGAGGGGGTCTACTGCAACCCCTTTAATTTCGGTTGGTCTCTCTAACCAGAACTAAAGATCCCGTTTAAACTCGAACTAAAGCCGTGCGGCCGTTGGAACAGAAATTATTACGTACACTAATATCTATTCCAAACATGGTCGAGACTAATACCCGAGCAGTTTCGAACAAAAGACCTATTTTTTAATGCTGACACTTTGTTAGGGCAACCAGGAAACGGGATCGCCTGCTCCTGTCCGGCCATGGCAGCCGGGATCAAGTGAGCCGCTGCGGCAAGGGGAATTGGGAAAAGCTTGGAAGGGCCGTATAAAACTCCAATGTGGAAAACCAGTATTTTTTTTCTTTCTCAAAACAGCGGCGCAACAAGGCGTGCAACGAGATGTATGGGCTCCACACTCCACTGGTTGGACTTACCACAAGCCGACACCCAAAGATCGTATGGTTTGCTCTCTGCGTCTCACTCTATTTAAGCCACTTGTCAGAGGAAATCCAACTATATATCGATATCATCCGACTTCTTTTTGAACAACAATATCATCCGATTGCACTTCTCTTAAAAAAGGCATTTGCATCTGACATCTGCGACAACATGGTATCAATAGACAATAGCTTGTCGAAATGAGCATGAAGCAACAACATGTCTAGTATCTATCTCTACCTCTATATCTACTACCTAAAAAGAACGAGAGGGGTCCATTTTCCGCCACTACGTTTGCTCCTTCAACCGTCGTCCTTTGCTTCTTGCGCTTTCTTGGTGAAACCTTTCATTCTCCCTCAGACCCACCCACCCCACACGACAGCATCCTCTCTCAGTCATGTCCTCTCTTCCCAGCACCACCGCTGCCACCCCGTCAATGTCCATCTCCACAGCCGCCCCCCTCGATCCGCAACACCACCGCCGCCACCCTTTCAATCTCCATCTCCACCACCGCCATTTCGATCCGTAGCACCACCGCTACCCCTTTGATCCGTAGCACCACCGCCGCCACCCCCCATCAATCTAAATCTCCACCAGAGTCCCGTCGGTCGGCAACACCACCGACGCCCCTGCAGCACCACCACGGCTTAGACTAAACCCTTGTACCCCCTTACCACTACCGCCACCCCCTCAATTACCATCTCCACCGACACCCCCTCGATCTGCAACACTACCGCTCCCTAGACTGAGTCCATGTACAACCGTTGCCGTCCCGCTTTTCAAATCATCTGTGCAGACATTGGCACCGGTCGGGTCTTGGGCCTCCTACCGCCCCAGCTTCTGCCCACCCATGTTTCATATCATATTCTTGGTAACTCTAAGTCCTACTAAGAGCTTGCAGGATTCCCTCCAAAGTACTGACCGGTACCTAGTAAGCGTCCATTAGATCTCCGACTGCCGGTGAGCCCTTATTTTCACAGCCACCTCTTAAACATGTCCGCAATGTAGGTTACCACTGACCGAATTTCGCTTGTCGAATATACATAGTCATTCCTATCCAATACGCTATGACAGGCTCATAACCTGCAGTAGTCTGCGTGGTATGTGTTGGGCTTGGGAGATAGACTTAATTTCTGGGTGGATCGTTTTCATCGCGGCCAGCGGGCAATGTGGTGAGATGGACATGTAAGGAAAACATTTAGATGTGGCTACACGGTAGGTCCCTCATGTAAGAAACTAGTCAAACCAGACGGCAGTGAAGCTCATGCAACAAGAGAACAGAACCAGCAAGGGGAAACCTAGTCACGCAAAATGTACATTGTAGACACTAGGCAGTGAAACTCCCACGGAAAGGTTATAAACCTGAGGCTCACACCATCCAAAGACAGAGAGATTGAGACTACAGTTTGGTCTACAGCTGTACCTTCTTCCTCCACCATGGCTACGATGTGGGCTCTGGTAATTGCCCACCTCCTTGTACTGCTCCCACTCCTGCAGGCCTCCGTCGAGTTCGAGCTCCACGGCAACGTCTACCCTGATGGGTACGCAGTTCTTGTCCCATTATATTGTTAGATTAGATGACGTAAGAAACTCAGTCCTTGAGTTCCATGATACACATGTCCACCCTCCTAACTTGGATCACTACCTCTTTTTTTTTTGTCTTCACAAGCGTTTCTGCAGAGGATCATCCATCCTCATTGAACGAAATAATAACCGTTTCCTCCATTGTCTTCTAATAATGCGCGTACGCATTAATGTGTGAAAAAATATAGGCTGCGGTTTTGACCCTTATCCATGACTTATATGAACTCTCCTTTCATCAATTGATTTGCATGCAAGTCTCAGCATTTTTTTCTTGAATTCGTATGCAAGTTACAAGTCTTTTCCTCTAACTCTGATCTTGCTGCCTCTCATCGTTTTAATTCCCAATTTCTTCCGAGAATTGCATTTTTTGTTGTGCATGCAAGTTCTGTGCATCAACTTCCACTAATGCCGCATCTGACACGCTTTTGCTGCCTGTGGCTGTGTATGTATGTACGTGTAGCTACTTCTACGTTGTCATGAACGTTGGGGAACCCGCGAAGCCCTACTTCCTGGACGTCGACACTGGCAGCCCCGTCACATGGCTGGAGTGTGACTTCCCCTGCCAGAGCCCCAAACATGTACTCTAGCTAAGTCATTACATTTCAAATCTTAGAATCTCACCCAGTTAACATGACTTATCACCTTTTCGCGCAAAACAAAAAAGACTTATCACCTTCTGAACGTAGCTCTTTGTATATATCCCAACGTATTAGCTGCAGTTCCACTTTTTGGTCCTCACATGAAATCGACTTGTTACAGGGGCCAAACGACATGTACAAGCCAGGACCGAGCAACATGGTGTCCTGTGAAGACGACCGCTGCGTCGCGGTGCACAAGGACCTGCGCGTCGTGCACGACTGCAGTAAGAACCCAGATCGATGCGACTACAAGGTACGATATGTGGAGGAGTCATCCACAGGCGTGCTCCTCGCAGACAAGTTCTCCCTCCCAACAAGCATTGAGAACCGACCCAACCTCGCGTTCGGGTAGGCGATCGAGCCCATGTCACGCGATTGCCTTCCTGCGTTCAAGCGTATATTAACATTGTGTTGCATGATTCGGTTCTTGGGTGCAGCTGTGGTTACAACCAAAAAGGTGGCCAAGATCAGGCGATCCCGTTGGACGGTGTCCTCGGCATCTCCGGGGGAACGGGTGACTTCACCTCGCAGCTAAAGCAGCAAGGGATTATCACCGAGAATGTCGTGGGCCATTGCATCAGCATCTATGGCGGTGGCTTCCTCTTCTTTGGGGGCGACAGCAACATGGTGCCCACTTCCGGTATAACCTGGCTTCCCATGGCTCAGAGAACCGGGTAACTCAGCATAACACTCAAGTACGTATAAAGGGGTATCTGGCTTCACACATTTCATGGCAATACATTTCCTTCATTTCCCTTTCAGGACTTACTACACACCTGGCGAAGCAACACTGAACCTCAATGTGCAACAGGAATACCCGGTGAGCATGAAACCAATGAGGACAATCTTTGACAGCGGTACCACATATACCTACGTGCATATGACCACATACGCTCGCCTTATTAACGCGGTATGTTTCACTTCACAGCTAGCGCACATATGCCAATGCCCCTACATTTGAATAGAGTGGTTACAACACCAGAATGAACATAGAAACTAGCAAACTAGACATGTCATTTGGATCATGCAGGTTGGGATCACTCTCCAGAGTTCGTCACTTAAAAGAGTGTATGATACTGCGCTGCCTGTATGCTGGAAAGACATAGAGCCAATTCGATCCATTGACGACGTCAAGAATAAATTCCAGCCACTTGATCTGACCTTTGGCCATGGTGACAACCAGGTCACCCTGGAGATCCCTCCAGAAAACTATATTATTGTCTCGGTAAACCTTGGAGCGGTGACTCCACACAGACTATTAGAGTGAATCGACGGAAGATCATTTTGCTAATATATCCACATTTTTTATATTGTAGGAAAGCGGGAATGTGTGCTTGGGCATCCTCAATGGATCACAGAAAGGTCTGCAGGAACTGAACCTAATTGGAGGTCTGAAGTTCAGATAAAGATTTTCCCTAAGAAAACTGTGAGTCCATGCTTCTTTTTAATGATTCCCTCATCGGTTTTCTGTTCTTCAGGTATTGCAATGCAAAATCATATAGTGATATATGATAATGAGAGAGAACATATCGGGTGGGTCCGCTCGTCATGCGATGGAATGCCGGGTCATGCGCCTCTCATCGGGTCACGTCTCTGAATGAAGTTTGCGTTGAGATGCTGTGGGATATAGAAGATAGATGGAAGTAGAACTGAGATAATACCTTCACGAGAATTAAGAGCTTTCATCAGAGTGTTTTTCACGCGTGTTCCAGCCAGGGATTTGGTTACCGGATGAAATACCGCGGTTACCGGCCGGTAACCGGAATTCTCAGTCCCCTCCGGTAAATGCACTTATCGGCCAAAAAATCTCGATCTACTTAAATTTGGTTTTAATTTAGATTGGTTGGTTAATCCGACCTGAACCGTACGTGTTCCTTCTCCACTATAACAACATGCCTCAACTTATTTGTCCGATTCACTTCCTTCTCCTCTAAATCTTATTTTTAAAATATTTAGATATTTTTCAGTTTGAAAGTCAAATTTTGTTTGAGAATCTCGTTCGGTATTTGACCGGTTATCTCCGGTTACCAAAAATCTCAGTCCCCTCCGAGATTTGTTTTTTAAACCGGTATCCAAAACCTTGGTTCCAGCCAAGTTACTCCGTGAATGTTGTGGTGTAAGTAGCAAATACACACGCTATATGACAGTGCATGACCATAACATTAGTAAATGGACATCACAAACGCATTCACTCAAACCTCAGCACAAAACAGGAAAAAAGAGAAGCGCAAGTCAACGCACAGATTTACATCTATATATATATATAATTTCCGTGGTTAGCAGTCGTTGTTCCTCAAATAATATCCCAAAGTCAGCTAAGACGCTTCTTTGTTTTGCCTATTCCACATCATGGTTTCTTCTCCTACATGATTAACTGGACATAGTTGGTGCACCCCTAAGAGGCCAGCTCCAAACTAATGTCCAATGTCTACAATGCATAGCCAAAAAATACTCCAAAGGCTACAATACCCTGTTGCGGAGCGTGGCAACCTCCAAGGGCAGGTCGTTGGGAGGCAGGCGACAGCGGGACAGGGGATGGCCTTGCTCCACACGGAGCTATCCTGGCATCGGCATGTGTATAAAGCTTGCCAGGGGTCCACTCATCCCATCTAGGGAATGGGGCATTTCCCATTTCGTCAAACACCTAGCGCATGGTGATCGGCACAAACCGATGTGAGGTTGGAGTTGTGAACTTGCGATGCACTGAACTACTGAAGCGTTGTGGACAGTGGGTAATCCAGAGGGACGGACGTACACCGCCGGCAAAATGACGTGGAGCCTCCGAGAGGTTCTCGGGGCACCCACTTGCAGCAGCGTGTCCCCTTCATGGAGAACGGATGTAACCGGCATCCCACCATTGGCATTGCCGGAAAAGGATTACTGCTCGTCGGCTATGACCAGGGCATACAGAAATGGCGGAGCCCCACATGACAAGCAGCGCAAAGCACATTTCTGAAAATTAGAGAACCTCTAGCAGATTCGTGAAAATTATCTTATCCTACAAATTGCCAGTATAAGGCCGATCGAGCATAGCGCAAACTGGCCAGCATCGAAGGCTCGAAGCACAAACTGCTGCTGCATGACCAGCATAGCTGCTAACAAATCCGTGCCAAGCGAGATACCATTGCCAATGTTTAAGGCTATATATAAGCCATATGTGTGAAAAACAAAACTTACTAATGTAAGAGACCTGGCAAAATAAACTAGCATATGGATGCTTGCTTTGGATCTTCCACCAGAAACTGTCACAAGAATAGTGCAGGGCATGTACATCCATTGGTCCAACTAACTACATCGGAAGGTATAATCCACATTAACTTTTGCCTGGTTGAAACTAGACGGAAGATATGCAATCCCATTGCAAATCTTCTGTTAGTATATTTCACTTCTCCAATCATACCACTTGGTGTGCTTCCAATGAATCTTCGTATGAAATTAAGACATGAAATCCCAGACATCAAAGTAGAGTAATTATTCCAGCCTTAATAAATTTGCATCGGCAAAGTTTCCTGTGCACAAGACAGCAACAAGCTTCAGCCTTGCACTCCTGACTGCTCACACAGTGTAGTACATCTATCAACAGTCATAAGTTCCTTGCCACCTCTTCAAGCAGAATACTTGTTGACAGGGACGAAGCTAGAAAAATAATCTGCTGGTGTCAGCCTTTGTATCACTGGTGTCATCCTTATTGACAAACAAGAATTACTTCAAAATTAATGAAGGATTTTCACATTTCATTGGTGTCAGCTGACACCACTACCATGCATGTAGCTCCATCCCTGCTTGTTGAACACTGGACATGTTTCTGGCCCAAGCCCATGTATGTGCTGACCTATAAAAGGAGGGAGCTGGAGGAGAGCTAACCCTAAGAGAGAAGAAACCACACCAGCCGCCAGGGACCAAAAAAGATGAGGTGAGCTGCTGCTCCAACATGGTAACAGAGCAAGGCGACAGTTGGGCCTGAAGAGAAGCCGGTTCAGGCAGGGAACACCAGTGGTTCTGCGCGGTGGAGAGGAGACGAGGTGGTGCTGCGTGCAAGGGGAAGGAGAAGGACAAGCTGGACTGTGGTTCTTGTTGCTGCGTGCAGCTGCTTGTCCAGGAGTGAAGCAGGGGTGGTGGTTTCTCAAGTTGTGTGTGCCTGCTGCTGGTGAAAGGAGGTTGCTGGTAAGCATGCCCCGAAGTTGTTTGTTGTTTTTGCTGGGTGAATGTGAGAGTGAAGATGGGTGAGTCCAAAGGCCTTGCGGAGGCTCTCGAGAATCTAACGCTATTTCTCTCAAAAGGGGTGGCTCTGAGGCCATTGTTCCCCGACAAGAAGTGGTTCAGAAGATTGACCTGTCACCCACGGACATCAAGCTAGAGGGGGTTAATGTAACACCCCAAATTTCAAAACAAAGAGAAAATGAATTTCCTTTTTCCAAAAATGAGAACCAACAAAAACTTTTCTTAAATAGAGTGCTATGCTTAGTGCTCATACCTATTCCTTGTGTTTTTGCCATGATGAGTGTTATTATGCTTATGTGATAAAATCTAAAACCCTAAAGTGATCAAGTGAAGATCACAAACCAAATAAAATTAAAAGAGAAAGAAATCAAATAAGAAAAACCCTAAATCTTAACCTTCTCAAAAATCATGTAGATCTATTTTGAGAAACCCAAAATAAAAGAAAAGACATATGTGGGCATGTAGCCCCAATGTGTAAATTTTGAACTCTACCTTTCTTACTTTGCTAAATGGTGGTGAACCATTGCAAAACTTACTAAACCCTAAACCTCATCCCTCTTGTCATCAATCTTTGAAAAAAAACAAAATAAAAGGAAAAGATCTTATTTAAGAAAAAGGCATATGCAAGCCTATGGCTACTTTTTGAAAATGATGAGCTTTGCTTTGTCTACCTTGAGTAGATGAATTGAAATACCTCCACACACTCAACAAAGCACTTACCAACCAATTCAAGTAAGAAACAAAATAAAATCAAACATATGCATAGAGGCATATGTGGCACTTAGCCAAATTATCAAATCTTGACCTAGCCACTTCCATTGCCTCAAAATGGTTTGAACCTTTCACCTAACTCAATCTAACACCAAATAAACCTCACTCTTGTCAAAATTAAGCAAAGAAAAATAAAAGATTAAAAGTTATAATTTCACAAAACCCTCACATATGGTTTATGCCATTTTTCTAAATCTTTGACCTAGACCATTTTGGTCTTCACCATTAGTTGTAATATGATACTATACACTTATTACAACTTTTGGAATCAAAGAAACACAATTCAAATCATTTTCAAACTCAAATTTTGATCACATGTGATAATGGTCAAATCTGCCATTTATATTCTGGTCACTACTTTGAGCCTCTCTATTTCAAATTTTTCAAACTAAACTTTGCCAAATCTTTGCACCTCATCCAAGAGCACATCAAGGTGAACAACTTTTGTAAAGACCACCATGTCAAATCCATCCTAGATCAAATTCTATGCTCCTCCAAAGTTGGAACTTTTTATCATATGCAACAATCTCACACTTAGCAAATTTTGCAATACTTCGAATTTGGAAATTCCACCACCACCTCTCATCTTCTCTGGTCATTTACAACAAAACTAAACACACACATTTCAAATTGTGCAACCTTTTGAACTCACTCAAAATTGGACAAAATATACAAAATTTCAATTATGGAACTATTTGACACTATTTCAAATAGTGTCCTATCTAACCCTAACCTGCCCCAAATCTCTCTCTCTGGTCCCCTTGACTTCTCTCACCCTAGCCCATGCATAGCAACCCTAAGAGGGGGGCCAAAACCACCATGGACATGGCCATGCCGGCCATGCCACACATGGCACTCCCCTCTCCCTTCTCTTCCTCCCCAGCCCTGTCCACCATGCCCATTGGCGCCACCTAGCTCCTCTACACACGCCTACACCAGCCCTGGTCGAGGAAGAGGCCGACAGCCGCCAGAACACGCACGCTCAGGAACGGCCACGGCATGCCGAGGACGTCGCCCGTGGACATGCCCTGGCCACGCGCCGCCCCATCCCTCTGCGCCACCCCCGGACCCCCAGGCTACACGTCGAGCATCGCCACCATCCCTGCAACCCGCCAGACACGCTCCAAGGCTCGCGCAAGCTCTGTCGCCGACAACCACCTCGCCGTTTCTTTCGCGCCCGTGCCGCCAGGACTCGTCGTCGCGCTAGCTCGCCAGGCCGTCCCCCACCTCATTCTCTAGCTCCCTAGCACCGCCTGGACGCCGCCTAGCTCGCGCTGACGTCGCCGACCCACTTCCTTCGCCGGAGTTGCCGTGCCACTGTCACCCTCGCCGCACACCCCACGGCCACCTCGCGTCCTATAAATACAACCTTCCCCGTGCCCAACTCTTCACACCAACATTGCTCCCCTCTCTCTTCTCAAGCTCCTCGTCCACTCCTCTCACTCGATTAGCCACCGGAGTCGTCCAATTTCGTCACCCGAGCCCGCGGGGGTGCTGAGATCACCGCCGTCGAATTAGGCCACCATCGGAGACGCCGCCGGTACCAGCTGCTTCCCCTTCCTCGACAACATCGTCGTCGCACGTCGCCGACCCTCGCCGGAGCTCCAGCTCGCCGCCGACCCCCTACCTCCGCCGCGGTAGCAAGCCCTTCTCCTCGACGGAGACGACACGCCTCGACCGTCCGATCGCCAGCTAATCCTACGCCCTCTTTAAATCATATCGTTTCGGTAAGTACCCTCACTGACATGCGGGCCCCTCTGTCAGGAGGCCCGTGGCGTGTGAAACGTTACTGGGCTGGCCCCCTGGCGTTTTAAACATTTTGGCCCACTCCATTTCCCGCCTAAGCCCATCTATTCAAATCTGGTTAAATAATTTGGCAGAAATTTAAATACTTGTCCTGTTTTAGAAATTAAATAGTTTCAATTCTACCCTACCAAATTTGATGAATTTTAGGTTTTTGGAAAGCTTGTAAAAATATCTATCCAACCCCACTGGTCCCACTTCAAAAATCTGTTGTAGAATTAATCTGATAAAAAGAAGAAGGCAGGGACTTTTCCATATTCAAATAATTACTAAAAATCAACCAAAATAGATATTAAGTTAATTCCAACTCCAATAGCTCACATTTGACTTACACTATTTGTTTCTGCAAGAAAAGGATGTGGTCATTTTTCATGATCATGCCCTAGTTTAATTAATGGGCAATATGGCTAGTTTATTTAAGTGATATTGTCCAAAACTATTATGTAAATTATATGAAGTGTTTCACTTCATTTAAATCTTGTCCCAAATACTTTCATATGAAGTATTGACCCCTGGTCAAATACTCTCAAATGAAATGCTTGGTGAATTTAAATCATAATAGGCATTATTAAATGGTATGAGGTATTCCTCATTTAAATCAATTCCTCAAATGATGATGATGAATGGTTGACTTATGTCAACATGATTTCATGTATAATTGTTTGAGGAAATTAAATCTTAAGAAGATTCAATGAGAGGAAATTATTTCTCAAAAACTATATGGAAACTATCATTTACATATATAAGGAGAGAAGTTATTCTCTAACACTAAGTAAGAAACCCTAGATTAATTTTAAGTAGCAATGTTAAGTAATGATGCTAGATCATTTGGAGTGAGCCATTAAGGCTAATTAAGGATACTTAAGTATTGTTTGGTGATTGTATCCTCGTATTCGTATATAGACGCTAGTGCCGGAGAATACCAGGAAGAGGAAGGATTCTACCCAGAAGAAGAAGAGCACTTTGACCACCTCAACAACCAAGGCAAGCTAACACCAATGCAAGCTAGACTATTGCAAGTTATAATGTTGCAAGCTAATATTCTTGCAAAGTGCAAAGCCCTTTGGGGCAAGGCACCATAGTCTTACCTTTTCTTACCCTAAGCCTATCCCAAGTTTCTACATTACAAGTTTTACTTGTTGTTTTCCAAGAGTTACTTTTATAGTTAACTTTGGTCAAAGTAAAGAAGTTTACTAGAGTAGTAAAGTTAGTCTCAATCTAGCAAAGCAAGATAGCACCCCTCATGATTAGAGCTAGCGCTAATGAATTAAAACTTGACTACTCTAGATGGGAACAAGGTGACTTGAACTGAAATTTGAAACCTTGGAATGATGAAGCATTCCATTGAATGATTTTTGAAGGTGAATATGATAAAGAGAAGATGGTGATTTTTGATAAAACTGATATTGGTTTGAATGCGATACCTTTCCAATATTGACTACCCCCACAATACCTGATTATGGGTAGGGCTTAACTGGAAGTTTATGCATCTTAGTATGGGTTCCCTCTGAACACACATCATAGGGGTTATGCTTGAGGCTGCCTCCGTTGTTGAGAAAAGATGTGAATTGAGGTGAATTGTACGGCCAAGCCCTGTGCAGTTTCCAGGTTGACAGTTGGTCTTCACTGGGAGGCCAAGCTCATGGGGAGAGGTGCTCATACTAGGATTTGTAAGTGAAAGGTTATGGTTGATGATCCGCGTACTGTGTTACGATGATTCAGGGTAATCCCGACGGATGAAATCAAATGTTGTGGCACAAGTGTGCAACCTCTGCAGAGTTTCAATCTATTCGAATAGCCGCGTCCACTTCAAGCATGTGACGGTTGGAAAGGCCATACAGTTTCTGATGTCAAATTCTTGAAAATGATGTTGAAATGAAATGGGTGAAATGAATGGTGAAGTGGTGAATTGAATTGAAATCACCACTTGAATGGTGGGAATGACACTAATGTTCCCACTTGAGTTAGTTAGCACTTGAATAAGGTTTTACTCAAATACTTGTGAACGAAAATTGGCTTTATGCAAATAAACTAGGGCTTAGCACCCCCTTACTAGAATTGTTGGCACTCACATTAGTATTAGTTTGCGAGTACTTTAAAGTACTCACGGCTTTGTCCCTGGCTATTCAAATGGCCAGACTACGAAGAGGAGCAGAACTATCAAGATGATGGCAACCAGGACGTCTACGAAAACTAGGGAATCTTCTGACGTCAGACGTTGGCCTGTGGACTAGAGAGTCCCTTCTACTTACGCTTCCGCTATGAAACTATGAACTTTGTGTCCGTTGATCAATAGATCAACTATTTGTGTAATATTGGATCATGTGATCCCTATCTATAAGACGACTATGGTATGTAATGAATGATGACTTATGATATTCAACTGTTATGTCTCGCAACAACAATATTCCTGGGATTGCGATGTATGGCATAACAGGCATCTGGACTTAAAAATCCGGGTGTTGACAGTTACCAACTATCTAAGTTGGTCTCAGAGGGCAATGTTGGTTGTGGATCAGAAAGATCTTTATGGGTACTTATTGGGGACTGTCAAAAAACCAGGAGACAAGACTAGTGCTGAGGGAAAGAAGTGGAAAACCGTCAACTCTCTGCTTATTGGGTGGCTGTTGAACTCGGTGGTGCCCTCCATTGGGCGTTCCGTGGAGGGTTTGTCCACAACTACTGAAATATGGAAGACCTTGTCTATCCATATTACTCTGATAAGGGAAATATCATGCTCATTGCTCATATTGATGGGAAGATTCGCCATCTCCGCCAGGGGGACATGACAGTGATGGCATATGTGCCAAAGCTGCAAGCCTTATGGGCTGATTAGGATAACTGTGACCCTCTCGAACTCTATGATGCAGCCTCCATCGAGTCAGGGCACAAGTGGATAGCACGCAGGCGTGTGCTAAAGTTTTTGGAGGGGCTAAGTAAGTGTTATGATGGCAAAAAGGCATCTCTACTGCACTACACCTCCTTGCCCACTCTTGACGAGGCCATTGCAACAATGGCTCAAGAGGAGGTGCGGCTCTCTCTGGAACCAGCTCCAACGTTTGCCGTGACCGAGCGTAGAGAGTGGAAAGATACTAGGGACTGTTTCATTTGTGGGGAGACTAGTCACCTGAAGTGGTACTGCCAAACTCGTGGTAGAGGCAGGGGATATAATAGAGGGGGAAGTAGCAGGATGACAGGGTATAGAGGTGAATACTCAGGACGTCAAACTTCTAGAGGTAGAGAAGGACACACCGGAAACTTCGGTGGTCAGAGTGCACACATGGCGACTGAAGTGGACAATGAGACGTCAAAGGATGCAAAAGTGGATGGTGCTGCCTATGGAAACTTTGCTAACTTGGTCTCCACGGATGAAGGTAATTCTGAAAAGGCATCCCTTGCTACTAATGAGAATGATACAGAATGGATTCTAGACCCTGGCGCATCTAAGCATGTTGCGGATAAATTTGGTGTGTTTGAGTCTTACATTAAGCATCCTCCTACTCACAAAGGAACCATTCAAACTGCTCATGGTACAAAACAACCTGCTGTTGAAGAAGGCACACTAAAGTGCACTTCAAACATCTCTTTGTCATCTGTTTTACACGTCCCAGTGTTTCCTGTTAATTTGCTCTCTCTGAGTGCTCTCATTTATGACATAGACTGTAGTGTGACTCTGAACAAGTTTGGTGTCGTGATTCGGGAGTGAAAGACGAGGCAGATGCTTGGGACTGGCACCAGGCGTAAGGGGCTCTGGTATCTGGAAAAGGGGGTGCAGCCAGAGTTGGTGTATGCTGCAACCATGGATGACAAGGAAATAAAGGCTATGATCCATCACTGTAGGATGGCGCATGTGTCTTTTGATAAGATGAGTAGAATATTTCCTGATATTATGTGTGGAATAAGCAAGGGCAAGTTAACATGTGATGCTTGTCACATAGGTATGCCAAATAGGCATGCCAAATAAAGCACCCGGGTTATCTGGAGAAGACGTGAGGCCCACGACCCGAAACTTTGGAGGCCCAGAAGCCCAGAGAATTTCGGGTAAGGAAAATAGAGTTGTATTAGGAATAATTGTCAACACCCGGATTTTTAAGTCCAGATGCCTATTATGCCATTCATCGCAATCCCAGGAATATTGTTTTTGCGAGACATAATAGATTGATATCACAGAACATCATTCATTACAACATCATAATAGTCTTACAAATAAAAGGGATCACATGATCCAGTCTCATTACAATAATAGTTGATCTATTAATCAATTACAAAACACATAGCGGAAGCGAAGTAGCGGTTGTGGTCCATCTGTTCCACATGCAACTGTTGACGTCAGGAGTGGTCCTAGTTGTCGTAGACGTCCTGCTGTCCTTCATAGTCTGGCCATTTGAATAGCCAGGGGCACAGCCATGAGTACTTTAAAGTACTCTCAAACTAATACTAGTGTAAGCACTGTCAACTATAGTAAGGTGGTTCTAGCTCTGGGTTCATTTGCATAAAGCCAGTTTTATTTCATCAACATTAAATAAACAAAGACTCTTCATTTTCCTAACTTAACTCAAGTGGGAACATTAGTGTCATTCCCACAACCCTGTTGTGATTCAAAGTCAAAGTCACCTTTCAATTCAAGTCACAAGTCACCATTCATATTTTGGAAAAGTTCTGATGACGGAACAGTATGACCTTTCCAACTGTCCATGACCGTGGACGTGGCTATTCGAATAGGTTTACACTCTATAGAGGTTGCACACTTGTGCCACAACATTTTATTGCATCCGTCAGGGATAACCCTGAATAATCATAACTCAGTATGTGGATCATCAACCATTAACCTTTCACTTACACACCCTAGTATAGGCACCTCTCCCCATGAGCTTGGCCTCCCGGTGATAGCCAACTGTTATCCCGGGAACTGCACAGGGCTTGGGTCGTACATTCACCTCATTTCACAACATTTCACTTTTAACGGAGGCAGCCTCGGCATAACCTCTATGACGCTTATTTAGAGGGAACCTATACTAAGACACATAAATTTCCAGCTAAAGCCTTACCCATAATCAGGTATTGTGGGGGTACTTGTAAATTGGAATGGTATCGCATCCGAACCCAACCATCAGTTTTTTTCAAAATCATCATGTCATTCAAGTCATATTCACCGTCAAAATCTTTCAAAGTCATTTCATGTCACATGTTCCCAGCTAGAGTAGTCACTTTTATTTGTTAGCACTAGCAACTAGTCATGAGGGGTGTTAACTAGCTTTGATTGCTCTAGACTAAATTTGATGCTCTTGTACTACTCTAGACCAAGTGAATCATGAATCAAAAAAATAACTTTGATAAATCAAACTCAATAAAGCTTGTAAAGTAACAACTTGGGATGGGACCATTAAGCATAAAGTAAAATGGGGTGATGCCTTGCTCTTGTAGAGCTTTGCACTTTGCAAGAATATTAGCTTGCCTTGATTGGGGTAGTGATCAAAGTTTTCTTCTTCTTCCCCTTGGTAGAAGACCTCCTCCTCCTGATAGTCTCCGATACTAGCGTCTATAAACGAATACGAGGATACAATCATCAAACAATACTTAAGTAGAATAATTAGCCTTAATGGCTCACACAAGATGATCTAGCATCATCCCAACCATTACTCAACATTAGACTAGGGGTTCTTCCTTAGGGTGTGAAAAATAACTTCATCTCATTTAAAAATTCTATTAGGGTTTCTATTTAGTTCTTTGGGGAAATAATTTCCCCTCATTGAATGTTGTTAAGATTTAATCTCCTAAAATGATAGGATATGAGCACATGTTGACCAAGGTCAACACTTCATATTTACCATTTGGGGAAAATGACTTAAATGAGATACTATACCTCATGCACTTTAACTAACTATTTGATTTAAGATCCTCAAGTGAGCAAGTATGAGACCATGCAACAAGGGTCATCACATTACTTCATACTACTTGGGAAGATGATTTAAATGAGGTGTTACACCTCATAGATTTAAATTCCTAAATTTGAAAATAATTTAAATGGGCTAGTATTGACTACATAGCCAATTTTTGATTCTAGCCCATGATCATATGAAGCAACCATATGATATTTTTACATAAACTATTAGAGTATTTGAAATGTGAATCATAGCAATTGGATTCACCTCAAAATTCATTATGGTTGATTTTATAAATTTATTTGAATTCTGAAAAATCTCTGTCTTGTTATTTTTGCTCCTTTAATTCTACAAAAGATCTAGGGTTGAAACCAGTGAGGTTGGACAGATATTTTCATAAGCTTTCCAAAAATATAAATTTCAGCAAATTTGGTTCAGTGGATTTAAAGTTATTTAATTTTGAATTGGGCATCAGTAAAGAATTTTAGTGAAACAATTTAACTCGAATTTGAATTATATGGGCTAGGCGGGAAACTTAATGTAACATCCCAAAAATTCAATAAAGAAAGAAAGAGAGTTTCCAAAAATGCAAATTTTAGAACCAACAAAAACTTTTTCAATACACAAGTACTATGCATATAACCCACCTTTTAATTATGTTAATGTGCCTTTTGCCATGATGATTGCTTGTGTGATTGCCATTGTACTAAAACCCTAACCAATGATCTCTTGATCACCCAATTGGAAGGAAAAAGAAAAGAGAAATGAAAATGGAAAAATCAAATCAACACTCACATATGGCTTATGCCATTTTTGCAAATTCTTAACCTAGACCATTTTGGCTTGCACCATTGGTTGGAAATGGTTACTAAACACTTATAAACACTTTTGGAATCAAAGAAACTCAATTCAAAATGAAAACAAATTGAATTTCCAACTCACATGCAATATGGTCAAATTTGACAATCTTAGCCTGATGCCATCTTTGAGCCCCTGGTTTGGAAGTTTTTTCAAACTAAAGTTTGCCAACTCTTTGCACCTCATCCAAGACAACATCAAGGTGAACAACTTTGCCCAAAACAACCCCTGCAAATTCTTTCTCTAATTCAAATGGTGATCAAGAAAAGTTGGAACCATAATGCAAAATGAAGATCATAGGCATTTTGGGATTTTGCATTTCAACACCATTTTGACCACCACCACCTCCATTCTACTTCAATTAATATATGATTACAATCCACCAAAAATCTTTCCAAAATTCAAAATAATTTTCTTGCGGCCATATCATCAAACACCTTGCAGGCAGGATCAAATCTTTAGCCCATACTGATTTTCAGCTTGGACCAAGTCCAACCCTGGCCACCTCTGCTGCTCTGGAACCTCACCACACCTCTCAGCACCAGTACTAGCCCCTGCAAGCACTGGACCTTGGTCACCATGACCAAAACCAGCCCATGCCCATGCTCACCATGCACCACCATGCCACCCTTCTCTCTGGTCACCTCAGCCCTGCACCACCTTGTCTTTCAGCTTCCTCTCAACCTACTGATCGTGCCAGACACGAGCCTCGACGAATTCGTGCACCGCATTGACCAGAACGAGCCACGCCCAGACGTGCCCAGTGACGCGCACGCGCACGCCAGAACGCGCGCGGCGAACGCCACGGGCACGCCAGGACATGACGTCGCCCGACGCTCCACGCCACCAGGAGACGCCTAGACACGACCGTTGGACCGCGGGAGCGCTGTGGCCGTCGTCACCGTCGACGAGACCCGCCACTGCCCTGCAAGCTCCCGTCAAGCTCACGCACGCGCCAGTGCCTCATTTTCCCCGCAATCAAGCTTCGCGTCATTGCCAGGACGTCGCATGCCCGCGTGCATCATCGCCCGTGCCTCTGCGCCGCTGTAGCGCCGACGCCATGAATGACTTCATCTCAGACCCGCGGCACTGCCTCGCCGCTATAAAAGGAGCCCTCCTCTCTTCGAATTCGCCACACCACCACTCCTCCCTATCACCACTGATCCTTCCTAGCCTCTCCCTCATCCACATTAGCCACTCCCTCGCCGGAATTGGAAGATCGGTGCCCGCCGGAGTCCAGCAAAGGGGAGGAGCCGTTGCAGTGCACCCTAGGCGCCGCCGCTGCTTCCATCTGCTTCCCCATTGTCGACAACCTCTCTGCCGCTCGTCACCGACCATCACCGCGCCGCCGGTGAGTCTCCGACCCCCCACCGTCGCCGCGCCAGTGGCCATCTCTCGTCGGAGACAACAACACTCGTCGTCCGTCCGATCCGCGTCTAATCCAACGTCGCGGAGAGAAGCGTACCGCTTCGCCTGTTAAGTCCCGCTGACGCGTGGACCCCACGCTGTCAGGCGGCCCGTTTTCCTCTCCCTCTGCGTAGCCCGTTAATTCTCCCGCCAGCCCATTTCGTTTGAATTTTGATTTTTAGTTTAAATTAATTTGCAAACTGATGCCTTATTCAAAATTAAATAGGGACCAATCTACTTGGCCAAATTTCACAAATTTTATATTGTTGGAAAGCTGAGCAAATTATCTACACAACTACACTGGTCTCAACCCTAGATTTTGTGTAGAATTAAAGTGACAAAATAAACAAGGCAGGGCCTTTTGTAACTTCAAACAATTGTTAAAAATCAACCAATAATGTTTTTGAGTTGATTCCAACTCTCAAAAATCAGATTTCATATTGTCTATAAGAATATGCAAAAACATCACATAGTTGTTTGTATGATCTTGGCCTAGTCTGAAAAAATGGCTCTATGGCTATTTCTAGTCCATTTTAAATGGTGCCAAATTATTTATAAATAGTATGGGAGTGTTGCTCTCATTTAAATCTTGTCACAAACAATTCAAAATGAGATAGAGACCATGGTCTATTAAACCTCATGTGAAATTGTTTGATGATTTAAATCATTGCTAGGTGGTATTAAATTGCATGAGGTGCTCTACCTCATTTAAATCATTTTCCTAAATGATGAATATGAAGAGGTTGACTTTCGTCAACCTAGGTCATATATTAGTCATTAAGGAAATTAAATCTTAATAAGATAATGAGAGGAAATTATTTCTCTAAGGAATTACAAGAAACACCTCAAGTAGTATTTATAATGAGAGGAAATTATTTTTCTTATATAAGAAAACAAAGTCCACCAACCTAATATTAAGGTGTGATGCTAGCTTAAGTTGTGTGACTCATGTGTGTGCTTAGTCTAGTACTTAAGTTTGGTATGATGATTGTATACCTCGTATTCGATTTTAGACGCTAGTACCGAGGAGTATCAAGAGGAGGATGAGGTCTACTTCCAAGGAGAAGAAGACCACTTTGACCAATTCCCCAACCAAGGCAAGCTAATACTCTTGCAAAGTGCAAAGCTCACCATGAGAAAGGCCTGACCCATTTTTTTTCTTTATGCTTAATGATCCTACCCCAAGGTTTTACCTTACAAGCTTTATTGAAATTGTTTTACCAAAGTTACTTTTTGATTCATGATTCACTTGGTTAGTAGTGGTTTGGTACAAGAGCATCAAAGTTAGCCTAGAAGCAAAGTAAACTACTTAGCACCCCTCATACCTAGTTGCTGGTGCTAAATTAAAATTGACTACTCTAGATGGGAACATGTGTTTTTGAAATGGTGATGAAAACCTTGGAATGATGAGTCATTTCCATTGAAAGATTTTGAAGGTGAATATGACATTGAATTTGACTTGGTGAACTGATAAAAACTGATGATTGAGTTGGATGCGATACCATTCCAATTTCTGAGTACCCCCACAATACCTGATTATGGGTAAGGCTTAGCTGGAAATTTATGTGTATTAGTATGGGTTCCCTCTAAACAAGCGTCATAGAGGTTATGCCGAGGCTGCCTCCGTTGAATGTGAAATGACGTGAAATGAGGTGAATGTATGACCCAAGCCCTGTGCAGTTCCCGGGATAACAGTTGGCTATCACCGGGAGGCCAAGCTCATGGGGAGAGGTGCCTATACTAGGGTGTGTAAGTGAAAGGTTAACGGTTGATGATCCGCGTACTGAGTTACGATTATTCAACGTTATCCTTGACGGATGTAACCAAATGTTGTGGCACAAGTGTGCAACCTCTGCAGAGTGTAAACCTATTCGAATAGCCGCGTCCGCGGTCATGGACAGTTGGAAAGGCCATATTGTTTCCGTCATCAGAAATTTATATCTTTTATGACTTGTGAATTGAACTTGAAAGGTGACTTTGAATTTGAATCACAACAGAGTTGTGGGAATGACACTAATGTTCCCACTTGAGTTAGTTAGCATATGAGGTGGCTTTATTAAAAATGTTTATGAACTAAAATTGGCTTTATGCAAACAACCCTAGAGCTTAGAACACTCTCAGTAGCAATGTTAGTACTTACACTAGTATTAGTTTGCGAGTACTTGAAAGTACTCACAGCTTTGTCCCTGGCTATTCAAATGGCCAGACTATGAAGCTGAATAGAAATATGAAGATGACGGCCAGCAGGACGTATACGACAACTAGGAGCTTCTAACGTCAAGCGTTGCCTGTGGAATAGATAGTCCACTACTACTTCGCTTCCGCAACGTATTTGTGTAATGATCAATAGATCAAGTGTTGTAATGAGACTGGATCATGTGATCCTATTTGTGTAATGACTATGTTGGTATTGTAATGAATGATGACTCTATGATATTCAACTGTTATGTCTCGCAAAAACAATCTTCCTGGGATTGCGATGTATGGCATAATAGGCATCTGGACTTAAAAATCCGGGTGTTGACAAGTTGGTATCAGAGACATTGTTTGACCTTAGGAGACCCTAGTTAGAAATGGACGTTCTGAAAAATTTAGTTTCAAAAACAAATGAAGTGAGTATTTCTGAAAAACTAAGTCTTTTTCTTCTCCTTGAGTTCTTTTGAAAATAAGAAGTCATGCTCTTCCTTAGAAATATACCTAAAATTTTCCCACACTTGTTCACTTCTCTAACTTAATCATCCACTTCACTTTCAGATGGAGCCCGTCAACAGGAAGTTTTACCAGCTGGGGAATGGCGGAAGTTTGATCTTCGAAAGGGACCTCAACGCCCTGTCGGATCACCTTGACCGCCCTCACCCGGAGTTCCACGGAGTCGAGGTCAATGACCAGCCGGGAGGAGAGCTGCAGTGGATCATCACCGCTGACTTGAGGGGCAAGATGGAGCCTCCTACTTCTGAGAGGATCCTCTTCTCCTTCAGGGAGATCAACTGGCTGGACGGACTCGCCCGCGCTCTGCAGGAAGGACTTGCACGCTTGTGCGGGATGAGTGGGGAGGCCCTCAAGGACCCTCGCTTTTCTCACCTTGCAAGGCGTAACTTCGCTGGAGAGCCCATGGACATGCAGCCCCACCCCGAGCTGAAGCACCATGTGGAGCATCTAGACTTCATACTGTACCAGACACAGAAGGAGCTAGACAACACTCGTGAATACGCCAACCAAACTCACGCCCACATCGCCAAGTAGGGTGAAGCCATCAAGATGCTCGCCAAGGACCGCAGGACCCTCCGCCAGCAGCGTACCAAGAAGGACGCTACCATTACGTGCCTCCGCGCGAAGATAGCATCCTTGGAGGCCACTGTCAAGGCCCAAGAGGAGCAGATGAAGAAGATGGAGGAAGATGGAGAAGACATTCAGGGAGGAGGAGCCTTCCTGAGTGATGACGACGACTTCGAGGAGGACGAGTTCACTGAGGAGGAGGACTACGAGTTCCTGGACGCCGGGGAAGATGACTACATCCCCATAGATGTAGATGAGGAGTAGATTCACCTGTTCACTTGCGTAGGTGTGAGTTGTATCCCGCCCCATGTATCGTAGCTTGAAGAAGAAGGGTTCTTAAAACCCTTAGTGTGTTATCTTGTAATGTGTGCTGTTTGCTATGAATGAATGTATGTTTGTTTCAACATGACAAGTCTTCAAGTTTTAAACTTTTAAATTAAGCACAAAACAAGCCATAGAGAATTTCCTTCTTATCTCATGATCTATCTCAATGTTCAGATGGCCCCTCCAACCCGTAGCGCGAATCAAGATGCCATGATGCAGATGTTGCAAGTCATGCTGGAAGATAGAGAGGCTGAACGAGCTGAACGACAAGCCAACCTTGCAGCATTTCAACAGCTTGCCAACAACAATCATGGTCATGGCAATCATGATCACCCAGGGTCTAAGCTCAAGAATTTCCAAAACACAAACCCTCCAGTGTTCAGCAAGACCGAGGAACCCCTCGATGCGGATGATTGGCTCCAAACCATGGAGAACAATCTAGAAGTAGCCGGAGTGGATACCAATGAGAAAGTGCTGTTTGCCACGCACTACTTAGCATGACCAGCAAGAGCTTGGTGGACAAGCACCCGTGCCATGAACGCGGGACAATTCATGACTTGGGCAGATTTTAAGCTCAAGTTCAGCAAGTACCATGTGCCCCGGGTCTGATAAAGAAGATGAGGGATGAGTTCCGTGAACTGAAACAAGGCAGGATGTCCGTGGTGGAATACTGCGACAGGTTTCTGACTCTATCAAGGTACGCCGTGGATGAGACAGATACCACCAAGAAGAGGAAGGAAAGGTTCCTGAACGGCCTGCATGATGAAATGCAGACTGTGTTGGTCAACATCCCCTTCGCCGACCTTGAAGCCCTTGTAGACTTCGCCATCCAGATGGAGGGCAAACTGCATCAAGCCAATGAGAACCGCAAGCGCCGCATGATGAATCAGAGTGGGCCCAGCAATACCCCAAGGTATCGCCCCAGCTCAAGCGGAGGCTTCGCCTCAAGAAACAACAAGCCCAATGCACATATGTCACGTCCGGGTTTTCAGAATCGGAGTGGAGGAAACCCCAGGCCAGGAGTCCACCACAACAACAACAACAACAACAACAACAACAACTTCAACCGCGCTCCGCCCAGAGCCCCCAACAACAACAACAACGACACGAACACCGCTCCGAGGACTGGGAGCAACGCCATCCCCGTCACCACCAAGGACAAGGCCACAATCACCTGCTATGAATGTGGAGTTGTGGGACACTACTCAAATGAGTGCCCCCCCAAAAGGTTAGCCAAGATCGCCGCCAACACCGCTGCCCCTGCTCAGCAGCAACGCCGTGTCTCCACCGACAAGAAGTTCACCCCCAACAACCCGAACAACCGTGGAGGCCGCCTCTTCCACATGAACGCCGAGGAAGCCCAGGAAGCGCCAGATGTGGTGCTGGGTATGTTCTCTATTAACTCAATACCCGCAAGAGTGTTGTTTGATTCCGGAACATCGCATTCGTTTGTTACAGAAGATTTTGTTTGCACTAGTAAGATTCAACCAATCAGTTTGAAACATGTCATGATAGTTCAAATACCTGGTTCAACCACCAAAGCTAGAAAATTTTGCAAAGATGTACCCATCAGAATTCATGAAATAGATTTTTATGCCAATTTGATTGCTCTGGGAACAAAATGTTTGGAAGTAGTATTGGGTATGGATTGGATGTCGAAACATCATGGATTGATTGACTGTGCCAAGAAGGCCATCACCATGACTAGTAGCACGGGAATACTAATAGAACATGTGTCTGAAAGGCTACCCAAAAAATTCACCAGCAACCAGAGTTTAGCCAAGCCAACCTTGGATCAGATCAGGGTCGTTTGTCGATACCCCGATGTGTTTCCTGAGGATCTACCCGGTATGCCCCCAGATCGGAATATCGAGTTCATCATCGAGTTAATCCCTGGAACAGGACCTATAGCCCAGAGAGCCTATAGCATGAACCCCGCTGAGTTAGTTGAACTGAAGAAGCAACTGGATGATATGCTGTACAAAGGTCTGATTCGACCAAGTGCGTCGCCTTGGAGATCCCCAGTTTTGTTTGTGGATAAGAAAGACGGTGCTACTCGTTTATGTATGGATTACCGTAAGCTTAACGATTTCACCATCAAAAACAAATACCCCTTGCCAAAGATAGAAGACCTGTTTAACCAGCTGACCTGTGCCCGAGTGTTCTCTAAGATTGATCTTAGGACAGGTTACCATCAACTGAAGATCCGTGCAACCGATATTCCTAAGACTGCCTTTACCACCAGATATGGATTGTATGAGTACAATGTCATGTCATTTGGATTAACCAATGCCCATGCTTATTTCATGAACCTCATGAATAAGATCTTTATGGACTTTTTGGATAAGTTTGTTGTTGTCTTCATTGATGACATTCTTATCTACTCCAAATCCGAAGAAGAACATGAGCAACATTTGGAAGTTGTCCTAGAAACCCTTAGGCAGCACAAGTTGTACGCCAAGTTTAGCAAATGTGAGTTTTGGTTGAAGGAAGTAGGATTCCTGGGACACATCTTGTCTGCAGGAGGAATTGCCGTAGATCCCGCTAAAATCAAAACTGTTGAGGAATGGAAAGCCCCAACCACCCAGACTGAAGTCCGTGCATTTTTGGGATTAGCGGGATATTACCGCAGGTTCGTTGAGGATTTTCCAGCATCGCAAGACCAATGACTCAACTGCTGAAGAAGGACAAGAAGTTTGATTGGAATGACAAATGTGAAGAAAGTTTCCAGGAACTCAAGCGCAGATTAACCACAGCCCCAATTTTGATCATGCCCGATGTCACCAAGCCATTCGACGTCTATTGTGATGCATCCAAGATTGGTCTTGGATGTGTGTTGATGCAAGGAGGCAAGGTGATATCATACCTATCAAGGCAACTGAAGCAACATGAGCAGAACAATCCAACCCATGACATGGAGTTAGCAGCCGTAGTCTTAGCCCTGAAAGTTTGGCGTCATTACTGTAACACCCCAACTTTGACAACCTTGATTAATGTCCTTAATGCAAAAATTAGGGGGAACAAAAACTTTTTCTATAAACTAATTAGATGAATTGCCTTGATCTGTCTGTTAAGATGAACTAGCAAAGTGGCCCTCGCAAATGCGAGGGCATCATCTGAGATTGTCCAAAGTATGAAGTTTTTATTCTTAAGTAGCCTTTTTTTCTACTCCTACTTATACTATTCATTGCAAATATACAACGTTTTATACATGGATAAATATCTAATAAATGTGTTACTTTGAACATTAGTTCTTATATGCTTGTGTTGCTAAGATTCACCAATGAGATATTTCTACTCCCACCGTTCCTAAAAAAGCTTCATAACTTTTTTCTAGATACAAATAAATCTATAGCTAAAACATGTATACATACTTCTGTATTTAGACAAAGTTGGAAAGCTTTTTTTAGAAACAGAGGAAGTAGTATCTGTTGCATGCAGTCATGATAATCGCTCCATTCTCCAGTCTAGGTCCTAGAAATTTTTGTTGAGACCGCCATTAGACCTATTGATGGAGTAAAATGAAGAAAGTGTTATTATTTAGTTTATGAACGTCCAATGCATTAATTTTTCTTCTTGAACATCTAAAAATCCCGAGACATCCTCTGAATACTGTTTGATACGGTTGTAACAAAGACTGAACACTGTTTGTTCTTTTGCTAGTACATTTGGCAATTTATTCTTGCAGAGAAGAACAAAAAGAGTAAGGTTAGATCTGTGATGTCTACCTTATGTTAATTTAAATATATACCCATGTACGGAGTAGAAAATTATATCCATGGGATGGTAATGGCGGTAGGAAGTTGCACAACTCGCCTCAACCCTTCATCCTTGATATTCACCATCGTCTTCCCTGTGGTTCCATCATACATTGCAGCATCATGGGAGCACATATGAACTTCAACACCTCACGAATTGTTCAGGGCATGTATACATGTATATTATCACAGGAATTTTGAATGTATTATAGAAAATAATATGCTATTATTGAACACTTTAAAAAAAAGCTTAAATATAATAATTCAACATCGTGCATGTCAACATAGTTAAATAGTTCCTCTCGCAAATCACAATCTGGATTGGTTAATTTATATCATCTAGGTATTGTATAATCCATAATGGACTCTCGACAGCTCTCCTTTTCTGGTTCTGTAAGCTAGCAGATTTGGTTGCCCGCCCATCAATTTAGACGTGCTGTCTGACAGAGCTGCCACCCTAGTAATGCACAAATAGTATGCATTGGATAAATAAACTGTAATTTGCGGTGCCAGTTGCGTCAGTTGTAACTTGTAAGTCAGATTGATAGTGATAAAATATATGGGTTTTAGATCTCTGCTGACCTGAAATCATCTCTTCTAAGGGCAGCCGCGGAGAGTGTCAAATGCATGAGGATCGATGAAGAGTCACTGCATAGGTTGTCTGACTCTGCGTCGTCATTGCATGTGACTCGGGATAAGGTAAAAAATAATTGCAATATACATAGTGTGATGCAATCATCGAATGAAATAACGAGCCCCTTCCTTTTGCTTCAAAATGTGGTGCAGCAAACAGAGGATGGACATATATCGCTTGATGAACAAATAAAGACTGGGCAGTCTAATACTACTACTGTGCATACTTCAGATGTGGCAAAAACAAATGTGAAGTTTGTAGCCAAGAGTACGGAGAATGAGGATGATGTTCACAAAAACGTACAGTCTGGTACGTCCCATTTTTTTGGTTTATCTGATATGGTGCCAAACAATAATACTGTTACTGTTGACGTAACAAATAACTTGCCTCTGTCAGTTTCTCCAAAGCCCTCTGTCGAGGACGTGGTAGCCTTTGGAGGAATACCGTGTCCTGCTGCGAACGAGGTGCGGATCAGCAAGCGAATTGGTGCCCAATCGGATGCGGATTTGACACAGATGGAGCGTGCAATGAAGAAGACTCAATTGCGTAACTCTGTCAACTCAGGTAATCATATACCTAAATTCTCTATTTTATCTATCCCTGATACAGAAATTAAGGAAAGAGCAAACCGCATGGGAATCTCTTTAGGAAAATCGTTTGATGAAGTTGCAAGTAGTATAAATGGGATAAAAAACCGTGAGGGTGAACGAACTTTACTAATAATGCAAAAAAATGCTGATGAAATTTCAAATGAAGGTTCCGCCTCCCTCATTGTTTCAAGAGCATCCAATTTGTGTGAGGATCTTCTAGATGATGAAGATATTCATGCAGACTTGGTAGATCACTTCAAACAGACAGAACCGATTAAAAAAGAAAAGAAACAGAGGAGAAGGAAGGTTTATGATCTCTCCAATGTCCGCAAGAGTACAAGGAAAATTATCAAAAAACAATACTCATAATGCAAAATTTAAAAGGTTTAAATTGGAATAGTGAGGGTTTTAAAGACACGGCTAAACACTTATTTGTTAAAGAGGCTATTCGAGAACACAAATTGGATTTCATTGCCTTATTGGAGACAGGGAGATCCAATTTCTCTATACCCCTTTTTAAACCAGTTAGCCGCTGGATTTAATTTTAATTGGTTCTGTTTACCACCCCATGGTCGATCTGGAGGTATACTAGTGGGTGTAAATTCAGATACATTGCAGGTGCTGAAAGTGAGCAATGGTGACTATTGTGTCAAATTGCATATTAAATGTAAGAATGATGGTTTCGAATGGATTTTTGTGCCTGTCTATGGGGCTGCCCAAGAGATGCACAAGTCAGATTTTCTGGCTGAATTGGTTCGAACATGTGAACATGAACCACTCCCTATGTTGGTAGGGGGGGATTTTAATATTATTAGGAAAAAAGAGGAAAAAAATAATGATAATTTCAATGCCCGCTGGCCCTTTGTTTTTAATGCTATCATTGAGCATCTCAATTTGAGAGAGATTGATCTCTCGGGGAGACAATTCACTTGGGCTAATCGTCGAGATACGCCTACATATGAGAAACTAGATAGAGTTCTTGCAAGTACTTCTTGGGAACAGAAGTTTCCCTTGGTTACGGTTAGAGCCCTATCTAGAGCTGAATCTGATCATACTCCGATCCTTATTGACTCGGGTGTGAAGGCACATTTGGGAAATAAGGCTCAGTTTTCCTTTGAGTTGTATTGGTTACGACAAGAAGGTTTCTATGAGATGATCGAGAAAGAATGGAACTCGGTAATGACTGGAATCTCTCCAATGGATAGATGGCTAAATAAATTGCGTCATATTAGGCGATTCTTGAAAGGGTGGGCAAAAAACTTGAGCGGAAAATATAAAAAGGAAAAGAGAGGTTGCTCTCTATAATTGATAGTCTAGATTTAAAAGCTGAAAATCAACCTCTTAATGTTGTTGAACGAGAGGCTCTTAATAAGGCTAATGACAGTATTAGAAAATTACGAAGAGACGAGGAAACAAAATGGGCCCAGAGAGCTAAAGTAAAACATATTCAAGAAGGGGGGAACAATACTAGATATTTTCACCTAATTGCTAATGGAAAGCATAGGAAAAAGAAAATTTTTCAATTGGAACAACAAGAAGGAACCATTGTTGGTCAGGAAAACCTAAAATTGTACATTACTGACTTCTACAAAAGATTATTCGGACCTCCGGAATCTACTAATGTATCCTTGAGGGAGGATTTAGTACATGATATTCCACAATTATCTGCTGAGGAAAATGTGATCCTAACATCCCCTTTCACTGAGAAGGAGGTATGTGATGCAATTTCACAGATGGAACACAATAAAGCTCCTGGGCCGGATGGTTTTCCGGCAGAGTTTTATCAAATGTTCTGGGGAGTAATTAAAAGTGATATTATGGCACTATTTGATCAGCTCGTTTCAGGGGATTTGCCCTTGTACAAACTGAATTTTGGTGTTATCACTTTACTTCCAAAAATACAAGACGCATTCCAGATTCAGCAATATAGGCCTATTTGTCTTCTAAATGTTTGTTTCAAAATTTTCACAAAGGTAGCGACCAATCGCATTACGGGGATTGCCACAAAAGTGATAAAACCTACCCAGTCGGCATTTATGCCGGGTCGTAACATCCTAGAGGGGGTGGTGATTTTGCATGAAACAATCCATGAATTACATAATAAGAAAATGGATGGTGTTCTTTTGAAAATTGATTTTGAGAAGGCATATGACAAGGTCAAGTGGTCTTTCTTGCAACAGTCCATGCGAATGAAAGGTTTTGCTAGTGGATGGTGTAAGTTAATTGAATCTTTTATGCAAGGAGGAAGTGTTGGTGTTAAAGTGAATGACGACATTGGTCGTTATTTTCAAACAAAAAAAGGGGTCAGACAGGGTGACCCATTATCTCCAATGTTGTTTAATATTATAGCAGACATGCTTGCTATTCTAATCGAAAGAGCAAAGGAGGATGGTCAAGTGGGTGGTCTTATTCCTCATCTTGTTGAGGGGGGACTCTCTATCCTACAATATGCTGATGATACAATTTTGTTTTTAGAACATGACTTGCAAAAGGCGGTAAACATGAAACTAATCTTATGTTTGTTTGAAGAATTATCGGGCCTCAAGATTAATTTTCATAAGAGTGAATTATTCTGTTTCGGAAAGGCTAAGGAGGAAGAGCAACAGTACAAACAAATTTTTGGATGTGATATAGGGGAACTACCCTTTAGATATTTAGGAATTCCTATTCATTTTAGGAAGCTTAAAAATTCAGATTGGTATCCAGTGGAGACCCGGTTTGAAGGTAAATTGGGATGCTGGAAAGGAAAATTGCTATCGTATGGCGATAGATTAGTACTTATCAATTCTGTTTTAACAAGTCTTCCAATGTTCATGTTATCGTTCCTGGAAATACCCGTTGGGGTCAGGAAGCGTCTGGATTTTTATAGGTCTAGATTCTTCTGGCAATCAGATGAAGCTAAGAGAAAATATAGACTCTCAAAATGGAACATAATTTGCCGACCAAAAGATCAAGGAGGTTTAGGTATTGAGGTTCTTGAGCTCAAAAATAGATGTTTATTGAGTAAGTGGCTCTTTAAAATACTAAATGAGGAAGGGGTGTGGCAAGAGTTGCTACATAATAAATACCTAAGTCAAAAAACCCTTGCTGAGGTGCAGGCAAAACCGACTGATTCTCCCTTTTGGAAGGGACTCATGCGGGTAAAAGATGATTTTTTTCAAAAAGGATATTTTAAAATTGGAAACGGTGCAACGACAAGATTTTGGGAAGATATTTGGTTAGGAGAATCCTCTTTAGCTACTCAATACCCATCCTTATATAATATTGTGAACCATAAAAATGTGTTAGTGGCTCATGTGTTGGCACAAACACCGCTGAACATTAGCTTCAGACGGGTGCTATCTGGTAATAAGTGGACATCATGGTTACACTTATGCCAAAGATTAATGATGGTAAATTTAAATGATGAACCAGATTGTTTTATGTGGAAACTAACAACTAGTGGGTTGTTTACAGTCAAATCTATGTATGAGGATCTTATGAATGATCATACACCATACTTGCGGAAATATCTTTGGAAAATGAAAATCCCCCTGAAAATCAAAATTTTTATGTGGTTCCTGAGTAATAAGGTGCTTTTGACAAAAGATAATTTAGCAAAGAGACAATGGATTGGGTGTACTAAATGTGTTTTTTGTGGAGAGCAAGAGACGGTAGAACACTTATTCTTAACATGCCCTTTTGCTAAATTAATTTGGCGAACTGTTAATTTTACTCATAATCTCCCTCCGCCAACCAATATTACAAATATGTTTGGAAATTGGTTAAATGGAGTTGACAAACAATCCAAGGCTTTAATTCGCATTGGTGTATCAGCCTTATGTTGGTCAATATGGAGATGCCGCAATGATATAATCTTTAACAACAAGAAAAATTTCAATTTTTTACAGGTTATCTTCTCCATGGTGCATTGGATCCAACTTTGGGCTCTCCTATCACCACCAGAGCAGCGGGATGTCATGGCTTCTGGATGCACACGGCTCCAGATGGTCGCTCAGGATATCTTGTGCCGGGCTGGCTGGCAGCATATTAGTCGACTAGAGGATGCTTAGTCGATTCATGTTGTTCTCCTTTTTTCGCTGGTTGATTCTTGTATCGACTTTACGCGATCCTTGAGATGTAATAAGTACTGAACAAAGACTACTGTTTTCTCAATAAAAGGCTGTGTGCATCACCACGATGCAGAAGCCGGGTTTTTCCCTTTTCAAAAAAAAAAGTGCACGGCTGTCCTGCATAAATTTCTATAACTTCTGAAGTGAAGTGGTCAATGGTATCTGGGCAGACTGAACGAATTACCTAAAATCATAAAGGGGAAATAATTAGGCATTACTAATCATAGGACCACAGACCTACATTAATATCAAATATTAATTTTGTAGAGCCAAAACTATTTTCAGAATATATGAACATGCACAGTGTCAATACTGACATTACCAACCCACCTTGACTAAGAACATCTCTGCATACTTTACTAAGATTATGAAGACATTTTGTTCTAAATCTAACAGACCGTGCACTTGTAGTTGGTGACAGTATTGCTGCAGTGCTTGATGCCTGATGCAGCTCTCAGGTCAATGGATTGGAACATACAGTTGGTGGTTCACAACCACTGGTTCAGTAGTTCAGTAAATTTCGGTGGTAGATCAACACAGGCTCCGCTGCAAAAATATTTTGTATGAGCGTACATTATGGTTGAGGCGTGAGCTATTTCGATGTAGGAAGTCGATCATTATTATATCGTGATATCATGCAATCAAAAACACTTACCCCAACTCTAGTTTGACGCGTTAGGCAGCTCAGCTCTCGTATGCCTCCATGACCTTGAACCTCTAATAGTTTGGGCCAAGATTCGTCTTGTCTTACACAATCACGTCACCTTTGTAGCCATCGACCGTCGCTCCTTACTATCCTACCGATTTGCCACCGCCTTCGTTCAAACAATCATGCCACTATCGCCCGCGGCCATCGGCGGTCGCTCTTTACTTTTCCATCGATCCGGCGATCTGTCGTTCTTCACTTTCCCCTCCTCACCCTGTCTCCTCTCTGGCCAAGCCGTCCTCGTCGCGCACAGCGCCGCGTGAGCCCCTCTGTGAGCTCATCCCTTCCCTGAGCGCCTCGCCCCTGACTCCGCCGGCCGCCGCTTCCCTTTGCGCACGAGCGGACGCCGCCGTCACCGACTCCCGCCATCTTCGTCTCGCGCGCGCCGAAGCCTCCGTTCCCGCACATCGATTCCTCCCGACGCTGCCGCGTAAAAAACGCACTCGTCGAGCTAGTCCGGCGCCGCAGCTTCACGATCCTTTTTGGTCTTTCCTTCCCGAGCTCGTCTTCAACCACGGCGCCCAGCTGGACCTCCACGAACCCGACGCAACGCCTCCTCTCCGCCACGTCCTGATGCTGGCCATGGTGGTCGTTTCTCTCACCTCCTCTCCGCCACGTCCTGATGCTGGCCATGGTGGTCGTTTCTCTCAGGCAATCAGCGCCAAGGCTAGGGCATTGGTGTTTTCACATGGGACAGTTCGTGGGTGGAATTGAACTTTCTATTGGTTTAGATGTAAGTAGGTCTAGTCAATTACACGTGAGGTATGGCTGGGTAGAAATATGCATGCTATAAATATGTATACGTGACAAACAATGTTTTTGTGCATATTAACGTGAACAAAATTCTTTTAATCTCAGCCATTAGCTGGACCTCCACGAACCCGACGCAACGCCTCCTCTCCGCCACGTCCTGATGCTGGCCATGGTGGTCGTTTCTCTCACCTCCTCTCCGCCACGTCCTGATGCTGGCCATGCTGGTCGTTTCTCTCAGGCAATCAGCGCCAAGGCTAGGGCATTGGTGTTTTCACATGGGACAGTTCGTGGGTGGAATTGAACTTTCTATTGGTTTAGATCTAAGTAGGTCTAGTCAATTACATGTGAGGTATGGCTGGGTAGAAATATGCATGCTATAAATATGTATACGTGACAAACAATGTTTTTGTGCATATTAACGTGAACGAAATTCTTTTAATCTCAGCCATTATAATTAGGTCCCACCAAAATCAGACGGATTAGATAATTTAAGTGATGTGGATTAACCTCATGTCTCTATTTTAAATCTTCGTATTTTGCTTTTAGTATATAATAGATAGATAGATTGCTTTGATCTGTTGGTAGATGTATTATCTTGTTTTGCTTGTTGAGTTTTGTCTTGAGCTACCTCAAAGAACAACACCTCTAGTGGTCAGACAAACAACTCACCTAATAAAACACATGTGTGACTTAGGAAAAATTGTTTTCCTTTTTACTACACCAAACGCTTCTCCTGATGGCAACATGAGTGTGCCATCTTGAATTTCCTCTTTGTGCAATCTAGCTCAAATCATCCTTAAATCAAAACTTGGAATCATCTGCTCCTTATCATATCTTTCCCTTGCCATCTAAGGCAATGCACTTGGTCCTAGACCTACCTTGTCATGTGCACTTCTCAACCATGTCCTTGCCTTGAACCAAATCCCTTTATACTCCCTTATCCTTGTCTGTTTTGAGACCAAGTCGACATTCTGTTTTTGGTAGGCTTTAGATATTCAAACTATGGCAGTTAATCCCTAAGCAACCACAACTGTTATTAGTGACCTCAATGCATGGATCTCATCTGTGCAATACCCTCTTCAACCTCCATGTCTTGCATGTCTCAGACTATCCTTGCGACACATATTTTCCACTTGATCTTATACCATATCCAATGATTCAACTCTAGATCACTTCCTTCACTTTTACCTATTGTTTTTATTCAAGTTTAAATTTCACAAAACCAAGAGTGGGAATGATGGGTACATATTGTAGCCACCATCTACCCTTGAGAACACTTCTCCCTAAATTAGTTTTCTTTCTCAAAAACCCTATTGTTTTTCCTTCTCTAGTTTTCATCACAAAACTGCTTCTAGTTTTATGAAATCTTTTCAAGATATTTCTTCAAAGAAAATGGGTGTTGTTTTCCATCCCATTTCTACCAAGTACTGATTTCTAAAACATTATTTTCTATCTTGCCTTCTTTTTAATAAAAGGCTTGTTTATGGTACTTATACCATTCCTTGTTTTCCTCTTGCTTATTTTACATTTGAGAAAAACTCTACTTTACTTGAGAATGTAAGTAGAATATTTTGAACTCCTATGTTCCAACTGGTTTTATCTCAACACTTTCAAATTCCATTCCACTTGAGTTCATTCCCAATTGTCCCTAGACAATTGAGGTGTTTCAAATACTTTTCAAATAAGTTCTTTTTCAAATGGCAACTCTTGCACATCTTATGCACATCTCTGATCTACCACATTGTATCCCCTCCATCCTCCAATTCTTGATCAAATGGATGATCATTTGATACTTCCTAATGGACTCCCTTCTCCTTTCAACTAAACCCTTGACTCAGGGAGTATTTCAACCCACTCCCAATTGACCTCTTATTTGAAGAGCAACTTATATTTCATAATACCTATCTCACTTCTCTATTCTTTTCCATCACCACGTTGACCTCATGAATTGATGATTTATGTCAATATATTCATCCTTGTGGGTATATGGATACTTCACTCACCATCTCTCTTAAACTTTATCTACCATTGCCCAAACCACTATCACCACCATTATCTCTTGGCCCAATTGATAATTTGATCAAGTGCTTTATTCCTCAACATTGGCACCAATGTTTATTATCATCTCTCTCTCTTTTCATTCTTACTTCACTGAAAACAACACCACCCCATCTACCTTGGTATGCTCATGCATTGTTGCATGTGGTCGATCCCAATCTTTTCAATTTTGAATTCAAATGAGAACTTTTATTCATCAACTATACCTTGGGAACTATCTTCATCATAAGTTGGTCTCAACCAAAGTGGGGAGATTATTCTCATGGCACATGTCGCCTTCATACTCCTTTTTATCTATATGTACATACTCCTATTTTTATCATCATCAAAGTCACTCATTGACCTTATCTTCTCAACATCATGTCTTGGTCTATACACATGGATGTTGTGCACCTCTCTTATTGTTCACTTGTGTTTTGGCAAAAATGGAGCCAGCCATTGTGTTGGCATGACTATTTCGGCCAGCCATTGTGCTTCTCACTTTCTTCCTCCACAAGCCTTGCCTTCCACCTAACCCAATCAATAAATGGGTAGCCACCTTCCTTGGCCAATCAAAAAAGGAGGCAGCTACCCCTCTCCCTCTATATAAGGAGCTTGGCCGGCCACCTCCACTCCCCTTTGCTCATTTCTTTCACACTCCACTCCTTCCTCCACTCACACCCACTCCCTCCCCTCCTTCTCCCATGAGCTGCTGCTCCTTCTAGCTACCATGGCCGGCCATGGCCATGGAAATCATCCAAGATGCAGCTCCCATCCTCCCTCAAGCTCATCCTCACCATGAGAGCATCCCTCTCACTCCCTTCTCCCCTAACCTTTGATGAATCCAGCCCTCTTTCTCTTTTTCCCCTCTCACAAGATTGGATCTTGATGCAGGTGCATGTTGGTCTAAGCATGGAGAAGGTTGAGCAATCCTCAGATCTGAAGCTCTTGAACTAAGTTCGTCCAAAACCTTGCAGTAATTTCTGTAATCTTGCTGTTTCAGATTCTGGTACGAACTTGTAAAATCCGCCAAAACTCGTGTGCAGATCCAAATCGAGTGATTCAAAGTTCCACAGATAGGTATTGAAAAGGTCTACAACTTGGCGTTTGTCTCATCCTCAAATTCGTTACGGATTGTCCTAGGTAAATAAATTTCTGTAAACATGCAGAATCACTGTTTGTTAGCTTTGTTCCGTTTTACAAAACCTTTTTGAGGAAACTCAACTGTGGGGAAAGTCCTCTTGAGTACCTTCATTTTGGCGTTCGTTTCACTTCGAATGACCTCCTGAAACTGAAATGGTTCACAGATCAAGATCTGGTCAGATCTGGCTTTGTCGAATTAAACCAGAAGCTTGAAAACAAATTTTTGAGTGAAACCAATTGGGTAGGAACCACCTATTCAATACCTTTCAGATGCAGCTGACCTCATATTTTTATAATTTATGTACGATTTTTGGTGAATTAAACTTGTTCTCTGTGTTCTGCAGACATGGTTGTTAGCTTTTAAATCACCAAAAATCCATCTGTAGTCGAAATTGATTGATTCCAATTTGGTAGTACTACTGGATGTTTTCTTAATCATCTCAAACAAGTTTCAAACTTTTATCTGTTATGAAAATCCTGAGATAAAACAAATGGTAAAGACATGCAGTAAACTTGTCAATCCATTTGTGAGAGTTTCAGAAACATCTTGAACCCAAATCCAATTGTGTATGCATCTCTGTTTAAATATCTTTCAAATGCCAGTGGTCTCATATTTTTAGGATTTTTCTACGATTTATGGCTTACAGATCTTGTTTTCTGTACAGTCAGATTCAAAGAAATTCCTAAAATTGTAGTTTTAATATTTTTGGGTGATTCCAATTGGGTTAGTCTTGTATTAGTACTGGATATCTAGGAAAAATATTACTAGTCTCTGTTCATGCATATTTGTTACTGTTAGTAGTGTATATGTGTGACATGCATTGTTGGATCAAAACTTTTTGGTTTACTTAAAACCCTTGTCCAACTCTTTTTCTTAGAATTGGACAACCTTTGTTTTATGCTTGCAAAACAAAACCTCTACAACCTAACATTAGCCCTTTTGTTTTTCTTAAGTTTTCAAATGATGTGGAATATGGTTTGCTTCCTATTTCGGATGTAGTGTTATGTGAACGAATTAAGTTAGGAAAACTGTTTTCTACTTTTTCCAAAAATGTTTGAAAATGTATTGTGAATGTGTTTGATGCCAAACTAATGCTCTTGTCCTCTTTATGATGTTATCTACCAGGGGATGTTTGGTTTATACCATGGTGATAACCAAGAGAGACAATTGCTAAGTTGTGATGCACTCATATCTCTACTTGGTAAATAAATGGGGTTTTCTAAATTAAAACTCTTAAAGTTGTTTTGTGGTATCCATAAGTCCTTTGTATAGTGGCCCTTATTTGATTGGTTAACTTATGATTGTTGCACATTTGTTTTGTTGGTACAATGTGATTGATTGTGTTCCTTCTATATTTTCCGGCGATAGATGCGAACAATTCCGGAGAAGAAGAAGAAGTGGAATCGGACGAGGATTTTATTTATGAATGTTGGGATTCTTATATTGATGGAGTTGAAGAAGTACGGGGACAAATAAGCCAAGGCAAGCCATCTTTTGATCTCTGATTTGGTGTCTAGTTGGATGTCATTTGTTGATGTTCAAAGCACCTTGATTCTATGTGTGTTTTTCTCCTTAATATTGTCATCTATATTTGATTGCTAGTGGAGTACTCCCTAGTGGTGATACTCCACTATTGTCTTTGTGATTATGGGATGCATGGTATCATGGCCGTGCTATTCCACTTGGTTATCTTGTATGCTCAACTTGAGCATGTTCCATCTCAAGATAGTAACTTACACCACACCCACCACTTTTGTAGCTTAGAGGTATCAATGTCATGATCTTGGTGTAATTCCCAACTTGAGAGGAGTATGCCGTGTACCCTATTGGAGAGTTGGTTGGATAGTGATTCTTCAGTATCCAAATTGTATAGATGGAACCACAAATCTGAAAGTCTGTTTCCTGTTATGTTGTCATCATACATGCTTACCTTAAGCAAGTATGATCCTCTTTATGCCACCCGCACATCCCCTCAGGGGCGTGATGACCTTCATCTTGGCCATGGTGATGTTTTAGTTCCATTCATGAAACTATAGGATGGGAACCCCTCAAGGCTTACTTTGTTGTAAATGTTTGTGAAAACCTTGGGTAAGTTAACTTGACCCAAGTGTATGTTTTGGAAAGACAAGGTCTTTGGACAAGGATGTTGGAGGAATATGGTTGGTTGTTGGCAAGTAAAGGAAGTGTGGGTAAAATGTTTTCAAAAAGGAGCACTGCGTATAAGTGTACGCCAGCCCAACTTTTATCGCGCAACCACTCTACCCCAACGTGGGCACGGGGCTTAGCCCTAGTTTGTTGAAGCTGGCATGAGACACCTTCACAACTCTCTAGGAGGGTCACGATGACCTCTGACACCGGGTTGCGCTCTGGAGGAGGCAATACACTGTCTTAACTGATAGCCGGACGATTACTGAGGGTCTTCTGTCATGGCGCCGGAGATACGCTCAAAAGGAGGTATGCTGCCGGGGTGCCGGGAAGGGGTAAGCCCGCAGGGAAGGACTCATGTCAGTGGAGATAAGCGAAAGGTTATGTTCGGGTATCCGTCGTGGCATACGATGCTATGCGGGGATGATGCCCACACGATAGGTATCCGGATAGTTGTGGGGAAAGTGTGCAAACTCTGCAGAGTCAAATCTATTCGAATAGCCGCATCCGCGGTCATGGACGGGTTGCAAAGGCCTACCTTAACCTGGGCTTGAGTTTTGTTTTGATAAATGCTTTGCAAAGGAAGTGTTGTGTTGGATGTACCGGAAGGGTAAGGAAAAAGGGCGTGTGTCGACCATATGGAGATGGTCGTGGGAAAACTAAGACCAAGTGGGGAACTCTTTCCTAGTGTTTCATGTAGAGGAACTCTTCTTCAATAAAGATATAGATATGTCATAGCTATCTTTTGAAGTATCTTCTTCAATAAAGATATCGAGATGTCACAGGACTTCCCTAGCGTCCTCATCAATTGAGATGGTGCTATGCTACCTTTCCTCCGATAAGGATAGTCAGATGTCCTTGAAAACACCATAGTGTCCGCATCACTTGGGATGCCGGCATGCTATATCCACAAGAGAAACTGATTCTCTTTCACATGCTATATCCACAAGAGAAACTTATTCTCTTTCACATGCTATATCCACAAGAGAAACTGATTCTCTTTCACATGCTATATCCACAAGAGAAACTATTTCTCTTCCACATGCTATTTCCACTTGAGAAATTAGCTCTTCCCTCTTGTCATCTTAGATTAGCACTTGTTATCTTGCACTCTTGCAAAATACCTTTCTTGATGGTTTGCGAGTACAATTCCAATGTACTCACGGCTTTGTCCCTGGCTATTTACTTGGCCAGACTTGAAGGAACCCGACGGATGAAGAAGGAGTTGACGATGTCTATGCGAACTAGGAACGTCTTCCCAGTCAGTTGCCTGTAGGGTTATGGCAGATCACTGTAGGGATTCGTTGCATAGAAAACAAAAATTTTCCTACCGCGAGAACGCAATCCAAGCCAAGATGCAAACTAGAAGACGGGAGCAACGAGGGGATGATCGAGACTCACCCTTGAAGATTTCCAAAGCCTATAAGAGTAGGCTCTTATTGCTGCGGTAGATGATCACTTGCCGCTTGCAAAAGCGCGTAGAAGATCTTGATCACGGTGCCACGATCGGGCAACACCTCCGTACTCGGTCACACGTTCGGTGTTGATGACGACATCCTTCTCCCCGTTCCAGCGGGCAGCAGAAGTAGTAGATCCTCCTCGGAATCCCGGCAGCACGACGGCGTGGTGGCGGTGGTGGTGGAGAACTCCGGCAGGGCTTCGCCTATGCGCTGCGGGAGTTTGTATGTGGAGGAGGGGAGGCTAGGGTTTGGGGAGAGGGGGCTATGGGCGCCGGCCTCAAGGGGGCAGGGGTGGTGCGGCCAAGCCATGGGCTGCCCCTCCCTCTCCTCCTCATTATATAGGTGGAACCCCAAGGGTTTGCCCAAAGTCTTCGAATAAGACCCCAACAGAAAAACTGCCTTATGGACGAAACCTAGAGGGACAGGGACTCTCCCCTTCCCCCTTTTCTTGGCCGGCCAAGGAGGTGGAGTCCACCATGGACTCCACCCTCCCACTTGGTTGGCTGGTTAGGGTTTGTGGAGTCCCTCCGGGACTCCTCCTTCCATAGTGATTTATTTCCGGATAATTCTAGAAACCACCTTCCATAAATTCACCGGATCATTTCCAAACTTGGAAAGTGACTTCCTATATATGAATCTTATTCTACGGACCATTCCTGAACTCCTCGTGATGTCCTAGATCCCATCCGAGACTCCGAACAATACTTCGAACTCCATTCCATATTCCATATCTACTTAAACGACATCAAACCTTAAGTGTGTCACCCTACGGTTCGTGAACTATGTAGACATGGTTGAGACTTCTCTCCGACCAATAACCAATAGCGGGATCTGGAGATCCATAATGGCTCCCACATATTCAACGATGACTTTAGTGATCGAATGAACCATTCACATACGATACCAATTCCCTTTGTCACGCGATATTTTACTTGTCCGAGGTTTGATCATCGGTATCACTCTATACCTTGTTCAACCTCGTCTCCTGACAAGTACTCTTTACTCGTACCGTGGTATGTGGTCTCTTATGAACTTATTCATATGCTTGCAAGACATTAGACGACATTCCACCGAGAGGGCCCAGAGTATATCTATCCGTCATCGGGATGGACAAATCCCACTGTTGATCCATATGCCTCAACTCATACTTTCCGGATACTTAATCCCACCTTTATAACCACCCATTTACGCAGTGGCGTTTGGTGTAATCAAAGTACCTTTCCGGTATAAGTGATTTACATGATCTCATGGTCATAAGGACTAGGTAACTATGTATCGAAAGCTTATAGCAAATAACTTAATGACGTGATCTTATGCTACGCTTAATTGGGTGTGTCCATTACATCATTCATACAATGATATAACCCTGTTATTAATAACATCCAATGTTCATGATTATGAAACTAATCATCCATTAATCAACAAGCTAGTTAAGAGGCATACTAGGGACTCTTTGTTGTTCACATAACACACATGTATCAATGTTTCGGTTAATACAACTATAGCATGGTATGTAAACATTATTATAAACACAAAGATATATTATAATAACCATTTTATTATTGCCTCTTGGGCATATCTCCAACAATCACTTGGGTACTGCGCTGCTGAAGTGATGATGCTACTCTGATGTTTAGTTAGGCCCTTCGAGGCTATTATGTAAGGATTGGTCAGGTGACCATGTTGTAATTTTCTTATTCCGCTTTGTAATGGATGGTGTAATTTGATATCAGTTCGGTTATGTGTTCACGGCGCACTGATCATGGGATCGTGAACTGTATACATAACAGGGATTTTGGACAGCTAGTCCGGGGTCCCCACAATTACCTCATGGGTAATCGATGCGAGATATATTCAGATCACAAAAGCCTGAAGTATATTTTCACCCAGAAGGAGCTGAATATGAGATAGCGCAGATGGATAGAATTGATCAAGGATTATGATATGGAGATTCACTACCATCCAGGCAAGGCCAATGTGGTAGCCGATGCCCTGAGTAGTCTGCCGTGTCAGTTGAATTCCATGATCGCCATAGAACAGCCTAGTTTGTATCACGAGTTTGAGCAGTTTAGACTAGAGCTAGTGAGCGAAGGATTCTTAGCAAGCATTGAGCTCCAGCCCACTTTGATGAGTCAAATCAAGGAAGCCCAGAAGGGAAATGCCAGCATTGACGGAATCAAGAGTCAGATAGCTGCAGGAAAAGCACCGGGATTCACCGTAGATGAAGAAGGAGTTTTTTGGTACAACGGACGCTTATTTGTGCCGTCAGATTCAGAGTTGAAGCAAGTCATTCTGAAGGAAGCTCATGATACCCTGTACTCTATTCACCCCGGAGGAACCAAGATGTACCAAGACCTGAAGGAACAATTTTGGTGGCATGGAATGAAGCGGGAGATAGGAAGCTACATCGCCAAGTGTGATATCTGTCAACGAGTCAAGGCAGAACATCAGTGACCCGCAGGACTGTTGCAGCCATTACAGATTCCTGAATGGAAGTGGGATTCTGTAGGGATGGACTTTATCACAGGTTTGCCAAAATCAAGTAGAGGAAATGACTCCATTTGGGTAGTGGTCGATAGATTAACCAAGGTCGCCCATTTCATCCCCGTCAAGACCACATACCAAGGCCCAAAGCTAGCTGAGTTATACATCTCCAGAATAGTCAGCACGGAACCCCGAAGTCTATAGTGTCAGATAGAGGATCTCAATTCACCTCAAGATTCTGGCAGAAAGTGCATGAAGGATTAGGAACCCGGCTGAATTTCAGCACAACTTATCACCCGCAGACTGACGGACAGAACGAGAGAGAGTCAACCAGATACTTGAAGATATGTTGAGAGCCTGTGTGCTAGAGTATGGATCCAAATGGGAAGACTGCCTACCTTACGCAGAATTCTCGTACAGCAATAGCTATCAAGCCAGCTTACAAATGGCCCCCTTTGAAGCCCTGTACGGAAGAAAGTGCCGTACCCCTCTGAATTGGTCGGAGGTAGGAGATAGTCAAGTCTTCGGCCCAGATATTCTCCGCGAAGCCGAAGAGAAGGTGCACAAGATCCGTGAATACCTCAAGACCGCCCAGTCAAGACAGAAGAGCTACGCCGACAAGAGACGCCGAGAGATGACCTTCGACATCGGAGATTTGGTGTATCTCAAAGTCTCACCCCTCAAAGGAATGCAGAGATTTCAACTCGGAGAAAAGCTCGCCCCCAGATATGTCGGACCCTTCAAAGTTCTGAGTCGCCGAGGAGAAGTTTCTTATCAGCTTGAACTACCGGAAGAAATGTCTGCGGTGCACAATGTGTTTCACATCTCACTACTTCGGAAGTGCTTAGAAGTGCCGGAGAAGACGGAAGTGTTCAAGAACATCAACCACAGAGCTGTTGATATCAACAAGGACCTAACCTACCGCGAGGTGCCTATTCGCATCCTTGAAGAAGCTTTAAGGACCACCCGCACCAGGAGTATCAAGTTCCTGAAGATTCAATGGAGCAACCACACCGAAGAAGAAGCCACTTGGGAGCGCGAAGAAGATATGAAGAAGGAATACCCAGATCTCTTTAGTACATAGTTTTCTTTAAGTACTCGAGACGAGATCTTTTGTAAGGGGGAAGGGTTTGTAACATCCCAAAAATTCAATAAAGAAAGAAAGAGAGTTTCCAAAAATGCAAATTTGAGAACCAACAAAAACTTTTTCAATACACAAGTACTATGCATATAACCCACCTTTTAATTATGTTAATGTGCCTTTTGCCATGATGATTGCTTGTGTGATTGCCATTGTACTAAAACCCTAACCAATGATCTCTTGATCACCCAATTGGATGGAAAAAGAAAAGAGAAATGAAAATAGAAAAATCAAATCAACACTCACATATGGCTTATGCCATTTTTGCAAATTCTTAACCTAGACCATTTTGGCTTGCACCATTGGTTGGAAATGGTTACTAAACACTTATAAACACTTTTGGAATCAAAGAAACTCAAATCAAAATGAAAACAAATTGAATTTCTAACTCACATGCAATATGTTCAAATTTGACAATCTTAGCCTGATGCCATCTTTGAGCCCCTGGTTTGGAAGTTTCTCAAACTAAAGTTTGCCAACTCTTTGCACCTCATCCAAGACAACATCAAGGTGAACAACTTTGCCCAAAAAAACCCCTGCAAATTCTTTCTCAAATTCAAATGGTGATCAAGCAAACTTGGAACCATAATGCAAAATGAAGATCATAGGCATTTTGGGATTTTGCATTTCAACACCATTTTGACCACCACCACCTCCATTCTACTTCAATTAATATATGATTACAATCCACCAAAAATCTTTCCAAAATTCAAAAATAATTTTCTTGCGGCCATATCATCAAACACCTTGCAGGCAGGATCAAATCTTGAGCCCATACTGATTTTCAGCTTGGACCAAGTCCAACCCTGGCCACCTCTGCTGCTCTGGAACCTCACCACACCTCTCAGCACCAGTACCAGCCACTGCAAGCACTGGACCTTGGTCACCATGACCAAAACCAGGACATGCCCGTGCTCACCATGCGCCACCATGCCACCCTTCTCTCTGGTCACCTCAGCCCTGCACCACCTTGTCTTTCAGCTTCCTCTCAACCTACTGATCGTGCCAGACACGAGCCTCGACGAATTCGTGCATCGCATTGACCAGAACGAGCCACGCCCAGACGTGCCCAGTGACGCGTACGCGCACGCCAGAGCTGGCACGGCGAACGCCACGGGCACGCCAGGACATGACGTCGCCCGACGCTCCACGCCACCACTTGCCCTCGCCGCTCGTCAGCACCTGCGCCAAGCCACTAGGAGACGCCCAGACACGACCGTTGGACCGCGGGAGCGCTGTGGCCGTCGTCACCGTCGACGAGACCCGCCACTGCCCTGCAAGCTCCCGTCAAGCTCACGAACGTGCCAGTGCCTCATTTTCCCCGCAATCAAGCTTCGCTGTCATCGCCAGGACGTCGCCTGCCCGCGTGCATCATCGCCAGTGCCTCTGCGCCGCTGTAGCGCTGACGCCATGAATGACTTCATCTCAGACCCGCGGCACTGCCTCGCCGCTATAAAAGGAGCCCTCCTCTCTTCGAATTCGCCACACCACCACTCCTCCCTCTCACCACTGATCCTTCCTAGCCTCTCCCTCCTCCACATTAGACACTCCCTCGCCGGAATTTGAAGATCGGTGCCCGCCGGAGTCCAGCAAAGGGGAGGAGCCGTTGCAGTGCACCCCAGGCGCCGCCGCTGCTTCCATCTGCTTCCCCATCGTCGACAACCTCTCCGCCGCTCGTCGCCGGCCATCGCCGCGCCGCCGGTGAGTCTCCGACCCCCCACCTTCGCCGCGCCAGTGGCCATCTCTCATCGGAGACGACGACGCTCGTCGTCCGTCCGATCCGCGTCTAATCCAACGGCGAGGAGAGGAGTGTACCGCTTCGCCTGTTAAGTCCCGCTGACGCGTGGACCCCACGCTGTCAGGCGGCCTGCTGCGCTGCTGGGTCGGCCCATTTTCCTCTCCCTCTGCGTAGCCCGTTAATTCTCCCGCCAGCCCGTTTCGTTTGAATTTTGATTTTCAGTTCAAATTAATTTGCAAACTGATGCCTTATTCAAAATTAAATAGGGACCAATCTACTTGGCCAAATTTCACAAATTTTATATTGTTGGAAGAGAGTGGATTTGGTCTTAGGGGGTACGTGCGCACCCGGTTATCACCGTTGGATTTCCTCGAGCACCGTTGGATGTTGCCCATCTCACCTTGTCCACTAACGGTGACTAAACGGTTGCATTGAACTTTTCATCCTGCTACAGAATGCATGCGCGTGGGACCCGCTTCATGGAGAGAATAAAAAAGGCAGATGCTCTTACCTCTTGTCGCTATATGTGTGTCATCGGAACTTTTTGCCATCGATTTCTCTCTCCAATTCCTATGGGCCCGCGCGACCTAACAGCTAGCAATGATGTGTACGTAGTACTACTTCGTCCCCTTCGTTTCACTAAATAGAACGAGATTCGCCCCATAAGATAGCTTCATGGTCAGAAAATGTATGAAAATTTATTGATTCCCCTGGTAATTATTAGCCGGCAAATAATAATCTCTAAAAAAAGTACTCCTATCAACAGTCTTATAATCCGTAGTTGATCCATGTGGCACGACACCTAACAGTGAGTAAAGCTACAAATTTCAAGTTACCACCAACTCTGTGAACTACCATGTCTGAAGTATCAAACAATCTCTCGCAAAAAAATAGGAGTACCAAAAATCAATGCATGTACTGTGTCAAGGGTGATTAGACACGGTTGAATTAATGAACTATTGTAATTAATTCAGGGCAACGCTCCAGCAGCAGTTCAGAAACTAGAACTAAAAAATCACAGAGCAAAAGAAACCAAATTATTCCCCACTCCACGCCATCGTCTACTCCAGTAGCAGCCTCTCGTTCCCTTCGATGGAGTAGCCGAGTATCGACACTAGGTTGCGGTGCCGGACCTTGGTGAGGATGGTGATCTCCGCCTGGAACTCGTCGAGGGCCTTGTTGCTGATGACGGAGGACTCCATCCTCTTGACAGCAATCATGGTGCCATCGTGCAGCACCCCTTTGTACACAACGCCAAACCCGTCGCGGCCGAGCACGTTGTCCTGGGCGAAGTTCTTGGTGGCGCTGCGGAGGTACTGCACGGCGATGACGAAGTTTCGCGCCTCGATCATGTGGATGTCGCTGTCGCGGCTGCTGGTCGCGCTGGATGTGCCGCCGAAGCTGTCGTTGCTGGCCATGACGATCTTGACCAGGTTGTCCGGTTCGGAGCCGTCGCGGGGTGGACAACAACGGAGGACGCCTGCGGCTGGACGGAACCTTTGTTGCTCTTCTTGCGGAAGAGAAGCACGGCGTGCTAGGAGGCATAGGCGACCGATGGGCAGGCGCCGGCCCGTTGAAGCTGGGATTGCCGTCGACATTGACACTGACATCGTGGCTGAAGGCAGGGAGCGGCCCTGTGAGGTCGTTGGTGGAGAGATCGAGCTTCCCGAGGGACTTGAGGCCGGCGAGGCTGTCCGGGACTCCGGGACACTGCCGGTGAGGTTGTTGTCATTGAGCCTGACATCGGAGAGCGCGAAGAGGTTCCCGAGGCTGGCGCTAACGCTGACGTTGAGGCCGTACCTGGGGAGGTTGAGCAGGGTGACCTTCCCCTGGTAGCAGGAGACGCAAAGCCAGTCCTTGCAGCGGTCGTTCCCGGCCCAGGACTCAGCGAGCCGCTGCGGGAGGCCGACGCCGGCGAGGAAGGAGGGCAGCGCGGTGACCTCGGGCACGCACGCCACGCCGCAGAAGCCGTTGTGGGAGAAGCTGCCGTTGGCGCCGCGGGCGTGCAGCGCGGGGGCCGGGCCGACGAGGCTGTTGTCATCGAGCCGGAGGTCACGGAGCAACGGCAGGGAGGTGAGGGCGGGCGGCACGAGGCAGATCTCCTCGAGGTCGGTGAGGCCGGTGAAGAAGTCGGCCAGGATGGCGGTGAAGTCGTTGTCGTTGAGGTAGGCGTGGCGGAGCGCGGACATGCCGGAGAAGGAGGGGAGGGGGCCCGACGGCGCCCGCCTCCTCCCTCGACGCATGCCTGGCGGCGGCCGCCTCCTGCCAAGATGCGTGCCTGATGGCGCCCACCTCCTCCCTCGACGCGTGCCCGGTGGTGGCCGCCTCCTGCCACGACATGTACCCGACAGCGGCCGTCTCCTGCCCCGACGGGTGCCGGCAGCGGCCTTCTCGAACCTCACGGTGCGGTGCTTTCCATGGCGGTATTGGAAGGGAAGGAGTGGTTGAGAGCGATGGGATAAGGCGCATTTTTTTCTCTACTATGCTGCTTTGCATCATGACATGACTAATCATTGCATACCTGACCAGATGCCCTCGAGGCCAGCGGGAGTGGAGCTCGTGGCAGCCAACAGTGTTAACGGATTAATGGATGGCGTTAGACACGTGTTGAGCAGCTAGGGGGTGCTCATGTACCCCCCTGATCACCGGGCTTCATTCGATTGTTGGAAAGCTGAGCAAATTATCTACACAACTACACTGGTCTCAACCCTAGATTTTGTGTAGAATTAAAGTGACAAAATAAACAAGGCAGGGCCTTTTGTAACTTCAAACAATTGTTAAAAATCAACCAATAATGTTTTTAAGTTGATTCCAACTCTCAAAAATCAGATTTCATATTGTCTATAAGAATATGCAAAAACATCACATAGTTGTTTGTATGATCTTGGCCTAGTCTAAAAAAATGGCTCTATGGCTATTTCTAGTCCATTTTAAATGGTGCCAAATTATTTATTAAATAGTATGGGAGTGTTGCTCTCATTTAAATCTTGTCACAAACAATTCAAAATGAGATAGAGACCATGGTCTATTAAACCTCATGTGAAATTGTTTGATGATTTAAATCATTGCTAGGTGGTATTAAATTGCATGAGGTGCTCTATCTCTCATTTAAATCATTTTCCTAAATGATGAATATGAAGAGGTTGACTTTGGTCAACCTAGGTTATATATTAGTTATTAAGAAAATTAAATCTTAATAAGATAATGAGAGGAAATTATTTCTCGAAGGAATTACAAGAAACACCTCGAGTAGTATTTATAATGAGAGGAAATTATTTTTCTTAAATAAGAAAACAAAGTCCACCAACCTAATATTAAGGTGTGATGCTAGCTTAAGTTGTGTGACTCATGTGTGTGCTTAGTCTAGTACTTAAGTTTGGTATGATGATTGTATACCTCGTATTCGATTTTAGACGCTAGTACCGAGGAGTATCAAGAGGAGGAGGAGGTCAACTTCCAAGGAGAAGAAGACCACTTTGACCAATTCCCCAACCAAGGCAAGCTAATACTCTTGCAAAGTGCAAAGCTAACCATGAGCAAGGCCTCACCCATTTTTTTTTTCTTTATGCTTAATGCTCCTACCCCAAGTTTTTACCTTACAAGCTTTATTGAAATTGTTTTACCAAAGTTACTTTTTGATTCATGATTCACTTGGTTAGTAGTGGTTTGGTACAAGAGCATCAAAGTTAGCCTAGAAGCAAAGCAAACTACTTAGCACCCCTCATACCTAGTTGCTAGAGCTAAATTAAAAATGACTACTCTAGATGGGAACATGTGTTTTTGAAATGATGATGAAAACCTTGGAATGATAAGTCATTTCCATTGAAAGATTTTGAAGGTGAATATGACATTGAATTTGACTTGGTGAACTGATAAAAACTGATGATTGAGTTGGATGCGATACCATTCCAATTTCTGAGTACCCCCACAATACCTGATTATGGGTAAGGCTTAGCTGGAAATTTATGTGTCTTAGTATGGGTTCCCTCTAAACAAGCGTCATAGAGGTTATGCCGAGGCTGCCTCCGTTGAAAGTGAAATGACGTGAAATGAGCTGAATGTACGACCCAAGCCCTGTGTAGTTTCCGGGATAACAGTTGGCTATCACCGGGACGCCAAGCTCATGGGGAGAGGTGCCTATACTAGGGTGTGTAAGTGAAAGGTTAACGGTTGATGATCCGTGTACTGAGTTACGATTATTCAAGGTTGTCCTTGACGGATGTAATCAAATGTTGTGGCACAAGTGTGCAACCTCTGCAGAGTGTAAACCTATTCGAATAGCCGCGTCCGCGGTCATGGACAGTTGGAAAGGCCATACTGTTTCCGTCATCAGAAATTTATATCTTTTATAACATGTGAATTGAACTTGAAAGGTGACTTTGAATTTGAATCACAACAGAGTTGTGGGAATGACACTAATGTTCCCACTTGAGTTAGTTAGCATATGAGGTGGCTTTATTAAAAATGTTTATGAACTAAAATTGGCTTTATGCAAACAACCCTAGAGCTTAGAACACTCTCAGTAGCAATGTTAGTACTTACACTAGTATTAGTTTGCGAGTATTTGAAAGTACTCACGGCTTTGTCCCTGGCTATTCAAATGGCCAGACTATGAAGCTGAACAACAATATGAAGATGACGACCAGCGGGACGTATACAACAACTAGGAGCTTCTAACGTTGCCTGTGGAATAGATAGTCCACTACTACTTGTTAGCGTCCGAAACCCACCGGCGAGCTACGGCTGGCAACACGAAGAGCCGGGAACAACCTTAGGGCTGCGGCTGGCCCTGGTCCCTCCGAGCGACGGCCCGCAAAGCTCCTGGTACGCACGTCCCGATGCTGGTGCAAGGGCGTGCCATCTGATCTATACCTGATCAGGAAGGTGATGGATTTGCTTCGCTTAGTTTCCTGCATGGCATACACGTAAACATTAAAAACGAGCCTCGATCGGCTCTCAGGTTGTCCCGTGAATCGGCTCAAGGAGCCGATCCACCCATGACTCGTAAAGGGTTTACGATAGCATGGTGGTCCTGCTTGATCAACATGTAGCTAAAACGATCTACAATGATTTAGGGTTTTCACCGCATAATCGGAACATCCTACTCGTGATTGAGCCTAGCAGCCACGCACGGTGACAGTAAACCAACCCTAGATAAGGCCTAAAAACCAACATGAAGTTGATCCCCGGAACATCTTATCTAGGGCTAGCAAACTACACCCTACGTGCCACCGGATCCTTCAACCCGTTTGCAAGGCCTAACTATGCAGATATTAAACTAATCCTTGAAGAACAAGAAGCAATCATAACGGATCGGATCTACTAAATAATGATCAAGCAAGGTGCCGCCCTTACACCTAAGAAAGGTGTAAGGACGGCTAGACGTCTAAGGGTTGCATGGACGAAAGCATGTAGCACGGCAAAACAATGCTAACCCTAACACATCTATGATAACTACGTTGCTCGCCATCAACAAGGCTTCAGCACGAGCAACGCTTGGATAACGAATAAACGTATACTGCCTAGATCGCAAGATGCGATCTAGGCAGCATGATGCTTACCCGGAAGAAACCCTCGAAACAAGGGGTCGGCGATGCGCCAAGATTGGTTTGTGATGAACGTGATTGTTGTCTTTCTTGATAACCCTAGATACATATTTATAGTCCGTAGACTTTCTAACGTGGGAATAATCCCAACCGTGCACGAGCCAAACTCTAACTGACCGACACGTATCCTACTATATTTACAGATACAAGGGCAAACTGCCCAATCTTCGTGTATAAGGCCGGTTCACGTATTTCTTCTATGTATATTCTTCAAGCCCAATCCTGATCGCGGCCCACCTCTGACTCGGTCAAATTCTGGTGATAACACATGCCCCCCTGGTTTTGGAATTGATAATTTCAAAATCACTCTGCTCTTTCTTCGTCGGGTCATATCGTGGCAGAGCAGAACCGTCGCAGTATTCTTCATCATGATGCCTTGCCTTCTCAACTTCTCTGCAAGATTTGATAGCTTTAGCATCACCTCCTCGGAAACTGTAATGGCATTAAACTTCCATTATGTTCTCCCTTATTTAACCGTGCCGAACGATTCGCCTCTTCATCCCCCTCCTCTGTTCTAGCTATCGGCACCAAAAAACCCTCTTCTCCTGTAGCAATGTCTTCTTCTTCCCCCGTCTCCTCCGGCCTCTCTTTCCAATCTTCTTCCCCGAGTGAGCCGATGTCAGAGCCAGAGTGGGACTTCGACTTCGTGCCAGATGGCCCGCCAGAAGCCCTCGTCGGATCAGATGGCGACCTGCCCCTGACTGATGGGGAGGGCGACCTCCAGTTCCTCATTGAAGGGGAGCTGGAGAGCGAGAGCGAGGACGACCTCCACTCCTGGGGGAACCCCACTTCCTCCGACAAGGAGGAGGAAGACGAGGAAGAAGAGGAGGAACAGGAAGAAGAGGAGGAAGACGACTCCTCCTCCACTGGGTACCCGCCGGCGAAGCGCTTCCGCGCTTGGGCGGACAGCGAAGATGATGATGATGACGAGGAGGAAGAAGCTCCGGCCGAGGGCTGGGGTAGCAGCGACGAGGAACTCTCCGGAAGCAGCGCCGACGGCAGCTACAATGCCGACGACGAGGCCAGCGAGGATTAGTAGTGTAGGATTAGTAGTTCCTGAGCAATCGGCTCCTCTTTTGTTCCTCCTTTCTTGAGAAATCGGCTCTTCATTGTAAGAATCCCCTTTTATTAATGAAGAAGTGTTCCCAACCAATTTTTTGCCGATAGTCAAAGTCAAACAAACCCCCAAAAAAGAGCCGATGGCATCGCATCGGCCTCTACCAATAAACGCGAGCAAGGCCAACCCAGTTGCCCCTCCAAACGGTAACCTGCGACCTCCGTCTGAGAAAGCAAACTCAGATCCCCAAATCGCCGCCCGAGCAGTTCCAACTCACGGCCACCCGCATCTCAGATCTCGACCGCGCCGCCCCAGCTCCACAGCGCATCCAATGGCGGAATCATCAAACACCAACGCCATGGTCTCCGGTCTGAAGGTAATCCTTAATTGCCTCTCGTCATTCGAATCAACGTTAGGATTAATAGCGAACACCTGAATTAATGTTCTGTTCCGTTATTAATTTTAGGTTTCAGACATCCTACTGCCACATCCTTCTCTCGCCAATTCTATGTGTCTCGGTCCCCGTTCTTCCGAGAGTCCCGCTCTCTTAATTTCATGCGAGGCTAACAGAATCCCCTTCGTGAACCAGAACTTAGATCTGTCTTCCTGGGCCGACTGCCTGCGAGCCTGGCCTAATCCTCCTGAGGGTTGGGTGGCATGGTACAATAGAGTATCCAAAACCCACTATGCCACCTGGGAAGCCATAGGGATAGCCGATGCCTTGTCACTATCATTGTCTCCCCTTGAAAAGAATGAAAATATTCTGAAAACCATCGGCTACTTCTGGTCTGATGCACTGAACTGCTTCATGTTTGACCATGGCCCTATGACACCAACTCTGCTGGATGTGGCCATGATCACAGGCCTAGACATTGCATCCCCAAGCCCCTCTGCATTTAAGCTGCCGAAAGTTCCTTTCACCCTTTCCTCTAAAAAAGAGTGTACCAGCTGGGGTGCCTACCTCAATCGTTATATGAAAACCAAAGGCCCTGTGACAGAGAGAGAACACACAGCCTTCCTGAACTTCTGGTTGGAGCACTTCATATTCTGTGGCCCATCACTCGCCCCAACCAAGAATTACCTTTCCCTAGCCTATGAACTTGCCAAAGGCACCCAACTTGGCCTCGGCAAACTGTTTCTTGGAGAGGTCTATCGATCTCTTCAACTGATGTCTGTCAAACTGTTCTCTCAAAAGACAGTTAAAACTGGAGGCCCCTGGTGGTTTATTCAGTTATGGGCTCAACTGTACTTTCAGAACCAGATCCCAGACTTCCCACCTTTGGCCACCTGCACCTTCCCGGATGCTAATGGAAAGGAGATCCGATGCACCAGCTATGGCCAAGCTTTGTATGGTCTCCCAGGCAGCAGGCTGATCCCTAAGGAAGCAGCAGGGTGGTTCAAGATTTTCTTCCAAGGCCTGGACAACCCCCTGTTCTTTCCTTATTCTGAATCGGAGAACTTTGAGAACCCAGTCTCCTTCCGATTGGATAACTTTGCCGATGACGCTAGCACCCGGCATTTGTACTCTATCATGATTCGTCCTTGCTTTCTCCCAGTTGGCATGAGTACCTCAAACCGGATCATCAAGCCTGGTTATGAGTCTTACCAACCGGTAGTAGTAGCCCGACAGCTTGGTCTCGGGCAGGTGCCTCCACACTTCTTCCTGCACCACCTGACGGCAAGCAGAGCTGAACTGCCTGACATCCTCACTGGCCAAAGGTGCTATACCTTCTTTGATGCTCTGACCGTTCCAATCCCTCACAACCTCCGTTTCACCTTCTCTACCGATGGTTTCGAGACTTGGTGGCCCATGTGGAAGACCCATGCCTTCAGAAGAGCTCTAGGACCGCTGCTGAGACAACTTGATGCCGAGTATGACGTTCCTGCAGACCAGGTACCATTACTTATAAATTTCTTGCAATGGCTTATGGTAATTGTCGGTAACCTGACTCTATCTCTTGGCAGCAACAAGATGGCCCAGAGCCCACGCAAGCCGATGGCTCCCCCTTCGAATTCCTTCCTCCGGCCCCGGTGGTTCTCTTCTGCCAGAGCTCGCCACCCCTGAAGAAAGTCATAATGCAGAGTCAGCCGATTTCACCGAAATCGGCTCCCAAGAGTAAAGCATCTTCGGGGCCAGTTGCCCCCCGAGCCTCAACTCAGGCGAGGACGGCAGTGAGGAAAGTGGCTGCCAGAAAGACCCTGAAGCGCAAAGCTCCTGCCCAAGAAAGCTTGCACGTAAGTTGACTTGTGCCTTGACCATATTTATCTGCCATCCCAGTCTTTTGTAACATGCTTGTACTTCTTTATACAGACTTCCACCGAAGAGAACTCCAGCGGGGAAGCAGAGTCCAGCCAGAGGGATTCGAGCTCGGGCAATTCCGAGAGGTCTACCACACAGAGCCAGACGGGCTCGCCAGCGCCGGCTTCTAAGAAAAGGTCGACTCCCGAGCCTACTGCTCCCCAGGCTCCAACCAAAACAAGGTCACGCGTGAAGCGCCGATGCGTCAAAAGGGCTCGCAAAGACCCCCAAGTTTCCTCGCCAAGCCAAGAGGTTTCCAATGTAATTACCTCACTGGTTCATATTTCATGCTGTCCCATTGCTACCTGGATCGGCTCACCATTTCTTTTGCAGATTAATGAGACCTCTAGTGACGACGTTGAAGAGGTACTGATGCCATCCACCACGCTAGACCTGGCAACCTCAACGCACGGGGCTGATCAAGTGGCTGACCTAGCCAAGCCCTCGGAAAAGCCGATCGTCACGACCTCGGCTGTTCCTCCCACCTTGGGAGAGGTACACTCCACTTCCTCGGCTCTATCCCTTTCCTTGCTGTATACTAATACTGTTCTTGTTTGTTGCGTCAGGGTTGTGACCTTTCAAGCTTGCTGACGTTTGACCCTGAATCCATCGAGCCAGCTACTTCCAAGGCAGGGGAAGAGCCAAGTCCTAACACAGTCCATGGTCCACTCCAGCGTCTCAAGGCTTTGCTCTCCTCCTCAGTTGAGACCCTGGTTGAGAATCCTGAAGAAGTCAAGGGCATCCTCGAAGATATCCAGCCCCATCTCCCTGTGACACTGCAAGTGAAGCTTTGGCCAGCTGTGACGCTGTCGGTCTTCAAGTCAAGGGTGCAGTCAGCTCGTCAAAGAATCAATCTTCGCCACGCCCAGCTTCCATTGAGGGCCGATATTGCAGACAAGTGTCAACGGCTCAACGAGAAAAAGGCTGCTTTAGATGCCAAAACTGACACTTCTGCCAATAATGCCGAGCTCGAGACCCTGCGTAAGGAACTGGAGAACCTTGAAGAGAGGGTCAGAGTGACCAAGCAGCTTATTCAGGACAAGGAAGCCCTTATTGCCCGCTCTCAAGAGAAAGCAAAGGGTCTGACAGCCGATCTGAAGACCGATCTGGCTGACATCCGTGCCCTGAGCAGTCAATTGGTGACGGGCAGAGACGAGGACGACGAGGCTGAGATCGCCGAGGTGGATCGTATCCGTGCTGACGCTCTTCACGCCCTCAACGCGTTTCTTCAGTAGAGCCTTTCTGTGTAAACTGTCAAATGTTTTGCTGAACTTGTGCCTCTAAAGTCGATGACTATGCATCGGCTTTTAGTCTGAAGTCGATGTCTTTGCATCGGCTGTACCTTCATTCGTGCATCTCCTCAAGTTTTCCCTATGACTTGCATGTACAGAAATGTACAGAAATTTTTTTTTACTGGCCGATTTTTTCTATCGGCCCCTCATATTTCACTGCCCATGTATCTCACATGTTCCTCTGACTGTGTGCCCCCCGAGCCGAATCTGTCAGGTTACTGCAGATATCGGCTCTGCAGTTATCCAAAGAACTAGCCCTGAACATCGGCTCTGCAGACATGACCAATGCCGATTTCTTTGAGCTCACAAGCCGATGTACGCCCATACCCTTGCTTTCCGTCACCTGTTAGATCGACGCTGAACACAGGCAAAACGTATGGCAAGGATAATATGGGTCGATTGCTTGAATCGGCCCCCATCTTGATTGCATTGCTCAAAAGAGGTTTACATGTCACTTGTGCCAGCCGATGTCTCATCATCGGCTTTCCTTTGTTTGGGGCGCCACTCCATCTTTTGTGGCCGACCCTCTTCGTCCAGGGTTCGTTGAATTTTCGCGGCCAGATCGGGCCGCGCCTTCCTTAGCGTGTGCAGGTATAACCTTTCGGCTTCCTCCACGCCACGCAGTCGCTGAACCCTACGCTTTTGGGAACGGCTAAATCCATCAGGGCACCACCTTGGCCGGTGGTACCTGTCCTCTTCTTCTTCGTAGTCATCTTCCAACTCCTCGAGGTCTTCTTCCCGAGAGGACTCAGTTCGCTTGTTCCTAGATGGGAGAGGCCCAAGACATTTGAACACTGACACGTCTGTTGCACCCTTCTTCTTCTATCTACATTCTGGGCAGTTACCGATTGTAGGCCATCGGCTCATTCCTGAATCCCAGCAGTGTTTGAAGAAAGGACAGTCCCAGTGCTTGTCCACATTGTCTTGTTCTCTTGACCTTTCCTTGGCACGGCGCTCGTATCTCTCCTCATCGCGATCACGCCGACGATGTCTCCTGGCATCCCTGCTAGCTAGACGATCCCTTTCATCGTCGCTGTTGTACCGCCGGTGTTGGTCGTACTGACTCACGTATTTGTTGAGGAGATGATCAGAGAGAGGTCGTTGATATCACACATTCTTCACTTCTCCCTCTGTGATGTAGCGCTTGCCATTGTGTCGGAGCCGATCGCGTGGAACGGCTTCCTCTTTATCCTTGCTACGAGAGCGGCTGCTCTCGCCTTTGTCCTTACCAGAGTGGTGCCCAGGCTCGACCATGTTGATGCTTAACGAGAAACCTGGCTGGCACCCTTTGGGGTAAGCGTACTCCACCGTGTTAACGGTGGGGAAGGGGTGTGTGTCGACTTTCATGGCGTACTGGTTGAAGATTAGACGTCCTTGTTCTATCGCCATTTGGATCTGCTGACGCCACACCCTGCAGTCGTTGGTGGTATGGCTGAACGTGTTATGCCATTTGCAATATGGCTTTCCGTTCAGCTCCTGTGCCGTGGGAAGTTTGAGGCCTTCGGGTAACTTTAGCTGCTTCTCCTTAAGTAAGAGGTCAAAAATTTGCTCAGTTTTAGTTACATCAAAATCAAACCCTCTGGGCGGACCTGGTGGCTTAACCCATTTGCAGGATACGGGGGTTGCCCCCCGAGTCCATTCAGCCACTGCTACCTCTTGATCTCCCGCAGACCCTTCATCTTCTTCTGTCTCAACCAGGACTACTGCACGCTTGAATTTGTCCTGGTACAACTCTGGGTGGCGCTGCTCATATAATGACAGTTTCTGAACCATGTGCGCCAGTGAAGGGTAGTCTGCTTGGGAAGCCATATCCTTGATCGGCGAGGCGAGACCCACCACCGCCAACTCGACTGCTTCTTTTTCAGTCAAACGAGCCGAATAACATCGGTTCCTCACGGCCCTGAAGCGCTGGATGTACTCTGACACTGTTTCTCCGCGCTTCTGACGTACTTGGGCTAGATCGGCAATGACAGCCTCGGAAGCTTCTGAGTGATACTGCATGTGGAATTGCTCTTCCAACTGCTTCCAAGTCCGGATCGAATCTGGTGGCAGTGATGTGTACCACCCAAAAGCCGATCCTGTGAGGGACTGTGCAAAGAACCTCACGCGTAGCGCATCTGCAGCTGAGATCGTGCCCAGCTGCGCCAAATATCGGCTTATATGCTCGATAGAGCTGGAGCCATCTGACCCACTAAACTTGGAGAATTCAGGGAGCCTATACTTGGGTGGTAGTGGGATCAAATCGTAGTCGTTGGGATACGGCTTGGAATAGCCGATTGCCCTCCTTTTCGGCACCATGCCGAATTGGTCTCTCAAGATCGTGCTGATCTGATCCGCGGTGCTAGCTGCAGGAGTGGAGCTCTGAAGATTCGCTGGCATGGCATATTTAGCTAGCCACGCTTGCTTCTCAAGATCTGAGCTAGCTGCAGGAGTTGAGCTCTGGACGTTCGTCGGAGTGGCGTACTTAGCTAGCCACGTTTGCTGATCCAGAAGCTCCTCCCGTTGTTCCGGAGGTCTCTGCTGTTGCAGTCTGGTTCGTGAGTGCCCAGTTACTGCTGTCCGGCACGTATGTGCACGTGTATCCGTGAGGGATCTCCTTAGGCGCCTCATACAAGAACTGGTAGTCGCTAGGATTGCCACCGATCTTGTAGACAACGAACGCCGGTGTACTCGGCACCTCTGGTGCTGCCAGCGCGAACGGTAGCGGTGGTCGGCTCTGGAGCGGTAGCTCTCCTTGGTGAGTCCCTAGAGCAGGTCCTGACGGAGAGTGCTGATGCCTCAAGATTTTATGGAGCACCCGAAGGGCGACACGCTCCAAAGTGTTCACCAGGCTCTCAGAATGGCGGTGTAGCGAATGAGCTACGATGAAATTGATCTCCTGACGCAAGGACCTGGTGCGTTCTTCTGAAGGGGTGGACAGGTCAATTCCGTCGAGCGCGCCTTCAGGTGTGAACCCTCTCCACCTGATGCCATGCGAGCGAGTCCTGTGGAAAGAGCCGATGAGGTCGGCCTCGAGGATAGCTTTGACGTCGTCATACTTCTTCTTGAGCTCCTCGGGCAGATCCTCGTACGTGACTGGAGTACCTTCCGCCATCTCAGATGTAGATGGCGATGCAGTTGATGTCGAAGACCGTCCCACCGGGCGTGCCAGAATGTGTTGGCGTCCGAAACCCACCGGCGAGCTACGGCTGGCAACACGAAGAGCCGGGAACAACCTTAGGGCTGCGGCTGGCCCTGGTCCCTCCGAGCGACGGCCCGCAAAGCTCCTGGTACGCACGTCCCGATGCTGGTGCAAGGGCGTGCCACCTGATCTATACCTGATCAGGAAGGTGATGGATTTGCTTCGCTTAGTTTCCTGCATGGCATACACGTAAACATTAAACACGAGCCTCGATCGGCTCTCAGGTTGTCCCGTGAATCGGCTCAAGGAGCCGATCCACCCATGAATTGTAAAGGGTTTACGATAGCATGGTGGTCCTGCTTGATCAACATGTAGCTAAAACGATCTACAACGATTTAGTGTTTTCACCGCATAATCGGAACATCCTACTCGTGATTGAGCCTAGCAGCCACGCACGGTGACAGTAAACCAACCCTAGATAAGGCCTAAAAACCAACATGAAGTTGATCCCCGGAACATCTTATCTAGGGCTAGCAAACTACACCCTACGTGCCACCGGATCCTTCAACCCGTTTGCAAGGCCTAACTATGCAGATATTAAACTAATCCTTGAAGAACAAGGAGCAATCATAACGGATCGGATCTACTAAATAATGATCAAGCAAGGTGCCGCCCTTACACCTAAGAAAGGTGTAAGGACGGCTAGACGTCTAAGGGTTGCATGGACGAAAGCATGTAGCACGGCAAAACAATGCTAACCCTAACACATCTATGATAACTACGTTGCTCGCCATCAACAAGGCTTCAGCACGAGCAACGCTTGGATAACGAATAAACGTATACTGCCTAGATCGCAAGATGCGATCTAGGCAGCATGATGCTTACCCGGAAGAAACCCTCGAAACAAGGGGTCGGCGATGCGCCAAGATTGGTTTGTGATGAACGTGATTGTTGTCTTTCTTGATAACCCTAGATACATATTTATAGTCCGTAGACTTTCTAACGTGGAAATAATCCCAACCGTGCATGAGCCAAACTCTAACTGACCGACACGTATCCTACTATATTTACAGATACAAGGGCAAACTGCCCAATCTTCGTGTATAAGGCCGATTCACGTATTTCTTCTATGTATATTCTTCAAGCCCAATCCTGATCGCGGCCCACCTCTGACTCGGTCAAATTCTGGTGATAACACTACTTCGCTTGCGCTACGTATTTGTGTAATGATCAATAGATCAAGTGTTGTAATGAGACTAGATCATGTGATCCTATCTGTGTAATGAGTATGTTGGTATTGTAATGAATGATGACACTATGATATTCAATTGTTATGTCTCGCAAAAACAATCTTCCTGGGATTGCGATGTATGGCATAATAGGCATCTGGACTTAAAAATCCGGGTGTTGACACTTAACGGGCCAGTGTGAGAGAGAGGGAGTTGGGCGCCCAACTGCACGTCTGACGCGAGCGGGCCGCCTGACAGGTGGGCTCCAATGTTAGCGCCACTTAACTCGCCGAAACGGTACGAGCAAAGGGGGCCGCACGATAAGAGAGGGATCAGACGATGCTGGTGCACCGTCATCTCCGGCGAGAGGGGTTATGGGCCACAACGAGGGTATGGTCCGGCGGGCTCACCGGCGGTCGGCGAGGTTGGGCGTTGACGCAGGGCGGCGTTGTCGACGACGACGATGCGATTGGTGGTGGTTGGAGGAGCTGAGGTGGCGCCAATTGACGGCACCGTCTTGCTAGTGCCGCGGAGGCTCCGGTGAAATTCCGGTGGCTGAGAGGGCAATGTGGTGCAGAGAGGAGTCGAGGCGAGCTAGTGAGAAGAGAGGAGGGCGATGGTGTGAAGAATTCGTCCAGGGGTGGCCTGCTTTTATAGTGGCGAGTGGTGGCCGAGGCAAAGCGAGGTAGGTCATGGTGGAGAGGGAGCTAGGGGTCGCGAGAGGTCAGCGGGGTGGTTGCGCACTGTGGGCGACGTCGAGGCGGTGCTAGCGCGCGTCGTGGTGAGGACGGGGATGGACTGAGGCGGGTAGACGACGTCATGTACTGGCGCGGGTACCGGCGGAGGATGGCGACGAGAGCGTCGGCTACAGGGCGAGCGTAGGCCAGAGAGCTTGTCTATGGGGTAGCTGACGTCGAGGGGAGTGAGCAGGTGAGAGGAGAGGGCAGGAGATGGTCGGAGTCAACGGGGCGGGTGCGTGCTCTGGCGTGTCCAGTGACGTGCTGGTGCGCGCTCTGGCATGTCCTGGCACGTCTGGGCACGTCACGTTCTGCGCGCTGGCGTGCTCTTCTTCGGCCAGGGATGGTACAAGCAGGTGTAGGGGAGTGAGGGTGAGCTAGTACACAAGGTGAGCATGACTAGAGAGGGTTGGAGAGGGATTGGGCATGATGAGTGTCATGATGGCCAGCATGGACTTGTCCTTGAAGTTTTTATGCATGAACAAAGGTCTCTGATGCTTGGCTTTGTTCCCTGGGTGTAAGGAGGAGCTGGTGGTGACATAGGCTTGATGGTGGAGGCTTAAACATGTTGGATAAAAGGGAGTATGGAGTTGGTGGATTGTTGCACACAAGGTGTTTGAGGATATGGCCGAAAGAAATAAATTTTTGAATTTTGCAATTATTTTTGGTGGAAGTGATTCAAATAATATTTGAGACATAATGGCGGTGGTGGTGTGTAAAATGGGGTTGGTTTGTGAAATTTCAAAAGTGGCATAATCTTAAATCTGATTTGATGTCCCTACTTTGCCATCTTATATTAAGCAATTGAAAATGAATTGGTCAAGGTGGTCAACACCAAAGTTGTTCACCTTGATGAGGTATTGGATGAGGTGCAAAGAGTTAAGGTGGTTTAGTTTAAGATTTGTTTTATAGAGAGGCTCAAAGTGGGTAAGATATTAAAAAATGGCATAAGTGACCATTATCATATGTGACTTGGTTTTTGATTTTCTCTTTATTTGATTTGGTTTTTCTTGAATCAAAAGTGATTCTTATTAGTTTAGGAACATTTCCAAACCATTGAAACAATTCCAAAAGGCATAGTTCAAAGATTTGCAAAAATGTCCATAAACACATAAGAGGTGATATTCCAATTTTCCCTATTCTTCTATTTTGTTCCTCTTGCTTTACTTGGGCATGGTCTAGGGTCCACTTAGGGTTAGATTAGGTTTAGAGATGGTTTCAAATCATTTGGGTAGAGTATGAATGCATAGGGCCAGATTTGGTAAATGGCTAAGTGCCACATATGCTTCCATGCATAATTTTCTTTCCTTTTTATTTCACATTTGATTGAGTTGGTAAGTATTAGGTTAGGTTTGTTTAGGCCTTTCAAATCATCCAACAAGGTAGAGCAAGGCCTAATTGATTATTAGCAAATATTAGCCATAGGCTTACATAGGCCTTTTCTTTTTAATTTAATTTATTTTTATTTTGTTTATAGGATGGTGAGAAGAGGGGTGAGGTTTAGGGTTTAGTGGGGTCTAACAATGGTTCACCACCATTTAGAAAAGTAAGAATGGTATTGGTCAAGATTTGCATACTAGGGCTATATGCCCACATATGTCTTTTTATTTTATTTTTGTTTCTTCATACTTGATTTATTTGGTTTTGAGAATGTTAGGGTTTGGGGTTTTGGAAATATGTTCAATGCAATAAACAAACAATCATGGCAATAACACAAGGATTAGGTATGAGAACTATGAATAGCATCATATGTAGTAAAAGTTTTTGTTGGTTCCAACTTTTGGAAAAAGGAAATTCATTTTCTTCTTTGTAACTTATACGACACGAAAAGCCTCGGCTCCACCTGCTATATAAATGGGAGCCGGGGAAGAGAAAAGGATCAAACCTATTGTCAACAGAACCACCATAACTTTAGTCGAAACACCTTTATCGGCTGAAACCTTCGAGATCTACTTGCCCTCTACTTCTTACAAAACCCTAAGTCTACAATATGTAGGCATTGGCAAGTTAATCCCTTGTCAGTTGGCGCCGTCTGTGGGAATTGGAGGTCGCAAGGTCCTGATCTCGATGGCATCATCAACATCATCGTCAACAGCAAGCAACACGGTTGATGGAGGTAAACAAGTTCAACCTAATCTCGCCGATTTTGTTCCTCACCCTCCCGCCCGTTTGCATGCATATGCCGATTTGGAGGAGTCGACGGAGATGATGTTCGGGAGCTTCCGCTTCCTCGTCAGGAAAGAAGGACTGCATCGTCTCGCGGCACTGATTTTTTCGGGACCGTTAGCGGTCGATTCTGATTTCTTGGCATCATCAGCAGCATCCATCGAGTTAGGCGATGAGGAAGTTTCGCTGCCATGCTTCACCAAGCCCGCCACCGGTGGGGTACTTGCCGATCTGTTCGATGACATGACTTTCGGGTCGTTCACAGATTCCTATCTAGACAGCGACTCGGAAAGCTTCGACAACGTAGGCTTCACCAACTTCGACTCCATAAAAAACTCTACTGCTAGTAGGGAGGTCTTCGTCGATCTATACGATGGTGTCACCGACTCTGAAGCTGATGAGAACACAACTACAATATATCACCAAATCTGCGCGATCAGAGGAACAAGCCGACAAGAGGACGAAGCGCCTGAGGCTTTCGATAATTTGGGCAATCCTTACATCGATCCCGCAGGTCTCACACGTGGAACTGGCAACAAGTATATCGGATCCACACCGCGGGAAAAAGTACAGCTGCCGCAGGAAGCATGGGATAGAGCTCAGAGCCATGGATGGCATAGAGCCGATGACCACTACAGCTACGCCGTAGGCATTGCAAGCTTATCAATATAAAATCGCTCGTTCCAAACAATAGCTAGAAAAATAAATGGCAATACTCGACGAAAGAAGAGCTGCAGCTGTTGCATCAAGTGAGCACATGGCCAACCTGAGTCGACACTCAAGGACTTCGGGAGATAGTCACGGGAACACCCGCTCAAGAGCAAGATCTCGACTGGCAGACGTGTCCGAGCAAGATCGGGAGAACTTGATCCAAAATCTCGATATGTCCTTTATGTCAATAGACACGAGAGGGCACATCATCCTGAAAACTCTGGAGGCAGGGTATATGGTGACACATGCGTACCTAATGGCATCCAAACCACCTCAAGGAGATCCTAGGGCATCACTATACTAGATTACCATGGCAGGAGTCAGTGTTATGGGGCAGTGATATCAGGAAAAGAAGTTGCACCACATTCCGAAAGTGCTCCACGCGCATTGTTGTCCCTTTGAGCAACTCGCGCACTTCCTGTTTTTGCTGCTACTGCTTCCTCTCGCTACCTGCTGCATGCCTCGCACCAAGCGCTGCACATCTCGCGCCCCTGACGCTAGCAACCCATGGAGCAGGCCAAGATCTTCGGGTGGGAGCGCTCGAAGATAACTGCCCAGGACCACAAGATGCTGAAGAAGATGGGCCTGTTCGATAAAGAATCCGTGCGCTTTCCTGGTGATGAGAGAACTTCGCACCCTCCCATCAATTTCCGGGTAACATTCGTTGATTTCCTCATCCGTGGCCTTTCTTTCCCCCTCCATGAATTTCTTCGCGGTTTTATTTTCATCTATGGGATTCAGCTGCACCAGCTGACCCCCAATTCCATTCTGCACATTTCTATGTTTATCACTCTCTGCGAGTGTTTCCTTGACATCCACCCTCACTGGGGACTTTGGAAACACATCTTCTACCTCCGGCGCAACAACTCGAAAAACGTCGTCTACAATGTAGGTGGCGTTGTTATCTGCGTTCGCCCGGATGTCGATTATTTTGATGTCAAATTTGCCGACTCCGTCCAAGGTTGGCGCAAAAAGTGGCTCTACAAAAAGGATGAATCTTCCGTCGACCAAGAATACAGCATTGTGCCCTTTGACGCTGACGAGGAAATTCATAGGCGCAGATCTTAGGATGCTGAAGCAACTGCCGAAGAAAAGGCGGCTACAGAAGCCCTGATCACCCGCGTCCACGAGCTCCAAAACACTAATGGGGCAGAATTATCGGGTGTGCAGATTATTGCATATTTTCTGCGCATCCGCATTCAACATCTTCAGGCCCGAAAAAATCCCATGTGGATGTATTCGGGTCCCGAAGATTCTGATAGAGTCTCTGCCGAGCTTCCTCTGAAAGACTTGGAGAAACTTGTCCATCTTGCTATCGCGTGGTGTCCTTCAGTGGTAGCCACACTCTTCCCGAAGTAAGTAGCCTTTCTTCGAGTTGCGTAACTATATTTTCGACTGCTACTTTGTTTTCCTTGTATGCTCACTTTCTTTGTCTTTTCCTTGTTTGCGCTCTTTAGGGCCAACAAATTCTATCTTCTCTTCCCCCCTACCTGAAGGTGGAGAGGTGGATGGTCGGGTAATTGTCACCGACGATTCACAAGAATCTCTTCCTGAGAGTGAAGCCGCGGAATCTCAGAAATCCGCGGGTTCCTCCGAAAAAGAAACAAGGTCACACCAACATTCTGAGTCTGGCCATTCCATCTCTCCCCCTCTTGCAACTTCTCGAGATGAATGTAAGAGGAAGAGAGACGATGTCGAAGACTCTGGCGCATCTAAAATTGCCGGAGCAGCTATCGAGGAAACTTCCGCGGGGAAGGAAGGTGCCTTCGACCCTTTCGCCGATGTTGGTGCCGTTAGCTCGTAAGTCGCTCTTTTCTATACTTGTCTATCTGTTTTGTCCTTTCAGACTCTCATATTTTTGTTTTGCTGTTATATTGACAGAGCTGACGAAGAAGAAGAGGAACCCGACGCGCATGTAACAGCTCCTACGAGCACCTCCAACATGCTAGTTCTCTCCGAAGAACACCATGCTGCGACGGAAACCTCGCCTCCCCCTCAACATAAATCGGATGCGCCAACTCCCGTGCCCAGCCCCCGAGCGCCTCTAGTAAAGAAAGCTAAAACCGGGGCTGGCGAGACGGGAGAACTTGCCACTGCGAATGCATCTGCTTCCCTGCTAGTCGCCATTTTTCTATCTTGTTCTATCTGCTGAAATTCAGATATACGTACGTCTCTATTCTCTAATTAATTTCGTCTTACGTTCTCATCGCGGGCGTCTTGTGCGATCGCCTCTCACCGACCTCTCCAGATCCCTACGGTAAGTTGTTGATCAGCCTAGACACATGCATGCGAAATAATGCTTTGTGTTTCTGGGCGCGCATTTGTAGCTACGGAGTACTAACACCACGAATTGTGACATCTGCTCTCGTGTGCACCGGCCGTTCTTTGTGTTTGCTGCAGGTCCATTGTACTACTGCCTGTCGCTACCAGTGGAACCCGCACAGGGCTGTGGGGGGCAACATCAGGTGGGGCCACGCAATGCCGCGCGACCTCATCCACTAGCTCCACCTGCCGCTGGGCCGAAATCAATGGCGCGTGGACCGACTCGACGACGTAGCCTCTCGGCCGGTGGCAGGATCGTGATGAGGACGGTGTGCAGGTGCAGCTCCTTGCCGAGCCGACACGCGGACCCGTCGAACCCGCTGCTGCGGTGCTGTGCCAAGTCGGAGTCGAACCCTGTGATGTTGCTGCCGCCAGGCATCGCATTGACGGGCTTCTGCCACTCGACAACGGCATGGATCTACCCGGCGGACAGGGTGTGGCGGGTCAGCAACGCAGCATCGGGTCCAAGATTGAACAGACAGTATAGACTGATGCATAGTAAGCGCAGTTTTTCCTACACGTCTTACTCGATGAACCCCTCTGGCCTGTGCTGTTAAGCGGCTTGGTCTTCGGCCCGGTCTCAAGCCAAGCTCAAATCCAATTTGGTTGGAACTCTTTCTTCCATTCTTTTTTCTAGCTTAGGTAGTTTCAATGTCTCTCCTTGATTCTACTTCTATCTTAATTTCTCTCTCTACTTCGTTGAGAAACTAATCTCTCCAGAACATAGTAGCCAGGTTCGGGATCGGTGCCGCGTACCACGATCCAGGATCGATCGATCCGGAACAGGGTCGGGAACGTCGAGCGGAACGACATGGTTCGGCGCGGGATCACGATCCCGTATGCTGATTGCTTGCCTACCAAATTAGAATCTAAAGTATGGAAATTGCTTTTAAAGACAAAGTTAAAAAGGGTAATTCCAGGCGTCATATTTGGGCGAATTAATACGCTTGATTTCAGGCCTCTTCGTCTCTTCTTTCCTAAGCATCGCGGATACGATTCTCAGCTTGTTCATCTGTACTTCGATCCAGAACAAAGTGGATCGCGATCCCCGACCCAAATTTTCGTACCAAAGATTTATACCCCTCATCGATCCCTGTTCGCTGAGATGCCGATCCTCGACCCTCGATCCCGTACCTCGAACCGGACGATCCGGAATTCTGGCAACTATGCTCCAGAAGTTCCTTAGCACGAACTGACTAAAGAGGTTACGACATGAAGCAAAATTAATTAAAGATAATGCTTGCTACACAATAGAACCACACTTTTCATGCATGATATTTACTTGCAACTTTTATTGACTCGCTTCACCTTCTGAATTGGATGTGTTAAGCTTTATGCACTAGTCACTTGAACCAAAAGTCCGAACTGATGAAAAGGGATAGACAATCCATATATATAAGAAGAAAAAATTAACGCGTGAAAGAAGAGAAAGTCAGTTTGGATGCAATGACACTATCAGCTCCTCCGAGCCAGGAAAAATCAAACCAGCTGCAGTCGCCGGGGAAGCGATTCAGAAACCGGCTCGCTACCGTCGTGAGGAGTATCAACTGGACTTAAGCCATATTCTGCTCTACCTCAACCAGCCGCCCAGGATAATATAATACTCGGCATCCAATAGAGTTGCACAGTATTTAATTGCTTCTGCGCTGCCGTAGCAAATCATTTTTAAGCTGCGTGACCATCACTGGTGGAAAAAGGATCTTTGGTCGCGGTTGGCAACTGCCATTAGTCGCGGTTGCGCAACCGCGACCAAAGTAGCGCGACTAAAGGCCCCCCCCTTAGTCGCGGTTCCTTACGAACCGCGACTAAAGGCCCGTCCACGTGGGCCGCAGGCGAGCGCCAGGGCGGAGGACCAACCGCGACTAAAGGCCTCCGCAGGGTTTAGGGTTTAGCCCCCCCTCCCCCTAAATATGGTTTCTTTTTAATTTGTATTGTTTTATTTCTTTTGGGTTTTAATTTTGAAGGAGTTTCACATATTCTACGGTACTACATACATGCATATGAATGTACAATTTCAAATAAATTTGAAATTAGAACCAAAAAGAATTCAAGAGGAATATACAATATATATTCAATATCGGATGATCATATACAATATATATTCAATATCGGATGACCATATACAATTTTGAACAAGTTTCCATCCATAATTTAGTGCATATAAAGTTCTACGTCATCGTAATGGTGTTCTCCTCTAGGATCGATGACTTCCCTCGCCAACCATCCAGCTAGTTCCTCTTGAAGTGGTCGGAAGCGAGCTTCTGGACTAAGCGTCTTCCGGAGGTTATTCCTCAGGATGTTGTTCTCACACTTCTGGTCCCGCTCATTGCAGTATCTCCGGATCCTCTCACAAACATAGTATCCACATAGATTGGTCCCCGATGGCTGAATATCCCCAGTCGTCCGCACTGCCATTTTAAAATGTAGCTCTTTTTTGAATTCACCGACCTTGGTATCTACGAACCGTCTCCAAACCCTACGAGGCAAAGAAAATTAAATGAACAAGAGAGTTATTAATTAGTTACTTGATATTAGGAAATGATGAACGAAATAGGCCGATCGATATAGAGCGCAAATGAATGAAATTGCATCATTTTTCTCATATCGGCCCAAAGCGCCGGATCCATATTCAGAGAGTCGTGGACGAGAACTGAGGAGGTCTGAACTTGAATTACCATAAGAATCCAGTGGAACCTGCGGACACGATACATGCACAGTCATGCATAACTCATCGATTAGCCACATACCATGCATGGAGTAAACAAAAGAGAATGTGCTCAAGACAGAAACACTCACCCAAAATGGTAAGGAAATAGAATATCACTTTTGAGTTTCTGTTTTCTAATAAACCGCCACAGGTCATCCTCCACGTCGGCGGGGTGGTGTTCTAACACATATGAATTAACGATTTGTGGGTCAATGAACCCAACATCATGGATGTTCCTTATTCGCATTTCCCGCTTCTTCATTCTGCATAATAGCGTACACAACAAGATAGTTAGGACAATACATATATATATATATATATATATATATATATATATATATATATATATATATATATATATATTGAGGGCCCTGAACGAGATGGGGTAGAAATTAATAAATCACTTACAGAACGTAGCAACTGATGATAGATTTGTCGAGGTCGCGCAGATTGAACAGCTGGAACAATTCACTCAGATGAATTTGTACATAGTAATGTTTGAAGTGATGCTCATATCTAACTTCCGCATAGATATAGTCTTTGGCGTTTTTATGTTTTATGTAACCCTTGTACCAATTTAGCAGACCTTTCATTTGTCGAGGTAGATCCTCTTCCTGCGCAGGCTCGACGAGAGGGCCATTCTTCACATATGTAAATACTACGTCCTTCATTGGCGCCTCATCAAGGCCTAACAGTGCACGAAGAGTGATACCTAAGTCGGCCGCTTGTTCTCTGGCACTTGTTACAGTCAATCCATCTGCTGCCGCAGCTGCTATGATATCGGGGGCATCCGGACCGGCGGCTTGCACTATGAGCGGGGCGATCGATTGTTTACTTTGTTCCCCGAGCTGGGCAACTTCTTTCCCCCTTTCTAAAATTTTCTCGGCCTCCTCCAAGGCTTTCTTCTCCGCCAACTCTTGGTTCCTCTAGAACGCGAGTGCTTGCCTACGAAGTTCACGTAAATAGCGCGGCTTGGGACGGTGTGTTCAAAAATGACTTAGCCCAGCTCTTTTCCTTGTCAGAAAATACTTGCTTGGGCTCGGGCTCTCTTTTCTTCTTGCAGTCCGCCTTCCATTTCTCATATTCAGCAGCCGCGCGTGCGTCGACTTCCTCGGCACTACGTTCCCAAGGCCTTGTGGGGAGAGGCTTCAGTGATGGCTCTGGTATCTTTGTGGTTCTAGGTACATAAGGGTCCGGGTTAATAACCCAGGACTGCTTCTGCTTCTTCGCCGGAGGTGGATTGGGGGGCGGTGTCTGATCACCCGCCGGACGAGGACTGGGGGGCGGCGTCTGCTTACACGCCGGAGGTGAATTGGGGGGCGGCATCGGCTAACGTGAAGGAGGTGTAGGTGAAGCACCACCACCACCACCGCCACCGTCACCGCCACCGCCACCGCCACCGCCACCACCACCACCGTAGGGGGGTGGACTTGTTGGCGCCTCGCCTGGAAACTTGATAAATTTCTTCTGCCATAGAATGAACTGGCGCTTGACATCTCCAAGTCTTTTCACCCCTTCAGGTGTAGCAATGTCAATGTCCAGGTCCTCAAACCCTTGGACTATCTCCTCCACCGTGACACGAGCATAGCCATCTGGAATGGGGTTGTTGTGGTGGAGTGCTCCAGGTGGTAAAGCACTGCCGATGGCTACCTTCATGGACATGTTCCCGATAGGATAATACAGATGACATGCTTTCATCTCCTTTATATCGTCCACGGGGTAGCGAGGAGGCTCCGGTGCAGTAATTTCGACCACCAGAGGCTCCGGTGCAGTAATTTCGATCGTCGGTGCACCAGCCGGTGAGGCCTCCGTGGAAGCCACGCTGCTTCTTCTCCGCTGCTGGCTTCCGAGATCCATTGGATGATCTTCATGCTGCGCCCGAGCTGCATCTCTTTCGGCTACTAGTACACTCACAGTTTTCTTCATCACATCCATTTCTGTTACCAACTTCGCCACAACATCTGCATCCCGATCCATCTTTCTCTTACGGCTTCTGTAACCGTACGGGTCATCGTTCTGGGGGAACCCTACTTTCCACGGAATGGGCCCCATGCCTCGTACACGTCCTCCGTGTTCAGGATTCCTGAGGGCTTTTGTCAGGGCGTCGTTCTCTCTGTTGAACTTGATCCTCCCCTCTTGAGCATCCCTCATTGCCTCAATAAGCTTTTGGGTGGGTTTAATTATTTTGCCCTGATAAACACACTCCCCTGTCTCCGGGTTCAGCGATCCCCCATGCCCGTACCACCAGCTTTTGGCCCTTGGGTCCCATCCCTCCGTACCTGGACGGATTCCTCGCGACCTCAGCTCATTCTCCATCTTCTCCCACTTAGGCTGCCAAAAGCGATACCCTCCGGGCCCCATAATATGATTGTACTCCTTCTTGGCCGCATTCTCCTTATTTTTTTTCGATATTTCAAGGAACTGCTCCGATTTCTTTTGCTTCACAAATTCTGGCCAATCATGTTGCAGTTTCTCATATTGTCCTTTGAAATCCGGAGTCTTGCCCTGCTTGACAAAGTCATGGGCTAGATTTTGCTTGTATTTCCGGAATGCGTTGGCCATCTTAGAAAGAGCGAACTGTTTGACTAGCTTGCACCTCTCCTTGTTTTCCTGAATCTTGTTACCCGCCTCATCGTATTTGCGGTATTCCGGAGGTAGAACGAAATGTTCCATAAGCTTGTTGAAGCAATCTTTTTTTGTTCTCTTATCGACAAAAGTGAAACCAAGACGTGCCTTCTTTGGCTCATTCCACTCCTGGACGGTGATCGAGACGTTGTCTCTAACAACGGCTCCACATTGGCTGATAAACTTGGTGGCGTTCTTGCTGGGCTCCAGCGGCCTGCCGGTTTCTTCATCGACAACCTCGATGGTGCATGTTTCGTTTGGTTTCATCGTCTTGGTTGCGCCACGCTTTGACGACGTACTCGATTTTTTCGACGATCCTGCCGAGGGCTAAAATAAGAAAGAGAGTCGCGCACGTTAGTACACACACATTTATTCAAATCAGTTAGTTTGTATCACCAGACGCTCAATATGTATATATACCTCGGCGCCGGAGGTGGTTGCTACTTCCAATTGAAGATCGTCGTTTATCGACGTTTCTTCGGCATCATCTTGCTGACGGCGCCCTTCATCTTCACCCTCAAGGTTCAGATAAGAAGAGATATCATCTTCTTCTTGTCCGGTCGGCACATATAGAATATCGCCTTTTATGATGCCGAACATATGTTCTTCAAGGTCCGGATCATAGTTGTCCAGAATCGGGTCAGCTCTATCGTCCGCCATATGTCAGTCCTGAAAACATGCAGTCAAAACAAATTAATTAAGTGAAGAAGGGGGGCGGTGGCGGTGGCGAAAGGGCGGTGGCAAAAGGAGGGGGCGAGGAAGGGGTGCGCGCGGAGTCGGAGTCGAGACACAACACATGCATATATGCGGGGTCGCGGTGGCGAAAGGGGGGCGGCGGAAGGTGGGCGCGCGGTGGCGGTGGCGAAAGGGGGGCGGCGGTGGCGGTGGCGCCGCCCCCTCGCCGCGAACAACTAATACCCGCTGATTCGGAGGGGCGGCGTGGGGGGGTTTTTTGTTGGGGGGGAGGGGGGCGTTTTTGGTCGCGGCGAGGGGGGCGGTGGCGGTGGCGAAAGGGGGGCGGCGGTGGCGCCGCCCCCTCGCCGCGAACAAAAAAAACCCGCATATACGGAGGGGCGGCGAGGGGGCGGCGCATCGCCGCCCCTCGCCGCCCCCTCCGTATATGCGGGTTTTTTTTTGTTCGCGGCGAGGGCGTTTTTGTTAATTATCAAATTTTACGGTTTTTTTTTGTTAATTATCAAATTTTACCTTTTTTTGTTAATTATCAAATTTTACCGTTTTTGTAAAACTAATTAACTGGTTAAAATTAAAAAGAACAAAAAAATTAAAAAATGAACCGGCGGCCGGCGCCCCTGTCTCTCTCCTTTCTCATCTCTCTGTCAACACATCCGCGGCCGCGCGCGTGCGCGGCAACCGAGGCCGGCGCCGCCGGGGCGGCGTTGGCATGGCGAGCGAGGCGGCGCGCGCGGTGGCGAGGGCGGCGGGCGGCGGCGCCATGGGCGAGAGGGGTCGGGCCGGCGACGTACGCCGGCGATGGCCGGGCCGCCGGCGACGTTTCGAGGCGGCCACGGCGCGCGCGAGTGTGACACGTACGTGGGCGGCGGCGACGACGGGGCGACGGGGCGGCGGCGACGGCGGCGCGGCGACGACGGGGCGACGACGGAGATCAGATCGAGAGAACGGCGCGCGGCGGAGACGAAGAGAACGAAGTGAACCGCGCGCCCCCTCGCGCGCGCACGTTTAAATAGGGACCCCCCCTTTAGTCGCGGTTGGGGAGGCGACCCGCGACTAAAGGGTACCCTTTAGACGCGGTTGGCCAGACCAACCGCGACTAAAGGGTATTTCGGCGGGTTTTCCCGTTCCCGCGCGCAGAGACCTTTAGTTGCGGTTGGCGAGGCCAACCGCGACTAAAGGTCTTTTTTCAAATTACTTTTCTTTTTCAAAATCATAAAATACAAATAATATATCAAAAAATTCAGAAAAATAAAACTAATTCATTTCAATATGTTAAAAATACAAATAATATATCAAAAAAATCAGAAAAATAAAACTAATTCATTTCAATATGTTAAAAATACAAATAATATATCAAAAAATTCAGAAAAATAAAACTAATTCAATTCAAAATATTAAAAATACAAATTATATATCAAAAAAATCAGAAAAATAAAACTAATTCATTTCAATATGTTAAAAATACAAATAATATATCAAAAAATTAAGAAAAATAAAACTAATTCAATTCAAAATGTTTAAAATACATATAATATATCACAAAATTCATAAAAATAAAACTAATTCAATTCAAATACTTAAAAATACAAATTATCAAAAATTCATAAAAATAAAACTAATTCAATTCAAAAGTTCGTTGGCCCCCTCTTCCCGCCTCTTTCCGCCGACCCCCTCTTCCCTCCTCGTCTTCCCGCCATTTCTTCCCTGTCTTCCCGCCTCTTTCTTCCCGCCAATTGTTTCCCGCCAATTTCTTCCGGCCTCTTTCTTCCCTCCAATTTTTTCCCGCCAATTTCTTCCCGCCACTTTCTCCCCGCCTCTTTCTTCCCGCCTCCTGTCTTCCCGCTCCCATTTTTCCCGCCATTTGTCACTACATATAGGTAGCCCGGCTTGGCCAGCATTATCACATCTCTACAATCTCTCATCACTCTCTCATGGCTTCCACCGCACCCACTCTAACCTACCAGCAGGTGGAGGAGCTTTGCGCCTCGAACTACCCTTGCCCTCCGGGCTACCGCGTCCCTGCCGGCTGGAGCCTAAGCGCCGGCGGCGTGCCGGTCCCTCCCGTCCCTCAGGGTACTGCGTGCCGGGCGGCCATCACGAACCACTACTACCTCGATCTCACGCCGGAGCAGCGGATGAATCCCCGCTGGCATCCCGATAACCAGCATACTTGGGACGCCTTCTTCATCAATCGGCGTGAGAGGGCGCTCGCCAGGTATGAGGAGGACGGTCTGCCTCCTGGAAACTTCCACGAGGCCGGCCGTCGGCTATGGTGGTACGGCCGGACTCTGCAGAGCGTCATGGACTACATCACGGCCGGCGATCTCCCCCGCCTGCGCTACCCTCGATTCGAGCCACGAGCGCCGCCCGACGACCCCGACGACCGCAGCGACGACGACGCCGGCACCTTCGACGGCGACGACTACCAGTACAACGGCGGCGGCTATGAAGACTACGAGTATGCATATTATACGCCTAGGCAGGAGTATGACTAAATCACTCCAAATTTCATGTATGCAGGAGTATGACTTAGTCACTCCAAATTTCCTGTACGCAGGAGTATGACTTAGTCACTCCAAATTTCATGTATGCAGGAGTATGACTTAGTCACTCCAAATTTCCTATATGCAGGAGTATGACTGAATCACTCCAAATTTCATGTATCATCAGTGCTATCTCGAGTCAATTGAATCATTCGAAAATGGACACCAAACACATCACGGGTAATATAATTCACATGATTCATTCAACAAAGTTTGGTACAATAAATTTTTACACATCATTTCTTCCCTTGTGTCCCTGCTTGCTTACGATTGTGCCGTATCCATGGAGCATCCTCATCATTTAACTTAATGCTTGGGTCGGTGTTCACTTTGAAGGGCGGAATTTCAGCAAACATATTATAATCTTCTGACATGTCTGTCTTGTCCTCCACTCCCACGATGTTTCTTTTCCCTGAAAGAACAATGTGGCGCTTTGGATCATCGCATGATGTACTGATCGTTTTCTTATCTTTCCGTTTCCTCGGTTTGCTACTCATGTCCTTCACATAGAAAACCTGAGCGACATCTTTCGCTAGGACGAATGGTTCGTCAAGGTAACCAAGATTGTTGAAATCCACCATTGTCATTCCGTATTGCTGGTCCACCTTTACCCCACCTCCTGTTAGCTTGAACCATTTGCACCGGAACAAAGGGACCCTAAAGGAGAGTCCATAGTCAAGTTCCCATATCTCCTCTATGTAACCATAATATGTGACCTTTTGCCCATTCTCGGTTGCTGCATCAAAGCGGACACCACTGTTTTGGTTGGTGCTCTTTTTATCTTGGGCGATCGTGTAAAATGTATTCCCATTTATCTCGTACCCTTGGAAAGTCGTTATAGTCGAAGATGGTGTCTTGGCCAACATGTACAGCTGATCTACAACATGATCGTCACTCATTAAATGTTTTCTCAACCAACTGCCGAAAGTCTCCATGTGGGCCTTCCTAATCCAGGATTCAGGCTTCCCAGGGTTGTCCGAGCGCAAAATATTCTTGTGTTTCTCAAAGTACGGAGCCACCAAGCTGGAATTGGTCAGAACTGTGTGGTGTGCTTCAGTCAGAGAATGGCCATCCATACATATCGTTGATTTCCTTCCGATCGTGCCTTTTCCACTTAGTCTCCCCTCGTGCCGCGATTGAGGAAGACCAATCGGCTTAAGGTCAGGAACAAAGTCAACACAAAACTCAATTACCTCCTCATTTCCATAGCCCTTGGCGATGCTTCCTTCTGGCCTAGCACGGTTACGAACATATTTCTTTAATATTCCCATGAACCTCTCGAAGGGGAACATATTGTGTAGAAATACAGGACCGAGAATGGAAATCTCATTGACTAGGTGAACCAGGAGGTGCGTCATAATATTGAAGAAGGATGGCGGGAACACCAACTCGAAACTGACAAGACATTGGATCACATCGTTACGTAATCGTGGTAGAACTTGGATTGATTACCTTCGAGAGATTGCATTGAGGAATGCACATAGCTTCACAATGGCTACTCGAACATTTTCCGGCAGGAGCCCCTCAAAGCAATCGGAAGCAATTGCGTCATAATCACGTGGCGATCGTGAGACTTCAGGTTTTGGAACTTTTTCTCCGCCATGTTTATTATTCCCTTTATATTGGACGAGAATCTGACGGGACCTTCATACCGCTCAGGCATTCAAAAAAGATGACCTTCTCTTCTTTGGTCAGAGCGTAGCTGGCACGACCTTGAAACCGTTCCGGATGCCGGTCATCAGGGTCTTTCAAACTTTGCTGGTCCTGCCGTGCTTCCTTTGTATCATTTGACTTCCCATACATGCCCAAGAAGCTTAGGATGTTCACGCAAATATTCTTCGTAACGTGCATCACGTCGATTGCAGAGCGGACTTCTAGGACTTTCCAATATTCTAGCTCCCAGAATATAGATTTCTTCTTCCACATGGCTACGTGCCCGTCAGCTCCCTTCGGAACTGATTGTCCGCCAGGACCCTTTCCAAAGATGACTTTCAAATCCTTGACCATATCAAATACCTCAGCACCAGTGTGTTCCGTAGGCTTCGGCCGGTGATCTGCCTTGCCGTTGTAATGCTTGCCTTTCTTTCTTACTGGATGACCTTTCGGAAGAAATCGACGATGCCCAAGGTACACGTTCTTCTTACAATTTGGCAAATGTACACTTTCAGTCTCATGTAAGCAGTGCGTGCATGCATTGTATCCCTTATTTGACAGTCCCGAAAGGTTACTAAGAGCAGGCCAATCGTTGATGGTTACGAAAAACAACGCTCGTAGGTCAGATTCCTCTTCTTTGTGCTCATCCCACACACGGACACCAGGTCTGCCCCACAGCTGTAAAAGTTCATCAACTAATGGCCTTAGGTACACATCGATGTCGTTGCCGGGTTGCTTCGGACCTTGGATGAGCACTGGCATCATAATGAACTTCCGCTTCATGCACAACCAAGGAGGAAGGTTGTAGATGCATAGAGTCACGGGCCAGGTACTATGGCTGGAGCTCTGCTCGCCAAAAGGATTCATGCCATCCGTACTTAGACCAAATCTTATGTTCCTTGCGTCAGCTGCAAAATCTTTGAACTCTCTGTCGATCTTTTTCCATTGCGTTCCATCTGCGGGGTGTCTCAACTCCCCGTCCGACTTACGGTCCTCTTTGTGCCATCGCAACAACTTGGCATGCTCTTTGTTCCTGAACAGACGTTTCAACCGTGGTATTATGGGAGCATACCACATCACCTTGGCGGGAACCCTCTTCCTGGGTTTCTGGCCCTCAACATCGTCACCAGGGTCATCGCCTCTGATCTTATAACGCAATGCAGTGCATACCGGGCATTCATTCAAATTCTCGTATTCACCGCGGTAGAGGATGCAGTCGTTGATGCATGCATGTATGTTCAGAACCTCTAAACCTAGAGGGCAGACAACCTTCTTTGCTTCGTATGTAGTGGCGGGCAACTCGTTATTCTTTGGAAACATATTCTTCAACATTTTCAGCAAGTTTTCAAATGCCGAGTCAGCTACACCTGCCTGTGCCTTCCATTTCAGCAAATCCAAGCAGTGCAGCCCAGCTTTTTCAGACCATCATCGCATCCAGGGTACAGCGCCTTCCTGTGATCCTCTAACATGCGATCCAAATTCTCCCTCTCTTTTTCAGTTTCGCAGCGTCTCCGTGCATCAGCAATGGTCCGACCAAGATCATCAACGGGATCATCACGTGCCTCTTCTTCACCTTCCCCCTCACCTTCCCCTTCACCTTCAGCATCCTCCATGAAAGTATCACCGAAATGAGCAAGATAGCTTTCATCGATGAAATCATCCCCTTCTTCATCTTCTTCCATTATAACCCCTCTTTTTCCATGCTTGGTCCAACAATTATAGCTTGGCATGAAACCGTGCCGAAGCAGGTGCATGTGAACATCTCTGGAGGAAGAGTAACCCTTCTGATTCTTACAGTTAACACATGGACAGATAACAAAACCCCCCTGCTTGTTCGCATTAGCCACTACGAGGAAATCTTTCAAACCCGTACTGAACTCGCCGGAGAGTCGGTTACCGTACATCCATTGTCGATTCATCTGCATTATTATAATATAAAATATATAATTAACCATCATGCATTTGTTAAACTAACTAGCTACAAACAATATAAATTAAACAATGAACTACACACACATGCATATTTTATCAACGACACATCAAAGGTTCAAGTTGCTAACCGCGATCGAGGAGGAAAAAATAAATGAGAAAGCTCAAGTGTGGCTCCAACACTTCATATCATGTTTGTTTCATGCTCTTGGGGCATTTCATCAAACACCTTATGTGCATAAGAGGAACCAAAAGCAAACCTAACACCCACTTGTGAAGTTTGTGAAGAGAATGGCTCCAAATGGCTAAGTGTTGGCTGCTGGATGGGTATATATAGGGGGGGGGGGGGGCTTTAGTCCCGGTTGGCCTGGCCAACCGCGACTAAAGGCCTTCGGGCACCTTTAGTCGCGGTTGGCCTGGCCAACCGCGACTAAAGCCCCCCACGTGCACCGGCTGGCCACCGAGCGCCCTGGGCCCAGGCCTTTGGTCGCGGTTCGCCTCCCGAACCGCGACTAAAGGTCCCATTAGTCGCGGTTCCTACAGCTTCGCGACTTATGGGGCTCACCGGAAGCCTGTTTTTCTACCAGTGCATGACTTCTTTCCGATTATAAAAAGTAATTTGGTACTGTTGCCGGTAGGCTGGGAGGAGCTAGAGGCTCCAATCCGGAGGGCTGTAGCATGCTTTTCTTTGCACTTGCGTTCAGGCTTTACTTGACGGTAAAGGTCTTGAATTGTTCTTAAGCTTAAAACTCCAATTTAGAATGTTACCATGTAACTTTTGTAATCATAGCATCATCAGGGTTTCTTATTTTACTTCTCAATTTCTGCAGGTGTGGATAAACTCCGTTAGATAACACATAGGGATAAAGCAAATCTAAGTCATCTAAATAATAAGACAAGTGCGAAATATATACTTTTGTTCATATTGGCCATATGCATTAGTCAAGTCTTTCTGCCCAAAAATAAAGTGGGCACACATTCAAAAATGGCATCTACAACCTACTTCAGACAAGTCATCCAGAATGAAATGGAGGTACTTATCCCTCATCTTCATAGTATAGGGCGTATTGTTTTGGGTCAATACAAGCCATTAACTAACCAATAATATGTTGTTTATATTCAGAGTATAGAGCGTATTTGTTGTCATTATCATTTTATCATATATGATGCACTGATTTTGATATTTTCTTCTTACAATACTCAGTCTATGCATGTTTTGCGCAAAGTGTAATTGATGTACTTGAAGTACTTGATGCCATGTTCGATATCATCCTATTTCACGCATACGTGACATGTTCATTCTTGTGTACTTGATATGCAGTCCACCAAAGTATGCGTGAAATAGGATGATTTATGAGATCAAAGATAAGTGTTCAGTAAGTTCTCACATTTTTTTTCCAAACTCTTCACCATAACTTCTCAGATATATTTTTCGGGCAATGTAGATTACCAGTTTGTATTCCAGAAAGTCCATACATGTGAATATCTCTAAAATTAGACAGAAATATTTTATTTTGTTTCTATAAAGATAATGATGACGCATTCATCTACATGGTTTCGTGAGTCATGTGATTTTTTTACATTATGCTCTAATGGGAAGGTAAAGAAGTGGTTCATCCAATATGCACAGTGGGTATCCTACATTATATTTCTTTTCATGTGAATTATACACGCTAATAAAAACATTATTTTGCAGGATGTTTACCAGCAGGGGATTTTTTTACGGTTGCTCCAGTACCATGAAAGTGAAGCAAAAGAAAATATCCTTAACATTGTACAACAATATCTAAGGAGCACCGAGGAGTAGGTAGTTTTTAATACAAAATAATTATTTGAGTGCTTGTTTCATATTCAAACGATATCAATTATATCGGTTGTCAAAATTTACTTCCAACGACGTACATTGTTATGGATTTTAAGAATATATATGGTGAATTTTTTATGCATATATGATTTTTTGCATGTAGTGTATTGATATGTTGCGAGAAAATATATAGTAGCCGTAGCAACGCATAGACATTCAACTAGTAGTACAAAGTTGTAGGTCTCAGTACTATAAAATTATTGGTTTTCAGCCAAAACCTGTATATCAGCAGGAACTACAAAGACCGAACCGATATGCCATATGCATCCCCCCATCCTCTCCCTCGCGTCGCCCCTCCAGGCGACCGGGGGGGAAACCCTAGATCGGGCGCCGCCAGCTCCTCCCCCCAACCTCCCTCCCCTTCTCGTCGCCCCTGGAGGCGGCCGCCGGCAAGGCTGTGCGGCGCCGGTGATGGGGGCGGCGGGGAGCTCCTCTCTGGCCCCCACGCGCGGCTGCAGGGAGGAAGGCGGCCGGGTGGCGGGGATGGCCTTCGCGCGGGGACTCGTCGCTGGCTCTCCTCCCGTCTCTCCCCTCTTCGGCCCGGCCTCGCCGGTGCGTGGGTGTGGTGGCTGGTGGCCGGGCTGTGCGCCGCCAACCGTGCGAATTCCATGGATGCAAGGCGGCGGCCTTGGGCGCGGGGTGGGGCGTCGCCAGCCTGGCGGCGGGTGGTGGCGCCGGTGTTGCGTTCTGCGATCTTCGGCCGTGTGGACGGCGAAGGGGCGGCGGGTGCAGGCCTGGTGCGGAGGTCGCCCCATCGGGCCTCCGGCATCAGATCTGGACAGGTGCTATTCCTCCCTGCGGTGCTCCTCCCATCTCCCTGGCCTCGGACTCCCTCCGGTGGTGTGGTGAGGTTGGTCGGCGGTGGGCTCTCAACCGGGGGAAACCCTTGGCTGATGGCGGCGGCCACGAGGTCGACGACGCCGGCGACGGCGCCGTGCTCCTTCTTGAAGGCGACATCGAGGTTGTATCCCCTCCCTCCCCTGCTCTGCTTATCTCGGGCGAAAGCCCAAAACTTCGGTTTGGACGGCGGCGGCGCTCTGGCGTCGTTCCCTCGTTGGAGGCGCTGGTCGGAGATAGCGGATACGGGTGGACGAGCTCGGCGGCGGTTGGTAGGCAATGTCTGTGCCTGCTCCTGGCAGCTTGGTCTAGTGTGTTGTGGTGCGGGCTGCGGGTGGCGGTGATGTTCGTGGGTGGCGGTGCGGCGAGGCGAGTGCTTGAAGTCCTTCTCCCCGGCAGTGACCTCCGATATCCATGCGTGCTCAGGGAGAGCAGTCTACCTCTGACAGGTCCGGCGCCTCTCGATCCGGGGCGAGAAAGCAGGGAGCTTTCTGCGGAGGTAGAAACGGATGGTGCTTGGGTTTGTGCGTGGCCTCTGGAGGTTGACTAGGGCGTGAGCTCTCAATGGCGGTCCTCTTCACCAGCTTCGGTGCCTCTTCAGTCGGATCGCAAGGCTGGACAACGGACACGAAGCTCAAGCTGTGTTTCTTTTTCTTTCTTATATGCTTGTTGTTTTTCGTCTCCTGTTAGCTGTTCTTCAGCACCATGTAACAACTTGCCGGCAACGGCCTTATTAATTTAAGGCAGGGCTACGGCCTTCTCTTTAAAATATGCCATATGCGGATCTGCTAGCTAGAGCTGTCGCAGGAAACCATCCTTGCAAACAGAAGTTAGCTCAGTCCAATATCCGTGATTACCTGAGGTTAGTTTGTAACCGACGGAAAAATAGCAGAGAAGAAACAGAAAAGCTGTTCAGCTGAACACCGCACCAAAAACCTTTGTCTCCAGATCCTTCGTCCTCGCCGGCAGCAAAACAACCGATCTTTCCGTACGCGCCGCGCCCGTAGCCTATGATCGAATCGATTGGAGTTCTTCCATAATTTGCGACCCTGGATTTAAGCGGAGGAAACTGATCGAGCTCTCCATCGTCCGCTGCTTCTAGGTGGGGTAGACCATGGCTATCCGCCCCCACCGTGGGGTGCTGCCACAAGGTGATTTCTTTTTCAAGTCTTCGTGGTTTTGGATTACATCGTTCTAGCGTCATGTTCCTCAACGTGTTTTCTTCCCTTGCAGTTAACCGCTACGCGTGTCTCATGGTTCCAACCTGCGCCGCCCGCCAATTGTTCGATAGAACGCCTCCGCGGACCAAGGACGAAGCCACATGGACGCCGAGCGGCCCTGACGGCATCAGCGCCCTCCCGGACGACGTCATTCACCATGTGCTTGGGTTTCTGCCGGCGCACGACGCCCTGCAGACGAGCGCGCTCGCCCGGCGCTGGCGCAACCACTGGAAGTGGATGCATAGCCTCCGTTTCGCCGCGGTTTCCGGGTCGGTGTCTGTCGTTGTGCTCAAGAGATTAGTGGATCGCCTGTTGCTGGATATCCGTGCGCCTCTTGACGAGTGCGTCATCGACATCCAAGGACTCCTTGAGCTCACAGAAGAAGTTGGCCGCCTGATCCGGCATGCCGTGTCCGAGTTCCATGTTCGAGTTCTTAAGGTCAGTCTCGAACGCCAAGTAGTATCGGGGCACCCTCTCGTCTCTGGAAACTTGGTGAGGCTAGAGCTCCATCATGTCACGGTGGAAGGCACGATTCTTGACTTTTCTAGCTGCACGGCGTTGGAGGATGTAGTCATGACTCGCGCTCACATTCACGCCACCAAGATCTCGTCCCCGTCCTTGAAGCGTCTGAGGATGAAGAAGTGCTATTTATTTCCGTCGGTTTATTCCGCAACTTGTATTTCTGCCCCGAGCCTCGTTTTAATGGAGCTGGATGATCTCTCTGTTACAACACCCTTGCTTGAGCGCATGCCAATGCTAGAAACTGCATTTGTTAGGCTTGGCCACAGCTGGACTTTTCGTTGTGAACTGCGTCCTACCTGGCTTTGTTGTGGTGTATGTGCGGGTTGTATAAAATTCTACTTGATGGAGCTTGGAAGTTTATCAAGTGCTAGGCATCTGGAGTTAACGGCTCCCAGCGTAAAGGTACACAAGCCATCGAAAGTTTCACTTTCTTCATTATTTCTCTTTCTGGGTCACTATCCTCTATACATGTAACACGGCTGTCACATACAGGAGATTAGAACATATTTGCTACTGGTATATTTAAATTTCAAACCAAACATGTCTAGAATGCCACCAGTTTCGTTAGCAAATCCTCTCTCTCTATATATTTAATATAAGAATGCAATGTGACTAAGAGGTTACGAACGGCCAGGATGGAAATTGTGTCAAACTAAGGCTATCTTGCTAGTTTCCACCATGTAGATATTTTTGTACAACTAAAAACTATTGATTAAATGTCATATATTATGCATTTAATTACTTTTTTCAAACTTAGATTAGTACATAGACACCTATCAAAAGCATCAGCTATCTTGCATTTCTCAGTTTAATCTATGATCTTTAATTTGACTGAATTTACTTTGCACTTCATACAGTTTACTGTTTTGAGATGCCCTACATTTAGCAAGTTAACCACTCTGTTGCTAAATGAGTGGTGTCTGGCAGCTGACTTCGGTGCATTAAGTTGCATCCTCCAACACTCTCCAATTCTAGAGAAGCTCACTCTTCTACTAAATCAGGTATATAACTACTTAATAGCTCTTGTTTGCAGTTTAATTCTTGGGCCTTAAGATTCATATATTTCTTTTTGCTATAGGCACAACAAGAAACTTACAATACAATGGAGCAACTGCCTACAATATCCAAATGCCTTAAAGTAGTTGAAATCAAATGTACGAAGCTTGATGACAGGCTCTATGATTTTTTCAAGATCCTGAAGATATTTCTTGGGCGGGAACACTTGAGATACAACTTAACATCAGGACAAACTGAGATACCGTAAGTCAACAAGCTGTACTCTTCACCCTTGCCATATTTACGAACATATGTTTGTGACTGGAAAGCCCCATAGTGGTGGAAGTACAAAAACCATCCGTTTTATTGGCAAATGTAATGAAACTAAAAAGCAGTTAAACAATCAAAGTAGAAACACCCTCCTTGGTATTTAGTAGCATGAGCAAATCTGTGTTTGCAATTTACTCTGTTTTCACTTGATTAAACTTCTCCACGTTTGCTGCAAGTTTAGGACTTTGCAAGTCCAGATTATTTGTGCGTTCAAGTACCGATAGTTGCTTAGTCGGCTTGGATGTGAAAAAATGGAACCTGAGAGCTTGAAACCTTGATGTGGTACGAAAGCAGACTGGTCCCTGGTCTGTTGTTCACTCTACAAATAGAAGGCAATATGTGGTGGAGCTCTGTGTGCTTCTAATGACTTGGTTCTTTTTAAAGGACAAGGTGAAATCCAGTGGCTAGATATCCTAGAAGCCGAAATAGTATAATAACAGAACACTAATTTAACAACCGAGAGGATCTGAGGAAATTTTCTGTTTGCTATATATTATGTTTCTTAAATTTGTTCTGCTTTTGTAGGCTCAAGGTTTAACAAAGCGAGAAGATTTGAACTGTTGTTGATGGACATGATTATTCCGAAACTAAGGTTATATTACGGCCTTCAGTTTAACCAGTCAATGCTGCTGCTACTTTTTGTTCTAAGCGCACCAAATTTTCTAGTATATATTTTAATTCATGGTTACCTTTTTGTTTTATTCTCTGGTATGTGTCGTCTGTAATTGACTTTAATATCTAGTTCCCATCATTAGCATTGAAATTTCTAGAGGAACCTGGTTTATCAGGTTCTCATGGCACTTTTGGTTTCAAAACTTATAGCTCCCTCCTTATACTGACTATGGATCACTTAAGGCTCATTTCTTGTGGGGTATACTCTATCGCAAAAAATGGCCGTGATAAATATAGAAGTGGTTGTTAGCTACATGATAAAATAGGTAAAAGCTGGTTGGTCAGACTGGATTGTCGTAATTGGCTGTGCATAATGTCATGTCAAATGAAACTTAATTAACTTGCCTTCATGGTATTCAGTACACAATATGAGAGATTGGGCATGCGATGCTCCCGTAAGCTCGACACCATCATTGTGGCGCTGCAGTCAGAGCAACAAAGACATGTACGTGAAACCGGATTGTGTAACGGGATACAATTGTCAGAACTAATTTCTCGGTCGTGTATATACATAAAAAACATTCTCTAGTTCGTGAATCTATTAGAGATTTAAAATTGGATTTTTTTGCTATATTTGAAACGGGTAGAGAAAACTTTTCAGTTCCTTTTCTTGGTCGTCTCTCTGGAGGCCTTGATTTCATATGGTATTGCCTACCTCCACAAGGGAGATCAGGTGGTATTCCGGTAGGTATTAACAATACAACACTAAAAGTGAATTGAGTGATTAATGGAAAACATTGTGTTAATTTTAACCTTAGGTCAAAAGTTGATGGTTTTGAATGGTCTCTTATTCCCGTTTATGGAGCAGCTCAAGAAATACATAAACCAGATTTTTTGGCCGAACTCGTCCGTGTTTGTGAGGCCGAGTCTCTTCCCATGCTAGTTGGGGGGCGGGCGGGGGGGGGGGGGGGGGATTTTAATATTATGCGTAGAAAGGAAGATAAAAGTAACAATAATTTTGACACCAGATGGCCTTTTATTTTTAATGCCATCATCGAAAGCTTAGACCTCCGCGAGATTGCTCTATCAGGCAGACAATTTACGTGGGCGAGTTGCAGAGATACACCCACCTATGAGAAATTAGATAGAGTTTTGGCAAGTGTTGAATGGGAGCAAAAGTTCCCTCTTGTTAGTGTCCGTGCTTTGGCAAGAGCCGAATCTGACCATACTCCGCTTATTCTCGATTCAGGTGAACAAGCTCACCTCGGGAATAAGGCGCAATTTTCTTTTGAGCTTTCATGGTTGCGCCAGGAGGGTTTCGCGAATATTATAGCTAGAGAGTGGAATTCTTTTTCACATGGGGACACTCCCATTGACATATGGCAAAATAAAATTCGAAATCTTCGGAGATTTCTCCGAGGATGGGCAAAAAACATGAGTATCTTGTACAAAAAAGAGAGGGACCGATTACTTCTTCTTATAGATACACTTGATAAAAAAGCCCAGAGCATACCTCTTAATGGTTATGAGCGTGGTCAGCTTAAAGATGCAAATATGACACTAGCTAAACTATGGCGGGATGAGGAATCCAAATGGGCTCAAAGAGCCAAAGTTAAACATATTCAAGAGGGAGGAGATAATACAAAATATTTCCACCCAATAGCTAATGGTAAGCATAGGAGAAAAAAAAAATTCAGTTGGAGCAAGATGAAGAAACTATTGTTGGTCAAGATAACCTAAAAGTGTACATTACAGAATACTATAAAAATCTGTTTGGTGCTCCGGTTCCAAATCATTTTTCCATGAGTGAGTCGGACAAGGCTGACATCCCTCAACTTTCCGACGAAGAAAATAAAATTTTAACGGCTGATTTCACCGAACAAGAGGTATATGATGCGATAATGCAAATGGAAAAGAATAAGGTGCTGGGGCCAGATGGGTTTCCGGCCGAATTTTACCAAACTTTCTGGGATGTAATCCAAATAGATATTATGCGATTGTTTCAGGCCTTTCAAAAGGGTGAATTGCCTTTATTTCACCTCAACTTTGGAACCATTGTTCTTCTCCCAAAAAAAGAAAATGCATTACAAATTCAACAATATCGACCTATTTATCTCCTTGATGTAAGTTTTAAGATTTTCACAAAGGTGGGCACCAATCGTGTAAGCGAGATCGCACACAAGGTGGTCAGGCCGACACAAACAGCGTTTATGCCCGGGAGACATATTTGGAGGGTGTGGTTGTTCTTCATGAAACGATTCACGAGTTGCATAGAAATAAATTGGATGGGGTTCTTCTTAAATTAGATTTTGAAAATGCGTATGATAAAGTTAATTGGGATTTTCTACAGCAAGCTTTACGTATGAAAGGCTTTGACTAGAAGTGGTGTCAATGGATTCAGCAGTATGTGAGTCGTGGTAGTGTTGGTGTTAGAGTAAATGACGATTTTGGGCATTATTTCCAAACGCGTAAGGGGCTCATACAAGGAGACCCTTTATCCCCGACCCTTTTCAACATTGTCGCTGATATGCTAGCAATTATTATAAATAGGGCCAAAGAGGATGGCCAAGTGATGGGCTCATACCACGTTTAGTTGACGGCGGGGTGTCTATTCTTCAATATGCGGATGATACCATTATTTTTATGAAGCACGATTTAGCAAAGACGTTGAATATGAAGTTGATATTGTTTATGTTTGAACAATTGTCTGGGCTTAAGATCAATTTTAATAAAAGTGAGATTTTTTGTTTTGGTCAGGCCACCGAGGTGGTAAACCAATACAAGTTTCTTTTTGGCTGTGAGAATGGTTCTTTTCCTTTTAAATATTTAGGCATTCCTATTCACTTTCGGAAATTAAAAAATAGAAAATGGAAACCTATTGGGGATAGATTGAAAAGAAAATTGAGTAGTTGGATAGGGAAGCTTTTATCTTATGGGGATCGATTAATTCTTATCAATTCAGTGCTAACAAGTTTGCCAATGTTTATGCTCTCATTTTTTGAGATACCAGTGGGGGTGAGGAAGAGGCTAGACTTCTATCGATCACGTTTCTTTTGGCAAAGTGATGGGCATAACCGAAAATATAGGTTATCTAGATGGAACATTATATGCCGACTGAAGGACCAGGGGGTTTAGGGATTGAAGTTTTATTGTTAAAAATAGATGTCTCCTTAGTAAATGGTTGTTTAAATTAATAAACAAAGATGGGGTATGGCAGAAATTATTGCGAAACAAGTACCTAAATTCTAAAACCTTGTCACATGTTATAGCTAAACCCTTTGATTCACCCTTTTGGAAAGGTTTGATGAAAGTTAAAGAAGAGTTTTTCAGCCGGGGATCGTTTAAAGTTGGACATGGCAAAGATACTATGTTTTGGGAAGATACGTGGTTAGGTGATGTTCCTTTAGCTCAGAAATATCCGACTCTTTATAATATAGTTGACCGAAAACAAGTTTCGGTGGCCGATGCCCTACAAAATCAACCACTCCAGATAACATTTCGGAGAACTCTAACACCCAACAAGTGGGCGCTTTGGTTAGAGCTAGTGCATCGTTTAATGCATGTTCAATTATCTGATGATAAGGATGTTTTCGTTTGGAATCTTACAAATTCGGGTGCTTTTACTGTCAAATCAATGTACCTTGATTTGTTAGACGATGACACAAAGTACCTCAAAAAGTATATTTGGAAGATAAAAGTGCCACTAAAAATCAAGATTTTTATGTGGTTCCTGCATCATAAAGTTATTTTAACAAAAGATAATCTCGCTAAACGTAAATGGCAAGGCTGTAAGAAATGCGCTTTTTGTGACAAAGATGAATCTATCCAGCACTTGTTTTTTTGAATGTCCTTTAGCTAAAATCATATGGAGCATTATTTTTATGACTTTCAGTTTGCCCCCCCCCAAAAAACATTACAAATCTCTTTGGTAATTGGTTAAGCGGTATTGCCAAGAAGGATTTGGTTCAAATTAGGGTGGGAGTCTGCGGTGTTCTTTGGGCTATTTGGAATATGCGCAATGATACTGTTTTTAACAAACCGACAAAACAACCTTTCTTGCAGGTTCTCCCTATGGTTATTCACTGGATCCGTGGTCTTATCTCCAGTCCGAGGAGCAGCGGGATGTCATGGAGTATGGGTGCAACCGACTGGAGACGGTAGCACGGGATTTCTTCAGCCGGTGTGGGTGGCGGCTTGATCATAGGATCACTTTGTGATGCCGCTTTTGTCTTTTGCTTTATTTTTCTTGCGTTGGTTGATTTTCAGATCAACTTGACATGAGACTGAGTTGTAATAAGGTTAAAACTGGACTTGAATAAGGTAATAAAGCAGCTGTATGCATCTTTTTGATGCAGAGGCTGGGGCACATCCCCCATTTCGAAAAAAAATATACATAAAAAAGCATGCAAGTTCATGGGGTGTATGGTAGTTTCATAGTAGAACAAAGTTTGGTAGAAATCACATCAGGTGGCTTGATTGGAGAAGTGAACTGAACTAACACACCCTGCTATGTGCAGGACCGGCCTGCGGACACGCAGGCCGTGTCGCCGGATGTAGCAGGGGCTACTCCTGCGACGGAGGCAGGGCAGGCGGGGGCCCCTCTTGCTAACCCTTCCACTCCCATGACCACTAGGAGGAGTGCGGCCAATAGTTCGGTGGCATCCCGTTGCGGACGGAGGAAAGCGCTGATCGCCTGATGCGGGCGGGTATTTGGAACCTGCGGGGTTTTGGCGCCCCTGGGTGGAAATCCCAGATCCGTGAGTTCCTTACTCGCAAGCACCTCGATTTGCGGGGTTCCAGGAAACGATCAAAGCCCAATTCACCACCGCGGATCTGTTGGGCATTGACCCGCGAGGCCGATTCACATGGTGCGATGTTCCGGCTACGGGCTGTTTCGGGGGGATGCTCCTGGGCGTTAATGAAGACTCATTCGAAGTTCTAGGGTGGACTAAAGAAACCTTCTTCATTAGGGTTGATGTGGGTTAGCTAGACAACAATGCGAAGTGGGCATTTTTCATTGTTTATGGTCCAGCTGACCACCGTAGAATGCTTGAGTTCTTAGGTGAGCTCACCCATGCTGTTGACGCCTGCGACCTTCCCCTGGTTGTCGGCGGAGATTTCAACCTTATCCGAGGGGCGGAGGACAAGAACAATAGCAACATAGACTAGCCAAGGGTGCACCGTTTCAACGAATGCATTGCCAATCTAGCTTTGCCCGAGATCCGCATGTGGGGGGGGGGAGGGGGGCTCTCGCTACACCTGGACCAATAAGCAACTGAACCCAGTCAGGTGTGTCTTGGACCGGGTCTTTGTATCTCCTGAGTGGGAAGTGTTTTTCCCGCTTTGCCCCTTGGTTCCGATCACGCTCCGCTAATCCCAAACTCTAGGGAAGAGTTGAAGAAACATAGCCCGCGCTTCTTCTTTGAGCAGGCCTGGCTGGAGAGACCCGACTTTGTTGAGCTGGTTTCGGATAAGTGGCGGGTTTTTGAGGAGTCATTGGGTCCCTCGATCCCTCGACCCGATCGATGCGTGGCAGCAGATCTCCTCAGGTATTCATCAGTACCTGAGATGCTGGGGAGCCAACCTGGGGAGGGAGGGTCGCGACCTCAAGGAGGGTATGCTTGCCCAAATCTAGAGCTTGATGCTCAGGCCGATACCACATGTCTAGATGACGAGGGATGGGCCCTCCGCTATCATCTAGAAAGCCAGCTCACTCACCTGGCCTGCATCGAGGCAGCGGAGTCGTTTGAACTGGCTGCTTAAAAGGGACGCCAATACTGCCTTCTTCCACGCGATGGCGAATGGTCGGAGGAGGAAATGCCTAATCTCCAGATTGGTCTTGGAGGCAGGTATCATCTCGGAGCCTCGTGCCCTCCAGAACCACATGTATACCTTCTATCGCAACCTCATGGGTGCAGAGGGAGAGGCACGCGTCCTCTCACTTGCTGCAACCCTTTGGGACCAGTTGGGGCGGGTATTAGAGGAGGACAACGATGAGCTCATGCGGTCTTTCACCGGGGAGGAGCTTGAAAAGGTGCTCGCCAGCATGAAGGTCGACACGGCGCCAGGACCGGACGGGTGGCCGGTGATCTTCTTTAAGAAGTTTTGGTCCCTTTCTAAACCGCACATCCTAGCCATCCTCAATGGCTTCGCCTTGGGACGCGTGGATATTGCAAGGCTTAACTTTGGGATCCTTCCTTTGATTCCCAAAGTTTAGGGTGTGGACGATATACGGCAGTTTCGCCTATTGCGCTCATTAATGTGATTTTCAAGTTTGTAGCCTAAGGCCTAAGCTATTCGCATCTCCCCTATAGCTCATCGCACTATCAGTCATTCGCAGTCCTCCTTCATCAAGGGCCGTCATATCCTTGAAGGGATCGTCTCCCTTCAAGAGATCATCCATGAGACTAAGTCTAAGAAACTCAGGGGAGTTTTTCTTAAACTTGACTTTGAGAAAGCCTTTGATCGTGTCAACTGGCAATTCCTTCGTGAAGTATTGCTAAGGAAAGGCTTTGACCCGGGGTGGGTTCATCGTGCCATGAGACTGGTCTCGGGAGGCCAGACGGCGATCGCGGTCAATGGGGAAGTTGGGAACTACTTCCATAATGGCAGGGGAGTGCGCCAGGGGGATCCACTCCCCCCTTCTCTTTGACTTCGCGGTTGAGGCTCTTGCTGCCATCCTGCATGCAGCTTCTAGGGCTGGGCACATTGCAGGGGTGATCCCACACCTAGTGGATGGGGGCGTCAGCCACCTGCAATATGCGGATGACACGATCATCATGATCCAACCAGATGCGCAAGGGATTGCGACCCTTAAGTTCCTACTCCTCTGCTTCGAGAATATGTCCGGGTTGCGCATTAATTTTCACAAAAGTGAGGTCAAGGTACTAGGGTCCTCTGACCAGGAACAAGAGGCAATCGCCAACATGCTTCATTGTAAGTGGAGCTCGTTCCCTTTCACTTATCTGGGCTTGCCCATTAGCGACAGATCCATTGCTGCAGTGGGGTCCACTTACGTTGAGGGTGGGTCAGAGAGCAGACTCTTGGATGGGAAAATTCATGTCTTCCGCGGCTCGCCTGACTCTGATCAACGCGTGCCTCTCCAACCTTCCCCTCCACGCCATGGGGGTATATCTCTTAGGGGAGGGTATACACTCTGTGCTTAGGAAACACCGGGCTTGAGTTTTCTGGGAAGCCAATGGCCCGTGGCGCAAGTACCACTGGGTGAGGTGGGAAGCGCTATGTAAACCTAAGTCACTGGGAGGACTGGGCATCATTGACACTAGACTCATGAATATCTGCCTGATTACTAAGTGGATCTAGAAGCTCTATGCTGGGGAGCAAGGGCTTTAGGCAGAGATCCTACGGAACAAGTATCTTAGGACGAAGGTCCTCATGGCGGACTCCCACAATCCGGTTCACAATTTTGGAACGCTATCCAAAAAATCAAAGCGGTGTTTCGCCTAGGAGCGAGACACCAGGTGCGAAGTGGATCCTCCACCCTCTTCTGGAGTGACTGGTGGCAAGGGCAGGGATCCTTATGCGACCGGTTCCCGCCGCACTCTTCTCCATTGTGGCGGAGCCACAAATCACGGTGTCTAGGTGCCTCCGCGCCACGGGAGGGAGCATCCAGTTCCGAAGGGGTCTGGGGCCCGCTAACGGAACGACCTTAGATGCCTTATGGTGTCTATTGCTGGGACGCAATTGTCCGAGGGCCAAGACGTTATCTCCTGGGCCTTGGAACTCTCAGGAAAATTCTCGGTCAAGTCCTTATATAGGAAGCTTTTCCAGGGGACGCCGCGTAAACACTTTAGTGACATCTGGAAGGTCGACGTGCCCATGAAAATTTGTATCTTCCTATGGCAGCTCCTACGGAAGCGCCTACCATCGAACGACAATATTCACCGTATAAGGAGTCCATCGTCGGGGCGATGTGCCCTTTGCTCGGAGGCGGAGGATACCGCTCACATTTTCTTCCTTTGCCCACTGGCGAGATTCATGTGGAGTGCAGTTCGGGAACTGCTTGGTGCTCTTGGAATCCTACCTGTTTTGTGGAGCTATATAGGATTCTTGATAACCTAACAGGCCAAAAGGGTTTTGTGGATTTGTTGCGCGTCCCTTTGTTGGGCTCTTTGGAACATTAGAAACAAGTTTACCATCGAAGGGACCTTCCCATCCCAACCAGCTCACGGCTTGTATAAAATGTTGTTGTACTTACAGGTGTGGAAGCCAGTGGCTAGGCGGCAGGATCGCGAGGTGCTGGAGCTGGTGACTGGGAGACTTCGCTCGCTCCACGCCACCATCAGGGATCGCCCGGCGTGAGGAGTGCTGCTGGCGGCCCGAGCTACCTTTTTCTTATCTGTTTTACCATGGTTGGACTCGCTGTTCTTGCATGTTTGGAGGTTGCGTTGGGGCGTGACCTTTTGTATCCGTGCAGCGATGGTGCCTGCTCCCATCTGCTTGTGTGCTTGTAATCTTATGACTTTGTGTGTGTCGGTGTGGTTGTGTTATGCGTACTCTGCCAGTTAAGGCTTCATTAATTTAAAGCCGGGCTCATTTCAAGCCTTCCATCTTAGTAACATACCTGTTACAGTGGGACTTAGTGTCAACCAGGAAATGCAAGTTTTCGGTCACATCCTTCCTCTAACAACAAATCAGTGTGTACTACTGGAACTACAAATAGGGATTTATCACACACGATGAACAACTGACCAGGAGAAACAATGGCAGTGTGCTGACGACAAGCCCAGTAGTAAATTAAGTAACCCATGTAAAGAGCATCATCCTTTTCTTTGGATCTTAGTTAGGAGCCTAAAGGCACGCGAAACCTAGATAACAAGACCACACCGATAAATCAGGCAGAACCCCGCTTGGTATCATACGTCATTTATTCTTGTTAAGGTATGACCTCTCAAGTTCTACTTCCATCTTCTATCCCGCAGCATGGAAGCGTGAGCTTCAGTTAGAGGCGTGAACCGATGAGTGGTTGAGGCCCAGGCAATTCGTCGCACAATGCACGGACCCATCCGATCTGTGCTCCCTCATTGTCATAAATCACAACATGGTTCTGCATCATGATGTCTGCACAACATAATGTTAATGTGGAAATAGTTAGAAAGGTGCATGGTGTCCGAAGCTCCGAAGGTGGAAATGTTTGACAGAAGAACGTCACACCCCCAATTATGTTAAAGTCGTGAATACCATTCGCCGATCCATTGAGGATACCCAAGCACACATTCCCGCTTTTCTGCGATAGGAAAATTCAAGCTTATTAGCTGATGATCTGCCATCGATCCATTTTGGGTAGTTAGTGGATGAAGGATTACCGTGTGACAACAATATATTTTTCAGGAGAGATCTCCACGGTGGCCTGGTTATTCCCATGGGCAAAGGACCATTCGAGTGGTTTGAATTCATTCTTGACGTCGTCAATAGACTGTATTGGCTCGTTGCGTCCCCAGCATTTAGGAAGCGCAGAATCGGTCACCTCCCAAAGTGATGAGCCTTGGAGAGTGATATCCACCTGCAAGATCCAAATTAGTGATATTTCTGCCTAGGTAATTAAGGACTCTGATCAAATGTATGTATCCGAGGACGCTGTGATGTGAAACCTACAGCCCAAAGAAGGCGCGCGTATGCATCCTTAGGCACGTAGGAGTAGGTGCTACCACTATCAAAGACAGCATCCATCGGTGTCACGCTAATGGGGTATTTCTGTTGTACCTCGAGATTCAATGTTGATCTGCCAGGTGAGTAGTAATTCCTGAAAGGCAAAAAAACTTGGACGGTATTTTGAGGTGTGCACCCAAATGAGAAGAAAAACAAAATGTACATTCTTATTTTACATGCAGGTTCTACATATTGAAGTGCTAGCTTACCGGTACTCCTTAACCATGGGAAACCATGTTACACCAGCAGAGGGAATCCTGTCCCTGTCGCGCCAAAAGAAGAGGAAGCCCCCTCCATGGATACCGAGGCAGTGGCCGAGGACATTCTCGTCGATCATCCCTTGCAGCTTGAGCTGCGAGACAAAGTCCCTCCTTCCCTTACCGATACCGAGGACGCCGTCCACGGGCCTCTTGTCCAGCCCACCTTCCTGGTCGTACCCACAGTGTTATAAAAGCGACAAGCAAATAACGAAGAACGAAACAAGAACACACGTAGGGGACACAAGATTTAACGTGGAAAACCCCTTCCAACACAGAAGGGGAAAAGACCACGGGCGCCAGCCAGCAAAACTTCATTATATCGGAGGGTGTTTACAAACGCCGTGGGTTATCTTATAATCTGATAAACCCTAGCCGGCGGCTTACAAGATGTATATATAGGCGGTGCCAACGATCCGTACCGTACCGCGGGGGGCTGCCGGCCTCGCTCCGCTCGTCAGAAGTTAGCCTCCCTTTTGTATATGAATTTGGATCACAATACAACAAACTCCACCTTGAGACAAATTCCATCTTGTAGCATGAACTTCAACAATCTCCTGAACAACAAAGGAAAAACACTTGCTGGCGCCAACAGCCTCTTGGGCTAAACAGTTATACCAACCAAGCTCGAGCAAAGCTCAAACTTGGAAACAGGAACTGGCTTTGTCATCATATCAGCAGGATTATCATGAGTACTTATCTTGCATACCTTCAGTTTACCTTGAGCAACAATGTCACGAATATAATGGTACTTGATATCAATGTGCTTTGTCCTCTCATGGAACATTTGATCTTTAGTAAGGTATATTGCACTTTGACTGTCAGAAAACAATTTAATGCAAGAATCATCTCCAGAAAGCTCAGCATACAAACCTTTCAACCAAACAGACTCTTTGCCAGCTTCATTAATTGCTATATATTCTGCTTCGGTCGTAGATTGGGCAACAACAGATTGTAACGTTGCCTTCCAACTCACAGCACATCCACCAACAGTGAACACATAACCTGTGAGGGATCTTCTCTTATCCAAATCGGCAGCAAAATCTGAATCCACATAGTCTACGAGTCCCTCACCGGTCTTACCAAACTTCAAGCAAGCATTAGATGTGCCACGAAGGCACCTGAAAATCCACTGAACAGCTCTCCAATGTTCTTTACCAGGATCAGCTAGGTATCGACTAACCAAACTCATAGCGTATGATAAATCAGGACGAGAACAAACCATGACATACATCAAAGAACCAACAGCACTAGAATATGGAACTCGAGACATGTACTCAATATCTTCATCAGTACTAGGACATTGCAATGCTGACAATTTGAAGTGAGAAGCAATTGGTGTACTAACAGACTATGCATCATGCATATTAAAACGATGAAGAACTTTCTGAATGTAATTTTGCTGACTAAGAAATAACACACTAGATTTTCTGTCTCTTGTAATTTCCATACCTAGTATTTTCTTAGCAGCACCAAGATCCTTCATCTCAAACTCACTACTTAACTGTGACTTTAAAGTAGTGATCTTTTTCTTGCTCTTGGCAGCAATCAACATATCATCAACATATAACAGCAAGTATATTGGTGATCCATTAACAAACTTGATATAAACACAACTATCATACTTAGATCTCTTAAACTCTTGTGCAGGCATAAACGAATCAAACCTTTTATACCACTGTCTTGGAGACTGTTTCAAACCATAAAGGGACCTCTTCAACTTGCAAACAAGATCCTCCTTACCAGGCACAACAAAACCTTCATGCTGGTCCATGTATATCTCCTCCTCAAGCTCACCATGCAGAAAAGCAGTCTTTACATCTAGCTGCTCAAGCTCAAGATCACGCATAGCCACAATACCAAAGAATGCACGAATGGAACTATGCTTCACAACCGGAGAGAATACATCATTATAATCAATACCTGGAATTTGGCTAAAACCTTTTGCTACTAACCTTGCCTTATACCTCGGAGGCTCATTAGGAGACAAACCTTCCTTTCTTTTAAATATCCACTTACAGCGGACATCCTTCTTTTGTTTAGGCAAGGGCACAACATCCCATGTGCCATTCCTGTCAAGCGATTGCATCTCCTCTTGCATAGCAGAAATCCACTTCACGCGGTCAACGGATGCAACGGCCTCAGTATATGTAGCAGGTTCAGTATCATGCTCCACCTGTTCAGCACAACTCAAAGCATGATGAACAAGATTACATTCTTCAATTAAACAAGGACGTGGACCTTTGTTACGCCTCGGTCTATCAGCAACAATGGAACTATTTGTTTGCTGCAAAACAGGTGGTGAGTGTTGAACAACAATGTTATCAATTTCAGCAACATCATTTTCTTTCTCCTCCACGTGCTCCACCTGCACGCTAATCCTCTGTTGTTCATCATCAGAATTATCAGAAAAATCAACAGCATTAGTAACATCTGTAGATGAACTCTTATAAAACATAACAGCCTCATTAAAGACAACATTCCTGCTATGCAAAACTTTCTTAGTTTCAGGATTCCATAACTTGTATGCCTTAACTCCCGAACCATAACCAAGAAACACACACTTAACAGCCCTAGGCTCTAGCTTTCCATTATCAACATGAGCATAAGCAGTGCAACCGAAAACTCTCAACTGTGAATAATCAGCAGGTGAACCAGACCATATCTCAATAGGAGTTTTCTTATCAAGCGGAATACAAGGTGACCTGTTTATCAAGCAACAGGCAGTGGAGGCTGCTTCAGCCCAGAAACGTCTATGCATACCAGCATTAGACAACATGCAGCGAGCCTTGGAGATGATGGTTCTGTTCATCCTCTCCGCCACACCATTCTGCTGAGGAGTATATGGGATGGTGTGGTGCCTGACAATGCCTTCGTCGCTGCAATAATCATTGAAAACAGTAGAACAAAACTCCATGCCATTGCCAGTACGAAGCAATTTAAATTTCCTTTCTGTTTGCTTCTCTACCATAACTTTGCACTTTCTAAAAGCATCAAACACATCAGATTTATGTTTCAGAAAGAAAGGCCACACTTTTCTGGAGTAATCATCTATGATAGTAAGCATGTAATTTGCACCACCAAGAGAAGTCTTGCGGGAAGGTCCCCACACATCAGCATGTACATAATCTAAAATCCTTTTAGTGGTATGAACGGAAGCATTGAATTTAACTCTTTTATGCTTAACAAAAATGCAGTGCTCACAGAACTCAAACTTACTCAAATTGCAGCCATCTAGCAGGTCTCTCCTGTGCAATTTTGTCATGCCATGTTCACTCATATGTCCAAGACGCATATGTCACAGATTAGTTTTACCAGGTTCATCAGGAATAACAGCAGCAACAATACCAGACAAAGTGCTACCTCTAAGAACATATAACTTTGCAGAATTCATATCACCAATCATGTGAACGAGAGAACCTTTTGATACCTTCAGAACTCCGCGAGAACCGGAGTGTTTGTACCCGTCAACATCAAGGGTACTGAGAGAGATCAAATTTCTGGCCATGCCAGGTATGTGTCTCACATCTGTCAGAGTGTGTGTCATGCCATCATGCATCTTGATCTGAACGGAGCCAATGCCCACGATCCCACGTGGGTTGTTATCTCCCATACGCACAACATCTCCACTCTGCACAAACTCATAAGAACTGAACCAGTCTTTGTTACAGCAAATATGAAACGAACATGCAGAATCAAGGATCCACTCATCATTACCACAAACACAACCAGCAAACACAACTAGGCAATCGCCATCAGAATTATCACTGGAAACAACAACAGCCTTACCATCACCCTCAGATTTGTTTTTCGGTTGGTAACTACCGTTTCTTTTCTCTTTGTTTTGCAACTTCCAACAATCATCAATATTGTGGCTAGTTTTCTTACAGTACTTGCAGAACTTACCATCTCGTCCCTTGGACTTTGAGCGAACTCTGGCGGTCTTGCTCTTATCTCTGTTGTAGTTGTTGTAGTTGTTGTTTCTGTTCTCGGTCCTGCCTCGGACCTGCAGTGTTTCTGCCTTAGATGACGAACCCTCTGCCTGCACCATAGATTTCATCTTTTCCCTCTGCTGGAGGGCCTCATAAACTTCGGCAAGGGTTAGTTCATCACGACTGTATAAAAAGGTGTCTCAAAAATTCGCAAAAGAATTAGGCAACGAGACTAACAGTATAAGATCTAGATCCTCATCATCATATTTTACCTCCATGGATAGCAAATCAGAAACGATCTCTTTAAAGATCGATAGGTGATTCATCATTGACGCACCTTCTTGCAGCTTGTGCGAGAACAACTTCATCTTCACGTGCATCTTACTGGTTAGATCTTTGGACATGCGGATCGATTCCAGTTTCAACCACAGCGCCGCTGCGAATTTCTCAGCCAGCACTTCCTGCAAGATATTGTTGGATAGATGAAGCTGATTTAATGAAAAAGCCTTACGGTCTTTCCTCTTTTCATCGTCGGTCCAGGTCTTGGTATCTTTCTTGCCAAAACCATCAAGAGCTTCATCCAGATCAGAAGATTGGGTAAGTATCGCCCTCATCTTCACTTGCCACAGAGAAAATCTCGTGGTGTAATCCAGATGCGGTAGATCGAACTTCAAAGAAGACATGTCGCAAAACCCTAGATTGAAACACGGGCTCTGATACCACTTGTTATAAAAGCGACAAGCAAATAACGAAGAACGAAACATTAACACACACAGGGGACACAAGATTTAACGTGGAAAACCCCTTCCAACACAGAAGGGGGAAAAACCACGGGCGCCAGCCAGCAAAACTTCACTATATCGGGGGTGTTTACAAACGCCGTGGGTTATCTTATAATCTGATAAACCCTAGCCGGCGGCTTACAAGATGTATATATATAGGCGGTGCCAACGATCCGTACCGTACCGCGGGGGGCTGCCGGCCTCGCTCCGCTCGTCAGAAGTTAGCCTCCCTTTAGTATATGAATTTGAATCACAATACAACACACAGCTGCACACATGCATAAGAACAACTGGATCATTAATAATTTGCGCCTACCAAGTACGTAATGGTCATTTAATTACTTTGAAGGTACCCAAGAGCGAAGTTGAGGCGGTCATTGGTCGTGGGGAGGGAGAACTTGTCGGTTAAGAGCACGCCCAAGGACGACTCACGGCCGAGGTAGCCTGACAGGTAGTTGCAATGGTTTGGGTAATTGGTGCAGTCGTGCTTAAAGCCCACGTCCCAGTGCACTGCGACGCAACGCTCGTCTTCGCATAGTACCTTGTTGCTCCATATGTTGGTCGGTACAGATCGTGCGGCACCTGCAACAAAAATCATCAAGGAGGGACAACTGGACAAGATCCATGGTGTCGGTTTCATGTTTGAAATTCTTCATCATACTCTTTTCATAAAGCTTCCTCCTCACGCATTTCACATCTAACAAAGAAGACACACGGAATAATTTGCATGAAACTACCAGCAGTTGGCACTGATGATCCTGCTGCCTAAGCGCCCGGATGCGGCGGCGCTGGGTGACTACATGCCGATTAGTCTGATCCACATCTTCGCCAAGCTGGTGGCAAAGACGATGGCTTCTCGGCTAGCACCTAGGATGGAGTCGCTGGTGGATCGTAACCAATGTGCGTTCATTCGCAAACGGTGCATCCATGACAACTTTATGTTGGTACAACAGACAGCTAGATTCTTACACGGACGAAAGGAGCCGCGGGTGATGCTCAAGCTAGATATCGCTCGTGCGTTCGACTCGGTCTCGTTGGGGTTCCTCATGGAGATCCTTCGCAAGATCGGGTTTGGACCTAGGTTCCGCGAGGTGGTGTCCATTTTGCTCTCCACGGCAAGTACCAGGGTGATGCTCAATGGCGAGCCAGGCCCCCCCATCTGGCATAGGAGGGGTCAGAGACAAGGGGACCCCCTGTCGCCATCGTTGTTCGTCTTGATGATGAACTCGCTTAACAGGCTGCTGGCCAAGGCCATTGAGTTGGGTATTCTGAGGCGTCTGGCTCGGCGGGACTTGGTAACATCGGTGTCGCTATACGCGGATGATGTGGTGATCTTCTGCCACCCAGATGAGTCGGAATCGCGCGCCGTCCGCGGCATTCTAGAGCTCTTTGGGCAGGCATCAAGATTACGCACCAACTTCGCCAAGTGCTCGGTCTCCCCAATTGCCTGCTCAGACGAAGAGGCTGCTGGTGCCGCTGGGCTCATGGAGTGCCAGCTGGCGCAGTTCCCGGTGAAGTACCTCGGCATCCCGCTCTCCATCAGGAGGCTGTCGGTTGTATCTTTCCAGCCCCTGGTGGATCGGCTCACCGACAAACTCCCCACTTGGCGGGCATCCATGATGCCCAGGGCGGGGTGGTTGGCGCTGATACGCGCGGTCCTTGCGGCTATTCCCCTGCATCAACTTATGGTGTTGGGGCTGGACAAGAGGACGCTGAAGCAGGTCAGCAAGATCCTGCACGGCTTTCTTTGGGCTGGGAGGATGGATGCCAATGGCGGTCACTGCCACGTCAACTGGTCCAGGGTCTGCCGGCCGCCTCGGCTGGGTGGTCTGGTAATCCCCGACTTGGCACGCACCGCGATCAGTCTGAGGGTGCGTTGGATTTGGAGGATGCGTACAGACCCCACGTGGCCATGGCGTGGGCTCGACATGCAGTTCTTGAAGGTGGAGCTTGATGTCTTCATGGCCTCCACCTTTATGGAGGTTGGCAATGGGGAATCCGCTCTCTTCTGGGAGGACAAATGGTTGGACGGCAGGTCCATCAAGGAGATGGCGCCAGATGTGTATGCGCTGGTACCTAAACGCCGCCGGAAGGCGCGTACGGTTCGGGCAGCGCTGGTTGATCGCGCTTGGATTCCTGACATTGCCGTAGCGCCGAGTGCCCTAGCTCGGCCCTAGCTATGTGGCAGTACGTACAACTCTGGGGAAGACTCAGGGATGTGCAATTGTCGACGGAGCACGATAGGATGATATGGCGTTGGACGACGGATGGCCAGTACACTTCTCGTTCCTGCTATGACACCCTCTTTCAGGGGGCCATCACCTCAGGGTCGTGGGAGCTAAGCTGGAAATCCTGGGCGCCGCCAAGAGTGAAGTTCTTTATCTGGCTGGCCTGCCTGGATAGGTGTTGGACGGGTGAGAGGCTGGCGCGGCGGGGTCTGCCGCATGCGCCTAGATGCCCGCTGTGCGACCAGGCTGTGGAGAACATGACACACCTGCTCACTAGGTGCTCGTTTTCCAGGGTGGTCTGGTACGAGGTCCTCTCGTGGATCCGATCGACCTCAGGACCTCCCACGGTAGAGGGCGACTTCGAGGAGTGGTGGTCGCTGGTGGTGCGGACCGCCCCTCGCCAGCTGCGCAAGGGCACTTCGTCGATAATCATGCTTACGGCGTGGTGGATATGGAAACACCGGAATGCTGCGGTCTTCGACAACGCACTTCCCTCGGTGACGTCCCTATTCAACGACATTAGGTCCGAGGCGCGTCAATGGGCGGACGCGGGAGCCCGGGGTGTTCGCCAGCTCCTCCCCTAGATTAGTTTCTTCTCTTGGGTTGAGTTGTAAGGCGTGGTGTGTGCCCTCTCGGGAAACGCAAGGCTTTTGCGTTTTCGCGAAAAACTACCAGCAGTTGGGAGACACGGAAGGTATCCAAGAGCTACGCGTACGACAGATGACAAGTCCTGGTAGTTAAGATCCTGAAAAAACATGTAGTAGCTGTGGCCTGTGGGTGTGGGTGTACCTTGTGGCTGCTCTGGCGGGGAGCGTCGCACTCCAGCCATGTGAGACTGCTGCCTGTGTCTAAGTCGAGGAAGTAGGGCTTCACGGGCTCCCCGATGGTCATGGTAACATAGAAGTGGCTGCACTTACAGGCAGGAAACGCGTGAGTCAAATGCCACAGTTTTGGAAGTTGTTTCACACAGGTTGTATGTACTACAAAATTCTGAACAGGTGGGAAATTTAGTCAGCGCAACAAAGATCAGCAAGATCTAGTTGGAGGAAATAACTGTTTTGTTTGCATATGGATTCAGTTAGATAATTAAATTGAAGTATGCAATGGAATGCTACTTGCCTGAAACAAAATCATGCAAGTTATCTACAACGATCAAAGAAGCAGCATTTTTTTTTGCATATTGATACATTAGCAGACCGACGTTGAAAAGGTCATTGTTTATCTCATAGACAAATTGAGGATCTTATGCGTAGCTTGACATTTGCAAGCAAGAAAGGTGAACAATTTCTAGTCTTCAGACAAAAAAAAGTGTATCTTTCCTTATCTACAAATGTTGGAATTCGTACCCATTAGGATAGACGTCGCCTTGGACCTCAAACACCATGGAGGAGGATAAGGGCATCTCCAACCGGCCGACCCAAACGGACGCGCTGGGCCATCCGTTTTGGGCCGTTTGCGTGGCCGGCCAGACACGCGGACAGCGCCCCGCGTCCGCGTGTTCGTTTGGGTCGCACGCGGCGCCCAACGCGGCGATCCAAAGAGACGCCACGTGGTTCGTCTTTGTTGTGCGGCACTGCGCCATGGCAGGCCTCGACGGGACAGCCATGGTGGGCGGTGGAACGCGCGGGAAAGATCCCGCGCGCCACCAAGGTTCCCGCGCGCGAAAACGCCATTGGCGCGCGCGCTCGCGCCCAAGTTTCCCGCCAGGCCGCCGGCTATAAAAGACGGCGGCGGTCTCACACAGACCGCATCACCCTCCTCTCCCACTCCACCTCCGGCGGCCACTCCAGCTTCTCCGGCGCCATGCCGCGCACCCTGCAGGCCACGTGGGCCAAGCTCTCCCTCGCCGCCCGGGCCAGGTTCCCGCGGACGGAGGAGGAGGAGCGCGCGGACTCGCGGTGGGTCGCCGACGACGAGGCGCTCCGCGTCGCTGCCGAGGCGGCGGCAAAGAAGGCAGCTGACGCCGAGATGGTGGAGGCGGCCGCGAACGGCTGGCACGAGACCGCGGACGGCTGGTACGCGGCCGCGGAGGAGGGGGCGGCCGCCGCGGAGGAGCCCGTCGACGAGGAGGACCTCGCGCTGGCGAATATCAACGCCGCCATCGAGGAGCGTCTCGCCGATCTCACGCGCGTGACGAAGGAGCACGAGGCCACCTGGCGGGCCGGCCGCCGCCGATTAGGCGACCTCCTCGGCCAGAAGAACGAGCTGATCGCTATGCGAGCAGCCCGTCACCTCATCCAGATGCCCTCGCCCGAGCGGCGCGCCCGGGAGGATGCTGAGTCGGCGGAGCGCGGCCGGCAAGAGCGCATGCGCCGGCGGCAGGAGAACCACGAGGCCCAGGCCCCCGCCCGCGTTCGCCTGGAGGCGCGCACCGCTGTGGAACGCGCCGCCCTGCAGGAGCTTGAGGTATGCGGGAAGCGGATGGTTCCGCCGCAGGAGGCGGAGCGCGAGCGCGCCCGAGGTGCTCGGACGGAAAGGAGGAGGATGAAGGCCTCCGCCGCCGCTGCCGCCGCCGCCGCCGCGCCACCCAGCTGGTAAGCTGGAGTGGAATCCTCACGCGTACAGGCCGCCCGCGTCGAGTGAAATCCACGGCCCCGACGGCGAGCCGGCGAGGAGTCGCCGGCGACCGCCGGCCCCGTACGTAGTAGGATAGAAGTAGTAGTTAAAAAAATTTGTAATGGGTTATTTTTAATGAAAACAAATGTTTATGTCTATGACACGCGGGCCAGGGGCGGACAAGGGGCGGACGCGAGCGACCAGCCTTTCGCGTCCGCGGCCACGCAAACCCGGCCCAGATTTGGGCCGGGTTTGCGTCGTTCCGGACGCCGCGGCCATCCGTTTTAGGGATGGGTCCGTGCGCTGGGCCGGATTTTTGTCCGGCTGGACCCAAACGGACGCGCGAGCGCGGTTTGGGTCGCCCTGTTGGAGATGCCCTAACACCTGGAGCGGGAGTAACATTAGAAGGAGGGACATGACCTCGGCCCTCATGGCAGCCAAGATGGAGGAGCAAGAAACGTCAACTATGGGGCCTGGCTTCTCAATTTGCCTATTTCTTAGGAAGGAGTGTCAGAAGGGTGGGGGTATTTATAGTTGAGGTGCGCCTCTGTGCACACTCCTTTTGAATAGTTACGACATTGGATGCAAACCAATGGCTGAGATCAAAAGCCACCTCTTTAGTTATTATTAAGGCCAACTAGGACAGTGACCATCACAAATGACTGGAAATCAACTTTACCGCGCCATAAGTAGTAGGAGTATGTATTTATGTTTAACATTCATTTCTTGGTTAACTGTTCACATACTTTGAATTGGATAGATTCCGTATCATATTAGGATATTTTATGTTCAGATATTTTGTCTGTTTCTCGTCATAATTGTTTGAACTTATCCCTAGGCTCCGCTCGAATTCAAATTCTTTGCATGGAAAGTGGCGTCGAACTGTTGCTAGACGGAAGGTTGAAGGCTTCGACACGGCTTGACTAATGATGATTCTTGCAACTTCTGCTTGCAACACTCTGAGGCTATTGATCATCATCTTCTTCTTCAGTGTCCTTTCTCTCGAACCATATGGTTCGAAGTTTCAAAGGGCTTGGACCACACCTATCTTTTTCCGAATGTGGATGGCCTCCTCGTGTGGTGGCCGTCTGTGCTTGAGTCCTGGCCGACCAAGTGAAACCTCAAGTGCGCTCCCTCTTCCTGCTGGTTCTTAGGTCGATTTGGATTGAGCGAACAATAAAATCTTCAAGAACAAATCAAGGACGGATGCTCTTCTTATTGACTTGATCATCGAGGAAGCAGATAGGTGGAAACTAGTGGGATTTTTTTGAGGAGTTTCTTGTCTTCCTTTGGCCTTGGTCTTGTGTGTTGTGAGTGTGGAGTTTGTATTTCACTCTTCTTCTATCTATACAAAAAAAGGCGCGATCCCGAAAAACTTATCCCTATTTCGGATGTCTACGGTATATATTTAAAATCAAAAGGATGACGGCTAAACTAACCTTGCTTAACTAATTTTTAACAATATTCTTTAGATAATTGAAATCTATTTGAGCAAGTCTAGCAGGGCCTCTAAAACGCCCAAAACTGTATAATAACCGCTGGAATACAGGTTTTGACGCTTCCGCGGTGTTTATCAGTCCCCTTAAATCACTCGACTCCTATTAAATTTTTCTAGTTCCGCCCCGGGTCCGCTCAGGAACCCGTATGTGTGCGGGTTGGCGGCCAATACTGTATCGCGACCCGGCCATTTCGTTCCTCTAGGGCGCGCTGAAATTTCAGGATCCCCCACTCCTTCCGCCCGCCGCACCGCCGCCACTTCCTTCCCCGGCGCCCGCCGCACCCTGATGCGTGCAGTTAACACACGTCCGTTGGGAACCCCAAGAGGAAGGTGTGATGCGTACAGTAGCAAGTTTTCCCTCAGTAAGAAACCAAGGTTTATCGAACCAGTAGGAGTCAAGGATCACGTGAAGGTCGTTGGTGACGGAGTGTAGTGCGGCGCAACACCAGGGATTCCGGCGCCAACGTGGAACCTGCACAACACAATCAAAGTACTTTGCCCCAACGTAACAGTGAGGTTGTCAATCTCACCGGCTTGCTGAAAACAAAGGATTAACCGTACAGTGTGGAAGATGATGTTTGTTTGCGAAGAACAGTAAAGAACAATTGCAGTAGATTGTATTTCAGATGTAAAGAATGGACCGGGGTCCACAGTTCACTAGTGGTGTCTCTCCCATAAGATAAATAGCATGTTGGGTGAACAAATTACAGTTGGGCAATTGACAAATAAAGAAGGCATAAGAATGCACATACATATATCATGATGAGTACTATGAGATTTAATCAGGGCATTACGACAAAGTACATAAACCGCTATCCAGCATGCATCTATGCCTAAAAAGTCCACTTTCAGGTTATCATCCGAACCCCTTCCGGTATTAAGTTGCAAGGAACAGACAATTGCATTAAGTATGGTGCGTAATGTAATCAACACAAATATCCTTAGACAAAGCATCGATGTTTTATCCCTAGTGGCAACAGCACATCCACAACCTTAGAACTTTCTGTCACTGTCCCAGATTCAATGGAGGCATGAACCCACTATCGAGCATAAATACTCCCTCTTGGAGTTACAAGTATCAACTTGGCCAGAGCCTCTACTAGCAACGGAGAGCATGCAAGAACATAAACAACATATATGATAGATTGATAATCAACTTGACATAGTATTCAATATTCATCGGATCCCAACAAACACAACATGTAGCATTACAAATAGATGATCTTGATCATGATAGGCAGCTCACAAGATCTAACATGATAGCACAATGAGGAGAAGACAACCATCTAGCTACTGCTATGGATCCATAGTCCAGGGGTGAACTACTCACACATCGATCCGGAGGCGATCATGGCGATGAGAGTCCTCCGGGAGATGATTCCCCTCTCCGGCAGGGTGCCGGAGGCGATCTCCTGAATCCCCCGAGATGGGATTGACGGCGGCTGCGTCTCTGGAAGGTTTTCCGTATCGTGGCTCTCGGTACAGAGGGTTTCGCGATGAAGGCTTTAAGTAGGCGGAAGGGCGGAGTCGGAGGAGTCACGGGGGCCCCACACGCTAGGGCCGCGCGGGCCCCCCTTAGGCCGCGCCGCCCTAGTGTGGCGGCGCCCCGTGGCCCCACTTCGTTTCTCCCTCGGTCTTCTGGAAGCTTCGTGGAAAAATAAGCCCCTGGGCGTTGATTTCGTCCAATTCCGAGAATATTTCCTTTGTAGGATTTCTGAAACCAAAAACAGCAGAAAACAGCAACTGGCTCTTCGGCATCTCGTCAATAGGTTAGTGCCGGAAAATGCATAATAATGACATATAATGTGTATAAAACATGTGAGTATCATCATAAAAGTAGCATGGAACATAAAAAACTATAGATACGTTTGAGACGTATCAAGCATCCCCAAGCTTAGTTCCTACTCGCCCTCGAGTAGGTAAACGATAACAAGGATAATTTCTGAAGTGACATGCTATCATAATCTTGATCAATACTATTGTAAAGCACATGAGATGAATGCAGCGATTCGAAGCAATGATGAAGACAATGAGTAAACAACTGAATCATATAGCAAAGACTTTTCATGAATAATACTTTCAAGACAAGCATCAATAAGACATGCATAACAGTTAACTCATAAGCAATAAGTTCTTAGTAGAAAGCTTTGAAACAACACAAAGGAAGATATAAGTTTCAGCAGATGCTTTCAACTTCAACATGTTTATCTCATGGATAGTTGTCAACACAAAGTAATATAATAAGTGCAATAGGTAAACATGTAAGAATCAATGCACACAGTTTACAGAAGTGTTTGCTTCTAAGATAGAAAGAATAGGTAAACTGACTCAACATAAAGTAAAAGAATGGCCCTTTCGCAGAGGGAAGCAGGGATTAAATCATGTGCTAGAGCTTTTCAAGTTTTGAAATCATATAGAGAGCATAAAAGTAAAGTTTTGAGAGGTGTTTGTTGTTGTCAACGAATGGTAGTGGGTACTCTAACTACCTTATCAACCAGACTTTCAAGAGCGGCTCCCATGAAGGACGTTATTTCTACCACCAAGGTAGATCATCCCTCTTCTCTTTTGTTTACACATGCATTTTATTATTTATGGATGACACTCCTCCCCACCTTTTCTTTCTCAAGCCATGGCTAACCGAATCCTCGGGTGCCTTCCAACAATCTCATACCATGGAGGAGTGTCTATTTTTTTTATTTTTTTTTTTCTTTTTGCAAAAATAATTTGCTTACTGATTGATCAGGGCAAAGCACGTGAAGAGAATTATTAATGAAAGTTAATTAATCGGGGCTGGGAACCCCATTGCCAGCTCTTTTTGCAAAATTATTGGATAAGCGGATGAGCCACTAGTCCATTAGTGAAAGTCTGTCCGAAGTAAATGACAAGATCGAAAGATAAAACACCACATACTTCCTCATGAGCTATAAAACATTGACACAAATAAGGGATAATAGCTTTTGAATTGTTTAAAGGTAGCACATGAAGTATTTGCTTGGAATGGCAGAAAAATACCATGTAGTAGGTAGGTATGGTGGACACAAATGGCATAGTTTTTGGCTCAAGGATTTGGATGCACGAGAAGAATCCCTCCCAATACAAGGCCAGGCTAGCAAGGTTGTTTGAAGCAAACTCAAGTATAAAATGGTGCAGCAAGACTCACATATGAACATATTGTAAGTATTATAAGACTTTACATCGTCTCCTTGTTGTTCAAAGACCTCAACCAGAAAATATCTAGACTTAGAGAGACCAATCATGCAAACCAAATTTTAACAAGCTCTATGTAGTTCTTCATTAATAGGTACAAATTACATGATGCAAGAGCTTAAACATGATCTATATGAGCACAACAATTGCCAAGTATCAAATTATTCAAGACATTATACCAATTACCAGATGCGGCATTTCCGTTTCCAACCATATATCAATGAACGAGGTAGTTCAACCTACGCAATGAACATTAAGAATAAAGCTAAGAACATATGTGTTCATATGCAACAGCGGAGCGTGTCTCTCTCCCATACAAAGAATGCTAGGATCCGATTTTATTCAAACAAAAACAAAAATAAAAGCAAACAGACGCTCCAAGTAAAGCACATAAGATGTGACTGAATAAAAATATAGTTTCACTAGAGGTGACCTGATAAGTTGTCGATGAAGAAGGGGATGCCTTGGGCATCCCCAAGCTTAGATGCTTGAGTCTTCTTAAAATATGCAGGGATAAACCACGGGGGCATCCCCAAGCTTAGACTTTTCACTCTTCTTGATCATATTGTATCATCCTCCTCTCTTGACCCTTGAAAACTTCCTCCACACCAAACTCGAAACAAACTCATTAGAGGGTTAGTGCATAATTGAAAATTCATATATTCAGAGGTGACATAATCATTCTTAACACTTCTGGACATTGCACAAAGCTACTGAAAGTTAATGGAACAAAGAAATCCATCAAACATAGCAAAACAGGCAATGCGAAATAAAAGGCAGAATCTGTCAAAACAGAACAGTCCGTAAAGACGAATTTTTCAGGGGCACTTAACTTGCTCAGATGAAAATGCTCAAATTGAATGAAAGTTGCGTACATATCTGAGGATCACGGACGTAAATTGGCAGATTTTTCTAAATTTTCTACAGCAGGGGCTGCTCAATTTCGTGACAGTAAGAATTCTGTTTCTACGCAGTAATCCAAATCTAGTATCAACATTACTATCAAAGACTTTACTTGGTACAACAATGCAATAAAATAAAGATAAGGAGAGGTTGCTACAGTAGTAACAACTTCCAAGACTCAAATATAAAACAAAAGTGCTGTAGTAAAATGATGGGTTATCTCCCATAAGCGCTTTTCTTTAACGCCTTTCAGCTAGGCGCAGAAAGTGTGAATCAAGTATTATCAAGAGATGAAGCATCAACGTCATTACCAGGGGTGTTGGGAGTTTCCTCAACAATGCATTGTATTTGGTCTATATAAGTAACTCCTCTTTGTACGCTTTTAGGCTTACTATTCTTATCAAACAAATTTTCAGGAGCAAGCCAAGCATAATTATTTTCTAGAGCTTCATGCATTCCTAGGAGTTTGCAGGGTATCGGTGCTTTAATTTCCATACCATCATTAACATTACTAGTGTACCTTATTCTATCCATGTCCATCTTTTCAAGTGTTCATTTAAAATCAGGGAACAAACCAAGCCTCTTATGCCTGATAAAAACTTTTCTAGCTTCTTTAGCTATATCTTCAAATTCTCTAACAAGGACTTTTAAAACAAAATCTCTCTTCTCTCCCATCTCCATATCAGAAAGTGTAAGAAACATATGTTGTATTATGGGATTGAGAGTAACAAATCTAGTTTCCAACATGTGTACTAAACAGGTAGAAGCACTTTCATAAGTAGGAGCAACTTTTAATAATGGTATATCTTCAAAATCTTCATCCATACTAACATGGGTGAAAAATTCTTCTATATTATCTCTTTCAATGATAGACCCTTGTCCTACCGGTATTTTTTTCAGAGTGAACTTAGGAGGAAACATGATGAAATAAACAAAAGGTAAATAAAGTAAATGCAAGTAACTAATTTTTTGTGTGTTTTTAATATGGAGAACGCAAACAAGATAGTAAATAAATTAAAGCTAGCAACTAATTTTTTGTGTTTTGTTTTAGTGCAGCAAACAAAGTAGTAAATAAAGTAAACTAAAGCAAGACAAAAACAAAGTAAAGAGATTGGAAGTGGAGACTCCCCTTGCAGCGTGTCTTGATCTCCCCGGCAACGGCGCCAGAAAAAGAGCTTGATGCGTGCAGTTAACACACGTCCGTTGGGAACCCCAAGAGGAAGGTGTGATGCGTACAGTAGCAAGTTTCCCCTCAGTAAGAAACCAAGGTTTATCGAACCAGTAGGAGTCAAGGATCACGTGAAGGTCGTTGGTGACGGAGTGTAGTGCGGCGCAACACCAGGGATTCCGGCGCCAACGTGGAACCTGCACAACACAATCAAAGTACTTTGCCCCAACGTAACAGTGAGGTTGTCAATCTCACCGGCTTGCTGAAAACAAAGGATTAACCGCTATCCAGCATGCATCTATGCCTAAGAAGTCCACTTTCAGGTTATCATCCGAACCCCTTCCGGTATTAAGTTGCAAGCAACAGACAATTGCATTAAGTATGGTGCGTAATGTAATCAACACAAATATCCTTAGACAAAGCATCGATGTTTTATCCCTAGTGGCAACAGCACATCCACAACCTTAGAACTTTCTGTCACTGCCCCAGATTCAATGGAGGCATGAACCCACTATCGAGCATAAATACTCCCTCTTGGAGTTACAAGTATTAACTTGGCCAGAGCCTCTACTAGCAACGGAGAGCATGCAAGAATAAACAACATATATGATAGATTGATAATCAACTTGACATAGTATTCAATATTCATCGGATCCCAACAAACACAACATGTAGCATTACAAATAGATGATCTTGATCATGATAGGCAGCTCACAAGATCTAACATGATAGCACAATGAGGAGAAGACAACCATCTAGCTACTGCTATGGACCCATAGTCCAGGGGTGAACTACTCACACATCGATCCGGAGGCGATCATGGCGATGAAGAGTCCTCCGGGAGATGATTCCCCTCTCCGGCAGGGTGCCGGAGGCGATCTCCTGAATCCCCCGAGATGGGATTGGCGGCGGCTGCGTCTCTGGAAGGTTTTCCGTATCGTGGCTCTCGGTACAGAGGGTTTCGCGACGAAGGCTTTAAGTAGGCGGAAGGGCGGAGTCGGAGGAGTCACGGGGGCCCCACACGCTAGGGCCGCGCGGGCCCCCCTTAGGCCGCGCCGCCCTAGTGTGGCGGCGCCCGTTGGCCCCACTTCGTTTCTCCCTCGGTCTTCTAGAAACTTCGTGGAAAAATAAGCCCCTGGGCGTTGATTTCGTCCAATTCCGAGAATATTTCCTTTGTCGGATTTCTGTAACCAAAAACAGCTGAAAACAGCAACTGGCTCTTCGGCATCTCGTCAATAGGTTAGTGCCGAAAAATGCATAATAATGACATATAATGTGTATAAAACATGTGAGTATCATCATAAAAGTAGCATGGAACATAAGAAATTATAGATACGTTTGAGACGTATCACACCCCCACCGCACGTCGGCGCACCTCCACCGCACCTCCGCCGCACCTCGGCGCACATCCGCCGCACCTCCGCCGCAGTGAGTTCTTCGACCTTTCCCTCTTTGTTTTCGCTGGTGCGAGCTTCGATCTTGCTCTATTTTTCATGGTGGTAGATGAGCTCGGATGCGACTCATCGTCACCTCACCAAAGATTTGATCGACCACCATTGGATACTGCATGGCCAACGCCAATGATCTACATTTGTTTCGTATTCGTGTATGTGTGAGATGAACTATTTATTTTTTTGATTGACTGGTGAAACATTTGTTATTTGTTTGATTAATCGATTCGAACAATTGTTGTCATTCGCAAAATCCATTATTGTAATAATTATGATGATTATTATTTGTGGTTTGGTATGGAAATCTATCTAAAACCATGCTCTCCCAAATATCAGGCCCGTAAAAGCCGTTTACAGGACCCTTCGCACGCCCGATACAGGTCGAGTGATTATGGGGCCTGCTAGACTCGCTCTTAGTTGGTTGTGAATTAAAGAGTTACTAAGTACCATGAAGTGCCTATTTGGGGCTAGAATTTCTATGCAGTGTTCACATATTTGACATGAAACCTTTTTATGAAAGTTGTTTTATTTTTCTTCGATTTGAGTGCTCAAGAGAAACGTTGAAACATTTGGAGAACATGTGGCTTGATGGATTTTTTTCGAAAATTAATCAGTATAGCCTCTTTAGGATATCTGGAATGGCCATATGTACTTAGGTGTGCATATAGTGAAACTAATTAGGCAAAACATTCACATATGTAATGGAGTAATTGTATACAAATCAGTTGCATTGTCCATCCTAGATAAAGAAAAAATAAGAAGGTCCGTGTATACCTAAGATGAAATTCTTTTGCTGGCTAGTTCTCTCGGATAGAATCAACCAGAAATATGTTTAAGCGAAGAAAGTTTGTTTTAAATTCTGGATATAACTGTCTCATGTGCAACTCCCCTCCAGAAGAGAGGTGGAACACCTGATGAATCATGGAATAGAAGATTTAAAGAGAACTTTGGTCTCTTAGTTCACAGAACAAAAGAGGGGTTACACCCCTTCATTTCCAGCCTTATTTTTAGTCTTTCCTTCTTTTCTTCATTATTCTGGCTAAAAGCCATTTTGTACATATCTCACAAATGTAACTCCTTGCTCCCTTTTTGGGATCTTTGAATATAAAAGCAGTAGGAGCCTTTCCTGCTGTTAAAAGTTCAAAAAAAAGAAGGTCCATGTTTTGTTTTTTTAACATAAGGTATGAATGCCCAACTTTAAATTAATAAAGCTATAGGATCGATCGTATAAGGATGCCGGTAATATCTTACAACACCATGCACACCACACACACATATAGATGCGAAACAAGCCTAGCTTAAAGCAGCCGAAGACCATCTCGCTTGAAGCCTAGATGGAAGTAAACAACGACAACATCAGCCAGTCTACATTGCTCACATCACCAAAAGATCAGCTTCAAGAGACTCAGTCAGAGCACCACCCCCTCCCTCGCCAAAGTGGGACCCTACCTTCTCGCCTAGATCGAAGGGCACCACACCGTCAAACGAAGAGCCGTTCACCCTTGAACAAGGAGAAGGTGCTAACCAAGGGACTATCACAGAAGGCTAGATCCCGCAACCCTTTTTGGAGCACACCAATCAGATTACAGCTTCGACAAGAACATCCAAGACGAAAAGGGAATGCTTGGGGATAGCCAATAATCATGAAGATGCAGGGGAGCCAAACGTAGATGGCACACGCCCTGCGCATCATCCCCAATGCCCACATATCCCTCCAAGCAATGCAACCCTCACCGGCTAGGACTGACCCCAGGCGACACCTCCAAGGAGGATATGACGCCCATGGCATCACCACCGTCCAATCTGGCGAATTTTGAGCTGTCACCCCGGATGGAGGTAGGGGTTGGGGAGATAGGACCTCAACATTATCGCCTCAAAAAAGGTACATAGTTCCCAAGGCATTGCCGCTGTTGTGGTCAACGACCAAGGATTTCTCGAGGCCCCGATTCGCGCCACCAGCTCCCCAACCAGCATATATGTCGGTGCCAAGGATGCCAACAGTCAAGGCTCGCGGGGAGGAGATATACAAAAGTCAAGAGCATATCTGACCTTCGAGATCTAAAACGCTAGCAAACGGAGCCGCTGACGCCCAGCCCGCACCGGTTGTTTCCCTACCACCCGCAAGGCCAGAACACCGGGAAATAGCATCTGCGAACACCACTGGCCGCGCGGTCGATGTCTCCTCATGACGAGATGCCGACGCCTCATCGCCCGAACCCTCCACGAAGGACGTAGAGCGCTAGAACCCCTACCGAGGAACTTCTGGTTGAGACCTCCCTTACCTATTTAAGGCCGAGCTAGAGGCTAGCCATCGGAGTAGAGTAGCCCGTCGAGCAGCAGCCTCATCCGTGTCAAGCCCGACGTGTAGATCCTCCATCTACACACCGCACGGGGAGCCAAGAGCTCAGATCTCAACCCCCCCTTCACACTACTATGGGTTAGATTTTTTTCCTTTTCTTATGTGTACATGATGTGCTCACTACCTGAACTCTTCCCTATAGGTGGGCCCACAAAACTAATATCCGCGTGTGAGAGAGGAACTATGTTTTCTTGGGTAAATTTGAAATGGTTATGTTTTAACGTGTCAAATAAAAAATCCTTGCACGCGAAAATCAGGTGAGTCAATATCCTCATCGAGAGAACTTGCACGCGAAAATCAGGCGAGTCAATGCGAGCATATATCCAGCGGTGGAGTCTTATAAAAAAACTCGGTTGAACATGTGTCTAACAAGAGAGAAATCGACGCATTCATCGGAGGCATCCGTAGAAGGGGCCTCGTGGAAGAGCTGGGAAGATCCAACCCGAGAACGGTGGTGGAACTCATGGAAACAGCAAATAGATGGGCTGATGGCGAAGATGATGTCCAAAATAAACGGCCTCGCTCACCCGAAGAAGATCGTAACAGAAGCAACAACAAACATAGACGACGATTCTGTAGCTTTGCAGATTACGATGGTCCTAGCCAAGTTTCGGCTGGCTTCCGCAGTAACAATGGTAGCAACCATCGCGACGATTATGGCAGAAGCTAGTAATGAGCAACGAAGTGACAATAGAGATGCACCAAGTTCTAGCAGGAAAAATAATCGTCCTAGGTATCCACGACCATATAATATGTCACCCGAGGAAATCTTGAACGGACCATGCCAGATGCATTTCTCATATAGTCCGAAGGGAGGAGACAATCGGGTCACCTCCAAAAGGACTGTTGAACGTTTCAGGCTTTGCGAAGGGTCATGGAGAACACGCAAGCCGAAGCAGTCAACAGGGGATAAGCGCAAGGACCAAGGAGCGAGGTGCATGTACCATGACCACCACCACCAACAATTACCAATGGAAACCAACGTCAGTTGCATTACCGGTCCCCCAAACACTAACGGGGAGTTCACACAAACAAGGGGAGAGGTAACAATGATCCAAAAGGGCAGATCATCGAAGGAGTCGCAAAAGCTAATTACTCGGAAGGTAAACATGCCAGTGTTGGCACCTCCGCGAACTATCGAGTACCTTAATTGGTCAGGTCAACCGATATGATTCAACATAGAGGATCACCCACCCCAGGTACCACGGCCAGGACATTCAACACTGGTGCTACCAACAGTTATCAGAGGATATGACGTCTCTCAAGTATTCATCGATGGAGGGAGTAGTATAAACCTCATCTACGCGGATACATTGAGAAAGATGAACATCTCGCTAGCTAATCTGATGCCAACAGACATGCATTTTCACGGAATAACACCCGATAAACCAACTTACCCCTTGGGATAGTCGAAAACTTCATAAAAGAAAAGCTCGAATTCGAGGTAATAGACCGGACGTCTCAATATCATGCCCTCTTGGGACGACCCTCGTATGCCAGATTCATGACAGTGCCGCATTACACCTATCTATTGTGGAGGATTCCTGGACCCAAGGGCCCAATAACGATCAAGGGATGTTTCGCCTGTCAGATAAGTGCGACAGGAATTTTCACAAGCTTTCTGAGTCGTTTGAAATGCAAACGGAGTACGAGACGACCAAGCTCACCACCAACCATGATGTGTTGCTAGACGGAGGTAGATCCTTGCAAGAGCAAGCTTTCGACAGCTCTAAGGATTCCAAACATGTACAATTCCACCCGACAGATCCCAAGAAGACAAGATCCATCGTGGCTAACCTAGATAGCGCATAGGAAAGCACGCTCATCGAGTTGCTCCGTGAGCGCTGGGAAATCTTCGCATGGTGTCCAGCTGACATGCTAGGAGTACCCAGGGAACTTGCCGAGCATGCACTTAATCTCTGGATCCAAGAGCCAAACCAATTCGACAAACTTTGCGTCGTTTCTCCGAGCCAAACTGCAAGGCCATGTTGTCCAAAATTCATCGACTAGAAGACATTGGGTTTATCAAGGAAATAAAAACTGAGGCCACACTTGGGTTGCTAATCCAGTGCTGGTCCCAAAGAAAAATACTGAGGTCCTTCGCATGTGCGTCGACTTCACGTGTCTCAATAAACATTACCCAAAGGATCAATTCCCCTCCCTAGGATCGATCAGATCATCGACTCCATGGCAGACTGTGAACGTCTTTCCTTCCTGGATGCATAGTTGCATACTCTAGTTACAACTATATCCGATTGAAAGAAGAGGATGAACTAAAAACGGCTTTCATAACTGATACGTTATAAACGTATCTATAATTTTTGATGCTCCATGCTTGTTTTGTTACAATTCTTATATGTTTTATGTGCACTTTTCCACACTTTTTAGCATTTTCTGGGACTAAACTATTAACGCAGTGCCAGTTCCTGTTTTCTGCTGTTTGTGTGTTTTCAAAAAAGTTGTACATGAAAGTTTCTCGGAATTGGACGAAACAAAAGCCCAGAGTCTTATTTTTCCGGGATGAAGACGGAGCCAGAAGGACACGCGCAGGAGAGCTGCCACGTGGCAGTTCATAGGGCAGGCGCGGCCCCACCTTTGGCCGTGCCTGGCCCATGTACTGGCGCCTCGTCGCCTTGTTTTCTCCGCCCTTCCGCCTATTTATTCCTCGTATCGGGAAAACCCCAGGGACGAGAGCCTCCATCCACGAAAAGTTCCGACGCTGCCGTCAACCGAAACCCTAGTTCGGGAGGGTTCTGCAGTCCATCCCGGCACCCTACCGGAGAGGGAAATCACCACCGGAGGCCTCTACATCGCCATGTCTTCATCCGAGGTGATGCGTGAGTAGTCCTCCACGGGACCATGGGTCCATAGCAGTAGCTAGATGGTTGTCCTCTCCTTGTTGTGCTTCATGTATAGATCTTATGAGCTGCCTAACATGATCAAGATCATCTATTTGTAATTGCTACATGTTGGTTTGATGTGGATCCGATTTATAGAGAGATTGCTTTGGTTGAGATTATGTATTATGTTATTATGATCTTGCATGCTCTCCGTTTCTAGTAGAAGCTAGCGACTCCAAGAGGGAGTATTTATGCTCGATAGTGGGTTCATGCCTCTATTTAACCATGGGAAGTGACCTTGTTCTCTACGATTGTAGATGTCCTGTTGCTACTAGGGAGAAAATAGCGATGTTCTATTCAAGGGTAGTTTCATCGTTTACTTTACACACATTGCTTAAGGCGATAGTCCGTTTCTTGCAACTTAATACTGGAGGGTGTCGCGGATGCAATCCTGAAGCTGGATTATTAGTCATAGATGCAGTTGGATTATGGTCTATGTATATTGTTGTAATGCCCGCATACTTTCATAGCATGCATTCTGCACCAACCATTAGCGTAGAATCTCTATTTGTCAATTGCCCATCTGTAATTTGTTTACCCAGCATATTTATTTTATTGGGGAGGCGCCTCTAGTGAACTGTGGACCCCGGTCATTCTTCTTTTAATTGCAATCTTCTACGACATTTTTCTGTTCTGTTCTCTGCAAACAATTCTTCTTCCACACGGTTCGTTTAATCCTTTGTTTTCAGCAAAACCAGTGAGCTTGACAACCTCGCTGAAAGTTGGGGACAAAGTACTTGGTTGTTTGTTCGCAGCACCTCGGGAGACACGCTCCACCTTCCTCTTGGGGTTCCACTCAACGTTGCGCATAAATTCTCCTTCATCAACTCCGCGCTCAGCCATAACCCCTTATGTCGTGTTTTGCTACAAAACAATGTCGTTCGGGTTAAAAAACGTAGGAGCAACATATCAGAGGATGATGCAGAAGTGTCTCACAACACAAATTGGCAAGAATGTCCAAGTATACATCGATGACGTGGTTATCACAACAAAAGAGGGCCATCCTTAATTGACGATCTCTGCGAAACATTTGACAACCTCGACAAGTTTCGCATCAAACCGAACCCGACGAAATGTTCCTTTGGCGTTCCTGCGGGAGAAGTCCTTGGATACTTAGTGTCAGCCAGAGGGATTAAAGAAAATCCAGAAAAGATACAGGGCCATCCTGAGAATGAAGTAACCAACCAAGTTTAAAGAGATACAACAACTAACGGGGAGTCGCAACTTTAAGCAGATTCGTCGCCAGGTTGGGAGAAAAAGCGTTGCCTATTTACGCGCTTATAAAACAAGGAGAAAAAATCGAGTGGAACGAAGAAGCAGATAAAGCGTTTGAGCACCTGAAGCATACTATTTAGACACCACCAGTGCTGGTGGCGCCACGAGAAAAGGAACCCCAGCTGTTATATATCGCAGCCACACCACAGGTGGTCAACACAGTCCTCGTCGTGGAATGGGAAGAAGAAGGAAAAATCCACGGAGTTCAACGCCCTGTGTATTTCCTTAGCGAAATTTTATCTCCATCCAAACAATAGTACCCGCTGGAAGGACACGGATGCCGCCTAGATGGGGGGTGAATAAGCGGTTTAAAACTTTTACGACTATGGCTTCACAAATACAGAATAAAACTAGCGTTTAATTTGTCAAGCATAAAACCTATATAACTAGGGTTCACCTATGTGCACCAACGACTTATGCTAAGCAATTCAAGCAACTATGTGATAGCAAGATATATAACTTAAAGCACGAAGGCTATCACAAAGTAAGTGCATAATTAAAGAGCTCGGGTATAGGAATAACCAAAGTGACGTGGAGACAACGATGTATCCCCAAGCTCACACTCTTGCGAGTGCTACTCTCAGTTGGAGCGGCGTGGAGGATAAGTCACTCCAAAAGCACGAGGGCCACCGTATTCTCCTCGAGAATTCCCACCAAAAGGGATGTCCTCGATCCACTATGGAACCTTAGGGTGGTCACCGAATCCGCACAAAGGTTGGGGCTATCTCCACAACTAAATTGGAGGCTACCAATAAATTGCCACAAAGGTCTTGCCCTTGAAGAATCTCCACAACTTCATTGGAGTCCCAAAGAACACCACAAATACCACTAAGCCATCTAGGGTCCAAAGACCCAAGAGGAACAAGCTCCGGGAACAAGCTCCCTAAGTGAATATCTCACGAACTTTCACCTCCACGTATCACCGCGGAGAAGTCAAACCGATGCACCAAATGCAATAGCTAGAACACCACAAATATGCCCAAATCCTTCACTCTCAAATTCCAACAAAGCTATTAAAGCTATTGGGGATAAATAGGAAGAAGAAAATAAGAAGAGGAACACAAAATTTCTGTCCAAGATCTAGATCTAGAGATTGCCTCACAAAGAGGGAGATTTGATTGGTGCAAATATAGATCTAGACCTCCTATCTATTTTCCTCAAAGTTGAGCAAGAATCATAGAGGGATTGGGAAGAGGAGGAGCTCTCAAGATGCAACAATGGTGGAGAGCAAGAGGTTAAAGAAGAAGTGCTGCCAAAGAGAGAGAAAAAGTCTTTTTATAGGGGTACCAAAAATCTGCCCGTTGGCCTGATAAAATTCGTCAAAAACAGCAACGAGAGGAAGGGATCTGGAAGCTGGGCTGACCGGGGGCCGCGGTCGAGCGAGCAAGGGAAAGCCTGGGCTGCGGCCAGGCTCAGCGAGCGAGTGGGAGCCAGGAGCGAGCGAACGACGCGCGATGAGCGGGGACGCGTGCGTGCGAGGGGATCGGGGCGAGCGAGAGATGGAGGCGCACGTGGGTGTGTCCCAGCGCGGCAAGCCAGTGAGCGGAGCGACCCCAGCGTGTGGGCAAGCAGGAGCGGGGGCGCAGGAGTGGGCTGGTCCGGAACCACCGGCCTAGGCCGGCCGGTACCACCGGGCCTGGTACCGGTCTAGGTACCGGTAAAAGAATTTAGGAGGCCAGGGAATACTGGAGCTGGGCTAGGTGGGCGGTAGTGAGCCCGGTAGCGCGGGCGGTAGTACCGACCGAAAAAACGTTTTCTTCCTTTTTTTCTCTTTTAAACTCGAACTTAAAATGCAAATAACTTGAGATTGGAAAATCCAAATGAGACGAAACTAATTTTGTTGGAAAGAGGATGACAAGAGCTACCCCCACAAAAACTAGTGGGGGGTGATTTTATATGAATTTTAGAGTGATACCTCTAAATTCGGAAAACTGAGAAAGACTCCAATATCGAAAACACAACAAGTCGGAATCCGCTTTCGATGAACTAGAGCTTGTCATGGAGATAACCACAAGCTCTAAAACACCACATAGATAAGATACAAATAACAACCAAGAAAGGATGATGAAAGGAGGCAAAGGTTTGACCGCACTCCGAATGATACAATCGAGTTATTCACTCGAGAGCCCCTTGATAGTACAACCACTATCCTATAAAACGGTCTCCCAACTAAACCACGAGACCGGTGAGAAAGAAACCCTACCGAGGGCAAACCTTAGCCCTGCGCCTTCCACTTGAGCTCGATGATGATGATGATCTTGACTGCAACAAGATGAAACGCCGTTCTTGATTGTGCTTGCTTGATGTTTTGCGAATTGCTCCCCCATAATCCACTATGCGAGAGCTTCTTCTTCAGTGCATCTCATTTCTTCGTATTGCAACCTTGATGCCAACTAATCGTTCAAGCATTGCCTATGGACAACTTCTACACATATAACTCAATGCAACCATTAGTCCATAGTGATTGTCATTAATTACTGAAACCACGCATGGGGGCTCTATGCACTTTCACCCGCACTATCAGAAGCTAGCATCTGGAGTTTTCATGTCAGCAAGAAAGTTAAGGCACTAGTTTTCGGTGCACCCAATCGTAGTGGTTAACGAGGCATTCCTCTCGAAAATCCTGAACAATCCGGAAGCTACGGGACGTGTCTCCCTTTGGGGAATAGAACTTTCCCCTCAGGACATCACATATGAAATAAGAAAGGCAATCAAGTCGCAGATTTTGCCAGGCTTTGTAGCATAGTGGATGGAGATCCAGAACACGGGACCATCGGACTTATCAAGTACTTGGCACATGAATTTCAACGGGTCCAAGAGAACAGAAGGAGTGGGATCAGGCGTGATACTTACCTCTCCGCAAGGTGACAAGATGAAATACATATTGTGGATGACCTTCCCCAACGCATCAAATAATGAAGCAGAATATGAAGCCCTACTCCATGGGATGAGGATTTCAAAAGCATGCGGCACCACGCACCTAAAAATCTTCGGTGACTCTCAGCTGGTAGCACAACAGTTGATGAACAAGTGCGACGCGGTCAATGACAACATGATAGCATACAGGGATGCATACAATGAACTCAAAAAAACCTTCGACGGATGTGAAGTAAATCATGTGAGCAGATTCAACAATGATAAAGCCGATGTTTGGGTCACAGTGTTTTCCCATACCACCAGGAACAGTTTGGGAAGAAATCAACGAGAGCTCAACCAAGCCGAAGAAACATGTAGCGCAGAAGCAACCAAAAAAAAAGATAAGTTTAAGAAAGTCTCGGGGGCTGCAGCAGCCCTAGAAACGTCGACTTCGGACGAAGATGACGAGCCAGAAGAGGTGATGATGATACAAGTCCCATGGATGCAAGCGTATCTGGCGTATATTACAAAGAAAAAATACCAGAAGACTCAGTGGAGACGCGCAAAGTTATTAGGCGATCCAAAGCATTTACAGTGGTCAAAGGGGAGTTGTATAAACGTAGCATATCGGGCGTCCTGTAGAGATGTGTTGCACCCAAAGAAGGACAACTGATACTCAAGGACATACATGAAGGAATATGTGGTCCCATGCAAGTAGCCGAGCAATTGCAGCCAAAGATTTTCGAGCTAGCTTTTATTGGCTTTCAGCCATAGATGATGCGAAGAACATCGTGCGTACCAGTGAAGCATGTCAAAAGTTTGCATCCAAGCCACACGCTCCAGCAGCCGATTTAATGCTAATACCTTTGGCATGGTTGTTTGCCTAGTGGAGACTAGATATGGCAGGAAAATTACACAAGTCCTGGCCAGGAGGACACATTTATTTACTTGTGGCCGTCGATAGATTCACCAAGTGGATCGAGGTGAAACCAGTAACAACGGCAGACGCAACGACAACAGTAAATTTTATCAAGGGCATAGTTTTTCGGTTCGGCGTCCCAAACAACATAGTAATAGACAACGACAACAATTTCATCTCCCGAGACTTCAAGGATTATTGTGAAGGACTCTGCATCAAATTACAGTTCACGTCAGTAGAACATCCGCAAACCAATGGCCAAGTTGGAAAGCAAACAGTCTCATCTGCAATGGCATCAAGAAACGTTTATTAGCACCACTCGAAAAAGCAAGGCACGCTTGGTTTGACGAGTTACCCTCCGTGTTCTGGAGCTTGCGAACAACACCAAATACATCAACTCAAGAGACTCCTTTCTTTCTAGTTCATGGTGTTGAAGCCGTACTTCCGGTGGAAATAGCACATGATTTCCTCGAGTTGCGGAATATGAAGAAGAAGCCTCGTAGATGCGGTCGATGAGGCAAGAGACGTCGTGTTGTCGTCTAGAGTAAGTGCATATCAACAGAACCTCAAGAATTATCATAGCCGTCGGTTGCGACCCAGATCTTTCGAAGTCGGAGATTTAGTTCTTCGACTCGAGCAAGATGGCCATGAAAAGCTGGAGTCTCCATGGTTAGGACCATACATTGTCACAGAAGTTATCCCAGGTGGAGCATATCGATTAAAAGATAAGAAGACAAGCAAAGACGAAGGGAACCTGTGGAACGTTGCACAGTTGTGGCGCTTCTACGCATAAAAGGAAGCAGTCAAGATTTTACAATACCATGTAAACATATAATGTACTTGAACAGCTCGCAAGTTTTCAGACGCACTCTTTTCCTTTCAGGATACCGAGTGGGACTGAAATGTTTTTAATGATGCGGGCTTGCTTCGCAGAAATATAGCATGGTTTAAATAAAAATAGTGGTATCGAAAATTATCAGTTTTCCCTGTCGCAAAGTTAAGGCTCGGGGGCCCCACCCGCAAAAATCAATATAGTTAACTCGACAACTACCATATATTCGCCTTGGCTTCGTACAAGTTCCACGGATAAAGTAACCAGCAATCATTGCCACCCGATGTTCGGGGGCTTGGCTGAAAGTTAAAATTTTAAAGGAGTCAATTTTCCCAAACAAAGTTCGCTCCGACCACACAAGGGTCTCGCAAAATTACAAAAATAGTATGATAATAGAGCATATACAGAAAAAAGATTTATGTTTAGAGAATGATTCAAAGACAAATCAATAGAATATACAACAAGTACAATATATTCACAGAGATGTGTCTTGGTTTAAACCTCACGCATAAATAAATATAATTATACAAGATCGAATAAGAATTTATATATCCATTTGTCTATATTTTCCTTGGCAACAAGAATTTGTTGTGTCGAGTCATCATATCGGAACTCCTTGAAGAAAACAGAGTCTACTTCGAGTAGCGTATCAATCATCTTTTCAGCAGCTTCAGATACAGTTTCAATATGACGATCAAGTTTTATTTTCTTCTATGAGCTCTTCAAAGAACACCTTGTGCAACTTCGTTGAGATTAATCTTCGGGTGGTAAATCCTAAGCCATATCAAGGCAAACTTAGCACCAACAACGGTTTGAACTTTCATGAAGCTATGGATGTTACAAATGTTCTTGAACTTCTCCATCAACTGAGTAAGATTTCTGGGCTACGGGTTGCGAGGAAACATAGCATTGTACACCATGCCCAGCGAGGTACTGCAGAAATCAATAAATCCTCGAGTTTAGGTAGCGCGATCCTGGAATTAGACAATACGGTGACAACGTGTTTCGTCCGCCCAAAAATCAACATTGGCTTCGGTGGCAAGTCGCAATAAACCTCTAACCCGCAAGTTCACTCTTTATTCTTCGGCAGCAATATCTACAAAGGAACCTATGACGAGAAAAAACGAGCAATATAGTAAGCAAATGACAGGAAAAATTAATCTAGTTTGAAGGAAAAAACGAAGCGCACCATCCATAACTTGACTTGCATCAGTCATGAGGCCGAGCATGTAATTCTCGCGTTCAACAGAGCGAGCGGCCTTGGAGGTAGAAGCTTTTTCCAAGTTAAGGGATTCTTGTGTCCGAAGAAGAGAAGCTTGTTCGCGATCAGATAATTTTCTCGCTTGATCCAGGACGGTCATAGTTTGTCTTTTCAGCAACTGTACTTGTTGTCGAAGATCCTGCATCTTCTTTTTATCGAGTTAGGTATCACAGATTCACCCGAGTCAGCATTCTCAGGAATCTCTGCGGATTGTGGTGCAGCAGAAGAAGTATCGGGACACCCAGTCTCGGCATAGTCGTAAAAAATTAACTGGAAAATAAAAATATGCTCGATATCAACAATGCGGCAATTAGAACTTTCCATTCATCATCAAGGTATATTACAAAACAGAGTTTAAAATATCGCAGCCAACAAGGTGCTTACAAGACAGTCGAAAATAATAAAAGGATAAAAATCTACAAAAGAGGAAGTACAAGGTTGTCTACTTGGCCTCCATCTGAGCAGTGATGGGAGAGGAAGAAGTTGTTGGGTCGATGATGGCGATAAGTTTCTTGGAGAAGGCTTTCGCACTCCTTATAAGAGCATTCCACCTCTCCTTGTTCAAGCCTCGAACAACTGCCACCTTAGCCTAATCAACCTTCTCACCACTGGCTATCATCAGTGCAATTGTGTCTTCGACACCAATCTTTAATCTAGACTAGCGGTGCGCCACAACTGGATCAATTTTTCCCGTGAAGCTCTTGGCAAGAGGCTCGAATTTATCCGGTATAGCAACTTTTGGGAAGACGTGCGGGAAAATACGCTCAGTGCAATTCGACCTTCCCGAAAGCACTCGCGTGCTAGGGTGCAGTTCATCTCTAGTATCCAGAGGGTATCCGGGAGTCCATCTTCCTCCAGATCTTGGTTCCTGGTGTATATCTCACCAACAAGCTCTGCTGGAAAAAGGATAACTTTTCAGTATAGACACGAATGCGACATAAGCAAAAAAGGCGAAGAAGGGACAAGACAGCAGTACTTGAGAATCTGGTGGATTGTTTGTCGAGTCGCGCCATTACAGTAGCTTCTCGTTGGGAAATTTGTTCCTCCCTGTCGCTCAAGGCTGATTTTGCGGCATTAAGCCTGATCCGAAGATCTTCAGCACTCACAGCTTTTCCTTCAGCATCACTGCGAGCTTTTTCGCTGGCCTTGAGGTCCTTTTCAAGTGCCTTGGCGCGCTCCTGAGCAATGTGCAAAGCTCCTGGACAAAAGGAAATGTTATATCAAAAGCAATTAATAAAGGAATACTAAGAATATACGTGCAAAAAGTTAATTCTCAAGGAATCAGCTTCATCACGGAACCCGATAAAACGGGCACCCATGTCGACCATCTCCTTCATTATGGATGGCAAAATACTTGGAATGCATATATAGAGGGAAAAGCGTCAAGAGGATGATGATTGTCGAGTAAACAAAAAATTAAGGGAAGGCAAAAAAGTTAACTTACATCGTTAAGAAGAGGGTTCAACAAATTCCCACCAGCAACTAGCCCTTTGCCCGCAGTACCCGTCCTTGGTTTTTTCTTCAACACCCGGGGGCTCGGTGGCAGATCTGTGGTTTCAAGGGGAAGTTTTGGGTGGTGCTCGGAAACGACCAGTGTCTAGGACGTACTTTTGATCACTGGTTCGGAAGCATCAGGTTCCAGATGTTCCTCATTGTCCCTATCAATAGAAAAAAAATATTTCGGCATAAGGATAAAGAAATAAAGTCAAAAAAGGTTGAGCGGAAGAAAGGTAAACTTACGAGCCGAAGGGGTCAAAGTCCATCGGCTCTTCATGAGAAGATTCTTCGGCCGCGGGTTCAGATAGCTTGGATGCACCTGAATCCCCTTCATCATCTATCCTTTGTCTTTTGCGACTCTCTGGAGAAGCAGCAGGAGAAATGGAATTTGTGTAGGAGGAGCCAGAGATGTGTTCTGACTCCGATATCCTGTCAGATGAACGCACTGTTTTCAGGTTCTGCGGGTTCACTTTCACGAACTGAAGTTTTAGGGTGAGTCATCGTTGATGATCTCTCGCTCAGGTACTTCCCCACCCTTGGGAGCAGGAGGAAGGGAGGAAATAATTTGATGATTCTACACAATCAAAATGCGAGTTAAAATTGTGAAAATACAAGATAGACAGCGAAGGAAAAGCAAAAAATTCGAGAAGGAAACTTACTGCTGGAAGGGCGTGTGGACCACTGAATGGTTCCACACGGCAAGATGCAGGGACTTCAATTTTCTTTCTAAGGGAGGTAAAGCGGCGAACCAGTTTTTCCAAATCCTTCACAGAAAGATCTTTGGAAACCCTAGCAACTAGTACCCGAGTAAAGCTACAGAGGACTCGGGCGAGCCTAGATAGGTTGCACGCAAATCCCCAAGAAATGTGTTATGATTTGAACACCCGACAATTCTTGTCTTTGCGTGTTCTGTAGGCCCTTGATCCGAGAAATTGGACACTCTGTAGCTGCCAATTCTTCTGAAGTAGCTTCAACATCCCAAGATTTACGCCTCAAAATTTCTTGCAACATATCAAAGGGAGCGATGCCATATTGCTGGTTGCCAGTTGATTCATCCTTAATATACAACCACTTCTTGCGCTAGCCTTGGACCGAGTCGGCGAATTTCAAATTGAAATACCCGGCTTCAGGTCGCACGTAGATGCAAACACCATCTACGTCGTAGATGGCATTTCTCGAGTTGTTACAGTGGAGATAAAAGATGTGTTTCCATATGCCCCAATGGGGATGGACACCGAGAAAGCATTCACAAAGGGTAATGAAAATAGAGATATGAAGGATGGAGTTGGTAGTCAGCTGGTATAGCTGAATTCCATAAACAAAGAGAAGTCCCCGAAGGAATTCGTGAACGGAGAGAGCAAGGCCACGAACGAAGAAGCTGGCGAATATTACCCGATAACCTTCGAGAGGATTAGGAATTGCTTCATCCCCAGGGATCTTCATCTTCTCGTTGTTCATCAGTAGGCCCAGCTTCTTCAGCTTGCGCTGGTCCTGCGCAGTGAACTTGGATCTCTCCCATCTGGAAACCTTTTCCTTTTCCGCTCGAGCGGCGCGACGGCACCAGCGGCGTTGTTCTTGGTGCGCTTGGTCCTAGGCATGGTGGCGGAGCAGCAGCGCTGGGGAGTAGCGGGAAAGCTCAGAGCAGAGAAAGAAAATGGTAGAAGAGAGCACATGCAATGGCAGAGGCAGAGAGAGGATTTTTGCGGCGGAGTGAAGAAAGGGCACATGAGGTCCATGGTTAACCCTTTTAACCTGGCAGATGAAGTGGTTGGACCGTTAGATGTGCGCGGAATAATCTGGGCCTTATGCGTGTGGCAGGGAAGTAAAATTATTTCTACAGTTTATTTTGGAAATGACAGAGTTATTACGCGCGTGCCAGGAATTTCAGAGAACGTGCGAGCCCCACTTCGTGCAACGCGGGGGAAGAGCATGTGTTTTGGACCCAAAAAAATGGTCCACCAACAGTCGTGGCTTCCCGAGGCGACAACACATGGTTTTCGTCAGCATCGATGGACGTCAAGTATGAGAAAATTCAAATCAACAAGACAATATACGATGGGAAGTATGAAATCTGGATCCTATGTCTAGCTGCAATCACCCGATCATACGCTCGGGGGCTACTCTTATTAGCAGTATTATTTATACTCCAAATAAGACAAGAAATATAGTGAAAAATATAGAGTTGGTAAACAACAAAGTTGAGCCTACACCCAACTGCAAACACTCGGTTGTAGCCTCGGGGGCTACTCCCATCGGGAGCGCTGGTCGCGCACCGGATGAAATCTTATGAAAAATAGCAATACAAAAAGACAATATAGAATAAAACCGAATAATTTCGGTTGTGGGTAGACATTTTCGAGTTTTACCAACTCTTCATGTACTCCCATCGGGAGTCAAAAAATTATTTGGTAAAATATATTAACCCGAAGAAATGAAGTATTTCATCAGCCGAACAAAGGCACTCGACAATATATTCTCAGAGCGCGTCCATCGCGATAAAAACTCTGGATGCCGTGACTTATAAATGAGTCACAAAGGTAAGACCCCAGGATCCATCCTGTGTGGCGTGGTATCGCACCCGAATGTGCTCTCCCACTTTATCCCCATCAACAGATGTGAAGATAATCCCAGCGAACGCATTGGGTACTCGATAAAATAACTGGAATTCAGTTTTCGGTAAGTCCTAAAGCGGCACGTACTGAATTACACCAGTATCCCAAGTTCGAGTCCGGGGACTCGAATTTGAAGTAGGTTTATGCGGATTTGCCACAAGAGCAATTAACTGGTACCTGATCCGTCAGATGAACCAGCCTCATTTACCGTTATCCCTGTACAATATAGATATCGAGTAAAAAATGTATATGACTTGAAGGCATTGTCAAAGAAAGATGAAGGATGGAGATTTTGCCCGACCCTACAACTCGAGTAAAATCTTGGGGGCTACTGATATAGGTATGCCAAAGGGGCATGTCACATATATACCCATGGTCTATGATTGAAGTCGAATGCCCATGGACTCAAAACTTTGGAGGTCCAGGAAGATGAAGATGTTCGGATCAAGAAAGTAGCGTTGGTATAGGAAATTTGTAACATTATAAGGAAAGGCATAGTGCGGCCCGATAACTCTGTACTTGTACGACACAGAAAAGCGTCGGCTTCACCTCCTATATAAAGGTGAAGCCAGGGTCGAAATAAGGATCGAATCATTGCAACCCCTAGCCACCGTGTTTTGTTTAGTTGTACGCCTTTGTTCGTCTGACAACCTTCGAGTTCTACTTGCCCTCTATTTCTCACGAAACCCTAAGTCTACAAGCCGTAGGCATTGACGAGTCAATATCTCGTCATCGTCTGTAACCAACAACGTTAGGTTGGCCCAGGAAGGTGCATCAACGCGCCGTCGACATGATTTAGAGGTTGAGGAAGATCTCGTTGTAATTTTTGTTTTTCTTAACGTGCTTTGTACTATCCGTAGTTTCTTTTAATGCCAAGACCTATTCACAAAGAAAAACAAAGACATGATACGTTGCATGGTAGGCGGGTGAAACAAATTTGAGAGAGGAAAATGAAATATGGTTCGTTGTGCTAATGACATGGGTGTCCCCTCGGTGAATCTTATTCACGGCCCACTACGGGCTCTATCTGGGGTGCGGCCCGGAGCACGGGCCAGCCGGGCCTGGCCCATTTAGTGCTTACTTTTTCCATTTTATCGGTTTTCTTTGGTATGTTTGTTATTGCGATTTTTCAGCCTTTTGTTTCTGCTGGTTTTTTTACTTTTGTTTGGTTCCTTTAAAATGATTTTTTTATTTTTAATTTTTTTTACAAGCTTGAACATTTTCAGATTTGAACATTTTTTTAATTGAATATTTTTTAAAATTTCCAAAAATTTCATTTTGAATTTGAACATTTTTAGTCTGAACTTTTTTCAGTTGAATTTTTTTATTAATTTGAATATTTTGCAAATTGAAACATTTTAATATTTAAATATAAAGAAAATACGAAAAAAAAGAAACTTACCTTTATTGGGCCGCATAAGTTGGAAAGGATGTACAAGTTGGAGAATTCCGTAGCTAGGGAGCCCATAAGTCTAGGATTTCGGGGATATGTAGGTACGGACCCCGGTAAAAACTGAGTTTTTGCGCCGCCTCCCTTGCGTGCGATCGAACCGATTCAAAGTTCTTGCATAACTTTCGCCTTCGAATTTAAGCAGAGGAGAAGTAGATCGAGCTCTCAATCCGCACCCGCCTTGGGATGGGCCATGGCATCTCCAACAGGCGCGCTATATCGCGGCGCGCTAAATCTCTGCTAGCGCGCGCTGTAAACAGCTAGCGCGCGCTGGGCCGTATTTTCCCCCGCCGGACGCGGCAAAATGCAGCGCGTGCGCGGGCGGAAAAAAATCGTCCTCCGCCGGGCGCGGCAAAATACAGCGCGCGCGGGCGCGGAAAACAGTTTTCTATACTATTTTGTAATCACAAAGATCAAATAATCACACATAATTCATGAAACAAATAACGTACCATAATTTAGGTGGACACAAAGTGCAACATACATCACATAGTTCAAGAACGACACACAAAATGACGTAGTTCAACAATGACACACGACATATGGTTCAAATGGACAAAGTGGAACACATATCACAAATGCATATCACACTTCCGCATTTTCCAAGTCAACACCTTCTTCTTCTTCCTCGTCATCTTGGGTTGAAGGAGGAATAGTAGCATTCATGGAAGACACGAAGCCTCCCGGTGGTGCTCCCATACTCCCATACACACCACTCCCGGTTGTTGGATCCATTCCAATTGTCAACCACGTCTTGCAAAGCAACTTGTCCTCCGCCATGGTGTAGTTGGCGGACCGACCGGGAGGGCGAGTTTCAATCAACCCTTCTCCTTCCTCATCTACATCCTCATATTTCTCCTCTCCATCGGCGGCTTCATGATGCATGAATGAGGATCCAACATTCAATGTCTCCATGAATGCCGCATCATCGACTCTACAATGCAATGAAATTCATCACTTCCCGGCTAGGTATGCATCTAAACTAGAATTTGGACAAAAAGTAGTGTTTTTTTACCCCTCGGGCATTTCATCATGCACCGTATGTGCGCCCGGCGGAGGAGGAGGAGGCGCCTGGTACGTCGTCGTCGGAGGAGGAGGAGGCGCCTGGTTCGTCGTCGTCGGGGGAGGCTGCGGCCGGCGGGGGACGGGCGCCTTCGCTTTCTTCGGCGGCGCGACGGTGGCGGGACCGATGTGCGGCCGTTTGTTCGACGGCGCCTTTCCCCTCCTCGGCGCGGGCCGCGCGGCGGCGCCTGCGCGACCATCTGCGCGGCGGCAGCGCCTGCGTGCAGTGCCCCGCGCGGCGGGATGAAGAGCGCGCGCGCAGCAACCGTTGCGTTGCCGCCGTCGGCGCCGCCGCTAGGGTTTGGCGGGGGTGCGGCGGAAGTGGCGGCGGCGGAGGGTAGGACGGAGTAGGGAGGGTTGCCGGAGGGGTCCTCCATCGTCGGGATTTCACCGGCGGCGCGCGGAGACGACGGATTGGGCGCTCGGGCGGCGAGGCGGAAGAGGAAATTTCAGCGCGGGGGATTTTTCGCGCTTGGACGAGCGATGCCGCGCGCTGTAGCCGACGCGCCAGATATGCCGCTCCGGATTGTGCAAAACGCCGCGCGCCCTAAAAAATTTACAGCGCCGCGCCGTTTACCGCTCCAGCTGGAGCGCGACATTCTGTCCCGCGCGCGCTATATCGGACGTTTTTATGCCGCGCGGCCTATATAGCGCGCCTGTTGGAGATGCTCTTATGATTCTTCAACCGGGATCACCATCCTCACCCGCCCGAACCTGCCGGAAGGTGAGTGAACAGTGTTCCTTTTAGCATCTTGATTGTTTCTTTGGATTAGGTCATTCGAGGTTCATGGTCGTCAATCGTGTTTCTTCCCTTGTAGTAGCTACGCGCTACGCGTGTCTCAGGCGTCCAACCTGCACCCCGGGGAGCAAGGACGTGTTAAACATATTTGTACCCAACACGCATATGTGCCAGGCAACACGTATGGTGTAGTACACCAACGGCTAGTTGACCCCAACGGCTACATAGAGTGATTGGCTCCTTCCTTTTTATCTCCTGCCTTCTTTGTAATCTTCTTGCCCTCTTTGTAATATCCTTTATGTCTTTCCATGTATGTGCCACAGATGGGGCTTTTCCATCTACTATATAACACGTAACCGAGGCCAGGTAGAGGCAATCGTTTCCACCAACATGGTATCAGACCATCCTCTTCCCACGACATCCCTCTAGCCAACGATCGCTACAAAAAAACAAACTAGAAAAAAAAAGGACCGTGCGGCTTGGGTCGCCCCTAGCGATTCTTCATCGCTTTTTCCTCCCTCCCTCCCGATGGCATCATCCTCCTCTACGGCGTCGTCCTTGGTGGCCGCCCTTGGAGCACCGCCGTCCGACAAGCTTTCCCGCGAGAATCATCTCTTGTGGAAGGCGCAAGTGCTGCCCGCCTTGCGAGGAGCGCAAGTCATGGGGCTGCTCGACGGCTCCGACCCGGCGCCCGAAAAAACATTGGAGGTTGAAGATGAGAACAAGAAAAAGATCATTGTCCCCAATCCAGCCTACGGTGTTTGGATTTCGAGAGACCAGCAGGTTGTAAGTTATTTACTAAAAACTTTATCGCCTGACGTGCTCGCCGATGTACTTGGTTTAGAGCATGCAGCTGAGATATGGAAGACGATTGGGGATATTTTCTCCGCCCAATCCGAGGCTCGGGTTGGGATGCTACGCGCAGCCCTCACCAACACAAAGAAGAGAGACCTCACCGCCGGCGTCTACATCGCCAAGATGAAGGGTTTCGCCTCCGAGCTTGCAGCTGCGGGGCGGGTCATCTCCGACATCGAGCTCAAGGAATATCTCCTCGCGGGTTTGGCCGGGGAATACAACGCCCTTGTCGCCTCCATCAACGCTAACCCCGCCACCTCTTCCGCGGGTGTCTGCAATCAGCTCATGGCCTACGACTACCGCCAACAGATGCTCTCCGAGTCCGAGCATCCCACCGGTGTCTTCACTTCCTCGGCAAACGCTGCGGCTCGCGGCCGTGGCTCGCGCTCCGGGCACGGAGGTGGCTATCATCGTTCCTACGGCGGCGGCAACAACAACTACGGCAACAACAACTACAACAACTATGGCGGCGGCTACCACAACTATGGTGGTGGCCGCAACCAACAACGTGGGCGCCCTCCTCGTCGCCAAGATGCTCCGGATCGTCCGCCTTCCAATGGGGGGCGTGGTCGTGGGCGTGGTCGTGGCCACCGCACGCCCTCACCTTATCAAGACGTCATGTGGCAAATTTGCAAGAAGGACGGACATCCCGCGAACGAGTGTTGGTGGCGCTATGGAGATGATGATGATGACTCCCACGGTGATGAAAAAGGCGCACACATGGCCTCCTATGGTGTCGATACAAATTGGTACATCGACACGGGCGCCACAGATCATATCACTAGTGAGTTGAGCAAATTATCAACTCATGAGCACTACAAGGGGCACGATCAAGTCCACAATGCTAGTGGTCAAGGTATGGCAATTAAACATATTGGTCATTCAGTTTTGCATACCCCGCACAATTCCATTCATCTTCGAAATATTTTACATGTGCCTAGTGCTTCCAAAAATTTATTGTCCGCTCACAAAATCGCTCTTGATAATAATGCTTTTGTTGAATTTCACCCATTTTATTTCTTGATAAAGGATCAGGCCACGAAGCAAATCATTTTTAAAGGTCCATGTTGAAGGAGATATGCCCTAGAGGCAATAATAAAGTGGTTATTATTTATATCTTTATGTTTATGATAAATGTTTATATATCATGCTAGAATTGTATTAACCGAAACATTAGTACATGTGTGATATGTAGACAAACAAGAAGTCCCTAGTATGCCTCTTAAACTAGCTTGTTGATTAATGGATGATTAGTTTCATAATCATGAACATTGGATGTTATTAATAACAAGGTTATGTCATTGTGTGAATGATATAATGGACGCACCCAATTAAGCGTAGCATAAGATCTCGTCATTAAGTTATTTGCTATAAGCTTTCGATACATAGTTACCTAGTCCTTATGACCATGAGATCATGTAAATCACTTATACCGGAAAGGTACTTTGATTACACCAAACACCACTGCGTAAATGGGTGGCTATAAAGGTGGGATTAAGTATCCGGAAAGTATGAGTTGAGGCATATGGATCAACAGTGGGATTTGTCCATCCCGATGACGGATAGATATACTCTGGGCCCTCTCGGTGGAATGTCGTCTAATGTCTTGCAAGCATATGAATGAGTTCATAAGAGACCACATACCACGGTACGAGTAAAGAGTACTTGTCAGGAGACGAGGTTGAACAAGGTATAGAGTGATACCGAAGATCAAACCTCGGACAAGTAAAATATCGCGAGACAAAGGGAATTGGTAATGTATGTGAATGGTTCATTCGATCACTAAAGTCATCGTTGAATATGTGGGAGCCATTATGGATCTCCAGATCCCGCTATTGGTTATTGGTCGGAGTGAGTACTCAACCATGTCCGCATAGTTCTCGAACCGTAGGGTGACACACTTAAAGTTGGATGTTGAAATGGTAGCACTTGAATTATGGAATGGAGTTCGAATATTTGTTCGGAGTCCCGGATGAGATCCCGGACATCACGAGGAGTTCCGGAATGGTCCGGAGAATAAGATTCATATATAGGATGTCATTTTATGTGAAATAAAATGTCGCGGAAGGTTCTATGGAAGGTTCTAGAAGGTTCTAGAAAAGTCCGGAAGAAACCACCAAGGAAGGTGGAGTCCACAAGGGACTCCACCTCCATGGCCGGCCAGCCCTAGTGGGGGTGGAGTCCCAAGTGGACTCCACCATAGGGGGCCGGCCACCCCCACATGGGAGGTGGGAATCCCACCTTTGGGTGGGAGTCCTAGTTGGGCTAGGTTTGCCCCCTCCTATGGAAGGTTTTGGTTTCGGGTCTTATTCGAAGACTTGGACACCAACACTTGGGATCCACCTATATAATGAGGGGCCAAGGGAGGGGGCCGGCCACCCCAAGACCATAGCTTGGCCGCCCCCCTTGAGTGGCCGGCCACCCCCTCCCAAACCCTAGCTTTGCTCCTCCACTTCATATTTCCCGCGTAGCTTAGCGAAGCTCCGCCGGACTTCTACACCGCCACCGACACCACGCCGTCGTGCTGTCGGATTCAAGAGGAGCTACTACTTCCGCTGCCCGCTGGAACGGGGAGGTGGACGTCGTCTTCATCAACAACCGAACGTGTGACCGAGTACGGAGGTGCTGCCCGTTCGTGGCGCCGGAACCGATCGTGATCAAGATCTTCTACGCGCTTTTGCAAGCGGCAAGTGATCGTCTACCGCAGCAACAAGAGCCTCATCTTGTAGGCTTTGGAATCTCTTCAAGGGTGAGACTCGATACCCCCTCGTTGCTACCGTCTTCTAGATTGCATCTTGGCTTGGATTGCGTGTTCGCGGTAGGAAAATTTTTGTTTTCTATGCAACGTTATCCTACAGTGGTATCAGAGCCGTGTCTATGCATAGATGGTTGCACGAGTAGAACACAATGGTTTGTGGGCGTTGATGCTCTTGTTATCTTTAGTTTGAGTACTTTGCATCTTTATGGCATAGTGGGATGAAGCGGCTCGGACTAACTTTACATGACCGCGTTCATGAGACTTGTTCCTCGTTCGACATGCAACTTGTATTGCATAAGAGGCTTTGCGGGTGTCTGTCTCTCCTACTATAGTAAAGATTCAATTTACTCTTCTATTGAAAACATTAGTATCAACGTTGTGGTTCATGTTCGTAGGTAGATTAGATCTCTCTCGAAAACCCTAAACCACGTAAAATATGCAAACCAAATTAGAGACGTCTAACTTGTTTTTGCAGGGTTTGGTGATGTGATATGGCCATAATATGATGATGAATATGTATGAGATGATCATTATTGTATTGTGGCAACCGGCAGGAGCCTTATGGTTGTCTTTAAATTTCATGTTGAGTAGTATTTCAAAGTAGTTGTAATAGTTGCTACATGGAGGACAATCATGAAGACGGCGCCATTGACCTTGACGCTACGCCGACGATGATGGAGATCATGCCCGAAGATGATGGAGATCATATCCGTGCTTTGGAGATGAAGATCAAAGGCGCAAGAACAAAAGGGCCATATCATATCACATCTGAGCGCATGTGATGTTAATCCTTTTTATGCATCTTATTTTGCTTAGATCGCGACGGTAGCATTATAAGATGATCCCTCACTAAAATCTCAAGATAATAAAGTGTTCATCCTTAGTAGCACCGTTGCCAAGTCTTGTCGTTTGAAGCACCTCGTGATGATCGGGTGTGATAGATTCAATAAGTACATATAACGGGTGCAAGACAGTTTTGCACATGCGGATACTAAGGTGGCCTTGACGAGCCTAGCATGTACAGACATGGTCTCGGAACACGTGATACCGAAAGGTAGAGCATGAATCATATGGTTGATATGATGAACACTTTGAGTGTTCGCCATTGAAATCACACATTTTCTCGTGATGATCGGGTTTAGGTGCGGTGGATTTGGTTCGTGTGATCACTAAGACAATGCGAGGGATATTGTTTTGAGTGGGAGTTCACTTAGGTTTTTAATTATGTTGAATTAAAATTTGAACTCAATTTGTCATAAACTTAGTCTAAACTATTGCAAATATATGTTGTAGAGATGGCGTCCCCAATCAATTTTAATCAGTTCCTAGAGAAAGAGAAACTTAAGAGCAACGGTAGCAACTTCACCGATTTGGTTCCGTCATGTGAGGATCTTCCTCTCGGCGGAAATCTGCAATTTGTGCTTGATGCACCGCTAGGTGACCCTCCTGCAGAAGATGAATCCGATGAAGTAAAAGCTGTTTACGCGACTCGGAAAACTCGGTACTCTCAAGTTCAGTGTGCCATCTGTGCAGTCTGGAATCCGATCTTCAAAAACGTTTTGAGCACCATGATCCTCATGAGTTGATGAATGAGCTGAAAGCTATATTCGAGACTCATGCGGCGATGGAATGCTATGAAGCATCGAAACATTTCTTCAGCTGTATGATGGAAGAAGGCAGCTCCGTTAGTGAGCACATGCTCGCCATGACCGGGCATGCGAAGAAACTCGATGACTTGGGAATAGTGATTCCTAACAGATCGGGATTAATCGTGTCCTTCAATCATCGCCACCAAGTTACAAGAACTTTGTGATGAACTACAATATGCAGAACATGAACAAGGAGTTACCTGAACTTTTTGGCATGCTAAAAGCTGCTGAGATTGAGATCAAGAAAGAGCACCAAGTGTTGATGGTCAACAAGACCACCAGTTTCAAGAAACAGGGCAAGTCTAAGGGAAAATTCAAGAAGGGTGGCAAGAAAGCTGCCACGCCTCCTATGAAACCTAAGAACGGCCCTAAGCACGATGCTGAGTGCTATTACTGCAAGGAGAAGGGACACTGGAAGCGTAATTGCTCCAAGTATCTGGCTGATCTGAAGAGCGGCCTTGTCAAGAAGAAGAAAGAAGGTATATTTGATATACATGTTATAGATGTTCATTTCACTGGTTCTCGTTCTAGTACTGGGTATTTGATACTGGTTCGGTTGCTCAGCTTTGTAACTCGAAACAGGAACTAAAGAATACACGACAACTGCTGAAAGATGAAGTGACGATGCGCGTTGGAAACGGATCCAAGGTCAATGTGATCGCAGTCGGCACACTTCCTCTTCATCTACCTTCGGGATTAGTTTTAAGCCTAAATAATTGCTATTATGTACTGCGTTGAGCATGAACATTATATCTGGATCTTGTTTAATGCAAGACGGTTATTCATTCAAGTCTGAGAATAATGGTTGTTCTATTTTTATGAATAATATCTTTTATGGTCAAGCACCACAAAAGAATGGCTTATTTCTATTAGATCTCGATAGTAGTGATACGCATATACATAACATTGATGCTAAGCGAATTAAACTTAATGATAATTCTACTTATATGTGGCACTCGTCGTCTTGGTCATATTGGAGTGAAACGCATGAAGAAACTCCATCTTGATGGATTACTTGAATCACTTGACTTTGAGTCACTTGATAGATGCGAAGCATGTCTAATGGGTAAAATGACAAAGACTCCATTTTCTGGTATGATGGAGCGAGCTCTTGACTTATTGGAAATCATACATACAGATGTATGTGGACCAATGAGCGTAGCATCGCGGTGGTTATCGTTATGTTCTAACCTTCACAGATGATCTGAGTAGATATGGGTATATCTATTTCATGAAACATAAATCCGAAACTTTCGAGAAGTTTAAGGAATTTCAAAGTGAAGTAGAAAATCAACGTAACAAGAAGATCAAATTTCTACGATCTGATCGTGGAGGTGAATATCTGAGTTATGAGTTTGGCATGCATTTAAAGAAATGCGGAATACTTTCACAATTGACACCGCCGGGAACACCTCAACGAAACGGTGTGTCCGAACGTCGTAATCGAACTCTCTTAGATATGGTTCGTAGTATGATGTCTCTTACTGATTTACCGTTATCATTTTGGAGTTATGCATTAGAGACAGCCGCATTCACTTTAAATAGAGCACCATCAAAATCCGTAGAAACGACACCGTATGAATTATGGTTTAATAAGAAACCTAAGCTGTCGTTCCTGAAAGTTTGGGGTTGCGAAGCCTATGTAAAGAAGTTACAACCGGACAAGCTAGAACCCAAAGCGGAGAAATGCGTCTTCATAGGATACCCTAAGGAAACTATAGGGTACACTTTCTATCACAAATCCGAAGGCAAAATCTTTGTTGCTAAGAACGGAACCTTTCTTGAGAAAGAATTTCTCACTAAAGAAGTGACTGGAAGAAAAGTAGAACTTCGATGAGATTGATGAATCTATACTCGTTGATCGAGTAGCGTGATCGGAAGTTGTACTGCATACCGCCTACACCGGCAACAGAGGAAGCTAATGATAATGATCATGAAACTTCGAACGAGGAAACTATCGAACCTCGCAGATCGACAAGGGAACGTGCCACTCCTGATTGGTGTGATCCTTGTCTAAATGTCATGAATGTAAATAACAATGATGAGGACCTGCGACGTATGAAGAAGCGATGATGAGCCCAGATTCCAACAAATGGCAAGAAGCCATGAAATCCGAAATGGGATCCATGTATGATAACAAAGTATGGACTTTGGTAGACTTACCTGATAGCCGAAAGGCTGTCGAGAATAAATGGATCTTCAAGAGAAAAACAGAGATGCTGATGGTAATATTACTGTCTATAAAGCTCGACTTGTCGCAAAGGGTTTCCGACAAATTCAAGGAGTTGACTACGATGAGACTTTCTCACCTGTAGCGAAGCTAAAATCTGTGAGGATTTTGTTAGCAATAGCTGCATTTTTCGATTATGAGATTTGGCGAGATGGCTGTCAAAACGGCGTTGCTTCCTGGCGAGATGGAGGAAGAGTTGTATATGGTACAACCCAAAGGTTTTGTCGATCCTAAAAATGCCGACAAAGTATGCAAACTTCAGCGTTCAATCTATGGACTGAAGCAAGCATCAAGAAGTTGGACCCGACGCTGTGTTAAGGTGATCAAAGACTTCGGGTTTATCGAGTGTCATGGAGAGGCCTGTATTTACAAGAAAGTGAGTGGGAGCTCTGTAGCATTCCTGATATTATATGTAGATGACATATTATTGATCGGGAATGATATAGAACTATTAAGCAGTGTTAAGGGTTATTTGAATAATAGTTTTTCAATGAAAGACCTTGGTGAAGCATCGTATATATTAGGCATCAAGATTTATAGAGATAGATCAAGACGCCTAATAGGGCTATCACAGAGTACATATCACGGACAAGATTCTAAAGAAGTTTAGAATGGACGAAAGTAAGAAAGGGTTCTTACCTATGTTACTGTGCAAGGTATTGAGTAAAACTCAAGGACCGGCTACGGCAGAAGAAAGAGAAAGGATGTGTAACATCCCCTATGCCTCGGCAGTAGGATCTATCATGTATGCCATGCTATGTACTAGACCGGATATAGCACATGCTGTTAGTTTGACTAGCAGATATCAAAGTGATCCAGGAATGGAAAACTGGACAGCGGTCAAGAATATCCTGAAGTACTTGAAAAGAACTAAGGATATGTTTCTTTGTTATGGAGGTGACCAAGAGCTCGTTGTAAACGGTTAAACCGATGCAAGTTGGAACACCGATCCCGATGACTCTAAGTCACAATCTGGGTACGTGTTTATATTGAATGGTGCTGCAGTAAGCTGGGCAAGCTCGAAGCAGTGCACGGTGGCAAAGTCCTCAACAGAATCAGAGTACATAGCGGCTTCAGAGGCTTCATCAGAAGCGGTATGGATGAAGAGGTTCATTGTAGAGCTCGGTGTGGTTCCTAGTGCATTGGACCCATTAATCATTTACTGTGATAACATGGGTGCCATCGCCAATGCACAAGAGCCAAGGTCACACAAGAGGCTGAAGCATATCAAGCTGCGTTACCACTCGATTCGCGAGTACATCGAAGATGGAGAAGTAAAGATTTGCAAAGTACACACTGATCCGAATGTAGCAGATCCGTTGACTAAAGCTCTCCCTAGGGCAAAGCATGACCAACACCAGAATGCCATGGGTGTTAGGTATATTACAATGTAATCTAGATTATTGACTCTAGTGCAAGTGGGAGACTGAAGGAGATATGCCCTAGAGGCAATAATAAAGTGGTTATTATTTATATCTTTATGTTTATGATAAATGTTTATATATCATGCTAGAATTGTATTAACCGAAACATTAGTACATGTGTGATATGTAGACAAACAAGAAGTCCCTAGTATGCCTCTTAAACTAGCTTGTTGATTAATGGATGATTAGTTTCATAATCATGAACATTGGATGTTATTAATAACAAGGTTATGTCATTGTGTGAATGATATAATGGACGCACCCAATTAAGCGTAGCATAAGATCTCGTCATTAAGTTATTTGCTATAAGCTTTCGATACATAGTTACCTAGTCCTTATGACCATGAGATCATGTAAATCACTTATACCGGAAAGGTACTTTGATTACACCAAACACCACTGCGTAAATGGGTGGCTATAAAGGTGGGATTAAGTATCCGGAAAGTATGAGTTGAGGCATATGGATCAACAGTGGGATTTGTCCATCCCGATGACGGATAGATATACTCTGGGCCCTCTCGGTGGAATGTCGTCTAATGTCTTGCAAGCATATGAATGAGTTCATAAGAGACCACATACCACGGTACGAGTAAAGAGTACTTGCCGGAGACGAGGTTGAACAAGGTATAGAGTGATACCGAAGATCAAACCTCGGACAAGTAAAATATCGCGAGACAAAGGGAATTGGTAATGTATGTGAATGGTTCATTCGATCACTAAAGTCATCGTTGAATATGTGGGAGCCATTATGGATCTCCAGATCCCGCTATTGGTTATTGGTCGGAGTGAGTACTCAACCATGTCCGCATAGTTCTCGAACCGTAGGGTGACACACTTAAAGTTGGATGTTGAAATGGTAGCACTTGAATTATGGAATGGAGTTCGAATATTTGTTCGGAGTCCCGGATGAGATCCCCGGACATCACGAGGAGTTCCGGAATGGTCCTGAGAATAAGATTCATATATAGGATGTCATTTTATGTGAAATAAAATGTCGCGGAAGGTTCTATGGAAGGTTCTAGAAGGTTCTAGAAAAGTCCGGAAGAAACCACCAAGGAAGGTGGAGTCCACAAGGGACTCCACCTCCATGGCCGGCCAGCCCTAGTGGGGGTGGAGTCCCAAGTGGACTCCACCATAGGGGGCCGGCCACCCCCCACATGGGAGGTGGGAATCCCACCTTTGGGTGGGAGTCCTAGTTGGGCTAGGTTTGCCCCCTCCTATGGAAGGTTTTGGTTTCGGGTCTTATTCGAAGACTTGGACACCAACACTTGGGATCCACCTATATAATGAGGGGCCAAGGGAGGGGGCCGGCCACCCCAAGACCATAGCTTGGCCGCCCCCCTTGAGTGGCCGGCCACCCCCTCCCAAACCCTAGCTTTGCTCCTCCACTTCATATTTCCCGCGTAGCTTAGCGAAGCTCCGCCGGACTTCTACACCGCCACCGACACCACGCCGTCGTGCTGTCGGATTCAAGAGGAGCTACTACTTCCGCTGCCCGCTGGAACGGGGAGGTGGACGTCGTCTTCATCAACAACCGAACGTGTGACCGAGTACGGAGGTGCTGCCCGTTCGTGGCGCCGGAACCGATCGTGATCAAGATCTTCTACGCGCTTTTGCAAGCGGCAAGTGATCGTCTACCGCAGCAACAAGAGCCTCATCTTGTAGGCTTTGGAATCTCTTCAAGGGTGAGACTCGATACCCCCTCGTTGCTACCGTCTTCTAGATTGCATCTTGGCTTGGATTGCGTGTTCGCGGTAGGAAAATTTTTGTTTTCTATGCAACGTTATCCTACACATGTCACGGCGGCTTGTATCCTCTCGTGCCTATTGCCACCGGGTCCTCCAAGCACGCCTTCGTCACACTCAAGCCGTCTTCATCTACGTGGCATCGTCGACTAGGACACCCCTCTTCGTTTGTTGTTCAACAAATCCTTCGTCGTAATAATCTACCCCATTCTCATGAAATAAATCCATTTGTTTGTGACCCATGTCAACAAGCCAAGAGCCAACAATTGCCATATCCCACTTCTACTAGTGTCTCCGTTGGTCCTTTGGAACAAATTTTCTCCGATGTATGGGGACCGGCGCCCACTTCGGTTGGTAACAATTCGTACTATGTAAGCTTTATTGATGATTTTAGCAAGTTTACATGGATTTATTTGCTTAAGAAATGTTTGGATGTTTATCAAGTTTTCCTTAATTTCCAACAATATGTTGAGCGCAAATTCAATCATAAAATTGTCACTATGCAAACTGATTGGGGTGGCGAATATGAGAAACTTAACTCTTTCTTAAAAATAGGCATCACTCACCATGTTTCATGCCCTCATGCCCACCAACAAAATGGCTCCGCGGAGCGCAAACATCGCCACGTTGTTGAAGTTGGTCTCTCCTTGCTTGCCAATGCATCTATGCCACTTAAATTTTGGGATGAAGCTTTCCTCACCGCGACATTTCTCATTAATCTTCTCCCTACAAAAGTGCTCAACCTTGCCACACCCACCGTAAAACTCCTCAATATTACACCCAATTACACCTCTCTTCGTATTTTTGGATGTGCTTGCTGGCCAAATCTCCGCCCGTACAATAAACACAAACTAGCATTCTGTTCCAAACAGTGTGTTTTTCTTGGATATAGTCCGCTTCACAAAGGTGTCAAGTGCCTTGACGTCTCTACAGGGCGAGTCTATATTTCTCGTGATGTAGTTTTTGATGAAAATATATTTCCTTCTGCTTCTCTTCATCCCAACGCAGGTCAAAGACTCCGTGCCGAAATTTTGCTTCTTCCACCCGACACATCATCTCCACCTTCCTCTAGTGCGGGTGTGCCTAACCATGATCATATGCATTTTTTGCCTCTCACTGACCCTGCGCAGGACATACCAAGTGGTGCCTCAAATACAGTAACAAATTTTCGAGATACTGCTGAAGAAATCACTGATAATAGTGTTGAAACGGAGTCAAACGGAGCAAATGCGGAAAGTTCAGCAAAAAGAGCAGCAGACACAATCAGCACAAATCCGGATATTGATTCCCATGCAGCACACGCGCGGGAATTAAATCGTCCTGCCGCGAGTCACGCGCATGCAGAAGACGCGTCCACGTCTGGATCCCCGCGCCCAACTGCAACTCCGTCTCGGGTGCGCGTGACTGGCTCCGCACCAGGTGCCAATGGTACAGAATTAACCGACCCAGGATTTCCGGGATCTTCTGAGAGCAATTCCAATAGTATAGCCGGTTATTGGCTATAAGCAAGATGTCATGTCATCTATAGTTAACATATATTGTAGTAGCCAACAAGTACAATAGTTGGCTATAAAAATGTGCTACTTTTTTAATGGATGACCCACCTTTCATTCACACACCTTACCTAGGAGCACGTGCTAGAGCTATCTCTTGCATAAGAGCCCACTTACATTCTCTCTCCTCTTCTCTCTCCTCCAAGTAGGCACAAATATATTATTTTAATTCTTGTAGCCAGCTGACTAGACCTTATTGTACTTGCTCTGAGGCCGACGCTCCTTCGCCAACGGTTACAAGCGGCCGCCGCGGATCCTCCGCGTCGCCTGGGGCTCGCCACGATGGATCCTCCGCGTCGCGCCACACGGGATTTTCTGCCCCCGACTCTTCTCCAACGACAAACACACCCACGCCTGCGGGATCCCCTGTGGCCGAGTCGCCTGCCACCGGCAGTGCGTCAGCGGGCTCCACCGGATCTTCTGTTTCGGCGGGATTAGTGCCAGATTCTTCTGCCACAACCGGATCTGCTGTGGCGCCTGATCCTGTATCATCTTCTGCGCCAGGTCCTCGCACACGACTTCAAAAAGGTATTTGTAATCCAAAAATTTATACAGATGGCACTATACGATATGGCATGCTAACCTCTACAGGAGAACCAAGAAATATTTCTGAAGCTTTGGGTGATACTAAATGGCACCAAGCAATGCAAGATGAATATGATGCATTAATACACAACAAGACATGGCACCTTGTGCCACCTAATTCAAACAAGAATTTGATTGATTGCAAGTGGGTTTATCGCATCAAGAAAAATGCAGATGGCACCATTCAACGGTACAAAGCACGTCTCGTTGCCAAGGGTTTCAAACAACGTTATGGTATTGACTATGAAGACACCTTCAGCCCTGTTGTCAAAGCTGCTACAATCCGGCTTGTCCTCGCACTCTCGGTCTCTCGTGGGTGGAGTCTTCGTCAATTGGATGTCAAGAATGCGTTCCTTCATGGCGTTCTGGAAGAGGAAGTTTACATGAAACAACCTCCTGGGTTTGAAAATCCTAACCTTCCGCATCACATTTGCAAACTTGACAAGGCACTCTATGGTCTCAAACAAGCTCCTCGGGCATGGTTCTCCAAGCTAAGCTCCAAGCTCCTTGCTCTTGGATTTAAGTCCTCCAAAGCCGACACCTCGCTCTTCATCTACCATAAGTCAGGTATCACCATTTTTGTTTTGATTTATGTTGATGACATTATTGTGTCCAGCTCTTCAGATCAAGCTATTTCGGCTCTACTTCATGATTTGGGCAAGGATTTTTCCCTCAAAGACCTTGGCGACTTACACTTCTTCTTGGGCATCGAAGTCAAGAAAACACCCGATGGCTTGCTTCTCTCTCAAGAAAAATATGCCACTGATTTACTCTCTCGAGTTGGCATGACTAAATGTACCACATGCCCCACACCGCTCTCCAGTATTGATAAATTGTCTCTCACTGATGGCACGCTCCTTGGCGCCGAAGATAGCACGCAGTATAGGAGTATTGTTGGGGCTCTTCAATATTTGACCCTTACACGCCCAGATTTGTCAAGATTTGCCAATTTCTTCACGCTCCTACTACCACTCATTGGACAGCGGCTAAAAGGATCTTGCGCTATGTTCAAGGTACACTCAAAGTTGGTATTACCTTTCAAAAATCTAACTCTACTCTCCTTAGTACCTTTTCAGACGCAGATTGGGCCGGGTGTCTTGATGATAGACGCTCCACAGGTGGCTTCGCAATATTTTTTGGCCCCAACCTCATTTCTTGGAGTGCTCGAAAACAAGCTACTGTTTCCCGCTCAAGCACCGAAGCCGAATACAAAGCACTAGCAAATGCAACAGCCGAAATAATTTGGGTTCAAGCCTTGCTTCGTGAACTTCGGGTGCCTCTTCGTGCCCCTCCTTGTCTTTGGTGTGACAACCTTGGCGCCACCTACTTGTCTGCAAATCCGATTTTTCATGCACACACAAAACACATTGAAATTGATTCCCATTTTGTGAGAGAAAGAGTTGCAAGCAAAGATATTGAGATCAAATTTATATCAAGCAAAGATCAGGTCGCCGATGGCTTTACAAAGGCTCTTCCGGTGAAGAGTTTCGAAGAATTCAAGCATAATCTCAACCTCTCCATTAATTCCGCGGTTTAGATTAAGGGGGGTGTTAAACATATTTTTACCCAACACACATATGTGCCAGGCAACACGTATGGTGTAGTACACCAACGGCTAGTTGACCCCAACGGCTACATAGAGTGATTGGCTCCTTCCTTTTTATCTCCTGCCTTCTTTGTAATCTTCTTGCCCTCTTTGTAATATCCTTTATGTCTTTCCACGTATGTGCCACAGATGGGGCATTTCCATCTACTATATAACACGTAACCGAGGCCAGGTAGAGGCTATCGTTTCCAGCAACAGGACGAAGCCGCGTGGACGCCAAGCGGCCCTGACGGCATCAGCGCTCTCCCGGATGATGTCATTCACCATGTCCTTGGGTTTCTGCCAGCGCATGAGGCCCTGCAGACGAGCGCGCTCGCCCGCCTCTGGCGCAACCATTGGAAGTGGATGCATAGCCTCCGCTTCACTGCGGTTTCCGGGTCAGTGTCTGCCCTTGTGCTGAAGAGATTAGTTGGCCGCCTGATGCTGGATATCCGTGCCCCTCTTGACGAGTGCGTTGTCGACATCCAGGGAATGCACGAACTCGGTGAGGAAGTTTGCCGCTTGGTCCGGCATGCCGTGTCCAAATGCCATGTTCGAATTCTCAAGGTCTTCGTCCGCCTCCAACGCCTAGTACTATCAGGCCAGCCTCTCGTCTCCGGGAACTTGGTGAGATTAGAGCTCCATCTTGTAACACTGGAAGGCACGATTCTTGATTTTTCAAGCTGCCCGGCGTTGGAGGATGTAGTGATGTCTCGTGCTGACATCCACACGGCGAGGATCTCGTCCCCATCCTTGAAGCCTCTGAAAATGAAGACGTGCTATTTGCGTCCGTCCGATTCCGCAACTTGTATTTCTGCCCCGAGCATATTGTTTTCCTGGAGCTGGATGATCTCTGTGTGACAACTCCCATGTTTGAGCGGATGCCATTGCTACAAACTGCATTTGTCAGGCTTGGCTCCAGCGGGGCTATTTGCTGTAAAGTGCATCCTCGCACCCGATATGGTTGCGGTGTATGCGTGGGTTGTATAGAGTTCCACTTCATGGAGCTAGGAAGCCTTTCAAGTGCTAGGCATCTCGAGTTAACAGCGCCCGTCATAAAGGTACACACACTATATCTCAAGCTTCACTCTCCCTTCATTATTTCTCTTGCTGCCCCGCTATCCTATATACAGACAACACCCAAGTCACATACATGAGATTGGAGAATATTTGCCACTCGTATATTTAAATTTCGACCCAAATATGTCTAGAAAGCCACCAGTTTCATTAATGAAACCAGAACTACACCAGGTTCAACAACATCACATCAGGGAGTGGGAATCTCCGGGATCTGCAGTCTAGCTAGCAAATCCTATACCTAGATATTTAATTGAAGAGTTCAATGTGAATAAGCGGTTACTGACCCAGGATGTAAAATTATGCAGAACGTCTAAGCCTACCTTGCCGGTTGCCACTGTTTAGATATTTATCTGCAACTAACACCACGGGGACGACCGGCTACACCGACGGCCCCGCACCGTCGGCACAACAATGTTCACCGTCGGCACAGTCTCTGCCGACGGTCACCGTCGGCGTCTCCCCGTCGGCATACCAGGCGTCGGGGTCTGCGCGCGCACCGTCGGCACAGCAAGGCACCGTCGGCACAGTCGTACGCCGACGGCTGGACGGTGGCCGTCGGCCGCCCCATCGTCGGCAGAGCCACCCAGCCGTCACGCCGGCGCCGTCAACGTCCCCAGCTGTGCCGACGGTGTAACCGTCGGCACAGACCCTGCCATTTGGCACAGCTACGGGCCTGTGCCGACGGTGACACCGTCGGCACAGCCAGGCCCAGTTTTTTCTGATTTTTGCCAATTTGGCCTCATTTGCTCAGAAAATCGCACAAAATGCACATATTATAAGATTGAATATCCAGTAACATATATAGCACCATATAGCACAAAGATATCACCGTATAGCACCAAATCTCACAAATATAGCATCAAATCTCACAAATAGCACAAATATAGCATACAAGACCATGGTACATACACCGGATCCACTACAAAGATGGAGCGTGTCATCATGTGCTAGTACAATGTAGAAACTATGGTGGTGCACCACCCGAGTGACGATCTAGCTACAGTGACGAGCTAGCTCCGAGTCGGTGAAGTGAGGCCGCTGTATCTCGACGGTGCTCGGGGAGGTAGAACCACGACGAGAGCCACCGGAACCAGAAAAATGCCGAGGTTCGGCAGAAGCACCAGGAGAATGGCGACCGGGGTGCATCGGCGTACCACAAGGAGTGTCGTTCCCGGATTCTCCCAATCCCTACATGTTGGAGGGAGTTAGCAACTTAGCCATGTCACACCAAGTTAGCAACTTAGCCAAGTTAGCAACTTACCGGGGTCAACTGACGCTGACGCTTGTACATGATATAGAACTCCTCCTTGGACGGGAACACTGGCGTCGGCCCCGGATGAGGTGGCTCTGGGAGTGGTTCCTCTCGCACTCCAGTCATCATGAACCGAGTGAAACTCTGCAAGAAACGGGAGAGATAGCTCAGATTCAAACATGGGGACTTATGATGTTTTGCAACCATAGAGATTGAAACTTACCGCCATCTGGTTGCTCGTCCACTGGACATAGGCATCTTTCACAAGGTCATGCTCCTTAATCTTCTCGAGATACTCCTCGTAAGCTACTGCATAGGCCTCCTCGAGCTGAGTCTACAATTTCAGAAATAATGCGTCTCATCAACATAGCCATTCAGGAACAAGAGTCAAAACAGAGGATGAAAGTGTGGATGACTTACATCAACCTCTACCCGAGAACGGCATGTAGTCCGCGAGGAGGTAGCGTAGCTGCCGGAGGAGGGTAGCCTTGATCTGCGTGAAGTTCCTCTCGAGGCTTGAAACCCCAAAGAAGGCAGGCGGGACGTCCATGCGGCTGGCCGGACCCCGCCAGCATCATCGCCACCTCGTCGACCGGCTCGGTCATAGGGTCCTCCACCTCTCGGATGGAGCTTGGCGTACTCCTCGCAGTATCTTTCCTTGTTCTCTTTGGCCTTGCCGTAGTACATCTCAGGCGCGGGCCGAGGCTCGTTCGGACCGGGCGTCACCAGCTTCATGTGCGTCCACGCTTCCATCTCACCAAGTTCCCTCCCGAGCTTCTTCCCCTGCATCACAAAACAAATGTTATGCATATCATCGAAAATCAAAAAAATGCAGCTTGTTCCATTTTTATATGTACCGAACGCTCCCGATAGCGATCGGTGCTGCTGCTCCCCGCAGTGTGTGTTCCCTGAGAACCACGGTTGGCCTTGTTCCGGTCGCTCACGGCCTTGAAATCGGGGTTTTCGCCGACCCAATTCTTGACCAACTCCATGAAGGCGGCCCTCTTATTATTATCAGCCCAATGTGGTACAACCTGCAAAATCAAAACTCATTTGAAGAACAAACAATATAGTTGCAAGTTAGCCGCGGTACATAGAATCGCATTGACAATTACTTACCGACATGAAGTCATCTATCGTCATAGCCGGGGCGAGTCCCTGCACAATCTCAGGCTTTGTGTACCTTACGCCTGCTCGGCATAGAAGTGGCCGATGCACGTGATCCTCTGGTTGTACCACCGCTGCCGTGTCAACTTCCGACACATGTTACGGAGCACCACGTCCGCCCTATCCTTATGCTCGATCGCCACCCTATAATTGCGCTGCAATCAAGCATAACAGAAAGTGTGAGAGGCATGAGTTATCACGGTGGGGTTATCAACTACATATGAACGAAACCCAAAGAGTATGCATTACGTACCCAAAACTTCTTGATCACGGCGTCGGCGGCGGAAGTAAAGCCAGGGTAAGGCGCTATCTCATAGTCTTCCCAAGTGTAGGCTAGCTTGGACTCGCCCCCAAGGACCGGAGTGTACATCCCCGGCCAGTACTTCCTAATAGCAGCTCCAATCAGACTCCCTGGCACGCGGACATTCTTCCCCGTGTATGTGAAATTCCTGCACAATTATCAAACATTAGAAAATGCTAAGTGTCATAACGAAAATGAAATCACCTTACTACTTACTCTATCTTTCCTGGGACAAGGAGCCACTTCTCATCCTCCGTAGCAGGTTCCTTACTCTCATCGGGAACCTGCGCTTCCCCACGAATCCGCAACTTCTTCGGAGCCATCTCCGTCGAAGCCTCCTCGTCCCTAGACTCCTCCTCCTCCTCCCTAGTGTCCTCCTCCTCCTCCCTAGTGTCCTCCTCCTCGTCCATAGACTGTGAAGCCCCTGAGCCAGAAGCAGAGGGAATGTCAGCTAGAAGGAGCTGTGCATTCCCCCCTCGTCCTCCAGCTCGTCCTCCCCCTCGTCCTCCAGCTCGTCCTCCCCCTCGTCCTCCAGCTCGTCCTCCCCCTCGTCCTCCCCGTCCTCCGTCTGCGTCTTCGTAACGCCGAGTGGGAATAATGGGTCTTGCACTCCGTCTGGAAGCACCCGGCCCTGGCTTCCGCTGATGCATCTGATCAAGCAAGCAGCTCGATGATGCCTTCCGTCCGCTCATATTGGGCAATTACCTGCATAAGAAAAAGAGAAAATAATTAATAAGCATGTTGAAAATTAATAAGCATAATGACAAATATAGGTACTAAGCATAATGAAAAATGTAGGTATTAAGCATAATGACAAATGTATGTATTAAGCATAATGATAATGTAGGTACTAAGCATAATGACAAATGTATGTATTAAGCATAATGATAATGTAGGTACTAAGCATAAAAGACCCTCACCATTCATCACCACTCTCATCTCTAGGCATTGGGTTCTCAGCCTCACTATCAAAATCAGTATCATATGAGTATTCATGGTCGGCATTGGGTTCCGGTTGAGTCTCGACAATGTTGTCTTTGCTCGCATGGCGCTTGGTGAGCATAGCTATGTCCTTCAGGTCCACCACGGTCTCACCACGCATTTGTACATCGTTGTGGAGATCCTGAAGACCTATGTCTATTTGAAGAGCCCCAAACTGCTCTTCCTCTTGATAGAAAATTCCCTCATATGTTACCGGGTCAATGTTGTTGTAATCGTCCTCGGAGGGGATGGGTAGCTTACCATGTGGCGATACCTGGAACACGACTTCCCAGCCCGTGAGTTCCTCATTCTGACATGGGTAGGACAAATAATAAACTTGCTTGGTTTGGTGAGCCACAACATAGACGTCGGATCCACTGTAGGTGGTTGTAGGCCTAACTTCAACTAAACCAATGGAAGGGGTGCTTCTCATTCCACCGTGTGGGTCAAACCAGTGGCATTTGAACACAAAGAGCTTGAGTTCTATGTTTGCGTTGTTGAACGTCAACTCGTATACCTTTTGTAACCTTCCATAGTAATCAAGATCATCGGCTCCGCGGTGTAGACCCCAGTATTTATTGTTTTTGCATTAGGCCGGTTCTTGGTGAAACTCCGTATGGAAGCGATACCCATTTACATCATACTTCTCATGCGTATGGACTCTACGGTTAAAACCACAGGAAACGCATCTCAACTCATCTGTCATCTCAACGTTGGGATCAGCTCCCTACAAGTTCAGTTCAGATTATTTTGTGCATTAGTTACGTGTAATAAGACAAGTCACGGATTGCAAAGTAAGAGGAACATTTGAGAAATTACTTTTTCATGGAACCAGTTCACGAAGCTTTTATTTAAGGGCGGGGCACCCTCTTTCAGAAGAGTGTACCACTGCGTGGGAGTGGGACCATTTCTTCCTGACCACATTTCATCATGGAATTGGCTGAAAGGAGAAAATACGTATTAGACCAAAACCAAGTTACTGGTTGCAAAGTATTTGGTTCATCATTTTACCTCATGAAATCGACCACTTCCTCCATGTTCATAAGCACGTAAAGCATTATGCAATCCTTCTCTTACGCGAAATGTTCTCCACGGTTGAGGCACCGGCCTTGCCACCGGGATATTTGAAGAGCAAGAGCTTTGGGTCACGGTTGGGCTCATCGGAATTGTACCGAGCGACCGGGTTATGCTTAGTGGGCATATCATTGGCATAGTACATTGTCGTGGCGTCTGCCATCTCATGGAGGAGAGTTGCCTCAGCTATGCATGCTTCAATCTTATTTTTGTTTCCACATTTGTACCGAATATATTTGAACTCCCTCTCAATACAAAGCGCCAACGATATCGCACCGGTCCCCCAAGAGTGCCTCGTTGGCGAGATGCACGATGAGATGTAACATCGGAGTGAAGAAGCACAGGGGGATATCATCTCTAACTTGCATAGCATGTCCGGCACTTGCTGCTGCAGCTTCTCAATCACCTCGGTACATATACGCTTAGCACAGACCGTGCGGAAAAAATGGCTCACCTCCGCAAGCACTCGCCGGACATGATCGGGGAGATACCCTCGAAGCATCACCGGCATCAGCCGCTCAATCCATATATGATAGTCGTGACTCTTGAGCCCGTTTATTTTTCCTGTAGCAAGATTGACTCCCTTACTCATATTCGAACAATAACCATCAGGGAACATCACGTCATATTTGAGCCACGTAAATGCCTCCTTCTTGTCGGCGCTATCAAGACAAGACTTGGCATGCGGCTTTAACCAACCTTTTCGATTGCCCTCGGAGGCTGCATGTGTAGAGCCACCTGTCACATATCTCCTCAATATCGACTCTAGCTGAAACATTATCCCTTGACTTGCCTGGTATGTTGCAGCAGGTGTTAAGGAATGCCTCCCCACAATTCTTTTCGGTGTGCATCATATCGATATTATGGGGAAGTTCAAGGTCCTTGTAATACTCGAGCTCTGTTATGCCTGCTATGTGAGTCCAGTTGTGCGTTTTACCATATCCCTCAAATTGGTGGCCGGGTTCCTTACTAGGCTGGAGAGCACGTAGCTCAGCATCAACAGTTGCACCATTGAACTTTGGTATTTCTTTATGTTCAAGCACAACTACGCCTTTCGTGAAGTTTTTCTTGTCAGATCTGAACCGATGCCCTGGGTGAGGAACTTGCGGTGTTTGTCAAAGGCAACATATTTGTGTCCAGCTTTTAGGTGCCTGAATTCTAGTTCGTGCCTGCACACCGGGCATGGAAACTTACCAGCTGTACTATGCCCACGAGAATAGGGCGTACCGGGTAGGTCATGCATCGAATAGTGGAACCAAACTTTCATGATGAAGTTTCTCTTTGATGCTCGGTCGTATGTCAATGTACCGTGATGCCACGAGTGGTGCAAATCATCCACAAGTGGTTGCATTAAGACACTCAATTTCTTCCCTGGATATTCAGGCCCTGGAAGGATCATCGACAAGAATATGTTCTTCCTTTGCATTACGACTCCGGGAGGAGATTGAGCGGAATAACAAACACGGGCCAGCAGCTGTACGCGGCGATCGACATACCATATGGGTTGAATCCATCGGTTGCTATCGCAATTCTAACATTCCGAGCCTCACTTGCCTCATTTGGGTGCTTTTCATCGAAGCGCTTCCATGATTGACCATCAGATGGATGTACCATGGGTACCCGTTTCTTCTCGTCTTGCAATCTTATCCCGGTCTTATGCCATGTCATCTGCTTGGCAGTCTCCTCGAACATGTAAAGCCGCTGGATTCTTTTGATGAATGGGAGATAACGAAGAATCTTTATGGCTACTTTTGTCTGCCTCTTCTGACCATTGCCTACATCTACCTCATGATACCTAGAGTGACCACACTTGGCACAGTACTTGTCATCCGCATAGTCTTTCCAAAACAAAAGGCAAAGTTTTGGACAGACATCATATGTTACATAATCCATTTTAAATGCTTTCAAGATTTTCTTCGTTTCGTACATGGTCTTGGGCAAGCAATGACCTTCGTGCAACATGTTACCTACGTGCTCAGAGTCTTTTCAAAGGATGCTCGAGTACTCTCAAACATGCACTTGTCGGCTAGCAAGCTGCGTGATGCCATCAAGTTGAGACATTTTTGCACCTGGGTATAGAGGCCTCCTAGCTGAGGCCATCATATCAATGAAGGCCCTCGCGGTTGGCTCAGGTTCCTCCTCTGGAAGTTCCTCCGGTTGTGGCGGTCCCTCCGGTTCAGGCGGTTCCTCCGGTTCAGACTGTTCGTCCCATGGTAACTACGGCATGTCGGCATCCGAAGATCATCTAGCAAGTTTAAGATGCCATCGTTCTCATTGCCATCGATCCGCTGCCGCATCACCTCACCTCTATCACGTTCGTGCCGAGAAAAGTCGACCGGCGGGTCGTAGTCACGCATATACCCATTCCACCAAAGGTGTTTAGTCATCTCTAGAATATCCTTAGGATGATGCCTCCTGCAGACATTGCAAGGGCAACGGGGACGAACAATCCCCTTCGAACCACGAGCTAACTCCTTCACTAACAAATCGGTCTTCCATTTCCATTCATCTGTCACTTGAGTCGAACTAACACGGCCACTGTACATCCACTCATTATCAGCCATCCTGCTTTATTGCGTGACAAACAACAAATAGTAGCATGAAATTGAATGCATCATATTTTTATTTTTCTACCGGCGAAAACGCGTGCATCAACCTACATCTCTACTAGGTGGGCTCCTAGCAGCCCCCGGACCCGTAGTTTGGTACGTTCTCCACCTTCTGCTCCGGTGCGTGACAGGATTTGACACCTCCCGCTGCTCTCCCGATACACGTCTCGGCAAAAAGCCGAGAGGATGTGCATCCGGAGAACAACAGGGAGGCGGCGGCGAAATCTGTCTCGCACCCGAGCAGTAACATGGAAAACGTGCCCAACTACGGGTCGGCGACTGTCCCGTAAATGCCACAAGCGTTACGGTTCAAAATATGCTGACCACTAATGCATATTTATCTGCGTAACGCTTGCGGACGGGAATTGACACCTAGGTTACGCGACTTGACGGATAAATTAAATCTAATGACATAAAAAATGCGAAGGGGGAGTCGGCAATTCAGCTCACCCTCGGCTGTAGAGGAAGTAGTCGAACAACCGGCGATGTCGATGGCCGTAGAGATGCGCCGCAAGATCCGGGGTCGTCACGCGGGGTGCTCACTACGGTACCTAGTTAAAATAATAAAAATTTGTCAATGCAAATTTCAATTTCCATTTCTATTCCTTCATTTTCATTTCAATTTACATTACAATTTCAATTTCAATTTCCAAATTCTTTACTTCATTTCAATTTCAATTTCAATTTGCAAATTCTATTTCAATTTGCAAATTTACAATTAGAATTCTATTTTCAATTTCAATTTCAATTTCAATTTCAATTTCAATTCAATTTCAATTTCAATTTGCAAATTGTTTACTTCATTTCAATTTCAATTTGCAAATTTACATTACATTACAATTACAATTACCTACCTAATTGCAAAAACTAAAAAGCGGAAAAAAAGAAACTTACCGGGGGCAGGGGGCAGGGCTGCGGGGACGGCGCGGTGGATGGCTGCGCGGGACGCAAGGGGCAGGCGGCGGCAGCGGGAGGCGGCAGCGGCGGGAGGAGCAGCGGTGCGCAGGCGGCGGGCCGGAGGACGGCGGCGGGTGCGGGGCAGGGCGTGGGCGCGGGCCGGGAGGGCGTGGCGCGCAGCGGGCAGCGGCGAAGCAGGCGGCGGCGGGAGGACGGCGGCGGCGCGGGGCAGGGCGGCGGGCCGGGAGGACGGCGGCGGCGCGGGCAGGCGTGGCACGGGCCGGGGAGGGCGTGGCGCGGCGGCAGTGGCGGCGGCAGGGCGGCAGGCGGCGCGGGGCGAAGGCGTGGCGCGGCGGCAGGGCGGCGGCGGTCGGGAGGACGGCGGCGGGGGCAGGGCGCGGGCGGCGCGCGCTGGGGAAGGGCGTGGGCGCGGGGGAAGGGCGTTTGGGGATGAGGCAGGGCGGCCGCGTCGACCCCACTTAAGTGGGGTTACGTGCCGACCGGCTTGTGCCGACGGTGACCGTCGGCACACCTTTTTTTATTTTTAGACTCTTTTTCTATTTGTATTATAGATGTGTGTATGCATCCATATATGTATATACATGTTTTTTATCAAAACTTCAAGCCAAGAATACCAAGGTTTAGGATTTACGGCTACACCGCACATGTTCTTCTCCTCGGTGCTCATCCATGCTCATTTATCGCCCGCTAAAATATATAGCCTAGTCCTTTCTAACCGTTCGAATTATTAGCTAGTGCATTAATTCAATATAATATAAGAGTCGGGAGGTCTCAAGTTCAACCCCGACTAACGCACTTTGTAATGTAAAAATGGTTGCGGACTCCTATCTATGCATGTTTGTTGTCTTCTAGTTAGACCTCCTTTGTCCATCCTCAAAGTGTGTCGACGGTTAGGTCATAGGTACATGTGCATGCCATGTGGACACACACAAATTTTGGGGCCATTCCCTAGGTCCGATGCTCGATTTACGACGAAACCCTAGATTACGTTGACCGCGCCGTCTACCCCTTTGATCGCATCCCATCGGGGTTCCCCGGTGGGCGTATGCCTACGTTTGAGCTTGGTTAGGTCATAGGTACATGTGGAAACAAGTACCATACCCTATGATCCCAAGGTTCTCTCCGGTTCACCTCCGAGGGAGTTCCCCCCTATACATGCAGAATCTGCCTAAGTGTAGGAACCCCATGTCCGAGAAGCCGGGCACACCCGGAGGGGGTAGCATTGGATATAGAACCATCTCAAATCACTTTTTTGCATGCCATGTGGACACACACAACTTTTGGGGCCATTCCCTAGGTCCGATGCTCGATTTCGACGAAACCCTAGTTACGTTGACCGCGCCCGTCTACCCCTTTGATCGCATCCCATCGGGGTTCCGCCGGTGGGCGTATGCCTACGTTTGAGCTTGGTTAGGTCATAGGTACATGTGGAAACAAGTACCATACCCTATGATCCCAAGGTTCTCTCCGGTTCACCTCCGAGGAGTTCCCCCTATACATGCGAGACCGCCTAAGTGTAGGAACCCCATGTCCGAGAAGCCGGGCACACCCGGAGGGGTAGCATTGGATATAGAACCATCTCAAATCACTTTTGTGCATGCCATGTGGACACACACAAATTTTGGGGCCATTCCCTAGGTCCGATGCTCGATTTCCCGACGAAACCCTAGTTACGTTGACCACGCCGTCTACCCCTTTGACTGCATCCCATCGGGGTTCCCCCGGTGGGCGTATGCCTACGTTTGAGCTTGGTTAGGTCATAGGTACATGTGGAAACAAGTATCATACCCTATGATCCCAAGGTTCTCTCCGGTTCACCTCCGAGGGAGTTCCCCTATACATGCGAGAATGCCTAAGTGTAGGAACCCCATGTCCGAGAAGCCGGGCACACCCGGAGGGTAGCATTGGATATAGAACCATCTCAAATCACTTTTGTGCATGCCATGTGGACACACACATCTTTTGGGGCCATTCCCTAGGTCCGATGCTCGATTTACGACGAAACCCTAGTTACGTTGACCACGCCGTCTACCCCTTTGATCGCATCCCATCGGGGTTCCCCGGTGGGCGTATGCCTACGTTTGAGCTTGGTTAGGTCATAGGTACATGTGGAAACAAGTACCATACCCTATGATCCCAAGGTTCTCTCCGGTTCACCTCCGAGGGAGTTCCCCCTATACATGCGAGAATGCCTAAGTGTAGGAACCCCATGTCCGAGAAGCCGGGCACACCCGGAGGGGGTAGCATTGGATATAGAACCATCTCAAATCACTTTTGTGCATGCCATGTGGACACACACAAATTTTGGGGCCATTCCCTAGGTCCGATGCTCGATTTCTGACGAAACCCTAGTTCAGAGGACACCGCCGTCTACCCCTTTGACTGCATCCCATCGGGGTTCCCCCGGTGGGCGTATGCCTACGTTTGAGCTTGGTTAGGTCATAGGTACATGTGGAAACAAGTATCATACCCTATGATCCCAAGGTTCTCTCCGGTTCACCTCAGGGAGTTCCCCCTATACATGCAGAATCGCCTAAGTGTAGGAACCCCATGTCCGAGAAGCCGGGCACACCCGGAGGGTAGCATTGGATATAGAACCATCTCAAATCACTTTTGTGCATGCCATGTGGACACACACAAATTTTGGGGCCATTCCCTAGGTCCGATGCTCGATTTCCGACGAAACCCTAGTTACGTTGACCGCGCCGTCTACCCCTTTGATCGCATCCCATCGGGGTTCCCCGGTGGGCGTATGCCTACGTTTGAGCTTGGTTAGGTCATAGGTACATGTGGAAACAAGTATCATACCCTATGATCCCAAGGTTCTCTCCGGTTCACCTCCGAGCGAGTTCCCCGCTATACATGCAGAATCTGCCTAAGTGTAGGAACCCCATGTCCGAGAAGCCGGGCACACCCGGAGGGGGTAGCATTGGATATAGAACCATCTCAAATCACTTTTGTGCATGCCATGTGGACACACACAACTTTTGGGGCCATTCCCTAGGTCCGATGCTCGATTTGACGAAACCCTAGTTACGTTGACCGCGCCGTCTACCCCTTTGATCGCATCCCATCGGGGTTCCCCGGTGGGCGTATGCCTACGTTTGAGCTTGGTTAGGTCATAGGTACATGTGGAAACAAGTACCATACCCTATGATCCCAAGGTTCTCTCCGGTTCACCTCCGAGGGAGTTCCCCCTATACATGCAGAATGCCTAAGTGTAGGAACCCCATGTCCGAGCCGGGCACACCGGAGGGGTAGCATTGGATATAGAACCATCTCAAATCACTTTTGTGCATGCCATGTGGACACACACAAATTTTGGGGCCATTCCCTAGGTCCGAGGCTCGATTTACGACGAAACCCTAGTTACGTTGACCGCGCCGTCTACCCCTTTGATCGCATCCCATCGGGGTTCCCCGGTGGGCGTATGCCTACGTTTGAGCTTGGTTAGGTCATAGGTACATGTGGAAACAAGTATCATACCCTATGATCCCAAGGTTCTCTCCGGTTCACCTCCGAGGGAGTTCCCCCTATACATGCGAACCCGCCTAAGTGTAGGAACCCCATGTCCGAGAAGCCGGGCACACCGGAGGGTAGCATTGGATATAGAACCATCTCAAATCACTTGTGTGCATGCCATGTGGACACACACAACTTTTGGGGCCATTCCCTAGGTCCGATGCTCGATTTACGACGAAACCCTAGTTACCGTTGACCGCGCCGTCTACCCCTTTGATCGCATCCCATCGGGGTTCCCCGGTGGGCGTATGCCTACGTTTGAGCTTGGTTAGGTCATAGGTACATGTGGAAACAAGTACCATACCCTATGATCCCAAGGTTCTCTCCGGTTCACCTCCGAGGAGTTCCCCCTATACATGCGAGAATGCCTAAGTGTAGGAACCCCATGTCCGAGAAGCCGGGCACACCCGGAGGGTAGCATTGGATATAGAACCATCTCAAATCACTTTTGTGCATGCCATGTGGACACACACAACTTTTGGGGCCATTCCCTAGGTCCGATGCTCGATTTACGACGAAACCCTAGTTACGTTGACCGCGCTAGTCTACCCCTTTGATCGCATCCCATCGGGGTTCCCCGGTGGGCGTATGCCTACGTTTGAGCTTGGTTAGGTCATAGGTACATGTGGAAACAAGTATCATACCCTATGATCCCAAGGTTCTCTCCGGTTCACCTCAGGGAGTTCCCCCTATACATGCGAGAATACGCCTAAGTGTAGGAACCCCATGTCCGAGAAGCCGGGCACACCGGAGGGGGTAGCATTGGATATAGAACCATCTCAAATCACTTCTGTGCATGCCATGTGGACACACACAAATTTTGGGGCCATTCACTAGGTCCGATGCTCGATTTCGACGAAACCCTAGTTACGTTGACCGCGCCGTCTACCCCTTTGATCGCATCCCATCTGGGTTCCCCGGTGGGCGTATGCCTACGTTTGAGCTTGGTTAGGTCATAGGTACATGTGGAAACAAGTACCATACCCTATGATCCCAAGGTTCTCTCCGGTTCACCTCAGGGAGTTCCCCCTATACATGCGAATGCCTAAGTGTAGGAACCCCATGTCCGAGAAGCCGGGCACACCGGAGGGTAGCATTGGATATAGAACCATCTCAAATCACTTTTGTGCATGCCATGTGGACACACACAACTTTTGGGGCCATTCCCTAGGTCCGATGCTCGATTTACGACGAAACCCTAGTTACGTTGACCGCGCCGTCTACCCCTTTGATCGCATCCCATCGGGTTCCCCGGTGGGCGTATGCCTACGTTTGAGCTTGGTTAGGTCATAGGTACATGTGGAAACAAGTACCATCCCCTATGATCCCAAGGTTCTCTCCGGTTCACCTCCGAGGAGTTCCCCCTATACATGCGAGAATCCGCCTAAGTGTAGGAACCCCATGTCCGAGAAGCGGGCACACCGGAGGGGTAGCATTGGATATAGAACCATCTCAAATCACTTTTGTGCATGCCATGTGGACACACACAACTTTTGGGGCCATTCCCTAGGTCCGATGCTCGATTTACGACGAAACCCTAGTTACCGTTGACCGCGTAGTCTACCCCTTTGATCGCATCCCATCGGGGTTCCCCCGGTCGGCGTATGCCTACGTTTGAGCTTGGTTAGGTCATAGGTACATGTGGAAACAAGTACCATACCCTATGATCCCAAGGTTCTCTCCGGTTCACCTCAGGGAGTTCCCCTATACATGCAGAACCCGCCTAAGTGTAGGAACCCCATGTCCGAGAAGCCGGGCACACCGGAGGGGGTAGCATTGGATATAGAACCATCTCAAATCACTTTTGTGCATGCCATGTGGACACACACAAATTTTGGGGCCATTCCCTAAGTCCGATGCTCGATTTACGACGAAACCCTAGTTACATTGACCGCGCCGTCTACCCCTTTGATCGCATCCCATCGGGTTCCCCGGTGGGCGTATGCCTATGTTTGAGCTTGGTTAGGTCATAGGTACATGTGGAAACAAGTATCATACCCTATGATCCCAAGGTTCTCTCCGGTTCACCTCAGGGAGTTCCCCTATACATGCGAGAATACGCCTAAGTGTAGGAACCCCATGTCCGAGAAGCCGGGCACACCGGAGGGGGTAGCATTGGATATAGAACCATCTCAAATCACTTTTGTGCATGCCATGTGGACACACACAACTTTTGGGGCCATTCCCTAGGTCCGATGCTCGATTTACGACGAAACCCTAGTTACGTTGACCGCGCCGTCTACCCCTTTGATCGCATCCCATCGGGGTTCCCCGGTGGGCGTATGCCTACGTTTGAGCTTGGTTAGGTCATAGGTACATGTGGAAACAAGTACCATACCCTATGATCCCAAGGTTCTCTCCGGTTCACCACCGAGGGAGTTCAACCCTATACATGCATAATATGCCTAAGTGTAGGATACTCTTGTACGATATTGCGGGCTCACCCTGAGGGGGTAGCATTGGATATAGAACCATCTCAAATCACTTTTGTGCATGCCATGTGGACACACACAAATTTTGGGGCCATTCCCTAGGTCCGATGCTCGATTTACGACGAAACCCTAGTTACGTTGACCGCGCCGTCTACCCCTTTGATCGCATCCCATCGGGGTTCCCCGGTGGGCGTATGCCTACGTTTGAGCTTGGTTAGGTCATAGGTACATGTGGAAACAAGTATCATACCCTATGATCCCAAGGTTCTCTCCGGTTCACCTCCGAGGGAGTTCCCCCTATACATGCGAGAATCCGCCTAAGTGTAGGAACCCCATGTCCGAAGCGGGCACACCCGGAGGGGTAGCATTGGATATAGAACCATATCAAATCATTTTTGTGCATGCCATGTGGACACACACAAATTTTGGTGCAATTCCCTAGGTCCGATGCTCGATTTCGACGAAACCCTAGTTACGTTGACCGCGCCGTCTACCCCTTTGATCGCATCCCATCGGGGTTCCCCGGTGGGCGTATGCCTACGTTTGAGCTTGGTTAGGTCATAGGTACATGTGGAAACAAGTACCATACCCTATGATCCCAAGGTTCTCTCCGGTTCACCTCAGGGAGTTCCCCCTATACATGCAGGAATGCGCCTAAGTGTAGGAACCCCATGTCCGAGAAGCCGGGCACACCGGAGGGGTAGCATTGGATATAGAACCATCTCAAATCACTTTTGTGCATGCCATGTGGACACACACAACTTTTGGGGCCATTCCCTAGGTCCGATGCTCGATTTCGACGAAACCCTAGTTACGTTGACCGCGCCGTCTACCCCTTTGATCGCATCCCATCGGGGTTCCCCGGTGGGCGTATGCCTACGTTTGAGCTTGGTTAGGTCATAGGTACATGTGGAAACAAGTATCATACCCTATGATCCCAAGGTTCTCTCCGGTTCACCTCCGAGGGAGTTCCCCCTATACATGCGAGAATCCGCCTAAGTGTAGGAACCCCATGTCCGAGAAGCGGGCACACCCGGAGGGGTAGCATTGGATATAGAACCATCTCAAATCACTTGTGTGCATGCCATGTGGACACACACAAATTTTGGGGCCATTCCCTAGGTCCGATCCTCGATTTACGACGAAACCCTAGTTACATTGACCGCGCCGTCTACCCCTTTGATCGCATCCCATCGGGTTCCCCGGTGGGCGTATGCCTACGTTTGAGCTTGGTTAGGTCATAGGTACATGTGGAAACAAGTACCATCCCCTATGATCCCAAGGTTCTCTCCGGTTCACCTCCGAGGGAGTTCCCCCTATACATGCGAGAATGCGCCTAAGTGTAGGAACCCCATGTCCGAGAAGCCGGGCACACCGGAGGGTAGCATTGGATATAGAACCATCTCAAATCACTTTTGTGCATGCCATGTGGACACACACAACTTTTGGGGCCATTCCCTAGGTCCGATGCTCGATTTACGACGAAACCCTAGTTACGTTGACCGCGCCGTCTACCCCTTTGATCGCATCCCATCGGGGTTCCCCCGGTGGGCGTATGCCTACGTTTGAGCTTGGTTAGGTCATAGGTACATGTGGAAACAAGTATCATACCCTATGATCCCAAGGTTCTCTCCGGTTCACCTCCGAGAGAGTTCCCCCCTATACATGCAGAATCTGCCTAAGTGTAGGAACCCCATGTCCGAGAAGCCGGGCACACCCGGAGGGGGTAGCATTGGATATAGAACCATCTCAAATCACTTTTGTGCATGCCATGTGGACACACACAAATTTTGGGGCCATTCCCTAGGTCCGATGCTCGATATATGACGAAACCCTAGTTCTGTTGACCGCGCCGTCTACCCCTTTGACTGCATCCCATCGGGGTTCCCCCGGTGGGCGTATGCCTACGTTTGAGCTTGGTTAGGTCATAGGTACATGTGGAAACAAGTACCATACCCTATGATCCCAAGGTTCTCTCCGGTTCACCTCAGGGAGTTCCCCCTATACATGCGGGAATGCGCCTAAGTGTAGGAACCCCATGTCCGAGAAGCCGGGCACACCGGAGGGGTAGCATTGGATATAGAACTATCTCAAATCACTTTTGTGCATGCCATGTGGACACACACAACTTTTGGGGCCATTCCCTAGGTCCGATGCTCGATTTCTGACGAAACCCTAGTTCTGTTGACCGCGCCGTCTACCCCTTTGACTGCATCCCATCGGGGGTCCCCCGGTGGGCGTATGCCTACGTTTGAGCTTGGTTAGGTCATAGGTACATGTGGAAACAAGTACCATCCCCTATGATCCCAAGGTTCTCTCCGGTTCACCTCCGAGGGAGTTCCCCCCTATACATGCAGAATCTGCCTAAGTGTAGGAACCCCATGTCCGAGAAGCCGGGCACACCCGGAGGGGGTAGCATTGGATATAGAACCATCTCAAATCACTTTTGTGCATGCCATGTGGACACACACAACTTTTGGGGCCATTCCCTAGGTCCGATGCTCGATTTCTGACGAAACCCTAGTTCTGTTGACCGCGTCGTCTACCCCTTTGACTGCATCCCATCGGGGGTCCCCCGGTGGGCGTATGCCTACGTTTGAGCTTGCTTAGGTCATAGGCACATGTGGAAACAAGTATCATCCCATATGATCCCAAGGTTCTCTACGGTTCACCTCCGAGGGAGTTCGCCCCTATACATGCAGAATCTCTCCTGCCCTTTTTTTCCCGCCCACCCTTTTCCCGCTGCTTCTCTCCCGCCCTTTTTTCCCGCCCACCCTTTCCCGCTCCTTCTCTCCCGCCCTTTTTTCCCGCCCACCCTTTCCCGCTGCTTCTCTCCCGCCCTTTTTTCCCGCCCACCCTTTCCCGCCCATTCTCTCCCGCCTTGTTTTCCCGCCGTTTCAGCCCCTCGTCGGCCTATATATAGCCATGGCTTCTCCACTAACAGCACCAGCAACATTTCTCCCTTCATCACTTCTCTCATCCAATAGAACCACAAAATCCTCTGAGCTGAGCTGCCGCTGAGATGGCTCCTCGTCGCCGTAGCAACACGGGCTTCATCGGCGTTCGCCTGCGGCCTGCGGGACATTTTGCGGCTGAAATCACCGCCGGTGGTACGCGTGTGTGGCTCGGCACCTTCTACACGAAGGAGGCTGCTGCCCGCGCATACGACGTTGCGGCTTGGAGGTTTGGCCGGCCGCGCCACGAAATGAACTTCCCGGAGGTCAGGTCTCTGACGGAAGCTCAGAGTCTCTCTACTGAGCCACTACTTCGCTCACAGGGTGAAGCGCGGCGGTACAGGGCTGGCCAGCGGCGGATTGATACCACCGAGGCGGACGAGCAGTTCATGGCACAGTGGCGCAGAGACCATCCCGGAGACGTCGAGGCAACGCGCGCATTCTGGAAGGAGAAGCAGACGTACAGGAGAGAGAGGAGGGCGGGAAAGCGGCAGAGGAAGGCCGAGGTTGAAGCAGAGTACGCCAAAGGAGAGGCGTCGACATGGGGGGAGAATGATGAACGGTGGTTGTGGAACCTCACAACCACCGCTTCAGAGGACACCCCCAGCGAGGATGAAAATTTCGACTTCTCTGATTAATATGTGTGTGTCGAGTCCGTGTGTCTAGCGGGTCATGTGTCGACCCAGTGTTCTTTAAAAGCTTTGGTTTGTGTGTGGGTCTAGTTCTTTAAGTGTTTTGGTTCATGTGTGTGGGTGTAGTTTCTTTAAGTGTTTTGCTTCCTCGATCTGTGTGGGTGTAGTTCTTTAACTGTTTCGGTTCGTGTGTGGGTCTAGTTCTGTAAGCGCTTTGGTATGTGTGTGAGTCTAGTTATTTAAGTATTTTGTATCGTGTGTGGGTCTTAAGTATTTTGTATCGTGTGTGGGCCATTCACCCCCTCCGAGGTTCGATTTCTGGCGAAGGGGTTCTATACCGCCCTTATACATATATATAGGTTTCTCGCAAAGGGGTTCGCCAAAATAGCAGTGAGAAATAAATAAACAAAAAAAATGATATGGATTAATAATTATATGGGTAATAATTATCTCTTTGATGCAAAAAAAAATAGGAAAAACCAAAAAATGTGCATAATTGGCTGTGCCGACGGCCGCCGTTGTGCCGTGGGTCACCGTCGGCACAGCATAAGGGGGACCCAGCAGTCAGTCGCTGTGCCGACGGCCGCCGTTGCGCCGTGGGCTACCGTCGGCACAGTGCAGACGGCGCCGTGACAGTTTAACGGCTGGGCCCTCCTGTCAGATCGTGTACCGACGGTTGCAGATGTGCCGACGGTGACCTTCGGGCTCCACCTAGCTGTGCCGACGGCCGCGGATGCGCCGAGGGTGGCCGTCGGTGTACCGTGCGTTGTGCCGACGGCCATGCTGTGCCGACGGTGAGCTCCGTCGCCGGTAGCTGGAGGCCTCTGTGCCGACGGCCCCGACATTTGGCCGTCGGCACATGGGCTGGCCGTCGGCACATGGAGTTTCTCCCGTAGTGTAAGAACCATTGATTAGATGTGATATAGTATGTCTTTAATTACTGTTTCAAACATCGACTACTACACATACACCTCTCTTAATCATCATATATTCTTGCATTTCTCTCTTCAACCTATGATCTTTAATTTAACCAAATATACTTTGCGCTTCGTACAGTTTACTGTTTTGAGATGCCCTACATTTAGCAAGCTAACCACTCTCTTGCTAAATGAGTGGTGTCTGGCAGCTGACTTTGGTGCATTAAGTATCATTCTCCAGCGCTCTCCAATTCTAGAGAAGCTCACTCTTCTACTAAATGAGGTATATAACTGCCGAAGCTTGAAGTTTGAGTGTTGGGCGTTTTAAGATTGATATATTTCTTTTTTTTGCTATAGGCACCGCCAGAAACCTACCATGCAATGGAGCAACTGCCTGCAATATCCAAATGCCTTAAAGTAGTTGAAATCAAATGTACGAAGGTTGATGACAGGCTCTATGATTTTTTCAAGATCCTGAAGAAATTTCTTGGGCATGAAAACTTGGCATACAACTTAACATCAGGAGAGACTGGGATGCCGTAAGTCAACTAGTGGTACTCTTCATCCTTCCCATCTTTGTGCAAGAATATATGTTTGTGATTAGAAAGTACTCTGTCGGTGAAAGTAGAAAAACCCCTCCGTTTTGATGTAACTAGAAATGCCCTCCTTGGTGTGAAGTGGCATGGGAAAATCTTTGTTTTCTGTTCATTAAACTTTTCCCTGTTTGTTGCAAGTTTAGGACTTTGCAGTTCCAGATTACTTGTACGTTAAATTTCACATAGTTGTTTAGTTGACATGGATGTGAAAATATGGAACTTGAGAGCTTTAAATCTTGATGTGGTGCAAAACACAGTGTTCCTGTTCTTTTCGGTCTATAAATAGGAGGGCGCATGAGGTGGAGTTCTGTATTTTTCTACTGAGTTGGTTCCTTCTAATAGGACAATGTGAAATCTGGTGTTAGATGTCATAGAAAGCTATTTATCAGATAGTAGATTACTCGTTTAAAAAAGTGAGATGGTGAGCGAAATTTTCAGTTTGGTAGCTTTTCGGTTTCCTAAATTTGTTGTGCTTTTGTAGGCTTGAGGTTTGACAAAGGGAGAGGATTTGAGCTGTTGAGGGATCTGATTATTCCGACGCAAAGCAATAGTACCATTTTCCATTTAATCCGTTAATGTTGCTGCTATTTTTGTTGTTGGGGTCATGTTTAAACTTTAGTTCCCGTTTCAAAAAAAAAATGTTTAAACTTTAGTTCTAAGCGCACCAAATTTCGGAGCATAGATTTTAACTCAAGGATACTCTTTTGTCCGTTTTGGTGGTATGTATCATTTATAATTGACTTCATATCTTACGTGCATTAGTAGCGTCAAGATTTCTGGATGAACCTGGTTTATCAGGTGTGGGAACTTAGTTTATAATCTATTGCAATAAATATCGCTGAAAATAGAAAATTGGTGGCTAGCCACATGATAAAACAGGTTAAAACTAGTTGGTCAAACTGGATTGTCATCATCTATTTACATCATATATAGCAAAACCCCACTAACATTTATCTTTTATAGTCCATCTAACATTTATTAGTCAAATTGGGTTTTGGGTAAAGTTTGACGAAATATTATTAATCAGCATTATTAGAACCATCAAAATGCTATATTTTCATATTATACACATTAGCTAGGTATTATATATGTTAATATTTTTCCATATATACTTTGTCATTTTTTTAATGAAAGCCAGACTTGTTACTTTCATTGATCATGGATGATAGAAAAAAGAAAGTTCTAGTACAAGTGTGCCTAACCACAAAGAAACAGAAAAGCAACGAAATGTAAACAAAGAAAAAGGACATGAAACAGCTTGGTCTAGGTTTGAATGTTATTTATCAGTCTGGCTCTCTTGGTCTATTCAGCAGATCATGCACCAGCACCTTCCCAGCTACACACCATTCTGAAGCAATTTTAATGATCTTATCGAAACCCAGGTAGCAGGTGAAGCACGTTGGTTGAAAATATGATAATTCCATTCCTTCCAAATCTCCGAGGAAACAATTGTAACTAGCGAGTTGAGATAGTGCCTGGACCCAATCACACCATTCTCCAAAGGAACAACAGCCGCCATGTTGGAGCACCAAGTGAAACCGGTTGATGACCATGTCCTGGACTTGCTGTGCAAAGGAGCAGATCAGGAGATGAAGAGCAGACTCTTGATGGATGAAGCAAAGATGTCATATGGGGTTACCTGGGATGCCCCGCTTTGCGAGGTTATCAGCAGTAAGACATCTTCCAAGGGCTGCAAGCCATAGGAAGAATTGCCATTTGCGGTTGGTAGCAATGGATCCATCAAACTCAATGTTTTTTTTTTTTTGCGAATATTCCACCGATCTATTAATAATCATCAATAGTAGTACAAAGATATCTAAAAGTAATAAAAATTACAAATAGATCATTGGACCACCTAGCGACGACTACAGACACTAGCACGAGCCGAAGGCGCGCCGCCGTCCTCACCTCTCCATCACCGGAGCCAGGCAAAGCTTGTCGTAGTAGAGCTTCTTGTAGTAGACAGACGGGAAGTCGTCGTGCTAAGGTCCCAAAGGACCAGCGCACCAGAGCAACAACCATCGCCAATGATGATAACCGTAGATCGGAAGAGACTGACCTGAAACCACACAATCGAACACGAAAGACGACCGGATCACGGGAGATCCGTCGGACACACAACTCCACGCGTCCTCCGCCGGCGCTAGATGCACCACCGGAGTGAGGATAGGACGGAGAGGACCTTATTCTGACTTCAGAAGTAGCCGCCGCCTCACCATCCCGAAGAAGACACCGAAAACAAACTAAACGAAGAACTGAAACCTTCTCGCCGGCGAGAGGCTGCGGTCCGCCACACCTCCAAGGCCCCAAGGCCACCGAAGGCGGAGCGGACCAGCAGCGTCGCCGGCGAGAGGGACGAAACCCTAGATGGGTTTTAGAGCCGCCTCCTGATCGCCTTGCTGTATGTTCTCTGAACCGTTTCGGTGGATCATGTGCCGTCAAACTCAATGTTGTAGGCTGATTGGATAGAGAAGGCCATTGTTGGTCCATTTCCAAGTCAAGGAATCCCTCACACCATCCTGCAGCATGACAGGTTGAACCGCTTCCCATAAGACATTGAACTGGACAATTGTGTGTGCAGCCATATCACGCTTAAAATGCACGGTCCATCTAGTATCAGCAAGAACCTCTTTAACCGTTAGGGATCTCTTGGCACACACAATAAAAAGCTCAGTGAAGGCAATACAAAAAGGTCTGTCGAGCCGCGTCATACTAGAAACTTGCCGTTGCGCCATCTTCAAGGGAAATAGACACCTAGGCTTGGAAGAGCTGTTGAACTTGATAAATAGCAGTGTAATTAAAAACTGAGAAAGTATACATATCGATGTAATTAACCTTTTAAGAGAGGAATAGCAAGATGAGCACTTGGTGACATCGTGTTGAATTAGCTAAAGAATCCTCCTATTTTGGTTGGGCGTGTAGCGGAATTCTAAGTGTGGACGTGTCACAGTCAGTATTCCAACAGGAAATCAATGGAGGGCATTGTCTCCTTCCTTGGTCCAGGGTGTGTATGCCTGTGCAGTGCGGTGGCCTGGGCGTGCTCAATCTGAAGTACTTTGGCTGCGCTCTCCGTTGTCGCTGGCCGTGGCTCAGATGGGCAAGCTCGCCTAGACCATGGACTCTCATCCCGCTGCCCGATGACAGGGACGCTGCTCAGTATTCCAATGGGTATAGCAAGATGGTGCATTCTCCAGCGTCAGGTATTCAAGGTTGACTTGTCCCGTGCTGAAAAATTCCGTGTCTGTGTTGCAGAGACATATTTTGTGTCTGTGTGTGTTGCGGACGTGCAATGCCGTTCCAATGAAGTCCCATTGCCATCCTTAGGGCATCTTCAGCGGCGCGACGCAAACGGACACTAAGCAACTATTTGCGTCTGTCCGGCCCGAAAATGCGTCTGGTACCACCTCCTGCGGGGCGACGCATAGTGACCGGGTATCCGCGCCAACGCAAACCTGGCCCAAATATGCGTCAGGTTTGCGTCTCCATGGACGCTGCACGGACGCAGCGGTCGTCCGCCCGGCCCTCGCACGGGCCCGCCTGGCAGGGACACAGCTGCTTCGTCTTCCGTGGTATTACTTACGAGCGGTGCGTTGCAGCCTTTTCAGGGCCGCGTTAATGGCGCGCCTCGGCTTCCGCGAGCGTGCGCAGCTGGGCGGCGTCGCAGTGGCAGGACATTGAAGGCGATATGGTTTCCGAGCCTCTTAAAGAGACGCTGCCGACGCCCATTTCCCCCACCACACCATTGGCAGAGCCAATAGAATCCACCCCACCGACGCCATGGGGATGAAATGCTGGCCCTTCCGCAAGACCAAGAACGACCACGAGGCTAGCGGCTCGCGGTCCGGCAAGGAGCCACGGATCGGGCGGTACGTCCGCATCGACTTCGCGCGCCGCCTTTCAGAGGAAAACCGGCCGGTGCCATGGCCGGACGCAAACCTGCCTGGAGGAGGCTGGTACCTCAACTCCAGGCGCGTGCCGGTACACCCAGTGCCGCGCGAGGGCCGAGAGCGCTGGGACGAGGTGCGCCGCCGCCGAGCCATCTTGCCGCCGGATCTCCAACCAGATCAGGCGTACGCGCTCAACTCCTACAACTGGATCTCCTTCGCAACGTGGGAGTTCGACGCGCGCCGCCGCGCTGGCTACCTCGGGGATGTCGAGTTCTTCGACCGCAAGATCGCCGCGGAAGAAGAGGAGAACGACCAGGAGGACGCGGACGATGACAAGGACGAGGACGAGGCCGAGGCCGAGGACGAGGACGAGCAGGTCGAGCGCGAAAAGTACGACCACGACGACGGCGGGCCGGTGTGGGATCCGGAGACCCAGCCGCCCGACATTACCGAGGAGGAGGCCATTGCCATGGCACTGGCCAATAGCGAGCGCGACGAGCTCAACAAGCTCGCTTTGTGGGACGGCCTCGCAATCCAGCTCCGCGAGTCCGTGCTACTGCAGGGTAGGCCCGCGACTCCTCCGGCCACGCCGACGTGTTCCAGCGACCGCGCTCCGGCTGCTGCTACGGCCTGGGATCCCTGGCCACCTTCACCATGTCAACACCCGGATTTTTAAGTCCAGATGCCTATTATGCCGTACATCGCAATCCCAGGAATATTGTTTTTGCGAGACATAATAGATTGATATCACAACACATCATTCATTACATACCATAATCGTCTTACAAATAGAGGATCACATGATCCAGTCTTACAACATAGGGGATCTAAGGATCCAATTACAAAACACATAGCGGAAGCGAAGTAGCGGTCGTGGTCCATCTGTTCCACATGCAACTGTTGACGTTAGAAGTAGTCCTAGTTATCGTAGACGTCTTGCTGTCCATCCTCCTGGTACTGGTTCTCCTCTTCATAGTCTGGCCATTCGAATAGCCAGGGACAAAGCCATGAGTACTTTAAAGTACTCGCAAACTAATACTAGTGACAAGGTATTAACTTGTCAATGCCTACGTATTGTAGACTAGGGTTTCGTTGGATGTAGAGGGCAAGTAGATCTCGAAGGTTTCAGCCGAAAAGTACTCGACGATTATGAAACTAGGGTTACGTTGACAATAGATTCCCTCCTCTCTTTGTCCCTCGACTCCCCCTTATATAGGAGGTGGAACCGAGGGTTTCGTAATATACAAGTTACAGAGTCCGGGAGGGTTTCTAACCTGTCCCGCAAGATTACAAGTTATACTTCCTAATACAATTCTAGCTTTCCTTACTATCATCTTGGGCTTCCGAATCCTCTTATTCTTCGAGTCATGGGCCTTCAGCAAACCCTGGGTACTATCTTCGGCAGGCCCATTGGGGATGCCTATGTCAGTAGCCCCCCGAGATTTTGCTTGAATCGAAGAGTCAGGGAAAATCTCCAACTTTAATCATTCAGTACATCTGCCAAATTTATCACATATCTTTAGATATGCAATTCTATATTGTACAGGGATAATGGTAGTTGGGGCTAGTTCATCTGACGGATCAGGTACTAGTTAACTGCTCTAGTGGCAATCCGCAAAAACCTACTTCAAGATCACGTCCCTGGACATGATCTCGGGTTACTGGTGTAAACTTCGACAGGTCTTACCATTCTGTCGAGTCTCAGTCATATTTTATCGGGTACCTAACGCGTCCGTTAGGATTTTTCTTCGTATCTGTTGATACGGAAAAAAGTAGCAAACCGACGTTAGAGACGGCGCCACGCCGCTCAGAACGGATCTGGGGTCTTACCTTCGCAAAGTTTTGCGGCATTCAGAGTTTATTCGCTACTTTGGCGCTCTGAGAATATATTGTCGAGTGCTTTTTTGGCTGTTGGAATAGCACATTTTATTGAGTCAACTGACAAGGTATCAACTCGTCAATGCCTATGGATTGTAGGCTAGGGTTTAGTTGGAAGTAGAGGGTAAGTAGATCTCGAAGGTTTCAGCCGAAAAGTACTCGACGATTATGAAAACTAGGGTTCGCAGACAATGATTCGATTGATTCGTCGTCCCTCGACTCCCCCTTTATATAGGAGGTGGAGCCGAGGGATTCGTGCTATACAAGTTTACAGAGTCCGGGACGGTTTCTAACTCATCCCGCCAGATTACAAATAACACTTCCTATTACAACTCTATCTTTTCCTTAAATACATCTTGGGCTCTCGAATCTTCTTATTCTTCGGGTAATGGGCCTTCAGTAAACCCCGGGTACTATATTCGGCAGGCCCATTTGGGATGCCTATGTCATCAACGGATGACTTGTTTTGCCTTCCCGATGGGAGTATATGTAGAGTTATTTAGATAACTCGAAATATGCTCACTTCTTCTTTTTTCTTCTTTTTCTTTCTTTCTTATAATTTCATCGGGCACGCGAACAGCGTTCCCGATGGGAGTAGCCCCCGAGGCTACAGTCAAGGACTTGTACTTGGTTGTAGGCTCAACAAATTAGTACCTCATGTCGCTATATTGTTTATTCTTTCTCGAGCTTTCCATATCTATCGGGTGCGCGACTGATGACCCACAAGTATAGGGGGTGTATCGTAGTACTTTCGATAAATAAGAGTGTCGAACCCAACGAGGAGCAGAAGGTGTTGACAAGCAGTTTCGATGAAGGATTCACTGTAAATGCTCACAGACAAGTATTCAGGGGGTTTTGATGTAGCAGATAAATAAAGTACGAGTAAGTAAAATGCGTGAGAAATAATTGCAGCGAGTGGCCCAATCCTTTTTAGCACAAAGGACAAGCCGGTTTGTTTACTTATAATGACCAAACGTTCCTGAGGACACACGGGAATTTAGTCTAGTGCTTTCGCTTCATACAGCTGATTAATCTTCATTGTTTTGATAAGTGTTGTGTGGGTGAACCTATGCTAATGCACCGCCCTTCCTAGGACTAATACATACTTGTGATTATACCCCTTGCAAGCATCTGCAAATACAAGAAAGTAATTAAGATAAATCTAACCACAGCCTTAAACTCTGAGATCCTGCTATCCCTCCTGCATCGATATACCAACGGGGGTTTAGGTTTCTGTCACTCCAACAACCCCGCAATTGGCAAACGAGTACAAGATGTACTCCCCTAGGCCCATAAAGGTGAAATATCATGTAGTCGACGTTCACATGACACCACTAGAAGAATAACACCACAACTTAAATATCATAACATTGAATATTACTCAACCATAATTCACTACTAACATTTAGACTTCACCCATGTCCTCAAGAACTAAACGAACTACTCACGAGACTTCATATGGAACATGATCAGAGGTGATATGATGATGAATAACAATCTGAACATAAACCTTGGTTCAACGGTTTCACTCAATAGCATCAATAACAAGTAGAAATCAACACCGGGAGAGTTTCCCCTATCAAACAATCAAGATCCAACCCGAATTGTTACAGCGGTGACGAGGTGCAGCGGTGGAGATGGCGGTGATGATGATGGAGATGATGATGATGGTGATGGAGATGATGTCCGGCTCGATGACGGTGACGATGGCGTCGATTTCCCCCTCCGGGAGGGAATTTCCCCGGCGGATTCCTGCCCGCCGGAGAGCTCTTTTCTCTCTGGTGTTCTCCGCCCCGCAGAGGCGGCTGTGACTATTCGCGACTATCCTCTGGAGCTTAGGTTTTCGGGGCGAAGAAGTACGCGAAAGAGAGGCGGCCAGAGGGGCTGTGGGCCCCCTCCTCACAGGGCGGCGCGGCCAGGGCAGGGCCCGCGCCGGCCTATGAGGTGGGCCCATGGCGGCCCTCCTCGGCTCCCCCTTCTGGCTCCCTTCGTCTTCTGGAAAAATAGGATTTTTCGTATAATTTCCGTCAATTGCTGATCTTCCGAAATATTGCATTCTGACGGTGCTTTTTCCAGCAGAATCCTGACTCCGGTGCGCGATTCTCCAATAATCATGAAACATGCAAAATAGATGAAATAACATAAGTATCATCTCTAAATATGAAATATATCAATGAATAACAGTAAATTATGATATAAAATAGTGATGCAAAATGGACGTATCAACTCCACCCAAGCTTAGACTTCGCTTGTCCCCAAGCGAAACTGAGCTCAGTAAACAAGACCACATGTTTATGGAGTGAAGAGTCGATAAATAAAATACGGACAAGAAGCATCATATTAATTCACACAAGACATTCTAGTGAACAACTTCCTCATATAATTCAACTTGAAGCAAGTAAAAGGAAATCACAAGTAAAGGTGCATAGGAAATCATAATTGGTGATGGCAAACTTCGTTCTTGGTCAAAGAACAGTTAACAGATTATACTTATCTATCGAGCGGAGCTCTTATATTAAAGCTTTTATAGCACAACTTGCATACTCAATCATAATAATCTCTTCATAATCATTGATAATCTTCAAAGCTATATTCATCAGATAAAACTTGTACTAAACAAGGAAGAATAAAATGCATGACTAAATAAATCACAATATAGATGGTTGGATCACAACAACTCAATTGCTTGCTCAAGATGGAGGGAAATAGGTTTACTGACTCAACATAAAGTAAAAGATAGGCCCTTCGCAGAGGGAAGCATGGATTGAATCATGTGCTAGAGCTTTTCAAGTTTTGAAATCATATAGAGAGCATAAAAGTAAAGTTTTGAGGGGTGTTTGTTGTTGTCAACGACTGGTAGTGGGTACTCTAACCCCCTTGCCAGACAAACTCTCAAAGAGCGGCTCCCATAAAGTTTTATTTTTGGTTGACACTCCTTCCAACCTTTGCTTTCACAAACCATGGCTAACCGAATCCTCGGGTGCCTGCCAGCAATCTCATACCATGAAGGAGCGTCTTTTTATTTTAGTTTTATTTAGATGACACTCCTCCCCACATTTGCTTTCTCAAGCCATGGCTAACCGAATCCTCGGGTGCCGTCCAATCAATCACATACCATGGAGGAGTGTCTATTTGTAAAATTACAAAAGTTAATTAACTTGGGACTGGGAACCCCATTGCCAGCTCTTTTTGCAAAGTTATTGGATAAGTCGATGAAGCCACTAGTCCATTGGTGAAAGTTGCCCAACAAGATTGAAAGATAAACACCACATACTTTCTCATGAGCTATAGAACATTGACACAAATAAGGAGTAATAAAGTTTTGAATTGTTTAAAGGTAGCACATGAAGTATTTACTTGGAGTGGCAGGAAATACCACATAATAGCTAGTTATTGTGGACACACATGGCATGGGTTTTGGTTTAAAGATTTGGATGCACGAGAAGCATTACTTCTCAGTACAGGTCTTTGGCTAGCAAGGTTGATTAGCAAGCATAAGAGTTGAGGTAAACAAACAAATATACATGTGATAGAAACAATCATGCATCTTACTTGTAAGCACACACAATTTTAACTTCAGAACACCAAGCTCATAATTAATCAAGAAAGTAGTAAAATGAACTAACATATCTACATGTATTTCTTCTCTATTCTTCTTAAACTCAAAGTGTTGTTGCTATTGACCAATGCTAAGTTTGCCAAAACCAAATAGATTTACTCAATGCTCCCAAAGTGATGCCAATACTAACAACAAGATCAATCACATAATAGAGATTGCAAACTAAAATAAGATGTGCAATATGTAAATGATAAAACTTCTCATTAATATTCCATAACGATAACTCACACCAAGGGATACATAGATAACCAACTAAAGAGAGATACTTCCATACCACAACACATCTTATATGATAACTTCCCTACTCATGATATGACACTACTTGATAATAAGAAGGTAAAAGATAGTGATGATGTGATACCGCGGCACTCCCCCAAGCTTGGAACAAACCAAGGGGATGCCAACACCGATGGTGAATTACTCCTTTGGTGGTGATGGTGATGGTCCGTTCCTGCGATCCTTAAGGATATCCTTCAGCTTCAGCTTCTCAGTGCACGGTATTGATCACAAAACTCATCGGTAACCCGTAATGCTTCTTCCTCACAAGGGAAAGAGTCGAGGCTAAGAGCAGGCGGAAGAGGTCCCTGCAAGTTATGAGAAAAAGAACGTCCAGTGTTAACCGATCCCACCAATATTGGCTTACTCCCCATAGTTTGCCGCTTCCTTTTCATTGATGACGTCTCCTTCACTTCCTCTTTGAATTCTTCTTTCAGCTCGAAACCTTGAATATCTTCCTCCATAGGCTCCTTGTCTTTGTTGTTGGAGACCATGGTGCTTCTAGATTGAAAATAGATCCTGGCAGAAACAGCTCGAAACAAAACACGTCGAGAAAACGATATACGGACCTCCAGGGGTCCGGGGGATTATATAGCAATAATTTTTACGACAGAAGGAAAGTACCAAGTCGAACAAGAGTCGGAGAGGGACAACGAGGCGGTGTCCTCATAGGGCGGCGCGGCCAGGCTGGGGCCGCGCCGGCCTATGGGGGCATGCCCTCGTGCGTCTCCTCCACTCCGTTTCGATCTCGTAATTTTTCGTATTTTCCAAAAACAGCAAAAACATTGTTCGGAAAGTAAATCACGGACTTTTTATTACCAGTACTGTTACCTATTCAAAGTCGAACTCTGCAGAACTGGCCATTTGACCTTTGATGAAAGCTTCCGGAGTTACCACTTGAATAACATCAACATCTTCATTATAAGAATCTCCAGAGATATAATGCTTGAGTCTTTGTCCATTAACTACTTGTGTGCCATCACCTTGCAGAGAGCTAATTTTAATTGCCCCTGAACGATACACCTCCACAATAACATATGGTCCTTCCCACTTTGAGAGCAATTTCCCTGCAAAGAATCTGAGACGAGACCGATACAATAGGACTTTATCACCAACATTAAATTCTCTTTTGATAATTCTTCTATCATGCCATTTCTTAACTTTCTCCTTAAAGAGTTTAGCATTTTCATATGCTTCACTTCTCCATTCATCTAAAGAACTCAATTGTAGCAATCTCTTCTTACCGGCAAGTTTAGGATCTTTATTTAGTTCTCTTACAACCAATAAGCTTTGTGCTCTAATTCTAAAGGTAAATGACAAGCTTTCCCATAAACCATTTTATAAGGCGACATACCCATAGGATTTTTATAAGCAGTTCTATAAGCCCATAATGCGTCCTTCAATTTAATAGCCCAATTCTTTCTAGATTTATTAACAGTCTTTCCCAAAATAGATTTAATCTCTGTATTTGATAATTCTACTTGCCCGCTAGTTTGAGGATGATAAGCGGAAGCAATTATATGATTAATACCATACTTAGCAAGAGTTTTTCTAAAACCTCCATGAATAAAATGAGAACCTCCATCAGTCATAATATATCTAGGTACTCCAAATCTAGGAAAAATAATATCTAAAAGCATTTTTAAAGAAGTCTCACCATCAGCACTTTTTGTGGGTATGGCTTCCACCCATTTAGTAACATAATCAACAGCGACAAGTATATGAGTGTTACCTTCTGAAGAAGGGAAAGGACCCATGAAGTCAAATCCCCAACAATCGAATGGTTCAATAACAAGAGTATAATTCATAGGCATTTCATTGCGTCTGGAGATATTACCAACCCTTTGACATTCATCACAAGATAAAATAAACTTCCTTGCATCTTTGAAGAGAGTTGGCCAATAAAAACCTGATTGTAGAACCTTTTGTGCAGTTCTATCTCCGGCGTGATGTCCTCCATAAGCACTACCATGACATTTACTCAATATCTCTTGTTGTTCATATTCAGGAACACATCTTCGCATAATACCATCTACTCCTTCTTTATATAGGTGTGGGTCATCCCAAAAATAATGCCTCAAGTCATAAAAGAATTTTCTCCTTTGCTGAGCTGAAAAGGTTGGAGGCAAGTACTTGGAAACAATAAAGTTAGCATAATCAGCGTACCAAGGGCTATCTCGCGAGTTCACCTTTATTACAGCCAATTGTTCATTTGGAAAACTATCATTAACAGGAACAGGATCATAAGTAATATTTTCCAATCTAGATAAATTATCAGCAACAGGATTATCAGCACCTTTCCTATCTATAATATGTAAATCAAATTCTTGCAAAAGAAGTACCCATCTAATAAGCCTTGGCTTAGCATCTTTCTTTGTCATAAGGTATCTAATTGCAGCATGATCAGTATGAATCGTGACTTTTGAATCAACAATATAGGGTCTAAACTTGTCACAAGCAAAGACTACAACTAACAATTCTTTTTCAGTTGTAGCATAATTTCTTTGAGCAGCATCAAGAGTCTTGCTAGCATAATGAATAACATTTAATTTTTTATCTACTCGCTGTCCAAGAACAGCGCCTACAGCAAAATCACTAGCATCACACATAATTTCAAAAGGTAAGTTCCAATCAGGAGGTTCAACTACAGGAGCAGTTGTTAAGGCTTTCTTTAGAGTTTCAAAAGCTTCCTTATAATCATCATCAAAAACAAAAGGTACATCTTTTTGAAGAAGATTAGTAAGAGGCTTTGAAATCTTGGAGAAATCTTTAATAAATCTCCTATAAAACCCAGCATGACCGAGAACACTACGAATACCTTTAACATCCCTCGGATAGGGCATCTTCTCAATTGATTCAACTTTAGCTCTATCAACTTCAATACCTCTCTCGGAAATGTTATGTCCCAATACAATTCCTTCATTAACCATAAAGTGGCATTTCTCCCAATTGAGAACAAGGTTAGTTTCTTCACATCTCTGCAAAACTTTATCGAGGTTTCGCAAGCAATTATCAAAAGAATTCCCATAGACAGAAAAATCATCCATGAATACCTCTACAATACTCTCGCAAAAGCCATGAAAAATAGCAGACATGCATCTTTGAAAAGTAGCAGGAGCATTACATAAACCAAAAGGCATACGTCTATAAGCATAAGTTCCATAGGGACAAGTGAAAGTGGTTTTCTCTTGATCTTTAGTTTTAACAGCAATTTGTGAAAACCCAGAATAACCATCAACAAAGCAAAAATGAGTATTTTTAGACAACCTCTCTAACATTTGATCAATAAAGGGTAAAGGGTAATGATCTTTCTTAGTAACCTTATTAACTTTTCGATAATCAATGCACATTCTATACCCTACAACTACTCTTTGAGGGATGAGCTCATCATTATCATTAGGCACAACAGTCATTCCTCCTTTCTTAGGAACACAATGCACAGGACTAACCCATCTACTATCAGCAATAGGATATATAATACCAGCTTCAAGAAGTTTTAATACCTCATTCCTTACCACATCCTTCATCTTCGGAATTAGACGACGCTGATGTTCAACAACAGGCTTTGCATCATCTTCCATATTGATAGCATGTTGGCAAATAGAGGGAGAAATCCCCTTCAAATCATCAAGAGTGTAGCCAATAGCTCCTCGGTGTTTCTTCAATATTTCCAATAACCTTTCTTCCTCAATCTCTGAAAGCTTAGAACTAATAATAACAGGATATATTTTCTTATCATCAATATGAGCATATTTAAGATTATCAGGCAATGGTTTTAAATCAAAAACAGGATCTTCCTTTGGTGGTGGTGGTGTACCTAAATCTTCAACTGGCAAGTCATGTTTAAGAATAGGTTGACGAAGGAAAATTTCATCAAGCTCATTTCTCTCTTCCCTAAAGACTTCGCTCTCACTATTCTCCAAATGTTGCTGCAAAGAATTATTAGGAGCAAGAGCAATAGATGCACACTGTTCAACTCTAAAATCATTATTAGGCGAATCAGCTTTATAAGGGGTTTTGGCAAATTTAGAGAAATTAAACTCATAAGATTCACCAGCAAATTTAGTCAAAATTTTCTCCTTCTTGCAATCTATAACAGCTCCACAAGTATTTAGAAAAGGTCTACCAAAAATGATAGGACAATACTTACTAGCAGCAGAACCAAGTACCAAAAAGTCAGCAAGATATTTAATCTTACCACATAAAACTTCCACATCTCGAACAATACCAATTGGAGAGATAGTTTCTCTATTAGCTAGCCGAATAACCACATCAATATCTTCAAGTTCACAAGAACCAATTTTGTGCATAATCTCCTTGTAAAGCTCATAAGGAATAGCACTAATACTTGCACCAATATCACATAAACCATAATAACAATGATCACCAATTCTAACAGATAGCATAGGAACGCTAGTTTTTCTAGACTTATTAGGATGCGAAACAATATTAGAAGCATCTTCACAGAAAATAATATGACTATCTTCCACATTTTCAGTCACAAGATCTTTAACTATTGCAATAGCAGGTTCAACTTTTATTTGTTCTTCAGGTTCTATAGGTTTCTTTTCACTTTTATTAACCGCACTATTTATAACAGAGTACTCCTTCATTTTAGCAGGGAAAGGAGTTTTTTCAATATAAGCTTCAGGAATAACATGATCAACAGTTTCAATTACTACACATTTGTTTATAGATGAATCAATTTTATCTTTATATGGTTCATGATACTTATCAAAATTCTTCTTAGGCAATTCATAATGAGAGGCAAAGGCTCTATAAAGATTTGCAACAACTTGAGAATCAAGACCATAAGTAGCACTCATATTACGAAATTTATCAGTATCCATAAAAGCTTCAATGCATTTATAATCATAATTTATACCTGACTCTCTATCTTTGTCGTTCTCCCATCCTTCAGTATTCTCCTGAATCCGATTTAGAAGGTCCCTTTTAAACTCTTCTTTGTTGCGTGTAAATGATCCAGAACAAGAAGTATCCAGCAAGGTCTTGTCTTGAAAAGAAAGTCTTGCATAGAAATTATCAATAATAATATTACCAGGAAGCTCATGAATGGGGCATTTGAGCATTAAAGACTTCAATCTCCCCCATGCTTGGGCAATACTCTCTCCATCATGAGGCCAGAAATTATATATGCGGTTCCGATCTCTGTGAATTTCACTTGGAGGATAGAATTTAGAATAAAATAAGGGCACAATGTCCTCCCAATCAAGAGAATCACCATTCTTCAGCAATTTATACCAATGCGCCGCTTTACCAGACAGCGATATAGAGAATAGTTTCTTTCTAACTTCATCCATAGCAATACCTGCACATTTGAATAACCCGCATAATTCATGTAAAAACAGTAAATGATCACCAGGATGGACAGTTCCATCCCCTTCATAGCGGTTATCCATAACACGTTCAATAATTTTCATAGGTATTTATATGGTATTACTTCCTCACCTGGCGCCTCATCCACTACCGTTGCAGTAGTAGTAGATTTCCCAAATAGAAATTCAAGAGAAGATCTCTCCACAATGACTTATAGTAGCAGGCAGAAATAAAATCAGCACAAACAGTAAAGGTTTTCCTTACCAATTCCACTTACCAATAGCGCTTCACTCCCCGGCAACGGCGCCAGAAAATAGTCTTGATGACCCACAAGTATAGGGGGTGTATCGTAGTACTTTCGATAAATAAGAGTGTCGAACCCAACGAGGAGCAGAAGGTGTTGACAAGCAGTTTCGATGAAGGATTCACTGTAAATGCTCACAGACAAGTATTCAGGGGGTTTTGATGTAGTAGATAAATAAAGTACGAGTAAGTAAAATGCGAGAGAACTAATTGCAGCGAGTGGCCCAATCCTTTTTAGCACAAAGGACAAGCCGGTTTGTTTACTTATAATGACCAAATGTTCCTGAGGACACACGGGAATTTAGTCTAGTGCTTTCGCTTCATACAGCTGATTAATCTTCATTGTTTTGATAAGTGTTGTGTGAGTGAACCTATGCTAATGCACCGCCCTTCCTAGGACTAATACATACTTGTGATTATACCCCTTGCAAGCATCCGCAAATACAAGAAAGTAATTATGATAAATCTAACCACAGCCTTAAACTCTGAGATCCTGCTATCCCTCCTGCATCGATATACCAACGGGGGTTTAGGTTTTTGTCACTCCGGCAACCCCGCAATTGGCAAACGAGTACAAGATGTACTCCCCTAGGCCCATAAAGGTGAAGTATCATGTAGTCGACGTTCACATGACACCACTAGAAGAATAACACCACAACTTAAATATCATAACATTGAATATTACTCAACCATAATTCACTACTAACATTTAGACTTCACCCATGTCCTCAAGAACTAAACGAACTACTCACGAGACATCATATGGAACATGATCAGAGGTGATATGATGATGAATAACAATCTGAACATAAACCTTGGTTCAACGGTTTCACTCAATAGCATCAATAACAAGTAGAAATCAACACCGGGAGAGTTTCCCATATCAAACAATCAAGATCCAACCCGAATTGTTACAGCGGTGACGAGGTGCAGCGGTGGAGATGGCGGTGATGATGATGGAGATGATGATGATGGTGATGGAGATGATGTCCGGCTCGATGACAGTGACGATGGCGTCGATTTCCCCCTCCGGGAGGGAATTTCCCCGGCGGATTCCTGCCCGCCGGAGAGCTCTTTTCTCTCTGGTGTTCTCCGCCCCACAGAGGCGGCTGTGACTATTCGCGACTATCCTCTGGAGCTTAGGTTTTCGGGGCGAAGAAGTACGCGAAAGAGAGGCGGCCAGAGGGGGCTGTGGGCCCCCTCCTCACAGGGCGGCGCGACCAGGGCAGGGCCCGCGCCGGCCTATGAGGTGGGCCCATGGCGGCCCTCCTCGGCTCCCCCTTCTGGCTCCCTTCGTCTTCTGGAAAAATAGGATTTTTCGTATAATTTCCGTCAATTGCTGATCTTCCGAAATATTGCATTCTGACGGTGCTTTTTCCAGCAGAATCCTGACTCCGGTGCGCGATTCTCCAATAATCATGAAACATGCAAAATAGATGAAATAACATAAGTATCATCTCTAAATATGAAATATATCAATGAATAACAGTAAATTATGATATAAAATAGTGATGCAAAATGGACGTATCAGCGACCAGCGCTCCCGATGGGAGTAGCCCCCGAGGCTATGAACTTGTATTTGATCATAGGCTCTCGCCAGTTCTATTTTGTCATACTTGAATATTTCTTTTTTCCAAAGTAGCCCCCGAGCATTTGGGCAAAAACTTGTATTTGATTAAAGGCTCCCGAAATAATCAATAATCTTCTGCTGTCGACATTCTTATCAAGCTTCATAGTCGAGTTTTTCTCTTGCCAAGGTGACATCATTGCTGATGATAGCCACGATCACTGTATCGGGAAAACGCGAGAACTGCTCTCTCTCTCTGTCTCATGGGCCCAAATTTCCTATCAAGTTGACACGTCGTGCAATTGGGGGACACACGTCCTCCACTTTCCCTGGCGCACGTACTATAGCTCATGTTCTTTCTCGTCTGAATGAAATTACTTTTTACCCCTTGTCCGCGTGTACACCATCTATTCCACAATCTCTTCATCCAAAGGTGCGTCGTTTCACCGCACCTCTATTTAAGGTCTTCGTCTTCCTCCGTCAATACTTTCACTCGCGCCGCACCTCTGTTCTTCTTCTGTAAAAAATTCTCCACTGCTCCCATTGCCTTTTGCGCTCAACCATGCTCGCACCTTTCTCCTCCACTCTATTTGATGCCACCACGCGCGCGGCTCACCAGGCATAGCACTCTAGAATCCAAGATGGCCGCCGAAGATCTGGAGTGGGAGATATCCAAGATCTCCAACCAGTATATGAACCTACTGAAGAAGCTGGGGTTCACCAAGAAGGAGAATGCGCTGCGCTTCCCCAAGGAGGAGAGCTATCCATCGCCTCCAATGGAGTACCGGGTCAGTTTCGTTGACCATCTCATCCGCGGTCTTTCTCCCCCTATCCACGAGTTTCTTTGAGGTCTTCTTTTTGTCTATGGGCTTCAGCTGCATCAGTTGACGCCCAATTCTATCCTGCACGTGTCAATTTTTATCACATTGTGTGAATGCTTCCTCGGAGTCCAACCTAATTGGGCTTTGTGGAAGCGCATCTTCTGCCTCCGCCGTAATGGCTCCCACGGCGTCGCCTATAACATCGGCGGCGTTGTTATCTGTGTTCGTTCTGATGTCGAGTACTTCGACGTCAAATTCCCCGACTCTATCCAAGGGTGGCGCAAGAGATGGCTCTATGTACACGAGGAGAGCTCTGATTCAGTGGAGTACAACATTGCTCCTTTTGATGGAAGAGCCAAGATTATTTGCCGCCGATCCTGGGACGCTGAAGCTACCGAAGAAGAGAAATCGGCGACAGGGGCGCTGATGACTCGCATCCATGAGCTCTAGAACACCCGTGGCAAGGAATTGTCGGGTATCCAAATCACAGCCTACTTCCTTAGGATTAGAGTGCAGCCTCTGCAAGCTCGCAAAAATCCCCTTTGGATGTATGCTGGTGATGAAGATGTTGAGATGCTCTCCAAGGACCTTCCTGTGAAGGACTTGGAGAAGTTGATCCGAAGAATTTCAAAGCTTAACAAGAAGGACACCATTCCATCTTCTTGCCGCGTTAAGCCATTTATTAGCACCAATCCCCTTCCCGAGGTAATTTTTCCTCCTGACTATTATATTATCTTCTCGAGTTTTTGGTATCTGTCGACTACTATTTTGCTAGCGCCTTTTTTGTATAACTTTTTGTCAACACTCTTTGTTTTTCGCAGAACCACCATGTTCTAGCTTCTCTTCCTCCCCTTCCCGAAGGTGGGGAAGTCGAAGAACGGGCCGTTGTCACCGACGACAACCAGGGTACTTCTCGCCCTGATAGTGAAGTCGCGGGTTCCCAAAAATCTGCGGCTTCTTCTGAAAAAGAGATTGAAACTGAGGCTACCGCCTCGACACGCTCTTCTCTCCCAGCTGCTTCTCCGAAGAACAAGAGGAAGAGGGACGAGGTTGTCGATTCTGGCACCTCCAAAGCCGGTGCTGCACGTGCCGGAGAAACTGCGCCTGATGTTGGAAAGAGAGCTTTCAATCCTTACGAGGATGCTCTTGTCAGCTCGTAAGTTCTTGGTGCACTATATTTGTTTGTTCTCGATAACTTTCTCTTTTGTTTCTTATCTTGTCGCTTTCATTTTGTAGGGGCAACGAAGATGAGAATCCCGTACTTTAGTTGTATCCGAAGCTCAGCCTGATGGGGGCGAAACTTCGCCTCCTCAACAAAACACGGAGCATCCAACACCAGTTGAGAGCCCCCGAGCCTCTTCACCAAAGAGAGCGAGGGTAGAACCAGCCAAGGAGCCTATCTTGTTTCCTGGTGGCTCTACGACACCTTCATTGGATGACGTAAGTTTTTCACTATCCCTTTTTTTATGTTCTGAGTTTTTCAGTACTTTCAGCTCTCCATTGTTTCTTTGCGAAGTGTTGTCGAGTTTTTATTGGCTATATTGATTTCTCTTTTCTTTTGGTCCTCTCTTCAGCCTTTAAAGATGGAATTTATCCATCTTGGTACCCAATTCGTCGGGTACCGTGACTCTACCAAGAGACTTGAAGGTACTATTTTTATCCGTCTTCTATTTTTATTCGTCGGGTACCCATTTTTTTTGTCATAACATTTTACTGTCGTTTATTTTACCAGAAAATCTTGCGGAGTCCAACAAGCGTGCTGACGCTCTTGCTATCAAGTTGGAGCAAAGCGAAAAAGCTCGCAAGAAAGCTGAATCAGATGCTGCCACCGTCGAAGATCTTCAAAAAAGACTTCATGACACGGAAACTTCTTTGAGCGAAAATATAGCTCAGCAATCTGATCGGGAAACAGAAATCCTCACTCGCTTGGAGTCGCAGAGTCGATGTTTTGTTAGTAAGTGCTCAGATCCTTGGTGTTTCCTTGTATCATCTTTGTTTCCTTTTTTGTTTGACCAACTCTTTTTACTTTATTCAGGGAGAACAGATCAAGAGTATGAGCTGGACAACCCTGAAGGTGACCAACTCCTTGACGCGCTTTCTCTTCTCGAGATCCACGGCGATGAGGCCCGCGAAGGCCTTACTGAAGCTAAGATCGGCCTGTCGCGGCTTTTCCCATACTTCTTCAAGAAGAAGGAGGCACCCGCGACTTTTAGCGCTCTCGCCAAATGCTTCAATTCTCAAGAAGACCTTGGACTCCAACTTCACCAAGAAGGGTTGAAAGTTGGTGTTGAAGGTACAATTGCCTTGGTTGATGACAGCCAGCAAGAAGTTGACTGGGCAAGAGTTGGCAACACGGAGGAGATGGAGACAAAGAGGTGGCAGTCGCTGATTAAAGCTGCCAAGCCTAACTCGAAGAAGATCCTCGCCTACCTCGGATACAATCCGACTCCTGCTCCCAGTTCGTCGAAGCCGGAGGTCAAGTAGACCACCTCGTCTTCTTTTTTAGTTTTCACTCTCTTTTGATATTGTCGCCCTGGTAATTTTGGTGGCAACTGCTTCAGTAGTTCACTAGGGACTCTTCTTTTGTAATAGCCATGTACATACTTCGAGAATCAATGGAAATCTATCTTTGCTTGATGATTGATGTCGAAACTTTATTTTTCAGTTGATTTTTGACAACTATAATGCAACTCCTCGCCCTTCCGATGTGTTTCCTACTTCGTCCTATGTGAAGAAGACATCTATTGCTGTCGAACTTATTGAAAATTCATCGAGTAAGGGTTCGGCACAAGACTTGGAAGAACTTCGCCAACAACTCCAATCTATGAAGAAACAATCACTTATGATAATGGAGCAGTCTCGAAAATCTTCCGAGAGGGAAAAAATTGCACTTCAACAGGCTCAAGATGCCATAGCTGAAAAGGAAACTGCGATTGCTGAGGCTGCTAACGCTTCTCGACGAGAGAATTTCATGCTTGAGCTAATGCTTGATTCCAGCTTGGATATGGCGGGTATACTTCATTCACTTGACCATGGTTATCTGTGTTTTCCATGTTTTTCCTTCCTTTCTAATTCTTCCGCTGACAACAGGTTCTTTTCTGGATACCGCTGCCGTAGATCAACGTGTTGAAGCTCGATCCAATGTGCTTCTCCGACTTGCCGAAGAGCATGGTTCCAACTTTTGGGGCACGCCTGAACGTACCCGCCAAATCGTCAGATTTCAAGATCGTGCGACTTAGGTCCGTGAGTTTCTCGACTTCTGTACAAGGACATTGTCCTTAGTTTACGGCACTATGTTCCCACGCAATGAGATGCCAGAAACTCTTCCTGCTTTGATGGATAAATTTCGAGATGCACCTCGGATTCATGGATTTGTGCGGGCTCAGTTATCTGCCGGCGCCAGGTTTGCTATGATGATGATAAATATCTGCTATCCCAAGTTTGACATGAGTCAAATTGTTACCAAGTGCCTGGCCAAGATGGCGAAAAGGAAAAGGAATGTTGGCAACATTGATGATATTGTAACCCCTGTAGCAGAAGACATGATGGACGAGCTTCTTCGGATGGATGATGAGTTCTTCGTGAAGGGCAGCTATGCTGAACATAGTACCCGTACTGCAAATAATGAGCGGATGACCATAGATGATATACTAGGCAACACTTGAGAATTTAGCGCCTAGGAGTTGTATCTTTGTATGTTGTAAACAATCTATATTGTAAAGTTGCGAAATTTGTTATTTTTCCTTCTCAAGCCCCCGATCGTTTTGGTGGCGATTTTTTTACTATAATGCGAGGTTGACCCAAAGCAGAATAAATTATATTGGGTATACTATATTTGCGGGTGTTAGCCCCCGAGCTTTTTTGCTGATCGCTATTTTGTATCGTCGTTTTATTTTGCGAGGTGTTGTGCACCAAGGCGAAATATTTTGCAGGTTGTATTCGTCGACATTGTATATTATATTGTATCTTCTGGGCGTAAGCCCCCGAGCTTGTCAAAGAAAAAGATATATATCTCTACTATCTTTATTATATTGCAGCACCGCGAGCCCGCCTCATTAAAAACCTTTTCCAGCCCCACTCGGTACCCTGAAAAAGGAAAAGAGTGCGTCTGAAAACTCGCGGGCGTTTCAGTACATTGTAGTTTTTACAGGGAGGACTATATGTCGACTCTAGGCGTAAAAACGCCTGAATTGTGCCACGTTCCAAGGATTTGGCTCCACAACTCCTGACTTCTTGTCCTTTATCCTGTATGCTCCTCCTTCGATTACTTCTGTGACGATGTAAGGGCCAAGCCACGGCGACTCGAGTTTTTCATGGGTTTTCTGATTGAGTCGTAGAACTAAATCTCCAACCTGAAAAGATCTTGGTCGCAAACGTCGATTGTGGTAGTTTTTAGATCCTGCTGGTACTTGGCGACCCGTGATAACACTGTTGGAGATATGCCCAAGAGGCAATAATAAAAGTGGTTATTATATATCTTTATGTTTATGATAAAAGTTTATATATCATGCTATAATTGTATTAACCGAAATATTGATACATGTGTGTTATGTAAACAACAATGAGTCCCTAGTAAGCCTCTTGTATAACTAGCTTGTTGATTAATAGATGATCATCGTTTCATGATCATGAACATTGGATGTTATTAATAACAAGGTTATGTCATTATGTGAATGATATAATGGACACACCCAATTAAGCGTAGCATAATATCACGTCATTAAGTTATTTGCTATAAGCTTTCGATACATAGTTACCTAGTCCTTATGACCATGAGATCATGTAAATCACTTATACCGGAAAGGTACTTTGATTACATCAAACGCCACTGCGTAAATGGGTGGTTATAAAGGTGGGATTAAGTATCCGGAAAGTATGAGTTGAGGCATATGGATCAAACAGTGGGATTTGTCCATCCCGATGATGGATAGATATACTCTGGGCCCTCTCGGTGGAATGTCGTCTAATAGCTTGCAAGCATATGAATGGTTCATAAGAGACCACATACCACGGTACGAGTAAAGAGTACTTGTCATGAGACGAGGTTGAACGAGGTATAGAGATACCGATGATCAAACCTCGGACAAGTAAAATATCGCGTGACAAAGGGAATTGGTATCGTATGTGAATGGTTCATTCGATCACTAAAGTCATCGTTGAATATGTGGGAGCCATTATGGATCTCCAGATCCCGCTATTGGTTATTGGTCGGAGAGAAGTCTCAACCATGTCTACATAGTTCACGAACCATAGGGTGACACACTTAAGGTTTGATGTCGTTTAAGTAGATATGGAATATGGAATGGAGTTCAAAGTTTTGTTCGGAGTCTCGGATGGGATCCAGGACATCACGAGGAGTTCCGGAATGGTCCGGAGAATAAGATTCATATATAGGAAGTCACTTTCCAAGTTTGGAAATGATCCGGTGAATTTATGGAAGGCGGTTTCTAGAATTATCCGGAAATAAATCACTATGGAAGGAGGAGTCCCGGAGGGACTCCACAAACCCTAACCAGCCAACCAAGTGGGAGGGTGGAGTCCATGGTGGACTCCACCTCCTTGGCCGGCCAAGAAAAGGGGAAAGGGGAGAGTCCCTGTCCCTCTAGGTTTCGTCCATAAGGCAGTTTTTCTGTTGGGGTCTTATTCGAAGACTTTGGGCAAACCCTTGGGGTTCCACCTATATAATGAGGAGGAGAGGGAGGGGGCAGCCCATGGCTTGGCTGCACCACCCCTGCCCCCTTGAGGCCGGCGCCCATGGCACCCCCTCTCCCCAAACCCTAGCCTCCCCTCCTCCACATACAAACTCCCGCAGCGCATAGGCGAAGCCCTGCCGGAGTTCTCCACCACCACCGCCACCACGCCGTCGTGCTGCCGGGATTCCAAGGAGGATCTACTACTTCCGCTGCCTGCTGGAACGGGGAGAAGGACGTCGTCATCAACACCGAACGTGTGACCGAGTACGGAGGTGCTGCCCGATCGTGGCACCGTGATCAAGATCTTCTACGCGCTTTTGCAAGCGGCAAGTGATCGTCTACCACAGCAATAAGAGCCTACTCTTATAGGCTTTGGAAATCTTCAAGGGTGAGTCTTGATCATCCCCTCGTTGCTCCCGTCTTCTAGATTGCATCTTGGCTTGGATTGCGTTCTCGCGGTAGGAAATTTTTGTTTTCTATGCAACGAATCCCTACAGTGGTATCAGAGCCGTGTTTATGGATAGATGGTTGCACGAGTAGAACACAATTGTTTTGTGGGCGTTGATGCTTTGTTGTCTTTAGTTCGAGTACTTTGCATCTTTGTGGCATGGTGGGATGAAGCGGCTCGGGCTAACTTTACATGACCGCGTTCATGAGACTTGCTCCACGTTCGACATGCAACTTGTATTGCATAAGTGGCTTTGCGGGTGTCTGTCTCTCCCACCATAGTGAAGATTCAATTTACTCTTTCTATTGACAACACTAGTATCACCGTTGTGGTTCATGTTCGTAGGTAGATTAGATCTTACTCGAAAACCCTAAACCACGTAAAATATGCAAACCAAATTAGAGGCGTCTAACTTGTTTTTGCAGGGTTTGGTGATGTGATATGGCCATGATGTGATGATGAATATGTATGAGATGATCATTATTGTATTGTGGCAACCGGCAGGAGCCTTATGGTTGTCTTTAAATTTCATGTTGAGTAGTATTTCAAAGTAGTTGTAATAGTTGCTACATGAGGTGAACAATCATGAAGACGGCGCCATGGACCTTGACGCTACGCCGACGATGATGGAGATCATGCCCGTTGATGATGGAGATCATGTCCGTGCTTTGGAGATGAAGATCGAAGGTGCAAAGACTAAAGGGCCATATCATATCACATATGAATTGCATGTGATGTTAATCCTTTATGCATCTTATTTTGCTTAGATCGCGATGGTAGCATTATAAGATGATCCCTCACATTAATATCAAGATAATAAAGTGTTCTCCCCTCGTATGCACCGTTGCCAAAGTTCGTCGTTTCAAAGCATCTCGTGATGATCGGATGTGATAGATTCAACGTTCATATACAACGGGTGTAAGCCATGTTGCACACGCGGAATACTTGGGTTTGCTTGACAAGCCTAGCATGTACAGACATGTCCTCGGGACAACGGAAACCGAAAGGTTGAACACGAGTCATATGGATGATATGATCAACATGTTGATGTTCACCATTGAAGCTACATCATCTCACGTGATGATCGGTTTTGGTATAGTGGATTTGGATCGTGTACCACTTAACAACTATGAGGGATGTTGTATTAAGTGGGAGTTCATTAGTAATTAGATTAAAACATGAACTAATTATCATAAACATAGTCTGAGTAGTATTTTGAATTAATTTTGTAGTATTGGCATCCGTTTTCTACCATGCGCTAGTCTTGTTATTGAGATAGAAATACTGTTAAAATCTGACAAGAAACTTTACGGATTGGTACCGTATTGTTAAAGAATCAAGAATTGATTAAGTCCTATTGCAAACTTTTAGTAAACCTCACATTGTTGATTCAAAGAGCTATGGTTTCAATTAGTACCTAAAGTTATCTTGTCTCCGTGAAACTTGAAGTTCAAATCTGTTTGAAAAGTAAGGAGCTGAAAATTTAGTTTTCAGAAATAATCAAGGTATGAGATATTGTAGGATAACGTTGCATAGAAAACAAAAATTTTCCTACCGCGAACACGCAATCCAAGCCAAGATGCAATCTAGAAGACGGTAGCAACGAGGGGGTATCGAGTCTCACCCTTGAAGAGATTCCAAAGCCTACAAGATGAGGCTCTTGTTGCTGCGGTAGACGATCACTTGCCGCTTGCAAAAGCGCGTAGAAGATCTTGATCACGATCGGTTCCGGCGCCACGAACGGGCAGCACCTCCGTACTCGGTCACACGTTCGGTTGTTGATGAAGACGACGTCCACCTCCCCGTTCCAGCGGGCAGCGGAAGTAGTAGCTCCTCTTGAATCCGACAGCACGACGGCGTGGTGTCGGTGGCGGTGTAGAAGTCCGGCGGAGCTTCGCTAAGCTACGCGGGAAATATGAAGTGGAGGAGCAAAGCTAGGGTTTGGGAGGGGGTGGCCGGCCACTCAAGGGGGGCGGCCAAGCTATGGTCTTGGGGTGGCCGGCCCCCTCCCTTGGCCCCTCATTATATAGGTGGATCCCAAGTGTTGGTGTCCAAGTCTTCGAATAAGACCCGAAACCAAAACCTTCCATAGGAGGGGGCAAACCTAGCCCAACTAGGACTCCCACCCAAAGGTGGGATTCCCACCTCCCATGTGGGGGGTGGCCGGCCCCCTATGGTGGAGTCCACTTGGGACTCCACCCCCACTAGGGCTGGCCGGCCATGGAGGTGGAGTCCCTTGTGGACTCCACCTTCCTTGGTGGTTTCTTCCGGACTTTTCTAGAACCTTCTAGAACCTTCCATAGAACCTTCCGCGACATTTTATTTCACATAAAATGACATCCTATATATGAATCTTATTCTCCGGACCATTCCGGAACTCCTCGTGATGTCCGGGATCTCATCCGGGACTCCGAACAAATATTCGAACTCCATTCCATAATTCAAGTGCTACCATTTCAACATCCAACTTTAAGTGTGTCACCCTACGGTTCGAGAACTATGCGGACATGGTTGAGTACTCACTCCGACCAATAACCAATAGCGGGATCTGGAGATCCATAATGGCTCCCACATATTCAACGATGACTTTAGTGATCGAATGAACCATACACATATATTACCAATTCCCTTTGTCTCGCGATATTTTACTTGTCCGAGGTTTGATCTTCGGTATCACTCTATACCTTGTTCAACCTCGTCTCCGACAAGTACTCTTTACTCGTACCGTGGTATGTGGTCTCTTATGAACTCATTCATATGCTTGCAAGACATTAGACGACATTCCACCGAGAGGGCCCAGTATATCTATCCGTCATCGGGATGGACAAATCCCATCGTTGATCCATATGCCTCAACTCATACTTTCCGGATACTTAATCCCACCTTTATAGCCACCCATTTACGCGGTGGTGTTTGGTGTAATCAAAGTACCTTTCCGGTATAAGTGATTTACATGATCTCATGGTCATAAGGACTAGGTAACTATGTATCGAAAGCTTATAGCAAATAACTTAATGACGAGATCTTATGCTACGCTTAATTGGGTGCGTCCATTATATCATTCACACAATGACATAACCTTGTTATTAATAACATCCAATGTTCATGATTATGAAACTAATCATCCATTAATCAACAAGCTAGTTTAAGAGGCATACTAGGGACTTCTTGTTTGTCTACATATCACACATGTACTAATGTTTCGGTTAATACAATTCTAGCATGATATATAAACATTTATCATAAACATAAAGATATAAATAATAACCACTTTATTATTGCCTCTAGGGCATATCTCCTTGATCTCCCACTTGCACTAGAGTCAATAATCTAGATTACATTGTAATATACCTAACACCCATGGCATTCTCGGGTGTTGGTCATGCTTTGCCCTAGGGAGAGCTTTAGTCAACGGATCTGCTACATTCAGATCAGTGTGTACTTTGCAAATCTTTACTTCTCCATCTTCGATGTACTCGCGAATCGAGTGGTAACGCAGCTTGATATGCTTCAGCCTCTTGTGTGACCTTGGCTCTTGTGCATTGGCGATGGCACCCATGTTATCACAGTAAATGATTAATGGGTCCAATGCACTAGGAACCACACCGAGCTCTACAATGAACCTCTTCATCCATACCGCTTCTGATGAAGCCTCTGAAGCCGCTTATGTACTGCGATTCTGTTGAAGACTTCGCCACCGTGCACCGCTTCGAGCTTGCCCAGCCATCGCAGCACCATTCAATATAAACACGTACCTGCATTGTGACTTAGAGTCATCAGGATCAGTGTTCCAACTTGCATCGGTGTAACCGTTTACAACGAGCTCTTGGTCACCTCCATAACAAAGAAACATATCCTTAGTTCTTTTCAAGTACTTCAGGATATTCTTGACCGCTGTCCAGTGTTCCATTCCTGGATCACTTTGATATCTGCTAGTCAAACTAACGGCATGTGCTATATCCGGTCTAGTACATAGCATGGCATACATGATAGATCCTCTTTTGCCCGAGGCATAGGGGATGTTACACATCCTTTCTCTTTCTTCTCAGTAGCCGGTCCTTGAGTTTTACTCAATACCTTGCCTGGTAACATAGGTAAGAACCCTTTCTTACTTTCGTCCATTCTAAACTTCTTTAGAATCTTGTCCAGATATGTACTCTGTGATAGCCCTATTAGGCGTCTTGATCTATCTCTATAAATCTTGATGCCTAATATATACGATGCTTCACCAAGGTCTTTCATTGAAAAACTATTATTCAAATAACCCTTAACACTGCTTAATAGTTCTATATCATTCCCGATCAATAATATGTCATCTACATATAATATCAGGAATGCTACGAGCTCCCACTCACTTTCTTGTAAATACAGGCCTCTCCATGACACCGTATAAACCCGAAGTCTTTGATCACCTTATCAAAGCGTCGGTTCCAACTTCTTGATGCTTGCTTCGGTCCATAGATTGAACGCTGAAGTTTGCATACTTTGTCAGCATTTTTAGGATCGACAAAACCTTTGGGTTGTACCATATACAACTCTTCCTCAATATCTCCAGTAAGGAATGCCGTTTTGACATCCATCTGCCAAATCTCATAATCGAAAAATGCAGCTATTGCTAACAAAATCCTCACAGATTTTAGCTTCGCTACAGGTGAGAAAGTCTCATCGTAGTCAACTCCTTGAATTTGTCGGAAACCCTTTGCGACAAGTCGAGCTTTATAGACAGTAATATTACCATCAGCATCTGTTTTTCTCTTGAAGATCCATTTATTCTCGACAGCCTTTCGGCTATCAGATAAGTCTACCAAAGTCCATACTTTGTTATCATACATGGATCCCATTTCGGATTTCATGGCTTCTTGCCATTTGTTGGAATCTGGGCTCATCATCGCTTCTTCATACGTCGCAGGGTCCTCATCATTGTTATCTACAATCATGACATTTAGACAAGGATCATACCAATCAGGAGTGGCACGTTCCCTTGTCGATCTGCGAGGTTCGATGGTTTCCTCGTTCGAAGTTTCATGATCATTATCATTAGCTTCCTCTGTTGCCGGTGTAGGCGGTGCAGGTACAACTTCGATCTTGCGCTACTCTGATCAACGAGTATAGATTCATCAATCTCATCGAGTTCTACTTTTCTTCAGTCACTTCTTTAGTGAGAAATTCTTTCTCAAGAAAGGTTCCGTTCTTAGCAACAAAGATTTTGCCTTCGGATTTGTGATAGAAAGTGTACCCTATAGTTTCCTTAGGGTATCCTATGAAGACGCATTTCTCCGCTTTGGGTTCTAGCTTGTCCGGTTGTAACTTCTTTACATAGGCTTCGCAACCCCAAACTTTCAGGAACGACAGCTTAGGTTTCTTATTAAACCATAATTCATACGGTGTCGTTTCTACGGATTTTGATGGTGCTCTATTTAAAGTGAATGCGGCTGTCTCTAATGCATAACTCCAAAATGATAACGGCAAATCAGTAAGAGACATCATACTACGAACCATATCTAAGAGAGTTCGATTACGACGTTCGGACACACCGTTTCGTTGAGGTGTTCCCGGCGGTGTCAATTGTGAAAGTATTCCGCATTTCTTTAAATGCATGCCAAACTCATAACTCAGATATTCACCTCCACGATCAGATCGTAGAAATTTGATCTTCTTGTTACGTTGATTTTCTACTTCACTTTGAAATTCCTTAAACTTCTCGAAAGTTTCGGATTTATGTTTCATGAAATAGATATACCCATATCTACTCAGATCATCTGTGAAGGTTAGAACATAACGATAACCACCGCGATGCTACGTTCATTGGTCCACATACATCTGTATGTATGATTTCCAATAAGTCGAGTAGCTCGCTCCATCATACCAGAAAATGGAGTCTTTGTCATTTTACCCATTAGACATGCTTCGCATCTATCAAGTGACTCAAAGTCAAGTGATTCAAGTAATCCATCAAGTATGGAGTTTCTTCATGCGTTTCACTCCAATATGACCAAGACGACAAAGGCCACATATAAGTAGAATTATCATTAAGTTTAATTCGCTTAGCATCAATGTTATGTATATGCGTATCACTACTATCGAGATCTAATAGAAATAAGCCATTCTTTTGTGGTGCTTGACCATAAAAGATATTATTCATAAAAATAGAACAACCATTATTCTCAGACTTGAATGAATAACCGTCTTGCATTAAACAAGATCCAGATATAATGTTCATGCTCAACGCAGGTACATAATAGCAATTATTTAGGCTTAAAACTAATCCCGAAGGTAGATGTAGAGGAAGTGTGCCGACTGCGATCACATTGACCTTGGATCCGTTTCCAACGCAGCATCGTCACTTCATCTTTCGAGCGGTTGTCGTTTATTCTTTAGTTCCTGTTTGAGTTACAAATATGAGCAACCGAACCAGTATCAAATACCCGGGTACTAGAACGAGAACCAAGTGAAATGAACATCTATAACATGTATATCAAATATACCTTCTTTCTTCTTCTTGACAAGGCCGCTCTTCAGATCAGCCAGATACTTGGAGCAATTACGCTTCCAGTGTCCCTTCTCCTTGCAGTAATAGCACTCAGTATCAGGCTTAGGGCCGTTCTTAGGTTTCATAGGAGGCGTGGCAGCTTTCTTGCCACCCTTCTTGAATTTTCCCTTAGACTTGCCCTGTTTCTTGAAACTGGTGGTCTTGTTGACCATCAACACTTGGTGCTCTTTCTTGATCTCAATCTCAGCAGCTTTTAGCATGCCAAAAAGTTCAGGTAACTCCTTGTTCATGTTACGCATATTGTAGTTCATCACAAAGTTCTTGTAACTTGGTGGCAGTGATTGAAGGACACGATTAATCCCGATCTGTTAGGAATCACTATTCCCAAGTCATCGAGTTTCTTCGCATGCCCGGTCATGGCGAGCATGTGCTCACTAACGGAGCTGCCTTCTTCCATCATACGGTGAAGAAATGTTTCGATGCTTCATAGCATTCCATCGCCGCATGAGTCTCGAATATAGCTTTCAGCTCATTCATCAACTCATGAGGATCATGGTGCTCAAAACGTTTTTGAAGATCGGATTCAGCATCGCACAGGATGGCACACTGAACTTGAGAGTACCGAGTTTTCCGAGTCGCGTAAACAGCTTTTACTTCATCGGATTCATCTTCTGCCAGGAGGGTCACCTAGCGGTGCATCAAGCACAAATTGCAGATTTCCGCCAGAGAGGAAGATCCTCACATGACGGAACCAGTCGGTGAAGTTGCTACCGTTGCTCTTAAGTTTCTCTTTCTCTAGGAACTGATTAAAATTGATTGGGGACGCCATCTCTACAACATATATTTGCAATAGTTTAGACTAAGTTTATGACAAATTGAGTTCAAATTTTAATTCAACATGATTAAAAACCTAAGTGAACTCCCACTCAAAACAATATCCCTCGCATTGTCTTAGTGATCACACGAACCAAATCCACCGCACCTAAACCCGATCATCACGAGAAAAGGTGTGATTTCAATGGCGAACACTCAAAGTGTTCATCATATCAACCATATGATTCATGCTCTACCTTTCGGTATCACGTGTTCCGAGACCATGTCCGTACATGCTAGGCTCGTCAAGGCCACCTTAGTATCCGCATGTGCAAAGCTGTCTTGCACCCGTTATATGTACTTATTGAATCTATCACACCCGATCATCACGAGGTGCTTGAAACGACAAGACTTGGCAACGGTGCTACTAAGGATGAACACTTTATTATCTTGAGATTTTAGTGAGGGATCATCTTATAATGCTACCGTCGCGATCTAAGCAAAATAAGATGCATAAAAAGGATTAACATCACATGCGATTCATATGTGATATGATATGGCCCTTTTGTTCTTGCGCCTTTGATCTTCATCTCCAAAGCACGGATATGATCTCCATCATCTTCGGGCATGATCTCCATCATCGTCGCGTAGCGTCAAGGTCAATGGCGCCGTCTTCATGATTGTCCTCCATGTAGCAACTATTACAACTACTTTGAAATACTACTCAACATGAAATTTAAAGACAACCATAAGGCTCCTGCCGGTTGCCACAATACAATAATGATCATCTCATACATATTCATCATCACATTATGGCCATATCACATCACCAAACCCTGCAAAAACAAGTTAGACGTCTCTAATTTGGTTTGCATATTTTACGTGGTTTAGGGTTTTCGAGAGAGATCTAATCTACCTACGAACATGAACCACAACGTTGATACTAATGTTTTCAATAGAAGAGTAAATTGAATCTTTACTATAGTAGGAGAGACAGACACCCGCAAAGCCTCTTATGCAATACAAGTTGCATGTCGAACGAGGAACAAGTCTCATGAACGCGGTCATGTAAAGTTAGTCCGAGCCGCTTCATCCCACTATGCCATAAAGATGCAAAGTACTCAAACTAAAGATAACAAGAGCATCAACGCCCACAAACCATTGTGTTCTACTCGTGCAACCATCTATGCATAGACACGGCTCTGATACCCTTGTATGATAACGTTGCATAGAAAACAAAAATTTTCCTACCGCGAACACGCAATCCAAGCCAAGATGCAATCTAGAAGACGGTAGCAACGAGGGGGTATCGAGTCTCACCCTTGAAGAGATTCCAAAGCCTACAAGATGAGGCTCTTGTTGCTGCGGTAGACGATCACTTGCCGCTTGCAAAAGCGCGTAGAAGATCTTGATCACGATCGGTTCCGGCGCCACGAACGGGCAGCACCTCCGTGCTCGGTCACACGGTCGGTTGTTGATGAAGACGACGTCCACCTCCCGTTCCAGCGGGCAGCGGAAGTAGTAGCTCCTCTTGAATCCGACTGACACGACGGCGTGGTGTCGGTGGCGGTGTAGAAGTCCGGCGGAGCTTCGCTAAGCTACGCGGGAAATATGAAGTGGAGGAGCAAAGCTAGGGTTTGGGAGGGGTGGCCGGCCACTCAAGGGGCGGCCAAGCTATGGTCTTGGGGTGGCGGCCCCCTCCCTTGGCCCCTCATTATATAGGTGGATCCCAAGTGTTGGTGTCCAAGTCTTCGAATAAGACCCGAAACCAAAACCTTCCATAGGAGGGGCAAACCTAGCCCAACTAGGACTCCCACCCAAAGGTGGGATTCCCACCTCCCATGTGGGGGTGGCCGGCCCCCTATGGTGGAGTCCACTTGGGACTCCACCCCCACTAGGGCTGGCCGGCCATGGAGGTGGAGTCCCTTGTGGACTCCACCTTCCTTGGTGGTTTCTTCCGGACTTTTCTAGAACCTTCTAGAACCTTCCATAGAACCTTCCGCGACATTTTATTTCACATAAAATGACATCCTATATATGAATCTTATTCTCCGGACCATTCCGGAACTCCTCGTGATGTCCGGGATCTCATCCGGGACTCCGAACAAATATTCGAACTCCATTCCATAATTCAAGTGCTACCATTTCAACATCCAACTTTAAGTGTGTCACCCTACGGTTCGAGAACTATGCGGACATGGTTGAGTACTCACTCCGACCAATAACCAATAGCGGGATCTGGAGATCCATAATGGCTCCCACATATTCAACGATGACTTTAGTGATCGAATGAACCATACACATATATTACCAATTCCCTTTGTCTCGCGATATTTTACTTGTCCGAGGTTTGATCTTCGGTATCACTCTATACCTTGTTCAACCTCGTCTCCTGACAAGTACTCTTTACTCGTACCGTGGTATGTGGTCTCTTATGAACTCATTCATATGCTTGCAAGACATTAGACGACATTCCACCGAGAGGGCCCAGAGTATATCTATCCGTCATCGGGATGGACAAATCCCACTGTTGATCCATATGCCTCAACTCATACTTTCCGGATACTTAATCCCACCTTTATAGCCACCCATTTACGCAGTGGTGTTTGGTGTAATCAAAGTACCTTTCCGGTATAAGTGATTTACATGATCTCATGGTCATAAGGACTAGGTAACTATGTATCGAAAGCTTATAGCAAATAACTTAATGACGAGATCTTATGCTACGCTTAATTGGGTGCGTCCATTATATCATTCACACAATGACATAACCTTGTTATTAATAACATCCAATGTTCATGATTATGAAACTAATCATCCATTAATCAACAAGCTAGTTTAAGAGGCATACTAGGGACTTCTTGTTTGTCTACATATCACACATGTACTAATGTTTCGGTTAATACAATTCTAGCATGATATATAAACATTTATCATAAACATAAAGATATAAATAATAACCACTTTATTATTGCCTCTAGGGCATATCTCCTTCAGATATATGTGATATCTAAGACCTTATTGCAAGATGATAGAATATAAATTTGGTGAGACTACATAAACTCATAAGTTTTATGGGAATGTATGAAGGTTGAAGACGTCAGGCGTCACAATCCTCCAACTATTGGGGCACTAATAATATTCGCATATCCATGAAGTTATCGTCCTTAGTATGCACCGTTGCTAAGACTCGTCGTTTCGAAGCATCACGTGATGATCGGGTGTGATAGATTCTACGTGTGCATACAACGGGTGCAAGCCAGATTTGCACATGCGAATACCAAGGTTAAAACTTTACGAGCCTAACATGTACAGACATGGTCTCGGAAAGTCGTCATGATATAATGGATAAAATTATGAGTGAAATTGTTCATCATATTACAAAGTTAGTAATAGTGAAATCTGAAACACTTGTCATATGATGATCAACTTCAAAGTAAGAACCTCAAGGTTATTGGTATTTGACCAACAAACCTAGAAGTTATTGAAGGTGAAGTATTTTCTGAATAATGAGGAAAGCTAAAAGAGAAACTACAAAAGATATTTTGGCAGAAAGAAAAAGACTAGAAAGTCTAGCTCAGGTGTATATACATGATATACATGTTATGGTTGTATTCCTAGTTTGGTCACACAATGAAATTCTTGGGTATTAGTACCATATTGGTTGGTATGAAATGTCATACAAAACAACGCAATACAAGAATACAATGGCCTAAGTGACTGACAAGGAATATGATAGGAATGCACTTCTGGAACAAAAATAAAGTGTTATTATGTTTGTCGTTGGCATCCTATCTAGCCCTTAGAATTTATAATAAAGAACTTAATAATTGTTATTTTGCTCTGGTCAAATGAAAAACAATGAGTTGTTCAAATTATGACATTACTCCATGTACGATGGATAAGTTATTATAAATCTTAATGGTGAAACACACATACATAATACTGACGCTAAAATGCCATAAGGCAAATGATTTGAATTCCACTTATTTGTGGAACCGCAATTTAGGTCATATTAGAAAGGAACGCATGAAGGAACTCCATGCAAATGGATTTTTGGAGTCATTCGATTTTTGAATCGTTTGGCGCTTGTAAATCTTTTCTAAAGAGAATGACTGAAATACCGTTCATAGGCCAAGAGTTGAACGGGCAACTAACTTAGTGGAAAAATACATGACGATGTATGTGGTTCACTGGGCATAGGTTGTGCGGGAGATTCTTCTACTTCATGAAAACTTCCAACAATGAATTGAGTATATATATGTGGATATATTCGATAAGGAAGAAGTTTGAAACATTTGAATGGATTCAAATAAATTTCAGCATGAGGTGGAAATCATCGTAATAGAAAAGTCAAATATCTATGATTGGATCATAGTGGAAATATTTGAATTACGAGTTTTAGCGAACATCTAAGAGAGTTATGAAATTGTTCTACAACTCACGTTTCTTGGAGTATCATAGTGATGATGAAGTATCCGAGAGATGTATCCAAACCTTGTTGGGTCAATGATGAGATAAAATATTGATGCTATTATATTTTTGTGGATTATGCTTTAGTGACTACCGCTTTTACACTAAATAGAGCATCATCATGATCCGTTGAAATGACACCATACGAGTTATGGCATGGGTATGAACCCTAATAGTCCTTTCTTAAATTTTGAAATGCATAGCATAAAGTAAATAAGTTTACAACCAAAATCGGATGAATGTCTTTGTTGGTTATCCCACAGAATTGATTGGGAATTCTTTCCACTATGGAGACAAAGACAAAAGTGTTTGTCGATGTTTCTTACTAATTTCCAAGAAATTGTTTTTAGCGAAGTATTTGAGTGGGAGGACAACAAAACTTGATAAGGTTTATGAACCTGAGCATAATGATCAGAGTAGCGCAGCATCGGAATTGGTTCCGGAAGCGGCCACGACGATCATGGCTCCCATGTCTACAAAATGTTATAGTCATGGAAATCGAAGTACTTATTGAACCATGTAGGTATGGTTTACTTTGTGATCAAATAAATGATTTGTGAACAAAGGATTGTTTTTGAACAATGATAAACCAACTACATACAAAGAAGTTATGATGGGCCCTGACTCCGTTAAAATGGCTATACGCCATGAAATCCAAGATAGATGAATACTTTTTGAAAGTAAATGGATCTATAAAATTGATGGACTTGGATGGAATATCCTTGAATAAGCTCGATTTGTCGAAAAATTGTTTACGACAAAGTTCAAAGAGTTGACTACGATAAGATTAGATCTTCCGTAGCAATGCTTATAGTCTATGTGGATTATTCTAGTAATCGCTACATATTTCTTTCATGAGATATGATAGTAGGATGGCAAAATACATTACTTAACAGAAGTGTGTATTAAAGGTGTATACAAGATACAACCAATTGTTTTGCTAGTCCGTGGAATACTAGATAGGTAAACGAACTTCAATTGGATGAAGTGAGTATCACGGAGTTGGAATCTTCACCGGATGAAATAGTCAAAGAGTTTTTGATTTCATCAGAAACGATGAAGAGGCTTGCATTTGCAAGAAATTAAGTGGGAGCGCTGAGACATATTTATAATACTTTATGTAGATACATATAGTTGGTTATAAATGATGTAATTATATACTTGATTATAAAAGGTTTTATTGAGAATTAACTTCAATGAAAGGATATGGACTGAAACATATTTAGTGTCAAGATCTATGAAGATAGATTGAAACACATAATAAGTTTAAGTCAAAGTACATAGATAGGATATTGAAGTAGTTCAATATAGAAATATTAAGAAAATGTTCTTGTCATGTGAAGTTTTAACAAAACTTGAGTGTATCTGACACTCAATGAGTAAAAACACATGAGTGATTTAGATCACAATTAATATGTACACAATCAGATGTCCTGTGCTCTAAAATGTTAGGAGCATATACCAGAATGATTCATGTGATGATCATTGGACAAACAGTAAGAATATCCCTGTGTACTTTAGAAGAACCAAGGATATATAAATAGTTTTGTATGGAGAAATGACAAACAAATCGCTGTAAGGTGTTGCACCGATATTGGTTTTGTCACATATAAAATAAAATTTCAATCTCAAAATTAGGCTAAGTGTTGTTTAAAAGGTAGCACAATGCTAGATTTAGAAGAGTTCTAAATATTGTGACGGATTCTACAAACGAAGGCAGAATATGTCATTGTTTTGACAATGACTGAGGATGTTAAGTCAAGAGGTTCTTTGAGAACTTTGTGTAGTTCCGATAGTGTCAGAACTTTGAAGCTATATTGTGTATGACAATATTAGTGACATATTTTAAACCGCGGAATTAAGGTTCCACCAGAAGACCAAACATATTTAATGCCGACTCATTTGGAAAATGAGTGATGCGTGAAGACGCAAATGAATTGCAAAATACATACGTTTCTGAGTGTGTCAGAACCGTTGACTAAAGCTCTCCCTAGGGCAAAGTATGACCAACACCAGAATGCCATGGGTGTTAAGTACCTTACAATGTAATCTAGATTATTGACTCTAGTGCAAGTGGGAGACTGTTGGAGATATGCCCAAGAGGCAATAATAAAAGTGGTTATTATATATCTTTATGTTTATGATAAAAGTTTATATATCATGCTATAATTGTATTAACCGAAACATTGATACATGTGTGTTATGTAAACAACAATGAGTCCCTAGTAAGCCTCTTGTATAACTAGCTTGTTGATTAATAGATGATCATCGTTTCATGATCATGAACATTGGATGTTATTAATAACAAGGTTATGTCATTATGTGAATGATATAATGGACACACCCAATTAAGCGTAGCATAAGATCACGTCATTAAGTTATTTGCTATAAGCTTTCGATACATAGTTACCTAGTCCTTATGACCATGAGATCATGTAAATCACTTATACCGGAAAGGTACTTTGATTACATCAAACGCCACTGCGTAAATGGGTGGTTATAAAGGTGGGATTAAGTATCCGGAAAGTATGAGTTGAGGCATATGGATTAAACAGTGGGATTTGTCCATCCCGATGACGGATAGATATACTCTGGGCCCTCTCGGTGGAATGTCGTCTAATAGCTTGCAAGCATATGAATGGTTCATAAGAGACCACATACCACGGTACGAGTAAAGAGTACTTGTCATGAGACGAGGTTGAACGAGGTATAGAGATACCGATGATCAAACCTCGGACAAGTAAAATATCGCGTGACAAAGGGAATTGGTATCGTATGTGAATGGTTCATTCGATCACTAAAGTCATCGCTGAATATGTGGGAGCCATTATGGATCTCCAGATCCCGCTATTGGTTATTGGTCGGAGAGAAGTCTCAACCATGTCTACATAGTTCGCGAACCGTAGGGTGACACACTTAAGGTTTGATGTCGTTTAAGTAGATATGGAATATGGAATGGAGTTCGAAGTTTTGTTCGGAGTCTCGGATGGGATCCAGGACATCACGAGGAGTTCCGGAATGGTCCGGAGAATAAGATTCATATATAGGAAGTCACTTTCCAAGTTTGGAAATGATCCGGTGAATTTATGGAAGGTGGTTTCTAGAATTATCCGGAAATAAATCACTATGGAAGGAGGAGTCCCGGAGGGACTCCACAAACCCTAACCAGCCAACCAAGTGGGAGGGTGGAGTCCATGGTGGACTCCACCTCCTTGGCCGGCCAAGAAAAGGGGAAAGGGGAGAGTCCCTGTCCCTCTAGGTTTCGTCCATAAGGCAGTTTTTCTGTTGGGGTCTTATTCGAAGACTTTGGGCAAACCCTTGGGGTTCCACCTATATAATGAGGATGAGAGGGAGGGGGCAGCCCATGGCTTGGCCGCACCACCCCTGCCCCCTTGAGGCCGGCGCCCATGGCACCCCCTCTCCCCAAACCCTAGCCTCCCCTCCTCCACATACAAACTCCCGCAGCGCATAGGCGAAGCCCTGCTGGAGTTCTCCACCACCACCGCCATCACGCCGTCGTGCTGCCGGGATTCCAAGGAGGATCTACTACTTCCGCTGCCCGCTGGAACGGGGAGAAGGACGTCGTCATCAACACCGAACGTGTGACCGAGTACGGAGGTGCTGCCCGATCGTGGCACCGTGATCAAGATCTTCTACGCGCTTTTGCAAGCGGCAAGTGATCGTCTACCGCAGCAATAAGAGCCTACTCTTATAGGCTTTGGAAATCTTCAAGGGTGAGTCTTGATCATCCCCTCGTGGCTCCCGTCTTCTAGATTGCATCTTGGCTTGGATTGCGTTCTCGCGGTAGGAAATTTTTTGTTTTCTATGCAACGAATCCCTACAAACACTTCGTCTCGAGGTTCATCGAGTGCGTCGACATCGTCTTCCAATGCTCTTCTGGAAGTTTCTTCGTCATATTCCGTGACTCTCGGAGAGTCATTCTCTATTTCTATCGGCAATACTGCTTCAGCTCCATGGACCAGGAAAAAAGGAGTCTCCTGTGTTGCTGTATTTGGTGTTGTTCGGATACTCCATAACACACTCGGCAGCTCCTCTGGCCAAGTATGTCGAGCTTTTTCCAATGGTCCTAACAAGCGCTTCTTTATACCATTGCAGATGATACCGTTGGCTTTCTCGACTTGACCGTTGGTCTGCGGGTGCGCGACTGATGCGAAACTCAGTTTGATGCCCACCTCTGCACAGTATGCCTTGAACTCCTTGGATGTGAAATTACTACCATTGTCCGTGACGATGCTATGAGGGACTCCAAATCGAAAGACAATGCTTTTCACAAACTTGATTGCCGACGCGCCATCTGGTGAATTTATCGGCTTTGCTTCTATCCATTTGGTGAATTTGTCGATAGCAACGAGCATATATTCATATCCTCCTGGCGAAGCTTTGTGTAATTTTCCCACCATATCGAGACCCCATTGAGCAAAGGGCCAAGAAAACGGTATTGACATCAACTCTGCTGCCGGAGAATGAGGTTTTGCGGCAAACCTCTGGCACGCATCGCAAGTTCGCACTATTTCCTTCGCATCCTCAATTGCTGTCAACCAATAAAATCCTGCTCTGAAGACCTTGGCCGCGATACCTCGACTGCTTGCGTGATGACCGCATACTCCTTCGTGTACTTCCTTCAGAATTACCCGAGATACTTCGCTTGTACAACTCTCCTTTGACCACAGTGAAGGCTTTGGAACGTCTAATAATTCGCCTTGCTTCAACTGGATCATTGGGTATTGTTTTCCTCAGGATGTACGATATGTACGCCTGCATCCATGGGATTTGCACCATCATTACTAGCTCCTGTTCCTCTTCTTCATCCAGTACTTCTTTCATAGCCCCCGAAGGTTTTTCATCCTTGTCTTTCTTCTTTGGTTTTGCCGGCTTTGTAGATCTCTCGGCTATTTTTTCCCAAAACACGCCTGGTGGAATCGCCAGACATTGCGACCCGATGTTTGCAAGAACATCGGCTTCATCATTGCTTAACCTGCTGATGTGATTTACTTCGCACCCATCAAACAGCTTTTCTAGCTCATTATACATCTCCTTGTATGCTATCATACTTTCATTGACTGCATCACATTGATTCATGACCTGCTGAGCCACCAATTGTGAGTCGCCAAAGATTTTTAGTCGGGTTGCACCACAAGCCTTCGCCATCTTCATTCCGTGTATGAGAGCTTCATATTCGGCCTCATTGTTAGACGCGTTTGGGAACGTCATCCGTAAGACATACTTTAATTTGTCGCCTTCAGGGGATATCAGTATCACGCCTGCTCCAGCTCCCTCTAACCTTTTGGATCCGTCGAAGTTCATAGTCCAGGTTCTTGACAAATCTGGGGGTCCTGTATTTTGTAGCTCCATCCACTCTGCGATGAAGTCTGGTAAGATCTGTGACTTGATTGCTTTTCTTTTTTCGTACGTGATGTCCCGAGGGGAAAGCTCTATTCCCCAAAGGGAGACATGACCCGTAGCTTCAGGATTGTTTAATATATTTGATAAAGGCGCCTCGTTAACCACTATTATCGGATGCGCCGAAAAATAGTGCCGCAACTTTCTTGCTGTTGTAAACACTCCATATGCTAGCTTTCTGTACTGCGGGTATCGCTGTTTTGAAGGTGATAATACTTCACTGATGAAGTATACTGGCCTCTGTACTCCATGGAGTTTTCCTTCTTCCTCCCTTTCGACTACGAGAGTTGTGCTGACCACCTGAGGTGTTGCTGCAATGTATAATAGGAGGGGTTCCTTCTCTTTAGGCGCCACCAGGATTGGTGGTGTCGAGATTGTGCGCTTGAGATTCTCGAAAGCTCTATCTGCTTCCTCGTTCCACTGAAACTTCTCTCCTTGTTTGATCAATGCGTAGAACGGTATTGCCTTCTCTCCTAGCCTGGCGACGAATCTGCTTAAAGCTACGACTCGCCCCGTCAGCTGTTGTATTTCTTTCAACTTTGTCGGCTTCCTCATTGTTACGATGGCTTGAATTTTCTCTGGATTGGCCTCGATCCCTCTTGCTGATACTAGGAACCCGAGAAGTTCTCCTGCAGGGACGCCAAAAGAACACTTCGTCGGGTTTAGCTTTAGGCAGAACTTGTCAAGGTTGTCGAAAGTTTCCTTCAAGTCCTCGATCAATGTTGCCCCCTTTTTTGATGTTATGACGACATCATCAATGTACACTTGTACGTTTTTCCCAATCTGTGTTGCCAAGCACTTATGCATCATCCGTTGATATGTTGCTCCCGCGTTTTTAAGACCAAAAGGCATTGTTCTGTAGCAAAACACGCCATAAGGTGTTATGAACGCTGTCTTTGCTTCATCATCTTCTTTTAATCTGATCTGGTTATAACCAGAATATGCATCCAGAAAGGAAAGACGTTCGCATCCTGCCGTGGAGTCGATGATTTGATCGATCCTTGGGAGGGGAAAGTGATCCTTTGGACAATGTTTATTGAGACACGTAAAGTCGACGCAAATGCGAAGGACTTTCGTGTTTTTCTTCGGCACCATCACTGGGTTAGCTACCCAAGTGGCTTCTGTAGATATCTCTTTAATAAAACCAGCTTCTCTGAGTCGATCAATTTCTGACAACATGGCTTTGCGGTTTGGTTCCGAAAAACGCCGCAAAGATTGTTTGATTGGTCTCGCTATTGGATCCAAGTTTAGGTGGTGCTCGGCAAGTTCCCTGGGTACTCCTGGCATGTCAGCTGGACACCATGCGAAGATTTTCCAGTGCTCACGGAGGAACTCGACGAGCGCGCTTTCCTATGCGAGGTCCATGTTTGTTGCAATGGAGGTCGTTTTCTTTGGGTCTGTCGGGTGAATCTGCACCTCCTTGGAATCTTTAGCAGTATTAAAGGTTGGCTCCCTGAGTGGCCTTCCTGAATCTAGTAACACATCATAGTCAGTTGTAAGCCTTGACGCCATATATTCTGCTTGCATCCCAAAAGTTTCTGACAGTCGATGGAAATCTTTGTCGCATTTATCAGCTAACGCGAAACTTCCTTTGACCGTAATTGGTCCCTTAGGTCCAGGTAACCTCCACAACAGGTACGTGTAGTGTGGTACCGCCATAAACCTGGCATATGCTGGTCGTCCCAACAAGGCGTGATATTGCGACGGGAAATCCACAACTTCGAACTCCAACTTTTCTATCCTGTAGTTTTCTCGGGTTCCAAACTGAACGTCGAGATTGATTTTTCCCAACGGATAACTTGGCTTCTCTGGCGTGATTCCATGGAAACGTGTGTCGGTTGGTTTTAGATTTGCCAGGGATATGTTCATCTTCCTTAATGTATCTGCATACATAAGGTTTAAACTGCTGCCTCCATCTATGAATACTCGAGATATGTCAAATCCTGCTATCACCGCTGGCAAGATAAGTGCTGATAGATTGCCCTGGTCGAGGAACTTGTTGTGGATGATCCGCAATTGTGAAGCCAACGTCCTGTCCCGACCAATTTAAATACTCAACCGTGGGTGGAGGCATCTTCTCTGCCATGAACACTTGCCGCGAGATTACTTTCTGCGCCCTATTAGATGGCCTAGCTTTCTGAATCATCGAAACCGCGCCATTGGAGTTAGGATCAACGTATGGAGGTGGGTGTGGTGCTTCCGCTATTCTGAGCTGGTGTCGATTTTCGTCCGTAATTGCTGGAGGAGGTGGGAGGTGGATCTCACTCCTTGGCCCCTGGGGGTTTCTATTTGCTACTTGGACATTGGCGTGCCCTGCAAATCTCAACATTGCTTGAAAATTTCGACAATCCTTCTGAAGATGTCCTGACTGTCTCTTCCCATTACTATCAAGATAAAAATGCATCTGACACGGTCCGTTCATCATATCCTCGGGAGATACGTATGATCTCTGGAACCTTGGTCCACTATTTTGTCTATTATTACGGGGATCACTCATGTTGTCACCTTGCTGCTCGCTACTTCGTTGATAGTCATCTCGACTGTTGCTCCCAGTGTTTCCTCGGAAACCAGCCGATATTTGGCCAGGGGCGTCATAATTCGTGAACTGTCGAGAGAATCATCGTCTATTTTGGAAATTTCGACTGCGGTCCTCCTCCGACGATCTATGTCGCTTGTTGTGTATAGCATCTTCTCCATCTGCCCACTTGTTTGCTATCTCCATCAATGCTGATACTGTCTTTGGGTTGGTTCTCCCCAAGTCTTCGACGAAATCTCCTCGTCGAATTCCTGCCACAAACGCATCTATTGCTCTCTCGTCAGATATGTTCTGTGCCGAATTTTTAATGATGTTCCACCTCTGTATGTATTTTCTCATTGACTCATCATGTTTTTGTCTGCATGACCTCAACTCTTCGAGTGACGCGGGTTTTTTGCATGTTGATTTGAAGTTCTTCACAAAAACGTCCTCAAAACTATCCCAACTGTCGATAGACCCTGGGGGTAACTTCTTTATCCATGATCGTGCTGCTCCACTCAGATGTACTTGAATGCTCTGCATACCTGTTGCGCTGGTTCCACCTATCAACTTCACCGTCTCGAGGTAATCAATAAGCCAATCCTCGGGATCCTGTAGGCCATCAAATTTTTTGAAATTTTCGGGTAACTTAAACCCTGACGGGACTAGAGTTTTTCGAACTCGTCTCGTGAAACATGGAAGTCCGCACATGTCTTCCTCATCTACTTCTGGCGAACGCCGATGTTCTCTTCTCTCCTGACGTGCTCTGTCAACTGTTGCCTGAGTTGCCGAATCTCTTGCTCCACTTGCTCTCGGTGGATCCTGCACTGCCGCGGTAGGTCGTGGACTATTTTGCCTTGCAGTTCCTTCAGGAGGTGTGGTTACGAACGCTGTCCCCATAGCTCCAACTTCTGCCATTGCCATGTTATACAATGCTTCTCTCGGATCCCCCGGAGGTGGTCTGGACGCGAGGATAAAAGCTTGCGTTGCCATGTACCCAGCTTCCGGTGTTTTAGGGATAGTATTTCCCCTCGTGTCGATTGACATAAAAGACATGTCGAGGTTTTGAACTAAATTCTCCCTCTCAGCTTCAGGTATATTTTGCAGCCGAGATCTTGCTCTCCTTCGAGCTTCTCTGTGACTGTCTCCCGAATTTCCTGATTGTCGGCTTAGTTCTGCTCTTCGCCTGCTTGATGCGGAGGCTGCCTCCTGTCTTCTATTTAATGCAGCTGTCTGTTTTTCTAACTCCCTGCTAACACGAGCAAGTCTATATTGATAAGCTTGCAATTCTTCTGCTGTCGCAGTTGTGGTCATTGGCTCTGTACCATCCATAGCTTTTGCAGCTCTATCCCATGCTTCTTGCGGGAGTTGAACTCTTACACGTGGTGTAGGCCCGACATATTTAGTGTCTAAACCTCGCCTAAGATCAACGGGATCAACATATGGGTTTCCCGCATTGTCGAAAGCCTCTGATGTCTCCGGCTCTGCTCGGTTTGTTTCTTCAATTGTGTAGATCTGATAATATTTTGAATTTTGATTTTTGTCAGGATTGGTGACACCATCGTATAAATTGGCGAAGACCTTTCCAATAACGACAGATCTGTCGATGAAGTTGAAGCTATCGACGCTGTCTGAATCGCTGCTTATATCAGAGTCTGCAGACGACTCGAAGGACATGTCGCTGAAGATCTTGGCGATTTTCGCTTGCCATGGCGCTGATGAAGCGTGGCGACGAAATCTCCTCTTCGCTTGATGAGAAATCGGAGTCGATCGCTGATAATCCCGACGACATCGGAACTTTGAGACGATATGACCCTTCTTTCCCGACGCAGAATCGGAATTTTCCCAATGTCATCTCCATGGGCTCCTGCAGATACGCACATGCATCCAAACGGGAGGGCGGGTGAGGTACAAAATCGACTAGATCAGTTTCGATCTGTTTACCTCGATCCAACGCATTGCTTGCTACCGACGAATTCGACGATCTTGAACGTGCCATCGAGATCAGCTCCTTGTCGCCTCTAAATCCCACAGACGGCGCCAATTGACAAGGTATTAACTTATCAATGCCTACGTATTGTAGACTAGGGTTTCGTTGGATGTAGAGGGCAAGTAGATCTCGAAGGTTTCAGCCGAAAAGTACTCGACGATTATGAAACTAGGGTTACGTTGACAATAGATTCCCTCCTCTCTTTGTCCCTCGACTCTCCCTTATATAGGAGGTGGAGCCGAGGGTTTCGTAATATACAAGTTACAGAGTCCGGGAGGGTTTCTAACCTGTCCCGCAAGATTACAAGTTATACTTCCTAATACAATTCTAGCTTTCCTTACTATCATCTTGGGCTTCCGAATCCTCTTATTTTTCGAGTCATGGGCCTTCAGCAAACCCTGGGTACTATCTTCGGCAGGCCCATTGGGGATGCCTATGTCAACTAGTGTAAGCACTATCAACTATAGCAAAGGGGGTGCTCAGCTCTAGGCTCATTTGCATAAAGCCAGTTTTATTTCATAAGCATTTAGTAGTAAAAGACTATTCATTTGCTTAACTAAACTCAAGTGGGAACATTAGTGTTATTCCCACAACTCTGTTGTGATTCAAGTCAAAATCACCATTCACCTTTCAAGTTCAAGTCACAAGTCATATGTCACATTTTAAAAAAAATGGTCTGATGACAGAACAGTATGGTCTTTCCAATCATCCATAACCGTGGACACGGCTATTCGAATAGTTTTACACTCTGCAGAGGTCGCACACTTTTGCCACAACATTTGCAATAATCCATCAGGGTTAACTGGCCCTGATTTATCACACTCCGTGTGCGGACTACCAGCCATAACCTTTCACTTATATACCCTAGTATAGGCACCTCTCCCCATGAGCTTGGCCTCCCAGTGATAACCAACCGTCATCCTGGGAACTGCACAGGGCTTGGGTAGGACATTCACCTCATTTCACGTCATTTCACACCATATCACATTTCAATGGAGGCAGCCTCAGCATAACCCCTATGACGCTCGTTTAGAGGGAACCCATACTAAAACACATAAATTTCTAGTTAAGCCCTTACCCATATTGGGTATTGTGGGGGTACTTTCAAATTGGAATGGTATCGCATCCGAACCCAACCATCAGTTTTGTAAAGTTCACCGTGTCATTCACAAGTCATATTCACCTTCAAAATCTTTCAATAGAATGACTCATCATTCCAAGGTTTTTCAAAGTCATTTCATTTCACATGTTCCCATCTAAAGTAGTCAATTTTATTGGTTAGCACTAGCAACTAGTCTTTAGGGGTGCTAACTAGCTTGTATTGCTCTAGGCTAAAGTTGATGCTCTTGTTCTACTCTATATCTAGACCAAGTGAATCATGAATCAAAACTAAAGATTTGATAAACCAAAGTCAAAACTTGTAAGGTAAAAACTTGGGTAGGGATCAATAAACATAAAGTAATATGTGATGGTGCCTTGCTCTAGTAGAGCTTTGCACTTGGTTAACTTGCAAGAGTATAGCTTGCAATAAAATAGCTTGCATTAGTCTAGCTTGCCTTGATTGGTGTAGTGATCAAAGTGTTCTTCTTCTTCCTCGTAGAAGACCTCCTCTTCTTGGTAGTCTCCGGTACTAGCGTGTATAAACGAATACGAGGATAACAATCACCAATCAATACTTAAGGGGACTACTTAGCCTTAATGGCTCACTCAAGATGATCTATTATCATCACAAACATCCATACTAGGGTTTTACTTTTATTTACTTTGAAAAATAATTTCCTCTGATTGAAATATTTATTAGGGTTTCTATTCATTCCCTTTGAAGAATAATTTCCTATCATTAAACATTACTAAGATTTAATATCCTCAATTCATAAGTATGAGCTCATGTTGTCTATAGTCAACACTTCATATTTACCATTTGGGAAAATGGTTTAAATGAGATACTTCATCTCATGCAATTTAAATATTACTATGGAACAAATTAATATCACTGAGTAATTAAATATGAGGTGCTATAAATTAAGGTTATTACTTCATATTGGATTACCTAGGACAATGGTTTAAATGAGAGAGTACCTCTCATACTACTTAACAATTAAATTTGGGTAATTTAAATGGACTAGAAATGGCCACATAGCCATTATTTTGCTCTAGCTCATGATCCTTTAAAACAACCATATCATATTTTTACATAAACAATTAGAGTACTTGAAATGTGAATTGTGAGAATTTGAATCACTTCAAAATTCATCATGGTTGATTTTTAATAATTATTTTAAGTTTGAAAACCTACTGCCTTGTTATTTTTATCACATAAATTATATAAAGAATCTACGGTTGAGACCAGTGGGGTTTGATAGATAATTTCACAAGCTTTCCAAATATATAAATTTCATCAAATTTGGGTTAGTGGATTTGAGGTTATTTAATTTCTAACAAAGCACCAGCGTTGATTTGAATTTGAATTGGATTAAACGAATTTGAATTAGATGGGCTAGGCGGGAAAATTTAACGGGCCAGAAGGGGATAAAGGGGATGGGCCAGCCCAACTAAGCGCAGGTGCGCCGTGGGCTGCCTGACAGTGAGGGCCCCAGCTGTCAGCCTGTCTTAAAACCCGAAACGGTATGTTTTGATGTGGATCGTTGGATTAGAGTGGGATCGAATGGACGCGAGGCGTCGTCGTCTCCGGCGAGAGGGGAGCTTACTGGCGGCGACGGTGTGGGTGGGAGAGCTCACCGGCGCTCCGATGATGGTCGGCGGGGTGCAGGAGGAGGTTGTCGAGGACGAGGAAGCTCCTGGTACAAGCGGCTGGTCCTGGGGCGGCGGCAATCGACGACTCCGCCTGCGGCGGTTCCGCGGGCTCCGGCATGCAATTGAGCGGCTCTGGTGGCTAATGTGGAGCGGCGAGTGGACGAGGAGGTTGAGAAGAGAGAGGGGAGTGGAGAGGTGTGAAGAAATCGTCCAGGGAGTGCCGGTATTTATAGGGTGGAGGGGTGCTGCGGGGGTGCGCATGCGGTCGATCATGGCGGCGACGTTTGGAGCAGCGAAGGGGCAAGGCGAGGTGGGCGTGGGCTTCCTGGCATCATGGCGGTCCTGGGGAGCGTCTCTGGGCAGCGAATGGAGGACGAGGGCGTGCAAGTGAGTGATGGGAGCGGGCAGTGCCGTGGCGGAGAACGGTGATGATGTCGACGGCGACAGTGCGATCGGGGGCAGGGGAGGGTGTCTAGGAGGTAGCTGGCGTCGAGGTGAGCACGCGTGCGCAAGGAGAGAGGGGGGAGGACGACAGGGACGAGGCTCGGCTGTGTACTGGCGCGTCCAGGGACGTGCCAGTGCACGCTCTGGCGCGCCTGGTCGTGGTGATCATGTCGCGTCCAGGGTATTGTCGGGTTCCTTTTGACTTGGGATGGTGTCTAGCATGCTTAGAAGTGGTAGGGGAGGCTAGATGACATGGTCAGAGAGAGGGGAGAGGGCTAGGGGCAGGTGAGGACATGGTGGTGCTCAAATGGATGGCATGGTGTGGCATTGAGGGTTCAAGGCTTCTCCTGAGGTCAACTCTGGTATGGTTGTGCTTGGTGATGTGAGGGGAGTCCACTTGACAAGGTTAGAAGGACAAGAGAGGGAGGATGACATGGGTTGGCATGGTGATGTCTATTTCAATGGCATGGCTTGGCATGGATTCTCTATGCATTATTTTTTTGGTTTATGAGTGCTGCAAGCTTGAGTGGGGTGAGGTGAGTCTATTTGACAAGGTGGGCATGGTTGGAGAGGGCTAGGGTGTGCACATTTGATTAAAGTCAAAAGTGTATGTGGCACATGCAAAGATGTTGGTATGCTTGGGCATGGTGATCATGGTAATGTTGGGTCACTTCATTGGTGCACTTTAGGGTACAAGGTGTACTATCAAGAAGGACAAGAGAGAGAGGGTGGAAAAGTGAAAAGTGGTGGAAAAAGTGATTGTACCTTTATCTATCTCTACTACTTATAAAGGCACGAAGTGCCGTAGGAAAATCAAATCTCCACCGTTCATATGTATCAATCGAATGATTCATATTCATTTGTTCTCCCCTCACCCCCGCGAAAATCACGCTCCTATCGACCACCGCCCGCACGCGCGTGATCGCCGCCATCGCATCTCCACTACTGTGATCTCTACTTCCCAAATTTCCATCTCTCCCACACCATTGCCAGTTTCCGACACCGACACATCTCCAGGCCCCAAACCCTAGCCGCACGCCGCCGCCTCCTATGTTCGCACGACGCGAAATAAATTATCGGCCTCAGGTGGCTACGACGGAAGGAGTAGAGGGGACACGAGAAGGTGAGACGCTCTACCCGCAGTTCCTGACTTCCCCGCCGCCGCTGACTAATCACTTGAGGATGCCGTCGGCCTCTGCTGAACAGCCACCGTACAGGAGGAAGGCTAATCCAGCCAAATACGCAGGGAAGGTGACGCCGGTCAGCAGCACTGCTGCTTCTGTCGGCTTACCCTCGCCACTTCCCCGATCCCCATCCTCTTCTCCACCTCGATCCTCCTCCAGCTAGGGATGATTTCTGCATCAGATGTGTGAATGGGTTGCAGACCATGTGTACGTCCTCTTCTATTTAATAGCAGACGTTCTCTGATATTCTACCAGTTTATGTACCACGTGTGCATTTAGTATTATTGTTTTCTGAATTTTCGTGTGTTAAGATCAGTGTAGAAACACCAGATTATATACTTATGTAGAATTCTAAAGTCCATCTCATCCTATCTTTATTTCTATATTCATTCTAAATTGTACAAGGGCAGGGAACTGCTTTGTATCCAAACAGCAATTTAGAAATGTAAGGTATAGTCATTTTATTGGTGCTTTAACATACAAGAGTATTTGATTAACAGGGAGAATTTTACAATGCTCCCAAACATACCTTAATACGGCACCCATACACTCAATCACAGTGTGCTCTGCTGTAGCTTTCTCCGATGCACAACAATGTGCATACTGTGGATTGTTAAGAATATGCTGTCAAATTTCGGATGCCATTTTTCAGCGAGGACAGTGTCAGAAATGAAGGATGCATATTTACCGATTCTCTGCAATATGCTCTGCCAATCAGGGTATATCCATTATTTTAATCAGTTCTTGATGAATTGTTTTATTTGATCGATATATACAGGAGTACGAGTATCAGTGCTTGATCAGTTGTTTGGTGTCACTTGTTTGGTCGAAGTTTGGGCGTAAACTTATTTTCGGTTGGATTGTTCGTATTTGAGAGGTCTACCACATGTGGCGGTGGCTTCAGCGGTCTAAGCCCCGGCCAGGCCATGATCAGCAGTGGCTGCTCAACTGCATCAGTTTCGGTGTGGCGTAAGGATTATCTTCATCGTCACACTTCTACCAATAGGATTTTCTTAGGATTATCTAATTATCTTGCTCTTTCTTCTTAGCGCAATTCGGTTAGAGCCATAAGAAAAGGAGGATCAGCAAGTGGGATTTATCCCATGCTCAGGAGTTATTGAGTGAATGTCAAAGCAGACTGAAGGCGAAAATATCTGTGCTTCAGTGATTCAGTCAAAACATCCAGTCGAGCAGTTCAGAATTTGCAGTGCTGCAATTGAAGGGCATCTCACAAGTAAGCTAAATCTTATGCTCCTTTTCATTCACGTGAGATGCACATTGTTCATATTTTATCTAACCTTAATCTCTTACTATGAATTTGTTTATCAAAAGTACCCGTAAACTGCGATCACTGTAGCATACAGTATTTTTTTTCATGTTCCCATGCACCGTGAAAACGTCCTCTGAAGAAATACAAATAACCATCAAGTAGTTCACTAAAATATGTAATTACCTAGGGACATTGAACGAACTGGAATATCTGAAGTGGTGTGTTAACATCACACTGATTAGTGAAACAATAATTTCATTTCATGTAGTTTCATGATCATAAAATTATGTATTGCTTTGCGTCCTGATTCTAACAAAAAAAATTGTGTTTACTATTTCTGGGGCCTTCAAGGAATAAATATGAGTGCTTATTTCTTCTTCCATTCAATCATATATTTCATCAGCATCTACTCCATTGAACATCACTGTATTTACTGTCCTTGGTGAGTTTATTATTTCCCGTACTGAGTAAATTTGTGTTCTTAATTCCTTCCACTTAATCATATATTTTCATTTGCGTAATAATGCATTGTGCGATTGACTGGGCCTGAGGAACCCACTGTTGCCTAGAACATATAATTGGATGTCCACCAACTGGGGTGAAAATTCCCCCCACGAAACTAAGTTTCTTAATCGTACAATTTTTCTGCAACTAATTTTGTTACTTAGATAGACAGTCAAATGGGAGAGGCGAGATGATGTTACAAGCTCTGAACTCTGAGCATGTGCTAATGTGTATTTATTCCCAATGTTTTCATGTGTGTGTTTGGTGAAAAGAACTCAAAATGACCAGGAGTAACAAGTTAATAATCTGCTTGGAGAAAATGATTTATTGATCAGTTTCTACATATATATTAGCCCAGACAATACATCTGTATACATTGAAAAACATCTGTACTACCTCCTAGAAAATGATTTATTGATCAGTTTCTACAGATATATTAGCCGGAGGTAAATGTCTGAAAAAATTTCTATATTGGGTCAACATTTGTTGAATTATAGGCTGGTACTAATGACCATTGATGTTGGAAATAAATATATATGATGTGTTCCATACTTGGAATTTTAAACAATATTTCTTATACATTTCCATGAGAAGATTTTTCGTAATTTGAGTAACTAAATGTCTCTATTTATAGATAGACACATCACTTTTTTGATTGGAAGAACTAGGTAGCCACAGATTTTTTTTTATGTTCATTTATAGTACACCAGCAAGTCGACTAGGTTGACTTTACGACTGTGGGTTAGCTACCATATTCAGCAATCGGCCTGGTTTTAGTGACGATTATTTTATCCATGACAGGGTTGTGTGGTTGCAGTTTGAACTTATAAGCTGTCTTAAAAGTCACAGCTTTATACTCTACAACATAACACTCTAATATGTAGCTACTGTGTTGTAAATATATAGTTTGCAACTTAGTTATAATGTAGTTGTTTCTTTGGTAGATTTATGCAGCTAGGTGGCCATATCATGTGATAGAAATTGGGCTTGACTAATGGTTTGCTGAACATGACAATGGGGAGGGAATGCAAGTGTTGGAGTAAGGGTGGCATCGATCAGGATGAGAGGGAAGAGAGTTGAAAGATGGCAAACATGATAAGGACCAACATGTACGTAGTGGCTGGTGTAATAGTCTTTTTTCTAACTACTGAATAACAAGTGTGGTCAGATGTTAATATATCTGGGATGCCAAACTGAGTATATGAATACATTAAATGACATTTTTTTAAATATATTCTGAGCGATTTTATAGTTTCTAAGTAATTTTTTAGGGAAGTTTATAAGTATTTATTGATTGTAATATGTATTTGTTGAGACGTGCGTGCACGTGCATACTTACTAGTATCTCTACTAATAAAGGAAGCAAGGTTTCTCTCCTCTTTTTTCGTCCGTTTTAGACTTGCCCCTATGTTTCAATGGAATTTACATGCTCTGCCACCGCGTAAGTGAAAAAACGATTCGGTTGGCTCGTCGCTAGGTTCGATCATGATTCATGAAGGTGTGGTTCGTTTGCCCGCACCAAGCTGGCATGAATGGGCCGAAAGCCACATGAGTGAGCTTCCTAGAATTAACTAAAAATTAGACAAATTCGTTTTGATGAAGTCCGTTCGGTCCAAAATGTACATGATAAGTTGCCTATTTTGTGTTCAACAATCCCACCTCGCTTAATTATAAGGAGTTTGGCCGGTTTATATATCTAGATTTTCTGGAATCGGCAAGTTGCCTCTGAGAAGAACAATCAGCGAGAAAAGAATTATGATTTGCCCCGGATTTGGGGGCCGAGATAGCGAACAGAGCGGGCTTGTCAGTCAAACACCGGAGCTAGAGGACAGTCGAGACGTCGGAGCGGAAAGAGACGGACCAGAGTAGGCGCTCGCTGAGGTGGCGGCCTAGAGGAATAGCGACGGGATAAAGTTCTGCGAGCAATTGATCACCCCGCAATCAGAGCCTACCCTGCCGGCTAGAGCAAATCCAGCCCACTGTTTGCAAGTTCCAGTCCAACGTTCCGCTTGGCACAAAACAACGCCGCCCTCAAATCCCGTGAAATAGGAAAATAGCTCAATAAGATCTGGGACGGCACGCTGCGGCTTATGGCTTCCTCAGCAAAATATCATAGCATGGGAGATAAGTCAAGTACTCCCTCCATACCCGATTTTTTTTTTCAAAAACTTTAAAACTTTTGATTTTATAGTTTTAGAATATTTTGAAAAAAGAATACGTAGACGTAGAGAATGTTAGAATATATCAATGTGTAAACTTTTAGAATGAAATACATTGTATTTTGTCCTCAGTAAAAATGACAAAATCTCACAAAATGATAAAATCTAGATTATAGTGTACTGTTCGTTACTATTCATCAATGATGAAATCAATATTTATTATTTTTGATGAGTCCAAAATACAATGTATTTCAATCTGATAATTTACATATTGAATTATTGATAGATTCCAACATTCTCTATATCATGATATTTTTTCGATTTTTTTTACATGTCTAAAATGAAATTTTCATAGATTCAAAAAACAGCCTACGTGTAGCTCGGCCAGTTATTATTTGTTGTTGTGTATAAGGTTAATATTTGTGCTTAATCAACCGGTTATTTTCATTTTAAAAGAATACTAATACAAAAAAGTCCGGACATGGTGAGCTTGTAAAAATTAGTCGTCCTCAACACACTGCGGCTCCCCTTCGTCTCCCTTGGTACCTCACTCTCCTAAGCTAGCCGACGCACCAGGGGTATTCGAGGAAGATGAGGGGAGGGCGGTCGTTGGCGAGCAGGAAAAGGGGGTAGAGCCGAGGGCCAGAGAGTAGGAACAGAGACATAGGCGTTCAATGATGAAAGGTGAATGTCAGGACGTGTGTGCAGGTGGAAGGGGTTGTGCACTTCATCAGTTCTCCTGTGGGTTGCTATTGAGAACGAAAGAAACAGTTCAATCATGTTTTCTTTGGGTGGATGAGTCGGTTTTGTTTTGTTGGTTTAGGTCATGCAAAAGTTCGGTTTTCTCTCAGGTATCTATATTTAAGAGAAATCATCCGTAGCAACGCACGGGTATTTATGCTAGTCTATATCTATACCTAATAATAAAAGAAAACGAGTTTCTCCCTCGGTCGTCATCCGTTTTTTATTGCCCCTATACTCCTAATGAATTTACAGGAAGTGCCACCGGCAAGTTGTCTCCCGTGATCCCGTCCTGTACTTAATCGAATTAGGTTTTCTTCTCCGCGGCTCCACCCTGCCGCCTCCCAAACTGCAGCCACCGCCCGCGATTCCCCGCATTTGCCCGGTCCGGCGCGCTGTCCGCCCGCACGCCGCCACCCTCCGGACTATCCCTCGCTGGTTTTCGCTCGGGAGAGACTGCGAGCAGGATTTTGAGGAGGCGGAGCAAATAGAGTAAATGTGATGTGGATTTCCTGTCTGTTCGACGTGGTGTCTGTAGAGCTGTATCACGCGAAGGACGGAGCGGTTCGTGTGAGAGGGAGGGATCGAAGGACTACCTGCTCGTGTGATGGAGGATGGGGTGTTGGTGGCGACCGGGTGGCTCGTGTGAACATGGAGGACGGCAAATCTGTAAAACAGGGAGACGGTAGAATCATTGGGGCGGCCCTGGCGAATTAGATCAAGCCGCAAGATTATGAAGAAGCAAACCAGCAGGGAACGGACAGAGGAAGCGACGCCTGCGGGATGGAGCGGTGTAGGCTTCTCCATTGACGAGAGGACCTGTGTAGGGGAATTGGGGATTTCTGCCTGCCGAATTCATTAGAAAATACAAGTGGGCTCCACATTAAACACATCCCGCTGAGGGTAAAACGCATCCAGTTGATAATGCACATATTATATGCCACTGGCGTGGATGTTTTCGCCTAAACATTACCATTACAGTATGTCCAATATGCGCACTAAAAATGAAACACTGTAAATTTGTGTTTACATCCGCATAGCGCGCTGCCGACAGCTATAGAAGCGCTAAATTACAACGCCGAATTAATCCATTTGCAGACGCGCCAAAAAACCACGCGGAAAACAGCATTTTCACACATTTTCATACGTAAATAGATTAAATAAAACTTAAAAATAAACTGGAAATATTGCAAAGTTTAACGCTACAACCAAATTTATTTTTAAACTAGCCTAAACTACTCGGAATCCCAGTCGAAGTCGGAGGAGGAGCCCGGTGTTGTTGACGACACCGGAATCGATGTCCACTCGAAGGAGGAGGAGGAGTCGACGATGATCGTTGACGGGCCGGCGCCATTTTTCTTCTCATCCGCCTTCCTCGCGGCCTTCTCCTCCCTCTCCTTCCTTGCCGCCGCCTTCATCCTCCTTTCCTCCCGGTCGAGGATGATCGTTGACGGGCCGGCGCCATTTTTCTTCTCATCCGCCTTCCTCGCGGCCTTCTCCTCCCTCTCCTTCCTTGCCGCCGCCTTCATCCTCCTTTCCTCCCGGTCCGCCTTCTTCGCCGCCTTAAGCATCGCCTTCTCCTCTTCCTTCTTATCGTAGAAGGCCTCCATCGTGGCGACGTCCTCCGGGAACTGGCGCGCCCACTCGAGGCGCATGCGCTCGTCGCGCTCTGCGATGAGGAGTTGCTGCTCAAGCTCGCGTTGGCGCTGCTTCGCCTCGCGCGTGACGGGCGGCGGCGGCGGCGCGAGGGCTTCCGCCTGCTGCGGCGTCCAGACGTCGTCGAAGTTCATCGAGCGACGGGAGCGGCCGAGGCACCAGGAGATCGCGTCATACGAGCGCCGCCTCGTGCGCCGTCTCGAACGTCCCGAGCCCGATGCGCACGTCGCTGCTGCGGATCTCGGCGTAGAAAGTGTCGTTCGGCCGCGCGCGGTAGCCGGAGCTCGAGGGGCGGCATCTCGTCGGCGTAGAGGCGGAGCGGCGGCGCGAGCGACATGGAGCGCAGCGGGAACGACGCGGAGCGAGGTGGACGGCGGTGAAGCGACACGCGGGTGAAACTTTCTGGCGGTTGGATGACACAAAAGCGCGCGCGGGGCAAAAAAATTTAGCTCGCGCGGCTCGTTCGTGTGTCCGCTGGAGGTTCGCGCGCCCGCTCCCGCGCTGCATTTCGGCAGTTAATTTAGCGCGTACTGTTTTGCCGAGATGGTCTTAGACCCGATCGAACTGACCATGTGCAATATATACGCTGAGGGAATAATGCAGCTAATTTTTTTACACGCAGAATACCGAGTTGGTATTGGCTGTTTATCGGATACGTTGTACAAAACTGGTAATCAAATGAATGCGAGAACATTGCATGCTAACTAGCTCATCCAAAACAGGCAAATAGGTTCTTTATGTGCACTAAACGTACACCAAGAGCACGACATGTAGAGACTGGAGATACTGAGAGAGGAGGCCGACGATTTGGTTGTGTGGGATTGAAAAGAAGAAATGATGATAAGAGTGAAGAGAGAGAAATAGCGAAAACTCGGAAGTCAGCCCGAGCCCCGGTGATCCGCATATCCTAAGTGCATCGCACCGTTGCCTTTTAAGATGACGTCATGCCATGTGTTTTTCGCACCGTGCAGCCCATGTATGAAAATACACGGTGGTTTTGTTGCCAACCACTTTTCATCATAGGAAACGGACTGATGCTCCCCCGTTAGTGTGCTGGCATCCAGTGTTCATGTACTGGCAAGTGGCAATCGTTAGAATCCTGGTCCTGTCCTGTTCCTGTTTGGTTTGGAACGAATAGGAAATGCGGCGGCAGCTGGAAGGAGGAGATGCTAGGTTATTTTTTCACTTGCCACCCCGACCCGTCTACTAGTCACCACATAAGGGCATCTCCAACGGAGCGACGCATTTCAGTGTCCGAAAATATCCACGCGCGTTCGTTTGCGTCGGTCTAAAGCGCGTCCGTTTGCGTCGGGGGTGGCTTCGGCGCCACGACGCATTTATTTCTCGAATTTCTACTTTATAACATGAAAACATAATTTACATAGTAAAAGAAAGGAAAAATAAACCCTAAGAACGCATGCGCCTACTGGTTCTCCTCGTCGCTGTTGATTACGACGAGCTCTGGAACCACCCACGGCTAGTTGGGATGCGGCAGAACATACGCCAGGCGCGCCGGCGGTGCTGGAGGCGGAGGAGCCTAGGACTGTGGCGGCGGTGGAGGAGCCCAGGCCTGTGGTGGAGGTGGAGGAGCCCAGGCCGGAGCTGGAGGCCCCCACGGGTTGTAGGGCGGAGGTGGAGGCGGCGGCTGAACCGGTGGCGTGGCCGAGTCCTATAGCGCTAGTCGCAGGGCTTCTTCCTCCGAGAGGCTCGGCGGTCCACCTGGGAGACGAGGAGGCCGAGCCTCGCGATCTCGTCGTCCATCATGTTGTCCGGCTACTCAAACTCCCGGCCCTCCGCCATGGCCAACTGCCATTCCTGGAAAATGCACACGATGTAGTCGTCGCTGTCGTCCTTGGCCTCCTCGTTTTGGTACGCCAGCGCCTTGTTGTAGTCCTTGTCGTCGTCGCTGTCGATATCGTCATGGTCGTCTTGCGCAGGCATCGGCGCCTGTCGTCGAAGGGGAAGTCCCTATCGCCCATGAACCCCGCCCTCCTCCTCCGATCCTTCACAGACTCGATCCAGGTGCGCCAGCTGTCGGAGTCGATTGCGTAGGTGGGATCGGCGCGGAGGTCCGACGGCATGTACCACCTCCTTCGCCGGATCTCCGCGCTCCTATCTGGCTCGCGCGCAGGCACGGGAGGGATGGGAACCCCGCAGTAGCTGAGCCGCCACCCGCCAGCCATGTGCATGTCCCCCCAGGTGTCGCACGTCGTCCATTTCGCGTGCATCAGCCTCCCCACGGTGACGGGCAGCGGCACCCTCTGCGTCCGCTCCCCCTTCTTGGTGCCGCTGGCGGACGCCTCGAAGTTGTTGTTCTTCTTCTTCCCCATGGTGCTGCGACGGCGCGCGGCGGTGGAGTTGGGAGTGGAGGTGTGGGTGATGGTAGGAACTGTGTCGGTCGACTTTTAAGGCCGGCCTCGCGCGGGTAACGATGCCATTGAAGGCGGCGCAGAAGCCCAGCCGCCGCCCGCCAGTGTGCGCGAAGAAGAGGCAGCCGCGACATTGATGGCGAACGATGCGGCGCAGACGCGGAAGCGATGCCCTTGATACAGGTTCGCTGCCAGGCGGGCCCGGTGGACAAGCGAGCGGTCACTTGGGGCGTCCGTGCAGCGTCCGCCGCGACGCATTCCAGGCGCAAATATGTGTCGGGTTTGCGTCTCTGCGGACGGCCCGGTCACTATGCGTCGCCCAGTTGGAGGTGGTGCTAGACGCATTTTAGGCCGGGCGGATGCAAACGGTCCAATGGGCCTACGCATTTCGGACGTCCGAAATGTCCGGTTGTGTCCATTTGCGTCGGCCCGAGGACGCAATGCGGCCCAGGGCGACCGTTTGCGTCGGGGGTATCTCCAGCGGTACAGACGCATTTTTTTTAGCGGAGACATCGTCAAGGTCATTCAATGGCGGTTTAACATCCCGTCGAGGCCTTCCGTCGGCGATTACCGGTTCCCGCACGACGACGGTCGTTCCCGCGCTTGCCCAATACATTGGCAAGTTTCGCTGGCGTTTTGCGCACGGGAAACGACCTGCATGCCAACGCCGTTTCCCGCCCCGCCGTGGCTATATATGGTGGACACCGGTGGGGGTGACGGGCACACCTCAAGCTAAACCCTATCATCCATCCATGTTCGAGCACAACCTTAGCTGGGATCAGGTTGTTCACATGTGCCGCCAAGCCCACCCGGAGGACGAGCAGCTAGTCGCTGACGCTTTTCAGGCCGACCAGCTGGGCCTGGAGGCGACGGAGGCGGAGGTTGCGGAGATGGCAGAGCACGCGCAAGCGCATTAGCGCCTCGCGGAGGTCAGGGCGGAAATCGCCGACGCCAGTGCGGCACTCGCGAAGGCGCGGGCGGCATGGTGGCCCCTCCGGAGGCCCCACCCGCGGACGCCATCATCCACGACATCGCTGACGACGACGTCGACGTACCCTGCCGCTTCGAGTGCGCCGGCGACTAGCACATTCTGGTCGCGTCCTTCGAGACCCTAGCTGGGGACGCCCAGCACCGTCAGGCTTGGGCAGCGGAGGAGGAAGCCCACAGCTATGCGGTCGCCATGGCTTGGGGGTACATGTGCTCCGATCTGGATTCGCTCCAGCGGAGGGGCCCTTCTCCCGCGCCGGTCAAGTAGGAGAACCGGGAGATGGAGGGCGCCATCGCCGCCAGAGACGAAGCGGTGGCGGAGGCGGCTAGGGACAGGGCCCACTTCCATGCCTAGCTAGCAGCGTTGGCGGTGGCGGACGCGGAGGCGGCCCAGGCGGAGGCGGCGGCGACGGAGGCAGCTTCGGCGGAGGCGGCCAACTCTATGGACAGGAAAGTCGTGTGGGACTCTTCTCTGGCCGAGACCCTCGAATGCCGCAGGCGGCAGGACGAGATGTCCGATCACCAGCGTGCGCGGCGCACGGAGTGTGTCAAGCGCTCCCGCTTAGACGACGGCGTTGGCCCCTCCGGCGGCCAATAGTAGGCCGCGCGACTGCGAGTAACCCATGCCGTGGTAGGCCGCGCGACGGCGAGTAGGTACGACCGTTGTAGTTTTAGGTTAACTCGACTAACCATCTCTGTAAAGATAGTCCTTTTGATCAATCAATAGTAATGAACAAATATTATGGTTACCTAGTCACTGCCGACCGAGCCCGATGCAACCACCGCGGACACTTTCCGCGACTGCGCAACATCCGCGAAGACGCAAACCTAACGCATATTTGAAACAAATAAGCGTAGCTGCGAACGAGCCAGTCACTTTACGTCGTCCGCTGGAACAAGATCTAGATGCATTTTCGATCAGGCGGATGTAAATGGTCGCTCAAAGTCGCCCGTTGTAGATGCCCTAAGAGCATCTCCACTCGTCTCCCCGACGAGGCCCCCGAACGACGTTTTTTTCCATCCGGACGGCGAAATTCGGCCCAGTCGCGCCCCCGGTTCCTCTATTTCGTCCGGATTTGGGCCTAAATTCATCCGGCGATCCCACGCCATCCCCGGCCCCCCGGGGAGCTCTCGGGGACTCCGGACGAAACAAAAGCACGCGAAACGGCGAGGAAACTTCCCGCGCGTCTGGTGGCCCCAACTTGTCGGCGAGAGACACCGATCGTCGTCCTCATCGCATCGTCTTCCGCGCGCTGTAAAAGCCTGCCGCCGGTCAGCATTCGCCGGCCGCGTAGCTTCCACGCGGCGAGTTAATGCCATCGCATCGTCTTCCGCGCACGCATCGTCTTCCACGCGGTATTAATCACCGGCGCCCGCCGCGCCCGCCGCGCCTATTTAAAGCCACTCCGCTCGCCGCGACGCCCCTGCTCCAATCTTCCTCCATTCTCCCTCCACTCACCCTCCACCTCCACCTCCAACGATGGCGTTCTACGACGACGACGGCGCATCCAACAACGGGTTCCCCCGCCGATCTCTCCACACGTGGGAGGGGTACCCCTGCCCGCCGGACACGAGGCCCCCCGGCGGCGGGTGGTGGCTAAGCGCTGGTGGCGTGCCAATCCCGCCGCCGCCCCAGGGCCACGCCCTCGATGTCGCCATCGAGGAGGCGCGGATGGGGATGACGGAGGAAGAACGCGCCGACCCGCGCCACCACCCCGAGAACTACACTCGGTGGAATTCGTTCCTTCTCCGGCGGTGGGAGCGCGAACTGGCGTCCTACGACGGCCCGCCACCTCCGCCTCCGCGCAACAACGCCGCGGGTCGCCGGCGTTGGTGGAGCGCGCCGGATAGGACGCTCCACAACGTCCTCGAGCACATCGAGGGCGGCAACTCGCCGAGGCTCACGATGCCCCCTCTATCGAGGGCATCGAACAGCCGCCAACGGGGAAACAGTTGGCAGCCACGGCGTATGGCTGCCAGTTCCTCGTCGTCCGGTTCGGCGGCGAGGTTGATCTCCAGGTCGGCGCCATCCTTGGCGCCGGTGAAAAAGGAGTCGGCTTCCCCGCCGAGCCACCGCACGCGCGGCGGCGGCATCGTCATCCGCGAACCATCGACGGCACAAGGACGGCGCCGCCCCAAGCGCGACCATGACACCTCCGGCGAGCGGAAGCGCAAACCGGCGAAGGTGAAGGTCGAGGAGGAAGAAAGCGCCGAGGACGCCGCCATCCTCGAAGCCGTCATCGTGAGGTCCCTCCAGGACCTCGTACCCGCCGACAACGCCATGCCGCTCGACCAGGCCTCTAGGACGCCGCTCGCTTCCGGCGGCCTGCGACTCCTCCATCCGGCGCCGTCGTCCCCGTCATCGACCTCGAAGCCTCCGACGACGAGCTGTACAAGCCATCGCCGTCCCCGCCTCGCACCAGCGGCCGGTGGGGAGACGCCGGCCAAGGCAGCAGCCAGGCGGCTTCGGCGCCGCCACAGTTCGACGACGACAGCTCCGACGACGATGGCGGCGACTACACGGTGTTCTACCGCCATTTCGGCATGTAGAGCGCCGTGTTTTCATATTTACAGTTGTATTCCCCTAGCCGAATTCGAAATATAGTCGAATTCGGTCTCTATGTACGAACTTCGCCCTCTATATAGTAAATATCATTAAATTTAGTCTAAATTCGACCGTTTTATGCCGTAGTTTGTCAAGTTTCCATTTTTCAAATTTAGATCGCCGTCTTCGCCTAAGATCGCGGCTGGGAAACTACTCCTCCCCACGCCAAATTTACGTCCAATCCGAACGTAAATTTCCCCAGATTTCGGCGTGGGGAGGGCAAACGAGTGGAGATGCTCTAAGGAGCAGGGACGCGGGCACAAGATAAGCCGGATAGTCCGGGACCTCTTCGTGTTCCTGTTCCTGTTCCACCGATCTAAACGGCCGTCCATGAACCTGCTCCCGCATTTAATTCCGATGCCCAACATCTACACCTCCATCCGTCTCTACGTACCTCGTACTCGGTCACGTGTCTCACCGTTACGTACAGAATTTAATGATCATATCTTCACTCTGCGCCTCACAATACGTATTCCCATATCAGGATCACACCAGCCCGGGCGCTATTCGTCCGCCCTCAAAAACTCGGAAGTCAGCCCGAGCCCCGGTGATCCGCATATCCTAAGTGCATCGCACCGTTGCCTTTTAAGATGACGTCATGCCATGTGTTTTTCGCACCGTGCAGCCCATGTATGAAAATACACGGTGGTTTTGTTGCCAACCACTCGAGAAATAGACCTTGTGTTCCGTAGACCCTCAAATCTTACAATAGTGCAAACTCCTGGAAGCGTATTGTGGTATGGCTTAATCTCAATCATCCTACCTCTAATCTTGAACATGTATTTATTAATCTCATTCGTCCTTGTGTTCCACTCACAAAAACGTTTTATTCTTGGGGGTCTATGGAACCACAAGCCATTAAATAAAAAATACAGTATACTTATAATATAGTTTAAAATAGTTGATTCAAAAATGATAAAAGTATAGATAGTAGATTAAACAAAGAAATTAAGACTAAGACTATGGTTAGACAAGTCAATTAATATTGAGCCAAAATTTGAGTATCAAACGAGATTTTTCAAAAACACGCTGAATTTCTAAATCTTCATCCAATGTTTGGTGAATCATCAATGGAGTTTAGTTTTTTCCGGTGCAACGCATGGGCACTTTTGCTAGTTCTAACCTATGTGTACTTCATATGTGACAAGCAATGGTCTCTCTTGTGTGTAAATTTGGCCAAGATTCTTCATGAATGTGCTCTATATAAAGTTGGGTAACAATGGGGGGCATTAGTTTGAATTTTGGAAAGGTTTGATGAAATTTCTAAAAAGTGTGGGAATCTAGAATCTGTTTCAACATGGCATCTTGGCTTGACTATTTTGAGCAATAGAAAATGATCTGGTCAAAGTGGTCAACATCAAAAGTGTTCGTCTTGATGAGGTCTTGGGTGAGGTGCAAAGAGTTGAGTGGGTTTTGTTTGAAAATTTCTAAAAATGTCACATGTGACCATTATCACATGTAACTAGGTTTTTGGTTTTTCTTTGATTTGATTTTGGTTTCTTTGATGCAAAAGGGATCCTTTTGAGTTTAAAAGAGTTTCCAAACCATTGGCACCAATTTATATGGCCTAGGTTAAAGATTTTCAGAAATGGCCATAGGCCCATATGTGAGGGTTTTTGCAATTTCTCAATTCTTTTTCTTTCTTTCTCTTTGATCCCAAGGATCATTGTTTTGGGTTCAAATGAGGTTGGTATGGTTGATGGAGGGTTTCAGCATTTGGGGTGAAGTAAATAGGGCATAGGCCATTATTAGAGAAATGGCCATAAGCCCACATATGCCTCGCCCTTTTATTTTATTTTCTTTATATTTGTTCTTCTTTGGTTCTACTTGATCACAACCATCATGGTTTAGGGTTTTAGCAAATTGTATAAGCACTCAAGCAATCATCATGGCCATAACACAAGAATCAAGCATGAGCACTATGCCTAGTACCTTGATACGTCTCAAACGTATCTATAATTTCTTATGTTCCATGCTTGTTTTATGACAATACCTACATGTTTTGTTCACACTTTATATCGTTTTGTTTTTATGCGTTTTCCGGAACTAATCTATTAACAAGATGCCGAAGTGCCAGTTCTTGTTTTCTGCTGTTTTTGGTTCCAGAAAGGCTGTTCGGGCAATATTCTCGGAATTCGACGAAACAAAGACCAAACATCTTAATTCACCGAGACGGACCAGAACACCGAAGGGGAGACGGAGAGGAGGCCCAGGGCCCCCACACAACACGGCCGCGCGGGCAGGCCCCTGGCCACGCCAGCCTATGGGGAGGGCGCCCTGGTGCCCCTCTGACACCGCCTCTTCGCCTATAAGACCCCTCGTGACCTAAAACTTCGATACCGATTGACGGAAAAGCCACAGTACCAGAAACCTTCCAGAGCCGCCGCCATCGCGAAGCCAAGATCTGGGGGACAGGAGTCTCTGTTCCGGCACGCCGCCGGGACGGGGAAGTGCCCCCGGAAGGCTCCTCCATTGACACCACCGCCATCTTCATCGCCGCTGCTGTCTCCCATGATGAGGAGGGAGTAGTTCTCCCCCGGGGCTGAGGGCTCTACCGGTAGCTATGTGGTTAATCTCTCTCTCTGTACCCCAATACAATGATCTCATGAATTGCTTTGCATGATTGAGATCCATATGATGAGCTTTGTATCACTATTAGTCTATGTGCTACTCTTGTGATATTATTAAAGTAGTCTATTCCTCCTTCACGGTGTAATGGTGACAGTGTGTGCATCGTGTTGTTCTTGGCGTAGGTTATGATCATAATCTCTTGTAGGTTATGGAGTTAATTATTACTATGATAGTATTGATGTGATCTATTCCCCCTTCATAGTGTAAAGGTGATAGTGTGTATGCTATGTTAGTACTCGGTTTAGATTGCAAAGATCTATTATGCTCTAAGGTTACTTAAACATGAATATCGAATGTTGTGGAGCTTGTTAACTCCGGCATTGAGGTGCTCTTGTAGCCCTACGCAACGAATGGTGTTCATTATCAAACAAGAGTATATGTAGCACAAAGGAAGAGAACTTATTTATTTATGTGATCAATGTTGAGAGTGTCCACTAGTGAAAGTATGATCCCTAGGCCTTGTTTCCAAATACTGCAATCATCGCTTGTTTACTGTTCTACTGCATGTTTACTTCCTGCAATATTACTACCATCAACTGCACGCTGGCAAGCACTTTTCTGGCGCCGTTACTACTGCTCATATTCATTCTTACCACTTGTATTTCACTATCTCTTCGCCGAACTAGTGCACCTATACATATGACAAGTGTATTAGGTGTGTTGGGGACACAAGAGACTTCTTGTATCGTGATTGCAGGGTTGCTTGAGAGGGATATCTTTGACCTCTTCCTCCCTGAGTTCGATAAACCTTGGGTGATCCACTTAAGGGAAACTTGCTGCTGTTCTACAAACCTCTGCTCTTGGAGGCCCAACACTGTCTACAGGAACAGAAGCACACGTAGACATCAAGCACTTTTCTGGCGCCGTTGCCGGGGAGAAAAGGTAAAAGGCACTCACACTCCGGTCCCAGGTAACTAAGTTATTTTCTGTTGCCGTTGTAAGTGCTCAAAGCTATTTCCTTTAGATCCTGCAATTGCATGTTTTTGTTTCTTGTCTACACTAGTTAGGCATAATGGAAAGCAACAGTGAGCTTTTTAATCTTTTCCCTGAGATAGAATTGTTTGCTGCGAAAATTAAAAAACCTATGGAATCTTATTTGCATGCTAGTAGCAATGTTATTAGTATGAACACCATTGTTGATAATGCTATGGAAGAATTTAAGCTTGGGGAGGTCGGTTTTGATGAAAATGATCTCTAGAGTCCTCCGGGTATTCAGGAGAAAGTTTATGTTGATTATGATATGCCTCCTATTTATGATGATTATAATGATAGTGGTCTTTTGGTGCCGCCTACTATGGAGGATAAGTTTAATTATGATTACAATATGCCTCCTATATTTGATGATGAGAATAATAATGATAGCTACTTTGTTGAATTTGCTCCCACTACAACTAATGAAATTGATTATGCTTATGTGGAGAGTAATGATACTTTTATGCATGTGAATAAGAATGCTTTATGTGATACTTATATTGTTGAGTTTGTTCATGATGCCACTGAAAGTTATTATGAGAGAGGGAAACATGGTTATATGCATCTTAATAATATTAAGTTTCCCCTCTTTATGTTGAGAATTTTGAAGTTACTCGTGTTTTATCTTCCTACGCTTGTCACTTTGTTCTTCATGAATTTATTTGTGTACAAGATTCCTTTTCATAGGAAGTGGGTTAGGCTTAAATTTGTTTTGAATTTGCTTCTTGATGCTCTCTTTTGCTTCAACTCTTATTTCTTGCGAGTGCATCATTAAAATTGCTGAGCCCATCTTAATTACTTCTATAAATGTTCCTAGACTACCCGCCCAGCCAGATGGTCCTGAGGGGGCACTCTTCGTTGGCCGTTCGATCCTCCCGAACAGTAGAAAAATAGATCCCACTTTCACCCACAGCCATCCGATCCGGTTATTACTTTTGTTACCTGCTGCTTGCTGCTGGGTACATGACCGCTGGGCCATCTTGCGCGTGGGGCCTCCTGCCAGAGACACGGAACGGGGCTGGCTCAGGTCGCCTTCTTTCACCTTGTTTTCGACCGGGAGGGCAGCCAGAGGCAGCAGCGGGCGCTCCCTCGCGTCGCTCGTTTCATTGGTTGTTCGGTGGAGCGGTGAAAACCCTAGATCGGGATTGGCCTCTCCTCCAATCCCCGCCTCCTCTCCCCTCCCCAATCAGACCCTTCTCACTTTCCGCGGGAGCCCGACGGTGGTGGCGGCTGGAATGAAACGGGGCGGACCTCACCGCTCCTCTTCCTGCGCTGAGAAGCAGCGTGTGCGGCTCCGCCTCGTGCCTTGCATCAGGAGACGGCACGGACAAGGGCGCCGCCGCTGGTATAGCGCCAGGAGGTCACAGTCGCTGCCGGTCGTGGACGCCGCCGTGCCAAAAGCAGGAGAGCGCACGAAGGCGGGCGGCGGCGCGGAGAGTGGTGGCGGCGCGTGGCCTTGAGAAGCTCATCCACAGCCGGTGGGGCTTGCGATCTCCGGTCAAGGACGCCTCCCCCGCCTCGTCCTCCCCTGCCTCCGCACCCGGCGAGGACGACCCAACCACGATGTAAGCCTTCGACCCTTCTTCCATGGAGGCACCTCGATCTAACGGCGCTAGATCCACCCAGCCGCGGCTCAGGCTATATATGATTCGGTCGGGAAGGCCAGCCTATCGCCGGTTCTGCCGCCGCTGATGCCCAGGCCGCCTCGTGTATTTTTCTTCTCCGGCGGTGGTTCCTCATCTTGCTTCTCCCTCCTCTCTTTCTCTTCCTATTCCTCTCTGTCTATCTCACTCTTATCTCCCACTCTCGTTGATTTTAGGTACGGTTCTACTGTTAGAATTTGTTATCTTTCATCTTCGAGAGAGATTGGAGCCACCTCTTGCTCATGTGCTCTAGATCTCATATATATTTTGATTCTGAATCGATTTGGCATGTCTGTTGATGCCGATGATGATTTGATGCTCGTTTTGCATATCTGACATGGATTTGAGCTCTCGCTGCAAACTATGTCAGCTGGTCGGTGGCTGTTACTTGCCATTGAGGTGTAAGAAATGCTTACTGATATCATCTCCCTTTGCATGATTAAGTGACCTAATTTTGTCATGCCCTGGAGTAATTTCTCCTTTTCCTTATAGCCACATGATAGTGGAGTGAGAAGCAAGGTATTATGTGGAACCGTTGCTTAATGAAAATGGTAAAGATTGGAGTTTGCTGCATCTGTTTTGGTAAGTTCTTTAGCACTTTCTTGTCCTCATTGTATTTATTTTATCCATCTCATGAAATCATTAATAAATCGTACACTTGTTTATATTGGTGATACAATGATGTGTCAACCAGTTGGTTACATAATATGTTGGTTACACATATAAAGTATAAATGAACTACTCAGGTTTAGAATTGAATCCATGTAGTTGTTTTTCACGTGAGAGAATCAGACAACACATTGAAATTCAGATAGTTCCGTTGCAAAAAAGGAAATTCAGATAGCTCAGCCAATTATTGGTAGGGTATTCTAAGAGGAATTTGCTAATATGAAATTCTTATGAATTTTGTATGTTGGGTTTGTGGATGAGTTTCTTATCAAGTTCTGATTTGAACTTTTATGGCGGAGTACTAAAGCCTGATGATATTTAAAATGTTAAATCAATATTTTTGATTGCCTGACTTACTTTATATATCGAGGATAAACTAAAGTTTATCTTCCTCATATGCGGTTAAAAGTTGTTCTTTTGGAAATGGACTCTGCAAATCAGTTAGATCTCAGGGAGGTGGAAGATATAGGAGAGGAGGTCTGACCAGACAAATTATTTGAGGTTGAAGAGATGTTCAGTACCATTATATGGGGTGAATAAGTTGACTCAATCATCTCAGAACCATTTAGTTCGTGGACCGCTGCTCCAGGTATGTTTATCCTCTTCCTTCCCCTTGCATATTTCCCTAACTCCATATGCAGATTGCCCTATTTCTCAAATCAATATAGGAAGAAAAATAGTCTGATGTGACAGTAACTTAACTGTATGTGATAAGGAAGCCGTTTTACAAAATTAGCATTGCTTTTTTACATTCTTGGATTCTATGAATGAGATAGTGAACTTGATGTTCCATTATCCATCACATATCTAAAAGTAGGCTTTGCCACGCCTTCAGTTGGTATTGTATGTTACAGATCGTGAAATATCACTTTATTTATGTTTGTCTAATGTCTGACGGGTCAGGAATTGTGTATATATGTTTATGCTTACTTGGTGTGGTTTTATTGTGCAGCATTGAGTTAACAAAATCCATGGTGTGTGCACCTATCTTGTGATGTTGTCAGCGGCAGGGGTTGGTGTCTCCAGGCAAGAATGGTTCATTTTCTCCGACTCACGAAGAATGTGACAATGCTATCAACAATATTCTTCTGTTATACACTCATAGTCTCTTGTTACCTACTGCATTTCCAGTGAGCCATGCTGCTGAAGCTTTATGGACATGCAAGCCTTCAGCTTTGTGCTATTGATCATAAGCCACTGCATTTCCATTGGGCCATGCTGCTGAAGCTTTAGCCTTCCAAAGAAGAATTAAAGAGGCTGCGCATGTTCAGTGTCAGGTATACATATCTCAAATCTTCACTATAGTTTCTACACTTCTATGCTTTGAATATGCCATTGGCTTAATGTTTCTGGTCGAGCGTCAAGCGATAGAAACAACCAGTTTCTGGGAGAGACAACATACCAATGGATGGGTTGCAATACTTTTCAGGTGAATCTGCGGTAGAACCATAATCCTTTTTTTAGATTGTGAATCATGGTTATTCATGGCTTCCTAATCAATGGAATAGCCATTTCATGTTCCTTACAGAATGAATCTATGGGCGTTTTCATATTCTGAATCTAGGGAATGTAAAAATCCTATCACTTGCTATCATTGTCTTAGTTGAGGATATTGTGTCTGACTATTTTTGTTGACTGATTCGTGGTTGGCTATTTCTGCGTACAGTGCCATGAGGTGGGATCTCAAGATGAAGAGAGACAAGGAGCGTCAGCTCAGGGCGGCTGAAGCCACAGCCTGTGGAGCGGCCGATGGCGAGGACGTGGATCCCACTTTATGTATGACATCTCTTTCCTTTGTTATTATCTGAATGATGTGTTGGACACAATTAATGTAGAGGTTATGTATGCTCAACTACAATTTAGGCTCTGATTTCTCTTATGTGACCATAGTAATAGGTGCTCCTCTGTTTAAAATCATTTGACTTGGTTGTTTGCCATTACATTTGTTTTGAGAAGTTCTTCAATCTCTATTATTGCAGTGATAAATAACCGGAGGGCATACATTGTCAGTCTATCATTGACTAGGCTTATGCATTGTTTCTTTGTATGGATCGTGTGTTCGTTTTGTTTACATATAATCAACATCATATGTATGACACATAGTAGAAAAATAAATATTTTACATTGTGAACTTAACTGAGATAGATCTGCTCATTGTTTCGTGATGTATGTGTTCGCGATCCCTGCATCCGTTTTCGGTACATGGCGTAGTTGCTTCTTTTTGATTTACTCTAGCAATGTATAAGTAGTCGAGACAAGTTAATAATTTCAATGTTGGGCTGTGTCTTTCGGTGGAGCTTCAGTTGCTACATCAAGTGGTATTCTATTAAAAAAATACAACCTACAAATCTTTAATGAATGGTAGAAGTGATTTTGCAGAATAGCTTAGGTATCCAAATAATAAGACTTGCTACTTAGTTATTACTAATGGAAAGTTGCATAACAAAAAATATAGCTTAGTTGCAGTTTTATGCGATTCATTGCATCGCTGCATATTCCCGGTCCTAGACCCGTACTATGTCTTAAAGAGGATAATATAGATAATGTTAGAAGAAATTGAGTTGTTTCATCTTAACCTTGGACTGTCTGAACTAAATGGGTATGATAAAAAGATAGAAAGTTTGGCCCTTCTGTTGTTTGAATATTCTAAGCACTTCGCATAAATGCGTTGTCTATTTTCTGACGTGCTGGCTATTAAACTAAGCAACAATATATCTACTACACATGTTGATGGCAAAGTGTGATGTCGTATTTTTTTGAAAGAATAGTCCTGCTACTTTTTATGAATTGTAAGCATTGGGGCATGCTGAGATAATTTCCTGCGTGTTTTGTGTTTTGCTGACCTATTCTTGAATCCAAACAAGTTGTCTATTGTTCTGACCTTTGCACATTATTTTCTATTATTATTGAATGAATGTTCTGACGGTGTCGTCTCCCTGCGTGTCCACATTAAACTTCAGCAGTGATTAAATGTGATGCTTGGGATGTATATTATGCAGCTTTTGTATTTATCAAAAAAGAAGAACAATGTATTAGTTTCTATGCATGAAGGGACTCCCAATCAACTACTTTTTTGCTTGCTATAACAGGAATCATCCCTACATCTCCAAAGAGTGGCCATAATCACTACCAGGAAGGATATGCAGTATTGGAGAATTAAACCTATACAACTGAGAAACTAAATAATTGGGTCTCGGATTCTGGAGACGAACAAATGTTCTACCATGCATCATAAAGTGGAATTCAGAGTTTCAAGTGACCGAGAGTCGGAGTTTCAGAAGCTTGAAAACCTTATTAGCGTGCCATGCCTACTCTAATCAATCATAAGAGTTACATATATGCTTACTGAGTTATTTATATGTGTTCATAAAATCGATTGCTTAGGCTTCTTATGCATTGAAAAAAATAGTGAACTTCTTGCTGCATGATACTGCCATCCAGAGTTTCTTTGTAATGTTATCTATTGGTATGCACTGGCAGTGATATGTTCATTGGCTATTCTGTTCTGATGGTGAAATCCTATGAGTGGATATTGCTGGTTTCCCAAAATAAATTTGGCTTAGGAAGGAACATCATGGAGACCGCTTGCCGCATAAGAAGCTGGAGCGGCAAGTTTGGTGTGGCTGCTCCTCCATGCAAAGGTCTTCAGTTCATAAATTATTGCTCCTTACTTTTATCCCTTAAGGAGCAGCCACATGCTTTGTTTCGGTTGTCCTATAATGTGTATTTAGGCTTTCGCCACATCACCAATTCTTGATTTTTCTATCTTCCACTTTTAGCAAACGAAAGTAGAGAATAAATCAATGAATGTTTTATTTAAAAAATTATTATACCATTTCATCGGATGTAATAAACTTAAAATAGTTATTTGTGGATTTAGTTTGCTGCTTAAATTTCATTTTCTATTGTGCAGATGTTTGCTAGGTTTAGGTTCAGATTTAGGTTTAAATCTGATTAGGAATAATGTAGTAGACACCTTTTAGCTTTAGATTTTGTTATGCCTACTTCAGTATGAACAATATGAGGGTTAGGATGAAAAAAATATGCCTAGCAAAAAAACACTGCTTTATTTTCATGTTCTCCTCGGTAAGAAGAATATAATATGATGTGAGTCCAATATCGCAGGCTGAGGTCCAACACTGACCGCATGCAAGCCCCATGGCATTCACCGCTTCTCTACGTGTTGCTGGAGGATGGCTCACAGCATGCGAAGCATTTAGCTTAGGTGAGATCTTCTCTTTTCCACTTAGGTTCTTTTTTCTTATGTCTCTATATTTATGAATTTCTATCGCTGTTTTGCACATTTCTTACTGGGAATAAACAGAGGGGGAAGCTTGAAGGCATTTTATCTAGGAAAATGTGCATGCTCCAATGTATGATCAGAGTTTTTAATTAATTATGTTTGCTTCATCTGATCCTATGTGAGAGTTCCTCTCTCTGTTTTTAGTTGATCTTCTTGCATCCTTTTTTTAGAGTTTGCTTGCTCAAACGAAACTAATAGATGACTTCTTTGTTTAACATTAATATTGTTTGCATTTATGTTCTTTCACTTTGATATATATTAGCATTCAGGTTACCGCCTGGTGGACCTCGGTATTTTATTTCAGTTAACAGTGTTGCAGATCTCTTGTTTATTTCTTTTTAATTGTATGTTTTATTAGAATTGGCCTTTTAAAGGATGTGTTCTGCCAATGGTATTACTGATGGTTTAAAATGCATCCTTCATAGTTATGGTTCAACAATTATTTTAGGTCACCTCTAAAAAATAAACAGGAAGCAGACCATCGCAACATTCAGTTCGACCATTCAAAATCACGTCCTGAAAGTATCCCTAAGCACTTCTCTGTTTCATGTATATATTGATAACTTTTTAGTTCGTGCACTTTCAGTTTTAAACCATTGTATACATTAAAGCACCGAAATATATTTTAAATTATTATCTTGTTTATACTACGTAGCTTCCAGTACAACTTCTTGCAAGGCTTCCACACTGTAATGTATGCAAGCTATCAATCTATAACTTGAAAATGGAAAAGCTTTTCATTAATATAGCATGCAACATTCACGAAAGTCTTCATGTATTTTATCAAATGTTGCTTTCTTACCCGGTGGCCTGTGGTCTTTCTTCTTCAGTTTGAATGTAAAGAAAAGATCTACTAATATGGTTTGCATATATATAATTTATAATGTTTTTTCAGTCTCATTTCATAAGGCAACATGGTAAGATCTCTAGCGAATTTACTCTCAGCGTCTATTGCAATATTTTAATTCAGTACTAGAGTTATCTTTCACTGTGAAAATTTATTATGTTACCTTTTATATTTTAAATATCCCTCTTATCATGTTTATAGGAACATAAATAACTCGATTGCCGTTGCTGGTTGGGTAAATTGCGGACAACTGTCATATCAGACAACAGGGAGATTGTTCCGCTTTTCAGCATTCTACCGGGAACATTTTTACCGCGTGAGGTTACATCGAAGTTACAGGTTCCATTCTTCATTATCTCTTCTCTTTTTATTCTGGATGCTCCATATTTCTACAATGTGTTCTCACATTGTGATTTATTTTTTGTTTGAACTAAATTTTCTCTTAAACGAGAAGAACTATTCTATCAGACTGAAAAATAATTAGATTGCCTCTTCGTTATACAATCTAAGATTTACTAACAAGTCTTATTTGAACGGTCCACACACTAATTGAGATGTCATTATTTTAACTGGTTGTTTTGATGGATCTGTTTCGTTGCATTTCCAGTAGTGTTTGTGAAGGGAGTTAGCATACATATGGTCTAACCCAAAAGGTTTCTTTGTAGTCTGGTGCCCCATCAGCCTAGGTTACCAGCTGGCAGTCAGTTAAATTGTGTTCCTTTGCCAGGTAATTTTACTATAGATAAATGCAGTATGCCAGATATATCTTTACTATGTATTGTTGTTTCATATTCATCGTTTTCGGTTCCTAATTCACCAGTACTTCTATCTTTGTTACTATGATTGGCAAATTCATACATTCCATATATTTAGTATTTCTTTTCTGCAATGTTGAATAATTGTGTCCTTGAATGAATCTGATATCCTTTTGTTTACTATGGTTATATTTTTGCAGGTCCAGATAACCCAATGATATTTAATATCACACTTGATAGTTCCAGATTTTGGAAGATCAACTGGGTTCATATGCCTCCTCAATGTTTTCGATTAACAAACATATTTTTACAAGTACAGTAACTGTTGAGGTAGTGATTACGGATGATTTGCATGATCATGCTATCAATTAACACTGTAAGATTGTACATAACAAAAGCCAAACACTACTTTATATATGTGATAATTTTTTGTTCCTATCATGCACTTAAAACGCTTTCCACAATTATTGATAACTCTGGTTAAGCATCGACAGCATGAGATCTTTGGAGACTGTTGTTCTGGTGTAGAGAAAAATAGTTAAGTTGTACGAGGCCAAAGTTGCTGGCTATCTGATACATTATAGGCACACAAGCTGCTATTATTTGTTGATTCAATTCCATTATTATTTTTTGCCTTTTGTAGAAATTGGAGTTTATATGCAGCAGCTCCGAATGAATCAAAATAATATCTCTGCTATGCTTTTTGCAAGGATTAGGATTTCTATTCCTCATGTGCATTATTACTCCATAAACAATCTCACTAACAAACGAACTGAATCTGAGCCATCCTACTATTCATTCTTAGTGTTTCATTTCGTTGGTGAACTACCTTAGTTCCTCCAAGTATCAGTACTAATTATTTTCCTAACTCCATTTGGTGTTTCATATTTCATTTACTTATCACACATTATCTTACAGAGAAGGGTGGGACAATATTGCGTAATTAACACAAGCAGTTATTTTCACTAAGTCTAAATAACTCAATAGCCATAATGTAATCACATGCCTTGAGTAATGTCTTGCTTTTGCCATTTGCGCCGGCACACAACCGGTCATTTATGGCATGTATGTTCACTTTTTTTAGTCAGTATGTATGTTCTATTTTCTCAAAGACATAGTGAATTCTTGGAGAACTAAACATGCATTAGCTGAGTAAAACTTATATTATTTTAAAAAAGATTGCCTATATAGGTTTATGGCTCTCAAAGACCTACTGAACTTTTGGACAACTAAATAGACATTAGCAGCATGAAATATATGGTTATAGTATTGTCTTGTTTGCCTGTGCGCCGGGGCGCACCGGGTCATCTAGTGGCTATAAAGAAAGCACTTCTTGGGAGATAACCCATGTGTTTATTTTACTACAGCAATTTTTGTTTTATATTTGAGTCTTGGAAGTTTTTACTACTGTAGCAACCTCTCCTTATCTTTATTTTATTTCATTGTTGTGCCAAGTAAAGTCTTTGCTAGCAAGGTTGATAGTAGATTTGGATTACTGCGTAGAAACAGATTTCTGTCTGTCATGAATTTGGGCAGGGTTCTCTGTAGGTAACTCAGAAAAATCTGCAAATTTACGTGCGTGATCCTCAGATATGTACGCAACTTTCATTCAATTTGAGTATTTTCATCTGAGCAAGTTAAGTGCCTCTGTAAAATTCGTCTTTACGGACTGTTCTGTTTTGACAGATTATGCCTTTTATTTCGCATTGCCTCTTTTGCTATGTTGAATGGATTTCTTTGTTCCATTAACTTTCAGAAGCTTTGGGCAATGTCCAGAAGTGTTAAGAATGATTGTGTCACCTCTGAACATGTGAAATTTTCATTATGCACTAACCCTCTAATGAGTTTGTTTCGAGTTTGGTGTGGAGGAAGTTTTTCAAGGGTCAAGAGAGGAGGATGATATACTATGATCAAGAAGAGTGCAGAGTCTAAGCTTGGGGATGCCCCTGTGGTTCATCCCTGCATATTTCAAGAAGACTCAAGCATCTAAGCTTGGGGATGCCCAAGGCATCCCCTTCTTCATCAACAATTTATCAGGTTTCTTCTCTTGAAACTATATTTTTATTCGGTCACATCTTATGTACTTTACTTGGAGCGTCTGTTTATTTTTGTTTTGTTTGAATAAGTTCATCCTTGTGTGGGAGAGAGACACGCTCCGCTGGTTCATATGAACACATGTGTTCTTAGCTTTTAATGTTCATAGCGAAGGTTGAAACTTCTTCGTTAATTGTTATATGGTTGGAAACAGAAAATGCTTCATGTGGTAAATGGTATAATGTCTTGAATAATTTGATAGTTGGCAATTGTTGTGCTTATATAGATCATGTTTAAGCTCTTGCATCATGTACCTTGCACCTATTAATGAAGAACTACAAAGAGCTTGTTAAAATTTGGTTTGCATGATTGGTCTCTCTAAGTCTAGATATTTTCTGGTTGAGGTGTTTGAACAACAAGGAGACGATGTAAAGTCTTAATGCTTACAATACGTTCATATGTGAGTCTTGCTGTACCATTTTATACTTGAGTTTGCTTCAAACAACCTTGCTAGCCTAGCCTTGTATTGAGAGGAATTCTTCTCGTGCATCCAAATCGTTGAGCCAAAATCCATGCCATTTGTGTCCACCATACCTACCTACCACATGGTATTTCTCAGCCATTCCAAAGTACATTACTTGAGTGCTACCTTTAAACTTCCATTCTTTGCCTTTACAATATATAGCTCATGGGAAAATAGCCTTAAAAACTATTGTGGTGAAGAATATGTACTTATGTATCTTATTTCTTAATAAGTTGCTTGTTGAGCGGTAACCATGTTTCTGGGGACGCCATCAACTTTTACCTTTGTTGAATATCATGTGAGTTGCTATGCATGTTCGTCTTGTCTGAAGTAAGGGAGATTTTCATGATCAAATGGTTTGAGTATGCATATTGTTAGAGAAGAACATTGGGCCGCTAACTAAAGCCATGAATCATGGTGGAAGTTTCAGTTTGAACATAAAACCCCAATCTCTTATGAGAATATTATCTGTTGTTGAATGCTTAAGCATTAAAAGAGGAGTCCATTATCTGTTGTCTATGTTGTCCCGGTTGTAGGATAACGTTGCATAGAAAACAAAAATTTTCCTACCGCGAACACGCAATCCAAGCCAAGATGCAATCTAGAAGACGGTAGCAACGAGGGGGTATCGAGTCTCACCCTTGAAGAGATTCCAAAGCCTACAAGATGAGGCTCTTGTTGCTGCGGTAGACGATCACTTGCCGCTTGCAAAAGCGCGTAGAAGATCTTGATCACGATCGGTTCCGGCGCCACGAACGGGCAGCACCTCCGTACTCGGTCACACGTTCGGTTGTTGATGAAGACGACGTCCACCTCCCCGTTCCAGCGGGCAGCGGAAGTAGTAGCTCCTCTTGAATCCGACAGCACGACGGCGTGGTGTCGGTGGCGGTGTAGAAGTCCGGCGGAGCTTCGCTAAGCTACGCGGGAAATATGAAGTGGAGGAGCAAAGCTAGGGTTTGGGAGGGGGTGGCCGGCCACTCAAGGGGGGCGGCCAAGCTATGGTCTTGGGGTGGCCGGCCCCCTCCCTTGGCCCCTCATTATATAGGTGGATCCCAAGTGTTGGTGTCCAAGTCTTCGAATAAGACCCGAAACCAAAACCTTCCATAGGAGGGGGCAAACCTAGCCAAACTAGGACTCCCACCCAAAGGTGGGATTCCCACCTCCCATGTGGGGGGTGGCCGGCCCCCTATGGTGGAGTCCACTTGGGACTCCACCCCCACTAGGGCTGGCCGGCCATGGAGGTGGAGTCCCTTGTGGACTCCACCTTCCTTGGTGGTTTCTTCCGGACTTTTCTAGAACCTTCTAGAACCTTCCATAGAACCTTCCGCGACATTTTATTTCACATAAAATGACATCCTATATATGAATCTTATTCTCCGGACCATTCCGGAACTCCTCGTGATGTCCGGGATCTCATCCGGGACTCCGAACAAATATTCGAACTCCATTCCATAATTCAAGTGCTACCATTTCAACATCCAACTTTAAGTGTGTCACCCTACGGTTCGAGAACTATGCGGACATGGTTGAGTACTCACTCCGACCAATAACCAATAGCGGGATCTGGAGATCCATAATGGCTCCCACATATTCAACGATGACTTTAGTGATCGAATGAACCATACACATATATTACCAATTTCCTTTGTCTCGCGATATTTTACTTGTCCGAGGTTTGATCTTCGGTATCACTCTATACCTTGTTCAACCTCGTCTCCTGACAAGTACTCTTTACTCGTACCGTGGTATGTGGTCTCTTATGAACTCATTCATATGCTTGCAAGACATTAGACGACATTCCACCGAGAGGGCCCAGAGTATATCTATCCGTCATCGGGATGGACAAATCCCACTGTTGATCCATATGCCTCAACTCATACTTTCCGGATACTTAATCCCACCTTTATAGCCACCCATTTACGCAGTGGTGTTTGGTGTAATCAAAGTACCTTTCCGGTATAAGTGATTTACATGATCTCTGAAGGAGATATGCCCTAGAGGCAATAATAAAGTGGTTATTATTTATATCTTTATGTTTATGATAAATGTTTATATATCATGCTAGAATTGTATTAACCGAAACATTAGTACATGTGTGATATGTAGACAAACAAGAAGTCCCTAGTATGCCTCTTAAACTAGCTTGTTGATTAATGGATGATTAGTTTCATAATCATGAACATTGGATGTTATTAATAACAAGGTTATGTCATTGTGTGAATGATATAATGGACGCACCCAATTAAGCGTAGCATAAGATCTCGTCATTAAGTTATTTGCTATAAGCTTTCGATACATAGTTACCTAGTCCTTATGACCATGAGATCATGTAAATCACTTATACCGGAAAGGTACTTTGATTACACCAAACACCACTGCGTAAATGGGTGGCTATAAAGGTGGGATTAAGTATCCGGAAAGTATGAGTTGAGGCATATGGATCAACAGTGGGATTTGTCCATCCCGATGACGGATAGATATACTCTGGGCCCTCTCGGTGGAATGTCGTCTAATGTCTTGCAAGCATATGAATGAGTTCATAAGAGACCACATACCACGGTACGAGTAAAGAGTACTTGTCAGGAGACGAGGTTGAACAAGGTATAGAGTGATACCGAAGATCAAACCTCGGACAAGTAAAATATCGCGAGACAAAGGGAATTGGTAATGTATGTGAATGGTTCATTCGATCACTAAAGTCATCGTTGAATATGTGGGAGCCATTATGGATCTCCAGATCCCGCTATTGGTTATTGGTCGGAGTGAGTACTCAACCATGTCCGCATAGTTCTCGAACCGTAGGGTGACACACTTAAAGTTGGATGTTGAAATGGTAGCACTTGAATTATGGAATGGAGTTCGAATATTTGTTCGGAGTCCCGGATGAGATCCCGGACATCACGAGGAGTTCCGGAATGGTCCGGAGAATAAGATTCATATATAGGATGTCATTTTATGTGAAATAAAATGTCGCGGAAGGTTCTATGGAAGGTTCTAGAAGGTTCTAGAAAAGTCCGGAAGAAACCACCAAGGAAGGTGGAGTCCACAAGGGACTCCACCTCCATGGCCGGCCAGCCTAGTGGGGGTGGAGTCCCAAGTGGACTCCACCATAGGGGGCCGGCCACCCCCACATGGGAGGTGGGAATCCCACCTTTGGGTGGGAGTCCTAGTTGGGCTAGGTTTGCCCCTCCTATGGAAGGTTTTGGTTTCGGGTCTTATTCGAAGACTTGGACACCAACACTTGGGATCCACCTATATAATGAGGGGCCAAGGGAGGGGGCCGGCCACCCCAAGACCACAAGCTGGCCGCCCCCCATAGAGTGGCCGGCCACCCCTCCCAAACCCTAGCCGCCCCCCTCTCCTCCATATTGTCCGCGTAGCTTAGCGAAGCTCCGCCGGACTTCTACACCGCCACCGACACCACGCCGTCGTGCTGTCGGATTCAAGAGGAGCTACTACTTCCGCTGCCCGCTGGAACGGGGAGGTGGACGTCGTCTTCATCAACAACCGAACGTGTGACCGAGTACGGAGGTGCTGCCCGTTCGTGGCGCCGGAACCGATCGTGATCAAGATCTTCTACGCGCTTTTGCAAGCGGCAAGTGATCGTCTACCGCAGCAACAAGAGCCTCATCTTGTAGGCTTTGGAATCTCTTCAAGGGTGAGACTCGATACCCCCTCGTTGGTACCGTCTTCTAGATTGCATCTTGGCTTGGATTGCGTGTTCGCCGTAGGAAAATTTTTGTTTTCTATGCAACGTTATCCTGGTGGTATCGAGCCGTGTCTATGCATAGATGGTTGCACGAGTAGAACACAATGGTTTGTGGGCGTTGATGCTCTTGTTATCTTTAGTTTGAGTACTTTGCATCTTTATGGCATAGTGGGATGAAGCGGCTCGGACTAACTTTACATGACCGCGTTCATGAGACTTGTTCCTCGTTCGACATGCAACTTGTATTGCATAAGAGGCTTTGCGGGTGTCTGTCTCTCCTACTATAGTAAAGATTCAATTTACTCTTCTATTGAAAACATTAGTATCAACGTTGTGGTTCATGTTCGTAGGTAGATTAGATCTCTCTCGAAAACCCTAAACCACGTAAAATATGCAAACCAAATTAGAGACGTCTAACTTGTTTTTGCAGGGTTTGGTGATGTGATATGGCCATAATGTGATGATGAATATGTATGAGATGATCATTATTGTATTGTGGCAACCGGCAGGAGCCTTATGGTTGTCTTTAAATTTCATGTTGAGTAGTATTTCAAAGTAGTTGTAATAGTTGCTACATGGAGGACAATCATGAAGACGGCGCCATTGACCTTGACGCTACGCCGACGATGATGGAGATCATGCCCGAAGATGATGGAGATCATATCCGTGCTTTGGAGATGAAGATCAAAGGCGCAAGAACAAAAGGGCCATATCATATCACATATGAACTGCATGTGATGTTAATCCTTTTTATGCATCTTATTTTGCTTAGATCGCGACGGTAGCATTATAAGATGATCCCTCACTAAAATCTCAAGATAATAAAGTGTTCATCCTTAGTAGCACCGTTGCCAAGTCTTGTCGTTTGAAGCACCTCGTGATGATCGGGTGTGATAGATTCAATAAGTACATATAACGGGTGCAAGGCAGTTTTGCACATGCGGATACTAAGGTGGCCTTGACGAGCCTAGCATGTACGGACATGGTCTCGGAACACGTGATACCGAAAGGTAGAGCATGAATCATATGGTTGATATGATGAACACTTTGAGTGTTCGCCATTGAAATCACACCTTTTCTCGTGATGATCGGGTTTAGGTGCGGTGGATTTGGTTCGTGTGATCACTAAGACAATGCGAGGGATATTGTTTTGAGTGGGAGTTCACTTAGGTTTTTAATTATGTTGAATTAAAATTTGAACTCAATTTGTCATAAACTTAGTCTAAACTATTGCAAATATATGTTGTAGAGATGGCGTCCCCAATCAATTTTAATCAGTTCCTAGAGAAAGAGAAACTTAAGAGCAACGGTAGCAACTTCACCGACTGGTTCCGTCATGTGAGGATCTTCCTCTCTGGCGGAAATCTGCAATTTGTGCTTGATGCACCGCTAGGTGACCCTCCTGCAGAAGATGAATCCGATGAAGTAAAAGATGTTTACGCGACTCGGAAAACTCGGTACTCTCAAGTTCGGTGTGCCATCTGTGCGATCTGGAATCCGATCTTCAAAAACGTAGTGAGCACCACGATCCTCATGAGTTGATGTATGAGCTGACAGCTATATTCGAGACTCATGCGGCAGTGGAATGCTATGAAGCATCGAAACATTTCTTCGGCTGTATGATGGAAGAAGGCAGCTCCGTTAGTGAGCACATGCTCGCCATGACCGGGCATGCGAAGAAACTCAGTGACTTGGGAATAGTGATTCCTAACAGACTGGGGATTAATCGTGTCCTTCAATCACTGCCACCAAGTTACAAGAACTTTGTGATGAACTACAATATGCAGAACATGAACAAGGAGTTACCTGAACTTTTTGGCATGCTAAAAGCTGCTGAGATTGAGATCAAGAAAGAGCACCAAGTGTTGATGGTCAACAAGACCACCGGTTTCAAGAAACAGGGGCAAGTCTAAGGGAAAATTCAAGAAGGGTGGCAAGAAAGCTGCCACGCCTCCTATGAAACCTAAGAACGGCCCTAAGCACGATCTTGAGTGCTATGTGCAAGGAGAAGGGACACTTTGGAAGCGTAATTGCTCCAAGTATCGGCTGATCTGAAGAAGCGGCCTTGTCAAGAAGAAGAAAGAAGGTATATTTGATATACATGTTATAGATGTTCATTTCACTTGGTTCTCGTTCTAGTACCTGGGTATTTGATCTTGGTTCGGTTGCTCATATTTGTAACTCGAAAGCAGGAACTAAAGAATAAGCGACAAGCTGCTGAAAGATGAAGTGACGATGCGCGTTGGAAACGGATCCAAGGTCAATGTGATCGCGATCGGCACACTTCCTCTACATCTACCTTCGGGATTAGTTTTAAGCCTAAATAATTGCTATTATGTACCTGCGTTGAGCATGAACATTATATCTGGATCTTGTTTAATGCAAGACGGTTATTCATTCAAGTCTGAGAATAATGGTTGTTCTATTTTTATGAATAATATCTTTTATGGTCAAGCACCACAAAAGAATGGCTTATTTCTATTAGATCTCGATAGTAGTGATACGCATATACATAACATTGATGCTAAGCGAATTAAACTTAATGATAATTCTACTTATATGTGGCTTGTCGTCTTGGTCATATTGGAGTGAAACGCATGAAGAAACTCCATCTTGATGGATTACTTGAATCACTTGACTTTGAGTCACTTGATAGATGCGAAGCATGTCTAATGGGTAAAATGACAAAGACTCCATTTTACGGTATGATGGAGCGAGCTCTTGACTTATTGGAAATCATACATACGAGATGTATGTGGACCAATGAGCGTAGCATCGCGCGGTGGTTATCGTTATGTTCTAACCTTCACAGATGATCTGAGTAGATATGGGTATATCTATTTCATGAAACATAAATCCGAAACTTTCGAGAAGTTTAAGGAATTTCAAAGTGAAGTAGAAAATCAACGTAACAAGAAGATCAAATTTCTACGATCTGATCGTGGAGGTGAATATCTGAGTTATGAGTTTGGCATGCATTTAAAGAAATGCGGAATACTTTCACAATTGACACCGCCGGGAACACCTCAACGAAACGGTGTGTCGAACGTCGTAATCGAACTCTCTTAGATATGGTTCGTAGTATGATGTCTCTTCTTGATTTGCCGTTATCATTTTGGAGTTATGCATTAGAGACAGCCGCATTCACTTTAAATAGAGCACCATCAAAATCCGTAGAAACGACACCGTATGAATTATGGTTTAATAAGAAACCTAAGCTGTCGTTCTGAAAGTTTGGGGTTGCGAAGCCTATGTAAAGAAGTTACAACCGGACAAGCTAGAACCCAAAGCGGAGAAATGCGTCTTCATAGGATACCCTAAGGAAACTATAGGGTACACTTTCTATCACAAATCCGAAGGCAAAATCTTTGTTGCTAAGAACGGAACCTTTCTTGAGAAAGAATTTCTAACTAAAGAAGTGACTGGAAGAAAAGTAGAACTCGATGAGATTGATGAATCTATACTCGTTGATCAGAGTAGCGCGATACCGGAAGTTGTACCTGTACCGCCTACACCGGCAACGAGAGGAAGCTAATGATAATGATCATGAAACTTGAACGAGGAAACTGCGAACCTCGCAGATCGACAAGGGAACGTGCCACTCCTGATTGGTATGATCCTTGTCTAAATGTCATGATTGTAGATAACAATGATGAGGACCCTGCGACGTATGAAGAAGCGATGATGAGCCCAGATTCCAACAAATGGCAAGAAGCCATGAAATCCGAAATGGGATCCATGTATGATAACAAAGTATGGACTTTGGTAGACTTACACGATAGCCGAAAGGCTGTCGAGAATAAATGGATCTTCAAGAGAAAAACAGATGCTGATGGTAATATTACTGTCTATAAAGCTCGACTTGTCGCAAAGGGTTTCCGACAAATTCAAGGAGTTGACTACGATGAGACTTTCTCACCTGTAGCGAAGCTAAAATCTGTGAGGATTTTGTTAGCAATAGCTGCATTTTTCGATTATGAGATTTGGCGAGATGGATGTCAAAACGGCGTTCCTTAATGGAGATATTGAGGAAGAGTTGTATATGGTACAACCCAAAGGTTTTGTCGATCCTAAAAATGCTGACAAAGTATGCAAACTTCAGCGTTCAATCTATGGTGAAGCAAGCATCAAGAAGTTGGAACCGACGCTTTGATAAGGTGATCAAAGACTTCGGGTTTATACGGTGTCATGGAGAGGCCTGTATTTACAAGAAAGTGAGTGGGAGCTCGTAGCATTCCCGATATTATATGTAGTTGACATATTATTGATCGGGAATGATATAGAACTATTAAGCAGTGTTAAGGGTTATTTGAATAATAGTTTTTCAATGAAAGACCTTGGTGAAGCATCGTATATATTAGGCATCAAGATTTATAGAGATAGATCAAGACGCCTAATAGGGCTATCACAGAGTACATATCTGGACAAGATTCTAAAGAAGTTTAGAATGGACGAAAGTAAGAAAGGGTTCTTACCTATGTTACCGAGCAAGGTATTGAGTAAAACTCAAGGACCGGCTACAGCGAGAAGAAAGAGAAAGGATGTGTAACATCCCCTATGCCCTCGGCGATAGGATCTATCATGTATGCCATGCTATGTACTAGACCGGATATAGCACATGCTGTTAGTTTGACTAGCGAGATATCAAAGTGATCCGGGAATGGAACAACTTTGGACAGCGGTCAAGAATATCTGAAGTACTTGAAAAGAACTAAGGATATGTTTCTTTGTTATGGAGGTGACCAAGAGCTCGTTGTAAACGGTTACACCGATGCAAGTTGGAACAACGATCCCGATGACTCTAAGTCACAATGCAGGTACGTGTTTATATTGAATGGTGCTGCGATGGCTGGGCAAGCTCGAAGCGATTGCACGGTGGCGAAGTCTTCAACAGAATCAGAGTACATAGCGGCTTCAGAGGCTTCATCAGAAGCGGTATGGATGAAGAGGTTCATTGTAGAGCTCGGTGTGGTTCCTAGTGCATTGGACCCATTAATCATTTACTGTGATAACATGGGTGCCATCGCCAATGCACAAGAGCCAAGGTCACACAAGAGGCTGAAGCATATCAAGCTGCGTTACCACTCGATTCGCGAGTACATCGAAGATGGAGAAGTAAAGATTTGCAAAGTACACACTGATCTGAATGTAGCAGATCCGTTGACTAAAGCTCTCCCTAGGGCAAAGCATGACCAACACCAGAATGCCATGGGTGTTAGGTATATTACAATGTAATCTAGATTATTGACTCTAGTGCAAGTGGGAGACTGAAGGAGATATGCCCTAGAGGCAATAATAAAGTGGTTATTATTTATATCTTTATGTTTATGATAAATGTTTATATATCATGCTAGAATTGTATTAACCGAAACATTAGTACATGTGTGATATGTAGACAAACAAGAAGTCCCTAGTATGCCTCTTAAACTAGCTTGTTGATTAATGGATGATTAGTTTCATAATCATGAACATTGGATGTTATTAATAACAAGGTTATGTCATTGTGTGAATGATATAATGGACGCACCCAATTAAGCGTAGCATAAGATCTCGTCATTAAGTTATTTGCTATAAGCTTTCGATACATAGTTACCTAGTCCTTATGACCATGAGATTGTAGGATAACGTTGCATAGAAAACAAAAATTTTCCTACGGCGAACACGCAATCCAAGCCAAGATGCAATCTAGAAGACGGTAGCAACGAGGGGGTATCGAGTCTCACCCTTGAAGAGATTCCAAAGCCTACAAGATGAGGCTCTTGTTGCTGCGGTAGACGATCACTTGCCGCTTGCAAAGCGCGTAGAAGATCTTGATCACGATCGGTTCCGGCGCCACGAACGGGCGGCACCTCCGTGCTCGGTCACACGTTCGGTTGTTGATGAAGACGACGTCCACCTCCCCGTTCCAGCGGGCAGCGGAAGTAGTAGCTCCTCTTGAATCCGACGGCACGACGGCGTGGTGTCGGTGGCGGTGTAGAAGTCGGCGGAGCTTCGCTAAGCTACGCGGACAATATGGAGGAGAGGGGGCGGCTAGGGTTTGGGAGGGTGGCCGGCCACTCTATGGGGGCGGCCAGCTTGTGGTCTTGGGGTGGCCGGCCCCTCCCTTGGCCCCTCATTATATAGGTGGATCCCAAGTGTTGGTGTCCAAGTCTTCGAATAAGACCCGAAACCAAAACCTTCCATAGGATCGGGCAAACCTAGCACAACAAGGACAACAACCCAAATGTGGGAATCCCACCTCCCATGTGGGGGTGGCCGGCCCCTATGGTGGAGTCCACTTGGGACTCCACCCCCACTAGGGCTGGCCGGCCATGGAGGTGGAGTCCCTTGTGGACTCCACCTTCCTTGGTGGTTTCTTCCGGACTTTTCTAGAACCTTCTAGAACCTTCCATAGAACCTTCCGCGACATTTTATTTCACATAAAATGACATCCTATATATGAATCTTATTCTCCGGACCATTCCGGAACTCCTCGTGATGTCCGGGATCTCATCCGGGACTCCGAACAAATATTCGAACTCCATTCCATAATTCAAGTGCTACCATTTCAACATCCAACTTTAAGTGTGTCACCCTACGGTTCGAGAACTATGCGGACATGGTTGAGTACTCACTCCGACCAATAACCAATAGCGGGATCACGGAGATCCATAATGGCTCCCACATATTCAACGATGACTTTAGTGATCGAATGAACCATACACATATATTACCAATTTCCTTTGTCTCGCGATATTTTACTTGTCCGAGGTTTGATCTTCGGTATCACTCTATACCTTGTTCAACCTCGTCTCCTGACAAGTACTCTTTACTCGTACCGTGGTATGTGGTCTCTTATGAACTCATTCATATGCTTGCAAGACATTAGACGACATTCCACCGAGAGGGCCCAGAGTATATCTATCCGTCATCGGGATGGACAAATCCCACTGTTGATCCATATGCCTCAACTCATACTTTCCGGATACTTAATCCCACCTTTATAGCCACCCATTTACGCAGTGGTGTTTGGTGTAATCAAAGTACCTTTCCGGTATAAGTGATTTACATGATCTCTGAAGGAGATATGCCCTAGAGGCAATAATAAAGTGGTTATTATTTATATCTTTATGTTTATGATAAATGTTTATATATCATGCTAGAATTGTATTAACCGAAACATTAGTACATGTGTGATATGTAGACAAACAAGAAGTCCCTAGTATGCCTCTTAAACTAGCTTGTTGATTAATGGATGATTAGTTTCATAATCATGAACATTGGATGTTATTAATAACAAGGTTATGTCATTGTGTGAATGATATAATGGACGCACCCAATTAAGCGTAGCATAAGATCTCGTCATTAAGTTATTTGCTATAAGCTTTCGATACATAGTTACCTAGTCCTTATGACCATGAGATCATGTAAATCACTTATACCGGAAAGGTACTTTGATTACACCAAACACCACTGCGTAAATGGGTGGCTATAAAGGTGGGATTAAGTATCCGGAAAGTATGAGTTGAGGCATATGGATCAACAGTGGGATTTGTCCATCCCGATGACGGATAGATATACTCTGGGCCCTCTCGGTGGAATGTCGTCTAATGTCTTGCAAGCATATGAATGAGTTCATAAGAGACCACATACCACGGTACGAGTAAAGAGTACTTGTCAGGAGACGAGGTTGAACAAGGTATAGAGTGATACCGAAGATCAAACCTCGGACAAGTAAAATATCGCGAGACAAAGGGAATTGGTAATGTATGTGAATGGTTCATTCGATCACTAAAGTCATCGTTGAATATGTGGGAGCCATTATGGATCTCCAGATCCCGCTATTGGTTATTGGTCGGAGTGAGTACTCAACCATGTCCGCATAGTTCTCGAACCGTAGGGTGACACACTTAAAGTTGGATGTTGAAATGGTAGCACTTGAATTATGGAATGGAGTTCGAATATTTGTTCGGAGTCCCGGATGAGATCCCGGACATCACGAGGAGTTCCGGAATGGTCCGGAGAATAAGATTCATATATAGGATGTCATTTTATGTGAAATAAAATGTCGCGGAAGGTTCTATGGAAGGTTCTAGAAGGTTCTAGAAAAGTCCGGAAGAAACCACCAAGGAAGGTGGAGTCCACAAGGGACTCCACCTCCATGGCCGGCCAGCCCTAGTGGGGGTGGAGTCCCAAGTGGACTCCACCATAGGGGGCCGGCCACCCCCCACATGGGAGGTGGGAATCCCACCTTTGGGTGGGAGTCCTAGTTGGGCTAGGTTTGCCCCCTCCTATGGAAGGTTTTGGTTTCGGGTCTTATTCGAAGACTTGGACACCAACACTTGGGATCCACCTATATAATGAGGGGCCAAGGGAGGGGGCCGGCCACCCCAAGACCACAAGCTGGCCGCCCCCCATAGAGTGGCCGGCCACCCCTCCCAAACCCTAGCCGCCCCCCTCTCCTCCATATTGTCCGCGTAGCTTAGCGAAGCTCCGCCGGACTTCTACACCGCCACCGACACCACGCCGTCGTGCTGTCGGATTCAAGAGGAGCTACTACTTCCGCTGCCCGCTGGAACGGGGAGGTGGACGTCGTCTTCATCAACAACCGAACGTGTGACCGAGTACGGAGGTGCTGCCCGTTCGTGGCGCCGGAACCGATCGTGATCAAGATCTTCTACGCGCTTTTGCAAGCGGCAAGTGATCGTCTACCGCAGCAACAAGAGCCTCATCTTGTAGGCTTTGGAATCTCTTCAAGGGTGAGACTCGATACCCCCTCGTTGCTACCGTCTTCTAGATTGCATCTTGGCTTGGATTGCGTGTTCGCCGTAGGAAAATTTTTGTTTTCTATGCAACGTTATCCTACAATCTCATGGTCATAAGGACTAGGTAACTATGTATCGAAAGCTTATAGCAAATAACTTAATGACGAGATCTTATGCTACGCTTAATTGGGTGCGTCCATTATATCATTCACACAATGACATAACCTTGTTATTAATAACATCCAATGTTCATGATTATGAAACTAATCATCCATTAATCAACAAGCTAGTTTAAGAGGCATACTAGGGACTTCTTGTTTGTCTACATATCACACATGTACTAATGTTTCGGTTAATACAATTCTAGCATGATATATAAACATTTATCATAAACATAAAGATATAAATAATAACCACTTTATTATTGCCTCTAGGGCATATCTCCTTCAGTCTCCCACTTGCACTAGAGTCAATAATCTAGATTACATTGTAATATACCTAACACCCATGGCATTCTGGTGTTGGTCATGCTTTGCCCTAGGGAGAGCTTTAGTCAACGGATCTGCTACATTCAGATCAGTGTGTACTTTGCAAATCTTTACTTCTCCATCTTCGATGTACTCGCGAATCGAGTGGTAACGCAGCTTGATATGCTTCAGCCTCTTGTGTGACCTTGGCTCTTGTGCATTGGCGATGGCACCCATGTTATCACGATAAATGATTAATGGGTCAATGCACTAGGAACCACACCGAGCTCTACAATGAACCTCTTCATCCATACCGCTTTCCACGATGAAGCCTCAGAAGCCGCTATGTACTACGATTACGTTGAAGACTTCGCCACCGTGCTGCCGAGCTTGCCCAGCTTATCGCAGCACCATTCAATATAAACACGTACCCAGATTGTGACTTAGAGTCATCAGGATCAGTGTTCCAACTTGCATCGGTGTAACCGTTTACAACGAGCTCTTGGTCACCTCCATAACAAAGAAACATATCCTTAGTTCTTTTCAAGTACTTCAGGATATTCTTGACCGCTGTCCAGTGTTCCATTCCTGGATCACTTTGATATCTGCTAGTCAAACTAACAGCATGTGCTATATCCGGTCTAGTACATAGCATGGCATACATGATAGATCCTACTGCCGAGGCATAGGGGATGTTACACATCCTTTCTCTTTCTTCTGCCGTAGCCGGTCCTTGAGTTTTACTCAATACCTTGCACGGTAACATAGGTAAGAACCCTTTCTTACTTTCGTCCATTCTAAACTTCTTTAGAATCTTGTCCAGATATGTACTCTCTGTGATAGCCCTATTAGGCGTCTTGATCTATCTCTATAAATCTTGATGCCTAATATATACGATGCTTCACCAAGGTCTTTCATTGAAAAACTATTATTCAAATAACCCTTAACACTGCTTAATAGTTCTATATCATTCCCGATCAATAATATGTCATCTACATATAATATCAGGAATGCTCTGAGCTCCCACTCACTTTCTTGTAAATACAGGCCTCTCCATGACACCGTATAAACCCGAAGTCTTTGATCACCTTATCAAAGCGTCGGTTCCAACTTCTTGATGCTTCCTTCAGTCCATAGATTGAACGCTGAAGTTTGCATACTTTGTCGGCATTTTTAGGATCGACAAAACCTTTGGGTTGTACCATATACAACTCTTCCTCAATATCTCCATTAAGGAACGCCGTTTTGACATCCATCTGCCAAATCTCATAATCGAAAAATGCAGCTATTGCTAACAAAATCCTCACAGATTTTAGCTTCGCTGAGTGAGAAAGTCTCATCGTAGTCAACTCCTTGAATTTGTCGGAAACCCTTTGCGACACGTCGAGCTTTCTAGACAGTAATATTACCATCAGCATCTGTTTTCTCTTGAAGATCCATTTATTCTCGACAGCCTTTCGGCTATCAGGTAAGTCTACCAAAGTCCATACTTTGTTATCATACATGGATCCCATTTCGGATTTCATGGCTTCTTGCCATTTGTTGGAATCTGGGCTCATCATCGCTTCTTCATACGTCGCGGGGTCCTCATCATTGTTATCTACAATCATGACATTTAGACAAGGATCATACCAATCAGGAGTGGCACGTTCCTTGTCGATCTGCGAGGTTCAGTAGTTTCCTCGTTCGAAGTTTCATGATCATTATCATTAGCTTCCTCTGTTGCCGGTGTAGGCGATGCAGGTACAACTTCCGATCTTGCGCTACTCTGATCAACGAGTATAGATTCATCAATCTCATCGAGTTCTACTTTTCTTCCAGTCACTTCTTTAGTGAGAAATTCTTTCTCAAGAAAGGTTCCGTTCTTAGCAACAAAGATTTTGCCTTCGGATTTGTGATAGAAAGTGTACCCTATAGTTTCCTTAGGGTATCCTATGAAGACGCATTTCTCCGCTTTGGGTTCTAGCTTGTCCGGTTGTAACTTCTTTACATAGGCTTCGCACCCCCAAACTTTCAGAACGACGACAGGTTTCTTATTAAACCATAATTCATACGGTGTCATTTCTACGGATTTTGATGGTGCTCTATTTAAAGTGAATGCGGCTGTCTCTAATGCATAACTCCAAAATGATAACGGCAAATCAGTAAGAGACATCATACTACGAACCATATCTAAGAGAGTTCGATTACGACGTTCGGACACACCGTTTCGTTGAGGTGTTCCCGGCGTGTGTCAATTGTGAAAGTATTCCGCCTTTCTTTAAATGCATGCCAATCTCATTACTCAGATCTTCACCTCCACGATCAGTGCGTAGAAATTTGATCTTCTTGTTGCGTTGATTTTCTACTTCACTTTGAAATTCCTTAAACTTCTCGAAAGTTTCGGATTTATGTTTCATGAAATAGATATACCCATATCTACTCAGATCATCTGTGAAGGTTAGAACATAACGATAACCACCGCGCGATGCTACGCTCATTGGTCCACATACATCTGTATGTATGATTTCCAATAAGTCGATAGCTCGCTCCATCATACCAGAAAATGGAGTCTTTGTCATTTTACCCATTAGACATGCTTCGCATCTATCAAGTGACTCAAAGTCAAGTGATTCAAGTAATCCATCGATATGGAGTTTCTTCATGCGTTTCACTCCAATATGACCAAGACGACGATTGCCACATATAAGTAGAATTATCATTAAGTTTAATTCGCTTAGCATCAATGTTATGTATATGCGTATCACTACTATCGAGATCTAATAGAAATAAGCCATTCTTTTGTGGTGCTTGACCATAAAAGATATTATTCATAAAAATAGAACAACCATTATTCTCAGACTTGAATGAATAACCGTCTTGCATTAAACAAGATCCGGATATAATGTTCATGCTCAACGCAGTACATAATAGCAATTATTTAGGCTTAAAACTAATCCCGAAGGTAGATGTAGAGGAAGTGTGCCGACTGCGATCACATTGACCTTGGATCCGTTTCCAACGCGCATCGTCACTTCATCTTTCAGCAGTTGTCGTTTATTCTTTAGTTCCTGTTTCGAGTTACAAATATGAGCAACCGAACGATATCAAATACCAGGTACTAGAACGAGAACCCGATGAAATGAACATCTATAACATGTATATCAAATATACCTTCTTTCTTCTTCTTGACAAGGCCGCTCTTGAGATCAGCCGATACTTGGAGCAATTACGCTTCGATGTCCCTTCTCCTTGCGATAATAGCACTTCGATATCAGGCTTAGGGCCGTTCTTAGGTTTCATAGGAGGCGTGGCAGCTTTCTTGCCACCCTTCTTGAATTTTCCCTTAGACTTGCCCCTGTTTCTTGAAATCGGTGGTCTTGTTGACCATCAACACTTGGTGCTCTTTCTTGATCTCAATCTCAGCAGCTTTTAGCATGCCAAAAAGTTCAGGTAACTCCTTGTTCATGTTACGCATATTGTAGTTCATCACAAAGTTCTTGTAACTTGGTGGCGGTGATTGAAGGACACGATTAATCCCGATCTGTTAGGAATCACTATTCCCAAGTCATCGAGTTTCTTCGCATGCCCGGTCATGGCGAGCATGTGCTCACTAACGGAGCTGCCTTCTTCCATCATACAGCTGAAGAAATGTTTCGATGCTTCATAGCATTCCAGCTGCCGCATGAGTCTCGAATATAGCTTTCAGCTCATTCATCAACTCATGAGGATCATGGTGCTCAAAACGTTTTTGAAGATCGGATTCCGTACTGCACAGGATGGCACACCGAACTTGAGAGTACCGAGTTTTCCGAGTCGCGTAAACAGCTTTACTTCATCGGATTCATCTTCTGCAGGAGGGTCACCTAGCGGTGCATCAAGCACAAATTGCAGATTTCCGCCGAGAGGAAGATCCTCACATGACGGAACCGATCGGTGAAGTTGCTACCGTTGCTCTTAAGTTTCTCTTTCTCTAGGAACCGATTAAAATTGATTGGGGACGCCATCTCTACAACATATATTTGCAATAGTTTAGACTAAGTTTATGACAAATTGAGTTCAAATTTTAATTCAACATAATTAAAAACCTAAGTGAACTCCCACTCAAAACAATATCCCTCGCATTGTCTTAGTGATCACACGAACCAAATCCACCGCACCTAAACCCGATCATCACGAGAAAAGGTGTGATTTCAATGGCGAACACTCAAAGTGTTCATCATATCAACCATATGATTCATGCTCTACCTTTCGGTATCACGTGTTCCGAGACCATGTCTGTACATGCTAGGCTCGTCAAGGCCACCTTAGTATCCGCATGTGCAAAAGCTGTCTTGCACCCGTTATATGTACTTATTGAATCTATCACACCCGATCATCACGAGGTGCTTCGAAACGACAAGACTTGGCAACGGTGCTACTAAGGATGAACACTTTATTATCTTGAGATTTTAGTGAGGGATCATCTTATAATGCTACCGTCGCGATCTAAGCAAAATAAGATGCATAAAAAGGATTAACATCACATGCGGTTCATATGTGATATGATATGGCCCTTTTGTTCTTGCGCCTTTGATCTTCATCTCCAAAGCACGGATATGATCTCCATCATCTTCGGGCATGATCTCCATCATCGTCGGCGTAGCGTCAAGGTCAATGGCGCCGTCTTCATGATTGTCCTCCATGTAGCAACTATTACAACTACTTTGAAATACTACTCAACATGAAATTTAAAGACAACCATAAGGCTCTGCCGGTTGCCACAATACAATAATGATCATCTCATACATATTCATCATCACATTATGGCCATATCACATCACCAAACCCTGCAAAAACAAGTTAGACGTCTCTAATTTGGTTTGCATATTTTACGTGGTTTAGGGTTTTCGAGAGAGATCTAATCTACCTACGAACATGAACCACAACGTTGATACTAATGTTTTCAATAGAAGAGTAAATTGAATCTTTACTATAGTAGGAGAGACAGGACACCATAAAGCCTCTTATGCAATACAAGTAGCATGTCGAACGAGGAACAAGTCTCATGAACGCGGTCATGTAAAGTTAGTCCGAGCCGCTTCATCCCACTATGCCATAAAGATGCAAAGTACTCAAACTAAAGATAACAAGAGCATCAACGCCCACAAACCATTGTGTTCTACTCGTGAAACCATCTATTCATAGACACGGCTCTGATACCACTTTGTAGGATAACGTTGCATAGAAAACAAAAATTTTCCTACATGAACACGCAATCCAAGCCAAGATGCAATCTAGAAGACGGTAGCAACGAGGGGGTATCGAGTCTCACCCTTGAAGAGATTCCAAAGCCTACAAGATGAGGCTCTTGTTGCTGCGGTAGACGATCACTTGCCGCTTGCAAAAGCGCGTAGAAGATCTTGATCACGATCGGTTCCGGCGCCACGAACGGGCAGCACCTCCGTACTCGGTCACACGGTCGGTTGTTGATGAAGACGACGTCCTCCTCCCCGTTCCGGCGGGCTGCGGAAGTAGTAGCTCCTCTTGAATCCGACAGCACGACGGCGTGGTGTCGGTGGCGGTGTAGAAGTCCGGCGGAGCTTCGCTAAGCTACGCGGGAAATATGAAGTGGAGGAGCAAAGCTAGGGTTTGGGAGGGTGGCCGGCCACTCAAGGGGCGGCCAAGCTATGGTCTTGGGGTGGCCGGCCCCCTCCCTTGGCCCCTCATTATATAGGTGGATCCCAAGTGTTGGTGTCCAAGTCTTCGAATAAGACCCGAAACCAAAACCTTCCATAGGAGGGCAAACCTAGCCCAACTAGGACTCCCACCCAAAGGTGGGATTCCCACCTCCCATGTGGGGGTGGCCGGCCCCCTATGGTGGAGTCCACTTGGGACTCCACCCCCACTAGGGCTGGCCGGCCATGGAGGTGGAGTCCCTTGTGGACTCCACCTTCCTTGGTGGTTTCTTCCGGACTTTTCTAGAACCTTCTAGAACCTTCCATAGAACCTTCCGCGACATTTTATTTCACATAAAATGACATCCTATATATGAATCTTATTCTCCGGACCATTCCGGAACTCCTCGTGATGTCCGGGATCTCATCCGGGACTCCGAACAAAAAATCCAACAACATACCATAATTCAAGTGCTACCATTTCAACATCCAACTTTAAGTGTGTCACCCTACGGTTCGAGAACTATGCGGACATGGTTGAGTACTCACTCCGACCAATAACCAATAGCGGGATCTGGAGATCCATAATGGCTCCCACATATTCAACGATGACTTTAGTGATCGAATGAACCATACACATATATTACCAATTTCCTTTGTCTCGCGATATTTTACTTGTCCGAGGTTTGATCTTCGGTATCACTCTATACCTTGTTCAACCTCGTCTCCTGACAAGTACTCTTTACTCGTACCGTGGTATGTGGTCTCTTATGAACTCATTCATATGCTTGCAAGACATTAGACGACATTCCACCGAGAGGGCCCAGAGTATATCTATCCGTCATCGGGATGGACAAATCCCACTGTTGATCCATATGCCTCAACTCATACTTTCCGGATACTTAATCCCACCTTTATAGCCACCCATTTACGCAGTGGTGTTTGGTGTAATCAAAGTACCTTTCCGGTATAAGTGATTTACATGATCTCATGGTCATAAGGACTAGGTAACTATGTATCGAAAGCTTATAGCAAATAACTTAATGACGAGATCTTATGCTACGCTTAATTGGGTGCGTCCATTATATCATTCACACAATGACATAACCTTGTTATTAATAACATCCAATGTTCATGATTATGAAACTAATCATCCATTAATCAACAAGCTAGTTTAAGAGGCATACTAGGGACTTCTTGTTTGTCTACATATCACACATGTACTAATGTTTCGGTTAATACAATTCTAGCATGATATATAAACATTTATCATAAACATAAAGATATAAATAATAACCACTTTATTATTGCCTCTAGGGCATATCTCCTTCACCGGTATGGGTGTCTAAGTTGAGAATGATCAAAAGCGAGAAATCCAATGCGAACTTTCTCCTTGGACCCTTGTACAGGTGGCATAGAGGTACCCCTTTGTGACACTTGGTTGAAACAGATGTTATGCAATGATAATCCGTGTTAATCCAAGCTAATTAGGACAAGGTGCGGGCACTATTAGTATACTATGCATGAGGCTTGCAACTTATAAGATATCTTATACATAACTCATATGATTTATTACTACCGTTGACAAAATTGTTTCTTATTTTCAAAATGAAAAGCTCTAGGACAAAAATAGTAATCCATGCTTCCCTCTGCGAAGGGCCATTCTTTTACTTTATGTTGAGTCAGTTTACCTACTTCTTTCTATCTTAGAAGCAAACACTTGTGTCAACTGTGTGCATTGATTCTTACATGTTTACCTATTGCACTTGTTATATTACTTTATGTTGACAACTATCCATGAGATATACATGTTGAAGTTGAAAGCAACCGCTGAAACATATATCATCCTTTGTGTTGCTTCAATGCCTTCTACTAAGAATTTATTGCTTATGAGTTAACTGTTATGCAAGTCTTATTGATGTTTGTCTTGAAAGTACTATTCATGAAAAGTCTTTGCTATATGATTCAGTTGTTTACTCATTGTCTTCATCATTGCTTCGAATCGCTGCATTCATCTCATATGCTTTACAATAATGTTGATCAAGATTATGTTGGTAGCATGTCACTTAAGAAATTATCATTGTTATCGTTTACCTACTCGAGGGCGAGTAGGAACTAAGCTTGGGGATGCTTGATACGTCTCAAACGTATCTATAATTTCTTATGTTCCATGCTTGTTTTATGACAATACCTACATGTTTTGTTCACACTTTATATCGTTTTTATGCGTTTTCCGGAACTAACCTATTAACAAGATGCCAAAGTGCCAGTTCCTGTTTTCTGCTGTTTTTGGTTCCAGAAAGGCTGTTCGGGCAATATTCTCGGAATTCGACGAAACAAAGACCAAACATCTTAATTCACCGAGACGGACCAGAACACCGAAGGGGAGACGGAGAGGAGGCCCAGGGCCCCCACAGAACACGGCCGCGCGGGCAGGCCCCTGGCCACGCCAGCCTATGGGGAGGGTGCCCTGGTGCCCCTCTGACGCCGCCTCTTCGCCTATAAGACCCCTCGTGACCTAAAACTTCGATACCGATTGACGGAAAAGCCACAGTACAAGAAACCTTCCAGAGCCGCCGCCATCGCGAAGCCAAGATCTGGGGGACAGGAGTCTCTGTTCCGGCACGCCGCCGGGACGGGGAAGTGCCCCCGGAAGGCTCCTCCATCGACACCACCGCCATCTTCATCGCCGCTGCTGTCTCCCATGATGAGGAGGGAGTAGTTCTCCCCCGGGGCTGAGGGCTCTACCGGTAGCTATGTGGTTAATCTCTCTCTCTGTACCCCAATACAATGATCTCATGAATTCCTTTGCATGATTGAGATCCATATGATGAGCTTTGTATCACTATTAGTCTATGTGCTACTCTTGTGATGTTATTAAAGTAGTCTATTCCTCCTTCACGGTGTAATGGTGACAGTGTGTGCATCGTGTTGTTCTTGGCGTAGGTTATGATCATAATCTCTTGTAGGTTATGGAGTTAATTATTACTATGATAGTATTGATGTGATCTATTCCCCCTTCATAGTGTAAAGGTGACAGTGTGTATGCTATGTTAGTACTCGGTTTAGATTGCAAAGATCTATTATGCTCTAAGGTTACTTAAACATGAATATCGAATGTTGTGGAGCTTGTTAACTCCGGCATTGAGGTGCTCTTGTAGCCCTACGCAACGAATGGTGTTCATTATTAAACAAGAGTATATGTAGCACAAAGGAAGAGAACTTATTTATTTATGTGATCAATATTGAGAGTGTCCACTAGTGAAAGTATGATCCCTAGACCTTGTTTCCAAATACTGCAATCATCGCTTGTTTACTGTTCTACTGCATGTTTACTTCCTGTAATATTACTACCATCAACTGCAAGCTGGCAAGAACTTTTCTGGCGCCGTTACTACTGCTCATATTCATTCATACCACTTGTATTTCACTATCTCTTCGCCGAACTAGTGCACCTATACATCTGACAAGTGTATTAGGTGTGTTGGGGACACAAGAGACTTCTTGTATCGTGATTGCAGGGTTGCTTGAGAGGGATATCTTTGACCTCTTCCTCCCTGAGTTCGATAAACCTTGGGTGATCCACTTAAGGGAAACTTGCTGCTGTTCTACAAACATCTGCTCTTGGAGGCCCAACACTGTCTACAGGAATAGAAGCACACGTAGACATCATACCTCATTTAATAAAAGTTTTTATTGGTTCTCATTTTTGAAAAAAGGGAAATTCCTTTTCTCTTTGTTTTAAAATTTGGGATGTTACACACCATAGCCTCCTGCGTAGGCAACGGCCTGGCCGCAGTTGTCGCAGCCTGCCCTACGTTCTCCACCGCCGGCGTACCAGCTTCCATGGCCGACGCCGGAGTTCATCGACCTCGTCAGCGATGACGACCAGTAGACAGTACCTAGGTTTTTTATGGATTTTTTATGTTTTTTTAATGTAAACTATGACTTTATGAATGGAAAAAAAATTATGCGTCGTTCCGCTGGAGCCACTCCCGCCGCAAACGGACGCGCGGACGATTTCCACCATTTCAGCCGACGCGTCCGTTTGGCCATCCGAAATGCATCGCCCCGTTGGAGATGCCCTTAGAAAAAGTCAAGTTTGAAAATTAAATGGCCACCTGAATGTCCAAAGAGCTCAAATATTTTGTACAGACAATTGATTCCAGATATAATCTAGAAGTAGCATACTCCGTCTTTTCTAAAATAATTTGCTCAATTTTTTCTAGATACGAAGGTATCTACACACCAAAACATGCATGTAATCTAGACACTTGGGCAACTTATTTTTTAACCAGAGGAAGTATGAAACATGAAAAAAACGTGAAGAAGTACTCGGCAGCCAAATCTCGAGGAGTGGAGGCACCTGTCCACGGGAGCAGCTAACCATCACCCCTTAGGGATGGTTGGGGAAACCGTTAATGGGTCTGGCCCATTAGTTCGGTTGTTTCAAAATTTCTTTAGATTTGAAATTTGCTCAGAATTAAAATTTTCTCATATTCGAAAATTGCTTAGATTGAAAAATTGCCTAGATTCGAAATGTGCTCAGATTAAAAATTAGCTTACTTCGAAATTAGGTCAACTTCAAAATTTGTTAAAACATAAAAAAGAAAATCGAAAGAAAACCAAAAACCAAGAAAAACCAGAAAAACTCGACAAAAACAAAAAAAAAAACCAAGGCCTACTGGCTCCCTACCTGTTGATGGGCCGCGGCCGAAAACTCCCCGTTGGCTGAAACCACGCGGGCGATGGTTTGTACCCATCACCCGCGGGTGATGAATAGGATTCGCCCCTGTCCACTGCATGGGCTATGCCTGGATGGCAGCTTAATCTTAAACTGGCCCACGAATGGTGAATTTCAGCCCAGACTAATGCAGAAGGTAAAACAGCAGAAACCAGAAGTATTAACAAAGAGCCGAATCATCTTGTTGTATGTCAACTGGAGCTCTATAGAAAATGCTCCCTCCAACAAACCAGCTGCTAACTGAGATTATTTGTGTGACTTGTTCCTATGGCCGCCGTGAACTCCGACGCCATGTTGGTGAGTCGACTAGCCGATGGCCACAAAGGTGGCAATGTTGGAGTGCTAAGTGCGTTGGTTCACGTTGCCACAACTACTGGATATCAGGATTCTGGTTTAACGGCAGAGGATACGCTTGAACAGTTGAACATAACAACAGCCAACAGGAAGGAACGTAAATTTCAAAAAGGAAAGAACATAATCTCCCCGAAATCATACCGGATACCCCGCTCTTGACCGTTCCGATTTCGGATCGGTTTCCTTTCCAGCAGATCCTCCTGGCCTAGTGCTATACTTCATCGCAGCCTCCATCGCTCCACCAAGCCAGCATCCATCTGCAAGGCATGAGGGGCGCCGACCTCATCGGCACGCTGCCGGACGAGGTCCTCCAGCACGTCCTCTCCTTCCTTCCGTCGCGCGATGCCGTCCACTCCTCCTTGCTCTCCCGGCGCTGGCGCGACATCTGGAGATCCGCCCCCGCCGTGCGCGTCAGCGGCAAGGGAGACGCCTTCCGCCTCTTCGTGGACAGCCTGCTTCTCCACCGGAACGACGCCTCGCAGCTGCGCTCCTTCGAGATCGACGACTACGCCGCCACCACGTCACTCCTTGACGTCTACGAAGATGAAGACGACGACGACGAAGATGACGAAGATGGCTACCTCCAGCTCCCCCGAATGGAGATCGATCCCAGCGTCGACCGCTGGATCGCGCACGCCCTGTCGACCTGCCGCGCCGCCTCCCTCACGGCGCGCTTCGACGAGGAAATCGCCGTGCCGTGGCGGCCGCGGTCCCCCGACGCCTTCGCGTCCCAGCACCTGACCACGATGCACCTCGAGCTTGTGGAGCTCGCCGACGGCCTCCTCGACTTCTCTCCCTGCCCGGCGCTGCTGACCCTCACCCTCAGCGGCTGCCGCCTCAACGGCGACGCCCTCGTGTCGCCCTCGCTGGAGCGCCTCAGCATCATCCACTGCGACATCCCGATCGGTCGGTACACCAACGGTGGGACGACGACGATGAGGATCTCTACGCCGAGCCTCCGTCATCTGAATATAATCGATAGTTATGACGAGGAACAGACAGCTCCATCCCTCGACAGCATGCCTCGGTTGACGACGGCCAGCATCCGGCTTACCGGCGCCACCAAGTTGTACCCTGGCAATGGCAGCTTGCTCCTACATGGCTTGTCAGAGGCCACCACCTTGGAGCTTATAGCTTCCACTCCGGACGGAATGGTTTGTCAACTGAAACTTCATAAATTTTCGTTTTCATCATTCATTAGATAGTAATGGATAATTTAGAATGAGTAGGTGTAGATAAAATGCACTTTGTACTACACTTATGTAGATTGCTAGTCGTTTCGTTTTCTACTAAGTTTTGCAATTGTTTTCAGATTGACTTATCAAGGACTATATGATTGCACTTGTCAGTAGATAGTCCATGTATATTTAATATGCTCAAGCAAAAACTGATGCTTGATTAGGTTAAATATGCTAATAGTATTTCATATAATTTATTTATACGTACATTTTTATTGTATTTTTCATTCTTAAAACCCGTCTTATAACATATTCCGGGGTCTCTATCAAGGGTACGGAACTTGATCGCAAAAGAATACCATGAACTATATAGCTTTTAACTTGGAAAACAATGTGATTTATAAGGATGAGTAGGATAACACAAATTATTTGAATGATGCTAGTTGAGATTTTGCATACATATATATTGTTAGTATGCTATACATCACACGGTGTTCTCAACCTTTCATGTGCACTTTATCCAGGAAATCCTACAAAGGGACTTGACTTGGTGCCCTACGTTCACAAAATTAAAGACTTTGATACTTAACAATTGGTGTGTATGCGGCGACGTAACTGCGCTTGCGTGCCTTCTGAGGCACACGCCAACACTAGAGAGGCTAATCTTGCGACTTGATTTCGAGGTGCGTACTATATATATTCATGTATTCAGATGAATTACTTTGTGCTATTGTGTTCACCGTGCAAGTTTTTAAGTTATATAATATAATCCTCATATGCACTTGCATGAAAATAATTAATGTCTTCTTCTTTCTTGTTCTGCAGAACCATGGACTCGAGAAGAAAGCAGAAGGTAGTTGTATACCATCGCCACAATTACATCCTACACTTGAAAGCCTGAAAACAGTGGAGATCAAGAGTCGATGTCCATCTTCTGACACAAAGGATCAAGAGATTTTGAAGCTGTTCAGTGAGTGGGGCACATGCCCGGTAAAGTTAGAACGTATCAGCTGATTAACAACAACCCAGCTGAACTCTGAAGGTAAGCCATCCATATTTGTTTTTTTTTTTTTTGCATATATTTTAGGCATATATAAATTATACATAAAAGGAAGCCCATATTGAACAATATTGAAAAACGAATTGCTAGAGAAAAAATATGTAAATTAAGTACACATCGAAAACTTCATAATCATTCATCTATTGTGCTATTAACGAGTCACAGCCTCATTAGATGATTTTTTTGCATTGCTCATCAGCCCATTGTTGGTTAAGCTAGATGTATTTTTCCAAACCTTTTAGATATATATCTTAATTAATATGGGTGTTTTACCAGTACCGGTGCATCGGTGGTATAGAGTTGTATGTAGAATAGCAAATATATGTTGCTTGTTGCAACGGATTTTTCTACACTTGATTGATTGTGTGCTTGTTAATTTGCAGCAAGAAGAAACGTATACCAAGTGCTTCTGTTGGGTTCAATAGCTAAGTGAAGTAAATGTTGAGCGCAGGTGGAGCTTGTCGATGAGCAACAAGCCAAAATAATGCTATGGAGGAGATGTAAGTTGTTATCAACTGGGTGGTTTTTTTGTTAGTTTGTCCTTGAAATTTTCCTTTTCTATAAAGAGCTTTGTGGTGAGGATGTTCAATCACCGAGTGTCTGTGGTGTGTGTGCGCTTGCTTGCTGCATGATACTACTAAGCACATTTTATTGCTCAAATGCGTTATTACAAACCTCGTTGTTAAACGTGCTTGCCTGGAAGTAAGCACGAAGCTCGTTGAGAGAAAGGAATGTACCTATTTTATATATTACTAGATGGCACGCGCGCTTCGCCGCGCCGCCTGCTTGGCGTTGTCATATGTGGTGACTGGTACTGTATATCTCTGGTCTGGTCTAGTTTATGCATTCTCCAAGTTTTGCAGCAGTATTATCTCCCATACAAATTATTCTGACCAGCCACTCAAGGAGTACATTTACCCACAACAATATACCAGCTATAAAATAGGAAGTTCGTCTCAATGTTTTTGATAAGCGGGTGCAATGAATCACTCATATGACCTGACAATTTTAGAAGAAATGCCAACAGCCATCGGAGTCAGCCCCAGAGAGTAGTGCAATATATTATGAAATTCAGCTTATCTGATACAAGTTTTTCCACCAAGTGATTGGTCCAACATCAAAGAGTTGCTGCTAGCTTGACACTGCAGTGCAGAAGCTTGACACTGTCAGCCAAACCAGTCTTAGAACGTGTACCTGACTTTTTTAACCAACAAATTGTACATGAAATTAGTATCAGAGGCCCGAAAATGGAGCAATTATATAATTATGCTCATATGAAAAAATTTGACCTTATGTTTAAAAAACAGTTTGATATTTGTTAAAGATAGTAGCCTACATACATCTTTGGAAATCTTGTTGTAAGATCACGCTTTGATATAGTATCATAGACCCAAAAAAGAGAAGAAACGAAGTACTTCTAGAATTATGCTGATATGACCAATTTGACATTTATGTTAACAAAGCAGTTTAACATTCATGATGTGCAAGTGGATATTTGGAAAGCTTAATGTATGACACATTGTGATCCTAAAAAGAATTCAAAATTTGTCTCTCTCTAGCAAATCTAGACCAATTTCAAAATCTGGTGTAATTAGTAGTGACTTGGTATCAGTGCATCCTTCGATGCATACTGGGGAGACTAAAGATCAAAAAAATGAATTAGGACAAAAGATGGGTATGCAACTCATGTAACGATTTGGACCCTAAGGTCTGAAAGAGATAGACATCATTCTTCCCCAATTCTTCGGCATCCAACATTTTATTGAAATGCCTAGGAAAGATATTATCCTTTATGTGAGATCTGAGAGCAGAACAAAGAAGAGAACCTAGAAAGCGACACCCTTTGAGTGAAATATAAAGTTCAAACTACATTATCAGAATTGCAAAGAAGAACAGAAGGCATTCAGGGGTTATATAGGTTAATTCTTACCATGCAAATACACTCGATAACTCTAAATAACTAACCTAGCAATTCAAGTGTCCTAATTAACTGGCTATATTAAGCATCTTACATGTGGATGGCAGAAGAAAATCCCATTGGTAATGTTAATATTGTGTATAAAATTTAAATGGACTGCTATCATGAAGAAATTGCACTAACTACATACATGTGCACTATCGAAATGGAACTTGGCTGGGATAAGAATGTATAAGATGTCAGCAGCTACTACATGAATGATATTCTTTATCCTGTCAAATACATTCAGGAATATAAGATCATAATTTATGCCAGATACAAATACTCAATGACCCTATACACATAATCAAACCAATAAAATGGCATATTCTTGTTAACTTTAGTACAGTAAGCAAGATACATGCCGAAGTAACAAAAGATTTGATTACAACAGTGCAGCAAAGGTGCTACGTGCAGGAATATGAGAATTTAGACCGAAAGATGTGTCACCATGAACCTGAGCAGAACACATAGCTCTATACTCTTTATTTGCTCCTTTGCAATATGGATAGTCGAGACCCCGAGAACAAAAAGTAAGAGAGAAATCCTAGAGAGAGAAAAAAACTAAGATTCATGGAAAACCGTTCAGAACAATGGCTAACACCAAACATACATTCAAGTAAGAAATCTTCTCCAAGATATTCACTCACTCGCTGGACCAGTGTAAGAAAGAAACATTCATGGAAGGAAGAGAATGGACCTATTGCTGAATTTCTTGGAGAAGTCTAGACAACGAACATAATTTTTATAGAAAAAAGCGGAACAAAACAAATTATGTTGTTCCTTGGATAGAAAAATACCTGAACATATGCATCTGATAAAAAGGTAAAACATGTAGGTCGCATATATGTGTCAACAGTAAGAAAAAATAGCATCCTACTACCTAGCAACCATCTGAGTTTTTTACTTGTCCGCGTTGTCAACCTACACCATTTAAAAAAAACCTCACTATATTCAGTAACCAACCAAACAATATATATAATTATACACTAAAAGACTTGTTCACTTGGCAGGTAGCCAGGTACCTACATGATCAACTATGGCAATTGCATATGATGTGCTGTAAATCATGATTCTGAATTACAAAATGTGTACCACACTGTTAGCAATTGGTACTATTTCTATACAAATGACTTTGCAGTATTAATATTGACATGTCTCGAGGAAATGGTGGCACCTTGGAGGGTTCATCTTCTAGATAAATTTCTGGTACTCATTACACGAAGAAGAACTTGCCTCTCCATATGCTAATTCTGCTCCATCGAGAAATAAATATTCGAAATTCCTGAATTCCAACGCCATGAAAAGCGCCACATAAATCCAAATTAAACCAACATGTGAGGAAACAGTGTGTTGTACACATAATTAACGAACACAAAATCAGGTTCCTTTTCTGATTTCCACTCGCAAGCATCAGACTTAAAGTTGTGCCCGTGAAAAACCAAAAACTCAATGCAAAAAGAAGTCAGTTATGCAAGAACCGTCCACAAATTGTTATCTTTATTTCAAGAAAGATAGAAAAAATATAAAGAAGGCGCCATTATGAATTTTCTAGCTTAACAGAGCCTACTGCGAATCCAAAAAAATTGTTTTGTGAGGATAAGATCATAAGCAACATATTCGTAAACCCTATTCTAGTTTCCACCAAAATACATAGCTTTTAGAATTCACTCGCAACCTTTAATTCCTTTCCTAATTATGAGAGAGGATCTGAACGAACCAGGACATTGTTGCAAGACTCGAAATATTTGTTGTTGAAATACAATTGAATTTCTCAAACCCAGCAAAGAGAGGGTAACATGACTCAAAAATACTAAGTGGGCAGCATTTCTAAGTAGGGCTACATAATTTAAAATTGAATAGAACTATGTACTGAAAACTAACCGAATGATTAGAAACTCTCGTTACATGGAACAAAAATCGGTTAGGATGGTTAAAGTGATGCTGAAATTAGAAGGATCCCTCACATATACCTATGTCACTATGTGTGCAAAATTTATAAACTCAACAATTATTCTATAGATGTGAAATGAAGAAATTGCATACATTAGAACTTGGTTTCGTACAAAATGACTGATGTATGTATATACCAGCTCCACTCTCACCTTGGAGCGCCAGATCTGTTCTACCCGCGCAGCCCCATCGAGCCGCAGCCCGAGCCACGGCATGCTAGCCAGGGGCTCCCTGCTTAGACCCGGCAGTGGAGGAGCCGAAAATACCAGCCAGTCCACCATGGGAGAGGCTCGGCTCTCCGACTTCCCCACCTTCGTTGTCCCAAGGAGCAAACACCACCAGCACCTTCAAGCAGCAGTGGCGGCAGACAACAACACACCAAGACGCCCCGGTGGAATAGCGACCAGCCCCCGCTCAAAACGGGAGCGACCCAGGATGCCGCCGAAGAAAAAAGGAGCCAAAAGCAGGAAGAACCTCACCCCCCTACCTAAGATCAATTCACCCCGCGGTCACCCAGGGGCCGCAAGCCATCGGAGACACAGTTCTTTCAGGCGCTGCAACTAACCGGAGAGCTGCCACAAATAACCTGGCTTACAGTTTATCAGGCCTGATGAGAATGCAATGAACTTAAAACCAATTGTGCATCTTACAAATCATCCTAGACCAAGACAACCACACTGAATTTATCAGGTGTACTCCACATTAAGACACGCGCCAACTCTTCAAACAGAACGTAGAGGCTCATCAGCTCACGTTGCAATCTGCTGAATAGCAAACTAATGTACCTTGCGGAGATTTTGTGTAGCTCTAGACAAATGCTGTGCAAAAATACTGGGGCTAAATACAGAACAGGAACAACACCAGGAACCAAGAAATCGACACTGTATATTGATGTCTACGTGTGCTTCTATTCTTGTAGACAGTGTTGGACCTCCAAGAGCAGAGGTTTGTAGAATAGCAGCAAGTTTCCCTTAAGTGAATCACCCAAGATTTATCGAACTCAGGGAGGTAGAGGTCAAAGATATTCCTCTCAAGCAATCCTGCAATTAAAATACAAGAAGTCTCTTGTGTCCCCAACACACCTAATACACTTGTCAGATGTATAGGTGCACTAGTTCGGCGAAGAGATAGTGAAATACAAGTAATATGGATGATTGTAGGTAGTAATTGCAATCTGAAATAAAAATGGCAGCAAGCAAACATGTAGCAGAACTTGTTGGAAACGGTGTTTCAATGCTTAGAAACAAGGCCTAGGGATCATACTTTCACTAGTGGACACTCTCAACAATGATCACATAATTGAATAAATAAATGCTACTCTTAAACACTCTCGTTGGATAACAAACACCATTCATTGTGTAGGGCTACAAGAGCACCCTCAAGCCGGAGTAAACAAGCTCCACAACTTCATAAAGGAATCACACACGATGCGCACACTGTCACCGTCACACCGTGGAGAGTGAATCCGGAGTTCATATTAAAGTAACCTCTAGAGTGCATAATAGACCGTTGCAATTTAGACCGAGTACTAACATAGCATACACACTGTCAACGATAGCTATGAAAGGGGGAATAGATCGCATCAATACTATCATAGTAATAGTTAACTTCATAATCTACAAGAGATTACAATCATAACCTACGCCAAGTACTACATGATGCGCACACTATCAACTTTACATCATGGAGGAGGAATAGACTACTTTAATAACATCACTAGAGTAGCACATAGATTAATAGTGATACAAATCTCATGATCACATGAAGATCACACCATGGAAGAGAGAGATGAACCACAAAGCTACCGGTAGAGCCCTCAGCCTCGGGGGAGAACTACTCCCTCCTCATCATGGGAGACAGCAACGGCGATGAAGATGGCGGTGGTGTCGATGGAGATGACTCCGGGGGCAATTCCACGTCCCAGCGGCGTGCCGGAACAGAGATTCTGTCCCCCGAAACTTGTCTTCGCGATGGCGGTGGCTACGGAACTCTTCGTGGAATATGACTTGACTTTTTTAGGATTTTTGCGACGGGGAGAATATACAGGCGAAGGGGCGATGTCGGTGGAGTCCCGAGGTGGGGTCCCCACCTGGCGGCGCGGCCAGGGCTGGGCCCGCGCCCCCTAGGGTGTGGGCACCTCGTGGCCCCCCTTTGTCTCTCCTTCGGACTCCGTGAAGCCCCTGGAAAAATAAGAACGTGGCCTTTTGTTTCGTCCAATTCCGAGAATATTTCTGTAGGATAACGTTGCATAGAAAACAAAAAATTTCCTACCACGAGAACGCAATCCAAGCCAAGATGCAATCTAGAAGATGGGAGCAACGAGGGGATGAACGAGACTAACCCTTGAAGATTTCCAAAGCCTACAAGAGGAGGCTCTCGTTGCTGCGGTAGACGATCACTTGCCGCTTTCAAAAGCGCGTAGAAGATCTTGACGGTGCCACAATCGGGCAGCACCTCCGTACTCGGTCACACGTTCGGTTGTTGATGAAGACGACGTCCACCTCCCCGTTCCAGCGGGCAGCGGAAGTAGCTCCTCTTGAATCCGACAGCACGACGGCGTGGTGTCGGTGGCGGTGGAGAATCCCGGCGGAGCTTCGCTAAGCGTGCGGGGAAGAAGGAGGAGTGGGGCGGCTAGGGTTTGGGGAGAGGGGGGCGCCGGCCATCTAGGTGGTGCGGCCACCTTGTTGTGTTGGGGTGGCCGGCCCCCTCCCCTTGGTCCTCATTATATAGGTGGAACACCCAAGAGTTGGTCTACAAGTCTTCGAATAAGACCCCAAACCAAAACCTTCCATATGACATGAAACCTACCCAAGCTAGGACTCCCACTAGAGGTGGGATTCCCACCTTCCCTTGGGAGGGGGTGGCCGGCCACCTTAGGTGGAGTCCACCTGGGACTCCACCCCTTAGGGTTGGCCGGCCATGGTGGTGGAGTCCCTTCGGGACTCCGCCTTCCAAAGTGACTTTCTTCCGGAATATTCTAGAACCTTCCATAAATGCACCGGATCATTTTCAAACACATAAAATGACTTCCTATATATGAATCTTATTCTCCGGACCATTCCGGAACTCCTCGTGATGTCCGGGATCTCATCCGGGACTTCGAACAAATCTTCGAACTCCATTCCATATTCAAATACTACCATTTCAACATCAAACCTTAAGTGTGTCACCCTACGGTTCGTGAACTATGTGGACATGGTTGAGTACTCTATCCGACCAATAACCAATAGCGGGATCTGGAGATCCATAATGGCTCCCACATATTCAACGATGACTTAGTGATCGAATGAACCATTCACATACGATACCAATTCCCTTTGTCACGCGATATTTTACTTGTCCGAGGTTTGATCATCGGTATCACTCTATACCTTGTTCAACCTCGTCTCCTGACAAGTACTCTTTACTTGTACCGTGGTATGTCGTCTCTTATGAACTTATTCATATGCTTGCAAGACATTAGACGACATTCCACCGAGAGGGCCCAAAGTATATCTATCCGTCATCGGGATGGACAAATCCCACTGTTGATCCATATGCCTCAACTCATACTTTCCGGATACTTAATCCCACCTTTATAACCACCCATTTACGCAGTGGCGTTTGATGTAATCAAAGTACCTTTCCGGTATAAGTGATTTACATGATCTCATGGTCGAAAGGACTAGGTAACTATGTATCGAAAGCTTATAGCAAATAACTTAATGACGTGATCTTATGCTACGCTTAATTGGGTGTGTCCATTACATCATTCATATAATGATAAAATCTTGTTTATTAATAACATCCAATGTTCATGATTATGAAACTAATCATCTATTAATCAACAAGCTAGTTAAGAGGCTTACTAGGGACTCTTTGTTGTTTACATATCACACATGTATCAATGTTTCGGTTAATACAATTATAGCATGGTATATAAACATTTATCATAAACATAAAGATATATAATAACCACTTTTATTATTGCCTCTTGGGCATATCTCCAACAGTCTCCCACTTGCACTAGAGTCAATAATCTAGATTACATTGTAAGGTACCTAATACCCATGGCATTCTGGTGTTGGTCATACTTTGCCCTAGGGAGAGCTTTAGTCAACGGTTCTGACACACTCAGAAACGTATGTATTTTGCAATTCATTTGCGTCTTCACGCATCACTCATTTTCCAAATGAGTCGACATTAAATATGTTTGGTCTTATGGTGGAACCTTAATTCCGCGGTCTGAAATATGTCACTAATATTGTCATACACAATACAGCTTCAAAGTTCTGACACTATCAGAACTACACCAAGTTCTCAAAGAACCTCTTGACTTAACATCCTCAGTCATTGTCAAAACAATGACATATTCTGCCTTCGTTTGTAGAATCCGTCACAACATTTAGAACTCATCTAAATCTAGCATAGACAAATTCTAGCTCATTATGCTACCTTTTAAACAACACTTAGCCTAATTTGAGATTGAAATTTTATTTTTATATGTGACCAAACTAATATCGGTGCAACACCTTACAGCGATTTGTTTGTCATTACTCATACAAAACTATATATCCTTGGTTCTTCTAAAGTACTCAGGGATATTCTTACTGTTTATCCAATGAACATCACATGAATCATTCTGGTATATGCTCCTAACCATTTAGAGCATAGGACATCTGATATTGTACATATTATTCGTGATCTAAAATCACTCATGTGTTTTTACTCATTGAGTGTCAAATACACTCAAGTCTTGTAAAACCTTCACATGAAAAGAACACATTCTTTATATTGAACTACTTCAATATTCATTCTATGTACTTTTTAACTTAAACTTTTATGTGTTTCAATCCATCTTCATAGATCTTGACACTAAATATGTTTCAGTTCATATCCTTTCATTGAAGTTTAATTCTCAGTGAAACCTTTTTAATCAATTATATAATTACATTATTTATAATCAACGATATGTCACCTACATAAAGTATTACAAATATGTCTCAGCGCTCCCACTTAATTTCTTGCAAATGCAAGCCTCTTCATCGTCTCTGATGAAATCATAACTCTTTGATCATTTCATCCGGTGAAGATTCCAACTCCGCAATACTCACTTCATCCAATTGAAGTTTGTATTCCTATCTAGTATTCTATGGACTAGCAAAACTCTTGGTTGTATCTTGTATACACCTTTAATACACACTTCTGTTAAGTAATATATTTTGCCATCCTACTAACATATCTCATAAAAGAAATATGTAGTGATTACTAGAATAATCCACATAGACTATAAGCATTGCTACGGAAGATCTAATCTTATCGTAGTCAACTCTTTGAACTTTGTCGTAAACAACTTTTCAACAAGCTTAGCTTCTTTAAGGACATTTCATCCAAGTCTATCAATTTCATAGATTTATTTACTTTCAAAAAGTATTTATCTATCTTGGATTTCATGGCGTATAGCCATTTTAACGGAGTCAGGGCCCATCATAACTTCTTTGTTTGTAGTTGGTTTATCATTGTTCAAAAAACAATCATTTGTTTCACAAATCATTTATTTGATCACAAAGTAAACCATACCTACAAGGTTCAATATGTACTTCGATCTCCATGACTAAAACACTTTGAAGTCATGAGAGCTATGATCATCGTGGCCGCTTCCGGAACCAATTCCGATGTTGCGCTACTCTGATCATTATGCTCAGGTTCATAAACCTTATCAAGTTCTATTGTCCTCCCACTCAAATACTTCGCTAGAAAACAATTTCTTGGAAATAAGCAAGTAACATTAACAAACACTTTTGTATTTTACTTCATAGTGAAAAGAATTCCCAATTAATTCTTTGGGATAACCAACAAAGACATTCATCCGATTTTGGTTGTAAACTCTTAGACCAAAATATAAAGAAAGGACTATTATGGTTTTATACCCATGCCATAACTCGTATGGTGTCATTTCAACGGATCATGATGACGCTCTATTCAGTGTAAAAGCGGATAGTCACTAAAGCATAATCCACAAAATATAATGGCGTCATATTATTTTATCTCGTCTTTAATCCAACAAGGTTTGGATACATCTCTTGGATACTACATCATCACTATGATACTCCAAGAAATATGAGTTGTAGAACAATTTCATAACTCTCTTAGATGTTCGCTAACACTCGTAATTCAAATATTTCCACCATGATCCAATCATAGATATTTGATTTTTCTATTACGATGATTTCCACTTCATGCTGAAATTTATTTGAATCCATTCAAATGTTTCAAACTTCTTCCTTATCGAATATATCCACATATATATACTCAATTCATTGTTGGAAGTTTTCATGAAGTAGAAGAATCTCCCGCACACAACTATGCCTAGTGAACCACATATATCATCATGTATGTTTCCACTAAGTTAGTTGCCCGTTCAACTCTTGGCCTATAAACGGTACTTCAGTCATTCTTTTTAGAAGAGATTTGCAAGCGCCAAATGATTCAAAAATCAAATGACTCCAATAATCCATTTGCATGGAGTTTCTTCATGCGTTCCTTTCCAACATGACCTAAATGGCGGTTCCACAAATAAGTGGAATTCAAATCATTTGCCTTATGGCATTTTAGCGTCAGTATTATGTGTGTGTGTGTTTCACCATTAAGATTTATAATAACTTATCCATCGTACATGGAGTAATGCCATAATTTGAACAACTCATTGTTTTCATTTGACCAGAGCAAAATAACAATTATTAAGTTCTTTATTATAAATTCTAAGGGCTAGATAGAATGCCAACGATGAACATAATAACACTTTATTTTTGTTCCGGACGTGCATTTCATATTCCTTGTCAGTCACTTAGGCCATTGTATTCTTGTATTGTGTTGTTTTGTATGACACTTCATACCAATCAATATGGTACAAATACCCAAGAATTTCATTGTGTGACCAAACAAGGAATACATCCATAACATGTATATCATTTATATACACCTGAGCTAGACTTTCTAGACTTTTCTTTCTTTGTGCCAATAATCTTTTGTAGTTTCTCTTTTAGCTTTCCTCATTATTCAGAAAAACACTTCAACATCAATAACTTCTAGGTTTGTTGGTCAAATACCAATAACCTTGAGGTTCTTACTTTGAAGTTGATCATCATATGACAAGTGTTCCGGATTTCACTATTAGTAACCTTTTAATATGATGAACAATTTCACTCATAATTTTATCATATCATGAAGACTTTTCGAGACCATGTCTGTACATGCTAGGCTCGTAAAGTATAACCTCAGTATTCGCATGTGCAAATCTGGCTTGCACCCGTTGTATGCACACGTAGAATCTAAAACACCCGATCATCACGTGATGCTTCGAAACGATGAGTCTTAGCAACGGTGCATACTAAGGACGATCACTTCATGGATATGCGAATATTGTTAGTGCCCCAATAGTTGGAGGATTGGGACGTCTTGCGTCTTCAACTTTCGTACATTCCCATAAAACTTATGAGTTTATGTAGTCTCACCAAATTATATTCTATCATCTTGCAATAAGGTCTTAGATATCATATATATCTCATACCTTGATTATTTCTGAAAACTAAATTTTCAGCTCCTTACTTTTCAAAGTTTCACGGAGACAAGATAACTTTAGGTACTAATTGAAACCATAGCTCTCTGAATCAACAATGTGAGGTTTACTAAAAGTTTGCAATAGGACTTAATCATTTCTTGATTCTTTAACAATTCGGTACCAGTCCGTAAAGTTTCTTGTCAGATTTTAACAGTATTTCTATCTCAATTACAAGACTAGAGCTTGGTAGAAAAACGGACGCCAATACTACAAATTAATTCAAAATACTACTCAGACTATGTTTATGATAATTAGTTCATGTTTTAATCTAATTACTAATGAACTCCCACTTAATACAACATCCCTCATAGTTGTTAAGTGGTACACGATCCAGATCCACTACACCAAAACCGATCATCACGTGAGATGATGTAGCTTCAATGGTGAACATCGACATGTTGATCATATCATCCATATGACTCGTGTTCAACCTTTCGGTTTCCGTTGTCCCGAGGCCATGTCTGTACATGCTAGGCTCGTCAAGCAAACCCAAGTATTCCGCGTGTGCAACATGGCTTACACCCGTTGTATGTGAACGTTGAGTCTATCACATCCGATCATCACGAGATGCTTCGAAACAACGAACTATATCAACGGTGCATACGAGGGGAGAACACTTTATTATGTTGATATTAATGTGAGGGATCATCTTATAATGCTACCGTCACGTTCTAAGCAAAATAAGACGCATAAAGGATTAACATCACATGCAATTCATATGTGATATGATATGGCCCTTTAGTCTTTGCGCCTTCGATCTTCATCTCCAAAGCACGGACATGATCTCCATCATCAACGGGCATGATCTCCATCATCGTCGGCGTAGCGTTAAGGTCCATGGCGCCGTCTTCATGGTTGTTCACCTCATGTAGCAACTATTACAACTACTTTGAAATAATACTCAACATGAAATATAAAGACAACCATAAGGCTCCTGCCGGTTGCCACAATACAATAATGATCATCTCATACATAGTCATCATCACATTATGGCCATATCACATCACCAAACCCTGCAAAAACAAGTTAGACGTTCTCTAATTTGGTTTGCATATTTTACGTGGTTTAGGGTTTTCGAGTGAGATCCAATCTACCTACGAACATGAACCACAACGGTGATACAAGTGTTGTCAATAGAAGAGTAAATTGAATCTTCACTATAGTAGGAGAGACAGAAACCCGCAAAGCCACTTATGCAATACAAGTTGCATGTCGAGCGTGGAGCAAATCTCATGAACGCGGTCATGTAAAGTTAGCCCGAGCCGCTTCATCCCACTATGCCACAAAGATGCAAAGTACTCAAACTAAAGATAACAAAAGCATCAACGCCCACAAAACCATTGTGTTCTACTCGTGCAACCATCTATGCATAGACACGGCTCTGATACTACTGTAGGATAACGTTGCATAGAAAACAAAAATTTTACTACCGCGAGAACGCAATCCAAGCCAAGATGCAATCTAGAAGATGGGAGCAACGAGGGGATGAACGAGACTAACCCTTGAAGATTTCCAAAGCCTACAAGAGGAGGCTCTCGTTGCTGCGGTAGACGATCACTTGCCGCTTTCAAAAGCGCGTAGAAGATCTTGACGGTGCCACAATCGGGCAGCACCTCCATACTCGGTCACACGTTCGGTTGTTGATGAAGACAACGTCCACCTCCCCGTTCCAGCGGGCAGCGGAAGTAGTAGCTCCTCTTGAATCTGACAGCACGACGGCGTGGTGTCGGTGGCGGTGGAGAATCCCGGCGGAGCTTCGCTAAGCGTGTGGGGAAGAAGGAGGAGTGGGGCGGCTAGGGTTTGGGGAGAGGGGGGCGCCGGCCATCTAGGTGGTGCGGCGACCTTGTTGTGTTGGGGTGGCCGGCCCCCTCCCCTTGGTCCTCATTATATAGGTGGAACACCCAAGAGTTGGTCTACAAGTCTTCGAATAAGACCCCAAACCAAAATCTTCCATACGACATGAAACCTACCCAAGCTAGGACTCCCACTAGAGGTGGGATTCCCACCTTCCCTTGGGAGGGGGTGGCCGGCCACCTTAGGTGGAGTCCACTGATGGCGTGTATTTCACACGTTCGTTGGGCAACCCCAAGAGGAAGGTATGATGCGCACAGCAGCAAGTTTTCCCTCAGAAAGAAACCAAGGTTTATCGAACCAGGAGGAGCCAAGAAGCATGTTGAAGGTTGATAGCGGCGGGATGTAGTGCGGCGCAACACCAGGGATTCCGGCGCCAACGTGGAACCTGCACAACACAACCAAAGTACTTTGCCCCAACGAAACAGTGAGGTTGTCAATCTCACCGGCTTGCTGTAACAAAGGATTAACCGTATTGTGTGGAAGATGATTGTTTGCAGAAAACAGTAGAACAAGTATTGGCAAAAGAGATTGTATTTCAGTAAAGAGAATTGGACCGGGGTCCACAGTTCACTAGAGGTGTCTCTCCCATAAGACAAACAGCATGTTGGGTGAACAAATTACAGTTGGGCAATTGACAAATAAAGAGAGCATGACAATGCACATACATATCATGATGAGTATAGTGAGATTTAATTGGGCATTACGACAAAGTACATAGACCGCCATCCAACTGCATCTATGCCTAAAAAGTCCACCTTCAGGTTATCATCCGAACCCCCTCCAGTATTAAGTTGCTAACAACAGACAATTGCATTAAGTATGGTGCGTAATGTAACTAGTGACTACATCCTTGAACATAGCACTAATGTTTTATCCCTAGTGGCAACAGCACAACACAACCTTAGAACTTTCTGTCCTTGTCCCGGTGTCAATGCAGGCATGAACCCACTATCGAGCATAAGTACTCCCTCTTGGAGTTACAAGCATCTACTTGGCCAGAGCATCTACTAGTAACGGAGAGCATGCAAGATCATAAACAACACATAAGCATAACTTTGATAATCAACATAACAAGTATTCTCTATTCATCGGATCCCAACAAACGCAACATATAGAATTACAGATAGATGATCTTGATCATGTTAGGCAGCTCACAAGATCCGACAGTGAAGCACAATGGGGAGAAGACAACCATCTAGCTACTGCTATGGACCCATAGTCCAGGGGTAGACTACTCACACATCACACCGGAGGCGACCATGGCGGCGTAGAGTCCTCCGGGAGATGATTCCCCTCTCCGGCAGGGTGCCGGAGGCGATCTCCTGGATCCCCCGAGATGGGATCGGCGGCGGCGGCGTCTCTGGAAGGTTTTCCGTATCGTGGCTCTCGGTACTGGGGGTTTCGTCACGGAGGCTATTTGTAGGCGGAAGGGCAGGTCAAGAGGCGGCACGGGGTCCCCACACCACAGGGCCGCGCGGCCAAGGGGGGGGCCGCGCCGCCCTAGGGTTTGGCTCCCCTGTGGCCCCTCTTCGTCTCTCCTTCGGACTTCTGGAAGCTTCGTGGAAAAATAGGCCCCTGGGCGTTGATTTCATCCAATTCCGAGAATATTTCCTTACTAGGATTTCTGAAACCAAAAACAGCAGAAAACAGCAACTGGCACTTCGGCATCTTGTTAATAGGTTAGTTCCAGAAAATGCACAAATATGACATAAAGTGTGCATAAAACATGTAGATAACATCAATAATGTGGCATGGAACATAAGAAATTATCGATACGTCGGAGACGTATCAGCATCCCCAAGCTTAGTTCTGCTCGTCCCGAGCAGGTAAAACGATAACACAGATAATTTCTGGAGTGACATGCCATCATAATCTTGATCATACTATTTGTAAAGCATATGTAGTGAATGCAGCGATCAAAACAATGTATATGACATGAGTAAACAAGTGAATCATATAGCAAAGACTTTTCATGAATAGCACTTCAAGACAAGCATCAATAAGTCTTGCATAAGAGTTAACTCATAAAGCAATAATTCAAAGTAAAGGCATTGAAGCAACACAAAAGAAGATTAAGTTTCAGCGGTTGCTTTCAACTCGTAACATGTATATCTCATGGATATTGTCAACATAGAGTAATATAATAAGTGCAATAGGCAAGTATGTAGGAATCAATGCACAGTTCACACAAGTGTTTGCTTCTTGAGGTGGAGAGAAATAGGTGAACTGACTCAACATTGAAAGTAAAAGAATGGTCCTCCATAGAGGAAAAGCATCGATTGCTATATTTGTGCTAGAGCTTTGATTTTGAAAACATGAAACAATTTTGTCAACGGTAGTAATAAAGCATATGCATCATGTAAATTATATCTTATAAGTTGCAAGCCTCATGCATAGTGTACTAATAGTGCCCGCACCTTGTCCTAATTAGCTTGGACTACCGGATCATCACAATGCATTGTTTTTACCAAGTGTCACAAAGGGGTACCTCTATGCCGCCTGTACAAAGGTCTAAGGAGAAAGCTCGCATTGGATTTCTCGCTATTGATTATTCTTCAACTTAGACATCCATACCGGGACAACATAGACAACAGATAATGGACTCCTCTTTTATGCATAAGCATATAACAACAATTAATAATTTTCCCATTTGAGATTTGAGGATTGTTGTCCAAAACTGAAACTTCCACCATGGAGCATGGCTTTAGTTAGCGGCCCAATGTTCTTCTCTAACATATGCATGCTTAACCATAAGGTGGTAGATCTCTCTTACTTCAGACAAGACGGACATGCATAGCAACTCACATGAAATTCAACAATGAATAGTTGATGGCGTCCCCAGTGAACATGGTTATCGCACAACAAGCAACTTAATAAGAGATAAAGTGCATAATTACATATTCAATACCACAATAGTTTTTAAGTTATTTGTCCCATGAGCTATATATTGCAAAGGTGAATGATGGAATTTTAAAGGTAGCACTCAAGCAATTTACTTTGGAATGGCGGAAAATACCATGTAGTATAGGTAGGTATGGTGGACACAAATGGCATAGTGGTTGGCTCAAGTATTTTGGATGCATGAGAAGTATTCCCTCTCGATACAAGGTTTAGGCTAGCAAGGCTTATTTGAAACAAACACAAGGATGAACCGGTGCAGCAAAACTCACATAAAAGACATATTGAAAACATTATAAGACTCTACACCGTCTTCCTTGTTGTTCAAACTCAATACTAGAAATTATCTAGACCTTAGAGAAACCAAATATGCAAACCAAATTTTAGCATGCTCTATGCACTTCTTCATTAATGGGTACAAAGCATATGATGCAAGAGCTTAAACATGAGCACAACAATTGCCAAGTATCACATTACCCAAGACATTTATAGCAATTACTACATGTATCATTTTCCAATTCCAACCATATAACAATTTAACGAAGGAGAAACTTCGCCATGAATACTATGAGTAGAAACCAAGGACATACTTGTCCATATGCTACAGCGGAGCGTGTCTCTCTCCCATAAAGTGAATGCTAGGATCCATTTTATTCAAACAAAACAAAAAACAAAAACAAACCGACGCTCCAAGAAAAAGCACATAAGATGTGATGGAATAAAAATATAGTTTCAGGGGAGGAACCTGATAATGTTGTCGATGAAGAAGGGGATGCCTTGGGCATCCCCAAGCTTAGACGCTTGAGTCTTCTTGATATATGCAGGGGTGAACCACCGGGGCATCCCCAAGCTTAGAGCTTTCACTCTCCTTGATCATGTTGCATCATACTCCTCTCTTGATCCTTGAAAACTTCCTCCACACCAAACTCGAAACAACTCATTAGAGGGTTAGTGCACAATATAAATTGACATATTCAGAGGTGACACAATCATTCTTAACACTTCTGGACATTGCATAATGCTACTGGACATTAGTGGATCAAAGAAATTCATCCAACATAGCAAAAGAGGCAATGCGAAATAAAAGGCAGAATCTGTCAAAACAGAACAGTTCGTATTGACGAATTTTAAAATGGCACCAGACTTGCTCAAATGAAAATGCTCAAATTGAATGAAAGTTGCGTACATATCTGAGGATCATGCACGTAATTTGGCTTAATTTTCTGAGCTACCTACAGGGAGGTGGACCCAGATTCGTGACAGCAAAGAAATCTGGAACTGTGCAGTAATCCAAATCTAGTACTTACTTTTCTATCAACGGCTTAACTTGGCACAACAAAACACAAAACTAAGATAAGGAGAGGTTGCTACAGTAGTAAACAACTTCCAAGACACAAAATAAAAACAAAGTACTGTAGGTAAAAACATGGGTTGTCTCCCATAAGCGCTTTTCTTTAACGCCTTTCAGCTAGGCGCAGAAAGTGTGTATCAAGTATTATCAAGAGACGAAGTGTCAACATCATAATTTGTTCTCATAATAGAGTCAAAAGGTACCTTCATTCTCTTTCTAGGGAAGTGTTCCATACCTTTCTTGAGAGGAAATTGATATTTTATATTACCTTCCTTCATATCAATAAAAGCACCAACAGTTCGAAGAAAAGGTCTTCCCAATATAATGGGACAAGATGCATTGCATTCAATATCCAAGACAACAAAATCAACGGGGACAAGGTTATTGTTAACGGTAATGCGAACATTATCAACCTTACCCAAAGGTTTCTTTGTAGAATGATCAGCAAGATTAACATCCAAAAAACAATTTTTCAGTGGTGGCAAGTCAAGCATATTATAGATTTTCTTAGGCATAACAGAAATACTTGCACCAAGATCACATAAAGCATTACAATCAAAATCTTTAACCTTCATCTTAATGATGGGCTCCCAACCATCCTCAAGCTTTTTAGGAATAGAGGCTTCACGCTCTAGTTTCTCTTCTCTAGCTTTTATGAGAGCATTTGTAATATGATGCGTGAAAGCCAAATTTATAGCACTAGCATTAGGACTTTTAGCAAGTTTTTGCAAGAACTTTATAACTTCAGAGATGTGGCAATCATCAAAATTCAAACCATTATAATCTAAAGCAATGGGATCATCATCCCCAATGTTGGAAAAAATTTCAGCAGCTTTATCACAGGCAGTTTCAGCAGTTTTAGCAGTTTCAGGCAGTTTTTCGCGCTTTGCATTAGAAGTGGAAACATTGCTAACACCAATTCTTTTATTAGTATTAGTAGGGGGTGCAGCAACATGTGTAGCATTAACATTACTAGTGGTGGTAATAGTCCAAACTTTAGCTATATTCTTCTCTTTAGCTAGTTTTTCATTTTCTTCTCTATCCCACCTAGCACGCAGTTCAGCCATTAATCTTATATTCTCATTAATTCTAACTTGAATGGCATTTGCTGTAGTGGTAATTTTATTATGATGATTCTCATTAGGCAAAACTTTTGATTTCAAAAGATCAACATCAGCAACAAGACTATCGACTTTAGAAGCAAGTATATCAATTTTCCCAAGCTTTTCTTCAATAGATTTGTTAAAAGCAGTTTGTGTACTAATAAATTCCTTAAGCATGGCTTCAAGTCCAGGGGGTGAACTCCTATTATTGTTGTAAGAATTCCCATAAGAATTACCATAGCCGTTGCCATTATTATAAGGATATGGCCTATAGTTGTTACTAGAATTGTTCCGGTAAGCATTGTTGTTGAAATTATTATTTTTAATGAAGTTTACATCAACATGTTCTTCTTGTGCAACTAATGACGCTAACGGAACATTATTAGGATCAATATTAGTCCTATCATTCACAAGCATAGACATAATAGCATCAATCTTATCACTCAAGGAAGAGGTTTCTTCGACAGAATTTACCTTCTTACCTTGTGGAGCTCTTTCCGTGTGCCATTCAGAGTAATTGATCATCATATTATCAAGAAGCTTTGTTGCTTCACCAAGAGTGATGGACATAAAGGTACCTCCAGCAGCTGAATCCAATAAATTCCGTGAAGAAAAATTTAGTCCTGCATAGAAGGTTTGGATGATCATCCAAGTAGTCAGTCCATGGGTTGGGCAATTTTTAACCAAAGATTTCATTCTTTCCCAAGCTTGAGCAACATGTTCAGTACCTAATTGTTTAAAATTCATTATGCTACTCCTCAAAGATATAATTTTAGCAGGGGGATAATATCTACCAATAAAAGCATCCTTGCATTTAGTCCATGAATCAATACTATTCTTTGGCAGAGATAGCAACCAATCTTTAGCTCTTCCTCTTAATGAGAAAGGGAACAATTTTAGTTTAATAATATCACCATCTACATCTTTATATTTTTGCATTTCACATAATTCAACAAAATTATTAAGATGGGCAGCAGCATCATCAGAACTAACACCAGAAAATTGCTCTCGCATAACAAGATTCAGTAAAGCAGGTTTAATTTCAAAGAATTCTGCTGTAGTAGCAGGTGGAGCAATAGGTGTGCATAAGAAATCATTATTATTTGTGGTTGTGAAGTCACACAACTTAGTGTTTTCAGCGTTGGCCATTTTAGCAACAGTAAATAAAGCAAACTAGATAAAGTAAATGCAAGTAAACTAATTTTTTTGTGTTTTTGATATAGTAAACAAGATAGAAAGTAAAGTAAAACTAGCAACTAATTTTTTTGTATTTTGATTTAGTGCAGCAAACAAAGTAGTAAATAAAACTAAGCAAGACAAAAACAAAGTAAAGAGATTGAGAAGTGGAGACTCCCCTTGCAGCGTGTCTTGATCTCCCCGGCAACGGCGCCAGAAATTTGTGCTTGATGGCGTGTATTTCACACGTTCGTTGGGCAACCCCAAGAGGAAGGTATGATGCGCACAGCAGCAAGTTTTCCCTCAGAAAGAAACCAAGGTTTATCGAACCAGGAGGAGCCAAGAAGCACGTTGAAGGTTGATAGCGGCGGGATGTAGTGCGGCGCAACACCAGGGATTCCGGCGCCAACGTGGAACCTGCACAACACAACCAAAGTACTTTGCCCCAACGAAACAGTGAGGTTGTCAATCTCACCGGCTTGCTGTAACAAAGGATTAACCGTATTGTGTGGAAGATGATTGTTTGCAGAAAACAGTAGAACAAGTATTGCAGTAGATTGTATTTCAGTAAAGAGAATTGGACCGGGGTCCACAGTTCACTAGAGGTGTCTCTCCCATAAGACAAACAGCATGTTGGGTGAACAAATTACAGTTGGGCAATTGACAAATAAAGAGAGCATGACAATGCACATACATATCATGATGAGTATAGTGAGATTTAATTGGGCATTACGACAAAGTACATAGACCGCCATCCAACTGCATCTATGCCTAAAAAGTCCACCTTCAGGTTATCATCCGAACCCCCTCCAGTATTAAGTTGCTAACAACAGACAATTGCATTAAGTATGGTGCGTAATGTAACTAGTGACTACATCCTTGAACATAGCACTAATGTTTTATCCCTAGTGGCAACAGCACAACACAACCTTAGAACTTTCGTCATCTTTGTCCCAGTGTCAATGCAGGCATGAACCCACTATCGAGCATAAGTACTCCCTCTTGGAGTTACAAGCATCTACTTGGCCAGAGCATCTACTAGTAACGGAGAGCATGCAAGATCATAAACAACACATAAGCATAACTTTGATAATCAACATAACAAGTATTCTCTATTCATCGGATCCCAACAAACGCAACATATAGAATTACAGATAGATGATCTTGATCATGTTAGGCAGCTCACAAGATCCGACAATGAAGCACAATGGGGAGAAGACAACCATCTAGCTACTGCTATGGACCCATAGTCCAGGGGTAGACTACTCACACATCACACCGGAGGCGACCATGGCGGCGTAGAGTCCTCCGGGAGATGATTCCCCTCTCCGGCAGGGTGCCGGAGGCGATCTCCTGGATCCCCCGAGATGGGATCGGCGGCGGCGTCTCTGGAAGGTTTTCCGTATCGTGGCTCTCGGTACTGGGGGTTTTGTCACGGAGGCTATTTGTAGGCGGAAGGGCAGGTCAAGAGGCGGCACGGGGGCCCCACACCACAGGGCCGCGCGGCCAAGGGGGGGGCCGCGCCGCCTAGGGTTTGGCTCCCCGTGGCCCCTCTTCGTCTCTCCTTCGGACTTACGGAAGCTTCGTGGAAAAAAGGCCCCTGGGCTTTGATTTCGGCCAATTCCGGGAAATTTTCCTTACTCGGATTTCTGAAACCAAAAACAGCGAGAAAACAAAGAATCGGCACTTCGGCATCTTGTTAATAGGTTAGTTCTAGAAAATGCACAAATATGACATAAAGTGTGCATAAAACATGTAGATAACATCAATAATGTGGCATGGAACATAAGAAATTATCGATACGTCGGAGACGTATCATCCACCTGGGACTCCACCCCTTAGGGTTGGCCGGCCATGGTGGTGGAGTCCCTTCGGGACTCCGCCTTCCAAAGTGACTTTCTTCCGGAATATTCTAGAACCTTCTAGAATCTTCCATAAATGCACCGGATCATTTTCAAACACATAAAATGACTTCCTATATATGAATCTTATTCTCCGGACCATTCCGGAACTCCTCGTGATGTCCGGGATCTCATCCGGGACTTCGAACAAATCTTCGAACTCCATTCCATATTCAAATACTACTATTTCAACATCAAACCTTAAGTGTGTCACCCTACGGTTCGTGAACTATGTGGACATGGTTGAGTACTCTATCCGACCAATAACCAATAGCGGGATCTGGAGATCCATAATGGCTCCCACATATTCAGCGATGACTTAGTGATCGAATGAACCATTCACATACGATACCAATTCCCTTTGTCACGCGATATTTTACTTGTCCGAGGTTTGATCATCGGTATCACTCTATACCTTGTTCAACCTCGTCTCCTGACAAGTACTCTTTACTCGTACCGTGGTATGTGGTCTCTTATGAACTTATTCATATGCTTGCAAGACATTAGATGACATTCCACCGAGAGGGCCCAGAGTATATCTATCCGTCATCGGGATGGACAAATCCCACTGTTGATCCATATGCCTCAACTCATACTTTCCGGATACTTAATCCCACCTTTATAACCACCCATTTACGCAGTGGCATTTGATGTAATCAAAGTACCTTTCCGGTATAAGTGATTTACATGATCTCATGGTCGAAAGGACTAGGTAACTATGTATCGAAAGCTTATAGCAAATAACTTAATGACGTGATCTTATGCTACGCTTAATTGGGTGTGTCCATTACGTCATTCATATAATGATATAATCTTGTTTATTAATAACATCCAATGTTCATGATTATGAAACTAATCATCTATTAATCAACAAGCTAGTTAAGAGGCTTACTAGGGACTCTTTGTTGTTTACATATCACACATGTATCAATGTTTTGGTTAATACAATTATAGCATGGTATATAAACATTTATCATAAACATAAAGATATATAATAACCACTTTTATTATTGCCTCTTGGGCATATCTCCAATAATTTCCTGTGTAAGATTTCTGAAACCAAAAACAGCAGAAAACAGGAACTGGCGCTTCGGCATCTTGTTAATAGGTTAGTACCGGAAAATGCATCAAAATGATATAAAGTATGAATAAATCATGTAGGTATTGTCATAAAACTAGCATGGAACATAAGAAATTATAGATACGTTTGAGACGTATCAAGCATCCCCAAGCTTAGTTCCTACTCGCCCTCGAGTAGGTAAACGATAACAAGGATAATTTCTGAAGTGACATGCTACTATCATAATCTTGATCAATACTATTGTAAAGCATATGAGATGAATGAAGTGATTCAAAGAAATGATAAAGATGATGATTAAATAACTGAATCATATAGCAAAGACTTTTCATGAATAGTACTTTCAAGACAAGTATCAAAAAGTTTTGCATAAGAGTTAACTCATAAAGTAATAGATTCTTAATAAGAGGTTTTGAAGAAACACAAAGGATGATTATGTTTCAGCAATTGCTTTCAACTTGTAACATGTATATCTCATGGATAGTTGTCAACATAAAGTAATATAACAAGTGCAATAAGTAAACATATAAGAATCAATGCACACAGTTGACACAAGTGTTTGCTTCTAAGATAGAAAGAAGTAGGTAAACTGACTCAACATAAAGTAAAAGAAAGGCCCTTCGCAGAGGGAAGCAGGGATTAAATCATGTGCTAGAGCTTTTTAAGTTTTGAAATCATATAGAGAGCATAAAAATAAAGTTTTGAGAGGTGTTTGTTGTTGTCAACGAATGGTAGTGGGTACTCTAACTACCTTATCAACCAGACTTTCAAGAGCGGCTCCCATGAAGGACGTTATCTCTACCAGCAAGGTAGATCATCCCTCTTCTCTTTTGTTTACACATGTATTTTAGTTTCATTATTGATGACACTCCTCCCAACCTTTTGCTTACACAAGCCATGGCTAACCGAATCCTCGGGTGCCTTCCAACATTCACATACCATGGAGGAGTGTCTATTTGCAAAATTAAGTTGCTTACTGATAGATCAGGGCAAAACATGTGAAGAGAATTATTAATGAAAGTTAATTAATTGGGGCTGGGCACCCCGTTGCCAGCTCTTTTTGCAAAATTATTGGATAAGCGGATGTATATGCCACTAGTCCATTGGTAAAAGTCTGCCCAACAAGATTGAAAGATAAAACACCACATACTTCCTCATGAGCTATAAAACATTGACACAAATAAGAGATAATAGCTTTTGAATTGTTTAAAGGTAGCACATGAAGTATTTACTTGGAATGGCAGGAAATACCACATAGTAGGTAGATATGGTGGACACAAATGGCATAGGTTTTGGCTCAAGGTTTTGGATGCACGAGAAGCATTCCCTCTCAGTACAAGGCTTTGGCTAGCAAGGTTGTTTGAAGCAAACACAAATATGAACCGGTACAGCAAAACTTACATAAGAACATATTGCAAGCATTATAAGACTCTACACTGTCTTCCTTGTTGCTCAAACACTTTTACCAGAAAATATCTAGATTTTAGAGAGACCAATCATGCAAACCAAATTTCAACAAGCTCTACGGTAGTTCTCCACTAATAGATTTAAACTACATGATGCAAGAGCTTAAACATTATCTACTCGAGAGCTCAAAACAATTGCCAAGTATCAAATTATTCAAGATAATATACCAATTACCACATGAAGAATTTCCTGTTTCCAACCAAATAACAATAAGTGAAGCGATCAACTTTCGCCATTGAACATTAAAAGTAAAAGCGAAGAACACTAGTGTTCATATGAAAAAGCGGAGCGTGTCTCTCTCCCACACAAGGATGTTTAGGATCCGATTTTATTCAGAGAATGAAAATAACAAAACGAAAATAAAAGCACACAGACGCTCCAAGTAAAGTACATAAGATGTGACGGAATAAAAATATAGTTTCACTAGAGGTGACCTGATAAGTTGTTGATGAAGAAGGGGATGCCTTGGGCATCCCCAAGCTTAGATGCTTGAGTCTTCTTGAAATATGCAGGGATGAACCACGGGGGCATCCCCAAGCTTAGACTTTTCACTCTTCTTGATCATATCATATCATCCTCCTCTCTTGACCCTTGAAAACTTCCTTCACACCAAACTCAAAACAATCTCATTAGAGGGTTAGTGCATAATCAAAAATTCACATGTTCAGCGAGGACACAATCATTCCCAACACTTCTGGACATTACCCAAGGCTACTGAAAGTTAGTGGAACAAAGGAATCCACTCAACACAGTAAAAGAGGCAATGCGAAATAAAAGGCAGAATATGTAAAAACAGAACAGTCCGTAAAGACGAATTTTTTCGAGGCACTTAACAGGCTCAGATGAAAAAGCTCAAATTGAACGAAAGTTGCGTACATATCTGAGGATCACGCATGAATGTTTTCAACATTTTACGTGTTTCCTACAGAGAGATCTACTCAAATTCGTGATAGGTAAAAATCTGTTTCTGCGCAGGAATCCAAATCTAGTATCAACTTTACTATCAAAGACTTTACTTGGCACAACAACGAAATAAACATGATAAGGAGAGGTTGCTACAGTAGTAACAACTTCCAAGACACAACAAAACAGTAGCAAAATAAAAACATGGGTTATCTCCCAAGAAGTGCTTTCTTTATAGCCATTAAGATGGGCTCAGTAATTTCAATGATGCTCGCGCAAGAAATAAGAGTTGAAGCAAAAGAGAGCATCAAAAGCAAATAAGAAACACTTTTAAGTCTAACCCACTTCCTATGAAAAGGAATCTTGTAAATAAACAAGTCATGTAAGCATAATGCAATAAGCATAGGAAAACAAGACAAGCGCAACTTCAAGATTTTAAGCAAAAAGAGAGATGTTTTAGTAACATGAAAATCCCTACAACCATATTGTCCTCTCTCATAAAGATTTTCAGTAGCATCATGAACAAACTCAACAATATAACTATCACATAAAACATTCTTATCATGAGCTACATGCATAAAATTATTACTCTCCACATAAGCATAGTCATTACTATTAATTGTAGTGGGAGCAAATTTAATAAGATAGCTATCATTATTATTCTCATCACCATAATCATCACATATAGGAGGCATATTGTAATCATAATTAATTTTCTCCTCAATAGTAGGTGGACTGAAAATATGATAGTCATCATTGTAATCATCATATATAGGAGGTAAAGTATCATCAAAGTAAATTTTCTCCTCCATGCTTGGGGGACTAAAAATATCATGCTCCTCAAAACCAGCTTCCCCAAGCTTAGAATTTTCCATAGCATTAGAAACAATGGTGTTCAAAGCATTCATACTAATAACATTGACATTAGCATGCATATAAAGTTCCATAGGTTTTTTAATTTTCTCTTCAAACACCTCATGTCCTAACTCAAGATAAATACTATAAAGATCTCTAATATTTTTGTTGTTTTCCATTAAGCCTAACTAGTGAAATAAAAACAAGAAACAAAAAGATATAATTGCCGAATCTAAAGGAGATACCTTCGAGCACTCACACACCGGCAACAGTGCTAGGAAATAGCTTAGTAGTCGGAGGATGTGAATACCTTTTACCTTACCTCCCCGGCAACGGCGCCAGAAAATAGCTTGATGTCTACGTGTGCTTCTATTCTTGTAGACAGTGTTGGGCCTCCAAGAGCAGAGGTTTGTAGAATAGCAGCAAGTTTCCCTTAAGTGAATCACCCAAGGTTTATCGAACTCAGGGAGGTAGAGGTCAAAGATATTCCTCTCAAGCAATCCTGCAATTAAAATGCAAGAAGTCTCTTGTGTCCCCAACACACCTAATACACTTGTCAGATGTATAGGTGCACTAGTTCGGCGAAGAGATAGTGAAATACAAGTAATATGGATGATTGTAGGTAGTAATTGCAATCTGAAATAAAAATGGCAGCAAGCAAACATGTAGCAGAACTTGTTGGAAACGGTGTTTCAATGCTTAGAAACAAGGCCTAGTGATCATACTTTCACTAGTGGACACTCTCAACAATGATCACATAATTGAATAAATAAATGCTACTCTTAAACACTCTCTTGTTGGATAACAAACACCATTCATTGTGTAGGGCTACAAGAGCACCCTCAAGCCAGAGTAAACAAGCTCCACAACTTCATAAAGGAATCACACACGATGCGCACACTGTCACCGTCACACCGTGGAGAGTGAATCCGGAGTTCATATTAAAGTAACCTCTAGAGTGCATAATAGACCGTTGCAATTTAGACCGAGTACTAACATAGCATACACACTGTCAACGATAGCTATGAAAGGGGGAATAGATCGCATCAATACTATCATAGTAATAGTTAACTTCATAATCTACAAGAGATTACAATCATAACCTACGCCAAGTACTACATGATGCACACACTGTCAAGTTTACATCATGGAGGAGGAATAGACTACTTTAATAACATCACTAGAGTAGCACATAGATTAATAGTGATACAAAGCTCATGATCACATAAAGATCACACCATGGAAGAGAGAGATGAACCACATAGCTACCGGTAGAGCCCTCAGCCTCGGGGGAGAACTACTCCCTCCTCATCATGGGAGACAGCAACGGCGATGAAGATGGCGGTGGTGTCGATGGAGATGACTCCGGGGGCAATTCCCCGTCCCAACGGCGTGCCGGAACAGAGATTCTGTCCCCCGAAACTTGTCTTCGTGATGGCGGCGGCTACGGAACATTGAACATGACTTGACTTTTTTAGGGTTTTCGCGACGGGGAGAATATATAGGCGAAGGGGCGATGTCGGTGGAGTCCCGAGGTGGGATCCCCACCTGGCGGCGCGGCCAGGGCTAGGCCCGCACCCCCCTAGGGTGTGGGCACCTCGTGGCCCCCCTTCGTCTCTCCTTTGCACTACTAGGAATAAGCTTATAGCCGGATTTATTACCGCCGGCGAACTCGGGCCAAAGTTGCCGGCGGTAAGATCTTTTAGGCCTTCCTCGCGTTACCGCTGGCGAGTTGAAATGGGGTCGCCGGGGGTACTGCAGTTACCGCCGGCGAATCGGAAAAGAAAATGCCGGCGGTAAGGTGGGCCGAGACCACCCGAACAGGCCTCCAATTACCGCCGGCGATTGAACTCGGAAACGCCAGAGGTAGTATAATTATCGCCGGCCAAATAGTGTTGCATATGCCGGGGGTAAGTTAGGCTGTTTTGGGCCATTTTGGGCCAAAATTAACGCCGGCATCAACCCTTTCTTTTCGCCAGGGATAGATTGCCTATACCAACCCTTCTCCCCGTTCCGGTCAATCCTCCAGTTCCCCATCTGGCCTCTCCTCTCCTTTCCCTAGCTAGCGCGCTCCCCTTTCTCCCTCCGTCCCCACTCCGGCGCCGCCTCCTCCCCGACGAACTTGCCGGCCACGACGTCGTAGTCCTCTACCACACCACCTTCCCTGCTCCCACAGACCCGCACCGCCCCGTGCCTCCGCGAAACCCTAGCGGAGCTAGCGGCTGCTGGTCCGGCATCGAAGACCACCCGCCGGGTGCTGGCCCTCGCCGGACGCCGCCGTCGGCCGGGGCAATGAGAGGCCTTCGTCCCAATCGGCGGAGGCGCCAGCGCGGCCGCGGCGCAGGAACCCAATGACAGGAAGTTGGAGTCGGCGGAGCAGCTGGTGCTCGACCTCTGCGACTGCGACCTGCGCAAGAACGCCCTCCTCGAGCTATCTAAGGTCCGCCCTGCTCTTCTAGGGTTCTAGCCCTTCCCCTCGAGGAACGATTGTGTGGGTTTTTTTTTTCAACGAGAATCTAACTTAATGTACTGTACTCATTTCAGAAACGGGAGATATTTCAAGACCTGGCCCCTCTTCTATGGCACTCCTTTGGCACAATCGCTGCCCTGCTTCAGGTATGCGTAATTCATATGTCCCCTATCATTAGGATGTGCATGCTTGGACATTGAAGTAGAAATACTGGGAGCTTTTGGCCCTGATTTCTTACCTTATGCTCTGTTTATGTTGTCAAACTATTGAGATCAGTCACCGTTTGTTTTTCAAGTCGGCACTTGCTGTTCCGAATGCAATTTGTCAAAGGTTAAGCCTGCCTTCCTCACTTGGTGTATTTGGGAATTTGGAAACACTCGCAGGAAATTGTGTCAATCTACCCTGCACTTTCACCCCCAACTTTGTCGCCAGGTGCATCAAACCGAGTCTGCAACGCACTTGCACTTCTTCAGGTACAGTTTGGGAGGAAACTACATTCACGAAATTTCTTGAAGTTTGCTATGCCAGATCCATTTCATGTTTCTATTCTCTAGTTACTTATCAGTCGTAACAAAGTGACAGTTAGAACTGCTATAGCAGCGCTCTTTTGTTTATGATCATCTTGTTATATGCTTGTCTAAATAAGAGGTTAACTTGTTCAATACCAAGTGCAGATCTGTACATATAGCAGTCCGAGAGTGAAGTGCGGTAAATAGTTTCATATTTATTTAAACTTCACTGCAAGAGAGCGGACGTCGGAGATGCGGAGGGTATCGGCACACTCGCGTAAGTTACTTTGGTACATGAATCATCATAAGCCACTTTTGTTTATCTGCATTCTGTTAATTTGAATGGACTGGAAATAGTGGCGTAGCCAAATGCTGATAATTTTCAAGTCTCAGTTTCATTTTGTTTAGTAACGTTATTAATGTTTGTCATCTTTTCATTATAAGTATGTATCTGCATATTTCAATATAAATATTTGTATCTGATTATGTGTACATTAAAGATCTGTGGAGATTCCTTTGCTACCTATTATAAGTAGGCCTCCATATTTTCATTCTAAGTTGTGTATTTACAAATCACAACTGGTAGTAGTATTGAAGGCTATCAACTGGTTGTGTATTCCTTTGCAAGAAGTCAGTCTAGCTATTCAGAATTTTGCAATTCATGTAATGAAGGCTATCAATATGGTTCTATTTATATTGTCACAAATTCTCATTTGTCTCTCTAAAATTCCATGGAAAGCTACGTTCTATTTATATTTTGTGGTTTGATCTAGTGTAAAAAGATGCATTTTGGTCTAGTACATCTCACTAAACGTGTCCAAAGTATGATATCGTTTTCTCTGAATTTAGCCATCATGCCGTAGCAAACTATGTCGATGTTTGAGGTAAAAATATAAGTGCTACAATCATTTTCAGCAATTTCTACTTTCTGATTTTTTTAAGAGTGCAAATAACTGGAACATGACTGCGTTATGTTGATATTTACAGTGCCTTTCAAGTTTGATACCAATCCGGGGTCTCTTTGGGGTGAGATCAATGCTATCATGGCCCTGGACTTTGGGCATGAAGGGCGGGACCAAGGTGAAGATGGACTGTTCTGATGGCATTATGATGAGTTTTTGTTCTCAAGATGTATATGTAAAACATGGCTTTAGCTGGCCCCACCCTTGCAATATTGGTTTATTAATGTAGTAGCAACTATATGGCAAAGGTCAGTTAAAAAAAACTATATGGCAAAGGTGGACGTTCTGGTGGCTACCTTTTTTTTTAATCCTGTACACACATAGCGCCGGCGTACATGACATGTGCCAGGGGTAAACCTCACTAGTGCTGGCGCTTTGGCATGTGCCGGGGGTAAGCAATACCGCTGGCAAATATGAGAAAGCGCCGGGGGTAACGGCATGTTACTGCTGGCGAAATGGAAGGCGCCGGCGGTAAGGCATTACCACCGGCGAGGTTATCACCGGCGAATCCGAAAGTGCCGGCGGTAAGCCTTTTCAGGTCGCCGGCGGTAAGCCTTTTTCTAGTAGTGTTGGACTCCGTGAAGCCCCTGGAAAAATAAGAACGTGGACTTTTGTTTCGTCCAATTCCGAGAATATTTCCTGTGTAAGATTTCTGAAACCAAAAACAGCAGAAAAACAGGAATTGGCGCTTCGGCATCTTGTTAATAGGTTAGTACCGGAAAATGCATCAAAATGATATAAAGTATAAATAAATCATGTAGGTATTGTCATAAAACTAGCATGGAACATAAGAAATTATAGATACGTTTGAGACGTATCATATATTCTCAGAGACACACCACGCTCATTCACACCCTCATGGCACAAAAATCTAGAAGTTCATTGAAGTCTGCCGAAAACTCTGGAAAATGGAAGAACAGACTTCCAAGGGAGAAATTGTTCAAAATCCATCAGAACTCTTGCAAAATCTGTAGCTGAGCTTGGGGAATTGGGGGATTGGCGAGACGAGGGCCTCCTGCTTGAAATTGCCGGGCCTTGTCATCGTCGGTCATGAGGGTCCGCATCAGGTCGATCATCTCCTGCTCATGGAGACATGCAACACCACCAGGCCAGAGACCTAGAAGAGGAAAAAGGCAGAGGGGAATCACGGTTTCCGGAGGGGATCTGAGTTGATTAACCTAACTCAAGGTCGAGGCGGTGCTGGATGATACGTCCCAAACGTATCTATAATTTCTTATGTTCCATGCTACTTTTATGATGATACTCACATGTTTTATACACATTATATGTCGTTATTATGCATTTTCCGGCACTAACCTATTGACGAGATGCCGAAGAGCCAGTTGCTGTTTTCTGCTGTTTTTGGTTTCAGAAATCCTAGTAAGGAAATATTCTCGGAATTGAACGAAATCAACGCCCAGTGTCCTATTTTCACACGAAGCTTCCAGAAGACCGAAGAGGATAAGAAGTGGGGCCACGAGGCGGCCACACAACAGGGCGGCGCAGCCCAGCCCTTGGCCGCGCGGCCCTAGCGTGTGGGCCCCTCGTTACGCCCCCTGACCTACCCTTCCGCCTACTTAAAGCCTTCGTCGCGAAACCCCCAGTACCGAGAGCCACGATACGGAAAACCTTCCAGAGAGGCAGCCGCCGCCAATCCCATCTCGGGGGATTCAGGAGATCACCTCCGGCACCCTGCCGGAGAGGGGAATCATCTCCCGGAGGACTCTTCATCGCCATGATCGCCTCCGGATTGATGTGTGAGTAGTTCACCCCTGGACCATGGGTCCATAGCAGTAGCTAGATGGTCGTCTTCTCCTAATTGTGCTATCATGCTCGATCTTGTGAGCTGCCTATCATGATCAAGATCGTTTCTTTGTAATCCTACATGTTGTGTTTGTTGGGATCCGATGGATATTGAATACTATGTCAAGTTGATTATCAATCTATCATATATGTTCTTTATGTTCTTGCATGCTCTCCGTTGCTAGTAGAGGCTCTGGCCAAGTTGATACTTGTGACTCCAAGAGGGAGTATTTATGCTCGATAGTGGGTTCATGCCTCCATTAAATCTGGGACAGTGACAGAAAGTTCTAAGGTTGTGGATGTGCTGTTGCCACTAGGGATAAAACATCGATGCTTTGTCTAAGGATATTTGTGTTGATTACATTACGCACCATACTTAATGCAATTGTCTGTTGCTTGCAACTTAATACCGGAAGGGGTTCGGATGATAACCTGAAAGTGGACTTTTTAGGCATAGATGCATGCTGGATGGCGGTCTATGTACTTTGTCGTAATGCCCTGATTAAATCTCATAGTAATCATCATGATATGTATATGTATCTCTATTTTTCAATTGCCCAACTGTAATTTGTTTACCCAACATGCTATTTATCTTATGGGAGAGACACCTCTAGTGAACTGTGGACCCCGGTCTATTCTTTACATCTGAAATACAATCTACTGCAATACTTGTTCTTTACTGTTCTTTGCAAACAATCATCTTCCACACAATACGGTTAATCCTTTGTTCACAGCAAGCCGGTGAGATTGATAACCTCACTGTTACATTGGGGCAAAGTACTTTGGTTGTGTTGTGCAGGTTCCACGTTGGCGCCGAAATCCCTGGTGTTGCGCCGCACTATACTTCGCCGCCATCAACCTTCAACGTGCTTCTTGGCTCCTCCTGGTTCGATAAACCTTGGTTTCTTTCTGAGGGAAAACTTGCTACTGTCTGCATCACACCTTCCTCTTGGGGTTCCCAACGGACGTGTGTTAATTGCACGCATCAAGCTCTTTTTCTGGCGCCGTTGCCGGGGAGATCAAGACACGCTGCAAGGGGAGTCTCCACTTCCAATCTCTTTACTTTGTTTTTGTCTTGCTTTACTTTATTTACTACTTTGTTTGCTGCACTTAAACAAAACACAAAAAAAATTAGTTGCTAGCTTAACTTTATTTACTGTCTTGTTCTCTATATCAAAAACACAAAAAAATTAGTTACTTGCATTTAGTTTATTTGTTATCATGTCTAGCTCTGAACCTGTTACTTCTTCACCTCATGAATTAATCTTTACTTTTAAACAAGGGGATGAGGAGAGTTTTAAAGATGCTTGGTCTAGAATTTTTGATTCTTATCGTAAAGCTGAAACGCAAATGACTCTAAGCCTGCTCCTTAGTAATTTTTATTTTGGGCTTATGATTCGCTATAGATATGCCTTAGATGCTGTAGTGGGAGGAGATTTCCTTCATTGCAATGGGGATCAAGCTTTTAATGCCATAAAGAAATTGGTTGCATCACATAGTTCAGCTAATAATTTTGATTCAGCTCTTATTAGCATTTATAATAGATTAAACACTCTTGAGATAAGTGCATCTCGCTTGAAAGAAAATTATAGTTATGTTCGTAACCGTCTTGATCAAGTTTTAGTGAACTCTGAACCTTCAATGTGGGACCCTACTATTAAAGTTATTATTGGTGGTGAAACTTTTCATGCCTATTGTGATATTATGTCTGAATTTTGCCTTATGCCTAAGAGTATTTATGAATCTTTGACACTCTGGGGACTTGTTGAAGGAGGAGAAGGAATAACTCTTGTTGATAACTCTGTTATAATCCCTAAGGGAATAGCCGAGGGTGTGCATACAACCATTCTTGGAAGAACGGTATCCACTGATTATCTTGTTATTGAATGTGTAGGAGCAGGACAAATCACGCTTGGAAGATCTCTGCTGAAACTATTGGGAGCAATCATAGATGTGGGAGAAGGCACCCTAAAATTCACCTCTACACCGGGAGGTAGACATGTATTCCCTAAACCAAAGAGTAAGAAAAAGAGTAAGAAGGGTAGGCGTAAAGCCCGAGGTAATGTCGATGCTTCATCTCTCGATAACACTTGATAAACATTTTCTGCGCCTAGCTGAAAGGCGTTAAAGAAAAGCGCTTATGGGAGACAACCCATGTTTTTACTACAGTACTTTGTTTTATATTTGAGTCTTGGAAGTTGTTACTACTGTAGCAACCTCTCCTTATCTTTATTTTATTGCATTGTTGTGCCAAGTAAAGTCTTTGATAGTAAAGTCAATACTAGATTTGGATTACTGCGCAGAAACAGATTTCTTGCTGTCACGAATCTGGGCAGAATTCTCTGTAGGTAACTCATAAAAATCTGCAAATTTACGTGCGTGATCCTCAGATATGTACGCAACTTTCATTCAATTTGAGCATTTTCATATGAGCAAGTTAAGTGCCCCTGTAAAATTCGTCTTTACGGACTGTTCTGTTTTGACAGATTCTGCCGTTTATTTCGCATTGCCTGTTTTGCTATGTTCGATGGATTTCTTTGTTCCATTAACTTTCAGTAGCTTTGTGCAATGTCCAGAAGTATTAAAAATGATTATGTCACCTCTGAATATATGAATTATGCACTAACCCTCTAATGAGTTTGTTTCGAGTTTGGTGTGGAGGAAGTTTTCAAGGGTCAAGAGAGGAGGATGATACAATATGATCAAGAAGAGTGAAAAGTCTAAGCTTGGGGATGCCCCCGTGGTTCATCCCTGCATATTTCAAGAAGACTCAAGCATCTAAGTTTGGGGATGCCCAAGGCATCCCCTTCTTCATCGACAACATTATCAGGTTCCTCTAGTGAAACTATATTTTTATTCAGTCACATCTTATGTGCTTTGCTTGGAGCGTCTGTTTGCTTTAGTTTTTGTTTTGTTTGAATAAAGTCGGATCCTAGCATTCTTTATATTGGAGATATTACGCTCCGCTGTTTCGTATGAACACATGTGTTCTTAGCTTTATCTTTAATGTTCATTGCGAAAGTTGAACTACCTCATTCATTGATATATGGTTGGAAACGAAAAATGCCGCATGTGGTAATTGGTATAATGTCTTGAATAATGTGATACTTGGCAATTGTGGTGCTCATATAGATCATGTTTAAGCTCTTGCATCATGTACTTTGCACCTATTAATGAATAACTACATAGAGCTTGTTAAAATTTGGTTTGCATGATTGGTCTCTCTAAGTCTAGATATTTTCTGGTTGAGGTGTTTGAACAACAAGGAGACGATGTAAAGTCTTATAATGCTTACAATATGTTTATATGTGAGTCTTGCTGCACCATTTTATACTTGAGTTTGCTTCAAACAACCTTGCTAGCCTAGCCTTGTATTGAGAGGGATTCTTCTCGTGCATCCAAATCCTTGAGCCAAAATCCATGCCATTTGTGTCCACCATACCTACCTACCACATGGTATTTCTCCACCATTCCAAAGTACATTACTTGAGTGCTATCTTTAAAAATCTATTCTTTACCTTTACAATACATAGCTCATGGGACAAATAGCCTTAAAAACTATTGTGGTGAAGAATATGTACTTATGTGTCTTATTTCTTAGTAAGTTGCTTGTTGAGCGGTAACCATGTTTTCTGGGGACGCCATCAACTTTTTACCTTTGTTGAATATCATGTGAGTTGCTATGCATGTTCGTCTTGTCTGAAGTAAGGGCGGTTTTCACAATCAAATGGTTTGAGTATGCATATTGTTAGAGAAGAACATTGGGCCGCTAACTAAAGCCATGAATCATGGTGGAAGTTTCAGTTTAGACATAAAACCTCAATCTCTTATGAGAATATTAACTGTTGTTGAATGCTTAAGCATTAAAAGAGGAGTCCATTATCTGTTGTCTATGTTGTCCCGGTATGGGTGTCTAAGTTGAGAATGATCAAAAGTGAGAAATCCAATGCGAACCTTCTCCTTAGACCCTTGTACAGGCGGCATAGAGGTACCCCTTTGTGACACTTGGTTGAAACATATGTTATGCAATGATAATCCGTGTTAACCCAAGCTAATTAGGACAAGGTGCGAGCACTATTAGTACACTATGCATGAGGCTTGCAACTTATAAGATGTCTTATACATAACTCATATGCTTTATTACTACCGTTGACAAAATTGTTTCTTGTTTTCAAAATAAAAAGCTCTAGCACAAAAATAGTAATCAATGCTTCCCTCTACGAAGGGCCTATCTTTTACTTTATTGTTGAGTCAGTTTACCTACTCTTTCTATCTTAGAAGCAAACACTTGTATCAACTGTGTGCATTGATTCTTACATGTTTACCTATTGCACTTGTTATATTACTTTGTGTTGACAATTATCCATGAGATATACATGTTAAAGTTGAAAGCAACCGCTGAAACTTATATCTTCATTTGTGTTGTTTCAAAGCTTTCTACTAAGAATTTATTGCTTATGAGTTAACTCTTATGCAAGACTTATTGATGCTTGTCTTGAAAGTATTATTCATGAAAAGTCTTTGCTATATGATTCATTTGTTTACTCATTATCTTCATCATTGCTTCGCATCGCTGCATTCATCTCATGTGCTTTACAATAGTATTGATCAAGATTACGATAGCATGTCACTTCAGAAATTATCTTTGTTATCGTTTACCTACTCGAGGGCGAGTAGGAACTAAGCTTGGGGATGCTTGATACGTCCCAAACGTATCTATAATTTCTTATGTTCCATGCTACTTTTATGATGATACTCACATGTTTTATACACATTATATGTCGTTATTATGCATTTTCCGGCACTAACCTATTGACGAGATGCCGAAGAGCCGATTCTTGTTTCTGCTGTTTTTGGTTTCAGAAATCCTAGTAAGGAAATATTCTCGGAATTGGACGAAATCAACGCCCAGGGTCCTATTTTCACACGAAGCTTCCAGAAGACCGAAGAGGATAAGAAGTGGGGCCACGAGGTGGCCACACAACAGGGCGGCGCGGCCCAGCCCCTGGCCACGCGGCCCTAGCGTGTGGGCCCCTCGTGACGCCCCCTGACCTACCCTTCCGCCTACTTAAAGCCTTCGTCGCGAAACCCCCAGTACCGAGAGCCACGATACGGAAAACCTTCCGGAGACGCAGCCGCCGCCAATCCCATCTCGGGGGATTCAGGAGATCGCCTCCGGCACCCTGTCGGAGAGGGGAATCATCTCCCGGAGGACTCTTCATCGCCATGATCGCCTCCGGATTGATGTGTGAGTAGTTCACCCCTGGACCATGGGTCCATAGCAGTAGCTAGATGGTCGTCTTCTCCTAATTGTGCTATCATGCTCGATCTTGTGAGCTTCCTATCATGATCAAGATCGTTTCTTTGTAATCCTACATGTTGTGTTTGTTGGGATCCGATGGATATTGAATACTATGTCAAGTTGATTATCAATCTATCATATATGTTATTTATGTTCTTGCATGCTCTCCGTTGCTAGTAGAGGCTCTGGCCAAGTTGATACTTGTGACTCCAAGAGGGAGTATTTATGCTCGATAGTGGGTTCATGCCTCCATTAAATGCAGGACGGTGTGAGAAAGTTCTAAGGTTGTGGATGTGCTGTTGCCACTAGGGATAAAACATCGATGCTTTGTCTAAGGATATTTGTGTTGATTACATTACGCACCATACTTAATGCAATTGTCTGTTGCTTGCAACTTAATACCGGAAGGGGTTCGGATGATAACCTGAAAGTGGACTTTTTAGGCATAGATGCATGCTGGATGGCGGTCTATGTACTTTGTCGTAATGCCCTGATTAAATCTCATAGTAATCATCATGATATGTATATGTATCTCTATTTGTCAATTGCCCAACTGTAATTTGTTTACCCAACATGCTATTTATCTTATGGGAGAGACACCTCTAGTGAACTGTGGACCCCGGTCTATTCTTTACATCTGAAATACAATCTACTGCAATACTTGTTCTTTACTGTTCTTTGCAAACAATCATCTTCCACACAATACGGTTAATCCTTTGTTCACAGCAAGCCGGTGAGATTGACAACCTCACTGTTACGTTGGGGCAAAGTACTTTGGTTGTGTTGTGCAGGTTCCACGTTGGCGCCGGAATCCCTGGTGTTGCGCCGCACTATACTTCGCCGCCATCAACCTTCAACGTGCTTCTTGGCTCCTCCTGGTTCGATAAACCTTGGTTTCTTTCTGAGGGAAAACTTGCTACTGTCTGCATCACACCTTCCTCTTGGGGTTCCCAACGGACGTGTGTTAATTGCACGCATCACTGGATGTCGGCAAGGGCGTTTCTGGCGGCAAGAAGCGCCACGAACACGCCGTTCACTGTTGCTCTCCATGGCCACTTCCCCGATCTGGCGCAAGTTGGTTTGAAACGCCATTGACGCGACCTCGAGCTTGCGCCACCGTCATGGTCACGACTGCCTCTCTTGATTTTTCCGGGCGGCGTGGATCTTCACTTCAGGTCGGCGCTGCACCAAATCATACTACGAAACCTGCCTTGTCTAAGGGTGCGCGTGGCGGTGACGGGGTGAAGCCGGCCACGCCGCTCCTTGGGGCGCTGTCGCCAACGGGCGGAGAGGAGCTGGCGGTTGGGGCAGCTGCGTCGGAGAAGGGGAAGCTGGCGGCGACAGTACTCTAGGGCGCACAAGAAGAAGGACAACCCGCTGTCCGTGAGGAAGAGCTCAAGGCACACCAAGGCGTCGGCCAACCTTTCGGTGCTCGAGAAGGCCAAGAAGCTCACTGCTAACAAGAACTTGGACTCAGGTACGCCTCTTCCCACCTCTCTTGTCTCTCTCCCCGATGATAGGCTTTCTAATGTCTTAGTGGATAGTTGCATTATTTTCAACCCGAGTCGGGGCTCGCCGAGTGGGATTTTGGACCTGGTGCGAGCTAGGGAGCTGGCCCAGGCCTCTATTGCGGATGCTGCCCTTAAGAGGGAGAAGGAAGAACGGCTTGCGGCTGCCAGGGAGGTAGCATCGCAAGAGGCGGCGCTGACGGTGGATGACCCCGGGTTGGGGGGCCCGGGCGGGGTAGCAACTGGTGATCGAAGCAAGCCCAAGCGTGCGTGTGCGAAGCGGCCAATGCTGTCAACCCGTAAGGGAAGGGGGAAACGTGTTGGTTAGCGATGAAAGGTCTCATCTATAACATTCGCGGCTTTGGGGCTAGCGGTTGCCGGACCCAAATTTTAGATTATCTGCGGTCTGAAAAGGTGGATTTCGTTGGCCTTCAAGAGACTATTAGACATGATTTCTCGGCTTCTAAGCTCAGGAGGCTAGAAGTCGGCGGCCAATTCAACTGGAACTGGCTGCCAGCGATAGGACACTCGGGAGGCCTATTGCTGGGTTTCCGCGATGAGGTGTTTGAGGTTGGGGTATGGAGGAAGGGAACTTTCTACCTTAGCGCCCATCTTCTTCAGAGAAGAACCAAACATAAATGGTGGTTTATGTTGGTCTATGGACCTGCGGATCACCAGCGTACCGGGGAGTTCCTGAGCGAGCTGGTTAGGGAAGTCAGCTCCTATCAGGACCCGGTGGTGTTGGGCGGTGACTTCAATCTTATCCGACGGGCCGGGGATAAGAATAATGCCAATGTTAATTGGCCACGGGTTCATAGGTTCAATGACGCGATTGCCAACTTGTCACTTAGGGAGGTGGCGAGGGTCGGGGCGCGTTATACATGGACTAACAAACAGTTGTCTCCGGTGAGATGTGTGTTGGACAGAGTTTTTGTGTCCCCTGCCTGGGAGGCCTGGTTCCCGCTCTGCTCCCTAACCGCGATCACTCGGATTGGCTCGGACCACACTCCGCTACTCCTTAAGAGTGGAGCGGATGAGCGTTGTGGACCCTCCAGGTTCATCTTTCAAACCTGGTGGTTCGGGGTGCCGGGGTTTTTGGACCTAGTTAAGGGGAAACTAGGCTCCTTCTTGTCAGACTTTGGGCCTCATAGGGGTTCGATTGACCTCTGGATGTGTGTGGCCAGGTTGACGCGCCAGTTTCTCAAGGGCTGGGGGATGAATCTTGGGAAGGAAAAGAGGGACCGCAAAGCTGGGCTGCTGGCTCAAGTAGAGGCGCTTGATGCGGTGCCGGATTCGTCAGGGTTAGACGAGGAAGGATGGGCCTTCCGCTACCACCTGGAAGATCAGGTGGTTTTGCTAGACTCTTTAGAGGAAGAGTATTGCGCTAACATAGTCGTGTGCAGTGGCTCCTTAAAGGGGACGCTTGCACGGCTTACTTCCATGCGATTGCCAATGGGCGGCGACGGAAGTGTGGGATTCCTCGTCTGATTTTGGACCAGGGGGAACTTACGGATCAGGTGGCTATTATGGGACAAGTTTACGACTTTTACCGCCAATTGATGGGTTCAGCTGGCGAGGCTCGGGCTTTCACGCTAGCTCAAAACCTGTGGCCGGCCTCGAAATGTATCTCCGACTCGGAAAACACTGAGCTAGAAAGGTCGTTTACGCTCGAGGAGCTAGATGGGATTCTTCATGACATGAAAGTGGACTCGGCACCTGGACCGGATGGTCTGCCTGTGGCGTTCTTTCAAAGGTTTTGGGGAACCTTGAGACTCCTTGTTTTTCAGATTCTTAACGACTTTGCCCTAGGGAGGGTGGATATCTCCCGGATGAATTTTGGGATCCTATCTTTGATTCCTAAAGTAAAAGGTGCAGACTCTATCAAGCAGTATCGTCCTATCGCGCTTATCAATGTGATCTTTAAATTTGTTACGAAGGCGTATGCGACTCGACTTGCCCCGTTAGCTCATAGAACGATAGACCGCTCCCAGACTGCTTTTATTAAGGGTAGGGCCCTTCACGAGGGCGTTTTGGCCCTACATGAGATTGCCCATGAGCTTCGGACTAAAAGGCTAGGGGGCCTTTTCCTGAAGCTAGATTTTGAGAAGGCCTATGATCGGGTCGACTGGGATTTTTTGCGAGAAGTGCTTCACCAGAAAGGCTTCTCGGCCACTATGGTCCATCGCCTAATGCAATTGGTCTCGGGGGCCAAACGGCGGTGAATGTCAACGGGGAGATTGGCCCCTTCTTCCGGAATGCGAGGGGGGTCAGACAGGGAGACCCTCTGTCCCCCATTCTCTTTGACTTCATGGTAGACGCCTTGGCGGCCATGCTGGCAAGAGCTAAGGAGGCATGCCATATTCCGGGCTTGGTGAGACACTTGATTCCAGGGGGAGTCACTGATACGTCCAATTTGCATCACTATTTTATATCATAATTTGCTGTTATTCATTGATATATTTCATATTGGGACACAATACTTATGTTATTTCATCTATTTTGCATGTTTCATCATTATTGGAGGATCAAGCACCGGAGCCAGGATTCTGCTGGAAAAAGCACCGTCAGAACGCAATATTTCGGAAGATCAACTCTGGAAGGAAATTATACCAAAAATCCTATTTTTCAAGATGACGAAGGAAGTCAGAAGGAGGAGCCAGGAGGAGCCAGGGTGGGCCCACACCCTAGGGCGGCGCGGCCCAGGCCCTGGCCGCGCCGCCATGTGGTCTGGGGGGCCCACGACCCTTTTCGCCTCCTTTTCTTCGCCAAACCCTTCGCCCCGAAGACCTAAGCCAGAAGGGGTACCTCGCGAAGAGTTACAGCCGCCTCTGCGGGGCGGAGAACACCAGAGAGAAAAGAGCTCTCCGGCGGGCAGGAATCCGCCGGGGAAATTCCCGTCGGGAGGGGGAAATCGACGCCATCGTCACCGTCATCGAGCTGGACATCATCGCCATCACCATCATCATCATCTCCACCATCATCACCGCCGTCATCACCGCTGGACACCACCATCGCCGTAGCAATTTGGGTTTGATCTTGATTGTTTGATAGGGGAAACTCTCCCGGTATCGATCTCTACTTGTTGTTGATGCTATTGAGTGAAACCATTGAACCAAGTTTATGTTCAGATTGTTATTCATCATCATATCACCTCTGATCATGTTCCGTATGATGTCTCGTGAGTAGTTCGTTTAGTTCTTGAGGACATGGGTGAAGTCTAAATGTTAGTAGTGAATTATGGTTGAGTAATATTCAATGGTGTGATATTTAAGTTGTGGTGTTATTCTTCTAGTGGTGTCATGTGAACGTCGACTACATGACACTTCACCATTTATGGGCCTAGGGGAATGCATCTTGTACTCGTTTGCCAATTGCGGGGTTGCCGGAGTGACAGAAACCTAAACCCCCGTTGGTATATCGATGCGGGGAGGGATCGCGAGGATCTCAGAGTTTAAGGCTGTGGTTAGATTTAATTCTTAATTACTTTCTTGTAGTTGCGGATGCTTGCAAGGGGTATAATCACAAGTATGTATTAGTCCTAGGAAGGGCGGTACATTAGCATAGGTTCACCCACACAACACTTATCATAACAATGAAGATTATTTAGCCGTATGTAGCGAAAGCACTAGACTAAAATCCCGTGTGTCCTCGAGAACGTTTGGTCATTATAAGTAAACAAACCGGCTTGTCCTTTGTGCTAAAAAGGATTGGGCCACTCGCTGCAATTATTACTCTCGCACTTTACATACTCGTACTTTATTCAACTGTTACATCAAAACCCCCTGAATACTTGTCTGTGAGCATTTACAGTGAATCCTTCATCGAAACTGCTTGTCAACACCTTCTGCTCCTCGTTGGGATCGACATTCTTACTTATCGAAGATACTACGATACACCCGCTATACTTGTGGGTCATCAAGACTATTTTCTGGCGCCGTTGCCGGGGAGTGAAGCGCTATTGGTAAGTGGAATTGGTAAGGAAAACCTTTACTGTTGTGCTGATTTTATTTCTGCCTGCTGCTATAAGTCATTATGGAGAGATCTTCTCTTCAATTTCTATTTGGGAAATCTACTACTACTGCAACGGTAGTGGATGAGGCGCAGGTGAGGAAGTAATACCATATAAAATACCTATGAAAATTATTGAACGTGTTATGGATAACCGCTATGAAGGGGATGGAACTGTCCACCCCGGTGATCATTTACTGTTTTTGCATGAATTATGCGGGTTATTCAAATGTGCAGGTATTGCTATGGATGAAGTGAGGAAGAAACTATTCTCTTTATCGCTGTCCGGTAAGGCGGCGCATTGGTATAAATTCTTGGATAATGGGGATTCTCTTGAATGGAATGATATTGTGCCCGGTTTTATTCTAAGTTCTATCCTCCAAGTGAAATTCATAAGGATCGGAATCGCATATATAATTTTTGGCCTCATGATGGAGAGAGTATTGCCCAAGCTTGGGGGAGATTGAAGTCTTTAATGCTCAAATGCCCCATTCATGAGCTTCCTGGTAATGTTATTATTGATAATTTCTATGCAAGACTTTCTTTTCAAGACAAGACCTTGCTGGATACTTCTTGTTACGGATCATTTACACGCAACAAAGAAGAGTTTAAAAGGGACCTTCTTGATCGGATCCAAGAAAATACCGAAGGATGGGAGAACGACAAGGATAGAGAATCAGGTATAATTTATGATTATAAATGCATTGAAGCTTTTATGGATACTGATAAATTTCGTAATATGAGTGCTACATATGGTCTTGATTCTCAAGTTGCCGTAAATCTTTATAAAGCTTTTGCCTCTCATTATGAATTGCCAAAGAAGAATTTTGATAAGTATCATGAACCGTATAAAGATAAAATTGATTCATCTATTAATAAATGCGTTGTAGTTGAAACTGCTGATCATGTTATTCCTGAAGCTTATATTGAAAAAACTCCTTTCCCTGCTAAAATGAAAGAGTACTCTGTTATAAATAGTGCGGTTCATAAAAGTGAAAAGAAACCTGTAGAACTGAAGAACAAATAAAAGTTGAACCTGCTTTGTTGCAATAGTTAAAGATCTTGTGACTGAAAATGTGGAGGATGGTCATATTATTTTCTGTGAAGATGCTTCTAATATTGTTTCACATCCTAATAAACCCAAACAAGCTAGTGTTCCTATGCTATCTGTTAGAATTGGTGATCATTGCTATTATGGATTATGTGATATTGGTGCAAGTGTTAGTGCTATTCCGTATGAGCTTTACACGGAGATTATGCACGAAATTGATTCTTGTGAACTTGAAGATATTGATGTGGTTATTCAGCTGGCTAATAGAGAAACTATTTCTCCAATTGGTATTGTTCGAGATGTGGAAGTTTTATGCGGTAAGATTAAATATCCTCGCTGACTTTTTGGTACTTGGTTACTGCTGCTAGTGATTATTGTCCTATTATTTTTGGTAGACCTTTTCTAAATACTTGTGGAGCTATTATAGATTGCAAGAAAGAGAAAATTTTGACTAAATTTGCTGGTGAATCTTATGAGTTTAACTTCTCTAAATTTACTAAAACTCCTTATAAAGCTGATTTGCCTAGTAATGATTTTAAAATGGAGCAATGTGCATCTATTGTTCTTGTTCCTAATAATCCTTTGCAGCAACATTTGGAGGATAGCGAGAGTGAAATTTTTAGGAAAGAAAGAGATGAGCTTGAGGAAATTTTTCTTCGCCAACCTATTCTCAAGCATGATTTACCGGTGGAAGATTTGGGTACAACACCGCCACCAAAGGAAGATCCTGTTTTTGATTTAAAGCCTTTACGATAATCTTAAATATGCTCATATTGATGATAAGAAAATATATCCTGTTATTATTAGTTCTAAGCTTTCAGAGATTGAGGAAGAAAGGTTATTGGAAATATTGAAGAAGCACCGAGGCGCTATTGGCTACACTCTTGATGATTTGAAAGGGATTTCTCCTTCTATTTGCCAACATGCTATTAATATGGAAGATGATGCAAAGCCTGTTGTTGAACATCAGCGTCGTCTAATTCCGAAGATGAAGGAAGTGGTAAGGAATGAGGTATTACGACTTCTTGAAGCTGGTATTATATATCCTATTGCCGATAGTAGATGGGTTAGTCCTGTGCATTGCGTTCCCAAGAAAGGAGGTATTTGTTGTGCCTAATGATAATGATGAGCTCATCCCTCAAAGAGTAGTTGTAGGGTATAGAATGTGCATTGATTTTCGAAAAGTTAATAAAGTTACTAAGAAAGATCATTACCCTTTACCATTTATTGATCAAATGCTAGAAAGATTGTCTAAAAATACTCATTTTTTGCTTTCTTGATGGTTATTACAGGTTTTCACAAATTGCTGTTAAAGCTAAAGATCAAGAGAAAACCACTTTTACTTGTCCTTATGGAACTTATGCTTATAGACGCATGCCTTTTGGTTTATGTAATGCTCCTGCTACTTTTCAAAGATGCATGTCTGCTATTTTTCATGGTTTTTGTGAAAGTATTGTAGAGGTATTCATGGATGATTTTTCCGTCTATGGGAATTCTTTTGATAGTTGCTTGCGAAACCTTGATAAAGTTTTGCAGAGATGTGAAGAAACTAACCTTGTTCTTAATTGGGAGAAATGCCACTTTATGGTTAATGAAGTAATTGTATTGGGACATAAAATTTCTGAGAGAGGTATTGAAGTTGATAGAGCTAAAGTTGAAGCAATTGAGAAGATGCCCTATCCGAGGGACGTTAAAGGTATTCGTAGTGTTCTTGGTCATGCTGGGTTTTATAGGAGATTTATTAAAGATTTCTCCAAGATTTCAAAGCCTCTTACTAATCTTCTTCAAAAAGATTTACCATTTGTTTGTGATGATGATTGTAAGGAAGCTTTTGAAACTCTTAAGAAAGCCTTAACAACTGCTCCTATAGTTGAACCTCCTGATTGGAACTTACCCTTTGAAATTATGTGTGATGCTAGTGATTTTGCTGTAGGCGTTGTTCTTGGACAGCGAGTAGATAAAAAACTGAATGTTATTCATTATGCTAGTAAAACTCTTGATGCTGCTCAAAGAAATTATGCTACAACTGAAAAGGAATTATTAGCTGTAGTTTTTGCTTGTGATAAATTTAGATCTTATATTGTTGATTCAAAAGTTACTATTCATACTGATCATGCTGCAATTAGATACCTTATGACAAAGAAAGATGCTAAGCCGAGGCTTATTAGATGGGTACTTCTTTTGCAAGAATTTGATTTACATATTGTAGATAGGAAAGGTGCTGATAATCCTGTTGCTGATAATTTGTCTAGATTGGAAAATATTGCTTATGATCCTGTTCCTGTTAATGATAGTTTTCCAAATGAACAATTGGCTGTAATAAAGGTGAGCTCGCGAGACAGGTCCTTGGTATCTTGATTATGCTAACTTTATTGTTTCCAAGTACTTGCCTCCAACCTTTTCAGCTCAGCAAAGGAGGAAATTCTTTTATGACTTGAGGCATTATTTCTGGGATGACCCACACTTATATAAAGAAGGAGTGGATGGTATTATGCGAAGATGTGTCCCCGAATATGAACAACAGGAGATATTGAGTAAATGTCATGGTAGTGCTTATGGAGGACATCACGCCAGAGAAAGAACCGCGCAAAAGGTCCTACAATCAGGTTTTTATTGGCCAACTCTCTTCAAGGATGCGAGAAAGTTTATTTTATCTTGTGATGAATGCCAAAGGGTAGGTAATATCTCCAGACGCAATGAAATGCCCATGAATTATACTCTTGTTATTGAACCGTTTGATTGTTGGGGATTTGACTTCATGGGACCTTTTCCGTCTTCGGAAGGTAACACTCATATACTTGTTGCTGTTGATTATGTTACTAAATGGGTGGAAGCTATACCTACAAAAAGTGCTGATGGTGAGACCTCTTTAAGAATGCTTTTAGATATTATTTTTCCTAGATTTGGAGTACCTAGATATATTATGACTGATGGAGGTTCTCACTTTATTCATGGAGGTTTTAGAAAAACTCTTGCTAAGTATGGTATTAATCATAGAATTGCTTCTGCTTATCATCCTCAAACTAGTGGTCAAGTAGAATTATCAAATAGAGAGATTAAATCTATTTTGGGAAAGACTGTTAATAAAACTAGAAAGAATTGGGCTAGTAAATTGAAGGATGCACTTTGGGCTTATAGAACTGCTTATAAAAATCCCATGGGAATGTCACCTTATAAAATGGTTTATGGGAAAGCTTGTCATTTACCTTTAGAACTAGAGCACAAAGCTTATTGGGCTGTTAGAGAATTAAATAAAGATCCTAAACTTGCCGGTGATAAGAGGTTGTTGCAATTGAGTTCTCTAGATGAATGGAGAAGTGAAGCTTATGAAAATGCTAAACTCTTTAAAGAGAAAGTTAAAAAATGGCATGATAGGAGGATTATCAAAAGAGAATTTAATATTGGGGATAAAGTCCTATTGTATCGGTCTCGTCTCAGATTCTTTGCAGGGAAATTACTCTCGAAATGGGAAGGACCATATGTTGTCGAGGAGGTGTATCGTTCAGGAGCAATCAAAATTAGCTCTCTCCAAGGCAATGCTACGCAAGTGGTGAATGGACAAAGACTCAAGCATATAACTCGGGTGATTCTTATAATGTTGATGTTGATATTATTCAAGTGGAAACACCGGAGGCTTTCATCAAAGGGCAAATTGACAGTCCGCCAGAACTCGACTTTGAATAGGTAACAGTACTGGTAATGAAAAGTACGCAATTTACTTTCCGAACAATATTTTTGCTGTTTTTAGAAAATATGAGAAATTACGAGTTCGAAACGGAGTGGAAAGGACGCACGAGGGCGTGGCACCATAGGCCGGCGCGGCCTGACCAGGGCCCGCGCCGCCCTATGGTCTGGCCGCCCCGTCGCCCCTTTCCGACTCTGGTTCGATCTGGTGCTTTCCTTTTGACGAGAAATTTTTTGCTATATAATCCCCCGGACCCCTGGAGGTCCGTATATCGTGTTTTCGACGTGTTTTGTTTCGAGCTGTTTCTGCCAGGATCTGTTTTCAGTCTAGAAGCACCATGGCCTCCAACAACAAGGGCAAGGAGCTTTCGGAGGAAGAAGTGAAGGAGGTGCCATCAAGACAAGAGCAGCAAGCCGGAGGGAGCAAGCAAATCTTGGTGGGATTTGTTGACACTCGACGTTCTTTTTCTCATAACCTGCAGGGACCTTTACCACCCGCTCTTAGCCTCGACTCCTTCCCCATGATGGAAGAAGTTCTACGGATTACCGATGAGTTTTGTGATCAATATCGGGCTCTAAGAAGAGAAGTGGAGATACTCCAGGAGGAGAATTGCCGTCTCCGAAGAATGATTGAATACCACTCGATTCACGTCACAAGGTCGTCATCGCCAACTTCGGATAACAATGAATCTCTTCGAATCTTAGTGCAGAATTGTCAAGCTGAGAAACTGAAGTTGAAGGAGCTTATTAAGAAGCACGGGAGGAGTTCATCACCATCATCGCCGAAGGAGTAATTCATCATCGGTATTGGCATCCCCTTGGTTTGTTCCAAGCTTGGGGGAGTGCCGCGGTATCACATTATCACTACCTTTTACTTTTATTGTCAAGTAGTGTCATATCATGAGTAGGGAAGTTATCATATAAGATGGGTTGCGTTTGGAAGTATCTCTCCTTTAGTTGGTTATCTATGTATCCCTTGGTGTGAGTTATCGTTATGGAATATTAATGAGAAGTCTTATCATTTACATATTGCACATCTTATTTTAGTTTGCAATCTCTACTATATAATTCACCTTGTTGTTAGTATTGGTATCACTTTGGGAGCATTGAATAAATCTATTTGGTTTTGGCAAACTTAGCATTGGTCAATAGCAACAACACTTTGAGGTTTAAATAGAAAAGAGAAATACATGAAGATGTTTCATTGTCTTTCTTGTTAGCTCATAGCTTATTATTCTGAAGTTAAAATTGTTTGTGCTTGCAAGGAAGATGCATGATTGTTTCTATCATATGTATATTTGTTTGTTTCCCTCGACTCTTATGCTTGCTAATTAACCTTGCTAGCCAAAGACCTGTACTGAGAGGGAATACTTCTCGTGCATCCAAACTTTAGCTCAAACCTATGTCATTTGTGTCCACCATACCTACCTACTACATGGTATTTTCTGCCATTCCAAGTAAATACTTCATGTGCTACCTTTAAACAATTCAAAACTTAGTATCTCTTATTTGTGCCAATGTTTCATAGCTCATGAGGAAGTATGTGGTGTTTTATCTTTCAATCTTGTTGGGCAGCTTCCACCAATGGACTAGTGGCTTCATCCGCTTATCCAATAATTTTGCAAAAAGAGCTGGCAATGGGATTCCCAGTCCCAAATTAATTAAACTAATTAGACACTCCTCCATGGTATGTGATTGATGGACGGCACCCGAAGGATTCGGTTAGCCATGGCTTGTGTAAGCAAAGGTTGGGGGGAGTGTCATCATCATAATAAAGCTAAAATAAAAAGGCATTCCTTCATGGTATGAGATTGTTGGCAGGCACCCGAGGATTCGGTTAGCCATGGGTTGTGAAAGAAAGGTTGGAAGGAGTGCCACACAAAATGAAAATAATATGGGAGCCGCTCTTAGGAGGTTGTCTGGCAAGGGGGTTAGAGTACCCGCTACCAGTCGTTGACAACAACAAACACCTCTCAAAATGTTACTTTTATTCTCTTTATATGATTGCAAAACTGAAAAAAGCTCTAGCACATGATTTAATCCCTGCTTCCCTCTGCGAAGGGCCTGTCTTTTACTTTATGTTGAGTCAGTAAACCTATTTCTCTCCATCTCAAGCAAGCATTTGAGTAGTTGTGATCAAACCATTATATTGTGATTTGCTACATCATGTCTTTTATTCTTCCTTGTTTAGTACAAGTTTTATCTGAATGAATATAGCTTTGCAAGTTATCAATGATCATGAGAAGACCATCATGATTGAGTATGCAAGTTGTGCCTTATAAACTTTAACATGAGAGCGCTGCTCAATGAGATAAATATAATCTGTTAATTGTTCTCTGACCAAGAACGAAGTTTGCCATCACCAATTATGATTTCTTATGCACCTTTATTTGTGATTACCTTATACTTGTTTCAAGTTGAGTTATAAGAGGAAGTTGTCCACTATAATGTCTTGTGCGAATGAATATGATGCTTCTTGTCCGTATTTTATTTATCGACTCTTCACTCCATAAACATGTGGTCCTGTTTATCGAGCTCAGTTTCGCTTGGGGACAAGCGAAGTCTAAGCTTGGGGGGAGTTGATACGTCCAATTTGCATCACTATTTTATATCATAATTTGCTGTTATTCATTGATATATTTCATATTGGGACACAATACTTATGTTATTTCATCTATTTTGCATGTTTCATCATTATTGGAGGATCAAGCACCGGAGCCAGGATTCTGCTGGAAAAAGCACCGTCAGAACGCAATATTTCGGAAGATCAACTCTGGAAGGAAATTATGCCAAAAATCCTATTTTTCAAGATGACGAAGGAAGTCAGAAGGAGGAGCCAGGAGGAGCCAGGGTGGGCCCACACCCTAGGGCGGCGCGGCCCAGGCCCTGGCCGCGCCGCCATGTGGTCTGGGGGGCCCACGACCCTTTTCGCCTCCTTTTCTTCACCAAACCCTTCGCCCCGAAGACCTAAGCCAGAAGGGGTACCTCGCGAAGAGTTACAGCCGCCTCTGCGGGGCGGAGAACACCAGAGAGAAAAGAGCTCTCCGGCGGGCAGGAATCCGCCGGGGAAATTCCCTCCGGGAGGGGGAAATCGACGCCATCGTCACCGTCATCGAGCTGGACATCATCGCCATCACCATCATCATCATCTCCACCATCATCACCGCCGTCATCACCGCTGGACACCGCCATCGCCGTAGCAATTTGGGTTTGATCTTGATTGTTTGATAGGGGAAACTCTCCCGGTATCGATCTCTACTTGTTGTTGATGCTATTGAGTGAAACCATTGAACCAAGTTTATGTTCAGATTGTTATTCATCATCATATCACCTCTGATCATGTTCCGTATGATGTCTCGTGAGTAGTTCGTTTAGTTCTTGAGGACATGGGTGAAGTCTAAATGTTAGTAGTGAATTATGGTTGAGTAATATTCAATGGTGTGATATTTAAGTTGTGGTGTTATTCTTCTAGTGGTGTCATGTGAACGTCGACTACATGACACTTCACCATTTATGGGCCTAGGGGAATGCATCTTGTACTCGTTTGCCAATTGCGGGGTTGCCGGAGTGACAGAAACCTAAACCCCCGTTGGTATATCGATGCAGGAGGGATCGCAGGATCTCAGAGTTTAAGGCTGTGGTTAGATTTAATTCTTAATTACTTTCTTGTAGTTGCGGATGCTTGCAAGGGGTATAATCACAAGTATGTATTAGTCCTAGGAAGGGCGGTACATTAGCATAGGTTCACCCTGAAGGAGATATGCCCTAGAGGCAATAATAAAGTGGTTATTATTTATATCTTTATGTTTATGATAAATGTTTATATATCATGCTAGAATTGTATTAACTGAAACATTAGTACATGTGTGATATGTAGACAAACAAGAAGTCCCTAGTATGCCTCTTAAACTAGCTTGTTGATTAATGGATGATTAGTTTCATAATCATGAACATTGGATGTTATTAATAACAAGGTTATGTCATTGTGTGAATGATATAATGGACACACCCAATTAAGCGTAGCATAAGATCTCGTCATTAAGTTATTTGCTATAAGCTTTCGATACATAGTTACCTAGTCCTTATGACCATGAGATCATGTAAATCACTTATACCGGAAAGGTACTTTGATTACACCAAACACCACTGCGTAAATGGGTGGCTATAAAGGTGGGATTAAGTATCCGGAAAGTATGAGTTGAGGCATATGGATCAACAGTGGGATTTGTCCATCCCGATGATGGATAGATATACTCTGGGCCCTCTCGGTGGAATGTCGTCTAATGTCTTGCAAGCATATGAATGAGTTCATAAGAGACCACATACCACAGTACGAGTAAAGAGTACTTGTCAGGAGACGAGGTTGAACAAGGTATAGAGTGATACCGAAGATCAAACCTCGGACAAGTAAAATATCGCGAGACAAAGGGAATTGGTAATATATGTGAATGGTTCATTCGATCACTTAAGTCATCGTTGAATATGTGGGAGCCATTATGGATCTCCAGATCCCGCTATTGGTTATTGGTCGGAGTGAATACTCAACCATGTCCACATAGTTCTCGAACCGTAGGGTGACACACTTAAAGTTGGATGTTGAAATGGTAGCACTTGAAATATGGAATGGAGTTCGAATATTTGTTCGGAGTCCCGGATGAGATCCCGGACATCACGAGGAGTTCCGGAATGGTCCGGAGAATAAGATTCATATATAGGATGTCATTTTATGTGAAATAAAATGTCGCGGAAGGTTCTATGGAAGGTTCTAGAAGGTTCTAGAAAAGTCCGGAAGAAACCACCAAGGAAGGTGGAGTCCACATGGGACTCCACCTCCATGGCCGGCCAGCCCTAGATGGGGTGGAGTCCCAAGTGGACTCCACCATAGGGGGGCCGGCCACCCCCACATGGGAGGTGGAAATCCCACCCTTTGGGTGGGAGTCCTAGTTGGGCTAGGTTTCCCCTCTTATGGAAGGTTTTGGTTTCGGGTCTTATTCGAAGACTTGGACACCAACACTTGGGATCCACCTATATAATGAGGGGCCAAGGGAGGGGGCCGGCCAACCCAAGACCACAAGCTGGCCGCCCCCCATAGAGTGGCCGGCCACCCCTCCCAAACCCTAGCCAAGCTCCTCTCCTCCATATTGCCCGCATAGCTTAGCGAAGCTCCGCCGGACTTCTTCACCGCCACCGACACCACGCCATCGTGCTGTCGGATTCAAGAGGAGCTACTACTTCCGCTGCCCCCTGGAACGGGGAGGTGGACGTCGTCTTCATCAACAACCGAACGTGTGACCGAGTACGGAGGTGCTGCCCGTTCGTGGCGCCGGAACCGATCGTGATCAAGATCTTCTACGCACTTTTGCAAGCGGCAAGTGAACGTCTACCGCAGCAACAAGAGCCTCCTCTTGTAGGCTTTGGAATCTCTTCAAGGGTGAGACTCGATACCTCCTCGTTGCTACCGTCTTCTAGATTGCATCTTGGCTTGGATTGCGTGTTCGCGGTAGGAAAATTTTTGTTTTCTATGCAACGTTATCCTACAGTGGTATCAGAGCCGTGTCTATGCATAGATGGTTGCACGAGTAGAACACAATGGTTTGTGGGCGTTGATGCTCTTGTTATCTTTAGTTTGAGTACTTTGCATCTTTGTGGCATAGTGGGATGAAGCGGCTCGGACTAACTTTACATGACCGCGTTCATGAGACTTGTTCCTCGTTCGACATGCAACTTGTATTGCATAAGAGGCTTTGCGGGTGTCTGTCTCTCCTACTATAGTGAAGATTCAATTTACTCTTCTATTGAAAACATTAGTATCAACGTTGTGGTTCATGTTCGTAGGTAGATTAGATCTCTCTCGAAAACCCTAAACCACGTAAAATATGCAAACCAAATTAGAGACGTCTAACTTGTTTTTGCAGGGTTTGGTGATGTGATATGGCCATTATATGATGATGAATATGTATGAGATGATCATTATTGTATTGTGGCAACCGGCAGGAGCCTTATGGTTGTCTTTAAATTTCATGTTGAGTAGTATTTCAAAGTAGTTGTAATAGTTGCTACATGGAGGACAATCATGAAGACGGCACCATTGACCTTGACGCTACGCCGACGATGATGGAGATCATGCCCGAAGATGATGGAGATCATGTCCGTGCTTTGGAGATGAAGATCAAAGGCGCAAAGACAAAAGGGCCATATCATATCACATATGAACTGCATGTGATGTTAATCCTTTTTATGCATCTTATTTTGCTTAGATCGCGACGGTAGCATTATAAGATGATCCCTCACTAAAATCTCAAGATAATAAAGTGTTCATCCTTAGTAGCACCGTTGCCAAGACTTGTCGTTTCGAAGCATCTCGTGATGATCGGGTGTGATAGAATCAACAAGTGCATACAACGGGTGCAAGACAGTTTTGCACATGCGGATACTAAGGTGGCCTTGACGAGCCTAGCATGTATGAGACATGGTCTCGGAACACGTGATACCGAAAGGTAGAGCATGAATCATATGGTTGATATGATGAACACTTTGAGTGTTCGCCATTGAAATCACACCTTGTCTCGTGATGATCGGACATAGGTGCGGTGGATTTGGTTCGTGTGATCACTAAGACAATGCGAGGGATATTGTTTTGAGTGGGAGTTCACCTAGGTTTTTAATTATGTTGAATTAAAATTTGAACTCAATTTGTCATAAACTTAGTCTAAACTATTGCAAATATGTGTTGTAGAGATGGCGTCCCCAATCAATTTTAATCAGTTCCTAGAGAAAGAGAAACTTAAGAGCAACGGTAGCAACTTCACCGTTGGTTCCGTCATGTGAGGATCTTCCTCTCGGCGGAAATCTGCAATATGTGCTTGATGCACCGCTAGGTGACCCTCCTGCAGAAACCGAAACCGATGAAGTAAAAGCTGTTTACGAGACTCGGAAAATTCGGTACTCTCAAGTTCGGTGTGCCATCTGTGCGATCTGGAATCCGATCTTCAAAAACGTTTTGAGCACCATGATCCTCATGAGTTGATGAAAGAGCTGAAAGCTATTTTTGAGACTCATGCGGCCGTGGAATGCTATGAAGCATCGAAACAATTCTTCAGCTGCATGATGGAAGAAGGCAGCTCCGTTAGTGAGCACATGCTCGCCATGACCGGGCATGCGAAGAAACTCAGTGACTTGGGAATAGTGATTCCTAACAGACTAGGGATTAATCGTGTCCTTCAATCACTGCCACCAAGTTACAAGAACTTTGTGATGAACTACAATATGCAGAACATGAACAAGGAGTTACCTGAACTCTTTGGCATGCTAAAAGCTGCTGAGATTGAGATCAAGAAAGAGCACCAAGTGTTGATGGTCAACAAAACCACCTGTTTCAAGAAACAGGGCAAGTCTAAGGGAAAATTCAAGAAGGGTGGCAAGAAAGCTGCCACGCCTCCTATGAAACCTAAGAACGGCCCTAAGCCTGATGCTGAGTGCTATTCTTGCAAGGAGAAGGGACACCGGAAGCGTAATTGCTCCAAGTATCCGGCTGATACTGAAGAAGCGGCCTTGTCAAGAAGAAGAAAGAAGGTATATCTGATATACATGTTATAGATGTTTATCTCACTGGTTCTCGTTCTAGTACCTGGGTATTTGATCTGGTTCGGTTGCTCATATCTGTAACTCAAAGCAGGGAACTAAAGAATAAACGAAGACTACTTGAAAGATGAAGTGACGATGCGCGTTGGAAATGGATCCAAAGTCGATGTGATCGCTGTCGGCACACTTCCTCTACATCTACCTTCGGGATTAGTTTTAAGCCTAAATAATTGTTATTTTGTACCCGCGTTGAGCATGAACATTATATCTGGATCTTGTTTAATGCAAGACGGTTATTCATTCAAGTCTGAGAATAATGGTTGTTCTATTTTTATGAATAATATCTTTTATGGTCGAGCACCACAAAAGAATGGCTTATTTCTGTTAGATCTCGATAGTAGTGATACGCATATACAAAACATTGATGCTAACCGAATTAAACTTAATGATAATGCTACTTATATGTGGCACTTGTCGTCTTGGTCATATTGGAGTGAAACGCATGAAGAAACTCCATATCGATGGATTACTTGAATCACTTGACTTTGAGTCACTTGATAGATGCGAAGCATGTCTAATGGGAAAAATGACAAAGACTCCATTTTTTGGTATGATGGAGCGAGCTACTGACTTATTGGAAATCATACATACCGATGTATGTGGACCAATGAGCGTAGCATCGCGCGGTGGTTATCGTTATGTTCTAACCTTCACAGATGATCTGAGTAGATATGGGTATATCTATTTCATGAAACATAAATCCGAAACTTTCGAGAAGTTTAAGGAATTTCAAAGTGAAGTAGAAAATCAACGTAACAAGAAGATCAAATTTCTATGATCTGATCGTGGAGGTGAATATCTGAGTTATGAGTTTGGCATGCATTTAAAGAAATGCGGAATACTTTCACAATTGACACCGCCGGGAACACCTCAACGAAACGGTGTGTCCGAACGTCGTAATCGAACTCTCTTAGATATGGTTCGTAGTATGATGTCTCTTACTGATTTGCCGTTATCATTTTGGAGTTATGCATTAGAGACAGCCGCATTCACTTTAAATAGAGCACCATCAAAATCCGTAGAAACGACACCGTATGAATTATGGTTTAATAAGAAACCTAAGGCATCGTTCCTGAAAGTTTGGGGTTGCGAAGCCCTATGTAAAAGTTACAACCGGACAAGCTAGAACCCAAAGCGGAGAAATGCGTCTTCATAGGATACCCTAAGGAAACTATAGGGTACACTTTCTATCACAGATCCGAAGGCAAAATCTTTGTTGCTAAGAACGGAACCTTTCTTGAGAAAGAATTTCTCACTAAAGAAGTATTTGGAAGAAAAGTAGAACTCGATGAGATTGATGAATCTATACTCGTTGATCGAGTAGCGCGATACGGGAAGTTGTACTGTACCGCCTACACCGGCAACAGAGGAAGCTAATGATAATGATCATGAAACTTCGAACGAGGAAACTCGAACCTCGCAGATCGACAAGGGAACGTGCCACTCCTGATTGGTATGATCCTTGTCTAAATGTCATGATTGTGGATAACAATGATGAGGACCCTGCGACGTATGAAGAAGCGATGATGAGCCCAGATTCCAACAAATGGCAAAAAGCCATGAAATCCGAAATGGGATCCATGTATGATAACAAAGTATGGACTTTGGTAGACTTACCTGGTAGCCGAAAGGCTGTCGAGAATAAATGGATCTTCAAGAGAAAAACAGATGCGATGGTAATATTCTCGTCTATAAAGCTCGACTTGTCGCAAAGGTTTCCGACAAATTCAAGGAGTTGACTACGATGAGACTTTCTCACCTGTAGCGAAGCTGAAATCTGTGAGGATTTTGTTAGCAATAGCTGCATTTTTCGATTATGAGATTTGGCAGATGGATGTCAAAACAGCGTTCCTTAATGGAGACATTGAGGAAGAGTTGTATATGGTACAACCCAAAGGTTTTGTCGATCCTAAAAATGCTGACAAAGTATGCAAACTTCAGCGTTCAATCTATGGACTGAAGCAAGCATCAAGAAGTTGGAACCGACGCTTTGATAAGGTGATCAAAGACTTCGGGTTTATACAGTGTCATGGAGAGGCCTGTATTTACAAGAAAGTGAGTGGGAGCTCTGTAGCATTCCTGATATTATATGTAGATGACATATTATTGATCGGGAATGATATAGAACTATTAAGCAGTGTTAAGGGTTATTTGAATAATAGTTTTTCAATGAAAGACCTTGGTGAAGCATCGTATATATTAGGCATCAAGATTTATAGAGATAGATCAAGACGCCTAATAGGGCTATCACAGTACATATCTGGACAAGATTCTAAAGAAGTTTAGAATGGACGAAAGTAAGAAAGGGTTCTTACCTATGTTACCAGGCAAGGTATTGAGTAAAACTCAAGGACCGGCTACGGCAGAAGAAAGAGAAAGGATGAGTAACATCCCCTATGCCTCGGCAGTAGGATCTATCATGCCATGCTATGTACTAGACCGGATATAGCACATGCTGTTAGTTTGACTAGCAGATATCAAAGTGATCCGGGAATGGAACAACTGGACAGCGGTCAAGAATATCCTGAAGTACTTAAAAAGAACTAAGGATATGTTTCTTTGTTATGGAGGTGACCAAGAGCTCGTTGTAAACGGTTACACCGATGCAAGTTGGAACAACGATCACGATGACTCTAAGTCACAATGCGGGTACGTGTTTATATTGAATGGTGCTGCGATGGCTGGGCAAGCTCGAAGCGGTGCACGGTGGCGAAGTCTTCAACGAGAATCAGTACATAGCGGCTTGAGAGGCTTCATCGAAGCGGTATGGATGAAGAGGTTCATTGTAGAGCTCGGTGTGGTTCCTAGTGCATTGGACCCATTAATCATTTCTTGTGATAACATGGGTGCCATCGCCAATGCACAAGAGCCAAGGTCACACAAGAGGCTGAAGCATATCAAGCTGCGTTACCACTCGATTCGCGAGTACATCGAAGATGGAGAAGTAAAGATTTGCAAAGTACACACTGATCTGAATGTAGCAGATCCGTTGACTAAAGCTCTCCCTAGGGCAAAGCATGACCAACACCAGAATGCCATGGGTGTTAGGTATATTACAATGTAATCTAGATTATTGACTCTAGTGCAACTGGGAGACTGAAGGAGATATGCCCTAGAGGCAATAATAAAGTGGTTAATATTTATATCTTTATGTTTATGATAAATGTTTATATATCATGCTAGAATTGTATTAACCGAAACATTAGTACATGTGTGATATGTAGACAAACAAGAAGTCCCTAGTATGCCTCTTAAACTAGCTTGTTGATTAATGGATGATTAGTTTCATAATCATGAACATTGGATGTTATTAATAACAAGGTTATGTCATTGTGTGAATGATATAATGGACACACCCAATTAAGCGTAGCATAAGATCTCGTCATTAAGTTATTTGCTATAAGCTTTCGATACATAGTTACCTAGTCCTTATGACCATGAGATCATGTAAATCACTTATACCGGAAAGGTACTTTGATTACACCAAACACCACTGCGTAAATGGGTGGCTATAAATGTGGGATTAAGTATCCGGAAAGTATGAGTTGAGGCATATGGATCAACAGTGGGATTTGTCCATCCCGATGACGGATAGATATACTCTGGGCCCTCTTGGTGGAATGTCGTCTAATGTCTTGCAAGCATATGAATGAGTTCATAAGAGACCACATACCACAGTACGAGTAAAGAGTACTTGTCAGGAGACGAGGTTGAACAAGGTATAGAGTGATACCGAAGATCAAACCTCGGACAAGTAAAATATCGCGAGACAAAGGGAATTGGTAATATATGTGAATGGTTCATTCGATCACTTAAGTCATCGTTGAATATGTGGGAGCCATTATGGATCTCCAGATCCCGCTATTGGTTATTGGTCGGAGTGAATACTCAACCATGTCCACATAGTTCTCGAACCGTAGGGTGACACACTTAAAGTTGGATGTTGAAATGGTAGCACTTGAAATATGGAATGGAGTTCGAATATTTGTTCGGAGTCCCGGATGAGATCCCGGACATCACGAGGAGTTCCGGAATGGTCCGGAGAATAAGATTCATATATAGGATGTCATTTTATGTGAAATAAAATGTCGCGGAAGGTTCTATGGAAGGTTCTAGAAGGTTCTAGAAAAGTCCGGAAGAAACCACCAAGGAAGGTGGAGTCCACATGGGACTCCACCTCCATGGCCGGCCAGCCCTAGATGGGGTGGAGTCCCAAGTGGACTCCACCATAGGGGGCCGGCCACCCCCCCACATGGGAGGTGGAAATCCCACCCTTTGGGTGGGAGTCCTAGTTGGGCTAGGTTTCCCCTCTTATGGAAGGTTTTGGTTTCGGGTCTTATTCGAAGACTTGGACACCAACACTTGGGATCCACCTATATAATGAGGGGCCAAGGGAGGGGGCCGGCCAACCCAAGACCACAAGCTGGCCGCCCCCCATAGAGTGGCCGGCCACCCCTCCCAAACCCTAGCCAAGCTCCTCTCCTCCATATTGCCCGCATAGCTTAGCGAAGCTCCGCCGAACTTCTTCACCGCCACCGACACCACGCCGTCGTGCTGTCGGATTCAAGAGGAGCTACTACTTCCGCTGCCCGCTGGAACGGGGAGGTGGACGTCGTCTTCATCAACAACCGAACGTGTGACCGAGTACGGAGGTGCTGCCCGTTCGTGGCGCCGGAACCGATCGTGATCAAGATCTTCTACGCGCTTTTGCAAGCGGCAAGTGAACGTCTACCGCAGCAACAAGAGCCTCCTCTTGTAGGCTTTGGAATCTCTTCAAGGGTGAGACTCGATACCTCCTCGTTGCTACCGTCTTCTAGATTGCATCTTGGCTTGGATTGCGTGTTCGCGGTAGGAAAATTTTTGTTTTCTATGCAACGTTATCCTACACACCCACACAACACTTATCATAACAATGAAGATTATTTAGCCGTATGTAGCGAAAGCACTAGACTAAAATCCCGTGTGTCCTCGAGAACGTTTGGTCATTATAAGTAAACAAACCGGCTTGTCCTTTGTGCTAAAAAGGATTGGGCCACTCGCTGCAATTATTACTCTCGCACTTTACATACTCGTACTTTATTCAACGGTTACATCAAAACCCCCTGAATACTTGTCTGTGAGCATTTACAGTGAATCCTTCATCGAAACTGCTTGTCAACACCTTCTGCTCCTCGTTGGGATCGACATTCTTACTTATCGAAGATACTACGATACACCCCCTATACTTGTGGGTCATCAGTCACTCACTTGCAGTATGTTGACGACACTATGGTGATGATCGAGCCGACGGACGAATGGATTGCCAACCTGAAGCTCGTTTTGCTTAGCTTCGAGTTGATGTCCGGTCTGAAGCTTAATCTGGCCAAAAGTGAGGTTGTGGTGGTTGGGACCATGTCTTTGGAGCAGGAGCGGGTGGCTCGACTCCTCAATTGCCGGTTGGGAAAATTTCCCATTAAGTACCTGGGTCTGCCTCTTAGCGATAAAACGCTTCGGGCCTCGGACTGGGAGTTTCTTACAACCAAAGTGGCCAAACGGGTCGACCCATGGCAGGGTACCTTTTTGGCCTCTTCAGGGCGCTTGGAGCTGACTAACTCCTGCCTGTCGAGCCTACCGTTGTTTGTTATGAGCTTGTTTATGCTCTTTGATTCAACGCACGCGGTTTTCGACAAGGTCCGCTCCCGCTTCTTTTGGGAAAGGGTGGGAGATAAACGTAAGTACCACATGGTTGACTGGGCAACGGTATGTCGCCCTAAGGCGTTTGGGGGTCTGGGGATCCTCAACACTAGGCATATGAACATTGCTCTTATGCTTAAATTGGTGTGGAAGCTCTATCACAACGCAGAAGGGCTCTGGGCGGACTTGATTAGGGCGAAATACCTTCGGGAACATGATCTCTTCTTGCCACTAGTACCTACTAAGGGGTCGCAATTCTGGAATTCTATCCAGAAAGTCAAATGGTACTTCAAGTTTGGCGCGAAGCATTGTGTCCGGAATGGGAGACGGACTTTCTTTTGGCTGGATTGGTGGTTGGGCACCTCTCCTCTCAGGGACAGATACCCGGTGCTTTTCAGCAGCTGTGACTCACCGTTTATTACGGTGTCTGGGGCCAGGGATGGCCTGGGGTGGCGCTTGAGGTTTCGTCGACCCTTCTCCCTAGCTGAGTCGGTTGAATGGGAGAATCTTACTAGGGAGCTTGACTTCACTCAGGCAAGTGCGGAAGACGACTCGGTCTCCTGGCGCTTGGAACCTTCTGGGGATTTCTCTGCCAAGTCCCTCTATTGTAGGCTGTCGCAGGGAGCGGCAGTCACGCATTTTAGGGAAGTCTAGCGGACAAGGGTGCCTCCTAGGATAAGAGTGTTCCTGTGGCAACTCCTCTGGGGAAAACTTCCTTGCTCGTTGCAGGTGGCCAAACGGAGAGGGCCGTCGAACGGGCTTTGTTCCTTATGTGGCGAGCCTGAGGACTGTGATCATATTTTCTTTAAATGCTCATTGGCTAGGTTTATGTGGGCGGGAGTTAGGGAACTCTTGCATTGCTCTTGGAACCCTGCCGGGGCAGGGGATTTCCTCGCTATTTCTCATGGGTTATCCGGGGCGTATAGGAGAGTTGTTTGGTTCTCCTTCGCGGCGTTAGCTTGGGCGTTATGGAATATCCAAAATAAGCTAACTATGGAAGGTGTACTTATTGGCAAACCGGCTGACGTCTTGTATAAAATGATCATATATCTGCAGCAATGGAGGATGCTGGTGAAGTGGAAGGATAGAGGACTCGTGGACGCGGCGATGGAGACCCTGCGGAGGCTTCATGCGGAGCTGGCGGCGACGACGGTGCACTGACACCGCCATGTATCTGGGTTCAGAGTGTGGGTCTAGCTATGAACTGTTGCTATGTGCTGCTGTAATCTTATTTGTGGATTGTGTCTTGGTCTGGGGACCTGGTAGTCTTCGTGATGTGTTTGAGCGGTTGCTCGCTGTGACGGACGTGTGATGTGGGAGCGGTGGCTCGTTTTGTATCATGACTCTGTATGTATCGTTGCTTTATTAATTTAAAGCAGGGCTAAGGCCTTAAGTTTAAAAAGTCGACAATGCGTTGCGTCTGTAGATAGGACATGGCCTTCGGTTAGAGAGATTACCATATTTTTTTATCTTTCTTGTTTTCACCGTTTTGCTTCCTAGTACATGATAATATCTATGATAAAGCTGATGTAGGCACTCTTAAAATTGTTAGGTAACGCATGTGCGTTGGATGTCACTATTATACTTTAACACATTTAGTTGGGAATTGATAAAATTTAGAGGAAGGTGCAGCTTTGCGCGGTATCATGACACGACAACGGCGTGCATCGTTGTGTTCTTCTAGGCTCATTATGTATGGTGGACCCTTGTATTATGAGCAAATTAATTAAGGAGGGAGACCGCGCGAACGCTCAGAATTTCGCAGTGCCGCGCGACGCTGGTGATGAATGAGATTAATATAATGAGGAGCAACGTAGGGATAGTACTCCCTGCAAGTTAAATTGTATAAATTTTTGACTAAAAATATGGATAATAATACAAAGATCTACTATGACAAATGCATATAATATAAAAATATATTTCATGAAAATTCTAAAAATATTTTTTTGTCGTATATGTTTACATTTTTATTAATATAGATCTTTGACAAAACCTTATATGCAACATATTTTGGGCAGGAGGGAGTAATACATACATTTTACTAATTTAATACTCTACTATATTTACAGATGTTGTAATATAGAAAACCACATTTATTATTTTGTACACTCATTCTTACTTAGTACCCTAATTACTACTATTTTGGCATTGCATGTTATGTTATTAAAGTACTTAATTGGCATTGCATGTTACTAGCTATGTACTTTCCCTATAAAAAGTAGCTTGAAAAAATAAGTCACCATGGCCCACACTTAAAGCCCCGACAACACTTATTTTAGCCGTCGCGTATAAGTCCTTTTGCGGGCACGTTTTGCCTTTAGAGCATCTCTAACAAATACCCTATAATTATCTAAAAAAAGGATACCCTATAATAGGGCAGCAATTTTTTATTATAGGATAGGTGTTTTAGTGTTTTATAGGGCACCATTTTTTTTCTTTTGAGATGCCCTATTAATTTTAGGGTGCGGTCGCTCCAACATATGTCTCAAAATAGGGCAGATAGAAATGTTTCGACAGGCCAGGTAGAAGTTATTTTGGTAGTTCATAAACTTCAAAATTAAACATATATTCGACTCACATTTGAAACGATTTGACCTTAATATGAATGATTTGAATGCAATTCAAGTTATTTGACCTTAATTCAAAGCCCTAGTTCTACCAATCCCATTGATACATGTCGTACCCTGAATCAGACTCCAGCGTTATCACCATCGGCGGTCCGGCCTCCTCCTTCACCGTCATCGACGGTCTGGCCTCCACCTTCTTCATCGCCACAGCCATGCCGGCGAGGAAATCGAGCTCTGCCCTGTACGATCTCAGGGTGCCCATCGCGGAAGCGGGCCATGTCGGCCTCGTCGGCTTGTGCGTTGCAGAGCTGCTTCTCCGCCCAGCGGCTCTCCTTCTCTTCCTCCATGGATAGGAAGCAGATGTTCCCAGCGCGACGAACTTTGCCTCTGCCTCGTCCCGCGTGTCCGGGAAGTTTAGGTGGTGGTGGGGGACGCCGAAGCGGAAGCCAGCAAAGTCGTAGGCGTGTGTGGCTTCTTCGGCGCGATCGAAGATACCCATCCACCAGTGGTCATCGTCGCGGGTGATGTCGGCCGCATACCGGCTGGACCGCCGCTGGTAGATGTCGCGGAAGTCGGTTGCGCTTGCGGGCTGCGGCGCAAAGGTATGGCGAGGAAGCAGCGCGAGGAAGGCCGGTGGGTCTCCCCGGCTGACGTTTTTGGCTAGAATCGGCGGCGCGACGGAATAAGCTCGCGGAATGGGGCGGGTTGCGGAAGCGGCGAGGCGGTGGGTGGGGGAAAATGATATCCGCGACGGTTGGGTTGCGCGGGTTTTAACGCGATAATAAGGCAGATTCCTCGGGCGGACCTCTATGCCCCAAATATGAGGCAGAGTGGCAAAATTTGAGGCAGCCTTTAGATAGGGCACAATTTAGGGTATCTGTTGAATTTCGTTTTTCGGCCTCTTATGCCCTAAAAACTGGTTTTAGGGCACCATTGGGCATTTGTAAGAGATTCTCTTAGAATTTCGTTAATTAGATCAATCTATTTTCAATTCTGTCATCCTAGCTAATCCTACCTATAAATACTGAGGTGGGACTGGATCCACACCACACATGCAAGCAACGATCATTTACCTAGCCACTCTTTGAAGTAGCTAGCTAGCCACATTAATATGGATGCGAGCAATGGCAGCTCCTCAGCAGCGGCACCTCAAAGCCGGCCTCTCTCGATACGCACGAAACCAAGGGCACCAGCCGCCGGCACCGACGAATGGACGACGAACGATTCCACGGCGGAGAAGGAGCCCGTGAGCCCTACTGCAAGGCTCATGGAACCTGTATACATCGTCGTAACCATTGGCCTCGGCTCACCCTTAGACCTACCCGTCTTCACCACCCACATGGCCAGCGGGCTTCCCCGATATTCACGCTTCCAAAGTATTCAGGTACTCCTTCCAGGGAGGGCTATATTACCACCGCTATATATTATATACTCCGATTCAGATTGTTAGCCATTTTGCCGCAATCCATGGTTGCACGCACAGGTGACAGAGGATGGCAACCCGCGGTGGGCACGCGTAAAGGTGAAGGTGGAGGATCACATCGTCGTCCCGACGCTGGATCCCGTGGCCGTGGCCGCTAACCCAGACCAGTCCGTGGAGGATTACGTGGCCTCGCTGTTCACGCTCCCCATGGACCGCTCCCGCCCGCTCTGGGAGTTCCACTTCCTCAACTTCCCGACTTCGGAGGCCACCTCCACCGCCATCATCCGCGTGCACCACTCCCTTGGCGACGGGATGTCGCTCATGACGCTCCTCATGTCGTCTGCAAGCAGCGCCGCTGACCCGACGAGACTGCCGGCCATGCCGAAGCAGCCCGAGCGCACTGGCGCCATCTACGCGCCGCGGCGGCCGCGCTCTTCTGGCGCCATGCCTTTTCTCGGCTGGGTCTGCTCGTATTTTGTCTTAGCCTGGAACACCATGGTGGACGTTGCCGCCTTCATCGCCACAATGATGTTCCTGAGAGACCCGCACACGCTCTTCAAGCGCTCCGACGACACAGTGTTCAACCCACCGAGGCGCTTCGTACACAGGAGTCTTAGCTTGGACGACGTCAAGTTCATCAAGAATGCCATCAACTGCGTAAGTATGGGCAGCTAGGATATTTATACTTTATCTCCCATGTATCTTTACTATCTTTATCTTTACTTACTAGTATTATATTGCAATAGGACGTGATGGTGATTTTAGGTTTCATACGTAAACAAAACCGGTGCCTTCGTCCGCTGGATCCGTAATTCCAGAAATTGGTAGTACTAAAATAAGGGTGTGTCTATGTCTAAGTTGATTGAAATTTTCTTAAGTCTCAGTCACTTCAGAAAAGTGCAACTGCAGTTTAAAGAAAAGTACAACTCGGTTCAGTTGCACATTTCTGACAGAAAAGTGCAATTGCACTTATTTAACAGAAAAGTGCAACTCAAATACTTTTTTTTAAGTGACTTAGACTTAAGAAAATCTCAGTTAACTGAGACATAACAAAACAGCTAAAATAAACCAAGCGACGGATTCCTTCGTTCGTGCCAGAAAAAGTGAGCGGTTCTGAAAGGAAACTGGACAACGTCTACGAGTAGGATTTATGTGCGGATGACTTTCCAAATTAGATGATTTATTTAGATACTGTATATAATCCAATCAAGAGAAGAATCAAAGCCATTTGGCTGAGGAGCGAAACATACTGGTTGTTCGATGCACTGTCGCACGTGATGTCGTCAACTCCTCATCCCAACACCCAACGTGCCTTCCGCGCATAGATATCGAGATCGAGATCCTTGCCTGTTATGGCTGCCGCTGCAGCTTAATTAGTTGTGTTTCCATGTCTACGTGCGTGCGAGATGGCGTTCATCAAAACATGGGATCGTGGCCATCGAGTTATCCTAGCTCGGCTCCTGGTGGCGTTGGCCGTATACGCGCGTCTCTATGAGTCTATGCTCGACGCGACCGGCATCACAATCCTCACGTTCACGCTCCAATCCACTCCGGCCGAGTTCTCAGTGACCTCCTCCGGCTGCGAGGGCCTCAGCCGGAGTGCCGGCGCGCCTTCCGCTTCACCATCCTCGATTCCTCGTCAAGATTCAAGGTCGGAAACGTGCCCACCATGATTTCTTTTTTGAAGATGAAGATCAGGAGGCGAGAACCCAGGCTGTGCCGGCGGCCCGACGCAGATGGGAATAGTCATGGCAGCGCATCATGGGTTCTCTGACCATGGCCATGGAAATGGCGTCAACTTCCTGGCCATGGGCGACAGGCCACAGCTGCGCCGAAAATATGATGGGGCTGCAACAAAAGCGTGACGCGCCTGCTGCTGCCGAACGGTACCATCACGTCCTACAAGCCAACCATGTCGCACAGCATCGCCACGAAGGTGCTCCACGGTCCACACGCCCACACCACCGTTGGTGAGGGCGCCGGCCAAGTGACGGTGTCTCCATTGACTCAATGCGAGCACGGCGTTACCGGTCACGCACTGTCTGTCGTCATTGACACCCAGCGAGGCGTGGTTGCTACCCGACATCATGGGAGGCCCCACGGCTCCATCGAGGTTTGAGTGTTGGTACCGCCTTCGGCGACACATGCTGAGCAGCCCTCCCGGCGACAAATGCCATTGCCCTCTGGCGGCACATGCCGGGCAGCTCTCCGGCGACACGAACGCCGGAACGGAAGAACACGAAGGAGACACCACAAAGTTTTTACGGAGACGAACGCCACGGCCACGGCGCAGCACTACCAGAGGAGCTCTCCGGCCGGTCAGGCACACACCACGGTCGCGGCGGAGACTACACCCCTGACTCCTCTCCACACACGCTCATACGCGGGAGACTACACAGGAGACTCTCTCATATGCTAGCTACTCAACTCAACTCCCAATACTGCCAGATTAAATAAGCACACAACAACTTATGCAGTTATGAAAAAAAGTTCGGAAAGTCTCCTCCCGGGTCGCTCTCGTGCGGGGCGATTCCGGAGACACCCCAAACCCTAGCAGAGCCGCCCCAGATCCCGACCACCCCTGGCCGCTGCTGCCGCCGGCGCCTGGCCGCTGAAGGCGGAGGGCTTGGCGGGCGCCCCCGACACCTCTCCTGCGCGCGTTCAGGCGGCGGTTGTGGGGGTCGCATGGTGCGGCACGGCGACCCGTCGGCAGGTGCTGTGGCACGACACCGGTGGGGCGAGGGTGCGGCGGAGGTCCAGGAGGCGTCGGCGCGGGCTCGGGAGCATCGGCTTCGGCTGCGGCCGCGGCACCGCTGCGCGGGCCGCGAGGGCCTGGTACGAGCCGGCCTGGGCCTTCTCTGGGCTGCGGCGCGGCGGCGCGCTCTCCCGGTGGCGGGGTGGCTGCCAGGAAGGGTGGTGGGGAGGCAGGTCGCGGCGGCGGCGCCTGGGCCGTGGGGCTCTGCCCGGCGTGCGCGGTGTCTCTACCGCCCGTGGTCCTGTTTCTGGTCGTGCCGGGGCACCAGCGGTGCTGGGCGGCTGCTCCGGGATCTCGACGGTGGCTCCTTTGCGGCGGTGGCGCTGCTGCCGCGTTGGAGGTGTGTTTTCAGCGGGGTGCGGGCTGGCGGCGATGTGCTCCGTCTTGTTGTCCGGATGCGTGAGAAGGTGAAGGTTTCGGTTGCTCCGGGCGAAAGCCTGATCGCGCGGCGTCCGCGGATGTCGCCATCCTCCTTGGGGGGCGGTCGTGGAGCTCTCCGACCTTCGCTGCCCTCGGGTTCACTTCTTCGAGTGAAAGCCTAGATCCTAAGGGATCGGACGACGGCGTCGTTTCTTCGTCGTTTCCCCTCTTGAGGGCCTCGTCTTGAAGTTGGTGATCCCCTTCACGCACTCCGGCGAGCTGTACACACAAGGCATCTAGGTTGGCAGGAGATCAACCGGAGATGCGGGTGTTCCGGGTGGAGGCTTGTGAGGCAACGACGATGTGGTGGCCAAGATCTGGTTGCGGCAAGGTCATGTTAGTCGGCTCCGTTCCGGCGTGTCCGGATGTCTTCGTGCTGGTCTCCTCTTGCTGTGAAGTCGAAGCTGCCTTTGAGCGGTGTACGATGACCTTCGAGGGGCGGTCCAGTGAAGGTCCTATTCGGCGCTTGTCTTGCTCATCTCCTCCCCGGGGCTCGTCTTCAGAATCGGAGCTACCGGTCTCTTCTCGAAGGGTCATCGGTTTGGCATAGGCCAACTGAGCTTCTTGTGTAGCTTTTGTTGGTAGCCAGGATGGCTAGGTGTGTCCCTCGCGGGAGTGTGGGTAGTTGTGGGTGTGCCTTGGCGCTGTTGTGTTGTTATTGGTTTTCCCCCGGCTTTCTCCTAAAAACCGGACACCTTCTGCTTAATGAATGAAGAGGCAAAGCTTTTGCCTCCGTTTCGAAAAAAATAACAACTTATGCAGTTGATTGTTGCCAGCTTCGTGCGGACGACTCGGCTAACACCAACCAGCCATGATCAAGATTAGTGCTGACAATTTCCCCCTAATCTTGATATGGCTCGTAGTCGATTGACCTGAGCTGTTCGCCCGATGCCACCGCACGCCTCTACATGCAATCGCGCCTCCATGGTCGTCGTTCCATGGCCGTTGCACCCGCTGCAGACTTCGCTGCCGGACGGCACCTCCATGCCGGCACGCCGCCGTGTGCACGTTGCACCATGTTGCGCCATACGGGCGCGCCTCCGTGGCCTCTGCGCCACGACACATCGCATTCGCGGCTTCGACGCTTGCCGCAGACTAACCGTGTGCCACGGCCTCCGTCACCTTGAGGCTTTGATACCAATTGTTGAGGCTGCCTCCGGCTACACAAGCCGAGCAGCCCTCCCGGCGACAAACGTCGTTTCCCTCTGGCGACACTGGCCGTGCAGCTCTCCGGTGACACGAATCCCGGAATGGAAGAACTCGAAAGAGACACCACAAAGTTTTCCCGGTGACGAATGTCGCGCGCACGAACGCCTGTATCTTGGCTTTATTTCTAACAACGACTGAGATAAATACATGGAGGTACACACGCAAACACGCAACACTACCCAGAGGAGCTCTCCTGCCGGCCCGACACACACCACGGCCGCGACGGAGACTACACCTCTGGCTCCTCCGCACACACGCTCATACGCGGAAGACTACACAGGAGACTCTCCCATTTGCTACCTACTCAACTCAACACCCAGCACTACCGGATCAAATAAGCACACAACAACTCACGTCGACCTGGCCGCGCATGTCCGCACAAGCTGTGCCATGATCCGCATGCTGCGCCCACTGATAAGGGAATCTCCAGCGGCGCAACGCATTTCGGACGTTTAAATTGTCCGTGGGCGTCCGTTTGCGTCGCCTGGCGGACGCGGAAATGGTCGTGCGTCCGTTTGCGTCTGGGGTTGGCTCCAGCGGGACGATGCATTTTCGGCGCTGGCCAGATTTCAAAAAAGATGAACTAGCGTCAACTTTGCACGAAATTACAACCACAAATTGAGGGCTGAAACAAGTTCATCACACTTTGCAGCTGGTACGGCGCAAAGTGGAGTCCAAAAGGGCACAACAAGGCCTGAAACAGCAATAATAAAAAGTCCAAAAGGAGGCCAAGGTGCTGGGCGCATGGCGCCGGCGATCAGGCGTCTCGCGCGCGGATTTCGGCGCGCCTCTTGATGAACCATGCCCTGGTGTCGTTGTCGACAGCGCTCAAGTCGGCAAGCATGATCCTTGTGTCTTCTGCACGCAATTTCTCTTCAGCGTCAGCCTTTTTGGCCACGATGTCCAGCCTTTGGACATCGAGGACCTCCTTCGCGAGGTTCTGGTAGATGGCAGCTGCGGCCTCTTTTTCCAGACGCCTCTTCTCGTCCCTAGCAGCCATGGTGGCACGATTGTCGGCCATTATCTTCTCCATGCTCTGCGTGAACGCAATGGCCTGCGCCTCCCGGACAAGATCGGCCTTGGTAGCCTTATGGCCTCGTGAACGAGGTGGAAGGACTGGACGGTCTTGATCGTCGTCTTCGCCGTCGAGGGTGACCGCTGTCCCATTCTTCACAGCTTCTTGGTAGGCCGCAAAGCTTATCATCTACTTGTTGTTGTCTTTGAGCACCTGCCAACAATGGACCATATGGAAGCTCTACTTATGCGTCGCCCTGAACTTCTCCAAGGCGCGAATAATATCGGCCTCCAGCCACTGACGCGCGGGTCCTACGTCATTTTCGGCGGACACTCGGCGCGACCGCCGAGCGTCCGCGGAGACGCAAACCTGGCGCATATTTGGGCCAGGTTTGCGTCTCCGCGGACGGCCCGATCACTCTGCGTCGCCCCGCTGGAGCAGGCCCCAGACGCATTTCCGGTCACGACGCGACCGTTTCCGTCGTGCCGCTGGAGATGCCCTAAGCCCACACTGCATGCAGTTTAATCGTTGACAGCTCCGTGCGGACAACGCGGCTAAGACTAGTCACAGTGAGAAGTATTATACACTAGTATTATGCACATGATACTAGTTTATGATACTACTCCACAATGCATAGTATCATACGAAAGTATCATAATATCATCATATTTAATGTTTTGTACAATCTTAATGCAAATTTGTGTACATGATGTATTTGTCATTAAGTTTTCTAGTTTTATGTGCTATGATACAGTATCATATTATGATACCACACTCATCTCTCACCTTATTAATCGGTGCGTCACATCAGATTTTTGCAACATAGCATGTATGATACTACTTATGATACTTGTAGCTAGTCTAACACCAACCGGCCGTGATCAAAAATTAGTGCTGCCATTGAGCTCGTGTTGGTGGAGCCACCGCGGAGCAGGGCGGCGTAGGCGCTAGCGTAGGATCTCACGACAACTAACGCCGTGTCGTCCTCGTCTTCCATGGCGTTGTTGGGCTTCATGTCCAACAACCTCCACGCTCCAAACGCCACGTACGTTGTGGGAATCTAGGATTTGAAGTGCCATATCAGGGAGTCCATGCTATCAGAATTCAACATCCTAACCATAGAAACACCCTAATAGCGCGCAACCCCAGTCGCTCAGCAGGGTCAACACTCAATAAGGGGCTAGGTAAGGTAGTAAGATGTATAGTCCCACACTCCCACCAATAGAGCGGATACGAAGTAGAAGGCCAGACTTTATCTCTGCAAGGTTGATTTTGTTATTTTGAATCCACTTGCTATTATTTTTATTTCCATTGAGAATCGCCACTTGATCCTGTTGTGTCTTGGCTTGGACATGCCATGCTTGAAGCCTCTTGGTAAACATGCTTATATGTTAATTTTTACTATGTTTAAGTCATCATTCTTTGCTCTTTTCAAGTTCCCCCTAAATTCGTCAGTGTTGATGTTTTATGTATAATCATTAAGGTGCATAGCTTATTTTCATGGGATTTGCTATTTCTCGGCTAAGTTCGTGCTCAGTTAAGTCTTACACCGTTTGATTACATCGTGATTCGTGCATATGAGTTGCAAGTTAGGTTGCAACTGGGTTTTTTCAGTTGCAAGGCCATCAGCGTCAAGGGCCATCTATTTTCGAGATCTAGCGATTTTGCCCGAATGATACTATTTGGGTCGTATGTTCCTAGCGGCACCTCTCTGGAGAACAAATCGATTTTACATGGTTGATTTGGGCTCGTACAAAGCCCGCAACCCAAATAACCAAACCTTTTCGGTCTATCCTTTTTTATCCCACATAGTTTTTCTTAGATAGAAGGCTTAAAGAGCCTGATATAAAATTAATAATGCCATAAATAACAGGTATATAGAGCTTACAAGACCGAGAAAACATGCAAACAAAGAAAGGAAAAGTAATCCGGAAAGTGTCTTCGGCACATGACGACTAGTGCTCATGAGTTTTAAAAATCATATTTTTTGGATTCTAAAAAATTTAAAATTGAATACACACATACATATAGGTACAGTAGAAATTTTGGAGAAAAATATATTGTATTTTGAGTTGTACAAAAAAGACAAATTTTTTAGCCTATACACATCCATAAATTTGTTTTTTCCTGTAACTCAAAATACAACGCAATTTCTACCGAAACTTCGCACAAGTATTCAGGACATGTGCATGTATTCATGGAATAAATTTGCATATTTTTTTTGGTACATAGAAATACAATTTTCAAATACTTTAGAAACCGGGAGCAGTAGTGCTCATGTGCACCAAATTTGCTTCCAAATAAACCCCACTTGAAACTAATATGAGGTTATCGTCTTCCACAACAACCAAGGGTAGAAGAGAGGCAAGCATCAATGTAAGAGGCACCATTAGCGGAAGAGTGTGCTCTCTTCTCTCCTGAATGTCCAATTGGTGTCCAACCCTCCATCTGTATCTCTAAAGACTAAAGAGGGGTCCTTTCCCCCTCTCCCTGGTTTGAAGAGCGACAACTGTTGGCAGGCAAAGAAGTTCACCCAAGAGCCCGTAGGAGCAAGGTCGGAAAAATACTTTGAAAGGGGGGCATACAAGCAATTTGTGACAAATTAGGGCTCAATCTGGCATAGTTCCCAGCCCGCACCCCTAGCTATCCTAGAAGTATATATTGGAATCACCCACCCAATCCATTAGTTAGGTCGTCGGTCAAGCTGAACCATGTATGACACTAGCCTCTTCCTTCACAACTTGTTACTTCTCCCACAACATGGATGACACTAGCTCCTTCCCGAGTTGGCTCTCTCCTCACGCAATCATTCCTCTGGAGTGCTCCCTCCTGCTAAGAACCATGGATGACTTCTTGGTGGATCACGATTTTGCACCATCCATCTCGGGGAAAAGGTGGCCCAAAAGGAAATGGTCCGGGATCACCCAATCTGAAATGTTGGGCGGTGAGCACCCAATGGTGAAGTCGGTGCCTCCATTATTCACTTTTTGTTTTATATAGATAAACTATGAGGAGAGACATATTGAACTCACATGGGTACATATTATTATACTGCTTATAAAAACAATGTATCAAATATGTATTTTTTATAAATATTAGGTCATTGACTCGTTGATCCAGTTATTCGGTCACTTGCATCAGCTTGACACGTTAGTTCTAGTTAGTTTGCACTGTAGTTGTTGATGTTTAAGACTGCTTCTTTGGTTTTAAAAGATACTTCGTGTTGTGTAATTTTGTTTCTCTGTACTTTTGTGCTTCCGTAGACTGTCAATGATGTCTTAGTTGGTGCGACTTCTGCTGCTCTGTCACGGTATTACTTCCGCAAGTCAGGTAAGTGGTAGCTGCTGTGATTGTGCATTTTATCCTACCGGAAGGATATTAAACATTCGTGTAGCTTACCTTCAATTAACGTCAGGTAACAGCAACTCGGATAAAATCCGTCTGCGCTCGGTCCTCCCTGTCAATTTAAGGTCAACCACTAGCTTACAAGTAAGGTTTTCTTCATGGAGATACGGTGAAATACTAAATGCATGCCCCTACTACTGATTTTCATTTATATGTTGCTTCATGGATATTTTGGGCATTCACACAATTTTTAAGTGCAAGTTTGACCACTGCTTTTCATACCATTATGTTAGTAAAGGAATGCAAATCATGGTTTTATTAAAATCTATTGCATGAAAAGCTAATACGATTATGTTAGTAAATATTTCATGGTTTTCTGAACATATGTTGCATGAAAAGCGAATGAGATATATTATGTTGACCTGACCAATCTAAATAATGTGTGTATATTACTAGTCAGTATCGGAGTAGCTAGTTTATTTCATTGTCCTTTTTTAAACGTGTTTTTATCTGAGATGCAACTTTAACCAATACTTTCCACGTGATTATGTTAGTAAAAGAATATAAATCATGATCTTATAAAAACATGATGCATGAGTGCATGGCAAGCTAATGAGATGTATTATGCTCACCTGACCAATCTGAATAATGTGAGTGTATATTACCAGTCAGTATTGGAGAATCTAGTTTCATCACCCATATTTTTGGAATGTGTTTTTATCCTAATGAAGGTTTTACATCATTTTAGTACCAACTTGTAGCATGTATACTATTATTTTAATTTAGTCTGATGTTCTCTTACAACTGTGAACAGACAAATGTTAATATGATAGAATCTGGTAAGAGTGACGATGTGGCATGGGGAAATCAACTAGGCTACATCATCCTTCCATTTCATCTAGCAATGCACGATGATCCACTTGCATATATTCGCAAAGCAAAGAAGACTCTGGATAGAAAAAAGAGCTCACTTGAAGTGGTTTTCACCTGTAAGATGAGTGAACTTTTTCTTAAAATGTTTGGCGTAAAGGTATATATTTGCTTCCCATTTGTAGTTATGTTGATTCTCAAAACTAAATTACTCCCTCCGGTCACATTTAATTGATGCTGAAATTAGTTGCTCCACATGTAACTTTGTACTATGGTGGCTCCAATTAATTCACACCAGAGTAGTAAAACAAAGTGTTCAACTTGATAGACTAAGACTGCATTTATTTAGATATTGTTCATGTTTGTAATTGTTCAACTTGCACAATCCAAGCAGGCAGGCGCCTTTATCTTCCGCCGTATGTTCGCAAATACAACTATATCTTTCACAAGCATGATTGGACCGGCTGAACAAACAAATTGGTGTGGGCACCCAGTTGTCTTCATTGCGCCTAGTGTTTATGGAGTTCCCCAAGTAAGTCAACCACGACCTTACATCGAAACATTCTATCATAAACCACATTAATTGTACTTACTTTTGACAATCCAAAACTGCGAAAGAACCATCAACAATGATAATCTCAAGATTATAGACATATGAGATTGAGGGGATCTATTAGAGATCTAGTTAGATAATTGAATAAAGAGTCGTAATGTATAGCTTTTCTTGAAAACATAGTGACATGTTATTGTAGTTAGTTAATTAGCAACCATTCGCCAAAAAAGTTAATTAGCAACCACATCATATAATTAAATATGTACTTAGAAGTTAAGGGCTTGTCTGGTTTAGAGTAAGAATGAATAACATGTGGATAAAGCTTTTCCTAGCGTGACATCATTAATCTGTTTGGTACAAAGGAATAGAGAAAAGGAAAATCATAAGAAAAACTCCACCTATTTCAGCTTCAAAGGAAAAACACGGGGATTTTATGATATAGTAAAATAGTAACATACTAACTGTACTCTCTCATGTGGTTTGATATAATAGCATACTAACTCTACTTTCTCGTGTGCTTTGATTTTGATTTGACCATGTTCATTAGGATTTGTGTGTGTGTGCATATCCTTGTGAACCAACCACTCAATTTAAATAATGTGTTTTCAGTCACTTGTTTTGTATACATATTCCCATCATGTTTCGGTGAGTTCATATTTCTTTGTTTAGAATCATGTGTACCAAACATGTCCTCAATGCAGAAGACTTGAAGATACCCTAACTTGTAACTACGTGGATAAGGTGTACTATGAGTCTCAAACACCTCCCACCAATAGAGGATTTTGAATAATAAGAACACCTAGTAAAATGTGCGTGTTGATGAGTTTCCTCTTTTTTTTAGAGTAAATTTGAAATCAAGACCCACAAAGTGGATATTTTCGGTGTCTCTGGGAATAGTTCATCACTAAGAACATATCCAGTTGCGCCCCCATGCACCATCCTACGCCGGATTGGTCGCATGGAGAGCGCCAGCATAGGAATAAGTTTATAGCCGGACTTATTACTGCCAGCGAACTCAGGCCAAAGTGGCCGGCGGTAAGGCCTTCCAGGGTGGCCTCACGTTAACGTCGGCGAGTTCGTTTTGAATGCGCCGGGGCTAGCCAACTTATCGTCAGTGAAGAGAGACAGAAGGCGCCGGCGATATGTTGGGCCGCGAGGCCACGGATGGGCCTCGCATTACCACCGGCGAAAAGGGTTTGAATGCGCCGGGGATAAGTGTAGTTACCACCGGCGAAAAGGTTTTGGATGCGCCGGGGGTAAAGTGGCCACCCGGGCTGAGTTTACCGCCGGCGCCCACTGATAGCTTTCGCCGGGGGTAAAGTGGACAGCCGGGCTGAATTTTTCCTCCCATGCCCCCCCCCCCCCCCCAAATACGTCTAAAAAATTAAACAAAAATGATAAAAACTTCAAATTTCAAAATCCTTTGACATGCATGTACCTGACGCAACCAACTTATAGGGTTTACCCGATTAGCCAATTTTTAGATTTTTAAAATTCCAAATAGAAATATGAAAGCAGGAAGATTTTAGATTTTGTCCAAAAAATAAGAAAATTGTTTTCTTTCTTGAAATTTTAGAATTTCTTTTGTTGTCAGTTTTAATTATTTTGAATGTTCCACATTATTTTGGAATTTTTGAATTTTTTAAGTATTTTGAACTTTTGAATTTTACTAATTTTTTTATTTTTTTAATTAATAATTGAATTATGCATAAAGATTATTTGAAATTCATTGTTGCTTAATATTACTTAATCATTGTTGCTTATTTTTAAAATTATTTGAAATTTAAAAAATAAAATCATGTGTTATCAAAGTCTAAGGGTTAATACAATTCATAGCATACTATTATCAAGGAGTTGCGAGCGCAGTCTTGGAAGCGTGTAGGGAAGGAATGAAGAAGTTAAACGTGCTAAATGTGGTGAGGATGGGTGACCGACCGGGAAGTTTTACCATGAGTATACTTTGACATGAGAATAGAGGTGTGATTAGATATTAGAGTGGAATCTGTCAAACAATTGAAATATCCTAGAATAGAGAAATTAAAAAAATCAAAAAATTTATTTTCGAAATACCTTGCGTTACCCCCGGAGAATAGGCTTGGCGTCGGTGGTAACAAAAAATCACCGGCGGTAACAAATACCGCTGGCGAATTGGAGAAGGCGCCGGCGATAAGTTGCAGTTACCACCGACGAAATAGTAGGCGCCGGGGATAAGCCCTTACCATCGGCAAGGTGGTCGCCAGCGAATGCGAATGCGCCTGCGGTAGGCCTTTCTGGTGCGCCGGCGGTAAGCAACTTCCTAGTAGTGGGTAGCCGTTGTATCGGGGGCTTCTCTACCTAGCCAGCCTCCGAATAAAGCACCCCAAATTTTATTTCCCATTTACATATATATATTTTCGAAATGGGGAACCCATTTACATATATGAAGACACCCTTGGATAAAGGCCATCAGACAAACTTCCATTTTTCGTAAGTTTGGATTATTTTGAAGACATGCATCATGTTTAATTTCTTCACTTTGTTTTGCTCTTGAAACATCCTTAGTGCATCAGTCAACTAACAAAAAAGAGACACATCAATACATGATAAAATTTTAGTATGACAACAGAACAAGTTTTAGAGCATTTACTTGATCCTCCATGTTTTTTCCACTCTTGGGTCTTCCGCGAATTTGCTCAAGGTTTCCATAGAAATTGTTGCAAGCCTTTTGTATAATACCCCACCTATGTGACAAACCCAACTCATTGCGTATCATGTGAGTGTGCTTGAACTCATTGAAGAGTTTATGCTCGTCAAATTGGTCTTTTATCATGTTCCAATATTTTTCAGACATTTGTTGGGCACGGGTAATTGGTTGAAGGCTTAAGGCCTTCCAATATTCGGTGGGGCACTCCCCCTCCAAGGCCTTCCATCTTGAGCCTCGGCTCCCACTTTTTGCTCTTGATTTTCCTTCTAGTCTCAACATCGATGGTCTCACCGTTTCCTCTTCCTTCTCTTATTTTTCGTCATCACTTTGTGTATCGGCAGCGGCGGCCTCCATTCCACCATGGATCATTTGACTCAAGATGGTGTCCTCATTCTATGAATGCAAACACAAGAATAGGCCTATTATCATGCTATGGACATAAAACACAATGTGCCTCGGTTCTGATACCACATAGGCACCGGGTGTCATTCTGTGGAACATGTTGCTAGTGTCCTAGCTGGCATCACCAAAGAGGTTGCGGACAGCTGCCAGGGTTCACAATGCGACCTCGTCAAACAGAAGTGTCCCATGTTGCATTGTCCGTGATCCAAAGTAGGGGTGGTTGACGTTTATGACAATACCGCCATCTGAACAATGGTGGCAGTCATGGACAACTTGGGAAGGTAAACCTTGATAACTATGTTGTACTGTCGACTTCCTAAAAGTAGGCCAAGGAAGATAGTGACATGCTCCTTGAATGGCGTGGTGGTCCCTTCACTACCACCGGTGACATGGCCGTTTTTGTTGGTGCTACAGTTGAACCATTGTTGAAGGCAGCAATGATTGTTGCTACCTCGATCACCATGTTCTTCATACTGGTGATTCCACAATACTCCTTGCAATCGGTGGTAAGCATAACCCTCCTTTTATAGTCCCCCTCTCACGCCTCCAGTGGCATCCCCTCCGGCCGTTTCATGGGCTTGAGCTTTTTCCAAGGTTTAACAAAGGGCGTCCTCGGTGGCATGGCGATGAGATCAAGCGAATTACGTTGGTGGCGGTTGAGGTGGAAATAGGAGGGAATAGAAATGGTGGGAGCCAGAGGGGAATGAATTGGTGTGAAGGGAGAATTTAAATTGGGTTTTGGTTGTGTCTATGACAACACTAGCCCACCATTTCTTTATGGTTGTGTTCGGCGCTCCTAGGCGACTTACTATGGGACGGGGCTTGGTTGGGAATGCCCGACACTATATTGGGTCGCGCTAGTGCGAAGGAGGTTATTAGGGCTACAACTTGATGCCAAATTTGTGTTTTGCACCCAAATATCCCTTTAGCGGGCTACAGAGAGGCTGAGAAGCTTTAAGTAAATCCACAAAAGGACTTACCAGCTTATCTCGGGTGCGCATACGCAAATGACCGACAAGCTAAACTAAGATCATTTCCTTGGAACAATATAAGTAAAACTTGATCGCAGAAAGCAAAAGAAAATGGAAGTAACCCTATAAAACTATAATAACAAATATGCCGCCATATTGTATATTTCAGAATTGCAAATTCTTCACTACCTGAGAATTAACTTAGTGCTCAACCAAGTCCTACATTGTCGGATTTGCTTTGCCTTTGATTCATCTAGAGTTGCAGGTTGGGTTGCAACTAAGATTCTATTCTTTTGTGGCTAAAATAGTAAATTTATTCAACAAGATGGGTTACAAGTCGATCATGGTCTAGATCCGAAAAAAGAGCTTCAATCCTAGAGCCTAACCAAGTAGCACTGTGGTGTTATAGTCTTGCAAAGTTTGCAATACTATGGCTAACCCTAACCTACGATTGTTCTGCTTTTACAAAAACACACTCATACCCTTGACTAGTTAACAACTTAATCTGATGAACCCCCACAGACTTCACAACATCCACCCACTTTGAACAACCAGTCTCATTGATAATAAGAAACCCACTTCTTATTAGAGGCACCTCCACACATGCGCGGAGTTCAACTTCAAAAGGTGAATCACAATGTGCCAAAAAACTGCAGGATGTGAAGATGGGGAAATCTCGGTCATCACATAGAGCCATGCAAATACGAGCTGATTTATCGTCAATATGAAAAGATATGTCGATGGTGAATTTCACCCAGCCCAATGGTGGACTAGACCAGGGCATATCAGGGCCCTTTTTCGCCTCGTATAGAGCAGGTGAAGGACCAACTGTTGCTTTCCCTTAATCAACAACTCAATGGAGGTGTACTTGGAATTTTGAATAAACTTTAGGTAATTAGATAGGAACCTCTTAGAGATTTCGATCGGAGGGATGGATTTATCATGTGTCACCTCTTTCCGAATGAACCATGCACGTCATGCCACCAACAGCATCGTGTAAACCATCTGATTTGGTATATGTTTAAGCAATGATTGGAAACAATGGTATGGATAGTCATGAAGTACATAATATGTTGGTAGGTTCCAGATTGTTCTCATATCATTCCACAATGCACATATGTGGGGGGAAGATGTCGAGATAATGGGCGACCTCCTCCGATGTTGCACGAAGATAATACAAGTGACAAGTAATCTGCATATTGCGGTGCAGTTTGTTTGTCTCTGTAGCTAGAGCATTCGATGCCCCCTTCCACGCAAGAACATTCACCTTCCGTGGTATAGAGGCCCGCCGCATTCTTGCCCAACCAGGGTCAGCTTTAGCACTGGAATCCGGAATAGCACACTAGTCAGGATGGAGTGCAAGACCCAACTTATATGCAATGCAGACTGAATGGACACCAGATGGCTCCAGCTGCTATGCAAGCACCATCAAAATCAATTGGTAGAAATAACATGCGGACCAAATCTAATTTCCAGCTGCCATCCTCATCAATCAAGACCTTGTGCTTCATGGCCTGGGCTTATCGTGAGTTTTAATATAGGTTATAACTAAGATTCGATGACTCTCCGTAACCGAAAAACTAAGTTAATTATCATTCGTCGAAAAAATAGTCACACTCTTTGTATTTATCGATAAGATTTTTCTTTTGCAGGCTCTGATTATGCACTACCAGAGTTATGGTAGCACTATCAAGGTGATTCTATCTGTCGACAAGGAAATATTTCCGGATTATAGTCAACTTCTAGATGACTTTGCTGTCTCCTTCAGGTGCATCAAGGATGCAGCCTCCAAGCTTTAATATTCATCAAGAAAGAGTAATTCCTGAATAATTTTATAATTTTACTTACTCAAGCTGTATAATGCTACCAGTATATATTCCTATGTATTCGATGAATGTATAGTGAAGCGCTACATGGTAATTACAACCATAAACACTACAAAATTAAGGTTGGAATTCAAATACATTGAGCGCATTGTTGGATAATGATGTATCCAAAGGGAATTTGAAATGCAATTTCTATATCAGGACCATGCAGAAGCTTTTTTTCTTTTACGGAACGGGTGAACCTTATCACAGTAATTAAGGAGGAATGTGCTTACAAATTACAATCTTGCATGCTTAGTCTGTAGCTGGACCATATTTTTGAAGCAAGAGGCAAAAACTTTGCCTTTTATATTGATATAGAAGGAGCAAACATAACACGGCCTAAGCCAAAACAGAAACAAAGGTACGAAAAATCAAAGCCAGGGCTAAGAAGTGATTTCCGCTAAGTGTTTTGCGCCGGCAACGATCCAGTTTATGCCCTCGTCCTTAATCCTCTGCATAAGCGCCAAAGGTGTGGATGCCTTGTTGTTGAAGAACCTAGCGTTCCGCTCCTTCCAAAGCTCCCACCTGATAAGAATGACCGCGGTCTGTAGGCCTTTAGGATAAGCCGATGATGAGGCCGTGATGGCATGCCAGTACTGGAGAACTGTGTCCCTTCTGGTGCCCAGGTCATTAAGCAGAGAGGGGCAGGAAAGCCAGGAAGGGCCTGCTGCCAGATTCTTCTGGAGTAACGGCATTCGAAGAGGATGTGCCTGGTGGTCTCCGGCTGACATCTGCAGAGCTGACAGGTCGGCTAATGCGGCCAACCACGGATAGCCAGGCGGTTAGAGGTCCACAACCGATTCTGAACCGCAAGCCAGGCGAAGAAGCAACATTTGGGGGTGCCCAAGTCTTCCAGACAATCTGCTTGAAGAAGCAAGACGTGGACCCCTAAAACTGAGCTTTGTAGGCCGACCCCGCGAAATAGACACCGTCAGCAGTGAGGTTCCAGGAGATCGCGTCCATGGTCCTCGGAAGGAGGGCAATGTCCTGCAGCATGCCCCAAAGGGTGATGAACAGGGACATGTGCTTGACGGTGAAAGTGGAAACGGCAACATCCGCAATCCATCTGTTATTGGCCAAAGCGTCGTGGACAGTGCGGTTTTTCCTTTCGGACACCTCGTGGATGAGCGGGGCGACGAGCTTCGATGTTCTGGCGTCCAGCCAGGATGAGTGCCAGAAAGAAGTCTTGTGGCCGTCGCCCAAAGTGACTCTGGTGGCCGCACAGAAAAGGCTCCGGTCCATCTCGCGGTATATGTGCCAAAGGGTCCCAATCTTGGTTCTCCATGTGTATATGTCCTAAACAAACCTAAAATATGAAAAAGTACATTGGTGCACCCTGGCACGGAGAAATCTAGGGGGTAGACCCGCCAGGGCACACATACCGCTGTTCTTGGGGGAGGGGGGAGAACAACCGCCGGAGCACCGAAATCCCACCAAATCTTGCATGTGGACCTATGATATGTGTGAAAATGTGGTGCAAGGTGTAATGGTGCAAAAGTAGCTCCCCAGAACCCTAAACCCTAAACTGGGGAGGCTTCGAGCCCTTAAACCCCTGGACCCTAAACCATTAACTACACGTGCTGACACCGGAGCTGCAAAACCATGCATCATAAACCCTAACCCTAAACCCTAAACCTATACCTAACCATAAATCCTTACGTTGAACCTAAACCCTAGCCCTAACCCTACACCTAACCCTAACCAGTTGATCAGGCACACCCTCGATCGTGTGATAATGGCTCTAGCTGCGGGGTATATGTGTCAAAGGGTCCCAATCTTGGTTCTCCATGTGTATATGTCCTAAACAAACCTAAAAGAATGAAAAAGTACATTGGTGCACCCTCCCGCGGAGAAATCTAGGGGGTAGACCCGCCGGGGCACACATACCGTTGTTTTTTGGGGGAGGAGGGGGAGAACGGCCGCCGTAGCACCGGAACCCCACCAAATCTTGCATGTGGACCTATGATATGTGTGGAAGTGTGGTGCAAGATGTAATGGTGCAAAAGTAGCTCCCCGGTGTGACCTTCCTCACATTTGGGCGATAACACTTAGCAGATTTTCCGAAGCGCGTATTAATTGCTCCGAAACTCTGATATATGTGGGGGATGAACATGGAGAGTAATTTTGTATCGCACATTGTCTTAAGTAACACTAATAAATAGTCATCAAAAAGTAAAACTAATTAAAATAAATAAATATAAGTATTATATGAAATAAAATAGAAAGGAAAACAAATAAAATGAATGATGGCGCACGGCAAAGAAAGAACCGCACGGCAAAGGAGCCTTTGTCGTGCACCTTGTCTGGCCGCACGGCAACGGGGGCTCCACGACAACGTCCAGACCCTTTGACGTGCAGTATTTCTTTGCTGTGCGGCGTTTATTGTCTTTGCCGTCGTACCTTCTTTGTCGTGCGCATGTGTTGGTCTTCGCCGTGCGCAGGATCTTTGCCGTGCGCCACTACTGACTTTGCCGTGGGGATATTCTTTGCCGTGCATCACCCTGAGAATTTGTCGTGTTCTTCGTCTTTGCCATGCTTCTTGCTGCTTCTTCCCCGGGCCATCCTCTTTTTCCCCGAGAAACGCCGCTTGGGAACCACACGACTGGAAATGTACTGCCCCCCATGCCAAAAATTGATCCAATCCGGACGAAAATTTCGCCGGATTTGAGCGTGGGGAGCGCCAACGAGTGGGGATGCTCTAACCTGCAGGAAGCATCGGAACCACACAAGTCTTGCCACAGCACAACCTATGAGGTTGTATCACGCTACTATGTAGAACGCTCATACATGAGCACGCGTTAGCAGCATCCATTTTCGCGTTCCCGATTCCTCGCATGTCCAAACTAGTACCAAATCCTGATGTAAAATATCGGCCCTTCTATCCCCATAACCGGTGTATATTAATTGGTGTAACTTTCCTATCCGTGTGTTCCTTGGCGTGGTTGACATATATATAGGGGTGGAGCTTTGGTGGTAGAAATATATAATGATGTACAACTAACTCGCATATTCCCAATGTGCGAAGTCCAAATTTCACTTTCTTAAACTCTTCTCCCGAGATGTAGATCATTGTAGTTATGTTACGCTCTCTCCGCTACAGATCTTAATTTGAGTAAGCACAAAAAAAATCAATTAGGTTGGAAACAAAAATTACCTGGCATCTTAGTTAACATATTTACCTTGGAAACAAAAACTACAGTAAAACAGGAGGATGCGGTACATGCAATGCATCCTATACTGCTATACATCTGGAAATATGTAAAAGAGATGATGCGATATAGTACAATGTTCTTGATGACATTCATGTTTTTTTCTTTCGAGCAGATGGAGTATGCTCAAGGCACAAGCTAGAATTAAAAATCACGAGTTTTGACTATCTATGGAAAACATAATCATCATGTACAATAACAAATCAATGTCACTATATCCATCATGAAATGTATTTTTATATCGTATTTATTCCGACCGTTTGGTTCAGGAGGGAGCGCCACGAAGCTATATTCTGTGTTGACATCAGGTGACTTTTTGGTCCATGGTGAAGTCAGAAGAATGAATATCATGAAGGCCGGAATGATGGACTGACTAAAGGAGATTCGAGTCAACGTGATGCTGAGGGATCTGCTTGGCGTTCCGGGCTTGCAGCAGTGGTATGCATATGGGGACGGCAGCACAGGGGAAGTTCAGAGTCTTACCTCTCAGGGTGAAAATCCAAGGTCTGGCCTTAGCTGGTTGTGTCTGGCAATGTTCTTGTTGGAGGCATTGTTTTGAGAGTGGGGACTATCTTTAGGGTGAAAACCTAAGACCTTTGGAGGCGTCGCTTTTGGAGAGTCTGTACTTCAGGTGTTATCACGGTGGTGGTTGTATTGTTGTTGCTAGGTCTAGAAGGCTGTATCGGGACTTCTTAGTTTTCTTTACTCTTTTTTGGTTGTGTGCATCCGTACTGCCATTAGGGTGGGGCGTTGTTGCAGAGGCTGGGTGTAATTGATATTGTTCGATATTAATATATTCCCTTTATCGAAAAAAAAATCGTATTTATTATGTATTGTAGATGTTTGTATGTTTTTATAACTAGCTAGGTAAGATATTATATTTATTTGGTATTGTAGATGTTCACTGGTTCCATAAACTTGGCGCGTGCTTGGTAAATTAAAGGGGTTGTGGACTGTAGAGGGGCCACGTGACGATTCACTCCTCCACCATCCGCACATCGCACGCACATGAAAAAGTTTCCTTGCTTTCACCGAAATTAACATAGCAACAGTGTAGAAACTATTCTTTTCCTCCCGTGGTCTCTCCTCTCAGCCGCCGCCCTAACCCTAGCCGCCTCCAGTTCATCCTCCTCCATAGATTGGTTCCCCCTCCTCCGGTCGGCTTCGCCGGCGTCAGGAGGAGTGGGGAACCCGATCTATGCGTGGAGTTTTGAATAAAAGTATTGTTTTCATTAGATTATGTTAGGATTTTGGTAGCCGCCTTCTTGTTGGTTTCCCCTCAATGGAGATGGCATCGTATGCAATAATTGATCTTCGGCCTTTCGTTCGGCGACGAGATCTTCTTCCCGGCGTCAATGGTGGTGTTGAACAATCACAATTTTCTAGGTATGGGTCTTCGGATCTTGCTTCGCCAGATCGAATTTGGATCTTTTGTCGTTGTTGCCGCGAGGAGGATTATCCTCGCAGTTTTTGTCCCGGCTGGTACGTCCTCGACAATGGTGATTCGTACTCTCGGCTCTCCATCGACGACGACAAAGCTAGTTGGTTATTATTCCCTGATATACTGGTGTTGGTACTCTTGCCGATGTTGTATGACTGCTTTAATGGTTGCGTGCGTGCACGCAGTCTTAGCATTGCGGCTCAAAAAATTATGGGAGAACTTTCGTCGGTATGTACAGGTCTATGGTTCGTTATGTATCTTTGGCTGCCTTCACAAGAGTACAAGATTGTGTTCTGGAAGAAGAAAGAAATTGAAGACCTCGAAGATTTGTTACTATCTTTTAGACTTTATTTTGTAATCGTTGGAGTCAGTTCATGTATCTCTACCATGTACTATTTGTTACTATGAATATATGTGGTATTGATTGGGGGAGAGGCGTTTTGGGACATGGGTCTAGATGATCTCGTTATCTGCATCGTTGGTCTGCTTGTGGGGATTCGTGTCAGCATAATTTCGTGTGCAGATACGGCGTGCGGAAAATCGCAGTACAAAGCAAATACGGTAAGCTATAATGGCGGTGGGCCTGCAGATACGTGACGGACGTGTGCCCGCGTCGGCTCTGGGTGGATCGCCGCGTGACGGCGCTGCCGAGCTGGACTGTGGAACATGTGTTGGAGGACCGTGGTCCAGGATTTGGGTAGACCCGAAATTTCCCTACCGATCCAAAGGCCTATTCCCCCTTGTCCTGATTTCTTCTTCGCGTGCGGCGGCTGGGGCGATTTTGCAGAGGCGGTGACCAGGAGAGAGGCCGGGGGCAGATTCTCGAGTGGCTTCTCTTCTTCTTGTTCGCCGCCGGGAGAGAGACGGAGTGCGCAGGTGCGCGGTTTTTTCTCTTGTTTCGCGGGGCGCATGGTGTGCGAATCGTAGATTGATTCTAATGGAAATTTTTTGGAATCAAATCGCAGCCTACCCATATACGATGCGTACCCGGCTGAGGCAGGACTGGAGAGTTTGCACGGCGGGGATTCCGTCAGTAGCAACGCAGGCCCGGCGGCGGCGGGTGTGACCGTGCTGGGGGGGACGAGTGTGGGCGATGTTGCAAGCGGACTAGATGGCGTGGATGGCCCTGTGCCTGCAGATTCCGCGGAGTCAACCGGACATGGCAATCCTCAGTCGCCTGGCTGGACGAAGGCGGCGGCCGGAGGAGGCGACGCGCGGGCAGGGAGACAGCGCGGAGAGCGTCAGGCAGACGTGAGAGGACCGTGCAGAGAAAGCGCGTTCAGATAGGGCCGTCCAGGGAGAGCGGGGAACGCGCGGCGGCCAAGTCGGGGCATGCATCGCGCGCGGCATAGAGCGTCGCCACGGGTGAGTGGACCTGCTGCTGCTACCGGAGCTCTGTGGAAGCCGGTGAGCTTGGGATTTGGCCATATGAACTAGCGCGGCAATGTGAGGACGAGAAATGGAAGGTGGGGGACGCTGCTGCGTCTGGCCACCGGCTGCATTGGGAGCGGGAGCAGCTCGGATGGATTTGATACAGGAGATTTCTTTGAGCTTTAATCTTGTTACAAATAGCACTTCTCCTGTTACTAACCGTGTCATGCATGCAAAGTTTGCATTCTCGTGTCTACTCTGGTTAGCAGTTCAGGAGGCTTAGCTGGTCACAATTTCATAATACAGTAGCAAAATCCTCGTCCACTGTTTCGTTTGCGTGCGCCGAATAGCAGAAACATATTTTGGGTTTGGGGCCACCAATTATCGCAGCTGAAAAAAGGAAACTCCCCCTGGAGTCAGCCAGCGATTCTGCAAGAAATCGCAATCCAGGCGTCCAACAAATCGGTTCAGGATGCTGGCCTTCCGTTTGTACCGCTCACATCACAACGGAAAAGACGGCATTAATTTGGGCTGGTGGTGGAACGTCCACTGTTCCTATTTCTGGGTGGAGCTGACAATACGTCAGAAAATACACCTGCCAACACAAATCTCGGAGCAATTGGTTGGTCTGGATAAAGGGATCATCTGGTCCTGAGTTCCATTTCGATTTCCGGTATTGATTGTCAAAAAAAAACATAGCAACAGTGTAGGACATCAGAGCTCATTAGACTAGCAGCAGCAAAAGTGGCGTAAAAGATTTCACTGGTAGAAAAAGGGGCTTTAGTCCTGGTTGGCGACGGGCATTAATCCCGGTTGCGCAACAGGGATTAATTAAGCACGACTAAAGGCCCCCCTTTAGTCTCGGTTACTTACGAACCGGGACTAAAGGTCCATCCGTCTGGGTTCGTCTGTTGGGGCGAAAATATCTCCCCATGTGAATTTTTTAAATTTTATTTTTCCAAAAAAAATTCCACTCCATTTTTTTCTATTTTTTAAGAATTTCTTTTATTTCAGTTATTTGCATAGTTTAGTCTCTATCTCTAGTCAAGCGGGACTAAAGGCCCCCCCCACCCCTTTAGTCTCGGTTGCTTACGAACCGGGACTAAAGGTCCATCCGCCTGGGTTCGTCCGTTGGGGCGAAAATATCTCCCCAGGTGAATTTTCCAAATTTTATTTTTTCAATAAAAATTCACTCCATTTTTTTTCTATTTTTTAAGAATTTCTATTATTTCTGTTATTTGTATAGTTTAGTCTCTATCTCTAGTCAAGCGGGACTAAAGGCCCCCCCCCCCTTTAGTCTCGGTTGCTTACGAACCGGGACTAAAGGTCCATCCGCCTGGGTTCGTCCGTTGGGGCGAAAATATCTCCCCAGATGAATTTTTCAAATTTTATTTTCTCAAAAAGAATTCCACTCCATTTTTTTTTCTATTTTTTAAGAATTTATATTATTTCAGTTATTTGCATAGTTTAGTCTCTATCTCTAGTCAAATTACTTTACTCGTGATCGCCTTCCCGCTCGGTCACCCATTCTACCACTACTCTAGCACTAGCACGCTTAACTTCCGAGTTCCATCCTGTCCCGCATCCAAGTGCTTCCCGCGCATGTATCTGATATTAGTATCATATCAATCCTATTAACATGTTGGTCGATGTCACATTTCTTTGTTGTTTGAATTTCAAATAATTATTTTAATAAACAAAAGTAATGATGTAATAATAATCTTGAATAAATAAATGAACATTAACTTGTTAATTTGTATTATTTTTAATTTTTTAAAAAAAATTCAATTTTCTAATTTTTTTGCCAAACCTAAAACCTAAAAATTTGAAAATCTAAAAATTAGGTGAAAGTAATACTAATCTTTATGCAGGATGCAATTATTAATTTTAATTTTTTAAAAAATAAAAAAAATATATAAAATCCAGAATTTATAGCAAAAACTAAAATCTTCCTGCTTCCGTATTTTCATTTGGAATTTTGAGAATCTAAAATTTGGCTAACCGGGTTGCATAACATACAAGAATCTGAAAACATTTTATTTTTTGAATTTTCTACCATTTTATTTTCTATTTTACAGTGCTAAAAAAGGCGATCCACGGGGGGGGAGGGGGTGTGGAGGTGCGTGGGGAGCCAAAAACCAGGAAAAACCTTAATCCCGGTTGGTGAGCATTAGTCTCGGCTTCGTTTATTGAAAAAGAATCAATATACTTTTAATGTCGAATCGGGATTCACTAAGACAGAAATAAAGCATTGGGTCGAACTCTTCTTTGGTGTTAAGGTAGTAGATGTGAATAGCCATCAACTACCTGGAAAGGGTAGAAGAATAGGACCTATTCTGGGACATACAATGCATTACAGACGTATGATCATTACCCTTCAACCGGGTTATTCTATTCCACTTCTAGATAGAGAAAAAAACTAAAGGAGAATACTTAATAATACAGCGAGACATTTATACAAAACACCTATCCCGAGCACACGCAAGGGAACCGTAGACAAGCAAGTGAAATCCAATCCACGAAATAATTTGATCCATGGACGACACCGTTGTGGTAAAGGTCGTAATTCCAGAGGAATCATTACCGCAAGGCATAGAGGGGGAGGTCATAAGCGCCTATACCGTAAAATAGATTTTAGACGGAATCAAAAAGACATATCTGGTAGAATCGTAACCATAGAATACGACCCTAATCGAAATGCATACATTTGTCTCATACACTAAGGGGATGGTGAGAAGAGATATATTTTACATCCCAGAGGGGCTATAATTGGAGATACTATTGTTTCTGGTACAAAAGTTTCTATATCAATGGAAAATGCCCTACCTTTGAGTGCGGTTTGAACTATTGCTAAAGACCTCATTAGTCCCAGGTCAAAGTATTTGGGGACTAATGAGTTGGGATGGAAGGCATTTTTTCTACTAGTGTTCTTTTGTGGGCAGCAGTTCCTCTTCCTTGAGGGAAAAAAGGAAGATAACTAGGGCTGTTGAACAAACAAGGTAAGCAGTCCGGTAAAAACACCATAATTCACAATCCTCGCGTGTCTGGAAAAATAAGAGAGCCATGAATCTGTAGAAAGATGTTGATATGCATCTTCGTTATACAGGATTCCCCAGCTGGAGTAACAAAATGACCACATATCCAAAGATATTGCATCATGGCCATCCATAATTGGCATTGGCAGAGTCTAGCTACTGTTACTGAATTCTTAATTTGGAGTATCAGATTACGTTTATTTGTAAAAGTTACGCGCTCCGCTTTGTGAAGATAATAACTAATTTCTCAATGCATGACCAGTCTCTAGTTAACGGGGTAAATCATACTACGGTAGATGGAATTCTCTATTAATTTATGTCTTCAAGAGTATCCTAAGAAACACAGTGATATCTATATATGACAACTGCAGAACCTACCCATCTTAACAACAGCAAAGTAAGAATGTACTACAGTTACAACTTACGGCAAGAATCAGAAAATCAACCAAGAAAACTATAGCCGATTTCAGGCCAGCGGGAAAATGTGCATGATATGAGAAGAAAGACTAATAATAATTACAGGATAGAAAGAAAAGGTCTGGCCAAAGTCCAATGCGAATGTACATGTAGGTATAGTGACCTCTGACCGAAATTCCTATGCATGTGCTCACCATTTGGGAACACAACACCGAAAGGCTAATGATAATCTTGACCGAGCAAGGGCAATTGATTTACAAACCAGTGAGTTAGTTTAACATATTCAAAAGGCAATGCATACTGTTTCTATCCACCATTTATGACACTCGCGATGATGCTCAGGGATTGTAGTATCCTAATACTTTGTTGGTATCGCTGGGTCCTCTGTTGGTATCGCTGGGTCCTCTAAAGAGGCATCTTGCGACAAAATATCCCTTCTCCTTGCAGTAGCTGCAAGTTGCGCTCTTCATTATCGACTTATCGAGTCTCCAGTTGTTGCACGCCTAGGTTCGGCATCATTTGGAGATATTTTTCTCTTCTTGGGATTATTAAGTGCATTCCCTGAGTCCATGCTGGTACTTGCTTTAGCCTTCTTGTCCACAGGTGTCTTGGCTTCACCATCTTGGGTATCCACTAAGGCAGCTAGTTGGTTGGCTCTACTAAGCTGGATTGCAGCAATCACGGCCGGGTACAAAGGGCATTTAGCCGGTACATGGTCAGATCCTTCGCAGAGAAAACATGTGACAGGATACATGGTGCACCCTCCAACGGCATGGCTCCCATCACAACTTGAACACTTCTCCTCTTGCCCTTGGGCGACATGTCCTATCTTTCCGCACCAAGTGCAGGCATGTCTATGCAGCTATGCTTTTCCTTTGGCTGGCAGGGACATTGTTCTCCGCGGCATCGTTCCGCTTGCCCAAAGCAAGGCTTCTTTTCTTCAGGTTTCTGTTTACCTTGATTTTGCTCGATAACAATGTAGGATTGGAGGAAAGCATTCTTGAATTCTTCCCAGGTAGCCGGTTCTCCGTGTGGCCTTGTATGTCCTCCACCACTCCGATGCTGTTTTGGGCAGTCTTTGGCTTGCATATAGGACCATCTCTCTGTCATTCATACAGCCATCCTCCATCGTCTTTTCAACAGCTTGAATCCACTTATTTGCATTCTTTCGTGCAATCGGCGCCATGACAAATTGTATATTCAGATTAGGATGTTCACACTGCTCCCTGCTTGTTTAGAAGGGGTTAGAGGAGAAAATTCAAGATAAATCCCGTAAGATAAATGGTTTCAAAAGATAACTATAATTAAGATACACCTTAGTTAAGTAGATGAGCACGAATAATCTCATCTATTCACAGAGCTGAAAGCAGATCAATGGCGTCAAAAGAAAATTCTATATAGAGAAGCACTACCATTGTAACAACAAATCAATCATCCCAGAGACAAGTCTCCACACTGTATATTGGCAGCATGAAACATGCACCATCCACTTGACATTTCAAGAAAATCGTTGCAGCCTCCATATGCATTTTGCAAGTTTACTCCACACGGGAAACCGGTTCGCTCCCCCCTGTCGCCTCCTCCTGGCGATCGGGGACGAAACCCTAGGCTGTCGCCGCCGGTTCCTCCCCACCTCGATCTCCCCTCTTCGTCGCCCCTGGAGGCGCCGCCGGTCAAAGGCCGAGACGTTGGGGAAGGGGGCGGCGGGGATTCGGGCTCTCGGCTCCTCGCGTGGTGATAGGGGGAGGAACTCCGCGTGGGATCTGCTGGTGGTAGTGCGGACGCGACGTCGGTGCCCCTGCTGCGTCCTGCTCCTGCCGGAGCAGCCGTGGGTCAGGGCGTAGCTGACCAGCGCTCATCCCGGTGGGGATTTGGGCACCGGAGGCGGCGGCCTCTGCAAGGTGAGGACGGTGCGGTCCCTGGAGGCAGGGGGGCGCGCTTGCTGATGCTGAGAACCGTCTCCTTGGTCACGTGGGTGGCGTGGAGGCGGTGGACGGTGCTCGCGCTGCGGTGGTTGCCCCGTCGACCCCGTGGTAGATCTGAAGATGGAGGCCGGCCTCCGCGTGGCACCCACCCCAAGGCCATGGAATCTGGCGTCCTCGTCGGTGTTGGGTTTGGTTGGGGTGGCAGCTGGCCGGGAGAAATCCTTGGCCGGCGGTGGCGGTCACAACGTCGATGACGTCCTAGACGCCGTCTTCCTCCTTGGAGGCGATGTTGAGGTATATCCTCCCTCCCTCCTTCCTTTGCCCCCAGGTGAAAACCTAAATATCCGGATTGGGCAGTGACGGCGCTCTCGCGTCGTATTTCTTCTTGAAGACGCTGCCTTGGGTCGACGGAAGGTGTCCGTGCTGCGTGGGTGTCCTGGTCTGCGGTTGCGGCTCTTGATGTGTCTTCTTAGGTGATCTCCGTCCTGAAGCTGAAGTCTTTTGGGTGGCCCGTGCATTGATCGGCGGCGAGGCTTGTGGTCTTTCCTGTGTGATGGTTGTGTCTGGTTCAGGTCTTTGGTATGATGCCCATGGTGCTCATGCGTGCTCTAGGGAGAGCTGCTCCACCTGTCGACGGACCGGCTCCCTACGATCCAGGGCGAGAAGGTTGGGACCTTCTTCGGACGTGGAGGCGGATGACATTCTGGTTGACTTGACAGTGGGGATTCCCGGTGATGAGTTTCACGACGTTGCTTCTCTTCCGCTCTAGCTCTTCCTTGAGATGATGGCCTTGATGATAAGTTGTTTTCTTTGTAATCTTTTGTTTGCTTGTTCATCGATGTTTGTAAGCTGTTTTTCAGCATCTTGTAACACTTGCCAGCAACGGCCTTATTAATTTAAGGTAGGGCTGCGGTCTACTCTTTAAAAAAAGTTTACACCACACAGCTACCTATCTTGAGTTACTGAAATTTTTTACAGATATATTGCCAGTTCCGAAAAAAAGTCTTTCTCTCTGTGTTATCGTGCCGAGTGGTAAAACCCTAATTGGACTTAACCGTTTGACCGAAGATAGAACGAAATCCACAAACCTTGGGACCTCGATGACTGGGGGCCGAGGGAGGGCTCGCCGGACTTGGTGTTGCAGTTTCGAGGAAGGAAGGCTGTATGGGGAAAATAAGGCCGTGGCCACAGATCAAGCGGAACTGCGAGACCTTGGAACTGAAGTCGCCGCCAATCTTCTGCATGGACGGATTGGGTCGAAGATATAAGGCCTCCATGTGTCCGGCGGTCACCAGCGATGCCCCGAGGCTATCAAAGATCATCGAGGGAGCATACCCGAGTAGCCGAGGCGGCAGACCACCTGCTGCCGACAATCACGCACGGAGGCAAGAAGGCGAGGAGGCGGTGGAGGAATAGAGAGAGGGGAGCGAGGAGGAGTCGATCCGTTGAAGCGCTGGCAATGGGAGGGAGGTGGTCGAGGCGGCTGGGATTGGGCACGGAGACGCAGAACAGTTCTAGAGAGAAGGGATCGGGACTCTGGGAGAGAGTGATTCAGCGCGCTCAAAAAAAAACCTCACCCCTCGCTACGCAGCGGTGCACCTCGGGGGGCCATGGTCCAGCGCGACCGGGAGGCTTTTCTGGCGGCGTTGTCTTGTGGCGGCGAGACCTAGCTGCGGTGGGCGGCTGGCTCTGGCCTAGGCGCCTCGGCCCCGATGGGCTCGGGCGGGCCTAGATGGGCTCTAGCGGGCGGGAGCGCTGCAGCGGCTAGGGTTCCTGGAGGCAGAGGCGGCGACTAGGTGGGTTCCTGGGATGGCGGCGTGCGGCCTGCCCATTGCAGCGGAGCGGCCGGAGCTTCACGGGCTCTTATGGACATGGCCGAGCCCAACGGGGCCTGCTGTGCTCCCATTGCCCTGCCCGGTCAATGACTGCCTCTCGTCGGTGATACGTCTCCAACGTATCGATAATTTCTTATGTTCCATGCCACATTATTGATGTTATCTACATGTTTTATGCACACTTTATGTCATATTCGTGCATTTTCTGGAACTAACCTATTAACAAGATGCCGAAGTGCCGATTCTTTGTTTCTGCTGTTTTTGGTTTCAGAAATCCTAGTAACGAAATATTCTCGGAATTGGACGAAATCAACGCCCAGGGTCCTATTTTGCCACGAAGCTTCCAGAAGACCGAAGAGGAGACGAAGTGGGGCCACGAGGTGCCCAAACCCTAGGGCGGCGCGGCCCCTGCCCTGGCCGCGCGGCCCTGTGGTGTGGGGCCCTCGTGCCCCCTCCTGACTTGCCCTTCCGCCTACTTAAAGCCTCCGTCGCGAAACCCCCAGTACCGAGAGCCACGATACGGAAAACCTTCCAGAGACGCCGCCATCGCCGATCCCATCTCGGGGGATCCAGGAGATCGCCTCCGGCACCCTGCCGGAGAGGGAAATCATCTCCCGGAGGACTCTACGCCGCCATGGTCGCCTCCGGAGTGATGTGTGAGTAGTCTACCCCTGGACTATGGGTCCATAGCAGTAGCTAGATGGTTGTCTTCTCCCCATTATGCTTCATTGTCGGATCTTGTGAGCTGCCTAACATGATCAAGATCATCTATCTGTAATTCTATATGTTGCGTTTGTTGGGATCCGATGAATAGAGAATACTTGTTATGTTGATTATAAAAGTTATGTCTATGTGTTGTTTATGATCTTGCATGCTCTCCGTTATTAGTAGATGCTCTGGTCAAGTTGATGCTAGTAACTCCAAGAGGGAGTATTTATGCTCGATAGTGGGTTCATGTCTCCGTGAATCTGGAGGGGTGACAAGAACCTCTAAGGTTATGGATGTGCTGTTGCCACTAGGGATAAAACATTGGTGCTATGTTCAAGGATGTAGTCACTAATTACATTACGCGCAATACTTAATGCAATTGTCTGTTGTTAGCAACTTAATACTGGAGGGGGTTCGGATGATAACCTGAAGGTGGACTTTTTAGGCATAGATGCATGCTGGATAGCGGTCTATGTACTTTGTCGTAATGCCCAATTAAATCTCACTATACTCATCATAATATGTATGTGCATGGTCATGCCCTCTTTATTTGTCAATTGCCCAACTGTAATTTGTTCACCCAACATGCTGTTTATCTTATGGGAGAGACACCTCTAGTGAACTGTGGACCCCGGTCCAATTCTCTATACTGAAATACAATCTACTGCAATACTGTTCTACTGTTTTCTGCAAACAATCATCTTCCACACAATACGGTTAATCCTTTGTTACAGCAAGCCGGTGAGATTGACAACCTCACTGTTTCGTTGGGGCAAAGTACTTTGGTTGTGTTGTGCAGGTTCCACGTTGGCGCCGGAATCCCTGGTGTTGCGCCGCACTACATCCCGCCGCCATCAACCTTCAACGTGCTTCTTGGCTCCTCCTGGTTCGATAAACCTTGGTTTCTTTCTGAGGGAAAACTTGCTGCTGTGCGCATCATACCTTCCTCTTGGGGTTCCCAACGAACGTGTGAGTTACACGCCATCATCGGTGGAGGTGGGTTTCTCCCGCGTGGTTGCGAGGCTGTTGTACCTTGTCTCGAAGATGTCGTGTACCTCCGTTGTTCAGGCCGCCTGCCAGTGCCACGAAGCAACTGATGAGGATGACTTCAAGATCTTGGTGGCGCATGTTGGTGGATGGCGAAGCTAGGTGGTGGCGCTCTCTTGGGCCAGGGTTTTTGTCGATGGGGTGGGAGAAATCCCTGCTAGCTTGGCTGACCCTGACGTGGTGCCATCGTCGTGTGGCACCATTCCTTGTTGGAGGGCATCGTGGGAATTCCCTGTCAACTGTACTCTACGTACCGGGGCAACCCTAGGACGGGTCTGGTTCGGGCAGCTGCGCCGTGTCGACGTTGTTTCCCTTCTTGCATGTGTTGCTTGGTACGGGTCGCTTTGGAATGCTTGAAGTGTGGTTTGACAAAGATGGAGGGCGCAGCGGTTGCGGGTCATCGTTGTTTTGTCGCTTCGCCGTTACCTTTATTTCCTTTCTTTTTGGGCATGTTTTTGCTATTGCCCCAGCATTTTCTTGTGTTCGAAATCATATATGGGTGCAGTTGCTATATTAATATAGCGGGGCGAAATCTGTTTCGAGGAAGAGAGCCATTGGTGGTGGGATTAACTGCCGTGTCTGGAATCCGACAGCTCAGGCTGTTTTCTGGGATCAGCATGTTTCTCTGGTTGTGCAGTCTAGCCGAGAGCCAAATTAGATTTTCGTCTATCTCGCCGCTATATATCCAGTTAAAGGCATTTTTAGTGATCGTGTAATACTCCCACCGAGGACGAGGCAGCATGCCTGTTCCGCCATCGCTTGGAGCAGGCGCGGGCATGGAAGCAACGTGCGGAGGCGTGTACCGGCAACGGGCCGCGTGGGTTCAACGACGAGGCAGAAAGCTCCGCGCAGCCAGTGTCACCATGGCGCTCGAGGCAAACGTGCCCGTGGGCCTCTCTCTTGGAAAAATCCAAGGGCATTCTACCGAGGTTGGAAGCTGCTTGCTCGAGAAGATGATGATGTCACAGAGTCATGACGAGCGGTGACCAAGTCCTTTGTGCAGGCCAAGGTGGCGACGAGGGGCGAACCTGGCCGATGCGTTCGTTGCAGCGCAGTTAAGTACTTTCTCCGGTCTCTTTTAATTGACTTAGATTTAGTAAAACTTTGTACTAAATTTGAGTTAATTAAAAAATACTGGAGGGAGTACTTCTTAGAGCTAGTCTAGTTTTAGATTTTTGTTTGTGATGAGCTAGCTATAGAAGAAAGATGAACTATTCGTGTGAAAAGATGTGCATATCCTCAAAGGAGCTCATAGCAAAAAAGTAAATGGGAATAAGGTCAGATCAACCTCACAAAAAAAATATTATTCCACAAAAATGAACACAAGGACAAGAACAACAGAAACCCGATAGCTGTCAACGAATCGATGTACTATCGGTTGTCAAATTTTCTCTTCGCATGATCACATCCATATGGATCAAGCACTATCCACGAGTGAATCTACCGTCGGATGGTCAGTGGAGATGAAGGTGAAGATGTCCATGTCCCTGGCGGTGCCCTTAAGCACGTAGTAGCTCCGCAGGACGGCCTCCCACAAGAACCCGGCATTCGCTAGCATGCGCTGCGACGCGACGTTGTGCGCGTCCACAAGCGACTCCACACGCTCCAGCCCCTCCACATCGCCGATCATCATCGCAAGCGCCCGTCTGACCGCGGCCGTGGCCACGCCCTTGCCCCAGTGCACGCGGACAACACGTACCCGATCTCGGCGCAATAATTTCAATCTATAGAAGAAAATGTGAGAAAGAACATAAAAATGTACAGTTTATTGGAGAAATTTATGTTTGAACGAAGCAATTTTTGTCTCCATAGAAGCAACATATTGATGCCACAAAATCAATAATTATGTTGCATCTTAGAGCTCGTATAATGGGGTGACGTAAGTCTTACGATTGCCATGTCGAATTTTTTCTTAATTAGAGGAGACAATGAAGAAAGAGAAGGTTGTCCTCGCTTAATTAAAATATGATCCTTATAAAATAAGAGAATGCTATTTTCTACATTGTATCATATGTCTTCTCTTATCAACCCAATTTTGTACTAAAATTAATTAATTTTTATTACTAATTGATAGAGATGGAAATAAAAGATAATGCATTAATTGTGACACTTATATTTAATGTTCTCTCTAAATAACTTGAACTGCTAAGAAAAAGTTTTGTCTTATCTACCGTTATACACACCGTTAAACATAGTCTACGGTAGAAATATTGCATAATATAAGCCTAATAGTAAGCGTTAGTGATTCAGTATACTGAGTATCTTAAATCAGTGACACTTATTATAGATTGTAATATTTTTTGCATGTAGATTTCAGTCTCGTGATATTTTTGCTTAGGAAATGAAGCAAAATGTATGACGCCACAACATATTTTCCTAGACTGATCCGGATCGGTTTCCTACAGTAATTAATTATTTTAGTATATACTATAATTTTGTTTCCTAAGAATCCGGAGTTAGTTTTTAGTTAGAAATCCCGTAATTAGTGCCGGACTCAATCATGGAAACCAACCATCTAGCGTTCTGCCTAAACACCCCATTCGGATCGGCCAGTGAGCCTTGTTCCACCTCGACGGCGAACAGCGGAGACCGGACGGTGACGCAGGTGAGGGTGTCTCCCCTTCTTCTTCCATTCCACTCGCGGCGATCTCTCTCTCTCTATCTAGTTCTCTCTCTAAAGCTAGTTGGTTCTACTTGTGGTGTCCCACAGATAGTGTAGACGCAAGACACCAGTTCGACGGAATGCCCCCTCTCAAGCGGCCCAAGAACGAGGAGGAGATACCTACAGCGAGCGAGGTGGATCGCATCAGCGACCTCCCTGAGGGCGTCCTGCACCACCTGCTGTCGCTCATGCCGGCGCATGACGCGGTGCGGACGTGCGTGCTCGCCCACACCTGGCGCCACCTCTGGATGTCTGTTCCGGCCATCCGCTTCACCAACGACGAGTCGTATTCCTTTGGGTGCGCCAACAGGCTCATCCGCTTCGTGGACCGTGTGCTTCTTCTACTGAGTCGCCGCCAGGGCGCGCCTCTACATTCCTGTGATTTCCATCTCGAGGAGGACGAGGTTCTGTCTAACGGATACCTCGCCGCCAACGAGGGGCGCTTCAGCCGCTGGATCTGGCGTGCTCTGCGCCTACGAGTCAGGGTGCTCCGGTTCCATCTTGGGTTCGACCACTCAATCTCGCTACCGGACATGCCTCTCCTCTCCGACCACCTCACGACGTTAGAGCTTCAGTTCGTCACTGCCAACGAAAGCGTTCTCGACTTTTCGGGCTGCCCGACGCTGGTCCATCTTATCATGGAGCTCTGCTACGTCAATTCCACGAATATCTCGTCATCATCATTGAAACATCTCCAGATGATCCGCGGCACGTTTCAGGATAATCACCGGACTCGAGTGTCTCTGCCCAATCTTGTCTCGCTGGAACTCGACGAGGTCAACGGTAGGATTCCGTTGCTTGAAAGCATGCCATCTTTGGAAACGGCAATCGTCAGAATTGGCGACGACCATCCTGATACTTGTGAAAAGGGTGGGTATAGTGAGTGCGGTGATGATGCGTGTGAGGGCTGTCATGGCTCTGATGATGACCCTCGTACACACGGTGTGCTTCTTGGAACTTTGTTGCGAGCTACAGATTTGGAGCTATCAGCAGATCCTGACATGGTATGCTTGCAACTGCTTTACTCTTGACTTTAAATGGTGTTTCTTATGCAATAAGCTTGTCCATCATGGCAATTTTATTTAACAACCCCTATGGTCCATTAATGATGGTTAGTAGTACTAGTTACGCTATGTTATTACTCGTAAGAGTATTTTATACTTTACTGTTGGATATCCAACTTTAAACTATATATAACTACCGAGTGCTGTTGATCTTGACTTCTTATTCGATACGAAAAATATGAGGATATGTTTTCATACAGAGAACATGCAAATATTAAATATTTTTCCATTATATCTATTAATCACTCTTGCCTTCTAAATCTCTATGAAAAAATATATTCGTTTTGTTAGTATGATCACATTTATTTCTGATGATTAGGACATATCCTATATAATCTTTATTCTTTCAACTTTGCTTAGTTTGTTTTCAAGAGGGACCTAAAGTGGTGCTCTACATTTACCAACTTAAAGACTCTGGTACTCAGTGGATGGTTTCTGATTGATGACCTCCGTGCATTAACTTGGTTTCTCCAACGCGCGCCAGTTCTAGAGAAGCTCACTCTTCAAATTTCAAAGGTGACAAAATATTTTTCTACACGCATATATAAAGTCTAATTGTAGTTGATACACTTAGTGAAGTATATATGTTTGACACAGGTACACAAGATTCCAGAGGGAACAGCAGGAAGATACGCTCCAATTGAACAATCAGTTGCATCTGATCATCTTGAGTTGGTTGAGATTAAATGTTGGAAGGTTGATGAGATGGTTGGCGCAATCTTGAAGATCTTAAATGACTCTCGCATACCACTAGAGAAAATTCAGATCCATAAGTATTCATCTTTTGGCTGTGAGTTTATCTTTGACACTCATCGTGCTTCTATTTGTACAGTTTTTAATAGATGTTAAAAAGGCAAGCATTATACTACATAAATAGAATAGCTATTTTATTTCAACTGAATCACACTTTAGGCACAATCACATTATTAACTGAATAATTTTGATTTTACAAAGATGTACGATATTTTACTAATGCATCTACGGAAACTTTTGTGAATGCTCACTGGTTACTACCGCCCAATCATTCTTCTCGAGGCTACTCATTTTAATATATTGTGTCATCAATCATATCCTCCTCATGCAAAGTAACATGTGAATATATGTTTCTTCAGTGAAGCCTCGTGTTGAATATTCTCCATGTGCCGCTCTTTTGATTTAGAACTAGTATACATGTTCCCATGTATTTATATATCATTTTCTTCCAATTCAAACCACTTCCCCCTTATGTTTTTTTGGGCGCTGTCCTTCAGCAATATTATTTGTCAAAGAAATGACCAAATTATTTTATCATCATATATTAGTAAAATTCATCTAACTTTGTGATATTTCAGATAGAATTTCACGTTTGTCAATTAAGATGTTCTTGTCCATTGAAATAAATTGAAAATAAATTCCCTTATCTTAAGATTGCTTACCAATTCAATGGATATTTGTTTAACCTCTGAATGGTCCTCCCTGATTAAATAATGTTTTTCTACTTTTCTGCAGGTTTTAAGTTTGTATGTACTGATTTCAATCCAGATGAAGGTAAGAACCGGGACGTTGCTTCTAGCCTTTTACTACATGTTTAGAAATCTATAATGGAAGTTTGCAGCTTTCATGTATTATTCTCCTCTCTATTGGTATCATACCATTATTTAGCGATAAACATAGACTTACAAAGTAGTGAACATGCTTCTGTTGCACTTTGTTAACGGTTCTATAAAAAAATATTGACTGAAAACTGTAGGCAGGCCGTAGTAGGGCAGTTTAATTCCCATTTTCAGTGATGAAAAAGAAATACAGAAACACATAACTAGAATACTCTCATTCTTTCTTTCATCAAATTAATATTCAACTTGCTATGTTTTGGTCTTTACTTGTCACGATTGTAGTACCAGTTTATGTATCCATTTCACAGCTATGTTTTCTTCTGTAACTTATGTACGGAAGCAACACGCTTCAAGATCAATCTTTGTATTGTCAATTCTTACGGCTTGATACCAGATCCTGAATAAATTCATTAGACACTTTTCATGAGACAATGGTCAACCCAATTTTACTCTTACATATTATAAGGAATGCATCACTCTTCTGTAAATAAGGATTTCCCGTGTCATAAAGTTCACTATCAAGACCCTTTGTTTGTGTAATGTGTAAGAGGCAGGGTGTCAGTGATTGTAAAGAGGATAGGGGGGCCAGCTTGCCCGATGTGGCCTGTAGAATTTTTACTTTTCAATCAAAACACGAGCCATGCTAAGCACAATCATTGCATTTCAAATCACATAGTCTTATCAAGTCACTGAAACTTCCCCTTTATCTATATGCAGTTTCTGGTTATTCAGGGCTGTTGAGATAACTTTCCAAATATGCTTGGACATGCTCAAGGTGCTGTGGAGATCTACCTTTTTGAAGATAGAAGGTTTTGGTATTCATTTGTGTGGCTTTTGTTGATCGTCTGAGAAGTACAAAATATGTTCACAAGTCGTGATGTTGATGTGGTACATTGAGAACATCGTATAAGTTCCGTTTGCAATAAAAAATAATTGAAACATTCACCGGTCAGGCCTTGTTTACTCCTAGGGTATTTCCACCCCCTAGGGCTTGTTCGGCAGCCGTGTTTTTCAGGGGATTAGTGGGGTTAACCCCACCAGGATTGGGTGAAAACACTCCACTCACCAAATCCCCTCAAACCACTTTCATCCTAACCCGCTACAAACCCCTCTCATTAAAACGCTATTTGGTAGCATGGGTGCGCGCCGCCGCGAGTGGAGATCGGCGCACTCGCTGCGCATCGCCAGCAGCCAGAAACGCGAGGAGGGGCGAGCGTTTCTGTTTCACTCCAACCCGCCGTACCCGACGTGTATTTTTGGGGTCCATTGGGGCTAAGCCCATCCAAAACCGGCCGACCGAATGGCCTGTTCGTGGTTTCTGGTGGATCAAAATCGGGCCAGGATTAGACACAACAAAACCTGTCGAACCACGGCTGCCGAACAAGGCCCTAGGGGTTTGGGTATGAGAGGGGATTGGGTGAAAACCCCCCTTTCACCCAATCCCCATTTTCCCCCTAATTTCCCCACACCCTCCCCCACAGCATCTAGTTACTTTGCTTTTCGGGATGAGAGGGGATATGACAGGACTGAGATTATTAGATATTAATAACTCAATCTTTGCATCCCAGGATTCATATATGGCTAGATAGGCATACTTATTCATCAAGGTAAGTATGTCATACAGGCAAGTGTCAACCCAACAAAGCATAGCACTGTTACCAATGTTGTCAACAAAAACGACCTGGTGCCATCTTTTGGCAAGGTCTCAGCTGCCAGTCTTCGCACAGAGAGGTATCCCCATGTCCACCTAGTTTAATGCAGTGATGGCAACATGAATGAAATCTATAAAATCATGTTTTCCTTCCATAGCTAATGTGCAAAAGTCATGAACTAGTTGTCTCAATTTCTCATGGCTATGACAACAGTGGAATGAAATTACAGAGTGTCACACACACAGGGCAGTTTATGCAGTTGGCAAGCCATTGGACATCAATACTAGAGAACACTAGAGAAACTAAATCTTGTAAAGCAGAATACTAGAGGGAACACGATCTTGCAGAAACTAAATCTTGTAAAGAAAAATACTAGAGAACTAAATGGCAATGCAAATTAATTTGGAGCTAATATCTAAGAGCAAAAATAGTAGACCTATTCCTAGTTACTGAAGCTGAGGGTTCAGATACTATGTTCCTATTCTGCTATTCATCAGAAAGTAATTAGCAAAGTTGTAGACCGAAGCTAAAGCCAGGATAAGAGGAGATGCAAAAGCTTGTTTTGGCACACTGCAGAAACCTGTGTGCAAATTCCTCTGGTTCAGAAACTACAGTTACATCATTCTGCCAGCTGCAATTGTACGCGAACCAGAACTACAAGTAAGAAAATACTTGTTTCACTAAACAGAATGTGAGAAATACCCCTCAGTATTTGAACCAGTTGAATCATTTTGAAGAGTCAGGTCATCGCACATTTTGGATTTGGGGACAAGCTGCCCATCAGCAGAGCTTGATTCAGTTCTGAAATGATGGAGATGGAGAGCCAGAAACATGGGAAGAATGAGCAGTATTGGTGCACCCAATATAGATCAAGGTTGCTCTTAGCTTGCTTAAGGAACAATATAGATAAAGGTTGCTCTTTGTTTACAATAGGAACAATATAGACCAAGGTTGCTCTGTGTTTACAATAGGAACAAGTAGCACAGTTTAAGTTCGAAAGTATAGCAAGATAATCCAATAGCAACATTAGCCAAAACAAAAACTAAAGCATAAAAGTAGTTCTTGCAAAGCTGAGCAGAGCATTCGGTATTTGTTGTTGCAAACAAGAAAATAGCATTCATGTGAACAAATCTGCAAATGTGGATCAGTAGCTTTATTTATGAATGTCAAATATAGAGTTCTACATGAACAAATCACAGCACTTACTAGTCATTTGTATACCAGCAGCTAAACTCCCAAGTCAGTACTCCCCAGTTTAGTTCTTTCTATTTGCACACTTCACTCAGTTCAAACAAATAATTAGTTACACTCATACTAACAAATCTTGTAAACTAAGCTTTGATCAATCAAGTTTGCATCTGGAAATCGACATGGCAACTTAGGCAGTTTAGATATTGGCCACGGGATCTCGTGCTGCTCCAGCCAGGAGCTTGGCCGACCCAGGTCCCTCCGTTCCACCTCCACCCTGCCATTTGTCTCTGGTACCTCTCTCCTCTACCCAGCCTCCGAAGAACCAGATCGAGTACTCAACCAGACCTGAGGCGGACGCCGGGGTCTAAGGGAGGGGAGGGAATGAGATGGCATGGTAAATCACCAGAGAGAAGTCCACGGCGTAGCCAGAGGAGGAGTCGGTTGGCGGCGTTCCCAGGTCGGCGTCCGCGCCGTCGCCCTTGGTCCCTTCCGCCTCCGTCCTTGACATGCACGAGCTGGGAGCTTCGTTCCTCGATGATACACGAGGTAGGGCTCGTGTGTGAGAATACACGAGTTGGGAGCGGCCTGCGGGTGGAAGTTCCGGGATGGGCCGGGATTAAACTCGAAAATACAAGAGAGGTAAACGGCCTTTCCGGGAACTTTGGGGATTGTGGGGTGGGCCGGGAAAAAACTCGCCAAACCCAGCAAAAACCAGAGAAGTAAACGAGGCCTAAGACTGGCTTACTGCCCCCTCACTGGCATGCCTCCCTGTTGGACGTGGAAACGGATCAGATAGTTCCCTTCTCATATTCAGTTTCATATTTTAAAAAACAGATATGGATGTTGTCGAATACGAATGTGGGTGAATGTTGCTCGAATATGAACATGGATCGGATGTTTTATCAATATGGAATGATAAGGACAACAAAATAATAGTCTTGAGTCAATTATATATGAAATGATATAATACACAATAGTTTCATGTTGAATCATAGTAAAATATAAATTTGACCACTATGTTAGTATTTTTGGTTGAATAATTGGCATACCGGGATATAATTATCTAAATAGGCTACATGATTTTATTTGGATACATATATATCCATTTCCATATCTACATTTGGTTCAAAATCTAATACCACATTTTTTTGTATTTATAAAAAATCTACTAGATATTTACCACATTCATTTTAATGATTGTTCGGATTCGGATATTACCATGACTATTTTTTATTTCTCGATTACGAATATTGCATAATTTGGATTTTTTATTTCAATGCTCAGGTAGTGTAGAAATATGTCTTACGAAATTATGACAATATTAAACCACACTCCCATATAATTATCTCTACAATTAACTATACCACATTGCATAAACCACAATGTTGAGAGGTGAATGGCTAACTTGTGACAGAAATGTTAGTTCCATTTTCCGTTGATCGTGAATCATAGTATTATCAAAGTCTAGCCTTACAAAGCTGAGGAGATGTAAATACCTTGTTGGAAAAAATAAGAACAATAATACAAGCAGTCATGCTTTGAAGTACATAAGTGCCATAATTTTAAAACACAGTGCCGGTAGCACTAATCTTCCAATGCTCAAATGCAGCCTGTTTAAATAACTGCGTTACTTTAAACTGCCCAAAACACCACTTTGCCAAGGGGCACACATAATCTTAAAATAATCTTGCCTTGAGATTTGTCATTTTCAATTCAAGCACCAGCCACACCCAATATTGGAAGGTTATTATAACAATGTGGCATTACTGACATAGCTAGCCACATTGTGTGACAGTCTGACAGTACAAACTCATATTATAAGCATACAGTGCATATAATTTTAAAAATCTGCCAAGGTTTTAAGTAGGGACTTCAATTTGGAAGCATTCTAAACTCTAGGATCAAACAAGTCTTCAGTCAATTTATTTTTTACATTGATGGATGTGTTTTAAACTTGCACTGATGCTCATGCAACTGCTCAAAAATTGTTAAAATATTATACATTTGAGAAAGTCAAGACATGACATATGCAACAGCAGGAGATGAAGGCAAAGGACTACACATTTGAGAAAATCAAGGCAAAAAAATATGGCAGCAAAAGACCAAGGCAATCCAGAACAAGGAATTCGATAAGTGAGCTCAAAAGGAATAGACGAAACCCTACAAACTGGGACTCTGAAAGACTGCAGGCTAATAGCACATATAATGTATTTTCAAATGCAACACAAATCTGGCACATCTACCACTGTCATATAAAAACGGTGCAATCTAGATATGCAATTCTGAATTTATACTAACATACAAGATGCCGAAGAGAAACTAAGCACCAGCATGGCACTGGACGAGCAGTATTGATCTCATTTCGGAACTTTATGGTAAATGGAAATTGAAAATACAGCCAATGGTTGATAGAATTTTCATGTTTCTGATTATACAGGCCATTACAAAGAATCTATCTTGAACAGTTGATGTAACTCTAAACAGAATAATAATTAAAAAAAAGGGTGAGGTAAACCTTTTACCCATTAATTCTACACTGGTAACAGGTTTTAATCCATTTAAAATGTCTTGCCTCATTTTATCCCTTGGTTATCAGTGTCTCACATTTTACCATATTTATGATTTCCTCTCTATTGTGACAAGTTGGACCAACATGCCTGGTACATGCGATTGATGACTCAGCACCAAATCGCAGGTACTAAATTGCTGGCGTTTCCTACATAGCACCTGACACGCCACCATTAATTTCTCTTGGTGAGATTCAGTTGTGATGGGTTAGGTGCGCCTAGGGTGGGTCAAGTGCCATGTAGGACACACAAACTATTTACAGTTTCAATTTGGCGTCTAGTTATTGGCCACATGTACCTAGCATGAGGACCCAACTAGTCAGAATCTGGAAAATCTTTAATGGGGTTAAATGTGACTTTGTGTGACAAACAGGCCGTAAAATGTGGCAAGAAATTTTAAATGAGGTAAAAACTTATTGGAAATAATACAAATAGAGGATAAAAGTTGAACCCACTCTTTAAAATTCGAAGACAATATTAACAGAATGTACTTGAACATTGGTTTACTTGAAGGAAGGTTAATAGATTTGGACAGTGAACGCATCTTACCTAAAATTGTTGAGAGTGATTATACCAATGGTGGAGCAGAGTAACTTGAGCTTTCAAGCACCCGATTCACTGAATAAAAAGTCTGATTCTTCAGTGCGTCAAATAATTGTTATGAGCTTGAGCATGATTACTCTTATGGATTATTTTCTTCCTCCAGAGGGGCGAGACATCAGAAACAACTGGTAGTACCAGAAGAGCAATATTTGCATCAAAAAAAGTGTAGTCATGGAATGGCGGTGCTGTGGAAGACAACACTACTTTGCCCTGCCGTCTTCTTGATCCCAGCCTCATGCATGACCTCACCCATTCTCGTAGCAGCATGCCAGTTCCCATCTTCTAGATAAATATTCCTAATAGTCACATACCGATCGGATTGCCGAGGGCCAAGATCCACCAGTTTGCGCCCAATCTCAGCAACGAGCTCTACGTTTCCATGGAGCTTGCTAGCACCAAGAAGCGCGCCCCACACAGAAGCATCAGGCATGAAGGGCATCCTCTCAATAGTCTTAACGGCATCCATAAAACGTCCAGCGCGGCCTAGGAGATCCACAACACACCCATAATGGGCCATCGTCGGAGCCACCTGGTACTCAGCCATCATCGCCTCGAACCAGTATAACCCAACCTCCACCAACCCCGCTCGAGCGCAGCCTGTCAGTAGAGCAAGAAATGTGATGTGATTCGGCAAGAACCCTCCGACTAGCATCATGTTAAAACTAACCAGTGCTTGAGCCTCTTTCCCATGGTTAGCCAACGCAGATAGCAGCGCGTTCCACGTACAGACCTCCTTATCGCACACAAGCTGAAAAGCCGTCTTGCAACAGCCAAGCTTCCCGTACTTGCCATACACGTTAATCAACGCCGTGCCCAAGAAAGCTGTGAGGTGAACCCCATGCCGAACAACGTAGGCGTGAACAGACATCCCGGCCGCGAGCCCCTCGGCGCCGTCCAAGCTAGCACAGGCTGAGAGCACGCTGACCAGCGTGGCCTCCCCGAGACGTGCCCTGTTGCTGTTGTTGTCCGCTAGCAGTCCTCTGAAGGCCTCGACAGCGTCCCAGTGGCACCCGTTCCTCGATAACCCGGAGATGAGCGTCGTCCACGACACCACGTCCCTCTCCGCCATCCGCTCAAAGAATTCCCTAGCCGAGGGCAGGTCCCCGGCGATGCACAGCACATCAAGCATGGAGTTAGCGGAGGCCAGGTCCGGGCTCCCCATTTCTTCAAACACTTTGCGTGCGTCATGCGGCAGACGGCCGGCTCGGCCGTAGGAGCTGACGAGCGAGCAGGCGACGAAGCGATCGGTCGTGAGCCCGCGGCGGAGGCACTGCGCGTGCAGAGCCGTGGTGGCTGCGCCGGAGGCGGAGGCGGACCTGAGGAGGGATGGGAACGTGTGGCCGTTGGGGCGCGCGCCGGCGGCGAGCATGGCCGAGAAGAGGCGGAGCGGGGCGCATAGCGGGGTAGAGGAGGTGGCGGGGAGGCGGAGGTGGGCGTGGATTAGGCAGTTGTAGGGGAACGCGGCGGCGGCGGAGGCGTGGGAGGCGGACAGCGCGCCGGAGGTAAGGAGGAGGGCGTGGACCTGGAAGAGGCAGCGAGGAGCCGAGAAGTGATTCTGGAGGAGGCGCTCCAGGTGGGCGTACGAGTATGGGGAGCCTCTCCACATATGCTACGGGTAGCCCGCCGGCGGCGTAGGACGGCGAAGATAGTCCGGTGTTCGCCGGCGTAGGACGATTGGCTTGGGGGACGACGGCTACTGCCGGCAGCCCGGCAGCGTGCAAGTTTTAAGCTTGTCCCAAATTAAGTTTTTCTAAAGTGTTGACCTATATAGAATTTTCAAAGTCAAATACTTCATCATAGTTCTATAACTGTTGAAGTTTTAAGCTTGTCCCAAATTAAGTTTTTCTGAATTGATAGAAAAAATTAATCAATATTTACAAAAATATATCGTATGCTGAATGTAATAAATTAAATTAATTGTATAGATGTTGATATAGTAATCTACAAATTTGGTCTAACTTAAAGCAACTTAACTTAGGATTATTTTTAAATCAAGGGAGTAATATAAAATTTACCTAAGCATATAAGAAAATATATAATATCAAATCAATATCGTTAGATACATTATGAAATACTAGGACAATTGCCCGTGCGTTGCAACGGGAATAAAACCAAGAAGTTTTGCTTTGAAGACACGAGAGTAACATCACTAACTTGTAATCAATTTTTAATAAATTAATATATGCCAGCGTGACCATGCAGGCTTGATAGCCAAGAGACCAGCGGCGATGTTCATTGCAACATGACAACACAACAAAGAAAGAATAACTGTTCCACACCATACGAAATTCATAGCTGTTAAATTCCATTAAAATTCTTATATTCCACACCCATAAAAACCTTCACCGAGCTTTTTTCCGTGGGCAAATGGAGATAGAAAAATATGCTCACTTTTGAATGCACCAATCTTTAAGCGTTAATCCATGGAACCCAGTCACGTTGGGATAATATGAAAAATCGAGCTTTAGGAACAAGCAAGTGGGGTCGTGCTCCAAAAAAATCAGATCATCAATTGAACCTGACTTAAAATGTGGCAGCAGATCCCACCTTACTAATAGAAGAGTGTGTCCTAATCTAAAAAAGATAAGCCTGGAATATTTTTCATCTTCACTGGACCCTCGGAGGCAGCATATCGGCGGCAGAAGCAAATCATAGTTTTCGTGGCGCTCATGGTCTCGATCCCCACTATGCTCGCCTCAATCCTGGCAGCTGCGGCCCAGGACGACACCTCCTTTGGAATGTGGATTGATTGCAACCATCACGAGGTGCTAATAGGAGCGGGCCCAAAATTTTGAGTATGGATATTCAAAATTATAAAATATTTTGAATACGAATTAGTGATCACACATATCTCATATTTGAGTACAAACAATTGAAATACTGAATGGCGCATATCACATTTTTTTTGAGAAACACTCATAATGAAACATAATACGAATTTACCAAACAAGAGCATCGAGTATGTAAACTCTTACAAATTTCTAACAGTTGGTGTTAACATAAAAATGTAATAGTAGAACAAACAATATATGAGTACTCTATAACAACAAATACATGAAAAAAAAAGTTGAGACTACTTAGGACCAAATGAATAAAGGGTCCCATCAAAATCATTGGGACTACTTCGTCAATCATGTAAAACATGGGCAGTTTTCCTTTTTATATATTACTTAGAACATTTATATATATCATTATGTTTTTCGAAATGTTTGGGTATTCATCTGAATACCCTTGAATTGAAGTGGGCCCGTTCCCATGCTATGTCGAGCTGCTCACTACTATCCGCTGCAATCTCCGTGTTGTCAGCGGCACTGAGCTGGCCGCGATGATTTCTATATGGACTTGTTTTCGATGCACGCCTCGCACTGGCCACGCTTGTCCTCATCCTCATCACGCGGTGTGTTGGCAACATCTGCTACCTGGCCGCTTCCACGGCGCAAGGCTTGAGGCGCCTCACGATGCCTCGCAGATTTCGGACGTTGTCAGGACTCATGAGCCTCGGAGTTGTGCACCGTGGTCTATCTCGTGCTCAGTAGCACGGCCCGAGGCTCGCCTCAAGCGTTGCCTGTGCCCGCTCCAGCTTCCCGACGACCACCACAAAAACCCGCGTCGTCCCCACCGACCATGGTACTGCCCTCCTTGCCACGTTGTGTGTGCGCGATGGCTTTTCTGCCCTCCCGCCGCCCGCGCACTTGTCGCTCGTCTCTCTGCCAAAGTCGTCCATCGAGCCACTTCCGAATGATGGCGCGCACTCGCCTCCCAGCAACGCGATATTGTTCAAGCTCTTCACGAGCTGCGACGCGGGCGGCGTCCAAGTAGATTGCTGATTTCCTTTTTTGTAACTTTCTTACTGCAACTATCCGGCGAGTTGACATCGATTTGCCGATCAGGGCGACGACTCACCTAGAGCAATATTGTAGTGCCTTTATATCCAACAACAACATCAAGATACAAACATCGTATGCAACACAGCTAGCAACGTAACACGCTAGCACTGACAAGCTAGTTTCTCCTCGTTATTTGATGATTGATGACTAACCGGTGGCAAGACATGTAATTAAGACCAAAATTCGGGGCAAAAACTGACGGACCAACAAGAAGCTTTATTTTCTTTATTATTAGGTATAGATATAGATACATAGAAATAATTTTTAACACTTCTTTATATTGCTTGATAGTGAAAATACTTATATGACTATTTTTTTCAGCAATGGAGGGAGTTACACTTACTACCGTCATATTTTTAGGCAGTATAGCCATGTTTGTTTGCATGAGAAAACAGAGAGTGAAATTACTTACACTTACGTTTGGTGACAGTGAATCCTATCTGCCCTAAATAATTCACCGAAGCTCCTATTGAGTCGCTTAGATCTACGTTTGATCAAGAAGGATCCGATTGCATTTTCTGCTTAGGATTTTTTTTGTAAAACCTGAGGATCCATAATCACCACTACTATTAAAAGAGCCAGATGGGCAGATCCAGATGATCTTGACCGTCTAATCACAAAAACCAACGACTGATCCAGATGATCTTGACCGTCTAATCACAAAAACCAACGACTTAGATTACAGCAAAAACAGTGTTAGACGCCGCCATCGCATCCCACCATAATCAAATCAGCAAACCGTCAAAGAAAAACAAAACAAAACTGCTATGCACGATCCCCTCCACCCAACCCCAAATGCCGCACATGCCGCCACACCTTGTCAGGCCACCACTCCCTCGCCTCCGCACGCCGCCGCGCACTGCAGTCCGCCCCCGCGTACACCGCCGCACACGCTGAAGGCCGGCCCCAATCAGGCGCCGCACACTGATGGCCGCCATGCTGCAGGCCGCCCCCAAGCACGCTCACGCACGCGTGGACGCCGCCGCCGCCTACTACAGTCCGCCGACTGCTTCCGAGATCACCGCCGGCGCCCTGTCCTGTCCGACCTCGCCCTGGACGACGCGATTTGGGCTTCGCACTGCAGGACGCCGACCGCGCATTGTCCATGGATTGCTTTCGAGTCGCAATGCTCAACTTCACCTCACCAATGTTATGTTCTTCATATGTTCACTAGCTAAGAAGTTTCTGTTATAATCATAAAATAGTCAACATGAGTTTCTTTTCATAGAGAACATTTGAAATACTGCGGTATGCCCTGCTAAATTGTGTATTCATTGTGTTGTGGCAAGTAGCATTCAGTAGAGTATATTTGGCTGTTAGCTGATGAAAACAAGAATTCAACATTGATGAACACTCAGTAGGTCAACTTCGAAGTAACTTACTATATAGTTAGTTGTTCGTTATTGTAATGCTCTGGCAATTTTGTGATGACCAGGGAATGGTTTCCGCAGTTTGACCATGATATCTCTATTACGACCATACCAGTCGCAGATTCTACTCATACCGGTACTTCTATTTTGTTCCCCTATAGTGCTTAGATCTGAACTTCATAGCTAGGCAATGTTCACAGTTACCACTGCTGATATCTGCATCATCGAATACAGGTTTTTCCAGATGACATGCTAGATTTTCCAGATGCAAATGTTCGGTACATTTGTGAGCTTCCGAGCTTTTGGAATTCTTTTGTTTCGGATAAAAATTATAGAGGACAATATATGCAGAAACTGTATTGATACTTTTTTTAGCCTGGGACAACAAGAAGGGAATCAGACCCTATCCCTTTTAATAGGCAATGAAATTGGACTAAGGTACCTGCCTATCTGAAGTGATGGGATCCAATTCATGTCTATCCACTGTCCATGACTCTCGGGAGATAAATCTCTTTTTTTTGAAACAACTCGGGAGATAAATCAATTCATTGTAGGCGTAGATTAAGTCTGCTTTAATCCAGCAACTTCCGCAACTGGGAGAGTTACTTTCTGTCTTGCGCCTGCATCATTCAAGACTTGTTGGAGAAAAGTTATCTTGCATGAAATGCCCTTCTATGAATGCAGAGTCTCAGGTTTGCTATAACTTCAACACCAAGACTCCCTAGATTTATTTCTCCTAGCAGGTAACTTATTTTTTGAAGGATCCCAGCAGGCAACTTGTACTGTTATGGGCTCACTATACCCGAGTTTTCGAGTCCACTTACCAGAAACATATTTCTCACATATGCGAAGGTACAAATTTAACTAATGACGAGCTTGCTCTTTTGGATCCCTGTTGTTTGTTCAACATGGGAACCGGAAACTGAAGAAAAATGCATTTTCCTGCCACTACAGAAAGTAAAGACAAACAGGAGGACGTCTAAGGAGATATTCAGAGGCCAAGAAGTTCCTGAAGTGGTTCTGAAGAGAAGATAACTATTTCTTCGCTCACGGCATCTTAAAGTTACGGAATATATTCGCTAAATGTTTTGCAAAAATAAAAACATTTATCATGTGCTGCCTCATGATATCTCTGTCCTGAAGACTCATGCTGAATCTTCCACGTGTTTGGAAAACATTGAGAAGTCGTGCCTTCTTTTTTTTTGCTTCAATGTCATTAATTCCTATTCATAAGCCAATAAATTCTATAATTTACATTGCTGTGAATAAATAATTAAATTCCTCCTCATGTGTGTTTGCCAACTTCCTTGGAAAGTGTAGGAAGCATTATTGACTTCTCATGGGAGGCTGATATTATCTCTTGACGTAATATGGACCGTGTCGTTTGTTTTATAAAATTTGGTTATAATTAACAAGACGTACTTGAAAAGTATGGTAATACATTTCATCTCCAAGAACACATGAGCACTTAATATTTCTATATTTATTACCATACTTATTATACTGTATATGGACACATTTTTTCTTGGCTCACTTTTTAAAGTAAACATTTATCTGGACACACTGTTGCGTGCATGATGTGGACTTCACCTGCAGCTCTTCTCCTGCCCAACTATTCATATTATTAGCTTGTAATTGCATGATCACTTTCTGTTAACCTGAATACCCAACAATATCATAGGGAATAAACTTATAACCAGCATACAAAGGTATCAAAATTAGACGATTTAATATGCGGAGCAAACATGCTTTCTTTTTTTTGTCTAAGAAAATTTACGCTCTGACTATTGTTTTGTTAAATGTCGCCTCCTAGATTTGCTGCAAAGTGTACTGGGCATAGAAATTTCCATGAAAACATATGGGCACATCACAATATTTTTGGTTGTTCATTGCAGGAAAAATTGCGTAAAAAGAGCACCAAGACAAAGTAGCATGAAACGGTGTCCATATTGGCAGATCTTAACTTCTACAAACTTCATACTTAGTGCAGAATAGATTTGACCCAAGTCAAGATGAACAAGACATAAATAGTGACATCTAAGTTTCTCATGGCATCAGAGCTGGTGCAAGATTTCGGTTCCTATCAGTTTTCCAAGAGGACAACATGAAGTGTCCAAAATGTGTATGATCTTTCAAAATGTACAGTACCATCAAGTTTAATTATTTGGATCATGGTTGCAATTTTCGAAATGCAAGTGTGTTTTTCTAAGTGATCAAATGTGCAGACTTTTTTTTTGTCTATGTTGTGTGGATGATTAATCACAACAATTACACTATGTTTACATTGACATATGTTCGTAAACTTTTTGTTTCTTTTGTTCAATTGGAGTAGTTTTTGGCAAATCTTATGGATTGCTGATGAAAAAAAAGGAAAATTCCAAACTGAACACCCGCACTATCATATATGTATGTGTATTTAAAAAACAATTATACTTATTTATAGAGATGTGTGTTGCAGGTGCACACTAACTATGATATCCCATGCATGAAGAGGTGAACCATTTTCACAGAACTAGATAATGTTGTTCAATACCACGTCTTTTCATTGTTGATTCAAAGTAGGATTGCATTGTAATTTCCTTTTCAATCAATTGTACTATTTTTCTGTGCTTTCTGGATTTTAACGGACGAGTGTATGTAAATCTTAAGTTGCACGCTTACATTGGTGGGCCATGAGGCCTATCTCGGTGGCTCGGTGAAAATATATATATATACATAAACATCAACTCGGTTGAAAGTAAATAAAATTTCAAAGGTATATGCTATTATATTTTAGAGACGTGCGTTGCACGCGCACGCTTACTAGTAATTGAAAGTTCTCTAATTATGAAATGGGTTGAGCAATTTATTTTTTTAAGGTCCTCTTCTTGTCTGGTAAATGTGCCCTTGTGAGCCCCCAAAATATACTTAGTTCATAGCCAATAACCTAGTTGGTGCTATATATTTGACCTGTGACTAAGAAAAGAATAGCAAATAGCTCAATAGGTAAATGGTGGTGGGCAATATCAGTCAGCCATAGACCACCAGTTACTGAAATGTAGCCCTCCTAAAATGTAATCCCACCGCTCATGATTAAGCAGTTTCTGGATTCTTTGGGTCCCTCCCTTGTTCAAAAAATGCATTTACATTAAAGGATATTTCTATATTTTTTTGCAAATAATCTTGTAAACCCTAGGTCTGGGCTCTATAGCAAACTCATGAATCACTTACGGCAGAATTAGGGCACCGATGTGCATTTTCAAATTACTAGGACAAATTTGGCACACTTTACAGTGGAATTAGGGCACCGATGTGCATTTTAAAATTATTAGGACAAACTTGACACACTTGCAGTAGATTGGCATTTTCAAATTAATTGGACTAATTTGGCACCCTTGTAAATTAGCATTACCAATTAATAGGACTACCTGGCACCCTTGCAGATAGAATTAAACCTCCTATGCATTTCATGAAAATATGACCACACAACATAGTAGTACATTGACATTCCCAAAAAGATCCATAGAACGCAAGACAAATGTCATCTGCTAAGCAATCAACAAACTAACATAGAAATAACTCACTAAACCAGGTCCAACTACATCAGTTGAGCCGAGATACACCAGAACCAGGCCTTGATACATCTAAAACAGATCATATTACTAAGTTCATACTCATTCTTGCAACATCACGGTGAGCTGAAGCCTGTGCAGACGAAATTAAAACCTGTGGAAAAAAGGGAAAGCACAATGAATTCAGAAGTTCTTTGCATGACAAGAATGGAAATTTCGCTACTCAGCAAAGGACACCCAGATGCAGGTAAATTTACTTCAGTGATAAGAACTTCACTTGGAACAACATGTAAGTTTATCCAACTATTGTCTATTGCCAAGTCCAACATGCGTTACTAAAATAAGATAATTAAAAACATACTACTCCCTCCGATCCATAATAAGTATCGGGTTTAAGTTCAATTTAGATAATTATGGATCGGGGGGAGTAGCTTATTTGACAAAAAACATTTTTTAATATGGAAGTTCTGAGTATGAAATAAAGGTCACATACACAAGATATTAATTAAAGGATGACGGCAGATAAATATGTAACACAGACAAGGGGAAAGCATACTTCATATGAGAATCAGATCTAACCATGTATGTCTGTACGAACAAGATCAGAACCAGAGCAGAGAGACAAATTCAATCAAAATGAGCTGAATAAAGAATGATATTTTTGGGATGCTTGCAATAATATAAACTGGATAGCCTTCACAACAATGTCAGTAGCACCAGTAAGATGAAGCACATACTTATATTGTTATACACACACTCGATGTAAAACGTGATGTCGGATTGTGCAGACATTGTAACTTAATCCAAAGGACCTGACATTTAGGTGCATGTATGTAGTTATCCTTTCCATTCAATCAATATGACAGGTTTATACCTTTTTTCCCATTAAATGTGAAAATTAGGAAATTATTAGTCTTTTAATTAGTTTGAGTTTTTATATCTGCATATATCATCTAAGTCAAGGGAAAAAAAAAAGACATGTACGCACCACTTCTAGTGAAAACTGCCCTAGAACAGGTCAATGGATGATTTGATCGGTTCTATTAGTTCAGGACCGTATTTCAAATACTTTCTGAGTTGGAGGTTGAAAAAGACCTCACACAATTGTTGAGTTGAATAGACTTTTCCTTTACAAACTACATAAAGGATAATTGGCACCAAATAAATTACTAGGATTGTTACTTTGCAGTTTATAATTATGTATGGTAACGAGGTGGATATTATTTCAAGTTGTATTGTCAAATTCAAAGAGATAAATTCTTCCCATTTATTCATTATAGTATTAATTACATATACAAATTATGAATTACATTAGTCCATGACAGTGTAAAATTGGAATAGCTTGAGGCCTCAAGTCACCAAGATAAGGATTAGGGAGTGATTGGATACAACTGAATGGTTGAACGACTTGCAAGACTATTTTCCTATTACTAACTAGCATGGATGTGTATGTGCTATATCCTATAGTTCCAACTGATTGGAAACTGCGGGGAATTTCTACCCTTTTTTTTCACTTCACAGAAAACACATTTCTACACTGAATAGTTTTTCTATAGTTTTTAGAGTTCTTTGATACTCCCTCCGGTTCATATTAATTGACTCTAATATGGATGTATCTAGACACATTTTGGTTCTAGATACATTCATGTTGAAGTCAATTAATATGAATTGGAGGGAGTATAATTTTCGAACACATATAAGAAAATACATAAGCATAACAAGGATGAAGAGTCAAGAAGTTAACGTACAGCCAGATGATTTATTTGTTTGCCGGATATTAATTTTCTCAAGAGGTATGCCACAGGTGCATAATGACTTCATAATGTTGTGAACTCTCTCATCAACCTCTTCACATGTGACTTCAACTATCTTTAGGTTTTCTGATGCAAATGAGTGCTCCAATAAATTGTAAGTTGCTTTCACTGGTTTTATATAATCAGGTGCCTGTACCAAGCAAAAATTTATTAAAAGATATTCATTGGATGGCCAGTTGATAACTTCAATATATAGCATATGTAATAGGTGAGAGCAAATACCTTCGAAAGCTGGAGAGAGAGATTCTCTAGAACCGGAGTGTGTTGGAGAATACAAATTAGTGCACTGTGGCCACCAGACACACACCACTCATTGAGTGATAAAGTCTTCAGTTTACTAAATCTAGGGCATCGTCTCAAATCCCTTTCGAGGATAATCTATGAAGTTTATAAAGCAACAGCAACACTATTACTTTTCAAAAGTATAATACACAACAAAATAGAAGTGAATAGTAATTGCTGCCCAAATTTCGGCAGGGTGCTCCAAGCAATGGAAGATAGCTCAATAGGTGATGCTAGTAGATCTCTTATTTAGAAAGGAACAATTGCTGATTTGATTTGCATTTTTACCATATTGAATGCAATCCGACAAAAACTACAATTGCCCATGATATATTGGCGATTTTTTTATGTAATAGGTTTACTGTATACATAAACTTCATAAATTTCTCTGTATGGATCGTATCAACTAGATCCCAACTGGTGATATATTGATATAATATAATAGATGCAACCCATTTATGTTTCAACTTACAAACTTTTAGAGGATTGCAAAAAAAAGAAGAACATTAGGAGTAAAGACAGGAGTAAATGTAGAAGTACCAATTCCATTTCAGCAATCAACTTGAGATCTGTAGCAGCTGACAGACCTTTGAGAAACACACAACCTTCTTTGCTGTCATCATAGCCGTAACAACACTCGCAAGAAGCATCATAACAAACCTTGGGCTCACCAGCAATAGCTCTGTTGCAACACTCACAAGAAGTGTCACCACAAGCCTCATTTGCAATCATTGCACTTATAGCACGAGTTTCCGAACAAGCAGAAGTAAATCTAACTGTTTTTTTTTCGAGAATACGTCCTGGAAGACGTATCAATCACATAGAAGAAGAGGCCGACGGCCGATACAACTCCACACACACCCAAGACGATACATAGCCAAGCGGCTTACAACACCCCGCTACAAACGACCCGAAGAGAACGACCCGCCCCCAAAATCCTACCAAAAGAGGTGAGGAGATGGAGCACGGAGCCACCGAACCGCGTCACGAACCAAGCGAGATACCACCATAGCACGACCGCGACTCCAAGGCAGCCCGGACCAACGTACCTCCCCTCATGAGCCTAGAAGAGTCGGCGAGGAGAAGGCAGGATCCTTCGGACTTGGAGAAGCAGCTGACCAGGTTGCATCCACCACGTCGTACATAGCGCCTCGAAGCCCCAAGCCCTGGCCAGCAGCCAACACCGGCAGCGCATCGCAATGTCCAGCCTCCAGTAACACATCGGCCTCTCCCCAAGTAGCCTCGACAACGTCTTCAAGAAGAGAACGACGCCATGGCGCCGCCGCCGCCTTGCCCGATGGACTGGACATAGGGTTTCCCCTGGCACCAGAGGAGAGGGAAGGCACAGTTGGGACCAAAGATCACGCCTTCAGGAAGGAAGCGGCGCCCTCGGGCGTCGCCGTGATCCGCACCGGAAGCACCGGGCAGGGCTTTCACCCTGGTCCTTCACCGTACCCCCGATGCCGCGCGGCGAATCGGAGACGATGGACGTAGATGCAGATGCTGGCTTGGACCGCCACCAGAAAGGCAAGAAGCCACACCGGCCTCACCGTCGCCGAAGAGGAGTGCCGGCCACCACCGGCCTCACCGGCGGCCATCAAGAGCTCGAGGTAGGAAGCCACCCTTGCCGGCCAACCACCACTGCAGCTGCACCCACGCAGCACGCCGGAGACAGAGCTCCTCGCGCCGCCACCACGCCCCGAAGCCGCGGCCCGTGCCGGCCCGCACAGGCCCAGATCGAGCCCGGCCGCCACGCACCACCACAGCCACCACGCGCAGCTGCAGCGGCCACCACCGCCGCCTCCATGTGCGAGAGGACGCCCGACGCGGCTCGCCGGCCGCCGCCGCGCCAGGCCCCGCCGACCTCCGCCGAGATGCACCGCCGCCATGGATCGGCGCCGCCCCGCACGGCCCGCCACGCGCCGGGTAAGGGAAGGCCCGCCGCCGCCGGCACCGCGCGGGCTTTGCCCGGCGGCACACGCTGGCGGCGGCAGGGGAGGGAGGGGAGAGGGGGAGCGGGTGGGCGGCGCTAGGGTTTTCTCCCCTTGGGCCGCCGCGGGGGACGACCAGGGGAGAGGGGAGGATGTGCACATTACACTTACATAGTCCCTTTTGAGTAAATCTAACTGTTGCTGTTACTAATGCTGGCATGTCTTCAAGAAAAGGAGTTTTACCACCGGCATCAGTTAGTTGAAGTGAAGTGAGACTCGGAACAGAAATACGTACCCGTCCCTCATAAAACCTGCATTTCTCAATGCTCAGACGTTTGAGGGAACGGGAAAAGATCTCTTCAACGAGAAAGAAGCACTTAGTCATCTTCAACTCCTCCAAGGACGGGCAGCTCGAGAAACAAAGGAGCTTTTTATTTATGTGCACGTTAACAAGCTCCAGGTTGGTCAAGTTCTGAGATACTAGAGGCAGAAGATCCAGGTGGAAACAATAAAGGCCACCACCCAAAGCAACACTGAGCAAACGGACTTGGCACAGCAAGGCATACCGAATCCACAGGTTCACGCAGTGCATGTCGCCTCTTGAGGCTTTACTAAAGTTGAATAGGCAGGCATCCAGAGACAAGCGGTCGCGGAGGACTAGCAGATAGTCCATGAACTCACGGAACTCCTTGGCGGGGCTACGTCCGGTGAGACGAAGCACGGGAATGGACTTCCAGAGGTAGCGCCAGCGCCGGGCGAGCACGCACGACCGCACGGCTTCCCGCGCCTGCAAGAAGGACAGCACGTGCTGCAGCATCGCATCCGGCAGGGCGCTGATGCGGTCGGCGCCACCCGCTCTTGATGCCTTGCTGCTCTTCGGCATTCCGTCGAACAGCCTGCGAGCGGTAAATCCGGAGGAGCAAGAAACATAAGATTCATCACTCGCACAAACAGAGATGCGGAGGTAAGGGGAGGGAGGGGTACGGGGTGATTGAGAGCGTCGGCCCAGCTGTTTTGCCGCCGCTGGAGCGGAGAGAGGATTTAGGGCCCGGGCGGCGGGCGGCGGGCGGCGGGCGGCGGGCGGTGGAGCACCGTTGAGGAGCCGCCGTTGGCAACGCGCGCAGTGATAAAACCCTAGATGAACACTGTTGGAAGATGAAATGGGGCGAAGAGCGCACTAGGCGCGTGTTTGCTTCGTGGCTTGAGGCCCACGCCACGGATAGCATGATTTTCGTGATTTTAGTTTCCTTTTCTATAGATTTCCGTTTTTTTGTTGCGTGGTGGCATTTGCCTTTATTTATCCGCCCTACTATTTTTTTTTATAAGTCAGGTTATATATAAAAATTAAACGGAATAGCGGGATTTGAACACATGATATTAGGTTGAAACGGTGCAATTCCTAACGTGGACTAACCATTGTTTTGAGAGTGCATTTGTGAATAAAAATAGAATACTTTCTTTTTTTCTCCAGTAGTATTACAATAATTTAATTGATACAAACTTTTTCATTTTTCTTTCCTCAATTCCCTTTTGTTCTATTTTCCTTTTTACAATTCCCTTTCTGCAATTCACTTTTTTGTAATAATTCTATTTTTTCCTTGTTCATGTTATTTGTATTAAAATTCATATTATTTAGATTGTATTATTTTTTAATTTCCTTTTTTGACTAGTAGATTTATGGGGGAAACAACGGGTGGGAAAACACTTGCAACTCAAATAAACTACCACGTGCAACTTAAATAAACAACTACTTTCCACTCAAATTAAGTACCATTTTTATCATGCTTGTTAACTTTGATAAATTAGCTTTTCGGGGCGATAACTTTTCATATTTACCGTTCATAAATAATGGGTAGAGCGGTTGATAAACTGTGAGCTAAAAAATATTCCAATAATATTCTAAATTAAATTACTTTTTTGGGTAGATAACTTTTCACATTTGTCGTTGATAAATAACAGGCGGAGGGGTTGATAAATTATGAGCTAAAAAATTTCTATAATATTTTATATGAAATTAACTTTTCGGATTGATAACTCTTCATATTTTCCATTGCTAAATAACGAACAAAGGGGTTGATAAATTATGAGCTAAAAATATTCCCAAAAGTATTCTAAATAAAATTAGTTTTTTAGGTCACATTTTTTCACATTTACCGTTGATAAATAATGGACGGAGCTGTTGATAAATTGTGAGCTAAAAATGTTTCCATAATATTCTAAATTAAATTAGTTTTCTGGGTCCATATATAATTTTTCAATTTATTGTTGATAAATAACGGGCAAAGGGGTTGATAAATTGTGAGCTAAAATATTTTAAATGAAATTAACTTTTCGGGTTGATAACTCTTCACATTTACCATTGCTAAATAACGAACAGAGGGATAAATTATGAGCTAAAAATGTTCCCAAAAGTATTGTAAATAAAATTGACTTTTCAGATCGATAACTTTTCACATTTACCGTTGGTAAATAATGGGCGGACCGGTTGATAAATTGTGAGCTAAAAATCTTCCTATAATCTTCTAAATTAAATTAGTTTTTTGGGTAAATAACTTTTCACATTTAACGTTGGTAAATAATGGTCAGAGGGTTTGATAAATTTGAGAGTTAAAAATGTCTCAAAGATATTCTAAATAAAATTAGCTTTTTGGGTCGATCTGTATTTACCGTTGATAAATAAGTGGAAGAGGGTTTGATAAATTGTAAGCTTTGTAAAACAGTTTTAAATTCCGCACGCACTAGGTTTATCGTTGAAAAATCATAGTATTGCCAACACGCGGAGAAGAGAAGGAAATGTAGACCAAAATAGAATTGCCGACCATTCCTTGACTACAGTTTTTTGAGGTCATGCATGAGGCTGGGATCAAGAAGACAGCAGGGCAAAGTAGTGTCGTCTTATACAGCACCGCCATTCCTTGACTACAGTTTTTTTGATGCAAATATTGCTCTTCTGGTGCTACCAGTTGTTTCTGATGACTCGCCCCTCTAGAAGAAAATTATCCATAAGAGTAATCATACTCAACCTCATAACAATTATTTGATGCACTGAAGAATCAGACTTTTTATTCAGTGAATCTGATGCTTGAAAGCTCAAGTTAGTCCGCTCCACCATTGGTATAATAACTCTCAACAATTTTAGGTAAGATCCATTCACCGTCTATATCTATTAACCTTCCTTCAAGTATGCACTTTTTGTCGTACATCAATAGCTCAGATAAACCAAAGTTCAAGTACATTCTGTTAATATTGTCTTCGAATTTTAAAGAGTGGGTTCAACTTTTATTCTCTATTTGTATTATTTCTAATAACTTTCACCTCATTTAAAATTTCTTGCCACATTTTACGGCCTGTTTGTCACACCAAGTCACATTTAACCTCATTAAAGATTTTCCAGATTCTAACTAGTTGGGTCCTCATGCTAGGTACATGTCACCAATGAGTTGACGCCAAATTGAAACTGTAAATAGTTTGTGTGTTTTACATGGCACTTGACCTGCCCTAGGCGCACCTAACCCATCACAATTGAATCTCACCAAGAGAAATTAATGGTGGCGTGTCAGGTGTTATGTAGGAAACGCCAGCAATTTAGTACCTGCTATTTGGTGTTGAGTCATCAATCGCATGTACCAGGCATGTTGGCCCAACTTGTCACAATAGAGGGGAAATCATAAATATGGTAAAATGTGAGACACTGATAACCAAGGGATAAAATGAGGCAAGAAATTTTAAATGGATTAAAACCTATCTATAATTAATGGGTAAAAGGTTTAACTCACCCTTTTTTTAATTATGATTCTGTTTAGAGTTACATCGACTGTTCAACATAGATTCTTTATAATGACCTGTATAATCAGAAACATGAAAATTCTATCAACCATTGGCTGTATTTTTCAATTTCCATTTACCATAAAGTTCCGAAATGAGATCAATACTGCTCGTCCAGTGCCATGCTGGTGCTAAGTTTCTGGTGCATACCTTTTATGTTTAGCTTCTCTTCGGCATCTTATATGTTAGTATAGTTCAGAATTGCATATCTAGATTGCACCATTTTTATATGACAGTGGTAGAAGTGCCAGATTTGTGCTGCATTTGAAAATACATTATATGTGCTATAAGCCTGCAGTTTTCAGAGTCCCAGTTTGTAGGCTTTCGTCTATTCCTTTTGAGCTCACTTATCGAATTCCTTGTTCTTGATTGCCTTGGTCTTTTGCTGCCATATATTTGTGCCTTGATTTTCTCAAATGTGTAGTCCTTTGCCTTCATCTCCTGCTGTTGCATATGTCATGTCTTGACTTTCTCAAATGTATAATATTTTAACAATTTTTTAGCAGTTGCATGAGCATCAGTGCAAGTTTAGAACACATCCATCAATGTAAAAAATAAAATTGACTGAAGACTTGTTTGATCCTAGAGTTTAGAATGCTTCCAAATTAAAGTCCCTACTTAAAACCTTGGCAGATTTTTAAAATTATATGCACTGTATGCTTGGACTGTCAGACTGTTACACAATGTGGCTAGCTACGTCAGTAATGCCACATTGTTATAATAACCTTCCAATATTGGGTGTGGCTGGTGCTTGAATTGAAAATGACAAATCTCAAGGCAAGATTATTTTAAGATTATGTGTGCCCCTTGGCAAAGTGGTGTTTTGGGCAGTTTAAAGTAACACAGTTATTTAAACAGGCTGCATTTGAGCATTGGAAGATTAGTGCTACCGGCACTGTGTTTTAAAATTACTAGATTTAGATGTGCGCCTTGGCGCACGACCCCGTGAAATTTGCGTTGATTTACATTTTATAAAACAACGATAGAAATAAGTTCAAAAAATCGTTATACATTTTGTACTGGTTTATTTTCAAGCGCATCAAAAGAACAAAGTTTAAATGATCTGTAGACAGACCCTGAGAGGTAATTTTAGATATTTGTTAACTCACGCAAGCTTACTAACTAACAAAAAATATGACATAGCCACGCGGATCAGAAAATATCATGTAAATTTTACGATAGAACCAAAGGCATGCAAACAAAAGTTAGTTTGCATACAGATGCAAAGGAAACATGAAAATATGAGTAGCTACTCGTGAGCCAGTTTGAAACATAACATATAGCGATAAATAGTGCACACAGTAGGGGTAGAAGTCTTTTTTTAGTTTTGTGGGTGGGGTAGAAGTTATATGCAAAGAAATACGGCACCAAAGGTAACCAACACAATATAGATGCAGCTCATCACAAGTGCACTCCTTGGCGCACGATCTCATGATCGATCCCATGACTTCACATCAGTTTTTATTTTATAAAACACTAAAAAATGCAGGACACCAATAATTTTCTTATATCTAGGTCTTATATTAGGATAAAAGAGTATATTAAAGTTAGCATTAATGTATCATAAAACGGTGGCAAGCTATTTTTGGCTAGGTCATAATCTCCTTTATCCATGAAGAATTCTATAGCATAAACTGAGCCTGCTTTTAACACATCCTTGAAATGGTTAGATAGTTGCATTCACCATAACTAAAGAATGTGCAGTTTGGTCCACCGATGTAGTTGCCATCTTTGACAAGTAATCACCCCGCAGCAGATGTAGCACCTTCAACAGAAACCTAGAGCGCTGAAAGGTGCCCTTTTTCTCCTGGGGAAAGAAGATAAATGTTTGTATGCTGTTCGACGATGAATGCACAGAAGGCTAATGCAGCGCTGGTATGTATATGGAGGCTGAATATTAGCTGACTGATATACAGATTCCTTGATGTGCTCAGCAACAAAGATGCACTTGGCCTTCCTGGTCCCGCTCAACACAAATATCCACTTGCACATGAACTCGCCATCCTCGATAACCACCCCGCAGACCTCTATTTCTGCAAGCACAAAACAAATCCAGTTTTGTTCATTAGTCCTCCTAAACTCTCATGGACTTGCACAGTACTCCGGCAACCTAAGTTGTTTGCAAACACTTACCAAACCATAAAATTTGTTTTCCAAAAATGCAGGCAGCATAAAAGAATAGACACACATCCAATCTTTGTTTCACAATAACAAACAGTAAAGAGATAACTGAAAAGAAAAGAACAATGGTTGACTTTGAGAGAAAACGACCATTGTCAGGCAAAATATGTGTTGGACAAAATCACAAAACAAAATATAGTGAGATACTTGCAACCAAACCAAATAAAAATCATGTCGAATTAAGTAAAGCCAAGGACTTCACTGGAAAGGTACTAACTGAGTGCGGAGGAATCAAAGATTGCAGATAATGCCAAGGAGGGTAGTATGTCAGGGTTACTTCAAAGCATCCTCCGCCAGCGTGCTTGTTGTCGTACCTGGGACATGGAAGACCCAGCTTCTTTAGCATGGCTTCCAGAAGCTCATCTGTTGGAATCTTTACAGTCTCCATGGAAGCTGTTATAGACATACAAATATTATTTGATCATGAAGTAGAACGGCGAAAGAAGGTAGAGCAACATGAAGTTAGGAGTATGTATATGAATAAGTACTCTAAGAACTACAGAACACATGTTAAGAAGTTTATGATTGAAATGGATTGAAGTAAAAGATAAAAGAAGATGAGTTAAGTATTGTCCAGCAGCATGCTGACTTGTATACCATATGCTTTTATCAGCTATATAGTTTTGTAGGACGCAGACTTCGGATATATTAAATCGGTACAAATCGGTACAAATCAGTGCTATGATGTTACTATGATGCAATTGAATATTTACCTGCAGCTTACTTTTGTTTCTAGTTTCTGGAAATGCTTAGATAAGTGTTCAAGAGTGTGAGTTGAAATTGGTTGCTACATTGCTGGACTATATTTAGCGTAAAAAGCGCCAGGAATGTTTCGAGGATGATAAGCAAGCAAGCGATGAACAGAATCTGACCTGCGAAGGTTTCCGCGAAGCTCGATGAAGGCCTCCGCGTCTTGCGCGGAAGAATTGGCCTGATGAAGCAGCACCTGAAACAGCAGATGACAGTAAAATTAAGAGAAGGCGCTAAAAAGTAATAATATGATGAATATATAGGCATATTGATCTTCATAAATCACAAATAACAGAGTCCAAGTTACACGGCAGAACTAACAAAAGGAGCAAAGTTTAGCGAGATTTTAAAGGATTAACGGATACTTCAAGTGTAAATACAGAGTTCAGATTCAGATTGGAGTTTCACACTTGTTTGAACAACAACAAAGTACAAAGATGAGTAATATGACATAAGCAATTAATAATGAAAGCTAAAGTAAACTTGTGTGCAGGAAACCATTATGTAAATTTCTATTTCGAATTTTGAAATGCATCTTTCGAATTGCTTATTCCGATTGTACTGAATTATAAATCATGTAGCGTACAATCCTTATTACTCGCTATTCCGCCACGAAGAAAATATGCATTTCAACCTCTCCATATAGTAATATGTACACACTGTGTTACGATCTCTAGCGCATTATATAGCTTCTGATATTTTATTGGGTCAGAATTCAGGAGAATTCAGGAGGCGGCAGAAGGTACATGTCGCCTACTCAGTCCGTCTTCGCCATGGCCTTGATGGTGTCGTCAGCAAGCAAGTTACAGCGGAGATTCACCTCTATGAAAAACAACGTTCAACAAAGCTTCTAAGCATTCAATAGCTACACTTCTAGCTAGGGCGAGCAGAACTTGGTAGCAAAACTGGAATATTGAACAATTTAAGAGCTAGCAGCTCACGTACGTGTTCTTGATTGCTATTATTTCGTTCAATGAGCTTTTGAAGCAAAATCCAGCAACGTGACAATTTTCCATGCGAGGTATGTAGTGTAATAATTGACCAGCGATGGTGCAGTGGAATAGTCTTTTCAAGCTAAAAAATCCTCTTTTCTGGATACTGTACCCTTTTTAAATCAACCTGCAAAAGAAACATCAGTAACTTTCCATAGTTTAGTATCTTAAAATTGGTAGCAAAAACAAATTACGGTGGAAGAATTAAATACGCCTTGATAAGACTTTGATCAGGTCATCAGGATCACCTATGAGGCAGCCCTGATGATACCATTACTCGCGCCTGGTTGCTCTGCTTCCTTCCTGATCTGCATCTTCTGGCAGCACTGCTCAAAATAGCCTCTGAAAATTTCAACAAATTCAAATGTTGATGGGCCCCATATGGAAACCAATGACATAAAACCAAAATTTGAAAGAGAAGAGAACAAAGAACTCAAGACGAAAAGAAAAATCAGAAATAGAAAGAGGAGAAGAAAGGAATCATGAAAGAGAGAAATAGAATAAATGTAAAGAACATCACCTGAGCCAAAACGCTCTGTGCTGATGGGTGGCGTCCTCTGGCGGCAAGGGTGGAAGAAGCAAAGAGGACCAGTCAACCAGATAGTTGTGCTTCTGGCAGATGAGGACTTCGGGAACTGCAAGATCGAGTAGCATGTATTATAATAAAATGAAGTGACATTGGTATAGCTTGTAAAATAGAAGTAACCAAAAATCCATGTTTAACTTTATAAAGCATCATGAAAAATGAACGGACTGGACAGAAAATAAAATAGCAATCTAAGTTCAGTTGTTTTGGTGTGCATCCTAAACCTGGAAGAGGTGAGCTGTTTTGGTGATCAATTCACCTTATGCTATGTCATTATCAGTTGCCCTTAGTCACAATGATTGTTAGTTAAAAAGGGCTATGAAGGTACCGTACCGCCACAGGGGGAAAGCACTAAACTTTTTTAATGAAATTGCCAGAATAAAAATGGTACTAACCTAAGCAAATAAACACATAATGAAGAAAGCAGAGAACACGGAGACCATATGAACTCCATGACAGGAACATACACCTAAACAACATGACTTAGAAGAAACTATTAGTGCTAGATAATAACATTAGAGGTTACCTGAACATACAGACCAACAAGAAGTGTTGTAGTAAGATCAGCAACAGCTCCAATGCTCAACACAGTAACAAATCTCAACCTCTTAGCAGCAAAAGCCTCAGCCAAGGGAGCATCTTCACCAAGCAATGTATATGGTACCATTCCAGAAATCACCAGGCACACAAAAATGTATATAGTATGACACATACCAGAAGGCTACCTCTAGAAAATTTCGTTTCATTATCAGTAACGAATTTTTTTGCATGAGTCAAAAGAATACTTAGAACGGGTTATGATAACCAAAAGGAAGATCATTAAAGTGTAAGAAGAAAATGAAACATTAAGATAAAAAAGAATAATATTTAATGAGAATTGCTGAACACTTCAAAATTCTAAGAATCAAATGGATTATGGTGACAAAGGAGAAAACATCTACTGAAAATTTTGAGAAAATTTTCGAAATTCATCGAAGAAAATGAATTATGGTGACAAAAAATACCTAAAGGTGATAGTATGGGGAAATATTGAATTTAACAGTGGTCTTTTAGCTTTCTTGGCAAAATTAGCAACTGCATCAAATCCAACATAGGCAAAGAAGAGTACTGTGGATCCAGAGAACTATATGCATCACTACAGCAAGTCCAACACACACAAAATACAAGGAAATAGTCATCTGAGCACATCAAGACTGCATCATACTGAAATAGTTTGGGGAAAGTACCAATCAATGGGAATAATGCCTCAAATCACAAGAAATCCAAGAAACGACAATCAATCTTCATTGGCTAGTCTCCAATGAAAATCTGCAAATCCACCACTCTAATCTATGACAGGCTTGAAGACTACTGATGCAAGGAGGAGTAGGCCACAAGATTGAGTCGGTTACCTGTGCATACGACATGGTGACATGGAGTGATAATGCCACGCTGAAGGGGTCATGAGGGCGCGTATTTCCAACAGAGTAATCTGCAGTTGTAAATGGGATTAATCAAAATTCGATGACCTCCCTTGCAGGTACAACATTGAACATGTATAATTGATCTTCTTCACATAGTAGTAGTAGAAGTGATTACCTACAATTGTAACCTCTTGCAGCTGCTGCGCATTACCAATCTATACAAAACTAAAAAGCACCAAATTACACAATAAGAAACTGGGCACTGATAAGAGCATGAGCGTCATAAGTATCACTACAGTTTTTAAGGTTTTAAACTGTGGGCTTAACACGTCATTTGGATATGGAATTTTCTAAAGATTAGTTAAATCAAAGTTGAAGACAATACAAAATATAAGTTTCATTAGAATTGATAGTGATGAAAAGGCAAAGGGTATACCATGCAGCAACATTCTGATGTAAAAGATCTTGAATTTTTTATGCTTCCTTAATTTCTGAATTTCTTCAAGCTTGGTACAGAAGCTGCATGTAGCATTTGCATCCCGGTTCTCTCATACCTGCACGTTCAGCAAATGATAAATCTAAAATGTGTAGCTTAGAGTTTTTGATCCAGAACTTTGACAATATGAAATATCATTTTGTTTTCACCCAAAAGGAATCTACCAACGAAGCAATAAAATGTATGAAGTTCTCTCTAATGTACAGACAAGAAAAATAGGCAAAATGGAATATTTACCATGCATTGATGTAGCATGCTACATATTAGGCCTTGAAGTGCTGCCACACAGAGAACATATCCATAAAATGGACCTCATAGCTCTGATGAGAAGAAATCCAACACAAGATAGCCGTTGATTGTATTTAGTACTGCATCTATTGTCCATGTTACAGCCTGCACAGAAATATGATGAAATTAGCGCAACGTCTGCAACAACAATACCCACTTGATGAGAAGGTTCACCGCAAGATATGACTATACCATACGCGAGCAAAATTATGGAACTGAATAAGAAACTAAACTTGTTTACCTTTCTATAGGCACAATATAGGTGTATAGAAGTGCTAACCAAAACATAAATTTGTTGACCAAACAACTCAGTTTTGATTGTGTATCTCAATTCAACCAAGAATCAGAAGACAATGAAACAAAATATAACAGGAATCTTCTTGGAATTTTGTCAAACACCTTGAATGCATATGTGCATATAATCTGCTCAAACATATATGATTCAGAGAGAGAGAGAGAGAGAGAGAGAGGAGGAGCAGGAGGAGGATGAAGAGCAGACCCTAGACACCTGCAGACGTGACATCTCCTGCCACTGTAGGCCGCCATGGTAGCCTAATAGGAGAGCTTGGAGGCAACGACCAAGGGTCACCGAGGATAGCGGAGGAGGGCTCGGTGGCAGAGCTTCGACCGCTGATCCCTCGCGTGCTACTCCAGGGCCGGCCAGCCGCCGCTGTTCCGCGGCCAGCGAGCGCAGGCGCCGCCGCTCTTCCGCCTCCGCGTCTCCGGCGGGCTTCTTGGCCATCCCGCTGCGCCTGCTATAGGGGAGGTGGAGGGGACGCGAGAGTTGATTGGGGGTGGAGGGAGGAGACGAGTCCGCCGCCGCCCTTCCGTGGCCAGCGAGCGCAGGCGCAGGCGCCGACAAGGGAAGGGAGCGCGGGTGTCTCGGAGGATGCTAGGTTTTCACTGTGGGCTGCTCATTTTATATGGGCCTGGTGAAAAAAGATCAACGGACGAAATCTGCTGGAAGGCTCCATCGGATGGCTCAGAATCCAAACGAACGTGGTGGCTCCGTGGGGGGGCATCATATATACCCCTGGATGGCACTTATGTACTTCAAAGCATGACTGCTTGTATTATTGTTCTTATTTTTTCCAACAAGGTATTTACATCTCCTCAGCTTTGTAAGGCTAGACTTTGATAATACTATGATTCACGATCAACGGAAAATGGAACTAACATTTCTGTCACAAGTTCGCCATTCACCTCTCAACATTGTGGTTTATGCAATGTGGTATAGTTAATTGTAGAGATAATTATATGGGAGTGTGGTTTAATATTGTCATAATTTCGTAAGACATATTTCTACACTACCTGAGCATTCGAATAAAAAATTCGAATTATGCAATATTTGTAATCGAGAAATAAAAAATAGTCGTGGTAATATCCGAATCTGAACAATCATTAAAATGAATGTGGTAAATATCTACTCCCTCCGATCCTAAAAAAGTTTCCGGCAGTTAATACAATTTACGTTTTACAATTAGATCCTTCGAAAATCACAAAAATACGTTGGTTGATCTGCTCATTGCTCAGCGGATAGAATCTTGCTCAGGCAACCGTGCTCTGGCAACCAGGAGGGCAGCACCAGCCCAACCCGCCCTCGCCTTGCGCTGCCGAAACCGGTGGTCCACCCCGTGGTCACGGCTCCTCCTGCAGCGGTGCCGGCCTACGACCTTGGCCAGGTCCATATCGAGGCAGAGGCGGTGGCCCAACGAAGATGCAGCGCCGGCCGTGCCGGCCGCGTCGTCGCCTCCATCGCCCTTGCCGGAGGGCCGGCAACCCTTGCGCCTCTTCTCTTCGACGGTGGTGACGTGCCGCCCCAGCATCCGCTCGGGCGCGTGGTCGCCCGCTACTCTCGGCCACGCCCCCGGCGCTGCAGGCTCCGACGACCCATCCTCCTCCACGGGGGAGCCATCCTCCGCCTCTGGTCAGCGACATCGGGCACTAAATTGGAGGCAGCCACCGGGATCCATGGGGAGGCGGCGGAATCGGGGATAGGATTGGGGGTTTCTATCCCTAACCGCACCCCTCTCCTCTTGTCCTCTGTGTGTGGCTGCGGGTTGAAGACGATAGGTGCGCTGGAGTGCGGGTTGACGAGCAAATAAACACGATGGCTTTTTTTGCAAAATGTACCATCCGAGACAGTTTTTTCGGATATGAGGGAGTAGATTTTTTATAAATACAAAAAAATGTGGTATTAGATTTTGAACCAAATGTAGATATGGAAATGGATATATATGTATCCAAATAAAATCATGTAGCCTATTTAGATAATTATATCCGGGTATGCCAATTATTCAACCAAAAATACTAACATAGTGGTCAAATTTATATTTTTCTATGATTAAACATGAAACTATTGTGTATTATATCATTTCATATATAATTGACTCAAGACTATTATTTTGTTGTCCTTATCATTCCATATTGATAAAACATCCGATCCATGTTCATATTCGAGCAACATTCACCCACATTCGTATTCGACAACATCCATATCTGTTTTTTAAAATATGAAACTGAATATGAGAAGGGAACTATCTGATCCGTTTCCACGTCCAACAGGGAGGCATGCCCGTGAGGGGGCAGTAAGCCAGTCTTAGTGTTGATAAGGGAGATAGAGCTGAATACGGGAAGTAAGGGCCAGAGTGACGTCTTGATCATAATCTTTTTTTCGAAGAAAATTCACCGATCTATTCATCCATACTCCATAGTAGTACAAAGATCTCAAAAAGTAATAAAAATTTTAAAAAGGTATTTTATTAGACCACCTAGTTGTCAACTGTAGGCACTAGCAGGAGTTGAAGACGCGCCATCGTGCTCGCTCTTCCATCAGCTGAGCCGAGTAAAACTTGTTGTGGTAGGGCTTGTTGTAGGAAACGCCAGCAATTTAGTACCTGCAAGTTGGTGCTGAGTCATCAACACACAGGGATCATGAATTTTGTTGATATATGGATGAGGTCTTTTTTAGCCCAACTTATCACAATAGGGGGGAAATCATAAATATGGTAAAATGTGACACACTGATAACACACAGGGATAAAATGAGGCAAGACATTTTAAAAGGTTTAACTCACCCTATTTTTAAATTATGATTCTGTTTAGAGTTACATTGACTGTTCAACGTAGGTTCTTTGTAATGGCCTGTATAACCAGAAACATGAAAATTCTATCAACCATTGGCTGTATTTTTCAATTTCCATTTACCATAAAGTTCCGAAATGAGACCAATACTGCCCGTCCAGTGCCATGCTGGTGCTTAGTTTCTGGTTCATACCTCTTATGTTTAGCTTCACTTCAGCCTCTTATACTCCCTCTGTCATAAATAGATGCCGAAGATTTGTCTAAATTCGGATGTATCTATACACTAAATCGTGACTAGATACATTAAAATTTAGATAAACTTTAGGCATCTATTTATGGACAGAGGTAGTATGTTAGTATAGTTTCAGAATTGCATATCTAGATTGCACCATTTTTATATTTATTTATTTTATAGAAAGACAACAATAAATGCATGCATTTTTTCACCCTAGCCCCACCACGGATCATGAATTTTGTTGATATATGGATGAGGTCTTTTTTTGGGCATAATTGGTTATTTTTATGCAACAACTAGAGTTGTGATTGTAGCCGAGTGGTATGCACAGTTGTGTTTTACTATAACGTATTTTTTTTGTGAATATGTTTTACTATAACGTAGAAAAGCCTAGTTGCTGCAAATACCATTCTAGAGTTTGGCCCAAGAGGGACGAATAGCCCAAAAGGCGGCCCATATGATGCAATCAAATAGAGTCGTGAGGGGGGGGGGTTAGGGTTCCCTCTGTGCAGCCGCTTTTCCTTTTCTCCCTCCTATCATTTCTGGGATTCACCACTCTAGATCTTGCAAGAAATCTATGTCGTAGTCACAGTGGAAGTACATGATCCTTGTCTCCCTGAGGAAGTTGGGCATTTCGCTTCATACGCCTAACAAGGCACCACTACACCTATTTGAAACATTGATAGGTCACTGTTTGCTCATTATTTTTCTATGCCTCCTATTTTCTCTTATAATTTCATTTTTTTTCTATGGTTGATGTATTGATACTTCTCAACATTATTACAATGGTTTTTTCGGCCTTCCGTTCTACTATACTTTCTAACACCTTCTATCTGCATGTTCAATTCGTTGAAGTTGTTCAATGAAGATTTATTTTGGTAGATCTATATTCATGTTAATGCATATATGTGTTCTATGTCTTACATGTTTGTAGATCTACACATATGCGGTGTACGTAGCTATAAAACTGGCTAGTAACACATGATCAATTATTACCATGTGAAGATTTATTTTTGTTTTGGTACTGTGCATCCTAGAAATTTTTAATTAGCATCTATCCTTTTATCTAAAGTGAAATAATTGGGCTCCGTAATTTACATGATACTTATGATGCTTGTTACTGACACCACTAGATCCTAGATTGTCGTCCTCACCCGTCTTGATTTGGATTGGACATTAATTGGCGGGGTAAGACATACCATGATATTGGCTTTTGAGATATTTTCCATGTACAATAAGCTCTATTGCCATGGCTACAATGTGGTATCAACTAAAGACTGCGGTTTTATGAGCTCGAGGTACAATAGGACAAATACCATGACAAACTGGAAGTGATAATTGGTTAAAAATTGGCATGCATGTGTAAAGTAATAATCTAGATGGTTACCATTATAATGGAAGCAATGGAGACTAAGCGCAACACGACATTTGACATACTTACACATTTATAATTCTAAGATGACAAACATTATAGATATTTATAGTGGAATGGATCAGGAATAAGAAAATATTTTTCTGAGATTTTCTAGAAACGGGTAGTTGTAGTTTTTAGCTGGAAGGTTGTGGACAATTTTTTCCTAGGGTGAAAAGAACACAAAACTTACTCCAGTGTGTTACTTCTAATTGAGTACTCACATGATGGAAACAATTACTACTATTATCTATTAGAAATACTTAACATTATTTTCTTATCTGGCTCACATGAACAAGATATCATACCTCGATGTCCACCTATAAATCAATCAAAGTGAAGAACATAATCACGCCAGGAGATGTAATAATTTGCACACCTGTATTTCATAATATCTACCCTCAAAATCATCTAAGGCGTGGTCATATATCTATGAGTGAACATTTGTGCTGACAATGAAGATTAACCATTGAACAATACCAATACAACATGCATAAATAAAGTTACATTCAGGTCATTTGTTTTCATGACTTTGAGTGGCCTAAGTAATTGTTTCATTTTATTCTATGTTATCCTTTTATTTCAAGAGAGAGTGCTTATGTATGTAGATTTATGAGACATTTTAATGCTTCCATTGTGAAGTTGAAAATATTGACCACATATGTATCGATGATGACAAGAAATCTAGTTACTGGTGGAATTTGTTAGCATCTTACATAGTTATTATTATTATAATAAATATAAGTAATTCTAGTTTAATTATAATTCTCCTACTTTGCTCCATCTATCTATCATATCCTCAACATCCAGTGAAGCTTCTTGTTTACTTATGTAATGAGTTTTTCCTTGATAATAGCTTCTTGTTTACTTATGTAATTAGTTTTTCCTTGATAATTTGCCTTCCTTCACTACTTCAATTGATAACATGGTTATTTTGTTGGCCCAGTAGCATTGTCGCATGTTACCTATTCGACATGATGGCTGAAAGCAACAAGAAAAACAAACAAGAAGCGGAAAGTTGGGGTCTCAACATTCTGAACATCCCAAATGATGTCCTTGAGCACATATTGTCATTCTTGTCCTCACGTGAGGTTGTGAACACATGTCTTATTTCTAAGAATTGGCGCCACCAATGGAAATATGTTCCTACACTGCAGATATGTGATACTGTCGATAACTGCAATAAGTTTTTGTGCAATTTCTTGCTTGCCCGCCATCACAATCCAATAAATTTTTGCGATCTCCAGTATATTGATGAAGAAATTGAAAAAATGCATGTCATGAACACATGCATCTTCTATGTCATGAAAATGTGTCATGTTCAGGAGCTCAAAATTAGTTTGAGGTCTAACTTTGATTTCTTGAAGTTAAGAAATCAAGCTCACACCTCCAAACACTTGAGGATATTGGATCTCCATAAAGTTCACTTAAAATCTCGAACTGCTGATTTCTCAAGCTGGCCATCATTGGAGGATGTTGTTCTAATCAATTGCATACTTGACGCAAAGACAATCATGTCAGAATCACTAAAGCGTCTGACTGCTGTAGATTGTGAATTTGATGCAGGGGACTGATGGCGTGTATTTCACACGTTCGTTGGGCAACCCCAAGAGGAAGGTATGATGCGCACAGCAGCAAGTTTTCCCTCAGAAAGAAACCAAGGTTTATCGAACCAGGAGGAGCCAAGAAGCACGTTGAAGGTTGATGGCGGCGGGATGTAGTGCGGCGCAACACCAGGGATTCCGGCGCCAACGTGGAACCTGCACAACACAACCAAAGTACTTTGCCCCAACGAAACAGTGAGGTTGTCAATCTCACCGGCTTGCTATAACAAAGGATTAACCGTATTGTGTGGAAGATGATTGTTTGCAGAAAACAGTAGAACAAGTATTGCAGTAGATTGTATTTCAGTAAAGAGAATTGGACCGGGGTCCACAGTTCACTAGAGGTGTCTCTCCCATAAGACAAACAGCATGTTGGGTGAACAAATTACAGTTGGGCAATTGACAAATAAAGAGAGCATGACCATGCACATACATATCATGATGAGTATAGTGAGATTTAATTGGGCATTACGACAAAGTACATAGACCGTCATCCAACTGCATCTATGCCTAAAAAGTCCACCTTCAGGTTATCATCCGAACCCCTTCCAGTATTAAGTTGCTAACAACAGACAATTGCATTAAGTATGGTGCGTAATGTAACTAGTGACTACATCCTTGAACATAGCACTAATGTTTTATCCCTAGTGGCAACAAGACAACACAACCTTAGAACTTTCTCACATCGTCCTGGTGTCAATGCGAGGCATGAACCCACTATCGAGCATAAGTACTCCCTCTTGGAGTTACAAGCATCTACTTGGCCAGAGCATCTACTAGTAACGGAGAGCATGCAAGATCATAAACAACACATAGCATAACTTTGATAATCAACATAACAAGTATTCTCTATTCATCGGATCCCAACAAACGCAACATATAGAATTACAGATAGATGATCTTGATCATGTTAGGCAGCTCACAAGATCCGACAATGATAGCACAATGGGGAGAAGACAACCATCCACCTACCGCGAAGGCCCCATTGTCCAGGGGTAGACTACTCACACATCACAGCGGAGGCGACCATGGCGGCGTAGAGTCCTCCGGGAGATGATTCCCCTCTCCGGCAGGGTGCCGGAGGCGATCTCTGGATCCCCCGAGATGGGATCGGCGGCGGCGGCGTCTCCGGGAAGGTTTTCCGTATCGTGGTTCTCGATCGGGGGTTTCGTCACGGAGACTTTTTATAGGCGGAAGGGCAGGTCAAGAGGCGGCACGGGGGCCCCACACTACAGGCCGGCGCGGCCAAGGGGGCCGCGCCGCCCTATGGTGTGGCCCCTCCGTGGCCCCTCTTCGTCTCTCCTTCGGACTTCCGGAAGCTTCGTGAGAAAATAGGCCCCTGGCTTTGATTTCATCCAATTCCGAGAATATTTCCTTACTAGGATTTCTGAAACCAAAAACAGCAGTAAACAAAGAATCGGCACTTTGGCATCTTGTTAATAGGTTAGTTCCGTAAAAATGCACGAATATGACATAAAGTGTGCATAAAACATGTAGATAACATCAATAATGTGGCATGGAACATAAGAAATTATCGATACGTCGGAGACGTATCAGCATCCCCAAGCTTAGTTCTCGCTCGTCCCGAGCAGGTAAACGATAACACGTATAATTTCTGGAGTGACATGCCATCATAATCTTGATCATACTATTTGTAAAGCATATGTAGTGAATGCAGCGATCAAAACAATGTATATGACATGAGTAAACAAGTGAATCATATAGCAAAGACTTTTCATGAATAGCATTTCAAGACAAGCATCAATAAGTCTTGCATAAGAGTTAACTCATAAAGCAATAATTCAAAGTAGAGATATTGAAGCAACACAAAAGAAGATTAAGTTTCAGCGGTTGCTTTCAACTTGTAACATGTATATCTCATGGATATTGTCAACATAGAGTAATATAATAGATGCAATAAGCAAGTATGTAGGAATCAATGCACAGTTCACACAAGTGTTTGCTTCTTGAGGTGGAGAGAAATAGGTGAACTGACTCAACATTGAAAGTAAAAGAATAGTCCTCCATAGAGGAAAAGCATCGATTACTATATTTGTGCTAGAGCTTTAATTTTGAAAACATGAAACAATTTTGTCAACGGTAGTAATAAAGCATATGCATCATGTAAATTATATCTTATAAGTTGCAAGCCTCATGCATAGCGTACTAATAGTGCCCGCACCTTGTCCTAATTAGCTTGGACTACCGGGTCATCACAATGCATTGTTTTTACCAAGTGTCACAAAGGGGTACCTCTATGCCGCCTGTACAAAGGTCTAAGGAGAAAGCTCGCATTGGATTTCTCGCTATTGATTATTCTTCAACTTAGACATCCATACCGGGACAACATAGACAACAGATAATGGACTCCTCTTTTATGCATAAGCATATACCAACAATTAATAATTTTCTCATTTGAGATTTGAGGATTGTTGTCCAAAACTGAAACTTCCACCATGGAGCATGGCTTTAGTTAGCGGCCCGATGTTCTTCTCTAACATATGCATGCTTAACCATATGGTGGTAGATCTCTCTTGCTTCAGACAAGACGAACATGCATAGCAACTCACATGAAATTCAACAATGAAAAGTTGATGGCGTCCCCAGTGAACATGGTTATCGCACAACAAGCAACTTAATAAGAGATAAAGTGCATAATTACATATTCAATACCACAATAGTTTTTAAGCTATTTGTCCCATGAGCTATATATTGCAAAGGTGAATGATGGAATTTTAAAGGTAGCACTCAAGCAATTTACTTTGGAATGGCGGAAAAATACCATGTAGTATAGGTAGGTATGGTGGACACAAATGGCATAGTGGTTGGCTCAAGTATTTTGGATGCATGAGAAGTATTCCCTCTCGATACAAGGTTTAGGCTAGCAAGGCTTATTTGAAACAAACACAAGGATGAACCGGTGCAGCAAAACTCACATAAAAGACATATTGAAAACATTATAAGACTCTACACCGTCTTCCTTGTTGTTCAAACTCAAAACTAGAAATTATCTAGACCTTAGAGAAACCAAATATGCAAACCAAATTTTAGCATGCTCTATGTATTTCTTCATTAATGGGTGCAAAGCATATGATGCAAGAGCTTAATCATGAGCACAACAATTGCCAAGTATCACATTACCCAAGACATTTATAGCAATTACTACATGTATCATTTTCCAATTCCAACCATATAACAATTTAACGAAGGAGAAACTTCGCCATGAATAATATGAGTAGAAACCAAGGACATACTTGTCCATATGCTACAGCGGAGCGTGTCTCTCTCCCATAAAGTGAATGCTAGGATCCATTTTATTCAAACAAAACAAAACAAAAACAAACCGACGCTCCAAGAAAAAGCACATAAGATGTGATGGAATAAAAATATAGTTTCAGGGGAGGAACCTGATAATGTTGTCGATGAAGAAGGGGATGCCTTGGGCATCCCCAAGCTTAGACGCTTGAGTCTTCTTGATATATGCAGGGGTGAACCACCGGGTGCATCCCCAAGCTTAGAGCTTTCACTCTCCTTGATCATGTTGCATCATACTCCTCTCTTGATCCTTGAAAACTTCCTCCACACCAAACTCGAAACAACTCATTAGAGGGTTAGTGCACAATATAAATTGACATATTCAGAGGTGACACAATCATTCTTAACACTTCTGGACATTGCATAATGCTACTGGACATTAGTGGATCAAAGAAATTCATCCAACATAGCAAAAGAGGCAATGCGAAATAAAAGGCAGAATCTGTCAAAACAGAACAGTTCGTATTGACGAATTTTAAAATGGCACCAGACTTGCTCAAATGAAAATGCTCAAATTGAATGAAAGTTGCGTACATATCTGAGGATCATGCACGTAAATTGGCTTAATTTTCTGAGCTACCTACAGGGAGGTGGACCCAGATTCGTGACAGCAAAGAAATCTGGAACTGTGCAGTAATCCAAATCTAGTACTTACTTTTCTATCAACGGCTTAACTTGGCACAACAAAACACAAAACTAAGATAAGGAGAGGTTGCTACAGTAGTAAACAACTTCCAAGACACAAAATAAAAACAAAGTACTGTAGGTAAAAGCATGGGTTGTCTCCCATAAGCGCTTTTCTTTAACGCCTTTCAGCTAGGCGCAGAAAGTGTGTATCAAGTATTATCAAGAGATGGTGCATCGTTATCATGAGCTCCCCCATCCATAGTGGTACTAAGGGCTTTGTCAATTTTAGGCCTATAATAATACTTCTTTGGTCTAGGCACTTTAGAGACATACATAAACTTTTGCTCCTTACCCACATAAGCTTTCTCCTTATATTTAAGAGAAGAAAATGTTGAACCCAAGGTTCCCATAGCTTTTTCAAGTTCGTCAATCCTATTGATTTGATCATCATGGACAGCATTAGTTCCTAGGACACTAATTCTTTCATCAATTCCTCCTAAGGATTTATCAAGTTCATCAGTTTTATCAAGTAATATTTCCAATTTAGCTTCAATACTTGGAAATTTTTTCTCTATGGTTTCCAATTTTTTCATAACATCTTCAAGAGAGATTTCAGTTTTAACTTTATCAACAGGGGGTATTCCAAATAAGCTCTCAATAATGCAACTAGCTTCTAATGCAGGAGTACTTAGGAAGTCACCTTTTGCGAGACTATCAAGAACATATCTATTCCAGCTAGAGATACCAACATAAAAATTCCTGAGTAAAATAATGGTGGAGTGCTTCTTAGTGCATCTATTATGGGCATCACTAATTCTATACCAAGCATCTCTCAAACATTCTCCCCCTCGTTGCTTAAACGTGCAAACTTCAACTTCAGGATTACTCATTTTAGTAGTAGTAAATAAAGCAAACTAGATAAAGTAAATGCAAGTAAACTAATTTTTTTGTGTTTTTGATATAGCAAACAAGATAGCAAGTAAAGTAAAACTAGCAGCTAATTTTTTTTGTATTTTGATTTAGTGCAGCAAACAAAGTAGTAAATAAAACTAAGCAAGACAAAAACAAAGTAAAGAGATTGAGAAGTGGAGACTCCCCTTGCAGCGTGTCTTGATCTCCCCGGCAACGGCGCCAGAAAATGTGCTTGATGGCGTGTATTTCACACGTTCGTTGGGCAACCCCAAGAGGAAGGTATGATGCGCACAGCAGCAAGTTTTCCTCGAGAAAGAAACCAAGGTTTATCGAACCAGGAGGAGCCAAGAAGCACGTTGAAGGTTGATGGCGGCGGGATGTAGTGCGGCGCAACACCAGGGATTCCGGCGCCAACGTGGAACCTGCACAACACAACCAAAGTACTTTGCCCCAACGAAACAGTGAGGTTGTCAATCTCACCGGCTTGCTGTAACAAAGGATTAACCGTATTGTGTGGAAGATGATTGTTTGCAGAAAACAGTAGAACAAGTATTGCAGTAGATTGTATTTCAGTAAAGAGAATTGGACCGGGGTCCACAGTTCACTAGAGGTGTCTCTCCCATAAGACAAACAGCATGTTGGGTGAACAAATTACAGTTGGGCAATTGACAAATAAAGAGAGCATGACCATGCACATACATATCATGATGAGTATAGTGAGATTTAATTGGGCATTACGACAAAGTACATAGACCGTCATCCAACTGCATCTATGCCTAAAAAGTCCACCTTCAGGTTATCATCCGAACCCCTTCCAGTATTAAGTTGCTAACAACAGACAATTGCATTAAGTATGGTGCGTAATGTAACTAGTGACTACATCCTTGAACATAGCACTAATGTTTTATCCCTAGTGGCAACAGCACAACACAACCTTAGAACTTTCTGTCACTGTCCCAAGTGTCAATGCAGGCATGAACCCACTATCGAGCATAAGTACTCCCTCTTGGAGTTACAAGCATCTACTTGGCCAGAGCATCTACTAGTAACGGAGAGCATGCAAGATCATAAACAACACATAGCATAACTTTGATAATCAACATAACAAGTATTCTCTATTCATCGGATCCCAACAAACGCAACATATAGAATTACAGATAGATGATCTTGATCATGTTAGGCAGCTCACAAGATCCGACAATGATAGCACAATGGGGAGAAGACAACCATCTAGCTACTGCTATGGACCCATAGTCCAGGGGCAGACTACTCACACATCACACCGGAGGCGACCATGGCGGCGTAGAGTCCTCCGGGAGATGATTCCCCTCTCCGGCAGGGTGCCGGAGGCGATCTCCTGGATCCCCCGAGATGGGATCGGCGGCGGCGGCGTCTCGGAAGGTTTTCCGTATCGTGGTTCTCGTGACCGGGGTTTCGTCACGGAGACTTTTTATAGGCGGAAGGGCAGGTCAAGAGGCGGCACGGGGGCCCCACACTACAGGCCGGCGCGGCCAAGGGGGGGGCCGCGCCGCCCTATGGTGTGGCCCCTCCGTGGCCCCTCTTCGTCTCTCCTTCGGACTTCTGGAAGCTTCGTGAGAAAATAGGCCCCTGGGCTTTGATTTCGTCCAATTCCGAGAATATTTCCTTACTAGGATTTCTGAAACCAAAAACAGCAGAAAAACAAAGAATCGGCACTTCGGCATCTTGTTAATAGGTTAGTTCCAGAAAATGCACGAATATGACATAAAGTGTGCATAAAACATGTAGATAACATCAATAATGTGGCATGGAACATAAGAAATTATCGATACGTCGGAGACGTATCAGGGACACCCGCACTCACATTTCTACTCCAAATCTCATCTTCCTAAAGTTTGATGAAGCTTGGTTTAGAACTCCTTTATTTGAATGTATGCCTTTCCTTGAAGATGCATATATGAGATTTGGCAATGCTTGTTGGGATCATTGTCAATATGATAAGTCTTGGCCATGTGGTAATGTGAACTGCTATGGTTGTTCTTGCAATAATGATAACAAAGAAGTTAGCTTGGTTCTTGAAGGCTTGTCGAATGCTACTCACTTGGAGTTGATAAATGAATTACCCCACTTGGTATGTTTCCACTTCACTGCCATCCTAAATACTAGTATTGTTCTATTTCCGTTGCAAACTAAAGGTAGATGGATCTGTAAGTTTCAAAACTTGTATTTGTTTACCCATTGAAAAAAATTAACCAACTACATATGTATTATAATAACACTAGAACCAATATCATTGTCAGATTCAGCTATTGCAAATTACATAACTCTGAGTATCGTGCAATGTGGAATACACCTTGTTTTTTATGACTCTATTTTGTACTATTAAACAATATATCATCTAACTTATTTTGTATTTTGTAGTTCATTTTCGAAAGGGATTTGAGACAATGCCCAATATTTAAAAATCTGAGGACACTAAGACCCAATGAGTGGTTTTTTATTGCTGACCTCCACAGACTTATCTGCATTCTAAATAACTCACCCGTTTTAGAGAAGCTTGTTCTTCTACTTTTCAAGGTACATATATTCTGCTATTGGTATTCACATTACTAAATGGATGACATCTTGATCTGTATGAATTATTTTGCATCCTCCAGCTACCTGAACACATGGATAAAAAAAAGGACGTACCCAGTGCTGAGAGCTCCCGCACTGTGCGGGGTCTGGGGAAGGTGTTAGTGGCAAGCCTTACCCTCACGAAGTAAAATGTGAGGAGACCGCGACTCGAACCTGGGACCTCTCGGTCACAGGCGGTGAGGCTCTACCGCTGCACCAGGCCCGCCCTTCTACCTGAACACATGGATGAAGCTAATAAATTCCACAGTCAAAAGGAACATCTCCGTGCAATGAAGATGCTTAATGAAGTCAAAATTAAATGTAGAAAGAGACAAGCATGGGTTAAAACAATTATAAAGATCCTAATTTCTTTGGGCCTACCACCTGAGGTAATTGTTATCGAAGAGACTTTGGAGCATCCCTTGTGATAGTTGACTATTGGTAGGTACCCCAAATTTTATTATATTTGTACCACTAAGCATATATCTCTACACATGACTGTGTAGTGAAAGAAAGATTAGTTAGTTCTAGCCATAGAAACTTGCATGTTCTCTATTTTATTGTATTAAGGAATAATACATTTATATTTACAAAATTATACTAGAATCTGATCTACATCATGTTTTATCTTCATATATTAATGTAATTGGTCAAATGTTGTGGGACCGTTATAATGTATCTATGTATATTAATGGTTTCCCAAATCCCATATATTTCCCCACTCAACAAGTGATAATTTATATATCAATCTATTTTGAGTGTCATTATCAGTATGCACTTTTACTTTCTCCAAAGCTTATAGAATTTTTATTTAAATTCTCACAGGAGTTGAGCTTGACAAGAGGAAACATAATATCCAGTACCCTATGGATTACAATTCTTGATTATCTGAAAAAGATATGTTGGGTTTACTCAGGAATCTTATTATTTGTTTTTTAATGTTTGTCATACATAAGGGGACTAGGTAGTGAATTATATGAAGGCACACACAATTGAGTAAGCCAACCTATAGGTGTGCAGGAGCACTATGAGGAAGTAAACATTTAAGCGACCGTCGACCGATCACAAGGAGTGGCGCGAGAGTAAACTGTATTGGCTACGGAAAGTGCGAAAAGGAACAAGTATATATAGATTTAATCCATACCTTCTTGACTTTCTAATATCCTCCATTTACAATTGGTGGGATTTCTTACTGCAATGATACTCCAACTATTCATTGATATTTCTATATTTTGTTTGCACATAAAATTGAAATGTGCGACTATTTTATTTGTCTTTGTCCAGTTGCATTTTCAGTGCGCACTTAATAGTGTTTGGTTAAACAGACTATTCTTGTTATACTTGTTAGGACATTCTACATTAGATGCCTTCTTTAAGTTTAACTCATGTAATTGGTCAACATAACTATATTACCAAGCACATACATGTATACGAAACACATTGCTAAACATTTACATATTGAGAAAACAAGTACATTCCTAAATGTTTCTTCAAGAAAGTAATATGAAGAAAGCAAATTTAAAATAATCCGTACCAGCCTGATTTGTCCTCTTGATTCTAAATTGGATCTTTAATATTTTCCATATTTTTCCTGTCTTATTTGTTTTCATTGTCGCAACTACTGCGTCCTCGCCCTACCCTCTAGAGTTTCCAAACAACAAGCCACCTAATTGATTTGTATCGAAGAAGTTGCCATAACAAAGTTCATTGCAATCTAGATATCAAAACCTATGGCAATAAGCAGTAGCATCTACTGATTAGAAAATAGGAACATGGTTTATCAAAAGGTTTCAAATCAACATCAATCCCCATTCTCCCACGCGCAGGTGACCAACCTTGTCTCCTCGCATATGCTTTTTCTTTCACCGGCTTTAGCTTGCTGAGTGCCCTCCTCAATTCTTCTGTGGTTTGGCTCTTCCTACAAAATACAGTAGATGATACATCAAGATTGCTACATAGATTGACGAACTGCAGTGGGATCATTAGGGTGCTGCTTTCTGAAACACACACATTTCTTTATTTTCATATTCTCAAGCACACTGTTGGTTCTGCAAGAAGGAACAACTTATGTTGTGATGAAAGAAATGAAGAAATCTAGCTTCCAAACATACATGTTGTGCTACACAGGGGCGGAGCCAGAGACAGTACAAGTCCGGTGCTAGTGCTAGCTTACTGGTGCTAGTCACCTCAGTTTTTCATATTTCTAGCACAAAATTTTAGCACATACACGTTGAAGTTTAGCTGCAGGGCCGTTGCTACAGCACCGGTAGCACCAGGACTAGCTCCGCCCCTGGTGCTACAGATGGTCATAACAAAAGCACACAGCAGTACAAGCGTAGATAATCCACAAACAAAAAATAGACGACCCATAGTCTTTGTTAAAACTACAAAAGGGGCATTGTTTATCTAGACCATCACCTTTTGATAACATTATATTTGGTCAATATGCTGCAAAAAATCATAATCCCGAGAGGTGGAGGTCCAGCTCCTCGAGGCAATACAGGACGAGCCGGCAGGCGAGGAGCCTCTTACAAGGCTTCCACCGCATCTAGGCGTCACCCTTGACCAGAGATTTCGATCCCCGGGGCTGTGGACAAGTTTCTCGAGGTGGTGCGCTGCCAGCATTCTCCATGTCGCCGCCCGCCAGCGTCGCCTCCTCCGGCCTACCACAGCGGTCGTTCCCGTCTGGCTCCATCATGGGGAGAGGCAGCGCGCCACCGTTGGGGAAAAGGAGGGAGGTCGTCAGGGATTGGGAGAGGAAAGGAGGGGCGGTGATTGGGTAGCGGGGAGGGACGTGAGGACTGTGGAGGGCGTTCGATCTAGGTTTTCACCTGTGGCATGTAGACAGGAGAAGGAAGGCGACCGAATGAGTGGACCTACCTGCCTCTCACCGCCAGGCCTTGCATGTAGAAGGTCCCACTCATCATTGTGTCTTTCCAAAGTTGAACGAGTGAGAAGAGGTTTGACCGCATGTAACGACTAGAGTGAAAAGTGGGATGTGATTTTTACTCTGCAGCTCGAATCCAACATTGCACGAAGGTTTGCCACCTGAAGTGCCTTCCTTGGCTGGGTAGGTTAGCGCCATTTAGGAGTAGAATTATCTTTAGTCAATATATGCTGCAAAAATCGTAATCCCAAGTGGTATTCTTAAGTCCGTTCTTCCGTCGCCCCTTCCTTTCTTCCGCCGCCTGGTCCTTTCTTCCCCACCATAACTACAATATCGAGAGAAGTAACTAATTAGCAAGCTAGCCCATCGTCGCCGGAGCTGAGGAGAAAGACAAGGGGGGAGAGGGAGAAGCAGGAGAGGGAAAACCTTCAGCAGGAGATTGAGTCGGCGACGAGGAAGGCGATCAGATCTTGGACGAGGAGGAGGACTCGATCCGAGCTCTCGTCTGGTCGCCGCTGGAGCAGATCTTGGAGAGGGAAGATGGGAGATGGGAGATGGGAGATGCGAGAGGTAGAGGGATCTCGTCCGGTCGTCGCCGGAGGAAGGAGCGCCGCCTCCTTGTCGCGAGAGCCAGACGGGGACTGAGTTCCACAACTCTCAACTCACGGAACGGATGCCCAGGGAACAGACGCGGAAGGGCCGGGCTTCCTCCCCTCGTGGGAAGCCAAACAGCGCGGTAACTTGACCCGGGCCAATTCAGCCCGGGGTTTCCTGGGCCAGGGAAAGGCCGCAGAATCCCTAGGGAATGGCTACAAGCAAACGAGCCTAGGAAACTGCCCTAAAATGTGGCTGTGGCCGAATTCAAATATATTACGAATTTAGCCTATATATATGTATGAACTCGCCTATATATGTTAAATATCTTTAAATTTCGCCTATGTTTGAATAAATTTTGTCTTGTTTTGTCTGAATTCGCCATTATTTATTGAAATTTTTTCATCCATCCTGAATTCACCACTAGGAAAATGGGTCTCCCCAAACTAAATTTTACATCCATCGGTGCTAAATAGCGCCGAGTTTCGACATGAGGAGCCCAACGGCTTGGAGATGCTCTAAACGTCTGGTAGGAGTCCCCCTTTCCAAAAACAACATGGTTCCATTGGCGGAGCGGTAGTACTCGGTCGAGTGAGGGAGGGTCAGCGTTTTTGGCTTTTTGCTCTGCCGCGTGGGTCCACAGCGTCACCTTCACTCATGAGAAATACTAAGACGGATTTATAACAAAACTCTTAAACCCTGATCCACTCGCTCGACAAGTCCAAAATCCACCAAAAATAAAACCAAAAACCCATCCACCCCCCAGAATTCCGACGCCACTCGCCGGCCGCCGGAGCGAGCGACGCCCAACAGCACCTTCAGCAACCCGAGCCTCCCCATCTCCACTCAACCCATCACGCTTTGCCGCCATCCGCCGCCGGCGCTGCGCCGCTTGCTCGTCGCCTCCCGGAGCAGGCCCGGGGGGACCACCGGGAACACCACTCCGTGCCTGGTGGTGTCTTCTCTTCGCTCCTCTTCCAGCTCTCCGGTTCAACCGCGCGCCGGAGCGGGGTTGAGGAATCCAGATGCTGTTCTGTTGCCCTCTCTCGCCCCCACTATTCCAGCCGGGCAGCATCTCGCGGAGGATACGCAGCTCCGGCGAGCACAAGAGCAATAAGAAGGTCGAGCACCAATACTCCAGGGCGCAATCTTCCGGGGCTAAGGTACAATCTTTCCGTCCGGAAACGCACCCAGCTGATGGCTACTGCCCTCCGGAGCAAGACCCTGAGGCGGACTCGGCAGGTTCCCCGGACGTCGATGCGCTGGCCTCCAGGTTACCTTCTTGCGGCAGCGTGGCTGATGTCCGGAAAGTGCACGGCGTTGCCTTGCGGTCTCCTGATGCTCCTCGGATTCTTGTGGCCAATAATTTGATCAGCTCCTATGTGAGGTTCAGAGAGATTTCAGACGCGAGAAAGGTGTTCGATGGAATGACCGAGAGGAGCGTGGTGTCGTGGACGGCCATGATGAATGGGTACCAGAAATCAGGCGACTACACCGAGGTCGTCAGGCTTTTCTTGGACATGGTACGCAGTGGAGTGCGAGGTAACAGCTTGAGTTTTGTTTGCCTGTTGAAATCCTGCGGCGGACAGCGCAATGCTAAGCTAGGGCGGCAGGTTCACTGCTGTGTTGTGAAAGGAAGGTGGGGAAATGTGATAGTTGACAGTGCCCTCGTTCACTTCTATGCTCAGTGCGGTGATCTTGCCAGTGCTTTGATGATGTTTGACAAGATGGCGTCCCGGGATGTCATCTCGTGGACAACAATGATCACGGCTTATGTGCAGCAGGGGCGCGGGGATAAAGCCCTTCAGATGTTTCCAGAGATGGTCTCGGAAGGATTTCTCCCTAATGAGTTCACTGTGTGCAGCATCCTCAAGGCTTGCGCAGAGGAGAAGGCTTTACGATGCGGGAAGCAGCTGCATGGTGCCGTTGTCAAGAAATTGTACAAAGATGACATCCATGTCGGCAGTGCTCTTGTTACCATGTATGCCAGAAACGGCGAAGTGTTTGATGCTCAGGCAGTGTTTGATATGATGCCCAGAAGAAACACCATTACATGGACTTCTTTGATTTCTGGCTATGCGCAAAGTGGCCATGGTGAAAAGGCTATCTTGTTGTTTCGACAGATGAAGATGCGCCAAGTGTCTGTTAACAACCTCACCATTGTTGGTCTTCTTAGTGCATGTGGCTCTGTACGATCGCTCTGTCTGGGTAAGGAACTGCATGCACATATAATAAAGAATTCCATTCAAGAGAATCTTCAAATTGGGAGTACGCTTGTTTGGTGCTACTGTAAATGTGGAGAGTATACGTATGCTGCACGAATTCTAGAAGAAATGCCTGACCGCGATGCTATCTCCTGGACAGCTATGATTTCGGGCTACAATAGTGTTGGTCATAGTGCTGAAGCTCTTAAATCGTTAGATGATATGGTATGGGATGGTGTGACACCAAATACCTACACCTATTCCTCAGCTTTGAAAGCATGTGCAAAACTCGAGGCTCTGCGAGATGGAAGGAGGATTCACGGTGTTGTTAACAAGACTCCTGCTTTCTTAGATGTCTTTGTGGGAAGCTCATTGATAGAAATGTATATGAGGTGTGGCAAAGTTGACGAAGCTCGACGAGTCTTTGACGCCATGCCAGAACACAACCTGGTAACATGGAAAGTGATAATTACAGGGTTTGCTCAGAATGGCCTCTGTGAAGAGGCTTTTAAGTACATGTACCTGATGCAGCAAGAAGGACACAATGTTGATGACTTTATGCTTTCCAAAGTTCTGACATCATGTGGCAATCTTGACTGGGAGTCGGATGACATCTCTCTATCTGGCTCGACTACTGGTTCAGTTGGATAGGTTAATATTCCAGTCAGAGCTAAATTCTGGTGCTCCTGGGCAGGTTCTCAGGACAGCCCAAGAAGTTTGATTGCATGAGGACCTATACGCATTTGTCAATGGTACCAAGCTGAGGGGGAAGTGGATGCAAACGATACCAAAGCAATTGGGGAAGGGAGTAACAAGATTTTTTTTTGTGCATGTTGGTCCCAAGATTGACACTCGTGCTGAACCAAAGACAGAAGGTTGTGGATCCACTTGTAAGCTTGCGAGGGAAGAAGATAGTGGTTTGTGAGAGAAGGTCAAAGGGAGGCAGTAATTTATTTAGTAAACGGTCTTGCCTTCAAGAAAGAAGGGGTGCTAAACGCCGGAATGGGGAACAAAAACTTCAGTGGACATCTGCTGTGACAGATAATACACTTTGGATGGCCTGGTTGTGCAAAATCAACAGAAATTATGATTATATAAACAGATTGTGCTAGTATCCTAGTAGTACAGGTACAATACTGCTACATTGAGGGAACCTCCACTAACCATTTTCTTTTGATTCCCTTTGAAGCCATGTATACCATCAATAGCTTAACTAGATTAATTACATACAGATTTTGTTGTGTTCTTGAATCCCACTGCTGCCAATAACAATTAAGCATTGCGTGACTGTTGCATCTCACATTTCAGTCTTGCAGTTGTTTATCCCACTATGATGTATGAGTACCATTACCTCCGTTTCAAAATATAAGCCTTTTTAGAAAGCTAGTTTAGATTTACAAAGCTAAACTAAAAGACCTATATTTTGGAACGGAGGTAGTAGTAAATATCCTTCACCCTGGTCAATTTTTAATTTTGTTTATAGTTATCTACAAAGGATATGAGTACCTACTCTGTTTTAGCTTTGATATTGCATGGCTGGCTGCAAATTTTATGCATGTACTGACTTTGTTACCGTACCTTGTTAAAAGATTGCATGTTACTGAAAACTGTCAGCTCTACATGGACTGATATATCATATGCTGCTTTAATCCAACTTTATCAATCATCTGCTGCTATAATCCGACTTCATCAATCATCAGCTCCAGAAGTCCAGAACATTGACAAGATGCAAGGTTCATTATAGATCGTTTCATGCAAGATTGTAAACATAGATGGAAACTGTTTAGTGTTTACCACTCTCCGAATACTAGAAAAAGTTGCATCGCAATGTTTGATTTGTAATTTCATTCTGCCGTATATCAGTGTGGTGGTGATTACATACTTCCATTCTGCTGTAGTATCCTGATCGTTTTTTCCTTCAAGATTGATGATTGTCAAGCTCATTAGCACAGTATATGGTACTTCCTCCACTCCATAATTCTTGTCATGGTCTTAGTTCAAACCAGAAGTATGGAACGGAGGCTGGGTGTAATGCTTAAAAACATTTTAAGTAATAAAGTGTCCCTTATCGAAAAAAAAGTATGGAACGGAGGGAGTATGTGGTATCAGTAAAATAATTTAATTTTTTGGCATAGTCATCAATTACCGACATTTGAGACGGAAATGTCCTGAACTTCTTGATCGCTTGAACAATGGATTGCACACGTCTGGTTAGCAATCAAACGCTCCGGTAAGCCCGGTCCATGAGAATATGGTTCGAAAAAAGTTTATATGTATAATAAGCCCTTCAGAAGATGGTTCAGAAAAATAACTGAATCCTAACCAACCGAGATTGATTTCCTTTTCCGATGAACTGAGCATTTTGCTCTTTCTTTTTCCTCCTCCAAACCTACTCGTCCCTTCTCCGGTTCTCTTCCCCGACTCGCACCAGGCAGTGGAGGCACACAGGGGAGTGCAGCTTAGGGTAGTAGGGTTCCGCCCCCGCCGCCGCCCTATTGTGGCGGGCTACGGCGGCACGCCGGCCGGAAATTGAGCCCCCCCCCCCCCCCCCCCACCCCCCCACCCCGACGCTTCTTTTCCCTCCTGAACCGACCTGACGCGCCACCCGACGCCACGCGCGAGCACTCCCGGCCCGTCGCACCGCCCGCCGCCGGAGATCTACCTGCGACCCCTGCAGGTATGGTTCCCCTCTCTCCCCTCCTCTCCTTACCATCTCCTTCCTCTTCCATCCGGTACCCTGTCTAGTATTGCCATTTCTTCTTCTTTTCTGATTTTTCATTTTTCCTGTCAACGATTTCTTGCAATTGTTCTGTGCAATTGTTCTATGCAATTGGTATGTGCAATTGGCCTATGCAATTGGTATGTGCAACTGGTCTAACCGATCCATGAGTTCATGATTCTTTTTATTTACTTATTAGTTCACGAGTCTCATTACGAGTTAGCATGTGGTCCATATCTGATCTCTGTTAGGTTCTTTCTTCCATCCAGTTCTCATCGCCGGCGCTCCCCAGCTGTTCAACATAATGAAGTACCAAGCAACGGTCTCTGGCAAGCGGAGGCCGGTGCCTGTGGCAAGTGGAGGCAATAAGATCGACGCTCTGCCAGATGAGGTCCTGCAGCACGTGCTGTCGTTCTTGCCAGCGGCGGAGGCCGTGCGGACCTGCGTGCTCGCCAGGCGCTGGCGCGGCCTCTGGAAGTCCATGCCAATCCTGCGCATCACAAGCGAGGGGAGGACGCTGAACAGGCAGGGTGTCAGGAAGCTCAACAAGTTCGTGAACCACCTGCTGCTCCTCCGCGACCGCAGCGCGTCTCTGCACATGTGTGAGATACAACTCAGTACTTTCCGGAGCCAGGATGTACCGGAGGTTAACTTATGGATCCGACATGCTCTGTTGTGCCAAGCTCAGACCCTCACCGTCCACCTAAGCCATGATAACAATATCTTTGAGCTGGAGGACCTGCCCCTTGTCTCATGTCACTTGACGAGGTTGGATCTTTGTAATGTGGTGCTAAATGACCACATTCTTAATTTTTCGAGCTGCCCAGCACTCAAAGAGCTACGGATAGAGGGTTGCTACACCCATGCTGACATGATCATGTCCCAGTCCCTAAAACAGCTGACCATCCTTGACTGCATATTTTATCTAACGACACGTGCTCGAATTTCTGCCCCAGGCCTCGTTGCACTGGAATTAACTGAGTTGTGGGGGAGAACTCCTTTGCTTGAAAGCATGCCATCATTAGTAACAGGGTCAATTAAACTTGCCGATTGTGATGATTATTGTCATAAAGAAGATGACGGTTCGTGTTTCAGTGATAATGATACCTGTGAAATTTGTGGTGCCAATAATGATGGCAGCGGAGATTGTGTGATTCTCAATGGTTTGTCAGAGGCTGAACACTTGGAGTTGACAGCTGAACCTTCTGTGGTATGTTTGCATTTACTTCTTTCTGAACTTGTATTGTTTTTTTTGTGAACTGTGATAGGTTGCGTCTCTTAAGGGTTTTTCTACACTATATCACCATCTAACATTTGTGAAGTAGCACATATACAAGTGGTTTGTGTGCATCTGTACACTTTATATAGATTTTTCCTTGACTGTATCATATTTTGCATTGCCTTCTGAAATCATACCTTTTGCTTAGCAAGCACCGGATTTAATGTTTGTACTGGTATAGATCTACCAAATCAGCTTCTTATATGGCCAGTTATATGCATTCAGGTTCGAGAACTACTAGATACATTTTTTTATGTTATACTGGGGGTAAAAGTATAAGTTATGAATTTGTAAGTGAAATTATAAAATTTGAAATAGGTTAGAAGCTTTTTTTTTTTTTACTTTGCCCAAATCTGCAAATCATAGTCTGCTTTTCAATCTTGTGGTGAGCTTCTTTTACTTCAGTACCCTGGCACCCTGTAGTTTTTTTTTTTGAGATATTCCTAATGCTTTACTTTTTTTTGTAGTATGTTTTCAAAAGAGATTTGATATGGTGCCCAGCCTTTAGCAAGTTAAAGACCTTGTTAGTCGGTGAGTGGTGTATGGATGCCAATCTTGGTGCGCTCATGTGCCTTCTTCAGCATACACCTGTGCTAGAGAAGCTTACCATTCAGCTTAATGAGGTATATGTGTCATAAATCTAATAGATGCTCTCATTTAAGATATCATGCATGATTTAATGTAGTATTTTTGCTCCAGTCACCGAGCATTCTGACTGGAACTGAAGGAATGTACAAGTTGACAGGACCATCTAACACACCCAAGGTACTTGAAATCAAGTGTGAGAAGATGGATGAGAGGGTTCACAAAATATTAAGGTTCTTGAGTACCAATGACATACATATTGACGAAATCAATATCGAGCATAGTGTTGGATCTTGTGAAGGTTTGTTGAGTGTTGACACTTGTATTATCTTGCAGTTTTTGATGATTAATAAATAACTAGAACAACAATGTTGAGCCTTACATAGTCTAAGGGTTTTCCTCAGGAACCGGGAGCTGGACCTTCTCAAGCCTGGACTCGGCGCGTCTTGCCCTTGAAGAACAATCAGTTGAAGAGCATGTTTGAGCATGTTGCAGTCAGGCAGGAGCAGATCCTAGAGCAGCATCAGCAGATCCCATCGCAGCAGCAGCACATCCAGGTTCAGCAGCATCAGATCATAAGTGGGCAGCAGCAGCAGCACCTCGTGACTCAACTCTTGGCCAATTTTTTGTAACATTCAGCTTCCAGTTCTCAGAAGACTCTGCGGCCAGCTACTCCTAGTGCTGCAGGGTCAGCTCATACAGAGTGTCTTGAGTGACTGATGCTTTGGTCCTCCATTTTCAATACATGTTATCTAGTCTCTCTGCACATATCTGTTTATCTTGTCGGACACCGTCGTACGACATGCCATACCATGTTTTCTTATATAGATATATATGTTCACTTTTATCTATAATTTTTGTTTTTATATACTATAATATTAATTGTCAGACAGTGTATTTCAAGAAGGAGCTATTTCCTTGATACCATGTGTGCGTTTCTTCAGTGTCAAAACACAAGGTCTGAACATATGTTTCATGTCAGATTACCTTGGGGTGTTAAGGTTGATGCTTTAAACAGGTGTCTACTTTGGATCATCAAACCAAATTGGCCAAGAGCATGGATACGTAATCTGATGATCTGAATACCTAATCTGTCTCATAGCTGAACCCTGTGCGAACATGGCAGGAGCATGGTAAGTTCTTACGTTTGCTTTGTGAGTGAACAAAATGAACACTTTACATACAGCAGTACCAATAGTCTAGAACAAACAATTAATAACTTTCATTATATCTGTGTACGGAGATTCCAAGGAGAACTTGTGATGTCCAGTCTCTATATGCTGTCGTGAACATCAGGGGCGTCACACAGATTTTCATTCCTGCCCTTATGCAGCTTCCTAGAGTTCATATTTTCATGTGGATGTTTAAGTCATATAATCGACTACTGACTAGAGACAAATGTAACGAAACGGCAGTGTTACTCATAAAACATGTCTATTCTGCTGTGAACCCGAAACACTAGAAATTGCATATCGCTTGCTGTAGATGCTGGCGGATGTTACGTGGGATATCGAAACAACAAATCTAAATGGCTGAGTAAGGGAGACACCACTGGAACAAACCAAAATGCATACAACATTTTACAGACTAAAATGGTTCCTTTTTCTGCCAATACGTTTCGTCGCTCCTTCCGTCGTTCCTTTCGTCGTCGCGCTTCCTCGTCCGTCGTCCACATGGGCCAGGCCCAATAAACTTGCACCTGTCTCGCTAGCTTTCCAAACCATCCCCGCTCGATGCCCCTGTTACTCCCTGGCCGAAAATCAGCCCCCAAATCGCCGCTCAAGATCTCGACCATGCGCGCGGCTGCCCGCGACCCCGTCCCCCTCCCCCCTACGGGCGTGTGTGGCTTGCCGTTCATGGCGTCTGCGACGACGGCGCTCCGCCGTGCAGCTCCTCTTGGATGCGCGGCGCTGAACCCCTTGGCTTGCTACGACGCGCGGCCGGCCGCGCGCAGCTTGCCCACCCTAACGTGACGCCTGCTCCACCACCCAGGGCGCGTGAGGCTTGCTTGGTCTGCAAGCTCTGCCATGGTGCTCCACGACGCATGCGGCTCAACCCCACGGCACCGCCTAGATCCATCGCGTGGCTGTCCTCCGTTGGTGACGATATAGTCAGGTATGTATTCTATATTTTCTAGGATTGGAGTATGTTGTTGTGGGATAGCACGTAAGATACAACAATATTGTGACATTGATGGCACTGTAACAATAGTTACTGTAATAGAAGGTAAACCAATGCTTATTACTGGGACACTGGTTGTGCTCAAAAGTTGTACATAGTAAACAATCCATATTTTATAGTAACTTTTCTTCTCATTTTATAGTCCACGATCGTCAAACTATCTTTCACATATGAGTTATTAGAATGTCATTTTCAGTTAACTTTGCCAGATCGCACTTCATTGTGACACATGTGTATATTCAACTTCACAGATGATCATATATATTTTGCCGGGTTTGGTTGTGCATGCACAACCAACTAAGTACATGCATGTTAATACAGGTTGTGCTTGAGCTCCAGTAACATTGTCATGCTAAAATTTGATACTACAAATTGTGCTTGAGCTTCAGTCTTTACCCATTTACACATTTGTTTCAGCTGAAATCGAGGCCCCCACTCTAGGCTAGAGATAAATATTGATGTGAAAGAATCTCATGGAGCCGATGCACAAATCGATGCACGTCGGCTCTCTTGGTTTATCTGCAGTCCTTCAGTAGCAATAGCAACAAACTAAGTTGCCAATTCAAAATACTGGAGTTAGTCTTCTTGATTGTTAAAAATAGAATTTACATGTTCGGGCTTTTCGATTTGAAGTATTTTCTGAAACTTGTCTTTGTGATGCAGCATTTCTAAATCAGCAGCATTATAAGTAGGAATTACAAAGCCTTCAAAACCTGACCAAGATACTCAGAAAGGATACAACCGGATACAACCAGTATCTAAAACTTTAAATGCAATAGTTCAAGAGTTGTGTGGTGTTTACAATGGAATCTTGCTGGGTGCATGGAATGTTAGCCCACGGCAGACCGCCTCCAGGTTTTCACCGGCATGAGAAAGCACGACCTCCGCAGAAAAAGTCCGGTAGTAGGTTTACAATGGTAATTCTTCTCTAAGCGTCTAAGAAATTTCTATATTTTGTTGTTTCAGAAACACTTGAGCTGAAATTCTTCAAGGTGTAGGATATTTATTTCGTGATATATACAGATTATTGCTAGGGCTCCATTTCTATCAGCTCATATTTTGCTAGATGAATTATCTCTGCTTCAAGCCCGGCGGCCTCTTTTTCAAGGCTCAAGGTGCTTGCTGGTTTCTGTTTTCTCCCTCTGATCGGTCGGCTTGATTAGTTCTGTTAGATAGAGTAAGGTTTGGCGATTTTTGGAGGATAAATTTAGAAAGTTCTACTCATACCGATATATTCCATAGTACTCCAGCTTACTAACACTCTTGAGCCTTTTCTTGAGCAGACAGCTCGAATTCTGGGCAAGCCCCGTTTGGCACCAAGGGCATGGGTGAAAAGGCTTGTTACTTTAGTAGACCTTAAAAGGGTTGGTGAGATTTCAAAACATTGATCTGACATTGAAACTTCCAGGTATATAGTGGCCATAACAAGATGTCTCCTTCTTTAGTACAGCTCCACAAGTTCAGAATCTCAATTATCTTTGCATATCGTGTCCCGAGCTTTGGTTGTTTATTTGTTTCTTCTAAAATAGAGTTTCGGTTCATAATACTGAATTCAAGCCATCCCAGTCCATTCAGTTGAGGTCTCTTAGAATCTGTATTTACTGAAGATTACATTGCAATATTTCAGGCTTACAGATAGAGAGCTTGCACAGCTTGATGTTCTCACTTCAAAAACTATATAGTCAGATAACAATCTGGTTTCTTCCTCCCCGAATAGGAAAACAACATGTTTTTTGCTGCCATACATGCCTGATGTTGCCCCACTGGAACATGAGTATTTTTCATTCCCTTGTGTTTTCTGTGTGAAAAGCATCGAGATTGATAGCAAAAAGAAATTACTGATTGATATTCACTAGTAGAAAAAGACCCTTTAGTCTCGGGTCGTAAGGGGCTTTAGTCCCGGTTGCTTACGAACCGGGACTAAAGGTCCATCCACGTGGTTCCGCGCGTCGGGCGAAAATATCTCCAGATTTTGTAATTTTTTTTATTTTTATATTTTTCACTCCATTTTTTTTCTATTTTTTCGGAATTTCTATAGTTTAGTCTATATCTCTAACTACACTTGTCTCTACTCAAATTACTTACTCGTGGTCACACTTCCCGCTCGGTCACCCATCCTCCCACACTAGCACGCTTAACTTCCGAGTTCCATTCCGTCCCGCATCCAAGTGCTTCGCGCGCATGTATGTGATACTAGTATCATATCAATCCTATTAACATGTTGGTCGATGTCACATTTATTTATTATTTGAATTTCAAATAATTCTGTTAATAAACAAAAGTAATGATGTAATAATGAACTTGAATAAATAAATAAACATTAACTTTTTAATTTGTATTTTTTTAATTTTTTTAATTTTTTATTTTCCAAACCTAAAACCTAAAAATTTGAAAATCTAAAAATTGGGTAAAAGTAATATTTTCATTTGGAATTTTGAGAATCTAAAAATTGGCTAACCGGGTAAACCCCGGTGAATTCGAATGTAACTTTTTTCCACGATGATTTTGATATATTATACGTTTTTTTCCGACGTCGTATGCAAAAGTTAATGCGGTTTTACCATTTTTCAAACCTTTTTTGCAAAATAAGTGAAAATTCGAATTTCTTAATTTTCCATAATAGTAGGTTGCGTAACATACAAGAATCTCAAAAGATTTTATTTTTTGAATTTCCTATCATTTTCTTTTCTATTTTACAGAGTTAATAAGGCGATCCACGGGGGGGGGGGGGGGGGTGTGTGAAGGGTGCGTGGGGAGTAAAAACCAGAAAAATAACCTTTAGTCCCGGTTGGTGTTACGAATCGAGACTAAAGGGTACCCTTTAGTCTCTGTTCGTAACACCAACCGAGATTAAAGAGGCCTGCACCGGCCGCATCCCACCATAGCCCTTTAGTCCCGGTTGGTGTTACCAACCGAGACTAAAGGGTACCCTTTAGTCCCGGGCTGGAGCATTAGTCTCGGTTCACCAGCAGAACCGGGACTAAAGACCCCATTAGTCCCGGGTTAAAATATTTGGAGACTAATGGGTTGGGATGGAAGCCCTTTTTTCTACTAGTGATTGGTCAATATTGCCCTTTCTTGATTTCGAAGCAAGTAAGCATATGTCTCGCGTATTAGCTAAATTACTGTTATTTTTGGTGATGCATCATGATAGCCTTCGGAATCTTTTCTTGTTTGATTTGAGAGCAGATATTTCTTTGTATCTGTGCATATTCTAAATTGAGTAGTACAATGCCTCATAAGGTAAAAATATATATGTTCAGTGCGGTATTGACATCTTGTGGTCTTTAAATAGGGAAATCTTGGTTCGGACTTGGAGAATCAGGGTAGGCAGCGGTGTTACGATTGATTGAACTTGAGTGAGTGATCAGCAATGTTGTCGTACTGTTGCAGCTGTGCTCATCTAATCATCTTGTTCAGTCTGTTAGGATTTTTATTTTTTGCTTTGTGCTATGTGAGGAAAGCAGATTGCTGGTTTCTTAGGTTTATAGCATGAGTCATGGTGCTAACGGAAATGGCAGTGGTGCTTGGCAACGGTGGCTAGAGTTATCGGGTTAATTAACCCGTGCATATTCTTTTTTGTTTTAAGACATGGTGGTTTCCTTCTAGGATGCCACACTGACAGCATATAAACTAGGCGTTTGTGATTCACACATTATAATCCCACATCTGCTTTTCTACTAACATCTTTGCTAAAAATCCCATGTGTGTGATAACTGAGAAGTAGATTGTGAGTAATAGAAATTTCATATTTGCAAAATAAATGAGAAAGCGGAATAAACCAAGGGACACTTATTTTGTAAGCTTGCAAACAAATAGATATGTGTTCCTGCTTAATCCGTGAAATCTACTTATTTTGATCGGGAGACTTATGTTCATAGACTCATCGCACGGTATGCTTAGTAGTAGTACCGCTAAAGCTGTTTATACATTATTAATTATATGTATCCAGTGAATTTCATACTCCATGCTTGTTCCAGATATGGAGATGGAGAAGATTCTGGGTTAGCACCTATGGATTTCTTTGTCAGTACAGTGGATCCATTGAAAGAGCCTCCACTAATCACTGCAAACACTGCGCTGTCCATTCTTGCGGTGGACTATATTGTTGAGAGGGTTTCGTGCTACGTCTTTGACGACGGAGCTTCTAGCCTGGGAACAACTCATGTGACCACCCTGGCATGATTCGCCGAAGGCTCAATCTAGGAAATTTGTGGTCATATGAGTCAATCATTTTATAAGACCATAGGAGGTGATCTTTGACAGTAATTGTATGTTCTTACCTCATAAGCATGAGAACATTTAAGTTTATACATGTTATAATACCGCAGTTGCCACCTTATAGACAGATATCAGGGAAACCCAGAGGGTGGTCTGCTGGGTTGCCACTACAGTAGCTCAAATATCTTATGTGCATTACTTTTATATATTGTAGCAATCAAATATACTTTGAGCCCCGTGGCAACGCACGGGCGTTTGTACTAGTGTATCATAACTTCTGAGCCCTATCAGTTCATGGTTGGTTTAAGGAGGAAATACTTCAACTCAAGCATAATATCAACATAAAAATATTGAAAACAATTCCGAGCTAGTCATTGATGTATCCCACCGGTCCAGCATATAATATTTTAAGATCACATTCAACTTGTGAAACGAGATATAACAGGATTGTAATTCCAAACACACTGTTAATTGAAAGAAACAATCCAGAATCGTTTCTTTGTTTTGAGCACTGATGTGAAATATTTTAAAACAGATATACGAACTAAAAGTATAACTCCAAGATTCAAGATTCAACAAGTGAGTTGTTACACGCACAATTCAACATTAATGCAAATTACATTCAAAACCCTATGACATAAATGATTCCAAGTCCACCCCTGCCATCCGCTGCCGCCCATTTTGTTTGCTGTCAGTGCCCGTCATGCTCATTCCGTCGAACAGGGGGTGGGCGCTGGCGCAGCGGGGGCAGCGGCGGAGGAGATGTCAACGAATCGGTGGAAGCGACAACGAACGCTGAGGAGACAAGATGAAGTGACAACGAGCTGTCCAAGCTTAAGAGCAAGTTCAATAGTATAGCCAGCTGCTGGCTATAAAAGCATCCCTAGTGGTTCCTCTAAAGGACCATCCAAACACATATAGATGGTCCTGAGGCCAAAATAGGCTCCCAGTGGCCTCTCTATCGCTTCCTCTAAATTTAGAGGAGCTCCAATATCCTCGCTCCATCCTCCAAATATAGAGGACGAAGCCACGACCATCGAAGTGAAATTGCTACCCCGCGAGCTCCTTCCCGCGCGCATCTGGAGACGAGAAAAGCAGGCGGGAACGTCTCCCGCGAAGTCGCCGTCGCTTCACTCGCCGGCCAGGTACGATCTTTTTCCCGTGGAAATAGTGAGATTCAGCGGCGGCGGTGGGCGGGGACTCCGGGCGGCGGCGCTGGCGGCGGCGGTGGGCGGGGGCTGGCCGGGGGCGCTGGCGGTGGCCGAAATCGAGGAGGACAGCGGCGCTGGGCGGGGCTGGGCGGGCGCTGGGCGGGCCGGCGGGCGCTGCGGATGCGGCCGGCGGCGGTGGGCGGGGCCGGCGGCGCTGCGGACGGGGCCAGTTTGTAGTCTCTGTTTGTGTCCAAAGTTTGGTACTGCTAGTTCTGTAGTCTCTGTTTCTGTACAAAAAATTTAGAAACACAGATGATTGAATTGCCTCAACTGAAATATGTTTTGCTAATAGCGTCTGTGCTATTTTCTTTAGAAATTGCTGTTTGCATAAATATTGTTGCTTTTGGAGGATGTTGTTTGTAGACTAAATTGTTGAATGAATTTTGACATGTTGTTTTGCTAGACAAATGGACAACTCACAGATGGATGACATTGGATTTTTAGACATGTTGAATGGGGGATCAGGTGAAGGGAATTGGAGTGGCACACAATATTCTAGCCCAATCAGTGAACAGGAGAAGATGTCAACTCCGGATGTTTCTGTTGTTTCTGCATCTGCATTTGCAAAATCAAAACAAAAGAAGACAAAATCACCGTCAATAAAAGGGAAAAATTGGTCTAGCGATGAAGATAAGGTGTTGATAGCAGCATGGGGAAACACTAGTTTGGATGCGGTGATCGGGACAGATCAAAACTCAAGTTGTTATTGGAATAGTATTTCTGGTTGATGGAGCTGGTATGGTCTTCACAAGTGTTTCCCACTTTGAATATATACCATCTGCAATGTAATACCCCATTGTGTATTGATGACCATTGATGGTATAATTCACTTCTGGAGCAGCTTTACCCTCTGCTAGCTTTGCAAACACATGAGAACGGTCAAGAACATTTATATCATTGTTTGACCCTGGTAAACCGAAGAATGCATGCCAAATCCAAAGATCGTTTGAAGCAACCGCCTCCAAGATCATTGTGGGCTCTTTCACATGGCCTTTAAACATGCCATGCCATTTTTGGGCAATTTTTCCAGCCCCAGTGCATGCAATCTATACTCCCTAACATACCAGGAAATCCTCTTTCCTCCCCTACTGCAAGTAATCTTGCAATATCATCTTCATTTGGAGACCTCAGGTATTCGTCCCCAAAGATTTCACAAATTTTGATCACAAACTTCTTGCAAGCCTCTAGATTAGTAGCTTCTGCGGACCGGATGTACTCATCGGCACCATCAACTGCTGTTCCATAACTTAGCATCCGCATTGCTGCAGTCATCTTTTGCAATGGATGCAACCCAAGAAGTCCACAAGCACTCCTTTTTTGCGTAAAATAACCATCATAATCATGTTCAAGTATAGTATCGACTATGCGCTTAAACAAAGTACTGGACATCCTAAACCTATGCGTAAAGAAGTAAATGAGATAGGGAGGTGAAAATAGGAAAAAAAAAGAAAGTAATGGAGTAATTGCGAACCTTCGCCAAAAAAAGTGTTCGGGATAGCGAGGATTTTCTCTGAAGTAGTCATTCCAGAGGAGAACAAACCTGGCATCTCTTGCTCGGTCAATTGTTTGACACCCATGCTTGGAACCGCCATGGCGTCGAGCGTTCCTCTTCTCTTCCTCCTCACGCTCTCCAAATGCTTCAAGAATGAGTTCGTCGTCATCAGATGAAGACGACGACGAATTCATGAGCATATCCAACGAGGAAAATTCTCCATTCATCATTTTTTTTTTGTGTTGTACAGAGGAATTCAAGAGAGAGATGAGAGAAGGAAAAGCGAGGAGTGTTGGATGAGAGGTGGGAGGGGTGGTATATATGGACCTGGGAATATAGCCGTTGGAAATATAGCCGTTTGAAATATTACTAAACTATATGAGAGAGAATTTAGATGTCCTAGATATAGACGTTCCACTGAAAAACTGAGATCATCTAAAAAGGAATCTTCATAGATGGTCATCTATATGGAGATATAGAGGACCTCATTTAGAGGAACCACTAGAGATGCTCTGCCATATGCCATGTCATCTATAGCTAATGTAGAGCCAATATGTACAATAGTGAGTTATAAAATGTGCTACTTTATCAATGCATGGCCTATATTTCACTCTCACAAAGTGCCTAGGAGCACGTGCTAGAGCTGGCTCTTGCATGAGAGCCCACTCCTCTTCTCTCCACCTCTCTCTCCTCCAACTAGGCAAAAATATATTATTCTAATTCTTATAGCCAGCTGACTATAACTTATTGTACTTGCTCTAAGCTCGCCTCTCTCGCTCGGATTTCCGCTCCCCGGCCATGGCGCCATTGACGCAAACAGAGACCCCGCCGTCCTTGACCGTTCGATCCGAAACTCTTAGAGCAACTCCAGTAGTATAGCCGGTTGTTGGCTATTAGCAAGATGCCATGTCATCTATAGCCAATATGTAGCCAACGAGTACAATAGTTGACTATTAGAATGTACTACTATTTCAATGGATGTCCCACCTTTTATTCACACACCTTGCCTAGGAGCACGTTGATACGTCTCCGACGTATCGATAATTTCTTATGTTCCATGCCACATTATTGATGATACCTACATGTTTTATACACATTATATGTCATTATTATGCGTTTTCCGGAACTAACCTATTGACGAGATGCCGAAGTGCCAGTTCCTGTTTTCTGCTGTTTTTGGTTCCAGAAATCCTAGTAAGGAAATATTCTCGGAATTGGACGAAATCAACGCCCAGAGTCTTATAATTGGACGAAGCTTCCAGAACACCCGAGAGCCGCCAGAGGGGAGCCCTGGGGGCCCCACACAACACCCTGGCGCAGCCAGAGGGGGGGGGGGCCGCGCCGCCCTAGTGTGTGGGCCCACCAGGCCCCCTCCGAGGCTGCCCTTCCGCCTATTTAAGGTCTCCGTCGCGAAAACCCTATTACGTTCGACGAAACCAGAGAAAACCTTCCAGAGTCGCCGCCATCGCGAAGCCAAGATCTGGGGGACAGGAGTCTCTGTTCCGGCACGCCGCCGGGACGGGGAAGTGCCCCCGGAAGGCTTCTCCATCGACACCACCGCCATCTTCATCAACGCTGCTGTCTCCCATGAGGAGGGAGTAGTTCTCCATCGAGGCTCGGGGCTGTACCGGTAGCTATGTGGTTAATCTCTCTCCTATGTACTTCAATACAATAATCTCATGAGCTGCCTTACATGATTGAGATTCATATAATGATGCTTGTAATCTAGATGTCATTATGCTAGTCAAGTGGATTTTACTTATGTGATCTCCGGAGACTCCTTGTCCCACGTGTGTAAAGGTGACAGTGTGTGCACCGTGTGGGTCTCTTAGGCTATATTTCACAAAATACTTATTCACTGTTATGAATGGCATAGTGAAGTGCTTATTTATATCCCTTTATGATTGCAATGTGTTTTGTATCACAATTTATCCGTGTGCTACTCTAGTGATGTTATTAAAGTAGTTTATTCCTCCTGCACGGTGTAATGGTGACAGTGTGTGCATCGTGTAGTACTTGGCGTAGGCTATGATTGTGATCTCTTGTAGATTATGAAGTTAACTATTGCTATGATAGTATTGATGTGATCTATTCCTCCTTTCGTAGTGTGAAGGTGACAGTGTGCATGCTATGTTAGTACTTGGTTTGGTTATGTTGATCTGTTATGCACTCTAAGGTTATTTAAATATGAACATTGAATATTGTGGAGCTTGTTAATTCCGGCATTGAGGGTTCGTGTAATCCTACACAGTTAGTGGTGTTCATCATCCAACAAGAGGGTGTAGAGTCTAGCATCTATTTATTTATTCTGTTATGTGATCAATGTTGAGAGTGTCCACTAGTGAAAGTATGATCCCTAGACCTTGTTCCTAAATACTGCTATCGCCGCTTGTTTACTTGTTTCTTTGCATCTTTACTTCTGCAATATTACTACCATCAACCGCACGCCTTGAAGCACTTTTCTGGCGCCGTACTACTGCTCATATTCATTCATACCACTTGTATTTCACTATCTCTTCGCCGAACTAGTGCACCTATTAGGTGTGTTGGGGACACAAGAGACTTCTTGCTTTGTGGTTGCAGGGTTGCATGAGAGGGATATCTTTGACCTCTTCCTCCCTGAGTTCGATAAACCTTGGGTGATCCACTTAAGGAAAACTTGCTGCTGTTCTACAAACCTCTGCTCTTGGAGGCCCAACACTGTCTACAAGAATAGAAGCACCCGTAGACATCAAGCTATTTTCTGGCGCCCTTGCCGGGGAGGAAAGGTAAAAGGCTCTCATACTCCGGTCCCAGGTAAAGTACTTTTCTGTTGCCGTTGTGTGTGTGCTCGAAGCTATTTCCTTTAGATCCTGCAATTGCATCTTTTTGTTTCTTGTTTACACTAGTTAGGCATAATGGACAACAATGAGCTTCTTATTCTATTTCCCGATTTAAGACATGGATGGTTTGATGCGAAAATTAAAAAACCCATGGAACATATTAGTATGAACGCTTTGAACACCATTGTTGCTAATGATATGGAAAATTCTAAGCTTGGGGAAGCTGGCTTTCATGAGCATGATATTTTTAGTCCCCCAAGCATTGAGGAGAAAATTTACTTTGATGATACTTTGCCTCCTATTTATGATGATGATAGTAGTCTTTTAGTACCGCCTGTTATGGAGGATAAATTTGATTATGATTACAATATGCCTCCTATATTTGATGATGAGAATAATAATGATAGCTACTTTGTTGAATTTGCTCGCACTACAACTAATAAAATTGATTATGCTTATGTGGAGAGTAATAATTTTATGCATGAGACTCATGATAAGAATGCTTTATGTGATACTTATATTGTTGAGTTTGTTCATGATGTCTCTGAAAGTTATTATGAGAGAGGAAAATATGATTGTAGAAATTTTCATGTTGCTAAAACACCTCTCTATATGCTAAATTTTTTGAAGTTACACTTGTTTTATCTTCCTATGCTTGTTACTTTGCTCTTCATGAACTTGTTTATTTACAAGATTCCTATGCATAGGAAGCATGTTAGACTTAAATGTGTTTTGAATTTGCTTTTTGATGCTCTCTTTTGCTTCAACTACTATTTCTTGGGAGTGCATCATTGAAATTACTGAGCCCATCTTAATGGCTATAAAGAAAGAACTTGGGAGATAACCCATGTGTTTATTTTGCTACAGCAATTTTTGTTTTGTTGAGTCTTGGAAGTTGTTTACTACTGTAGCAACCTCTCCTTATCATGTTTTTGTGCCAAGTAAAGTCTCTATGGTAAAGTTGATGCTAGATTTGGATTGCTGCGCAGAAACAGCATTGCTGTCTGTCACGAATTCGCGCAGAAGTCTCTGTAAAAAAATCAAAAAAATCTGAAAATTTACGTGTGTGATCCTCAGATATGTACGCAACTTTCATTAGTTTTGAGTTTTTCCGTTTGAGCAAGTTAAGTGCCCCTTACAGGTTCGTCTTTACGGACTGTTCTGTTTTTGATAGATTCTGCCTTTTATTTCGCATTGCCGCTTTTGTTAAGTTGAATGAGTTTCTTTGTTCCATTAACTTTCAGAAGTTTTGTGCAGTGTCCAGAAGTGTTAAGAATGATTGTGTCACCTCTGAACATATGAATTTTTGATTGTGCACTAACCCTCTAATGAGTTTGCTTAAAGTTTGGTGTGGAGGAAGTTTTCAAGGGTCAAGAGAGGAGGATGATATACTATGATCAAGAAGAGTGAAGAGTCTAAGCTTGGGGATGCCCCGGTGGTTCATCCTTGCATATTTCAAGAAGACTCAAGCATCTAAGATTGGGGATGCCCAAGGCATCCCCTTCTTCATCGACAACTTATCAGGTTTCTTTTCTTGAAACTATATTTTTATTCAGTCACATCTTATGTACTTTACTTGGAGTGTCTGTTTGTTTTTGTTTATGTTTGAATAAATGCTTGTGTGGGAGAGAGACACGCTCCGCTGGTTCATATGAACACATGTGTTCTTAGCTTTTAATGTTCATGGCGAAGGTTGAAACTGCTTCGTTAAATTGTTATATGGTTGGAAACGGAAAATGCTACATGTAGTAATTGGTAAAATGTCTTGGATAATGTGATACTTGGCAATTGTTGTGCTCATGTTTAAGCTCTTGCATCATATACTTTGCACCTATTAATGAAGAAATACATAGAGCTTGCTAAAATTTGGTTTGCATAATTGGTCTCTCTAAAGTCTAGATAATTTCTAGTATTGAGTTTTGAACAACAAGGAAGACGGTGTAGAGTCTTATAATGTTTACAATATGTCTTTTATGTGAGTTTTGCTGCACCGGTTCATCCTTGTGTTTGTTTCAAATAACCTTGCTAGCCTAAACCTTGTATCGAGAGGGAATACTTCTCATGCATCCAAAATCCTTGAGCCAACCACTATGCCATTTGTGTCCACCATACCTACCTACTACATGGTATTTCGCCGCCATTCCAAAGTAAATTGCTCATGTGCTACCTTTAAATAATTCAAAAGCTATTATCTCTTATTTGTGTCAATGTTTTATAGCTCATGAGGAAGTATGTGGTGTTTTATCTTTCGATCTTGTCATTTACTTCTGACAGACTTTCACAATGGACTAGTGGCTTCATCCGCTTATCCAATAATTTTGCAAAAAGAGCTGGCAATGGGGTTCCCAGCCCCGATTAATTAACTTGCATTAATAATTCTCTTCACATGTTTTGCTCTGATCTATCAGTAAGCAACTTAATTTTGCAAATAGACACTCCTCCATGGTATGTGATTGTTGGAAGGCACCCGAGGATTCGGTTAGCCATGGCTTGAGAAAGCAAAGGTTGGGAGGAGTGTAATCTAAAAAAAATAAAAAAATATAAACTAAACTAAAGTACATGTGTAAACAAAAGAGAAGAGGGATGATCTACCTTGCTGGTAGAGATAACGTCCTTCATGGGAGCCGCTCTTGAAAGTCTGGTTGATAAGGTAGTTAGAGTACCCGCTACCATTCGTTGACAACAACAAACACCTCTCAAAATTTTACTTTTATGCTCTCTATATGATTTCAAAACTTAAAAAGCTCTAGCACATGATTTAATCCCTGCTTTCCTCTGCGAAGGGCCTTTCTTTTACTTTTATGTTGAGTCAGTTCACCTATCTCTCTCCACCTCAAGAAGCAAACACCTGTGTGAACTGTGCATTGATTCCTACATACTTGCATATTGTACTTGTTATATTACTTTACATTGACAACTATCCATGAGATATACATGTTATAAGTTGAATGCAACCGCTGAAACTTAATCTTCCTTTGTGTTGCTTCAATACCTTTACTTTGAATTATTGCTTTATGAGTTAACTCTTATGCAAAACTTATTGATGCTTGTCTTGAAGTACTATTCATGAAAAGTATTTGCTTTATGATTCAGTTGTTTACTCATGTCATTACCATTGTTTTGATTGCTGCATTCATTACATATGCTTACAATAGTATGATCAAGGTTATGATGGCATGTCACTCCAGAAATTATCTTTGTTATCGTTTACCTGCTCGGGACGAGCAGGAACTAAGCTTGGGGATGCTGATACGTCTCCGACGTATCGATAATTTCTTATGTTCCATGCCACATTATTGATGATACCTACATGTTTTATACACATTATATGTCATTATTATGCGTTTTCCGGAACTAACCTATTGACGAGATGCCGAAGTGCCAGTTCCTGTTTTCTGCTGTTTTTGGTTCCAGAAATTCTAGTAAGGAAATATTCTCGGAATTGGACGAAATCAACGCCCAGAGTCTTATAATTGGACGAAGCTTCCAGAACACCCGAGAGCCGCCAGAGGGGAGCCCTGGGGGCCCCACACAACACCCTGGCGCGGCCAGAGGTGGGGCCGCGCCGCCCTAGTGTGTGGGCCCACCAGGCCCCCTCCGAGGCTGCCCTTCCGCCTATTTAAGGTCTCCATCGCAAAAACCCTATTACGTTCGACGAAACCAGAGAAAACCTTGCAGAGCCGCCGCCATCGCGAAGCCAAGATCTGGGGGACAGGAGTCTCTGTTCCGGCACGCCGCCGGGACGGGGAAGTGCCCCCGGAAGGCTTCTCCATCGACACCACCGCCATCTTCATCAACGCTGCCGTCTCCCATGAGGAGGGAGTAGTTCTCCATCGAGGCTCGGGGCTGTACCGGTAGCTATGTGGTTAATCTCTCTCCTATGTACTTCAATACAATAATCTCATGAGCTGCCTTACATGATTGAGATTCGTATGATGATGCTTGTAATCTAGATGTCATTATGCTAGTCAAGTGGATTTTACTTATGTGATCTCCGGAGACTCCTTGTCCCACGTGTGTAAAGGTGACAGTGTGTGCACCGTGTGGGTCTCTTAGGCTATATTTCACAGAATACTTATTCACTGTTATGAATGGCATAGTGAAGTGCTTATTTATATCCCTTTATGATTGCAATGTGTTTTGTATCACAATTTATCTGTGTGCTACTCTAATGATGTTATTAAAGTAGTTTATTCCTCCTGCACGGTGTAATGGTGACAGTGTGTGCATCGTGTAGTACTTGGCATAGGCTATGATTGTGATCTCTTGTAGATTATGAAGTTAACTATTGCTATGATAGTATTGATGTGATCTATTCCTCCTTTCGTAGTGTGAAGGTGACAGTGTGCATGCTATGTTAGTACTTGGTTTGGTTATGTTGATCTGTTATGCACTCTAAGGTTATTTAAATATGAACATTGAATATTGTGGAGCTTGTTAACTCCGGCATTGAGGGTTCGTGTAATCCTACACAGTTAGCGGTGTTCATCATCCAACAAGAGGGTGTAGAGTCTAGCATCTATTTATTTATTCTGTTATGTGATCAATGTTGAGAGTGTCCACTAGTGAAAGTATGATCCCTAGGCCTTGTTCCTAAATACTGCTATCACCGCTTGTTTACTGTTTTACTGCATCTTTACTTCCTGCAATATTACTACCATCAACTGCACGCCAGCAAGCACTTTTCTGGCGCCGTACTACTGCTCATATTCATTCATACCACTTGTATTTCACTATCTCTTCGCCGAACTAGTGCACCTATTAGGTGTGTTGGGGACACAAGAGACTTCTTGGTTTGTGGTTGCAGGGTTGCATGAGAGGGATATCTTTGACCTCTTCCTCCCTGAGTTCGATAAACCTTGGGTGATCCACTTAAGGGAAACTTGCTGCTGTTCTACAAACCTCTGCTCTTGGAGGCCCAACACTGTCTACAAGAATAGAAGCACCCGTAGACATCACACGTGCTAGAGCTAGCTCTTGCATAAGAGCCCACTCACATTCTCTCTCCTTCAACTGGACACAAATATATTATTTTAATCCTTATAGCCAGCTAATTAGATCTTATTGTACTTGCTCTTAGCAGCGTCAGTTGAACGCGGCATTAATTTGCTCTTTGGCGGTTTGCCGCTCTACATGCATGATGATCGGTGTCGTAGGCAGCACTCTCCGACTCGGAGACGACGTCCGAACCCATCTCTGAGTCTGCGAAGTGGCAGTCAATAAATATGCACCCAAGCTCATCAGATCATCCATCAATTCGTGCCCCGTCCAAGGCGCATCTCTCGATCTCTTCCCAGCGCTTTCGTTTTTCTTGGACCAAGAAGATCCTAGCTCGATCGATGGCGTCGGTTGATCGAGCAATGGCCAAGGCCGCCGCAGCTCTTCTGCCGGGTCTGCTCCCAACCCCACAGAGGAGCACAGTTGCCCCGTCCCCATGCATGATCATCCTGCCGTCTTCCTTCGCATCCAAGTCCAAGCCCAAGCCAGGCCGTGCCGACTGCGTCGAGAGGTGGGACGCGCACAAGAAACCCAGGAGCCCAGCGTCGTCTTGCGGCAGCTCAAGTCCTGAGCGCGGATCGTCCTGCGAGCGTTGGGACATAGCCAAGAAGAAGATCCCCAGCACCTGTAGCACCAGCACGTCATCGTCGTCGTCGAGCCGGGGAAGCAGCAGCAGCAGCACATCGTGCAAGAGGTGGGACACGCACAAGAAGGCTCGCTCCGCACAGAGCTGGACGGGCGGGCAAGAGGAGCAGGACATCGGCGAGAAGCAGCCGGGAATGGACCCGGCCGTGTTCTCTGGATCGAACTTCTTCGCATCGCCGGAGCCGAGCATGCTTCCCGTTCCGGCCTTCTTCCGCTCGCGGGGCCATGGCATGATGCCGATGCCCGCATACTAGGTCTAGGTGCCCGTGTCGTGTGCCTCCAACTTGGTTTGCAGATAGTACGTGTTTGCACTGCTTCCCAATTGAAACATGAACGTTTGATTTGTACACACAGCAGCATTCATCGAGTTGTACTTGTACCACGTACGTGGCTGCCAAGATTCTGAATTCTTTGTAATTGTTTGTCTTCAGAATTCTTATCAGGGATCTAAGTGGGCTCCCCTAGCTAGCGAACGATTGCCAGGGAGAGAATGAGCGATCGGTTTCTAACCAATTTTTTTTTTCCATTTTTGGCAAATTTTGGACTGTAGTGGAGGCTATTGAGGGAAAGTTCTGCATGCATGTCCGAATTTGAAAATTCAAAACGTTTTATCTCACAAACGACATCTCCGATTTAGGATCTGTTTTCACCTATGAGTCGGTCTCGTCGAGATCTTCAAAACTAGCACCCATATTAATATGTTTCGATGATTTTTTTTGGGCTAAAAGTTATCAACCCTCTCTATTCGAATAATCAACCCTCCGTACTTGAGTGATCAACGGTAAATGTATAAAATTATCAACCTGGTGCAGGGTATTGAGGGAAAGTTCTGCATGCATGCACAAATAGACGAATCTGCTGATGTCAGCGGAATCTTTTCCAAATTTCAAAATTCAAAACGTTTTAACTTTCAAACGACAACTCCAAATTAAGATCCGTTTTCACCAATAAATCCGTCTTGACGAGATCTTCAAAACTAGCACCCATGTTGATATGTTTCGAGAAACTTTTTTCTGCCTAAAAGTTATCAACCCTCTCCTATTCGAATAATCAACCCCTCCGTACTTGAGTGATCAACGGTAAATGTATAAAATTATCAACCTGGTGCAGGGTATTGAGGAAAAGTTCTACATGCATGCACAAATAGACGAATCTGCTGATGTCAGCGGAATCTTTTCCACATTTCAAAATTCAAAACGTTTTAACTTTCAAACGACAACTTCAAATTAAGATCCGCTTTCACCAATAAATCCGTCTCGACGAGATCTTCGAAACTAGCACCCATGTTGATATGTTTCGAGAAACTTTTTTTCTGGCTAAAAGTTATCAACCCTCTCTATTCGAATAATCAACCCCTCCGTACTTGAGTGATCAACGGTAAATGTATAAAATTATCAACCTGGTGCAGGGTATTGAGGGAAAGTTCTGCATGCATGCACAAATAGACGAATCTGCTGATGTCAGCGAAATCTTTTCCAAATTTCAAAATTTAAAACGTTTTAACTTTCAAACGACAGCTCCAAATTAAGATCCGCTTTCACCAATAAATCCGTCTCGACGAGATCTTCAAAACTAGCACCCATGTTGATATGTTTCGAGAAACTTTTTTTCTGGCTAAAAGTTATCAACCCTCTCCTATTCGAATAATCAACCCCTCCGTACTTGAGTGATCAACGGTAAATGTATAAAATTATCAACCCCAAAGTTAATTTTATTTTAAACATTTTACCGAATATTTTTTTGTTTAGAAGCTATCAACCCGGTGTCCTGTTATTTATCAACGGTAAATATAAATAACTACCAACCCTAAAAATCTAACTTCATTTCGAATATTTTGGCGACTCTTTTTAGTTTACAAGTTATCAACCCGGTGCCTCGTTATTTATCAACTGTAAATATAAATAAATAATAACCCTAAAAAGTATTTCATTTAGAATATTTTAGCGACTCTCTTTTAGTTTACAAGCTATCAACCCGGTGACCCGCTATTTATCAATGGTAAATATAAATAAATATCAACCCTAAAAATTTAATTTAATTTAAAATATGTAGCGACTCTTTTTTTGTTTACAAGTTATCAACCCGGTGCCCCGTTATTTATCAACGGTAAATATAAATACCTAGCAACCCTAAAAAGTAAATTTTGTTTAGAATATTTTAGCAACTTTTGTTAGCTTACAACTTAAAAACAATACTTAATTTGAGTAGCAAGTGGTAGTTCATTTGAGTTGCAAGTGGATCTTCCCACCCGTTATTTTCCCCCTTAAAACCAACTGGCCCGAAAAAGGGAATTGCAAAAGGACCCCCTTAAACATGAATTACCGTACGAAAAATAAAACCCAAAAAGGGAATTGCAAAAAGGGAATTACAAAAGGAGAATTGAGAGTCTGCCTCGTGCTGAAGAAAAAGAGTGAGATGCTATGTGTATGCATGCAACAACTTATGAAAGCGTGCTGAAAAGTTGGCTCATTAAATGCAAATCCATGAGATGCTCTGTGCATGTGCATCCATGCAGTGTGAACGCTCTTGGCTGCATGCAACTTGCAAAGTAGTAATACAAGTTGTTAGTGTGAACACGTGTGAACGCAATTAAAACACTACGTGACAAAAAGGGGAATTGACTCGCTCCGTGAGCGCTTCCGCGCCACAAAAAGTGATTGCTCGAGCAATCGATTGCTAGGGAGGGGATTCGGATCTAAGTGTATTTTCGATTTTAGTTGTTGACTTTGTAATCCCAGTTAGTTCTGATCGTTGTTGTTGACATTTGCAAATTTGGTACAAAGAGAGGTTTGCAAAATTAATTCACACCCATGTACGAATATATTGGTTGGGCAAAGAGCTGATTTGCGTCAAGTCCTAACACTGTATTCCCATTTTGCATAGAAGTTGCACTTTTATTTTTGCGAAACACAGTGCACACACACAAAAATACATACATAGACTCATCGCTGTGAACACATGAACACCCTAGCCTATAAGCACATGCGACTAACTAAGTCCAAGAATTGATCCAGCAGATCTTCCTCCCCTGAAAGAATATTTTTCTTTTATGAAACACCAAAATGTCAAACCATTGGTTTGATCCATGGTTGGCTAGCGGTGCCACTGCTATCCTAACCATCCAACCACAAATTCATATTTTTATATAATATAATTGTTTCATGCAAAATATGTTCAAGCACTAACATAAAACTTGATATTAACAATATGGCCTCTATCTATCATTGTACAATGCAATGTTAAACATTGTTGAGAAAAATAGGTATCTTCAGTGTGACATGATGAACTTATCACAACATTATCATGTAAAAATAAATTGTATAGTCAAGAAAATAGAAAAATATATACAAAATCAAACCGTGAGCATTAAGACGATACAATTACATGACGGAATAGAGGAGGATGTGTAAAAATATTTGCTCACAACCAATTGTATTAATCACAAAATATGATTAAATATTTCGAAAGGCGCATAACGGAAGCGTATTATCTAATTTTTTGCTTGTTATATTTTTAAGACCAATTTGTAATAAAAAAATCATTTAGAGCTCAGCTACATGTAGCTCTTTTTTTTGGAAATATTGAAAACGATATTTTAAAATTTCAAAATTTTCTATATAATCATAGATGTAGTCAATGATATAAATCTCAACGCGAAATATCTTTGTATTGTAGGCTACACGACATTGAAGTTTTCTGACAAATTTTGAAGGTTTGAAAATTCCCTTTTGCTAATTTTAGGTTGACCGAGAATTAGGTTAGTTCTACAAGTCAACAACCATTAGATTTGCATCGTGATTCGTGCATACCAGAATTACATAGATGTGTATTTTTTTTGCCCCAATTACACATGAATTACACATGAAACCAGATGACCGAGGTTTAAGCTAATTCTAAGTTAACCAAGAATTAGCGGTGTCCTTGAAAATTTGTACTATGCAATACTTTCAGATCCACAATTTTTCATTTTTCCGCAGCACCACATAGAGAGTATTTCATATTGATTTTTGCAGGCCACACTCCAATTTTATGCTTCTTGAAGTGTTGCCAAAATGCCTCGTTAGGGCCCTAACCATGAAGTGTTGGCAAAATGCCACGTGAGGGCCCTAACCTTCTATCAAGCGGCGCAAACAAGTCCAAGGCCCCATCTGCACAGAACAAAACTACCCATGGACCCGCCTCCTACCCACTCGGTATTCCCTTTCACTCTTCTTCCTCCCGTTCCCATAAATACGGATCCAATCGATCCCCACCGCATCGGATACGGATCAGGTGACATGCACCTTTTGCATGTCCCCATTTCAAATTTTGATCTAAAATTTTTAGGGGTTATCTTAATATATGCTGTGAATGTACATAATTTTTTTCAGATTTTTTCGCAATATTTAAATTTAGATTTAGACCGCATGTCAACATGCAACCTGATGTGTATCCCACCGCATCTCGAGTCCAATGAATTTCAAAACCCTGGTTGGTTCCGGAACCCACCCACCATTCCAGGACCACACGCCACCATGGCGAAGCCTCACGCCGTCGCCAGCGTGACCACCCAGCGCCCCTCCTCCACCCGCTCCGCCGCCTCTGCTCGGAACATCGCGGTGGCCCCGGCTTCCGATCCGACTCTCCCCACCCCCACGTCCACCCCCCGCGCCGACCTCTCCTCCGTTCCCAAGGCCCCCGTCGCCTCCGCCGGCCGCAGCTCCGTGGGATCCTCTTCCGTCACGGACCTCCCTACTCCCGCCGCCCGCGACATCGCCTACGTCGCCAAGGTAACCCTCCACCAAACCGACAGGTCGCAAGCGCGCGGCAGAGCACCTCCCCCTTAATCACCTGCGCGGCTGCGCGATTGACCTTCTCCAGCCTCTTCGTGCTCAGCAGGACGTGGCCAAGTGGCTGGCCAACGACGACGACGACTCCGCCATCCCCACCTTCGCCTCCAGGCTGCACCCGGTGCTCGCGCCCGAGGGCCTCGCCGGCGAACCCGAGCCTGAGGACGCCTCCACCGTCGTCTCCGAGTCCGTGTCTCCAGCTGACGCGGTGACGGCCGCTTCCGCCGACTCCACCGTCACCCAGGTGATTTCTGACCCCCCCCCAACGATTCCGATTCATTGGGTGCTTGAAATCCTGGAATACGCGCGGCGGTGGTGGGTGCCGATTCGTAGTGTTTTTTGGTTCATCTGAATTCGGGCGCTCTCGGGGTGTTTGGTGATTGATTCCAATCAGTCCGAGTTCGAGCTGCTTGTGCGTATCGTGTTCAGCGCTTACTGAAATTTGGGACCGGGTGTTCCGCATTGGAGCGCCCAAGTGTTGTTCCAAATGGTGATCAGCTGGAGTAGAATTTGTGCAGACTCTCGATCGAATCTCGATTGGCGCTTGAATTCGTTGTGTAACTTGTTGCCCGGAATTTGAAATTGCCTCGCATTCCTATGCTACATTGCTGCGATCTACTGAACATCTCGTCGATCTGGAAGTTCAAATTCGCTGAATAAAACGCCCGTCCTTTTTTGTTCATGCAGATCGCAGCGCCCGGCGACTCCACCGCCGACTTCGAGGCTCCCCTGCTCACGGTCACGGAGATGGAGCACGTCCTGGCCGAGCTGGGCAGCGCCCGCGGCCTGAGCCCGCGCTCCAAGCGCCTCCTCACTACGCTCGTTCAGGTCGCCGACGCCGAGCTCACGGCCAACCCCACGGCGGCCGCCGTCCGCATGCGCCGCGCGGCCCGCTGGAGGAAGGTACGCGTCGGGATCCTCGCGGCGGCAGTCTTCTCCGTGGCCGTGATGGACGTCGCCCTCGCCGTCGCTCTCTTCGGCGCCGGCCGCGGGGACGGGCGCTACCACCACGTTCTGCCTCCCACCTGATAGAGATGCATACGTGCAGACGAGCGATCGATGACCCAGCCAGTCGATTTGCTTTGCTTCTCTAGTCTTTGCCGCATCCTTTTTTTGCCAGTAGTAATAGTAGCTGATTTGTTGCTCTAGTGCTCGTGATGTTTAATTACCGTGGTGCTTTTACATACACTAGATTTAGATGTGCGCCTTGGCGCACGACCCCGTGGAGTGCGTGTCGGTATTATTCTAATAGCAGCGATAAAAAGTAATTACCAATATAATGCTCCCTCTGTCCATAAATAAATATTTTAAAAGTTTTTTCTAAATGTGAATGTATATATACTATATACTAAAGAGTGTTAAGATGCATCTAAATTTAGATAAATTTACCACAACCATCTACATCTCTTAGGTTGCTTAGCACTTACAAAGTTAACTTGTTCAAATACTGCAGGCCTACACCTCGCAACGGAAGCAATCTGGTGGCACCACCATTAGGATCAGTACCAGCTGTTATGGGTAGGGTGCCGGGGTAGGGAGGGAGGGCTTTGCACATTTCCCTAGGTCCCTGATGATAGCACTTTATTCATGATGGAACTGTGCCAAATTATCAGCTGAACATAGGAAAGCGATGTTTCTTTCACTTGTCGACAGTTTGGCAAAGACATCTGTACTCATCAGATTTAGTAATCAAGAGTGCACAGTGCTTGCGATGTACCATTTCAGAAAAGTAAATCAAATTTAACTCAAAATAAAGAATGTGGTATTCTGGTAATGATAATATACGAAGAGCAGCTAAAACCTACAATGTGATAATAAAAATAAAAATGGGTGATAATAAAAATAAAAATGGGAGTACAACCAAAACAATACCTCCACCACCAAAGAAAATAAGATGCCACCAAATCAATGATGAGCCTTATGTTAAAGAATATTACAAAAAAAAACGTAGGCTACCCTTTTAAATGCCCAACGATTATTCTGAGGCCTCGTTTCTAGCTCTCGCTCGCGCTTTATACGCAATATAGCGATTACTGGAACCTTGTTATCGGAGTACCAGTGATGGAGAACAGGTGGCCGATAATATGGCTGTTTAGTGTTCAGGTGTGGTGCCATCCAAATTCGCATAATCATCATCAGTTGACCCATATCTGCTAGACTTGCAGAACCCTGACAATGTAGTCCCATTATCAACAAGCTGAGCCTCATGCTGGAGGAGAAAAGGAAAACAATTGTAAATTACGAGGCATACCAGAATCAAACGGATCTAAGAAAGGTAACAGACCACGGCATGAAACAAACTGGGTCATAACATCAGTTAAAGATATATATTATGCTGCATGGGAGTGCACCATAATATCAGGTAGAACTATCTATTAAATTTGGCCAATATTACCTGCTGCACAATGTGCAGAATAACATCACACATGTACACAGGTGCAAGTGGTATTTGGTTCCATCACGGTGACAATGTAATTATTTACATCCAGTCACCACAAAAATGTTTAAAAAATAGACCAACAAACCTCGCAGTAGTCAATTTGAAAATACACCAGGTGAAGATTACACTCAACCAAATCTTCACCAGAAGCAACTTGAAAACTGAGCAATATCAGAACAGATCTGTACAATAGGCACATAAAACATTAGACTTAAACTAATCCAAATGGGGAAAGGTGAAATTCGTGAGCAATATCAGACATCGGTTATATCATCATATTGATCTCTTTCTAGAGTCCACTTAGATCTGGCACAATTATAGAAAAACTAATCCAAATGAGGAAAGGGAAAAGTCGTGAGACATGACGAAAAATTGGCCTAATTGACAAAACTCACCTCAACCACGCCAAATCTCATGGCGTCCATCCCAACCAGCTGAGCAAGGTAATGTGCAGAGCCAGATGGGTACTTGGATGTACAAATGTACACCCATTACTTTGAGGGAAGAAGCTTTACCAATATATTATGCATATATACATGACAATACACCGTATATAAAACATTGCAACTTCCTATAAAAAATATTTGAGCATTTATGAAAGCTAGCTCTAAGATGAATTAGCTTATAAGCATCGATTCAGTCATTTTAGACAGTTTCTAAAACGTCCATGCCAGCAATCAAATTAGTAGTGTCATTCTTATGACAAAGAACAACATTGCTCGCGCAACTCGAACATCACTGTCCCTACAAGCCTACAAATGACTATTATAAGAGCCAACACAAACCACCCTTTTTTATTAGAAACATACGTGCATATTCAAGCTTTTACAATTTATACTTTTTAGGAAGCTGATATTTGTTGTGTTATTGAGAAGTTTAGTTCCGCAAGGCCTGAAACAGAAAATGCAATTTAGCACCAACGAAATGCTTTACCTTTTCTCAAAGCACCAATCATATGATCAGGCTTAAAGTTGAAGATACATTCCATGTCCTTTAGTTATGACCAAATCCCAGTAAAGTGTGAATTTAAAACTGAGGTGAACGCAATTATCTGATAACTATATAAGGATATAGATAGGGGTAATATCTATGTGCTATTGACTTTCTTAAGCCCGTATAAGGACAACAATATCCTATAAGCTGGAATCCTCTCTCCAAAATCAAGAGCTCTGATCTCACTAATGTACTGTCCATCTTGAATAAGATAAAGAGATTATGTCAACTTTTAGGCACAAGGAAGAAAATATATTCAGCACTGACCATAGCCTGCACGAAGCTTGTTAGAAATTATGGTGCTCAATGCTTCACTGTCTACATATTCAGCAACAATAGGCAGAAGCTTATGCTTCTGTTTAAGAAGAAATATGGGTTGATACTTAGCGATGGACGAATCCATAACAACCCAGAATAAAATATGAACAACACAAGCAGCTACCTTCTAATCCAATAAGAACCAATGGTCAAGCATGTATTAAAAAGAGGTGCAAAGAAGAGAAGCGATCTTACAGAAAATAAACAATGGGTTTTCTTTTAGTACAGAAGGCTTCACATGTCATCATTGGCACCTTGTCAAACAACCTGCAATTTAAAGTATTAAATTTCAGGTATGCGCACTCCCTCTCTAGGCATAAGATACATTTCAATAGGGTATACAAATATCATTGCCAAAAGGAACTTGACTACCTCCCATAACAAAATTACCAGGGAGATCATATACATTTTTTTTGTTGTTTTGCTTCAATGTCTTCCTCCACCTAAATAAAGCAGCAAGGATCCTATACACCTTCCTAAATAGTTTTGCCACTATTAGTTGTAAAATAACAGGAATCCTATATCCACCTTACAAATCAAGCCATGAATACATCGTATATATAGACCAAACCTATGCCACAAAGTGGAGTTGGACAAATCTCACCAGGTGGCATCAATAACAGAAGAAGATCTGCACCTTGAAACTGTTCGCTACCATCCCACTCCATGTCAACACACCAAGGAGTAAATAACGCACATACGTACTGAAGTATATATGATGAAACAAAAATTGTCCCTGAGAGCATCAACCAGTTCTGCAAAGGAGGATCGAGCGGGTTACTATTAGAAAGGTACACTACTAACCTCTAGTACAGAGTAATTAGGCAAATATTTGTTCAAAATCTTCACTTCCAGGAGCAATACGGACTTAGTTGTGTATCCCTAGCAGCGATGGAAAACTTAATAAACCTAATTCATAGTGCACCATATCTCGAGCATGCATTTGAAAAAAATTATGGTATGAGCTATAGAGAAGCTAACCTTGTGAAAGCAAATGTGTGGTTGAATTGGCAAAAAAAAATCAATTCCTGTTCTCTTCTCTTTTTCTCTCATCTCCACTCCTTTCTTACATGTTGCGTACCTGCACTGGTACCCACGCTAATTATCTCAAGTATATAGATTCTATATTTGAGATCAAAAGAACATAATATATGTAGTACTGCAGATACAATAGCAAAACAAATACTTCATTTAATACATTAGCCAGCAAGATGGGATATAACCAAGGATGAGCAACATGTACGCAGTTGTGTGCGAAAGAAAACAATGGATAATCAAGCCAGCCTCCTAGAATGCATGCAGTTTTATAATCCAATGGCTTCATGTCCTCGCCGGTGCCGGCTGCTACTGCTGCCAAACCTGTTTGCAGGAGCGTGGTGTGCCGCAGTGGTACTCGCCTAGAGCAGGATGTCAATCTCGTCTCTACTGGATGCGCTCATGCTTTCTAAGAACTAATAGGGAAAAGTCTCATTGCTGGAAAGAAAAAAGTAGTAAATCATAATTGTGACCACTGGTAAAACCTGACACCTTCCACTTGCATATAACAATTCTTCAACGTGACTTCACTACAGAAATTGAGCAGCAGAACATGTACGTATAATCATTTACCGTATCCTAGGGTGTTACATTTGCAGAGCCACTACTTATTTCTATTAGATTTGTATGTATATTGTTATTAAGCATTTTCTGTTATTTCAAGAGAGAGTAGGAATATAGCATATATCAGAAAAGGTAGATTATTAAAGAGAGAATTTTGAAGGGAAGAAAACTCTATTTGTGCTTGGGACCAATGCAAGATTTGCACCTTTCCTTTTGCATCTGCATCTTGCAACCTTATCAAGGGTGACCAGTTCTAAAAAATTCTTCTTGCAACCATTACTTTGATAATTGGTCCAAAATTTGTAGCTTTCCTTTTGCATCTGCATCGACCATTGCAGTTAGTATCCCGATAATAGATAGCACTGAATAAAGAAAAACATCAAACCAAACATTGACAGTGTAAGAATGGTCAAGCAAACCTGAGATGATTTGGCATTCTTCAGCTTAAATGGATCTGTTTAAACCATGTACTTTGGAACAAACATAGTGATAGTCAGATCTGCAGGACAATACGATTTAACACAACATAGAGAAAAGAATGTGTAAAGAAAAGCGTACGGACCTCGGGCATCCCAATGAGCTGCAAGAGCTCTGCCAGCAGCTGGCTCTGCTCGTCGGCCCTCCGCTCACACTCCCTCACCTCCCATCGCAGTGCGTCCTCACGCACATCCAGGATCCGGTGTCTCAGCATATGACCATTCTTCAAATTTTCTGCAATAACCATGACGAATAAGATGCATTGATAGGTATGATGGTTCCAGGCTTCTAGGGAATGAATTTGGAACAGCAGAGACGCAAAAGTCACTCCCACATGGACTCGTACAATTGACAATACTTCCAAAATAAAGTGTCAATGGAAAAACTTTTACATCCTATTTTCAGGGCGCGGTAGGTTTTCCTAGAATTGTTCACCCGAAAATCTGAAGTTAGGTTATGGGAAATCTTCTAAATCTTTTGTTCTCTTCTTCCTCAAACCTGCACACACTGTGTTTAGAACAATACTAAATCACATGGTTCAATCACTTGAGAACTTAACTGAGCAACATATGACTTAGAAAAGTGGCCTTGACCTTCTTCTTCACAAACGCCCCTACCTAGGATTTGAGGATTTTTAGCACCAATATCATGGAGGTGAGGGGATCCCAGCGGCCACCCCATCTCCTAAGAACCATCACCTTTTCCCCTCCCAAGTCTGAGAGTGAGAGGGGGGGGGGGGGCATGGACGGACAAAACTAGGAGGAGAAGAGGCAAGAGGAGAAGGGTGGCATATGGAGGGAGTACCAAGGCGCAGGAGGGAGAGATGGAGGCCAATCACCAAATAACAGCAACCTGCGGCTCCTCCCGGCGATGATGATGATGCGAGGTGGCGGGGTGAGTGGTGGCCTGCGCTTCCTCTCCTAGCCATGGTGACTGCTCATCGGGCGGACGTACAGCCAGATGCGGCTCCTCTCTGCGATGGCGCGCAGCAGCTCCTCCCAGCGATGGTGGCGGCTGTGCTGCTCCCGCCGGCCATCACCTGCTCGTTCGGGGACGACACGGTGCATGGCGGCGGTGGCGCTGCTCCCACCAGCCACCACCTGCTCGTCCGGCGATGGGACGACACGCACGGCAGCTGCGCTTCTCCCGCCGGGCACCATCCGCTGCTCTCTTGGTGTGGAGGAAGATCAGAGAAGGCGGGAGGAGAGGAGAGGTTGGAGGAAAAAGGCAAAGATGGAGGGGACTGGAGGAGGAGCGGAAACGAGGGGATTGGCGAGGAGGGCAGCGTGCGGGGCGATTTGCCTCCTGGCGGCTAGGGTTTCCAGTGGGCATTTATATTGGGCGGTGAAAAAAAACTATGGCTGAGATTCACTGCAAGGTAAAATCAGACGGCTGTAAATCGGAGCGCTGTGAGACCCCCTATGGGTGCATCGTTTACACCTTTAGATGCATAGATAGAACGGGGAGCAAGAAGTGGTAATCAACTGCTGTGTTAGGCAAGTGTGGGTTTAAAGTTAGTAAGAATTAGGTAGGCTGGGTTTTGCTTCAGTATCAGAAATTCATGTTATTTTTACCAGTGCAGGATGCAAGTGTATGATTAATACAGTTTGTTGCGGTGAGATGCTTATGAACGAAATCAAACTTTTTGGTGCAAATACACATGAGGCTCTATTAATTTGTGGGTACTGTTCTCATTACAATGTAGGTCAACATTCTTCCCCGTTGGCAGATTTTATTCAGCATTCAGCATTACAAAGCCACCACCAGGCCGAAGTACTATACACGCACGTCACGACTCACGACCTACCAACACTACAGTGACATCAATAACCAGAGGACATCTGGAAAAAAAACATTGCGGACGAAATGGAGGCCTCTCAGAACACTTGAGGTCCTAACAGTCCGATCAGCAAAGGTGCCCGATCCTGGCCGTCCTCATCTCCCTCTTTTCTTTTGCAGGGACCGCACCTCACCGACCATGGTTTTGCTTGCTCGCAGTCGCAGGTGAAACTATTGATTTGGCCTTTCTTGGTTACACGTGACAATGGTGATGTTAGGCATTGTTACCCAGGATAAATTTTTAGAGGGGCAAACATATGATAAGTGATGCAAATATCATTTCTTAGTGCGGGCAAACCAGCCTTTAGCTTAACATATTACAAGGTTTCAGAAAATTGAGTGGGGGCAGCTGCCCGCCTTGGCTATAGTCTGGATCCGTCCATGTTATTACCTTGACAAAGGCATTGCATGGAGTTTTTCCATACTTGCTCTATAGGGTGAAAATTCATGATCCTTATCTAATTTTAGACTAGCATGTGCATCATTTTGATTAACACATTATGACTAAAGCACTCCGTCAAGTCCAAGGTCTTTGCACCTCACTCCACTACAGGAATGGCGACGTACGCCGACGGCCGTGGCGTACGCCGACGGCCAAATGTCGGGGCCGTCGGCGTATGGCCCGCCACGGCCAGCCAGCCGTCTGACCCTCGGCGTATCGTTGCCGTCGGCGTAGCGAAGTCCACGCCCAGGGCAGCCTTCGGCATGTACTTGGCCCTGGGCGTAGACAGGGCTACGCCCGACGGCCACCCTCGGCGTAGACTATTTTTCAAATTTGTCCAATTTTGTAAAAATCATAACTAATTCATATGATGTCAGAAAAATGCGTATAAGGTATCAAAATGTTCAGAAAAACATCCTAAGATTCTTTAAGGGAAGCTCATCCGAATGGAATTCAAAAATAAAGAGTTGGGACATCACGGTCCAAGGGTTAATAGGGTTGATAGGCTATTATTATCAGCAAGGTGTCAATTCTTTAAGGGAAGCTCATCCGAATGGAACCAAGAAGTTAAACGTGCTGAGGTTGGAGTAGTGTGAGGATGGGTGACCGACTGGGAAGTTTAACCATGATTGTAATTTAACCTAAGATTAAGTGTACTTAGAGTTAAAAATGTATGGTGAAAGAAAAACGAGTAAAAAAAAGGGAGAAAACGGTGTAAAAAAATTAAAATTTTAAAAATTTTAAAACTCTATGCCGAGGGCTTTGCCGTCGGCATATAGAAAAATATTTTTTTCCCGAATTTTTTTTTGGAAAAAAGAAAATTCGAATTTTTAAAATTTGTATGCCGACGGTTTTGCCGTCGGCGTAGTGTGCTACGCCGAGGGCAATATTTTCTATGCCGAGGGACCTAAACGCCGACGCCATACGCCGAGGGCTGCCGTCGGCGTAGCCTACGCCGAGGGCCAGGCGTGGCTACGCCGAGGGAAGCTGGCCGTCGGCGTATGCGTCCATTCCTGTAGTGCTCCTATGTAAGTCTAATAATTTGAAAGCGACTAAAGGTCAATTGTAGTTGCTAAACGACATTTCAGGTTCATGTGTTTTCTTCTTGGATGTACTATTTGATCCTTGAATAAAGATAGAACACTTGTCATCTGCTCGTAGTGCAGTAATATCTGACAAAACTCTTCAAGTGTCAAACATAGAACCATGGAACTGTACATCAGTATAGCGTGACCATTTATTTAATTGTGTTGTTTGAGTTTTTGATTCTCTGCATTGGCCCTTGCCGCAATTTCAAATATGATCCTCTTTGTTATGGCTTCTTAGTTATGTAGCTCTCTGAAGTAAATTCTTTTTCTTTTCTAACGGGCTTGTGCTATAAGTTCATGTGGTAATTTTATTGTCTTGGGCTCAGGAGGTGTTTGGATCCGAAATTACCTTCGGTCTCGGATTAGCCATTAATTGTAGTTATGTTGATGACTCGCTGGTGTTGCAGGTGTGCACATAAGTGAATAAACACATTTCCTTCAGTCAGACTGCTTGTCTTTTCCGATCCTGTTTTTCAGTCGTTCACTTGCGGTTTTAAGAAGAAAAAAAATTATGGAGACACATAATGACCGGGCCGTCCGAACGACGCAAACGCGGCGCATATTTGCGTCTGGGATGCATCGCGGCGGACGCTGCGCGGACGTCCCAAGTGATCGCTCGCTTTTTCACAGGGCCCGTGTAATATCCCAGGTATTGGGGTTACAAAAATAGAGTAAATAGAGTTGTGCATTGCATTCATGCATAGAAAATCCAGGGAATTTTCGCGCTTTAAAGTAAAACAGTCACAGTAACCGAAGTTTCACTTGACCTTGATGGAATTGAAGTAGATCATCAAGTCAAGTTCTATAAACCTCAATGTGACTTTGTTAAAACCTTGTTTTGGGAAAAGATGATTTGATCTAAGGGGTTAGATCAAATGGAATTAAAACCAACACAAGAAAATACTAATTAAGGATCAACTACTTGATCTTATTAAAGATCATAACATGGTGTTTCTTGAACCAAACCTTTGAACTTAACACCAACAAAAGCTTATCATTAAACCCTAGAGATGGGAGAGGTATATAACCAACAAAGAGATAAGAAGCAAACTCTAAATTATTAACACTTAAAAGTTAAGCAACTACCTTGAGGTACAATGGAATTCACTTTAAAACTAAATACCAAATATAGCAAAACACAAGGACCTAAGTGCATAAAATCCACACATTCTTATTGCAATCATAACTTATTAAATATGTGGAATATTACAAAACTAAATTCGTTTACATTACGAATTATAGTTCAAACTATTTGAATAAAATTAACTATGAGTACTTTGAAACTTATATGATCATGCCTTGGTGTAATCAAAATCATCATTCAAAATTAGGGTATAATCCTTATTCTTGACATTTTGATCCCAATTATAATATAAATACAATCACATATGATATAGTGACTCAACCATAAGCATAAGATCATTCTCAAGATATGTAGTAACAAAAGTCACTTGGCTATCCAAAAACAAATCACATGAGAGGATAATACCATGCCACATAGGATGAAAATATCTACATAGCTTGCATCCTAAGCAATGCCACCTTATGCTTAAGGGATTACTATGGATAAGAGCATGACACCCAAGCACCTTACTCATTAAATCAAAGCAAGAGTCATACACCTATGTGTCATGATACTAGAGCATGCCCAAGCCTATAAAAGGAGCCTCACATTCCATTCATTCCATCATCTTACACCATGATGCAAGAAAACCAACACATTGAGCCACTCCATAAAATATTTATGATCAAGATGAAGCAGCTAGGAGGTGGAGGCATGCCACAAGATGCAGGTTTATCAGAATTCCTGAAGAACAAGCTACAGAAGATAGCAAGGTAGAATTCTTAGGCAGACCACATGCTTAGTTAATCATATCATCATCCCTTGAGTAGAAACCTAGATTATAGTCCAAGTCCTTGTGGATTGAGAGGGGTAATTGGTACAACCATATCTAAATATTTTTAGTAATAACTTAGGAAGCCAAACTTTGATCATTATAAATTGTGTAATGATCATAAACCCTATGAAATTGAGGTAGAGATATCAAGAACAAGTTGATCATGTTTAACCATGATCATGCTCTTGAGTTATGTAAGGATAAGTTAAATCCTAATAGGATAAGAAGATATCATTCACTACATGAAATCATAGGGAGGTAACTGGTAAGCAAACCTAGACTTATATCCCAACCTTAACTTGTGAATCACTTGGTGATCATAAATAGAATCCTACCATATCTATATTTCATAAATTAATGAACCTAAGAAAACCTTAGAGTTAAACACTATACCTCATATGGTGAGAAACCATACATCCATATGACCAAAGTTAACTATAAAAAGAACTATAATCAATGTAGTTACTTTAATGATAAGTTGGGGATAATAATAGGAGATAATTGGTAGAAGATAAAACTAATTCTCAATATCATCATAACTAGAGGAGAACATAAAATGTTAAGTAAATAACCACCTTATCATGGTTAGGGGAGATTAAACCCTAGCATGCAATATGGTGTCATCTCATCTATATAACCAGAATTGCAACCTCAATAATATCTTATGCTTGAATTCATGAACATAAGAAACCATGTGCTATATTTTATAATTAAAACCCATAAGTGGTGATCAACCACTTATCATTTTGACCAAGACCAAACCCTGATGAGAGTAATACCTACTCTAAGTATTTCAAGGTGTTATTAAAATAATAGTACAAGTATTAAATTTGAAATAGAAATTAAGATAAACCTCATAAGACCTTAACAAGCAAGTGCTCACATAAATTCATGTGTAAGTGACCAACAATCCTAAATGAGAGATCAAGTCCCTAGTGACATTTTAGCACATGAAGTTATGCCATCCAAATCACTCTCTTATGAGAAATTCATAAATAAACATTACTTTGGAATTGTTTCTTGCAAGATAAAACCAAATAAAACTCTATATATCATTAAGTAAGATCAACAATCATTGGGAAAGTAATTTGGATATTTCCAAGGGCAATATTCAAACTAATGCATATATGGTTATTTAATTCAAATCCCAATAGTAATTAATAAACCAATGCTCTAGTATTCCTATTGAATTTAATAATACACCACAATAATCTTTAAAGTATCTGCAGTGCCTTGTACTAATATTTGTATGAATCAAATAAGCAAGACCTACAAAATAGAAAGGAATTCAAATCAGAATTCAAAACAGAATTATAAAATAGAAAAAGAAAACAGATAAAAGAAAAAGAGGAGGAAAACCACCTGGACCCTTACCTGGCCGTGGCAACCCACCAAGCAGCCCATCAACATTGGCCCAACACAGCCCATCACGGCCCGAGTACCCCTTCGCGTGGATAAAGACGAAGGAGACGTCGTCGTCTTCGTCTTCGTCCTGGACGCGCGGGAGCTCGCCACCGCGACGCCGACGCCACGTCCCGCGGTCACCGCCGACGGCGCGACCGCCAAAGACACGCACGGAACCCTATAAATGGCGTGGACGCCCTAAATTTCTCCTCTCTTCTTCTCGTTTGCGCCAGAACCCGAAACCCTAGCTCGCCGGCATTCCTCTCGCCCCACCATCTCCGACCACCCCTGGAGCCGCCGTTGGGCTCAAGTGGAGCGCCTTGATGTCCTCGTCCATCTGGTAAATGGGCGCGTCAAGGGGAGCTCGGAGGAGAGCGAATTCGGCCGTTCCCTTCCGCGGTTCTGCGAGGGAAAAGTCGACCGTGTCGTCGTCTCCGGCCATCTCCGTCGCCAATTCGAAGCAACACGCAACAAGGGTGAGCATGCGCTTCTCGGCAACCGATTATTAGCCTTTAGCATCCACCGTAGCTCGCAATCGCCGTAGTCCGCCGTGCACTGCCGCTGTTTGCGCTCGCCGGAGCTACTCCGGCGACCATCAGAGGGCGGCGCCGCCACCATAAGGTTCGCCTCGACGTCCTCATCCCAACGCACCTACGCACCACCTCGCGGGACACCGGTATCGCCGGCGAACCTCGCATAGCGGCCGCCCGGCCAGCCCATTCCCTGCCACCTAAACGCCACAGAGGCGCCTGACGTGGACTCTGGCCCACGGGTCAGTGTCTTCGTGGGTAAAAAACTCGGGTAACTTTAGCTATTTCTGTTTAATTTCAAATTCAATAATTGCTGTAACTTTACAAATTCATATAAAATTCAAAATAGCTCAGAAAAATATAAATGATACATTAAAATTCTTAGAAAAGAAAACTCTATCCAATAAAATAAAAATTTAATTATTTTATACTTGTTATTTAAGCCTTTAATTCTAATTCTAAATACAATTAAAATTCAGAAATTAAGAAAAACATTAATAAAATAAATAAAACCAGTAAGCAAATAAAGAAAACATGAAAACTAATTTTCTTTATTTGCTATCTTATTTAATCATTATTAGAGAGATTTAAACCCTGATTAATAATTACCCTTATTATTAATGGTTTAAAAAGAATAAAATGCCAAATTCAATATTATTTTATTTAAAAGTTACTAATAACTTCAACTTTAAATTGAAGTTATTAACCATAAGACTATATGGTAAATAGCAAACCCTAATTCCATAGTGAATGGTATTACAACCCATCATTTCATGTGTAACCCTAAAACCCTAATACCATTAGGAACCTAGCTCCATTACTTCATATGAACCCTAAATGGTTTCCTAACCTAAACCCAAATTAACATGTGATCATGTTACTTCATTGGTAGTCATAGATTCATATTTAACAACTCAATGCTTGTTCAAATCCACATAAAATATGGGAACCCTCTCACTACTAAATTAACATTCCATGTGTTCATCTCATCAAACCTAGATGATCAAACAGGAACACTTAAGTCTAAAACCTAGTTCCTATCATCAAAAATATCAACCTTACTCATACCTATATAGCATCACACCAATGTGATGGACTCCAATAGCAACCATGCTAATATTGACATCATATCCCATACACACTAAACCCTATTAGTGTGAGATAATTATTAAACATACCATTTAGGAAACCACCATTCCTTACTTAGTGAATCCAATAGCAAACCCTAGACAACCTCAACCCTAATTGCAATACTTCTTATTACTTAAGAAGTATGTTCTTCAAAAGTTATTCTTTTGAAGAAAATAAGGTATCATCATCAATCCTGTCTAATAGGACCTATAAACCCTAACTATCTATCACTAGTAAGATATAACCAACTGATACGTCTCCGACGTATCGATAATTTCTTATGTTCCATGCCACATTATTGATGATATCTACATGTTTTATGCACACTTTATGTCATATTCGTGCATTTTCTGGAACTAACCTATTAACAAGATGCCGAAGTGCCAGTTCCTGTTTTCTGCTGTTTTTGGTTTCAGAAATCCTAGTAACGAAATATTCTCGGAATTGGACGAAATCAACGCCCAGGTTCCTATTTTACCCGGAAGCATCCAGAACACCCGAGAGCCACCAGGGAGGGGGCACAGGCCCACCAAACCCTAGGCCGGCGCGGCCAGGGGGGGCCCGCGCCACCCTATGGTGTGGGCACCCCTTCGACCCTCCTGCGCCGCCTCTTCACCTATTTAAAGCCTCCGTCGCGAAAACCCTGATACGTTCGACGAAACCCACAGAAACCTTCCAGAGCCGCCGCCATCGCGAAGCCAAGATCCGGGGACAGAGTCTCTGTTCGGCACGCCGCCGAACGGGGAAGTGCCCCAAGGCTTCTCCATCGACACCGCTGCCATCTCCACCGCCATCTTCATCACCGCTGCGCTCCCATGAGGAGGGAGTAGTTCTCCATCGAGGCTCGGGGCTGTACCGGTAGCTATGTGGTTCATCTCTCTCCTATGTACTTCAATACAATAATCTCATGAGCTGCCTTACATGATTGAGATTCATATGATGATGCTTGTAATCTAGATGTCATTATGCTAGTCAAGTGAGTTTTACTTATGTGATCTCCGGAGACTCCTTGTCCCACGTGTGTAAAGGTGACAGTGTGTGTACCGTGTGGGTCTCTTAGGCTATATTTCACAGAATACTTATTCACTGATGAATGGCATAGTGAGGTGCTTATTTATATCTCTTTATGATTGCAATGTATTTGTATCACAATTTATCTATGTGCTACTCTAGCAATGTTATTAAAGTAGTTTTATTCCTCCCGCACGATGTAATGGTGACAAAGGTGTGCATCCGTGTTAGTACTTGGTTTATGCTATGATCATGATCTCTTGTAGATTGCGAAGTTAACTATTGCTATGATAGTATTGATGTGTACTATTCCTCCTACATAAGCATGAAGGTGACAGTGTGCATGCTATGTTAGTACTTGGTTAGTCGAATTGATCTTTCATGCACTCTAAGGTTACTTAAATATGAACATTGAATTGTGGAGCTTGTTAACTCCGGCATTGAGGGTTCGTGTAATCCTACGCAATGTGTTCATCATCCAACAAGAGTGTAGAGTATGCATTTATCTATTACATTATGTGATCAATGTTGAGAGTGTCCACTAGTGAAAGTCTAATCCCTAGGCCTTGTTCCTAAATATCGCTATCGCTCGCTTGTTTATCGTTTCTTGCGTTTCTACTGCTGCAATACTACCACCATCAACTACACGCCATCAAGCTATTTTACGGCACCGTTGCTATCGCTCATATATATTCATACCACCCGTATTTCACTATCTCTTCGCTCGAACTAGTGCACCTATTAGGTGTGTTGGGGACACAAGAGACTTCTTGCTTTGTGGTTGCAGTGGTTGCATGAGAGGGATATCTTTGACCTCTTCCTCCCCGAGTTCGATAAACCTTGGGTGATCCACTTAAGGGAAAACTTGCTTCTGTTCTACAAACCTCTGCTCTTGGAGGCCCAACACTGTCTGCAGGAAAAGGAGGGGGAAGTAGACATCAAGCTATTTTCTGGCGCCGTTGCCGGGGAGGAAAGGTAAAAGGTACTCACACTCCGGATCTCGGCTACTAAGCTATTTCCCGGCGCTGTAAGTACTCAATGCTATTTCCTTTAGATCCTGCAATTGCATCTTTTTGTTTCTTGTTTACACTAGTTTGGCATAATGGACAAGAATGAGCTTCTTATGCTATTTCCTGATTTAAAACATGGATTGTTTGATGCGAAAATTAAAAAACCTATGGAATCTTATTTGCATGCTGGTAGTAATATTAGTATGAACGCTTTGAACACCATTGTTGATAATGATATAGAAAGTTCTAAGCTTGGGGAAGCTGGTTTTCATGATATTTTTAGTCCCCCAAGCATTGAGGAGAAAATTTTCTTTGATGATACTTTGCCTCCTATTTATGATGATTATAATGATAGTGGTCTTTTGGTACCGCCTGTTATGGAGGATAAATTTGATTATGATTACAATATGCCTCCTATATTTGATAATGAAAATAATAATGATAGCTACTTTGTTGAATTTGCTCCCACTATTACTAATAAAACTGATTATGCTTATGTTGGGAGTAGTAATAATTTTATGCATGAGACTCATGATAAGAATGCTTTATGTGATAGTTATATTGTTGAGTTTGCTCATGTTGCTACTGAAAGTTATTATGAGAGAGGAAAATATGGTTGTAGAAATTTTCATGTTACTAAAATGCCTCTCTATGTGCTTAAATTTTTGAAGCTATACTTGTTTTATCTTCCTAATCTTGTCACTTTGCTCTTCATGAATTTATTTGTGTACAAGATTCCTCTTCATAGGAAGCATGTTAGACTTAAATGTGTTTTGTATTTGCCTCTTGATGCTCTCTTTTGCTTCAAATACTATTTCTTGCGAGTGCATCATTAAAACTGTTGAGCCCATCTTAATGGCTATAAAGAAAAGAACTTCTTGGAAGATAACCCATGTGTTATTTTGCTACAGTACTTTGTTTTATATTTGTGTCTTGGAAGTTGTTTACTACTGTAGCAACCTCTCCTTATCTTAGTTTTGTGTTTTGTTGTGCCAAGTGAAGCCTCTAATCGAAGGTTGATACTAGATTTGGATTTCTGCGCAGAAACAGATTTCTATCTGTCACGAATCTGGGCTGTTTTCTCTGTAGAAAAATCAGAAAAATATGCCAATTTACGTGCGTGTTCCTCAGATATGTACGCAACTTTCATTAGTTTTGAGTTTTCTGATCTGAGCAACGGAAGTATTTATTAAAAATTCGTCTTTACGGACTGTTCTGTTTTGACAGATTCTGCCTTTTATTTCGCATTGCTTCTTTCGCTGTGTTGGGTGGATTTCTTTGTTCCATTACCTTCCAGTAGCTTTGAGCAATGTCCAGAAGTGTTAAGAATGATTGTGTCACCTCTGAACATGTGAGTTTTTGATTACGTACTAACCCCTCTAATGAAGTTTATGAGAAGTTTGGTGTGAAGGAAGTTTTCAAGGGTCAAGAGAGGAGGATGATATACTATGATCAAGAAGAGTGAAAGCTTCTAAGCTTGGGGATGCCCGGTGGTTCACCCCTGCATATATCAAGAAGACTCAAGCGTCTAAGCTTGGGGATGCCCAAGGCATCCCCTTCTTCATCGACAACATTATCAGGTTCCTCCCCTGAAACTATATTTTTATTCCGTCACATCTTATGTGCTTTACTTGGAGCGTCTGTATGCTTTTATTTTTGTTTGTGTTTGAATAAAATTGAATTACATCATGCTTGTGTGGGAGAGAGACACGCTCCGCTGTAGCATATGGACAAGTATGTCCTTAGGCTCTACTCATAGTATTCATGGCGAAGTTTCTTCTTCGTTAAATTGTTATATGGTTGGAATTGGAAAATGATACATGTAGTAAATTGCTATAATGTCTTGGATAATGTGATACTTGGCAATTGTTGTGCTCATGTTTAAGCTCTTGCATCATATGCTTTGCACCCATTAATGAAGAAATACATAGAGCATGCTAAAATTTGGTTTGCATATTTGGTCTCTCTAAGGTCTAGATAATTTCTAGTATTGAGTTTGAACAACAAGGAAGACGGTGTAGAGTCTTATAATGTTTTCAATATGTCTTTTATGTGAGTTTTGCTGCACCGGTTCATCCTTGTGTTTGTTTCAAATAGCCTTGCTAGCCTAAACCTTGTATCGAGAGGGAATACTTCTCATGCATCCAAAATACTTGAGCCAACCACTATGCCATTTGTGTCCACCATACCTACCTACTACATGGTATTTTCCGCCATTCCAAAGTAAATTGCTTGAGTGCTACCTTTAAAATTCCATCATTCACCTTTGCAATATATAGCTCATGGGACAAATAGCTTAAAAACTATTGTGGTATTGAATATGTAATTATGCACTTTATCTCTTATTAAGTTGCTTGTTGTGCGATAACCATGTTTACTGGGAACGCCATCAACTACTCTTTGTTGAATTTCATGTGAGTTGCTATGCATGTTCGTCTTGTCTGAAGTAAGAGCGATCTACCACCTTATGGTTAAGCATGCATATTGTTAGAGAAGAACATTGGGCCGCTAACTAAAGCCATGATCCATGGTGGAAGTTTCAGTTTTGGACATATATCCTCAATCTCGTATGAGAAGAATTATTAATTGTTGTTACATGCTTATGCATAAAAGAGGAGTCCATTATCTGTTGTCTATGTTGTCCCGGTATGGATGTCTAAGTTGAGAATAATCAATAGCGAGAAATCCAATGCGAGCTTTCTCCTTAGACCTTTGTACAGGCGGCATAGAGGTACCCCTTTGTGACACTTGGTTAAAACATGTGCATTGCGATGATCCGGTAGTCCAAGCTAATTAGGACAAGGTGCGGGCACTATTAGTATACTATGCATGAGGCTTGCAACTTGTAAGATATAATTTACATGATACATATGCTTTATTACTACCGTTGACAAAATTGTTTCATGTTTTCAAAATCAAAGCTCTAGCACAAATATAGCAATCGATGCTTTTCCTCTCTGGAGGACCATTCTTTTACTTTCAATGTTGAGTCAGTTCACCTATTTCTCTCCACCTCAAGAAGCAAACACTTGTGTGAACTGTGCATTGATTCCTACATATTTGCTTATTGCACTTATTATATTAATCTATGTTGACAATATCCATGAGATATACATGTTACAAGTTGAAAGCAACCGCTGAAACTTAATCTTCCTTTGTGTTGCTTCAATGCTTTTACTATGAATTATTGCTTTATGAGTTAACTCTTATGCAAGACTTATTGATGCTTGTCTTGAAGTGCTATTCATGAAAAGTCTTTGCTTTATGATTCACTTGTTTACTCATGTCATATACATTGTTTTGATCGCTGCATTCACTACATATGCTTTACAAATAGTATGATCAAGGTTATGATGGCATGTCACTCCGTAAATTATCTCGTGTTATCGCTTTACCCGCTCGGACGAGCAGAACTAAGCTTGGGGATGCTAATACGTCTCCGACGTATCGATAATTTCTTATGTTCCATGCCACATTATTGATGATATCTACATGTTTTATGCACACTTTATGTCATATTCGTGCATTTTCTGGAACTAACCTATTAACAAGATGCCGAAGTGCCAGTTCATGTTTTCTGCTGTTTTTGGTTTCAGAAATCCTAGTAACGAAATATTCTCGGAATTGGACGAAATCAACGCCCAGGTTCCTATTTTACCCGGAAGCATCCAGAACACCCGAGAGCCACCAGGGAGGGGGCACAGGCCCACCAAACCCTAGGCCGGCGCGGCCAGGGGGGCCCGCACCACCCTATGGTGTGGGCACCCCTTCGACCCTCCTGCGCCGCCTCTTCGCCTATTTAAAGCCTCCGTCGCGAAAACCCTGATACGTTCGACGAAACCCATAGAAACCTTCCAGAGCCGCCGCCATCGCGAAGCCAAGATCTGGGGGACAGGAGTCTCTGTTCCGGCACGCCGCCGGAACGGGGAAGTGCCCCCGGAAGGCTTCTCCATCGACACCGCTGCCATCTCCACCGCCATCTTCATCACCGCTGCTGCTCCCATGAGGAGGGAGTAGTTCTCCATCGAGGCTCGGGGCTGTACCGGTAGCTATGTGGTTCATCTCTCTCCTATGTACTTCAATACAATAATCTCATGAGCTGCCTTACATGATTGAGATTCATATGATGATGCTTGTAATCTAGATGTCATTATGCTAGTCAAGTGAGTTTTACTTATGTGATCTCCTGGAGACTCCTTGTCCCACGTGTGTAAAGGTGACAAAGGTGTGCACCGTGTGGGTCTCTTAGGCTATATTTCACGAATACTTATTCACCGATGAATGGCATAGTGAGGTGCTTATTTATATCTCATTATGATTGCAATGTATTAGTATCTCAATTTATCTCTGTGCTACTCTAGCAATGTTATTAAAGTACTTTTATTCCTCCCCGCACGATGTAATGGTGACAGTGTGTGCATCCGTGTTAGTACTTGGTTTATGCTATGATCATGATCTCTTGTAGATTGCGAAGTTAACTATTGCTATGATAGTATTGATGTGTACTATTCCTCCTACATAAGCATGAAGGTGACAGTGTGCATGCTATGTTAGTACTTGGTTAGTCGAATTGATCTTTCATGCACTCTAAGGTTACTTAAATATGAACATTGAATTGTGGAGCTTGTTAACTCCGGCATTGAGGGTTCGTGTAATCCTACGCAATGTGTTCATCATCCAACAAGAGTGTAGAGTATGCATTTATCTATTCTGTTATGTGATCAATGTTGAGAGTGTCCACTAGTGAAAGTCTAATCCCTAGGCCTTGTTCCTAAATATCGCTATCGCCGCTTGTTTCTTGTTTTATCGCGTTACTACTGCTGCAATACTACCACCATCAACTACACGCCATCAAGCTATTTTCTGGCACCGTTGCTACTGCTCATATATATTCATACCACCTGTATTTCACTATCTCTTCGCCGAACTAGTGCACCTATTAGGTGTGTTGGGGACACAAGAGACTTCTTGCTTTGTGGTTGCAGGGTTGCATGAGAGGGATATCTTTGACCTCTTCCTCCCTGAGTTCGATAAACCTTGGGTGATCCACTTAAGGGAAAACTTGCTGCTGTTCTACAAACCTCTGCTCTTGGAGGCCCAACACTGTCTACAGGAAAAGGAGGGGGAAGTAGACATCACCAACCTTGGTAGCACCCATGTGTAATTAATGGCTTAAGATACTTAGGCTTAGTTCAACCCTTACAAGTTCTAGCTGTTGATGAATCCAACTATGTTGTGATCCATCTAATACTTACTCCAGAAACTAGTTGTAACCATAGTAAACCATAAAACTCCACGACCCTAATTATCATACTTGTTCTCTATTAAATAACATGTTCTTCAAAAGTTATTCTTTTGAAGTATATGATAATTAATCATTAACCATGCCATATAGTACTAGAACCAACCACTATTCATTACATGTTAGGATTATACCAAATATTATTGTTGCGTGCTATTAGTGTATTATTATGATATATTACAACACCTGTTTATGATACCAAGCAACCAATCCTGAATAAGAACCTTGTTTGTGAACCACTCTAAAAGTGCAACACACTCTAAACAAATCATTACAACTCACTGATCCTAAATCATCGGGGTTAGGTCACGCTTAGAGCGATTGCATCTCATACTTATGCATTATTGCATCCTTGCCAATCTTTTAAACATCGTCCTTACCGGACGATGATACTATTTCAGAATTTGGAGTTATCGCGTATCGAAGACCTTACCTGCATAATCTTGCAGTCAAGAAAGGCAAGTTCATCACTTGCTCATGTCATTTGAGTATTTCTATCAAATTACTTGCAAAGTATTATGGTTATCACTATCGCATAAAAATCAAAACCACTACTTTCATAACTATGAATATGACTATGTGGTGGGCAATGGAACCATGGATTGTGTTGATATGGTGGAGGTTCCATTGCAAGGGTTTATATCCATCTAGGATTAAACAACAAATGTCGCCAGTGATTCTTGTGCCGTAATACCCGTGTTAACCATAAGATCCGGAGTGGGACGGAGTAGTCAAAAGTGTTTCCACCTCTCGTTCATCAACGGATGCGCTTTACCGTAGTACACTTGTAATCCAAGGGGGCAAGCTGGTGAGGCTGGGGAGTCCTAAGTCCCCACGGCATTGTCCGTAGTACACTTGTCGCCCAAAGGAGCAAGATGGTGAGGCTGGGGAGTCCTAAGTCCCCACGGTATTGCGGTCTATGATGGGTTGCAGCTACCGGCGAAGGAGTTTGGTTCGATCCTGCATCGTCGTCGTGGTCGGGGTCCACCCTGAAATATATGGGAATAATGGGACCGGCGAGGACCCGTGGTCGGGCATGCAACAAAGGGTGGGTGTTCGAGGTAGCGGAGGAACATGATTGGCTAGACCTTATACCGGGCCTCACACCATAGGAAGTGTGGACGAGCTCGCGGCTCGGTTGGCACCAAGGTTAAGATCTCTTATGGGTAAAGCAACACACCTCTGCAGAGTGTAAAGAACCGTGACCTGTCACTCCCTGTTCCGGGATATGGAACTGCGAACGCGGCCGGAAAGGAGCTCCATGAAGTTCTAGTAAACCGGTGAAGGCTGACGGACATAGTTTGTTGTGGGTATACTTCATGGGTGTACCATCGACAGTGCCTAGATCCGGCAAGCCCGGGTGGCCCATAGATGGCGATGTGGCGTGTGGCCCGTCGGGCGGCCCAGTTGCTGTTGATCCTAAAGGATGAAGTCCAGCCCAGGATAGGGAAGCCGGATCCCAACCGACCATCGGAGGAAGTCGGATCCGTGAAGGTCCATGTGGAACCCGGATCCATGGAGGCCAGGAGTAACCCGGATCCATGGAGGCCCAGGAGTAACCCGGATCCATGGAGGCCCAGGAGTAACCCGGATCCATGGAGGCCCAGGAGTAACCCGGATCCATGGAGGCCCATGTGGAACCCGGATCCAGTACGACGTAGGGAGGAAGGCAGATCCTTGACGTACACGGCAAGACCTTGTACCGTAGTTAGGCGACCTGTAATCCGGCTAGGACTCTCCATGTAAACCCTAGATCCGTGCGCCTTTATAAGCCGGATCCTGGGAGCCCTAGAGGCACGTTCACGTTCATGTTCACGTGTACGTTCAGGACAACCACAACTCATTGTAACAACGCGAAAGCGCCCAGATAATTCCAGACAAGCAACAGTAGGCCCTGTCATCGTGCAGGTGTTCCGAAGCTGGGTAACTCGCGTACCACCGTCCCGTGTGCACTCCGCCCTATGGCCCCTACTTCTTCTCCCCCTCGTGAGGATCCCTCCTCCGAGGTACCGTCGATTAGGCAACGACAGTTGGCGCCCACCGTGGGGCCTGTGGCGTCTGGAGGCCGGAACCGGGAGGGTTCCGCCATGGGAAGCTACGACGACACCATCGCTGTGGGGCGCGTCCTCTACGCCGGAAATCTGCCGATCGTCCCTCCGGATGAGTGTTGGATTCCGGCTAGGGCAAACCCCGTCAAGCTCTCCATCGTCCCAATTGGCGGCATACACATCTTCATCGGCGAAACCGTTGATTTCGACGGAAACGCACTGGTAAGTAATGTAGCTACGACCGCCGCCGAGCAGGACGCAGCTGCAAAGATCCGATCCGAGTCGCTGGAGCTTTCCACAGAAGAATCCGCCTTAGACCCGGAAATTTCAAATTCTGGTTTTGGTAGCCGGATCCGCGCCTATGTTTTTGGTAGTCGGATCCGCACCTATGTTTCTGGTTGCCGGAGCCGCGCCTACGTTTTTGGTAGTCGGATCCGCACCTATGTTTTTGGTTGCCGGATCCGCGCCTACGTTTTTGGTAGTCGGATCCGCACCTATTTTTTGTAGCCGGATCCATACCAAAATTTTGGTAGGTGGATCCGCACCTATTTTTTGTAGCCGGATCCATGCCAAAATTTTGGTAGGTGGATCCGCACCTAAATTTTTGGAAGTCGGATCCACACCTAAATTTTGGTAGGTGGATCCGCACCTCTGAGACCACTGCGACAATCAATCTCGCACCGGCTCGTCGGAACGCCGAAGAAAAACCGCCACGACCGACGTTGACTCCGCTCCAAACAGCTAAGTCCCTATTTATATTTCATATTTTAAAATTTTATGATCATGAGATTAAGATTGGTTCACTCATATCCTGAGTCTTTTACCGCTTTCTTGTTGGTCATATCTTTCCCACGATTTGCCTCGCGCTCGTGAAAAACTTTGTACCGTTTTTGCCGCTTAAGGCTCCAAAGATCTGCAAAATTTCCGCCTTCGGGCGTTAGCTTGAGTTTTCTCGGCCTACACGTTTTCTCGTTGTTTTATGTGTGGATTCCTTAGTAGTGACATCTCGGTACTTAAAGCCGGCCTACGTTTCGAGGTTCTTGATTGTTTCGCTATTAAGCGCTATCGCCTCAGCAGATGTTACTGTGTTTAAAGTTTGCCGTCTCGCGAAAAGTCAAGCATATAAACCGAAGAACGGATAAACCAAAGACTTGCTTAAAACATATAAATTACATTAACTGTTCAAGATAGTCGAGTTTTTTCCGCCTTGACAGTTTTATGTTGTTCAACTGCTGCATAGTTTCAGCTTTAAAACATTTGTTCAAAGGCCGTTTTTGTTCCGCCTTACATTTGTTCGTTGAACATGATCAAAGAAACAATTTAATACAAATATGTTTTTATGTTTATGTATCGTACATGACACTTGGACGTACAACGATCCTCGATTTAAGGTGTTTTCAAGCAGATCTAGCATCGCGCGAAGCCCTGTGAAGCTAGCCGGATCCAATGAGAGAAGGTTAGGCGGATCCATGGCGTGCACAAATGGAGAAGCAGCCTTGAGTCTTGATTCCGCTATGCTTAGCTGGAACCAACCCTCGGGGCTGCGGTTTGATCTTAGGTGAAAAGTGTGTTTCTTTTCGGTATCGGTCTTGGAAATTTCCGCCTAGATGCTTGGGATTTATGCTATTCCTAAGTCACATATAAAGATAAAGCTACTCTAAGAGCACCAAGCCGGATTTTCAAGAAAATTCACCTTGGCGCTCGGGGGCTACATCGATGAAGTTCTCTGAGTAACAAGCCGGAAAATTTCCACCTTGACGCTTGGGGGGTAAGTTTCTGAGCATCGAGTCTCCTTGGAGCAAGCCGGCTCAACGCTCGGGGGCTAACTAGTCGGATCCGCAATTATATTTGGTAGCCGGATCCGCAATTATATTTTGGTAGCCGGATCCGCACCTATATATTTGGTAGCCGGATCTGCAACTAATTTTTGGTAGCCGGATCCGCACCTAATTTTTGGTAGTCGGATCCGCACCTCAACTTACCGCTCAAATCACGCGAAAATGGCGCCAAGATAGGCGGAACCGTTTGAATCTTTTAAGGTTCCGGGTAACGGCGTGAAGATAAGCAAATTCTTGTCCGCAAGCAGGGGAGTAACCCGGAGACATGTTATGTACTGTCGATGGATGAAGTCCCGCAGGATGAGGGTTTTTTCCGACTGAAAGTTGGGAAAGAAGAAAATATGAAGTTAGAGCTCTTCAAGTTTCTCCGCGTTACCAATATTGCCGGAGACCATGATGGACTAGTGAGGCGGAAACAGCAGGTGAAACTCGGAGAACTCTGGGGGCTACTGTTGTGGGTATACTTCATGGGTGTACCATCGACAGTGCCTAGATCCGGCAAGCCCGGGTGGCCCATAGATGGCGATGTGGCGTGTGGCCCGTCGGGCGGCCTGGGCTGTCGTTGATCCTAAAGGATGAAGTCCAGCCCAGGATAGGGAAGCCGGATCCCAACCGACCATCGGAGGAAGTCGGATCCGTGAAGGTCCATGTGGAACCCGGATCCATGGAGGCCAGGAGTAACCCGGATCCATGGAGGCCCAGGAGTAACCCGGATCCATGGAGGCCCAGGAGTAACCCGGATCCATGGAGGCCCAGGAGTAACCCGGATCCATGGAGGCCCATGTGGAACCCGGATCCAGTACGACGTAGGGAGGAAGGCAGATCCTTGACGTACACGGCAAGACCTTGTACCGTAGTTAGGCGACCTGTAATCCGGCTAGGACTCTCCATGTAAACCCTAGATCCGTGCGCCTTTATAAGCCGGATCCTGGGAGCCCTAGAGGCACGTTCACGTTCATGTTCACGTGTACGTTCAGGACAACCACAACTCATTGTAACAACGCGAAAGCGCCCAGATAATTCCAGACAAGCAACAGTAGGCCCTGTCATCGTGCAGGTGTTCCGAAGCTGGGTAACTCGCGTACCACCGTCCCGTGTGCACTCCGCCCTATGGCCCCTACTTCTTCTCCCCCTCGTGAGGATCCCTCCTCCGAGGTACCGTCGATTAGGCAACGACATAGTTCTTCTGAATAAAAGCAACCTTTTGAAGAAATGATTATGAAAACCCACATTGGTATTAGACTTTCTGGTCTAATGCCGTAGCTAGTGCATTAAACACCTCTTTCCTATAATGAACTTGTTGAGTACGCTCGTACTCATCCCACTCTTAAATCCCCTACTTAGATATGGAAGCATCGAAGGAGGATCTACAGTGCAACTCGAAGGCCGAGGAGTCAAAAACTACCTCACGAGACAAGACCCTGTCAGAGGAGTCAGATACCACATCCATCAAGGAGAAAACCTAGTTCAGACATAGAAGGGAACTAGCTTCCTAAACCTAGCTCCTAATTAGCTAGAATCTATTCTTAGCCTCTGTAGCTAGTTAAATACTCTACAAATAGAGTTCGTGATAAGATTAGACTACGAGTCGTTCTTCTTGAGTTTATTTGCAGTTTTACCTCATTGTAAAGTAGGAGGCTATGATGATCTTATGTAACAGAGTCGATGTTGTAATTCTATAGACATGCCTTGGACCCGCATATGTTTCTGTTGTACCACTCTGAGCGATATAATACTAGTGGAACGGTGTTTCATTGGTGTTATATCAGACTTGCATACTACACCATGCAGTGGTATGTCGGGTCGCCACAGTTGGTATCAGAGCAAATGCTTTGACCCTAGGATTAAAACCCTTTAAAGGAGACCTATAGGATTGGTAGTGTCTATAGGAAGTTGTCCTAGGTAAACCAAATATTTTTATTACTTGAGATGGATATTCACTTGAGAATAATCCTGACACACTTGAGTCAACCTTTTTACCTATCTTTCCTAAGTAAAGTAGATAGCCAATTCCAAGTATGTAGAACATCAATAAGTCCTTAACACAATAGATAAGTACATCACAGTTGGTATACAATACATGGTAGTCCAAAGAGAGGATACAACCATAAGGAAGCTATCCTATTGGAAGATGTGTACCAACACATGTTATGGTTAAGTAAGAATTATTCAGACCTGTTATAGAAGTAATATCAAGTGATAAAGATAATTAAGATATCCTAATAGAAAATATAGACCAAGTTAAGTAATGAGTAAGTAAATTATCCAAACTTGTAAAACAACTGATAGTAAGTGATAAAAACAAGTGATATGAGGTAGTATAGACCATGATGAGTCAATCATGGGGAATAAGGAAGAGTGATAGGAATAATATATGTCTACTTACATGGTAGAAATAGTAGTCACATATGATTCACTTGAGATTCATTAATGTGATGGAATAGAACATCATAAACATTTAGGAGGAGAACAATAAGAAGTCAAGTGCTAAACAAATAGTGCAAGAATTGTGTTCCAAAACAATAAGAAGGGTGCCAGGCACATCATAACCATAGTCTTATGATAGTATAAACACTTAGAAGTATAGAAGATATATCCTAATAAATAGGTGTTTAGAGTAGACATGATAGAACCTAGACATATCATGTGAGATAGTCCTCAATAAAATGAAAGTTAAGTAGTACTTCCAAAGAAAATTAGGTTAACCTTAACTATCCTAGACAACTTTGTTTCAAGTTTATCTCATTGCAATTGTGCAATTAAGGTAAAAGTTGAGACAAATCATAGAATCCAATATATTCGTGCTAAGTATCACGATATAAACCTATCTTATGTGGTGTTATATACTACACATCTCAGCCTGATGTTTCGAGATGTCTTACTCAACTAGTATATTCAGGCTTATGATGGTGTGTATTATATGCACAAAGCTGAATCTTCTTGGATTTTATTGGATTTTCATTGTTTGACTAGATCCATAGATGAAGTTTGACTTTGATATGCAAATGCATGTTGCAATATCAAGCCTTTACTTGATGCTATAGATCTAGGGGGTAATGGTATTCGTGTGAGGAAGTGACGAACTCTGAAGACAAGATGAAGGTTCATCAGAAAAAGGAAGCAAAGTTGTGGGAAGCAACCACAAAACTCGGAAGGAAGTATCAACCAAAACTCATGCTTAGCCTCAACAGAGGAGTACTTTAGTACGGGAGAAGCAGGAAGGTGAGAAATCTGGTGATTATGGTGAAGCTCAAGCAGATCCATAGTCAACATAGAAGAGGGAATGCATGGGAAATCACTTAGGATACTATAATCATAGTGTCAGCTAGTGGTTTTCTTGCACCAATGAACCCTCGAAAACGGAAGATGACTTATGAAACCATAGAAAATATAAGGAGACCACAGTTGGTATCAGAGGACCACAGTTGTGGTATAGGATCAATACTGCGAGATAAAGTAGAAGATGTCTCGTCCAGTTGATCATAACCTAAAATAGAATCCATTTTTAGATAACAAATAGCCACAATTGGTACCCAGTAGTCCACCATTGGATTATTTGTACCAAGAAGTTGTGAACAAATAAAATTTTGTCAGCCAATTAACAATGACCTATAATCATTTAGTCGAAGGATTCACATTGGAGGTCCACAATTGAGTGGATACACCACATATATTCTTCGCAGAACCTTAGAAGAGTACAAACCATAAACTAGACCCAGACCAATATTCTAACCATAAGTCTAATGGTTGGAAGAAAAGGAGTTGAAGACCATAAGAAAACTCTAAGGGGTAGAGTAAAGATTGAGTTGGATGTACAATAACTCAATAATTTGAGCAAGATAGATGAAGAAGGTCTGAACTGAGAGGAAGTTCGATCTTATTTTCATAAGATTGTTGAACACTACTTTCAGAAGGATGTCAGACCAGAAGACTCGAGGAAGTAAGAAGTGGACTATAACTTGAGAAAGTGAGTAATATTTACTCAGAAGTACGATAGCTCAAGTAAACTAAAGTTAATGAAGTTGGACGAAGGAAATACCGAAGACCAAACAAAGCTTTAAAAAGGCCAAAGACCGAAGAAGTTTGACCATATCAGAATCACAGACTAATAGAATGATTCCTTTCATGGAACCTAAAGAATCCAAAATAGTTATAGGTATCAACCATAAACCAGGATTGGATGGGCTAAATGAGTCTAATCCATACTTAGGGAAATAAACCATCACGACCATTTCCATGGTAAGTACCTTACCAAGTACCATTATTGCAGTTTTGGTAGTAAGGGAAAACAAAGACCTATTTTATCAATTAGGATAATGTATCAAATTAGTCCTCAGTTAAGATTAGCAGCACCAGAAGAAGTCCCAATCATTGAATCTTCAATGAGGAAGGAAACAAGATTATGATATTGAAAAAAATCATGGAATTGAAGTAAGAAGCCATGGCCCAGAGACAAACACTATTGGATTCCAGGAAGAATCTGGATAAGAGATATATTCAATTATATCTAGCGAGATCACCACGGAGTTCGAGAAATGTTGTAGTCTGCACAAGTCAGATCCACACTCCAAAACGTGAGAGAGATCAAACTTCGAGGACGAAGTTTAGTTTAAGGGGTAGAGACTGTAATATCCTAGGTATTGGGGTTACAAAAATAGAGTAAATAGAGTTGTGCATTGCATTCATGCATAGAAAATCCAGGGAATTTTCGTGCTTTAAAGTAAAACAGTCACAGTAACCGAAGTTTCACTTGACCTTGATGGAATTGAAGTAGATCATCAAGTCAAGTTCTATAAACCTCAATGTGACTTTGTTAAAACCTTGTTTTGGGAAAAGATGATTTGATCTAAGGGGTTAGATCAAATGGAATTAAAACCAACACAAGAAAATACTAATTAAGGATCAACTACTTGATCTTATTAAAGATCATAACATGGTGTTTCTTGAACCAAACCTTTGAACTTAACACCAACAAAAGCTTATCATTAAACCCTAGAGATGGGAGAGGTATATAACCAACAAAGAGATAAGAAGCAAACTCTAAATTATTAACACTTAAAAGTTAAGCAACTACCTTGAGGTACAATGGAATTCACTTTAAAACTAAATACCAAATATAGCAAAACACAAGGACCTAAGTGCATAAAATCCACACATTCTTATTGCAATCATAACTTATTAAATATGTGGAATATTACAAAACTAAATTCGTTTACATTACGAATTATAGTTCAAACTATTTGAATAAAATTAACTATGAGTACTTTGAAACTTATATGATCATGCCTTGGTGTAATCAAAATCATCATTCAAAATTGGGGTATAATCCTTATTCTTGACATTTTGATCCCAATTATAATATAAATACAATCACATATGATATAGTGACTCAACCATAAGCATAAGATCATTCTCAAGATATGTAGTAACAAAAGCCACTTGGCTATCCAAAAACAAATCACATGAGAGGATAATACCATGCCACATAGGATGAAAATATCTACATAGCTTGCATCCTAAGCAATGCCACCTTATGCTTAAGGGATTACTATGGATAAGAGCATGACACCCAAGCACCTTACTCATTAAATCAAAGCAAGAGTCATACACCTATGTGTCATGATACTAGAGCATGCCCAAGCCTATAAAAGGAGCCTCACATTCCATTCATTCCATCATCTTACACCATGATGCAAGAAAACCAACACATTGAGCCACTCCATAAAATATTTATGATCAAGATGAAGCAGCTAGGAGGTGGAGGCATGCCACAAGATGCAGGTTTATCAGAATTCCTGAAGAACAAGCTACAGAAGATAGCAAGGTAGAATTCTTAGGCAGACCACATGCTTAGTTAATCATATCATCATCCCTTGAGTAGAAACCTAGATTATAGTCCAAGTCCTTGTGGATTGAGAGGGGTAATTGGTACAACCATATCTAAATATTTTTAGTAATAACTTAGGAAGCCAAACTTTGATCATTATAAATTGTGTAATGATCATAAACCCTATGAAATTGAGTTAGAGATATCAAGAACAAGTTGATCATGTTTAACCATGATCATGCTCTTGAGTTATGTAAGGATAAGTTAAATCCTAATAGGATAAGAAGATATCATTCACTACATGAAATCATAGGGAGGTAACTGGTAAGCAAACCTAGACTTATATCCCAACCTTAACTTGTGAATCACTTGGTGATCATAAATAGAATCCTACCATATCTATATTTCATAAATTAATGAACCTAAGAAAACCTTAGAGTTAAACACTATACCTCATATGGTGAGAAACCATACATCCATATGACCAAAGTTAACTATAAAAAGAACTATAATCAATGTAGTTACTTTAATGATAAGTTGGGGATAATAATAGGAGATAATTGGTAGAAGATAAAACTAATTCTCAATATCATCATAACTAGAGGAGAACATAAAATGTTAAGTAAATAACCACCTTATCATGGTTAGGGGAGATTAAACCCTAGCATGCAATATGGTGTCATCTCATCTATATAACCAGAATTGCAACCTCAATAATATCTTATGCTTGAATTCATGAACATAAGAAACCATGTGCTATATTTTATAATTAAAACCCATAAGTGGTGATCAACCACTTATCATTTTGACCAAGACCAAACCCTGATGAGAGTAATACCTACTCTAAGTATTTCAAGGTGTTATTAAAATAATAGTACAAGTATTAAATTTGAAATAGAAATTAAGATAAACCTCATAAGACCTTAACAAGCAAGTGCTCACATAAATTCATGTGTAAGTGACCAACAATCCTAAATGAGAGATCAAGTCCCTAGTGACATTTTAGCACATGAAGTTATGCCATCCAAATCACTCTCTTATGAGAAATTCATAAATAAACATTACTTTGGAATTGTTTCTTGCAAGATAAAACCAAATAAAACTCTATATATCATTAAGTACGATCAACAATCATTGGGAAAGTAATTTGGATATTTCCAAGGGCAATATTCAAACTAATGCATATATGGTTATTTAATTCAAATCCCAATAGTAATTAATAAACCAATGCTCTAGTATTCCTATTGAATTTAATAATACACCACAATAATCTTTAAAGTATCTGCAGTGCCTTGTACTAATATTTGTATGAATCAAATAAGCAAGACCTACAAAATAGAAAGGAATTCAAATCAGAATTCAAAACAGAATTATAAAATAGAAAAAGAAAACAGATAAAAGAAAAAGAGGAGGAAAACCACCTGGACCCTTACCTGGCCGTGGCAACCCACCAAGCAGCCCATCAACATTGGCCCAACACAGCCCATCATGGCCCGAGTACCCCTTCGCGTGGATAAAGACGAAGGAGACGTCGTCGTCTTCGTCTTCTTCCTGGACGCGCGGGAGCTCGCCACCGCGACGCCGACGCCACGTCCCGCGGTCACCGCCGACGCTGCTGACCGCCAGCACACGCCTGGAACCCTATAAATGGCGTGGACGCCCTAAATTTCTCCTCTCTTCTTCTCGTTTGCGCCAGAACCCGAAACCCTAGCTCGCCGGCATTCCTCTCGCCCCACCATCTCCGACCACCCCTGGAGCCACCGTTGGGCTCAAGTGGAGGGCCTTGATGTCCTCGTCCATCTGGTAAATGGGCGCGTCAAGGGGAGCTCGGAGGAGAGCGAATTCGGCCGTTCCCTTCCGCGGTTCTGCGAGGGAAAAGTCGACCGTGTCGTCGTCTCCGGCCATCTCCGTCGCCAATTCGAAGCAACACGCAACAAGGGTGAGCATGCGCTTCTCGGCAACCGATTATTAGCCTTTAGCATCCACCGTAGCTCGCAATCGCCGTAGTCCGCCGTGCACTGCCGCTGTTTGCGCTCGCCGGAGCTACTCCGGCGACCATCAGAGGGCGGCGCCGCCACCATAAGGTTCGCCTCGACGTCCTCATCCCAACGCACCTACGCACCACCTCGCGGGACACCGGTATCGCCGGCGAACCTCGCAACTGGCCGCCGGCCAGCCCATTCCCTGCCACCTAGACGCCACAGAGGCGCCTGACGTGGACTCTGGCCCACGGGTCAGTGTCTTCGTGGGTAAAAAACTCGGGTAACTTTAGCTATTTCTGTTTAATTTCAAATTCAATAATTGCTGTAACTTTACAAATTCATATAAAATTCAAAATAGCTCAGAAAAATATAAATGATACATTAAAATTCTTAGAAAAGAAAACTCTATCCAATAAAAATATAAAACCAAATTTTTATTTTTAATAAAAATTAAATTATTTTATACTTGTTATTTAAGCCTTTAATTCTAATTCTAAATACAATTAAAATTCAGAAATTAAGAAAAACATTAATAAAATAAATAAAACCAGTAAGCAAATAAAGAAAACATGAAAACTAATTTTCTTTATTTGCTATCTTATTTAATCATTATTAGAGAGATTTAAACCCTGATTAATAATTACCCTTATTATTAATGGTTTAAAAAGAATAAAATGCCAAATTCAATATTATTTTATTTAAAAGTTACTAATAACTTCAACTTTAAATTGAAGTTATTAACCATAAGACTATATGGTAAATAGCAAACCCTAATTCCATAGTGAATGGTATTACAACCCATCATTTCATGTGTAACCCTAAAACCCTAATACCATTAGGAACCTAGCTCCATTACTTCATATGAACCCTAAATGGTTTCCTAACCTAAACCCAAATTAACATGTGATCATGTTACTTCATTGGTAGTCATAGATTCATATTTAACAACTCAATGCTTGTTCAAATCCACATAAAATATGGGAACTCTCTCACTACTAAATTAACATTCCATGTGTTCATCTCATCAAACCTAGATGATCAAACAGGAACACTTAAGTCTAAAACCTAGTTCCTATCATCAAAAATATCAACCTTACTCATACCTATATAGCATCACACCAATGTGATGGACTCCAATAGCAACCATGCTAATATTGACATCATATCCCATACACACTAAACCCTATTAGTGTGAGATAATTATTAAACATACCATTTAGGAAACCACCATTCCTTACTTAGTGAATCCAATAGCAAACCCTAGACAACCTCAACCCTAATTGCAATACTTCTTATTACTTAAGAAGTATGTTCTTCAAAAGTTATTCTTTTGAAGAAAATAAGGTATCATCATCAATCCTGTCTAATAGGACCTATAAACCCTAACTATCTATCACTAGTAAGATATAACCAACCTTGGTAGCACCCATGTGTAATTAATGGCTTAAGATACTTAGGCTTAGTTCAACCCTTACAAGTTCTAGCTGTTGATGAATCCAACTATGTTGTGATCCATCTAATACTTACTCCAGAAACTAGTTGTAACCATAGTAAACCATAAAACTCCACGACCCTAATTATCATACTTGTTCTCTATTAAATAACATGTTCTTCAAAAGTTATTCTTTTGAAGTATATGATAATTAATCATTAACCATGCCATATAGTACTAGAACCAACCACTATTCATTACATGTTAGGATTATACCAAATATTATTGTTGCGTGCTATTAGTGTATTATTATGATATATTACAACACCTGTTTATGATACCAAGCAACCAATCCTGAATAAGAACCTTGTTTGTGAACCACTCTAAAAGTGCAACACACTCTAAACAAATCATTACAACTCACTGATCCTAAATCATCGGGGTTAGGTCACGCTTAGAGCGATTGCATCTCATACTTATGCATTATTGCATCCTTGCCAATCTTTTAAACATCGTCCTTACCGGACGATGATACTATTTCAGAATTTGGAGTTATCGCGTATCGAAGACCTTGCCTGCATAATCTTGCAGTCAAGAAAGGCAAGTTCATCACTTGCTCATGTCATTTGAGTATTTCTATCAAATTACTTGCAAAGTATTATGGTTATCACTATCGCATAAAAATCAAAACCACTACTTTCATAACTATGAATATGACTATGTGGTGGGCAATGGAACCATGGATTGTGTTGATATGGTGGAGGTTCCATTGCAAGGGTTTATATCCATCTAGGATTAAACAACAAATGTCGCCAGTGATTCTTGTGCCGTAATACCCGTGTTAACCATAAGATCCGGAGTGGGACGGAGTAGTCAAAAGTGTTTCCACCTCTCGTTCATCAATGGATGCGCTTTACCGTAGTACACTTGTAATCCAAGGGGGCAAGCTGGTGAGGCTGGGGAGTCCTAAGTCCCCACGGCATTGTCCGTAGTACACTTGTCGCCCGAAGGAGCAAGATGGTGAGGCTGGGGAGTCCTAAGTCCCTACGGTATTGCGGTCTATGATGGGTTGCAGCTACCGGCGAAGGAGTTTGGTTCGATCCCAGACTGTCGTCGTGGTCGGGGTCCACCCTGAAATATATGGGAATAATGGGACCGGCGAGGACCCAGGGTCGGGGCATGCAACAAAGGGTGGGTGTTCGAGGTAGCGGAGGAACATGATTGGCTAGACCTTATACCGGGCCTCACACCATAGGAAGTGTGGACGAGCTCGCGGCTCGGTTGGTACCAAGGTTAAGATCTCTTATGGGTAAAGCAACACACCTCTGCAGAGTGTAAAGAACCGTGACCTGTCACTCCCTGTTCCGGGATATGGAACTGCGAACGCGGCCGGAAAGGAGCTCCATGAAGTTCTAGTAAACCGGTGAAGGCTGACGGACATAGTTCTTCTGAATAAAAGCAACCTTTTGAAGAAATGATTATGAAAACCTGCATTGGTATTAGACTTTCTGGTCTAATGCCGTAGCTAGTGCATTAAACACCTCTTTCCTATAATGAACTTGTTGAGTACGCTCGTACTCATCCCACTCTTAAATCCCCTGCTTAGATATGGAAGCATCGAAGGAGGATCTACAGTGCAACTCGAAGGCCGAGGAGTCAAAAACTACCTCACAAGACAAGACCCTGTCAGAGGAGTCAGATACCACATCCATTAAGGAGAAAACCTAGTTCAGACATAGAAGGGAACTAGCTTCCTAAACCTAGCTCCTAATTAGCTAGAATCTATTCTTAGCCTCTGTAGCTAGTTAAATACTCTACAAATAGAGTTCGTGATAAGATTAGACTACGAGTCGTTCTTCTTGAGTTTATTTGCAGTTTTACCTCATTGTAAAGTAGGAGGCTATGATGATCTTATGTAACAGAGTCGATGTTGTAATTCTATAGACATGCCTTGGACCCGCATATGTTTCTGTTGTACCACTCTGAGCGATATAATACTAGTGGAACGGTGTTTCATTGGTGTTATATCAGACTTGCATACTACACCATGCAGTGGTATGTCGGGTCGCCACAGCCCGCCTGGCAACGAGCCTGTATCGAGGGCATCGCTTCCGCGGCCATGCTTCCACGGTCAGTGCTTCCGCGTCTGTGCCGCAGCCTTCGCCATCAATGTCGCGGCTGCCTTTTCTGCGCGCGCAGTTGCAAGCGGTGGCTTCGCCTTCAATGGCATTGTGTCTCGCGCGCGGCCGGCCTTAAAAGTCGACCGTCATCGTTTCTGGTATCGCCCACACCACGGACACCTCCACTCCCACCACCGCCGCGCGCCGCCGCAGCACCATGGGGAAGAAGAAGAACGACTTCGAGGCGTCCGGCAGCGGCACCAAGAAGGTGGAGCGGACGCACAGGGTGCCGCTGCCCGTCAACGTGGCGCGGCTCATGCACGCGAACTGGACGTCGTGCAACGGCTGGGGGACGTGCACATGCCTGGCAGCTGGCGGCTCAGCTACCTCCGAGTGCCCGTCCCGGCCGTGCGTGCGCGCGAGCCATATAGGAGCGCCGAGATCCAGCGCAGGCGACGGTACCTGCCACCAGACTTCCGCGCCGAACCTGCCTACGCCATCGACTCCGAAACCTGGCGCGAGACCGAGAAGGATCCGAGGAGGAGGGCGGGCTTCCTCGGCGACAGGGACTTCCCGTTTGACCATCCACCGCCGCCTCGTCGTCCAACGCGGCAGCCGCCGGTGCCTGCATAAGACGACGACGACGAAGACTACAGGGAGGCGCTGGCCTACCACAACGAGGATGCCAAGGACGACAATGACAACTACGCCGCCTGCATTTTCCAGGAATGGCAGTTGGCCATGGCGGAGGGCCGGAAGTTCGAGTACCCGGAGACGATGACGGACGACGAGATCGCGAGGCTCGGCGTCCTCGTCTTGGAGGTGGACCGACCGGTGCATTCGCTGCTGCCCCGACATGCCACCGGCATCATGCCGCCGGGCCTCACGGGCGAAGAGGCCTTACGACGGGCGCTCGAGGACTCGGCCACGCAACCGGTTCAACTGCCGCCTCCACCTCCACCGTACAACCCGTGGGGGCCTTCACCTCCACCACTGGTGTGGGCTGCTCAACCTCCATCGCCGGAGTGGGCTGCTCCACTTCCACCATCGGCCTGGGCTGCTCCAGCTCCACCACCGGCGGCGGCTGCTCCAGCTCCACCACCGGCGGCGGCACCGATTTATGTTTCGCCGCTTCCCAACTGGCTGTGGCCGGTACCGGAGCTCGTCGTGATGGACAAAGACGACGAGAACCAGTAGGCGCAGGCATCATGCCGCGGGGTGGATTTCGACCCAAAAAAAGTGTAAAAAGAGGTACTATTTGTTGGGTGCGGATATATAGGGCCAAAACGCACCAGCGAGCCCAACAAATCTAGAGGAGGGGCGCCCGCGCAAGGCATCGGCGATTTTGTTATGAAGGCCAAAGCGCCGGGAAAATAGCCTTTGATGTACCACGTCCACGTGATCACCTCGCAAACTCAGAGGGATCGCACACGTTGGTTTAGGGTTAGAAACGCGCACCATACGGTACACTAATTACGCGGGCGCTCGTCCTTTGCCACACTTCGCCCTCATCACGTTGCGCACCGACCAGTAGCGCGGGTATATAAGTAAGCAGGGATCACTCTGCGGGAGCGAGGTGGGACTAAACAGTGAGCATGCCCCATCGCTGTGGAAATAGAAGTCTATGATGGGCTGGCGAGAATGGATGAATGGGCCGGCCTCCTCGTCTTTAGCAGCTGCTTCGCTTCGGCTTTGGCTCCATTTCCCGCGCGAACAGCAGGGCCAATAAGGGGGTAATTCATTACGTGAAGACCAACCTCTTCAAAGGGAACTAAACTAGCGATGTAACGACACGTGTACGTACGGGATGCTCCCACCGAGCGAGCGTGAGCGAGCCGTTTCGGACGCGTGGCCGAGTCGCGCGAGCGCGTGTCGCCTGGGCAAGTACTTCCGTACGCGCGTCGCCGGACACAACGAGTACCCATGCATCAATTAGCTACTCCACGCGTACGCCCGCCTCCATGCATGAGTACGCATCGTACGTCCGGGTGATTCACTTGCTAGCTCGCACCAATTTTTTTTTTTTTTTTTTTTTGCACAAAAGCTCGCACCAATTCAATTGACATAATCGGCACAAACAAAAGTACTTATATACTGTACGCCTGATAAATACACGAGTACAGTTGTGTATAACACACGAGCACGATTTGCATACAACACGAAGATACAAATGGACATACTGACGAGTACAAAAACGATAAGCGCACATGAGAAAGATAAATGCAAGACACGAAGAGAGTACAAGCCAAGCGTTCACGAGTAGAGGTACTGATACGTGCGCATACGGGCAAGTACATATACGGAAGTACAGTCGCGCACACAAGCAGGTACAATCGCGCACACAAGCAGGTACAATCGCGCACACGAGCAGGTACAGTCGTGCACACGAGCAAGTACAGGTATAGTCGTGCACATGAGCGAGTACAGTTCAGAGTAAAGGGAAAACTGCACCAAACACACTAAAAACAGAAGTATTTTTCAGTTCAAGCACAAGTACAGTTAGTTACACATCACGAGTACGATCATAATAGTATTGGAAGTACGGAAAAAAATATTTCAGAACCTATCAACATGGGATCTCGTTTTGAAGATCTCGACGAGAGAATCTCAAAAGTGGAAACGGTTCGTAATTTGGTCTTACGGTTCTCAAGATATTTCATTTTAAAAAAACGAATCTAGGAAAAAGGGAAAAAGCTGACACAACCCAGCCTCCCCTGTCTTCTCTCTCCTCTCTCATCCCCATCTTGCTTACCCTTGCGACACATGTCGAGTAGGGAGACCACTTCTCAGGAATTTTCTGGCACCACAGCGCGCCACTTGTCGCGTGTGGAGCGAGTTGTCTTCCCTTCGCGAAGGTCGGCCTTTTTCTAACGATTTCGCCAAGAAGGCGAGAGAGCTGGCTAGGCCGGCTTACTTCAGTTCTAAAGCCTGAAGCGGAACGCTCTCATCAGCACGGCCAACATATTATTATACTAGCAGTCTTTTTGTTTTCAAGAAAGATGTATCGATTGTATAGAAAAAAGGTTAAGATGACCAGAACAAAGCCCATAGAGGCTACAACTCCACTTCACGATACAACCTTACTCCGTGATACAACAGAGGTCAAGCGGCACACAACGCACCCTCTACAAATCCAATGATACTTGCTCAACTCCACCAGTGGCGAGAAGAGGAGCACATAGCTTCATGACCGCGTCACAAACCAAGTAAAAGACACACCATGGCATGACCACGAGTCCAAGGCAACCGGACCAACGTACATCCCCTCACGAGCCTAGATAGTCGGCGAGGAGGAGGCAGGGTCCAGATGGACTCAGGGAAGACGCCAAGGAGGAAGTGTCGCCATGCCGTACATTGCGCCGCTGAAGCGCAAGCTCAGGTTAGCAGCCAACACCGGTAGCGCATCAATGCTCGCAGATTCCAAATGTCGCATCGGCCACTCCCTTGATGACCAAGACGACATCTTCAAGAAGATGATGACACCATGGTGCCGCCACCGCCCGGTCCGACCGCCGGACCTAGGGTTTCCCCCGGCATCTGATAGGAGGGGGCACGAAGAAGGCCATGAACACGCCTTCAAGAAGGAAACAGCGACCGCAAGCGTCGCGGTGCTCCGCTTGGCCTCCGCCAAACCGGGCTTTCGCGTCGGCCGAACACCATGCCCACAAGACTGCCCGAAGAAGGATTGGAGATGGAGGGCTATCTGTGCCACTACCGCCGAGTGGAGAGGAATACCGGCGTAGGAGAAGAGCGCCACCCACCACCGGCACCACCACAGCCACCGAAGCCTAGACCGCCGCCCGCCCGCACCACCTCGGTGCCAGCCAGTCGTCGCGGCCATGGGCAACTGGCACCACCACCGCGCATGCTAGCAACCGCGGCCAGAAACACCGGCCCTCCCCAAGCCCATCTAGGCCCAATCCGGCTCGCAGCTCACCACCGCCCTGCAGGAGCGCCTCCGATGCGAGGCGATCAAGCCAGGTCATCGTCGTCGACCGCCCACACCGCCGGGAACCTGCACACCCCCCGTCGATCGCATTTTCAGTTTTCGGAAAAATCAAAGAAAATGATAGAAAATTCAAAAAATAAAATCCTTTGAAATGCCAATGTATTATACTATCTAGTTTTAGTGAGAATTTAAAACATGAATTTCTATGTATTATGTAAAATGACGTCATGTTTTGGTAAAACGGGATTTCTGGTCGCATACGACCTCCGATGAAAAACTTATTTATATCAAAATGTATCTACGCGAAATTTTCTATCCGAATTCAATGATTCGTCAAATTCAAAACAGAGACGAGACCTTTTCAACTTTTAGATTTTGATGGAAAAAAATAAAAAATTACCCCCGGCACACGGTAACTTTAGGTATATAAGTTGAAACCAGCATCCTTCTCTTCCCCTTCCTCATTTCCCCCCTCTTCTCCTCTCCTCCTCTTCCATCCTCCTCTTTATACTCTTCCTCTTCCTACTCTTTTCTCCTCCTCCTCTCCTCTTCCTCTGTGAAACGTATGTGTTTGGGGGAACTTGCTCAACCCTCTAGGGGTGGGTGTATCGTATATTTATAGGGGGCCATAGGCCAATACATGTACAATACGTACAATTACAAAAGCTATACAAAGTCTAACACTCTCCCAATCTCAACTCACTCCTGATGTGTCAATAAGGTTGAGATTGCGCATACAGACCTCAAACATAGGCAAAGGCAGTGACTTGGTGAAGATGTCTGCAAGTTGATCCTTCAAAGAGATGAACTTTATTTGTAGTAGCTTCTTCACGACGAGTTCCCTCAACAAATTATAGTCAATCTCTATGTGCTTGGTCCATGCATGGAACACCGGATTCGATGATAAAAACGTGCCACCGATGTTGTCGCACCATAGGACCGGTGGATGAGGTCGGGAAACACCCAACTCCTGAAGAAGATACTAAATCCATATAAGCCCAGCAGTTGCATCAGCAACAGCCTTGTACTCAGCTTCTGTACTGCTGCGGGAAACAGTGGCTTGCTTACGTGCTCTCCAGGCGATCAAATTCGGACCCAGAAACACAGCATATCCCCCCCATAGATCGCATGTCGTCTGGACAACCAGCCCAGTCAACATCTTAGAAGGCCGAAAGAACTCTTGATGAACTGAAACGCAGGTGAAGACCAAAAGACACAGTGAGGCGTACATAACGAAGATGCGTTTTACCGCAGACCAGTGCATATCGGTAGGGGCATGAAGATACTAGCATACCCTATTGACAGCAAAGGACAGATCCGGACGCGTGATCGTCAGGTACTGCAAGCCACCAACAATACTGCGATACTACGCCTCCTCCTCCTCCTCCTTGGACTCGGGCTACATCGACCAAGAGCTGCCGCCGCCGCCTCCTCCCCCTCGGCCTCGAGCTTCGACGGCCACGCCGCCTCGAGGTCCTCCTCGGCCTCGAGCTCCGACGACCATGCCACCTGGAGCTCCTCCTCAGCCTTGTGCACCGACGAGGCTGCCGACACGCCGACGACGCCTCGAGCTCCTCCTCGGCCTCAAGATCCAGATATGTGCAAAAAACAACTAGGACTCGATTTCTTTCAAGTTTTGGACGTAGGGGGATACTTGTAAAAAGTGCCCCCGCGAGGCTTTTTTTTGTTTCCTGGAAAGCTTACTGCTGGTGCACTAGGCAGGTGCGCCGGGGATAACTTGTGTTACTGCGGGCAGTAGCCCGTTACCACCGGCCCGTTCCCGTCGACGGACGCTAGTGCGCCAACAGTAACCAAATTTGGTGCGCCGGCACTAGGTGTTTTCCTAGTAGTGAAGATGATGTCCACGAGCGGATTTGGTAGGGATTTTGACTCGATTTGGCTCTGACGACCTCTAGCATGGGCTTGAGGGGATTTTTGTGGCTGACCTTCGGCGTGGTGGATTCATCGCCGGTGAGCTTGAATCGGCCATGGCGCTGCTGCCATGGTCGTCGACGAAGGGCAACTTTTGTGGATTTCTGTTGATGTTGCACACGCCTTGTTGCGGTTTGTTACATATATATGTGCATTATCATTGTGTAAGTATAAGCAAAGTGGTACAACGATCTTTGTGTATATGATACTGAGAAATTGCACCAACGTGTAATGTTGGATGAGTTAGTCAAAATTATTGGGTATACTGCAAAGAAAATGTTACAGAATGATGTACCATTTTAGAAAATGTTACACACGTAAAAAAATGTTACATTCGAAAAAAATCTACCATTGATAGATAATTTATTATCATAACCTGCTGTAGCAACAGCCAGCTGATGTCTTTGCCCTTCCTTTACAGCCCTATCTCTGTCGTTCGTTAGATCTTACGGCTGTGCACAGAATTCCCACGAGCCTCATCTCTCTTTTTCTTCTGGCACAGAAGGAATCGGTTGTTGTCTCCTAGAGATCTTGTCCGAACCTTTTTTTTTTTTTTTTTGCGGAAATTGTCCGAACTTAACACAACCCCCAATATCGTGGTTAGTTCTAACGCATACCTACATGTACTTTTACTCCTATAGAAATCGATTTGTTTACCGAGTTACCGGCTGATTCGGATGCTGTGTTCGACTCCTGCTACAGTTGTTCTGTTCTATATATACAGTTTAGCACGGCTTGGGACACCATACAACAATCTTCGCAAAAAGATAAAGAAAACAGCAGCGCATAGTCGACGTTGATTAGTCATCATGTTTCCGGTGTGTCCACCGCCGCCGCGTTTCAACCATGCCGTCTACATGCCGCCGCTGCATGCCGACGTCCCGGTGCGACCCGTTTGGGCCTCGAACTTCGACTTAGAGTCCGCCAGCCTCCGCAGCTTCGCCGCCGGCGCCCGCTATGTCGCTGTCAACGTGCAGTACCCGGGCCTCGTCCACCTCCCCGGCAAGGATCACAACGCGCTCACCGACGAGCAGCGCTACGCCCTCCTCAAGGCTAACGTCGACGCCCTTAAGCCGATCCAGGTCGGGATCGCTGTCCGCGACCGCCACGGCATGAGCCATGCCTGGGAGTTCAACCTCCGCGATTTCCGCCGCCACGCCGACCCGCACGACGTGAACTCCATCGCCTACCTCGCCGGCCGCGGCCTCAACGTCGACACGCTCGCACAACACGGCGTGGACGCCCGTAGCATCGGCGCCATGCTGCTGAGCTCCGGCCTGATCGGCCCCGATAGCGGACTGACGTGGATTACATACACCGGTGCGTACCACGTCGCGTACCTGCTCAAGATCCTCACCGGCGGTGACCCGCTTCCGCCCGACGAGGACAAGTTCGTCGGTGCCGTGCGGCAGTTCCTCGGCGAGCAGGTCTACGATGTCGCGAGGATGGCAGCCGACTGCCCGGCGTTGCCGGTGGGGTTAGAGCGCATCGCCGCCCACCTTGGCTTCCATCCGCCGTGGGCGAGCCCGAGGCTGGCCGCTGCCGCCGGCCTGCGCGCGCTGCTGGTGTTCAAGAGATTGGAGCAGGGAGAGTTCGGTGGAAACGTGGAGAGATACAAAGGTCGGCTTCAAGGCATGTAACACTAGTGCCTTCGACGTTCGATCGGACACGAAGGTTACGGGGCTGAGAAGTTCACTTTGGGACTCATGCATGCAAGAAAAGTCTCTTGATCGAGCTCGCCGCGTTGGACTTGCGTCGTCATTGAGCGCCTTGATCGAGTTTTTCAAGTCTGAAGATTTTGCACTGCGTTCAGGTCTAGATCCCTTTATTTAGGGTTGGTAATGCTAGACATAGTACAGTACATCAAATAAATTTTAGACGCTAGTCATTAGGCGATTTCTGCACAATACTTTCACTCTTTTTTTTACCTTTTCTTCTAATAAAGAGGCTGTCATATAAGACGAATATGTAAGCGGGGTCAGACATGAAATTCAAGATGTTTCTTCAGATATTTCTATATTTTTTTTTCTGTGTGCGCATATTGCTTTAAAGAGACCCGCTGCAACGCAAGGTCTGATTATTTATATTCTCCTCTTTTCTTTCTCATTAGAACTATGAAATTTTGTGTGCGCTGGAGCTGCTGAATACAAACATAATGCAAGTGTGCTGCTTGGCCTTTGTTTTCATATGATAAATATCATCTATCCACTCTGGGATTCAGATTTCGCATCTTGACATAATGCATTCAATCATCATATTAGAGGTGTTAATGGTACTCCCTCCATCTAAAGTTTGTTAAAATTTGGATGTATCTAGATGCTAGCTATTTTTGTTGAGGCGATACATTGAGTAGATAGTTGGTCATTAGGCCTTTTGAACGAGACTTCTTTCAAGCATGAAAAGGCGATGTCCCAATCCTCAGCTCAAGCAAAACCTGACTTTAAATTAATGAAGCAACGAACAGCACCAGCCATAAAGATCCGAATACAAGCCCCAAGGGCCAACCATAGAAGAGAAGAAACACATGATGTTGCCAAACATCAAGCACCCCACGGGGGACGAAAAAAAGAAGGAAAGCTAGTCTCGGTGTGAGGAATGAAGCGCTCTGATCTTGTAGATGAGTAGCTTGAGGCCTTCCTTGCCTACCACAAGCTACGACACATATAATGAAATTTTGTACAAGAAATCAGCTAGGTCAGATGGAAACTTTCGCTCGATCGCGTTTTGTTCCTAACATTTCAAATTGTCCAATAGAGCGCAGCGCAACTCATCGAAAGGATCCGTCTAGCTTGCCCTACAGATCTCATGATCAGAAGGTAAACATCCGTAAACCAAGCCGGGTTTCGAGCATGGCCCCGTAGCTCCCTAGCTGCGCTCCGCGGTAACCTAGTCATATAGCACGCTTAAAGAAGATGTGATTAGTATCTTCCATGTCTCCACACATGGCACACCGGAAATTTGTAAGCATGTGGTGTTTTTCTTATGTTGTCGCTGGAAGGAAGACGCTTTCTAATGAGTTGCCCAAGGAAAATCCGGATTTTGAGCGGGGTGGAAATTTTCCAAATCTCGATATAATATTTCCACGGATTTTCTTCGCATAACTTCTTGTAGGAGGATTTCACTAAGAACCTACTCGAAGGTTCCAGCGTCCAATGGCCAGCTCTCATGGTGGCAATGCGGCACACTGCCGTTCAGGTCCTTGCGTGGAGCCAAAAGAGCGACAATATTTGGAATAGTATGTGTTGAACATCTGAATTTTTAAACCGAGGCTAAATGTTTGCACTGTGGCGGATACAAATCGTGTAATGAAGGAAAGGAAGAGGAAACTACCCTGGCTTCCTACTTAGGGCAAGTTCAATTGTCGAGAAGGCGTGTCTTCTATTAGCACTCAACGTCATCTAGAGAAGGCACTAAATATAAGTGATACAATTAATGCATTATATCTTATTTTTATCTCTAACACTTAATGAGAATTAAATAGTTTTAGTAGAAAATTGTGCTGATAAGGGAAGACACTTCTCTTATTTTTTACGAGATCATCCATCTTACATGTAGGATACTAGAGCCGGTACGGTCATCGGAAGTAATTAAAGATACTATGAGATTGTGGATTTGCGTTAAGCTCGCCTGTGTGTAGTTGCTTCGGGCTCTAGACGCATGACGCAATAGAATAGACAATGTAGTAGCAAACTTAGCGCATGTAGAATGGTTATATCTTAGCAACACCATCTAGGATAATTGATGATGTGGAGTAGAGAGAAATAGAAAATAAAGGTTTGTCTTCTTTTAGCTAAATGATCATTTCTTAGCGACAATCTGTCTCAACATATATTTAGAGATATCTCATGACTAAAGATAAAAATAAAAAACAATTTGTTATGCATCATAATTTATTGTTATATTCAGATTAGGTTGTGGAATTGAAAGAAGATAGTCTTATCAACCGGGCTTGGCCAAACGTGAAGATTAGGCCCACTTCTGCAACAGCAAGCCAACAGGCCAGATATGAGACGAAGTTTTTTTTTTAATCTTTTGCTTATGTTTGAGTTACTTTGCTTTTGCTTGGGGAGTGGTGCGTAGCGATTTGACAGTGTATTATAGGCTAATCTCTATGTTGCAGCTAAGCTGAAGGGCGTCTATCCAAAATGTTGCATGCGTACTTTGTTCAGGAGTCTAGATCACTGCAGGATCACTTTTAGCAGATCTTGGTGATGGTGTGGTGCGCTTCTCTCTTTTCTACCATCCTTTTTTCAAGCAATGCATCACTCATGTCATCTCACGTCTAATCAAGCTGGATCTTGGCACCATTAATTCTTATTGCGCAAGCGTTTGCCGTCTGCTTTTCACCCATCTTGTTTGCGCTTTGATCAGAAGTCAATAACCTTTTGAAAACTAGCGACCCCGTACTGCATTTCTTGGCATAGGGTGCCGCCGTGAGACAGCTCCTCCAACGTCCGGAGCACGGCCGCGCCGCCGCTTGTGCGGCCACAATATCGTCCGGCCTTAACGCTCCCAACTCCAGCGACCATGTACCGTTGCAGTTGTGTTTCAGTTTCAAAGAATGGACCAGCCACGCTGCCAGCCTGCCAGGGGTCGCTTTCTTTGAAATTGACGCCCTACATAACCTTGTACGAAATTATCATAGGAACTTTTAATATTTTTTGATAAAAAGTATATGTTAATATCAAGAAGATACCAATTACATCCAGTCTCTGCAACAACGCAATACTCTAATAGCATTACGGATGCACACAACCAAAAAAAGGAAAGAATAATTACATAAAAGAAAAGTCCCGCTACGGTATTCCAGCCCTAACAACAACGTTGCATCCACCACCAAAACAACACCTGAATTTTAGGCTCTCCAAAAGCAACGTCTCCAAGAAGGTAACAGTGCACAAACACTATCGTCGTCCGATCAGAAGATCTTAGGTTTTCACCCTGAAGATAGTCCCCGCTTTCAAAACAATGCCTCCAACAAGGTCATTGCCAGGCACAACCAGTTAGGGCCAGACCTTGGATTTTCATCCTAAAAGGTAAGACTCTGAACTTCACTTGTATTGCCGCCCCCTCTTGCATACTGCTGTTGTGAAACCCAGAATACCAAGCAAGCCCCTCAACGGTGCTAAAAAACTTGAACCTCCATAGCAAGTCCTCCAATCCGGCCCTAATAGGTATTCTCCGCCTCTAACTTCGCCATGGAGCATGTTTCCATATGGCAAGAAAGAACAGAGCTTCACGATGCTCCCTCCAGAACCAATCGGCCGGAATAAAAGCATGGGTGCATCTGACCGAATACAACCAATCTAGCGAACTACAGGCAAAAAAGCGTTGTTACATCCGCCAGCGGAGCTTTCTGGAACACACCATTCTGGCAAGATCAAGAGGGACTGACTTCAGGAAGGTCTTCATCTTCGCACAACAAAGGCCCTATGACCACCACCTTTATCCATGCCAGGCTAGCAGCCCCCACGCCACTAACCGGCTGCGGAGAAGACGACCGAGCACGAGATTCGGCACGGTTGCGGGGCAACACGCCACACTTGGCCCTGGAAGTGCACGTCCCATGACAGCCACCGCCGGAGACCAAGGCCACGGGAACCTCCATCGCTCGCCTGCTCAGATCTGGGCAGCCCAAGATCCGTCGCCCCACCAAGGCAGGGCTGCACCGCGCCCATCCGCGCCAGCCGGACGAGCCATACGACCTCCACCATCGCCACCGAGGTTCGGGGCCGCCGCCCCGGCTTCTGCACACCGGCGACCCGACCTCCGCTCCCCAGCCGAGTCAAATAGCTGCAAAAAAATTAAAATCTTCCGCACACCGGCGATCAACGATATATATATGATAAATTAGCTGCAAAAAAATTCAGCCATGTACGAAATTCTCACCCAAACTCTTTGCTCACCAATATATAGTAAAACAATTATTCTCTTCGATCCATTATAAATGTTGCGCTTTTAGTTTAAACTTAAATTAAAATCATGATATTTGTTATGGATCGAAGGGAAGAGAGTACAAAAGATTAAGTAGCCTCAGTTAACTAAACATGTCATAAGATACTACCAAAGCTAAGCTAGGTGAGAATAGCCAGTGGTCTTTCGATTGCAGTTTGGGTCCTGACTGATTCATCATTAAAGTTCGCAGAGTTTCGGTGTGATTTGGTTAACCCAATGACTCCGACCAACTTTCTCCGTTCACAACTACCTCATGTCGTGTGTTGGGTCAAAGTCAAACTATGCAAACTTTTATCAAATATTTACAATATTAACCTATTGTATTAGAATCATCATCAAGTATATTTTTATATTATATGTATTTGATATTATGAACATTGGTACTTCAATAATATTCTTGCAAAGTTCGAGTTTTACTAAAACTAGAACACGAACTAAATAAAAATAGAGTGAGTGTCATCGAGACATCTTCCAAGAGTTGGCATTTTGACTACCGAGAGCATATGCTTTAGAGATGAACAATAAAATCGTTACACATATCTTAATATATAAATGCCTGAATTATATACATGTATGTACTTTTTATGTGTATGTAAAAGCTTGAAGACGAAAAGACACATGTTTTGGCCTAGTTAGCCATAATACTTCCTCCATGTATGATTATCCTACATTATAGATATAGTCAAAATCAAACTTTACAAATTTTGATCAAGTATATAAAAAATATTTACAATAATGCTTTTGGAAATTCCAGGCCACGGGCAGTAGCGCGGGATGGCCCTGGTGCAATGGGCAACCTAAGTTGGCTTTTTCACGTGGCCCTGGCAAAAAAAAAAGGATCCTTGTTTTTTCTGAAAAAAGTCATGACATTTAGATCTAAATGGTCTAAGTTTTTGCTATTTACCTGGTCAAACTAGACATAATTTAACTTTGCCTAAAAATATAGAAGGCATGATAAATAAAATCAGAGGGAGTATCATTGACAAATTGCAAAAGCCCATTATTCCAGCCTTTGATAATGAAAGATTATTGGCTCGATTTCTCTGAAACCTTTAACTTGTTTTTATATAGTTAATGGACCGAATTTTTGTAGTTTTGCATCAAATCCCATGAGCCCTATCCAAAGACACGTCAGAGAGAAACGAGCTGTCTTGAAACAAGTAATGCATCAAATTTTCGTCAAGGGGGGTAAAGCTGTAAATTTACATACAATGCACCTGTGCAAGTTTGTCACCATACATACTTGCCGTATTTTGTGAATGCACCCGTCATGAAATCGAGAGGAGCGAACGACCGATCAGACGTACATAAACACATGTTAATCAGGCGGACTGATGTCACAGATTCATGATATCTTTGACTCTGATTTCCTATGTGCACGTACATTGGTTGGTACAGGGGTCTAGATGGCCACGTGCATTGATTTCTTCTTAATCCAACACACCAGAGCGCTATTTCTCACTGAAAGTCCTGGCTAAATCGATCCGCGCCACAGCTCGTGCGTCTCTTTTTCGCTAAAGTCCACCTGAGTTTATGGCGATGAACTAGGGAAACGGTTTTGTTGACACGGTAATTAATTGATGGATCGATTTCACAATAAGAAAAACAAAGAAGTGCTCCAGGTCTTACGCAATCGGCTGTGAATTAATTACCAAGGAAAGCGCCCGCTAGGGTTCATCGTGTGCTGCTGCGCACGTTAGTTCCCCTCACCTCTGGCTCTGGGTGTGGGAGCCAAAGAGGTGTGGGGAGCCCGGATTTGGGGTTGGTAGTGTAGTTTTATTTGTTCTACCTTTGGCTAGAACTTGATTACGGTGTTTGTCCGGCGGTAGCAAGACGAGGGCATTGATGGTGGCATGGAATAAGGTAATGTCCTCGCACGTTCGGTGTTGTTTGGCATCATGTAGAGTGTGTGGAGCTTCGGGCATTGCCCGATCTAGATCACAGATTTTTCTTTGTTTTTTCTAGGTGATCTTGGACGGCATCGTTCGGTGGAGTGGATGGAGATTTTTTGTTTTAGTTTTAAGGCTTCTTCTCATTTCCGTGAAGCATTGTTGGTTCTGGCTTCACCGGGAAGCTAGTAAGCTAAAGTGTGTCTGGCTCTGTCTGGATTGATCTGGAGTGGTTTTCTTCTGGAGTGGTTTTCTTTTCAAAATGGAGAATTACCCCTGCATCTCCATTGAAGAGATGCATATACCCTTTATTTCAATCTGAGGTGGTTGTCCAACCCTATTTGTCACCTTCTCCGGGACGACGATCTGATTTGATGCCGCCACCATCTTCGGGCTTCGACCATTGACTTGTCGCTCGCTGATTCTATAATGCTTCTCTAGCTCTGAGCGTGTTCTTGATATCTAGAGTCGGCATCGAGCTTTTCTCACCACACTTATCGGTGAGTGTAGGAGGAAGACCGTGTTAATTTACACAAGGATGTGTGTGTTTTATTTTTGCAAGGATGGTCTTGTAAGGGCTAGATAAATATGGCTTTGGCCTTTTGGCAATTTTTTTATGGAACGGGAAGGACTTCAGAATATATAAACAAAAGTAGAACTAGTCCTTGATTTTTCTTCCTTTCACATTACTTAGAGGCTGTATATACATACATCCAAGTTTTGACAAATTTAAAACATTTTTTTATGGACGAAGAGAGTATTAATTATTATAAAGAAATTATAGGAGGGGTGTCATGAAGATATTTTCAGAACTTTTTAACCACTAGTCAAAGCTTTTTTTTCTGAAACAAGGTCAAAGCTTTTGAAGGAATTCTAGGATGTTTCTATCTGTTTACAAGTCATATGAAGTGTCTAGTGTGGTGTGGTAGTCGAAGAGAATCGAACTAAGATTTGTTTCTATGTATTGTATCGTATTTTAGGTACGATGTCATAGTGTTGAGAAGGAGAATGGAGCTTAAAACATGATCACATATACAATGATGTATGCATGCCAACTCTTAATTTTGCCACGCAGGATAATTCTTAATGTCGAGCAGATATACTGAGGATAGATAGATGATATAACTAATTCGACCTTGTCGTTCTCTTACGTGGGTTGTCGCATATTCTTGAAATGACTATTTACTGTGAGCGAATATTAATCCAAGCAATTAATTCCTTAATACTCTCAGGTACACGGAACACGGAACTTTCATTTCAAGTCTTTTCGTAAGTGTTGTATAAGGTCCTAATCACGATAATGTCATCCTCATTGAATTTTGGTGGTACACAGAAACACCTGAAACATCAGTTCAGATCTCGCAGCCTTCCGTGGCACTTACTTTTACCCATGCTCACGAGTCCAAAAGATCTCCAAAAGCTCACAACTACCTAAGATTGTGTTTCTGTAGAATTTTGTCAAAAGTTACAGCTTTCTAGCTTGTGCAGAGTAACAGCATCTTCGCGGGTGATCCAATTGCGACCCTATATCTTTTTAGAGGTGTCGCGCACAAAATAGGTATCCACTCGCGCGCCCTAAAATTAGTCAACACAATTTAGAGCCCAATAACATTAGTTGGCTACCCCTCGTTGGCTTTACGTGCAAGGGCTGGGGCGGAGGCGCCGGTACCTTCAGCCACGATGGATTCTGCACGGTGGTCCCCTTGGCAGCCGCACACGCCCATTCCCCGCACCCTTCACTCCTCCCGATCCGCCTCCCATCCTGTTGATGGCCATTGCCGCAATCGCCTCCCGTGCTTGCCTCCCAATCGTCCACACAATCACCACCGCCATCGACACCACTGCCATCTCTGACCAACTCCCGCAGTGGTTCGGTTGAAACAGCCGCCATTTTCGTCGTCGCCTGAAGGGAGTAGTCAGATGGTGTCGTCGAGCCCCCGCCTCTTCTAACTCTGCGAGCACACGCCATCATTCCGCTCTTCTGCGGCATCCCACATCGACCCCCGACTCGTCAACACATTATCGGCGAACATGAGTGCCATTTATTTGCCCCACCCACAAAGTGTTCGGCGTTTTGCCGCAATGGACAGCGATGACAAGATCGTTGGTGGACCTCCTTGGGAACCATCCTAGGCCATTGCCTAGGATTTTCAGGACAAAATTGCATTTTGTATGGTATTCGGCCCATAAAGGTTGCTCACTAGACACAATTTTGACCACTGGCTCGTGCTATAGCTCCTAGCTCATAAAATGGCCCTGTCTAGGTTTCTCGTCACATTCCTCCACTGGACGATACGATGATGGATATGTTGATGAAAGAATATGTTGATGCCACTGACCAACAACATCACCTGGTGATCTTGACCAATCTCCTCTGCCTTCGACAACATATCAACGCCGGCCCTCGGCATGGTGGATCGAGGGTTGGGAAGGTGAAAAACAAGGATCATCATTGGCTTGTTGGCGCTATGTTTGCTTCACTCTGACTACTTTGCCAACAACGCAACACATGTTACCAAGGATTATCAGCGGAGATTTAGGATGAACAAGAATTTGTTCATGAGGGTTGTGTTCGCTGATAGGGACTATGACACCTACTTCATGTGCAAGAAAGACTGCATTGGATTGTGTGGCTTTTTATCGGTTCATAAGTCCACAATGTTCTGCGGTGTATTGCGTATGGAGCTCTTCGAGATGCAGAAGAGGACTATATGCATATGTCGGAGTTCACATGCTTCAAGAGTGTTTACAGGTTTTGTGAGACAGTCATGGCATTGTTTAGGCCATATTATCTGAGAACACTAAATGCAAAAGATATAGCCCTGATCCTGGCACAAAATTCAGGAAGAAGATTTCCTTGGGAGATCAGTAGCATCAATTGCACAGATTGGGGTTAAAAGAATTGTGCATTTGTTTCACAAGGATTGTACAAATGCCATACAAGAGAGTGCAGTGTGATACTTGAAGTTGTGATAGATTATGACATCAAGATTTGGCATGCCCTCTTTAGCATGACAAGGACTCACAATGATATCAACGTGCTACAGCACTCTAGTGTTTGCCCGCTAGCTGAGAGACATGCTCCGGCCATCAACTATGAGATCAATAGCCGCACATAAAACAAAAGGTACTATCGATGGTATGTATCTAGCGTGCTCTACATTTGTGAAGATAATTCCCGACCCTTCTACAAAGAAGAGGTCTTATTTGCTCAATGCTAGGAGACATGTATGAAGGATGTAGAGAAAGCATTTAGTATGCTCTAAAAATATTTTATCATTGTTCGGTACCCTGCTATTATCTGGTTGAAGTGGGAGATATAGGAAGTGTTAAAATGATGTGTGACCATACACAACATGATCATTGAGAATGGGCGAGAAGAGCCGGTGGTTGATGACCAACCATTTGATCTGTAGGGACCTCTTGCCCAACTTGATGAGGTGTCATCTGAGCTTGCTGCTTTTCTCGATATGCATCAAGAAATCCAACACACACAGGTTCATTCATACTCAACTTTAGAATACTCTAGTTTATCATTTGTGGAAGACGAGAGGAAAAGCCACCTGATTCGTGAACAACTTCAACTGCAACTTATTTCAATTCTTATATTGGTAATTTAATTTATGTGTTTGAAAATTCTAATATTGTTTAAATTAGTATCTAAAACTATACAAAGTTATGTAACACGGCAAAAACAAAATTTTCTAATTTTTTGAGCCGGTCGTATTGAAGTCGTCGGTGTGAAATGGTTGTCTCTATACCAATGAACCTTGTGCAGCCGTCTCTCACAGCGTTGTTCTGCACTGCTGCCGGTACTTATAATTTAAGGTGGACCGGTGGACGTGCTCTCAACTCAAGTGAAGATCTTTTTTCCTTTCCGGTATGCATCGAAATCTACAACAGTTTGGCTAGATCGCTTTTTTTTTTTCTACCATTTCCAACTTCGTGTAGATTATTGAGCAATGACTCCCATGCGTTCCAGAAAAAGAACTACTCCAAAAGTTAGTGCGTGCACATTGTGGATGATGTATGAATCGACAAGTATTTGCAAATTAATATGTGTGTGCTGTGTAAAACAACGAACCGTGTGCATACGGCCTGGAAAAATCAATCTTCTTGTTATTCATCATTTTCCACTCACATCCGCTGGTTGACACAGAAATTAAGCACGCAGAAAGCGATGTCTTCGTCACTGATATAGCTTGCTTCTTCCATGTGAGATCTTATTTCTACGCCTGTTTGTCGGAGAGAATTGCTGCAGCCGCTGTGAACTGAAAATGATTTATAGGAATGATACAGAACAATCCAACTGAAAAAGAAACATCCGATGGGATTATTTTGCCCCTTTTCCAAAAATTAACAATTCCGTTTTGGACACTTGGTGGCGCCTCAGCCACCTATGTGCACGCACTAGGCGCCTATACCTGTTTATCTAGAAGGCAGTGACTTCCTTGCATGATTGCATCCAGCAGCAACAAAGTCACCTCAATTTTTCTAGTAGACTAGAAATTGTCCATAATTGCAGGAACAGTAAAGAGAAAGCATATTGAAACAACATCCAAATTAGAAAGATAAATGGAGTTCTTATGTTATGTTTCGAAATGGGGATATCCGGCCTCTGCATTAATAGATACACATAGCCCTTTATTAAACCCAAACATATATAATTCAAAGTTCACAACTTATGGAACAGCAATGGTCAATACAAATGTCAACCATCGAAAAACCTAAACATTTTGTATTCTACTAATAGCCGTCAGTTAGCCTGGTAAAAAATAGCCCGCGCAACCGTTAGAAGACGGTTGCACCAAGAAATCATGCATTTTCGCTGATCCGACTGATTTCTGTGTGAATACATATAGATAACCTACGAAAAATTAGTTGAATCCTTTATTAAAAATAATGTTATTTCTGTAGTTCCATATCGACCAACACAGAGCTGAAACACCAATAGAGTTCTTATGTATTTGATGTAATATGTCAGCTTTGTTTTAGATTTACTACCAGTTTTGTTTTGGATCGTTTTAGTATAATACCATTTTCCTAGGGGTTTTGCACATGGAAGCTTTATTTTGTTTGCTTCAAAAGCGGGAAATCTAAACAACCTACTACAACATGAAAAGTTTAGAAAATTGGTGTTGCAGTATTCTAGAAACCCAAGAAAAAGACAAAAACCAACATAAGTCAAGATAATTATATTTCAAAGAAACGGGAAAAATGAAAGAATTCGTGAGAAAACAAAACGTGTGGTTATATATATTGGGTCCATGGATGTTGATGTATCTGAAACAGTGTTTTGGTTTTGTGACGCACTTTGCATTTTCATTGATAATATAAAAGAAGTGAATTGGAAAGTTTATAAGGAAAACTGTCCGAAAATCGATACACCATAAACCGATAGCGACCCTAATACATCATAAATCGATACATAATCCATGAGTCCCTTCCCACATGAGTCGACGACCAAACCGCCCAAGCGATCAAATCTAACACCTCAACGCAACACGACAAAGGAGATAAACCGCCCTGCCACTCCGACATCCACACCAAACCTAGTGGCACGCATTTCCTAGGCGATGACGAAAAACAAGACAACGCCAACCATACGAACAAACAATGCACCGAACATGGGTGGTGATGGGACTCACAAATGATGCCTCCAGGGACGAGAGTGACGTCCGAGTGCCGTCATCTCTAGCATCGACTGAAGTAGGTGCATGGTCTTCACTCGGGCCTCACCAAACCCTAAGTCGCGCCTGCATGCGTGGCGTAGCCAAGGTTGCCTTGCAACGTGCCGCCGCAGACCACCAACTCTCTCCGCGGATCCCTCCGGCTTGCAGAACACCCAGGACGAGGCCCCAAGAGGCAACCAACACAAAAATCACTGCCCTTCGTGATCCCTCGTGGGATCTAGGGTACTCCTAAAAGTTCCCGAACGGAGGCGCAAGAGAACCACGTTTACGACACGTTTAAGAAGGTCGAAACCTGGTCGACAACTAGAGCAAGGCTCACCCGGCAACGAGTCACGAACCACCCGCCTACCTCACTTAGACACCCACCCGCCTCGGAGAATATTAGATATGGCTTGAACAAAATCATGTTGTCTGCACTGGCAGCATTGCATGATTCTTTCTTATATTCCAAGAAAATAAACCAACCCATCAATTTCCAAAGAAAACCTTGTAAACTCTTGTATCTCGGCAATAAAACCAATAAAAATATTATGATTATGTAACAACATTTTGCTCTTTTTCTCTCTATCATACCAGTTAGTTCCCGTTAGAGAGAGATGTGTGATTAGGGTTTCTCTACCTCCCGTCGGTGCCGCTGCCGATCTTCCTTGCCTCTTGTGCCCTTAGGTCATGGAGGCACACTGGATCTCGGTCAAAGGTTAGAGTTTGTGTTGTACTGAGAAATACGTGACGGTGGAGGCTCCGTGAAGATGGAAGAAATTCCTCCCGTCTAACCTCCTTTCTAGTGATGCGTCAGGGCGTGTGGTTGTTTGTCTCTAGCGGATTTCATTGGATTTGCGCCATGTTACTTATAATCTACGCTTCTATTCATCGGCGATGGCTCCTGCTCTCGTGCGTTTATCCTTTGTGGCCGTAGCACGATGATTTGTACTACAAGAGGCTCTACTACGCCAAACTTTGTTCAGCTCTAGTGACAGAGGGGCAAGTATGGCGACGCGTCTTTGGCTCGTTTTAGTGCTTGTATCCGTTGCTAGGTGCAACTAAGACTTTTTAAAAATTATTACTTTTAAAATTTCTTATACTGCTGTTGAGGTTTATTACGAGTAGCCGAGTAGGTCGGTGAGCTTTTCGCAAAATAAAACTTTTTTGTGATTATCACGGTGAGGTTGACAACATGTTCGTTCTAGAGGCGAGTGACAACTGAGTTAAGGTAGGCCGTGCAACCGCCGCAACGGCGCTCATTCGTGCTCGCGCGTGTCCCGTCCACATTCGCCAGCCAATGCGTGCTCCTACGCCGTAATTTACCACCGATTATTCAACCAAAGCTTTTAAAGCCCGCGCGCAACCAAGACTCGCCGCAACCAAACCCCATTCACCCACCACCAAACCGCACATCCTTTTCCACACCTCCCTCTCTCCATCTCAGATGGCCAGACGGTCGGTGCAGTGGAGGCACGACTTCAGCTTCCCTGGAGATCCGCCGACGCCCATGGCGCGGATGACTGACGCCGACGACAGGCGCGCGCTGCCGCCTCGCCGGCCGGCGGAGAACCGGTTGGCGCCGCGCGCGGGCGAGGAAGACTTCCGGTGGCTGCAGGCGCCGAGTCCCGGCTCGCCGGAGTCCGGCTCCGGCACGCCGTCGCCGCAGCTCTGGGCGCAGCACCCCCACTACGGTCGCCTCTACCCGGCCTCCGCCGGGAGCTCCCCGTCGCGGGCGCAGGCCATCGCCGGGTACCGCCGCGAGATGCTCGACCTCGTCCGCGGCCTCCCCGAGGCCGCCTACGAGCTCTCCCTCCGTGACATCGTCGAGACCCGCGGCACCTTCCCGCTGCCTCCGCCACCTCCTCCTCCTCCGACTCAACCGCACGCCACCGCCCCCGAATACGACGAACCGAAGAAGCATACCGCAGCGGCCATGGACGACGGCCAGACCAAGAAACAGAGCGGCGACAAGAAACAGAGGAAGGCGGGGAAGCAGAGGACGGTGGGGAGGACGAGGAGCCGGAGCATGGAGCGGAGCGTGAGCCTGGACACCGGACTGCTCATCAAGCTCTTCATGCCGCTCTCCGTCGGCCGGAAGCAGAAGGTGTCGCCCAAGCCCACCGCGCCCTCCGGCGCCGCCAAGGAGAGCAAAAAGAAGATGAAGCAGAAGAAGGAGGAGGAGGAAGAGTGGTGGAAGAAGAGCGAGTTCAGCGAGGCGGGGAGCAGCAGCAGGACCAGCAGCACCGGTAGCAGCAACAGCAACGGCAGCGCCAGCAGGAATAATGGAAATGGACGTGCCAATGGCGGCACCAATCTGCAAGCTCCGGCCAGGAGCAGGAGCAGGTAATTTCTTCTTCTTCTTAATTGCTTCCTTTGGAATGATTTCTCGTTCAGGGATTGTAGTACTAAACAATCTTTGTTCTTGCTAAAAAAAATTGTGCAAAAAAAAAGGGGATTATCTAAGGGATTAATTGTGTTTTAGACTCGAGTGTTCTCTTCGTTTTTTGAGAACCCATTTAGGTTCTTCAGGTGATGGAATGTTTTGCTTTTTACTTCTGAATCTCACTTCTCCAAGAAACTGATGCACATTTCATTTTCATTGTTGTGGGTTCACAGTTAGTTTTTCTTGTCCATATAGCAGTAAAAAAAGCTTTTCTTGTCCAGATATTATAGTACCATTTTTCTAGAACAAGTTTTTGGATAAGAAACAAAAAAAATTGTTCTCAGGTCAGAGCCACGTATGAGAAACGATTGGATCAAAAAACCAGCATGTGTCAGCAAATACGTCTAGTTTGAAAATTGTACAGTATTGGCTGCTACGAAAAGGCCGAATTAATTGCACCCCTCTTCTAGAAGAGTGGAAATTCAAGTTAGTGTGAAGTCATGACAAATGTTTGGGGGCAGATAGGTCAACACGGCAAAGATAAGTCATAGCTTGGAGTCCATATATTGTTTTTTCATAACCCAACTTAGCGGTCAGATCACTGTACCCAGCAGCCTTCTTTGGCAGAAGGCATGACTTCACATGATCACTTTTATCAAGTCTCCTCTTTGATTCTCATTTTCACAATCCCAAATTGTTTGTTTCTGGATTTTAGAGAAAAAAAAAAGTATTGCCATGAGCTGTTGGTGTATCTATGTCGTTTACTAGGATCTTGAGAATTGTTTGCTCTCATTTTCAATGATATCATTGCTGATAAATATGGTGGCCTGTGATAGTTACCCTTTATAAGATAAACATCAGTTAGATTACAGCTAATTTTGCTTTACTATTTCTGGATAACGATACATCTCTGTAGGTTCATGGTAATAGGTTTGGCCAAAAATAGCTGGATATTACATGGACTCCAATCACACCTAATTTCGGGTCATACGGGTCTCCTGTATCTTTCTTCCTAGTATTGCCTACTTCAGCTCTTCTTCCTTTATGAAAAGCTTAAATTCGGCTCCTCACCTAAATCTCAATCATCATGTAAACTTTACGTCCTAATCAGCAACGGCTAATATAATCATCATCTCCGCACTAGGACTAGAACATGCATCTAACTCAGATCATGCCAAGCATTTTATTCAGGGATCTAACAAACTCTCCTTTTTGAGCTGGTGCAGAAAGAGGATTGGGTGCTATGGTTTCTTCAGACCAAATAAGGGCAAAAATGGAGTCATCGAAGAATGAGATCATGCCATTGCCCGCCAAGGCAACTCTCCTCCATCCATCGAAAGAGAAAGTACTCCTCTGGTGAACGTCATCATGCCAATACTGCCAGTGATCACTGCCCATGCATGCACAAGAATGGAGCTCATGGATGCAATTTGATTTGCATGCCTAGAATTTGCGCAACATGCATGGCGCTCTCCATGGAAAAATGACACACCGACATCCAGCAATTGCCAGTGGGACTACTATTATGTCTTTGGTTGCCACATGTACTGTACTTTATTTTATTTTCTTCTGAGGAAAACCTGAGCAGACACATCTCTGTGTCCTCTGCGTGTACATATTCTCCCTTTAGCAAATCTTTTATCTACATCAGTGTCAACAGCAGCTACAATCTATGCAGGAGTGTGCAGGATGATGCACCAGTGTGATTGTTTAATTTTGTTCTCCTTTCGTCAGCCTGCCTTTCTTGACAAATGCATCCATGAGAAGATCCCCAGGAGATACCCGTACGATAAAGCTAGCTTTTTTTAGCCTTGAAGATTTGTTAAAATCAAATGGAGCGGAAAGAGACGTTCAACAGATGGTGTTGATTGTTTGTAGTGCGGAATCTAGCCGTTTAGGTTTGTAATAAAGTCGTATCCCCTACATCCAATATTTTTTCGAATTAAAAAAGTGGGGATGTGACTGGGAATGTATACACGACATGATTGTCGGTTCCAAAAAGGTGGAATTGCTCCATTTAGTTTGAATCGTTTGTACTGTTCCGTGATGTACAGTTTCTGGTAAAGAACTCAACAGTATGGACCCTGAGAGTTTGGAAAATGGAAAAAATATATCTCAAAAAATTATTGGCTAATGCCGCAGGCAACATTTGCAATGTCTGTAATTCTCACAACAACCTGCAGAATTTTAAGAGGGAATCCGTTAGCACAGACCAGTGAGGTGATAAAGCTTGAATCCGTGAATGGCATAATCCGGAGTCCATGGAGAAGAAATATCATCTGACCTTACACGATCTTTGGCATCACCAAAGAATGGCGTTGATGACTGATAATCATCTGTTCCAAAGTATCTATCCCCAAACTCACCCATTCCGGGGATGACGCGAAAATCATCATTCAGACCTTGCTCAATCTCCGATGTCACAATCTTGATCCTTGGGAATCTCTTGCTGACTACGTGCACCCCTTGGGGAGCCTGGGATAACAGCAAACAGTCTCAGCAGTTACTTATCTACTCTTCAACAAACAGTTTCAGTAGTCAGTTATCTCTATCCATCAACAAGTATGCACTAAGTGTAAATGTAATACTCCCTCCGATCCATAGCAAGTGTCGGGGATTTAGTATAAGGTTTGCCTCTGATCCATGGTAAGTGTCAGGGATTTAGTACAAAGTTAGTACATTTTTGTACTTAGTCCCCGGCACTTATTATGGATTGGAGGAAGTACCTTAAATCAACATCCCTAAATCAAATCAGAATTCACACTACAAATATATATTTCTCTACAACTAATTTAAGTATTCATTTTTTGCATCGTCGACCCTGGCATTAGTATCGAAACCATTATCAGCAGACAGCAGTCAATACAAGAAGCGGAAGAGCCAACAGCCAGCTTCTAGCTATAATTGGTTGTTCTGCCCAGAATTTTGCAGAACAAGTATAAATAGGTTGGCAAACGCACTACAGAGATAGTCATTATCAAACACCTGTAATCACCTAATTGCTTGTGCAATCCGTTCAGTAGTTTGAAAACTGTCCAATACACTCAGATTAAAAAAAAAGATGCTCTGGACGTTAGAAGACTTACTGATATAAGATTGAGAAATATAATATTTGCCTCTTGTACACCCTTCTCCAACAGAAGAGAAATAGCTTGAACAGCTGAATTTCCTGATCATGATCAAAATGGAGAAAATTATTATATGAGATTAATATCCAACAGTGGAGCATGTGTGCTTCACAAATATCCGCTTTCAGTGACAGAAAATACAGGACAGACAGGTACGTAGAGATAATTTCATAATTCATTCACATGAAAAGTCGTGCGCTCCAAGTGCATATATATGTATGAAACATCAACAAACCTGTTCCCAATATTGGGTCCAGCAGCAGAACATGCCTTTTTGCAATATCTTTGGGTAAATTATGATAGATGAGCTGCAAATATATTTAGAATTTAGTACCTAGACTCACTCTAACATAAAGTGCAAAAGTAGATTAAATCAAACCTGTTTCCCATCATCTCCTTCCCTATGAATAAGAATCTTCCCAATCTTTATACCTTTGCAGCATGCCCGCAATGCATTCTCCATACTTTCGCCACTGGAACACAGTTTATAGGAATCAGTAACCCAATGCAGTTTTATTAAATAGTATATCATGTGTTGTGTTCATAGATGACCTAATAATAAAATGAGTTCTAGTCCATGAATTGTTTCACAAAGCATGTGTACTCGATAATTCAAGTAGGAATGGAGGCTGAAACTCATATAGCAAAGCTAAAGGAAGGAGACTCAAAGCCAAGTTCCCAAAAGGCTTAGTGTGGAGCATTCGTAAACTAGCATTGTCTCGTTTTGCACATGCTGTCTCAGGTATACAAATTTAGGATTATTTCGGCCTTCTGTGAGTAAGAAAGTCGTTCAGTCATTCTGAACCTCAACAAAATAATTAGTTTACCTCCTAATCACTGATATACCACATAAACTTTTAGAGAAATCCACACCAGTATAAACAGATCCTGCATGCAAAAGAAAGTGCATAAGGTGAAACACACAAATTACTTGCAGGATAGGATACAAGTGCAAGTTACTCCAGTAAATAGTATAATTACAAAAGAAGAGACTTATGGAGGTGGGTAAATTAGTCCGTCTAAGAGCTAGCAGTTTGCTTGTTTGTATCAACAATACCTTTATTGCATAAATGCAAACCATGAGATTTTGATTAAGCATACTACAAAAACATGATAAATCCTCTGTAAAAAATCTTGAAATATTTTTCAGATTAAGCAAGACCTCGAGAATGACCTACTTGGTTCTATACCTAGGAGTGGGACATTAAGGATTTCATGAGATGAAGATGGGATCGATGTGGCTCCGCAGAGGCTGGAAAGAAAAGGATAAGATCACCTATCTTCGACTGACATATTGTAGAGAAATGTAGAGAATTGTCAGCAAAGGGGTTGCTGTTAAAGTTAAACCTAGAATTTAGGCAGTTTATCATTCATTGGCAATTTGACACATGTGCCATGGATACTCAGTTACAGATTGTTAGTCTACCTGCGCTTTGTTGGGCAATCTGGAGTGCCATCTGATTTGAAAATGAAGAATCTTATGTGATCCTGAATTTCTAGTGAGGTATTTAGAAGGCAGATTTGAAGCAAATGCAACAAGGTGCAGTTTTAGTTCAGGAGATGGCCCAAAGGTGGAGCACCTCCAGTATGACTAGGAGATGAACCAGAGATCGAGCTGCTTCAGCAGTGGTCATATTAATATCCTACCATTTCGGTAGAGCTGAATCTGTTTTTTGTTGGTACTAGGTGTTTTTTTCCTTGTTCAAAAATAAGATAGAGAAGCAAAGGATGAGTAGCTCTGAACTATCATTCTATCAACCAGACAACCAGGCACAGACGCATGGCAAGAATTTTAACTACATGACAGATATATACGTGCACTGGGACAGGTAACTTTATCCAGTGAAGTATTACTACAAATTCAGCTCCTATGCAAAACTTGCAGCAAGTAATATGTCAAATGCATTTGAAAAAATGAAGAGATAACTTATATACACTACAAGAATACATGGAGAAGACCACCATGGAATACTACTTACCAGTGGGAGTTATGACCTGCTTTTCCTTGAAAGGAAGATGGCCCAGACCATGCTCAACAACCTATTTTCCACAGCAAAATTCAAGATATTGTGCACACCCATATGAAGAAAAATAATGAAGTGCATGTACATACTGACCAATCGAATCAAGCGATCAGCATAAAATATAAAATCATGTGTTGTTGTTGCAGCATCCCGTATTATTGTGTGCATGCCTCTTATCTAAAAAGAAGCATGAAGAATCAAATAGTGAAACCCCATACGACATGAAGTGGTACAATATCCATGCAATTTACTATGGAGATATCGAATAGCAAGAATATTTACCTGATAAGTAGTCTGAATGACATATAAATTAGGATGTATTTTACAGAGATCATTTTGACCAAGTTTAGTGCGAATATGCTGAACAATTAGGTCAATTGCCACATTGTTATTTGCGCCTCGTGGTATGATAATATCAGCATACTTCTTTGTAGGGAGGATGAAGTCTTCAAAAGCTGTCTTAACAAACTTTGAGTACTGCAAGAAAACGTGACATTAAGTGCCAAATATAACATAACTAACAAACATCTGTAGAGCGCGCGTAGAATTCTGTGACACCTTAATTCAAGAAATTTGTGGTAAAAACCATGTAGTGTGTGTTAGATGTTCATAAGTACACTACATGTAATCTAATATAGACAAGGAAAATGGTAATGCTATGCAACCTGATCTAACACAGATGTAATAACTCTACCCTTCTCAAGATCACGGCGGATCCTTCTTGTTAAACGCACATCAGCATCTGAAAAAATGTAATAAAAATACATGATACACACACAGAGTGGAATGGATAAGGTATACAACAACTATTTGAATATAGAAAAAGTATACTACCTCCATTCCATGAATAAGGCATTTTGTTTGAAAGCCAAACTATGTAAAGTTTGACCAAGTTTTTAGAATAAACAACATCAAAGCCTTTTTCCCAAGCAAGTTGGGGTAGGCTAGATATGAAACCCAACAGAAAAAGGAGACCAGAACAAGGAGAAAGATACATTATGAAATATAAAATACAAAATTAATACCGTCAGATACATCATGAAATATATTTATATAATATTATAGTTGTTCGTAGTTTTTTTTCTAAAAGTTTTGTCAAAGTTTAGTAAGTTTGACTTTTCAAAAAAGATATAAGCCTTATTCACTGGAACTGAGGGAGTACTGACAGAGAACCTTAGTTCAAAGTAGTGGACCAGACCAAATTTACGACTGCAAATTATTAGGACACCTCTCGTATTTATCATTTACGCAACTGCAGAGTGTTAGCATTGATTATGTCCATGCATGCAGTTTGTTGTATGTGAAAATAAACAATAAAATAATCAAAAATTGTTGTAAAACTTTAAGTTTGTTGTATGTGAAAACAACCAATGAAATACTAAAAAAAATATTGTAAATTGATACATATAAACGAAAATAGTTCAGCGCATGTCTTCCATCAGGAAAGGAGGGAAATTAATAATATCAATATATAGTATACTTCTGATTTAAATGGAACAGAGAGGCACAAATGCGTGCACAGTAAAATATTATGATATACTGGCACTGTCTACATGTAAAACATGATCTGAAACTAAATTCCCTGGACATAAGCCTCAATTGGAGGTTACAAGGCATAGGCGAGACGTGAAGATATCATCAGTTTAGGACGCAAATATTGGTACCTGTATCAACGAAGATCTTCATGTTCATTAGATCCCGAACACGTGAATCATGAAAAAGAAGAATTCCCTCCATAATTATGACATCTGAAGGATTGACCTGGCAGCAACTCATATAATTAGAGTTGCTCTGATAAATAAAGTGGTGCAATACATGAATAAATGACAGAAAATTGTAAGCAACTTTGTTGGAGAAAACATTTCAAGATAAGATCAACCTTGAGCAATAAGGTGCTTGCCACAAATTTTGTCATCTTAGACTTACCACACTAGAAATGTTACAATTAATAGTTTTGTGGAGAAGTTATTTTCGACAGAATTCAAACCACTATAAAAAAAACAGTATAATCTGCAGACACTGATAGAAACCTAAGGCCATGATCCAAAATTTCATAAAGCACAGGACCAGGAGACCATCAGTTTACCAGGTAAGTTCTGAATAGCACCCTAATGTAAAGTATTACCTTCCGTGCATGTGGGACGCTCTTATGTGTTTTGAAGTTGTAGTCAGGAATATCAACAGCTCTGCCATGTTTCAAGTTTTCCAAGCAAGAGAGTAGTAAATCCATATTGAATGCATCTGAAATTATGACAATAGAGTTAGCGCACAACTCTTGCTACTGGCACAGAAGGACATTATATTTTCCTGAAATATGAATTATACCTGGATGATCAAAGTTATAATCATCAACATGAACCAATTCTTCATCAGACAGTCCATAATAAAATGACTCCTGCAGTATTAAAGATAAACATTTTTATTACTTGAGGGACTGGAAACTTTACATCTAATAAACAAAACAGAGATAATCCTATGGATCCAGTCATGTCTGCCAGACTGCCAGTGACTCAGAAGATGAGATAATCCTATGGATCCAGTCATGTCTGCCAGACTGCCAGTGACTCAGAAGATGAGCCCTCTTAATAAGTCAGACATCTCAATTATCAGCAAAATCATTGAAGAGGATGATGATGATATCAAGTTTTAGCTTATTTTGACCCCAATTGTATCCAAGCTTAAATTTTGTGCTCCAATGGATCCATGCTAAAAAAAAATTAGAAAAAAATCGATATATCATGTGTAAGTGCTAGTGCAATAAATTACAGGCAAGTGTTAGATCTTGGTCATTTAATCATTTGCTTAGCGGCGTGGGCTATGTGAAAATATTGTGAACCTATATTTCTTATTCAGTAGAAGAAAATTGGTTCGCAATGAAGCATTCTAGTCTCCATCCAGTTAATCCAGGCATCAAAACTTATATTAGTGTTGGTTCTGTGCAGGACAATGGGGATATAAAAAAGGAGGGCATAATTGATGTCATTACAAAACTATAGTCCAGAACAAATGAACCAAAGTTACTTTATTTTAAGAGAAGTAATGGACAGTCCAAATACAATAAGAGAAGAGCAATCAGACAACAAAGCTGCAATACACAAACCTGAGTGACCACAACTACACGGTGATCGCATAGCTGATCAATGATCATTTTGCAAACACTACTTTTACCTGAAGATGCACCGCCAGCAACACCTGCAATCAAAACCAAATTATTCTGTGGTGCGTTCTGGAGGTTGAAAAGGCTATGCTATAGAAGCAACTTTATTTCACCGAAGTAAATCAACAAACAGACAGAAGAGCAACCATCACATCGGCTACTAACCAATAACAAATGGACAGTGGTGCCCATTCTCCATGCCTGAGGTCGTTGGTTGTTCCTCCCCCAACTTGGAACCTTTGATGTCCACCTGGTACAAATTAAGTGCTGTGTAATGCGCACCAGAAACAGCAGCAGCAGCAACCACTTCGCCCGCGGAGTATGACCCCATGTATTGTTCCACGCTCTACGACGGTCACCTGGATATGAAACAAGGATGTCCTGCAAAATTCAGCAAGTGTTAACTAGAGATGGAAAAACGGATCAGTGTTCACAAATCATTGAGCAGGGACGAATGTTTTGCTTCCAAGAAACCGTTGGAAGCATCATATTTCATCGCACAACTCGTTGGCCAGTGACTGCAATAAAAGTGGGATAATTGGTTGAAACTCTCGAAGAGCTTCAGCAATTTCACAATTACCGTCAGAAATGTGGGCATGTCATCTGACAAAACAATTCAAGCAGCGTAGGCATACGATCATAGACGCGCGCATGGACTGCGGGGACGGATCTAGATCACTGGACGGCGTGCCGGGTGTGCAGCGGCACACCCAGTAGCTGTGAAGGCCAGTGGGATTTAACTCGACGCTGGATCAGAAAAAGAAACTCACCAGAGGCTCGCGGACGGGGTGCAGACAGCGGGATCTCGATGTCCCGGCGAGGATGAACAGGAGCGGCGATGGCGTCGGCGCGTGAGAGGCGGGAGGGGTGGGTGGCCGTGCGGCGTGGGATTGAGCTGGGGCGTCGGTGGTGACCGTACGGTAAAGCAGGGCGGCGGATGTAGGGCAGGGGTGTACGAGTCGAGTTGATTCAGAATCAGGACTCGGGAGAAGAGAGACGAAACAAAAATTCTGGCCTCGTTTACAGTGGATTCTGGGCCGATGGATTGAAACGGAGGGTCACGATCGAGACACTTACTGTTCAGAAGAACATCTGCAGGAAGCCCCCAAACGCCTTGTTCAGTGTAAAATAGCATATTGAACATCATCCTTGAATGCTTTTTTAAACATCGATACTACCATATATTTGTACAAGTAAAGAGTACATCATATATAAAAGCTGTTTTTAATGATTACAAAATAAAGTCTACAAAAAATGAGTAAATCTTCGAAGTCCTCAAACTCTTTCTTCTTTCACGACACAACTTTGTATTTTTTTGAAGGCAACCGAGGTGGATACTAAACCAAACATGTAAATAGAAATGGAGGTTCTCGATAAATTTAATTTGAGCGACATGACAAAGCTAAGTGCGTGTGTAGCCATTAAATTAGTAGTTAATCAACATCTACAAGAGTATGAACATCAATATGCCAGGGAAAAACAACCAAACAACATGGTCGATGTCGTTGTGGAGCCGAAAGTACGAATCACCATTGTTGATGACGTAGCAGTTGGGACAAATATTGAAAGGACAAGCCTTCTCGCGGCAACAGTGAGAAAAAAATCCAAAATCGATCTGGTGAAACAAGATATGAAGGGGCATACCTAAAAATTTGTTATCTTCCAACACCGCCATTGAATTTGAGAAGGAGATCTTGTTGTCGAGCAAAGAACTGAAGATCACTTATTGTAGATGATGCCATCTCCATTGAGACGGATGCCGAAAAGAAGACGGCTACCAAATATCTACAAAACACTATTTTTTATTAAAAACTCCTCACATAGATCGGGTTCCCCACCCCTCCCAGCGGCGTCAAGGCAACCGAAGGACGGGGAACCAATCTATGTAGGAGGCGAGGTGGAGCGACGCTAGGTTTAGGAGTCAGCGCTAGGTTCTGTTTCTTGCAAACGAGTTGCACACATCATCCTTGAATGTTTATCACATTGTGCATCTTCTTTTATCGTGAAACCATCTTCTGGTACAATGTTGTAGCACAATATTTCTCAAAGGAGGTATAAGAAAATGGGCATCAAGAGGCGAAAATTGTGTCTTCTACCATTGTTGGGCATTGCCCCAACACAATAATAGAAGTCAACCGGGAATAATGGGATTCCATGGAAATGACCCAGGTGAAGTACCTTGTCCTCTTTGGATGATGATGATGATGATGATAATGACGACGATGATGACGATGACGATGACGACGATGACGATTATGATGATATCAACCTTCTCGCCTATAGGGGTCCTACTCCTAGATCAATTAAATAGGGGTGGCCAGAGGGAAGGAAGAGGTCCAAGGAGAAACTCAAGAAGTATAGGCGAGAAGCTTGATGAGTTGGTAGATGAATGGAAGCTTGATGAGGCTGCCTCCTGCTGGCCCTCCTAGGATACTCCACCGACGGCAGACGCGACCACCGACACCGATCGCCGCCACCATCTTGTCCTCCCATGGCGCTGGCAGCCTAGATGCCGCTCAACTTGAGCCTAAGGACAATGTCCATGGTGGCGGCGCGGCCGTTCTCAGGGTCGTGGTGACCATGGCCATCCCGGAACAAGCACTGATTCTTTGCTAAGCAGAACATGCAGAAGGGGAGGAAATATGTTGTTGCTCCTGTTATTTTTCTCACTGAATTGAACAAGTTTGCTGCTAGTTTTCTGTAAATTGCAGAATTGCATCATATAAATGTGGTTATGGGTACCCTGGTAGACTCCTTAGACAATGGTATGGATCTATTTATCCTCCATTGTTAATTAAAATCAGGATTTCATACTTAGGCTATCGCCAATCTTTTATTACATCGAGCCTTCGAGCCGGCTTTCAAGCTTCCTCGAGCCGGCTTGTCGAGCCTCGAGCCTCGATCATAAGGTTTAGGTTTGGCTCATCCGACCTTCGAGCCGAGTCGAGCCCGAGCCAAGCCTTATCGAGCTCGAGCCGAGCCTCGAACCTTGAGCTTTATGTCCACCCCTAATCTCAGACTTACTTACAATGGGTTCCGTTAAAGGTCTCCTACATTCTGTACTCTCATATTGTTCTCCCTTTTCCTTCATATATGGTGGGTAACAAATGTTTGCTAGCACCATGATGCATGTAAAATGCATACATGAACTTTGTCCTTTATCATATTGAATTTCCACATATTTGCAACATATATGATGATAATACCATGATTTACATTGATTTATGGGGATTTACCAATGATCCTCTTTATTTCGTTTATAACTCTGCAGAACGGGAATTCCATATTTCGCATATTTTTCACTTTTAGAGACCTATACATAGTAAAATTGACCTGAGATTTTTGAAGCGTCGCTTTTTCATCGGGAGAAGCACCCTTGTCGAGGGTACTCCTCGGAAATGCCCACCTTTTGGGGCTTAGAGTTGACGGAATCCTGCAGGCTGACACGAGACATCGGATACCAAACAAACGGGGAGAGAGATTTACCTAGGTTTGGGGCCCTCGATGAGGTAAAATCCTTACTTCCTCCTTGTCTGATCTTGATTATCGAAAATATCGGGTTACAATAGGGTAGCCGAAGGCTCTGGTTATGAACTCATCGAGAGGCTAAGATTTCTAATGACCTAGCTCTAGACTTGCTGTGATTTTTTGCTGCAATGATTGTGTGTCCCTCGGCAGGCCCTCTCCTGGCCCTTAAATTGCATGCCAGGTCTCAAGAGTCCTATCCGGGTTCGACTAGGTTACAAAGAATTCTACATCTAAACCTTGCTTGTCTCTTCGTTTTCTTGCCTTGTTCGTCAAGAATCCTTCTTTGGAACCGACATAACAGCCCACCTTGGTCGGTGGATGATCTTCATGGGCCCCTGGTTGGGTCGTAGGAGGTAGCGTAAGACTAGTTACCCGAAGGGTAATGCCCACATTAGTAGCCCCTGAGTGACTGGCCGAAGTAAAGCTTCGGGCAGGGACTGAAATTGTCTTCTATCGAATGTTCATAATTGTCGGAAGCTCTTGATTTCTTTGAAACAGAAAGGTCATTTTTATCGGGTGCGTGTCCAGCGCTCCCGATGGGACGAGCCCCCGAGTCTAGGCACGGTTGCTTGCAACCGTATGTAGACTCAAGTTATACTACTCGAATATTTTTAGGCTGCCGATGTTTTCTGCAAACTATCGTGGTCATCCGATATCTTTTTTATATCGGGTCTTCAATATCTTCGAATAAGGTCATGCCTGTTGATAGTACGTAAAGGATTTTGAGTAACGTGCTCAGTTTTACTCGATAAATCGATGATGGTTAACTGCCGATGGCAAAACATCGTTATTCTACTCAGAATCAAGTCCCCGGGCATGATCCTGGATCTTTTAAAATCTTCGAGTCTTTAATGTTTATCGGGTGCGTGCCCAGCGCTCCCGATGGGAGTAACCCCCGAGTCTAGGGACGGATGCTTGCAGCCGTGCGTATACTCATGTCAAGCAACTCGATGTTTTTAATTTCCTTCAGATGCTTCATGACGAGGCAATACTTTCTATGACGTCATCAATGATGTTGCCACTGCGGCAGTTCGAGTGACAGGACACGGGCCCACCCTATTTCTGTGCGGTCAGTTAGGAAATGACTAGTCCTTGCGCGTTGACCGAGGCGCCTCCTCGATCTCCGCACATAGTGGGAGTAATGGGCCGCCGGTTTTAACTCTCCCTTTTGACACGTGTACGTCTGGATTCTCGCCCATCTTTACACGATTGCCAAAGTAACGGCCACGATCCCTAATCATTCCATGTTATAAATAGGGAACCTTTTCATGTTTTCACTTTTTACGCCTCCATACTGCTCATCTTCTTTCTTGCTTCCTTTTTGCCATTGCCTCTACTTCTACGAGCTTAGCGACCATGGGCAAGAAGAGGGGACCCGTCGGCTCCAGTGCTACTGTAAGCGCAGCCAAGGTCGGCCTCGACTGGTCTGCGTCCACCATCTCCAAACATGAGGAGAACAAGATGAGGTCGCTCGGCCTCATCTCATCCACCGAATCTGACTACCGAATCTAACTTTGCTCATCCAGGTTCTGCCTCTCGCCCAAGGCCTCCGAAAGGTTTTACTGTTATTTTTGTTGCCTTTTTGTATCGTGGGCTTTCTCTCCCTGCCCACGAATTTCTCCGTTCTCTCCTCTTCTTCACGGGATTCGGCTCTGGCAGCTGACTCCCAATTCCATTCTCCATCTCTCAATCGTCATCACCTTGTATGAGGCCTTCCTCGGCATTGACCCCCACTGGGGTTTATGGAGGAAGATTTTCTATGTCAAGCGCCACAATGGCAATGATGGCCCTCCTGTTGTTGGCGGCGTTGGCTTCATTATCAGGAAGGAGGTTAACTACTTCAACTACCCGATGAGGGAATCAGTCCAAGGCTGGTGACAGAAGTGATTTTATCTTCGGGACATCCCAGCATAAGGACGGCGCTCCAATCTTCCACCATTCGGAGATGTTCTTGCTGCTATGCCGAAGAAATCCTGGCAAAACACTTTGACTGCCGAAGAAAGCACAATAGCTGATAACCTGTATGAAAATGTCTTGGAATTAACGAATGCAGGAGGTCACACGATGTGCGGTACTGAAGTGGTCTCAGTGTTTGTGAAGCTTCGGGTTGCAGTGATGTCAATGGTTCATCAGTTATGGCTGTACACTGGTGTATCGGACAAGTCGAGGATGAGTCCAACCGATTTATCTGAGGATGATCTTCGAGATGAGGTGCGGCGTCTAACTTGCCTCAGCCAGAAGGACATCATAGTTATGACTTCGGCTCGCCCTCCTCTCGACCTTAAGCACCTTCCTTCTGAGGTAATTTCATTTGTCTTTGCATCCGATGTTGCTTTTGTTTCAAAATCTAAGACTCGTTGCTTTTCTTTCGACAGGCTTCTACTATTGCCCAATGCTATCCACCTACACCCGAAAGCGGGGTAGCTCTAGAGGACGATGATGCTTCCGAAGAGACTGGGGATGATGAGAACATTCTTGAGGATAGCGATGCTCCGGATGATGAAGCCCCCTAGGGCAATGCTCTTGTCAAGTCTATGCGTCGTAGGAAGATCAATGAAGACCTGATGACAACAACGGAATCGAGTCCCAGCGGACGAGATGATGATGATGCTGACACAACTGCTTTTCCTGCGCCTTCCCGAGATACTTCTACTCCTCGGGCTCCAAAGAGGCCATCAAAACTCTTCGCAGAAGAGGATGAAATCGAGTCGATATCGTAAGTTTTCTTCTTATTTCATTTATACTTGCGTTTAGCTTCTTTTGGTTTTTCTGGGATTCATTTTTGCTTTACCCAGTTATGAAGATGATGACGAAGTTCCTCTTTCAAAGAGGGCCAAAATATTATCTGATAAGGCTGAATATGCGAAGGATTCGATGCCTCTGACTACTGAAATTAATCGGATTCAACAGTCGTGGCCAAAGTCCCCCTTTCAACGGCTAATCCCTTGGCAAGCGTTTCCGCTCCTTCTTCTTCGCGTGATCATGTAAGATTTTGACTTCTTTAGTAGATAATAATGTAGTATCCACTAGCCCCCGAGCTGATGATTGGTTTTCTAGAGAGAACCAAGCATATGTTCAGATATGCCCATTGTATGTTCTGACATAATCTTTTAATTTCCTTATTGCAGCCAATTTATGCCACAGTTGACGTTGTGGTAGATTTTTCTGATCAATTAACTCGATTAGAATCAGAAAACGTCCCGCTTCGCAAGGTTGCTAAAGTTTCGGCTGACCAAGTGTTGGAAGCCAATAAACTAGCGGCCGGGGCACAAAGTGAGAACTTATGCTTAAAGGATGAACTGAAGAAATTGAAGAAGAAGATGAAGGATGAGCAAGAGGCGAGGCACAGGGCTTTCATCAAAGCTGATGAAAAGGAAGGTGCCCTTCGAGAGTCCATCACGAATTTGCTAAGTAAGTTTCCTTCATACTTGTATGATACTTATCCAGAATATCTTCCTGACACAATGAATTGCTTTTTTATAATTTTCTAGGTACTGCCGACATGTCTGTCGACCGTACAAACAAGCTTTGAGCGGACTCGATGTCGGATGCTCTTTCATTCGCAACTGAAACCAGCAACCAACTCCAAGATCTCTTGAAGAAAACCAAGGGGGCTTTGTCGAGACTATTTCCGATGATGTTCCCAAAGCTGAATCAAAACAAGACTCTTGGAGAAATGGCGGATACTTTCTTCATTGACTCCTCGAAAGTCATAGAGGTATTGAAGCGATGCTCTCGTCTTTACGGAGCAGTCCTTATTTTCCAACTTTTGATGGGGCACGGACTTGGTTCTGAGCTGGAGAAGCTATCCAAGGCACTACCAGTGGATGCCGATAATTTTCTTGTCAACCTTGAACCTTCAATCAATCCTTAGTGTTGTGCGCTAATCGACTCCTTAAATTGGTTGAGAGGACAAGAAAAAAGTTGCATCTGAGACTGCACCAAGTTCATCAGTGCAAGCTTGATTAAGCCTAGCCTACTAGTTTTTGGTTGTAACGCAGATACATTCGAGTCTTAATCCGTACCGAATTAACCTGGCTCTGTTGTCAACATTTAATAGTATTTTGAATGAAATGTAGTGTGCGCTCCCGATGGGATTTTTCCGCCTTTTATCAATGTCCTTCTGAAAATGTATATTAAATGTTTTGTTGCAGATTCCTTCGACTTCTTCTCGTGTCATCCACTTCTTTTTTTTGTTTCACTTGATATTTCTTTAAATATACTTCGGCTAACTTGTTATTTGTCTTCAAAAGTCGTTGCTTCGGATGCATCAGAGGAGAATAGGTGGATCCATGAGAAGATTGCAGCAATGATCAACATCGCTCATCCGAAGTGCGAACTGTGGTCCAATCAATCGAAGGCTGTAGTTGTGGCAAAGTTTGAGTATCGAGCTGAGAAAGTTCATTACTACTTCGACAAGTATCATGCTCATCTAACCATGGTATGGAAAATCATGTTTCCATTGGATCCAGCATCCGAAACTTTGTCTGCTTTATTCAATCGATTCAAGACTCCAACTAGAATTCGATCCTTGGTGCACAAAGGACTTCTTGTTGGATCTGAGCTTGCATTTGCTTTAGTTTTAGCAGGCCATTCGACCATGAACTTCAAGACTCCAACTAGATAATGCTAATGTAATATTAGACCAATATTATCCCATAGCTAGCCATTCTGCTCATATTATTGTTTCTAGGATGGAAGCATGTACCTAAAGAGATTTGAAGAATCAGGAAGATCAAGGGACCTTGCCATGATAGAATTTATGTACGTAGTAAAGTTTTGTAAGGAACTTCTCCCTTATATGATAACCTTGCGTTGCAAGGAGTAATATTGTATGTATTTGATGTTCTTTTTTAACATCATTATGGATTATAAGTCCTAGCCGAAATATTTTATCGAAGGCAACTGAGTGATCAGGTCAGTTTGCTCACTCGATGACCCAGTTGTAATCGGAATTTTTGCAGAGTCGCTTTGTATGTTTTGTAAGAGCGACAACCTTCGAATAAACGAGGATTTATGCGCTTTTTCATTTGGCTTCGTAACACGGTGCACCGATATGAGCCTTTTGTACGTTGTATTGTTTCCATCAACTGCAGCACTCGTAAATATATTTGAGGCTTGGATGGTATTTATTTTTCGATGAATACTTACGGTTTCCGAGTATTGCTGGAAAAATCATAGCTGCCGATGGGAATATTAATTAATTATCGACCTTGTAATAATTCTTTGCAGCCCTCGAGTATTGTCGGGTAAGCTGATGACACGTAATTTAGCCGAAGCTCCCGATGGGAGTAATAGTTGATAAAAAGAAACCCGAGCATTTGTTCGAGTAAAGCGATAACAGTGTAAGTTGAACCAGAAGCTTTATAAATAATATGTAACAGGCTAAGAAGCCTTCATGTAGTAAAGAAAAAGGTCGACTTCTACGCATAACGTCGCAAATGTGCAACATTCCATGGGTTCCCAACATCTTTTCCCGAAGTAGGATTCTTAAGGCGATAAGCTCCTCCTGGTATAACTTCGGTGACAATGAACGGTCCTTTCCATGGAGATTCAAGTTTCAAGGATCTTTCCTGCTTCAGCCGTAGTACTAGGTCGCCGACGCTAAAGCTTCGAGTGCGAACTCTTCGACTGCGGTAATTCCGTATTGTCTGCTGATATATTGTTGTTCTGGCTAAGGCGATGTCTCGATCCTCGTCAAGAAGATCCACAACATCTGTGGCGCGTGAACAGAGGTTGCTTTTGTATATGCAGCCACCCGAGGTGCTTCGAAGTGAACGTCGGTTGGCAGAACTGCTTTGTCGGCTCCGTAGATAAGGAAAAATGGAGTATATTGTGTTGAACTATTTGGTGTAGTTTGTAAACTCTAGATTACTGATGGTAACTCTTCGACCCAAGCTCCAGCTACACCCGTAAAGCGCTTTTTAATACCGTCGCATATTAGGCCATTGATCCTTTCTACTTGCCCGTTGGTCTGGGGATGTGCACCCGAAGCAAATTTGAGGTTGATACCATTGTTGTTGCAGAAGTGATGGAATTCCTTAGAATAAAAAGTAGTTCCATTGTCTGTAATGATGCTATGAGGCACACCAAAACGACAAGTTATTCTTTTGAAGAATTTGACAGCAGTTTTGGCTGTCTGATTAGTGATTGGTATGGCCTCGATCCATTTGGTGAATTTATCAACTTCTACCAATAGATGGGTACGACCACCAGGCGATGATTTTGGTAGTGGACCAACTTGATCAAGCCCCCATTGTGCAAAGGGCCAGGCCAAAGGTATTGTCATTAGATTCGTGGCAAGTGCATGTGGTTTTGGCGCAAAACGTTGACAAGGGTTGCACTTCCGAACTAATTCTCTTGCATCGGCTGCTGCTGTTGGCCAATAAAACCCAGCTCTGAAAGCTTTGGCCACAAGTGCTCTACTGCTTGCATGATGACCACATGTTCCTTCGTGTATTTCTCGCAACACGGCTTTTCCACCGTCGATGGTGATACATCGTTGGAAGATGCCAGAGATGCTCCGCTTGTAAAGGTCACCATCCACTATGACAAAGGCCTTAGATCGTCGCACGATGCGTTTAGCTTTCGTCCGGTCATCTGGTAATCGATGTTCCATCAATTACGCCAAAAAAAGTTTCGGTCCATAAAGACTCGAGAAGAAGAACTTGTTTTCCAGATTTATCAGTAATATCTTCGACAGCTTAGTGGAGCATAGCCCCCGAGTCAGTAGCCGATACTTCTGGGGTTGCCGAAGTTTTTTACTTTGATAGACCTTTGAGTAATTACTTCATAAAAGATTGTTTCTGGAGCTCCTCTCTGCCAGTGGCGAATTCAGCTCATTTCGCTAGGGTGGGGCAGACCTTACTTGGGCTGGGCATTTTTATTTTTTTCCTTATTTTCTATATAAAACATATGGGCTGGACCAAATCTTAGGGTGGGGCGGCCCCACCCTTCCACCCTGTTGGCTCCGCCCCTGCTCTCTGCTACCGAAGCGACTTCTGCTTTCGCTGCTATTTCTAGGCAAGCCTACCTAAGCTGTCGGTGGAACAATGGTTTCTGGAGCCGAAGTCTTCAGGCTTGACGCGTTTGAACTGAGAAGTCGAAGAAATCCTTTGGAATCGATAATGAAGTGGACACCACCGAAGGTCGTATCCATACTGCCGCGTAACTCCGAAGAGATCGGACGCAAGGCCTCAGCGCGTGGTGTGTACTCGAAGGAACCGCAACGAATTGAGTTTCTTGGACTTGAAGGTGTTGGTGAAGCCAACACAAACGTTGTTGATGTGACCGGAGCTGACGATGACGTGCCTTGTACCGACATGTTCACCACATACGGCGCCAATTGTCGAGGGTACTCCTCGGCAATGCCCACCTTTTGGGGCTTAGGGTTGACGGAATCCTACAGGCGACACGAGACAACGGATACCAAACAAACGGGGAGAGAGATTTACCCAGGTTCATGTGGTGACCCGGCATACCACTGCATGGTGTAGTATGCAAGTCTGATATAACTCCAATGATACAATGTTCCACTAGTATTATATCGCTCAGAGTGGTACAACAGAAACATATGCGGGTCCAAGGCATGTTTATAGAATTACAACATTGACTCTGTTACATAAGATCAGCACAGCCTCCTACTTTACAATGAGGTAAAACTGCAGATAACTCCAGAAGAACGACTCGTAGTCTAATCCTATCACAAACTCTATTTGTAGAGTATTTAACTAGCTATAGAGGCTAAGAATAGATTCTATCTAAATAGGAGCTAGGTTTAGGAAGCTAGTTCCCTTCTATGGCTAAACTAGGTTTTCTCCTTGATGGATGTGGCATTTGACTCCTCTGACAGGGTCCTGTATCTTGAAGTAGTTGTTGACTCCTCGGTCTTCGAGTTGCACTGTAGATCCTCCTTCGATGCCTCCATATTTAAGCAGGGGATTTAAGAGTGGGATGAGTACGAGCGTACTCAACAAGTTCATTATAGGAAAGAGGTGTTTAATGCACTAGCTACGGCATTAGACCAGAAAGTCTAATACCAATGCAGGTTTTCATAATCATTTCTTCAAAAGGTTGCTTTTATTCAGAAGAACTATGTCCGTCAGCCTTCACCGGTTTACTAGAACTTCATGGAGCTCCTTTCCGGCCGCTGTCATAGCTCCATATCCCGAACAGGGGAGTGACAGGTCACGGTTCTTTACACTCTGCAGAGGTGTGTTGCTTTACCCATAAGAGATCTTAACCTTGGTGCCAACCGGGAATGACCCGTCCACACTTCCTATGGTGTGAGGCCCGGTATAAGGTCTAGCCAATCATGTTCCTCCGCTACCTCGAACACCCACCCTTTGTTGCATACTCCGACCCTGGGTCCACGCCGGCCCCATTATTCCCATAGATTTCAGGGTGGACTCCGACCACGACGTCAATGCAGGGCTCTACCATACATTCCTACGCCGGCAGATGCAACCCATCATAGACCTCATTACCGTTGGGACTTCTACGGGTTCCCACCCCTGCATCAAGTCTCGCAAGATCATGAGCACCCGGTAATGAGCATCCGTTGATGAACGAGAGGTGGAAACACTTTTGACTACTCCGTCCCACTCCGGATCTTATGGTTAACACGGGTATTACGGCACAAGAATCACTGGCGACATTTGTTGTTTAATCCTAGATGGATATAACCCTTGCAATGGAACCTCCACCATATCAACACAATCCATGGTTCCATTGCCCACCACATAGTCATATTCATAGTTATGAAAGTAGTGGTTTTGATTTTTATGCAATAGTGATAACCATAATACTTTGCAAGTAATTTGATAGAAATACTCAAATGACATGAGCAAGTGATGAACTTGCCTTTCTTGACTGCAAGATTATGCAGGCAAGGTCTTCGATACGCAATAACTCCAAATTCTGAAATAGCATCATCGTCCGGTAAGGACGATGTTTAAAAGATTGACAAGGATGCAATAATGCATAAGAATGAGATGCAATCGCTCTAAGCGTGTCGTAACCCCGATGATTTAGGATCAGTGAGTTGTAATGATTGGTTTAGGGTGTGTTGCACTTTTAGAGTGATTCACATACAAGGTTCTTATTAGGGTTGAATACTTGGTATCATGAACATGTGATGCAATATATCATAAGAATAGCATTAATAGCACACAACAATAAGATTTGATGTAATCCTAACATGTAATGAGTAGTGGTTGGTTTTAGCACTACATGTCATGGTTAATGATTGATTATTATATGCTTAAAAAAGAATAACTTTTGAAGAACATGTTATTTAATAAAGAACAAGTATAATAATCAGGGTTGTGGAGTTCCATGGTTTATTATGGTTCTAATTGGTTTCTGGAGTGAGTAGTAGATGGATCACAACCTAGTTGGATTCATCAACACCTAGGGCTTGTAAGGTTGAGCTAAGCCTAGGCATCTTGAGCAATTTATTATAAATAGTTGCTATCAAGGTTGGTATATCTTGCTGGTGATAACTGGTTGTTGGCTATGGGTCCTATTAGGTAGGATTGATGATGATTCCTTATTTTCTTCAAAAGAATAACTTTTGAAGAACATACTTCTTAAATAATAAGAAGTATCTCAATTAGGTTTAAGGTTGTCTAGGTTTTGCTATTGGATTTACTAAGTAAGAAATAGTTGACTCTTAAGTGGGATGATAAATAATTATCTTACACTAATAGGGTTTAGTGGAGTATGGTTAGGTAACGCAAGATAATTAGCATGGTTGCTATTTGGGGTTCATCACAATGGTGTGATGCTAAGCATGGATGAATAAGGATGATGGTCTTGACAGTAGTAGCGAGGGTTTAAATTTGGTTGATCCTACTTGATCAACTAGGTTTAGAGATATGCATACAGGGAATACTAAATGGCTAGTGATAGGGTTCTACATTTTATGTGGACATGGGTATGTCTTTTAGTTGCTAATGATGGCTCTATGATTTGAAATGAAATACCATGATCACAAGTTCTAACCTAGGGTTTAGGTTAGAAGTAATTTAGGTTTCATATTGATTATTGGAACTAGAGTTTGGTGCATAGTTGAATTAGGGTTTTAGGGTTCCACATGAAATGGTAGGGTTGTAATATCATTCTATATGGAATTAGGGTTTGCTAATTACCCTATAATTATTGGATTAATAACTTCATTGATAAAGTTGAAGTTATTAATAATTTTGAAATAAAAATAATATTAGATTTGATATTTTATTATTTTTAAATAATTAATAATTAAGGTATTTATTAATCAGGGTTTTAAATCCTCCTAATAAGGATTTAATAAGTTAATAGAAAAGGAAAATTAATTTTAATGTTCCCTTATTTACTTACTGGTTTTTATTTATTTTAGTAGATTTTTACTAATTATTGAATTTTAATTGAATTTGGAATTAGAATTAAAGGCTTAATTAACAAGTATTAAATAATGAAATTTTTATTAAAAATAAAAATTTCATGTTATATTTTTGTTGGATAGAGTTTTCCTTTCTAAGAATTTTCATATCTCATTTATATTTTTCTGACTTAATTTGAATTTTCTAAATTTATGTGAAGTTGCAGTAATTTACTGGATTTAAATTTAAAAGGAAATAACTAAACCTACCCGGGCTAAAGCTACCCCTAGACACTGACTGGTGGGCCATTGGTCCACGTCAGTGCCACGGTGGCTTTGACTGGTCAAAATAGGCGACGTGGCCAGGGAAGTTCACTGCCGGCGATCGGACGGCGATGGCGCCGCCGTTCCAGTGCTCGCGCGGACGGGCTTCACGCACCAAACGACTCTGCACGCCAAGACGAAGCTACTGGTACCAGCGCCGCCCCTATATGGTTGCTGGAGCTTGTCCGACGGCGAGGTACTGCGGTGGCGGACACGGGCGAGCGGCGCGGCGACACTACGGGATGTAATCGAGCTAGGCGAGCATGCTATGAGGTTCAACAGCTCACCAGGAGCGCGTTGGTGTGGTCGGCGAAGCTTGGGGAGGCCTCAATCATCGGCGAACGACGATGACTGGTGATGTCCGGCGAGGAATCGAGGTCGCAATTCGATGGCCTCGAGGCTTCCCAGCAGTTGTGCGTCGACGAGGGGATAGCTGGAGTCGAGGCGGAGCTCCAGAGCTTCACGACGATGCTTGAGGGTGCTCCATTCGACGGCGATGGTCGGAGGCCGGTTTGGCTAGGGTTTCGGGTATGGGGGAAATTGAGCAGAGGAGGAAGAAATCCGAGACGAGGCTCGTCTTGGAGCTTTTATACGGCCTGGGTGCGTGCCTCGTCACGCCTTCGGACGAGGAGATGCTGCCAGCGACGAGGGGAAGGGAAGCACGTCGTCGTGCTGTCCTCCTTGAGCGCCAGAGAGGATGAGGATGACCCTCTCCTCTGTTTTTTAAACGAAGGGGTATGTTGGGCTGGTCTGGGCCGTGTTGGGCTGGGATTTGCTGGGCTGCTGGTGGGCTCGGCCGAACAGGTAGGGTCTGGTAATGTTTTTCTCTCCCCTTTTCTGTTTTTCTTTTTCTTTCTTGTTTTACCATTTCATTTATTGAATTCTATTTTGAATCTAATTTGTTTTCAAAGTTTTCTTGCAGGTTTCTTATTATGTTAATTCGATTAAGGGGTAGTGTGATGTATTACACCACACTCCAATATGAAGCAAGTATTTTATATTTGTTTATATGTCATGCTTATTGGCTTATTAAAAATAAATAGGCATGAGCTTATATTCTTATTTTTAATTTTTCTGTGTCCTTGTGAATTCAATTATTTGGATTATTATTGTTGATACTTTCAACTCAAAGTATTTTAAAGGTTGTGTTGAGACTTGGTTTCAATTCAGGGAATTGGTCACTTGCACATGATTTTATGTGAGCACCAAGGTATTAGGGTTTCATAGTATCTATGATAAACCACTTGTTAAGGTTAATACTTATCCTTATCTTTGAAAGTATTTATGTAGGTATTGTTTCAATCATGGTTGATCTTGGTTACCAAGATAAATAGTTGATCACTTCACATATGGTCTCTATTAAGTGGTTGATCTCCACCATGGTTCTAATCAAATGGTTTAGCACTAGGTTATTCTTGAGTTCCATAATGAAGCATGAGCTTTAATTAGTGAACAATTATAGGGTTCTCATCATATTCACCTAATGGCAATTGGTTTGAATCTCAATTAGGGCTTGGTTTTGTATTAGGATCATCATAGTGATAATTCATCTAGGGTTGAGATATAATTCTAGGTTATAGAGATGGAATGACTCCATATTGCATGTGCTAGGGTTTAATCTCCCCTAACTATGATAAAGTGGTTACTTAAGTGAAGAATAGGTGGGATGTAACAGTGGTAGGATTCTACTTATGATCACCAATTGATTCACAAGTTAAGGTTGGGATATAAGCCTAGATTTGATTACTAGTGATCTCCCTATAATTTCATGTGGTGAATGATATCTGTTTATCCTATTAGGGCTTAACTTTATTCTCACATATCTCAAGAGCATGATCATGAATTAGACATGATCAACTTGTTCTTTTTATCTTTGCCTCAAGTTCTTAGGGTTTATGATCATCACCCAATTTATAATGATCAAGGTTTGGCTTCCTAAAGTATTTCTAATGGAAAGGGGTTTTTACTTCCATGATCAAGTGTTGTCTTGATGAACTAAGGCATATCACTACTATTTTACATTTTAGGATGGCTATTATGGTGGCCTCTATAGTTTATATCCCAGGAGAATGTCTGAGATATTATGTTAGGGTTCTACTTAATCAATGATGATATAATCATCAAGTGTATGGATTGTTCTCTCCCTCCTATTCAATTGTTGCCTCAACTACTTAAGTGTAACACCATAGCTTGGGGCTCTCTTATAAAGGAATGGTTTATTCTAGAGTTTATGGTGTACTCCTCATATTTGTTTAAGTAGCTAAGCTAAAGATTCAATTGTCTAACTTAATTGAATTAGTTTCCTCCTTACTTTATCAGTTCATGGATATCATCTTATTCCATGTGATATTAGGTTATCTCACCATTCCAAGGAATATGGTTTAGGTCCTAATACTTTAGTTCAAGAATTGTCCTTGATTCTTAATTAGGTAAAGCTAGGATTGATATGAATGCTCTCTCTCATTTGGGAAGGACTTCAATTTTAACCTAAGGTTATTCTCTAAAGATAATGATGTAGTCACCACTATCTATGGTTAACATAAATGGTTTCTCTCTCTAGGAAATATCTTGAATAAGATCCTAGGGTTCCTCTTAAAGATGATGATTTGAATACTTGGATGTATATCCAAGGTTTAACTCAAAGCTTGTCATTGCTTTTCTAAGAATTAACATAGAACTCTCACCACTCTAGGTTTGTATAATAATATGTATTAGAGAAGAATATATATTTCTTAGTTGGAACTCCTTGTCTTGCTTCCAGGATTAAAGTAGAATGGATACCATGAGGTTCATGGTAGGATCATAGATTAGTTTGAGACATGGAGAAGATAAGTGAAGAATAGTTTCTCAAATTATTGTTACTTGATTCCCAATTAAATGGATGTTCATATGTTATGGCAAGGAATATCATGTTGTGATCTTTAATAAGATAAAGTAGTTGATCCTTGATTAATAAGTTCTTGTGTTGATTTTAATACCATTTGATCTAATCCCTTAGATCAAATTATCTCTACCCAAAACAAAGTTTTAGCAAAGTCACATTGAGGTTTATAGCGCTTGACTTGATGAGCTATTTCAATTTCACCAAGGTCAAGTGAAACTTCCGTTACTGTGACTGTTTTACTTTAAAGCGCGAAAATTCCCCAGATTTTCTATGCATGAATGCAATGCACACATCTGTTTCCTCTATTTTTGTAACCCCATTACCTGGGATATTACAGTTCAGGACCCTCGATGAGGTAAAACCCTTACTTCCTGCTTGTCTGATCTTGATTATCGAAAATATCGGGTTACAATGGGGTAGCCAAAGGCTCTGGTTATGAACTCATCGAGAGGCTAAAATTTCTAATGACCTAGCTCTAGACTTGCGGTGATTTTTTGCTACAATGATTGTGTGTCCCTCGGCAGGCCCTCTCCTGGCCCTTATATTGCAGGCTAGGTCTCAAGAGTCCTATCCGGGTTCGACTATGTTACAAATAATTCTACATCTAAACCTTCATTGTATCTTCGTCTTCTTGCCTTGTTCGTCAAGAATCCTTCTTTGGAACCGACATAACGGCCCACCTTGGTCGGTGGATGATCTTCATGGGACCCTGGTTGGGCCGTAGGAGGTAGCGTAAGACTAGTTACCCGAAGGGTAATGCCCACATCAACCCTGGAGCTTGGAAGCACAACTGGATGAGCCTGAGGCCCAAAAGAGGCCAGGTGGCGCGCCCAAACATGTAGGGGCACCACCCACCTTCTTTCGGCCGTCGATCGTCCAATCCACTTGATTCTTTGACCCACCAACGTATTTTGACCTAAAACTCACTATATATATGGTCCCAAAGAGTTCTTGGACAGAGAGCGCCGCAGAAGACAGAAACACGAAAACAGAGGCTGCAACAGCGAAGATTTGAGGGGGAAACTCCGCCGGGATCACCGTCGGAGGGATCTCCACCTTCTCCAACGTCTTCATCATCGTTACCATGCTCAAGAGGGAGTAGTCCACCTCTGGACTACAGGTTTGTGGCAGTAGCTTGATCTATTTATCTCATATACTTAATTGTTCTTAGTGCCATATGAGCTGCCCTACTGGATATGGCCATATTTGTAATACCTATATGGTGGATCCTTATTCTATGATATTGTGCTATGAGATCTGATAATATTATGTGCAAGATGTATTGATAGATGCATATTATGTACCCCGTTCTGAAGTATATGTTCTGATCCAACTTATATGCGAGAGCGTGTGTGGGGTGATGTGTGTATTAGATGGAGTAGCATGGTTTTAGTGATTGGATAGTGATAACAACTTCATGATCTATTATGGTTTTGCCTTTTCTTTTGCTACCTCACTAGGGATAAAGTGAATGCATGTGCTATGTTCATCACGTGACAAAAGTGATGATCTTGTTTATTCAAGGTAGCATATTTGATATTCAAACATCATGTCAAAGTACTTATGACTATGCTTTGTTAATTCTTAATACAAGATTGCATGGAGCTGTCCCTTTCTTGTGGAGTATAAGAGAGATGTGTTGCATCATCTCTATGTTAGGATGATACGTCTCAAACGTATCTATAATTTCTTATGTTCCATGCTAGTTTTATGACAATACTCACATGTTTTATACACACTTTATATCATTTATACGCATTTTCCGGCACTAACCTATTAACGAGATGCCGAAGCGTCAGTTCCTGTTTTGTGTTGTTTTTGGTTTCAGAAATCCTACACAGGAAATATTCTCGGAATTGGACGAAACGAAAGCCCAGGGTCTTATTTTTCCATGGAGCTTCCAGAAGACCGAAGGAGATACGAAGTGGGGCCACGAGGCGCCGACTCCATAGGGCGGCGCGGCCAAGGAGGGGCCCACGCCGGCCTATGAGGTGGGGCCCCCATGCCTCCCCCGACTCTGCCCTTCCGCCTACTTATACTCTCCGTCGCGAAAACCCTATTACCGAGAGCCACGATGCGAGAAAAGTTACTGTGACGCCGCCGCCGCCAATCCCATCTCGGGGGATTCAGGAGATCGCCTCCGGCACCCTGCCGGAGAGGGGAATCATCACCCGGAGGACTCTACATCACCATGATCGCCTCCGGACTGATGTGTGAGTAGTTCATCCTTGGACTATGGGTCCATAGCAGTAGCTAGATGGTTGTCTTCTCCTCATGTGCTGTCATGTTTAGATCTTGTGAGCTGCCTATCATGATCAAGATCATCTATTTGTAATGCTACATGTTGTGTTTGTTGGGATCCGATGAATATGGAATACTGATGTCTACGCACACTCCTTTTCCTGTAGTCAGTGTTGGGCCTCCAAGAGCAGAGGTTTGTAGAACAGCAGCAAGTTTTTCCTTAAGTGGATCACCCAAGGTTTATCGAACTCAGGGAGGAAGAGGTCAAAGATATCCCTCTCATGCAACCCTGCAACCACAAAGCAAGAAGTCTCTTGTGTCCCCAACACACCTAATACACTTGTCAGATGTATAGGTGCACTAGTTCGGCGAAGAGATAGTGAAATACAGGTGGTATGAATATATATGAGTAGTAGTAACGGCACCAGAAAATAGCTTGATGCTACAACTGGCGTGTGGTTTATGGTGGTAATATTGCAGCAAGACAGATGCAAAGAAACAAAGAAACAAGCAGTGATAGCAGTATTTGGGAACAAGGCCTAGGGATCATACTTTCACTAGTGGACACTCTCAACATTGATCATATAACAGAATAAATAGATAAATGCTATACTCTACACTCTTTTGTTGGATGATGAACACCACTAATTATGTAGGATTACACGAACCCTCAATGCTGGAGTTAACAAGCTCCACAATATTCGATATTCATATTTAAATAACCTTAGAGTGCACGATAGATCAACACAACTAAACCAAGTACTAACATAGCATGCACACTGTCACCATCACACTATGAAGGAGGAATAGATCACATCAATACTATCATAGCAATAGTTAACTTCATAATCTACAAGAGATTACAATCATAACCTACGACAAGTACTACACGATGCACACACTGTCACCATTACACCGTGGAGGAGGAATAGACTACTTTAATAACATCACTAGAGTAGCACATAGATGAATAGTGATACAAAACTCATATGAATCTCAATCATGTAAGGCAGCTCATGAGATCATTGTATTGAAGTACATAGGAGAGAGATTAACCACATAGCTACCAGTACAGCCCTTAGCCTCGATGGAGAACTACTCCCTCCTCATGGGAGACAGCAGCGCTGATGAAGATGGCGGTGGTGTCGATGGAGGAGCCTTCCCGGGGCACTTCCCCGTCCCGGCGGCGTGCCGGAACAGAGAATCCTGTCCCCCAGATCTTGGCTTCGCGATGGTGGCGGCTCTGGAAGGTTTCTCGTACCGTGGCTTTTCCGTATCGATGTTTTAGGTCAGGGACCTTTAAATAGGCGAAGAGGCAGAGTCGGAAGGTCGACGAGGCGGCGACACAATAGGGGGGCGCGGCCCACCTCCTGGCCGCGGCAGCCTGGTGTCTGGTGGTCCTGTGGCCCCCCTCTGGCGGCTCTCGGGTGTTCTGGAAGCTTCGTGGAGTTTTAAGACTCTGGACGTTGATTTCGTCCAATTCCGAGAATATTTCCTTACTAGGATTTCTGAAACCAAAAACAACAGAAAACAGGAACTGGCACTTCGGCATCTCGTCAATAGGTTAGTTCCGGAAAACGCATAAAATCATCATAAAGTGTGAACAAAACATGTAGGTATTGTCATAAAACAAGCATGGAACATAAGAAATTATCGATACGTCGGAGACGTATCAAATACTATGTCAAGTTGATTATCAATCTATCATATATGTGTAGTTTATGATCTTGCATGCTCTCCGTTGCTAGTAGAGGCTCTGGCCAAGTTGATACTTGTGACTCCAAGAGGGAGTATTTATGCTCGATAGTGGGTTCATGCCTCCATTGAATCTGAGACAGTGACAGAAAGTTCTAAGGTTGTAGATGTGCTGTTGCCACTAGGGATAAAACATCAATGCTCTGTCTAAGGATATTTGTGTTGATTACATTATGCACCATACTTAATGCAATTGTCTGTTGTTTGCAACTTAATACTGGAAGGGGTGCGGATGCTAACCCGAAGGTGGACTTTTTAGGCATAGATGCATGTTGGATAGCGGTCTATGTAATTTGTCGTAATGCCCTAAGTAAATCTCATATTAGTCATCATGATATGTATGTGCATTGTTATGCCCTATCTATTTGTCAATTGCCCAACTATAATTTGTTCACCCAACATGCTATTTCTTATTGGAGAGACACCACTAGTGAACTATGGACCCCGGTCCATTCTTTTACATATGAATACAATCTACTGCAATCATTGTTTTCTGCTGTTCTTCGCAAACAAACATCATTTTCCACACCATATGTTTAATCCTTTGTTTACAGCAAGCCGGTGAGATTGACAACCTCACTGTTAAGTTGGGGCTATGTTGTGCAGGTTCCATGTTGGCGCCGGAATCCCTGGTGTTGCGCCGCACTACACTCCTCCACCAACAACCTTCACGTGGCCTTCATCTCCTACTGGTTCGATAACCTCGGTTTCTTACTGAGGGAAAACTTGCTGCTGTACGCATCACACCTTCCTCTTGGGGTTCCCAACGGACGTGTGCTTCACGCGTTATCAGGCTCTTTTTCTGGCGCCGTTGCCGGGGAGATCAAGACACGCTGCAAGGGGAGTCTCTCACATCCAATCTCTTTACTTTGTTATTGTCTTGCTTTACTTTATTTTTTTTCTGTTTTGTTTGCTTTCCCTATATCAAAAACACAAAAAATTAGTTACTTGCATTTACTTTATTTACTGTCTTGTTTGCGTTCGTTATATCAAAAAAACAAGAAAATTAGTTACTTTCTTTACTTTATTTACCTTTTGTTTATTTCATCATGCTTCCTCCTAAGTTCACTCTGAAAGATATACCAGTAGGGCATGGGTCTATCATTGGAAGAGATAATATAGAAGCATTTTTCACTCATGTTAGTACAGTTGAAGATTTTGAAGATAGACACTTGGTAGAACTTGCTCCTACTTATGAAATTGCTACTGCCTCTTTAGTACACATGTTGGAAGCTAGATTTGTTAATCTCAACCCCATAATGCAACATATGTTTCTTACACTCTGTGATATGGAAGAAGGAGAAAAGAAAGAATTTGTTTTAGAAACCCTTCTTAAATAATTTGGCGATGTAGCTAGAGAAGCTAGGGAAGTCTTTATTCAACATAAGATGCTTGGCTTTTATACCAATTTTGCAAATACCCTCGAAAAGATGGAAAAAGATAGACTAAAGTACACTAATAAAGTCAATTGTGAGGGGGAGATTAAAGTACCAATACCTTGTAAGCTCTTAGGAATGCATGAAGCACTAGAAAAGAATTTTGATTGGATTGTTCCAGAAAATTTATTTGAGGAGGATAGTAAGCCTAAAAGTAATGAAAGAGGAGCCTCTGAAACTTACATAGATAAGATACAATGCATTGTTGAGAAAGCTCCCAACTCCTATGTTAATGTTTCATCTCTTGATAATACTTGATATACACTTTCTGCGCCTAGCTGAAAGGCGTTAAAGAAAAGCGTTTATGGGAGACAACCCATTATTTTACTACAACAATTTTGTTTTATATTTGAGTCTTGGAAGTTGTTACTACTGTAGCAACCTCTCCTTATCTTTATTTTATTGCATTGTTGTGCCAAGTAAAGTCTTTGATAGTAATGTTGATACTAGATTTGGATTACTGCACAGAAACAGATTTCTGTCTGTCACGAATTTGGGTAGGGTTCTCCGTAGGTAACTCAGAAAAATCAGAAAAAATTCATGAGTGATGCTCAGATATGTACGCAACTTTCATTAAATTTGAGCTTTTTCATCTGAGCATGTTAAGTGCCTCTAAAAAATTCGCCTTTACAGACTGTTATGTTTTGACAGATTCTGCCTTTTATTTCGCATTGCCTCTTTTGCTATGTTGAATGGATTTCTTTGTTCCATTAACTTTCAGTAGCTTTGGGCAATGTCGAGAAGTGTTAAGAATGATTGTGTCACCTCTGAATATGTGAAGTTTTGATTATGCACTAACCCTCTAATGAGTTTGATTTGAGTTTGGTGTGGAGGAAGTTTTCAAGGGTCAAGAGAGGAGGATGATACAATATGATCAAGAAGAGTGAAAAGTATAAGCTTGGGGATGCCCCCGTGGTTCATCCCTGCATATTTCAAGAAGACTCAAGCATCTAAGCTTGGGGATACCCAAGGCATCCCCTTCTTCATCGACAACTTATCAGGTCACCTCTAGTGAAACTATATTTTTATTCCGTCACATCTTATGTGCTTTACTTGGAGCGTCTGTATGTTTTTATTTTTATTTGTGTTTGAATAAAATCGGATCCTAGCATTCTTTGTGTGGGAGAGAGACACGCTCCGCTCGTTCATATGAACACTGGTGTTCTTAGCTTTACTTTTAATGTTCATGGCGAAGGTTGAAAACTGCTTCGTTCATTGTTATTTGGTTGGAAACAGAAAATGCTTCATGTGGTAATTGGTATATGGTATTGAATAATTTAATACTTGGCAATTGTTTTGAGCTCTCAAATAGATCATGTTTAAGCTCTTGCATCATGTACTTTTCACCCATTAATGAAGAACTACCATAGAGCTTGTTAAAATTTGGTTTGCATGATTGGTCTCTCTAAAGTCTAGATATTTTCTGGTGAAGTGTTTGAACAACAAGGAAGACAGTGTAGAGTCTTATAATGCTTGCAATATGTTCTTATGTAAGTTTTGTTGTACCGGTTCATACTTGTGTTTGCTTCAAACAACCTTTCTAGCCAAAGCCTTGTACTGCGAGGGAATACTTCTCGTGCATCCAAAACCTTGAGCCAAAACCTATGCCATTTGTGTCCACCATACCTACCTACTATGTGGTATTTTTCTGCCATTCCAAAGTAAATTGCTTGAGTGCTACCTTTAAAACTTCATTCCTTGTCTTTGCAATATATAGCTCATGGGAAAAGAATATGTAGCTTATGTATCTTATTTCTTATAAGTTGCTTGTTGAGCGGTAACCATGTTTCTGGGGACACCATCAACTATTACACCTTTGTTTAATATCATGTGAGTTGCTATGCATGTTCGTCTTGTCTGAAGTAAGGGTGATTTATCATGATCAAATGGTTTGAGTATGCATATTGTTAGAGAAGAACATTGGGCCGCTAACCAAAGCCATGTATCATGGTGGAAGTTTCAGTTTGGACATTAATCCTCAATCTCTTATGAGAATATTATCTATTGTTGAATGCTTATGCATTAAAGAGGAGTCCATTATCTGTTTTCTATGTTGTCCCGGTATGGATGTCCTTAGTTGAGATCTATCAAAAACGAGAAATCAAATGCGATCTATCTCCTTGGACCTTTGTACAGGCAGCATAGAGGTACCCCTTTGTGACACTTGATTGAAACATATGTTATGCAATGACAATCCATGGAAATCCAAGCTAATTAGGACAAGGTGCGAGCACTATTGGTATTCTATGCATGAGGCTTGCAACTTATAGGATGTCTTATGCATAACACATATGAATTATTACTACCGTTGACAAAATTGTTTCTATGTTTTCAAAATAAAAGCTCTAGCACAAAAATAGTAATCCATGCTTCCCTCTGCGAAGGGCCTTTCTTTTACTTTATGTTGAGTCAGTTTACCTACTTCTTTCTATATTAGAAGCAAACACTTGTGTCAACTGTGTGCATTGATTCCTACATACTTGCTTATTTGCATTCATCATATTACTTTGTGTTGACAATCATCCATGAGATATATATGTTGAAGTTGGAAGCAACTGCTGAAACTTATATCTTCCTTTGTGTTGCTTCAAAACTTTCTACTAAGAATTTATTGCTTTATGAGTTAACTCCTATGCAAGTCTTATTGATGCTTGTCTTAAAAGTACTATTCATGAAAAGTCTTTGCTATATGATTCAGTTGTTTAGTCATTGTCTTTACTATTGCTTCGAATCACTTCCATCTCATATGCTTTACAATAGTATTGATCAAGATTATGATAGCATGTCACTTCAGAAATTATCCTTGTTATCGTTTACCTACTCGAGGGCGAGTAGGAACTAAGCTTGGGGATGCTTGATACGTCTCAAACGTATCTATAATTTCTTATGTTCCATGCTAGTTTTATGACAATAATCACTTGTTTTATACACACTTTATATCATTTATACGCATTTTCCGGCACTAACCTATTAACGAGATGCCGAAGCGCCAGTTCCTGTTTTGTGCTGTTTTTGGTTTCAGAAATCCTACACAGGAAATATTCTCGGAACTGGACGAAACGAAAGCCCAAGGTCTTATTTTTCCACGGAGCTTCCAGAAGACCGAAGGAGATACGAAGTGGGGCCACGAGGCGCCGACACCATAGGGCGGCGCGACCAAGGAGGGCCTTGCTCCGGCCTATGGTGTGGGGCCCCCGTGCCTCCCCCGACTCTGCCCTTCCGCCTACTTATACTCTCCGCCGCGAAAACCCTATTACCGAGAGCCACGATACGAGAAATGTTACTGTGACGCCGCCGCCGCAAATCCCATCTCGGGGGATTCAGGAGATCGCCTCCGGCACCCTGCCGAAGAGGGGAATCATCACCCGGAGGACTCTACATCACCATGATCGCCTCCGGACTGATGTGTGAGTAGTTCATCCTTGGACTATGGATCCATAGCAGTAGCTAGATGGTTGTATTCTCCTCATGTGCTATCATGTTTAGATCTTGTGAGTTGCCTATCATGATCAAGATCATCTATTTGTAATGCTACATGTTGTGTTTGTTGGGATCCGATGAATATGGAATACTATGTCAAGTTGATTATCAATCTATCATATATGTGTTGTTTATGATCTTGCATGCTCTCCGTTGCTAGTAGAGGCTCTGGCCAAGTTGATACTTGTGACTCAAAGAGGGAGTATTTATGCTCGATAGTGGGTTCATGCCTCCATTGAATCTGGGATAGTGACAGAAAGTTCTAAGGTTGTGGATGTGCTGTTGCCACTAGAGATAAAACATCAATGCTTTGTCTAAGGATATTTGTGTTGATTACATTACGCACCATACTTAATGCAATTGTCTGTTGTTTACAACTTAATACCGGAAGGGGTGCGGATGCTAACCCGAAGGTGGACTTTTTAGGCATAGATGCATGCTGGATAGCGGTCTATGTAATTTGTCGTAATGCCCTAAGTAAATCTCATATTAGTCATCATGATATGTATGTGCATTGTTATGCCCTCTCTATTTGTCAATTGCCCAACTGTAATTTGTTCACCCAACATGCTATTTCTTATTGGAGAGACACCACTAGTGAACTGTGGACCCCGGTCCATTCTTTTACATCTGAATACAATCTACTGCAATCATTGTTCTCTGCTGTTCTTCGCAAACGAACATCATTTTCCACACCATACGTTTAATCCTTTGTTTACAACAAGCCGGTGAGATTGACAACCTCACTGTTAAGTTGGGGCAAAGTATTTTGATTGTGTTGTGCAGGTTCCACGTTGGCGCCGGAATCCCTGGTGTTGCACCGCACTACACTCCTCCACCAACAACCTTCACGTGGTCTTCATCTCCTACTGGTTCGATAACCTCGGTTTCTTACTGAGGGAAAACTTGCTGCTGTACGCATCACACCTTCCTCTTGGGGTTCCCAACGGACGTGTGCTTCACGCGTTATCATAGGACCTGATGTCCATATGAATGTGTATCTTTCACATGTTATTATTTTGCATCTTCATATCTCATTGATGAACTGTTATTGTCCACTACAACTTAAAAGAGATAATAGTCAAGTGAACTCATGAACCACGGTCCAATTTTTATCATAAGAAACACCTTTATATTACTTTTATCTTGTTTTCTATTTGTTGCACTATTTTAATCCGACAACACAAAAATATTTACTTTTCTTATTTGCATCCAAAAACACCCCAAAAAAATCAACCCTTTTACTGTTTTTACCTAGTGATGACCCACAAGTATAGGGGATCGCAACAGTTTTCGAGGGAAGTAAAACCCAAATTTATTGATTCGACACAAGGGGAGCCAAAGAATATTGATAAGCTTTAACAGATGAGTTGTCAATTCAGTTGCACCTGGAAATAGACTTGCTCACAATTGTTTATCAGTAGTAACAGTTTTATAGCAGTGGCAGTAGTGAAGTAACAATAGTAATAAAATAAAAACAGCAGTAGTGGTGATTATAATAGACATCAGAATTTAAATACTCACTACTAGGAAAAGGCCTATAGATGGAAATAGCACTACCGGCGCACCAGCAAATCCATGCGCCGGTGGCAAATAGTGCCGGCGCACCTACATGTCGCCGCGCCGGCGATGGTGTCTTACTGCTGGCGCACAAGCAAAAAAGATGCGCCGGCGAACTTACCACCGGCGCTGCAGCATGATGGTGCGCCGGCGGTAAGGGCTGCCATGATTCCCCCCCCCCCCCCCCCCGTGGACCGCCTATTCAGTTATGAAAAAAATAAAAGAAAATGATAGAAAATTCAAAAAATAAAATCCTTCGAACTGCCCATGTATTATGTAATCTAGCTTTAATGAAAAATTGAAAAAATGAATTTCGATATATTATGCAAAATGGCGTCATCTTTCGGTAAAACAGGATTTCTGGTTGCATACGACCTCCGATGAAAAACTTTTTATATCCAGATCTATCTACGCGAAATTTTTGGTTCGAATTCTACGGCCTACGGCCGTTTAGCGATTTTTTTTGATTCCCAAAATTCGAAAAGGAAAACAGAGTTTTTTGAGGTTTTAGATTTGGATGAAAAAAATTAAAAAGTACCCCCGACGCACCACCATACTAGGTGCGCCGGCAGTAACCTCTACTATATAGGCGCAGACTAGCCTCCTCCTCCTCTTCCACTTCTCCTCCTCCTCTCCTCCTCCTCCTCCTCCTCCTCTTATCCTTCCTCCTTTTCTCCTCCCTGACGGGCTCCGCCTACTCCCCCTCCTCCTCTGACGACCTCCTCCGGCGACCTCAACATCGGGCCTCCTCCGGCTACCTCAACCTCGGGCCTCCTCCTCCTCAACCTCGGGCCTCCTCCTCCGGTGACATCCTCCTCTTCCTACTCCGGTGACATCCTCCCTCCGGTGACATACTCCTCCTCCTCCTCCTCCTCCTCATACTACACCTCGGGCCTCCTCCTCCTCCTCATACTACACCTCGGGCCTCCTCCCCCTCCTCCAACTCCTCCTCCTCCACCTCCTCCTCCCACTCCGGTGACATCCACCCTCCGGTGACATCCTCCTCCTCCTCCTCCACCTCCGCCCACCTCCTCCTCCTCCTCCTCCACCTCCACCTCCACCTCCGGCCTCCTACACCTCCTCCTACTCCTACCTCGGCGCAAAAACGACATGCCCACTTTCATGGTTTTCGAGGATGAACCCGAGCTAGATCTAGATCGAGATCTAGATCTAGATTGGCCTTTTTTAAAAAAAAATTGAAAAATCATACTGCCGGCGCACCTGATAAGGGGTGGCCCGATCTTCTCAGTAAGCAACGGTGGTGATGATGATCATGGGGTGATAGCAGCGGAGGTAACTTGATGAAGTGGATAATAACTTGTATGACGCAACGAGATCTCTCGATTGGTCCATGTCGCCAATGCAACAACTCTCAACCCTACAAGATATTCGCAACTCCACACACTTGCGCACGTAGCTGCCGACCACGAAGCGGTAAGTTGCAACCTTCTAATTCCCAGTGGAACAGCAGATCACACAAGACTTTCAGATCTACACAATATCAAGCAATATGGTGTAGGGGATTCAATAGTTTTGCATAGCAAACAACTAAGAACTAGGTTTTATCTTAAACGAGGTCTAAAGCAACTTGTGGGGCGTCCTGGGCACTTATATAGGCGTCCGGGACGACCTCAGGTCGAAAAAGTACGAAAATAACTAACCCAGAATAGATCTGGTCGAGACAGACTCGGACACGGCCGGTCTGGGGGCCGGTCGACCGGGCTTGGGACTGGGCTGGCCGGTTGAAATCGGGCCAGGGACCGGGTGCCGACCGGACGGGCTGATTTTGGCTCAGTACCCCGCCCGGTCTGTGTCAGCAGATCGTCCGGTTGGCACCGGGGTGCGGTCGGCGTGCCGCCCGGTCGGACTGGGCCAGGGACCGGGCGCGCCGGCGTGGCGGCCGGTCTGATCGGGTACTGGGCCGGCCTGGACTGCGTCTTCCCCTCTCGCGCATGCCTCCCGCTCCCCCCTCGCGCGTCCATGAGATATCTGCATGTCCTCCATGTCCAGCTCCACGTCCATCTTGACGTCCTTCTTCACGTCCAGCTGCTCTTCTCCTCCTCGTGCGATGCTTGTCTCCTCTTCATACCTGATGGTACATAAATAACAAGACTTAGGTAGTATAAAGTTCTCATCAATCAAAGTATTGTTTAGGAATAAGTTCACCTGTTGTTTAAGTAGCTTCGCACGAGCCCCAGTAATGGGTCCAATCCGAACTTCATTGGACTTGAGCTTCACACCAGGTTCATCTTCAGTTGGTAATGACAGAGGTAGTAGTGAGGTAGGGATGTCCTCATCATCTCCCCCCCTTCAAAAGGCGTCGACCTCGACACTCCAAGGTCTTTTTCATCATATGGTGTCAAATCAACAACATTGAAAGAATTACTGACACCAAACTCATCAAGTGGAAGATCTATCGAGTATGCATTATCATTGATCTTGGCAAGCACTTTGTAAGGACCAGCACCACGAGGAAGCAACTTGGACTTCCGTAGATTCGGGAACCTATCCTTTCGAAAATGTACCCAGACCATATCACCAGGCTTGGACAATATTTTCTTGTGCTTCTTGTTCATCCTTGCAGCATTGCTCGTGCATTTCTTCTCTATCAACTCTTTAGTCTTCACATGGATCTTCCGTACAAAATCTTCCCTCCTGGATGCCTCCATATTAACTCTCTCATGTATGGGGAAACGAAACAAGTCAAGTGGAGTAATGGGTTTGAAACCATACACCACCTCAAAAGGACACAACTCCGTTGTAGAATGTACCGCCCTGTTGTAAGCAAACTCCACATGTGGCAAACACTCTTCCCACTCATTCAGGTTATTCTTGATCATGGATATCAACAGTTGTGACAATGTTCTATTGATACGTCTCCGACGTATCTATAATTTCTGATGTTCCATGCTTGTTTTATGACAATACCTACATGTTTTGTTCACACTTTATATCGATTTGATGTGTTTTCCGGAACTAACCTATTGACAAGATGCCGAAGTGTCAGTTCCTGTTTTCTGCTGTTTTTGGTTTCAGAAATCCTAGTAAGGAAATATTCTCGGAATTGGACGAAATCAACGCCCAATATCTTATTTTTCCACGAAGCTTCCAGAACACCGGAGAGAGACCAGAGGGGAGCCAGGGGGCCCCACACGCCAGGGCGGCGCGGCCAAGGGGTGGGGCGCGCCCCCTATTGTGTGGCCCCACCAGGGCCCCTCCGAGGCTGCCCTTCCGCCTACTTAAGGACTCCGTTGCGAAAACCCTAGAGGAATAAGCCACGGTACGAGAAACCTTCCAGAGCCGCTGCCATCGCGAAGCCAAGATTCGGGGGGACAGAAGTCTCTGTTCCGGCACGCCGCCGGGACGGGGAAGTGCCCCCGGAAGGCATCTCCATCGACACCACCACCATCTTCATCACCGCTGCCGTCTCCCATGATGAGGAGGGAGTAGTTCTCCCTTGAGGCTAAGGGCTGTACCGGTAGCTATGTGGTTAATCTCTCTCCCATGTACTTCAATACAATGATCTCATGAGTTGCCTTACATGATTGAGATTCATATGAGCTTTGTATCACTATTAATCTATGTGCTACTCTAGTGATGTTATTAAAGTACTCTATTCCTCCTCCATGATGTAATGTTGACAGTGTGTGCATCATGAAGTACTTGGTGTAGGTTATGATTGTGATATCTTGTAGATTATGAAGTTAACTGTTACTATGATAGTATTGATGCGATCTATTCCCCCTTTCATAGTCTGTCGGTGACGGTGTGCATGCTATGTTAGTACTCGGTATAATTGCGTTGGTCTATCATGCACTCTAAGGTTACTTAAATATGAACATCAAATGTTGTGGAGCTTGTTAACTCCGGCATTGAGGTGCTCTTGTAGCCCTACACAATTAATGGTGTTTGTCATCCAACAAGAGAGTGTAGAGTGGTTTTATTATGTGGTCAATGTTGAGAGTGTCCACTAGTGAAAGTATGATCCCTAGGCCTTGTTTCCAAACATCGAATCTCCGTTTATTTACTGTTCTGTTGCATGTTTACTCGCTGCCATATTTTATTCAGATTTCTATTACCACTCATATACATCCATATTACTTGTATTTCACTATCTCTTCGCCGAACTAGTGCACCTATACATCTGACAAGTGTATTAGGTGTGTTGGGGTCACAAGAGACTTCTTGTATCGTGATTGCAGGGTTGCTTGAGAGGGATATCTTTGACCTCTTCCTCCCTGAGTTCGATAAACCTTGGGTGATTCACTTAAGGGAAACTTGCTGCTGTTCTACAAACCTCTGCTCTTGGAGGCCCAACACTGTCTACAGGAAGAGAAGCGTGCGTAGACATCAAGCTATTTTCTGGCGCCGTTGCCGGGGAGGAAAGGTAAAACGCACTCACACTCCGGATCCCGGCAACTAAGCTATTTTCTGGGTGAGTGCTCGAAGCTATTTCCTTTAGATCCTGCAATTGCATCTTTTTGTTTCTAGTTAAACACTAGTAAGGCATAATGGAAAACAACTGTGAGCTTTTTAATCTATTTCCTGAGTTAAGACATAAATGGTGTGTTGCAAAAATTAAAAAACCTATGGAACCTTATTTGCATGCTAATGGCAATGTTATTAGTATGAACGCTTTGAACACCATTGTTGCTAATACTATGGGAAATTCTAAGCTTAAGGAAGCTGGTTTTGATGAGCATGATATTTTTAGTCCCCCAAGCATGGAGGAGAAAATTTTCTTTGATGATACTTTGCCTCCTATTTATGATGATTATAATGATAGTGGTCTTTTGGTGCCGCCTACTATGGAGGATAAATTTAATTATGATTACAATATGCCTCCTATATTTGATGATAGCTACTTTGTTGAATTTGCTCCCACTACAATTAATAAGAATGACTATGCTTATGTTGGGAGTAGTAATAATTTTATGCATGAGACTCATGATATGAATGTTTCATTTGATTGTTATATTGTTGAGTTTGTTCATGATGCTACTGAAAATCTTTATGAGAGAGTAAAATATGGTTGTAGAAATTTTCATGTTACTAAAACACCTCTCTACATGCTGAAAATCTTGAAGTTGCGCTTGTCTAGTTTTCCTATGCTTATTGCATTATGCATACATGACTTGTTTATTTACAAGATTCCTTTTCATAGGAAGTGGGTTAGGCTTAAATTTGTTTTGAATTTGCTTCTTGATGCTCTCTTTTGCTTCAACTCTTATTTCTTGCGAGTGCATCATTAAATTTACTGAGCCCATCTTAATGGCTATAAAGAAAGCACTTCTTGGGAGATAACCCATGTTTTTATTTTACTACTGTTTTGTTGTGTCTTGGAAGTTGTTACTACTGTAGCAACCTCTCCTTATCTTTATTTTATTGCATTGTTGGGCCAAGTAAAGTCTTTGATAGTAAGGTTGATACTAGATTTGGATTACTGCACAGAAACAGATTTCTTGTTGTCACGAATTTGAGTAGTATTCTCTGTAGGTAACTCAGAAAAATCTGCCAATTTACGTGAGTAATCCTCAGATATGTACGCAACTTTCATTCAATTTGAGAATTTTCATCTCAGCAAGTATGGTGCCTCTAAAAAATTCGTCTTTACGGACTGTTCTGTTTTGACAGATTCTGCCTTTTATTTCGCATTGCCTCTTTTGCTGTGCTGGATGGATTTCTTTGTTCCATTAACTTCCAGTAGCTTTGAGCAATGTCCAGAAGTGTTAAGAATGATTGTGTCACCTCTGAACATGTGAATTCTTGATTATGCACTAACCCTCTAATGAGTTAGTTTTGAGTTTGGTGTGGAGGAAGTTTTCAAGTGTCAAGAGAGGAGGATGATACAATATGATCAAGAAGAGTGAAAATTCTAAGCTTGGGGATGCCCCGTGGTTCATCCCTGCATATTTCAAGAATACTCAAGCATCTAAGCTTGGGGACGCCCAAGGCATCCCCTTCTTCATCGACAAATTATCAGGTCACCTCTAGTGAAACTATATTTTTATTCCATCACATCTTATGTGCTTTACTTGGAGCGTCTGTTTGTTTTTGTTTTTGTTTGAATAAAATTGGATCCTAGCATTGATTGTGTGGGAGAGAGACATGCTCCGCTGTTGCATATGAACACATGTGTTCTTAGCTTTATTCTTAATGTTCATGGCGAAGGTTGAAACTGCTTCGTTAATTGTTATATGGTTGGAAACGGAAAATGCTACATGTGGTAAATGGTATAATGTCTTGAATAATTTGATACTTGGCAATTGTTGTGCTCATATAGATCATTTTTAAGCTCTTGCATCATATACTTTGCACCTATTAATGAAGAACTACATAGAGCTTGTTAAAATTTGGTTTGCATGATTGGTCTCTCTAGAGTCTAGATATTTTCTGGTGAGGTGTTTGAACAACAAGGAAGACAGTGTAGAGTCTTATAATGCTTGCAATATGTTCTTATGTAAGTTTTGTTGTATCGGTTCATAATTGTGTTTGCTTCAAACAACCTTGCTAGCCTAAGCCTTGTATTGAGAGGGAATACTTCTCGTGCATTCCAAATCCTTGAGCCAAAAACTATGCCATTTGTGTCCACCATACCTACCTACCACATGGTATTTCTCTGCCATTCCAAAGTAAATTACTTGAGTGCTACCTTTAAAATTCCATTCTTTGTCTTTACAATATATAGCTCATGGGAAAATAGTTTAAAAACTATTGTGGTATTGAATATGTACTTATGTATCTTATTTCTTAATAAGTTGCTTGTTGAGCGGTAACCATGTTTCTGGGGACGCCATCAACTATTACACCTTTGTTGAATATCATGTGAGTTGCTATGCATGTTCGTCTTGTCTGAAGTAAGGGTGATTTATCATGATCAAATGGTTTGAGTATGCATATTGTTAGAGAAGAACATTGGGCCGCATTGGATTTCTCGCTATTGATTATTCTCAACTTAGACATCCATACCGGGACAACATAGACAACAGATAATGGACTCCTCTTTTATGCATAAGCATGTAACAACAATTAATAATTCTTCTCATATGAGATTGAGGATATTTGTCTAAAACTGAAACTTCCACCATGGATCATGGCTTTAGTTAGCGGCCCAATGTTCTTCTCTAACAATATGCATGCTTAACCATAAGGTGGTAGATCGCTCTTACTTTAGACAAGACGAACATGCATAGCAACTCACATGAAATTCAACAAAGAGTAGTTGATGGCGTCCCCAGTGAACATGGTTATCGCACAACAAGCAACTTAATAAGAGATAAAGTGCATAATTACATATTCAATACCACAATAGTTTTTAAGCTATTTGTCCCATGAGCTATATATTGCAAAGGTGAATGATGGAATTTTAAAGGTAGCACTCAAGCAATTTACTTTGGAATGGCGGAAAATACCATGTAGTAGGTAGGTATGGTGGACACAAATGGCATAGTGGTTGGCTCAAGTATTTTGGATGCATGAGAAGTATTCCCTCTCGATACAAGGTTTAGGCTAGCAAGGCTTATTTGAAACAAACACAAGGATGAACCGGTGCAGCAAAACTCACATAGAAGACATATTGAAAACATTATAAGACTCTACACCGTCTTCCTTGTTGTTCAAACTCAATACTAGAAATTATCTAGACCTTAGAGAAACCAAATATGCAAACCAAATTTTAGCATGCTCTATGTATTTCTTCATTAATGGGTGCAAAGCATATGATGCAAGAGCTTAAACATGAGCACAACAATTGCCAAGTATCACATTACCCAAGACATTAATAGCAATTACTACATGTATCATTTTCCAATTCCAACCATATAACAATTTAACGAAGAAGAAACTTCGCCATGAATACTATGAGTAGAAACTAAGGACATACTTGTCCATATGCTACAGCGGAGCGTGTCTCTCTCCCATAAAGTGAATGCTAGGATCCATTTTATTCAAACAAAACAAAAAACAAAAACAAACCGACGCTCCAAGCAAAGCACATAAGATGTGATGGAATAAAAATATAGTTTCAGGGGAGGAACCTGATAATGGTGTCGATGAAGAAGGGGATGCCTTGGGCATCCCCAAGCTTAGACGCTTGAGTCTTCTTGATATATGCAGGGGTGAACCACCGGGGCATCCCCAAGCTTAGAGCTTTCACTCTCCTTGATCATGTTGCATCATACTCCTCTCTTGATCCTTGAAAACTTCCTCCACACCAAACTTAGAACAACTCATTAGAGGGTTAGCGACAATAAAAATTAACATGTTCAGAGGTGACACAATCATTCTTAACACTTCTGGACATTGCATAAAGCTACTGGACATTAATGGATCAAAGAAATTCATCCAACATAGCAAAAGAGGCATTGCGAAATAAAAGGCAGAATCTGTCAAAACAGAACAGTTCGTATTGACGAATTTTATCGAGGCACCAGACTTGCTCAAATGAAAATGCTCAAATTGAATGAAAGTTGCGTACATATCTGACGATCACTCACGTAAATTGGCATAATTTTCTGAGTTACCTACAGGAAAACAGCCCAGATTCGTGACAGCAAAGAAATCTGTTTCTGCGCAGTAATCCAAATCTAGTATGAACTTTTCTATCAACGACTTTACTTGGCACAACAAAACACTAAACTAAGATAAGGAGAGGTTGCTACAGTAGTAAACAACTTCCAAGACACAAAATAAAAACAAAGTACTGTAGATAAAACATGGGTTGTCTCCCATAAGCGCTTTTCTTTAACGCCTTTCAGCTAGGCGCAGAAAGTGTGTATCAAGTATTATCAAAGGGTGGTGCATTCTCAGCGGGGTGTGGAGTTTTCTCAACCAGGCATAGTATATTAAATACATAAGTTTTAGCATCTCCCTTTTCATTAGTCTTAGGCGTGCTACTCTCATCAAACAAATTTTCAGGAACAAGCCAAGCATAGTTATTTTCTAGTGCATCATTCATAGCTAAGAGTTTACATGGTATTGGTGCTTTGATCTCCCCTCCATCATTAATATTATTAGTGTACTTTATTCTATCCATATCCATCTTTTCAAGGAGACTAACAAAATTGGTATAAGAACCAAGCATATTAAATTTAGCAAAGACCTTTCTAGCCTCTCTTGCTATACCACCAAATTCTCTAAGAAGGGTTTCTAAAACAAAATCTTTCTTTTCCCCTTCTTCCATATCACCAAGTGTGAAAAACATGTGTTGGATTATAGGATTGAGATTAACAAATTTAGTTTCCAACATGCGAACTAAAGCAGCAGCAGCAATTTCATAGGTAGGGGCAAGGTCTACCAAGTGTCTATCCTCAAAATCGTCAACTGATCGAGCATGGTTGAAAAATTCCTCTATATTATTTCTCCCAACTATAGACCCACGTCCTACCGGTATGTCTTTTGTGGTAAAATTAAAAGGAAACATGATGAATCAAGTAAAGTAAATGCAAGTAACTAATTTTTTTGTGTTTTTGATATAGCAAACAAGATAACAAATAAAGTAAAACTAGCAACTAATTTTTTTGTATTTTGATTTAGTGCAGCAAACAAAATAGTAAATAAAACTAAGCAAGACAAAAACAAAGTAAAGAGATTGGGATGTGGAGACTCCCCTTGCAGCGTGTCTTGATCTCCCCGGCAACGGCGCCAGAAATTTGCTTGATGCGTGTGGTTGACACGTCCGTTGGGAACCCCAAGAGGAAGGTGTGATGCGCACAGCGGCAAGTTTCCCTCAGTAAGAAACCAAGGTTTAATCGAACCAGTAGGAGTCAAGAAGCACGTTGAAGGTTGATGGCAGCGGGATGTAGTGCGGCGCAACACCAGAGATTCCGGCGCCAACGTGGAACCTGCACAACACAACCAAAGTACTTTGCCCCAACGAAACAGTGAGGTTGTCAATCTCACCGGCTTGCTGTAACAAAGGATTAACCGTATTGTGTGGAAGATGATTGTTTGCAGAAAACAGTAGAACAAGTATTGCAAGAGATTGTATTTCAAGATAGAGAATTGGACCGGGGTCCACAGTTCACTAGAGGTGTCTCTCCCATAAGATAAACAGCATGTTGGGTGAACAAATTACGGTTGGGCAATTGACAAATAAAGAGGGCATGACCATGCACATACATATTATGATGAGTATAGTGAGATTTAATTGGGCATTACGACAAAGTACATAGACCGCCATCCAACTGCATCTATGCCTAAAAAGTCCACCTTCAGGTTATCATCCGAACCCCCTCCAGTATTAAGTTGCAAAGCAACAGACAATTGCATTAAGTATGGTGCGCAATGTAATCAACAACTACATCCTTAGACATAGCATCAATGTTTTATCCCTAGTGGCAACAGCACAACACAACCTTAGAACTTTCTCACATCGTCCTGGTGTCAATGCAGGCATGAACCCACTATCGAGCATAAATACTCCCTCTTGGAGTTACAAGCATCTACTTGGCCAGAGCATCTACTAGTAACGGAGAGCATGCAAGATCATAAACAACACATAGACATAACTTTGATAATCAACATAACAAGTATTCTCTATTCATCGGATCCCAACAAACGCAACATATAGAGTTACAGATAGATGATCTTGATCATGTTAGGCAGCTCACAAGATCCGACAATGAAGCACAATGGGGAGAAGACAACCATCTAGCTACTGCTATGGACCCATAGTCCAGGGGTAGACTACTCACACATCACTCCGGAGGCGACCATGGCGGCGTAGAGTCCTCCGGGAGATGATTCCCCTCTCCGGCAGGGTGCCGAAGGCGATCTCCTGGATCCCCCGAGATGGGATCGGCGGCGGCGGCGTCTCTGGAAGGTTTTCCGTATCGTGGCTCTCGGTACTGGGGGTTTCGCAACGGAGGCTTTAAGTAGGCGGAAGGGCAGGTCAGGAGGCGGCACGAGGGCCCCACACCACAGGGCCGCGCGGCCAAGGGGGGGGCCGCGCCGCCCTAGGGTGTGGCCACCTCGTGGCCCCACTTCGTCTCCTCTTCGGACTTCTGGAAGCTTCGTGGCAAAATAGGACCCTGGGCGTTGATTTCGTCCAATTCCGAGAATATTTCGTTACTAGGATTTACGAAACCAAAAACAGCAGAAAAGAATCGGCACTTCGGCATCTTGTTAATAGGTTAGTTCCAGAAAATGCACGAATATGACATAAAGTGTGCATAAAACATGTAGATAACATCAATAATGTGGCATGGAACATAAGAAATTATCGATACGTCGGAGACGTATCAGGGATGCTGATACGTCTCCGACGTATCTATAATTTCTGATGTTCCATGCTTGTTTTATGACAATACCTACATGTTTTGTTCACACTTTATATTGTTTTGATGCGTTTTCCGGAACTAACCTATTGACAAGATGCCGAAGTGCCAGTTCCTATTTTCTGCTGTTTTTGGTTTCAGAAATCCTAGTAAGGAAATATTCTCGGAATTGGACGAAATCAACGCCCAGTATCTTATTTTTCCATGAAGCTTCCAGAACACCGGGGAGAGACTAGAGGGGAGCCAGGGGCCCCACACGCCAGGGCGGCGCGGCCAAGGGGTGGGGCGCGCCCCCCTATTGTGTGGCCCCACAAGGGGCCCTCCGAGGCTGCCCTTCCGCCTACTTAAGGATTCCGTCGCGAAAACCCTAGAGGAATAAGCCACGGTACGAGAAACCTTCCAGAGCCGCCGCCATCGTGAAGCCAAGATTCGGGGGACAGAAGTCTCTGTTCCGGCACGCCGCCGGGACGGGGAAGTGCCCCCGGAAGGCATCTCCATCGACACCACCACCATCTTCATCACCGCTGCTGTCTCCCATGATGAGGAGGGAGTAGTTCTCCCTCGAGGCTAAGGGATGTACCGGTAGCTACGTGGTTAATCTCTCTCCCATGTACTTCAATACAATGATCTCATGAGCTGCCTTACATGATTGAGATTCATATGAGCTTTGTATCACTATTAATCTATGTGCTACTCTAGTGATGTTATTAAAGTACTCTATTCCCCCTCCACGATGTAATGTTGACAGTGTGTGCATCATGAAGTACTTGGTGTAGGTTATGATTGTGATCTCTTGTAGATTATGAAGTTAACTATTACTATGATAGTATTGATGCGATCTATTCCCCCTTTCATAGTCTGTCGGTGACGGTGTGCATGCTATGTTAGTACTCGGTGTAATTGCGTTGGTCTATCATGCACTCTAAGGTTACTTAATTATGAACATCGAATGTTGTGGAGCTTGTTAACTCCGGCATTGAGGTGCTCTTGTAGCCCTACACAATTAATGGTGTTTGTCATCCAACAAGAGAATGTAGAGTGGTTTTATTATGTGATCAATGTTGAGAGTGTCCACTAGTGAAAGTATGATCCCTAGGCCTTGTTTCCAAACATCGAATCTCTGTTTATTTACTATTCGGTTGCATGTTTACTCGCTGCCATATTTTATTCAGATTGCTATTACCACTCATATACATCCATATTACTTGTATTTCACTATCTCTTCGCCGAACTAGTGCACCTATACATCTGACAAGTGTATTAGGTGTGTTGGGGACACAAGAGACTTCTTGTATCGTGATTGCAGGGTTGCTTGAGAGGGATATCTTTGACCTCTTCCTCCCTAAGTTCGATAAACCTTGGGTGATTCACTTAAGGGAAACTTGCTGCTGTTCTACAAACCTCTGCTCTTGGAGGCCCAACACTGTCTACAGGAATAGAAGCGTGCGTAGACATCATCTATTCACCACTTCAGTTTGACCATCGTTTTGGGGATGACAAGTGGTACTGAAAAGTAGCTTCGCCCCCAGCTTTCTCCATAGCGTCTTCCAGAAGTAGCTCATAAACTTCACGTCACGATTAGAAACAACAGTCTTCGGGACTCCATGTAGACGTACAACGTCCCTGAAAAACAGGTTAGCAATATGCGACGCATCGTCGCTTTTGTGGCAGGCAATAAAGTGTGACATCTTAGAAAATCTGTCCACTACCACAGATATAGAATCATGGCCTCTCTTAGTATGCGGCAAACCCAACACAAAATCCATACTAATATCCTCCCAAGGTGTAGTAGGTGCCGGTAAAGGAGTATACAAACCGTGAGGCTTCAGCTTGGACTTGGACTTGTTGCAAGTAATGCACCTCTTCACATACATGTCCGCATCCCGCCTCATCTTTGGCCAATAAAAGTGGTCAGCTAGCATGAGTAGCGTCTTCTCATGCCCAAAGTGACCCATCAATCCTCCAGCATGTGATTCCTGCACTAAGAGCAAATACACAGACGATTCTGGAACACATAGTTTGTTAGCTCTAAACAAGAACCCATCATGTATGTGATATTTTTCCCATGCTTTACCAAGAGCACATAAGCGATATGGTTCAGCAAAATCATGATCAGTAGCATATAAATCACATAGTACTTCCAATCCAGGAATTTTAACATCAAGTTGAGTTAATAGCATATTCTTCCTAGATAGAGCATCAACAACAATATTATATTTTCCCTTCTTATGCTTAATAATTTATGGAAAAGACTCAATGAACTCAACCCACTTAGCAAGACGCTTATGCAAAGTAGATTGGGCTTTCAGATATTTCAAAGTTTCATGATCAGAATGTATGATAAATTCTTTTGGCCACAAATAATGTTGCCAAACCTCAAGAACTCTAATTAAAGCATACAGTTCTTTATCATATATAGGATAGTTCAACTTAGCACCAGAAAGTTTCTCAGAAAAATATGCAATGGGGCGACCCTCTAACATCAACACACCACCAATTCCAATACCACTAGCATCACATTCAATCTCAAATTGCTTATTGAAATCAGGAAGTGCAAGCAACGGTGCAGAAGTTAAAAATCTCTTAAGTTCATCAAAAGCATGATCTTGGGCTAAAATTACACCCTTCTTAGTCAAGTCATTCAAAGGTGCAGCAATAGTACTAAAGTTGGGCACAAATCTTCTATAAAACCCAACTAGACCATGAAAACTTCTAACTTGACTCACATTCATGGGAGTAGGCCAATTTTGAATAGCTTCAATTTTAGACACATCTACTTCTACTCCATGCTGAGAGACAACATAACCCAGAAAATGACTTTATCTTTGCAAAATGTGCACTTCTCAAGATTACCATAGAGTTTATTATCACGCAACACTTGCAAAACATGTCGAATATGTATAGTATGATCAAATTCATTGCGGCTGTAGATTAATATGTCATCAAAGTACAGAACCACAAATTTGCCAATAAAATCTCGCAAAACATGGTTCATCAGTCTCATGAAAGTGCTAGGTGCATTAGTTAACCCAAAAGGCATTACTAACTACTCATATAAACCAAAATTTGTTTTAAAGGATTTCATCCTAATTTTATGATAACCACTACGCAAATCATTTTAGAGAACACAACAGCACCACTCAATTCATCTAACATATCCTATAAACGGGGAATAGGATGACGATATCGAATAGTAATGTTGTTAATAGCTCTACAATCTACGCACATATGCCATGTACCATCTTTCTTAGGAACAAGAATAACAGGAACAACACAAGGACTAGGCTTATGCGGATATAAACTTTATCGAGTAGCGCTTGTATTTCCTTCTGTATCTCCTTCGTTTCTTCGGGGTTCGTTCTATATGGTGACCGATTGGGTAGCGAAGCTCCGGGAATCAAGTCGATTTGATGCTCAATACCTCACAATGGTGGAAGTCCTGCGGGTACCTCTTCCAGAAATACGTCGCCAAATTCCTGCAAAACATTAGAAAAACCAAAAGGAAGAGGGGTCATGTTGTTAGAAACCAAAACCGTACCCCTGTACAAGAGCACAAGAGGCATGGCCGAAGGATCCTTACTAAATTCTCTCATGTCTTCTTTGGTGGCTAATGAGACTAAGGAATTCACTCTCTCACTTTTCGTTATATTACTCACAACATTACAATTCTCTCGCCTATCTAAAGAAGCATCCTCCAAGTTTACTTCAACTTTCTGACGAGATTCATTGACAATTTGTTGTGGTGTCATAGGCTGTAAGTTAATTTTCTTGCCCTTGAACTCCAAGTGATATGTATTGGCGCGACCATTGTGTTGCACAGAACGATCGTAGAGCCAAGGCCGACCCAATAGTAGGTGACACACCATCATAGGAACCACATCAAAGTCAATGCAATCCTTATACGGTCCAATAGCAAACTCAACACACACCATGTGGTTTACCTTCATCTCACCATTGCCGCTCAACCACTGAATATAGTATGGATGCGGGTGCGGTAGATACTTCAACTTCAGCTTGGTACACAACTCCTTGCTTGCTAAATTGCGGCAACTCCCGCCGTCAATAATGACCTTGCAAGCCTTGTCAGGACCAACTAAAGTCTTCGTTTGGAACAAATTGCAGTGCTGAGTAGATGCACCAGGCAACACATTAAGAGCAAGCTGCGACACAACAATGGTGCGAGCATCAGATGGATATGCATCTTCACCATCAGTGTCATAGTCATCATCTTCTGGAGCATTAGGATCAACATCATCTCCAGTCTCATACTCATTGTCCTCATTGATAATCATGACTTTGCGGTTAGGACAATCTCGCTTGAAGTGACCTTTGCCACCACATGTATGACAAGCCATATCACGATTGCACGCAGTAGACATGTTAGAGCCACTCGTACTTGCAGCAGATTCGGACTTCTTTGCGTTAGACACATTGGAGACCGACTTGCTAGACGGAGTAGAGTAAGGGCGGAGCGCGTCGATGGCGCCGGCGCCGTAGTAGGGGGCGCACGAGGCGTGAAACGCCCAGCTCCGGAAGCTCGACCTTTAATCTTTGCTTCGTCAGCCAACTGTGATTCAGCTTCTCTTGCATGATGTAGCAACTCATTCATAGTGGTGTAACTATAATGACGAACAATTCCTTTGATGTCATACTTCAAACCATTGAGAAAACGAGTCATTGTCATCTCAAGGGATTCTTTGACACGGCCACGCTGCATGAGCATCTCCATCTCCATGTAGTATTCATCAACAGTCTTCACACCTTGTCTCAATAGGGTCAACTTATCAAATATATTGCGCAAATAATTTGTGGGCACAAAACGCTCAGTCATTGCCGCCTTCATAGCACGCCATGTGACAATAGGCAGTTCACCATCTTCTTCGCGAGCACTCACATATCGATCCCACCAACGCAATGCATAACCATCAAATTCAGAAGAAGCAAGCTTTATCTTCCTATCTTCAGTATAATGTGGATGTAAACCCCATAACTTCTCAATCTTGAGCTCCCAAGTGAGGTATTCTTCAACATCAGCTCCTCCTTCAAACTTGGGTATAGAAAACTTGGGCTTACCCAATCCATCTTCCTCGTCATGCCCACGACCATTGCGGCCAAGTGGAGCCAAACCTCGAGGACGATCACCACGACCAGGTACTTCATCAGCGTCTTCATTTTGTTGTCGCTGTTGATTTGTAAGATTCTCAGCAGACATTGTCAAAGTTCGAAGAGTGCGTTGAATATCCGTCATTTGATCTTGCATTGTAGTGATGGTCGCATTAGTAGCATCCAACTTTTGGTTGATCTCTTTGACCTCGTTCCTCAGCTCATCATCCGGGATGCGGAATTCACGTCGCATCTCATTACGAAGAGCTTCATGTAGGGATTCGTTGCATAGAAAACAAAAATTTTCCTACCGCGAGAACGCAATCAAAGCCAAGATGCAATCTAGAAGACGGGAGCAACGAGGGGATGAACGAGACTCACCCTTGAAGATTTCCAAAGCCTACAAGATGAGGCTCTTGTTGCTGCGGTAGACGATCACTTGCCGCTTTCAAAAGCGCGTAGAAGATCTTGACGGTGCCACAATCGGGCAGTACCTCCGTACTCGGTCACACGCTCGGTGTTGATGAAGACGACGTCCTTCTCCCCGTTCCAACGGGCAGCGGAAGTAGTAGCTCCTCTTGAATCCGGCAGCATGACGGCGTGGTGGCGGTGGTGATGGAGATCTTCAGCGGAGCTTCGCTAAGCGTTGCGGGAGAGGTGGAGGAGTGGGGCGGCTAGGGTTTGGGGAGAGGGGGTGGCCGGCCTCCAAGGGGTGCGGCCAAGGTGGTGGCTTGTAGTGGCCGGCCCCCTCCCCTTGCCCCTCATTATATAGGTGGAACCCCCAAGTGTTGGACTACAAGTCTTCGAATAAGACCCCAACCCAAAACCTTCCATGTGTAGGGAAACCTACCCAAGGTCGGATTCCCACCTCAAGTGGGACTCCCACCCTTCCATGAGGGGGGTGGCCGGCCACCCTTGGTGGAGTCCACATGGGACTCCACCCCTCTAGGGTTGGCCGGCCATGGGAGGTGGAGTCCCTTCGGGACTCCGCCTTCCAAAGTGATTTCTTCCGGACTTTTCTAGAACCTTCTAGAACCTTCCATAAATGCACCGGATCATTTTCAAACTTATAAAATAACTTACTATATATGAATCTTATTCTCCGGACCATTTCGGAACTCCTCGTGATGTCCGGGATCCCATCCGAGACTCCGAACAAAACTTCGAACTCCATTCCATATTCAAGTTCTACTAATACGACATCAAACCTTAAGTGTGTCACCCTACGGTTCGCGAACTATGTAGACATGGTTGAGAACTCTCTCCGACCAATAACCAATAGCGGGATCTGGAGATCCATAATGGCTCCCACATATTCAACGATGACTTAGTGATCGAATGAACCATTCACATACGATACCGATTCCCTTTCTCACGCGATATTTTACTTGTCCGAGGTTTGATCATCGGTATCTCTCTATACCTTGTTCAACCTCGTCTCCTGACAAGTACTCTTTACTCGTACCGTGGTATGTGGTCTCTTATGAACTATTCATATGCTTGCAAGCTATTTAGATGACATTCCACCGAGAGGGCCCAGAGTATATCTATCCGTCATCGGGATGGACAAATCCCACTGTTGATCCATATGCCTCAACTCATACTTTCCGGATACTTAATCCCACCTTTATAACCACCCATTTACGCAGTGGTGTTTGATGTAATCAAAGTACCTTTCCGGTATAAGTGATTTACATGATCTCATGGTCGAAAGGACTAGGTAACTATGTATCGAAAGCTTATAGAAAATAACTTAATGACGTGATCTTATGCTACGCTTAAATGGGTGTGTCCATTACATCATTCATATAATGACATAACCTTGTTATTAATAACATCCAATGTTCATGATCATGAAACAATGATCATCTATTAATCAACAAGCTAGTTAAGAGGCTTACTAGGGACTCATTGTTGTTTACATAACACACATGTATCAATGTTTCAGTTAATACAATTATATATAGCATGGTATATAAACATTTATCATAAACACAAAGATATATAATAACCACTTTTATTATTGCCTCTTGGGCATATCTCCAACAGTCTCCCACTTGCACTAGAGTCAGTAATCTAGATTACATTGTAAGGTACTTAACACCCATGGCATTCTGGTGTTGGTCATGCTTTGCCCTAGGGAGAGCTTTAGTCAATGGATCTGCTACATTCAGATCAGTGTGTACTTTGCAAATCTTTACTTCTCCATCTTCGATGTACCCGCGAATCGAATGATAACGCAGCTTGATATGCTTCAGCCTCTTGTGTGACCTTGGTTCTTGTGCATTGGCGATGGCACCCATGTTGTCACAGTAGATGACTAGTGGGTCCAATGCACTAGGAACTACACCGAGCTCTACAATGAACCTCTTCATCCATACCGCTTCTGATGAAGCCTCTGAAGCTGCTATGTACTCTGATTCTGTTGAAGACTTCGCCACCGTGCACTGCTTCGAGCTTGTCCAGCTTACTGCAGCACCATTCAATATAAACACGTACCCAGACTGAGACTTAGAGTCATCAGGATCAGTGTTCCAACTTGCATCGGTGTAACCGGTTACAACAAGCTCTTGGTCACCTCCATGACAAAGAAACATATCCTTAGTTCTTTTCAAGTACTTCAGGATATTCTTGACCGCTGTCCAGTGTTCCATTCCTGGATCACTTTGATATCTGCTAGTCAAACTAACAGCATGTGCTATATCCGGTCTAGTACATAGCATGGCATACATGATAGAGCCTACTGCCGAGGCATAGGGGATATTACTCATCCTTTCTCTTTCTTCTGCCGTAGCCGGTCCTTGAGTCTTACTCAAGACCTTGCCTGGTAACATAGGTAAGAACTCTTTCTTACTTTCGTCCATTCTAAACTTCTTTAGAATCTTGTCCAGGTATGTACTCTGTGATAGCCCTATTAGACGTCTTGATCTATCTCTATAAATCTTGATGCCTAATATATACGATGCTTCACCAAGGTCTTTCATTGAAAAACTATTATTCAAATATCCTTTTACACTGCTTAATAGTTCTATATCATTCCCAATCAATAATATGTCATCTACATATAATATCAAGAATGCTACAGAGCTCCCACTCACTTTCTTGTAAATACAGGCCTCTCCATGACACTGTATAAACCCGAAGTCTTTGATCACCTTATCAAAGCGTCGGTTCCAACTTCTAGATGCTTGCTTCAGTCCATAAATTGAACGCTGAAGTTTGCACAGCTTGTCAGCATTTTTAGGATCGAAAAAACCTTTGGGTTGTACCATATACAACTCTTCCTCAATGTCTCCATTAAGGAACGCCGTTTTGACATCCATCTGCCAAATCTCATAATCGAAAAATGCAGCTATTGCTAACAAAATCCTCACAGACTTTAGCTTCGCTACAGGTGAGAAAGTCTCATCGTAGTCAACACCTTGAATTTGTCGGAAACCCTTTGCGACAAGTCGAGCTTTATAGACAGTAATATTACGATCAGCATCTATTTTTCTTTTGAAGATCCATTTATTCTCGACAACCTTGCGGCTATCAGGTAAGTCTACCAAAGTCCATACTTTGTTATCATACATGGATCCCATTTCGGATTTCATGGCTTCTTGCCATTTGTTGGAATCTAGGCTCATCATCACTTCTTCATACGTCGCAGGGTCTTCATCATTGTTGTCTACAATCATGACATTTAGACAAGGATCATACCAATCAGGAGTGGCACGTTCCCTTGTCGATCTGCGAGGTTCAGTAGCTATCTCATTTGAAGTTTCATGATCATTATCATTAGCTTCCTCTGTTACCGGTGCAGGCGGCACATGTACAACTTCCGGCATTGCGCTACTCTGATCAACGAGAGAAGATTTAGTAATCTCGTCGAGTTCTACTTTTCTTCCAGTCACTTCTTTAGTGAGAAATTCTTTCTCAAGAAAGGTTCCGTTTTTAGCAACAAAGATTTTGCCTTCGGATCTGTGATAGAAAGAGTACCCTATAGTTTCCTTAGGGTATCCTATGAAGACGCATTTCTCCGCTTTGGGTTCTAGCTTGTCCGGTTGTAACTTTTTTACATAGGCTTCGCAATCCCAAACTTTAAGGAACGACAGCTTTGGTTTCTTATTAAACCATAATTCATACGGTGTCGTTTTAACGGATTTAGATGGTGCCCTATTTAAAGTGAATGCAGCTGTCTCTAATGCATAACTCCAAAATGATAACGGTAAATCAGTAAGAGACATCATAGAACGAACCATATCTAAGAGAGTTCGATTACGACGTTCGGACACACCGTTTCGTTGCGGTGTTCCCGGCGGTGTCAATTGTGAAAGTATTCCGCATTTCTTTAAATGCATGCTAAACTCATAACTCAGATATTCACCTCCGCGATCAGATCGTAGAAATTTAATCTTCTTGTTACGTTGATTTTCTACTTCACTTTGGAATTCCTTAAACTTCTCGAAAGTTTCGGATTTATGTTTCATAAAATAGATATACCCATATCTACTCAGATCATCTGTGAAGGTTAGAACATAACGATAACTACCGCACGAGGCTACACTCATTGGTCCGCACACATCGGTATGTATGATGTCCAATAAGTCTGTAGCTCGCTCCATAATACCAGAGAATGGAGTCTTAGTCATTTTTCCCATTAGACATGCTTCACATCTATCAAGTGACTCAAAGTCAAGTGATTCAAGTAATCCATCCGTATGGATTTTCTTCATGCGTTTCACTCCAATATGACCAAGACGACAGTGCCACATATAAGTAGAATTATCATCCAATTTAATTCGCTTAGCATCAATGTTATGTATATGTGTATCACTACTATCAAGATCTAACAGAAATAAACCATTCTTTTCAGGTGCTCGACCATAAAAGATATTATACATAAAAATAGAAAACCCCTGTTCATGCTCAACGCGGGTACAAAATAACAATTATTGAGGTTTAAAACTAATCCCGAAGGTAGATGTAGAGGGAGTGTGCCGACAGCGATCACATCGACTTTGGATCCGTTTCCAACGCGCATCGTCACTTCATCCTTCAATAGTCTTCGTTTATTCTTTAGTTCATGTTTCGAGTTACAAATATGAGCAATCGAACCAGTATCAAATACCCAGGTACTAGTACGAGAACCAGTAAGATAAACATCTATAACATGTATATCAGATATACCTTCTTTCTTCTTCTTGACAAGGCCGCTCTTCAGATCAGCCAAATACTTGGAGGAATTACGCTTCCAATGTCCCTTCTCCTTGCAGTAATAGCACTCAGCATCAGGCTTAGGGCCATTCTTAGGTTTCACATGAGGCGTGGCAGCTTTCTTGCCACCCTTTTTGAATTTTCCCTTAGACTTGCCCTGTTTCTTGAAACTGGTGGTCTTGTTGACCATCAACACTTGGTGCTCTTTCTTGATCTCAATCTCAGCAGATTTCAGCATGGTGAAGAGTTCAGGTAACTCTTTGTTCATGTTCTGCATATTGTAGTTCATCACAAAGTTCTTGTAACTAGGTGGCAGTGATTGAAGGACACGATTAATCCCCAGTCTGTTAGGAATCACTATTCCCAAGTCACTGAGTTTCTTTGCATGCCCAGTCATGATGAGCATGTGCTCACTAACGGAGCTGCTTTCTTCCATCATGCAAATGAAGAAGTGTTTCGATGCTTCATAGCATTCCACGATCGCATGAGTTTCAAAGATAGCTTTCAGCTCATTGACCAACTCATGAGTATCGTGGTGCTCAAAACGTTTTTGAAGATCGGCTTCCAGACTGCATAGGATGGCAGACTGAACTTGAGAGTACCGAGTTTTCCGAGTCTCGTAAACATTCTTTACTTCATCGGTTTCAGTTTCTGCAGGAGGGTCACCTAGCGGTGCATCAAGCACATATTGCAGGTTTCCACCAGCGAGTAAAATCCTCACATGATGGAACCAGTCGGTGAAGTTGCTATTGTTGCTCTTAAGCTTTTCTTTCTCTAGGAACTGGTTAAAATTGATTGGGGACGCCATATCTACAACATATATTTGCAATAGTTTAGACTAAGTTTATGACAAATTGAGTTCAAATTTTAATTCAACAAAATTAAAAATCTAGGTGAACTCCCACTCAAAACAATATCCCTCGAATTGTCTTAGTGATCACACGAACCAAATCCACCACACCAAGTCCGATCATCACGAGACAAGATGTAATTTCAATGGCGAACGCTCAAAGTGTTCATCATATCAATCATATGATTCATGCTCTACCTTTCGGTATCACGTGTTCCAAGACCATGTCTGTACATCCTAGGCTCGTCAAGGCAACCTTAGTATCCGCATGTGCAAAACTGGCTTGCACCCGTTGTATGCACTTGTTGATTCTATCACACCCGATCATCACGAGATGCTTAGAAACGACAAGTCTTGGCAATGGTGCTACTAAGGATGAACACTTTATTATCTTGATATTTCAGTGAGAGGGATCATCTTATAATGCTACCGTCGTGATCTAAGCAAAATAAGATGCATAAAAGGATTAACATCACATGCAGTTCATATGTGATATGATATGGCCCCTTTGTCTTTGCGCCTTTGATCTTCATCTCCAAAGCACGGACATGATCTCCATCATCAACGGGCATGATGTAAGGGTATATTGCCCCTATGTGTGGTTTTGGTAATTAATGACAACCCCTATGGACTAATGTCTTCATTGAGTTTATATGAAGGAATATTCCATAGGTACTACTTGTACTCCATGTGTTGGATTCAAGTATGGATGCCATGAAGATAAAGGTATACCTTGTGTATTGGCATCAAGATCATCGGTATGAAGATATATATGTGATATGATCAAGAAGAAGAAATGAAGATGGAGTTCTTATGTGGAACTCAATATTAGCCATGCTCTATCTTATGTGAGTATGAGAAGATACAAGGTTGGTTTGGGCAAGTTCAAGATGAGCATCTTGAGTGGATCACATGCTTGAAGCTTGTTGTCCATTCGGTGATAATGGACATGTGAAGATGTGCATCAATGGAGCTTTCCCATCATAGTGTATGGGGGAGCATTTGTGAGTCTTCACGAAGCAACATTGATCAAGTGAGGCATTCCGGCTTGAGTGAAGCTTGAAGAGTTATCATCAAGATCAAGTGGGATGCGCAAGGCGAAGGTATGGCCTTGCTAGGTTTTCCTTTTACCGGTCTCAAGGTGGATGTTGGGAGACCGGATTATAGGATAGATAGCCGCACTATTAAGAGGGGCTTTCGGTTGGGTAACTTGTCCACATCGTCTTAGGGAGCTCAATCCTTTGCGTACTTTGCATATCCTTATTTCTTCTTGATGTTTCTCGGTGTGAGGTTCTTGAGCTTGTTGCTAGCTTTACAACAAGCCCAAGTTCATCGAAAACGGAGTTCGCATGCATCTTCTATTGCGTTTTCGAGGTTGGGTGATTTTACCGGTCATTCATGATATAAGGTTCTACCTTTTATATTCATGATAAAATCCCCTCCTATAGTTTCTTGAGTTTTTCACTTTCCATAGGATAGCATTTGTTCTTATCTCTCAAACGAAATTGGTTTCATTCGAATCGGAGTTCGGGAGCATTTGTTATTAAAGAAAAAGTAAAATAAAAGAAAAAGGAAAAAGGAAATGGGGAAGGGCTGCCGGCCGACCGACCGGCCTGCCGGCCCACGCGCTGGCCCACCCGGTTTGGTCTGGCCCAGGCTCCGGCCGGCGCCGGCTTGCCCAGTTGCCGCCCGGCTGACCGGCCTCCTGGCCGGGCCGGGCCATCTCCTCCCCGCGCCGGCCCGCTCGGCGCTCCGACCGCCGACCGGCCTCTGGCCGGGCTGGGCCGTCTCCGTCTCGCCCCGCGCGACCAAGCCGCCGCCCCCGCGCAGCAGCTCACCCCGCGTGTCGCTCGCCCCTGGGCGCCGCACTGCTGGGCCGCTTTTCACCTCGCGCGGCCCACTCACCCGCCCAAGCTGGGCCGCCTAGCCCACCGCGCGACCAGCCTCCCTATCCGGCCTCAGATCCGGTTCGGCCGGGCTGCTGTCTGGCCAGTCCGGCTCCAGCTTCGGTCGGCCGGCCTGTGCGCCGTATGGGCACTATTTTGGCCCGTTTTTCCTGCAGTCTTCTTGTCTTCCCCCCCCCCCCAACGGTTTTATTTGCTCCTAGCTATAAATAGACCTTTCTTCCACCTTGAGCTAGGTAGTTCTTCCTATTTCTTCACCTCCATTGTTGCTCTTGGAAGAACTTGCTCTCCCCTTTGATTCCTCCCATAATTCTTGCTAATTCTTGAGGGATCTAAGAGAGGAGATCTAGATCTACACTTCCACCAATCCATTTCTTCTCTAAGTGAGGGGAACTCTTGGGATCTAGATCTTGGAGTCTTTTGTTGACTTTCCCCATTGTTCTTCCTCTCCAATCTCATCTTAGCATTTGTTGCTTGGGAGGGATTTGAGAGTGAAGGACTTGAACACCTCTAGTGTTCTTGCTTTGCATCATTGCATAGTGTTGAGCTCTCCACCACGATTAGTTCGAGTGACAGACCGTGAGCTTGTTACTCTTGGAGGGAGACCTCCTAGTTGGCTTGGCGGTTGGTGCTCCGGTGATCTCTTCAAGAAGATTGTGAAGAGGCCCGGGCTTCTCCTTCGTGGAGCTTGTGAAGTGGTTTTGGAGCTTGCCATCTCCGGAGCGGAGGAAAAGCTAACCATAAGGGAAGGGCCATTATCCTTCGTGGGTGTGGTTCGGAGAATAGGGTGAGCCTTCGTGGCGCGGGGAATCCTTCGTGGGACCTCCACTCCTCCAAACGTGACGTACCTTCTTGCAAAGGAAGGGAACACGGGAATACATCCTCGTCTCCGCGTGCCTCGGTTATTTCTATACTCGAGCTCTCTTTCCTTGTGATAGCCATCGTGCTTGAAGTACATATATCTTGCTATCACTTGTGCTACATATATCTTGTGCCTATCTTTCTTAGCTCTAGTTGCTATTGTTACACTTAGTTGAGGTTAGCATATTTAGGGTTTGTGCTTGTAAACTAAACGATAGTTTAATTCCGCATTATTACAAGACAAATCCGTAAGAGTTTTTAATTGCCTATTCAACCCCCCTCTAGGCGACATCTCGATCTTTCAATTGGTATCAGAACAAGGTCTCTCCTTGTTTAAGGCTTCACCGCCTTGAGAGTAAAGATGTCGGCTAGTATAGTGCACATTGAAACAATTGTCTTTAATGGCACAAATTATCTTTTGTGGCGAAATTGCTTACTTTGTAATCTTCGGACCTTGTGTCCACATATAGAGCAATTTCTAGATGTCGGTTTTTCTCCTCCGATGGATTCTCAAAATCTATCTTTAGAGGATGAGAAAAACTTACATCTTGAAGCTCAAGTATCTAATGAGCTTTTATTGTCCTTGAGACCCGATTTTCATAGGTTCTTGATATATATAAAGCGAAAATCGTCTCATGAGATGTGGATCAAGCTTAAGGAAATGTTTTGTGGATCCACTTCTCAATTGGTCGATGGTGACTCCGAGGAGTTCTCTTCCCCTTCACATCATGAAGAGCTCCAAGTTGCTTCCACCTCCGGTCGTGATGAGTTATCATCTTCTTCCACTTCACCAATGTGTAGCAAGACACGAGGTAATGATATGGTGAGTGGTGAGGAAAATTGCAATGTTGATATTGTGCTCAAGAGTGATGATTCTTCATCTCTATCCCATTGCAATGCTTCCTCTTTGGACTTAAACACATCTAGCATTGAAAATAATCTACATGCTTGTGTTGATAGTCCTTGCATATCATGTGTAAATTGCTTACATAGATCTCATGATGATATGCTTACCTCTTGTCTTGCTCCCATAATCAAAATGCTTCTATTTCCTCTAGTTGTTTGTTGACTAACAATGTAGAGGAAACCGAACACTCTATGGATCAATACATGTTTTCAAATAAGGATTCAAGAATTTCTTCATCTTCATCCTCCGATATGCACATGTGCCTTATGGCAAATGGATCAAAGGTATCTCCTACTTTGACTCCTAACACTTCCTCTAATGATGAGAGTGATGATGATGATAATGTGAAGAATATAATACCTTGGTGCATAATATGGCAACGGTATATGCTTCTCTTCATGGTAATAAAGTAGCTCTTGCTAATCTCGAACACTCTATGGATACCTTGAATAAATATAGGGAAACCATAGTGGAGTTGGAGTCCCATGTTGAAAATGGGGAAATGAGATTCACTCTCCTCAAGCATGAGCTAAAAGATGAGAAGCATACTAATTTTATGCTTACACAAAAAATTGAATCCTATGAGCTTGAAAATGAAAAATCTATTGATGATGCTTATGCTACTAACTCTACTTCTTGTGAAGCATCTATCTTAAAGGAGAATGTTGAGTTAAGGCCTCAACTTGAGTTGCTAACTAGCAATTATAGGGATTTGGAAGAAAGTCATAAAAAGCTCTCGGGCTCTCATGATGACCTTCTAATTTCCTATGATGGGCTAAAGATAGATCATGAGCCTAGTATCACTAAGGTAACATCTTGTGGGCCTCATGTGGACATTAGCACAATCTCTACTACAAATGCTATATTGCCATGTGCTAGTCCTTGTAATCCATCTAGTCAAACTAGTGACACATCTTGTGTTGGATTACTTTCTTTGCCTTGTTGCTCTAACAATGAAGCTTCTACTTCCTCTAGTACTTGTATTTCTACTAACCATGTAGAGGAAATCAAAGAGCTCGAGGCCCAAGTCCTTTCTTTGAAGAAATACTTGGAAAAGCATCATGAAGGGAAATCCGCACTTGACAAGATGATAAGTGTGCAACAATCCCCCAATGACAAGAGTGGACTTGGATTCAACTCCAATAACAAGAACAAGTCCAAGAGCAAGAGCAACAAGAAGAAGGGCCAAGACAAAGTCAATGATTCGGCCAAGATTGTTTGCTTCAAGTGCAAAGTTGAAGGGCACCATGTTAGATCATGCCCATTGAAGAAGAAGCACTTAAGTGAGAAACAACAAGGGAAACGGCCACAAAGTCAAGGTCAAGCTCAAGCTCAACCTCAAGTTGAAGATAGGCCATTTCCCAAGAAGAATCAAGATATTGTTCCCCAAGAGAAGAAATCAATAAAGAAGAAAAAGGGGAACACTTGCTACTTATGTCGTGAGAAGGGGCACTTTGCTTCTTCTTGCTTAGGTGGTACCTTATCTAATCCTATAATTGTTGATGATGATTATTCTCTAGGGAAGGATAAGGATGGCAATGTGTTTGCCAAGTTTGTTGGAACTCAAAGTGGTTTCAAGAAAAGAACCATTTGGGTTGCCAAGCCTATTGTGACTAACCTCTTAGGACCCAACTTGGTTGGGGACCAACAAGCTCAAACTTGATCAATAGGTGTAGGTGGAGGGCATTGGAGACTTGGCTACTTCATGAAGAATTAAGGGATCTTCATTTATTATATTTTGACCAAGCCAAGTCGTATGGATTATCATCTATATCTTATATCCAATGTTCCTCTTTGCGGTAACTTATACTTCAACTCATCATATTTATTGTAAGTTACTTGCCCCTTTGCATGTTTGGTTTTGTACCAAATACTTGTGTGTATGTGTTGTGTCCTACTTACCTATCTTGTGTATTCAAGTATGTTTGTTTGACTCATCATATACTTGTGTATTGTTTTGAGCCTAATGCATCTTGATGATATCTTATTTGGCTCTCTTTGAGTGATTAATGGAACATCCCATTTTGGGGGAGTGATATGCATTCTGCATCTCTCTTTCTTTAAAATATGTGTACATGTGAACCACCACTTAGTATTGATATTGCAAGATTATCTAGTCACTATGTGGTGTGTCATACTCATGGGGAATTCAAATTCTAAATGGCCATTAATCATCTCTAGTCAAATTTTAGTTGCCTCTTGTTTAGAAGAAATGTTTTATCACATTATGGGGGAGTAATATGTTTTGTACATATCACAAGCCTAGAAAATGTGAACATATGAGGTTATGCCACTTAGAGTTGATGCTCTTAATTATCTTGTTCCTAGGTGGCATGTTTGCTCAAACAAGCTCCACTTCTATTAAAAAGCTTTTATTGCTCATCTTATGGATTCTTGTTTGAGTAAGAAATTCTTGGTACGGTTTTTCCTCAAATACATATCTCTATATCTTATTTGGGACGCCGTTTGCTTCAAGTTATTCTAATAATTTCCGTGCGTGATTGTTTGACTAGTTGAAGCTATCAAGAATCTTCATCCATGCATAGTGTTTAATTCTATATACTTATCCTATGCCTTTTATTGTGAAATTGATCCGTACTATCCTTGTTAATATACCACCGGAAGCTAATTCCAATATTTTCATTGTCTTTGACAATTGATAACCTTGTACGTGGTTGAATTTATGGATCACCTTCACCTTGGATTGCTTCTTACTTCCTTATTTTATTTCCAAGAAATCTTTGTTGCTCCCATATGTCTTCCTTGTCCTTTTGAAAAATCTTTTGAAAAATCCTCTTGATTCATGTCAAGTGTTTGTTTTGGAATACATACCTTTTCTTTATGGTACATTGTGCCATTGTGAAAAGTGAGGGTTTGGTTTATTTGTTCGAACCTTGCTCTTTTGGGGAGTTTGCTATCTCATTCCTTCTTACATATTTTATTAGCTTGAATGAGATAAATCTTTGAGCATGTTTGCTTTATTTCATCCTCTATGCTCAATGGTTTCTTCTTAGTTCATTTGTTGAACTTAGTTGAACAAATCTTTTGTGATTTGCTTCTTTGATATAATTTGGACAACAAATTTGTTTTGTGACACCTTTATGCCTTGTTCAATTCTTTTGGTGCTTTTGTCCAAAGTATACCTTTCTTGGATCTTTAAAAGTTTTGGTGCATTCTTATATGTAATTTGTTTATACTTGTAGCATGCTTGCTTTCTTTGATCCATTATATAGGATACACTCCATCAAATCCTAAATGGCTAAGATGTGCATGAAATTCAAATTTCATCTAAATATGCACATATTTATATGGAGTGTGTCCTATATATTGTGGTTAGTCTAACCATGTTGGACCCAATGAGTTTGGGGACCAAGATGTACTTGAATGTTGTTTTAGGTACATTGGAGATGCAATGGAGGCTTGTCTCATCTATAAGGAAGGTGTTGTCACCATATGATAATTGGAGTCAAGCTAGGATGATCGATGAAATCTTATCTACTACATCATGCCATTGCTATCTCGGTAACAAGTATCTTATTCATGCACTCTCATATAGCATCCAACCTCTTGTAGGTTGTATCTTGGCATGAAATTATTTATTTCGAAAATATTGCGGTTCTTGAAAAAAAGTAAAACTTCTTATTGAATATTTGAGTAATTTGAGAAGATGCATATGATAGGTTATATATATATCATATTTATGATTCACCCATCACAAATATGCCATCTAGCAATTTATTGCATATCAATTCCTCAAAGAGCTCTTGTGTGCAATATTGATGAAATTGTGAAATAAATCCGTATTTGTGATACTTGTTGCCTTTCTCAAAACATTCCAACTAGCTTTACTTCCCTTATTGTTAGTTGTGATGTTTTTGAGATTTAACTTGGTTGAAGTTCATTCATATACCATAAGTGAAAATTGGAGCCATAGGCTATATATGCTTCTTCGGATGAAGCCCGGTGATCAGGGGGGTCCGTGAGCACCCCCTAGCTACTCGACACGTGTCTAACGGCATCCAATAATCCGTTAACACTCTCCAAAACAAATGAAAACACTGGAGCCTCGCGTGGTTCAGGTCCTAAAATAAAGCAGTGTGTGAACCTGGCTCAAGTTGGCATTTAAATGGTACAGAGACTTCCAGCTGGTTTTGTTGTATACCACTCGGGTAAAATGATGCAGTATACACGCACGGGCCCACTTTCTGGAGTGATGGAATAAAAAACAGGTATCCATCGCAGCGCCGCGGCATCTCCGGCTGTGCCCGAGCATGCCCGCGGCCAGCTGCTTCGCCCTGCGCCACGCTGCCTGTCGCCACCGCTAGGCTCGCGCAGATCTCCGATCTCGGCGACCCAATTGTCCCACGGCTTGCGCCGCATGCCCCTGTACTGCGCCGGCTTCCTGCGCACAGACGGATTCTTGCTGTTGAAGGAGGCGCGGAACGCGAACGGCGTCCTCTCGCTCCTCCTCGGAGTCCTCATCGAACTTCCGAAACGTCGCCTTGAAGTGGTCGGCGGCCGGGACGGTCTTCCGCCTTCCGCTGCTGCTTGCCCTGTGGCCGCCGGAGCCGAGGCTAACTCGTTCGGCGCACGCACCGTGCGGCTTTACCTCCACCCCCATCGCATCCTCTCACATCCCTTCCCCTGCGCCGCCCCAGCTGCTAGCTAGCCGCCATGGCCTCCCTAGCCGCCTCCCTCGACTTCTCCACGTCCGCGGGCTTCCTCTGGCAGGTGCCCGGGCCTCCCCGTGGTGCGTGCGGCCAAGGGCAGGTTCGAGCGGACCAAGTCCCACGTCGCTGCCGCGTAGATGGACGGCGCCATCATCGTCTTCTCCAGCGCCGACAGGCCCATGCCGCAGACCAAGGGGTCGCCCGTGGAGCCGACGCGGCTGGGGTCGCGGTCGTCGCCGCCGGCGGCGGCGTCGGTGCTGAAGGTGCGCTACTCGGAGCCCTCGTCGATGAAGTGCGTGTCGCGCGTCGAGGACGAGCGCGCACTCGGTGCAGATGGTGTCGCCGGTGGCGTGCTCGAGCACCACCTCCGTCGCGCGGTGGCAGTCCGGGCAGAATACCCGCTCGTCCGCAGCCGAGCTCTTCATGGCTGCTGTTGCTGCCGCGTGCGCGAGCTCGTCTCGATTTGGGGATGTATGCCCCATCTAGCAACTGTGGTACTATGAGCAGAATTGGAGAGAGAGAGAGAGAGCAAGGAATCGTTGCTAGCCAGAGGAGTCCACATGAGCTCTTCATCAAATTGGATTAAACCGGAGCTCAAGTCAATGGGAGCTCGTCGTATCTATCGGGATCCAGGGGCAGTGCGGTTCGCCCCGTCCGATTCGCCCCAAATCTCGGGCACTCTCTCCACCTCGCCTCCGCGGCTGGTTATTAGTAACAGGGGAGCTTCGCTCCGATTCGTACTACTCCGGCGGCAGCGAATCCATCGGGATCTAGGGAGGTCCTGGCGCGCAAGTGTTATCACCAGATTTTAACCAAATCAGAAGTGGGCCGTGATTGAGATGGGCTTAGCAAATATACGTAGAAATTATTCATGAATCGGCCTTGTATAAAGAGTTTGGGCTAAATTGCCCGTGTATCTGTAAATATAGTAGGATACGTGTCGGTTAGGGTTAAAAGATAGAGTTTAGCTTGTACACGGTTGGGATTATTCCCACGTTAGAAAGTCTACGGACTATAAATATGTATCTAGGGTTATTGAGAAAGAGGACGATCACGTTCACAACAAACCAATCTAGGCGCATCGCCACCCCTTGTTTTCGAGGGTTTCTTCCGGGTAAGCGCTATGCTGCCTAGATCGCATCTTGCGATCTAGGCAGAATCTTGTTTATTCGTTGTTCATGTGTTGCTCGTACTGAAGCCTTGTTGATGGCGAGCAACATCGTTATCATGGATATGTTAGGGTTAGCATCGGTACTTTCTTGTGTATTTGATTAGTCATGCTACCCCTGGATATCTAGCCACCCTTGTACCGATCTGAGGTGCAAGGGTGGCACCCTGCTTAGTCATTGTTTAGTAGATTCGATCCGTTATGATTGCTCCTTGTTCTTCAAGGATTAGTTTGATATCTACATAGTTAGGCCTTGCAAACGAGTTGAAGGATCCAGTAGCACGTGAGGTGTAGTTTGCTAGTCCTAGAGAAGATGTTCCGGGAATCAACTCCACGTTGGTTTTTAGGCCTTGTCTAGGGATGGTTTATTATCATCTTTCGTGTCTGCCAGGCTCAATTACGTGTAGGATGTTCCGGTTATGTGGTGAGAACCCTAGATCATCGTAGATCATTTTAGCCTAATGTTGATCAAGCAGGACCACCATGTTATCGTAGATCTCATGCGAATCATGGGTGGATCGGCTCCTTGAGCCGATTCACAGGACAACCTGAGAGCCAATCGAGGCTCGTATTTAATGTTTACGTGTATGCCATGCAGGAAACTAGTCGAAGCAATCCATCACCTTCCTGACCAGGTATAGGTCAGGTGGCACGCCCTTGCACCAGCATCGGACGTGCGTGCCGGAGCTTTGCGGGCCGTCGCCCGAGGGACCAGGGCCCACCAGCAGTCCTGGGAGCCTCCCGGCTCTTCGTGTTGCCCGTCGCTACTCGTCGGTGGGTTTTGGTGGTCAACACATTCTGGCACGCCCGGTGGGACCTTCTTCTACAACAACTGCATCAACATCCGCATCAGAGATGGCGGAAGATCCAGTCACGTACGAAGACCTGTCTGAGGAGTACAAGAAGAAGTACGACGAGATCAAAGCTCTCTTCGAAACCGACCTCATCGGCTCTTTCCAGAGGACCCGCTCACACGGCATCAGGTGGAAAGGGTTCTCAGCTGAAGGCGCTCTCGATGGAGTGGATCTATCTACTCCTTCAGAAGAACGCACCAGGTCTCTACGTCAAGAGGTTAATCACATGGTAGCACATTCGCTACACCGCCATTCCGAGAGCCTGGTGAACGCTTTAGAGCGTGTCGCGCTGCGCGTGGTCCAGGAAATCATGAAGCATCAGTACTCTCCGTCAGGACCTACCCTAGGAACTCACCAAGGAGAGATACCATTCCAGACCAGACCACCGCTGCCGTTCGCGCTAGCAGCACCAGAAGTGCCGAGTTCACCGGCATACGTCGTCTACAAGATCGGTGGCGATCCTAGTGATTACCAGTTCTTGTATGAACCGCCTAAGGAGATCCCGCACGGATACATGTGCACATATGTGCCAGACTGCGATAACTGGGCGCGCACGAACCAGGTTGCAACAGTAGGGGTTTCTGGAGCAGCAGGAGGGATTTCTGGACCGGATCCTGAGAAGCAGGCGTGGCTAGCTAAGTATGCCACTCCAACGGATCATCAAAGCTCAACTCCTGCAGCTAGCACCGTGGATCAGATCAGTGCAATCTTGAGGGACCAGTTCGGCATGGTGCCGAAGAGGAGGGCAATCAGCTATTCCAAGCCGTACCCCAACGAGTATGATTTGATCCCACTACCACCCAAATATTGGCTCCCTGAATTCTCCAAGTTTAGTGGGTCGGAGGGCTGTAGTTCAGTTGAGATTGTGAGCCGATATTTGGCGCAGCTGGGCATGATCTCAGCATCAGACCCATTACGTGTGAGGTTTTTCGCGCAATCTCTCACAGGATCAGCTTTCGGGTGGTACACCTCGCTACCACCAGATTCAATCCGGACTTGGAAGCAAATGGAAGAACAGTTCCACATACAATATCACTCAGAAGATTCCGAGGCTGGCATTGCCGATCTAGCACAAGTATGACAGAAGCGCGGAGAAATGGTATCGGAATACATTCAGCGCTTCAGGGCCGTCAGGAACCGATGCTATTCGGCTCGTATGAATGAAAAGGAAGCAGTCGATCTGGCAGTGGTGGGTCTCGCATCGCCGATCAAGGATATGGCTTCCCAAGCAGAGTACACTTCACTGGCGCATATGGTTCAGAAACTATCATTATATGAACAGCGCCACCCAGAGTTGTACCAGGACAAGTTCAAGCGCGCGGTAGTTCTGGTTGAGACAGAAGGAGATGAAGACTCTGCGGGCGATCAGGAGGTGGCCGTGGCTGAATGGGCTCGGGGGGCAAACCCCGTGTCCTGCAAATGGGTTAAGCCACAAGGTCCTGCAAAAGGGTTTGACTTCGACATAAGCAAAGCTGAGCAGATTTTCGACCTCTTACTCAAGGAGAAGCAGCTGAAGTTACCCGAAGGCCATAAGATCCCTACGGTACAAGAGATGAACGGAAGGCCATACTGCAAGTGGCATAACACGTTCACCCATACCACCAGCGACTGCAGGGTGTGGCGTCAGTAGATCCAAATGGCGATAGAACAAGGCCGTCTAGTTTTCAGCCAGTACGCCATGAAAGTTGACACGCACCCCTTCCCCGCCGTTAACATGGTGGAGTGCACTTACCCCGGGAGGTGCCAGCCAGGTTCCTCGTTCAGCATTAACATGGTAGGACCTGGGCACCACTCTGGTAAGGACAAGAACGAGAGCAGCCGCTCTCGTGACAAGGATAAGGAGGAGGCCGTTCCACGCGACCGGCCCCAACGTAATGACAAGCGCTACGTAACAGAGGAGCAAGTGAGGAATGTGCGATACCAGCGACCTCTCTCCGAGCACCTCCTCAACAAATATGAGCGTCAGTACGACCAGCGCCGGCGATACACTACTAGAAAAAGGGCAATCAGTGGCGCACCACCTTTACCCATCAGTGGCGCACTAGTGGTGCGCCACTGTTATCACGCCACTGCTAACTCATAGTAGTGGCGCACTAGGGGTGCGCCACTACTAGCCTGGATACCTGTGGCGCACTGACTGGTGCGCCATTGACATGTCCTCCAGTGCGCCACTACTACTCCAAAGTGGTGCGCCACTGTTGGTCAGAGGCAGTGCGCCACCACTGTGTAGAAGAGGTGCGCCACTGCTACCGTCTTGCGTGCGCCACTGGTCCAGCGAGGAGGTGCGCCACTGCTGCGTGAGTACGTGCGCCACTGCCCTCTGCAGGACGTGCGCCACTGCTACTTATCCTGGTGCGCCACTGCTAGTCTCGGAGAGGATCACAGGGCAGTGCGCCACTGGAGCCAGAGCAGTGCGCCACTGCTACTTAGTGGTAGTGCGCCACAGATGGTCCACTAGTGCGCCACTGCTAAGATTTCGAATTTTTTTTTGTATCTTGGCAGGTATTTATACAGGTTGTATATGACAGTACATTAGCACAATACAGGAGATATAACAGCATATAAACAACAGCACAGCTTATCCATACATAGTTCTTCACATTAGCCCCACATGATTCACAAGCATTCGCATTAGAGAAGAGGTTACAATGCAAGTTACGGTGTTACAAGTCACAAATGAGCTAGTGGTTACACAAGGTCGATCATCTCAACTAGCATCACATAGAAGAGAGCTAGAGTCACTACTAGCACCGTCCCGATGAAAGTGGTCTTCATCCGGTTCCTCCTCCGCTCCGTCCTCTCTCCTGCAAGATAGCGTGCGTATCTGTCTTCGGCCTCCGCTCTAGTGGTGTACCCTTTGTAGCTGTTACCGCTAAAACGGTGAACCTGTCTCCGACACTCCTCCCAGTCGTTGTAGACTCCGGGAACCTTGCCCTTGTACACGACATACCACGTCATATCTGCACATATATGAACAAGCCAAAGAAACATTAGTGCACGCTCATAGATGTTTGCAACGAATAAGAGCAAACTCAAAAACGATCCAAGTAGTATGAACTAAATGGAATGCCTCATACATTGTTGGTCGAAACAAATATGAACATCCCGGGATGGCGTTAGTGAGGCCAGGTAGGATGCACAAGAGATTGATATTTGTGCCATCACACCAGGCTCACTAGCGTCACCCCGGAGTGTAGTGACCACAAAATTTAATCATCGGCCAATGCAATTAAGAAGTGCAAACTCAAATAAGAGACAAGTAGCTAGTATGAACTAAATGGAATGCCTCATACATTGTTGGTCGAAACAAATATGAACATCCCGGGATGGCGTTAGTGAGGCCAGGTAGGATGCACAAGAGATTGATATTTGTGCCATCACACCAGGCTCACTAGCGTCACCCCGGAGTGTAGTGACCACAAAATTTAATCATCGGCCAATGCAATTAAGAAGTGCAAACTCAAATAAGAGACAAGTAGCTAGTATGAACTAAATGGAATGCCTCATACATTGTTGGTCCAAACAAATATGAACATCCCGGGATGGTGTCAGCGAGGCCAGGTAGGATGCACAAGAGATTGATATTTTTGTCATCGCACCAGGCTCGCTGGCGTCACCCCGGAGTGCACAGTTGACCAAACATTTCGTACACACATCATGGAAAACAACCAATTCGTACACACATCATGGACATAACATCATCATACCTAACATCGTAGCTTCATACAATTTAAGATAGAATTCAAACAACACGAAGCAACGAAGATAGAGTTGACAACACTCTAAGTTCTAACTATCGGTGTCCGAGCCGGATTCGCCGGTGTGGGGGTAGTGCACACGGCAGGCGGTGTCGTCGAACACCTTGACGATCATCTCGCCGTCCCCCTCGTACAGGAAGGTGAGCTGGCAGCCGGGCTCGAGGTGGAGGTCACGGGCGAACTTGTCCCACCCCGTGTGCAGGTACATCTTGCCCTGCCCGTCGAACAGGACCTCCACGGACCAGCGGCAGAAGTTGCAGCTAGCCTCCCGTAGCTGCAAGTGCGCCGGCTCGACGCCGTCGACGAACTCGGCGAACTTGTCCGGTAGCCTCTTGATGCCGAGTGGGTCGTCATCGATGCGGAGGAGGAACTCGAAGCAGCGTTCCTCATGCGAAGACGAGGAGGATGCAGGTGACGGTGACCGTGGGGCCCTTGCTGCTCCACCGCGGCGACCCCTTCCCCGGCCCCGGGGGCGCCCAGGACCGCGGCCTCGACCGCCTCGCCGGCCACCGGGACCGGCCATCCTACATGTTTACATTTTTGAACCATATTACGATCCATTCCACTAACAAAATTGGGCATGACCTATGCTAATTTATGTACATATGAGTGCCCCATTTTCGCCGAAACGGAAATGAATCAACATTTCGGCGATAATGGGCAACTCTGTCGATCCCTGCACAAGAATATGTCACCATATACACCAGCTGAGCACCATGGCACATGTACAATTGTTCCTCATATACACCAGCTGAGCACCATGGCACATGCACAAGAATATGACACCATATACACCAAGAAGATCAACAGCAAGCAGAAGAACTAGCAAGAAGAAGAACAACAAAGCTAGTAGCAAGAAGAATTAGCAAAGATGCATCAACGACAAGCAGCAAGCTAGCAGCAGCTAGTAGCAGCAGCAGCTAGCAGCATGCATCAACAGCTAGCAGCAGCAACTAGCTAGCAGCATGCATCAACAATAAGCAGCAGCTAGCATCTAGCAGCATGCTCACCGTGAGTCGCGTGGAGTCACTGAGAGGCGAGGTGTTGCTCCGGGTCGAGGAAGATATGGCAGCGACGGTCAGGTGCTGAAGTTCCAGGGCTGTGAAAGAATGACAATATGGTAAGAAAATGAATGACAATATGGTAAGTTCCAGGGCTGTGAAAGAATGACAATATGGCAGCTACCTGTCTGCAAGTGCGGCGGCGGTCCTCTGCGGCGGCGTCAGCGGTCGAGGGCGGCGCGGCGTGCTTCTCCAGCTGCTGCTCCAAGGTGCGCGTGGAGGTCAGGGCGGCGCGGCGTGCAACAACTAGTGCTGTAAACATCAAAATGAACACTATGAGCATCAACCCTTCACTCTGATCCCAAATTATATGCATTTGAATGGAAAAATAGTAACAAATCAGTATAAAATAGCAGCAGCAACAAGCAAGCACATAGGAGCAGCAACAAGCAAGCACATAGCACAGTGGATGAACCTAAGCTACTGAGGAGCAACTAGGTAGCAGTAGCAGTGGATGAGCCTAAGCTACTGCCACCTAAACCTAAATTTGCTACTGCCACCTAAACCTAAATTTCCTAAACCTAAATTTGCTACTGCCACCTAAACTAAATGAAACTGCTAACAAGTTAGTTTAGATTTGGCCTATTTCACTCTAAAAGGGTAGCTCTTTATTTTTTTTATGAAGGAAATGCTCACTGGTCGGTGCACATAGCCAATTATCTATATGTTTTTCCTTCAAATTAAGCCAATGCACCTAGCAGCACCTCACCATGCTAACAAGGAACATATTTTTTCGTAGACAGATCAACTAACAGCCTAATATGAATTTCAGTTCAGCACCTAACAGCACCTAACAGCCTAATAGCAGCAGCACCTAACAGCAGCATCAAGCAGCACCACCACCAAGCAGCAAGCAGCAGCAGGAGTAGCACCGGCTCGAGGGGGAGCACCGAGCAACAGCAGAGGAGGGGGAGGGGAGGAGCACGGCGGCTACCTGGGAAGGATGCGCAACAGCGAGCGGAGAGAGGCCCCGACGGAGAGAGGCGTCGGTGAATTGGGGCGAAGAGGAAGCTAACAGTATTGGCACTTGGCTCCAACATTTGGCTCAAGCTATCATCCAAGGCAACATCTTATAAAAGGAAATTAGTAACTATTATCTACTAAGCAACCTAGCAACTAGAAGCAACCTAGCTAACATCAAGTACCTAGCAACTAACAACCTAGCAACTAGCAAGTAGCAAGCACATAGCAACTAGCAGTAGCAAGCTAGCAAACACATATGCATCAAGAACATCAAGCTTTCATCCAGTAAGCTAAAAAAAACTAACTGCTTACGGTAGAAAGAGAGATCCAAGGGAAACAAACAAAGTGTTCATGGTACTGTGGAGTTCAAACAGAGAAGCTTTCTTTTTTTCACCTTTAGGGAAACAAAGATATGAAAAATAATAGCACATGTAAGTTGTTTAACTTAAATATCAATTGGTTTTACTGAAAATAGGCCAAAACAGAACATGGTGGTTTTACTGATTTTTTTTACACTTGTTACAATAACTCTCTCTCACTCTCTACATACATCATACCCAATGTGACATCTAAACCATACTACATGATACATTCATCATGATCACAAACCACTTGGCATTTTGAAGGTTTGCCAATGGGCTCTATAACAAAATGAATGATTTTTCAATGCATTTGTTCTAAAAAATAGAGGATATGTAACCTAACAGCAGCAGCACCTAGTGATGCATACAGAGCATCATTGCATAGTGCATACAGAGCATCGAAAATCAAACTTCCACTGTTACACCTCAACACAAGCTACAAATTAATATCCCTGTAGGTTACAACAAGTAGCGTCCGTGTTACATTTCACAATTATACACAAAGTTTGCTTCAGTTTTGATGTTGTTTAAGACATGCCAACAACTAAAGTGACCAAACAAGGTAAATTAATCCTCAATCTGCATGAATAATATTTCAAACAAGCAAGTTATGCCAATAAGTTATGCTATTTCTTTGTCAGTGGATTAAATCTTGACTGATCAGAGCACTTGACAATTTGTGTGTCTTACATCAAAGATTGAGGACTAAACACAGATATGAGAGAACATCAAAGATTCAGTATATAAAATCTAGCACAGACCAGCAGTCAATGAACTAGACTAGTACGTCTCTTGACTAGAATCTTGCTACGAACTCAGCTCTGCACAGCTACTCCAAAAAAACAGAGCAAAGAAGAGCAGAGAGTAACATCTGCCAATCGGACGGAATGCGAGCGGGCGGAGCCGCGGAGGGTCGGCCGGGCGGCGGGCGGCAACTTGCATATGCACCACTAGTGCCGATGAAGAACCTGGAGAGTAGAGGGAGGGACGCCGCTAGGTCAGAGAGGGAGGGAGGGGACGGAACCTGGAGAGGACGACGACGGCGAGGTCGATGTGCTTGACGGCGAGGCTGAGGAGGGTGCACGCGTGGTTGAGGTAGGCTGACGAGGGTGCTCCTCCGCGGTGAGGTCGAGGGCGTGCGGCTCCTCAGCGGTGTGGTCGAGGACGAGGTCGCAGGCGGCGTGCGACGAGGCAGAGAATGGGGCACCAGCGGTGGGAGAGGTGGTCGCCGGCGGGGATCCGAGGGGGAGTGGCAGTCACCGGCGGGGAGTGGCAGTCGCTAGGTCAGAGAGGTAGTGGCAGTCGCCGGCGGGGAGTGGGGAAATCTCGATCTGGCCACAGTGGGGAATGGACGGGGGATTTTGGCTAAGTCCCAGACACCCTTAGCAATAGCGCACCTCTAGTGGTGCGCCACTATGAAGCTTAACAATGGCGCACCTCTAGGGGTGCGCCACTACCACTTTATGTCTGGGTCAAAAGAAAAACGCGGGGGCTATTGACATATTCCGATTAGTACCACACTGGCTCTATCCCTGGTTGGTTTGTGCCAAACCCAGCCGGCTAGGTTCGAACCCTGGCGGCCCCATTTTTTTTCCTTTTCTTTTTAAATTGATTTAACACTATCATAAACATCCAAAATAGCACAATACACCAAAATAAAAGGCATAAATAATTATAATTATGTATAATATTTAAAATACTATAGAATCTAGAAAATATCCAAAAATATGAATTATATGTCTATTTTGATCGGTACAATGTGTAGATTAACAATATGACATCCATTATTCATACAAGAAAATGATACATAATTATCTTTTCACAATCTTCTTGCCCTTCTTTCTCGCGGTTGAATAATTTAGCCCCGGAACTCCTAGACTTCTTCTCTTGAATGGACGGCCTTTAGGTAGGGTGGTCCTGCTTCTTCTTGTTGTGTATGGTTCTTCATCATCGTCGTCGTCATCTTCCATCTTCGGATCGCCGTACTGGTCAAAGTCTAGCTCGTTGGCGGCTCCATCCATTCCGATGATGCTCCTTTTGCCTCTCCTCACGACAACACGGCTGGGCTTTTGCGGGTCGGTAATGAAGAAGCATTGGTCCACTTGGGAAGCTAGTACCCATGGCTCATATTTCGCGGTGACCTTTGCGCCCGCTGTCTTGGATTTGGCTTCGGGTATAACCATGGTGGTGAAATGTTGGTCTTCTTTTACGACGTTCTTGGCCCACCTGACACAGAACATCGGCACATTCTCTCCGGCGTAGCTCAGCTCCCAGATCTCCTCGATCTTTCCGTAGTATCTCTGCTTGATGTCACCGGTGTAGGACTCCATCGTTACCCCGGGGTTCTGATAATCGCTCTTCATGTCCTTTTCCTCGGTGTAGAATGTGTAGCCGTTGATATCGTACGCCTGAAATGTCATCAGGTTGTGTTCGGCGCCCTGTGACAAGGCGAAGATGAGTTTTTCTTCCGCAGAAGAATCCTCGTCTATAGGGTACGTCAGCATCTTGTCCTTGAACCACCGCGTGAAGGTTGAGTTGTGCTCTTTGATTATATCTCTGTCCGTCCTCTGTTGGCCCTGATCATTGTACGTCGTGGCGATGAAGGTTTTGTGCTCTACCACCCAAGGATCGACCACGTCTATGTGTTGTAGCGCGACTAGGTTTGCTCTTTCAAAGTCGGCGATTCGACCCTTGAAGTCGACATGCATTTCGCGGCTACCCTCGCGGTGACCCCATCCAGCGAGCTTCCCGAGGTGCCTGTTTACGGGCAGACCGACGGGATTCTCGATTTCTAGATAACTCGTGCAGAAGGAGATGCACTCTTCGGTCAGAAAGCCCTTGGCTATGCTTCCGTCTGGACGTGCCCTGTTGCGAACGTACCCTTTGATGACACCATTCATCCTTTCGAACGGCATCATGCTGTGCAGGAACGTCGGCCCCAGTTGGATGATATCCTCCACGATATGTACCAGCAGATGCAACATAACGTCGAAGAATGCGGGCGGGAAGTACATCTCAAGCTCGCACAGTATCACCACGATCTCTTCCTGTAGCCTTCTAAGTTGCCTCACGCCAACAGACTTCCGAGAGATGATGTCGAAAAAGTTGCATAGGCCAAAAAGCGTTTCACGGACGTGCGCGTCCATGATCCCACGGATTGCAACCGGAAGTATCTGCGTCATCAGCACGTGACAGTCGTGAGACTTCATCCCACTGAACCTCTGCTTCGCTTTGTCTAGGTACCTGCTTATCTTCCCCGCGTAACCGTAAGGAAGTTTTACTCCTAGGAGACAGTCGAAAAACTGCTCGATCTCCTTCTGACTTAGAGTGAAGCACGCGGGGGGGGGGGGGGCAGTAATATTCGATCCTTTTGGCCTTTTTGCCCTTGCGACGACTTTGCGTGTCCTCCGCCTCATCATCGTCATCGTCATCGTCATCATCATCATCATCATTAGGGCATCCCGCGTGAAGCTCCTCCCTGATCCCAATTGATTGCAAGTCGTACCTTGCTTTCGGCCCATCTTTGGTCTTCTCTGGCATGTTGAGGAGGGTACCAAGCAGACTCTCGCGCACGTTCTTCGTGATGTGCATGACATCAAGGCTGTGAGGCACACGGAGGATCTTCCAGTACGGCAAGTCCCAGAAAACAGACCTCGTCTTCCATACCTTAAGCAGCGGCTCCGGCGCCTTTCGCTTCTTTCCCGGCGGTGGGCACTCTTTCCAATTTTTCAATAGCTCGTCTATTTGCTCGCCGCTTCTCGTACGTGGCCGTCTTCGTGGTTCGTCTTGACCATCGAACAGATCCTTGCGTTTCCTCCATGGGTCGTCCTCGCGAAGCCACCTTCGATGTCCCATGAACACCATTTTCGAGGACCCAGGATCTCTATCTAGCTGGCGGTACGTTGTGTCGTCCATGCACCTGACGCATGCATTGAATCCGTGGACCACCTGCCCCGCGACATATCCGTAACCGAGAAAGTCGTGCACCGTCGTGAGCAACGCGGCTCTCATAGGGAAATATTCTTCTGCGGCAGCGTCCCACGTGTTGGCAGGCGCGTCCCATAGCGTGGCTAGCTCCTCTTTCAGAAGCCCCATATACAGATTGATGTCGTTCCCTGGTTGTTTTGGCCCTTCAATTAGCATACTCATTTGAATGTACTTCCTCTTCATGCACAACCAGGGGGGGAGGTTGTACATCCACACAAACACGGGCCAGGTGCTATGCGTGCTGCTCTGGCTGCCAAACGGATTGACTCCATCGGTGCTCGCGCCCAGCCTTATGTTCATAGGATCGTCCCCAAATTCTGGGTACTCGAGGTTCAACGCATTCCACTGGCTAGCATCCGAAGGGTGTCTCAACATCCTGTCCTTTTTCTTTTTCTTCGGATCATCTGCGTCATCTTCTCCCTTCCTCATCTCCGCGTGCCAGCGCATTAGCTTTGCTTGCTTAGGATCCGTGAAATACCGCTGCAGACGAGGAGTGATCAGAAAGTACCACACCACCTTCCGAGGAGCTTTCTTCCCCTTCTTGTACCGACTGACGCCGCACACCGGACATATGGTACACTCCGCGTGCTCGTTCCGATAAATGATGCAATCGTTCAAGCACACATGGTATTTCACATGCGGTAAATCCAGAGGACACACGATTTTCTTGGCCTCCTCGATACTAGTCGGACACGTGTTACCTTTGGGAAGACGTTCCTGCAAGAATAACATGTTGTCGTTGAAGGATGTGTCCGTCATTCTGTGCTTTACCTTCATCTCCAGAGCCATGAGCGTTACTTTCAGGCGGGTATCCTCCGCCCTTTATCCTTCATACAATGGAGTAACCGTGTCTACCTCCAGTTGATCCATCTTGGCTTTCTCTCGGGCGGCAGCTCTTGCGTTACTCGTCTGCTTGAGAAGCAGCTCTTGAAGATAAGGGTCCTGCACCCAGTCCATCGACGATGGTCCATCGTCTTCATCTTCATGATCGTCATGATGACCTCCATCTTGATCTTCCTCATCATCAGGTCCAGGATCTCCTACATTGTGATCATGATCATCTCCGGGATCTTCTACATCCTGATCATGTCCGAGATCTTCTACATCCTGATCACCTCCTTCCTTATTTGTTGTTGAAATCCCATGGACAAATTCATAATCATCTTCGTCGCCTTCCCACCGATAGCCATCCATGAAACCACGCATGAGAAGGTGGTCCCGCACCATATCGGCTTTAGGGTCCATAAGGCTCGTCAGCTTGCATCTTCGACACGGACATCTTATCTCCTTTTGGTTATTTCTAATCATCTCGGCTATCGCGGCTTTCAAAAACCTAGCCACAACGCCTTCGTTCATCATGCGGACCATGGTCGCCTGCGGGTATAGAGAAAATGGATATCTTAGCATACCAAAAGAAAATTTTGGCATGACCTTCCCTAAAAATAGGACATATGTATATGCGTAGTATGCCCAACATTCACCGAAACGGAAATGAATCAACATTTCGGCAAAATTACTCCATCGCATTTCAAATCCCTGCAAACAAAAACACATGCAACACATGTGTGGAGGCTTCGCATATACAACACATGTGGATCCGGAGGCTTCGCATACAACACACATGCACGTGACGCTTTTCGCGCATGCGCACAACACACATGATCATCGAGCTTCGCACATAACATATGTGCACACACACGTGTACGTGACGTGTGTGCAAGACGATCATATCGGAACCGGTCACACACAAAGCATAAAACCAACAAAGTTACCGATACGGCGAGACCTAGAGTGTTGGATGAGGTAAAAAGTTGAGATTGAGTAGGGTATTGAGCTAAGAAAGCTTCACCATTACTTACCTATGAAGAAAATTAAGTTTACCAACTTAATTTTGGTGAATGAAGAGGTGAAAATGAGGTGGGAAGGAGGGGCAACACGACCAGATCCAGATTTGGTGGGAGGTGGTGGTGGAAGAGTGTTTGGGGAAAGTGGGTGGCACATGTGAGTGGAGGGGTAAAAGCAGGAAAATGGTCCCAGGTTAGCAGTGGCGCACCACCGAGCCGTGCGCCACTGCTAGGGTGACATAGCAATGGCGCACTGCTCGGTGGTGCGCCACTGCTAAGCCTCTCATCTCTAAATGGGCTCTGGCCACCCCCTAGCAGTGGCGCACATAACGACATGCGCCATAGGTAACCCATGTAGCAGTGGCGCACCACCTAAGTGCGCCATTGCTAAGCCTATCATCTCTAAACGGGCTCTGGACACGTCCTAGCAGTGGCGCACCTCACCAACGTGCGCCATAGGTAAGGAATGTAGCAGTGGCGCACCACAGAGACGTGCGTCACTACTAGTTTGGGGGAGGAGCTGGACTACTGTCACCACTTACTTATGGCGCACCACAATCATGGTGCGCCACTACTACTTTTTTAACAGTGGCCCACCGTTTTGTGGTGCGCCACTGCTAAGTAGTAGTGGCGCACGGCAGTCATGGTGCGCCACTGCTGGCAGTCTTACGGCTAGGCCTTTTCCTAGTAGTGATACGACAGCGACGACGAAAAAGATCGTCGGTCTAGTATGGAGAACAGGAAATATCGTCGGTACGATCGAGACGACGAAAGATTTGAGCGCCGTGCCAAGGAAAAGTCAAGAGAACAGGACGACGTGGACAGACACTGGGATTGTCCTTTCTTCAAGCATTGCTGGGATTCAGGGATGAGCCGATTGCCTACAATCGGCAACTGCCCAGAGTGCAGACAGAAAAAGAGGGACACAGGAGACATGTCAGTGTTCAAGCGTCTAGGGCCTCTCCCATCTCGGAACAAGCAAGCTGAGTCCTCTCGGGTGGAAGATCTCGAGGAGTTAGAAGATGACGATGAAGAAGAAGATAGATATCACCGGCCAAGGTGGTGCCCTGATGGACTCAGTCATTCTCAAAAGCGTAGGGTTCAGCGACTACGTAGCGTAGAGGAAGCCGAGAGACGATACCTACACGCTGTCGTGGTATCGTCACGGCATATGCCATAGGGTGGCTAATCGAAGGTGGTTCCTGATAGATCTCACGGCGGTATCCGGATGCGGGTATGGGGACGAGCGACATGGCGACGTACCCAGGTTCGAGGCCCTCCGATGGAGGTAACACCTCTACTCCTGCTAGAGTGTATATGATGATCACACAATACAATGGTGCTCCTAGAGCTGTGTCCGGCTGCTCCTGGGAGGCTAAAGGAGACGATGGTCTCTCTCACAGGGCAGCGCTAAGGGTGGAATGAAGTGAGAATGATCGATCCCCTGCACGAGAGGGGGTAGTGCGGCTTATATAGGCACCGGCACTTTACATATAAGACCCTATAGTTTACTGGCCGGCTTGGCCGGCTCCGGCTTCCGCTCCTTCCCGAGGCAGTGACGTCAGGAGTCGTTGAGGCCTCATGGCCTGTCCCATCCAGCTGCCAAGGTCAGCGGTATGGAGAGGAGGTGTCCCTGTCGCCATCAGCCACTGTAGCCAGTACGGATCGACGTAGGCCATGACGGCCTGTCCGGCGCGTGGCACTATTGCTCCACAGTGCCCCGCGCTTTACGGAAGATGAAGTCAGCGTGGACTTTGGGAACCCAGATCACCAACCCGGTTCCTTCTAGTGCAAGACTCGCCAGCCTCGAGTCGGTCTGAGGTACAAACCCCCAGTCGGATATGGCTTGTAGAAGCCGGCCCAGCTACAGCATTGGCGGCCGTAGCCAGGCCGACTAGGACCTAGAGCCAGCCGGCTTCCGGACCAGCCGGCCACGGCGCCAGCCGGCTGCTCCTCAGCCGGCTGCTGCCGCGAGCCGGCCAGTGGCCAGCCGGCTGCTCCGCGTCCATTGCCCTACCCGGGGTCTTCCCCCCGACATTAGCCCCCGAAGCTGGCAAGGTCCTGCGTTTAGAAGGACCTAGGCAGGTTTTCCTGGCTTCTCGAATATACTTGACGGCACTTGGAGGGGCCGACTGAGAATTTCCATTCAGCCGGCTGCGCCCTCATCCGGCTCGTTTCGGCCGGCTGCTTCTAGCCGGCCACTATTTACACTTATGCAGCTTTTGCTTTCTCGCAAGTTTTGGTGGTGTCTCCGCCTTGGTGGATGACTTTTGGCCCGAGTTGAACTTATTGTCCGGCTCCGGCTTGCGGCGCGCCGGAGTCTCCGCCGCCTCGGGTCCTGCACGCGACTTGACCGGTCTGACGCCTGGGCTCTGTCGCCGGTTCGTATGGTCACTTCAATGTCCCCTCCGGATCCGGTGCGGTCGTGGGCGACGTGGTGTGGCAGTTTCCGGTAACGGCAGCGGTCGTGGGGGGAGTTAATGCGCAGAAGATCCGGGCGACATGGCCACGATCGCCACTTGGGGGCTAACCGTCCGCCGCGGGCGGCTATAAATGCCGCGGGGGAGGGTACCGAGGCGGCCACTGCCTCACTTCATCTTCCTCGCGCTCCCGCTCCTCTTCGCTCTCTTCTTCGCGCTTGAGCCCGTTGCTGGTCCGGCGAACGTCTCCCGCTGGCGAACTCCGGCGAGCGAATCTCCACCGATCCGCCGCCGCTACTCCAACGAACCGGCGCCACGGGGCCCCGCGTTTCAATGGAGCGTCCTCCGCCGCCATCGTCGCCGCCGCCGTCGCAAGGCTCTTCTTCGCCCTTCCGTCTTTCGTGGTCCTCCTCTTCTTCTTCCTCGACGATGGCCTCCGCCAGCGGATCATGGAGGGGATCATACATGAAGGAGGACGACATCGAGCGGCTGGTGCGCCTCCGCTGGATCCCGTCGTCGGTGGTCACGCGGGCGCCCGGCGAGGAGACGGAGCCCGAGCCGGAGCCCGGCGAGCGCGTCGTTTTCGGCGCGCATCTCGATCGCGGGCTGGGCCTGCCGGCATCCACCTTCTTCCGCCAGTTCCTCGACAACTTTGGCCTGCAGCCGCACCACCTGCCGGCCAACGCCTGCATCCTCCTCAGCTGCTACGTGGCCTTCATGGAGGCCTACGCCGGCTTGTGGCCGGATATCGATTTCTGGAGCCGGCTGTTCTACCTCAAGGCGCAAACCACTGAGGGCCGCCTGCGGGCCTGCGGCGCCGCCTCGATCTATCTACACCCGGCCGGGTACGCCCTTCCCCAAAATCCCCACTGTTGACTCGGTGAAGAATTGGCAGATGTCGTTCTTCTACGTGCGCAACGAGGGCCAGCTCGTCGACCGGATCAACCTGCCGGAGTTCAACCCGGCTCCTCCAGTCGGCCGGATCAACTAGAGCTACAACGCCCGCACGACGGATCCGGACGCTGAGGTGAATCAGCTCTGGGACTTCCTGGGGGCAGCCGTCGGGAACGGGCTGACCGCCGAAGACCTCCTCTGCACCATCGCCGAGCGCCGGGTGCTGCCGCTCCAAATGCGCACCCACAAAATCGGGCACATGTCCGGCCGGTTCGACCCGAACCGGACGTCCAAGGCGCTGCTCTCCAAGGCCCAGGTGGCCCACCGGGTGAATAACATCACCAAGGCGAACATGCCGGACGAATGGAACTACGGGCTGGCGCCCCGCGACAGGGACCACCCACCCGAGCTGGTAAGCTTTGTGTTTTCGCCGGCTTCCGGCTTGCGGCTGCGAGGCCGACTTCCTTTTCTTTCTGCCGACTTCCGGCTTGTTGTTTGCTCATGTTTTCTGTCTTTTCTAGCTCTTCGACCGCCAAAACGTCGAGGATGGCAACCCGGCGACGAGGAGGTGGACGCCGGATCACGCCGATCCGGCTGACCAAGCCGGCGACCAGGCTGGCGATGACGACCTGCTGCAGGCGCCTGACCTAGGCGGCCAGGGGGAACACAATCCGCCCCCTTCACCGGAGCAGCAGGAGGACGAGGAGCCGGCGACGTCCGCCACGGGGCCAATCCCCGCCGTGCCCCTGCGCGCGAGAAAGCCAAGCACCACGGCGACTTCGGCGCCCAAGGGGAAGAAGCGGGTTGGCGACCCGCGCTCTACTGCCGCCTTGGAGGCGAAGGCGAAGAAGCTCCGCCGGCAGCAGCCGAAGAAGGTTCCGGAGCAGGCCGGGTGAGTTCTCTTCTTCTCTTGCGTTTGATTCCTTTTCTTTCCTTACTCTTTATGCTTATCTTCTCCTTGTTTGTCCGGCTAGGCCCCCCATCAAGTTTGCCCAGGGCGGCGGCTCCCGGCAGACTCCGCGCGTCGTGTCGCCGCCTCCGCGCCAAAGGAGGGAGCCGACGCCACAGCCTCCATCGCGCGCACCTACGCCGCCGCCGCCTGCGGGTACTCCGCCTCCCGCAGGGGCGCCTTCCTTCGCCGTGCCGCTGGCCTCGGCGCCTGATCGCGGCACACGGGCCGAGCCGACGCGCCCGCCGACGCTGGACGACATGTTCCCGCGCCGGACTCGTCTTCTGGACCCAGCCGCTGGGGCCGGCCGGGGCATGCCGCCTTCGACCGGAGCCGGAGCCGGCAGGGCTGCACCGCCCGCGACCGGAGCCGGAGCCAGGCCAAGCGTGGTGGTGCTGGATGAGAGCCCGGAGGGGGCACCTCAGGCACCGGAGACGGCTGCGCCGACTGGGCCATCTGCTTCGCCCGGAGCGCCGCCACCGCCGGAGCCGACGACGGAGGAGCCGGCCAGGCAGGAGTCGGCAAGGGATGAGCCGGCGCGCACGGAGGGCGCCGACTCGCGCGCGCTGGTGAGGACGGGAGCCCCATCGGCGCCGCAGCAGGGCCTGCACGTGGCCAAGGGCGCCCTGCTTCTGCATGTGCCGTCCGCCTCCGACTCCAGCCTTGGCTCGGCTGGCACTATGGAGCAGGCGTGGCTCCGCGCCGACTCCTATGAGGTGACCAGCCGGGAGGGGAACCCTGGCCAAGCATCGGTGGAGATGTTCTTCTCCAGCCTGCAGGCCAACCTCAAGGCCAGGGCTGCCGAGGCCGCGGCCAACGTCGCTAAGGTGGAGGAAGCCAACAAGGTAAGCTTCATCTGTTTTTCAATTTGGTTGTCATCCTGGTAGCCCTCCGAGGCATGGGCCGGCTGCTCGGAGCCGGCCCGGGTTTCGCCTAGCATACTGATTTTCTTTTTTCTTTTTCCTTAGGCTGTGGCGGATCGGCGCACCAATCTGTACAACCGCGCCGTGACCCACTACCACAAGGCCAAGCTGGACCGGGCCGACTTGGCTCGCGAGCTGGAGGCCGTCAAGGGTAAGATCTTGCTTCTTCCGACTCGATGTCTTCTTTCTTTTTAGCCTTGGTTGGCTGACGTTTCTTTCCGGCTGCCTTGCAATTGAAGCCGCCAAGGTCCCGCGGCTGGAGGCGGATCTCCGGGCTGCTCGCGCCCAGTGCGCCGAGAGCGAGGAGGCGGGCCGATCTGCAGCCGCCAAGCTCAAGGTGGCAGAGCAGGAGCTGACGCGGCTGCGCCTGCTTGAGCAGAACCACCTCACCGAGCTTGCCTCCCTTAGGACGGCGGAGAAGGAGAAGGTGGAGGATCTGAGCCGGCGGCTGACCGAGGTGGAGAAGCAGCGGCTTGCGCTTCAGGAGGAGGTCACCACCAAGACCAAGGAGCTGTCGGCCACCGCCAAACGCTGGGTGGACGAGATTGGCGCGCTCGACCGTGGCTTGTCGGGTGAGTGCATTTCTTTGTTCCTTTCCGTTTGCCGGCTTTCGGCTGTCGGCTGCCGGCTTTCGTTGGCAGCCGGCGGCAGAAACTCTGATTTTTTCGCTATCTCCATCTTTGGGCTGGGGGCAGTCGGTTCTTGCCGGCTGCCGCCAGGCTTTTCCTTTTGTCTTAGGACTTCGAAAATTTGCATTTTTTTAGCTTATTTCGGCTTCGATGATTTCTGACTTGCTTCTTCTTGCAGCGGCCTTCCCGGAAACGCAGGATGCGGCGCTAGCAGCCGTTGGCGTTGCACGCGAGACCAGGAGGCGGGCGACTGGCGAGGGCAGCTCGGAGTACTTCACCATGGAGGACTATATGGCGTCCATGGCTGCCCGCGTCGAGCCCATCACCAAGCTTGGCTGGGAGCTCCGGAAGGCGGCTGAGGAGCTGGTCCCGATGCTGTAGCCCGGGGAGGCGGTGCCGCAAGATATCTCCAACCTCGTCTCCTTGATGGAGCGGGCGCCAGATCGCTTCCTCGACTGGAAGGACTCTGCCACGCGCGCTGGTGCCGACATGGCGCTGTCCTTTGTCCTCTCCTGGTACAACGAGGTGGACCTGGGGCAGCTCGCGTACCGGCGAGCCGGCGTGGAGGACAAGCTCCCAGCCGAACACAAGACCGCCCGGCTTGCCCGAGCCAGCGCCATCGCCGACTTCGTCGACAAGGGCCTCTTCGTCGCGGACCCGAACCCTCAATCTGATGAGGAGTACGAGATGGAAGATGAGGAGGCGGAAGACGCGCCCGAAGACGACCCGGCAGCCGGCTCCGCTGACGCTCCTCCGGCTGGTCCTTCTCCAGCCGCTGCTTAGTTTACCTGTTTCTGTTGCTGCTTTTGCCAAGACAGTTTATTAAATCCCCGGGATGCCGGGTGCATATGTATGAATATTATCGTCATTTCGTTATGTCACACTTTAATGTGTTTGTTAATCATTTGTGTGCCGGGTTGCTTTCTTTCGACTTGTTCGCTTTTTCCCGTCCACCCCACTCTTTGGCTGTGCTCTTGCCGGTCGTGCGTCCGACTTGTGATCCGTCGCCGGATCAAGAGCGGGCCGCTGAGTGAGGCCGACAGTATTTCAGTCGAACGAGCTGAATTCGGCAATCCGGCACTTTTATGAAAAGTTGCAAGTCAACTCGCTTTTACTCTTTCCCTTAGCCGTTTTTCGCGTGCCGGCTCCCTAGGCCTTACTCCCGCCAGCCGGACAGCCGGGTTGCGGTCTGTAGCTTGATCGGAAGCCGGCTGTCGGAAACCGGATCACGTTACTGAGCCGACCGCGTGAGAGGGTTCAAGCCAATTGGCGAAACAAAGTAGAGTACGCGAAAAACTTGTTGGAAACGGCGCTCTTGGCGCGTGCTTTTTCATAGCTTACAAAAGGGGTACAAGGGATACATACATTCCTGCTCTCATGTGTAAAATGGGTGGAGTAAGTTGACATTCCAGGGACGTTTAGTCTCCTCGTCAGCCTTGTCCGGCTTGTTTTTCTTAGCCTCTTGGGCATCTATGAGATAGTAGGAATCATTGCCTACTGCCTTGCTCACGATGAAGGGACCCTCCCATGGGGATGACAGTTTATGCTGTCCGGCTGTCCGCTGGATCAGCCGGAGCACTAGGTCTCCTTCTCGGAATGCTAAGGGCTGGACCTTCCGGCTGTAATAGCGTCGGAGGCTCTGCTGGTAGATAGTAGATCTGGACGCAGCCAGCAGCCGGGCCTCTTCGACCAGGTCGACTCCATCTTCGCGAGCTTCTTTGGCTTCGGCTTCAGTGTAGAGCTTGATCCTTGGCGCGTCGTGCTCGATATCAGTCGGCAGGACGGCTTCGGCCCCGTGTACGAGGAAGAATGGTGTGAAGCCGACTGAGCGGTTTGTCGTTGTGCGCAGGCTCCACATCACATTGGGCAGCTCTTCAATCCAGCAGCCGGCTGCTCGCTCGAGCGGCTCCACCAACCGGGGCCGGATGCCGGCTAGGACCAAGCCGTTAGCCTTCTCCACTTGTCCGTTGGACTCTGGGTGCGCCACAGAGGCTAGGGCCATCCGGATCCCCATTTCCCCGCAATAGCGAGAGAAGATGCCTTGGGAGAAGTTGCTGCCGTTGTCGGTGATGATGCTGTGGGGGTAGCCGAATCTCACAATGATTTCCTTGAGGAATGTGACGGCTGTGGAGCCGTCCAGCTTCTTGATTGGCTTGGCTTCGATCCACTTGGTGAATTTGTCAATCATCACCAAGAGATGTGTCATGCCGCCTCGCGCTGTTTTGAACGGACCCACCATATCCAAGCCCCATACGGCAAACGGCCATGTGATGGGGATGGTTTTTAAGGCGGAAGCCGGCTGGTGTCTCTTCTTTGCGAAACGCTGACAGCCGTTGCACTTCTTCACCAACTCTTCTGCGTCTCTGAGCGCAGTCGGCCAGTAAAAACCGTGCCGGAAGGCTTTGGCCACTATGGCTCTGGATGAGGCGTGATGTCCGCACTCTCCTTGATGGATTTCCCGTAGGAGTTCAATCCCTTCAGCCGGCTCGACGCACCGCTGGAACACCCCACTTACGCTGCATTTGTACAGCTGGTGGTTGATGATTGTATAGGCCTTGGCCCTTCTCTCAATCTGCCTGGCCTAGATTCTATCATCAGGCAGCACACCGTCGGTGAGGTAGGAGAGGAAATCTTGTGCCCATGAAGGTACGCATCTTATCTCGAATACGCTGACCAACAGGGCCTCCTGCGTGGGAGCTTCCGGATTCGACTGCATGGTCGCCGGGTTCGGCTTGCTAGCTGGCGGGTTCGGCTTGCTAGCCCCCGAGTTTGGCGATGAAGCCCCCGGGTTGGACTGAGAAGTCCCCAGGTTCGGCATGGTAGCCGGCGGGTTCGGCTTGTTAGCCCCCGACTTGGGCGATGAAGCCCCCGGGTTCGGCTGAGCAGCCCCCGGGTCAGCCGGCACGAATATTGAATCAGAGTCCGGTGACGGTATGATGGACGGCTTCTTGAGAACCGCCAAGGCGATGCCCGGCGGAATGGCTTTCCGGGTTGAGCCAATCTTGGACAAGGCGTCAGCCGCCTCGTTGTTTGCTCGCGGCACATGATGGAATTCGCAGCCGTCGAAGAAGCCGGATAGCTGCTGGACATGGAAGTGGTATGAGGCCATGTTGGCGTCCTTCGCGTTCCAGTCGCCAGATGCCTGTTGTATGACCAAGTCGGAGTCGCCGAAGCAGAGTATGCGACGCACGCCAATCTCCTTGGCCAGCTTCAACCCATGAATGAGCGCTTCATACTCCGCCACATTGTTTGATGCGGCGAAGTGGATCTGCAGGACGTAGTCCAGCCGATCTCCCTTGGGAGAGGTGATGACGATGCCGGCTCCCAAGCCGTTGCGCATCTTCGAGCCGTCAAAGTGCATCTTCCAATGTGTGGAATCCGGCACCGGCGGCAGATATTGCATCTCAGCCCAGTCGACGAAGAAGTCCGCGAGGATCTGTGACTTCATGGCTGTGCGTGGCTCGTAGAGGATGGTGTGGGCGGCTAGCTCCAGAGCCCACTTGGCAACCCGGCCGTTAGCATCCTTGCTGCCGATGATTTCTGCCAAGGGCGCTGTGGCAACCACCTTGATGGGGTGCTCTTGGAAGTAGTGCTTGAGCTTCTTGGCCGCCATGTAGACGCCGTAGGTGACCTTCTGGTAGTGGGGGTAGTTTTGCTTCGACTGGGAGAGCACTTCGCTAAGGTAATAGACTGGGCGCTGAACCAGCTGCTCCCTGCCGGCTTCTTTGCGCTCCACCACCAGGACAACGCTAACCACTCGGTTGGTGGCCGCGATGTACAACAGCATCGGCTCCATTGAAGCCGGCGTTGCAAGGATTGGCGCGGTTGAGAGCACGCGCTTCAAGTCACGGAAAGCTTCATCCGCCTGTGGTGACCAGACGAACTTGTCCGCCTTCTTCATCAATTGATACAGGGGCAGTGCCTTCTCCCCCAGCCGGCTGACGAAGCAGCTCAAGGAAGCCAGGCAGCCAGTGAACTTCTGGACGTCCTTGAGGCACTGTGGCAGTTCCATTTTCTCCAGGGCACTGATCTTCTCCGGATTGGCTTCGATCCCTCGCTGAGAGACGAGGTAGCCAAGGAGCTGGCCAGACGGCACGCCGAATGTGCACTTGGCCGGGTTGAGCTTCATCCGAAATCTTCTCAGATTGGTGAAGGTTTCTTTCAGATCATCAAGGAGGGTAGTCGTCTCCTTGGTCTTTACAACGACATCATCCACATATGCATGAACGTTTCTGCCGATTTGATCCTGCAAGAATTTTTGCATGCACCTTTGGTAGGTGGCGCCTGCATTTTTCAAGCCGAACGGCATAGTCGTGTAGCAATAAGCCCCGTACGGGGTAATGAACGAAGTCTTTATTTGATCATCCGGATTCAAAGGAATCTGGTGGTAGCCTGAATAGGCATCTAGAAAAGACAACAGTTCACAGCCGGCAGTCGAGTCTATGACTTGATCTATGCGCGGCAGAGGGAAGGGATCCTTCGGGCACGCCTTGTTCAAGCTGGTGTAGTCGATACACATGCGCCAGGAGCCGTTCTTCTTCAAAACCAGGACCGGGTTCGCCAACCAGTCCGGGTGCAGCACTTCCATGACGAAGCCAGCTGCCAGCAGCCGGGCGATTTCTTCACCGATGGCCTTTCTTCGTTCTTCGGCGAAGCGCCTGAGAGGCTGCTTCACCGGCTTGGCTTCAGGCCGGACGTGGAGGTGGTGCTCAGCCAACTCCCTCGGCACACCCGGCATGTCTCTTGGAGTCCATGCGAAGATGTCCCGATTCTCACGGAGGAAGCTGGTGAGCTCGCTTTCCTATTTCTTGCTCAAGCCGGCACCGATGGTGACGTACTTGTCCGGCTGCGCCGGGTCCAGCAGGATCTTCTTGGTGTTGTCGGCCGGCTGGAAGTGAGTCGTCCCAGCCGGGTTGCCTGCAGCCGGCATGTCTGTCTGCGCGGCCTTGGCGAGGGCGACGGCGTCGTGGATGAGCTGCTTCTCGGTGGCGATGACCAGCGTCTGGGCCATCTTGGAGCTCTGCGTGGCGCAGTCCATGGAGCGGCGATAGTCGCCGGCTATGGTGATGACCCCCTTGGGGCCAGGCAGCTTCATCTTCAGGTACCCATAGTGGGGCACCGCCATGAACTTGGTCAGGGCCGGCCTGCCCAGGAGCGCGTGGTAGGGACTCACGAGGTCCACCACCTCGAACTCGATTCTCTCGGTGCGGAAGTGATCCGGCTTCCCGAACATCACCTCCAGCGTGATCCGGCCGATCGGCTGGCAGCAGTGGCCTGGCACGATGCCATGGAAGACGGTGGGGGTGGGGCGTAACTCGGCTTCCTGGATTCCTAGCTTGCGGGCGGTGTCGCGGTAGAGGATGTTGATGCTGCTGCCGCCGTCGATGAGGACGCGCGAAAAACGCACGCTGCGTCGGGTTGTGCCGATGGTGGGGTCGAGGACCATGGCGTAGCTGCCCGGCTTCGGCAGGATAGCCGGTGTGTCACGGCGATCAAAGGTGATGGCCTGCTCTGACCAGTTTAGGTACTGGGGGACCGGCGGTATGACCACGTTGACCTCGAGGGAACGGCTCTGCTGGCTCGTCTTTTCCTCGGGCTCGGAGGTGAAGATGATGTAGGTAGCATCTTCGGCCAGGCATCGGCCGCCATGGTGCACTTGGTTAGCCTCGTGGTGCTCGAGGTTGGCGTTCTCTGCGCCGGCTTGGCCACCCGGCCCGCCGGCTGGTGGAGGCGGGGGTGGAGGCGGGAGAGGTTCACCACTTGTCAGCCGCTTCATGAAGTGGCAGTCGCGGGTGGTGTGGTTGGAGGGGTTCTTGCCGCTGTGATACTTGCACGGCGAGTCGAGCATCTGCTCGAAGGTATACTTCGGCTTCCACTGCCGGTCTTGCTTCTGGCGGCGGCTGCCGCCTGCTGCGTTGTCTGCCACGGCGGCTACGTGGGCGGAGCCGTACCGGCGGTCCGGCTGGTCGCTGTGACGCTTGCCGCGGTAGTTGTCCCGCCGGCTGCCATGAGAGGCGCCGTCTGCCGGCTTGTGCTCAGCCGACTTGTTGTTGTCCCTTCTTGCTGGGGCCGGTGAAATGTCAGCCGGCGCCTTGCCGGCTTCCTCAGCCAGCACGTACTTGTCCGCGATGGCCATCAAGGCGGCCATCGACTTGGGGTCACTGCGGTGCAGCTTGTGCCACAGCATGGTGTTGGGCCGGCAGCCTCCCATGAAGAAGCTGATGGCTTGAATCTCGTGCACCCCCTCGCAGGAGTTGCGCATCTCGCACCAGCGCGTCAGGTATGCGCGGTCCGTCTCGTCCGGGCCCTGCTTGCACATCTCAAGCTGCTGAGGGCGACCCGGCCGGCGATAGGTGCCGGTGAAGTTGCTGACGAAGGCCTCTTCGAAATCCAGCCAGCCGTTGATGCTGCCGGCTGGCAGGTTGTTGAGCCAGGTGCGGGCGGAGCCGACCAGCATCAGGGGGGAGTAGCGTACCGCCCAACGCTTGTTGCCTCGAGAAATGCCGACTGCGGTGAAGTAGTCCTGCAGCCAGTCCTCCGGCTTGGCGGTGCCGTCGTACTTGGGCGTGTCGCGGGGGAGCTGGAAGCCGTCAAGCACGGGCTCATTGGCGATGCGGGGGCCGAAGCACTTGGGGCAAGCCGGCGCCTCCTCTTCCGCGATGCGGGATTCGACCAGCCGGTCGAGGCGGTCTCTGGCGTCGACGGGCTCGATGCGGGGGCCCAGCCGGGAACTTGCCGGCTGGCGGGTGCCGGTTGCTTCCGGAGCCGGCCGGTGCTGGCGGCGGGGCTCGGAGTCTTGCTCCTGGTTCCGGCTTGGAGGAGGCCGGCTGCGGCTGCTGCCGCCCGGCTGGTGGCTCGGCCGGCTCGAGCTTGCGTGTGTGGCCCGGGAGTCACGGTGCCGGCTTGGTGCTGGGGAGGCGGACTCGGCCGTGTCCCTGGCGCCTTCCCTGTCGTTGCCTGCAGCGCCACGAGCGTGGGAAGCTCTGGGGGCATTGACATACAGGGTCGGCCGCTGCTGGTGGCTGCGTTGAGCAGCTCGATCCACCCGCTTGGTCTGGCGGCGTAACTCTTCGCCTTCAAGGCGGTTCAGCTCTTCTGCGGCGGCTTGTGCCGCGCGCATGTTCTTGTCGGGGGTGTTGTAGACGGGTTGCTCCGCGGACAGAGTCGGCGAAGGAGCACCGTCGCGGGCGATCTCGGCGCCAAGGTCGCGGCCCCTACGGCGGATCTGGCCGGCTCGGCTGGGACCGTCGCCGCCTGGAGTGAGGCCGTGGGCGCGGTTGTACTCGCACTGGGTGATCTCCATCTGGCGCTTAGCAGCAGCCAGTTCTTCTGTTTGCTTGAGGAGGAGCTGGCGGTGCGCCTCCAAATCCGCCTCGATGGTGGTGGGGTCGGCGCCAGGCGTGAGCGGGGTGCTCAGTTTTGCCCGGACTTCGTCCAGCCGAGACGGTGGTGGTGGCGCCTTTGGGCCCGAGCCGGAGGCGTTGGGGTCGGCGTTGCGCTCCAGGTTGGGGCCGCGGGTGCGCGGGTTCTTGGTGGGGAGCTCCTCGCCAGCCGTCATGACTTGCACGACGGCGGGGCTGGCGGAAGCGCTGCTGCCGGCTCGCGGATGAGGGCTTGCGCAGCGCAGCACCTGCCGCGGGTAGCGCGGCGGTGCGACGGTGGCGACGTAGACGTCGTGGCCGCCGAAGGAGATGACGTTGCCGCCGGCTGGGAAGGGCCGGTCGGCGAAGCAGCCAGCGTTGTCGCTGACGCAGTCGAGGGAGCCGAATCTCCAGATCAAGCCTGAAGCGACTCGCTCGCCGGTGGCGATGGTGAGGCCCGTCCGGATGAAGACACCGGCCGAGGATGCTGAAGGCCCCACGGTGGGCGCCAAATGTCGTGGTATCGTCACGGCATATGCCATAGGGTGGCTAATCGAAGGTGGTTCCTGATAGATCTCACGGCGGTATCCGGATGCGGGTATGGGGACGAGCGACACGGCGACGTACCCAGGTTCGAGGCCCTCCGATGGAGGTAACACCTCTACTCCTGCTAGAGTGTATATGATGATCACACAATACAATGGTGCTCCTAGAGCTATGTCCGGCTGCTCCTGGGAGGCTAAAGGAGACGATGGTCTCTCTCACAGGGCAGCGCTAAGGGTGGAATGAAGTGAGAATGATCGATCCCCTGCACGAGAGGGGGTAGTGCGGCTTATATAGGCACCGGCACTTTACATATAAGACCCTATAGTTTACTGGCCGGCTTGGCCGGCTCCGGCTTCCGCTCCTTCCCGAGGCAGTGACGTCAGGAGTCGTTGAGGCCTCATGGCCTGTCCCATCCGGCTGCCAAGGTCAGCGGTATGGAGAGGAGGTGTCCCTGTCGCCATCAGCCACTGTAGCCAGTACGGATCGACGTAGGCCATGACGGCCTGTCTGGCGCGTGGCACTATTGCTCCACAGTGCCCCGCGCTTTACGGAAGATGAAGTCAGCGTGGACTTTGGGAACCCGGATCACCAACCCGGTTCCTTCTAGTGCAAGACTCGCCAGCCTCGAGTCGGTCTGAGGTACAAACCCCCAGTCGGATATGGCTTGTAGAAGCCGGCCCAGCTACAGCATTGGCGGCCGTAGCCAGGCCGACTAGGACCTAGAGCCAGCCGGCTTCCGGACCAGCCGGCCACGGCGCCAGCCGGCTGCTCCTCAGCCGGCTGCTGCCGCGAGCCGGCCAGTGGCCAGCCGGCTGCTCCGTGTCCATTGCCCTACCCGGGGTCTTCCCCCCGACACACGCGTTAAGAAAAGCGCGGCCTGATCTGGCCGCGAAAATTCAGCAAACTCTGGATGAGGAGGGTCGTCCACGAAAGAAAGAGTGGCGCCCCAAACAAAAGAAAGCCGATGATGAGACATCGGCTGGCATGAACATGGTGTTCATTCTTCCATCGGAGTTTTGTGCTCCAGGAACAGAAGAGGCACCTGTAGCACAGCTCGACTGCGGCCCACGGCCAGATCTTTGAGAATCCACGAGAACGGAGCTACAGGCATATGAAGGCCCTGTACTTGAGAGGTTATATCAACGGGCAGCCTGTCAATAAGATGCTGGTTGACACGGGAGCAGCAGTCAATATAATGCCATACTCCATGCTACGTCGTTTGGGACGTTCTAGCGCAGACCTGATCAAAACCAACGTCACATTGAACGACTTCAACGGCCAAGCATCAGAAACACAAGGCGTTCTGAACGTGGATTTAACTGTAGGCCGAAAGACCATCCCTACATCATTCTTCATCGTCGACAGCAAAAGCACCTACGCTGTCCTGCTAGGGAGAGATTGGATCCACGCTAACTGCTGCATTCCGTCCACGATGCACCAATGCTTGATACAGTGGGATGGAGATGAAGTGGAGGTCGTCCATGCAGATGATTCAGCCGAAATCTCAACGGTTGGCATGAACATTTGGGAAGCGGGAGGCCAAGAGCCACTCTCCGGGATCAATCTGGACGGCTGCGAGTTCACCGACGTGACAAAAAACGGGGTGAGGTTGGTCTTATCCACCGGCCTGACAGTATAGCAAGAGTAAAGGCAACGGACATACGTGGCAAGGCCGATCCCTGCGATCGGCCCCAAAAAATAAAAAGTGGTGATCTCATCTCAAGCATGTCACGTAGTCACAGTAAAGCACGAACAAGATGTAAACCTTCCTTGAGCAATGCAATGAAAATGGGGGTCGATTCCAGCAATCGGCCCATACTATCCTCGCCATACGTTTTGCCTGTGTTTAACATCGATCTGGCAGCCGATGGAAAGCTAGGGTATGGGTTTACATCGGCTGATGAGCTAGAAGAGGTTGACATTGGTCCTGGGGATAAGCCACGACCAACTTTTATCAGCAAAAAGCTAGATCCACATCTCAGGAGCCAGATGATAGCTCTGTTAAAAGAATACCCGGATTGCTTTGCATGGGATTACACATAGATGCCTGGGTTAGACAGGAGCATCATTGAGCATCGGCTCCCTCTCAAGAAAGGATTTCGGCCGTTCCAGCAACGTGCACGTCAGATGAAGGCCGATATCCTAGAAGAAGTCAAGTAGGAGGTCGAGAAAATGTTGACCGCCGGGTTCATCAGGCCGTGCAGGTACGCTGAATGGATTTCCAATATAGTGCCTGTACAGAAAAAGGATGGCCGATGGCATGTTGCCATAGATTTTCGAGATCTCAATAGAGCCACTCCAAAGGATGAATATCCCATGCCGGTAGCAGAGACATTGGTCAATGCAGCTGCTGGTCATAAGGTCTTAAGTTTCATGGATGGCAACGCCGGCTACAATCAGATCTTCATGGCTCCAGAAGATATACACAAGACTGCATTCAGAGTACCAGGTTCAGTGGGCTTGTTTGAATATGTAGTCATGACTTTTGGACTGAAGAATGCCGGTGCAACATACCAAAGAGCCATGAATTACATCTTTCATGATCTGATCGGCAAATTGGTGGAAATCTACATTGATGACGTGGTGGTCAAGTCTGTCTCCGTAGAAGGACACTTGGAGGATTTGCGACGCATCCTGAACCGGACCAGAAAATTCGGGCTAAGAATGAATCCAAAGAAGTGTGCCTTTGGGGTGACGGCCGGTCAGTTCTTGGGTTCCTTGGTTCATGAGCGTGGAATCGAGATCGGCTTGAAAAGCCAGGAGGCAGTACGCACCATGCAACCACCTACCACGAAGAAGGAACTCCAATGCCTCATCGGCAAAATCAACTTCGTCCGAAGATTCATCTCTAATCTGCCGGGACGAATTGAGCCGTTTATGGGATTGGTGAAAATTAAGTCTGATGCCGAGTTTCACTGGGGGGTAAAGCAGCAGCAAGCGTTCGACGAGATTAAGGAGTATCTATCGACACCGCCTGTGCTGGTTCCGCCTCAGCAAGATAGACCGTTCTACATTTACTTATCGCTAGCTGACACTTCCATCGCGTCAGTGGTGGTGCAACTGTATGAGGGTCTAGAAAAGGTGGCTTTCGAGGATGTTGGATGCGGAGACGAGGTATCCTGAGATCGAGAAGTTGTGCCTCTGCTTGTTTTTCACCTGCACCAAGCTTCGTCACATCTTTCTGACGGCAGAAATCATCATCATATGCAAATCGGACGTCATCAAACATATGTTGTCGGCCCCTGTTTTAAAAGGCTGACTTGGTAAATGGATGTTTGCGTTATCGGAGTTTGATCTCCGGTATCAGCCTGCGAAAGCAGTCAAGGGACAAGCGTTGGCCGATCTCATTGCTGAACGAATCAATACTAATATAGCAGCACTATCTGTACGTGCATGGGCTATGTTCTTCGATGGATCGGCTTGTGACGATGGTTGTGGCATCGGCATTCTGCTCGTGTCGCCTCGGGGGGCAACATATTCCTTCTCCATCAGGTTATCTACCCCTTGTACCAACAATGTCGCTGAGTATGAGGCAGTACGCAAGGGAATGGAGTTGCTTTTGGAAGCCGGGGCAGAAGCGGTGGAACTTTTTGGAGACTCTAAGTTGGTGATTTCCCAGCTCACGGACGAATACAAGTGCGAGAGTGAGTCACTTTTCCCATTATGGATGGAATGCCGTGAGCTGATGGCACAATTTCGGTACATCAACTTAAATTGGGTCCCAAGATCTCAAAATACCGAGGCCAACGATCTTGCACAAATGGCGTCAGGTTACAAGGATATACCAGACGGGCCAGAAGTTCAGGTGCAGTTCCTGGAACAGGATGACTGGAGAGCCGATATCTTCAATTACTTGAAGGATCCGGCTCGGGGGGGGCACCTAAACGGATAAGGTACAAGGCCATGAAATATGTCCTTATAGGAGATGACATGTTCTACAGGACGTTGGAAGGGTTACTGCTCAAATGCCTGGGACCAACCGAGTCTAATCGGCTCTTACATGAGGTTAATGAAGGCGCCTGTGGAACTCACCAATCGGCTCATAAGATGAAGTGGCTGATTAGGCGATCAGGGTTTTACTGGCCCACCATGCTTGAGGACTGCTTCAGGTACTATAAAGGGTGTCAAGCGTGTCAGATGTTTGGGAAAATTCAGATGGTGCCTGCATCAGCAATGAACCCCATCATCAAGCCTTGGCCATTTCGAGGTTGGGGCATGGATATGATCGGTAAAATCCATCTTGCATCGAGCAAAGGCCACGAGTGGATTTTGGCCATTACAGATTACTTCACTAAAAGGGTGGAGGCCGTCCCGATGAAGAAGGTAAAATCGGAAGATGTCATCAATTTCGTGAAAGAACATGTCATTCATAGGTTCGGGATTCCCCAGACTATCACGACCGATGGAGGATCGGTCTTTGTTTCTAAGGAATTCAGAAAGTTTTGCGATGACATGGGGATTAAGTTAATCCGATCGTCTCCATACTATGCTCAAGCCAACGGGCAAGCTGAAGCGTCCAACCAGAGCCTTATCAAGCTGATTAAGAGGAAAGTTGACGAGAACCCTAGGCGTTGGCACGAAGTATTGTCAGAAGCTTTGTGGGCCTACCGCATGTCATGCCATGGAGCTATAAAAACTTCACCATACCAGCTGGTCTATGGGCAGGAAGCCGTATTGCCTTGGGAAATTACGGCTGGATCGAGACGTGTTACGTTTCAGAATGATCTAACAGCTGAAGAATATGCAGCCCTGATGAGTGATACTATTGAGGATTCAACGGAACTCAGACTTTGGTCGTTGGAGAAAATTAAGGAAAACAAAGCCAAGGTAGCCCGTGCATACAATAAGAAGGTGAGACCAAAGGAGTTTCAGGTTGGTGATCTAGTATGGGAAGTTGTGTTGCCATTAGGGACTAGGGATAAAGAATATGGTAAATGGTCTCCTAATTGGCACTGTCCGTACAAGGTCGACCAGGTTTTGAAGGGCAATGCATATATGCTCGAGCAGCTGGACGGTGTTAAATTACCAGTAGCCGTCAATGGTCAACACCTCAAGAAATATTTCCCGAGCATGTGGGATGACGGACAGTGAAGTATGGGGGCCGATGCATAAAATTGGCCAGTAAAAAAAATTTATATACAAATCACAGCCGATGCACAGACATCGACTTTAGAAATATGGATACCAGTACAGCCGATGCACAGACATCGACTTCAGAATAAAAAAGCCGATGCATAGCCATCGACTCTAGAAGAACAAGCTCAATTGAGCAGTTAACAAATTATTTTCAGGCCAAAGACCGTGGCATTGGGATGATTCTCCCATTGGATTCGTTGAGGAGTTGAATCTGTGCATTTGAGATCTAAGGTTGGCGTGGACACGGATTGGGCCTGTTTGGACGGCAATTTGGGAGATCTGATCTTATTCTCTCAAATGAAGGTTGCAGGTTACCGTGCAAATAGGCAACTGATTTGGCCTTAATCGCGATTTATGGAAAAGGCCGATGCGCTGCCATCGGCTCTTTGCGCGTTGACTTACTCTGGCAATCGGCAAAATTAAGGTGAAACAAAATCAACATAGGAACATTTTCTTCATTAATAGAAGGGATTTCTTACAAAGAAAGAGCCGATTGCTCAAGGGAGGAAGAACAAAAGAAAGGTCTATTGACCAATCTGCTACTACTACTAGTCCTACTCTATGGGCCGTCGCTGCCCTCGTCATCGCCATCGGAGCTGCCGTCGGCGCTGCTGCCGGCGGGCTCCTCGTCGCTGCTCCCGTAACCCTCAATGGGAGCCTCCTCCTCCTCGTCGTCGTCGTCGTCGTCATCATCCGATCCGGCGCGGAAGCACTTCGCCGGCGGATAGTCCTCGAGGGAGTCGTCGTCCTCCTCTTCTTCCTCCTCCTCGGAGGAAGTGTAGTCGTCCCAGGAGAACGAGTCATCCTCACTCTTCGCCTCCAGTTCCCCATCGGCAAGGAACTGGAGGTCATCGTCTCCGCTGGTCAAGGACTTGTCGTCCTCAGACCAGACGGAGGAGTCGTGGTCCTCCTCGTCCCATTCCTCTGGGGCGCGCTCGTCGTACGCCGCCATCAAATCCCACTCCTGCGTGGGTTCGCGGGAGGAGGAAGATGAGGAAGAGAAGGATTGGGAAGAAAGATCCGACGAGGCGGAGGAGGAGGAAGAGGAAGACATTGCTACAGGAGATGGGGTTTTTTTGGTGCCGATGGCTAGAACAGAGCAAGGGGATGAAGAGGCGAACTGTTCGGCGCAGTTAAATAAAAGGGGATATAGTGGAGATTTAATGCCACAGCAGTTTCCGAGGAAGTGGTGCCAAAAGAAAAAAAAAACTGTCAGATCACGCGGAGAAGTTGAGAAGGCAAGGCATCATGATGAAGGATACTGCGACGGTTCTGCTCTGCCACGACATGACCCGACGAAGGAAAAGCAGAGTGGTTTTGGAATTATCATTACCAAAACCAGGGGGGCATGTGTTATCACCAGATTTTAACCAAATCAGAAGTGGGCTGTGATTGAGATGGGCTTAGCAAATATACGTAGAAATTATTCATGAATCGGCCTTGTATAAAGAGTTTGGGCTAAATTTCCCGTGTATCTGTAAATATAGTAGGATACGTGTTGGTTAGGATTAAAAGATAGAGTTTAGCTCGTACACGGTTGGGATTATTCCCACGTTAGAAAGTCTACTGACTATAAATATGTATCTAGGGTTATTGAGAAAGAGGACGATCACGTTCACAACAAACCAATCTAGGCGCATCGTCACCCCTTGTTTTCGAGGGTTTCTTCCGGGTAAGCGCTATGCTGCCTAGATCGCATCTTGCGATCTAGGCAGAATCTTGTTTATTCGTTGTTCATGTGTTGCTCATACTGAAGCCTTGTTGATGGCGAGCAACATCGTTATCATGGATATGTTAGGGTTAGCATCGGTACTTTCTTGTGTATTTGATTAGTCATGCTACCCCTGGATATCTAGCCACCCTTGTACCGATCTGAGGTGCAAGGGTGGCACCCTGCTTAGTCATTATTTAGTAGATTCGATCCGTTATGATTGCTCCTTTTCTTCAAGGATTAGTTTGATATCTACATAGTTAGGCCTTGCAAACGAGTTGAAGGATCCAGTAGCACGTGAGGTGTAGTTTGCTAGTCCTAGAGAAGATGTTCCGGGAATCAACTCCACGTTGGTTTTTAGGCCTTGTCTAGGGCTGGTTTATTATCATCTTTCGTGTCTGCCAGGCTCAATTACGTGTAGGATGTTCCGGTTATGTGGTGAGAACCCTAGATCATCGTAGATCGTTTTAGCCTAATGTTGATCAAGCAGGACCACCATGTTATCGTAGATCTCATGCGAATCATGGGTGGATCGGCTCCTTGAGCCGATTCACAGGACAACCTGAGAGCCGATCGAGGCTCGTATTTAATGTTTACGTGTATGCCATGCAGGAAACTAGTCGAAGCAATCCATCACATTCCTGACCAGGTATAGGTCAGGTGGCACGCCCTTGCACCAGCATCGGACGTGCGTACCGGAGCTTTGCGGGCCGTCGCCCGAGGGACCAGGGCCCACCAGCAGTCCTGGGAGCCTCCCGGCTCTTCGTGTTGCCCGTCGCTACTCGTCGGTGGGTTTTGGTGGTCAACAGCAAGAACCGGTGGCACCGCGGGTAGCGCCTCGTGTGTCGGGACGGGTGCGTCTGAGCTCGCACTGTGGGCACACATGTGGCAAAAATTAGATTCCATGCTAGAAGCCAGAAAAGTAACTTCACGCCGTGAACTCATCCGTGAGCGTTTCAGTGATTTGTACAGATCTAAAAGCAAATCGGACGATGAAGAGTGGGTGTACACGTATACACCTGATCACCAAATTCACTCTCTATGCTTCTTAAGCAAACATCCTTTGGTATATTTTATGACTTCATCTTGGATATCTTGTCTTATCTATTTTGTTAACCTCTTGTTGCATGTTTCTTTATGGATCACTTTGTCCACTTTAGAAATTCATATACATAAGAGCGTTAATCCATCACCTTGATATCCTTGTTCTTTGCCGACCATCTTTTACCCCTTGTTTTTAGTGGGTTGGTACAGAAGATTTATGAGTGCTTCGTTTATTTATTTTCTTCATGCACTCATATCTCGTAATTGTTGGACTAAAGTTGTTCTTGATAAGCATATTCTCTTTATCTTAGTTGTGTTCTAAATGATATATAGGAAGTGAGGATTCCATGTTTGTGCATATTGTATTCAAATGCAAACATTATAAATTGTGCACGAACCTTGGGGAGCTTCCTTATTTTTAGAGCACTATATCTCTCTTATCATGATATCTTTGTTTGTCCAATTGGATCCTTGATTGCTTGCATTATTTGTTGAAGCTCACTTCACCATGTTATCTCTATGCAATCCTTGATCCTCAATATAGTTTGACTCCCTTCAAATATTCATCATTTGATATGTGCATTTGATTCCACTCAAATTATGAGAAGTGCACACCTTGGGGAGGAACTCACATTATATTGGGCTTCTAAAATTTTCACCCATTTTGACAATCGATGCCAATGGGGGAGAAGTTTAGAGGGTTTAAGGGAATGGTTTTATACTTAAGTTTGGTTTGTGCTTAAGTGTTTTGTTCTCTCATGCATTCCATATTTGTATGTCTTGCATGGTTGTATATATATAGTGGAAATTGTCCCAAAGGTTAATCTTGATAATATATGCAATGAATTTATGTTCATCACACGTGCATACATTGTGGGGGAGTTTCTCTATATATATTGGTTCTACTCACATCCCTTGCATTTATTTTAGTTGTGTGAGTAGAGCCGGTTTTGATATGGGCTAGTAGCTTTGTGTTACTTGACCATATCAAATACAACCTCTTGTATACAACTTATTCTCGGATAAGTTGCGTACTTGTCTCTAATATTCATTATATAAACCCTCTTATTGTGTTTGTCATCAATTACCAAAATGGGGGAGATTGTAAGGGTATATTGTCCCTATGTGTGGTTTTGGTAATTAATGACAACCCCTATGGACTAAGAGCATGTCTAACAGGCCCCGTATAACCCGCCCACCCCGTAAAATTCCGGCGGGATACGGGGCAGGCGCGATTTGGGGCGTCTAGCAGGCCCCGTATTCAGGCCGGCCCGTTTCGGCGGAATACGGGTCCCAGGAAATCGGCCCCGTAGCCCCGTACTTATACTGGGCGCAGGTGCGAGTGAGGGGTTAACCCCTCACTCGCAACCCTAGCTCCGCCGTGCGCCGCCGCCTCCGTACTTAGCTCCGGCGAGCAATTCCTCACTCCCCCGCGCCGCATTCCACCCCAGATCCGGCATGGACGCCCGCCGCCGCAGTACCGCCTCGCCGGCGAGCGGATCGAAGCGATTCCGCTCGCCGGACAACGTGGAGGATGCGTGGCGGCGCCAATGCAAGAGATCCGCCGTCGGGAGCCGGCGTGCGGCCTGCAGGTACGCCGGCGCCGCGTACGTCCCGCCGAAGCTCATTGACTTCGCGGCGGGCGGGCGCTGGTACAACGAGGATCCGCCGATGAAGCCGATGAGTGGGCCCAACTTCGACGAGTGGCGCGCCGACTGGGAGCGCCGCCGCTGGGCGAAGGAGGCTTGGAGCAGCGGGAGCACCAGCGCTGGAGGAGCTCCGCTCGCTGGCGAGGAGGAGGAGGCCCCCGACTTGTTGAAGGAGCTACGACAGTTCCTCAAGGACGACGCCAAGAGGAAGAGGGCGGAGGAGGAAGAGGTGGCGGCGGCCATCGCCGCCGCGAAGGAGGCGGAGTTGCGGGAGGCGGAGGCGGACTCGTACCTAGTCGACCTCCCCGAGTAGGATCGCGCATTCTGGATGTAGAATCGTTGATCCGTATGTATGATCCGTAGTATGATCAATGAAGATGAACTTCCCGGGGTTTTTATTTTTGAAAATACGGGGCGAAATACGGGGTCTGCTAGATGGAATGGCTCTTCCGTTAGCAATTTTTCGATACGGGGCGAAAAAGCGGCGAGATACGGGGCAGAAATATAAGGGGCCTGCTAGACATGCTCTAATGTCTTCATTGAGTTTATATGAAGGAATATTCCATAGGTACTACTTGTACTCCATGTGTTGGATTCAAGTATGGATGCCATGAAGATAAAGGTATACCTTGTGTATTGGCATCAAGATCATCGGTATGAAGATATATATGTGATATGATCAAGAAGAAGAAATGAAGATGGAGTTCTTATGTGGAACTCAATATTAGCCATGCTCTATCTTATGTGAGTATGAGAAGATACAAGGTTGGTTTGGGCAAGTTCAAGATGAGCATCTTGAGTGGATCACATGCTTGAAGCTTGTCATCCATTCGGTGACAATGGACATGTGAAGATGTGCATCAATGGAGCTTTCCCATCATAGTGTATGGGGGAGCATTTGTGAGTCTTCACGAAGCAACATTGATCAAGTGAGGCATTCCAGCTCGAGTGAAGCTTGAATAGTTATCATCAAGATCAAGCGGGATGTGCAAGGCAAAGGTATGGCCTTGCTAGGTTTTCCTTTTACCGGTCTCAAGGTGGATGTTGGGAGACCGGATTATAGGATAGATAGTCGCACTATTAAGAGGGGCTTTCGGTTGGGTAACTTGTTCACATCATCTTAGGGAGCTCAATCCTTTGCATACTTTAAATATCCTTATTGCTTCTTGATGTTTCTCGGTGTGAGGTTCTTGAGCTTGTTGCTAGCTTTACAACAAGCCCAAGTTCATCGAAAACGGAGTTCGCATGCATCTTCTATTGCGTTTTCGAGGTTGGGTGATTTTACTGGTCATTCATGATATAAGGTTCTACCTTTTATATTCATGATAAAATCCCCTCCTATAGTTTCTTGAGTTTTTCACTTTCCATAGGATAGCATTTGTTCTTATCTCTCAAACGAAATTGGTTTCATTCGAATCGGAGTTCGGGAGCATTTGTTATTAAAGTAAAAGTAAAAGAAAAGAAAAAGGAAAAAGGAAATGGGGAGGGGCTGCCGGCCGACCGACCGGCCTGCCGGACCACGCGCCGGCCCACCCGGTTTGGTCCGGCCCAGGCTCCGGCCGGCGCCGGCTTGCCCAGTTGCCGCCCGGCTGACCGGCCTCCTGGCCGGGCCGGGCCATCTCCTCCCCCGCGCCGGCCCGCTCGGCGCTCCGCCCGGCCGACCGGCCTCCTGGCCGGGCTGGGCCGTCTCCGTCTCGCCCCCGCGCGACCAAGCCGCCGCCCCCGCGCGTCGCTCGCCCCTGGGCGCCGCACTGCTGGGCCGCTTTTCACCTCGCGCGGCCCACTCGCCCGCCTAGGCTGGGCCGCCTACCCCACCGCGTGACCAGCCTCCCTATCCGGCCTCAGATCCGGTTCGGCCGGGCTGCTGTCTGGCCAGTCCGGCTCCAGCTCCGGTCGGCCGGCCTGTGCGCCGGCTGGGCACTATTTTGGGCCCGTTTTTCCTGCATTCTTCTTGTCTTCCCCCCCCCCAACGGTTTTGTAGACCTTTCTTCAACCTTGAGCTAGTTAGTTCTTCCCCTTTCTTCACCTCCATTGTTGCTCTTGGAAGAACTTGCTCTCCCCTTTGATTCCTGTAACAACCCAACTTTTGTGCTTTGATTTAAAATTTTGAAACACAAATTTTGGGCCAACAAAAACTTTTTCTATCTTTAAAAATTGCATGCATATAGTTGATCTTGCATCTGCTTGTTGGATGTGTGTGTTGTCACTTGTAGAAATTATATTTGTGTGTGAATCTCTAAAACTCTAAATCCTTTTCTTCATGTGATCCCTTTTTATTTATAGTTTTAATTAAATGAATCAGGACACAAACCCTTGGAGCATCTCACCTTTCTCTCTATCTTTCACAAAACCCTAAAACCCTCTTATTATATGTCACCCCTTCTCAAATCTTGTTTTATTAATTTAAAATTTGCAAAAAAAACCCAAGATCATTTTAATCTTTAGCATGTGATAATGATCTTGGAAGATCATGCCTCCACCCAAATTTTCTTCCTCCAAATCTCATCCATATTTTTTTTCCATTTTCAAATCTGAAAACTCTACAAACAAGTAGCCTTTTGGCTCATCATATTTTGTCCCAACTTTGCCTTGGGACATGCCCTAGTGTGTGGACCGAATTTTTTTTCAAACAAATTAAAATGTGGAGGATGGCCATGCCGGCCATCACACCACCACCATTACCTTGCATCTCTCTATCTATCTCTCTCATTCTCTTCACTCTCCAAACCATCAGCTTTGGGCAGAAAATTCGACCCTCTCTCTCCACCATCTCACTCCCCATTCTCTGCTCACATGTGTGTGCATGCCTTGTCCTCATGTGATTAAGAAGGAGATGGATAGAGGAGGTGGCCGGGAAGGTTTGGTGGTCATACCACCTTCGGCCTCGACCCAAACAGATGCAGACAAGCCTTGTAGCATCTGCACACCCTACACACCCCTCCTGTCCCCTTCCCTATCTCCCTAGGCCTCCCTTCCATCTTGTCTCGACCATGGTCACCCGCATGAAGACATCGGCTACCTCCCTTCCCTCTGCTGCGAGCACACCTGATGCAGCATGTCACCGACGCTAGCTTCACCTCCCTACACCTCCTAGGCGACTCCCTAGCATCCGTCTCTCACCCCATCTCGCTGACTGCCCGTGGTCACCCCCAATGGGCGACGTGCATGCCAGCGTTGACACGGCCACGGTGGCCGCCTCACTACCGCGCTCCGGTGGACTTGGACGACGAGGCGAGCACAGCAGCGTGCTCCCGCGCCTCGTAGACAAGCGCCTCGCCAGCCTCTTCCTCCCCCGTGCACGCCAACCCCGACGCCCAGTCCCGTCCTTCTGTCGAACGCGTGGCAGATCACGTCGTCGCCGTGCTGTCCCGCTAAAGGCGACGCGCGTGTGCATCCACGGCGTGGCATTTTCCCTTGACCACAGACCTCGCCGCCCAGGTCGCCCAATAAGAGGCCGCCGCACGCCCTTCTCCCTCGCCACGGACCCGGTGCACCGTGCACCGGCGTCGCGCCTTTAAAATGCCCCAACCACCTCCTCTCCTTTCCGTTCGCCAGCAGACACACACCACTCCACAACACCATCTCCCCCGCGGAGAGGAGCTCCACTCCTCTCTGCAGCCCACGCTCGAGCTCGCCGTCCGCGAGACCCCGGTGAAGGTTGACGTCGCAGGACGCCATCGTTTCTCCCCTACCTTAGCTCACTGGAAGCTCCTTCCCCTCCTCGTACTAATGCGCCTCTCACCTCTTCCCAGGGACCCCTGTAGAGGACGCCGTCGTGAACAGCGGACTCGGAGCCGTCAACGTCAACCGCCCCGAGCCCTGCTGTTTTTGTCGCCGCCACCGTCATTTGAAAGAGCTTTCGCCGCCGTGTCCAATGCGCCTGTCCTCATCGGTTTCTGCGTCCTGAGGTGAGCATGCGAGGCTCCGGAAACCGCTAGGGTTTCCTGCGCCCTTTTCCTCCCGTCGCCGTCCCTGTCCGGTCGAGGAAGACGGTGCATGCACCGTTGGATCAGATCCAACGGCTGCATGCCGTTCTTCGCGGGCCCTGCACGCTGACGAGGCAAGGGCCACGTCCCCGGCCATTCAAACCGCGATTCCCGCGCTGCCGCAGCGCTGCTGGGCCGAATCTGGCCGAGCCCAGCAGCCCTCGGCCCGAATTCCTTTCCCCTTTTCACCTTTTTAACCTGCCAGAAATTCCCTGCTTAGTTTTTAAATCACCACAAATTCATCCAGTGACCAAATAAGTTGATTCAAGTTCCTACATGCTCACAGATGTTTTCTTAACCATATACAATTGCATGCATGTGATTTAGTGCTGTGAATATGTGCTGAAAAATACAAACCTAAAAAGTATCTAATTGTGTAATTTATTTGGTGTGTGATATTTATGCAACCTTTCTGCATGAGGTCAATTTGGTTGTGAAGTGTATGTAGATAGCTTCATTTTGACACTAGTCCCACATGCAGGAGCTTCCTGGATTTAAATTGTTTTAGCAAACAAGATCTGTACAGAGAGCCAGAAAATGATTTTTAGTTTGAAAACTAAAATAGATTTTGAGACAAACCCAAGTGCTACTGGTAGATATATCTATAGGGTAATTTTGTGCCAAAGGAAATATTTTTAAGAGTTTAATTCCAAGAATTTAATTACTAAAACAGTATATCTTTTCAGTATTTGATTTTTATAAAATCTTATACAAATCAGAAAAATGTCAAACCAGTGGGGTTAGTTCACATTTAGTCTCACCTATCCAGGGGTATGTTTGGTGTTGGTTGGTAATGCTCTGATACTGGTGTGGCTTGTTGTTTGTATACTCTGGTTTCTGTCTCATTTAAATTGTCTAAATTATTTAAAAGTTTATTTGAAAGTGATTCTTGTGCATGTGTGTTCTACATGTCATTAGCTTTAAATAGGTATGCTGCATGCATTTTTGTGACTTACAGAAAGATTTAGACCATTTAAATGGTTCCTAAGTCAATTCTGGAATTGCAAAAATCATATCTTTTGTTTTAAAAATCATAAATGGATGAAACCACTTTCAGTAGCTTGCATTAGTAACCCTTTACATACTGTAATTTTACCAAATTTTTGTGTGAACTATGCTGGTGTGGTTTGTTGATTGGGTATGTCTTGTTGTTTTCTTTTTGCGACGCTAGATTTGAACATCGCCGGAAACGAAGGAGGAGGAGACTTCAGAGGGATTGAAGAGGAAGACCAGGGGCACTTTGCTGATCAAGGCAAGCCACCTCTTGATGCATCTCTGATCCTATATATCTTACTCTTGCATTATTGCAGGTTTTATAAAGTGCATGTCTTTTTATTTTCATTTCGGTGGTTAGTGCCACCCGGAGTTTTTATTGATCCACCCTTAGGGTGCAGCCCTCGTTGGAACCTACTGATTCCACCTCCAATAGTGATATGGTGCTTATCACCTTGTCATCCTTGTCGCCATTTTTCGAAGAAGAATTGGACTATAGGTTGGGAGCCCTGGAAAAATATTTGTGAAAATTGTTTTCTAGCAAAGATATTTTTCTGGAAAACCTTGGAACAGGGTAGCCCTGCCCAAGTGTGGTTTTATGAAAGACAAAATGGTTTATAAAAGAAATTGCTGGAGGCAAATGGAGATGATAAGTTGTTTTCGAAAAGCTTTGGTGACTAAGTACCTAACCGGACCTAGCCAGTACAACCACATTACCCTTTAGTGGGACGGGGCGTAGTGTAGTAGTTTGTCTCGCCTTAGTTTGGGTCCTGCAAATGTAAGGGGTAGTCCGAGCATGGACACCTATCGACCGTGGCCTTCCCGACGAACTGGGAACGCCTTTCCATCTCGGACAGATGGCAGGGGTACAACCTATGAGCTCTCATTGAATAATGCCCCGCAGTTGGTCGCGGCATTCCGGAGGGTCGAGCTGGTCGGGGAATTTGCTACTCCTGGGAAAACGACCCCTCGGACTCTGGTGTTGGGAGGTACAACTCTAGGCAGCATGTCTTAGGCTAAGGCGAGCAGGCGAAAAACTACGATCGGGTACTTGTCGTGGCATATGTTATTATGCAGGGATGATGCCCACACGATGAGTATTCGGATCTTGTGGGGAAAGTGTACAACCTCTGCAGAGTGTAAAACTATTCGAATAGCCGTGTCCGCGGTTATGGACGTGGGAATGGAAGCTGCTTGGCATTGAAGGAGTTTTGATTTATAAAAGTGTTTTTCTCAAAAATTGTTTCGGGAAAATGATGTCAATGGGATTGGTTGAAAAGTACCTGAGAGGTACGGTGGAAGTTGGAAAGGTTTTGATGGCCATATAAGATGGCAGGAAAAGAAATTGGGTCACCCTTACCTATTAGTCTGCAAATAAAATGGTTTACAGAAAAGTTTTTCAACAACAATATGAAGATGTCATACTCTCGAGAGGAACCACCTCTCGCTCCTTGTCGCCCTAGTTTAGTGCCTGTTCCTTGCTACTGCCATATTGCATATCTTTTACTTCTCTCTAAGGTGGTTTGCGAGTACATTCAAACGTACTCATTGGCATTGTTGTCCTGGCTCATTGTCGCTCTCCCAATCAGCCGCCTGTAGGGTAAAGGCCTGACGTGGGTTCCACCGCGGTTTGAAGTCAAATAAATTCCGCTGCTGTTTGTTGAACTTCGGCCTTGATGGCCTATGATTTAAGACTTCCGTATTAATGTTATTTCGGTACTGCAATGGATGATGTAATCTGGTATCAGTTCGGTTATGTATTCACGATGGAATGATCTTGGGATCGTGAAATTGTATGCATAACAGGAGTTCTGGACTGGTAAGTCCGGGGCCCCACAATTCCTCCCATAATTCTTGCTAATTCTTGAGGGATCTAAGAGAGGAGATCTAGATCTACACTTCCACCAATCCATTTCTTCTCTAAGTGAGGGGAACTCTTGGGATCTAGATCTTGGAGTATTTTGTTGACTTTCCCCATTGTTCTTCCTCTCCAATCTCATCTTAGCATTTGTTGCTTGGGTGGGACTTGAGAGTGAAGGACTTGAACACCTCTAGTGTTCTTGCTTTGCATCATTGCATAGTGTTGAGCTCTCCACCACGATTAGTTCGAGTGAGAGACCGTGAGCTTGTTACTCTTGGAGGGAGACCTCCTAGTTGGCTTGACGGTTGGTGCTCCGGTGATCTCTTCAAGAAGATTGTGAAGAGGCCCAGGCTTCTCCTTCGTGGAGCTTGTGAAGTGGTTTTGGAGCTTGCCATCTCCGGAGCGGAGGAAAAGCTAACCATAAGGGAAGGGCCATTATCCTTCGTGGGTGTGGTTCAGAGAATAGGGTGAGCTTTCGTGGCGCGGGAAATCCTTCGTGGGACCTCCACTCCTCCAAACGTGACGTACCTTCTTGCAAAGGAAGGGAACACGGGAATACATCCTCGTCTCCGCGTGCCTCGGTTATTTCTATACTCGAGCTCTCTTTCCTTGTCATAGCCATCGTGCTTGAAGTACATATATCTTGCTATCACTTGTGCTACATATATCTTGTGCCTATCTTGCTTAGCTCTAGTTGCTATTGTTACACCTAGTTGAGGTTAGCATATTTAGGGTTTGTGCTTGTAAACTAAACGAAAGTTTAATTCCGCATTATTACAAGACAAATCCGTAAGAGTTTTTAATTGCCTATTCACCCCCTCTAGGTGACATCTCGATCTTTCACATGATCTCCATCATCGTCGGCGTAGCGTCAAGGTCAATGGCGCCGTCTTCATGATTGTTCTCCCATGTAGCAACTATTACAACTTCTTTGAAATACTACTCAACATGAAATTTAAAGACAACCATAAGGCTCCTTCCGGTTGCCACAATACAATAATGATCATCTCATACATATTGATCATCACATTATGGCCATATCACATCACCAAACCCTGCAAAAACAAGTTAGACGTCTCTAATTTGGTTTGCATATTTTACGTGGTTTAGGGTTTTCGAGTGAGATCTAATCTACCTACGAACATGAACCACAACGGTGATACTAGTGTTGTCAATAGAAGAGTAAATTGAATCTTCACTATAGTAGGAGAGACAGACACCCGCAAAGCCACTTATGCAATACAAGTTGCATGTCGAGCGTGGAGCAAATCTCATGAACGCGGCCATGTAAAGTTAGCCCGAGCCGCTTCATCCCACTATGCCACAAAGACGCAAAGACAACATAAGCATCAACGCCCACAAAACAATTGTGTTCTACTCGTGCAACTATCTATGCATAGACACGGCTCTGATACCACTGTAGGGATTCGTTGCATAGAAAACAAAAAATTTCCTACCGCGAGAACGCAATCCAAGCCAAGATGCAATCTAGAAGACGGGAGCAACGAGGGGATGAACGAGACTCACCCTTGAAGATTTCCAAAGCCTACAAGATGAGGCTCTTGTTGCTGCGGTAGACGACCACTTGCCGCTTTCAAAAGCGCGTAGAAGATCTTGACGGTGCCACAATCGGGCAGCACCTCCGTACTCGGTCACACGTTCGATGTTGATGAAGACGACGTCCTTCTCCCCGTTCCAGCGGGCAGCGGAAGTAGTAGCTCCTCCTTGAATCCGGCAGCACGACGGCGAGGTGGCGGTGGCGATGGAGATCTCCGGCGGAGCTTCGCTAAGCGTTGCGGGAGAGGTGGAGGAGTGGGGCGGCTAGGGTTTGGGGAGAGGGGGTGGCCGGCCTCCAAGGGGTGCGGCCAAGGTGGTGGCTTGTAGTGGCCGCCCCCTCCCCTTGCCCCTCATTATATAGGTGGAACCCCCAAGTGTTGGACTACAAGTCTTCGAATAAGACCCCAACCCAAAACCTTCCATGTGTAGGGAAACCTACCCAAGGTGGGATTCCCACCTCAAGTGGGACTCCCACCCTTCCATGAGGGGGGTGGCCGGCCACCCTTGGTGGAGTCCACCTGGGACTCCACCCCTCTAGGGTTGGCCGGCCATGGGAGGTGGAGTCCCTTCGGGACTCCGTCTTCCAAAGTGATTTCTTCCGGACTTTTCTAGAACCTTCTAGAACCTTCCATAAATGCACCAGATCATTTTCAAACTTATAAAATGACTTCCTATATATGAATCTTATTCTCCGGACCATTCTGGAACTCCTCGTGATGTCCGGGATCCCATCCGAGACTCCGAACAAAACTTCGAACTCCATTCCATATTCAAGTTCTACTAATACGACATCAAACCTTAAGTGTGTCACCCTACGGTTCGCGAACTATGTAGACATGGTTGAGAACTCTCTCCGACCAATAACCAATAGCGGGATCTGGAGATCCATAATGGCTCCCACATATTCAACGATGACTTAGTGATCGAATGAACCATTCACATAGGATACCGATTCCTTTTGTCACGCGATATTTTACTTGTCCGAGGTTTGATCATCGGTATCTCTCTATACCTTGTTCAACCTCGTCTCCTGACAAGTACTCTTTACTCGTACCGTGGTATGTGGTCTCTTATGAACTATTCATATGCTTGCAAGCTATTTAGACGACATTCCACCGAGAGGGCCCAGAGTATATCTATCCGTCATCAGGATGGACAAATCCCACTCTTGATCCATATGCCTCAACTCATACTTTCCGGATACTTAATCCCACATTTATAACCACCCATTTACGTAGTGGTGTTTGATGTAATCAAAGTACCTTTCCGGTATAAGTGATTTACATGATCTCATGGTCGAAAGGACTAGGTAACTATGTATCGAAAGCTTATAGCAAATAACTTGATGACGTGATCTTATGCTACGCTTAAATGGGTGTGTCCATTACATCATTCATATAATGACATAACCTTGTTATTAATAACATCCAATGTTCATGATCATGAAACAATGATCATCTATTAATCAACAAGCTAGTTAAGAGGCTTACTAGGGACTCATTGTTGTTTACATAACACACATGTATCAATGTTTCAGTTAATACAATTATATATAGCATGGTATATAAACATTTATCATAAACACAAAGATATATAATAACCACTTTTATTATTGCCTCTTGGGCATATCTCCAACACTTCATACTCCCTCCATGTGATGATATCTGCAGCACTCTTGTTTTCCTGGTTAACAATTTTGTGATCACTAGCAAACATGATTAGTAGGTTAGTGCACTAAATCAAAAATATATGGTGGTACTCTCACAACTCACTCAAAAACTGATCAGAAAAGGAGATCTTACCGTTCCAAAGTAAATTAGTGTTGCTTACCACTTGTAGTAACAACTAGTGCACGGATGTAGCGAAGCGAATATCAAGGGTATTAGAACAAATCACACGGCAAAGCAAGATGTATGTGGGGCTGTAGGTAGGCTACCTATTTGCACCAATAACAAGCTCTAGCACTGACCGTAGACAACCAAAGATACTCACACAAGGTGATAAATGTGGCAATGCAACTATATGGAGGAAAGGTTGCAAAGCACTCGAGAGACACTAGCAAAGCTCAACGTAACAGGCACAAGATTGCTCAACTACGGGTGCAATAAAGAAAACTTAGGCCTTCACTTGATTCTACTAGGACTTCACTTTTCTTTTTGTATTTTCTTTTTGTAACGCAGCTATGTAGCTCTTTTTGCTTCTTTTCAATTTTCTTTTTTTTGATTTTATGACTCAACTCCTTGATAACACGGCCAACAAAATATGCAAAGCACCAAAACCCTAACGAGCAGCCTGTCGAGCGGTAAAACTAGTCTCTTATGGGGAAGTTCCTAGTCACTTATATCGATAGGCTGCGTCTATGGTTGGGAACAAGCACACTGTACGCTATGTGGACTCGGAGTAACAAAACTGAAACTAGATGATAATAGAGATTCAAACCCTAACAATACTAGATAGAAGAAAAAGATACGCAAAAATAACTACGAAAAACAACTAAAACTCGAAATTAGTGCAATCTAAGGCTATGGCAAACCCTAACCCTAACTTTTTATGGCTTTTCCTGGATAGGAAACACTCACAACTCAACTATGTGGTGGATTGTGGATGGCTTACCGAGGATCCCCGAGAATCTGATACCAAGATGATAAGGGGTGGCCCGATCTTCTCAGTAAGCAAAGGTGGTGATGATGATCACGGGGTGATAGCAGCGGAGGTAACTTGATGAAGTGGATGATAACTTGTATGACGCAACGAGATCTCTCGATTGGTCCCTGTCGCCAATGCAACAGCTCTCAACCCTGCAAGATATTCGCAACTCCACACACTTGCACACGTAGCCGCCGACCACGAAGCGGTAAGTTGCAACCTTCTAATTCCAATGGAACAACAGATCACACAAGACTTTCAGATCTACACAATATCAAGCAATATGGTGTAGGGGATTCAATAGTTTTGCATAGCAAACAACTAAGAACTAGGGTTTATCTTAAACGAGGTCTAAAGCAACTTGTGGGGGCATCCTGGGCACTTATATAGGCGTCCGGGACGACCTCTGGTCGAAAAAGTACGAAAATAACCGACCCAGAATAGATCTGGTCGAGACAGATTCAAACACGGCCGGTCTAGGGGCCGGTCGACCGGGCCTAGGACCGGGCTGGCCGGTTGAAACCGGGCCAGGGACCGGGTGCCGACCGGACGGGCTGATTTCGACTCAGTACCCCGCCCGATCTGCGTCAGCAGATCGTCCGGTTGGCGCCGGGGTGCGGTGGCGTGCCGCCCGGTCGGACCGGGCCAGGGACCGGGCGCGCCGGCGTGGCAGCCGGTCTGACCGGGTACTGGGCCGGCCTGGACTGCGTCTTCCCCTCTCGTGCATGCCTCCTGCTCCTCCCTCGCGCGTCCATTGGATATCTTCATGTCCAGCTCCATGTCCAGCTCCACGTCCATCTTGACGTCCTTCTTCACGTCCAGCTGCTCTTCTCCTCCTCGTGCGATGCTTGTCTCCTCTTCATACCTGATGGTACATAAATAACAAGACTTAGGTAGTATAAAGTTCTCATCAATCAAAGTATTGTTTAGGAACAAGTTCACCTGTTGTTTAAGTAGCTTCGCACGAGCCCTTGTAATAGGTCTAATCCGAACTTCATCGGACTTGAGCTTCACAACAGGTTCATCTTCAATTGGTAATGATGGAGGTAGTAGTGAGGTAGGGATGTCCTCATCAGCACCTGGCCTGGTTCGCCGGGGATAATTCATGTTACTGCTGGCGCACCTGCTGGTGCGCCGGCGGTAACTCATTACCACCGGCATGTTCCCCCCGACGGGCAATGGTGCACCGGCAATAGCCGTTTTTGGCGCGCCGGCAATAAGGCTTTTCCTAGTAGTGACTGTAGGCGCATAGGGATGGATGAACGGCCGCTGCATGGATAAGATAATTCGTATAATAAGAAAGACATGGGCATTTGCAGGTAACAATGATAAAAGCATCCAAGTATAAAATAACCATAGGAGTGTGTTCCTATTTAGTCATACGTGCTCGCAAGGAGAAACTTGAACGACATGTTTTGTCCTACAAGCCCATTTGCAGCGGGGCCTTAAGGGAATCTAGTGGTAATTAAGGTAGTCCTTTTAATAGAGTACCAAAGCAAAGCATTAAGAACACACGTGATCCTCACATCATAGCCACCCCCTCTGGTTATCCCAATTTCTGTCACTTTGGGGCCTCGGGTTCCGGACAATGATATGTGTATACAACTTGCAGGTATGATAAAAACAATAATTACCCTCATGAATCAATAACATGTTCAGATCTGAGATCATAGCGCTCGGACCCAAAGTGGCAAGCATTAAGCACAACAAGTTTCAACAATGTCAGAAATACTAATAACGGATACTAGACACTATGCCCCTAACAATCCTATAGCTATTACATGAGTGATCTCATCCAATCCCTACCATCCCCTACAACCTACAACGGGGGAATTACTCACACATGGATGATGGAATCATGGATGGTTGATGGAGAGGCATCAGTGATGATGATGGCGATGATCTCCTCCGATTCCCCGTCCCGGTAGGGTGCCAGAACGGAGTTTCTAGTTCCCGGATTGGGGTTTCTGGTGGCAGTAGAGCATCAGAACTCTTTCTAGAAAAATATCGAACCCCCCTCCGTTTTCAAGTCAGGGGCTTTTATATAGTCGGGAGGAGAGGTCGAGGGGTGCCTGAGGCGGCCACACCACCCCTAGGCCCGGCTAGGGTGGCCCACGCCTAGGACTGGTGTGGGCCCCTCGTGGCTCTTCTCCGTCTCATGTTCTGGCTCCGTGAGTCTTCGGGTAAAATAGGGACTTTACGATATTTTTCGGGAATTTTCCTGAAAGTTGGATTTCTGCACAAAAACGAGACATCAGAGCAATTCTGCTGAAAACAGCGTTAGTCCGTGTTAGTTGTATTTAAAACACAAAAATTAGAGGGAAAACAATAGCAAAAGTGTTCGGGAAAGTAGATACGTTTTGGACGTATCACCTAGTTACTTTATTTTATCTACTTTACTTGTTTATTACAACTTGTGTTTTATTTACTTACCCGAAAATTTGTGCTTGAGAACCACACGGTGAAGTTGGGTGACACAGGGCTTTTATTTTACTTTGCATGATTGCTAGAAGAAAAGAGGGAGAGAATGTTCTTTGCTCAGTTCCCCGAGAGTTCGATATAAACCTTCGAGTCACCCTTGTGGGGAAAATACTCTGCTGACACAACACTCTGCACTTGGAGTCCCAACGTCATCAAGACATTTTATGGCGATGTTGCATAGGAACTAGCTGGAAGAGTTACATCATATTGGTTGCTGCGTAAGAAGTATTTTCTCGTGGCATTGCCATGAAGAATCATCTTACAACTTGCGTCTCACCTAAGCTTGGGGAGGTTACACCATTGTGAGCTCTCATATCTCTTTTAGATTTTGCATTGTATTTTACTTGTCTTGTTTTTAGTCTTTGCTTTCTAGTTCTTTTTCATAAAATGCAAAAATCCATAAAATAGTATTCTTTAAATTATGTGTGTCCAAACTTTGAGAGCTTATTATGAATATAGATCAACTAGAGAAGGAAATAGAGTATATGAATTTCTTGAGCACCTCAACGAAATTTCTACTATTTTTTTTTGAACTACATAATACAACTTGCTTCACAAAAAAAGCTACAAACACTCTCACTACCAATGTAAGAATAATAGTGATCCTATAATTGCTGTTTATCAAGAGTGTAAATCTGCATGTCAAGATATAGAGCAAGTTGAGAAATATGTTGCTTATGTTGCAGCCCATGAGTTAGAATCCCTCATTAATGAAAATTTTGATACTAGTCATGATGCACGTGTGATGAAATTACACATCTCTATTATCCTTCAAATGTGCAAAACAAAATTTAGTGATAATACCTATGTTATCAACTATAATAAAAGAAATATTGCTACCTTTGAAATACTAAAGTTGCGCATGAAGATTATGATCAAAACCTAAGCTTGGGGATGCCTGTAAAACCCCAGGATCAGAATTATACAGAGATGTTATGTGTATTAGTGATGCGATATGAGGTTTACTAGGGTTACCACTCCTAGGCCGAATCACATCGGCAGGCAGTCCATAACAGGGACTACACCACCCCATACCACCATGCTGGGTCTGAGGCTTACTGCGGTACCAATCCCATGCTAAAATATCGGCAGGCGCCAAACATACAGTTGGCTCCGCGACACCTCAACTGCCCTGTTAATCATAAACAAAACTGCATAACAATGAGCTCGAGTGCATTAAACCTTTCTCGTGCACTTTATATTCATACACGCATCATGCACGAGATGGGTAACCACAACCGGTAACACAACATAGACACTACGACTCAAAGAGAATAATTATACAACTCTTTGCAGAGTAAAGATCCAACTACAAGCAGCTCTCACGGCCCATTCTTACATCAAAGAGCGGAAGCAAATTATGCTACTATACATAGCAAGTTTAACAAACAGCCTAAGAGGCCTTGAACAAACAACGTAGTGTTCACCCACTCTGCAGCCCCAAGATGCTACCTGAGAACCCCAAACTAGTAGTCAAAGTCAACGTCTGCATAGAAACCGTCATCGTTACCTGGGGTAAGATCCTCTACAACAAAAATACGACAACCTAAATACACGGGCTCAGCTAGACTTAATACAACCTGTTAGCAAAGATGGTATGCGGGCTTTATGTAGATCTTCTTTTGTGTCAAGCCAGTTTTCCTTTCTAAATAGAGAGAGAGAGTAGAATCTCGACTACTTAGATCATTTCAAAGGGGATTAGTGAGCGATATCAATAGCTCTATTGATCATATATATTGTATCCACCGAAAATATCATCCTCTGCAACCACTCAGTTTGGATCACATCCTCCCTACCCTGGAGAAGACATCCCTCTCCTCACTTAGTTGACAATTTTGTGATTGGTTCAGGTTCGCTATGATCAAGCATCTGTCACCAAGTCAACCATAACCATGGACACGACTTTTCAAAAAGATTCAACCCTGCAGGGGTGTACAATTTGTATCCACACGTGACGACTGTTTCCATTGATGACCTTGCAGGGGGGACACCAATGAAAGCGACCGACTACAACCTTTACCTTACGTCAACCTATTCCATGAGCCACGCCAAAAGGTCTTAGCCCGCCATCGTAAGTCGTCCATTCTCCGACGTGGCACCGTTTGTTGTGTGCGGAGGTTGGTTTCCTAGGGACTTTAACCCCATGGGACTTTAACCACAAGGGACTCTAACCCCCAGCCAACCCCGGCCACGTCCCTGTATGTATGCACCTCTCTGCAAACGTTTTTACACACTCATGCGTATGGCAAATGGAACGCCCAAACTATGTAGCTCATGGATAGATCTAAGTAAGTTAGTCAGTTGATGGGAGTCACACACCTCCACGTGTGGCTATACGCTCAGTCTTGGATCAAGTGACAAGAACTCGGGTCCTAAGGCGGCAGAAATGAAACAACCCACCACATCCCAATGTGGCCTCTCGCCAACGCCTTTAAGCATATTTTACCATTGATACTTCACATACTTTCCACGTCAACCTATCCTACTAGATTCATGGGAAGCTCCAGTCCGAAGATTGGAGTAATAGCGTATGAACTAAGCATGGCTAAGCACAACAAATACAAGGGTTCTAGCGATGCACACTAGCTTAATTAGCCTAGGTATGCTAGGAGCATGGATTAGTATTATTGAGGCTTCAAGGTAATAACATGCATCAGATATGTACAACTCTATCTAGCGATAAAAGATAGTGGAATTGGATGCAATATGTATGAACCAAAATCAAAGCATTTGTAGAACATATATGAACCAGGCTAGGGCTTTCCTTGACTGTTGATGGAGTTGTACTGCATGTTGGCGTTATTGACCTCGATCTCGGACTCGTGCTCTACCGAGAAGAAGCAAACACCGGAAAAGTAGAAACAACATTCAAGCATAGCATTGATGCAAGCAATCATCATGGATGAAAATTTAAGTTGCTAGAATTAAATCTATGATCTACCGAACGATTTAATCGGGACTGGAATGCTCGAAGAATGGCATTCCGGTAAATCCCGGATGTTACTTAAGGGGTTCTTTGTTGTTCTAATAAACTTGTGAAATTAAGTTGTTCAAATGAACTTAACTTTTATACCACAGTATAGATATTATTTTTCTGATCATTTTGATATATTATACATATTTTCTGATTTAAAATGAATTAGTTATTGATTTACAATTTTATTCATTTTCTAAAATTCCAGATATTATTAAAATTCTGACATAGGGGCCCACTATCATATTTTTATTATTTATTCAAATTCTGGAAATGATTAAATCTCTCACGCAGGGGTCCCACATGTCATGGTTTTAATAATTACAAAAAATGAAAAAGAAATAAAAAGAAAAGAAAAGCATGTTGACAGCCGGGTCCCACAGGGTCAACCGTCGGTGGTTGACCACGGCCGACCTGGCGCCGGAGGCGAACGACACGGGCGCTCCAGGGCGCCCCTGGACATGCCGGCGGGCGCGTAGGATGCGCGCTGACGCGGGCAACCACCTGGTGGTGGCGCCACCCTCTTTGGGCCGCCGGAGCGGCGCCGGCGGCGAGCAGCGCGACAGTGGCTCGGGTTACACGACGCGAGAAGGATGGGGAGGGGGATATAGGAGGCGGAGGGGTGCCGGAGCACCGGGAGCTCACCACGGTGCTCCTGGGCAAGGCGTCAACGGCGGGGAAGGTCGGACAGCTGCGATTTCAAGGCCGGCCGGAGTCGGGGAAGGAAACAATTGATGTAGAGACTGCACTTTTAAGGGATCCGGAAAAACATAGGATCCCGTATCCTCTAAAACAAGTGAAAATCCAATACAACCTTTTAGGATGCGTTTGGCATTCATGAATTCTGCTGGAAAACAGCAGGAAAGATTTCCAAACCCGTGTTCGGTATGTAGGATTTGGCTCGCAGAATTCCATAAGAAAGTTCTCGGTGACTCTATTTTCACATGAAGTAAAACATCCAGTGCAACCTCATTGTTTGAGGTACGAGGCAGAATGGCGGAAAGTTGAACTGGCTCACCATGTGCTTTGTGTTGTTGTGCTATCTGCTAGGACCCCACTCAATGAAACAATTGGACAAGGACAAAAAGTCTAACCGTGAGTTCTAATGGCGGGTCCTGGTTGGCGGTGAGTTCTACCTCCGCTCCTGTAGCGTAACTGCAACCTGAAGTGGTGTTTCATGCTTGTATATGGCCCAAATCACGGGAGAACAACCGAGTTTGTGGGGGAACTGGAGCGGGAGGTTTTCACGTGTCAGTTTCTGATTATGGTTGGAGGGGATTTCAACCTAACTAGAAATCCAAGATACGGAGTATAAGAATAATGCAAACATCAATTAGCCTAGGTTTCACAGGTTCAACGTTGCCAGGGCCGTACCTGAGAAAACGGAGGCCCAGTGCGAAACAAAAAACTTGACCCTCAACATAACCATTAGCAATTAGAAAAACAAGGTTTTATATTATAATTATTATCAGATGATATAATTTTTTTTTTGGACGAATTACATCTAGTGCCAAAACAATCTTAGAATTCAAAAGTACTGTCTTAAACATGATATTCTTCTCGCATTTCTTGAGATAAAATGTTCAATTAGTTAGATGGTGTATTGAGGGTGGAGTCTGCAACGGATCTTAAATTTATTCATTGTATCAACAATCTATTCAGTGAAAGTCGTGACGGAATTAAATCTGGCGTAGGAGCTGCTGCGAAGAAACTTGGAAGATCTGCCGTCATGCTGTATGAGAAATAGTCATCAAAGTAAAAAAGATAAGAAGAGATAGAGAAAGGGAAGCGTGCGTGAGTTGGACCCTCGTAGGAGGCATGTGGAGTTAATTGTGTGGCAAATTCCTAAGCGGTGCTACAATGGGTCAATGCATTTAATAGGCCCATCTAATCCTTTTATTAGGAGTATACTAATTAATAGCTAAACATAAAAATTTGGGGGCCCTCTGATTTTGGAGGCCCTGTGCGTAGAGCATGAGCATTCTGCACCTGCCTCTGGGACGGGGCCTGAACGTTGCAATCCCGAATACTACCTCCGTTTCAAGGAATAAGGCGCACGCGTATTTCAAGATGAATTTTAACTAATTAGCACCATTGGATTCGTGCTGAAAAGTACTTTCTAATGATGCTAATTTCTTACAAATAATCTTTATATATCTAAAGTAATTCATGGTCAAACAAAAAGCACGTAAAACGAGGATGCCTTATTCCTTGAAACGGAGGTAGTATGTCTCTACGAGAGGTGAACCACGAAGGGGCATGATCCACCTGGACTAACAAGAAGCTTAACTCGATATGGTGTGCCCTGGACATGGTTTTTATCTTGCCCTCCTGGGAGGCGTGTTTCCCTCATAGCGATCACCCGATAGGATCACTGCCCCCTTTTGTTGAATAGTGGGGAGGAAAGTGTTCGTCACCAGACCATATTCATATTCCGTACTTGCTGTTCTAAGGCTCTTGTGTTTGGAGATTTGAAAATCCATTCATTCCTTTTGTACAATGGACCTCATCGAGGTTGTACTGAGGCTTGGCAGTGTTTGGTAAGATGCTCGCGCCAATTGCTCAAGCTCTGGGGGCTAGCCTAGGAAAGGAGAAACACGAGTTCAAAGCCAACCTTTTGGCAAATGTAGAAGAGTCGGACCGTGTAGTTGACTCTATGGGGCTAGATGAGGAGGGGTGAGCCCTCAGATATAATCTAGAAGATCAACTGGTACTTTTCAATAGGATTGAAGACCAATACTGGTGTGAGAGAAGCCAAATTCAATGATTACTAAAAGGGGATGTCTACGTGCTTATTTCCACGCAGTTTCTAATGGCCGTAGGAGAAAGTGATGGATATTGAAACTACTCGCTGACAAGGGTGAGGTCGTGGAGATTATGGAGCACGGATACTCATTCTATCATAAGTTGATGGGTTTGGAGGGGGAGACTAGGGTGTTCTCCCTTGCTACCAACCTTTGGCAGAATGACAAGCTCATCTCTAGGGAGGAGAACTTTTATCTAGAGTGAACCTTCACTGCCGACGATGCAATTTTAGATGGGATGAAAGGAAACTCAGGACCCGGCCCTGATGGGGTACATGTTTCTTTCTTTAAGAAGTTTTGGGAAACTCTTAAAGTACACATCCTCCAAATCCTTAATGATTTCACTCTTTGGAGGGTTGACATCTCTCGGCTAAATTTTGGGATGCGTTCCTTGATCCCGAAGGTCAAAGGGGCAGACTCCATTAAACAAATTAGAACAATCGATTGCATTCATCAATGTCATCTTTAATTTTATTGCCAAAGCGTATGCCACACGTCTAGCTCCGTTAGCACACAAGACATTTGATTGTAGCCAAACTGCCTTTATCAAAGGCCACGCCCTACACGAGGGGGTACCTGCACTCCATGTAATTTTGCATGAGCTGAGAAAGCAAGAAGATGGGGCCTGCTTCTCAAGATCGACTTTGAAACGCCTACGATAGGATCAACTAGTAATTTCTAAGGAAAATTTGAAGGAGATATGCCCTAGAGGCAATAATAAAGTGGTTATTATTTATATCTCTATGTTTATGATAAATGTATATATGTCATGCTATAATTGTATTAAACCGAAACATTAGTACATGTGTGATATGTAGACAAACAAAGAGTCCCTAGTATGCCTCTTAACTAGCTTGTTGATTAATGGATGATTATTTTCATAATCATGAACATTGGATGTTATTAATAACAAGGTTATATCATTGTATGAATGATGTAATGGACACACCCAATTAAGCGTAGCATAAGATCTCGTCATTAAGTTATTTGCTATAAGCTTTCGATACATAGTTACCTAGTCCTTATGACCATGATATCATGTAAATCACTTATACCGGAAAGGTACTTTGATTACACCAAACGCCACTGCGTAAATGGGTGGTTATAAAGGTGGGATTAAGTATCCGGAAAGTATGAGTTGAGGCATATGGATCAACAGTGGGACTTGTCCATCCTGATGACGGATAGATATACTCTAGGCCCTCTCGGTGGAATGTCGTCTAATGTCTTGCAAGCATATGAATAAGTTCATAAGAGACCACATACCACGGTACGAGTAAAGAGTACTTGTCAGGAGACGAGGTTGAACAAGGTATAGAGTGATACCGAAGATCAAACCTCGGACAAGTAAAATATCGCGTGACAAAGGGAATTGGTATCGTATGTGAATGGTTCATTCGATCACTAAAGTCATCGTTGAATATGTGGGAGCCATTATGGATCTCCAGATCCCGCTATTGGTTATTGGTCGGAGTGAGTACTCAACCATGTTCGCATAGTTCGCGAACCGTAGGGTGACACACTTAAAGTTGGATGTTGAAATGGTAGAACTTGAATATGGAATGGAGTTCGAATATTTGTTCGGAGTCCCGGATGAGATCCCGGACATCACGAGGAGTTCCGGAATGGTCCGGAGAATAAGATTCATATATAGGATGTCATTTTATGTGAATTAAAATGATCCGGAAGGTTCTATGGAAGGTTCTAGAAGGTTCTAGGAAAGTCCGGAAGAAACCACCAAGGAAGGTGGAGTCCCGGTGGGACTCCACCTCCATGGCCGGCCAACCCTAGAGGGGGAGGAGTCCCAAGTGGACTCCCCCTATAGGGCCGGCCACCCCCCCATATGGAAGGGGGGAATCCCACCCCAAGTGGGATTCCCACCTTGGGTAGGTTTCCCTATCATATGGAAGGTTTTGGGTTCGGGTCTTATTCGGAGACTTGTAGTCCAACACTTGGGGCTTCCACCTATATAATGAGGGGCCAAGGGGAGGGGGCCGGCCACCCCAAGACCACAACCTGGCCGCCCCCCCTTGAGTGGCCGGCCACCCCCTCCCAAACCCTAGCCGCCCCCCTCTCCTCCATAAGCTCCCGCACGCTTAGCGAAGCTCCGCCGGAGTTCTCCACCGCCACCGACACCACGCCGTCATGCTGTCGGATTCAAGAGGAGCTACTACTTCCGCTGCCCGCTGGAACGGGAGGTGGACGTCGTCTTCATCATCAACCGAACGTGTGACCGAGTACGGAGGTGCTGCCCGTTCGTGGCGCCGGTGATCAAGATCTTCTACGCGCTTTTGCAAGCGGCAAGTGAACGTCTACCGCAGCAACAAGAGCCTCATCTTGTAGGCTTTGGAATCTCTTCAAGGGTGAGACTCGATAATCCCCTCGTTGCTACCGTCTTCTAGATTGCATCTTGGCTTGGATTGCGTGTTCGCGGTAGGAAAATTTTTGTTTTCTATGCAACGTTATCCTACAGTGGTATCAGCGCTGTGTCTATGCATAGATGGTTGCACGAGTAGAACACAATGGTTTTGTGGGCGTTGATGCTCTTGTTATCTTTAGTTTGAGTACTTTGCATCTTTGTGGCATAGTGGGATGAAGCGGCTCGGACTAACTTTACATGACCGCGTTCATGAGACTTGTTCCTCGTTCGACATGCAACTTGTATTGCATAAGAGGCTTTGCGGGTGTCTGTCTCTCCTACTATAGTGAAGATTCAATTTACTCTTCTATTGAAAACATTAGTATCAACGTTGTGGTTCATGTTCGTAGGTAGATTAGATCTCTCTCGAAAACCCTAAACCACGTAAAATATGCAAACCAAATTAGAGACGTCTAACTTGTTTTTGCAGGGTTTGGTGATGTGATATGGCCATAATGAGATGATGAATATGTATGAGATGATCATTATTGTATTGTGGCAACCGACAGGAGCCTTATGGTTGTCTTTAAATTTCATGTTGATTAGTTTTTCAAAGTAGTTGTAATAGTTGCTACATGGAGGACAATCATGAAGACGGCGCCATTGACCTTGACGCTACGCCGACGATGATGGAGATCATGCCCGAAGATGATGGAGATCATGTCCGTGCTTTGGAGATGAAGATCAAAGGCGCAAAGACAAAAGGACCATATCATATCACGTATGAACTGCATGTGATGTTAATCCTTTTATGCATCTTATTTTGCTTAGATCGTGACGGTAGCATTATAAGATGATCCCTCGCTAAAATCTCAAGATAATAAAGTGTTCATCCTTAGTAGCACCGTTACCAATACTTGTCGGTTCGAAGCATCTCGTGATGATCGGGTGTGATAGAATCAACAAGTACATACAACGGGTGCAAGACAGTTTTGCACATGCGGATACTAAGGTGGCCTTGACGAGCCTAGCATGTACAGACATGGTCTCGGAACACGTGATACCGAAAGGTAGAGCATGAATCATATACTTGATATGATGAACACTTTGAGTGTTCGCCATTGAAATCACACCTTGTCTCGTGATGATCGGACTTAGGTGCGGTGGATTTGGTTCGTGTGATCACTAAGACAATGCGAGGGATATTGTTTTGAGTGGGAGTTCACCTAGATTTTTAATTATGTTGAATTAAAATTTGAACTCAATTTATCATAAACTTAGTCTAAACTTTTGCAAATATATGTTGTAGAGATGGCATCCCCAATCAATTTTAACCAGTTCCTAGAGAATGAAAAACTTAAGAGCAACGGTAGCAACTTCACCGACTGGTTCCGTCATGTGAGGATCTTCCTCTCTGGCGGAAATCTGCAATATGTGCTTGATGCACCGCTAGGTGACCCTCCTGCAAAAACTGAAACCGATGAAGTAAAAGCTGTTTACGAGACTCGGAAAACTCGGTACTCTCAAGTTCAGTGTGCCATCCTGTGCAGTCTGGAATCCGATCTTCAAAAACGTTTTGAGCACCACGATCCTCATGAGTTGATGAAAGAGCTGAAAGCTATTTTTGAGACTCATGCGGCCGTGGAATGCTATGAAGCATCGAAACATTTCTTCAGCTGTATGATGGAAGAAGGCAGCTCCGTTAGTGAGCACATGCTCGCCATGACCGGGCATGCGAAGAAACTCAGTGACTTGGGAATAGTGATTCCTAACAGACTGGGGATTAATCGTGTCCTTCAATCACTGCCACCAAGTTACAAGAACTTTGTGATGAACTACAATATGCAGAACTTGAACAAGGAGTTACCTGAACTCTTTGGCATGCTAAAAGCTGCTGAGATTGAGATCAAGAAAGAGCACCAAGTGTTGATGGTCAACAAGACCACCAGTTTCAAGAAACAGGGCAAGTCTAAGGAAAAATTCAAGAAGGGTGGCAAGAAAGCTGCCACGCCTCCTATGAAACCTAAGAACGGCCCTAAGCACGATGCTGAGTGCTATTATCGCAAGGAGAAGGGACACCTGGAAGCGTAATTGCTCCAAGTATCTGGCTGATCTGAAGAGCGGCCTTGTCAAGAAGAAGAAAGAAGGTATATCTGATATACATGTTATAGATGTTTATCTCACTGGTCCTCGTTCTAGTACCTGGGTATTTGATACTGGTTCGGTTGCTCATATTTGTAACTCGAAACAGGAACTAAAGAATAAACGAAGACTACTGAAAGATGAAGTGACGATGCACGTTGGAAACGGATCCAAGGTCAATGTGATCGCAGTCGGCACACTTCCTCTACATCTACCTTCGGGATTAGTTTTAAGCCTAAATAATTGTTATTTTGTACCCGCGTTGAGCATGAACATTATATCTGGATCTTGTTTAATGCAAGACGGTTATTCATTCAAGTCTGAGAATAATGGTTGTTCTATTTTTATGAATAATATCTTTTATGGTCGAGCACCAGAAAAGAATGGCTTATTTCTGTTAGATCTCGATAGTAGTGATACGCATATACATAACATTGATGCTAAGCGAATTAAATTGAATGATAATTCTACTTATATGTGGCACTGTCGTCTTGGTCATATTGGAGTGAAACGCATGAAGAAACTCCATACTGATGGATTACTTGAATCACTTGACTTTGAGTCACTTGATAGATGCGAAGCATGTCTAATGGGTAAAATGACTAACACTCCATTTTCTGGTATGATGGAGCGAGCTACTGACTTATTGGAAATCATACATACCGATGTGTGCGGACCAATGAGCGTAGCATCGCGCGGTGGTTATCGTTATGTTCTAACCTTCACAGATGATCTGAGTAGATATGGGTATAACTATTTCATGAAACATAAATCCGAAACTTTCGAGAAGTTTAAGGAATTTCAAAGTGAAGTAGAAAATCAACGTAACAAGAAGATTAAATTTCTACGATCTGATCGTGGAGGTGAATATCTGAGTTATGAGTTTGGCATGCAAGACGGTTATTCATTCAAGTCTGAGAATAATGGTTGTTCTATTTTTATGAATAATATCTTGGGATTTCTATTTTCGTGCCCTCGGGTCCTTAGTTGTACTCAGTTTTCCCCAGCTCCTTAGTTTTTCCTCAGTTTTCCCCAAGCCCTTGTCTGTAACCCGCAGAAAGAGCTCGGACGGAAGGAATCCCGTTTAGTTGACGTTGGTTGGTGCTGGCAAGTGGGGCCGCTGTTGGTGCCCCACAGTGGACACGTCTCCACTTATCCAGATCATCGTGGGACCCACAACTTGTCCACGTTAGCGCGCCGGACCCACAGCTTACCCAGGTGACCGTTGCAAAATGGGAGCCCGAGCCAGCCCCGCGCCCGTGCCCGTGCCATTGCTTCCCTTTCTTTCTCCGCGCCCCATTGTTCTTCTTCTCCGCCAGCGGCAGCCCTTCTCCGGTAGGCGGGTGATGTCTAGTTTCTCTTCGACCTCCCGTTCTTCATGGCCGCAGTATGGACCCGTGCCTTTGACAAGATGCCCTGACTGCCCACGCCAGGAGCCTCTGAAGCAGTCGATCTGTAAGACGGACGAGAACGGCAACCATGGACGTGAGTTCGTTGCATGCGAGAGCTTGCCATATAGAGAGGGGGATAAGGTTAGATCTCGCTCCAATTTCTCTGTTTTCTCTCGATTTTCTTGTTATTCCCTCGAATTTGGGATTTAGGGTTCACGTTGTTGTTTTCAGATCTTGAAGAAATGCAGGCATTTCGAGTGGATCGATGTGTACGTTCGAGGCTTCGATTGCAGGAATCAATTGGCGCTATTGGGGGCGCAATTTGGGAGGGGGACTTGCTTTGTAGAGAATGCGGCGGAGAGAGGAGCCGTTCCGATTATGCCTAATGCTCCCAATGCAGAACTGGTGGAAGTGAAGGGAGAACTGAAGAAAATGAACAAGCGATTAAGGCGGTGATCGAGTTGAAGAAGCAAGCTAACCTGATGGCTGGTTTTTTTTTGTTGTATAATTACGATCGGATTCTTATCATTGCTCACCAGGCGCTAGAAGTTGTTACAAGGGATACCTTACAAATCCATTATTCAGTTACATGTACTTGTAGTTGTTTTCAAAGTTAGTGTGTGCATTCACCGAAATTACCAACTATATTCCCTAAAAGAAAAGGAAAGCTAAAGATAGTTGATAATTGTTAGAGGGGTGACAAATAATGCAATCACCGAAATCCGCAAATATGTATGCCTCGTGTTTATACCAAAATTATACCACTTTTAGGCCGTTTCAAAATACCAATACCATATCCCAAACTATATTCCCTAAAAGAAAAGGACAGCTAAAGATAGTTGATAATTGTTAGAGGGGTGACAAATAATGCAATCACCAAAATCCGCAAATATGTATGCCTCATGTTTATAACAAAATTATACCACTTTTAGGCCGTTTCAAAATGGGATCCCTTTCAAAATAGGGACCCTTCAAAATACCAATACAATATCCCAAACTATATTCCCTAAAAGAAAAGGACAGCTAAAGATAGTTGATAATTGTTAGAGGGGTGACAAATAATGCAATCACCGAAATCCGCAAATATGTATGCCTCATGTTTATAACAAAATTATACCACTTTTAGGCCGTTTCAAAATACCAATACTATATCCCAAACTATATTCCCTAAAAGAAAAGGACAGCTAAAGATAGTTGATAGCAATCACCGAAATTCGCAAATATGTATGCCTCATGTTTATAACAAAATTATACCACTTTTAGGCCGTTTCAAAATACCAATACTATATCCCAAACTATATTCCCTAAAAGAAAAGGACAGCTAAAGATAGTTGATAATTGTTAGAGGGGTGACAAATAATGCAATCACCGAAATCCGCAAATATGTATGCCTCATGTTTATACCAATACTATATCCCAAACTATATTAAGTGGCAAACTCGTTATTGCACATAAATAGAGGGGTGGGCATTCTCCACCGACAGAGAGAGAGAGGGGTGGCCACGAAGAGAGAGAGAGAGAGAGAGAGAGGTTGCCACGAAGAGACGGATAGGGGTATACTGCCCGTTAGATCAGTGGATCAACGGTTCGTGGAGTCGATCCGTGTGACAACGGCTCAACCAATCAGGATAAGTTTGGGCTTCTCAGAGCATTTGTGACAGTACTTGAGGGCAAAACTGAGTAGTACTAAGAATCCAAGGGCACATAAATAGTAAATAGACTAAGGGATTCAAACAAAAGAATTACAAAATGAAAAATGTGTGTTTTGTACAATATAATTCATATTGGGCTACATCAAATTATTTGCAATTCAAATATACATGAGTGTGACAATTATGGCATCATTTAGACAAACTATGTTTTGGGAAAGATGTTTTGCAAAGGGGTTTGGGTGGAAAACCAATCATCTTCATAGCTACACTAGTGATTACGAGAAGTGGCAATTTGTGGTAAAACTTGATTTATATATGTTTGTTAAGGTTTTCTAGGTGGCAGGTTGCGTAGGAAGACTCCATGAGTAGTTGCCACTATGTTTTTATTTTTTTGGATTTTTTTGCGCATGAAATGACTCAATTAGCTATGTTAATCTCATTTGTTGACTCTCTGTTGACCAGCTACTTGAGGGTAAAACTGAGTATATTGCACTTGCCGGTCTAAGTCCTCGAGGGGAAAACTGAGTACAGATAAAATTTACGTATAAGGCACGAGGTTATAACCGAGTACACCAAACGTCCCAGGGTTAGACTCGTGTAGCGGTGCACGCTGCAGCCGTGCATAGCGGACGCGTGTTGCGGTACACGCCACCTCCGTCTTTATAGAGCCCCTCTTTCTCTCCCTCGACGCACGTTCTCACTGGCTCACTGCAACCGCCTCTCCTGTCCCATCATCTTCTCCACAACCGAAGAAAAAACCCCGAAGAAAACCGCCGGCGATGGAGAAGAATGAGATGCCCATTGTCGGCACATCGGCCGCCGCCCCGTCCGGGCCCCTGTCGCATTTGCTTCCAACGTAGCAGCCGGCGCATCGGCCGCCGCCCCGTCCAGGCCCCTGTCGCTGCTTCCAACGTAGCAGCCGGCGGATCGGCCGCCGCCCCGTCCAGGCCCTCGTCCCTGCTTCCAACGTAGCAGCCGGCGGATCGGCCGCCGCCCCCGTCCGAGGCCCCTGTCGCTGCTTCCAACGTAGCAGCCGGCGCATCGGCCGCCGCCACCGTCCGATCCCCCGTCGCTTGGGACCCGTACGAACCGGTGCAATACGACGCGCCGGAGAACCCCTACGACACCCGCATCGTCGACAACGAGCCGGAGGTAACCCTTTGTTCCCTTGTTCTTATCTCATTTCAATCATTTTGTGTTAGATCTAGCGTTATTACGGTTCGTCTGTTCCTAGTTCAATCCTTTTGTGTTAGATCTTGCGTTATTACTGTTCGTCTGTTCCTAGTTCGATCCTTTTGTGTTAGATCTTGCGTTATTAGCGTTTGTGATTTGCTTTTGTTTAAGATTTGTGCCGATGATGATGAATATTTGGGCATAAATTGATTCAGGGTTTGGTCAGTAAACAATTGGTGTGTACAAATTTGTTGTGCATGATCTTTGGTTTGCTGACTCAAATCCTGGATATAAGTGTGCCCAATGTAACTGAGGCTACCTCTTTTTTTCGAGCCCATATTATCATGCATGATTTTTTGTTCACTCTCTGTTCCATCATCGTTGCAATTGACTCCGTTTTTTTTGCATGATCTTTGGTGCTACGTGACAGGTGCAGAGCAGCGACGTCGACAGCGACGACGAGTCCTTCCATACCAAGACTCGTCACGTCCTCAGGAGGCTGCAGTCCGGCCATTACGATGGCCCCTTTACTCGAGGCATTTACAAGTGCCCCTTCTGCAACAGGAAGCTCCGCGCCACCGACTTCAACTCCCTGGTGAACCATGCTGAATCCATTGGCAGATGTGGCGCTAGAGTTGGAAGGACCGTGAACGTGCATGCGTACATGGCCAAACACAAAGCACTTGGGATTCACCTGCGCAACCTCCAAGCGAGTCACACGCGCTACCTGGAGGCGTTGAACGTGCCCTCTTTGCACTCTCTGTATGTGACTGCTCTATCTGTAGAGCAGCTTAAATTCATGTAAAATGTAGCTTATGTTGGATCTATCGGTACTACTTTTGGATCTGTCCTGAATATATCTATGCTATGTTGGTTGCTGTATGCAGCTTATCCTATATTTTCTCTCTGGATTTGTGCCCTAGATTTCCTACCTGATTGGGTAAAAACGAAGGCATAAAGAAATGAATGGCGTTAAAAAACAGAAGGACAAGCTGCTCTAGATTTGCTACCAATTTGGGCAATCAAATATGAATGAGATCGAGCGAGAGAGAGGAAAAAGGTACATTGAAACTGCTAATCTGGGCGAAAGAGACAGAAACCACTCGTGCTCCCGTCCCGGACCCACACGGCTCCACACGCTACGGCCCCACAAACATGGTCTCGTCCTGTCCCACGCGGTCCCTTCCTACCAGCCCCACACGACGCGGTCCCACACGACGCGACCCCACAAACGACACGACCCCACTCATCAGCACGGAACGGTCAACTTAACGGATTCCTTCCGTCCGAGCTCCTTCTGCGGGTTCAGACAAGGGCTTGGGGAAAACTGAGGAAAAACTAAGGAGCTGGGGAAAACTGAGTACAACTAAGGACCCGAGGGCACGAAAATAGAAATCCCTAATATCTTTTATGGTCGAGCACCAGAAAAGAATGGCTTATTTCTGTTAGATCTCGATAGTAGTGATACGCATATACATAACATTGATGCTAAGCGAATTAAATTGAATGATAATTCTACTTATATGTGGCACTGTCGTCTTGGTCATATTGGAGTGAAACGCATGAAGAAACTCCATACTGATGGATTACTTGAATCACTTGACTTTGAGTCACTTGATAGATGCGAAGCATGTCTAATGGGTAAAATGACTAAGACTCCATTTTCTGGTATGATGGAGCGAGCTACTGACTTATTGGAAATCATACATACTGATGTGTGCGGACCAATGAGCGTAGCATCGCGCGGTGGTTATCGTTATGTTCTAACCTTCACAGATGATCTGAGTAGATATGGGTATATCTATTTCATGAAACATAAATCCGAAACTTTCGAGAAGTTTAAGGAATTTCAAAGTGAAGTAGAAAATCAACGTAACAAGAAGATTAAATTTCTACGATCTGATCGTGGAGGTGAATATCTGAGTTATGAGTTTGGCATGCATTTAAAGAAATGCGGAATACTTTCACAATTGACACCGCCGGGAACACCTCAACGAAACGGTGTGTCCGAACGTCGTAATCGAACTCTCTTAGATATGGTTCGTTCTATGATGTCTCTTACTGATTTGCCATTATCATTTTGGAGTTATGCATTAGAGACAGCCGCATTCACTTTAAATAGAGCACCATCAAAATCCGTAGAAATGACACCGTATGAATTATGGTTTAATAAGAAACCTAAGCTGTCGTTCCTTAAAGTTTGGGGTTGCGAAGCCTATGTAAAGAAGTTACAACCGGACAAGCTAGAATCCAAAGCGGAGAAATGCGTCTTCATAGGATACCCTAAGGAAACTATAGGGTACACTTTCTATCACAGATCCGAAGGCAAAATCTTTGTTGCTAAGAACGGAACCTTTCTTGAGAAAGAATTTCTCACTAAAGAAGTGACTGGAAGAAAAGTAGAACTCGATGAGATTGATGAATCTATACTCGTTGATCGAGTAGCGCGATCATCGGAAGTTGTACCTGTACCGCCTACATCGGCAACAGAGGAAGCTAATGATAATGATCATGAAACTTCGAACGAGGAAACTACTGAACCTCGCAGATCGACAAGGGAGCGTGCCACTCCTGATTGGTATGATCCTTGTCTAAATGTCATGATTGTGGATAACAATGATGAGGACCCTGCGACGTATGAAGAAGCGATGATGAGCCCAGATTCCAACAAATGGCAAGAAGCCATGAAATCCGAAATGGGATCCATGTATGATAACAAAGTATGGACTTTGGTAGACTTACCTGATAGCCGAAAGGCTGTCGAGAATAAATGGATCTTCAAGAGAAAAAACAGATGCTGATGGTAATATTACTGTCTATAAAGCTCGACTTGTCGCAAAGGGTTTCCGACAAATTCAAGGAGTTGACTACGATGAGACTTTCTCACTGTAGCGAAGCTGAAATCTGTGAGGATTTTGTTAGCAATAGCTGCATTTTTCGATTATGAGATTTGGCAGATGGATGTCAAAACGGCGTTCCTTAATGGAGACATTGAGGAAGAGTTGTATATGGTACAACCCAAAGGTTTTGTCGATCCTAAAAATGCTAACAAAGTATGCAAACTTCAGCGTTCAATCTATGGACTGAAGCAAGCATCGAGAAGTTGGAACCGACGCTTTGATAAGGTGATCAAAGACTTCGGGTTTATACAGTGTCATGGAGAGGCCTGTATTTACAAGAAAGTGAGTGGGAGCTCTGTAGCATTCCTGATATTATATGTAGATGACATATTATTGATCGGGAATGATACAGAACTATTAAGCAGTGTAAAAGGTTATTTGAATAATAGTTTTTCAATGAAAGACCTTGGTGAAGCATCGTATATATTAGGCATCAAGATTTATAGAGATAGATCAAGACGCCTAATAGGGCTATCACAGAGTACATATCTGGACAAGATTCTAAAGAAGTTTAGAATGGACGAAAGTAAGAAAGGGTTCTTACCTATGTTACCAGGCAAGGTCTTGAGTAAGACTCAAGGACCGGCTACGGCAGAAGAAAGAGAAAGGATGAGTAATATCCCCTATGCCTCGGCAGTAGGATCTATCATGTATGCCATGCTATGTACTAGACCGGATATAGCACATGCTGTTAGTTTGACTAGCAGATATCAAAGTGATCCAGGAATGGAACACTGGACAGCGGTCAAGAATATCCTGAAGTACTTGAAAAGAACTAAGGATATGTTTCTTTGTTATGGAGGTGACCAAGAGCTCGTTGTAAGCGGTTACACCGATGCAAGTTGGAACACTAATCCTGATGACTCTAAGTCACAGTCTGGGTACGTGTTTATATTGAATGGTGCTGCAGTAAGCTGGGCAAGCTCGAAGCAGTGCACGGTGGCGAAGTCTTCAACAGAATCAGAGTACATAGCGGCTTCAGAGGCTTCATCAGAAGCGGTATGGATGAAGAGGTTCATTGTAGAGCTCGGTGTGGTTCCTAGTGCATTGGACCCACTAGTCATATACTGTGACAACATGGGTGCCATCGCCAATGCACAAGAGCCAAGGTCACACAAGAGGCTGAAGCATATCAAGCTGCGTTACCACTCGATTCGCGAGTACATCGAAGATGGAGAAGTAAAGATTTGCAAAGTACACACTGATCTGAATGTAGCAGATCCGTTGACTAAAGCTCTCCCTAGGGCAAAGCATGACCAACACTAGAATGCCATGGGTGTTAGGTATATTACAATGTAATCTAGATTATTGACTCTAGTGCAAGTGGGAGACTGAAGGAGATATGCCCTAGAGGCAATAATAAAGTGGTTATTATTTATATATCTATGTTTATGATAAATGTTTATATGTCATGCTATAATTGTATTAAACCGAAACATTAGTACATGTGTGATATGTAGACAAACAAAGAGTCCCTAGTATGCCTCTTAACTAGCTTGTTGATTAATGGATGATTAGTTTCATAATCATGAACATTGGATGTTACTAATAACAAGGTTATATCATTGTATGAATGATGTCATGGACACACCCAATTAAGCGTAGCATAAGATCTCGTCATTAAGTTATTTGCTATAAGCTTTCGATACATAGTTACCTAGTCCTTATGACCATGAGATCATGTAAATCACTTATACCGGAAAGGTACTTTGATTACACCAAACGCCACTACGTAAATGGGTGGTTATAAAGGTGGGATTAAGTATCCGGAAAGTATGAGTTGAGGCATATGGATCAACAGTGGGACTTGTCCATCCCGATGACGGATAGATATACTCTGGGCCCTCTCGGTGGAATATCGTCTAATGTCTTGCAAGCATATGAATAAGTTCATAAGAGACCACATACCACGGTACGAGTAAAGAGTACTTGTCAGGAGACGAGGTTGAACAAGGTATAGAGTGATACCGAAGATCAAACCTCGGACAAGTAAAATATCGCGTGACAAAGGGAATTGGTATCGTATGTGAATGGTTCATTTGATCACTAAAGTCATCGTTGAATATGTGGGAGCCATTATGGATCTACAGATCCCGCTATTGGTTATTGGTCGGAGTGAGTACTCAACCATGTCCGCATAGTTCGCGAACCGTAGGGTGACACACTTAAAGTTGGATGTTGAAATGGTAGAACTTGAATATGGAATGGAGTTCGAATATTTGTTCGGAGTCCCGGATGAGATCCCGGACATCACGAGGAGTTCCGGAATGGTCCGGAGAATAAGATTCATATATAGGATGTCATTTTATGTGAATTAAAATGATCCGGAAGGTTCTATGGAAGGTTCTAGAAGGTTCTAGAAAAGTCCAGAAGAAACCACCAAGGAAGGTGGAGTCCCGGTGGGACTCCACCTCCATGGCCGGCCAACCCTAGAGGGGGAGGAGTCCCAAGTGGACTCCCCCTATGGGGCCGGCCACCCCCCCATATGGAAGGGGGGAATCCCACCCCAAGTGGGATTCCCACCTTGGGTAGGTTTCCCTATCATATGGAAGGTTTTGGGTTCGGGTCTTATTCGGAGACTTGTAGTCCAACACTTGGGGCTTCCACCTATATAATGAGGGGCCAAGGGGAGGGGGCCGGCCACCCCAAGACCACAACCTGGCCGCCCCCCCTTGAGTGGCCGGCCACCCCCTCCCAAACCCTAGCTGCCCCCCTCTCCTCCATAAGCTCCCGCACGCTTAGCGAAGCTCCGCCGGAGTTCTCCACCGCCACCGACACCACGCCGTCGTGCTGTCGGATTCAAGAAGAGCTACTACTTCCGCTGCCCGCTGGAACGGGAGGTGGACGTCGTCTTCATCAACAACCGAACGTGTGACCGAGTACGGAGATGTTGCCCGTTCGTGGCGCCGGTGATCAAGATCTTCTACGCGCTTTTGCAAGCGGCAAGTGAACGTCTACTGCAGCAACAAGAGCCTCATCTTGTAGGCTTTGGAATCTATTCAAGGGTGAGACTCGATAATCCCCTCGTTGCTACCGTCTTCTAGATTGCATCTTGGCTTGGATTGCGTGTTCGCGGTAGGAAATTTTTTGTTTTCTATGCAACGTTATCCTACAAAATTCTCTTGAGAAAGGGATTCTCATCTAGAATGGTCCACCACCTGATGCAAGTGGTGTCGGGGAGCCAAACGGACATTAATGTGAACAACGAGATTGTACCCTGCTCCGTGAACTCTCAGGGAGTCCAGCAAGGGGATCCTCTATCCCTGATCTTCTCTGACTTCATGGTCGACTCACTAGCGGCGGTGATTTTTTGAGCCAGTGAGGCAGGACACATCCCGAGGGTGATGTCCCACCTCATTCCGAGGGGAGTGACACACCAACAGTATGTAGATCATACCAAGATCCTAATTGAACCATGAGATGAGGGCATTGTAAATCTCAAACTTATTCTCTTATTCTTTGAGAACATGTAGGGATTAAGAATTAACTTTGCTAAAGTGGAGTCATGATAGTTGGGCCTACTAAACGAAAGCATATCCAGATTGCCAGCCTGCTTAATTGCAAGCTAGGGAATTTTATGATCTCCTAGTTGGGACTTCCGGTGAGTAGCAGAGCTTTACATGCCTCGGATTGGGACTTCCTCACTGGGCATGGAGTAGATCCATGGTAGGGGCTTTTCTTGGCTTCAACAGGAAGCTAGAACTAACTACGCATGCCTCTCTATCCTTCCAATGTTTGGCATGAGCCTATTCATGCTTTACGATAAGACCCATGCCATTTTTATAAGGTGCGGTCCCGTTTCTTTTGGGAAGGAGTAGGATAGAAAATAAAGTGCCATATGTTGATTGGGCAACATTATATAAATCGAAGGTGTGCAGGGATCTGAGGACCTTAATACCAAATACATGAACTGAATCAATTTATTTTTAGCAGTGATATGTCCAAAATTACATGATAATGGATACTCACGATCTAGCGATCACCTCTGCTTCCAAGCATATGCTATACTGGACATGTGGCAGGAGAACCAAATGTCTGGCTACTTGGACAACAATCTTCCTTTGATTTGCCGTGGCTTTGCCTTCGATCCGCACACGGCAACGGCTCTGGCAGCTATGAAGGCGATGACTGGGCCACCACAAACCGAAGAATAGTCACTCTAGAACAAAATAGATCAATAATAGTTCAAGCTAGTACTATCCATGTGCATTATCAAAGGGAAGACCAACATAACATTATAAGTGCTCATTGAAAAACAAGAGAAGGGTCGAAAGATTCTAGAAATAAGAACCAATTTCTGAGCATAGAAATTAGAAGGACACGTGGCATATCTTATTAGCTAATAATATAACATTCGTTGTAGCAAAACATCAAGACTAATGCACAGTGGTAAAAGACTACAATGCATGATGTAAATCATCAAACTAGGTAAAGGCAAGCTGAATTGTAATGTACCTTTGCATCTTGAGTGCTGCTAGGAATGATGTTGTGTACCATGGCCGATGGCGTAATTAGAAAGTTGCATTTGCAGCCAGAATGGAGATTGTAGCTTCAAAGTAAATAACTGAAGATATTGTGGGAGCCTGTCCCAGGATAACCTGTATTTGACAACATAAACTTACCAAAAAAAGACGAATAATCAAGAACCAGAAACATAGAATGATTTAAAATAAATGGTAGATGTGCAATAATAAGGAAAGTGACTAAAGGAAGTTGTAATGTCTCTAGGAAAAATGAGGCTGTTCATGACTTGCGATATCCAGCTGCGCGAAATGGTTCAAGAACTTTTGCTACAAGTGAAGCTGTATACTGTTGGCAAGCAAATTGCTGTTGGCAAAGGGAACGTCGGAGGGCATGGGAGCGGGTTTAGGCGTTTAGCGGTTTCAGGGGGAGCGGAACACCATAATTTAAGGAAGGCTAGCGACGGAATCCTGTGTGTTTGATGAGCGCGAACGGACGATTCAATTTTCCCCGAAATCCTCTCGTCTTCTGAGCTGCTACTGTTCACCGCCGCCGGCCGCTTCACCTCCCGGAACAAGATCTGTATATACCTTTTGGCCATTGTCTGCTACCATATGCAAACAACTAACAGAATTCATAGTACTCCTGACACGAAGGTACCTAGATTGATACTGCATCAATTGTAATTCTGCTTGCTGCTAATATATAAATGAGGTGAGAGCCGCGCCCTTGAGCATTGTCCCCCTAAAACCCTAGATAGATTGCTTCTGTTTACCAGCTCCACTTCCTGCCAGCATGGGCAAGCCCAAGGCCAAGAGACTCAAAGCGTCGCACCATTGTTAGAGATAGAATAGTTAGTTAGATAAAGCTAAGTTGTTTCTATCTTCATGTTCACGCCAAGCATCCGTAGATAAAGATGTTGTGCGGTTTTCCCCTCTCTCTATCTGTTGTAACAACAACTCTGTAAATCTCGCCGATGTTGGCCTATATATTAACACGGAACCGAGCCGAGTCCAAGGCATCGTTAACCAAGAATTATCACATGGTATCAGAGCTAGTCTTCCAAAAACACATCTAGAAACACGATGAGCTCCTCCTCCTCCACCTTCGGCATGAGCAGCCCGCTACCGACGCAGGGCACGTCGGAGAAGCTGACAAGGGAGAACTTCCTGCTGTGGGAGACGCAGGTCCTCCCTGCCATCAGAGGTGCCCGCCTGATGGGTTTCCTCGATGGGACAAACAAGGCGCCGTCAGAAACGACCTTCGACACCATCGACGGCAAACGCACCGAGGTGAGCAATCCAGATTATGAAAACTGGGTTCAAACTGATCAGCAGGTCCTTCATTACCTGCTGGCATCGCTGTCCAAGGAGATCCTCGTCTCATGCATTGGCATGAGGACAGCATCGACGGTCTGGCTGGCGATCAAGTCCATGTTCGCCGCCAAGTCCCGCACTCGCATCGCCAACCTGCGGGTGCAGCTCGCCAACACCAAGAAGGAGGGCAAAACTACGGCGCAATACTTCGCCGCGGTGAAGGCGATCACCGATGAGCTTGAAGCAGCAGGCCGCCCCATGGAAGAAGACGAGGTGGTGGAGTACCTCCTCGCCGGGCTTGACGACCCGTACAATCCCCTCTTCGCCGCCATCGGGGCAAACCCCGATCACAAGATCACCGTCGCCGAGCTCTACGCGCAGATCAGCTCCTACGACAACCACATGAATCTCCTCCTCAGCGGCGTCGACAATGATCCGAAGTCCTCTGCCAACTCTGCTGCACGCGGACGTGGCGGACGACGTGGCAGCCGTGGAAACTATCGCGGCGGCCGTGGCGGCGGTCGTGGCTATGCTCAAGGGCATGGCCAGGGACATCAACAAGGCGGCCGTGGAGGCGGTCGTCGTGGCGGCAGCAACAAAGGCAGCGGCAAGGACCGTGACGTCGTCTGCCAGATCTGTGGCAAATCGGGCCACCCTGCATATAGGTGATGGCACCGATACTCTGAAGATGAAGAGGAGGAAGAAGAAAGAGGTGCAAACGCCGCCTCCTACGGTGTGGATACCAACTGGTACTCTGACACCGGGGCCACAGATCACATCACCGGTGAGCTCGAGAAGCTCACCATGAAAGAGAAATACAATGGCCGTGAGAAGATCCATGCGGCCAATGGGACAGGTATGGACATTAGTCATGTTGGTCATGCATTTGTTAACTCCCCATCCAAACAACTTCACCTTCGAAATGTCCTCCATGTTCCAAGTGCTACAAAAAATCTTGTTTCCATTCATCGCCTAACATTAGATAATAATGTCTATGTTGAATTTCACCCTTGGTACTTTTATGTGAAGGATCTGGAAACGAAGAAGGTACTTCTTAAAGGTAGATGCTACAGAGGCCTCTATCCGTTGGTGTCATCATCATCATCAAGAAATAAACAAGTTCTTAGCGCCACCAAGCCTTCAGCTACACGGTGGCACGATCGATTAGGTCATCCTTCCTTCAAAATCGTTCATCGAATTCTTAGGAAATTTGAGCTTCCCCATTCAAAAGAATCTAGGTGTGAGTTTGTGTGTGATTCATGTCAAAGAGCAAAAAGTCATCAACTTCCCTATACAAGATCTACTAGTATGTCCACTAAGCCACTAGAGTTAGTGTTCTCAGATGTTTGGGGACCTGCTCCCACCTCTATTGGTCGTTTTTCATACTATGTAAGCTTTATTGATGACTTTAGTAAATTTTCATGGATCTATCTCATCAAGAAAAAATCTGAAGTCTTTCAAGTTTTTCAGAATTTTCAAACTCTTGTTGAACGAAAATTTGATAGTAAAATCATTGCCATCCAAACAGATTGGGGAGGTGAATATGAAAAACTACACCCCTTTTTCACAAAAATGGGTATATCCCATCATGTGTCTTGCCCTCATGCCCATTAACAAAATGGGTCAGCAGAACGCAAGCATCGCCACATTGTCGAGGTGGGCTTAGCACTGCTTGCAAACGCATCCATGCCATTAAAATTCTGGGATGAAGCTTTTTTGACCGCCACATACTTAATCAACATGCTTCCATCGTCGGTCATTGACAATGAAATACCTATGACACGTCTCCTCCATGAATCTCTTGATTTTTCATCTCTACGTGTTTTTGGTTGTGCCTGTTGGCCCAACCTTCGACCATACAACAAGCGAAAGTTAGCATTCCGTTCCAAACAATGCGTCTTTCTTGGCTACAGTCATATGCACAAAGGTGTCAAATGCCTTGATGTGTCCACTGGCCGTGTCTATGTGTCACGAGACGTTGTCTTTGATGAAACAGTATTTCCCTTTGCCAAGCTTCATCCCAATGCTGGTGCTCTCCTCCGGCGAGAAATTCTTCTCCTTCCTTCCTCCCTCCAAAATCCATCGGAATTAGATCAAGGGGAGGAACAATGCATTGATCTAACACCTAATGCTCCTACTGTTATTTTGCCTCATAATGTTCCCCAGGTGCATGAACTAGATGGAGAAGAAAATCTCATACAAAACGGTGGTCAAAATCAGCCAAACGGCGATGCTCCAGATGTGCCGCTAGACGACATGCCTGGCGCGGAATTCAATGCAGATACGCCTGAGATCCTGGAAGAATCACCCTCGGGATCCAGTTCTGCGTCGCCATCCGGTCGCGCGTCAGAAGATGCTCGCGGGCCCAGCAGCAGCCAACGAACGGACGCCACATCACCTGGCTCCTCCGCGTCCGAAAGGGCAGGCAGCTCTCCTGCTGCCACGTCCAGTGAAACAGGCCGACCAGCGACAGCGCGTGGGCCTCCTGCTGCCGCATCTGCTCGTGGGCTCCCGACCAGGTGGAGAACTGCCAGGCCAGGTGGGCCAATTGAAGCAGCTCCCGCGCGCGGGAATTCCTCACGCGACGCGGATCCTCGACAACGCCAGGGGACAGCCACAGCTCCGGGATCCTCCGCGTCAGGCTCATCTGTGGTACCTGTGCACCGCACCAGATCCACAACAGGAAACAGAAGGCCAAAAACCTACACCGATGGGACGGTTCGGTATGGTCTTTCCACTTTTTCTAATGAACCTGAAACCTTGCAAATGGCATTAGAAAATCCTGATTGGAAACATGCTATGAATGATGAGTACAAAGCATTAGTTGAAAATAAAACTTGGCACTTAGTTCCATACAAAAAGGGCATAAATTTAATAGATTGTAAATGGGTATATAGAATTAAAAGAAAAGCTGATGGAACCATTGATAGGTATAAAGCTAGACTAGTAGCAAAAGGTTTTAAACAACGCTATGGCATAGATTATGAGGACACTTTTAGTCCAGTTGTTAAAGCTGCTACTATAAGACTTGTTCTAGCTGTTTCAGTTTCAAAAGGTTGGAGCTTAAGGCAACTAGATGTGAAGAACGCGTTTCTCCATGGTGTTCTGGAAGAAGAAGTATATATGAGACAGCCACCTGGTTATGAAGATCCACATGCACCTTATCATGTGTGCAAATTGGATAAATCTCTATATGGACTCAAGCAAGCACCTAGAGCATGGTTTGCAAAGCTGAGCTCAAAACTCCAAGAACTTGATTTTTCACCATCCAAAGCTGATACTTCATTGTTTATTTACAACAAGTCAGGTATCACCATTTTTGTGCTAGTATATGTTGATGACATAATTGTCACCAGTTCATCAACCCGAGCTATTTCTGCATTGCTTCAAGATTTGAGGAAGGCTTTTGCACTTAAGGACTTAGGTGATCTGCATTATTTTTTGGGAATTGAAGTCAAGAAATTAAGAGATGGTATAACTCTAACCCAAGAAAAATATGCTATGGATTTGTTGACTAGAGTTGGTATGAAGGATTCGAAAATAGCACCAACGCCCTTGTCTTCCTCAGAAAAATTATCAGCTATGGAGGGAGATCCACTTGGTCCAGATGATAGTACAAGATATAGGAGCATTGTTGGTGCTCTTCAATACTTAACTCTTACACGACCAGATATTGCCTTTTCAGTAAATAAGGTATGCCAGTATTTACATTCGCCTACCATGTGCATTGGACTGCAGTGAAAAGAATACTCAGGTATATCAAAGGTACTGTAAGTCTTGGGTTAAGTTTTAAGAGATCCTTCTCTACATTAGTAAGTGCCTTCTCAGATGCTGATTGGGCAGGCTGTGTTGATGATAGAAGATCAACAGGAGGATTTGCAGTATTTTTTGGACCTAATCTAATTTCTTGGAGTGCTAGAAAACAGGCAACAGTCTCAAGGTCAAGCACTGAGGCTGAATACAAAGCATTAGCAAATGCTACTGCAGAGGTTATTTGGTTAGAATCATTATTGAAGGAACTTGGTGTTCATAGAAAGAAAATTTCATGTTTATGGTGTGACAACATGGGAGCAACATACCTCTCAGCCAATCCTATTTTTCATGCAAGGACAAAACATATAGAAATAGATTTTCATTTTGTAAGGGAAAGAGTAGCAAAGAAATTGCTCGAGATCAGATTTATCCCTTCTCAAGACCAGGTGGCAGATGGATTCACAAAGGCTCTACCAACACGGCAGTTTGAAGCTTTTAAATACAATCTCAACCTTAGGAAAGGTTGTGATCGAGGAGGGGTGTTAGAGATAGAATAGTTAGTTAGATAAAGCTAAGTTGTTTCTATCTTCATGTTCAAGCCAAGCATCTGTAGATAAAGATGTTGTGCGGTTTTCCCCTCTCTCTATCTGTTGTAACAACAACTCTGTAAATCTCGCCGATGTTGGCCTATATATTAACACGGAACCGAGCCGAGTCCAAGGCATCGTTAACCAAGAATTATCACAACCATGACTCAGAGGATGCCGCGAGCGGCGCCGCAGCCAGCGCCATCGCTGAATCCTACAACGAACAGATACGTCCGCTCCTGGACGCTGTGGACCGCCTCCGCCACCTCAAGGTCACGCAGGAGGGCATCCAGCTTCCGACCATCGTCGTCGTCGGCGACCAGTCTAGCGGCAAGTCGAGCGTGCTGGAGTCGCTTGCCGGCATCAGCCTCCCTCGCGGCCAGGGCATTTGCACCCGAGTGCCGCTCGTCATGCGGCTTAAGGACGACCTTTCCGCGGAGGGCTCGCAGCCCGTGCTGCAGCTTGAGTACGGCAGCGGCCGCGTCGTCACCACCTCGGAGGCCAAGGTCGCCGACGCCATCGACGAGGCAACCGCCGAGATCGCCGGGTCTGGCAAGGGCATCTCTGACGCCCCAATCACCCTCGTCGTGCGGAAGCGCGGAGTGCCGGATCTCACCCTCGTCGACCTGCCCGGCATCACGCGCGTGCCCGTCAAGGGGCAGCCCGACGACATCTACGACCAGGTATCCAGGATCATCCAGGAGTACATCGTGCCCAAGGAGAGCATCATCCTGAACGTGCTCTCCGCCACCGTCGACTTCCCGACGTGCGAGTCCATTAGGATGTCCCAGCAGGTGGACCGCAACGGCGAGCGCACGCTTGCCGTCGTCACCAAGTCCGACAGGGCCCCCGAGGGCCTGCTCGACAAGGTCACCATGGACGACGTCAACATCGGCCTCGGGTACGTCTGCGTCCGCAACCGCGTCGGCGACGAGACGTACGACCAGGCGCGCGCCGAGGAGGAGCGGCTGTTCAAGAAGCACCCGCTCCTGTCCAAGATCGACAAGTCCATGGTGGGCATCCCCGTGCTGGCGCAGCGGCTCATGCAGATCTAGGCGGCCATCATCGCCAAGTGCCTCCCCGACATCGTCAAGCAGATAAACGACCGCCTCAGCCGCAGCAGCGGCGAGCTCGAGCAGATGCCACCCGATCTCAACAACGTCGCCGACGCGGTGCGAGCCTTCTTCCACATCGTCAAGCGGGCGTGCACGTCCCTGGAGAAGATACTCGTGAGGGGCGAGTTCGATGAGTACCCCGACGACCGCCACTTCCACGGCACAGCGCGTATCGCTGAGATGCTCAACGCTTACGCGAAGAAGCTGCCGGCGGAGTGCCCGCGGCGCGGCGGCGACCTGTTCCTGATGGAGGAGGTGCACGTCCTGGAGGAGACAACGGGCATCAAGCTCCCCGACTTCCTCCCAAGGTCGGCCTTCCTCGTCATGCTCAAGAAAAAGGTGGAGACCGTCGTGCAGATGCCGCACGACCTCGTCCGCGAGGTCTGGGACTACGTCGAGGACCTGACGGTGAAGGTACTGCTGCATCACTTGGAGGACTTCCCACAGGTGCAGCCGTCGTGCCGCCGAGCCGTGCAGAGCCTCATGGACAAGGCACGAGCGCAGTCGGCGCGGCACGTCAAGGAGCTGATCGAGATGGAGCTGGTGGCCGACTACACATCCAACCCCGACTACACCAAGACGTGGTCCGAGCTCATGGAGGGCCACGGCAAGTTCATGGAGGCCGTCAAGGACCACTCGCAGCCCTCTTCCCTCACACTGAAGGGCTTTGGGAGGGTGGAGGTGGCGCACATGAGGATACACGACGACCTGGCCGGGCAGGCGTTCGACCTACGGGCTCGCCTGGCCGCGTACTGGAGGAGCATCGTGCTCCGCCTCGTGGATGGGCTGGCGCTGCACGTCCTCCGCGGCGTCAAGCGTCTGGTTGCTTAGTTAACTTAATTGTTTTTTTGGACTTTATTTTGCCAGCTAACTATATCTTAAGTTTCTTAACACATTTTTAGCTAATTCTTACACATTGCTCTTCTTTTTGGCTGCGGTGGGAAGTTATATAAGTTGTTGCTCTTTCAGGGATTTCTAGAATACGACTTTCTCGGGGATTTCAGTCTAACTACTGATCATTACATAGAAGAGAAAAGATTAAGTTATCACTTTAGACATAAACCCTACGTTTATTGTCTCTGAAGAAAAATCATAACAGTCCCACCACTATTTTCCTGTTTCCAGTTGTGAGCTTTCAAAAAAAGAATCTATGTGCTGCTTTAGGTCATGCTTCTAGAAATTTATTATCCATGCCTGCTGTTTAACGTTGTTTCTAAGTGGTTGATGTAGGTCATTCATAGTTAGTTCAACATGTGATCAGGTTAGCTACTTCTTTCTCTAAATTTGAGAGGACAGAGGGCAATCAGCCAAAGAGGCGCAACTGCAGTTTCAGGGCTCGAAAGGCAGAGATGTATAGATGTTTTTCTAACTAACCTCCTTCAGTGTGTAATCTGTTTGAGAATAAAAGATTGAATCCAAAAAGGTGATTCTATTGATTGATTGTTGGGCTATATATAGCCCCTGTACAGGCGCCTCAATGGCGGTTTACAAGGTAGTGTCTGTTGTGAACAGACGTGATTGGCGTTTGGACAACGCTACATGTTAACTGCAAGGTAGTTAGCTTAATGACAAAGCTAACTGCTTGTTAGCTTAACTCTAACGCTAAGTAAACTCTAACACTCCCCCTTGGACAACGCCAATTCTTGAAAATGTCTTGTGTTATCTTCAGAAATCTTCTTGTGTGATCTTGAGAGTGTTCTTCTATAACCTTGAGTATGTCCTTATAAATTCCTGAGATTCTCCCCCAAAAACCCTATGGGAAAAATATAAGGAGAATAGTATTTGATATGTTGTTAAAACTCCTTTAAACCCTTTGGGAAAAATAAGGAGAAAATTATACAACATATAAAGATTGTTGTCTCCTTGAGAACTCATATGAGAAAACCTTAGAGAAGGGAAAAACCTCACGAATGAGTTTGGAGAATAATAAATATGCCTTTTGTACTTCCTTTAAAAACCCCAGTGGGGAAAATAGGAGGTACGGCATATATCTTGTGTAAATATTGCAAAGAGTGCAATATGATGTGCCACGGAAAACTTCTTTAAAACCCAATGGGAAAAATATAAGGAGAAAACAATGTGGCATATCTTAACACTTGTATTTATATCGTCTCATTAAAAACCTTTTGTGAGAAACCATTAGGGAAAACTCATTAATGGAAAAAGAGTACAATATATATGATCTAATGATCATCAACGAGTTATAATTTGGGAGTTTTACTCCCTGGACTTTGCAAGACTATGATATGTTTGCAAAGTGTTTATCTCCCTAGTTTGAAAAATATTAATTTAACCCTTATGCATTTGAGCAATACAAGTGGTATTATCTGATAGATAATGGTGGGTGATTCGGTTGAATCTTAACCACATGATCTTGAATGTGGTCAATCATTTATATGAAGCTGGTAGAGTCTATTTTGTATTCTTATTTTAGAAGACTCTTTCATTGAATTCAGTCTATGATATGGCATTTTCGGGATCGGGTAATTGTAGCCAACGTAGATTACACGATGGTCAAATCTTGATATTCCTAAGGGAATTAATCAAGATCGTTTGAGCCTTAAATATATCGGAAGATATTACTTACACAAATCTTTTAGTTGGGGCTTGCACTTTAAATATGTTGACAACAAAATATTCGCATTCATGATGTAGTATGTATTGATATATGGAACAAGAGGTCCAATATCACTTCATCACTACTATAATGTATGAATGAATTTGTATCCCCGTTAGGGACAGTGTGACCTTATGTATCTTTGATTTGATTTATTCATATTTAATTTCTCCAAAATTTTATGGACATGTAAAAACTGATAGATATGTATTCCGAAGGAATATACTCAAGTTATAAACTTGGTTGATACTTGGTTCAAACCAAATCTCCGTCTTGATATGATTGCAAGGACTTGTCATGTATATTATAAACTTTGATGATAAAAGTATTAATATATACAAAGGTCATGTAGAATCCAATTAGGGATTTTGTCTATGACTACATATAAGCAATCATTATTGTACGAGGAATCCTTTATAAGAAGGAGCTCTTATAGTCAATTGAACCACATGATTTGTGTTTGACTATTTTAAGTCATAGAGTGACTTTGTATTATTACACATATGTTGCGATTTAATTTTGGATTTGGATTATAAGTCTTAAGGACTTTAATATAGATATTCAAATTGAGTGATACATATGATTATGTAATCACTACATCCATCAGCTGAATTGATAGTTTATTTATAACTGCCAATAATATTAGTATCGAAACGTAATTTCACTTATACCAATAAGGTATGTTACATCATATATAATTGATGCCGGGTCTCTGCGTGAACCCTTGTGCTACAAGCCTCGCTTTTCACCACCTCATTGTTTTTTTTAACAAAAGGTCATTTGTCTTCCAGAGGGAAGGTGCTTATGAGGAGTAGGTATTTCGATGGTAAATATCTCTCTTGCTGAGCGAGTGCTATTCTTATTCAATTGCCTCCTTCTAGTTGAACCAACATATGAGTGCATTAGGCACTCTGCCATGGACTTTGGTTCAGGGCCCTAAAGGTTTCAGCAATTTAAGAATAAATATTTGTCGACAAAATGTAGTCTTTGTTGTATGATTCCGTTGAATCGATAAGATTTGTGGAAATGTGATTAAAATATTTGAACTCCTCGTGATTTCCCATAACAATGGAGTCAAGGTGTTTCGATGTCCCAACACTTAAATAATTATGTGCACATTGTGTTGGGATTGGATGATGAGCATCCACTATGTGTTATTCAACTTGAGGTTGAACTACATTTACTTGTTGAGGATATAATTTCCTCTGTTCCGCGGAAGCATGTGCGAATTTATATCTTATGTGGCCAATTTTCTCCCCCTTTTGCTCTCATTTCGGAGGCAAGTGGTTACATTAGGTACCTTCACTCTTTTGGCACATTGGTTGCATGCGTAATATAATTTTGTGACATATTTGTCACGAGTAAATGTATGTGGCAGATTTGCAATGTGTTGCAAATTTATGACTGAACTTATCGTTCAGATTTTCAAGTACGTGAATATAAGGACTGAGAGTCTATGACATTTATTATTTATTTATCGGCCTTCTTTGTGGTACTAATCTCCCCCTAATGCCGAAAAATGCCGTTATTGCAAATGCAATCAACGTACGGGCTATCAATAACTCCCTTGTTAGGGTCTTGAGGTATTTGACGGATAAGTAATTATACCTCAATTATCTATCACATAGATACCAAATTGATGTGAGTGCCCATGATGTACGTTGGGGTGGTGATAACGGTATATAACCGAATTATCGCAGATGAGAAATACTTGTTTGATTTCCACGTACTTACTGCTAGGGGAAGCAGTATGATAAGCAGTTGTTGTGATCTGGATCAGATCTACGGCGTGTAAGACCACATGTGTCCAACAATATGTTGGCATGTTAAAAATTTGTCAGAGTGGTCATTTAATTAGTTTGATTCTTTTGATAAAGAATTTAGATACACAATTCTGGGTATGTACAAGAGGTACTTAGTAAAATCACAAATGCTTGTGAAAATGATAATTGTATTGGTTTAACCAATATGTTATTGATATTTTGCTCCTAATTTGATAATTTGGGCAATTAATTTAGTAAAATCATGGGTTTATGGAGATTAGAGAGCCACATAAGACCATCCATTAGAATGTCTATGAATACCATGAAATAATTATATGACCCAGATAGTTGTGAATAGTCCACATGTATCTTCGTGAATAAGTTCAAGAAATTTTAGCGGAGTGTGAGAGACTTATTAAAAAAACAAATTCTCATGACACATTAGGTGCTCATAAAATATGATGATTCGAGAATTTTGCAACTTTTGTGTTGTGACCAACAAAATTTTCGCTAATTTGTTTTTCCGCATTATCCCCATAATGGGTGACCAAGGGGATTATGAAAAATCTTGGATTTATCAAGATAAAAAAAATAGTTTGTACGCAACAAAGTTTAGTTTGAATTTAGTTCATACATTAAAATTTCATGTATGAGAAACATGATATTAATGGACAACATACCACATATGGTAGCATAAATATGGGCTTATGGGGATAGGTATGAGACTAAACAAGGTCTCCAAAATGTCATGGGAATTTCATTCCACAAGAAAACTATTATTGCAAAGGAGTGTATCTCCAACCGGACTAGGCTTATGTTTTCTTCATGATGAAGATTATAAGTACAATCCGTAACAAGATTATAGTACGGTGTTTCTTGAAGTGAGCTTCAAAATTACCCCGTTTAACTCGTAGATGATCAAATTGTGGAATAACCCTACCAAAAAAAAGGCTTGGGAATCAGGATTTCATATGTATAATGATTCATACAATAACATCTTTGATAAACTTGAGAGTTATCTTATCCCTTTGATAGGTTCACTATGTTTCTGCTTGTCATTTTACCTCCACTTTACATTGATTTCTCATAGTTCTTTTCAATACCATTGAGATTCTTAGTATTATGAGTAATAGTTGAATTTCAGGTAGTGCTATATATCACCCGTAGGGTGTATCTAATGATTCTTTATAAGAAGACATCATATAGCCTAATCACAAAATATAAACTTGGAGCTGATTTGATAGATCGACAACCGAACTGAATAACTACAATGGGCTAGAAATCCCCAAAAGTTAATGAGAACCTATTGACATTGTGTTTATACAACAAAATCTCCTTGGTGGAGATTTTAGAGAGGAATAGATATTTATCCATTTATCTTAGCTAATGTGAGTTTAGTGAATTCCATTGATGGAGATTCTAGTCCTGCATGAGATGATCATGCAAATCATTTACTATGATAGCAAATAATTTTATGAAAATGCTTCAATTGAGCATATTAATGATCGTGGTAATTCCTTAATGACCATGGAGTAGACATTCAATATTGAGATATTAAATGATACTTCTATCAATGCTTTGGACTTCTTACCCAAAGTGATGGGAGATGTTAAATTCATTACCAAAACATATATATGTATTTTGATATTGGTTATTTATGGTGAATACAATTATCACCATATAGTGGAGAACCTATAGTAGTTTTGTGAGAAACTCAATCAGTGTCATGTATGATGGATTTTGTCTTGATAGATGTAAGACACGACAATAGTACTATGATGTAGGTTTCATAATTTTATGTAATACCAATGTAAAATGAAGCATGTAGTGATCATGCCGGAATTCAATTTTACTTTGATAGCAAAATTTTCTTTGGTAAACAACAAGTATGCTCTAGAGGAACAATTGAATGTTAAGCTAGTGCTTCCATGCCATATGTGTCTGTTGATCTCAAATTCATATTTATGGAGTACATATCTCGGTAGTAGGAATCAAATTCCAACATGTCAGTAGACATCTTATCCTACTACCTTGTGTTATACTCTAACAAATAATTGAAAATCCGCAATTTTCACAATCAATGTCATTATCTTGTGATTCACAACAAAATTTAAGATAATCACATATTATGTTGGCAATTTCATCTCAAATTTTAATGAGATATTTGCATGTCATTTTTTTTTTCAATTGCAAATAAAGCTTTAACCAGAATTACATGTTACAAAGAATGCTAAAGGCAAATATGTAACATGACTTACTGAGAAATATAGTATGGGATGCATGACAAGTATATATACTTGTGCATGAAGACGTGATGACCTCATATGGTAATTTTACATGATGTAAAATTGTGCATCCTTATTATTTCTTATGCAAATTTTTTTTTTTAAAAAAATACCCTGACCTTCTGCTGTGAATATTTTCTCTAAAGAAAAAAAATTGATTTAAAATGAAAATAACAATAACCATGTGCTATGAATATCAAGTCTGGAGACTCGGTAGCTATGTCTAACGAGTCTGATGGCTCATTTAAAAACGCAGTATGGAAGGGGCTAAATTGCAATACAACAAAGAGATAAGAATCCCTATCTTCCTGTCTACGGAGTAGATACGAATCGATGGATTTGTATCACTTTCAATCAACTTCGCTCGCCCAGATTACCGTCGTGTGGTCGATTGAGGAGAAGAAGAGCGACGGGCAGACTCCGTCAGGTCGATTTGTCTCGCCGCCTGGAGGACGGCGGCGCGTCGCGTCGCCAGAGGCCGTCGTCGGCGTGGCTGGTGGCCGGATCACGTGGGGCGCCGCCGCGACGCCGGGAGCCACGCGTAAAGTCGCAACCGCAGGGGCCGTCGTCGGTCGTCACCTTCGCCGCGCCTAGGCAACCACGCCACCGCGAGGAGCCGGCCGAGGGCCACTGCCGTCTCAGGAGGACTGGCACCGGGGCCGGCGTCGCCTCTGCGCTCGTGGGGGCAGGATCGAGGGCTGCTGCCGCGGGCGCGGGACGCCGCGAGGGCCTACGTCGGTGCGAGCCGAGGCAGGGCCGGTGATGAGGACGCCGGCGGAGACGGTTAAGCTTCGTCGCCGGTATTTCTTTCGTTCCTATTCTCAATCTAGCGTGTTGCTCTCGGTAGAGTCAGTGCTGATAACGTGTTTGAGAATAAAAGATTTAATCTAAAAAGGTGATTCTATTGATTGATTGTTGGGCTATATATAGCCCCTGTACAGGCGTCTCAATGGGTAGTGTCTGTTGTGAACAGACGTGATTGGCGTTTGGACAACGCTACATGTTAACTGCAAGGTAGTTAGCTTAATGACAAAGCTAACTGCTTGTTAGCTTAACTCTAACGCTAAGTAAACTATAAGAAGTCGTTTGGAAGCCAGGTTTTTATTTCATTTGTAGCATTTTGAAATGAATACATGTATTCATTTCATTTACATTGTAATTCCAGAAATGGACACTTGTTTGGTTGCCACAAGAATTGTAAATGACAGTAGAATTCAATATTGAATTTTTTTGGTTGCCACAGGAATTGTGAATGACAGGTTTCAGCTCGGAATTGTGATTACACATGGCATCATTTTGCTGGATTTCCCAAATGAAATGATGACCCAATTCTGTGGCAACCAAACAGCCCACCTATGAAATTTTAAAATGAATTCCAGGATTTCAGGCTCAAATGATGGATACCAAACGACCTCTAACATAATCATTGCAATACTTCTGTGGCTACTTAGTTAATTTTAAATATAAAATATTTAGATTATGTTATTTCCTTCAATAGTACCACTTATGACTTAACTATTTCCAATTGTTGTGAGCTACTACTCGGCTAAAAAATAAGTATGGCAAGTTAAACAAGATGCATTTTAGACGCATTTTTGACGTGGATACATCCATATCAAATAAAGTTGCGAGATTTGTTTTAAAATGGAGGGACTACACGGCGACATGCAACTATTCTCTATTTTGTGGGCTACAAGGTAATCATATCCAAATAATAGCTACATACTATATTTGGGCTTGCGCCGTTTGTGTAGTGTAGTTCAACACTTTCCAGTAGAATTTTTCAAAGGGTTGTACCTTAAACATTATAGATTTATTAATTTAGAAGAAAAATTGCCCTATGTTTTCGCAGCAAAGCGTGGGATACCATCTAATGGGCTTCAGTTCGCTGGACCAATCTGAATAAATAAAGTATAGGCTAGTTAATTGTGTACTAATCTCCAGCCATTAGCGGGCATACACTAGCCCCTGCTCGACCATTGTTTTGTTGTTTTTTCGATAAAGGGAATATATTAATATCCAAAGGTACTAATTACACCCAGCCTCTGCAACAACGCACCACCCTAATGGCACTACGGATGCACACAACCAAAAAATAGAAAAAAAAAACTAAGAAACAAAAGTCCCGCTAGAGTATCTCGAGCCTAAAAATAGTAATACATCCACCACCAAGACAACATCTGAAATATAGACTCTCAAAAAACGACGCCTTCAAGAAGAGAACAATGCTCTAACACCGTCGTCGTCCGATCAAAGATCTTAGGTTTTCACCCTGAAGATAGTCCCCGCTCTCAAAACAATGCCTCCAATAAGGTCATTGCGAGGCACAACGAGTTAAGGCCAGACCTTGGGTTTTCACCTTGAAAGGTAGGACTCTGAACTTCACCTGTGTTGTCGCCCCAACTTTCATACCGCTGCTGTGAAGCCTGGAACACCAAGAAAGTCCCTCAACAGCTCGTAGACTTGAACCTCCCTTAGCTAGTCCTCCCATCCGGCCTTCATGAAATTCTCTTCTTCCGACTTTCATCATGGATCCATAGTCACTTGATGTCAACACAGAAAAAGAGCTTTGCGTCGCTCCCTCCAGAACTGATGTGGGAGGACCCGGTCGATCCTCCTTGGTTGATGCCCGATCTTTCACAGCGAGAACCTAGGGTAGTAAATCCTCCCAACAACGTGATGAACGCAGCCTGGAGAAGAGGGAACGAATCCAGCAAGCAGCGGATCGATGAATCGATACGCCTCAAACCTGAGCTAGACAATCCTTGATGAACACAAAAACCTTCGCAGCGGATAATATAGATAAACGGCAGCGCTGTACCCCTAGAGGGATGATACACGTGAACACACGCAACTAGGTATAACCTATCTTTTAGACTAAACTTGAACTCCCCTAAACCCTAGCCGTGCCATCTCCTTATATGAGAGGGAGAGGTGGCCGGCCGGCACCCTTATTGGGCCTAACCTAGTTCGACTTGGACAGGCCCAAGTCAAACAGACTCTATTGAAACCCTAGATGGCCCATAGCATGACCTGGCTACATTATTATCTCCTAATAACAAGATTATAACAAACTACTGGCATATCAATGGCTGTCCTAGAGTACCAGGCTCGGATATCCATATCATCTCTCCCCTTCTTCAAGAAGCGTTGTCCCCAACGCGTGAGGGTCTTCTGGAAAAAGGTGACGTGATATGAATATGACACGTCCTCGCCGTCTTCAAGTCTTGCTTGTCATCCACACCACATCCTCCCTCGCGGCCTTCTTGACTTGATACAACACTTGGCGCCTCCTTTCTTCTCCACATGAGCTTGGACTTTGGCGCCAATTCCTTCTTCTTGCGAGGTTTTGATGGACCCTTGTGTCACTGCACATGACCCTGTGATAACGCGTGAAGCACACGTCCGTTGGGAACCCCAAGAGGAAGGTGTGATGCGTACAGCAGCAAGTTTTCCCTCAGTAAGAAACCAAGGTTATCGAACCAGTAGGAGATGAAGGCCACGTGAAGGTTGTTGGTGAAGGAGTGTAGTACGGCGCAACACCAGGGATTCCGGCGCCAACGTGGAACCTGCACAACACAATCAAAATACTTTGCCCCAACTTAACAGTGAGGTTGTCAATCTCACCGGCTTGCTGTAAACAAAGGATTAAACGTATGGTGTGGAGAATGATGTTTGTTTGCAAAGAATAGCAGAGAACAATGATTGCAGTAGATTATATTTCAGATGTAAAAGAATGGACCGGGGTCCACAGTTCACTAATGGTGTCTCTCCAATAAGAAATAGCATGTTGGGTGAACAAATTACAGTTGGGCAATTGACAAATAGAGAGGGCATAACAATGCACATACATATCATGATGACTAATATGAGTTTTACTTAGGGCATTACGACAAATAACATAGACCGCTATCCAGCATGCATCTATGCCTAAAAATTCCACCTTCGGGTTAGCATCCGCACCCCTTCCAGTATTAAGTTGCAAACAACAGATAATTGCATTAAGTATGGTGCGTAATGTAATCAACACAAATATCCTTAGACAAAGCATTGATGTTTTATCCCTAGTGGCAACAGCACATCCACAACCTTAGAACTTTCTATCACTGTCCCAGATTCAATGGAGGAATGAACCCACTATCGAGCATAAATACCCCCTCTTGGAGTCAGAAGTATCAACTTGGCCAGAGCCTCTACTAGCAACGGAGAGCATGCAAGATCATAAACAACATATATATGATAGATTGATAATCAACTTGACATAGTATTCCATATTCATCGGATCCCAACAAACACAACATATAGCATTACAAATAGATGATCTTGATCATGATAGGCAGCTCAGAAGATCTAACATGATAGCACAAGAGGAGAAGACAACCATCTAGCTACTGCTATGGACCCATAGTCCAAGGATGAACTACTCATGTATCAGTCCGGAGGCGATCATGGTGATGTAGAGTCCTCCGGGTGATGATTCCCCTCTCCGGAAGGGTGCCGGAGGCGATCTCCTGAATCCCCCGAGATGGGATTGGCGGCGGCGGCATCTCAGTATGTTTTCTCGTATCGTGGCTCTCGGTAATAGGGTTTTCGCGACGGAGGGAATAAATAGGCGGAAGGGCAGAGTCGGGAGAGGCACGAGGCCCCCACCCCACAGGCCGGCGCGGCCAGGGGCCCCACCGCGCCGCCCTAGGGTGTGGGCGCCTCGCGTCCCCTCTTCATCTCCCCTTCGAACTTCTGGAAGGCCCCGTGCAAAATAAGACCGTGGGCTTTTGTTTCGTCCAACTCCGAGAATATTTCCTGTGTAGGATTTCTGAAACCAAAAACAGCAGAAAACAGGAACTGGCGCTTCGGCATCTTGTTAATAGGTTAGTGCCGGAAAATGCGTATAAATGATATAAAGTGTATATAAAACATGTGAGTATTGTCATAAAACTAGCATGGAACATAACAAATTATAGTTACGTTTGAGACGTATCACCCTACACAAGATGTGTAATTCCTGGGCCACATAGATGTCTCACACGTCCATCCTTGCTTCGATGCATCCGCGGTGTCATGGAAAACTGGACTGCAGTACTCCTAGCACGGTAGTGCCGCTGCCCACTATCTCCACTGACGTGTTCGCCTCCCACTCCTCCCACACGCATCTGCGCCACATGTACTGAAGTATCATCAGCACAAATATCATCAGTCTGTATACTGGCATCAACACAAACTGGAACTGTAGCACATGCTGCAACATCCATATCAACAACAAGTGTAGCTTCATCCGGCTTGTCACCAACAAGAACTGTCTTGTCATCTACAGGCATGGCTGAAACATCACCAACATCAATGCTCGGAACATCATGCACCTTTGGCTGCACTTTAGGCTTGTGCAACTTCTCCTTACGCACTACTAACTCCACATCGGACTTGATATGATCATCACCCAAAGGCTTCAAAGTCCACTGTTTGCCACCATGCATAAAAGAATATGTATTTGCTACTTGACATGTGTCACATTGCGATCATACTGCCAAGGACGCCCAAGTAGCAATCCACACACCTCCAATGGCAACACATCGTAATCGATCTCATCAACATAATCATCAACTGTAAATGGCACACGCACCTTGTGAGTAATCTTCAGCATACCACAGCTATTCAACCACTCAAGATGTTTAGGTTCAGGAAGACGCCATGTAGACAACCCCAACGCTGGCACCATCGCCTTGCTAATGCCATTAGTACAGCTTCCACCATCAATCATCAACTTGCAAGCCTTGCCCTTGATAAAGCACTGAGTCTGAAACAAACTCCACCGCTGAACCTTGTCTTGTCTTGCAAGCATCACCTTGTACCTTCTTGAGTTGCATATTCAGCCCGCTCAATGGTACATCCTCCTCAACAGTCACAGTAGCGCTCTTTGTATTAGAGCCAGGTTTCCTCTCCTCTGAAGATTTCACCTTGTCCTCAGTGACTGTTGGTAGCGGAACATCCTTCTTAAAAGGAGCTATGCACTTGTCCACCGCCTGCATTACCTCTGCCAGGCACTTGTTCACGTCCTTCAATGCATGCCCAACTCCGGATGACTGCTTACGATCCTTCAATGGTAACCCGAAACCACCACGAAGAAATTTTTTGAAGTCCGCCCAAGTATAAGCATACTCACCTCTATCAACGTCATCACACCAATATAGGTCCAACTCATCATCCACACACCGGTGAGCGAGAAAGCAGGCATCATAACCAGTGAACTTCCCTTTGTAGCGACGACATCATCGGAAACCCAACTCCATGTACTTTTCCCAATCCTCGTACTGCTCAATTGTCGCGGAATGACGTAAATACCACTTCAGTTCTGACACTGGACGCGTTACTCCCTTCCGGATGTCAAGGAAATCATTGAAGATATAACCGGACTTCGTGCCACGCGAACATTGTATGCCATCTACATCGTCGGAAAACGAAGCAAAAACATCATCCTCATGAGCCAACACCACCGGAGCAATCAACGAAGAATTCTCCGCAGCAGCAGGGGAAGACACCGAAGAAGGCACCGCAGTAGCAGGGGCCTGCCCGGCCCAGGGCCCGGTTGGACCGGCCTGTGGACCGGCTGGGCCGGCCCAGGGCCCAGTTGGACCGGCCTGGCCGGCCTGAGGCCCGGTCTGACCGGCCTGTAGACCGGGATTTTGGCAGGACGGCGCAGTAATGAGGCCGGTTGGCATCAGCATAGGGGCCGGTTTGGACCGGCCCGGTCGGCCTAGAGCCCGATCAACCGGCCTGTGGACCGGGGCGGGTCGCAAAATTCCATCTTCTTCCCGATTCCAGTCGCGATTTTGACCTCCGAAACAGCCATGGATGACCTCCAAACTGTACCAAACAACGCCAAACTTCCTCCAACGAATCTCCTTCGACCGAGAGCCAAACTCCTCCGATCTAGAGCCAATCTTCTCCGATGCAAACCGATCCAAAGAGATCGATCCACAAAACCTCGCCGTGAGCAACCCAGTAATCTGATCCCAGATGATGAGGGAGGACCCGGTCGATCCTCCTCGGTTGATTCCCGATCTTTCACAGCGAGAACCTGGGGTAGTAAATCCTCCCAACAACGCGATGAACGCAGCCTGGAGAAGAGGGAACGAATCCAGCAAGCAACGGATCGATGAATCGATACGCCTCAAACCTGAGCTAGACAATCCTTGATGAACACAAGAACCTTCGCAACGGAGGGATGATACACGTGAACACACGCAACTAGATATAACCTAACTTTTAGACTAAACTTGAACTCCCCTAAACCCTAGCCGTGCCATCTCCTTATATGAGAGGGAGAGGTGGCCGGCCGGCCCCCTTATTGGGCCTAACCTAGTTCGACTTGGACAGGCCCAAGTCAAACAGACTCTATTAAAACCCTAGATGGCCCACAACATGACCTGGCTACATTATTATCTCCTAATAACAAGATTATAACAAACTACTGGTACAACCTTAGACCCAAATATCATATCAATGGCTGTCCTAGAGTACCAGGCTCGGATATCCATATCAAGAACCAAACGGTCGGAATAAAAGCATGGGTGCGCGTGACCGAATACCACCCGATCCAGCGAACTCCAGACATAAGATGCACTGTTTCATTCGCCGGTGGAGCCTTCCGGAACTCATCACTCCGGCTCGATGAAGAAGATCAACATCCAGAAGGTCTTCGTCTTGGCGCGTGAGGAACCCTAGGACCACCGCCTTTACATAGGCCGAGCCCCCACGCAAACGGCCATCCTCGCCGCCTGTCACACCGAAGATCCGGCAAGACGAACGACCCTAGGGTGCGGGAACCAACAGGCTACATAGCCGCGATCAGGGCCTGGTCGCGCCGCCACCGGCTCCACTGAGGCCGCCGCCGGCAGCAAACACCGAGGACCGCCGCTGCCGTAGTGCCTTCTCTGCAACCCTCCACCGACCGATCCACCGCCCTACGCCCGCTCGCACCGCCGGGAAGACGACCGGTCTAGGCGGGCAGCCAAGACCCATGGCAGACCTCCTCCACTTGCAGCCATGAAGGCCCGGTGAAGAGCGCCGCCGCCTGGCCGGGGAACGCCGCCCCGACCACCGCCCGCGTCCGTCTCCGACGACCCAGCCCCAACCGCATCGAGGAGATGGCCGCCACGTCCACCTCCCCTAGAACCGTCCAGTACCATGGGCCGCTGCCACTGCGGCCGGCGCCGGCGGTAGCGGCGGAGAGGAGGGGATCAGGGGGAGGGAGTGTTTGGGCGATGGGATCTGATCCCCGGCGGCGCTCTGGGGGTGCGCCGCGGGAGGAGATGATGGTCTCGGTCTTCTGCTGAGAAGAGAAAGGAAAAAAACAATAATAATAAAAAATCTTCTGCTCGAACAGTCTTTGTATCGATGGCACTATTTTCTTTCTTAACAAGGTTAGGAATTAAAATGCTGAAGGACTGGTCAAACTATGACCAAGGCTAGGAATTAAAATTCTCATTCTCTCGACCATTCTTTTGTTGCTATTCCGCTCGAACTGCGCTGTGGTGTGAGTAGGACATACACCTAACATCCAAGGCCCGATTTTGTATCAACTAGCACAGAGGCCCTCGCAAATGCGAGGGCATCACCTTGGTATCTGAACAATATGAAGTATTTATTTTTGCGCTTATTCAAACTCTTTCCATTTGATTTACCTCATTTATAATTGAAAAATACTCGATGTTTAGATATGGATATATATTCCAAGATGTGTCCCTTTGAAAACTTTGTGCATGATTGTGATTCTAAGAAATAACAAATAGTCATTATAAAATATATTTTTGGTAGTATCTTATTATTTTACCGTTAAACAACTCAACCTTGTCTATTAGTATTCATACTGTCATATTGCATAATGCAACATATAGATTTAGTAGATCTTCAAACCACTACCTGTAAGTTTGACTAAAAACTGACCACCATCCATGAATCTAGCTCTGCCGCAGGCCCGTCGACACTATACCCCCTGGGCTTATCCCGATCGACAACTACATTGTCTTCTTAGGGATCTCCGTTGTTGGAGCCATCGAACAGATCATATGATGTCACGGGTGTATGCTCGGAGGCTCCATCTTCAAGTATGATAGGTGACGACTCAATCTGAGCGGTTGCTAATATGCTCGGACAACAACATCGTGTGTGCGGTCACAACATATCAGGTGAATGTATGTAAGATGGTGGCCCCTCATGATAGCAGAAATGCGAGGGCGACATCTTCAGTTTTCCGAAAGTGACCGAGCATTAATTATAGAATTTATGGATATTCACATTTTGATTTTGGTGTAAGAAATATTTTTCGCCCTGAAATATATATCACATATGTGTTAAATATATTAAAATTTTATTTTTTCCACAAAAAAGTATTCTCTCCAATTCATATTACTTGTCGTAAATTTAATACTCCCTCCGTTCTTTTTTAATTGACTCGAATTTAGTACAAGTTTGTACTAAATCCGAGTCAATTAAAAAGGAACGGAGGGAGTACAACTTTATACTAAATCTACGACAAATAATATGGGTCAGTGGGAGTATATCATTGTATGAAATTATGAAAATTCAAATGATTTGTGTACATTGTAAATTATTCAGTAATAGATATACTTTATGACTGATCATCAATTTTATTATTTGTGAATATTTACAGAAATAGATATACTTTGTGACCGAGAATTAATTTTATGATTTGTGAATATTCACGTTTTGATTTTGAGGTAGGAAATAATGAAGTTCTTTGGTCACGACAAATACATCACATGTGTGGTAAATATATTAAAATTCTATTTTTCCACCAAAATTAATATTCTCTCCGGACCATATTATTTGCCGCATATCTAGTTTAAAGTTGTTCTAAGTCTGCAACAAATAATTTGGGATGCATGAGTATATAATGATATACTCACTCTCCAACTGTTTTAGACTCTGATCAGATGTTTTTTTTCATGTAAAGCGTGGACTCTTTACATGGAGTACTACACTCAGGCTGGTAAATTCACTACTACTTCCATACTATACTCAGTTCTACTTGTCTACTTATGTACATGGAGTACTACACAATTACTTATGTACATGAAGTACTACACAATTCTACTTATGTACATGGAGTACTACACAATTACTCATCCGTCTTACTAAATGCAATTTGTTTTGAGGTACAAACGCGATATTGCTCGTGGACTAATTTACAGTTTCCCAACGCCCGTCAAACGTGGTCTTCCATGTGGTGTCGTGAAAGTGATAAAATTCCACAAAAGAGATAACTTCCTTTTGATTTTTTTCTCCTTCAATTTAGTGATATATTTGCACGAGATATAAGTTTCTATCCTCTTTTCAAAATCAAAATTTCTGTTTTTTTCCTCGAAGCATAGTACATACACATACGCTTACAAATACGTACATATACTCATAACTATAAACGCACGCATATTCTACCTTTATGAGCACCTTCAAAAGACTGCGTCTAAGAAATTAACTCAGCGGGTCTCGACGAAATCGCTACCGGTGCCTCGCTATCGAAAGGACTGTGATGTCCCACTAAAATAATACTGTATTAAGTTTTCATTAGACACAAAAGTTTTGAAACCTTGAATTTATAGTTTTAAAGTGGAGATTGCTAGGCCCAGTTGAGAACAGCAAGCCTTGCATCATGTTGGTGTATACTAATAGTTCCTATTTTTCCGCAATGTTCCTTCCATAATCCAGATTTTCAGGACACTAATTGACTTGGTTTTTGGGCATATCCTAATTCAAACTCCTCAAAGCTGGACAGAATAAATTGTATTTCCTCCCTTTCATTTCATGAAAATTATTTTAAATTTGTTAGAATTTAAATGTATTAGAATCCAATGTAATATATAGATATATTTAAATTTAGATAAATCTAAGATACATTTTATGTAACGAACGAAGTAGTGCACAGAAGCAGGGGTTAGCAGGTGTTTGCCGTAGCTACGAAATTCAGGCCGCATGGTATTGCTTTGACCTAAATGTGGACACATGATTACCTCTTGCAAAAAAAAAAAAAATGGACACATGATTTTGCCCTAATGGTGCAGGCTGAAGTCGTTCTTCTGGGACAACTGAGGCATCCTCACCTCGTCAAGCTGATCGGATACTGCTACGAGGATGAGCACAGACTCCTCGTCTACGAGTTCATGGCAAGAGGCAGTCTCGAGAAGCATCTTTTCAAGAGTAAGTCCAATTCTACAGAATCTTACTCCGTATTATAACCGCTTAATTCATAAGTTCTCTAAAATTAATAATAATGATACTTGAGAACTAGCTATTAATTTGTTCATGTTTAATCAAAGATTAATGCTGAAATCACGTTTAGTTCTCCATTCGTTGCTTCTAATGGCAATGCTTCTGTCGTTGGGAAACTGCAGAGTACTCTGCGTCGTTGCCGTGGTCAACACGGCTGAAGGTTTGGCCTTCCTCCATGACGCCACCAAGCCCGTCATCTATCGTGACTTCAAGACCTCCAACATACTGCTTGACTCGGTACGTATGTGATTAGTCGATTATATGTGCAAGCTACGACTGTAACTAAACTACGACCATAAGGAAAATCACCTTGTATCACTTTGACACAAGAAAATCAATAAAAGATTCTACCTAAGAATAAAAAAGTGAATATGGGGACATACTATCACAAAGAATGCAACGTTTCTAAGAAGTGCCAAATGACTTGTATATAATTTTGTAGAATTACAATGCGAAGCTTTCTGATTTTGGTCTAGCCAAGGATGGGCCCGACGGAGAAGAGACACATGTCTCCACACGAGTCATAGGTACACAAGGCTACGCTGCACCAGAGTACATCATGACAGGTACATATATCTGATGACACTATGTATAATTTGTGTATGTCTAAGATTCATATAAAACCAACTTCAAAACTAAAAGGGTGCATAATTCTTGGAAACATGTTCTTTTGCTAGGCCATCTTACAACGAAGAGCGATGTGTATAGCTTTGGTGTGGTGTTGTTGGAGCTCCTGACGGGCCGGAAGGTGGTTGACAAGAACCGGCCACCCCGAGAGCAAAGCCTCATCGAGTGGGCACGGCCGTACTTATTGCACGACTCCTCACGCCGACTAGACCGCGCCATCGACAAGAGCATGGATGGACAATACTCGCGTCTAGCTGTCCAGAAGGCCGCACCTATGGTGTATCAGTGCCTAAGTGTCAGCCCAAAGTCGCGGCCACAGATGTCGGCCGTCGTGGAGGCTCTGGAGCTGTTGCTCACCATGGACGATGTCGCCATCGAACCGTTCGTGTACATGTTGCCATCGGAGAGCAAATGACTTTTAATGATGATGTGTAACATACCATCAGATACAGTTTATATAATTAGTCTATGCATGTTAACTTCATTAAGTGTTGGGTATCATTCTCATGTGGGCAGTGAGAAGTGGCCTTATCAACCCTTCGAGGTGGTCCAAATAGGTGCAAGAGCTCACTCCTCATTGGGATATGACCGAGGATCATTCCGTACATTGCACATGAGAGGAGAGAGAGAGAGAGGATAAGCCTCCCACACGTCTTCGACTTCTGCACCGCGACACGCGTCAACGATTGCATGTCTTCAACTTCTGCACCGCGACCCGCGTCCTATGTGTCAACAATTGCACATCTTTCACTTCTGCACCGCAACACGCGTTCTCGAGTCTAATCCTGGAAATTTATATATACTCAGGTATACCCTCGAGTCTTATACTAGCATTTTTTGTATGCTCAGTTTTCCCCTTGTTTGCTAATACTGGCTAGTGCAATATACTCAGTTTTACCCTCAAGTGGTTGGTCAACAGAGAGTCAACAAATAGGATTAAGCTAGTTAAATGAGTAATTTAATGTGCAAAAAATTCCAAAAAAGATAAAACCATAGTGGCACTTACTCATGGAGTCTTCTTACGCGACCTGCCATGTTAGGAACCATAACAATCATAGATAAATCAAGTTTTACCATAAATTGCCACTTCTCAAATCACCTAGTAGCTATGAAGGTGCGTTGCATTCTACAATAAGCCCTTCCCAAAACAGCTTTCCCCAAAACATACTTTGTCTGAGTGAGGCCACAATTTTCACACTCATGTATATTTGTATTGCAAATAGTTTGAGGTAGGCCAAGATGGGTTTCATTGTACAAAACACGCATTTTCTAATTTTTAAATCTCATATTTGAATCCCTTAGTCTGTTTACTACTCACGTGCCCTTGGTTTCTTGATACTAATCAGTTTTGCCCTCTCCCTTCACAAATTCACACAGACGCCCAACACCTTGCCCTGATTGGTCTAGCCCTTGTCACGTGGATCGTGCCCGCCGACCGTTGATCGTATGATCTAACGGGCAGGATAACCCTCTCTCTCTGATCAGGGCCACCACCCTCTCTCTCTCTGTCGACGGCTAGCTTCCACCCTCTATGTATGCTAAATACCTAGTTTACCACCGGATTCAGTAAGTTTGGTTTTCTGTATTATTTTTCACGCGCTAAAAATTATAAACTCTTTTGAGCATTACTTTTCACGCGAAAAATGATAAACCATCACCGATTTCTTGTAGCCATTACTTTTCACGCAAAAACTAGATTTCGGCGAATGCATTATTTGTCACCCCTCTAACAATTATCAACTCTCTTTAGCATTCCTTTTCTTTTAGGGAATATAGTTTGAGATATAGTTTTGGTAATTTGAAACGGTCCAAAAGTGGTATAATTTTGGTATACACATGATGCATACATATTTGAGGGGTTTCGGTGAATGGATTATTTATCACCTCTCTAACAATTATCAACTATCTTTAGCATTCCTTTTCTTTTAGGGAATATAGTTTGGGATATAGTTTCGGTAATTTTAAACGTCCCAAAAGTGGTATAATTTGGTAGAAACATGAGACATACATATTTGGTATATTTGGGGGATTTCGGTGAATGGATCCCTCTAACAATTATCAACTTTCTTTAGCATTACTTTTATTTTAGGGAATATAGTTTGGGATATAGTTTTGGTTATTTGAAACGGTCCAAAAGTGGTATAATTTTGGTATAAACATGAGGCATACATATTTGAGGGATTTCGGTGAATGGATTATTCTTCACCCCTCTAACAATTATCAACTTTCTTTAGCATTCCTTTTCTTTTAGGGAATATAGTTTGGGATATAGTTTTGGTTATTTGAAACGGCCCAAAAGTGGTATAATTTTAGTATAAACATGAGGCATACATATTTGAGGGATTTCGGTGAATGGATTATTTGTCACCCCTCTAACAATTATCAACTTTTTTTAGCATCCCTTTTCTTTTAGGGAATATAGTTTGAGATATAGTTTTGGTTATTTGAAACGTCCCAAAAGTGGTATAATTTTGGTATAAACATTAGACATACATATTTGTGTGATTTCGGTGAATGCATTATTTGTCACCCCTCTAACAATTATTAACTATCTTTAGCATTCCTATATTCCCTAACACTTATTTTTTTGGTAATTTCGTTGAATGCATACACTAACTTTGAAAACAACTACAGGTACATGTAACTGAATAATGGATTTGTAACAAGGGATCCCTTGTAAAAACTTCTAGTGCCTGCTGATCAATGATAAAAATCCAATCACAATTATACAACAAAAAAAACATCCATCAGATTAGCTTGCTTCTTCAACTCGATCAACTGTCTTAAGTGCTTGTTCATTTTCTTCAGTTCTCCATTCACTTCCACCAGTTTTGCATTGGGAGCATTAGGCATAATCGGAACGGCTCCTCTCTCCGCCGCATTCTCTACTGCAAGTCCCCCCTCCCAAATTGCGCTCCCCAATAGCGCCAATTTATTCCTGCAATTGAAGCCTCTGAACGTACACATCGATCCACTCGAAATGCCTGCATTTCTACAGGATATGAAAACAACAACGTGAACCCTAAATCCCAAATTCAAGGGAATAACAAGAAAATCGAGAGAAAACGGAGCAATTGGAGCGATACCTAACCTTATCCCCCTCTCTATATGAAAAACAGGAGGTCGAAGAGAAACTAGACATCACCCGCCTGCCAGAGAAGGGCTGCCGCTGGCGGAGAAGAAGAACAATGGGGCGCTAACGTGGACAAGTTGTGGGTACCACGATGATCTGGATAAGTGGAGGCGTGTCCACTGCGGGGCACCAACAGCGGCCCCACTTGTCAGCACTAACCAACGGTTTAATAAACGGAATTCCTCCCGTCCGAGCTTCTTGTGAGGGTTTCAGACAAGGGCTTGGAGAAAACTGAGGAAAAACTAAGCGGCTGGGAAAAACTAAGCACAACGAAGGACCCGAGGGCGCGAAAATAAAAATCCCTTTATATTAATCCAAGAAGTCTTGTTAAAGATCAGATTATTTCTATTGATCCACAAGCCCCAAAGGATAGCGGACGGAACTACATTAAAATGTAAAAATATCTTGTTATAGAGCCATTTGGAAGCAATAGATTCAAAGTATAAAACATTAATGTTAAAAACTTCAAACACATCATCCCAAATAACTCTAGAGACTATACATTCAAACATGGGATGTTTAACAGATTCTAATTCTTTGCACATCTCACATTCAAGTGGCTTAGACATACCCCTAGCTCTAAGATTATCTCACGTCATAATTTTATTCTGGGAAAACAACCACAAAAACATGCACTCTAGTAGGGACCTTCAGGTTCCAAACTGCCGGCAAGTAAACAGGGGCGATTCCCCTAAAGTTAACGATAGCATACAAGGAGCTGGAGGAGTAAACCCCCTTAGTATCATAGTGCCAAATAAGCTGATCCTCATCATCGCTAACAATAATAGTTCTGCAAATTTCTAAAACCTCCAGCCACTGAACCATCATCTCACTAAAATTACCACGAATTTCAAACCCATCCCATAGCTCCACAATGGTTTTGGTTTTATGATTAGAAACAGAATAAATATCAGAAAATTGAACCACAAATGGAGAATTTCCAAACCATAAATCCTCCCAAAATTAATAGATCTGCCATTGCCTACTTTCCACCTATATCCTATTTTGACCGCCTGAGATGCCCACATAACTCCCTTCCAGAAGGTAGAAGGTTGTATGTCATGGCAAGAAAGAATGTTTGTATTTCTAGTGTTATACTTAGAATCAATTACTTTTCTCCAAAGAGATCCTTCTCATTGGATATTGAAGGGAATCGCGGCAGAAAACACAAAATTTTCATCTAGCGAAACACCTAAACTTGCCCATGATCTATCTACGTGCAAAGTACTAATGGATAGGGTTTCAGTATCATAACTTTGAAGACCGAAAGCGTTACATTCGTGTGAACGTGGTTGATGTAGTCGAACAATCTTGCGACCTCAAGGTCCCGACGATCCTGACGACATGTTGATCCCGCCGGCGAGATGAAGATCTTGATGATGACGTAGCCGGTGCAACGACAGCGAGCGTAACAAGTGCAACGCCTCGTAGTTCTCGCACACGTCCGGTTGCTGATGACTCCTCCATGCGCCGATCCATCAGAGGTACGGAAGACGATACACCGGATCACGGACCGCTCCACGGCGCAACAGAAGTGCGTCGAAGCGACTATCCTATTAGAGAGAGGAGAGCCAGCACCGCATTAGCATACGGTTGAAGGCGAACTCAATCCCGTGCACGAGGGAACGGGAAGAAGAGAATAGGGAGAAGAGAGATGCAACCAAAGGCCAAGGTGTGTCTCTCTCCTCCCAAGGGTCCTCCCAAGGGTCTCTCTTTTTTATGGGGGGGGGGGCTTGCCTTTGCCCCTCCCCCAAGGGAAGGAGGAGGCGGCGGCGGCCAAGGTGGGGTCCCCCACATCCAACCAACCTAGGGTTGGGGTGGAGGTTGGCAGCAAAAGGGGGAAGGGCGCCGGCTGGGCCCCCAACTTGGAAACCCTAGGGCTCCCCTATGGCGCCTTCCCTCTAGGCGCCATCCATATGGGCCTTTCCCCTTTTTGGGGTTTGTCCCATTAGGAATATAGCCCTTTTAAATTAAATAATAATTATTATTAATTGATTAATATAATACTATTTATTAATTTCCCGCTGATATGTAACTCCTTTCGGACCAGTTCAAACTCCTTCGAACCTCACCGGAACTCCTTCCGATGTCCCTAAATAATTCTCCAATACAGTCTGTGTTTATTTCGAACTCCTTCGAAATCCATCGGAACCCTTTCCGATGTCCGGCAAATAACTAAACTGCCATCGACACCTTAAGTGTGTTTCCCTATAGGTTTAGGAATTCTCCGGACATGGACGAGACACCTCTCCGACCAATGATTGTTAGCTGCGCCTGGATGTGGGCAACAATCCCTGGGACTTCAACGATATGCATACTGTCGTTGAACCGTAAATGCCGAGTCCTATCCCTTTGTCTCGGCGATACTTACTTTGTTCGAGATTCGATCGACGGTGTGCCCACACCTTGTTCAATCTCATTGTCGATAATGCACTTCAACTGGTTCCCATAATCCTTCATCCCCGTGACTTAGTCACAGCTGCACTGCAATTTAGATGAAGTCTTACCGAGTGGGCCTAGATTATCTTTCCTGTTGACGTGGGCATTACCCTTCGGGTAACTGACATTGCCCTATCATGTGCGGCCCAACTGGAGGCCCATGAAGATACCCGATGGCAAGGTGGGCCACTAGGACGGTGTTGGAGAAGATTCCTTGAAGAACAAGACAGAGAGGAGCCGAACAAGGAAAGTTTAGAGCTAGGTCTTTTGTAAACCTAGTCGTAACCCGACAGATCTCTTGAGACCTGGCCTCCTATATAAAGGCCAGGAGAGGGGCTGCCGGGGGACGTAATCAATCATAGCAACTTTAGCCACCAGAAGTCTAGAGCTAGATCGCCGTAGCGCTTAGCCTCTCGACGAGATCACAGCCGAAACCTTCGGCACCCCATTGTAACCCAATATTCTCATAATCAAGATAAGACAGGCAGGACGTAAGGGTTTTACCTCATCGAGGGCCCCGAACCTGGGTAAATTGCTCTCCCCGCTTGTCTGTTCACCGATGTCTCGTGTCAGCCTACAGTGTTCCATCAAACCTAAGCCCCAATCGGAGGGCATTGCCGAGGAGTACCCTCGACAATTGATCAGCTGCCCCAAAGTCTTGTCTTGACTAATCTTGGGGAAGATCATCGAGTGCATCCTTGTCATGGCTCCCTTTCCCTTCTCGAGGAGGTCCCGAGTAAGCTGGTGTGAAGCAAGAGTCATCGACACGCCGTTTGCCGGAGAATTGTTCGGAAGCTTATCCAACGCATCGGCAGGGATATCGGTGGCCTCTGCGAAGAATGAAATGGGAAAGATTACTAACAAAGGACTGATTCACAAAGTAATAATCAACAGGGAAGCAGAAAATGAATTACTAAGCAAAGCCAAGGAAGACTGGCGAAGAAGATTATCCTTTTCGGCCGCCCAAGCTTCAGCGGCCAGTCTAGACGCTTCTTCATCCTTCAGCCTCTCCTTCAGCCCTTTGAGTTCCTCCTTCAGGGAGTCGATTTCTTGGCGGGCTTCGGCAGCTATTTTTATTGCACCTTCCAATTTTGAGGAAGAAGACTTAACTCCTTCTGCAGTCGAGCCTTGTCCGCTCATGTCTACGCACACTCCTTTTCCTGTAGACAGTGTTGGGCCTCCAAGAGCAGAGGTTTGTAGAACAGCAACAAGTTTTCCCTTAAGTGGATCACCCAAGGTTTATCGAACTCAGGGAGGAAGAGGTCAAAGCTATCCCTCTCATGCAACCCTGCAACCACAAAGCAAGAAGTCTCTTGTGTCCCCAACACACCTAATACACTTGTCAGATGTATAGGTGCACTAGTTCGGCGAAGAGATAGTGAAATACAAGTGGTATGAATGAATATGAGTGGTAATAGCAATCTGAATAAAATATGGCAGCGAGTAAACATGCAACAAAACAGTAAACAAACGGAGATTCGATGCTTGGAAGCAAGGCCTAGGGATCCTGCTTTCACTAGTGGACACTCTCAACAATGATCACATAATAGAACCACTCTACACTCTCTTGTTGGATGATGAACACCACTAATTGTGTAGGATTACACGAACCCTCAATGCCGGAGTTAACAAGCTCCACAATATTCGATATTCATGTTTAAATAACCTTAGAGTGCATGATAGATCATTGCAATTACACCAAGTACTAACATAGCATGCACACTGTCACCATCACACTATGAAGGAGGCATAGATCACATCAATACTATCATAGCAATAATTAACTTCATAATCTACAAGATATTACAATCATAACCTACGCCAAGTACTGCACGATGCACACACTGTCACCATTACACCGGGGAGGAGGAATAGACTACTTTAATAACATCACTAGAGTAGCACATAGATGATATTCAACTAGATCACATAAAGAGAGACATGAACCACATAGCTACAGCGGAGCCCTCAGCCCCGGGGGTGAATTACTCCCTCCTCATCATGGAGACAGCGATGGCGGTGAAGATGGCGGTGGAGACGGCGGTGGAGATGACTCCGGGGGCAATTCCCCGTCCCGGCAGGGTGCCGGAACAGAGACTTCTGTCCCCCGAATTGGAGTTTCGCGATGGCGGCGGCTCTGGGAGGTTTTCTCTGGTTTCATCAATCGGTGTCGAGGATTTAGGTCAGGGAGGCCTAAATAGGCGAAGAGGCGGAGTCGGAGGGGCCACGGGGGACCCACACACTAGGGGGGTGCCCCCCTTGTCCGCGCCGCCCTGTGGGGTGGGGCCCCCTGGCTCCCCTCTGGCCCCTCTTCGGTGCTCTGGAAGCTTCCGGGAAAAATAAGATATTGGGCGTTGATTTCGTCCGATTCCGAGAATATTTCCTTTGTAGGATTTCTGAAACCAAAAACAGCAGAAAACAGCAACTGGCCCTTCGGCATCTCGTCAATAGATTAGTTCCGGAAAACGCATAAAAACGATATAAAGTGTGAACAAAACATGTAGGTATTGTCATAAAACAAGCATGGAACATCAGAAATTATAGATACGTTGGAGACGTATCAGCATCCCCAAGCTTAGTTCCTACTCGTCCTCGAGTAGGTAAACGATAAAAGAATAATTTCTGAAGTGACATGCTACCAACATAATCTTGATCATACTATTGTAAAGCATATAAAATGAATGCAGCGATTCAAAGCAATGGTAAATACAATGGTTAAACAATTGAATCATATAGCAAAGACTTTTCATGAATAGTACTTTCGAGACAAGCATCGATAAGTCTTGCATAAGAGTTAACTCATAAAGCAATAAATTCAAAGTAAAGGCATTGAAGCAACACAAAGGAAGATTAAGTTTCAGCGGTTGCTTTCAACTTGTAACATGTATATCTCATGGATAGTTGTCAATGCAAAGCAATATAACAAGTGCAATAAGCAAGCATGTAAGGATCAGTGCACAGTTAACACAAGTGTTTGCTTCTAAGATAGAGAGAAATGGGTAAACTGACTCAACATAGAAGTAGAAGAAAGGCCCTTCGCAGAGGGAAGCATTGATTGCTATATTTGTGCTAGAGCTTTTATTTTGAAAACATAAAGAGAGCATAAAAGTAAAGTTTTGAGAGGTGTTTGTTGTTGTCAACGAATGGTAGTGGGCACTCTAACCCCGTTGCCAGACAAACCTTCAAAGAGCGGCTCCCATGAAACATTTTTATTTTTGGGTGGCACTCCTTCCAACCTTGCTTACACAAACCATGGCTAACCGAATCCTCGGGTGCCTGCCAACAATCTCATACCATGAAGGAGTACCTTTTTGTTTTAGTTTTATTTAGATGACACTCCTCCCCACCTTTGCTTTCTCAAGCCATGGCTAACCGAATCCTCGGGTGCCGTCCAACAATCACATACCATGGAGGAGTGTCTATTTTTTGTAAAATTATGAAAGTTAATTAATTTGGGACTGGGAATCCCATTGCCAGCTCTTTTTGCAAAATTATTGGATAAGCGGATGAAGCCACTAGTCCATTGGTGAAAGTTGCCCAACAAGATTGAAAGATAAACACCACATACTTCCTCATGAGCTATAAAACATTGACACAAATAGGAGGTAATAACTTTTGAAGTGTTTAAAGGTAGCACTCAAGCAATTTACTTTGGAATGGCAAAGAAATACCATGTAGTAGGTAGGTATGGTGGACACAAATGGCATAGTTTTTGGCTCAAGGATTTGGATGCATGAGAAGTAATCCCTCTCAATACAAGGCTTAGGCTAGCAAGGTTATTTGAAGCAAACACAAGTATGAACCGGTACAGCAAAACTCACATAAAAACATATTGCAAGCATTATAAGACTCTACACTGTCTTCCTTGTTGTTCAAACCCTTACTAGAAAATATCTAGACCTTAGAGAGACCAATCATGCAAACCAAATTTTAACCAGCTCTATGTATTTCTTCACTAATAGGTGCAAAGTATAAGATGCAAGAGCTTAATCATGAGCACAACAATTGCCAAGTATCAAGTTATTCAAGACATCATACCAATTACCACATGTAGCATTTTCCGTTTCCAACCATACAACAATTAACGAAGCAGTTTCAACCTTCGCCATGAATACTAAAAGTAAAGCTAAGAACACATGTGTTCATATGAACCAGCGGAGCGTGTCTCTCTCCCACACAAGCATTTATTCAAACAAAAACAAAAACAAAAACAAACAGACGCTCCAAGTAAAGTACATAAGATGTGACCGAATAAAAATATAGTTTCAAGAGAAGTGACCTGATAATTTTGTTGATGAAGAAGGGGAAGCCTTGGGCATCCCCAAGCTTAGATGCTTGAGTATTCTTGAAATATGCAGGGATGAACCACCGGGGCATCCCCAAGCTTAGAATTTTCACTCTTTTTGATCGTAGTATATCATCCTCCTCTCTTGACCCTTGAAAACTTCCTTCACACCAAACTCGAAACAAACTCATTAGAGGGTTAGTGCATAATCAAAAACTCACATGTTCAGAGGTGACACAATCATTCTTAACACTTCTGGACATTGCTCAAAGATACTGGAAGTCAATGGAACAAAGAAATCCATCCCGCATAGCAAAAGAGGCAATGCGAAATAAAAGGCAGAATCTGTCAAAACAGAATAGTCCGTAAAGACAAATTTTAAAGAGGCACCAGACTTGCTCAAATGAAAATTCTCAAATTGAATAAAAGTTGCGTACATATGTGAGGATCACTCACAAAAATTGGCAGATTTTTCTGAGTTACCTACAGAGAACCCTGCCCAAATTCGTGACAGACAGAAATCTGTTTCTGCGCAGTAATCCAAATCTAGTATCAACCTTACTATCAAAGACTTTACTTGGCAAAAAATGCAATAAAAATAAGATAAGGAGAGGTTGCTACAGTAGTAACAACTTCCAAGACACAAATATAAAACAAAATTATTGTAGTAAAACAAACACGTGGGTTATCTCCCAAGAAGTTCTTTCTTTATAGCCATTAAGATGGGCTCAGTAATTTTAATGATGCACTCCCAAGAAATAAGAGTTGAAGCAAAAGAGAGCATCAAGAAGCAAATTCAAAACACATTTAAGTCTAACCCACTTCCTATGCAAAGGAATCTTGTACACAAATGAATTCATGAAGAACAAAGTGATAAGCATAAGAGGATAAAACACGAGTAACTTCAAGATTCTCAACATAAAGAGGGGAAACTTAATATTATTAAGATGCATATAACCATGTTTCCCTCTCTCATAATAACTTTCAGTAGCATCATTGATGAAATCCACAATATACCCATCACTTAAAACATTCTTATCATGGTTCATATGCATAGAAGTATCATTAATTTTGGCATAAGAAGAGTTCTTCTCATTAATAGTAATTGGAGCAGGATTATTATCAAGAATTTGAACATGGTAAACAAGTTGCATATTAAGGGAATTTTTTTTGGCAATCCAATCATAACTATGACAAGTTTCATAAGGATAGTTATAACCTATATCATAGAATTCTTTATAATAATCATCAAAGATTGGAGGCATAGTGTCATCATAAGAAATAGAATAGTTATCTTTCACAGTAGGTTCATCTGTGACCATACCATCATTGTTGCAAGAAGAAGATGTATCAAACATGTAATGATCAGTAGCAAAAGGATTTTCAAACACCTCATCCCCAAGCTTAGAGCTTTCTATATCATTATGGGAGGAAGCATGGATAGTACTGATACTATGGCAATTATTAACATCATCATTTTCAGAATTTGTTTCCCAGAGATTTGCAATATCAAAAGTAGTGTGCTCTTTCAAATCATGATCACTAATGTATGTAAAGGGCATAGGAAGATCATTGTATTCAGATTCATTATCATAATAATCATTAGGAGCAACATACTTACGGTTACCTAGCGTTATCTCATTCATGCGGGGATATGCCGTTACCTCTTTCTCTTTATTCTCCTTCTTCTTCTTCTTCGTTCCCTTCTTCTTCTTCTTCTTCTTCTTCTTCTTCTTCTTCTCTTCCTTCTCCTCGTTCCCTTCTTTAGGAGGAAGAGGCTTGAAGGGTGGCTTGTCCACATACCCTGATTTACTTTCAGAAACAATAGAAGAAACTTGGGAGGATTCCTCCTTTTCATTAACAACGGTCCTATCATATTTTGGCAAGGTGTCATCTTCTAAAATATTTTGTATGTAAATATTTGTATGGCTATTATCAATGCAATAAGAAAAACACCCATGCAGGACATCATCAATATCAAGATCACTCATATGTAACAAAGAGATTTTTCTTGATAGCTCTTCACACCACAAAAATAAAGTAAGTTCATCATGCTGATTAGGAGTAATTTCATCATCACAATAAAAATTTGCAGCACTCATGGGGTTCAAATTATCATTGGAGGAGCATTGAAAATTAAAATGACCCACTCTATGGCAAACTTCACAAATAAAAGGATAGTCGGCACAAACCTTTTTACCAAGATCATCTAGAGCCCTAGCCCACTTTCTAGTTTTTTCATTAATATGATGGATACAATATTCATCTTCGACTTGATTAATTCCACAAGGTCTATGCATTCCACAAAAATTAACATGCTTATAGGAAGTCTTAGGAGTTTGAGCATGTTTATTGCAATCATTAACAACAATTTCATCCTTCATGCAAGCATCTTTAAAAGGTTCATGATACTTATCAAAATTCTTCTTAGGCAATTCAAAATGAGAGGCAAAAGATTTATAAAGATTTGCAGTAACTTGAGAGTCAAAACCATAGGTAGCACTCATATTTCGAAATTTACCAGTATCCATAAAAGTTTCAATGCATTCATAATCATATTTTATACCTGACTCTTTACCTTTGTTGTTCTCCCATCCTTCAGCGTTCTCCTCAATCCGATCAAGAAGATCTCACCTAGCTTCAACCTCCTTGCTTGTGAAAGATCCCTCCGAACAGGCATCTAGATAGTCCTTGTGATGTCCTGAAAGCCTTGCATAAAAATTATTAATAATAACATTACGGGGGAGCTCATGAATGGGACATTTGAGCATTAGTGACTTCAATCTCCCCCACGCTTGAGAAATACTCTCTCCATCACGAGGATAAAAGTTATAAATATAATTCCTATCAATATGCACTTCACGAGGAGGATAAAATTTAGAATAAAAGAGAGATACAATTTCCTCCCAACCAAGAGAATGACTATTCTTCAACAATTTATACCAATGCGCCGCTTTACCAGACAGCGAAACAGAGAATAGCTTCTTCCACACTTCATCCATAGAGATACCTGCACACTTGAATAACCCGCATAATTCATGCAAAAACAGTAAATGATCTCCAGGATGGACAGTTCCATCCCCTTCATAGCGGTTATCCATAACACGTTCAATAATTTTCATGGGTATCTTGAAAGCAGTACTTGCAGTTGGTGGATTTAAAATATCACAAGCATCATTAGAGTTATCGCATATGGGAGATAAAGTATTATCAGAGCAGATTTTCCCCCCTAAAGATGGGAAGCTAAAAAGATCATAAAAACTAGCTTCCCCAAGCTTAGACTTTTCCATAGCACTAGCAGTGATTGCGTTCATACTAATAACATTGCTACTAGCATGCAAATGAGGTTCCATAGGTTCTTTAATTTTCGCATCACACAATTCATGTCTTAACTTAGGAAATAAATTAAAAAGCTCATAGTTGTTTTCCATTATGCTTTACTAGTGTAAAACAAGAAACAAAAAGATGCAATTGCAGGATCTAAAGGAAATAGCTTCGAGTACTTACAACGGCGCCGGAAAATAGCTTAGTAGCCGAGATCCGGAGTGTGAGTACCTTTTACCTTTCCTCCCCGGCAACGGCGCCAGAAAATAGCTTGATGTCTACGCACACTCCTTTTCCTGTAGACAGTGTTGGGCCTCCAAGAGCAGAGGTTTGTAGAACAGCAGCAAGTTTTCCCTTAAGTGGATCACCCAAGGTTTATCGAACTCAGGGAGGAAGAGGTCAAAGATATCCCTGCAACCCTGCAACCACAAAGCAAGAAGTCTCTTGTGTCCCCAACACCTAATACACTTGTCAGATGTATAGGTGCACTAGTTCGGCGAAGAGATAGTGAAATACAAGTGGTATGAATGAATATGAGTGGTAATAGCAATCTGAATAAAATATGGCAGCGAGTAAACATGCAACAAAACAGTAAACAAATGGAGATTCGATGCTTGGAAGCAAGGCCTAGGGATCCTGCTTTCACTAGTGGACACTCTCAACAATGATCACATAATAGAACCACTCTACACTCTCTTGTTGGATGATGAACACCACTAATTGTGTAGGATTACATGAACCCTCAATGCCGGAGTTAACAAGCTCCACAATATTCGATATTCATGTTTAAATAACCTTAGAGTGCATGATAGATCATTGCAATTACACCAAGTACTAACATAGCATGCACACTGTCACCATCACACTATGAAGGAGGCATAGATCACATCAATACTATCATAGCAATAATTAACTTCATAATCTACAAGAGATTACAATCATAACCTACGCCAAGTACTACACGATGCACACACTGTCACCATTACACCGTGGAGGAGGAATAGACTACTTTAATAACATCACTAGAGTAGCACATAGATGATATTCAACTAGATCACATAAAGAGAGAGATGAACCACATAGCTACAGCGGAGCCCTCAGCCCCGGGGGTGAATTACTCCCTCCTCATCATGGAGACAGCGATGGCGGTGAAGATGGCGGTGGAGACGGCGGTGGAGATGACTCCGGGGGCAATTCCCCGTCCCGGCAGGGTGCCGAAACAGAGACTTCTGTCCCCCGAATTGGAGTTTCGCGATGGCGGCGGCTCTGGGAGGTTTTCTCTGGTTTCATCAATCGGTGTCGAGGATTTAGGTCAGGGAGGCCTAAATAGGCGAAGAGGCGGAGTCGGAGGGGCCACGGGGGACCCACACACTAGGGGGGTGCCCCCCCTTGTCCGCGCCGCCCTGTGGGGTGGGGCCCCCTGGCTCCCCTCTGGCCCCTCTTCGGTGCTCTGGAAGCTTCCGGGATAAATAAGATATTGGGCGTTGATTTCGTCCGATTCCGAGAATATTTCCTTTGTAGGATTTCTGAAACCAAAAACAGCAGAAAACATCAACTGGCCCTTCGGCATCTCGTCAATAGGTTAGTTCCGGAAAACGCATAAAAACGATATAAAGTGTGAACAAAACATGTAGGTATTGTCATAAAACAAGCAGGGAACATCAGAAATTATAGATACGTTGGAGACGTATCATCCGCTTCCAGGGAGGTGAATTGGGAGGCGAAGGTCTCCAAGGAAGATATGACAGTTCGTAGATCCTTGAGAAAAGGGAAAAATAGATATTTGTCGAAGGATTATTAATCAAAGCACATTCAGGAAAATTTGCGTTGCGACCAAAGAAGACTTACAGGTTTCCCTGAAGGAGGAGTTGTGGCAGCAGTCGAAGGAATATCTTTCCCCCCGGAAAGGGAGGAAGCAGTCGATACTTGGGCCGCGTGGGCTGCAGTAGGGGCCGAAGCCTCGAAAGCTACAACATTCGGCAGAGCGGCGCCAGATTTAGCCTTCTTAGATGGAGGCTCGATGAAACCTTTGTCACTACAAAGAAGAAAATTGATAAGAATTAAGAAAGAAATGCGAATGGTAAAAGCGAAATACGAATTCTAGGGAAAGAAGTAAGCACTTACAGCTCGAAGAGATCATCTTCATCGGCAAAGCCGCCGGTTGATCTCTTCAGATGCGAAGCTCTGGCCTCCTCCACAGCTGCATTAACAAAGGCATCATGATCAGCTTCATCATCGCGCACTGATCCCGTTGTGTCGCAAGTATCGTTGGCTGGGAGAGGAGGATTGGTAAAGGCAGCTTCAGAATCCATCGGATCATCGTGTTCGTCCTTTGGGCTTGTGTTCTCGACAGTATGAAATTTGTCAGGGGCTGAGGAATCTCTCCCTTCGGAAGTATCATCCGGAAGGTCACGCAAGTTTCCAGAAGCTATGAGGGTCTGCCGAAGAAAAACATGTAAGAACAATGATAGTCGTGTTGATCAAGGAGAATAGAGTAATAAGAGTATGAGAAGGAAAATTTACCTCCATTTGCGGATGATCGGCATCAAAAGGTGGATGAGAAGATATCAGCGGAATTGAGTCTTCTTGGCTGAAGAGAGTAAGGCGTCGAACTTCGTCAAGCAGCTCCTTTTCCGATAGTTCAGCAACGTTTATTCTGGTCTCATCCTTCGGACCCGAATATAACCACATCGGATGAACCCTGGCCATGACTGGATGAACCTGACGTTTTAGGAACACGGCAACTACCTCTGTGCCAATCATGGTCTAGCCATCGGCTTCTTTGAGCCGAAGAAATTTGACAAATAACTCATCGGCTGCTATCTTTTCGTCGGGAGAAAGGATGTTCTTCCAAGAGTGCTTAGGTTTGGCTTCGAGAACGTCGGCAAAACGAGGAAGTTGGGATTCGGTTGTTGAAGAATCCTTAATATAGAACCACTTTAGTCTCCATCCTTGCACATATTCTCTCATTGGAAAGTTGAAATAATTGACTTCTGAACGGACAACGAACCCCACTCCCCCAATGACAAAGGGTCCATTACTACTGCTGTATCTCTTTACGAAGAAGATTTTCTTCCACAACCCAAAGTGAGGCTCGATGCCCAAAAACGCTTCGCAAAGGGTGATGAACACAATAAGGTGAAGGATTGAGTTGGGGGTAAGTTGCCACAGTTGGATTTCGTAAGACCGCAGAAGGTGATGAAGGAACTTGTGGGCAGGAAGCGAGAGACCTCGATAGAAGAACGATAAGAACATCACGGTAAAACCAACAGGAGGATTAGCCCGAGAGATCGCATCTGGGAGAATTACATTCCCCTCGTCGGAGGAGACTAGACCAAGGCTTCGGGCCCTCTTTTCATCACGCTTCATGATGGAGGACTCCAGCCAATCTTCGGGATTGGTCCCAGCCGTGGAGCTTGACGGCGCTAGCGGCGCCGGAGCTGGGGGAGGAGCGTCTGGAGCGCTTCTCTTCGGAAGATTTGAAGAGGCCTTGGCGGCGGCGCCGCCGCTCACGGAACTGGCGGCGGCAACGGGGTTCTTCTTCTTCACCATCGTTGGATCTGGAGAAGATCTAAAAACGGTGGTGGCGGCGTAGTGGTTATGAGAGAAGAAGGTGGAAGAAGGAAAGGAGGATGCTATGATGATGTGAGAGAATACTGAGGATTTTTCTCTGAGAGATTTTATGTATAGGGGAACTTGAGGATTGCGTGGGCACGTGTCATTGCTTCCAGTTCATTAAAAGGGCCCTCTCTTCATCGTTGATCGCGGAAATCGAGGAGGCGCCTTGGTAACCGTACGAGAAAGGCGGATATTACTTAAAAATAGAGCCACGTAGAAGTAGGATGGGCCCAACGGGTCGTGTCTTGTCAGTCAAAATCAAAGTATTAGTAACGTCATCAGTGACGTTGTGAAGACCGCCGGAAGCATTCAAAGAAATATAAAAGGTATCGGATGGTGGATTCGAGTCTATGCACGAAACGCAAGCATCTACACTTAGACTCGGGGGCTACTCCCATCGGGAGCGCTGGACGCGCACCCGATAAAACGTGAACTCGAAAATACCCCTGTGAAGAAATATTTGAAGGAAAAGATGGAATGCTTAGCTCAAGTCTGCACCCGGCCGCAAGCACCCGTGCTCAGACTCGGGGGCTACTCCCATCGGGAGCGCTGAGCGCGCACCCGATAAAAATTTTTTGGACTCCAGGATCATGTCCGGGGACTTGATTCTGTGTAGGGTAACGTTGTTTTGCCATCGGCAGTTAACCAGCAAAAGCTGGGCTCGTTACTCAGTATCCTTTACGCATTGAAACCTTGCTGAAGAATATGCGCCCCGATACAAATGTATCGGATGACCCATGAAGACTTGCAGAAAACTTCGGCAGAAGAAAACGTTCGAGTAGCACAACTTGAGTCTACGCACGGATTGCAAGCATCCGTTGACATAGGCATCCCCAATGGGCATGCCGAAGATGGTACCCGGGGTTTACTAAAGGCCCATGACCCAAAGGATAAGAAGAATCGGAAGCCCAAGTTGCTAGTTAAGGAAAGCTAGAGTTGTATTAGGATGCAATACTTGTAATATTGCGGGATGAGTTAGAAACCTTCCCGGACTCTGTAACTTGTGTATCACGAATCCCTCGGCTCCGCCTCCTATATAAGGGGGAGCCGGGGGGACAAAGAAAGCATCGATTAATTGTCTCACAAACCCTAGTTTTCATATCGTCGAGTACTTTTCGGCTGAAACCTTCGAGATCTACTTGCCCTCTACTTCCGACTAAAACCCTAGTCTACAACCCGTAGGCATTGAAAAGTTAACCCCTTGTCAATTGGCACCATCCGTGGGAATTAGAGGCGTCAAGGATCTGATCTCGATGGCACATTCAAGATCGTCGACTTCGTCAACAACAAGGAACGCGATGGATCGAGGTAAACAGATCAAAACTGGTCCTGTCGATTTTGTTACTCCCATCGGGAGAGCAATATAAGTCATCCGTTGACTCAATAAAATGTGCTATTCCAACAGCCGAAAAAGCATGATACGTCCATTTTGCATCACTATTTTATATCATAATTTGCTGTTATTCATTGATATATTTCATATTTGAAGATGATACTTATGTTATTTCATCTATTTTGCATGTTTCATGATTATTGGAGGATCGCGCACCAGAGTCAGGATTCTGCTGGAAAAAGCGCCGTCAGAATGCAATATTTCGGAAGATCAACAATTGAAGGAATTTATATGAAAAATCCTATTTTTCCAGAAGACGAAGGGAGCCAGAATGGGGAGCCGAGGAGGGCCGCCATGGGCCCACCTCATAGGCCGGCGCGGGCCCTGCCCTGGCCACGCCGCCCTGTGAGGAGGGGGCCCACAGCCCCCTCTGGCCTCCTCTCCTTCGCGTACATCTTCGCCCCGAAAACCTAAGCTCCAGGGGATAGTCGCGAAGAGTCACAGCCGCCTCTGCGGGGCGGAAAACACTAGAGAGAAAAGAGCTCTCCGGCAGGCTGAGATCCGCCGGGGAAATTCCCTCCCGGAGGGGGAAATCGACGCCATCGTCACCGTCATCGAGCTGGATATCATCTCCATCACCATCACCATCATCTTCATTATCATCACCGCCGTCTCCACCGCTGCACCTCGTCACCGCTGTAATAATTTGGGTTGGATCTTGATTGTTTGATAGGGGAAACTCTCCCGGTATTGATTTCTACTTGTTATTGATGCTATTGAGTGAAACCATTGAACCAAGGTTTATGTTCAGATTGTTATTCATCATCATATCACCTCTGATCATGTTCCATATGATGTCTCGTGAGTAGTTCGTTTAGTTCTTGAGGACATGGGTGAAGTCTAAATGTTAGTAGTGAATTATGGTTGAGTAATATTCAATGTTATGATATTTAAGTTGTGGTCTTATTCTTCTAGTGGTGTCATGTGAACGTCGACTACATGATACTTCACCTTTATGGGCCTAGGGGAATACATCTTGTATTCGTTTGCCAATTGCGGGGTTGCCGGAGTGACAGAAACCTAAACCCCCGTTGGTATATCGATGCAGGAGGGATAGCAGGATCTCAGAGTTTAAGGCTGTGGTTAGATTTATCTTAATTACTTTCTTGTAGTTGCGGATGCTTGCAAGGGGTATAATCACAAGTATGTATTAGTCCTAGGAAGGGCGGTGCATTAGCATAGGTTCACCCACACAACACTTATCAAAACAATGAAGATTAATCGGCTATATGAAGCAAAAGTACTAGACTAAAATCCCGTGTGTCCTCAAGAACGTTTGGTCATTATAAGTAAACAAACCGGCTTGTCCTTTGTGCTAAAAAGGATTGGGCTACTCGCTGCAATTGATACTCTCGCACTTTACTTACTCGTACTTTATTCATCTGCTACATCTAAACCCCCTGAATACTTGTCTGTGAGCATTTACAGTGAATCCTTCATCGAAACTGCTTGTTAACACCTTCTGCTCCTCGTTGGGATCGACATTCTTACTTATCGAAAATACTACGATACACCCCCTATACTTGTGGGTCATCAAGACTATTTTCTGGCGCTGTTGCCGGGGAGTGAAGCGCTATTGGTAAGTGGAATTGGTAAGGGAAACTTTTACTGTTAGTGCTGATTTTATTCCTGCCTGCTGCTATAATTCATTATGGAGAGATCTTCTCTTGAATTTTTATTTGGGAAATCTACTACTACTGCAAAGGTAGTGGATGAGGCACCAGTTGAGGAAGAAGTTCCATACAAAATACCTATGAAAATTATTGAACGTGTTGTGGATAACCGTTATACAGGGGATGGAACTGTTCATCCTGGAGATCATTTACTGTTCTTACATGAAATATGCGGTTTATTCAAGTGTGCAGGTATTGCTATGGATGAAGTGAGGAAGAAGCTATTCTCTGTATCGCTGTCTGGTAAAGCGGCGCATTGGTATAAATTACTGGATAATGGGGATTCTCTTGAATGGAATGATATTGTGCCCCGATTTTATTCTAAGTTCTATCCTCCAAGTGAAATTCACAAGGATCGGAACCGCATATATAATTTTTGGCCTCATGATGGAGAGAGTATTGCCCAAGCGTGGGGGAGATTGAAGTCTTTAATACTCAAATGCCCCATTCATGAGCTTCCTGGTAATATTATTATTGATAATTTCTATGCAAGACTTTCTTTTCAAGACAAGACCTTGCTGGATACTTCTTGTTCTGGATCATTTACACGCAACAAAGAAGAGTTTAAGAGGGACCTTCTTAATCGGATCCAAGAGAATACTGAAGGATGGGAGAACGACAAAGATAGAGAGTCAGGTATAAAATATGATTATAAATGCATTGAAGCTTTTATGGATACTGATAAATTTTGTACTATTAGTGCTACTTATGGTCTTGATTCTCAAGTCGTTGCAAATATTTATAAAGCTTTTGCCTCTCATTATGAATTGCCTAAGAAGAATTTTGATAAGTATCATGAACCGTATAAAGATAAAATTGATTCATCTATAAATAAATGTGTTGTAGTTGAAACTGTTGATCATGTTATTCCTGAAGCTTATATTGAAAAAACTCCTTTCCCTGGTAAAATGAAGGAGTACTCTGTTATAAATAGTGCGGTTAATAAAAGTGAAAAGAAACCTATAGAACCTGAAGAACAAATAAAGGTTGAACCTGCTGTTGCAATAGTTAAAGATCTTGTGACTGAAAATGTGGAGGATGGTCATATTATTTTCTGTGAAGATGCTTCTAATATTGTTTCACATCCTAATAAGTCCAAGAAGACTAGTGTTCCTATGCTATCTGTTAGAATTGGTGATAATTGCTATTATGGTTTATGCGATATTGGTGCAAGTATTAGTGCTATTCCTTCTGAGCTTTACACGAAGATTATGCACGAAATTGGTTCTTGTGAACTTGAAGATATTGATGTGGTTATTCGGCTGGCTAATAGAGAAACTATCTCTCCAATTGGTATTGTTCGAGATGTGGAAGTTCTATGCGGTAAGATTAAATATCCTGCTGACTTTTTGGTACTTGGTTCTGCTGCTAGTAAGTATTGTCCTATCATTTTTGGTAGACCTTTTCTAAATACTTGTGGAGCCATTATAGATTGCAAGAAAGAGAAAATTTTGACTAAATTTGCTGGTGAATCTTATGAGTTTAATTTCTCTAAATTTGCCAAAACTCCTTATAAAGCTGATTCGCCTAATAATGATTTTAGAGTTGAACAGTGTGCATCTATCGCTCTTGCTCCCAATAATCCTTTGCAGCAACATTTGGAGAATAGTGAGAGTGAAGTTTTTCGGGAAGAAAGAAATGAGCTTGATGAAATTTTCCTTCGTCAACCTATTCTTAAGCATGATTTACCGGTAGAAGATCTGGGTACAACACCACCACCAAAAGAAGATCATGTCTTTGATTTAAAACCATTGCCTGATAATCTTAAATATGCTCATATTGATGATAAGAAAATATATCCTGTCATTATTAGTTCTAAGATTTCAGAGTTTGAAGAAGAAAGGTTATTGGAAATATTGAAGAAACACCGAGGAGCTGTTGAACCTCGGTGTAGAAGTGGCGGTTGTGGGTGCGAGAAGACCGAGGCCCCAAATAGGGGTTAGTGGTGCGAATAGCCATGTATGCATGAAGGTGGACGCTGCCATAGGACGCAATAGCCTGTTTCCCTTTCTTTTTATTTGCCAAAGAAGCACCACGCGCAGTAGTGGCACGGGGTAACACTTCATCTTGTTCAACAAACTCATCCTCAAGGGTCGGATCCCCTCGCCTCTTCCGACTAGCACCTGTGAAATAGACGAACATATACGATGGAAATATGGGATAAGGGCACAAGCTCATCTCAATTAAACAAAATTTTGACCCAAAATACACATGCATGATGAATAAAAAAAATGGCCACACACAATGGGTAAAAAAAATTGCTACATAGTAGAGGTTAACGGTGCTACATACTAGAGGACATAGATCAGCAATAGATACAACCTCTTAGTGTAAGATTTAGCCAAAAATCTAAGCATGTAGAACCGACAACCAACAAACATGTGAGCCAAAATACGAGCAAAATACACGGAGGGAGATGACGTGGGCACTACCCTTCGAGTAACCGACGTTGCCCTATCCTGTATTGACTAATTGGAGGCCCATGAAGACACCCGAAGGCTAGATGGGCCACTTGGACAGCGCACCGGAAGAAACCTTGGCGGGCAAGACAAGGAAACGGTCAACAAGGAAAGATTAGATCTAAAAGTACTGTAAACCTAGTCACACTCGGTTAGGACCCTTGAGACCTGGCCTCCTATATAAAGGCCAGGAGAGGGGCTGCCGAGGGACACGAACAATCTTAGCAATCTTAGCCAGAAAAAGCTTAGAGCTAGGTAACCCTATCAATAGCAATCTCGACTCGATCTCAGCCGAACTATTCGGCACCCCATTGTAACCCATTGTCATCATAATCAAAAGACAGACAGGCAGGACGTAAGGGTTTTACCTCATCGAGGGCCCCGAACCTGGGTAAATCACTCTCCCCGCTTGTCTGTGAACCGATGTCTCGTGTCAGCCTACAGGATTCCATCAACCCTAAGCCCCTATCGGAGGGCATTGGCGAGGAGTACCCTCGACAATTGGCGCCGTCTGTGGGAAATCTGTCGGCACAAGGCAAGTCATCGGCAGCACCAGTTACGTCCGCGGCGTTCTTACTCGAGTCACCGACACCAGCAAAGTCAAGAGATTCGATCCGCTGCGGATCCTACGAGTTCGTGCCGCGCCGCGAAGAACTTCACCCGAATCCTATGGCATCGTCTCACAACACGAAAGCTGTTTTCAGTGGTGTCCACTTCGTCATCGACTCCGGAGGTTTTCTTCGCCTCCCCGGGGCCGGCGTGTCCGACTCAAAGGCCGTGCCACAGGAGGGTTCCCCTTCGGCAACAGCCCTAAAAATTTCTCCCAGAAGCATACGAGAGAACAACCGAGAAAATCTCGACGCCGCAGCTGGACAAAGGAAGAGACGAAGGAGCTCACACCGTGAAGAGGAAGGCAGAACAGCAGTCCACTCTCGATGCTATGACATGTCGTCAATCAGAGGCCGCACCCGTTCGCCACACCTCTCAGCTACAGAGCAGCTTGAGGCGCCATGTTATCTCCACTCTTACTTTGATCCTAAAGACGATCGGGAAAAGTCCAGCCATCTGTTAAGGAACTGCCGACACTTCCTAGAGATTCGACAGTTCTGCGACGACCTTAGAGCTGAAGCCACATCAAGAGTTCGCATGATGGAAGAGAAAGCAAGGTCCTATGACCATCGGCCAGAACCATATGTACCAGAACCGTACGAGCCAATGGAAAAAGACGAATATGTACCAGTCGAGGTATTCCCAGCGCTGCGTGGGCAAATCAACATGATCCACAAAACCAGCTTTTCGAAAAGAGAAATCAAAAAGTTCTCCCGAGAAGTAAAATACGCGGAAGTTGCCATGGTTGATACGCCAGATTTTATCGATTGGTCAGATCAGAGCATCACCTTCAGCAGGGCGGACCACCCGAAGGCCGTCCCAAGGCCTGGTCACGCGGCCCTTGTCCTGGAAGCACAGATTGGAGGATACAATATGGGCAAAGTATTCATGGACGGTGGAAGCGGCTTGAACCTGTTATTCGCCAGCACAATGAGGGCCATGGGTTTAACAGTCGACATGCTAAAAGAATCCGACACAGGGTTCCACGGCATTATACCGACTCGACCCGCCTACTCGCTGGGCAAAACATCATTGAACGTAGTCTTCGGCACGCCCAGTAATTTCAGGAAGGAAAGGGTCGAGTTTGAGGTAGTCGACTGGGAATCTCAGTACCACGCCATCCTTGGCAGGCCCGCGTTTGCCAAATTCATGGCCGTGCCTCATTATGCATACCTGAAACTAAAGATGCCAGGCAACAACGGGACCCCAATAACCATTCACGGCAGCTTCGCTCGGTCAGACAACTGCGACAGGGAATTTCAGAAGATCGCCTCAAAGTTTGGAGCCAAAGAAGAACTCAACGCGATCGACGCCATTACAGACCACACACAGCCACCAGCCGACAATCGAAACGCAAGATCCGATGAGTTCGATACTGCAAAGGAAACCAAGAAGCTGCAGGTGCACCCTACTGATCCGAAGAAGACGGTCAACACCTCGGCTGACCTAGCTGTCGCATAGGAAAGCGCGCTCATCGAGTTCCTCCGTGAGCGCTGGGAGATATTTGCATGGGAGCCATCCGACATGCCAGGTATCCCCAGGGAACTCGCTGAGCACGCCCTAAATGTTGACCCGACGGCCAAACCAGTACAGCAGTCGATGCGTCGATTTTCCGAACCTAAAATAAGAGCAATCGGTGAAGAAGTTAATCGACTTCGCAAGGCGGGATTTATCCGAGAGCTTAAGGAATCTGAATGGGTGGCTAATCCAGTCATGGTGCCGAAGAAGGATACAACTGCCCTCCGCATGTGCATCGATTACACTAGCCTTAACAAGCACTGCCCGAAAGATCATTTCCCACTGCCTCGAATAGATTAGATAGTCGATTCTACAGCTGGGTGCGATCGTCTCTCTTTCCTCGATGCGTACTCTGGGTACAACCAGATCAAACTGAAGAAGGAGGACCAGGAGCTAACCGCGTTCATCACTCCACACGGCGTTTTCTGTTACAACGTCATGACCTTCGGGTTGAAAAATGCAGGAGCTACCTACCAACGCTGCATGCAAGCCTGCCTCGCGGAGCAGATTGGAAGGAACATTGAAGTCTACATCGACGATATCGTGGTGAAAACAAAGCATGCAGCCACACTCATCGATGACTTGCGGGAAACCTTCGACAATCTGGATAGATACAAAATCAAGCTAAATCCGAAGAAATGTTTTTTCGGAGTGCCAGGAAGACAAGTACTCGGGTACTTCATATCAGCCAGAGGAATCGAAGCTAACCCCTTGAAGATCAAAGCTATTCTCGACATGGAGCCGCCAAAGAATCTACACCAAGTGCAGCAGTTGGCAGGCCGATTAGCGGCGCTTAGCAGGTTCATCGCAAAGCTAGGGGAGAAAGCTTTGCCCTTCTACAACCTGATGAAAAAGTCAGAAAAGTTCGAGTGGACAAAGGAGGCACAAGACTCCTTCGACAACTTGAAGAAAATCCTATCGACCTCTCCGGTGCTCGTGACCCCGCGCGAAAAGGAGACACTGCTAATGTACATAGCCGCTACAGCTCAAGTCTTTAGAATCGTTTTGGTTGTCGAACGAGAAGAAGCAGGGAGAGTTCATGGTGTGCAGAGGCCAGTTTACTACCTCAGCGAAGTAATTACCCCCGCAAGGCAGAGGTATCCCCATCACCAGAAGTTGGCATATGCAGTGTGGAGGTCGGCTCGCAAGCTTTACAAACGTAGCATCTCAGGGATCTTCCAAAGAAGCATCGCCATTAACGATGGAAAAGCACTGTTGCGCGAGATACATGAAGGAACCTGTGGGCATCATGCAGGGAGCAGAGCCCTTGTGGCGAAATCCTTTAGGGCAGGATTTTATTGGCCAACGGCAGCGTCGGATGCCAGGGATCTAGTCATGAAGTGCGATGCGTGCCAACGTTTCTCGTCGAAACCACACGCTCCTGCAACGGATTTAATGACAATACCCTTGGCATGGCCGTTCGCTCAATGGGGACTCGATCAAGTTGGACCGTTGCCAAGATCGTCACCCGGAGGACACACGTACTTACTGGTTGCAGTCGACAAATTCACTAAGTGGATCGAGGCAGTACCAGTGCGAAACCAAAAGGCTGAAACGGCGGTTCAATTCTTCAAAGGAATAACATGTCGATTCGGTATGCCCCACAGCATCGTCACAGACAACGGCTCCAACTTTGATTCCGAGGAGTTCAGGAAATTTTGTGATGATGGAGGAATCAAATTGAAATTCGCATCAGTCTCTCACCCCCAGACCAATGGCCAGGTGGAAAGGATCAATGGTTTAATAGGGGATGGTTTAAAGAAACGCCTTCAAGGCGCAGCCGGAGCCTGGGTTGAAGAGTTACCATCTGTGCTATGGAGTTTACGTACCACCCCCAACAGGTCGACTCAATACACTCCATTCTTCTTGGTGTACGGAGCCGAAGCAGTCCTACCAGCCGACGTCCGATTTGAAGCGCCTCGAGTAACAGCGTACACAGAGTCCTCCTCCAATATCGCGCTACAAGATGCTATCGATCTCCTTGACGAAGCACGAGATATCGCCTTGGCAAGAACAACGGTCTACCAACAAGCGCTGAGAAATTATCACAGCCGACGAATACGCAGTCGAAATTTCAGTGTTGGAGATATGGTACTTCGGTTGAAGCAAAAAAGACCCTTGAAGCTAGAATCCCCATGGGAAGGACCATACATCATCACCGAAGTGATACCAGGAGGAGCTTATCGGCTCAAAAATCCAGCCTCAGGAAAAGATGTCGAGAATCCGTGGAACATCGCGCAATTGCGACGGTTTTATACATAGGATACGATTGTTTTTCATTTAACGGCCTACAAGGTTGCTTTACATTATGAATAAAGATCTAATCAGATTTCTGTTCCCCTTTTTTTGCTTCAGGCTTTGGCACCCGAACGTAACGTTCGGAACCTTTTCCATCGGCTCTAACTCCCATCGGGAGCATTGGCCCAGAAAAAACGTGTTTACACGATGACATTAATTAAATACTCTCAGCGAGAGCTAAGATTAATGACACACAAAAACAACCAATCCAAGCCTCGAAAAATACGCGAGTGCTGCAGTCGATGGTTACATTAAGATAAGGCTCAAACCGGTGCACCGTGTGACGAAGCCGAGCTTTTGCATAAATTACATATCGACTTCGCAATAACATTGCATAAAATACAACGAAGTCGTCGAGTAAGCAGGTTGAACTGATCACTCAGCCGCACTCGACAACAAAATATCAATCAAAATAACATAAGCGTGCAGCGTACGCAGTAAACAATCTTATGCGAATACAAGGTTATTACATTTATAATCGGGATCCCCGGTCCCAGTGGGCCTTCAGTTCCTTTTCGAGGCATGATTTCATCCGAGAAACAATGGTGTGAGCAGGACCTCTAGCAACATCATAGTATTGGCCTAAATCCCTTTCAGTGTTTGCCACGGCTCTTAAATCCAAAGATGGATGACATGCCAATATTGAAGCAAAGGCAAGCTCAGCACCAGCTAGAAGCTCTTTCTGCACCAGCAGCCGAATCCTCTCGGGAGACTTGAATCGGGTGAACAAGCCAGACAAAGTTTCGGGTGCCTGATCCAGATGAAACAAGGTGTGCCAAACCATCGTAAGAAGGGCATAGTATTTATCAAAATAGTAATGTGCCTTCATCACCCGGTACTTAAACTTCGCCATGATGACGGCCTTCGGACGATGCAGCCATAAACCATGCGTTGGGTGCGCAACGTCGGTCATCGCCTCAACCTCTTCATGAATCCTCCTGTCCTCTTCAGCTGCATCCGAAGCTACGACTGGAAAAGGAACGAATGTTAGAACATTCAAGCTATACCCGGAATCAGAAGATAGGCTAAACACTCACAGCCTAAGCTTTCGGAAGCAACATGAAGACCATCGAGAGCGTATTGTTCGACGGCAGTCGCTATTTCTCCCTTCTTCTTCACCAAGGCAGCCATCGCACGAAGGGAAGTAATGTCTTTATTCAGACTAGACACCTGGTCACGTAACTGACGAACAAGGCATGATTCGTCATTTCCCGAAGAATTCGAAAAAAGCTCGGCACGGGAAGAAGATGAAGGAATCTGCAGTACGTCCTCAGTTTAGACCAAGCATTAATATAAAAACTCCCATCGGGAGTATTGAGTGCACATCATACAGGCAAAAGGATGTTTGGCAACAGAGCCGAATTTAAGAGAGTTACGATAATCTTATGTACAACAAATCAAATAACGGTTCAAGGATTCGCCGACGTTGAACCAGGGGCTGACTCAGGAACAGGCTCGGCTTGTGCTTCATCCACCAACTTCAGAAGCCGGTTGGCGCAAGTTATTGCCGATTTCTTGAAAGGCTCAAGGTTGACTAGATGATTTTCACCATCAACAGGCAGCGCCTTAGAGAACTCTTCCAATTCCGACCCCATCCCGTGGCCCATAAGCAACTGGAAAGTAAGAACCGCACCCATCAAGCGGCTGCGACGTTTCAGTACCTCTACAGGCTCGGAAGGATCGACAAGGAAAGCTTCCGCCATCTCGTCGAGAGTCTTGTCCAGCTTAGCCTTTGGGAAGATCATCGAGTATAACTTCGACAGTGCCCCCTTGGACTTCTGCAGTTATCTGAGGATCTGGACATTTGACTCAGCAGCAAGTGACAAAGCGTCGGCTGTGGAATCCTCCCGAAGCTGATGGCGTCGGCTGACAGTTAAATTGGCGCCCTCTGAAAAAGAGACGTATCAGTAATCAGTGGAGAAAGCATCAAGAAAGGAGCGGAACACCATAAGGATTTTTACCCAGTAAATTTTTGATGGATTCACGGAGGACACCCTCCTTCTCATCAATTGCAGCCGCCGCTGCACGCCTGGCATCTTGATCATCCTTCATCTGACGCTTCAGCCTCTTTACTTCTTCCTTCAACAAGGCGTTCTCACTCTTGGCATCGGCAGCGAGCCTGTTGGCTTCGACCGCCTGATCAGCCGAAGATTTGACGGCCTTCCGAAGTTGGGTGTTTTCGACTTCAAGGCGAGTAAATTGTTCAGCAAAGTCCGCCACAGCATCGACTGTAGCGTAAATTGGCTGCAGCCAGGAAAAATCGAGAGGAGTCAGGTGATGGAAATTCAGCAAAGCCGGACAGATTAAGTACTTACGTGATCGCGGCCAGCCGGCGGGGTGGGAGCATCATCAGGAGGAATAACTCTCGATAATGGGACCTTCTCTACACCCGTTCGGGATGGAGGTGTCGACTTGGCAGGAGAAGGGTTCGATTCCTTAGCCGATGCTGCTCTCTCAGAAGCTAGTTTAGCCCTCTTTGCGAGAGGAACATCATCATCGTCATCGGCAGAGCTGTTTAAGTACAGTGTGCGGTTAGCATACAAGGTGACAAGAAATAAAAATAAAAAGAGTATAAATGCTCACAGGTCCAGATCATCTCCGTCCACGAAGAAGCTTGTTGAACCCTTCTTAGCAGGAGGAGGCGAAGTAGCTTCGTCGGCATCATTATCTCCTCCTCTAGGACTTGATTCAGCCGATGTGATAAGATCATCATGTACCTGCTTACGACGTATGCTCTTGAGAAAGGCGTCATCTTCGGCAGCTTCCTCCTCTTGGACATCGCTGTCCTCAAGGTCGTGCTGAGCATCCTCGGTTCCCTCAGAATCGTCGTCGTCATCCTCTAATACCACGCCGCTCTCGGGTGAAGGAGGGTAACATCGGGCGACAGTGGGGGCCTATGGAAGGATAGAAAACATGTAAAGCACAAGCAGAAAGAAGAAGTAATAACAGTAAACGAAGAATGGTAAGGTTACCTCGGACGGAAGATGCTTGAAATCATAAGGAGGGCGCACTGATGTCAAGACAATGGTGTCCTTGGTGCTGAGGCATGTTAGACGGCGAACTTCGTTCTGGAGCTCATCTGCCGATAGGTCGGCAGAGTTGACCCTCAACTTGTCGTTTTTGCCAGTATAGAGCCACAACTGGTGAGGGCGAGACATCAGCGGCTGCACTCGACGTTGTAGGAACACTGAAACTACTTCAGTGCCGCACATCGTCAAGCCTCCTGTATTTTCAGAGTGACTATTTGCTCGAATAGCTCATCGGCTGTCGCCTTTTCTTCGGGAGAAAGGGCATTGTTCCAAGACTTCTTCTTATGAGCTACCAAGACATCGTCAAAAAGAGGGAGATTTGAACGCCGCCCAGGAACAGCGGGGTCCCGAAGGTAGAACCATTTGTTGCGCCAGCCCTGGACGGATTCCTTCATCGGATAGTCGAAGTAGTTGACCTCCTTCCTGACAACGAAGCCAACGCCGCCGACAACGGGGGGGCCGTTGCTATCGTTATGACGCTTCACATAGAAGATCTTCCTCCAAAGGCCCTAGTGAGGCTCAATGCCGAGGAAGGCCTCGCAGACAGTGATAAAAATGGAAAGGTGGAGGATGGAATTCGGGGCCAGCTGCCAAAGCTGAATCCCATAGAAGAAAAGGAGGGAGCGAAGGAACTCGTGTGCCGGGAGAGAGAGGCCACGGAACAGAAAAGCGGCAAACATGACGGTGAAGCCCTTTGGGGGACTTGGGCGAGAAACCGAACCTGGGAGACGAATGTCATCCTCAGATGCGGAGATGAAACCGAGGGCGCGAAGCCTGTTAATGTCGCGGTTGGAAATAGCAGAGGCGCTCCAGTCACGGCTAACTTTGGCCGTCTCCGATGTGCTGCCACCCTTCTTTTTGCCCATGGTGAACGAAGCTTCAGATGGAGAAGCAGAGGAACAGGAAGCTTGAAGGAGAAGATGAGCAGTGAACGGGGTAAAAGGTAAAAAAGAAAGGAGGCTCCCTATTTATCCCGTAAGAATTTGAGCCCAGTCGTGGCCATAACTCCACAAAGCATCGTGGGGGAAGGAGCAGATCTGACTGTACACGTGGCGCTTGAAGAAGGAGTGGAACCGGCGGCCCATTATTCCCACGTCGCGTGAAAATTGAGAGACGCCTCGATCGCCGCGCGTGCACTAGTCAAGACCTAAAAACTGCCTGCGCAGAACTAGGGTGGGCCCGTCAGGTCAAGTCCTATCAATTGGCCCACAGCAGTTACACGTCAAGTCAAATCCCGTCAATCGGCCCACAACTATGACGTCATAAAAAAATTAGAGGCACTCGAAGGAAACATGAAAAGTTATTGGGTGAAAGACTTGAGTCTACGCACGGATTACAAGCATCCGTACCTAGACTCGGGGGCTACTCCCATCGGGAGCGCTGACGCGCACCCGATAAAAGAAAGACTCGACAGAATGAGCAGACGAAGGAAAAAGGATTGAGTCTGCACTCGGTTACAAGCGATTGCACCCAGACACTCCCATCGGGAGTGCATGATGCATACCCAATAAAAGTTTTTTGCACTCCAGGATCATGCCCGGGGACTTGATTCTGTGTAGGGTAACGTCGTTTTGCCATCGGCAGTTAACCAACAAAAGTTGGGCACGTTACTCATTATCCTTTGTATAAAGAAAATATATCGGATGAAGACCTGTGAAAAACATCGACAGAGGAGAATATTCGAGTGGTACAACTTGAGTCTACGCACGGATTACGAGCATCCGTACCTAGACTCGGGGGCTACTCCCATCGGGAGCGCTGACGCGCACCCGATAAAATAAAGACGGAGCAAATTCAAGATTAGCAAAGAACATCAGGAGAAGACGTACATTAGTCTCTACCCAAACTATTTTCGGCTAGACACTCGGGGGCTACTGACGTGGGCACTACCCTTCGAGTAACCGACGTTGCCCTATCCTGTATTGACTAATTGGAGGCCCATGAAGACACCCGAAGGCTAGATGGGCCACTTGGACAGCGCACCGGAAGAAACCTTGGCAGGCAAGACAAGGAAACGGTCAACAAGGAAAGATTAGATCTAAAAGTACTGTAAACCTAGTCGCACTCGGTTAGGACCCTTGAGACCTGGCCTCCTATATAAAGGCCAGGAGAGGGGCTGCCGAGGGACACGAACAATCTTAGCAATCTTAGCCAGAAAAAGCTTAGAGCTAGGTAACCCTAGCAATAGCAATCTCGACTAGATCTCAGCCGAACTATTCGGCACCCCATTGTAACCCATTGTCATCATAATCAAAAGACAGACAGGCAGGACGTAAGGGTTTTACCTCATCGAGGGCCCCGAACCTGGGTAAATCACTCTCCCCGCTTGTCTGTGAACCGATGTCTCGTGTCAGCCTACAGGATTCCATCAACCCTAAGCCCCTATCGGAGGGCATTGGTGAGGGCAAGGGCAACCAATCCATTTGAGGTTGCATCTTCTTCATCATCAACATCTTCATCTCCGGAGGTATACTCTTCTTGAGTTGATAGCACAATAGATGTGTCCAAGGTGGACCTTGCCATGAAGCAATGTGCATTCTTGCGTTGAGGGTTCTCATTGGGTGAATCAAAGAGAGAGGAAGAGGGAATGTTGGTGGTGACAATGGCGGCCACTTCTCTTGAGCTTTCCTCTTCATCATCACTAGCACTTTCAATGTCATCGGAAGAGTATTCTTCTTTAGTCACTAGCACAATCCTTGAGGGCCTTTTGCCCTTCTTGTTCTTGTTATAGAATTTCTTGTTGGGGGGCTTTGAATATTTGCCCTTTGAGTCTTTGCTCTTGTCCTTGGGGATGAGCCTTCCACCATGAGTCTCCCTATTCTCATAGGGACATTCGGCAATGAAATGGCGCTTGTCATTGCAATTGTAGAAAGATCTTATTCTTGGGCCCGAGCTTGAGGGACCCCTTGAGTTGTTTCTCTTGATGTTGTCTTCCTTGGCCTTGGAAGGATCAATCCAAAAGGTGTTTGCATGGAACGCCATGTGGTCATGGTAGTGGTGTTCCAAGTCTTCCGGATAGGTCATGCTCCAAGATGCCCTATAAGATTCTTGAGGAATCACTTCTTCCACGGAGTTGACCACCAAGGCAAGGTTGGACCCTTTTGTCATCCCAATGGCACGATTGCGGGAATCATGAGAGTTTTGCTCAAGCACCTTGAGAGCTTGCATCTCGTGCATGGCTTGTTGAGAGGTGAGAGAGGCATAGCATTCTCTTCCGACAAGAGTCTTGACATCAGTAGGCTCAAACGGCATCATGCACTCAATGTACTTCTCCTTGATCCAAGAGTCATCAATGTGAGTGGCTCCAACATTCCGGAAGGAGCCGGCAACGGTGAGAAGTCTTCCATACATGTCTACATGATCTTCATCTGGTAGCCTCATGAATCCTTCGGCTTTATTCCGAAGAGCATTATACTTGTTCCTTCTTGTGCTCTCACTTCCAATGCAACTCGCGGCCAAACCATCCCAAGCATCCTTGGCGGTGGTGAAATGCCGAACCCGAGACAACTCCTTTGTCCCCACAGCAGTTTGAATCATGTGCAAGGCGGTGTTGTTGTGTTGACTATCAACCGCTTCTCTTCTAGTCAACTTGTCGGGGTTGTAAGGCTTGAAGCCTTCCACGATGATTCTCCAAAGTTCATTGGAGGCACTGCGAACATGAGAGCTAAACTCAAATTGCCAAGTATCGTAATCATTAACGGAAAACTTAGGTGGGTCGCCCCGGATGTTTATATGAGGATGGGGAACCGGTATATCGGGTGATTGAAAAGGTGGAGGTACTCGATTGTAGCTCTCATCACCACTAGTTCCCCTAGGAGATGCAATGGTAGATTTGATAGTTTTTATGTTATCACCATCCACGGGTGCGGTAGAGGAGGGTAATACCGAAGCATCACCCACTTCTAACGCATTCGTGACATCACCCTCTTTGGTGGGAGCCACGGGACGGGGGGGAGTCAAAAGCTCGGAAATCATCTTTCTCATGCTTGCCATTTGAGCATCCATGGATGATCTCAACGAATTGATATCATCCATGGTGACCATCTTAGCCTCCCCTTCCGAAGGTCCATCGTCCGGCATACTCTTAGGCGGTTAAGCCCGAAATAAGAGCCGAGGCTCTGATACCAATTGAAAGGATCGTATGCCGCACCTAGAGGGGGGGGGGGGTGAATAGGTGCTAACCAATTTTTAGTTCTTTTTCAATTTAGGCTTGACACAAAGGTAAATTCTCTAGATATGCAACTAAGTGAATTTACCTATATGACAAGGCTAACTACTAAGCAAGATATAGCTAAGCAATATAAGAGATAGAATAGGATAGAGGTAACCGAGAGTGGAGCACGCGATGACACGGAGATGATTCCCGTAGTTCCCTTCCTTTGCAAGAAGGTACGTCTACGTTTGGAGGAGTGTGGTTGCTACGAAAGCCAAACCAACGGCCACGAAGGCTTCACTCAGATCTCCGGTGAGCAACGCCACGAAGGCCTAGCCCACTTCCACTAAGGGATTTCCTCGAGGCGGAAACCGGGCCTTTACAAGGTTCTTGGGGCACACATCCACAACCGAATTGGAGGCTCCCAAATCTGTTACAACAAAACAATCAACAACAATACATCAACACAAATCAACTAGGGATCCAAAGAGGAACACTAGCAAGGGGGCCCTCAACAAAATGAGGGGGAAATGCAAATTGCTTCGGTGAAGATGTAGATCGGGGTCTTCTCCTTCGATTCTCCAAAGCACAAGGGATTTGGGTGGTTGAGGGAGGAGATCCGATGGATTTGGTGTTCTTGGTGGCTCAACAATGGTGTATGACTTTTTGGGGAAGAAGTGAGCAGCTGAGCCATTTGGAGAAGAAGACTATAAGTAGTCGGTGGAGATCCTGCCGATCCTGCCGTTGGAGAGAGGTGGCTGGTAGTACCGGCCAGGTTGGGCCGGTACTACCGCTCCTAGGCGAGCGGCGCGGCCAACAGGAGGAGGGCACGTGGCCGAGAGGGCCCAGGAGAGCTCGGGCCGGGAGGGGAGGCCGGAGCCTCCGGCCGGGGTACCGGCCAAGGTACCGCCGGGGCTCCAACCTCCCTGGCAAACATACTGAGGATCCCCGAGCCAACCGGTACCTTGGGCGGTACCAAGGCCGGAGCCTCCGGCCCCTCCTCTTCTTTTTCCTTTCTTTCTTTTTCTCTTCTTCTTCTCATTTCTTCCTTTCTTCTTTTATTTCTTTTCTCTTCCGATATCTTGCACACTCTTCACGCTTTGAGCATCTAGAGAATGTAATAACCTAAAAATCTTATAAACCGAAATATTCATATATTATCATTGTCATCAACACCAAAACTACATATAAACTGAGATATGTTCTTTCAGCCGTCTGCCCCGGCGATGGATGACCCGGTACGTGAGCTCTTTCAATGTGTGCGAGTGCTGTGTATCATGCGTCTGATGTCCGGTCGTTCGTAGGACTATTGGAAGGACTGTCATGATTCAGACATCCAGGAAATTATCTTCGGCGGCAGCTTTGTTCGCGATGATCGGGTCGGGACGCAAGATGACAGGGCAGCAACGCAAGATGCAGACGACATCGAAACCGCACGGTTGTTCGCCACCCTGCAGACGCAGCCAACAGCCGTGTCCGTCGACGACTTCGACGATGCGCCAACACAGCCTGACATTGCTACGAAGAAGAAGGGGGAGAGCCGCAGGACACAAGGCTTCGTCGACGACGAGGATAAGTGTTTATGTGAAGCGTGGCTGGCAACGACCCATGATTGTATTAATGGCGCGCAGCAAAAGGGCAAGGTCTATTGGGCCAAGGTCTTGCAGCAGTACAACGAGACCGAGATGCACTCGCCCTACCATATCACAAGCCCTCGGACGGAAGAGTCCCTCCGGAAAAGATGGAACTACATCAAACAAGAGACAAACAAATTCTGCTCGGCGGTCGAACATGCTATTAACAACCCCTTAAGCGGCGCTGGCGTCATGACAGTGGTAAACACGATACAACCTACATCATTCTACACTATTTGCACCATTGTATGTACATCATTGGAGGCTATGATTGCAGGTATCCCGTGCCCTGGAGAAGTTCAGGGCGACGCATAAGAAGGGCTACCATATGGTCCATTGCTGGGAGGTGCTCAAGAACAACAACAAGTGGATGACAAGCTTTGCGGCCTACAACGAAGCTGTGAGGAATGGGACAGCGATCAACCTCGACGGTGAAGACGACGATCAAGGCCGTCCAGCCCTTCCACCTCGTCCACGAGGCCATTAGGCTACCAAGGCCGATCTTGTCCGGGAGGCGCAGGCCATTGCGTTCACCCAGAGCATGGAGAAGATAATGGCCGACAACCGTACCGCCATGGATGCTAGGGACGAGAAGAGGCGTCTGAAAAAAGAGGCCGCAGCTGCCATCTACCAGAACCTCGCGAAGGAGGTCCTCGATGTCCAAAGGCTGGACATCGAGGCCAAAAAGGCAGACGCCGAGGCCAAATTGCGTGCAGAAGACACAAGGATCATGCTTGCCGACTTGAGCGGTGTCGACCACGACACCAGGGCATGGTTCATGAAGAGGCGCGCCGAAATCCGCGCGCGAGACGCCTGATCGCCGGCGCCATGCGCCCAACACCTTGGCCTCATTTTGGAATTTTTATTATTGTTGTTAAGTCCTTGTTGTGTCCCTTTGGACTCCACTTTGCGTCATACCAGCTGCAAAGTGTGATGAACTTGTTTCAGCCCTCAATTTGCGGCTGTAATTTCGTGCAAAGTTGACGGTAGTTCATCTTTTTTGAATTCTGGCCTGCGCCGAAAATGCATCGCCCCGCTGGAGCCAACCCCAGACGCAAACGTACGCACGACCATTTTCGCGTCCGTCAGGCGACGCAAACGGACGCCGCGGAAAATTTGGGCATCCGAAATGCGTGCGCCCGCTGGAGATGCCCTAACGTGCCAAAATTCATACCCAAGCACGTGCCAAAGATTCCCGCTGTTCATACGCTGCGCGTGCTTGGTCTAGCCGAAAGCTAGCTGCAGCTAGCCTTTTGCAGAGCGTGCTTTTGTACGGACTTTCTAAATCTTATACATCTGCAAAAGTACCTGGTCAGGGGTGTTACTTTTGCTTGTTAGGTCGTTTGAAACTAATTCGCTTTCCCATAAAAAGAAGCGAATGAAAGAAAGACTTGGCCATACCTACTTCACATGATCAGTCGTCATTGCGCTGTTTCTTCTTTCTCCCGGAGTCTTCCTCGAGCTATCACTTGCTACCGGAAGCTGCATCTCTGAAACAGCCGGTATGCTGCTTGCATAGATAGTCGACTTGTTTCTTTGAATGTATTAACCCATTTTGATTTCTGAATGACTTGCAGCAATGAATTTTGTTGAGTGCAATAAGCAACAGCGTCCTTCATTTATCGCTATACTGCCATCTTTTCTTCTACTCTATGCACCTCCTGACTATTTCATGCGTTGTTTCAGACGTCCCTGATGTGCAATCAGAAGGGGAGACCAACATATGTACGTTTGTGGTGAAATGCTTTACATGAACATTGCCATTAGAGATTTCACTACATAGATCTCAGTCAGTTGTCCTCTGAAGGCTTTCAATCATGGGTGAAGCTAACCGTATGTCTGATGTGACTTCCACCATAGGTGCTGACCCCTTGTTCACAGAGTAAGTCCATCAGCTGGAGTTTGATAATTGCTTTTTTTTTTGTGAGATAGTTTGATAATTACTTGATGCAGTGTCTTGTGTGCCCAAGGTTCTGGTTTTCGGTAGAAAAATCTTGACTCAAATTCCTCGGTACGACCAGTTACCAAAGGTTACGTGAAAATCTTGACCCGTTACCTCGGTCAAACACAAATTCCTCTGAACGACCAATTAATGATGGTTCTCGCTAAAAAAAATTAAAAAAAGAATAGGAATTTCAGCTCGGTATGACCATTTACCACCGGTACTCGGGAAATCCGGATTTCCCGACTGGTAACCAAAACCTTAGGTGTGACAAGTTCTAATGTGTTGTGCTTGACTTGGATGCAGGGAAATAGAAGTGTACAACGCCATCAAGGAAGCGGTGAAAGATGGTGGTCAGATGGATACCAAGAGCTTAGAATTAGCTGTTAAAAAAATGCGAAAGGAGGATCCATGTGGTGAAAATTCAAAGAATCCAAATCCTTTGTGTTGCAAGCACTATGTTAATCCAGTATGTCGAGGGTTTTCATTTGTCCAAATATTTAGTTATGCAATTAAGGTCTCTGCTTCACACATATAATTGTTCATTCCTCCAACTTCTCCTTGCAGCTTTATGTCATCAAGTCAGTGGATGACAAATATGAGTCTCTCCAAATTAGTATGGACGACATAATCTTGGAAACTAGTCCGTGCCTCAATTCCGAGCGTGAAGTGGTATTTCCTCATATGATGCTTATAGTGCCACACTTTCTTGTTTTGCTCTTTTCACTAGAAAGCATTGAAAGATGTGATGCATAGGAATTATGCTGGCCATAGTGAGGAGTACCATACATTAGTATCATACATATGATACATTTATAGGATATTACCTCTACAGTGCATAAATATCACATAATAGTATCACAAATACCGACTGTTTAATATCTTGTTTAATAGCCTGAGCTCATTATACCCGTGTAGGATATTACCTCTATAGTGCATAAATATCACATAATACCCGGTGGACCGTGTTTTTGGCTAAAATTTAACATTTGTGAAGATTGGGTGGGATTGTGCACGTGGTAGCAGGACCGTGGGATCGGGGAATTTGATGATAGGGACTTTCAGCAGCGCCAATCTTACGTGAATTTAATGTGCCCAGCTGTGTACTGATGGTACCTCGCATGCGTTTAGTGTGGTATTATCCTTATATACTCAGTGCAGTAATATAAGATGTTTTAGAAATTTTTAAAGTAGACTAATACAAAATAAAAGAAGTGAATCTACACACTAGAAATAGACTAGATACATACAAAAGTGAGTGAACCCTTCAAAAGACCTTAAACATCTTATAAAACCAAACGGGGAGTAGTAGTGTATTTTTGCAAAAGTTCTTAAATATATTTATTTATACAAATTCGGGTTTTGAATTTCTTTTTGTGGCCATATATTGTAGCTATGCATTCCAGTCATCCATGGAGAACAAATCGATGGTGAAAATTGCGTTGGTCAACACTGGACACTATATGCTTTCCACTTGAATAGGCGCAAAGTCAGTATTTTGGATTCCCTCGGGAGTACTGAGACTCATCAAAAGATTTCGCGGTCGATCTGTGAAGCTCTTGACAACTGTGAGCGGTTCAAGAATAAATCGTCTGATAATTCGGGAGCCCCGGATAACTTGTGGGAAGTTAATATTGTCGATTCTGGACACCCGCAATCAAACGGGTACTAACATCTTACGATTGTCCCGTTTTCTGATGCTTAAAACTGTGTTCGGTAAAAGTACCAGATGATTGATATTGGACTCCGGTCTGCATCTGTAGCGATGACTGCGGGTTCTACGTATTTAACTTCATGCGTCTCTGGGATGGTGATCAACTTGACAAGTCGTGCAAACCCCCTGTAAGTCCGCTATCAACTGTAGACTGCAAGAAATCGTCTCGCGCGATGATAAGATCTCAATCTTGGGATATGCGTGCACTAGGTAAATAATTAATTATATGTACGCTCTGTGTTTCTAGGAATCAAAAGAGCTGCGGAAGGAATTCCTGGAATACATGCTGTCTCCCGATGCTCTAAATCATATCAGGATTCATCATTCAGATCCGGCATATAAAAAAACACCGGGTATGCATTGTTCGGTGTTCTTCCTTTTTTAACCATCTTGCTTGTTCTCCACATTAGTTACACTTCCAGTTTGGAAAAGTTGTTTGATGTTGATTCCCTAATTTGGATAAATTTGTTTCAAACATGGGGAGCTCTGATACAAATGTATTTTCATAAATGCTATTGTACGAGGCGCATATACATCATAGGAGGACAAACAATCACAACGAATAACACCGAGATTTGTTAACGAGATTCAAAAATCTTGCCTACTCCCGAAACATGCTTAATGGGCCTTCATCCCTATGTACTAGTCAACATAGTACAGCCGACGATAAAATTATCGAGGTCAATGATACGCGTACAACACGCGTCCGTTGGGAACCCCAAGAGGAAGGTGTGATGCGTACAGCGGCAAGTTTTCCCTCAGTAAGAAACCAAGGTTTATCGAACCAGTAGGAGCCAAGAGGCACGTTGAAGGTTGATGGCGGTGAGATGTAGTGCGGCGCAACACCAGGGATTCCGGCGCCAACGTGGAACCTGCACAACACAACCAAAGTACTTTGCCCCAACGAAACAGTGAGGTTGTCAATCTCACCGGCTTGCTGTAACAAAGGATTAGATGTATAGTGTGGATGATGATTGTTTGTAGAGAACAGTAGAACAAGTATTGCAACAGATTTGTATTCGATGTAAAAGAATGGACCGGGGTCCACAGTTCACTAGAGGTGTCTCTCCCATAAGATAAATAGCATGTTGGGTGAACAAATAACAGTTGGGCAATTGACAAATAGAGAGGGCATGACCATGCACATACATGATATGATGAGTATTGTGAGATTTAATCGGGCATTACGACAGAGTACATAGACCGCTATCCAGCATGCATCTATGCCTAAAAAGTCCACCTTCAGGTTATCATCCAAACCCCTTCCAGTATTAAGTTGCAAACAACAGACAATTGCATTAAGTATGGTGCGTAATGTAATCAATAACTACATCCTCGGACATAGCATCAATGTTTTATCCCTATTGGCAACAGCACATCCATAACCTTAGAGGTTTCTGTCACTCCCCCAGATTCACGGAGGCATGAACCCACTATCGAGCATAAATACTCCCTCTTGGAGTTACTAGCAAAAACTTGGCCAGAGCCTCTACTAATAACGGAGAGCATGCAAGACCATAAACAACACATAGATTGATAATCAACATAACATAGTATTCTCTATCCATCGGATCCCAACAAACACAACATATAGCATTACAGATAGATGATCTTGATCATGTTAGGCAGCTCACAAGATCCGACAATGAAGCATAATGAGGAGAAGACAACCATCTAGCTACTGCTATGGACCCATAGTCCAGGAGTGAACTACTCACTCATCAATCCGGAGGCGACCATGGCGGTGTAGAGTCCTTCGGGAGATGATTCCCCTCTCCGGCAGGGTGCCGGAGGCGATCTCCTGAATCCCCCGAGATGGGATTGGCGGCGGCGGCGTCTCTGGAAGGTTTTCCGTATCGTGGCTCTCGGTACTGGGGGTTTCGCGACGAAAACTATATGTAGGCGGAAGGGTAGGTCAGGGGGCGTCACGAGGGGCCCAGACGACAGGGCCGCGCGGCCAAGACCTGGGCCGCGCCGCCCTGGTGTCTGGCCACCTCGTGGCCCCACTTCGTCTCCTCTTCGGTCTTCTGGAAGCTTCGTGTGAAAATAGGCCTCTGGGCGTTGATTTCGTCCAATTCCGAGAATATTTCCTTACTAGGATTTCTGAAACCAAAATCAGCAGAAAACAGCAACTGGCTCTTCGGCATCTCGTTAATAGGTTAGTTCCAGAAAATGCATAAATATGACATAAAGTATGCATAAAACATGTAGATATCATCAATAATGTGGCATGGAACATAAGAAATTATCGATACGTCGGAGACGTATCAGCATCCCCAAGCTTAGTTTCTGCTCGTCCCGAGCAGGTAAACGATAACAAAGATAATTTCTGGAGTGACATGCCATCATAACCTTGATCATACTATTGTAAGCATATGTAATGAATGCAGCGATCAAAACAATGTAAATGACATGAGTAAACAAATGAATCATATAGCAAAGACTTTTCATGAATAGTACTTCAAGACAAGCATCAATAAGTCTTGCATAAAAGTTAACTCATAAAGCAATAATTCAAAGTAAAGGTACTGAAGCAACACAAAGGAAGATTAAGTTTCAGCGGTTGCTTTCAACTTGTAACATGTATATCTCATGGATATTGTCAATGTAAAGTAATATAACAAGTGCAATATGCAAGTATGTAGGAATCAATGCACAGTTCACACAAGTGTTTTCTTCTTAAGGTGGAGAGAAATAGGTGAACTGACTCAACATAAAAGTAAAAGAAAGGTCCTTCAAAGAGGAAAGCATCGATTGCTATATTTGTGCTAGAGCTTTGATTTTGAAAACAAGAAACAATTTTATCAACGGTAGTATTAAAGCATATGTGTCATGTAAATTATATCTTACAAGTTGCAAGCCTCATGCATAGTATACTAATAGTGCCCGCACCTTGTCCTAATTAGCTCGGATTACCTGGATTATCATCGCAATGCACATGTTTTAACCAAGTGTCACAAAGGGGTACCTCTATGCCGCCTGTACAAAGGTCTAAGGAGAAAGCTCGCATCGGATTTCTCGCTATTGATTATTCTCAACTTAGATATCCATACCGGGACAACATAGACAACAGATAATGGACTCCTCTTATATGCATAAGCATTCAACAATTATTAATTTTCTCATATGAGATTGAGGATATTTGTCCAAAACTGAAACTTCCACCATGGATTATGGCTTTAGTTAGCGGCCCAATGTTCTTCTCTAACATTATGCAATGCTCTAACCATTTTAGTGGTAAATCTCCCTTACTTCAGACAAGACGAACATGCATAGCAACTCACATGATATTCAACAAAGAGTAGTTGATGGCGTCCCCAGGAACATGGTTATCGCACAACAAGCAACTTAATAAGAGATAAAGTGCATAATTACATATTCAATACCACAATAGTTTTTAGGCTATTTGTCCCATGAGCTATATATTGTAAAGGTGAAGAATGGAAATTTTAAAGGTAGCACTCAAGCAATTTACTTTGGAATGGCGGAGAAATACCATGTAGTAGGTAGGTATGGTGGACACAAATGGCATAGTGGTTGGCTCAAGGATTTTGGATGCATGAGAAGTATTCCCTCTCGATACAAGGTTTAGGCTAGCAAGGTTATTTGAAACAAACACAAGGATGAAGCGGTGCAGCAAAACTCACATAAAAGACATATTGTAAACATTATAAGACTCTACACCGTCTTCCTTGTTGTTCAAACTCAATACTAGAAATTATCTAGACTTTAGAGAGACCAAATATGCAAACCAAATTTTAGCAAGCTCTATGTATTTCTTCATTAATAGGTGCAAAGTATATGATGCAAGAGCTTAAACATGAGCACAACAATTGCCAAGTATCACATTATCCAAGACATTATAGCAATTACTACATGTATCATTTTCTGTTTCCAACCATATAACAATTTAACGAAGAAGAAACTTTCGCCATGAATATTATGAGTAAAGCCTAAGGACATATTTGTCCATATGCAACAGCGGAGCGTGTCTCTCTCCCACACAAAGAATGCTAGGATCCAACTTTATTCAAACAAAAAAAAACAAAAACAAACCGACGCTCCAAGCAAAGTACATAAGATGTGATGGAATAAAAATATAGTTTCAGGGGAGGAACCTGATAATGTTGTCGATGAAGAAGGGGATGCCTTGGGCATCCCCAAGCTTAGACGCTTGAGTCTTCTTGATATATGCAGGGGTGAACCACCGGGGCATCCCCAAGCTTAGATCTTTCACTCTCCTTGATCATGTTGTATCATCACCCTCTCTTGATCCTTGAAAACTTCCTCCACACCAAACTCAAAACAACTCATTAGAGGGTTAGTGCACAATCAAAATTTACATGTTCAGAGGTGACATGATCATTCTTAACACTTCTGGACATTGCACAAAGCTACTGAAAGTCAATGGAATCGAAAAATCCATCAAGCATAGCAAAACAGGCAATGCGAAATAAAAGGCAGAATCTGTCAAAACAGAACAGTTCGTAAAGACGAATTTTATTGAGGCACCAGACTTGCTCAAATGAAAATGCTCAAATTGAATGAAAGTTGCGTACATATCTGAGGATCACTCACGTAAATTGGCATAATTTTATGAGTTACCTACAGATAATTAGGCTCAGATTCGTGACAGCAAAGAAATCTGTTTCTGCGCAGTAATCCAAATCTAGTATGAACCTTACTATCAACGACTTTACTTGGCACAACAATGCACAAAACTAAGATAAGGAGAGGTTGCTACAGTAGTAACAACTTCCAAGACTCAAATATAAAATAAAAGTACTGTAGTAAAAACATGGGTTGTCTCCCATAAGCGCTTTTCTTTAACGCCTTTCAGCTAGGCGCAGAAAGTATGTATCAAGTATTATCAAGAGACGATGCACCTACATCATAATTTTCACAATTTGTCCCATTGGATATCTTAGATGCTCCCTTATCTATAGTGGTTTTAAGAGCTTTATCAATTTTAGGCCTATAATAGCTTTTTGGTTTAGGCCCCTTAGAGACATACATGAACTTTTGCTCCTTACCCACATAAGCTTTCTCTCTAAACTTTATAGATGAAAAGGTCGAACCCAATGTTCCCATAGCCTCTTCAAGTTCACTAATACTTTGGGTTTGATTATCATGAATAGCACAAGATTCTAAAATGGCAATTTTCTCATTAATTCCACCTAGAGATTTATCAAGTTTATCAATGCTATCAAGTAATGCTCCCAAAGTAGTATCAATACTTGGAAGGTTTTGCTCTATGGTTTCCAACTTTTTCATGACATCTTCAAGAGAGGTTTCAATTTTAACTTCATTAACAGGTGGTATTCCAAATAAACTCTCAATAATGCAACTAGCTTCTAAGGTAGGAGTACCTAGGAAGTTACCTCCCGCGAGGCAATCAAGAACATACCTATTCCAGCTAGAGATACCAACATAAAAATTCCTCAGTAGGATAGTGGTGGAGTGTTTCTTAGTGCACCTATTATGGGCATCACTAATTCTATACCAAGCATCTTTTAAACATTCTCCCCCTTTTTGCTTAAACGCACGAACTTCAACTTCAGGATTACTCATTTTAGCAAGCAGGCTTCATCCGATTTTGAGAGGGGATTTGGTGACTAGGTGTATACGTGAGCACCCTCTAGATGCCACACGATCTGCGTTGAGATCCGGTTCTCGTCAATTGGATCTGTTGCCTTGATGTTGTCTTATCCATCGCTAAGCGTACTTTGTGTGGGTCCTACGTGATTTGAAAGTGCATCTGGCCCACTATTTGAATTCAAAAAGGTGGATCCTACATGATTTGGAAGTGTTGTTAGTGCTGATGTGGTTTGCTAACCTAACAATGATGGTAACAGTGGATTGCTAGATGTGACACGTGTCAACCAATGGATACGTGCTCACGTATACACCCGGTCAGCAGGCTTCATCCGATTTTAGCAATAGTAAATAAAGCAAACTAGATAAAGTAAATGCAAGTAACTAATTTTTTTTGTGTGTTTTTGATATAGCAAACAAGATAGCAAGTAAAGTAAAACTAGCAACTAATTTTTTTGTGTTTTGATTTAGTGCAGCAAACAAAGTAGTAAATAAAATAAAGCAAGACAAAAACAAAGTAAAGAGATTGGATTATGGAGACTCCCCTTGCAGCGTGTCTTGATCTCCCCGGCAACGGCGCCAGAAAAAGAGCTTGATACGCGTACAGCACGCGTCCGTTGGGAACCCCAAGAGGAAGGTGTGATGCGTACAGCGGCAAGTTTTCCCTCAGTAAGAAACCAAGGTTTATCGAACCAGTAGGAGCCAAGAGGTACGTTGAAGGTTGATGGCGGCGAGATGTAGTGCGGCGCAACACCAGGGATTCCGGCGCCAACGTGGAACCTGCACAACACAACCAAAGTACTTTGCCCCAACGAAACAGTGAGGTTGTCAATCTCACCGGCTTGCTGTAACAAAGGATTAGATGTATAGTATGGATGATGATTGTTTGTAGAGAACAGTAGAACAAGTATTGCAGCAGATTTGTATTCGATGTAAAAGAATGGACCGGGGTCCACATTTCACTAGAGGTGTCTCTCCCATAAGATAAATAGCATGTTGGGTGAACAAATTACAGTTGGGCAATTGACAAATAGAGAGGGCATGACCATGCACATACATGATATGATGAGTATTGTGAGATTTAATCGGGCATTACGACAGAGTACATAGACCGCTATCCAGCATGCATCTATGCCTAAAAAGTCCACCATCAGGTTATCATCCGAACCCCTTCCAGTATTAAGTTGCAAACAACAGACAATTGCATTAAGTATGGTGCGTAATGTAATCAATAACTACATCCTCGGACATAGCATCAATGTTTTATCCCTAGTGACAACAGCACATCCATAACCTTAGAGGTTTCTGTCACTCCCCCAGATTCACGGAGGCATGAACCCACTATCGAGCATAAATACTCCCTCTTGGAGTTACTAGCGAAAACTTGACCAGAGCCTCTACTAATAACGGAGAGCATGCAAGATCATAAACAACACATAGATTGATAATCAACATAACATAGTATTCTCTATCCATCGGATCCCAACAAACACAACATATAGCATTACAGATAGATGATCTTGATCATGTTAGGCAGCTCACAAGATCCGACAATGAAGCATAATGAGGAGAAGACAACCATCTAGCTACTGCTATGGACCCATAGTCCAGGGGTGAACTACTCACTCATCACTCCGGAGGCGACCATGGCGGTGTAGAGTCCTCCGGGAGATGATTCCCCTCTCCGGCAGGGTGCCGGAGGCGATCTCCTGAATCCCCCGAGATGGGATTGGCGGCGGCGGCGGCGTCTCTGGAAGGTTTTCCATATCGTGGCTCTCGGTACTGGGGGTTTCGCGACGAAGACTATATGTAGGCGGAAGGGCAGGTCAGGGGGCGTCACGAGGGGCCCAGACGACAGGGCCGCGCGGCCAAGACCTGGGCCGCGCCGCCCTGGTGTCTGGCCACCTCGTGGCCCCACTTCGTCTCCTCTTCGGTCTTCTGGAAGCTTCGTGTGAAAATAGGCCCCTGGGCGTTGATTTCGTCCAATTCCGAGAATATTTCCTTACTAGGATTTCTGAAACCAAAAACAGCAGAAAACAGCAACTGGCTCTTCGGCATCTCGTTAATAGGTTAGTTCCAGAAAATGCATAAATATGACATAAAGTATGCATAAAACATGTAGATATCATCAATAATGTGGCATGGAACATAAGAAATTATCGATACGTCGGAGACGTATCAGTCAACGGACGCATCAGGCCACCGCCGGCACAGCTCGTGTGGCCTCCCTACCAGGGGTGCCACACCATCCTCTAGTGATCATGTGTCTAGCATACAACCTTTTGTCTTGTCTATTTTAGCTACTCGCTACTCCGCGGTGCCTTTATATATTGCCCACATTACAAGTGTTCGACTTCAACACCTAACATACTGCTAATTACAATTCAACTGTAACACAACTCATGCACATATATAACACATGTCTTAACAAACTCCACCTTGTCGAATATGTACTTCGCCACCTTGAAGCCGCCATGTGCGAACCTCTATGTACGTGGACTTGAACCATTAATTGTGGGTACCGCTGCAACTTCTTTGACTTCACAGGACTCGTCATGCAGCTTTAGTCCATTTTTCTTCATCAAAGTTGAAGTGACCTATATATGTCCTAGAGCCAGGGGGTGAATAGGCGCACCGAAATCAGCAAGTTCATGGGGCAGAACAATGACCTGCAAATTAGAAGCTCCTTTACCATTACTATTACACGTAGTACTATAGTTCCTCCATATCGAAAAAGTACTATAGTTTCTTTATTTATTACTACTTTTAAAATACTTTTGACTGTTATTCTCATTGGTATTCATCTCTAGGCTACTTTAATTTGCATTAAGATTGCAAGTTTTTTTTATGGTTGTTGTTGGTCTTACTGTTTTGCGCTAGATCATGTTCTAATTTATTATCCTTTGTTCAGCCTCTAAAGCTTTAGACGAGTTGTTCAATTACACAACTGACTACTCCGGATCGAAAGAGTAAGCTAATGACCGTCACCATATTAATTGGTGTGTTTTATTTCATGCAATATTTTGGCATGTTCTTATTAATACCTTGTCGTTGTATATGCGAAGGGAAGTCTGGGTATCAAGCACTTATCCGACACAGATTAGTTTGGATGTGAAATCCATCCAAAGTCTATTGAGTATTTCAGGATGTATGGACACTAAAAGCTTAAACTTAGCTATTCGGAAAATGGTGATAATGGAATCAAATGATGGAAATTCGGATAATTCTAATCGTTTGGGCTGCAAGCATTACGTTAGTGCGGATTTTGCTGTAAGTTTTTGTTATTGGTTGTGTTTTACGACATAAATCTTAATAATGCTCTTGGGGGGCGTTTGTTGACTATAATTTTTCGTTCTTCGTATTTTTTCCTCCCAGAAATATGCCATCTCAAAGGAAGATGAACATACCAATATGGAAACTTGTATCCTTCATGATTTCGTAGATCACCACAGTGCTTCCAACCCACAATTGGTATACATACATTCTTTTCGTACAGTTGCACTTATATTTAAAAAAGTTGCGCTTATATTTGTGGATTTTTCTATTCATATCTTGTGTGTTGGCATGTATTACAGCTATGCATTCCGGTCATGCATGAAGGCCATTGGACTCTATATGCTTTCAACACAGATGATGAAAAAGTCAGCATTTTAGACCCTAGTCCTATCATAGATCTTAAGCGTCACAAAAAAATTAGGTTGAAGATCTGCAAGGCTCTTGAATGTGCAAAGGCCAAATCCAATCTATTCAAAAGGAAGACCGGTAATTTTAGCTGTTGGCAATATGAGTTTGTCACAGTAAATCCCAATGGAAAAAGGTGCTTGGCATATCTTATGTATTCCATTTTCCTGATGTTTACACAATGTCTCGTACGCTGTAATTTATGTTGTACTCCTCTCTGCAGCTCCGACTCTGGTTTCATCGTATTCAACTACATGCTATGGTGGGATGGCGGTAAACTCAACGAATCAATGATGCCCACTGAAACTGTAAGCAAGATAGTAGATGTTCGCAATATTTTGATTGAGCAACCAGTTTTTAGTTGGCACACACACACAGAGTATTCTCTTTAATTGATGTCGTATCATTGTTAGGATTCGATCAACCTACGTAAGGAATTCCTGGCGTATATCCTCTGTTTCAAGGATAACCAAGCATACCAACAGCCTCATGGTCTTTCTATGCGGATCAAAGCCCTTCCTTCAGGTTCAGCTTAACAAACTGCTTTTGATTTGTATTTTTTTTTTTTGGTTTAAAAAGTCCCCGTCCGCCACAACGCTATATCACTGGTGGAAAAAGGGTCTTTGGTCGCGGTTCGCAACTGCCATTAGTCGCGGTTGCGCAACCGTGACCAAAGTAGCGCGACTAAAGGCCCCCCCTTTAGTCGCGGTTCCTTACGAACCGCGACTAAAGGCCCGTCCATGTGGGCCGCAGGCGAGCGCCAGGGCGGAGGACCTTTAGTCGCGGTTCTTCTGGCCAACCGCGACTAAAGGCCTCCGCAGGGTTTAGGGTTTAGCCCCCCCTCCCCCGAAATCTGGTTTCTTTTTAATTTGTATTGTTTTATTTCTTTTGGGTTTTAATTTTGAAGGAGTTTCACATATTCTACGGTACTACATACATGCATATGAATGTACAATTTCAAACAAATTTGAAATTACAACCAAAAAGAATTCAAGAGGAATATACAATATATATTCAATATCGGATGATCATATACAATTTTGAACAAGTTTCCATCCATAATTTAGTGCATATGAAGTTCTACGTCCTCGTAATAGTGTTCTCCTCTAGGATCGATGACTTCCCTCGCCAACCATCCAGCTAGTTCCTCTTGAAGTGGTCGGAAGCGAGCTTCTGGACTAAGCGTCTTCCGGAGGTTATTCCTCATGATGTTGTTCTCACACTGCTGGTCCCGCTCATTGCAGTATCTCCGGATCCTCTCACAAACATAGTATCCACATAGATTGGTCCCCGGTGGCTGAATATCCCCAGTCGTCTGCACTGCCATTTTAAAATGTAGCTCTTTTTTGAATTCACCGACCTTTTGATCTACGAACCGTCTCCAAACCCTACGAGGCAAAGAAAATTAAATGAACAAGAGAGTTATTAATTAGTTACTTGATATTAGGAAATGATGAACGAAATAGGCCGATCGATATAGAGCGCAAATGAATGAAAATAATTACTTTTGCATCATTTTTCTCATGTCGGCCCAAAGCGCCGGATCCATATTCAGAGAGTCGTGGACGAGAACTGTGGAGGTGTGAAATTGAATTACCATAAGAATCCAGTGGAACCTGCGGACACGATACATGCACAGTCATGCATAACTCATCGATTAGCCACATACCATGCATGGAGTAAACAAAAGAGAATGTGCTCAAGACAGAAACACTCACCCAAAATGGTAAGGAAATAGAATATCACTTTTGAGTTTCTGTTTTCTAAAAAACCGCCACAGGTCATCCTCCACGTCGGCGGGGTGGTGTTCTAACACATATGAATTAACGATTTGAGGGTCAATGAACCCAACATCATGGATGTTCCTTATTCGCATTTTCCGCTTCTTCATTCTGCATAATAGCGTACACAACAAGATAGTTAGGACAATATATATATAGTGCAGGCAATGAACGAGATGGGGTAGAAATTAATAAATCACTTACAGAACGTAGCAACTGATGATAGATTTGTCGAGCTCGCGCAGATTGAACAGCTGGAACAATTCACTCCGATGAATTGTTATATAGTAATGTTTGAAGTGATGCTCATATCTAACTTCCGCATAAATATAGTCTTTGGCGTTTTTAAGTTTTATGTAACCCTTGTACCAATTTAGCAGACCTTTCATTTGTCGAGGTAGATCCTCTTCCTGCGCAGGCTCGACGAGAGGGCCATTCTTCACATATGTAAATACTACGTCCTTCATTGGCGCCTCATCAAGGCCTAACAGTGCACGAAGAGTGATACCTAAGTCGGCCGCTTGTTCTCTGGCACTCGTTACAGTCAATCCATGTGCTGCCGCAGCTGCTATGATATCGGGGGCATCCGGACCGGCGGCTTGCACTATGAGCGGGGCGATCGATTGTTTACTTTGTTCCCCGAGCTGGGCAACTTCTTTCCCCCTTTCTAATTTTTTCTCGGCCTCCTCCAAGGCTTTCTTCTCCGCCAACTCTTGGTTCCTCTTGAACGCGAGTGCTTGCCTACGAAGTTCACGTAAATAGTCGTCAGGCAGATTCTTCGCGGCTTGGGACGGTGTGTTCAAAAATGACTTAGCCCAGCTCTTTTCCTTGTCAGAAAATACTTGCTTGGGCTCGGGCTCTCTTTTCTTCTTGCAGTACGCCTTCCATTTCTCATAATCAGCAGCCGCGTGTGCGTCGACTTCCTCGGCACTACGTTCCCAAGGCCTTGTGGGGAGAGGCTTCAGTGATGGCTCTGGTATCTTTGTGGTTCTAGGTACATAAGGGTCCGGGTTAATAACCCAGGACTGTACCTTCTTCGCCGGAGGTGGATTGGGGGGCGGTGTCTGATCACCCGCCGGACGAGGACTGGGGGGCGGCGTCTGCTTACCCACCGGAGGTGAATTGGGGGGCGGCGTCGGCTGACGTGAAGGAGGTGTAGGTAAAGCACCACCACCGCCACCGCCACCGTCACCGCCACCGCCACCGCCACCGCCACCGCCACCACCACCACCGTAGGGGGGTGGACTTGTTGGCGCCTCGCCTGGAAACTTGATAAACTTCTTCTGCCATAGAATGAACTGGCGCTTGACATCTCCAAGTCTTTTCGCCCCTTCAGGTGTAGCAATGTCAATGTCCAGGTCCTCAAACCCTTGGACTATCTCCTCCACCGTGACACGAGCATAGCCATCTTGAATGGGGTTGTTGTGATGGAGTGCTCCAGGTGGTAAAGCACTGCCGATGGCTACCTTCATGGACATGTTCCCGATAGGATAATACAGATGACATGCTTTCATCTCCTTTATATCGTCCACGGGGTAGCGAGGAGGCTCCGGTGCAGTAATTTCGACCACCAGAGGCTCCGGTGTAGTAATTTCGATCGTCGGTGCACCAGCCGGTGAGGCCTCCGTGGAAGCCACGCTGCTTCTTCTCCGCTGCTGGCTTCCGAGATCCATTGGATGATCTTCATGCTGCGCCCGAGCTGCATCTCTTTCGGCTACTAGTACACTCACGGTTTTCTTCATCACATCCATTTCCGATACCAACTGCGCCACAACATCTGCATCCCGATCCATCTTTCTCTTACGGTTTCTGTAACCGTACGGGTCATCGTTCTGGGGGAACCCTAGTTTCCACGGAATGGGCCCCATGCCTCGTACACGTCCTCCGTGTTCAGGATTCCCGAGGGCTTTTGTCAGGGCGTCGTTCTCTCTGTTGAACTTGATCCTCCCCTCTTGAGCATCCCTCATTGCCTCAATAAGCTTTTGGGTGGGTTTAATTATTTTGCCCTGATAAACACACTCCCCTGTCTCCGGGTTGAGCGATCCCCCATGCCCGTACCACCAGCTTTTGGCCCTTGGGTCCCATCCCTCCGTACCTGGACGGATTCCTCGCGCCCTCAGCTCGTTCTCCATCTTCTCCCACCTAGGCTGCCAAAAGCGATACCCTCCTGGCCCCATAATATGATTGTACTCCTTCTTGGCCGCATTATCCTTATTTTTTCGATATTTCAAGGAACTGCTCCGATTTCTTTTGCTTCACAAATTCTGGCCAATCATGTTGCAGTTTCTCATATTGTCCTTTGAAATCCGGAGTCTTGCCCTGCTTGACAAAGTCATGGGCTAGATTTTGCTTGTATTTTCGGAATGCGTTGGACATCTTAGAAAGAGCGAACTGTTTGACTAGCTTGCACCTCTCCTTGTTTTCCTGAATCTTGTTACCCTTCTCATCGTATTTGCGGTATTCCGGAGGTAGAACGAAATGTTCCATAAGCTTGTTGAAGCAATCTTTTTTTGTTCTCTTATCGACAAAAGTGAAACCAAGACGTGCCTTCTTTGGCTCATTCCACTCCTGGACGGTGATCGAGACGTTGTCTCTAACAACGGCTCCGCATTGGCTGATAAACTTGGTGGCGTTCTTGCTGGGCTCCAGCGGCCTGCCGGTTGCTTCCTCGACAACCTCGATGGTGCATGTTTCGTTTGGTTTCATCGTCTTGGTTGCGCCACGCTTTGACGACGTACTCGATTTTTTCGACGATCCGGCCGAGGGCTAAAATAAGAAAGAGAGTCGCGCGCGTTAGTACACACATATTTATTCAAATCAGTTAGTTTGTATCACCAGAGGCTCAATGTATATATATACCTCGGCGCCGGAGGTGGTTGCTACTTCCAATTGAAGATCGTCGTTTATCGACGTTTCTTCGGCATCATCTTGCTGACGGCGCCCTTCATCTTCACCCTCAAGGTTCAGATAAGAAGAGATATCATCTTCTTCTTGTCCGGTCGGCACATATAGAATATCGCCTTTTATGATGCCGAACATATGGTCTTCAAGGTCCGGATCATAGTTGTCCAGAATCGGGTCAGCTCTATCGTCCGCCATATGTCAGTCCTGAAAACATGTAGTCAAAACAAATTAATTAAGTGAAGAAGGGGGGCGGTGGCGGTGGCGAAAGGGCGGTGGCAAAAGGAGGGGGGCGAGGAAGGGGTGGGAGAGGGTGTCGCGGTAGAGCGCGAGACGGGGCGGCGATTAAAGACGTGGTGTCGGTGACAGTGGCGGTGGCGAAAGGGCAGTGGCGGTGCCGAGGACAACACACATAACCCTCGCCGCCCCCTCTCGATCCAAAAAAAACACCGCGCGTATACGGAGGGGGCGACGAGGGGCTCGCTGCCCCCTCCGTATACGCGCGGTGGTAAAGTCAAATTTTAGTTCTGCGCTCTCTCCCTCTCCTCTCTCTCACTGCATGCGAGCGGGGCGCCGGCGATGACGATGGGGACGTACGGGCGCGTCGACACACACGGTGTGGGTGGGGCGGCGACGACGGGCCGACGTACGGGACGGGCGCGACGAGAGGGCGGCGACGATGGAGAGAAGGCGCTGACGGCGAGGTCGAGTACGTACGGCGACGGCGAGTTAATTAAATTTACACTTTAATTAGTTAAATTTTTAAGTCAATTTTTTTAACTTATTTAATAACAATTTAATTAAGTTTTTAGTTTTGTTTTTTGAATTTGTAACTAATTAAGTTTGTTTAGTGTACATATACACGTACGTACGTTTACAATTTAAATTAAGTTACAAATTAAGTTTGTTTAGTTTCTTCACATATATATACACGTCGTTTACAATTTAAATTAAGTTACAATTTTAATTAAAAAAACTTAGTTACGATTTTAAAAAAAAAACAAAAAAAAAACCTGGCACTTTCTCCTCTCTCTCTCGATCTCTGCCTGCAGGGGGCGACGACGGGCGTTGGCCGGCCGGCGGCAGCGTCGAAGCGGCAGCGAGGGAGGTAAGCGGCAACAACGACGTCGATCGGCGGCGAGGCGCGGCAGCGGCAGCGAGGGAGGCGGCGGCGCCAGCGACAAGAACCGGCGAGGGAGGGCGGCGGCGGCGCGTCGATCGACACTACGGCGGGCGACGGCGGGCGCGGAGGGCAACGTTGGCGGCGGGCGACGGCGAAGCGTTAAGCGGGCGAGGGCGGCGAACGTGCGAGGGCGGGCAGCCCGACGGCGTCTGGCGATCAGCGAAGCGAGCAGCGCGAGCGGAGAAGAAGATAATGAACCGCCGCCGCGGCGCGCGGTATTTATACCGTCGGGGCTTTAGTTGCGGTTGGGGTCACCAACCGCGACTAAAGGGTGCCCTTTAGTCGCGGTTGGTGACCCCAACCGCGACTAAAGCCTTTTTTTCGCCCCATTTGCGGTTCCCGCGGAAAAAGGCTTTAGTCGCGGTTGGCCAGGCCAACCGCGACTAAAGGCCTTTTTCAAAATTATTTCATTTTCTAAATGTGAAAAATAACACTAATTCATGTCTAAATGTGAAAAATACAAATAATATGTCAAAAAATTCAGAAAAATAAAACTAATTCAATTCAAAATATTAAAAATACAAATTATATATAAAAAAATCAGAAAAATAAAACTAATTCATTTCAATATGTTAAAAATACAAATAATATATCAAAAAATTAAGAAAAATAAAACTAATTCAATTCAAAATGTTTAAAATACATATAATATATCAAAAAATTCATAAAAATAAAACTAATTCAATTCAATATGTTAAAAATACAAATAATATATCAAAAAATTAAGAAAAATAAAACTAATTCAATTCAAAATGTTTAAAATACATATAATATATCAAAAAATTCATAAAAATAAAACTAATTCAATTCAAAATCTTAAAAATACAAATAATATATCAAAAAATTCAGAAAAATAAAACTAATTCAATTCAAAATTTTAAAAATACAAATTATCAAAAATTCATAAAAATAAAACTAATTCAATTCAAAAGTTCGTTGGCCCCCTCTTCCCGCCTCTTTCCGCCGACCCCCTCTTCCCTTCTCGTCTTCCCGCCATTTCTTCCCTGTCTTCCCGCCTCTTTCTTCCCGCCAATTGTTTCCCGCCAATTTCTTCCGGCCTCTTTCTTCCCGCCAATTTTTTCCCGCCAATTTCTTCCCGCCACTTTCTCCCCGCCTCTTTCTTCCCGCCTCCTGTCTTCCCGCTCCCATTTTTCCCGCCATTTGTCACTACATATAGGTAGCCCGGCTTGGCCAGCATTATCACATATCTACAATCTCTCATCACTCTCTCATGGCTTCCACCGCACCCACTCTAACCTACCAGCAGGTGGAGGAGCTTTGCGCCTCGAACTACCCTTGCCCTCCGGGCTACCGCGTCCCTGCCGGATTTGGAGCCTAAGCGCCGGCGGCGTGCCGGTCCCTCCCGTCCCTCGAGTACCGCGCGCCGGGCGGCCATCACGAACCACTACTACCTCGACCTCACACCGGAGCACCGGATGCACCCCCTCCGGCATCCCGATAACCAGCATACTTGGGACGCCTTCTTCATCAATCGGCGTGAGAGGGCGCTCGCCGGTATGAGGAGGACGGTCTGCCTCTGGAAACTTCCACGAGGCCGGCCGTCGGCTATGGTGGTACGGCCGGACTCTGCAGAGCGTCATGGACTACATCACGGCCGGCGATATCCTGCCTGCGCTACCCTCGATTCGAGCCACGAGCGCCGCCCGACGACAGCGACGACAGCAGCGGCAGCGACGCCGGCAACTTAGAAGGCGACGACGACCAGGACACCGGCGGCGGCTATGCACACTACGAGTATGCATATTATCCGCCGAGGCAGGAGAATGACTACATCACTCCAAATTTCCTGTATGCAGGAGTATGACTTAGTCACACCAAATTTCCTGTATGCAGGAGTATGACTTAGTCACTCCAAATTTCATGTATGCGGGAGTATGACTTAGTCACTCCAAATTTCTGTATGCGGGAGTATGGTGAATCACTCCAAATTTCATGTATCATCGGTGCTATCTCGAGTCAATTGAATCATTCGAAAATGGACACCAAACACATCACGGGTAATATAATTCACATGATTCATTCAACAAAGTTTGGTACAATAAATTATTACACATCATTTCTTCCCTTGTGTCCCTGCTTGCTTACGATTGTGCCGTATCCATGGAGCATCCTCATCATTTAACTTAATGCTTGGGTCGGTGTTCACTTTGAAGGGCGGAATTTCAGCAAACATATTATAATCTTCGACATGTCTGTCTTGTCCTCCACTCCCACGATGTTTCTTTTCCACTGAAAGAACAATGTGGCGCTTTGAATCATCGCATGATGTACTGATCGTTTTCTTATCTTTCCGTTTCCTCGGTTTGCTACTCATGTCCTTCACATAGAAAACCTGAGCGACATCTTTCGCTAGGACGAATGGTTCGTCAAGGTAACCAAGATTGTTGAAATCCACCATTGTCATTCCGTATTGCTGGTCCACCTTTACCCCACCTCCTGTTAGCTTGAACCATTTGCACCGGAACAAAGGGACCCTAAAGGAGGGTCCATAGTCAAGTTCCCATATCTCCTCTATGTAACCATAATATGTGACCTTTTGCCCATTCTCGGTTGCTGCATCAAAGCGGACACCACTGTTTTGGTTGGTGCTCTTTTTATCTTGGGCGATCGTGTAAAATGTATTCCCATTTATCTCGTACCCTTGGAAAGTCGTTATAGTCGAAGATGGTGTCTTGGCCAACATGTACAGCTGATCTACAACATGATCGTCACTCATTAAATGTTTTCTCAACCAACTGCCGAAAGTCTCCATGTGGGCCTTCCTAATCCAGGATTCGGGCTTCTCAGGGTTGTCCGAGCGTAAAATATTCTTGTGTTTCTCAAAGTACGGAGCCACCAAGATGGAATTGGTCAAAGCGTGTGGTGTGCTTCAGTCAGAGAATGGCCATCCATACATATCGTTGATTTCCTTCCGATCGTGCCTTTTCCACTTAGTCTCCCCTCGTGCCGCGATTGAGGAAGACCAATCGGCTTAAGGTCAGGAACAAAGTCAACACAAAACTCAATTACCTCCTCATTTCCATAGCCCTTGGCGATGCTTCCTTCTGGCCTAGCATGGTTACGAACATATTTCTTTAATATTCCCATGAACCTCTCGAAGGGGAACATATTGTGTAGAAATACAGGACCGAGAATGGAAATCTCATCGACTAGGTGAACCAGAAGGTGCGTCATAATATTGAAGAAGGATGGCGGGAACACCAACTCGAAGCGACAAGACATTGGATCACATCGTTCTGTAACCGTGGTAGAACTTCTGGATTGATTACCTTCTGAGAGATTGCATTGAGGAATGCACATAGCTTCACAATGGCTACTCGAACATTTTCCGGCAGGAGCCCCCTCAAAGCAATCGGAAGCAATTGCGTCATAATCACGTGGCAGTCGTGAGACTTCAGGTTTTGGAACTTTTTCTCCGCCATGTTTATTATTCCCTTTATATTGGACGAGAATCCTGACGGGACCTTCATACTGCTCAGGCATTCAAAAAAGATGACCTTCTCTTCTTTGGTCGGAGCGTAGGCTGGCACGACCTTGAAACCGTTCCGGATGCCGGTCATCGGGGTCTTTCAAACTTTGCTGGTCTGCCGTGCTTCGTGTGTATCATTTGAGTTCCCATTCCCGCCCCAGTAGCTGAGGATGTTCACGCAAATATTCTTCGTAACGTGCATCACGTCGATTGCGAGCGGACTTCTAGGACTTTCCAATATTCTAGCTCCCGAATATAGATTTCTTCTTCCACATGGCTACGTGCCCGTCGGCTCCCTTCGAACTGATTGTCCGCCGGACCCTTTCCAAAGATGACTTTCAAATCCTTGACCATATCAAATACCTCAGCACCAGTGTGTTCCGCAGGCTTCGGCCGGTGATCTGCCTTGCCGTTGTAATGCTTGCCTTTCTTTCTTACTGGATGACCTTTCGGAAGAAATCGACGATGCCCAAGGTACACGTTCTTCTTACAATTTGGCAAATGTACACTTTCAGTCTCATGTAAGCCGTGCGTGCATGCATTGTATCCCTTATTTGACAGTCCCGAAAGGTTACTAAGAGCAGGCCAATCGTTGATGGTTACGAAAAGCAACGCTCGTAGGTCAAATTCCTCTTCTTTGTGCTCATCCCACACATGGACACCAGGTCTGCCCCACAGCTGGCAAAGTTCCTCAACTAATGGCCTTCGGTACACATCGATGTCGTTGCCGGGTTGCTTCGGACCTTGGATGAGCACTTTGGCATCATAATGAACTTCCGCTTCATGCACAACCAAGGAGGAAGGTTGTAGATGCATAGAGTCACGGGCCAGGTACTATGGCTGGAGCTACGCTCGCCAAAAGGATTCATGCCATCCGTACTTAGACCAAATCTTATGTTCCTTGCGTCGGCTGCAAAATCTTTGAACTCTCTGTCGATCTTTCTCCATTGCGTTCCATCTGCGGGGTGTCTCAACTCCCCGTCCGACTTACGGTCCTCTTTGTGCCATCGCAACAACTTGGCATGCTCTTTGTTCCTGAACAGACGTTTCAACCGTGGTATTATAGGAGCATACCACATCACCTTGGCGGGAACCCTCTTCCTGGGTTTCTGGCCCTCAACATCGTCACCAGGGTCATCGCCTCTGATCTTATAACGCAATGCAGTGCATACCGGGCATTCATTCAAATTCTCGTATTCACCGCGGTAGAGGATGCAGTCGTTGATGCATGCATGTATCTTCAGAACCTCTAAACCTAGAGGGCAGACAACCTTCTTTGCTTCGTACGTACTGGCGGGCAACTCGTTATTCTTTGGAAACATATTCCTCAACATTTTCAGCAAGTTTTCAAATGCCGAGTCAGCTACACCTGCCTGTGCCTTCCATTTCAGCAAATCCAGTGTGCAGCCCAGCTTTTTCAGACCATCATCGCATCCGGGGTACAGCGCCTTCCTGTGATCCTCTAACATGCGATCCAAATTCTCCCTCTCTTTTTCAGTTTCGCAGCGTCTCCGTGCATCAGCAATGGTCCGACCAAGATCATCAACGGGATCATCACGTGCCTTTTCTTCACCTTCCCCTTCACCTTCCCCTTCACCTTCAGCATCCTCCATGAAAGTATCACCGAAATGAGCAAGATAGCTTTCATCGATGAAATCATCCCCTTCTTCATCTTCTTCCATTATAACCCCTCTTTCTCCATGCTTGGTCCAACAATTATAGCTTGGCATGAAACCGTGCCAAAGTAGGTGCATGTAAACATCTCTTGAGGAAGAGTAACCCTTCTGATTCTTACAGTTAACACATGGACAGATAACAAAACCCCCCTGCTTGTTCGCATTAGCCACTACGAGGAAATCTTTCAAACCCGTACTGAACTCGCCGGAGAGTCGGTTACCGTACATCCATTGTCGATTCATCTGCATTATTATAATATAAAATATATAATTAACCATCATGCATTTGTTAAACTAACTAGCTACAAACAATATAAATTAAACAATGAACTACACACACATGCATATTTTATCAACGACACATCAAAGGTTCAAGTTGCTAACCGCGATCGAGGAGAAAAAATAAATGAGAAAGCTCAAGTGTGGCTCCAACACTTCATATCATGTTTGTTTCATGCTCTTGGGGCATTTCATCAAACACCTTATGTGCATAAGAGGAACCAAAAGCAAACCTAACACCCACTTGTGAAGTTTGTGAAGAGAATGGCTCCAAATGGCTAAGTGTTGGCTGCTGGATGGGTATATATAGGGGAGGGGCTTTAGTCCCGGTTGGCCTGGCCAACCGCGACTAAAGGCCTTCGCCAACCGCGACTAAAGACCCCCACGTGCACCGGCTGGCCACCGAGCGCCCTGGGCCCAGGCCTTTGGTCGCGGTTCGCCTCCCGAACCGCGACTAAAGGTCCCATTAGTCGCGGTTCCTATAGCTTCGCGACTTATGGGGCTCACCGGAAGCCTGTTTTTCTACCAGTGTATTAACAGATGAATGTCATTCTTCGCATCAATTGCAGCTCCAGCTTGGACACGTTGCCTGATGGAGAATGAATTGCTGAATGTACTGGTAGAAGGAAATGCGAAGAAATTTCTTTGGACTCTGGGGGCGACGAGGACCAAGCTTTTCAAAGGAATCAGTAGTGATGGGGAGGGGGTGCTCCATATTGCTGCTAGGACGGGCGATATGCAGCTAGTGAAAGCCATCTTTGACATATTTGAAGTTGGAGACTTGCTAGCAAACAGCACAAAAGCCTTGGGTACGACTCAGATGGAAAAAAACAGCACAGAAGCTTCCGGTGTGGACCAGTTGGAAAAAAACAGCACAAAAGCTTTGGGTGCGTCCCAGTTGGAAAAAACCAGCCTAGAAGCTTTGGCTCTGGCCCAGATGGAAAAGAACCGAACAGAAGATTTGGACATGGCTCAGTTGAAAAAAAACAGCACAGAAGCTGACAAAGCAGCAAATAATGGCAAATCGATCCCAACAGATATAGATTCGAAAAAAAAATATGAAATATGTGGTGTGGGAAGAGAGAAAATCATCCAGTTTGTAGACTTCCTGATGACTCGAAATTACAGTGGAGAGACGTGCTTGCACGAGGCGATTAGGTGGGACCGTAAAGAACTTGTCACCTCACTGATCTGGATAAACCAACAAGTGTGCAAGGGTGACATAACAAGGCCTTCACTGGTAAAGATAGTGGATTATGGAGGCGTATCTCCGCTCTACTTGGCTACCATGTTATGCAGAACTGACATTGTTCTGAGCCTCACGAAGGATGACCACAACGTCCTAGCATCCTATGCTGGCCCTGGAGGAAGGACAGCCTTGCATGCCGCCATTCTATTGAAGAACAAAAGTAAGTATGGTGTTGGAGCCGCCATTCTGTTTAGTATTCAATCTATTTTGCTTTCATGTAATCGATTTTGTAAACCTCAACGCTGCAGAACTCATCAAGCAGCTGCTCAAATGGAATTTAGATCTCAAAAGTGAAAAAGACAAGTGTGGCAGCACCCCTCTTCACCTCTTGGCGTCGGTGGAAGGTCTAGATGGAATCACAGAGCTATTAGTACCACGATTCCCTGCTTACCACCCACACTCCAACGGCCCTTGTGATTTTCTGAAAAAGGACTCCGACGGTATGCTTCCCATACATGTCGCTGCCTCGAACGGAAGGCTTGAAATGATCAAGCGATTGCTCAAGGCATGCCATCACTGCATGTGTTCTCGCAATGCCTCTGGCAGCAGCTTCCTTCACATTGCTGTTGAGAAAAAATGGCTTGGTGTGGTACGACATGTATGCAAGGAACAAACCTTGGACGGAATTCTTAATTTGCAGGATCGGGATGGAAACACAGCTCTGCATCTGGCTGTGAAGAGCGGGCATCAGCTCATATTCTGCATCTTGATGAGTAACCCTGGAGTTTGTTTGAATTTGACAAACAAGGAGGGGCACACACCTCGAGATCTTGCGAACTTGGGCATCGATCATCAACTGAGACTGTTACAGGTATGTGCACATATATATAAAGTATATAAGCATATTCTCTTGTCCATTTTTCCGTGTGCATGTCAGTAGTTTAAATAACGAAACTCGCTTTTTTTCCCACTGATGACCCTCCAGAATTCCCGGGTGTTGATATCTTTTCATCTGTGGCTAGCCAGAGCTAAGTTTGGTACCTGTCGAAAGGATAAACACATGGCTGCGAAACTTGACAAGGAAAATCTATCAGACAAAATGACCAAGTTCGCGGGACCTATGGCTGTCTGTGCCATTTTCATGCTCAACATATCAGTTGCAGCCTTCTTCAGTATTGCCAAGTCGTACTTACCCTCCGCTGATCCAAATGCTGCAGCTGGGGCTGTGAGCAAGTCAAAAAGTAATGCGGCCCGTGCTTTTAAAGCTCTCATTATCTCCGACATCATTGCATTTTCTTCAGCTGCGCTAACTGCCTACTGCGGCACATTCGCCGGGTTATCCGTAATGGATCGCCCCACGCGCCTTCTATACCTTCGGATCGGGGGAACTGCCCTCCAAATCGCATCCATGGCTGTGGTTACTGTCTTTGTATTAGCAGTATACCTGGCGTTTGGACCGGTTGATCCCGTTCTCCCCACTGTTGCAGGTGTGCTTGGTCTTGTCGCACTTTCACCCCAATGGACACCACTCTTCTTCATGATACTCCATGCATGGACATTGATTTACAGGTATATGCTCCTTGATAAGATTCACAAATACGCCGTCCTGAAAACCCAGACTATTCTGCAAGAACTTCCTCCTCTCGTGGGAAATTCATTAGTATCAACATGCCTAATAGTTCTTCAAATCCTGGGAGGTGTACTTGCCATTCTTCTGTGGGGTCTCGTGAAGTTGGCAACACTAGTATGTCGCATTCCACTTCTGATTGGCTTTGTCATAGTTGGGGCCATTGCCGTTTTGACATGTTTACTTACGCCTCTGCCAAATCTGTAATACTATTAACTATCCAGGTCGCCCATGCGATGCGTTGCATGGACATCATCTTTTATCGTGTTTTAAAGATCAATTGAAGAATTTTTTCATCACAGTAATATTTACATTGTTTACTTTGGGAATTGTTTCAAGTTCATCCCTGTGTACTTTGTTTCTAATGTCCGAAGTTAAAAGTACAGTATCATATTATATTACTTTTTGTTATTTGCTACTGTACAAAGACTAGGAGCTGCCTCTGGATATGATTCACATGCTCGAGTAGCCGATGGAGTTTCTGCCGTAGTTCCTCTCCACGTGGTGCAGGCGCTTCGTTCCGGAGAACGGCGAACTTGTTTTCGTTGTGGATGCACCGGTCGCCGAAATGTGGAAGCATGGTGTGCACATGCCTCTCTGAGCATCTTCGGAGTTGGCGGAGACCCTCGAGCCTGGCAGAAAAGGCTCCTTCGTCGAGGAGAAAATCATACGTGAACACCTTGTCCACGAGGTCCCTAGCACCGACGATAGCACGGACAACTCTAACAAATTCGTGCGAAGCTCCGCCACCCTCGCCCCCAAGACCTAGTGAAGTTGGTTTAGTACCCGGGCTAGCTTATTTTAGGTTTATGAACTAGTTTAGATTCCTCTTTTGTAAAATCTTTGTGTAAATTATGCTATGTCATCGACAAACTTTCAAAATTATGGCGCGAATTAGCAGCTCGTGTTTGATTCCTCGATTTGCAGTTCTTCTTTTACATATCTATTCTGCCATGGTGTTTTTCGATCCACAAACACGTGATGCAGCATACCGCAAAAACGTTTTGCGGTCCAGCTTCTTGCGGTATCGGCTAGAGATGCTCTTACTGGTTCAAACGCTGGACATCTGGCCGAGGACGACCTCGAGGTGGCCTTGTCCGACGAGCTCCTGGGGAACAAGATGGCCGGGGTCGAGCGGATGCTCGCGTCGTCGCCCGCCACCGGCAGCAAGCGCCAGCGCCTCAAGAACAGCATCGTGTTGCTTCAGCAGTCCAAGGAGGCCGTGGCTGACATCATGGACAGGATTAGCGCTGCAGGGGAAGTGTAGTAGGGCACATGCCAGCTTCTTGTTTCTTATTGTCTCACCATCAACTTTGTCGGAGGTCAATATCTAAGTCGATTTCAGAATCCTTATCTACAAAATGATTATATTGGTCCTGGATCCCAATTTCTTTTCTGTTGAAGGGGAGTTGTGAATGCGATGGTCTATTGGTATCACACTTGTAGCCAATGACAGAAAAAAAATAACACTGCACTCATCCCCAAACAAACTTAAATTGAAATTGGAAACAAGCCTCCTTCCAACTTCTCACACGTTGTTAACAAATGAACAACCTTGGTGCAACGCTATCCCTGTCAAAGAGCCTATGATTAGTAAAGATCTCCCTATTAGATATTGGTATGAACATTCTTTTTCACAAAAACGCAAAAGCCTTGCGTTTCGATACATTGATAGAAAAAAAAGGTTATAGTTACAAGTTCCAAGAGGACGGACACCCCCTTTACAACTCAACCAAGAAAAAATAAACAAAACTAGGGGAGTATCTGACGGACACTCGGGCTCCCGCGTCCGCCCACTGCCGCGCCTCAGTCTTTATGTCATTGAACAAGGATGGCACCGAAGGTTGCGCGTTATCAAAGACCGCAACATTTCGATGTTTCCAGATTCCCCATGTCGTAAGCATGATAATCGATGAAGTGCTCTTGCGCATCTGGCGAGAGGGGCGGTCCACACCACCAGCGACCACCACTCCGCGAAGTCACCCTCCATCGTAGGATGTCCTGAGGTGGATTCAGACCCACGAGAGGACCTCATACCAGACCGTCCTGGAGAAGGATCCACAGTGAGTAGGTGTGTCATGGTCTCTATGTGACATGGCCACATGGGTATACCCTTCGGGTACCCATTATTAGTATACCTGCCTCGGCTCGGCCCAGTATGGAGAAGGGCCAAACAAGGCAACCCGAAGAAATAGTCGATTAGGACTTTTGTAAAACTCTAGGTTGGTTGCATATATAAAGCCAGCTAGGGCACCCGATAGGGGGACAACAGATAGACAACATAGCTCCGGCACCCTATAAACATACATATGATCAAATACTAGATTGCTAGCAGCACGTAGGGATCCTCCACCGAGGGACCGAAGCTAGGTACATCGTGTGCCTAATCTCGCTCCCGAAATCTCCATCGTCGCTCTATCCTGAAATCCAAATCTACAATATGTAGGCATTAGCAAGGTGATCCCTCGTCAATTGGTGCCGTCTGTGGGAAGACGTGACGACTAGATTTTGTAATCCAGACGGGACCATCGTCTTCAACATACAGATCGCATCTGGTCTTCAACAACAGCAACAGATCGCATCTGGTCTTCCACAAGAGCAACGACAATTATAATCCGCGTGGCTTGATACCCGAGCATTGCTAGTGCGGCCATCAATTGTCGGCTTCACAACGTACGAATTAGCCGGCAAGTTCAGCCTCGTCGCAAAGTTTCTCTGGGCAGCTCGAAAGCATCTTCGACTAGAGCGATAGGTCTTCGCGTAAGAAAATCAGCCGGATCAAGCTCAATCAAAGTCACCCCTGGTGTATAAATTTAAGGAAGCCAAACAGCACAAGTACTGCATCGATTGGAGAGCCCAAAATCGGTTATGTACTGTATCTCCACGTGACCTTGTCTGTTGAGGAGTTAGCATGCATTGAGGCTATCTGTTGCGAGAGCGGTTCTAGCATAAGAGCATCTCCACTCGTCTCCTCACAGAGCCCCCACGGCCATTTTTTTCATCCGGACGGCGAAAAACGGTCCAGTCAGGCCTCCGGTTCCTCGTTTTGGTCCAGATTTGAGCCTATTTTCGTCCGGACTCCCCATGTCATCCTCGATTTCCCGGGGGTCTCCCGGGGACTCCGGATGAAGTTAAACCAACCGCCCACGCCCACGTGTCTCCTCTTTCGTCCGGATTCCCCGAGCCATCCTCTTTTTCCCCGAGAAACGCCGCTTGGGGAGCACACGACTGGAAATATACTGCCCCCAGGCCAAATTTTCGTCCAATCCGGACGAAAATTTCGCCGGATTTGAGCGTGAAGAGCGCCAACGAGTGGGGATGCTCTAAACTCGGGATGGCCGTCACGGAGGATTCAACGCCAGCGTCCCTCCCAATAATTCCAATACATACTCATGTTTGCTCCATCCTCAAATAAATCAGCGTGTCGCAAATTTTAAGAAGAGAAAGCACCGGTTGCAACGTTGGAAAAGGCTGCACATAGCTTCGCGCATCAGTGGATCGAAGTGTCGTTTGCCGCAGACCAGCCAGCACATGCTCACGAATTCGCCATGTGGGATCAGGTGCTATATTTCTAATTACGCAAAATTTATTTCGCCAATTTTTTCGATTCAAACTATTATTTGCACACAGTTTTTTGCGCACCACAATATAACTGCAGATCGCAATAAAACTTCGACTTCCGCTGCTGCCTTGACCCCATTCGCCATGCTGCTCACAACGCTGGGGGATCATCCATCGAGGATCCGCCACGACCACCGGCTTCGACTGCGTCTGCCGGACGACCTACTTCCACGTCGACTCCGCCGCACCGAAAAAAAAGGTAAGTGTTCCTCTTCCGAGAGTTAATTATTATTTACTTTCGCCATACTCGAATACTCGGGGCTGCGCCATTACAATATTACAGCAAATACACCCAACACTCGGAGCTGCGCCATTACATCAGTACCGTAAATACACCAGATTACTCATAGATATATCTTCACCGGCTCAATGGATTTATTTTCTTCGGCTTAGTGGATTTATTTCTTCTGCTCTGGATATATCTTCCCCGGCTCAGTGGATTTATTTTCTTTTCCTTAGTACATTTATCTTTTTCGGTTCAGTGGATTTATCTTCTTCGGCTTATCAGATTCATCATATAAGTGAATTTATTTTTTCTGGAATCATCTATATGGATATTACTAAGTTTACTCTTATACAATACTACCCGATGAGCTTCCGGGTCAATGGATTTATCTTCTATGGTTATTACTGGATTTATTTTCTTCGGGTCAAAGGATGCATCCTCTATGATATTAGCGGATTCATCTTCAATATATGCTTCATATTTAATGGCGTAATCTTCAATGTGGATTCATCTCAAATAGTTCATCTTGGATTCATCTTCAATGCTTTATCTTTCATAGCGTAATCTTCAATGGTTTAATATTCAAATGGCTTCAGCTTCAATGTGGTCGAAAATTTCATTGAATTTTCTAGCAGAAGTATAAAAAAAATGAGTAGAAGATGTCGCAACTTTCGTCGTGACCCAGGCGTTTGTGGTGATGATTCTCCAGGCGAAACAAAAAAACAGGTCACATATCCATGGAGAAAACACTCGGGGGCTCGACAACAACTTCGCCCCCGATCATAGCTATAACACAATATTCGAAGCGAGCACTACTTCGGCACAATTTTTTCAGCAATGCTCGGGGGCTCGACAACGACTTCACCCTGGATCACAACTGTGACACGGCGTCTAAGCAACAATCATGATGTTACCCCAGCAGCGCTTGGGGGCTCGGCTATTTCTTCATCAATAATATGGCGGCGTCTATTTTCGCTATTTGGTGGTTTCTACTTCGGCTTGACTTCTTTTCTGCACTCGAAGACTTCATCGCGCGTCGACTCTGTCGTGACCAATAAGAGGAAGCAAATTTCAAAGTATACAAGTTCTTGAGCCTATGTCCGGATGCGCGCACCCGACCATAGCCTCGGGGGCTACTCCCATCGGCAGCGCTGGTCGCGCACCCGACGAAATTTTCTTCAAGGAGGAACTCGACGAAATTTTCTTCAAGAGAGAACCCGACAAAATCTTCTTCAGGGAGGACCCGACGAAAATGTCTTCAAGAGATAACCCGAAGAAATTTTCTTCAATGGTAAATTCGACGAAATCTTCTTCAGGGAGGACCCGAAGAAATTCTCTTCAAGGAGAACCCGACGAAATTCTCTTCAAGGATAACCCGACGAAATTCTCTTCAAGGAGGACCTGACGAAATTTGCTTCAAGGAGGAACTAAAAAAAACAGGGAAAAATCTTCGAGTCCATATAATCGTCATTTATTCCAATTGCATATTCAAGAAAAAACATTCTTCAAGGAAGTCGATAAAGAAAGTTGAGAATACACCCAAGTGCAAACACTCGGCTGTAGCCTCGGGGGCTTCTCCCATCGGGAGCGCTGGTCGCGCACCCGAAGAAATAAAATTCAATATGGCAAGACAATATAGAAGGAGCATCAAGATCCTATTCGACAAAAGATAGCAGCCCGAAAAATGGGTCATTACGTCTGCCGAACAAGGCACTAGACAACATATTCTCGGAGCGCGTCCGCCGCGGTAAAAACTCCGAATGTCGTGACTCGTAAAAAGGTCACGAAGGTAAGACCCTAGGATCCGTCCTGTGTGGCGTGGCATCGCATCCGAATGCGCTATGCCACTTTATCCACATCAACAGATGTGAAAAAATATCCCGGCGGACGCGCTGTGGACCCGATAATTTTGCTGGAATTCAGTTTTCGTAAATCCTAAAGTGGCACGTCCTGAATTAGGCCAGTATCCCGAATTCGTGTCCGGGGACGCGAATTTGAAGTTGGTTTATCCGGATTTTCCACTAGAGAAATTAACTGGTACCTGATCCGTCAGATGAACCAACCGCATTTACCGATATCTCTGTACAATATATTTAATGAAGAATATAGTGTCTCTTCGGTCTCGAAGAATTTGAAAAAGAAAAAAACATGGAAATTTCATTTGATTCTGTCAATATATAAAGGTTTGTAGACTCAACTCGACTCTGCGACTCGAGTGGAGCCTACTCCCATCGGGAGTGCATGGATTTCGTTGAGTCTTCGAACAGGAGTCGATAAAAAAGGGGCGGCGCCCAAAAATATAGTCAAGTTCTTCATCGAGTAGTACAACTTGAGTCGGGGGCTACTCCCATGGACTCGGGGGCTACTCCCATCGGGAGCGCTGCCGCGCACCCGATAGAAAAATAATTTCAAGAATCGTCGACATCATCTACGCTACACATGATCTACGATTTGACCTGATGTATTTTCCGGATCAATGGCCTCGCCTTGTATTTCTTCGACTTCGGAGATGATTATGCTTGGAGTCTCTACGCAAGTCTTCGACTTTCCTAGACACTCGAGGGCTACTGACATGGGTATACCCTTCGGGTACCCATTATTAGTATACCTAGCTCGGTTCGGTCCAGTATGGAAAAGTCTCAAACAAGGCAACCCGAAGAAATAGTCGACAAGGATTTTTGTAAAACCCTAGGCTGGTTGCATATATAAAGCCAGCCAGGGCACCCGATAGGGGGGCAACAGATAGACAACATAGTTCCGCCTATGGCGGCACCCTGTAAACATACATATGATCAAATACTAGATTGCTAGCAGCACGTAGGGATCCTCCACCGAGGGGACCCGAAGTTGGGTACATCGTGTGCCTAATCTCGCTCCCGGAATCTCCATCACCGCTCTCTCCCGAAACCCAAGTCTACAATACGTAGGCATTGGCGAGGTGATCCCTTGTCACTATGGACTGGTCACAGAGCGGGCATCTGGGCGCATGCGGTAATTCACGTCTCGACAGCCTCTCGCTAGTCCAACACCTGTCAAGACAGGCTAGCCATATGAAGAATTTCACCCTTGTTGGCGCACAGGTGTTCCAGTTCATCTCCCAAGAACCTGAGATGATCGTCCCCTGGAAGAGGGTGTCATAGCAGGACCGGGAGGTGTACTGACCATCCGTCGACCAGCGCCAAACCATCCTGTCTTGGTCCGGCGAAAGCTGAATGTCCCTGAGCCAGCCCCATAACTGCACATACTACCAGAGTGCAAGGACGCTCGGTGCACCAACTATGTCGGGAATCCAAGCGCGTTCTAATAGAACTTCGCGGACCGTACACGCCTTCTGGCAGCGTTTAGGTACCAGCGCGTATACTCAGGCGCCATCTCTTTGACGGACTTGCCATCCAGCCATCTATCATCCCAAAAGAGGGCGGACTCCCCGTTGCCAAACACCATAGAGGTGGAGGCCGCTAAGATGTCCAGCTCCGCCTTCGAGAACCGCATGTCGAGCCCGCGCCAAGGTCACAAGGGATCAATACACATTCTCCAAATCCAGCGCACCCGAAGGCTGATTGCGGTGCGTGCGAGGTCTGGGATACCGAGGCCTCCGAGACACTACGGGCGGCATACCCGGGACCAGTTGACGTGGAAGTGGCCCCCATTGGCCTCCGCCCTGCCGGCCTAGAGGAACCCCGTAGGATCTTGTTGACCTGTTCGAGCGTCTTCTTGTTGAGACTTAGTACCATCAGCTGATGTAGCGGGATCGCCGCAAGCACCGCTCGGATCAGCGCCAGACGCCCTGCCCGAGGTATCATAGAAGCCCGCCAGGTGGGGGAGTTTTTGAGCTAGCCTGTCCACCAGGGGTTGGAAAGATGTAGTCGTCAGCCATCTGGTGGAAAGCGGGATACTAAGGTACTTCACCGGGAACAGCGCTACCTGACACTCCATGAGTCCAGCAACGCCAGCGGCCTCCTCATCTGAGCATGCAATAGGAGTAACTAAGCATTTGGCGAAGTTGGTGCGTAATCCGGAGTCCTGCACGAAGAGCTCAAGAATTCCGCGGATAACATGCAGCTCTGTCTCATCCGGGTCGCAGAAGATCACCACGTCGTCCGCATAAAGTGAGACAGACGTCACCAAGTCACGTTGCGCCAACCATCGCAGGATACCCAACTCAATGTCCTTGGCCAGCACCATGTTGAGCGAGTTCATCATCAGAACAAATAGCGATGGCGACAAGGGGTCACCCTGTCTCAGACCCCTCTGGTGCCAAATGGTGGGGACCTGGCTCGCCATTGAGCAACACCCTGGTACTTGCCGTGGATAGCAGGATGGAGAAAAGCTCACAGAACCTCAGACCAAACCCGATCTTACGGAGGATCTCCATGAGGAACCCCCATGAAACCGAGTCAAAAGCGCGAGTGATGTCCAGCTTGAGCATCACCCGTGGCTCTTTCCCTCTATGTAGGAACTTAGCGCTCTGCTGGACCAACATAAAGTTGGCATGGATGCACTCTGCAAATGAAAACGCATTGGTTGCGATCCACCAGCGACTTCATCCGGGGGGGGGGGGAGTCTAGTAGCCAAAGTTTTCGCCACCAACTTAGCGAAGATATGAATAAGACTGATCAGCCTGTAATCACCCATCACCGCAGCATCCGGGCACTTGGGCAGCAGAACTAATAGTGCCTGGTTCAGGCCCTGGAATCCACGCCCACACATCGTGTATAGCTTGTCGAAGGAAGCCATAAAGTCAGCCTTGACAACACCTCAGCACTTTTGCAGGAACTCGGCTGTGAACCCATCAGGCCCCGGTGCCTTTCCTGGAGGCAGGTGCCGAACCACCTCCCAGACCTCATCCTCCGTAAATGGCACCTCAAGCTCAGATAGGTCCTCTGAGGGGTGCCCAGAAAATCCAAATCCAGCGAGTGAAGGCGGTCTACCGATGCTCCGAGCAGACTTTGAAAGTGCTCGAATGTAGCTTCAGCCATGGCTGCATGGTCGGAGACAACCGCACCATCCACCTGTATGCTATGAATCACGTTCTTCTGGCGCCTATAAGCCGCGTGCTGGTGGAAAAAGGTTGTGTTGGCGTCCCCTTCCCTTAGCCATGCAATCTTAGCCCGCTAGCGGGCCATCGTGCGCTCTAAGGAAGCTAGACCCAAGTATGCCTGCTTAAGTTGTGCCCGGAATCGACGCTCATCCGGAGATAGTTGTCGTGATTCCATGACGATATCCAACCTCAACACCACCTCCCGTGATATCATAAGCTGCAGCCTGACACATCCAACTTTCTTGTCGCTCCAGCTCAAGGCGTGCTGTGAGTTTCAGCTTGGCGGTGAGCCACCAGAAAGGATCCGGGTCTACCTGGACCACCTCCAGGCGTTCTGAAAGACCTCGCTGAACCCGTCCAACCTCAACCAGAAACGCTCAAACTGGAACCGTTTTCGCCCCGCTGACTGTGTGGTGCCGTCAAGGAGGAGGGGGCAGTGATCGACCACTACCGTTGCCAAGCAGCGCAACATGCAGCTAATGTGGAGTTCCTCCCAAGCCACAGTGATCGAACACATGGTCAAGCCGAACGAGAGTGGAAGTTTCCCGCTCATTTGACCATGTGTACCGTCGGTCGTGCAGGTAGATTTCTTTGAACACGTAGTCATTCAGGAAGCGACGAAACCTACCCATCGCCCAACGAACGTGTGAGAAGTTGGAGGGAGGATTGTTCCCAATGTTCATACCACCAGATACTCGTAAGAACTTTGTCTAGGTACTCCAACAATCACGTGTCTCACGCTTTTCTCTCCATTTCCGCTCCTTCGAGCAAGAAAAGTTAAAGCTTCTTCCGACGTGGGCGCTCGGAAGTAGCAAATGCGGCACTTGGAAGTAGCAAATGGCAAATGTACTATGACAGTTGCTAGAAGCACACCGGGACTCCGGGAGCAAATACAGTTTAGCTGCAAAACATAGTACTCCCTCTGATCCACCACAAATTTGAACTAAAACACCTTCAGCCAGTCTCCCGACGTGGCCTCAGGAGCTTTTTTTTATCCGGACCAGTGGAAAATGGCCCAATCGCGTCCTCGGATCTTAGTTTTCGCCCGGATTTGGGCTTTCATACATCCGGCGAGCCCATGTCAACTCCGGCCCCTCCAGGGCACGCTCGGGGAGTCCGGAGGAAACAAAAGCGCGGGAATCATCGAGGAAAGCTCGCGCTCGCCTGGTGGCTCCGATCTGTCAGAGAGAAGAGAGATCATCGTCCTCATCGCATCGTCTTCCGCGCGCTGTAAAAGCCTGCCGCCGATTAGTCGTCGCCCGACGCGTAACTTCCACGCGGCGAATTAATGTCGTCTCCTTGCATTCATGCCTACTCCCCTCTATTTATCGCGGAGCTACCATGCCTGCTCGCATTCACCACCATCGTTCCAACTCTCTCCCCTCTCCTCTCGTCCAAAAAAACGTCGGCTTCAATGGCGGATAGGTTCCCCGGTGAGGCGGTGATGGCGCGGCGAACAACGGATTCGGCCGGGTCTCCCTCCATCAGTGGAGGGGGGGGGGGGGGGGGGGGCGGCTGATGTACATGGCCAGGTACCGGGCATCGCCGGACTTCTGCGCTCCTGGCGGTTGGCGGCTAAGCGCGGGAGGCATGCCAATCCCGCCGACACCGCAAAGCGACGCCTCGGTGCTGGAGATCGAGGTGGAGCTCGCCACCTGAGCGACGAGCATCGCGCCGAGGAGCAGTTCTTCTCCGAGAACTACACAGCGTGAACAAAGTACTTCAGCGAAAGGTACAAGCGGGAGCTGGCCTCCTACGATGGCCCTCCTCCCCCTCCCGCCGACAACGGCGGCCGCGCGGCGCCGCGCACCAGTCATCAAGATGGAGGACAACAGCGATGATGAATGGTACCGGCCGTCGCCGTCGCCGCCATGCCTCGGCAACCCTGGCCAGGGTTCTAGCCCTTGGGGAGCCCCCGGCCAGAGCAGCAGCCAGCAGGCGCCGGCGGCGGCGACTACACAGTGTTCTACTGCCATTTCAGCATGTAGAACATCGTGTTTTATGTTTAATTTATATGTTCCCCTAGCTGAATTTAAATATATTACGAACACCTATATATGTTAAATATCTCTAAATTTAGGCTAAGTTTGAACGAATTTCGCCATGTTCCATTCGAATTCGGCCTATCGCCCGGATTTCCCGACGCTGGGAACTGGGCCGCCCCAGGCCATTTAGCGCCAGATTTCAGCCTGGGGAGCCCCAACGACTGGAGGTGCTCTAATGCAAATTTAAACTAAAACCATGACAGTTATTATGGATCAGAGGGAGCAACATGTTTTGGATATGATCAAGAACTGACAACATCCTTGAAAGGCCAGAGGAGGCACACCAGCAACCAATTTCAGAACATAGCAATGTACTTGCCATATTTTCATTAACGGTAACTGAAATATAGCAACAATATAACCATTGACATTGCCACACCAGTGAACTGGAAACCGTTTAGCTGAGTTGTATCTGACAACTAACACAGACAAGTTTCTAGCAGACAAAGAGATCGAAAGAAACCTAAACATAGAGATAACGTACGGCATTACAGCAGCTTTGAAATACAAAAGGACTGGAACTGCTAACATCAAGATCCAACAAGCCATCTTAGTCGTCAGTGGTGGGTGAAGGCGCAGCATCGTGGTCACTAGTTGATGGTGTAACATCTTGTGGCATCTCAAAACTGAAAGCTGCACAATTTTTTTCAAAAAAAAACACACACACACAGTAAGTATGGCTCTTTAATGTCCACGATGATATAAACAGGAATTTCAGATTTCAGGCATTTTGAAGTAGGCGAATTAATATGAAATTGACCAAATATCTTGTCCTATCAAGTCCATATACTGCAGTAAATAGCTTTCTGAGGGCATCATATGGCCATTTTCCTCCACTAGTGGCAGTTGCTCTACTAGTGGCAGGCTCACAGCCAAGCCTAAACGGTGATTCAGCCCTCAGGAGTTCAGGCAGAAGTGTGGGAGGCAATGGCAAGCTGCTTTTTCAGTGTTAATAGGAGACATGGGTATCATGGGCATCATTCTCGTTGAGCAAACCAGAAGCCCCAAAACAGAAGCCAGCTAGCGGAGTACAAGAGTGGAAGTAAACTGGTTTAAAGTTGAGAATGCCTATTTTCATCATCAGTAAAAGTTCCATAGAATTGAATCAAACCCAAATGATCTACAAGCAATGTTGTATGACAAAGAAAGTATAGATCAACCAATTTAGTTCAAACTTAACAGACCATAACTCCATTGATGCTAAAGAATAACAGATTTTGAATTCAGAACGATTTGTAAAGGTGGTATTCCTGTAACTGATGTGTAATTACAGCGGACATCTTGTATAGAATGTAAAGGTTAAAACATTGTGCCTAGCTCTTAGAATTACTACAAGTAAGAAGACTGCAGAAAACTTGCAAGGCATGGAGAATGAAAATAGTGAACTTACAATATGGGTGTGACTGGTTGACCTTCAACCTAATGTGCTCAGGAGGTATGCCACATGTACTCTCTTCCCCCTCTTCCCCCGCGAAGGGGGACTCGCCTGGGCCTGCTGTGATACAGGGGGCTACATCACCTTCTACCCATGTATCGACGACCTCTTCTCCCTCACCGGCTTGGTCTCCACCGCCCTCGACTTCTCCATTGCCGGTATCCACCCTGCAGCAGCCGCCACCCACGGTCCCTCCTCCCGTTGTTCAACCGACGGTGAGGCGGAGTGGGAGGTACGCTCTTGCGGTGGATGGGGCGGGGCCGACGGATGAGGACGCCTTGCAGAGAGCCATGCGGCGTAAGGCTGGGAAGAACCTCGACACGGCAGGTAATAAGCAACCATCCAAGTCGTTTAATTCGTTTTCAGATACTCGTATTTCTTCAAATTTGAGTAGCATAGGAGTTAATATGGGTAGTAGGTCTGATGAGATTTCAGTTTCGACCAATGTGTTCAGACAGACGGAACTTGACCGTCTAACGGTTGCTCCGAATGTTTCCACTGGGCATGAAACAACAGTAGTAGACGATGAGGAAGAGGATGACATCCTAGATGGTCAGCTTCTCTCGGCTATTATTGGTAATATTTCAGAAGTCGATTTAGAACACGTGGAGCTTAGTTCTGATCTACAAGCTTCTGAACGTGGTTCTCGATCGTCGGCTGGAAAGAAATCTCGTAGATATAGCAAGAATACTAAATCTAAAATAGTTTCTCGATGAATGGCATGTTTCGGAATAGCAGAGGTCTTGGTGACTTGGCTAAACATTCCCACATTGCCGATGGTTGTAGAGATTATGATTTAGATTTCATTGCTATATCGGAGACGGGTAGGCGAAATTTCACACAAAGTTTTCTCGACCGACTGTCAGGCGGGATTAACTTTCAGTGGTTTTCTCGCCCGCCTCGTGGTAGGTCCGGTGGCATTTTACTTGGCGTCCGTATAGACACCATGACTGTCTTAGCTAGTTCTGATGGAGAGTATCACATTAAGCTCGACATTCAGAATAAAGCAGACGGTTTCACGTGGAGTCTGGTTGATGTGTATGGTGCCGCCCAGGATGCTTTTAAGGCTGACTTTTTACGTGAGTTGGTAAATCTTACAAAAGATAATCCTTATCCGATTTTAATCGGAGGCGATTTTAATTTGTTGAGATTTCCTCACGAGAAAAGTAAAGGCCGTTTCGATGGACATTGGCCTTTCTTGTTCAATGTTGTCATTGATAGCCTTAATTTAAGAGATGTGTTTATGTCCGGTCGACAGTTTACTTGGGCCAACAGCTTGCCTGAACCCACATACGAGAAACTAGATCGCGTGTTGATGGATACCGAATGGGAAAATAAATACCCTATGGTGTCAGTCCGTGCACTAGAACGTATTGAAAAACTGTCTGACCATGCTCCCATCCTCCTAACTACTGGGAATCCCCGTCCTGTTTGTAAACGACCGTTCAAATTTGAACTTGGCTGGCTACATCGAGAGGGATTTCATGATATGGTTAAGAAGGTTTGGGAGAGACCGGTCGGGGGCAGCACTCCAATTTTGAGATGGAATAATAAGATGCGGACAATGCGCAAACATCTCTCTGGTTGGGCTGCCCATACGGCCGGTATCCTTAAAAAAGAGAAGGCTCGCTTGTCAAATGTAATTGATGAGCTTGAGGCTGTTGCGGAGGTTAGACCGTTGTCTACGCAAGAGATTGAACTTAAAAATCAATCAAATGCACAGATGGCGAGTCTTCTTCGCGAGGAGGAACTCAATTGGTATCAACGTTCTAAAGCTCAATTCATATTGGAAGGAGATTCAAATACGCGATATTTCCATGGCTTAGCCAATGGGAGACATCGGAAAAAACGTATTCATTCTCTTATTCAAGATGAAGGGTTGATTGAAGGCCATGAGCAACTCAAATCTTACATTACTAACTATTATAAAGGTCTGTTTGGTCCTCCGGAGGAAAGCACCTTCTCTCTTAATGAGGACTTAACGGACGATATATCCCAAGTTTCTATGGAAGAAAATGGTCTACTAACCGCACCTTATACCGAGGAAGAGGTTCAGAAGGCAATTTTCCAAATGGAATGCAACAAAGCACCGGGTCCTGATGGTTTTCCAGCGGAGTTTTATCAAACTTTCTGGGATACGATTAAATCGGACCTTCTAGATTTGTTCAGTGACCTACATATTGGAAAACTAGAATTATTTCGTCTAAATTTTGGTGAAGTAATCTTATTACCGAAAGTTAATGAGGCAGAAAGGATTCAACAATATAGATCTATTTGCCTCTTAAATGTAAGTTTCAAGATTTTCACGAAAGTGGCCACCATTAGACTTAATACGGTTGCGGATCATGTTGTCCAGCCATCACAGACAGCCTTTATGCAAGGAAGGAACATCCTTGATGGAGTGGCGGTCTTGCATGAGACGGTACATGAGATGCATTCTAAGAAATTACATGGGGTTATTCTAAAACTAGATTTTGAAAAGGCGTATGATAAAGTTAAGTGGTCTTTCCTACAACAGACACTCAGGATGAAAGGTTTTTCTCCAGAGTGGCGCGCTCTAATAAATGATTTTGTGTATGGAGGTAGTGTTGCAATCCGGGTTAATGATGACACTGGCCACTATTTCCAAACACGAAAAGGGTTACGCCAAGGGGATCCGTTATCACCGATGTTGTTTAACATTGTAGCGGATATGCTGGCTATACTCATAGAGCGGGCCAAGGCTGATGGCCAGATTGAAGGAGTGATTCCACATCTGGTTGATGGTGGTTTATCTATACTTCAATATGCCGACGATACAATTCTGTTTATGGATCATGATCTTGAAAAAGCTCAAAATCTGAAATTAATTTTGGCGGCTTTTGAGAAGTTGTCAGGATTGAAAATCAATTTCCATAAAAGCGAATTGTTCTGTTTCGGTGATGCCCAAAACGATACGGCTCTGTATACAGAGTTGTTTGGTTGCGGGCAAGGCCAATTTCCTATTCGTTATTTGGGTATTCCGATTCATTATCGGAGACTTACAATCGCGGAATGGAAATTAGTGGAAGAAAGATTACAAAAACGCCTTAGTAGTTGGAAAGGTAAATTGTTGTCCCTGGGAGGAAGATTGGTACTCATTAATTCGGTACTCACAAATATGGTACTGTATATGTTATCATTCTTCATCCTACCGAAAGGAATTCTGCATAAACTCGATTACTATCGATCCAGATTCTTTTGGCAAGGGGACAGCGAGAAAAAGAAATATCGACTGGTTAAGTGGAGTATAGTTTGTAGCCCCAAAGATCAAGGAGGGCTTGGAGTTCATGACCTGGAGGTCAAGAATTCGGCTCTTCTGGGTAAATGGCTGTTTAAGCTACTTACTGAGGATGGGACTTGGCAAACTATTCTTCGGAGAAAGTATATCGGTTCGAAGACATTATCCCAAGTGGTTTGGAAACCTGGGGATTCTCACTTCTGGGCTGGTCTTATGGCGACAAAAAATGTATTCTTTCGCCGTGGTACTTTCTCAATCAGGAATGGAGCACAGACACGGTTCTGGGAAGATGCTTGGCTAGACAATGCACCCTTAAGTGAACAGTATCCTGCTCTGTATAGGATTGCTCGTCGCCAAGGTGATACCATTGCTACTGTAATGGTTACCTCACCTCCGAATGTGACGTTCAGACGGGTTTTACTTGGACAAAGACTTGTGGCATGGAATACCCTAATTCAACGGCTTGGAGATATTCATTTATCACCTGAACCAGACGAATTTAGATGGAACCTTCATGTAGATGGTACCTTTTTCGTAAAATCTTTCTACAATGCGATCCTTCTTTCTGACTTACCAGTTGACAACAATAAGAAGATTTGGAAGATGAAGATACCATTAAAAATTAAAATTTTTGGATGGTATCTTCGTCGTGGGGTTATTCTCACCAAAGACAATCTTGTTAAGCGGAATTGGCATGGAAGTACACGGTGTGTTTTTTGTCATCAGGACGAAACAATCAAACACTTATTCTTCCAGTGCCAGTTCGCGAGATCTATATGGTCTGTCATCCAAGTAGCGTCTACCTTGTATCCTCCGACTAGTGTCGCCAATGTCTTTAGCAACTGGCTTCATGGTATAGATTCAAGGTTTAAGTTGCTTCTTAGGGTGGGGGCGCTAGCAGTTATCTGGGCGCTTTGGCTATGTAGAAATGACAAGATCTTTAATGACAAAAATTGTTCTTTGTTGCAGGTCATCTACAGATGTACAAGTATTCTCCGTTCATGGTTACCTCTACAGCGAGTGGAGAACCGACAGCCATGTACGGAGGTCTGTACACGGTTGGAGGCTACGGCGAGGGATACTTTTTCCCTACATGGGTGGCAGCATAGTCTACGGATAGATGCCCCACCTACACTTTAGGCGTTATATGATTCATCGTTCCGATATGTATCTCGCCTAGTTTTTATTATTTATCCTTTTGGACTTGAGACAACAAAACGGCTGTGTGCATCCTGTTTATGCAGAGGCTGGATGTAATTGCTTATTAAAGTAATAAAGCATCCTTTATCGAAAAAAAATGCCACATGTACTCAAGAGCTTCATAGTTTTGGAAACCCTCTCATTCATCACTTGACATTTGATGTTAACTACCTTAAGGTGTACACATGCAAATGTTTGTTCTACTGGATCATGGTTTCCATCGTCCACTATTGCAATAGGGAGGTCCTATAAGAAACAGGTCATTTTTGTGTGATCAACCGAATATAAATGATACCTTTACTAATATAGAAATGTTTCATTTAGACCATACCTTAGTGTTATAGAACAAAAGTGTGAGCTTCTCAAGAATAGGCGAGTGTTGGAGAATGCAAACTAGTCCATGTAAGCCATGAGCCACACACCACTCATTCAGTAACAGAGTCTTTAAATTGCCAAATATGGGGCAACAAGCCAAATCCCTTCTGTAGACATACTACAGAAACAGCAGAAGAATACAAATGTTCTCAAACTCCATTTTCCAAGTTACAAGAGGAAATAATTGAATTCAGTAAAAAAGTTAAAAACTTTGGGTAGAACATTATAAATTATAATGCAACTTAAAAAGGTGGAAATGTAACCTTAAGCCACTAAACTATTCCGTTTTGTCCTATCAAGTCCATATATTATTAGTTCCACTGATCAAAGGGTGCACTTAGACAACAACAAATACTTTCAGGGTTCCAATCAACTAATCGATAATGCATGATTGGAAAAAGTATAATACTAGTTTAGTCACTTAAAGCATAAGCTCAAAACTTTGGCTACATTGATATTAGCCCTAATGTTAAGTTCAAGATGTGTCTATCAATCTAAAATTGGCATAGTGACTCTACCATCTCAGGCTCTAAAGTCATACATAAATTAACATGAGTCGATCAATCTTTAGATTCCCAGTTGCCCGGCGTTACCATAAGACCAAAAGCACAAAACCATGTTGAGAACTTTGAAAAGTATAGATCACACAGTTCATAATCATCACAAACTAACCATCAGATCCAAAGCAGAAAACCAGCGTATTGCGCCCTCCATGTCAAAATTTAGTGCATGTTAGTCTTCTCTTGAGTCAAACATTGTAAACTTTGACCAAGTTTATTGCTACAGTGAGACACTTATTTTTAGGATGGAGGGAGTACCATTATTGATATTTATCTATATACTTGGTCAAAGTTCATTATGTTTGCAGTACTCATATATTTTCTTTATACTTGGTCAAAGTTCACAATGTTTTACTAAAGACAAAACCACAATATGTACTATGTTTTGACATGGAGGGGTATTACGATAACGTCGATAAGCATACATTTTTATGCATGTCTAAGCATGGAAGAGAACCGGTGGATATTTATCAAACAACAATAAGATCAGATGGTAATATTTGTACGCATACCATGTTAGGGTCAGCTATCAACTCCAGATGGATAGCATTGGACAAGCCATTGAGAAGCACACTCCGATAACCGCCAACAGGATAACCGTAACAACGTTCACAACTTTGATTACAACATTTCTGTACCCTAGGATTGATAGCATCACACCAGCTCTCATCATACACATATAGCCTAATGAATGCTTTTTGGAGGAATGGCATGCTTTCAAGGATAGGAGCCTCGCCAACAAAATCACTAAGCTCCAGTGAAATAAGACTTGGTGCAGAAATCCAGGTACGGGAACGCAGATTAAAGGAAGAATAACTGGTGATGTGCAGCTGCTCTAGCGATTTGGAAGAGATCTTGTGCACGCAAATGCTGCAACGCTGCATACTTAGACTCTTTAACAAGGGGCAGCTTGAGAAATCCAGAGATAGTTCCGAGTCAACAAGTGCAGAGCATTTTTCCAAATCAACTTCGCAAAGATTTAGGGTCGTCAGGTGGTCAGAGACAAGAGGCACTGTGAGTTTGTATGCTATCGACGACACCAGATTCGCAGAAGACGTCGAGCACAGGAACCTTGCAGATGAGAGCATATTGGATCCACAGATTGGCGTATGGATATGACACAGCTGCCTCGGATTGACGAACCTGGATCTCCAACTTGTCTAGGGGCAAGTGGCCTCGGAGGACGATGAGATGGTTCACGAACTTGTTGAAACCCTCGGCCGTCTCAAACTGTTCTAAACCGACGAGGCGCAGGCTGGGCATTTTCTTCCAGAGACCGCGCCACTCGCGGGAGAGCTCGCTGCTCCGCACTGCCTCGTCCGCGGGCAACAAAGAAAGCAAGCGCAGACGGAGGTCGAGGGGGAGGGCGCTGATTCAGTCGTCACCGCTCGCCACAGCCCTGTCTGCCATTCTGAGGATCGATCTGAGATTCACACCTCACCTCAGCTACGAGCCGGAAGCTGCGGCAGCCGCCGCCGCCTCTAGGAAGTGGGAAACAGAAGACGAGAAACCCCTCTTGGCAGTGTTCCCGGTGGTTGCTCTCACTTCTCAGCTATCAGAGCGAAAAAACCATGAAGAAGCTATGGGCAGAGAACGGAGACTAGCAGAGATGAACAGATGAATCCCCTCCGGTGCATTTATCACAGAGCAGCGACTGCCTGCCCATTTGAGTCTTTGAGACACCACAAAGTGATAGTCCCTCAATACCGTAGTAACGTGTAATTACGCACTTCGAGAAATAAATTTAACTACAAATTTAATTAACAAAGTATGAGATATATGCCTTAAAAATTATACCATTGGACCGTATTCAAAAAATATTTCCAATAACATAATTTTTGATCAAATTAGTAGTCAAACTTATTTCTTGAAGTGTGTATCGCTAGACCAGTCAGAGCAAGAATAATAGTGTAGTCGGCAACCGGCTATAACAATTTTTCACATCATCTATAGTCAATTTATAGCTAGCATTTACAATAGTAAGCTATAAAAATATAATACTTTTACAATACATGGTCTACCTTTTAGTCTCATATAGTGCCTAGAAGCACGTGCTAGAACTGGCTATTAGATAAAAGCCCACTTCTCTTCTCTCTCCTAATCTCTCTCCTTTAACTAAGCAAACTTATAATATTTTATCTCTTAGAACAAGCTGACGGTACCTTATTGTACTTGCTCTCAGAACGGAATTACGTGCCATTTGGCCGTATTACATCCGACTTTGGTCCAATGGGACAATAGGGGGTGACAATTAGGGCATCTCCACGGAATCGGACGCTACACGACCGTCTGCATCCGCGCAGACCAGAAATGCGCCTGCATCCTGCTCCAGCGGGGCGACGTCGCGGCGTAAAAATGTGGCACGTTTGCGTCTCCGCGGACGCTGAGCGGTCGCATCGAGCGTCCGCTCGCTTCTCCCACGGGCCCGCCTAGCAGCGACCCTGGCTCGAGCCGGCTCGAATTAAGAAGAACAATTGTCGGTGAGGGCAACCGCTTCGATCCGAACCGCCGGAATGGAGCGCCGAACCACCACGGAAGAGCAACCGCAGCCCTCTTCGTTATACGTGCCGCCATTAATCCCCGCTCAATAAGACCCCTGCATCTGCGCTAATTCATCTCCAACCGGTCTGCCATTCATCTTCATCTCCAACCGGCGTGCCACCAGCATCAAGCCATGAGTAACCTTTCGTTTCCATCGGACACCGAACTCGAGGGGAAGCCGCTGGGATGGTGGCATTGGTGGGATAGAGGTGCCACGCCGAGCAGGTCTAGCTCCCCGCCGATGGAGGGCGAGGGGGGAGGCCGTCGTCGAGGAGGGGAAGATGAAGATGCAAGGTGGGCACGGTTGGAGACGGAGGAGGTGGCAGCGGCAAGGAATGAGGCAAGGGCCCGGGCGAGGGTGCAGGTGCAGGCGCAGGCTCATCTTCCGTTCACGGACGACGACGAAGACCCCAATGACCACTCGTCGGATGGGGGACTCAAGCTCGTCGGACGAGTCGACCGCCAGTACCTCTTCGCATGTAACGAGCAAGAAGCGCATCCGTGAGGATGACGAGACGGGCCTTCAAATAAGAAGTAGCTAGTTTAAAAGTTTGTATGTTTTTGCAGTTTATATGTTTAATTTGTTTGAACATATTGCACTAATTTTAAAATATCGATTCTACTTAGAAATGTGAATATCTCAATCATGTGTAGCATAGAAATCTATGATATCAAGCGGCATTCCAGGAATAGATATCTCTTCCTCTAGGATATTTTCAATGTTGTTGCATGATCTCGAATATAGTAGGCGAGTGCGACGACAACTGCCGGCCGGAACTCTTATCTAGAAGAATAGAAATCTCTCTCATCGGATGAAACGTGTCAGGCCGCTGGGTTGCCCCCCCCCCCCCCCCCCCCGGGCAAACGGATAAACGGACGCGACAATTTAAACGTCTGAAATGTGTCGTCCCGTTGGAGATGCCCTTAAGTGGAGCGCCAAGGTAGAGGTACCTGATTTTGTAAAAATCGAATAACTCTATTTAAATCTTTCCAAAAATTAAAATAATTTACGCACACACCTACTATATTCTCTACACGCATATTTATGACATATTTATTTAGTAAATTTTCTACCATATTATTTAAAATAGGTTTGCGGGCACCCGGTTGCAAAAAAATCACGTCCGTGAGGATGGTTTTTATGGTGCAATCGAAGGTACATGTTGTGCATCGGACAAAAATTGAACAAACTTTTGTCATAAATGAATGAGAGCTTGAGCGAGAATAATAGAGCCAAAATATTATATATGGCTGGCTGGCCATAGTGTGTGTATGAAAGTAGTGTTTTAACTCATGAGAGCATATACTCATCACGGACAGGACTAGCGTGGCGGCAAGGGAAGTGTAGTGCACATGCCAGCGTATTGTTGAGATTTATTGTCTCACCATCAACTTCGTCGGAGGTTAATATCTAAGCCGATTTCAAAATCTTTATCCATAAATAAATTCTACTCATATCCCATTATGAAATATTGGGCAACATAGACAACAAGGCATTACCCACATATTTTTTTTTGGAATATTTTAATATCGAAGATACCAATTATACTCAGCCTATGCAACAACAAAATACCCTATTGATAAAACGGATACACATAGCCAAAAAAAACGCAGTATTCCAGGTCTAGCAGTAACAATATATTCACCACCAAGACAACACATGAACTTCAGGCTCTCCAAAAGTGAAAGTGACGCATCCAAGAAGAGAACAATGCACAAGAGCCATCGATGACCGATCAAATGATCTATATTTTTACCCTGAAGATAGTTCCCGCTCTTAAAACAATATTGATGACGCGTGAAGCACACGTCCGTTGGAAACCCCAAGAGGAAGGTGTGATGCGTACAACAGCAAGTTTTCCCTCAGTAAGAAACCAAGGTTATCGAACCAGTAGGAGATGAAAGCCACGTGAAGGTTGTTGGTGAAGGAGTGTAGTGCGGCGCAACACCAGGGATTCCGGCGCCAACGTGGAACCTGCACGACACAATCAAAATACTTTGCCCCAACTTAACAGTGAGGTTGTCAATCTCACCGGCTTGCTGTAAACAAAGGATTAAACGTATGGTGTGGAGAATGATGTTTGCTTGCAAAGCAACAGAGAACAATGATTGCAATAGGTTGTATTTCAGATGTAAAAGAATGGACCGGGGTCCACAGTTCACTAGTGGTGTCTCTCTAATAAGATAAATAACATGTTGGGTGAACAAATTACAGTTGGGCAATTGACAAATAGAGTGGGCATAACAATGCACATACATATCATGATGACTACTATGAGATTTACTTAGGGCATTACGACAAAGAACATAGACCGCTATCCAGCATGCATCTATGTCTAAAAAGTCCACCTTCGGGTTAGCATCCGCACCCCTTTCAGTATTAAGTTGCAAACAACAGACAATTGCATTAAGTACTGTGCGTAATGTAAACAATACAAATATCCTTAGACAAAACATTGATGTTTTATCCCTAGTGGCAACAACACATCCACAACCTTAGAACTTTCTGTCAGTGTCCCAGATTCAATGGAGGCATGAACCCACTATCTAGCATAAATACCCCCTCTTGGAGTTACAAGTATCAAATTGGCCAGAGCCACTACTAGCAACGGAGAGCATGCAAGATCATAAACAACACATATATGATAGATCGATAATCTACTTGACATTGTATTCCATATTAATCGGATCCCAACAAACACAACATGTAGCATTACAAATAGATGATCTTGATCATGATAGGTAGCTCACAAGATCTAAACATGATAGCACAAGAGGAGAAGACAACCATCTAGCTACTGCTATGGACCCATAGTCCAAGGATGAACTACTCACGCATCAGTCCGGAGGCGGGCATGGTGATGTAGAGCCCTCCGGTGATGATTCCCCTCTCCGGCAGGGTGCCGGAGGTGATCTTCAGAACCCCCCGAGATGGGGTTGACGGCGACGGCGTCTCAGTAACTTTTCTCGTATCGTGGCTCTCGGTACTAGGGTTTTCGCGACGGAAGGATTATATAGGCGAAGGGGCAGAGTCGGGGGACGCCCGAGTGGCCCACCCCATATGGCGGCGCGGCCAGGGGTGGGGCCGCGCCCCCCCCTATGGTGTGGCCGCCTCGTGGCCCCTCTTCGTCTCCTCTTCGGTGTTCTGGAAGACTCCGTGGAAAATAAGACCGTGGGATTTTGTTTCGTCCAATTCCGAGAATATTTCCTGTGTAGGATTTCTGAAACCAAAAATAGCAGAAAACAGAAAGTGGCGCTTCGGCATCTTGTTAATAGGTTAGTGCCGGAAAATGCATAAAATGATATAAAGTGTATATAAAACATGTGAGTATTATCATAAAACTAGCATGGAACATAAGAAATTATAGATACGTTTGAGACGTATCAAGCATCCCCAAGCTTAGTTCATGCTCGCCCTCGAGTAGGTAAACGATAAAAAGGATCATTTCTGAAGTGACATGCTACCATCATAATCTTGATCAATAATATTGTAAAGCATATGAGATGAATGAAGTGATTCAAAGCAATGGTCTATAGTTTGTTAAAAATAGATAATGACTAAACAACTGAATCATATAGCAAAGACTTTTCATGAATAGTACTTTCAAGACGAGCATCAACAAGTCTTGCATAAGAGTTAACTCATAAAGCAATAGATTCTTAATAGAAGGTTTTGAAGCAACACAAAGGAAGATTTAAGTTTCAGCTGTTGCTTTCAACTTTAAACATGCATATCTCATGGATAATTGTCAACATAAAGTAATATGATGAGTGCAAATAAGCAAGTATGTAAGAATCAATGCACACAGTTGACACAAGTGTTTGCTTCTAAGATAGAAAGAAGTAGGTAAACTGACTCAACATAAAGTAAAAGAAAGGACCTTCGCAGAGGGAAGCAGGGATTACTCATGTGCTAGAGCTTTTTATTTTGAAAACATGGAAACAATTTTGTCAACAGTAGTAATAATTCATATGTGTTATGCATAAAACCTCCTATAAGTTGTAAGTCTCATGCATCGAATACTAATAGTGCCCGCTCCTTGTCCTAATTAGCTCGGATTTCCATGGATTATCATTGCATTACAAATGTTTCAACCAAGTGTCACAAAGGGGTACCTCTATGCCACCTGTACAAAGGTCCAAGGAGATAGATCGCATTTGATCTCTCAATTTTGATAGATCTCAACTTGAGGACATCCATACCGGGACAACATAGAAAAAGATAATTGACTCCTCTTTTATGCTTTAAGCATTCAACAACAGATAATATTCTCATAAGAGATTTGAAGATTAATGACCAAGCTGAAACTTCCACCATGATACATGGCTTTGGTTGGCGGCCCAATGTTCTTCTCTAACAATATGCATACTCAAACCATTTAACTCATGGCAAATCTCCCTTACTTCAGACAAGACGAACATGCATAGCAACTCACATGATATTCAAAAAAGGTGTGACAGGTTGATGGCGTCCCCAGAAACATGATTACCGCTCAACAAGCAACTTATAAGAACTAAGATACATAAGCGACAATTCATTACTACAATAGTTTTTAGGCTACTTTCCCATGAGCTATGTATTGCAAAGACAAGGAATGAACTTTTTCAAAGGTAGCACGCAAGCAATTTACTTTGGAATGGCAGAAAAATACCACATAGTAGGTAGTTATGGTGGACACAAATGGCATAGGTTTTGGCTCAAGGTTTTGGATGCACGAGAAGCATTCCCTCTCAGTACAAGGCTTTGACTAGCAAGGTTGTTTGAAGCAAACACAAGTATGAACCGGTACAGCAAAACATACATAAGAACATATTGCAAGCATTATAAGACTCTACACTGTCTTCCTTGTTGCTCAAACACTTTTACCAGAAAATATCTATACTTTAGAGAGACCAATCATGCAAACCAAATTTCAACAAGCTCTACGGTAGTTCTCCACTAATAGGTTTAAACCACATGATGCAAGAGCTTAAACATGATATACTTGAGAGCTCAAAACAATTGCCAAGTATCAAATTATTCAAGACAACATACCAATTACCACATGAAGCATTTTTTGTTTCCAACCAAATAGCAATAAATGAAGCGGCTTTCAACTTTCGCCATGAACATTAAAAGTAAAACTAAGAACACCAGTGTTCAATATGAAAAAGCGGAGCGTGTCTCTCTCCCACACAAGGAATGCTAGGATCAGAATTTATTCAAACATAAACAAAAATAAAAGCACACAGACGCTCCAAGTAAAGCACATAAGGTGTGACGGAATAAAAATATAGTTTCACTAGAGGTGACCTGATAAGTGGTTGATGAAGAAGGGGATGCCTTGGGCATCCCCAAGCTTAGATGCTTGAGTCTTCTTGAAATATGCAGGGATGAACCACGGGGCATCCCCAAGCTTAGACTTTTCACTTTTCTTGATCATATTATATCATCCTCCTCTCTTGATCCTTGAAAACTTCCTTCACACCAAACTCAAAACAATCTCATTAGAGGGTTAGTGCATAATCAAAAATTCACATGTTCAGCGAGGACACAATCATTCCCAACACTTCTGGACATTATCCACGGCTACTGAAATTTAATGGAGCAAAGAAATCCACTCAAACACAGTAAATGAGGCAATGTGAAATAAAAGACAGAATCTGTCAAAACAGAACAGTCCGTAAAGACGAATTTTCTAGAGGCACTTAACATGCTCAGATGAAGAAGCTTAAATTGAATGAAAGTTGCGTACATATCTGAGGATTACTCATGAATTTTTACAGATTTTTTAGATTTTTCTACAGAGAGAACAACTCAAATTCGTGACAGCTAAAATTATGTTTCTGCGCAGAAATCCAAATCTAGTATCAACTCACAATCAAAGACTTAACTTGGCACAACAATACAATAAAGTAAAGATAAAAAGGTATTGCTACAGTAGTAACAAGCACCTTGACTCAAATATAAAATAAAAATTGCAGAAAATAAAATAATGGGTTGTCTCCCATAAGCGCTTTTCTTTAACGTCTTTCAGCTAGGCGCAGAAAGTGTAAATCAAGTAACATCAAGAGAAGAAGCATCAATATCATAATTTGTTCTAATAATAGAATCAAAAGGCAATTTCATTCTGTTTCTAGGGAAGTGTTCCATACCTTTCTTAAGAGGGAATTGATATTTAATATTTCCTTCTTTCATATAATTAATAGCACCAACAGTTCGAAAAAAGGGTCTTCCCAAAATAATAGGACAAGATGCATTGCATTCAATATCTAAAACAACAAAATCGACGGGGATAAGGTTATTATTAACAGTAATGTGAACATTGTCAATCCTCCCCAAAGGTTTTTTTATAGAATTATCAGCAAGATTAACATCCAAATAACAATATTTCAAAGGTGGCAAGTCAAGCATATCATAGAGTTTCTTAGGCATAACAGAAATACGTGAACCAAGATCACATAAAGCATTACAATCAAAATCATTGACCTTCATTTTAATGATGGGCTCCCAACCATCTTCTAACTTCCTAGAAATAGAAGCTTCAAGTTTTAATTCCTCTCTCTAGCTTTAATGAGAGCATTTGTAATATGTTTTGTAAAGGCCAAGTTTATAGCACTAGCATTAGGACTTCTAGCAAGTTTTTGCAAGAACTTAATAACTTCAGAGATATGACAATTATCAAAATCAAAACCATTATGATCTAAAGCAATGGGATCATTGTCCCCAATACTCTGAAAAATTTCAGCACTTTTATCACAAACAGTTTCAGCAGTTTCAGACAATTTTGCATTCTTTGTATTAGAAGTAGAAACATTGCCAACACCAATTATTTTACCATTGATAGTAGGAAGTTTAGCAACATGTGAAGCATCAACATTATTAGTGGTAGTAATAGTCCAAACTTTAGCTACATTATTCTCGTTAGCATGTTTTTCTTCTCTTTCCCACCTAGCATGTAATTCAGCCATCATTCTAATATTGTCATTAATTCGAACTTGGATAGCGTTTCCTGTAGCAAATGACTTAATATATTTAGTTTTATTAGGCATAACTTTCAGTTTTAAAAGATCAACATCAGCAGCAAGACTATCAACCTTAGAAGCAAGAACATCAATTTTACCAAGCTTTTGCTCAACAGATTTGTTGAAAGCAGTGTGTGTACTAATAAATTCTTTAAGCATGACTTCAAGACCAGAGGGTACACTCCTACTATTGTTGTAAGAATTACCATAACCATTACCATTATTAGAAGGATATGGCCTATAGTTGTTGTTACCAAAATTATTCCTATAAGCATTGTTGTTGAAATTACTATTTTTAATGAAGTTCACATCAACATGCTCTTCTTGAGCAACCAATGAAGCTAAAGGAGCATTATTAGGATCAAGATGAGATCTACCATTAACAAGCATACACATAATAACATCTATCTTATCACTCAAGGAGGAGGTTTTCTTCAACAGAATTTACCTTCTTACCTTGAGGAGTCCTTTCAGTGTGCTATTCAGAGTAGTTGATCATCATATCATCAAGAAGCTTTGTTGCAGCACCCAAAGTGATGGACATAAAAGTACCTCCAGCAGCTGAATCCAATAGGTTCCGTGAAGAAAAATTTAATCCTGCATAAAAGATTTGGATGATCATCCAACTAGTTAGTCCATGGGTAGGTGATACGCGTACAACACGCGACCGTTGGGAACCCCAAGAGGAAGGTGTGATGCGTACAGCGGCAAGTTTTCCCTCAGTAAGAAACCAAGGTTTATCGAACCAGTAGGAGCCAAGAAATACGTTGAAGGTTGGTGGCGGCGGGATGTAGTGCGGCGCAACACCAGGGATTCCGGCGCCAACGTGGAACCTGCACAACACAACCAAAGTACTTTGCCCCAACGAAACAGTGAGGTTGTCAATCTCACCGGCTTGCTGTAACAAAGGATTAGATGTATAGTGTGGATGATGATTGTTTGCAGAAAACAGTAGAACAAGTATTGCAGTAGATTGTATTCGATTAAAAGAATGGACCGGGGTCCACAGTTCACTAGTGGTGTCTCTCCCATAAGATAAATAGCATGTTGGGTGAACAAATTACAGTTGGGCAATTGACAAATAGAGAGGGCATGACAATGCACATACATGATATGATGAGTATTGTGAGATTTAATTGGGCATTACGACAAAGTACATAGACCGCTATCCAGCATGCATCTATGCCTAAAAAGTCCACCTTCAGGTTATCATCCGAACCCCTTCCAGTATTAAGTTGCAAACAACAGACAATTGCATTAAGTATGGTGCGTAATGTAATCAATAACTACATCCTCGGACATAGCATCAATGTTTTATCCCTAGTGGCAACAGCACATCCATAACCTTAGAGGTTTCTGTCACTCCCCCAGATTCACGGAGGCATGAACCCACTATCGAGCATAAATACTCCCTCTTGGAGTTACTAGCGAAAACTTGACCAGAGCCTCTACTAATAACGGAGAGCATGCAAGATCATAAACAACACATAGATTGATAATCAACATAACATAGTATTCTCTATCCATCGGATCCCAACAAACACAACATATAGCATTACAGATAGATTATCTTGATCATGTTAGGCAGCTCACAAGATCCGACAATGAAGCATAATGAGGAGAAGACAACCATCTAGCTACTGCTATGGACCCATAGTCCAGGGGTGAACTACTCACTCATCACTCCGGAGGCGACCATGGCGGTGTAGAGTCCTCCGGGAGATGATTCCCCTCTCCGGCAGGGTGCCGGAGGCGATCTCCTGAATCCCCCGAGATGGGATTGGCGGCGGCGGCGTCTCTGGAAGGTTTTCCGTATCGTGGCTCTCGGTACTGGGGGGTTTCGCGATGAAGTCTATTTGTAGGCGGAAGGGCAGGTCAGGGGGCGTCACGAGGGGCCCAGACGCCAGGGCCGCGCGGCCAAGACCTGGGCCGCGCCGCCCTGTTGTCTGGCCACCTCGTGGCCCCACTTCGTCTCCTCTTCGGTCTTCTGGAAGCTTCGTGGAAAAATAGGCCCCTGGGCGTTGATTTCGTCCAATTCCGAGAATATTTCCTTACTAGGATTTCTGAAACCAAAAACATCAGAAAACAGCAACTGGCTCTTCGGCATCTCGTTAATAGGTTAGTGCCGGAATATGCATAAATATGATATAAAGTATGCATAAAACATGTAGATATCATCAATAATGTGGCATGGAACATAAGAAATTATCGATACGTCGGAGACGTATCAGCATCCCCAAGCTTAGTTTCTGCTCGTCCCGAGCAGGTAAACGATAACAAAGATAATTTCTGGAGTGACATGCCATCATAACCTTGATCATACTATTGTAAGCATATGTAATGAATGCAGCGATCAAAACAATGTAAATGACATGAGTAAACAAATGAATCATAAAGCAAAGACTTTTCATGAATATTACTTCAAGACAAGCATCAATAAGTCTTGAATAAGAGTTAACTCATAAAGCAATAATTCAAAGTAGAGGTATTGAAGCAACACAAAGGAAGATTAAGTTTCAGCGGTTGCTTTCAACTTATAACATGTGTATCTCATGGATATTTGTCAATGCAAAGTAATATAACAAGTGCAATATGCAAGTATGTAGGAATCAATGCACAGTTCACACAAGTGTCTGCTTCTTGAGGTGGAGAGAGATAGGTGAACTGACTCAACAATAAAAGTAGAAGAAAGGTCCTTCAAAGAGGAAAGCATCGATTGCTATATTTGTGCTAGAGCTTTGGTTTTGAAAACAAGAAACAATTTTGTCAACGGTAGTAATAAAGCATATGTGTCATGTAAATTATATCCTACAAGTTGCAAGCCTCATGCATAGTATACTAATAGTGCCCGCACCTTGTCCTAATTAGCTCAGATTACCTGGATTATCATCGCAATGCACATGTTTTAGCCAAGTGTCACAAAGGGGTACCTCTATGCCGCCTGTACAAAGGTCTAAGGAGAAAGCTCGCATCGGATTTCTCGCTATTGATTATTCTCAACTTAGACATCCATACCGGGACAACATAGACAACAGATAATGGACTCCTCTTATATGCATAAGCATGTAGCAACAATAAATTTTCTCGTATGAGATTGAGGATATTTGTCCAAAACTGAAACTTCCACCGTGGATCATGGCTTTAGTTAGCGGCCCAATGTTCTTCTCTAACATTATGCAATGCTCTAACCATTCTAGCGGTAAATCTCCCTTACTTCAGACAAGACGAACATGCATAGCAACTCACATGATATTCAACAAAGAGTAGTTGATGGCGTCCCCAGGAACATGGTTATCGCACAACAAGCAACTTAATAAGAGATAAAGTGCATAAGTACATATTCAATACCACAATAGTTTTTAGGCTATTTGTCCCATGAGCTATATATTGTAAACGTAGAGGATAGAAATTTTAAAGGTAGCACTCAAGCAATTTACTTTGGAATGTCGGAGAAATACCATGTAGTAGGTAGGTATGGTGGACACAAATGGCATAGTGGTTGGCTCAAGGATTTGGATGCATGAGAAGTATTCCCTCTCGATACAAGGTTTAGGCTAGCAAGGTTATTTGAAACAAACACAAGGATGAAGCGGTGCAGCAAAACTCACATAAAAGACATATTTTAAATATTATAAGACTCTACACCATCTTCCTTGTTGTTCAAACTCAATACTAGATATTATCTAGACCTTAGAGAGACCAATTATGCAAACCAAATTTTAGCATGCTCTATGTATTTCTTCATTAATAGGTGCAAAGCATATGATGCAAGAGCTTAAACATAAGCACAACAATTGCCAAGTATCACATTATCCAAGACATTATAGCAATTACTACATGTATCATTTTCCAATTCCAACCATATAACAATTTAACGAAGAAGAAACTTCGCCATGAATACTATGAGTAAAGCCTAAGGACATATTTGTCCATATGCAACAGCGGAGCGTGTCTCTCTCCCACACAATGAATTCTAGGATCCATTTTATTCAAACAAAAACAAAAACAAAAACAAACCGACGCTCCAAGCAAAGTACATAAGATGTGATGGAATAAAAATATAGTTTCACTAGAGGAACCTGATAATGTTGTCGATGAAGAAGGGGATGCCTTGGGCATCCCCAAGCTTAGACGCTTGAGTCTTCTTGATATATGCAGGGGTGAACCACCGGGGCATCCCCAAGCTTAGAGCTTTCACTCTCCTTGATCATATTGTATCATCTCCCTCTCTTGATCCTTGAAAACTTCCTCCACACCAAACTCAAAACAACTCATTATAGGGTTAGTGCACAATTAAAACTTACATGTTCAGAGGTGACATAATCATTCTTAACACTTCTAGACATTGCACAAAGCTACTGAAAGTCAATGGAATCGAAAAATCCATCAAGCATAGCAAAACAGGCAATGCGAAATAAAAGGCAGAATCTGTCAAAACAGAACAGTTCGTAAAGACGAATTTTATTGAGGCACCAGACTTGCTCAAATGAAAATGCTCAAATTGAATGAAAGTGCGTACATATCTGAGGATCACTCACGTAAATTTGCATAATTTTCTGAGTTACCTACAGAGAATTAGGCCCAGATTCGTGACAGCAAAGAAATCTGTTTCTGCGCAGTAATCCAAATCTAGTATGAACCTTACTATCAACGACTTTACTTGGCACAACAATGCACAAAACTAAGATAAGGATAGGTTGCTACAGTAGTAACAACTTCCAAGATTCAAATATAAAATAAAAGTGCAGTAGCAAAATAAACACATGGGTTATCTCCCAAGAAGTTCTTTCTTTATAGCCATTAACATGGGCTCAGCAGTTTTAATGATGCACTCGCAAGAAATAGTAGTTGAAGCAAAAGAGATGTGACGCCCCGGAACCGGTACGCTGAGGATCCCAGCGAACCCGCCGAAATCCGCACGATATCAATTCAGAGACGCCCTCCGACACGACGCGCGCGAAGAATCACACACGTGATGCCAGAGGAATTAACACGAGCGGTAACATTACAACAGGATTACAATAGAGCCCACAAGATACATATATTACAACAACGACTCCGACGAGTCAAGATACAAATATACAATACAAAGATCCGAATCATAGAGAAGATCGAATATGTCCGAGTACGGACAAGATACAAATTGGACTAAGAGTCCTGAAGATAACCACTGGCGTCCAAAACCCTGCCCAGGCCAAGCCGGAAGGGTAACCTTGCTAACGTCGTCATCTTGTACCTGTCAAAATCGGGCCATCGGTTGCCGACAAGAGGAAAGAAGCAAAAGAGAAAGGGAAAAAGGCGAGAGTAAGTACCAAGGAACGAACTCCGGCACGTACTTAGCGAGACTAGAAATGGCTATGCTCACCGGGCGAGTATAATATATATATCGCCGGGGGCTATATGGTAGGTTTAGCGGCAGCAAAACTATAACCAATAGAGACACGCTACAACATTCGTCTAATCAGATAAGATAAGAGAGCGCACAAGGTGACAGATAAAATACTACACAAACATAACCCAGCCGATTACACATATCCCCTCCAACAATTGCGAAGAGGCAATGTAAAAGGCACTCAACGGTGGACAAGTTTTATTAGGTATCGATTGTAGTAATGCTATATTACTATGCAAGTTATTATCAGATTATTAACAACAAGTATAAGGTGTAAGTTGTTCTATGATCGAGCTATACAATTCCAAGTCGTCCATAACCGCGGACACGGCTTATCGATAAGATGTACACCCTGCAGGGGTTGCCCAAATGTAACCATACGCATGCTCGAACCCACTTACTAGAGGTGGAGTCTCACATCACGACCGTTCCCAATGCAAGAGAAAGTTTAATGGGAGCCACCCAACTAAGCTACCCGTGACGAAGTTCGGCCGTACTCCGATACTGACCCAGAGGTTTGCGACATAGTCCAGGCGGGCACTTACGACCAGGCACAGGATAAGTCTATCCGCAATATGAGTACAATACAGAAATAAACACCCGAAGGCAACAGGAAGTAAATCGTGCATCGTGCATATGAGCAAATAAAATCAAGGTTGTGGCTCCCAATAAACAGACTTGAGGAAAGGTAGTGGGTGATGGGGGTCCCACTCCCCCACGTATGGGTAGAGCGCTCAATCTCGGAACAGATAACAAGAACTCGGGTCCTAGGGGACATTAGCAAGTCAAAGTTCCAATGCTTTCGCAAAGGGGCTCACAGATGCCTCTGCTTACAATTTTAGTTGTTAACAATTAAGTAAATGTGATTATCTCCAACAACTGTTATAGCATGTGATAACCTCCCAACAACCCAACATATCCCGACAACAGATCGAGATAAGCAACAGATCCTAAACACGCCTACGACTCGCAAGGCTCAAACATCAAGCAACGGCTATGGATAAGGAATGGTGCATATAGGATTATTATGGTAAACAAGTGGAATAGGACACGTGACTCGATAAAGCATCGCAACATAAGGATAGCAGTGCGAGGGAGAGAGTATAATAGGTGAAGAGAGAGGGCTCGCCTGTGAAAAGCTGTAGAAGAACTTGTCGGAGAACTCGTCGTATCTCACATCACCACTTCGTGATCCTATCCGGGAAGAAGCAAATGCTACAACAAACAACGGATGCAAATCTTACAACTACGGAGAAGAATTCGGCATGCTCAAGATGATATGCATGGCATGGCGAATATGGTGCAATGCAACGTATCCATATTAAGCGGAATCGAAATTCCGACGCACAATTATATGGTTCAAGTTATTTTTCTACCGGCAAAGTTAAATGTTGTTTAGCATGGCAAGACAAGCAAGGGTGAGCTACTTCAATATTAAACGGAGCGGGGAAATCATATACTGCAATTCCTAAATACTCCGCATTTATATATTAGGTGATAGGCACAAACTAACACGATTCGACGTGATGCAAGATGCAAACATATGTATATGGATGACAATCTATTAATCTATGCATTTTTCTTATAAAGGTAGACATATTGTTTGCAGCAATTGGATTTGTAAAACAAAATATATATAATAAACAAGTTTTGCAAAATAAAGATAATTGGAGGCAGGAAAGGTGGATTTAATCCTCCGGTGCTGATATTTGATACCAGTCTGGGCTGGTTCGCTGGCTTGAAAAGATACAGAAACAAGACAGATATTACTACAGGAATTGTTAACTGAAATTTTATCAGAGGTGTTATCTGAAACTGAGGAACAATGACAGAAAGGAAGGGCATTTTGTTGTCCCTGGAATTCATCTGGTTTTGCTGTCACGTGAACCACTTCGGCTAGGCTGTACTGTTTGAGTAAAAGCAGAGAAAAGCTAGCTAGTCAAATACGTAGCAAGTAAGCAGACTGCTAGATCGATCTGCTGCCGTTCCTGCTAGCTAAGACAAGCTGCTGGATCAATTCATAAGCTAGCTAGCTTAAGCAAGCAAGCAAGTTGCTGAATTGATTCAGAAGCTAGCTGCACTGGGCATGACAGTGAGTGCATCGTGAGGCGCAGTGAGGCGCGGGGTGTTGTGCGACAGTGCGAGTGTGCGACCTGGAAGGCAACAGCTATAGATGCAGTTAACTGAATTTAACTGAAAGCTGAAACCGAAACAGAGGAGATCACTCCCGCGGGGATTAAACGACGAAGATGACGAACCCAGGCGGGGTGAAAGAGTGGGAACAGAGGCGACGCTCACCAGGAGGCGCGTAGGCGAACGGAAAGGCTCGAGGACGTGAGGCGATGCCGGGATCGATGAAGATGCACACGGTCACCATGGCAGACGCGCTTCGGAGACGAGGACGAGCGTGCCGTTTCAGAGCTGCTCCAGTTCCGGGAAGAAGACGAGGTTGAAGACGCCCGGAGCTGCTCCGGCTCCGTGAACTCAGCGAGGAGGAAGACGAGGCCACGGGGGCTCCATCCCCGCGCTCAGTACAGCGGACGACGGCGAGGAACAGCGGCGCTGCGTGGACCTTTCTCCGGCGAACTCGGTGACTGAAAGTTCTGAACTCTCCCTGGGTGTTCCTCTCTGAAGCCTTTGTGGAGGAGGGGATAGAAGATGGGCAACGGCGGCAGCAAGAGGGAGTTGAGAGCTAGGGTTGCTGAATTGATTTGGGCAAGGGGAACAGTGGAGGAGATGGCCAGGCTCTCCTCGTGCCTGCTCACGTGGTGAAGAAAAGCAGAGGAGCTAGTGCTCCTGGCTCGGTCAACAGGTAAGCTGGGTTAGGTTCAGCTTAGGATAGGATTCTGTTAACATTTCTTCTTCTTTTTGTTTAATTCCTGTTTTGAAACAAACATATTTAAACTATTTTGAAATTGGATAGAGATGAGATAGAGTATCAAACATTTTGAAGCCTGCACTTTAATCCAAATAAAACAAAGTACATGTGTTCCCAAAATTATTTGCTTCATATTAAAATAATTGTAAAATAAGAGGAGATTTAGGAGGGCTTTAATATTAAAACCAAGTAAGAAATTTTGACATGACCTATATGAAAATATATCAAGTTATAGTGATGGTTTGGCCTTTTTTTGAAAATAGGGTCAAGAAGTAGGATAGGTTTAGACTTGCTTGGAATGTCACAAGTGAAGAGAGAGAGATAGAGAGAGAGAGAGAGACAAGAATGAAATGCAAGTTTTATAAAACAAGGTGACATGATATGATGCATGCTGCAAATATGATGCACAAAAGAAAAAGAACAAGCAAAATCTAATATGGTATTTTCCTGGGCCGTAACAATCGACACCACTAACAAGGAACCTCGCCCCGAGGTTCCACCTCAAGGTACGGGGGAGAGAGGTGAACTATCGGATCTTCTGGCGACGTGTCGATCTCCTCGACACCACTAACAAGAATTGTTGCTCCATGTTGATTGGTCGACACCACCAACAAGGGTTGTTTCTCACGTCGATGATAACGACTCCGGAGGAAGAAAGGAAGGGGTATAGTCACATGGGTCCACCAATTCAATGTAACAAGAGCGAATAATAAGAGTAGTCGGTATGGTGATCAGTCCATTCCGCACTCAAAGTATTACTCTGCACATGAATAAGAGAATCACGTAACCATCCTGGAATTCAGATTGGTGATCTTGTCAATCATTGACAGTGAAGGTTCGACGGGTCAAAGCACAAGGAATTGAAGAGAGATCACGGAAACAAAGATGATGGCAACGGAGAGACGAGGTTATCCGCCGGGGATGTTCTTCTGTCGAAAATCTTCAGACATCGGACCTATTAGGTGAAAGGCTTAGATCGTCCAACCCGCGTAGAACCTAAGACTCAGATAAGAGAGGAGACTTAAAACTCGCATAGGTAAGAGAAGAAAGAATATAGGTAAGGAGAAAAATAGAGCTAATCAGATCTATCCAACGATGTTTCAGAAAATAGGTTTTGACACTCTAAACTCAACGACCGTTGGCAAGGTTATCCTACAGGCAGGACTAGTGGGGTACCGTCAACCTGAGCTCTGATACCAACTTGTGACGCCCCGGAACCGGTACCCTGAGGATCCCAGCGAACCCGCCGAAATCCGCACGATATCGATTCAGAGACGCCCTCCGACACGACGCGCGCGAAGAATCACACACGTGATGCCAGAGGAATTAACACGAGCGGTAACATTACAACAGGATTACAATAGAGCCCACAAGATACATATATTACAACAATGACTCCGACGAGTCAAGATACAAATATACAATACAAAGATCCGAATCATAGAGAAGATCGAATATGTCCGAGTACGGACAAGATACAAATTGGACTAAGAGTCCTGAAGATAACCACTGGCGTCCAAAACCCTGCCCAGGCCAAGCCGGAAGGGTAACCTTGCTAACGTCGTCATCTTGTACCTGTCAAAGTCGTGCCATCGGTTGCCGACAAGAGGAAGGAAGCAAAAGAGAAAGGGGAAAAGGCAAGAGTAAGTACCAAGGAACGAACTCCGGCACGTACTTAGCGAGACTAGAAATGGCTATGCTCGCCGGGCGAGTATAATATATATATCGCCGGGGGCTATATGGTAGGTTTAGCGGCAGCAAAACTATAACCAATAGAGACACGCTACAACATTCGTCTAATCAGATAAGATAAGAGAGCGCACAAGGTGACAGATAAAATACTACACAAACATAACCCAGCCGATTACACATATCCCCTCCAACAATTGCGAAGAGGCAATGTAAAAGGCACTCAACGGTGGACAAGTTTTATTAGGTATCGATTGTAGTAATGCTATATTACTACGGAAGTTATTATCAGATTATTAACAACAAGTATAAGGTGTAAGTTGTTCTATGATCGAGCTATACAATTCCAAGTCGTCCATAACCGCGGACACGGCTTATCGATAAGATGTACACCCTGCAGGGGTTGCCCAAATGTAACCATACGCATGCTCGAACCCACTTACTAGAGGTGGAGTCTCACATCACGACCGTTCCCAATGCAAGAGAAAGTTTAATGGGAGCCACCCAACTAAGCTACCCGTGACGAAGTTCGGCCGTACTCCGATACTGACCCAGAGGTTTGCGACATAGTCCAAAGGGCACTTACGACCAGGCACAGGATAAGTCTATCCGCAATATGAGTACAATACAAAAATAAACACCCGAAGGCAACAGGAAGTAAATCGTGCATCGTGCATATGAGCAAATAAAATCAAGGTTGTGGCTCCCAATAAACAGACTCGAGGAAAGGTAGTGGGTGATGGGGGTCCCACTCCCCCACGTATGGGTAGAGCGCTCAATCTCGGAACAGATAACAAGAACTCGGGTCCTAGGGGACATTAGCAAGTCAAAGTTCCAATGCTTTCGCAAAGGGGCTCACAGATGCCTCTGCTTACAATTTTAGTTGTTAACAATTAAGTAAATGTGATTATCTCCAACAACTGTTATAGCATGTGATAACCTCCCAACAACCCAACATATCCCGACAACAGATCGAGATAAGCAACAGATCCTAAACACGCCTACGACTCGCAAGGCTCAAACATCAAGCAACGGCTATGGATAAGGAATGGTGCATATAGGATTATTATGGTAAATAAGTGGAATAGGACACGTGACTCGATAAAGCATCGCAACATAAGGATAGCAGTGCGAGGGAGAGAGTATAATAGGTGAAGAGAGAGGGCTCGCCTGTGAAAAGCTGTAGAAGAACTTGTCGGAGAACTCGTCGTATCTCACATCACCACTTCGTGATCCTATCCGGGAAGAAGCAAATGCTACAACAAACAACGGATGCAAATCTTACAACTACGGAGAAGAATTCGGCATGCTCAAGATGATATGCATGGCATGGCGAATATGGTGCAATGCAACGTATCCATATTAAGCGGAATCGAAATTCCGACGCACAATTATATGGTTCAAGTTATTTTTCTACCGGCAAAGTTAAATGTTGTTTAGCATGGCAAGACAAGCAAGGGTGAGCTACTTCAATATTAAACGGAGCGGGGAAATCATATACTGCAATTCCTAAATACTCCGCATTTATATATTAGGTGATAGGCACAAACTAACACGATTTGACGTGATGCAAGATGCAAACATATGTATATGGATGACAATCTATTAATCTATGCATTTTTCTTATAAAGGTAGACATATTGTTTGCAGCAATTGGATTTGTAAAACAAAATATATATGATAAACAAGTTTTGCAAAATAAAGATAATTGGAGGCAGGAAAGGTGGATTTAATCCTCCGGTGCTGATATTTGATACCAGTCTGGGCTGGTTCATTGGCTTGAAAAGATACGAAACAAGACAGATATTACTACAGGAATTGTTAACTGAAATTTTATCAGAGGTGTTATCTGAAACTGAGGAACAATGACAGAAAGGAAGGGCATTTTGTTGTCCCTGGAATTCATCTGGTTTTGCTGTCACGTGAACCACTTCGGCTAGGCTGTACTGTTTGAGTAAAAGCAGAGAAAAGCTAGCTAGTCAAATAAGTAGCAAGTAAGCAGACTGCTAGATCGATCTGCTGCCGTTCCTGCTAGCTAAGACAAGCTGCTGGATCAATTCATAAGCTAGCTAGCTTAAGCAAGCAAGCAAGTTGCTGAATTGATTCAGAAGCTAGCTGCACTGGGCATGACAGTGAGTGCATCGTGAGGCGCAGTGAGGCGCGGGGTGTTGTGCGACTTGATGCGAGTGTGCGACTGGAAGGCAACAGCGATAGATGCAGTTAACTGAATTTAACTGAAAGCTGAAACCGAAACAGAGGAGATCACTCCCGCGGGGATTAAACGACGAAGATGACGAACCCAGGCGGGGTGAAAGAGTGGGAACAGAGGCGACGCTCACCAGGAGGCGCGTAGGCGAACGGAAAGGCTCGAGGACGTGAGGCGACGCCGGGATCGATGAAGATGCACACGGTCACCATGGCAGACGCGCTTCGGAGACGAGGACGAGCGTGCCATTTCAGAGCTGCTCCAGTTCCGGGAAGAAGACGAGGTTGAAGACGCCCGGAGCTGCTCCGGCTCCGTGAACTCAGCGAGGAGGAAGACGAGGCCACGGGGGCTCCATCCCCGCGCTCAGTACAGCGGACGACGGCGAGGAACAGCGGCGCTGCGTGGACCTTTCTCCGGCGAACTCGGTGACTGAAAGTTCTGAACTCTCCCTGGGTGTTCCTCTCTGAAGCCTTTGTGGAGGAGGGGATAGAAGATGGGCAACGGCGGCAGCAAGAGGGAGTTGAGAGCTAGGGTTGCTGAATTGATTTGGGCAAGGGGAAAAGTGGAGGAGATGGCCAGGCTCTCCTCGTGCCTGCTCACGTGGTGAAGAAAAGCAGAGGAGCTAGTGCTCCTGGCTCGGTCAACAGGTAAGCTGGGTTAGGTTCAGCTTAGGATAGGATTCTGTTAACATTTCTTCTTCTTTTTGTTTAATTCCTGTTTTGAAACAAACATATTTAAACTATTTTGAAATTGGATAGAGATGAGATAGAGTATCAAACATTTTGAAGCCTGCACTTTAATCCAAATAAAACAAAGTACATGTGTTCCCAAAATTATTTGCTTCATATTAAAATAATTGTAAAATAAGAGGAGATTTAGGAGGGCTTTAATATTAAAACCAAGTAAGAAATTTTGACATGACCTATATGAAAATAGATCAAGTTATAGTGATGGTTTGGCCTTTTTTTGAAAATAGGGTCAAGAAGTAGGATAGGTTTAGACTTGCTTGGAACATCACAAGTGAAGAGAGAGAGAGATAGAGAGAGAGAGAGACAAGAATGAAATGCAAGTTTTATAAAACAAGGTGACATGATATGATGCATGCTGCAAATATGATGCACAAAAGAAAAAGAACAAGCAAAATCTAATATGGTATTTTCCTGGGCCGTAACAAGAGAGCATCAAGAAGCAAATTCAAAACACATTTAAGCCTAACATGCTTCCTATGAAAAGGAATCTTGTAAATAAACAAGTTCATGAAGAGCAAAGTAACAAGCATAGGAAGATAGAACAAGTGTAGCTTCAAAAATTTCAGCACATAGAGAGGTGTTTTAGTAACATGAAAATTTCTACAACCATATTTTCCTCTCTCATAATAATGTCCAGTAGCATCATGAGCAAATTCAACAATATAACTATCGAATGAAACATTCTTATCATGAGCTATATGCATAAAATTATTACTCTCCACATAAGCATTATCAATTTTATTAGTTGTAGTGGGAGTAAATTCAACAAAGTAGCTATCATTATTATTCTCATCAAGTGTAGGAGGCATAGTATAATCATAATAAAATTTACTCTCCATAGTAGGTGGCACCAAAAGACCACTATCATCATAAATGGGAGGCAAAGTATCATCAAAGTAAATTTTCTCCTCCATGCTTGGGGGACTAAAAATATCATGCTCATCAAAACCAGCTTCCCCAAGCTTAAATTCTTCCATAGCATTAGCAATAATAGTGTTCAAAGCATTCATACTAATAACATTGCCATTAGCACACATATAAAGTTCCATAGGTTTTTTGATTTTCTCTTGAAACACCTCATGTCCTAACTCAAGATAAATACTATAAAGATCTCTAATATTTTTGTTGTTTTCCATTAAGCCTAACTAGTGAAATAAAAACATGCATGGAATTAAGTAAAGTAAAACAAGTAACTAATTTTTTGTGTTTTCGATATAATGCAGCAAACAAAGTAGTAAATAAAATAAAGCAAGACAAAAACAAAGTAAAGAGATTGGATTGTGGAGACTCCCCTTGCAGCGTGTCTTGATCTCCCCGGCAACGGCGCCAGAAAACAATCTTGATACGCGTACAACACGCGACCGTTGGGAACCCCAAGAGGAAGGTGTGATGCGTACAGCGACAAGTTTTCTCTCAGTAAGAAACCAAGGTTTATCGAACCAGTAGGAGCCAAGAAGCACGTTGAAGGTTGATGGCGGCGAGATGTAGTGCGGCGCAACACCAGGGATTCCGGCGCCAACGTGGAACCTGCACAACACAGCCAAAGTACTTTGCCCCAACGAAACAGTGAGGTTGTCAATCTCACCGGCTTGCTGTAACAAAGGATTAGATGTATACTGTGGATGATGATTGTTTGCAGAAAACAGTAGAACAAGTATTGCAGTAGATTGTATTCGATTAAAAGAATGGACCGGGGTCCACAGTTCACTAGTGGTGTCTCTCCCATAAGATAAATAGCATGTTGGGTGAACAAATTACAGTTGGGCAACTGACAAATAGAGAGGGCATGACAATGCACATACATGATATGATGAGTATTGTGAGATTTAATTGGGCATTACGACAAAGTACATAGACCGCTATCCAGCATGCATCTATGCCTAAAAAGTCCACCTTCAGGTTATCATCCGAACCCCTTCCAGTATTAAGTTGCAAACAACAGACAATTGCATTAAGTATGGTGTGTAATGTAATCAATAACTACATCCTCGGACATAGCATCAATGTTTTATCCCTAGTGGCAACAGCACATCCATAACCTTAGAGGTTTCTGTCACTCCCCCAGATTCACGGAGGCATGAACCCACTATCGAGCATAAATACTCCCTCTTGGAGTTACTAGCGAAAACTTGACCAGAGCCTCTACTAATAACGGAGAGCATGCAAGATCATAAACAACACATAGATTGATAATCAACATAACATAGTATTCTCTATCCATCGGATCCCAACAAACACAACATATAGCATTACAGATAGATTATCTTGATCATGTTAGGCAGCTCACAAGATCCGACAATGAAGCATAATGAGGAGAAGACAACCATCTAGCTACTGCTATGGACCCATAGTCCAGGGGTGAACTACTCACTCATCACTCCGGAGGCGACCATGGCGGTGTAGAGTCCTCCGGGAGATGATTCCCCTCTCCGGCAGGGTGCCGGAGGCGATCTCCTGAATCCCCCGAGATGGGATTGGCGGCGGCGGCGTCTCTGGAAGGTTTTCCGTATCGTGGCTCTCGGTACTGGGGGGTTTCGCGATGAAGTCTATTTGTAGGCGGAAGGGCAGGTCAGGGGGCGTCACGAGGGGCCCAGACGCCAGGGCCGCGCGGCCAAGACCTGGGCCGCGCCGCCCTGTTGTCTGGCCACCTCGTGGCCCCACTTCGTCTCCTCTTCGGTCTTCTGGAAGCTTCGTGGCAAAATAAGCCCCTGGGCGTTGATTTCGTCCAATTCCGAGAATATTTCCTTACTAGGATTTCTGAAACCAAAAACAGCAGAAAACAGCAACTAGCTCTTCGGCATCTCGTTAATAGGTTAGTTCCGGAAAATGCATAAATATGACATAAAGTATGCATAAAACATGTAGATATCATCAATAATGTGGCATGGAACATAAGAAATTATCGATACGTCGGAGACGTATCAGTAGGGCAATTCTTTACCAAAGATTTCATTCTTTCCCATTCTTGGGCAACATGTTCATTATCCAATTGCTTAAAATTCATAATGCTACTTCTCAAAGATATAATTTTAGCAGGAGGATAATATCTTCCAATGAAAGCATCTTTACATTTAGTCCATGAATCAATACTATTCTTAGGTAAAGATAGCAACCAATCTTTAGCTCTTCCTCTTAAGGAGAAAGGAAACAATTTCAGTTTTATAATGTCCCATCTACATCCTTATACTTTTGCATTTCACAAAGTTCAACAAAATTATTAAGATGGGCAGCAGCATCATCAGTATTAACACCAGAAAATTGCTCTCTCATAACAAGATTTAGTAAAGCAGGTTTAATTTCATAAAATTCTGCTGTAGTAGCAGGTGGAGCAATAGGTGTGCATATGAAATCATTATTATTGGTGCTAGTGAAATGACACAACTTAGTGTTCTCAGGAGTATTCATTTTAACAATAATAAAAATAAGTAAAGCAAACCGAATTAAATAAAGTAAAACAAGTAATTATTTTTTGTGTTTTTGATATAAAGAAAGCAAACAAGACAGAAAATAAAATAAAGCAAGGAAATAAACAAAGTAAAGAGATTGGGTGTGAGAGACTCCCCTTGCAGCGTGTCTTGATCTCCCCGGCAACGGCGCTAGAAAAATAGCTGTTGCCGTGGGAGTTGGCAATCTCTGGGGTGTAACTTTTCTTCAGATCCCCGGCAACGGCGCCAGAAAAATAGCTTGATGACGCGTGAACCACACGTCCGTTGGGAACCCAAGAGGAAGGTGTGATGCGTACAATAGCAAGTTTTCCCTCAGTAAGAAACCAAGGTTATCGAACCAGTAGGAGATGAAGGCCACGTGAAGGTTGTTGGTGAAGGAGTGTAGTGCGGCGCAACACTAGGGATTCCGGCGCCAACGTGGAACCTGCACGACACAATCAAAATACTTTGCCCCAACTTAACAGTGAGGTTGTCAATCTCACCGGCTTGCTGTAAACAAAGTATTAAATGTATGGTGTGGAGAATGATGTTTGCTTGAAAAAAACAACAGAGAACAATGATTGCAGTAGGTTGTATTTCAGATGTAAAAGAATGGACCGGGGTCCACAGTTCACTAGTGGTGTCTCTCTAATAAGATAAATAACATGTTGGGTGAACAAATTACAGTTGGGCAACTGACAAATAGAGAGGGCATAACAATGCACATACATATCATGATGACTACTATGAGATTTACTTAGGGCATTACTGACGTGGGCATTACCCTTCGGGTAACCGACATTGCCCTATCCTGTATTGACTAATTGGAGGCCCATGAAGACACTTGAAGGCAATATGAGCCACCTGGACGGCGCACCGGAGGAATCCTTGATGGACAAGACAAGGAAACAGCCGAACAAGGAAAGATTAGATGCGAAAACTGCTGTAAACCTAGTCGTACTCGGTTAGACCTCTTGGACCTGGCCTCCTATATAAAGGCCAGGAGAGAGGCTGCCGAGGGGGACAATCAATCTTAGCAGCCTTAGCCACCAAACAGTCTAGAGCTAGGTCGCCGCAGCGCTTAGCCTCTCGACGAGATCTCAGCCGAACTATTCGGCACCCCATTGTAACCCATTATCATCATAATCAAGAACAGACAAGCAGGACGTAAGGGTTTTATCTTATCGAGGGCCCCGAACCTGGGTAAATCGCTCTCCCCGCTTGTCTGTGAACCGATGTCTCATGTCAGCTTGCAGGATTCCGGTAACCCTAAGCCCCAATCGGAGGGCATTGCCGAGGAGTACCCTCGACAATTGGCGCCGTCTGTGGGAAGCCTGTCGGCTCCAGGCAAGTCATCGGCAGTACCAGTCACGTCTGCGGCGTTTGTACTCGAGTCGCCAACTCCAGCGGAACCAAGGGATTCAATCCGCTGCGGATCCTTGGAATTCGTACCGCACCACGAAACGCCTCACTTGATCCCTACAGGATCGCCTTGCGATATGGATGCTACTTTCGGTGGTGTTCACTTCATCATTGACTCTGGAGGTTTCCTTCGCCTCCCTAGGACCAGCGCATCCGGTCTGAAGGCCGCGGCCCCGGAAAGCGTTCCCCCAGTGGCAACCCTAAGGATTCCACCCAGGAGCATACAAGAGAGCCACCAAGGAAGTTTCGATGTTGCAGTAGAGGCGAAGGAAAAGACGAAGGGACTCGCACCGCGAGGAGGAAGGACGAACATCACCTCACCTTCGGCAGGTCGAGCAAGGATACCACGACACGTTATCGATCAAGGGACGCACCCGCTCGCCGTATCTATCGGCTACAGAGCAGCTCGAGGCACCATGTTACCTCCACTCTTACATCGATCCAAAGGATGGTCGAGAGAAGTCCAGTCACCTGCTAAGGAACTGTCGACATTTTCTGGAGATTCGGAAGTTCTGCGATGACCTCAGAGCCGAGGCCATATCAAGAGTTCATGCAATGGAGAGAAGGGCAAGATCCTACAGTTATGCACCAGAGCCGTACGTACCAGAGCCATTGCTGCGCGTAGTTGACGTATGTCTTTCCGTTCAACATGCGACCGTTGGGAACCCCAAGAGGAAGGTGTGATGCGTACATCAGTAAGTTTCCCTCAGTAAGAAACCAAGGTTTATCGAACCAGTAGGAGCCAAGAAGCACGTCGAAGGTTGATGGCGGCGGAGTGTAGTGCAGCGCAACACCAGGGATTTCGGTGCCAACGTGGAACCTGCACAACACAACCAAATTACTTTGCCCCAACGTGACAGTGAGGTTGTCAATCTCACCGGCTTGCTGTAACAAAGGATTAGATGTATAGTGTGGATGATGATGTTTGCAGAGAACAGTAGAACGAGTATTGCAGTAGATTGTATTCGATGTAAAAGAATGGACCGGGGTCGACAGTTCACTAGTGGTGTCTCTCCCATAAGATAAATAGCATGTTGGGTGAACAAATTACAGTTGGGCAATTGACAAATAAAGAGGGCATGACCATGCACATACATGTTATGATGAGTATTGTGAAATTCAATTGGGAATTACGACAAAGTACATAGACCGCTATCCAGCATGCATCTATGCCTAAAAATTCCACCTTCAGGTTATCATCCGAACCCCCTCCAGTATTAAGTTGCAAACAACAGACAATTGCATTAAGTATGGTGCGTAATGTAATCAACAAATACATCCTTAGACATAGCATTGATGTTTTATCCCTAGTGGCAACAACACATCCACAACCTTAGGGGTTGCTGTCACTCCCCCAGATTTAATGGAGACATGAACCCACTATCGAGCATAAATACTCCCTCTTGGAGTTACAAGTATCAACTTGGCCAGAGCCTCTGCTAGCAACGGAGAGCATGCAAGATCATAAACAACACATAGATAGATTGATTATCAACATAGCATAGTATTCCATATTCATCGGATCCCAACAAACGCAACATGTAGCATTACAAATAGATGATCTTGATCATGTTAGGCAGCTCACAAGATTCAACAATGATAGCACAATTAGGAGAAGACGACCATCTAGCTACTGCTATGGACCCATAGTCCAGGGGTGAACTACTCACATATCACTCCGGAGGCGACCATGGCGGTGAAGAGTCCTCCGGGAGATGATTCCCCTCTCCGGCAGGGTGCCGGAGGCGATCTCCTGAATCCCTCGAGATGGGATTGGCGGCGGCGTCTCTGTAAGGTTTTCCGTATCGTGGCTCTCGGTACTGGGGTATTCGCGACGAAGACTTTAAGTAGGCGGAAGGGCGGAGTCGGAGGGCTGACGAGGGGGGCACACGCTAGGGCCATGCGGCCCCCCCTGGGCCGTGCCGCCCTAGTGTGGCGGCGCCTCGTCGCCCCACTTCGGTTCCCTTTCGGTGTTCTGGAAGCTTCGTGGAAAAATAGGCCCCTGGGCGTTGATTTCGTCCAATTCCGAGAATATTCCCTTACTAGGATTTCTGAAACCAAAAACAGCAGAAAACAGCAACCGGCTCTTCGGCATCTCGTTAATAGGTTAGTGCTGGAAAATGCATAAATATGACATAAAGTATGTATAAAACATGTGAGTATCATCATAAAACAAGCATGGAACATAAGAAATTATCGATACATTGGAGACATATCAGCATCCCCAAGCTTAGTTCCTACTCGTCCCGAGTAGGTAAACGATAACAAATATAATTTCTGAAGTGACATGCCATCATAATCTTGATCAATACTATTGTAAGCCAATGTAATGAATGCAGCGATTCGAAGCAATGGTAAATACAATGAGTAAACAATTGAATCATATAGCAAAGACTTTTCATGAATAGTACTTTCAAGACAAGCATCAATAAGTCTTGCATAAGAGTTAACTCATAAAGCAATAAATTCATAGTAAAGGCATTGAAGCAACACAAAGGAAGATCAAGTTTCAGCGGTTGCTTTCAACTTATAACATGTATATCTCATGGATATTGTCAACATAAAGTAATATAATAAGTGCAATATGCAAGTATGTAGGAATCAATGCACAGTTAACACAAGTGTTTGCTTCTTGAGATAGAAGGAAGTGGGTAAACTGACTCAACATAAAAGTCGAAGAAAGGCCCTTCGCAGAGGGAAGCATTGATTGCTATATTTGTGCTAGAGCTTTTATTTTGAAAACAAGAAACAATTTTGTCAACGGTAGTAATAAAGCATATGTATCATGTAAATTATATCCTACAAGTTTCAAGCCTCATGCATAGTATACCAATAGTGCCCGCACCTTGTCCTAATTAGCTCGGATTACCTGGATTATCATCGCAATACATATGTTTTAACCAAGTGTCACAAAGGGGTACCTCTATGCCGCCTGTACAAAGGTCTAAGGAGAAAGCTCGCATTGGATTTCTCGCTTTTGATTATTCTCAACTTAGACATCCATACCGGGACAACATAGACAACAGATAATGGACTCCTCTTTAATGCATAAGCATTTAGCAACAAATAATATTCTCATATGAGGTTGAGGATAGTTGTCCAAAACTGAAACTTCCACCATGGATCATGGCTTTAGTTAGCGGCCCAATGTTCTTCTCTAACAATATGCATACTCAAACCATTCAACTCATGGTAAATCGCCCTTACTTCAGACAAGACGAACATGCATAGCAACTCACATGATATTCAACAAAGGGTAGTTGATGGCGTCCCCAGGAACATGGTTATCGCTCAACAAGTAACTTATAAGAGATAAGATGCATAAGTACATATTCAATACCACAATAGTTTTTAGGCTATTTGTCCCATGAGCTATATATTGCAAAGGCGAAGAATGGAAATTTAAAGGTAGCACTCAAGCAATTTACTTTGGAATGGCGGAGAAATACCATGTAGTAGGTAGGTATGGTGGACACAAGCGGCATAGTGTTTGGATCAAGGATTTTGGATGCATGAGAAGTATTCCCTCTCAATACAAGGCTTAGGCTAGCAAGGTTATTTGAAACAAACACAAGTATGAATCGGTACAGCAAAACTCACATAAAATACATATTGTAAGCATTATAAGACTCTACACCGTCTTCCTTGTTGTTCAACCCTTACTAGAAAATATCTAGACCTTAGAGAGACCAATCATGCAAACCAAATTTTAGCAAGCTCTATGTATTTCTTCATTAATAGGTGCAAAGTATATGATGCAAGAGCTTAAACATGAGCACAACAATTGCCAAGTATCACATTATTCAAGATATTATACCAATTACCACATGTAGTATTTCCTGTTTCCAACCATATAACAATTTAACGAAGCAGTTTCAACCTTCGCCATGAATATTATGAGTAACGGATGAAGCTTGCTACCCGCATGGGTAGCTACACACCCATGCAGTATACCAATATGCAAGCCATATTAAGTTGTTTTAGCTCGGTTTCCTAGTAGAACGTGGAATTCTAGTGTATAAAAGTGGTTTCCGAATTTTGATTTGAACTTTTTTTTGTCAAAGTCAACTCAATATTCAAAAAGTCAATGCAAAATACGTTGGTGAGTTGACTTTGATCAAAAAATATTCATATCAAAATTCGGAAACCACTTTTGTACACTAGAATTCCATGTTCTACTAGAAAACCGAGCTAAAACAAATTAATATGGCTTGCATATTGGTATACTGCATGGGTGTGTAGCTACCCATGCGGGTAGCGAATGCACTCTCTTATGAGTAAAGACTAAGGACATATTTGTCCATATGCAACAGCGGAGCGTGTCTCTCTCCCACACAATGAATGCTAGGATCCACTTTATTCAAACAAAACAAAAATAAAAACATACAGACGCTCCAAGTAAAGCACATAAGATGTGATGGAATAAAAATATAGTTTCACTAGAGGAACCTGATAATGTTGTCGATGAAGAAGGGGATGCCTTGGGCATCCCCAAGCTTAGATGCTTGAGTCTTCTTGAAATATGCAGGGATGAACCACCGGGGCATCCCCAAGCTTAGAGCTTTCACTCTCCTTGATCATATTGTATCATCCTCCTCTCTTGATCCTTGAAAACTTCCTCCACACCAAACTCAAAACAACTCATTAGAGGGTTAGTGCATAATCAAAATTCACATGTTCAGAGGTGACATAATCATTATTAACACTTCTGGACATTGCACAAAGCTACTGAAATTTAATGGAATAAAGAAATCCATCAAGCATAGCAAAACAGGCAATGCGAAATAAAAGGCAGAATCTGTCAAAACAGAACAGTCCGTAAAGACGAATTTTATAGGTGCACCAGACTTGCTCAGATGAAAATGCTCAAATTGAATGAAAGTTGCGTACATATCTGAGGATCACTCACGTAAATTAGCAGAATTTTATGAGTTACCTACAGAAACTACTTCTCAAATTCGTTACAGCAAGAAATTTGTTTCTGTGCAGCAATCCAAATCTAGTATGAACCTTACTATCAAAGACTTTACTTGGCACAACAATACAACAAAATTAAGATAAGGAGAGGTTGATACAGTAGTAACAACTTCCAAGACTCAAATATAAAACAAAAGTGCTGTAGTAAAATCATGGGTTGTCTCCCATAAGCGCTTTTCTTTAACGCCTTTCAGCTAGGCGCAGAAAGTGTGCATCAAGTATTATCAAGAGATGATGCATCTACAGCGGGGTTTGGAGTTTTCTCAACCATGCATTGTATTTTGTATATGTAAGTTTCAGAGGCTCCCTTTTCATTAGTCTTAGGCTTGCTATTCTCATCAAACAAATTTTTAGGAACAAGCCAAGCATAATTATCTTCTAGAGCTTCATGCATTCCTAGGAGCTTGCAAGGTATTGGTGCTTTAATCTCCCCACCATCATTAACATTATTAGTGTACCTTATTCTATCCATGTCCATCTTTTCAAGTGTTCTTTTAAAATCGGTGAACATACCAAGCCTCTTATGCTTAATGAAAACTTTTCTAGCTTCTCTAGCTATATCTTTAAATTCCCTATCAAAGACTTTTAAAACAAAATCTCTCTTTTCTCCCCTCTCCATATCAGAAAGTGTAAGAAACATGTGTTGTATCATGGGGTTGAGACTAATAAATCTAGTTTCTATCAGGTGTACTAAACAGGCAGAAGCACTTTCATAAGTAGGAGCAGCTTTTAATAATGGTATATCTTCGAAATCTCCATCCATGCTAACATGGGTGAAAAATGCTTCTATATTATCTCTTCCAATTATAGACCCTTGTCCTACATATATATCTTTTAGAGTGAACTTAGGAGGAATCATGATGAAATAAGTAAAAGTAAATAAAGTAAATGCAAGTAACTAATTTTTTTGTGTTTTTAATATGGCAAACAAGATAGTAAATAAAGTAAAACTAGCAACTAATTTTTTTGTGTTTTGTTTTAGTGCGGCAAACAAAGAAGTAAATAAAATAAAGCAAGACAAAAACAAAGTAAAGAGATTGGAGGTGGAGACTCCCCTTGCAGCGTGTCTTGATCTCCCCGGCAACGGCGCCAGAAATTTACTTGCTGCGCGTAGTTGACGTATGTCTTTCCGTTCAACATGCGACCGTTGGGAACCCCAAGAGGAAGGTGTGATGCGTACAGCAGTAAGTTTCCCTCAGTAAGAAACCAAGGTTTATCGAACCAGTAGGAGCCAAGAAGCACGTCGAAGGTTGATGGCAGCGGAGTGTAGTGCGGCGCAACACCAGGGATTCCGGCGCCAACGTGGAACCTGCACAACACAACCAAATTACTTTGCCCCAACGTGACAGTGAGGTTGTCAATCTCACCGGCTTGCTGCAACAAAGGATTAGATGTATAGTGTGGATGATGATGTTTGCAGAGAACAGTAGAACGAGTATTGCAGTAGATTGTATTCGATGTAAAAGAATGGACCGGGGTCCACAGTTCACTAGTGGTCTCTCTCCCATAAGATAAATAGCATGTTGGGTGAACAAATTACAATTGGGCAATTGACAAATAAAGAGGGCATGACCATGCACATACATGTTATGATGAGTATAGTGAAATTCAATTGGGCATTACGACAAAGTACATAGACCGCTATCCAGCATGCATCTATGCCTAAAAAGTCCACCTTCAGGTTATCATCCGAACCCCCTCCAGTATTAAGTTGCAAACAACAGACAATTGCATTAAGTATGGTGCGTAATGTAATCAACAAATACATCCTTAGACATAGCATTGATGTTTTATCCCTAGTGGCAATAGCACATCCACAACCTTAGGGGTTGCTGTCACTCCCCCAGATTTAATGGAGACATGAACCCACTATCGAGCATAAATACTCCCTCTTGGAGTTACAAGTATCAACTTGGCCAGAGCCTCTACTAGCAACGGAGAGCATGCAAGATCATAAACAACACATAGATAGATTGATAATCAACATAGCATAGTATTCCATATTCATCGGATCCCAACAAACGCAACATGTAGCATTACAAATAGATGATCTTGATCATGTTAGGAAGCTCACAAGATCCAACAATGATAGCACAATTAGGAGAAGACGACCATCTAGCTACTGCTATGGACCCATAGTCCAGGGGTGAACTACTCACACATCACTCCGGAGGCGACCATGGCGGTGAAGAGTCCTCCGGGAGATGATTCCCCTCTCCGGCAGGGTGCCGGAAGCGATCTCCCGAATACCCCGAGATGGGATTGGCGGCGGCGGCGTCTCTGTAAGGTTTTCCGTATCGTGGCTCTCGGTACTGGGGTAATCGCGACGAAGACTTTAAGTAGGCGGAAGGGCGGAGTCGGAGGGCTGATGAGGGGGCCACACGCTAGGGCCGCGTGGCCCCCCCTGGGTCGCGCCGCCCTAGTGTGGCGGCACCTCGTTGCCCCACTTCGGTTCCCTTTCGGTGTTCTGGAAGCTTCGTGGAAAAATAGGCCCCTGGGCGTTGATTTCGTCCAATTCCGAGAATATTTCCTTACTAAGATTTCTGAAACCAAAAACAGCAGAAAACAGCAACTGGCTCTTCGGCATCTCGTTAATAGGTTAGTGCCGGAAAATGCATAAATATGACATAAAGTATGTATAAAACATGTGAGTATCATCATAAAACAAGCATGGAACATAAGAAATTATCGATACGTTGGAGACGTATCAGCCATACGTACCAGCAGGAGAAGACGAGCGTACATCGACTGAGGTGTTTCCGGAACCATGCGGGCAAGTCAACATGATCCATAAGACCAGCTTTTCAAAGAGAGAGATCAAGAAGTTCTCTCGGGAAGTAAAATATGCGGAAGTAGCCATGGTTGATACACCCAACTTTATCGACTAGTCAGATCAGAGTATTTCCTTCAGTAGGGCGGATCACCCGAAAGCTGTCTCGAGGCCTGGCCATGCAGCTCTTGTTCTTGAAGCACAGATTGGAGGATACAATATGAGCAAAGTATTTTTGGATGGAGGAAGTGGCCTGAACCTATTGTTCGCCAGCACCATGAGAGCAATGGGTTTAACAGTCGATATGCTAAGAGAATCCGACACAGGGTTCCACGGCATTATACCGACTTGACCCGCTTATTCTCTTGGGAAAACATCATTGGATGTGGTCTTCGGCACGCCCAGCAATTTCAGGAAAGAAAAGATCGAGTTCGAAGTAGTCGACTGGGAGTCTCAGTATCACGCCATCCTTGGCAGGCCCGCGTTTGCCAAATTCATTGCCGTGCCTCACTATGCGTACTTGAAGCTGAAGATGCCAGGCAACAACGGGACCCCAATAACCGTCCATGGAAGCTTTACTCGATCAGACAACTGCGACCGGGAGTTCCAAAAAATCGCCTCGAAGTTCGGAGCCAAGGAAGAGCTGAACGCAATTGACACCGTTACAGATCACACGCAACCACCAGTCGACAATCGAAACGTGAGATCCGACGAGTTTGACGCTGCAAAGGAAACCAAGAAGCTGCAGGTGCATCCTACTGACCCGAAGAAAACGGTCAATATGTCGGCTGACCTTACTGACACATAGGAAGGCGCGCTCATCGAGTTCCTCTGTGAGCGCTGGGAGATATTTGCATGGGAACCATCCGACATGCCAGGTATCCCCAGGGAACTCGCTGAGCACGCCCTTAATGTTGATCCGACAGCTAAACCGGTGCAGCAGTCAATGCGCCGATTTTCCGAACCAAAGAGAAGAGCAATTGGCGAAGAAATCAGTCGACTCCGTAAAGCAGGATTCATTCGGGAGCTCAAGGAAGCCGAGTGGGTCGCCAATCCTGTCATTGTACCCAAGAAGGACACCACCGCTCTACACATGTGTATCGATTACACCAGCCTTAATAAACACAGTCCAAAGGACCACTTCCCGCTGCCTCGCATCGATCAGATAGTCGATTCCACAGCTGGATGCGATCGCCTCTCTTTCCTTGATGCATACTCCGGGTATAATCAAATCAAGCTGAAGAAAGAAGACCAGGAGCTGACCGCGTTCATCACCCCACACGGCGTTTTCTGTTACAACGTCATGACCTTCGGGTTGAAAAACGCAGGAGCAACTTATCAACGTTGCATGCAAGCTTGCCTTGGAGAGCAGATTGGGAGAAACATCGAAGTTTACATCGACGACATTGTGGTGAAGACGAAGCACGCCGCCACACTCATCGACGATTTGCGGAAAACTTTCGACAACTTAGACAAGTATAAAATCAAGCTGAACCCCAAAAAATGCTTCTTCGGAGTGTCAGGGGGACAAGTACTCGGGTACTTCATTTCAGCTAGGAGGATTGAAGCCAACCCTTTGAAGATTAAAGCTATTCTCGACATGGAGCCGCCAAAGAATCTGCACCAAGTGCAGCAGTTGGCAGGACATCTAGCAGTGACATGGGCATACCCTTCGGGTACCCATTATTAGTATACCTGGCTCGGCCCAATATGGAGGAGACCCAATATGGAGAAGGCCCAACAAGGCAACCCGAAGAAGTAGTCGACTAGGACTCTTGTAAAACCCTAGGCTGGTTGCATATATAAAGTCAGCCAGGGTACCCGAAATAGAGAGGCCAATAGAGAGACAATAGATAGACAACATAGCTCCGCATACGGCGGCACCCTATAAACACATCTATGATCATATACTGGATTGCTAGCAGCACGTAGGGATCCTCCACCGAGGGGACCCGAAGCTGGGTACGTCGTGTGCCTAATCTCGCTCCCGGAATCTCCATCGTCGCTCTCTCCCGAAACCCAAGTCTACAATACGTAGGCATTGGCGAGGTGATCCCTCATCAATTGGCGCCGTCTGTGGGAATTGCGACGACTGGATTTTGTCATCCGGGCGGGATCCGTCGAGTTCGTCATCAACTACTTCATTGGCCGACCGGCCAGAATTTTTCTTTTTATTCGCGTCGCCATCTGACTTCTCCGGCAACTCGATCGGAAGAGAGCATCCCTGCTCTGATCTGGACTACTTCGATTTCTCAAAGGTCTCGCAATCAGCGCGTTTTCCGGCTTCATCGCAACTACAGCCCAGGTGTGCGGCCCGAATTCGAGAACAAGTCTACTTCAGCGATCGGATTTAGAAGAACCACGTTTCGTGGGAGGTGCAGAGACCAACACGACATAAGGTGCATGTGTTTTCATCATCACTTGGATCAAGTCCCAACGAGGAAAAGACAATACGTGATTATACTGTATTACGTGAAGCTATAGGAGGAAAAAGCAGTTCTGAATCAGTTTTCTCCAAGTACTTCAAACGTCAAAAAACACAGCCATTGCATGGATTAAACATCTAGGTATTAATTCAAGAAAAAAAGAAGTAATCGATCAAGGCACAAGCTAGTTCGAGTATGCACAGATCATCTTCAACGAAGACAGCAAAGTCAGAAGCTTAGTACATCGAATTAATGGCGGCTGAAGAATCCTTGGACTTGTTCGCGATCTGATTGGAAGTAGCAAAGGAGATTAATCAAGCACTAGTTCCAGATGGTAATTCACGTGAAGTCCAGAAGAAGGAGATCAATCAAGCACCAGCTAATTCTAGTTCGTGCGTGAGAGTATACAACTTGGGGACCTCGATAACCACAACTTCGATTTGGCCGTGGATCTCTTCAACGACGTCACAAACGACTCAACGTGCACCCGCTAATGCGGATTCGCCGCCGCGACCACTTCAGAAAGAAAAATAGAAGCTAATTGCGTGCTCAGCTTGAACAAGGTGGCACTCATGTCATGAAACGGCACAGCGGAGACGCGGCGACAAGATCCCAATATGATCCGCTCAAATTTATTTGCGCCCAGAACAATCAAGATTAACCGCCATCGTGCACCTGCCGTTGCACACTGCCGGTCGCGATTTTTTTCTCTTCCGACACAAAGGACAAACAAATCGGAACAAGCTCCGGCTATCTCGTCTGTTACGGATCCGACATCGCAGACTCAACATATTGGTGTTCACCCGTCATGGATCTGCTACATCGGCTGCATCCTCTTCATCGACTACTTCCAGCCAGGCGCCGCGCGACTACATCGAGTACTTCTGGTCAGGCGCCGTCGCAGCGGACAACAAAGCTAAGTGTTCTTCTTGAAATAGTCAATTATTATTTAATTTCGTCACACCCGAATACTCGGGGGCTGCATCATTACATCATTAGAGCAAATTCACCTAACACTGGGGGTTGTACCATTATTTCGTTACCACAAATATATTCGGTTACTTGCTGAATTTCTTTTTTCGGCTCTGGATATATCTTCTCCGGCTCAGTGGAATTATTTTCTTCAGCTCAGTGGAATTATTTTCTTCGACTTAGTGGATTTATCTTCTTCAGCTCAGTGGATTTATTCTTTCCGGATTACTGGATTGGTTTTCTTTGGGTTATTATTGGTTCACTTATACAATATTACCCGATGCGTTTCCGGGTCAATGGGTTCATCTTCTATGGTTATTGCTGGAACTATTTTCTTTGGCTCAATGGATTCATCCTCTATGATATCAATGGATTCATCTTTTATGGTTATTACTGGATTCTTCGGGTCAATGGATTCATCCTATATGATATCGACGGATTCATCTTCAATATATTATTCATATTTGATGGTGTAATCTTTAATATGGATTCATCTCAAAGTACTTCATCTTGGACTTCATCTTCAGTATTTCATCCTTAATGGCCTTCTTTCGGCGACATGGATAATACTCGGGGGCTCGACAACGACTTCGCCCCGAGTAACAACTGTGACACGGCGTCTAAGCAACAATCATGACATCACCCTAGCAGTGCTCGGGGGCTAGGCTATCTCTTCATCAACAATTTGGTGGCATCCACGTTCGCTAAGTGTTCTTTTATTTTGCACAAAGTTGATTATCGTTTACTTTCGCCGCACCCGACACTCGGGGGCTGCGCCATACTTCTTCACTTTACATCTCAGGTCGACAAAAAGAATAACTGCGCTTACCAAAAAGTCTTCAAGGATGAATTCGATGAAATTTTCTTCAAGAGAGAACCCGACAAAATTTTCTTCAAGGATGAACCCGACGAAATTTTCTTCAGGGAGGAACCCGACGAAATCAAAAAAGCACCCGACGAAATTTTCTTCAGGGAGGAACCCGACGAAATCTTGAGAGAACCTAACGAAATTTTATTCAAGGAGGTCCCGAAGAATTATCCTCAGGGAGGACCCGAAAAATTATCCTCAAGGAGGACCCGAAGAATTATCCTCAAGGAGGACCCGAAGAATTATCTTCAAGGAGGACTCGAAGAATTATCTTCAAAGAGGACCCGAAGAATTGTCCTCAGGGAGGACCCGAAGAATTGTCCTCAAAGAGGACCCGAAATTTTTTTTCTGAAGGAGGAACTCGACGAAATTTTCATCAAGGAGGAACCCAAAAAAAAAAGGTGGACAAATCTTCGGGTCCATTGACTCGTCATATTATTCCGAGCAAGAGCATCGGTGATGTACCTGACAATATAGAATAACCAATATATTCGGCTGTCTCATCAAGCCCGAGAGAAAAATAGAAGAACCCGCAAAATGGGTCATTGCATCAGCCAAACAAGGCACTTGACAAAATATTCTCAGAGCGCTAAAGTCGCGAATAATCTCTGAATGCCGCAAAACTCTGCGAAGGTAAGATCCCGGGATCCGTCCTGTGTGGCGTGGCATCGCCAAAGACTGCGCTCTGCTACTTTTTTCCACATCAACAGATGTGAAGAAATATCCCGGCGGACGCGCTGTGGATCCGATAACATTACTGGAATTCGGATCATGGTAAGTCCTTAAGTGGCACGTGACGAATTATGCCAGGTCCCGAGATCATGTCCAGGGACGTGATCTTGAAGTAGGTTATTGCGGGATTGCCACAAGAGCAGTTAGCTGGTACCTGATCCGTCAGATGAACCAGCCCCATTTACCATTATCCCTGAACAACATAGATAGCAACGGCCTGGAGTCAATAAAACGAGGAGCTGCGCCCAGAAATATAGTCAAGTTCTTTATCGAGTAGTACAACTTTAGTCTATGCCCAGGTGCAAGCACCTGCCCATAGGCTCGGGGGCTACTCTTATCGAGAGTATTGTTCACCCTCCCGATAAGATACAAAAAAGAGGAAAAATTGTGGAGTTGATTAAAAGCAAGTTGAGCCTACACCCAAGTGCAAACACTTGGCTGTAGCCTCGGGGGCTACACCCATCGGGAGCGCTGGCCGCGCACCCGATAGAAAAATAACTTCGACAGCATCTATGACAATCAAGATTTGTAGACTCAACTCGATTCTACGACTCGAGTGGAGCCTACTCCCATCGGGAGCACATGGATTTCATCAAGTCCTCCAGAAACATAGTTAAGTTCTTCATCGAGTAGTACAACTTGAGTCTATGCCTAAGTGCAAGCACTTACCCATAGACTCGGGGGCTACTCCCATCGGGAGCGCTGCCGCGCACCCGATAGAAAAATAATTTCAAGAATCGTCGACATCATCTATGCTACACATGATCTACAACATGGAACTCGCCTTGTATTTCTTCGACTTTGGAGATGATTATGCTTGGAGTCTCTACGCAAGTCTTCGACTTCCCTAGACACTCGGGGGCTACTGACATGGGCATACTCTTCGGGTACCCATTATTAGTACTAGTCATCAACCCGTGCATCGCACGGACTACATGGATATATTAAAATTATTTAGTTCAAAAATTAGGCACGCTTCATATGATTAAAAATGGAAAAATTTATAGAACAATGGTGAGTTTATTCCATCTATTCAATCTTATTTCGATAGGAGTATATTGAATGGTGATCCATATTTGGTTAAATTAACTGAATTGTATGTATGGATCTAGATATTCGAGTGAAAACTTAAATGCATGTTTTAACTTTGTCGTCATGAAATATTGTTTTATTTTCTTAGCATGGTAATTCTACATAACGCTCCTTATATTCTTGCAAATAGTAAATATATCTTACTTGACAAATGCAGAAAATTCTCTTCCTAACTAAATAATTAAATAACTGGTGGCAAATATATATTTTATGGCACTATATAATTACAGCAGAACTAATACAGTCCACTTTTTTTCCGGCAAATACTATGCATGTTACCTGCAGCTAATGAAGGATTATATTTACTTACATTTTACCATATGGTTGAGTACAATTGTAGTTTGTGGCATGCTGTGTGACTCAGAATTTGAAATGATCATTCATTTTATAATTTTTGTATTCAAAAGATAAAGCCAAGCTGTGCTACTCCATCTAAAACTGTAGCAAAGGTACATCACACAAAGGACAGTATCATGTCATTCGCAGCCTGGTTTGCGCGATATATGTTCAATCGTCATGATTTTGACCTAGTGGTCCTAGTCTCACTGTGACAAATAATTCAGCAAAGCTCAGGCCACTCTGAGTAAACGCTCCAGCCGTGTGGTGCACCACCTGTATAGATGCAGCGTTTTTCTTTTGTGTGGATGAATAGATGTAGCTTCTTGAAGGTGCCTCCTGCAGATTGTCGAGCTTCAAGGCACAAATATGCAATTGTCCGGACATAAATATATAGGCAGATAACCTACTTCACTTTGCTTGTCATATTTCATTTCAAGAATGTATATGTAATTAACTTATAGCGCAATCAACTCCATGCCACAAAAATATCAATTAATCCTTTAATTATAAAACAGGCCCATAAGGAAGCAAATAATATTATATTTAATAAAATAATCAATATAGAAACCTGTATTAGAGTATGTGCATTTTTAGAGAGAAGCCATGCAGCATATGGCTTACCATTACTTCTCTGAAAATCCCACACCCCACACGATGTCTCCCATGCCCTTCCGCGCATCAGATTTCTGCATGTATTTGCCAAAGAGAAGGTTTATCGAGAAAATACCTACATAAGTGGAGACTTGAGTTGTATCTGCATAAGTAATTTTTGCTTGATGAATAATTAGACAATACAATTACTGCATCTGGTAGAACTAAGATCATATAAACACCCAAGATGAAGTTTCTAGTTCCTATTTGCAATTGGGATAAATAATTAGGTCAGTGCATGCATTTTTAAATATTCACTTTTAAATGATGGAAGGCATAAATTTATTAAATTTCTGAAACTTATTTAAGTAACAGTGTGAGACCATTAACAATCTAGGAAACTGATGGTTGTAGCTAATGAAAAGCATGTAGAAGCTCATGGCTGAAACTTCATTATTATATTCCATGAGCGGCAGCTCCAAACTACAAATACCGTACTTAAAAGGAAATGTTATACAAATTGTAAGAAATCAAATGTTGGAAATCCATCTGTTGCCTTGTTGGCAGGTGGCTCTCTACTGTTGCCTCCGACACCGCTAGGCAACAGTATGGATGTTCCCATGTAATGAGTGGACTATTCTTGTTCCAATCACACGTGTGAGCTGCTTGAGCACTCATGGTTGACAAATTTTATTGGCTGCCTCCACAGTCGTACAATCTACGATGAAACTGCACATGAATATATGGATAGACTTGTAAATGTACGGTGGACCTGTAGCAATAACAACTGTTTTTCATAGGCCATGAACAATGTTATGAATCTTTTCCTAGTAATATGAACAGCAGCCTCGGCAGCCACTTTGAAGAATCGTGTGCATGTGCAACATTCGTTTTATTTTGTGGTGATGTCCTTCTTTCCTCCGGCTCATAATCTGCACTCAGGAGTATTATTGCTGCTAGGCTTAGTTTTTTATTTATTTCTTTGTATTCTGTAGCCTATATCAGACGTATCATAATTTGAGGAATTCTGCTAATGAATTGGAAACGGTAAAATAGTGCAGGGTATTTTATGGATGATGATTTACTTGCCTGCATAGTTGCAGCGGTAGGGAAGTGTAAGAGCAAGATCCATATCCCGTGTTTTGTGTGTTTGATAACAACACTCGAACAATTCTAACCGTGCACAAAGTTTGTCATTGACAGGATTGCAAGATGCACGGTACCCTCGCTGAGCACATTATGATCAGAAGACCGAAGCGTAGCTCTTAGGGTTTCTGGTTTTGCGTGTGTGTCGTGAGGTGACATGGTAGGAGAGGAAGAGAGGAAAACTGTTTTAGCCATAGCGGTACTACCGGTACCAGGAGCGGTAGTACCGCTACCTCTACTGGTACCGCCCGTGGTACCGCTCTGAGCATTGCACGAGGATTAACCCCACAGAGCACGTTGCGGTACCTTCGCGGTACCTGGAGCGGTAGTACCGCTTGAGGGCGGTAGTACCGCCCACGGTACCGCGCTAAGTACCGTAACGCGTTACGGTAGTACCGCTCTGGTACCGCTCGGGTACCGCTTGGGATCGAGTAAGGTTTGGACCCCATTGCGGTACCACAAGCGGTACCGCGAGCGGTAGTACCGCAATGTGTCCACGTGGACAAGTTCAGTGGGGAATTTGAACTCAGAGCGGTAGTACCGCTTCTAGGAGCGGTAGTACCGCTTAGGCAAAAACAGAGGGCAACGGTTGGATTTGGAGGGACCTATATAAAGGCCCCTTCTTCTCCACCCAGCCTAGCTCTTCTCTCTCTCTCCTCCATTGTTGCTGAGCTCAAAATTGAGGGGATCTCCTCATCCACCCAACCAATCTTGCTCATATTTTGTGTGGTGGTGGAGGAGACCCCGATCTATCATTCCACCGAGAGAAAGTTCACCAATTCGTGGTAGTCCTTAGTGGATCTTGTTGTTAGGGTTCCTTGGTGGGAGAGCTTCTTGGTGGAGCACTGGAAGAGCTTCTTGGTGGAGCACTGGAAGAGTTCCTTTGGTGGAGCATTGGAGGAGCTTCTTGGTGGAGTATTGGAGGGGTTCCTTTGGTGGAGCATTGGAGATGGGTTCCTATGGTGGAGCATTGGAGATGTGCAGCTATGGAGTCTAGCTTGGTGATGTACTAGCTCCATAGGGTGTTGGGAGCATCCTTGTGTGTGTGGAGCTCGCCCCAACCTTCTGAAGGAATCACCGCCTCGACCGGTGCCTTAGTGGAAGAGGGAGAGCACCTCCGTGGAGCTCTCTCGAGGAAGAGGGTGAGGCCTTCCTTCGTGGTGTGGCCGCCTAGTCTCTTGTGTGAGACTAGCACCTCCTCAACGCAGACGTACCTCCTTTAGTGGAGGGAACTGCGGGAAACAAACCTCGACTCGCCTCGCGCCCCCCGGTTGTCTCGCTCCTCTCTCTTACTATCTTGTTGATTCCTTTACTTGTTGCACATGCTCTAGCTTCATTGTAGGAACACCGCTATAGCAAAGTTATCACCTTTACCTTCCGTTGCGCTAAAACTTGAAAAAGGTTAAAACTTGCCGTAGCGCCATTCACCCCCCCCCCCCCCCCCTCTTGTTCGCTACGATCCGTTCAAGTGGTATCAGAGCGGGGTTTTCTTGCTCGGGCTTTACCGCCTAAGAAATGGCCGAACAAGAGGTGGTTGTGAATGGAGCCCTTTCCCGTGAGCAATCATCTCCATCATCAAGTGTCGATAATACTCCGGCTACTTTGTATGACCTCAAGAAATTGGAGTCATCCATTGTATCTCAATTGAAGGCCATGATGATGGAGTTGATTACTCCAAAGCCTAACCCCATCATAGATACTAATAGAGGTGTCAATGTCTCCCCATCACAAGTTGACTCTTTTCCTTGTGATGAGATTGTTGAGAAATCAACAAATTCACATCGGGAAAAGGACCTTGAAGATGTTGACACCACATCAAAGAGGAAGGATGCATCTCCATCAAGTGATTATGATTCATATGATCAAATTCCTATGTCGTGCATCATGACTCATGGTCCTCCACCATTACTCAAATCTAAAAGCTTTGGTGATTGGAAACTGTTAATGCATTCTCATGTGTGTAGCACCTCTACCGAGCTTTGGCGGATCATTCAAGAAGGATATTCACCACAAGACCCAATGAACTTGACAAGAAGGGAAGTTGTGGACCACCAACTCAACGCCATCGCCATCGACATGATTCATTTGGCCATTACTCCCAAGGAACGCGCTCACATCCAATCGCTCAAGACCGCCAAGGAAGCTTGGGACGAACTTGACAAGCTCTTCCTTGGAAATGAGGACATCCAATGCTCTCATCTTAGTGAAGCAATGGCAAATGACTTTGTCATGATAGAGGGAGAATCGCCCGAAGAGTTGTATCAACACCTTATTGCTCTCGCCATCCAAATGCAAGATCTTGGAGCGACTTTCGTGGATGACCATTGGATCGAGAAAAAGTTCTACAATGCTCTACTTCCTTGGAGTGGAAACAAGAAACCAAACTCGAGGTCAAGGAACTCTTGCTACAATTGTCGCGACAAAGGTCACTTCGTTGCGGATTGCCTCTACAAGCAAAGGGACTTATATGGTGGATACCTCGTTCGTAAGAGCGAGTTTCGACCCCTTCCCAAGCGCTCCTCCAACAACCACATCACCAAGAGATCCTTCTCCGACAAGCCTAGAAATAACATGCTTCAAGATGAAGACCATATGGTGGAAAATGAAGGACTTGAAAAGAAGAAGGAATTGGAGATTATCTCTCTCACCCAAGCCTATGAGGAAGAAGTGTGCATGCGTATGACTCTTGAAACTAGTGCTCTTATTCTTGAAGACTACAACAACTCTCTCATCTCCCAACTCAAGGATCGAGATTATGCTCTTGGTTGGTTGGACAAGCTCAAGACAAAGAAGAATTATCTTGAAGAAGATCATGAATGGTCAATCGAGGATGTTGCAACCTTTGCCAAGAAGAATGAAGATGAAGGTCCTAACTCATGTTGTGACAAGCTCCTTGACGAAGTATGCTTCTTGAGAAAACACAATGCGAAGTTCTTGGATGTCATCTCAACTCAAGAGGAGGCCTTAGATGAATACTATCGTTTGAGTAAAGAGAAGGTGCAATGTTGTGATCATGAAGAAGAGATTGCCACTCTAAATAAACACAAGGCCAAGTTAGTTGAAGTCAATGAGAGGCAAAATGAGTCCTTGTTGGAGTGGATCCGTTCAAGCAAAGAAAAGGTCACTTGTTGTAACCATGAGGATGAAATTTCTTATCTTAAGAGGAGCAAGGACAAACTTATAATGATCAAGCTTATGCAAGATGAAGCCATAGAAGAATACAAACGCTCAAGCAAGGACTACATTTGTCGCAATCATGAGGACGACATTGCCACCTTGGAGAGACACAAGCATTCACTCGAAAGAAGGAATTCACTTCTTGAGGAAGCTCTAGTGGACCGAGAAGATGAAGCTAATGACTTGAGGTCCGAGATTGAGAGTCTCCAAATTCAAGTCCAATTCTTGGAAGTAGTTATTGAAGCCCACGAGGACTTATGCCATGAAGGAGAAGTGGCAATTATGCCAAAGAAAATTAAGAGAGAAGGAAGGATCAATGAAGCAAAGGATATGGAGGTAGAGCCCATTGAAAAGTGGGCTCCTATTTCCAAATCTTGATCCATGAAGGGCCTTGCTTTCGGAGGTGTTTATTGGGTGACTATCTTGACGCCACAAGTCTTATGTCCAGAAGCAAGGAATTTGGTGTCGTCATCGAGTCATTATATCCATCCTTCTTATGACGATGACAAAATCAAGCTTAAAGGTATTGGAGCCTTGACAAAGTGGTGATCAAAGTCCTATATTGTCAAGACTCCTACATATGTACTCTTTGTTCATTGCTCTACACTCTTGGGTCTTTGTACCTACTATTATGAACATGTTGTGGTCCTCTTGTGGAGCTAGTCTCTTCAAGAGGCCACGGTCTAGGACTAATGGAATTTGCTTCTTTGTGTAGAGATTGTGTTTTGTAGGAATTGTGTTGAGAGGAAATGCATCATGATGAAGCTTCCCAAACAATTTCGATACAAGTCCTATGGCATAATCCTTGCAAGAAGAGGCAACAATGGAACGGAGTTTGTTCTCAAGATCTTGGTTTTCTTCATTGGCAAAGAAGGAATCCACCTTTTACTCCTAGCCATACTCTTACCGTAACCTCATAAGGTTGCCGGAAGTGAGAGACAAATCTAAGAAGACACTCGAGCATAATGATGGAGTATGAGTCTATTGAGAGGCTTGTGGTATCGTGTGATGAGACTTCTTGATAGATATGATAGTTCTTTGGAGAAGGCGAAGTGCTTCTTGTGAGAAAGGAGATGTAATTCCCCCGATTACCATAGGAAGGATGAGTGTTGGCTCTCACCAATCTCAAACGCTACCTTCTATGAGTACCGGGGAAGGACGAAGTTCCATCTATATGGAGCCATCTACACCACAAGGCCAAGTCACCTCCTTTGGACAACCAAGTGATAAGTCACCTCTTCCACAACCCCAAGTTCGGCATCAACATCAATGACGTCAAGGCGAGGACCCAAATCTCAATGATGATCAAGGAATCAACGCGAACCTATCCTTTCGATCTTCTCTCGCTGGGATGCTAATGCGTCAAGACTCCCTCATAATCCAAGCAAAGCACAAGATATGCTCAAGAGCAAGATGTGATGGGATTCAACGGTATAGCAATCCCAAGGATCTATTCTTCCCAAATGTGCCCAACAAGACAATGGACTCACTCTCTATCGGTTATCGTCAAGGTTTGCCTCTCAACCCTTGTGCTTCTCATTTGGACATTGTGTCATAAGTGGATACCTATACCACTCTTGTGCCATATGTCTAGATGTAAAGCACGCATGGACATAGGGGGAGTGCGGTTTAAACTATCCCTCCCCCCATGATGCACAAAGAAACCCAAAGCATGCACTATTCGTCAATCAAGTGACTATGAGCTTCATGTTGAGTAGTAGTCGTGAGTCCTAGGTCTCTACGCGACCTCACACTACCAAACTCGTACATGGTGGCCTTGGCCACCAAACCTTCTCTCCGAGGAGGTGTTGTTCTTTTTGATTTCTTTTTCTTTCTCTCTTCATGTTTTTGTGTGCCGTTTTGTCTTTCATCTTTGTTTCTTCTCGGGAGATTCACCCAAGCTTGGCTTTTCTAGCTTTGATTCTTGCAAGCTTGGTTGGGTAGTACCTTAACAGTTCCGTAATCTAATCCCAAGCCATCATCCACCTCTTGAGCCAATTCCGTCTAAACGCACAAGTCTACACCAAAATCTGAGCTCTTTTTGGATTTGTGAACGGTACTACCGCTTCTTGGGGCGGTACTACCGCTCTGGGGCAGTCCTCTGACGAAACTGACAGTTATCCCCAGAACGGTACTACCGCTCTAAGTACCGGGCTAGTACCGGGTAAGCGGTACTACCGCTTCTAGGAGCGGTACTACCGCTTGCCTCTTTTGACAAGAGTACCGGTTGGGGGTCGGGTCATCCCAACCCACCACTTCTTCCTCCTTCAACTCGAGTCAAAGGGCGCCCCAAGTTCAAGAGCTCGAGGAGATCGGCCCCGATCTCCTTTTCCAGCCGCTATCGGCCCAATCTCCTCCGTGGAGAAGCTTCCCCAACCCCTTCTCCGCCATGTCCTCCGGTATGAACCCTAACTTCTCTCTCTAGGGTGAGTTGATCTCCCTAGATGCATATGCTAGGGTTTGTTGGAGATTTGTGGTGGAGGAGCTCTCTTGGAAGCTATTCATGTGTAAGGATACTAGCTAGCAACAATGTGTGACTCTAGTGTTGATTTTTGCCATGGACCAAACTCGATCTGGCTGTGCGAGCTTGAGCGGTAGTACCGCCCATTCTTGGACGGTACTACCGGTCTGAGCGGCACTACCGGTTGAAATTTCCGGTACTACCGGTCTACATAGAGTCACCAATGTTGCTTGTTAGTGTCCTTTTTGATCTTTCATTTCTAGGCTTGTGCACTTATCCCCTATTCCCTCCCAAACATCTGATGTTCACAGGTGCACCAAAGACCCGTGGTGGCAAAGTCAAGCCTTCCTCTCGTCGTCATCGCGAAGATGAGCAAGAATAGATCATGCCGTCTAGGACCACCAAGAGACAGAGAGATGCAACAGCAGGGGCAAGGGGACCCCAACAGTCCATGCTTGATGTGAAGAAACGCCAATTCTTGGAGGTGCGGGGAGCCAATCCTTATTTGCTCCCAAGAAATGCTCGCCAATGCCCCAATGCCTACTTTCATCACATAAGTCAAGAGAAGATCTACTACGAGGTCTATGGGGCCAAAGAGTTCAAGTGCTGCCCCCAATACTCCATAAGCATGGAGAAGCTCCGCTCCGACCTCCACTATTTTGGAGAAGCTTTGGAGATTTGTGAAGAACAAGGTCCAATTCTATGCCACCGTGGTCTTTCTTGAGGATGAAAGTGGCTATCGCTCTTTGAAGTGGATGACCAAGGAGCATCTGATGGAGGCCTCTTGGCAAGACTTTGCTCGATGCCTTGGCTATGAGATCCCCTTGAATGACGTCAACTACTTCCGCATTCACCTCCAAGCCAAGCCCATGGCCAAGGAGAAGATGGCCGACCTCTACATTCGAGGGAGGATGTTGTGTGGCAGCACCAAGGGCCTCCTGCCGGTCTATGACATCATGAACCGCATCTACCGCAGCACCATCAACCCCAAGCATACCAACCACGACGAGGTGCACGGATTCCTTGTGAATCTCCTTGTGCGCACACATCAGCTGAGGGGCCGCGGCAAGCAACTGGACATCATGGACTACATGTGGCATGAGATGCGTGACTGTGCCTTCCTCCGCAAGCTTCCCCAATATGCTCCCTATCTCATGAGTCTCATTTGCCTTAAGTGGGATCAAGAAGGCCGTGGAGATCTTCTAGCACAATGCCGCCCCAACGTCACCGTTCACAAGGAGAAGAGTCCTCTTGTCAAGGACCATGACCTCCCGAGATTTGGCAAAGGAGCTCAAAGGGACAAGGACGAGGATGATGCCGACAGCGACGACTCCGACTACGTGCCCAACTCCATCAAGCAAAAGGGCCTCTTCGCCAAGCTCACCGCTCGCCTCAAGAAGTCCTTTTGTTTCAAGAGGGACCTCGAGGATAGGATGTACCAAGCCCATCATGACAACAAGAAGATCCGCCAACGCCAAAAGGCGATGATGAGGCACATGCAACTCCCGGTCTCCGAGGGCTCCGAGGACAACATCACTCCTCCCGGTGAGTGGAAATCCAAGCTCGTTTGGTCTAGCTCCGAGGAGTCCATCCCCGAGCCAACTCATGGCAAAGGACTTGCCGAAGATGAAGAGTATGAGGATGAAGAGGAGGAGGACGTCGAGCTTGAAGGCGATGACATTGAGGGTGATGATGATGAGGAGGATGATGACGAGGAGGATGACGACGACGAGTGATTCCCTTGGGACGCTAGTATGCTCCTTCTCCCTTTTTGGTGTTTCGATGCCAAAGGGGGAGAAGTTGATCATTAGGACGGGAATTTGCATGGGGATGCCAAGGGCTTGGTGACTTCGTTTTGGTTCTTTCGGCCTTGGCATCAAAACTTTCCATTAGTTATTCGGAACTTATTCGTATGTGCTTGCTACTCTATTCGTGGGTCTCCCGACCCCCCATTTGTATTAAGACTTAATCGTACTTAGCTTTATGGTCATTGGTCTCCATTGTTTATTCGTTGTTTGGCCATATCATTCCTATGGAGGCACTTATCATTATGGTGGTGACACTTATTCTTATGGTGAGTTTGGGTTTTCTCAAGGCAAAGGTATGAAAAGGTTCACCCAAACTCCCCTATATACATATATTCTTGCCTCTATTGTGTACTTGTGCTACATTATCTTGTTATATGATCATCTTAGCACTTGTGCTTGGTTTGTGAAATTTAGGGGGAGTTCTCTCTAGGATGTGTGCATTTGTATACAAATGCATATTCTAAATATGCAAACATCTAGGGGGAGCTTCGCCTATACTTGCAAATCAAAGTTCCTTATCATAATATCCTATGATTTATTGCAAATTCGTGTGTTGTCATCAAACACCAAAAAGGGGGAGATTGTAAGAGCAAGATCCATATCCCGTGTTTTGTGTGTTTGATAACAACACTCGAACAATTCTAACCGTGCACAAAGTTTGTCATTGACAGGATTGCAAGATGCACGGTACCCTCGCTGAGCACATTATGATCAGAAGACCGAAGCATAGCTCTTAGGGTTTCTGGTTTTGCGTGTGTGTCGTGAGGTGACATGGTAGGAGAGGAAGAGAGGAAAACTGTTTTAGCCATAGCGGTACTACCGGTACCAGGAGCGGTAGTACCGCTACCTCTACTGGTACCGCCCGTGGTACCGCTCTGAGCATTGCACGAGGATTAACCCCACAGAGCACGTTGCGGTACCTTCGCGGTACCTGGAGCGGTAGTACCGCTTGAGGGCGGTAGTACCGCCCACGGTACCGCGCTAAGTACCGTAACGCGTTACGGTAGTACCGCTCTGGTACCGCTCGGGTACCGCTTGGGATCCAGTAAGGTTTGGACCCCATTGCGGTACCGCAAGCGGTACCGCAAGCGGTAGTACCGCAATGTGTCCACGTGGACAAGTTCAGTGGGGAATTCGAACTCAGAGCGGTAGTACCGCTTCTAGGAGCGGTAGTACCGCTTAGGCAAAAACAAAGGGCAACGGTTGGATTTGGAGGGACCTATATAAAGGCCCCTTCTTCTCCACCCAGCCTAGCTCTTCTCTCTCTCTCCTCCATTGTTGCTGAGCTCAAAATTGAGGGGATCTCCTCATCCACCCAACCAATCTTGCTCATATTTTGTGTGGTGGTGGAGGAGACCCCGATCTATCATTCCACCGAGAGAAAGTTCACCAATTCGTGGTAGTCCTTAGTGGATCTTGTTGTTAGGGTTCCTTGGTGGGAGAGCTTCTTGGTGGAGCACTGGAAGAGCTTCTTGGTGGAGCACTGGAAGAGTTCCTTTGGTGGAGCATTGGAGGAGCTTCTTGGTGGAGTATTGGAGGGGTTCCTTTGGTGGAGCATTGGAGATGGGTTCCTATGGTGGAGCATTGGAGATGTGCAGCTATGGAGTCTAGCTTGGTGATGTACTAGCTCCATAGGGTGTTGGGAGCATCCTTGTGTGTGTGGAGCTCGCCCCAACCTTCTGAAGGAATCACCGCCTCGACCGGTGCCTTAGTGGAAGAGGGAGAGCACCTCCGTGGAGCTCTCTCGAGGAAGAGGGTGAGGCCTTCCTTCGTGGTGTGGCCGCCTAGTCTCTTGTGTGAGACTAGCACCTCCTCAACGCAGACGTACCTCCTTTAGTGGAGGGAACTGCGGAAAACAAACCTCGACTCGCCTCGCGCCCCCCCCCCCCCCCGGTTGTCTCGCTCCTCTCTCTTACTATCTTGTTGATTCCTTTACTTGTTGCACATGCTCTACCTTCATTGTAGGAACACCGCTATAGCAAAGTTATCACCTTTACCTTCCGTTGCGCTAAAACTTGAAAAAGGTTAAAACTTGCCGTAGCGCCATTCACCCCCCCTCTTGTTCGCTACGATCCGTTCAGGAAGTTTGTCCACTCGGCAGCCTTGCCGACGATGAGTGTTGGCATACACAATCTGCTCTGCTCTGGTGCGTCCTGCTCTGTTGGGAGCGATCATTAGATTTCTTAGGGCATGGAGCGATCCTGGATTTTTGTAGAGGAGCAATCATGACTTAAATTCTGTACTTACTTCTTTCCCTGTGGCGCAAGTGATGTATTTTTGGGTCTGCCACTGGCTAGCACCTGGGTGATGCTGACGGGATCTAGAGTTTCAAGAGGTAAATGAGCGGGGGAGGCCTCACTGAAATGCCTTCAGGATGGGAGATGCTAAGCGAAGGAGATGTTCTTTCGGCAGCCAACGGAGAGTCCTTACAAAATACGGATAACCTGCACATGCGGGGAAGAATGTGGTAAGTAAATTCATCCATCGGTTGGGACATTGCTTTCAAATATATCGGAGAGACAATTAGTTAATATTTCTAGTATTAACGTGGGGGCTTGATGGGAGTCTCCAATTAGTAAATATATTTAAGATTCACCGCGGAATGAAAGAGATTTAAAATATATGCATTTGATTCAGTGTGCACATGATTAGCATGAGAAAATGAGTACCAACATGAGCATGATAGAAGAGGATACGACATGTATAGCTTCACATGTTTGGAAGAACTAACTCTTCCAAAAGAGATGCAGGATTTACCAATCCGAGAACTGTCTCCCAATGAAATACATACCTCTATTGCATCACATGAATTCTGAAACCAATAATGTTGGGAGCAATGTACAACAATCTGAAGCAGACATGTGGTACCTGCAAGCGAGTCAATGATTGTAGGATCAAAAAGTCAGCACCTAATCTAGAGTAAACATTAGCCTAACTATCTTAAAAACTATTTTTCGTAAACAGTATTTGTTTAAAATAGATTAAAATTTTGGTTTAGTCTAGAACACCATGTTATTTATGGGTCCTGTAACAATTTTGTTGTCACTGAAAACCATATTAGAGTCTGAAGAAGGTGAACAAAAGTATCCCAAACTGCCAACATATTGTCAAGTAGAGATGGGAGTTTTTACCGAACCCTGCTCTGGACAGGGAGTGCAGACTACCATAGATTCTACCAAGTTTGTATCGCCAGTAGTTGCAAGGCGTGGGATCCAATCAATCCACTGATATACCTAACGTGAATTGCATGAATAGAAAAGCTACACACGGTAGATATGGCTTCAATTTTTTGCTACAAAAAAACAACTGCATATAGGTTTGCTAAATTGAGCCAATATAAATCTTTGCAAAACAAACTAAGCAGTTGGAATATAAAAAAAATGGTAGCACATATGACAAAAATTATCCATTAGCTCTGAAATTAAGTACTACATGGATAGCACATATGACAAAATTTTCCCTCTTGTCTAAGCATACAGATCAATTCTGATGTCCAATCAGTCACAATGTCTAGGACCTGGTCATCCTTAATCCAGAGCATACGTAATGGCTGAGTATAATTATATGATACCATGATGAGAGAAGACCAACCGGGGGAGTGGTCATGTGAAAATCAATCACCGCTGATTGCTCCCACTATCCAAGCCATATAATCGTTCCAGATTTATCCCTATGTGGAGGCACTGCCGGTGAAGGAATTATACAATGGTGTGGTGGAGCTGCTCACGAAACAGATTGGTCGTGAAAATTGAATTCTTACCTGAGATTGGCGGACTACTTCCAAGACGATGTCCAGCGCTGTGCTAGATTACCAAATAAGATGGATGATCTCCCGTCCAGATCAAGGAGGCGGCGGTCGAACTTGTCCCGTACAGATCGCGGAGGCGGAGCGAACTTGTTCGATCCATATCGAGGAGGCGGCGTAGATTAGAGAGGATGGTCTCGTTTTTTTTTCCTTGACGGAAGGAGAGAGAGAAAGAGGTATGGAGGAGTCACGCTTCACGTACGTATGGTGGGGCAGGGCAAATGATGTACATATCTAGCGGCTGAACACGCACGGGTGAAATAGATCGGATGGACCATATTGTTTACCTTCTAGGATTAACATGGTGTCTCGTTGGGAGTCTCCAATTAGTAAATATAAGATATAAGATATAAGATATAAGATACCTGGCTCGGCCCAATATGGAGGAGACCCAATATGGAGAAGGCCCAACAAGGCAACCCGAAGAAGTAGTCGACTAGGACTCTTGTAAAACCCTAGGCTGGTTGCATATATAAAGTCAGCCAGGGTACCCGAAATAGAGAGGCCAATAGAGAGGCCAATAGAGAGACAATAGATAGACAACATAGCTCCGCCTACGGTGGCACCCTGTAAACACATCTATGATCATATACTGGATTGCTAGCAGCACGTAGGGATCCTCCACCGAGGGGACCCGAAGCTGGGTACATCGTGTGCCTAATCTCGCTCCCGGAATCTCCATCGTCGCTCTCTCCCGAAACCCAAGTCTACAATACGTAGGCATTGGCGAGGTGATCCCTCGTCAAGCAGCGCTCAGTAGATTCATCGCCAAGCTGGGATAAAAAGCTTTGCCGTTCTATAACCTGATGAAAAAGTCAGAAAAGTTCGAGTGGACAAAAGAGGCGCAGGAGTCCTTCGATAACCTGAAGAAAATCTTGTCAACGTCCCCAGTCCTTGTAACCCCGCGTGAGAAAGAGACGCTGCTTATGTACATCACAAGTCTTCAGCAGCGTTTTGGTCGTCGAGCGGGAAGAGGCAGGAAAAGTCCACGGCGTCCAGAGGCCTGTTTACTACCTCAGTGAAGTACTCACACCCGCGAAGCAGAGATACCCTCATCATCAGAAGCTGGCATATGCAGTATGAAAATCGGCTCGCAAGCTGTGTCATTATTTCACAGAGCACCCGATTGTCGTCGTAAGTGAAGCGCCATTAAAGAACATAATGACTAACCCAGAAGCCACAGGTTGGGTGTCCCAATGGGCCATCGAGATAGCGCCACACGACATAACTTACGTTAATCGGACGGCGATAAAGTCCCAGGTCCTCCCAGATTTCGTGGCAGATTAGATCCAGTCGCAGACACCAGCGGCACCCGACATGTCGGGATCATGGACAATGTACTTCGACGGGTCAAAACGGAGCACGGGCGCAGGGGCAGGAGTGATATTGATATCACCACAGGGAGATAAGATGAAGTACATACTACGTATGAATTTCTCCCTGCCGATGAACAATGAAGCAGAGTATGAAGCGTTGCTGCACGGGATGAGGATGGCGAAAGCATGCGGGCCAACTCGCCTAGAAATCTATGGAGATTCAAACTTGGTGGTGCAGCAGTCGATGAACCTATGTGACGCGGTCAGCGACAACATGATCGCTTATCGACAGTTGTATCAAAACATGGAAGCCAAGTTTGAAGGATGCGAACTCAAACATATCGGCAGAGCCAACAATGAAGAAGCCGACACTCTGGCGAATATCGGGTCCATGTGCTCCCCATCCCAGACGGAGTGTTCTATGAAGTCATTGCCCAGCGATCGATAAAGGAGAAAGCTTCGGCACCTTCAAAACCATCGACTGATGAATCAGCGGAGAACCAGCAGCAAACTGTCGAAGAACCTCCACCACCATCAGCGGAACAAGTCCTCCTCCTTGAGCCGCTATGGACCAAACCATTACTAGCATACCTGACGAAGCAGGAGTTGCCTGATACGCGTACAGCACGCGTCCTTTAGGAACCCCAAGAGGAAGGTGTGATGCGTACAGCGGCAAGTCTTCCCTCAGTAAGAAACCAAGGTTTATCGAACCAGTAGGAGCCAAGAAGCACGTTGAAGGTTGATGGCGGCGAGATGTAGTGCGGCGCAACACTAGGGATTCCGGCGCCAACGTGGAACCTGCACAACACAACCAAGATACTTTGTCCCAACGTAACAGTGAGGTTTTCAATCTCACCGGCTTGCTGTAACAAAGGATTAGATGTATAGTGTGGATGATGATTGTTTGCAGAAAACAGTAGAACAAGTATTGCAGTAGATTGTATTCGATTAAAAGAATGGACCGGGGTCCACAGTTCACTAGTGGTGTCTCTCCCATAAGAATAAATAGCATGTTGGGCGAATAAATTACAGTTGGGCAATTGACAAATAGAGAGGGCATGACCATGCACATACATGATATGATGAGTATAGTGAGATTTAATTGGGCATTACGATAAAGTACATAGACCGCTATCCAGCATGCATCTATGCCTAAAAAGTCCACCTTCAGGTTATCATCCGAACCCCTTCCAGTATTAAGTTGCAAACAACAGACAATTGCATTAAGTATGGTGCGTAATGTAATCAATAACTACATCCTCGGACATAGCATCAATGTTTTATCCCTAGTGGCAACAGCACATCCACAACCTTAGAACTTTCTGTCACTGTCCTAGATTTAATGGAGGCATGAACCCACTATCGAGCATAAATACTCCCTCTTGGAGTTAAGAGTAAAAACTTGACCAGAGCCTCTACTAATAACGGAGAGCATGCAAGATCATAAACAACACATAGATAATAGATTGATAATCAACATAACATAGTATTCTCTATCCATCGGATCCCAACAAACACAACATATAGCATTACAGATAGATTATCTTGATCATGTTAGGCAGCTCACAAGACCCGACAATGAAGCACAATTAGGAGAAGACGACCATCTAGCTACTGCTATGGACCCATAGTCCAGGGGTGAACTACTCACTAATCACTCCGGAGGCGACCATGGCGGTGAAGAGTCCTCCGGGAGATGATTCCCCTCTCCAGCAGGGTGCCGGAGGCGATCTCCTGAATCCCCCGAGATGGGATTGGCGGCGACGGCGTCTCTGGAAGGTTTTCAATATCGTGGCTCTCGGTACTGGGGGTTTCGCGACGAAGGCTATAAGTAGGCGGAAGGGCAGGTCAGGGGGCCACACGAGGGCCCCACACAACAGGCCGGCGCGGCCAAGGGCCAGGCCGTGCCGCCCTAGTGTTTGGCCACCTCGTGGCCCCACTTCGTGACTCCTTCGGTCTTCTGGAAGCTTCGTGTGAAAATAGGCCCCTGGGCGTTGATTTCGTCCAATTCCGAGAATATTTCCTTACTAGGATTTCTGAAACCAAAAACAGCAGAAAACAGCAACTGGCTCCTCGGCATCTCGTTAATAGGTTAGTGCCGGAAAATGCATAAATATGACATAAAGTATGCATAAAACATGTAGATATCATCAATAATGTGGCATGGAACATAAGAAATTATCGATACGTCGGAGACGTATCAGCATCCCCAAGCTTAGTTCCTGCTTGTCCCGAGCAGGTAAACGATAACAAAGATAATTTCTGGAGTGACATGCCATCATAACCTTGATCATACTATTGTAAGCATATGTAATGAATGCAGCGATCAAAACAATGGTAAATGACATGAGTAAACAAATGAATCATAAAGCAAAGACTTTTCATGAATAGTACTTTCAAGACAAGCATCAATAAGTCTTGCATAAGAGTTAACTCATAAAGCAATAAATCAAAGTAAAGGTATTGAAGCAACACAAAGGAAGATTAAGTTTCAGCGGTTGCTTTCAACTTGTAACATGTATATCTCATGGATATTGTCAATGCAAAGTAATATAACAAGTGCAATATGCAAGTATGTAGGAATCAATGCACAGTTCACACAAGTGTTTGCTTCTTGAGGTGGAGAGAAATAGGTGAACTGACTCAACATAAAAATAAAAGAAAGGGCCCTTCGCAGAGGGAAGCATTGATTGCTATATTTGTGCTAGAGCTTTGATTTTGAAAACATAAAGAGAGCATAAAAGTAAAATTTTGAGAGGTGTTTGTTGTTGTCAACGAATGGTAGTGGGCACTCTAACCCCCTTGCCAGACAAACCTTCAAAGAGCGGCTCCCATGAATTATTTTTATTTTTGGGTGGCACTCCTTCCAACCTTTCTTTCACAAACCATGGCTAACCGAATCCTCGGGTGCCTGCCAACAATCTCATACCATGAAGGAGTGCCTTTTTATTTTAGTTTTATTATGATGACACTCCTCCCCACCTTTGCTTTCTCAAGCCATGGCTAACCGAATCCTTCGGGTGCCGTCCAACAATCACATAGCATGGAGGAGTGTCTATTTAGTTTGATTAATTTGGGACTGGGAATCCCATTCCAGCTCTTTTTGTAAAATTATTGGATAAGCGGATGAAGCTACTAGTTGTCAACACCCAGATTTTTAAGTCCGGATGCCTATTATGTCATACATCGCAATCCCAGGAATATTGTTGTTGCGAGGCATAATAGTTAAGTATCACAGTCATCATTCATTACAAACCATAAGTCTTACAAATTTGGAATCACATGATCCATATTACACGAATAGTTGATCTATCGATCAACGAACAAACACAAGTTCATAGTTCATAGCGGAAGCGTAAGATACAAGGACTCTCTAGTCCACAGGCCAACGCTTGACGTCGGAAGACTCCTAGTTGTCGTAGGCGTCCTGCTGGTCGTCTCCTTGTTCATCTTCATACTCTGGCCATTTGAATAGCCAGGGACAAAGCCGTGAGTACTTTAAGTACTCGCAAACTAATACTAATGTAAGTGCTAGACATTCTAGTATGGTTTGCTAAGCTCTAGTTTATTTGCATAAAGCTAGTTTTAGTTCACAATATTTGAGAAAAGCTTATTCAAGTGCTAACTAACTCAAGTGGGAACATTAGTGTCATTCCCCCATTCAAGTGGTGATTTCAATTCAATTCACCACAAGTCATTTCACCATCACCTTTCAACATCATTTTCAAAGATATGACATCGGAAACTGTATGGCCTTTCCAACCGTCCGTTACCGTGGACGCGGCTATTCGAATAGGTTTACACTCTGCAGAGGTTGCACACTTGTGCCACAACATTTGATTTCATCCGTCGGGATTACCCCGAATCATCGTAACACAGTACGCGGATCATCAACCATAACCTTTCACTTACAAATCCTAGTATGAGCACCTCTCCCCATGAGCTTGGCGTCCCAGTGAAGACCAACTGTCAACCTGGGAACTGCACAGGGCTTGGCCGTACAATTCACCTCAATTTCACATCATTTCTCAACGACGGAGGCAGCCTCAAGCGTAACCCCTATGACGTGTGTTCAGAGGGAACCCATACTAAGATGCATAAACTTCCAGTTAAGCCCTACCCATAATCAGGTATTGTGGGGGTACTTAATAATTGGAAAGGTATCGCATTCAAACCAACATCATTGTTTATCAAAAATCACCATCTTCTCTTGTTCATATTCACCTTCAAAAATCATTCAATGGAATGCATCATCATTCCAAGGTTTCAAATTCCTTTCAAATTCACATTGTTCCCATCTAGAGTAGTCAAGTTTTATTTCATTAGCACTAGCTCTAAATCAGGAGGGGTGCTATCTTGCTTTGCTTGACTTAAAACTACTTCACTACTCTAGTAACCAACTTGTACTTTGACCAAAGTTAACTATAAAAGTAACTTATTGAGAAAACAAGTAAAAACTTGTAATGTAAAAACTTGGGATAGGCTTATGTAAGAAAAGGTAAGAATCATGGTGCCTTGCCCCAAGGGGCTTTGCACTTTGCAAGAATATTAGCTTGCCTTGGTAGTTCTCAAACTGTTCCTCCTCCTCCTCTTGGTAGCAACCTTCTTCTTCGGCGTACTCTCCGGTGCTACCGTCTAAATTTGAATACGAGTATAATTACTCTCTAATTCAATGGCTATTCCATATATCACATATGAACACACAAACTAGTCTATGCACACAAAATAATCTACTTAGGGTGCATGGGTTGTGTTGTTTGAATAGAATTCACTTCTTTGTATTTAATATGTAAATGATAGTTTCCATAGGGTTCTTGAGAAATAATTTCCTCTCATTGAAATCTTCTTAAGATTTAATTTCCCAAACAATCATGTATGAACTCATATTGACCTAAGTCAAATGTTCATCATCATCTTTTGTGAAAATGATTTAAATGAGGTGGATCACCTCATATCATTTAATAACACTACATAGGATTTAAATCTCTAAGTAATTCATATAAGAGAGTTGGGACCAGGGGTCCAAACATCCCATGAATTCATGTGAGACAAGATTTAAATGAAGTTTAAGACTTCATATGAATTACTTAATAGTTTTGGACAATATCAACTAGTTAAACTAGTCAAATTATCCATTAATTAAACTATGGCATGATCATGCAAAGTGACCACACCATTTTATTGCATAATAAATTAGTGTAAGTCAAATGTGAGCTATTAGAGTTGGAATTAACTTAATATCTATTTTGGTTGATTTTTAATAATTATTTGAATAGGGAAAAGTCCCTGCCTTGTTATTTTTATCAGATTAATTCTACAAAGAATCTGGTCATGGGACCAGTGGCATTTGATAGATCTTTTTCTTAGCTTTCCAACAATATAAAGTTCATTGAATTTGGTTTAGCCAATTTAAATCTATTGAATTTCAAAGTGGAGGCAGTATTGAAGATATTTGAATTTGTTTAAATAACGTTTGAATTAAAAAGGCCGGCGGGAAACTAAACTGGGCCAGATTCGAATTAAACGGCCCAGTCCAGCCCAGTCTAGCCCAACCACGGTCCACAGACGCGCGGTGCGCTGACAGGGTGGGGTCCGCGCGTCAGTGACTCAGCGTCACCGAAGCGGTAAGTTTTAAAGTGGAGCGTTGGATTAGAACGCAGATCAACGGCTCAGGTTCATCGTCGTCGCCGGCGAGAGGAGCTCACTGGCGCGGCGAGGGTAGGGGTCGGAGGGCTAACCAGGGCTCCAGCGAGGGATGGCAGTATGCGTGGTGAAGTTGTGGACGACGGCGGAGCTCCTGGTACCGGTGGCTCCTCCTGGAACGACTCCAATCGACGGCAGCGACCTCCGGGTACTGGCGGCGTCGATCTTCAAAGTGGAGCAGCTCCGGCGATGATTGGGTGAGTGGTGGAGTGGTGGAGATGCAGTGAAGGGTGGTGAGTGCGGTGGTGTGCTCCGTTGCTTCCAGGGAACGCGCTATTTATAGGATTGAGAGAGGGTGGCGGGGCAGTGATGCGGGCGACCATGGCGCGGCTTCTCCGGCGAGCTATCGAGCTAGGCGAGGGCGCAGGTGTGTTCGTGGCGTCGCCACGGTCCTCTGGGTGGCGACAGCTAGGGTAGGCGGTGCCTAACGCGGTCGCAATGTTTCCGTGTCTGGCGGTGTCCGCGTCGGGGTTTCCTCTTCGTCTCCGGCGGTGGCGGGCACGGGTCGTGGTCGAGGTGTTGTCTGGCGGCGTCCAGGTGGCGAGTGGATGCTCAACTCGTTGCGAGCGGTTCCAGGGCGAGCGCAGGGTGGCGGCGCGGCGCGTGGCCAGTGACGTCTGCGAGCATGCCCATGCGCGACGTCATCGGCATGGTGAGCGCGTCCTGGGCGCGCGTCGTCCGGCGTGTGGTCGCTGCTCCTTCGACCATGGCGGTGCTAGGCAGAGCTAGGGTGGTGTGCCGGTGAGCTTGGGCACGGTGGCCATGGCCAGGGAAGAAGAAGGAGAGGGGGAGCTCGACGTGTGTGGCATGGCCGGCATGGCCATGCCCTAGCTTGCTCTCTCTCTCCCTAGTGTGCTATTTGACATTGATTGGGTCTAAGGGGACCAGGGGACAATGTAGAATAGCCTTGGGTTAGGTTAGGTGAGTAGAATCACTATTTGCAATAGTTGCAAATAGTGCCCGATTTTGGAATTTGTAATTTTGTCAAAATTTGAAATAATTCAAAAGGTGAATCTATTTGAAATGGATGTGTTTAGATGAGTTGTATTTGACCAGAGGTGAAAAGAGGTGGTGGTGGAATTTTTAGAATTCAAGAATTTGCAAAATTGGCTAAGTGGAGAATGTTGCATATGTTATAAAGTTGAGACTTTGGATGAGCATGGCTCATGATCAAAGATGATTTTGGCATGGTGATCTTTACCAAAGTTGTTCACCTTTATGTTGACTTTGAAATGGTGCAAAGAGTTAGCAAGATTTGGTTTGGGAAAATTGAATGGCAATGGCTCAAAGTAGTGATCAGACTATAATTGTCACTTTTGACCATTATCATATGTGAGCTAGATTTGTGTTTGAATTTCATTTGAATTGTGATTCTTTGATTCCAAAAGTTGTCATAAGTGTTTAATAACATTATTCAACTAATGGTGAAGACCAAATTGGTCTAGGGTCAAAATTTATAAAAATGCCATAGGGCATATGTTAGGGTTTTTAGGGTTTTTCAATTATTGGATTTTCTTCCTCTTTGATTTATTTGGTTGGTGATCTTAATATGATCACCTTAGGGTTTTAGAGCATATCAAATACAAGTAATGACAATCATCATGGCATATCAATCAAATGCACAAGTCCTATTCATGGTACTATATGCAATTTAAAAAGTTTTTGTTTGTTTGGAAATTTTGCTCTCTGGAATTCTCTAACTTTCTTTTTATTGAAATTTGGGATGTTACAAACCCTTCCCCCTTACAAAAGATCTCGTCCCGAGGTCGAAAAGAAGTTAGGTACTAAAGAGATCTGGGTACTCCTTCTTCATGAAGTCTTCACGTTCCCATGTGGCTTCATCTTCGGTATGATTGCTCCATTGAATCTTCAGAAACTTGATGCTTCGGGTGCGGGTGGTTCGGTAAGATTCTTCCAGAATGCGAATCGGCACTTCGCGGTAAGTCAGATCTTTTTGATATCCACCGATCGGTGATCGATGTTCTTGAACACTTCGGTCTTCTCCGGGACTTCAAGGCACTTCCGGAGGAGTCAATGGAACAAAGAAATCCATCCAACATAGCAAAAGAAGCAATGCGAAATAAAAGGCAGAATCTGTCAAAACAGAACAGTTCGTAAAGACGAATTTTATTGAGGCATCAGACTTGCTCAAATGAAAATGCTCAAATTTAATGAAAGTTGCGTACATATCTAAGGATCACTCACGTAAACTGGCATAATTTTCTGAGTTACCTACAGAGAATTAGGCCCAGATTCGTGACAGCAAAGAAATCTGTTTCTGCGCAGTAATCCAAATCTAGTATGAACCTTACTATCAACGATTTTACTTGGAACAACAATGCAACAAAACTAAGATAAGGAGAGGTTGCTACAGTAGTAACAACTTCCAAGACTCAAATATAAAATAAAAGTACTGTAGTAAAATCATGGGTTGTCTCCCATAAGCGCTTTTCTTTAATGCCTTTCAGCTAGGCGCAGAAAGTGTATATCAAGTGTTATCAAGAGACGAAGCATCAACATCATAATTTGTTCTAATAATAGAATCAAAAGGTAACTTCATTCTCTTTCTAGGGAAGTGTTCCATACCTTTCTTGAGAGGAAATTGATATTTAATATTACCTTCCTTCATATCAATGATAGCACCAACAGTTCGAAGAAAAGGTATTCCCAATATAATGGGACAAGATGCATTGCATTCAATATCCAAGACAACAAAATCAACGGGGACAAGGTTATTGTTAACGGTAATGCGAACATTATCAACTCTCCCCAAAGGTTTCTTTGTAGAGTTATCAGCAAGATTAACATCCAAATAACAATTTTTCAATGGTGGCAAGTCAAGCATATTATAGATTTTCTTAGGCATAACGGAAATACTTGCACCAAGATCACATAAAGAATTACAATCAAAGTCATTGACCTTCATCTTAATGATAGTCTCCCAACCATCCTCTAGCTTCCTAGGAATAGAAGCTTCACTCTCTAGTTTCTCTTCTCTAGCTTTTATGAGAGCATTTGTAATATGTTTCGTGAAAGCCAAATTTATAGCACTAGCATTAGGACTCTTAGCAAGTTTTTGTAAGAACTTTATAACTTCAGAGATGTGGCAATCATCAAAATCCAAACCATTATTATCTAAAGCAATGGGATCATTGTCCCCAATGTTGGAAAAAAATTCAGCAGTTTTATCACAGGCAGTTTCAGAAGTTTTAGCAGTTTCAGGCAGTTTTTCACGCTTTGCACTAGAAGTGAAAACATTGCCAACACCAATTATTTTACCATTAATAGTAAGAGGTGCAGCAACATGTGGAGCATTAGCATTACTAGTGGTGGTAATAGTCCAAACTTTAGCTATATTATCTTCTTTAGCATTTTCTTCCTTTTCCCACCTAGCACGCAATTCGGCCATCAATCTTATATTCTCATTAATTCTAACTTGGATGGCATTTGCTGTAGTAACAATTTTATTATTATGATTTTCATTAGGCATAACTTTTGATTTCAAAAGATCAACATCAGCAGCAAGACTATCGACTTTAGAAGCAAGTATATCAATTTTCCCAAGCTTTTCTTCAACAGATTTGTTAAAAGCAGTTTGTGTACTAATAAATTCTTTAAGCATAGCTTCAAGTCCAGGGGGTGTATTCCTATTATTGTTGTAAGAATTCCCATAAGAATTACCATAGCCGTTGCCATTATTATAAGGATATGGCCTATAGTTGTTACTAGAATTGTTCCGATAAGCATTGTTGTTGAAATTATTATTTTTAATGAAGTTTACATCAACATGTTCTTCTTGAGCAACCAATGAAGCTAACGGAACATTATTAGGATCAACATTAGTCCTATCATTCACAAGCATAGACATAATAGCATCAATCTTATCACTCAAGGAAGAGGTTTCTTCGACAGAATTTACCTTCTTACCTTGTGGAGCTCTTTCCGTGTGCCATTCAGAGTAATTAATCATCATATTATCAAGAACCTTTGTTGCTTCGCCAAGAGTGATGGACATAAAGGTACCTCCAGCAGCTGAATCCAATAGGTTCCGCGAAGAAAAATTCAGTCCTAGATAAAAGGTTTGGATGATCTTCTAAGTAGTCAGTCCATGGGTTGGGCAATTTTTAACCAAAGATTTCATTCTTTCCCAAGCTTGTTCAACATGCTCATTCCAATTGTTTAAAATTCATTATGCTACTTCTCAAAGATATAATTTTAGCAGGGGGATAATATCTACCAATAAAAGCATCCTTGCATTTAGTCCATGAATCAATACTATTCTTAGGCAGAGATAGCAACCAATCTTTAGCTCTTCCTCTTAATGAGAAAGGAAACAATTTTAATTTTATAATGTCACCATCTACATCTTTATACTTTTGCATTTCACATAATTCAACAAAATTATTGAGATGGGCAGCAGCATCATCAGAACTAACACCAGAAAATTGCTCTCGCATAACAAGATTCAGTAAAGCAGGTTTAATTTCAAAGAATTCTGCTGTAGTAGCAGGTGGAGCAATAGGTGTGCATAAGAAATCATTATTATTTGTGGTTGTGAAGTCACACAACTTAGTATTTTCAGGAGTCCCCATTTTAGCAATAGTAAATAAAGCAAACTAGATAAAGTAAATGCAAGTAACTAATTTTTTTGTGTTTTTAATGTGGAGAATGCAAACAAGACAGTAAATAAAGTAAAACTAGCAACTAATTTTTTTGTGTTTTGATATAATGCAGCAAACAAAGTAGTAAATAAAATAAAGCAAGACAAAAACAAAGTAAAGAGATTGGAATGTGTAGACTCCCCTCGCAGCGTGTCTTGATCTCCCCGGCAACGGCGCCAGAAAATCTGCTTGATACGCGTATAGCACGCGTCCGTTGGAAACCCCAAGAGGAAGGTGTGATGCGTACAGCGGCAAGTCTTCCCTCAGTAAGAAACCAAGGTTTATCGAACCGGTAGGAGCCAAGAAGCACGTTGAAGGTTGATGGCGGCGAGATGTAGTGCGGCGCAACACCAGGGATTCCGGCGCCAACGTGGAACCTGCACAACACAACCAAGATACTTTGTCCCAACGTAACAGTGAGGTTGTCAATCTCACCGGCTTGTTGTAACAAAGGATTAGATGTATAGTGTGGATGATGATTGTTTGCAGAAAATAGTAGAACAAGTATTGCAGTAGATTGTATTCGATTAAAAGAATGGACCGGGGTCCACAGTTCACTAGTGGTGTCTCTCCCATAAGAATAAATATCATGTTGGGTGAACAAATTACAGTTGGGCAATTGACAAATAGAGAGGGCATGACCATGCACATACATGATATGATGAGTATAGTGAGATTTAATTGGGCATTACGATAAAGTACATAGACCGCTATCCAGCATGCATCTATGCCTAAAAAGTCCACCTTCAGGTTATCATCCGAACCCCTTACAGTATTAAGTTGCAAACAACAGACAATTGCATTAAGTATGGTGCGTAATGTAATCAATAACTACATCCTCGGACATAGCATCAATGTTTTATCCCTAGTGGCAACAGCACATCCACAACCTTAGAACTTTCTCACACGTCCTGCATTTAATGGAGGCATGAACCCACTATCGAGCATAAATACTCCCTCTTGGAGTTAAGAGTAAAAACTTGGCCAGAGCCTCTACTAATAACGGAGAGCATGCAAGATCATAAACAACACATAGATAATAGATTGATAATCAACATAACATAGTATTCTCTATCCATCGGATCCCAACAAACACAACATATAGCATTACAGATAGATGATCTTGATCATGTTAGGCATCTCACAAGACCCGACAATGAAGCACAATTAGGAGAAGACGACCATCTAGCTACTGCTATGAACCCATAGTCCAGGGGTGAACTACTCACTCATCACTCCGGAGGCGACCATGGCGGTGAAGAGTCCTCCGGGAGATGATTCCCCTCTCCGGCAGGGTGCCGGAGGCGATCTCCTGAATCCCCCGAGATGGGATTGGCGGCGGCGGCGTCTCTGGAAGGTTTTCCGTATCGTGGCTCTCGGTACTGGGGGTTTCGCGACGAAGGCTATAAGTAGCCGGAAGGGCAGGTCAGGGGGCCACACGAGGGCCCCACACAACAGGCCGGCGCGGCCAAGGGCCAGGCCGCGCCGCCCTAGTGTTTGGCCACCTCGTGGCCCCACTTCGTGACTCCTTCGGTCTTCTGGAAGCTTCGTGTGAAAATAGGCCCCTGGGTGTTGATTTCGTCCAATTCCGAGAATATTTCCTTACTAGGATTTCTGAAACCAAAAACAGCAGAAAACAACAACTGGCTCCTCGGCATCTCGTTAATAGGTTAGTGCCAGAAAATGCATAAATATGACATAAAGTATGCATAAAACATGTAGATATCATCAACAATGTGGCATGGAACATAAGAAATTATCGATACGTCGGAGACGTATCATTGCCAGAGGATTCTGTAGAAGCAAGGCGGATCGTCAGACGGTCAAAGGCCTTCACTGTGGTTAATGGCGAACTTTACAAGCGTAGCATCTCGGGTATCTCCAAAGGTGTATCGCCATTGACGATGGAAAAGCACTACTGCGCGAGATACATGAGGGAACCTGCGGACACCACGCATGAAGCAGGGCCCTTGTAGCAAAAGCCTTCAGGGCAGGATTTTACTGGCCAACAGCGGCATCGGATGCTCGAGATCTAGTCATGAAATGTGACCCCTGCCAGCGCTTTTCCCCAAAACCGCATGCCCCCGCAACAGATCTAATGACAATACCTCTAGCCTGGCCCTTTGCTCAGTGGGGACTCGACCAAGTTGGACCACTGCCGAGGTCGTCGCCTGGAGGGCACACGTATTTACTGGTCGCAGTTGACAAGTTCACCAAGTGGATCGAGGCAGTGCCCGTTCGAAACCAAAAGGCTGAAACAGCAGTTCAGTTCTTCAGAGGAATAGCTTGTCGGTTTGGTATGCCCCATAGTATCGTCACAGACAACGGATCAAACTTTGACTCCAAAGAGTTTCGAAAGTTTTGCGATGACGGAGGAATCAAACTAAAGTTTGCATCAGTAAGCCACCCACAGACCAACGGGCAGGTGGAAAGGATCAACGGTCTAATAGGGGATGGCCTCAAGGAACGCCTTACAGGCGCGGCTGGAGCCTGGGTCGAGGAGCTACCGTCTGTACTATAGAGTTTGCGCACTACGCCTAATAGGTCGACTCAGTACACTCCGTTCTTCTTGGTGTATGGAGCCGAAGCAGTTCTACCAGCCGATGTTCAGTTCGAAGCTCCTCGGGTAACAGCGTACACAGAATCTTCTTCCAACATCGCGATGCAGGACGCCGTGGACCTTCTCGACGAAGCACGAGACATTGCCTTGGCAAGAACGACGGTGTACCAACAGGCATTGAGGAATTATCACAGCCGACGAATACGCAGTCGAAGCTTTAATGTTGGGGATATGGTACTTTGGCTGAAGCAAGAAAGACCCCTGAAACTTGAATCCCCATGGGAAGGACCATACGTCGTCACTGAAGTGATACCAGGAGGAGCATATCGGCTCAAAAACCCAGCTTCAGTAAAAGACGTTGGGAATCCATGGAACATCGCACAGTTGCGACGGTTCTATACATAGGATACAATTGTTTTTACTTACTTGACAGCCCTTAAGGTTGCTTTTCGCATTATGAATAAAGTTCTAATCAGGTTTTCTACCTTTTTTCTTAATTCAGGCCCTACCACCCGAACATATCGTCTGGGGCCCTAAACCATCGGCTCTTACTCCCATCGGGAGCACTGGCCTGAAGGATATGTTCACACAGTGTCATTGATTAAATACTCTCAACGAGAGCTAAGATTAACGACACATCAAAACAACCAATCCAAGCCTCGAAAAAACACACGAGCGCTGCAGTCGATGGTTACATTATCTCAAAATAAGGCTCAAACCGGTGCACCGTGTGACGAAGCCAAGCGTCTAATTCCCTCGACTAAGTCGATGGGTCTCGCTCTTACAAAAACTTGCATATCGACTTCGCAATAGCATTGCAAAATTCAACGAAGTCGTCGAGAGAGCAGGTTGAACTGATCACTCAGCCGCCCTCGACAATAAATTATCAATCAAACCAGTATAGCGTGTAGCGCACGCGGTAAATTTGTACAAAACAATCTTATGCAGGGACAAGGTTGTTACATTCATCATTGGGCTTCCTGGTTCCCTTGACCCCTCGTCTCCCTCTCAAGGCACGACTCCATCCGAGAGACAATGGTGTATGAAGGGCCTCTAGCAATATCATAATATTGGCCTAAACTCCTCTCAGTGTTTGCTACGGCCCTCAAGTCTAAGGACGGATGACATGCCAATACAGAGGCAAAGGCAAGTTCAGTACCAGCTAGAAGCTCTTTCCGCACCAACTGCCGAATCCTTTTGGGCGACTTGAATCGGGTGAACAAGGCAGACAAGGTTTCGGGTGCCTGATCCAGAGGAAACAAAGTACTCCAGACCATCTTGAGATGGGCGTGGAACTTATCGAAGTAATGTGCCTTCTCCGCCCGATACTCAAACTTCGCCATGACAACGGCCTTCGGACGATGCAGCCATAGATCGTGCTTCGGGTGAGCAGCATCAGTCATCGCCTCGACCTTCTCATGAATCTTCCTGTCTTCCTCGGATTTATCTGAAGATACAACTGGAAGGGAACGAATATCAGTTGAAAAAGAACATCCGAGCTAAGCCAGGAGTCAGGAGATGAGGAAAACACTCACAGCCCAAACTTTCGGTGGCAACATGAAGACCATCGAGAGCATATTGCTCGATAGCAGTTGCTATTTCCCCCTTTTTCTTCACCAACGCTGCCATGGCCCGAAGAGAAGCAATGTCTTTATTTAAACGAGACACTTGGTCACGTAAGCGGCGAACATGGTCAGATTCATCGTTACTCGAAGGATTTGAGAAAAGCTCGACACGGGAAGAAGATGAAGGAATCTGCAGTGCAATCTTCGATTCAGAAAGACATTAACATAAAAACTCCCATCGGGAGCGTGTGGCATATATATTACATCCAAAAGGTTGTTCGAATTGGCAACAAAGCCAAGGTAAAATAAGGCTAAGTCAAATTACGATTGGTCTTTTTTACAAGTAATGAAGCAACAAGATCAAGGAGGCGCTGACGACGAGCCAGGGGCAGCTTCGGGAGTAGGCTTGGCTTGTGCTTCGTCTACCAACTTCAGCAGTTGATTGGCACAAGTTACTGCCGATCTTTTGAAGGGTTCAAGGTCAACTAAGTGGTTGTCGTCATCCACAGGCAACGCTTTAGATAACTTCTCCAAATCAGACCCCAGCCCATGACCCATTAGCAGCTGGAAAGTAAGAACCGCCCCAAACAATCGAGAACGACGTTTCAATACCTCCACAGGCTCGGAAGAGTCGACAAGAAAAGCATCCGCCATCTCGCCAAGGGTCTTGTCCTGCTTCACCTTCGGGAAGATCATCGAGTACAGCCTCGACAGTGCTCCTCTAGTCTTTTGCAGGAGCCCGAGGACTTGGATATTTGACTCAGCAGCAAGCGACAAGGCATCGGATGTGGAGTCCTCCCGAAGTTGATGGCGTCGAGTGACGTTTATATTGGCGGCCTCTGAAAGAAAGACAGATCAATAGCCAGTAAAGAAGTACCAAAAAAGAAACTATGTGTCGTGAATTGTACCCAATAAATCTTTGATGGATTCACGGAGGATGCCTTCCTTCTTATCGACTGCGACTGCTGCCGCACGCCTGGCGTCTTGTTCATCCTTCATCTGCTGCTTCAGCTTCGACAGCTCCTCCTTCAGCAAGGCGTTTTCCTTCTTGGCATCGGTGGCAAGCCTGTTGGCTTCCAGCACCTGATCAGCCGAAGACTTGACAGTCTTCCGAAGGTGGGCGTTTTCAGCCTCCAGTCGGGTAAACTGCTCGGCGAAATCTACCACAGCATCGACTGTGGCAAAAATTGGTTGCAGCAAGGGAAATCAGGGAGATTCAGTCGACATGAAGAAAATTCAACAAAACAAGGCAAAATAAATACTTACGTGATCACGGGAAGCCGACGAAGTAGGAGCATCGCCAGGAGGAATAACCTTCGACACTGGAATCTTTTCCACGGTTGTCCTCGTAGGAGGAGTCGATTTAGCAGGAGAAGGGTTTGGTTCCTTAGTCGATGCCGCTCTCTCAGCAGATAACTTAGCCCTCTTTGCGAGAGGGACAAGATCATCATCAGAGCTACTTGGGAAAAGAGGATGATTAGCATACAAAGTGACAAAGGTCAAATTACAAAGGAGTGAAGATGCTCACAGTTCCAGGTCATCTTCGGCAGCGAAAAAGCCCGACGGCCCCTTGTCAGCAAGAGAAGGCGGAGAAGCTCCAACGACATCATTATCTTGGTCGATGGGAATAGATTCAGCCGTTGCGATATAATCTTCGTCTATCTGTAGGCGACGCTTGCTCCTGGTGAAAGCAGGCTCTTCGATAGTGTCACCCTCCTGGACATCGATGTCCTCAAAGACCTGCTGGGCGTCCTCAGTCCCTTCAGAATCGTCATCATCATCCTCTGGTTCCACACCGCTTTCCGGCGTAGGAGGATAGCATTGAGTGACGAAGGACGCCTATCAAGAAGAGAAAGTGAAGTTTGTAAAACGCAACAAACAAAAAAGGTGAAAGCAAGCAAGAAACGGTAAAGATTACCTCGGTCGGGAGGTGGTCGAAGTCGAAAGGGGGACGAGCCGATGTCAAGACGATGTTATCCTTCATACTGAGGCACGTCAAGCGACGAACCTCGTCCCGAAGCTCATCTGCCGACAGGTCGGCAGAGTTGATCCTTGATTTGTCGCTCTTGCCGGTATAAAGCCATAACTGGTGGGGTCGAGACATCAACGGCTGCACTCGACGTTGCAAGAACACTGAAACTACTTCAGTGCCGCACATCGTCAAGCCTCCCGTGTTCTTCAAGACAACGACCTGCTCAAACAGCCTGTCGGCTATCGCCCTCTCTTCGGGAGAAAGGGCGTTTCGCCAGGACTTCTTCTTGTGAGCCACCAAGACGACATCGAAGGGAGGGAGATTCGAACGCCACCCGGGCACTATGGGGTCTCGCAGGTAGAACCACTTGTTGCGCCAGCCCTGGATGGACTCCTTCATTGGATAGTCGAAGTAGTCGACCTCCTTCCTGACAACAAAGCCAACGCCACCGACGACGGGGGGGGGGCATTGCTGTCGTTGTGGCGCTTCACGTAGAAGATCTTCCTCCAAAGACCCCAGTGAGGGTCAATGCCAAGGAAGGCCTCGCAAACAGTAATGAAGATGGAGAGATGGAGAATGGAGTTTGGGGTCAGCTGCCAGAGCTGGATCCCTGTGGTGACCCGGCATACCACTGCATGGTGTAGTATGCAAGTCTGATATAACACCAATGTAACACAGTTCCACGGGTATTATATCGCTCAGAGTGGTACAACAGAAACATATGCGGGTCCAAGGCATGTCTATAGAATTACAACATCGACTCTGTTACATAAGATCATCACAGCCTCCTACTTTACAATGAGGTAAAACTGCAAATAAACTCCAGAAGAACGACTCGTAGTCTAGTCTTATCACGAACTCTATTTGTAGAGTATTTCACTAACTACAGAGGCTAAGAATAGACTCTAGCTAAATAGGAGCTAGGTTTAGGAAGCTAGTTCCCTTCTATGGCTAAACTAGGTTTTCTCCTTGTTGGATGTGGTATCTGACTCCGCTGACAGGATCCTGTCTCGTGAAGTAGTTGTTGGCTCCTTGGCCTTCGAGTTGCACTGTAGATCCTCCTTCGAGGCCTCCATATCTAAGCAGGGGATTTAAGAGTGGGATGAGTACGAGCGTACTCAACAAGTTCATTATAGGAAAGAGGTGTTTAATGCACTAGCTATGGCATTAGACCAGAAAATCTAATACCAATGCAGGTTTTCATAATCATTTCTTCAAAAGGTTGCTTTTATTCAGAAGAACTATGTCCGTCAGCCTTCACCGGTTTACTAGAACTTCATGGAGCTCCTTTCCGGCCGCGTTCGCAGTTCCATATCCCAGAACAGGGAGTGACAGGTCACGATTCATTACACTCTGCAGAGGTGTGTTGCTTTACCCATAAGAGATCTTAACCTTGGTGCCAACCGAGTCTATAGTTCTCGTCCACACTTCCTTTGGTGTGAGGCCCGGTATAAGGTCATAGCCAATCATATTCCTCCGCTACCTCATACACCCACCCGTTGTTGCAAACTCCGACCCTGGGTCCTCGCCGGTGCTCTTATACCACTTAAGGACGGCCCCCGACCACGACAATAGTTCAGGTCTCTACCATGAACTCCTTCGCCGGCAGCTGCAACCCATCATAGACCGCAATAACCGTGGGGACTTCATCGGGACCCCCACCCTACCACTTGTCCTCTCTTGGATCAAGGGTACCACTTGTCCTCTCTTGGATCAAGGGTACCACTTGTCCTCTCTTGGATCAAGGGTCTACGGTAAAGCGCATCCGTTGATGTACAAGAGGAGGAAATACAATTGACTATTCCGTCCCACTCCAGATCTTATGGTTAACACGGGTATTACGGCACAAGAATCACTGGACGACATTTGTTGTTTAATCCTAGATGGATATAAACCCTTGCAATGGAACCTCCACCATATCAACACAATCCATGGTTCCATTGCCCACCACATAGTCATATTCATAGTTATGAAAATAGTGGTTTTGGTTTTTATGCAATAGTGATAATCATAGTACTTTGCAAGTAATTTGATAAAGATACTCAAATGACATGAGCAAGTGATGAACTTGCCTTTCTTGACTGCAAGATTATGTAGACAAGGTCTTCGATACGCAATAACTCCAAATTCTGAAATAGCATCATCGTCCGGTAAGGACGATGTTTAAAAGATTGGCAAGGATGCAATAATGCATAAGTATGAGATGCAATCGCTCTAAGCGTGACCTAACCCCGATGATATAGGATTAGTGAGTGGTAATGATTAGTTCAGGGTGTGTTGCATTTTTAGAGTGATTCACAAACAAGGTTCTTTATTCAGAGTTTTGTTGTTTTTAGAATCATAGGCAGGTGGTAAAATGCATAGTAACAATCATACACACCCAGGAATAGTAGTTGTATAATAAATAAAGAGCAGTTGTCAATTTTAAGTCCTATAATGCATGGTTGATGATTACTTATTATATAATTCAGAAGAATAACTTTTGAAGAACATGTTCTTTAATGAAGAACAAGTATAATAATTAGGTTTGTGGGTTCTAGGGTTTAACTATGGTTTTCATCTGGTTTCTAGGGTCAGTATTAGATGGATCCCAACCATGTTGGTTTCATCAATAGCTAGAGCTTGTGGGTTTGAGTTGAGCCTAAGCATCTTGAGCAATTTATTATAATTAATTGTTATCAAGGTTGGTATACCTTACTGGTGATAGCTGGTTATTGGCTATAGGTCCTATTAGGCAGAATTGACGATGATTCCTTATTTTCTTCAAAAGAATAACTTTTGAAGAACATACTTCTTAAGTAATAAGAAGTATTACAGTTAAGGTTGAGGTTGCCCAGGGTTTACATTTGAATTCACTAAGTAATGACTGGTTGGTTCCTAAATAGGATGATTCATAATTATCTAATACTAGTAGGGTTTAGTGGAACAGGTTTATGTAGTGCAAAAATAGTAGATATGGTTGCTATTAGGGTTCATTACCCTGGTGTGATACTAAATATGGTTAGATAAGGGTGATGGATTTGGTAATAGGAACTAGGGTTTACACTAGGTTGAACTTACTTGATTAACTGGATTATATTTAGTATGAACACTTAAACTACCAATTTATTAGTTCTATGGCTGCTATTATTTTATAGAAACAAGAACAAGTACTTAGTTGCTAATTATGGATCTATAAGTCAAAGGAATTTATCATGATCATACTTTGACATCCTAAGGTTTTAGGGTTAGAAGTAAATTAGATTTCACATAAGATAATAGAGTTAGGGTTTTAAATAGGATTTAGGTTTATGATTCTCAAGAAATTATGAGGTTATGATTTCATAATGGAACTAAGTTTTTCCTATTTGTAATATAATTCCTAAAACAATAATTGGAAATAGAGTTAAAATTATTAATTACTTGGAAATAAAGTTAATAATGGTCTTACCCTTTTGTTATTATTATTTTAACTCTATAATATTTTGACTAATAAAAAGAAAAATTGGACTAAATGGCCATTTGGGCTGAGCCCAACTGGTCCAACCAGACTAGGCCCAACTGGCTTGGTCGGCCTGCCCTAGGTCGGGTCAAGACCCAGGCCCGACCAACTCCTCGCGTCCACCCCTCTCCTTTCTCTCGTTCTTCCTCACACACGCGAACCCCGAGCTCTCCATAGCCTGGCTGCGCCGCCGCTCTCTCCTGGCCGCCTCCGGCCCTCTCCACCGCCGGCGTGATGTGGCTTTGGACCGCCTAGATGTGATCTACAACTTCCCCCTCCTCGATTCTGTTCTTGCGTTCTCTGTCGCTCGCCCTCGACCCCGACTGGGTCGCCGATTCCGCCCCTGCCCCGGTCGATGTCGGCCGCCATCGGCGCCGCTGTTGTCCGGCGGGCTTCTCCATCATTCCCTCCACCGAATTGCTGCAAGCGCCTCCTCTTTGCGCCCACTCTCCTGCGCCCCCCTCCAGCAAACCCTAGCACGGCCTTGGTTCTGTCACCGGCGACCTCGGCGAGTACCGCCGTCCACGGTCGCGCCGCCTCCACGGACCTCTCAGTCGTCTCTCTCTGCTGTAACTACACCCTGCTTTCCCAGGCGCTTCCCCAGCCCCCATGATTATGCTTGCTGCTGGCCGCTACCGGTGCTGCTACTTGCCGGTGAACTGGTGGTGGATGATGGTGCGGTGGTGTGGCTGTAGTGCTGTGGTGGTGGTGATTGGTGGTGGTTTGGTGATGGGTGCTCATGGTGATGCTGTGATGTGGCTGTGAGCTGTTGTGCTCGACACCGATGGACGGCGCCATAGACGCAACCTCGGCGTCGGTGTACTGGTGGTGCTATCGCTGTCCTCACTGCATCCTCGACCTCGACGCCGGCAGGACGGCATCGCCGACGCAACCTCAAGGCCAACCGCTGCGACTACTTCTCTACTACAATGTGAGCTATATGACTATATCATTTCCTCTCCTCTGCCTCTGTTCAATGTGCTGCAAAATTACAATAGCTTGATCGCTTTGATATATAGCTTGGACTAGTGAGCTTATATGCATCTCTAGTGGCTTTACTGTTATGGAATCTCTAGATTATGTGCATACATATGATTGGCCAGGAACATATTATTGGATTGCTATGGGACTTATTTGTTTGCTTAATGTGAGCTGGCTGTGACTATTCCTGTGATTGTGAGGTGTGGCTTGGGCTGACAATGCTTTGATCCATATATTCACTGTCTTGTGCTATGGTTGATGCCTCCGTTTAGATGATTCCCCCATCCAGGCATATAATTTTACTATAAGATATACATTTGCTAAGAACAGATACTTGTGCTTGATTTGTTGCCTAGTCAATGATGCATAAGTCGAGGCACAGATTAAAATAAGAACAGTTACTGTTGGTGGTCTTTAAAATTCTCTGTGATGAATTTGCATAGCATCTCTATGCCAATCTGAGGGAAAAATCTATCTCATAACGGAACTGATGACTTTATAGTTTATGCTTGATTCCTACTTATTTCACTTGCATAAATGTCTGTGCCATCTGCTAGATCTATGTTCCTCTGTGGTGCCTCATAAGAGTGTGCATGGAGTAACAATATGCTTAGCATGATTTGGTACTGCAGGTATTTGTGTAGTGATTTAGATAGGCTTTGATCATAGCTATGACCATATGATGTTAAAAACTACCCCAAACAAGCTATTTTTGATGCTTTTATTAGAGATTGCTGTTTCAACCTGCTATGGTAGAGAAACTTGATCTTCTGGAGGTTGATCTAGCCTGCTTCTTGCGGTTAGCCTGCACCTCCTTGCTGCTTGGCCTGCTTCCTAAGATCTAGTTGTTGTTTGGCTCTTATTTGTGTGGAACAAGATATGATACTTCCAAGGTGTTCTTCGCGGACATATGATTTGATTCTGGTATTCTTGCTGGTGTAAAGGATTACTAGATGGTTCCTTGTGGTTTGTCTGATTTGTGAAAATGGTTTGGCCGACTGCTGCTGATGTGCTTTTATACTGCTGGGAGTTGTCTATGCTGATGACAGCACATAGCACGCAAGTGGTGACAGTGCTGCTAGCAAGTGGCCCTTCCTCTTGTGCAGGTTGACAATTTGGTTTGCTTCTCCTCCTAGTGCAAGCAACGTCATGTTGCTCTTATCCTAGTTGGGCCTTTATTTTTGATACTGCCAAGTGTATTACTTTGATTAGCTGTGAGGTTACATGTATTTAATTTGATGGCTAAGACAAAAGATGAGACTTATTACTCAATATTTCTGGCTATTGATTCATCTTGACTAACTATTGTCAATGGTGAATCATTTTTAAATGTGAGCTTGTAAAAAATGGAGCTAGTGCTAATTGGTTTTGGTCCCTTGATATAATTGTTGCCTGAATTTACTTGGTTAACCTTTGAATACATTATTGCTGTTACATAAGGATAAGATGAGTGGTTTCCTAAAATGATATCTCCTTGGTGCCTCCTTTTCCTCTAGTTGCCCTTTGTTGCCTTTCTGATGCTTAACCATTTGCTAAACTTGATCAATTCCATTGAGGTTAAGACATCTGGACAAGTTCCCAGGTTTCTTAAGTGCTAGCTCCTACATTAATTTGCATCTCCCTGGGAGATGCATACATTTTAATCCTAACAAACATTTTCTTTAGTCTTTGTTGTCTATTTGGCAGGGAACAAGAAAATCAGAAGTGAGAAGATTTAGATTTAGGATTCTTTTATTCTATTGTAATTTTTCCATTTCTTTCCTAACTTGTAAATTATTAAACAATGTTATTTGTAATAAAGTTTAACTCATTTATATATTTAGAACTATCAAGTATTTACTTGTACATATTATATTTATATACTTGTTTAAATTTCAAATTCCAATTCAAGTTATTATTTGAATTATGTCTTTCATATTTGAATTTGAATTCAAACTATTTCTCTCGAAACATAATAAATCAATAAAGGTCATGTCGAAATTTGTCGCACTCACATCGATGACTAACTCAATTCCACCGATGCAAAAGAAATCTCAATCACTTAGACAGTTTTAAACAAAAGCGCGAAAATTCCCCGGATTTTCTATGTATGAATGCAATGCACACTTCTGTTTCCTCTCTTTTCGTAACCCCCAATCCTGGAATATTACAGTCTCTCCCCCTTAAACTAAACTTCGTCCTCGAAGTTTGAATTCTCTCACGTTTTCGGAGTGTGGGTCCGACTTGTATAGTCTACAACTTTTCTCGAACTCCGTGGTGATCTCTCTGGATATAATTGAATATATCCCTTGTCCAGATTCTTCCTGGAATCCACTAGTGTCTGTTTCTGAGCAGTGGCTTCTTACTTCAATTCCATGATTTCTTTCAATATTATAATCTTGTTTCCTTTCTCATTGAAGATTCAATGATTGGAACTTCTTCTGGTTCTCCTAGTCTTAACATGGAAATGGTTGTGATGGTTGATTTCCCTAATAATGGATTAGACTCATTTAGTCCATCCGATCATGGTTTATAGTTGATACCTATAACGATTTTAGGTTCCATGAAAGGAATCTTTCTAATTGTATTTAGTTTTGGCAAGGTCTAACTCCTTCGGTCTTTGGCCTATTTGAGCTTTATTTGGTCTCTGATATTTCTTTCCTCCAACTTCCTTAACCATGACTTACTTAAGCTTCCGTACTTTTGAGTAAGTATTCCTTACTTTCTCAAGTTATAGTCCAATTTTTACTTCCTCGAGGTATGAACCTCGACTTCGGGTCTGACATCTTTCTGAAAGTAGTGTTCAACAATCTTATTAAAATAAGATCGAACTTTCTCTCAGTTCAGACCTTCATCAACTATCTTGCTCAAAGTATTGAGTCATATTGGATCAAACTGATCCCTCGCTCTCCCCCTTAGGGATGTCCTAATGGTTGCTAAGCTCATCTTCCCCAACCAACTAGCTCCTTGGTTAGGCTATATGTCTTTTCCTTGGCTTTCTATTGTACTTTTCAAGGGTATCCTATTTGGATTGATTGTGTACACACATGGCTGTGAATACCAGTACGATATGTTAGTTGGTTATGCAACTATGGTTATTCCAACTTTACACAGGACAAGTGGGTTTCCCACGAAAGCTTGAGCAATTTAAAGATATTATTCTGCAACTATTATTGTGCTAGATGAAGAAGTTGTGTTCAACAAACTGATTGGGTCCGAATAAGTATGGTCAAAGTCTTATGCATCCGTCCTTGTGCTCCATCCACTTCCTTGTTCGAACTTCTTAGATGATGAGCTTCCCCGATGATTTGAAAATTGGTTCATTGCTTCATTTGATCTTCGTACCAGCTATGGATCCGGGCATTCTGATTTCATATGACCTAGTTGTCCACATCCAAAACAGGTAATATCCTGTTGTGTGCAATCCTTGGCATAGTGACCTTTTCTTGCACAGTTATGGCATCGAACTCGACTATAAAACGGTGTGATGGTCTCATCTCTTGTTTGGAAATTCATCTCTGACTGAGTTTGTTGAATCTGAATTGGTTGTGGTTCCAACCTTGCCTTCCGTTTTCTTTCATTCTGCACTTCTTCATAATCATTCTCCAAAGTAATTGCAGTATCCACTAGCTCGTGGAACCTTGTGCATTTGGTTAGATTCAACTGCATTTTCAGGAATGGATTCATCCCTTTTAAGAACCTTTTTATCCTTTTCTCCTCTGTGTTCACATCCTCTACTGCATAACGTGATAAACGATCAAACTCTACTAGATATTTCCATACCGACAAGTCATTCTGCTTCAAGGTCTCGAACTCTCTTCTCTTTAGCTCCATGATACTTTCAGGAACCTGGGCTTCTCGGAACTTCTTCTTAAACTCGTCCCACGTGAAAACATGTCCCGAAGGTTGAATTAGAATCATGTTATCCCACCATAACGCTGTTAGTCCTGATAGTAGATAGGTGGCATATCTAACCTTCTCTTCATCATTACACCGAACTGTCTTTAATTTCCGCTCAGTGTCCCTCAACCAATCATCCGCATCCATAGGTTCTGGTGCGGTAGCAAAAGTCATTGGATTGGTTTGTAGGAATTCCGTAAGACTCACTCCTTTTGGTCCTCCATTTCTGATACCTCCATTATTCTCACGTATCAAACGACTGAAAAACTCATTTTGTTGTGCTAAGTTTGCTGCTCTATCCTCAGCCATCCTTTCCATGTGCTCAAAGAATTCTTGCCCAAGCAGGACAGGGGTTGATGTTGACGATCTAGTGGCGGAGAATGCCTCTTCCATCCGCTTAGCTTCTCTTTCCTGTCCTTCTTTTGCCTCCCTCTCTTCATGAGTCGTTACTATCTCCTCAGTTGGTTGGTAACTCGTCTCTCCCTCACGCGATCCCATTTACCCTCTAGACCTGTAACATCAAGAAAGAACTCAATGATGCAACATGCATTTGCACACCAAGGTCAAACTTCATGCGCAGATCTAGTCAATCAATGAAAATCCAATAAAATCCAAGAAGATTCAGCTTTGTGCTTATAATACACATCATTATAGGCCTGAACAAAATAGTTGAGTAAGACATCTCTAAACATCAGGCTCTGATGTGTAGTATATAACACCACATAAGATAGGTTTAAATCGTGATACTTAGCACGAATATATGGGATTCTACTATTTGTCTCAACATTTACCTTAATTGCACAATTGCAATGAGATAAACTTGAACTAAATTGGTCTGAAATAATTAAGGTTAACCTAATTTCCTTTGGAAGTATCAACTTAACTTCCATTTTGTTAAGGACTACTTCACACTACATCTCTAGGTTCTAACATGGCTAATCTAAACTCTTCACTATTGGAATATAGCTCCTATACTTCCAAGGTTTCTTTATAAGCTATGCTCTAATTAAGTCTTCTCCAGACTTTGGACTATGGTTCTAGCATACTTAACATAGTTGCCATGGTTTTGGGTCAGGAATCTGGCACTATTGTTTTAACACTTAGTTTCTTATTGTACTCCTCCTAAATATTTATGATGTGCTAGTCCATCACATAATGACTCTCCAGTGAATCATATATGATTAACAACTCTACCATGTAAGTAGACATATTTATTGGTATATCTCTCTTCCTTACCTCCCATGATTGACTCATCATGGTATATACTACTTTATCTAACTTATATTCATCCCTTACTATCAGTTGTTTTACAAGTTTGGATAATTTACTTACCCATTACTTGTATTGGTTTACACCTTCTAATAGGGTATTTTTCTTATATACGTATCTTCATCACTTGATATCACTCTGATTATAGGTCTGGATAATTCTTACTTAACCATAACATGTGTTGGTACACATCTTCCAATAGGATATCTTCCTTATGGTTGTATCCTCTCTTTGGACTACTGATGTCTACGGGTGCTTCTATTCTTGTAGACAGTGTTGGGCCTCCAAGAGCAGAGGTTTGTAGAACAGCAGCAAGTTTCCCTTAAGTGGATCACCCAAGGTTTATCGAACTCAGGGAGGAAGAGGTCAAAGATATCCCTCTCATGCAACCCTGCAACCACAAAGCAAGAAGTCTCTTGTGTCCCCAACACACCTAATACACTTGTCAGATGTATAGGTGCACTAGTTCGGCGAAAAGATAGTGAAATACAGGTGGTGTGAATGTATATGAGCAGTAGTAACGGCACCAGAAAAGTGCTTGCTGGCGTGTGGTTGATGGTGGTAATATTGCGGGCAGTACAGATACAGTAAAACAGTAAACAAGCAGCGATGATTGCAGTATTTAGGAACAAGGCATAGGGATCATACTTTCACTAGTGGACACTCTCAACATTGATCACATAACAGAATAAATAAATAGATGCTAGACTCTACACCCTCTTGTTGGATGATGAACACCACTAACTGTGTAGGATTACACGAACCCTCAATGCTGGAGTTAACAAGATCCACAATATTCGATGTTCATATTTAAATAACCTTAGAGTGCATGACAGATCAACATAACCAAACCAAGTACTAACATAGCATGCACACTGTCACCTTCACGCTACGAAATGAGGCATAGATCACATCAATACCATCATAGCAATAGTTAACTTCATAATCTACAAGAGATCACAATCATAGCCTACGCCAAGTACTACACGATGCACACACTGTCACCATTACACCGTGCATGAGGAATAAACTACTTTAATAACATCACTAGAGTAGCACATAGATGAATTGTGATACAAAACACATTGCAATCATAAAGAGATATAAATAAGCACTTCACTATGCCATTCATAACAGTGAATAAGTATTCTGTGAAATATAGCCTAAGAGACCCACACGGTGCACACACTGTCACCTTTACACACGTGGGACAAGGAGTCTCCGGAGATCACATAAGTAAAATCCACTTGACTAGCATAATGACATCTAGATTACAAGCATCATCATATGAATCTCATTCATGTAAGGCAGCTCATGAGATTATTGTATTGTTGTAGGCTTGCAGCCGATACCACCTCGGCGCCAGATGACACGGCCGATGCGCCCCTAGGCAATGGTGCCTATTTCTGCCGTGAATCATCGCTGCGTTCCTAGGCTCTGAGGGCAGCGCCGCCACATTTTTTTGTTGTTGTTCGAAGGTCAGTTCAATCAGCAAGTACGCCGCCATCTTTGATCCAGATCTGTTCGGCTATGTTTTTCTTGGCCAACAACACTATCCATCTACAATTGAGTTCAGGGTTAACATCACACGGAAGCAGCGTTTGATTGAAGTTTCCGTCCAACAGCTCTGATATCAGATTGGGGCGTCTGATATAACATAATAACACACGGAAGGGTCTGATCGGAGTTGCTACATCACTGTTAACAGGCAGGCAAAACCATACGGGCCTGCTGGATCTTGCGCTGCCGGACGCGTAGTTCCTCATGCCACGCCGTGACTCGGCCAGGGCATGAGCATGATGCATAATCTGCATCAGTCAACTGGCCAAGAAATCAGAACAGAGAAATAGAGACAACCAGCGGCTCTAGGTCTTGACAATGTTTCTTGAGGCTCCCTTTTTCCACGCCGCCAAATGATGCCGTGGACTAAGGAGGTGGCTCTCATGTGTGTCGTGGTTGTTTGAGGTGATAATGCATCGATAAAGGTATCCAATTCAGGCTTGGTTTGAAGGTAGCGACAATGGTACAGCGGTTGGTGTTTTCTTCTTTAGTGAACTTAATTAGTCATCTAATGTGATAGTTCATTATTATTTAGTGTTCATAGATCTAATAGAGATAGAGCCAGAGTACTCATGTCAGTAAAATTGAATACCATGATTTATAGGTCTGTACGTTTTTAGTTTCTGTGCTGAGAAACCCTGTGCCTTATTGGCTTATTTGAACTTTGGAGCACTTCCATGAATTGTGGTGAGCAGTTAACCATATACGTCTTACTTGCAATGCACCCTTTGTTCACTAATCACTACTGCAGAAGACGCGGAGACCACGTTATATACTCAGCAATCGGCATAGGATTCGCGGATCAATGGCCGTCAGGGCATCGTGTGATATGCGTTCACATATATAGGGACCTGCTCGATCTTGCACTGCCGGACGAGAAGTTACTGATGCCAGACCGCGATCTGCATCAGTCAACCGGCCAGGAAATCAGGGTATATGTGCGTGCATGTGCATATTGATGTTGAGGTATGTTTTCATCTGATATGCACAATGTTATTTTCAACGTACATAGAAATTTTGATTGTGCAAGATAAACAGCTAGAGCCGTATTCTGTATGTATATATGCAGTTGAACTGCTGAACTACTGCCGTCAAAACCGTCCCATGCATGAATCCAAAGGGGACAAAAACTGAGTGAATATCAATTTAGACGATCAAATTCAGGTATAAATACTACTTTTCTTTGGGTATGTTTTCATTTGACTATTTTTCCAAGAGCACAAAATAGAAGTTCTGGTGCGATGCATTTTAGATCAATTGTGCTTTTAGGAAAAAAAAAAACATGCTTTTACGTGATTGCATGCTGGTCTTTGTGCAATGTGCTGCTCCATTCAGCCCCTATAATTTCGTTATTTGTTTTTTATTTACTTCAATATATTGAGGGATCAATACTCTTATGTATGAAACACAACATCTAAGCAAGGAGATTTAGTGATCTTCTTTAAAAAAAACTTTTGATTGATAGAGCAGCCATCACTGCCAATACATTATCTTACATCCCCTCTTGCAGATAAAACAAGACAAGCCAAGTTATGATGTAAACACGTTCCCTGCTAGCTATGAGGCAACACTCCTCTGCATGCGTGCAACCATACATTGTCATTGGTGATCCTTAGTGCTGCGTGGCTTTGATGCAGCTGCTGAAGCACCAGAGCAAACGAAGGATTCTGAACATGAAGGGATGAACAAGGGCGAGTGATTTCTTTATTTGGCAACTTATTTGATTTATTATTTCCTCACATGCCGACCGTGATTTGATTAAATTTTCTTCCAAGGTTTATAAACGGTTGGATTGGTTTTTCGGGCAGCATGCTCTCATAAGTCATAAATGTGACCATATTACTGAAAGGCCACGACAACGATACAACCAACTATTTTCCCATACTTTCTATTAACAGTATTTCTCCCTAAGCTTTCCTGTACTGATTGGATTCGGTCTCTTCGTAGGTTTATCACCATATTTGTCTACTTTTGGTTAGTTCTTCCTAAAAAATGATGGAAAGAAATCCGCGGGCGCTCAATAGTACCCCACCCCAATAAATGCGGGTTAGGATTTTCATATTCTTGCAAGATTTTCTCAGTTTACTTCATTTTAGTTAGTTGACAAACACGCAAGCAAATTATGTACAACATCGATATTGGTATTGATTTTCTAGAGAATTTTGAGCATGTATTTTTAATGATGAGCATTACTTTGAAGTTTTTCCTGATGTTCTTCCTTTACTAAAGTTGACAAGGAAAATACAATAACCTGTGTTCCGGTTAAACTTAAGTACAGGTAAGATCTACGCTGGTAATATTCCTAATTACATAATCCTTAATTTTGGTCTTTTAAATGGCAAACGTATATACATACACACTGGTGAGGCCGAGTTACAACAATTTATATACGATAGGTTATTGATTGGGATACAATTGGAGATATTTCATTGTCATGAGCATTCACAAGATATACATTCATGGATGTTAAAAGAAGAGGAAAGATGGAGATAACAAAAGAGCAAATAAGCACGGTTGTTTTGGCAAATTAGGAGAAAATTTTATCATGAGAATGGGAAACAACTTAGATAAGAGAGTGCGAAACAATTAGATATGAGCACGGTTGTTTTTGGCAAACCCGGACCAGTAAGATAGAGACTGAAATAAGGACAGTCTTGCCTCTTGATTGAGAAGATGTAAACTTCAAGGGAACCTTACCTCCGGGATAATCAACTATGTTTTCCAGCCTTTAACCTCTAGGCAACATCATTGTATATGTTGTATGTTCATCGAATGTATGTAGATTTTGTTGCTGGGTAGCCAATTATGTTAAATTTAATCGACCAAAAAACCAAAAATGTACACTTGGAACAAAAAAATCTTGATTATAAAGAAGCTAGGCGCGCAAATGCGTGGGCCACCAAGCTAGTTGTATTGAAGTACATAGGGAGAGAGATGAACCACATAGCTACCGGTACAGCCCCGAGCCTCGATGGAGAACTACTCCCTCCTCATGGGAGACAGCAGCGTTGATGAAGATGGCGGTGGTGTCGATGGAGGAGCCTTCCGGGGGCACTTCCCCGTCCCGGCGGCGTGCCGGAACAGAGAGTCCTGTCCCCCAGATCTTGGCTTCGCGATGGCGGCGGCTCTGGAAGGTTTCTCGTACCGTGGCTTTTCCGTGTCGAGGTTTTAGGTCGAGGGGCTTCTTATAGGCGAAGAGGCGGCGTCAGAGGGTCGAAGAGGCGGTGTCACCATAAGGCGGCGCGGCCAGGGCCTGGGCCGCGCCGGCCTACCTCCTGGGGCCCATGTGGCCCCCCTCTGGCGACTCTCGGGTGTTCTGGATGCTTCCGGGGATTCTAAGATGCTGGGCGTTGATTTCGTCCGATTCCGAGAATATTTCCTTACTAGGATTTCTGAAACCAAAAACAGCAGAAAACAGGAACTGGCCCCTCGGCATCTCGTCAATAGGTTAGTTCCGGAAAACGCATAAAAACGATATAAAGTATGCATAAAACATGTAGATATCATCAATAATGTGGCATGGAACATAAGAAATTATCGATACGTCGGAGACGTATCAGCATCCCCAAGCTTAGTTTCTGCTCGTCCCGAGCAGGTAAACGATAAAAAAGATAATTTCTGGAGTGACATGCCATCATAACCTTGATCATACTATTGTAAGCATATGTAATGAATGCAGCGATCAAAACAATGTAAATGACATGAGTAAACAAATGAATCATATAGCAAAGACTTCTCATGAATAGTACTTTCAAGACAAGCATCAATAAGTCTTGCATAAGAGTTAACTCATAAAGCAATAATTCAAAGTAAAGGTATTGAAGCAACACAAAGGAAGATGAAGTTTCAGCGGTTGCTTTCAACTTATAACATGTATATCTCATGGATAGTTGTCAATGTAAAGTAATATAACAAGTGCAATATGCAAGTATGTAGGAATCAATGCACAGTTCACACAAGTGTTTGCTTATTGAGGTGGAGAGAAATAGGTGAACTGACTCAACATAAAAGTAAAAGAAAGGCCCTTCGCAGAGGGAAGCATTGATTGCTATATTTGTGCTAGAGCTTTGGTTTTGAAAACATAAAAATAGCATAAAAGTAAAATTTTGAGAGGTGTTTTTTGTTGTCAACGAATGGTAGTGGGCACTCCAACCCCCTTGCCAGACAAACCTTCAAAGAGCGGCTCCCATTTTATTTTTATTTTTGTGTGGCACTCCTTCCAACCTTTCTTTCACAAACCATGGCTAACCGAATCCTTCGGGTGCCTGCCAACAATCTCATACCATGAAGGAGTGCCTTTTTTTATTTTAGTTTTATTATGATGACACTCCTCCCCACCTTTGCTTTCTCAAGTCATGGCTAACCGAATCCTTCGGGTGTCGTCCAATCAATCACATACCATGGGGGAGTGTCTATTTTTTTGTTAATTAATTTGGGACTGGGAATCCCATTGCCAGCTCTTTTTGCAAAATTATTGGATAAGCGGATGAAGCCACTAGTCCATTGGTGAAAGTTGCCCAACAAGATTGAAAGATAAACACCACATACTTCCTCATGAGCTATAAAACATTGACACAAATCAGAGGTAATAAATTTTGAATTGTTTAAAGGTAGCACTCAAGCAATTTACTTTGGAATGGTGGAGAAATACCATGTAGTAGGTAGGTATGGTGGACACAAATGGCATAGTGGTTGGCTCAAGGATTTTGGATGCACGAGAAGTATTCCCTCTCGATACAAGGTTTATGCTAGCAAGGTTATTTGAAACAAACACAAGGATGAACCGGTGCAGCAAAACTCACATAAAAGACATATTGTAAACATTATAAGACTCTACACCGTCTTCCCTGTTGTTCAAATTCAATACTAGAAATTATCTAGACCTTAGAGAGACCAATTATGCAAACCAAATTTTAGCAAGCTCTATGTATTTCTTCATTAATAGGTGCAAAGTATATGATGCAAGAGCTTAAACATGAGCACAACAATTGCCAAGTATCAAATTATCCAAGACATTTTAGAATTACTACATGTAGCATTTCCCGTTTCCAACCATATAACAATTAACGAAGCAGTTTCAACCTTCGCCATGAAAATTAAAAGCTAAGAACACATGTGTTCATATGAACCAGAGCGTCTCTCTCTCCCACACAAGCATTTATTCAAACAAAAGCAAAAACGAAAGCACAAAGACGCTCCAAGCAGAGTACATAAGATGTGGCTGAATAAAAATATAGTTTCAAGAGAAGGAACCTGATAATTTGTCGATGAAGAAGGGGATGCCTTGGGCATCCCCAAGCTTAGACGCTTGAGTCTTCTTGAAATATGCAGGGGTGAACCACCGGGGCATCCCCAAGCTTAGAGCTTTCACTCTTCTTGATCATAGTATATCATCCTCCTCTCTTGACCCTTGAAAACTTCCTACACACCAAACTCGAAACAAACTCATTAGAGGGTTAGTGCATAATCGAAAATTCACATGTTCAGAGGTGACACAATCATTCTTAACACTTCTGGACATTGCTCAAAGCTACTGGAAGTCAATGGAACAAAGAAATCCATCCAACATAGCAAAAGAAGCAATGCGAAATAAAAGGCAGAATCTGTCAAAACAGAACAGTCCGTAAAGACGAATTTTATTGAGGCACCAGACTTGCTCAAATGAAAATGCTCAAATTGAATGAAAGTTGCGTACATATCTGAGGATCACTCACGTAAATTGGCATAATTTTCTGAGTTACCTACAGAGAATTTGGCCCAGATTCGTGACAGCAAGAAATCTGTTTCTGCGCAGTAATCCAAATCTAGTATGAACCTTACTATCAATTACTTTACTTGGCACAACAATGCACAAAACTAAGATAAGGAGAGGTTGCTACAGTAGTAACAACTTCCAAGACACAGATATAAAACAAAGGTACTGTAGCAAAATAAACACATGGGTTATCTCCCAAGAAGTGCTTTCTTTATAGCCATTAAGATGGGCTCAACAGTTTTAATGATGCACTCGCAAGAAATAGTATTTGAAGCAAAAAGAGAGCATCAAGAGGCAAATTCAAAACAAATTTAAGCCTAACATGCTTCCTATGAAAAGGAATCTTGTAAATAAACAAGTTATGTAGGCATAATGCGACAGGCATAGGAAAACTAGACAAGCTCAACTTCAAAATTTTAAGCATGTAGAGAGGTGTTTTAGTAACATGAAAATTTCTACAACCATATTTTCCTCTCTCATAAAGATTTTCAGTAGCATCATGAGCAAACTCAACAATATAACTATCACATAAAGCATTCTTATCATGAGTCTCATGCATAAAATTATTACTCTCCACATAAGCATAATCAATTTTATTAGTTGTAGTGGGAGCAAATTCAACAAAGTAGCTATCATCAAATATAGGAGGCATATTGTAATCATAATCAAATTTATCCTCCATAACAGGTGGTAACAAAAGACTACTATCATTATAATCATCATAAATAGGAGGCAAAGTATCATCAAAGTAAATTTTCTCCTCAATGCTTGGGGGACTAAAAAGATCATGCTCATCAAAGCCAGCTTCCCCAAGCTTAGAATTTTCCATAGCATTAGCAACAATAGTGTTCAAAGCATTCATATTAATAACATTCCCATTAGCATGCATATAAAGTTCCATGGGTTTTTTAATTCTCTCTTCAAACACATCATGTCCTAATTCAAGATATAGTTCATAAAGATCTCTCATATTTTTATTGTTTTCCATTATGCCTAACTAGTGTAAACAAGAAACAAAAAGATGCAATTGCAAGATCTAAAGGAAATAGCTTCGAGCACAAACACAATGGCGCCAGAAAAGTACTGTTACCTGGAACCGAAGTATGAGTGCCTTTTACCTTTCCTCCCCGGCAACGGCGCCAGAAAAGTGCTTGATGTCTACGGGTGCTTCTATTCTTGTAGACAGTGTTGGGCCTCCAAGAGCAGAGGTTTGTTGAACAGCAGCAAGTTTCCCTTAAGTGGATCACCCAAGGTTTATCGAACTCAGGGAGGAAGAGGCCAAAGATATCCCTCTCATGCAACCCTGCAACCACAAAGCAAGAAGTCTCTTGTGTCCCCAACACACCTAATACACTTGTCAGATGTATAGGTGCACTAGTTCGGCGAAGAGATAGTGAAATACAGGTGGTGTGAATGTATATGAGCAGTAGTAACGGCACCAGAAAAGTGCTTGCTGGTGTGTGGTTGATGGTGGTAATATTGCGGGCAGTACAGATACAGTAAAACAGTAAACAAGCAGCGATGATTGCAGTATTTAGGAACAAGGCCTAGGGATCATACTTTCACTAGTGGACACTCTCAACATTGATCACATAACAGAATAAATAAATAGATGCTACACTCTACACCCTCTTGTTGGATGATGAACACCACTAACTGTGTAGGATTACACGAACCCTCAATGCCGGAGTTAACAAGCTCCACAATATTCGATGTTCATATTTAAATAACCTTAGAGTGCATGACAGATCAACATAACCAAACCAAGTACTAACATAGCATGCACACTGTCACCTTCACGCTACGAAAGGAGGCATAGATCACATCAATACCATCATAGCAATAGTTAACTTCATAATCTACAAGAGATCACAATCATAGCCTACGCCAAGTACTACACGATGCACACACTGTCACCATTACACCGTGCAGGAGGAATAAACTACTTTAATAACATCACTAGAGTAGCACATAGATGAATTGTGATACAAAACACATTGCAATCATAAAGAGATATAAATAAGCACTTCACTATGCCATTCATAACAGTGAATAAGTATTCTGTGAAATATAGCCTAAGAGACCCACACGGTGCACACACTGTCACCTTTACACACGTGGGACAAGGAGTCTCCGGAGATCACATAAGTTAAATCCACTTGACTAGCATAATGACATCTAGATTACAAGCATCATCATATGAATCTCAATCATGTAAGGCAGCTCATGAGATTATTGTATTGAAGTACATAGGGAGAGAGATGAACCACATAGCTACCGGTACAGCCCCGAGCCTCGATGGAGAACTACTCCCTCCTCATGGGACACAGCAGCGTTGATGAAGATGGCGGTGGTGTCGATGGAGGAGCCTTCCGGGGGCACTTCCCCGTCCCGGCGGCGTGCCGGAACAGAGAGTCCTGTCCCCCAGATCTTGGCTTCGCGATGGCGGCGGCTCTGGAAGGTTTCTCGTACCGTGGCTTTTTCGTGTCGAGGTTTTAGGTCGAGGGGCTTCTTATAGGCGAAGAGGCGGCGTCAGAGGGTCGAAGAGGCGGTGTCACCATAAGGCGGCGCGGCCAGGGCCTGGGCCGCGCCGGCCTACCTCCTGGGGCCCATGTGGCCCCCCTCTGGCGACTCTCGGGTGTTCTGGATGCTTCCGGGGATTCTAAGATGCTGGGCGTTGATTTTGTCCGATTCCGAGAATATTTCCTTACTAGGATTTCTGAAACCAAAAACAGCAGAAAATAGGAACTAGCCCCTCGGCATCTCGTCAATAGGTTAGTTCCGGAAAACGCATAAAAACGATATAAAGTATGCATAAAACATGTAGATATCATCAATAATGTGGCATGGAACATAAGAAATTATCGATACGTCGGAGACGTATCAACTACCATATATTGTATACCAACTGTGATCTACTCATCTATTGTTTAGAGACTTAATTGTGCACTACTTGTTTGGGATTAGCTGACTAACTTTACTTTATGTTGGTAAGTTAGGTAAGAAATGTTGACTCAAGTGTGTCAGGATTATTCTCAAGTGAATATCCATCTCAAGTCATAAGAAGTATTTGGTTTACCTAGGACAACTTCCTATAGACACTATCAATCCTATAGGTCTCCTTTAAAGGGTTTTAATCCTAGGGTCAAAGCATTCGCTCTGATACCAACTGTGGTGACCCGGCATACCAGTGCATTGTGTAGTATGCAAGTCTGATATAACACCAATGTAACACAGTTCCACGGGTATTATATCGCTCAGAGTGGTACAACAGAAACATATGCGGGTCCAAGGCATGTCTATAGAATTACAACATCGACTCTGTTACATAAGATCATCACAGCCTCCTACTTTACAATGAGGTAAAACTGCAAATAAACTCCAGAAGAACGACTCGTAGTCTAGTCTTATCACGAACTCTATTTGTAGAGTATTTCACTAACTACAGAGGCTAAGAATAGACTCTAGCTAAATAGGAGCTAGGTTTAGGAAGCTAGTTCCCTTCTATGGCTAAACTAGGTTTTCTCCTTGTTGGATGTGGTATCTGACTCCGCTGACAGGATCCTGTCTCGTGAAGTAGTTGTTGGCTCCTTGGCCTTCGAGTTGCACTGTAGATCCTCCTTCGAGGCCTCCATATCTAAGCAGGGGATTTAAGAGTGGGATGAGTACGAGCGTACTCAACAAGTTCATTATAGGAAAGAGGTGTTTAATGCACTAGCTACGACATTAGACCAGAAAATCTAATACCAATGCAGGTTTTCATAATCATTTCTTCAAAAGGTTGCTTTTATTCAGAAGAACTATGTCCGTCAGCCTTCACCGGTTTACTAGAACTTCATGGAGCTCCTTTCCGGCCGCGTTCGCAGTTCCATATCCTGGAACAAGGAGTGACAGGTCACGATTCATTACACTCTGCAGAGGTGTGTTGCTTTACCCATAAGAGATCTTAACCTTGGTGCCAACCGAGTCTATAGTTCTCGTCCACACTTCCTTTGGTGTGAGGCCCGGTATAAGGTCATAGCCAATCATATTCCTCCGCTACCTCATACACCCACCCGTTGTTGCAAACTCCGACCCTGGGTCCTCGCCGGTGCTCTTATACCACTTAAGGACGGCCCCCGACCACGACAACAGTTCAGGTCTCTACCATGAACTCCTTCGCCGGCAGCTGCAACCCATCATAGACCGCAATAACCGTGGGGACTTCATCGGGACCCCCACCCTACCACTTGTCCTCTCTTGGATCAAGGGTACCACTTGTCCTCTCTTGGATCAAGGGTCTACGGTAAAGCGCATCCGTTGATGTACAAGAGGTGGAAATACAATTGACTATTCCGTCCCACTCCAGATCTTATGGTTAACACGGGTATTATGGCACAAGAATCACTGGACGACATTTGTTGTTTAATCCTAGATGGATATAAACCCTTGCAATGGAACCTCCACCATATCAACACAATCCATGGTTCCATTGCCCACCACATAGTCATATTCATAGTTATGAAAATAGTGGTTTTGGTTTTTATGCAATAGTGATAATCATAGTACTTTGCAAGTAATTTGATAAAGATACTCAAATGACATGAGCAAGTGATGAACTTGCCTTTCTTGACTGCAAGATTATGCAGACAAGGTCTTCGATACGCAATAACTCCAAATTCTGAAATAGCATCATCGTTTGGTAAGGACGATGTTTAAAAGATTGGCAAGGATGCAATAATGCATAAGTATGAGATGCAATCGCTCTAAGCGTGACCTAACCCCGATGATATAGGATTAGTGAGTGGTAATGATTAGTTCAGGGTGTGTTGCATTTTTAGAGTGATTCACAAACAAGGTTCTTTATTCAGAGTTGTGTTGTTTTTAGAATCATAGGCAGGTGGTAAAATGCATAGTAACAATCATACACACCCAGGAATAGTAGTTGTATAATAAATAAAGAGCAGTTGTCAATTTTAAGTCCTATAATGCATGGTTGATGATTACTTATTATATAATTCAGAAGAATAACTTTTGAAGAACATGTTCTTTAATGAAGAACAAGTATAATAATTAGGTTTGTGGGTTCTAGGGTTTAACTATGGTTTTCATCTGGTTTCTAGGGTCAGTATTAGATGGATCCCAACCATGTTGGTTTCATCAATAGCTAGAGCTTGTGGGTTTGAGTTGAGCCTAAGCATCTTGAGCAATTTATTATAATTAATTGTTATCAAGGTTGGTATACCTTACTGGTGATAGCTGGTTATTGGCTATAGGTCCTATTAGGCAGAATTGACGATGATTCCTTATTTTCTTCAAAAGAATAACTTTTGAAGAACATACTTCTTAAGTAATAAGAAGTATTACAGTTAAGGTTGAGGTTGCCCAGGGTTTACATTTGAATTCACTAAGTAATGACTGGTTGGTTCCTAAATAGGATGATTCATAATTATCTAATACTAGTAGGGTTTAGTGGAACAGGTTTATGTAGTGCAAAAATAGTAGATATGGTTGCTATTAGGGTTCATTACCCTGGTGTGATACTAAATATGGTTAGATAAAGGTGATGGATTTGGTAATAGGAACTAGGGTTTACACTTGGTTGAACTTACTTGATTAACTGGATTATATTTAGTACTAGTTGAATGCCCGTGCGTTGCTACGGGCCATTAATTTTGTTTTGCCGTCTAGGGAGCACATCCATAGTTTTGGCCTAACAAAATTTAAAAAATTTACTTTAATAAATATTACACAAACATTTGTTGTCTTCAAAATTAAGCATTTGAAAAATAAGATTTAAATCTTTTGAAGTGCTAACGAAGAATAAATAAAATCATGGAAATTTAACAAAATCATGTAGTCCATGTCGTGCTCACATGCTATTGTCCAAAAACCACTCTGATCCGGGCAGCAACGCCGTGTCGGCGTTGTTTTCCTTTAAAAAGGTGTTGCTTGGTACGTGCGCTTCAGATTGCTTGGTGCTTGGTGGGTCGAAGACGGAGTGTACATAGGTTAAGGTTCATCATCGTTTCATCACTTCGTCGTTACTGTCCTTTTTTTCCTGTTAGGTATGTATGTGTTGTTGCCCCAGCATTTTCTTAGTTTTGGACTCTTGTGTCATTATAGTTGCTATATTAATATATAGCCGGGCGAAAGCATGCTTCCATATTAGTTTCACACATTTTCTCCCGTTTAATGCGTGGTACTACGGATAGAAAACAAAACAAAAAATAGGCACGAGCAGAGCAATAATGCTAGACTTACGGAGTGTTTTCTTACGGGAAAGTGTTACGGGCCGACGTGGAGTCACTCAAATGGTCCAAAACAAATCAGGTGCAGTGATTTTCAGATCGTGAGGACCTAGCTTCAGCCCACTTAATCCCGTAAGGTTGATCCAGTAGGTGGACCCCATAGGTGTAGCAAAGAGATAGGGAGACATGCGTTGACTCATTTTGTTCCGCTCACTCATCTTTCTTTCTCATTTCTTCTCCCTGGCTTCGACTCGTTGATACGTCTCCGACGTATCGATAATTTCTTATGTTCCATGCCACATTATTGATGTTATCTACATGTTTTATGCACACTTTATGTCATATTCGTGCATTTTCTGGAACTAACCTATTAACAAGATGCCGAAGTGCCAGTTGCTGTTTTCTGCTGTTTTTGGTTTCAGAAATCCTAGTAAGGAAATATTCTCGGAATTGGACGAAATCAAAGCCCAGGGCCCTATTTTTCCACGAAGCTTCCAGAAGTCCGAAGGAGAGACGAAGAGGGGCCACGAGGGGGCCAAACCCTAGGGCGGCGCGGCCCCACCCCTGGCCGCGCCGGCCTATGGTGTGGGTCCCCCGTGCCGCCTCTTGACTTGCCCTTCCGCCTACAAATAGCCTCCGTGACGAAACCCCTGCATCGAGAGCCACGATACGGAAAACCTTCCAGAGACGCCGCCAACGCCGATCCCATCTCGGGGGATCCAGGAGATCGCCTCCGGCACCCTGCCGGAGAGGGGATTCATCTCCCGGAGGACTCTACGCCGCCATGGTCGCCTCCGGTGTGATGTGTGAGTAGTCTACCCCTGGACCATGGGTCCATAGCAGTAGCTAGATGGTTGTCTTCTCCCCATTGTGCTATCATTGTCGGATCTTGTGAGCTGCCTAACATGATCAAGATCATCTATCTGTAATTCTATATGTTGCGTTTGTTGGGATCCGATGAATAGAGAATACTTGTTATGTTGATTATCAAAGTTATATCTACGTGTTATTTATGATCTTGCATGCTTTCCGTTACTAGTAGATGCTCTGGCCAAGTAGATGCTTGTAACTCCAAGAGGGAGTACTTATGCTCGATAGTGGGTTCATGCCTCGCATTGACACTGGACAGTGACAGAAAGTTCTAAGGTTGTGTTGTGCTGTTGCCACTAGGGATAAAACATTGATGCTATGTCTAAGGATGTAGTTGTTGATTACATTACGCACCATACTTAATGCAATTGTCTGTTGCTTTGCAACTTAATACTGGAGGGGGTTCGGATGATAACCTCAAGGTGGACTTTTTAGGCATAGATGCAGTTGGATGGCGGTCTATGTACTTTGTCGTAATGCCCAATTAAATCTCACTATACTCATCATGATATGTATGTGCATGGTCATGCTCTCTTTATTTGTCAATTGCCCAACTGTAATTTGTTCACCCAACATGCTGCTTGTCTTATAGGAGAGACACCTCTAGTGAACTGTGGACCCCGGTCCAATTCTCTTTACTGAAATACAATCTACTGCAATACTTGTTCTACTGTTTTCTGCAAACAATCATCTTCCACACAATACGGTTAATCCTTTGTTACAGCAAGCCGGTGAGATTGACAACCTCACTGTTTCGTTGGGGCAAAGTACTTTGGTTGTGTTGTGCAGGTTCCACGTTGGCGCCGGAATCCCTGGTGTTGCGCCGCACTACATCCCGCCGCCATCAACCTTCAACGTGCTTCTTGGCTCCTCCTGGTTCGATAAACCTTGGTTTCTTTCTGAGGGAAAACTTGCTGCTGTGCGCATCATACCTTCCTCTTGGGGTTCCCAACGAACGTGTGAGTTACACGCCATCAAGCATATTTTCTGGCGCCGTTGCCGGGGAGATCAAGACACGCTGCAAGGGGAGTCTCCACTTCTCAATCTCTTTACTTTGTTTTTGTCTTGCTTAGTTTTATTTACTACTTTGTTTGCTGCACTAAATCAAAATACAAAAAAATTAGTTGCTAGTTTTACTTTATTTGCTATCTTGTTTGCTATATCAAAAACACAAAAAAATTAGTTTACTTGCATTTACTTTATCTAGTTTGCTTTATTTATTGTCTTGCACTCTATATTAAAAATACAAAAAAAATTAGTTACTTTTGTTACCATGTCTAGCTCTGAACCTGTTACTTCTTCGTCCGAAGAATTAGTCTTCACTTTTAAACAAGGGGATGAGGAGAGTTTTAAGGATGCTTGGTCTAGAATTTTTACTTCTTATCGTAAAACTGAACCTCAAATGACTCTAAGTTTGCTCCTTAGTAATTTTTATTTTGGTCTTATGGTTCGCTATAGATATGCTTTGGATACTTTAGTGGGAGGAGATTTCCTTCATTGCAATGGGGATCAAGCTTTTAATGCCATAAAGAAGTTGGTTGCATCACATGATTCAGCTAATAACTTTGATTCAAATTTCCCTCACTAGCATATATAGTAGATTAAATAATCTCGAGATAAGTACATCTCGCTTGAATGATAACTATTGCCACATTCGTAATCGTCTTGAACAAGTTTTAGTGAACTCTAAACTCTCATTGTGGGATCCTGCTGTTAAAATTGTTATCGGTGATCGAACTCTCCATGCCTACTGTGATATTATGTATGAATTTTGCCTTATGCCTGAAAGTATTTATAAATCTTTGAAACTTTGGGGAGTTGATGAAGGAGGAGAAGAAATAACTCTCATAGATAACTCTACTATAATTCCTAAAGGAATAGCCGCAGGTGTGCATACAACCATTCTTGGAAGGACAATATCCATTGATTATCTTGTCATTGAAACAGGAAAACTCACACTCGGAAGATCCCTGCTGAAACTATTGGGAGCAGTCATTGATGTTGGAGAAGGCACTCTGAAATTCACCTCTATACCGGGGGGAAATCATATATTTCCTAAACCCAAGGGAAAGAAAAACAATAAGAAAGGTAAGGGTAAAGCCCAAGGTAAGGTTGACACACCATCTCTTGATAATACTTGATACACACTTTCTGCGCCTAGCTGAAAGGCGTTAAAGAAAAGCGCTTATGGGAGACAACCCATGTTTTTACCTACAGTACTTTGTTTTTATTTTGTGTCTTGGAAGTTGTTTACTATTGTAGCAACCTCTCCTTATCTTAGTTTTGTGTTTTGTTGTGCCAAGTTAAGCCGTTGATAGAAAAGTAAGTACTAGATTTGGATTACTGCACAGTTCCAGATTTCTTTGCTGTCACGAATCTGGGTCCACCTCCCTGTAGGTAGCTCAGAAAATTAAGCCAATTTACGTGCATGATCCTCAGATATGTATGCAACTTTCATTCAATTTGAGCATTTTCATTTGAGCAAGTTTGGTGCCATTTTAAAATTCGTCAATACGAACTGTTCTGTTTTGACAGATTCTGCCTTTTATTTCGCATTGCCTCTTTTGCTATGTTGGATGAATTTCTTTGATCCACTAATGTCCAGTAGCATTATGCAATGTCCAGAAGTGTTAAGAATGATTGTGTCACCTCTGAATATGTCAATTTATATTGTGCACTAACCCTCTAATGAGTTGTTTCGAGTTTGGTGTGGAGGAAGTTTTCAAGGATCAAGAGAGGAGTATGATGCAACATGATCAAGGAGAGTGAAAGCTCTAAGCTTGGGGATGCCCCGGTGGTTCACCCCTGCATATATCAAGAAGACTCAAGCGTCTAAGCTTGGGGATGCCCAAGGCATCCCCTTCTTCATCGACAACATTATCAGGTTCCTCCCCTGAAACTATATTTTTATTCCATCACATCTTATGTGCTTTTTCTTGGAGCGTCGGTTTGTTTTTGTTTATGTTTTGTTTGAATAAAATGGATCCTAGCATTCACTTTATGGGAGAGAGACACGCTCCGCTGTAGCATATGGACAAGTATGTCCTTGGTTTCTACTCATAGTATTCATGGCGAAGTTTCTCCTTCGTTAAATTGTTATATGGTTGGAATTGGAAAATGATACATGTAGTAATTGCTATTAATGTCTTGGGTAATGTGATACTTGGCAATTGTTGTGCTCATGATTAAGCTCTTGCATCATATGCTTTGCACCCATTAATGAAGAAATACATAGAGCATGCTAAAATTTGGTTTGCATATTTGGTTTCTCTAAGGTCTAGATAATTTCTAGTATTGAGTTTGAACAACAAGGAAGACGGTGTAGAGTCTTATAATGTTTTCAATATGTCTTTTATGTGAGTTTTGCTGCACCGGTTCATCCTTGTGTTTGTTTCAAATAAGCCTTGCTAGCCTAAACCTTGTATCGAGAGGGAATACTTCTCATGCATCCAAAATACTTGAGCCAACCACTATGCCATTTGTGTCCACCATACCTACCTACTACATGGTATTTTTTTGCCATTCCAAAGTAAATTGCTTGAGTGCTACCTTTAAAATTCCATCATTCACCTTTGCAATATATAGCTCATGGGACAAATAGCTTAAAAACTATTGTGGTATTGAATATGTAATTATGCACTTTATCTCTTATTAAGTTGCTTGTTGTGCGATAACCATGTTCACTGGGGACGCCATCAACTATTCATTGTTGAATTTCATGTGAGTTGCTATGCATGTCCGTCTTGTCTGAAGTAAGAGAGATCTACCACCTTATGGTTAAGCATGCACATGTTAGAGAAGAACATTGGGCCGCTAACTAAAGCCATGATCCATGGTGGAAGTTTCAGTTTTGGACATATATCCTCAATCTCAAATGAGAAAATTATTAATTGTTGTTACATGCTTATGCATAAAAGAGGAGTCCATTATCTGTTGTCTATGTTGTCCCGGTATGGATGTCTAAGTTGAAGAATAATCAATAGCGAGAAATCCAATGCGAGCTTTCTCCTTAGACCTTTGTACAGGCGGCATAGAGGTACCCCTTTGTGACACTTGGTTAAAACAGTGCATTGTGATGATCCGGTAGTCCAAGCTAATTAGGACAAGGTGCGGGCACTATTAGTACACTATGCATGAGGCTTGCAACTTATAAGATATAATTTACATGATGCATATGCTTTATTACTACCGTTGACAAAATTGTTTCATGTTTTCAAAATCAAAGCTCTAGCACAAATATAGCAATCGATGCTTTTCCTCTATGGAGGACCATTCTTTTACTTTCAATGTTGAGTCAGTTCACCTATTTCTCTCCACCTCAAGAAGCAAACACTTGTGTGAACTATGCATTGATTCCTACATACTTGCTTATTGCACTTATTATATTACTCTATGTTGACAATATCCATGAGATATACATGTTACAAGTTGAAAGCAACCGCTGAAACTTAATCTTCTTTTGTGTTGCTTCAATGCCTTTACTTTGAATTATTGCTTTATGAGTTAACTCTTATGCAAGACTTATTGATGCTTGTCTTGAAGTGCTATTCATGAAAAGTCTTTGCTTTATGATTCACTTGTTTACTCATGTCATATACATTGTTTTGATCGCTGCATTCACTACATATGCTTTACAAATAGTATGATCAAGATTATGATGGCATGTCACTCCAGAAATTATCTGTGTTATCGTTTTACCTGCTCGGGACGAGCAGAACTAAGCTTGGGGATGCTGATACGTCTCCGACGTATCGATAATTTCTTATGTTCCATGCCACATTATTGATGTTATCTACATGTTTTATGCACACTTTATGTCATATTCGTGCATTTTCTGGAACTAACCTATTAACAAGATGCCGAAGTGCCAGTTGCTGTTTTCTGCTGTTTTTGGTTTCAGAAATCCTAGTAAGGAAATATTCTCGGAATTGGACGAAATCAAAGCCCAGGGGCCTATTTTTCCACGAAGCTTCCAGAAGTCCGAAGGAGAGACGAAGAGGGGCCACGAGGGGGCCAAACCCTAGGGCGGCGCGGCCCCACCCCTGGCCGCGCCGGCCTATGGTGTGGGTCCCCCGTGCCGCCTCTTGACTTGCCCTTCCGCCTACAAATAGCCTCCGTGACGAAACCCCCAGTACCGAGAGCCACGATACGGAAAACCTTCCAGAGACGCCGCCAACGCCGATCCCATCTCGGGGGATCCAGGAGATCGCCTCCGGCACCCTGCCGGAGAGGGGACTCATCTCCGGAGGACTACTGCGCCGCCATGGTCGCCTCCGTGTGATGTGTGAGTAGTCTACCCCTGGACCATGGGTCCATAGCAGTAGCTAGATGGTTGTCTTCTCCCCATTGTGCTATCATTGTCGGATCTTGTGAGCTGCCTAACATGATCAAGATCATCTATCTGTAATTCTATATGTTGCGTTTGTTGGGATCCGATGAATAGAGAATACTTGTTATGTTGATTATCAAAGTTATATCTACGTGTTATTTATGATCTTGCATGCTTTCCGTTACTAGTAGATGCTCTGGCCAAGTAGATGCTTGTAACTCCAAGAGGGAGTACTTATGCTCGATAGTGGGTTCATGCCTGCATTGACACCGGGACACGATGAAAGTTCTAAGGTTGTGTTGTGCTGTTGCCACTAGGGATAAAACATTGATGCTATGTCTAAGGATGTAGTTGTTGATTACATTACGCACCATACTTAATGCAATTGTCTGTTGCTTTGCAACTTAATACTGGAGGGGGTTCGGATGATAACCTGAAGGTGGACTTTTTAGGCATAGATGCAGTTGGATGGCGGTCTATGTACTTTGTCGTAATGCCCAATTAAATCTCACTATACTCATCATGATATGTATGTGCATGGTCATGCTCTCTTTATTTGTCAATTGCCCAACTGTAATTTGTTCACCCAACATGCTGCTTGTCTTATGGGAGAGACACCTCTAGTGAACTGTGGACCCCGATCCAATTCTCTTTACTGAAATACAATCTACTGCAATACTTGTTCTACTGTTTTCTGCAAACAATCATCTTCCACACAATACGGTTAATCCTTTGTTACAGCAAGCCGGTGAGATTGACAACCTCACTGTTTCGTTGAGGCAAAGTACTTTCGTTGTGTTGTGCAGGTTCCACGTTGGCGCCGGAAGCCCTGGTGTTGCGCCGCACTACATCCCGCCGCCATCAACCTTCAACGTGCTTCTTGGCTCCTCCTGGTTCGATAAACCTTGGTTTCTTTCTGAGGGAAAACTTGCTGCTGTGCGCATCATACCTTCCTCTTGGGGTTCCCAACGAACGTGTGAGTTACACGCCATCACTCGTCCCCAACCTACTTCTCCGACGGGCCACGGCCGCGCTCGCCGTATTCTCTTCCCAGCCAACATGGACTTGCCCCGACGCCTAATCTTCAGCGCTCCCGATCCCTCGCCATCAGGCTCTGCTCTTCTCCCGCGCTCGCTGATCCGGTGGGGACAAGGTCCACCGCTCCCCCCACAATCCTCGACGCCGTCAAATACTCCGCCTTGATCTCCCCCAACATGCAAGGTCTTCTACGTCGCCAAATATGCCCGCGCGTTGCGGCAAAAAGAAATCTATATATATATATATATATATATATATATATATATACCAGCACTATTCTGCAACCGGTTGCAGAATAATATTCTGAGCACCGACTTGTACTTCCCTGGACACAAGGTTGTACTTCCCGGATAACAGGGTTCAACTTTCTGTCGAACTTACCTGAACTTCCCGTTTTCTTCAGAGGTACTGATTATACCACAAGTTTCTCAACTATTTGTCGGAACTATGCAAATGATATACCGTTGGATAGATAATGAAAAACCGCAACTTTTTCATGTTCACAATTTTCGCAGATTATGTACGGTTTAAATTTAATTTTGAAAATACGAAAACGCTTCTATATGGCCAGAAAACGAACTTTTAGTTTGATTTTCGAATCACTTATCGAAACTGTACAAATGATATACCGTTGGAAAGATAATGAAATTGTCCAACTTTTTCATGTTTTAAGTTTTTTCAAAATCCTCACGGTTTTTGAACAATTTTGAAAATACCGAAATTCGGACGTACTTAAAAACGAGCGGACAGTAATTTGGATGAATTTTTTCAACCGTTTGTCGGAACGATGCAAATGATATGGCATTGGAAAGCTATGGACTAGGCGCAACTTTCTTATTCCAATTGTTTTCTCTAATTCCTTACAGTTTAAGAGAATAACTCGATTTACTGTCCGCCCGTTTTATGGGATGGGCACCGAATAATTCTCCCCGCGATTTCCATACCGTGTATTTAAACAATGCAAATGATATACTGTTGGAAAGGTATCAAAATGGCACATCTTTTTTCTATCTACCATTTTTGCCAAATCCAAGCGGTTTAAAAGTAATTTTAGAAGTTTTGAAATCATGTTTCCGGTATATTTTGTGGGATAACAATTTGAATTTAATAGATTAGATCCATTTATTTGTTGTGAAATGTTGTAGGTAATGAAATTAGACATATACTCTACCATATAAAGCTTTTGGTGACAATGATTGAAGTGGTTGGTGATCAAATCGATGAGATTTGAACAATAGATTTCCGCCCCGTAAAAACAGAGCATTGAACTTCCCTCGACACGAACTTGCACTTCTAGGGAAATGCGGTTGTACTTCTCGGCACTGTTTCACGAAAGTGTCCATTAAAATGACTATAAGTTTCTCATACGGTGTCCGTTTGAGGTCCATCGCCACACAAAATGCTCAGCACAACCACGCGCATCTGAACTTCCCACGACATGTCCTTGTACTGCTTGACCTTCGTGGTTGTACTTCCTGGAAATATTTTGATACTAGTGTGTTTTACAAAAACTAGCATGTGTGCTTCGAAATGATAATGTTAGATTGTCCCTATATTCTATTTTAAGATATTCTTCACTTCCCGGATCTTAATATTTTGAACTTCACAATGTTGCTATGTGAACTTATGTGGGGGTACTTTATTTATGTAATTACCGCTTGTACTTACTATTGTCTCAGCCTGTACTTCTCAGAATCACTGCTCGTACTTCCTTGCAGATAACGAGATTATTTTGTTATTTCTACATTTGGACTTTGTCGGATTTCTTATACTTCCTATATTAAGTGGGTGTATTGCTCGTGTCGAATGGTTCTACTTCTCATTGTCAAGTATATGAACTTCTTTACGGGTGATGGGATTATTATTGTTTTTTCCTATGTGAACTTAGGTGGGAGTATTTTATTTGAACACTTTTAATTTATGTAATTACAGCTTGTACTTCCTGTTGTCTCCGCCTGTACTTCTCGGAATCAATGCACGTACTTCCTCGTATATGACGGGATTATTTTGTTTTTTCTACATTTGGACTTTGTCGGGTTTCTTGTACTTTCTATATTAAGTAGGTGTGCTGCTCGTGCCGAATGGTTGTGCTTCTCGTTGTCAAGTATATGAACTTCCTCGCGGGTGATGGATTATTTTTGTTTTTTGTACATTTGGATTTTGTCGGTTTTCTTGTACTTCATACATTAAGCGGGTGTACTGCTAGTGTCGAATGGTTGTTCTTCTCATCGTCAATCATTTGAACTTGTTGGATAAAAGGTTTCAAGGTTGTTTGATGTGTACTGCTCAGATCTAAATGGTTGTACTGCCGATGCTAAAATGGTTGTACTGCCGACTGTACTGCTTGGGTCTTAACGATTGTACTGCCAAGGCAATAACGATTGTATTGTCGATACTATAATGAATGTACTAACGGGTCTTAACGATGTGTAATGCTCAGTTATTGCCGCAATGAATGATTGTACTTCTTTGTGACAACTAGTCGTACTTCTTTGACTGGAATGTTGTAATTATCGGAACGACTTTTGTGTATGTTATAAAATTATTTTTTGATTATCTCGATAGAAGATGTACTTCTTTAAACAATTTTTTCTTCAAACTAATCAATTACACTTACTGGTGCAACAACAGGATAAGGGCTAGAAGCAGTGTGGGATTAATATCTCCATGATATAGAATCAGATACAAAGAGTGGCGGGATGTGTACTTACTGGTAGCATGTTGGGGCCTCACATGCTCACAGCGTTTGGAAAAGCACTTTTGCGGCGGGATGTGTACTTGTCGATGCAAAGGTTTGTACTATTTGATGTTCTAAGTGTACTACCCTTTTATCTGAAACTTATCGGTTTATTTGCTTAATAAATCAAATTAGATTGTCAATAAAATGGTCTGATGATAGTAAAATTAATTCGCCAAAAAAGATTACTAGTGGGCCAAGCCAAAACAATGATCTTTTGCACCACATATCTAGGATCTCTCCTCAGGGAGTCTTCGTGTATCCTCTCTATCTATGTTCTGCTTTTCTCTTGTGCTACCAAATGCAAGTTGACATTTGAATGAACCATAAGTTTCAAACTGACATTTAGTCTTGTACAATAATTAGCGTCGTTGCTCAAGCTCACTACTGGAGTGTGCACAATTTAATTTTGTTGTTGTGTGTGTGGTTTTGTACACATTTTTTATCAGTGAATTATCTAAATCCTTTTCATCTACTTTCCATTGTCGAACGTGTACACCCTAAATATTAGCAGGTTGCAATGCCCAGCAACCTTTGATGATTTTCCACATTTTCTGCGAGTTAATTCCTATAACAATTTCTATGTACTGCCCATTATGTATATGTTCACTACCCGGATATAATAAGTGGGTACTGCTCAAAAAACGAGGTCAGTACATGTACACAAAGCAACAAACAGGTAGAATGCACAGAATTATAATTCAAATGAAAAAAAATTAATTCCTTTGGAGTTTGTAAAAGCCTGAATCAAATCAGAACTGGGGGGGGGGGGGGGGGTATTTTGCCACAAGAAAACAATCACCAGGAACAGAGACTAGCAGCAGCATACACAACTGAGACAGTGTAGCAGCAACAAACTCGGCACGGTCCATGAATACGCGCCTGGCACCACAACAACCAACGAGAGAAACTGAACAAGTGACCGCCCGGACGTAGTAATCTTTGCGGAAACTCGGCACGGTCCATGCATATGCGCTAACAACCAGTTTCTCGTCTCTATCCTTGGCAACAACATCAGCAGGAGTCGTATGCTCCCATTGTTGTACCTAAGCAATTTCCATCAAACGTGCCCGCTGGTCAAACTAGCTACTTCATCGGGCAGACTGCCTGGTCTTATAATCACCGGATAGTTCTCCCCTACATACACACAAGGGGACGCAAAGAAATGAGCACAGCATGATTTAGTTTCAGGCTCGAAAGAACTTGCCGGATTGGGATCACATGCAGAGTACTGACTTCTCTGTTGAGTGCTTCATATAGCTGCCTTAAGGCCGAATCCCTGCAATCATTAGGAGTTTTCACTGAGCGCCGTACCAATACATAACGAACTAAAAAAATTAAGAACTACCAATGCAAGAGGTAGATAAATAGCCGGCCAGCCATGCATGAAGCATACCATGTGCTGTTGTAGGCAGTATTGGGGGCACCAAAAGATTTTTTTAGCCGCGATCTCATGGCAAACTTTTGCAATCACAAACTAAAATCAATAAGAGAAAGAGAGATGCAGAGTGCCTGTCTAATGGACATATCAAACCGGTTCTCCGATACCATGTACTTAACCTGAAAATGTGCCTGTGCTGCCGACGGAGGATGACTTGTACTTCTCGCCAAATGTATTCATTTTGTACGAAGTTTCAACATCAACACGGATAGAATCTACCAAGACAGCAGGTCATAGTCAATTGCAACTACACTGTAAGATTTAACAATTTATGGGACAAATGTAACTAGCTCTATGCAAGCACAAGGACACACGTGTTCAGAAGAAACTCACACGCACAAGCAAATATAATCACATGATGCAGCAACTACATGGTCGTTGGAAATAAACATTCACCCGAACTCACTGCCTCCTTTTTGGGGTCTATATAATTACGCTCTACAATCACACATGTACTGCCCTTGATAATGTACTTGCACTGCCAACAGGAATGCACCTGTACTGCCCTATTTTTTCATTCATACAGAGATTGTTAGGAGAAATAGGACATCAACTTCAGATTATTATCAGAAAAATGCTAGGTGCTGGCTGAGACGGACGATTACGAGAACAAGCCTTCATATAGGGAAGAGTTTCAGAGGAAGCCGGGCCAGTTCGGTGAAAGGAGCATGGTGGACTCGTAACTGCTGGGGGGAGGCGCAGTTGAAATCCAGGCTATGCATGGCAGACTGCTCGGAGCCGCATAGTGAAGTGCGGCCAAATAGACTAGGCAGGACAATTACTTAGAGCAGGGCAGTGCAATTCATCGGGACAAAGAAGCGCGAACGAAATTGAGACTGAAATTCCCTAGCCATCTCCCCATCCACGCAAATGAGATAATAGAAAAGGAAGCCACAGTTCAGATAATAATCGTTTCTTCGCGCGCATGCGTCCATGGCCAGAGCTTTGCCAAGGAAGCCATCTTACACGGCCATCCTAACAGCTGGGTGAGGGTGCAATGGTGTTGGACAGGGGGAGATCGCCGTGGCTATGCCCACGGTGGCGGCATGAGCCGGGGGGGGGGGGAGCTTGGAGGCTACTCGAGATGGGGCAAGATGGGGGCGGGGGGGGGGGGGGAGACAGGAAGTTTGGCAGAGACAGCGACCCTCACCCATAGGCAATACGGAGGGAAAGACGCGCACGAGACGCCGGCAGGTCGCATCTTGGCAGGAGCTTTGCAGCGGGCCTACAGCAGCGTAACGCGGCGGCGGCCGGCGCCGCAGGAGCTGCACAAGTCGGCCAGTCACGGTGGAGCGGTGAAAAAGCGCGCGGCGCCCTAGATACGGTGAGCCATGGCGACGCTATGTGCGGTCCGCAAAACTGTACTGCACAAATAGAAACATTGTTCTTTCGAGAAGGCAATTTTCAGTCTCACGGTAATATGATTCATAAAAATTCTGAACCTTCAACTACTCCGTACAAGAAAAAAGCTAGCGAACAGTGGGCGATCCAAGGGGTGCAGGGACGTGAGGCTCCCAAGGCCTGTATGTTGTGTGCGCAAGGGACGTGGCAATGAACTGGAGCACCGACGATGCTGCCATTCTCAACCTTTCTGACATAAGAACAAACAACTTTTGGGCACAGAGTATGCCTGTACTTACAGGAACGAACTCATGTACTTACAGTTTTCAACATATGTCCTGCTGCATCTCAGTTATTTTCTTCAATCCACTGAAATTGTTTGGAGGATCATCGCCTGGAAGTTGAACTCAGAGAAATTGCATCTAGATATTTCAAGAAAAAGGGAGAAGACATCGTTGGTTACTCACCCAATTAAGATAACAACGAGAAAAAGGGTCCTCCCTCCTCCCTCCCTTTGCGCACCGTGAGCTCACAGCCACCACGGTCCTCCCTCTGATTCTCCAGCGAACTCTGTGCCCACCATGGATAAGCTCGACCAGGAGGGAGGGGGAGGAGCACGGGGCTCCAGGCAGACGGATTTTGGGGCGGCCGCGCCAGGGGAGGCCGGGAGGCGGCGGTGGGATTATGGAGGCCGTGGGGTGACCCTGGGGAAGCTGCAGGGAGGAGCTGCGTCGGCGGCGAGCACCCAGCCGGCGGCGAAGATCCAGGTGGTTGTAGGGGAAAACGAAGGCGGTGGTTGCAGGGGAAGGCGACGCTGGCGGTGCGGTTTCTAGGGTAAGGTGGGCATTGGATTTTGGGGGTAAATCCGGCGAGGCCGCACGGGATTCCGAGGTGGAAGCGTGCGCCTGCGGCGAGCCGTGCCGGCGGCGTGGTCTAGGCCAGCGACGACTACTAGGGGAGGCCGATCGTGGGATGCGTGGTAGCTACCGCGGGCAGTTTTTATTTCCTCGAATCGAACCGGTTTCATTCTTATTTTCGTGCGGATGGCCTTATACAGAGGCGGTGGTGCTCAGAATAATATTCTGAGCATCGGTTGCAAAATAGTGCAACCTATATATATATATATATATATATATATATATATATATATATATATATATATATATATATATATATATATATATATATGCACTATTCTGCAACCGGTTGCAGAATAATATTCTGAGCACCGACTTGTACTTCCCTGGACACAAGGTTGTACTTCCCGGATAACAGGGTTCAACTTTCTGTCGAACTTACGTGAACTTCCCGTTTTCTTCACAAGTACTGATTATACCACAAGTTTCTCAACTATTTGTCGGAACTATGCAAGTGATATACCGTTGGATAGATAATGAAAAACCGCAACTTTTTCACGTTCACACTTTTCACAGATTTTGCACGGTTTCAAATTAATTTTGAAAATACGAAAACGCTTCTATATGGCCAGAAAACGAACTTTTAGTTTGATTTTCGAACCGCTTAACGAAACTGTGCAAATGATATACCGTTGGAAAGATAATGAAATTGCGCAACTTTTTCATGTTTTACGTTTTTTCAAAATCCTCACAGTTTTTGAACAATTTTGAAAATACCGAAATTCAGACGTACTCAAAAAACGAGCGGACAGTAATTTGGATGATTTGTTTCAACCGTATGCCGGAATGATGCAAATGATATGGCGTTGGAAAGCTATGGACTAGACGCAACTTTCTTATTCCAATTGTTTTCTCTAATTATTTACAGTTTAAGAGAATAACTCGATTTACTGTCCGCCCGTTTTATGTGACGAGCACCGAATGATTTTCCCGGCAATTTCCATGCGGTATATTTAAACAATGCAAATGATATACTGCTGGAAAGGTGTCAAAACGGCACATCTTTTTCGTATTTACCATTTTTGCCAAATTTGAACGGTTTAAAAGTAATTTTAGAAGTTTTAAAATCATGTTTCCGGTATATTTTGTGGGATAACGATTGAAATTTGATGGATTAGATCCATTTATTTATTGTAAAATGTTCTAGGTAATTAAATTAGACATATACTCTACCATATAAAGCTTTTAGTGACAATGATTAAAGTGGTTGGTGATCAAATCGATGAGATCTGCACAATAGATTTCCGCCCCGTAAAAACAGAGCATTGTACTTCCCTCGAGACGAACTTGCACTTCTAGGGAAATGCGGTTGTACTTCTCGGCGCTGTTTCATGAAAGTGTTTAGTAAAATGACTATAAGTTTCTCATACGGTATCCGTTTGAGGTCCATGGCCACACAAAAATTCTCAGCACAACCACGCAAATCTGAACTTCCCGTTTAATGTCCTTGTACTTCCTCGCCTTCGTGCTTGTACTTCCTGGAAATGTTTTGATACTAGTGTGTTTTACAAAAACTAGCATGTGTGCTTCGAAATGATAATTTTAGATTGTCCCTATATTCTATTTAAGAGATTCTATACTTCCTGGATCCTAATATTTGAACTTCACAACGTTGCTATGTGAACTTATGTGGGGGTATTTTCTTGATGTAATTACCTCTTGTACTTCATGTTGTCTCCGCCTGTACTTCTCGGAATCACTGCTCGTACTTCCTCGTAGATGATGGGATTATTTTTTTTCTTCTAAATTTGGACTATATTGGGTTTCTTGTACTTCCTATATTAAGTGGGTTTATTGCTCGTGTCAAATGGTTGTACTTATCATTGTCAAGTATATGAACTTCCTTACATGTGATGGGATTATTATTATTTTTTTGTACATTTGGATTTTATCGGTCTTCTTGTACTTCCTATATTAAGTGGGTGTACTACTGGTGTCAAATGGTTGTACTTCTATCCGTCAACTATTTAAACTTCCCCTAGGGTGACGGGATTATTTTGTTTTTTTACATTTGGATTTTGTCGGTTTTCTTGTACTTTCTATAATAGGTGCGCGTACTGCTCGTGTCGAATGGTTGTACTTCTCGTCATCAACTATTTAAACTTTCTCGGGTGATAGGATTATTTCGTTTTTACTACATTTGGATTTTGTCGGTTTCCTTGTACTTCTTATAATAAGTGCTTGTACTGCTCATGTCAAATAGTTGTACATCTCATCGTCAAATATTTGAAATTTCTCGCGGATGACGTGATTATTTTATTTTGTCTTCATTTGGATTTTTGTCGGTTTTCTTGTACTTCCTATAGTAAGTGTTTGTACTCCTCGTGTCGAATGGTTGTACTTTTCATTGTCAAGTATTTGAACTTACTCGCGGATGACGGGATTTTTTTTGCACAATAGAATTATGTCATTTTTTATGTACTTACTATATTAAGTGGGTGTACTGCTCAGCGTCAAGTATTTTAACGCGGATGACGAGATTATTTTGTTTTTATACATTTGGATTTCATCGGTTTAAATATACTTCCTATATTTAAGTGGGTGTACTGCGCGTGTTGAATGGTTCTACTTCTCAGCGTCAAGTATTTGAACTTCCCCGTGGATGATGGATTTTTTTACCGCAATCCCGAAAATGGCATATTGAAACTATGCAAATGCTACATCATTGGAAATGTGTCATCAAGGCACAAATTTTTCGTATATAAATTATTTGACCAACAATCCAACCTCTGAATTGAGTGATTATTGTTTCATTGGAATGATAAAGTCACGGGCTATCTAAAAAAATGTTATTGAAAAACTAAGTATATGTACTTCCAGTGATATTCCCTTGTACTTCGTGGCTTTCGTGGTTTTACTTCCGATAATATTTCGAAACTAGTGTGTTTTACAAAAACTAAAAGTGTGTATTTTGGAAATAATAATTTTAAATTTACCCTACACTCAAATCCGGAGACTCTGCACTTTCCGGATCCTAATCTTTGAAATTCCCGACGTAGTTACATGAAGTTATTTGGGACGGTTTTCTTATTTACACTAAACATACCATTTGTTCTTCCCGTAGTTATCGCTTGTACTTATTGTAATGACATCTTGTACTTCCCATGAGATAAAATCCTTCTAGACAAGGATGTGTATAGTGCTTTATTTTTATTTGGAATTTTCTAGATCAGGTTTACTTACTTTCACTAGGCAAAGACAGTTAGTAAAATCCTTCTAGACAAGGATGTGTATAGTGCTTACAAAACGCCACGGATTTAGTTCCTATTTTCACCAATTGTAATTCGTTAATTAGCAGTGCATCTTTTATACCGTACATACATCAAAGAGAATCCAAAAATATGAGCACCCAGCGGAACATTACAGAAACATGAAACTGCACGCCCTACACTGGCACTGCCGCTCCTCCCCATTCCTCTCCATACGGCGCTGCTGCTCCACGAAACCGGTTGCACTCTTCTCTGTGGTTGAGGCATGGCTGGGATTGCGTGGACCAACCAACCGTAGATCGATGGCTGAGCATTCCCATGTGATCTGTACTTCCCACATAAATATGTGCAGCGCGAGTGAACTTTCATTTATTTGTTGATGTCACATTTTTTTAATCAATGCTTCTTGAACCTTCAATCTGTACTTATCGTTTCTACTCTTTGTGTAGTTTATGTCGGGCTTTTTAATTCATCAAACATAAAATCTATTTTGTGTAGTTTCTGTAGAGCTCCGGGGCGGAGGCGGGGGACCAGGGCGTGTAGCCCAGGGCGGCGGACGTGTGTGAGACCTGGGGCGGATGCTCGTGAGGTCCGGGGCGGCGCGTGGTGGTGCGACCGGGGTGGCGGGGCAAGGGGCCCCGTTTCGTAGGGACTTTATAAGGTTGGGAGCAACGGTTTTAGATAGGGTGTGTGCTTCCTAGAACTTGAAATTTAAACTTCCCGGTGTTTCTTTTTTGCGCTTCCGAACAATTATTTTGTGCATTTGAAAAACCCAAATGTGTAATTCTGTCATTGCATGTGCATACTTTCACTTTACCAGAAGTGAATTAGATAAAAGGTGGTATGTCTGCTTTTCCTACGTACGCTTGTACTTATTTTATTGTGTACCTGAACTTTTTTTTCAACGTATCTGTACTGGTGAACATAATCAAAAGAGAAACGTGTTTGCAAGATGGCTGAGGCAGGCTCGGCATGTCGCCGCTGGCCACCGCAACCATCCAGAGTCTGGTGGTGTTGGACGCCGAGAAGGAGTAACTATGGCCTAGGTGTGGCCCTGGTGCCACGAGCACCCGGCCGACGGGCCGAAAGACCAATACCTTCGGTGAGCATATGTGCGACAATTATATGTCCACTGCTAGAACTAATTTTTCTGCCAAAAGTTCAGATCCATGCAACGGATATCTTTTATTACACAGCTAATGCCTTTTATCACAAGGAAAGTACAAACGATGCTTATCACTTATCAGAAGTACAAGTGGATGAGTAACAAAAGTTCATGTCTAAGAAAAATAAGACAATGATATCTGCGCCAATTGTACTTCCTAGAGTCAATACTTATACTGCTGACGTCTAACAGTTGTATTTCCTATATTAGATATCTGCACCAACTGCATATGTGTCTACTTCAATTCAGAAAGAAAACAACGATGCTTGTCAGCTATCAGGCATTAGCACGACCCCACCTTAATTGTCATTTTATCAAGTTGTGAGCAGACCAAGCTAAGCAACATGCCTCAATTTCTCAACCGTGGGACAACAAATCAACATGAACACTAAATCACAGGAGAAAGAAATAAATAGCAAGTTTGCCGTAGGTCTCCCAGCTAATGACTCTACCTGGCTAATTATTCACTAGCACATGAGCAATTTAACCAAGAGATTCAGAACGAAGATGTGTAATTCCCGTGTAAGGGCTGTGTACTTTCTAGTTTCAAAGATGTGCACTGCTCCACAATATAAATAATGCAGAAAAATCCTAAATCCCAAGTGGAAAAGCTTTTGCACAACAGCAGTAGGAGATGATGTTGCAGTACGGGCTCCCAGCAGTCGACGGCATGTACCAAAGCTCCTCCAGGTGCAGACACATATCCTTTTACCTGCAGAAGAACCAGGAACCACACAAGAACCCAAGTAGCCAACATTAATCAAAGGAAAAACTCACGACTGCCTGTATCAGCAACCTGTACTTCCCGCTCAGGCGTCCGGCGGCAGCATTTGGTGGGTAGTCAGACGTGGTGCATCTGGCCGTGAAAGAGAGCGAGATGAAGCTATGGTGTCGCGCGGCTGAAACTTGGTGCGAGGGGACGGGGGAAGACGGGGCCGGCAGAAATCAAGGTTGTTAGCGACGCAGCTGGGAGGAGTGGCGGCAGCTGGGAAGCTGGCGGCTGGATGATACACCGGAGCTTGATGGGGTGGCCTAGGCGGAGGTCAGGGAAGAGGGCAGGCGCGACTGTGGCCCGTTAGGCAGGGGCGAATTTTTGACAAAAGAGACCACTTAGCCCAGTGAATTGTCAAAAAGGACCACCTTCAAAAATTATTGTCAAAAAAGACCACCTACGTCGTGGCGGCACGCGTGCCAGGTGACACATGTAGCTTGCCGCCACAGCCGGAGGCGGCAGGGCCTGCCGCCACAGCCAACGGCGGCATGTTCACAGTATCGTGATCCATGAACAGTAGTCTGTTTTGAATTTTTTAAAACATCTAAAAAAATTCAAAAAAAATACCTACATGTAGCTAACTCTATGCACTACAATCGTGCAAAAAATCACTGTAAAATACATTGTATTTTGGGCTCAGTAAAAAAGACAAATTCAACAAATTTTGTAGCTAACGTGTACTGTTCATCGATCAGTATGCTGTTTGTTGATCACCGTGGACATGCCGCCAGGGGCAACGGCGGCAGGCCCTGCCGCCTCCGGCTGTGGCGGCAGGTGACACGTGTCGCCTGGCACACGTGCCGCCATGACGTAGGTGGTCCTTTTTGACAATAATTTTCGGAGGTGATCTTTTTTAACAATTCACTGGGCTAAGTGGTCTCTTTTGTCAAAACTTCGGCAGGGGCGCGCGGAGACCCTCAGGCGGCGGCGCGGAGGCCCGTCGAGTGCCGGCGCGGAAGGTCCTCGGGCAGCGGCGCGGAGACCCGTCTGATGGCGGCGAGGAAGGTCCTCCGGCGGCGGCGCGGGATCCCGGCAAGCGACGGCACGGGAGGGCCATTGCAGCCGCCGACTAGAGGAGAGGATCGGGGTTGGGATAAAGTTTTCCTGGTGGGGGATTTTTTCTGGTTTTTCCGTGCGCCTCCGCGCCCTATAGAGGAGAGGTGGTGCTCAAAATAATATTTTGAGCACTGGTTTCAGAATAGTGCAACCCTATATATATATATATATATATATATATATATATATACCTTGTTTCCTTTTTTTTTTTGAGAAACACAGTACAAACGCAGGCGCTCACATACACGCGCATACACTCACCCCTATGAATGCACACACGCACACCCTACCCCTATGAGCACCTCCAGAAGACTGAGCCGGCGGATTGGATCTTGAAATTGACGAAGTCACCACAGGCGCCTCGCTGTCAACGGGAACGTCGCCTCCCACTGAATGAATATTCCGCCTTTATGAGACACGCAGATGTCAAACCTGGGGTTTGAACTCTGGTGGGCTGGGGGTACAACCACCCTCCTTCCTTGGCACAATTTCACCAACGATGACCGCTGCCGCACGTGCGTAAGGGCCGCCACAATGACATCATTGTAGTTTTACCGCAAATCAATCAACCCGCATAACCCTAGCCCCAGTTCATCATTTTTCTTTAATTTGTAGTTTTCATTATCTTTTTATTTGATCAAATATTGTTATTTATTTATTTATTTATTTATGCACCACTGCATTTACAAACAAAGCAACCCCACACATGTTTTAGAGTTACCAAACAGAACACAAAACCTATAAATTCAGAGATGTGTATGTATTAAAGTCAGCTATGCTAAAATCACATCAAAGTATTTTCTTAATGTAACAGCAGGTACCGTGGGCGTGCTCTTTGTTCGTTTCAGAATTCCAAAATATCTTCGAGTACAGTCAGTTATATGCAACGCGCTGAAGCTGTGAAAAAAGGCATACATGACTGTATTAGACTTAAATAAAGTGATGCAGCTCTAATCGCACCAAATGCAGGCTACGCTGACTACTAAGTACTGACTACGTCGTGAACTTTGACGTTTCCCTCTCGATTTGCCACACAATCGTGCGAGTGGGTGCCATGACGAGTATGTACAGACCCTCGGTTGTACTATATGCATGGCAAACGGGAGCACGAAGGTACTGTTTTGTTGGAACCCGTCTATAGGCGAAACCGATGGCATCGTGCTCCCGGAGACTGAGCTGCATGGCGGCCATCTGGATCGGCGCCGGCATCTAGGAACCGGCATTGCTGACGACGCGGTGCAGCACGGCCCCAAGTGCGCTGTGCTGCTGTCCACCCAGCTCCGCATCGGCCGCGGCACGCAGGAGGTTCCAATTTCTGAAGTCCTCGCCCAGCATATGTCCAGGCGATGTCCAGAGGTCTAGCGCGTCGTACGTAGCGGTGGCAATGCGGTCCTGCTGCCCGGCACCGAGGGTGTATTTACGGACGCACGCCTAGGATGCCTTTATGGAGCACAGCAGCTGCCGACTTCTGCTCGTGCTGGTCAATACCGGCGAGGAAGCCATGGATCAGTGTAGCGTGTTGTCGACTTCTAATCGAAGGAGGGGTTTGGTGACGGCCTTACGGCCTCGGTCGTAGAGAGGTCACGAAGCACCCGGTTTTCCCATAAGATTTGGATCGGTGACCAGTGAAAGAGGAGCTGGACCTTGCGTATATATACGAGGGTTTCCATGGACCTTCCGTATATAGAGACAGAGCTCAATCCGGTCAGTTTGACGTATCGGGATGGGACTGTGTTTTACATCGAGAGGGCGGAAGATCTGACATGATACATGAGACATACCGATTCCAAAGCGATGGGGCGGACCAAAGCGTATTTACGATCAGACGAAAGCGCTCAATGACATCCTTGGCTATTTTGGGCCTATGAAGAAAAAAAAGTGACCCGTTTGTGACACCAGCCAGTCACCTATTGCAATTTAATAGTAAAGATGAACACTTAAACTACCAATTTATTAGTTCTATCTATTATTTTATAGAAACAAGAACAAGTACTTAGTTGCTAATTATGGATCTATAAGTCAAAGGAATTTATCATGATCATACTTTACCATCCTAAGGTTTTAGGGTTAGAAGTAAATTAGATTTCACATAAGATAATAGAGTTAGGGTTTTAAATAGAATTTAGGGTTTATGATTCTCAAGAAATTATGAGGTTATGATTTCATAATGGAACTAAGTTTTTCCTATTTGTAATATAATTCCTAAAACAATAATTGGCAATAGAGTTAAAATTATTAATTACTTGGAAATAAAGTTAATAATGGTCTTACCATTTTGTTATTATTATTTTAACTCTATAATATTTTTACTCTATAATATTTTGACTAATAAAAAGAAAAATTGGACTAAATGGCCATTTGGGCTGAGCCCAACTGGTCCAACCAGACCAGGCCCAACTGGCTTGGTCGGCCTGCCCTAGGTCGGGTCAAGACCCAGGCCCGACCAACTCCTCGCGTCCACCCCTCTCCTTTCTCACGTTCTTCCTCACACACGCGAACCCCGAGCTCTCCATAGCCTGGCCGCGCCGCCGCTCTCTCCTGGCCGCCTCCGGCCCTCTCCACCGCCGGCGTGATGGGGCTCTGGACCGCCTGGATGTGATCTACAACTTCCCCCTCCTCGATTCTGTTCTTGCGTTCTCTGTCGCTCGCCCTCGACCCCGACTGGGTCGCCGATTCCGCCCCTGCCCCGGCCGATGTCGGCCGCCATCGGCGCCGCTGTTGTCCGGCGGGCTTCTCCATCATTCCCTCCACCGAATTGCTGCAAGCGCCTCCTCTTTGCGCCCACTCTCCTGCGCCCCCCCAGCAAACCCTAGCACGGCCTTGGTTCTGTCACCGGTGACCTCGGCGAGTACCGCCGTCCACGGTCGCGCCGCCTCCACGGACCTCTCAGTCGTCTCTCTCTGCTGTAACTACACCCTGCTTTCCCAGGCGCTTCCCCAGCCCCCATGATTCTGCTTGTTGCTGGCCGCTACCGGCGCTGCTGCTTGCCGGTGAACTGGTGGTGGATGATGGTGTGGTGGTGTGGCTGTAGTGTCTTGGTGGTGGTGATTGGTGGCGGTTTGGTGATGGGTGCTCATGGTGATGCTGTGATGTGGCTGTGAGCTATTGTGCTCGACACCGATGGACGGCGCCATAGACGCAACCTCGGCGTCGGTGTACTGGTGGTGCTATCGCTGTCCTCACTGCATCCTCGACCTCGACGCCGGCAGGACGGCATCGCCGACGCAACCCTGGCGTCAACCGCTGCGACTACTTCTCTACTACAATGTGAGCTATATGACTATATCATTTCCTCTCCTCTGCCTCTGTTCAATGTGCTGCAAAATTACAATAGCTTGATCACTTTGATATATAGCTTGGACTAGTGAGCTTATATGCATCTCTAGTGGCTTTACTGTTATGGAATCTCTAGATTATGTGCATACATATGATTGGCCAGGAACATATTATTGGATTGTTGTGGGACTTATTTGTTTGCTTAATGTGAGCTGGCTGTGACTATTCCTGTGATTGTGAGGTGTGGCTTGGGCTGACAATGCTTTGATCCATATATTCACTGTCTTGTGCTATGGTTGATGCCTCCATTTAGATGATTCCCCCATCCAGGCATATAATTTTACTATAAGATATACATTTGCTAAGAACAGATACTTGTGCTTGATTTGTTGCCTAGTCAATGATGCATAAGTTGAGGCACAGATTAAAATAAGAACAGTTACTGTTGGTGGTCTTTAAAATTCTCTGTGATGAATTTGCATAGCATCTCTATGCCAATCTGAGGGAAAAATCTATCTCATAACGGAACTGATGACTTTATAGTTTATGCTTGATTCCTACTTATTTCACTTGCATAAATGTCTGTGCCATCTGCTAGATCTATGTTCCTCTGTGGTGCCTCATAAGAGTGTGCATGGAGTAACAATATGCTTAGCATGATTTGGTACTGCAGGTATTTGTGTAGTGATTTAGATAGGCTTTGATCATAGCTATGATCATATGATGTTAAAAACTACCCCAAACAAGCTACTTTTGATGCTTTTATTAGAGATTGCTGTTTCAACCTGCTATGGTAGAGAAACTTGATCTTCTGGAGGTTGATCTAGCCTGCTTCTTGCGGTTAGTCTGCACCTCCTTGCTGCTTGGCCTGCTTCCTAAGATCTAGTTGTTGTTTGGCTCTTATTTGTGTGGAACAAGATATGATACTTCCAAGGTGTTCTTGGCGGACATATGATTTGATTCTGGTATTCTTGCTGGTGTAAAGGATTACTAGATGGTTCCTTGTGGTTTGGCTGATTTGTGAAAATGGTTTGGCCGGCTGTTGCTGATGTGCTTTTATAATGCTGGGAGTTGTCTATGCTGATGACAGCACATAGCACGCAAGTGGTGACAGTGCTGCTAGCAAGTGGCCCTTCCTCTTGTGCACGTTGACAATTTGGTTTGCTTCTCCTCCTAGTGCAAGCAACATCATGTTGCTCTTATCCTAGTTGGGCCTTTATTTTTGATACTGCCAAGTGTATTACTTTGATTAGCTGTGAGGTTACATGTATTTAATTTGATGGCTAAGACAAAAGATGAGACTTATTACTCAATATTTCTGGCTATTGATTCATCTTGACTAACTATTGTCAATGGTGAATCATTTTTAAATGTGAGCTTGTAAAAAATGGAGCTAGTGCTAATTGGTTTTGGTCCCTTGATATAATTGTCGCCTGAATTTACTTGGTTAACCTTTGAATACATTATTGCTGTTACATAAGGATAAGATGAGTGGTTTCCTAAAATGATATCTCCTTGGTGCCTCCTTTTCCTCTAGTTGCCCTTTGTTGCCTTTCTGATGCTTAACCATTTGCTAAACTTGATCAATTCCATTGAGGTTAAGACATCTGGACAAGTTCCCAGGTTTCTTAAGTGCTAGCTCCTACATTAATTTGCATCTCCCTGGGAGATGCATACATTTTAATCCTAACAAACATTTTCTTTAGTCTTTGTTGTCTATTTGGCAGGGAACAAGAAAATCAGAAGTGAGAAGATTTAGATTTAGGATTCTTTTATTCTATTGTAATTTTTCCATTTCTTTCCTAACTTGTAAATTATTAAACAATGTTATTTGTAATAAAGTTTAACTCATTTATATATTTAGAACTATCAAGTATTTACTTGTACATATTATATTTATATACTTGTTTAAATTTCAAATTCCAATTCAAGTTATTATTTGAATTATGTCTTTCATATTTGAATTTGAATTCAAACTATTTCCCTCGAAACATAATAAATCAATAAAGGTCATGTCGAAATTTGTCGCACTCACATCGATGACTAACTCAATTCCACCGATGCAAAAGAAATCTCAATCACTTAGACAGTTTTAAACAAAAGCGCAAAAATTCCCCGGATTTTCTATGTATGAATGCCATGCACACTTCTGTTTCCTCTCTTTTCGTAACCCCCAATCCTGGAATATTACAATCCCGTAGAAGAAAAGGAGGGACCGAAGGAACTCGTGGGCCGGAAGGGAGAGACCACAGAACAAGAAGGCAACAAACATGACAGTGAAACCCTTGGGGGGCCTTGGGCGAGAGACCGCACCTGGAAGACGAATGTCCTCCTCAGATGCGGAGATGAAGCCGAGGGCGCGCAGCCTGTTGATGTCGCGGTTGGAAATGGCGGAGGCGCTCCAATCGCGGCTAACTTTCACCGCGCCCGAGGTGCTGCCGCTCTTCTTCTTGCCCATGGCGTGCGGAGTTTCTGACGAAGGAACAGAGGAGGCAGGAAGGCTTGAGCGAGAAGATGAGCAGTAAGAGGTGTGAAAGGTAAAAATGAAGAGGCCCTCTATTTATGCCGTAAAAATCTACGTGAGATCGTGGCCATAACTCCGCAGGCGTCGTGGGAGGTGGAGCGGATCTGGCTGTACACGTGGTGCTTGAAGAAAGAACAGGACCGGCGGCCCATTATTCCCACGTTGTGCGAAAATCGAGGAGACGCCTCGGTCGCCGCGCGTGCACTGGTCAAGTCCTAAAAACTGCCCGCGCAGAGCTAGGGTGGGCCCGTCAGGTCAATTCTTGTCAATCAAACCACAGCAGCCGCACGTCAACAGTGACGTCATAGAGATTGCTGCGAGCAGCCGAAGATAAAATGAAAAGGTATCGGATGGTGAACTCGAGTCTATGCACAGATTGCAAAGCATCTGCACTCAGACTCGGGGGCTACTCCCATCGGGAGCGCTGACGCGCACCCGAAAGATTGAGGACCCGAAGAAAAAAGATGAAGAAAAAGATGGTTGTTTAGCTCAAGTCTATGCTCGGTTGCAAGCTCCCGTACCCAGACTCGGGGGCTACTCCCATCGGGAGCGCTGAACTCGCACACGACAGAACTTTTTTGCACTCCAGGATCATGCCCGGGGACTTGATTCTGTGTAGGGTAACGTTGTTTTGCCATCGGTAGTTAACCAACAAAAGTTGGGCACGTTACTCATTATCCCTTACAAAGCGGAAAATATATCGGATGACCTACGAAGGCCTGCAGAAAACTTCGGCAGAGAAGAATGTTCGAGTGGTACAACTTGAGTCTACGCACGGAATGCAAGCATCCGTACCTAAACTCGGGGGCTACTCCCATCGGGAGCGCTGACGCGCACCCGACAAAAGAAGACGATGATGATTCAAGATGAACAAGGACAATCAAGGAGAAGAACATCAGAAGGAGACATGCTTCAGTCTCTACCCGAACAATGTTCGGCTAGACACTCGGGGGGCTACTGACGTGGGCATTACCCTTCGGGTAACCGACATTGCCCTATCCTGTATTGACTAATTGGAGGCCCATGAAGACACTTGAAGGCAAGATGGGCCACCTGGACGGCGCACCGGAGGAATCCTTGACGGACAAGACAAGGAAACAGCCGAACAAGGAAAGATTAGATGCGAAAACTGCTGTAAACCTAGTCGTACTCGGTTAGACCTCTTGAGACCTGGCCTCCTATATAAAGGCCAGGAGAGAGGCTGCCGAGGGGGACAATCAATCTTAGCAGCCTTAGCCACCAAACAGTCTAGAGCTAGGTCGCCGCAGCGCTTAGCCTCTCGACGAGATCTCAGCCGAACTATTTGGCACCCCATTGTAACCCATTATCATCATAATCAAGAACAGACAGGCAGAACGTAAGGGTTTTACCTCATCGAGGGCCCCGAACCTGGGTAAATCGCTCTCCCCGCTTGTCTGTGAACCGATGTCTCGTGTCAGCTTGCAGGATTCCGCTAACCCTAAGCCCCAATCGGAGGGCATTGCCGAGGAGTACCCTCGACAATTACGACAAAGAACATAGACCGCTATCCAGCATGCATCTATGCCTAAAAAGTTCACCTTCGGGTTAGCATCCGCACCCCTTCCAGTATTAAGTTGCAAACAACAGACAATTGCATTAAGTACTGTGCGTAATGTAAACAATACAAATATCCTTAGACAAAGTATTGATGTTTTATCCCTAGTGGCAACATCACATCCACAACCTTAGAACTTTCTGTCACTATCCCAGATTCAATGGAGGCATGAACCCACTATCTAGCATAAATACCCCCTCTTGGAGTTACAAGTATCAACTTGGCCAGAGCCTCTACTAGAAACGGAGAGCATGCAAGATCATAAACAACACATATATGATAGATCGATAATCAACTTGACATAGTATTCCATATTCATCGGATCCCAACAAACACAACATGTAGCATTACAAATAGATGATCTTGATCATGATAGGCAGCTCACAAGATCTAAACATGATAGCACAAGAGGAGAAGACAACCATCTAGCTACTGCTATGGACCCATAGTCCAAGGATGAACTACTCACGCATCAGTCCGGAGGCGGGCATGGTGATGTAGAGCCCTGCGGTGATGATTCCCCTCTCCGGCAGGGTGCCGGAGGTGATCTTCAGAACCCCCCGAGATGGGGTTGACGGCGGCGGCGTCTCAGTAACTTTTCTCGTATCGTGGCTCTTGGTACTAGGGTTTTCGCGACGGAAGGATTATATAGGCGAAGGGGAAGAGTCGGGGGACGCCCGAGGGGCCCACCCCATATGGCGGCGCGGCCAGGGGTGTGGCCGCGCCCCCCTATGGTGTGGCCGCCTCGTGGCCCCTCTTTGTCTCCTCTTCGGTGTTCTGGAAGACTCCGTGGAAAATAAGACCATGGGCTTTTGTTTCGTCCAATTCCGAGAATATTTCCTATGTAGGATTTCTGAAACCAAAAACAGCAGAAAACAGGAACTGGCGCTTCGGCATCTTGTTAATAGGTTAGTGCCGGAAAATGCATAGAAATTATATAAAGTGTATATAAAATATGTGAGTATTGCCATAAAACTAGCATGGAACATAAGAAATTATAGATACGTTTGAGACGTATCAAATATCTTCAACAAGTCCATTGTCAGGCACAACCAATTAAGGCAAGACCTTGGATTTTCACCATGAAAGGTAAGAATATGAACTTCACCTGTGCGACCGCCCCCACTTGCGTTGCTGCGAAATCCAGAATACCAAGCAAGTCGCTCAACATCACAAAGACTCGAACCTCCATCGGTAGTCCTCGAAACCGGCCTTCATGATATTTCTCCGCCTCTGATTTCACCATGGATCAGAATGTCATGTGATGCACCAAACCCAATTGGTGGCCATGGGCCTGCAACAGGAAAGGCGGCGCCGGCGCAGGGACGACCCTCCACCGAATGGACCTACCACACACCGAAGAAGATCTGGGAAGGCAGTGCGGGAGGTCCACCTAGATCAGATCTAGGTTTCGTCCGAACACCACCTGCCCCAGCCCTGCATCCGCCGCTGGCCATGGCATTACCGGAGAAGGTCTCCGCCACCACCCCGACGCAAGGTCGCCGCCCTGGTCGCAGATTGGCGACTCGTCGACTCTCGCCACCCCAGCAGCTCTAGCGGCGGACTCCATCTTCCACTGCCCCATGTCACCTTCAGCGATAGGGGAGCCGCCGCCGGTAGCGGCGGCGAGGGGATCCGATGCAGCGAGGGTGTGCCCTGGCGCGAGGGGGGTCTCGGGACTCGAGTGTAGGCTATTAGGAGAATGGCGACTATTTCTCTGTTGTTTTCTTGTACTCCATATAATCCTAGATGGAGACTTTCTCATCAAATGGAGAATAGGGTCTACAACAAGTCAATAAAATAACTATTTCTTGTTCGCATAGCAAGAATCGTATTGATTAAGTCATGATGTTTAGACAAGCTCAACACAAATGAGCAACATTTTTATATTTTGAAAAGATAGGTGGTTGTGGCTCCAGTGACTATGAATGTCTGATGGTGTTACAATTGTAGCCAATTATAGAAAAATCACACTGCACTCAGCCCCAAAGGCAGTTTAAATGAAATTGGGAGCAATCCTCCCTCCAACTTCTCTCACACGCTCTTGCGACTCTTCTCTTCTCACGACGCAAAGACCGTATGGGTTTATACTCCGTCTGCATCTCCATTTCGAGTTGGACCTGCTCTGTCTCACAAAGCCGGACAGGGTAGAAGAATCACAATAATCTCAAGGCAACTCGTCAAAGAGCTACAAAATCGACCTGACATAATCGGAACGATGGAACCCAGTCCCACATCCGCCATCAGTACCAAGTTTACTACCATCACAGTCCACAGGTCACAGACTGAAATGCTCAACCCTCGTCTCTGCTCCATCTTCTTGCCATGCTTGGCCATCATTGTTCACCATCTTGTCCCTAACCCACCATCGGTACATATATCGCCATGTTTTCATGTAATGGGTTTGCGTGGTTCTGAAGTACACGCTGTCAATTCTGTGTTGGGCTCAGATGATTGTGGTCATGTTATTTAGTGGAAACAGCTTACCAAGTTATTAGGCTAGCCATAGTGCTAGTATTATCATGCACATTGGTCCCACAAAAATGCTGATGTGGCAGCTAATTAAGGAGGAGAGAGGAGATTAGAGTAACATAGGTAGATACTGTATCATAGCGTATGTCACGAGAAAAGTTAATGCCAAACAAATCTTGTGCACAAATTTGCATTGAGATTCTAAAAAGCAATAAATATAGCACGACTATGATACTATTTCATGATACTAACCACTATAGAGATAGTATCATACACAAGTATCATATGTATGATACTACTACATGATACTTACCACTATGACCAGCCTTAGCATATCGCTTCTCCTGACGAAAACAACAGCAGTTCAACGAAAATAACAGCAGTTCAGCATCTGGTCTGAAAAAACAACAGTCCAGCTGACCGACTGTTTCATGTTAAAGCGGCTCACTTAAAACTAAATGGAGCGGAATGTACCATGGTTGTTGCTAGCAACACATAGGGAGCAAGCGCAGCCATGCTGCAAACATAGTACCGTAACATGTTTTGGTTGAACAAGAACTGACAACATCCTCAAAAGGCCGGAGGGGGCATACGAACAACCAACTTCAAAACATAGCAATGTCCTTGCCACAGTTGACCGTGGCCATTACTGATAACTGAAATATAGCAGCGATCTGACCGTGGCCATTACCACTCCGATGAAGAGGAAACCGGTGTTGCTGAGTTGTACCAGACGACTAACACGGACAAGTTTCTAGCAGACCAAGAGACCGAAATAAACCTAAACATATAGATAACGGCCTAGACAGTGGCCACATTACAGCCGCTTCGGAGCACAGAAGGACTGGAATGAACATCAAGACCCATCACACCATGTTAGTCGTCAGCAGTGGATGAAGTTTGTAACGTCCCCGTGAGTGGATCAAGGCACAACTTCGTCGTCACTGGTTGACGGTGTGGCATCTCACTACTAGTAGCTGAAAGCTGCAAAAAAAAAATTAAAAGATGCACGATAAGTATGGCTCTTTAATATTTTCATTGATGTACAGGAATTTCTGATTGCTTGGCTAGAATTTGAAATAGACAAATAAAAGTGTCACTTGATCAAATATCTTGTTAAGACGGAGTTAAGACAAAAGTCTGATTAGATACTGGAGTAAATAGTCTTCTGAGTCACAGGCCTAAAAGGTGCTTCTGCCTTCAGGAGTTCAGGCAGAAGTGTGGTAGGCAATGGCTTGCTAGTTTTCGATTATTAGTAAGAGAGATGGCATCATGGTTATCTTCTCCATTGAGCACAGTGGTAAAACAGAAACTAGCTAGTTGAGTACAAGAATGGAGGTAAACTGGTTTATCATCATTTAATCAGTAAATGTTACGTAGAATCAAATCCAAATGATCTGCAAGCAATGGTGTATGACCAAAGGAATTACAAAGCAACTAATTTAGGTGAAACTAAACAGACATCATAACTCCAACCGCTTACAACCCAATTTTGAATACGGAAGGATTTCTAAAGGTGGTACGCACTCTAACTGATATATAATTTCCTCAGGAACACTGATAATTCACAAAGGCTTCCCAATACCGTCATGTGGGTTGATAATCCCCACGGCAGCACCAAGTACACAAGGGACTGCCACTTGCAGTAGAGGTTCAGATCCCCATTATGTTAGTTTCTTTTTAATTAAAGATATGATCAGTTTCCAGGTTAGTTTTCCTTACTTATATCTCCCAAGTTAGGTTGTAACCAGACTATATAATTCATTTCCATATAACTGAATAAAGCAAGCAAAAATGATATCAATCTAGTCTCATCCCCTTTTCTTCCCTCGCCTTGAGGCACAGCTGCCTTTCATGACGCCGTCGCACCTCTTGGGTCCAGGGCCCCACTACACACGCCTCAGGCCATAAGGCAATTATCCACTCTTGGCAACAGATAAACCTGGATACATATCCACTGTGTCGGCCGAATAAACATCGAAAATACAGATTTAATGTGTTGGATACTCGGTGGATATATTTTAAACACTTCGAGGATACGACCCGGCCCAAAACCCATTGAGAAAACCATGAAGAGCCACCCCACGGTTCCTCTCTCCGAGACCGTGCTTCCCCCTCCCCTCCATGGCTGTCCTTGCTTCTTTTCCTCATTCCCCTCCTGCCGCAGCGCTTCAGGTCAGGCCGTCGGAGCAGCGCAAAACAACACAAAAAAAGGCTGAACAGCCAGTAAGCTACGCCCTCTCACCTGCAAGATCGACCTTGCTGTTGTCTAATGAGTGCTGATTTCCCCTTTCTTTCCGATCTCCTTTGCTTAAGGAGCAGCACTCCCTCTTTGCGGTGTGTACTAAGCTAGTGAGCTAGGCCTACTCTTTTGCTTGTTGTCGTAGGAGAAGAACAAAAGACATGATATATATATGAAGATAATTTTCTGTTTGAATCATGATATGCGAATTATAATTTATTATTAAAATTGTTCAAATGTATCCATGTATCCTTATTTCTAGAAATTGACGCATCTGTATCCATTTCGGTGCCGCATAGGAAATAAAGCAGACATCTTAGAGTGCACAGGTTAAAATCTCGTGTCTTACTTTTAGACTTGCAACAGTTTAGAAGATTGCAGAAACCTTGCAAGGCATGGAGAATGAAAATAGTCAACTTACGATATGAGCGTGACTGGTTGAGCTTCAACCTAATGTGCTCACAAGGTACGCCACATGTACTCAAGAGCTTCAATGTTTTGGAAACCCTCTCATTCCTCACTTGACATTTGATGTTAACTACCTTAAGGTGTGGACATGCAAATGTTTGTTCTACTGGATCATGGTTCCCATCGTCTTTCATTGCACTAGGGACACCCTATAAGATACAGAACATTTTAGTGTGATCAGTAAAATATACATGATACCTTTACTAATACATAAGTATTTCATAGACAACATACCTTAGTGTTATAAAACAGAAGTGTGAGCTTCTCAAGAATAGGCGAGTGTTGAAGAATGCAAACTAGTCTATGTAAGCCATTATCCACACACCACTCGTTGAGTAACAGAGTCTTCAAATTGCCAAATACAGGGCAACAAGCCAAATCCCTTCTGTAGATATACTGAAGAAATACCAGGAGAATAGAAATATTCACAAACTTTATGTTCCAAGTTATAAGATGAAATAACTAAAGTCATGGACTGTGGGTAGATTATTATAAATCAAAATGGAACTTTAAAACGTGGAAATGTAACCTTAAGCCTCTAAACTATTCCAATTTTCCTATCAAGTACAACAACAACAACAACAACAACAACAACAACAACAACCAAGCCTTTCAGTCCCAAACAAGTTGGGGTAGGCTAGAGGTTCCTTTGGGTTTCATCTCCATAAGAGTGGCTGGGTTTTTTACGTTGGCTCGCCTCGCCTATCACAGCCCTCCTCCTTTACCCGGGCTTGGGACCGGCTATCAATAATATTTTCCTATCAAGTACCTATAATAATAATTCCACTGATCGAAAGGTGCACTCTGAGAACAACGAATGTTTCAGGGTTCAAATCCACTTATCAATAATGCATGATTGGACAAGGTATAATAGTCTAGTCACTAAGAGCATAAGTTTGACACTTTGTTTACATCACCCCAGATGTTATGTTTAAAACTGAACATATTGATTATACCTTCTCAGGCTCTTATAAGTCTTAAAGAGAGTATCATGAATCGATCAATCTTGAGTTTTCTAATTGCATAACATCAGAAACTTAAAAAATTATAAACACATAGTTAATAATCATCAGGAAGGGCGGGCCTGGTGCAGCGGTAAAGCCTCACCGCCTGTGACCGAGAGGTCCCAGGTTCGAGTCGCGGTCTCCTCACATTGCACTTCTTGAGGGTAAGGCTTGCCACTAACACCTTCCCCAGACCCCGCACAGTGCGGGAGCTCTCAGCACTGGGTACGTCCTTTTTAGTTAATAATCATCAGATCCAAAGCACAAAACTAGCTCTTGCAGTATAATATAAGCTTATATTTTTATGCATGCCTAAGAATGGAAGAGAAGCAGTGGATAGCAAACAGCGATAGAGTAGATGATAGTAACTTTATGCATACCACTTCAGGGTGAGCTATCAACTCCAGATGGGTAGCATTGGACAAACCATTGAGAAGCACACTCTGGTAACCGCTAAGATGATAACCGTAACAACATTCACAACTTCGATGGGCACATTTCTGTACCGGAGGATACATAACATCACACGAGCCCTGATTCTCGTTGAGCCTAATGAATGCACTTTGTAGGAATGGCATGCTTTCAAGGACAGGAGCCTGGCCACAGCAATCACTAAGCTCCAATGAAACAAGACTTGGTGCAGAAATCCATGTGCGCGAGTGTGATAAGAAAGAAAAGGTGATGAGCAGCCGCTTTAGTGATTTGGACGAGATCTTGTCCACGTAAATGCTGCACTTATCCATGCTTAGACTTTTTAACAACGGGCAGCCTGAGAAATCCAGAGATAGCTTCGAGTCAACAAGTGCAGAGCACTTCTCGAAATCAATATCCGTAAAATTTAGGGTCGTCAGGCGCTCAGAGACAAGAGGCACGGTGAGTTGTATACAATCGTCGACAACAGCTTCGCAGAAGACGCTGAGCACCCGAACCTTGCAGATTAGAGCGTACTGGATCCACAGATTGGCGTACGGGTACCCCTCAGCTGCCTCAGATTCACGGACATCGATCTTGAACTTGTCGAGGGGCAAGTGGCCGCGGAGAACGATGAGATGGTTCACGAACTTGTTGAAACCCTCGGCGGTCTCGAACCGCTCTAAACCGACGAGGCGCAGGCTGGGCATTTTCTTCCAGAGCCCGCGCCACTCGCGGGAGAGCTCGCTGCTCCGCACTGCATCTTCCACGGGCAACATGGAAAGCAAGCGCAGACGGACGTCGAGAGGGAGGGCGCTGATTCGGTCGTCGCCGCTTGCCTCAGCCCTGTCTGCCATTCAGAGGATCGATCTGAGATTCAAGCTCACCTCGGCTACGAGCAGGCCGCCGCCGTTAGGAAGTGGGAACGGAAGACTGAGAGACCCCTCTAGGTAGTGTTCCCGGTGGTTGCTCTCACTTCTCAGCTATCAAAGCAAGAAAACCATCAAAAAGCTATGGGCAAGGTTGGATCTTGGGAGAGGGCGGAGGCTAGCAGAGGTCAAACAGATGAATCCCCTCCGCTGCATTTATCACAGAGCAGTAGCCACGAGAAAGTGATACAGGAGACTGAGGAGAGAGAAGTCCGTTCAAGAATACAACCCTCAATTTTTATTTTGGTGACACTAGTGAGAACGGAATTAGTTGCCATTTGACAAGATTCCATCCGACTTTGGTACAAAGATCGACAAAACTTTGGCTCAGTTCTTTTGTCAGCTTAAAAATAAGCTGTTTGACTGGTTATGGGAGAAGCTGGAGAATATTTTGAAGAAAGTCCAATTCTCGTCCTTAAATTTTTGGACAAGTTTACTTTTTAACCTTTTTTTTAGTTTAGAATGGATCTTGAACTTTCAGAACAGCCGACGTTTGGAATGAAAGTCAACCAACTTAATTGGTTTTAAACCAGACCAAGCCCCAACATATTAATGCAAAAAAACAAAACCTTTGTGTTCCTGAACCAATCCCTTGCTCGATTTCTTTCTATTCCATTTCACTTGAAACGTTGTGCCACGGAAGCCTCATTGTTTTGCCTATCCACAACTCCACATCGTTGGGTCTCTCTGCCCTTTGCATCATAAAAAAATGATTGGCCGTACTAGGAAAGAAACCTAGTTTGATAGCGGTAATTGTGTGCACAACACCGAGAATGCGAGTAGGGACACTCGAACTCGGGCGGGCTAAGAAGCTCACTGCCACCAGGCTATGCCTTGGTTCACTGCCCTTTGCATCATTGCATTGAGATTTCGGTCATCCATGACAGATATTTGCCCCGCTCAGTCAAGATAAGGACTAAAAATAAAATATTTTAAGAGTTCAAAATTTATTTTAAACCAAACAAAAATTCTAGGACCAAAAATAAACTTTCACTAAGATTTAAGGACCAAAAGTGAACTTTTTTCTGTTTAAGCTGACAAAAAAAATCTTATGTAATAGGCTGAATGGCTTATGGAAGGAGCCGATGATAACGCAACTTATTTTTTAAGGGGGAATTTTATTTTTTGCCCCGTTTTACTTGGGCACTCTAGGATTTGCCCTCTTTTACTTTGACCTCACTTTTTTGCCACTATTTACTTTGGCAGTGTATTATTTGCCCTCTGACAGGCAGAGCCCGCATGCAATTACGTGCTTGTTTGGTTCCCAGCCACACTTTGCCAGCCTAATTTTGGTAAGTATGGCAGCCACAAAAGTGTGGCTAGGATTTTGGAAGCCACAAAGTGTGGCAAAAGTTAGTAAAAAATTCACTCTATGACAAATGGGCCATATGAATAGTGAAGTATGGCAGCTCTAAAGTGTGGCAAGAAGTAAACACATGCCAAATTGCCAAACTTTGGCTTGGCAAAGTATGGCTGGGAACCAAACAGGGCCCTACAACTTTACCCCCACCTTGCCATGGAATCGGATGCCCACATTTGCTCGTGTCTTCCTGGTTCGTCTCCCCCAGTTCAGAGGAGACCGGGAGCTTCTCCCAGGAAATCAACTTTGGCCATGTTCTAGCTTCACATGGCTGTGGGACTGAATCCCCGCACGATTCTTCCACCTCAAACAACCGCCCTCAGCATCTGCCCACCCCACTGCACTGGCCGCCGCTGCCGGTCGCGCGCGTGATGGAGTCGTCGTGCGGGTCGCGCTGCAAGGGCGCGGTGGAGCCGACGAGGCCGCGCACCGCCCCCTTCTCCCCACTGTCTGCACCGGCCCCTTCAGCCGTCCTCGACAGCGCCATGGCCGCCAAGCTCCACCTCGCAAGCGACGGTCGCCACTCCCTCTACTCCCCTGCAACGCAAGCGCCAAGGCAGCAGTGGATGCACGGCTTGCCTTCTCCTCCGACGAACTTGGAATCCAGTATGACTCCATAGTCCACCCTCCCCAGCATGTCGTGGCCGAGCACCAAGAGAAGGGATTGGGGATAGGAACTGGTTCGTTGCAGAGAGGGGATTAGTAGATGAGAGGTTAAGGAAGGGGGTGGTCATAGCTCGGATTGGGGAGGGAAGGTAGGCTGCCGAAGCTCGAGGTGGAGAGGAAGGGCGGCGGCGAAGCTCGGGATTGAATTGTTTCAGGTCCGATCTAGTTCTACTCTGATGTGCAGCTAGGGACATTTCGGTCTAGGACTTTTCCTAAATCCCTAAGAAGTCGTTTGGTATCCATCATTTGGGCCTGAAATTCTGGAACATTTTGGAATTCCATAGGTGGGCTGTTTGGTTGTCACAGAATTGGGTCATCATTTCATTTAGGAAATCCAGCAAAATGACACCATGGGTAAACACAATTCCGAGCTGAGATCCGTCATTTGCAATTCTTGTGGAAGCCATTTACAAATTCAATATTGAATTATGTTGTCATTTACAATTCCTGTGACAACCAAACAAGTGTTCATTTCTGAAATTACAATGTAAATGAAATGAATGCACGTATTTATTTTAAAATGCTACAAATGAAATGAAAGCCTGGCTTCCAAACGACTCCTAAGAGGTCGTTTGATATCCATCATTTGAGCCTGGAATTCTGGAATTCATTTTAAAATTCCATAGGTGGGCTGTTTGGTTGCTACAGAATTGGGCCATCATTTCATTTAGGAAATCCAGCAAAATGATGCCATGTGTAATCACAATTCCGAGCTGAAACCTGTCATTCACAATTCCCCTGTGGCAACCAAACAAATTCAATATTGAATTCTACTGTCATTTATAATTCCTGTGACAATCAAACAAGTGTCCATTTCTGGAATTACAATGTAAATGAAATGAATACATGTATTCATTTCAAAATGCTACAAATGAAATGAAAACCTGGCTTCCAAACGACTTCTAAGAAGAAAGTGAAATAGTCCAAAAGGGCAAATAGTAAAGTTACCAAAGTAAAGAGTGGCAAAAAAGTGAGGTCAAAATAAAAGAGGGCAAATCGTAGAGTAGCGAAGTAAAGTGGGGCAAAAAATAAAAGTGGACAAATGAAGTGGAGGTCAAGTGACAATACTCAGAAGGATTATCTAAATAATTTACTTGCAGTACCTTTTTCAGGAGAAAAAAACTCGTAGTACCTTTTTATACTACCGTTCTTGTAATATAAAGTGATTAATGAAATAATAATACTATATATTTGAGTATTGTTCATGTGACAGTGAACAATATCCATGAACAGTACCTACTTTTTTACAGAATTTTTTCTTGCAGTATTTTTGGTATTTTTTGCAGTATTTTTTAAAAAAATACTTACTCCTTCCACCGTCTGTGCTAGCCCGAGAAAATATTGTCACCTTCTTTTGTAGCAACTCCGAAAATAAAAAAATCTTCACGATCCACCGCCTTTTTTACCGTTGAAAACACTACTTTCTCTATGCTATATCTGAAAAAAAACTGCGGTTTGTCACTTTTTTAACCGTGGCACATTGTCCTCAGTCAGTGTGCTCGATCGCTCTATGTCTATGTCTACAGTGGTGTTCCTTCTTCAGTAACTTGGAAAATAAAATTGTTGCATTATTCGTCTCCTGTTTTATTCAAAAAACATGCCAGGCATCTTTCTACGATGACTTCGGATAAAATATCTGCTATTATTTGTCGCTTTTTTATTCAGGAAATATATTCCTACATTTTTTACTGATCGCTTAACGATAGCCCTATGGGCGCCACTCTCGCCGCACTACAACTACCTTATTTTGTTCATGGCCCCATGGCCGGCCCATGCCTACCATGATGTCTCCAAACAAATACTCCATTATCTGTCACCTCTTTTATTCTAAAAAACACATGTTTACATGGTGTAAGAAAAAAATGGTTTAATTTTCGTCGCCTCTTTTATCCTGCTGACCGCCTCACGATCGGGATCAAACAATCATCCATTATCCGTGGACTATTTATTTGGAATAAATATTTACCTCTTTTTATTGATCTCCTTATGATCGCCCCCGTGGCGTTAGAAAAAAATGCTCCACTAGTCGCTCGCCTCCTCGATTTGAGAAAAAATCTCCATATCTATTGTGACATTATAAAAATATTATTCCTCACCTCTCTTATTTGCTAAAATATCATTGTCTTTTTTTTATTGCCTCACCATGGGGGTTACAATGCTTCGATGCAGTGGTTCAGGACTACATTGCTTTGATGTGGTGTTTTTTCACTATTTCATTGCCTTTTGTAGTACTCGAAAAAAATTGCTAGATCGTTAGTCGCACATTTTCCCTAATAAAATACTATTACCTACTTTTGAAATAGTCCACCATTTTTAACCTCTTGTATTCTAGGAAAATATTGATACAATATTTTGTTAATCGTCTAATGATAGCCCTACGGGCGCGGTGTGTCGTCACTCTACAACTTCCTAGTATAACCTAATGGTAGAAAGTTTACTTGGTCAAATAACCACGAACACCCTGTGCTGGAAAAACATAGACAGAATTAACGGCTACTAACTAAGATGTAATTCTTTTCATAAATGAACAAAAACTCATGGACGGGCAGTTGATTGCCTTTAACCTAAAAAGGGAACTTACAGAATGCCATTGAGCAATGAATGAGAGAGCTGGTTTCCTTCACTTTTTGTAAGAGTTTTCCTAGAGTTTCTGTGTGAGCACATTGACATAGTTATGCATGCATGTCGAATAAATACCCTAGGTCCACGGGAAAGTAGGAAGCCCATGGACTCGAAGCTTTGGAGGCCCAAAAAGTTGAAAGCTTTCGGATTAGGAAAGTAGAGTTACTATAAGAAACTTGTATCAATATAGGAAAGGTCCAACACGGCCCCACAGTTTGTAACTTGTACGACACAGAAAAGCCTCGGCTTCGCCTCCTATATAAGGGGAACCCGAGGGAGAAAAAAAGAGGCATCGAAATCATTGTAACCTAGCCACTGTAATATTGAGTTGAGCACCTTTGTTCGGCTGAATCTTCGAGATCTACTTGCCCTCTACTTCTTACGAAACCCTAAGTCTACAATACATAGGCATTGACGAGTTAATCCTTCGTCAATTGGCGCCGTCTTGGGAATTGGAGGTCGCAAGGTACCGGTCTCGATGGCATGGTTAACATCATCATCAGCGGCAAGCAACGCGATGGAAGGAGGTAAACAAGTCCAACCTGATCTCGCTGATTTTGTTCCTCACCCTCCCGCCCGTTTGCATGCATATGCCGATCTGGAGGAGTCGACGGAGATGATATTTGGGAGCTTCCGCTTCCTCGTTAGGAAAGAAGGATCGCACCGTCTTTCGGCACAGATTTTTTCGGGACCATTGGCGGTCGAGCCCGATTACTCGGGATCATCAACATCGTCTGTTGAGTCAGGCGACGAAGAAGTTTCGCCGCCACGCTTCACCAAGCCCGCCGACGGCGGAGTACTCGCCAATCTGTTCGGTGATATGACTTTCGGGTCGTTCACGGAAACCGATCTATCTCAAGATAGCGACTCGGAAAGCTTCACCAACTTCGACTTCACCAACACCAACAAATCCACCGCTAGCAGATAGGTCTTCGCCGATCTATAAGACGGTGTCACTTATCCTGAGTTCGACGAAAACACAACTGCAACATATCACCAGATTTGTGTAATCACAGAAGCAGGCCGTGAAGCTGATGAAGAATCTGAGGCTTTCGACGATTTGGACAACCCTTACGGCAATCCCACAGATCTTACGCGTGGAACAGGAAGCAAATATATTGGAGCTGAGCCACGAGAAAAAGTGCAGTTGTCGCAGGAAGCATGGGATAGAGCTACAAGTGCTATGAACGGCACAGAGCCGATGACTATGCAAGTTTCAGCAGCAGCGCTACAGGCATATCAATATAAACTTAGTCGTTCCTGACGCGAGTTGGAAAACCTACAGCAAAAACTCGATGAAAGAAGGGCTGCAGCAGACGCTTCCAACGAGCGCAGAAACAACTTGAGTCAACACTCGAGAAATTCAGCAGACAATCAGAGAGATAGCCGCGGAAGAGCAGGATCTCGGTTGGCAGGCATACCCGAAGGTGAATGGGATAACCTGATTCAAAAACTCGATATGTCCTTCATGTCGATAGATATGAGAGGGCATATAATCCCAAAAACGCTAGAGGCAGGATACATGGCGACACACGCATATCTGATGGCATCTAGGCCACCTCAAGGAGATCCTCGATCATTATTATACCAGATGGCTATGGCAGGAGTAAGTGTTATGGGTGCGGCGATAGTAGGAAGAGAAATAGCACCGCACCCTGAAAGTGCTCCGCGCTGGAACAACCGAAGACAAAATAGTCCCCGACGTATTGTGGCGGCAACGAGAGACGCTCCAAGAGAAGGCGACGCGAGGAACACAGCAGCTCAAGCTCGAGTTGGCAGAGCACGCGAGGAAAGAGGTCGAGAAAACAGAACTCGAGAAAGTCATCAAACAACAGAGGATAGTGATGAAGACTTGTGTGGACTCCCTTGCTTTGCCCAAAGGATTCGCAAAACTCGAGTATCCACTAGTTTCAAACTACCCGACAACTATAAAAAGTTTACGGACTTCAAGATCTAGAGGATTGGTTGTTCGACTATCCGAGACAGTAAAGATGATGGATGGCACAAGAGCAACAGCTATGCAAAGCATCCAAGTTTACCTCAGTGGAGCCGCAAGATCTTGGATGAGGAAGTTGCCAAAGGGATCCATAGATAGTTGGGAAACCTTCGAGGACCTGTTCGTGAAGAATTTTTGGTCCACTCGCAAAAAACCAGCGTCAATAGAGCAGTTAAGGACTTGCAAGCAGAAATCAGACGAATCGATGAGAACGTATATTCAGCAGTGGAGCATCATCAAAAATTCGGCTGAGCACGTGTCTAATGAAAGGGCAATCGACGTGTTCGTCGCAGGTGATGGGATTCGTAGCATAGAAAACAAAAAATTTCCTACCGCAAGAACGAATAACAAGCCAAGATCCAATCTAGAAGATGGTAGCAACGAGAAGATCATGAGACTAACCCTCGAAGATTTCCAAAGCCTACGAGATTAGATCTCGTTGTTGCTGTAGTCGATCACTTGCCACCTTCGAAAGCGCGTACAAGATCTTGACGGTACCACAGTCGGGCAGCACCTCCGTACTCGGTCACATGTACGATGTTGATGACGATGTCCTTCTCCCCGTTCCAGCGGGCAGCGGAAGTAGTAGATCCTCCTCGGAATCCCGACAGCATGACGGCGTGGTGTCGGTGGCGGTGGAGATCTCCGGCAGGGCTTCGCCGTAAGCACTACGGGAGAGAGGTGGAGGAGGGAGGTGTGCTAGGGTTTGGAGAGAGGGGGGGGCTAGGGCGCCGGCCAGGGGTGCCCTAGGTGGTGCGGCCAAGGCTGGTCTTGGTGTGGCCGGCCCCTCTCCCTCTCCCCCTCTTTATATAGGTGGAACCCCAAGGGTTGGCCCAAAGTCTTCGAATAAGACCCCAATTCAAACACTGCCAAGTGGGCGAAACCTACTCAAGGTGGGACTCCCCCCTTTCCTTGGTAGGGTGGCCGGCCACCTTAGGTGGAGTCCACCTGGGACTCCTCCCCCCCTTTGGCTGGCCGGCCATGGTTGGTGGAGACTCCACCTTCCGCGGTGATTTCTTCCGGACTTTTCTAGAACCTTCTAGAACCTTCCATAAATACACCGGATCATTTTCAAACTTAGAAAATGACTTCCTATATATGAATCTTATTCTACGGACCATTCTGGACCTCCTCGTGATGTCCTGGATCCCATCCGAGACTCCGAACAAACATTCGAACTCCATTCCATATTCCATATCTACTTTAAAAACGACATCAAACCTTAAGTGTGTCACCCTACGGTTCGTGAACTACGTAGACATGGTCGAGACTCTTCTCCGACCAATAACCAATAGCGGGATCTGGAGATCCATAATGGATCCCACACATTCAACGATAACTTAGTGACCGTTTGAACCATTTACATACCATACTGATTCCCTTTGTCTCGCGATATTTTACTTGTCCGAGGTTTGATCATCGGTATCTCCATACCTTGTTCAACCTCGTCTCCGACAAGTACTCTTTACTCGTATCGTGGCATGTCATCTCTTATGAACCATCCATATGCTTGCAAGCTAATTAGACGATATTCCACCGAGAGGGCCCAGAGTATATCTATCCGTCATCGGGATGGACAAATCCCACTCTTGATCCATATGCCTCAACTCATACTTTCCGAATACTTAATCCCACCTTTATAACCACCCATTTACACAGTGGCATTTGATGTAATCAAAGTACCCTTCCGGTATAAGTGATTTATATGATCTCATGGTCGAAGGACTAGGTAACTATGCATCGAAAGCTTATAGCAAATTGAACTTAATGACGTGATCTTATGCTACGCTTATGTGGTGACCCGGCATACCACTGCATGGTGTAGTATGCAAGGCTGATATAACACCAATGAAACACCGTTCCACTAGTATTATATCGCTCAGAGTGGTTGATACGTCTCCAACGTATCTATAATTTCTGATGTTCCATGCTTGTTTTATGACAATACCTACATGTTTTGTTCACACTTTATATCATTTTGATGCATTTTCTGGAACTAACCTATTGACGAGATGCCGAAGTGCCAGTTCCTGTTTTCTGCTGTTTTTGGTTTCAGAAATCCTAGTAAGGAAATATTCTCGGAATTGGACGAAATCAACGCCCAGAACCTTATTTTTCCCGGAAGCTTCCAGAGAGCCAGAGAGGGACCAGAGGGGAGCCCTGGGGGTCCCACACATGGTGGCGGCGCGACCCAGGGGGGCGCCCCCTAGTGTGAGGGGCCCCGTGGCCCCTCCCGACTCCGACTCTCCGCCTATAAAAGCCTTCCTGACCTAAAAACTTCGGAGGAATAAGCCACGACACGAGAAAAGTTCCAGAGCCGCCGCCATCGCGAAGCCAAGATTCGGGGGACAGAAGTCTCTGTTCCGGCACGCCGCCGGGACGGGGAAGTGCCCCCGGAAGGCATCTCCATCGACACCACCGCCATCTTCATCACCGCTGCTGTCTCCCATGAGGAGGGAGTAGTTCTCCATCGAGGCTAAGGATTGTACCGGTAGCTATGTGGTTAACTTCTCTTCCCATGTACTTCAATACAATGATCTCATGAGCTGCTTTACAGGATTGAGATCCATATGATGAGCTTTGTAATCTAGATGGCGTTATAATATTCAAGTGGATTTTACTTATGTGATCTCCGGAGACTCCTTGTCCCACGTGTGTAAAGGTGACAGTGTGTGCACCGTGTGAGTCTCTTAGGCTATATTTCACAGAATACTTGTTCACTGAGTTATGATTTGAGTTGGATGTCTCTATGAAATTGTGGTGTGTTAGTACCTCCTATGAATGCTCACAGTGACAGCGTGGGGTGTTTATTAGTACTTGGGAATACATCTTTAAGGTTTGCCTACATGATGAATTAGTGTTCATTATCTTGCCAGAGAGTAATTCAGAATAGCATGGTGAAGTGCTTATTTATATTCAATTATGATTGCAATGTTGAGAGTGTCCACTAGTGAAAGTATGATCCCTAGGCCTTGTTTCCATACATCGAATCTCCGTTTATTTATTGTTTTACTGCATGTTTACTCGCTGCCATATTTATTTCAGATTACTATTACCACTCATATTCATTCATACCACTTGTATTTCACTATCTCTTCGCCGAACTAGTGCACCTATACATCTGACAAGTGTATTAGATGTGTTGGGGACACAAGAGTCTTCTTGTATCGTGATTGCAGGGTTGCTTGAGAGGGATATCTTTGACCTCTTCCTCCCTGAGTTCGATAAAACCTTGGGTGATCCACTTAAGGGAAACTTGCTGCTGTTCTACAAACCTCTGCTCTTGGAGGCCCAACACTGTCTACAGGATTAGAAGCGTGCGTAGACATCAAGCTATTTTCTGGCGCCGTTGCCGGGGACGTGAAGGAACAAGATTTCTAACTCCCACGTCAACCACGCGCCAGCAAGCTATTTTCTGGCGCCGTTGTCGGGGAGGAAAGGTAAAAGGCACTCAAACTCCGGTCTCAGGTAACTAAGTTATTTTCTGGTGCCGTTGTAAGTGCTCGAAGCTATTTCCTTTAGATCCTGCAATTGCATCTTTTTGTTTCTTGTTTTTCACTAGTTAGGCATAATGGAAAGCAACTATGAGCTTTTTAATCTATTTCCTGAGTTAAGACATGGATTGTTTGATGCGAAAATTAAAAAACCTTATTTGCATGCTAGTAGCAATGATATTAGTATGAACGCTTTGAACACCATTGTTGCTAATGATATGGAAAATTCTAAGCTTGGGGAAGCTGGTTTTGATGAGCATGATATTTTTAGTCCCCCAAGAATTGAGGAGAAAATTTTCTTTGATGATGCTTTACCTCCCATATATGATGATTATAATGATAGTGGTCTTTTGGTGCCACCTACTATGGAGAGTAAATTTTGTTATGATTATACTATGCCTCCTATACTTGATGAGAATAATAATGATAGCTACTTTGTTGAATTTGCTCCCACGATTACTAATAAAACTGATTATGCTTATGTGGAGAGTAATAATTTTATGCATGAGACTCATGATAAGAATGTTTCATTTGATAGTTATATTGTTGAGTTTTCTCATGATACCACTGAAAGTTATTATGAGAGAGGGAAACATGATTATATGCATCTTAATAATATTAAGTTTCCCCTCTTTATGTTGAGAATCTTGAAGTTACTCGTGTTTTATCTTCCTATGCTTGTCACTTTGCTCTTCATGAATTTGTTTATTTACAAGATTTCTTTTCATAGGAAGTGGGTTAGGCTTAAATTTGTTTTGAATTTGCTTTTTGATGCTCTCTTTTGCTTCAACTCTTATTTCTTGGGAGTGCATCATTGAAATTGCTGAGCCCATCTTAATGGCTATAAAGAAAGCACTTCTTGGGAGATAACCCATGTTTTTATTTTACTTCTGCACTTTTATTTTATATTTGAGTCTTGGAAGTTGTTACTACTGTAGCAACCTCTCCTTATCTTACTTTATTGCATTGTTGTGCCAAGTGAAGTCTCTAATAGAAGGTTGATACTAGATTTGGATTTCTACGCAGAAACAGATTTCTTGCTGTCACGAATTTGGGAAGGGTTCTCTGTAGGTAACTCAGAAAAATCTGCCAATTTACGTGAGTGATCCTCAGATATGTACGCAACTTTCATTAGTTTTGAGCATTTTCATCTGAGCAAGTTAAGTGCCCCAGAAAAATTCGTCTTTATGGATTGTTCTGTTTTGACAGATTCTGTCTTTTATTTCGCATTGCCTCTTTTGCTGTGTTGAATGGATTTCTTTGTTCCATTAACTTTCAGAAGCTTTGTGCAATGTCCAGAAGTGTTAAGAATGATTGTGTCACCTCTGAACATGTGAATTTTTGATTATGCACTAACCCTCTAATGAGTTTGTTTTGAGTTTGGTGTGGAGGAAGTTTTCAAGGGTCAAGAGAGGAGGATGATATATGATTAAGAAGAGTGAAAAGTCTGAGCTTGGGGATGCCCCCGTGGTTCATCCCTGCATATTTTAAGAAGACTCAAGCGTCTAAGCTTGGGGATACCCAAGGCATCCCCTTCTTCATCAACAATTTATCAGGCTTCTTCTATTGAAACTATATTTTTATTCCGTCACATCTTATGTACTTTACTTGGAGCGTCTGTGTGCTTTTATTTTCGTTTTTGTTATTTTCATTCTCTGAATAAAGATCATGCTTGTGTGGGAGAGAGACACGCTCCGCTCGTTCATATGAACACATGTGTTCTTAGCTTTATTCTTAATGTTCATGGCGAAGGTTGAAACTGTATCGTTAATTGTTATATGGTTGGAAACAGAAAATACTACATGTGGTAATTGGTATAATGTCTTGAATAATTTGATACTTGGCGATTGTTGTGCACATATAGATCATGTTTAAGCTCTTGCATCATATACTTTGCACCTATTAGTGAAGAAATACTGTAGAGCTTGTTGACGTTTGGTTTGCATGATTGGTCTCTCTCTAAAGTCTAGATATTTTCTGGTAAAGGTGTTTGAACAACAAGGAAGACAGTGTAGAGTCTTATAATGCTTGCAATATGTTCTTATGTAAGTTTTGCTGTACCGGTTCATACTTGTGTTTGCTTCAAACAACCTTGCTAGCCTAAGCCTTGTATTGAGAGGGAATTCTTCTCATGCATCCAAATCCTTGAGCCAAAAACTATGCCATTTGTGTCCACCATACCTACCTACTACATGGTATTTTCTGCCATTCCAAAGTAAATTGCTTGAGTGCTACCTTTAAAATTCCATTCTTTGTCTTTGCAATATATAGCTCATGGGAAAAATAGCTTAAAAACTATTGTGGTATTGAATATGTACTTATGTACCTTATTTCTTATTAAGTTGCTTGTTGAACGATAACCATGTTCCTAGGGACGCCATCAACGCTTTGTTGAATATCATGTGAGTTGCTATGCATGTTCGTCTTGTCTGAAGTAAGGGTGATTTATCATGAGTTGAATGGTTTGAGCATGCATATTGTTAGAGAAGAACATTGGGCCGCTAACTAAAGCCATGATCCATGGTGGAAGTTTCAGTTTTGGACAACAATCCTCAATCTCTTATGAGAATATTATTTGTTGTTGAATGCTTATGCATTAAAGAGGAGTCCATTATCTGTTGTCTATGTTGTCCCGGTATGGATGTCTAAGTTGAGAATAATCAAAAGCGAGAAATCCAATGAAAGCTTTCTCCTTAGACCTTTGTACAGGCGGCATAGAGGTACCCCTTTGTGATACTTGGTTAAAACATATGTTATGCAATGATAATCCATGTAAATCCAAACTAATTAGGACAAGGTGCGGGCACTATTGGTAATCTATGCATGAGGCTTGCAACTTGTAGGATATCTTATACATAACACATATGCTTTATTACTACCGTTGACAAAATTGTTTCTTGTTTTCAAAATAAAAGCTCTAGCACAAATATAGCAATCCATGCTTCCCTCTGTGAAGGGCCATTCTTTTACTTTCATATTGAGTCAGTTTACCTACTTTCTTTCTATCTTAGAAGCAAACACTTGTGTCAACTGTGCATTGATTCTTACATACTTGCATATTGCACTTATTATTCTACTTTGTGTTGACAATTATCCATGAGATAAACATGTTGAAGTTGAAAGCAACCGCTGAAACTTATATCTTCCTTTGTGTTGCTTCAATGCCTTTACTTTGAATTTATTGCTTTATGAGTTAACTCTTATGCAAGACTTATTGATGCTTGTCTTGAAAGTACTATTCATGAAAAGTCTTTGCTATACGGTACAGTTGTTTACTCATTGTCTTTACCATTTCTTTGAATCGCTGCATTCATCTCATATGCTTTACATTATTATTGGATCAAGATTATGTTGGTAGCATGTCACTTCAGAAATTATTCTTTTTATCATTTACCTACTCGAGGACGAGTAGGAACTAAGCTTGGGGATGCTGATACGTCTCCAACATATCTATAATTTCTGATGTTACATGCTTGTTTTATGACAATACCTACATGTTTTGTTCACACTTTATATCGTTTTGATGCATTTTCCAGAACTAACCTATTGACGAGATGCCGAAGTGCCAGTTCCTGTTTTCTGCTGTTTTTGGTTTCAGAAATCCTAGTAAGGAAATATTCTTGGAGTTGGACAAAATCAACGCCGAGAACCTTATTTTTCCCGGAAGCTTCCAGAGAGCCAGAGAGGGACCAGAGGGGAGCCCTGGGGGCCCCACACGTGGTGGTGGCGGCGCGGCCCAGGGGGGGGCGCCCCCTAGTGTGAGGGGGCCCCGTGGCCCCTCCGACTCCGACTCTCCGCCTATAAAAGCCTTCCTGACCTAAAAACTTCGGAGGAATAAGCCACGACACGAGAAAAGTTCCAGAGCCGCCGCCATCGTGAAGCCAAGATTTGGGGGACAGAAGTCTCTGTTCCGGCACGCCGCCGGGACGGAGAAGTGCCCCTGGAAGGCATCTCCATCGACACCACCGCCATCTTCATCACCGCTGTTGTCTCCCATGAGGAGGGAGTAGTTCTCCATCGAGGCTAAGGGTTGTACCGGTAGCTATGTGGTTAATCTCTCTTCCCATGTACTTCAATACAATGATCTCATGAGCTACTTTACAGGATTGAGATCCATATGATGAGCTTTGTAATCTAGATGTCGTTATGCTATTCAAGTGGATTTTACTTATGTGATCTCCGGAGACTCCTTGTCCCACGTGTGTAAACGTGACAGTGTGTGCACCGTGTGGGTCTCTTAGGCTATATTTCACAGAATACTTGTTCACTGAGTTATGATTTGAGTTGGATGTCTCTATGAAATTGTGGTGTGTTAGTACCTCCTATGAATGCTCACAGTGACAGCGTGGGGTGTTTATTAGTACTTGGGAATACATCTTTAAGGTTTTCCTACATGATGAATTAGTGTTCGTTATCTTGCCAGAGAGTAATTCAGAATAGCATAGTGAAGTGCTTATTTATATTCAATTATGATTGTAATGTTGAGAGTGTCCACTAGTGAAAGTATGATCCCTAGGCCTTGTTTCCATACATCGAATCTCCGTTTATTTACTGTTTTACTGCATGTTTACTCGCTGCCATATTTATTTCAGATTGCTATTACCACTCATATTCATTCATACCACTTGTATTTCACTATCTCTTCGCCGAACTAGTGCACCTATACATCTGACAAGTGTATTAGGTGTGTTGGGGACACAAGAGACTTCTTGTATCGTGATTGCAGGGTTGCTTGAGAGGGATATCTTTGACCTCTTCCTCCCTGAGTTCGATAAAACCTTGGGTGATCCACTTAAGGGAAACTTGCTGCTGTTCTACAAACCTCTGCTTTTGGAGGCCCAACACTGTCTACAGGATTAGAAGTGTGTGTAGACATCAAGCTATTTTCTGGCGCCGTTGTCGGGGACGTGAAGGAACAAGATTTCTAACTCCCACGTCAACCACGTGCCAGCAGTGGTACAACAGAAACATATGCAGGTCCAAGGCATGTCTATAGAATTACAATACTGACTCTGTTACATAAGATCATCACAGCCTCCTACTTTACAATGAGGTAAAACTGCAAATAAACTCCAGAAGAACGACTCGTAGTCTAGTCTTATCACGGACTCTATTTGTAGAGTATTTAACTAGCTATAGAGGCTATGAATAGATTCTAGCTAAATAGGAGCTAGGTTTAGGAAACTAGTTCCTTTCTATTGCTAAGCTAAGTTTTATACTTGTTGGATGTGGTGTTTGACTCTTCTGACAGGTTCCTGTCCCTTGAAGTAGTTATTGACTCCTCGGTCTTCGAGTTGCACTGTAGATCCTCCTTTGATGCCTCCATATCTAAGCAGGGGATTTAAGAGTGGGATGAGTACGAGCGTACTCAACAAGTTCATTATAGGAAATAGGTGTTTAATGCACTAGCTATGGAATTAGACCAGAAAGTCTAATACCAATGCAGGTTTTCATAACCATTTCTTCAAAAGGTTGTTTTTATTCAGAAGAACTATGTCCGTCAGCCTTCACCGGTTTACTAGAACTTCATGGAGCTCCTTTCCGGCAGCGTTCGCAGTTCCATATCCCGGAACAGGGAGTGACAGGTCACGATTCATTACACTCTGCAGAGGTGTGTTGCTTTACCCATAAGAGATCTTAACCTTGGTGCCAGCCGGGCATATTCCCCGTCCACACTTCCTTTGGTGTGAGGCCCGGTATAAGGTCATAGCCAATCATATTCCTCCGCTACCTCGCACACCCACCCTTTGTTGCATACCCCGACCATGGGTCCTCGCCGGTCCTCTTACACCAATTAAGGATGGACCCCGACCACGACGACAGTCTGGGACTCGTTAACCAAACTCCTTCGCCGGTAGCTGCAACCCATCATAGACCACATTACCGTGGGGAATTAGAAGGGGATCCCCACCCTCCAGTTGTTCCGCAAGCAGCAACCACTATGGTAAGCATTGCATTACCGTGGGGAATTAGAAGGGGCTCCCCACCCTTGATACGTCTCCGACGTATCGATAATTTCTTATGTTCCATGCCACATTATTGATGATATCTACATGTTTTATGCACATTTTATGTCATATTCGTGCATTTTCTGGAACTAACCTATTAACAAGATGTCGAAGTGCCGATTCTTGTTTTTCTGCTGTTTTTGGTTTCAGAAATCCTAGTAAGGAAATATTCTCGGAATTGGACGAAATCAACGCCCAGGGTCCTATTTTGCCACGAAGCTTCCAGAAGACCGACGAGTCAACGAAGTGGGGCCACGAGGTGGCTAGACCACAGGGCGGCGCGGCCCAAGCCCTGGCCGCGCCGACCTATGGTGTGGGCCCCTCGTGACGCCCCTCGACCTGCCCTTCCACCTACAACTAGCCTTCGTCGCGAAACCCCCAGTACCGAGAGCCACGATACGGAAAACCTTCCAGAGACGCCGCCGCCGCCAATCCCATCTCGGGGGATTCAGGAGATCGCCTCCGGCACCCTGCCGGAGAGGGGAATCATCTCCCGGAGGACTCTACGCCGCCATGGTCGCCTCCGGAGTGATGTGTGAGTAGTCTACCCCTGGACTATGGGTCCATAGCAGTAGCTAGATGGTTGTCTTCTCCTCATTGTGCTTAATTGTCGGGTCTTGTGAGCTACCGAACATGATCAAGATCATCTATCTGTAATTCTATATGTTGTGTTTGTTGGGATCCGATGAATAGAGAATACTATGTTATGTTGATTATCAATTTATATCTATGTGTTGTTTATGATCTTGCATGCTCTCCGTTATTAGTAGATGCTCTGGCCAAGTTGATGCTAGTAACTCCAAGAGGGAGTATTTATGCTCGATAGTGGGTTCATGTCTCCGTGAATCTGGGGGAGTGAGAGAAACCTCTAAGATTATGGATGTGCTGTTGCCACTAGGGATAAAACATTGGTGCTATGTTCGAGGATGTAGTTACTGATTACATTACGCGCAATACTTAATGCAATTGTCTGTTGTTAGCAACTTAATACTGGAGGGGGTTCGGATGATAACCTGAAGGTGGACTTTTTAGGCATAGATGCATGCTGGATAGCGGTCTATGTACTTTGTCGTAATGCCCAATTAAATCTCACTATACTCATCATAATATGTATGTGCATGGTCATGCCCTCTTTATTTGTCAGTTGCCCAACTGTAATTTGTTCACCCAACATGCTGTTTATCTTATGGGAGAGACACCTCTAGTGAACTGTGGATCCCGGTCCAATTCTCTATACTGAAATACAATCTACTGCAATACTCGTTCTACTGTTTTCTGCAAACCATCATCTTCCACACTATACATCTAATCCTTTGTTACAGCAAGCCGGTGAGATTGACAACCTCGCTGTTTCGTTGGGGCAAAGTACTTGGTTTGTGTTGTGCAGGTTCCACGTTGGCGCCGGAATCCCTGGTGTTGCGCCGCACTACATCTCGCCGCCATCAACCTTCAACGTGCTTCTTGGCTCCTACTGGTTCGATAAACCTTGGTTTCATACTGAGGGAAAACTTGCCGCTGTACGCATCACACCTTCCTCTTGGGGTTCCCAACGGACGCGTGTTGTACGCGTATCAAGCACTTTTTCTGGCGCCGTTGCCGGGGAGATCAAGACACGCTGCAAGGGGAGTCTCCACATCCCAATCTCTTTACTTTGTTTTTGTCTTGCTTAGTTTTATTTACTACTTTGTTTGCTGCACTAAATCAAAATACAAAAAAATTAGTTGCTAGTTTTACTTTATTTGCTATCTTGTTTGCTATATCAAAAACACACAAAAAATTAGTTACTTGCATTTACTTTATCTAGTTTGTTTTATTTACTATTGCTAAAATGAGTAATCCTGAAGTTGAAGTTCGTACGTTTAAGCAACGAGGGGGAGAATGTTTAAGAGATGCTTGGTATAGAATTAGTGATGCCCATAATAGGTGCACTAAGAAACACTCCACCACTATCCTACTCAGGAATTTTTATGTTGGCGTCTCTAGCTGGAATAGGTATGTTCTTGATTGTCTCGCGAAAGGTAATTTCCTAAGTACTCCTGCATTAGAAGCTAGCTGTATCATTGAGAGTCTATTTGGAATACCCCCTGTTGATGAAGTTAAAACTGAAATCTCTCTTGAAGATGTTATGAAAAAATTGGAAACCATAGAGAAAAATTTTCCAAGTGTTGAAACTAAATTGGAAATGTTACTTGATAAAACTGATGAACTTGATAAATCCTTAGGAGGAATTGATGAAAGAATTAGTGTCCTAGGAACTTGTGTTGTCCATGATGATCAAACTAATAGGATTGACGAACTTGAAAAAGCTATGGGAACCTTGGGTTCAACATTTTCTTCTCTTAAATATAAGGAGAAAGCTTATGTGGGTAAGGAGCAAAAGTTTATGTATGTCTCTAAAGTGCCTAAACCAAAGAAATATTACTATAGGCCTAAAATTGACAAAGCCCATAGTACCACCACAGATGGGGGAGCTTGTGATAACGATGCACCACCCTTTGACAATACTTGATACACACTTTCTGCGCCTAGCTGAAAGGCGTTAAAGAAAAGCGCTTATGGGAGACAACCCATGTTTTTACTACAGTACTTTGTTTTATATTTGTGTCTTGGAAGTTGTTTACTACTGTAGCAACCTCTCCTTATCTTAGTTTAGTGTTTTGTTGTGCCAAGTAAAGTCGTTGATAGAAAAGTTCATACTAGATTTGGATTACTGCACAGAAACAGATTTCTTTGCTGTCACGAATCTGGGTAAAATTCTCTGTAGGTAACTCAGAAAATTATGCCAATTTACGTGAGTGATCCTCAGATATGTACGCAACTTTCATTCAATTTGAGCATTTTCATTTGAGCAAGTCTGGTGCCTCAATAAAATTCGTCAATACGAACTGTTCTGTTTTGACAGATTCTGCCTTTTATTTCGCATTGCCAGTTTTGTTATGTTCGATGGATATTTCGATTCCATTGAATTTCAGTAGCTTTGTGCAATGTACAGAAGTGTTAAGAATGATTATGTCACCTCTGAACATGTATATTTTGATTGTGCACTAACCCTCTAATAAGTTGTTCTAAGTTTGGTGTGGAGGAAGTTTTCAAGGATCAAGAGAGGGAGATGATACAACATGATCAAGGAGAGTGAAAGCTCTAAGCTTGGGGATGCCCCGGTGGTTCACCCCTGCATATATCAAGAAGACTCAAGCGTCTAAGCTTGGGGATGCCCAAGGCATCCCCTTCTTCATCGAAAACATTATCAGGTTCCTCCCCTGAAACTATATTTTTATTCCATCACATCTTATGTGCTTTGCTTGGAGCGTCGGTTTGTTTTTGTTTTTTGTTTTGTTTGAATAAAATGGATCCTAGCATTCTTTGTGTGGGAGAGAGACACGCTCCGCTGTAGCATATGGACAAGTATGTCCTTAGGCTCTACTCATAGTATTCATGGCGAAGTTCTTCTTCGTTAAATTGTTATATGGTTGGAATTGGAAAATGATACATGTAGTAATTGCTAAAATGTCTTGGATAATGTGATACTTGGCAATTGTTGTGCTCATGTTTAAGCTCTTGCATCATATACTTTGCACCCATTAATGAATAAATACATAGATCATGCTAAAATTTGGTTTGCATATTTGGTCTCTCTAAAGTCTAGATAATTTCTAGTATTGAGTTTGAACAACAAGGAAGACGGTGTAGAGTCTTATAATGTTTTCAATATGTCTTTTATGTGAGTTTTGCTGCACCGCTTCATCCTTGTGTTTGTTTCAAATAACCTTGCTAGCCTAAACCTTGTATCGAGAGGGAATACTTCTCATGCATCCAAAATACTTGAGCCAACCACTATGCCATTTGTGTCCACCATACCTACCTACTACATGGTATTTCTCCGCCATTCCAAAGTAAATTGCTTGAGTGCTACCTTTAAATTTCCATTCTTCACCTTTACAATATATAGCTCATGGGACAAATAGCTTAAAAACTATTGTGGTATTGAATATGTACTTATGCACTTTATCTCTTATTAAGTTGCTCGTTGTGCGATAACCATGTTCCTGGGGACGCCATCAACTACTCTTTGTTGAATATCATGTGAGTTGCTATGCATGTTCGTCTTGTCTGAAGTAAGGGAGATCTACCACCTTATGGTTAGAGCGTGCATATTGTTAGAGAAGAACATTGGGCCGCTAACTAAAGCCATGATCCATGGTGGAAGTTTCAGTTTTGGACATATATCCTCAATCTCAAATGAGAAAATTAATTGTTGCTACATGCTTATGCATAAAAGAGGAGTCCATTATCTGTTGTCTATGTTGTCCCGGTATGGATGTCTAAGTTGAGAATAATCAATAGCGAGAAATCCAATGCGAGCTTTCTCCTTAGACCTTTGTACAGGCGGCATAGAGGTACCCCTTTGTGACACTTGGTTAAAACATGTGCATTGCGATAATCCCGGTAGTCCAAGCTAATTAGGACAAGGTGCGGGCACTATTAGTATACTATGCATGAGGCTTGCAACTTGTAAGATATAATATACATGATACATATGCTTTATTACTACCGTTGACAAAATTGTTTCTTGTTTTCAAAATCAAAGCTCTAGCACAAATATAGCAATCGATGCTTTCCTCTTCGAAGGACCATTCTTTTACTTTTATGTTGAGTCAGTTCACCTATCTCTCTCCACCTCAAGAAGCAAACACTTGTGTGAACTGTGCATTGATTCCTACATACTTGCTTATTGCACTTATTATATTACTTTACATTGACAATATCCATGAGATATACATGTTAGAACTTGAAAGCAACCGCTGAAACTTCATCTTCCTTTGTGTTGCTTCAATGCCTTTACTTTGAATTATTGCTTTATGAGTTAACTCTTATGCAAGACTTATTGATGCTTGTCTTGAAGTACTATTCATGAAAAGTCTTTGCTATATGATTCAGTTGTTTACTCATGTCATATACATTGTTTTGATCGCTGCATTCACTACATATGCTTACAAATAGTATGATCAAGGTTATGATGGCATGTCACTCCAGAAATTATCTTTGTTTATCGTTTACCTGCTCGGGACGAGCAGGAACTAAGCTTGGGGATGCTGATACGTCTCCGACGTATCGATAATTTCTTATGTTCCATGCCACATTATTGATGATATCTACATGTTTTATGCACATTTTATGTCATATTCGTGCATTTTCTGGAACTAACCTATTAACAAGATGCCGAAGTGCCGATTCTTTGTTCGCTGTTTTTGGTTTCAGAAATCCTAGTAAGGAAATATTCTCGGAATTGGACGAAATCAACGCCCAGGGTCCTATTTTGCCACGAAGCTTCCAGAAGACCGAAGAGTCAACGAAGTGGGGCCACGAGGTGGCCAGACCACAAGGCGGCGCGGCCCAAGCCCTGGCCGTGCCGACCTATGGTGTGGGCCCCTCGTGACGCCCCTCGACCTGCCCTTCCGCCTACAAATAGCCTTCGTCGCGAAACCCCCAGTAGCGAGAGCCACGATACGGAAAACCTTCCAGAGACACCGCCGCCGCCAATCCCATCTCGGGGGATTCAGGAGATCGCCTCTGGCACCCTGCCGGAGAGGGGAATCATCTCCCGGAGGACTCTACGCCGCCATGGTCGCCTCCGGAGTGATGTGTGAGTAGTCTACCCCTGGACTATGGGTCCATAACAGTAGCTAGATGGTTGTCTTCTCCTCATTGTGCTTAATTGTCGGGTCTTGTGAGCTGCCGAACATGATCAAGATCATCTATCTGTAATTCTATATGTTGTGTTTGTTGGGATCCGATGAATAGAGAATACTATGTTATGTTGATTATCAATTTATATCTATGTGTTGTTTATGATCTTGCATGCTCTCCGTTATTAGTAGATGCTCTGGCCAAGTTGATGCTAGTAACTCCAAGAGGGAGTATTTATGCTCGATAGTGGGTTCATGTCTCCGTGAATCTGGGGGAGTGAGAGAAACCTCTAAGATTATGGATGTGCTGTTGCCACTAGGGATAAAACATTGGTGCTATGTTCGAGGATGTAGTTACTGATTACATTACGCGCAATACTTAATGCAATTGTCTGGTGTTCGCAACTGAATACGGGAGGGGGTTCGGATGATAACCTGAAGGTGGACTTTTTAGGCATAGATGCATGCTGGATAGCGGTCTATGTACTTTGTCGTAATGCCCAATTAAATCTCACTATACTCATCATAATATGTATGTGCATGGTCATGCCCTCTTTATTTGTCAATTGCCCAACTGTAATTTGTTCACCCAACATGCTGTTTATCTTATGGGAGAGACACCTCTAGTGAACTGTGGACCCCGGTCCAATTCTCTATACTGAAATACAATCTACTGCAATACTCGTTCTACTGTTTTCTGCAAACAATCATCTTCCACACTATACATCTAATCATTTGTTACAGCAAGCCGGTGAGATTGACAACCTTGCTGTTTCGTTGGGGCAAAGTACTTGGTTTGTGTTGTGCAGGTTCCACGTTGGCGCCGGAATCCCTGGTGTTGCGCCGCACTACATCTCGCCGCCATCAACCTTCAACGTGCTTCTTGGCTCCTACTGGTTCGATAAACCTTGGTTTCATACTGAGGGAAAACTTGCCGTTGTACGCATCACACCTTCCTCTTGGGGTTCCCAACGGACGCGTGTTGTACGCGTATCAACCCTCCAGTTACTCCGCAAGATACAACCGCTACGGTAAGCGCATCCGTTGATGTACAAGAGGTGGAAATACGATTGACTATTCCGTCCCACTCCAGACCTTATGGTTAACACGGGTATTACGGCACAAGAATCACTGGACGACATTTGTTGTTTAATCCTAGATGGATATAAACCCTTGCAATGGAACCTCCACCATATCAACACAATCCATGGTTCCATTGCCCACCACTTAGTCATATTCATAGTTATGAAAATAGTGGTTTTGCTTTTTATGCAATAGTGATAAACATAGTACTTTGCAAGTAATTTAATAAAAATACTCAAATGACATGAGCAAGTGATGAACTTGCCTTTCTTGACTGCAAGATTATGCAGACAAGGTCTTCGATACGCAATAACTCCAAATTCTAAAATAGCATCATCGTCCGGTAAGGATGATGTTTAAAAGATTGGCAAGGATGCAATAATGCATAAGTATGAGATGCAATCGCTCTAAGCGTGACCTAACCCCGATGATTTAGGATCAGTGAGTTGTAATGATTGGTTTAGGGTGTGTTGCACTTTTAGAGTGATTCGCAAACAAGGTTCTTATTCAGGGTTGTGTTGTTTTAGAATCATAAGCAGGTGGTAAAATGCATAGTGACAATTATACACACCCAGGAATAGTAGTTGTATAATAAGTAAAGAGCAGTTGTCAATTTTAAGTCCTATAATGCATGGTTGATGATTACTTATTATATAATTCAAAAGAATAACTTTTGAAGAACATGTTCTTTAATAAAGAACAAGTATGATAATTAGGTTTGTGGGGTTCTATGGTTTTCCATGGTTCTAATTGTTTTCTGGAGTAAGTAGTAGATGGATCACAACCTAGTTGGATTCATCAACACCAAGAGCTTGTAAGGTTGAGTTAAGCCTAGGCATCCTAAGAAATTTAATCATATAAGGTTGCTATCAAGATTGGTTCATCTTGTTGGTGATAGCTAGCTAGGGTTTATAGGTTCTTATAAGCAGGGTTGATGGCTACTCCTAATTCATTTCAAAAGAATAACTTTTGAAGAACATACTTCTTAAGTAATAAGAAGTATTACAATTAGGATTGAGGTTGTCTAGGGTTTACTATTTGATCCACTAAGTAAGGAATAATTGACTACTAAATAGGATGGTTGATAAGTATCCAACACTAGTAGGGTTTAGTGGAATATGGTTAGGTAATCTCAAGATTTGGCATAGTTGCTCCTGAGGTTCATAACATTGGTGTGATGCTAAGCAAGGATGATTAGAGGTTGGTGTCTCAGAAGATAGGAACTAGGGTTTAGATTCAATTGACCTTATTTGATTATCTAGTTTTTATGGTTTTGCATAAATGGAATTCTAAATTATTGATAATAGGGCTCCTACATTTTATGTGGCATGACAAGTATTTAATTTGCTAATTATGGTTCTATGAATTAAAGAAAGTATTATGATCATAAGTTCTAACCTAGGGTTTAGGTTAGAGGTAAGTTAAGGTTCTCATGTAATAATAAAGCTAGGTTTCTAAATGAATCTAGGGTTTAGGATTACACATGAAATGATGAATTCCTGTTTTTCTACCATATGGAACTAGGGTTTTCTAGTTACCCTATAATTCTTGGATTAATAAATTCATTAAGAAAATTGAAGTTATTAATAACTTTGGAATAAAAATAATGTTGGATTTGGCATTTTATTATTTTTAATGAATTAATAATTAAGGTAATTGTTATTTAGGATTTAAATTCCAATAATAAAGATTTAATAAGTTCCAGATAAAGAAAAATAGTTTTAATGTTTTCTTTATTTACTTTACTGGTTTTTATTTATTTTATACTATTTTCCTAATTATTGATTTTTTAATTCAATTATGAATAAGAGAAAATGCTTAAATAATAAGTATTAAAAACTTAAATTTTTATTACAAATAAAAATTTCATATTATATTTTTATTGGATAGAGTTTTCTTTTCTAAGAATTTTGATATCTCATTTATATTTTTCTGACTTAAATTGAATTTCTAAATTCATTTGAAGTTGCAGATGTTATTGAATTTGAATTTAAACTAAAATACTAAATCTACCCGGGACAGGACACTGATACGTCTCCGACGTATCGATAATTTCTTATGTTCCATGCTTGTTTTATGACAATACCTACATGTTTTATACATACTTTATGATGATTTTATGTGTTTTCCGGAACTAACCTATTGACGAGATGCCGAAGTGCCAGTTCCTGTTTTCTGCTATTTTTGGTTTCAGAAATCCTAGTAAGGAAATATTCTCGGAATTGGACGAAATCAACGCCCAGCATCTTAGAATCACACGAAGCTTCTAGAACACCCGAGAGCCACCAGAGGAGGACCCTGTGGGCCCCAGACGCCAGGGTGGCGCGGCCCAGGCCTTGGCTGCGCCCCCTACTGTGTCGTCGCCTCGTCGACCTTCCGACTCCGCCTCTTCGCCTATATAAAGGTCCCTGACCTAAATCTTCGAGACGGAAAAGCCACGGTACGAGAAACCTTCCAGAGCCGCCGCCATCGCGAAGCCAAGATCTGGGGGACAGGAGTCTCTGTTCCGGCACTCCGCCGGGACGGGGAAGTGCCCCCGGAAAGCTTCTCCATCGACACCGCTGCCATCTCCACCGCCATCTTCATCACCGCTACTGTCTCCCATGAGGAGGGAGTAGTTCTCCATCGAGGCTAAGGGCTGTACCGGTAGCTATGTGGTTAATCTCTCTCCCTATGTACTTCAATACAATAATCTCATGAGCTGCCTTACATGATTGAGATTCATATGATGATGCTTGTAATCTAGATGTCATTATGCTAGTCAAGTGGATTTTACTTATGTGATCTCCGGAGACTCCTTGTCCCACGTGTGTAAAGGTGACAGTGTGTGCACCGTGTGGGTCTCTTAGGCTATATTTCACAGAATACTTATTCACTGTTATGAATAGCATAGTGAAGTGCTTATTTATATCCCTTTATGATTACAATGTGTTTTGTATCACTACTATTCTATGTGCTACTCTAGTGATGTTATTAAAGTACTATATTCCTCCTGCACGGTGTAATGGTGACAGTGTGTGCATCGTGTAGTACTTGGCGTAGGTTATGATTGTAATCTCTTGTAGATTATGAAGTTAATTATTGCTATGATAGTATTGATGTGATCTATGCCTCCTTCATAGTGTGATGGTGACAGTGTGCATGCTATGTTAGTACTTGGTGTAGTTGTGTTGATCTATCATGCACTCTAAGGTTATTTAAACATGAATATCGAATATTGTGGAGCTTGTTAACTCCGGCATTGAGGGTTCTTGTAATCCTACACAGTTAGTGGTGTTCATCATCCAACAAGAGAGTGTAGAGTCTAGCATCTATTTATTTATTCTATTATGTGATCAATGTTGAGAGTGTCCACTAGTGAAAGTATAATCCCTAGGCCTTGTTCCCAAATACTGCTATCGCTGCTTGTTTACTGTTTTACTGCATCTGTACTGCCTGCCATATTACCACCATCAACCACACGCTAGTTGTAGCATCAAGCTATTTTCTGGTGCCGTTACTACTGCTCATATATTCATACCACCTGTATTTCACTATCTCTTCGCCGAACTAGTGCACCTATACATCTGACAAGTGTATTAGGTGTGTTGGGGACACAAGAGACTTCTTGCTTTGTGGTTGCAGGGTTGCTCGAGAGGGATATCTTTGACCTCTTCCTCCTTGAGTTCGATAAACCTTGGGTGATCCACTTAAGGGAAACTTGCTGCTGTTCTACAAACCTCTGCTCTTGGAGGCCCAACACTGTCTACAAGAATAGAAGCACCCGTAGCCAGCAAGCACTTTTCTGGCGCCGTTGCCGGGGAGGAAAGGTAAAATGTACTCACACTCCGGATCTCGGCTACTAAGCTATTTTCCGCCGTTGTAAGTACTCGAAGCTATTTCCTTTAGATCCTGCAATTGCATCTTTTTGTTTCTTGTTTACACTAGTTAGGTATAATGGAAAACAACAAAAATATGAGAGATCTTTATGAACTTTATCTTGAATTAGGACATGATGTGTTTGAAGAGAGAATTAAAAAACCCATGGAACTTTATATGCATGCTAATGGGAATGTTATTAATATGAATGCTTTGAACACTATTGTTGCTAATGCTATGGAAAATTCTAAGCTTGGGGAAGCTGGTTTTGATGAGCATGATCTTTTTACTCCCCCAAGCATTGAGGAGAAAATTTACTTTGATGATACTTTGCCCCCTATTTTTGATGATTATAATGATAGTGGTCTTTTGGTGCCGCCTGTTATGGAGGATCAATTTGATTATGATTACAATATGCCTCCTATATTTGATGGTGAGAATAATAATGATAGCTACTTTGTTGAATTTTCTCCCACTACAACTAATAAAATTAACTATGCTTATGTTGGGAGTAGTAATAATTTTATGCATGAGACTCATGATAAGAATGTTTCATTTGATAGTTATATTGTTGAGTTTGCTCATGATGCTACTGGACATTATTATGAGAGAGGAAAATATGGTGGTAGAAATTTTCATGTGACTAAAACACCTCTCTTTTTGCTGAAAATCTTGAAGCTGCACTTGTTTTATCTTTCTATGCTTGTTGCATTATGCTTCTTGAATTTATTTATTTACAAGATTCCTATGCATAGGAAGCATGTTAGGATTAAATGTGTTTTGAATTTGCCACTTGATGCTCTCTTTTGCTTCAAATACTATTTCTTGCGAGTGCATCATTAAAACTGATGAGCCCATCTTAATGGCTATAAAGAAAGAACTTCTTGGGAGATAACCCATGTGTTTATTTTGCTACAGTAACTTTGTTTTATATTTGAGTCTTGGAAGTTGTTACTACTGTAGCAACCTCTCCTTATCTTAGTTTTGTTGCATTGTTGTGCCAAGTAAAATCTTTGATAGTAAGGTTCATACTAGATTTGGATTACTGCGCAGAAACAGATTTCTTGCTGTAACGAATCTGGGCCTAATTCTCTGTGGGTAACTCAGAAAATTATGCCAATTTACGTGAGTGATCCTCAGATATGTACGCAACTTTCATTAAATTTTAGCATTTTCATTTGAGCAAGTCTGGTGCCTCTTAGAAATTAGTCTTTACGGACTGTTCTGTTTTGACAGATTCTGCCTTTTATTTCGCATTGCCTCTTTTGCTGTGTTGGATGGATTTCTTTGTTCCATTGACTTCCAGTAGCTTTGTGCAATGTCCAGAAGTGTTAAGAATGATTATGTCACCTCTGAACATGTGAATTTTGATTGTGCACTAACCCTCTAATGAGTTTTTTTGAGTTTGGTGTGGAGGAAGTTTTCAAGGGTCAAGAGAGGGAGATGATACAATATGATCAAGGAGAGTGAAAGCTCTAAGCTTGGGGATGCCCCGGTGGTTCATCCCTGCATATTTCAAGAAGACTCAAGCATCTAAGCTTGGGGATGCCCAAGGCATCCCCTTCTTCATCGACAAATTATCAGGTTCCTCCCTTGAAACTATATTTTTATTCATTCACATCTTATGTACTTTACTTGGAGCGTCTGTGTGTTTTTGTTTTTGTTTTTGTTTGAATAAATGCTAGTGTGGGAAAGAGACACGCTCCGCTGGTTCATATTAACACATATGTTCTTAGCTTTACTTTTAATTTTCATGGCGAAGGTTGAAACTGCTTCGCTAATTGTTGTATGGTTGGAAACGGAAAATGCTACATGTAGTAATTGGTATAATGTCTTGAACAATGTGATACTTGGAAATTATTGTGCTCATGATTAAGCTTTTGCATCATATACTTTGCACCTATTAGTGAAGAAATGCATAGAGCTTGCTAAAATTTGGTTTGCATGATTGGTCTCTCTAAGGTCTAGATATTTTCTAGTAAGGTGTTTGAGCAACAAGGAAGACAGTGTAGAGTCTTATAATGCTTGCAATATGTCTTTTATGTGAGTTTTGCTGTACCGGTTCATACTTGTGTTTGTTTCAAATTGCCTTGCTAGCCTAAACCTTGTATCGAGAGGGAATACTTCTCATGCATCCCAAATCCTTGAGCCAAACACTATGCCACTTGTGTCCACCATACCTACCTACTACATGGTATTCCTCCGCCATTCCAAAGTAAATTGCTTGAGTGCTACCTTTAAAATTTCTATCCTCTACCTTTGCAATATATAGCTCATGGGACAAATAGCCTAAAAACTATTGTGGTATTGAATATGTACTTATGTATCTTATTTCTTATTAAGTTGCTTGTTATGCGATAACCATGTTCCTGGGGACGCCATCAACTACTCTTTGTTGAATATCATGTGAGTTGCTATGCATGTTCGTCTTGTCTGAAGTAAGGGCGATTTACCATGAGTTGAATGGTTTGAGCATGCATACTGTTAGAGAAGAACATTGGGCCGCTAACTAAAGCCATGATCCATGGTGGAAGTTTCAGTTTTGGACAAATATCCTCAATCTCATATGAGAAAATTAATTATTGTTGAATGCTTAAGCATTAAAGAGGAGTCCATTATCTGTTGTCTATGTTGTCCCGATATGGATGTCTAAGTTGAGAATAATCAAAAGCGAGAAATCCAATGCGAGCTTTCTCCTTAGACCTTTGTACAGGCGGCATAGAGGTACCCCTTTGTGATACTTGGTTAAAACATATGTATTGCTATGATAATCCAGGTAATCCGAGATAATTAGGACAAGGTGCGGGCACTATTAGTATACTATGCATGAGACTTGCAACTTGTAGGATATAATTTACATAACACATATGCTTTATTACTACCGTTGACAAAATTGTTTCTTGTTTTCAAAACCAAAGCTCTAGCACAAATATAGCAATCAATGCTTCCCTCGTCGAAGGGCATTTCTTCTACTTTTTATGTTGAGTCAGTTCACCTATTTCTCCCCACCTCAAGAAGCAAACACTTGTGTTAACTGTGCATTGATTCCTACATACTTGCATATTGCACTTGTTATATTACTTTATGTTGACAATATCCATGAGATATACATGTTACAAGTTGAAAGCAACCGCTGAAACTTAATCTTCCTTTGTGTTGCTTCAATGCCTTTACTATGAATTTATTGCTTTATGAGTTAACTCTTATGCAAGACTTATTGATGCTTGTCTTGAAAGTACTATTCATGAAAAGTCTTTGCTATATGGTTCAGTTGTTTAATCATTGTCTTTACCATTGCTTTGAATCGCTGCATTCATCTCATGTGCTTTACAATAGTATGATTAAGATCATGTTAGTAGCATGTCACTTCAGAAATTATCTTTGTTATCGTTTACCTACTCGGGACGAGTAGGAACTAAGCTTGGGGATGCTGATACGTCTCCGACGTATCGATAATTTCTTATGTTCCATGCTTGTTTTATGACAATACCTACATGTTTTATACATACTTTATGATGATTTTATGTGTTTTCCGGAACTAACCTATTGACGAGATGCCGAAGTGTCAGTTCATGTTTTCTGCTGTTTTTGGTTTCAGAAATCCTAGTAAGGAAATATTCTCGGAATTAGACGAAATCAACGCCTAGCATCTTAGAATCACACGAAGCTTCCAGAACACCCGAGAGCCACCAGAGGAGGACCCTGTGGGCCCCAGACGCCAGGGTGGCGCGGCCCAGGCCTTGGCCGCGCCCCCCTACTGTGTCGTCGCCTCGTCGACCTTCCGACTCCGCCTCTTCGCCTATATAAAGGTCCCTGACCTAAATCTTCGAGACGGAAAAGCCACGGTACGAGAAACCTTCCAGAGCCGCCGCCATCGCGAAGCCAAGATCTGGGGGACAGGAGTCTCTGTTCCGGCACGCCGCCGGGACGGGGAAGTGCCCCCGGAAGGCTTCTCCATCGACACCGCTGCCATCTCCACCGCCATCTTCATCACCGCTACTGTCTCCCATGAGGAGGGAGTAGTTCTCCATCGAGGCAAAGGGCTGTACCGGTAGCTATGTGGTTAATCTCTCTCCCTATGTACTTCAATACAATAATCTCATGAGCTGCCTTACATGATTGAGATTCATATGATGATGCTTGTAATCTAGATGTCATTATGCTAGTCAAGTGGATTTTACTTATGTGATCTCCGGAGACTCCTTGTCCCACGTGTGTAAAGGTGACAGTGTGTGCACCGTGTGGGTCTCTTAGGCTATATTTCACAGAATACTTATTCACTGTTATGAATAGCATAGTGAAGTGCTTATTTATATCCCTTTATGATTACAATGTGTTTTGTATCACTACTATTCTATGTGCTACTCTAGTGATGTTATTAAAGTACTATATTCCTCCTGCACGGTGTAATGGTGACAGTGTGCATCGTGTAGTACTTGGCGTAGGTTATGATTGTAATCTCTTGTAGATTATGAAGTTAATTATTGCTATGATAGTATTGATGTGATCTATGCCTCCTTCATAGTGTGATGGTGACAGTGTGCATGCTATGTTAGTACTTGGTGTAGTTGTGTTGATCTATCATGCACTCTAAGGTTATTTAAACATGAATATCGAATATTGTGGAGCTTGTTAACTCCGGCATTGAGGGTTCTTGTAATCCTACACAGTTAGTGGTGTTCATCATCCAACAAGAGAGTGTAGAGTCTAGCATCTATTTATTTATTCTGTTATGTGATCAATGTTGAGAGTGTCCACTAGTGAAAGTATAATCCCTAGGCCTTGTTCCCAAATACTGCTATCGCTGCTTGTTTACTGTTTTACTGCATCTGTACTGCCTGCCATATTACCACCATCAACCACACGCCAGTTGTAGCACCAAGATATTTTCTGGTGCCGTTACTACTGCTCATATATTCATACCACCTGTATTTCACTATCTCTTCGCCGAACTAGTGCACCTATACATCTGACAAGTGTATTAGGTGTGTTGGGGACACAAGAGACTTCTTGCTTTGTGGTTGCAGGGTTGCTCGAGAGGGATATCTTTGACCTCTTCCTCCCTGAGTTCGATAAACCTTGGGTGATCCACTTAAGGGAAACTTGCTGTTGTTCTACAAACCTCTGCTCTTGGAGGCCCAACACTGTCTACAAGAATAGAAGCACCCGTAGACATCAGATACACACAGCCACTGGCCAGTGGGCCATTGCCACGGTGGCTTCCACGCAGGCGTGGACCAAGTCCAAATTGAGAGCATGGCCAGAGTCTACGGTGGCCGGCGGGAAATCGGCGACAACGCCGCCGTTCCCGTGTTCGAGTAGATGGGCGAGTGGTTTTATTCGACTCCCTACGCGAAGACGAACCATATGGTGGTGGTTCCGTTGGCTATAAGTCGCCGGAGCTTGCTCGCCGGCAATGCCGCACGGTGGTGCTCACGGGTATACGACGCGATGGCGATGCAGTGCACGAGAGAGAGAACTACGATGCTCTAGTCGATCAGTAGCTCACCAGGAACTCGCAGAGCGTGTCGGCGAGGCTTGGGTGGCCTGAATCGTCGGCGATGATGGTCACCGGCGTCGGGGAAGACGAGCACGGTTCGGTGGTTTCCGGACGCCCCCTCACAATTCCTTGCGCAGGCTGGACAAGTCGAGCCTGGCGGTCATCATGGCGTCCACGGCGAGGCCTGAGGTGGTCTCTATCGGCGGCGATGGTCGGAGTCCGGGCGACTAGGGTTTCGGCAAAAGGGGAAAATTAAGCAGGAGGAGGAAGAAATCGAAGCTAGGGTTCGTGCGGGAGCTTTTATACGGCGCCAGGGGCGAGCCTCGTCACGCCGTCGATGAAGGAGAGGTCGCCAGCGAGAGAGGAGAAGAGGAACACGGCGCGGTGCTGGCGTCCATGCGCGTTGAGAGGATGAGGACGAGCTCCTCTCGTTGATTTTTCAACGAAGAGGTATTGGGCTGGGTTGGGCCAGTGCTGCTGGCTGTGGTGCTGGACTGCACCGCGGGCTGCTGCTGGGCTTGCTCGGCCAGGTGAGCCCAGGTGACGTTTTTCTTCTTTTTTCTCCTTCATTCATTTTCTGTTTTGTATTTCTATTTTTGAATTTTGTTTTGTATTTGCTAATTTAAATTCATCTTTTAACATTTTTTTCTATTTTGCAGGTATTTCATTATGTTAATTCAATGAGGATGTAGTGCAATGACTAATACACCACCCTCCTATTTGAAGAACATATTTTGTATTTGATTAAATTTCATACATGTGGGCTTGTTCAAAATAGCAACTAGACATGATTTTGTATTTTTATTTTTATTTCATGTCTCACTTGTGAATCAATTTATTTAGATTGTTATAGTTGATGTTTTCAACTCAATTATTTTAGAGGTTGTTAATAGGACTTGGCTTCTATTTGATAAGTGATTGACTTACATGTGATGTTATGTGAGCACTAATTTATTAGGGTTTTTCTAATTTTCTATCATAACCCCCTGTTAAGTTTATTGCTATTGTTATATTTTAACATTACCATGAAATGCCTAGAGTAAAATATTACTCTCTTCATGGATTGATTTTGGTTATAAGATAAGTGGTTGATCTCCACCTATGGTTCTTAACTATAGGTTTAAACTAAGTTTATCTTATGCTCCATAATTAAGTATAGGTTTTAACTAGAGTGCAATTCTGGGATTCTAATTATGTTTACCTAATGGAAATTGGTTTGCATCTCAATTATGGCCTGGGTTTATATTAGGATCATCATAGTGATACATAAACTAGGGTTGAGATACAATTCTAGTTTGTAGAATTGAGATGACATCATATTGCATTTGCTTGGGTGTAATCTCCCCTAACCAAGGTAATATGGTTACTTGCTTAATTGTTTCTGTTCTCCTTTAATTACTATGGACTTGAGAGTGGGTTTTATCTTATATCAATAGATTTCTATTATATCCTTAATCTATTGTTAAAGTACTAAAGTTGTTATAGTTCTTTTTATAGTTAACTTTGGTCATATGGATGGATGGTTTCTCACCTTATTAAGTATGGAGTTTGACACTAAGGTTTTCTATTGTTCTTTAATTGAGGAATAAGTGGAATATAGATGTGGTAGGATCTATTATATAATTAAAACAACAAACACTTAATGGCTAAGATTAACCGTGAGGTAACTCTAGAAAAGAACGGTTGCGATATATACAAAAGAGAGATAAAAATGGATCCACGTCCACAACGGTTGATAGGTTGAGTCGGCCAAGATTCAGTATTTCAGTTATAGATTAGAGTCCTAATTGTGCGCAAACTCTTCAATCAATCTAATCGCAAAAGTGTGCTCCTATCGCTGCATGATAACCTCTGTCCACCCCAAGCTTTTTCACGAGAAGGAGAACGACGATCTTCCGTCATGGCGGCACGAATCGGTGAGGATCAGAGAGGAGTCCGTTGTCGTCCTAGAGGAATCGAGCAGGCGATGTCCCCCACACCAGCCAGCTCTGCACTTTTTGATGAGACATAGAACGGCGATCTTCCAACGTGGCGGAAGGCATCAGAGAGGATCGGAGAGGAGTCCATCGTCCTGGAGCAATCGAGCAGGCGATGTCCCCCGCACCACCCTGCTCCGTAGCTTTTTCACTAGACGGAGAGCGGCGATCTTCTGTCATGGCGGCAGGCATCGGAGACGATCGGAGATGAGTCCGTGGTCTTGGAGCAATCGAGCAGGCCATGTCCCCCACACCAGCCTGCTCCACCGCGCCAAGGGTGCCAGCCACACCGACGAGACGACAGGGAGAAGTGATCTAGCTACCGTCGTAGACCCGCGGCAAGCATCGAACAGGAGGCCGTCGGCCTGGAGCATTCTATAAAAGACATGGTGCAGCACATACCGTCAACATGGACAGTTGCTGGAGGCTTGCCTGGAGATACGATCCATCATCATGCCCGACGTGCATGCGATACCATCAACATGAGCAGCGAAGAGAAAGCTGAGTGGTCAGCTAAGTGTGAGGCAGTATAGTCCAGATGAAACAGAGATATAAAAAGATGCAGACATCCTAATCAGCGATATAGGTCCTCAACAGTCGCTCCCTTCCCCACCATTATCTATTCCTTAGGGCCACCAGGGAATTAAAGATACGGCCAGGAACGCCATTGAGCCTGTTCTTTCACGAGGTTTTATTCGAACAAGCTATGGCTGGTCTGCAAGCTGACTACACGTCTGTGTGGCGTCCGGATGCACGACATCGGACAGCTTCTAATAATTCTCAATGCCATGTGGAGCAAAACAAGATGCTAAAACCTTTGAGGGAGTAAGAAACTTTGATGTTTGACCTATTTAGTTTGCTGCAGGTTTCTTCATATAAATTTATTTTTTAGGCTATGGTGTTGTTGGATATATTTAGTGCTGGATCATCTCACTCGATCTTCAGTCATTCATGGTGGAACATACTGGTATATAAATCCTATATAAGCTACTCAAGATTTTCTATCATCAAATATGAATTTCAGAGAGAAAATATTGTGTATGTTAGTTCTACATTATTGCGACTCTCTATCCCTACTGACACGACATGTGAAATACAGTTCAAATACAATTATACAGAGCAGTGGAAGTTATTGTCCGAGTCTATCACTAGAGGTGAAATTATTGATGACAAACTAATTTAGTAGGCAAGTCTATATTGTTTGCAATGGGCAAAGTGTAGTTTTGAAGCACAATGTAAGGCTTTGGCAGGAAGAAAATGCGTACTGATGATAGTAGTAGAACACAATATATTCATATGATGTTCTGAATGAAAGGTCCTAATACGGTAACCATTTTCTATGCCATATATATCTGACAGAAAAGGAAGGTGGAAGAAAATGGGAAGCTTCAGAGTCTATCCTACTTATAGGATCTTCGTCACTTGAGGTAAGTATATATTTCTGCACTACAATCATTCTATATTTCATACTCATCTAAGATGTGCATTGTAGCGTTGTCATTTGAAATACAAGAAAAATAGAATTAACAGTTGCAATTGAAATAAGGCTCCTTATAATATATTTATACAAAATATGAGGACACCGAAATCATCAAGGTCAAATTGCACAGCGTGCCATACTTTATTTCATATATCGGAGTAATCCATTGATATATATATATTCTCCATGACACTAAGATGCCAAAACTTACTAAAGAATGTGGAAGATTGAGTATACAAACTTATAAAGTTGAAACAAGTCTAGCCGTGCAGTATTCACGGGCTACCTTGCTAGTTATACTTATGATCACCAAGTGATTCACAATTATAGATTGAGATATAAGCCTGGATTTGGTACTAGTGATCTCCCTATAATTTCATGTGGTGAATGATATCTACTTATCCTATTAGGATTTAACTTATCCTCACATACCTCAAGAGTATGATCATGGATTAGGCATGATCCACTTGTTCTTAATATCCTTACCTCAAATTCTTAGGGTTTATGATCATTACTCAATTTATAATGATCAAGGTTTGGCTTCCTAAAGTATTTCTAATGGAATGGTTTTCACTTCCATGATCAAGTGTTGTCTTGATCAACTAGGATATAGCACTTCTATTTTACTTTCTAGGATGGGACTACTATGGTTACCTCAATAATTTATATCCCAGGAGAATAGATAATAACTTATAGTTCCATTCAAGGAATGATGATTTAATCATCGGGACATATGGATAATTCTCTCCCTTAAATGTAAGTATTGCCTCAACTATCTTTAGTATAACACCATAGGTTGAGCTCTATCAAATAGGAATAGTTATTCTAGGGTTTATGGTGTATTCACAATATCTCAATAGGTATCAAGTCTAAAACTCCACTTGGCTATCTTGGTTGAATTAATCTCCTCCTTACTTTATCAATTCATGGATATGGTTTTATTCCATGTGATATTAGGTTATCTCACCACTCCAAGGGAAATGGTTTACAACCTAATACTTTAATTCAAAGGTTGTCCTTTATTCTTAAATAGGTAAAGCTTGGATTGATATGAATGGTCTCTCTCATTTAGGAATGACTTGAATAATACTCTAGGGTTTCTCTTGAAGATGATGTTGGGATCATATGGATATTTATACCCAAGGTTTGCCTCAAGGTTTGTCATTGCTTCCCTAAATAAAATAGGACTCTCACCTCTTTAGGTTTGATGTATAATAATATGTAATAGAGAAGAATATATGCTTCTAGAGTTGATCTCCTTGTCTTGTTTCCAAGATTGAAATAGAATGAATACCATGAGGTTCATGATAGGTTCAAGGATTAGTTTAAGACATGGAAAATATATATCAAGAATGGTTTCTCTATTTTATTGTTACTTGATTTACAATTTAATTGGTGTTCATATGTTATGACAAGTATTACCATATTATAATCTTTTATAAGATCAAGCAATTGATCATTGAGTAAAGTGTTGTTGTGTTGATTAATAGTTCCATTTGATCTAACCCCTTAGATCAAATCATCTCTACCCAAAACAAGGTTTTAACAAAGTCACTTTGAGGTTTATAGCGCTTGACTTGATGAGCTACTTCAATTCCACCAAGATCAAGTGAAACTTCAGTTAATGTGACTGTTTTGCTTTAAAGCACGAAAATTCCCCAGATTTTCTATGCATGAATGCAATGCACACATCTGTTTCCTCTATTTTTGTAACCCCAATACCTGGGATATTACAGCTTATTTGGGTGTGTCCATTATATCATTCATCTAATGACATAACCTTGTTATTAATAACATCCAATGTTCATGACCATGAAACTATGATCATCTATTAATCAACAAGCTAGTTATACAAGAGGCTTAATAGGGACTCCTTGTTGTTTACATAACACACATGTATCAATGTTTCGGTTAATACAATTATAGCATGGTATGCAAACATTTATCATAAACATAAAGATATATAATAACCACTTTATTATTGCCTCTTGGGCATATCTCCAATAGCAGGCATACGTAGAAGGGACCTCAATGAAGAGTTGGGGAGATCTAACACAAGAACAGTAGCAGAACTCATGGAAATAGCAAATCGGTGGGCTGACGGTCAGGACGCTATTCACAATAAACGGTAGAGATCACCCGAAAAAGATTGCAATAGAAACAACAATCAGCACATGCGATGTTTCCGCAACTTCGCGGAATATGATGGTCCCGGCCAAGTATCGACTGGCTTCCAAGAAAACAATGGTGGAAATCATCGTGATGATAATCACAGGAGCAGTGAGCAACGGAGTGATCACAAAGATGCACCAAGTTCTAGCAGACCAAATAATTGACCCGGGTTTCCAAGGCCATACAATGTGTCAGCCGAGGAACTTCTGAACGGGCCGTGCCATATGCATTTTTGCGTCGACTCTGACGGAAGAAGACAGCCAGGTCACCTCCAGAAAGATTGCCGAATTTTTCAAGCTATGCGAAGAGCGACAGAGAGTACGCAAGCGGAGGCAATCAGGCGAGGATACAAACAAGGGATAAGGAGTGAGGTACATGTACCATTACCACCACCACCCGCAATTACCAGCGCGAACCAACACCATCTACAAATTGCAGGTCCTCCAAGTGCTAATGATGGTTTCACCCCTACAAAGGGAGCGGTGTCGATGATCCAGAAGGGCAGATCATCGAATAGATCGCAGAAGCTGATTTCGCGGCAAGTAAACATGGTAGTGTTGGCACCCCCGCCAACCATCGAGTATTTGAATTGGTCGGGTCAACCAATAGGATTCTCTATAGAGGATATCCACCACAAGTAGCGCGGCCAAGGAACTAAGCAATGGTATTACCAGTAGTCATTGAGGGATACCACTGGCGGAGCTAGAGGATATGTAAGCAGGGTGCCAAACTGCAGCAGAAGGTGCTAGATTAGAGAAAAAAATATTTTTCAGGGTGCACATAGGGTGAAAATCTGGTATTTAGTGAAGAAAATATTTTTAACCGGTATCCAGTGCACCCCCTTGGGTTCACTTGGATCCGCCAGTGAGGGATACGATGTTTCTCGCATATTCATTGACAGAGGAAGTAGCATAAATCTCATTTATGCGGATACCCGGAGGAAGATGAAGATCTCATTGGCTAACCTGGCACCAATAGACACGCACTTTCATGGCATCACACCCGAGAAACCAACTTATCCATTGGGAAAATAGCACTCTACGTGCAGTTCGGAACCAAAGAAAATTTCAGGAAGGAAAAGCTTGAGTTCGAGGTGATAGATTGGCCGTCACAGTATCATGCACTCTTGGGATGACCCGCATATGCTAGATTTATGGCAGTGCCGCACTATACATATCTGATGTGGAGGATCCCTGGACCTAAGGGTCCAATAACGGTTAAGGGAAGCTTTGCCATGTCTGGTAAGTGCGACATGGACTTTCATAAGTTGTCCGAATCATTTGGAATGCAAGCTGAATACGAGTCAACTAAGCTCACCACCAATCACGACGTATTACCCGACGGAGGTAGATCCTTGCAGGAGCACGCTTTCGACACCTCCAAATATTCTAAGGAAGTGCAGATCCACTCAACAGATCCCAAAAAGACGACATCCATCGCAACCAAATTGGATAGCGCATAGGAAAGCGCGCTCGTCGAGTTCCTCCGTGAGCACTGGTGAAAGAGCAAAATCTATACCTCGGGTTTTGTGTGTTTGATAACAACACTAGAATGAATTTCACCGTGTGCCTAGTTCGTTTGATAGATTTGCAGGTGCACGGTTCCTCGCTGAACATTTCGGGATCGAAACACTGAAGCGTAGCTTATAGGTTTTTTGGTTGTGTGTGTGTGTGTCACGAGGTGGCATGGTTGGAGAGGGAAAGAGAAAAACTGCAGAATCTGCCTGACCGGTACTACCGGTACCAGGAGCGGTAGTACCGCTACCCTACTGGTACCGCCTGATGTACCGCTCTAGAACTTGCACGTGAAAAGACCCACAGAGTGGGTTACTGTACCTTTGCGGTACGATGAGCGGAAGTACCGCTCACAAGCGGTAGTTCCGGTATGGTACCGTCCTGGTACCGTAACTCAAGTTACGGCACCATCGCTCCAGTACCTCCAAGGTACCGGAGGGTATCCAGAGCTCGCAGAGGCCATGGCGGTACCGTCAGCGGTACCGCCCTCGGTACTACCACTTCGAGCCCACGTGGCGAATCTGTGGTGTGATTTCAAACCCAGAGAGGTACTACCGCTTGCCCAAGCGGTAGTACCGGTTGTGCGGGTTCTGCACATAACAGTTGGATTTGGGGGAGCCTATAGAAGGGCCCCTTCTTCTCCAGCTCAATTTTATCTCTTCTCCTCCTCTCTCCCCACCACCCAACCAATCTTGCCCAAACTTTGAGGAGTGGTGGAGGAGGCCCCGATCTACAGTTCTACCGAGAGAGATTTCACCAATATCATCTAGTCCTTAGTGGATCTTGGAGTTAGGGTTCCTATGGTGGGATCTTGGAAGAAGTGCTCCTATGGAGGCTAGCTTGGAGTTGTGCTAGCCCCATTGGGTGTTGGGAGCCTCCGGTGTTGTGGAGCTCGCCCCAACCTTGTGCAAGGAACCGTCGCCTCGACCGACTACTTAGTGGAGAAGGGGAAGCTCCTTCGTGGGGCTTTCTCGAGGAACAAGGTGAGGCCTTCCTTCGTGGTGTGGTCGTCTAGCCTTCGTGGCTAGCACCGCCTCAATGCATATGTACTCCCTTTTGTGGGAGGAACTGCGGGAAACAAACCTTGCCTCATCTCCGCATCCCCCGGTTGTCCCGCTCCCTAACTTTACTATCTTGCTTGGTTCCTTTGCTTGTTGCACTAGCCTAGGATCATACTAGGAACACCCCTATCACCAAAGCTATCACCTTTACTTCTGCATCACATAAAAACTGAGAAAGACATAAAAAATTGTGTAGCGCCCATTCACCCCCCTCTTGTTCGCTACGATCCATTCAATTGGTATCAGAGCAAGGTTTTCTTGCTCGGGCTTTACCGCCTAAGAAATGGTTGAACAAGAGGCGGCTGAGAATGGGTCCCTTCCCGGTGAGCAACCACCTCCACCATCTACCATCGATAGCACAACGGCTACGTTGGATGACCTCAAGAAATTGGAGTCATCCATCGTAAGCCAAATGAAGGCTATGATGATGGAGTTGATTGCTCCAAAACCAACCCCCACCATAGATCTTAAGGAAAGTGCCGAGGCTCTCCCACCAAAAGCTAATCCATTTCCTCTTATTGGTTTTGTCGCTCAATTGACAAAAGACCCGCAAGAGGAAGGGCTTGGGGAGGCCGGCACTTCATCAAAAGGGAAGGATGAACCACCGGTTATGGAACATTTAGGAGGTAATCATGTGGTGCCACCACCAAGTGATTACACCATAAATGTTCCAATTCCTATGCCTCATATTTTGTCTCATGGTTCACCACCACTACTTGAATCCAATAGCTTTGAAAATTGGCAATTCTTAATGCGTTCTCATGTGCGCAGCGCTTCCACCGAGCTTTGGCGCATCATCGAGGAGGGTTATTCACCACGAGATCCGAAGAAATTGACGAGAAGAGAAGTGGTGGATGACCAACTCAACGCCACCGCCATCAACATGATTCACATGGCCGTCACACACAAGGACCGCGCTCACATCTGCTCGCTCAAGACCGCCAAGGAAGCATGGGATAAACTCAACAAGCTCTTCCTCGGAAATGAGAGCATTCAAAGCTCTCGCTTCGATGAAGTGAACAACATGGCCGAAAACTTTGTCATGATTGAAGGAGAATCTCCCGAAGAGATGTACCGTCGCCTCATCGCTCTTGCCGTGCAAATGAAAGGTCTTGGAGCAACTTTTGTGGATGACCATTGGATCAAAAGAAAGTTCTACAATGCTCTCCTCCCATATGAGGAAGTGAAGTTGACGGCCATCCACCAAAATGCCTCCTTCCGCGCTATGACATCCGATGAAGTCCTTAGTGAAGTCATCGATTTGGACATCTCCAAGAAGAATGCGGAGGATCTTGTTGCACGGGCTCACAACACTCGCAAGCCCAACCTCGCATTGAGGATAAGGGAACATGACGCAAGTGAAAGCGATGAGGAACCCATGGAGTGGAGTCCGGATGATCTCAAGACAAACTACCATGAGCACATGGCTCTCGCCGCCAAGAATTTTTGGGACGGAAACAAGACAAGAGGTTCAAGACCAAGAGGAAGCTCAAGATACTCTCCTCGTGACTCTCCTAGAAGTTTCTCCAAGAGTCCAAGGGAAGGGAAAAGGGGAAGAACATGCTACAATTGCGGCGACAAAAGCCATTTCATCGCGGATTGTATCTATGAGAGAAGGGAAGACAATGGTGGAAGACCCGTCCGCAAGGACAAGTTCAAATCCCTCTCCAAAGGATTCTCCAAGTTCTCCTCCAAGCCCGGTGACGCCAAGGTCTCCTTCACCAAGAAGCCTAGAGCTTTCATTATCCGTGAGGAGTATTCCTCCGATGAAGGTGAAGAGCGTGAAGACAAGAGCTCGAACAAGGAGATGAGGGAGTGGCCGCCATCGCCATCTCCACTCCCCCATCTCCCTCTTAGACTCTCCTAATGAGAACCTCGTCACCAACAACTCCCATTGCCTTATGGCAAAGGTATCGTCGGAGGTAGAAACCCCTTCCAAACCTACATCCTCAACTAATGCCATATATATTGATGATGCCACTAGTCTTACCATTAAGCGTGAGATTGTGGGTTTGGATGCATTTCTCACTAACATGCAAGGGGATACCAAGACCCATGTTGAGGCCTTCATGGCTCAACTTGGTGCGGCTCAAGATCTTCTAGAGGAGAAGGAGAAGCTTGAGAGGGAGGTGGCAAATGAGATTGCCTCTCTCACTCAAGCTCTTGAGGAGGAGAAAAAATTACGCATGTCTCTTGAATCTAGTGTCATTAATCTTGAAGTCTCTAACAATTCTATTCTCTCTCAACTCACCAAGGACCGAGATCATGCTCTTGCCTTGGTGGGTGAGCTCAAGAAAGAGAAGCTTTGTCTTGAGGATGACCACGAGTTGTTACTCGAGGAAGTTGCAACTCTCACCAAGGACTTCAAATCCTTGGAGGGTAGGTTTGTGCTTCTCTCCGAGATGTGTGATCATCCTCAAGAGGAAGCCCACAAGGAGAAATAAGTTGAAGTCCCTAACTCTTGTTGTAACGAGCTTGTAGATCAAGTTGCCTCTTTGAAGAGGCATAATGCATTTCTCTTGGATGTCAATTCCCTTCAAGAAGAGGCCTTGGATGAGTACTATCATTTGAGCAAGAAAAATGTATCGTGTTGTAATCATGATGAAGAGATTGCGGCTCTTGAGAAGACCAAGGCCAAGCTCTTGGAGTTGAATGGCATGCAAGAAGAGTCCTTGATGGAGTGCCTCTGCATGAGCAAAGAGACGGTCACTTGTAGTGATCATGAGTAAGAAATTGCCTTCTTGAAGAGGAGCAAGGCCCAACTCATGGAGGTCAACTCTATGCTAGAAGAAGCCTTGAAGGAGTACTTTCCTTTGAGAAAGGACCGAGATTGTTGCATGCATGAAGGTGACATTGCCATCTTGGAATTCCACAAGCGCCTACTCATGAAGATGAACTCTCTCCAAGAAGAAGCATTGAAAGAGCATTTCCGGGTGAACAAGGAGAAGGAGGTTCAAGTGTTTAATATCACTCACCCCCACCCGGAGCATGAAGATGAAGTCAATCGTTTGAAGGCCAAGATTTATAGGCTCGAAATCCAAGCCAAATACTTGGAAGGAGTCCTTGAAGCTAAAGATGGAGCCAATAAGGGCTCTAGCAATGAAGGAGGCGTGGCTACCAAGCCAAAGAGGAAGAGGAGAAGAAGGACCAAGAAGAAGAACAACAACAAGAACATGGGCATCACTTGTGAGGAAGGTGACTCTAGCCCAAGGAGGGGTGGAGTTCCCGATTCAACCACAAGGGGCTATATTTGTCGGTGCTAACAATCCATCTCATGTTATTTTTATTGATTACTATGGTCATGTTTGTGCTCGTTTTATTGGACCTTATGAGGAAAACATTGATTGGACTATTTGGGTTCCCAAACCCCTTGTGACTAACATGATAGGACCCATTGAAAAATGGGTACCTAAATCCAAAGCTTGATTCATTGTAGGACTATGCTTCTGGTGGGTCAAAATGGGTGTTGGATAGTGGAGCCACAAGTCATATGACCGGAAGCAAGAACATTGTTGTCGACCTCGAGCCATCACTCTCTACCGTATCATATGGCGACAACACGCGATCAAAGGTATTGAGTCTCGGTAAGGTGGTGGTAACACCGGACATCTCACTTGTGAATGTTCTCTTAGTCGAGACCCTTGGTTACAATCTACTTTCCGTTCATCAAATTGCACGCATGGGTCTTTGCACCTTTTTCGATGAACATATGGTGGTCCTCTTGTGGAGCAAGTATTTACGTGTAGCCTTTGTTGGGTATGTGGAGAGTGGGTTATATGTGGTTTACTTCTCCGGAAGAACCACTTCTCCCTCTCTTTGCTTATTCGCCAATGGTGATGTGGGTTGGCTTTGGAATCGCCGGCTAGCCCATGTCAACATGAGGACTTTGCAAAGCCTTCACAAGGGAGGCCACATTCTCGGACTAAAAGACAATGTCTCCTTTTGTAAGGATCGTGTGTGTAGGGCTTGCGTTGAAGGAAAAATGCATGGAGCTCCTCACAAGGCCAAGACTATTATTTCCACCATCTCATGAGAGTCTTGGAGGGAAGAAGTATTGCCTCGTGATAGTTGATGACTATTCACGGTATTGTTGGGTCTTCTTCTTCAAGCACAAGAGTGAAACACAAAGGACGATGATGGAATTCGCCAATCAAGTTCAACGCAAGTTCAACGCCAAGATCATCGCAATTAGGAGAGACAATGGGACGGAATTCAATAACTACACGTTGGATGACTTTCTTGGCGGGGAAGGAATTCAACACCAATACTCCGCAACAAAATGGAGTCGCCAAAAGGAAGAATCAAACCTTGATTGAAGTCGCTCGAACTATGATGATGGTATACAAGTCCAACTACAATTTTTGGGCCGAAGCTATCTCTACCGCTTGTCATGCCACCAACCGCCTATACTTTCGCAAGGGCTTGGAGATTACACCTTATGAAATTCTCACCGGCAACAAACCAAATGTCTCTTATTTCAAGGTCTTCAGTTGCAAGTGTTATGTGCTTATCAAGGATGCACGTCTCTCCAAGTTCGACTCAAAAGCTCAAGAAGGTATCTTTGTTGGCTATGCTACGAATTCTCACGCCTATAGAGTCTTCAACAAGTCAAATGGACGAGTTGTGGAAACTTGTGATGTGACATTCGATGAGGAGGATATCTCTCTAGAAGGGTGAAGTGCTTCTTGTGAGAAAGGAGATGCAATTCCCTCGGAGGCCATTGAGAGGATGGGTGTTGGTTTCTACCGACCCCAAGAGCTCCCTCCTTTGAGCACCGGGGAGGACCAAGTTCTACTCAAGTAGATCCATCTACACCACAAGACCAAGCTTCTTCTATTGAGGAAACAAATGCAAGTCAACCACTACCCCAAGATCGACATCAACAACAACCGCAAGTTCATCAACAACCACCACCAAGTGATCAAGACCAAGCTACAAATTCATCACTGGATCTCTCAGGGACGACCGCTCTGGATGCTATCGATCCTATGAACCCTGAGTCACCCGATGCTCGTGATGATGATAACTCCCCGAACAACAACAATGGAGGTCAAGGCGAGGACCTAAACCATGATGAAGTTCAAGAGACCTCTCAAGATCCTATCCTTGAGGCCGACACTCGCCGTGAAGATGCTACTACAAGAAACTTAAGACTCAAGTCTCATTCATTGAAGAACATTCTCGGAGACCTCAAGAGCAAGGTGTCCACCCGGAGGCAACTAGCAAACTTTTGTGAGCATCACGCCTTTGCCTCCATGGTGGAACCTCTCAAGGTTGATGACGCTCTTGGAGATCCGGATTGGTTGCTCGCTATGCAAGAAGAACTCAACAACTTCAAGAGGAATGATGTATGGACTCTCGTGAAGCGTCCGGATCATTGCCGCAATGTTATCGGCACCAAGTGGGTCTTCAAGAACAAGCAAGATGAGCACGACATCGTCATCCGCAACAAAGCAAGATTGGTGGCTCAAGGATTCTCTCAAGTTGAAGGAGTGGACTATGGCGAAACTTTTGCTCCGATGGCTCGCCTTGAGTCAATCCGTATCCTTTTAGATTTTGCTTCTCAACATGGTTTCAAACTTCATCAAATGGATGTGAAGAGTGCTTTTCTCAATGGTCCTTTACATGAGGAGGTGTATGTGAGACAACCCCCGGGGTTCGAGGACCCCCACACTTCCCGGACCATGTCTACAAGCTCAACAAGGCCCTATATGGTCTCAAACAAGGTCCTAGAGCTTGGTATGAGCACCTACGTGAGCTACTTGTAGACCGTGGTTTTGAAGTGGGGAAAATCGATCCCACTCTTTTTACTAAGAAGGTCAATGGGGAACTCTTCGTATGCCAACTCTATGCAGATGACATTATCTTTGGGTCTACTAATAATGTTTTTAACGATGAGTTTGCTAAGTTGATGACTGACAGGTTTGAGATGTCAATGATGGGGGAACTCAAGTACTTTCTTGGGTTTGAGATCAAGCAAACATGACAAGACACCTTCATCAATCAATCAAAGTACATACAAGACATGCTCAAGTGTTTTGATATGAAGGGCGCCAATGGCATCGGGACTCCTATGCACTTGAAGTGCCAACTCACACTCGACGAGACCGGCAAGTCGGTGGAACCCAAGCTCTACCGTTCAATGATAGGTTCGCTTCTCTACCTTTATGCTTCTCGTACGGATATTGTTTTGAGTGTTGGGATGTGCGCACGGTTTTAAGAAAATCCGAAGGAAAGCCATCTCATGTTGGTGAAAAGGATCTTTCGATATTTAGTTGATACCCCCAACTTTGGCCTATGGTACCCAAGGGACACGGATTTCTCTTTGTGTGGATTCACCAATTCGGATTGGGCGGGAGACAAGTGATACGCGTGAAGCACACGTCCGTTGGGAACCCCAAGAGGAAGGTGTGATGCGTACAACAGCAAGTTTTCCCTCAGTAAGAAACCAAGGTTATCGAACCAGTAGGAGTCAAGGACCACGTGAAGGTCGTTGGTGACGGAGTGTAGTGCGGCGCAACACCAGGGATTCCGGCGGCAACGTGGAACCTGCACAACACAATCAAAGTACTTTGCCCCAACGTAACAGTGAGGTTGTCAATCTCACCAGCTTGTTGTAAACAAAGGATTAAATGTATAGTGTGGAAGATGATGTTTGTTTGCGAAGAACAGTAAAGAACAAGTATTGCAGTAGATTGTATTCAGATGTAAAAGAATGGACTGGGGTCCACAGTTCACTAGTGGTGTCTCTCCAATAAAAAATAGCATGTTGTGTGAACAAATTACAGTTGGGCAATTGACAAATAAAGAGGGCATAAAAAATCCAGCATGCATAGACCGCTATCCAGCATGCATCTATGCCTAAAATGTCCACCTTCGGGTTAGCATCCGCACCCCTTCCAGTATTAAGTTGCAAACAACAGACAATTGCATTAAGTATGGTGCGTAATGTAATCAACACAAATATACTTAGACAAAGCATTGATGTTTTATCCCTAGTGGCAACAGCACATCCACAACCTTAGAACTTTCTCACATCGTCCTGCATTCAATGGAGGCATGAACCCACTATCGAGCATAAATACTCCCTCTTGGAGTCACAAGTATCAACTTGGCCAGAGCCTCTACTAGCAACGGAGAGCATGCAAGAACATAAACAACACATATATGATAGATTGATAATCAACTTGACATAGTATTCCATATTCATCGGATCCCAACAAACACAACATGTAGCATTACAAATAGATGATCTTGATCATGATAGGTAGCTCACAAGGTCTAACATGATAGCACAATGAGGAGAAGACAACCATCTAGCTACTGCTATAGACCCATAGTCCAAGGATGAACTACTCACACATCAATCCGGAGGCGATCATGGTGATGAAGAGTCCTCCAGGAGATGATTCCCCTCTCCGGCAGGGTGCCGGAGGCGATCTCCTGAATCCCCCGAGATGGGATTGGCGGCGGCTGCGTCTCTGGAACTATTTCCGTATCGTGGCTCTCGGTACAGGGGTTTTCACGACGAAGGCTATAAGTAGGCGGAAGGGTAGGGTTGGAGGCGTCACGAGGGGCCCACACACTAGGGCGGCGTGGGCCCCTCCTTGGCCGCGCCGCCTTGGTGTGTCGCCACCTCGTGGCCCCACTTCGTATCCCCTTCGGTCTTCTGGAAGCTTCGTGGAAAAATAAGACTCTGGGCGTTGATTTCGTCCAATTCCGAGAATATTTCCTTTGTAGGATTTCTGAAACCAAAAACAGCAGAAAACAACAACTGGCTCTTCGGCATCTCGTCAATAGGTTAGTGCCAAAAAATGCATAATAATGACATAAAGTGTGTATAAAACATGTGAGTATCATCATAAAAGTAGCATGGAACATAAGAAATTATAGATACGTTTGAGACGTATCAAGCATCCCCAAGATTAGTTCCTACTCGCCCTCGAGTAGGTAAACGATAACAAAGATAATTTCTGAAGTGACATGCTATCATAATCTTGATCAATACTATTGTAAAGCATATGAGATGAATGCAGTGATTCGAAGCAATGGTAAAGACAATGAGTAAACAACTGAATCATATAACAAAGACTTTTCATGAATAGTACTTTCAAGACAAGCATCAATAAGACTTGCATAAGAGTTAACTCATAAAGAAATAGATTCTTAGTATAAAGTTTTGAAGCAACACAAAGGAAGATATAAGTTTCAGCAGTTGCTTTCAACTTCAACATGTTTATCTCATGGATAATTGTCAACACGAAGTAATATGATGAATGCAAATAAGAAAGTATGTAGGAATCAATGCACAGTTGACACAAGTGTTTGCTTCTAAGATAGAAAGAAGTAGGTAAACTGACTCAACATAAAAGTAGAAGAAAGGCCCTTCGCAGAGGGAAGCATGGATTACTATATTTGTGCTAGAGCTTTTATTTTGAAAACATAGAAACAATTTTGTCAACGGTAGTAATAGAGCATATGTGTTATGTATAAGACATCCTATAAGTTGCAAGCCTCATGCATAGATTACCAATAGTGCCCGCACCTTGTCCTAATTAGCTTGGATTTACATGGATTATCATTGCATAACATATGTTTCAACCAAGTGTCACAAAGGGGTACCTCTATGCCGCCTGTACAAAGGTCTAAGGAGAAAGTTCGCATTGGATTTCTCGCTTTTGATTATTCTCAACTTAGACATCCATACCGGGACAACATAGACAACAGATAATGGACTCCTCTTTAATGCATAAGCATTCAACAACATATAATATTCTCATAAGAGATTGAGGATTGTTGTCCAAACTGAAACTTCCACCATGGATCATGGCTTTAGTTAGCGGCCCAATGTTCTTCTCTAACAATATGCATACTCAAACCATTTGATCATGATAAATCACCCTTACTTCAGACAAGACGAACATGCATAGCAACTCACATGATATTCAACCAAGTGTAATAGTTGATGGCGTCCCCAGAAACATGGTTACCGCTCAACAAGCAACTTATAAGAAATAAGATACATAAGTACATATTCAATACCACAATAGTTTTTAATCTATTTTTCCCATGAGATATATAGTGCAAAGACAAAGAATGGAATTTTAAAGGTAGCACTCAAATAATTTACTTTGGAATGGCAGAGAAATACCATGTAGTAGGTGGGTATGGTGGACACAAATGGCATAGTTTTTGGCTCAAGGATTTTGGATGCACGAGAAGAATTCCCTCTCAATACAAGGCTTAGGCCAGCAAGGTTGTTTGAAGCAAACACAAGTATGAACCGGTACAGCAAAACTTACATAAGAACATATTGCAAGCATTATAAGACTCTACACTGTCTTCCTTGTTGTTCAAACCCTCACCAGAAAATATCTAGACTTTAGAGAGACCAATCATGCAAACCAAATGTCAACAAGCTCTACAGTATTTCTTCATTAATAGGTGCAAAGTACATGATGCAAGAGCTTAAACATGATCTATATGAGCACAACAATTGCCAAGTATCAAATTATTCAATACATTATACCAATTACCACATGAAGCATTTTCCATTTCCAACCATAATAATGATGAACGAAGCAGTTTCATCCTTCGTCATGAACATTAAAAGTAAAGCTAAGAACACATGTGTTCATATGCAACAGCGGAGCGTGTCTCTCTCCCAAACAAAGAATGCTAGGATCCGATTTTATTCAAACAAAAACAAAAATAAAAACAAACAGACGCTCCAAGTAAAGCACATAAGATGTGACGGAATAAAAATATAGTTTCACTAGAGGTGACCTGATAAGTTGTCGATGAAGAAGGGATGCCTTGGGCATCCCCAAGCTTAGATGCTTGAGTCTTCTTAAAATATGCAGGGATGAACCACGGGGGCATCCCCAAGCTTAGACTTTTCACTCTTCTTGATCATATTGTATCATCCTCCTCTCTTGACCCTTGAAAACTTCCTCCACATCAAACTCAAAACAAACTCATTAGAGGGTTAGTGCATAATCAAAAATTCACATATTCAGAGGTGACATAATCATTCTTAACACTTATGTACATTGCACAAAGCTACTGAAAGTTAATGGAATAAATAAATCCATCAAACATAGCAAAACAGGCAATGCGAAATAAAAGGCAGAATCTGTCAAAATAGAACAGTCCGTCAAGACGAATTTTTTTGGGGCACTTAACTTGCTCAGATGAAAAAACTCAAATTGAATGAAAGTTGCGTACATATCTGAGGATCACGCACGTAAATTGGCAGATTTTTCTAAATTTCCTACAGATGGGGCTGCTCAATTTCGTGACAGTAAGAAATCTGTTCATGCGCTGTAATCCAAATCTAGTATCAACCCTACTATCAAAGACTTTACTTGGCACAACAATGCAATAAAATAAATATAAGGAGAGGTTGCTACAGTAGTAACAACTTCCAAGACTCAAATATAAAATAAAGGTGCAGAAGTGAAATAATGGGTTGTCTCCCATAAGCGCTTTTCTTTAACGCCTTTCAGCTAGGCGCAGAAAGTGTGAATCAAGTAACATCGAGAGATGAAGCATCAACAGAGGGGTTCAGAGTTTTCTCAACTATGCATTGTATATTATCTATGTAAGTTTCAGAGGCTCCTTTTTCATTACTCTTAGGCTTGCTGTTCTCATCAAACACATTTTCAGGAACAATCCAATCAAAATTCTTTTCTAGTGCCTCGCACATTCCTAAGAGCTTGCAAGGTATTGATATTTTAATCTCCCCCTCACAATTAACTTTATTAGTGTATTTTAATCTATCTTTTTCCATCTTTTCAAGGGTATTTGCAAAATTGGTATAAAAGCCAAGCATCTTATATTGAATAAAGACTTTCCTAGCTTCTCTTGCTACATCACCAAATTCTTTAAGAAGGGTTTCTAAGACAAAATCTTTCTTTTCTCCTTCTTCCATATCACAGAGTATAAGAAACATATGTTGCATTACGGGGTTGAGATTAACAAATCTAGCTTCTAACATGTGTACTAAAGAAGCAACAGCAATTTCATAAGTAGGAGCAAGTTCTACCAAGTGTCTATCTTCAAAATCTTCAACCGTACTAACATGAGTGAAAAAATCTTCTATATTATCTCTTCCAATGATAGACCCTCATCCTACCGGTATATCTTTCAGAGTGAACTTAGGAGGAAACATGATGAAATAAACAAAATGTAAATAAAGTGAGTGAAGCACACGTCCGTTGGGAACCCCAAGAGGAAGGTGTGATGCGTACAACATCAAGTTTTCCCTCAGTAAGAAACCAAGGTTATCGAACCAGTAGGAGTCAAGGACCACGTGAAGGTCGTTGGTGACGGAGTGTAGTGCGGCACAACACCAGGGATTCTGGCTCCAACGTGGAACCTGCACAACACAATCAAAGTACTTTGCCCCAACGTAATAGTGAGGTTGTCAATCTCACCGGCTTGCTGTAAACAAAGGATTAAATGTATAGTGTGGAAGATGATTGATGGCGTGTAACTCACATGTTCGTTGGGAACCCCAAGAGAAGGTATGATGCGCACAGCAGCAAGTTTTCCCTCAGAAAGAAACCAAGGTTTATCGAACTAGGAGGAGCCAAGAAGCACGTTGAAGGTTGATGGCGGCGGGATGTAGTGCGGCGCAACATGATGTCTACTTCCCCCTCCTTTTCCTGTAGACAGTGTTGGGCCTCCAAGAGCAGAGGTTTCTAGAACAGCAGCAAGTTTTCCCTTAAGTGGATCACCCAAGGTTTATCGAACTCAGGGAGGAAGAGGTCAAAGATATCCCTCTCATGCAACCCTGCAACCACAAAGCAAGAAGTCTCTTGTGTCCCCAACACACCTAATAGGTGCACTAGTTCGGCGAAGAGATAGTGAAATACAGGTGGTATGAATATATATGAGCAGTAGCAACGGTGCCAGAAAATAACTTGCTGGCGTGTAGTTGATGGTGGTAGTATTGCCGCATGAGTAACGCAAAGAAAACAAGAAACAAGCAGCGATAGCAGTATTTAGGAACAAGGCCTAGGGATTACACTTTCACTAGTGGACACTCTCAACATTGATCACATAACAGAATAGATAAATGCATACTCTACACTTTTGTTGGATGATGAACGCATTGCGTAGGATTACGCGAACCCTCAATGCCGGAGTTAACAAGCTCCACAATTTGTTCATATTTAAGTAACCTTATAGTGTAAGATAGATCAACATAACCAAATAGATCACATCAATACCATCATAGTAATAGTTAACTTCACAATCCACAAGAGATCATGATCATACCCTACGACAAGAACCACATGGTGCACACCCTGTCCACTTTACACCATGCAGGAGGAATAGAATACTTTAATAACATCACTAGAGTAGCACATAGATGAATTGTGATACAAAACTCATATGAATCTCAATCATGTAAAGCAGCTCATGAGATTATTGTATTGAGGTACATGGGAGAGAGATGAACCACATAGCTACAGCGGAGCCCTCAGCCTCGGGGGTGGATTACTCCCTCCTCATCGTGGAGGCAGCGATGGCGGTGAAGATGGCGGTGAAGACGGCGGTGGAGATGGCTCAGGGGCAATTCCCGTCCCGGCAGGTGCCGAAACAGAGTTCTGTCCCCCGAATTGGAGTTTCGCGATGGCGGCGGCGCCCCTGGAGTCTTTCTGGAGTTTCGTCAATTGGTACTGCGTTTTTAGGTCGAAAGGGATTTTATAGGCGAAGAGGCGGCGCAGGGGGGCACCTGGGGGCGCCACACCCTAGGCCGGCGCGGCCAGGGTCTGGCCCGCGCCGCCATGTGGTGTGGTGGCCCCCTGGCCCCTCTCCGACTCTTCTTCGGTGTTCTGGAGCCTTCCGGGAAAAATAGGAGGTTTGGCGTTGATTTCGTCCAATTCCGAGAATATTGCCCGAACAGCCTTTCTGGAACCAAAACAGCAGACAGAACTGGCACTTCGGCATCTTGTTAATAGGTTAGTTCCAGAAAATGCACGAATATGACATAAAGTGTGCATAAAACATGTAGATAACATCAATAATGTGGCATGGAACATAAGAAATTATCGATACGTCGGAGACGTATCACAACACCAGGGATTCCGGCGCCAACGTGGAACCTGCACAACACAACCAAAGTACTTTGCCCCAATGAAACAGTGAGGTTGTCAATCTCACCGGCTTGCTGTAACAAAGGATTAACCGTATTGTGTGGAAGATGATTGTTTGCAGAAAACAGTAGAACAGTATTGCAGTAGATTGTATTTCAGTATAGAGAATTGGACCGGGATCCACAGTTCACTAGAGGTGTCTCTCCCATAAGACAAACAGCATGTTGGGTGAACAAATTACAGTTGGGCAATTGACAAATAAAGAGGGCATGACCATGCACATACATATTATGATGAGTATAGTGAGATTTAATTGGGCATTACGACAAAGTACATAGACCGCCATCCAACCGCATCTATGCCTAAAAAGTCCACCTTCAAAGTTATCATCCGAACCCCTCCGGTATTAAGTTGCAAAGCAACAGACAATTGCATTAAGTATGGTGCGTAATGTAATCAACAACTACATCCTTAGACATAGCATCAATGTTTTATCCCTAGTGGCAACATCACAACACAACCTTAGAACTTTCATCCTTGTCCCGGTGTCAATGTAGGCATGAACCCACTATCGAGCATAAATACTCCCTCTTGGAGTTACAAGCATCTACTTGGCCAGAGCATCTACTAGTAACGGAGAGCATGCAAGATCATAAACAACACATAGATATAACTTTGATAATCAACATAACAAGTATTCTCTATTCATCGGATCCCAACAAACGCAACATATAGAATTACAGATAGATGATCTTGATCATGTTAGGCAGCTCACAAGATCCGACAATGAAGCACAATGGGGAGAAGACAACCATCTAGCTACTGCTATGGACCCATAGTCCAGGGGTAGACTACTCACACATCACTCCGGAGGCGACCATGGCGGCGTAGAGTCCTCCGGGAGATGATTCCCCTCTCCGGCAGGGTGCCGGAGGCGATCTCCTGGATCCCCCGAGATGGGATCGGCGGCGGCGGCGTCTCTGGAAGGTTTTCCGTATCGTGGCTCTCGGTACTGGGGGTTTCGCAACGGAGGCTTTAAGTAGGCGGAAGGGCAGGTCAAGAGGCGGCACGAGGGCCCCACACCACAGGGCCGCGCGGCCAAGGGGGGGGGCCGCGCCGCCCTAGGGTGTGGCCCCCTCGTGGCCCCTCTTCGTCTCCTCTTCGGACTTCTGGAAGCTTCGTGGCAAAATAGGACCCTGGGCGTTGATTTCGTCCAATTCCGAGAATATTTCGTTACTAGGATTTCAAAACCAAAAACAGCAAAAACAAAGAATCGGCACTTTGGCATCTTGTTAATAGGTTAGTTCCAGAAAATGCACGAATATGACATAAAGTGTGCATAAAACATGTAGATAACATCAATAATGTGGCATGGAACATAAGAAATTATCGATACGTCGGAGACGTATCAGCATCCCCAAGCTTAGTTCTGCTCGTCCCGAGCAGGTAAAACGATAAATACGTATAATTTCTGGAGTGACATGCCATCATAACCTTGATCATACTATTTGTAAAGCATATGTAGTGAATGCAGCGATCAAAACAATGTATATGACATGAGTAAACAGGTGAATCATATAGCAAAGACTTTTCATGAATAGCACTTCAAGACAAGCATCAATAAGTCTTGCATAAGAGTTAACTCATAAAGCAATAATTCAAAGTAAAGGCATTGAAGCAACACAAAGGAAGATTAAGTTTCAGCGGTTGCTTTCAACTTGTAACATGTATATCTCATGGATATTGTCAACATAGAGTAATATAATAAGTGCAATAAGCAAATATGAAGGAATCAATGCACAGTTCACAATTGTGTTTGCTTCTTGAGGTGGAGAGAAATAGGTGAACTGACTCAACATTGAAAGTAAAAGAATTGTCCTCCATAGAGGAAAAGCATCGATTGCTATATTTGTGCTAGAGCTTTGATTTTGAAAACATGAAACAATTTTGTCAACGGTAGTAATAAAGCATATGTATCATGTAAATTATATCTTACAAGTTGCAAGCCTCATGCATAGTGTACTAATAGTGCCCGCACCTTGTCCTAATTAGCTTGGACTACCGGATCATCGCAATGCACATGTTTTAACCAAGTGTCACAAAGGGGTACCTCTATGCCGCCTGTACAAAGGTCTAAGGAGAAAGCTCGCATTGGATTTCTCGCTATTGATTATTCTCAACTTAGACATCCATACCGGGACAACATAGACAACAGATAATGGACTCCTCTTTTATGCATAAGCATGTAACAACAATTAATAATTTTCTCATATGAGATTGAGGATATTTGTCCAAAACTGAAACTTCCACCATGGATCATGGCTTTAGTTAGCGGCCCAATGTTCTTCTCTAACAATATGCATGCTTAACCATAAGGTGGTAGATCGCTCTTACTTCAGACAAGACGAACATGCATAGCAACTCACATGAAATTCAACAAAGAGTAGTTGATGGCGTCCCCAGTAAACATGGTTATCGCACAACAAGCAACTTAATAAGAGATAAAGTGCATAATTACATATTCAATACCACAATAGTTTTTAAGCTATTTGTCCCATGAGCTATATATTGCAAAGGTGAATGATGGAATTTTAAAGGTAGCACTCAAGCAATTTACTTTGGAATGGCGGGAAATACCATGTAGTGGGTAGGTATGGTGGACACAAATGGCATAGTAGTTGGCTCAAGTATTTGGATGCATGAGAAGTATTCCCTCTCGATACAAGGTTTAGGCTAGCAAGGCTTATTTGAAACAAACACAAGGATGAACCGGTGCAGCAAAACTCACATAAAAGATATATTGTAAACATTATAAGACTCTACACCGTCTTCCTTGTTGTTCAAACTCAATACTAGAAATTATCTAGACCTTAGAGAAACCAAATATGCAAACCAAATTTTAGCATGCTCTATGTATTTCTTCATTAATGGGTGCAAAGCATATGATGCAAGAGCTTAAACATGAGCACAACAATTGCCAAGTATCACATTACCCAAGACATTTATAGCAATTACTACATGTATCATTTTCCAATTCCAACCATATAACAATTTAACGAAGAAGAAACTTCGCCATGAATACTATGAGTAGAAACTAAGGACATACTTGTCCATATGCTACAGCGGAGCGTGTCTCTCTCCCATAAAGTGAATGCTAGGATCCATTTTATTCAAACAAAACAAAAAACAAAAACAAACCGACGCTCCAAGAAAAGCACATAAGATGTGATGGAATAAAAATATAGTTTCAGGGGAGGAACCTGATAATGTTGTCGATGAAGAAGGGGATGCCTTGGGCATCCCCAAGCTTAGACGCTTGAGTCTTCTTAATATATGCAGGGGTGAACCACCGGGGCATCCCCAAGCTTAGAGCTTTCACTCTCCTTGATCATGTTGCATCATACTCCTCTCTTGATCCTTGAAAACTTCCTCCACACCAAACATAGAACAACTCATTAGAGGGTTAGCGACAATAAAAATTAACATATTCAGAGGTGACACAATCATTCTTAACACTTCTGGACATTGCATAAAGCTACTGGACATTAATGGATCAAAGAAATTCATCCAACATAGCAAAAGAGGCAATGCGAAATAAAAGGCAGAATCTGTCAAAACAGAACAGTTCGTATTGACGAATTTTATCAAGGCACCAGACTTGCTCAAATGAAAATGCTCAAATTGAATGAAAGTTGCATACATATCTGAGGATCACTCACGTAAATTGGCATAATTTTCTGAGTTACCTACAGGGAAAACAGCCCAGATTCGTGACAGCAAAGAAATCTGTTTCTGTGCAGTAATCCAAATCTAGTATGAACTTTTCTATCAACGACTTTACTTGGCACAACAAAACACTAAACTAAGATAAGGAGAGGTTGCTACAGTAGTAAACAACTTCCAAGACACAAAATAAAAACAAAGTACTGTAGGTAAAAACATGGGTTGTCTCCCATAAGCGTTTTTCTTTAACGCCTTTCAGCTAGGCGCAGAAAGTGTGTATCAAGTATTATCGAAGGGTGGTGCATTCTCAGCGGGGTGCGGAGTTTTCTCAACCAGGTATAGTATATTAGATACATAAGTTTTAGAATCTCCCTTTTCATTAGTCTTAGGCGTGCTACTCTCATCAAACAAATTTTCAGGAACAAGCCAAGCATAGTTATTTTCTAGTGCATCATTCATAGCTAAGAGTTTACATGGTATTGGTGCTTTGATCTCCCCTCCATCATTAATATTATTAGTGTACTTTATTCTATCCATATCCATCTTTTCAAGGAGACTAACAAAATTGGTGTAAGAACCAAGCATATTAAATTTAGCAAAGACCTTTCTAGCCTCTCTCGCTATACCACCAAATTCTCTAAGAAGGGTTTCTAAAACAAAATCTTTCTTTTCCCCTTCTTCCATATCACCAAGTGTGAGAAACATGTGTTGGATTATAGGATTGAGATTAACAAATTTAGTTTCCAACATGCGAACTAAAGCAGCAGCAGCAATTTCATAGGTAGGGGCAAGTTCTACCAAGTGTCTATCTTCAAAATCTTCGACCGTACTAATATGAGTGAAAAAATCTTCTATATTGTCTTTCCCAAGGATAGACCCTCGACCTACCGGTACATCTTTAAGAACAACGGATGAAGCTCGGTGATCACATGGGTAGGTGAGCATGCGTTTTCTATTCAACACGTGTCTCACGCCGTTTGTTGTGCCGTTTGGCTGTGTACGTCTGCTTCTTCCGCGACCGCCCCGAGAAACAACCAGGTCACCCCCTTCCCATCAGTGCCTGCTCTGTATAGCGGGACCCACCTAGTACTGTAGATCGTCTTCAAGCTCTACATGACATTTACTAGTACTTTCATCCGGGGAAGATAAATCACCCGATGCTCAAATTTGCAAGCAGTTTGTCGAGGCGCAAGAAATGAAAAAAGCAACCGATTTATGAACTTGGAAAGGAACAAGGGGCAAAATGACCATCCAAGATTCGTTGTGGAGCTCGCCTGAGGCTCAGACCGCGCAACGCCTGAGCAGCCAGATTCGACTGCGCCGCTGCAGGACGCCGCGGCCTCGGCTTGCGTGCACGGGTTGCGGGCCGGCGTTATCGCCATGGTGACTCTTGAGGGACGGGGAGAGAAAGGTTGGGCTCTGCGGTCTGGGAAGCCGCCCAAGCTCCATGACGATACGAGGAGCTCTTCAGGAGCGGCCGAGTTAGGCGATGTGGATCAGGGAGCGGGGTAGGATTCCCGCCTCGAGCTCCAGCATGCAGCATCTCCAGCGCCACCTCGAGCTCCTCCGCAGCTGCTCCACGCCGCCCCTCCGTTGATACGACCATGGTGGAGTCTGCTACCTCGAGGTATTCCGCGCCGCCATCGGCTGCATCGCGCTCCCAATGCCACGCCCCCTACCTCGCTGGCCGAATCAGGTCAACGGAGTTGAGGGGCGGCCATGGCAGACACTATGAGCTCGGAAACGACGGGCTGCTAGTGGGGAAGATGGGGTTGGGGGCTCTTATTTATTCTTTTTGGGTTCTCTTTTTGCCTTGTACTGGCCGACAATAGCTGCCGTCGGGTCCACAAGTGAACAACAGCGAAAAAAGTGATTCAACGCCGTGTGTTGGCCGTGAGCATTGAATACAATCTGAAAGCAGATCCAACGACAGACACTGCGTGCGTACGTACACACGTGGTCACCAAATCCACTCTCTTAAGAACAAACTTAGGAGGAAACATGATGAAATAAGTAAAGTAAATGCAAGTAACTAATTTTTTTGTGTTTTTGATATAGCAAACAAGATAGCAAATAAAGTAAAACTAGCAACTAATTTTTTTGTATTTTGATTTAGTGCAGCAAACAAAGTAGTAAATAAAACTAAGCAAGACAAAAACAAAGTAAAGAGATTAGGAAGTGGAGACTCCCCTTGCAGCGTGTCTTGATCTCCCCGGCAACGGCGCCAGAAAAAGAGCTTGATGGCGTGTAACTCACACGTTCGTTGGGAACCCCAAGAGGAAGGTATGATGCGCACAGCAGCAAGTTTTCCCTCAGAAAGAAACCAAGGTTTATCGAACCAGGAGGAGCCAAGAAGCACGTTGAAGGTTGATGGCGGCGGGATGTAGTGCGGCGCAACACCAGGGATTCCGGCGCCAACGTGGAACCTGCACAACACAACCAAAGTACTTTGCCCCAACGAAACAGTGAGGTTGTCAATCTCACCGGCTTGCTGTAACAAAGGATTAACCGTATTGTGTGGAAGATGATTGTTTGCAGAAAACAGAGAACAAGATGTGCAAGAGATTGTATTTCAGTATAGAGAATTGGACCGGGATCCACAGTTCACTAGAGGTGTCTCTCCCATAAGACAAACAGCATGTTGGGTGAACAAATTACAGTTGGGCAATTGACAAATAAAGAGGGCATGACCATGCACATACATATTATGATGAGTATAGTGAGATTTAATTGGGCATTACGACAAAGTACATAGACCGCCATCCAACTGCATCTATGCCTAAAAAGTCCACCTTCGAGTTATCATCCGAACCCCCTCCGGTATTAAGTTGCAAAGCAACGAGACAATTGCATTAAGTATGGTGCGTAATGTAATCAACAACTACATCCTTAGACATAGCATCAATGTTTTATCCCTAGTGGCAACAAAGCACAACACAACCTTAGAACTTTCTGTCACTGTCCCATGTGTCAATGTAGGCATGAACCCACTATCGAGCATAAATACTCCCTCTTGGAGTTACAAGCATCTACTTGGCCAGAGCATCTACTAGTAACGGAGAGCATGCAAGATCATAAACAACACATAGATATAACTTTGATAATCAACATAACAAGTATTCTCTATTCATCGGATCCCAACAAACGCAACATATAGAATTACAGATAGATGATCTTGATCATGTTAGGCAGCTCACAAGATCCGACAATGAAGCACAATGGGGAGAAGACAACCATCTAGCTACTGCTATGGACCCATAGTCCAGGGGTAGACTACTCACACATCACTCCGGAGGCGACCATGGCGGCGTAGAGTCCTCCGGGAGATGATTCCCCTCTCCGGCAGGGTGCCGGAGGCGATCTCCTGGATCCCCCGAGATGGGATCGGCGGCGGCGGCGTCTCTGGAAGGTTTTCCGTATCGTGGCTCTCGGTCGGGGTTTCGCAACGGAGGCTTTAAGTAGGCGGAAGGGCAGGTCAAGAGGCGGCACGAGGGCCCCACACCACAGGCCGCGCGGCCAAGGGGCCGCGCCGCCCTAGGGTGTGGCCCCCTCGTGGCCCCTCTTCGTCTCCTCTTCGGACTTACGGAAGCTTCGTGGCAAAATAGGACCCTGGGCGTTGATTTCGTCCAATTCCGAGAATATTTCGTTACTAGGATTTCTGAAACCAAAAACAGCAGAAACAAAGAATCGGCACTTCGGCATCTTGTTAATAGGTTAGTTCCAGAAAATGCACGAATATGACATAAAGTGTGCATAAAACATGTAGATAACATCAATAATGTGGCATGGAACATAAGAAATTATCGATACGTCGGAGACGTATCAATGATGTTTGTTTGCGAAGAACAGTAAAGAACAAGTATTGCAGTAGATTGTATTCAGATGTAAAAGACTGGACCGGGGTCCACAGTTCACTAGTGGTGTCTCTCCAATAAGAAATAGCATGTTGGGTGAACAAATTACAGTTGGGCAATTGACAAATAAACAGGGTATAACAATGCACATACATATCACGATGACTACTATGAGATTTAATCAGGGCATTACGACAAAGTACATAGACCGCTATCCAGCATGCATCTATGCCTAAAAAGTCCACCTTCGGGTTAGCATCCGCACCCCTTCCAGTATTAAGTTGCAAACAACAGACAATTGCATTAAGTATGGTGCGTAATGTAATCAACACAAATATCCTTAGACAAAGCATCGATGTTTTATCCCTAGTGGCAACAGCACATCCACAACCTTAGAACTTTCATCCTTTGTCCCAGATTCAATGGAGGCATGAACCCACTATCGAGCATAAATACTCCCTCTTGGAGTCACAAGTATCAACTTGGCCAGAGCCTCTACTAGCAACGGAGAGCATGCAAGAACATAAACAACACATATATGATAGATTGATAATCAACTTGACATAGTATTCCATATTCATCAGATCCCAACAAACACAACATGTAGCATTACAAATAGATGATCTTGATCATGATAGGCAGCTCACAAGATCTAACATGATAGCACAATGAGGAGAAGACAACCATCTAGCTACTGCTATGGACCCATAGTCCAAGGATGAACTACTCACACATCAATCCGGAGGCGATCATGGTGATGAAGAGTCCTCCGGGAGATGATTCCCCTCTCCGGCAGGGTGCCGGAGGCAATCTCCTGAATCCCCCGAGATGGGATTGGCGGCGGCTGCGTCTCTAGAACTATTTCCGTATCGTGGCTCTCGGTACATGGGTTTTCGCGACGAAGGCTATAAGTAGGCGGAAGGGTAGGGTTGGAGGCGTCACGATGGGCCCACACACTAGGGCGGCGCGGGCCCCTCCTTGGCCGCGCCGCCTTGGTGTGTCGCCACCTCGTGGCCCCACTTCGTATCCCCTTCGGTCTTCTGGAAGCTTCGTGGAAAAATAAGACTCTGGGCGTTGATTTCGTCCAATTCCGAGAATATTTCCTTTGTAGGATTTCTGAAACCAAAAACAATAGAAAACAACAACTGGCTCTTCGGCATCTCGTCAATAGGTTAGTGCCGGAAAATGCATAATAATGACATAAAGTGTGTATAAAACATGTGGGTATCATCATAAAAGTAGCATGGAACATAAGAAATTATAGATACGTTTGAGACGTATCAACAAGGTTGATAGGAAGTCTACTTCGGGTGCTTGTCACTTTCTTGGAAGATCTTTGGTGTGTTGGTACTCAAAGAAGCAAAATTGTGTCTCCGTCTCTACCGCGGAGGCCGAATATGTTGCCGCAGCTAGCAGTTGTGCTCAAATCTTATGGATGAGGCAAACCTTGCGGGATTATGGAATTGAGTATAGCAAGGTCCCTCTTTTGTGTGATAATGAGACAGCCATCAAGATCGCCTACAATACGGTTCTTCATGGGAAGACGAAGCACATTGAGAAAAGGAATCACTTCATTCGGGATCACATTGCTAGGGGCGATATTGTTATATCCTTCATTGGCACCAAGGATCAATTGGCGGACATTTTCACAAAGCCCTTGGATGAGAAGAGATTCATAGAGTTGTGGCATGAGTTAAATATCATTGATCCGTTGAACTTTGCTTGACCATTGTGCGCACATACCACTCTCTAACCAATGTCTTGATGGAAAGCACGCATGAACATAGGTGGAGCGCGGTTTAAACTTATTGAGCTATCCCTCCCCCCATAATGCATAAATAAATCCAAAACATACTCTATTTTTCAAACAAGTGACTAATGAGCTTCATGTTGAGTCTTAGTTGTGAGTCCTAGATACATCTACGCGACTTCACGTTATTATACTCTTACACGGTGGCCGAGGCCACCAACCTCCTCTTTGAGGAGTTTTTGGTTCTCTTTGGTTCTTTTTGACTTTCTTTGATTTTCTTTTGTTTCCATTTGCTTTTGGTTCTTGTTTCTCCATGTTCTTTGTGGGAGATTCACCCAAGCTTGGCTTTTCATGTTGACTCTTGCAAGTTTGGTTGAGTAGTACCTTAACAGTTTCTCCATCTAATCCTAAGTCAATACCCACCTTTTGAGCCATTTCAGTCTAAACGCACAAGCCTACACCATAATCTGGGTTTTCTGAGCTTTGGAGACCGGTATTACCGGTGGTCAGGCCGGTACTACCGCTCCTGTGCAGTGTCCTGATGGCAGTCAGGATTTTGCCCAGGCGTGGTACTACCGCCAGAAGTACCGGTTAAGTACCGGTAAGCGGTTCTACCGCTCATACGAGTGGTACTACCGCTTTCGAACTTGACTTAAGGTACCGGGTGGGGCGGATCTAACCAAATCCTCCACTTTTCCCCACCCACCTCAAGTCAAAGGCGCCTCCAAGCTCGAAGAACCCGAGGAGACCAGCCCGGAGAGGGAGCACACCCTTGCGCGGGGCATTCGATATTCACATTCAGTACTTGAGAGGTCATGAGTTGGTAGATTACACCTAGGGCAAGAGCTTGTACTATACTTCTTCAACCTCTGGCCAAGGCCAAGCTCATCAATAAGATACCGGTATTCCACCCGTGTTCCATCCTTGTGTTACCAAAACCCTCCCCCGAATCCTCTAGCGCACATTCGGCCCCAACTCAAGCCATCCCATGGCATCTGTCTGTTCACCACGACGATAGTTTTGTTCTTTGTGGGGACACAGTTTAGGACATGACATGCAGTCAATATCGCCTCCCCCCACCATGCCTTGGATAGACCCGATGTTTCTAACATGATGTTAACGAAATCAGTTAGAGTACGGTTCTTTCTTTCGGCCACCCCATTTGACTGAGGTGAGTAGGGAGGCATCCTCTCATGGATAATACCATGTTCCGCACAAAAAGAATCAAACTCGTTGGAAAAATACTCCCCACCACTGACAAGGTATCGACTTGTCAATGCCTACAGATTGTAGACTAGGGTTTTAGTTGGAAGTAGAGGGCAAGTAGATCTCGAGGGTTCAGTCGGAAAAGTACTCGACTGCTAGAAAATTAGGGTTGTGTTGACAATGAAATCGATCCTTTCTTTCTCCTTCGACTCCCCCTTATACAGGAGGCGGAGCCGAAGGTTTCGTGATGTACAAGTTACAGAAACCGGGAGACTCTTTGAGTTCGTCCCGTAATAGTTACAAGTCTTATTCCTAATACAACTCTATCTTTCCAAAACTAACTCGTAATTGGGCTTCCGGGCTTCATAAACTTCGGGTCGTGGGCCTTCAGTAAACCCCGGGTACCATCTTCGGCAGGCCCATTGGGGATGTCTATGTCAGTAGCTCCCGAGATTTTGCTTGAATCGAAGAATCAGGAAAAATCTCCATCTTTACAATTATCATATGATTTCTTCGAGTTAGTAAATAACTTCCATAAAACAATCGTATATTGTACAGGGATAACGACAGTTGGGGCTGGTTCATCTGACGGATCAGGTACCAGTTAACTGCTCTTGTGGCAATCCCGCAAAAACCTACTTCAAGATCACATCCCTGGACATGATCTCGGGATACTGGTGTAATTCGACATATGCCGCTTAAGGTCTTACCAGATGTCAAATTCCAGTTATGTTTTATCGGGTACCTAACGCGTTCGTTCTGATTTTTCTTCGTATCTGTTGATACGGAAAAAGTAGCAGAACGCATTCAGAGGTGATGCTACGCCGCGCATGACGGATCCCGGGGTCTTACCTTCGCAAAGTTTTGCGGCATTCAGAGATCAAATCGCGACTGAGGCGCTCTGAGAATATATTGTCGAGTGCCTTTTTTGGCTGCTGGAATAGCACATTTATTCGAGTCACCGGATGACTTGTATTTTGCTTATTTTGTCTTCCCGATGGGAGTATATGAAGAGTTATTCCATAACTCGAAATATGCTCACTATGACATTTTTAATTTCATCCGGTACGCGAACAGCGTTCTCGATGGGAGTAGCCCCCGAGGCTACAGCCAAGTGCTTGTACTTGGTTGTAGGCTCACCTTTTTAATGCTGCTATCGCTATATTTGTCAACTTCTTTCATTGCTTTCATCTTTATCGGGTGTGCGACCAGCGCTCCCGATGGGAGTAGCCCCCGATGCTACAGTTGAGTATTTATACTTGGCTGTAGGCTCAATTTTTTGTCGGTATGAACCATCTCTTTATCAAACTCCTTAAAAAAGTAGCCCCCGAGCATTTGAGCAAAAACTTGTATTTGATCAAAAGCTCTCAAAGTTACCAATGATGTTCCTCTGCCACCAATCTTCAAAACACCGCAGTCGAAGTTTTTCTTTAAAGTGACATCAGCGCTGATGATGGCCACGATCACTGTATCGGGAAAACGCGAGTCCTGTCCTGTCACTGACCTGTGGGGCCGAAAGTCTGCGGTTTTTGGCACGTTACGCAAGTGGGGGACACACGTCCTCCGCTTTTTCTGGCACGCGCACTGTGGCGCTTGTCTAGGTCACTCGTAGTAAAAATACGTTTTTACCCTTGGGAACACGTGTAGGGCATCAAATCCATTCTCCCACCATCCAAGGTCGCGGCGTTTCGCTGGCCTGGCATAAATAGTCTTCTTCTTCCTCAGAAGTCCCCTTCGCTGCGCCGCGCTCATATCCTCTCTCTGTCAAAAATTTCCATTGCAACCAAGCAAGCTCGTGCGCTCGTCCTCCTCCCCAATCTTTCCAACGCCAACGTTGATGCCACCGCGGGCGAGGCTCACCAAGCACACCACTCCAGAGACAAGCATGGCGGCGCAAGATCTGGAGGTTTCCGAGTGGGAGAGATCCAAGATCTCAAACCAAGACTCGAACTTGATGAAGAGGCTTGGCTTGATGAAGAAGGAGGGAGCGCTAATCTTCCCCAGTGAAGAAAGCTTTCCGGCGCCCCCATCCAATATCGGGTAACCTTTGTTGACCACCTCATCCGCGGTCTCTCCGCTCCTATCCATGAATTCCTTCGTGGATTGCTTTTCGTGTACGGGCTGCAGCTGCACCAGCTGACTCCCAATTCTATCCTCCATATTTCTATCTTTATCATCCTCTGTGAGTGCTTTCTCGGGACCCAACCTAATTGGGCTCTGTGGAAATGCATTTTCTGCATTCGTCGCAATAGCTCCCACAACATCGCCTACAATATAGGTGGTGTTGTTATCTGTGTCCATCCTGACGTCGATTATTTCGACGTCAAATTCCCCGACTCCGTCCAAGGGTGGCGTAGGAGATGGTTATACGTCCGCGAGGAATGCTCCGACTCGCTGGAATACAACATCGCCCCTTTGATGGTAGCGCAAAAAAATTTCGGCGCCGATCCTGGGACGCAGAAGCCACCGAAGAAGAGAAAATGGCGACAGATGCGCTGATGAAGCGCATCCATGAGCTGCAGAATACCCGATGCAAAGAATTATCGGGTATTCAGATTACTGCGCATTTCCTTAGGATTAGGGTGCAGCCTCTGCAGGCTCGCAAAAACCCTTTGTGGCTGTATGCTGGCGATAAAGACGTCGACCGCATATCCGAAGATCTCTCTGTGAAGGATTTGGAGAAGCTCGTCCGACATGTTTCATCTCTAAGCAAGAAAGATTCAGTTCCATCTTCTTGCCGAGTAGAGCCGTACAACAACGCCAATCCCCTTCCCAAGGTAAATGACTTGGCCTTTTGCCATTTTGTTCTTTCGACTACTATCTTGCATAAATTGTCTTCCTGAGTTTTTATTGTCTCGACTACTATTTTGCTGAACTTTCTGTTGATGATTTTCTTCTTCGGAAACACCAAGTTTTGTCCTCCCTGCCTCCCCTTCCTGAAGGTGGGGAGGTTGATGAACGTACCGTCGTTATTGACGACGCGCAGGGTACTTCTCGCCCTGAGAGCGAAGTCGTGGGATCTCAAAAATCCGCGGCTTCCTCTGAAAGAGAGACTGAATCCGACGCTTCCGAGTCGGTGCACTCTCTCCCTTCCGTTGCTTCCCCAAAGAATAAGAGAAAAAAGGGTGATGTCGAGGACTCCGGCACCTCCAAACCCGGCGGATCACCTGCTGAAGAAACTACTCCCGAAGAGCAGGAGGCCTTCAACCCTTACAATGATGCCCTCGTTAGCTCGTAGGTTACTCTGCCGTCGTTTTCTTTTTATATATTGTTTTTTTGAGTGTTCTCATACTATTTTTTACAATTATCGGACCTTAGCCGTTTGATCTTTCGATCAAGTTGGTTTTCTGCTGCAGCTTTAAAGATTTTGAAGTGATTAAGAGCTTCATTTTTAGATTTCAGGAGGTACACATAACAATATCGAGTAGAGTCATCAATTAAAGTCATGAAGTATGTTTTCCCTCCTTTTGTCAATTCACCACTCATTTCACAAAGATCCGAATGTATAAGCTCCAACGTTGCCAAGTCTCTTGCCTCCGCAGTCTTGTGAGACTTATGTGGTTGCTTAGCTTGCACACATACTTGACACTTGAATTTCTTGACAATAGCAAATTTTGGAATTATATTCATATTCGCTAGCCGCGTCATGCACCCAAAATTAATATGACAAAGTCGTGAATGCCAAATATCGGACTCACTATCGTTGCAAACATGATTAATAATTTGAGTACATAAGTCTGACAAAGATAAGCGGAACAAGCCTCCGCACACATAACCATTTCCAACAAATTGTCCACACTTGGAAATTACAACTTTATTGGACTCAAAAACCAACTTAAAACCACCTCGACATAAAAGTGATCCGCTAACGAGATTCTTATTAATGGAGGGAACGTGCTGCACATTCTTCAGCTGGATGGTCTTTCCCGAAGTAAACTTCAGATCCACCGTACCAACACCTCGAACAGAAGCACGTGAGCCGTTTCCCATCAGCACGGAGGAAATCTTTGCGACCTGATAAGAATAAAACATAGAGACATCAGAACATACACGTGTATTGGCTCCAGTGTCTATCCACCAATCAGGAGAATTACATACTGAAATGACAGTAGGAGAAATACCATACCCAACGTCCTTCATTTCAGTATCAACGCCAATAACAACATTTGCGGACTTGCCTCTGTTCCCACGCCGATCATGGCGTTCTGGGCAATCAGGAGCCCAATGTCCAGGAGCACCACAAACATGGCAGTTCCCTTTCTTCTTATAAGGAGTCTTCCTCTTGAAGTTGGTTGAGTTGGAGGCTTTGTTCTTCTCGTCAAACTTGCCTTTTCCATTGTTCTTATTCTTAGACTTGTGAGATTGAAAGTTCTTCTTCTGTACCACATTGGCACTAGAACCTCCCTCAAAACTACGAGCACGTGTGTCCTTTGCCCTCGCCTTCTCTTCCACATGAAGCGAGCCAATGAGATCCGAAACGGAAAACTCTTATCTCTTATGTTTCAGAGAAGTAGCAAAATTCCTCCACGAGGGAGGAAGCTTGGCAATAATGCCTCCGACCACAAATTTGTCTGGTAAGGTACACTTAAACTGCTCGAGTTCTTTGGCAAGGGACTGAATCTCATGAGCCTGCTCAACCACGGAACGCTCATCAGTCATCCTGTAGTCATAGTATTGCTCCATGACATACAATTCAGTGCGAGCGTCTGAGACCCCAAATTTGGCCTCGAGCGCATCCCACGCATCTTTACCCTGGTCGAAAGCCATGTACGGGTCAACAATGTTGTCCCCAAGAATGCTGAACAAGGCCGCCTTAAACATGGTGTCGACCTTCTCAAACTTTTCCTGCTCCTCTGCAAAAAGAGGCCCCTCAGGTCTAGCATCTGTGGTGCTAAAACAACCTAGGTTTGTAAACCATAGAACTGCTTTTGTTCGCCACCTCTTGAGAATACTTTTTTTGATGTAACAGATGTATCTGGCCTAACCAGCATACGAGTAAACCGCCGGTGTTGGAACGGGAAATCCCGCTGCTCATGCTTCTTCTGCCTGATTTATTTGCTGAGCATTTTTCAGGGTTTTGCGTTCAGTTGGTTTTTTCTCGAGTTATAACATGAGTGCGGGGGCATGTCACCGCCGGGAACGTCGTACTCTCAACCTGAAGATCAAATACAAGTTATTGTTCATGATCAATATCAACCGAGAGATTAATTTGTTGATCATGAAGGAACCATCCGGAAGATCAAGAATGTCGCAAAGTTAAATGGGATGCAAGTAGACAAGATCCTCGAAAGGATATCCAAGGGAGTGGTAACTTGTAGACACGTAGTTCTTCTAACAACCTTTTGTCAATGTCATGCTTTTGTATGTAGTTTTGAGCCACTCAAGGTACATGAGGCCTTGATTAATCCATATTGGATGATTGCCATGCAAGAAGAACTCGAGTGATTCACCCGCAATGAAGTGTGATATTTTGTTGAGAGACCGAAAGATCATTGCATAGATGTGATTGGGACCAAATGAGTTTTCATGAACAAGCAAGACGAGAATGGAATCGTCAGAAGAAATAAAGCAAGAAGGTTAGTGGGGCAAGGCTTTTCCTAAAAAAGAAGGTATGGACTTTAAGGACACCTTTGCGCCTATTGCTCCCCTTGAAGCTATTCGTCTCTTGCTTGCTTATGCTTCTTTTCATAACTTCAAGCTTTATCAAATTTGATGTCCCATAATGCTCATTTGACTGTTTTGCATGATTTTCATCCTCGCCTTAAATATTTCCTTAGATTTATTTGGCCTGAAGAAACTAGAAGAATTTTTGTCTCAAGACAATATTTGCATAATTTTTGTCATTGCACAAAGATTTCCTTCGAATGAATTTATGGACATGTTGATCTTTCACTTTAAGTCTTCGGTTGGTAGACACTATCTTATACTCTACTAGAGTTTGAAATTAGATGCTTTTTAATTCTATCTCGTGGTACACGAGATCTTATTTAGTTTTTAATTGATCCCTTATATGTGTTATATTGTTTTTAAACTATTCTTTTGAACACCGGTGAAAAGAATACTATCTTTAACTAAGTAGTTAATATTTGACCTATCTAGATTTAGCTATTAAACACTTACATCAACTACTTTAGCTGATTAGTAAAAGTGATAGTTATGATTTGCGCAAGTGAATTCACGGTAAAATGAGTTTGAGTGTGGTTGCCAACTCGCTATAACTTATATAATGTAGGTAGCATATTAAATATCTCTTAGAAGTACTCCTAAACCAAGTCTAGAGGTTGCTTACTTGCCAAGTATCTTGTAAGTTTTCACGAATAAAAGGTATATCCCAAACTTTTCAACTCACATGAAAACGGCTAGTTGCAACAACATTCCATGTGAAAGTTTATAAAGCTCTCTGATTCGCAAAAAAAAACATTCATGTGAACAGCCAGAAAACACTGTGAACCTCAAATTGCCTGAGACGACATGACCTCGAAATAACCAGCACAACCAAATTCGACCCACACTCGAGCAAGAAAATCAAAACCAAATTCGAAAGCCTTCAGCATCCAGATTCCAGAACTCCATAGAAAAAAGTCAAAAACTTTATCTCTAAAAAAATTAATAAAAAATAAAATAAACCACAAGCAAAAAACAAAAACAAAAACTGTAGGCCCTCGCATTCACACCGGAAAAACAAAAACAAAAACAAAAACTGATTGGGACCAAATGAGTTTTCATGAACAAGCAAGACGAGAATGGAATCGTCAGAAGAAATTAGTTAACAGTATAATGGAACTACTAGGGAGCAACCACAGCGATTTAGGCTTCTAAGCCGTCCGATTTGATCATTTAATGGTCCAGATCGCTCTGTCCTCGAAATCAGGCGCCTGGCGACATTCACCGCGGCAGGCCACTTCTTTCCGGCTGGCCCAACATTCAAAGGGCCGCTACTCCCAAAAACAAGTTGGACGCCCTCCCGTGAATTGGGCCGAGAAATGATAAGCCGCTCAGTGCTTCGAAAGCCCATTTGATATTGTATGTTCTCTATCTCCATCCGAACTCCCGATCCCAGCCCATCTTACCAGAGCGAAGCAAACGCGCCCAGCGGCCGTGGAATCAAGGCGAAGCTCGATCGTTACTCTGGTAATGGTTTGTAGCCGGTGGCGGCGGAATTATGGCGAGATAACTCTACCGTTTCCCTTCAGCTGTTATTGCTAGGAGAGGAGATGCGTTACTCCCGCTTTACCTCCTCCGTTTGCTGAGCTCCTCCATATAGGGTGCTCGTCCTTAGGTTTCTTTCTCTTCCATCTAGACTTAGCGGTTAATTGCCTAGACTAGGATTGATTTTACATTTGACATCGGCCTCTCCTTCATCTAGACTTAACTTTCTTTTATTGTTCTTTTGTCAGGAACTAATGTGCATATAACTGGAATTGCTCTTGCGGAGGATACACATGGTGTGCTTTTTCTCCATTTGTGGGATTTCCTTCCAGCCATGTAAGTTTGTACTTCTTTCCATTTACTAGTAGCAGGGCACGTGCAACGCACGTTGTTTCAACAAATACAATCCATTTGAATTCCATACATATATATAAACATTAGTACCAGCACATAATAACCGGTAACCAAACTAAGGTGGAGACGCTTGGCATGTGAGCGAGGTCGAGGTCTCATTTCATTTTCAAGAAAAATAAAATATTTGATTCACACGTGAGAGACCATAATCTAGTACTAAGTTATATCAAAGCACTAAATAAATTATGCTCGTTTCAACAATACAGTCTAACATAATCGCACATGGTATTGGTAACACACACAAGAATGTATACCTCATACCTCATGTCTTCCACGATGCATTTGCTATTTACAAACTCTCCGCCATCCTTTCACTGAAAGCATCATGCTGCACCTGGAAACAAGAATTTATCGCTGTCTTTATAGCTCACCAATTCTCTGAAATACGCACATATCATGAGCCCATCTCTCATGGAAGTAGAAGACCATATTAGCTTCAAATTCATAATTCAGAGTCCTTAGCCTCATTAGTCCTTGACATAGGTGGAGTGTCAGATAGTATATGTGGTTGAAGTTCCCGCTTTGTAGGGTCTTTCGCGGGCGCCATCGAGAAAAGGATGCAATGAGCCGTGCTTGGCAGCCATGGTCAAATCGCCCCGACGACGTGAGGCGTGAGGATGGCAGCGATCAATCCTGAACAAATGTAGGTGAACATGAAATACATGTATACAACTGCAGCTTGTCAGCTCCATGGTCCAATCTAACCTGAATGTACTAATCTTTCAATTTATCATTACGTATATTCTGAACGACAAGCAACATCAAGAAAATAGTTTAGAATCTGAATTTGAAGTTTATATGTAATGTGTTACAAAACCTTTCATCATCGCCAACAAATTCTGGATTACCTTGCTGTTTTCCTGCATTATGACAGAAGGTTATTCACAGAAGCCCTATATTGTCCATGCCATGCAGACAGCAGGGAACTAAAGTGATCAACAATAGAGCTATGTCCCTAGCAACTTCGGTATCACAATCATTCTGATGCCCTTTGCATTGCATATCTTAACATCATACAAAGACATTCAGCTTCAGCAAGCAGAACAATGCATAGAAGGTTCATGTACATGCGATCAGATTATTACAATTGCCTTTAGTTATCCAACTTGGTGAATACTCTTGCGAATGCTGCCTGTGAGAACTCAGCCACATGATATCCATGCTCAGTATATTGTACACCAATCTGAACTAAAATTGTCCGTGCATGTGTTAATCTGTGAGAATAGTGCACATCAATTTGACAGACATATCAATCGGCCAGATTATGATTGAAGAGAAGTAACCATGGGAGGGGCACAAACACCATCGGCCAGGATCAGATGGGCGATGGCGGCAGTCAAGGCACCGGCAACAGCGGGAACATCATATTAAGGAGCGATATCTGTTGGCCAAAAGCTGCGATATAGTAATCTTGGTGAGGGGTGCTGCTGCAGTACTACAATAATTGTAAAAATAAATTATTAAAATCCTCACATTTTTATTTACATAGTGCATTAAGCCATTATGCATATAAAATTGAAAAATGAACATGCAATTAGTTAGTTTCAATCTCAATTTTTGACATCCCATCGATTACCTACTTTATCTCAATGTCAATGACACATCTTAATGGCTACACCGTACAGGTACTATACCATTCAAGCAGAATACATAGTTATGGGAACAATTTACCTTAGGAGCGCTTTCCAGGAGAATGAAGTACATCTGTAACTTTTGAAGACATAAATATGCAGTACGTACGGAGGGAGAGAGAGAGAGCATGGCGGGCTTCAGCGGCTGTTATCGATCGGAACGCAGCGAAGACCGTCGGTCTCGGCGGCGGCCTCCATTCGCGAGCGGGGAGGCACGAGGCGAAGCGATCCATCTAGATTGCGTATCCGATGATGCGTGGCAGTAGCATACCGGAGCGCGAGCAACTGGCAGGTGACGGCAGCGTCCAATCGATCTCATCCGTGTGAGAGTTGGTCGGCGAATCTCGTGGAGACGGCACCATAGGGAACGAAATCTGCCTCAAGACCTTCGCGAGGAGGAAGGAAGTGTCCATCAGAAAAGAAAGGGGACGTGTGAGGCAGTTAATTTGCTTGATTTTCGGATCTAAACAGGATGGGTGGGGCATTCGTGTGGTCACGGAAATTAATCTTCGGGGTGGGGAGAAGAAGTTATTCTGGAGCGTTAGATCAACTCCGATGGATGGCTGAGATTTAATTTTCCAACGGCACTTCGTGCCTTTATAAGTAGTAGAGATTCAAACTATTTATCCATAAAATATCTCTGTATGATGTGCCATAAGAACATTGAAGCCTCCCGATGTTCATTGGTGATTATATTCTTTAAGTATTCTTGAAGATTTTTGCTTCACTGTCTATTGTTGTATTTCCTTGGGATTATTAACTCTCTGATGTTCGTACTTGAAATCATCTCTTGCTTCTCTCATTTTTTTTTGTTGTGCACCTGTGATATCCTCTATGTTCACTGCTGATGTCTGTAGCACGTTTTCTACACTCGTTGTTGATGTGTGCATCTGGTCATGCAAATTACCGTACTTGGCTTCTTTTCAAATCTTTAGTACGTACGCATGTTTCCGACTTCATAGGAGTTATAGCATTTTGCGTGGAAGGGCAGAGTCATGAGGCATCAAGGCTGATCATTCAACACCATTTGCCATCACCCTACCTTCTCTTGCTTGTTGATACTTCAGCTTTAAGCAAATAATGCATCACATCATTATTTTCACCAGTTCTCTGAATTACTGGTTCTTTGTTCTTTTTTTTTGACAGTTCGGTTATTTGTTCTTGTTAGAGAGGATTTGTTTCTTGCAATTACTTAGTTCGTATTAAAAATCATATTCCATATTGGGAGTTGCACAGGATTGACAAAGTTGACAGGATTAGGGAGCTTTACAAGGATTATGGAGGAACCTAAAGTTCAAGGAGTAAGTGCTTAAATAATTTTGTGCACGCCCTTTATTTCTACTCTTCGATTTATTCGTAGCTTGGTTCTTGTGCACTGTGTAGCCAGTTGTACTTTCTTCCAGGAAACTTCTAAGCAGGCCCGAAACTACATTTGAAGCAAAGCACGGAGGTTATGAAGCAACCTTCAGTACACCCTGAATTATCTGCTAAATGATGCAGATGCTCCTCAACGTAATATTTGGAAGAGCTCTAGATCCTTGAAACTTCCTATTACTTTTGAGTTTTGATACTAACATCTGGTTAACTGAACAGTCCTTTTCTTCCCTTTTTAGGGGCTTCTTTTCTTCCCTTTTTAGGGGCTTCATCTACGATCAAAGTTTACTCTATACATATTTGCATGCCTTAGCACCTACTTCTCTCCGTGTTACCCTAAATCGATCTGGACGTCATCCAAATAAAATTTCGGTCGGCTCATCTCTGAAAATCTTGCTTTAATTTATTTTTGCAATACGATATCTATAACTAATCTCTGAACGAGAAATGTAATCTGAACCGTGTATTGTCTTAGATACTTGTTTTTCTCATATATTTTGAAACATTTGTAATGTTCTTTCAACAAGATGGACGGGCGCGGCAACGCGCGCTTTCATGTTCTAGTAAAGCAAGAAGGTTAGTGGGCCAAGGCTTTTCCTAAAAAGAAGGTATGGATTTTAAGGACACCTTTGCGCCTATTGCTCCCCTTGAAGCTATTCGTCTCTTGCTTGCTTATGCTTCTTTTCATAACTTCAAGCTTTATCAAATTTGATGTCCCATAATGCTCATTTGACTGTTTTGCATGATTTTCATCCTCGCCTTAAATATTTCCTTAGATTTATTTGGCCTGAAGAAACTAGAAGAATTTTTGTCTCAAGACAATATTTGCATAATTTTTGTCATTGCACAAAGATTTCCTTCAAATGAATTTATGGACATGTTGATCTTTCACTTTAAGTCTTCGGTTGGTAGACACTATCTTATACTCTACTAGAGTTTGAAATTAGATGCTTTTTAATTCTATCTCGTGGTACACGAGCTCTTATTTGGTTTTTAATTGATCCCTTATATGGGTTATATTGTTTTTAAACTATTCTTTTGAACACCGGTGAAAAGAATACTATCTTTCACTAAGTAGTTAATATTTGACCTATCTAGTTTAGCTATTAAACACTTACATCAACTACTTTAGCTGATTAGTAAAAGTGATAGTTATGATTTGCGCAAGTGAACTCACGGTAAAATGAGTTTGAGTGTGGTTGCCAACTCGCTATAACTTATATAATGTAGGTAGCATATTAAATATCTCTTAGAAGTACTCCTAAACCAAGTCTAGAGGTTGCTTACTTGCTAAGTATCTTGTAAGTTTTCACGAATAAAAGGTATATCCCAAACTTTTCAACTCACATGAAAACGGCTAGTTGCAACAACATTCCATGTGAAAGTTTATAAAGCTTTCCGATTCGCAAAAAAAAAACATTCATGTGAACAGCCAGAAAACACTGTGAACCTCAAATTGCCTGAGACGACATGACCTCGAAATAACCAGCACAACCAAATTCAACCCACACTCGAGCTAGAAAATCAAAACCAAATTCGAAACCCTTCAGCATCCAGATTCAAGAACTCCATAGAAAAAGTCAAAAACTTTATCTCTAAATAAAAATTAATTAAAAATAAAATAAACCACAAGCAAAAAACAAAAACTAAAAACTGTAGGCCCTCGCATTCACACCAGAAAAAGTCCACGTCCGCGTTTTCCTTTCTCCTTCCCACCTCCCCCAACCCCAACCAGTCCTTCCTTCCTTCCTACCCAAGAACCCTCCAATCCCACACCACTTTGCTCCAATCCGCCCCCAATTCTTCCCACGAACTTTCCGTCGGCACCAGCGCGTCGCCTCCACCACCCCGGATCGGAAGAGAGCCCGCCGCCGGTGCTCCTTGCCGCTGAATCTCGCGGGGAGTCCGCCCAGATTCGGTAATTTTTTTTGGAGCTCTTTGGGTTTCGGGTCTATGCCGCGTTCCTCGGGCAGCGGTTGCGGCTGGATGGTAAGGCGGATCTCGGCGCTGATTGATTTCCGGGTGCCGCTTGTCGCAGGATTTAGGGTTTTTCGACGCGGTCGCGGTGGCGCGTTTACTCGGCCGCGTGGAAATGTCGGCGGCCGTGGCGTGCGCCGAAAGGGCGACCAGCGACATGCTGATCGGCCCCGACTGGGCCGTCAACATTGAGCTCTGCGACATCATCAACATGGATCCCGGGTATGAGCAGACTCTCCACCTTTTTCTCTCGTCGTTCATCGTCAACATGATTTGCTTGGGTTAGTATGCCATCCTGTGAAGAAATATTGCTGCTAAGTTGCTGCTTCCTTCGAGCAGGGGGATTAGATGGGGTTTTGATACATACTGTGTTTTAGTTGTAATTGTGTTGTTTCTTGCATCATGTTTGAATTGATTCACGTTATCTTAGAAACATATTGTAGTTATGTGTTCATGGCAATTTGCCTTCGGCAACTGGTTGCTGCACTGACTTAGGTTCTCTAGTTTTTTTTTAGCAATTTGTTGTTTATATGGTTGTTAGCCTGGAAGGTGTGACGTTTTGTCAATTCATGAATTCTTTCTGGTTAATTAGTTGCGTCATAGTCTCATGAAGGGTCACCTACTTTGGTGATGTTGTAATAAATTAGTGGAATTTGTTGCTGAGCTGCGGTCTTGATGGTGCCATCATGTTTGGCCATGAAGTACTACCAATGAATGTGGGCTTAGGATCACATCCAAAACTTCTTTGTTACTCTTCTTCCTTCTGGGGGTGTAAGTTGTAGCTTCCATAGTTTCACCGATACCTTGAATTATCAAAGGCTCCTGAGAAAGTAAAAAAATGTCTATAAGTGGTGATTTGTGTACCGAACTTGTTGATATTATTTTTCAGATCTGTGTATATACTACAACTAACGGAAGCCACTCTGCTCTGTATTACCGGTTTATATAATTTGGGTCATGCTGGAGTGATGCAGACTTCTTAGTATGTTTGCTATATTGGATTGCCGTGATTGTTGCTTCATCTTATCATCTTATATAGTGTTACTGAGCAGTAATATTTGGCAGCATTTCTGATTTTACTTTTCATACGTTTTACTCGAAGCATGCTGATAAATGTTCCCTCAACCTTAACTGCAGACAATCAAAGGATGCACTCAAGCTCCTAAAGAAACGCCTTGGGAATAAGAATTCGAAAGTTCAGATTCTGGCCCTTTATGTGAGTACTACAGAATTTCTTGTATATCTATTGTTAGTTGTGACTCGGTTATGCTGTCTAGGTTATACATTTGCACCTGCATCCCGTTGTTTTAAAAGTTCCAAGAAGCATATACATTTTTTCCTTACATGCATGTTTATTTTCCTTTACTGATTAATTGTCCTATTGTTTCAGGTGCTAGAGACTCTAAGCAAAAATTGTGGGGATATTGTTTACCAACAGATCATTGAGCGTGATATACTAAGTGAAATGGTTAAAATAGTAAAGAAAAAGGTGACGGGACTAATCTGTGGTTAACTACTCGTTTCCTAGATTCATGTGCATCTGTTCTGATACTAAATTTATCTATGCAGCCAGACTTAAACGTCCGGGAGAAAATATTGAGTTTGATTGACACATGGCAAGTGGCTTTTGGAGGTCCATCAGGGAAATATCCTCAATATCACACCGCATACCAAGAACTCAGGGTACCTTCCACTGTCTCTTTCATCGTTATTTACCTTGTGAAACCATGGAATTCTCAGCTTTCTACTTAACTACTTTTTCCCCTTGAACTTCAATCTGCTTTATTTTGTATTCCCAGTGTAAACTTAGATCTACACTAATATGCTTAGTTAGCCAAGCCAATTCCTTCAGTCCAAACAATGAGCAAGATGCCTTTGCCTTCTTGTTTCTGCAGACAGCTGGTGTTGATTTTCCACCTCGCGAGGAGAATACAGTTCCACTGTTTACACCTCCTCAAAGTCAACCATTGAGACAGCCACATCTATATCCTCCAGGTCAAAGCTATGAAGATGTAGCTATACAAGCTTCTCTCCAATCTAGTGCCCCCGCTGCATCTGCCCTGAGGTATTCACTTAGTCGCATGCATATGCATATTTAATTTATGATATGGTTCCTTTCATTTTGTTCACCTCTTGTCTGTGTTTCTTCTTAGTGTTGCATGCAGTACTTGCATTCATATTTTGTCAATCCCATTTATGTTTGAATTTGGTTTGTCCCTTGTGTTTCTTCGTCTTTCCCTTCTCTTAGTTGCATTCTTTCCCTATTAGTGTCTGCAAACTTGTTTATGATTGGCTTCCCACATTTTATTGTTCTTATTTATGTAAGTTGGTATTTAGTAGGCCAAAAACAACAGGGTAGTCCTTATTTTGATTGAAACAAGTATGACCAAATTGGTTTTACAAAAATGCACACAGAACATCAAACCCATAAGATCCCTCAGATATACGGCAGCTCCCACTGCCATAAGATCTATATATGATGACTAGACATTTCTTAACAGTTAAAGCATATTCAATGTAGGCAGATGAGCTGATTTAGAGTATTATCACTATCTTGTACTGGGATCTCCACCCCTTATTGTTGGCACCATCCTCATTGGTGGTTCTCATGGTAAACTTGAAAGCGCACTAACAAGTAGCACCGAAACATTGTGCCAGCTATTAATTTTGTTTCTGGCTCCGTGTTTTTTGAGGGAAATCGTGAGCTTTATTAAATCAAATCATCAGGATTACAATCATCCTGAAGGCTGTGAACTAAAAACACTAGTGGCTCAGCATCCCAAGATATCGACCCTTCCTCTAAACTTGCAAATTTTGTTCAGGAATGAGCCGCTTCGTTAGCCGTACGACGGGCATGACTTATTCTAAAAGAAGTAAAACACACACTCAGCTTGCTAATCTCAACTAAGACCTGTTTGATCATGGATCGATCATTCACTCTGTCGTGCCATTGGCGCACCAAAACTTCACAATCAACTTCAAAAACCACTTTGCTGAAACCCTTATTTCTAGCAAAAATGACCGCATCTTTCAGCGCGAGGGTCTCAACCGTTAGAGGATCAGAAGTACCCCTATAGGTTTTACATGTGGCTCCACGAAACTCCACACCCTCACGGGCTACAGCTCCTGTTGCCGCCATGTTCTCATCAGCATTGATCACACCGTCTGAGTTAAGCTTGATAAAATCGACAGGTGGTTCCTTCCATTTGCATGCCTGTCTAGCAGGTCTGGGTAGAACCTTCTCCCTTGGAAGCTCAAGGGTTTGCAAGGTCTCCCTAACGAACTCCATAGTTTTGGTTGGATTACAACCAGCCTCATCATGAGTCAGATTGTTCCTACATGACCAAATTGAGTACATTGCATTACTGTAATAATAACAGTTTTGTCACTCTGGTTGATTGCTGTCTCACATAGGATGTCTCAAAAGCAAGTCCTTCACAGCTTCCCAAAACAACTTCGCATGACTGCATTCGATCAACGTATGCATCATAGTTTCCGATTCTGCCTTACACAGAGCACAGGTGCTGTTCTCCATTATATGTCGCCATGAGAAAGTCCTATAGTCGGGTAGAATACCTTAAAGAACTCGCCACCAAAATACATGCACCTTTGGGACCACAGGAAGCGTCCACAGTCGCTTCATAACTCACCATCATTTTTGGACGAAGACGTGGAAGAACCATTGTTATTTCTTGCCTCCTCCGACTGATGTGCATCCATTAAGGATTTATATGCCGACCTATCAGTATAAATTCCAGACTTCTCCTTAGACCACGCCAACCAATCTTCTCCATCTGTTCTCCTTAGAGGAATGCTCAGGATCGAATCAACATCTGGATCAAAGAATAGCTTGCGAATAAGTGGTTCATTCCACTCGTGGTTTTCTGTCATCAGTTCATTCACCGTGACAAGATCACAATCCTTCTGGCTCAATGTTCAACAGGCCGCATATTCATATAACTAGGGTTGTGTAAGGTTTCAAAAACTTTAATAATCACATAGGTATTTATAGTGACAAAATACAAGGGGCTGACATTTTGACACACAAGATATTGTTTAACTGCTCTGTGGAGGTCTCATTTTCATAATCATATCAAACAGTATCTGTATTTTTGTTGTTGTTTTTATTTCACCATCCTTGCAGAAATCCTTTTTAGTTATGATCTACCCTCATTCTGCTTGTACAATTTGAATTACAGTCTAAGTGAGATTCAGAGTGCTCGAGGAATTGTGGATGTGCTGGATGAGATGTTAAATGCGCTTGACCACAGACACCCTGAGGTGAGCTCCCTTCAAGAAAGCATTGCGCTCTTATGTGTTGTGTGTAGTATATAATGCATGAACATGCATGCTTTTGCATTTGTTGGTTTTTGGTATCTCTACCAGACACATCTTCTTGATTCAGTGGAAATTTTAGGCATAAACATGTGAGTTATCTGCTATTTTGCCATCTTCATTCTATACCAAGGAGGCTGTAGTTTCCATATGTTCTCAGTTGAGGTGTTTCATAACATGTATTCTTCTATATTTCATGGTGGAGGCTGTCTATCCTGTAACTGGAGAACAAAGTAATTTGTTTACTCAACTTCCAACCTACGTGGCATGTTTGGAGTTTATATCATTTACTTAGAGCATAGTCATGTCGTTCAAACTTAATTGGCTTGTAACATAAATACCTTGCCTGTCAGTTTGCTTATGACTTGAAGCATTCCATTTTGACCCCAGTGAAACATGCTTACCATTGTAGGGACGATTCCCAAGAAAAAAATACTATAGAGATTCATAGTTGTACTTTTTTGTTGTTGAACTCAAGACATAGGAATACTTGGATAGAGATTCACAGCTGTGCTCTTTCTTTGAACTTGGTCTGCTTTCTGGTTGATGTAATAGTGCCTACCTTATAAAATTTTATGTTTGATGACAACAAATGGAAAGCAGCAAAATAATCTTCATGAAATTGGAATATTGGAACATTCTGTTCACCTTATGCTGGCCTGGATCACTTTTATTTGTAGGTTTTGTCCTAGTTGATTGTGTTAAGCCAATGGTTCTTAATACAATTAAACTTGGATTGATGTATGTCCTTTTGCTTCTCTATTTAACTCTTATTATTCATGCACCAATCTGTATACTGTAAATATTGATTTGATTGTGCTTCATGATATAGGGTGTGAGGGAGGAGGTCATTGTCGACCTTGTTGGGCAGTGCCGATCTTACCATGCTCGTGTGATGGATCTTGTTAGTGATACTGGGTATGTATTTTTTTCACTCTGGGTTTTAGTTATGTGCATTTTACATTGTCATGTGACAGGGCTTCTGGTATTCTCTCTGCAGCGATGAGAGCCTTCTATTTCAGGCTCTAGGACTAAATGACGAGTTGCAGCGTGTTCTTCAGCGTCATGATGACATTGCGAAGGGAGTTCCTCCCAATATACCAGTACCTGTTGCTGGTAACATAAACCAAGGGGCAGCCCCTCGGCCTGCGGGGGTTTCATTTTCCCCTCTTCTTAATGTACACCATGAGGATGATGAACCAGAAGATGAGTTCTCTGTGCTTTCTCGCAGGCAAGCTCTATTTGTATTTCCATTATATTTGTACTTTTAATGTTTAATTATGCTAGTATTCCGAGCTTTGAATGGCTGCTGCAACGTTAACTCATAAATTATCATTTTCTGAAATTGCGCTCCTTTGTTTCTTTAGCTTCATTTCATGTACCGATAGTCAAAAGATGATTTTTTAAAAAGGAAAATGGACTGTTTAGCTCATGAGCTGACATGCAAATAAATCATTGTAGGTCTGCAAGGGACGGCGTAGCAGCACAGGGCAACCTGTCTGTTCCAAGAAATGAAAGGCCATACCCAAGCCCACTTCTTCCTCCACCACCGTCAACAAAAAGGCCTGTTTACACAGAGTCAAGCAGTGTTGACTATCTAAGTGGAGACTCCTACAAGTCTGAAAAAGTGCCAGATGAATTTGTCAACCCGACGGCCCCAGCCAATATCTCGGCACCATCTTATTCAAAAAAAGAAATGGACCAGCCACCAAATTATGATAGTGTGCCTGATGACTTCATAAACCCAACTGCAGCTCCCAGCTTTTCTATGCCTTCTCGTCCTACGAATGAGTCGAATAGTTCATCTGTGAATAAGCTTGAGAGCCTTCCTGACGATGACTTTATAAACCCCACTGCACTGCCTGGTTTTTCTTCGTCTTCAACTAATGAAGATCTTCCGAAAGCTCCATGGGAAGCGCAAGCTCCAGTCTCTCTACCACCCCCTCCTGCAAGGTATGGCCAAAGACAGCAGTTCTTTGAGCAACAACATGGCTTTCCTGGTGGTAGCAATGGGGATGGCTATGATGAACTAATGACACAGACAGGAAGCCTTTCTCTTAACCAAAGGAACACCGAGAATGAGAAGATTGCATCAGTGTCGACCACATCCCGCCAGCCCAAACCTGAGGATTCCCTCTTCAAGGATCTTGTTGATTTTGCCAAGAAGAATCCATCTTCTCCATCTAAACCAACCAACAGCCGCCGGACTCGCTGAGTGACCAGTGTTTCAGTCATGTAACGCGCATAATTGAGTTGCCAGGCAACTGGTTATGCTACAGGCTAGCGAGTTAGATATACCATCAAATAAGAGGGTTCAGACTGTTTTTCATTGCCTTGGGAATTATTTGGTTTGCGCATTGGATAAATAGAATCACAGATGTCAGATATTTAGTCATGATACTGGGTGTGGTGTGCAGTGAGTTGCTTTTGATCTTTTTATTTTCTTTTCTGGTATTTGTTACTGCCTTTATTTTACCTAGGTGTATATATTACTCCATTCGACATCAATATTCATAGTTGAGTTTGCAATTTGATATGTGAAGACTTAGTTCACAGTTTACTTTATAAGGATGCTCTGGTTTGTTCCTTCTAGTGATCAGTAGTAAGTTTGTGTAGAATTCAAGCACTTGGCAGATAAACTTGTGACAACTTCCATGCTTATGTTTGGACCTGAGCTATCTTGTTGCTTGCATGCGAGAATATATTCTCAGCCGTTATACCTGAATGAAGAATATGGACGGTCGTGAGAGCTTTAAGAAATGCAGTGTGGATCTTTCTATGAACTGTCAAGTTTTTTCTAAATTGGCAACTAACAAGCTACCTTTGTAGCGTGTTAGTTGCACATGCCGACATGCGTATGCATGATCCACACGTATGCGCGGGTTTCTTTTTTCTTGTTGTTGAACGAGACATGCACATCATCTTATAGCTGTAGTCCATTTTAAGAAGTGGCCAACCATGATGTTACACTACTTGGGAGTTTTCGATATTTTCTCATACTCCATTGAACTTGAGCGTATCCCCCCACCCCACACACACCCATTATTCCAGCTGTGTTGATTTGGAGCGCGCTGGACACAATGAAAAGCGCAAGAGCGCTCGATCAGTGAGCTATTACACACTCTTTAAATGGTGGCTGTTTCTAGGCAAACCTCCTAGTTGTCTTTGCACCCCGACCTCCTTTATCGGGCCTTAGCTGGTGATCCTGGTTGTTTCCCTCTCGACGATGAAGCTTATTCCCCATCGTCTCACTGGCCGACCTTGACCCATGTTATTTTTGGGTCATATCTAGTATTCAGAGTTTACCTCGATTTGGCACCTCGCGCAGCCCGCACCGAAATAGTGCTTGAGGCGGGGAGTGGCGAGCCCGACGTGTCAGCGACACATAAAAATTTGCCCCCCTCTCCAACCAAATTGCGCCTCTTCCGCCGCGCATTTATGCCCTCCCAACAAATTTCGCCGCCTATCCCACCGATTCATTTCTCCCTCCCGCCGTCACTACTCTGTCCCTCCCGCCGCCGCTACCCTCTCCCCATCCATGGCACCGCCGTCAGGCCCCAAAAAATGGCCAAGAAAGCGTCCACCAAGCCACCGAGCAATGAGACGAAAGGGGCGAAGGCGCCCTTCGCGAAGCCGCAGAAGGCGCCAGCTCCGAAGAAGAAGCCGGAAGGCTGGATCAACGACCAGTGGCATCAAGACTGCCTGCGCCACAAGTTGTCGATGGCGGAGCGGAAGGGACAGAGGAACGTGAGCCCATGGAGTACGTCGGGGCCGGTGTACATTCCGAGAGTGTTATCCCCGTCGACATCTGACTTCTACAACGAAGGCCCATATGCCACTCCTGGGTGCGTGATGCCAAACTTGTCGCTGCGGTACTAGGATACGCTGCCGCATGGCGGCTTCAACCCCAACGATGTGTTCTACTCCCCGACGTACGACCAAGCGCCCCAGTGCGGACGGCGCCCCGCTCACTGGCCGCAGGGGCCCGCTCGAATTCGCGGGCGCTGGTGGTGAGGAGGAGGAGGAGGGGGAGGGGGTGGAGGACGACGAAGAAGAGGGCGGCGATGTAGAGGACGACGAGGACACGGGTGCCGCGGAGGATGCAGATGATCTCGTGCAGGTTGACGCGGCCGGCGTGAGGAAGAAGAGGAAGAAGAAGGCCTCGGGCACACGAGACCCCAAGTGGACGGTTCTGGAGGATTAATGTCTCTGCGAGTCATGGTCTACAGTGAGCCATGACTCCATCATCGGCGCCAACCAAAAGTATGGGAACTATTGGGCGAGGATCAAGGCGGAGTTCGATGAGCGCAAGCTAGTCAACAACGATTACCGCAGAGTGACAATGAAGAGTAGCCAAAAGGCAATGTCGACGCGATGGGCTATCATCCAGGCATCGGTGAACATGTTCCATGGGTACCATAACGAGGCCGAGACCAGAGGCGAAAGCGGCAGCAACATCAGCTGCGTGGTACGCCTCTTTCTACGATAATTTTTAGCGCCTAGTTTTTGTTCGACGATCTGATTCGCCTCCTTTGGTTAGTTCGACAAGGCCATGGAGATGTACCGGAAGCAGTCGGTGTTGGAGATATTCCCAAGTGGCAATAATAAAAGTGTTTATTGTTATATCTTAGTGTTCATGATAAATGTTTACATCCCATGCTATAATTGTATTAACCGGAAACATTAATATTTGTGTGTTTTGTAAACATAAAGAAGTCCCTAGTAAGCCTCTTGTTAAACTAGCTTGTTGATTAATAGATGATCATGGTAATCTGATCATGAACATTGGATGTTATTAATAACAAGACCATATCATTAGGTGAATGATGTGATAGATATACACCCATAGTAAGCGTATCATATGATCAAGTCATTATGTTAATTTTGCTTCAAGCTTTAAGATACATAGTAACCTAATCCTTCAACCATGAGATCATGTTAATCATCTACACCGGATGGATGCTTTGATGACATCAAACACTACTTCATAAATGGGTATTTATAAAGGTGGCATTAAGTGTTCGGAAATTATAGGTTGACGCACGTGGATCAATAGTGAGATTTGTCCATCCAAATGACAGATAGATATACTCTGGGCCCTCTCGGTGGAATGTCATCCAATTAGCTTGCAAGCATGTGACTGACTCACAAGGGATGTCATATCACGGCACGAGTAAAGAGTACTTATCGGTAACGAAGTTGAACTAGGTATGGAGATACCGACAATAAAACTTTAGATAAGTAAAATATCGCGAGACAAAGGGAATCGGTATCGTATGTAAACGGTTCTTTCGATCACGGAGTCATCGTTGAATATGTGGGAGCTATTATGGATCTCCAGGTCCCGCTATTAGTTATTGCTCGGAGAAGAGTCTCGATCATATCTGTATAGTTCACGAACCGTAGGGTGACACACTTAAGGTTCGATGTGGTTTTAAGAAGATATGGAATATGGAATGGAGTTCGAATATTGTTCGGAGTCTCAGATGGGATCCAGGACATCACGAGGAGTTCCGAAATGGTCAGGAGAATAAGATTCATATATACGAAGTCACATTCAGGGTTTGGGAATGGTCTGGTGCATTTATGGAAGGTTGGAGAAGATTCTAGAATCGTCCGGAATAAATCACTATGGCAGGTAGAGTCCCGGAGGGACTCCACCAGCCCTAGCCAACCCGCCAAGTGGGAAGGTGGAGTCCATGGTGGACTCCAGCTTGTTGGCCGGCCTAGAAGAAGGAAAGGGAGAAATTCCTTTCCATCTAGGTTTCCAATTTTGGTAAGTTTGGGAGTTGGACTCCAAAGTGTGGTTTTGGGGGAACCCTAGGTTTTCCACCTATATATAGAGGAGGAGAGGGAGGGGGATGAACACACCAATCCAGCTGCACCACCAAGGGGTTCATAGGACGGCGCCCCAAGCCCCCTCTCCCAAACCCTATCTACTCCCTCCTCCTATTTCTCCCGCGGTGCTTACGGCGAAGCGCTGCCAGAGATCTCCACCACTACCGTCACCACACCGTCGTGTTGGCGGGATTCTGTGGAGGAACTACTACATCCTCTGCCCACTGGAACGGGAGAAGGACATCATCATGAACACCGTATGTGTGACTGAGTATGGAGGTGCTGCCCGATTGTGGCACCGTCAAGATCTTCTACACGCTTTTGAAAGCGGCAAGTGATCGACTACATCCACCACAAGATTTATCTCGTTAACGCTTAGAGATCTTCGAGGGTATGTTGATCTTAACCTCGTTGCTACCATCTACTAGATTAATCTTGGCTTGTTATTCGTTCTTGCGGTAGGAATTTTTTTGTTTTCTATGCTACGAATCCCTACAGTGGTATCAGAGCCGTGTCTATGCATAGATTGGTTGCATGAGTAGAACACAATGGTTTTGTGAGCATTGATGATTTTGTTGTCTCTTGTTTATCGTGTACTTTGCATCTTGCAGCATGGTGGGATGAAGCGGCACGGGCTAACCTTACATGACCACGTTCATGATACTTGCTCCACGCTTGACATGCAACTTGTATTGCATAAGTGGCTTTGCGGGTGTAAGTTTCTCTCACCATAGTTAAGATCCAATTTACAATTTTCAATTGACAACACTTGTATTAGCGTTGCGGTTCATGTTCGTAGGTAGATCGGATCTTACTCGAAAAATCCTAAACCACGTAAAATATGCAAACAAAATTAGATGCGTCTAACTTGTTTTTGAAGGGTTTGGTGATGTGATATGGCCATGATGTGATTATGAATATATTTGATGTATGAGATGATCCTTATTGTATTGTAGCAACCGGCAGGATCCTTATGGCTGTCTTTATATTTCATGTAGTAAGTTTTATTTCAAAGTAGATGTAATAGTTGCTACACGTGGTGGACAACCATGAAGACGGCGCCATGAACCTTGACGCCCCGCCGACTATGATGGAGATCATGCCCATGCTTTGGAGATGAAGATCAAAGGCGCGAGATAAAAGGGCCATATCATATCACATTATGAATTGCATGTGATGTTAATCCTTTTATGCATCTTGTATTGCTTAGATCGCGATGGTAGCATTATAAGATGACCCCTCTCACTAAAAATCAAGATAATAAAGTGTTCATCCTTAGTTAGCACCGTTGCTAAGACTCATTGTTTCGAAGCATCATGTGATGATTGAGTGTGATAGACTCAACGTGTGCATACAACGGGTGCAAACCAGATTAGCACATGCGGAAACTAAGGTTTAACTTGATGAGCCTAGCATGTACAGACATGGCCTCGGAACACGGCAAACCGAAAGGTTAAGCATGAATCATATAGATGATATGATGAACATGTCGATGTTTGACAAGGTATCAACTTGTCAATGCCTATGGATTGTAGGCTAGGGTTTAGTTGGAAGTAGAGGGCAAGTAGATCTCGAAGGTTTCAGCCGGAAAGTACTCGACGATTATGAAAACTAGGGTTTGTAACAATGATTCGATGATCTCTTCGTCCCTCGACTCCCCCTTTATATAGGAGGCGGAGCCGAGGGTTTCGTTTTGTACAAGTTACAGAGTCCGGGACGGTTTCTAACTCATCCCGCCAGATTACAAATAACACTTCCTATTACAACTCTAACTTTCCTTAATATATCTTGGGCTCCCGAATCTTCTTATTCTTCGGGTAGTGGGCCTTCAGTAAACCCCGGGTACTATCTTCGGCAGGCCCATTTGGGATGCCTATGTCAGTAGCCCCCCGAGATTTTGCTTGAATCGTAGAGTCAGGGAAAATCTCCACTGTTTATTTTTATTCAACAGCTTCAACTTTTTTATATTTCTTCACATAAAATTCTATATTGTACAGGGATAATGGTAGTTGGGGCTAGTTCATCTGACGGATCAGGTACTAGTTAACTGCTCTAGTGGCAATCCGCAAAAACCTACTTCAAGATCACGTCCCTGGACATGATCTCGGGATACTGGTGTAAACTTCGATAGGTGCCGCTTAAGGTCTTACCATTCTGTCGAGTCCCAGTCAAATTTATCGAGTACCTAACGCGTCCGTTAGGATTTTTCTTCGTATACCGTTGATACGGATATAAATATGAGCGCAGTCTTCGGCGATGCCACGCCCATGAGAACGGATACGGGGTCTTACCTTCGCAAATTTGCGGCATTCAGAAATTGATCGCAACTTTGGCGTTCTGAGAATATATTGTCGAGTGCTTTTCCGGCTGTTGGAATGGCACATTTTATCGAGTCAAAGATGACTTATATTGCTCTCCCGATGGGAGTATATGTAGAGTTAATTATAACTCGAAATATACTCTTTTGCTTTTCTATCTTTCTTTTTTAATTTCATCGGGCACGCGAACAGCGTTCCCGATGGGAGTAGCCCCCGAGGCTACAGCCAAGGACTTGTGCTTGGTTGTAGGCTCAACATTTTAGTCCACCTTGTCGCTATATTGTCATTATTTCTCGATATGATCTTCTTTTCATCTCTCGGGTGCGCGAACAGCGCTCCCAATGGGAGTAGCCCCCGAGGCTACAGCCAAGGACTTGTGCTTGGTTGTAGGCTCCCACAATTTCTATATTGCCATACTCGAAATTTTACTTTTGTCGAAGTAGCCCCCGAGCATTTGGGCAAAAACTTGTATTTGATCAAAGGCTCCCGAAGTATTTAATAACTTCTCCTGCCGCCAATCTTCTTTTATTTTTCTTGTCGGCATGCTTCCCTTAGTCAAATTTACTTCATCTCTGTTAATAGTCGTGATTTTTCTGCCTTGTGGGTCCATTGTTTCCACCATATTGACACGTCGTGCAAGTGGGGGACACACGTCCTCCGCTTTTCCTGGCGCACGATCTTAACGCTTTGTTCTATTCCATCTCAGTAAAAATACCTTTTTACCCTTTATCTACAAGATCTTTTTTCACCACACGATTTCTTCATCCAACGGTGCATTGCTTCGCCCAATTCCTATATAAACCTTTCTTCAACCTCCGTTCGCTCCTTCGCTTGCGCCGCACATCTGTTCCTCTTTGCAAAAACTTCCACTGCGCCCAACTCTCTTTGATCTTGCACACGCACGAACTTTGCTTTTCCAGTGCCGTTGATGCCACCGCGCACGCGACTCACTCGCCACAGTACTCCAGAGTCCAAGATGGCCGCTGAAGATCTTGAGTGGGAGAGATCTAAAATCTCCAACCAAGACGTCAACATGCTGAAGAGGCTAGGCCTGATGAAGAAAGAGTACGCCATCCGCTTTCCCAGCGAAGAAAGCTACCCAACCCCTCCAATGGAGTACCGGGTTAGTTTCGTTGATCACCTCATCCGCGGCCTTTCTGCCCCAATTCACGATTTCCTCCGCGGCCTTCTTTTTGTTTATGGGATTCAACTGCACCAGTTGACCCCCAATTCCATCCTCCATGTCTCCATTTTTATCACTCTTTGCGAATGCTTCCTTGGAATCCCTCCTCACTGGGCTCTGTGGAAACACATTTTCTGCCTCCGCCGCAATGGCTCCCACAACGCCACCTATAACATAGGCGGCGTTGTTATCTGTGTCCGAACTGACGTTGATTACTTCGACGTCAAATTTCCTGATTCTGTCCAAGGGTGGCGCAAAAGGTGGCTCTACATACACGAAGAAAGTGCCAATTCTGTGGAACACAACATAGTCCCTTTCGACGGAAGTGCCAAAATTCTGCGCCGCCGCTCCTGGGATGCTGAAGCTTCCGAAGAAGAGAAAAAGGCGACAGAAGCACTTATGTCTCGTATTCATCAGCTTCAAAATACTCGAGGCAAGGAGCTGTCTGGTGTTCAAATCACCGCCTACTTCCTTAGGATTAGAGTGCAGCCTCTTCAGGCTCGCAAAAATCCCCTTTGGACGTATCTTTGGTGAAAATGACGCGTAATAGGCTCTCCAATGATCTTTCTGTAAAAGACTTGGAGAAGCTGATTCGAAGAATTTCCTCGCTTAACAAGAAGGATCCTATTCCCTCCTCTTGCCGCGTGGAACCATACAGCTCCGCCAATCCTCTCCCTGAGGTATTTTGTCTTCTCGAATTTTTGTCTTGTTCCGAACTTTCCCTGCATCTCATTGTATTGATATCTCTCTAATTTTTCTTTGGTCGCTATTTTCCTGCAGAACCATCCTACTGTGGTTTCCCTTCCTCCTCTTCCTGAGGATGGAGAAGTCGAAGAACGAGCTATCGTCGCCGAAGACAACCAGGGTTCTTCTCTTCCTGAAAGTGAAGTCGCAGGTTCTCACAAATCTGCGGCTTCCCATGAAAAAGAAGTTGAATTCGACGCGCCGAGTCGACGCAATCCCTTCCTCCTGCTGTTTCCCCAAGGAACAAAAGGAAAAGGAATGACGCCGAGGATTCTGGCACCTCCAAAGCCGAAGAAGCCGATCCTTCACGCCAAAAGGCGGCTTATGATCCATATCTTGAATCCCTCGTCAGCTCGTAAGTTGTCTTTTACTTCTTCTTATCATTGTACTCGAAGTTCTTTTGTCTATCTTGTTTTTTATGCTGTCGTCTTTTGTTCGCAGTGATGATGAGGAAGAACCACCAACTCTTGACGTGGCTGCTCGAACGAGCTCGTCACGTACTCTAGTTGTTTCGAGACACCGGTGAAGGAGAAAAATCCTCGCCTCCTCAACGAAACGTCGTCACCACAACTCCGCCAGCAAGCCCCCTTGCTCCTTCACCAAAAAGGACAAGGATTGAAACGATTGTTGAGCCTGCCCCTCAATTGGGCGGCTCTTCTACTTTGCTCTTGGATGATGTAAGTTTGTCGATATCTATATTTCCTCTATTTTGCTTTTTCACGCCTTCACTCTTTTTTCATGCCGATGTTTCTCTTGCTTTGTTCTTCTTTGACAGCCCATGATCAAAGATCTTAGCCGCATCGGATCCCAATTCATTGGGTACCGTGAGTATGCCAGCAGAACTGAAGGTAACAACTTTTATACTTGCCTTTCTTTCTGACTTTTTGCTCCTGTTGTTTGTCGCGATTTTTGATCTTTCTTCTTTTTTTTTTATCTCGACAGAGAAACTTGCAGAGGCCACCAAACGTGCCGACGCACTTGCTCAAAAACTGGAGCAAAGTGAGGCGGCTCGCAAGAAAGCCGAACTTGTTGCTAGCGAAGCCAAAGCCGAGGCTGATGAAGCCAAAGCAAAAGCTGCTAGTGTCGAGGAACTGCAGAAAAGACTTGAGGATGCTGAATCTGCTTTAAACGAGCATAAAGCTGCACAAGCTGCTCGTGAGCAGGGGATCCTCAAGCGCCTGAAATCACAAAGTCGACGCACTCACAGTAATACTATTGATCCCTTCTACTTTTATGAGAACCGCTGTTTCTTGTTTTTGACCAACGTTTTGTTTCCTGTGGCAGACCAAACAAACCAAGAGTTTGATCTGGAGAATCCCGTCAATGACCCTCTCCTTGACGCACTTTCTTATCTGGAGCTTCATGGGTCCGAAATTCGTGAAGGCGTGGCAAATGCTAGTGCAGGATTGTCGACGCTGTTCCCCTACTTCTTCCCGAAGAAAGAGGAGCCCCCGACTTTCCTTGCCCTTGCCAAGAGCTTCAATTCATCAGAGGACCTTGGGTGAAGATGCGTCGAGGAAAATATGAAGATTCTTTGTAAAAGCACCGTTGTTGCCACAGTTGCTGACAGCCAACAGACTGTTGATTGGATGAAAGTTGGCGACACCGATCAGATAGAGCAATCAAGATGGAGGTCACTGATTAAGGCAGCCAAGCCCAACACGAAGAAAATCTTGGCCTATCTCGGGATCAAACCAGCTTCAACTCCTAGCTCATCAAGGCCGAAGGTCTAGTTGCATGCCTCTTTGTTTTTCTTTCTCTGTTTCTTTTGCTCTTGTCGCCAAAGTAGTTATTTGGCGACACGTACTTCATTAGCTCCACTGTAAGGCCTTTGTAATTATTCCGAACGATTATTGAAATCTCTATCTTTGCGGGTGGATTGATGTTGTCTTGTTGTCTTAAATTTCAGTTGGTATTTGATAACTATACTCCATCTTCCGCTCCTTCCAATGTTTCGCCTTCTTCTTCTCGCTCAAGGAGAACTCTTGCTGATACTACACCTGTCGAAGATTCCTTGCCGCAAGAATTGGATGAACTTCGGCAGCAACTTCAGTATGCAAAGAAGCAAACACTTGTGATGATGGAAAAGTCTCGTAAGTCATCTGAAGCCGAAAAAATTGCACTTCAACAAGCTCACGAGGCCGTAGCTGCTAAGGAAATCGCTGCTTCCGAGGCTGAAAAGGCGACTACTCGAGAAAATTTCATGCTTGAGTTAATGAATGAAGCCAGTGCGGATATGTCGGGTATGCTTGTTTCATCCTCCGATATCTTCCGTCTTCATGCTGCGTCTCTTAAAGTTTTCTGCTCTGTTGTTTTAATAGGTTCCTTTAAATGCTTGTTGCCGAAGAAGAGAGGGTAAATACTAGGACGAACCTCCTTGTTAACCTTGCCCTTGACCATGGTTCTCTGTTTTGGGCTACCCCAGAGAGGACCCGCCAGATTGTCAGATTTCAGGATCGCACCTCTCAAACTCGCGACTTCCTTGACTTCTGTACCAGGACCCTGTCTATGGTTTATAACTCCATGTTTCCTCGGAACGTTCAACCACAAACTCTTCCCGAGTTAATGGGGAAATTTAAGGATGCCCACAAGATCCATGATTTTGTCAGAGCTCAACCGTAGCGGCGCCCGGTTGCCCTTATCATGCTTCAGATCTGCCACTCAAAGCTTGACCTGACCCAGGTTGTTGCGAAAGTTCATGAGAAGGTAAGGCGCCGAAGAGTTGGTGTCGACCGAATTAACACGAAGGTTTCGCCTATAGCCGAAGAAATGATTGAAGACCTTCTTCGGATGGATGCCGACTTTTTGCGAGATGGTCATTATGCTTTGATTTTCTTGGCGTTGCTCTGAAGAAAACAGAATTACCCTTGATGACATATTGAATCATGACTAATTATTTTCCTTTGGTAGATAACTCTTCTTTGTAACCCATGATTGTGATTATATTGTGAAGCAATCATCATATTTCTATATTTGTCTAGCCCCCGAGTGTTTCGGTGGCTATTTACTGTATTTGTGTATTGCGAGGTTTTGAACCAAGGCATTTATTCAATATGTAGTTTTGGCGAATATCAGCCCCCGAGCTTCTTTGTTGAGTACTATTTTGTATTTTTATTGACTCACGAGGTATTTTAATACCAAGGCAAGGCTTTTCTTTTTTCGAGGAACTATATTGAAATTCGTCGGGTTGGAGACTTTGAGTATGTCGATAAAGAAAAGTTATATTGACACTATCTTTATTATATTGCAGCACCGCGAGCCCGCCTCATTAAAAACCTTTCCCGGCCCCACTCGGTGCCCCGAAAAAGGAAAAGAGTGCGTCTGAAAACTCGCGGGCGTTTCAGTACATTGAAGTTTTACAAGGACTATATTTCAACTCTAGGCATAGAACACTTTGAGTTGCGCCACGTTCCGGGGGTTTTGCTCCTCCACCTGTCTTCTTGTCCTTTATCTGTATGCTCCTCCTCCGATTACTTAGTGACAATGTAGGGGCCTAGCCATGGTGACTCGAGTTTTTCATGACTTTTTTGCGTGAGCCGAAGAACTAGGTCTCCCACACAGAAAGGATCTTGGCCGCATAGCGTCGGCTGTGGTAATTTTTCAAGTCTGTTGGTATTTGGTTACCCGAGACAGTACTTCGTCTCTAGCTTCGTCAAGTGCATCGACGTCATCTTCTAGCGCTTTTCTCGACACCTCGTCATCATATTCCACGACTCGTGGAGAGTTATGCTCTATCTCGATTGGTAGTACTGCTTCTGCTCCATGAACCAAGAAGAACGGAGTTTCTTGTGTTGCTGTGTTTGGTGTTGTTCGTATGCTCCATAATACCTTTGGGCAGCTCCTCTGGCCAGTGTGTCGAGCTTTCTCCGGTGGTGCTAATAAGCGTTTCTTAATGCCGTTGCGAGATGATTCCATTAGCTTTCTCGACTTGGCCGTTGGTGCGGGTGCGCAAGCGACGCAAAGTGTAACTTGATACCCACTTCTTCGCAATAATCTTTGAACTCGTGGGATGTAAAGTTCCGCCATTGTACGTGACGATCTTGTGGGGCACTCCAAATACGAAGACGAGGCCTTTTATGAATTTTCTGCGGATGCTCCGTCTGGTGAATTTATCGGCTTCGCTTCTATCCACTTTTTAAATTTGTCGTGACTACTAGCATGTACTCCTTTCCTCCTGACCAGGATTTGTGTAACTTGCCCACCATATCAAGTCCCCATTGGGCAAAGGGCCATGACAATGGTATTGGTGTTAGTTCTGCTGCTGGAGAGTGAGGTTTTGCGGCAAACCTTTGACACGCGTCGCAAGTTCTTACTATTTCCTTGGCGTCCTCTATTGCTGTCAACCAGTAGAATCCTGCCCGAAAAACCTTCGCTGCGATAGCTCGACTACTTGCATGGTGGCCACATATTCCTTCGTGTACATCCTTCAGAATTATTCTTCCTTCTTCGGGTGTGACACACCTTTGCAGGACGCCTGAAATACTTCGCTTGTACAATTCTCCTTTGATCACCGTGAAAGCTTTGGAGCGTCGAATTACTCGCCTTGCCTCAACTGGATCATCGGGTATTTCTTTCCTGAGGATATATGATATGTACGTCTGCATCCATGGTGTCTGTATCACCATGACCAGGTCCTGATCTTCTTCTTCTTCCTCTTGCTCTTCCTTGGTAGCCCCCGAGGGTTTCTTCTCCTTCTTTTTTGATTTTGTTGATTTTGTAGATCTCTCTGTTATCTCTTCCCAAAATACACCTGGCGGAACTGCAAGGCATTGCGACCCGATGTTTGCGAGAACGTCGGCTTCGTCGTTGCTCAATCTGCTAATATGATTTACTTCGCATCCATCAAACAACTTTTCGAGCTCGTTGTACACCTCCTTGTATGCCATCATGCTATCATTGACTGCGTCACATTGGTTCATAACTTGCTGAGCCACCAATTGTGAGTCGCCAAAGATTTTTAGTCGAGTTGCACCGCAAGCTTTCGCCATCTTCATCCCGTGTATGAGAGCTTCATATTCTGCTTCGTTATTGGATGCGTTAGGGAACGTCATCCGAAGGACATATTTCAACTTGTCGCCTTCAGGTGATATGAGTACTACTCTGCGCCGACTCCTTCTAGTCTTTTGGACCCATCAAAGTTCATGGTCCGGGTTCTCGACAGTGTCAGGGTCCTGTGTTTTGCAGCTCCATCCACTCTGCGATGAAGTGCGTAACTTGTGACTTGATTGCTTTTCTTTTTTCATACGTGATGTCCCGAGGGGAAAGTTCTATTCCCCAAAGGGAGACACGACCCGTAGCTTCTGGATTGTTTAGTATATTTGACAAGGGAGCTTCATTGACCACTATGATCGGGTGTGCCGAAAAATAGTGGCGCAATTTTCGTGCTGTTGTGAACACTCCATATGCTAGCTTTTGGTACTGAGGGTACCTTTGTTTTGAGGGCGATAAAACTTCGCTGACGAAGTATACTGGCCTCTGCACTCCGTGGAGTTTTCCTTCTTCCTCCCTTTCAACGACAAGGACTGTGCTTACTACCTGGGGTGTGGCCGCAATATACAGTAACAAAGGCTCCTTCTCTTTTGGCGCCACCAAGATGGGGGGTGTCGAGATTTTACGTTTGAGGTCCTCAAAAGCTCTGTCCGCTTCTTCGTTCCACTGGAATTTATCTCCTTGCTTTATGAGGGCGTAAAATGGTAGCGCTTTTTCCCCTAGCCTGGCGACGAATCTGCTCAAGGCTGCGACTCGCTTGATTAAGCGTCGTATTTCTTTCAACTTTGTTGGCTTCCTCATTGTTACGATAGCTTGTATTTTATCGGGATTTTCTTCAATCCCTCTTGCTGAAACTAGAAACCCTAGAAGTTCTCCTGCTGGAACGCCGAAAGAACACTTCGTCGGGTTCAGTTTGAGGCAGAACTTGTCAAGGTTGTCGAAGGTTTCCTTGAGATCCTCGATCAGTGTTGCCCCCTTTTTTTATGTTATGACGACATCATCGATGTATACTTGCATGTTTTTCCCAATCTGTGTCGCCAAACACTTCTGCATCATCCTCTGATATGTCGCTCCCGCATTTTTCAGACCAAAGGGCATTGTTCTGTAGCAAAACACGTCGTATGGTGTAATAAACGCGGTCTTTACTTCATCTTCTTCTTTTAATCTGATCTGGTTATAGCCAGAATATGCATCCAGGAAGGAAAGACGTTCGCATCCAGCCGTGGAATCGATAATTTGATCGATCCTCGGGAGGGGAAAGTGATCCTTTGGACAATGTTTATTGAGACACGTAAAGTCGACGCACATGCGAAGGACTGTCGTGTGTTTCTTCGGCACCATCACTGGGTTAGCTACCCATGTGGCTTCTGTAGATATCTCTTTGATAAAACCAGCATCCTTCAGTCGATTTATTTCTGATAACATAACTTTGCGGTTTGGTTCCGAAAAATGCCGCAATGGTTGTTTGATTGGTCTCGCGAGAGGATCTAAGTTGAGGTGGTGCTCGGCAAGTTCCCTGGGTACTCCTGGCATGTCAGCTGGACACCATGCGAAGATTTTCCAGTGCTCACAGAGGAACTTGATGAGCGCGCTTTCCTATGCGATATCCATATTTGTTGCAATGGACGTCGTCTTTTTCGGGTCTGTCGGGTGAATCTGCACCTCCTTAGAATTTTTCTCGGTATTGAAAGTTGATTCTTTATTTGGCCTTCCAACGTCTGGCAGCACGTCGTAATCAGTCATGCTTTTTGACGCCAAATACTCAGCTTGCATCCCAAAAGTTTCTGATAGCCGATGAAAATCCTTGTCGCACTTATCGGCTAAGGCGAAGCTTCCTTTGACTGTGATTGGTCCCTTTGGTCCAGGCAATCTCCACAACAGGTATGTATAGTGTGGCACCGCCATAAATCTAGCATATGCTGGTCGTCCCAACAAAGCGTGGTATTGCGACAGAAAATCCACGACTTCAAATTCCAGTCTCTCGATTCTATAATTTTCTCGGGTTCCAAACTGAACGTCGAGATTGATTTTCCCCAATGGATAACTTGGTTTCTCTGGTGTGATGCCGTGGAACCTTGTGTCTGTTGGCTTCAAGTTTGCTAAGGATATGTTCATCTTCCTCAATGTATCTGCATACATAAGGTTTAGGCTGCTGCCGCCGTCTATGAACACTCGAGAGACATCAAATCCCGCGATAGCTTCGGCGAGAATAAGTGCTGACTGCCCTGGTCGAGGAACTTGCTGCGGATGATCTGCTATGGTGAAGCCAATATCTTGTCCTGACCAATTAAGATACTCAACTGTTGGTGGAGGCATTTTTTCTGCCATAAACACCTATCGTGAGATTACTTTCTGAGCTCTATTGGATGGCCTTCCCTTCTGAATCATCGACACCGCTCCGTTGGAGTTAGGATCAACATAAGGTGGTGGTAGAGGTGCTGCCGCTATTCTGAGCTGATGTCGATTATCGTCTGTAATCGCGGGAGGAGGCGGCAAGTGAATCTCGCTCCTGGGTTCTCGAGGATTTCTCTGTGTTGCCCGCGTATTAGCGTGCTCTGCATACCTTAGCATTGCCTGGAAATTTCGACAGTCTTTCTGCAGGTGCCCTGACTGTCTTTTACCGTTGCTGTCGAGGAAAAAGTGCATCTAACACGGCCCATTCATCATCTCTTCAGGGGACACGAAAGGCCTTGGGAACCTAGGCCCGCTATTTTACCTGTTGTTGCGAGGATCATCCCTGTTATCACCTCGCTGTTCACTGCTTCTCTGATAATCATCTCTGTTGTTTCCTCCTGTGTTTGCCCGAAAACCTGCCGAAATTTGCCCTGGAGCGTCATAGTTCGGGTACTGCCGAGGAAATCGTCGCCTCGGTTGATAGTTTCGACCACGGTCCTCCTCTGGCGACCTGTGCCGTTTGTTGTGGACAGCGTCTTCTCCATCTGCCCATCTGTTTGCTATCTCCATTAACGCGGATCTTGTCTTTGGATTGGTCCTTCCCAAGTCCTCGACAAAATCTCCACGCCTGATTCCTGCGACAAACACATCTATTGCTCTCTCGTCAGATATATTTTCTGCCGAGTTTTTGATGATATTCCACCTTTGGATGTACTTTCTCATTGGCTCATCTGGCTTTTGTCGACATGCTCTCAACTCCTCTAACGACGCAGGTTTTTTGCACGTGGATCTGAAGTTCTTGACGAATACGTCCTCGAAACTTTCCCAGCTGTCAATAGATCCTGGAGTGAGTTTCTTTATCCAAGATCGTGCGGCTCCACTCAAATGCACCTGGATGCTTTGCATAGCTGTTGCCCTGGTTCCTCCTGTGAGCTTCACTGTCTCGAGATAATCAACTAGCCAATCCTCTGGATCTTGAAGGCCGTCGAACTTCTTGAAGTTGTCGGGTAACTTGAATCCTGAGGGGACTCGAGTTTTTCGGACTCTCCTCGTGAAGCATGGCAAGCCGCACATATCTTCGTCGTTAAGCTCCGGGGATTGCCGATGATCCCTTCTGCTTTGCCGCGCTCTGTCGACCCTTGCTTGTGCTTTGTGTCTCTTGCTCCACTTGGTCCTTCAGGTGCTGCCGCTGTTGCTGCTGCAGGTCGTGGACTATTTTGCCTTGCCGCTCCTTCGGGAGGCGTTGATACGAACGCTGTCCCCATAGCTCCAACTCCTGCTACCGCCATATTGTATAGTGTTTCCCTTGGATCACCTGGAGGTGGTTTAGATGCAAGGATAAAAGCATGTGTCGCCATATACCCAGCCTCTGGTGTCTTAGGGATGATATTTCCTCTTGTATCTATCGACATAAAGGACATGTCGAGGTTTTGGACCAAGTGCTCTCTTTCTGCTTCGGGTATATGTTGCAACCTTGATCTTGCTCTGTTCCGCGCCTCCCTGTGGCTATCACCCAAAGTTCTAGATTGTCGGCTTAGATCTGCCCTTCTCCTGCTAGATGCAGAAGCTGCCTCCTTTCTTCTGTTTAACTCAGCTGTCTGTTTTTCCAATTCTCTTGCAGCTCGTGCGAGCCTATATTGATATGCTTGCAATTCCTCTGGTGTGGCTGTGGTGGCCATTGGTTCTGAACCGTTCATGGCTCTCGCGGCTCTATCCCACGCTGCTTGCGAAAGTTGAACTCTGTCTCGCGGCTGTGGCCCAACGTATTTGTTGCTCAGGCCTTGTCGCAGATTGGAGGGATCGACGTATGGATTTCCCAGATCGTCGAAAGCCTCAGATGTTTCCTCTTGATCCTCAATGGCATAAATCTGATGATATTTTGTATTCAGATCTATGTTGGGTTTGGTGACATCATCGTTGAGATTGATGAAGACCTTGCCCACTGTGATAGATTTGTCGATGAAGTCGTAACTGTCGACATCGCTTGAGCCATCGCTTATATATGAGTCCGCAGATGACTCAAACGACGTGTCGTTGAAGATCTTGGCGAGTTTCTCTCTTGCTCTGGTGCTGACGTAGTGTGTCGATGAAGTTTCTTCTTCTCCTGACTCGGTTGACGATGTATAGCTTGAAAAATCGGAATCGACCGCCGACGATCCCGACGAAATCCGAATTTCGACACGATACGATCCTTCCTTCTCGACGCGAAAGTGAAACCATCCGAACGTCATCTCCATGGGCTCCGCCAGATACGCATATGCATCCAAACGGGAGGGTGGGTGAGGAACAAAATCGACAGGACCAGCAGCGATCTGTTTACCTCGATCCATTGCGTTGCTTGCGGTTGACGATGTCGAAGATCTTGAACGTGCCATCGAGATCAGATCCTTACGCCTCTAGTTCCCACAGACGGCGCCAATTGACAAGGTATCAACTTGTCAATGCCTATGGATTGTAGGCTAGGGTTTAGTTGGAAGTAGAGGGCAAGTAGATCTCGAAGGTTTCAGCCGGAAAGTACTCGACGATTATGAAAACTAGGGTTTGTAACAATGATTCGATGATCTCTTCGTCCCTCGACTCCCCCTTTATATAGGAGGCGGAGCCGAGGGTTTCGTTTTGTACAAGTTACAGAGTCCGGGACGGTTTCTAACTCATCCCGCCAGATTACAAATAACACTTCCTATTACAACTCTAACTTTCCTTAATATATCTTGGGCTCCCGAATCTTCTTATTCTTCGGGTAGTGGGCCTTCAGTAAACCCCGGGTACTATCTTCGGCAGGCCCATTTGGGATGCCTATGTCAATGTTCGCCATTGAAGCTACATCATCTCTCGTGATGATCGGACTTGGTGTAGTGAATTTGGTTCGTGTAATCACTAAGGTAACACGAGGGATGTTGTTTTGAGTGGGAGAAACTCAATTTATCCTGAACAAAGTCTTAATTGTATTTGAATTAAATTTTGTAGAATTGACATCCGTTTTCTACTTTACGCTAGGCTTGTAATTGAGATAGAAACACTGTTAAATCTGACAAGTAACTTTACAGACTGGTACTGTATCGTTACAGAATCAAGAAATGATTAAGTCATATTGCAAACTTTTGGTAATCCTCAAATTGCTGATTCGAAAAGCAATGGTTTCAATTAGTATCTAAAATTATCTTGTCTCCGTGAAACTTGATGTTCAAATCTGTTTGAAAAGTAAGGAGATGAAAAGTTTATTTACAGAAATAAGCAAGGTGTGAGATATATGTGATATCTAAGACCTTATTGCAAGATAATAGAATATAATTTAGTGAGACTACATAAAATCATAAGTTTTATGGGAATGTAAGAAGGTTGAAGACGCTAGGTGTCCCGATCCTCCAACTAGTTGGGCACTAACGTTATTTGCATATCCATGTAAGCCATAATAGCTTCATCATGAAGTTGTCATGATTTGATGGATAAAATTATGAGTGAAATTGTTCATCACATTAAAAAGTTACTAATAGTGAAATCCGGAACACTTGTCATGTGATGATCAACTTCAAAGTGCGAACCTCAAGGTTATTGGTATTTGACCAACAAGCCTAGAAGTTATTGATGTTGAAGTGTTTTCTGAAATAAGAAAAGTCGAAAGAGAAACTACAAAAAGATTTTGGCCAAAAGAAAGAAAAGACTAGAAAGTCTAGCTCCAATGTATATAGATGATTTACATGTTATGAATATATTCTTTGATTGGTCACACAATGTAATTATTAGGTATTTGTACCATATTGGTTGGTATGAGATGTCATACAACACAACGCAATACAAGAATACAATGACCTAAGTGACTGACAAGGAATGTGGTAATAATGCACGTGTGGAACAAAATAAAGTGTTATTGTGTTCATCGTTGGCATTCTACCTAGCTTTTCAGATTTATCATAAAGAACTTAATAATTGTTATTTTTATCTAGTCAAATGAAAACAATGAGTTGTTCAAATTATGAACGTACTCCATGTACGATGGATAAGTTATTATAAATCTTAATGGTGAAACACACATGCATAACACTGACCCTAAAATGCCATAAGGAAAATAATTTGAATTCCACTTATTTTTGGAACCGCCATTTAGGTCATGTTAGAAAGGAACACATGAAGAAACTCCATGCAAATGGATTTTTGGAGTCATTTTATTTTTGAATCGTTTGGCACTTGCAAATCTTTTCTAAAGAAAATGACTGAAATACCGTTCATAGGACAAGAGTTGAACGGACAACTAACTTAGTGGAAACATACATGATGATGTATGTGGTTCATTGGGCATAGTTGTGTGCAAAAGATTCTTCTACTTCATGAAAATTTCCAACAATGAATTGACTGTATATATATGGATATATTTATTCGACGAGGAAGAAGTCTGAAACATTTGAATAGATTCAAATAAGTTTCAGCATGAAGTGGAAATTATCGTAATAGAAAAGTCAAATATCTATGATTAGATCATGGTGGAAATATTTGAATTACGAGTTTTAGCAAACATCTAAGAGAGTTACGAAATTGTTTCACAACTCACGTTTCTTAGAACACCATAGTTATGATGGAGTATTCGAAAGACGTATCCAAGCCTTGTTGGATTAATAATGAGATTAAATAAAATAATGCCATTATATTTTTTGGATTATGCTTTATAGAGACTACCGCTTTTACACTAAATAGAGCGTCATCATAATCCGTTGAAATGACACCATATGAGTTATGGCATGGGTATAAACACTAATAGTACTTTCTTAAATTTTGGTATGCATAGCATAAGTAAATGAGTTTACAACCAAAATCGGATGAATGTCTTTGTTGGTTATCCCAGAGAACAAATTGGGAATTCTTTCCACTATGACGTCAAAGACAAAAGTGTTTGTCGATGTTTCTTGCTTATTTTCAAGAAATTGTTTCTAGCGAAGTATTTGAGTGGGAGGATAATGAAACTTGATAAGGTTGATGAACCTAGGCATGATGATCAGAGTAGCGCAACATCAGAAATGGTTCCGGAAGCGGCCACAGCAATCATGGCTCCCATGTCTAAAAGTGTTATAGTCATGGAGATCAAAGTACCTATTGAACCTTGTAGGTATGGTTTACTTTGTGATTAAATAAATTATTAGTGGACAAATGGTTGATTTTGAACAATGATAAACCAACTACATACAAAGAAACTATGATGGGCCCCAACTCCGTTAAAATGGCTAAGAGCCATAAAATCCAAGATAGTATCTATAATCAAGCTTGGAGCTTGGTAAATATTTTGAAGGAATAAATACTTTTTGAAAGTAAATGGATCTATAAAATTAATAGACTTGGATATAATATCCTTGAAAAAGCTCGACTTGTCAAAAGATTGTTTACGACAAAGTTCAAAGAGTTGACTGTGATAAGATTAGATCTTCAGCAGTGATTCCTATAGTCTATGCGGATTGTTCTAGTAATCGCTACTATTTCTTTTATGAGATATGTTAGAAGGATGACAAAATACACTCCTTAACAGAAGTGTGTATTAAAGTTGTATACAAGATACATCTGAGAGTTTTGCTAGTCCGTAGAATACTAGATAGGTATACAAACTTCACTAGATGAAGTGAGTATCACGGAGTTGGAATCTTCACCGGATAAAATAATCAAAGAGTTTTGATTTCATCACAAATGATGAAGATGCTTGCATTTGCAAGAAATTAAGTGGGAGCACTGTGACATATCTATAATACTTTATGTAGATGATATATTGTTGATTATAAATAATGTAATCATGTACTTGATGTGATTAGAAGGTTTCATTGAAAATTAGATTCAATGAAAGGATATGGACTAAAAACATATTTAGCATCAAGATCTATGAAGATAGATTGAAGTGCATAATAATTTTAAGTCAAAGTACATAGAATAAATATTGAAGTAGTTCAATATGAAAACGTCAAGAAGATGTTATTTTCCATGTGGAGGTTTAAACAAGACTTGAGTGTATTTGACACTCAAAACATGAGTGATTTTAGATCATGAATAATATGTACACAATCAGATGTCCCATGCTCTAAGGTGTTACGAGCATATATCAGAATAATTCATATGATGATCATTGGACAACAGTAAGAATATCCATGAGTGCTTTGTTAGACCCGAGGATATAAATATGTAGTTTTATATGGGGTAATGACAAACAAATCGCTGTAAGGTGTTACACCGATATTAGTTTGGTCACATATATAAAAATAAATTTAAATCTCAATTAGGCTAATGTGTTCATTAAAAGTAGCACAATGGGCTAGAAGAAGTCTCTACTAGATTTAGATAAGTCTAAATATTGTGACGGATTTTACAAACGAAGGCAGAGTATATCATTGTTTTGACAATGACCGAGGGTGTTTGAGTCGAGTAGTTCTTTGAGAACTTGGTGTAGTTTCGGTAGTGTCAGAACTATGAAACTGTATTATATGTGATAATATTGGTAACATATTTCAGACCAAGGAATTAAGGTTCCACCAGGAGATCAAACATATACGATTAATGCCGACTCATTTGAAAAAGTGAGTGATGCATAGAGATGCAAATGAATTGCAAAATACATACGTTTCTGAGAATGTCGGACTCGTTGACTGAAACCTCTCCCATAAGCAAACATGATAAGCACCAGAAGACCAAGGTGTTATATCTTTACAAATGCAAACTAAATTATTGACTCTAGTGCAAGTGAGAGACTGTTGGAGATATGCCCAAGAGGCAATAATAAAAGTGTTTATTGTTATATCTTAGTTTTCATGATAAATGTTTACATCCCATGCTATAATTATATTAACCGGAAACATAATACTTGTGTGTTTTGTAAACATAAATGAGTCCCTAGTAAGCCTCTTGTTAAACTAGTTTGTTGATTAATAGATGATTATGGTTTCCTGATCATGAACATTGGATGTTATTAATAACAAGATCATATCATTAGTTGAATGATGTGATGGACATATACCCATAGTAAGCGTAACATATGATCAAGTCATTAAGTTCGTTTTGCTTCAAGCTTTAAGATACATAGTAACCTAATCCTTCGACCGTGAGATCATGTTAATCACCTACACCGGATGGATGCTTTGATGACATCAAACACTACTTCGTAAATGGGTAGTTATAAAGGTGGCATTAAGTGTTCGAAAAGTATAGGTTGAAGCACGTGGATCAATAGTGGGATTTGTCCATCCAAATGACGGATAGATATACTCTGGGCCCTCTCGGTGGAATGTCATCCAATTAGCTTGCAAGCACCTAACTAGCTCACAAGGGGTTTCATATCATGGCACGAGTAAAGAGTACTTATCGGTAACGAATTTGAACTAGGTATGGAGATACCGACGATCAAACTTCGGATAAGTAAAATATCGTGAGACGAAGGGAATCAGTATCGTATGTAAATGGTTATTTGGATCATGAAGTCATCGCTGAATATGTGGGAGATATTATGGATCTCCAGGTCCTGCTATTAGTTATTGCTCGAAGAAGAGTCTCGATCATATCTGCATAGTTCACGAACCGTAGGGTGACACACTTAATGTTCGATGTCTTTTTAAGTAGATATGGAATATAGAATGGAGTTCAAATATTGTTCGGAGTCTCGGATGGGATCCATGACATCACGAGGAGTTTCGGAATGGTCCGGAGAATGAGATTCATATATAGGAAGTAACATTCCAAGTTTGAGAATGGTCCAGTGCATTTATGGAAGGTTGTAGAAGATTCTAGAATCGTCCGGAATAAATCACTATGGCAGGTAGAGTCCCGGAGGGACCCCACCATCCCTAGCCAACCCACCAAGTGGGAAGGTGGAGTCCACCACCATGGACTCCACCTTGTTGGCCGACCATAGAAGAAGGAAAGGGAGAAATCCCTTTCCATCTAGGTTTCCAATTTTGGTATGTTTGGGAGTTGGACTCCAAAGTGGTTTTTGGCGGAACCCTAGGTTTTCCACCTATATATAGAGGAGAAGGGGGAGGGGGCTGAACACACCAATCTAGCCGCACCACCAAGGGGCTCCCAGGCCGGCGCCCCAAGTGCCCCCTCTCCCAAACCCTAGCTACTCCCTCCTCCTATTTCTCCCGCGGTGCTTAAGGCGAAGCGCTGCCGGAGATCTCCATCACCACCGTCACCACGCCATCGTGCTGGCGGGATTCCGAGGAGGCCGGAACTACTACATCTGTTGCCAGCTGGAACAGGGAGAAGGACATCGTCATCAACACCGTACGTGTTACCGAGTACGGAGGTGCTGCCCGATTGTGGCACCGTCAAGATCTTCTACGCGCTTTTGGAAGCGGAAAGTGATCGACTACATCCACCATGGGATTTATCTCGTTAACGCTTAGAGATCTTCGAGGGTATGTTGATCTTCAACTCGTTGCTACTATCTACTAGATTAGATCTTGTCTTGTTATTCGTTCTTGCGGTAGGAATTTTTTGTTTTCTATGCTAGGAATCCCTACACTCGGAAGGGCGTAAGTCTTTCGCGTTGATGCATTGCTATAGAAAGCTCAAAACGAACGAGAAATGGTGGTTGACGCGCCATTTATTGTCGAAGGGGAAAGATGCCATTGATCTGGATGCACCGCTTGCAACATCGGCAGGGCGCCCTATCGGCAACAAGGCTACCACGGCCGCGTTGGCCGACACTGCGTCGACCGAGAAGACGCAGGCGTCGATCATGCGATGCCTCGCCGAGGTCTCCTCGACCCTGCTCTTTGATGTCTACGCCCCCTCCTTTTCCTGTAGACAGTGTTGGGCCTCCAAGAGCAGAGGTTTGTAGAACAGCAGCAAGTTTCCCTTAAGTGGATCACCCAAGGTTTATCGAACTCAGGGAGGAAGAGGTCAAAGATATCCCTCTCATGCAACCCTGCAACCACAAAGCAAGAAGTCTCTTGTGTCCCCAACACACCTAATAGGTGCACTAGTTCGGCGAAGAGATAGTGAAATACATGTGGTATGAATATATATAAGCAGTAGTAACGCAGCAGTAGTAACGCAGTAAAACAGTAAACAAGCAGCGGTAGCAGTATTTAGGAACAAGGCCTAGGGATTAGACTTTCACTAGTGGACACTCTCAACTTTGATCACATAACAGAATAGATAAATGCATACTCTACACTCTTTTGTTGGATGATGAACACCATTGCGTAGGATTACACGAACCCTCAATGCCGGAGTTAACAAGCTCCACAATTCAATGTTCATATTTAAATAACCTTAGAGTGCATGAAAGATCAACACGACTAAACCAAGTACTAACATAGCATGCACACTGTCACCTTCACACTATGTAGGAGGAATAGATCACATCAATACCATCATAGCAATAGTTAACTTCATAATCTACAAGAGATCATAATCATAGCCTACGCCAAGTACTAACACGGATGCACACACTGTCACCATTACACCGTGCAGGAGGAATAAAACTACTTTAATAACATCACTAGAGTAGCACATAGATAAATTGTGATACAAAACACATTGCAATCATAAAGAGATATAAATAAGCACTTCACTATGCCATTCATAACAGTGAATAAGTATTCTGTGAAATATAGCCTAAGAGACCCACACGGTGCACACACTGTCACCTTTACACACGTGGGACAAGGAGTCTCCGGAGATCACATAAGTAAAATTCACTTGACTAGCATAACGACATCTAGATTACAAGCATCATCATATGAATCTCAATCATGTAAGGCAGCTCATGAGATTATTGTATTGAAGTACATAGGAGAGAGATGAACCACATAGCTACCGGTACAGCCCCGAGCCTCGATGGAGAACTACTTCCTCCTCATAGGAGACAGCAGCGTTGATGAAGATGGCGGTGGTGTCGATGGAGGAGCCTTCCGGGGGCACTTCCCCGTCCCGGCGGCGTGCCGGAACAGAGAGTCCTGTCCCCCAGATCTTGGCTTCGCGATGGCGGCGGCTCTGGAAGGTTTCTTGTACCGTGGCTTTTCCGTCTCGAAGTTTTAGGTCGAGGACCCTTAAATAGGCGAAGAGGCGGCGTCAGAAGGTCAACGAGGCGACGACACCATAGGGGGGCGCGGGCCACCCCCAGGCCGCGTCGGCCTATGGTCTGGTGGGCCTGTGGCCCCCCTCTGGCGACTCTCGGGTGTTCTGGATGCTTCCGAGGATTCTAAGGTGCTGGGCGTTGATTTCGTCCAATTCCGAGAATATTTCCTTACTAGGATTTCTGAAACCAAAAACAGCAGAAAACAGCAACTGGCCCTTCGGCATCTTGTCAATAGGTTAGTTCCGGAAAATGCATAATTATGACATAAAGTGTACATAAAACATGTAGATATCATCAATAATGTGGCATGGAACATAAGAAATTATCGATACGTCAGAGACGTATCAGCATCCCCAAGCTTAGTTTACTGTCGTCCAGAAGCAGTGTAAACGATAACAAAGATAATTTCTGGAGTGACATGCCATCATAAACTTGATCATACTATTGTAAGCATATGTAATGAATGCAGCGATCAAAACAATGGTAATGACATGAGTAAACAACTGAATCATAAAGCAATGACTTTTCATGAATAGCACTTTCAAGACAAGCATCAATAAGTCTTGCATAAGAGTTAACTCATAAAGCAATAATTCATAGTAGAGGTATTGAAGCAACACAAAGGAAGATTAAGTTTCAGCGGTTGCTTTCAACTTGTAACATGCATATCTCATGGATATTGTCAACATAGAGTAATATAACAAATGCAATATGCAAATATGTAGGAATCAATGCACAGTTCACACAAGTGTTTGCTTCTTGAGGTGGAGAGAGATAGGTGAACTGACTCAACAATAAAAGTAAAAGAATGGTCCTTCAAAGAGGAAAAGCATCGATTGCTATATTTGTGCTAGAGCTTTGATTTTGAAAACAAGAAACAATTTTGTCAACGGTAGTAATAAAGCATATGTATCATGTAAATTATATCTTACAAGTTGCAAGCCTCATGCATAGTATACTAATAGTGCCCGCACCTTGTCCTAATTAGCTTGGACTACCGGGATCATCGCAATGCACATGTTTTAACCGAGTGTCACAAAGGGGTACCTCTATGCCGCCTGTACAAAGGTCTAAGGAGAAAGCTCGCATCGGATTTCTCGCTATTGATTATTCTCAATTAGACATCCATACCGGGACAACATAGACAACAGATAATGGACTCCTCTTTTATGCATAAGCATGTAGCAACAATTATTTTTCTCATTTGAGATTGAGGATATATGTCCAAAACTGAAACTTCCACCATGGATCATGGCTTTAGTTAGCGGCCCAATGTTCTTCTCTAACAATATGCATGCTCTAACCATAAGGTGGTAGATCGCTCTTACTTCAGACAAGATGAACATGCATAGCAACTCACATGATATTCAACAAAGAGTAGTTGGTGGCGTCCCCAGTGAACATGGTTATCGCACAACAAGCAACTTAATAAGAGATAAAGTGCATAAGTACATATTCAATACCACAATAGTTTTTAAGCTATTTGTCCCATGAGCTATATATTGTAAAGGTAGAGAATAGAAATTTAAAGGTAGCACTCAAGCAATTTACTTTGGAATGGCGGAGAAATACCACGTAGTAGGTAGGTATGGTGGACACAAATGGCATAGTGGTTGGCTCAAGTATTTTGGATGCATGAGAAGTATTCCCTCTCGATACAAGGCTTAGGCTAGCAAGGCTATTTGAAACAAACACAAGGATGAAGCGGTGCAGCAAAACTCACATAAAAGACATATTGAAAACATTATAAGACTCTACACCATCTTCCTTGTTGTTCAAACTCTTACTAGAAATTATCTAGACCTTAGAGAGACCAATTATGCAAACCAAATTTTAGCAAGCTCTATGTATTTCTTCATTAATAGGTGCAAAGTATATGATGCAAGAGCTTAAACATGAGCACAAAAATTGCCAAGTATCGCATTATCCAAGACATTCTACCAATTACTACATGTAGCATTTTCTGTTTCCAACCATATAACAATTAACGAAGCAGTTTCAACCTTCGCCATGAAAATTAAAGGCTAAGAACACATGTGTTCATATGAACCAGCGGAGCGTGTCTCTCTCCCACACAAGCATGCATTTATTCAAACAAAAACAAAAAACAAAAACAAACCGACGCTCCAAGAAAAGCACATAAGATGTGATGGAATAAAAATATAGTTTCAGGCGAGGAACCTGATAATGTTGTCGATGAAGAAGGGGATGCCTTGGGCATCCCCAAGCTTAGACGCTTGAGTCTTCTTGATATATGCAGGGGTGAACCACCGGGGCATCCCCAAGCTTAGAGCTTTCACTCTCCTTGATCATGTTGTATCATCTCCCTCTCTTGATCCTTGAAAACTTCCTCCACACCAAACTTAGAACAACTCATTAGAGGGTTAGTGCACAATCAAAATATACATGTTCAGAGGTGACATAATCATTATTAACACTTCTGGATATTGCACAAAGCTACTGAAAGTCAATGGAATCGAAATATCCATCGAACATAACAAAACTGGCAATGCGAAATAAAAGGCAGAATCTGTCAAAAACAGAACAGTTCGTATTGACAAAATTTATTGAGGCACCAGACTTGCTCAAATGAAAATGCTCAAATTGAATGAAAGTTGCGTACTTATCTGAGGATCACTCACGTAAATTGGCATAATTTTATGAGTTACCTACAGAGAATTTTGCCCAGATTCGTGACAGCAAAGAAATCTGTTTCTGCGCAGTAATCCAAATCTAGTATGAACTTTACTATCAACGACTTTACTTGGCACAATAAAACACTAAACTAAGATAAGGAGAGGTTGCTACAGTAGTAAACAACTTCCAAGACACAAAATAAAAACAAAGTACTGTAGTAAAATAACACATGGGTTATCTCCCAAGAAGTTCTTTCTTTATAGCCATTAAGATGGGCTCAGCAGTTTTAATGATGCACTCGCAAGAAATAGTATATGAAGCAAAAGAGAGCATCAAGAGGCAAATTCAAAACACATTTAAGTCTAACATGCTTCCTATGCAAGGGAATCTTGTAAATAAACAAGTTCATGAAGAGCAAAGTAACAAGCATAGGAAGATAAAACAAGTGTAGCTTCAAAAATTTCAGCACATAGAGAGGTATTTTAGTAACATGAAAATTTCTACAACCATATTTTCCTCTCTCATAATAACTTTCAGTAGCATCATGAGCAAACTCAACAATATAACTATCACATAAAGTATTCTTATCATGAGTCTCATGCATAAAATTATTACTCTCCACATAAGCATAATCAATTTTAGTAGTTGTAGTGGGAGCAAATTCAACAAAGTAGCTATCATCAAATATAGGAGGCATATTGTAATCATAATCAAATTTACTCTCCATAGTAGGTGGCAACAAAAGACTACTATCATTGCAATCATCATAAATAGGAGGCAAAGTATCATCAAAGAAAATTTTCTCCTCAATGCTTGGGGGACTAAAAAGATCATGCTCATTAAAACCAGCTTCCCCAAGATTAGAATTTTCCATAGCATTAGCAACAATAGTGTTCAAAGCATTCATATTAATAACATTCCCATTAGCATGCATATAAAGTTCCATGGGTTTTTTAATTCTCTCTTCAAACACATCATGTCCTAATTCAAGATAAAGCTCATAAAGATCTCTCATATTTTTGTTGTTTTCCATTATGCCTAACTAGTGTAAACAAGAAACAAAAAGTTGCAATTGCAGGATCTAAAGGAAATAGCTTCGAGCACAAACACAATGGCGCCGTAAAAGCATCGTTACACTGGAACCGAAGTATGAGTGCCTTTTACCTTTCCTCACTGCAAGAACGGCGCCAGAAAATAGCTTGATGTCTACGCCCTCCTTTTCCTGTAGATGTTGTTGGGCCTCCAAGAGCAGAGGTTTGTAGAACAGCAGCAAGTTTCCCTTAAGTGGATCACCCAAGGTTTATCGAACTCAGGGAGGAAGAGGTCAAAGATATCCCTCTCATGCAACCCTGCAACCACAAAGCAAGAAGTCTCTTGTGTCCCCAACACACCTAATAGGTGCACTAGTTCGGCGAAGAGATAGTGAAATACAGGTGGTATGAATATATATAAGCAGTAGTAACGCAGCAGTAGTAACGCAAGAAACAAGAAACAAGCAGCGATAGCGATATTTAGGAACAAGGCCTAGGAATTAGACTTTCACTAGTGGACACTCTCAACTTTGATCACATAATGTAATAGATAAATGCATACTCTACACTCTTTTGTTGGATGATGAACACCATTGCGTAGGATTACACGAACCCTCAATGCCGGAGTTAACAAGCTCCACAATTCAATGTTCATATTTAAATAACCTTAGAGTGCATGAAAGATCAACACGACTAAACCAAGTACTAACATAGCATGCACACTGTCACCTTCACACTATGTAGGAGGAATAGATCACATCAATACCATCATAGCAATAGTTAACTTCATAATCTACAAGAGATCATAATCATAGCCTACGCCAAGTACTAACACGGATGCACACACTGTCACCATTACACCGTGCAGGAGGAATAAAACTACTTTAATAACATCACTAGAGTAGCACATAGATAAATTGTGATACAAAACACATTGCAATCATAAAGAGATATAAATAAGCACTTCACTATGCCATTCATAACAGTGAATAAGTATTCTGTGAAATATAGCCTAAGAGACCCACACGGTGCACACACTGTCACCTTTACACACGTGGGACAAGGAGTCTCCGGAGATCACATAAGTAAAATTCACTTGACTAGCATAACGACATCTAGATTACAAGCATCATCATATGAATCTCAATCATGTAAGGCAGCTCATGAGATTATTGTATTGAAGTACATAGGAGAGAGATGAACCACATAGCTACCGGTACAGCCCCGAGCCTCGATGGAGAACTACTCCCTCCTCATGGGAGACAGCAGCGTTGATGAAGATGGCGGTAGTGTCGATGGAGGAGCCTTCCGGGGGCACTTCCCCGTCCCGGCGGCGTGCCGGAACAGAGAGTCCTGTCCCCCAGATCTTGGCTTCGCGATGGCGGCGGCTCTGGAAGGTTTCTCGTACCGTGGCTTTTCCGTCTCGAAGTTTTAGGTCGAGGACCCTTAAATAGGCGAAGAGGCGGCGTCAGAAGGTCAACGAGGCGACGACACCATAGGGGGGGCGTGGGCCACCCCCAGGCCGCGCCGGCCTATGATCTGGTGGGCCTGTGGCCCCCCTCTGGCGACTCTCGGGTGTTCTGGATGCTTCCGGGGATTCTAAGGTGCTGGGCGTTGATTTCGTCCAATTCCGAGAATATTTCCTTACTAGGATTTCTGAAACCAAAAACAGCAGAAAACAGCAACTGGCCCTTCGGCATCTTGTCAATAGGTTAGTTCCGGAAAACGCATAATTATGACATAAAGTGTACATAAAACATGTAGATATCATCAATAATGTGGCATGGAACATAAGAAATTATCGATACGTCGGAGACGTATCACTCTTCTGCGACAAAAAGACCGACAAAAGGTGGGCGGCGCTGCTCAAGAGGCAAGACGAGAAAATGGAGCTCAAGAAACGCAAGGAGGACATGTCCCTACTGACAGCGTCGACAGCTGGAATGTCTTTCCGAACGCGGGCAGTGCATAAGTTATTCAAAGGCCAGATTCTCGACGACATCGAAGCCAAAATGGCGGCAGAAGCAACCCCACCCCGGAGCAAGAGCCGACACCAGCAGACGCAGACGCGTATACTAGTACACCTGCGTCAGCGGCATCGGCCTTTGCCTCAGCGTCGGCGACAGAGCAGGTACACCGGGCCTTCGTGATCGACGGGGCTACGTTGACTCAGGATGCGTCGTCGGCGTCGCCCAACCCCTTCTTCTAATTTACGTCGGTCTATAATATGATCACACACCCAGAACTTTGATCGCGGTTACTCTGATCGCGATGACTTCGGCGGGAACGATCTCTTTTTCTCTTTTTGAATGTGAAATATTTGAATTTCTGTTTGAGAGCGGTGTTTGCGGACGCGACTGGGGAGTGACTTCCTCCAAACGCGAACACGTCCCCCAAATGCTCGATCCGGCGGCGTTTGGGGACACTTTGAAGGACGCGGCTTGAGATGCTCTAAGCATGTGCATCTCGACTCATTTTAGACACCGAATATGTTCATTTTAGTCCATTTAAATTTTCCCGTGGAAGAATATGTGGCCATGTCCACCCATATTTGTCTGTGCCGGAGGCAAACCCAGCGGGGTGCGCTAGTTGGTCAGACCACAAATTAGCATATATGAATGCAAATAGCACCACACATTTAATTTAATAGCTAAATATACCACACGCCATAATATCAAACCCAAGTGCAAAATGATTATGAATACACTAAGATAGATATGCAAGATCACACATCGTGTTGGCGGATGACCATTTGTTTATTCTCAAACCAAATCCGGTTTGTCGGATCCATGATGTTCAAATAGGCGAACATGATCTCGTTCTCCTTGACGAGCAATTTATCCTCTATGGCTTCACCTCAATGGCTCTTGACCGGGCATTGCTCTCTTAAACTTTAAGAGCTCTCTTTTGAAGGTCAGTAAAGCTTGCCATTATGGCCTCTTTCTCCCGGGGTCACCTCTAATGTTTATTGGCATTTGCCTTCTCCTTCTCAGCGATTAGCCCCTTTATTGTATCATGCAATGCCAGGGATGAAGCATCGCACTTGGGGGCCTTGTGCCCCCCTTGGCCGAACCGCACAACCACAATTGCTTGGGCCACACTCTCCAAGGTCGATGACCGATGATTCATTGCCATGCTTCTACGGACCCATTATTCATTATTTTGTATAAAGCATAGCTTTCTCCCTTCTTAGGACACTTCTTAATCTCCTTCAAACAATGGGTCAACGTGAAGGGTTTGTTCCCATATATCTCCTTGAAGTAGTCCAAAGCTTGGAGCATCTAGACATATAGCGAGCGCCTCTTGATTGATCATGATAACGGCTTGGACGGCGGCTTGGGGGGGGGGGGGGGGGAGGTAGGACGTCGGTGTTGGCCTTGGCCTGAAGGGCTAGGATGAGGTCGATCTCTTCCTTGGCTTCGACGCGGCTTTAGCTTCGGGCACCTGTGCCTTGGCACTGAGGCGTCAGCCGATGCGCTTCTTGGTCTCAAAGCACACTCCACCGGCTTCAACTCGTTCTTTGGCTTGATCTTAGTCTTGGCAGCGGCGGGAGCGGCGGCATCCTCCATGGTTGGTTAGGGATGGGAGGATGGAATTCGTATGAGAGTGGCGGGAGAAGGAGCGGTTTCTGTGCCATTCGCGGGAGAGCCCAGGGATGACAAGAGGAAAACTCGCGTCCTGACGAGCACTATCCACACTACTGCATTTCGAACCCAAATTTGGGTAGGAAATGGGGTGTCACGGACTAGTCCGGGCACTCGGGCCGTTTGGATCGCACCGCTGGGCCGCCCTATCCTATCTAAACGGACACGTTCGGACAGCCTCGATCCGTTTGCTTCGGCCCGCTGAAGAAGCCCTTAGTTCACTACAATTATGTTCAATGCCAAACAACCTAGTAATTCACCCCGCTGCTTACGACCGGAGCGAGAGATAGCAAGTGAACTGATTTTGCTGCTATGGATACACAAACAGGTGAAAACTGATTTCAGCCAGCACAAGAGGCATGCGGCAAAACAGCGTGATGAAGTAGACACGCGTAGTAGTTAGAGGCAGGAAACCGCGTGAGTTCCTCGCCGGAATCCGCCGTCTCTGCACGCACGCTCGCCGTGTGAGTGGCTGCACGGACGCACGCAGCCTCAGTTCCAGGAACGGACCGCCATGGCGTGCATTGCCAGACCTGCTTTCTGTTCACCTGTTAACTTGTTCTGTAGCAAGATGATGGGTGGAGATGTCTCCAGGCCGTTGTAGATCCGTCCATGTCCATTCGTAAGCATCACAGCCAGCACATAGCTTGTAGAGAGAGAGAGAGAGGGAACGCCTCGTTTAGTTTAAGTTCAGTTCAAGATTGGCCCTTTCCACCACTGGCATGTCACGAGAGTGGAAGACACATGGCAAGCATGTAACAACACTACAAAATGCACATGTCGAACATACCAAAATTCACAAGGCCAGATCTTGTTGCTTACTAAGCTTTTCCAGCTCCAGATGAGGCCTATCTCCTGCGCCAGCTGCAAGAGGATAAATGTACACTCAGCTTTGAGCCTGATGGTGGATTACAGAGCATAAGCTTTGCACCCACATCAGTTAAGCATAACACCAAGATTAGTGCTCCCTTGCACGTCGCAACAGATTTTGGACCTTGTGTTGCGCTTTTAAACCAATTTTAGAATTACTCCATATAGCTCGTTTGATGAGTTTTTTTCATTCCCATCACACATGACAAAACATTTTGTTTCAGTTCAACAGATTGGCATTTTGCTACTGTCTAGCACTGGCTGGGATAGTGAACGCCACACATGTCACCATCGTAACAATACAAATCGCACATGTACAACGAGAACAAAGTTCACAGGGCAGATTTGTTTTGTGGTAGGCTTTTCCAACTTCAGATGAGGTGTCCACCGTGCTCCGTGCTCATCTGAAAAAAACGAAAACTTTACAACAGCATTTCCGCTTTAACGGAAATATTTTCCGTACCAATACAACTTTCTTTCTGAAGCAGGGTGCCAGCTTCTAGCTTGAAGTACAAATTTCCCATCGCCAAATTCAACATCCAGGGCATTTTTTTACATAATAAATTGTAAATAAAAAACATTCTTGTCTTGCGCGGTATAAGTCTAAGGAAATAAAAAATTCTTGTCTTGCGCGGTGTAAGTCTAAGGAAATAAAAAGAACTTCCGAAATATTTGTGCAAATAGATATAATAGTTGCATAAACTATCCAAATAAAAAAAGTAATTACAATATTTCTTCTTTGATAATGTCTCAACACCGTTCTGAAATTTAAGGCGATCCGGTTTTTCGGAGTTTCCATTACATTATTTTGGCTATAACTTGTATTTTGATATATGAAAAAAACACAACATAATTTTCTTTTGGGTCTCTTATGCTCATAGGATTTTGAAGATGTAGGAATGGGAAAACGCCAACAATAGGACATGAATGCACGAGCAAAACTAAGAACTGAGCACACACACAGTTTTTTAAACTCGATACTATGGTTCATATAAGATGAAAACAAACATGTGATCCTAAGAAGCAGAACCGAGACAAAATCAAATCATAAGAAAAAAATATAATTAAATTTTGATTAGGCAATTACAGTGCTCGATATCGTGATTCTTCATGCGTAGGTGCAAAATCCTACGAATCAAGTGTAGTGCAAAATCGTGTTGCTTTTACCTTGAACCAAGGGTCTCTCTGGTTCATATGAATAGTGGCGAAAAATCATAGTGGTAAGATTTTTTTGTTGGCACTATTCATCAATTGGTTAAGAAATAGTGATTTGTTTTCGTTATCTCAAATATCAGAGGATCTTCCTTCGTTTTTCATTTGATCATTTCCTTTGAAACAAGTGTAGTGTAGTGTCACCAATTGAACAAAGATAGGCCCTCGGAATAAAAATCCGACAACATTGTTCTTGTATATTCAAGAAAAATAATACTCTGTCTGATCCATAAGCTGCACCAAATCACGGACACTTTTTATGAATGAGAGGGAGTATTTTATTGCATGCACAATTTATTTACTTCTCCACATGGAGTATAGCCAAAGTTTCAAACCATTATTAGTTGCATCAAAGTGATTAAACGAAATGAATTGGTGCAAATTATTGCATTCCAAAACTGAATCGTGGTAATAATTAGCACATCCCACCGATGATACTAGTAATAACTCTTCCAGATTTGGGACTACTACTAGTTATTAATGTCTTCATATCTGTGCAGCAAATAAATAAAACCTGAAATTAGGACGGAATTAATATCTTCCAAGGAAAATCGTGATCTTCAAATATTTCACTCCTGTATATTGCAGCAGTAATAATTAATACGCACCGTATCCCATTTTGAAAAACGTACACCGTGCGGGTTGGGCTCAGCTAATCAGGGATCCGCGGACATGTCACGGAGCTGACGCGGCGCGCTCCCATTGGTCTGACGCCATGCTCGTACGTGTCTGCGACGTGTACCGAATCCCGGGGGCGTACGAGCGTGACGTGGCTTCAGTTTCCTCACGTGACCTCTGTGCGCCGCGCCCACAGCTTTGGCCGTGGTGGGACCCGATAGGTAGCGTCCACGTCCCTGTGGACCGGGTCCATCGATTGCCGTAAACCCCCTTCTCGTGCTCTCCGCCCCTATTAAAACCCGTGTACTGCAGCGGCGTGGCGGTGTCTTCCTCAGAAAATCTAGCGACTCGACTCCGTCATGGCGATCAGCAAGGTCTGGATCTCGCTGCTGCTCGCGCTCGCCGTCGTGCTCTCAGCAAGGGCGGAGGAGGCGGCGGCCGATGTGGAGGCCGCGGTTGCGGAGGAGGCTGTGCTCACCCTCGGCGCGGACAACTTCGATGACGCCATCGCCAAGCACCCCTTCATCCTCGTCGAGTTCTACGCCCCATGGTGAGCCCCCCCTCGCGTTTTCCCTTCTGTCGACTCTGGGTGGGCGGTTGTAGTGTTGTTTGGGTGGATCTGAGTAGTTCAGGTCATAAGCGGTCTCAGATGCGTGAATTGCGTAGGATGGTTGAAGTGTTTGGGGATCTAGCATGGTGGTTTGGTGCGGCTGGGCTCGCTGTTTCTGGGTGTAGTTTAGGTTCAGTTCGGGGTTCCTGAGGGTTTTAAGGATGCTGGATCGGGGCCCCTATTGGGATTTCATGGTTGGCTGGTGATGTTGATTGGCTACTGACAGTATCCAAAATTCATATATTCTATGTAGGTGATTCGGTATTGTTGCACTAATTTTAATAGAATCTCAGTTAGTTTGGTCCGAATTTTGCCAAAACGTTACTGATTCTGTGGAAAATCGTATTTGATTTCAGGTGTGGACACTGCAAGAGCCTCGCTCCAGAGGTAATTCTTCTACATACTTGGACCACTCCCATAGATGTAGTGTTATACGAGGAATGTTTTGACCTCATTCGTTGAATTTCCATTGTGTGTGCTGTTTTCAGTACGAGAAGGCGGCCCAGCTGCTGAGCAAGCACGACCCACCGATCGTTCTTGCCAAGGTTGATGCCAACGACGAGAAGAACAAGCCGCTTGCCTCCAAGTACGAGATCCAGGGCTTCCCTACTCTCAAGATCTTCAGGAACCAGGGGAAGAACATTCAGGAGTACAAGGGCCCCAGGGAGGCTGAGGGTATCGTTGATTACTTGAAGAAGCAGGTTGGCCCTCCTTCAAAGGAGATCAAGGCACCAGAGGATGCTGCAACCCTTGAAGATGGCAAGATCCACATTGTAAGCTCCGAATTCAGTTAGCTTTTTTCCCCCTGGCTTATTAATATATAGCCATTGTTTTGTTGATGCTCTATTTCCGCTGGCTAGAAGTATAACAATTGCAATTGTAATAGGTTGGTGTCTTCGCTGAATTCAGTGGCCCTGAGTATACAAACTTCATTGAGGTTGCTGACAAGCTGCGGTCTGATTATGACTTTGCCCACACTTTGCATGCCAACCACCTCCCACGCGGTGACTCAGCAGTGGAGAGGCCATTGGTTAGGTTGTTCAAGCCATTTGATGAGCTCGTTGTTGACAGCAAGGTTATACTCTACTTTGAAAATAAAACATTTTTTGTTGGTATTCAACTTGTTGGCCGCAGAGTTATTGGGTATTATTAAAATACCGATGTTACATTTTGCAGGATTTTGACATTTCTGCTTTGGAGAGCTTCATTGAAGCTAGCAGCACCCCTAAGGTTGTTACTTTTGACAAGAACCCTGACAACCATCCTTACCTCTTGAAGTACTTCCAGGGCACTGCTGTCAAGGTAATGACATGTTATGAAGTTGAGCTGCTTAGAGCATTAGACTGCAATATCCGACAGTCTTTTTTGTGTGTGAGAAATTAGATTTTGAACTTGTTCATATTAAATATTGTGATATTATCGAACTATTTTTGTCTCTGGTAAAGTTCCTGAAAATTGTAACATGTTCAGGTTGTAGTTTTGGATACTGATTATATGTGACTTCTGTTCTCTGATATCAAATGGTGTGCAGGTCATGCTCTTTTTGAACTTCTCCACTGGACCATTTGAGTCCTTCAAATCTGCCTACTATGGTGCTGCAGATGAGTTCAAGGACAAGGAGGTCAAGTTCCTAATTGGTGATCTTGAAGCAAGCCAAGGAGCATTCCAGGTTGGTTTCTTGTTTTCCCTCCTCTTTAAGTTATTATCCAATATATTTTTTTTCCCTGATGCTAACAATTTTTTTTGTTCGAATTGTAGTACTTTGGTCTGAAGGAGGATCAGACACCACTTATCCTCATTCAGGACACCGAGTCCAAGAAGTTTTTGAAGGAACAGATTGAGGCTGGCCAAATTGTTTCTTGGTTGAAGGAGTACTTTGTAAGTACTGATTTTTTTGTTTTTTTTTTGTGTTATTCTAGATTATCTGTCTAGGTGTTTCACAAATGTTCTTGTTTGCTGCAGGATGGTAAATTGTCACCATTCAGGAAGTCTGAGCCAATTCCAGAGGTTAACAACGAGCCTGTTAAGGTTGTTGTGGCTGACAATGTCAACGATGTGGTCTTCAAGTCTGGCAAAAATGGTATTCATTCTTGTTAAATCTTTTGCCTTCCAACTAGGCCTCCTGTATAACCATAAATTACTGCGATTCCTTAACTGAATTACGTTTGAATGTTTATCATTTTCCACTTTGTATTGCAGTCCTTATTGAGTTTTATGCTCCCTGGTGTGGACACTGCAAGAAACTAGCACCTATCCTTGATGAGGCAGCTGCCACTCTTCAAAGTGAAGAGGACGTTGTCATCGCCAAGATGGTAATCTTTGCTTCCATCTCTATATCTGGTTCTTCACAAGGTCAACTGATCTAACATCTGTTTCTCAACCATGCCCCAGGATGCTACCGCCAACGATGTGCCAGCAGATTTCGATGTCCAGGGTTACCCAACCCTGTACTTCGTCACTCCTAGTGGTAAGAAGGTCTCGTATGATGGTGGTAGGACTGCTGACGAGATCGTCGACTACATCAAGAAGAACAAGGAAACTGCAGGGCAGGCTGCAGCGGAGGCGACCAAGGAGGCGGCTGCCACGGAGCCTCTGAAGGACGAGCTCTGATCGGTCTTTTTAGCTGTAGAGATGGGGAGGAGGAGCTGGCGCTAACATGTTTTGGCAATACAGCTTAAGGCCAGATTTTGCGATGGGTGTTTTAAGAGAAGATAAGAGTTGGTTGTTGAATGTGTTGGCTTCGGTTTTGCCTGATACTGTATCCCGTTGAGAGAATACTGTAACAAATCCCAATGGTGTACTTAGTTAATTATGGAGAAAATGACAGTAGAAATCGTTGTGGAGGGATTGTGGCAATAATAAAGTGGCGCTTCTGCTGCCTCATACCATCATCATGGAAATCTTTGTGGTGCACTTGGGTTAGCGTTTATGTTTTCTTTTCACTCATATTTAAAGATGACGAAGCAGAATTGCAGTAACCAAGACCGAACTTTACACCGTTACCACGATTACATGGCTTGTCTTTGTGTAGGACAAGAGTTAAGAACCTCGATTACCTGCTTATTTTTTATGTAGGATAAGAGTTCAGAAATTCAATTTGCCTACCGGGTGCATTTGCTCCTCTATCAAAAAATTTATTTAGTGTTTAAATTTTTTGATAAAAATTTCGACTTATCAAAAAATTTCGACTTATACATCAGCATGATATATTTAGGGCGCAGCTACAGATCAGGCGAGTGAGACTTGCTAAATCTCAGTCACCTGACAGTAAGCTGACTTTGGCGTTTTGCTTCTCTTTTAACGCTTGGCTGTAGAGATGAATTGCCTAGGCTTCTTACATACTACGGGCCTACAGACAAAGCACTAATAAGAAGTTGTTTGGAAGCCAGGTTTTCATTTCATTTGTAGCATTTTGAAATGAATACATTGTAATTCCAGAAATGGACACTTGTTTGGTTGCCACAGGAATTGCAAATGACAGTAGAATTCAATATTGAATTTGTTTGGTTGCCACATGAATTGTGAATGACAGGTTTCAGTTCGGAATTGTGATTACACATGGCATCATTTTGCTGGATTTCCCAAATAAAATGATGACCCAATTCTGTGGCAACCAAACAGCCCACCTATGGAATTTTAAAATGAATTCCAGGATTTCAGGCTCAAATGATGGATACCAAACGACCTCTAAGAGACTTTGGACGCAGTCATAAAATGTGTAGCTTTCATGATTTTTCTTCTTACCTTTATATAAAGTGTATACGAGAAAAACAACAAAGCTCTATATTCATACCTTTTGCTAGAAAAAAAGTGAAAAAACATGAGTTGCAACCTATATATAACTGGAAAATCTTAGTTGCAACACATGCATAATTAGAAATATTTCGGTTGCAACCCACGTAAAACTCGAAAATTCTCAGTTACAACCCACATATAACTAAGAAAATCTCAATTACAATCCACATGCGACAAGAACAATCCCAACTCTGACCGACCAACATACAATGGAAAAAGTTATCAATTACGACACGCATGAAAAAAAATCTCAGTTACGACCAACATGCAACTGGGAAAAATCTTAGTCGTTACTTATGATCCACATGCAATTGGAAAAATCTCAGTTGCGACCCACATGCAACTGGGAAACTCTCAGTTGCGACCCACGCTGGGAATATCTCGATCGTGGCTTGCGACCACTGTGGAAAATTTCGCGACTCGCAACCCAGATGCAACTGGAATGTATCTGCATTGCGAACACATGGAACTGGCAAAAATCTCGATTACTATCAGCATGGTGAGAAAATCTCAGTTGCGACCCACATACAATTGGAAAAATCTCAGTTGCGATCCAGATGTAATTCAAAAAATATCAATTACAACCAACGTATAACTCTCTAAACTAGCCCAAATCATGACTTAGTCCAATGGCTTGTGATATTTTTCTAGGCTACAATACATGTGCCGCTATTTTTTTTTCTTTGCAAAGAACAACAAGCACAGAAGGGAAAAAGTGCTAAACAACACATCTACAAAGACACGGAAAATACATCTCATCAGAAAGACAACGCCCGTGATAAAGCAGTAGCCAGCGGCCTGCTAAAAAATCAGCTTGCATGGCCTTTGGAGAAAAGGAGTTCCTGACACAAAACAATAAAATTACGCTAATCTTGATATACTTAATCCAATGGCTGAGTAGGTGACTGAGATTTAATAAATCTAAGGCACCTGATTTCCAGCAATTCCGATATATTTACTGTTGTTAAGTTTCATAAAAACTGTAAATTTATGTAAAAAATGTAAATTTATCTTGTGAAAAACATATTTTTAGCACAATTTTGTTTTTTTACATACAAGTTAATTTTTCATGAAACGACTTGATAAGCGTGTAGCATGTGAAGATGTGGGAATTTGTCATTTCATATTTTTCAAATTTTTGAAATGTGTGTAGATGCATTTCAAAATGGAGGAAGCATATGCTTCCATATTCAAACGCCATTCCTACGAGAGTTTTCTGTGAAATAATTCCACAGGCTCAATAAATCTAGACATGATGTAAAAACTATTTAGGGTTTGTTTGAGCTTCTGGCAGCTTTCCAAAGAAATAAGCTAGGCAAACAAACCAAACGGGACAGCTGCGCATTGAGCTTTTGGCAGTGTTCGTAGTGTTCCACGATTTGAACGGTGATGTGATGCTAATTCCTAGTGTTCCACGATCTGTTCTCTCTGTACGGTGAAGTGATGCTACTTCTTCAACGATTTTGGCGTTGTAAAATGGATTTGGCCACCATTATGTATGTCCTTCTTTACTACATGAAAAAAAATCAATTATTTTCGTAACGTTAACTTTGTCACAATTTGTATTCATGGAATTTTATAGTGAAAATTACGTTTATACACTTCAATCGGCAATTATATGTGTTGTCGAAATTCTGGGGGTATTTCAGAGCACACACCTAGACAGCTCGAGAAATCACCAAACAGTGAAACTCGAAACAGCAGCTTCTTCTGCACAACAGCTGTCCCTGCACAGCAGCAAAGCTAGCCATACCCAACCAGCCACATCCCAAACAAACATGTCCTTAGTCAGTCCCCTCCTTGCTGCCTTCCCTCCCGCAGTCACCTTTAGCTTCCATAATCCCGCAGTCACCATTGGCTTGTACATGAAGAAGCAATAAGAGAGATGCATGAAGGCAAGAAAATCAATCTAAAGCCACTACTCTCATAGTCTCATTAGTAAACGGTATAAACCCAAGCCAACAAAACCACTCTTATTAGTAAACGGTTAGAACCCAAAAGGGAAGAACCTCTTTGCACTCTGCATTCACCCTTGGCTTTCATAATCTTGTACTCTCCCCAATCTATATTAGTTGATATTAATATAGATGTATCTAACACATTTTAATTCTAGATATATCCATTTTAGTATCAAGTATTATGAATCGGAAGGAGTACATGAAGATTTGTCCGAACTCATCGGACAGATCGGAATCTCTGAGCCCTCGGACCGGAGTCTTCAGTCCCTCGGGACGGAATGTCCGGCCTAAAGGTGTTCAGCCTCGCGACTAACTGTGGTGTGCACAACTCTGATGTCGGTTTGGAACCTGTCCTGAATGCCCGGACCCAGGACGGAATCTCCGATCCTGATTTGGCTGGATCAGCGTGCGGCTGATGCTAGGCCGGAAGCGATCCGGAGATTTGGCCGGAATCTCCGAGTGAGGCCGGAATCTCCGGAATAACACACCAGAATGTCCGGCCCATCAGGCCAGAATCTCCGGACTCCCGGTCCAGAATCCAGAGTAAGTGGTTCCCCAACGAGCAGATTTCGGGGGCAGGGGGAGGGCTACAAAAGGATGCCTTCTTCCTCCTCCTAGCACCACGCCTTCTACTCTATCCATTGTTTTGAAGCTCAAATCTCACGATCTCCCTCCTCAACCTACCAATCTATACTTGGGAAATCGAAGGAGGAGGCCCCGATCTACCTATCCACCAATGGAAACTGAAATCCCCCATGATCCTCTAGTGGATTTAGGAATCCTAGAATTCCTCTTGTGGATTTCCTTGAAGAAGATCTCATCTGGAGGCTAGCTTTGTGTTGTACTAGCCCTAGGTGATGTTGGGAACCTCCAAGGCTCTGGAGTCTTGCCCCAATGCGTTGCAAAGGTTTGCCACCTCGACCGGCTTGCTTAGTGAAGTGGGCATACCTTTCTGGTGTGATCACCGATGAATAGGGTGACGTCTTTGTGGTAGTTGGCGGCCTTCGTGGCTTCCCTTTGGAAGGAACTACGAGATTCATCCCTCGTGCCTCGTCTCCGCCTGGCTCGGTTGTCTCGATTCCTTCACCTTGTTTCTTACCTGTTCCTATTCACTTATGTATGCTTATTACTTGTTGCATCATATAGGTCCATTTACCTTTCAAAGTCATCATCTTTACCTTATTGCACCACCTAAAATTGAAAACCCCTAAAAGTTGATTAGCGCCTATTCACCCCTCCCCTAGTCGCTCATTATATCCATTCAGCGGGCTAGCTCTGTCATTGCAACTGGCCATGCGGCTCCTCGTCGTTTTTAAGCCCCTCATCTACCTATGTCCGGTCAAGCCTTGATGGCGCGCAGGTTCCCAAGCCGCGCAGGGAGACTTCTCATTGCGCATGGCCACGTGGCGAGATGAGCCAACATTAATGGCGCCATCGCCCCCTCGCCTGCCTCAGTCGTTATATACACGCGGTCACACACCTCCACCTCAAAAATAGTCTCGCCGAGCTCCTATCCCCAAAACCCTACCGGGTCCGACGAAAAACTAGCCTCCGCACCATAGAAGATGGCTTCCGTTCATCGTTCCCCAAGTTCGTTTGAGGGAGCATTTGGAGGATGCGACTCGAGATGCTCTTTATCACCTCAATGTGTATATTGTCTATGCAGTGATGCCTCATCACGGCATGACGCCAATCTATCTTGGTTCTGCATTGTGAAGCGCACCGGGATATACTAGAGCTGAGTTCTCTATTACTTGCATTGGAATTTCTCAAAGCAAAGTTATCTAAATGTTACATTTCCAATATTAAGCGTCGAGTTATTTAAACTCGCATCTGATGTTTTCAAGATTAAATGTTGGGTATCAAAAAGTTGGATCGGTCGTCTTCCTGATTAAACATCGAGTTAACGGACACTCACGTCGGACGCTTTCATGATTGAAAGTTGAGTTATCAATAAATCACGTTAGTCTGAAATTAGAAGTCTAGTTATTTGAAGTTCGTATTGGAATTTCTCAATTCAAAGGCATTGGAATTTCTCAATTCAAAGTTGAGTTCCCTGTAGCAGTCCAGCTTTTTTTGGGGGGTTTGTGACGGGACTGAGGCAAAACACATTGTATGCATGGGGCGCTTTTTTAATCGGTACTAGTAACATACTTAGAGTGAACTACTTCCCTTGTCAGGGCATCCCAAGGGCCCCCCATCCATCCTTGCAAGTCAATCAATAACTTAATAGTTGCTCCCACATCCAAATCTAAACACCTGGACAAACACCAAAGTGAAGGTTGGTTGGTTAGCCCAAAGTAGGACAGAGAAAGGAAGTTTTCCTGTTACACCAGATTTCTCGGTGATTCCGGGTTACATAGCAAGCCGGGAAACCTCGGGAGGTTTGAATTTCAGTGTGTGTTTTTCAACTTTTTGAACTGGGATAGTATTCTATAAATCTTTGCTGAACTTGGTGAGCTTCACTTACAATCTTCGTTTGATTTTTCCTCTGAATTTTGACAAGTTCGACACTGGAAAAGCCTGAAAACGCAAAACAATTAACTGTCCCGATTCAGGAAGAGAAGAAAGAGCAAAGATTAAGCAAAGTACCACGAGGTGCATAGAATAGTTCACCAATTCGCTTGCTTCACTCCTCCTCTTCCTACCCTTTGAAAATTTCTTCCCTACTCCTCCAAGAAACAAACCAACTAACCCATGCAAATACGCAGATTTCATCTCCGGTTCTTCCCTCCCGTTCCGTGCATGCATGCAACTCTCTCCGATGAGATGCCTGATGCCGAGCAGCGCTCGCCGCCGCCAGCAGTGCCCTCTCCTCGCCGCCTTCTGCGCCTCGCTCGTCGACGGGCTCGCGCGCCTCGAGAGCACGCTGTCGTCGTCGGTCTCCATTCGGTGGTGCGCCGACGCCATGCGGCTGGTCAGGCGGATGCAGCGCGATCTGCTCGCCGTCTTCAGGAGCGCTGACGCGCCGGTGGCGGCCGCGGACTGCCACGGTGCCGGAGACTCCTGGCTGGAGCAGTACATGCAGGAGACGGCGGCGCTCCTCGACCTCTGCAACGCGCTCAAGTCCGCCGTGTCGCGGATGCATCGATACTGCATGGTGGTGGACTTCGCCGCGCAGGTGCATGGCTGCCGTGCCGGCGCAACCGCCGCGTCGCTCGTCGCCGCCGGGACTGCAGCGTCGGAGGGGACGGACGCACCGTCGTCCGCCGTCGCTGTCCACGGCAAGCTCTCGGATGTGAGGGCCGTGGTGAGCGAGGCAGAGAGGCTAGGGAGAAAGATCCTGTCCAGCGGCGGCGGTAGCGTAGTTCTCGTCACGCTCGTCGCCAAGATCACAATGGCAGTCGTGGCCACCTCCGTGCTCCACGCGCTCACCCACACATCACCTCTTCCCCCTCTCAACGACGAGGACGACGTCGGCGCCGGCGGCGCGCACCAGTGCAGCAGTGCGCTCGCCCGCGTCGCCGTCCCAGAGCAACTGAGGCCGTGGCGCGAGTCGCTGTCGGCGATCAACGACCGGGTAGCGGCCCTGCCGGCGAGCATCGCGGAGCACGAGAGCGTCGCAACGGCGGTAAGGGACATGATCGGCGGCAAGATGGAAGGATCAGAGGATCATGTGGAGCTGCTGAGGGCGAGGTCCGGCGAGCTCCGGGAGGGGGTGGAGACGTTCGACTGCGTTCTTGATCAAGTCTTTGACGAGGTGATCAGGGGCAGGAATGAGATGCTGGGGATCTTCAGAGACAAAGCTCTCACATAGTGAAATCGAGGGTGGATTTTAATTACCTCTCGGTTTTAATCTTGTGAGAAAAATTTGTGATACTTGTGTTGGATTTGATTTATGTTAAATTGCTAATTGATGGACACAATGTTTTTCTTTTCTTTGTAAAGGGTATAGAAGTTGTTTTAGCATATTGTTTTATATTTTTTGTATTTTCATTTGTATGTAACTTGTATTGACAGTGTCATGAGACTGATCAATAAAGCATTTGATTAATTCCAGTGTAATAGCTGCAAATCTGCAACCTAAATATGCCTTGTTTTGTTCATTTTTCTTGTTTGAGACAAACATACCATGTTTACTGTGCTTTTAATAGATGTTCTAGTTAAAAACAACAGGCACAATGTTGTTCAGTTTGAGTGAAATGTGTTTCCAAGATCAAACATAAAACAGATGACCAGTTGTTAGTCACATCTAATTTTGTAGGACACATAAGTCTGAAGCTTCCAAAACTTCAGGCAAAAAATTGCTAATTTGCTATGCTGGAGAGTTACAGTGTAGCTTTCTGCCATAATATTACATTTCACTAAGACCATTAGTGCTTACATGAAAATACACCGTATGATGGTACACAGAGCATGGCCGTTTCTGGGAGTTCATGCCCAGCTAGACCATTTCTTTCCGAAAAGAATGAACAAAACTTCACGCCAAGCAACAAGAACTTATGGAACCAAACAGCTAGTATTTCCTAATCCGCCTTTGTTCGGATACAAAAAGAACGGCGGAACTGGTCTGCAGGATCATGGTGTACCTGTAATTGCTTGCGGCCATCATTCAGCATAAATCCCCCCAGACAGAACATACATCTCTTGACAATGGCGAAACCGCGTAAGCTGTACCGAAGCTATAAAATCCTTCAACTATCTCTGCTTTCCTCTCTAAACCCATCCTCTGAAAGTAACTCTGTTATCTTGTTAGCTGTGCACTGCTGTGTCTCTCTTCCGATCGATGATGGAATAGTTTCGCTATTGATCGCCTCTCACAATCCTGAACAATTGTAAAACAGTGTGATTAAACTAAATTCAATATGTTCTGTTCAACCTAGCTATGATGGCTCACTGCACCAACCTTAAACATATTGAGGCGAAATGACTTTTTGGGATTCATTCTTCTAAGCTTCAAGTATGTATATGCAAAGCTGAGCTGATCACGGGGTGTGAAGCGATCAACTTCATTGTACCATAGGCAAGAGAATAAATTGGACATTGGTGTGTGTTCCCTCACGATGAAAGAACCTTCAGGGACATCTGTAGCAAGGAACACATTTCTCAGGTAAACAAAATTCATACACTAGAACTAATATTAGCAAGTGAGAGAGCGTACAGCTTGGTAGCAGCTTGTTCGGATCCAATGGGTTGAACCTTGTCAGTCCATCAGCTTGGTAAAACTCAAATTGCTGATCAATTATTGTATGGTTGAACTTGTTTAGTTTTTTATTTTGTGCCACTTCCTCCCAGACGCAGTGCCGATCGTAATGGTTGGAAATAGCATATTCATAACCATGCCGCCAAAGAAAATATTCTAGGATAAGGATAGGATCAGTTTGTAGTCGCAATTTGCTGTCCAGCCAGATCGAGAATCTGAGACAAGTAACAATGTTCTTAGACATTATATTGCAAAAAAAAGGATTGTTTAACACATTAGTGGTGATGGTTGTAGGATGCAAAATCCAAAGCACAAGCCCCACAGAACTTATACACTAATTGTCTGATAAAGCACATTCACCTTTCCATATTGTAATTTACAACCAAGATAAAACATTATCTGAACAGATATTATCATTATTTTTTACATACAGAATTTGATCATCACCCACTTAAAATATGTTTTGCAGATTTTTTTCCTGATAAGCTGAGCAGCACCTCAGTCCAATAAAGTATTTAGTCTTGTAACCATGCATGTTCTTTAGTCTGTAGCAATGCATAGGCTCTTTGCTAGTATAGCTAAATAAAATAGTTAAATTAATTCTTCTTGCTTTTCACCATCTGTAATAGGCAACAACTCTTCTCGGTATAGTTTAAAGAACTACAGCCTTTGGATGAGTTTGCTACCCCACCTACGAGCCATACGCAGTTTCAGGATGCCGAATCCAAAGATTCGGAAGGATCAGCCTCATGGTATTCGTGGATTAGAGGGGGGCGCGGCGCACAGTCTAGTGACAGAGCGGCGATAGCAGGAACTTTAAAGATGCGCCTGATCCATTTCACATGCCCTCTGAATACACCTATGTCGATGCCAATGAGAAGAAACGGAGGATGAAGGCAAAGAAATCCAAGAACAGGTGTGGTGCTGCTCGGAAACAGTCACAGAAAAGCACCTCCTCAGAAGGGGGCCACCACCCTATGATGGACGGCTTTGAGTAGAACACTCGCAAGGCATTAAGTTGCTCCTCCATCCATACGATGTTTAGGTGTTAACGGAAGCTGCCCACCTGGCATAGACCGACACCGTGCCAGGTGAACACATGTGGCTCGGTTATCGATTCCAAGCCGAATCTCTAGAGGGGGTACAGGATGGATTATACCCTGCTAGTCTGTAATTCAATTCTATTTTTGTCTCAGCCCCTTCTCTTCATGTATGTTTGATGATGATGCTACGGCCCTGCTGTTGTTTAAAAGATGTGTTTGACAAGGCTTGGCCAAGGCAGGGATGCTCGCAGGAGCCGCGGATACGGTATTGGTCACAGGCGAGGCCAGATGTCGTTGTCACTGATTTAGAAAGGTATAGATTAATAGATGTATAGTGCGGTGGCTGGCAAGGTCAACACGGACTGTATCCATATTGTGCGCGACCCAGCATGGATCTGGACATGGTCGACTGCGACGATGACAGCAGGGGGGCCATCCGTGGTGTAGGAGAGGTCCTTGGATTTGTGGCCGCAACTACGACTATAACAGGAGCCAAGTGGAGCGCCACCTCACCCGCCCCTGGCAGCTCGATCTGAAGACCCCCACCAAAGCGTGTGTCACTGCCCACTGTTGTTGATCCGGCGCTTGGGGCTCAGTGCTGCTGTTTCTTCCCGCTCTGGCGCTCGGGCTCACCAGGAGTACGAGCACATAGCTCATGGCCTTGGGCTGCTCAGCAAGGTCAGGCAAGGCCGCGGGGTCATCGTGGTTAGGGTCCGGGTTGAGCAGGTCAGGGTGGAAGCAAATGGAACAGTTGGCACCACCAGTCGGTTTCTTTACGGTACAAGAAAGAGCTCGAGAGCAGACTATACACACAAACTGGATAGAAGAAAGCCCAGTGATTATAATTCAACTGAACAGGGAGAGTAAGAACCATGTGAAACAGGCAAATTGAGCATGTTTGCACTGCTAATGCACAGGAAGAGAACAAACCAGAAACAGAAAAACAGTAACCATATGCATACAACTCACAACTCAGGTCTGTGTATTTGAGACAGCAACACTGCCAATACTGAACTGAAGAAACCAAGATGGATTACTGCTATGGACAAACATTTAAGCAGACAAGCCAACATCATCCTTTTCTCACTAACTTGTAATTATGCAGTTTTATGCTAGCATACAGACCATCCAATATTCTGAACTCAAACAGCAAACAGAAGCCTCAAATTAAATTTGAATTTCAATAATTTTGGATAGTACAATTCTGTCACTTGTCCTGCCCGGGACTGGGAAAATTGGTTGCCTGGTGGAGAACAACTTTGAAAATTTTAAAAAGAAGGTACGCAAACCCATAATAAAGGAGTTTGCGTTGACCAAAAAGTCATTTTCGGAGATCGAAAGTTATCATTTGATAATGTGGAGATTGCATCTATAAGATTTCGAACTACTTTTTTTGTTATTGAAACGTCCCTCTATTGCACAACATTTCAAACTACAGTTGAGTCCTCCATTCGAATAAATATATGGTAGTCAGGACAGAAGATATTATGCAGAAATTCGGTCTTACCTTGATGATGGGAAAAGTCGGTGTGCCAAAAGTTTTGGTATTTTCCCCACTCTCCGCATGTCATTATAAGGCATATTCTTAATCAATATGATCTTCCATATACCAATGAAACCCATACTGTCCATTTTTTGGCCTTCAGATAGCAAAGTTTCCAATGTGACTTCATCCAAAAACATAGCAAAGCAAACTGTCTTCTTTGAGAGACTTGTGATCTGTAAAGATATCATAGATAGACCTTTCTTAGGAATATTACAGAATATTGTATGTTGCAAAATAGAAAAAGAAATCGGTCAAGAATTGTTTAAGTTTGGAGTGTGGTTATGGTGATTTACATATCCGCATAAAAGTACTTGGTGAAAGATAGCATCATCACAATATTGATGGAGACATGGTTGCATTCCATAGGTCTATTATTTGAGGTTTTCTTATGCCTATATGTGAAACTAATCGACAGTAAACATACTGCTTTAACTTGACAGCTACCTAGGGGTTAAAACAGTAAAGTGAAGCTAATGTGATCCTAAACTTTCTGCGATGAACCATAAACCTACATAAATAAGTTAATATAAGCTACTTAGTGCAACTTATAATACATGACGGAGAAAGCATAGTAAAAGAGTAAATTTGTTAAAGAGTTATGTGCCAGGAAATATCATACAGTTTTGCCAAATGGAGTCCTCAAACGATCAGAATTTCCAAAGATGCAGGAAGATACAGCGATACGGCATTTGCTCATGTACTTCCTGTCATCCTCCGATATATCAAAACCAGTGCTTGTACCATTAGGCCCCTTAACAAAAGCACAAGTCAATTTTTGGTCATGAGCTACATATGACTCCTCTCTTTCCTGTAGACTCTGGTGGCCTCCAAATCTTGGCTCCCAATATTCTGATCCAACTGGTTTTTCTTCAACTTCTACGTAGTTCAAATTAAAGCTAGCGAATTTCTCATTTTTTGGAGGCTCTACAAGTTGAGCAGTGGAGTTCAGGAACCTCATTTCACAAGTTGAACCTGGTTGACAATTTTCAACTAATTAGGTAACAATCAAAAACAGACGCTAAAATAAGCATTTTAGGAATAACCAGACATGTAGTCGACTACAAACACGGTGTCATGTTTCGTGACAACAGAACTTATGACAGAGCAAATTACCAAATATAGTGGAGGTACTGATAAACCTACTACAGTAATAAAGGTCACAAATATTGATTTGGACTTTTGCATAAATAGTATAACAGTACATGTAACGATACCTACGTGTGATAACATCTTCAGTTAATTCATCTGGCAAAAACCTGGTCATCCAACACCGACACCATAGCCTTTGAATAACTAACGGAGCCCGTGCTTTCTTTGATTTTTAAATCCAACACTAAAGTACTAAACCATGACAATATAAGCCACAAGCTTATCAGTTAGTGATCTAAATTGTCCAAGACGTCTATTATTATTGTCACATTTAGCATATCTATTGTTAAATTTTTTTTTTTGAAACTTTAACAGTAGGAAAGGCTCCTACTGCTTTCTATTGTTAAATGTTGGTAGCTACTGGGTATGACATGCATGTTAATATTTTTAGGTAAGTAGTCACAGTACGCGAGTTAATAATGTTGACAGTGCCCTGCTATTAGATTCTTAAAATTCCCATTTCAAGTTTCTACATGAAAATAATGACCTCACTATAACAGAAAAATGAACACGCATAGGGCTATCTGAGTTATCTCACAAAGCTAGTAGGAAAACAAAATGCCGAAATCTTATGTTATCCTAAGTTAATGGGGATCAAAATAACCACAACGTTAAGCAAGAAAGTCATGATCCTAAGCTAAGATTGCCTGACTCTAGCTTTGAAATTCGAAAAGGGCGAACAACTCACCAGACTTTTTACGCTTTGATTTCTTCTTGGACCCATGTTTCTTATCACTGGCCCCTGAAGCTTTCTTTTGAACCATATTAGCAGTGTCGCCGCCATCACTAATCCTTGAACCTGCTTTGAGCTGTCTCTCCAAGGCAACATTCTCTTCCTTCTCTACGCTCTCATGAATACCATCACCAAGCTTCCTCCCGCCATCAGACGAACGCATCTGAGCATCATCAGGATCATCCTGTGCATCAAAGCCATCATCATACTCGTCATCTGGATCAACCTCCCTCATCCCTCCAATGGAAGCCGCCTCATACTGCTCCAGCTCTTTCCTGCCACCTTCATTGTACAAGGTTCCTCCTTTCCCACCTTCAGCCACTTCCCCAACCTCCTTCTCAGCACCACCCCCAGTTTCCAGGGTCAACCCTTTCTCCTCAGCTCCAGGATCACCTTTCTCGGTGCTGCCGCCGGCATCGCCGGTTTTTCCACCTCCACCGGAGACCTTGTCCTTCTCATCCTCCGAGTAGTCCTCATCGCGCCTCCGATCGTCCTGGTCCCAGTACCTAGAATCCCTCGCGCTCCGGCCACCCCCGCCATGGCCGAATTTGAGTTGCTTCCAGTTCTTGCTCCGGTTCCACTCCGGCAAACCCTCCCCGCCCCCCGAATCTTCGCCGATCTCTGCAAAAAGCACACAAAGGGGATGGCATTATAAGACAACCGAACGATCAGATCAACCGAACAGTTTGGATCGGTAGTCGTCAATTCGCATCCAACCGCGGCATGGAGAAGGCCAAGCGAGTCAGAGATGCCATTTTCCTCTCTCCCCTCTCGAAGCAACAAGAACACCGAGCGGACCGCGTCAAAGCCATCGCCAGCGTGCCGGGGGGGCGGAAGCACGAACCTGTTGGGTCGCGGGAGAGGCGTCGCGAGAGGAGGAAGACTCCGGCGAGGAGAAGGAGTGCGGCGGCAGCCGCGGCCAGGGCCGGGGAGCGGCGTCGCGCGGGCTTGGCGGTGCGGCGGATCCGGGAGGGCTTGGCTGGGTGGGCCCGGTGATAGTCCGGGAGCGGGTGGTGGGCACCGCCTCCGCGGGAGTCGAAGAAGCCGCCGCCGGACTGCCTGTACTGCGCCATGAGCCAGAGGCGGTGCTACTGCTCGTGCTCGTGCTCGTGCTCGGCCACCACCACCATGGACGGGACGGAGGGCGAAGGCGGAGGTGGAGAGAAAGAGAGGGGCTTTTGTGCAATTTGGTCGGGATGGGTTGGAGGGAGTTGGTTAGTTGCACGTGAGGATGATGGGGTTAGGAGAAGATGAGTAGAAAGCGAGGTTGGTGAGATCGGGAGGGATCACAACCCACAGCCGACATGTTCTATACTTTTCCTTTTATTCTCAAACACAATATATTACACAAACAAATCGTCTCGTTAAAAACCTTTCAGTCTTTTTAGATACCTTGATAAGAAAAAGAATGCGTATGAAAAAACAGAAGATTCACCCCACCATGTTTTTTCTCTTGAACACGCTTCAACAGTTTCAATGGAGTATCATTCCATGATCACATTGTTAGAGCATCTCTAGCATAGCCCATAAACATACCAAAACTGTAAAATAACCGCCAGTTTACGGGTTCAGTTTGAAAATCGACGCAGATCAGTCATTATAAATCAGACGAAACCAAAAAAACAAATATTTACAGGCCGAGCCCGAAAACCAAACTCCGCCCCTATTTGTAGGGGCTGGAAGGTTGAACCGAATGCTAAATTGTATTCCTGGTGGCGTTTTGGCTGGCTAAAACTTCAGCTCCGAACAGTGTAGTTCCGTCGGAGGACTTCCAAAATAGGACCAAAATTGGGCAAAATCCGGCCCGAAGACTACCAAATTTCACGGCGGCAAGAGGCGGCACGAGGCCGACGCCGGTGGCGAGGGCGGCGCGGGGGTGGGCCGGCCGATGTGTGGGTCAGCGGGGCGGTGTTGGACGGCGCATGGGTGGCACAGGGTCGGCGTGGGGCGCGCACAGCGGCGAGCTGGTTCGCGCTGGCGAAGGGTCCATGGCGGGCGTTGGGTCACACAAGGTAGAGGAATAAGAAGAAATCAAGGGAAAAAAAGAAAAAGAACTGACATGTGGGTCTAGTGGGCATATTTAGGAATATACTTTTTTACAATTTTAATTTGCGTGTTCTGATCCGCCGACACTTTTCCGACCCGTAAACACGAGTTCAGTGGCCCGAACTCGCGTTTTACAGTTTGCATGTTTACGGCTCTGTTAGAGATGCTCTTACATCCAAGATGATTGGTGAGAGCCAACTCTTCTCTGCTTCCGCCATTGGAATCTCGGATCACGGCAGCCACCGAACTTGCATGAGTATCTTGGTGAAACGAGCCATCAATATTTACCTTAGTTTGTCTCTAGAGTTTGGTTTCTCCTAGCAAGGCTGATGAGCAGCTGGCTTGGATCCCACCTTTGATGCATTTGATGTAATAGAAACTATTGACATTTTGCACTTGAACATATGGGAAACCGATTCACCTTTCTTGCTTGCTGGTATCTATGATGGATACGTCAAGCAACACCTATCGTCTCCTTTTGTGCAATATTCTCAAACGCATGAAGCTTCTTTTCTTCATCGCGTAAGAGATGCTCAAGGACAGCCGATCCTGATCCATCAGTGATTAACACTTCCTCAATTATATTAGCAATACCTAGAGAGATCCATAGTTCCCTTGTTGTAGCACAATGGAAGAGAATATGGTTAACATCTTCACTACCTTGCATACATATCGAGCATTGGCGAGAAGTGCCAATATGGTGATTCACTAAAATTAGACTTTAGGGGGATTACTCTGTGTAGTGCACCCATAAAAAGATTTTAATCTTACTTGGAAGCTTCATACTGAAAGAACATTCCCCTCCCTTATGGGTTTTGTGTGTTTGATGTCAACACATGTACACGTTTATGTGTGTTGTTGTATACATGTATATAGAAAGATGCTACACATCATTGTGCTGAATAGATCACTCAAAATGAAGTAGATGTTGTGTTTTTGCTCCAGGCAACACAGCTGGCGGAACTACCGCCCAGTCAGCAGCGCCAGCACAACGCACAAAATTGTCCACGGGCGGAAGTTAGCCGGTAGTACCGGCCCTACTTCCGGTCTACTTCCGGGAACATCGCGTTTAGTTGCAGATGGTTTCCAGGGGAGTATTCCGCATTTTCGGAAGTAGGCCGGAACTTGGCCGGTAGTACCACCCACCGGCACTACCGCCCTTGCTCTTCCTGCATCGACAACAACATATGTTCAGCAGGAGAAGGAATCCAGCCGGTACTTTCGGCCATTGGGACCGGTACTTCCGATTTTACACAAAAATGCCCACAACGGTCAGATTTGAAGTACCTACTCATATAAACAACCCCCTTCCCCAATGGAGGAGGTTGCCATGGACCAGACAAACCAGAGTAGGGGCAACTCACTTGGCTCCTCTCTGTTTTCTTATCTTCTAACTGTAAGAAAATCACAATGAGCCAGCGCTTCATTGGACAATAATAAAATATATATGAATGTAGGTTATCTTCTTTCCATGCAACAAAAAGGGACGTCGGTAGCTAGCTACTGGTGGAGTATAGAATAACAGATGAATAATTGCTTGAGCGTGATTGTCCAACCGCCTCTCAAAATTATAAAACATATTTAATTCTAATGACTATAATTTGGAATGCGTTGAATGAAAGGGGAAGATGTACTGCATGAACATGGCCGGCTTGGAACTGCACAACTTACACAACGGAGAGAAATCCAGGCTCAACAATAATCGTATTCCTTCAGGTATCTGTTATCTGCAGCATCGGCAAGATGGGAAGCAGGGATCAGCCGAGGAGAAATGGACATGGGATACACCTTCTGCAATCTAAGCATCAGAGTAATGGAGATGGGATACACCTTCTGCAATCTAAGCATCGGAGGACAACCTGAGCAAAACAACCCACCTGTAAATGAAGGATGTCTAGGTGAACTGGGCGAGAGAAGACTGGGCGTGCTGGGTGGACGACGTTAGCGACCTCCGGCCGGCATCGCCGCCCGTCACCAATGGTTACCACGAAAGTGGGTGGGGATGTCGAGTTGACAACGCCAGGAAGATGACTTTGGAAAGCGGGAGTGTCGACGAAGACGATATACTCATCCGTGTTCTTGCTAGCGCTCAATTCGTCCAGCGGATGGTTCTTCTTCACATCCAAGGCGGGTGGGAGCAGAACACCACGCGCCCACGCACCCGGTGCGCATGTCCGACCGCCGCAGGCTGCCGCTAGTTTCCTGTGACGATGGCGGTGTATGGCACGCCCGCATCTTCTTCGGGAAATGCAATGGGTGATGTTGCGCGTTGAGTTGATGGAATGGAAGCGATAAATTGTTCACATCCGGACGGACGTGGTTCAGCGATGGTTTATAGGAGTTTGATTGCGGGCAGAGAGGAAGAAGGAGGCGGCCGCATGTCCGCCTGCCTCAGTGACTAAGTCTTAGGTCAGTGCTATCCTAATGCGGGGAGTTAGTACTCACGAGACAAAGAGGAAAGTGTTGCCGAGGAAACTGATCAAACACACGCTGTGTCAAGGAAGAGAAGGAAGGGGAACAGAAGCGCTTCGGGGTGGAATTAATCAAAGGTGCGACTGCTCGATTTCCTAATGACATGGCTTCACCACATAGCAGGAAAGAGTGACGTGGATAAATAGAAGGCTTGCTGATGTGTATAGCTTGCATGTTGAGAGAAATCATGTAGTGGGGGTCCCCTATTTAGAGATAGAAGATATGAGTGTTTAACTATGAAAAAGCTTAATTTTGCCTTTTATGCGCTGTAACAGGTTTATTTTTATTAAATACCTTCAATAAAACATCATATCAGATATAACTGAATTTAAAACATGTTACAAAAGACACAACAGATAGTTGTAGATGCATACCGTGAAGGTGTACTGCAGTGCTCCGAATTATGAGGCGTGTATAAGCCGAAGATTAGAAAGGACATCATCGATAACTGATATTTAGTACCACATGAAAACCTATTATTAGGAGGAACATCATACCGAATCACGTGCATGCCCACGTTCAGAAAGAAAGTGAGTGTGGCTAAAAAAATCTACTATGTAAAGCCATGCGTCACACAGAACACCCATTAATTAAAATATGGATTGATTTATTAGATGGGTGCTAATTTAAGGTGTTACATGGATAAATCGTTTTTGTTTGATCCATGGACGAAGCTAGAAATATTTGGCACTAAGGTCATCTCTATTTTCTCTCTTTTTTCAGCGAGATCATGCCCTATAAATTGTTACTGCTCCCCCGTTCATAAAATAATGTTAGAGATTTGTCCAAATTCGGATGTATGTACTATACACTAAAAATTATCTAGATATATCTAAATTTGAGCAGAGGTAGTATTTAACACTAATTTTAGCATTACATAAATAAATCTCTTTTGATCGTCGATCACTTTTATCTTTGTATTTCCCTTAATTTTTTATACCCAGGACAACACCGGAGGTCTCCAGGATGCTAATTTATGTACAGTACATGGATAAACATCTGTATCCTTTATCTCTTACCGCCGAGACTCGTACGACAGGTCGACATGACGTTAGAGCTAGCCTGCCCAGTGCCCAGCCTTGAATCGGTGAGATGCTTCATGCTTTATCGTGCCTCCTCGCCGTTACCAGGAAAGCACGTTCATGCTTGCAGATGTCAGATGTGGAACCCACAAGCCTAGGAGGTGTGAAATACCTCTCCATTGAGAAAATTGCAGCTCACACCACACTTTGTGGCTTTTGTTACACAAAACACGGAAACAACATCTTTTTTGCAGGTAGCACAGTTTGTTGCCTAATTTATTGCACCTAGCAAATTAGCCAAATTGGAGAGTTAACAAGATTTCTTATAAATGGAGCCTAGTTTTCTTGTTGACATGGCATCCAACATGGAGGACAGGAGGTGTATTTCAAATTTGCAAATTGTTGTTGCACAAAAAACCATTGTTTGGTGGGGTTGTTGCACATAACATAAAAAAATTGGACAGCATAACATTTGAAAATACAACTATTTGAACAACACAATTGTATCACAATATATCAATATCAGTCTAGTGATAGCAAATGTAGCAAAAGGTGTGTAATAGCACATTACAAGTTTCCCAGCTCCACGGCAAAGTGTTTCACTAGCACATACAAAAGAGTGAGTCTTCAGATTTTGCAATTATTAGCTGGCTCATGTCATTTCATACAAAGTTCTCGATTTATTGTCTCATTCCATGCCATCTTGAATGGTGTTCTCCCTCTGTTCCGCCTCTAGACCAGCTGTGAAGTAACTATATGACCTGCTGTTCATATAATGGTCACTCTACCTTGCTCGCCCTCTTCCAGTCCATGCACCACGAACATGTTGTTGGTGTGGCGGCGCAGCGGGAGCTGTAGGCATGTGTGACGCTGCAGTAGGACCTGTAGACGGTGGTGAAGTTGTTGTTGACGGCGCTGCCCCGACGCTCTCTGTGTGCTCCAAATGTCACCTAACTGCACTTCCTCAAAAAACTCCAACCTACAAAACAGTTGCAAAAATTGTACACTTGCATATTATTCTTTGAGAATTGCAGGTTGATTCACACCCTGAAACTCCCACAACAATTCACTCTGAAACTAATTTCACAAGTTCTGTGACAACACATCAGGTTTGGGTCTTCACCTCTCCACATTTTATTTCAACAAAATACTCATTCCCATATAGATTCCTGAAACTATGAAATTAAAACCACGAAATTAAAAAAAGTACTACATTTGGACGTCGGTCCGAGACCAAAATTCATGGAGGCTACCTAGGGTTCTTGTCTTCCGCCCCATCCTAAATTCGTGAAGATAATCAGAGGTGAGAGGGAGGCTGATGGTGGAGGAGGACACTACAAGGAAAAGGGCTACCGCCGGCGAACCAAAAATGCCCATTGCCGGCGCACCACGAGCCCGCCGGTGCGAACGCGCCGGTGATAAATGGTCACTGCCGGCGCACCAGGCAGTGCGCCGGCGATAGATGGATACTGCCAGCGCGCCTTCGACGCTTCGCCGGCAAAGAACCATTTTCACCGGCGCACCATCAGGTGCGCCGGCAGTAGTGCTTCCAACACTGGCGCATTCCACGTGCGCCGGCAGTAGGTCATTTAGGTGCGCCGGCAATAATTTCGAAAATTCTTTTTTCAGCTTTTTTCCAGCATATTAAAATACATATTTGACAGACAGCAGTATATATTTACAACGCAGTTCATATTTATACAGTATTACATGCAATATGAGAAGCACATAGAGAGCCAAGTTTCATTTCGGTATCAGTACACAAATACGCAAGTCTCGTTTCGGAATGTTGATTCATACAACACATGTGCATATGCAACACCGAACGACGAAGTTTCACAAAGTTAGAAGTCTTGGTACATAGTCGTCACAAGTATCGTCATACACCTCACAATGTAGGTCCTAACCTAAACTACAATCACATAGAACATGACCAACATGGTCATGATGACCATCATCACGAAGGCCATGGTCTTCATCCGGTTCCTCCTCATGTCCCTCATCTCTCCCGCTAGATAACGGGCGTATCTTCCTTCCGCCTCCACCCTAGTGGGGTATCCCTTGTAGCTGTTGCCGCTGAAACGGTGCACCTGTCTCCGACAGTCCTCCCGATCGTCAGTAGACTCCAGGAACCCTCCCCTTGTACACGACATATGTCGTCGGCATCTCCATTCACAAGACAAGTAAAACGTTAGTACCAATGCAATGAACAAGTGCCAACTCAAATAAGAGACAAGTAGTATGAACTAAATAGCATGTGCCTCATACTTTGTTGGTCGAAATAAATAATAACATACAGGGATGGGGTCAGTGAGGCTAGGTAGGATGCACAATAGATTGATATTTGTGGCCATCACACCAAGCCTCACTGGCCCCACCCCGGAGTGTACAAGTGACCGAACATTTTAATCATCGGCCAATGCAATTAAGAAGTGCGAACTCAAATAGAAGACAAGTAGTACGAATTAAATAGCGTGCCTCATACTTTGTCGGTCGAAACAAATATTAACATCCAGGGATGGAGTCAGTGAGGCTAGGTAGGATGCACAATAGATTGATACTTGTGGCCGTCGCACCAAGGCTCACTGGCTCCACCCCCGAGTGTACGATTGACCGAACATTCTAATCATCGGCGAACTCCAAATACGAGGCAAGTAGTGGTCGAGTAAATGCAAAAAATTATTAAGCTATGTACGCCATAATCTTGAAATATATAGTAAAGTAAATGAAACTACAGACACATGTTCACATGCACATTCATACAACTAAATAAAAGCAACTAGTCGATTCTATGGGAATATATAGCAATTATTACAGTACGGAAGTTCAAGGACATATCGTTCAAGCTTTAGCAAGTGTTCCCGTCGTAGGATCAGGTTGTACGCCTAGGGGGGAATGGACGGCAGCCCTCAAGCGAGTTGAACGGCCTCTCATCACGCGACATCTCCAAGCGGAGTTCTATCTCGTCATTAGGTGGTAGACCATAGCCGTAGAAGAACTCGCCAGACCTATTGTTGACATCCTGCAGGATTATCGTGCAAATGAACTGCTGGATGCGACCCCAGTTCTTTCTAATCTCTCTATCAGGGACATCCGCCATGTTTGCAAACCTGTTTCTGAGATTCTCTGGCAGCAACATGTCATCTGCGTACTTTATGTACTCCTGCATCTGAAGGATGGCGTACCACGCGTCCATCCCATTGTCGGGCGTCGACTGCCTGAGGCAGGGGAAGTTGGTTGTGTGGGTTAAGACCAAGTGTAACATCCCAAGTTTCAACCATAATAAACAAGAAAGAGAAATTCCCCAAACTCAAATTTTTACAATTAACAAAAACTTTTTCTATGCATATAGGGCCACATATAGATAAATGCATTTGAGTGATTATTCTGTTGTGCAATTGCCATGATGAGTGTTAGTATGTGTAAACCTTGCTATGTGAACCCTAACAAAGTTCACTAAACCCTAAATTGAGGAGAAATAAAGAAATTGGGAAAAACCCCTCTCTCACTCACATACACTCTATGTAAAATAACCAATCCTCAACCAAGGCCAAGTTTGCTTGCCCCATTGCTTCTAAAAGGCTTCAATATGACAAACTAACCCTTTTGCATCCTTGGATCAAGAATCAAATCAAAAGAAACCAAGATTTCTTCATACATGTGATAATGGTCACATAACCCAAATTTATTTTCTTCACCACTTTACCCCTCTGTATTTCTCAAATCTTAAACTAAGCAAGGTCGACTAAAGCCAGGTCATCGAAGACCATGTCAAGGTGAGTAACTTTGATGTTGACCACCCTCCCTAAAGTTGACTAGGTTGACCAGAATAAGAGGGCAAAGAGGGAACCCGAGAGAGAGAAGAAGATCACCCCAAATTTGAAAAGTTGCAAATCAATTCCAAATTGAGTGCCACCACCACCAATACATCACAACAATTATATAAATGAGATTCACCAAAGAGATTTTCAAATTTCAAAATAAATTTTCATGCGGGCATTTTATCGAACAGTGGCGTGCGACTTCTAGAATAAGTGTTACATGCTATTATCCAGCAGTTTTGACCCTAAACCACTTTTGCAAAGTGATCATCAGCCTCTCCTACACCCCCTGCCTCTAGCCCAGTACTTGCATGGCCGATTAAAGTCGAGGAGAAACCCTAAAACATGCTAAACAATGCCATGCCGGCCACCTTTGGCACCCCTCTCCCTGGCCTCTCCCTCGTCGTTTCTCCATGTCTGCGAGCATCTCTGATACATAAGGATCACGCCCGTACCACTGGATCGATCGCCATTGCACGGCACTGCCCGTAACGCCCGCGTCCAAAACGTGCCAGACGTGCCGCCCGGCGTGGTGATCACGCCCTGGACGCGCAAGGACGCCACGCACTCGACCGCTACCGTCCCCGCCCTGCATCCCTATCACCGCGTCGAGCATCGCCTCTGCACCCTCTACAAGCTAGACGAACGCCCGTGCACGCTTCGCATCGTCGCCGTCGCCATAGACCAAAATGATGCCGCGCGCCCAGTGATAGACATTGCCAGCGCTCGAGCTCTCCCATCACCCTTTCCTCTGTCTCGATACAGGTTGAGCATCTCCAGTACACCGGCTAGCCATAGCCGTCCTTCGCTTGCCCTTTCGCTCGCTGGAAACGCCACGCCATGGCCGCGCCCTTGCAGCACCCCGCGGCACCCCTCGCCACTATAAATAGAGGCCCTCCCGGCAAGCTCTCCTCACACCACTCGACTCCCCTCTCACCACTGATCTTCCTCACCACCATAGCTTGATCGATTGCCGCCGGAGGAGAAGCAATTTCAAGATCGGAGCCGCCGGGGGACGCAGCTCACCGTCGACGATTGGCGCCACCCCAAGCGCTGCCGCTGCTCCCAAGCTCTTCCCCATCTACTACACCTTCACCGCGCATACTGCCTGAGTCCTGCATCGGCCTGGTAGGCTCTCCGACCCCCTACTGCCGCCGTGACCTCGTCGGAATCCCGCCGGGGACGACGACGCTCCCCCGCCGTTGATCCTCTTTCTAATCCTACGGTCGAGATAGAAAATACCGGTTCGGCGTTTAAATAGGCGCCGACAGGTGGCCCCCACCCTGTCAGCGCGGCCCGAGCGCGCCAGCCGCGTGTTGGGCTGCGAAGTGCTGCCGAAATTCGTTTCGGCCCAATAACTTTTCCCGCCTAGCCCACAATTTCAAATCTGTGTTTATTCTTTATTCAAATTTTGCTCTGCTGAATGTTTAGTAAAATTTGAATAGTTTGAATTCTACCAAACCAAATTTAGCAAACTTTATACCGTTGGAAAGCCCATGAATTTAGCTATCCAACGCCACTGGCCCCATCTCCAATTTCATTGTAGATTTAATTTGACAAAAAAGACAAGACAGAGACTTTTGCACTTTCAAACTTTATTTAAAATTCAACCAGAATAGATTTTGAAGTGATTCCAATTCTAATAAATCACAAATGATGTCCTCTAATTGATTATGCAATAACATAGCCCTGTTGTTGGTATGATCATGGACTAGATCAAATAAAAGGGCTATGTAGTCATTTCTAGAGCATTTTGTAGTGGAATTCAAACTCAACCCCAATATGAGAATTACCTCTCATTCAAATTTTGATCCTAAGTACTAATAACCAGGGGAAATGACTTAGGCTAATGAACCCTTGAGAATTATTACTTAGAGATTTTAATTCATTTAAATGTTAAGTTTTAAAACTATGTGAAGTATAGCACTTCAATTAAATTGAACTCACATATAATAGATATGAAATGTTGACTTTGGGTCAACCTATATTTCATACCTTATTATTATATGAAGAGATTAAATCTTAAGAAGAGGTAATGAAAAGAAATAAATTCTTTTAAAGACTTACTTACCAAATATAAGAAATAGGAATAATGAGAGGAAATTATTTTTCTTTCTAATAAAGACAAACCCAATAATCCACCATGCCATGTTTGATTGATGATAGGACTAGTGTGTGAACTATTTTGAGTGCCTCTAGTTTAGCATGTGAGTTTGGTTTAGTATTTATACCTCGTATTCGTATATAGACGCTAGTAACGAGGAATACCAAGAAGAGGAAGGCTACTCTCGAAGAAGAAGAGAACTTCGATAACTACCCAGCTCAAGGCAAGCTAACCCTTGCTAAACACAAGTGCTTAGCTCTACAAGAGCAAAGGCACCATCACACTTTACTTTTATGTATTACCTATCCCATGTTTTTACTTACTTTTGCTTTTGCTTATTTATTTCAAAGTACTTTTGAATTATGATTCACTTGTCTAGAATAGAACAAGAGCATCAAAGTTAGCCTAAGCAAATAAAGCTAGATAGCACCCCCTCATGACTAGTTGCTATTGCTAAGAACTAAAATTGACTACTCTAGATGGGAACATTTGTGTTTTGAACTGAAGTGAAAGATTTTTGAAGGTGAATATGACCAAGAGAAGATGGTGAATTTTGATAAAACTGATAGTTGAGTTCGAATGCGATACCCTTCCAATTATACAAGTACCCCCACAATACCTGATTATGGGTAGGGCTTAACTAGAAACTTGGTATTTTAGTATGGGTTCCCTCTTAACAAACATCATAGGGGTTACGCTGCGGCTGCCTCCGTACCTATGAATTGATGTTGAAATGAGGTGAATGTACGGCCCAAGCCTGTGCGGTTCCGGGTTAAGCTGCGGTTTCCACCGGGAGGCCAAGCTCATGGGGAGAGGTGCTCATACTAGCATATCTAAGTGAAAGGTTTCGATTGATGATCCGCGTACTGTGTTACGATGATTCGGGGTTATCCTCGACGGATGAAATCAAAAGTTGTGGCACAAGAGTACAACCTCTGCAGAGTGTTAAACCTATTCGAATAGCCGTGTCCACGGTTACGGACGATTGGAAAGGCCATACTATCTCCGTTATCATTAAAATGTTTTGATTCTGGAAATGAATGGTGGTTTGAAAGGTGACATTATGGTGATCCATAATGAGTCGTGGGAATGACACTAATGTTCCCACTTGAGTTAGTCTAGCACATGAATTAGGCTTTTACCAAAGATTTATGAACTAAAACTTGGCTTTATGCAAATAAACCTAGAGCTTAGCATCCCCTTGCACTTAATGAGTATTTATCTTAGAGTTAGTTTGCGAGTACTTTAAAAAGTACTCATGGCTTTGCCCTGGCTATTCAAATGCCAGACTATGAAGGAGAGCACCAGTATCAGGATGACGGACAACAGGACGTCTACGATAACTAGGATCGTCTTCTAACGTCAAGCGTTGCCTGTGGAATAGATCGTCCACTACTACTTCGCTTCCGCTACTATTTGTGATGTTGAACAATATATTCGTGTAATATTGGATCATGTGATCTATGGTTGTAAGACAATATGTGTTGTAATAAATGATGACTCTATGCTACTTACTGTTATGTCTCGCAAAAACATTATTCCTGGGATTGCGATGTACGGCATAATAGGCATCTGGACTTACAAATCCGGGTGTGGCAAGTTGGTATCAGAGCCGTTGTTTGACCTTAGGAGACCCTAGATAGAATGGACGCTCAAAAACTTAGTTTCAAATTCCATGATTTGACTAGTTATGAAAATCTTATTCACCTCCTTACCTTGAAGAGTCTTTTACAAACTTTAAATTCATGCCCTTCTTCTAATAGAACTAAAATTTGGAACACTTGCACTTATCTAACTTAATCATCTCATCTCTCTACAGATGGATCACGTCGTGGACGCGCAGCCCTTTCTCCAAACTGAGTTCTATCAGTTGGGGAACGGTGGAGAGATCATCTTTGAGAGGGACCTCTTCTCCCTCTCCGAGTTCCTAGGGCGCCCACCACCGGAAGTCTTTGGCGGAATGCTGAATGACCAACCCGGTGGTCAACTTCAGTGGGTGATCATGGTGGACCTTCGTGGGAGGTTCACGCTCCCAATGAGCGCAAGGATCCAGTTCTCCTTCAGGGAGAACAACTGGGCGGATGGTCTCGCAAGGGGACTTCAGGAAGGACTCGCACGTCTGTGCGGGCAAAACTTCATGGACTTCACCGACAGTCGCTTTGTGCACTATGCAAGGCACAACTCACTCGGAGTGCCAATGAACCTGCCGTCACACCCGCAGCTTCGCCACCATGTTGATCATCTTGACTTCATGCTGAGCGAGACCCGCATCGACCTCGACAACTCCCGCGAATACGCCAACCACACTCACATCCAGTTGGCGCAGCAGGCGGACACCATCCGGGTGATCGCCAGAGAACGCAGGGCACTCCGCCGTGCCAACCAGAAGAAGGATCACGCCATCAACCGCCTGAAGGCCAGGATCGCCACTCTGAAGGCGACCATCGCTGCACAAGCTGAGCAGATCCAGGAGCTGGAAGGCGAAGGTGAAGGGGAGAACATCCAGGGGGACGGCTACTCCTACATCAGCAACGACGACGACTACGAGGAGGAGGAAGACGACGACCTGGAGTTCCACCCTTACGAGGATGGCCACGAGCACCTCGATGCCGGGGTAGACAATGTCTACCCTATCAACGTCGATGGCGAGTAGTCCCGTCTGAGCACTTGCGTCCCGTGTTATGTATTGGTCCTTTGTACCCGCCCCATGTATCGTAGTTTGTTGAAAGGGTTCTTAAAACCCTCCTGAACATTTGGCTTGTAATATGTGCTACCTCCATGACTATGTTTGTGTGTGTGTAATATTATTATTATTATTATTATGAATCAAGTTAAGTTGTACTTTATCCCAAAATGAGCCATAGACATTTCCCTCTTATCTCATGATCCCTATCACTGTTCAGATGGCACCCCCAACTCGCAACATGACTCAGGAGGCAATGATGCAGATGTTGCAACAGATGTTGGCTGATAGAGAAGTTGAGAGAGCTGAACGGCAAGCCAACCTAGCTGCACTTCAACAACTTGCTCAGGGCAATCAAGGCCACGGAAACCACGACCACCCAGGGTCAAAGCTGAAAAACTTCCAGAACACCAACCCACCGGTGTTCAGCAAGACGGAGGAACCCCTCGATGCTGATGATTGGCTCCAGACTATGGAGAACAATCTCGAGGTTGCCGGAGTGGAGGACAAGAGAAGGTGTTGTTCGCCACCCACTATCTGGCTGGACCCGCACGTGCCTGGTGGACAAGTACCCGCGCCTTACATGCGGGGAACCTAATGACTTGGGAGGACTTCAAACTCAAGTTTAGCAAGTATCATGTGCCCCCGGGTTTGATTAAGAAGATGAGGGATGAGTTCAGGGAACTGAAGCAAGGCAGAATGACCGTGGTAGAATACCGCGACAAGTTCCTCACGTTGTCAAGGTACGCCCCGGATGAGACGGACACCGTCGAGAAGAGGAAGGAGAGGTTTCTGAATGGACTGCATGATGAGATGCAGACTGTGCTGATCAACATCCCCTTTGCTGACTTAGAAGCACTCGTTGACTCCGCCATTCAGATGGAGGGGAAGATACACCAAGCCAATGAGAACCGCAAGCGCCGTATGATGAACCAGAGTGGGCCCAGCAACAACCACAAGTATCGCCCCAACTCAGGTGGAGGGTTCGCCCAAGAAACAACAAGCCCCCGATGCGTAATCCACGTCCGAGTTATCGGAACCGGAGTGGAGGAAACCCCAGTCGGAGGACACAACAACTACAACAACAACAACAGCAACTTCAACCGCGCCCCACCTCGCGCCCCCAACAATAACTCCAACAACTGCTCCAAGGACCGGAGCAACGCTGTTCCCATCACCCCCAAGGACAAGTCCACCTACAATCGCTACGAGTGCGGAGTAGCTGGGCACTTTTCCTATGAGTGCCCCAAGAAGCTCGCCAAGATCGCCGCCAACACCTCGGGCCTGCGCGCCAGCAGTCGTGTCACCACCAACAAGAAGTTCGCCCCAACAACCCGAACAACCGCAACGGCCGCCTCTACCACATGAATGCAGAAGAAGCTCAGGAAGCCCCAGACGTTGTGCCGGGTATGTTCTCTCGTTAACTCAATACCCGCAAGAGTGCTGTTTGATTCGGAGCATCGCATTCATTCATTACCGAAGATTTTGCATGCACTAGTAAGATTCAACCCATCAGTTTGAAGCATGTCATGATAGTTCAAATACCTGGATCAACAACTAAAGCTAGAAAAATTTGCAAAGATGTGCCAATCAGAATACATGAAATAGATTTCTATGCAAATTTGATTGTTCTGGGAGCCAAAGGAATGGAAGTAGTCCTGGGAATGGACTGGATGGCGAAACATCATGGACTGATTGATTGTGCCAAGAAGGCCATCACCATGACTAGTAGCACCGGAATAATAGTCGAACACATATCTGAAAAGATATCCCGAAAATTTACCTGTAACCAAAGCCTAGCCAAACCCACCTTGGATCAGATCAGGGTCGTTTGTCGATATCCCGATGTGTTCCGGATGATCTACCCGGTATGCCCCCGGATCGGGATATCGAGTTTATCATCGAGTTAATCCCCGGCACCGGACCTGTAGCCCAGAGAGCCTACAGCATGAACCCGGCAGAGTTAGTGGAACCGAAGAAGCAATCGGATGATATGCTATTCAAAGGTCTGATTCAACCAAGTGCGTCACCTTGGAGATCGCCAGTTTTGTTCGTGGATAAAAAGGACGGTGCCACTCGTTTGGTTACGGACTATCGTAAGCTTAACGATGTCACCATTAAGAACAAGTATCCATTGCCCAAGATAGAAGATCTGTTTGACCAGCTGACCGGAGCCCGAGTGTTCTCAAAGATTGATCTCATGGACAGGATACCATCAGTTGAAGATTCGTGCCACCGATATCCCCAAAACTGCCTTTACCACCAGATATGGATTGTATGAGTACAATGTCATGTCATTTGGATTGACCAATGCCCCCGCTTACTTCATGAATCTCATGAATAAGATCTTTATGAACTTCCTGGACAAGTTTGTGGTTGTTTTCATCGACGACATCCTCATATACTCCAAGTCCGAGGAAGAACATGAGCAGCATTTGGAAGTGGTCCTAGATACCCTTCGGGAACATCAGTTGTATGCCAAGTTCAGCAAGTGTGAATTCTGGTTGAAAGAAGTAGGATTCTTGGGTCACATCTTGTCAGCCGGAGGAATTGCCGTTGACCCCGCAAAAATCAAGACTGTTGAAGAATGGAAAGCCCCAACCACTCAAACCGAGGTCCGTGCATTTCTCGGATTGGCGGGATACTACCGCCGATTCGTTGAAGGATTCTCGAGCATAGCAAGACCGATGACTCAATTGTTGAAGAAGGACCGGAAGTTCGAATGGACCGACAAGTGTGAAGAGAGCTTTCAACAGCTCAAGTTAAGATTGACAACAGCCCCAATACTGGTTATGCCGGATATTACCAAGCCCTTCGATGTGTACTGTGACGCCTCCAAGATTGGTCTTGGATGTGTGCTGATGCAAGAAGGCAAAGTGATATCTTACCTATCAAGACAGTTGAAGCAACATGAACAGAACTACCCAACCCATGACTTAGAGCTAGCAGCGGTGGTGTTAGCATTGAAAGTATGGCGTCATTACCTCATGGGAAATCGATGCGAGGTTTACTCGGATCACAAGAGCCTGAAGTATATCTTCACGCAGAAGGAGCTGAATATGAGACAGCGCAGATGGATAGAGTTAATCAAGGATTACGACATGGAAATCCACTATCACCCCGGCAAGGCCAACGTGGTAGCAGATGCTCTGAGTAGACTGCCGTGTCAGTTGAACTCCCTGTTAGCAATTGAGCAACCTAGCCTGTTTGAAGAATTTGAACAGTTTAGGCTTGAACTGGTTAGCGAAGGATACCTCGCCAGCATTGAACTCCAACCCACCCTGATTAGTCAGATCAAAGAAGCTCAGAAAGGAAATGCTAGCATTGATGGAATCAAGAACCAAATAGCCGCCGGAAAAGCACCAGGATTCACCGTAGATGAAGAAGGAGTGCTATGGTATAACAAGCGCCTTTGCGTACCGTCAGACTCAGAATTGAAGCAAGTTATCCTGAAAGAAGCTCACGACACCCTATACTCCATTCACCCCGGAGGAACCAAGATGTACCAGGATTTGAAAGAACAATTCTGGTGGCATGGAATGAAGAGAGAAATTGGAAGCTACATCGCCAAGTGTGACATCTGCCAAAGAGTCAAAGCAGAACACCAACGCCCCGCAGGACTATTGCAACCCCTACAGATTCCCGAATGGAAGTGGGATTCCGTAGGAATGGATTTCATCACCGGACTGCCCAAGTCTAGTAAAGGAAATGATTCCATCTGGGTAGTGGTCGACAGACTGACCAAAGTCACCCATTTCATCCCCGTCAAGACCACCTATCAAGGACCGAGACTCGCAGAGCTATATATCTCAAGGATAGTCAGCCTGCACGGAACCCCGAAGTCGATAGTATCCGACAGAGGATCCCAATTCACCTCCCGATTCTGGCAGAAAGTACATGAAGGACTCGGAACTCGTCTGAATTTCAGCACAGCCTATCACCCGCAGACAGATGGACAGACAGAAAGAGTCAACCAGATACTAGAAGATATGTTAAGAGCATGTGTGCTAGAGTATGGATCTAAGTGGGAAGACTGCTTGCCGTACGCAGAATTCTCGTACAACAACAGCTACCAAGCCAGCTTGCAGATGGCCCCCTTCGAAGCACTGTATGGAAGGAAGTGCCGTACCCCTCTGAATTGGTCAGAAGTAGGAGAGAGTCAAATCTTTGGACCAGATATTCTCCGAGAAGCCGAAGAGAAGGTTCACAAGATCCGCGAGTATCTCAAGACAGCCCAATCAAGACAGAAGAGCTACGCCGACAAGAGACGCCGAGAGATGACCTTCGAGATCGGAGATTTCGTATATCTCAAAGTGTCCCCTCTTAAGGGAATGCAGAGATTTCAACTTCGAGGAAAGCTCGCACCCCGATATGTCGGACCTTTCAAAGTCCTGAGTCGCCGAGGAGAAGTATCCTATCAGCTGGAGTTACCGGAAGAAATGTCAGCGGTGCACAATGTGTTTCACATCTCGCTACTCCGGAAGTGTTTAGAAGTGCCTGAGAAGACCGAGGTTTTCAAGAACATCGACCATCGAGCTGTGGATATCAACTCAGATCTGACATACCGCGAAGTACCTATTCGCATCTTGGAAGAAGCTTTCAGAACCACTCGTACTCGAAGTATCAAGTTTCTGAAGATCCAATGGAGTAACCACACCGAAGAAGAAGCCACTTGGGAGAGAGAAGACTTTATGAGGACTGAGTACCCAGATCTCTTTAGTACCTAGTTTTCTCAGATCTCGGGACGAGATCTTTTGTAAGGGGGAAGGGTTGTAACATCCCAAGTTTCAACCATAATAAACAAGAAAGAGAAATTCCCCAAACTCAAATTTTTACAATTAACAAAAACTTTTTCTATGCATATAGGGCCACATATAGATAAATGCATTTGAGTGATTATTCTGTTGTGCAATTGCCATGATGAGTGTTAGTATGTGTAAACCTTGCTATGTGAACCCTAACAAAGTTCACTAAACCCTAAATTGAGGAGAAATAAAGAAATTGGGAAAAACCCCTCTCTCACTCACATACACTCTATGTAAAATAACCAATCCTCAACCAAGGCCAAGTTTGCTTGCCCCATTGCTTCTAAAAGGCTTCAATATGACAAACTAACCCTTTTGCATCCTTGGATCAAGAATCAAATCAAAAGAAACCAAGATTTCTTCATACATGTGATAATGGTCACATAACCCAAATTTATTTTCTTCACCACTTTACCCCTCTGTATTTCTCAAATCTTAAACTAAGCAAGGTCGACTAAAGCCAGGTCATCGAAGACCATGTCAAGGTGAGTAACTTTGATGTTGACCACCCTCCCTAAAGTTGACTAGGTTGACCAGAATAAGAGGGCAAAGAGGGAACCCGGGAGAGAGAAGAAGATCACCCCAAATTTGAAAAGTTGCAAATCAATTCCAAATTGAGTGCCACCACCACCAATACATCACAACAATTATATAAATGAGATTCACCAAAGAGATTTTCAAATTTCAAAATAAATTTTCATGCGGGCATTTTATCGAACAAAAAGGTGGCAGCTTCTAGAATAAGTGTTACATGCTATTATCCAGCAGTTTTGACCCTAAACCACTTTTGCAAAGTGATCATCAGCCTCTCCTACACCCCCTGCCTCTAGCCCAGTACTTGCATGGCCGATTAAAGTCGAGGAGAAACCCTAAAACATGCTAAACAATGCCATGCCGGCCACCTTTGGCACCCCTCTCCCTGGCCTCTCCCTCGTCGTTTCTCCATGTCTGCGAGCATCTCTGATACATAAGGATCACGCCCGTACCACTGGATCGATCGCCATTGCACGGCATCGCCCGAACGCCCGCGTCCAAAACGTGCCAGGACGTGCCAGCCGGCGTGGTGATCACGCCCTGGACGCGCAAGGACGCCACGCACTCGACCGCTACCGTCCCCGCCCTGCATCCCTATCACCGCGTCGAGCATCGCCTCTGCACCCTCTACAAGCTAGACGAACGCCCGTGCCTGCCCTGCATCGTCGCCGTCGCCATAGACCAAAATGATGCCGCGCGCCCAGTGATAGACATTGCCAGCGCTCGAGCTCTCCCATCACCCTTTCCTCTGTCTCGATACAGGTTGAGCATCTCCAGTACACCGGCTAGCCATAGCCGTCCTTCGCTTGCCCTTTCGCTCGCTGGAAACGCCACGCCATGGCCGCGCCCTTGCAGCACCCCGCGGCACCCCTCGCCACTATAAATAGAGGCCCTCCCGGCAAGCTCTCCTCACACCACTCGACTCCCCTCTCACCACTGATCTTCCTCACCACCATAGCTTGATCGATTGCCGCCGGAGGAGAAGCAATTTCAAGATCGGAGCCGCCGGGGGACGCAGCTCACCGTCGACGATTGGCGCCACCCCAAGCGCTGCCGCTGCTCCCAAGCTCTTCCCCATCTACTACACCTTCACCGCGCATACTGCCTGAGTCCTGCATCGGCCTGGTAGGCTCTCCGACCCCCTACTGCCGCCGTGACCTCGTCGGAATCCCGCCGGGGACGACGACGCTCCCCCGCCGTTGATCCTCTTTCTAATCCTACGGTCGAGATAGAAAATACCGGTTCGGCGTTTAAATAGGCACCGACAGGTGGCCCCCACCCTGTCAGCGCGGCCCGAGCGCGCCAGCCGCGTGTTGGGCTGCGAAGTGCTGCCGAAATTCGTTTCGGCCCAATAACTTTTCCCGCCTAGCCCACAATTTCAAATCTGTGTTTATTCTTTATTCAAATTTTGCTCTGCTGAATGTTTAGTAAAATTTGAATAGTTTGAATTCTACCAAACCAAATTTAGCAAACTTTAAACCGTTGGAAAGCCCATGAATTTATCTATCCAAGCCACTGGCCCCATCTCCAATTTCATTGTAGATTTAATTTGACAAAAAAGACAAGACAGAGACTTTTGCACTTTCAAACTTTATTTAAAATTCAACCAGAATAGATTTTGAAGTGATTCCAATTCTAATAAATCACAAATGATGTCCTCTAATTGATTATGCAATAACATAGCCCTGTTGTTGGTATGATCATGGACTAGATCAAATAAAAGGGCTATGTAGTCATTTCTAGAGCATTTTGTAGTGGAATTCAAACTCAACCCCAATATGAGAATTACCTCTCATTCAAATTTTGATCCTAAGTACTAATAACCAGGGGAAATGACTTAGGCTAATGAACCCTTGAGAATTATTACTTAGAGATTTTAATTCATTTAAATGTTAAGTTTTAAAACTATGTGAAGTATAGCACTTCAATTAAATTGAACTCACATATAATAGATATGAAATGTTGACTTTGGGTCAACCTATATTTCATACCTTATTATTATATGAAGAGATTAAATCTTAAGAAGAGGTAATGAAAAGAAATAAATTCTTTTAAAGACTTACTTACCAAATATAAGAAATAGGAATAATGAGAGGAAATTATTTTTCTTTCTAATAAAGACAAACCCAATAATCCACCATGCCATGTTTGATTGATGATAGGACTAGTGTGTGAACTATTTTGAGTGCCTCTAGTTTAGCATGTGAGTTTGGTTTAGTATTTATACCTCGTATTCGTATATAGACGCTAGTAACGAGGAATACCAAGAAGAGGAAGGCTACTCTCAGGAAGAAGAAGAGAACTTCGATAACTACCCAGCTCAAGGCAAGCTAACCCTTGCTAAACACAAGTGCTTAGCTCTACAAGAGCAAAGGCACCATCACACTTTACTTTTATGTATTACCTATCCCATGTTTTTACTTACTTTTGCTTTTGCTTATTTATTTCAAAGTACTTTTGAATTATGATTCACTTGTCTAGAATAGAACAAGAGCATCAAAGTTAGCCTAAGCAAATAAAGCTAGATAGCACCCCCTCATGACTAGTTGCTATTGCTAAGAACTAAAATTGACTACTCTAGATGGGAACATTTGTGTTTTGAACTGAAGTGAAAGATTTTTGAAGGTGAATATGACCAAGAGAAGATGGTGAATTTTGATAAAACTGATAGTTGAGTTCGAATGCGATACCCTTCCAATTATACAAGTACCCCCACAATACCTGATTATGGGTAGGGCTTAACTAGAAACTTGGTATTTTAGTATGGGTTCCCTCTTAACAAACATCATAGGGGTTACGCTGCGGCTGCCTCCGTACCTATGAATTGATGTTGAAATGAGGTGAATGTACGGCCCAAGCCCTGTGCAGTTCCCGGGTTAACTGCGGTTTCCACCGGGAGGCCAAGCTCATGGGGAGAGGTGCTCATACTAGCATATCTAAGTGAAAGGTTTCGATTGATGATCCGCGTACTGTGTTACGATGATTCGGGGTTATCCTCGACGGATGAAATCAAAAGTTGTGGCACAAGAGTACAACCTCTGCAGAGTGTTAAACCTATTCGAATAGCCGTGTCCACGGTTACGGACGATTGGAAAGGCCATACTATCTCCGTTATCATTAAAATGTTTTGATTCTGGAAATGAATGGTGGTTTGAAAGGTGACATTATGGTGATCCATAATGAGTCGTGGGAATGACACTAATGTTCCCACTTGAGTTAGTCTAGCACATGAATTAGGCTTTTACCAAAGATTTATGAACTAAAACTTGGCTTTATGCAAATAAACCTAGAGCTTAGCATCCCCTTGCACTTAATGAGTATTTATCTTAGAGTTAGTTTGCGAGTACTTTAAAAAGTACTCATGGCTTTGCCCTGGCTATTCAAATGCCAGACTATGAAGGAGAGCACCAGTATCAGGATGACGGACAACAGGACGTCTACGATAACTAGGATCGTCTTCTAACGTCAAGCGTTGCCTGTGGAATAGATCGTACACTACTACTTCGCTTCCGCTACTATTTGTGATGTTGAACAATATATTCGTGTAATATTGGATCATGTGATCTATGGTTGTAAGACAATATGTGTTGTAATAAATGATGACTCTATGCTACTTACTGTTATGTCTCGCAAAAACATTATTCCTGGGATTGCGATGTACGGCATAATAGGCATCTGGACTTACAAATCCGGGTGTGGCACCAAGCCTCCTCGGGATTTCCTCTCTACTTTGAGGGGGCCTGCCTTGTTGGCGAAGCCGGTGAGAGCATCATTGAGAAGGGCCCTGATGTGGGTGTAGTCTTTCTTGCGGTCCCTACCCGAGTCGAGATAGACTGCATGCGAGTGTTGCGGGTGCACGACGATGAGGGTGCAGAACTTGTCTCTGCGGAAAACACACGGATTAACCTTTGGAAATGCAAATGAAGATATACGATAGAATGGTGATGGGGGACTAGCGAGTGATTACTTACTCGGGGAAGTAAGGGATGAGAATGGCGCCCTTCTTAATGTTCGCCAGCATGAAATCCTCGACCTGCTGGGTGGCAATCGCGCGATCCCCAGCGTTGCAGATGATGCTCTCCCGCATATAGAAGGGGTCCATTATCGCGATGGTCGGCGTCCCCTCCTTAACAATCTGGGAAGACAAGCTAAGAGCAACTAGGCGAACCACACTAAAGTGGAGCGCTTGCATGCGATAGATGCTGAAGATGTCGTTGAACCGGATGAAGCACAAATCCGCGGGGTACTTCTCGACGAAGTTCATGCCAGTTGGCACCTTCGCCACGAAGAGAGGGTAACCAGGATCTTTTGATTTGAGAAGAAGGTTCTCCACATGCAAGACAGTCTCATGCAAGCTCCTCATATCCGGGGTGAGTTTCTTCACGACATGCTCCGGCAGCATCGGTTGACCCAAGTGATGCAGAGGTCGCCAATTGTTTGGCAACTTGTCAAGGAGTGGGACCTTGTCCTTGGATTTGGCCGCCGCCTTGTCTTGGGCGTCCTTCTTATTTTGCCTCTTCCTCTTCTTGGGTTGTACTGATGGACCCTCCATCGCCGTAGTGGCCGTAGCACGGAGTGTGTTTGGGCTCAACATATTTTTGACGGCGGCGGTGGCGACCTCCTCAGGATTTTCCTCCTCAGCCGTTTGTTGAGAATCGAACAGCTTCTTGGAGCACACATATTTCAAGCCCGGCGCATCCTCTTGGACAACTTGTGAAGACGTAGGAATATCCCATTGGAAGTTGTCACGTTCGTATTCCTCGGCCTCTGGCGCAGCTGGCTGTTGTGGTGGGGCGCTGACCTGCGGCGCACCTGGCCGTTCGGTGGGGCGATGACCACGGGCGCCGCTGGCTGTCGTGGAGGGACGCTGACATGTGGCGCCGCAAGGTGCTTGTCTTTGCTTGCCGTCGACCCCGAGTAGGTGTTGATCCGAATTAGGGTCTTCGGCCATAGCAGTACCCAACCCTTCAGTGAGGCCAGATTCAACGGGCTATCGTCATCGGCACCATGCGGTTGATTAGGAGGAAACAAATCCTCATAGCCCGGTAACGCCCGATCCACTTCAACCCGGTAAACGTCATCCGCCATATCTCGTGTGTGCCACTTCTTATCCAGGGGCCGAAGGATGGACCCCCTCGCGACGTCTTTGAGTTCGTCATTTACTCTCATCAGGAAGGTGCATGGCGTTGAGAGCGCCTGCGAGAACATGTGTATGGCGTTAGAGAGAGGGCAAGCATGACGAAACTAATATATTAACTTGATGTACACATTAGTTAATTACCGTGAGGGCGTTGAGCTCGGCTAATGTCGACGGGCCAGCACATGCGGCGGCGGGCGTGCAAGTGACGGAGGGGCTGCTACCCGGCATGGACGGTGAATCCCTAGCACCAGCGACATTGCCGGCGGCCGGAGGAGTCTCCATTATAGCATTGTCATTGCCGGCGGACGGCGGCACCATCGAGTTGCTGCCGTTGAAGCTAACCACTTGCATTTTCGGGGGGGGCCTTGTTTGCCACCCTCATACCACGCTTGTAGAGCGTTGAAATCTTCTTGGACTCCAGCGGCGACTTCAGCTTTGACTTCAGGTACGAGTGTAGCTTTGAGTTGCGGTACCAGTTGCGGTACCAAACCAGCTTGGACTTGGGCTAGGATTGACTCCCTCATTTCCTCCGCCTCCCGCTGCTTCCTCTCATTACGCGCATTTTTATCGGCCGCAGACGACAAGCCATAGTGACCATGCTTGTAGCCTGTACCGGCGCCAGCCACACGGCCTCTATGCGGCCTTCTCGTCGGTGAATGCTCATTAACGATGTTTAGCGCCCGTACGAGAGGCTTGTCCTGTGCTACCACCCTGCCCGTCGACGCTCGGGGACGAGGAGCCTTCGTCACCTTGAGAAAGTCTTTGTCTTTCTTCTTCCTGCGGAAGAAACGCGAACCATTTAGAAATGTTGCTACTATTATATGAACGATACTTGATCTAATTAAACCGGTAAATTGCTTACCAGTTTTTTCTCCAACGCCAGGACCTTCTGGTCGTTCGTGAACCAAATTATGTCGGTTACGACCTTCGGGTCCGTGACAAGTTCCCCGGTTAGTTTCTTCTTATGGTACCGGGACCCGATGAATCTACTTTCAAGCGGGTCGTTGTACTTGAGCCAGGGGTTCTCAATGCCGGCATTTACATACGCCTCGTCCTCCTTCGCCCAATAGGGCTCCTTTCCCTCGTACCCACGGCTCCCAAGGTTGTGGTTGCCGATGTTAAGCTCCCGCATTTCCTTCCCCCACAACTTGCGATTCTTGGTTGCTTGTAGCTCTTCATTGGCCACAAAAGCATCAAAGTCCGCCTGGGTGACATGCGGAAAGGCGGAGTGGACCTCTTCGAAACCTTTGCCCTCAGCAATCAGCTTCCGCACCATGTACTTATAGCTGCTGAGGTGTTTGGTGAACTTCAGGAGGGCTTGTGAGTTCACAATGTTGTTGGTTTGATGACTGGAGGCGTAGTCGCCTAGGAACTTGTATCGTGCGTGCAACCTCGCAATGAGCTGGGCTCGCAAAGGCGCTTTGCTCTCAGCTCGGAGGTCCGTCTCGTTGAGATTGACGACCTCTCGGAGGATACATGCCAGTTGGTTGCCGTACCCCTTGGCAACATCCTTAGGCTCCACCGGCAAACCACTGGCGGGGTCCACCTCTTTGACTGTGTCTCTGCCGGTGCCGACCGTGTTTTGGTGCCTTGCCTTCCGCGGCCTCTTGGCTCCACTTGTCCCGGTGCCACTACTCCCGGCGGCGCCGCTAGGATCGTCGCCGCTTGTCTCGCCGCCACCCCCAGCGGCGCCGGTTGCCTCATCGCCGCTAGGCTCGTAGGTACTACCCCCGGCGGCGGCGCTTGCCTCGTTGCCGCTCGGCTCGTCGGCACTACCCCCAGCGGCATCCTCCATCTCATGGTCCTCGTCGCCGCCAACACCAGCGGCCTCGGCATCCTCCTCCGTCCTAAAGAAGTGCCTATTGTAGTGCTCCTCTAACTCTTCTTGAGACGACATGGTGGCTTGCACTAATAGAAGATGAAAAAGAGTTAGAATTCACGGAAAAATTCGGCATGACCTTTGCTAAAAATTGGTCATGCCGAGTGCTAGAATTGCCGGAACGGAAATGAATCGACATTCCGGCACTCAATAGCAACTCAATCCCTGTACAACAATGCAAGCATCTTCACAACACATGTAAATATTTACAGACATGTAAATGTGTAACAGACATCAACTAAGCAATATTTACTAAATCTGAACATGTACACAATATCTTCATTTTCATTTCTTTTCCAACCAGCAGCAAGAGAGCAGCAGCTTCATTTTCATTTTTACAGAATTTACAGATTATATATCTTGGCATTTACAGAATTTGTATAGAATTTACAGAATTGGAACTGCCGAGCAGATAACAAAAAGGCCCACATGACCTACTGCTTCTTTACCTACTGCAGAGAAATTTGCAACAGCACCATAGACATATTCAGATATAAAGCAGAAAGGCCCACATGAGTTGCACACCCTTATACAAGCACATCCCACAAAGCAGCATTTTTTCGTCGAATGAGACAGTTTGGGACTACAATTACTTGGGCACTGATTCTATACCAATTAAAATTACAAGTTACAAGCAATGTGAGGAAGATAAATGATCTCATGTGACAAGAGTTGTAGGGCAGAGGGTTTTCTTGCTCTTTCATTTATTATAAGCAGCAACAACAAAAAATAAATTGCTAACAATTATTAAAGGCATCTCTCTGCAAAACCAAGCACTAATGGAGCAGGGTGTGTATGAAGCAAATGCATAGCAGCAGCATAACAGCAAATTCCACAGCAACTTTAAATGAACCAAAGAATGAACATAGCAGCATAATAGCATCTTATTGATGAACATAGCAGCATAATAGCAAATTCCACAGCAGCATTTCATTCTGTTTTCATTTTCATTTTCATTTTGTTTTAAATGAACCAGAGAATGAACATAGCACTTGTTCTTCTTAAATTAAGTAAACCAGTAGCTAAACCAGTAGTAGCATTTGCTACTGCCAACTAGTGTTCATTTCATTTAAATGAACCATGTACTGCTAGCAAATTTTATTAACTAAACCTACTAAATTATTTTAACCAGAGAACCATCATATTATTATGAACATACCTAAGAAACATGAACCTAGCTAGCTACTTCATTTGCATTTCATCTAAACCAACTAAACCAACATATATAAAGTTCATTTTCAACTTGATTGCAGTAGCATAAGCATGAGCATTATATATATATATGGTAGTAGCATAAGCATTGCATCTTGCATTTCATTTTAAAATTGGTTTAGTTTCAAACCAGAGAGCTTAATTGTTACTTTAATTTATATGAATTGGCAGTAGCATAACCAAAAAACCCTACTGCCTAGCTACCTAGGTACTGCAAGCATTTTTATTTTCATTTTCACATTTAAAAGAATGAATTGAACCAGAAGAAGTCACAGGGCATCTAGCAAAACCATTTTCATTTTCATTTAATGAAGAACTAACATACTGCTTAGTGTCTAGTTTTTATTTTCATCATAAACCATAGCATAAAAACACCCTACTACTATAGCTACTCCTAAACTAAATGAACCAGAGAACCATGTACATCATTTTTATTTTGTTTTAAATGAAACATAGAATGAATTGAACCCTAAAGTGTTCATTTCATCATTTTTTAAATGAACCAGAGAGCATTATTGCTATATCAACCAGCCAACATCTAGAGAATTTATAGAATTTAAATGAACCAGAGAGCATTGTCATAGAAGGCACTACATTTATAGAATTTCAGGCAGCCAACATCTTGCTATATGGTTCATTTAAAAATTACTATATTTTCATTTGCATTGAACAGCTACAAAATCATATAACCAGTGATAGGGAGCAATTCAGAGATATAAAATAGCATCACTGGATATGTAGCACAAATACACATCTATCAAGCCTGGCATAATCAGAATGATTCAAAGTAATCAATAAGTCACCAACAAGGCACCTAGCCACAACAAGCTATCAATTAAGCCCCATTAGGTAAATTTGCATTAGGCACCTAGTCACTGGATATGTAGTACAAATTTTCAGAGAGCTACTACAAGGACTAAACCATGCTTCCATCCCCTGCCCTCAATCAGATGAAACAACTCTATTACAAGTTAGAATAAATAACTTAGCATAAATAAGATTATTCCAAATCTGCTGCAATGTTTTTCTTTCAAATAAGGTTATTCATAAATGTTATTTTCATTTCATGTAGAAACTAAACCTAAGCATCTGCAAGCCCTTCACTTATTTAAAATGTCAGCCATTCTATTCTTCTATCCTAGCAGTAGGTGCATCATTAGTTGAATTGGTTCACAGAGAAAGAAGCTTTGGTTCACAGAATTTGGCCAACTCTAGCAGTATCCGCAACATGAATTTAGTTTTTAGAGAGCAATCCTAACCCTAACTAGCATCTAGCATGAACCCTAACCCAAACTAGTAGTAGGTAATTCCCTACCGAGGAGGGAAGGGGAGAGGGAAGGGGAGAGGGAAGGGGAGAGGGGAGTAGGTAATTCCCTACCGGCGCGTGGCTCCTTTTTCTCCAACGGCGGCGCCGACGACCCCTGCTACGCGCGCGGGTCCAACTCCTTCTCCAACGGGTCTTCCGCGGCGGTGTACGGGGTAGGTGGTTGGGGCTGGTGGAGGGATGGTGGAGGATGGTGGCGGGGCAGAACGGCGGCACTCGAGAGGGTGGAGGACGGTGGTGGCAGAAGCTCCGGCCGACGGTGCTCGAGAGGGGGGGATCAGGGGGGATTGAGATGTGTGGCTGGGGAGAAGAAGAGGGAAAACGGTTAAGTCCGAGTTACACCTGTGCTAAGGTTATTGCCGGCGCACCAGGTTCCTGGTTCACCAGGTTTCAAGATAAGAACAAAGCAATATACATGAGTTATGTAAAAACAAAAAATATGAGTTATACATACACAAAATATTGACCAACACAATATTAATTAGTCATACATAAAATATTGGCCATGACCATATGAGTAGTTATGAATTACACAAAATATGAGTTATAGATTGCAAATAAAATTTTACATCATCGATTGAGAAGAGTGTTTCACTTTCTTCTTGCTTTTCTTGCTCGTCGTTGAATAATTTAGCCCCGTGTCGTGACTTCTTCTTTTGAAGGGTCGACCTGACCTCGGTAGCGTGGTCCTGCTTCTTCTTGTGGTGTATGTTGTGTCTTCGTCCTCGGATTCTTCCATCATTGGGTCTCCGACTTGTCCTTCGAAGTCTTCCTCGTTGGCGACTCCATCCATTCCGACGATGGTCCTCTTGCCTCTCCTCACGATAACACGGCTAGGCCTGGATGGGTCGGTTATGAAGAAGCATTGGTGCACGTGTTCTGCCAGTACCCATGGCTCATTCTGCGCGGTGGCGTTCGTGGACTTTGATTTGTTGGCTTCGGGTAGAAACATGGTGGTGAAATACCGGTCTTCTTTTCTGACGCTCTTAGCCCATCTGATACGGAACATCGGCACTTTCTCCCCAGCGTAGTTAAGCTCCCAGATTTCCTCGATTCTTCCGTAGTATCTAGTCTTTACGTCACCCGTCCAGGAATCCATCGTTACCCCCGAGTTACGTAAACACTTTGTTCTTGTCTTTTTCTTCCGTGTAGAATGTGTACCCGTTGATATCGTACGCTTGGTAAGTCATGATGTTGGGCGCGGGGCCATGTGACAAGGCCAATACTAGTTTATCCTTGTCAGAATCCATTGGTGGGGGATTAGCATCAATGTGGTCTTTGAACCAGCGCACGAAAGAGGAGTTGTGCTCTCTGTATATTTCTGCTTCCGTCATCATCGGCTTGCCACTGTTCTCTATCATGGTTTTGTGCTCTTTCAACCAAGGATCGATCAAGTCAATGTGTTGTAGCGCTACTAAGTTGGCCCTGTCAAAGTCGGAAGCCCGACCCGGACATGTGCACGTGCAGTTCCTTCCTTCCATTTTTGTGGCCTACTCCCTCGAACCTGCGGACGTGCTTGTTTTGAGGCAAACCAACAGGTCCTCGATGTCTAGATAATTCGTGCGTAAAGAGATGCACTCTTCGGTGAGCCAGCCCTGGACGATGCTTCCATCCGGATGTGACCTGTTACGAACGTATCCTTTAATGACCCCATTCATTCTTTCAAACGGCATCATGTTGTGTAAGAATGCCGGCCCTAGACTGACGATATCATCCATGATATGGATCAACAGATGGACCATCACGTCAAAGAATGCAAAGTGGAAGTACATCTCCATCTCACATAGGATCACCACGATCTCTTCCCCGGAGCCTTGCGAGTTTCTTCACGCTTATCGACTTCCGAGTTATGACGTCGAAGAAGTTACAGAGCCCGATCAGCGTTGCACGGATATGGTCATCCATTATACCTCGGATTGCAACCGGAAGAATCTGCGTCATCATCACGTGACAGTCATGAGACTTCATGCCGCTGAAGTTTCGTTTCTTGGGGTCCATGTATCCGCTTATTAGCCCGGAGTAACCGAAGGGCACTCGACTCCTAGAAGGCAATTGAAAAATTGATCGACCTCGGCCGGACTAAAAGTGAAGCAGGAGGGGGACAAGAATAGTCTGGCTGCTTAATCCTTTTGCGCTTCGACCGCCGTCCGGCTCCTCCTCCGATCGTCCCTCTTGGGCCGGCGGGATCTGAAGCTCTTCACGATGCCCAAAACTTTCAGGTCGTGTCTTGCTTTCGGCCCATCTTTGGTCCGGTCCGGCATGTTGAGAAGAGTGCCAAGCAAGCTCTCGCACACGTTCTTTGTAATATGCATGACATCAAGGCAAAGTGAGGTGTATCGAGAATTTTCCAAGACGGCAAGTCCCAAAACACGGACCTCCTTTTCCATACACAAATGAGCGGCGTCGTTTCCTTTTTCTTCTTCTTCTCTCCAGTCTTTTGACGAATCTTTCCCGGCGCAGGGCACTCATTCCAACCTTTCAGTAATGTATCGATCTCTTCGCCGCTCTTCTTACGTGGAGGTCCTCGGGGTTCATTTGTACCATCGAACAGATCTCCACGCTTTCTCCACGGGTCAGTCTTCTGTAGCCACCTTCGATGCCCCATGAAAACTGTTTTCGAAGAGCCGGGATCCTTACCAAGCTGCAAAAACATCGTCTCTTCCATGCACTGACACATGCCTTGTGTCCATGGCACACCCGGCACGAAATGTAACCGTATCCGAGGTAGTCCCGCACCGTCGTGATCAACGCGGCTCTCAAAGGGAAATATTCTTCTGACGGCGTCCCATGTATCTACCCCTTCCTCCGCCCACAACGTTTCAAGATCCTCCTTTAATAGTTCGAGATACATGTTGATATCGTTTCCTGGCTGTGTCGGCCCTTGAATTAGCATACTCATCTGTATGTACTTCCTCTTCATGCACAGCCAGGGCGGGAGGTTGTAGATCCATACAAACACGGGCCATGTGCTATGTGTGCTGCTCTGGTTTCCGAACGGATTGAATCCGTCCGTGCTCGCACCCAACCAGATGTTTCTGGGATATGCCCCAAAACTTCCGAATTCATTGTCTAATGCTTTCCACTGGCTTGCATCCGAAGGGTGCGTCAGCACTGGGTGCTCAATCCGCTCTTTATCATTCAACACTGACTCCTTTCTTTCTGCGTGCCAGCGCATGAGCTTTGCTTCCTTGCCATCCGCGTAGAACCGTTGAAGCCGGGGGGCGAGCGGGAAGTACCACACAACTTTCCGAGGAGCTTTCTTCTTCCCTTTCTTGTACCGTTCAGCTTCACACACAGGACATTTGGTCTTGTCCATGTGCTCCTTGCGATACATGATACAGTCGTTGATGCAGGCGTGATACTTTTCGTGGGGTAAGTCGAGAGGGCACGTGATTCTCTTGGCCTCGGCTAGACTACCAGGACACGTGTTCCCGGCAGGAAGGAGATCTTTCACGTATTCCAGGATGTCGTCGACGCTTGTGTCCGTCCATCCGTGTTTCGCCTTCATCTGCAGCACATCGAGAGCTACTCTCAAGCGAGACTCCCCCAACCCGCGACCTGAGTCGTACAACGGAGTATTCGAGTCTATCTCGAGTTGCTCAAGCTTTGATTTCCGCTTGGCGCCTTTCGTCTTTTCGAGAAGCAGATCTTGAAGATGAGGGTCCCGCACGACTGAAGCTAGCGGCACCTCTTCATCGTCGTCAAGGTTATTGTCGTCGTCAAGGTTATCGTCCTGTGCGACAAGCTCTTCATCGTCATCAATATCATGATGCCCTCCTTCTTGCCGGCCATTATTACCACCTGCTGCCGTCGCCCCATTGACCTCCGCGCCATCATCACTCATCCATTGAGTGTGTCCATGCATGAAACCATTAGTGAGCAGGTGCCCCTGCAATTTGCCTGAATACGGGTCAAACCATTTCCCTCGTTTGCATCTCCGGCACGGACACAATACCTCCGTGCGGTTATTTTCATACATGTCGATGATCGCGTGTTTCAGATATCTCATCACGATGCTTTCACTCATCTCGATAACCATTATCGCCTGCATGGTAAGATTACATAATTGATTAGAACCATGCATCCGTCGGTAGTTTTCACGGAAAATTTCGGCATGACCTTCCTACACGGTAGGACATAGGAGCGCCAGAAATGTGCCGAAACGGAAACTTAAAGAATCAACATTTCGGCGCAACATTGGCAACTCATTTTCAACGCCAACACACACAAGCACAAGCACAAACACAACATATATATATATATGCCACACACGAGCTTTGCTTCAAATTAATGTCCAATATACGTTGATTTCATTCCTCAATTTGTTCATTAATCATATATTGGTTTGATATACTCGTCAACAAGGTCGAGACGTCGCGCCGCTACCACGGCGTATGGAAGCCGACTTTCTAGATCTAGATCTAGATTGAGCGGTCAATGCGGGATAGTAGATCTAGATCTACATAGGGGGATGTGGGAGATGCATGTAGGAAGGGAAGATTTGGTAAAAAAAAATGATTTTGTTTGGTCAAATTGGCTAAATTTGGGATAGAAATGGGCAAAAAATAGGTGGGTTGGGAGAAGGGTCGGGTTGTGTGGAGGAGTGTGGAGTGGTAGTAGTGGGGGTGGTTGTTGAGCGTAAATAATCGCCAGGTATCGCCGGCGCACCAGGGCATGGGTGCGCCGGCAAAGACATAGCCCTTTCGGCTATATCACCCCGGGCCAGGCCCAAGAATCATTGCGGCGCACCGGCCAGGGTGCGCCGGCAATAGCAAATTTTCCACCGGCGCACCACTGGGCCGGTGCGCCGGCAATGATTCTTGGGCCTGGCCCGAATCGGCCGGGGCCATGCCAGGAAATAGCGCCGGCGAGCCTGCTCCTCTGGTGCGCCGGCAGAAGGCCCGCATCCCCGGCGCGGCTGAGAAGAGGTGCGCCGGCAACACTTGTCACCGGCGCACGTCCTTGGTGGTGCGCCGGTACCTACTGCCTCCAACTATAGCCTTTTTCCTAGTAGTGGGACATACCCAGAGGTGCGGCGGAGGACTTCTAAATCCGTCGGCATGGTCATCGTCACGTCGCCTCCGATGCTACCGGACAGCATCATCCCCGCCCCATCTCCGTTAGATAGCAGCAGACTGATGTATCCACCGAACGGAGAGATGGGGTCATCGGAGACGGTCGCCCACATTGCGGGCACGCCATCTCCTCCGCCCGCGCCGCCTACGCCGTCGTCTACGCCGTCGCCGTCGCCTGCGCCGCCGCCTTTGTCCACAGGATGCATCGTCGCTCGATGGTTCTGGTCGCCTGGGCTAGCTCCTTTTTCTTTCTTTTTTTCATTCGGGTAGAGTCTATGGCTGGGCGGGCGGATGTGAAGAGGCATGGGCAGCTGAGCGCTATAGCTGGGCCGATTGGCCACGCTGGATGCCACGCCAGCAAAACTATGGGGCAGCCCGTCAAACAACCAGTTAAGCTAGTGATTTGGGCTAGGTGCAACAAATTAGGCAACAAACTGGGTTGCCTGCAAAAATGATATTGTTTATGTGTTTTGTGCAATAGAAGCCACAAAGTATGGTGCTAGCTGCAATTTTCTCCTCTCCATTACACTGGCAGGTGGGCCTCACTCATCTTTCCCCAATCTTCCTCCTCCCTCGCCTCAAATCCTCAATCTCTCTCACACGGATTGTGAGCATGCCGAGCACCCAACGCCTCTTCCGATTCGACACACCAGAATACACCAGCAGCCAACGGAAGCTTTCCAGCCCATCCGCTCGTAGTCTCTAGCCTCAGACGCATTAGCTCGGTGGAGGTGGGAGGGCCCACCATGGCTGAACCACGGAGGTCCATGGGGGCGTCCTCGTGGCTTCCCGGATCGAAAGACCCCCAACACCGAGCAGGCTGCAAGGCTGGCCGAAGATCTCGTCGGGGCCAGCGGCCGTGCCGCGCGTCATGAACCATCTCAACAAGGAGCAGAGGAATCGGTCCGGGGCCTCCGTGCGTGAAGGCTGCGGCTGCGCTAGGAGAAGCGTAACGAATCGTTTTTTCCACTTACCGGTGGCAGACATTGTAATTTCGATAGAAAACAGGGGTAAGAAAAAACGGACCAACAAAAAACTCTTTTGCTTTTATTATTACTAGGACAATGCCCGCGCCTTGCTGCGGAAGAGCAAAATACGTGAACTTTAAAATTAAAAATTGTTCTAACAACATAGCAAAGTATTGCTTGAATAAAAAAATTTATAAGATAAGTGCAGAAAAATAATAAAAAATGTATAGATATACCTGCAGATATAAGTCGGATCCGTGAGATGGATCAGGAACAATGTTCATTACCTTTGTGGGAACTCCAATCATAATGATAAAAATATTGTCCTATAGTAGTCATCACAAATGATTGATGTGCTAGAAAAACTATGTTAAGCAAAACTGACGTCAGAGAAGAAAAAAAATTATTGGGTGGTAGTACCTGGCAACTGAACTATTAACTGAAAATCTAGCTAGCATGAGTGACTTTACCCATGAGGTGTTTATTTGGTTCTCTATCAAGCACTTAGCAGTTAGCACCAGCCTGATCTGTTGATCCTATTCAATCACAAAATACATATGAACCCATATTCCAGTGCCTAGCAAAACCTGATGAAAATCTATTGATTAGAGAAAATTTGCTGAGATGCAGTATCAAAAATATGGTACAACAACTTCGAAATTCAGAATCAAAACTGTAGCATTTTCATCCACATCTAAATGCGCACACAGAGGGAAGAAAAAATAGGCAGTGCCATTCCCGGCCGGGAAGGATAGGGCTCTAGGCAGAAAAATTCTTGTAGTAGTACATCAGGAGAGAAGTAATATTGTATATTACTAATCTTCACACCAAAAGTCGCTGCATCTGCAACCTGCAAAAGAGCAGCAACATGGCGCATCATCTCCTCCCATAACTCTCCTATCAGAATGATCAGGAGGAGGCCAAAATCGTTGGCATCTCCCCATCAATGAGCGCCCGGCTGCAATTTTGGGCAATTTTCAGTAGCACGCGAACCCAATGGAATTCCTTCCAATTTCTCTCCCATTCGCTTTCCCCTTCTTCCTTGTTCACACTCACGCAAGTAGGAGATGAACAACCGCATCTGCTCATGCCAATCATCCTCGCATCAATGATAGGAACGAGCGCGCTGGTGCAGCAACAAAAGGACGGGGACGAATTCGCGTATCTGCTCCTAATTTGTCCGATTTGTGGTGTGGTCTCAGAGTCCATCTGCTTGACTGCTTCTTGAGTTATGTCGTCTAGAGCCCGCAGCCCCGCCATGGCCACCTGACGAGATCGTTCTAGTTGGATTTTGGCCGCCATGGCCGCGACCCCGAGCCGCCGCCGGCCATGGACTTTCTTTTCGAGTTTGTAGCGCCCATCATGGTCCGCGATCTTGACATCTCGCGTGGCATCCGACGAACTTGTTTGTGTTGTTCCATCCGGATCCAGCGGGATCCAGTGGCGCTCCATGTTTTTGCTGTAGCGACAAATCCAGTAACCTCTCCTCTGAACAAATCGAGGCGCGGCGGGTGTATGAGATCGAAGCCTGGCGCGCGTCGGGTGTATGAGATCGAAGCCTGGCGAAGACTGCCCACCACCTCGTCGATTTTGCTTCCGTCCGTCGTGGTCGCTAGGAATCGTTGCTCGATTTCGATTTCGATTTCAATCGATCTGAGAAAGCAATTGGAAGTCGATGCTCCCGTATTTAAAGAACTCGATAGGAAATTGGAGGCGTGCCTGGTTTGGTCTCTCCTGGCGTCTCGTGGGTGGACTCAAGCGACCCGCCAGGGAGAGCTGCGCGCGTGAGCTACGGTGGAAATACAATAAAGGGAAAATATACACGGAAGCGCCGCACGCGTCTCTTTCCGTGCGACGGCGCGCGGAGATTCGCGAAAGAAAAAAACGTGCGCCTCCTTAAGGGCGATGTGTCTTATCTCTTATCTTGTCCCAACTAGTACTATTTCCCACCACACATAACCTCTCCCTGAAATTCAGGAGAGCGACGCCCGCCACGGTGAGAGCGAGAGGCAGCGCCGGTCGCTACCGCATGGACGCGTCCGCCGTCGACGTGCGCGGCGAGGGAGGAGGAGGCGTCGGTCGTTGGGCCACCGCGGAGGCATCCGTTACCGAGCAGCTTCGGGGAGGCTGCCGCCGGCGGCGGCGAGCAAGCGTCGAGGGAGGCTGCTGCACACAACTAGATGGAGGCGTGTGTGTGATGCTGAGATGGCAGCGCCGCCGTCGCCTGTGGGGGTGCCGCGGGAGCAGCACCGCCGTCACCGGTTGGGGTGCCGCGATGCCGTGGGGAGGCGCGTGCCAACGAGAACGGAGCACATCGAGCCACGATCGTGAGTTGTCATGTACAGTACCTTGCGTTTGTTTAGTCGGGGAGTTTCTCATGGATGTCAACAGGAGCTTCGCTGAGACAAGAGTTTCGTCAGCCGGTCTGGACTGAATGCATTATGTGATCAAATTAATATGGCGATTAGATGGTTTGAATCTGGCAGTTAAATGGTTTGAGCCTGTCAATCAGGCTTTATTAATTTAGAATTAGTAATTTGTCAACTATAGAACCATGGCAATTATGAAGAATTATGCCTGATAAGTAGGCGTAATTAGTCTGGAGACCAGTAACTAATAAACTGGCGATTGAACTTTGCAATTAGTATGCATTACTAATCTTGTAATTAGTACAGTATTATTCTGGCAACTATGCCTAATTAATCGGGAAACTATATGGGAAGAGAGAGAAAGTGTACTTCACATCGAGTTTTATTTTTCTGGAGTCATGCAATGGACATGCAGCAATGGAAATCCTGAAAAAAGATCAGGGACGACATGGACTATAGCTCATGCTTTTAAGCAGTGTTTTTATGGAGTAGAAGACAACCTTGTGCTGCTGTGTGTGGCAGCATGTCATAGATAATGGCAATTGCTCTAAAAAAATCTGGTAGGCGTTCAAATTTAAAATGATATTTAGAAAAAATCTGGAAATTGCTCCCAAAAAATCAGGTAGCTATATTAAATTAACCTGATAGCTGCATTAAAAATCTAATAATCGGTTCTGAATTTTTGGTCAAAAGGGTACTCGTGTTTCTCGCAGGACTTTACGTAGCGTCCATGTCGTTAAAACGATATTTTTTTTTGTCTCTGCAACAACTGCATCTTACATGATTGCTAAGCATGTGATGATGTTCAATGAAGTCCAAGGCAGCTTTTTGTACGTGCTTACACAAGCTTTACACCGGCCTAGCTAGGACAGCGATGTACAGTAGCAATATTTTTTACACGCGGAGCCTGGTGGTGCGCGTCTCCACTTGCGTGAGGTGTCGAGTCAGCGGATCGGACGACTTTGCAGCAAAATCCCAGAGGCTAGCAGCCCGCCAGCTGCCGCCGCACGGCACGCAAAATATGCGGCGCCGCTGTGTAGCACAATCCTACAATAAACCGGTACCATGGCATTAGTGAGTATTATGTGATTTGGTGGGAGGGTAAAACCGTCCAAAAAAAAGTTGGACGAAAATTTTGGCAGAAACCTTAGCTCCTTTATTATTATTAGGTATAGATTAGGTATATATATAGACATATATATATATATTATATTATATATATATATAGATATAAAAGTTGATCACTTCTGCTTAAACCTTATTCATTTGGGGTACTGTTCATGAACAATTTTGTACATGTTTAAGAATTGTAGATGGGACAATCTACAGTGTTTCTGGATTTCCCTGCTATTATGTTTTACGTTAATTCTAAAATTACGGGCTATCTCCCGGTTGTCTCACGGCTATTCATCCGGTGTCTAACTTTTTTTTTGGTGGGAGGTCTAGAAGCTACCGGTTATTGCACGCAGTCTTGCTGGTCTGGTCGCGGGGTTAACCGATTGGCCACGATTTCCTTTCCTTCCGCCTCCACTGCATTGGTCACACGGTCAAAGCGTCAAAAGTGGCGTGGGCCTCCCTAGAACCATCCAGAATCTCCCCAATGCAACCCGATTGCTCTCTTCCTTCCACAACCCCTCGCTTGCCATGGCCACGGCGGCATTTCCATGGCCGGAAGTCGCCGCGCGCGGAACGTCCATGTGCGCGAGTGCGAGCTCCGCGGCGAAGGGCGTGACAGCCGACCGCGACGGAGACTTGCGATCCGCGGCCGACGGCGAGGAGCGCGTACATGTGGTGCGCCTATGTTGAACCTGTGGATGTGTGGTGCGGCGTCGCTCGCAGGACCGCGCGTTGGCGGCGGCAGCATCCGAGCACGCCAAGGTGTAGGTAATCCACCGTCGTTACCTGCCGCTCATCATCGCCCTGTATCTGCTTGCCGTCCGCCCGTTCGGCGAGTTCTACTGCTTTCTCCCCTCCCTCCGCGAGATGCATCAGAAGCAGGATAGGCTAGCCCATCCGGCCCTGCCCCTCCTCTGCTCCTTCTCCTCCTACGGAGATCCCATTGCCGTCGTGCGTGATCTTCCGCGGCCCCAACCAATCTCACCGACCCAGATCGAGTTTAGCTCGAGCTCCAGGGCCGGGCCGGCAAAATCCGGGACCCTGTGCGTAATTTTAAAGTGGGGCCCATCTCACTAGAGAAATATAACTAATGAAGTTTACACTGAAAAACACTACTTTGAAGCCTTGGTAAGATCAACTTAAAAATTGTTTTCACTGCAGAAAATATAGGGTGTTGCGCCGACCCAAAAAACGACTCCGATCGGCCCAAAGAGAATTGGAGCAGCTCATGCGTGGCCCTTTAACTGCAGAAAATGAAATCAGGAAGAATGAGGTAGCGGAATTGATTGAAAAATTACTGGAACAAGAAGAGATGCATTGGAACCAACGTTCCCGTGCAAACTGGCTACAGAACGGCGACAAGAATACATCTTATTTTCACAATTTTGCCACGGCGAGGAAAAAGAGTAATTTTATTAAGAAATTGAAAAATGCGCATGGTGATTTTGTGGAAGGTACGGACAATCTAAATCCAATTATCCTCAATTATTTCTCCAACTTATTCACATCGGAAAATAATGTGGTGGACCCGGAATTCTTGGATAAAATTGTCCCTAAAGTGACTGAGGATATGAATGATAGCTTGATGGCTCCTTTTAATTCGGAGGATGTTAAAAAGGCGGTATTTAGCATTGGTGATCTTAAGGCACCTGGACCAGATGGGCTGCATGCTTTATTCTATAAAAAGTTTTGGCACCTGGTAGGACCTGATATCACGCAGGCGGTTTTGAAGGCGATAAATGACAGAGTTATCCCAGCTGGTTGGAATGAAACAGTGGTGGTATTAATCCCTAAAGTTGATAATCCAGAGGAGGTGTCTCAGTTTAGACCTATATCCCTTTGTAATGTCGTCTATAAGATCATATCTAAGATGCTTGCAGCCAGATTAAAACTGATACTCCCAGAGATTATATCACCAACACAAAGTGCTTTCGTCCCTGGAAGGCTTATTACTGATAATGTCTTGGTGGCTTACGAATGTGTTCATAAAATCAAGAATAAGAGGAAAGGGAAATCTGGTCTATGTGCGGTGAAATTGGATATGCATAAGGCATATGATAGAGTTGAATGGAATTTTCTGAGGAGAATGATGTTGCAACTTGGTTTTCATTACCAATGGGTTGAGCTGGTTATGGCATGTGTTACTTCGGTCACTTACTCTGTCAGGTTTAATTCCCAAATGACAGATGGTTTTATTCCCACCAGAGGTATTCGACAAGGGGATCCTCTTTCCCCTTATTTGTTTCTTATTTGTGCAGAAGGTTTATCTAGTTGTTTGTTGCATGCCGAGGAGATTGGTAGCATTGAAGGGGTCAAGGTGTGCAGAAATGCACCATCAGTTTCACACCTACTATTCGCTGATGATTCTTTGATTCTCTTGAAGGCGGATTTGAACAATGCAATCTCATTGCAACAAGTACTTGATACTTATTGTGCAAATTCGGGACAATTGGTTAGTGTGGCTAAATCCAGTATTTTCTTCAGCCCAAATACTCACATTGACACAAAAGTGGAAATTTGCAACACGCTGAATATAAATACAGAGGCTCTCTCAGATAAATACTTGGGTCTCCCCGCCCTTGTAGGTGCTGATAGGAGTGACTGCTTTATGCATTTTGTGGAAAGGGTTATGCTGAGAATTAAGGGATGGAAAGAAAAATTCTTATCTATGGGAGGTAAGGAAATTTTGTTGAAAGCGGTGGCGCAATCTATTCCAGTGTATGCAATGTCAGTATTTCTTCTCCCGAAGAATGTGTGCAAAAAAATCACGGATGTGATCTCACAATTCTGGTGGGGTGATGACGATCAAGGGAGGAAAATGCATTGGTACGCGTGGTGGAAGCTATGTTTCCCGAAAAAGGAGGGAGGTATGGGGTTCCGTGACCTCCACTCTTTTAACCTTGCTATGCTAGCAAAACAGGTATGGAGACTTATTGACGAACCGAATTCTTTATGTGCACAAGTCCTTCGGGCAAAATATTACCCCTCGGGAGATATCTTAAAAGCTGGTCCTAAGGCTGGCTCGTCTTTCACTTGGCAAAGTATAGTGGCGGGAATACAAACTTTTAAAAGAGGCTGCATATGGAGAGTTGGGGATGGTGAGTCCATCAGCATTTGGACGGATCCATGGTTACACAGCAGCCCAAACCGTAAGGTTATGACACCTAGAGGAGAATGCATACTCACGAAGGTTTCAGAACTAATTGATCCGACCACAGGCAATTGGGACCAACAGCTTATTCACAACATTTTTCATCCAATTGATGTTAATCGTATACTGCAAATTCCGTTGAATTATAATGCGTTTGATGACTTCCTTGCTTGGCATGGCACAAGATCTGGAGTCTTTTCAGTTAAGTCTGCATATCACGTTGAGTGGAAGCATCAATTCAATGGTGTCACGTGTAGATCGCTTATCACTGGTACGTCACTAAATAACCCTATATGGAAGATCCTATGGAAGCTTCAGGTTCCTGCTAAAGTAAAAATCTACTGCTGGCGCATTATGCATGGAATCATACCTATGAAAGCGATTTTATTTAATCGGCATATTGGTACAAGTGACCGATGCCCCCTGTGTAATAATGCATCAGAAGATATTCTTCATTTGATTTTTAAGTGTGATCTTGCTGCCAATATATGGTCGGAACTGGGAATTGCAGACTATATTCATGAAGCAATGGAGGATGGCCGTTCAGGGTCCCAAGTTCTTGAAGCCCTCCTCAAGACAGATTCAAGTTTGCTCCCAGGTTATAGTTCTATTAAAGTACATGAGGTGATTGCAATTTCTGCATGGTACATCTGGTGGTTGCGAAGGAAAATTTCTCACGGAGAACAGATACCCCCCATCCATAAATGTGTTATTTCCATCCGAGCTATAGCTTCAAATTCAGAAAGGTCTAGTCGTCCAATTTCTGAGATGAAAAAGGTATGGATGAAACCAAGTGCAAATTTTGTAAAGTTAAATGTGGATGCAGCCTTCTCTTTGGAAGACCAAGTTGGGGCTTCAGGAGCAATCATACGGGATTCACACGGAGGTTTTCTTGCGGCAAACTCAATTTTTATACCGCATGTTACATCCGCAGCTATGGCAGAGGCGCTAGCTATGCGTAATGGGCTTTTGCTTGCTAATACTAGGGGGTTCAGCGCTGTTGAAGCAGAATCAGATTCAAGTGAAGTTATACAATACTGCTCAGGAAATGAAAGATTTTGGAATGAGGCAACGGCTATATACGCGGACATAGTCACACAGGCAGGGTATATTGGAAATGTCGAGTTCAAGAAGTGTGGGAGGGATATGAACAAAGTTGCACATAAAATTGCTAGGGAGTGTTTCTCTACTCGTTTATCTTGTAATTGGGTCGATGAGCCCCCTAGTTTCTTAGCTCAAACCATCCTAGATGATGTAACAATTGTGTGATTTTTTGCAGCAGCAAGTTTCAGACGCACTCTTTTCCTTACCAGGGTACCTAAGGGGACTGGAAGGTTTTTAATGAGGCGGCTTGCTAGCTTAATATATTGTGTTTTTACCTCAAAAAAAAAACTTAAAAATTGTTTTAACATGAAACATATGTAGTTTCAAAACCTGACCGGACCAATGGTCCAACAAAAAACCTAGTATATCATGGTTTTGATGCATTTAAATTGTTTGGCTTTTAGAAAGTAGGGAAATACTTTTAGAATCACAAAGATGTAAAATCCCATCATAGGAATTATCCTCATGAGATCGCCGTGAATTAAAATCATAGTAACTAATTATTTAATTTGTATATGAAAAGTTAAAAAATCGCAGCTAAAATGAAATAGAAATTTATTTAAAAAAGTAGTTACCGTGTGATTTATATATACAACTTGTTTGAGTTTTTTCAGTGCGAATAAAATGAATCACATCAATCAAAAAATAAAAGAGCCATACATAGAAACAAAACAAATGGGTGATAGGGGAATCAACTAGCAACCTCCTACTCATTCATAAGGCCACATTTAACGGGAACACCAACTGGGTACAATCGTTTATGTGATAAATTCTGAAGTAATTTAATATATTCTATATGTATGAAAAACTAATTTAGAAATTTTGGGACCCCCAAAATTTGGGGCTCTGTGCGGCCGCACGGGCCGCACTCCTACGGGCCCGGACCTGTCGAGCTCCTCATCCGCCAGGCCGACTTGCCTCCTTCCGTCATGCCTTCTCTACTGACCTGCACTGCTGGTACAGCTGCACAACCTCCCCTACCGACTTGCTCCACTGGCGACCACATCCAGGGGCTCGAGTCCGATCTCCATCTCCAGGTTCAGGTAGCAGCAGGGCAGTGGCATATGTTCAGGTTCAGCTAGATGCACCGGTTCAGCACATAGGTCCACTTGGTTGATCGTTTTGACAAAGAGCGCAGGTTAACCAAAAAAATCTCTATCTCTATCTCTACTATATTAAAAGGACGAAGTGGTTTTGTTTCCTCAGGTCAAAAGTTTCATCCTACATATTTTATCTGACTATTTTGCCCTCCCACCAAACCACTTACAAAACAAAACGGTCGCAGCAACAAATTCCACGATTTGAGACACTTTCCAAAAACCTGTCGCGCCCATGATTTCAGCCACATCATTTTCAAATCAGCAAGTCCATAATAGCGTCCATGATTTCAGCCACATCCACACATAGTCATTTTCAAATCAGCAAGTCCATAATGGGACGCCCAGGAAGATCAACAAGTTCGTGTTTCAAACACCTAACGCACCACACCCATACAAATCTGAGATCCCATACACAGGGAGTTTCCCCATCACTTCATATTTCCTGATACATCTCCAATTTTCAGAGAGTTTCATGGAGTTTTGGTATCAGATCGATACTTGCCCTCTATTGGTACTTGACCCAGATCTCTGATGATCTCGTGTAATCATGGGACCAGCCATATAAAACGGTACCCTCAAGCATGGCTGGCCGACTGAACATCAGAGAAGTTTTGGGATAGTTTACAAGTGTGTGATGATCATCACAGAAGTTTTGAGGTATGTAATCACTCTAAATTGGTTGGCATCATGGTTTTCTCTCCACTCTAAATGGTCATGCTTCCCACCTAAACTGTTGCATCCTACATCCAAGTTTATGCTTCAGTATTTCTACGCTTTTTCCTCAGATCAACCGCACATGTAGACCATAGGTCTTTGATTGACTTTACTGCATATAGAAATACTATGTAGCCCAAAGTATATTGATCATAGAAAGATCAACCACACATGTAGTTAGTGATAATGGAAGAAAGAGCTATATATGAGCATGCCAATAAAAGAGTCCAAAGAGCTGGGAAGAGTTCGTGTTAATTAAATCTTGTATTTGGTCCGGTTTCGAGAGAACTAAATACACAGATCCAAAAGAATCTACAGGGAGCCACAATGAGATGGTATTGTCAACATAAAATAACTCAGGTGAACATGGATCATATTGATAATGAATCTTTGTTAATACAAACCTATCTGGCATACCAACCATAGATTTCTTCACCCTATGAACACATATCTCAATATATAGGCTTGGTTCATAATCTCTGCTGCTGTCATACTAAAGTAAAATCAACAAAAAGAACCTAAGTATAAAAGTTGATGCACCCACTAGATCTCCCATGTTAATATAAATATTCATGCACCATCTCATTTCTCTACACCAAACTTGCTCCAGCGCAAACACAAATATCAGTATTTTGTTAGACCTTGCACTTGCACACACATACAAACATGGATCCGGGCAATGTAAACATGTGCATGCTGTGGACAGAAGACGAACATCAACGGCTGGTAAGATCTTCCTTACAACAGACTTTAAATTTATTGATTATTATTTGGTAATGCTATATATGAATCATGCAATAGTACAGTGCTTCCAAATGATCAAGTTTTTTTTTCTATGTAGGCAAACATTTGGTTAAATAATTCCATGAAGCATGCCAATAGAAACTTGGTTAGTGCTCAAATTTTTTAGGATCAAATGGCGGAAGAGTACAATGCAACCAGTCCGAATTATAGGATGAGAAAGGCAAAATAATGCAAGGACAAATAGCATCAGATGAATGTCAAAATTAGGGGATTCAATAGAATGTGGTGTGCTTACAACAATCGGTACAGTAGTGGCCAAGCTGATGAATACTTGGTTGAAAACACTATGAAACTCTATAAACAAATGACAGGTCAACCTTTCACACTACTTCACATATGGGCAGCCCTTCGAAACCATCCCGAATGAGCGAAGTTCTACGGACCATGACTTGTATTATTGTTCTTAGTTTTCAAATAAGTTATCTTCATTTCCTTTTTTTTAGTTTGTTACAAACAGATTCATGTATTGAGAGTTTTATGATAAGTGTTTTCCTCTATTTTAGAATCAGATTCATTTTGTGTAGCTTGTTTTCTGATGGTCAGATTATTAGCATAGATGCATCAGTTACACCGGCTAAAAGTTGTAGTAGAAAGAAGTTACTTCTATAGGCCATGCAACGATTAATTAAATCCATGAATCATCCAAACATGCCAATAGAAAAAGATGCACTTGCTACCACGTAAACAGAGCCATAATGCTCACAATACAATAGTTGAAAAGACCGGGTGTAATTCAGAATAAATAAGACTATGCATTACACGTTATACCTGATGAACTATGAGATTATAAATAATCCAGTTGATGGACAAGTCAAGAACAATAAACCATGATGTGAATTGTAAACTGGAATTCAATTGTGCTGCCGTTCACCTGAAATAGGAAGAAATTTCAGAAATTTGCATTGGACTGGAAGCATAATTGATAGTACAAGAGAGAAGGGGATTAACATCTCAAGAATTGGACTGGCAGCATAACTTCCAGATCTCTCGGATCTCCCTCTCCCATCCATCATCCTCCTCGCCCCCGTCCCTGCATCCGCCATCCTTCCCGCCGGACGACGACCCAGACCCTACCACCTCTTCTCCCTCAGGCCTTGTTTGGTACTAGAGTTTTCGTGGGGATTAGCGGGGATAATCCGCTCCAAACTTTAAATCCCCACTTATCCCCAATGCATGTTTGGTGCTAGAGTATGAGAGAGTTTAATCCCCACTCATCCCCACTTATCCCCACTTTTCCCCCAAATTTTAGTGTAATTTTTAAATCCCCAATACTCTACCCCTACCTAGTGGATTGGGGATGGGGTTTTGTGGGGATTGGGTGACAATAGTGATTCACCCAATACTCTAGAGTATTATCCCCACTAATCCCCACTGAAACACTAGTACCAAACAAGGCCTCAATGGGCCCCCTGTCCTCCTTCCTCTGCTTCTTCCTTGAAGACCCCTTCCTCTTCCTCCACGCCTACTTTTCCCTGACGCCCTCGTCAGCCGGCCCGTCCCTGCCTCAGTCCTCCAGCTCGTTCGCCGCGACCACGCCGCCAGTCTCCATTGCCGCCCTTCTTAGCAGGTGTTTCCGGGGCCTGGCGGAGGATCCACCGCCATCGTATCAGTGGATGGGGACGAGGTGCGGTTGCGCGTCTGGGTCGTCCATGAGCTGCTCCCCGTGCTCGCCGGAGAGGATTTGTGGTGGAGATGTGGAGCAGAGTGAGATACTGAGATGAGAGAGAGAGAGAGAGGTCGGTACCAGGCGCTAGTGACTTCATGTTGGATGGGCGAGCGCTTGGAGGAGACGCTAGGGAGGATTTTAGCGTCTGCTTAAGCGTTCACCGATGCGGATGTAGGCACTAAGCTGATAACTAGGCTTTCTGGATTAATTTTTTCCCTTAAGGGCTCCCCTTAAGCGTTCCCCATTGTACATGCCCGATAATGTTAAGTTTTTAAAGATCCAATTGCTTTTACATTTTAGTTTATAATTGTTTCTATAATTGGTTTTATTTAATATACTCTCACCGGTTATAAAAGGATGTTTTAACTTAGTCAAAATTTGAATACAATCTTTTCCACACAGAGGTAGTATTAATATTGTAAAATCAAAATTATATAATCATGCAGATCATCATGTGGTTTGTAGAAATTAAAGATTGTATCACCAAAGTGAACTCTTCAAATCGTTCAACGTTAGATATAAAAACACATTATTGACCACATAATGAGTTAGCCTTTATAAAAAACTAGAAGTAAATCGTATTTATCTAGAAGCTAATTGTAAATTATTTTCATGCATCGGTCGATTTTAGTCGGTGTCATGGATGTGAATTGTATATTGCATTGGGCATTGTTAGACCGTTAAACAGTGATACATATTAAGTGGACCAAAAACGAACATGGAATCAACCCAGTTGAAGTAAATAGAGTTCAAATTACATGTGTTATATTTATTTAAGAGATGTGGGTTGCACATGCATTATGTTCAAATGTACTCAGAAGAAAACTAAAGAATGTGACAACACCGAGCCACTATATTATAAAGTTAAAATATTGATAAGTATTCACAATACATATTTAAGGACCGAAGGCCACACTAGATGGCAGTCGATTGCCCTTTGTTTTGCATGCTTTCCATTAACCGGTAGTCTTGTCATTCATTTGATGATCACAATGTAAAAAAAAAGGGTCCTAAAAGGACCTTGCACATATTTTTGGCTACACTCGTTCCCGACCACCTTCAACACCGAAGCAACAGATTTGAGGAAGTTCGTTTGTTTGCAAACATACTTTTATAACTTTAGACTTTAATTTTTTTTTAAATAGTTATGTGGACTAGATAAGGATTTTTATTGTAGCGTACTTATTTTATCTTCACGTCTGAGATTAATTCATAGATCATGTTTGAGTAAAATATACAAAATGATAAGCGCAATCTCAATGCTCATTTGTTAAATATGGCACCAGATGCATTGTGCAATGGTCCATGGGTACAATCGTAAGTTTCCATGGCCAGTCAAGAAAACCACGCCCTGCAAGCGAAACGGTATTCTCAAATTAATCATTTGAACTCGACTCATCAAGGGTTGATCGAATAGCAAATAAAGCTTTGAATCTTTGAAAGAAGCTATTTTTCCAAAAGAGCAACATTCATGTTTTGTGAGATAATAATACATCTAAAAGGAGAGGTTGTTTAGTTGTGACGGCCCATAAAACATGTGTAGGGCTTACCGTAGAAGAGTAATAAGAAGACCTAGAACTTGGAACCACGGAGATGCACATCAATGCTATCTTGTTCTTGTGTTAAGTATTATCATGGTTTAGAATATTATGATCTTTATAATTTGTTTACAATTTTCATAGTGAGTTGAAAAGTTTCTATGTGCATTGAGAAATACAATTTAAGGACCCGTGGCAACGCACGGGCATTTATACTAGTCCAATATAAGTGGGTGGCATCAAACACAACCTAATCATTAAAGAAAAAATCGGCAGGCATGTAATTTGCGTGTCGTCAACTATTTGCGTGTCGTCAAAGTTCGGTAATATTGTTTTTCTTGATGAATTATAATCTACAATTTTATGATCCTCCATTTTATCAGACAAAAACCAACATCCTAGAACTAGAACTCATGCAAAAGAAGGAACCAACAAGAAAATGAAAAAGTGTTCCAACCTTGGCTCAGGGTCTATCGATAACTATCCTTTTTTTTTGGTTCCAACATATTTGGGTTCTTCCAGTAAATTCTAATCTCAATGAGTGTCTTTGTTTTCTGTAGGTGTTTCTGGTGCGGGGGATTCAGCTATCTTGGACTGTACTAGATGGCTCTTTTTATCGTCCTTTTTAGGGTACTTTATTTTACATGTCCTTTATTTTTTGTTTTTCATTTTGCGTATAGAAATAGACTTCTGTTAGGAAGTGAGCTGTAGATACCAAGGATATGTATCTTTTTTCTATTTTTAAAATATTGAAAATGAGACTATTAGAGCCAAATGAGCAAATGGAATATGCAACATGTACTACCCTACGTCAGTGTCATGGTCTTTGATCTAACATGTATGATAAAACGTGATTATTCGGCAAGATAGATGAAGTGGCATACAAACAAGGTTGGATTTGGTAATATGGAAAGAGCATCCCAACATTGTTTTCCGGTCTTTGCTAAATTCAAAAATATAGCCACTCTATTTAAATGGGCATGTGTGTGCATTATTGTTTTTTATTGTCTATATGTGCTCTGTTTCTTTGTTTACTCTCTATTTTGATTGTTATTAATCCTTTTCCTTTCTCTTTGTAGTATTTTTGCGTTATCGGCTGTTTGGCAGTGGCCAACCATACATCTCATCGTGTTTGTCAAGATTGCAAGGCCTACTTTTGATACGAGGAACATCCATGTACCCTTGACTAAAGCTTCTTTGCAAACTGAATTCATGTTCATTTATTTACTAATGAAAATCTGTCATGACCTAATACCTTACTTATTGCATCTTGTGCTTCACAAGCAAACTAATTCTTGGCTACTTATTGTTCAGATGCTACTACACCCTGTTTCTGTTTCTAATAAAATAGAATTGTACATTTACTTTGGATGGTACAGCCGTGTTGTGAACGAATTAGGAAGTAGACGAAGTAGATTGGATCGCACAGCTCCTAATGAGGGCCGGCGTGTTCATATATATAGGCTAATAGCCTTGAGTTACAAGATATACATGACGGTAGGTGAGATCTATCTTGGTATACAAGAAACCTAACCGACCTAGTACAAATACGTACAATACAGATATATACATTCTATCACCCTCCCTCAATCTCAACCGGCTGAACAAGGTTGAGATTGCGCTTACAATGCTCATACAAGGGTAATGGTTTAGTAAAAATATCTGCAATCTGATCCTTGGAGGAAATAAACCGAATCTGGAGTTGCTTCCTAGAGACTCGCTCACGAACAAAGTGAAAGTCCACCTCAATGTGCTTTGTCCGTGCATGAAATACCGGATTAGAGGACAGATATGTGGCACCAAGGTTATCACACCACAACACAGGAGAACATGGCTGCGGAATGCGTAGTTCCCGAAGCAACGACTGAACCCAAATAAGCTCGGCAGTAGCATTACCAAGAGCTTTGTACTCAGACTCCGTACTAGAACGAGAGACAGTAGCCTGCTTCCGAGCACTCCAGGCGATCAAATTACCTCCATAGAATATAGCATATCCCCCGGTTGATCGCCGATCGTCTGCACTGCCAGCCCAATCAGCATCGGAAAATGCAGAAAGCAGAGTCGAGGAAGAGGACCGAAACCGAAGACCACCATCAAGAGTGTGTCGCACATAGCGAAGGATCCGTTTGGCAGCGAACCAGTGAGAACTGCGGGGCTCATGAAGGTATTGACAGACTTTGTTGACAACAAAGGACAAGTCAGGTCGAGTGATGGTGAGATACTGAAGCCCTCCAACAATACTGCGGTACTTCGTAGCCTCTTCAGCCGAGAGAACATCACCATCAAAAGCCGAAAGACGATCAGACGCAGCCATAGGTGTATGTGCAGGACTACACTTGAGCATACTAGCACGAGCAAGCAAATCAAGGGAGTACTTGCGCTGTCGAAGAAGGAGAGAACCAGGGGTGCGACTATCAACTTCGATGCCCAAGAAATAGTGAAGAGGGCCAAGGTCCTTAACAGAGAACTCGGAGCGTAGCTGAGCAATCAATCGTGGAATGGCTGAAGCAGTAGAGGTGACGACAATAATATCGTCGACATAAACAAGCAAATAGACTGTCAGCTTCGCACGATTGAGAATGAACAACGAGGAGTCAGCAGCAGACGGTGCAAATCCAAGAAATCCAAGAACAGAACTGAGACGTGCATGCCAAGCACGAGGCGCCTGTTTGAGACCATAGAGAGATTTGATCAACCGACAATGATGATGAGGCTTGTCAGGATCAGTGAACCCAGGAGGCTGCTTCATAAAGACCTGCTCTTCAAGATAGCCATGAAGAAATGCATTCTGAATGTCCAATTGTCGAAGATGCCAACCACGAGTAAGAGCAAGAGACAGCAACAGCCGAATAGTAGCCGGTTTAACAACCGGACTAAAAGTCTCATCATAATCCTGTCCTAAACGCTGCTTAAAGCCCTTAGCCACGAGTCGAGCCTTGTATCGCTCAATCGAACCATCCGCGTGCAACTTAACTTTGAAAACCCACCGAGAATCAATGAGGTTGATACCAGGCTCAGGAGGGACAAGCTGCCAGGTACCATTGCGGAGGAGAGCAGAATATTCTTCCTCCATAGCAGTTCTCCAATGAGGAATCTGCAGAGCCGTACGAAAGTCTCGAGGAACAGCCGTAGCATCAGCAGACGGGCAGGTTGCAGTCCACGCTACAGTACCATCAGACCGCTGTTTAGGCTGCACAATTCCATGACGAAGTCGAGTAACTGGGCCGGCCCGAGGTGGCGCAGGCAGAGAGGGCCCAGAGGTGGAGTCTGATGCGGTAGAAGGCTCGGGTGGCGGTGGAGAGAGCTGGGCCGCGGCAGCAGGCGACGACGATTCGTGGGCCGGCCCAGCGAGCGGGGACGCGGAGGCACGCACAGGCGAGGGCGGGGGCGTCGCAGCCTCGTGACGGGCCGCAGGTGAGCCAGACTCGAGGAGGTCCCCAGGCGTCACAGGGCCCGAGGCTGCATGATCCATGCACGCAGCAGGGGGCACCGAGGTGGTGCGATCGACGTACTCAGGCGTTTCCGGAGTAAGGAGCTCAAGGCGAGCTGCTCGACCAATTCCTGCACCATGATTAGCATGCAAAGGAGGTGCATAGGCAATATCCATAAATTGGTCTGCAGAAAATAAGGATGCTTCTGTGGGTGGTGAAGATGATGATGATGGCATATTAGCAAAGGGAAAACATGTCTCGTCAAAAACGACATCTCTAGAGATATACACTCTATTGGAGGGAACATGGAGACACTTATAACCTTTATGCAAGGAGCTATAGCCTAAGAACACACACTTTTTAGATCGGAACTCAAGCTTATGATTGTTGTATGGGCGAAGATGAGGCCAACAAGCACAACCAAACACCTTAAAAAAGGTATAGTCCGGTGTCTCATGAAGAAGGCGCTCGAGAGGTGTAGTCATATTTATAGTACGACTAGGAAGTCTGTTAATAAGAAAACAAGCAGTGGAGAAGGCATCACTCCAAAAATGTAAAGGAAGAGATGCATGAGCAAGCAAGGTGAGACCAGTTTCAACAATGTGTCGATGTTTGCGTTCAGCAGTGCCATTCTGTTGATGTGTATGAGGGCATGAAACACGATGTGAGATGCCTAGGTTCTGAAAGAAGGGATGGAGTTTTTCATACTCACCTCCCCAATCAGTTTGAACATGAATAATCTTGCGATCAAGAAGACGTTCAACATGTTTTTGAAACTGAAGAAACACATCAAACACCTCAGACTTATGTTTAAGAATATAAAGCCAAGTAAATCGACTATAAGCATCAATAAAAGCTCACATAGAATTTATGACCACTAATAGAGGTTTTAGCAGGACCCCAAACATCTGAATGAATAAGCTCTAAAGGAGCTTTGATTACATGAGTGGATAAAGAAAATGGTAACTGATGACTTTTGCCTTGTTGACAGGCATCACACACTGATTTATTGGAACTAGACTCTAATGGCAACTCATGCTTATGGAGGATATGCTGAACGACTTGTAATGCAGGATGGCCTAGACGACAATGCCACTTGTCCTTGGACCCTCGGATGGCGCTAAGAGCTTGCTTGATGATAGGAACATGGATGGAGTAGAGACCACCACGGCACCGACCTCTAAGAAGAATTTCCCGCGTGACTCGGTCCTTTACAAAAAGATCATATGGGTGAAGTTCCACGAAAATAGGATTATCAAGGGTAAGTTTACTCATTGAAAGTAAGTTACGAGTAACTTGTGGAACATGAAGCACATGATTTAAATGCAATGGCCTAGATGCGGAAGTAGGAATCGATGCATGACCAATATTATGGATATTCATACCTATGCCATTAGCGGCATGAACTTGATCGTGGCCTTGATAGGGTTCCTTGGTGGTGAGCTTCTCGAGCTCGGCGGTGAGATGATGTGTCGCACCCGAGTCAGCATACCAGGCGGGGTCCACGTGATAGGACGTGGTTTCACCGTGTCCACCTTGAGAGGCCGCCATGGCCATGGCGAGCTGCTTCTCCGTGCCCGCGCCATCATTATTGACGCCAAGGAAGTCGCGCCTGAAGCGCTTGTAGCAGCGGGATGCAGTGTGACCCGCCGCGCCACACAGTTGGCACATGAGGCGGCCTCCACCGTTGTTGCCGCTGTTGCCGTTCCCGGGCGGGCCACCGCGGCCGCCACCGTTGCCACGGCCACCGCCGTTGCCGCGCCCACCACCACCAGCGTTGCTGCCCCCAGTTGAGAAGGGAGGCGCAGACCAAGCTGGGGTCAGAGCAAAGGGCGAGGGAGCAGGAGGGCGGAAACCGCCGCGACCCCCACGGCCAAAGGCAGTAGCGTGGGCGGAGTAGTTGTTGGCGATGGTCTCCGCCCGACGAGCGGCGTTGCGATGCTCAGTGGACTGAAGCTGAGCGTAGAGATCCCTGATGGAGATCGGCGTCGTCCTGGCGTTGACGACCTCGTACAGCGCGTCGTAGTCGCTGTCGAGCCCGGAGAGGATGTAGGAGACGAACTCCTCGTTCCGAAGAGGCTGCCCGATGGAGGCAAGCGTGTCGGCGAGGGTCTTCATGCGATGGAAGTAGGTGCTCATGGGCATGTCCTTCTTCTTGAGATCTTGCATCTGAGTGTGGATCCCATTGGCGCGAGCGATCGATGTGGACGCGAAGGCGCCGGCGAGCGTGTCCCACGCCTCATGAGCGGTGGCAGCAAACAAGACCATGCCGACCACCCCCTCTGTCATGGATGACACAAAGGCGGAGAGGATGGCTTGATCTTGCTTAGCCCACCTCTGCGCGTCGGGGTTGAGCTGCTGCACGGGCTTGCCGGAGAGGTCCACCGTGATCATGTCGGCGGGGCAGGGCTCGGATCCGTCGATGTAGCCCATGAGCCCAAAGCTTCGGAGGAGAGGAGCAACATGCGCATGCCAATACAGGTAATTCTCACCGGTAAGCTTGATGGTGATGGAGGCCGCGAGGTCGCGTGGGGAGATGATGGTGGCGCCAGCTGATGAGGAGGCGAGTCCCGCCATGAGCGATGGCGAGCCAGAGAGGCCAGCCATGATCGACTGTGCTGAAGATCCGTCGGTTCCCGCGGACGAGGCGTTGCCGATCGCACTCGAGGTGTCAGCGGGGGAGGAGGCCGGAGAAGTCATGCCGGCGATCAGGAGGATGCGGAAGCGATTTGCCTAGGATTGTAGCTCTGATACCATGAACGAATTAGGAAGTAGACGAAGTAGATTGGATCGCACAGCTCCTAATGAGGGCCGGCGTGTTCATATATATAGGCTAATAGCCTTGAGTTACAAGATATACATGACGGTAGGTGAGATCTATCTTGGTATACAAGAAACCTAACCGATCTAGTACAAATACGTACAATACAGATATATACATTCTATCATGTTGAACTTAGCATGCGATGGTATCTGATGCTACTGGTACGATAACAATAAGGCCACCCATACGAAAAAAGGATTGCCGCAATTGCAGCCACACAACTTCCTAGTACTACTAACTAGCATGGGCATTTCAAAATCAGAGATAGAAGTGGCAAGCCATCTCAAGTTCATGAGCTCACTATTTTCTTCCACATGATGTGTTACTTCAAAACTCGAGAGGATCAACCTTCACGCGATAATTATCGGCCAACACAAAATTGGTATAGGAACAACGAAAGAAAAACAAAAAAAGATAAAATGAGAAATCTTTTTAGGTTAAAAAAAGATAAAATGAGAAATCTTTTTAGGTTTTTGTGAACGAGATAAGAAGAACGGAAAGAAAGGCGACAAAAACAAGGCTAAAACCTTCAACAAAAATAAACAAAAAGATATGAAAAGGCAAACGAACAAGCAAAGTGTTGGAATAAAGACAACACGAGTGTTTAAAATCTCTCATAAGTTATAGTGCAACCTCAATTATTATAAAACAGAATAAAACTACGTCACCTCTTGATGTAGAAGTGTCAACAACCTTCCCAAGATTAGATTCTTGCAGACCGGCTTGATAGATCACTGTGGTGTCGGCGGGTAATTTGCGGAGCCCCAAAAACTTGACTCCATTGATTATGTGCTACAGAGTGGAAATGACCTATGATACAGTTGCTCCTGTATACCCTGCCTAACCTAGTATGCAATATCTCGTGCTTTTTAAAGTAAACTAGATTTTTATGTGCGCCTTGGCGCACGATCCCGTAAAATTCGTGTATAAGTGAAAAAGTAATAATAATTTTCTCAGGTCTTACAAAACATATGAAAAAAAATTCAAACGGAGTAACAACCTTTTTTATACAACCTGGAAAAAAAGAGAAAATAGCAATTAACATTCATTTATTGTATTCATTCTCATCTCTATATGCTTCCCCAAGGAGGCACATATATGTTTAAATAAACCTAAACCACTAACCGTGAACGTTACAAAGAAGACCACTCCAAAATACAATATATTTAGTAATTGTTCAGGAGAACGAAGACATGTTTGACGGCAAAAAAGCTTCTCTCGCATGAACCCATCTTTCATAATTTCTAAAATGCTATAGTAAGCATATCAATGTAAATCAGTGATTAGTCAGCGAGTAGATGAGCACCAGAGTTTTCTCACAACCCTTTTTCCTGTCAAGCTTGCAGTAGCTATAATCTTCGAGTATTTATAATCATTACGTGTATCCTATTTGCGTCCACCAAACTGTCCACAGGATTTCTACACACTGAAAGACTCCCATAAGCAGGATAAGGACGGTGAATTGACACGCAGAACATGATGATGGCCAATATTTTGCCTCCTCAGCCAAGTGAGTCATGTACTTGTGGTTGGGCTTCAGCATCGCCTGAAGCATGCAAATTGTTAGAACCCCAACAACCTACATGATACGACAGTGAATCATACGAGATGGCAAGCACATATATGAGAATGAAAATTCAATGTTGAAAGAGCAGTCTACAACAGCCCAAAAGCAGAGAGATTCTCCAACTATGAAACTACAAAGAATATATGAAGCAGGAGGTAAAATTATACAATCCAAGAAATTTGCATATTTATGACTCGTTATAGCAATTATATGACCCTAGAAATTAAATCTGAGGTTCTCGCTTTGCATGCTGAAACCATATGTGTGCACTACCTTTAGATACACACATATTTTAGACGATGGCAGCGACAGGGATTCTACCGTTTCCCACGCCAAGCTGATAGGCACGTACACACTTTAAATAGTCCGTTGTTAAATGCAGAGTAGAGCTCCAATCTGATGCGAGGATAAAGTGGCTGACTGAGCATGTATACAACCCTAGCGGTGTATATTTTTTTCAGATAAACAATCATGCGAACTCAGAGCAGTGGCATCTCTGCGTTTAAGTAAATGACAACATAACCGAGAAATTCAGTACAACAAAACTATCCATTTATGCAAATTGAAAATTCTTGAGCTTCAAAGTGCACGTTAAGAAGATGCACTCACGGCGTATCTCGGAAGCTACTTAGAAAACCATCACATATAGTGGACATGATGAACCAAAAAATGTATACACCGAATCCACTGTAAGCTCTTATCCATCATTCTCACCCACAACATAAATCTAACAAAGCCAATAACTTAGAATAGAAATACATTATGCACACAACTTTTTAAGGTTATATACATATCCTTCTGTCAGTATTGTCAGATTGTAGAGAACAAAGTAATACAGAAAACAGAAGATGGGTATGTTGTACTATACATTGAAAGAAAGAAAATTAAAATTTTACCATGTAGATACAAAATGGATTATTTAAACGGGGCAACATATATTTCTTATGAGAAAAAGGAAACAAAAAAAATTGCACGCAAAGTAATGCAGACACCAAAGTCTAATATCATGCCACTAAAGGAAAATAGTTTAAGAGGGTTTTACCTTAAAACTGTATGCAACAAATCTTTAATATATGTGCCAAGAGTCGCTCAAGTTCCTCTCCCCACCTTTTGTCAACAAATAAGCAAGCAAGTACTCTTTAAAGAACTGAAAATACAAGGCTTGCTTGAGAAATCGTTTATTAATGAAGCGAAACAAAAAAAATCTAGCAAAAGAGGACACTAATTATTTAGCAAATAAATGCAATACATACAAGCAGCGAAAATAGGAAATATATTTAAAGATGTACTTATAGATGGTTCCGAGATAACAACAGCTAAATATATTGAGGTCTCATTCAGGTTCACATTAGGCAACTACTGGAACAGATCTCTCTGCAAGATGAATCCCTAATATTTTTGGCATCATGTACAAAACGACAGAGAACTTCTTTATGAAATCACAAGAATTTCCTGTCTATAAAAAACGCATGGGAGCCTTGGATCTATGTGCATGTACCTAGGTCCATGCTTTTTTTTTACAACCAATGACATCGTCTGTGAAATAGTCCTCTCAGCATAGACCTATATGTAAGACAATGAACTAATTCTAACAAATACATTGGCAGAACTATCATCATAAGATCAAGCATATCAAAGTCCAGCAGTTAACAACACTATCATTTTCAGACTACTACTATTTCCTCTTTGGAAGTATATATTATTTAATTTCGTTTGTGAATGCTTACTGATCTGATCCATGGCGTTTCTCTAAAGCAAGAAAACATAGCATCATGGTCGCAGCTATTTCATACTCCTTTAAAAGCACATAGCACGTGCAAAATGTAAAATCATAGGTCATAACCAGGCGAGCTACAAACATGCAGAAAACATGCGAACTGTGAGCACCATGTACATACATAATTGTACTAACCAGAGATAAATATTGGTGGAAGATTATGTTGCAACGCTGATATGTAACATGATTTTCAGCAGAACTACAACTGCTTATAAACAGCTCTCATGATGGATGCATATGCCCGTGCCACTACTTAAAATCTACACCTAGGACATTGCAAAGTCAGCGAGGTCGCAGTCATCGATGCTTTGTCCCTTGGTGCTGCCAGGACATGGCTGAGCACACAGGAAAATACACGATTACAGTTTCAGCAAGTTGGTAAAAGTAAATAAGATCTTCGAATAGGCTGAATGAGGTAGTTTGAGGCCAACCTAGGGCAGAGAAGATTTAAAGAAATGGAACAACTCAAGAGAAGTTGTTCAAGGCCTAGAATGGTTGTTTGCATCACAAATTGGTTACTTTTTCATAGATACCTTTTGTAAGACCAGCAAAAATTATGTGGTGTGTCCTTGCTGCACACCTCCAATAGATCTTCATGTATGGATTGAAATAACAATATGCTATTTCAGTGGGTGGCTGCATATATGCGAAATGGATTGATATACCAGAAAAGAAGGGAAGAGGCACTGTGGCGTACATACTGGAATTGATTAGCATCATGCACTCCCCAGTCCCCTGCCTTGCCACACCATCTCCTGCTCCAACAAAGACAGAAGAAAAACTGTCAATATGAGCATATTCCAAGAGAACCAATGATAAGGCAAGAATAAACGGTAGGAGCAAGTAGATGCAGTGAACACCTCAAACCAGTGGGGGATTAAGTGATGAACAACTGAACCTGTCCTGACCGTGAGACCCCTTTTCCTGGCGGGATCAAACTACAGCAGCGGCCATGCTGCTCTTATCGGTTATTGCTAGTGCTATTGTCTAACATTTGATTTTTAGTCATACTGAGAGCGAATTTCACGGGATGGTGCGCCAAGGCACACCCCAAAATAAGTAAAGGTGGAGAAACCGATAAGAACACATGACACCTTAAGAAATTCACTCATATGAAGCCAATCTTTTACTATGAAAACAAATAAAATATGCAAATGATCAGTTGCAAAGAAAAAAGAGGAAGAAGCAGTGACCTTAGTTTTTCTGCAATTACTGAATCTTCCACAAGCACATTCGTGGTGTGTAGCTGAAGGAGTTTATAAAAATGAAAAAGTTATCCACTATCCAAAAATGGATTTCGAGATGAACTTATTAGAAAAAGTGAAACCTTGTCCAAACTAAGAAACGTATGAAAACATAATTATAGGTAGCAATAAAAATCACATTCCTGTGGTTAGAAACATCCTGAGTTTCTTTCTCTAACTTACAAACTGGTAACTGACAACTCCTAATAAGCTTACATACTTTGTAATAAAAATCACAGAAATCAAGTTTGAAGTTTCTAAAATGCTAATAGGCAGGACAATGAATAAAGCACATCACACAAATAATAGGTAAGAGCAATATAATTCTTGGCTGAATAAATGTCATAGAACAGAACTGGGATGCATTACAACAAAAATGAATTGCATAATCGATTCACTTCTTGTTATTGATCAGAAATAAGAACAATTGCCAATAATCAGAGGGAAACATGAAATACTGCAACAATCCAAAAATCTGGACAGCTACGACCAATTCATGCTTTATCCTGTGAAATACAACAACTGGTGTGCTTTTATTGAACCATACAACAGCAGGCATATAAACCACTGCTATATATGTTTCTATTGATAAAACATAAATCTGCATGCATAAATAGAGGAGAGCAAACGTGAACATGTACCATACTGCCTTGGTGGTGCTTGGATTCACACAATATGATAGGCTGAAACCCAAATGGCCTGCTTCAACATAACAAACTGACAACCAATAAAAACCTGAAGACCTTGAGGAAATGATCAGAGAAATCAAATATAACTGCCAAATATAGTTTCCTGGGAGCCAAAATATGATCACTATCCCCATATTCTGAAAAGAGGAAAGAAAAAAAATCAACATAGCTAAATTCAGACCCCGATGGACACAACTAAGTAGTATATATATGGTAAGATCACACAAAAAAAAGTCCATGGACTGCAGAAACAAGAAAAACATGAAGAATGATGCTACAGATCACAAAAAGAAGTCCACAGACTCGAGGAGATGCACTATTCTATCATTCTTGTTTTTTGTTTTTGGTGGCTCGACAGTTGCAAAGTGAAATGGGCTCAATATGTAGTATACATAGATAAGTTAACTGATTCTCTTTCCTGGTGGATGCTACTAATCTTGTTCATATATCAGACAAAGTGTAGAGACAAAGGAAGAAAGGAATGAAATTTCTGCGTCTCAAAAAAGGAATGAATTGACCTAAAAATTGACTTTGGTAGCACCAGACCGAATCTACTTAGCTCATATGTGCTTTCTTCGTGTAAGTCATCAGCTAAATCCTCGATTATAGGATACGGTACTATGGCATACATATAATTCATCTGTTTAACATAGACATGAAAAATAAAGTCAATGAGCAACAGTTTTTACAACCTGTAATAGAAAGGAAGACGCAGACACAAGTACGGAAATAAATTCAACAAAAAGAAAACAAAACCTAAATCCAGAAAGTAGTCGAACCACGCCAGATTCCTTTTGACTACCAAATCTTCTCAAATAACCATGGCACACTTTTATATAACATGCAGCCTCCAATTTTTATCAGGTGAGGGTAAAAGATCTCTGAAATAGAAAAGCATAAGTTTTATTACAGATGAATAGTCCAAGTTGGTATACATAACTGTACTATCTGTACTGTAATAGAAGAGAAAACAGCCAGGTAAAGTGACATTTTAATCTCTATGGTGTGTAAGCTAAAGATCATTTCTGACATCTCAATATAACAATTATTACCATAGAAAATAATTCTTGGATTCTCCCTGTACATATAATTGATTAATTTTAACTAACTGCTGTTGAAGGTCAGTGTTGATGTGCCCAACGCCCACAATTGTGGTTGAAGGTAGAACTGCTGTTTTAGTAAGTGGATTTTTCACAACAATATACTTACGGAGAAGTAGCACTTCCTTTTTAGTCTATCTCGCCAATGTTCCAAAATTCTACACTTACAGAGTATATAGTCTACACTAATTTTCATAAGAAAAACAACCAATTATTCAGAGAAAAATATTTAGTAATATCCTGGAAAAGGCATGGTCCCCTTATCTAAGCAATATATTCATCATAACAACCTAGATCATAGGCAACAGATTATTACCTAGCGGGGAGATGGGGTTGAGTTGCCAAAATAACAATGTGATATACTACATATCCATGATAAAATTTATTCATGTTGTGTAGTATAAACAATACCTGGGGCTCGACGGAACCAACTGATAGGTGCTGGAGATTTTTGATCTGCACACGGCATGTAATGTTGCCGCTGACCATTGCAATACCGCACTTGTGAGCACCATCACGTGAGCACCTGAAATTGACGGGAAACACAAACAGTAGCCTGAAATTATTTGTAGATATGCTCTAATGGAATGTGCATCATGTCCAGTAGTGAAATGAAAGGTACCCAAGCCTATCCTCTGTTTGGCAACAATTTGAAAATTTTCTTTTGCGAATAAATTGAAAACTTGATTAACTTGCAAATTTAATTGATGCACGTTGAAAAAAATAAATACTCCATATTCATTTATATGCGAAGATGCAAAGGAAGTTGGGAAAAGTAAATCTCACCGTATGCATTTCCTATTAGCAGTAACATGCCAAAACACTGTTGCTCACCTAAAGAAGAAACATTTAGATTTCCAAAACATGTTAGACCACAGACTGCTAAAACATGTCGCTGAATCTGCACTTCTTATATAACAATAAGAACTATTCCAGCAATATTCTAGAGCAATTTTGTAGTACACCGTCGACCCCAAAGGGGAAAATAAGATCCTTTACATCAACTAACGTTGCATTCAATAGTAAAAGTGCTTCATTACAGAGAAATAAATAACATTTGAGAAGAAAATCCAAAAAGGGAGAAAATAAGTTAAAAAATGCTCAGTTAGGAATAATGTTCACCTGGCTCTTGTATTTGTCAGTTTGTATTCCTCCATGATCAATGATAATTAGAAAGCTCAACACTGAAAAAGAAAACAACAATTCAGTGATATTAGTAGTTGCATACCAAATAAACAAGTGACATTGCAGCGGTCATCTAAGAGGAAATCTAGAAAAGAAAGATAAATCACCTCAAGTGTCAGATGCCATCATGCCAAATATCAACTTCAAGTCACCTATCTTCTCTGGTACATGTCCATAATATAGAGTCAAATTAGACCAAGCAAGCCAACAACTTGAGCATGTGCTACTCAAACAATCATAGAGCCACGGACCTAGATAATGGATCTTGCTAGCTAATTGATGTAGCCAAGAACCTGACCCCCCATGTATCGCAAAAAAAAAAGAACCTGACCATGTGCTAGGAAAAAAATCACACGGCAACCTAATCTAGCCAAGAGCTTGAGCATGTGCTACCAAAAGAATCACATAGCCATGGATCTAGGTAATGAAGCTAGCTAGCAATCGATCTAGCAAAAAAATCACACTACAAGCCACAGATCTAGATATGGAGCTAGCTAGCTAATTAATCTAGAAAAAAAAATCGGACCAGCAACGCAGGGAACTGCGGGATCTGGCCGCAGGCACCATGCGCTCTGCCGCCGCACGCGCCATGCTGCCCGGCCGCCGCGACCACGAAAATAGAGACGAGTAGCACTCGAAAAGAGAGGGTGTGGGATATGTACCTTGCCAAAATGAATGGTCGACGACCTGCAGGGCCGGTTCTGCTCCCATGTGCTCGCGCCTGTACCGGCGGCGCCGGTCCGCGACACAGCGTTGATCCTCCGTCGGTAGCCTTGGCGGGGCTGCTCGCGCGTGCTCGCGCTTCCACCGGCGGCGGCACCCCCGCGCGCCCGAGAAACCACAGGCTGCGCCATTCTCGTGACCTCTCTCATGCCAGCTCCTGCGGAGGTCGCCCGCGACGAGGTCGGCCGCGCCGCCGGTCGCCCGCGCCGCCCGTCACCGGCGCAGGAGGGGATTGGGAGAGGAGGCGCGGGAGGGGGAGGTGGCGGCGGGATGGGGGCGCGAGGGGAGAGGAGGAAGACGAGAGAGGCGGCTGGTGCGAACGAATGGGCAGGGTTTGGTCGGTGGGCTCTCTGATTTTGTCTCACGCACAACCACCCATGTCAAATGACTACTCTACCCCTGGGAGTGGAGATCTCCCACGCGATGCCTGACTGGACCAAACCGCACCCACAATCACCGACGAGTGGACCCGGCCAATGGTGGGACCCACACGCAGTCTGAGGTGGGTAAAAAACGGCTGTTGCATGGGGTTAGCTAGTGGGAGGGCCAATTGGAACACTCACTTTAAATGGATGAGATGCAAAGTGGGGCAAAGATGGGGTGATCCGACGGTGGAGAAGCTGAAATCGCTGTGAGAGCCCCATGGGGGTGCAACAATTATACCTTTAGATAGCGTTTGATACAGTAGGCTAGTAGCACACCCACCCTATCACTTAATTACGTATATTATCTCTAAATAATTGAGCAGAATTTTTGGGTGGTAGAAATTTGGGATTTCTATTTTCGTGCCCCTGGTTCCTTAGTTGTGCTCAGTTTTCCTCAGCCCCTTAGTTTTTCCTCAGTTTTCCCCAAGACCTTGTATGAAACCCGCAGAAGGAGCTCGGACGGAGGATTCCCGTTTAGTTGATGTTGGTTGGTGCTGGCAAGTGGGGCCGATGTTGGTGCCCCGCAGTGGACACGTCTTCACTTATCCAGATCATCGTGGGACCCACAACTTGTCCACGTTAGTGCGCCGGACCCACAGCTTACCCAGGTGACCGTTGCAAAATGGGAGCCCGAGCCAGCCCCGCGCCCGTGCCCGTGCCATTGCTTCCCCTTTCTTTCCCCGCGCCCCATTGTTCTTTATCTCCGCCAGCGGCAGCCCTTCTCCGGCAGGCGGGTGATGTCTAGTATCTTTTCGACCTCCCGTTCTTCATGGCCGCAGTATGGACCCGTGCCTTTGACAAGATGCCCTGACTGCCCACGCCAGGAGCCTCTGAAGCGGTCGATCTGTAAGACGGAAGAGAACGGCAACCATGGACGTGAGTTCCTTGCATGCGAGAGCTTGCCATATAGAGAGGGGGATAAGGTTAGATCTCGCTCCAATTTCTCTGTTTTCTCTCGATTTTCTTGCTATTCTCTCGAATTTGGGATTTAGGGTTCCCGTTGTTGTTTTCAGATCCTGAAGAAATATAGGCATTTCGAGTGGATCAATGTGTACGTTCAGATGCTTCAATTGCAGGAATCAATTGGCGCTATTGGGGAGCGCAATTTGGGAGGGGGACTTGCTGTAGAGAATGGGGCGGAGAGAGGAGCCGTTCCGATTATGCCTAATGCTCCCAATGCAGGACTGGTGGAAGTGAAGGGAGAACTGAAGAAAATGAACAAGCAGTTAAGGCAGCTAATCGAGTTGAAGAAGCAAGCTAATCTGATGGCTGGTTGTTTTTTCTGTTGTATAATTGCGATCGGATTCTTATCATTGCTCACCAGGCGCTAGAAGTTGTTACAAGGGATACCTTGTTACAAATTCATTATTCAGTTACATGTACTTGTAGTTGTTTTCATAGTTAGTGTGTGCATTCACCGAAATTACCAATTATATTGGAATGCTCCCAATAATTGTTAGAGGGGTGACCAATAATCTAGGGATCCCAATAATCTATTTACCGAAATCCGCAAATATGTATGCCTCATGTTTATACCAAAATTATACCACTTTTGGGCCGTTTCAAATTACCAAAACTATATGCCAAAACTATATCCCCTAAAAGAAAAGGAAAGCGAAAGATAGTTGATAATTGTTAGAGGGGTGACAATAATGCATTCACCGAAATCCGCAAATATGTATGCCTCATGTTTATACCGAAATTATACCACTTTTGGGCCGTTTCAAATTAACGAAACTATATGCCAAAACTATATCCCCTAAAAGAAAAAGGAAAGCGAAAGATAGTTGATAATTGTTAGAGGGGTGACAATAATGCATTCACCGAAATCCGCAAATATGTATGCCTCATGTTTATACCAAAATTATACCAATTTTGGGCCGTTTCAAATTACCGAAACTATATGCCAAAACTATATCCCCTAAAAGAAAAAGGAAAGCGAAAGATAGTTGATAATTGTTAGAGGGGTGACAATAATGCATCCACCGACAGAGAGAGAGAGGGGTGGCCACGACGAGAGAGAGAGGGATGGCCACGAAGAGACGGGGAGGGGTATACTGCCCGTTAGATCAGTTGATCAACGGTTCGTGGAGTCGATCTGTGTGACAATGGCTCAACCAATCAGGATAAGTTTGGGCTTCTGAGAGCATTTGTGACAGAACTTGAGGGCAAAACTGAGTAGTAAAAGAATTACAAAATGAAAAATGCGTGTTTTGTACAATATAATTCATATTGGGCTACATCAAATTATTTGCAATTCAAATATACATGAGTGTGACAATTATGGCATCATTAAGACAAACTATGTATTTGGGGAAGATGTTTTGCAAAGGGGTTTGAGTGGAAAACCATGCATCTTCATAGCTACACTAGTGATTCTGAGAAGTGGCAATTTGTGGTAAAACTTGATTTATATATGTTTTGCAAAGGTTTTCTTGATGGCAGGTTGCCTAGGAAGACTCCATGAGTAGGTGCCACTATGTTTTTATTTTTTTGAATTTTTTTGCGCATGAAATGCCTCAATTAGATATGTTAATCTCATTTGTTGACTCTATGTTGACCAGCTACTTGAGGGTAAAACTGAGTATATTGCACTTGCCAGTCTAAATACTCGAGGGGAAAACTGAGTACAGATAAAATTTCTGTATAAGGCCCGAGGTTATAACTGAGTACACCAAACGTCCCAGGGTTAGACTCGTGTCGCGGTGCACGCTGCAGCCGTGCATAGCGGACGCGTGTTGCGGTACACGCCACCTTCGTCTTTATAGAGCCCCTCTTTCTCTCCCTCGACGCACGTTCTCACTGCAACCGTCTCTCCTGTCCCATCATCTTCTCCACAACCGAAGAAAAAACCCCGAAGAAAACCGCCGGCGATGGACAAGAATGAGATGCCCATTGCCGGCGCATCGGCCGCTGCCCCCGTCCAGGACCCTTTCGCTGCTTCCAACGTAGCAGCCGGCGCATCACCCGCCGGCGCATCGGCCGCCGCCACCGTCCAGGCCCCCGTCCAGGCCCCCGTCGCTTGGGACCCGTACGAACCAGTGCCGTACGTCGCGCCGGAGAACCCCTACGACACCAGCATCGTCGACGACGAGCTGGAGGTAACCCTTTGCTCCCTTGTTCTTATCCCATTTCAATCCTTTTGTGTTAGATCTAGCGTTATTAGGGTTGGTCTGTTCCTAGTTCAATGCATTTGTGTTAGATCTAGCGTTATTAGGGTGCGTATGTTCCTAGTTCAATCCTTTTGTGTTAGATCTTGCGTTATTAGTGCTTGTGATTTGCTTTTGTTTAAGATTTGTGCCGATGATGATGAATATTTGGGCACAAATTGATTCAGGGTTTGGTCAGTAAACAATTGGTGTGTACAAATTTGTTGTGCATGATCTTTTGTTTACTCACTCAAATCCTGGATATAAGTGTGTCCAATGTAACTGAGGCTACCTCTTTTTTTTTTCGAGCCCATATTATCATGCATGATCTTTGTTCACTCTCTGTTCCATCATCGTTGCAATTGACTCCGTGTTTTTTGCACGATCTTTGGTGCTACGTGACAGGTGCAGAGCAGCGACGTCGACAGCGACGATGAGTCCTTCCACACCAAGACTCGTCACGTCCTCAGGAGGCTGCAGTCCGGCCATTACGATGGCCCCTTTGCTCGAGGCATTTACAAGTGCCCCTTCTGCAACAGGAAGCTCCGCGCCACCGACTTCAACTACCTGGTGAACCATGCTGAATCTATTGGTAGATGCGGCGCTAGAGTTGGAACGACGGTGAACGTGCATGCGTTCATGGCCAAACATAAAGCAGTTGAGATTCACCTGCGCAACCTCCAGGCGAGTCACAGGCGCAACCTGGAGGCGTTGAACATGCCTACTGCACTCTCTGTATGTGACTGCTCTATCTGTAGAGCAGCTTAAATTCATGTAAAATGTAGCTTATGTTGTAGGGTTCTATCGGTACTACTGTTGGATCTGTCATGAATATATCTATGCTATGTTGGCTGCTCTATGCAAGCTTATCCTATATTTTCTCTGGATTTGTGCCCTAGATTTCCTACCTGATTGGGTAAAAACGAAAGCATAAAGAAATGAATGGCGTTAAAAAACAGAAGGAGAAACTGCTCTAGATTTGCTACCAATTTGGGCTATCAAATAGGAATGAGATCGAGCGAGAGAGAGGAAAAAGGTACATTGAAAACTGCTAATCTGGGCGAAAGAGACAGAAACCACTCGTGCCCACGTCCCGGACCCACACGGCTCCACACGCTACGGCCCCACACGCTACGGCCACACAAACATGGTCTCGTCCTGTCCCACGCGGTTCCTTCCTACCAGCCCCACACGACGCGACCCCACAAACAACACGACCCCACTCTGTTATCACCAGATTTTGGTCAAATCAGGAGGTGGGCCGTAAGAGAGATGGGCTTAGAAGATTACACGTGGGAGATCTTTGAAGCGGCCTCGCACGAAGAGTTTGGGCTAGATTGCCCGTGTATCTTTAATTATGGTAGATTATATCTTAGATTAAAAGTTAGAGTTTGTATCGTGCACAGTGGGGATTATTCCCACGTTAGAAAGTCCCCTGGACTATAAATATGTATCTAGGGTTTATGGAATAAACAACAACCAACGTTCAACCAACAAATCAATCTCGGCGCATCGCCAACTCCTTCGTCTCGAGGGTTTCTACCGGTAAGCAACATGCTGCCTAGATCGCATCTTGCGATCTAGGCAGCACAAGCTCCACGTTGTTCATGCGTTGCTCGTACTGAAGCCTTGTTGATGGCGAGCAGCGTAGTTATCATAGATGTGTTAGGGTTAGCATAGTTCTTCGCGTAACATGCTATCGTAGTGCAACCCTTGCATGTCTAGCCGCCCTCACACCTATCTTAGGTGTGGGGGCGGCACCCCGCTTGATCGTTATTTAGTAGATCTGATCCGTTACGATTGCTCCTTGTTCTACAAGGATTAGTTTAATATCTGCAATAGTTAGGCCTTACAAAGGGGTGGAGGATCCAGCGGCACGTAGGGTGTCGTTCGCTGGCCCTAAACAGGATGTTCCGGGGATCAACCTTGTGTTGGTTTTTAGGCCTTGTTTAGGATCGGCTTACGATCACCGTGCGTGGCCGCGAGGCCCAACCGTGAGTAGGATGATCCAATTATGCGGTGAAAACCCTAAATCGTCGTAGATCTCATTAGCTTTATCTTGATCAAGCAGGACCACCATATATTCGTGCACCTCGTACGAATCATGGGTGGATCGGCTCCGTGAGCCGAGTCACCGGAGCACCTGCGCGCCGATCGAGGCGCGGTGTTAATGTTTACGTGTATGCGATGCAGGAAACTAAGCGAGGCATCTCCATCACCTTCACGACCAGGTATAGGTCAGGTGGCACGCCCTTGCATCAGCATCGGACGTGTGACCGTAACGCTTTGCGGGCCGTCGCTCGGAGGGACCTCAGCCAGCCGCAGCTCTAGGTTGTTCCCGGCTCTACGGTGTTGCCCGTCGCTGCCCGCCGGTGGGTTTCTGACGACAACACATTCTGGCACGCCCGGTGGGACAAGCTTCTACATCAACCACATCGCCATCTACATCTGAGATGGCGGACGGCACGCCAGTCACGTACGAGGATCTGACGGACGAGCTCAAGAAGAAGTATGACGAGATCAAAGTCATCCTCGAAGCCGACCTCATCGGCTCTTTCCACAGAACCCGTTCACATGGCATCAGGTGGAAGGGGTTCTCGCCTAATGGTGCACTAGATGGGATAGACCTCTCTGCCCCGTCGGAAGAACGCACCAGGTCCCTGCGGCAGGAGATCAACTACTTGGTGGCTCACTCGCTACACCGCCACTCTGAGAACCTGGTCAACACGTTGGAGCGTGTCGCTCTTCGCGTGATCCAGGAGATCATGAGGCACCAGTACTCGCCGTCAGGACCAGCTCTCGGGACACATCAAGGAGAGTTGCCACTCCAGTCCCGTCCACCGCTGCCATATGCGTTGGCAGCACCAGAAGTGCCGGCTACACCGGCATTCGTCGTCTACAAGATCGGTGGTGACCCTAGTGACTACCAGTTCTTGCCCGAGGCGCCTAAGGAGATCCCTCACGGGTACACGTGCACGTATGTGCCAGATTGTGGCAACTGGGCGCTCACAAACCAGGCCACGACATCAGGGACTTCTGGGAAAACGGGAGGGACGTCAGCGACAGAGCTTGAGAAGCAAACGTGGCTAACTAAGTACGCCACCCCGACGAACCTCCAGAGCTCAGCTCCTGCAGTTGGCTCAGAGCTGGAAAAGCAAACATGGCTAGCTAAGTACGCCACCCCGGCGAATCTTCAGAATTCAACTCCTGCAGCCAGCCAAGACAATGGATCAGATCGGTACCATGCGAGAGACCAGTTCGGCATGGTGCCGAAAAGAAGGGCCATCGGCTATTCCAAGCCGTACCCCGACGACTATGAGATGATCCCGCTACCACCTAAATATCGGCTCCCTGACTTCTCCAAATTCAGTGGATCAGATGGTTCCAGCTCCATCGAGCACGTGGGCCGATATTTGGCGCAACTAGGACCGGCTTCAGTGTCGGATCAACTACGCGTGAGGCTCTTCTCACAGTCCCTCACGGGATCGGCTTTCGGATGGTACACCTCTTTGCCACCAGACTCCATCCGGACTTGGAAGCAGTTGGAAGAGCAGTTCCATATGCAGTACCATTCAGAGGCTTCCGAGTCTGGCATTGCCGATCTAGCACAACTACGTCGAAGCGCGGAGAAACTGTGACAGAATACATCCAGCGCTTCAGGAATCTTAGGAACCGATGTTATTCGGTTCGTATAACTGAAAAAGAAGCAGTCGAGTTGGCAGTAGCAGGCCTCGCAACACCGCTCAAGGACATGGCCTCCCAAGCAGACTACCCCTCACTGGCGCACATGGTTCAGAAACTATCGGCATATGAACAGCGCCACCCGGACCTGTACCAAGACAAGTTCAAGCGTGCAGTAGTCCTGGTCGATGCGGAGGAAGACGAAGTTCTGCGGAGACCAAGAGGTAGCAAGTGGCTGAATGGACTCGGGAGGAACCCCGTATCCCGCAAATGGGTAAAGCCACCGAGGCCCGCCCGGGGATTTGATTTTGACGTGACCAAGACTGAGCAAATCTTCGACCTCCTGCTCAAGGAGAAGCGGTTGACGATTCTGAAGGTCTCAAATTCCCCACGGTGCAAGAGCTGAACGGAAAGCCATACGCAAATGGCATAACTCGCTCTCCCATGCCACCAACGACCGCAGGGTATGGCGTCGGCACATCCAAGCGGCGATAGAAAAGGGCGTCTAATTTTCAACCGAGTACGCTATGAAGGTCGACACCCAGCCCTTCCCCGCCGTTAACATGGTAGAATGCACTTACCTGAAGGTTGCCAGCCAGGATCCTTGTTGACATCAACATGGTAGGACCTGGGCATCACTCGGCAAAGATGGAGACGAGGGCAGCTGCTCTCGTAGCAAAGACACGAGGAGGCCGCTCCATGCGATCGGCTCCGTCCATGATGGCAAGCGCTACGTCACGAGGGAGAAGTGAAGAACATGAGATATCAAAGACCCTCTCTCGATCACCTCCTCAACAAGTATGTGAGTCGGTATGACCAACGCCGACGATCCAACGATGATGATGAGAGAGATCGTGCGGCTAGAAGAAGCCCGAGAAGACATCGTCGGCACGATCGCGATGAGGAGGAACACGAGCGCCGTGCCACGGAAAAATCAAGGGAGCAAGATGACAACGACAGGCACTGGGACTGCCCCTTCTTCAGACACTGCTGGGATTCAGGAATGAGCCGATTGCCCACAATCAGCAATTGCCCAGAATGCAACCAGAAAAAGAAGGAGGCAGCCAACGTGTCTGTGTTCAAGCGCCTAGGGCCTCTCCCGCCACAAAGCAAACGTGCTGAGTCCCCTCGCTGGGCAGATCTCGAGGATTCAGAAGACGAGGGACAAGAAGAGGAAGAAGACAGGTACCACCGTCCAAGGTGGTGCCCTGATGGACTCAGCCGTTCACAAAAGCGCAGGGTTCAGTGATTGCGCGGCCTGGAGGAAGCCGAAAGGTTATACTTGCATACGTTAAGGAAGGCACGACCTGATCTGGCTGCGAAAGTTCAGCGAACCCTGGACGAAGAGGGTCGTCCACGGAAAATGGAGTGGCGCCCCAAACAAAGGAAAGCCGATGATGAAACATCGGCTGGCACAAACATGGTGTTCATCCTCCCTTCGGAGTTCAGTGCTCCAGGATTAGACGAGGCACCTGTTGCACAACTTGACTGCGGCCCGAGGCCGGTTATCTTTGAGAAGCCACGAGAAAGAAGCTACAGACATCTGAAGGCCTTGTATTTGCGAGGTTATATCGATGGGAGGCCTGTAAATAAGATGCTGGTGGACACCGGAGCGGCAGTAAACATCATGCCATACTCTATGCTACGTCGGCTGGGACGCTCTAGCTCAGATCTAATCAAGACCAACGTGACATTGAGCGATTTCAACGGCCAAGCGTCTGACGCACAAGGTGTTCTGAACGTGGATCTGACCGTAGGAAGGAAAACTATCCCTACAACGTTCTTCATTGTCGATAGCACGAGCACTTATGTTGTTCTGCTAGGAAGAGATTGGATCCACACCAACTGCTGCATTCCCTCCACGATGCACCAATGCATAATACAGTGGGATGGAGATGAGGTAGAAGTCGTCCAGACCGATGATTCAGCCGAAATTTCAACGGCTGGCATGAACGCATGGGAAGCAGCAGGCCAAGAACCCCTCTCAGGTATCAATTTGGACGACTGCGAGCGCATCGACGTGACGAAGGGAAGGGTTAAGCTGGTTTTATCCACTGGCCTGACCATGTAGCTGAGGCAAAGCAATGAGCAAACGGGGCGAGGCTGATCCTTGTGATCGGCCACAAAAATTATGAAGGAGCATTACAGAACCTTCAGTCAACACTTCAATGGATATGGAGGCCGATTCCAGCAATCGGCCAAAATTATCTTCACCACATGTTCTGCTTGTGTTCAACATCGATTTGTTGGGCAGTGGTCACGTCGGCGGATGAGAGTCAGCACGGATCCTAACGAAGCCGACGTGCGAATACGGTGCCTAGGTTAACCACAAAGCCGATATCTGCAGTTACCTGACAGATTCGGCTCGGGGGGCAATCATCAGGTGGGCAGGTGCAGATGAACATGTGTGCTGTGAAACATTGGGGGCCGATAGAAAAATCGGCCCCGCAAAAAAAAAAATCCAGCCGATGCAAGGACGTCGACTTTAGAACAAAAGAGGTACATCTGATATAAATTCCTTCTGCAAGTTGACCAACAAAGGGAGCATACCTATCCTAGGAGCATAAGCACAGCAGATGACGAATCAAGCGGCTATGGCGTATTGCTTGGCGTGGACCAAGGTGGCGGCTTGATCAATGTCACTTTCAGAGGACGTTACGCCCAGAGTCTTGGAGGGCATCAGAGATTCAAAAAACATCCTCACCGGAAGTTGCATTAGTCTGCCAAAGATGATGAGCCGATCTGATCAGCAAGGCGCAAAGAAGGAGTTGGGAAGCCATTATATTTGAGGCTTCTTAGTTCAAGGAACAGATTTGCTGGTCTTTTCCAAGGCTTTTTAGTCTTCCGGAAATCAAGAGGCTCGGGGGGCAGCTCGCCCTGAAATATCTTTGCTCTGGAAAGCCGATTTTGTTGGAATCGGCCGGTTCTGCATTATAACTTGGAAGCCGATGGCGACACATTTGGCCCGCCTTGGATAAGGCTCGGGGGGCAACCCGCCCGAGAGGTTCTTGGCTCTGGGAGCTGATTTTTGTTGGAATCAGCTGGCTCTACATAACAACTGTTCTGAAGATGCTTTTGTTACAGAGTTATCAGTTTCAGCATCCAAGCTGATTCAGCGACAGTTCCAGGGCTCTTTTAAAGACACGTGCTCAAGGCCGAACCGCCGGCCTGCTGCGATCGGCGGTACCAAGTGCTATCATCATCAACGGAGCTGGCTAACTTAGAGGGATGACTGAATTGGCATGTTTACAGATTATCGTGAGGGACCAATGCGTTGCCATCAGTCATGGAGCATTGTTTAGGCTAACAGTCGACAGAGTCAGAAGAAGGAAAATCGGCTGAGTTGGCATAAAAAACATCGGCAAAATCAAAAGAAATTTTTCATTGATAATAAGATTTCTTACAAAGAGGAGCCGATTGTTCAGCAAAAGGGACAGATTGCTACTGCTAATCTTACGCTAGTAGGTCCCTATTCTAAGGACTGTTGCCGTCTTCGCCGTCGCTGAGGTAGCTGCCCTCATTGCTGCTGCCGACGAATCCCTCGGTGCTGCTACTGTGACCTTCAGCGGAGGCTTCTTCCTCGTCATCATCATCGTCCTCGTCTGACCAAGCCCAGCCCCGGATGCGTTTCGCCGGCAGTTCGTCGGAGGAGGTGTCGTCCTCCTGTTCCTTCTTCATGTCGGAGGAGATGTCTTCGTCTTCGACATCCTCTTCTTCTCTTTTGGTTACGGATGTGAATTTACCCCGGAAGGGAGGGTCGTCGTCGCCGCTCTCCGCCTCCAGTGCTCCGTCAACCAGGTACCGGAAGTCATCTTCTCCGTCGGTTAGGGGCATGGCCCCATATGACCAGACGAGGTCCTCACCCTCCGGCACGAAGTCGAAGTCCCACTCCTGCTTGTCCCAATGTTTGGGAGCCCGGCGGTTGTACGCCTCCATCTTGTCGTGCTCTGGGACCAACTCGCTTGAGGAAGAGGATTGGAGAGAGACGGAAGACGAGGGAGAAGACGACATGGCTGAGGGAGAAGAGGGTTTTTTGGTGCCGATGGACAGAACAGAGGAAGGAGATGAAGAGAGCTAATCAATCGGCACAGTTAAATAATGAGAAGCCTGGTGGGAATTTAATGCCATTGCAGTTTTCGAGGAAATGATGCCAAGGTTATCAAATTTTGCAGAGAAGCTGGAAAGACAAGGCATCATGATGAGGAATACTGCGACAGGTCTGCTCTGCCATGACACGACCCTTCGAAGGAAAAACAGAGTGGTTTTGAAATTATCATTGCCAAAACCAGGGGGGCATGTGTTATCACCAGATTTTGGTCAAATCAGGAGGTGGGCCGTAAGAGAGATGGGCTTAGAAGATTACACGTGGGAGATCTTTGAAGCGGCCTCGCACGAAGAGTTTGGGCTAGATTGCCCGTGTATCTTTAATTATGGTAGATTATATCTTAGATTAAAAGTTAGAGTTTGTATCGTGCACGGTGGGGATTATTCCCACGTTAGAAAGTCCCCTGGACTATAAATATGTATCTAGGGTTTATGGAATAAACAACAACCAACGTTCAACCAACAAATCAATCTCGGCGCATCGCCAACTCCTTCGTCTCGAGGGTTTCTACCGGTAAGCAACATGCTGCCTAGATCGCATCTTGCGATCTAGGCAGCACAAGCTCCACGTTGTTCATGCGTTGCTCGTACTGAAGCCTTGTTGATGGCGAGCAGCGTAGTTATCATAGATGTGTTAGGGTTAGCATAGTTCTTCGCGTAACATGCTATCGTAGTGCAACCCTTGCATGTCTAGCCGCCCTCACACCTATCTTAGGTGTGGGGGCGGCACCCCGCTTGATCGTTATTTAGTAGATCTGATCCGTTACGATTGCTCCTTGTTCTACAAGGATTAGTTTAATATCTGCAATAGTTAGGCCTTACAAAGGGGTGGAGGATCCAGCGGCACGTAGGGTGTCGTTCGCTGGCCCTAAACAGGATGTTCCGGGGATCAACCTTGTGTTGGTTTTTAGGCCTTGTTTAGGATCGGCTTACGATCACCGTGCGTGGCCGCGAGGCCCAACCGTGAGTAGGATGATCCGATTATGCGGTGAAAACCCTAAATCGTCGTAGATCTCATTAGCTTTATCTTGATCAAGCAGGACCACCATATATTCGTGCACCTCGTACGAATCATGGGTGGATCGGCTCCCTGAGCCGATTCACAGGATAACCTGAGAGCCGATCGAGGCTCGTATTTAATGTTTACGTGTATGCCATGCAGGAAACTAAGCGAGGCATCTCCATCACCTTCCTGACCAGGTATAGGTCAGGTGGCACGCCCTTGCATCAGCATCGGACGTGTGACCAGAACGCTTTGCGGGCCGTCGCTCGGAGGGACCTCAGCCAGCCGCAGCTCTAGGTTGTTCCCGGCTCTACGGTGTTGCCCGTCGCTGCCCGCCGGTGGGTTTCTGACGACAACACACTCGTCAGCACGGAACGGTCAACTTAACGGATTCCTGCCGTCGGAGCTGCTTCTACGGGTTTCAAACAAGAACTTGGGGAAAACTGAGGAAAAACTAAGGAGCTGGGAAAAACCGAGCACAACTAAGAAACCGATGGCATGAAAATAGAAATTCCTAGAAATTTTCCTTCTAGCACATGTAGATTAGTGGTTACCAACAAAAGCTTTTTTACTCTTTTTCACAAGAACGCCGTAGATTTTTAAATTGAATGGTATTTATGTATGACAACTGATAATGAACTACACAATATAGTTGTTCGAAATATTTACAAAAATATTTTGTATCTGTTTTTGTAACTAATAATACAGATCTATTGAAAAACTTGATACGGAGTATTAAGAACGTGCTCGGGCCTACGGGGCAGGGGCACGCGCGTTCCCTAGAGGGTAGGGCGACACGTCCAGCTGCCGGACTGAAAATTAGGCCGCACCACTAGCCAGCACTGTTCTTCATTTAATACGCAGATGAGAATAACTTTCTACAGTACTAGGTAATTAAATCAATCTCTCAAATACAGTCACCCGGCCGGCCGTTTGTCTCCACTCCATTCTAAACATAGATAATAGTGTCCTTGACTTGAGTTTAGTGCACGTCCCGGCTGTGGTGGTGCACGCGTGTGGTGATATCGGTCTCATACGTATATGTAGGGTGGTGGTGCACCCGGCACCCCGTGTGGTGAAAGCAGGACATATTTTAGAGGTACGTTAATTTATCTACATGGATTAATTCCTTTTTTACATACCTGTCAAGTGTTCACGTGTATTTTTATTTTATTAGATGTAACACTTCTTATTTTTTAATCTCAGCCATCAAAATTAAGATCAACAGAGTATATATTTTTAAGGTATGTGGATAAACATGGTTTCTTTATTTTGCATATTCTAAAATACTATATGAGCCAAATGAAACGACTCATTATTTCAACATCACCCTCGGTGTCGAGGTATCCGTATTTTAGGCATGGCGGATCCAACACCTTGGCGATTCCCTAATTATGAGTATGTGGCGCAATAAAAGTGCAATAAATGGCGTGGATTGCAGGGTTGATATCTAGTACTATCAAGCATAGTGCTAATTAGACTTACTAGTAGTTGAAACTTGAAAGGTCTTGTCACAATGAAAGCGGGGTTGCTACCCTTCAATAGAGCTGAAATCTTAGGGTATTTCCAACGGGGCGACGCATATTTATGTCTGTTTGCGTCGGACACGGATATAAAAACATCCGCATTTTCGCATGCGTCTTCCCCTTCTCCAGCGGCATAGACGTATTTATTTGACCGCATGCGTGATTAGAGAGGAGAGAGAGGGAGATATTCTATTTATGTGGCTAGGAATGACCGCATGTGTGATAAAAGGAGGAGAGAGAAGGCTGCATGAAGACCAAACGGACGCAAACGGACGCGCGGACGCGTCCGCACAGACGCATTCCTGGCACATATTTGCGTCAGGATGGACGCTGCGGACGTTTTGCGTCTAGCCGCTGGAGCCCGTTTTTTGTCCGCGCAGACACAAATGGACAAAAAACGTCCGTTTGCGTCGCCCCGTTGGAGATGCCCTTAGGTTCATGAAAGATGTGTTGTAGCTAATGTCACATCATACAACGAAAAAAAAAGAAGTTTATGATGCTTCCGAGATTGAATATGAAGTTTTTTTTTTCTTATGACTATTTTTATATGTTGAACATGTGGAATTGCATGTTTATCCACTTCAATCACAAGACCGATGTGATGAAAATGACTAGACAATTATATTTAAAAGAACAAAAGTAACGACAACTAGTGATAAGGAATTTCAATATTACTAAAAAAAAATCGCTGCAAGGTGCGGGTATTGTGCTAGTTTCCACAATCTGAAAATTGTTTTGCCTTTTTACTTACTTCCACAGCTATCCCGGTCATATGCTTGTTCGTAAACATGTATTGTATGTATTGCATTCCTTTAAATTAAGAAACTTTAAATGTGGCAACAAAAAGAAGGTACACATGGGAGTTGTGCAGCAAACTTTGCCCAATAAATACAACGCCACCACCAACAAGCCCACGCACAAGCTACATAAATGAGAGCATCAGCAAGGACTTGATACAACAACGTATGTACCCTGCCGCTAGTTGCATCAATTCGTGAGATGGAATTGCCGGCCGGCGACCGTGGCCTCGACGGGCTGAGGTGGTGCGTGGTGACCGGCGGAAGGGGCTTCATGGCCAGGCACCTGGTTGCGGCGCTGCTCCGCTCCGGAGATTGGCGCGTGCGGATAACCGACCTCGCCCCCGTCGCTACTCTGGAACCGGACGAGGAGGGGCTCCTCGGCGCTGCCCTGCGCGTCGGTCTCGCCGAGTATGTCTCCGCCGACGTATGCGACCTCGCGCAACTTACCAAAGGTAACTTATGGGAAATACAATGTTTTTTTTTGTTTCTTCCCAAACGTACGCCTAGTTTTAGTCACACTCATCCTCGCTTCTGTCCTAGGAATGGCTCTGGATCTTCCGCAGCTATATTGAACTTAGCATAAATGAGATCCAAACAAATTAAACCAACATTCTATTCTTCTTGTACATTTCAAAATTCTCCTGCCAAGTACAAATCGATCCTTTCTGATTTCTGAAACTGTCAACAAAAGTTAAAAAAAAAAAACATGATTTTGTTGATTGATGTGCCGCTCAAATAAGTGTTGGACTTTTCATATATGCTAGCGCTATAGAAGGTAGAGAAGAGTTTTGTTTAAAAACAAAGTATGTATGGACCCTATGAATAAGTTAGAACATATGTAGATTGTAGCAGATTAATTCATTTTATATTTGGGCATTCATATTGATTTCACACTGCAAATTTATTTAAATTTGTCCGTGTGTGCGCGCGCGTGTGGGGTGCATCATCCCAATGTTACTAGTTTACCTTACCCCAGTCCCCAGGTTAGGCCGAGAAGTCAATAATCTTACGGAATTTAAAAACGTAAAGGGGAAAAGATTGGTAGGGTAGGATCGCTGGCCTCTCCAGGGCTGTGTCCGATGCTTTATATATCACAGAGGAAGGTACAACGTACAGTACAAGTAATACGTCTAACAACTAACCAACATCTATCTCTATCTATCTCTACATATATACATGAGTACAACCAGAATATTGTTACAACCTCAACATACGCATGTAGTTTATCATCCTCCCTCAATCTCAACCGGGGCAGAAAGGTTGAGATTGCGCCTGCAAGACTCGAAGGCTGGTAATGCAAGTGGTTTTGTGAATATGTCTGCCACTTGATCCTTTGAAGAGATAAACTTGATCTGAAGTTGTTTCTTTGCCACTCGCTCTCGGACAGATATGTAGCTCCAATGTTGTCACACCACAGAACAGGTATACGACTCTGATATACACCCAATTCCTTGAGAAGAGACTGAACCCAAATAATCTCAGCTGTTGCATTGGCCACTGACTTATATTCTGACTCTGTACTAGAACGTGACACAGTGGCTTGCTTGCGGGCATTCCAGGCGATCAAGTTGCCTCCATAGAAGATAGCATATCCCCCCGTTGATCGCCGGTCATCAATATTTCCAGCCCAGTCAGCATCTGAGAATGCTGAAAGAAGAGTAGCAGAGGTACGATGAATAGTCAAGCCATGACGGACAGTAAGCTTGACAAACCGAAGTATGCGCTTCACAGCAGTCCAATGAGTATCACGAGGAGCCTGAAGGTACTGACACACCTTATTCACCGCAAAGGAGATATCAGGACGAGTAAGAGTGAGGTACTGAAGTCCTCCAACAATACTGCGGTATCTAGTGGCATCATCAGATGAAAGAGGGATACCATCATGAGCGGAGAGCATATCCGTAGGGACCATGGGGGTAGTGGCCGGTGCACACTTAAGCAAGCCCGCACGCTGTAGTAGCTCCATAGCATATTTCTTCTGGGAAAGAACAAGACCACCAGTGGCTGGATGATGTACTTCGATGCCAAGAAAATAATTAAGAGACCCCAAATCCTTGACAGCAAACTGGGCACTCATATTATGAATCAGACGAGACGTGGCTGAAGGGAAAGAACTGATCACAATAATGTCATCAACATACACCAGAAGAAACATAGTGAGAGCAGATCTGCAGAAGATGAACAAGGAAGTGTCTGCAGTGGAAGGACGAAAGCCAAGAGCACCAAGAACAGAACTGAGGCGAGCATGCCATGCTCGAGGAGCCTGCTTAAGACCATAAAGTGCTTTCCGAAGATAACACAAGTGTCGTGGACGGGTGGAGTCCTCAAACCCTGGGGGCTGCCTCATGAACACCTCTTCCTCAAGCACACCATTCAGAAAGGCATTCTGTATATCGAGTTGTCGCAAGTGCCAACCACGAGAAACTGCAAGAGCCAAAAGCAGTCGAATAGTAGTAGGCTTGACAACCGGGCTGAAAGTATCTTCATAGTCTTGTCCATAACGTTGACGAAACCCCTTTCCGACCAGTCTAGCTTTGTGGCGCTCAATCGAACCATCAGAGTTGTACTTTACTTTGAAAACCCACTTAGAGTCTATCACATTTATACCTGGTCGAGGAGGGACAAGCTGCCAAGTGCCATTGCGGATTAGTGCAGAGTACTCCGCTTCCATGGCTGCACGCCAATGAGGAGTAGCAAGGGCATCACGCAGACCGGCAGGTTCGGACGAGGCACGGTGGCGTGCATGCGCCATGCAGGCTGCTGTCCAGGCGACCGTACCATCGGTACGTCGCTTTGCTTGACGGATCCCATGCTGAAGCCGAGTCACCATCCGCGTGGGCTTAGCTGGTGGAGCAGCGGGAGAGATCGACGCCGTGGGCGAAAAATCCAGGCGACGAGGTTGAATGGGCCCCGACTGGGCCGAGGAGGGTTCCACGGCCTGAGGCGAGGAACGGGCTGGGGACGCCACGGGGGAGGCCTCCGCACCAGGAGGCGTAGCAGAAGAGGCCGGGTCCGGGCCCAAAGCACCCGACGAACCCGGTCCAACATGGCGAGGCGCGCTCGACGAGGCGTGGCCATGCGGATCGACGTACTCCGTAGAATCATCTGGCGATAGCAGTTCCAGACGAGCTCCGCGGCCGGTTCCTGCACCATGGTTAGGCAAAAGCAATGGTGTATGTGCAGCATCATCAAACTGGCCACTATGAGGAATGGAGTGAGGTGTAATTTCAGAGGTGGTCGTGGGAAGTTGAGAGAACGGGAAGACGCCTTCATCAAACACGACATCACGTGATATGTAAACTCTATTTGTAGGAACATGGAGGCACTTATATCCTTTGTGAAGGGAACTGTAGCCAAGGAACACACATTTTTTGGATCAAAACTCGAGTTTTCTATTGTTGTAGGGCCGCAAATGAGGCCAACAGGCACACCCAAAGACACGGAAAAACGTGTAATCCGGGGCTTCACCAAGGAGACGTTCTAAGGGTGTTTGCATATGGATGACTCGACTAGGAAGTCTATTTATGAGGAAACAGGCGGTGGAAAAAGCATCACTCCAAAAGCGAAAAGGTACAGAGGCATGAGCAAGGAGTGTTAAGCCTGTCTCGACAATATGGCGATGTTTGCGTTCAGCGGTACAATTTTGTTGATGTGTATGTGGACAAGAGACTGGATGAGAGATGCCAATGTTACTAAAGAATTGATTGAGTTTGATGTATTCGCCTCCCCAATCAGTTTGCACATGTATAATTTTCTTATTAAGAAGGCGTTCAACCTGGCGTTGGAATTGCAGAAAAATATCAAAGACATCATTCTTGCGTTTAAGGAGATATAACCAAGTGAAACGACTGTATCCATCAATAAAGCTCACATAGTATGAATGACCACTAACAGAAGTTTGAGCAGGACCCCAAACATCGAAGTAAATAATTTGCAAAGGTGCAGAAGCCACATGAGTGGAAAGAGAAAAAGGTAGTTGGTGGCTCTTGCCTTGTTGGCAAGCGTCACATATTACATTATTATGCAAGGTGGATGAAGGAAGTTCTCGATGATGCAAAATGTGTTGAACTATTTGTGTAGCTGGATGGCCTAGACGACAATGCCACTTGTCACGTGACACCTTTATTCCGCTGAAGACTTGTTTGGTGGGAGACTCATCAAGGCGATAGAGACCACCGTAACACCGACCGCTAAGGAGTATGGCCCTCGTGTCCCGATCCTTAACAAAGAAAAAATTTGGGTGAAATTCAAAGAATACTCTGTTATCGATGGTAAAGCGACGAACTGATAAAAGGCTACGGGTAACTGAAGGGACATGAAGAACACCTTTAAGATGTAACGAATGAGATGAAGGAGTAGGAAGTGTGGAATGACCAATGTGATGAATTTGCATACCATTACCATTTGCAGCGTGAACTTGGTCGGTGCCGCGGTAATTCTCCTTCACCGTGAGCTTGTCGAGTTCATTGGTGAGGTGGTCGGTGGCGCCCGTGTCCATGTACCATCCAGCATCGACCGGGCAGGAGGTGGTCTGGCCGTGGGCATGGCCATCGTGATCACCATGCGTAGTGGCAGCTGCGACTTGACGATCCATGTATCGTCCATCATTGTCGACGCCGAGATACTCCTTCTTGAAGCGTTTGAAGCAGCGAGAAGCAATGTGACCGACCTTGTCACAAATCTGACAGATCGGTCGATTGCCGTTGATGCCACCTCCAGTGTGGCCGGCATTGCTCACGTCGCGGTCACCACCGCGTGGCGCAGGAGGGCGTGCGGAGCTGCCGCCGTGGTTGTTGTTGCCGGGGTAGCCACCAGTAGGTGGTTTGTTGGTGTAGACCTGCCTGGACTGGTTCCGTGGGTCACCGCCACGGTAGTCACCGCCACCACCGGCGCGGTAGTTGTTGGGCTTGCCGCCGCCGCCACGGTTGCCATAGGTGGAGGCATTGGCGGAGTAGTTGCCTGCACCACCATGGAGAGAGGCTTTGCGAGCCTCAATGCGCTGCTCGGTGCTGAGCAGCTGGGCGAAGAGATCGCGGATCGGTATCGGCATCGTCCGCGCACCGACGCGATCAACTAGGGCGTCGTAGTCATCGTCGAGGCCAGCAAGAAGATAGGAGATGAACTCCTCCTGTCGAAGAGGTTGCCCAATGGAGGTTAAGGTATCAGACATATTTTTCACCTTGTTGAAGTACGTAGTTGCAGACGAGTCGAGCTTCTTGACTTCCGAAAGCTGGCGACGAAGTTCAGCGTTGGGTTGATGAGCTTGGTCTCGCTGCCATCGACCTTGGAGGTAACCGAGCTGGAGAACCCGGATGGAGAGGCCATGGAGATCGGATCTTGAGCCGTGGGCTCTAATACCATGAAAACGTAAAGGGGAAAAGATTGGTAGGGTAGGATCGCTGGCCTCTCCAGGGCTGCGTCCGATGCTTTATATATCACAGAGGAAGGTACAACGTACAGTACAAGTAATACGTCTAACAACTAACCAACATCTATCTCTATCTATCTCTACAGATATACATGAGTACAACCAGAATATTGTTACAACCTCAACATACGCATGTAGTTTATCAGAATTGTTCTGCATTCGACAGATTTCTGTCCGATAACCATACGAGGCACACCCTTACTCGTGCTAGCCAGGTAGACGGTTTTCTCTGAAGTTGGACAAACATCGTACTGAAAATGTCCGATGTATAGCAGCACTCATAATCTTGAGACTTGTTTTTTAGTACAATGTATTGTGTTCATCGATAGTAGATGAATATGTAGAAGTCTGAAATATGACAAGTCGCAAAAACTATGGACCCGTTTAGAAGACTGAAGACATGTTTTACTACCTAAGAGCATCTCCAGTCGCGTCCCCCAAACCGTCCCCCAAAGGGATTTGGGGCGCGCCGGACAGAAAAAGCGTTCCAGCCGCGTCCCCCAAAGCCCTTTTTTGTCCGGCGCGCCCCCATTCGGTGTCCGGCGCCCCGAGCCCGTCCCCGTCCCACAGGGGACGCTCCGGGGACGCCGGACATAACGAAATGAGAGGCAAGGAGGCGCGGGGCCGACGCGTCAGCGGCACAATAAATTTTTAACCTAACCGTCGCCTACCTCGCGACGAAAGTTATTGGCGGTGCGGTTCCCGCAGCGACGCAGCGACGGTGCAGTTCCCGCAGCGACGCAGCGACGCGTCCCGTCGCGCCTAGCTCTGCGTGCCGGCGTTAGTGAGCGCCACCGCTCCTCCGCCTCCCTCCGGCCTATAAAAAGGGGCGCCTCTCATCGTCCCTCTCACACACAAACCCTAGCGCCTCTCTCCCAAACTCTAGCCGCCACCATCTCTCAACAAGACTCGACGCTATGTCTGGTAGAGGCGGAGGCCGACCTCGCGGCCGCGGCCGTGGTCGTGGTCGTGGTCGTGGCCGCGGCATAGCTGAACGCTCGCCGTCGCCTTCCACGCCGCCGGCTTCATCATCGTCGGAGATGGACGTGGAGCCGGACGTCCTGTTCGAGTTCGTCCACGTCCTCAAGGGCGACCCGCGCGGCATCCAGAGGCTGCCGGACTCCTTCGCCGAGTACGTCGGCGGCGTACGCCCGCGCACGATGCATCTGCGGGAGCATTCGTGCGGCTACTGCCGGTGGATCGTCAAGGCGATCTACGACGCGCGCGGCAAGATGTACCTCAACATCGGCTGGGAGAAGTTCGCGCGCCACCACAGCCTCCAAGCCGGCTTCATCCTCGTGTTCTCCTACTTCGGCAGCAGGGACATGAAAGTCAAGGTCTTCGACGAGAGGCGCTGCCTCCGGGACTACCACGTCGACAGGGACTCCCACGACGACAGCACCGACGAGGAGGACGACTGAATGAGTGTTGTTTCTTCGCAGCGAATACGTGCACGGAGGTTTCTGCCTGTTCGCTTCATCGGTAGAACCAACAAGGGCACCATCCTCCCGCTGGATTTTCCAGTTTAGGTGACTGGGTGTGCCCTCGAGTGTTCTTTCTTAGCAGCGAACATAGGAAACCTTCGATGCACGGCCTAGTTAGGTTTAGTTTCTTTGCAAAATTTTATATTTGTGTCCACGACGGTTCAAACTATGTATTAGTTTGTGGAAAACCACGTTCCCAATTATGTTTTCGTGTAAACCACGTTCCAAATTATGTATTAGTTTGTGGAAATTGAAATAAAAAGCCGAAAAAAAGTAATTTAAATGTTTGGGGGAGGCGTTTGGGGGACGCGGCTGGGGAGCGACGTCCCCCAAACGCGGCACGAACAAAACACGTCCCCCAAACGCTCAATCCGGCGTGGTTTGGAGGACGCTTTGGGGGACGCGACTGGAGATGCTCTAAGCTGCTGGAAATTACAGGCTAGTGAAAACGGACGGATCCAGAAAAGTGTGTTTGGAAGGCCTAGTTTTAGATCGGCATTAGTTCGTTGGATACATGTTTACACCTGAAAAAAAGAAAGGATCCACCTAGCACTTAGCTAACTGAGAATTAAGCTAATTCTCGGTAGGTATCTGACGTTGGGCACGTTGTGTATAGTTGATTTCGTCGCTTTTGGCCAAACATTTTCTACTTTATTTTTTTTCTTGTCATTTTTTTTTGATAATCAATACCACATATATTTATAGCAACAAATAGTACATGGTAGAGATACATGAACTGACTCCAACGATTACAAAATAAAGTCTAAAAGATAGTAACAAATCTTCGAGGTATTCAATTTCTTTCTTCTTCCAGAGCACAATCTTGTAGTCTTCTGAAGGCAGCCAAAGATAGATAACGAACCATAAACCTGTAGATACCGACGAAAGTTCTCCCATAAACTTTTGAGCCGCAATACGAAGGCTGCGTGCACGCACACAACCATTCAAGCAATCATACAACATCGGCAAGAGTACCAACACCAGTATATCAAGGAATAATAACCGACTAGCTTTGTCGTCGTCGATGGAGAGCTGAGAGTACGAATCACCATTGTCGAGTACGTAAGCAGCCGGGACAAAATCTGCGAGGATAATCCTCCTCGCGGCAACAACGACAAAAGATCAAAAATCGATCTGGCGAAGCAAGATCCGAAGATCCATACCTAGAAAATTGTGATTGTTCAACACCACCATTGACGCCGGGAAGAAGATCTCGTCGTCGAACGAAAGGCCGAAGATCACTTATTGCAGACGATGCCATCTCCATTGAGGGGAAACCAACAAAAAGACGGCTACCAAAATCCTAACATAATCTAATGAAAACAATACTTTTATTCAAAACTCCACGCATAGATCGGGTTCCCCACTCCTCCCGATGCCGGCGAAGCCGACCGAAGGAGGGGGAACCAATCTATGGAGGAGGATGAACTAGATGCGGCTAGGGTTGAGGCGGCGGCTAGATTTTTTTTTCTTGTCATTTGTTAGGCATCCTTGACTCTTTGGGCTTTTGCGCTAGCCATAACGATCAATTTCTTCCGCTAGCCTGATAACGCATTAGAAGGCTGGCCATAGTGGGTAGTATCATATAGTGTAGTATCATGTATATGATACTTTTGTATGATACTAGATCCATAATGCATAGTATCATAGATTAGTATCATAGTTTTGCTATATTAATTGATTTGTAGAATCTCAATATAAATTTATGTACAAGATTTATTTGATACTAACTTTTCTCGTGATGTGCGCTATCATACAGTATCTACCTATGATACTCTAATCTCCTCTCTCATCCATAATTACCTGCCACATCAGCATTTTTAGTGGGGTTAGGATGCATGATACTAGCTATGATACTAGCACTATGGCTAGCCGAAGGGAGCTTGTTGCTTTGTAATCTAAGAGGTATAGCTCAGCTTACTCATCAATGCCGACAGATTGTGCTGCTCTTGTTACTAATGGATAAAGAATTAAAGATTGGAGTGAAGTTTAGTATGATTTCTAAGATCAGAGGAGGAAAAGAATGAAGGTGTGAGCAGGAAGGATGAGACAAGTCCCCCTCAATGTGTAGATAAGACCAAGTGATCGACTGGCTGCTGCAATTATATACACGTTTAGTAAAACTGTAAAAAAAAATCAAAATGCGCATCTGAACAAAGTGTGTGTAATTACGAATACAAATATCAGCTTAGATGCACTTGCATGTTATTAGAAGCCAAATAACAACTACAAGCCCACCTTTTTTGCCGATAAAGAGAATATATTAATATCATAAGATACCAATTACACCTAACCTCTGCAACAATGCAACACCCTAATGGTTGTACGGATGCACACAACCAAAAAATAAAAGAAAACTAAGAAACAAAAATCCCGCTATATCATCCTAGGCTTAGCTACAACAATACAACCACCACCAAGCCAACACCTGAAATACAGAATCTCCAAAAACGACGCTTCCAAGAAGGAAATGGTGCACCAGCGCCGTCATTGCCCGACCAAAGATCTTAGGTTTTCACCCTGAAGATAATCCCCGCTCTCAAAACAATGGCTCCAACAAGGTCATTCCTAGGCACAACCAATTAATGCCAGACCTTGGGTTTTTACCCTGAAAGGTAGGACTCTGAACTTCACCTGTGCTGCCGTCCCCACTTCCATACCACTGCTGCGGAGCCCGGGACACCAAGCAAGTCCCTCAACAACGCGGAGACTTGAACCTCCCTTAGCTAGTCCTCGCTCCAGCCTTCATGTTATTCCCTTCATCTGACTGCATCATGGATCAAAATGTCTCTTGATGCCAACACAGACCAGAGCTTTGCACCGCTCCCTCCAAAACCAATCGGCCGAAATAAAAGCATGGGTGCGCACGACCGAATACCAACGATCCAGCAAACTTCAGGCAAAAAAAAACACTGTTACATTCACCGGCGGCGCCTTCCGGAACTCAACGCTCCTGCTAGATCGAGAATAGAAAACCTCATGCAAGTCTTCATCTTCGCCCAAGAGAGACACTAGGACCGCCACCTTTATTCAGGTCAGGCACCCATGCCAACGACCATCCCAGGCTGGCCACGGGTGCTGCCAGAGTCACCAAGCGCAGATCGCATTGTTCGGAGACACCGCACACGCCCTGGGCACCACCGCATCTGAAAGCCAGCCCTCCACCGGCGACAACAACCATCGCCGGCTTGCACGCCTCTCCACCTCGCCATCGGGATGCAGTGACAGATCGAAAGACCCACCATCGCCATCCGCAGGCCGACCATCTTCGGCGAAGAAGAGGGCCGCCTCCACCGTCGAGCCCAAGGCTGCTGCCCCAGGCGACCGTGTACCGCGGGAGAAGCCCAAGATCACCTCCACGCACCGTCGAGAGGCGGGGGGGGGGGGGGGGATATTGGCGTAGATCGAGGACCTGGTCACCGCCCACCACCGGCGTACCGCGGCGAGGAGCCGACGGGAGGCGGGGGGCCGCAGCGCCAAGGTCTGGCCGCTGCCTAGCACCATCCGCGTCCAACCGGCCTCAGCGTCGAGGAGGGATCCCTGCCGCCGTCCCCAGCGCGGCACGAGGAAGGGCCCCCGCCGCCACGCCCCGCGGTCTTTGCCCGGCGGCACCACCGGCAGCGGCGGCGGGAGGCGGTTAGGGTTACGAGGGGGTGCGGGAGGAGGTGCATCCGGGACGAAAATCCCTCCACCTACAAGCCCACCTACAAGTCAACATAGAAAAAAGAGGTTACGTGTAAAGTTTGAAATTACACACATATTTGTAATTACACATCATGTGTAATTGTACACATATGTGCCAAAAACAAGCAACTCCAAGAAAATGAGAAAAAATAAAATATTATTATATACAAATTTGAAATCTCACACGTATATTTAATGTGTGTAATTTCACATAAAAAGTTTAAATCTCGCACATATATGCAATTACACGTGGGTGTGTAATTTCACGCACATGCACAATAATATACTTATCTTTAATTGCACATAAAAAAGTCCATAGGTGCGATTATGCAATTATGCTCTTATGCACAATTGAACATCTATGCGCAATTCCACATAAAAAAACCATCATCAACGACTTCTAAAAAGTGGGCCACGCAAAGCCATCACGATCCACTAGGTGACATCACGTGATACACAGAAACAACAACCAACGTGAATTTTCTCGTTTAAAAAAATTTGCTCGTTAAAGAAATTCTGTGATTATTGATATATGATCGAACGGCACAGAAATTGACCGAGCTAGCACTCAAGAGGTAGCAAAACCTTAAAAAATTAGGAGTGGAGAACTGCGACATAGCCCACATCATATAAGTAGAAAATGGCTTTAAAAGGGGAGTGGTGTTTTGGCACCCGGGAGCATATGCTCCCGGTTTTTAATTTTATTTTAAATACATTATTAAAATTTTGAAAAGTTTGGACATAAAATTTAATATGTACATCTCGAAGTTCTACACGTTTACAAATTGGTCTCATGGAAAACTGACATTTTTACTGTCGCGTGTAAAAAAGACAAATTTTGGTGCAAAAAAATGACATTGTACATGACGTTTTTTTTGTCTTTTTCACACAAGTCATCAAAAATGTTGTTTTTTGCAAAACTTGATGTACGTACGTAGAATGTCGAAACGTAAGCGCGGAAATTTTTGTTCAAATTTTTTTGACATTTCAAAATGTTTTTCCGGAGGTAGAAGCATATGCTCCCATGTGCCGAATTGAATTTCTGCTTGAAAAGCGAAAAAAAAAACTCGAACTTTGGTCGTTTTCTAGTCCATCAGGCGCTACAAACAACCCAATAAAAAAATAGAAAAACCGAAACCATCTACATGCCCGATACAAATAATTTACAGGCTAAAACCGAAAACAAAACCTAGATAGAAAAACAAACTGACAAGAAACCATCAAACAGGTATGCGTGGATCAAGCACTAACATATTTCTCCACTAACCATGAGTAAGCTAAATGGAAAGAAAAAACACCACCTCAGCTCGGAATTCAAATATGACGAGTATCGAGGGCTACAACAGATTGACGAGACAATGCAGCACAACGAGCCAAGGTGCCGCTCCCACAATCAGCGAGAGACACCGCCACTACAAGCACCGCATGGAGGGAGGCTCAACGGCCGCTTCGTGATTATTCCACCCACTTCCATGTCATCGTTGGTTGCTTCCCCGTTCCAGCCACATCCCCGCCGTCGGAATTCTACATGAAAGATAGGCGCCCCCAGATGCCACACTTGAGGAAGGTGCCGATATCCAACGTCGATGCTTCCTCTAGGTACCCCTGGTTTCGCTTCGTAACTTCTGGCCTCCTACACTACTTCTCTTGGCTAGATTGAACTCTGGATTTTCCCTTTCAGGTAGCTCGTCCAAACAACAAATTTCAGTCTGAAAAATACTGATGAAACCACGGATTGTTATCGTGATTCCGGTGACAAGAAGTTCCGCAAAATTTAAGTTCTATAGGACAACATTAAATGCTATATGGAGCATAATATTGGACCAGTAAAATACAACACAACCAAACGAATGAGTGTTGCGAGATGCGCATACGGTGGATGTGTGTCCATATAAGAGAGGATGGTATTAGAAACGACATAATACATGATAGGCTAGGGTAACACCGATCGATGAGAAACACCTACTAATTAAGGTGGTTCAGATATATCCAATAAAAACCTTTAGAAGCAACAATTAACAGTGGTATTCTAAAGTGTATGAGAAATACTAGCAGGGTCAGACGACCATCAAAGTTGACATGGGTAGAGGCATAAAAGAAGACTTGAGAAATTGGAATGTACCTAGAGATTTGACTCTTGATATTACCGCATGGAAATCAGTGATCAATGTGCCAGATTCTTAATTTTCTCATTAATTGTTTCTTGTTTCTTTCTCCTTGTTTTGGTTTTCTTTTGTTTCTTTTGGGTTCTAGATCTAGCCTTCCCCGAATTGCTTGGGAAAAGGATTTTATGTTGTTGCTATTGTTGACCTGGGTTACTACAATGCCAAATGAGGCCTAAATTTGTAAGAAACAAATAAATTATTATAGTTTATACTAGTTGCAGTTAATTCTGCTTGCTAAAAATGTGTGTCTTAGGATGAAACTAAGAACATATAATGTCTAGTGTTTAAATAACTTAACATGGAAGAGTGCACCATTCAATAGTTTGTTATTCATCACTTTTAATTGTGTGATATTGTTACCCATCTTAACAATTGATCTTCTGCTAAACAGCTTTTGAAGGTGTAGATGTTGTATTCCACACGGCCACCGCTGATCCTGCAAAGAACTGCATGCATCTTCATTATAAGGTCAACGTTGACGGTAATAAAATCATAACCAACTGCTCTTCTAAGGAGAACTTTCACACCTCTTGCCAATATTGGGATTGCCCCTATTCAATAACAAGATTTTCTGACCAAAAAAGTTATGTCAACCGGCATTTTATATTTTCTGCGGAATAAAGAAATTTCATTAGATTAACCAGATTTTTCCTAAGAGAAATGTCACATAACAAAATAATCAGATTCATGTCGATATAACCAGTTTGTGCCTATTAACATGTAGGCTTGTATAATTTTCAATAATTTATTCCCATAACCAACTAAGAAATAGTGTTGTATGCTTCCATTTTTTATCTGATTTCCTGAAGTCAACCACAAAACATGTGTTCATTTATGATGCATTCTTGCAGTTAAAATGGATAACGAAGATTTTTGTTAAGCTACACCTTGTATGGACAAAAACCATTTTCTATAACAATGAACAATTTCTAAGGAATAAACAAGTTTTGCTTAATATGTCATGGAACTTTAATTTTATGTAATAAAGAACATATTTAGGAAATCAGAAACCTTTAAATTAAAAAGAAGATTCATTTTTGTAAGCTTTAAGTAATTAAGATGTTATGGAGCAAAATTTGAGATTAAATTATAATTTGAAGGAAATGGGAAAATATTAAAGAATAATAAATAAATATGTAGGGCAAAGACACATCTTTGAAATAATGATCAATAACCTTACATAATAATGTACTATTTTAAGAAAAAATGGATCACGGAAAGGAAAGTATGAAAATGTTATCTTTTAGCTAGGACAGACGTAAATAATAAACATGTTGAAACCAATGTATGTCCCCACCCTCTAGAACACAAGAAAAGAAACATGCCAAAAAATTATTGAAGGCAAGCACGAAAATACTGCACAATAATCAAGTCTGTGTTCACTAATGGAGTAAAATATTGCACTACATTCCATATGCACATGGAGCAAAAATGTTCTCTAAATCTTCGCACCATGATTGAATGAAAGTAAAAGCTAACCAAACATACATACTCCCATGCGATTCACCAAATAAAAAATATAACTTTTTATAAACCGTCCATAATGAAAGAATTAGTGAATCTATGCTAGCAACACATGGAAAATTTGCGACAAGAAGTAATTGAATGGTACAAAATAGACAGAGGACTACATATGTGCCAACTCATTGTAGCATAACATATCTTCCAGCTCCTTCAATGTAAGACAAAAGGCCCTGACTTAGACAAATTAATTAGACTGCAACATTGTAATACTTGATGGAAATCTGCAAAAAAATCCAAGAGAGAATCACACTACATTCAGTTCGGGTGGCCTTATGCCATCACTCAAAAAGAGGAAGCTTGAATGGGGCGAGGCATGTGGATAGAGAGCTAACAACGAAAACTAAGATTACTAGAAACCGTAAGAATGACGACCCAAAGTAAGAGAAGGGAAATAGATTCCTGCTTGTAGAATTGACCATGGACCGGTGGTTTACTACAATAAATGGCGGGCAGACTATAAAATGGATGAAGCACGATTTATCGAGCATTCCCATATATAAATTATAAACCAAATCGGTACAGAATCTCGTTGTTCACAAAATTAAACAACCGATTAACTGAAGACATTGCTGAATGAAAACTTAGTAAATATAACTAATTAGGATATGAGTGAAGTTTGTTTCAAGAAATCTCAATAATTTTTTAATCCAAAGTTATTTATTTGCTCTCACTGTTATTTTCTCATTCATGCTACACAGGAGCAAAGAATGTGATTGGCGCTTGTAAGACATGCAAGGTTAAAAGTCTGATATACACCAGTTCGAGTAGCGTTGTATTCGATGGAATTCATGACCTCTTTGGTGTAGATGAGTCAGTGCAATATCCAGCTAAGGTTTCCCCACATAAAATTCGTTTATTTATGTTCCTTTGTTCGTATCTCAATGTTATCCACGTCCAAAGCAACTATCGTCACCTTTTATATAATACCCCCTTTCTAGTTTGAGGGCTCTCAAAGAGGGCTCATTTAAGACGGTTTTTACCATATGGGTTCCTTTCTACAATGTCCATATTCAACATGTTACTAAATACTACATGTAAAATCCCTATTGATTGTTTTGTTCCATAGTAATCTATGCTTATTAGTATAAAAAGATCCAATCTCAGGAAACTGCTCTTTTAAAAAAAACTCTCGCATGATCACTTAAAATTTGCACTCCCTCCTTCCAACTAATCACTAATCAATTTCTTCTATTAAATAGGGGTTGACGAGTTAGACAGGGCATTCAAATTATTTATTTATCCAATTCCTATGTTTTGTGACTTATATGTTTCAAATGAGTTCCATGCTAAATATTTGAATTTTACCTTTAATATTGTCATAGAAAAATCCCGATGTTTACAAGATTTGAAAGGTTTTGATACCAATTGAATCCACTAGGATATATATGGCCTATGCCCTAGGTTAGCATGTTTTTATACAATTTAGCCTCGTAAATCATGTGTGAAAATGAAACTGCAGTTGTCCTTCATTATTGATGAGTATGTTGAGGATAGAAGTTATGTATCCGTCATTAATTATGAGTATGTTAAGGATAAAATTTAGTATACCTATGACTAAAAATTATGTTTCTCCAAACTAATAGCCAAATTCATACTTCAACCTTAAAAATTATTTAAGTGTAGTTTTTCATGCTTCAACTATAAACTAACATACCTTTTCAATAATTTTAACCCCAAACATTATTGAGTTTATTTAGAAATTTAAACCATGTTTTCATATGACCCCGTGCTAGATTGACTATAGCCATGTTTTGTGAAAATTAGCATGTGACATGGCGCTAACAAGTCAAAAGTATTCACCAAATATTTTGTATCTTTCAGAGATGTATGGGGGAAAGTAAAACATGTAATCTCATTTGTACTATGAAAATTTCCGTGCCTATAAAAAATAATAATAATATGTGGATTTGAAAAATACTTGCTTTATTAGGCTTCTTTGATACGAAAATCTACTACAACAAACTACAAATTAAGCCAAACAAAGTAACCACTATAGATTTAATTATTTATCATCAATGAATGTAGAAAATATGTAATCCAACTTTCATACGACATAGTCTAATTGATGTGTAACAACTACCTTGACAAGAATTACCGATATACGAGTAAGATGTATATAGGGTAGTGAGTTTTTTTACCTTTGCTACTGAAGATTTACTTAAAACACGTTTCCTTCCTGCTTCATCCCATTCGTCTTTCGCCTTTGTATACAAATTCATACATACCAAATAATTTGTGTATATATCTAATGGATGTTCATTAATGTTAGTTTCCTGATGCATATGCACAAACCAAGGCAGAAGCAGAGAAGTTAGTGATGGAGGCCAATGGCATGAATGGGCTTCTTAGTTGTTGTCTACGACCTGGTAGCATTTTCGGTCCTGGTGACATGGTAATATCCTCTATAATTTCATATGGAGGAAAGTTGGTAAGTATAATACACATTTATATTGTCCACACAATGAAACCACATTAGTGAACCTAATTTCACTATATGATTGTGGTACTCATGCTTAATATGTTAATATGGAAATATATAATATTAATAGAATAGCAAATAGACAATAGTGAATATACTTGACAAATAAAAATATATTTAAGATAGTAAATGGTCTGGAGAACATAACACACTTTCTATTGTACTATAGAATTCTTCAAATTTAGGGAAGTTATGATCTAAAATTAGTTCATATTCATGTAATTCTCTGTGGATCTTAATTATTCGGTATTCTCATGCATCCACTTCAAGTTATAATTGGTCACAATTTGACAAATATGCGAACTTAGAAAAGACAAGAGTATCATGCTTCAAAATTTTAACTTGAATTAAAACATAATATTTATGGTGAAACAAGGAAAATCATTTAATCTTAAGAAAATGAAAAGCAAAGGAAAATAGATATGCACTACCTATTTATTTGAGTCCTTTAGTTATACCATGGAAGCAAGTGTGTAAGAGAACATTTTCAGATTATACTGTGACACAAAGCATTAACATGAGACAATGCAATATACTCTATCTCCAATCTTTTTTTACACCTGCCAAGTTACGAGACAGATCTATTTGAATTATATATGATTCTTCCACCAAACAAAGTAGTATTACCTTTGACCACAACTTCCCTAAGGACCAAGTTCAAATTTAACCCATTCAAAGACAAGCTTATCTAAGGCATAGTGCTTAAGATTGGCCTACCTAAATAATGCAAGTCATTATCTAATATTTCATCACATTATTTATTGAAAGTTATATTTAAATATTTCTTGTTAAATGTGACACGCTACATATTATTTTGCAGATCATAATTGGTGAAGGAAAAAATTCTGATGATTTTGTATATGTTGACAATGTGGTGCATGGTCATATATGTGCCATGAAAGCTCTATCAACTAAAGTGGGCGCAAAACTATGTGGGGGACAAGTATGATTTATTTCTAAAGGGCATGCATACAACTTATAGTATTGTTCCTCATACATCTTAATTTCCTTCCTAGGCCTACTTCATAACTAATGTGGAGCCGATGAATGTGTGGGACTTTGTCTATATGGTTTTAGAAGAACTTGGATATAAAAGGTACGCTATATTTTTATGCTTCTACTGCGTTAAAGTACATTTAGATTTTGCTAGAAAAAGGTGCCCTCTCTATGAGGTGCCTCACAACTCGTCTTGCGTCAGCATGTGCAAAAATCAGCGTCTTCCATGTGTCTTTTTCGTGCCCGACACGTGTTGATTGGGGAGTGCGTCGCTAGTTGTTGCTACCTTTTTTGTATATTTTCATATGAAAAGAAAAATATCTTATGAACCGAGCATACAAATCAAGATCCGTTTTCATATCTATGCCAGCGACATCAAGATAAAAAATTATCACATTTTGATAGTTTTGAAGAAAAAAATTCCACTGCCTTCATTAATGCATCGGTTTGCACTGACTTCAGTCTTGTAATACACTGCCTTTGGTTCAACAGTGCACCACATTCTGTACCTTCAGTTCTGATCTGCACTGTATTTGACTTTTGTTGCGTGTGGCCTTCTCCTCTGTACTATAATGACAACGGTTCTTCTAGGCACTTCCTTCTTTTTGTGTGTGGTGCCTTTTTTCTATGCATTGCCTTCTGGTTTTCCACTTCATTGCCTACTGTTATTCATCTGTGCTATCTTCTGTTTTTGTTGCACTACCTGTCATTTTATTTTGCATTGCCTTTTGGTTTTCTAATGCACCGCCCTTTGATGTCAAGTGCATTGTCTTTGCATAAACTGCCCCAATTGCATGATATGTCCTGCATTTTTATGTCATGTCTAGATCACCTATTTTGCACTACATTTTGCTGGACCACTGAAATTATGACATGCCTTCCAAAGAGGAACATGCCACATCACATGCTATGGCAAATGTACCAACATATTAGGTGCACCCATGTACCCCTTCAAGATCTATATGAATGTTTAACGCGCCATGATGTAGGGCAACCTGAATAACTTGTTACGACAAATGCACCACACAATACAGTACGCGGAAATGCCTTACTTCATAGGCAATGCATTGTACTTCTTATTTTACCACACTCGATTACACTAGTTTTTTTTTTCTGTCGATCATAGACAAAACAAAATAAGGAAAAGAGTAAAAAGACGCTGCACACACTCACCGGAGGGTTTCCCACACGTTGGCACACCTCCTGCCTCGCCCACTGGCCCTCACCCAGGAGCTCAACTTGCTAGTGATACTCATATTTTTATTCATTTATAAATATTTGTTACTTTTTGAAATTTATATGTTTGTATCGCTAAAAAGCCGATATTTACTTGTGAATGTTTGTATGAACATAATTTCTTAGCAACAATGAAATATGCTATATTGGTTTTGTCAAGAGCATGTACTACACTAAGCTATATTGCTAATTGATGGTATATTTTGCAGACCACTAAAAATAAGAATACCATTATTTATTGTCCTACCAATAACATATGTGATAGAGTGGAGCTACAATAAAGTACTATATCTCTATGGAATGCATCAACCTCAATCGCTGACATCCGCAAGAATCAAGTACCTAACACTAAGCAGAACATTTAGTTGTAACAGAGCTATTGAACAACTTGGTTACAAACCAATTGTGTCACTCAAGGTTGTTTGCTTACCTTCAAATTTAATTCATATTTTTATTTGGTTTTTTTTTCTTCTAATATGTTCTCATAAATTTTAAATGTAGGACGGCGTAAAGGCCACTATTGAAATGTATAACCGACCGACATATGCAAGGTTGCCATAAAAGCAAATAGGTATAAAACTACGAGGGAACCCTCCTCGCTATCCTTAGAGTTCGATGGATTGTTAGTACACCAAATAAATGTTTGATCTGCCTTAGCAAATATATAGTTGTTGCTTATACAATGTAATAGGTTAAAAATATTTATATATAAGAAGGACATCTTTCTTAAAGACATAGTGAAATCATAATTTAGTTGCATACATTTAGTTTATTCATAATAATAGTGGAAGAAACATTGATCATAAGACAAATGTATATGCTCAACATCCTATCTTGGTCAATGCAACATTAATGAATTACTCTAACCATTAAAAAATGCATTCTAGAGTTGCCTTAAGAAAAAACTTGTTTATATTTGACCTAGTTTATAAAAGATTTGTACTAATAAACACAACACCAAATTATGACCATGGACAAAAAACTATCTTCCATAGTGTACTAGTTTGGTGTATAGATGTTTATACTTTTCTCTAAAGCAGGTCAAACTAAATAAATTTGACTTACAGATACCGTAGAATGCATTCTTTTTTTAAATGAATGGAGATCAAAATTATAAAGTAATCCCATTAAAATTACATCTTAAAACATATTAGATCTTTACTAAATTTTTCAATATGCCTCAGTGTGATGATCAACCACCATTTTTTGAAATGACAGAGCGGTGGTGGAACCCTCAACTTGTCTTCTCGCAACTCATTGGTGATGGAATCTTATTCTTTAGTCTTGATTCCATTCTTCAATGGTAACACCAATAAAGGATTTGTATTTTGTTTTGACTATTTCGCCTCCAAGTGTCGGTCATGTATTATAGGTATTCTTGGCGTTGTTCCAAGGTTATATATATCTGGAGGTGTAGAATGAAGTTGTACAACATGCCAATTTTTTTTGTCAAGAAGCTCCATGCCTGTGCTCCCAAAGTTCCCAACAATGCATAACTTCTTCTTAGAGATTGATTAAGAAAGTGCAAAATATTTTTATTATTTTAAGTTTAAATATAGATTAAAATGTAAAGTGCACAATATATAACATTAGATAGAGGATATTCAATTTTTTCTTATTTTAGTGAACAAAAGAAGATTTATTTTTTCGTACTATTAAGAGCTTCCATATTGCAACAAATTAAAATGTAAAAACAAATGGAAATTTAAAGTGATAACTTAAGAGAACAAAAGAAGATTTTTTTTTTCGTACTATTAAGAGCTTCCATTGGGTTTGCATATTCAATTGTATTTAGATTTAATATAAAATTAATATCTAAATATTAGTAGTATGTTCATAAATTCTAATCTGGATTGGCTGGACTATCCATGTGGGTACATCTCGTGCTCCCTTTGTTCGGGGTTGAGTAAAAAATGACCCTTTATTTCATCATAAATTCTAATCTGGATTGGATGTGTTTGGATGCATAGAATGGAGCTGTCCCATTGGAAAACTCATCTAGAGGCTCATTCTGGTGGCGTGATTGCACTACTTTGATTCCATAATTTAAATAGCTCACCACATGTTCTAGCAATGGCAAAATTATTATGTTATAGAATGATAAGTGGAGAGATATCACACTGAAGGATAAGTTTCCCCACCTCTTTTCCTTCACAAAGAAAGGGAATATTAATGTCTATGAGGCATACAGTACAGCACAGGATAATATTTTCAACATGTTTAATCTCCCTTTATCTCTGATTGCTGCACAGCAATGTGATGAACTATCACATGAACTAAACAATTTGCATCTGGATGATACATCAGTGATTGACAAATGGAATTTCTCTTGGGGTGGTACAAAGTACTCAATCAAAAAGGTATATCTGGCTCTAATTAATGCCCCTGTTGCACCAGCTCCATTTAAATGGATTTGGAAATCAACATGTCTACCAAAGCATAAATTTTTCTTCTGGCTTCTCATACAAGACATATTGAATACAAAAGTGAAAATGGTCAATAAAATTTTCTTTTTGGAGAATCAAAATTGTGTTCTGTGTGATGAAGAATCATCTGAAAATATATTGCATCTTTTCTTCCAGTGTGACTTCAGTCAGAAAATTTGGTGGAAAATTGGAGAGGAATGGAACACAGAACTTAATGTGATTGAGATGATAGTGGATAGATCACTCAACAGGTTTTTTTAATGAAGCCATGATAGCAGGATGTTGGAGCATATGGAATCAAAAGAACTCTATTATTTTTTATGATAAGCATTTAGATTCAGATAGATGTTTTGCTTTTTTTAGAGGCTCTATCTGTTATTAGGCATAGAGTTAGACCTAGTTTGAGAGAAGGGATGCTGGACTGTTAGAATCAAAGGCTGATACTGAATTTCAATTCCTGTTTAGATGTACAAACCATGAAATTGGATGTTTTGTTGAGTCTGGACAATATAAATTTATGTACACGTATTAAACATAATAGATATATATTAGAGTGTTTATATATTATTTTTCACATATGATATCATTAAAATAATTGAAAGTAGATGGGAACTACAACATGGCACAAAATAGTTTTCACAAAATATGCATGTGATCTTGTCATGTGATCTTGTCTGTACCAATTTCTTGTTTCCTATATGTATGCTACGAATCATGTACATGAAGTTACTATTACACGTTCTATATCTGATATTTCTATTATTATACAAACACTATAGCCTGAAGGGAATCGTATGCTTTATTATTCTCACGGATGGAGCGGCTGACACTGCATCCCAACCTCAGTCTTGTCCGTTGGAAACTGCATTCTCGTGAAGTGGCCGGACTTGAACAAGTAACCTATGCTGTTCCTATCAGGCCAAATTCTAGCAATAAAATATGATGATGTTTCATGCGCAAAAACTTCGGCTGCAAACACTACTGTAACCAACAAGGCTAGACCTTGCTATGAACTGTGTACCCAATTGAAAGAGAAATACGGAGTACTTGTTTGAAACGATAGACAAGCTTTTTTATGCCCAGGAAAACACCCCGCGTGGAATAACCGCTGCCAGGAAGAACCCATGCGAGAACTACCCAAGCTAGGAACCACCACCATCGCAGCTCCTATCGCCACCGCTACCCCTCCCGCCGCCGTTCCCCATCCCGCCTAGTCAACCTATGGTTGGCGCGAGGTCATGGAGGGGCGGCCGCCATATCTTTGGAGAAGGAGAGGAGGGAGTGATTGGGTGGGGACAACGGAGAACTGAGAGGAGGACGGAAGGCAGGCTAGAGTCACCGGTGGCAACTCTAGGTCGGGGATGTCGGCCGTGGGGCACAGGGAGGTGGCGGTCGAACACGGTAGGCTTCGCCTCATCGTACGGGATTCCGAGGGAATACGGAGGTCAGACCCTCCCAATTGACGACGAGCGAGAAAAAGCACTCGGGTGGGTGCGGGCTGGAATTGGGCTATGTTTCCAGATTAATTCTTTGCGCGCGCCTCCAAACAATCGAATTGAAGGCTTAAATTCCAATTCACTGCATTCAAACATAGTTTAAGAGTATAGTGGTTGTAATAACATTTATATTATGTGATGTAATGTGTTCAATTTATTTGTAAAAAAATTGTACTTTTGAAAAATTCTTCAAAATAAAAATCTAATGATATATTTTTGTGGCGTATTGAAAAAGCGAAGCCTCAACTCCGTTTGATTTTGTGTGTTTGTTGAAAACACGAGAAGAATTTTACCGTGTGTGCTAAGTGTGTAGGTTTACCCAAAGAAGCACAAGACGGTCGATGACCCACCGACCCACCAAAAGCTAGAAGATCAACATCGAAGAACAGTCTACGCTAGATCCTAGTGTGTAGGTTTCAAGTTTTTGCGTGCGTTCAAAGTAATGGTCAAGAAAGATTCTAAGAATTTTACCCGTTGTTTGGTCTACAAGGGCAGAATTTCCAGCCCGAAAAGGGGCGGGTATTCTGGCGGAGCGGAAACTGCAGCCATGGCTAGGCCTGAGTATCTGACCCTACCTCAATTGTAGTCATCCAGCCTAGGTCCGGGCCAATTCTGGCTAAGACCTCCATGCTCATATATCTTGTCGGATATTTGGCCGGAGTAGTCTAGACAACCAAGACATTTTAGCCCTAGTCGAATGGAATGTCAACTTGAGGACTTTGCAAAGTCTCCATAACGGTGGCCACATCCTCGGACTAAAATAAGTTCACGTGTGTAGGGCTTGTGTTTAAAGGAAGATGCCGAAGTTCCTTAACCGACCAAGACCATCATTTCTTCTACAAGGTGCTTAGAGCTCCTTCACATGGACCTCTTCAGACATATATCTCATGATAGCCTTTGTGGGAAGAAGTATTTCTTCGTGTAAAGAACACCAAAGATGTTTTAATCCTTCATACTCAAATACCACCAAAGAAACAAGTTCTATGGAGGAATTAGAGAGGAAGAACAATGGTGGATACCAACAAACGACTCCAAGATCTAAATTTAATCGGTTCCCCTTACTTAGAGGAGGAATTGATTGGTGGAGATTGTATATCTAGATCTCCTCTTTGAAAGCCCTCAAATAGATGCAATAATCATATGAGGGAAGGGAGAGGAAGCAATATTTAAGAGGTTCAAAAATGGAGTATGAAAGAGAGCGCTAAAGGAATGGTTGACCTCACCTCCTCAAGGAGGAAGAAGGGGATTTTGTAGCATGGGAAAAACTAGCTGTTTGGGGGAAATCTACGCACGACCATCTGTTGTTAAGTCGGTGCAACGGAATGAAGCGTGGATGGTTCGGTGCACGGTTCGGTCCATCGGTCCACGCGCTAGTTTGGAGAGGAGCATCCGGGTTAGTTGGCGCACCGGACCAAAACAAGACTGGGCGCTGGATGTATTGGTGAAGACATCGGGCTGCACCGAGTGACTACCAGTACCCACTCCGGTAAGAGCCGGTGTATAAACCGATAGTCACCAGGTCGTCCGACGGTGGACCTGATTGATGCACGTCAAATGCCTACATGAATTTTGTAATTTATTGTACTAAAATCCTTATTATATTGCAATTTTATTATATTTATGAGAACTAACCTATTAATATTTGTAAAAGGGAATAGTTATTGTTTCTACTTTGTTATGTAGACAATAGGAAAATATGGAAGGAACCCTGTCATTATGGCGGAAAATCTGTCCCTACAGTACTTGTTTTGAAGATGGCCACGGCAGGCCCCGAAGACAGAAGACAGCATCAAATGAAAAAGTGTCAATTGATAAAGTTGTGGAGAATTTTATGCGTTTGCTTTTAGACATAACATTCTCCACAATCGGACTCCAGATGCCCCCTGTCAAGCCATATTACTGAACGGTACAGAGCCAGTTTCGGGAACCCGAAAATATGTGATGTGATTGACTCTAACTCCTTCGATATTTGGAGATTTCGGCCAAGTCAAGAGGTAACTGACCTGCGTGCTGATCCACCAGATGGATTTCGATCTCCGTCTCTGACTCAGTCGATCTCTCTATTCCTCATCCCTAGGCTGCTCCTTCTTCTCTTAGATTTCCGCATGTGAATAGGTCCATGTTCGTGGGTGCCTACTCCCTCCACGGGCGTCCGTGCCACAGTTCATTGTGTGTTGACATGTTTCACTGAGCGTATTTCCTTTCTCCTCACTGACTCGTGCGTGCTCTTGATTCAGTATTTGTGCTTTGATACCTTTTTTGCCTCCTTTGTTATAGCAGAATAGAGAATACACACAAGATGGAGCCTTGACTATGGGTTGACAATGAGTCGGCACTTATGCCTCGTAAGGGGCCTTCTTTGCTCATCTTTTTCCTCCCTCGCTACTTTTCTCAGTATTTTACAATATTTGGTCAGCCCTCGTTGGTATTTTCCAATACGATGTTGTCAGCTGTTCTCTGCTGGTTGAGGATCCGTAAGTTGCTGCAGGTACCCAGTGTCACTATTAAGTAAGTGAGCAGATCTCTGATTGTTACGGAATGAAAATTTGGTTCCTCAAGGTATTTTATGAAGAGTGTGTTCTTCTTATCATATCAGATGTCAATGCTTACGAATCAATAGGTCCTGATTGTTCAACTCCTTGAATTTTGTTGTCACCTAATTGTGTTACAAAACCGCGCAAATAAAAGTAGATCAAACGAAGAACAAGAACACAGATTTTTACGTGGAAAACCCAAACGGGAAAAACCACGGAACGCACGGCGGCGTATCATTATAATTGGAGGAGTATTACAATACACGAGAGGACAGATCATCTACGTGCTATCAATATGGTGTATCTTTCTCTCATCTATTCTATGACTACCTGAGACTATATATAGGGGCAAACAACTCTCTTTCTTGGCGGACACGAAATAGAGTTGTACTGTGCTATGTCTAGCACGTTTGGCATACCATAGTCCGTTAGGACTCCTTCCATAGTACAACAGGTAAACAGATTTCGGATCACCATACAACAAACTCCACCTTGAGCCGAAATCCCTTGCAACAGTCATAGATAGCATTCAACTCCTCAACTAAATTCATCACAAGTAAACGTTGTGCCTTGAAACGTCCATAGACTAATAAACTTCTCACGAAGTCAAATTGAGCAAATCAATGATAGGTCATCTCCAAAAACTGAAACTGCTCAAACATCAAATGACATAAGTCATCATATCTCCTGTGGTGCTTGAACGAGCACATAGCTCATAGTGCAACATCTTCGTGCACATAACATTGTGAAGAACTCATCTCATGGAATCTGAACGTGCTACAAAACCTCGGCAAACATACTCATGCAAGAGCATCTGGTACGAAGGACATCACATACACCAAAAACTGCCGACTTAAAGGTTAATGAAAAATCCATGATATAGTCAAAACTTTCTCTGTAGAACAACTGTCGAATAAAGGAACCTCAAACATGCAATGGAGCTTTAACTCTGCAATAGACCCCTCTTGAAAGAGCATAGACAACTGAATTGACTGAAACTTACAGTACCAAATGTTGTAGTATCTAGCAGAAACAATCTCCTTCTTGCACCTCAAACAATCCTCATCACGAACTTGAGTAACAAAGCAAAACCTTCATATGCATAACAGCAAAAACTCGGAGAGCAAAGAATATAATGCTGGCTACCAACAGACATAAAAGTTACCTCGTCCATAATTTTTTTCCTCATATCTGAATTGTGTTCTTCATATAATCGCAGCAACATAATATCTGAAATTTGCATCCATAATATCTCCCGATAGGTCATAATCCAACAAACTCCACCTTAAACTGAAAACTATCAAAAACGATGATCATATCAGCGGCAAATCATCGAACATAGGTGGCGTAGAAATTCTTTTCTCCTTGCCAGTCCAAACAGCAGTATGCTTATTTCCAAAATTATCCGGTGCATCCTCCAAATTTGCTTGCGCCAACAAACGCTCGAATCTTCACTTGCCATATGAGAAATCCTTGTGTCACGATCCAACAAAGAAAGATCATACTTCATGGTAGATAAACTGTAGACACAAGGTAGTACAAGCCGAAGAAAAATTCTGTGTAGAACTAGAAATGCGGAGCAAATAGAACTAGAAAAGTAGCACCTGGTATTGTGTTGGATGAACATAGCAATTCGGAGAGCCAAAAACCAAAAACAAATCTGGTCTAGGAGCAGACTGTCTTCACGCGTGTGAAGAAGTAGCAAATCAGGAGTCCAGGATTGCTTTTCCTCGGTACTTGATCCATTGATGGCTGATCGATCTGGTAACCCACTCTCATGTACAGTTTTGGTTGGTACTACTTCCATCATGTAAACACGCCTGGCCGGACAGCTACAGCGGAAATTGATCCTTTGCAGAATCGACTGTAGCAATGAGTTGGAAATTGGCCGGCTTCATCGACGGGAACAGTCGGACGGGACCCGTGATCTCGGCGACTTCGCCGAACGGAACGGATCATGGATCCGAGCAACTCGAAAATATCATGTAAGTTTGCAACATGGATAAACGCGGCGATGCAATAATATCTAATTCCACTCGGCGGATTAGGTGCTAATGCAGATAAACGAATCCAACTTCGACGAAAACGGATCTGCAAAGCTGCGTACCTGACGCCGATGAGAAACTGTGTTGGATGTAGATCCAATCTCACGAAATCTTGGTGAAGCTGCTTGACGATGTAAAACTGCGGATGTTGATCCAAGCAGCAATGCGCGGTGCTGCCCGGGAGTGCAGCGGAAAGTCTCTCAGGCATCAATCTTGAAACCTTATGCTCTGATACCACTTATTACAAAACCGCGCAAATAAAAGTAGATCAAACGAAGAACAAGAACACAGATTTTTACGTGGAAAACTCAAACAGGAAAAACCACGGAACGCACGGCGGCGTATCATTATAATTGGAGGAGCAATACACGAGAGGACAGATCCTCTACGTGCTATCAATATGGTGTATCTTTCTCTCATCTATTCTATGACTACCTGAGACTATATAGGGCAAACAACTCTCTTTCTTGGCGGACACGAAATAGAGTTGTACTGTGCTATGTCTAGCACGTTTGGCATACCATAGTCCGTTAGGACTCCTTCCATAGTACAACAGGTAAACAGATTTCGGATCACCATACAACAAATTGAAGAAGCTCTTACGATGTTATTCTTAAGTTTCAATTCTGGTAACGATCTGCAACACTAATATGGATGATAGGATACAAAGAATTTTTCTATTTAATTATGGATGCTGAATTATCAGTATAAGAAATGTTTGTATGCTACTCTTTAGTTTCTCTAGATGAATCTCTAATTGTATTTGTATACAAGTTCATATCGTACTGAATTGTGATACTACATAATATCAACAGCATCTTTTATTAAGATTAAATTTTACTATATGATATACAGATATACAGAATAATAAAAACCTGTCTGCTACGTACTTTGATATGAATACAATTTTTTGCCCTTGGTACATTGCGTACAATACATCAGACAACAACATGGGAAGCTCCGGGGTCTCACCATTCACCAGCGTTCAACTCAGAATGTCTTATATTTCTAGTGCCCCATTCACTAGATTTCGACTCAGCAGCTTTGGTATTTCCGGATTTGCAAAGTTCATGTGCTCTTTTCAGACATATATAACTACAATGCATTGCCACTGGTCATGAAATTTCTTGTCACGATGAATCTACATGTATGAGAACAACTGGGACCAGTATATTAATTGACATCAAATTTGCATTGCTAGTGATGCAATAATGATACTCAGCATGAATGACATAACTATAAATATTTCGATTCACCAAAGTGACTAAGTATTGAAAGTAGAAGGGTTGCCATGTAAGAGAATGTATTCCCTCCGATTCATACTAATTGCCTTAATTTTGTGTAGACAACAGACATATCTAGATACATTCATATCTAGACAAACTTGAGTCAATCAATTTGGATCGGAAGGAGTACTAAACTTCTGTGGTGACCCGGCATACCACTGCATGGTGTAGTATGCAAGTATGATATCACACCAATGAAACACCGTTCCACTAGTATCATATCGCTCAGAGTGGTACAACAGAAACATATGCGGGTCCAAGGCATGTCTATAGAATTACATACAGACTCTGTTACATAAGTTCAACACAGCCTCCTATTTTACAATGAGGTAAATCTGCAAATAAACTCCAGAAGACGACTCGTAGTCTAATTCTATCACGAACTCTATTTGTAGAGTATTTGACTAGCTATAGGGGCTATGAATAGATTCTAGCTAAATAGGAGCTAGGTTTAGGAAGCTAGTTCCCTTCTATGGCTAAACTAGGTTTTCTCCTTATTGGATGTGGTGTCTGACTCCTCTGACAGGGTCCTGTTTCTTGATGTAGTTGTTGACTCCTCGGCCTTTGAGTTGCACTGTAGATCCTCCTTTGATGCCTCCATATCTAAGCAGGGGATTTAAGAGTGGGATGAGTACGAGCGTACTCAACAAGTTCATTATAGGAAAGAGGTGTTTAATGCACTAGCTACGGCATTAGACCAGAAAGTCTAATACCAATGCAGATTTTCATAATCATTTCTTCAAGAGGTTGCTTTTATTCAGAAGAACTATGTCCGTCAGCCTTCACCGGTTTACTAGAACTTCATGGAGCTCCTTTCCGGCCGCGTTCGCAGTTCCATATCCCGGAACAGGGAGTGACAGGTCACGGTTCTTTACACTCTGCAGAGGTGTGTTGCTTTACCCATAAGAGATCTTAACCTTGGTGCCAACCGGGCATATGTTCCCGTCCACACTTCCTTTGGTGTGAGGCCCGGTATAAGGTCATAGCCAATCATATTCCTCCGCTACCTCGCACACCCACCCGTTGTTGCAAACCCCGACCCTGGGTCCTCGTCGGTCCACTTACACCACTTAAGGACGGACCCCGACCACGACGACAGTCTGGGATCGAACCAAACTCCTTCGCCGGTAGCTGCAACCCATCATAGACCACATTACCGTGGGGAATTAGAGTGGGATCCCCACCCTCAAGTTGTTCCGCAAGCCGCAACCGCTACGGTATGCACAGCATAACCGTGGGGAATTAGAGTGGGATCCCCACCCTCAAGTTGCTCCGCAAGATACAACTGCTACGGTAAGCGCATCCGTTGATGTACGAGAGGTGGAAATACGATTGACTAGTCCGTCCCATTCCAGATCTTATGGTTAACACGGGTATTACGGCACAAGAATCACTGGTGACATTTGTTGTTTAATCCTAGATGGATATAAACCCTTGCAATGGAACCTCCACCATATCAACACAATCCATGGTTCCATTGCCCACCACATAGTCATATTCATAGTTATGAAAATAGTGGTTTTGGTTTTTATGCAATAGTGATAATCATAGTACTTTGCAAATAATTTGATAAAAGTACTCAAATGACATGAGCAAGTGATGAACTTGCCTTTCTTGACTGCAAGATTATGCAGACAAGGTCTTCGATACGCAATAACTCCAAATTCTGAAATAGCATCATCGTCCGGTAAGGACGATGTTTAAAAAATTGGCAAGGATGCAATAATGCATAAGAATGAGATGCAATCGCTCTAAGCGTGACCTAACCCCGATGATTTAGGATTAGTGAGTTGTAATGATTAGCTCAGGGTGTGTTGCGCTTTTAGAGTGATTCACATACAAGGTTCTTATTCAGGTGTGGTTACATGGTATCATACACAGGTAGTAGAATGCATAATAACAATCATACACACCAAGGAATAGTAGTTGTATAGTAAGTAAAGAGCAGTTGTCAATTTTAAGTCTGATAGGGTATGGTTGATGATTACTTATTATATAATTCAAAAGAATAACTTTTGAAGAACATGTTCTTTAATAAAGAACAAGTATAATAATTAGGTTTGTGATTTTCTGGGGAAGACTTAGGTAGGATCAGATCTTAGATAGGATCTATGAGATTAATTTTTTGCAAAGATAAAACATGTTCAAAAATTCTGAAAAAAAAAGAGAACACACATCTATGTTATATATGCAATACCAAAAAATTTCAACTTCAAATTCGATATACACTCAGAGAGACAAAAAAGATAAATCTGGGTGTGAATAGTGTGAAATACTATTCAACCAGATCTGACACTATTCACAACAGAATTTCTCTTTTTTGTTTCTACAAGTGTAGATTAGATTTTGAGCTGAAATTTCTTGGAGTTGTAGATACAACCTATATGCATGTTGCTAATTATTTTCAGATTTTTTCGCATAGCCAAAGTATGATTTCTCTAAGTTGATCCTACGATCCTACCTAATGGGGAGATCCTATACAAGTCTCTCCCGTGATTTTCTATGGTTTACTATGGTTCAGGTTGGCTTCAGGATGAGTATTAGATGGATCCCAATAAAGTTAGATTCATCAATAACTAGGGCTTGTAAGGTTGAGTTAAGCCTAGGCATCCTAAGCAACTATTCATACAAGGTTGCTATCAGGACTGGTTCATCTTATTGGTGATAGCCAGCTAGGGTTTATAGGTCCTTATAAGCAGGGTTGATGATGATTCTTTATTTACTTCAAAAGAATAACTTTTGAAGAACATACTTCTTAAGTAATAAGAAGTATATCAATTAGGTTGAGGTTGTTTAGGTTTGCTATTTCATTTCCTAAGTAAAGAATTATTGGCTCCTAATTAGGATGGTTCATCATTATGAAGTACTTGTAGGGTTTAGTGGACTATGGTTATGTAGTGATAATTATTGGGCATAGGTGCTATTGGAGTTCATCACAATGGTGTGATGCTAATTAAGGATGAGTAAGGATAAGATTCTTGGTAATAAGGACTAGGGTTGGTCCTGTTTGATCATCTAGATAGGATAGGTGTGCATACATGGAATACTGAATTAGGGATAATAGGGCTCCTACATTTTATGTGGACATGGAAAGTATTTAATTGCCAATTATGGTTCTATGGATTAAAAGGAAAATATCATGATCATATCTACTAACCTAGGGTTTAGGTTAGAAACAATTTAGGGTTCCTATGAATTAATGGAGCTAGGGTTCTTAATGGTATTAGGGTTTTAGGGTTTCACATGCAATGATAATGTTGTAATACCATCAATAAGGAATTAGGGTTTGCTATTTACCATATAGTTCTATGATTAATAACTTCATGGTAAAGGTGAAGTTATTAGTAACTTGGAAGTAAAAATAATATTGAATTTGGCATTTTATTATTTTTAAACAATTAATAATTAGAGTAATTATTAATCAGGGTTTAAATCTCCACTAATTAAAAATTGAATAGGATAACAAATAAAGAAAATAAGTTTTCATGTTTTCTTTATTTGCTTACTGGTTTTATTTATTTTATCAATGTTGTCTTAATTTCAGAATTTTTATTGTATTTAGAATTAAAATTAAAGGTTTAAATAACAAGTATTAAATAATTAAATTTTTATTAAAAGTGAAAATTTCATTTTATATTTTTATTGGATAGAGTTTTCTTTTCTAAGAATTTTGATATCTCATTTGAATTTTTCTGAGTTATAATGAATTTTATATAAATTTGCAAAGTTGCAGTAATTATGGAATTGAATTTAAAAAAAATTAAAACGCTAAATGTACTCGGTTCTAACCTAGTTATAGTGACTGACTGGTGGGCCAGCGTCCATGTCACATGCCATAGTGGCAATGATGTGGCATGGACCATGGTGGCCGGCGGGGCAGTGGTGTTGGTCGCCGGCGATTCTGCACCCGCGCGACAGAACAACTAGCACCACCCGACCCAGCACGACGCGGTGAATCGAATGGTACCAGCGCCGCCCCAAATTGGTCGCCGGAGCCAGCACGCCGGCGAGGCCGAGCTGCGGCGTTTACAGACGACCGGTGCGGCAAGGCTACGATGCATAATTGATCGAGGCGGGCATGCTATGAGCTTCAGCGGCTCACCAGGAGTACGCCGGGCGTGACGGCGTGGTCGGGGATGGTCCGAGTCGCCGGAATCGACACCTCCAGCCGTCGGGAATGGCGAGCTCGGTGAGGACGTTGCAGGATGCTTCGGTTCAATTCCCCTTGTGGGTTGAGCGAGAAGATCACGGCGGTCACGATGATGGCCACGGCTTGGCCAGGGGAGGTTCCTACCGGCGGCGTTGAAGATGGCCGGGCTAGCTAGGGTTTCGGCCTAGAGAGAAAATTGAGCAGAGAGAGGGGATTCTAGGGTTAGGGTTCGTCTGGCGGCGGCGCATTGAGCTTTATAGACGCCAGGGAGCGGCGGCGAGGATCTTGGCGTGGCCAGACGGCGTCGAGTCGACAGCGAGCAGCTTGCCGTGATGGACGAAGACGATGGTCTCCACCTGTGCGAAAACAAGACGAAGGGGTATTGGGTTGTCATATGGGCCTGGTCGTTGGATTGCTGTTGGGCTACGCCTGGGCTCCGGTGGCCTGTTCTGGTAAGTCCTCCTCCTCTCTTTATTTCCTTTTCTCTTTTCTATTTTTATTTTCTGGTCTCAATTTCATTTATTGAATTCTGTGTTAAATCTAATTTGATTTAAAAATTTACTTGCAAGTCTTGTTATGTTAATTCAATTACAAGGTAATGTGATGTATCACACCACACTCCATTATGAAGCAAGCATTTTATATTTGATTACATTTCATGCTTGTTGGCTTATTCAATATAGCAATTAAACATGAGTTTGAATTCTCACTTTTATTTCCTTTATTATTAGGAGTTCAATTCAATTTAGAAGTACGAGAGTTGATACTTGTATCACAAATTATTTCTTAGGTTGTTAGTAGTTCATGGTTTCTATTTGAGAAATTATTCATTTGCATGTTATTTCATGTGATCACTTGTTGATTAAGGTCTTGTGATTTATTATAACCATATTTCAAAGGTAGCATTAGGATTATATTTAATAATACTTTGGATTACCTAGAGTAGGTATTACTCTCATCATGGTTTAGTCTTGGTTATAATTATGAGTGGTTGATCACCACCATGGTTCTAATCAAATGGTTTAGCACTAGGTTATTCTTAAGTTCCATAATGAATCATGAGCTTTAATTAGTGAACAATTCTAGGGTTCTCATCATATTCACCTAATGGCAATTGGTTTGGAGCTCACTTAGGATCTGGTTTTATAATTGTAATCACCCAAGTGGTTCATAACTTGGTTTGAGATATAATTCTGGGTTGTAGAATTTAGATAACACCATAGTGCATTGGCTAGGTTTAATCTCCCCTAACCATGATAATATGATTACTTGCTTAATATTTCATGTGCTTTTCTAATTACTAAGGATTTGAGAATTAGTTTTATCTTCTACCAATTAATTTCTATTATTAACCTCAATTTATCATTGAAGTAACTATATTGATTATAGTTCTTTTTATAGTTAACTTTGGTCATATGAATGGATGATTTCTCACCATTTAAGTATGGAGTTTTACTCTAAGGTTTTGCTTATGTTTCTTAGATGAAGAATAAGTGGAATGTATATGTGGTAGAATTCTACTTGTGATCACCAAGTGGTTCACAAGTTAAGGATTAGAATATAAGTTTAGGGTTGCTTATTAATTACCTCCTTATGATTTCATGTGGTGAAGGATATCTACTTATCCTTTTAGGTTTTAACTTATCCTCACATACCTCAAGAACATGCTCATGGAGTAGGCATGATCAACTTGTTCTTAATACCTCTACCTCCAGTTCTTAGGGTTTATGGTCATCACTCAATTTATAATGATCAAGGTTTGGCTTCCTAAGGATCTCTCATTAAATTGGGTTCTCACTTACATGATCAAACATTGTCTTGATCAATTAGGGTATAATATCTTTCTTATAGTTTCTTGAGTGGTCATGGCTATGATTGTCTCAATAGCTTATATCCCAGGAGAATGCCTGAGATATTCTGTTAGGGTTCTACTTTAGCAATGATGATATAATCATCTGGGTTTATAAGGATAGTTCTCTCCCTCACATTCAATTGTTGGCTTAACTTTCTTGAGTGTAATACCTTAGCTTGAGCTCTCCTACAAAGGTATGGTTTATTCTAGGGTTTATGGTGTATTCCCATATCTCAATGAATATCAAGTCTAAACTCCACTTGGCTATCTTGGTTGAATTAATCTCCTCCTTACTTTATCAATTCATGGATATGTTATTATTCCATGTGATATTAGGTTATCTCACCACTCCAAGGGAAATGGTTTGCAAGCTATTACTTTAGCTCAAGATTGTTATTGCTTTTCTAATAAATAATATAGAACTCTCACCTCTCTGGGTTTGATGTATGTAGTAGAGAAGAATATATATACTTCTAGAGTTGATCTCCCTTGTCTTGTTTCCAAGAATGAAGTAAAATGAATATCATGAGGTTCATGGTAGGATCATGGATTAGTTTATGACATGGAAAAGATAAGTGAAGAATGGTTTCCCAATTATTGTTACTTGATTTCCAATTAATTGTAGGTTCATATGTTATGGCAGGGAATTCCATATTATGATCTTTTATAAGATCAAGCAATTGATCTTTGAGTAAAGTATTGTTGTAAACAAGGTTTTAGCAAAGTCACATTGAGGTTTATAGCGCTTGACTTGATGAGCTATTTCAATTCCACCAAGGTCAAGTGAAACTTTAGTTACTGTGACTGTTTTACTTTAAAGCGCGAAAATTCCCCAGATTTTCTATGCATGAATGCAATGCACACAACTGTTTCCTCTATTTTTGTAACCCCATTACCTGGGATATTACAACTTCCCACTTCAGTGAAAAAAGGAAAAAGTTCAACCTTGGATATATCAGAGATCATTGTTTTAAATACTATTCCTTCTCTATGTGTAGAACAAGGAAATATTTAGGCATATTTTACAGTACCTTTTACCACCAACTAGAGCTTAGAGGTATGAATTCAAATCTAGCCATTGAATTACCGGGGCAATGTGGACTTTTAATTGGAAAATCATTTATTGAGTATCTAATCCCAGTAAATATCTCGAACAGATCCCGATTTCTGATTACATGTCTCTATAGGAGTAATACCTTCCTTACCTTCCGATTTGTCTCTTTCGTTGTTACTATAACTATAAAACTAGCTTAAGGGAGCTCATGAAGGCACGGTGGCCGGCCGGCCGGCCGCATAACATGATGGCAAAAATTATGCCACGGAGATAGCCAAGAAACTCTTCTCAAACAATGGCGATTGTCAAATTGTATTCGGCTAATTAGTTTACCATTCTAAGAAGTTAAGATTTAACAACTCCCATAGCTTCAACTTAGACCACCACCACGCCGTGAAGCAGCAGCCAGCTCCTGGAGACGATGCATGCTTCCATTACGAGACCTTCCACTTTTACATTGATTTATTTCTTTGCTGTTGTTGATCTTTCCGGTTTTGACCATGCATACTATTATCCACCGGTATGTTTCATACCACTCCAGTTTTAGGCAGAGGTATAAACTCATATAAGCCATTCGATCGGCAAAAATAAATGGCCTATATCTAATTGAAGATACTGTAAAAGACCTCATTATTTAAATGTCTACAGAGAGTCTGTCAGTAGCACGTGTGTGCATTTCCCTATGTTTCTAACTTCATTTATTAACATTTATAATGTTTATGTTTATTGTTTAATTACAGGATTGGGAGCTTGGGTTCATGATTAGAACATATAATATTGGACTTGTATTTTTCGGTACCTACATTTCATCAGTCATTGCAATACTCTGTATCTTCGGGACTTGTATGACGCAGAAAGGAGAAATGGATGCTGAAATCAAACACTTTCCCATATGAATTTCTGGTAGGTGTTCCATTTGTGAAGGTAATACGTACTATTGGACCAGAGCAAGTTCACTAGTTGTCTGTTTTATGCAAGTAATAGTAGAATTTGATATACCCGTTTAGCTTGCCACTTTGATACTGAAATAAGAATTTGTTTACTGGACCAAACGATCAGCAAGGACATTATTCGGATATACGCTTTGAACATATCTAAAGGCAGAATATTAGTAGAAATATATAGTAGTTAAATTTTCATTTTGAATCAGGATTGTAAGCAGTGTACTCTTTGAATAATTTCCATGTATTGTGATAGTGTTCACATTTTGAATCAGGATTTTAAGTTGTGTAATTTGGATGATTTTCATGTATTTTTACAGCTATTCATATAATATGCATGGGATTATTTCTTCACGAGGTGCATTTTTATTCATTGTGTTGTGGTATGTTTCTTTCAAATCCTATTTCTAGCTGACAAAAAAAGACTGAGGCGCTCAAACATTTCAGAAAAAAGTAATAATAATATTTTTTGATATCAAAAATATATTTATTTAAAAAAAGTTCAATCCATTTATGTTGTTTACCAACGCATGCAACCGGTGCTTGAAATATGTTGCTATTTTTGCAACGCCTTATCCAATGGTTACCAACAGATCTATATGCGTTGCATTGTGTCCTTGCAACACCCAAAAACGCAACGCATTATTATCAGTTGGTACAAGCGCTAGCAACACCCATATGGACATTTAGATACAGATAAATCCGTTGCTGTAGGTGGGGTCCTCTTGTAGTGCTTCATGTCGCCTGTACAACGGACCAAAGGAGATGTGTATATGGCCATCTATACCGGGACAACATGAACAACAAATGTGGAGCATCCTCTCTAAATCTCTCTCACTTTTTTCTCATACATTTTTTTCTTTCTTTTGTTTACTTTTTTTCACTTTTTTTTCACAACTCTTTTTCTCTTACTTTTTTCACTCTCCCTATTGAGGATGCTCGTTCCTGAAACTTCCACCATGCATGATTGTGCATGGCTTCGGTTAGCGGCCCATTGCTCTTCTCTAACAATGCATGCCTACTTGATTAAAATAGCCACCATTTATTCCACACGCCATTAACAACACAAAATAAATGATGATCAACGCAGGGTGTAATACCCCAAAAGTGCAATGTTGAAAGGCTTCCCCGTAAACATGGTTACGGTCTAGCTCTTTACTCATAATCATTCAAACCAACAACATGCAGAGTGGTATTTCCTACCAAACATTACTTTCTTATGAGCCTTAAATTACACAAAAAGAAAATTTTGAAAATGTTGGAGGTAAAACACACACATTATACTTGGAATAGGAAGTGATACATAGGTAGGTATGATAGATATTGGATTTGAGTTGAGCTTTGAAACAAGTCTATGCTTGTGTAAAAATTCAAATCTTTTGGCTAGCAAGAGGTCTGAAAGCATGCAATAGTATCCATAGGCTATTCATTCACCATCAAACAATGATACTTAAAATTAAACATCTATGTCTAATAGAAATAAGTATCACTGAATAAGGCACATAACAAATCATCACTCAATAGAGCATATGAAACTAGAAATACCATACACAAAATAAATTTTAGCTTTTAGGCATTCCTCCTTTTCTTTTATAAGCATACAACTTATTTAACTTTGAACATTCAGAGATAAAGAGTTTGGTCCAGTAGCTTGTGGTGACCCTGCATACCACTGCATGTTGTAGTATGCCAGTCGTTGATATAACATTCGCGAAGTACCATTCCGCAAATATTACATCCCTCAGAGTAGTACAACAGAACATAGCAGGGTCCATAACTCATTCACATATTTTTACAATCATCATACACAAGTCGTCTCGGAGCTCCTCTTGGGTTCTGAGAGGATAACTCCTGGGTTCGAGGCGAACCCAACTTAACTTACAATACCATTGTCTCATTAAACTAAACATTTATTTAAACGAGCAGCTAAATAGTAAGAGTTCGCGCTGCTCAGCTACTACTACTCCTCCTGATATCCTTAGGCCTGTTCTCCTCCGGAAGCCTCCCCGGATCCGTAGACAATGAGGTAGTCTACGCCTTCAACACCTCCTGAGAGGTCTGGTTCCTCGTAGCCGATGATCTCGGCTCCATCATTGCTGTCGTAGTCCTCCTCCTCCAGACGGTTCAGACAATCTAAGCATGGGGTTTAAGAGTGGTATGAGTACGAGCGTACTCAACAAGTTCATTTTAGATAAGAGGTGTTTTATGCACTAGCTACGATATTAGACCAGAAAGTCTAATACCAATGCAAGTTTTGATAAACATTTCTTCAAGGGATTGCTTTTATTTCAAAGAGCTATGTCCGTCAGCCTTCACCGGTTTACTAGAACTTCATGGAGCTCCTTTCCGGCCGTGTTCGCAGTTCCTCAATCCCGGAACAGGGAGTGACAGGTCACAGTTTTTTACGCTCTGCAGAGGTGTGTTGCTTTACCCATAAGAGATCTTAACCTTGGTACCAACCGGGCAGCTTACCCGTCCACACTTCCTTTGGTGTGAGGCCCGGTATAAGGTCTAGCCAATCATGTTCCTCCGCTACCTCGCACACCCACCCTTTGTTGCATACCCCGACCCTGGGTCCTCGTCGGTCCTCTTATACCACTTAAGGATGGACCCCGACCACGACAACAGTTTGGGACTCGTTAACCAAACTCCTTCGCCGGTAGCTGCAACCCATCATAGACCACTTACCGTGGGGAATTAGAATGGGATCCCCACCCCACCGCTTGCCCAACCTGGGTCAAGTGTCTACGGTAAGCGCATCCGTTGATGTACGAGAGGTGGAAACACTTTTGACTACTCCGTCCCACTCGCATCTTATGGTTAACACGGGTATTACGGCACAAGAATCACTGGCGACATTTGTTGTTTAATCCTAGATGGATATAAACCCTTGCAATGGAACCTCCACCATATCAACACAATCCATGGTTCCATTGCCCACCACATAGTCATATTCATAGTTATGAAAGTAGTGGTTTTGATTTTTGTGCAATAGTGATAACCATAATACTTTGCAAGTAATTTGATAGAAATACTCAAATGAGATGAGCAAGTGATGAACTTGCCTGAACACTGCAAAGTTCTGCAGTTGGTAGGTATGGACTGACCCTTGTCCTCTTGTTCTGAAAAATAGCATCATTGTCCGATAAGGGCAATGGTTAAAGAAGCAATTATGCATGATTCCATTTTTAGGGTTTGTTTCCCCCTTCCGATGTCGCTATTATTTTATGTAAGAGGTTAATACTAAGAATAATTTGGGGATACATGATTTAAAGTAAAATACAACCTTGAAATGTTGTCAAGGTGTTTTTAAAGTCCAAATACATTAGTGGACTTATTTTCATTATAGAAAATTAGGTGTGTGATTTAAATGATTATTTAAATCATCAAAATATGACTTATTCTTCATTGTCCTCCAAAATTCTCTTTGATATTTTATTTAAATAGAGAATTTTATGCTGATCATTTTTCATATTTTTAAGTTATTTTTAAGAGCTTTTGATAATTTTCTATTGAATTTCAAAGTTTCATATTTTTGTTAAATTGTAAAAGGTCCTTTTTGACCACAGGGCCCAATTGTCGGGTGGCCCAAAGGTTAACCCTAACCCGAGCCGCTCGTCCGGCTCGGTCGGACGCACCCGTCCCCTTCCTCTCGCGCACGCGCTAACCCTAATCCTCGAGCTCGGCGACTCCCGTGTCGCCGCCGCCTTCGCCGATTTTCTCCGGCCGATTCCGGCCATCGCCGCCGGCGAGATGTGGCGCATCTGAACCGCCACTCGACGGCGATTCAGATCCACCGCGTCGATCTGTGCTTCGCCGCTTCCTCGACGCGCCCCCCTTCGCCTCTGCTCGTCTACCGTAGAGTTCCGCGGCGATTCGTCGCCGCCGACGTCCCTGGCGTCACGGTGCCGCCGTGGCTTCGCCTCCGTGTGCGCGAACTGCCGTGGCACCGCCATGGCCCGGCTTGGCCTGGCGCCGCCGTGCTCCGGCGCGTGCCGCCGTAGCCGCCATGGCCGAGCTTCTCTCCGCTCACCAGTAAGTGCTCATCTCCTCCGCCCTTCTCTGCTACTTGTTCCACTGCTTCTCTTTCCCTTCGTCTAGCTTGGCCACTGGCCTCATCCTCCATGTGGAGATGTTGGCCGTGCCGATGCGCTGCTGCGGCTTGCTAGCTTGTGCGTATCTTTGCTATCTTTGTGTGATCTCTTCTTTGTGCATTGGCCATGGTTCTAGCTTCTTTGTCTTCTGTCGTTCTTGCTCAATTGCTTACTGTTGCGATTCATGAATTATTGCTCATGAGCATGCTGTGGTGCTCTGTGTAATTTAGTAGCGCCTGCTGATTCTCTGTATACTATTTCTCTCCTGTATATGCCATTGCTTGCCCCTCGGCTTGATCATTCTCGTGATGATCCTTGCCTTTGGCAAGTGCGCATACTCGGATGTGCTATTCTCTGTGCTCTAATTCCTGGACATGCTCAGTTGAGCCTAACTGTTGCATTAGCAACTCCATCCCTTGATGGAGTGCTTCTGGATACAATTATAATGCTCTATTCACTTATCTGTGTTGCAATTGTTCAAGTATATGGTTAATTTAATTATCTGGGCCTGGTGGTGATACTATGCTTGGGGCTATAGTGATCTGTAGCAAAAGTAAGTGATGCTTTGATGATTAATGGATCAATACTTGCTTGTGAGCAAGTGTGTGCTTTTCTCTGTGACGCACTGGTGTTCACCAGTGCTGCTTGTGCTTCATACAGGCTTAACATGGTGTGTATTGTTGTTGGCTTAAGCAACTGCTGTTGCTTGCAGTGATCCATTGGATCACTGCAAAGCCTTGGTGCTTTGATTTATTTATTTAGTTCTCTTATCTATATTTGCCTGAATTATAATGAAGTGGATAAGTGATGTGAGCTGCTTTGCAGTTGTGATCATCCAATTAATTGTGACAGAGCTAGATGGATGCCCACAGTGGTTGGGAACCCTAGCCCCTCTTTGAACCCAATCAGGGTGATGATATTATCTGTATTTGGCTTTTTGGTGTGGTTGATCTAGGGTTTGAGGTGACCCTGGCAGTAGTCATGTGCTGCCCTAGGGTAGCTCCCCTATCTGTTGGCTTGTAGTTGCTTACCAAATGTTGTCTGGTGATCCATTTATTGGATTGCCAGTAGCTCTTTGCTGTTGACAAACTAAAATAGGCACAGATGCCTATCTGTCTGATGGTTTTAGCTAGGTCAATAGGTGCTTTGTGATCCTGATTGGCTGCAAGGAATAAATCCATCTTGGATTTCTCCGGTTTTGACACTTTGTGTTGTCATAACCGGTGTTCCCCGGTTTATTTTCTGTTAGCCTTAGTTGTACTTGTCGGCACCAATTGGTTTAGTAACCAAATGATGATACACCTAGGGTTTACTACCCTTCGTGCTCTGTGATGCAGGGCATGCTTAATTATGAGCAAATCGGTGCTTTGCTCAAAGTTCTTTTGTGTATACCTCACTCCGGCTCCTAGAACGATTCTTTGATGTAGAGGTTTTGCTTCACAGTTGATTTGTGAGACTGGCCCTGCTCCTCATGCTGGCTTGTGATGCAGCTCTGTAATCGACTCAATGACAAGTTCCCTTTTGGAAGCTACGGAGGATTTGGTGGTTTTTTGGTTGGATGAAAGAACCGTGGTGTTCTTCCAGTTCTTCTGTTCTAAAACTCGGCTGTGCTTACCCTATGAGCTTGTCGATGGAATGGTGAAGCTTTACTTGTGTGCAACTCTTATACTGGCCCCCTTTGTGCTTCTTTGGTCGACAGCAATGCAAAGCCTGGGTTCTTCTCCCCTGGCTTGATGTGCTGTGGTGCATGCAGCATAGCTTGTGAGCTGCCTGTGTGCTTCTTTGGTTGGGACTTGATCCCTGGCTTGCTCTCCCAAAGTTGTTGAGCTTATCAACCCATTTCTCACTTGTTTTGCTAACCTGCCAAGTGGTAATACCACTTGGCCTAACTTTTATTTCCTTTTTTTTTATTGACTTTGATTTCAGGGATTAAAGAAGATGTTGAAAGATGATCATGTTTGCATGAAGATACTAGTTTAGGGTTTAACCATGTGACCATCTTTGTATATTTTCATTTTCCTTTTTATTTCTCTTTTTCTTTAATTTCTGTAAAGTGTTGTAATGTTTATAATTCCATTTATGGATATTGTAATTGACAATGTATATTGTGTGAAAATCAATAAAGCTCAAAGTTTTCTCTAATGAGCTTTACTTTATTATAATTGTTCATATTGTTTAATTACTTAATGAATTTCCTCATAATTGAATTATTTAGAGTTATTATTTAATGTTTGAATTTGAAATTCAATTTTCAACATTGGTTTAAATTTAACCATGTCACTTATCAGAATTCACACATACACTCTCCCCTCTCTTCTTAAAACCTTAACTAATGAAGTGGGATACAAGTTTATCGCACTCTCGAAACCCTAACCCTGTAAGGTGTCGAGAGAGAAACTTGTCCCCCTTCGATGCTGTTTTTGTTTAAAAGCGCGAAATTTCCCCAGAATTTACCATGCAATGCACATCCCTTTCTAAAATCTACCCCTCGATCGTCTCTAAACCTGGGACATTACAGCCTTTCCCCCTTAAAGAAAACTTCGTCCCGAAGTTGTGGTTGTAATACCTGAACAGCTCGGGGTATGTTTTCCTCAGGTCTTCCTCTTTTTCCCAGGTGGCTTCCCTCTCGGGATGATGCTTCCATTGTATCTTGCAATACTTGATCGCCTTGTTTCTGAGTTGTTTCCAGCTCTCTTCGAGAATCTTGGCTGGCTTCTCGATATAAGTTAAGTCTGGTTGTAACTCGAGCTCGTCATGTGATATTGGTTCATCTGGGGTCTTCAAACATTTCCGAAGTTGTGACACATGGAATACATTGTGAACTTGATCTAGCCTTCCGGGTAAATCCAATTCAAAGGCTAAACCTCGATTCTGACTCAGTATCTTGAAAGGTCCTATATATCTAGGACTGAGTTTTCCTTTAACTCCAAATCTCTGGAGTCCTTTCATCGGGCTTACCCTAAGATAAACCATGTCTCCAACTCGTGGTTCCCATGTCCTCCTCTTCTGATCGGCATAACTCTTTTGCCGACTCTGGGCTATCTTGAGCCTATCTCTGATGATGTCAATGATTTGTTGTTTTTCCTTGACATAATCAGGGTTGAACTCCTTGCTTGCTCCGGCTTCATACCAACATATTGGTGATCTACACTTCCTCCCATACAGAGCTTCAAATGGTGCCATCTTGATGCTGCTTTGGTAACTATTGTTGTAAGAAAACTCTGCTAAAGGTAAGTGTTCTTCCCATGATCCTCCGAAGTCCAGGGCACAAGCCCTAAGCATATCTTCTAAGATCTGGTTGGTTCTCTCGGTTTGTCCACCTGTCTGGGGATGATAAGCAGTACTATAGTCCAACTTGGATCCTAAAGCTTCATGTAGTTGCTTCCAGAATGCTGATGTGAACACGGATCCTCGATCCGACACGATCTTCTTAGGCACTCCATGCTTACTCACGATCTCTTTGATGTAAAGATCGATAAGTTTCTCTCCTTTATCCTGTTGGTTTACCGCTAAGAAGTGTGCACTTTTCGTCAACCGGTCCACGATTACCCATATCATGTCCTTCTTTTTATTGGTCATGGGTAGTCCGGTGATGAAATCCATCCCTATCTCCTCCCATTTCCACTCTGGAATAGGTAGAGGTTGTAACTTCCCTGCCGGACTCTGATGTTCAGCCTTTACTCGCTGGCAGGTATGGCATTCTGCAACATATTGTGCTATCTCCCTCTTCATGTTATTCCACCAGAATAGTTCCTTTAGATCCATGTACATCTTTGTACTTCCCGGATGTATGGAATATGGTGTTTGATGAGCTTCCCGGAGTATTACTTCCTTGATTTCAGCAATATCCGGAACGCAGATCCTCTTCTGGAACCACAAAGATCCAGATTCACCTCGGTGAAATTCTGATGGTCTTCCCTCATCTATCCTTCTCATCTCCTCCACGATGAATGGATCATCCATCTGACCCATCATTATCTCATTCTTCAAGTTGACATTCAGCTCATCGGCTACTTGCAACGCCGATATTCCTTCATGGGCTTCCTTCTCCCAAAGTTGTATTTGGGCTTGGCTTATTTCCTTCCTCAATTCCGGTGATATTTCTTGTTCCACTCCTCCGGTACTCTTCCTACTCAGGGCATCTGCTACAACATTAGCCTTCCCTGGTGTGTAATTGATTGTCAGATCATAATCCTTGATCAATTCTAGCCATCTTTTCTGCCTCATGTTGAGTTCCTTCTGAGTGAAGAAATATTTGAGGCTTTTATGGTCTGTATAAAGCTCACACTTAGCTCCATAGAGAAAATGTCTCCATGTTTTAAGTGCAAATACGACCGCTGCTAATTCCAAGTCATGCGTTGGATAGTTCACTTCATGAGGTCTGAGTTGCCTCGATCCATAGGATATCACTTTCCGATCTTGCATGAGTACGCAACCCAATCCATGTTTGGATGCGTCACAGTACACGGTGTAGTCCTTGCCGACTTCAGGAACTGCTAACACCGGTGCCGTGGTGAGTTTCTCCTTCAGAGTTTGAAAACTCTTCTCACACTCCTCTGACCACACGAATGGGGTATTCTTCCTTAGCAATTTTGTCATAGGTCCTGCTATCTTAGAGAATCCTTCAATGAATCTCCGATAGTATCCTGCCATTCCAAGGAATCCTCGGATTTCCTTGACAGTCTTGGGTGCTTCCCATTCTAACACTGCTGCTACCTTGCTCGGGTTGACAGCGATTCCATCTTTACTAATGACATGACCAAGAAATTCCACTTGGTCTAGCCAAAATTCACACTTACTGAGTTTTGCATAAAGTTGGTGTTCCCTTAGTGTTTGCAACACTAATCTCAAATGATGGGCATGTTCTGCCTTGTTCTTGGAATATATCAAGATATCATCGATGAATACGATGACAAACTTGTCTAGATATGGCATGAAAATCTTATTCATGAGATTCATGAATATTGCTGGGGCATTGGTCAATCCAAAAGGTACTACAAGGTATTCATGGTGTCCATACCTTGAGACAAAGGCAGTTTTCGGAACGTCCTCCTTCTTGATCTTTATCTGGTGATAACCCGATCTTAGATCAATCTTGGAAAAGACTCCCGCTCCTCTAACCTGATCAAATAGATCTTGTATCCTTGGAAGTGGATACTTGTTCTTGATTGTGACGTTGTTTAGATTCCTGTAGTCTCCGCACATCCTTCTTCCTCCATCCCTTTTATCTACGAAGATCACAGGTGATCCCCATGGTGAAACACTCTCCTGAATGAATCCCTTTTGTTCTAAGTCATCCAATTGCTCCTTAAGTTCCTTCAGTTCCTTAGGCCCCATTTTATATGGTGCTTTAGCAATCGGAGCTGTTCCTGGAATTAGGTCGATAGTGAATTCTATCTCCCTATCTGGTGGCATACCAGGTAATTCCGCAGGAAACACATCCTGGAATTCGTTTACTACAGGTATATCTTCTAACTTCACCTCCTTCATGCTATTCAGCTGTAGCTCCACTTCAATCTGTGTATGTTTGTCGCCTTGGTAGATCATTCTACTTCCATCGGGACTTTTCAATGACACCGTCTTGTTTACACAGTCGATCAACGCTCCATTAACTTCTAACCAGTTCATACCAAGAATGACATCAATGTCCTTCATCGGTAAAATGAACAGGTCCGCGTCAAACGCGCACTTATTGATCATAATGACTTGTTTCTGTTTGGCATGGGTTACTAATATCGTTCCCCCCGCAGAAAGTATGGTTATGGGTGTATCTAACTTAGTGCAACTAATCCCATGTTTGATGATAAATTGTTGAGAAATGAATGATGTAGTTGCACCAGTATCAAAAAGTACTTTGCCAGGATGAGTGAGTATCTGGAGCGTACCTATCACCGCCTGGTCAGAATTGACCACCTCCTCCAGACTGGTACAATTCAGCTTGCCGAAGGGCTTCTTATTCTTCCAATTCCCTCCGGTGTTTCCTCGATTTCCTCCTCCTCCACTATTCTTCTTGGGGCAGTCCTTCAGCATGTGCCCCTCCTGACGACACCCAAAGCATATGATCTTGGGTTTCTTACAATCCTTCGCGACATGTCCTTTGAATCCACAGGAATGGCATATAATCTGATTTGCAGACTGATATCCTTGGTTCCTCCTCTGGTTGCTGTTGTTGTTGTTGTTGTTGTTGTTGTTGTTATACCGTGGCTTGAAACTCAAGCTGGTATTGGGCTTGTTACTAACAAACCTCTTAGGCTCATACTTGGCCTTCTTCCTCTTCTCTTCTTGCAGTTGTTTAAAGTCATCTTCAAGAGTGATGGCTGCATCCACCAACTCTTGGAATTCCGTTGCTCTCATCATCCGTAGCTGCACCTTAAACTGGGGACTTAACCCCCTCAGAAATCTCTTTTTCTTCTTGTCCTCGGTATTGACTTCCTCAACCGCATATCGGGACAGCTTGGAAAACTCCCTGACATAGGTCAGGATTGCCTTATCCTTCTGCTCGAGACTCTCGAACTCTCGACGCTTCAGTTCCACAATACTTTCAGGGACATTGGATTCCCTGAACTTCCTTGCAAACTCCTCCCAGGTAAATACCTTTCCTGCCGGATACACGGCTACAATGTTGTCCCACCATGATGCGGCAGGTCCACATAGCAGATGGGTAGCATATCGGACCTTCTCTTGGTCATTGCATCCAACAGTGTTGAGCTTGCGCTCAGTATCCATCAACCAATCTTCCGCGTCCATCGGCTCGGGCGCGTATGCGAAAGATATAGGCTTGGTGTTTTGGAAGTCGGCTAATGTGACTCCCTGATTCTCAGGTCTCTCCACCCGATTCTGCTGCATCAGATCCTGAAAGAATTTGTTCTGCAGCTCCAGTGTTACACGCTGCCTCTCCTCCGCCAGTTGCATGTACTGGATGAAGTTTTGCTGCGTCATGGGTGGTGGTGGTGGTGGAAACTGATCTCTGGCTGCACCCTCAGCCTCTTCCTTTTCTTTTGCTTCGCGCTCCATGCGCTGTGCTTCGGTCTCGTTTCCTAACGTTCCCGACATAATCCCCCTAGTTCTGCAACACAAGATGATACTCATAATTACTCCATGCGCAAGTTTTCTGAGCTCAACTTTGTGCACAGAACTAGTCACGCAATGGAAATCAAGAAGGAAATCCAAATCATACAAAACATATACCCTGTATATACATACATAGGTGGTCTTATTACAATACTCAAGTCGATGTGAGTATGCTAACTCACTTATTAAAGTATATGTACAAATTTATACAGATATTACAAAGTATAATACACGTGGTACTTGTGTATTATAGCCACGCCTCCCTTGGTGGACTTCTAATCGGTCTTCACTCCCGATACATTCCAGGCTTCCATCCGGTCGAACGTGTCGTTCTCCTGATAGACCCTGGAACATAAGGTCTCCCCGTTGGCTTGTAGTCCGAATCCGATGATGACCCTAATGAGAAATCAGTGTTCACAAACTGATCGTTGAGTGCATCATAATCCACCCATCGGGTGTACTCTCCTGTAGGCCCACCATAAGGGTTACCAAAACCCATACCCGACTCAACCTGTGTCGGATATCCTCCATCCACTCCTTCATTACTAGGATAGCTCTGGTTCTGGGTTGTTGCATCATCGTTCATCTCTCCATCATAATACTCAGTAGTACTATGGGTTCCAGTATCACTACCCCAACGCCAACCCCTAGAATTCTCGATCGGAGTCTCGGAACGCTGGTTGTTTCCGGATTCCGCTCCGCCTTCGTATCCCCCATAGGAACTATTCAGGTAGTTCCCAGGTGTAGCAGGTGTAGGTTCACGTGCAAGTGGATCAAAGCTGATGTAGTCACCAGCAGAATAAACTGGTGTGTGCACTACATTCTCCATAGGTTCTTTCCCCCTACTCTCCTCCTTGGGTTCGGTAAATTCCTCTAACATCGTATCAATAGCTCCTATCAGATGATGGTTCAGCTGAAAGAGTAATGATATGAAGTTTCGGCTGTTATCCATATATTTTGCCGCAGCTATGGGTTTGCGTTTGGCGTATTTGTAGTGGTTGAGCATGGGATCTTCTTCCTCCTGATTATGAGGAATATGGGAGAACTCGGAGTCCATAAGCTCTTTTGTCTTATGTTCCCGTATGTCGGTTATGGCTCTCATAACAGCTATATGATAGGCTGTGTTGGTTGTCCTAGCTTCTCCAGCTGGCATGACTACGCTCATTCCCAAAGATTCGGGAAGTCGCAGTCCTACTCTGCACTTGGCCAACACCGGTCCATCATAAAACATGTACTTCTTTACTGGAATCTGGGGATCACACCCAAATTCCAGCAACATGGCTCGTAGGATATCAGCAAGTCCTCCTTGGTATTCGTTCAGTGTGGAATCCATAACTTTCACGTTTCTTCCCGGTCGTGCACTTGCCATGTTGGCTGTAGGAATAGAAAGATTATAAGATTAGTAATAATGCATCATAATAGAGATAATAAAGAATTATCGCACTAAAAAATATGATTGTTGTATTCTCAATTGAATATACACCATATTTTTAGAGAATTCTTTACTAATCCTATTTGACTCCTAACGTTTAGTCCCATTTACTAGGTTCCAACCTAAGGTCAAAGCTTTTGCTCTAATACCAACTGTGGTGACCCTGCATACCACTGCATGTTGTAGTATGCCAGTCGTTGATATAACATTCGCGAAGTACCATTCCGCAAATATTACATCCCTCAGAGTAGTACAACAGAACATAGCAGGGTCCATAACTCATTCACATATTTTTACAATCATCATACACAAGTCGTCTCGGAGCTCCTCTTGGGTTCTGAGAGGATAACTCCTGGGTTCGAGGCGAACCCAACTTAACTTACAATACCATTGTCTCATTAAACTAAACATTTATTTAAACGAGCAGCTAAATAGTAAGAGTTCGCGCTGCTCAGCTACTACTACTCCTCCTGATATCCTTAGGCCTGTTCTCCTCCGGAAGCCTCCCCGGATCCGTAGACAATGAGGTAGTCTACGCCTTCAACACCTCCTGAGAGGTCTGGTTCCTCGTAGCCGATGATCTCGGCTCCATCATTGCTGTCGTAGTCCTCCTCCTCCAGATGGTTCAGACAATCTAAGCATGGGGTTTAAGAGTGGTATGAGTACGAGCGTACTCAACAAGTTCATTTTAGATAAGAGGTGTTTTATGCACTAGCTACGATATTAGACCAGAAAGTCTAATACCAATGCAAGTTTTGATAAACATTTCTTCAAGGGATTGCTTTTATTTCAAAGAGCTATGTCCGTCAGCCTTCACCGGTTTACTAGAACTTCATGGAGCTCCTTTCCGGCCGTGTTCGCAGTTCCTCAATCCCGGAACAGGGAGTGACAGGTCACAGTTTTTTACGCTCTGCAGAGGTGTGTTGCTTTACCCATAAGAGATCTTAACCTTGGTACCAACCGGGCAGCTTACCCGTCCACACTTCCTTTGGTGTGAGGCCCGGTATAAGGTCTAGCCAATCATGTTCCTCCGCTACCTCGCACACCCACCCTTTGTTGCATACCCCGACCCTGGGTCCTCGTCGGTCCTCTTATACCACTTAAGGATGGACCCCGACCACGACAACAGTTTGGGACTCGTTAACCAAACTCCTTCGCCGGTAGCTGCAACCCATCATAGACCACTTACCGTGGGGAATTAGAATGGGATCCCCACCCCACCGCTTGCCCAACCTGGGTCAAGTGTCTACGGTAAGCGCATCCGTTGATGTACGAGAGGTGGAAACACTTTTGACTACTCCGTCCCACTCCAGATCTTATGGTTAACACGGGTATTACGGCACAAGAATCACTGGCGACATTTGTTGTTTAATCCTAGATGGATATAAACCCTTGCAATGGAACCTCCACCATATCAACACAATCCATGGTTCCATTGCCCACCACATAGTCATATTCATAGTTATGAAAGTAGTGGTTTTGATTTTTGTGCAATAGTGATAACCATAATACTTTGCAAGTAATTTGATAGAAATACTCAAATGACATGAGCAAGTAATGAACTTGCCTGAACACTGCAAAGTTCTGCAGTTGGTAGGTATGGACTGACCCTTGTCCTCTTGTTCTGAAAAATAGCATCATTGTCCGATAAGGGCAATGGTTAAAGAAGCAATTATGCATGATTCCATTTTTAGGGTTTGTTTCCCCCTTCCGATGTCGCTATTATTTTATGTAAGAGGTTAATACTAAGAATAATTTGGGGATACATGATTTAAAGTAAAATACAACCTTGAAATGTTGTCAAGGTGTTTTTAAAGTCCAAATACATTAGTGGACTTATTTTCATTATAGAAAATTAGGTGTGTGATTTAAATGATTATTTAAATCATCAAAATATGACTTATTCTTCATTGTCCTCCAAAATTCTCTTTGATATTTTATTTAAATAGAGAATTTTATGCTGATCATTTTTCATATTTTTAAGTTATTTTTAAGAGCTTTTGATAATTTTCTATTGAATTTCAAAGTTTCATATTTTTGTTAAATTGTAAAAGGTCCTTTTTGACCCTGGGCCCACCTGTCAGGGTGGCCCAGTGGGTTAACCCTAACCCGAGCCGCTCGTCCAGCTCGGTCGGACGCACCCGTCCCCTTCCTCTCGCGCACGCGCTAACCCTAATCCTCTGAGCTCTGGCGACTCCCGTGTCGCCGCCGCCTTCGCCGATTTTCTCCGGCCGATTCCGGCCATCGCCGCCGGCGAGATGTGGCGCATCTGAACCGCCACTCGACGGCGATTCAGATCCACCGCGTCGATCTGTGCTTCGCCGCTTCCTCGACGCGCCCCCCTTCGCCTCTGCTCGTCTACCGTAGAGTTCCGCGGCGATTCGTCGCCGCCGACGTCCCTGGCGTCACGGTGCCGCCGTGGCTTCGCCTCCGTGTGCGCGAACTGCCGTGGCACCGCCATGGCCCGGCTTGGCCTGGCGCCGCCGTGCTCCGGCGCGTGCCGCCGTAGCCGCCATGGCCGAGCTTCTCTCCGCTCACCAGTAAGTGCTCATCTCCTCCGCCCTTCTCTGCTACTTGTTCCACTGCTTCTCTTTCCCTTCGTCTAGCTTGGCCACTGGCCTCATCCTCCATGTGGAGATGTTGGCCGTGCCGATGCGCTGCTGCGGCTTGCTAGCTTGTGCGTATGCTGCTATGCTGTGTGACTGTGCTGCTGCTGTGCATTGGCCATGGTTCTAGCTTGCTGTGCTGTGCTGTTCTTGCTCAATTGCTTACTGTTGCGATTCATGAATTATTGCTCATGAGCATGCTGTGGTGCTCTGTGTAATTTAGTAGCGCCTGCTGATTCTCTGTATACTATTTCTCTCCTGTATATGCCATTGCTTGCCCCTGGCTTGATCATTCTGTGATGATCCTTGCCTTTGGCAAGTGCCAGTACTCCAGATGTGCTATTCTCTGTGCTCTAATTCCTGGACATGCTCAGTTGAGCCTAACTGTTGCATTAGCAACTCCATCCCTTGATGGAGTGCTTCTGGATACAATTATAATGCTCTATTCACTTATCTGTGTTGCAATTGTTCAAGTATATGGTTAATTTAATTATCTGGGCCTGGTGGTGATACTATGCTTGGGGCTATAGTGATCTGTAGCAAAAGTAAGTGATGCTTTGATGATTAATGGATCAATACTTGCTTGTGAGCAAGTGTGTGCTTTTCTCTGTGACTCACTGGTGTTCACCAGTGCTGCTTGTGCTTCATACAGGCTTAACATGGTGTGTATTGTTGTTGGCTTAAGCAACTGCTGTTGCTTGCAGTGATCCATTGGATCACTGCAAAGCCTTGGTGCTTTGATTTATTTATTTAGTTCTCTTATCTATATTTGCCTGAATTATAATGAAGTGGATAAGTGATGTGAGCTGCTTTGCAGTTGTGATCATCCAATTAATTGTGACAGAGCTAGATGGATGCCCACAGTGGTTGGGAACCCTAGCCCCTCTTTGAACCCAATCAGGGTGATGATATTATCTGTATTTGGCTTTTTGGTGTGGTTGATCTAGGGTTTGAGGTGACCCTGGCAGTAGTCATGTGCTGCCCTAGGGTAGCTCCCCTATCTGTTGGCTTGTAGTTGCTTACCAAATGTTGTCTGGTGATCCATTTATTGGATTGCCAGTAGCTCTTTGCTGTTGACAAACTAAAATAGGCACAGATGCCTATCTGTCTGATGGTTTTAGCTAGGTCAATAGGTGCTTTGTGATCCTGATTGGCTGCAAGGAATAAATCCATGCTGGATTTCTCTGGTTTTGACACTGTGTTGTCATAACCAGTGTTCCCTGGTTTATTTTCCTGTTAGCCTTAGTTGTACTTGCTGGCACCAATTGGTTTAGTAACCAAATGATGATACACCTAGGGTTTACTACCCTTCTGTGCTCCTGTGATGCAGGCATGCTTAATTATGAGCAAATCAGTGCTTTGCTCAGGTTCTTTTGTGTATACCTCACTCCAGCTCCTAGAACGATTCTTGATGTAGAGGTTTTGCTTCTGGTTGATTTGTGAGACTGGCCCTGCTCCTCCTGCTGGCTTGTGATGCAGCTCCTGGTAACTGACTCAACAGCACAGTTCCCTTTTGGAACTGTTCTGGAGGATTTGGTGGTTTTTTGGTTGGATGAAAGAACTGTGGTGTTCTTCCAGTTCTTCCTGTTCTAAAACTCTGGCTGTGCTTACCCTATGAGCTTGTCGATGGAATGGTGAAGCTTTACTTGTGTGCAACTCTTATACTGGCCCCCTTTGTGCTTCTTTGGTCGACAGCAATGCAAAGCCTGGGTTCTTCTCCCCTGGCTTGATGTGCTGTGGTGCATGCAGCATAGCTTGTGAGCTGCCTGTGTGCTTCTTTGGTTGGGACTTGATCCCTGGCTTGGCTCTCCGGCAGTGTTGAGCTTATCAACCCATTTCTCACTTGTTTTGCTAACCTGCCAAGTGGTAATACCACTTGGCCTAACTTTTATTTCCTTTTTTTTTATTGACTTTGATTTCAGGGATTAAAGAAGATGTTGAAAGATGATCATGTTTGCATGAAGATACTAGTTTAGGGTTTAACCATGTGACCATCTTTGTATATTTTCATTTTCCTTTTTATTTCTCTTTTTCTTTAATTTCTGTAAAGTGTTGTAATGTTTATAATTCCATTTATGGATATTGTAATTGACAATGTATATTGTGTGAAAATCAATAAAGCTCAAAGTTTTCTCTAATGAGCTTTACTTTATTATAATTGTTCATATTGTTTAATTACTTAATGAATTTCCTCATAATTGAATTATTTAGAGTTATTATTTAATGTTTGAATTTGAAATTCAATTTTCAACATTGGTTTAAATTTAACCATGTCACTTATCAGAATTCACACATACACTCTCCCCTCTCTTCTTAAAACCTTAACTAATGAAGTGGGATACAAGTTTATCGCACTCTCGAAACCCTAACCCTGTAAGGTGTCGAGAGAGAAACTTGTCCCCCTTCGATGCTGTTTTTGTTTAAAAGCGCGAAATTTCCCCAGAATTTACCATGCAATGCACATCCCTTTCTAAAATCTACCCCTCGATCGTCTCTAAACCTGGGACATTACATAGCTCATGCATATTCATTATAAACACTCAATATGATGGTCCTCTCATAAAAAAAAACAAAACTAGAAGCAAATATAACAAGGACGCTTCAAGTTTTTGCGAAAATTCTATGTTGCTCAAAAACATAGTTTAGAGGTGTTCAAACTACGAGTTTTTGAATGAGTTCAGTGGGGTGTCATGGGAATCCCAAAGCTTATGATATTCATCATACTTGAATCATATTAGTGTGATATTCCTCCATTCCCTATGAAAAAATTTCAACACAAACTTTTCTGGCCATTCTTTTTTATGGGGTGATGTTAGAGGTACAAAGAAATCATGCTTGCTGCTATTTTACTCAAGAATAAAATTATATCTTCATGAACCAGAGATAACATAATGTTCTAATCATTCTAATATATCAAAAGTTCCAAGAAAAAATCACTTTGATACTCAAAAGAATGAATCTAACAAAGTAAGGTAGAATCTATCCAGAATTTTTACTGTAGAAAAACTGAATTTTTGGCATGACTTAGACACCTCAGAAAATTAATACAATTTACATGAATATAGAGGATGAAATTTACAGCTACTGTGATTTTATAAAGATTTTAGTAGTTACCAAAAAATAAAAATATCGTGCACTAAAAAGTGCAGCGCAGAAATCAACAAAACTCCATATCATGTTTGCAACTTTAAACATCCAAATAGGTAAAAACTTGATACTTTATTTAAAAATCATAGAGTAAACTAAAAGAAAACTAAAATGCTATAGCAAGCATGCAAAAATAAAACCAAATATAAAAACATCTCGGGTTGCCTCCCGTAAAGCGCTTTCTTGATAGCCATATAACTAGGCTTGCTTACTTGATTCAAGTGTCATGGAAATTATGTGGTAGCATAAATGCTACCTCCTTTTTCCTTGGAAAGTTCTCCATACAATTCTTGTGAGGGAATTGAAACTGGGCATTCACTTCTTTAGAGTCAATGATAGCTCTTGTTGTTCTCAGAGAAGGTCTTCTAAGGATTATAAGACTAGAGATATTTCTCCCTATGTCCATAACAATGAAATCAACATGTACATATGTCATATGCAATTCAACCATTACATCATTTATTTTTCATAAAGCCTTTTTGATTGAATCATCAGCAAGTAATAAATCAATAAAGCATTTTCCATATTTTTTAGATTAAGTAATTCATGTAGCTCTTTTGATATGACGGAAACACTAGATCCTAAATCTAGAATGGCATGATATGTTTCTTTGTCAATAGGTATTAAAATCTTGGGGATCCACGCATCCCCAAGCTTATGTGGTATCATGGCCTCATTATTGTACCTCTTAATCTTTTCTTTAATGACATAGTTAGCAATATAGGAACCAAAACCAGCTTTCTTAACATTAATAGTGAGATCTGTAGCAAATTTCTCAAGTATAGTAATCAATTCATTCAAGCTACAATTATCAAGATCCAAGAGTGGTTCCCTAGCTTCACTAAGAATTTTAACTTCTTCAATATATTTATCATTAGCAAGCATATATAAGAGTTTCTTTTTCATCCATGGCATTCAAAGTTTCCCAAGATTTATCTATAACTTCCTGCACATATTTAATTGTTTCTTCATGGCTCTTTTGTTGTAAGATATTTTTGAAAGACATAACTTCTTGTGTTAAGAGCTCAACTTTATCAATCAAATCATCTTTCCTTTCAAATTTTTCTATGAATTCCTTATTCAACTCTTTTTGTTTGGCGATAAAAGATCTAATGGTGTTTTCTAATTCATTAGAGTCACTACCACTAGCATATTTGTTTGGCACATAAGGGGGGTGTCCATAATTATTATTATTCCCATACCCATTGTTACCAAAGTCTCTTATAAAATTAACATCCACATTTTCATTGTTTTTGCCAACTAAATTTTGTAAAGGGACATTGTCATTATTTTTCTTAGCTATGTAGGCAATTATGGCATCAATTTTACTAGATAAAGGATTTTCTTCTTAAATTGAATGCACTTTCTTTGTGGGATTAGGTGCTCTTTCAGTATGCCATTGACTATGATTATGTAACATGCTTTATAATATGGCTTTTGATTTAGGCACAGTTTTACACATAGAAGCACCTCCCGCAGCAGAATCTATCATGCTTCTAGACATTATGTTCAACCCATTATAGAAAGAGTGTAAGATAGTCCATTCATTAAGTCCATGTGATGGGAAAGTTCTAAGCATGTTTTTAATTCTTTCCCACGTTGTTGCTACATGTTCATTATCATTTTGTCTAAATGACAAGATGCTATTTCAATTTTGTAGAATCTTAACAGGTGGGTAGTACTTTTTAATGAAAACCTCTTTAAGATCATCCCAAGAATTAATACTAGGAGTAGGTAATGACAATAACCATTCTTTAGTTTTTCCTCTAAGATAAAATTAGAATAATTTTAGCTTGACAATATTGTTTTCCGCATTTTTAAACCTTTTCATATCACAAATTTCGCAGAAATCATGTAAATGCATAGATGCATCTTCACTAGCACTACCACCAAATTGTTCCCTAGTTATAAGATTTAATAACCCATGACTTACTTCAAAACTTTCAGCAGTTATCTCGGGTGTAGTGATAGGCTTAGCATTAAAATGATCATTAGGAGTGTTTGTGTAATCACACAGTTTAGTATTTCTTTCCCCATGATTCCAGAAGATAATTACTACTAATGTTTATGTGTTTTTTGAATTTTTAAGAAAAATATGTAACAAGCAAAAACTAAAAACAAGCAAACAAAGACTAAAAACAAGACAAATAAAATACGATGCAAAATCTAAAAGAGATAAGAGAGATCACAACGGTGTTACCTCCCAAAGCTTTGGTGAGACGTAGTTGTAAGAAGATTCTTACGGCGCTAGAAAATATCTTGCACTTGGTGTAGAAGTTGACAATCACTGTAATGCACTCTTTTTAGTTCCCTGGCAACGACGCTAGAAAATGTCTTGATGACGTTGGGATTCCAAGTGCAGAGTGTTGTGTCCGCTGAGTATTTGTCCCACAATGGCGAGTCGACGGTTTATATCGAACTCTCGGGCAACTGGACAAAGAGTATTCTCTTCTCCCCTTCTTCTAGCAATCCTGCAAGTAAAATAAATGCCTTGTGTCCCCAAATCGATCGTGTGGTTCTCAAGCACAAGGTTTCGTGTAAATAAATAAACACACGTAAAAATAAATCAAATAAAACTAGACTAGATAAAATAACTAAGTAAAACTGTAAAGGGGTTGATTGTTTTTGGTGTTTTGGATTAAAATAACAAAATTAAATATTAAGCAATAGAAACAATATTTCTTATGATAAAAAGTGAACCGGGATTCAAGGGTTCACTTGACTATTCTCTCTTTAAGTTGTAGTGGACAAATAGTAATTCATCAATGAGATATGAAGGTGCAAATAATACTATGCATCAGATCAGAATTAATATAGGCATCACGTCCTAACGTAGAGATGATGCAACACATCTCTCTTATACTCCACAAGAAAAAACTCCATGCAATCTCGTATTAAGAATTAACAGATCATAGTCATAATTAAGTAATTTGACATGAAGTTTGAATATCAAATATGCTGCCTTGAACAAACAAGATCATCACTAATGTCACATGACGAACATAGCACATGCATTCACTTTATCCCTAGTGAGGTAGCAAAAGAAAAGGCCAAGGCCATATTAGATCTTGAAAATAGTCCCTATCCAATCACTAAAACCATGATACTCCATCTAATACACACATCACCCCACACATGTTCTTGCATAGATTTTGGATCAGAACAAATAGATTTTGGACCACACGTGTACTATGTATCCTCTTAATACAGTTACATCACGGCATAAAACTTATTATGAACAACATAGATATGGCAATAAAATATCTTATTATTTTCCTCTATGGCACATCTCCAACAATTATGACATCTACTGAGAGCCATACCTTGAATTCTTCTCTTCAAATCAAACTCTGAATATCTTGATCGTACATGCATGGCTTAACACATTAGCTAGTGACATAGGCATACCCAATGGGAATGCCGAATAAGGTACCCGATGATATTTGGAGGCCTACGACCCGAAGCTTTCAAGGCCTGGAAGCCCAGTAAACATTGATATAGAAGATAGAGCTAGATTAGGAATAAAAAGTCATGTAATTATACGGAAAGGACTCAAATAGTCTCCCGGAGTTTGTAACTTGTACGATACGAAAGCCTCGGCTCCACCTCTTATATAAAGGGGAGCGGAGGGAGAAAGAGAGGATCGAATCCATTGTCAGCATACACCCTAGTTTTCATAGTCAAGCACCTTTTCGGCTGAACCTTCGAGATCTACTTGACCTCTACTTTCTACGAAACCCTAAGTCTACAATCCTTAGACATTGACAAGTTAATCCCTTGTCAATTGGCGCCGTCTGTGGGAATTAGAGACGACAAGGAGGTGATCTCGATGGCATCGTCTACATCGTCAACATCATCGACAACAAGCAACGTGATGAACGGAGGTAAACATGCCAAACATGATCTCGTCGATTTTGTTCCTCACCCTCCTGCCCGTTTGCATGCATATGCCGATCTGGAGGAGTTGATGGAGATGACGTTCGGGAGTTTCCACTTCCGCGTCGGGAAAAAAGGATCACATCGTCTCGCAGCAACGATTTTTTTGGGACTGTTAGCGGACGATTCTGATTTCTCGGGATCCTCATCATCATCAATCGAGTCAGGCGATGAAGAGGTTTCGCCGCCAAGCTTCATCAAGCCTGCCATCGGTGGAGAACTCGCCGATCTGCTCGGCGGCATGTCTTTCGAGTCGTTCACGGGCTCCGATCTGAGCAGCGACTCGGAAAGCATTGACAACTTTGACTTCATCGACAGATCTACTTCTATTCAGGAGGTCTTCATTGATCGATACGACGGTGTCACCGACCCTGAAGATGATGAAAACATAACTGCAATATATCATCAAGTCTGTGTAATCGGGGAATCGAGCCAACAAGAGGACGAACCGTTGGAAGCTTTCGATGACTTGGGCAATCCATACATCGATCCCATAGATCTTACGCGCGGAACAAGGAACAAATACATCGGTCCCACGCCGCGAGAGAAGGTACTGTTGTCGTAAGCAGCTTGGGATAGAGCTCAGAGGGCTATGGATGGAACAGAGCCGATGACTACCACGGCCACACCGGAAGAGTTGCAAGCATACCAATATAAACTCGCTCGCGTCAGACGAAGGTTAGAGAAACAGAGAAGAGTACTCGAAGCAAGGAAAGCCGCAACTTCTGCGTCAAGTGCGTGCAGGGCCGAACTAAGTCGACAATCAGGAACGTCGGGAGACAATCACAGAGACGCCCGTATAAGAGGAATATCTCGACTGGCAAACGTGCATGAGCATGAAAGAGAGAACCTGATCCAAAACCTCGACATGTCCTTTATATCAATAGACATGAGAGGGTACATCATCCCAAAAACGCCGGAAGCAGGATATCTGGCGACACATGCTTTCATGTTAGCATCCAAACCACTAGCAGGAGATCCCAGAGAAGCATTGTATAATATGGCCATGGCAGTAGTTGGAATCATGGGGACAACAATACAAGGATCAAGTACACCACAACCCGAGAGTGCTCCAAGACAAAATAGTCCTCGACCCACTACGGTGGCGCGAGATCCTCCACGAGAAGGTGACGCAAGAAATAGAGTGACGCCATCACGAGTCGATAGAGCACGACATGAGAGGGACCGTGAAAATAGAAGAGAGCGTCGGTACTCACCGGAAGTTAGAGAAGAAGACATGTGTGGACTCCCTTGCTTTACCCGACGGGTTCGCAAAACTCGGGTTCCCTCTGGCTTTAAGCTACCTGATAATTATAAAAAGTTCGATGGACTGCAAGATCCAGAGGACTGGTTGGGACCTGGAAACAGTGAAGCTGATGGGCGGAACTAGAGCAACAGCCATGCAAAGCATCCAAGTTTACCTCAGTGGAGCCGAAAGATCTTGGATGAAGAAGTTAATTACCAGGAGGATCCATCGACAGCCGGGAGACTTTTGATGACTTGTTCGTGAAAAAATTCCATTCCACGTGCAAGAAGCCTGTATCAATAGAGCAGCCGAGAGCCTGCAAGCAGAACTAGAGCATGGCTTATATGAGTTCCACATAAGAACTCCATCTCCATTTCTTGTTCTTGATCATTCATATTATTATCTTTAAATTGATGATCTTGACGCTAATACTCAAGTTATATATATTTATCTTCATGACATACATCCTTTCAAATAACACATGGATTACAAGCATTACCTATGGAATATTCTGTCATATGAAACTTAATGAAAACATTAGTCCATAGGAATTGTTATTAGTTACCAAAACCTCATGTAGGGGCACTGCACCCTTATATATGTCCATGATGGGGGAGATCAAGTTCTTCCTCGGATTTGAGATCAAGAAACTCTGACAAGGAACCTTCATCAACAAAGCCAATTACATTCAAGATATGCTCAAGCGCTTCAAGTTGAATGATGCAAATGGTACAAGAATTCCTATGGACAAGAATTTCCATCTTGATCCTGACCAGAGTGGAAAGCCGGTGGACCAAAAGCTATATTGCTCCATTATAGGTTCATTGCTCTACCTTTGCTCATCTTATCCAGACATAATGTTAAGTGTTTTTTTTGTGCACGATACCAAGCCAAACCGAAGGAGAGCCACCTTGTGGCAGTCAAGAGATTCTTCCGATATTTGATTGATACCAAATTTTGAGCTTTGGTACCCTAAAGGATTGGATTTCACAATTTGTGGATACACGGATTCCTGGGCAGGAGACAAAATGGGCTGGAAATCAACATCTGGAGCGTGCCACTTTTTTCCTAGGTCATTGGTATGTTGGTCATCTAAGAAACAAAACCGCGTCTCTCTTTCTACAGCCGATGCCGAATATGTAGACGTGACGAGTTTTTACGCTCAAGTATTGTGGATGAGACAAACCTTGAGGGATTATGGACCTGAGTGTGACAAGGTGCCTCTTTTGTGTGACAATGAGAGCGCCATCAAAATTTCCTACAACCCGGTGCTACATGCAAAGACGAAGAACATTGAGATCCTTAACCATTTCATTCGAGGGCACATTTCCCATGGAGATATTGAGCTATCTTTTTTTGGGACTGAGGATCAACTTGGTGACGTTTTCCCAAAGCCTCTTGATGAAACAATATTGTGGGAGTTAAGGAATGAATTGAATACCATATATTACAGGCACTTGGTTTGAGCATCATGCACCTACAACTTTGCTTTAGTGTTATCCATTTGGGATGTACGCATGAACATAGGGGGAGTGTGGTCCTAATTATTGTGCTAAACTTCCCACCATAATGCATAAATCAAATAAATCATACTCTATATATCATTTGGTGACAAAATGAGATTCAATGATGAGTATTGGTCGTGGACCCAAGATATCTATCTTAGCGGGACCTGAAGTCTCGTGTCGCGAGTTCTAGTGCCAAGTTGCATCTGCGCACTAGTGTCATGGTACATACCTTTGTTAGGTTCGTTGGCTTGAGTGACCCGAGTCCCCTGAAACATGCCAAGAATTCCCTGCTCACCAGATCTTTGCAGCGGAGCACGATCCCACTACCCTGGTGTCGGCGGAATTCTCGCCGAATGATGGGCGTTCTCAAAGGAACCTCCAATCTGAATTGCCTCCCCATCCACAGAAATCTCGTCTCCACTACCACGATAACCTTCCTCAAATCATGCCTCGTAATCAAAGAAGTGAGTCAAGCTCACTTGGTTAAGGGAGTGGATGTACAACCCAGCTAACCAGGTTCAAGTTCCCAGGGACGCGAATTTGGGTTCTTATTATTTAAAAACAAAATCATTGTAGGGGCTTCCCCTACCGTATTATTTTCAAAAAAAATTCCATCGATAAATCTTTGATGGTAGTTTATGCGCATCACCGTACTACCGAATGTGACTCACCATCTCGTGATTCATGAAGAGGATGCCACACTCATGGCCTGGAAGGATTTTCCTCCTATCTAGAGTTTCCCTGGTCACCTCCGTGCGCCATCCCCATGGCTTCGACATGGTCTCTAGTTCCTCTGGAGATGCCAGCCTTGCCAGTAGGATGATGATCTTGTGTTGTAGATTTTGATGTTGCCATAAACCCTTCACCCTCTCCTTCTTGATGTGTCTCTGCGCCATCTCCTCCTCGACATGTCTCTGCACCTCCCCCCCCCCCCCCCCCCCCCGCCCACAGTCTCCGCACTAAGAACCCCAAATCTTAGTCCTCCATCGGGGGCGTTAGGTGAGAGGAAGATATCAATGGCGCGGAAGGGATATGGTGCGGTGGAAGTGGCAATCGCTGTCGGCATTCAGTGGCGCAGGAGCATGTTTAGAGCAGGAGCGTGTTTTTCCAAAATAATACCAACCTGTTGGCCGGTGTTTGTTGGCTTGTCGTCAGTCATTAGTTCATTACCTGCCATTACTTCACCAGGTCGAGGTGGCTGAAGCACTTGCCCTTCATGTGCGATAGCCTTGGCTCAAGAGGAGGGATACGAGAAAAAGGTCGTGCGGCATGATTGCCTGACACTTGTTCTGAAGGTGAATCCTCCTACTAGACATCTATCTAGAACAGGCTCCTTTGCAGATGACATCAAATGCATGACTAGAGATTTAGTCTTCGTTTCTCCTATTCATGCATGTCGTAGTGTGCTAAGGAGGTGGTGGGTGTACCCAGTCTTGCTGAATGAGTGAGTAGCCAATCCATCCATTTCAAAATGTAAGATGTTTTAGCTTTGTCATGAGTCAGTTCGACCAAGTTTGTAGAAAAAAATGGCCAACATCTATAGACCAAACTTGCTTCACTAGATGCACCATAGTTCCATCCCATAGTTATTGATGTGGTAGACCGTAGACGTTAAACAATTTTTTCTATAAACATGGAACATAGTACATTATTATTATTATTAACCAAGGGAGTACACACATACAACCAATATCAACGATATTCAATTCTTTCATGCCACATAATGACATAATAACAAATTGTTAAACAATAACTGCATTATTAGAAACAAATCCCTCCCATAAGCAAAGGTTTTTATTTTACAGGATTATCGTAGGCATCTGCATTGTTGAAGTACAGTAATCACGCGTAATGCTACGCACCCATCAACTTCTATATGCATTCATTCGGCGACGTAACTCTCCAAGAGCCAAAACAGGGAACAAGTTGCGATAGTTGGCATAGTTAAAAACGTGATCGGTGCTGGCACTTCCGATATGTTCCTATCATCAAAAGGAAAACATAAGCATGGGTGATTAATTTGTTAAAATATCAGAGCCTTTTCAATTTAGACGACAACATAGGGCCATTGCTCCAAAAGCGCAGTGATATTACAAGTTTGGATCCTTTGAGAAATTAATCCTTTGGTGGTAGAAAATAGATATTACACATTGCATTGGTTCGTGAAGCATCTAAATATCGTCTTCAACATGCTCTCAAGAACTGTATAGACTTGGTACTATTTTTGTGGAACAAAAATAGCAATGTATCTACCACCTATATAATCTGTTCATAAAAAAATGGACGGATCTTATAAAAAATTCCTCTACAAACAAATGACCTACTTCATATTGCTGTTAAAAAACTGTTCAGACTGAATTCATTCAAAATGAATAGGACTTATTGTTTCATTTTAGGGAAAACTTGAATAGAGCACGTTTTGTGCTCTGCGCACATTCACCTTTTCTGATTTGTATTTTTCATATCTCTCAAATTATATAATATTTTGATTTGATTTTTTGCAAGTCACTAAAAATAACAAGTATAATGGGGGAAAATAGTTTGGATTTTTTTGCAATTTCAATTTTCTTTTTTTTAAAAAAAATTCAAAATAAATGCTTGAAAAAAATATATAGATAATGACATAAACAATCCGAAATATTTTTCCCACATTCTAATTATTATGTTTAAGTTATTTGCAAATTTTAGAGTTCAAAAAATGTGTAGATACAAAAAAGAGAAGTTGTTTGAGTGTGGAACAAAAAGAACTAGCACGGATCTTGATGCAGTATAGACAGCCTGGATACGGGTGCACACCAAGCACCTGCTCTGAAAGTCCTCTCTCTTCATTTTAGATTTGCATATAGGCTGTGTGAATTTGTGTATTTTATTGATTTATTAACAACTAAATCTAAAATAAAAAATTAATAATATGAAATTTGTTTGTGCATGCCACAATCCATTTCTAAACGTATACTGTATTGTCTATATCAACAAAACAAATACATAGAGAAACAAAAAAAATAGAGTATGTATACCAAAAAATACTTTTGTACTTGTATGCATGCATGAAAATGAGAGAAACGAGGAGGCACATGAGGCATGTATGTTGCGCGGAAGAAAAGAGAGGGCATGGAAGAAAAACACTCAGTAGCATGCATCATGTTTTTTAATTAGACTTTCCATGCAACGAGTTCGGTGTCTAGGGTTGATCTAATTTTGGTGTCTCTTGGCTCAGACGCTCAGTTCTTTGATAAATACAAATGTAATTTGGTCCCACCAAGATGAGCGGCCACCAGATTACCCTCCGACACTATCTTTTCACCATTATAGTCCATTTTTAGTATATAGCTCAACTTTAGATAGATGCTTTTGCAATCTCGTAACAGATCTCAACTAGAATGAGAACATGCCTTCAGTAAACAAGATTGTTTTTTTTTAACAAGAGTAAACAAGATTCTCAATGTACCTGTTGGGGAAACTCGCCGGTGTCTAGCTGCATGTTGATCAGTAGCTTTGCGGCACGATCTAGTGGTACTGGGTCCATTTCAAACTGGCGAGCATGTCCATTTAAATGAACTCCTCAATCAGATAGTGTAATTGGTAAAAAAAAAATAACATGCTGTATGGAAGTATTTCGTAAAAGCAGCACCTTAATAATGCATTTCAAAGGAAAAATAAACAAACCTGTCCAGCATGCATTAAAGCTAACATCGCCCAAGAAGTGTTGACTGCATGAGCAGTGCCGCTGTCAATATAACCCTGTCAAAGTTTTGAGTACAAAATATAATAAATTTAGATTCCCGTACAAACCCAAGGTGTCAACTTAAACTTACATCAGTTGCTACAACACTTCCTTCCTAGTTGTATGAGGTATCAGCATTGTGAGTGTCAATATACATTATATTTCAATTCCTTTTCGAGGCTACGCCAAAATAGCATACCAGATCTTTATAGAAGAAGAGAAACAGATTTACAAGGTACCGAACATTGCTGCGAACAACAAGCCAGTAAACTCCCAAAACACTCCCACTACGCCTACTATTGCGACATTATATTTCAATTTTGTAGATTGGAATCAAACAAAGGGAATAGAAACAGCTATCCTTGATTTGAAGCCCTAAAAATGAAGTTTGATATTTCCACTTAAAGTTATCCTATAATTGGTTGTTTTTCATTCATCTTATTTTGGTACTACTACTTTTAAGTAGAACTAGGAAGGAATAGTGCTCTGTATACATCTTGACGGGGATTGTAAAATGGTCCAGCTGGCCAATTATTCATCTCAGCTCTTGTGCTTTTGCTCCCCAAGGCCCATTCTTCCAAATCGGGAAGTTGCCCTTTCGCAGCTCAACACAGCTTCCTTTGATTCCAGTTTCGCACAAGGCACACTGTCCGTGTGGCATTGAAGACATGCATTCACCGTAAGAGTGGTTACTACTTGCAGAACATCAACGGAGGTGTGGTGGCGCAACATAAGTCACCTCAATACAGCGCCAGATGGCACCTCGGGTCGTCGCTGGACACCGCCACACAAACTTGAGGGCTTGGGAATGCTGACTCGAACTGACTCAATGCATAATTTTTTTATGAAATGAAATTGGGAATCCTACATTCCAAAAAACTGAATTGATGTACTTATTCAGCTCTATATGCTTTTGGAACGTGATGTAATTTCTTAAAAAATAATTCTTGCATCCTTCCGTAGTAAGACTATTCATTCAACTTTTAGGATGGTACTAGTATGATCCTATACACAACTCCATACTAATAATTTTCCTGTAGCATATCAAATGATTAAAGTTGCTATTAATTGGCATTCATGTCTGACTAAGAGCATCTCCACTCGTTGGGCCTCCCCACGCCGAAATCCGGGGTTAATTTCGTCCGGATTGGACGAAAAAATGGCGTGGGGAGGGCCAGTTTCCCAGCCGCGATCCCAGTCGTAGCCGTTGATTTAATTTTAAAAATCGTAAACTTGATGAAATACGGCAAAAAACGATTGAATTTAAACTAACTTTAATGATATTTACTATATAGAGGGCGAAGTTCCGAATTCGACTATATTTCTAATTCGGCTAGGGAATACAACTCTAAATATTAAAACACGGCGCTCTACATGCCGAAATGGCGGTAGAACACCGTGTAGTCGCCGTCGCCGTCGCCGCCATCATCGTCGGAGCCGTCGTCCTCAAACTGCGGCGGCGCGGCCTAGCTGCTGCCTTGACCGGAGTCTTCCCACCAGCCACTGGTGCGAGGCGAGGATAGAGATGGCTTGTACCAGTCGTCGTTGGAGGCGTCGTCGGAGGCTTCGAGGTCAATGACGGGGACGGCGACGCCGGATGGAGGAGTCGCAGGCTGGCGATAGCGAGCGACGTCCTCGAGGAGCCTCGCCTGCCGCTCCGCCTCCTCCTTCTCCCACTGCTCCCTCGACCAGGCGCAGGCCTGGTCGAGTGGCATGGAGTTCTCGGCGGGGACGAGGTCCTGGAGGGACCTCGCCATGACGGCCTCGAGGATGGCGGCGTCCTCGGCGCTTTCGGCCTCCTCCACCTTCACCTTCGCTGGCTTGCGCTTCCGCTCGCCGGAGGTGTCGGGTTCGCGCTTGGGGCGGCGCCGTCCTTATGCCGTCGAGGGCTCACGGATGACGATCCCGCCGCCGCGCGCGCGGTTGCTCGGCGGGGAAGACGACTCCTTTTTCACCGGCGCCAAGGATGGGCCGACCTGGAGATCGACCTCGCCGCCGAACCGGACGACGAGGAACTGGCAGCCATGCGCCGTGGCTGCCAGCTTCCCCTGCGGCGACTGGCCGATGCCCTCGACAGTGGGGGCATCGTCAGAATGGGGAAGTTTCCGCCCTCGATGTGCTCGAGGACGGCCTCGAGCGTCCGGCCCAGCACGCTCCACCACCGCTTGCGTCCGGCGGCGTTGTTGCGCGGAGGCGGAGGCGGAGGCGGCAGGCCGTCGTAGGAGGCGAGCTCCTGCTCCCACCGGCGAAGGAAGAAGGAGTTCCACGCCGTCAGGTTGTCGGGGTGGTAGCGCGGCTCGGCGCGGTCCTGGTCCGACAACGTTAGTCGGACCTCCTCGATGGCGGCTTCGAGGAAGCGTCCCTCGGGCGCCGGGAGGCCTCGTGTCCGGCAGGCAGGGGTACCCCGCCTGGTGGAGGAGGTGCCCCTCCCACGCGTGGAGCGACCGACGGGGAAACCCGTTGTTGGCCGCGCCGTCTTCGTCGTTGTAGGCCATGGATCTCGTCGAGGGTCGAGGGAAGGAAGAGGAAGAGGAAGAGGAAGAGGAAGAGTGGTGCGACGCGTCGCGGCGAGCGGGGTATTTAGGCGAGCCAGAAGCCGGCGATTTATTGCCGCGTGGATGCTACGCGTTCGCGGCGAGCTGACCGGCGGCAGCCTTTACTCCGCGCGGAAGACGATCGTCTGTCGCTGACCGGCCAGGTCCATCTCTCGCGCGGAAGCCGAAGCGAAAGCGCGGGAGAGAAATCTCGGTGTTTCGCGCGCTTTCGCTTCGTCCGGAGTCCCCGAGCGCGCCTCGGGGGACCGGGGATGGCGTGGGCTCGCCGGATGTATTTAGGCCCAAATCCGGAGAAAAACGAGAAATAGGGGGCGCGACTGGGCCGAAATTCACCGTCCGGATGAGAAAAACGGTGCTCGGGGGCCAAGTCGGAGAGACGAGTGGGGATGCTCTAAGTGCCAACGTACAAACCGCGATTTGTCTTTTATTCTGCAACCGATGTAACATCCATTTCTTCATTATTGTTTTCATATTGCCATGCAGTAACGTGATACTTTTCATGTTCAAGCTCAACTATGTAATCTTCCTTTGGGGTAGGTGTTGCATGCTAGTAAGAATGGAAACGAGAATAGGCACTCATTGAGGATGAGTACAAGGGTCTCAAGGTTCAGTTGGTTAAAGACTTTCAGATCGGCCGGAGATTTCTTTGTGTAGCTTCATCGCTGGATCTCATTGCTGCCTTGATGATGTTTATTCCTGTTGTGGTCTGAGATTCCACTTCAGGGTTCTCGAAGATGCAAAATTCATTACAAGGATTCCCATGTATTGCAACTATGGCAAATATCATATTTGTGTTAATACTGTCTGTTTATTGGCACAAGTTTGCATCATCACAATAAATACCCGTTATATGCTTCAAAACTGTTAGTACTATAACCCCTTCTGAGCCAAACTGCTCATGTCTTTACAAAGATGGTTTAAATAGTACATTTCAACAAAGTAAACCCCTTGGCCGGTCAGTTAGTGGCCTTCCCATTTAGTTTGGTTAGGCTTTCATAGAGGGGCAGCTGATTACGTAATGTGCACATGGTACATGTTGTTTGATATTGGTTCAGATAGGAGAAGATTAAGAAGAAGGCTTTGAGGACAATCTGTTGACTCGCCTGGGGGCTAAGATGGGCTACTATGGCGATTTATCTTTCCGCTGCTGAATAAAAGGCTTTAGTGTATTAAATATGAGATAAAGTTCTCAACTGAAGCCATGTACTCAATAGAAGGCTTTGAGTAGCATTTTTTTTTTACAAGGATACATTCCATATCTGATAGCACTCCTCTGTGTTCATAAAAAACATCCTAACGTGATGAAGATAAACAAAGGGCCGTAATAGCATTATTCTGGCCGTACCATCCATATATTACCCCCCGTCTCGTTTACAGGTCCTACACGTACTTCTAAATCGTTAACTTAACCAACGTAACACAAGATATACTTTTAATTGATCGTTAACTTAATCAACGTGGCATTTTTAATTGAGCATTTATAACATCTGAACTTTCTATATATGTTTATAGGTACCATTAGATCCTTATTACGTTTTGATGGCACTCCTCCGTGTTTATAGGCCCTACATGCACTTTTAATTGAACAACCCAGCCTGGGCCTAGCAAAAAGCCTTTAGAGCATCTCCAGCCGTGTCCTCGGAAAGCCCCCAAGAACCCTTATTTTCATCCGGATGAACGAAAACGCCCAGCCGCGCCCCCGAATCCTCGTTTTCGTCCGAATTTGGGCTTTCATCCGTCCGACGAGCCCATGCCATCCCCGCCCCCCCGGGGAGCGATCGGGGACTCCGGACGAAACGAAAGCGCGGGAAACATCGAGAAAACATCCCGCGCGGATGGTGGCCCCTACTTGTCGGCGACAGAGGCCAATCGTCTTCCGCGTGCTTCAAAAGCCTGCCACCGGTCAGACTTCGCCGAACACGTAGCTTCCACGCGGCGTCGCCTCGGATTCACGCGCGGCTCCCTCTATTTAACCTACCGCGTCTCGCCGCATTCACCACCGCTGTCTTCCTCCTCTCCCCAGCCATGTCTTCTCTCCCTAATCCACCTCCACCAGCGAGCAATTGCGGGCCACGGCGCGGCGAACAACGGCTTCGGCTGTCGTTCCCTGCACCAGTGGGAGGTGGGACTCCTGCACGTGGCGAGCTACTCGGCGCCGCCGGACTTCCGCGTGCCCGGAGGATGGCGCTTGAGCGCGGGGGGAGTCCCGATCCCACCGCTTCCGGTGGGAGGCGACGAGCTCGACGCCGCTATCGACACTGTGCTGGTCACCCTCTCCGAGGAGCAGCGCGCGGAGGAGCGGTACCGCGCCGACAACTACGACGCCTGGAACGAGTTCTTCCGTTTCCGGCACGAACGGGAACTCGCAACGTACGACGGTCCTCCCCCTCCTCGAGCGCGTAACAATGCCGCCGGCCACCGCCGCTGGTGGGGTGCGCCGGGCTGCACGCTCGCCCGTGTGCTCGCGCACATTGAGGCCGACAACTTCCCCCCTGGGGATGCCGCCGGCAGCGCCGACCGCCGGGAACTCGAGTGACGAATTCAAATATATGTACGAATTCGGCCTATATATGTATGAACTCATCTACGTATGTTAAATATCTTTAAATTTCGCTTATTTTTAAACGAATTTCTCCTTGTTTTATCCAAATTCGCCGTTATTTATCAAAAAAATTCATCCATCCTGGGCGCGCCGCTGGAAAAATAGGCTCCCTAAGCCAAAAATTACATCCATTCGACCCTAAATAGCTCTGGATTTCGACCCGGGGAGCCCAACGGCTGGGATGTTCTTACAGTCTAACAAGACGTGCCATAGGGTCTGGGCCTCTGGAGTGGATATGTGCAGTGGCAACAGCGGCAGTTTAGGGCAGGGTTAGTCTCAAAAACAAAGTTTAGGGTAGGGTGGGGCCGCATGGATTATATGGTACGCATGACACCATTTCTTTGCGTTGGTATGTATATACTTCTCACTCTTCTCCTGATCCAAGACGCAAGGTGGAAACAAGAAGGCGAGAGAAAAGATGAACGCGACATAGACCTAAGCAAGCAGAACAAGATTGGCAATTATAAAAAAAGGAATACATTTTGTCACTAAAATTAAAATAACTAATGTTTTTTTATCACCTCATTTTCAACAGAAAGATGACTTTCCCCCCATCCACCGGTAGTTTGTTGGTGTGACAATAGAAACCTGCATGCTTTCCTGATGGACAAACAATTTTCAAAAGTTCTTCCAGCAGCAACTAATCCTTTTACCGCAAAAAAGGTTCCATAAGTAAAACAAATACCCCAAGTGCCATACCTGCAAGATAAATGATACATAATGGGAAATTTTAATTCTGAAGTCAGTAATTAGAAGTAATTTTCATACAGTAGATGACTTAATGTTGCTTACCACGAACCATCTTTCCGTTGTTTGTTCTCAATAAACATAGCAGCATTTCTTATACAATGTCCTATCTCTTGGCTGCGGTAATGTGGATAAAGCCCTTTAAACAATACTAGAGAATCAAGCACTGATGATGTGCATTCAACAGATCTACCAATTGGTTTTGTTCCATGAGTCAGTTCTCTTAAGTTAATAGGAAAATATAAGTAATTGTACTTTTCAAGTAAGATGGTATTTAGATTTCTTACGGATGATCGACGAAAACGTTGTGAAAAATCTCGCATGGATTGAGAATCTAGGATATAAAAAACTAAAGTTAGTCTCGATGCATATGTAGTGATAGTGTGTACGATGTATAGGGGATGGCAGAAAAATTTCCACACTATTAGGATATTGTTGGTAAAATGAAAAACACAGAAGGGTGTGCATGCATGTGGAGGAAAAATGTAAAAATCGATAACCATGAAAAAATTATGAGTGCATTCTGAAGATATTGTAAGAGGTAGTCAAGGAAAATGGTAAAAAAATAAAAATATCTCTTTTCTTTTCTTATTTCAAAAGTTAAAATTTCTTTTGCAGTAAATGGTGATATTTTGTTTGATAATATTATGATATGGGCCTTTGCGCCAGAATTAGTCAATGTGGCACTGTTCCTTATTTTATCCTCTAATATATGACGAAACATACAACCATCTATAATTAATCTTTATTCAGTTGATAAAAGTACAATATATAGTTGCTTACCTCTAACCAAGAGCTTGTTCTTTGGCATTCATATGCAGAAAAGGAACCATCTTTATTCTTCATCACCATAAAAACAAATGGAAAGAAAAAGCTGCAATCAATAAGATGACCTTTGCACCATAGTAAAGGAGTCAATAATGGTTTTTTCCTTCTTTTACCATGACGTTGGACAAAGATTTGAGGTATCAAACAACAATGGTTTTGGTAAAAATCAAATTTTCTTTTTATTGCAAGGTGCGAATTCAAATTTTTTAAGAAACTCAATTACAATTATAAGGAAAATTTAAAAGTTTTTGAATTCCTTGAAAAAATAGTTTGGTTAGTTCACTCCCTGAATGATTTGGAAGCAACACAAAAAGTGAGTATTCGTTGGCTCCCAGCCCTCCGTGGAAAACCTCATCACAAGAATTAAGGATGAAACAGTCTTATGGGCTAAAGCTGGCGCACGCGGCCTCATAGTAGCTCTACCTCAGGCATGGAAAGTCCACTGATAGATGGATGTGTGTTTTTTTTTCTGTTTTCCTCCTTGGAGGCTTGTAACACCAAACCTTCAACCTATTCAATGAAATGAAACACAAAAGCTCTTTTGCGTTTTCTCGAAAAAAACTTTGTTTGATATTTATTAATTGTTACATTTTATGTATTTGCTAAACATCTGTGAACTGAAGTTTCCATATTAATCCACTTTCTGACCCTCTGATCTGATTTTTCGTGCTTGTGCTACGGTTTGTCAACTTTACATGAAACTGTGGTTATGGTGAGTTCAATGAGGCTCAGTGTTTCATCCAACTTTGTCACTAGAGGGATTCTTGTGATCGATAGCTGTCTCGTGGGGAGGCAGGTTAGCCACCATGGGCCCTATGGCTGGTGGTGGGATGTGACGGTGCTTTAGTGTGTGGCGTCATAGACTCATGGGACTGGTGTTACGGTTGCAGAGGGGGGGCAGTACATGTTACCACCACTGCCGGAAGGCCGTATCAGCGGGCGAAGAGCTCACTGGTGCGCATGGGGAAGATAGAGTTGGCAGCTAGAGGCTTGGGTTAGGGTAGCTGGATTATGTTCTAAGTGAAGGGGAAGATGAGGACTATGTAACTACAAGACTAGAAGAAATTACTGTAGTAGTTTTCTGTACAAAATTATCGGTTAATAAACATACATTCATTATTATAGAACACGGTTGCAAAAAATTTAGGAAACTAAGCTAATGTTAATTTACTTAGTTCAAAGGATCATACCATGAAAGAAAGTAGGCAATCAATGCCATCATACAACCTTTCTTCTTCTATTGGGTGGCCAACAAGGTCAGGGGAAATCTTTGACAACAACAACAATGCCTAAAAGAAATAACATCATGTAATTTAGAGTTTAATAATCCAGAAAAATTATGGTTAGCTTCTGTTGCACTTTATGCAACATTACTGTATCAAAGGTCATAAATTAACCTTAAGAGCTTCTGCAGTACAATCAGACACGGACCAACCGGCATCTACGGTTGAAAGAGTCCACGAACCTTTTGATCTATGGCGATAAAAACTTTCATAATTTGGATGGTTTTCAAGGATCTTCAAAGTTAAATAAAAGAGCATGTTAGTTTTTCTAAAAATATATTATCATAATAAATACAGAGCACAACATACCTGTGATTTTTTCATAAACTTGTGAGCCTTTGCAATTGTTGGGCTGAACTCATCAATTAGATCAGTTGAAAGAAATGTTTGAATTATGAATGCTGTCTCCCAGCTTTGGGAGCCATCCATTAACTGTTTTCAGCAGAGTCGAACTAACTTTTACTCAATTTTGTCTCTGAATACATTGGTATTTTAGAAAAACACTACGTCCGCAATAAGACCTTCCAACTAATGATATTAAAGTATCGACATGGAACAGTGGTAAATATGTACTGTAGTTGAGACATCAGTGTTTCCTCCAAAAAAAAAAGGTAAACATAATTTTGCAAACCACTACAAAATAAATTGAACAAAACTTCAAATTTATCATTATTTTTGTTTTTTTGGATCTATTTTCAGGTACATATAACCTAATATGTATGTGGATGAGTGCTAACTGTGTTTGTGCGCCATCCCTCTCAATTAAGGGCTGTTCTTAAACTATTTCTGTCATTAGATACAGTTTATCATTTTCTAGAAGAACAAAATTGTATGTGTGGATTAATATAAACCTTATAAAACATTTGAATGTGACTGGAAACTTCAATATTTTGGGTACATACCCAATAATCAGATCCATTTATTTATCCTAAACAAAACGGTCAAGAAAATGTACCAATTTTTTATATAATTCAAATCATGTTGACCAGGCACCCTATTGATCATATGTTACCATTACCAGGAGTACATGCTAGCCAAACATTTGTCTGTCATGAGTTATGCACAAAGTGCGATCGAATTAAAATCATGAGTACACTGCATCATATGTGTACAACCAAGTGCAAGTGATCAAGAAACATTGTCGGTCATCTTAACACAAGCATGTGGCTCGAACGTGAGGGAACCAATGAGGACAGGGTTCGATGGAGGCAACATAAGTCGGACGGCACCAAACTTGCTATAGCATGGGGTTGCACACATGCTGGTAGATGGCACGGCGTTGCGAATGCTAGTCCCAGACAAAGGTTAAGGCCCTTCTACTGTGAGACGTAGGCGCTTGGACATATACTGCCCACAATATGTGTACTAGGTGCTTTTTCACTATTCCCTCCGGTTCATATTAATGGACTCAACTTTATTTAGATATACATGCATCTAGTCTAAAAACTTAGCTAGATACATACGAATCTAGATAAAGTGGAGTCCATTAATATATGGACTGGAGGGAGTAGATAATTTGTTCAGATTGTATGTACATTATCTGATTTTAGCAATGCCATCTAGCCCTATCTTTCAATGATTCCACTTATTCCAAGCGGTTATGTCTCACATGCCTCCTCTTGTAGACTATTGATGATGTGTTGATTAGAAGTAATCTTTTTTTGTGTGGGAGAATTAATTAGAAGTAATATTTTAATAGCATAAGTTGTGTTTTTATTTTTTTCTCACTCCTGAGAACACCTTACATGGCGAGATTTACCTAGTAGTTCATGTTGTCACATGGTTACCACACTAAGATACTAGACACTACAAGATCGTTATTCTTTGGGTGATTGTTGCCCTGGTTCTCTTGTCTAGGAGCATCTCCAGTCGCGTCCCCCAAAGCGTCCCCCAAAGGGATTTGGGGCGCGCCGGACAAGAAAACCGTTCCAGCCGCGTCCCCCAAAGCCCATTTTTGTCTGGCGCGCCCCCATACGGTGTCCGGCGTCCCGAGCCCGTCCCCGTCCCACAGGGGACGCACCGGGCACGCCGGACACAACGAAAAGCGAGGCGGGGAGTGGCGGGACCGACCCGTCAGCGGCACGGAAGGCTAAAACCCCGTCGCCTACCTTTGGTCAAGCGACGTTAATGGCGTCCCTGTTTTCCCAGGCGACGCAGGGACGCGTCTCGTCGTGCATGGCCGCGTGGCCGTCCGCGCCGGAGTTATTGCGTGCAACCACCCGCTGCCGCCGCTGTTTTAAGATGCCCTGCAGTTCTCGCCGCTCATCACAATCCTTATCGTCGCCGCCGCCACCCAGATCTTCTCCTCTCCGCTCCAAAAAATGTCGACCTCGTCCTCCCGCAAGATCGCCGCGGCGAACGGCTTCGGCCGCGGCAGCCTCACCGTGGCACAGGCGTGGGCGCTGTACCACGCCCGGTATCCAGTCCCGCCGGACATGCGGCTGCCAAGCAGCGGCGGCTGGAAGATGGCCGTGAACGGCATTGGCATCCCGCCGCCGCCGAAGCCGGACACGGATCAATGGAGGGACGCCATCAAGGCCCGGCGGGCTCAACTCACCCCCGCAGAGCGGTTGGATCCAACGTGGGTGGCCAAGGACAACGACGCCTGGTGGGCCACGTACTTCAAGGCGAAGTACGACGTCGAGATGCACAGCACCGAGAACCTCGTCGGCGGCCCCAACAGCTGGAACAAGGACGGTCGCGCCCTGTTCTGGGGCGTTTCGGGGCGCACCCTCGACAACGTCATCCGCGGCATCCGCAACGGCGCTCCAAGGCTGGAGATGCCGTCGTCGCCGCCGCCGTCTCCTCAATGGCAGCCGAGGAGGACGACGTACTCGTCCTCCTCACACTCTTTTTCCTCAGGACCGGCGCGATCGACGCCGTCCTCGTCTTACCGGTCGGCGCCGTACACCGTTCCCAAACGGGAGGTGAAGGAGGAGCCGGCAACGCCCGTCAACACGAGGCGTGGTTGCAGCGGCAGCGGCAGCCGGCGGCAGCAAGGGAGGCGCGGCGGCGCCCTCCTCATCCCGAAGCCGGAGGTGAAGGAGGAGCCGGAGGAAGCGTCGCAGGCGGCGCTGCTGGCGGAGTATGAGCGGCAGCAGCGGCTCATCGCCAGCAGCGACGACCCCGAGGACTGCCCAGGTCTGCGGGCGGCGTTCTTGGCGTCCATGAACGACAAGGACGCCTGGAGGGGCGACCTCGACGCGGCGATCGCCTTGTCCATCCGCGACTCCGGCAAGCCGCTGGTGGACCTCACCGACGACGGCGAGGCAGGACCAAGCGGCGCGGTGAAGGACGAGCCCGTCGACGAGCCTGTCGGCGAGCGCGTCAAGCAGGAGGTCGTCATCGACGACATGTACAACTTCCAGCAGTACTACGACGCCTCCGGCCGCCGCAAGTGGTTCTAGATTAGGTTTAGTTTAAATTTAGTCAAATTTCGTTCGAATCTATGTAAGTTTGGACGAATCTTAGTCGAATCTCGTTAAGTTTAAAATTTCCGAATTTTTGTTTGGGGGACGCGACTGGGGAGCGACGTCCCCCAAAGGCGGCACGAACGAAACACGTCCCCCAAACGCTCAATCCGGCGTGGTTTGGGGGAAGCTTTGGGGGACGCGGCTGGAGATGCTCTAGGTAGACAATCCTCAACTGTTATTTTCCAAGGATGGAAAACATACTTGCCCCTCTTTTTGGAAGGAGCATACTTCACTTTAACTTGTTTGATTTAGATGACGTATCTCATGTTTTTCACCTTCCCTTCTCTTCTGAGGACTTCCTACACTCCTAGAAATTGCATAGCGGATTGGTTTTGGCTTATAATCATGACCTTGGAACTCCTGGGTCGTGATCATATGGCATTCTCTGGTATATCTACCAGTGGGTCTTGTCCAACAAAATATGATGGTGCAAAAGATCTTTTTATGGATTCAATTGGATGGCCACATGAATACTAGAGGTCTAAGGGTCATGAGGACATGCTCGATCTATACATCCCTTGGAATACCTATATTTGGAGGCATTGGATCCATGCAAGAAGAAAAGCGATTTCTGAAGTCCTAAAGGAACATGTACATGATTTTTGTTCAAGTTACTCGAAGCAAACTTTGATGAAAAAGGATGAGCCCTTTCAAAATTAGAGGTCTGGAAAAAGATTTCATTCAAAACGTACGGGCCTTTGTGCCCCTCGATTAGTTTCTGGAAAGAGTCCAACTTGCATAGCTTATCTCTATCATATTTTTGTCCTTGTATTTAGTTGTTTTTACTACACACCTGTATTATGTTATCTCATCCATTATATGTATAATAGGAGTTCATTACTGTTCCCCTAAAAAAAGTATAATCCACATCAACGCCCAGCAATTCACATACACATGGTAATCAGTACCTTAGCCGTCATACCATCTTCTGCAATCCATAAATAATCATATACCCTTGGAAGATGTCGCTTCAATGCATCTGAATTTGGATTTTCTACCCAGCAGCAGATCATATTCAGTGCCTAGCAACCGAAAGTATGTCAAAAAAGTTTGAAACAATTTAGGTTGTTTCCTTGTTGGGAAAACATAAGTGTAACTTACACATTTACCTTGTCAACAGGACAGATGGCAATATATTCAGTTGTTTCATCATTATAGTGGATATGTTCCATAAGTTTAGTCAAAGATCTTTCTCTTAGTTTGTTTGCCGGCCAGCTATTCAGTATTGGCTCCACAAACTTGTTAAGGCAAAAAAACACACCATCTAGCAACCGCGAGCGAGGATAACGAAGGTCTTCCTGTAAAAAAAACAGAAGAAAAGTCGATGAACTTCAGAAATCTACCTATTTAATTTTTAGCAGCATATTAGGGAGAGGAAGTTACTGCAAAATGTTTCCCCCCTTTGTCAGGTAAGATATAATCTTTTCCTAATGCGGAAAGATCAATATATTTTGAAGTGCACTAGCAACATTATATCATCACTACTCCACGAATCCTCTAAACAATCATGTTTGTAGGACACTTGGCTTGTTCTCATGCAAAATTTGTAGCACAAAAACATAGTTAAATATGTTTCTGCCGGACTTGCTTAAAGAAGGGTCACTTTTACTTTTTCTTAGGATTCGCGCAATATCTCATGTTTCTCCTAAAGAATTGATATTTTTTATTCTCCTTATCCAGTTAGTCGTATAAAACATGAACCTTTTGGATACAGGCCAGATACCAATATACTGAATTAACAGAGATATTGAACGTAAGATAGTAAAATACCTTGGCACAAGAATCACGCGCCTTCTCCCAGTCAATATTCTCGTATGGCATGTTATAGAGCTCCTCTCGTAATGCCAATATAGTTGGAGTGATGGGCCCAACAAATTTCTTTCCATAGAGATATGCCATTGACATATATACACATCGGCCAAAGCACCAAAATCGTCCTATCGAGAACAAAGCTTATGTAATACGAAATTATATATAACAAAGATTAATTATCTAGGACAACTCCGTTGACTGATCTCACTGAAGGGTTTCATGAGTGGATTTCAACAAAGAAAAATTAGTTGGAACTATATGTAGCTCTTATCCTTCATTTTCCGCGTAGAATGTCGAGCATTGTAACTTTGATTTTTAATATCTGCGTTATTATTTTGATTCAGATACAAACAATCTCACTATAGTGTATTTTTTCTGAAGATGTAACTACACCTTGCCAATATCGAAAAATCATCTCTATTTTTTAAAGGAGGGAGTAATTTTTTAGGATGGTGACTTTTTTCTTCAAATCATTGAATTTAAGAGAGTGACCTAACTGTTGGTGTTTCACTTCTTCCACTATCCTTATTTTGTGGTTATTAATCGCATAGAATGCCAACTTTTTGTAATTCGGATTTTAATACTTCACTAATTATTTTTTACTAAGAAGAGATAAATAATCTCATTAATTGTAATGAATTTGGCTTTCATGGTATACTTTCCTAAAGATGTTCTTTTGGACCATGCCAATATCTAAAACAACACCTAGTATTGTGAAATAGAGGGAGTAGTTGTTTAAGGTAATGATTTTTTTCTCTAAATAATCGAGTGTAAGCACACAAGGCTGTTCCAATATCGCAACTATTAGATATTTTTATTTCCAATAAATTGCCAGTATTGTAATCAAAATACTTTTTGACCGAGTGACACAGTCTGGAACTAATAAAGAAATGTTATGCAAATAATGATTATACTGAATGCTAATAAAAATGCATACGTGATTGCACGTTCATTTTTATAGTTATTAAAAGAATCACCTACAAAATAAGAAGTTATAGACCTTGTGCGTCAATTTAAAAAACAAGTACCTGGATGAATTGGAAGAAAATGTGGAACCAACCACAATTCAGGATTAATTGGATTGTTCCCTGACCAATGGTAAGCACCAATTATCTGTGATTGCAGACAACAATAGGTTAGTTAGTTTAGTCAATATTCCACTTTGGAGTAACTAATGCATGCTAAATAATGTTGTTTTTTGGACATGTTCTCTGACCGAGAGAAATATCTTTCCCCACTGTGGTACTGCAGTTGCACTTCCATGAGATAAAATCCAAGCACGCCCTTTGTTCAACACATCATCATCACCGCCTAGCTTCTCTCCAAGAAGTCGTAAGGCTGTATAATTTAAGCATGTTACAAACATGGTGCTTTGACCCAAAACATGCAATCCCCAACCACCATCCACATTCTGCGTATATTGTTATGTTAGATGAAATGAAATCACGGGGTTAATTCACTTGAGAAAAACATAAGTTATATCTTGGAATCTCCTTGCCTGATGGTTGTAAATGTACCGGCATATCTCGCGTCGATGTTCAGATGATATGACATTGTCAAGTGATCCAGTAACATACAGCGAGAGTACCTACAAGATAAATTACAATAGAACAGAATTAGTACAGCCAAGTTCACTGTCAGCTAGTGTGGTTTTCCTTGATTCTACTGACGAAAGTATGCAAACGTCGAAGGACATTCTTTATGACTATGAAATTAGTTCTGGATAAAGGGTTAACTTATCAAAGTCTTCAAAAAAATTCGGCCCAGGCTGCCCGTCTGGGGTCAAAGAGGGCTTGAAGACTATTGTTAAAATTGCATCCGAGTCTCTCTCTGAAAAGTACCTGGGACTGCCCATGGTTGTTAATAAATCGAAGGAGGGATCTGTTAAGCACACTAGGGAGAGATAATGGGGAAAGGTACAAGGCTACAAAGGCCAGGGCTGCTGAAGGCTGGTAAAGGTGTGCTAATAAAATTTGTCTTGCAGGCTGTGCCAGCGTGCAACATGAGTTGTTTCAAATTTCCAAAAATGCTCTGTAAGAAGCTCAGGTCCATCAATTCTCAGTTTTTTTTTGACAAAGGTCAATTCTCAGTTTTCGTGGGGAGATGTGAATGGCCAGCCAAAAGTCCACTAGGTTAGCTGGGATCGGGTGTGTAGAAGAAAAGAAGAGGGCAACCTCGGCTTTAGAGATTTTGAGTCCTTTAATAAGGCTCTGTTGCTGATGATAAGTGGATCCTGAGAACAGGTGCACAATGACCACTGGGGCGTAGCAGGAGAAACGCCCGGAGAGAATCTCAGAATTTGTATACCCTAACGGAGGAGGTTGGGACAAAATATATCAGCCATGGCATCTGGCCAAGGGAACGACAGTCGATTATCTAGCTTGAAACTTTACAAAGAATGGTCTTTTCTCAGTAAAGTAAGCCTATCATCTTGCTATCCAGCGGAAAAGGATGGCTGCAGGTGTTGCTGAATCCTCGAGAAACTGTGATGATCATAAAAACTGGTTGGCTCTTTGAGATACCCAAGTACCAAATAAGGTGAAGGTGCACATGTGGAGACTGATCGAAAATGGCCTGACGGTTAGGAACGAGATCAAACATAGGAAGATAAAAGACAGCGTGGTCCCCTCAAAAAAAAAAAAAACAGCGTGGTCTGTCTGATGTACGACGGGGAGGAGAGCTTGGCTACACCGTTTTTTTGTCATGCCTTCATTCAGCCATAGCATGGAATGCCCTACATGATCTGACGGGTACCGAGTTTGCTGAATCACTAAAACAGCAAACGTCTCATGTGAAATTGATAGGTTGGATGCTTGACTGGCTTGGGAAAAGTGATGCAGATCAGCTTTCATGGTCTTCCATAATGATATATATATGTGGCAAGCTAGGGACGATGCAAGGGAGTCGAAGAACATAGAGAATCCAATGTCTCTGGCACGCAAGACTGGCAGGGATAGAGAAGTGGCTGAACCTGAAGAATGCAGTAGCGCGTGTACCTGCAAGACCGGTGGAGCGCTGGCATCCTGGGGTGGTGTAAGACAGGGGCGAAGCCAGCAGAAAATCCATTGGGGTCAGCCAGTGCATTGCTTGTGTTAATTAGGCTCTAGAACAATGTTTTAACACTGATTTTGTAGCAATCCATCGGGGTCAGCTGACCCCAAAAAAGGGCCTGGCTTCGCCCCTGGTGTAAGACAACCTCCTTAATTTTTGATTATTATTTTTAATTGGGCTAATCTGTGGTCCTGTCTACATCAGCAAGGTTAGCTCGGTTCGGCTACCATTTCGGTTCCCTATCTTCACGAAAACTCTCATTTACTTGCGTTTTTCTTTGTTTTAAGTCAGTTTTTGTGGTTTTCTACTTTACTTTCTCTTTCGGTTTTTTCTGTTTGGATTTTCAAAAATTTCAGTAAAATTTTAATTTTAAAAGTGTTCATATTCGAAAAAAATTCAGATTACAAAATATCTATTTTTCTTGAAAATGTTCACGTTGTAAAAAAAAGTACTAGTACAATTTTAAAAAACAAGGTTTGAAAAATATTCAATTTTGAAACTGTTCAAAATTTTAGAAAAGTTTAGATTTGTAAAAGTTGAGATTCTAAAAAAGCTTAAATTTTGAAATATGTTTAATTTTAAATATATTCATATTTTGAAAAAAAAAACGATAAAAAACAACGAAACAACATAGTAAACTCATAGAAGGTGTCATATATGGGTGCTATTTGCGGGAGCCGCTTGAAGCGGCGTGTAGGAGCTCCCCTGCCTCCATGAGCCACCACTCCTCCGTGTAGGACAGGCAATGGGCATCCTGACCCAATAATCCTGCCCCCGTCCTACTAGGCATTCCCAATGGTCTTGGCTTGGGCCTCATTGTATCTTACATGGCAGGTTAGGTTGGTTGGACTTTATATTTAGCCATGATATTTGGGAGGCTCTTTTCTTTCTTCTATTTGAGTTGGGCTTAGACCTTTTTCTAGCTCGCAGGTTGGGCCAGACTTGAACCTGCAATTTATCATCGGACATTCTTGGCTTAGGCGAAGCGGAGGTCATGAATGGCAACCTGGTTGGCAGTTACCACATGCCGAATACCCCTGGTGGGGGGTGTTATGCAGGCCCAACAACTTTTCTCTTATTTGGTTTTTTCTTCCTATTTTTTTGGACTCTAAACATTTCAAACAATTTCAAATTTCAGAAGTTTTACATCTTTTTTTTAATGAGGACCAACTTTTGAATCCGAGCGTTTTTCTATTTTCAACAAATTTTTGAATCTGAATATTTTGAACAACTTTCAAATTTCAAGAAATTTTGAAATTCCTCATTTCAAAGTCTGAACATTTTACGAGTTTCAGTAAAAATTTGGGTCTATATATGGCGGAGTGGTGATGAGACACAAGTTGGCATATGGGAAGAAGCGTGGATCCCCAGGATTCCTACACGCATGATGGCAACACCTCAGGGTAAAATTGTCCTGAGCAAAGTTCTAGAGCTCATTGACCTCGGACTGCAACTTGGAATGAAGAGAATTACTTCGATCACTCTTTTAAGATGTTGATATGAATAGAATAATAGAGATACCAATTTATCTTGAAGGTATGGAAGATTTTATTGCATGGCCTTTCGCAAATAATGAGTAAAATCAGCATATTTCAATAGATTTGCCCGAAGAGAGAGAAGAGCTATAGGGGTAGAAATATCCAGATCAGCCTTGTATGGAAAAAAGCTATAGAAATTGAATATACCTGCAAAAATCAAAATCTTTGGATGGAAAGATTTCCATGGTCTTATGCCATGTTTGGGTGTGTCATGTTTTCCGTATGGAATATCAAGATGATATGCATACTCTTTCCACCTGTCCAAGGGCCAATATGATTTGGAAAAGCTGGGAGTGCAATCAGTGATTTTTTAAGCCACTAGTTTGGACGGGGCAAGGATTATTTGCTCTAAGGGACATTGGGATCAACTTGGTGGAGTTGGATTGCCGGAGATAGTTCTGACAAGATCGTGGTTCATTTGGTGCGGACATCGCGGGCTGGTCCATGGCGAAGACATCCAAACACCGGAGGGAGCAACTTTGTCGATTGGAGCCTTGGCTACAAATTACTAGAGAGCTAGAAAAAGTCCCATTCAGGGAAGAGAAGAGAAGTGGACTTGGCCACCTGAGGGGAAGGTGAAAATCAATGTAGATGCCACATGTAGTGATGACGAGGGCCGGGGCAGTGTTGGTGCTATCACCAAAGACTGTCTAGGTAACTTTATTGATGCCCAAAACAAGGATCTGCCTTTTATTGTTGATGATGTGAGCATATGAGTGCTGAAGACTATACTCTTCGAGATAACTAAAGCTTATGCTTTTCGGGAGGGTCTTTGGTTGGCTCAACAGATGGGATCCAATAGTTTTATCGTTCAGCTGGATAACAAAACACTGGTGAAGACGATGAAAAATGGAGGGTTCTTAGCAAATGTTGCAGCTGCGATCTTCTTCCATTGCAATATTCTTGCATTGGTTTTTTCAAAAGTGTCGTATGAGTACTGTCCACGGGAGGAAAATTTGGTAGCGCAAGAACTAGCTAAAAAAATTCAGGCTTTAAGTTCAAGTACTTGGGACGATGATCCCCTAGCTTTATTTTAGCTTTTTTGATAAATGATATGTTAGTATGGACCTTGTAAAAAACATCGCCGTAGATTTTTTTGCTACTGTAACCAAACTGACTTCACTGGAGATGCTCATCGAAGATATCATGGAATTTTTTTTGCACCATTCTAGCAAAACCACAAAACAACTGAAGTAAAAAATATATGTTATTGTAGCAAAACAGTAGAATGATTAAAGCAAAAAAATTCCTATCATCCAAATTCAAGAACGGATGTAGCAAAAACTTGATTACTATGATACAAATTCACAAGCCGCGTGGTGCGAAAACATATAACGGTTGGAGGAAAAAAAAAACCACCAAATGTCCAGTGACGGGACCTTGTAGTAGTGCTTACTGCCCTTTGTAGCACCAGTGGCGAGGGTTGGTAGCAGACATAAAAAATGTTTGCAGCATCAGCGACAACAAAAAGCCTTGTAGCACTAGCTTGACAGCACATTTGCCCACCAATGACTGATGACAAGGTTGTGGACGACCATGAGCTTGACGCGCGGTGAAGGACGACTGTACTAGACCCAGAGAACACCGGCGACCTCCCCTGGGATCACCAAGAATGCGACAAGCGGAGCCCCATGCCTGTTCCATCTGGAGTGCTCTCCACGGGGCCGGCAGCGTCTCTCTCCACGGTGCGACGTCAGGATCCAGGGGCGTGTCGTGGTCCTACTGCGGCGCAACGGCAGAGGCTGCTAGGGCACGACGCGCAGTGGGGGCATCATGGTATAGCGCCGCAGCGAAATCATGGTGGAGTGTGGTGGATTCGCCAAGTTCTAGGGGATGCGATGGTGGCTTCCTAGAACGATGCGACGGTGGAAAACGTGGATGAGGAAGAGAGGAGGTGGAAGACGATCAAAGACGATAACATTCGGAGAGAATTCCTTATATGACACTACTTCTAAATATGATTCCTTATTTGACACTCAAATTTTTTCTCTTCCCTATATGACACCAAGTGTAAATGTTTTGCCTTATATGACACTCTAGTGCATTTTGAGTACTAACGGTGTCAGTTAGGGACCTGAAAAGACCCTTTTGCCCCTGGTGCATAACGTGACCAATCTTTTGGGCTTCTCATATTTTTGGGAAAAGGAGCAGCACGACCAAGGTAAAATCGTGATGAAAGTCCATAGAACGCTCAGTAATTATCTTCTTTCCACTTTCCTCAGGGCAATTAATTATGCCATGCCAATAGTCGGAGGAGGTCCAAGTAAAAAGCTCCTTTCTGTTTTGCATGCCCACGAGATACCCAATCCAGGCCTAGTAAATGGGGCATGCATTGATCGACATTAATCACCAGAATAATTTGTCGCCACGTTAATTTCTTTTCCGATTGCAGGTACACGTGCGGATAGATGAAGCAGACGAGAGCCAATGCTGCCTAATTAATCACAAGAATTGCGGTGAATGGGGAGATAATCATGGGCTTAACTGTGGAGCACGTATGGCTACCGCTCTAGACTAGGAAGGTTCGGTTACATGGTAAATAACGTTACAAGGCAATGCCATCGTGTCATCATATTCTGCATATTTAATTTAGTCTAGGGGTATTTTGGATAAGGCAAAAAAATTACACTTGGTGTCATGTTGGGAAGAGAAAAAATTGGAGTGTCAAATAAGGAATCATATTTAGAAGTAGTGTCATATAAGGAATTCTCTCTAACATTTGCATGGTGGGGAACACGGCGTGGCCTACGGGGCTAGTGGGCTCTTTTTTGTTTCCACGCAAGTAACGTGTGTCAGTGGCAAACAAGGTGGGAAATGGGAACGCCCGATCCCCTAGGTGATAGTAAACTTTTTCCTAATGAAAAGCAAATTGTTGTGTCGACTAATTTTTTCCTAATGAAAAGAAAAATTATAATATTATAATTGATAAAAGTACATTCCCACATCCATAAAATGTTCGAGGATACAAACAATGTTCATGCGAGTTGAAAAATGCTTCATCGGTTCCTTTTAATTTTAATTTCTAACTTTCTTATCTTATTATCGTTACATGAACAAATTTTCAAGAGGCGTGAACATTTAAAATACTCATTTATCTCAAAAAAATATGTTTGTATTTTAGAAGACTTCACGGGTTCGATAAAAAGCATGTTCACATATCAAAGAAATTTTCTATGGTACGACAAAGTATGTTCCTGGATTTAAAAAAACGTTCATGTTAAAAAATATTCATGGTTTCAAAAGGAAAGTATGATATATCTTGTTCAAAAAATATTCTTGGGTTCAAAAATAATATTCATGAGAGTTCTGAAAAATGTAATGGATGCTAGAATTTTATTGTAGACATTTTTTATATTATTAAGTTTACAAAGTAATTGTAAAACATTTAAAAATATACATGACTTGTTCATTTTGGCCATACACTCTGCGCAAGTGGACAATATTTTGTACGGATGAATCACTTAAAATATATGATAAGATCAATAAAACTTTCTTTATGGAAAAATTTCTAGTTCATATTATTTAAATGAAATACTTACCATAACAGGCATAATAAACATAATGCCAGTGTATTCGCCGGGCCAATGCCCATCATGCGCTTGTAGAGTAGACCACTGATTTAGAGCCCGCCGCAATGGAACAGATATAATCTCCTCCGTTAGTTCCGTACTGTTTTCAAGCTTCATGATTGGAACTTCCACCGAAGGATGGTTTAGTTTTGCATACTGACATAAAATGGTGAGTTGTCAGTATTTTATAGTGGGTGATGAACAATGTGAAAAAATTGACATAGAGGTATTATTGTATAATATTAATAACCAAAAATCATGTTTGGTGCGCTATGTGATCGGTATTGCTCATGCATAAAAAAAATACAAATTTGAGAGCAATGTAATAGTTACTCCCTCATTTCCATGATACAATGCATTATAATTTTTTGTTCTGACTTCAAACCAAAAAAATTAAAGTTGAGACATATAATATTAATTATTAAAAACATGTTTGGTGCGCTATGTGTTTGGTACAGCTCGTATGTAAAAAATATATGCAAACTTGAGAGCAATATAACCGTTACTCCCTCAATTTCATGTTACAAATGCATTCTAAATTTTTTGGTAACTTCAAAGCAATTTTTTAAAATATTATAGTTAATATAACATGTAAAAATATGGATAAATGAAACAGAATAAAAAATACATTTCCATGCATTTTTTGTCAACTTAAATCAAGTTAGTAGAATACTACATTACACAAGTACATAATACGACATAAATAATTTATTTTTTCTATCAAAAAGTTTAAATATCCAAAGATAAGTTTTAATTCTAAGCGGCATCTCTAGATTAAAGAATTCCTTACCTTTGGCTATACTTAGTGGAATACAGCCATCATAGAACTTTTTTTTGGAATTGGACTGAAAAAAATATCCATTATGTCGGATATATTCAAAGTAAGATATCGTTTAGTATCTAGATCCTCCAAAGCTCATATATTGTTTCTCCAAGTCAAAGGAGGCCTTAATTAACCTCAACTTAATTTTATATTTGTGTTGGTGTGCAAAACTTCATTATGATTTGCATACTTGATAGAAATACTGCCAAAGCTAAGCTCGGTACAGCTGTATTTACATATTAATCATATTATCATACCAAGGAATTTTTTTAGTTTATTTTATATATTTTGGAATGATTGGGTCCTTCGATGTACCAGTTGGGACGTGCTCGTCAGCGATCCAACGCAAGGTGACTTACGCTAGAGGAGCTGTGTCCATTCGGGAAATAGCCTGCCACGTGTAATCTTTGGTATTGGTGATCACTAATCTCTGGCACTCAAACTACCCATAGTGCAAAAATATGATGAGGCATGTAATTATAAAGAAGACAGACAAATGCTAACATAAAATGTTATCATCACACACTAGTAGAAAAAATGGGCTTTCGTCCATGCCTTTTGTCTTGGCCCAGTTTAGAACCGGAACAAATAGCCTAACCACGTCGTCCCGAAACCAGCTAGAGGACACAGGCTTTTATCCCGATCCATTAGGATCCTTTTGACTACATAAATAATATAAATAAAGATCTCTATGTTATCACACACATACAAGGGCGTACCCAGCTTAGGCCAGGACCCAGAAAGGGGTCACAGACTCACAGGACAAGCGTAAAAACTGCATTCTTTCATAGTCTGTTACACTCTAGTTCGAGGAGAGAATTATGCGTGGTTTTTTTATAGTGACAGCGGGTTACTTTAGCTCTACGTCCGCCACTGCATACATACATATTACCTTACCGGGTTTATATGTATTTTTAATTAGTAGTATAATTTAGGGGAGCGGTGTTTTGAACATGGGTGCATATGCTTCCTATATTTCGAAATGCATCTTACATATATTTTAAATTTTAAAAAAAATTGAAACTAAAAGTTTGCACGTACATCTTCACGTGCTACGTGCTCACAAAGTCGTTTCATAAAAAAACGACTTATCATGTAATGTGTGTAAAAAAGACAAAATTCAATGCTAAAAATAATGCTTTTCACAAGATAAACTTCCTCTTTTTTATATAGACCACACAAAATATTGGTTTTTCGTGAAATTTGACGAACGCACGTATATTATGGAGATGTACATGTAAAAGATTTTGTCCAAATTTTTTAAAATTTCAAAATATGATTTTTTGATAGAGGAAGCATACGCATCCGGGAGCCGAATTGAATTTCCGTATAATTTAGTCCCACTGAAACTAGCTTTTTGGCACTCGTTTCATGCATTCGAAAACAAGAATATACCTGCAAGCGTAGGAGGAGATCCTGAGACTCCTTCTTGGTGAACCGGTGCTTGGTAAAGTCCTCACGCAGCCTATCGACCTCTGCGCGCTCCTCCGGCGTGCCGGCGTCGGGGTTGAACTCCCACACCTGCCTGCCGAGGAAGCCCTTGGTCGACCGCAGCCACGGCCCAGCGCCCTCGCTAGTCTTCAGCCTCCACATTGTCAAATGCCGGCTGACGGTAGCAATGCAAAGCTCGAAGACAGCTGTTTCTTCAGTTTTCGGCAATGTTAGCAGCTATGCGGCAACATTTATAGGCTAGCACTATACTAATGGGGTAGTAGCACTACTGTACAATAAAATATGTCATAGGAGCAGTGATAATAAATGGATAAAGACTGAGGTGGTAACTATATTTCTAATATTACACTTCTAAGATAAGATGAGTCTACAACCTATATGACCGTGCATAATACCACATATATGTTATTACCCACTATAGTTAATAACATAGAAACTACTCTATGTTAATCCCCACTATAACTAGTTTAAGTTAATGTGTGCTATGAAGATGCTCTCCTAGCTGCACACAGCGGCTATCCCTATCCGGGTAGATGGCTCCATACAATAGGGTGCCGATCGGAAATACGCAGCAAATACGCAGCGAGGCTCCGCCCAACTACAACGGGTTGCCGCATTCGGACATTAGATCTTTGTTGTTGTCCACGAGATCCAAATGCGAGGCCCAACGGGCAATGACCAACCATATACGGACCTGGGTCGTTCGCGTCCGCGTGAGCCCTATTTCGAGTGGATAAATACGCTTGTTTGCGTGGCCGCAGACAGCGCACGCGTCCGCGCGTATCCTCCCGAGAAAATCGACAGGCTCATGCGTTGGCGGCCGAGGGAGGCAAGGAGGCGCAGGCCCACGAGCAAGCGCGCTGGTCTTCTTAAAGGAAGGCCGTCGGTCGTTCTCACTCCAACCACTACTCCCGTAGAAGGTTACCGAACCCCCCGAACTCCCAAACCCTAGACACCTCGAGGCCATGGCAAAGCAGGGAGGTGTCGGTGGGTTCTGCCCTAGCTGGAACCACCACGAGGCCCCCTAGGTTGCGTTCCAGTAGCCCGTGTGGCGCCAATGGCGGCCTCTAGAACTACCGCGGCAAGACCACCTTGTCCTCCCGCAGCTCCGGATCCAGCCACGTCCTCCTCGCTCCCTCCTCCCGCTCCACGCGCCTGCGTGAACGTCGACGACGTGCCTCTACACGAAAATCAGGGTGCCACTCCCCTGGTTAAACGCGCACCTCCCACATGGGTGGCAACTTGACCAGGCACGGGTGCCGGTTCCTGCGATGCCGAGGAGTGTAGCCCCGCGCATCGCCGTGAAATCCTTCGCCGCCACCCCACCTGCCACTGGATCTACGGCGGGATCTGACTTACATCATCGATTCCTCCCTGTGGGAGCGGTGGTTTGAGTCCGAGCATGACGCTCGACTACAAGGAGACCGAGGCGGCCTTCCAGCCTCTACCACATGTGCCCGTAAAGGAGGAAGAGGGGGAGGGGAAGGATGCTAGTGGGCTACCCGTTCCCGACACCGCGTGCATGCCACGAGGCTTGGTCCCAGTACCAAGGGGTCTACGCCCAGTACGTCGAGCCCCTCCCGTGAATGCCGGTGTTTTCGGGGGTCGTCTACCAGCATGCGGCGGCCGAGGACTCGCCGAAAGACGACTGCGACCTCGACTACCGGCCAATGGAGGAGGAGGACACGGATCTGACGGAGGAGGAGGCCATCTCCTTGGTGGAGGAGCGCGTCAAATGGACTCTCTCCTCGACGAGGTCATTCGGGCCTCCTAGGAGGATGCGGCAGCGCTGACGGCACCGCCAGGGCTGGAGTACCTGCCGCATCCTTCACCGTCGGCCAATGTACGGTCACCGCCGCAGGTCTTCATGGACCTTGGCGACGTGGACTAGGAGGCGGCCGACCAGCATCCCAAAGCGGGGTTATCTTTTCTTTTATTTTTTTATTTATTTTTATTTATTTTATTTTTTTGATGTGTAAATTAGGGGCTTTTAGGCCACATATGTATGTAAATTAAGTTAAATTTTATGTTTGCACCTTTTTTTTTGCAGTTTTGAACTCGTTAGGGCTACCTCCGGCCTCAATATAACCGAGTTTCATGTCCGCGGGTCGCTGCATCCGGACCCAACCGAATTGAAAAGCAATCCTTTACGTGGCAGCCTGTTGGAGTTGCTGCATGTATTCCCGAGTCCGTTTGCACTGTGTGGACCCCAAACGGGTATTTCTCTTGCTCCAAAAATTTGGATAAATTTTTATACTCCCTCCGTTCCTATCTATAGTGTCTATAGATTTTTGACATTTGTTTCAGAATATAAGGTTGTAGCTTAGCTTTTTTTTTGTTATCCCCTCCCCATTCAGCTCCCAAATCGTCCAGCTCCCAAATTTGTTATGATACGTTAGGAAGATATGGATATCCAAAATTTTACGTTGATCTCAAGTCGTTCAGCTAGGGATCTTGTGTAAAAAATACACTTGCGCTAATTTCCGTGTCAAAAAACTATGGACACTATAGAAATGAACAGAGAGAGTATGTAAAGGAGACACGTATCCATGTGATGTCAAATTACGAACTGAAAATCGAAAATATGTAGGCTAGAAAAAATGATAAGTTTAAGATAAATAGTACAATGGCATGAAATAACCTTCTTTTATTTTTTAAGAATCATCCTTTGGCTACTGAAAACTAGCTGACGCCATTGTAGTCATACTTTCTCTCCACTAACTAAGCAAAAGTCATACATGGCAACTTTTAAGAAAAAAGAAGCTGACGCCATTTCATTGTAGTACTCCCTGTGTACCAAGATATGATGCCTATAATATTTGGAAAAAGTTAAACTTCTCAAACTTTGACCAACTATATAGAAGAAAGTATCAACATTTATCATCTCAAATCAATATTTTTAGAACCACTACAAAATATATTTTCATATTATATGCATTTAAAATTTAGATTTTGATATTTTGTATATAGTTGCTTAAAATTTAAAAAGATTAACTTTAACTGAAAATTATAGGCATCCTAATTTAAAAAAGAGGGAGTACATGCCAAAGGGCCCAAGGATATACTAATTTCTAGCACCCTAATAAATGCATTTCGTAGTTTGTAGTCTCTGTGTCCCTCTTTACTCTCTCGACAATAAGAGCATGTCCAACGCGGCGACCCAAATAAACGCGTTGGGCCATCCGTTTTGGGTGGCCACGCGGACATGCGGATAGCGCCCCGCGTCAGCGTGTCTGTTTGGGTCGCACGCTACGTCCAACGCGGCGACCCATAAAGTCGCCACGTGATTCGTCTTCCCTGGGCGGTGTTGCGCCATGGCATGCCTCGACGGGACAGCAATGGCGGGTGGAAGAACGCGCGGGAAAGTTTCCGCGCGCACCGGGATTCCCGCGCGTGCGAAAAGGACTAGGGCGCGTGCTCGCGCCCAAGTTTCCCGCCAAGGCCGCCGGCTATAAAAGACGGCGCACGCGGCCTTGCAGACCTTCCCCACTCCGACGTCCTCTGCCCCTCTACCTTCTCCGGCGCCCACTCCTCCTCCATCGTCATGCCGCGCACGCTGGAGAGCACGTGGGACAAGCTCCCCCTCGCTGCCCGCGTTAGGTTCCCGCGGATGGAGGAAGAGGAGCGACATGACACGCGGTGGGTCGCCGATGACGAGGCGATCCGCGTCGCGGCCAAGGGGCGGCGCAGAAGGCAGAGGATGTGGAGCTGGTGGAGGGGGCCGCGGACGGCTGGTACGAGGCCTACGATGGCTGGTACGAGGCCGCAGAGGAGGGGCCCGACCCCGTCACCGAGGAGGAGGCGGATGCCGTCGCGGACGCCGACGGGGAGGGGGCCGTCCACGAGCGCGAGATGGCGAATCTCAACGTCGCCATCGAGGAGCGTCTTGTTGAGCTCACGCGCGAGATGAAGGAGCACGAGGCCTCCGTCCGGGCCGGTTGGCGCCGTTTAGGCGACCTCATCGGCTGGAAGAACGAGCTCATCGCTCAGGCAGCTGCCCACCGCCTCCTCCAGCTGCCCTCGCCCGACCAGCGCGCCCACCACTAGTAGGAAAAGCCTTATAGGTGAGATCTTATTTTTGTAGCGCAGTAGCCTAATATGCGCCACAGAAAGTTGTTTTGTGGCGCACCTGACACAGAGCGCCATAAAAATAGCTTATTTGTGTGGCGCACCAAGAATCCATGCGCCACAGAAACAAGGTGGGGCCACGCCCTGCCACCCCCAATCATAGGTTTCACTATTTCTGTGGCGCACAGTTTCTGTGGCGCACTTGTGCCGGTGCGCCACATAAATAATTGATTATGTGGCGCACTGGTTCTGGTGCGCCACAGAAATAGCGCCTCTTATATCATGCCGTACCCCCTCCCTCACACGTACACCTCTCCCTACCGCCCGTACGCCTCTCCCCTCTCCGATCCCTACTGCCGCGCGCCGCTGCCTTCCATGGTGAGCGCTGCCGTCACCGTCGCCATCGCCGTCACCGCCGCCTTCCTCCGCGAGGGCCGCATGCCGCTACGCTCCACCCATCCCCGTCACCAGCAGCACAAGCCGCTACGGCGAGGAGGGGCCGCCACATCAAGGAGGAGGGGCCGGCGTCGCGTCATGGTGGAGGAGCCGTAGCGTCCTCCACCCCTGCCGCCTTTGTCGGTGAGCTCCTCCACCCTTGCCGTCAGCGTCGTCGGTGAGCTTTCTCCCCTCCCCTCCCTCTTCCTCTCCCGCGCGAGCATAAAGTGCTCGATGAAATGCGCCACAAAAAGGTTGTACTGTTGTTGCTCGACGAAATTACTTTGTTGTGTTGTTGTTGCTCGACGAAATTACTTTGTTGTGCTGCTGTTGCTCGACGAAATTACTTTGTGCTACTGTTGTGCTGGTTGCCTCTATATTATTGGATTGAGTGATATGGCTACTGCTTGTTTGCTCTCCAAATGTGTTGGTAGCTAGTGTGGGTTTGGAAAGTGGCATGTTAATCATTAGGTGATTAATATATAATCCCTTGGTCTATACCAAGTGATGAATATGTAATCCCTTTGGAGCATCTGCCCCATGCTATATATGTGTGTTTGAGCATGCTTATGATGGATTGCTTGCTTGTTTGTGTTGCTGGTTGCATCTCAAAGTTGGACATTTGGTTGGTTTCGATGAAAATAGAGATATCCACAGTAGGGGATCATGTAAATGAATGCCACTGTGGTATCCTTTGAAGAAAATGGACGGTTTCTGATGGTTTTAAAAGGCTAGGTGGTGCTAGGTGATTCAGTTGGCTACCAAGGACTTGTCTCATCTGGTTAGCTGGGATATGCTATGTGTTCTTGCTTGTTTAGGCATATCTATCACTTACTGGATTTACTGGTTCTTGCTTGGCCTCTCTTTTGCTAGCAGCACTTGGTCTATACCAAGTGATGAATAATCCCTTTGGAGCATCTTCTCCATGCTATATATGTGTGTTTGAGCATGCTTATGATGGATTGCTTGCTTGTTTCTATTGCTGTTGCATCTCAAAGTTGGACATTTGGTTGGTTTTGTGAATTGCTTGCTTGTTTGTGTGTTTGAGCATGCTTATGATGGTTGCTGGTTTGGTGGTGTTTTTATACTTGCTGGTGATTAAAATGTTTGGTCGATCACTACTCTCTGGGGTGGCGTGAGTGAACCTAGTGTGATGGCACAAATATCAATTTGTTGTGCAACCTACTTGGCTTCGCTTACGCCATCCCTAAATGTTAATATTTGTTTCGACCAACAAAGTATGAGGCATATGATATCTTGTTGATACCACTTGGCTCTTTCTTCCATTTTAGTGCCGACGATTAAAATGTTGGTCACCTATACACTCTGGGGCGGCGCAAGCGAGCCTGGTGTGATGGCACAAATATCAATCTCTTGTGCATCTTACCGGCCTCGCTTACTCCATCCCGGAATGTGAATATTTGTTTCGACCAACAAAATATGAGGCATATGATATCTAGTTGAGATACCACTTGGCTCTTTTTTCCATTTTATATGCCGATGATTAGAATGTTTGATCACGCGTACACTCATGGGTGGCGCCAGCGAGCCTGGTGTGATGGCACAAATATCAATCTCTTGTGCATCCTACCTGACCTCGCTGACGCCATCTCTGAATGTTAATATTTTTTTCGACCAACAAACTATGAGAAATATGCTATCTAGTTGATACCACTTGGCTCTTTCTTCCATTTTAGTGCCGATGATTAGAATGTTCGGTCAACTGTACACTCTGGGGTGATGCCAGTGAGCCTGGTGTGATGGCACAAATATCAATCTCTTGTGCATCCTACCTGGCCTCGCTAACGCCATCCCGGAATGTTCATATTTGTTTCGACCAATAATGTCTGAGGCATTCCATTTAGTTCATACTAGCTACTTGTTGGCACAAATATTAATCTCTTGTGCATCCTACATGGCCTCGCTAACGCCATCCCGGAATGTTCATATTTATTTCGACCAACAACAGAATTATTTTTTGGTGCGCCACAGATGAGGCTTTTCCTACTAGTGCACGAGGAGGCTACGGATGCGGAGCTCGGCCGCCAAGAGCGGCGGCGTCACCAGCAGGCGAACCACGAGGCCCGGGCCGCCGTCCGCGTCTGCCTCGAGGCACGGGACATTGTGGAACGCACTGAGCGCGTCGTGTGGGAGCTCGGGTTGTGCGGGAAGCGGCTCGTGACGAAGCAGGAGGCGGAGCGCGAGCGGGTGCAAGTTGCCAGGACGACCAAGAGGAGGGTGGCCGCACAGGAACGCCGAAGGAAGGACGCTGCCGGGCCACCCTACTCGTAAAGCTGGAGTGGAATCCTTAGGCGTACAGGCCGCCCGCGTCGAGTGAAATCCATGGTTCCGGCGGCGAGGCCGTACGTAGCTAGGCTAGTAGTAGGTAGTATTAAGAAAAATGCAATATGTTTAACTTTAATGAAAAATAAAATTATCTCCCTATGACATGCGGGCCAGGGGAGGACGCGAGCGGCCAGTGCTCGACGTCCGCGGTCACGCAAACGAGGTCCAGATTTGGGTCAGTTTTGGATCGTCCCCAGATGCCACGCCCATCCGTTTTAGGGATGAGTTCGCATGCTGGGTTGCATTTTTGTCCAATTTAATCCATCAAGGGCGCGGGATGGGTACCCACGTGTTGGAGATGGCCTAATAACTGCATAACATTAGAAGAGTTTCCCATGACCTTTGGGAACAACAACGGTCAGGGCATGCACTACAAACAGGGAACTGATTGATTGGTCACTTCGTTTATTTAAAGATGCAGGGAAAAGGGAAAATGAGAGGCAATTTCGGAGGTGTTTAGTGAGGTCAGCTAAAACAATTCCGAGATTTTATTGGTCACATTAAAATAGTCCTTTAGCCTAAAGCTGGTCATAGTGAGAAATAATTTAGATTAATAATTTTGTGTCATAAATAATCCTATTTTTTCTATAAAATTGATTAAATTTTAATAAAGTTGACTTAGAAAAATTTAGAAGTACACTTATACATGGATGAAGGAAGCATGGAAAAAGTTTTAGCTACTTCTAAATCGTGCCGATCACGTTTGCGTGTTTGAACAATACATACACGCCATTCGTGTTGGCTATTTTCCAAAAACTTAGTTTTTATCTAGCGTGGTGTGCACTGGGCAAGGTTTATGACAAAACCTGCAAAGTCCTTAGAAAATAGTAGCAAATATGACTAGTGCATGTGTTGTCCAAATAGGCCAACACCATTTGGGGACTCCACGGGGAGAAAGTGTAAAAGTTTTCACATGGGCCAGGAGCGGTTGAAAGTCCTGCAACATATGGACTTGTATTCAAAAGTTTTCATAGGATTTTGATATCATCAACAAGTGGAAGTTTGGAGGGATTAAATATCCGGAAAATGCTTTAGGCTCCCGAGCTTCAGTGCTCTCATCCATTGAAAAAAAATAAAAGGCATTCTTACAAGTTATCAAAAAGTCAAATAATAATTCTGGATATTGTCAGTGATACCTCTCACAATCATGCAAAATCTTCATCCGAAATTCTTTTTATTTTATGCTAGATAGAAATGACAAAATCTGACATGTCTTGAAGATTTGAAAATGACTACTCAGATCTACACTTTTATCATTTTTGTGTAACTTAGAATATAAAGTATTTAAAAATGATATTTTTCACGTTTGTGAGATACATCATTCGCTATATGCAAGTTTTTTTAAAGATTTTTAAGAAATTAATTTTTTTATTTTTCTGAAAAGAAGATCATTGATATCAATGTGCACCAAATCTCTGTCCCTCAAATATCCAACTATGTAGCTTATTTATCATGGCATGCATCTCGGTAAGTACCATGAATAATACTCCATAGTGGCTTGCTTTTGCTTGTAACCATTTTCTTGGGCACCAACTGTCGGTAGCATCAAGTCGTGCATGCTTAGATTGAACAATGCATACCTGCCAATATCTTTGTTCTGATGCGATGAAATCTCTATACTGTTCAGGGGTCTAGTGATACATGGTAGTTTAATATCGCATCGTTCCCACGCTGCGATCCGGCATCGGCAGTGCCCGCTGCGCCGACGGGAAGACTCCCACGTGATTTTTCTTTCCACACATCCAATCTGCCGAGTTGGATTGGGGCCTTATTTCGGACGCATCCTGCAGCTGTCTCATCATGACGAGCCCCCGGAGATTCGATGTGCCTCTTTCGTTTAAAAATGTAAAATATTAAAGCACTTTGTTTGATTCATCCATTTTAATTTGTATCATAGGTTCACTCACTTCAGTTTGCTTCTAATCTATTTTAAAAGTACCTAAAACATCATTTATACATAGAGGAAGTAGACCTTAACGTTAAAGACGAACGCTGAATCCTCTGGTTCATGGAAGATGGCTACGAGCACTCTGCCACCCTGCTATGTAACTACCCCTTGGCCATTGACGAATCAGGACGTGAGGTGCAGAACCAAATCGGAAGTCAGAATTTGTTACAGGGAAAATAGAGAAACTCGAAGCAAAGAAACAACAGAGAAAAGGTAGGTTCAAGACAGAGCATTTCTGCTCCCGGGCACAGCTGCACACTGTATCCTTACCGCTCATGTGCGCATGGAGATATGTGTTAGGCATATTATCTACAGCGCTACAGTATGTCATATGTCGTGTACCCCGTAGCAGACACATGCATTAAATGGGAGTCGTTGCGTGCATCCTAGTGTGAGGGAACTCTCCCCGTCATGTACCGCCGACACATGATGTGCAGCCTCTTTACTGTACTTGTCCATGCTATGGTTATGTTGTTCTGCTTTACTGGCTAAACCTATTTGCCTTCACTTCCAGTTGCTGAATCCTAGCTAGGAACTAATACTGAATGGTGGAGCAGATTAGATGTGACTGAGTTTGTTACGGACTCACGGTACACAACGTTTCCCCCGTCTGGACAACAAAGACTATTAGCAGGGCAGCCATTATTACATGGGACCCACGTGTGGACCTCGCTCTCTGCCCACCCGAATAGAAAATGGCAAATACGAGCAGAGAATACAGGAGCAGCTGTGCTCGTGATCAGATGAACATTTTCGATTCACCAATTGATACTTTCAATTGTACACGACAAGGATGTATCTGTTGTTAAAGTTAAGGGCATCTCCAATGGGAGACCCAAACCTAAAAATGGACTCTGGATGGATTAAAACTGCACCAGCGGGGCAACCCATCTTAAAAGCGGATCCTCTCACCGTCCGGTTTGATCCAAAACTGACGAAATTTGGTAGCGATTTGGGGCGAGGCGGACACGAGCGCGTGTCCATCTATGGTCGTTCTGTCCGACCGGACACACGTTCTGGCCCATTTAACAGAGAGACAAAAGCAACCCAGTAGACCCCGCAACATTCTCTCTCCTATGTCTTCCTTTCCCCCATGAAAATCCTTGGTACAGCCACCGGAGTTTGGCTCGCCTCGTGGACTGCCGCCGTCGCCTACTCATGGAGGCACCCGTCGCCGCATCCTACCTTTTTTCACACCTGTCGGAAGTCGCCGGAGGCGAAACAAGCTCCGCGCCCGGTGCGAGCTTGGAGCCGCGCCGACGGCATCGAACGGGGCAACGCTGTGGTTGCCTGGGCGCCTCAAGTGCGCGTGTTGTCCAGCCGGCGGCGGCGAAGTGCGACGGACGGGGTCACGCGTGCACGGCGGCGGACGAGGCCGCGCGTCCATGGCGGCAAGGGGCACCGCACCCGCGGCGAGAACGGGTCGCCGCGCCCGCGTCGGCAAGGGGCGCGCCCGCGTCAGGGCGGCGGCGAATAGGGGCCGCGCCGGGCCACGCCCAAGGCGGCGGACGGGGCCACGCGCCCAGGGAGGCGGACGGGGCCGTGCACGCGGCGAGGAACGGGGCCTATGCCCGCTAGCAGCACGGCCAGGGCTAGGAGGAGGCCGGCGACGCGCGAGCTTGAGGTCGGCCACGGCCAGCGCCATTGCTCGCCTCCGTTGCCACGGCCGCCTGTCCTGGCCGTGCCCGGCGTCACCGTCGCTCGTTCCTGTTTCACGTTCATGTTTCTGAAGTAGTACTACTAGTAGGGAAGAAGGGGGAACAATTGTTTGGGTTTAGGAGCGTTGGGGACTAAATTGGGTCGCGGACGTCCCAGCCTATCCGCGCGTATGGAGACTGACCCAAACAACCAAAATCGGACAACCCAATACGTCTGTTTGGGTCGCAGCGTTGGAGATGCCCTAACGCGGCAACCCAAACGGACGCATTGGGCCGTCCGTTTTGGGGCAGTTTGGGTGGCCACGCGGACACCCGGACAGCGGCCCGCGTCCGCATGTCCGTTTGGGTCGCACGCTGCGCCCAACGCGGCGACCCAAAAAGACGCCACGTGGTTCGTCTTCCATGGGCGGCGCTGCGCCATAGCAGACCTCGACGGGACAGTAATGGCGAGCGGGAGAACGCGCGGTGTCGTTGTCTAATCGACGGTACCTCGGAGGAGGGATCCTCACGAGGGGGAGAAGAAGTAGGGGCCATAGGGCGGAGTGCACACGGGACGGTGGTACGCGAGTTACCCAGCTTCGGAACACCTGCACGATGACAGGGCCTACTGCTGCTTGTCTGGAATTATCTGGGCGCTTTCGCGTTGTTACAATGAGTTGTGGTTGTGCCTCTAGGGCTCCCGGGATCCGGCTTATAAAGGCGCACGGATCTAGGGTTTACATGGAGAGTCCTAGCCGGATTACAGATAGCCTAGCTACGGTACAATATCTTGCCGTGCACGTCACGGATCCGCCTTCCATATACGTCGTACTGGATCCGGGTTCCTCATGGGCCTCCATGGATCCGGGTTACTCCTAATATCGGTGCGGATCCGGCTTACTGATCCTGGGCCGGACTTCTTCCTTCATGATCAACAGCAACTGGGCCGCCCGATGGGCCACATGCCTCATCACCATCTGTGGGCCACCCGGGCTTGCCGGATCTAGGCACTGTCGATGGTACACCCATGAAGTATACCCACAACAGTAGCCCCCAGAGTTCTCCGAGTTTCACCTGCGGTTTCCGCCTTGCTGGTCCATCATGATCTCCGGCAAACGTTGGTAACGCGGAGAAACTTGAAGAGCTCCAACTTTGCATTTTCTTCTTTTTCCAACTTATAGCCGGAAAATGCTCCCCATCCTGCGGGACTTCATCCATCGACAGTTTCAAACATGTCTCCGGGTTACTCCCCTGCTTACGAATGAGAATCGCTTATCTTCACGTTTTTACCCGGAATCTTAACAGACTCAAACGGTTCCGCCAATTCTGGCGCCATTTTCGCGCGATTTGTGCGGTAACTTATCTCTAGCCATTTTTACCGTTAGGGTTTGGGACACGTGTCACGCATCCAACGGCGCGACGCTTGCGTTCCGACAACAGGATGCGGAGCACGAATCTTATCCCTTCAGCCTATAAATATCCGCCGTCGAGGCCCCTTACCCTCATTCACCCCCCTTCTCACCTCTCTGCCGAGCGCCGTCGCGAGCCTCCTCTCCGCCGTGCCGGAACCCGCCGGAACAGTCGCCGGAGCATCACCGGAGCGAGCCCACCACCGCAGTGTTCTTCGTGTTCTTAACTCCAGCGAGCCACCGCGCGGAAAACTCGTCGCCGGCAGCTCCGACCACCGCATACGCCATTACGGTAAGTCTTCGAGCTTCACTTTCGCGCCGTAGTTGGTAGGGGTGAACCTGGGGAAGATGATGTGGGATCCGACTAAAGAGCGCTTTCCGCCAAAACCTTTTCTTCAGATGTCTTCAACGACTCCGCCTCCGACCTCGGATCCAATTATGGCCACTCCGATCTCCTCCGCCCCTCCACCTTTTGCTCCAGTCAGGCTGGATCCTTCAAAGGATTCCGGCAAAGAAGCTGAGGGGACCTCTGCTCACCCGGAGAAAACCTCCGGGGCGGGTCAAACGGAGCACCAGGCGGAAGAGGCCGCCAAAAAGTCGAAAGCTCGCAAGCGAGACTCCGAAGCTAAGGGAAAATGGTGGCCCTGTACCACCACCGAGATGGAGCTGAAGAACCTCGAGGCGGAGGGCTTCCTGCAACCCGGAAGCTGGAGGTCAGTTCCAGATGAACTAGCTCCGGCTCCGAGGGACGACGAGATGGTGCTGACGAAGGCACTGGTGGAGCGCGGATTTTCATTTCCGCCTTCGGACTTCTTCCTGGAGATTCTGAAGACGTATGGACTCCAACCCCACAACATATCTCCAAACAGCGTGCTTGCCATCAGCAACCACGTCACCCTCTGCGAAGGCCATCTCCGGGTAACCCCCGAGCTCTCTCTGTTCCAATACTTCTTTACTGTCAAGAAGGAGAAGATCCGCCAGACCTCCGAGTTGGCAACTTGCGGATCCATCACCTTCATCCTCCGCCCGGGTCGCGTCTACCCCCCCCCCCCCCCCACCGACCGCCACGAATCTGCGAGGTACTGGTCCAGGGGTTTCTTCTACTTGAAGGACGTCTCCGACCCCGCGAGCGAAAAGAAACTGCCGCCTTTCAAGAACTGCCCCGCCACCGAGCTTCCGTCATGGACACAGTGCCCCCACTTCTCCGACTCGCCTCAGCTGACCCGCGCGGTTAGGCGGATCTGCAAGCTCACGGAGGAGGGGCTGACGGGGAAGGACTTAACCCTTTCCTGGTTCACCAAGCGGATCCAGCCGCTCCAACAGAGGGACCGCCTGATGTTCCAATACACAGGGCGCGACGACGAAATGCGCGCTACAAAAGATAATCTTTCCGCCGACGCCATCGACAAGAGGATCCGGCTCCTCATCAAAATCCCACGTGAACTACACGTTCACGTGTGCAACAAAGACATTCATACGAATGGTTCCGGAACCGCGGTACGTCGTCTCGACTTTAATCTTTTGTTTCGCTTCACATCTAAACTTTTTTGTCTAAGTGTTTAACTTTGCATTAGCTCGAGGCGCTTGAAGAAAGCGAACTCGGAATTCTCCTCCGGGTTCCTTCCACCGGTAAGATGGATCCGGATGTCGCATCGGAGGCGGAAGCTCCTGAAGCCCCACGCCCTGCTAAGAGGAAGAAGCCGGCTCCTTCCAGCCCCCATGCGAAACGCCCCCGCGAAGTGCTTAGCACTGCGGCTACCCGGAAAGCGGAGGCGGAAAAGAAAACGCCTCTCGCTGATTAACACCAGCAACAAGGGGCAGCCTGCCATCCAGCATTTCTTCAAGCCTTCCTGGTAAGCTCCTATTTCCGAGATCCAAGTTCTGGTTTCACGCTCGAACTTACTTTTATGTTTTTTCTGAAGCTCCGGAAGCCAGCCCCCCAAGGCCCCAAGGGTCCCAAAGAAGAGAGCCAAGCCATCTCCGGCTTCCTTTCCAATTACTCCTGAGGTTGAAGTTCCGCCTAAGGCTTCATTTGCCAGCAAGCCGGATCCGAAAGACGTCATCGACCTTGATGACCTTCCTGAGGATCCCGCCCACCATGGCGACTCCGCCAAGGGGACCTCCTCACCCGTTCCTCCGCCAGATCAGCCAAGCTCCGCTTTCGCGGGGCCCACTGGGGAAGAACAAGAGCAAAAAGCTAAGCTCCTCCAAGTTACCAATGCGACTCGAGTCAACCTCCAACCAACTCCGTCCCTCCAAAAGCTTACCCTTGCGCAACGTCACGCGGAAGTTTCCGCCATGCTGAACAAGGTGTGGGGAAAGCCGGACGAGGAGGTGCGAGAGCTCGCGGACCTGGAGGACAGCCTGAAGGATTTTTTCGCCAAGCACAAGGAAGTGCGGCAGGTAATACTAGCCCCCAAGCATTGGGTGATATATTTCCGTGTAACATGTATTAGCCGATGCTTTTCCCAGAATGTACTTTTAGGCGGAAATTTGAAATTTTTATCCCAAGACTTTGAATTCTTCGCCAGCCCCCCAGATTTTAATATCCGACTAACTTTCTGCTGCTTCGCAGACCACGCGGAAACTGCACGAAGATCTGCGCGTGCACGTGCTGGAGCAGATCGCGGAAATCGAGGGGCTGCGCCAGCATGCGGAAAATAACAAGAGAGATATCCAGCTGCTTGAGACCCGCCTTCAAGGTACGAGATCCGGGTCTTCTACTGTTTGTGCTGACATAGTTGTTCAAGATGCATAATATGTGTAACTTTCTGCCTTCAGAAGAAACTGCCAAGCACTCCTCGTTCGATGAGCTTTCCGCCAAGGTCAAGGTGCTTGAGGCGGAGAACGAGTCCCTCAAAACCTTCATCCAAGAATCCTCAAGTAAGGAGACTGAGGCGAGGAAAGAGCTCTCCGAGAAGCATGCCCGCGACCTGGCGGAGCTGAATGAAAAACTGGAGAGAAGCCAGGGCCGTGTGATTTCCACAGTTGCCAAGAACAAAGTTCTGGAAGCGGAGGCGGAAGCCATCGACAAACTTATCTTCCGTAAGCGTTTTTTCCGCGCCGTTGCTCCGAGTATCTTGTATGCTTTCTCTCTAACGGAACTGAACCTCCTTCTTTCACAGCAAGCCTTGGCTTTGAGTGGTCAAAAGAGTCAAACCTGAAGAGGACGGAGGCATACGATGAAGCGCGGATCTCAATTGACGCGTTGTTTGAAGCCTGTCGCGGAATCGCCGGGGCTTTGTCTCTGAAGAAGGCCAAAACCACAGTCATCGATACGATGACCAAACTTATGCGACAGGTGCCAGATTTCATCAAAGACTGGCAAAAATCTTCAGCACGCGGAGCCGCCTCCTTAGTCCTGGCCACCTGCAAGGCTCACTTCCCCTCGCTCAACCTGGCGGATGTTGCACGCGGAGCCCCCGAGAGTTCCGACATGGGTGCCCTCCTCGCGAAAACCGAAGGCTATGAGCAGTTGTTTGTCAGGCGAGTGGATCACTCGTTCTGGTATAACAAGCACGATCTGCCCGAAGGATTTTCCGATGCAGAGGAGGAGGCAGGTGAGCCGGAGTATTATGGGGAAGGATCCGAGTCAAGCGCGAGCATTCCGGAGGAAACTCTGGTGACGACTCTGAAGCCGGATCTGGTGACAGCGACGACGGCTCCACCTACCAGCAATCTGAAGAAGAGGACTCCGAGTAGAGTTCCTGTTTAAACAATGAGAAGTTGCATCATTTTGGCCCCAGAGTGGGTTTGTAATAAGACTTAAATTCTTAAGTAGCTAGGGACGAAACAATTATGCATGGGGCGGAAATACTTATCCTGCTATCCGCTAATGTTATGTGCATGTTTCGTTTTATGTCGGAAAGCAAGTGCTGATTTCGTTGTTTTCCGGCTTGCCCGCTTGACCTTCCGCGAGCCGGAAGACCTTAGTCGGAAACACTCGCCAGCGGCGACGAAGCCCAATGGCAATCCGTCAATAACCGCGGAAACAAGCCCCCAAGCATAGGTGCCGGAAATCGCTACTAGGAATCCACGAGTTCGCAACAGATAACAACTTAATCAGAAAACTTAAGCTCACGTCCTAAAGGACGATTTTTGAAAATCACAACTTTTATACACGCCTAGGCGGAAAAATCCAGCTCTGCGGTTTTAGTCGGAAAACATACACGATCTAAAAATGAACAATTAAAGGAGGTAAAAGACTCAGAGAGTGAACCATAAGCTTTATTTCATTGATCATGTATAACTATTACAGAGTTTGTAACTCGGAAAAAATATATGCTAAGTGTAGAAAGGACGTAGCTGTGCGATATTCCAAGGGCGATCTGTTTCATCGTAGATGTCATCCGGATCCTCACGCTTGCGTTTCCGGTGCCAGTTAGCAGGTCTATCCCTCAGCTCGCGGAAATCAACAAGGTAGTACGACCCGTTATGAAGCACTTTGCTAACGACGAAGGGTCCTTCCCATGGAGATTGCAGCTTATGGTCTTTCACCTGTCGAAGGCGGAGGACCAGGTCTCCTGCCATGAAGGAGCGTTTCCGAACTCGACGACTGTGATAACGTCGGAGCTTCTGCTGGTAGATGACGGAGCGCTGATCAGCTAAGTTCCGAGCTTCCTCGATCAGGTCCACAGATAGCTGTCTGGCCTCGTCAGCTGTTTCTTCATTGTAGGCGGAAACTCGCGGTGAGTCGTGGATGATGTCGGAGGGAAGCACGGCTTCGGATCCGTATACCAGGAAAAAAGGGGTAAACCCTGTTGATCTGTTAGGGGTAGTTCGTAAACTCCACAGGACAGCTTCCAACTCATCAGCCCAAGCTCCTGCTGCTCGTCGCAGCGGTTCTTCAAGGCGCGGTTTAATTCCTGATAATATTAGGCCGTTAGCCCTTTCAACCTGACCATTGGATTGTGGGTGAGCCACAGATGCAAGGTCCAGCCGTATCCCCATTGTTTCACAATAATCCCTCAACTCTCCTTGAGTGAAGTTTGTGCCATTATCTGTGATTATGCTGTGTGGGATGTCGAATCTCATCACGAGGCTGCAGACGAATTTTAGTGCCGTAGCACCATCGGCTTTTCTCACTGGCTTAGCCTCGATCCATTTGCTGAACTTGTCAACAGCGACCAGGAGGTATTCAAAACAGCCAGGAGATGATCTTTTTAACTTACCAACCATATCGAGCCCCCAGACCGCAAATGGCCAGGTGATAGGTATGGTCTTCAGCTCTTGGGCTGGAGCGTTTGGTTGAGTAGCGTAGTACTGACAACCTCGGCAAGTCTTGACTATTTTGTCAGCATCTTCTTTAGCTGTGAGCCAGTAGAATCCTAGCCGAAAAGCTTTTGCAACGAGTGACCTGGGAGCGGCGTGATGCCCACAATCCCCTGCGTGGATCTCTCTGAGGATTTCAATGCCATCCTGATTGGAGACGCATTTGAAAAACACCCCTGCTGCACTTCGTTTGTAGAGCTGTCCATCAACAATTGTGTAGGTTCTCGCTCGTCTGACGATCTGTCGCGCGAGGACCTCGTCCTCTGGCAACTTCTGATCAATGAGGTAGTCCAGGAAAGGCTGTGTCCAAGCCGGAATGATAGCCATCACCTCCCTAGCCGGAGACACTGCCACCTCTGGGTTTTCCGGGTTAGCGCCCTTAACTGAGGGTATCCGGAGATGCTCCAGGAAAATGCCAGGCGGAATTCGCTTCCTGCCGGATCCGAGCTTGGATAGCATGTCTGCCGCTGTGTTATCGTCTCTCCTGACGTACTTGACTTCGTATCCGAGGAAGCACTTGGCGATCTCATCAACTTCGTCTCTGTAGGCCGCCATGACGGAGTTTCTGGCATTCCAGGTTCCGGCTACTTGTTGTGCCACCAGGTCGGAATCTCCACAGCATATGATGTGCTTGATCCCAATTTCCTTAGCGATGCGCAGACCGTGTAGTAGAGCCTCGTATTCCGCCATGTTGTTTGTAGCTTCGAAGTGGATCTGCAGAACATACTGCAGTTCTTCTCCGGTAGGGGACTTCATGGTGACTCCGGCTCCTGAGCCTTGATGCTGCTTGGATCCATCGAAGTGCATAACCCATGTTTCTGGTTCCGGCTCCAGACTTGCATCCGGAGCTTCTGTCCAATCTGCGACGAAATCCGCCAAGACTTGGGATTTAACCGCAGTCCTAGGCTTGTAAGCGATGTCGAAGGCGGATAATTCGATGCCCCATTTAGCCGTACGTCCTGTTGCGTCAGCGTTGTTGAGAATTGTTGACAGCGGAGCCTTGCTCACAACTGTTACTGGGTGCTCTTGGAAGTAATGTCTCAGCTTCCGGCTGCCTAGGAACACTCCGTAGGCTAGCTTCTGAAAGTGAGGGTATCTTTGCTTTGACTCCGTCAGCACCTCGCTAATGTAGTAGACAGGTCTCTGGACGTCATATTCATGACCTTCTTCCTTTCGCTCCACCACGATGACGAGGCTGATGACTTTGTTGGTAGCTGCCAGATAGAGGAGCATTGGCTCTGACTCTACTGGAGCTGCCAAGATAGGTGGGGAGGTGAGTATTTCCTTCAACCCTCGAAGAGCTGCGTCAGCTGCGTCATCCCAGACAAATTTGTCTGTTTTCTTCAGCAGCTTGTACAGAGGTAGTGCCTTCTCGCCAAGACGGCTAACAAACCTGCTGATTGCTGCGACGCAACCAGTTAGTCGTTGCACATCTTTGAGACAAGTTGGTCGTTTGATACACAGGATTGCCTTGATCTTTTCCGGGTTAACCTCAATGCCTCTGTGAGAGACTATGAAGCCAAGGAGTTTTCCGGCTGGCACGCCAAAGACGCACTTCAGCGGGTTCAACATCATCTTGTACCTGCGGAGGTTGTCGAAGGTTTCTGTGAGGTCGCTGATCAAGTCGGATCCTTTCCGGGTCATGACCGCGATGTCGTCGACGTAAGCGTGCACGTTCCGGCCGATTTGGTCCTTCAGGCACCGCTGCATCGTACGCTGGTAGGTGGCACCTGCGTTTTTCAAACCAAAGGGCATAGTAACATAGCAGTAAGTACCAAACGGGGTAATGAATGAAGTCGCCTTTTGGTCGGATTCCTTCATCCGGATCTGATGATACCCGGAATACGCATCAAGAAAACACAGAAGTTCCGCCCCCGCCGTCGAATCAATGACTTGGTCAATGCGCGGCAAAGGGAACGGATCCTTCGGGTAGTGCTTGTTCAAGCCAGAGTAATCGATGCACATTCTTAGTATTTCAGTGTTCTTTTTGGGTACAAGGACGGGATTCGCGACCCAATCGGTGTGGATAACTTCTATTACAAAACCTGCTTCTAGTAACTTTGCTAGTTCCATTCCTATGGCGCGGCGCTTCTTGTCTCCAAAGCGTCGCATAGCTTGCTTCACCGGTTTAGCCCCCGGATTTATGTTGAGGTAGTGCTCGGCGAGTTCCCTAGGTACTCCGGACATGTCAGAAGGTTGCCATGCGAAGATATCCATGTTAGCGCGGAGGAACTCGACGAGCGCGTCTTCCTATTTGGGGTCCATGTTGGCTCCGACTGAAACCTGCTTGGAAGAGTCGCCCTTGATCAGGTCGTGCTTCTTGGTTTCTATCGCGGCCTTGAAGGAGGTTTTCTGCTCGGAGATCTGCTTCTTGGTGGTCTGCATCTCAGTCGGGTCCACCGCGGCTCTGTAGCCTTTCAGCTCTTCTCCGGATATCACAGACTCTGCGAAGGCGGCTTCGCCTAACTCGCACTCATGAGCCTTTTTGTAATCTCCGGTCACGGTTATCATACCCTTAGGACCCGGAATCTTGAGCTTGTTGTAGATGTAGCACGCTCTTGCGTGGAACTTGTGGTAGGTGGGCCTGCCGAAGATGACGTGGTAGGAGCTCTTGAAGGGCACAACTTCAAACATGATCTTCTCTTCGCGGAAATTATGAACATCGCCAAAAGCCACGGGAAGTGTGATGCTGCCGAGGGAATTCGCCTTCTTACCCGGAACCACGCCATGAAACTCAGTGTTGCTGTGTTTGAGCTGTTCCTTGGTGAGGTTCATCCGCTCTAGAGTCTCCAGGTACATGATGTTCAGGCTGGCTCCGCCATCCATGAGGCACTTGGAGAAGTCATACCCGTCTATGCGGGGACTTACAACCAAGGCGTAGCATTCTTTTGGCACAATTGCGGGGTGATCCTTCCTATCAAATGTGCACGGGATTTCCGACCACGACGTCTTATGCGGCACAGCCGGAACTATGGCGTTCAGGATCCGGGTAGCTGACTTCGAGGCGCGTACTGTTGGGGTTCCGAGGAAAGTGTGGTAAGCCCCCACGCTCTTTTTGTCGAATGGGTTGGATTTACCTGCGGATCCTGCCTTGGGATCCGGCGAGTTATCATCCTCATCCATCGCCTCGGAACTATCATCCTCTTTGTCCTTGTTCTTGCCCTTGCCACCTTTGCCGCGTGGGCGGTGCTTCCGGGCGCGCTTGTATCCTGCCTCCGGGTCGTTCTTTAGATCATTGACCCACTTGCAGTTGCGGTTGGTATGAGTGGACTTCCCTGTAACCGGATCCAGATGGGCCAGGCAGGGCATGTCTCTGTACTCCTCGTAGGTTTGCGGGGCGCGGGATCCGCCAGCCGTGACCTCAGAGGTATGCTGCTGACCCCTGCCGGCTCCGCCTCCACGCCCGCGTCCTCTTCCGCCTCCTGAACCTCCGCGTTGAAACGCCATGGCGACCATCTCGGATCCGCCACTCTTCTGGTCATCAGGGTTTTTGCGCTTGTGGCTGCTGCTGCTACCGTTATCACGGTTCTTCTTTTGTTGATGCAGGGGGATTGCTGTAGCTGCGAGATCACCGCCTGCGTCATCATCGGCGGCAGTATGATCACTGGCAATGGAGATCATCTCATCCAAAGTCAGCTTGCTTGAGTTAGCCAAACGAGTGAGCGTATGCCTCAGCAATCCTCCCCTCTGCAGTCCACCAATAAAAGCGTACATGGCGGTGGTGTGGTCGACGTTTTCGCACTCGTTCCTGCATGCCAACCATCGTGTGAGGTAGTTTCTTGAGGTTTCTCCCTTCTTCTGGATGCAGGCCTGCAGGTCGCTTGCCGTGGCAGGTCTTTTGTAGGTGCCCCTGAAGTGTTTCTCGAAAGCGGTCTTCAGGTCGAACCAGCAAAAGATGGAGTTCTTCTCGAGGTCACTGAGCCAGATCCGGGCTGGACCTACAAGGTACAACTGGAGCATGCGGCAGGCGATGTTAGGGGTTCCTCCGGCAAAGGTTACTGCGTTGTAGTAATCCTCAATCCAGGTATCCGGCCTTTCGGTGCCATCATAATGCTTCAGATTTCCGGGTAGCTTGAGGTTCATCCTTGGCTTTGGTTCCTCTCGAATCATCCTGCCAAAGCACTTCGGACCAATGTAGTCGGTTCTGTATTCGTTAAGGCGATCCCGTGCATCGCGCGGGCCATGGCGAGGGGATTGTGAGCGAGAGCGAGATCTCCGGCCGTCGCCTCCGCCTCCACCTCCGCCGCCACCGCTAGGTGGTGGTGAGGGAGACCTGCGAGGTGGGTGGTCCGATTTCTTGCTTCCGCCAACTGATTCTCCTCGGCCTTCCTGGTGCTGGCTCCGGCTCCTGTGGCTGCCTTCGCCCTGGCGCTGGCTGCCCTGGTCGTTCCGGCGGGGTTCCGGGTCACGGCTCCGGTGAGGCTCTGGATCGCGGCTCCGGCGAGGCTCTGGATCGCGGCTCCGGCGAGGCTCTGGGCCGCGCTCCTCATTCCGACTCCTGGGCTCGGGCTCACGAACATTGTTCTGGTTCCGGCGTGGTTCCGGCGAGCGCTCCCTGTTTCTGTTTCTTGGCAGCACGTTGTCGCGGATAACAATTCCACCATGCCCTGGGGGCCTGGTGTTTCCGGCTGGACTACGGAGGCGAGGGGGTCGCGGGTAACCATTAGGCGGAGGAGAGGGGTTGCGGTGCTTGTCCCGTCCAGAGTACATTGCATCCTTTCCCTTTCTTGGATCTGACGGTGGCGTCTTTGATGGTACGGGGATCGGATTTGGGTGTTCTCTGGCTTTCCTTCTGCGCTCCGAGGATCCGGTGTGTGATTCATCATCGGGTCGCCGATCAGCGCGGGCGTCCTTTTGCGCGGTAGATACACAGTTATCCGGATTGGATTCCAACCTGCGCGAAGTGTCTGCCTTGCTCTGCTGCTGCATTGCTGAAGCGATAAGTGTGCGGAGGTAGTTGATATCAACTTCTTCGTCCTTCTTCTTCAACAGTTCCGCAGCTTTTTGCATGTTGTCCTTTGGGGTTTCCAGCGGCTGGTGCTCTGCGGGCGTGTTGAAGGGTATCCTGCGAGGCGGAATTGCTTCTCTAACAATTCGATCGGCCTCCGCCTGCGCGTAGATCATCTTTACTTCCCACTCTGCCCTCATGCTCTTGACCTGCTCGAGTGTGGCAGCAATCTCGCGATCCTGTCTGTCGAAATTTTCCGCCAATCCTGCAGCTTCTGCCCTCTCTTCCCTTAACGCAGCTTCGGTATCGGCGAGCTTCTTGGCTGTGGCCAGCATTTCCTTTCTAGTGGCCTCTAGAGCCTCCAGATCTGCGGCGTCGCCCGGGGTTATAGGTGTGTTAAGAACTGCTCGCGCGGCCATCTCTTCAGCTGACAGGAGCTCCTCCGAGGAAGAATCTCTGCGGGGTCGCTCCTGAGACCTTGGAGATCCTTGGTGGGATGGCTGAGGGTCAGATTGGTTGGTTGCCTCTTCGATCCGGTTTGTCCACTGTGGCTGCTACCGTTGCGAGAACCTGCTTAGGCTGGGCGGAGTCGACTTCAGGCTGATCACCGAAACCGTACTCCCCTAGCTTGCGGTTAAACTCGTCAGTGTCCATGGAGGGGGTGTCTCCGGAAATTGGGCTCAGATTGCCCAAAATCGACTCTTCAACCGGAGTTCCGCTTTCTCCGACAAGCTCAGCCTGATCCGGATCCGCGTCGTTTTCCGGTGCCTCTACCTGCTCAGGACCAGCTCCGTCTTCTGGAGGGGCGGTTCCGGCGGTATGGGCCAAGAAGTGTACGAAGTGGCACCTCTGCTTTTCTAACACACAGGAGACCCGGGCGGATCTGCATTGGTCTTCCACCGTTGTTTCTGCTCGGGCGGATTGGGTGGGCTTTGAAATTTCCAGATCCGAGGCGGATTCTTCCTGGGGAAGCTCCTGCATCTCAGATCGGATCCTCGCGACAGCGTCCAGCTCTGCGGCGGTCGCGTCTGCGTTACTTACCAGTGGGTTTCCGTCGGAATCGACGGTTTCCCCGATGAAGATGTGTATGCCGCCAATTGGGACGATGGAGAGCTTGACGGGGTTTGCCCTAGCCGGAATCCAACACTCGTCCGGAGGGACGATCGGCAGATTCCCGGCGTAAAGGACGCGCCCCACAGCGATGGTGTCGTCGTAGCTTCCCATGGCGGAACCCTCCCGGTTCCGGCCTCCGACGCCACGAGCCCCACGGTGGGCGCCAAGCGTCGTTGTCTAATCGACGGTACCTCGGAGGAGGGATCCTCACGAGGGGGAGAAGAAGTAGGGGCCATAGGGCGGAGTGCACACGGGACGGTGGTACGCGAGTTACCCAGCTTCGGAACACCTGCACGATGACAGGGCCTACTGCTGCTTGTCTGGAATTATCTGGGCGCTTTCGCGTTGTTACAATGAGTTGTGGTTGTGCCTCTAGGGCTCCCGGGATCCGGCTTATAAAGGCGCACGGATCTAGGGTTTACATGGAGAGTCCTAGCCCGATTACAGATAGCCTAGCTACGGTACAATATCTTGCTGTGCACGTCACGGATCCGCCTTCCATATACGTCGTACTGGATCCGGGTTCCTCATGGGCCTCCATGGATCCGGGTTACTCCTAATATCGGTGCGGATCCGGCTTACTGATCCTGGGCCGGACTTCTTCCTTCATGATCAACAGCAACTGGGCCGCCTGATGGGCCACATGCCTCATCACCATCTGTGGGCCACCCGGGCTTGCCGGATCTAGGCACTGTCGATGGTACACCCATGAAGTATACCCACAACACGCGGGAAAGTTCCCGCGCGCACCAGGGTTCCCGCGCGCGCGAAAAGGCCATGGGCGCGCGCTAGCGCCCAAGTTCCCACCAAGGTCGCCGGCTATAAAAGACGGCGCCAGCCTCGTAGATCTCACACCCGCTCCTCCGTCCTCTCCCCTACCTTCTCCGGCACCCTCTCCACCTCCATCGCCATGCCGCGCACCCTGCAGGCCACGTGGGCCAAGATCTCCCTCGCCGCCCGGGCCAGGTTCCCGCGGACGGGGGAGGAGGAGCGGCAGGACGCGCGTTGGGTTGCCGGCGACGAAGCGATCCACGTCGTAGCCGAGGGGCGGCGAAGAAGGAAGAGGACGCGGAGCTGGTGGAGGCGGCCACTGACGGCTGGTACGAGGCCGCGGAGGAGGAGGCGGCGCCCATCGTGGAGGAGGAGGCGGAGGAAGCCGCGGAGGAGGAGCCCGTCGACGCGGAGGACTACTTCGACGACCTCGTGATGGCGAACATCAACGCCGCCATCGAGAAGCATCTTGCCGACCTCACACGCGTGACGAAGGAGCACAAGGCTACCTGCCGGGCCCGCTGCCGCCGTTTAGGTGACCTCCTCGGCCAGAAGAACCAGCTCCTCGCTATGCGAGCAGCCCGCCACCTCATCCAGCTGCCCTCGCTCGAGCGGTGCGCCCGGCAGGATGCTGCGTTGGTGGAGTGCGGCTGCCAAGAGCGCATACGTTGTCGGGAGGAGAACCAATAGGCCCAGGCCTTCGGCCTCGTCCGTATGGAGGCACGGACCGCTGTGGAACGCGCCGCCGCGCAGGAGCTCGAGTTGTGCGTGAAGCGGATGGTGCCGCCGCAGGAGGCGGAGCGCGAGCGCGCCCAAGCTGCGCGGATGGAAAGGAGGAGGGCGGCCGCGCAGGAACGCCGCAAGAGGGCCGCCGCCGAGCCACCCAGCTAGTAAGCTGGAGTGGAATCCTCACGCGTACATGCCGCCCGCATCGAGTGAAATCCACGACCCTGCCGTCGAGTCGCCGGCCCCGTACGTAGCTAGACTAGTAGTAGGCAGATTTAGGAAAAATGTAATATCTAATTTTAATGAAAAAAGATGCTTTCTCCATATGACACGTGGGCCAGAGGCGGACAAGGGGCGGACACGAGCGGCCATCGATCGGCGTCCGCGGCCACGCAAACGCGGCCCAGATTTGGGCCGGCTTTGGATTGTTCCGGATGCTGCGACCATCCGTTTTGGGATGGGTCCGCGCGCTCGGCCGCGTTTTTGTCTGGTTCGACCCATCCGGACGCGCGGGCGCAGGATGGGTCACCGCGTTGGAGATGCCCTCAGGCCATCTCCGATGGGGCGACCCAAACCGTGCCCGCGCGTCTGGTTGGGTTGAACCGGACAAAAACGCGGCCCAGCGCGCGGACTCATCCCTAAAACGGATGGCCATGGTGTCCAGGACGACCAAAAGTAAGCCAAAATCTGGGCCTCGTTAGCGTGGCCGCGGATACCAAGGGCTGCCCTCTCGCGTCCTCCTCTTGTCCTCTCCTGGCCCGCTTGTCTGTCTCCCAAAACACACCCACTTCACTCCACTCCCAAAACCTAGATATGGCCGACGAAGCTCCTGCCACCGCCACCATCGGAGATGAGGCCGAGCTCGCCGCCGTTGTCGCTCCTACCCTGGAGGAGGCTACTGCCGTGGACATTCCGGTGGTCCCGCAGCCCGCGATGGCGATGAAGAAGGCGAAGCCCGAGCACACCGCGGAGCAGAGGGCGACCGAGATCAAGAAGCGGGGCGACCAGCATCGGGCGCTCGAACAACGAAAGAGGGATGCCGTTGCCGCGGAGGAGCAGCAGAGGGCGGCCGAGCAGTTCCAGCTCCTCCAAACGGTGGTGAAGGCGAAGGCCATGCAAGAGCATGCCATGCTCTTTACGGCCACACCGCGCTCGCGCACCTGACCGTCCCAGGCGCCAGCTCAGCCTCGGCGGGAAGATCCACCTAGTCCGTGACCCAGCCCCTTCCTCCCAGTCAACAACCCCGCAGTCTGCCCCATTTGGGTACACGCCCGACGCGCACAAAATGATGGCGCCGTCGGGGCGGTACTTGTACCCATTACGGGATGGGTCACCGGATGTGGGTGAATCCATGACGGGGTCGTCGCCTTCGTCCATTGACCTCAACCATGTGCCGGCGGCGCACTCCAAGGCCCCCAAGCAGCAGGGAGCAGCAGCGATGACCGGTGCCCGCAACCTGTTCGATGATTTTTCGGGCGAGCGCGCGCCGCCATCTATGCAGGCAGCGGCCACGATGCAGGCCCCTCCGTCTTACCCGCCGATGATGCCGACCACCATGCAATATCCGTCGACCGAGCAGGCTCCCCCGCCACCTCCCATCGAAATAGAGGAGGACACCACTGGCCATCCCGACACCATGAACATCGACGAGGAGCCGTTGTTCGGTGACAGGCTCACACAAGCCACAACTGCACAAGCTCGAGGTCGCCGGCTTAGCAAAAGAACCATTAACAACACGCAGCTGGAGGACAAAATGATCGTCGTAGGATGGTTGGCCATTGGGCAAGATCCATTGACAGGTGTCGAGCAGAAGGGGACTGCATTCTGGCGCCGGATCCATGACTACTTCCATGAGCATCGCCGGTACGGGGAGGAGCGATTTGATAGCGACCGCAACGAGTGCTCCCTCCAAAAGAGGTGGGGAACAATTCAAACAGAATGCAACAAGTTCCAGGCGGCGTTTGATCACGTGAAGCGGATTCCCGTTAGAAGCATCGGCATGAAGGACTTGGTATAGTTCTTAACCTCAACCTGTTCTTTCGTTGTTTGCACATATGTTTGTCATTGTTGTCTCGCTTTGCTCTAGGTATGGAAAGCTTTGGATTTCTTTAAAACGGCGAATGAAGGAAGGACCTTTGGCTTCTCTCATTGTTGGAAGGAACTTGAGGGCACCCCCAAGTTCCAGGAGGGGTACGCGGGGTACATGGCCAGCTTGGTTGGTAGCAAGACTGCCAAAGATGCCACGGTCATTGACCTTGATGGTGGACAGCCTTGCGGTAGCTCCGCTTCTCGTGCAAGCCATCCACGAGGCCACATGGCAACCAAGGCCGATATGAAGCGTGATGCTTCGACCATGCAATTGGTCGGCACTTTGAAGGAGATGTATGTTGATAAAGAGGTGTCCACGGATGAGAGGAGGCGCCGGGAGAAGGAAGAGGACATGAAGACCTACTTCGATGTCTAAAAGAGGAAGCTTGAGCTTGAAGAGGTCAAGGACAAGACGGAGGCTAGGGAAGTTGAGCTCAAAGAGAAAGAATTGGAGCTCATTGCAACGGCAAGGGCCAAAGAGGTGGAGCTGAAGGAGAGGGAAGTTGAGCTGAAACGGCAAGCCGATGACCACATGATCATGGCCGCCGGCTTGACCGCCATGAACGAGATGAAGAGAGCTTGGTTCGAGAAGAGGCAGAAGGAGATCCTAGAGCGCACAAATTGAGTTGACAATTTCAATTTGTAATTTTTATATTTATTCAAACTATGACACAATTCGTTTCTTGGTCATGCTACATTTTATTTGATATTATTCTGTTTTTAGATATTATTTATAAATCTGTGTGGCCAACTGGCATATTTTCCAAAAAAAAATAGACCAAGTGCCTAAATGGGTGGTCGCTGCGTTGGACGCAGCGCGCGACCTAAACGGACACGTGGACCCGCGTGGCCATCCAAACAGCTCAAAACGGACAGCCCAACGCGTCCATTTAAATCACCACGTTGGAGATGCCCTAATTTAGCATTTATGTACTTTTACAACAACAAAAACACGTATATGTATGACTATGACACACTAGAAGCTCACAACAAAACTAGCCAAAACTACAATGCTTCCTCCGGCTCTACGTAGATTCAATTTTAGTTTTTCACGTTTCAACATTTCTAGCTAGCAGCAGCCAACTGGCCACGTTTACATGATTGCATGCAAAGACAGTAGGGGAACATGCTATGCGTCCATGCAGTGCAGCAGGCTGTGAACATGTTGCGTAGTGCTAGCTAGAAACAACAGCCTATTGATTCACGGAGGTGGCGTGCCATGAGAAAGAGCACAGACAGTGTGTGAACATATCGTCTAGTGCTAGCTAGAAGCAGCTCAACCTATTGACTCGCGCGCATGGTGGGCAGTGAAATAGAGCGAAAAGTGAGCGACTCAGAGAGGCCATATGCGAGTGGTGGACCATAAAAAGCCAGAAACAGCGCGCGCGTCGGAGAGACAACTGATGGCTGACCGATGTAAAGCGCTTCCCATAGTAGAGAGACATCTCCACTCGCCGATCCCGCTGTGCTTAGCGCCGGAGAGGGCGCCGCTCACCGGTAGAAAAAAGAGGTTTACTCCCAGTTAGTAACGTGTTTTAGTTTCGGTTGCGCAACCGGAACTAATTATGTGAGACTAAATGCTCCCTTTTAGTCGCAGTTGATTATGAACCGCGACTAAAGGCCCATCCACGTGGGCGGTAGGCGCTCGTCGGGGCGGAGGACCCCGCAGGTTTAGGGTTTTTACCCCCATAAATCTAGTTTCTTTTTGTTGTGTTTTATTTCTTTTATATTTTATTTTGTGTTTCATTTTAATTTTAAAGAAGTTTCAGTACACATATTCTACGCTACTATATACATGTTACTGCATATGAATATACAATTTCAAACAAGTTTGAAATTTCAAACAAGAATAATTCAAGAGGAATATATAATATTCAATGTCGGGTGACCGTATACAACTTCAAACAAGTTTTCATATACAATTTATCGCATTAGAAGTTCTTCGTCCTCGTAATAGTGTTCTCCAGTAGGATGGAGGACTTCCCTCATCAAAAATCCTGCGAATTCCTCTTGAATTGGTCGGAAGCGAGCTTCTGGATTAAGCTTCTTCCGCAAGTCATTCATCCGCAAGTTGATATCCTGAGCCCTCCGCTCAGAGGTGTATCCCCGGATGAACTCACAAACATCGTATCCGCATAGATTGGTCCCCGGTGGCTGAGTATCCACATTAGCTAACCTTCTAAATGTTAGCTCATATTTGAATTCACCGGTTATGTCTTCTTTAAACCGTTTCCAAACCTTACAGAGCAAAGAAATTAAATGAACACGGGAGTTATTAGTTACTTGATATCAGGAAATAAAGGAAAGAGGCCGATATAGTGCGCACATGATTGAAAATAATTACTTTTGCAGCATTAATCTTATGCCGATCCAGTCTTTTGGTTCCATATTCAGAGAGTCCATGACGAGAACTCTGGAGTTGTCAAATTCAATTATTAGCAGAATCTAGTGGAACCTGCGGACACGTTACATGCACATTTATGCATAACTCATCGATTAGACATAACATGCATGGAGTAAACAAAACAGAATGTGCACAAGACAGAAACACTCACCCAAAATGGTAAGAAAATAGAATTTGACTTTTGAGTTTCTGCTTTGTAAGAAACCGATACAAGTCTTTCTCCACGTCTTGGGGTATCTTTCTAACACATACCCATTAATGATATGTGGGTCAATGAATCCAACATCAAGGATGTTCTTTCTTTTGCATTCCCCAAGCTTCATTCTGCATAATAGCGTACACAAGAATATAGTTAGGACAATATAGTGCGGGCAATGAACGAGATGAGGTGGAGATTTAATTATAGAAATAAATCACTTACAGAACGTAGCAAATCAGGATAGATTTGTCGAGCTCGCGCAGATTGAACAACTGGAACAATTCACTCGTATGAACGTGTACATAGTACTGTTTGAAGTGATGCTCCTCTCTAACTTCCGCATAAATATATTATTTGCCGGGCTTATTTTTTATGAAATCCTTGTACCAGCGTAGTAGACTTCGCATATGTGTTGGTAGACTCGCTTCCTGCGCAGGCTCGACGAGAGGCCCATTCGGCACATATGTAAATGCCACCTCACTTATTAGCGCATCCTCAAGGCCTAACAATGCACGAAGAATCATACCGAACTCGCTCGCTCTTTCTTTGGTCGTTGTTACAGTCATTCCTTGTGCGCTAGCAGCTGCTAGGATAGCGGGGTCCAATAGTTCCATGTCCTTATCCATATCGGCTCTGAAGGACGACGTAACGGAAGGACCGGCTTCCACTTTGAGCGGGGGGGTCGATTGTTTTTTTCTATTCCCCGAGCTGGGAAACTTGTTTCCCGCATTTTTTACTTGCTTCTTTCTTCTCCCTCTCCATGGCTTCATCCAATAATGCTACTTGCCTACGAAATTCACGTTCATAGTCATCTTGCAGATTCTGCTGGATTTGGGATGGTGTCGTCAAAAAATCCTTAGCCCACTTCTTTTGCTTCTCAGAATATACCGGCTTGGGCTCAGGCTCTTTTTTCGCCTTCCATTTCTCATGGTGAGCAGCCGCGGCCACGTCGGTTTCCTCGACACTAAGTTCCCAAGGTCTCGAGAGGAGAGGCTTCAGTGATGGCATTGGTACCCTTGTGGTCTTAGGTACATAAGGCTCTGGGTTAATAGTCCAGGAGGGGGTTGCCTTGCTGTCCTTCATAACCCCCTGCTTCTGATTCTTCACCGGAGGTGGACTGGGTGGCGACGTACCCGCCGGAGGTGGACTGGGGGCGGCGGCTGATTAACCGCCGGAGGTGGATTGGGGGCGGCATCGGCTGACGTGAAGGAGGTGTAGGTGGACCACCACCCCAACCACCACCACCGGAGGGGGTGGACTTGTTGGGTGATTCCTCGAGGTCGGTGGCCTTGGCGCCTCGCCTAGAAACTTGATGTACTTCTTTTTCCATAGAACGAATTGTCGCTTGACATCTCGAAGTCTTTTCTCCCCTTCGGGTGTAGCATAGTCAATCTCCAGGTCCTCGCACCCTTGGACTATGTCTTCCACCGTGACACGAGCATAGCCATCTGCAATGGAGGTGTTGTGGTGGAGTGCTCCAGGTGTACAAGGTAAAGCGCTGCCGATCGCTACCTTCATGGAAATGTTCCCCATTGGATAATGCAGCTCACATTCTTTCATCTCCTTTACATCGTCCACGGGGTAGTGAGGCTCCGGTGAACGAATCTCGATCGTCGGTGCATTAGCACCAGCCGGGGCCAAGGGTGCATTAGCACCAGCCGGGGCCTCCGTGGAAGCCACGCTGCTTCTCTGCTGCTGGCTTCCGACATCCGCTACACGATTTTCATGCGGCCCTTCCGATCGTTTGTCTTTTACAATTTTCGGCACCATCTGCTTCAACTCAAATAGTTCCACTTCCATCCTCCCCATACGATCTGCATCCCGTTCCATCTTTCTCTTACGGCTTTTGTAACTATACTGGTCATTGTCCTGGGGAAACCCTACTTTCCACGGAATGGCGCCTTTTCTCGTACACGTCCTGGGTGTTCAGGATTCCCTAGGGCTATTGTCAGCGCGTCATTCTCTCTGTTGAACTTGATCTTCCCCTCTTGAGCTTCGACCATTTCTTTAATAAGGGCGGCGGTGGGAGTAAACACTTTCTTCCGGTGAACACACCTCCATGTCTCCGGGTCTAGCGGTCCCCCATGCTCGTACCACCACCTTTTGGCCCATCGGTCCCATCCCTCTGTACCTAGAGGGATTCCTCGCACTCTCAGGTCGTTCTCGATCTTCTCCCACTTAGGCTCCGAAGTGCGGTATCTGATACGCGTACATCACGCGTCCGTTGGGAACCCCAAGAGGAAGGTGTGATGCGTACAGCGGCAAGTTTTCCCTCAGTATGAAACCAAGGTTTATCGAACCAGTAGGAGCCAAGAAGCACGTTGAAGGTTGATGGCGGCGTGATGTAGTGCGGCGCAACACCAGGGATTCCGGCGCCAACGTGGAACCTGCACAACACAAACCAAGTACTTTGCCCCAACGAAACAGCGAGGTTATCAATCTCACCGGCTTGCTGTAACAAAGGATTAGATGTATAGTGTGGATGATGCTTGTTTGCAGAAAACAGTAGAACAAGTATTGCAGTAGATTGTATTTCAGTAAAGAGAATTGGACCGGGGTCCACAGTTCACTAGAGGTGTCTCTCCCATAAGATAAACAGCATGTTGGGTGAACAAATTACAGTTGGGCAATTGACAAATAGAGAGGGCATGACCATGCACATACATATTATGATGAGTATAGTGAGATTTAATTGGGCATTACAACAAAGTACATAGACCACTATCCAGCATGCATCTATGCCTAAAAAGTCCACCTTCAGGTTATCATCCGAACCCCTTCCAAACATTAAGTTGCTAACAACGAGACAATTGCATTAAGTATTGCGCGTAATGTAATCGTAACTACATCCTCGAACATAGCACCAATGTTTTATCCCTAGTGGCAACAGCACATCCATAATCTTAGAGATTTCTCACTTCCCTGCATTCACGGAGACATGAACCCACTATCGAGCATAAATACTCCCTCTTGGAGTTACAAGCATCTACTTGGCCAGAGCATCTACTAGTAACGGAGAGCATCCAAGATCATAAACAACACATAGATATAAATTGATAATCAACATAACATAGTATTCTCTATTCATCGGATCCCAACAAACACAACATATAGAATTACAGATAGATGATCTTGATCATGTTCGGCAGCTCACAAGACCCGACAATTAAGCACAATGAGGAGAAGACAACCATCTAGCTACTGCTATGGACCCATAGTCCAGGGGTAGACTACTCACACATCACTCCGGAGGCGACCATGGCGGCGTAGAGTCCTTCGGGAGATGATTCCCCTCTCCGGCAGGGTGCCGGAGGCGATCTCCTGAATCCCCCGAGATGGGATTGGCGGCGGCGGCGTCTCTGGAAGGTTTTCCGTATCGTGGCTCTCGGTACTGGGGGTTTCGCGACGAAGGCTATTTGTAGGCGGAAGGGCAGGTCAAGGGGCGTCACGAGGGGCCCACACTATAGGTCGGCGCGGCCAGGGCTTGGGCCGCGCCGCCCTATGGTGTCGCCACCTCGTGGCCCCACTTCGTCTCCTCTTCGGTCTTCTGGAAGCTTCGTGGCAAAATAGGACCCTGGGCGTTGATTTCGTCCAATTCCGAGAATATTTCCTTACTAGGATTTCTGAAACCAAAAACAAAGAAAACAGAATCGGCACTTCGGCATCTTGTTAATAGGTTAGTTCCAGAAAGTGCACGAATATGACATAAAGTGTGCATAAAACATGTAGATATCATCAATAATGTGGCATGGAACATAAGAAATTATCGATACGTCGGAGACGTATCAGCATCCCCAAGCTTAGTTCCTGCTCGTCCCGAGCAGGTAAACGATAAACAAAGATAATTTCTGGAGTGACATGCCATCGTAACCTTGATCATACTATTTGTAAGCATATGTAGTGAATGCAGCGATCAAAACAATGTATATGACATGAGTAAACAAGTGAATCATATAGCAAAGACTTTTCATGAATAGTACTTCAAGACAAGCATCAATAAGTCTTGCATAAGAGTTAACTCATAAAGCAATAATTCAAAGTAGAAGCATTGAAGCAACACAAAGGAAGATTAAGTTTCAGCGGTTGCTTTCAACTTATAACATGTATATCTCATGGATATTGTCAACATAGAGTAATATAACAAGTGCAATATGCACGTATGTAGGAATCAATGCACAGTTCACACAAGTGTTTGCTTCTTGAGGTGGAGAGAAATAGGTGAACTGACTCAACAATAAAAGTAAAAGAATGGTCCTTCAAAGAGGAAAGCATCGATTGCTATATTTGTGCTAGAGCTTTGATTTTGAAAACAAGAAACAATTTTGTCAACGGTAGTAATAAAGCATATGTATCATGTAAATTATATCTTACAAGTTGCAAGCCTCATGCATAGTATACTAATAGTGCCCGCACCTTGTCCTAATTAGCTTGGACTACCGGGATCATCGCAATGCACATGTTTTAACCAAGTGTCACAAAGGGGTACCTCTATGCCACCTGTACAAAGGTCTAAGGAGAAAGCTCGCATTGGATTTCTCGCTATTGATTATTCTCAACTTAGACATCCATACCGGGACAACATAGACAACAGATAATGGACTCCTCTTTTATGCATAAGCATGTAGCAACAATTAATTTTCTCATTTGAGATTGAGGATATATGTCCAAAACTGAAACTTCCACCATGGATCATGGCTTTAGTTAGCGGCCCAATGTTCTTCTCTAACAATATGCATGCTCTAACCATTAGGTGGTAGATCGCCCTTACTTCAGACAAGACGAACATGCATAGCAACTCACATGATATTCAACAAAGAGTAGTTGATGGCGTCCCCAGTGAACATGGTTATAGCACAACAAGCAACTTAATAAGAGATAAAGTGCATAAGTACATATTCAATACCACAATAGTTTTTAGGCTATTTGTCCCATGAGCTATATATTGTAAAGGTGAAGAATGGAAATTTAAAGGTAACACTCAAGCAATTTACTTTGGAATGGCGGAGAAATATTATGTAGTAGGTAGGTATGGTGGACACAAATGGCATAGTGGTTGGCTCAAGTATTTGGATGCATGAGAAGTATTCCCTCTCGATACAAGGTTTAGGCTAGCAAGGCTATTTGAAACAAACACAAGGATGAAGCGGTGCAGCAAAACTCACATAAAAGACATATTGAAAACATTATAAGACTCTACACCGTCTTCCTTGTTGTTCAAACTCAATACTAGAAATTATCTAGACCTTAGAGAGACCAAATATGCAAACCAAATTTTAGCATGCTCTATGTATTTCTTCATTAATAGGTGCAAAGCATATGATGCAAGAGCTTAAACATGAGCACAACAATTGCCAAGTATCACATTATCCAAGACATTTTAGAAAATTACTACATGTATCATTTTCCAATTCCAACCATATAACAATTTAACGAAGAAGAAACTTCGCCATGAATATTATGAGTAAAGCCTAAGGACATACTTGTCCATATGCTACAGCGGAGCGTGTCTCTCTCCCACACAGTGAATGCTAGGATCCATTTTATTCAAACAAAACAAAAACAAAAACAAACAGACGCTCCAAGAAAAGCACATAAGATGTGATGGAATAAAAATATAGTTTCAGGGGAGGAACCTGATAATGTTGTCGATGAAGAAGGGCATCCCCAAGCTTAGACGCTTGAGTCTTCTTGATATATGCAGGGGTGAACCACCGGGGCATCCCAAGCTTAGAGCTTTCACTCTCCTTGATCATGTTGTATCATCCTCCTCTCTTGATCCTTGAAAACTTCCTCCACACCAAACTTAGAACAACTCATTAGAGGGTTAGTGCACAATCAAAATATACATGTTCAGAGGTGACATAATCATTCTTAACACTTCTGGACATTGCACAAAGCTACTGAAAGTCAATGGAATCGAAATATCCATCGAACATATCAAAACAGGCAATGCGAAATAAAAGGCAGAATCTGTCAAAACAGAACAGTTCGTATTGACGAATTTTATTGAGGCACCAGACTTGCTCAAATGAAAATGCTCAAATTGAATGAAAGTTGCGTACATATCTGAGGATCACTCACGTAAATTGGCATAATTTTCTGAGTTACCTACAGAGAATTTTGCCCAGATTCGTGACAGCAAAGAAATCTGTTTCTGCGCAGTAATCCAAATCTAGTATGAACTTTACTATCAACGACTTTACTTGGCACAACAAAACACTAAACTAAGATAAGGAGAGGTTGCTACAGTAGTAAACAACTTCCAAGACACAAAATAAAAACAAAGTGCTGTAGTAAAAACATGGGTTGTCTCCCATAAGCGCTTTTCTTTAACGCCTTTCAGCTAGGCGCAGAAAGTGTGTATCAAGTATTATCGAAGGATGGTGCATCTACAGCGGGATGCGGGGTTTTCTCAACCATGCATAGTATATTGGATACATAAGTTTTAGCGTCTCCCTTTTCATTAGTCTTGGGCTTGCTACTCTCATCAAACAAATTTTCAGGAACAAGCCAAGCATAGTTATTTTCTAGTGCATCATTCATCGCTAGGAGCTTGCATGGTATTGGTGCTTTGATCTCCCCCCAATCATTAATATTATTAGTGTACTTTATTCTATCCATATCCATTTTTTCAAGGAGACTAACAAAATTGGTGTGAGAACCAAGCATATTATATTTAGCAAAGACCTTTCTAGCCTCTCTTGCTATACCACCAAATTCTCTAAGAAGGGTTTCTAAAACAAAATCTTTCTTTTCCCCTTCTTCCATATCACCGAGTGTAAGAAGCATGTGTTGGATTATAGGATTGAGATTAACAAATTTAGTTTCCATCATACGAACTAAAGCAGCAGCGGCAATTTCATAAGTAGGAGCAAGGTCTACCAAATGTCTATCTTCAAAATCATCAACGGTACTAACATGGTTGAAAAATTCTTCTATATTATTTCTCCCAACTATAGACCCGCGTCCTACCGGCATGTTTTTTACGGTAAAATTAAAAGGAAACATGATGAAATAAGTAAAGTAAATACAAGTAACTAATTTTTTTTGTGTTTTTGATATAGCAAACTGATACGTCTCCGACGTATCGATAATTTCTTATGTTCCATGCCACATTATTGATGATATCTACATGTTTTATGCACACTTTATGTCATATTCGTGCATTTTCTGGAACTAACCTATTAACAAGATGCCGAAGTGCCGATTCTTTGTTTTCTGCTGTTTTTGGTTTCAGAAATCCTAGTAAGGAAATATTCTCGGAATTGGACGAAATCAACGCCCAGGGTCCTATTTTGCCACGAAGCTTCCAGAAGACCGAAGAGGAGACGAAGTGGGGCCACGAGGTGGCCACACCCTAGGGCGGCGCGGCCCAAGCCCTGGCCGCGCCGACCTGTAGTGTGGGCCCCTCGTGTGGCCCCCTGACCTGCCCTTCCGCCTACAAATAGCCTTCGTCGCGAAACCCCCAGTACCGAGAGCCACGATACGGAAAACCTTCCAGAGACGCCGCCGCCGCCAATCCCATCTCGGGGGATTCAGGAGATCGCCTCCGGCACCCTGCCGGAGAGGAGAATCATCTCCCGGAGGACTCTACACCGCCATGGTCGCCTCCAGAGTGATGTGTGAGTAGTCTACCCCTGGACTATGGGTCCATAGCAGTAGCTAGATGGTTGTCTTCTCCCCATTGTGCTTAATTGTCGGGTCTTGTGAGCTGCCGAACATGATCAAGATCATCTATCTGTAATTCTATATGTTGCGTTTGTTGGGATCCGATGAATAGAGAATACTTGTTATGTTGATTATCAATTTATATCTATGTGTTGTTTATGATCTTGCATGCTCTCCGTTACTAGTAGATGCTCTGGCCAAGTAGATGCTTGTAACTCCAAGAGGGAGTATTTATGCTCGATAGTGGGTTCATGTCTCCGTGAATCTGGGGAAGTGACAGAAATCTCTAAGATTATGGATGTGTTGTTGCCACTAGGGATAAAACATTGGTGGTATGTTCGAGGATGTAGTTACTGATTACATTACGCGCAATACTTAATGCAATTGTCTGTTGTTAGCAACTTAATACTGGAGGGGGTTCGGACGATAACCTGAAGTTGGACTTTTTAGGCATAGATGCATGCTGGATAGCGGTCTATGTACTTTGTCGTAATGCCCAATTAAATCTCACAATACTCATCATAATATGTATGTGCATGGTCATGCCCTCTTTATTTGTCAATTGCCCAACTGTAATTTGTTCACCCAACATGCTGTTTATCTTATGGGAGAGACACCTCTAGTGAACTGTGGACCCCGGTCCAATTCTCTATACTGAAATACAATCTACTGCAATACTGTTCTACTATTTTCTGCAAACAATCATCATCCACACTATACATCTAATCCTTTGTTACAGCAAGCCGGTGAGATTGACAACCTCGCTGTTTCGTTGGGGCAAAGTACTTGGTTTGTGTTGTGCAGGTTCCACGTTGGCGCCGGAATCCCTGGTGTTGCGCCGCACTACATCTCGCCGCCATCAACCTTCAACGTGCTTCTTGGCTCCTACTGGTTCGATAAACCTTGGTTTCATACTGAGGGAAAACTTGCCGCTGTACACATCACACCTTCCTCTTGGGGTTCCCAACGGACGCGTGCTGTACGCGTATCAAGCACTTTTTCTGGCGCCGTTGCCGGGGAGATCAAGACACGCTGCAAGGGGAGTCTCCACATCGCAATCTCTTTACTTTATTTTTGTCTTGCTTAGTTTTATTTACTACTTTGTTTGCTGCACTAAATCAAAATACAAAAAAATTAGTTGCTAGTTTTACTTTATTTGCTATCTTGTTTGCTATATCAAAAACACAAAAAAATTAGTTACTTGCATTTACTTTATCTAGTTTGCTTTATTTACTGTTGCTAAAATGGGTACTCCTGAAAATACTAAGTTGTGTGACTTCACAACCACAAATAATAATGATTTCTTATGCACACCTATTGCTCCACCTGCTACTACAGCAGAATTCTTTGAAATTAAACCCGCTTTACTGAATCTTGTTATGCGAGAGCAATTTTCTGGTGTTAGTTCTGATGATGCTGCTGCCCATCTTAATAATTTTGTTGAACTATGTGAAATGCAAAAATATAAAGATGTAGATGGTGACATTATAAAATTAAAATTGTTCCCTTTCTCATTAAGAGGAAGAGCTAAAGATTGGTTGCTATCTCTGCCTAAGAATAGTATTGATTCATGGACTAAATGCAAAGATGCTTTTATTGGTAGATATTATCCCCTGCTAAAATTATATCTTTGAGGAGTAGCATAATGAATTTTAAACAATTAGATACTGAACATGTTGCACAAGCATGGGAAAGAATGAAATCTTTGGTTAAAAATTGCCCAACCCATGGACTGACTACTTGGATGATCATCCAAACCTTTTATGCAGGACTGAATTTTTCCTCGCGGAACCTATTGGATTCAGCTGCTGGAGGTACCTTTATGTCCATCACTCTTGGTGAAGCAACAAAGCTTCTTGATAATATGATGATCAATTACTCTGAATGGCACACGGAAAGAGCTCCACAAGGTAAGAAGGTAAATTCTGTCGAAGAAACCTCTTCCTTGAGTGATAAGATTGATGCTATTATGTCTATGCTTGTGAATGATAGGACTAATGTTGATCCTAATAATGTTCCGTTAGCTTCATTGGTTGCACAAGAAGAACATGTTGATGTAAACTTCATTAAAAATAATAATTTCAACAACAATGCTTACCGGAACAATTCTAGTAACAACTATAGGCCATATCCTTATAATAATGGCAACGGCTATGGTAATTCTTATGGGAATTCTTACAACAATAATAGGAATTCACCCCCTGGACTTGAAGCCATGCTTAAAGAATTTATTAGTACACAAACTGCTTTCAACAAATCTGTTGAAGAAAAGCTTGGGAAAATTGATATACTTGCTTCTAAAGTCGATAGTCTTGCTGCTGATGTTGATCTTTTGAAATCGAAAGTTATGCCTCATAAGAATCTTAATAATAAAATTACTACTACAGCAAATGCCATCCAAGTTATAATTAATGAGAATATAAGATTGATGGCCGAATTGCGTGCTAGGTGGGAAAGAGAAGAAAATGAAAAAGAAGATAATATAGCTAAAGTTTGGACTATTACCACCACTAGTAATGCTAATGCTACACATGTTGCTGCACCTCCTACTAATAATAACAAAAGAATTGGTGTTAGCAATGTTTCCACTTCTAATGCAAAGCGCGAGAAACTGCTAAAGCTAAAACTGCTGAAACACTCGTGATAAAACTGCTGAATTTTTTTCCAACATTGGGGATGATGATCCCATTGCTTTAGATTATAATGGTTTGAATTTTGATGATTGCCACATCTCTTAAGTTATAAAGTTCTTGCAAAAACTTGCTAAAAGTCCTAATGCTAGTGCTATAAATTTGGCTTTCACGCAACATATTACAAATGCTCTCATAAAAGCTAGAGAAGAGAAACTAGAGCGCGAAGCCTCTATTCCTAGAAAGCTAGAGGATGGTTGGGAGCCCATCATTAAGATGAAGGTTAAAGATTTTGATTGTAATGCTTTATGTGATCTTGGTGCAAGTATTTCCGTTATGCCTAAGAAAATTTATAATATGCTTGACTTGCCACCGCTGAAAAATTGTTATTTGGATGTTAATCTTGCTGATAGTTCTACAAAGAAACCTTCGGGGAAAGTTGATAATGTTCGCACTACCGTTAACAATAACCTTGTCCCGGTTGATTTTGTTGTCTTGGATATTGAATGCAATGCATCTTGTCCCATTATATTGGGAAGACCTTTTCTTCGAACTGTTGGTGCTATCATTGATATGAAGGAAGGTAATATTAAATATCAATTTTCTCTCAAGAAAGGTATGGAACACTTCCCTAGAAAGAGAATGAAGTTACCTTTTGATTCTATTATTAGAACAAATTATGATGTTGACACTTCGTCTCTCGACAATACTTGATACACACTTTCTGCGCCTAGCTGAAAGGCGTTAAAGAAATGCGCTTATGGGAGACAACCCGTGTTTTTACTACAGTACTTTGTTTTTATTTTGTGTCTTGGAAGTTGTTTACTACTGTAGCAACCTCTCCTTATCTTAGTTTAGTGTTTTGTTGAGCCAAGTAAAGTCGTTGATAGTAAAGTTCATACTAGATTTGGATTACTGCGCAGAAACAGATTTCTTTGCTATCACGAATCTGGGCAAAATTCTCTGTAGGTAACTCAGAAAATTATGCCAATTTACGTGAGTGATTCTCAGATATGTACTCAACTTTCATTCAATTTGAGAATTTTCATTTGAGCAAGTCTGGTGCCTCGATAAAATTCGTCAATACGAACTATTCTGTTTTGACAGATTCTGCCTTTTATTTCGCATTGCCAGTTTTGTTATGTTCGATGGATATTTTGATTCCATTGACTTTCAGTAGCTTTGTGCAATGTCCAGAAGTGTTAAGAATGATTATGTCACCTCTGAACATGTATATTTTGATTGTGCACTAACCCTCTAATGAGTTGTTCTAAGTTTGGTGTGGAGGAAGTTTTCAAGGATCAAGAGAGGGAGATGATACAACATGATCAAGGAGAGTGAAAACTCTAAGCTTGGGGATGCCCCGGTGGTTCACCCCTGCATATATCAAGAAGACTCAAGCGTCTAAGCTTGGGGATGCCCAAGGCATCCCCTTCTTCATCGACAACATTATCAGGTTCCTCCCCTGAAACTATATTTTTATTCCATCACATCTTATGTGCTTTTCTTGGAGCGTCGGTTTGTTTTTGTTTTTGTTTTGTTTGAATAAAATGGATCCTAGCATTCACTTGTGGGAGAAAGACACACTCCGCTGTAGCATATGGACAAGTATGTCCTTAGGCTCTACTCATAATATTCATGGCGAAGTTTCTTCTTCGTTAAATTGTAATATGGTTGGAATTGGAAAATGATACATGTAGTAATTTGCTATAATGTCTTGGATAATGTGATACTTGGCATTTGTTGTGCTCATGTTTAAGCTCTTGCATCATATGCTTCGCACCCATTAATGAAGAAATACATAGAGCATGCTTAAATTTGGTTTGCATATTTGGTCTCTCTAAGGTCTAGATAATTTCTAGTATTGAGTTTGAACAACAAGGAAGACGGTGTAGAGTCTTATAATGTTTACAATGTGTCTTTTATGTGAGTTTTGCTGCACCGGTTCATCCTTGTGTTTGTTTCAAATAAGCCTTGCTAGCCTAAACGTTGTATCGAGAGGGAATACTTCTCATGCATCCAAAATACTTGAGCCAACCACTATGCCATTTGTGTCCACCATACCTACCTACTACATGGTATTTCTCCGCCATTCCAAAGTAAATTGCTTGAGTGCTACCTTTAAATTCCCATTCTCCACCTTTACAATATATAGCTCATGGGACAAATAGCTTAAAAACTATTGTGGTATTGAATATGTACTTATGCACTTTATCTCTTATTAAGTTGCTCGTTGTGCGATAACCATGTTCACTGGGGACGCCATCAACTACTCTTTGTTGAATATCATGTGAGTTGCTATGCATGTTCGTCTTGTCTGAAGTAAGGGCGATCTACCACCTTATGGTTAGAGCGTGCATATTGTTAGAGAAGAACATTGGGCCGCTAACTAAAGCCATGATCCATGGTGGAAGTTTCAGTTTTGGACAATATCCTCAATCTCAAATGAGAAAATTAATTGTTGTTACATGCTTATGCATAAAAGAAGAGTCCATTATCTGTTGTCTATGTTGTCCCGGTATGGATGTCTAAGTTGAGAATAATCAATAGCGAGAAATCCAATGCGAGCTTTCTCCTTAGACCTTTGTACAGGCGGCATAGAGGTACCCCTTTGTGACACTTGGTTAAAACATGTGCATTGCGATGATCCCGGTAGTCCAAGCTAATTAGGACAAGGTGCGGGCACTATTAGTATACTATGCATGAGGCTTGCAACTTGTAAGATATAATTTACATGATACATATGCTTTATTACTACCGTTGACAAAATTGTTTCTTGTTTTCAAAATCAAAGCTCTAGCACAAATATAGCAATCGATGCTTTCCTCTTTGAAGGACCTTTCTTTTACTTTTTGAGTCAGTTCACCTATTTCTCTCCACCTCAAGAAGCAAACACTTGTGTGAACTGTGCATTGATTCCTACATATTTGCATATTGCACTTATTATATTACTCTATGTTGACAATATCCATGAGATATACATGTTACAAGTTGAAAGCAACCGCTGAAACTTCATCTTCCTTTGTGTTGCTTCAATGCTTTTACTTTGAATTATTGCTTTATGAGTTAACTCTTATGCAAGACTTATTGATGCTTGTCTTGAAGTACTATTCATGAAAAGTCTTTGCTATATGATTCACTTGTTTACTCATGTCATATACATTGTTTTGATCGCTGCATTCACTACATATGCTTTACAAATAGTATGATCAAGATTATGATGGCATGTCACTCCAGAAATTATCTTTGTTTATCGTTTACCTGCTCGGGACGAGCAGGAACTAAGCTTGGGGATGCTGATACGTTTCCGACGTATCGATAATTTCTTATGTTCCATGCCACATTATTGATGATATCTACATGTTTTATGCACACTTTATGTCATATTCGTGCATTTTCTGGAACTAACCTATTAACAAGATGCCGAAGTGCCGATTCTTTGTTCTGCTGTTTTTGGTTTCAGAAATCCTAGTAAGGAAATATTCTCGGAATTGGACGAAATCAACGCACAGGGTCCTATTTTGCCACGAAGCTTCCAGAAGACCGAAGAGGAGACGAAGTGGGGCCACGAGGTGGCCACACCCTAGGGCGGCGCGGCCCAAGCCCTGGCCGCGCCGACCTGTAGTGTGGGCCCCTCGTGTGCCCCCCTGACCTACCCTTCCGCCTACAAATAGCCTTCGTCGCGAAACCCCCAGTACCGAGAGCCACGATACGGAAAACCTTCCAGAGACGCCGCCGCCGCCAATCCCATCTCGGGGGATTCAGGAGATCGCCTCCGGCACCCTGCCGGAGAGGGGAATCATCTCCCGGAGGACTCTACGGCGCCATGGTCGTCTCCGGAGTGATGTGTGAGTAGTCTACCCCTGGACTATGGGTCCATAGCAGTAGCTAGATGGTTGTCTTCTCCCCATTGTGCTTAATTGTCGGGTCTTGTGAGCTGCCGAACATGATCAAGATCATCTATCTGTAATTCTATATGTTGCGTTTGTTGGGATCCGATGAATAGAGAATACTTGTTATGTTGATTATCAATTGATATCTATGTGTTGTTTATGATCTTGCATGCTCTCCGTTACTAGTAGATGCTCTGGCCAAGTAGATGCTTGTAACTCCAAGAGGGAGTATTTATGCTCGATAGTGGGTTCATGTCTCCGTGAATCTGGGGAAGTGACAGAAATCTCTAAGATTATGGATGTGCTGTTGCCACTAGGGATAAAACATTGGTGCTATGTTCGAGGATGTAGTTACTGATTACATTACGCGCAATACTTAATGCAATTGTCTGTTGTTAGCAACTTAATACTGGAGGGGGTTCGGACGATAACCTGAAGGTGGACTTTTTAGGCATAGATGCATGCTGGATAGCGGTCTATGTACTTTGTCGTAATGCCCAATTAAATCTCACAATACTCATCATAATATGTATGTGCATGGTCATGCCCTCTTTATTTGTCAATTGCCCAACTGTAATTTGTTCACCCAACATGCTGTTTATCTTATGGGAGAGACACCTCTAGTGAACTGTGGACCCCGGTCCAATTCTCTATACTGAAATACAATCTACTGCAATACTGTTCTACTGTTTTCTGCAAACAATCATCATCCACACTATACATCTAATCCTTTGCTACAGCAAGCCGGTGAGATTGACAACCTCGTTGTTTCGTTGGGGCAAAGTACTTGGTTTGTGTTGTGCAGGTTCCACGTTGGCGCCGGAATCCCTGGTGTTGCGCCGCACTACATCTCGCCGCCATCAACCTTCAACGTGCTTCTTGGCTCCTACTGGTTCGATAAACCTTGGTTTCATACTGAGGGAAAACTTGCCGCTGTACGCATCACACCTTCCTCTTGGGGTTCCCAACGGACGCGTGCTGTACGCGTATCACAAACAAGATAGCAAATAAAGTAAAACTAGCAACTAATTTTTTTGTATTTTGATTTAGTGCAGCAAACAAAGTAGTAAATAAAACTAAGCAAGACAAAAACAAAGTAAAGAGATTGCGATGTGGAGACTCCCCTTGTAGCGTGTCTTGATCTCCTCGGCAACGGCGCCAGAAAAAGAGCATGATACGCGTACAGCACGCGTCCGTTGGGAACCCCAAGAGGAAGGTGTGATGCGTACAACGGTAAGTTTTCCCTCAGTATGAAACCAAGGTTTATCGAACCAGTAGGAGCCAAGAAGCACGTTGAAGGTTGATGGCGGCGTGATGTAGTGCGGCGCAACACCAGGGATTCCGGCGCCAACGTGGAACCTGCACAACACAAATCAAGTACTTTGCCCCAACGAAACAACGAGGTTGTCAATCTCACCGGCTTGTTGTAACAAAGGATTAGATGTATAGTGTGGATGATGATTGTTTGCAGAAAACAGTAGAACAAGTATTGCAGTAGATTGTATTTCAGTAAAGAGAATTGGACCGGGGTCCACAGTTCACTAGAGGTGTCTCTCCCATAAGATAAACAGCATGTTGGGTGAACAAATTACAGTTGGGCAATTGACAAATAGAGAGGGCATGACCATGCACATACATATTATGATGAGTATAGTGAGATTTAATTGGGCATTACGACAAAGTACATAGACCGCTATCCAGCATGCATCTATGCCTAAAAAGTCCACCTTCAGGTTATCATCCGAACCCCTTCCAGTATTAAGTTGCTAACAACAGACAATTGCATTAAGTATTGCGCGTAATGTAATCAGTAACTACATCCTCGAACATAGCACCAATGTTTTATCCCTAGTGGCAACAGCACATCCATAATCTTAGAGATTTCTGTCACTTCCCCAGATTCACGGAGACATGAACCCACTATCGAGCATAAATACTCCCTCTTGGAGTTACAAGCATCTACTTGGCCAGAGCATCTACTAGTAACAGAGAGCATGCAAGATCATAAACAACACATAGATATAAATTGATAATCAACATAACATAGTATTCTCTATTCATCGGATCCCAACAAACACAACATATAGAATTACAGATAGATGATCTTGATCATGTTCGGCAGATCACAAGACCCGACAATTAAGCACAATGAGGAGAAGACAACCATCTAGCTACTGCTATGGACCCATAGTCCAGGGGTAGACTACTCACACATCACTCCGGAGGCGACCATGGCGGCGTAGAGTCCTCCGGGAGATGATTCCCCTCTCCGGCAGGGTGCCGGAGGCGATCTCCTGAATCCCCCGAGATGGGATTGGCGGCGGCGGCGTCTCTGGAAGGTTTTCCGTATCGTGGCTCTCGGTACTGGGGGTGTCGCGACGAAGGCTATTTGTAGGCGGAAGGGCAGGTCAAGGGGCGTCACGAGGGGCCCACACTATAGGTCGGCGCGGCCAGGGCTTGGGCCGCGCCGCCCTATGGTGTCGCCACCTCGTGGCCCCACTTCGTCTCCTCTTCGGTCTTCTGGAAGCTTCGTGGCAAAATAGGACCCTGGGCGTTGATTTCGTCCAATTCCGAGAATATTTCCTTACTAGGATTTCTGAAACCAAAAACAGCAGAAAACAAAGAATCGGCACTTCGGCATCTTGTTAATAGGTTAGTTCCAGAAAGTGCACGAATATGACATAAAGTGTGCATAAAACATGTAGATATCATCAATAATGTGGCATGGAACATAAGAAATTATCGATACGTCGGAGACGTATCAGTATCCTCCTGGCCCCATAATATGATAGTACTATTTCTTAGCCGCATTTTCCTTATTTTTTGCCGATATGTCCTTGAAATGGTCCGATTGCTTTTGCTTCACAAATTCAGGCCAAACATCTTTCAGTTTCTCATACTGTCCTTTGAAATCCGGAGTCTTGTTCTGCGAGACATAGTCACGGGCTAAAATTTTCTTGTAGTTCCCGAATGCGTCGGCCATCTTCATAAGAGCGAACTCTTTGACTAGCCTCCTCCTCTCAAGTCCACCCGGAAGTACGTTACCCTCTTCATCGTGTTTGTTGAATTCCGGAGGTAGAATGAAATGTTCCATAAGTTTTCTCCAACAATCTTTATTCATTCTCTTGCTGACAAAACTGAAACCAACACGTGCCTTGATTGGCTCATTCCATTCCTGGAGGGTGATCGGGACGTTGTCTCTAACAACCACTCCGCATTGGTTGATAAACTTTGTATAGTGCTTTTTGGGCTCTAACGGCCTGCCTCGTTCATCGACCACATCGATGGTCAATGTTACTCCTTGTTTCATCGTCTGGATTTTTCCACACGGCTTTGTACTCGATTTTTTCGACAATCCGGAGGGCTAAAAAAAGAAATAGAGTCGCTTTAATACATATTTATTCAAATCAGTAAATTTGTATCACCAGAGGCTCAATGTATATATATACCTCACCGGAGGTGGTTGCTAATTGCAATTCGAGATCGTCGTTTGATGTTTTCCCTCCGGAGGCTAACGTTTCAACGTTCATTCCTTCATCATCACCTTGTCGACCTTCACCTTCACCTTCAAGGTTTAAATAAGAAGAGACATCGTCTCTTCATCTTCTTCGGGCAGATAAGGAATATCGCTGTTTATGATGGCGGTTATATGTGCTTCATCATCTGTATCATAGTTATCCACAATCGGGTCTTTATCGCCCGCCATATGTCACTCCTGAAGACATGTACTGAAAACTAATTAAGTAAAGAAACATAATCTGTAAAACTAATTGTATAAACATTAGTGTGGCGCGTGAGGACGCGCGTGGTGGCGGAACTACTCCGAATGGTGGTGAAAGGGGGGCGGTGTGGCTACTCTGAATGGTGGCGAAAGGGGGGCAGTGGCGGTGGCGAGGACGACACGTATAGGGGATCGAGAGGGCGGCGAGGAGGGGCACACGTATACGGAGAGGGTGGCGAGGGGGCAGCGAGGACCCTAACCCTAAACCCTATACACCATATAGGATCGAGAGGGCTGCAGCTAGCGTTCTGCGGTGTTCGAGGCGTTCGGCGGCGTTCGAGGCGATTGACGGACGACGACGGTGTCGACAGCGGCGGCGGTAATGCACGGTGGCGATCGACGGCGCGCGGGGTCGGTGTTGTGCGGAGAGAGAGAGAAATGCACCGACGACCCCGCGCGTATACGGAGGGGGCGGCGAGGGGGTGGCGCGCAACTAATTCATTAAAAAAACAAAACAAAAAACAAAAAACAAAAAAAACTGGCCGGCCGGCGGCCTCTCTCTCTCTCTTCCCCTTCTCTGTTTCTCTCCCTCTCTTCTCTTCTTTGTTTCTCCGTTTCTCGCTTCGTCGCTGCATGCCGAGGCCAGGGGGCACCACGGGATATTTTCCAACCCTTTCCCCAACACTGTTAGAGGAGATGGAGTCTTTCACGGGCTTGCAGGAAAAATTTCCCGAGGCGCAATTTCCGAAGATGCCGTAGGGCGTGTGCACCAACGACATCTTCGAGAAGCTGCGCCACGGGAGATTTTCCAACCCTTTCCCCAACACTGTTAGAGGAGATGGAGTCTTTCATGGGTTTGCAGGAAATTTTTCCCGAGGCGCAACTTCCGAAGATGCCGTAGGGCGTGTGCACCAACGACATCTTCAAGAAGCTGTGCCACGGGATATTTTTCAACCCTTTCCCCAACACTGTTAGAGGAGATGCAGTCTTTCACGGGCTTGCAGGAAAATTTTCCCGAGGCGCAACTTCCGAAGATGTCGTAGGACGTGTGCACCAACGACATCTTCGAGAAGCTGCGCCACGGGAGATTTTCCAACCCTTTCCCCAACACTGTTAGAGGAGATGAAATCTTTCACGGGCTTGTAGGAAAATTTTCCCGAGGTGTATCGATGCTAGGTTGGCTTGTTGGTCTTCTTGCCAAGGCGTATCGATGCTCCTTTTATAGGAACGACACCACTTCTACTTTGTCTTGTTCCTCCAACAGGGCGTCGTGCGCTACAAGCTTTATCTTATCGAGCAGTGCGTCCGTCCACGCGTCCTTATCCTGCCGACATCTTTAGTCCTGGTTGCACCCACCAGCCGGGACTAAAGCTTACCCAAACGTCCTTATCCCACCGATAGTTTTGTTATATGACACAAAAACCACCTTTAGTCCCGGTTGCACCCACCAGCTGGGACTAATGGTTAGATGACCAGCTCTGGGTTCCTCTTCTTCCCGCCATTTCTTCCCGCCTCTGTCTTCCCGCCTCCTGTCTTTCCGCCCACATTTTCCCCGCCATTTCTCACTATATATATGTAGCCCGACTTGGCCAGCATTATCACATCTCTGCAATCTCTCATCACTCTCTCATGGCTTCCACCGTACCCACTCTAACCTACCAGCAGGTGGAGGAGCTTTGCGCCTCGAACTACCCTTGCCCACTGGGCTACCGCGTCCCCGCCGGCTGGAGCCTAAGCGCCGGAGGCGTGCCGGTCCCTCCCGTCCCTCAGGGTATTGCACGTCGGGCAGCCATCATGAACCACTACTACCTCGACCTCACGCCGGAGCAGCGGATGAATCCCCGCTAGCATCCCGACAACCAGCAGACTTGGGACGCCTTCTTCATCAATTGGCGTGAGAGGGAGCTCGTCAGGTATGAGGAGGACGGTCTGCCTCCTGGGAACTTCCACGAGGCCAGCCGTCGGCTATGGTGGGGCGGCCGGACTCTAGAGAGCGCCATGGACTTCATCACGTCTGGCGATATCCCCCGCATGCGCTACCCTCATTACCAGTCAAGGTTCGAGCCACGAGCGCCGCCCAACGACAGTGACGGCAGCGACAACGACGGTGGCAACTTAGAAGGCGACGACTACCAGTAAAACGGCGGCGACTATGAAGACTATGAGTATGCATATTATAGGCCTAGGCAGGAGTATGCAACATTCCAAGATGTACTCCTAGGCCTTTGGATCATCGCATGATGTATTCGTTTTCTTATCTTTCCTTTTCTTTGGTTTTCTACTCATGTTTATTGAAAATTGGACTAAAGGTTACACATTTTTTTAGAAAATAGAAGATCGAACATAGTCTAAAAAACATTGAAAATACAATTAAAATAGATAAACGACTAGTCTAGTCTACTTGTCGTCGGAGGTTGTCTCGGTCCAAATGTCGTCCCACCGAGGGTCGTTGTCGGCCCAAATTGTATTCGGGTTGTCGAGCTCGAACTCGGCGATGGCCCGACAGTGGCGCCTATCGGACCTGCGATGTGCCCTGAGGTTAGCGAGGAACACGTCGGTGTTGTCGACATCGCTGGGGAACTGCACCCTCCACTGGCGCATCAACTCCTCGTCGTGCTTGGCGATGGCGATCCGGCGCTGCACCTGGCGGTGGTGGCGACGGTCCTCGTCCTCGACGAGGCACGGTGCTGGCCCAAGGAACTACGCCTCCTCTAGCGATTCGACGTCCGGGAAGTTCATGTCACGCCGTGGCCGCCGAAATCGCCACGTGGCCGCGTCGTAAGCGCGCACCGCCAGCTCCGGCGTGTTGTACGTGCCGAGGGTGAGGCGGAAGCCACCGGCACGCATCTCGGTGTAAACCTACCGTTCGGACGCGCTCGGACGCCACGGAAACCGGATGAACCGCGGTGGCGCGGCGGCATCCCAGAGACGAATGAGCGGAGGCGACGGTGACGCGTGGCTCGGGGAAGTGGCAGGTGAAGTTTCCATGGCGGTTGGTTGCGCGCGCACGCAGCGCTTTATAGCGTGCGCGCGAAGCGGTGCGGCAAGTTTGGCGACACGTGAAAGCGGCGGCTACACGTGGCACGGCGACGACGACGGGGCGAGGCATGTGGAAGCGGCACTAGTAGGAAAACGCTTATAGGTGGGAGCTTACTTCTGTGGCGCACAACCAAAAATGCGCACAAAAAGTTGTTTTGTGGCCCACCAGACTCTGTGCGCCAGAAAAATTGCTTATTTTTGTGGCGCACCAGGAATCCATGTGCCACAGAAACTATGTGGGGCCCACACCCTGCTATCCTGAATCATTGGATTCACTATTTCTATGGCGCACTGCACTTGGTGCGCCACAGAAATAACGTATTCTGTGGCGCACTAGACTCGGTGCGCCACAGAAATAACCTGTTCTGTGGCGCACTGGCGCGGGTGTGCCACAGAAATAACACCTCCTATATCATGCCGTACCCCTCCCTCGCCCGTACCACTCTCTCCCCTCTCCCTACTGCCGCGGGCCGCCGCCTTCCATGGCGAGCGCTGCCGTCGCCGTCGCCGCCGCCTTCCTCCGCGAGGGCCGCATGCCGCCACGCTCCAACCATCCCCGCCACCAGCAGCACAAGCCGCTGCGGTGTGGAGGAGGAGGGGCCGGCACCGCGTCAAGGTGAAGGAGCCGCCGCCGCGTCAAGGTGGAGGAGCCGCCGCAACCTCCACCCCTGCCATCATCGTCGGTGAGCTCCTCCACAACTGCCGTCGTCGTCGGTGAGCTCCTCCACAACTTTCGTCGTCGTCGGTGAGCTTTCTCCCCTCCCCTCCCTCTTCCTCTCCCGCGCGAGCACAACGTGCTCGACGAAATGCCGTCATCGTCGGTGATGCCCTGGTTTGATCCCCTCTTTGAATTTGATGCCCTGCAGGTTTAGGGTTCATAGGAATTTGATGCCTTGGTTTAGGGTTCATAGCAAAAAATGAAATGCCCTGGTTTAGGGTTCATAGCAAATTGAATTTGAAAATGCTACTAGGTCATTTGTTGTGCTCAGTGAGGTTAACTGTTAATCTTGATGGCTTATTACTACTGGTTCATTTGTTGTGCTCATTGAGGTTAACTGTTAACAATTTTCTTGATGGGTTCATAGGAATTTGATGCTACTGGTTCATTTAAATGCTTGTTGTGCTCAATGAGGTTAACTGGTTCATATGAATTTAAATGCATGAAATGCTACTGGTGGGCTTGTATACATACATATTTATAGTTGCTCTTGGTTGGCCTAGGATTAGTTTTCTGGACCCCAAGTAATTCTCTGTTGGGGGTATATAATTGTGGTGCCCCTGTTTGGGTGATTTTATTCATCCACACATATTTGTCTTGTTGTGATAAATTGATGACCCATTTAACTCATGGCTGCTTTAAGCAATGAGATAAAAGTGATGTTGCCTGATGATTTACTTGATGGATTCTTGTGAGCTTATGGTATGCTTATAATGCTCTGATTAGTGGGGATGCTTACTGGATCATGTGCATATAGTTCATATAGTTCCCTAAAAAGAAAGAATGCTCCCTGGCCAGATGGTGTTGGAGTGTTGGGACTGCTCTGATTTTTCTTGAGCTTGGTTAAACTGATAAGAACAACAGCTATGCTTGATGTCTTAGCTCAGCCAATGATGCAAAGGCTGAGGCAAAAATTGGATAAGAACAGATACTAAAATGTGTGATTTAAATGGAATGCTTATGATGGTTGCACTCAGGCAATGATGCAAAAGCTGAGGCAAAAACTGATAAGAACAACAGCTATGCTTGATGTCTTACCTCAGGCAATGATGCAAAGGCTGAGGCAAAAACTTGGATAAGAACAGATACTAAAATGTCTGATTTAAATGGAATGCTTATGATGGTTGCACTCAGGCAATGATGCAAAAGCTGAGGCAAAAACTAATAAGAACAACAGCTATGCTTGATGTCTTACCTCAGCCAATGATGCAAAGGCTGAGGCAAAAACTTGGATAAGAACAAATACTAAAATGTGTGATTTAAATGGCATGCTTATGGTTGCACTCAGCCAATGATGCAAAGGCTAAGGCAAAAACTGATAAGAACAACAACTATGCTTGATGTCTTAGCTCAGCCAATGATGCAAAGGCTAGCTGAGGCAAAAACACAATTTAGTGCCGATGATTAGAATGTTTGGTCACTTGTGCACTCTCGGGTGGGGCCAGTGAGCCTGGTGTGATGGCACAAATATCAATCTCTTGTGCATCCTACCTGGCCTCGCTGACCCCATCCCTGAATGTTAATATTTGTTTGGACCAACAAAGTATGAGGCATAAGCTATCTAGTTGATACCACTTGTCTCTTTCTTCTTTTTTAGTGCCGATGATTAGAATGTTTGGTCACTCGTACACTCGGGGGTGGAGCAAGTGAGCCTGGTGTGATGGCACAAATATCAATCTCTTGTGCATCCTACCTGGCCTCACTTACTCCATCCCTGAATGTTGATATTTGTTTCGACCAACAAAGTATGATGCATATTGATATGTCTCAAACGTAACTATAATTTCTTATGTTCCATGCTAGTTTTATGACAATACTCACATGTTTTATATACACTTTATATCATTTTGATGCATTTTCCGGTACTAACCTATTAATAAGATGCCGAAGCGCTAGTTCCTGTTTTCTGCTGTTTTTGGTTTCAGAAATCCTACACAGGAAATATTCTCGGAATTGGACGAAACAAAAGCCCACGGTCTTATTTTCCACGGAGCCTTCCAGAACACCGAGGAGGAGACGAAGAGGGGATGCGAGGCGGCTACACCATAGGGGGCGTGGCCCCACCCCTGGCTGCGCCGCCTTATGGGGTGGGCCCCTCGAGCGTCCCCCGACTCTGCCCCTTCACCTATATAATCCATCCGTCACGAAAACCCTAGTACCGAGAGCCACGATACGAGAAAAGTTCCAGAGACGCCGCCGCCGTCAACCCATCTCGGGGGGTTCTGAAGATCGCCTCCGGCACCCTGCCGGAGAGGGGAATCATCACCGGAGGGCTCACCATGGCCGCCTCCAGACCGATGCGTGAGTAGTTCATCCTTGGACTATGGGTCCATAGCAGTAGCTAGATGGTTGTCTTCTCCTCTTGTGCTATCATGTTTAGATCTTGTGAGCTGCCTATTGATGTCTACGCACGCTTCTATTCCTGTAGACAGTGTTGGGCCTCCAAGAGCAGAGGTTTGTAGAACAGCAGCAAGTTTCCCTTAAGTGAATCACCCAAGGTTTATCGAACTCAGGGAGGAAGAGGTCAAAGATATCCCTCTCAAGCAACCATGTGATGACCCACAAGTATAGGGGATCGCAGCAGTCTTCGCGGGTAGTATAACCCAATTTATTGATTCGACACAAGGGGAGACAAAGAACACTTGGAAGCCTTAACAGCGGAGTTGTCAATTCAGCTGCACCTGGAAACAGACTTGCTCGCAAGAGTTTATCAGTAGTAACAGTTTTATAGTAGTAGCAGTAGTGAAATAACAGCAGCAGAGTAACAAAGACAGCAGTAGTGATTATAGTAAACAGCAGGATTAAAATACTGTAGGCACGGGGACGGATGAACGGGCGTTGCATGGATGAGAGAAACTCATGTAACAATCATAGCAGGGCATTTGCAGATAATAATAAAACGGTGTCCAAGTACAAAGCAATCAATAGGCATGTGTTCCAATTATAGTCGTACGTGCTCGCAATGAGAAACTTGCACAACATCTTTTGTCCTACCAGCCGGTGGCAGCCGGGCCTCAAGGGAAACTACTGGATATTAAGGTACTCCTTTTAATAGAGTACCGGAGCAAAGCATTAACACTCCGTGAACACATGTGATCCTCACGTCACTACCATCCCCTCTGGTTGTCCCGATTTCTGTCACTTCGGGGCCATTGGTTCCGGACAGCGACATATGTATACAACTTGCAGGTAAGATCAATAAACAATGAATATCATGATGAAACAATAACATGTTCAGATCTGAGATCATGGCACTCGGGCCCTAGTGACAAGCATTAAGCATAACAAGTTGCAACAATATCATCAAAGTACCAATTACGGACACTAGGCACTATGCCCTAACAATCTTATGCTATTACATGACCAATCTCATCCAATCCCTACCATCCCCTTCGGCCTACAGCGGGGGAATTACTCACACATGGATGGGGGAAACATGGCTGGTTGATGTAGAGGCGTTGGCGGTGATGATGGCGATGATCTCCTCCAATTCCCCGTCCCGGCGGAGTGCCAGAACGGAGACTTCTGGCTCCCGAGACGGAGTTTCGCGATGTGGCGGCGTTCTGGAGGGTTTCTGGCGACTTCGACTTCTCTCTGTGCGTTTTTAGGTCGAGGCCGATAAGTAGTCCGAAGGAGGGCGTCGGAGGCCGGCCGAGGGGGCCACACCATAGGGCCGCGCGGGCCCCCCTAGGCCGCGCCGCCTTATGGTGTGGGGCCCTCGGGCCTCCACCTTAATTGTCCTTCTGGCTCCCTCAGTATTCTGGGAAAATAGGGCCTTCTGCATAAATTCCGAGGATTTTACCGAAAGTTGGATTTCTGCACAAAAACGAGACACCAGAACAGTTCTGCTGAAAACAGCGTTAGTCCGTGTTAGTTGCATCCAAAATACACAAATTAGAGGCAAAACAATAGCAAAAGTGTTCGGGAAAGTAGATACGTTTTGGACGTATCAACTCCCCCCAAGCTTAGCTTATTGCTTGTCCTCAAGCAATTCAGTTAACAACTGAGCGATAAAAGAACTTTCACGAACACATTTGCTCATATGATGTATATATATTCTCATGCTATGGCTAATACTTAAGCAGTTCATAATGAGATACATGCAAATAAGATCATCTAACAGCTACGTCAATCATGAAGAGGTACCAACAATTAATAATAAGCATCATGAATCATGTATGTAAGCAGGATTGCAATGTTCATAAGAGAGTATGATAAAGTGGTATCTCGCTTGCCCGTATTTGATCGGCAAAACATAAATGCCCAGGCACCTCTGGAGTTCATAGAAAGACTAGAAGTAGTGATTGTCAAAGATAAAAGCATCAAAGTTATACCACAATCAATCATATTTTAAGACAAGCATATTATACTAAGAATGACAGTTGTGCTCTCAAGATAGTGCTCAAAGAAATAATGGAGACACAACATAGAAGTAAAAGATTGACCCTTCGCAGAGGGAAGCAGGGATTAACATGCGCTAGAGCTTTTCATTTTTGAAATCAGGAGTAAAATCATTTTGAGAGGTGTTTGTTGTTGTCAACGAATGGTAATGGGTACACCAACTACCTCACCAACCGGACTCCCAAGAGCGGCTCCCATGAATCATTGCATATTTATTTGGCACTCCTTCCAACCTTTCTTACACAAACCATGGCTAACCGAATCCTTCGGGTGCCTGCCAACAATCACATACCATGAAGGAGTGCCTTTTTATTTTAGTTTTATTATGATGATGACACTCCCCCCAACCTTTGCTTACACAAGCCATGGCTAACCGAATCTTCGGGTGCCGTCCAACAATCACAAACCATGGAGGAGTGTCTATTTAAGTTAATTAATTTGGGACTGGGAATCCCGTTGCCAGCTCTTTTTGCAAAATTATTGGATAAGCGGATGTGCCACTAGTCCATATGAGAATCCGTCAAAAGTAAATGACAAGGTTGAAAGCTGAACACCACATACTTCCTCATGAGCTATGAAACATAAACACAAATTGAGAAGCATTTTGAAGGTTTTAAAGGTAGCGCATGAGAATTTACTTGGAATGGTTTGAAATGCCATGCATAGGTATTTATGGTGGACACTTTGGAATAACTTGGTTTTCATGTGTTTGGAAGCACGAGCAGCGTTCCCGCTCAGTACAAGTGAAGGCTAGCAATAGACTAGGGAGCGACAAATCAAGAGAGCAGTAACTGTCATAATCATGCTTGCGGCAAAATAAATTAACGGAGGCATAAAAGTGATACAAGAACTCTGAAGCAATATAGATCATCGAGGCTTAATTGACTTTTTGTTCAGTCATATGCATGCATGAGCATGTGCCAAGTCGATATAAATGAATTATTCGGAGGAGGATACCACAATGCCATACCTACTTATGAATAAAACAATGCAAGCAAACATCCATGACATGCTACTCATATTAATAAATTGGAGTTAAACATGAGAGATCATGAACTACTAGACTTTCTCAAATAACATATACCTCACATGAACCAACTAAGCATGCTCACATGGATGAGTATATGTACAAAAATGAAAACAAATAGAGTTCATACCAGCCTCTCACCACAATCAGATTGTCGTAGATCGTCATTATTGCCTTTTCACTTGTATAGCTTGGATAATATGAAACGAAAACCACGCTCCAGCCACCGAAGACCATTGAACTCAAGATGAACTTTACAAACCAAAGAATAACAGCAAATATTTTTGGTGTTTTTGAATTAGAAACAAGAACAAAAGGAAACAAGCAAACAAAGCAAAATCTTTTTGGGTTTTCTCGTAGCAAACTAGCAATAGCAAATAAAGCGAAACAAATGCAAGAAACCAAAGCAAACAAATTATAAAGAGAAACAACAGAATTTTTTTTGGTCTTTTTGTGTTTTGGAAAGGAAACAAAGCAAAAACAAGAAATAGCAAACTAGAAGAAACACAGAAAAGCGAGATGACAGAAATCTGCCAAAACCTGACAGCAGTACAGAAATCGATTTTTACAAAAATCTTACGTTGCTCAGCTCAAAAAGTGTTCAACTAATGAAAGTTAGATAACAACCTGGGGAACCTGCACAAAAATTGGCAGCTCAAAATAACGTTCTGGCTGTGCGCACGAATTTTTCTAGTAACAGTCCAGAATCTGTTTTCAGGCAGCACTTCCCCAAATATCATCTCCCTCTCATTAGAAAACCACTCAAACGAACAAAACAAATATGTACAAGTATCCAGAAATCATAATATGCAAAGAATGAGTGATGCCGGTATACCTCCCCCCAAGCTTAGGCTTTTGGCCTAAGTGGAGTTCAATCCCATCGAGACCATGAGGTAGTATCTCCGTAGTACGACGAAGATGGATCATATTCCGGGCATGTGCTAGAAGAAGCACCCGGATACGTGACGGTGTAGTCATGGGAGGCCTCGGCGTCCTCGGAGTCATGCTGCTGGTGGAAGTCTTGTATCTTCATATGTTCGTCCACCTCCTCCTTAGTGCACGACCATGATTGCCTGTCAATACTGAACAAACCTGGTTGGGGAAGAGGGATTTCCTTCTCATCCCCGTCAGCAAACAACATTCTATAGACCATATTATCTAAAGTAGAATCAGTGGTAACAAAATGATGACTCTTCATAGCAACAATATCGAGTCTCCTAGGGGTCAACGGCACATCATTAGGATCAAGAGGAAGTCTTAAATATGTTAAAACGCGCAGTGCAATAGTTCCTCCAAAAATAGGCCCCCTATTAGACAGGCGGCGAGCAATAAGAGAACCAAGTTGATAAGATGTCCGACCAGTAAGTGCAATATTCAAGAAAGCAAGATGGTAACTAGAAATATTGCTAGTGTTCTCCCTACCAAGAATGCTAGTAGCAATGTAATATGCAAAATACTTAATGGCGGGGAGTTGAATGTTCCTTATCTTGCCACGCTGAATGGTGCGACAATCATCATCGGTAATCCCTCGATAGAGCTCCAACAAGTCCCGGGGGTTGTCATCAATCCTACTTGCTGTACCTACAGGGGCAATATCCAATGCACGACAAAAATCTTCCAATTCCATAGTAACAGGATTACCATAGATCTTGAATGCAACTGTCGGCTCGTATTGCGTGTTGTTGAACCTGAAGCTCTCGACGAAAATTTTGGTGAGCATATAGTATTGCTCTCTTTCGTCTTCCACGTAGGTGGTTAAGCCCGCCCTATTGACAAGGGTGAAGAAATCATCCAATATCCCTGCATTTCTCAGAAAATCATAGCATGGAAAAGATGAAGCATTAGGAGCCCCGTTGTCCTCTCCGGGCGCGAAGCTAGGCGCGATGATATCCTCATTGTACGATCGCCTAAGCCGGGTGGCGGCCCTAGAAGGCCTCCCGGTGCTGGTTGTTCCTTTCTTGAACAACTCTCCAAAGTTGAACTTCTTCATCTCTTCTCTGAAATTTTCAACAAGTGATATAAAATTTGATTTGGTGACATATAATCAAGGGGAACTACTATAGGAACTTGCTAGAGTACTAATCATGCATCAAAACTAGTTTATACAACTTAGAACAAGCATGCAAGCTCACTAAACATGTTACCTACAGCAGCAAAATATTCAAGATATACTCAACCAAACAAAATTCTACTTGGATAGGTGGAGGAGTCACATACCGGAGAGCAAATGTGCCAAATTTCAGACAGAAATCTGGGCTGAGCAAAGAGATCGAAAAATCCTGAGCTCTTGAGCAAAAACGCGAGTGAGAGAAAGCTGGTTCGAGTTTTTTCGGGAGAGAGAAGATGCTGGGAGAAAGAGATGAAGTAGTGGGGCAAGGAGGGGCCCACACCATAGGGTGGCGCGCCCCCCTCCTTGGCGGTGCCGGCCTGTGGTATGGCACCCTGTGGTGCCCCACAGGTCATCCTCTGGTGCTCCCAGGTGCCTCGTCGAAAAATAGGACCAACGGTATAATTTTTGTGAATTTTTGAAAACTTTGAAAAATGCACATTTCTGGGTATTAAGTTTATTATTACTGGCCAGGAAATTTTTTGAAATCTCCAATTAACTAAGGAACTTTGCAAATTAAAAGTGCTACAGCAACTAGAGCAAGTGGAGGAAGAAAGAGATGTTGTTTACCTCCTCTATGCATATAAAAAGTATTTGTTAACAAGGTTGATCAAGTCTTGCCACCAAATAAATTTTACATAGCATAAGAAGAAATAAACCTCAAATCAATCATGTTACCTTGAATTGTATTGATATGGATCCAATCACGAGAGTTTGATATTCTTCTTTAGGCTCATATATAGGACAATCAATAGTTCCCACTTTGATAGTTCTCACATTAGAAATAGTATTAACTCCACACGCTTTCTCAATCCTCTTGGGAAAATAAACGGTATGCTCCCTATCATCAACATTGAAAGTAACCTTTCCTTTATTGCAATCAATAACAGCCCCTGCGGTGTTAAGAAAAGGTCTCCCAAGAATAATAGACATATTATCATCTTCAGGCATTTCCAACACAACAAAATCAGTTAATATCAAGCAGTTAGTAGTAACTTGAACAGGAACATCCTCACATATACCAACAGGAATAGCAGTAGATTTATCAGCCATTTGCAAAGATATGTCAGTAGGTATCAACTTGTCTAAGTAAAGTCTCTTATAAAGAGAAAAAGGCATAACACTAACACCGGCTCCCAAGTCACATAGAGCAGTTTTAACATAATTATTCTTAATAGAACAAGGAATAGTAGGTATACAGGTCGCCCAACTTCTTTGGCACTTTGCCATTGAAAGAGTAATTAGCAAGCATAGTGGAAATTTCCTCATTGGGGATTTTCCTTTTGTTAGTAACAATATCTTTCATATATTTTGAATAAGGAGGCAATTTAATAGCATCAGTCAAAGGGATTTGCAAGAATAAAGGTTTCATCCAATCGCAAAATTTATTATAGTGTTCTTCTTCCTTTGATTTTAGTTTCTTAGCAGGAAAAGGCATTTGCTTTTGAACCCAAGGTTCTCTTTCATTACCATGTTTCTCAGCAATAAAATCTTCTTTAGTGTACTTTTTATTTTTAGCATGCTTTTCAGGTTCATCTTCTACCTCTTCTTTATCAGAAGCATCCTTCTTATCATTATCTTTATCATGTTCATTACCACTTTCAGTTTCAGCATCAGAAATAGAAATACTATTAGGATCATTAGCAGGTTCAGAGGATTCTACAACATTTTTATGTTTCTTCTTCTTTTTCTTCTTAGAAGGAGCACTAGGTTCAATGCGTTGAGAATCTTGTTCAATTCTTTTGGGATGCCCTTCAGGATATAGAGGATCCTGGGTAGAGACACCACCTCTAGTTGTTACTTCATAAGCATGTTTCTCTTTAGAATTATTCCCCAACAAGTCATTTTGCACTTTAGTGAGTTGATCAATTTGAGTTTGAACCATATGAAAATGTTTAACAAGCATCTTAACATCATTGGAGGTTCTCTCTACAATATCATGCAATTCACTAATAGCTCGAGAATTTTCCATTAAATGATTCTCTACTCTCATATTAAAATTTTCTTGCTTAACAATATAATTATCAAACTCATCTAAGCATTGTGCAGGAGGTTTCGAATACGGAATATCTTCCCTAGTAAAGCGTTGAAGGGAGTTTACCTCAATCATGGATGAAGGGGGAATTATCTCACATATATCTTCTATGGGAGGAAGATTCTTCACATCTTCAGATTTAATACCCTTCTCCTTGAGAGACTTCTTGGCTTCCCTCATATCCTCATCCTTCAATTTAATTAAACCCCTCTTCTTTAATATTGGCGTTGGAGTTGGTTCAGGCGTAGTCCAATCATCATGATTCCGGCCTATTTTAGCCAATAATTCTTCAGCGTCGTCTGGAGTTCTTTTCCTGAAAACACAACCAGCACAACTATCCAGGTATGCCCTAGACTCAATGGTTAGTCCACTATAAAATATATCAAGTAAATCATGCTTTTCCAAATCATGATCAGGCCGAGCTCTAATAAGAGAGCAAAATCTCGCCCAAGCCTCAGGCAATTTCTCTCCATCTTCCTGGTCAAAATTATAAATTCTCTGCAAAGCAATATGTTGAGCACTAGCAGGAAAGTATTTACGGAAGAAAACATCAAGCAATTCTTTTGGACTTTTAATAGAATCAGGTGGCAAACTATTATACCAAGTTTTAGCGTCATCCTTTAATGAGAATGGAAAGATTTTAGCAACAAAGTAAGTACGCATCTTGACATCATCAGAAAACAAGCTACTTAGAGTAGATAACTCAATCATGTGTTCAACAGCACTTTCTTTTTCAGTACCACAAAAGGGTGTTTTCTCAACAATAGCTATATGAGATAAATCAAGAGAAAAATCATAATCTTTATCCTTAATGTTTATAGGAGATGTGGCAAACTTAGGATCAGGAGACAGTTTATATCTAACAGCTTGTTCTGCAAGCAACTTTTTAATTTTTCTTGCATCAGTAGTAGCATTGCATTTTTCAATAAAATCATCATTAAGCTCCACATAATCTTCATCAGGATCATCACTAAAATAATCAAGTTCAGGTGAATTAACAGGTGTAGTAGCATTTTCATTAGGAGTTTCAGTATTTTCAATTTGTCTAGACCTAGCAATTGTAGCATCTAGAAAGGATCCCAACGAACCACTATCATCAAGCACAGCAGAAACATTATCAATATTATGAGAGTTTTCAGATTCAGCAGACGTACCAGCTTGTGGCGGTGAAACAAGTTGACTTATCACCGACGGTGAATCAAGTGTAGCGGAGGTACTCAGAATTGTACCTTTTCTTGTAGTGGATGGTAATATGGCGACTTTAGAATCGCGAGGTTTACCCATGATGGAGAATTTGCAGCGAACAATATTAATCCAAGTAAACTTCTAAATAAAGCTATGCTCCCCGGCAACGGCGCCAGAAAATAGTCTTGATGACCCACAAGTATAGGGGATCGCAGCAGTCTTCGCGGGTAGTATAACCCAATTTATTGATTCGACACAAGGGGAGACAAAGAACACTTGGAAGCCTTAACAGCGGAGTTGTCAATTCAGCTGCACCTGGAAACAGACTTGCTCGCAAGAGTTTATCAGTAGTAACAGTTTTATAGTAGTAGCAGTAGTGAAATAATAGCAGCAGAGTAACAAAGACAGCAGTAGTGATTATAGTAAACAGCAGGATTAAAATACTGTAGGCACGGGGACGGATGAACGGGCGTTGCATGGATGAGAGAAACTCATGTAACAATCATAGCAGGGCATTTGCAGATAATAATAAAACGGTGTCCAAGTACAAAGCAATCAATAGGCATGTGTTCCAATTATAGTCGTACGTGCTCGCAATGAGAAACTTGCACAACATCTTTTGTCCTACCAGCCGGTGGCAGCCGGGCCTCAAGGGAAACTACTGGATATTAAGGTACTCCTTTTAATAGAGTACCGGAGCAAAGCATTAACACTCCGTGAACACATGTGATCCTCACGTCACTACCATCCCCTCCGGTTGTCCCGATTTCTGTCACTTCGGGGCCATTGGTTCCGGACAGCGACATATGTATACAACTTGCAGGTAAGATCAATAAACAATGAATATCATGATGAAACAATAACATGTTCAGATCTGAGATCATGGCACTCGGGCCCTAGTGACAAGCATTAAGCATAACAAGTTGCAACAATATCATCAAAGTACCAATTACGGACACTAGGCACTATGCCCTAACAATCTTATGCTATTACATGACCAATCTCATCCAATCCCTACCATCCCCTTCGGCCTACAGCGGGGGAATTACTCACACATGGATGGGGGAAACATGGCTGGTTGATGTAGAGGCGTTGGCGGTGATGATGGCGATGATCTCCTCCAATTCCCCGTCCCGGCGGAGTGCCAGAACGGAGACTTCTGGCTCCCGAGACAGAGTTTCGCGATGTGGCGGCGTTCTGGAGGGTTTCTGGCGACTTCGACTTCTCTCTGTGCGTTTTTAGGTCGAGGCCGATAAGTAGTCCGAAGGAGGGCGTCGGAGGCCGACCGAGGGGGCCACACCATAGGGCCGCGCCGCCTTATGGTGTGGGGCCCTCGGGCCTCCACCTTAATTGTCCTTCTGGCTCCGTCAGTATTCTGGGAAAATAGGGCCTTCTGCATAAATTCCGAGGATTTTACCGAAAGTTGGATTTCTGCACAAAAACGAGACACCAGAACAGTTCTGCTGAAAACAGCGTTAGTCCGTGTTAGTTGCATCCAAAATACACAAATTAGAGGCAAAACAATAGCAAAAGTGTTCGGGAAAGTAGATACGTTTTGGACGTATCACCATGCAATCACGATACAAGAAGTCTCTTGTGTCCCCAACACACCCAATACACTTGTCAGATGTATAGGTGCACTAGTTCGGCGAAGAGATAGTGAAATACAAGTAGTATGAATGTATATGAGCAGTAGTAACGGTGCCAGAAAATAGCTTGCTGGCGTGCAGTTGATGATGGTAATATTGCAGGAAGTAAAGATGCAGTAGAATAGTAAATATGTGATGATTGCAGTATTTGGAAACAAGGCCTAGGGATCATACTTTCACTAGTGGACACTCTCAACAATGATCACATAATAAAACCACTCTACACTCTCTTGTTGGATGATGAACACCATTAATTGTGTAGGGCTACAAGAGCACCTCAATGCCGGAGTTAACAAGCTCCACAACATTCGATGTTCATATTTAAATAACCTTAGAGTGCATGATAGACCAACGCAATTATACCAAGTACTAACATAGCATGCACACTGTCACCAACAGACTATGAAAGGAGGAATAGATCACATCAATACTATCATAGTAATAGTTAACTTCATAATCTACAAGAGATCACAATCATAAACTACGCCAAGTACTACATGATGCACACACTGCCAACATTACATCATGGAGGAGGAATAGAGTACTTTAATAACATCACCAGAGTAGCACATAGATTAATAGTGATACAAAGCTCATCATATGAATCTCAATCATGTAAGGCAGCTCATGAGATCATTGTATTGAAGTACATCGGAGAGATATATGAACCACATAGCTACCGGTACAGCCCTTAGCCTCGATGGAGAACTACTCCCTCCTCATAGGAGACAGCAGCGGTGATGAAGATGGCGGTGGTGTCGATAGAGATGCCTTCCGGGGGCACTTCCCCGTCCCGGCAGGGTGCCGGAACAGAGACTCCTGTCCCCCAGATCTTGGCTTCGCGATGGCGGCGGCTCTGGAAGGTTTCTCGTACCGTGGCTTATTCGTCCGAAGTTTTTAGGTCAGGACGGCTTAAATAAGCGGAGAAACGGAGTCGGAAGGGGTCTGGGGCCCCCTCACAGTAGGGGGGCACCCCCCTAGGCCGCACCGCCTTATTGTGTCACCGCCTCGTGGCCCCACTTCGTAATCCCTTCGGTGCTCTGGAAGCTTCCGGGAAAAATAAGGTTCTGGGCGTTGATTTCGTCCAATTCCGAGAATATTTCCTTACTAGGATTTCTGAAACCAAAAACAGCAGAAAATAGGAACTGGCACTTTGGCATCTTATCAATAGGTTAGTTCTGGAAAACGCATCAAAACGATATAAAGTGTGAACAAAACAAGTAGGTATTGTCATAAAACAAGCATGGAACATCAGAAATTATAGATACGTTGGAGACGTATCAGCATCCCCAAGCTTAGTTCCTACTCGTCCTTGAGTAGGTAAACGATAACAAAGATAATTTCTGAAGTGACATGCTACCAACATAATCTTGATCATACTATTGTAAAGCATATGAGATGAATGAAGTGATTCAAAGCAATGGTAAAGACAATGATTAAACAACTGAATCATATAACAAAGACTTTTCATGAATAGTACTTTCAAGACAAGCATCAATAAGTCTTGCATAAGAGTTAACTCATAAAGCAATAGATTCATAGTAAAGGCATTGAAGCAACACAAAGGAAGATTAAGTTTCAGTGGTTGCTTTTAACTTTCAACATGCATATCTCGTGGATACTTGTCAATGAAAAGTAATATGATGAATGCAAATATGCAAGCATGTAAGAATCAATGCACAGTTAACACAAGTGTTTGCTTCTAAGATAGAAAGAGGTAGGTAAACTGACTCAACATAAAAGTAGAAGAATGGCCCTTCGAAGAGGGAAGCATGGATTGCTATATTTGTGCTAGAGCTTTTATTTTGAAAACAAGAAACAATTTTGTCAACGGTAGTAATAAAGCATATGTGTTATGTATAAGATATCTTATAAGTTGCAAGCCTCGTGCATAGTATACCAATAGTGCCCGCACCTTGTCCTAATTAGCTTGGATTTACATGGATTATCATTGCATAACATATGTTTTAACTAAGTGTCACAAAGGGGTACCTCTATGCCGCCTGTACAAAGGTCTAAGGAGAAAGCTCGCATTGGATTTCTCGCTTTTGATTATTCTCAACTTAGACATCCATACCGGGACAACATAGACAACAGACAATGGACTCCTCTTTAATGCATAAGCATTCAACAACAAATAATATTCTCATAAGAGATTGAGGATTGTTGTCCAAAACTGAAACTTCCACCATGGATCATGGCTTTAGTTAGCGGCCCAATGTTCTTCTCTAACAATATGCATGCTCAAACCATTCAACTCATGATAAATCACCCTTACTTCAGACAAGACGAACATGCATAGCAACTCACATGATATTCAACAAAGTGTTGATGGCGTTCCCAGGAACATGGTTATCGTTCAACAAGCAACTTAATAAGAAACAAGATACATAAGTACATATTCAATACCACAATAGTTTTTAGGCTATTTTTCCCATGAGCTATATATTGCAAAGACAAAGAATGGAATTTTAAAGGTAGCACTCAAGCAATTTACTTTGGAATGGCAGAGAAATACCATGTAGTAGGTAGGTATGGTGGACACGAATGGCATAGTTTTTGGCTCAAGGATTTGGATGCACGAGAAGTAATCCCTCTCAATACAAGGCTTAGGCTAGCAAGGTTGTTTGAAGCAAACACAAGTATGAACCAATACATCAAAACTTACATAAGGACATATTGCAAGCATTATAAGACTCTACATTGTCTTCCTTGTTGTTCAAACACTTCACCAGAAAATATCTAGACTCTAGAGAGACCAATCATGCAAACCAAATGTCAACAAGCTCTACAGTAGTTCTTCACTAATAGGTGCAAAGTACATGATGCAAGAGCTTAAACATGATCTATATGAGCACAACAATTGCCAAGTATCAAATTATTCAAGACATTATACCAATTACCACATGTAGCATTTTCCGTTTCCAACCATGTAACAATTAACGAAGCAGTTTCAACCTTCGCCATGAACATTAAAAGTAAAGCTAAGAACACATGTGTTCATATGAACCAGAGGAGCGTGTCTCTCTCCCATACAAGTATTTATTCAAAGAATGAAAATAACAAAACTAAAATAAAAGCACACAGACGCTCCAAGTAAATTACATTAGATGTGATGGAATAAAAATATAGTTTCAATAGAAGAAACCTGATAAATTGTTGATGAAGAAGGGGATGCCTTGGGCATCCCCAAGCTTAGATGCTTGAGTCTTCTTGAAATATGCAGGGATGAACCACGGGGGCATCCCCAAGCTTAGACTTTTCACTCTTCTTAATCATATATCATCCTCCTCTCTTGACCCTTGAAAACTTCCTCCACACCAAACTCAAAACAAACTCATTAGAGGGTTAGTGCATAATCAAAAATTCACATGTTCAGAGGTGACATAATCATTATTAACACTTCTGGACATTGCACAAAGCTTCTGAAAGTTAATGGAACAAAGAAATCCATCAAACATAGCAAAACAGGCAATGCGAAATAAAAGGCAGAATCTGTCAAAACAGAACAGTCCGTAAAGATGAATTTTTTAGAGGCACCAGACTTGCTCAGATGAAAATTCTCATATTGAATTAAAGTTGCGTACATATCTGAGGATCACTCACGTAAATTGGCAGATTTTTCTGAGTTAGCTGCAGAGAATACTACTCAAATTCGTGACAGCAAGAAATCTGTTTCTGCGCAGTAATCCAAATCTAGTATCAACCTTAATATCAAAGCTTTACTTGGCACAACAATGCAATAAAATAAAGATAAGAAGAGGTTGCTACAGTAGTAACAACTTCCAAGACTCAAATATAAAACAAAATTACTGTAGTAAAATAAAAACATGGGTTATCTCCCAAGAAGTGCTTTCTTTATAGCCGTTAAGATGGGCTCAGCAATTTTAATGATGCACTCCCAAGAAATAAGAGTTGAAGAAAAAGAGAGCATCAAAAAGCAAACTCAAAACACATTTAAGTCCAACCCACTTCCTATGAAAAGGAATCTTGTAAATAAACAAGTTCATGAAGAGCAAAGTGACAAGCATAGGAAGATAAAACACGAGTAACTTCAAATTCCCAACATAAAGAGGGGAAACTTAATATTATTAAGATGCATATAACCATGTTTCCCTCTCTCATAATAATTTCCAGTAGCATCATGAACAAACTCAACAATATAACTATCACATAAAGCATTCTTATTCACATGCATAAAAGTATCATTACTCTCCACATAAGCATAATCAATTTTATTAGTAATAGTGGGAGCAAATTCAACAAAGTAGCTATCATTATTATTCTCATCACCATAATCATCAAATGTAGGAGGCATATTGTAATCATAATAAACTTTATCCTCCATAGTAGGTGGCACCAAAATACCACTATCATTATAATCATCATAAATGGGAGGCAAAGTATCATCAAAGTAAATTTTCTCCTCCATGCTCGGGGGACTAAAAATATCATGCTCATCAAAACCAGCTTCCCCAAGCTTAAATTCTTCCATAGCATTATCAACAATGGTGTTCATACTAATAACATTGCTACTAGCATACAAATAAGGATCCATAGGTTTTTTAATTTCCGCATCAAACAATCCATGTCTTAACTCAGGAAATAGATTAAAAAGCTCACCGTTATTTTCCATTATGCCTAGCTAGTGAAAAACAAGAAACAAAAAGATGCAATTGCAGGATCTAAAGGAAATAGCTTCGAGCACTTACAACGGCGCCAAAAAATAACTTAGTTACCTGGGACCGGAGTGTGAGTGCCTTTTACCTTTCCTCCCCGGCAACAGCGTCAGAAAATAGCTTGATGTCTACGCACGCTTCTATTCCTATAGACAGTGTTGGGCCTCCAAGAGCAGAGGTTTGTAGAACAGCAGCAAGTTTCCCTTAAGTGAATCACCCAAGGTTTATCGAACTCAGGGAGGAAGAGGTCAAAGATATCCCTCTCAAGCAACCCTGCAATCACGATACAAGAAGTCTCTTGTGTCCCCAACACACCCAATACACTTGTCAGATGTATAGGTGCACTAGTTCGGCGAAGAGATAGTGAAATACAAGTAGTATGAATGTATATGAGCAGTAGTAATGGCGCCAGAAAATAGCTTGCTGGCGTGCAGTTGATGATGGTAATATTGCAGGAAGTAAAGATGCAGTAGAACAGTAAATAAGCGATGATTGCAGTATTTGGAAACAAGGCCTAGGGATCATACTTTCACTAGTGGACACTCTCAACATTGATCACATAATAAAACCACTCTACACTCTCTTGTTGGATGATGAACACCATTAATTGTGTAGGGCTACAAGAGCACCTCAATGCCGGAGTTAACAAGCTCCACAACATTCGATGTTCATATTTAAATAACCTTAGAGTGCATGATAGACCAACGCAATTATACCAAGTACTAACATAGCATGCACACTGTCACCAACAGACTACGAAAGGATGAATAGATCACATCAATACTATCATAGTAATAGTTAACTTCATAATCTACAAGAGATCACAATCATAAACTACGCCAAGTACTACATGATGCACACACTGTCAACATTATATCATGGAGGAGGAATAGAGTACTTTAATAACATCACCAGAGTAGCACATAGATTAACAATGATACAAAGCTCATCATATGAATCTCACTCATGTAAGGCAGCTCATGAGATCATTGTATTGAAGTACATGGGAGAGAGATATGAACCACATAGCTACCGGTACAGCCCTTACCCTCGATGGAGAACTACTCCCTCCTCATAGGAGACAGCAGCGGTGATGAAGATGGCGGTGGTGTCGATGGAGATGCCTTCCGGGGGCACTTCCCCGTCCCGGCAGGGTGCCGGAACAGAGACTCCTGTCCCCCAGATCTTGGCTTCGCGATGGCGGCGGCTCTGGAAGGTTTCTCGTACCGTGGCTTATTCGTCCGAAGTTTTTAGGTCAGGACGGCTTAAATAGGCGGAGAAACGGAGTCGGAAGGGGTCTGGGGCCCCCTCACAGTAGGGGGCGCCCCCCCTAGGCCGTGCCGCCTTATTGTGTCACCGCCTTGTGGCCCCACTTCGTAATCTCTTCAGTGCTCTGGAAGCTTCCGGGAAAAATAAGGTTCTGGGCGTTGATTTCGTCCAATTCCGAGAATATTTCCTTACTAGGATTTCTGAAACCAAAAACAACAGAAAACAGGAACTGGCACTTCAGCATCTTGTCAATAGGTTAGTTCCGGAAAACGCATCAAAACGATATAAAGTGTGAACAAAACATGTAGGTATTGTCATAAAACAAGCATGGAACATCAGAAATTATAGATACGTTGGAGACGTATCACCTATCATGATCAAGATCATCTATTTGTAATGCTACATGTTGTGTTTGTTGGGATCTGATGAATATGGAATACTATGTCAAGTTGATTATCGATCTATCATATATGTGTTGTTTATGATCTTGCATGCTCTCCGTTGCTAGTAGAGGCTCTGGCCAAGTTGATACTTGTAACTCCAAGAGGGAGTATTTATGCTCGATAGTGGGTTCATGTCTCCATTGAATCTGGGGGAGTGACAGCAACCCCTAAGGTTGTGGATGTGCTGTTGCCACTAGGGATAAAACATCAATGCTTTGTCTAAGGATATTTGTATTATTTACATTACGCACAGTACTTAATGCAATTGTCTGTTGTTTGCAACTTAATACTGGAAGGGGTGCGGATGCTAACCCGAAGGTGGACTTTTTAGGCATAGATGCATGCTGGATAGCGGTCTATGTTCTTTGTCGTAATGCCCTAAGTAAAACTCATAGTAGTCATCATGATATGTATGTGCATTGTTATGCCCTCTCTATTTGTCAATTGCCCAACTGTAATTTGTTCACCCAACATGTTATTTATCTTATTGGAGAGACACCACTAGTGAACTGTGGACCCCGGTCCATTATTTTACATCTAAAATACAACCTACTACAATCATTGTTCTCTGTAGTTGTTTGCAAACAAACATCATTCTCCACACCATACGTTTAATCCTTTGTTTACAGCAAGCCGGTGAGATTGACAACCTCACTGTTAAGTTGGGGCAAAGTAATTTGATTGTGTTGTGCAGGTTCCACGTTGGCGCCGGAATCCTTTGTGTTGCGCCGCACTACACTCCTTCACCAACAACCTTCATGTGGCATTCATCTCCTACTGGTTCGATAACCTTGGTTTCTTACTGAGGGAAAAACTAGCTGCTGTGCGCATCACACCTTCCTCTTGGGGTTCCCAACGGACGTGTGCATCACGCGCCATCACATATGATATCTAGTTGAGATACCACTTGGCTCTTTCTTCCATTTTAGTGCCGATGATTAGAATGTTTGGTCACATATACGCCGCAATATACTTTGTAGAAGGCCCCCCTTTCCCCGGCCGCCGTTCCGTGAACGAGTCCTTGACGAGACAACAACGCCGACTTGCCTCTCCGGCGCAGAACCACGACAATCCCAGCCGCATCCCTTGTGGCCGCATCTCCTGCGCTCTTCTCCATGGCCGGACCATGATTGGACTCACCGGGGCCGGGAATAATGATAATCGCCATCACCACTATGGTCAGACTCCACAGGTGACGAGTACTTTACAGCAGATCCCACTTTTCTTCCCTCGCTGTCAAGTGAACGAGTCCTTGATGCAAAGACCGTGCCGGTCTGCCCAGCATCATGCCGGCCCCTGTTGCCCCGCTTCAGGTCGTGTCTCCCGCACCCTGCACTCTTCGCCTTCTTGCCCGGTGAACCAATAGACTGATCGTTGGAATAAGGAAACCGATGACGGCCGATCGCAATCGGCTATCATCGGTTTCCTTATTCCAACGATCAGTCTATTGGTTCACCGGACAAGAAGGCGAAGAGTGCAGGGCGTGGGAGACACGGCCTGAAGCGCGGCAACAGGGGCCGGCACGGTCTTTGCATCAAAGACTCGTTCACTGGACGGCGAGGGAAGAAAAGTTGCATCTGCTGCTGTGTACTCTGCACCTGTGGAGTCTGACGATAGTGGTGATGGAGATTATCATTATGCCCCCGGTGAGTCCAATCGTGGTCCGGCCATGGAAAAGAGCGCAGGAGACGCGGCCACAAGGGAGGCGGCTGGGACTGCCATGGTTCTGCGCCGGAGAGGCAGGTCGGCGTTCTTGTCTCGTCAAGGACCCATTCACGGAAACGGCGGCCGGGGAAAAGGGGGCCCTTCTGCAAAGTATACTGCGGCGTATACTGCAACTATGGTTTCTGACCATAGTATTTGTGTTGACCAACAATGTATGAGGCATTTATTCCATTTTGTCTTGTGCATCGGATTTGTTGGCCTTTCTTCCGTTTTAGTGCCGATGATTAAATTGTTTGGTCACTTGTACACTCTGGGGTGGGGCCAGTGAGCCTGGTGCGATTTCACAAATATCAATCTCTTGTGCATCCTACATGGCCTCGCTAACCCCATCCTTGAATGTTAATATTTGTTTCGACCAACAAAGTATGAGACATGCTATTTAGTTGATACTACTTGGCTCGTATTTGAGTTGGACTTATTCGTTTATTTTGGTCTTTCTTCGAGATAGCGCCGATGATTAAAATGTTTGGTCACCGTACACTTGGGGTGGCGTTAGTGAGCCTGGTAAGATAGCACAAATATCAATCTCTTGTGCATCGAACTTGGTCTCACTAACGCCATCCCTAAATGTTAATATTTGTGTTGACCAACAATGTATGGGGCATTTATTCCATTTCTCTTGTGCATCGGACTTGGACTTGGTCTCACTTTCTTCTATTTTAATCAGAGGAGGAACCGGATGAAGTCCCCGATGCAAGCAAGCCTGGCGGGTAGAGAGGAGGGAGCAAAGGAGGAACCAGATGAAGACCGCTTTGTATCTCGAAATGGGGAAATTTGTAGGAATTAAGAGTTGTATGTAAAACATTTGACACTTGTCACTATATATGTATCTCGATCGGGCTCTAAGTAATGTGATGATGACGTCTATGTTATATCTGTGCAATGTACATGCTATTTATATTATATCTACAACTGTATATAATCTGTATAATATATGTATATTGCTATGTATAACATGTATGTGTATGGCAGGCAGCTCAAAATCTTGTATAATGCGAGCAATTTCTGTGGCGCACTGAAACGAACTTCTGTGGCGCATCTTTTTCTGTGGCGCACCGAAGTACTGGTGCGCCACAGAAACCTTAATTCTGTGGCGCATGAGAAGGTGTGCCACAGAAACCTTATTTTTGTGGCGAAGTTTCTGTGGCGCACCATCCATGCACCACAGAATCTATTTTCAGTGCACCACTAATGAGCCTTTTCCTACTAGTGCGGTGGCGACACGTCGCCTGGCGATGAAGGCGGGGAGAGGCACGTGGGAAGCGGCGGCGACACGTGGAGCCACGGTGACATGTGGCATGGGGAAGCGACACGTGGCACGGCGATGACGACAGGCCAATAGAAAAGGGGGGCTGATCCAAACACATCACAGATAATATAATTCACATGATTCATACAAAGTTTGGAACAAATTTTCCTCAACAAAGTTTGTTACACTAAATTATTACACATCAATTATTCCCTTGTGTCCCTTGCTTACGATTGTGCCGTAACCATGGAGCATCCTCATCATTTAACCTAATGCTTGGGTCAATGTTCACTTTGAAGGGCGGAATTTCACCAAATTTATTATAATCTTCTGACATGTCTGTCTTGTCCTCCACTCCCACGATGTTTCTTTTCCCTGAAAGAAATATGTGGCGCTTTGGATCATCGCATGATGTACTCGTTTTCTTATCTTTCCTTTTCCTCGGTTTGCTACTCATGTCATTCACATAGAAAACCTGAGCGACATCTTTGGCCAGGACGAATGGTTCATTAAGGTAACCAAGATTATTGAAATCCACCATTGTCATTCTGTATTGCTCGTCCATCTTTACCCCACCTCCTGTTAGCTTGAACCAATTGCACCGGAACAAAGGGACCTTAGAGCATCTCCAACAGATGCTGCAAAAGCCGCACGTGGAAAAAGAACCGCCAGTTTGGCGCGTGCGGGCGCCAGCGCGAAGCTCCAGCGGACGCGGGAAAAAAGCGCGCGCGCTAAAAACTTTGCCGCGTGCGCGCGTTTGCGCCATTCCGTGCGGGAAAGTTGCCGCGTGCGCTGCCGCGTGATGTCTACGGGAGCTTCTATTCTTGTAGACAGTGTTGGGCCTCCAAGAGCAGAGGTTTGTAGAACAGCAGCAAGTTTCCCTTAAGTGGATCACCCAAGGTTTATCGAACTCAGGGAGGAAGAGGTCAAAGATATCCCTCTCAAGCAACCCTGCAACCACAAAGCAAGAAGTCTCTTGTGTCCCCAACACACCTAATAGGTGCACTAGTTCGGCGAAGAGATTGTGAAATACAGGTGGTATGAATAAATATGAGCAGTAGCAATGGCACCAGAAAAGTGCTTGCTGGCGTGTAGTTGATGGTGGTAATATAGCAGACAGTAGAAACGCAGTAAAACAGTAAACAAGCAGCGATAGCAGTATTTGCGAACAAGGCCTAGGGATCATACTTTCACTAGTGGACACTCTCAACATTGATCACATAACAGAATAGATAAATGCTAAACTCTACACCCTCTTGTTGGATGATGAACACCACTAACTGTGTAGGATTACACGAACCCTCAATGCCGGAGTTAACAAGCTCCACAATATTCGATGTTCATATTTAAATAACCTTAGAGTGCATGACAGATCAACATAACCAAACCAAGTACTAACATAGCATGCACACTGTCACCTTCACACTACGAAAGGAGGCATAGATCACATCAATACCATCATAGCAATAGTTAACTTCATAATCTACAAGAGATCACAATCATAGCCTACGCCAAGTACTAACACGATGCACACACTGTCACCATTACACCGTGCAGGAGGAATAAACTACTTTAATAACATCACTAGAGTAGCACATAGATAAATTGTGATACAAAACACATTGCAATCATAAAGAGATATAAATAAGCACTTCACTATGCCATTCATAACAGTGAATAAGTATTCTGTGAAATATAGCCTAAGAGACCCACACGGTGCACACACTGTCACCTTTACACACGTGGGACAAGGAGTCTCCGGAGATCACATAAGTAAAATCCACTTGACTAGCATAATGACATCTAGATTACAAGCATCATCATATGAATCTCAATCATGTAAGGCAGCTCATGAGATTATTGTATTGAAGTACATAGGAGAGAGATTAACCACATAGCTACCGGTACAGCCCCGAGCCTCGATGGAGAACTACACCCTCCTCATGGGAGACAGCAGCGGTGATGAACATGGCGGTGGTGTTGATGGAGAAGCCTTCCGGGGGCACTTCCCCGTCCCGGCGTCACGCCGGAACAGAGAGTCCTGTCCCCCAGATCTTGGCTTCGCGATGGCGGCGGCTCTGGAAGGTTTCTCGTACCGTGGGTTTTCCCGTCTCGATGTTTTAGGTCAGGGACCTTTATATAGGCGAAGAGGCGGAGTCGGAGGGGTGACGAGGCGGTGAGATGGTAAGGCGGCGCGGCCAGGGCCTGGGCCGCGCCGGCCTACCTCCTGGGCCCCCTGTGGGTCCACTCTGGCGACTCTCGGGTGTTCTGGATGCTTCCGGGGATTCTAAGATGCTGGGCGTTGATTACGTCCGATTCCGAGAATATTTCCTTACTAGGATTTCTGAAACCAAAAACAGTAGAAAACAGCAACTGGCCCTTCGGCATCTCGTCAATAGGTTAGTTCCAGAAAATGCATAAATATGACATAAAGTATGCATAAAACATGTAGATATCATCAATAATGTGGCATGGAACATAAGAAATTATCGATACGTCGGAGACGTATCAGCATCCCCAAGCTTAGTTTCTGCTCGTCCCGAGCAGGTAAACGATAACAAAGATAATTTCTGGGGTGACATGCCATCATAAGCTTGATCATACTATTGTAAACACATGTAATGAATGCAACGATCAAAAAAATGATAATTGACATGAGTAAACAAATGAATCATATAGCAAAGACTTTTCATGAATAGTACTTTCAAGACAAGCATCAATAAGTCTTGCATAAGAGTTAACTCATAAAGCAATAATTTCATAGTAGAGGTATTGAAGCAACACAAAGGAAGATTAAGTTTCAGCGGTTGCTTTCAACTTGTAACATGTATATCTCATGGATAGTTGTCAACATAGAGTAATATAACAAGTGCAATATGCAAGTATGTAGGAATCAATGCACAGTTCACACAAGTGTTTGCTTCTTGAGATGGAGAGAGATAGGTGAACTGACTCAACAATAAAAGTAAAAGAAAGGTCCTTCAAAGAGGAAAGCATCGATTGCTATATTTGTGCTAGAGCTTTGATTTTGAAAACAAGAAACAATTTTGTCAACGGTAGTAATAAAGCATATGTGTCATGTAAATTATATCTTACAAGTTGCAAGCCTCATGCATAGTATACTAATAGTGCCCGCACCTTGTCCTAATTAGCTCGGATTACCTGTATTATCATCGCAATGCACATGTTTTAACCAAGTGTCACAAAGGGGTACCTCTATGCCGCCTGTACAAAGGTCTAAGGAGAAAGCTCGCATTGGATTTCTCGCTATTGATTATTCTCAACTTAGACATCCATACCGGGACAACATAGACAACAGATAATGGACTCCTCTTATATGCATAAGCATGTAGCAACAATTAATTTTCTCATATGAGATTGAGGATATTTGTCCAAAACTGAAACTTCCACCATGATTCATGGCTTTAGTTAGCGGCCCAATGTTCTTCTCTAACAATATGCATGCTCTAACCATTAAATAAGTGGTAAATCTCCCTTACTTCAGACAAGACGGACATGCATAGCAACTCACATGATATTCAACAAAGAGTAGTTGATGGCATCCCCGGGAACATGGTTATCGCACAACAAGCAACTTAATAAGAGATAAAGTGCATAAGTACATATTCAATACCACAATAGTTTTTTGGCTATTTGTCCCATGAGCTATATATTGCAAAGACAAAGAATGGAAATTTAAAGGTAGCACTCAAGCAATTTACTTTGGAATGGCGGAGAAATACCATGTAGTAGGTAGGTATGGTGGACACAAATGGCATAGTGTTTGGCTCAAGGATTTGGATGCACGAGAAGTATTCCCTCTCGATACAAGGCTTAGGCTAGCAAGGTTATTTGAAACAAACACAAGTATGAAGCGGTGCAGCAAAACTCACATAAAAGACATATTGTAAACATTATAAGACTCTACACCGTCTTCCTTGTTGTTCAACCCAATACTAGAAATTATCTAGACTTTAGAGAGACCAATTATGCAAACCAAATTTTAGCATGCTCTATGTATTTCTTCATTAATGGGTGCAAAGTATATGATGCAAGAGCTTAAACATGAGCACAACAATTGCCAAGTATCACATTATCCAAGACATTCTACCAATTACTACATGTAGCATTTTCCGTTTCCAACCATGTAACAATTAACGAAGCAGTTTCAACCTTCGCCATGAACATTAAAAGCTAAGAACACATGTGTTCATATGAACCAGCGGAGCGTGTCTCTCTCCCACACAAGCATTTATTCAAACAAAAACAAAAACAAAAACATACAGACGCTCCAAGTAAAGTACATAAGATGTGACGGAATAAAAATATAGTTTCAAGAGAAGGAACCTGATAATTTGTCGATGAAGAAGGGGATGCCTTGGGCATCCCCAAGGTTAGATGCTTGAGTCTTCTTGAAATATGCAGGGGTGAACCACCGGGGCATCCCCAAGCTTAGAGCTTTCACTCTCCTTGATCATAGTATATCATCCTCCTCTCTTGACCCTTGAAAACTTCCTTCACACCAAACTCGAAACAAACTCATTAGAGGGTTAGTGCATAATCAAAAACTCACATGTTCAGAGGTGACACAATCATTCTTAACACTTCTGGACATTGCCCAAAGCTACTGGAAGTTAATGGAACAAAGAACTCCATCCAACATAGCAAAAGAGGCAATGCGAAATAAAAGGCAGAATCTGTCGAAACAGAACAGTCCGTAAAGACGAATTTCTAAGAGGCACCAGACTTGCTCAAATGAAAATGCTCAAATTGAATGAAAGTTGCGTACATATCTGAGGATCACTCACGTAAAGTGGCATAATTTTCTGAGTTACCTACAGAGAATTTGGCCCAGATTCGTGACAGCAAAGAAATCTGTTTCTGCGCAGTAATCCAAATCTAGTATCAACCTTGCTATCAAAGACTTTACTTGGCACAACAATGCAATAAAATAAGATAAGGAGAGGTTGCTACAGTAGTAAAAACTTCCAAGACACAAATATAAAACAAAATTACTGTAGCAAAATAAACACATGGGTTATCTCCCAAGAAGTTCTTTCTTTATAGCCATTAAGATGGGCTCAGCAGTTTTAATGATGCACTCGCAAGAAATAGTGTTTGAAGCAAAAGAGAGCATCAAGAGGCAAATTCAAAACACATTTAAGTCTAACATGCTTCCTATGCATAGGAATCTTGTACACAAATAAATTCATGAAGAGCAAAGTGACAAGCATACGAAGATAAAACAAGTATAGCTTCAAAAATTTCAGCACATAGAGAGGTGTTTTAGTAACATGAAAATTTCTACAACCATATTTTCCTCTCTCATAATAACTTTCAGTAGCAACATGAGCAAACTCAACAATATAACTATCACATAAAGCATTCTTATCATGAGTCTCATGCATAAAATTATTACTCTCCACATAAGCATAATCAATTTTATTAGTAATAGTGGGAGCGAATTCAACAAAGTAGCTATCATTATTATTCTCATCATCAAATATAGGAGGCATATTGTAATCATAATCAAATTTATCCTCCATAACAGGTGGTACCAAAAGGCTACTATCATTATAATCATCATAAATAGGAGGCAAAGTATCATCAAAGTAAATTTTCTCCTCCATGCTTGGTGGACTAAAAAGATCATGCTCATCAAAACCAGCTTCCCCAAGCTTAGAATTTTCCATAGCATTAGCAACAATAGTGTTCAAAGCATTCATATTAATAACATTCCCATTAGCATGCATATAAAGTTCCATGGGTTTTTAAATTTTCTCTTCAAACACATCATGTCCTAATTCAAGATAAAGTTCATAAAGATCTCTCATATTTTTGTTGTTTTCCATTATGCCTACTAGTGTAAACAAGAAACAAAAAGATGCAATTGCAGGATCTAAAGGAAATAGCTTCGAGCACAAACACAATGGCGCCAGAAAAGTACTGTTACCTAGAACCGGAGTATGAGTGCCTTTTACCTTTCCTCCCCGGCAGCGGCGCCAGAAAAGTGCTTGATGTCTACGGGAGCTTCTATTCTTGTAGACAGTGTTGGGCCTCCAAGAGCAGAGGTTTGTAGAACAGCAGCAAGTTTCCCTTAAGTGGATCACCCAAGGTTTATCGAACTCAGGGAGGAAGAGGTCAAAGATATCCCTCTCATGCAACCCTGCAACCACAAAGCAAGAAGTCTCTTGTGTCCCCAACACACCTAATAGGTGCACTAGTTCGGCGAAGAGATTGTGAAATACAGGTGGTATGAATAAATATGAGCAGTAGCAATGGCACCAGAAAAGTGCTTGCTGGCGTGTAGTTGATGGTGGTAATATAGCAGACAGTAGAAACGCAGTAAAACAGTAAACAAGCAGCGATAGCAGTATTTGCGAACAAGGCCTAGGGATCATACTTTCACTAGTGGACACTCTCAACATTGATCACATAACAGAATAGATAAATGCTAAACTCTACACCCTCTTGTTGGATGATGAACACCACTAACTGTGTAGGATTACACGAACCCTCAATGCCGGAGTTAACAAGCTCCACAATATTCGATGTTCATATTTAAATAACCTTAGAGTGCATGACAGATCAACACAACCAAACCAAGTACTAACATAGCATGCACACTGTCACCTTCACACTACGAAAGGAGGCATAGATCACATCAATACCATCATAGCAATAGTTAACTTCATAATTTACAAGAGATCATAATCATAGCCTACGCCAAGTACTAACACGATGCACACACTGTCACCATTACACCGTGCAGGAGGAATAAACTACTTTAATAACATCACTAGAGTAGCACATAGATAAATTGTGATACAAAACACATTGCAATCATAAAGAGATATAAATAAGCACTTCACTATGCCATTCATAACAGTGAATAAGTATTCTGTGAAATATAGCCTAAGAGACCCACACGGTGCACACACTGTCACCTTTACACACGTGGGACAAGGAGTCTCCGGAGATCACATAAGTAAAATCCACTTGACTAGCATAATGACATCTAGATTACAAGCATCATCATATGAATCTCAATCATGTAAGGCAGCTCATGAGATTATTGTATTGAAGTACATAGGAGAGAGATTAACCACATAGCTACCGGTACAGCCCCGAGCCTCGATGGAGAACTACTCCCTCCTCATGGGAGACAGCAGCGGTGATGAAGATGGCGGTGGTGTTGATGGAGAAGCCTTCCGGGGGCACTTTCCCGTCCCGGCGGCGCGCCGGAACAGAGAGTCCTGTCCCCCAGATCTTGGCTTCGCGATGGTGGCGGCTCTGGAAGGTTTCTCGTACCGTGGCTTTTCCCGTCTCGATGTTTTAGGTCAGGGACCTTTATATAGGCGAAGAGGCGGAGTCGGAGGGGCGACGAGGCGGTGAGATGGTAAGGCGGCACGGCCAGGGCCTGGGCCGCGCCAGCCTACCTCCTGGGCCCCCTGTGGGTCCACTCTGGCGACTCTCGGGTGTTCTGGATGCTTCCGGGGATTCTAAGATGCTGGGCGTTGATTTCGTCCGATTCCGAGAATATTTCCTTACTAGGATTTCTGAAACCAAAAACAGCAGAAAACAGCAACTGGCCCTTCGGCATCTCGTCAATAGGTTAGTTCCAGAAAATGCATAAATATGACATAAAGTATGCATAAAACATGTAGATATCATCAATAATGTGGCATGGAACATAAGAAATTATCGATACATCGGAGACGTATCACCGCGCGCTCTATAAACGCGACACGGGCGAACGCGCCAACCGCCTGAAAGTTCCACGCGTCGCTCCGCCTCTCTCTCTCTCCCCACCGACGCTCCGCCTCTCTCTCTCTCTCTCTCTCTCTCTCTCTCTCCCTCCCGCCGACGCTCCGCCTCCGCGGATTCCGCGGCGAGGAAGGCGGCGAGGGCCAAGAAGGCAGCGAGGAAGGAGGAGGAGAAGAAAAACGTCGCAGGGCCGTCCACCATCGTCCTCTCCTCCTCCTCCACCTCCTCCTCCTCCTTCGAGTGGACTTCGACGCCGGTGTCGGAGACGACTCCGAGCAGCCACTCCTCGGACTTCGACTAGGACTCGGAGTAGACTTCGAGTGTAGTTTAAATAAAATGTCGCTAATGTCAAACATTTAATATATTTCGTAATTTTTTGTGTTTTATTTCTTCTGTTTGATTTATATTTCGAACAAAAATGATCCAACTAGCCGTTCGCGCCGCGCTGCGCGCTGCATAATGGCGTGCCCGGCGGAGGAGCACTTTTCCCGCCTGACCACGCGCGGCAAAATGGCGCTTCCGGCGGGGCAACTTTCACGCGAACGCGCGGTATCTGTTTACAGCGCGGTGCAAACTACATATAGCGCGCCGATTTTTGGAGCGTCTGTTGGAGATGCTCTTAAAGGAGGGTCCATAGTCAAGTTCTCATATCTCCTCTATGTTACCATAATATGTGACATTTTGCTATTCTCATTTGCTGCATCAAAGCGGACACCACTGTTTTGGTTGGTGCTCTTTTTATCTTGGACGATCGTGTAAAATGTATTCCCATTTATCTCGTACCCTTGGAAAGTCGATATAGTCGAAGATGGTGACTTGACCAACATGTACAGCTGATCTCCAACATCATTGTCATTCATTAAATTATTTCACAACCAACCTCCGAAAGTCTCCATGTGGGCCTTTGTAATCCAGGATTCAGGCTTCCCCGGGTTGTTCGGGCGTAAAATATTCTTGTGTTCCTCGAAGTACGGAGCCACCAAGCTGGAATTTTGTAGAACTGTGTGGTGTGCTTCAGTCATAGAATGGCCGTCCATACATATCGTTGATTTCCTTTCGATCGTGCCTTTTCCACTTAGTCTCCCCTCGTGTCGCGATTGAGGAAGACCAATCGGCTTAAGGTCAGGAACATAGTCAACACAGAACTCAATTACCTCCTCATTTCCATACCCTTGGCGATGCTTCCTTGTAGCCTAGCACGGTTACATAAATATTTCTTTAATACTCCAATGAACCTCTCAAAGGGGAACATATTTTGTAGAAATACAGGACCGAGAATGGAAATCTCTTCGACTAGGTGTACCAGGAGGTGCGTCATAATATTAAAGAAGGATGGTGGGAACACCGACTCGAAACTAACAAGACATTGGACCACATCGTTCTGTAACCGTGGTAAATCTTCTGGATTGATTACCTTCTGAGAGATTGCATTGAGGAATGCACATAACTTCACAATGGCTACTCGAACATTTTTCGGTAGGAGGCCCCTCAAAGCAATCGGAAGCAATTGCGTCATAATCACGTGGCAGTCGTGAGACTTTAGATTTTGGAACTTTTCTCCGCCATATTTATTATTCCCTTTATATTCGACGAGAAGCCATACGAGACCTTCATACTGCTGGCATTCAAAAAAGATGACCTTCTCTTCTTTGGTAAGAGCGTAGCTGACACGGCCTTGAAACCGTTCCGGATGCCAGTCTTCTGGGTCTTTCAAATGTTGCTGGTCCTGCCATGCTTCCTTTGTATCATTTGTCTTCCCATAAACGCCCAAGAAGCTTAGCAGGTTCACGCAAATATTCTTCATAACATGCATCATGTCGATTGCAGAGCGGACATCTAGGACTTTCCAATATTGTAGCTCCCAAAATATAGATTTCTTCTTCCACATGGGTGCGTGCCCGCCAACTCCCTGCGGAACTGATTGTCCGCCAGGACCCTTTCCAAAGATGACTTTCAAATCCTTGACCATATCAAATACATCAACACCAGTATGTTCCGCAGGCTTTGGCCGGTGATCTGCCTTGCCGTTGAAATGATTGCCTTTCTTTCTTAAGTTATGATATCGGGGAAGAAATCGACGATGCCCCAGGTACACGTTCTTCTTACAATTACCCAAATATACACTTTCAGTCTCATGTAAGCAGTGCGTGCATGCATTGTATCCCTTATTTGTCTGTCCCGAAAGGTTACTAAGAGCAGGCCAATCATTGATGGTTACGAAAAGCAACGCTTGTAGGTCAAATTCCTCTTCTTTGTGCTCATCCCACACACGTACACCGGGTCTGCCCCACAATTGTAAAAGTTCATCAACTAATGGCCTTAGGTACACATCAATGTTGTTGCCGGGTTGGTTCGGACCTTGGATGAGCACTGGCATCATAATGAACTTCCGCTTCATGCACAACCAAGGAGGAAGGTTGTAGATGCATAGAGTCATGGGCCAGGTGCTATGGCTGGAGCTCTGCTCGCCAAACGGAATCATGACATATGTACTTAGACCAAATCTTATATTCCTTGCGTCACCTGCAAAATCTTAGAACTCTCTGTCGATCTTTCTCCATTGCGTTCCATCAGTGGGGTGTCTCAACTCCCCGTCCGACTTACAGTCCTCTTTGTGCCATCGTAACAACTTGGCATGCTCTTTGTTCCTGAACAGACGTTTCAACCGTGGTATTATAGGAGCATACCACATCACCTTGGCGGGAACCCTCTTCCTGGGTTTCTCGCCCTCAACATCGTCACCAGGGTCATCTCCTCTGATCTTATAACGCAATGAAGTGCATACCAGGCATTCATTCAAATTCTCGTATTCACCGTGGTACAGGATGCAGTTGTTAATGCATGCATGTATCTTCTAAACCTCTAAACCTAGAGGGAAGACAACCTTCTTTGCTTCGTACGTACTGGCGGGCAACTCGTTATTCTTTCGAAGCATATTCTTCATCATTTTCAGCAACTTTTCAAATCCTGAGTCAGGTAGACCTTCCTCCACCTTCCATTTCAGCAAATCCAGTGTGCAACCCAGCTTTTTCGGACCATTATCGCATCCTGGGTACAACGACTTTTTGTGATCCTCTAACATGCGATCCAAATTCTCCCTCTCCTTTTTAGTTTCGCAGCCTCTCCGTGCATCAGCAATGGTCCGACCAAGATCATCAGTGGGCTCATCATGTGCCTCTTCTTCACCTTCCCCTTCACCTTCCCCTTCTGCTTCCCCTCCTTCAGCATCCTCCATGAAAGTATCACCAAAATGATCTGGATAGTTGTCATCGATATTATCCCCTTCTTCATCTTCTTCCATTCTAACCCCTGTTTCTCCATGGTTGGTCCAATAATTATAGCTTGGCATGAAACCGTGCCGAAGCAGGTGCACGTGAACGGTTCTTGAGGAGGAGTAACCCTTCTTATTCTTACAGTCAGCACATGGGCATATAACAACCCCCCCCCCCCCCCACTGTGAGGAAATCATTCAAACACGTAATGAACTCGCCCGAGAGTCAGTTACCGTACATCCATTGCCGATTCATCTGCATTATTATTATATAAAATATATAATTAACCATCATGCGTTTGTTAAACTAATTAACTAGCCAGAAATAATAGAAATTAAACTATGAACTACACACATGCATATTTTATCGATGACACATGAAAGGTTCAAGTTGCTAACCGCGATCGAGGAGGAAAAAAATGAGAAAGCTTAAGTGTGGCTCGGACACTTCATATCATGTTTGTTTCATGCTCTCGGGCATTTCATCGAACACCTTGTGTGCATAAGAGGATCAAAGCCAAACACAGCACCCCTTGTGAATAGAAGGTGAACACCAAGTGGCTAAGTGAAGTGTGCTGCAGTTTATTTATAGGGGTGGGCCTTTAGTCGCGGTTGGCCAGGTCCTCGGGCCAGGTCGGAGGACCTTTAGTCGCGGTTGGCCTGGCCAACCGCAACTAAAGGCCCGCCCGTCCACCAGCTATCGACCGAGCCCGCTGGGCCCAGACCTTCAGTCGCGGTTCGCCTGCAGAACCGCGACTAAAGACCCCATTAGTCGCGGTTCAAATATTTTGGAGACTAATAGGGTGGTATGGAAGTCCCTTTTTCTACTAGTGGCTAGAGATCGATTGTGTCCCAGCACTCCAGCAGGGCACTGGTGGACTTCGGTTGCGGCAACCTCAGAGCAAAGAGACGACCTGGTGTGCTGAGGCTGATGTCTACGCATGCTTCTATTCCTGTAGACAGTGTTGGGCCTCCAAGAGCAGAGGTTTGTAGAACAGCAGCAAGTTTCCCTTAAGTGAATCACCCAAGGTTTATCGAACTCTGGGAGGTAGAGGTCAAAGATATCCCTCTCAAGCAACCCTGCAATTAAGATACAAGAAGTCTCTTGTGTCCCCAACACACCTGATACACTTGTCAGATGTATAGGTGCACTAGTTCGGCGAAGAGATAGTGAAATATAAGTAATATGGATGATTGTAAGTAGTAATTGCAATCTGAAATAAAAATGGCAGCAAGCAAACATGTAGCAGAACTTGTTGGAAACGGTGTTTCAATGCTTAGAAATAAGGCCTAGGGATCATACTTTCACTAGTGGACACTCTCAACAATGATCACATAATTGAATAAAGCTACTCTTAAACACTCTCTTGTTGGATAACAAACACCATTCATTGTGTAGGGCTACAAAAGCACACCTCAAGCTGGAGTAAACAAGCTCCACAACGTCCGGAGTTCATATTAAAGTGACCTCTAGAGTGCGTAATAGACCGTTGCAATTTAGACCGAGTACTAACATAGCATACACACTGTCACCAATAGCTATGAAAGGGGGAATAGATCACATCAATACTATCATAGTAATAGTTAACTTCATAATCTACAAGAGATTACAATCATAACCTACGCCAAGTACTACATGATGCACACACTGTCAACTTAACATCATGGAGGAGGAATAGACTACTTTAATAACATCACTAGAGTAGCACATAGATTAATAGTGATACAAAGCTCATGATCACATAAAGATCACACCATGGGAGAGAGAGATGAACCACATAGCTACCGGTAGAGCCCTCAGCCTCGGGGGAGAACTACTCCCTCCTCATCATGGGAGACATCAATGGCGATGAAGATGGTGGTGGTGTCGATGGAGATGACTCCGGGGGCAATTCCCCGTCCCGGCGGCATGCCGGAACAGAGACTTCTGTCCCCCGAAACTTGTCTTCGCGATGGCGGCGGCTACGGAACTCTTCGTGGAATATCGTCGATTGTCCTAGGGTTTTCGGAGACGGAAGAATATATAGGCGAAGGGGAAGAGTCGGAGGAGCCAGGGGGTGGCCTCCCTACTTGGTGGCGCGGCCAGGGAGGGGCCCGTGCCCAGGTATGGTGTGGGGCCCCCTTGGCCCCCCCTCCGGCACTTCTCTGGCTCTCTGGATAGGTCTCGGTAAAATAGAAGGTTTGGCTTTTGTTTCGTCCAATTCCGAGAATATTTCCTGTGTAGGATTTCTAAAACCAAAAACAGCAGAAAACAGGAACTTGCGCTTCGGCATCTTGTTAATAGGTTAGTACTGGAAAATGCATCAAAATGATATAAAGTGTATATAAAACATGTGAGTATTGTCATAAAACTAGCATGGAACATAAGAAATTATAGATACGTTTGAGACGTATCAAGCATCCCCAAGCTTAGTTCCTACTCGCCCTCGAGTAGGTAAACGATAACAAGGATAATTTCTGAAGTGACATGCTACCAACATGATCTTGATCAATACTATTGTAAAGCATATGAGATGAATGAAGTGATTCAAAGCAATGGTAAAGACAATGACTAAACAATTGAATCATATAGCAAAGACTTTTCATGGCTAGTACTTTCAAGACAAGTATCAACAAGTCTTGCATAAGAGTTAACTCATAAAGCAATAGATTCTTAATAGAAGGTTTTGAAACAACACAAAGGAAGATTTAAGTTTCAGCAATTGCTTTCAACTTTCAACATGTATATCTCATGGATAATTGTCAACACAAAGTAATATGATGAGTGCAAATAAGCAAGTATGTAAGAATAAATGCACACAGTTGACACAAGTGTTTGCTTTTAAGATAGAAAGAAGTAGGTAAACTGACTCAACATAAAGTAAAAGAAAGGCCCTTCGCAGAGGGAAGCAGAGATTACTCATGTGCTAGAGCTTTTTATTTCGAAAACATGGAAACAATTTTGTCAACGGTAGTAATAATTCATATGTGTTATGCATAAAACTCCCTATAAGTTGCAAGCCTCATGCATCGAATACTAATAGTGCCCGCTCCTTGTCCTAATTAGCTCGGATTTCCATGGATTATCATTGCATTACATATGTTTCAACCAAGTGTCACAAAGGGGTACCTCTATGCCACCTGTACAAAGGTCCAAGGAGATAGATCGCATTTGATCTCTCAATTTTGATAGATCTCAACTTGAGGACATCCATACCGGGACAACATAGAAAACAGATAATGGACTCCTCTTTTATGCTTTAAGCATTCAACAACAGATAATATTCTCATAAGAGATTTGACGATTAATGTCCAAGCTGAAACTTCCACCATGATACATGGCTTTTGTTAGTGGCCCAATGTTCTTCTCTAACAATATGCATACTCAAACCATTCAACTCATGGCAAATCTCCCATACTTCAGACAAGACGAACATGCATAGCAACTCACATGATATTCAACAAAGGTGTGACAGGTTGATGGCGTCCCCAAAAAACATGGTTACCTCTCAACAAGCAACTTATAAGAAATTAGATACATAAGCGGCATATTCTTTACTACAATAGTTTTTAGGCTAATTTTCCATGAGCTATGTATTGCAAAGGCAGGGAATGAAATTTTTAAAGGTAGCATGCAAGCAATTTACTTTGGAATGGCAGCAAAATACCACATAGTAGGTAGTTATGGTGGACACAAATGGCATAAGTTTTGGCTCAAGGTTTTGGATGCACGAGAAGCATTCCCTCTCAGTACAAGGCTTTGGCTAGCAAGGTTGTTTGAAGCAAACGCAAGTATGAACCGGTACAACAAAACTTACATAAGAACATATTGCAAGCATTATAAGACTCTACACTGTCTTCCTTGTTGTTCAAACACTTTTACCAAAAAATATCTAGACTTTAGAGAGATCAATCATGCAAACCAAATTTTAACAAGCTCTACAGTAATTCTCCACTAATAGGTTCAAACTACATTATGCAAGAGCTTAAACATGATCTATTTGAGAGCTCAAAACAATTGCCAAGTATCAAATTATTCGAGACCATATACCAATTACCACATGAAGCATTTTCTATTTCCAACCAAATAGCAATGAATGAAGCGGCTTTTAACCTTTACCATGAACATTAAAAGTAAAACTAAGAACACTAGTGTTCAATATGAAAAAGCGGAGCGTATCTCTCTCCCACACAAGCATGATAGGATCCGATTTATTCAGAGAACTAAGATGACAAAACGAAAATAAAAGCACACAGACGCTCCAAGTAAAGCACATAAGATGTGACGGAATAAAAATATAGTTTCACCAGAGGTGACCTGATAAGTTGTTGATGAAGAAGGGGATGCCTTGGGCATCCCCAAGCTTAGATGCTTGAGTCTTTTTGAAATATGCAGGGATGAACCACGGGGGCATCCCCAAGCTTAGACTTTTCACTCTTCTTGATCACATTATATCATCCTCCTCTCTTGACTCTTGAAAACTTCCTTCACACCAAACTCAAAACAATCTCATTAGAGGGTTAGTGCATAATCAAAAATTCACATGTTCAGCAAGGACACAATCATTCTCAACACTTCTGGACATTACCCAAGGTTACTGAAATTTAATGGAGCAAAGAAATCCACTCAAACACAGTAAAAGAGGCAATGCGAAATAAAAGGCAGAACCTGTCAAAACAGAACAGTCCGTAAAGACGAATTTTTTCGAGGCACTTAACTTGCTCAGATGAAAAAGCTCAAATTTAATGAAAGTTGCGTACATATTTTAGGATCACTCATGAATTTTTGCAGATTTTTTAGACTCTCCTACAGAGAGATCAACTCAAATTCGTGACAGCCAAAAATCTATTTCTGCGCAGAAATCCAAATCTAGTATCAACCATCTATCAAATACTTTACTTGGCACAACAATGCAATAAACATGATAAGTAGAGGTTGCTACAGCAGTAACAACTTCCAAGACACAACAAAATAGTAGCAAAATAAAAACATGGGTTATCTCCCAAGAAGTGCTTTCTTTATAGCCATTAAGATGGGCTCGGTAATTTTAATGATGCTCTCTCAAGAAATAAGAGTTGAAGCAAAAGAGACCATCAAAAGAAAATAAGAAACACTTTTAAGTCTAACCCACTTCCTATGAAAAGGAATCTTGTAAATAAACAAGTCATGTAAGCATAATGCAACAAGCATAGAAACGCAACACAAGCGCAACTTCAAGATTCTCAACATAAAGAGGGGAAAATTAATATTATTAAGATGCATATAACCATGTTTCCCTCTCTCATAATAACTTTCAGTAGAATCATTGATGAAATCCACAATATAACCATCACTTAAAACATTCTTATCATGGTTCATATGCATAAAAGTATCATTAATTTTGGCATAAGAAGAACTCTTCTTATTAATAGTAATTGGAGCAGGATCATTATCAAGAATTTGAACATGGTAAACAAGTTGCATACTAAGGGAATTGTTTTTGGCAATCCCATCATAACTATGACAAGTTTCATAAGGATAATTATAACCTATGTCATAGCATTCTTTATAATAATTGTCAAAGATTGGAGGCATAGTGTCATCATAAGAAATAGAATAGTTATCTTCCACAGTGTGTTCATCTGTAATCATACCATCATTGTTACTAGAAGGAGATGTATCAAACATATAATCATCAGTAGCAAAAGGATTTTCAAACACCTCATCCCCAAGCTTAGAGTTTCTATATCATTATGGGAAGAAGTATGGATAGTACTAATACTATGGCAATTATTAACATCATCATTTTCAGAATTAGTTTCCCAGAGATTTTCAATATCAAAAGTAGTGTGCTCTTCTAAATCATGATCACTAATGTAGGTAAAGGGCATAGGAAGATCATTGTACTCAGATTCATTATCATAATAATCATTAGGAGCAACATACTTATGGTTACCTATCGTTATCTCATGCACGCGGGGATATGCCGTTACCTCTTTCTTTTTATTCCCCCTCTTCTTCTTCTTCTTCTTCTTCTTCTTCTTCTTCGTTTCCTTCTTCTTATTTTCCTTCTCCTCGTTCCCTTCTTTAGGAGGAAGAGGCTTGAAGGGAGGCTTCTCCACATAACCTGATTTATTTCCAGAAACAATAGAAGAAACTTGGGAGGATTCCTCCTTTTCATTAATAAGTTCAAAACACACAGCGGTCCTATCATATTTTGGCAAAGTGTCAACTTCTAAAATATTTTGTATGTAAGTATTTGTATGGCAATTATCAATTCAATAAGAAAGACACCCATGCAGGACACTATTAATATCAAGAGCACTCATATCCACCAAAGAAGCTTTTCTCGATAACTCTTCACACTCCAAAAATAATGTAAGTTCATCATGCTGATTAGGAATGATTTCATCATCACAATACAAATTTGCAGCACTCATGGGGTTCGAATTATCATTGGAGGAGCATTGAAAATTAAAATGACCCACTCTATGGCAAAGTTCACAAATAAAAGGATAGAGGGCACAAACTTTTTCACCAAGATCATCTAGAGCCCTAGACCACTTTCTAGTTTTTCCATTCCTGTGATGGATACAATATTCTTCTTCAATTTTAATCTTTTCACAAGGTCTATGAACTCCACAAAAATTAACATGCTTATTGGAAATAGCATTTTCAGAAGTTTGAGCATGTTCATTGTAATCATTAATAACAGTTTCATCCTTCATGCTGATGTCTTTAAAAGGTTCATGATACATGTACCAATTTTCTTTAGGAACATTAATATGAGAAGCAAAGGCTCTATAGCAATCGACCATAATTTGAGGATCAAGACCATATTTAGCACTAAGCTCTTGAAAATCAGCGGTTTGAGCGAAAGACCTAATGCATTCATATTCATAGTTTATACCTGATTCTTTACCTTTGTCGTTCTCCCAATCTTCAGTATTCTCCTGAATCCGATCAAGAAGGTCCCATTTAAACTCTTCTTTGTTGCGCGTGAATGATCCAGAACAAGTAGTATCCAGCAAGGTTTTATCTTGAAAAGAAAGTCTTGCATAGAAATTATCAATGATGATATACAAGGAAGCTCATGATTGGAGCATTTGAGCATTAAAGACTTCAATCTTCCCCATGCTTGGGCAATACTCTCTCCATCATGAGGCCAGAAATTATATATGCGGTTTCGGTCTTTGTGAATTTCACTTGGAGGATAGAATTTAGAATAAAATAGAGGCATAATATCCTTCCAATCAAGAGAATGCCTATTCTTCAGCAATTTATACCAATGCGCCTCTTTACCAGACAGGGACATAGAGAATAGTTTCTTCCTAACTTCATCCATAGAAATACCTGCACACTTGAATAATGTAACATCCCGGTTTTAATAAAACCTAGTTAGGGTTGTTTGTGCATCATGAGCATCATGATTTCCTAAGAAAAATGCATAATGAAAATATGTTGAAAACCCTAATGTTGGTTTGAATATCTGTGTGATTTCAAATGCTCAAAATGATTCAAAAGTTTCAAACTAAAATACATTGCACTTGTGCTTTGTAAAGATGTCCTTTTTTTACTTTGAAAGTTTCAGAAAAGTTTGAATCTCCAAATGATTTTGAAACAACAAAGTATTTTGAATACAAATGAGAGTATATAAGTTTGGAAAAAAGAAGAAGAAGAAGAAGAAAATCCATTCCCTGGTTTTGGGCGCAGCCCAACTCCTTTATCCCTCTGTTTTCCTCACGCAGCCTAGAAGGTCGGCCCAACCAGCGACCCAAAATCAGCCCACGTACCTCTCTACTCATCTTCAACCTCACGATGGAAGAAGGAGCTCGCTGTCGAGCTCCCGTCGCTCGCCTGCGCCACGATTCGCGCCACCGCCCGACGACGCCTACAAGAACCCTTACGCCGCCGCCGAAGCCAACCCTAGCCCCGCCACTTCTTCTCCCTCCTCCGTTTTCTCTCACGCGCGCAACAGGCCGAAACCCTGGTCGGCAGTAGCCGCGCTCCCTCGCCGTTCCTCGCCTCCCTCTGCTCCGGCGAGTAGCCTGGGAGATCCGCCTCGCCGCCAGGACCCTCCTCGTCGAAGGAATCGACGCGGGGTGCCGTGAATCGCCGCCGCCACCCCGTTCTTCTCCGCGTCCGGCCGCCGGCAACTGGCCCGATGCCGGCGCTACCGGCCTCCCCTCCCTTCGCCGTCGCCTCCATACGCTCCGTGGTGAGCACATGGTAAAACCTGTCGGAGACCCCGGGGGTCGTAGGCTAGACAAACCCAGATCTGCATCTGGCATAAGCCTAACCTAGATCTCTAGGGCCTACAGGGTGAGAATCGGTAACACAACAGTGACTCTACGACTCAAGAAGTAATACAAGCTCATAACTGAGCAAAGAACCAAAGTATTACAAGCAGAGGTCACTGACCTGACATTTCATCAATCAACGGAAGCGGAGTTATGCTATTCTAAATAGCAAGATAGCAAAAGGCCTAAGAGGCCAGGAGCATAACGGTGACGTCCCAGCCCATAGATTCCAGGCTGCCACCTGGGAATCCCAAGCTACTCGTCGATGTCGACCTAGAAACCTTCATCTGTTGGAGAGTCTTCGTCTGAAACAAAGCATGCAAAGCTGAGTACAGGGACTCAGCAAGACTTAGTACAACCTGTTAGCAAAGCTGGTATGCGAGGCTTTATGTGGAGCTTATTTTGCGGAAAGCCAGTTTTCCTTTGTAATCAAGAGGGAGCAGAAGCTCGTCTATTCAGATCATTTTAAAAAGGGATAAGAGAGCGATATCTCTAGCTCTACTGATCATCATATTGAATCCACCAAATCTTCATCATTAGCTGAACCTATCAACTAGGAGCACCCCCTCGATACCCTGAGGAGGGATCCTTATCACACATTGATTTCAAGTTTTACGATTAGATTAAAGTTGTCTATGATCAACACGTCCTTCCCCAAGTCGTCCGTAACCGTGGACACGGCTTTTCGAAAAGATTTACCCTGCAGGGGTGTACAACTTTACCCACACGCGCCGACCGACTCTTAGCGCCGTACGTTACACACTTCCTTGGTGTGCCGGCAGAGGGTGGTCGACCAAAACCTTTCCCTTGCTTCGCCTATTCCATGAGTCAATCTAACTGGGGAACTCCGTCATCGTAGGTAGCCATTCTCCGAGGCGGTCCCGGTCATTGTGCGCAGGGGATCCAGTTCAATGCCTCCAGCATCCTTCACCCCGGCCACGTCCCTGTATGATGCACCTTTGAAAACCTTTTCCACGCCTTCGCCATGCAGAATGCCAAATGGAACTCGCAAACTAATTGACTCATGGGTAAGCTAGGCAAGTTTGGGCCAAGGGGTTCCCATGGGCCCCGTGTGGCTGTACGCTCAGTCTTGGTTCCGAAGGCGAGAACCTCAGGTCCTAGTATCGGCGAGAACGAGTCAAATCACCACATCCCCATGTGGCGGTCCATCCAAGCCTTTAAGCATGTTTAATTATCATCACTGATCTTACCACGTCATCCTGCTATACTAGGTTCATTCGCATCTCTGATTCATCAACCGGATGGATCAGAATTCGTCAACTAAGCATGGCTAAGCATATTCGATATAACGGCTCTAGCGATGCACACATAGCTCAAACCTAGTCTTGCTAGGAGCAGTGGGTCAGAGTATTTAGGCTACAAGGATGGTAAATGCAACACACATAGGATAACTATATCTGCCGATAAAACATATTGGAATCGAATGCAATATGTAGGAACCAGAAGTAAAAGCATTTCGAAATCATAATATGAACCAGGCTAGGGCTTGCCTTTGTCCCTGACAAACCAATGTGGATCTTCGGAGATCCCATGCTTGAGTTGTTCGTCGGTGGACAGACATTGATCTTCGGTGTTGTCGATCTTCATCGTCTCGGCACTTGCTCTATCGATCGCGAAGAAGCAAACACCGGAAAGGTAGGACAACAATCAACACATGGCATCGATGCAATGCGCATACAAGAATGATGATATGACATGTTAATTAGATACTGAAGTTAACCCTAATACATCATCAATTTAACTGAGGTTCGACGGGACTAGGGTTAGTAGTTCCGGAACCGCAGAGGGGTTGATTATATTCTTCTAAAACAACTAGGGTTCAAAGTTGTTTAATAATGCATGATTTTGCTACCAAAATGTAGATCTCGTTTTTCTGAAAATTTTGATATATTATACATGTTTTTCTGAACTTATATGAAATAGTTATGTATTTTACAACTTCAGATATTTTCTAAAAACGGAAAATAGCAGATGGGAAAATTACTCTTTTAAACTCTCTGAACACATGTCTCGAATTTGTTAGTAAGCACTCAGTATAGATGTTTATTACTGTATCTTTTTGACTGAAAAACACATGGGCGCATCAGCTAACTTCAAACACCTGATGGTTTCCTAAGCTCCAATTCTTCTCTTAGAAACCTGAATATAGACACTGAACTACAACTAGCACCGCTAGCACTCTCATCTTTCTGCCTTGCTGTTGAATTTCTAATTGAACCGCTCCAGGCTGTATATGCACAACCGGAGAAGGATTTTCAGTGGCCTAATCATGCAAGTGCTGAACGTACTGTACTGGTTTCAGATTTAGTTTTCTCCTCGCAGCGATAGGGACTATGTGCAACTCCAGTACAGAGACCGTGTATGTACATGGATTAAACATGCACACCACTTGAGTAGAAATAGCTCCAGCCATTTAGAAGGATCATTTTACTAAACGCGGTGATTAAACTGACATAGCGGTATCTCCTTTGCTCTATGTTTCGTTAAACTGAACTTTGGCTGTAGCTTCAAACTGAAACAGAGCACACACGGACACAATAGAGCAGGCCGTGCGGGGCAGCGCTACGGGGCGCGTTCGACGCAGTAGTTCACAAGAAACCATCTGCGGGCGGCTCTGCTTGCAATAGGGAGCCGGAGAAACTCCAGCGATCATGTCTATGGCTGCGGACAGTGGCGCACGGCGACATGAGGTTACAGGAAGAGAGGAAGAGAACGGGGAGGTCCTGGAGGACCATGTGCTCACCACGGAGCGTATGGAGGCGACGGCGAAGGGAGGGGAGGCCGGTAGCGCCGGCATCGGGCCAGTTGCCGGCGGCCGGACGCGGAGAAGAACGGGGTGGCGGCGGCGATTCACGGCACCCCGCGTCGATTCCTTCGACGAGGAGGGTCCTGGCGGCGAGGCGGATCTCCCAGGCTACTCGCCGGAGCAGAGGGAGGCGAGGAACGGCGGGGGAGCGCGGCTACTGCCGGCCAGGGTTTCGGCCTGCTGCGCGCGTGAGAGAAAACGGAGGAGGGAGAAGAAGTGGCGGGGCTAGGGTTGGCTTCGGCGGCGGCGTAAGGGTTCTTGTAGGCGTCGTCGGGCGGTGGCGCGAATCGTGGCGCAGGCGAGCGACGGGAGCTCGACAGCGAGCTCCTTCTTCCATCGTGAGGTTGAAGATGAGCAGAGAGGTACGTGGGCTGATTTTGGGTCGCTGGTTGGGCCGACCTTCTAGGCTGCGTGAGGAAAACAGAGGGATAAAGGAGTTGGGCTGCGCCCAAAACCAGGGAATGGATTTTCTTCTTCTTCTTCTTCTTTTTTCCAAACTTATATACTCTCATTTGTATTCAAAATACTTTGTTGTTTCAAAATCATTTGGAGATTCAAACTTTTCTGAAACTTTCAAAGTAAAAAAAGGACATCTTTACAAAGCACAAGTGCAATGTATTTTAGTTTGAAACTTTTGAATCATTTTGAGCATTTGAAATCACACAGATATTCAAACCAACATTAGGGTTTTCAACATATTTTCATTATGCATTTTTCTTAGGAAATCATGATGCTCATGATGCACAAACAACCCTAACTAGGTTTTATTAAAACAGGGATGTTACAGATCTATCCCCCTTAAAAGAATCTCGTCCCGAGATTCCAAGGTAGGAATAGAGAAGTAACAAGGACTACACCGATCTTCAACGATATTGTCGATACCACGACAATGTGCCTTCTTGAAGAGGTTGATCCGTGACATCACGAAGAAGCTGATCTACAACACCATGAAGAGCTCTTCATATTGCTTTCTTCACCCTAAAGGAAAGAGGGAATGGCACCAGACGGCGGATCTTTACAAATATCGAGTATCTCGTGGTCAACTCATGGAAGGAGTGTTTAAAAACAACTCTTGAGCTAACAAACATGAAACACATCAAGGTAACGGAGGAGACGGAAGAAGTTTCAATTTTTTTTGTAGGCAATTGCTCCACGCTTGATAAGAATACGAAGGGACAAAGTAGCGAGGAGTTAAGATGCCTTTGATACCATAATGAGGCACTCTTAGATAGGGTGACTCGTAGAAGCACGAATAGTTATCCAACGAGAGCAACTTTGGATTTTCCAAAATCGTAGTCACTCTTCGGGCAAGGATACACCAAACGATTGAAGCGTACCCAAATGACTGGGGCCTAGATGACTGACGAATTCACACAACGTGTGAATTGATTAGAACTTCAGGTACAAATCAAAGGAAGGGGGAAAGCATTGTCAAACGACATAGCAAGGATCACCTGGAAAGTGAAATTTCTTCTGACGGAGTTGTTATCACCGGAGAAAACGGTTTCGAGTGATTGATCGAGAGACATTTAGCAACACTGCTTCTAATGTTCTCCTTGATGTTCTAGACACCAATATCAGGCTTCAGAATAGCCTTCAATAAGTCATCAAGTGAAGGTCAGACTTCGGAATTGAAAAACATCATAAGGGTAACTCCTAGAATAAGTCACATAAGATCCTTATGGAGAGTGGTTATTCTTGTTGCTTCAAGAGATTATGGAATTGGACCTTTCGACTAATTGTGTTAACCACAACAACAATCTTGCCAGATTTAGAAAGAGACCTATGTCATGAATCCTTGAGAAGCACTAACCATCGTTGCTGCTTGAGATTCAGCTTAGGTTAGGTGTAGAGATATTTCGGACTTAGCATGTCCGAATGAAAATTTGCTACAATTACCACAAAGATAAAGCTACTAGATTCTCAAGACAGGGACTATAATGTCAAGCTCCAAAAGATCGAGCTAGATTGCGTAATACATATGGTTGCGACCGTCGAAGACAATTGCGCACATATGAACTTGCAATGTAACACAACTGACTATTGGTGGGGACATCGAAGAAGATATTGAAGTTCTTAAACTTCTTCTCTTTCTTGAACCAACCAGTCAGTAACTTGGTGTGCATAGAGGAACATTTCAAGCAAATGGAGGTAACAACCTACCACTCAAGAATATTCCACACATGCATGACCGACTTGCGACGATTCCCGAGGAAAGAAAAGGGAACTCTACTTGGATCCACGGCGACATCTTTCAGCAAATGCACGTGAACCAGAGAAGGTCACTTCCAACATCCAGAACACATACTTCATGGTGACACAAAGATGGTTCTTAAAAGTTTTCAACATTAGTGCCAATTGTTCAATATGAACCTCTGTAGGCATGGAGAAAATAAGAATGTCATCGATGGGCTCAACGATAGACTTATCAAGATACTCCAAAGGGATTCATATGTTGCATGAACGAGGCAGAAGTATTGGTCAGACCAAAGGACATGAAGAGGTACTCAAGCGAAACATCATGAGTATAAACACCATCAAGATAGTCCTTCGAAACTGAGTTTGATTTGACGATAGCCCAAACTCAAATCAAAGATTTGGGAAGATAGCATATCCATAAAGGAGATATTTCCTTACTTCAACACTAACAAAACTAGACAACCCTTTTAGAAGGATCAAGTCGGATAGAGCTCTTGTCTTACAACTGTCCAAGTTGTTGCTTAAACTCAACCGACTAGTCCAGGATATCCAGTACGGTTTCTTGGAGAAGGAGGGATTCAGAGAACCCACTTACTCACGAACCTGACAACACGGTCATGTGGAAACATGGCGATTCTTCCAGAAAGACATCCAGAATATCACGTACCACCGATATATCACTTAGTTCGTAAGGGAAGCTTGCTTTACAGAGCAAAGGATGTGGTCTTGAGAGCTTCGGCGTGAACCTAACTCTTTGACCGAAGAAGGTTTGCCTAGATAGCAAACTAGGGAACACAGTCAAACTTTGCTTAGTGATCGGTTAACCAAGGTATGACGCAAATGTCCTTGGATTTTAAACCAATAAGAATTACTTAGAATCTCGGATGGACACAACAATCCATACACCCCAACATTCCCAAGCACGGACAGCTCGGAGGAAGGGCGAGTAAAGATATGTAAGAGCATCACTTCATCAATAAGGCCATGAGACTTAGCACGACCTATAGATATAAAAGAGTGTGATACTCAAAGGTAGAACATAACAGAAAGTGGATAAACCTCACATTCTGCGAATTACAACACTTCGACCGGGTCCTAGAAATGGACGAGGTACTGGAGTTTGTTTCTCCTGACATCTCGTAGTGAAATGTCTTTAAAGACCACAGGTGTAACATGCACTAGAAAATTCCAATGCACAATTACCACTTGGTTGCTAACTAGCAGACAAAGGTCGTTAAGAAACTAGGAGGAGGAACATGATCAAAATTAGAAATCCTGAGATGTAGATGCATAAGTTAACACTCTTGTGAAACTCATGCAGAAAAGAGAGGTGTGATAGAGTCACGAACATAGATGTGAGACTCACAAAGAGCACTCTTGTCGTGATCCATTTGGTTCCACTACAGAATCTCTGCCATAGCTAGTGGTAGGGAAGATGTTTTGTTGCCGCAATTCAATCACGACAATAAGCAAAAGCTTGAAGGCTAGCTGGATTTGAAGTTAGCCATCCTGATGTATGGTTTGACCAGTGACAACAGGGGTCAACGGAATGGATCTTGGCTTAAAGGTCAGCATCATGTACTAAGGTTCAAAAGAACCCAGCACAATCCGGGACCTTCGGTTCAAGTCCAAGAGTTAAAATACGGAGAAAGGAGTAACTACTATCTGAGTGACATAAAGGACACTACGAGGTAGTAATCACAAGGTAACTTTCGAGAAGCCATACCTAGCTTTAGAAGTAACCAAGAAAAAGTAAAGGGAAGGAGGCATCCAAGGTAAGAAGAAACCTTGAAGCCTAAAACAGAATTATGTGAAATCCGCAAAGTGAAAAGATCATGAGAAACAGATTCCTTGGAAAGGATTCAACTGAATGAGAACATCAACTGAATGGAAGGAACAAGATTCAGATCAACTGGTGCAACTTTAGGAACACCGAGTTAAGCAACCAAGTACGGAGTACTTTTAGAGAAAACAACCCAAACCCGTAGTTCCTAGATATTTGGAAATAACATGGTAGAGGTAAAAACTGTTTCAATCAAAACAAGGTAAGATGACTCAGCATTAGAGTGACACCAGGTAAGGAGTAAAAAGAATCCTATTCAGATGTTTTTGCAAATAATTTTAGGTTTCAAATAGTTTTCACAACTACTAGACTCAACATCGACCAATAGAAAGGGTTTCCTACAGGCAGTCCTGCTCTGATACCAAAACCTGTCGGAGACCCCGGGGGTCGTAGGCTAGACAAACCCAGATCTGCATCTGGCATAAGCCTAACCTAGATCTCTAGGGCCTACAGGGTGAGAATCGGTAACACAACAGTGACTCTACGACTCAAGAAGTAATACAAGCTCATAACTGAGCAAAGAACCAAAGTATTACAAGCAGAGGTCACTGACCTGACAAATAACCCGCATAATTCATGTAAAAACAGTAAATGATCTCCAGGATGGACAGTTCCATCCCCTTCATAGCGGTTATCCACAACACGTTCAATAATTTTCATAGGTATTTTATATGGAATACTTTCAACAGGTGGATTTGGAATATCACAAGCATCATTCGAATTACCACATATTGGAGACAAAGCATTATCAAGGCAAAATACTTCTTCCAAAGCTGAGGAGCAAAAAGTATTTTTAGATAAACTAGCTTCCCCAAGCTTGGGTTTTTCCATAGCATTAAAAATAATGGTGTCCAAAGAATTTATACTAATAACATTACTACCACTATTATGCAGACAAACTTCCATAGGTGTTTTAATTTTCTCTTCAAACACCTCATGTCCTAACTCAAGATAGATATTATAAAGATCTCTAATTTTTTTGTTGTTTTCCATTAAGCCTAACTAGTGAAATAAAAACAAGAAACAAAAAGATGCAATTGCAGGATCTAAAGGAAATAGCTTCAAGCACTCACACACCGGCAACAGTGCTAGGAAAGCTTAGTAGTCGGAGGATGTGAATACCTTTTACCTTACCTCCCCGGCAACGGCGCCAGAAAATAGCTTGATGTCTACGCACGCTTCTATTCCTGTAGACAGTGTTGGGCCTCTAAGAGCAGAGGTTTGTAGAACAACAGCAAGTTTCCCTTAAGTAAATCACCCAAGGTTTATCGAACTCAGGGAGGTAGAGGTCAAAGATATCCCTCTCAAGCAACCTTGCAATTAAGATACAAGAAGTCTCTTGTGTCCCCAACACACCTAATACACTTGTCAGATGTATAGGTGCACTAGTTCGGCGAAGAGATAGTGAAATACAAGTAATATGGATGATTGTAAGTAGTAATTGCAATCTGAAAATAAAAATGGCAGCAAGCAAACATGTAGCAGAACTTATTGGAAACGGTGTTTCAATGCTTAGAAATAAGGCCTAGGGATCATACTTTCACTAGTGGACACTCTCAACAATGATCACATAATTGAATAAAGCTACTCTTAAACACTCTCTTGTTGGATAACAAACACCATTCATTGTGTAGGGCTACAAAAGCACACCTCAAGCCGGAGTAAACAAGCTCCACAACGTCCGGAGTTCATATTAAAGTAACCTCTAGAGTGCGTAATAGACCGTTGCAATTTAGACCGAGTACTAACATGGCATACACACTGTCACCAATAGCTATGAAAGGGGGAACAGATCACATCAATACTATCATAGTAATAGTTAACTTCATAATCTACAAGAGATTACAATCATAACCTACGCCAAGTACTACATGATGCACACGCTGTCAACTTTACATCATGGAGGAGGAATAGACTACTTTAATAACATCACTAGAGTAGCACATAGATTAATAGTGATACAAAGCTCATGATCACATAAAGATCACACCATGGGAGAGAGAGATGAACCACATAGCTACCGGTAGAGCCCCCAGCCTCGGGGGAGAACTACTCCCTCCTCATCATGGGAGACAGCAACGGCGATGAAGATGGCGGTGGTGTCGATGGAGATGACTCTGGGGGCAATTCCCCGTCCCGGCGGCGTGCCGAAACAGAGACTTCTGTCCCCCGAAACTTGTCTTCACGATGGCGGAGGCTACGGAACTCTTCGTGGAATATCGTCGATTGTCCTAGGGTTTTCGGAGACGGAAGAATATATAGGCGAAGGGGCGGAGTCGGAGGAGCCAGGGGGTGGCCTCCCCACCTGGTGGCGCGGCCAGGGAGGGGCCCGCGCCCAGGTATGGTGTGGGTCCCCCTTGGCCCCCTCCGGCACTTTTCTGGCTCTCTGGGTCCGTCTCGGTAAAATAGAAGGTTTGGCTTTTGTTTCGTCCAATTCCGAGAATATTTCCTGTGTAGGATTTCTGAAACCAAACACAATTGAAAATAGGAACTGACGCTTCGGCATCTTGTTAATAGGTTAGTACCGAAAAATGCATCAAAATGATATAAAGTGTATATAAAACATGTGAGTATTGTCATAAAAGTAGCATGGAACATAAGAAATTATAGATACGTTTGAGACGTATCAAGGCCGACGCGTGTTTATGTTTCTCTGTAGGTACTGTCTATTGTGCGCAACTTCAGTAGTCTACGTGTTTCGAAAAAAAAGAAGAAAAAAAACTTCAGCTCTATCAATATGCAGGCAGTATTGTCGGTGGGGAGTAGAAAAAAATCTTGAATCGGTTAGTTCATAGAATTTGAGAATTCTTTAAAACAATTAATCCTGTTGAGATTGGTGGCTTCTCAGCGCTCGGCTGATGGCCTGATGATGTTTACATTGTTGTGTGGGCCTGCGGTGATATGTTCCTCCCGCTGCTTCCTTTGCCGATGCCGCTCGACGTGTGCCCCATCCCGGAGGTGGGCCCTTGCAGCGTCGCACCCCCATCCACTCCCCAGACCAAGCCCCGCACTCCATTTTTTTCCTCTTTCTCCTTAACGGCAGGGCACTCTAGGGTTTCTGGCCGGCGCCTGTCCAGTTAAGGTCGCCGCCCAGTCATCGGATCGGAGGTCCACGGGTGAGAAGGGAGTGGAGGAGGAGGGAGGTGCGCTGGAGGCCTTGAGCGCCTGCACGGCCGCTGTCCTTGGCGCCGGAGGGCTTGAGCTCCCGGCCTCGGCCGCCATCCACGGCTGCTTGTCTCTCTGCCAGTACGTATGTATTCGGTCATGGCAGCCTTCAGGCCCATCAATAACTGCAACGGCGCCGACGAAGATGAAGCCATCGCCATAAGGATCACAGCCACAATATCTGTTCGACGGGACGATTACAATGCAGTTCTGAAGGCAAACAGTACGGGCGCGTTTGGTAGCCTGCATGCGATTCTTGCACCATTGGCGCAGCGAGATGGGCCTCCCTACGCGTCGCTAGCGGGCCATGGGCCATGAAACGCGGGTCGTTTGGTAGCCTGTGCGGCCTTTTACGCGCCGGAGAAGGAAGCCAGGCCTATCGTTTGGTTGCCCGTTTCCAGCCCAACTTGCACGCAGGAAAACATGAATAAACTGTTTGGTTGCTCAAATCATAGTTCCATATCCTTACCACAATTCAAATAGGGTGAGATTACCATGCCATGGCATGTTACATACGATCAAAGGCCACTCAGAAGAACAAGATCCTCACGATCACCATGATGAGGAAGAGATGGTGTAATCTTTGACCCGGCTAGAACGTACCTCCAACGGTGGTCCTTGTAGAGCATGTACTTCCTCCGGAGGCAGCTGTTCTAATGGAACTACCTCATCGATGGCCTGATCTTCCAGGAACTCCTCTTCCAGGAAGGTGAGGTACTCTTGCTGTGCCTCCTCCAATGTTGCATACCTCGGTAGCTGTTGTTGGAGTAGCCACTGACCTGATCTTGACACACCCTCCATGAGCTGTAGATTCCTCGAACCCGTCCGCGAAACACCACATACCACTAGAACGACATCAGAAAAACAAGTAATCGATCACAACCATGAAAGCAATTCAGAAAAGAGAAATAGAACAACACAAGTGTTGACAGTAAATGATAAACTAACAGGGGCATGCATGATCATCCAAAAGTGGATCACAAGTTCATCCTACACTACCATGGTGTCACCCTACAACCACAACAAAAGTGGGTGTCATCCTAATGCCGCAAGTTCACCATCACCTGAGGGGTTAGTATATACCACCTCATCATAGTTACAAAAGGGGGCCATCAAATGTTTTTCATCCATAGCTACTGCCAGAATTTACATCATCATCATCACCAGCTCCATGCATGCATCCCTGAACCACCCCCTCAAGGGCACCACTGCACCTTTGAGTGGTACTTGCCAAGGTAGTTGCTCAGCCAGAGGATGTGGTGTGGCTCGATCATGCCGACGAAGCTGCAACCCTGGGCCTTGTGGTCGACGAGGTGGCACAGGGCGGCCATGAGATCATCCTCGGCGAAGCCAAGCATGTCCATGACAGCATTGTACATGTCAAGGTGCATGTCTGTGGGCTTGTTGTCCCTGATGGCCTGTGCGACGTCCTTCATAGCAACAATCATGTTGGTGAAGGCCACCAGCTCGTCGTCGGTGAAGGCGCCTCTCTTCCTCTTGCCGGCGGTCACCTTCTCAGGCGCGTCGGCAGCCTTCTTAGCATTGAGGTTGACTGTGTCGGACTCCTGGGTTTCAGCATCCTTAGGTGCAGGATTTGCTGCAGCCGAGCCTAGGGGCTCACTGGATCCCATGGCGTACTTGCCGGTGGCGAGGCCGAAAGAGAAGATGGTATGCATCTCGTCGTAGTTGGAAATGGGCACATTCAGGAACTCCGCGTACTTTGGGTGATCCTACGATACGAAGGGACAATGATGTTAGTTCTCCTAGTGGCTGATCAAAAGAGTTAGTGAGGTGGACTGAGTTAGTGAGGTGCTCACCGCGACGTGCCCGCAGTAGTGCTCACCCTCAAGGATGATGCATTTGGTATCCTCGCACCACTGAGCCCTGCTTAGATCGCGAAGCTTGCTAATGGTGAGCCACCTCTGCCTCCACTCCCTCAGGTGGTTGTACACTTAAGTGGAGCACACAGAGATACCACAGTGGTCAAAAAGGCCCTTCACCACATCATTCAGACGGACTTCCTTGAATCCTTTGTCAGTTCTCACTCCGCTCTAGATCAAGCCGCACATCTTCTCCAACACGAAGCTAGACATGAATGGAAGCCATTTCATGGTGGCAGTCCCTTTCTGCCCGGTCTTCAAGGCCCTTTCCGCTTCCTTGCGGTTCTTGTTCTTCTTTGTGGCGGCCAACCTAGCTGCGACCTCTGCCGCTACCTAAACCACGAGGTCAGACACAGGCAGAGGGGTGACCGCCACCTTGGAGTCATAGGCGGGCTGTGAATCGGGAACTTGCGAAGGAATCTGAGAGTCCCCAACGCAGACAAGCGACTGGCTAAAGTCATCACAGAAGGAGTCCTACACACATCGTAGTACATATAACGTGAGTCTACTTGGAAGCAAAGACATATGAATAGCACAAACCATACCAACAATCATCCTAAATCAGACAATCAGTTCATTGCAACTGTGAATAGCATAAACCCTTGCAAGATCATGGTAGGTGAGCATATTTGGGACAAAGTAGCAATCAGAAATGTCGAATCCTAGCAAGATCATGATACCTCACCACAATTTGAACTAACCCCTTCTACAAGACCAAACCCTAGACAAGATCTGACTACTCCTAACCTAGATCTTAACATTACCGCGGTACCGGGATAAGGAATGCCTTACAGTCATCGCCGGAGGCGAAGATGCGCTGCACCAGGAAGTAGATGAAGCAGCCCAGATGACGCGCCGCAGCCGCTGCAACCGTCACCAACCGGAGATGCGTGCGCCTCTTACCTGCTTGTCGACGAGAGGAGGAGCTCGAAATTTGGGGGGACAGTGGAGGAGGGGGTAGAAATAGGACATGGGGCGTGGCGGAAGGTGACGAAATCCTTCCCGCCCCCTTTTCGCTTTTCGCCGATGCGCGCCGCAGCTCCCACCATCTCCATTCTCGTCTCCGCGCGTGCGCCGAAGATTTCCTTTTGCATCAGCCGGCGTGGAGATTTTTCTGCACCGCTGGAAACTGCCGAACCGAGTGTTCCTCCAGAACCTGGCCCGACGCTGCTTTGAGAAAAGGTTCGTGCAAAAACACGGCTCAACCGACCGAAAATTACTAACATGATGCGAGGCAAGAAGCATGCATACCACCAAACACGCCCTACGTCTCTACGTAGTTGCAAGACGCTGGAGTACATAGGAGGACGTCAGGCGGCCTGAACAAACAGAGCAAAGCTAGCTCGATTTGCAATCGGTCAATCGACATTTTTTTTCTTTGCAATTGCGTAACCTGTCTAACTAACTCGGCCTGCCCACAGCCTAGGATAAGAGTTGGCCCGGCCGGTCATCTCTTCTTGCAGGCTGCTCAAATCTCTCCCGGTGGGCTCCATCTTGGACTCTAAATTTTGAGCGATGAAGTATAGTTTTGGAAGTGCAAAATAGTAGTTTTTTTTAAAACATCGTATATACGCATGCGTTTACATACACGTACATACACTCACTCTATGAACGCACACGCGCACAACCTACCTCAATGAGCTCCTCTGAATAACAAAGCCAGCAAATTGGATCTTAAATTGACGAAGTCATCACAAACGTCTCGTTGTCGACGAAAATGTCACTTCCTACTAAATGAATATTCCACCTTTATGAGACACATAAATGTTAAACTTGTGGTTTGAATTCTAATAGCCTTGAGGTACAACCACACTCTTACCTTGTCCAAAAGCTTTCTAGACATGTCAAAATGCCAAGCTTTTATAGGGAAAGAGGTAATTAATAATCTCATCCCAATGTTCAGAATGACATTTAACAAGTTCAGTTCTACTCCCTCTGTCTCGGTTCACAGGACTCAAATCGTTTTGCATCAGGACCAAGACGTTTTATGATTGGACGCTAAAAACTCTCTCAAGCACTGCATGCATTTAATTAGGAGAAGTAACACCGTCTAATTACTCCTCAATTAGCTGCCACTCCTCAGCTATTAGATATGCATGCATAGGCCAGTGGTGTTTTCCATCCACATGCAGCTAACCCCGCATGCAAACTTGTCTCAATTCCCACCTCAACCAAATTATTTCTACTCCTTAATTAGAGGGGGTTACTGTACCTAATTAATTGCATGCATGCCTTAGAAGTGATACTAATGTGGGACAATATTTATACTCCCTCCGTCCCGGTTCACAGGGCTCACTTTGAAAAAACATTTGTCTCTCCGTCCCGGTTCACAGGGCTCACTTTGAAAAAACATTTGTCCCACATTAGTATCACTTCTAAGGCATGCATGCAATTAATTAGGTACAGTAACCCCCTCTAATTAAGGAGTAGAAATAATTTGGTTCATGCTGTTGAGGTGGGAATCGAGACAAGTTTGCATACGGGGTTGGCTGCATGTGGATGGAAAACACCACTGGCCTATGCATGCATCTCTAATAGCTCGGAAGTGGCAGCTAATTGAGGAGTAATTAGAGGGGGTTACTTCTCCTAATTAAATGCATGCAGTGCTTGAGAGAGTTTTTAGCGTCCAATCATAAAACGTCTTGGTCCTGATGCAAAACGATTTGAGCCCTGTGAACCGAGACGGAGGGAGTACCAACATATAACCATGATTTACGGATTTAGGTAAGGACTCTGATCTGTGGAAGAAATGTAGGAACCTACCTTACGAAGAGTAGATTGACGGATTCATAATATGTCCAATATAATTTACCAACAACATATAACCACTTACTAATACACGGTCTGTCAGGTGCAAATTCATTTACCAAGCTTGGTTAAATTGTGGAATGTAGGTTTGTTTAAATAACTACTGCGTATGTCTTAGCACGATGACTTTTTAGGGTACAGAAAATTTCATGATTTAAACATTGTTTTCTGATTCCACCGAGTAAACACCCCATGACTAACACATATTTACTACAATAAACTAGTAGCAACACACAGGTACGTGTGACAACTTTTGGTGTGAGAAATTCCTTTTACGTCTTTGTAAAATACTCTTTTCGCTGCAACGACACGAACACGTTTTCTAGTCTTTTGCTAAATCCTTAAAAGAGTAGTTGCGCTCGTTAGACAAGACGAGCACATGGCACTCCACATGCCACAACGGCACACCATATTTTCCTTGAGCATTTCCACCAAAAAAGAAATCCTCAATCCACTATATAACCCTTCAGGGTGCTTACCGAATACGTACAAGCTTTGGTGGAGCTCCACAAATTAATTGGAGGCTCTCAAGTAAACTCCACGAAGGTCACAAGTTTAAGAAAAACTCCTCTATTATTTGAGCTGCAAAGTAATTTTCACCAAGGCCACAGACCTATAAAAGGCCACACATCCACAAAGCCCCCGATGCCACAAAGTCCAACAAGATGTCTAGGGTTCCAAAATCCAAAGAGGGACACACTTCGTTTACAAGCAACCAAGAGCAATCACGTAAAAACTCTCACTTCATCGAATATCCCTAGCGAACTCAAACCGACGCACCTTATAACATGGCAAGAACAATCCTTCGCTCCCAAATGTTAACAAAGTTACAAAAACTTACGGAGGGTGGGTGGGTGGGGGGGGGGGGGGGGCAAGGGAGGAAATCCACAAAAAACTTTAAGATCTAGATCTAGTAATTTCCCGTCACTAAGAGAATGTTTTGATTGGTGTAGTAGATCTAGATATCCTCTCTCTTTTTCCTCAAAATGATTAAAAAATTATGGGAGGAATTAGGAGATAGGAACAGATCTTCAAGGTCAATAATGAAGGAGGGAAAATGAGAAGAACTATAGCCCATGAGGAAGACGTAAGGGCTTAAATAGGTCCTCATGAAATCTTGTTGTTATGTGCAGATTCGTGCACGACTGATACTACCGCTAGGGAAAGCGGTAGTACTGATCTGGGTGTTAGTCCTTGTCAACGCATGCGGCTACCGGTACAAGTACCGGTCGAGATACCACGACTTTTTATGCGAGTTTCCTGTCCCCGACGGTACATGAGCGGTACCAAGCTCGGTACTTCTGCGATCTTGTGAGACCACTAAGTGGAACAATGGTTGGTACTACCACGAGCCATGTAGAACATGTCCTAGTGATACTTACGGGCCAGGTACCGCCCAGGGTACAGAACCAACTTGACCATCGGGACGGAACCGGAGTTGTATCGTGGGTGGTACCATGGGCGGAGCGTAGTGGAGGCGGTGGAGGCGAAAGTGGGCTGCTGCCCCCCCCTTTCTAAAACGCAATTTACTTTCACTAGGTATTAAGTCCATCAGCACACCTAGCAGGCGAGCCCAATTTTATTTTACTTCCCATTTTCCCAGTTCGACCACAGAAGCGAACTGCGAACGGACACCATCGCGGTCGTGGCCACCAACCCCGTGGCGAGCTAGGTCTCCCGTTGATCTCTGTATTCGCCCCTCGATCCTCCTCCCGGCGCCGCACTCCCGCGATCCAACATCTTGGGCGGCTGCTGCTCTGCCAGGCCTTTGCGCCCATTGCCCCACTACACTACTTGCGCGCGCGCACACCACCTGGCCACCGGCCAACTGTGAGACGCCATCGCCCAGGTTAGGTACGTGTTTCTGATTTCTGATTTTTTTTTCGTTGAGAAGATGCACTGGTACTCTAGAAGCCCATTAATCCACGGATTGCTCAATTGATGCATCTTTTTTTATTTAGGTACCAATGGGGAAACAGCAGAAGATGCGGTCTTGTTTTTAAAGAAAAAGAACTGAAGAAGCTACTGAACTTAACATACACCCGTTTCAGATGCTATGGCTACGGTGGATTATGTAAATCTGATGGAAAATGAACATGGACAGGAAAATCAGAGTCAAGATGAAGTTTAGTAAGAAAATTCTAGCATCTAAGAAGAAGATCAACAAGCAAATGGACCATACTACTTGGTTTTAAATTTTTGTAGCGAGATCCCGCATTACGCCCACAAGTCTAACAAATAAAACGGAAATTTGCTTCAAATATTCCATATGAAGATTTAATTGATGATTTCAAAGCTAAGAAGAACCAAAGAACATTTCTCTAGCTAGTTAATGGTCACACCTAGTTGTCTTTTGGTCAGTATTGCGGTCTTATCTTTTGGAGTATCTAAAATTGCCAAGTATATTCTAACCTTCTAACCTGTTATATTTGCGTGAATAAGATTCCTATATATCATCATGACATTGCCATCTAGTCTAGTAGTATCTCACATCTGTTATATGACTTGCCCCATTTTTGTGCTTGTTTCATGTTTTCTATGGAATTTGCCCCTCTTGTATTTTGTTCACGCTCCGCCACTGGGTGGTACTATTGCTCCTAGAGGAGCAGCGATAGTACCACAGTAGTGGTTCCAACGTCTGGGTACGAGATGGATGGGCAGAGGTAGTACCTCCTCCATGGAGACAACGGTACTACCGGTGCCATAGCAAAACTGCATAAACAGAAATGTAATGTCTTGAGATAGGAAATCAAATTTAGGTGAAACCAATTTGGTTGGAAGAGGACGAGAAGAGCTAAATGAAATATTGAGAACAAGTGGGATATATTTTTCAATGAATTTAGAGGTGAAACCTGAAAGTGCATGGAGCCCCCATGTGTGGTTTTGGTAATTAATGGTAATTCCTATCGACTAATGTTTGCAGTGAGTTATATACATGTGTAGCAGTTGTCCTTGTCCATAGGAAATTCTTGAACCATATGGTGGCTTCAAGGTTGCAATAAGAAGAAATTGATGAAGAATATCAAGTGACAATTATGTATTAAGAATAAGTTTGAGTGAGCTCTCATGTGTATGCTCAAGACATCAACAAGATAAAGAAAGAAGAAATGGTGTGCAAGTTCAAGATGAGCCCTCTCGAAGAGATAATAAGCTTGAAGCTTTTCATCCATATGGTGATCATGGATATATGAAGATGCGCCGAAAAAGTTTCCCCATAGTGGAGTATTGTGGGAGCAATCTGCAAGACTTCATCAGGCAAGTACATTCAATAAAAGGTGTTCCATCTGGTTGCAGTCAAAATTTTCATCATCAAACTCAAGTGAAATACGCAAGGTTAAAGTTTTCTCTTGATAGGGCTTCTTTCTTACCGGTCTCGTGGTTTAGTTGGGGAACGATTGACAGGATAGTTGTCGTACTATCAAGAGGGCTCCGGAGTGAGTAACTCGATCGTATCGTTCGGAAAGAGCTCAAAACTTTGCATCCTTGCATCATCTTTATCTTATCCATGTGGTGTTTTAGAGCTTGTGGTTATTTCCATGACAATCTCTAGTTCATCGAGAACGGATTTCACATGTTTTACTTGTTGCATTTTCGATATTGGATTTTTTTCTCGGTTTATCATTTTGAGAGGTTTCACTATAAAATTCATATAAAATAGTCCCCTACTTGTTTCCATATATTCAACAAAATTGGTGGGGTAGCACTTGTCGCCCTCTTTCCAACAAAATTGGTTTGTCTCGGTTGGAGTTCCCAAACTCTAGAGATTGAGGTTTTAAGTTTGCATTCTATTTGGTTTAAAAGAAAAGAAAAACGTGTCGGCTGCCTATGAGCTGGCCGGCATTACCGCCCTTGTTGGGCCGGCTTTACCACCCAACCCATGCTCACACTTCCAGCTCCCGTGCGCGGCACTGCCAGGCGTCTTAGGCCAGCGATACCAGGCCACCGAGGCCGACACTACCGGGCCACCCAGCTCCTCGTGCTCCCCCGCTCCAGGCCACCTCCCACTCCCGCCCGCTCGTCACTCCCCTGCCTAGCCCCGATCCCCTGCGCGTTCGGTGCTCTCTCGCGCGCCTGCCTTGCTGCTGTTGTTGTTTGTCATGCAGGGGGTAGTACCGCCTTAGATCACCGGTACTACGGGCCCATGCCGGATCTGGCTAGTCCAACAGGGAGAAAACTGTGTGCATATTTAAATCCTCTCTTCTCTCTCTTTTGCATTAATTCTTCTTTCTCCCCAAGCTCTCCTCCACTAATACATTTGGGAACTTCCTCCCCCTCAAATCTCTCCATGGTTCTTGCTCATATTTGAGGAAAAGAGAGAGGAGATCTAGATCTCTGTTTCCACCAATCAAATTCCCCTCTTTATGAGGGAATCCCTAGATCTAGTTCTTGGAGAGAAATTTGGTTCCTCTTCCTAATTTGTTGTTCCTCTCTAATTCCCCCAATATCTTGTGTATCTTTTTTGGAATTTGAGAGAGAACGATTTGAGCATATTTGTGGTGTTCTAGCCATGGCATTTGGTGCATCGGTTTGAGTTCTCCGCGGTGATACATGGATGTGAAAGTTTGTGAGATTTTCCTTCAGCATATGATGAAAGGCATGCAAGGATTTGAACTCTCTCCGAAGGATATGATCAATTTTATCATTCGAGAGCCTTCTTGATAGTACGGCTAACTATTCTAAAACCTGGTCTCCCAACAACAACAAGTGACCGGTAAAAGAGAAAGTCTATAAAAAAACAAACCTTGATCCTGCACATTCCACTTCAGCTAGATGATGGAGATCTTGACCGCTTGAAGATGGAACATATTTCTTGATTGTGCTTACTTTATGAAGTCTTGCGTATTGCTCCCCCATAATCTTATGGGAGAACTTCTTCGGCATATCTTCATGTATCCATTTAGATGGCAAAATTTGTTTTCATACATCTTCTTCAATGCACACAATTTCTTTTTTCTTCATATTGTTGATGTCTTGAAGATACTCATGAGAGTTTACTTTGTCTTCTCTTCAAGACATACTCGACATTGGCTCAAACACTTCTCATGACGAAACTTTGGATATCCCTTGATCACAATAGTCATCATTTCGCTTCATCTTTCAACCATGAAACAAAGATATGGTTCAAGGATGGTCTATTTAAAAATCCTACAAACATAACTCAATGAACACACTAGTCCAAGGGATTGTCATCAGTTACTAAAATCACACATGAGGACTCCATGCACTTTCAATCAGACCTAGGTGTAGGAGTAGGACAGTGCAGAGATCCGTCGTGTCGGTTTATAAAGGTTAGGCCATGGATCCCGGAAAGGAGGGGATTCAATGAAGGTAGTCTCTGGGTCAGAGGAAGCAACAGTGTTGGGACCTGCACGCGTCGTGCGGTGTTTGTCTGCTTGTCCAAGGCTATTGTGGTATATAGGAGGCTCCAGGCCATGCACTCGTCTCTCTCTCTCTCTCTCTCTCTCTCTCTCTCTATCTATCTATCTATCTATCTATCTATCTCTCTCTCTCTCTCTCTCTCTCTCTCTCTCTCTCTCTCTCGTTGTTGGCTGACTCCAGCCTCTCTAGCCCCCTCGATTATTTTCATTGGTCGGCTTAGCGCTGCCTAGGTGTCCTCCTTTGAACCCTCTGTTTTGATCTCGGATTCGTGGCCTCCTCCAGTCTCCATCGACCCCCACTAGATCTAGGCTTTCGGTGTGGTGCTCCTCCATACTGCTCTGGTGATACTAGCTAGCCTCAATAGTGGTGACACGGGTTGTAGCCCGACCTTCTGTTGTGTTCACCGACGATGGCAACTGTCCTAGTACCCTTGTCGTGGCAGTGCTCCATCTGGTAAGTGGCAGGTTTAACTCCGGTGTTCTCCTCCTTCCTCTGGCATTGCTCCACGAGTGTCGCCATCGAGCCCGTTTTGTTGTCTCTATTTGATCCGCACGTCATGTTGTTTGTCCATTCTAGACCATCGACCGTGGATTCTACGATTGTTTGAATTTGGATTCCGATTGAACTTGTTTCAAATTGGATATGTTTAAACGTGGTTCTAGGATTTTGTTTTGGAAATCATGGTTTACACAATGCCACGGAGTACCGTATCCACTTAGTACTTTTTTAATATTAAAAGCTTGCCGTTTATTACATTATCCTATCTCGTTTACACACTGCATGATCATCCTAGTCTATGCATGAATACATCCAAAAACTAACACAATTAAATCTTGCCAACTTTGGCAATCTTTTCCACCTAAATGCATGGCAAAAAATTGCAACGTTCTTTTGCATCAAGTTCACACGGTCTCAGGTACTAGAAGACTGAAGACGTTTTTTCTTTTGAAATTTGAAGACTGAAGATGTTTATCTTTTTCTCAACGGAAAAACGAAATACATCATAAATACCGCCAAATACGAATCCACTAGTATGTACGCAGTCGTCTCCAGTCTCCACTCCCCAGTCTCACCTTTCTCCTGTCGGAAGCCTGTAGCAGAGCACGGACGGCGGAGGGGATGAAACCGTTCCTCCCGGCCACCTTGCTCTCTCGCAGACCGCAGCTCTTTGGAGCTGCTCGAGCTTGGCAGGCAGGACCTGGAGGTGTCGGATCCCGGGAGGGAGCAGCTTCTTCGAGGCGGCCCTGACCTGGAGGAGGCTCGTAACCGGAGGTGGCGCAGCTGCTTCTAGCGGTTCTACCGGATCGAGGTCAGCAGCTCGTAGCCGGAGGCTGTAGGCGTGCCAATGCGCCATGGAATCGTTGCGCGGTGCCTTCGTGCATCCGCAGTTCGTCGACTCGCCTCCCCTTGGCCTCCACGGAGACACAATACGTAAGTAAATTTCCTTATTGCTTTGTTTCTCTCGTCTGCTGCTCTAAATTTCCACGGCCATACTCTATTTCTGCCTGTAATCTGTATCGGCACTCGGCAGATTACCGACAGGAGTATAAAAGAAAGCAGCGGTGCTGCCTTCGTCAGAAAATACTCCATTTCTGCCTACAGGTTCAATCTTAGAGTTCAGGGCCTTCACGTAGTACTTCTGTTGAACTCAAGTGTTTGTGAAAGACGACAGAATGACCAAGAAAGGGATGTAGCTAAAATCCAAACAGATTTTGGAGTTGTAAATGGGAAACGACCAAGAAAGGAATGTAAGCTAAAATCCACACAGATTTTGGAGTTAAAAGGGCAACGACAAAATGAGTCAAAAAAGGAATGTGATAAGAAAAAAATACTGTCAATGGGCTGTCAATGGGCTGTGTCCAATCTAGAGCGTGTCTCTTCTCTCTCAAGACTCCAGCCACGGCTTTATAAACCTCGACGACGTCTCCTCTTCCCTCCCTCCCTGCCTCGAAAGAAATCATTTTCGCTTGGCGTATCCATTTCTCTGGACCTCTAGATAGCGCTGTAGAGTTAGAAATGGCCGGGCAGCAGGATAGGGAAGAGAGAAGGGCGGCCATGGCGGGAAGACAGAACGGGAACAGCAAGGAGAAGGGGAAGGAGGTGGAAGGCAAGAAGGTTGGACATCAATTCTGCAGCGTGTTCTCAGCCAAGGAATCCGGGGAGCGGTTGGTGAGGGTTTTTGAATCTCTGGTTAATCTTTGTGCCTATGTTTCTCTTCATTATATTTTGATTGTCTGAAAATTGAAGTAGCTGCACATTCGCGCAGTCGTATGTTTCAGCAGGAAAATGAAAACAGAGCACGAATGATTTCCTCTGAATCATTATTTCCTTGCAATCTTTGATAGTTTGGTTGTCTTTCATGAGGACGGGATGATTTGATTTTGATCTGTGCTCTTTTTCCGTTTTCGAAATGCAATATGTGGTGTTCATGTCGATTGTTTTCATGTAGAATAAATAGATCTGATCTAGCTAACATAGCATTCTCCATGCTTATACTTTTGTCTGATTTTGTTTCGTTTTCCCTGCTTAATTATCAGGGTTAGCAATAGTCTCCTGATTGCAGTTTTGATCTGCTTACTGCTTACTCATTTGTAGGTATGCTTACTGCTTACAAATTGTACAGAAATGTTTTCTGTTAGTCCAATATACAACAAGGTGCTTCTATAATGAACTCTTTATAAATATTTTGTGCAAACTGTTTTACCATCCCCAAGTCATTGGGTTAGTTTACTGACATTAAGATTGCCCAACAAAAAGTGGTATACTTTTGTGAGTTTGGTGGGGATAATTATATACATGATGCTTGTTTGAATATATAGATGATATTTGATTATTTGTCCTTTCAATTTTTACCTTGATACAACCGTGACACCCACAGATATGTGCTTTGATGTGTAAATAAGACAAAACATGTAACATGCTTTGTCTTCTACATCAGAACTCAGACAACCTTTATTAGATCACATAATATACTTTTTTGAAGAAAAATGTTAGATCATAGAATTGTTAAGAAACCACATTGTTTTTTCTTCATAATCAGCAAACATGAGTATATCTAGGGCGAGGGTTATCAAATATTTGGTTAATCTTTATCTGATGAATTTGATATGTTTATGTTTCTCTTCATCAGATTTTTATTGTCTAAAAATGAAGACTCTTGTTTTGAATTTGTGCTCATCTGCCCAGTCGGTATATTTAAGTAGGAAAGTGTACAAATATCCACTCTCTCGTGACATTAGAATTTCCTTCATGAATTTTTATTCTTGAGTTTAAATGTTTTTCTATTTTTGTTAGCTCAGTTGTCTCTAAGGATGGATTATCTGTCTTTAATTTGTGGTCTTTTTTGTGAAATAGAATTTATGGTCTTCATGTTCACTGTTTAATTGGAGCATAAACATAAGAGATCAATATAACACATCATTGTCCATGCATACACTGTTGTCTGCTTTCGTTTGGTTTGACCTACTTAGTTATATGGTTAGTAACGGTATTCTGTTCATTTGCCTTGATTTCTTGATCTGCTTAAAACTTGTACATGAGTGTTCTTTATTAGTCCAATATATGATAGAATACTCCAAAAATGTTATTCTTCATTCGCATAACATCATCAGGTCGTTGGATCTGTATACCAAATTAAGTTTTCACAACTGAAAGTGGTTTACTTCATGTGATTTTAGTAGAGATAATTTTATACCTAATGTTCATTTGTTTGAATATATAGATGATATTTCTCCTTTCATTTTTACCTTGATATGTCTGCGACGTCGACTGATATCTGCTTTTTTTTGAGTTGATGATATCTGCTTTCACACGAGTAAACAAGATAAAAGCAATTATGTGAACTATATGTTGTGTCTTCCTTATCTGAAATTGAGGCAACTTGTATTAGATCGCGTAATTGTTAATGCACTCATATGTTACTGATAATTATGGGAACACATGGGTATAGTTGTTGTTACTTGAATAGCCAGGGCCACGTCTTGAAAAAAAGGGAGCCTGTGCTAGCAGGTATACACGCGTGCTACTCAGATAATCTCAGGAGAGTGAATCTAAATTCTGTGGAATTCAAAGATTATAGTTATGATACTTTATTGGTTATTTGAAATGGCTTTAGATTTTAACTTGTTTAAAGTTGTTCACTTTAGTCGGTCATATACATACCCACATGTTATTAGTACATTTTCATATTTGAGGCTCTTATTTCGGAATTGCTTTACTAGTCTAGGACAACTTGGTGGCCTTTTAGTTTGACACATGATATAGCATATCATGATAGTTTTTTCTTGGAGTTGTGGTTGTTGCATATGTATTTCACATTGTTAACAAATTTTCATGCGTAACTTTGACAAAAAAATAATTTCTTTTTTGTTATGTATTGTAGAGAATTCCACCATCATTCAGCCAGCACCTTGAGAATTTGATTGGACTGGTTTTCCTATTCGGTCCAAGTGGTAACACATGGCTTGCAGAGCTTGCTTCAGACACCGAAGGGTTCTTCTTTGAAAATGGGTGGAAGGGTTTTGTTACGGATCATTCCATAGAGGAAGGACACATTTTAATCTTCCGTCATAATGGATTCTCACATTTCTCAGTGGCCATATTTGATGAAATGTTTATTGAGAAGCCGTCAGCTTTTCATGCTAAGCCTTCCTACAATCTGGTTGCTACAAGAGAAAGTGAGGAGGAGGACAAGCAAATATCGGTTGTCCCCCAAGAGGAGAATAATGGTGCCAAAAATAAGAGGACTGCAGAAATAGATGCAAGCAGCTCGAAATTGAGGAAGTGTTCTAAGGGAGCATCAGCTGGTTACAAGTCAATAATTGTTAACAGTACAGAAGGTAAACCCTCGTTGATTTAAAAAATGGTTTTACCTGTATTTACTCGGAATTGTGTTCATAAAAAATGACATGTAGTAGCTGGTGACAGGTGGTCTGCACAATATATTTAAAGTGTTAGAGCAACAAGCCAATAATATTATGTAGAGGGCATATTCGATTAGTAACTCTATAGCCATGCCGCAGACGTGGTCAGCCATTTTAAAATTTTGATGTATGATGATATTGTGTAATAGTTGCATAAATTATTTTCCCCATGCGTGACATACTTACATGTGTAGTATAGTACAATGCTTATTCTCTATTAGTTGCCATGCATGGCCATTATTTAGGAGGCTTCTGTTGTGTCTGACTTTGGTACTAAATGCTAGAAGAGATCCATCCCTAGTTGTAGGTTAGATGCGGCTTGTATCATTGTCATTATATTTCTTTTATCTCTAACAATCATTGTCCTTTTACTGGTTTTGGAAATTATTGTTTTACCTAGTACATATTGAAAATTCCATGGTTTCACACCATTTCCCTCCAAGCTTACTCTTCATTTCACAGAACCGTTTTATGGAAGAAATTATCTCTAGCAGCTAATCCTTCAAAGTCATTAGCGATGCTCAGATTTTCTTCAGCAAGTTTGCTACCACATATGTTTAGTAAGAGATGCAATTCTCAGTGCAAGATTTATGTAAGTAATTCAATTATATATTGCACTTTCCAGCCATCGTGAAATTTCGAAGAGAACAAGCAGTAATTTCGAGAAGACCACCAGTAACTGAAGAGCAGAAGAACTATGCTCTTCAAAGGGCAAAGCAATATAAATCAAAAAACCCTATAGCTCTGCAAATAATGAAGGAGACTTATGTCTACAAGACATATTTTATGGTAATGTTACTTCCCCTCATATTCTAATATTTATATCAAGTTCAAAAGTGTTGATTTTTTATTATGCGTTTACTCAATTCTTTAGTCCCTGTATCGAGTAGGATTAATTCTCGCAATTACCTTGTTTCTTTATTGGCTGAGTGTTAGAAATTGTCATTCAGAAAGTTGCAAGCTAATCCACTGTTTTGAAGTTTGAACATCCTTTTGCATCATTACTGCTGATTTTTCCATGAATTACCATTGATGATGCGATAACTCAAGTAATAAACTACCTTGTTATTGTCGTGCAAAAGGTTTATGATCCTACTACTAGTGTCAGTAGACTAGAGAATCAGGTTGCGGAAGAAATATGGGAGCATTCTATTTCCTTGTTTAAATTCTGGAAACAGTAACCCCCGCCAATGTAGTAAACAGACAAAAGCTGGACTGAATTAATTAACCTCATAATAGGGAAATAGTTAATTTTCAGATTCTTTCATTTAACTAACGATTCGAGGTTCCAAATATATGTTTTTTTAAGGCTCCAAATATATGTATGTTAACTTGTTTTCTTATTTGCACTGTTATGTCTTTTCTGACTTATGGACAGCATCGACCAATCATCCTCTTGTAAATGCAGTGTGTAAAATAGTAGTACTTGTTCCAGAATATGTGTTCTGACAAGGAAGCTAAAAGTAGTGTGTATTATCGTTTTCCTAAATTACTACCTTGTCTTGCAGATTATTCCATGTGAGTTTGTTAGGGACTATCTTCCCCACTCCGACAAGAAGCTGACACTCTTGGATCAACTAGGAAAGACTTGGGAAGTTAGCTATGTCTATTTCAGCGAGCGTCGTGTTGGTGCTTTCAGTGGAGGCTGGGGCAAGTTTTCTCTAGGTAATCATCTGGAGGAGTTTGATGTATGTGTCTTCGAACTCTTCTCAGAGGACAACATAAAAGTGCACGTCTACAGAGCTAACGCCATGCTAACTGAATATCTCGTAGATTCTAGCAACAAATAACAGCTGCAGTTCCATATTGACCTGCGCTCTAGTAGTCAACAAGGGGACTATTCATATGCTGGCTAAGAGATATTTGTGACCAAGTGGATCCCAGCTAAACACAGGTTTTGCTTTCATTGAATTGTTGGATGACTGTTTTGTATCATGTTGTATCGGTGCAATTGATGCCATTCTATTGCTGCAGTATATGTGAACAATACATATTAGTACTTTGTCGCTGTATTGGTTTCAATTGATAGGCTTACTGTTATATGGATCCACAAATAGGAACCTTTTTATTTTGCTTGAAGGAATACAACTATTTTGGCCCCATGGTGCTCATAATTGGTCCAGTTTGGCTTTATCTCAAAGGGAACAAAGTAATGGTTTGGCCATTTTTATTACAACAAAATTAGTAAAACAAAAAAAGAGGAAAATGTCGATATCTCAGTCTTATAGTACTGTTTTGGTTACAACTATACAAAATTCCAGACATAACCTTTTGTAAAGAAACATCTAGAGGCGGTGAGACTAACTGGGATGAAGATTTTATTTTATAATTTTTTAGTTTAATAAAAATGGGTTGATCAGATTCAGAAGTTCCTCCTATATTTTTCGTGTTTGATATAATATTGGAATATAGCTCACCCCAGCTATCTCAATTTTTTGCAACCTTTGGGAGAATGGCGAGGATGCATTAAAATATGACTCCATTATAGACCGCCACGGGACAAGGTCTACTTAATATGAGTAAAACATAATGTCATTGTTGTAAGTATAAATAGCTTGTGACTTACAAAAACTTAAGAAATATTACAAGTTTTACAGTGATTGACATTTTTAACAACCATCCATCCACCTCGATCCAACGGTAATAAAAAGACGGAACCAAATTGACGGAACCAAAAATGTAGGACCGGAACTAAAATCTGTGGGACCGGAACCTCCGATAAATTTTACGAACTTTATAAAAAACGAGCGTCCTTTTAAACGGATGAATCATCAGATAAGACTGCACGCATCTTAAAGCAACCAATTAACATATCTGCACACATGTCATGTAAATTGAGGCATATTGTATTCACCGATTCATCCTCTCGTCTCTATCTCCCTTCTTACCGTTCATCCTCTTTTAATCTCTCATGGCCTCTCTCCGACGATCCCTGGGCGGCGACGGCTAGAGCTCCGAGGGCGGCGGAGGCCGACGGGATCGAGAACGGCCAGAAGGAGATGGAGCGGCATCTCTCCCCGGCGATCTCTGCACGGCAGCGGCTGGAGCACCGAGGGCGATGGCGGAGCTAGGTGACGAAGGTGAGGGCGGCACCACAACTTCTGATCCGGTATGGTCCTCTTGCTCTGTATGAATTGCTTGAAAACGATCACGTATCCCCTCTCCTTTTTCCCCTACCACACCCTGCCCGCGATGCGAGGGAACCTCCATCCTGCCCATGACCCAACGTGATTCCTCCGCCGCCGTGAACGAGGCTGCACGCAAACAAGCTCCCGCCTCCATTTCCTATCGCCCAGGACTGAAGCAGCGCCATATCCCTGCCACTATTGCGGACCTAGCTGGGGAAGCCGCACTGACGCCCACGCGCCGGTGGGAGACGCACCAGCCGCTGTTGTACTTCCTCTTTCCATGCTTGCTGTCTGCCATCCCCAATTCGCTGTCGTTAACAGTGGCCTAAACCAATTTTGTTTCTCGAATCTTGATTTAGATATGAGCACAATTAGATCCAATGTATTTTGAACCGATCCTTTTTGGACAGGTCCTCACATATTCAGTGTGTTTGGTGAATGACTCTACGTGGTAGAGTACAGTACAGCTGTTCAGCAGTATATGAAGAATTAGCTTCTGCAATTTACTTCTGAAATTCCAGATGTATTTGTTGACCTCTATTCATCTCCACAAATATAAAAGCAGTTTGAAATCTTTTTTTTGCGTGTTTTTTTTCGCGGAAAGCAGTTTGAAATCTAATTAGCTTGAAGTTCAGTTAGTACTCGATCTGATATATACAACGCTTGTCTCCGTTGGGTACTAATTCTTTTCCGTTGTCTTATTTTGCCATGTGTTCGCACAGCCAGCTGGAAGAGTCATCCAGATTTTCTCCCCGGCGAGGAGGTGACAGGGCGGCGGGGCGGTGTTTCTCCCTGGTGACCCCTTGGCGACAGTGGCTAGAGCACCAAGGGCGACTACGGCTGGAGCAACGAGGGCGGCAAAGGCAGACAGGATCAGGAGAGGCAAGGAGGAGACAATTGTTGATGGCAGTCATCCAGATTTTCATGCAACCATTCGATATATTTTATCCTTTTATGCTTAATATGTACTACTAACAAGGTCAGAACATCTCAAGTTTGTAGCACATGCTCTAAGTTTACACGTATAGAAAAAAACACATGAAGTGCTTGAACACAAGACTTTTCTGTAACATCCGAAACTAGCCTATCCTTTATTGGGTGCAAACAGAAAAGTCTTGTTGAGCAGCGACCGTCTTGTTGAGCAGCTCCCGGAGCGAAAGTGGAGAAGTCACGGGAGGGCTACACTTGAACTCTTGACACACATGCGCCACCGCTGGCTTCTACGCTGGGCTGCCCCGTGCCATCTACGCGATGTTTGCATTGTTTCACTCCCAGAATGACATGTTCCTGGGGTCTATCTGCATCAACTGGATCTACGAACAACGTGTTGCTAATCAGTAAATATGAAGTAGGGTGCTATGTTGAACGCATAATACAACTAATTAGCACATCACTCACTGTTCTCTTTGATCATATGATGAGAAAGCAGCTGCATTCATGTTTCGAAATTCTTCAGAGATCCTTTTGTCCCCCACCAGCACCATTTCTATCTACTGAAATCACACTTCAAGCTACATAAATCAAAATGCATAATCTTTTATGCTACTGTGAAGTGTAAACCTCATGTTCTGAAACCAAATCACTGTTGTAGTGTAGTGCATATAAACGTAGACTAGATAAGTACACTAGAAGATGTTCAACATTACGTTTGTAGCCTTTAGATTTTGCGGCATCAAATATACTGGGAAATCTGATCATGTTAATCGCTGCCATCGAGTTTCCAGAGGGTTCTGCACCATCATAGTCTTCTTTAACATCATCATAGTCTTCTTTAACACGCAAAAGGACAGAAGGGTCTTCTCCGGGAGTATTGAAATAGGTCTCTCCTTCTTTGTCCAACAGCAATTCATCCTGGTAGTGTTTGTAATTATGGAAAAAGGCCTAATCATCTAAAAACGCTGGTCATTCCGATAACTATGATGTAACCTTTAGAGTTTATTATTTACAAAGTTTGCTGCCTTTTCCACAACTTGAGGATATTCTGCTGGACAAGTTTTCTCCTTTGCTCTTTTCCGATCAGTTTTTCCATCACATGTATTCAAATGCACCTGTCGTAGAGTTTGCTCTCGCAGCTTGTTGTCCTACACAACAGAAACAATAATTAATGGCACCTACAGAAGAAAATTGGACAGATTTTCTACCTCTAATTGAGTTATGTACTAAGGTTAATCATTTCCTGTACAGGCACGATTCTGAATCGATGTTAACCTGAACCTCTCAGTCTAGCAAGGTATCAATCTGACTACTATGTGAATGCCTCCGTTGCTGGCATTCATGTAACTGAACCATGTGTTCAGAATAAAAGCTACAGTACTTAGGATCTAAACTAAGTGCTGCCTAACTGAAGCGCATGTTTAAAGTTTTCCCTAGTAAGATGGGTTTGTCTCTTCTGGTTCTATTATTCTGGTTGAAAGTTAGCCTCTCTTATGTGCATAAGCAAGTCGGCCTGCCTGACGTTGCATTGCAACTTCGCAAGTAACTAGGTGAAGGCTCCATTTGGTATTTGTTGTGGCTTGTGATGACCTTACTTGATTGGACTGATTATCGAATCTTAGTGCTTGGCAGGCTGGATTTCCTTAATCAAATTGATATTTAATGTATTATTGCACTAAAAAATACTAGATGAAATGTCAAAAACATTTACTGGGTAGCACAATTTATCAAACTTTAATCGGTTTTACCAAACAGATCAAAATAAGCACATGCATCAAAATGACCACAAACTGAACAATGCCCAGACTGAAAATTCCAAATAGGAACATCCATGCTCCAATTACATTTTTTCCTCTCTGGACAAGCACCCTTTTTACCCAACATGAATTCCTAGATCATTTGAAGCCTACATGTCTGGAGGATATTTTTTCAGTGTATGGCATATCGCTTTTGCCAACTGAAGGCCTGAACGAGATATTCAGCTTATAGCTTGCATTTGCATTATGCAGTAAACAGTTTTTCAAGATTATGCAGTGGATTCACCGTAAACAGATTATGTTTTAAGATTTTCACAGTAAACTGACCTCCCAATTGATGCAGTGGAGTCCGATCCCGCGGGCGACGAGGGCCGACTACGATACTGATGTTGTGGCTGGCGGCTCCGATCCCGCCGGTGAAGAGAGCGGCGGCGGCCGGGATCCGGCGTGATGAGGAGAGGGCGTCGTACCACCTGGCTACAGCGGGTGGACCACAGGAGTGAGGCAGCGGGAGGGGGATACGGAGGAGGGGTGATGCGGCGGCGGCGGGAAGGAGGGACGGTGGAGGGATGATGGGGCGGCTGGCAAGAGGATGCGGCGGCGGCGGCGGCGAGCAGGAGTTCGCTCGTCCTGGTTAGGCAGGGAGAGGAAATTTCTATTTTAACTTGAGAATCTTTTTTTATCTATGGGAGTCAAACGACCGCTAGCATGTACGGTTTCTAATTGAAAGCATCATAATACTTACAACTCGTTTTAAACTCGTTTTAATCAACGGTCACAAAAATTCTGAATTGACGGAACCGGAACGGAGCCAAGGTTCCGTGCCAATCACCGTAAAAGAGCTCAAGAAATATACTTCTCTGATCGTTTGCTCAAAAGTAGTAAGACATAATGCACAAAAGATATAACAATGTCAAATGCTGATACATCTCTCCACATTTAGTGTGGACGTTCTCACTTTCCGAAGAAAACAAATCATTCCTAGTTGCCATTTTTATTGACCCCGCTTAGTTTTATGACCTTTTGTAATCTGCACGAAGTTAACATTTGATTGGTTCAGACTAAAGAGCCTATCCTCAAATAAAATTATTGCTGGAACTACGATGGTAACAGTCACCAACCCATCTACTTGTTATTGGACGACGAGGTGGAACTGTGTTTGGGGCTCAACGGCCCTACGGTCGATAGCTTAAGTGTGTTGAGAAATAAACATGTGATTAATTGTATTGGGAGGGATGCTTTCTAGGAGGTTTCTGTTGGGAAGAGGTGTCTCCCCAACACACCTCTTCAGCCCGTACATAAGTGGGACTCCCATATTGCAATCAAAAGAGATTCATTTGTTTACTTCTTTATGTCTCTTCTCTTGATACTACAACACGTTATTAGCACGTAGTCTCTGCCTTAGAGCATTTGGCATTGACATTTCGTTGTCCGATGGAGCAAGTGGCCATGCATTCACGAGAAAGGGAAGGAAATTGATCATGGAGATGGAGACATGCAGAAAAAAAAATTGATTGGAATGGATCAATTAGCACAGGATGCACCCATTCAATCTTTAGTGCATCGATTGATTATTTCACCGGTACACTTTGATTGAGAATTGAAAACTGATCGCAGCACTGTTTCACTTGAGTTTTCAGCATGGAGGCGGTTCACTGACGAGAAGAAGCGGCGTTGATGCGCAAATGCCAACCGCAAAACGGACCAAGACGGCCACGGTGCGATTGGTCTTCGCTCTTCACGGCAGGTGGCGCGCGGCGGGACGGCCGGCGCTCCGGTGCTGCCCACGACGGCACAACGCAGGATCGGTAAACAGCACCCTCCGCGACTGTTGGTTCTTGGCAACCGCAACCCAACACGGCGCCTGCGACCGCAACTGCCGACACGACGGAAGGCGACTACCGACGGTGAAACGGTGCCATCCATCAGCGACGGCAGCCGTGACCGGAACTTCACGGAACTTCAACCGGCCGATCACTTCAGCCCGACGCGGCCTCATCTCCAAGAGGCACGTAGCGAGGCGTCGGCGGACATCAGCCCCGGCTCGCGCTCTCGTGACGGGGCGGTGCCTGAAGTTCCTAAGCTAGGCAGCGGCGGCGGCCAAGGGCCTGCACGACACTGCTTCGCCCTCGGGGCAGCGGCAGACGACGGACTCCCAAATCGCATCCTTTCAATGCGGCGGCTCGTCGCCTATGAAGTCGTACAGCCAACGGAAGCCGCTCCGTGCGGACTCCCCGCAGCGACGCCTCAGCCTCCTGCGTGTTGGCGGCGGCGATCCGCGGATGGCGACCGGCGGTGGAGTGGCCGGCAGCCACGGCCGAAGGGGATAGTGGGGGAGCGGTTTCTGGTCGGGAACGACAACCGTTGCCCCCCCACCCTTATCCATTCCCAGAGGCGGTGGTGCTGGGCTGGCCAAACCAGCTGGGTGGGCCAAGGCCCAAGTGCTGGCCCGCCTGAAAAAATAAAGCAGAATCGAAAAAAGTGGCCTCAGCCACTATATTGGGCTGTAAATTCGGCCCACTATGCTATATTTTTTGTTTTCTCTTTTCTGATTAAGCTTTCACCTGTTCAATTTTTGTATATAATGTGTTTGTTAGAAATGTCAAACACATCGGTGGCACCGATAGCATCTCCGTTATTTGAATAGAATATGGAACTTGCTTGCAAGTTTGGGAAATATTAGGTAGCAAAGTGTATGATACTTGCATAACTATCTCAAGTTTATACTTGTGAATTAGAAGGTAATTGATAAGAGTGAGGTCTACACTACATAGTAGTGATTACCTCCATGTGTTTCAAGCAAAAATGAAAGTGCAATAGTTATGGCATGGTATCGTAGCAACGAAATAATTTTCGTTTAAAACTATTGATGAAGGTTTTCCAAATGCTTGGCAGCTTCATAGCATTTGTCGTTGGTTGTGACTTTAGTGTCACATACTCCATCAAATGTGGAACCAAGACATTAGCGATGATAACATCGCATGTTATGCTATGAAGAGAATTGTGCAAACATACTTTCATAATTTGGTGATTACCTCCCATGCACACATAACTTATGAGACGCCATCATAGCTATGAATTAATTTTCATGCACAACTGAGAGGTTTAACACCATTTTATGGTGATTACCTTTGTGTTATAAATAACATAAGGTTGTGGAGGCTATGATCGATGAGAATGTCCATAAGAGTGAGGCGCCACTAGGTGATTGACTACCTCCATGTGTTTTAAGGAAATTCAAGGTTTATCCCTTTTTGAGGTGACTAAATTTAATTTTAAGATCTACAACACATTGTGGTGTTCTTGTGGAAGGCTTGACCTATGGGTCACTAAGAATCACCGTTTCCATGAATATGCTTAGCCATAGCATTTTCATCCTACCTAATTTACTGATGGTAAATTAATGCATGAATATTTCATGCAACATATGGCTGACCATTTTCGAAAGGTAGTGCGATGAGATGAAATTATGAGAAAGTAATCATTTAACATGGGTCCTGGAAAGTGATGATTTTGTCGACCCGTGGCCATGTCGCCACAGAAACTCCACATGTAGATAATGACATGGCTATTTATAAAATAACATAATCGCAATGACTTGATTCTCAAATTGAGTAATTAAATGGATGATGCTTATCCATTTGTCCTTTTGGGACTCCCTTAAGGGGAGATATATTGGTATAAGCATCGCACGAATGACCATTGATTCGTGTTTGGGATTTCAAGTCCGTTGATGCTTATCAGTCTTTTGTCTATAACTCAACAACAAGTTGAGATATATGATAAGGTAATTTCAGATACATATTTGATTGTAAGCCCTTATTGCACTTTACATTCTCCTATGATGGTAAATATAAATACCATTAGTATTTCAGAGTGAAAATCTGATGAACTTCTTACGAAGGATCGTCATGTTCAATGGGTGTGATACCATTGCCTGAAATTCATGCTTGTGCCCTTAGTGTTAAGAAATTTAGTGGTTAGAGAACCACTAAGAATTGAATGTAAAGTGAATGAAAAATGACAATAGAAAAGGAGTATATCTCTCAAAAAGGCATGGATCATTTAAGAGAAATGATCTCTATGACAACTCTCAAGTTTGTCAAAGGGGTGGTAGTACGAAATATCGTACCAATGGTTACCAATCTATCAAGTATTGGATTGAATCATACCACCAACTCCTTATCGGAAAAGGCAAATGAGTTCAATGGGATAAGATTTAAGTTCAACTTCAAAGGAACAACCATAAATATTCTGGTACTGTAGATGGAAAATTAACTCCGCTACAGTGATGATATACTTGTGGATGGTTATTCCCAAGATGTCCTGGAGATCTCGTGTAATCTCCTAGTTATCCCAAATATCATTAGCCTATAATTGCGCTACTACATGTAGTATAATTCACAACATTATGTCCCGAGGACATGATAGTTGAGAAAATTGAGTGTATGAATCATTTCATACTCAACTTTGTTGCGTACACAATAATTTTTCCTCCTTTATCATCATGGTATGGGAAGTTAGAGAAATTATTGATAATTATGTTGGCCAACACTTGACTGTTACAATATTTCCAACAATCATAAGATTTTATGTGCACTCGACGTGCCATAGGGGAATTAATTTTAAGGCACTCTCACCTTAAAATTCAGAATGAGCCACACACTACTCTTGAAAGTATTCAAGAATGTATGTGAATAAATCAACCATTGTGTGGGTTATGTTGGTGCTTCGTGGTTGCACAGATGCATCTTGAAGATGGTCTTATGTGTGTATCATTCACACAAAACCATATGAATACTTAATTAAGTGCTCAAATTGATGAATTTAGAGCAGAGTGTCCTAACATGGGATAATGCCATTTGAATGGAATTGTCGTTGAATTTGATTCACGAACATTCATTGGTCATATTCAGTATATTTTATACATACCCACAATGGTTTGGCTAGATCTCTTCTGAAAGAGAGTCAAAGTTGCATGGCCAATGTTACAGAATTGTGATTTGCCAACATTTTGTTGATGGTAACATGCAGAATCACACGCCGCATGTTTAATACTGGATCCCCTTGCAGTTTGTACGTGGAAATAAGATTTACCATCTGCGGTAATAGGTTGCATCCGATATCACCACCCCGGCGTATGTCATGGGCCCTCACATATATTTGGGATCTATGTGAGAAATAACTGTGGTATGATTGTTAATTCGTCGCATACCTTAACCTTGAAAAGGGAGTTACTTGCATCATGTACGCTGATTGCTTTTGCAATAAGGACATTTTATAGTATTAGGGGGAGATGTGTACCATACAGAATGCCAGGAAATGGCTAAGAAATGACGTAGACATTTGATCCGCGTACTTAAGAATATGACCTAAAGGTTCATGTTATGAGAAATTTGCATTTTATTGCAAACAATCATCCAATATATTTACTAGTGACAAAGGTGTCATTTTTTTCATGTATCAGATTGAGTGGATGTACCTAATAAACCACTCGTCTCCCCATATGAGAGCAAGAGGAGGAGAATTCTGATCATATGAGACTAAGTTCTCTTTGTTTTTGTTGGAACAAAAGAGATGGTCTCCCAATCACTAAATGTGGTTCAACCTGAGGTTGAATGACACCTGAAGGATGTGTGTCATCCAGGACCCAACATAGTGCGCACACATTTTTGTGTGCTGGGATATCGAAATACCTTGACTCTGTTGTTATGGGAAGTCACAACGAGTTGAGAGGCACAATGAGAATTCCACAAATGATACTGATTCATGAGAATCGTATATGAGAAAGTCTACATATGTCGACATATAAATCTTCCAGGGAATTGCTAAAATCCTTTTGGGCCCTGAACCAAAATCATGGAGAGTGTTGTTGCACTTATATTGGTTCAAATGAAAGGAAGCAATTGAGGAAGAATAGAGCTCGCTCATCAGATAGAGATATTTACGATAGTAAAACCTTCTGTCCATAAGTATCTTCCATAGAGAAGAGAGAATGAGGTGGTGATAAAGCGAGGCTTTTGTAGCACAAGGGTTTTTCGCAGAAACCTAACATTAGTCATGATGTGACATACCTTCTTGGTATGAGTGGAATTATGTTTCGATACTAAATGTCATTGGCAGTACAGATCCATGTGGTTGATGTATGTAGTTGTGCCTACATACTCCCCCCGGTCACTCGATCTGGATTTATATGTTAAAGTCTTGAAGGACTTAATATTCTGAATCCAAAGGAAAATTGCAACATGTGTGTGTGAAACTTCTGAAGTCATTCTATGACTTGAAGTAGTCGGAGATAATTGTGTGGTACAACCGACTGTGTGAGTTCTTCCACGATAAGGATAACTCTAATGTCAATGATTGTTGATATGTACTCATGGCTAAATCCTTAATTGGATTTTACGTCACCTAAGTGGTGTGTATGATCTTATCATCAATGTCTTTATGCGAGACATTTGAGATACACACAATCATTTTAAGACGGAGATTTGGGTCAAACCAAATATGCTTAAGTTTTTAACTTGAGCTTATTCCCCCAGAAATAAATGTATATCAGTCTTCATATATCCCGAAATATTGAACAAGTTCAATACGGATATATATTATCAGAGACACATATGGTCATATTATACGTAATATGGGATACCAATCTTTGAAAAAGTGAGACGATGGTGAAGTGATATATGGAGCTGAAGTTTCATATCCACCATCGAAGCACTGAGATATCTTGCAAAATACGTCAGGCCTGACATTAAGTTTGTTGGTAATTTATTGAGAGTGAAATCCCCCGAAAGGTATAAGGTTTGTGTATGGATTATTCTAAGATATATCCAAGGCACAAAACTCTTGATTAATTCTAGTATGAAAATCAAGATGGGACCAATGCATGATATTTGATAGTGGCTAATTATCTGATCCCAACAGTGCCATATCAAAGACTGGATTTACTGGAAGAGTATTCAGAAGCAAGTCTTCAGAATAGACTCTAAATGGGTCCTTCCGGTGATCATTCTGCATAAATTATATGAACCATCACAAGATGTGTATGAATTCGCAGAATGATTGGCCACATTATCATCCGAATCACCTATCATTATCTGTCAAGGTAATGTCACTTGTATTGCTTATGAGTTATATTTATCCTCATAAATAACAGAAATGTAAGAGGGTAATTTACAAACAAAATATTATGATATTCACAGTATCTCTACCAACAGTTGTATTCCCTAATTAAGTATGTGGAATTGGCATGAGACAACCTTTAGGTTTGCAATGTTGAGGGAGAGTGAACTCCCTAGTTATAACTCGTTGATGATCTTCCGATCACTGATATTATACTCTTTTTCCTTTTATGAGTTTTTCCTAAGGTTTCTCATACAAGGTTTTTAATGAGACAATATAATACAAGTGCGGACTTATGCCATATAGTTTCTCCTTATATTTTCCCACTGGGTGTTTAAAGGAGTTTTCGGTGGCATATCGTTATAATATTACTCCTCAATTTTTCCCACAGGGTTTTTTAGGAGGAATTTTTGGATTGCAGTATACAGATGATGAATTGATCAAGGGGAGTATTGAGAAATAAACATGTGATCAATTGTATTGGGAAGGATGCCTCCCAGGAGGTGTCTGTTGGGGAAGAGGTGTCTCCTCAACACACCCCTTTAGCCTGTATATAAGTGGGACTCCCACGTTGCAATCAAACAAGAGATTCATTTGTTTACTTCTTTGTGTCTCTTCTCTTGATACTATGGGTGTCATTGGTAGACTGGGTGGACACAGAAATTCTCATCTCAACCCAGATTTTTCCAACTTTAGTTGTTTGGTAGGTCGGGTCGGCTCAAGTGGGCAGTGCCGACCTCGTGCGAATAAGGGCTCTCAGCCAGGCCGGGTTGTGAAGCTCAAATCGAGCTTCACAACCCAGACTGACCACATCCCGCAAAACACTGTAGCACCACCCCGCGGTCCCCCAGACCCCCACCCCCACCTCTTTGTCTCCCTCATTTCCCCCATCTTCTCTTTCCCGTATGGCCATCTTCCTCTCGCACCCCAGTCTCCTTGGGCCAAGCAGGAGCAAGACCACGCCGCCGCCTCCCTCCCGTCCTCGTCTAGCGTCGGCCGAGCATTAGCACGACCAAGGGCTGCCTCCCTGCACCGCCAATCGCCGCCAACGGCCGCCAGGATAAGCTGGATCGATGCGCCACCAGGACGTGCCTGAATCCACGCGTCGCCTCGCACGGCCGCCTCCATGCACCTCCAACCGCCTCCAGGATGAGTTGGGTCGACGCACCGCCTCCCACGGCCGCCACGACGCGCCTGAATCCCCAAGCCGCCTCCACGAGCCGCCTCCCACGGCCGCCCCGACGCGCCGCCTCCCACGGCCGCCACGACGCGCCGCCTACCACGGCCTCAACGCGCTGCTCCAGGAGCTCGCGCAGGCACCCTCCGACCCGCCGCCGCCCCACGGCCCGCCACCGCCGGCCAAGAGGCTCCCAGCAGGATGTTGTGTATATAAGGACCCGATTGCTTTTTATTGTTTTTGTTCAGTGGCTTTTGTGTAAAGGTTTGGACCTCACTGTAATTTCTTAGTTTTTGAGCCAATCTCACCTCATACAAGCTACCAAACAGAGTACCAGTTGAGCTTCTCTCAACACATACGGGCTAACAAACACAACACAGAATCTCAAATCAGCTTGTATGACATGAGATATCTCAAGTGGGAGAGTGAATTCCAAATGACCGTCTACCAAACACACCCTACAACAACGTGGACGGGCAACCTTAGGACGCGGTCAACCGCTCAGGCGAGCGATTCGATCAGTCCCGACCAGGTGAATTTCCCTCTTTGGCGAGGTCAGCAATTCTGTTTTGATCTCTACACCGAAGCTTTCCGTTCAATCCTTCCTCCCGGCACGCGTTGGCAAAAATTCGGGAACAACGAGCACAGTGAGGGCACTTACCAACTCAGCTTCTTTCTGTATGCGTTGGAGGATCATTATTTTTATACCATATTATCAAGATGGTAGAAGCAACAAAGCAAACTTTATTGTACAGCAAATAAATCTGAACCAGTGTTAGTCGTAACACGAGGCTCGCCGTCTGACATAGGCATCCCCAATGGGCCTGCCGAAGATGGTACCCGGGGTTTATTGAAGGCCCATGACCCGAAGATTATGAAGCCTGAAAGCCCAGTCAGGAGATAGTTTGGAAACATAGAGTTGTATTAGGAATATCGACTTGTAACTATTATGAGACAGACTCAGATAGTCTCCCGGACTTTGTAACTTGTACATCACGAAACCCTCGGCTCCGCCTCCTATATAAGGGGGAGTCGAGGGACAAAGAAAGCATCGATTTCATTGTCAACACAACCCTAGTTTTCGTAGGAGTCGAGTACTTTTCCGGCTGAACCTTCGAGATCTACTTGCCCTTTACTTCCCTGAACACCCTAGTCTACAATCTGTAGGCATTGACAAGTCGATACCTTGTCAATTTGTGCCGTCTGTGGGAATTGAAGGCGACAAGGATCTGATCTCGATGACACGCTCAACATCATCGACATCTTCAGTGGCAAGCAACACAATGGACAGAGGTAAATAGATCGAAACTGATCTAGTCGATTTTGTTCCTCACCCGCCCTCCCGTGTGGATGCATATGCGTATTTGGAGGAGCCTATGGAGATGATGTTCGGGAAGTTCCACTTCCGAGTCGGAAAGGAGGGATCACATCGTTTCGAGATTCCGGTTTCGTCGAGATCGTCGGTGGCCAATGATACGTCTCAAACGTATCTATAATTTCTTATGTTTCATGCTTGTTTTATGACAATACCTACATGTTTTGTTCACACTTTATATCGTTTTGATGCATTTTCCGGAACTAACTATTGACGAGATGTCGAAGGGCCAGTTGTTGTTTTCTGCTGTTTTTGGTTTCAGAAATCCTAGTAAGGAAATATTCTCGGAATCGAACGAAATCAACGCCCAGCATCTTAGAATTCCACGAAGCTTCCAGAACACCCGAGAGCCACCAGAGGAGAGCCACAGGGGGCCACACATGGGGCTGGCGCGGCCAGGCTAGGGCCCGCGCCACCCTGTTGTATGGCGGCTCCGTACCCCCTCCGACTCCGCCTCTTCGCCTATATAAAGGTCCCTGACCTAAATCTTCGATACGAAAAAGCCACGGTACGAGAAACCTTCCAGAGCCGCCGCCATCGCGAAGCCAATATCTGGGGGACAGGAGTCTCTGTTCCGGCAACCTGCCGGGACGGGGAAGTGCCCCCGGAAGGCTTCTCCATCGACACCACCGCCATCTTCATCAACACTGTTGTCTCCCCTGAGGAGGGAGTTGTTCTCCCTCGAGGCTAAGGGCTGTACCGGTAGCTATGTGGTTAATCTCTCTCCTATGTACTTCAATACAATGATCTCATGAGCTGCCTTACATGATTGAGATTCATATGAGCTTTGTATCACTATTAGTCTATGTGCTACTCTTGTGATGTTATTAAAGTAGTCTATTCCTCCTTCACGGTGTAATGGTGACAGTGTGTGCATCGTGTAGTTCTTGGCGTAGGCTATGATCATAATCTCTTGTAGGTTATGGAGTTAATTATTACTATGATAGTATTGATGTGATTTATTCCCCCTTCATAGTGTAAAGGTGACAGTGTGTATGCTATGTTAGTACTCGGTTTAAATTGCAAAGATCTATTATGCTCTAAGGTTACTTAAATATGAATGCCGAATGTTGTGGAGCTTGTTAACTCCGGCATTGAGGTGCTCTTGTAGCCCTACACAACGAATGGTGTTCATTATCAAACAAGAGTATATGTAGCACAAAGGAAGAGAACTTATTTATTTATGTGATCAATGTTGAGAGTGTCCACTAGTGAAAGTATGATCCTTAGGCCTTGTTTCCAAATACTGCAATCATCGCTTGTTTACTGTTTTACTACATCTTTACTTCCTGCAATATTACTACCATCAACTGCACGCCAGCAAGCACTTTTCTGGCGCCGTTACTACTGCTCAAATTCATTCATACTACTTGTATTTCACTATCTTTTCGCCGAACTAGTGCACCTATACATCTGACAAGTGTATTAGGTGTGTTGGGGACACAAGAGACTTCTTGTATCGTGATTGCAGGGTTGCTTGAGAGGGATATCTTTGACCTCTTCCTCCCTGAGTTCGATAAACCTTGGGTGATCCACTTAAGGGAAACTTGCTGCTGTTCTACAAACCTCTGCTCTTGGAGGCCCAACACTGTCTACAAGAATAGAAGCACCCGTAGACATCAAGCACTTTTCTGGCGCCGTTGCCGGGGAGGAAAGGTAAAAGGCACTCATACTCCGGTCCCAGGTAACTAAGTACTTTTCTGTTGCCGTTGTGTGTGTTCTCGAAGCTATTTCCTTTAGATCCTGCAATTGCATCTTTTTGTTTCTTGTTAAACACTAGTAAGGCATAATGGAAAACATCTGTGAGCTTTTTAAACTATTTCCTGAGTCAAGACATGAATGGTTTAATGCGAAAATTAAAAAACCTATGGAACCTTATTTGCATGCTAGTAGCAATGATATTAGTATGAACGCTTTGAACACCATTGTTGCTAATGATATAGAAAATCCTAAGCTTGGGGAGGTCGGTTTTGATGAAAATGATCTCTTTAGCCCTCCGGGTATTGAGGAGAAAGTTTATGTTGATTATGATATGCCTCCCATATATGATGATTATAATGATAGTGGTCTTTTGGTGCCGCCTACTATGGAGGATAAGTTTAATTATGATTACAATATGCCTCCTATATTTGATGATGAGAATAATAATGATAGCTACTTTGTTGAATTTGCTCCCACTACAACTAATAAAATTGATTATGCTTATGTGGAGAGTAATGATACTTTTATGCATGTGAATAAGAATGCTCTATGTGATACTTATATTGTTGAGTTTGTTCATGATGCCTCTGAAAGTTATTATGAGAGAGGAAAATATGGTTGTAGAAATTTTCACGTTACTAAAACACCTCTCTATATGCTGAATTTTTTGAAGTTACACTGGTTTTATCTTCCTATGCTTGTTACTTTGCTCTTCATGAACTTATTTATTTACAAGATTCCTATGCATAGGAAGCATGTTAGACTTAAATGTGTTTTGAATTTGCTTTTTGATGCTCTCTTTTGCTTCAACTCTTATTTCTTATGTGAGCATCATTAAAATTGCTGAGCCTATCTTAATGGCTATAAAGAAAGAACTTCTTGGGAGATAACCCATGTCTTTATTTTGTTACTGTTTTGTTGAGTCTTGGAAGTTGTTACTACTGTAGCAACCTCTCCTTATCTTATTTTATTGCATTGTTGTGCCAAGTAAAGTCTTTGATAGTAGGGTTGATACTAGATTTGGATTACTGCGCAGAAACAGATTTCTGTCTGTCACGAATTTGGGCAGGATTCTCTGTAGGTAACTCAGAAAAATCTGCCAATTTACGTGCGTGATCCTCAGATATGTACGCAACTTTCATTCAATTTGAGCATTTTCATCTGAGCAAGTCCAGGGCCTCTAAAAAAATCGTCTTTACGGACTGTTCTGTTTTAACAGATTCTGCCTTTTATTACGCATTGCCTCTTTTGCTGTATTGGATGGATTTCTTTGTTCCATTGACTTCCAGTAGCTTTGGGCAATGTCCAGAAGTGTTAAGAATGATTGTGTCACCTCTGAACATGTGAATTTTTGATTATGCACTAACCCTCTAATGAGTTCATTTTAAGTTTGGTGTGGAGGAAGTTTTCAAGGGTCAAGAGAGGAGGATGATATACTATGATCAAGAAGAGTGAAAAGTCTAAGCTTGGGGATGCCCCCGTGGTTCATCCCTGCATATTTCAAGATGTCTCAAGCGTCTAAGCTTGGGGATGCTCAAGGCATCCCCTTCTTCATCAACAATTTATCAGGTTTCTTCTCTTGAAACTATATTTTTATTCGGTCACATCTTATGTACTTTACTTGGAGCGTCTGTGTGCTTTTATTTTCGTTTTGTTATTTTCATTCTCTGAATAAATGCTTGTGTGGGAGAGAGACACGCTCCGTTGGTTCATATGAACACATGTGTTCTTAGTTCTATCTCTTAATGTTCATGGCGAACACTACTAGGAAAAGGCCTAGCCGTAAGATGGGTGTTAGTGGCGCACCAGGAGGGCAGTGCGCCACTACTACTTAGCAGTGGCGCACCGAAAAGTGGTGGGCCACTATAAAAAATGTAGTAGTGGCGCACCTCTTCTGTGGTGCGCCACCACTAAGTTTGACCATGGGTTTGACCCAACCTTGTACATAGCAATGGCGCACCATGTAGAGGTGCGCCACAGCTATTTTATGTAGCAGTGGCGCACCTCTACATGGTGCGCCATTGCTATGTAAAGGGGATGATGGACATGTTTGGGCATCACTTAGTAGTGGCGCACCATGCTTGGTGCGCCACTTAGATGCCCATGTAATATGTCATCTAGGTTTAGTGAAATTTTAAAAAAATGAATTTTGATATATTATGCAAAATGCCGTCATCTTTCGGTAAAACGGGATTTCTGGTTGCATACGACCTCCGATGAAAAACTTTTTTATATCAAAATCTATCTACGCGAAATTTCCTATTCAAATTCAACGGCCGTACGTTTGGAGAAAAAATGAATTCGTCAATTGGAAAATAGAAACAGGACTTTTTTCAGGTTTTAGATTTTGGGAAAAAATAGAAAAAAAGTAGCGGTGGCGCACCCATGCCTTGGTGCGCCACTGCTAAGCTTCCCGCCCATGAATTTCAAAATGGCCGGGATTCAAAGTGGGAGGAGATAGCCACTTACCCCCTCCTCCCTCCTCCCTCCTCCTCCACACATTCTCCTGCTCTCATTCTCCTCTCCTCCTCCTCCTCTCCTCCTCCTCCTCTCCTCCTCTCTTCACCTCTCCTACCCCTCTCGTCCTCTCCTCTCCTCCTCTCTTCACCTCCGGCGACCTCCGCACTATGTCGACCTCCGGTGACCTTACTCTCCGACGACCCTCCGATGACGATCCTCCGGCGACCCTCCGGCGACCCTCCGGCGACCCTCTGGCCTCCATTACCTCTAGCCTCCGTCCTCTTGTTCATCCTCTTCTACATCCTCCATCTCCTCACCTCTCTTCACCTCTCCTTCCTCTCTCATCCATCCTCACCGGCGGCTAGGCTAAGAAAAATGAGATTGAACATTGCACAAATAATTCTAGCAACAAAAACGAGAAAAAATAACGAGCCAAAAAAATTCGAAAAACAAGTGCCAGATCCAGATCCAGATCCAGATCTAGAAATTTCAAATTTTAGTAGTGGCGCACCTTGTTTCTGTCCAGTGGCGCACCTCAGACATTTAGGAGTGGCGCACCATGAAGCTAGTAGTGGCGCACTACCTGGTGCGCCACTGCTAAGCCAAATAGCAATGGCGCACCACTAGTGCGCCACTACTAAAAGTTAGCAGTGGCGTGATTGTAGTGGCGCACCAGCAGTGCGCCACTGATGGGGAATAGTGGTGCGCCACTGAATAGCCATTTCGTAGTAGTGGAAGGTTGAAACTGCTTCGTTAATTGCTATATGGTTGGAAACAGGAAATGCTTCATGTGGTAATTGGTATAATGTCTTGAATAATTTGATACTTGGCAATTGTTGTGCTCATATAGATCATGTTTAAGCTCTTGCATCATGTACTTTGCACCTATTAATGAAGAACTACATAGAGCTTGTTAAAATTTGGTTTGCATGATTGGTCTCTCTAAGTCTAGATATTTTCTGGTTAAGGTGTTTGAACAACAAGGAGACGATGTAAAGTCTTATAATGCTTACAATATGTTCATATGTGAGTCTTGCTGCACCGTTTTATACTTGAGTTTGCTTCAAACAACCTTGCTAGCCTAGCCTTGTATTGAGAGGAATTCTTCTCGTGCATCCAAATCCTTGAGCTAAAAACTATGCCATTTGTGTCCACCATACCTACCTACTACATGGTATTTCTCTGCCATTCCAAGCAAATACTTCATGTGCTACCTTTAAACAATTCAAAAGCTATTATCTCTTATTTGTGTCAATGTTTTATAGCTCATGAGGAAGTATGTGGTGTTTTATCTTCCAACCTTGTCATTTACTTCTGACAGACTTTCACCAATGGACTAGTGGCATATCCGCTTATCCAATAATTTTGCAAAAAGTGCTGGCAATGGGGTGCCCAGCCCCAATTAATTAACTTGCATTAATAATTCTATTCACATGTTTTGCTCTGATTCATCAGTAAGCAACTTAATTTTGCAAATAGACACTCCTTCATGGTATGTGAATGTTGGAAGGCACCCGAGGATTCGGTTAGACATTGCTTGTGTAAGCAAAAGGTTGGGAGGAGTGTCATCCATAAAAAAACTAAACTAAAGTACATGTGTAAACAAAAGAGAAGAGGGATGATCTATCTTGCTGGTAGAGATAACATCCTTCATGGGAGCCGCTCTTGAAAGTCTGGTTGATAAGGTAGTTAGAGTACCCATTACCATTCGTTGACAACAACAAACACCTCTCAAAACTTTACTTTTATGCTCTCTATATAATTTCAAAACTTGAAAAGCTCTAGCACATGATTTAATCCCTGCTTCCCTCTGCGAAGGGCCTATCTTTTACTTTATGTTGAGTCAGTTTACCTATTCCTTCTATCTTAGAAGCAAACACTTGTGTCAACTGTGTGCATTGATTCTTGCATGTTTACCTATTGCACTTGTTATATTGCTTTATGTTGACAATTATCCATGAGATATACATGTTACAAGTTGAAAGCAATTGCTGAAACTTAATCATCCTTTGTGTTGCTTCAAAGCTTTTACTTTGAATCTATTGCTTTATGAGTTAACTCTTATGCAAGACTTATTGATGCTTGTCTTGAAAGTACTATTCATGAAAAGTCTTTGTTATATGATTCATTTGTTTACTCATTGTCTTTACCATTGCTTTGAATCGCTGCATTCATCTCATATGCTTTACAATAATGTTGATCAAGATTATGTTGGTAGCATGTCACTTAAGAAATTATCATTGTTATCGTTTACCTACTCGAGGGCGAGTAGGAACTAAGCTTGGGGATGCTTGATACGTCTCAAATGTATCTATAATTTCTTATGTTCCATGCTTGTTTTATGACAATACCTACATGTTTTGTTCACACTTTATATCGTTTTGATGCATTTTCCGGAACTAACCTATTGACGAGATGCCGAAGGGCCAGTTGCTGTTTTCTGCTGTTTTTGGTTTCAGAAATCCTAGTAAGGAAATATTCTCGGAATCGGACGAAATCAACGCCCAGCATCTTAGAATTCCACGAAGCTTCCAGAACACCCGAGAGCCACCAGAGGAGAGCCACAGGGGGCCCACACATGGGGCTGGCGCGGCCAGGCTAGGGCCCGCGCCACCCTGTTGTGTGGCGGCTCCGTACCCCCTCCGACTCCGCCTCTTCGCCTATATAAAGGTCCCTGACCTAAATCTTCGATACGAAAAAGCCACGGTACGAGAAACCTTCCAGAGCCGCCGCCATCGCGAAGCCAATATCTGGGGGACAGGAGTCTCTGTTCTGGCACCCTGCCGGGACGGGGAAGTGCCCCCGGAAGGCTTCTCCATCGACACCACCGCCATCTTCATCAACGCTGCTGTCTCCCATGAGGAGGGAGTAGTTCTCCCTCGAGGCTAAGGGCTGTACCGGTAGCTATGTGGTTAATCTCTCTCCTATGTACTTCAATACAATGATCTCATGAGCTGCCTTACATGATTGAGGTTCATATGAGCTTTGTATCACTATTAGTCTATGTGCTACTCTTGTGATGTTATTAAAGTACTCTATTCCTCCTTCACGGTGTAATGGTGACAGTGTGTGCATCGTGTAGTTCTTGGCGTAGGCTATGATCATAATCTCTTGTAGGTTATGGAGTTAATTATTACTATGATAGTATTGATGTGATTTATTCCCCCTTCATAGTGTAAAGGTGACAGTGTGTATGCTATGTTAGTACTCGGTTTAAATTGCAAAGATCTATTATGCTCTAAGGTTACTTAAATATGAATGCCGAATGTTGTGGAGCTTGTTAACTCCGGCATTGAGGTGCTCTTGTAGCCCTACACAACGAATGGTGTTCATTATCAAACAAGAGTATATGTAGCACAAAGGAAGATAACTTATTTATTTATGTGATCAATGTTGAGAGTGTCCACTAGTGAAAGTATGATCCTTAGGCCTTGTTTCCAAATACTGCAATCATCGCTTGTTTACTGTTTTACTACATCTTTACTTCCTGCAATATTACTACCATCAACTGCACGCCAGCAAGCACTTTTCTGGCGCCGTTACTACTGCTCATATTCATTCATACTACTTGTATTTCACTATCTCTTCGCTGAACTAGTGCACCTATACATCTGACAAGTGTATTAGGTGTGTTGGGGACACAAGAGACTTCTTGTATCGTGATTGCAGGGTTGCTTGAGAGGGATATCTTTGACCTCTTCCTCCCTGAGTTCGATAAACCTTGGGTGATCCACTTAAGGGAAACTTGCTGCTGTTCTACAAACCTCTGCTCTTGGAGGCCCAACACTGTCTACAAGAATAGAAGCACCCGTAGACATCAGCCAACTCCGATTTGTCGGGGTCATCATCATTGTTCAAGCTGGGCGTCGAAGAGATATCGTCGCCACGCTTCGTCGAGTCCGCCTCAAGCAGAAAACTCGTCAAGATCTTTGGCAGCGTGTCCATCGGGTCGTCTGCGGACTCCAATATAAGCAACGACTCAGACAACATCGACAGCTTCGATTTCATCGACAAATCTACTTTTGTTCAGGAGGTCTTCGCCGATCTAAGCGACGGTGTCACCAACCCTGACGAAAGTCAAAATCCAAAATATCATCAAGTCTACGTAATTGGAGAATCAAGTCGCCCGCAGGAGGAGACGTCGGAGGCTTTTGATGATGTGGGAAATCCATACATCGATCCCGCTGATCTCATGCGAGGTTTGGGCACCAAGTATGTCGGGCATGCAACGCGACAGATGGTGCAACTTCCGCAAGCAGCCTGGGACAGAGCGGCAAGAGCCATGAACGACACAGAGCCGATGAGTACGACTGCAACAGCCGAAGAGTTGCAAGCGTACCAATACAAACTTGCCCGTGCTGGACGAGAACTTGAAAAACAGAAAATTGAGCTTGAAAAAAGGAAAGCCGCCGCTTTCGCGTCAAGCAGGCGACGAACTTAGTTGAGTTGACAGTCAGGAACTTCGGGAGATAATCACAGAGACGCTCGTAATAGGGGAAGATCGCGGCTGCAGAACATACCTGAAGGCGAGAGGGAGCATCTGATCCAGAACCTCGACATGTCTTTTATGTCAATAGACACGAGAGGAAATATTATTCCTAAAACACCGGAAGCTGGATATATGGCGAAACAGGCCTTTATACTGGCAAACAGGCCACCCCCAGGAGATCCAAGAGAGGCATTGTATAACATGGCTATGGCAGGAGTTTGAGTCATGGGGACAGCGTTTGCAGGAACAAGCACACCTCCCGAAGGTGCTGCGAGACAAAATAGTCCACGACCTACAGGAGCAGTACAGGATCCCCCAAGAACATCGGCAAGAGATACGACGACACAGGCGCAGGTCGACAGGGCGCGTCAAGAAAGGAGAGAACGTCGGCAGTCACTAGAGGTTGACGAGGAGGAGATGTGCGGACTCCCCTGTTTCACTCGACGAGTTCGCAAAACGCGAGTTCCATCTGGTTTCAAATTACCCGATAGTTACAAGAAGTTCGATGGCTTGCAAGATCCGGAGGATTGGCTAGTCGACTACTTGGAGACAGTAAAGTTGACGAGTGGAACAAAAGCAACTGCCATGCAGAGCATCTAGGTATACTTGAGTGGAGCAGCACGATCATGGATTAAGAAGCTACCACCTGGATCCATCGACAGCTGGGAAACTTTCGAGGACATGTTCGTGAAGAATTTCCTATCCACATGCAAGAAACTTGCGTCAATAGAACAATTGAGAGCCTGTCGACAGAAGTATGATGAGTCGATGAGGATGTACATCCAGAGGTGGAATATTATCAAAAACTCAGCAGAAAACATATCTGACGAGAGAGCGATAGATGCTTTTGTCGCTGGGATCCAAAGAAAAGATTTCATTGAGGACTTGGGAAGGACTAACCCAAAAACCATAGCAGCATTGATGGAAATAGCAAATCGCTGGGCAGATGGATAAGATGTTGTTCACAATAAACGGCATAGGTCACCTGAGGAGAATCGAAATCGAAATATTCAAAATAGACGACAATTGTATCGCCAATACTCCGACTATGACGGTCCCGTCCAAATATCGGCTGGCTTCCGAGGAAATAGCCGAAATAATAATCGAGATGATTATCAAAAAAGTGGTGAACAGCGTAGCGATTACAGGGATAGTCCACGCCCCAACAGGCAAAATAATGGTCCAAGGTTCCAGAGGCCATACATATCTCCCGAAGATATGATGAAAGGACCATGTCAGATGCATTTTTATCTCGACAGCAATGGGAAGAGGCAGTCGGGACATCTGCAGAAGGATTGCCGAACGTTCCAGGCGCTGAACAGGTTTGCGGGGCATGCCAACGCACAGGCAGCAAATAGAAACCCTCAGGGGCCAAGGAGTGAGATACACCTTCCACCTCCTCCCGCAATCACAGACGAAAATCGACACCAGTTGCAATTGGCGGCAACTCCACACCCGCCTCCCTATATCAACACCAATGGTGCGGTCTCGATGATCCAGAAAGCTAGGCCATCCAATAGAGCTCAGAAAGTAATTTCGCGACAAGTTTTCATGGCGGAAAAGATGCCTCCACCAATAATAGAGTATCTGAATTGGTCGGGACAAGACATTGGCTTCACCATAGAGGACCACCCGTAGCAAGTCCCTCGACCAGGGAAATTAGCTTTAATCTTACCAGCAGTGATCGCAGGATTCGATGTTTCACGAGTATTCATAGATGGAGGCAGCAGTTTAAACCTCATGTACGAAGATACATTGAGGAGGATGAATATATCCCTGGCGAACTTAAAACCAACGGACACACGTTTTCATGGTATCACTGTAGATAAGCCAAGTTATCCACTGGGGAAGATCAATCTCGACGTTCAGTTTGGAACCCGAGAAAACTACAGGATAGAAAGGCTGGAATTCGAAGTCATGGATTTCCCATCACAGTACCATGCTCTATTGGGACGACCCGCGTATGCCAGATTTATGGCGGTACCACATTACACATATTTGTTATGGAGACTCCCTGGACCCAAAGGCCCAATCACAGTAAAAGGCAGTTTTGCGCTAGCGGATAAGTGCGACAAGGACTTTCATCGGCTGTCAGAAACTTTCGGGATGCAGGCAGAGTATATGGTGTCAAGGCTCACAACTAATTATGATGTGTTGCCGGATGGAGGGAGGCCACTAAAGGAGCCAACCTTTGATACAACCAAAAATTCCAAGGAAGTGCAGATTCACCCGACAGATCCCAAGAAGACGACAGCAATCGCAACAAACATGGACCTCGCATAGGAATGCGCGCTCATCGAGTTCCTCCGTGAGCGCTGGGAAATCTTCGCATGGTGTCCAGCAGACATGCCAGGAGTACCCAGGGAACTTGCCGAGCACCCCCTTAATTTGGATCCATTGGCTAGGCCAATCAGACAACCTTTGCGGCGTTTTTCGGAACCAAACCGCAAAGCTATGCTGTCAAAAATTAATCGACTCAGAGAAGCTGGATTTATCAAAGAGATACCTACAGAAGCCACGTGGGTAGCTAACCCAGTATTGGTCCCGAAGAAAAACACAAAGGTCCTTCGCATGTGCGTCGACTTCACGTGTCTCAATAAACATTGTCCAAAGGATCACTTTCCCCTCCCAAGGATCGATCAAATTATCGACTCCACGGTAGGCTGTGAACGTCTTTCCTTCCTGGACACATATTTTGGTTACAATCAGATTCGACTAAAAGAAGAAGATGAGGTCAAAACAGTTTTCATAACACCCTATGGCGTGTTCTGCTATAGAACAATGCCCTTCGGGTTGAAAAACACGGGAGCAACATATCAGCGGATGATGCAAAAGTGCCTTGCTACACAGATCGGCAAGAACGTTCAAGTATACATTGACGATGTCATCATAACAATAAAGACAGGGTCAACCCTGATTGATGATCTCAAGGAAACTTTCGACAACCTCGATAAATTCTGCCTCAAGCTGAACCCGACGAAGTGCTCTGTCTGTGTTCCTGCGGGAGAGCTTCTCGGGTTTCTGGTGTCAGCAAGAGGAATTGAGGCTAACCCGTAGAAAATTCAGGTCATCGTGACAATGCGGAAGCCAACAAAGTTAAAAGAAATACAACAGCTTGTCGGGGGGAAGACCCCGGGTAGGGCAAAGGACTAAGAACAACCGGCTCAAGGCATGTCGGCCCGCGGCAAAGGCCAGCTGAGGAGCAGCCGGCTGGAGCCGTGGCCGGCTGCCTTGGGAGCCGGCTGGTTCAAAGTCCACGCTGGCCTGGTTGCAGCCGACTGCGCTGTGGTTGGGCCGGCTTCAACTTGCCATATCCGGCTTGGTTTGTTTCTCCCTAACATGGTCCGGGTTGGTGAGGCTTGCAGGAGAAGGAACTGGAAAGGTATTCCGGCTCCTAAAGTCCGCGATGATCTCACCTTCCGTAAAGGGCGGGGCACTGTAGAGCAACAGTGCCACGCCGGACAGGGCATCATGGCGCCGTACAGCTACAGGTCATGATGGCGACAGGGACACCTCCTCTCCATACCGCTGACTCCGGCAGGCGGATGGGACAGGCCATGAGGCCTCAACGGCTCCTGACGCCAACGCCTCAGGAAGGAGCAGAAGCCGAAGCCGGCCAACCGGCCACTAGGTCTTAGGGACTCTTATGTAAAGTGCCAGCGCCTATATAAGCTGCATTACCCCCCTCGTGCGGGGGACGATCGATCATTCCACACTCATTCTAGTCTTAGCGCTGCCCTGTGAGAGAGACCATCGTCTTCCTTAGCCTCCCAGGAGGAGCCGGATACAGCTCTAGGAGCACCATTGTACTGTGATACATCTTATACACTCATAGCAGGAGTAGAGGTGTTACCTCCATCGGAGGGCCTCGAACCTGGGTACATCGCCGTGTCGCTCGTGCCCATACCCGCATCCGGATACCACCGTAGACCCGGTAGGAACCACCTTCTTTAGCCATCCTATGGCATATGCCGTGACGATACCACGACATTTGGCGTCCACCATGGGGCCTTCAGCGTCTGCGGCCGGTGTCTTCATCCGGACGGGCCTCACCATCACCACCGGCGAGCGAGTCGCTTCAGGCTTGGTCTGGAGATTCGGCTCCCTCGACTGCGTCAGCGACAATGCTGGCTGCTTTGCCGACCGGCCCTTCCCAGCCGGCGGCAGCGTCATCTCCTTCGGCGGCTTCGACGTCTACGTCGCCACCGTCGCACCGCCGCGCTACCCGCAGCGGGTGCTGCGCTGCGCAAGCCCTCCTCCCGGAGCCGGCATCAGCAACACCGCCGCCAGCTCCTGCATCATGCATGAAGTCATGGCAGCCGGCGACGACGCCGGGGCCAAGTCCACGCGCGTCCGTGGTCCGGACCTGGAGTGCCCCACCACGGCCGGCGCGTCTGCCTCGGGCGCAAAGGCGCCACCACCACCATCCCGGCTGGAAGAAGTCCGGGCGAAGCTGAGCACCCCGCTCACGACTGGCAGCGACCCCACCACCGTCGAGGCGGACTTGGAGGCGTGATACGTCTCCGACGTATCGATAATTTCTTATGTTCCATGCCACATTATTGATGTTATCTACATGTTTTATGCACACTTTATGTCATATTCGTGCATTTTCTGGAACTAACCTATTAACAAGATGCCGAAGTGCCGCTTGTCAAGTTTTCGCTGTTTTTGGTTTCAGAAATCCTAGTAACGAAATATTCTCGGAATTGGACGAAATCAACGCCCAGGGTCCTATTTTGCCATGAAGCTTCCAGAAGTCCGAAGGAGAGACGAAGAGGGGCCACGAGGGGGCCACACCCTAGGGCGGCGCGGCCCCCCCTTGGCCGCGCGGCCCTGTCGTGTGGGGCCCCCGTGCCGCCTCTTGACCTGCCCTTCCGCCTACAAATAGCCTCCGTGACGAAACCCCCAGTACCGAGAGCCACGATACGGAAAACCTTCCAGAGACGCCGCCAACGCCAATCCCATCTCGGGGGATCCAGGAGATCGCCTCCGGCACCCTGCCGGAGAGGGGAATCATCTCCCGGAGGACTCTACGCCGCCATGGTCGCCTCCGGTGTGATGTGTGAGTAGTCTACCCCTGGACTATGGGTCCATAGCAGTAGCTAGATGGTTGTCTTCTCCCCATTGTGCTTCATTGTCGGATCTTGTGAGCTGCCTAACATGATCAAGATCATCTATCTGTAATTCTATATGTTGCGTTTGTTGGGATCCGATGAATAGAGAATACTTGTTATGTTGATTATCAAAGTTATATCTATGTGTTGTTTATGATCTTGCATGCTCTCCGTTACTAGTAGATGCTCTGGCCAAGTAGATGCTTGTAACTCCAAGAGGGAGTATTTATGCTCGATAGTGGGTTCATGCCTGCATTGACACCTGGGATAGTGACAGAAAGTTCTAAGGTTGTGTTGTGCTGTTGCCACTAGGGATAAAACATTGATGCTATGTCTAAGGATGTAGTTGTTGATTACATTACGCACCATACTTAATGCAATTGTCTGTTGCTTTGCAACTTAATACTGGAGGGGGTTCGGATGATAACCTGAAGGTGGACTTTTTAGGCATAGATGCAGTTGGATGGTGGTCTATGTACTTTGTCGTAATGCCCAATTAAATCTCACTATACTCATCATGATATGTATGTGCATGGTCATGCCCTCTTTATTTGTCAATTGCCCAACTGTAATTTGTTCACCCAACATGCTGTTTATCTTATGGGAGAGACACCTCTAGTGAACTGTGGACCCCGGTCCAATTCTCTTTACTGAAATACAATCTACTGCAATACTTGTTCTACTGTTTTCTGCAAACAATCATCTTCCACACAATACGGTTAATCCTTTGTTACAGCAAGCCGGTGAGATTGACAACCTCACTGTTTCGTTGGGGCAAAGTACTTTGGTTGTGTTGTGCAGGTTCCACGTTGGCGCCGGAATCCCTGGTGTTGCGCCGCACTACATCCCGCCGCCATCAACCTTCAACGTGCTTCTTGGCTCCTCCTGGTTCGATAAACCTTGGTTTCTTTCTGAGGGAAAACTTGCTGCTGTGCGCATCATACCTTCCTCTTGGGGTTCCCAACGAACGTGTGAGTTACACGCCATCAAGCTCTTTTTCTGGCGCCGTTGCCGGGGAGATCAAGACACGCTGCAAGGGGAGTCTCCACTTCTCAATCTCTTTACTTTATTTTTGTCTTGCTTAGTTTTATTTACTACTTTGTTTGCTGCACTAAATCAAAATACAAAAAAATTAGTTGCTAGTTTTACTTTATTTGCTATCTTGTTTGCTATATCAAAAATACAAAAAAATTAGTTACTTGCATTTACTTTATCTAGTTTGCTTTATTTACTGTTGCTAAAATGGCTAACCCTGAAAATACTAAGTTGTGTGACTTCACAACCACAAATAATAATGATTTTTTATGCACACCTATTGCTCCACCTGCTACTACAGCAGAATTCTTTGAAATTAAACCTGCTTTACTAAATCTTGTTATGCGAGAGCAATTTTCTGGTGTTAGTTCTGATGATGCTGCTGCCCATCTTAATAATTTTGTTGAACTATGTGAAATGCAAAAATATAAAGATGTAGATGGTGACATTATAAAATTAAAATTGTTCCCTTTCTCATTAAGAGGAAGAGCTAAAGATTGGTTGCTATCTCTGCCTAAGAATAGTATTGATTCATGGACTAAATGCAAGGATGCTTTTATTGGTAGATATTATCCCCCTGCTAAAATTATATCTTTGAGGAGTAGCATAATGAATTTTAAACAATTAGATACTGAACATGTTGCTCAAGCTTGGGAAAGAATGAAATCTCTGGTTAAAAATTGCCCAACTCATGGACTGACTACTTGGATGATCATCCAAACCTTCTATGCAGGACTAAATTTTTCTTCACGGAATTTATTGGATTCAGCTGCTGGAGGTACCTTTATGTCCATCACTCTTGGTGAAGCAACAAAGCTTCTTGATAATATGATGATCAACTACTCTGAATGGCACACGGAAAGAGCTCCACAAGGTAAGAAGGTAAATTCTGTCGAAGAAACCTCTTCCTTGAGTGATAAGATTGATGCTATTATGTCTATGCTTGTGAATGATAGGACTAATATTGATCCTAATAATGTTCCGTTAGCTTCATTGGTTGCACAAGAAGAACATGTTGATGTAAACTTCATTAAAAATAATAATTTCAACAACAATGCTTACCGGAACAATTCTAGTAACAACTATAGGCCATATCCTTATAATAATGGCAACGGCTATGGTAATTCTTATGGGAATTCTTACAATAATAATAGGAATTCACCCCCTGGACTTGAAGTCATGCTTAAAGAATTTATTAGTACGCAAACTGCTTTTAACAAATCTGTTGAAGAAAAGCTTGGGAAAATTGATATACTTGCTTCTAAAGTCGATAGTCTTGCTGCTGATGTTGATCTTTTGAAATCGAAAGTTATGCCTAATGAAAATTATCATAATAAAATTGTTACTACAGCAAATGCCATTCAAGTTAGAATTAATGAGAATATAAGATTAATGGCTGAACTGCGTGCTAGGTGGGATAGAGAAGAAAATGAAAAACTAGCTAAAGAGAAGAATGTAGCTAAAGTTTGGACTATTACCACCACTTGTAATGCTAATGCTACACATGTTACTGCACCTCCTACTAATAATAATAAAAGAATTGGTGTTAGCAATGTTTCCACTTCTAATGCAAAGCGCGAGAAACTGCCTGAAACTGCTAAAACTGCTGAAACTGCTTGTGATAAAGCTGCTGAAATTTTTTCCAACATTGGGGATGATGATCCCATTGCTTTAGATTATAATGGTTTGAATTTTGATGATTGCCACATCTATGAAGTTATAAAGTTCTTACAAAAACTTGCTAAAAGTCCTAATGCTAGTACTATAAATTTGGCTTTCACGCATCACATTACAAATGCTCTCATAAAAGCTAGAGAAGAGAAACTAGAGCGCGAAGCCTCTATTCCTAGAAAGCTAGAGGATGGTTGGGAGCCCATCATTAAGATGAAGGTTAAAGATTTTGATTGTAATGCTTTATGTGATCTTGGTGCAAGTATTTATGTTATGCCTAAGAAAATTTATAATATGCTTGACTTGCCACCGCTGAAAAATTGTTATTTGGATGTTAATCTTGCTGATCATTCTACAAAGAAACCTTTGGGGAAAGTTGATAATGTTCGCATTACCATTAACAATAACCTTGTCCCCGTTGATTTTGTTGTCTTGGATATTGAATGCAATGCATCTTGTCCCATTATATTGGGAAGACCTTTTCTTCGAACTGTTGGTGCTATCATTGATATGAAGGAAGGTAATATAAAATATCAATTTCCTCTCAAGAAAGGTATGGAACACTTCCCTAGAAAGAGAATGAAGTTACCTTTTGATTCTATTATGAGAACAAATTATGATGTTGACACTTCGTCTCTTGATAATACTTGATACAAACTTTCTGCGCCTAGCTGAAAGGCGTTAAAGAAAAGCGCTTATGGGAGACAACCCATGTTTTTTACCTACAGTACTTTGTTTTTATTTTGTGTCTTGGAAGTTGTTTACTACTGTAGCAACCTCTCCTTATCTTAGTTTTGTGTTTTATTGTGCCAAGTAAAGTCTTTGATAGAAAAGTAAGTACTAGATTTGGATTACTGCGCAGTTCCAGATTTCTTTGCTGTCACGAATCTGGGTCTACCTCCCTGTAGGTAGCTCAGAAAATTAAGAAAATTTACGTGCATGATCCTCAGATATGTACGCAACTTTCATTCAATTTGAGCATTTTCATTTGAGCAAGTCTGGTGCCATTTTAAAATTCGTCAATACGAACTGTTCTGTTTTGACAGATTCTGCCTTTTATTTCGCATTGCCTCTTTTGCTATGTTGGATGAATTTCTTTGATCCATTAATGTCCAGTAGCATTATGCAATGTCCAGAAGTGTTAAGAATGATTGTGTCACCTCTGAATATGTTAATTTTTATTGTGCACTAACCCTCTAATGAGTTGTTTCGAGTTTGGTGTGGAGGAAGTTTTCAAGGATCAAGAGAGGAGTATGATGCAACATGATCAAGGAGAGTGAAAGCTCTAAGCTTGGGGATGCCCCGGTGGTTCACCCCTGCATATATTAAGAAGACTCAAGCGTCTAAGCTTGGGGATGCCCAAGGCATCCCCTTCTTCATCGACAACATTATCAGGTTCCTCCCCTGAAACTATATTTTTATTCCATCACATCTTATGTGCTTTTCTTGGAGCGTCGGTTTGTTTTTGTTTTTTGTTTTGTTTGAATAAAATGGATCCTAGCATTCACTTTATGGGAGAGAGACACGCTCCGCTGTAGCATATGGACAAGTATGTCCTTGGTTTCTACTCATAGTATTCATGGCGAAGTTTCTTCTTCGTTAAATTGTTATATGGTTGGAATTGGAAAATGATACATGTAGTAATTGCTATTAATGTCTTGGGTAATGTGATACTTGGCAATTGTTGTGCTCATGTTTAAGCTCTTGCATCATATGCTTTGCACCCATTAATGAAGAAATACATAGAGCATGCTAAAATTTGGTTTGCATATTTGGTTTCTCTAAGGTCTAGATAATTTCTAGTATTGAGTTTGAACAACAAGGAAGATGGTGTAGAGTCTTATAATGTTTTCAATATGTCTTTTATGTGAGTTTTGCTGCACCGGTTCATCCTTGTGTTTGTTTCAAATAAGCCTTGCTAGCCTAAACCTTGTATCGAGAGGGAATACTTCTCATGCATCCAAAATACTTGAGCCAACCACTATGCCATTTGTGTCCACCATACCTACCTACTACATGGTATTTTCCGCCATTCCAAAGTATATTGCTTGAGTGCTACCTTTAAACAATTCAAAATTTATTACCTCTGATTTGTGTCAATGTTTTATAGCTCATGAGGAAGTATGTGGTGTTTATCTTTCAATCTTGTTGGGCAACTTTCACCAATGGACTAGTGGCTTCATCCGCTTATCCAATAATTTTGCAAAAAGACCTGGCAATGGGATTCCCAGTCCCAAATTAATTAATAAAAATAGACACTCCTCCATGGTATGTGATTGATTGGACGGCACCCGAAGGATTCGGTTAGCCACGGCTTGAGAAAGCAAAGGTGGGGAGGAGTGTCATCATAATAAAACTAAAATAAAAAGGCACTCCTTCATGGTATGAGATTGTTGGCAGGCACCCGAAGGATTCGGTTAGCCATGGTTTGTGAAAGAAAGGTTGGAAGGAGTGCCACACAAAAATAAAATAAAATGGGAGCCGCTCTTTGAAGGTTTGTCTGGCAAGGGGGTTAGAGTGCCCACTACCATTCGTTGACAACAACAAACACCTCTCAAAATTTTACTTTTATTGCTCTCTATATGTTTTCAAAATCAAAGCTCTAGCACAAATATAGCAATCGATGCTTTTCCTCTATGGAGGACCATTCTTTTACTTTCAATGTTGAGTCAGTTCACCTATTTCTCTCCACCTCAAGAAGCAAACACTTGTGTGAACTGTGCATTGATTCCTACATACTTGCATATTGCACTTATTATATTACTCTATGTTGACAATATCCATGAGATATACATGTTATGAGTTGAAAGCAACCGCTGAAACTTAATCTTCTTTTGTGTTGCTTCAATGCCTTTACTTTGAATTATTGCTTTATGAGTTAACTCTTATGCAAGACTTATTGATGCTTGTCTTGAAGTGCTATTCATGAAAAGTCTTTGCTTTATGATTCACTTGTTTACTCATGTCATATACATTGTTTTGATCGCTGCATTCACTACATATGCTTTACAAATAGTATGATCAAGATTATGATGGCATGTCACTCCAGAAATTATCTGTGTTATCGTTTTACCTGCTCGGGACGAGCATAACTAAGCTTGGGGATGCTGATACGTCTCCGACGTATCGATAATTTCTTATGTTCCATGCCACATTATTGATGTTATCTACATGTTTTATGCACACTTTATGTCATATTCGTGCATTTTCTGGAACTAACCTATTAACAAGATGCCGAAGTGCCGATTCTTTGTTCTGCTGTTTTGGTTTCAGAAATCCTAGTAACGAAATATTCTCGGAATTGGACGAAATCAACGCCCAGGGTCCTATTTTGCCACGAAGCTTCCAGAAGTCCGAAGGAGAGACGAAGAGGGGCCACGAGGGGGCCACACCCTAGGGCGGCGCGGCCCCCCCCTTGGCCGCGCGGCCCTGTGGTGTGGGGCCCCCGTGCCGCCTCTTGACCTGCCCTTCCGCCTACAAATAGCCTCCGTGACGAAACCCCCAGTACCGAGAGCCACGATATGGAAAACCTTCCAGAGACGCCGCCAACGCCGATCCCATCTCGGGGGATCCAGGAGATCGCCTCCGGCACCCTGCCGGAGAGGGGAATCATCTCCCGGAGGACTCTACGCCGCCATGGTCGCCTCCGGTGTGATGTGTGAGTAGTCTACCCCTGGACTATGGGTCCATAGCAGTAGCTAGATGGTTGTCTTCTCCCCATTGTGCTTCATTGTCGGATCTTGTGAGCTGCCTAACATGATCAAGATCATCTATCTGTAATTCTATATGTTGCGTTTGTTGGGATCCGATGAATAGAGAATACTTGTTATGTTGATTATCAAAGTTATATCTATGTGTTGTTTATGATCTTGCATGCTCTCCGTTACTAGTAGATGCTCTGGCCAAGTAGATGCTTGTAACTCCAAGAGGGAGTATTTATGCTCGATAGTGGGTTCATGCCTGCATTGACACTGGGACGATGTGAGAAAGTTCTAAGGTTGTGTTGTGCTGTTGCCACTAGGGATAAAACATTGATGCGATGTCTAAGGATGTAGTTGTGGATTACCTTACGCACCATACTTAATGCAATTGTCTGTTGCTTTGCAACTTAATACTGGAGGGGGTTCGGATGATAACCTGAAGGTGGACTTTTTAGGCATAGATGCAGTTGGATGGCGGTCTATGTACTTTGTCGTAATGCCCAATTAAATCTCACTATACTCATCATGATATGTATGTGCATGGTCATGCCCTCTTTATTTGTCAATTGCCCAACTGTAATTTGTTCACCCAACATGCTGTTTATCTTATGGGAGAGACACCTCTAGTGAACTGTGGACCCCGGTCCAATTCTCTTTACTGAAATACAATCTAGTGCAATACTTGTTCTACTGTTTTCTGCAAACAATCATCTTCCACACAATACGGTTAATCCTTTGTTATAGCAAGCCGGTGAGATTGACAACCTCACTGTTTCGTTGGGGCAAAGTACTTTGGTTGTGTTGTGCAGGTTCCACGTTGGCGCCGGAATCCCTGGTGTTGCGCCGCACTACATCCCGCCGCCATCAACCTTCAACGTGCTTCTTGGCTCCTCCTGGTTCGATAAACCTTGGTTTCTTTCTGAGGGAAAACTTGCTGCTGTGCGCATCATACCTTCCTCTTGGGGTTCCCAACGAACGTGTGAGTTACACGCCATCAAGGCGCACCGCCAGCTCCTCCTCAAGCAAACTGAAGAACTGGCCGCTGCCAAGCGCCAGTGGGAAATCACCCAGCGCGAGTACAACCGCGCCCACGGCCTCACTCCAGGCGGCGACAACCCTAGCCGAGCCGGCCTGATACGCCGCAGGGGCCGCGACCTAGGCGCCGAGATCGAGCGCGACGGCGCGGAAGCGCCGGCTCCGTCAACGGAGCTGCCCCTCTTCAACACCCCCGACAAGAACATGCTCGCGGCCGAAGCCGCCGTAGAAGAGCTGCACCACCTCGAAGGCGAAGTGTTACGCCGCCAGAATGAGCGGGTGACTGAGCTGCTGAAAGTCGCCAATCGGCAGTCGAAGGACCCCAGGTACGCCCACGCCCCGAGAGCTTCTCACGCTCGTGGTACCGCAAGCAACGCCAGAGACGGTGCCAGGGACACGGCCGAGTCCGCCTCCCCCGCACCAAGCCGGCACCATGACTCCCGGGCTACGCATGCAAGCTCGAGCCGGACAAGCCGCCAACCGAGCGGCAACAGCGGCCGCAGCCGGCCTTCACCAAGCCGGAACCAGGAGCAAGACTCCGAGCAGCCGGCGCACAGACGCCAACACCGGCCGGCTCCAGAAGCAAGCGGCGCTCGCCAGACGGCGCGCTCCCGGCTGGGCCCACGCATCGAGCCGGCTAACGCCCGAGATCGCCTTGACCGGCTAGTCGAATCCCGCATCGCGGAGAAGAGGGGCCAGTCGGCCAAAAATGCTTCGGGCCCCGCATCGCCAACGAGCCCATGATCGACGGCTTCCAGCTCCCGCGCGACACCCCCAAGTACGAAGGCACCGCCAAGCCGGAGGACTGGCTGCTGGACTACTCCACCGCAGTCGGCATCGCCAGAGGCAACAAGCGCTGGGCGGTACGCTACTCCCCCCTGATGCTGGTCGGCTCCGCCCGCACCTGGCTCAACAACCTCCCAGCCGGCAGCATCAACGGCCGGCTGGACTTCGAAGAAGCTTTCATTAGCAACTTCACCGGCACCTATCGCCGGCCGGGTCGCCCCCAACAGCTGGAGATGTGCAAGCAGGGCCCGAACGAGACGGATCGCGCGTACCTGACGCGCTGGTGCGAGATGCGCAACTCCTGCGAGGGCGTGCACGAGATCCAGGCCATCAGCTTCTTCATGGGAGGCTGTCGGCCCAACACCATGTTGTGGCACAAGCTACACCGCAGCGACCCCAAGTCGGCCGCCTTGATGGCCATTGCCGACAAGTATGCACTGGCTGAAGAAGCCGGCAAGGCTCCAGCTGAAATTTCGCCGGCACCGGCCAGGCGGGACAACAACAAGTCGGCCGAGCACAAGCCGGCCGAAGGCGCCTCCCATGGCAGCCGGCGGGACAACTACCGCGGCAAGCGGCACAGCGACCAGCCGGACCGCCGGTACGGTTCCGCCCATGTGGCAGCCGTGTCGGACCATGCGGCGGCTGGCGGCAGCCGGTGCCAGAAACAGGACCGGCCGTGGAAGCCGAAGTACACATTCGAGCAAATGCTCGACTCGCCGTGCAAGTACCACAGCGGCAAGAACCCCTCCAACCACACCACCCGCGACTGCCACTTCATGAAGCGGCTGACAAGCGGCGAACCGCTTCCGCCTCCACCCCCGCGTCCACCAGCCGGCGGGCCGGGTGGCCAAGCCGGCGCAAAGAACGCCAACCTCGAGCACCACGAGGCTAACCAAGTGCACCATGGCCGCTACTTGGCCGAAGATGCTACCTACATCATCTTCACCTCCGAGCCTGAGGACAAAACGAGCCAGCAGAGCCGTTCCCTCGAGGTCAACGCGGTCATACCGCCGGTCCCCCAGTACCTAAACTGGTCAGAGAAGGCCATCACATTCGATCGCCGTGACACACCGGCTGTCCTGCCAAAGCCGGGCAGCTACGCCATGGTCTTCGACCCCACCATCGGCACAACCCGGCACAGCGTGCGCTTCTCGCGTGTCCTCATCGATGGGGGCAGCAGCATCAACATCCTCTACCGCGACACCGCCTGCAAGCTGGGCATCCAGGAGGCCGAGTTGCGCCCCACCCCCACCATCTTCCATGGCATCGTGCCAGGTCACTGCTGCCAGCCGATCGGCCGGATCACGCTGGAGGTAATGTTCGGGAAGCCGGACCACTTCGCACCTAGAAGATCGAGTTCGAGGTGGTGGACCTCGTCAGTCCCTACCACGCGCTCCTAGGCCGCCCGGCCCTGACCAAGTTCATGGCGGTGCCCATTATGGGTACCTGAAGATGAAGCTGCCTGGCCCAAAGGGGGTCATCACCGTAGCCGGCGACTACCACCGCTCCATGGACTACGCTACACAAAGCTCAAAGATGGCCCAGACGCTGGTCATCGCCATCGAGAAGTAGCTCATCCACGACGCTGTCGCCTTGGCCAAGGCCGCACAGTCGGACATGCCGGCTGTAGGCAACCCGGCTGGGACGACTCACTTCCAGCCGGCCAACAACACCAAGAAGATCCTGCTCGACCCGGCGCAGCCGGACAAGTACATCACCATCGGTGCCGGCTTGAGCAGCAAATAGGAAAGCGAGCTCACCAGCTTCCTCCGTGAGAATCGGGACATCTTTGCATGGTCTCCAAGGGACATGCCGGGTGTGCCGAGGGAGTTGACTGAGCACCACCTCCACGTCAGGCCAGATGCCAAGCCGGTGAAGCAACCCCTTCGCCGCTTCGCCAAAGAAAGAAGGAAGGCCATCGGTGAAGAAATCGCCCGGCTGCTCGCAGCCGGCTTCATCATGGAAGTGCTGCACCCGGACTGGTTGGCGAACCCGGTCCTGGTTTTGAAGAAGAACGACTCCTGGCGCATGTGTATCGACTACACCAGCCTCAACAAGGCATGCCCGAAGGACCCCTTCCCCCTACCGCGCATAGATCAAGTCATAGATTCGACTGCCGGTTGCGAACTGTTGTCTTTTTTAGACGCCTACTCAGGCTACCACTAGATTCCTTTGAATCCGGATGATCAAATAAAGAATTCATTCATTACCCCGTATGGGGCTTACTGCTACACAACTATGCCATTCGGCTTGAAAAATGCAGGCGCCACCTACCAAAGGTGCATGCAAAAGTGTTTGCAGGATCAAATCGGCAGAAATGTTCACGCATATGTGGATGATGTCGTTGTGAAAACCAAGGAGATGCCTACCCTCCTTGATGACCTGAGAGAAACCTTCACCAATCTGCGAAGATTCCGGATGAAGCTCAACCCGGCCAAGTGCACGTTCGGCGTGCCAGTCGGCCAACTCCTGGGCTACCTCGTCTCTCAGCGAGGAATCGAAGCCAACCCGGAGAAGATCAGTTCCATAGAGAAGATGGAACTGCCGCAGTGCCTCAAGGACGTCCAGAAGTTCACCGGCTGCCTGGCCTCCTTGAGCTGCTTCGTCAGCAGGCTGGGGAAGAAGGCACTGTCCCTGTACCAGTTGCTCAAGAAGACAAACTCCTTCAGCTGGACGCCGCAGGCGGATGAAGCCTTCCGTGACTTAAAGCGCATGCTCTCAACTGCGCCCATCCTAGCATCGCCGGCTTCGGTAGAGCCGATGCTTTTGTACATCGCAGCCACCAACCGAGTGGTTAGCGTCGTCCTGGTGGTGGAGCGCAAGGAAGCCGGCAAGGAGCAGTCGGTTCAGCGCCCAGTCTACTACCTCAGTGAGGTGCTTTCCCAGTCGAAGCAAAACTACCCCCACTACTAGAAGGTCACCTATGGCGTATACATGGCGGCCAAGAAGCTCAAGCACTACTTCCAGGAGCACCCCATCAAGGTGGTAGCCACAGCGCCCTTGGCAGAAATCATTGGCAGCAAGGACGCCAATGGCCGGGTTGCTAAGCGGGCCCTGGAGCTGGCGGCCCACTCCATCCGCTACGAGCCAAGAACAGCCATCAAGTCACAGATCCTAGCCGACTTCTTCGTCGACTGGGCAGAGATGCAGTACCTGCCGCCTGTGCCGGACTCCACGCACTGGATACTGCACTTTGACGGCTCGAAGATGCGCACCGGCTTGGGAGCCAGAGTCGTCATCACCTCTCCTAAGGGGGATAGGCTGGACTACGTCCTGCAAATCCACTTCGCTGCATCCAACAATGTGGGGGAGTATGAAGCGCTCATCCATGGGCTCAAGCTGGCCAAAGAAATTGGCGTCTGTTGCATCCTCTGCTTCGGCGATTCCGACTTGGTCGTGCAGCAGGCGTCTGGCGACTGGGACACGAACGATGCCAACATGGCATCGTACCGCTTCCACGTCCAGCAGCTAGCCGGCTTCTTCGAAGGGTGCAAGTTCCACCACGTGCCAAGGGCCAACAACGAGGCGGCTGGCGCCTTGTCCAAGATAGGCTCAACCCGGCAGACAATTCCGCCGGGTGTGGCTCTACAACACCTGCGCAAGCCATCCATCACACCGTCACCGGACTCGGATTCAATATTCGTGCCGGCTGACCCGGGGGCTTCTCAGCCAAACCCGGGGGCTTCGCAATCAAAGACGGGGGCTTCTCAGCCGAACCCGCCGGCTCCACAGCCGAATTTGGGGGCTTCTCAGCCGAACCCGGGGGCTTCCCAGCCAAAGTCGGGGGCATCTCAGCCGAACCCGCTGGCTCCACAGCCGAACCCGACGACCATGCAGTCGAACCCGAAAGCTCCGAAGATGGAGGCCTTGATGGTCAGCGTGTTTGAAATAAAATGCGTACCATCATGGGCACAAGAATTCCTCTCCTACCTCACCGATGGTGTGCTGCCCAATAATAGGGTTCAAGCCAGGCAGATTGAGAGAAGGGCCAAGGCCTACACCATCATCAACCACCAGCTGTACAAACGCAGCGTAAGTGGGGTGTTCCAGCGGTGCATCGAGCCGGCTGAAGGGATTGAACTCCTACGGGAAATCCATCAGGGAGAGTGCGGCCACCACGCCTCCTCTAGAGCCATAGTGGGCAAGGCCTTCCGGCACGGCTTCTATTGGCCGACTGCGCTAAGAGACGCAGAAGAACTGGTGAAAAAGTGTAACGGCTGCCAGCGCTTTGCCAAGCAAAGGCATACGCCGGCTTCCGCCTTGAAGACCATCCCCATCACTTGGCCTTTTGCCGTCTGGGGCTTGGATATGGTGGGCCCATTTAAAACAGCCCGAGGCGGCATGACCCACCTCTTGGCGATGATCGACAAATTCACTAAGTGGATTGAAGCCAAGCCAATCAAGAAACTGGACGGCTCCACAGCCGTCACATTCCTCAAGGAAATCATTGTGAGATACGGCTACCCCCATAGCATCATCACCGACAACGGCAGCAACTTCGCCGAAGGCATCTTCAAACGCTACTGCGGGGAGATGGGGATCCGAATGGACCTATCATCCGTGGCACATCCGGAGACCAACGACAAAGTGGAGAAGGCAAACGGCTTAATCCTAGTCGGCATCCGGCCCCGGCTGGTGGAGCCGCTCGAGCGAGCAGCCGGCTGCTGGATAGAAGAGCTGCCCTCCGTACTCTGGAGCCTGCGCACCACGCCCAACCGCTCCGTCGGCTTCACACCATTTTTCCTCGTATACGGGGCCGAAGCCGTCCTGCCGACTGACATCGAGCACGACGCGCCAAGGATCAAGCTATACACAGAACCTGAAGCTAAAGAGGCTCGTGAAGATGGAGTCGACTTGGTCGAAGAGGCCGGCTGCTGGCTCTGTCCAGATCAGCCATATACCAGCAAAGCCTCTGATGCTATCACAGCCGGAAGGTGCAGCCCTTAGCATTCCGAGAAGGAGACCTAGTGCTCCGGCTGATCCAACGGATAACCGGACAGCATAAACAAGCCTCCCCATGGGATGGTCCCTTCATCGTGAGCAAGGCGGTAGGCAATGATTCCTACTATCTCATAGATGCCCAAGAGGCTAAGAAAAACAAAGCGAACAAAACTGACGAGGAGACTAAACGTCCCTGGAATAGTGGAATGTCAAGTTGCTTCGTCCATTTTACACTTGAGAGAAGGAATGTATGTATCCCTTGTACTCCTTTTGTAACCCATGCCAATGAAAATGTGCGCCAAGAGTGCCGGCTTCAACAAGTTTTCACGTACTCTACCTCGTTTTCGCCGATTGGCTAACACCCTCTCACGCGGCCGGCTCAGTACCGTGATCCGGTTTCTCGACAGCCGGCTTCCGATCCAGCTACAGACCGCAACCCAGCTGTCCGGCTGGCGGGAGTAAGTGCTTAGGGAGCCGGCACGCGAAAAACGACCAAGGGAAAGAATGAAGGCGAATTGACTTTGTCAAACTTTTCATAAAAGTGCCGGATTGTCGAACTCGGCTCGTTCGACTGAAATACTATCGGCCTCACCCCGCGGCACGCTCTTGATCCGGCGACGGACCGCAAGTCGGACGTACGATCGGCAAGGGCAAAGCCAAAGAGTGGGGCGGATGGGAAAAAGCGAACAAGCCGGAAGAAAGCAAGCCGGCACACAAATGACTAACAAACACATTAAAGTGTGCCTTAATAAAAGGATAATAATATTCTTACACATGCACCCGGCATTCTGGGGATTTAACAAATTGTTTGGCAAAAGCAAGTTTACGCGCAGATACATCTAAGCGCCGGCTGGATCAGGACCAGCCGGAGGAGCGTTTGCAGAACCGGCCGTCGGGTCCGCCTCGGGCGTGTCCGCTGCCTCATCATCTTCCGCCTCCTCCTCCTCCTCGTCATCAGACGGTGGGTTCGGATCCTCGACGAAGACGCCCTTGTCGACGAAGTCGGCAATGGCGCAGGCACGGTCAAGCTGGGCGGTCTTGTTTTCCGCCGGAAGGTTGTCCTCCACGTCGGCCCGCCGACACTCCAGCTGGTCGAGGCTGACCTCGTCATACCAAGAAAGCACAAAGGAGAGAGCCATGTCGGCTCCGGCACGCGCAGCGGACTCCTTCCAGTCGAGGAAGCGGTCAGGCGCCGTCTCCAGCCACTTGATAAGGTTGGAGAGCTCCCTCGGCAGCGTCTCAGTCGGCCAAAGCAGCCGGTACAGCTCCTCGGCCGCCTTCCTCAGCTCCCAGCCCAACTTGGTGATCGGCTCCACGCGGGCGGCCATGGACGCCAGGTAGTCATCCATGGAGAAGCAGTCCGAGCTCTACTCGCCAGTGGCCCGCCGGCGTTCATCTCGCGCCTCGCCGACTGCCGCTAATGCCGCCGCTTGCGCCTCAGGGAAGGCCGCTGCAAAGAAAAAGCATGTTAAAACCTTCTCAAAGCCAGGGAAAAGACGGAAAAATGGAAATTTTCGAAGTTTAAGAAGAAGACTGGTGGCAGCCGGCAAGAACCGACTGCCCCCAGCCTGAAGATGGAGATTATCGAAGTCTAAAAAGAAGACTGGCGGCAGCCGACAAGAACCGACTGCCCCCAGCTCGAAGATGGAGATATCGAAAAAGCGAAATGGTTTCAGATGCCGCCTGCCAACCTAAGCCGGCAGCCGACAGCCGAAAGCCGGCAAAGGGAAAGGAAGAAAAAACTAAAGACTCACCCGCCAAGCCGCGGTCGAGCGCGCTAATCTCCTCCACCCACCGCTTGGCGGTGGCCGACAGCTCCTCGGACTTGGAGGTCACCTGATTTCGAAGCTCCAGGCGCTACCGATCCACCTCCTCCAGCCGCTTGCTAAGGGCCTCCACCTCCTCTCGCCCGACCTGCTTCGCAACCTCAAGCTCGGTGATGTGGTTGGCCTCAAGCCGGCGCAGCCGCGCCAGCTCCCCTGCAGTCTCCTGCGCCTTAGTGGCGGCGTCTCGAACCGCCTGCTCACTCTCAGCACACTGAGCGCGGGCGGCCCGGAGATCCTCCTCCAGCTGAGGGACCCGGGCTGCGACGGCTGCATGCACAAGCCGTCAGCCGGATGAAATCAGAGAAAGAAAAAGCAAAGTCAAAAGGAAAAAAGTCTTACCTTTGGTGGCCTCCATCTCACGAGCCATGTTGGCTAGCTCGTTCTTGGCCTTGTGGTAGCTGACCACGACCCGGTTGTACAGGGCAGTCTGCCTGTCCGACACCGTCTGAAGAAAAGACGGAAGATAAGTATTTAAGTGAAACCCGGACCGGCTCCAAGCAGCCGGCCCATTTCTCGGAGGGCTGCCAGGATAATACCAAAATTAAAAAAGATAACGCGGTTATATGCTAACCTTGTCAGCCGTCTCCAGCCACGCCAGGCGGGCCTCAGTCTCGTCGGCTTGCCTCTTGGCCATGGCGCGGAAGCCGGAGAAGAACATATCCATCGACGCCACCCCCGGCCGGCCCTCTCGGCTGGTCACCTCGCAGGCGTCCGCCCGGTGCCAATCCTTTTCCATGGTGGCGGCAGAGCCAAGGCTGGACGTAGGGGCAGACACCACGTTCAGCAGCATGGCGGCCTTGGCCACGTGAAGACCTTGAGGCGGCTCCGACGGGCCCTCCGTCCTCACCAACGCCCGAGCATCGGCGTCGCTCGAACGCGCCGGCTCATTGATACGTCTCCGACGTATCGATAATTTCTTATGTTCCATGCCACATTATTGATGTTATCTACATGTTTTATGCACACTTTATGTCATATTCGTGCATTTTCTGGAACTAACCTATTAACAAGATGCCGAAGTGCCAGTTCCTGTTTTCTGTTGTTTTTGGTTCCAGAAAGGCTGTTCGGGCAATATTCTCGGAATTGGACGAAATCAACGCCAAACCTCCTATTTTTCCCGGAAGGCTCCAGAACACCGAAGAAGAGTCGGAGAGGGGCCAGGGGGCCACCACACCACATGGCGGCGCGGGCCAGACCCTGGCCGCGCCGGCCTAGGGTGTGGCGCCCCCAGGTGCCCCCCTGCGCCGCCTCTTCGCCTATAAAATCCCTTTCGACCTAAAAACGCAGTACCAATTGACGAAACTCCAGAAAGACTCCAGGGGCGCCGCCGCCATCACGAAACTCCAATTCGGGGGACAGAACTCTGTTTCGGCACCCTGCCGGGACGGGGAATTGCCCCCGGAGCCATCTCCACCGCCGTCTTCACCGCCATCTTCACCGCCATCGCTGCCTCCATGATGAGGAGGGAGTAATCCACCCCCGAGGCTGAGGGCTCCGCTGTAGCTATGTGGTTCATCTCTCTCCCATGTACCTCAATACAATAATCTCATGAGCTGCTTTACATGATTGAGATTCATATGAGTTTTGTATCACTATTATCTATGTGCTACTCTAGCAATGTTATTAAAGTAGTTTTATTCCTCCTGCACGATGTAATGGTGACAGTGTGTGCATCCGTGTTAGTACTTGGTTTATGCTATGATCATGATCTCTTGTAGATTGCGAAGTTAACTATTGCTATGATAGTATTGATGTGATCTATTCCTCCTACATATGCATGAAGGTGACAGTGTGCATGCTATGTTAGTACTTGGTTTAGTTGTATTGATCTATCTTACACTAAGGTTACTTAAATATGAACAACGAATTGTGGAGCTTGTTAACTCCGGCATTGAGGGTTCGTGTAATCCTACGCAATGTGTTCATCATCCAACAAAAGTGTAGAGTATGCATTTATCTATTCTGTTATGTGATCAATGTTGAGAGTGTCCACTAGTGAAAGTGTAATCCCTAGGCCTTGTTCCTAAATACTGCTATCGCTGCTTGTTTACTGTTTTACTGCGTTACTACTGCTGCAATACTACCACCATCAACTACACGCCAGCAAGCTATTTTCTGGCACCGTTGCTACTGCTCATACTTATTCATACCACCTGTATTTCACTATCTCTTCGCCGAACTAGTGCACCTATTGGGTGTGTTGGGGACACAAGAGACTTCTTGCTTTGTGGTTGCAGGGTTGCATGAGAGGGATATCTTTGACCTTTTCCTCCCTGAGTTCGATAAACCTTGGGTGATCCACTTAAGGGAAAACTTGCTGCTGTTCTACAAACCTCTGCTCTTGGAGGCCCAACACTGTCTACAGGAAAGGAGGGGGAAGTAGACATCACTCATCCCTGGCCGGCTCCTCCCTCGTCGGCTCCGAAGATGGAGGCGGCGCGGGTGAAGCAGTCGGCCCGGTCGAGACCGCAGACCCCGGCGCCTGCGGAGCTTCGTCCGAGCTCGCGTCCAGCACGACGACGACGGGCGCGGCTCCGGCGGCCCCGGCTGCAGGCGGCACGGCCCCGCCATCGCTGGCCCCGCCGGGCGTACCCCTGCCGGCTCCGGCCGCAGGCTCCAGAAGTCGAGCGCGGCGCGGAAAGAGATCGTCAAGAGTCGGCGGGCTAGAGCGGCGAGCCGGCTCACCCTGAGCGCCGGAGCCGGGCGCCGTAGGAGAAGGTACAGCTGAAGAAGACGCCCCCGCGGAAGGCGGCGTAACCACAGGCGGCACGATGATGGGTGGCGTGCGCGCGCGCGATGAGGGTTGCGGCGTCGGCTCCCTCCTCTGCCGCAGAACAGGCGGCACGACGCGGGGAGCCGGCTGAGAGCCGCCGCCCTTGGAGAATTTTATAGCGGCCCTAATCGGCCAAACAAGAGAAGATAAGCAAAAAGAGAAGGAAAGAAAAGAAAAGAAACCAAACAGCGAATAAGAGAAACTCACCCGGCCGCCTCCAGAACCTTTTTGGGTGCCATCCGGCGCTGCTTCTTGACTCTCGCCTCCAGCGCAGCCGTCGACCGCTCGCTGGCCCGCTTCTTCCCCTTGGGCGCAGACGAGGAAGTCGCCGAGGTGGAAGGCGGCCTTGCGGTCAGGGGCACCGCTCGAATCGGCAAGGCGGCGGACGACACCGGCTCGTCCTCCTCCTGCTGCTCTGGAGAAGGCGGCGGGTTGTGCTCTCCTTGGCCGCCTTGGTCAGCCGCATCCGGCAGGTCGTCGTCGCCGGCTTGGTCAGCCGGATCAACGTGGTCGGCCGTCCAGACTTTCTGCGCCAGGTCACCGTCTTCAAACCCCTGGCGGTCGAAGAGCTGCAGACAATAAAAAAGAAAAAATGTAAGGAAAAAAGTCGGCCACGCAGTCGCAAGCCGGAACTCGGCCAATACACAAAGACTCACCAACTCCGGCGGTTCCGCCCGGTTGTGGGGCTCCATCCCCCAGTTCTAGCTCCCATCCTCAGGCATTTTTGCCAACGAGATGAAGTTCACCCGCCGAGCGACCTGAGCCTTGGTGATCTCCACCGTGGACGTTCGGGTCGGATCGAACCGGCCGGACATGTGCCCGATCTTATGAACGCGTGCCTGCAGAGGCAGCACCCGGCGGGCGGTGTAGGTGCAGAGGAGATCCTCGGCGCACAACCGGCCATCCGTGACACAACCCAGCAGGAAGTCCCAAAGGAGGTTTACCTCAGCGTCCGGGTCCGCCGACTTGGCGTTGTGGCCCCAGTTGATCCGGCCGACTGGCGGCGCCGGGTTGTACTCCGGCAGGTTGAGCCGGTCGAACGCCGGGTTCTCGCTCCGCACGTAGAAGAAGGACATCTGCCACTTCTTCACCGAGTCCACCGTTGGGATCCTCGGGAAGGTCGTGCCCGTGCGGGGGTAGATGGAGGCGGCGCCACAGGCCCGCAGTTGGCCGTCTGTGGTCTGCGCCTTCAAGTAGAAGAGCCGACTCCAGAAGTCGATGTCCGGCCATAAGCCGGCGTAGCCCTCCATGAAGGCCACGTAGCAGCTCAGCAAGACGCAGTCGTTGGCTGGAAGATGATGCGGCTGCAAGCCGAAAAAGTTGAGGAAGCGACGGAAGAAGGGTGAAGCCGGCAGGCCCAGCCCCCGGTCGAAATGCGCCCCGAAGACCACGCGCTCGCCGGGTTCGGAGCCATCAAGTCGGGCGCAGGGCCCGAGGCGGTGGAGACTCCGGCGCGCCCAAGCCGCAGCCGGACGTTTTCCTCCAACCCGGCCTAAAAACTTTTCTAACAAGGCAGAGCAGCCTCCAGCGATTGGAATATTAAAAATCCACACAACGAAGTGGCTTCCGGCTTGAGAGCAGCCGGACGGAGCAAGCCGGAAGAGGGCGCAGCCGGCTGAACGGAGATTCTCAGCCGGCCCATCGGGTGCTTCTCAGAGAACAATCCGCAAGATCAGAGACTAAGGGTCAGGGAAACCTGCCAAGGTCCTTCTTTACGCAGGACCTTGCCAGCTTCAGGGGCTAATGTCGGGGGGGGGAAGACCCCGGGTAGGGCAAAGGACTAAGAACAACCGGCTCAAGGCCTGTCGGCCCGCGGAAAAGGCCGGCTGAGGAGCAGCCAGCTGGAGCCGTGGCCGGCTGCCTTGGGAGCCGGCTGGTTCAAAGTCCACGCTGGCCTGGTTGCAGCCGACTGCGCTGTGGTTGGGCCGGCTTCAACTTGCCATATCAGGCTTGGTTTGTTTCTCCCTGACATGGTCCGGGTTGGTGAGGCTTGCAGGAGAAGGAACTGGAAAGGTATTCTGGCTCCTAAAGTCCACGATGATCTCACCTTCCGTAAAGGGCGGGGCACTGTAGAGCAACAGTGCCACGCTGGACAGGGCATCATGGCGTCGTACAGCTACAGGTCATGATGGCGACAGGGACACCTCCTCTCCATACCGCTGACTCCGGCAGGCGGATGGGACAGGCCATGAGGCCTCAACGGCTCCTAACGTCAACGCCTCGGGAAGGAGCAGAAGCCGAAGCCGGCCAACCGGCCACTAGGTCTTAGGGACTCTTATGTAAAGTGCCAGCGCCTATATAAGCTGCACTACCCCCCTCGTGCGGGGGACGATCGATCATTCCACACTCATTCTAGTCTTAGCGCTGCCCTGTGAGAGAGACCATCGTCTTCCTTAGCCTCCCAGGAGCAGCCGGATACAGCTCTAGGAGCACCATTGTACTGTGATACATCTTATATACTCATAGCAGGAGTAGAGGTGTTACCTCCATCGGAGGGCCTCGAACCTGGGTACGTTACCGTGTCGCTCGTGCCCATACTCGCATCCGGATACCACCGTAGACCCGGCAGGAACCACCTTCTTTAGCCATCCTATGGCATATGCCGTGACGATACCACGACACAGCTAACGGGGCGAGTCGCAGCTTTGAGTAGATTCGTCGCCAGGCTGGGAGAAAAGGCGCTGTCGTTCTACGCCTTGATCAAACAGGGAGAAAAATTCGAGTGGAACAAAGAAGCAGACAGATCCTTTGAAGATCTCAAACGCACAATCTCGACACCACCAATATTGGTGGCCCCTAAGGAAAAAAGAACCGCTTCTGTTATATATCGCGGCCACACCTCAGGTGGTCAGCACAGTACTTGTGGTTGAACGAGAGGAAGAAGGAAAACTCCACGGTGTCCAGCGGCCGGTATACTTCATCAGCGAAGTTTTATCGCCTTCAAAGCAGCGGTACCCACATTATCAGAAGCTGGCATATGGAGTGTTTACAACAGCAAGAAACTTGCGGCACTATTTCTCGGCACATCCGATCATAGTGGTCAACGAGGCGCCTTTGTCCAATATACTGAATAACCCTGAAGCTACGGGTCGTGTCTCCCTTTGGGGAATAGAGCTTTCCCCTCGGTACATCGCATATGAAAAAAGAAAAGCAATAAAGTCGCAGATCTTACCAGACTTCGTCGCAGAATGGATGGAGCTGCAAAATACGGGACCCCCAGACTTATCGAGTACCTGGACTATGAACTTTGACGGGTCCAAAAGGTTAGAAGGAGCTGGAGCAGGCGTGATATCGTTATCACCTCAATGAGATAAACTGAAGTATGTACTGCGGATGACGTTCCCCAACGCCTCAAACAACGAAGCGGAGTACGAAGCACTGATACATGGGATGAAGATGGCAAAAGCTTGTGGCGCCACCCGGTTAAAAATCTTCGGCGACTCGCAATTGGTGGCGCAACAGGTGATGAATCAGTGTGACGCAGTCAATGATAGTATGATAGCATACAAGGAGGTATACAACGAACTCGAGAAGCTCTTTGACGGGTGCGAAGTAAATCATATCAGCAGACTCAACAACAATGAAGCCGATGTTTTGGCAAACATAGGATTGCAATGCTTAGCAATACCACCTGGCGGGTTTTGGGAGGAGATAAGTGAAAGGTCAACTAAGGCAAAGAAACAAACAAAGAAAAAGGAGAAGGTCGAGAAAGACTCGGGGGCTCTGGCAGTATCGGAAGCAAGCGCATCAGGAGATGATGAAGAATCACATGAGGTGATGGTATTGCAAGTTCCTTGGATGCAGGTTTACATCGCGTATATCCTAAGTAAAGAAACACCCGATGTCGAGGGTGCTCCTCGGCAATGCCCTCCGATAGGGGCTTAGGGTTGATAGAATCCTGCAAGCTGACACGAGACATCGGTTCACAGACAAGCGGGGAGAGCGATTTACCCAGGTTCGGGGCCCTCGATGAGGTGAAACCCTTACGTCCTGCCTGTCTGTTCTTGATTATGATGAAAACAGGTTACAATGGGGTGCCGAATAGTTCGGCTGAGATCTCGTCGAGATAGCTAATTGCTAGGGTAACCTAGTTCTAAGCTTCGGTTGGCTAAGATTGCTAAGATTGATTGTGTTCCTCGATAGCCCCTCTCCTGGCCTTTATATAGGTGGCCAGGTCCCGAGAGGTCTATTCGAGTACGAGTAGGTTTACAGTAGATCTATCTCCAATCTTTCCTTGTCCGGCTTCTTCCGTATCTTGTACTCCAAGTAATCTTCCGCCGCACCGTCCTAGTAGCCCATCTTGCCATCGGGTACCTTCATGGGCCTCTAGTTGGACCGTGTAGGGTAGAGCAACATTGGTTACCCGAAGGGTAATGCCCACGTCAGTAGCCCCCGAGTGTCTAGCCGAACGTAGTTCGGGTAGAGACTAAAGCATGTCCTCTTCCGAAGTTCTTCTCCTCGATCATTCTTGCCTTTCTTCTATCTTCTATCGGGTGCACGTCAGCGCTCCCGATGGGAGTAGCCCCCGAGTCTAGGTACGGATGCTTGCAATCCGTGCGTAGACTCAAGTTGTACCACTCGAGCATCTTCTTCTGCCGAAGCTTTTTCCTGCAAGTCTTCGTAGACCATCCGATACATTTTCTTTATGCAAGGGATAACGAATAACGTGCCCAACTTTTGTTGGTTAACTGCCGATGGGAAAACAACGTTACCCTACACAAAATCAAGTCCCCGGGCATGATCCTGGAGTGCGAAAAAAGTTTTATCGGGTGCGCGTTCAGCGCTCCCGATGGGAGTAGCCCCCGAGTCTGAGCACGGGCGCTTACGTCCGGGTGCAGACTCGAGTCACGTTTTTTCCTTCAAATCTTTATTCTATCGGGTGCGCGTCAGCGCTCCCGATGGGAGTAGCCCCCGAGCCTATGTGCGGATGCTCGCAATCCGTGCGTAGGCTCAAGTTGATCACCCGATACTTTCTTATCTCTTCGTATGCAATCATTCCTCATGACATCATTGATGACGTTTTTCTGTCCCCTTGATTTTGACTGATAAGACACGACCTGCCAGCCCTGTTTTCAAGCAATTCCTGCTTCCCTTACACGGTTAGCGAGGCACTTCCTCGATTTCCGCACCCATTAACTGGAGAAAAGGCCCACTAACAATACGAGGCCTTCCTTAAGTTTCCCAAGAGATAGAAATCCCTAAACTTTTCCTTCATTCATCCCTTCGCTGTTCTTCCTCTTCTCCCGTTCACAACTGCTTGCGCCGCCACCACTGCTTCCTAGCTTTTCCCGGATCTTGCGATGGTGAAGACGAAGAACCCTAGCGCCGCCGCCAGCTCTACGAGCGGAGGCACCACCGCCAAATCTTCCTTGATCCCTCCGAAGGAGGGCGCCCCAAGCGCTCCTACCCCAACTCCGGCGCCGCCGACACCGCCAGGGTCAGTAGCCAGGCCGGGAGACTGGATAGCTTCGACCGTCACCAGGCGTGACGAGAAGAGATCCCGAAGCCTGGGATTGATCTCCTCCAATGAGGGGAATGTGATCTTTCCAGGTGCGATTTCCCGACCTAATCCCCCTGCTGGTTTTACCGTGATGTTCTTGTCATTCTTATATCGAGGTCTCTCGCTTCCCGTTCACGAATTCCTCCTTCATCTCTTGCGAACTTACGAAATCCAACTATGGCAACTCACTCCCAACTCAATCCTCCACGTTGCTGTGTTTATCACCCTCTGCGAAGCATATTTGGGCGTTGAGCCTCATTTTGGATTGTGGAAAAAGATTTTCTATGTGAAGAGATACAGCAGCAGTAACGGGTCTTTTGTCACCGGAGGAGTGGGATTTGTAGCCCGTTCGGATGTCAATTACTTCAACTTCCCAATGAAAGAGTCTGTGCAAGGGTGGAGATCGAAGTGGTTTTACGCCAAGGATTCCTTGTCACCCGAATCTCAACTTCCTTGCTTTGTCGACGTCCTTGAAGCCAAACCTAAGAGTTCCTGGAAAAATGTTCTCTCTCCCAACGAAAAAGTAGCAGCCGACGAATTATTTGCCAAGTTTCTTCGGATTAAAGAAGCTGACGGCCAAACCATGGTTGGTACTGAGGTAGCGGCAGTGTTTCTGAAACGTCGGGTCCAACCAGTTATGGCTAGAATTCGCCCAATGTGGTTGTATTCGGGTCCAAAGGATGAGACCAGAATTAACGCTGTCGAACTATCGGAAAAAGAACTGCTTGATGAAGTCCGTCGCCTCACTTTCTTCAGCCAAGAAGATTCGATCCCATTGATGTCTCCGTAAACTCCTTTTGACGCTGATCATCCACCTCCAGAGGTAACTTTTCTCCTCAAATTCTTGTTATGCTGCTATTTACTTAGTTGACATAATTACTGTTGTTCTCATCTGTCTTTTCTTCGACAGATCCTCGTTGCCTCCGGGGATTTACATAATTTGGCAAATGATACTTCCGAAGGAAGAGGCTCTTCAGAACCTGTTGACTTTCACACTGTTGAGCATACAAACCCAGCAAGCGATCACGATGACCTGATTGATTCTGAAACTGCTCATACCAATCTCCCTCCATCAGCCGATGACACTTGCGACACAGAGGGATCAGTGCGTGATGATGACGCTGATCACGATGCCTTTGTTAATGCAGCTGCGGAGGAGATCAGAGCTCCACCTACGAAGAGATCAATCGGCGGCTTTGCCGATGAAGATGATCTTCTTGATATGTAAGTGTTTTTCTTTGCCGATGAAGATGATCTTCTTGGTCTTCTCACATTTTTCTCATAACTTGGTCGATCAAATCCTTCTTGTAGTGACGATGCTGTCATTGAGCCTCCACCTAAGAGGGTCAGATCTGATGCTGTCTTGCCAGCCGCCGCAGCTTCCGAAGCTTCGGCTCCTAAAGCGGCTCCCGCGGCGCAAGCATCGACTGCCTCCTCCCTTTCCAAAGGGAAAGATGCTCCTGCTGCTGCCACAACTCCTCCTTCTGTAAGTCTTTATCGAGTCTAACAGGAATCTTTTGGAATGTGTCTTTGCCTAATGATCTTTGTAAAATATTCCCTTTCTTCAAGGATCTACGAGGTGTAATATCCTCTTTAGAAGCCTTCGCCTCTCAATTTACCTCCCTGGAGGCGGACAAGGTTTCTACTGCAGGAGGAAGCTAAGTCTTCCTCTTCAAAGTTAGATGGCGCCATCAAAAAGGCTGCCATAGCTCGCCAGGAGGTCGACTCCCTAAAAGATGAGCTAAGCAAGCTGACAGAGAGGCTGAAGGAGGAGGAAGCTCGAGCAGCAGAGAAGGATGAGCTCCTTCGTCAATCTGCCCTGGCTCTACTTGGTAAGCTTTTTCATACATCTCTTGCAAATTATTACTTTTTATGGATCCGTTTCTTCATCAATGATTTCCTCCAATTGAATTTCTTGCAGAAGCCGCCAGCATCCCTGCTATTGCTTTGGACAAAGTTCCGAGCAACTCCCCGGCAAACGGTGTGTCGATGGTTCTTGCCACCCACCAGCTTACCCAGGAGCTTCTTGACAAGGGAAAGGGTGCTCTGGCGCGGATGCATTCGATGATATTTCCCAAGATCAAGCAGGAGAAGACTCTGGGGCAGCTGATTGATGCCTTTGCCGTCGACACCAAGGAAGTTATTGAGGTATTCAAGCGTACCTCACGTACCTATGGTGCCCTCCTTGCCTTCCAGCTTATGATGGGTTACGGCTTTAAGGCTGACATCGAAGAAATGACTAAGGAGCTGCCGAAAGAAAAAGATGGGCGATTTGTTGACCTGAGCGCCTTTACGGTGTCTGCCCATACTTGTGCTCGCCAGCTTCTTGAACTAGTTTCATCAGGAAAGACATCGGCTGGCCCCAGCCTGTCGACTCAAACTCAGGCTCCTTGACTGTTGTAACGATTTTATCCTTGGGCTTAGTACAAAACATTATTCTGTTGCGAGAACTTAAGTTTGTAATGAACACTGTGCTGGTAATGTTGCCAGCACACTTTTGTCGTAATATCTTCATTTGCACTTCTCCTGATAGGAATTTCTTGTACTTCTCCCGATGGGAGTTACGTTGGACGCTTAATTTATCCATATCCACCATCTTTTTAACGCTGTTGCCTGCAGGTTTTCCCGGTGCCTTCATTTGTTGATGACTCTTCGGGCGTTCTTCCCGAAGGTGACCGAATCCAACGGATGAAGGATCGGATCACCCAGATGGAAAAGGACCTGCGCAGCACTTATGCCTTAGCTGCGATTGTCAACAAGAAGAGCGAGATTGCAGCCGACGTGGAGCGGTACGCTCTTACTGAGCTACATAAAGCTACCGAGAGCTTGAACTGTAAGTTCCTTGATCTCTGCGCCTTTTTTGTCGACAGTGTCTTGTCTGATCCTTTGTTTATTTCCATGCCAGTCATAGCTTTGAACCGCGCAGAAGAGAACAAACGGATTCACGAGCGTGTGAATGCATTAACTCAGCTGTCCTCAGCCGAAGAGATTTTCTGGCGGGAGCACTCAAAGGCTTCGGCTGTCGCACAATTTCAGGATCGGGTTCAGCAGGTCCACCACTTTTTTGACAAGTGCTACAAGGCTATGAGGGTGGTTTGGAAAACAATGTTCCCTTTGAACGCCGTTCCCCCGACGCTCCTTGCTTTGATGTCTGAATTTGGTAACGCCAAGAAGATTCGAGACTTGGTACGTGCGCAAGTTTTTGCAGGGGCCAGGTTTACACTTGCCCTTGTACTTGCCCGTTACCCTTCGGCAAGTTTGTTGTCGATTGCCAATGCGACTGGAGATTTGGAGGCACTGTATCCGAGGGTATTGTTGCCTGCCAACATAATTGTCGACAGACTCGAGGAAGGCTCAAGGGTACCTGAAGAAAGAGGAACTCCGCAAGGGTGATTTCAGGGGTTTAATGTCCGTTTTGTAAATAGATAATTTGGCTACTTTATCCAAGTGTTTGGATTATGTAATGATGCCTTCTCATTCGGTAGATACATGCATATGTACTTTTACCATGTTATTGCCGTTGGCAAATTTTGAGCGAATCTTAGTTGCTCGCTTAGATGTATGTATATTGGTTGGCTAGCAAATCATTTGAGTGATCAGCTCGTGTTGCAGGTTTTGCTAAACCTGTTGTATGCGCAACTTTGCTTTCAACCGCTTTAAATTTCGACAGGCACTCCCGAATATTTCGGGTGTAGTGGTTCTGCCGATGAGCCCGTTGTTCCTTGATATTTCCATAAGTAAAATATCGAATGTGGGTTGTTGTTTATATGTATTTCCAAACTCTTGCTATTTACGGCACTCGTAGAGGCATCTATAGCGGAGGGAAAGGTGAACGTCGTTTAGCAGTCATAGAGGCTTTTTGAAGTGCGATCTTCTGCCTTGTACTATGTTTGCATAGTGATGGGGCTTAGAAGTTTGTAGTTACTGCAATGCTTAACAAAGAATCGAAGCTTAAGTTCTTATTAATAAGGTAAGCACGATGCTAGAGGGCGAAAAAGTGAAGGCCCTGTTTATAATAAAGGGAAAAAGAAAATAAAGGCTAGTAAACTGCTCAGGCAAGGAAGGGGTTCTTCTCTTCTTCTGGCTTCTTCACCGCGTTAGTGATTGCTGCAGCGTTGCTGGTTTCATCAGGGGTTTGAGCGGTGGTTGCCATCGTCTTGCTATCTCCTAAGCCTTCTGTGCCATCAACTGCCGAACCCTTTGCTGCCGAGGCTTCTGCTGCCGAAGCTTCTACTGTCGGAGCTTTAAGGGCGAGAGCGGCTGGCTGCTTCTTGGTTTCCCTGCCATCTTTCTCTTCCTTGATCTCTCGTAAAGACAGCTTGGGCGGAGGGTCGACGATTTCTTGCTGTGACCCGAACTTTGCAGCGATCCTCTGAAAGTCGCGATCACAATTGTCCGAGCGTGAAAAACTTCCATAGACTGTGATGTTTGTCCCGTTGTTCCCAGGCATTTTCAGCTTGAGGTATGCATAATGCGGCACAGCCATGAACTTGGCATACACTGGTCTCCCGAGTATAGCGTGATACTGTGACTCCCAGTTCACCACTTCAAACTCGATCTTTTCCTTCCTGAAATTGTCGGCCCTGCCGAAGATAACATTCAGGTAGACTTTGCCAAGAGAATGGCCCGGTGCGGTTAGAAGGATCCCGTGGAAGCAGGTGTCTGTTTCTTCCAGCATGCTCATGGTGATCCCCATACTTCTAATTGTGTCGACAAATATCAGGCTTAGCCCGCTTCCACCATCCATGAAGACTTTGCTCATCTTGAACCCCCCAATTTGTGCTTCGACTACCAAGGCGGCGTGTCCCGGTTTTGGTATGGTCATCGGGTGATCTGCTCGACTGAACGTAATGTTCTGAGAAGACCATTCGACGTACTCGGGGATCTTTGCCATGACGCTTTCTGCCAAGTTGATTTCTCGGGTGAGCTTCTTCATCTCCCTTTTCGAAACACCTGTCCTGTGGATCATGCTCATCTTCCCACGTGGTGGTGGGAACGGCTCGTTGGGTTGATGGGGTTGAGCCTGCTGGACTTGATGCTGCGGTGGAGGTGGTAGCTGTTGCTGGCCTGATTGCTGGATGAGTTTGTGCATGTCAAGGAACTGCCGACAGTCCCTGAGCAGGTGACTTGACTTCGTTTTGCCGTCCTTGGAATCGACATACGAATGCAAGTAACAGGGGGCGTTGATCTGCTCAGCGTAGGGTAATTCGGGAGTCCTCTGCTGTCGTGGTTTATAGTTACCACGGTTCCCAGAGTTGTTCCGGTTACCGTCGTGCCTATCGTCTCGATCGTCCTGTCGATCGGAATATCCTGCGGCTACCAGGTTGTTGTCATCGTAGTTGCGGTTCTTCCTTCTCTTGTGACGATCCCTTCGGCCACCCGAGTCGTGCTTCGGCTGGTCGTCATCTTCGTCATCACTGCGCTGTCGTGGCCTTCGTACGTTGTCCTCACCATCAGCCCAACTGTTGGCGATTTCCATTAGTTTGGTTATGGTTTTTGGCTTTTTGCGCCCAAGTTCTTCTATGTAGCTTTCCCGCTGAACGCCGTCGCTGAAAGCGTCGATTGCTCTGTCGACAGATACGTCTTCGGCAGCGTTCAGGAGCTTTGTGAATCTCTCGATGTATGAACGCATCGACTCCTTCTGCTTCTGCCAGCAATTCCGCAGTTCTTCGATCCCGATGGGCCTCTTGTATGTTGCTTGGAAGTTTGCAACGAAGGCATCTACTAGGTCGTCCCATGATTTAACAGAACCTTTCGGCAGCCCCCTTAGCCAGGCCCGTGCTGAATCCTTCAAGTAAAGCTGTTAGCATTGCATTGTTGCTATCTGGTTTCCTTTGTGCAGGATCACAGTCTGCAGATAGTCGTCTATCTAGGATCTTGGTTCTTGCTGCCCGTCGTACTTGGCAGCATCGGTAGGGGTAGGCTTAAACTTTTTGGGCGGCATCGTCTCGCGGATCTTGTAACTTAAACAGTCGGCTCCCCTGAGCTCGCCGTCGTACTCCAGGTCTTCGTCCGAAGAATCGCCGTCGTCGTCCTTCCTGGCGGCGCGTCGTCGCCTTGCTTTGTCGATCTTGCTCTGGGTGATTTCGTCCCGAGCATCTCTCGCATGACGTTTCGACCCACTGCCTTGGACGGTGGTCTTTTCCTTTGGCGGGACTAGGTTGTTCCCCAATATTGCGAGACTCTCCAGGGCACCTCGATGAGCTTGAGCCATGGAGCCTTCAGGGCGCTGGTTGATGAGGTATGCGGCGAGGTTGGCCGTTGCTGCGGCAACGGTTTTCGGCCGTGGCATGCCGGCGGTATCCATAGTCATAAAGGATTTGGTCAGATTTGACGTTATTTCTCTGGCGTCATCTTCTGAAAGCCTGGATAGTCTCGACCGGTGCTTTCCTGTTCCCTGAGTGTTTCGGGAGGCACTCCCTTGCGAGCCCCTTCGCCGTTCGCTGGATCGATCCGCCGCAGATAGGCGTCTCTCGAGGGTGGCTTGCTCTTTCGACAGGTGTTCCCGGTTTTTCTCTAGTATAGAGCGATAGGCATTGAGGGTTCCAACCGAAGTTCCTGCGGGGAGCGGCGTGTTGTTGAGTACTGCTGCCCTTGCTGCTGCCCACTCCTCATCCGCGATGGTGTAATCACTATCGTGGTTGCTGGCGCTGTTTTCAAAACTCGCCCTCCTACTGGAACGGGGGGTATGGTCCTCGTCTCCTCTGCGCCTTGTGTTTCCCGTGTTATTGGCGACATAAACCTGATGGTGTGTCGTTCTCCGGGTGGTTGCCTGGATGGTGCTGTCGATACTGTCCTCTCCCGATGAATACTGGGCGTTGCAGATGAACGGCGTGTCGCTTGATCCCAGCCCATGCCTGGTGTCGCAGTTCAGGCAGTAGTATGAAGTTAGTTTCGAAGATGAGGAATCATCCGACCCTACCGACATGGAGGACACCGAGCGGGGAGTCGAGGGCATGGATGAGCACGTCGATCCCGTCAGACCAGCCAACAGATCGAGTGACGATGACGCGCTTGAACTCGTCGATCTGGAAGTGGGGGATTCCAGCAGTCGAAGGATTCCCTCTGCGTTGACGTTGTAGTGGACGCTGCCGAAGGTCATCTCCATATTCCCTTGTAGATCTGAAAAGTTCGAGCGGGAGGAGTCGCTGTGTGGTGTAAACTCGTAGGAACCGAATCGAATCGGGCTTCCCAGGATTGGTGACGATGGTGTCGACGAGGCTGCTGATGAAGCTGCCGGCGAAGCCGCCGGTGTCATGATTGGATCTGCCGATGCCCTGCCTTGTGCCGACAGGGTTCCCACAGACGGCGCCAATTGTCGAGGGTGCTCCTCGGCAATGCCCTCCGATAGGGGCTTAGGGTTGATGGAATCCTGCAAGCTGACATGAGACATCGGTTCACAGACAAGCGGGGAGAGCGATTTACCCAGGTTCGGGGCCCTCGATGAGGTGAAACCCTTACGTCCCGCCTGTCTGTTCTTGATTATGATGAAAACAGGTTACAATGGGGTGCCGAATAGTTCAGCTGAGATCTCGTCGAGATAGCTAATTGCTAGGGTAACCTAGTTCTAAGCTTCTGTTGGCTAAGATTGCTAAGATTGATCGTGTTCCTCGATAGCCCCTCTCCTGGCCTTTATATAGGTGGCCAGGTCCCGAGAGGTCTATTCGAGTACGAGTAGGTTTACAGTAGATCTATCTCCAATCTTTCCTTGTCCGGCTTCTTCCGTATCTTGTACTCCAAGTAATCTTCCGCCGCACCGTCCTAGTAGCCCATCTTGCCATCGGGTACCTTCATGGGCCTCTAGTTGGACCGTGTAGGGTAGAGCAACATTGGTTACCCGAAGGGTAATGCCCACGTCACCCAAGGATCCAGTAGAAGCAAGGCGAGTTATTCGACGATCCAAGGCCTTCACCGTGGTTAAGGGTGAGCTGTATAAGCGAAGTATATCGGGAGTCTTACAGCGATGTGTAACACCCGAGGAAGGTCGATTGCTGTTAAAAGATGTGCATGAAGGAGTGTGTGGACACCACGCGAGTAGTCGAGCTATAGCAGCCAAGGTTTTTTTAGCAGGATTCTACTGGCTAACAACAATCGAGGATACCAAGGACATAGTGCGTACCTGTGATGCGTGTCAAAGGTTTGCCTCAAAACCCCACTCTCCGGCAGCAGAGTTGATGCCAATACCATTGTCATGGCCTTTTGCTCAATGGGGTCTTGATATGGTGGGAAAATTACACAAGGCGTGGCCAGGAGGATACAAGTATATTCTCGTAGCTGTCGATAAGTTCACGAAGTGGATCGAGGCGAAGCCGATAAACTCATCAAGAGTATCGTTTTTCGATTTGGAGTTCCTCATAGCATCGTCACAGACAACGGCAACAACATCACATCCAAGGAATTCAAGGCATATTGCGCAGAGGTAGGCATCAAATTACAATTTGCCTCATTTGCGCACCCGCAAACCAATGGCCAGGTCGAAAAGGCGAACGGCATTATCTGCAACGGCATCAAGAAGTGTCTGTTAACACCATTGGAAAAAGCTCAACACACATGGCCAGAGGAGTTGCCTAGCGTGTTATGGAGTATACGGACGACACCAAATACAGCAACACAAGAAACTCCGTTCTTTCTGGTCCATGGAGCTGAGACAGTGCTGCCGATAGAGATAGAACACAATTCCCCGAGAGTGGCGAAATTTAATGAAGAAACCTCGAGGAAGACACTGGAAGATGATGTTGATGCACTCGACGAAGCTCGAGACGAGGTATTGTCAAGGGTTACCAAGTACCAGCAAGATATGAAAAACTACCACAGTCGACGTTTGCGACCAAGGTCTTTCCAGGCAGGTGATACGTCTCAAACGTATCTATAATTTCTTATGTTCCATGCTACTTTTATGATGATACTCACATGTTTTATACACATTATATGTCATTATTATGCATTTTCCGGCACTAACCTATTGACGAGATGCCGAAGAGCCAGTTGCTGTTTTCTGCTATTTTTGGTTTCAGAAATCCTACAAAGGAAATATTCTCGGAATTGGACGAAATCAACGCCCAGGGGCTTATCTTTCCACGAAGCTTCCAGAAGACCGAGGGAGAAACGAAGTGGGGCCACGGGGCGCCACCACACTAGGGCGGCGCGGCCTAAGAGGGGCCCGCGCGGCCCTAGCGTGTGGGGCCCCCGTGACTCCTCCGACTCCGCCCTTCCGCCTACTTAAAGCCTTCGTCGCGAAACCCTCTGTACCGAGAGCCACGATACGGAAAACCTTCCAGAGACGCAGCCGCCGCCAATCCCATCTCGGGGGATTCAGGAGATCGCCTCCGGCACCCTGCCGGAGAGGGGAATCATCTCCCGGAGGGCTCTTCATCGCCATGATCGCCTCCGGATCGATGTGTGAGTAGTTCACCCCTGGACTATGGGTCCATAGCAGTAGCTAGATGGTTGTCTTCTCCTCGTTGTGCTATCATGTTAGATCTTGTGAGCTGCCTATCATGATCAAGATCATCTATTTGTAATGCTACATGTTGTGTTTGTTGGGATCCGATGAATATTGAATACTATGTTAAGTTGATTATCAATCTATCATATATGTTGTTTATGTTCTTGCATGCTCTCCGTTGCTAGTAGAGGCTCTGGCCAAGTTGATACTTGTAACTCCAAGAGGGAGTATTTATGCTCGATAGTGGGTTCATGCCTCCATTGAATCTGGGACAGTGACAGAAAGTTCTAAGGTTGTGGATGTGCTGTTGCTACTAGGGATAAAACATCGATGCTTTGTCTAAGGATATTTGTGTTGATTACATTACGCACCATACTTAATGCAATTGTCTGTTGCTTGCAACTTAATACCGGAAGGGGTTCGGATGATAACCTGAAAGTGAACTATTTAGGCATAGATGCATGCTGGATAGCGGTCTATGTACTTTGTCGTAATGCCCTGATTAAATCTCATAGTACTCATCATGATATATGTATGTGCATTGTTATGCCTTCTTTATTTGTCAATTGCCCAACTGTAATTCGTTCACCCAACATGCTATTTATCTTATGGGAGAGACACCACTAGTGAACTGTGGACCCCGGTCCATTCTTTACATCTGAAATACAATCTACTGCAATTGTTCTTTACTGTTCTTCACAAACAAACATCATCATCCACACTATACATCTAATCCTTTGTTTACAGCAAGCCGGTGAGATTGACAACCTCACTGTTACGTTGGGGCAAAGTACTTTGATTGTGTTGTGCAGGTTCCACGTTGGCGCCGGAATCCCTGGTGTTGCGCCGCACTACACTCCGTCACCAACAACCTTCAACGTGCTTCTTGGCTCCTACTGGTTCGATAAACCTTGGTTTCTTTCTGAGGGAAAACTTGCTACTGTACGCATCACACCTTCCTCTTGGGGTTCCCAACGGACGTGTGTTAATTGCACACATCAATAGGCGACCTAGTTCTTCGGCTTACGCAAAATAGCCATGAAAAACTCGAGTCGCCATGGATAGGCCCGTACATCGTCACAGAAGTAATTGAAGGAGGAGCATATAGGATAAAGGACAAGAAGACAGGGATCGACGAGCCAAATCCCTGGAACGTGGCACAGCTTAGGCGTTTCTACGCTTAAGTCGAAATATAGTCCTATATGTAAACATACAATGTACTGAAACGCCCGCGAGTTTTCAGACGCACTATTTTCCTTTCAGGGCACCGAGTGGGGCTGGAAGGTTTTTAATGAGGCGGACTCACGGTGCTGCAATATAGTAAAGATATTGGTGACATACATCCCTTTTTCTTCGACAGGCTCGGGGGCTAGCAACCCGCAAATACAATATATATATACACAAGTCTTTACAGTATATAAAAACTTCAAAGTTATTTGCCTTGGTCTAAAACACCTCGCAAATTAATAAAAACAATAGCCGCCGAACATGCTCGGGGGCTAGATGGAAGGAAAAACATACAAGTTGTCTTACAATATACATAGCGCTCACAATATACAGGGTCCTTTTATAAAGAAAAAAACTTCGGTAGAAGAAACTGACTTTATTCACGACCCATCAGGTCATCTATGTTGACCCTTTCATCGTCAGCAGCGGCACTCATGTGATCAGCATAATTACCCTTCACGGAGAACTCAACATCCATCCGAAGTAAATCATCCATCATTTCCTCGGCTACGGGTGTGACAACTTTGTTGATTTTGTCGATATTCCTCCTTCGTTTCTTCAGTTTGGCATGACACAGTTCAATGATTTTGGTCATATCCAATTTCGGGTAGACGACTTGCAACATGATCATAGCAAACCGAGCTCCCGTAGTCAATTGGGCCTTCACAAAGTCATGGATTCGAGGAGCATCTCTGAATTTATTATTCAAATCAGGAAGGGTCTTCGGCTGAGCGTTTCGAGGAAACATGGTGTTGTAAACCAGGGCCAATGTCCTCGTACAGAAATCAAGGTAGTCACGAACTTGACCTGCACGATCTTGAAATCTGACGATTCCTCGGGTACGATCTGATGTAGCCCAAAAGCTGGAACCATGATCCAGAGCAAGCTTGACAAGAAGATTTGATCTCGCGTCCACCCGCTGGTCTTCGGCAGCAGTATCCAAAAAAGAACCTATTCGACGGAAGTACAATGGTAAGAAATAGAAAGCAAGTAAAGGAGAGGAACTTCAAAGACAGGAAGCGTACCCGCCATATCCAGACTGGCGTCAGTCATCAACTCGAGCATGTAATTTTCTCGGGAAGCAGCTTCGGCGACTGCGGCCTCCTTTAAAGCTAAGGTTTCCTAGGCCTGCTGAAGCGCAAGTTTCTCTTTCTCGGATGACTTCCGAGATTGCTCCATTACTATAAGTGTTTGCTTCTTCATCGCCTGGAGTTGCTATCGCAGTTCTTTCAAATCCTATACTGGACCAGCGCTCGAAGAATCTTCGTTCGGATTATTAGCGGAAGTTTTCCTCGAGAAGGAAGAAACGGGCAAGGCATCCGAGGAACGAGGAGCCGCGGTATAGTTGTCAAAAACCAACTGGAAAGAAAATCTCAACATCAATAACTTGGCAAAATAGCATTCCATTAATTCAGTTGGATATTTACATGATCATTACAAAGAGAGGGTTCCTAGTGAACCAATGATAGGCTGTCGCAAAAGCTACTACGGCGACAGCAACAAAAGAGGAAGAAAAAAGAAAAGCAGGGACAGGACGATCTACTTGACCTTCGGCTTCGTAGAACTAGGGGAAGGAGCTGGTTTGTATCCGAGGAAGGAGAGGATTTTCTTCGAGTGCGGCTTGGCAGCCCTAATAAAGGATTGCCACCTCTTTGTCTCCATCTTCTTCACTTCACCAACCTTCGCCCAGTTGACGATTTGCTGACTTTCGGCAACCAAAGCTATGGTGCCTTCAACGCCAATCTTCAGATTTTCTTGCCGAAGGGCTAGCCCAAGATCCTCTTTGGGAATGAAGTGCTTGGTAAGAGCAACAAAGGTGTTGGGATGTTCCGTCTTCGGGAAGAAGTAGGGAAAAAGGCGCGAAAATGCCGCCTTAGCATCAGAGATACTGCGGCGCACTTCAACCCCATAAATCTCAAGGAGAGAAAGAACGTCGAGGAGACGGTCATCTTTGGGTTTTCAAGCTCAAACTCCTGGCTCATCTTCCCTGCTGAAACAAATTTCGGGTTATCAACAAGTATACGTAAAAAGCTAATGTTGGAGGCAATTTGATCAAAGTGATTGGTGAACTTACTGACAAAGCGCCGATTTTGCGACTCCAAGCGGGCGATGATATCCCCCTCACGAGCGAGTTGCTGGGCTGTGTGCTCACTTAAGGCAGTTTCAGCTTCATGGAGTCTTTTTCGAAGACTCTTGTTGGGGGGATAACCCCCGGTATGCCAAAGGCATGCCAAACCGGATGGTTTGAGCCATCAGGATACCGGTTAGATGTTCATGCCGGAGTCTAAGATAGGCGTTTGGCTGAACAAGCTAAACCGGTATCCTCATAAGAGGGATACCGGAACCGGATAGAAAAGGTACCGGGCCACCGGTAGGAAGGGCTTGTCGGCAAAGCTGGTCAAAGATCCTCTCCAAAGCTAGAAGACAAGGATGAGCTAAGCAAAGTAGCTTTAAACGAAGGGCTGACGATAAAGAAGAAGATGACGAAGAAAGAAGCCGGAGGACGTCAGCCTCCCTGATTAAAGAAGACCCCGGTGTCATCTATGATTAAAGTAGCTTTGTACAGTAGCCTGGTAAAGTAGTTTGTCCAGTCAAAGATGCCATTAGGGTTTCTTGCAGTGTAAGCCACCCTCTCCCCTATATAAGGAGAGGGGGCAGCCCTTCTTCACGGGCACGCGTGTATGTATGAAGGCAGAGCCTGTAACTTGTGTGAATCTATGAACATGGTGATCTAGAGGGAGTTCTTCCTTGTGTCTTTCTTCTTCAACCTCTGGCCTTGGCCAAGTTCTTGAGGAAACCATCCGGAATCTCTTCCCACCTGATCGCAAACCCTCCCCCGAATCCTCTTGCGTCCATTCGGCCCCAATCTAAGCCATCCTATGGCATCTGCATTCACCACGACGACAGTTGGCGCCCACCGTGGGGCATGAAGTGGCGCTCGATGGAGTTCACATTCGGGCGGGCGTCCTCGAGATCTCCGGCGAGCGTACGGTGTCCGCGTTGGTGCAGCGCATCTACGCCATGGACTTCATCAACGACAACGCGGGCTGCTTCGCCAACGGCGGCGTCTTCCCCAAGAACGGCCGCATCATCGAGTTCGGCAGCCACCGCGTCTACTTCGGCACCGTCCCCGTGCGCCAGCGCCTCTCGCCGGTGCTGGTGGCACTGGACCCGCCAAGATGGCTCTGTGCTGGCCGCGCCGCCGGCAGCGTCGAGGTAATGATGACCGGTGTGGCTGGTGCAGGAAAGGAGGTTGCGGCTGAGGGTGCCGGTCGCGCGGTTTCGACCCGTGCGGCTAAGCCACCGCTGGAGCGCGGCGCAGGCGCAGCGGGAGCGTCATCCGCGCCACCGGAGACACCGCTCCAGGCGGCGATGAACGTCCTCGCCACCCCCATCGCGCAGAACATCGACCCGGCAGCGGCTCAGGCGGAGCTGGAGGCGCAGCGCCAGAAGATGCTGGAAAGCGGCAAGGACATCGTCAGGGCGCAGCGCGAGCTGAACCTAACCGTACGTGAGTATAACGCTGCCCATGGCTTTGCTTCTGTTAGCGCACATGCTGCTAGGATGCCGGAAAACCGGCTAAAAGCTCGCAACCTAGATCAAGATTTGCGCAAAGAGATTCTTACCGGCAAGAGTGCCTCTGCATCTGTTAGCATCGTGGAAAAGCCTAAGTATAGCAGCCCGGATAAAACTATAAAAGCTGCTAAAGCTGCTGTAGAGCTATGCGAGTCACTTTCCGGAGAGGCTTTGGCAAAACAGCAAGAGCGTGTTAGGGAGCTGCTGGAAACTATTGAGCAGCAAAATGCTGAGCAGCTGGCTAAGCTGAACAAGGCTGCGGCCTCAAAATCCGCGCGTTCAACAAAGAATGCCGGTAGCAAGTCCCATGGGCAGGCATCGTCCCCCCATCCGGATAGAAGAAGAGAAAAAGAAGTGAATGCGCAGCAGATGACTGTGTATGATCCCGTTCTTGCCGGAAAGCAACAAGCCGGGCAACATGATGCCGGTAGAAAAAGCCAAGGGGCAGAGCGAGGCTACGCCAGAGGCTATGCCGGAAACAATCATGCCGGTAGATATGAGACCGGGCAAAACTATCGAGCTGCAAGGGCAGCGTACGATGAGGAGGAAATGGATCCCCCAAGGTACCGGCAGGCAAGGGCCGCGGTACCGGAATGTTACGATGAAGCCGATTCCACAAGACCGGCAGCATACCGGAACCCATTGGGAGAACGCCTGGGAGAGAGATACTTACCGGAACGGGATGCGAGGCACCGTCTGGATAGAGTGTACTTGTCAGAAATGATCGAGGAGGAAGGTCCTCCAGGTCCAAAGTGCTTTGGCCCAAGGATCATGAAAGAGAAACCACCAGTTCGCAACTTTATGTTGCCCCGTGACACAAAAACATACGATGGCACCACGAAGCTGGAAGATTGGCTCGCGGATTACGTGACCGCGGTATACGTTGCCGGCGGTGGAGGAACCGTAGCAGGAGGAGGAAACCGGCGTTGGGCCGTGAGGATCATACCATCGTTTTTGGTTGGACCGGCAAGAATCTGGCTGAATAACTTGCCGGCAGGAAGCATAAATGGCTGGCTGGATTTTGAGGAGGCTTTTGTGAGCAATTTCAGCAGCACCTATCAGAGGCCAAACAGGCCGCAGCAACTTGCTCTGTGCGTGCAGCGCCCGAATGAAACAGACCGGGATTATCTGGCCCGGTGGAACACTACAAGGAACTCCTGTGAAGGGGTAATCGAGGCACAAGCCATTGCTTGGTTTAGCAGTGGATGCAGAAGAGGTTCACCGTTGTGGCAAAAGTTGCAGCGCAACATGCCGACAACGCTGGCAGAGATGATACGTGTGGCTGATAGCTATGCGTTGGGAGACCCAACGCAGCCGGCGGTAACCGAGCCGGAACAGCTGCGCCACGAACAACACCGGGATAACCGGAATAACAAAAGAAGAGAAGATTTTCCGGATCGAAGGTACGGTCCGCAGCAAGTTGCTGCTGTGCAGGAAAACTTTGAGGCCAGCGACAGCCAGAGGCAAAAAACCGGATCGCAGCCATGGGCAGGTCCTAAGAAACAATGGGTGGAAAAGAAACCCTTGGTCCAGAAGAGAAACTGGCAAGAACCCGCAAAATACACCATGGAAGCTGCCATGGATCAACCTTGCCGGTGGCACACACCGAATCCGGCACACCCGTCAAACCATCTGATGAAGGATTGTACCTGGACCAAGTACTTGATGCAAAAGGGAACGGTAAAAGATGCACAGCCACCACAAGACATGCCGCGGCAGCAGCAACAGCTACCGCCACCACCGCCACTTACCGGGGCAAACGCTCTACCGGTGCAGCCAAACCGGCAGCAGTACCAGCAAGTTAACCTGGTGGAGCAAAATGATAACCAGCCACCTCCACCGGCACCTTTAGGCCGGAATGTTTACGAAGATCCGCATCTGTGCTGTGTTGTCTTTGTCACTGAGCCAACAGACAGGCAAAGTGTGCACCGCCGCTCCATGGAGGTCAACGCTGTGATGCCGGCAGTTCCCAAGTACATGATGTGGTCCAATCAGGAAATTACCTGGTCGTCTAAGGATCACCCTAAGATCATGCCGAATCCGGGTGGATATGCTCTTGTTGTGGATCCAATCATGAAAGGGCCACAAACTCGAGTGAAGTTCAGCAAGGTGCTGATAGACAATGGCAGCAGCATAAACATCATGTACAAGCACACCATGCATACGCTGGGCATAACAGAAAACATGCTTCAGCCAACACGCACAACGTTCCACGGAATTGTTCCGGGCTTGTCCTGCGCCCCGATAGGAAAAGTTCGGGTGGACGTGGCATTTGGAGGACGTGACAATTGCCGGGTGGAAAATCTGGAATTTGAGGTAGTGGATCTAGACAGTCCCTACCATGCATTGCTGGGGAGACCGGCATTGGCAGCCTTCATGGCCACAACTCATACGGCTTACCTCAAGATGAAGATGCCGGCACCTCGTGGACCATTGACTGTGGTGGGAAACTATAAGGTCTCACCGAAATCGCATTCTGCCGGATCGAACCTAGCGGAATCGCTGGTGATCGCGGAGGAAAAGAAAAGAATGCAAACGGCTGTTGCGCTGGCTCAGTCCTCACAATTAAGCTTAGCGGCAATGAGTGAAAACATGGGCTCACCGGCATTCAAGCCGACAAATGAAACAAAGGACATCGTGCTGGATCCGGCTTACCCAGAGCGCACCGTTCGTATCCGTGCCGGCCTTGATCAAGCATAGGAAAGCGCGCTCGTCAGCTTCCTCCGTGAGAATCGGAATATCTTTGCCTGGTCAACTGATGATTTGGTAGGTGTTCCGAGGGAGCTGGCTGAGCACTCTTTGAACGTCCGGAAAGACGCCAAGCCGGTGCGGCAACCACTGCGCCGGTTCGCTGAAGATAGAAGAAAGATCATAGGAGAAGAGGTAACCAAACTGCTTGTTGCCGGATTCATTGTGGAGGTCACGCACACAGAGTGGCTGGCCAATCCGGTGATGGTTGAAAAGAAAAAAGATGAGAACCTGGAGGCAAAGGCTCCGAAGGTGTGGCGCATGTGCATCGACTACACCAACCTAAACAAGGCTTGCCCAAGAGATCCTTTTCCTTTGCCACGAATCGATCAAGTGATTGATTCAACTGCTGGGTGTGAGTTGTTGTCCTTTCTGGATGCCTATTCTGGTTTCCACCAGATTCCCTTGAAAAAGGAAGATCAAATAAAAACTGCGTTCATTACCCCGCACGGGGCTTATTGCTATGTCACTATGCCTTTTGGTTTGCGCAACGCTGGTGCAACGTACCAGCGCTGTATGCAAAAATGCTTGTTTGATCAAATTGGAAAAAACGTGCAAGTCTATGTGGATGACATTGTGATAAAAACTAAGGTAAAGAACACCTTAATCGATGACATCCGGCAAACATTCGATAACCTAAGACGGTTCCGGATGAAACTCAATCCGGCAAAATGTACCTTCGGTGTCCCTGCCGGCAAGTTGCTCGGTTTCCTCGTATCAAGCCGGGGCATAGAAGTTAATCCGGTAAAGATCCGGGCAATAGAAAGAATGGCTATCCCTCGAGAGTTAAAAGATGTGCAGAAGTTTACCGGAAGCTTGGCATCGCTAAGCCGGTTCGTAAGCAGGTTGGGAGAAAAAGCTCTGCCACTATATGCTCTCATGAAAAAATCCGACACGTTCGTCTGGACCCCTCAGGCAGACGCAGCGTTTAAAGAGCTAAAAACAATGCTAGCCACAGCACCCATACTGGCTTCACCTCTAGAGAGAGAGCCTATGCTGTTATACATAGCAGCAACAAACCGGGTTGTGAGTGTAGTGGTTGTAGTTGAAAGAGAAGAGGAAGGAAAAACCGTCCAGAGGCCGGTATACTACCTGAGCGAGGTGCTCTCCCTCTCGAAACAGAACTACCCTCACTTCCAGAAAATGACTTATGGCGTGTACATGGCCGCCACAAAACTCAAGCACTACTTTGAGGAGCACCCCATGAAGGTGGTGAGTGAAGCACCAATTTCCGACATCATGTGCAACAAAGACGCCAGCGGCCGGATTGCAAAATGGGCAATCCAGATATCACCGTACGTGCCGGTGTATGAAAGGAGAGATGCCATAAAATCACAGGCTTTGGCTGATTTCCTTGTTGATTGGGCGGAGATGCAATACAAACCGCCAGATCAGAGGATAGAGTACTGGAAGATGCACTTTGATGGATCCAAGCTCAAGGAGGGTCTAGGTGCCGGTGTGGTGCTTACTTCACCAAAAGGAGATCACCTCCGGTATGTTTTGCAAGTACATTTCAGGGCATCGAACAATGTCGCTGAATATGAAGCTTTGATCCATGGGCTTAAGGTCGCAAAAGAAATCGGTGCACACCGGATCATTTGCTATGGCGATTCAGACCTTGTGGTACAACAGTGCTCCGGAGATTGGGATGCAAAAGATGCCAACATGGCCTTGTACCGGTTTCACGTGCAAAAGATTGCCGGATTCTTCGAAGGGTGTGAGTTTCACCAAGTACCGCGAGCAGAAAATGAAGCCGCGGATGCTTTGTCCAAGCTGGGCTCATCTAGGCAAGAAATTCCTCCCGGAATAGCTTTGGCTCACTTAAGAGTGCCATCGATCAAACCGAGCCCGGAATCAGAATCAATTTTTGTACCGGAGTCACACGTAGTACCCATGGATATCGATGAAGGGAACCCGGGGACTGCTCCGGCAAGCTCGGGGACTGCTCCGGTAGGCTCGGGGACTGCTGTACCTATACCGGAAGAAATGATGCTGGTGGATAGCATGGAGATAGATGCACCGGTGTTTCTGGTTCGAGAGATACCATCATGGGTTAAACCTATTAAGGAATTCCTGATCAACGGCACCTTGCCGGCTGATGAAAATGAATCAAGGAGGATACAAAGAAGGTCCAAAGCTTACACGTTCATCAATGGGGAGGTGTACAAGAGAAGCGTTACCGGTGTACTTCAAAGATGTGTGGAACCGGAGGAAGGAAAAGAAATGCTTGAGGAAATTCACCAAGGAGAATGTGGGCATCATGCCTCATCAAGGGCGCTAGTAGCAAAGGTATTCCGGCACGGGTTCTATTGGCCCACTGCTTTGGAGAACGCTGAGGATTTGGTAAGAAAATGCAACGGCTGCCAGAGGTACGCCAAGCAAAATCATACACCAGCATCCGGTTTAAAGACAATACCGCTAACATGGCCATTCGCTGTTTGGTGCCTTGACATGGTTGGCCCATTCAAAACTGCAAGAAGCAGCATGACTCACATCTTGGTGATGGTGGATAAGTTCACCAAATGGCTAGAAGTAAAACCTATCGCAAAGTGTGATGGGCATACAGCGGTGAAATTCCTAAAAGATGTCATTTTACGGTATGGGTACCCGCATAGCATCATCACTGATAATGGAACCAACTTTGCTCAAGGTGAGTTCAAAAGGTTCTGTGAAGACAACAACATCCGGTTGGATTTGTGCTCAGTGGCACACCCTCAAGGCAATGGCCAGGTGGAAAGAATGAATGCCTTGGTGCTTTCCGGTATCAAGCCTAGACTCATTGATGCAGTGGAGAAGTCACCGGGATGTTGGATCGATGAGCTACCATCAGTACTGTGGAGTATAAGAACTACCCCAAACCGGTCTACCGGATACACTCCTTTCTTCATGGTTTATGGAGCAGAAGCGGTCATACCAACCGACATCATTCATGATTCACCAAGGGTACAGCTCTATACTGAGCAAGAGGTCAAAGAGGCCAGAGAAAATGATGTGGACTTGCTAGAAGAAGCAAGAGAGCTGGCTTTGGCAAGAACAGCCATTTACCAGCAAAACCTAAGACGCTATCATAACCGGAAGGTTAATCCGAGAGTTTTCCGGGAAGGAGATCTTGTACTTCGCCTGGTGCAGCGCACTGAAGGCCGGCATAAGCTCTTGCCACCTTGGGAAGGTCCCTTCATTGTAAGCAAGGTGCTTCACAATGATGCGTACTACTTAATCGATGCACAGGAATGGAAGAAAGGAAAGGCGGACAGGTCCGGAGAGGAGAGCAAACGTCCATGGAACGTAGCTCTGTTGCGTCCTTTCTACTCTTGAAGTGGTGGTGTAAGAAGTTCCTTTTTTGTACCTTATATGCTATGAATAAAAGATGCCGGAACCTTGAATGAATCTCGGGGACTACCCCAACTTAGGTTGCATGTAACTTGTTTATTTTTTTCAGTTTACCGGTTGCTTATTGAATGTTTTTTCTTTCCGGTTTAGTAGTGTGCTAAATCCTACCGGAGTCTTCGACTCTGCTGCTGTCCGCAAACCGGCTTCATGGCAAGCAAGATAAACCGGTAGGAGACAAGCACATGAACTGCGAAAAGGGAGAGCAGGAAAGAACAATCCGGAAAGTTTAACTAACCCCGGTTAAACCGGTTTTTTGCAAAATTTCAAAGTTATTTCTAAGTTCAAGAAGATGCTTGTTTGGTGAAAGAACCTTGTGCTCATACGCCAAAGAACGCCCAGAGAAGGCAGGCAGAGCCAAGGCAAAAGAACCAAGTATGCATCAAATTGGATGCGGAAACAATTGAGAAATATTTGCAGTGCAGGATAAAAGCAGAACCAAAAGCACAATATGCTAAGGCAAACTTAGAAATACTTAGCTACCGGTATAACTTACCGGCAGGAAATGTTGTACCACAACCACAGGCAAACTTAAAGTTTTACATCATAGACCCCGGCATTCCGGGGCAGAATTTAACGAACATTGTTTCAAAGATAAGCAGGACCAACAGATAGATTACAGGCAAGCGTTTGATAAAAGATCATCAAGCAACAGGGGCTTCCGGTGGAGCGTCACCAGCATCAGCATCTTCAGGCGGGGCAGCACCGGCCTCAGGGGCTTCCGGCGGCACATCCTCGGCAGCTTCACCTTCATCTCCCTCGTCTTCTTCTTCCTCATCGCTGAGGTAGTCCTTGACACCAGGAGGGGGTGGGATGAAGGTGCGGACCTCGGCATACTCAGCAAGCCGGTATGCACGGTCCTGCCGCTTCGCAGTGAGCGCCGGATCCGTGTCTGTGGGAGCATCTGCGCGAACGCCTTGGAGAGCATCCAGGTTGAGGTCAGGGTACCAAGAACACGCGGAGCGCAGCGCCGTGTCAGCTCCGGCACGAGCCGCGGAGCATTGCCACTCGCGGATCCGGTGCCCGGCATCTTTAAGCCGCGCGGCGGTGAGCGTGATGTTCCCCGGCAGCTCCTCCTCAGGCCATAGGACCTTGAAGACTTGGATGGCGGCGGCTGGCAGGTCGGCGAGAAGCCGGTCGACGGAGCGCATATGCTGGACACGCGCGGAGAGGGCGACAAGATAGTCGTACCCATCCCAGTGCGCATCCAGATTGGGAAACTCCCGCGCAATCCGATCCTCCCTCACCTTCTTCAAGGCATAAACCTGGGATTCCGGGAAGTGCTCTACAGGAAGAAAGAAAAAAGCATAAAAACGAGACACCGGAAAAAGCGTGTCGGAAGAAGCAAGGAACAAAGATACATCTTCGAAGGAAAAAGCTTATAAGCAAAAGAAGGGGCAAGGCAAGGACTTACGGAGAGCTAGCGCATCTATCTCCATAACCAACCGATCGTACTCCCGGCGATCGGTGGTCATGGTGTCAATCAGGCGCTCCGCTGCTTTCCGCGACTTCCTTTCCTCCTCCAGTTCTGCCGTCAAGACGGTGTTGGCGTTCGTGGAGTCCTCCACGACCTCCGCCAGCCTAGCCTCTGCTGCGACCCGGGCGTCCTTCAGGGCCTGCTCATGCCGAAGCGCGGCTTGTATAGCTTGTTCCTTGAGCTCCCCCAGGGCGGTCTTCTGGGCCTCCAGCGCCTCGTTGTGCTCCTTGAGGAGCTGCTCCTTCTCGCCTAAGTACCGGAAAGAAAAGTCTTAGCAAGCAACAACAGATGAAATGATAAAAGGAACGGGTTAGCAGAAAAAGCAAGGATGATACCTTGAAGCTTGGCGACCTGGGCCTTCAGGGCCTCGATGGTAGCTTCCGGAACAGCTGTTCAGCAAAAGAGTGTGTAAGTGTAAAAGAAGGAAACATTCCGGTAAAAAGATGCCGGAGGAAAAAGAAACAAACCTTGGCAGTGGCTGTGGGCCTCAGCAAGGTCCCGGTGCTCCCACAGAAGCTCCTCGAAGAGTTGCTTCCGGGCGTCGGCAGTGCTCTGTTCAAGGGAAGATGGATGTGAAAAAGAAAGAAACAAGGTTTCAACCCGAAACTCGGGGACTGGCTATGCCGGTTTCACATGCCTTTAGTTAAAGTTTCGCACTGAAAACTGCGTTCTCACCACGAAACTCGGGGACTGGGAGAATAGATAAGATCCGGAAAGAAAAGAAACCGGCATCAACAGAGATTATAAAAGAAAGTTGGCAAGACTTACCACAACATTGTTGGTAGCATCGTACCAGGCGCTGTCGAACTCTTTCACGGCGCGTTTAAGCCGCGAAAAGTGTTCTTCGGTGCACCGAGCCCCGGCAGGATCTGGTGCCGGAAGGCGATCCTTCCCCAGGCCGCGGGTAGAAGCGGAGATATCCGCCTCATTCCACTTTTGGGCATAGGGGAGAAGGTGCCCCAGGTCCTTGCCCGCGCGCTTCAGATTGACAATCCGGCCCAGGAGGCCGGTAGGCTTGTCCTGGGCAGCGAGGGCAGCGGGGCCAACGTGCAGCACCACGTCCCCTGAGCCGCTGGAGGCGGCGCCCTCCACAGCCTTGCCGCGGGAAGCCCCGGGCTTGAGGAAGTTGGTGATCTTGGGGGTCCCCAACGGCGCCGGTTGCTTGGCCGCGGAAGGTCCTTGGCTGGGCGGCGGTGTCGGCGTGGCCTTGGGAGGAGAAGGTACCGGCGCGGAAGTATCCGGCGCGGTAGGGGAAGAGCTTGGTTGTTTCTTTTTCTTCTTCGGGGGAGGAGGAACCAGAGGTTCCGCCTGCCCGGCATCAGTCTGGCCGGCGCCGATGTTGCTGGCGCCGGTGTCTTGGGTCTCTGGAGGGGAGGTAAAGTCCTCCTCCGCGCGGTGATCTGGAGGTGTTGGGGCCGCGCGCCCCGAACTTGTAGTGCCTCCCGAAAGGGAGGCAGAGCTGTTGCCGGCACCGGATGGTGCCGGGCTTGAGTGAGGAGGAGGAGTTGAGGTCCTCGCGGAGCCGGCAGAGCCAAGCTCAAGCGCAGGGCTGAAAGAAAGGGAAAAGAGACCAAGTTGGAAAAAAGCAACCGGAAAAGAACTCGGTGGAAACAAAAGAGAGCATAAAGAAGATAAAAACTTACCCGGAAGACATCGGCATCCGCTTTTGCTTGTAGCGCTTGGTGCCCACCTGCTTCCCGCCAATGACCTCAGTCCGAGGGCGTTTGCCGGAGGAAGCATGGCTGGGGCCGGCGCCGGCAGCTGGAGGATCGCTCTTTTGGCCCTCGGCCATGAGCTTGTCCAGAAACTCGTCGCCAACCTCGGCTTGCAGGGGAGGCTCGTGCTCATGGATCTGTGGGTTGTTGCTGGCTGAGGGAGTGTCTACAGAATGAAAGTAACAAAAAGAGTATAAGAAAACGAACAGAAAAGCTACCTCAAGTATGGTCAAGTCATCAGACGAACCAGCTGGCTCCGGCGGAGACTTGCCAAGGCGTGAAGCTGGAGTCCGGCCCATCCTCAGATCCCGCCAATGAATGACAGGATCCGGATCGTATTTGTCCAGGGGCCTCTTCCGGCAGGGGCCTCGCCGGTCAGAATCAATCCGGGGGAAGCGGTCCTTAGCCTGAAAACAAAGGAAAAAAGGGAGGTTAGACACAAGTACAAAAGTTACCGGTAATACGACCTGAGCCGCATATCTTCTTACTTCTTGGGATGGAGGATTCCTGGAGCTGAGAGGGCAAAGGCCCCACTCCCAATCAACCGGCATGCCCGTTCGGCAGATTTGGCTAGCCTTTAGGACTACATCTTCCTTGCTCAAGGGCAGGCCGGTGATCTTGGTGGGATCACCAGGGCCGTACATCTCACTAATCTTGTGAGCGCGCTGCTGGAGGGGCAGAACCCGGCGGCAGATGAAGGCGCGGATGATATCGTCGGAACAGATGTTGGTGTCCTTCATCAACTTCAGTATGAAGCGCACCACCCGGTTCGTCTCGGCATGATCCGTACCAGGGTTGTACTGCCAGTTTGTCTTGGCTGGCGGCGCCGGATTGAACGCCGGCAGGTTGATGAGGTCGGTGGCGCTCTTGTTCTTCACATAGAAGAACGTAGTCTGCCACAAGCGGCAAGACTCGAGGCCGTTGAGCTTAAAAAAGGGGCTCCCTTGGCGGGAGCCGATGATGCAAGACCCGCATTGAACGGGGGGTTTGGGCTCGGGAATGTCCTTGCCCTGGACCGAGTTGATCCGGAGGGAGAAAAAGCGGGCAAACGTCTCTTGAGCGGGACGGATGCCAATGTAGCCCTCCATGAAGGCCACAAAACAAGAAAGATAAAAAACGGCGTTGCCGGGAAGATGGTGAGGTTGGAGGCGATAGAAGTCGAGGAATTGACGAAAGAAATCTGAGGCAGGAAGGCCGAAGCCACGCTCAAAATGAGCAAGGAAAACAACGACCTCACCGGGTTCGAGCACCGGTTCGATCTCGTCGCCTGGAAGCCGGCAGATGACTCCTTCCGGAATCCTCCTAGACCGGTAGAGCCAGTCGATCTCAAACTGAGTCACGTCGGAGCCCCTCCAGGCTCCGCGTGTCTTATCCTTTCCGGAGGCCCGGCTGGATGTGCCGGCCTCTTGTCTCCGGCTGGATGCCGGATCCATCCCGTCGGAAGCACTGCTATCTTGGTTGCTAGAGGCGGCAGCAGGGAGAGACCCTTCGCTAGACATGAGGATCTAGGAGATGCCGAAATCTACCGAGAAACAGTTTTCCCCAAACAGACCCTCGCGCGAAGATCTACGAGTAAGAAGAAAAGCAAAACAAAGAACGGATAAATACTCTAACGCCCCCAAGATCCAAAGTGCAAGAAAGAAAGGGGTAAAGGCGCGTCGGGCCTAACCTGAGGCGGCGGAGTCGCGAAGGAAGAGGTTCACCGGAGGAACGGTGAGCCGGCGGCCGGCGAGGGAGTCCGTCGACGGCGAGGCAAGGAAGTCCCTGAGGAAGCACGAATGCAGCGGACGCGGTGAGCGCGCTGCAGAAGATTCCCGCACGAGGAAGTCCGGCGGAACGGAGGAGTGAGTTCGCCGGGCGACGGGCTCGAACGAGTGGCGGCGGACGGAAAACGGCAAAGGCACGGAGGCGAAGAGCTCTGCGCGCAGGGGAGTGGAGAATGCGAAGAAGAGGAAGAAGGACCGGCGGTTGCGCTTATAAAGAAGAAGGGTAATGGGCTGGAAACCGCTGGGCCGCGGCGGTTCGCCTCACGGCCCGCGGCGGTTTGCACCATGGGCCGCCACGTGTCAAGGAGATACACGCGAAAGACAGGAGGCCACACGGAGGTGCACAGAAGATCCAGAACGGCTAGTGGGATCCGCTGCGGTGCATTAAATGGGCGCGCGGGAGTCGAAGCGAATTGACAACTGACACTGGCGCGTCAGTTACAGTGCGCATGTCTGTCAGGCGCGGGGCCCGAGATATTCTCGACTTCGCCGAGGAAGCGTTTAATGGTTAAGATACCGGAAGACAGGATACCGGGGAATGACTTGCAGAGAAAAGATAAGGAGGATCCGGGCAAAGATGCCGGATCCGAGCTTGACGCCGGATGAATCAAACCGGTATCCAAAGAAGTAAGAACCTGGCATGGTCTGTTGGATAGGATCCGCCAGACTATACCAGCTTCGGGGACTAATGTTGGGGGGATAACCCCCGGTATGCCAAAGGCATGCCAAACCGGATGGTTTGAGCCATCAGGATACCGGTTAGATGTTCATGCCGGAGTCTAAGATAGGCGTTTGGCTGAACAAGCTAAACCGGTATCCTCATAAGAGGGATACCGGAACCGGATAGAAAAGGTACCGGGCCACCGGTAGGAAGGGCTTGTCGGCAAAGCTGGTCAAAGATCCTCTCCAAAGCTAGAAGACAAGGATGAGCTAAGCAAAGTAGCTTTAAACGAAGGGCTGACGATAAAGAAGAAGATGACGAAGAAAGAAGCCGGAGGACGTCAGCCTCCCTGATTAAAGAAGACCCCGGTGTCATCTATGATTAAAGTAGCTTTGTACAGTAGCCTGGTAAAGTAGTTTGTCCAGTCAAAGATGCCATTAGGGTTTCTTGCAGTGTAAGCCACCCTCTCCCCTATATAAGGAGAGGGGGCAGCCCTTCTTCACGGGCACGCGTGTATGTATGAAGGCAGAGCCTGTAACTTGTGTGAATCTATGAACATGGTGATCTAGAGGGAGTTCTTCCTTGTGTCTTTCTTCTTCAACCTCTGGCCTTGGCCAAGTTCTTGAGGAAACCATCCGGAATCTCTTCCCACCTGATCGCAAACCCTCCCCCGAATCCTCTTGCGTCCATTCGGCCCCAATCTAAGCCATCCTATGGCATCTGTCTGTTCACCACGACAACAACTCTTGACTGAGGCAGCGTCTAGTTCAGCCTTTTCGCGAGCTTTTTCGCTTTTTTCCAGCTCGAGAGCAAGATCATCGGCACGCTTATTAGCTATGGCGAGAGCCTCTAGCAAAAGAAAGAATGACAATGTTACAACAAAATAGCAAAGGAAAATTTGCTCGACAAGAAGAGATAAGAGAGGAATACCTTTCAAATTATCAGCATAGTCACGGTACCCAATAAATTGAGTACCAAGACGAATAAATTCTTTCATCAAAGGCTGAAAAAAGAAAGAGGATGGGAAGGTCAAAAAGGAGAAAAGTTCGATAGTACAAAAAGAGCGGTAAGGGTTCTTACATCGTCCATAGAAGGAGTCGCCGAACTCCTAGTCAGGAGGCTTGGTTCTTTGCCAAGTTCAACCCTCGCTCTCTTCGGCGAAGGGGCACGGGGGCTGCCGACAGGAGTCAGGTTCCCTAGGTCCCGCTGAGGAGGCAAGGTTTCTTCTGTAGCAGGGCGAGTCTCGGAGAGAACCAAAGTATTAGACGTGCTCGTGGGGGCAGTCACATTAACAGTGGGTTCTTCTTCTTCGTCGCCACTATGCATCAAAAATAGTATAAGAATACTCAAAAAGCAATATAGCAAATGAAAAAGACGACAGAGACTTACGAGCTAACGAGGGCATCATCGTAAGGGTTGAAGGCTTTCCCCTCTTCGGGGGAAGTTTCTTCGGCAGGCGATTCACCGGCTTTGGAGGTGCCGGAGTCTGCAACCTCACCCCTTTTTCTTTTGTTCTTCGGGGAAGCAGCGGAAGGGAGAGAGTGTACAGACTCGGAAGCCTCGTAATCAGCATCTCTTTCAGAGGAAGCTGCGGATCTGTAAGAACCAGCAATTTCACTCTCAGGGCGAGAAGTACCTTGTGCATCATCGGCAACGATGTCTCGATCATCGACCTCCCCACCATCAGGTAAGGAAGGCAAAGAGGAAGTGACTTGGTGGTCCTGCATAAGGAAAAAACAATAGCAAGGGAAAAGTTAAAGATGGAGATCAACAACAGAATAACAAGATAGCAGTCAAAGTCTAAATCCAAATCACGAAAGCAAAATAAGCGATGTAGGAAATACAAAACTCGAGAGGCAAAAAAGTTACTTTGGGAAGAGCGTGGGCACCACTATATGGCTCCACGCGGCAGGAAGTTGGTACTGAATTCTTTTTGCTCAGCGATGAAACACGCTGGACAAGCTTTTCCAAGTCCTTCACAGAGAGATCTTTGGAGAGGCGGTCGACATCTTTTTCGCCAGCGTACAGCCACATAGGGTTTTTGCGAGCCTGAAGAGGCTGCACCCTAATCCTAAGGAAATAGGCGGTAATCTGGATACCCGACAATTCTTTGCCTCGGGTATTCTGCAGTTCATGAATACGCTTCATCAGCGCCTCTGTCGTCGTTTTTTCTTCTTCGGTGGCTTCTGCATCCCAGGATCGGCGGCGAAGGATTTTTGCGCTACTGTCAAAGGGGGCGATGTTGTATTCCAGCGAGTCGGAACACTCCTCGCGGACGTATAGCCATCTTTTGCGCCACCCTTGGACGGAGTCGGGGAATTTGACGTCGAAATACTCGATGTCAGGGCGGACACAGATAACAACACCACCTATGTTGTAGGCAATGTTGTGGGAGCCGTTGCGACGAAGGCAGAAAATGCGCTTCAATAGAGCCCAATTAGGTTGGGTCCCGAGGAAGCACTCGCAAAGGGTGATAAAGATAGAAACATGGAGGATGGAGTTGGGACTCAGCTGATGAAGTTGCAACCCATACACGAAAAGCAATCCACGAAGAAAATCATGGATAGGGGCAGATAGGCCGCGAATGAGGTGGTCAAGGAAGCTAACCCGATATTCGATAGGGGGCAACGGATAGCTCTCCTCGCTGGGGAAGATCAGCGCGTCTTTCTTCTTCGCTAGGCCGAGCTTCTTCATCAGATTGGTGTCCTGATTTGAGATCTTAGATCTCTCCCACTCGGAATCTCCCAGATCTTGGGCCGCGATGCTTGCTTCAGGGGTGATGTGCCTTGTGAGTCTCGACCGCGGTGGCATCAACAATGGCGCTGGAGAAAGTAGGAACGTGCGTGAGCGCAAGAACTTTTGTGGTTGCAGTGGAGGTTTTGATAGAGAGGATATGAGCGCGGCGCGGCGAAGGGGATTGCAGGAAGAAGAAGATGAGTAATTATAGCAAGCTAAGCGAAACGTCGCACCGTTGGATGGTGTGAGAATGGAGTTGATGCTTTACACGTGGTTCAAGGGGTAAAAACGTATTTGCACTATGAAGGAACTGGACAGGCGTTACAGCGCGCGTGCCAGAAAAAGCGGAGGACGTGTGTCCCCCACTTGCGTAACGTGTCAAAATGCCGCAGATTTTGCGTCCACAGGTCAGTGACAGGATAGAGCTAGCATCTTCCCGATACAGTGGTCGTGGCTATCGTCAGCACTGATGTCACTTTAAAAGAAAAATTTCGACTGCGGTGTTATGAAGATTGGCGATAGCGAAGGAATAATGATAATTTCGAGAGCCTTTGATCAAATACAAGTTTTTATTCAAATGCTCGGGGGCTACTTTTTAAAGAGTTTCATTAAGAGTATCGATGGGGAACTTCGGGCATCGTAATAAAGAAAAGATGAAAGCCTATGATCAAATACAAGCATTTGTTCATATGCTCGGGGGCTACTCTTATCAGAAGTATTGTTTATATTTATGATAAGAGGTAAACACAGATGATAAAATATAGAGTTCTTCATCAGTAAAGCAAGTTGAGCCTACAGTCAAGTATAAATACTCGACTGTAGCCTCGGGGGCTACTCCCATCGGGAGCGCTGGTCGCGCACCCGATAAAGATGGAAGAACTCGAAAAGATGACAATATAGCGATAAAAGATGTTGAAGTGGTGAGCCTACAACCAAGTACAAGCACTTGGTTGTAGCCTCGGGGGCTACTCCCATCGGGAACGTTGTTCGCGTACCCGATGAAATTATGAAAGGCATGGTGAGCATATTTCGAGTTATACAAATAAATCTTCATATACTCCCATCGGGAGGACAAGATAAAATATATAAGTCATCCGGTGACTCGAATAAATGTGCTATTCGAGCAGCCGAAAAAAGTACTCGACAATATATTCTCAGAGCGCCTCAGTCATGAACTAATCTCTGAATGCCGCAATACTTTGCGAAGGTAAGTTCCCGGATCCGTCTTGTGCGGCGTGGCACCGCCTCTGACGGCGCTTTGCTACTTTTTCCGTATCAGCAGAAACGAAGAAAAATCCTAATGGACGCGTTAGGTACCCGATAAAACATAACTGGAATTCGGTATGTGGTAAGACCTTAAGCGGCGCATGTCGAATTACACCAGTATCCCGAGATCATGTCTAGGGACGTGATCTTGAAGTAGGTTTTGGTGGATTTCCACAAGAGCAGTTAACTAGTACCTGATCCGTCAGATGAACCAGCCCCAATTACCATTTTCCCTTTACAATATACGACTGTTTTATTAAAATTATGTGTTGACTCGAAGAAGTTATATGGTAATTGTAGAGTTGGAGATTTTCCCTGATTCTTCGATTCAAGCAAAATCTCGGGGGCTACTGACATAGGCATCCCCAATGGGCCTGCCGAAGATGGTACCCGGGGTTTATTGAAGGCCCACGACCCGAAGATTATGAAGCCTGGAAGCCCAGTCAGGAGATAGTTTGGAAAGATAGAGTTGTATTAGGAATATCGACTTGTAACTATTACGGGAAAGACTCAGATAGTCTCCCGGACTTTGTAACTTGTACATCACGAAACCCTTGGCTCCGCCTCCTATATAAAGGGGAGTCGAGGGACAAAGAAAGCATCGATTTCATTGTCAACACAACCCTAGTTTTCATAGCAGTCGAGTACTTTTCCGGCTGAACCTTCGAGATCTACTTGTCCTTTACTTCCCTGAAAACCCTAGTCTACAATCTGTAGACATTCACAAGTCGATACCTTGGTTTGATTTTTAAACAACCATTTCCGACCGATAAAATGATTGCCCACGAATATTTGAATTTGTCCTACAGTTTTCATGTCAAATCCGATAACGCATCGGCTATTTAGTTTTACTATTTAATTTATATAATATTTTGAAGATTATTTTTAGCTCAAAATTTTATCAACCCCTTTGCCCGTTATTTATCGGCGCAAAATATGAAAAGTTATAGACCTAAAAAGCTAATTTCATTTATAATATTTTAGCGACTTTTTTAGCTCACAATTTATCAACCTCCTCCCAATTAATTATCAAATGGTAAATGTAAAAAGTTACCAACCAGAAATGCTAAATTTTATTTAGAATATTTTGACAACTTTTTTACATCACAATTTATCAACCCCTATGCCTGTTAATTATCAATGGTAAATGTAAAAAGTTGTCGACCTGAAATGCTAAATTTCATTTAGAATATTTTCACGATTTTTTTAGCTCACAGTTTATCAACATCTCTGCCCGTTTTTTATGAACCCCTCTGCCTCTTATTTATCACTTATTTATCAACAGTGAATGTAAAAAGTTATTAACTCAAAAGGCCAATTTTCGTTTGGAATATATTGAAGATTTTTTTTAGCTCACAATTTATTAACCCCTTTGCCCGTTATTTATCAACGGTAAATGCAAAAACTTATCGATTCGAAAGTCAATTTTCATTTAGAATATTTTGGCGATTATTTTTTCTCATGATTTATCAACCCCACTGCCCGTTATTTATCAACGGTAAATGCCAAAAAGTATCGATCCGAAAAGTCAATTTTCATTTAGAATATTTTGGCGATTATTTTAGCTCACAATTTATCAACCTCTCTGCCCGTTATTTGTCAACGGTAAATGCAAAAAGTTATCGCCCCAAAAATTATTTTGGCTACTTTTTTAGCTCACAATTTATCAGCCCCTTTATTTAATCAACAGTAAATGTAAAAAAGTTATCGATCCGAAAAGCCAAATTTTATTTACAATATTTGATGACTTTTTAGCTTACATTTATCAACCCGTTTGCCCGTTATTTGTCAACAGTAGTAGAGGAGTGGTTATGGGAGCTGAAGAGTGAGTTGGTATTTTTACAAGTGGTAGTTTATTTGTGTTGCAAGTGGTTTTACCCACCTGTTATTTTCTCCTTAAAAACTCACTGGCCCAAAAAAAGAATTTATAAAATTTGATACAAAAATCATGAATTAGCGTACCAAATAAAGGAAAATGTTAAAGGGAATCGGTAATACAGAATTTAAAGGGAATTGAAAATAAAATTTATATTAAATACAGCAAACGGCCGCACCTCGCGCAAAAAAAAGCAAGCAATGTCTCGTCGTGCATGCGGGGTTAGTAGCAGCAACCATGCAGAAAAAAAATAAAGAAGAAGCAAGCAAGCACCAACTTGCTCATCGTGCAGATAAATGAAAACAGCTCTGCCATGTCGGATTAGCTAGCAACAGCCTATACAGGAGATTAGCGCACATCACCACAAAAAAGGAGTTGGCCAGAGCGCGCTTCCGCACGAATCAAACTAACCGCTCGAGCGTTCGACCCCCGAAAAGGGAAACCGTACGTGAACAGAACTGTACGTAGGGCAAGCAACCGGCTTTTAAATTTTAACAGGAAAAGCATTGTAGTCAACCGGCTGTTGGCCTGTTGCTACAACCGGTTAGAACGATTGACTTAGAGCATCTCCACTCGCCTTCCTCATACGACGTTCGATGAAACTGTTTTTTTTTTACCTGTATGGGAGGCACAAACCTTTTGCCCCATACGGCTCTCCGAACATTATTTTTGATATAACTAAACTTGAAACAACAAATGAATTACAATAATTATTACAAGTTTAACAAATCAAGGAAATAATTCAAAAAGTTTAACATTGTAAACAAATAATTTAAGTTCAACAAAGCACGGAAATATTTTAACAAATTTGAATTACCATGAAAAATAAATAAACAAACTAGACTACTTCTTTGAGCCTCCACAAATGCTCCAAGTCACATCAATTTAACACATCTATCTCCGGTGACCACATGCTGAACGGTCAACAAAATTGTGTTAATACCTACCAGAATGCCTCCAGATTGCCCTGCCCCGTAGGGGGGACACAATATCGTTGGAGGTCATGTCCTCCAGAAATATTGTTCAGAAAAGGCGCTGAAAAATTACCTCTACCAGTCTCTAGAATGATAAAGAAATCAAGTTTATGTTCTTTATAGTTTCAGGAACAAAATTAGTTTTTTTCGGATCCTTAAACCCGCCGCTATTTGAAAAGCTACCTTTCATTAGAAAAACAATCTGATTTTCTTATTTAACCTCATGATTATACGCGCCACTTTAGGTGCAATTTTCTCTTTACGTTTATACACCTTTTGTATTTTTTTCTCCATGGCAGGAGCAACCTCTTCGGTGCCCTGTTCCTCCTCATTGTCAAGATCAAGTGATAAATCAGATGTATATGCTCAATAGTATCAGATTGGTGATTCATTTCACAATTAACGTTCTCTTATTATCAACCTCTTTTGTGGTAGCACTAGATGCAGCCACTTGACTCAATGACGAACCTAGCGATACCCCCATTTTATTTCACTGAGAAAAAACACACCATTTGGAATAGAAGAAAGAGATTATTTTGTACCATGGGAAATACCTGAGATATAAGCAGTATCCTTAGCCTTTGCCAACTGGGCACGCTCCATCTAAGTGGAGTCAGCGTTAATCTGGTTTCAGATCTTTTCACTTGAGCGGGTATATATCATGAGATGGTGAAGAAATACCCCCATATACCACACCACATCATCCGTATACTTTTGGAGAATAGCGACGATGCATCAAAAGATGACTCCATTGTAGACCGCTGTGTGAGAAGGTCAATTTATTTTGATTAAAACATAATGTCATTGTTCTTAATATAAATAGCTTATCACTTACAGAAACTTAAGCTATATACTTGTCTAACATTTTCTCAAAAGTAGTATGACATGATGCATAAAGATATAACTTATGTTAAATACTGATATATCTCTCGACACGATGTTTTGGCACCGAGGAGCATATTGAAATGAGTTTTAAACTCATTTTTTAAATGTCAAAAAATTCCAACAACATATTTCATGCGTACAGCTCAATGTTCTATGGCAAAAGCCAAATAGAGCACTCTTGACCGCCGCCTCCCCCTAACCTCCCGGGTCGTCCCCGCCCGGGCGATCCCGGAGGATCCGCGTCGCCGCCTCCAGTCTGCCCCTCTCCGCCGCTTTCCGGACCCGCCTGGCCGCTGCCGCTGTACTCACCGGCGGCAGTGGCTGCACCCTTCTCGGCAAAGGCGGAGGGCAGGGGAGGGCGCGTACGGCTTCACATCTAGGCGGGGGGGGGGGGGCGAGGTGTCGGTGGGTTTGGGTGATCTGCAGAGGAGGGTTGCGGTGGGCGGCGTGGAGGTGTGGCGGCCGGCGGTGGTGGGATTCCGGTAGCAGCGGCGGCTTGATCTGGTACGAGTCGGCTGCTTGGGTCGTTCCCACCACGCCTGTAGCCAAGCAGGTTGCCTTCCTCGATCGCGGCATGTCGTCTCCTCCTCTGCTGCCTGCCGATGGCGTGGGGGTTGTTGGCGCGGCTGCTTTGAATAAAGGTGGTTGTCCTAGGGTTTCTCTTGCGCGAAGATGAAGATCTGCATGAGTGTGTCCTTCTTTGATCTGGCCGGAGTGTTGAGTTCCGGAAGGCACCACCGGCGAATGTAATAGTGCACATATTGCCTGGAGTTTGCCGGACGTGGTGGTATTTGGTCGTGCGCACCCATGCATTTATTCCGACCATTTGGTTTCGGAGGGAGCGTCACGAAGCTCTGTTCTTTCTTGCCATACAATGACTTTGATCCTGGGTGAACTCAGAGGCGGAGAATATCATGATGACCGGATTGGGAGGTCTAGCAATGGAGGTCAAATTCTATGCACTGGTGAAAACTTGTTTGGTGTTCTGGGCTTGCAGCAACAATATAAAAGTGGGCGCGGCAACACAGGTGAAGTTCAGAGTCCTTCCATTCAGGATGAAAATCCAAGGTCTGGTCTTAATTGGTTGTGCCTGGCAATGACCTTGTTGAAAGCATTGTTTTGAATGTGTGGACTATCTTCAGGGTGAAAACCTAAGATCTTTGATAGGGTGACGGCGGCGTTGGTGCATCGCTGCCTTCTTGGAGGCGTCGCTTTTGAAGAGTCTGGAGTTCAGGTGTTGTCATGGTGGTGGTTGTATTGTTGTTGCTAGGCCCGGAATGCTATGGCGGGACTCTTTTTTCTTTGCTTCTTTTTCTCTTTTTTGGCTGTGTGCATCCGTATTGTCATTAGGACGGTGTATTGTTGCAGAGGCTGGATGTAATTGGTATCTTCTGATATTAATATATTCCCTTTGTCGAAAAAGCTCAATGTTCTATGTCATATCCACGGGAACCAAGATACCTGAGATCCTCCTAGTGCGCGCCGCACCAACAACCAGCCCAGTCAGGACCCGCCAAGAAGTTCCATGAGTCACGCCGTGGCCTTGATCCACGGGGGATACGCAAGCAGTGACGAATTATTCATGGGTAAAAGGGCTTTGCGGTTAGAGAATATACCTTCGGGATGTGAGAGCCATGCCCACCCAAAGTATCCAAGGAAAAGCAGTCAAAGGCACGTCATCATACTAAGCCAGGCAGGATCTGCTCTCTCTCGGATTAGGAGAGGACTTTCGTCTCCTCCGCCGCCTCAATAAATCTTGGGAAAAATATGGCTTAGGTTTTTGGGTGAAACGGAGGCGTATGTATAAAGTGGGGCCGAGGCGACACTCGAGGGCAAAATGGCATAGGTGGCGCGCCACCAGTCCTCATTCCGTTCTCGTGGCTCCTCGCGTGTGATTCTTTGGCCCACGGTCCTTCTTCAGGTGAAAAACTGATCAGGTATTTTTCCCTTCGATTTTTAAGTGTCCATAAGGTCACTTTATAGGAAAGTCCCAAAAATTAACTAAAAATGCATATATAATGATGCATGATGGCATATATCAATGAAAACTAAACATATATGTAACAATATTGATGATGTAAAATACACGTATCACATATACATAGAAACAATAACCAACTGGAAATGTTTGAAGTCGTCCTCCAACAATACACACAACCCACACCGGAAACGATCTTCATTGTTGAAGTCATCAATAAGGCAAACCGAAGCTATTTTCACGGAATTTGTTGGATAGATGATAGAGCGCTGCATGCCAAGCGGGCACGCGACTAGTATCTAATAGCACTGGCGAGGTACCAATCGTGGGCCTCCACCCGTGACTGGTAGCCAAATTTGTCACCACAGCAATAGGCTTTTTCCTACTAATGTTATATACATTTGAAATACATATTTTGAGATATGAGTGTATTTTTCCTACAAGCCAAAGTGTATTTTTCCTGTAGTATTTCCGTTTTTATCCAGTGGACAACTCAGCTATTTTGTATTCGGGCGTGGCTAAAAGGCTAAAACCAAGTTGTGTCCACCCGGCAAATTAAGTCCGGTTGTACTTTTTGGGTTCACAAGTAAGTGTATACTAGTTGACACCCCACGCGTTATGATATTTATTTGGTGATTGTGTAGTGTTATGATATTTATTTGGTTTTGCTGCACGTAGCCACGGGTACAATATTTGAAGAAATAGTAGGAACTTCATCTTTTGAATTGAAAGATATGAAGCCTTCTTTTGTTGGTTGGTACATACAAAGAAAATGAACGCATGGTGGGAGTTAACCAACGATAATTTAGGCAATATAGGGCGCGCGCATCGTCAATAGCACAGCAAAAACATAGTACAAAATTATTCCTCACATCACAAACAAAGACATGTTCACAACTACAATTTGATAGGCTCCGCACATGTAGAAGGAGAAATGTAAAATATTTGACAAAAGATACGGAATATTGGAGAATCCATTTGTTGTCCGATCTTTATTCATCATGTCTGGTGGTCTGTAACAATCAGGGCGACACTACCACTCGCTTGCCATCATGGTGACCTTTATTCATCCAAAACAGCCTGGATATCTACAGTATCAACAAATATGTAATATTTGAAAGTGAGATTCATATGTTCTTTCGTAAAATAGATGTACCGTAGATAGCTATCATGTGGTGATTTACCATTAAATGTTTTTGAGGTTGCTGAGAAATTAATTTATGAGGCTGGACCTTCAAGGTTTTATGAGGTTCCCAAGTTAGATTTTTTTTTGCAATAATGGAAGTTAAGATTGGCGCAGAAGTATTAACCACCTTGGTTTTTTGTCGTTTGTTCACATCGTCGTCATTATTATCTGATATGGTGCTGCTGCCGGTGATGACAATTGAACAATAAAAAAAATGAGGAAAATTGAACAATAAAATGGTTGAACATGGAGAATTATGGTGCAACAATAAATAGAGTAGTGGTATATACCTTTGATTATTGACATCAGCGTCCTTACCAAAAACTAATTGTCTCTTTGTCTTTGAGCTGTTGACATAAGGGAAGATACTATAATTTTTTTAAACAAAAGCAGAAGCGAGTAAGTTTGGTGTGTTAAAGTCCGTACGTAATTGGGTTGTCAACATCAGGGCAGTCAGATGATTCGTCCAAAATTTGATGTGTCACGCTACTTGAAGATTCTGCATGCGGTGTAGTAATAACTGGACTGGAATTTCATGCAAACGGAATTTCAGTTGGGAAAGAAGAACTTTTTTTTTTGTTGTTTTTTTTTTTTTTTTTTGAAACTTGGGTGTGTATTACTTAAACAGTGTCTTGGTTACATCCGGAATTACAATCTCTTTGAGCTGATTCAACCGCGCAGGGAGGAATTGCACTCACTAACACATCCCCACTCCACACACAACGACCAAAACAAGCAAGATCGTGCGCTACAAAATTTCCAGTTCTACTTACTTTTTTAACTTTATACTCCGGCAGGAGGAGTAGCATGCCTCTGGTTTCTGAGAGGATAAACGACATGGGAGACTTGCTTGTGCCCTCCATCTTCAACTCGTTTACTACTGTTGCACAATCACTTTCTAAAATCACAGGGATAGCTGCAACAGGTAACACAGCTTTCGTTCCTTCTAAAGTTGCAATTGCTTCTGCTATTTCAGCTGATTGACAATACGGTATTATTCCCCACGCTGAAAGCACCACTTTTCCCTCATGGTCACGTAGAACAGCACCCCACGATCCATTGTTTGATTCATGGGAGAAGCCGGCATCAACATTGAGTTTATACCAGCCTTCTGCTGGTTTCGTCCAGGTTGTGCGTGGCTCTTTTGCTTGATGTGGCATGCTATCAATAATTTGGTTTACTGCTTTCTTCCCTTTGATGTCCAGATCCAGCTCTGATTTTTTAACCTGCATAAAAGAGGTCAAATAGGATTGAATAAATGAGGCTGATTGCTCAACACTGCATTTTCCGTCGCCAAAGATCGAGTTATTTCTTAGATGCCAAGATCGCCACCATAAGAATAATAACTTCGATCTCATTTCATCGCTGCATTGATTCAGGAGTATAAGCACCCAGTCCACACCGGAGTATCTGAACATACTTTCAGATGGCAGAGACCAATCTTCCCTTAGGCAACTTCTTAGAGCCTTTGACTTTGAGCAGGTCACCAACGCGTGATGGGCCGATTCAGGTTCCATTCCACAGATGGTACATGTGGGTAGTACATCCATGTTTCTATTACATCTGTGCACTTGCACGCCAAGCGTATCAGAGGCAAGCTTCCAGCCAAACACTTTCAGTTTTGGTGGCACTTTTGCACTCCATATCAGTTTCCATAAAGATCTGTCACCGTCAGGCATGGAGCTCGTTGCCTCTTGCTTTCCATTTTTCTGCATTTGTAATCCCAGTTTATATGCACTTCTGACTGAAAAAACGCCGGATTTTTCATGAGCCCATGCAATAAAATCTTCTCTCGGAGCAGAAGGAATGGTGATACGCATGACTTCGTCAGCATCCGGCGGGTGTAGGATAGATCTGACTGTCGCCTCATGCCATGTTCTTGTGGTTGGGTTTATGAGATCAGAAACCCACCTTAACCGAAGGTTATTTGCTTTGCCCAAAACTTTATGATTTCCCCTAGGCAACCAGTTGTCACGCCAAATTCTGACTTTTGCTCCTGTTCCGATCCTCCAGATGATGCCTTGTTTCAACAACTCCAGCCCATGTTCTATTCCTTGCCAACAAGGAGATGTATTCTGGCCGAAAGCGGTATCTGTAAGTTCTCCGGAAGGATAGTATCTCGACTTGAGGAGCCTTGCACAAAGGCTATTAGGATACTCTAAAAGGCGCCAGGCTTGCCTCGCAAGCAATGCTTGGTTAAAGATCCTCAAATCCCTAAAACCGATCCCACCATGACTTTTTTGCATTGTCATCTTTTCCCAAGACATCCAGTGCACCTTCCTTCTATCATCTTCGTCGCCCCACCAGAAATTTCTGATAATTTGGGAGAGTTCATCACAAAGGCCAGCAGAGAACTTAAAAACACTCATGGCGTGAGTTGGGATTGCTTGAGCAACTGACTTTACTAAGACTTCTTTCGCTGCGCCCGACATATATTTTTCATTCCAGTCTGAGCATTTCTTTAACAACTTTTCTTTTGTTGACTTCAACTTTCCCTCCTTTATTTGTCCTTCTGGGATTGGGAGACCCAAATATTTTTCCTCGAGAGTCATGGAGCCTACATTCAGAATAGAAGCTACAACTTCTCCATCTTCTTTGGAGCAGTTCCGGCCAAGCATGATAGAGCACTTTGCAGGGCTTAAAAGTTGGCCCGTCCCTTTCTCATACTCACGAAGAACACCATTTATGCGAGTAGCTTGTTCGGAATTTGCACTGAAGAAGAGGAGACTATCATCTGCAAATAAGAGGTGTGATATACCCGGGCTTCTTCTGCAAATCTTCAACTCTTGAATCTTGTTCATGCTTATCTGATTGTTTAGAAGGGTAGACAGACCCTCGCCAACGAATAGAAAGAGATATGGTGATAATGGGTCTCCTTGGCGTAACCCTCTTGACGGTCTGAAACTTCTTAATAGCTTTCCATTGAACCTTACTGAGAGGCGGACAGTTTTAACACAGGTCATAATCCACTTTATCCATTGTTCGGCAAAACCAATCTTCCGCATCGCTTCTTCAAGGAAAAGCCAGTCAACTCTATCATAAGCCTTCATAAGATCTAATTTGTACGCGCAAAATTTGCCCGCGTTTTTTGAGCCTTTCTGTAAGGCATGAATACACTCGAAGGCGATGGTTGCGTTATCTGTGATCATGCGTCCTGGTATGAAAGCACTCTGGGTCTCCGAGATGATGTCCTGAAGAAGCGGTCTCATTCTGTTAACTAGACACTTTGCAACTATTTTATATATCACATTGCAAAGGCTTATCGGCCTGAAATCCTTGAGGGTAGTGGGGTTTTTAATTTTTGGAATCAAAACGATAGACGTATCATTTACTCCATCAGGCATTACTCCTTCTTCAAAGAAATTCCGTACAGCTCTTATAATATCTTCTTTTACAGTGCCCCAATTTCTTTGGAAAAACGTTGCAGGGAAACCATCGGGTCCGGGAGCTTTTGTCGGTCCAATTTGAAAGAGAGCAAAACTAATTTCTTCATCCGTAAAAGGCGCGCACAAAAGATCATTTGTCGGCCCATCTACCTTACTCTGAAGGTATTGTGTGATGATTTCCGGCTGTACTGATTGGTCAGCAGTGTAAAGTTCTTCGAAGAATTCTATTGTCTGATGCTCCATCACAGCAGGTTCAGTGGTCATCACCCCATTAGCAGTTTGGAGTTTTTCGATCTTGTTTTTTTTCTGGCGCCACGTCGCAGTCCGATGAAAGAAGCCAGTATTCCTGTCTCCAGCCCTCAACCAGGAGACACGAGACCTCTGCCGCCACCTAAGTTCTTCCTTTTCCAGCAGCTCGTTAATTTCCGCACTGATCTTTTTTGCTTCTTTCCTGCTGTTTCTATCATACCTCTTACTTAGATTTTCCAGCCGATTCCTTTTCTTTTTCAAAAGCTTTGGAATAGAGCCAATAGTACGTCCGCTCCACTCATGCAAGGACGACATGACTCCCTGGAGATTGCTTGCAACATCCCCCAGATTGTTTGGCTTTTTGTGCATGGACCATACACTGGCAATCTCTTCACCTAGCATTTCTTCTCTTTCCCAGTAGCACTCGTATCTGCGCACAAGAGGAGTACAACTCAAAGCACAAGCAGGTTCTAAAGTAATTAACACTGGACAATGATCAGATCTAGTGGAAATTAAGTGATGTACCTGATGTTTTGGGAATAGGCTTGACCAGTTTGTATCCGCAACCGCACGGTCAAGCCTCACCCGAACATTCCGATTCCCATTCTGATTATTATCATACGTCCAAGGTAGACCTTTGAAGCCCAAATCATGCAGATCACAGTGGGACAAAAACTTCACGGAATTCGATCATTTGCCTATCACTTCTACGCCTTGAGGAGAAGTGTTCATTTTGCCACATGCACTCGTTGAAGTCTCCCATCATAAACCAAGGACCTGAGAGAAGTGGTTTTATGCGTTTCATCATGTTCCACATGTTATATCTTTCATGTGCTCGGGGCTCCCCATAGACAAAAGTGCAACGCCATTTGTTTCCAATAGGGTGGTTCACAACAGTTACATCAATATGACGGCTGCTCATTTTAAATAACTCTACCTCGATGCTCTCATCCCAGAACAAAGCTAAACCCCCTCCTTTTCCCTCCTCGCTAAAAGTCACAACATGTTTTAAACCTAGCCTCCAACGGAGACCTTCAACATAGCTCTTTTTCTGTCTTGTCTCTGAGAGGAAAAGCAACTTCGGTTTGTGAGTGCGCACTAGCCTCTCCAGCTCTTGAACTGTCGCAAGTTGGCCAAGCCCCCGGCAGTTCCAGCTCATCATTGCCATGGCTGAAGATAGTCGTACTCCTTCTGCCAGCAGTGAGCGTTCCCCATGCCGAGCATGGTATCTCATCGTCTTTTTCTGCTCAGCACGGTGCTTCCTCACCCAACATTGCTTCGGTGTCATGTTCTCCCCACAGATGGTGACCTGTGCATTTGGGGTAACAGCAGAAATGTTGGTGTTTCTACCATCAGTAACCTTAGGCCCATTCACAGCCGCTGTCATCGGTCGGACGTCGGCTATTGGAGCAGTGATCGGTTGATCTTTCTCTGGCCTTTCCCCAGCAGCATCGGCTCTGCTCCTACCATTGCCCTGATGTCTCCATCCAGTTGTAGAAACAAGTGCTATCTTACAGCCAATACTTGGTGTGTCGTTGGAACAGAGATTGTGTTTTGCATTGGCAACCTGAGTAGTCAGGAAGTGGCTGCGTGTAATGGGCAGAGATTTTTCATGAGAGTCTGATCTCTGGTCAGCCTGAACTATAATACCTGGGCCTCTATCTCCTTCTTTAACTGAACCGATCTCCGGTTGTAAAAGAAACAGACTGACAGAATTCCCATCTACATGATTCTCGGATGATGGTGTGATGTGATTTGCATACCCAGCGAAGTTTTCTTTTTCAGCACTAATTGCATTCTTAACCGGCGATTCCGGAATCCCGGTCGGTTGATACGACATCGCAGAATGAATCTTTTCCAGCGATGATCCAACAAAGTTATTAAGCCTCACCTTAGTTGTGTCCTCCTGATTCGCAGTTCCGCCCGTTTGTGAGCCCTCTTGGGAAGCCGATGGGGAAGTCACTCTGCGGGGGACCAGCCGGAGCAGCTTGTCCTCGTTCGATCCCCTCCTGGGAACATGAGGATCGTGGGGAACTAGCTGGGCGCAGGACTGCCCTGCACCTTCCACGATCATCTCTCCTCCAACTTAGAACCACATAATTAACAAATTGTAGATGACATACCTGTGAGAAAGATTTGTGTTGGTGGGAGATGTGAGGGCTAATGCATTTTTGTCTGCGGCTGCGGGGTCCTGGAAAATTGAGTTTGTTATAAGAAATGACAATGACAATATGATGTATCAGTATAGAATAAGGATAGTGGCTTCACCTGTGGGGCTGACGATGTTGTATTTAAGTTCTGGCCATCAATTAGATAACTCTTTTTTAGCACATATTTTATAGAGAACTTTGAGAAATACTCGGAATTCATGCCTATGGTGAAGAGTCTTGTCTTTCCAATGGCTTGGTCAAGAGTAACTGCATGGTCTGATGCAACTATTTTCATATTTTGAGAGGCTTCTGAAGCGGTTTTCTCGACCAAATCTTCAGCTACAGCAGTAAAAGCAGTTGTGTCCATGCTTGTTGTATTCTGTTATATATTCCACTTAACACTATATTCAGAATAAGAAAACGGAAACACGAATTATCTTTATAATTCTCGCGTGAAGACTGCATTCTATTCTGACGATTGGACTCTGGCGAGCGACTCGATATAGTCCAGTCAGATCTCTCAGGTATATGCACTGTTGATGTCTTCTAATTCGGTGCGTTTCTCTTTTTCCCAAAAAATGGCTGACTTGCAATGACTTTCTCGTCTGTAGCAAAGATGCATTGAGGATTTCAGCGAAATTCCCTACCCCTTGACTATTATGCCATGTTATTAGCTACACTGCCTGGAAAGACCTTTTTTGTTACGTACTCAAGAAAATGAGCCATCTCCTTAAGTCTGAGGCGAGCCAAACACCATCGATCTTGGCTTGGATGTGACAATTGTCAATCTACGTGAAGATGGAGCAAGATGTCCTTATTTCTGTAGCTCAAATTTAGACTCTGAGCATGCTAAATCGTACATGGTACTGATGCACTAATGCTGATAAAGGCATGGTAATTCTAGATCTTAGACGGGAACTAATCTGATGAAACATAAAAGCTTAAGCACATTTTTTTTCGAAAAGGGGGAAAAATCGCCCCAGCTTCTGCATCCAAAGGATGCACACGGCTTTTTATTAGATTATTCATGAAGCCTTACAAGAAACAATACAAAAGATCACTCTCGAAGCAACCTAACTATACCTACAGTGGGATGTATAGGGTGACAATACACCAACTCACATCATCCAAACTAAATGCCTTCCCAAACCGCCCAATAGCAGGTGAGAAGCACATCCAGTCAAGCAGACTCTCAGCGCACGCCAACGCCCACGCCACAGGAGTTGCTTCCGCCGTCTTCCTCGACTCCATCTTCAAGAGAGATAATCGCATTAACCTTGCAAGACCTGCCGTCGATTCCACCATGACGCCAGACGGCTCCACCATCCACTCCACCAACATCCGCCAACATCCAGCAGCTGCTCCAAAAACGATGCCCCAAGAGGTAGAACGATGCAGAGCGCGCCGCCATCGTCCGATCCGGGAGACCCGGACCTAGGGTTTCCCCCGGAGCAGCACGAGTGAGAGACCGCAGACTGCGACGACGATGCCTTCAAGAAGGTAGCAGCGTGACACGTCGCCATCGTCCGCCAACCGAGGTCGGAGCACGGTTTTCACCAGCAGCCGCGCATCCCGAACCCGCCGAGTTTAGTGCCAAGACGGGCAAAGATGACGCCTTCGACAAGGTAACGACGTCGCCCGACGCCGCCATCATCCGCCAAGACCGAGGTCGAGGCTCGGTTTTCACCGGCCGCCATGACACCCCGGACTAGATCTCACCGCCACCCTGCCGCCCACACGGCCAGGGCCACGGGCCACCGCTCGCCGAGAAGAAGACGGCACCGCTGCCACCATCCGGAGCCGCCGCTCCGGCGTCCAGGGCCCCCGCCGAGACCACCACCAGCAGCCCCTCCAGCACCGAAGCCCGCCGCCACCGAGCCGCCAGATCCCGAGAGCCACCCGCCGCCACGGACGGAGGAGCGGCTGCCAGAGTCGCCGACCACGGGGGAGACGCGTCAGTGCACCGATCCCAGCACTGTCAACACCCGGATTTTTAAGTCCGGATGCCTATTATGTCATACATCGCAATCCCAGGAATATTGTTGTTGCGAGGCATAATAGTTAAGTATCACAGTCATCATTCATTACAAACCATAAGTCTTACAAACTGGAATCACATTATCCATATTACACGAGTAGTTGATCTATTGATCAACGAACAAACACAAGTTCATAGTTCATAGCGGAAGCGTAAGATACAAGGACTCTCTAGTCCACAGGCCAACGCTTGACGTCGGAAGACTCCTAGTTGCCGTAGGCATCCTGCTGGTCATCTCCTTGTTCATCTTCATACTCTGGCCATTTGAATAGCCAGGGACAAAGCCGTGAGTACTTCAAGTACTCGCAAACTAATACTAACTAGATTTAGATGTGCGCCTTGGCGCACGGGCCCGTGGAACTCATGTGTAGATGAAGAACAATAAAAAAATATTTTTAGGTTTTACAAAACACAGATCACATGTAGGAAATATTTAGGGCTTGGCGCACAATCCCGTGAGACTCGTGTGCAGATGAAGAACAATAAAAAAATATTTTTAGGTTTTACAATACACGGATCATATGTCAGAAATATTTAGGACTTCAACGAAAATTTGTGAAAACAAATGTTATTGCGGCAATTTGTATATTACGCGTTGATGATCGTTCTGTCATTCACTTGATAACAACCTGGAAAATGCTACATTGGCATTTATACATATCAATGATATGTACAGATGGATGATATTTAGAAGTAGATCAATTAAAGGTGGGTAGTTTGTTGTATCCATAGACATACGAAAAGCATTTGAGGATGATGATACGATTTCTTGTGTTTTATAAAACAAAATCGGTAGGAAAACTTAGGGCAAGAATAACTTAGGATAAAGCACACAACATAACAAATGAAGCAGGAATTTAGAAGTGTGCCTTCGCATAGGATCCATGGAGCTCTTGTCGATGTATATTTTATATAACAACAATAAAATCAAATGGTAACATGATAATACATTTCTCAGGTTTCACAAAACGATGTCCCTAGGATGAAACAGGGATAAATCACACGTAAGTGACCAAGTCTACCAAATAGGTAGCAATCTCGTGGACATATGCATGGGTAAAACCATTGCATAGTTCAGAAGTTGTAGTAGAAAACAAATATATACGTATACAAATAGATGCAAATACTAATTTAACATCCAAACCCGAGAGTTTTTTCCTACCAATATCACTTTGTGGTAAAAAATGAACAAGCATAGTTTGGAAATTTTTGGCTATTTTTTACCTCCAGCTAAGAGTACTACCACTGAAGCCACAAGTTACAATACTTGACATCATTGTCATTCACTGATTTGGTAGAGAAGTTGGTACATCTAGCAAAAATCTATCCAGCTCTGCTCTCTCTCCATGTCGACCAAAATTCTCAATCCCTCTTCACGTGCAGCTCCAGCTCTCTCCATATCGACCAAAATCCCCAATCCCACTTCACGTGCAGCTCCAGCTTCTGTCCTTGCTCCTTGATTCTTTATTCCAAGCAGATTGATAATGAATAGTGGAGATTGGGAGGACGGGAGAAGCTAGCTGGAGGCAGCGCACCGGCCGCATGGCAACTTGCAGCAGCGGCAGTGCTGAGAGCAATGGACGCCTGGGCCTGGTCGCCTCGTCGCCGGCTGCTGCCCAACATGACCGCCGACAGGCCGCCGTCTCAGGCTCTCGTCCAACAGCAGGTCGACTGCTGAATGTCGGTGAGGTCCTGTACTTTTCAATCTTGCATTCGTATTGAAGTTGCTGGTATTGTGCGATTTTAGAAATTTCAGTGATTAAAGCAGATTTTTTTTATCTCAAGATTCTATTCTTGTTACAATTTCTCGCTCGAATTATGTACTCCCTCCAGCCTACCAAAGTTGTCTGAAATTTATTAAAATTTGGATGTATCTAACCAGTTGCCAAAATTTGTGTGAAACATCTTAGGAAAAGACAGATCCAAAATTCATAAAATAAATGAAACATACCTTGTAATATGGCGAGTCACTATCAGTCACTACCTTGAGGTAATCGATCCAGACTTGCATATGCTTATGTTGCTCAATTGTCAGAATGACACAAGATGGCGAGGCATTCTCAGCTAAACCTGAAGTATGAAGATATCAGCTGTAGCATGACTTAAAACTGTAATAAAAAATAATAATACACCCACAACCTAATTTGTACATAGTAGCTGTCTTAAACCTCCATCTATTCAGTCAAAAAAGAGTAAAAAAAAGAAGAGATTTTTTTTTGGAAAGGCTACTGCATAAATAGTAAATACTCAAGCCGCGTGAGTACAGAAAAAATGCCAACGGATACAAAACAATCAAAGCATCAAGCCATGGTAATTAGTAAATATATTTGCGTTTTGCGTAAATAATTTCTGCGTCAATACTCAATCCGCCTGAGTACAGAAAAAATGTCAACAGATACAACAAAATCAAAGCAGCAAACCATGTTATTTAGTAAGTATACTTGTTTTTTTGCAAGCGTTCGTAAATAACTTATCGTATATTTCTCTAATAAATGATTAACTTGAAATAGTATCCTAGTGCTACCTTAGAGACACTTGTTTGCTATTTTGTGGTACAAATCATGAAACCAGAGTTTAATAGACAAAAAGATTGTACAGTCATAAATTGTAGGAACCAATGCTTTTCTTGGGAATTAAAATACCATATTTTTGGGGAAAAAAATTAATTACCAAATGTTGGATTTAACCAGGCATGATCCAATCCAAGTTTTCACCGTGCTAATGTTAGTGAACTCCTTTGAGTAAAAATAGTGCAAGAAAGGTGCGAATGGTATCATAGGAAGGGTGTGAATTACTCAATACAAAATTGTGAATTACTCGTTATTTAAATCTGCATAGTGAACTACTAAATACAAAATTCTAATTCTCCAACTTAACTGTACCTTTTGGGCAGAATAACGGTGACCAAGTAGTGCAGAATTCAATCTCCATTTTGCACTTTCTGCACACAGAAATAATAATACCAGCCATGTTAGCTTCCTATGGTGATGATGCAGTATTGAAGGCCAAATGCAAGCAAGAAAATACAGTAATCATACCCATCAGGTTAGATTGCTTACACATACTATGATAATATTAGGAAACATGCTCTCAAAAATATTAAAAAACCAGGATTGCTTCAGCAAGTTGGGAAACATCTTTAGGCAAATGCAAACATTAATACCTCAATACTAACGAATCAGCAGTTCAAATCACATCACTTTTACTCGGTGTCGTATGGAACCACAGATTTACGGCAAGTTGTACATGAAGAGAACCAATAGCATTGATCAGGGCTAAGTTTTGTGATGGCAACAATACATAATAACTTAGTTTTCTGCAAAGAAATGCCAAGATTAAGCACCCCCGAAGATGATGACAGACAATAGATAGACCATAAATTGTGGACAAACCTCGTGTTCCCAGATTTTCAAGTCAACCAGTTCAGAATTAGTCTTTGTCACAAGATCAACCTGGCATTTATCTCGGTAGAAGATTGTCCCGGGAGTGGAATACTCTAGGCATCAGTGACTCTGTTTTGTATCCTGTAGACAAAAAGTAGGAATAGTTAGGCTCGGTTAGTCCCTGAGCATATATGCATCAATTACGTTGTAAGTAGCTTGTTGATCTCAGGAAGATCCTCATTGATGTACGACCTATGATCAGAAGTAAGAAAAGTCTCTAAAAACGACTAAAAAGAGACATGGATTGTCATGGCACTCTTCTAGAGACAGACACAGTAAATATAGATAAAATAGGAAAATATGATAGAGACCTAAGCATGGATGAATCAGCCAACATACACCTTAATGTACATCCATACATGTATAATCTGAACGGATCACAGAAATCAACAACATGAAACTACAACTACCAAATACAAATACACCTCAGTCGGTCTAAGATAAAGGCAAGTCGAACAATCAACAGTTAGGCAGATAGCAACACAAGGCAATGCACAACACATCAATAATTTTTGCTCTTGATTACTGAATAATATAACACTATCTGCAGGGTAGCGAAGATTCAGTTTCCCAGCACAAACTTCTTTATCTCATAAACATTTCCCTCTTGAAGCCTTTCCATGAACAAATCAACACATTCTCGGGGAGATTTCTCCAGACATGTTGTTTTCCTATAACAGAAAAATAAAGATCTATCAATGAACAAGTCATGTAGCCAATTATGTGTAAAGCCTAGGCAGTAATGTGTGTTGTCCACAAATAACACCACTTCTGTAAAACATGAATAAGAAAGCATCTATTTGACACCGGCAAAAAAGAGGAGTGAAAGCACCATTGTTTCCATCCAATGTTTGAATGTTCTTGCCCGGTACAGATATATGCAGGTAATAAAGTTGTACGTGATGAAGTATGCAATGCATTGCCGCTATACAGATAAAGGCATATTTTGTAAACAACCTTACAGAGTATGCAATGCATTTTGCATCACATTCAACTTACGTGATCAATGAATTGTGCCCCTATTATACATCTCCAAGGTCACCAGCTAGGCCATTTTTTTCTCCTTAAATAGTACAAACAACCATATTAGCTAGGATTTTTATCAAGCACCTTCTAAGCACATAAAAAAGCGGATCTGCACAAACAAAGATGAGATTTTCCCGTATGTTTGAGAGAGAGCCTGGTGATCTTTGAAGAAACTCAGTAGTAGCAAAAAAACGAATATTTGAGCTTGCATAGTTTAATTAGGAAAGTGACATACCAGTTTACTGGAGATGGTCGTAGCAGCCTCCTTTTATCAAATTTAGACTATGGGCTGCTTTCCTAACTATCCCGTGTCTAGCAGCGCCTTATCCATCAAGTTATTACAGCCACTTCCTTGACAACCTGTAGTTTCCTAAATAGGGTAAGAACATCACACAAATTATTCCATCAACTTTGTTGAACTAATGCAGATCTGAAGAAAAATACATATCCCAATTAGCTCCATGGTTCAAACCAAAAAGGTCCAACCTTTACCAGCGTGAAGGGCAAGATTTTGGCAATACCTTCCACTACTAATGGTAAACTGATTCACAAAGAAAATAAAGATACTGAATATTAAGCATAATTAGGTATTGCTAATAAATTTTGAACTACAGGTCTACATATGTACAATGATAAACAAACTCAATGCGGGAGAGATGAGTTATAGCTGCTTGGCAATGTTACAAACCAATAATACTGAAAATTAAGCATAAATAGGTACTGCTAAAAAAATTTGAACTACATATCCAAAATATTAAATCATAATCACAGGTCTACATCTGTACAATGATAAACAAACTCAAAGCGGGAGAGACGAGTATAGCTTCTTGGCAATGTTACAAACCATAACGCCATTGTATTTGGAAATCTCTTCCAGGCCCCAGGAACAAATCACATGCATCATCAATGGTAATGAGAACTAAACCCATGGGTGCAAACCTATTTAGAAAGCTAAGTAAATTTCAGATCATAAAAAAAGCACATGGAGATAAATCAAAGGAAAACACCTACATCAGTATTCAGATAGTTTAGTACAAAAGCTTCCTCTCCCTTTGTTTTCTCTCCCCACATACCTTCAATTTCTTCTCATTTCTCTCTCCCAAGCAAAAGGACAAGATCCATGTTCCAGGATTTCCCCGTGCTATTTCGGCAGTGCTCCATCTCCACCCGAGCTTGGAATAGAGACAAAAATAGAACGCAAAACTAATTTAGAACTCGAAGATCTTTATACAATAGTCTTTTATCTTGCGAGACACCGCCAAAAATCGCGAGTGGGAGAGAAATGAACCATGTGAGGTGACCACATCAAGAATGGCGATGCAACAGCTGGGTCTAAATCAGCGATAAGGCTACACTGTGAGGCGTAGCATGCTAGCGGATGGACATCATACAAATTATTCACTAAAAAAAAGAGCTCAGTTTTAGATAGTAGGCAGAAATGCTATATAGCAAATAATATTATTTACTCATAATAAATAAAACACCGCTTATAGAAGCTAAATACTGTCATACCACTGGGACCTAGTCCTCATCTCCATCTCACGACCAACGTCCCTGCCCACCTCTGTTTGCTCGCATCTTTTCCTTGCTGGTCGCTGATTTGCTTTGTTCCCGGCTGGCTAATGCCATGAATCGATGTAAACAAATCCCATTTCATTCAATGTGATTTTACAATGAAAATGGCAAGGAACTATTTTTTTCAGAGGAGGATGTCCCAGTTCATTCACTTAACTACATCAGCCTTCAGTACCAAACCATTTCCTATGGAAGTTGTCCTAGTCCGTTCACCTAACATTTGGTTTTTTTAGTTGCAAGAGCTTGTTAATTGTTACTTAGAGAACACAGACCCTACTGTAGTCTCTCTAATGCGCAACTATGATTGGTTTTAAAAATAAACCGCTTGAACATCTATCTGGTCCTAAATTGATAATACTTCAGGCTATATCAGTGACAAAGCAACGGAGAAACCTTCAAGCAGAAAAAGGCATGAATTACAGTTTAAGGTTGCCGCATATCCACATATAAGTATATAGAGATGGAAATTAGAACAAGCGAGTATTAGAATTACCAATACTAAACCATAGCATTAAAAAGAATAGCAGTATCCTAGTATCCTAATAATAGCAGCAGTACCCATGGTGAACAAATGGATTTAGCACAACCAGGGATAACGCTCCATGTAAGGTGACTGTATTATTGATTTTACCAAAAACATGACTAAAATTAGCAAGAGAGGTAAATAGTGTCATTTATTAGCTTACCCCTGGCACGAAGAGGTTAACATGTCAGTCAGCGTGCAACTTCGCCTCGCTGCTTCACTAATTAATGGTTGTTTTCATGTACTGCAATCTGAAATATACATAGTTACGTGTGTTCGGACCCAAAATATAGGTGGCAAAATATCTGTACCAAATGTGAATAAGAAGTTGGGCAGTAAAAATAGGTAACCAACCAAACAGACCAGGTGACCAGCAAGCAAAAGCATGAAGCGTCTCTAGACTGAAAGAATCGTATCCTGCGATGAAACATGGTCAAGACTGCAGCCAGAATATGATCTATAAGTTGATTTCAGAAACGATATCACAGAACATGTCTAAAACTGTACAAAACTGGCACCAACATGTGAATTAAATTTGAAAGTGGAAGTCATATAACCAATAGTGACCTTATTTACAGCAAGCATTGGTATAAAAATATCCTGCGGAGAGCAAATATGTTTTTTACTAATACCGTTACAGAACATGAGATGTTTTGCACCTCTTTCAGAATGGCAAAAACAAAAATAGGTTCACGGCAGGGCATAATTTATACCTATATAGAGGCTGTATAATGTATAGGCAAGCTATCTTTGGATGCATGGTAAATTTCATAAAAAAGAAGCTATTGAGTACATTGAACAATACTACATAGATTGATCTTTTGTCCTGCAGCTAGCTTGCTGTTTCTTGGAAAACCATTATGTAGAAGTAAATGCACATCGGGGCAAAACAACCCATGATCTAGAAGGAAAATTATGAACACACACACACGTTGGAACGAACCAAACAAAGTACGATGCATAATTATTTGGAAGTAGCATAATTGTTTAAACATCTCTGCCGAATAGAAAATACCAAAAAAAACTACACTTTCAAACTCTTTTTGGATATGAAACTCAGCACTATGCCTGAAAGAAAATACTAAAAAACTGACAAAGCTTGAGTTATTTGAATTTTAAACCATTACCTTACAGATGAGATCAATGATCCATTTTCAGAGCTATTGGCATGTCCATCAGATGCTCTCCATGAACCCGAATCTAAATGACACCAACACTGCAACAATTAGCCATTGCCAGTCAGCTGTCTCCTTCACAGTGGAGCTCCTCCACGCCACTCAGTTAGTGGACGTGACACCGACCCCTCCCATTGCGTCGACAGACAGTCAGCAAGAACGCGCATAACATCGAGCACTTCCCTGTTTTACTTTGCTTCAGAAAATGATCAAAGGTGAACTGAGATTGAAACCTGAAATCCGGTAACCGACCGTACACACATGTAAATTTTATTGTTATCACAACCACACTAATCAAAAGCAATGAGATAATAATTTGTTTCATAATCACGTAAATTTCTCTTGCAAGCAAAACAAATAACAAATGCAGCCTGCATCTGTTGACTGCAGGCCATAGTAGGCATTATGTGGGGAGCCTCCTTTAAGCAAAGTTGAATCATATTTAGGTGGTAGCACTGACTTAAGTCATAATTAGGAAGGAGGAAGACTCTTTCATGTATATCTTAATAGAACATAGTATTCTGTTTTTATTGATTCCAGGCTTTAATCAACAACAAAACTAATATGCGAGAAACACCATTATAGATATAAAATTTCTTTACCAAACTGATAAGTAAACTTCATTGTGTTGAACTCAAGCATATTCGTCAGCCACCATCTTGCACACCTAGAAATGAACGCGAGGAAGGTTATCATAGACAAATCACTGAACATACTAATATTTATGAGCTTTCTAAGTTATAAACAAAATAAATAAATATTAGATCAAAACTGGGAGAAAGTATAAATGGAGTTTGTCTACCTGCGGTATGTACTATAAAAATGTACCCGCATCCTCGTGCCATCATCCTTTCGCACTGTTGTCGAGCTCGCATCCTCGTGCAATCTTCATGTTGCCCCATCTACTCCCGGGTGTAGTAGAAAAGATGAAAAATTACTTTTCAATGGCACATTAGAGAGTAAAGCAGAACACTGGCAATAATGGAAAGTATCAAGTTTCTATACCTGATTATTGCCGAGTGAGTGTAATTCACTCCTTTGTTGGAGCAGATATGTGGTCATTCCTTGTGTCCTCTTCCATCTCCTTCACCTTTTCTTCTTCCACTTCCCATCTCCCTCACTAGCAGCAATGAATCAGCCAAACATCTGGGTGCAACAGGGGAAAAAACCAAGAGAACGTCAACGTTCAGCCAGAGGCAGAGAGGGGGGGGGGGGAGGGAGCTCGAACCGGTACCATGGAAGCCCTCCTTCTGCCCCAAAAATAGGGTGGAGGGGCAGAGCCCAGACGGCCGCCGCTCGAGGCAGAAAGAAGCCAGGGTGGAGGACCATAGGAGACAACAGTAGCAGTGCCCTATGCTACTCCTTTTGCGCACGAGATGGGGGCGAGTAGGGAGGAGGTTGAGGACAAGGGCGGCGGCACGAACGGATCTGAGCATCCCGATCGCCGAGGATGAGGACGCGTGCATCCTCCTCCGCCCCTGTGACTCATGTGTGCTGATGGACACCCCGGTCTCCGGGGGACGGGGATTGCGCGGTGGCGTCTCCTTACAGCGCGGCGGCGCACACACCTGCTCGAACTTCGCTCCATACCATGGCGTGCTTCTGCTCGAGTGGCGAGGCGGCTGCTGACCGCGACCGTGGCTCGACGATCTCGACAAGAAGATGGGGCGTCCGCGGCTCGACCGAGAAGAGGAGGGAGAGGATAAGGGGCGGCGGCGGCGGCTCATGGAGGTGGAGTGGAGAGGGAGATGATTGGGGAAGGAAGAGAAGGTGGGGATTGGAGAGGGCTGACGTGAGTGGGGATTGGCTGCCCGGTGCCCACGCATCGCACAACCCCACCACGCCCACCGACCCCTATGCCCGCAGCCATGAGTGACCCACACAAAACTGACCCTCGGTGACTGATAAGTGGTCCCAGACGAACATGGGTCCCCCGCGCAGCCGTAGGCGGGTAGACAGTGGCCGTTGCATAACTTGATCTAGGGGCAACGATGAGAGGTTGGCTGCTGCCCAGATCGAACGGCCAAGGTCCAACGTCTGAGACTTGATGACAAGATCTGATGGTCCAGAATCACTAAACTCTGTGAGACCCCCATGGGGGGGCAGCTATTATACCTTCAGATGTAAGTGCTAGGCATTTCTAGTATTGTTTGCTAAGCTCTAGTTTATTTGCATAAAGCCAGTTTTAGTTCACAAGTATTTGAGAAAAAGCTTCTTCATATGCTAACTAACTCAGGTGGGAACATTAGTGTCATTCCCACCATTCAAGTGGTGATTTCAAATCAATTCACCACAAGTCATTTCACCATCTTCTTTCAACATCATTTTCAAAGATATGACATCGGAAACTGTATGGCCTTTCCAACCGTCCGTAACCGTGGACGCGGCTATTCGAATAGATTGACACTCTGCAGAGGTTGCACACTTGTGCCACAACATTTGATTTCATCCGTCGGGATTACCCCGAATCATCATAACACAGTACGCGGATCATCAACCATAACCTTTCACTTACAAACCCTAGTATGAGCACCTCTCCCCATGAGCTTGGCCTCCCAGTAAAGACCAACTGTCAACCTGGGAACTGCACAGGGCTTGGCCGTACAATTCACCTCAATTTCACATCATTTCTCGACAACGGAGGCAGCCTCAAGCGTAACCCCTATGACGTGTGTTCAGAGGGAACCCATACTAAGATGCATAAACTTCCAGTTAAGCCCTACCCATAATCAGGTATTGTGGGGGTACTTAATAATTGGAAAGGTATCGCATTCAAACCAATATCATGTTTATCAAAAATCACCATCTTCTTTTTGTCATATTCACCTTCAAAAATCATTCAATGGAATGCATCATCATTCCAAGGTTTCAAATTCATTTCAAGTCACATTGTTCCCATCTAGAGTAGTCAAGTTTTATTCATTAGCACTAGCTCTAAATCATGAGGGGTGCTATCTTGCTTTGCTTGATGGAGACTAACTTTACTACTCTAGTAAACTTCTTTACCTTGACCAAAGTTAACTATAAAAGCAACTTATTTAGCAAACAAGTAAAATCTTGTAATGTATAAACTTGGGATAGGCTTATGTAAGAAAAGGTAAGATTCATGGTGCCTTGCCCCAAGGGGCTTTGCACTTTGCAAGAATATTAGCTTGCCTTGTGTGGAGACCCGACATACCACTGCATGGTGTAGTATGCAAGTCTGATATAACACCAATGAAACACCGTTCCACTAGTATTATATCGCTCGGAGTGGTACAACAGAAACATATGCGGGTCCAAGGCATGTCTATAGAATTACAACATTTACTCTGTTACATAAGATCATCACAGCCTCCTACTTTACAATGAGGTAAATCTGCAAATAAACTCCAGAAGAACGACTCGTAGTCTAATCCTAGTGGCTATCATCACAGCCTCCTATCACGAACTCTATTTGTAGAGTATTTGACTAGCTATAGAGGCTATGAATAGATTCTAGCTAAGTAGGAGCTAGGTTTAGGAAGCTAGTTTCTTTCTATGGCTAAACTATGTTTTCTCCTTGTTGGATGTGGTGTCTGACTCCTCTGACAGGGTCCTGTCTCGTGAAGTAGTTGTTGACTCCTCGGCCTTCGAGTTGCACTGTAGATCCTCCTTCGATGCCTCCATATCTAAGCAGGGGATTTAAGAGTGGGATGAGTACGAGCGTACTCAACAAGTTCATTATAGGAAAGAGGTGTTTAATGCACTAGCTACAGCATTAGACCAGAAAGTCTAATACCAATGCAAGTTTTCATAACCATTTCTTCAAAAGGTTGCTTTTACTCAGAAGAACTATGTCCGTCAGCCTTCACCGGTTTACTAGAACTTCATGGAGCTCCTTTCCGGCCGCGTTCGCAGTTCCATATCCCGGAACAGGGAGTGACAGGTCACGGTTCTTTACACTCTGCAGAGGTGTGTTGCTTTACCCATAAGAGATCTTAACCTTGGTGCCAACCGGGTGATCTTCCCGTCCACACTTCCTATGGTGTGAGGCCCGGTATAAGGTCTAGCCAATCATGTTCCTCCGCTACCTCGAACACCCACCCGTTGTTGCATGCCCCGACCCTGGGTCCACGCCGGTCCCATTATTCCTGTAGATTTCAAGGTGGACCCCGACCACGACGACAGTGCTGGGCTCTACCATACACTCCTACGCCGGTAGCTGCAACCCATCATAGACCGCATTACCGTGGGGAATTAGAATGGGATCCCCACCCTCCGGTTGTTCCGCAAGACACAACTGCTACGGTATGCAAAGCATTACCGTGGGGAATTAGAATGGGATCCCCACCCTCCGGTTGTTCATGAGATACAAGCGCTACGGTAAGCGCATCCGTTGATGAACGAGAGGTGGAAACACTTTTGACTACTCCGTCCCACTCCGGATCTTATGGTTAACACGGGTATTACGGCACAAGAATCACTGGCGACATTTGTTGTTTAATCCTAGATGGATATAAACCCTTGCAATGGAACCTCCACCATATCAACACAATCCATGGTTCCATTGCCCACCACATAGTCATATTCATAGTTATGAAAATAGTGGTTTTGGTTTTTATGCAATAGTGATAACCATAATACTTTGCAAGTAATTTGATAGAAATACTCAAATGACATGAGCAAGTGATGAACTTGCCTTTCTTGGCTGCAAGATTATGCAGACAAGGTCTTCGATACGCAATAACTCCAAATTCTGAAATAGCATCATCGTCCGATAAGGATGATGTTTAAAAGATTGGCAAGGATGCAATAATGCATAAGTATTAGATGCAATCGCTCTAAGCGTGACCTAACCCCGATGATTTAGGATCAGTGAGTTGTAATGATTGGTTTAGGTTGTGTTGCACTTTTAAAGCGATTCACATATATAAGGTTCTTATTCAGATGTGATTACTTGGTATTATAAACAGGTAGATACTAAAGCATAATAATCAATTGAGCACACAAAGAATGATAATTTGCATAATGTTATCAAGTAAAGAACAGTGGTCAGTTTTAGTACTAAATGGCATGGTTAATGATTGTTTATCATATACTTTAAAAGAATAACTTTTGAAGAACATGTTCTTTGATAAAGAACAAGTATGGTAATTAAGTTGGTGGGTTCTATGGTTAACTATGGTTCCAATTGGCTTTGGAGTAGATATTAGATGGATCCAAACAAGGTTGGATTCATTAATACCAGGTGGAGTTATGCCTAGGCATCCTAAGCAATTAATTACACATGGGTGCTATCAAGATTGGTTTATCTTGCTAGTGATAGTTGGCTATTGGCTGTAGGTTTTATTAGGCAGGATTGATGATGATTCCTTATTTTCTTCAAAAGAATAACTTTCGAAGAACATACTTCTTAGGTAATAAGAAGTATATCAATTTGGGTTGAGGTGGTCTAGGTTTTATTGTTGGTTCTATTAAGTAAAGAATAACTGGTTCCTAAATAGGATGGTGGATAAGTATCCATCACTAGTAGGGTTTAGTGGAATATGGTATGTAATACAAAATAGCAGGTATAGTTGCTATTACGGTTCATCACAAGGATGTGATGTTAAGCATGGTTAATTAAGGATGATGATTTTTGGTAATGGAATCTAGGGTTTACACTTGGTTGGCCCTACTTGATTATTTAGGTCTGATGAAGATGAGCACATAGGATGCTAATTAGTAGTGATAGGGTTCCCATATCTTATGTGGATTTGAACTAGTATTTAGTTACTAGATATGAATCTATGATAACTAATGAAGTGACATGATCACATGTTACTTGGGGTTTAGGTTTGGAAACCATTTAGGTTTCACACATAATATAGTGGAGTTAGGGTTGCTAGTGAATTAGGGTTTGGGTTTACACATGAAATGATGAGTTCCTAGTTTTCTTCTTTATGGAACTAGGGTTGCATAATTACTATTTAGTTCATAACCTAATAACTTCATTAATAAATTTGAAGTTATTAATAACTTTGCAATAATAATATTGGATTTGGTATTTTATTAATTTTCAATAATTAATAATTAGGTAATTATTAATTAGGGTTTAAATCCTCTTATTAAGGATTTAACAAATTAACAAATAAAGAAAATTAGTTTTAATGTTTTCTTTATTTATTTACTGGTTTTTATTTAATTTGGAAAGTTTTCCTAATTTCTGAATTTTAATTGTATTAAGAATTAAAATAAAAAAGCTTAAATAACCAGTATTAAATAATTGAATTTTTATTAAAAATAAAATTTTCATTTTATATTTTTATTGGATAGAGTTTACTTTTCTAAGAATTTTGATATATTATTTACCTTTTTCTGAGTTATAATGAATTTTATATGAATTTGCAAAGTTGCAGCAATTTTTGAATTTGAAATAGAAATAGAAGAACTACTAAACGTACCCGGGTTGGTGTTACCCGGGGTCACTGACGAGTGGGCCAAGGGTCCACGTCAGCTGCCACGCCGCGTGGACTAGTCAAAATTGCCAAAGTGGCAATGGGCACAGTGGCCGGCGGTCTGTGGTGATGGTTGCCGGCGCTAGGGCGTTCCCGCGAACTGCGCAGTACTCGCCGGAACCAGCAGACCGAGGCGGAGTTAGTGGTGGCGGCGCCGCTCGGGAATGGCCACCGGAGCCTTGCCGGCGACCATGAACCGCGGCAGTTCCGACGAGCAACGGCGTGGGTGAGCTACGGCGCGAGCTAGCATGCGATTCGAGGCTCCAGAGAAGCGCGAAATCACCTTGATGCTTCTTGTGTGGTCACCGGGGTCGATTGAAGACGGAGGTGTCGAGGTGGCCGCCATTTCTCTCGCAGCACCGCGAAAGGGAACGGTGAAATTCCCCCTCCACCGAGCTCCCTTTGTCTTGTGGCTGCACCAGATGACTGAGGGCGTCGAAGCGCTCCTCCTGAGCTCAACGGCGGGCTCCGTGGTGGTCGGGAGCGATGGATTGCTAAGTTTACCGGGGGCTAGGGTTTCGGTCAAGGCGAAGAAAAGAAGAAGAACGAGGCTCTGGCTTCCTTCCCGTTTATATACGGCGCTCGACGGTCGTCATCGAGAGCGTGGGCAGCCACGGCGGCCGGGACGTGGCGCTCCTCATCGCGCTGGCGTCCCCGCGCGCGTCGACTGTGGCGAAGACGAAGACGAAGACTGTGGTCTCCAGTCTTATCCCCACGAAGGGGTACATGGGCTGGTTTGGGCCAAGGTTTGGAGATGGACCATGGGCTGCGTCGGCTTGGCAAGGTCCAGGTAGCCAGGTAAGGCCTTTCTCCCCTTTTCTTTTTCTTTCCGTTTTTATTTTCTGTTTTCAAATTCTATTTTAAATCCTGGTTTAAATTCTAATTTGAATCCTTTTCTATGTTGCAGGTATTTCTTAATTGAATAATACAAGGAATAGCCCAAGATTCATCATCCACTTTGATAATGTATTAGAAAATTTAATGTGGTTACTATAACCTTGGTTTAGTTGTTATTATTGGGATTTGAATTCAAATATCCATATGGACATGAATTTGACTATTATCTTTAAGAATGTTAAAAATTGTTTTCCATATGATGGTTTTATTACTTAGTGATATATGGAGTTTTTTTGGTATTACTTTGTATGAAACAATCCCAAAGTAATACTTATTAATGAATTTCAATAAGGGGTGACTTAATGGCATAAGTTCATGTGTTAAAATATCTCTAAGGATTTGACCTCCTATTTGAAAAGGTTGTCACTTGCCTATTATTTTATGTGCATAACTATGTGCTAATGAATTGTATTAATTCTATCTTGAATGCCCTAGGGTGAACATTATTCTCAACATAGTTTGGTTTTGACTTATGAGGATAAGTGGTTGATCACACATATGATTTTAATTATGGTATTTAACACTAGGTTAATCTTAGGTTCATAATTGAAACATAAGATGTAGTTTGTGAGCAATCCTAGGGTTCTAATGAGATTCACCTAATGAAAATTGGTTTGACTCTCAACTATGGCCTGGTTTGTATTATGATCACCATAGTGATACATAAACTAGGGTTGAGGTATACTTCTAGTTTGTAGAGTTGGGATGACACCATATTGCACTTGCTAGGGTTTATTCTCCCCTAACCAAGGTAATATGATTACTTGCTTAATTGTTTCTATTCTCCTTGAATTATTAAGGACTTGAGAATTAGTTCTATCTAATCCCAATTAACTTCTATTACTCTCCTCAATTTATCATTAAAGTAACTAAGGTGGTTATGGTTCTTTTTATAGTTATCTTTGGTCAAATGGATGTATGGTTTCTCACCATATAAAGTATAGAGTTTGACTCTAAAGGTTTTCTTGTGGTTCTTGAGTGAAGATTGGGATATAAGCCTGGATTTGATTACTAGTGATCTCCCAGTAATTTCATGTGGGAATGAGATCTACTTATCTTATTAGGGTTTATTCTCAATACCTCAAGTTCTTAGGGTTTATGATCATCACTAAATTAATAATGATCACGGTTTGGCTTCCTAAAGTATCTCTTATGAAATGAGTTCCTCACTTCTATGATCAAGCATTGTCTTGATCAACTAGGGTATAGTACTTCTATTTCACTTTCCAGGATGGAACTTCTATGGTTGTCTCATTAGTTTATATCCCAGGAGAATGCCTGAGATATTCTGCTAGGGTTCTACTCAAACAATGATGATATGGTCATCTGGTTATAAGAATAGTTCTCTCCCTCAAATCCAGGTGTTGCCTCAACTATCTTGAGTGTAACTCCATAGCTTGAGTTCTCTCATATAGGAATGGTTTATTCTATGGTTTATGGTATACTCCTAATATTTACTTAGGTATCTAGGCTAAGATTCCACTTGGTTAACTTAGTTGGATTAGTCTCCTCCCTATTTCATCAACTCATGGATATTATCTTATCCAATTGGATATTTGGTTATCTCACCCCTCCAAGATGAAATGGTTTACAAATCTAATACTTTAGTTCAAAGGTTTTCCCTGATTCTTAATTAAGTAAGGCTAGAGTTAGTATGATTGATCTCTCGCATTTGGGAAGGTTTTTAATACTAACCTAAGGTTAGGCTCCATAGAGGTTGATGTGATCATCAATCTGTATGTTTAACATAAATGGTTTCTCTCTTTAGGAATTGTCTTGAATAACATCCAAGGGTTTCTCTGAAAGGTGATGGTTTGAATACATGGATGTATATCCAAGGTTTTAGCTTAAGGTTTTCCATTGCTTCTCTAATAAATACTATAGAACTCTCACCTCTCTGGGTTTGATGTATATTAATATGTAGTAGAGAGGAATATATATTTCTAGAGTTTATCTCCTTGTCTGGTTTCCAAGAATGAAGTGAAATGGATACCATGAGGTTCATGGTAAGATCAAGGATTAGTTTAAGACATGGAGAAGATAAGTCAAGACTGGTTTCTCCATTTTATTGTTATTTGATTTACAATTGAATTGGTGTTCATATGTTATGACAAGGATTACCATATTGTAATCTTTTATAAGATCAAGCAATTGATCATTGAGTAAAGTGTTGTTGTGTTAATTATTAGTTCCATTTGATCTAACCCCTTAGATCAAATTCATCTCTACCCAAAACAAGGTTTCAGCAAAGTCACATTGAGGTTTATAGCGCTTGACTTGATGAGCTACTTCAATTCCACCAAGGTCAAGTGAAACTTCAGTTACTGTGACTGTTTTACTTTAAAGCGCGAAAATTCCCCAGATTTTCTATGCATGAATGCAATGCACACATCTGTTTCCTCTATTTTTGTAACCCCATCTCCTGGGATATTACAGTCTCTACCCCTTAAACTAAACTTCGTCCTCGAAGTTTGAACTCTCTCACGTTTCTGAAGTGTGGTTCTGACTTATGCAGAGTTAAACTTTTCTAGAACTCCGTAGTGATCTCACTGGATATATTTGAATATATCCCTTGTCCAGATTCTTCCTGGAATCCATTAGGGTTTTTCTCTGAACCATGGTTCTTACTTTGATTCTTTGATTTCTTCCAACTCTATAAGCTTGTTTCCTTTCTCTTTGAAGATTCAATGATTGAGACTTCTTCTGATGCTGCTAGTCTTAACTAAAGACTAGTTTGATAACATACTCCTAATTGGTAAGATAGGTCTTTGTTTTCCCTCACTACCAAAACTGCAATAATGGTACTGAGTAAGGTACTTAGCATGGAATGATCGTGATGGTTTATTTTCCTAAGAATGGATTAGACTCATTTAGTCCATCCAATCATGGTTTATAATTGATACCTCTAACTATTTTGGTTCTTTTAGGTTCCATGAAAGGAATCTTTCAATTAACATTTAGTTTTGATATGGTCAATCTTCTTCAGTATTTGGCCTTCCTGAGCTTTATTTGGTCTCCTATTTTCCTTCTCCCAGTTTAATTAATCTTAGCTTTCTTGTGCTTCCGTACTTCTGAGTAAATATCACTCACTTTCTCAAGTTATAGTCCACTTCTTACTTCCTCGAGGTATAAACCTCGGCTTCTGTCTGACATCTTTCTGAAAGTAGGGTTCATTAATCTTATGAAAATAAGATCGAACTTCCTCTCAGTTCAGACCTTCTGCTTCGATCTAGCTTAAAGTATTGAGTAATTGTATATCCAACTCAATCTTTACTCTACCCCTTAGAGTTTTCTTATGGTCTTCAACTCCTTTTCTTCCAACCATTGGACTTATGGTTTCAGAATATTGGTCTAGGTGTAGCTTATGGTTTATATTTTTCTAAGGTCTTGTGAAGAAGGTTTGTGGTGTATCCACTCAATTTGTGGACATCCAGTATGAATCCTTCGACTAAATGTTTATAGGTCATTGTTATTTGGCTAACAGAATTTTATTTGTTCACAACTTCTTGATACAAATAATCCAATGGTGGACTACTTGATACCAATTGTGGCTATTTGTTATATAAAAATGGATTCTATTATAGGTTTTGATCAACTGGACGAGATATATTCTACTTTATCTCGCAGCATTGATCCTATACCAATTGTGGTCTTTTGATATCAACTATGGTCTTCTTACATCTGCTATGGTTTCATATATCATCTTCCTATATTCAGGGTTTATTTTGCAAGAAAACCACTAGTTAACACTATGAATATAGTATTCTGAGTGATTTCCCATGCATTCCCTCTTCTATATTGACTATGGATCTGCTTGAGCTTCTCCATAATCACCAGATTTCTTACCTTCATGCTTCTCCAGTACTAAAGTACTCCTCTGTTGAGGCTAAGCATGAGTTTTGATTGGTACTTCCTTCCAAGGATTGTGGTTGCTTCCCACAACTTTACTTCCTTTTTCTGATGCAACTTCATCTTGTCTTCGGAATCTTCCAGAATTCGTCACTTCCTCACATGTTTACCATTACCCTTTAGATCTATAGCACCAAGTAAGACTTGATATTGCAACATGCATTTGCATATCAAAGTCAAACTTCATGTATGGATCTAGTCAATCAATGAAAATCCAATAAAATCCAAGAAGATTCAGCTTTGTGCATATAATACACATCATCATAATCCTGAATATAATAGTTGAGTAAGACATCTCTAAACATCAGACTCTGATGTGTAGTATATAACACCACATAATATAGGTTTATATCGTGATACTTAGCACGAATATATGGGATTCTACTATTTGTCTCAACCTTTACCTTAATTGCACATTTGCAATGAGATATACTTGAAACAAAGTGGTCTAGGATAGTTAAGGTTAACCTAATTTTCTTTGGAAGTACTAACTTAGCTGCCATTTTGTTGAGGACTACTTCACATGATATGTTTGGTTCTAACATTGCTACTCTAAACACATAACTATGGAAATATAGCTCTTATACTTCCATGTGTTTCTACCATAAGGCTATGGTCATGATGTGCTTGGCACACTTCCCATGGTTTTGGAATATAACTCTTGCACTATTATTAAACAACTGGCTTCTTATTATTCTCCTCCTAAATGTTTATGATGTTCTATTCCATCACATAATGATTCTCAGATGAATCTTATATGATTAGTAACTCTATCATGTAGACATATTTTATTCCTATCTTTCTTCCTTACTTCCCTTGATTGACTCATCATGGTCTATACTACCTCATATAACTCATAGTTGTCACTTACTATCAACTGTTTCACAATTTTGGATAGATTTTACTTTCCCATTACTTGTATTGGTTTACACCTTCTAATTGGATATCATGCTTATCTTTATTACTTAATATTACTCCTATTACAGGTCTGGATAATTCTTACTTAACCATAACATGTGTTGGTACACATCTTCCAATAGGATATCTTCCTTATGGTTGTATCCTCTCTTTGGACTACCATTTATTGTATACCAACTGTGATCTACTCATCTATTGTTTTAAGAACATAATGGTATGCTACATACTTGGGATTAGCTAACTAACTTTGCTTAAGAAGGATAGGTAGGGAATGTTGACTCAAGTGTGTCAGGATTATTCTCAAGTGAATATCCATCTCAAGTCATAAGAATTATTTGGTTTACCTAGGACACTTCCTATAGACACTACCAATCCTATAGGTCTCCTTTAAAGGGTTTTAATCCTAGGGTCAAAGCATTTGCTCTGATACCAACTGTGGAGACCCGACATACCACTGCATGGTGTAGTATGCAAGTCTGATATAACACCAATGAAACACCGTTCCACTAGTATTATATCGCTCAGAGTGGTACAACAGAAACATATGCGGGTCCAAGGCATGTCTATAGAATTACAACATTTACTCTGTTACATAAGATCATCACAGCCTCCTACTTTACAATGAGGTAAATCTGCAAATAAACTCCAGAAGAACGACTCGTAGTCTAATCCTATCACGAACTCTATTTGTAGAGTATTTGACTAGCTATAGAGGCTATGAATAGATTCTAGCTAAGTAGGAACTAGGTTTAGGAAGCTAGTTTCTTTCTATGGCTAAACTATGTTTTCTCCTTGTTGGATGTGGTGTCTGACTCCTCTGACAGGGTCCTGTCTCGTGAAGTAGTTGTTGACTCCTCGGCCTTCGAGTTGCACTGTAGATCCTCCTTCGATGCCTCCATATCTAAGCAGGGGATTTAAGAGTGGGATGAGTACGAGCGTACTCAACAAGTTCATTATAGGAAAGAGGTGTTTAATGCACTAGCTACAGCATTAGACCAGAAAGTCTAATACCAATGCAAGTTTTCATAACCATTTCTTCGAAAGGTTGCTTTTACTCAGAAGAACTATGTCCGTCAGCCTTCACCGGTTTACTAGAACTTCATGGAGCTCCTTTCCGGCCGCGTTCGCAGTTCCATATCCCGGAACAGGGAGTGACAGGTCACGGTTCTTTACACTATGCAGAGGTGTGTTGCTTTACCCATAAGAGATCTTAACCTTGGTGCCAACCGGGTGATCTTCCCGTCCACACTTCCTATGGTGTGAGGCCCGGTATAAGGTCTAGCCAATCATGTTCCTCCGCTACCTCGAACACCCACCCGTTGTTGCATGCCCCGACCCTGGGTCCACGCCGGTCCCATTATTCCTATAGATTTCAAGGTGGACCCCGACCACGACGACAGTGCTGGGCTCTACCATACACTCCTACGCCGGTAGCTGCAACCCATCATAGACCGCATTACCGTGGGGAATTAGAATGGGATCCCCACCCTCTGGTTGTTCCGCAAGACACAACTGCTACGGTATGCAAAGCATTACCGTGGGGAATTAGAATGGGATCCCCACCCTCCGGTTGTTCCGCCAGATACAACTGCTACGGTAAGCGCATCCGTTGATGAACGAGAGGTGGAAACACTTTTGACTACTCCGTCCCACTCCGGATCTTATGGTTAACACGGGTATTACGGCACAAGAATCACTGGCGACATTTGTTGTTTAATCCTAGATGGATATAAACCCTTGCAATGGAACCTCCACCATATCAACACAATCCATGGTTCCATTGCCCACCACATAGTCATATTCATAGTTATGAAAATAGTGGTTTTGGTTTTTATGCAATAGTGATAACCATAATACTTTGCAAGTAATTTGATAGAAATACTCAAATGACATGAGCAAGTGATGAACTTGCCTTTCTTGGCTGCAAGATTATGCAGACAAGGTCTTCGATACGCAATAACTCCAAATTCTGAAATAGCATCATCGTCCGGTAAGGACGATGTTTAAAAGATTGGCAAGGATGCAATAATGCATAAGTATTAGATGCAATCGCTCTAAGCGTGACCTAACCCCGATGATTTAGGATCAGTGAGTTGTAATGATTGGTTTAGGTTGTGTTGCACTTTTAAAGCGATTCACATATATAAGGTTCTTATTCAGATGTGATTACTTGGTATTATAAACAGGTAGATACTAAAGCATAATAATCAATTGAGCACACAAAGAATGATAATTTGCATAATGTTATCAAGTAAAGAACAGTGGTCAGTTTTAGTACTAAATGGCATGGTTAATGATTGTTTATCATATACTTTAAAAGAATAACTTTTGAAGAACATGTTCTTTGATAAAGAACAAGTATGGTAATTAAGTTGGTGGGTTCTATGGTTAACTATGGTTCCAATTGGCTTTGGAGTAGATATTAGATGGATCCAAACAAGGTTGGATTCATTAATACCAGGTGGAGTTATGCCTAGGCATCCTAAGCAATTAATTACACATGGGTGCTATCAAGATTGGTTTATCTTGCTAGTGATAGTTGGCTATTGGCTGTAGGTTTTATTAGGCAGGATTGATGATGATTCCTTATTTTCTTCAAAAGAATAACTTTCGAAGAACATACTTCTTAGGTAATAAGAAGTATATCAATTTGGGTTGAGGTGGTCTAGGTTTTACTGTTGGTTCTATTAAGTAAAGAATAACTGGTTCCTAAATAGGATGGTGGATAAGTATCCATCACTAGTAGGGTTTAGTGGAATATGGTATGTAATACAAAATAGCAGGTATAGTTGCTATTATGGTTCATCACAAGGATGTGATGTTAAGCATGGTTAATTAAGGATGATGATTTTTGGTAATGGAATCTAGGGTTTACACTTGGTTGGCCCTACTTGATTATTTAGGTCTGATGAAGATGAGCACATAGGATGCTAATTAGTAGTGATAGGGTTCCCATATCTTATGTGGATTTGAACTAGTATTTAGTTACTAGATATGAATCTATGATAACTAATGAAGTGACATGATCACATGTTACTTGGGGTTTAGGTTTGGAAACCATTTAGGTTTCACACATAATATAGTGGAGTTAGGGTTGCTTGTGAATTAGGGTTTTGGGTTTACACATGAAATGATGAGTTCCTAGTTTTCTTCTTTATGGAACTAGGGTTGCATAATTACTATTTAGTTCATAACCTAATAACTTCATTAATAAATTTGAAGTTATTAATAACTTTGCAATAATAATATTGGATTTGGTATTTTATTAATTTTCAATAATTAATAATTAGGTAATTATTAATTAGGGTTTAAATCCTCTTATTAAGGATTTAACAAATTAACAAATAAAGAAAATTAGTTTTAATGTTTTCTTTATTTATTTACTGGTTTTTATTTAATTTGGAAAGTTTTCCTAATTTCTGAATTTTAATTGTATTAAGAATTAAAATAAAAAAGCTTAAATAACCAGTATTAAATAATTGAATTTTTATTAAAAATAAAGTTTTCATTTTATATTTTTATTGGATAGAGTTTACTTTTCTAAGAATTTTGATATATTATTTACCTTTTTCTGAGTTATAATGAATTTTATATGAATTTGCAAAGTTGCAGCAATTTTTGAATTTGAAATAGAAATAGAAGAACTACTAAACGTACCCGGGTTGGTGTTACCCGGGGTCACTGACGAGTGGGCCAAGGGTCCACGTCAGCTGCCACGCCGCGTGGACTAGTCAAAATTGCCAAAGTGGCAATGGGCACGGTGGCCGGCGGTCTGTGGTGATGGTTGCCGGCGCTAGGGCGTTCCCGCGGGCCTGCGCAGGTACTCGCCGGAACCAGCAGACCGAGGCGGAGTTAGTGGTGGCGGCGCCGCTCGGGAATGGCCACCGGAGCCTTGCCGGCGACCATGAACCGCGGCAGTTCCGACGAGCAACGGCGTGGGTGAGCTACGGCGCGAGCTAGCATGCGATTCGAGGCTCCAGAGAAGCGCGAAATCACCTTGATGCTTCTTGTGTGGTCACCGGGGTCGATTGAAGACGGAGGCGTCGCGGTGGCCGCCATTTCTCTCGCAGCACCCTTTGTCTTGTGGCTGCACCAGATGACTGAGGGCGTCGAAGCGCTCCTCCTGAGCTCAACGGCGGGCTCCGTGGTGGTCGGGAGCGATGGATTGCTAAGTTTACCGGCGGCTAGGGTTTCGGTCAAGGCGAAGAAAAGAAGAAGAACGAGGCTCTGGCTTCCTTCCCGTTTATATACGGCGCTCGACGGTCGTCGTCGAGAGCGTGGGCAGCCACGGCGGCCGGGACGTGGCGCTCCTCATCGCGCTGGCGTCCCCGCGCGCGTCGACTGTGGCGAAGACGAAGACGAAGACTGCGGTCTCCAGTCTTATCCCCACGAAGGGGTACATGGGCTGGTTTGGGCCAAGGTTTGGAGATGGACCATGGGCTGCGTCGGCTTGGCAAGGTCCAGGTAGCCAGGTAAGGCCTTTCTCCCCTTTTCTTTTTCTTTCTGTTTTTATTTTCTGTTTTCAAATTCTATTTTAAATCCTGGTTTAAATTCTAATTTGAATCCTTTTCTATGTTGCAGGTATTTCTTAATTGAATAATACAAGGAATAGCCCAAGATTCATCATCCACTTTTATAATGTATTAGAAAATTTAATGTGGTTACTATAACCTTGGTTTAGTTGTTATTATTGGGATTTGAATTCAAATATCCATATGGACATGAATTTGACTATTATCTTTAAGAATGTTAAAAATTGTTTTCCATATGATGGTTTTATTACTTAGTGATATATGGAGTTTTGTTGGTATTACTTTGTATGAAACAATCCCAAAGTAATACTTATTAATGAATTTCAATAAGGGGTGACTTAATGGCATAAGTTAATGTGTTAAAATATCTCTAAGGATTTGACCTCCTATTTGAAAAGGTTGTCACTTGCCTATTATTTTATGTGCATAACTATGTGCTAATGAATTGTATTAATTCTATCTTGAATGCCCTAGGGTGAACATTATTCTCAACATAGTTTGGTTTTGACTTATGAGGATAAGTGGTCGATCACACATATGATTTTAATTATGGTATTTAACACTAGGTTAATCTTAGGTTCATAATTGAAACATAAGATGTAGTTTGTGAGCAATCCTAGGGTTCTAATGAGATTCACCTAATGGCAATTGGTTTGACTCTCAACTATGGCCTGGTTTGTATTATGATCACCATAGTGATACATAAACTAGGGTTGAGGTATACTTCTAGTTTGTAGAGTTGGGATGACACCATATTACACTTGCTAGGGTTTATTCTCCCCTAACCAAGGTAATATGATTACTTGCTTAATTGTTTCTGTTCTCCTTGAATTATTAAGGACTTGAGAATTAGTTCTATCTAATCCCAATTAACTTCTATTACTCTCCTCAATTTATCATTAAAGTAACTAAGGTGGTTATGGTTCTTTTTATAGTTATCTTTGGTCAAATGGATGGATGGTTTCTCACCATATAAAGTATAGAGTTTGACTCTAAAGGTTTTCTTGTGGTTCTTGAGTGAAGATTGGGATATAAGCCTGGATTTGATTACTAGTGATCTCCCAGTAATTTCATGTGGGAATGAGATCTACTTATCCTATTAGGGTTTATTCTCAATACCTCAAGTTCTTAGGGTTTATGATCATCACTAAATTAATAATGATCAAGGTTTGGCTTCCTAAAGTATCTCTTATGAAATGAGTTCCTCACTTCTATGATCAAGCATTGTCTTGATCAACTAGGGTATAGTACTTCTATTTCACTTTCCAGGATGGAACTTCTATGGTTGTCTCATTAGTTTATATCCCAGGAGAATGCCTGAGATATTCTGCTAGGGTTCTACTCAAACAATGATGATATGGTCATCTGGTTATAAGAATAGTTCTCTCCCTCAAATCCAGGTGTTGCCTCAACTATCTTGAGTGTAACTCCATAGCTTGAGTTCTCTCATATAGGAATGGTTTATTCTATGGTTTATGGTATACTCCTAATATTTACTTAGGTATCTAGGCTAAGATTCCACTTGGTTAACTTAGTTGGATTAGTCTCCTCCCTATTTCATCAACTCATGGATATTATCTTATCCAATTGGATATTTGGTTATCTCACCCCTCCAAGATGAAATGGTTTACAAATCTAATACTTTAGTTCAAAGGTTTTCCCTGATTCTTAATTAAGTAAGGCTAGAGTTAGTATGATTGATCTCTCTCATTTGGGAAGGTCTTTAATACTAACCTAAGGTTAGGCTCCATAGAGGTTGATGTGATCATCAATCTGTATGTTTAACATAAATGGTTTCTCTCTTTAGGAATTGTCTTGAATAACATCCAAGGGTTTCTCTTAAAGGTGATGGTTTGAATACATGGATGTATATCCAAGGTTTTAGCTTAAGGTTTTCCATTGCTTCTCTAATAAATACTATAGAACTCTCACCTCTCTGTGTTTGATGTATATTAATATGTAGTAGAGAGGAATATATATTTCTAGAGTTTATCTCCTTGTCTGGTTTCCAAGAATGAAGTGAAATGGATACCATGAGGTTCATGGTAAGATCAAGGATTAGTTTAAGACATGGAGAAGATAAGTCAAGACTGGTTTCTCCATTTTATTGTTATTTGATTTACAATTGAATTGGTGTTCATATGTTATGACAAGGATTACCATATTGTAATCTTTTATAAGATCAAGCAATTGATCATTGAGTAAAGTGTTGTTGTGTTAATTATTAGTTCCATTTGATCTAACCCCTTAGATCAAATTCATCTCTACCCAAAACAAGGTTTCAGCAAAGTCACATTGAGGTTTATAGCGCTTGACTTGATGAGCTACTTCAATTCCACCAAGGTCAAGTGAAACTTGATTCTTGTATTGTTTTACTTTAAAGCGCGAAAATTCCCCAGATTTTCTATGCATGAATGCAATGCACACATCTGTTTCCTCTATTTTTGTAACCCCATCTCCTGGGATATTACAGTCTCTACCCCTTAAACTAAACTTCGTCCTCGAAGTTTGAACTCTCTCACGTTTCCGAAGTGTGGTTCTGACTTATGCAGAGTTAAACTTTTCTAGAACTCCGTAGTGATCTCACTAGATATATTTGAATATATCCCTTGTCCAGATTCTTCCTGGAATCCATTAGGGTTTTTCTCTGAACCATGGTTCTTACTTTGATTCTTTGATTTCTTCCAACTCTATAAGCTTGTTTCCTTTCTCTTTGAAGATTCAATGATTGAGACTTCTTCTGATGCTGCTAGTCTTAACTAAAGACTAGTTTGATAACATACTCCTAATTGGTAAGATAGGTCTTTGTTTTCCCTCACTACCAAAACTGCAATAATGGTACTGAGTAAGGTACTTAGCATGGAATGATCGTGATGGTTTATTTTCCTAAGAATGGATTAGACTCATTTAGTCCATCCAATCATGGTTTATAATTGATACCTCTAACTATTTTGGTTCTTTTAGGTTCCATGAAAGGAATCTTTCAATTAACATTTAGTTTTGATATGGTCAATCTTCTTCAGTATTTGGCCTTCCTGAGCTTTATTTGGTCTCCTATTTTCCTTCTCCCAGTTTAATTAATCTTAGCTTTCTTGTGCTTCCGTACTTCTGAGTAAATATCACTCACTTTCTCAAGTTATAGTCCACTTCTTACTTCCTCGAGGTATAAACCTCGGCTTCTGTCTGACATCTTTCTGAAAGTAGGGTTCATTAATCTTATGAAAATAAGATCGAACTTCCTCTCAGTTCAGACCTTCTGCTTCGATCTAGCTTAAAGTATTGAGTAATTGTATATCCAACTCAATCTTTACTCTACCCCTTAGAGTTTTCTTATGGTCTTCAACTCCTTTTCTTCCAACCATTGGACTTATGGTTTCAGAATATTGGTCTAGGTGTAGCTTATGGTTTATATTTTTCTAAGGTCTTGTGAAGAAGGTTTGTGGTGTATCCACTCAATTTGTGGACATCCAGTATAAATCCTTCGACTAAATGTTTATAGGTCATTGTTATTTGGCTAACAGAATTTTATTTGTTCACAACTTCTTGATACAAATAATCCAATGGTGGACTACTTGATACCAATTGTGGCTATTTGTTATATAAAAATGGATTCTATTATAGGTTTTGATCAACTGGACGAGATATATTCTACTTTATCTTACGGCGGCTCCAGCTAGGGTTGGCAGTATGCTTGACGAAGTTGTGGACGACGGCGGTTCTCCTGGTACAGGTGGCGTCGCCTGAGGTGGTCGGGATCGCCGGCGATTGCTGCAGGGCTTCCGCGGCGGTGATCTCCCGATTGAGCTTGCTCCGGCGACGATCGAGTGAGCTACGTGGTTGAGGAGAGGCAGTGAAGAGTGGGGAGTGTGGTGGTATGCTCCGTTGCTTCCAGGGAACTCCCTATTTATAGAATCGAGTGAGGGTTGCGGGGCAGGGTGGTGGTCGACATGCTCGCGGCGTCTCCGGCGAGCGGTCGAGCTAGGCGAGGGTGCGGCAGTGTTCTACGGTTCCTGGCGAAGCGAACGGTGGCGACAGCTTGGTCGGGCGGCGTCTAGTTTGGTCGCCTCGCTTCCATGTCTGCCGCGGCGTTCACGGGAACAGGTCATCGTCTCCGGCGCCGGCGGTCACGGGTTGGTGCTGGGCGCGTGTCTGGCGGCATCGCGGTGGCAAGCAGGCGCTCAACTCGTTCACAGGGGGTCCAGGGACTGCGTGACGGCGTGGGTCGGCGCGTGGCCAGTGCACGTCCACGGCGTGCACACGCACGACATGAGCGGCATCCTGGCGCGTTTTGGGCGCGCTGTATCCAGCGAGCTCACGGTGTCTACGGCGACAGGGCCATTGCTTGGCGAGGTAGAGAGGTGAGGTGGCGAGTGTGGGCACCAGGGCCAGGGTGGAGAAGAAGGGAGAAGAGAGGGGGCTCGACATGGCCGGCATGGTGTGTGCATGGCCATGGCTTGGTCTCCCTAGGGTTCTTCTTAGGTTTACTATGCTGCATTGAGTGAGAGAGGGAACCAGGGGACAATTTGGACTAGGGTTTAGGTGGAGTTGATGAGGTAGATCACTATTTGCAATAGTGTCAAATAGTGCCGTAGTTGCAATTTGTGAATTTTGTCTAAATTTGAGTGAATTCAAATGGTTGACCAATTTGAATTGTGTGTGTTTGGTTGAGTTCTAAATGACCAGAGATGATGAGAGGTGGTGGTGGAATTGTTGAATTCAAAGTTTTGCAAAAATTGATAAGTGGGAGATTGTTGAACTTAATAAAAAGTTGCAACTTTGGATGAGCATAGCTCATGATCAAGAAATAATTTGGCATGGTGATCTTTACAAAAAGTTTTCACCTTGATGTTGACTTGGAAGTGGTGCAAAGAGTTAGCAAGGTTTGGTTTGAGAAAATTGAATTGTAATGGCTCAAAGTAGTGATCAGACTATAATTGGCAGATTTAACCATTATCATATGTGAGCAAGTTTTGTATTTGAAATTCATTTGAATTGTGATTCTTTGATTCCAAAAGTTGTAATAAGTGTTTAGTAACATTATTCAACTAATGGGGAAGACCAATTTGGTCTAGGGTCAAAATTTATAAAAATGCCATAGGGCATATGTGAGGGTTTTTAGGGTTTTGCATTTATTTGATTTCTTTCTCTTTTTGATTTTATTTGGTTTGTGATCTTCATATGATCACATTAGGGTTTTAGAGTATAGCACATACAATTAATAACAATCATCATGGCATATCAATCAAATGCACAAATCCTATGCAGGGTACTATATGCAATTTAAAAAAAATTGTTGGTTTGAAATTTTGCTCTCTGAAATTCTCTAACTTTCTTTTTATTGAAATTTGGGATGTTACAAACCCTTCTCCCTTACAAAAGATCTCGTCCCGAGATCGAAAAGAAAGTTAGGTACTAAAGAGATCTGGGTACTCCTTCTTCATGGAGTCTTCGCGTTCCCATGTGGCTTCATCCTCAGTATGATTGCTCCATTGTATCTTCAGAAACTTGATGCTTCGGGTGCGGGTGGTTCGATAAGCTTCCTCCAGGATGCGAATCGGCACTTCGCGGTAAGTCAGATCCTTGTTGATATCCACCGATCGGTGATCGATGTTCTTGAACACTTCGGTCTTCTCAGGGACTTCAAGGCACTTCCGGAGGAGTGAGATATGAAACACGTCGTGCACAGCCGACATCTCTTCAGGTAGCTCCAGTTGATAAGATACTTCACCTCGGCGGCTGAGGACTTTGAAAGGTCCGACATATCGGGGTGCGAGTTTTCCTTTCAGCTGGAATCTCTGCATTCCTTTCAAGGGGGATACTTTGAGATAGACGAAATCTCCGATCTCGAAGGTCATCTCCCGATGTCTCTTGTCGGCGTAGCTCTTCTGTCTTGATTGCGCCGTCTTGAGGTACTCTCGGATCTTGTGTACTTTCTCTTCGGCTTCACGAAGAACATCTGGGCCAAAAACTTGACTTTCTCCGACTTCCGACCAGTTCAGGGGGGTACGGCATTTCCTTCCGTACAAGGCTTCAAAGGGGGCCATCTGTAGGCTAGCTTGGTAGCTGTTGTTGTAAGAGAATTCTGCGTAAGGTAAGCAGTCTTCCCACTTGGATCTGTATTCCAGTACACATGCTCTCAGCATGTCCTCCAGTATCTGGTTGACTCTCTCAGTCTGTCCGTCGGTCTGAGGGTGATAGGCGGTGCTGAAATTCAGATGGGTGCCTAGTCCTTCGTGCACTTTCTGCCAGAATCTTGAGGTGAACTGTGATCCTCTATCTGACACTATCGATTTCGGGGTTCCGTGCAGGGCGACTATTCTGGAGATGTATAGTTCAGCTAACTTTGGGCCTTGGTAAGTGGTTTTGACAGCGATGAAATGGGAGACTTTGGTCAATCTATCGACAACTACCCATATGGAATCATTGCCTTTGCTGGATCTGGGCAGTCCGGTGATAAAGTCCATTCCTACGGAGTCCCATTTCCATTCTGGAATCTGGAGGGGTTGTAACAGTCCGGCGGGTCGTTGATGTTCTGCCTTGACTCTCTGACAGATGTCACACTTGGCGATATAGCTGCCGATTTCTCTCTTCATTCCGTGCCACCAGAATTGCTCCTTCAGGTCTTGGTACATCTTGGTACCTCCGGGGTGGATTGAATAAAGGGTGTCGTGGGCTTCTTGCAGGATGACTTGCTTCAAGTCTGAGTCCGATGGTACGCAGAGACGTTCTTTGTACCAAAGAACTCCGGCTTCGTCTACGGTGAATCCGGGGGCTTTTCCTGCAGCTATCTGTTTCTTGATTCCGTCAATGCTAGCGTTGTCCTTCTGGGCTTCCTTGATTTGGCTAACCAAGGTGGGTTGCAGTTCTATGCTGGCTAGGAATCCTTCACTAACAAGTTCAAGTCTGAACTGTTCAAACTCTTGGTGTAAGCTGGGTTGTTCGGTTGCGAGCATGGAGTTCAACTGGCACGGCAGTCGACTCAAAGCATCCGCTACCACATTGGCCTTGCCGGGGTGGTAGTGAATCTCCATGTCGTAATCCTTGATTAATTCAATCCATCGGTGTTGTCTCATGTTCAGCTCCTTCTGGGTGAATATGTATTTCAGGCTCTTGTGGTCGGAGTAGATCTGGCATCGATTACCCATGAGGTAATGACGCCAAACTTTCAAGGCTAAGACCACGGCTGCAAGCTCGAGGTCATGGGTTGGGTAGTTCTGTTCATGTTGCTTCAGTTGTCTTGAAAGATAGGATACAACCTTGCCTTCTTGCATAAGCACACATCCAAGACCAGTCTTGGAGGCGTCGCAATATACGTCAAAGGGCTTTGCGATATCGGGCATGATCAGGATGGGGGCTGTTGTCAGTCTACTCTTGAGCTGTTGAAAGCTCTCTTCACATTTGTCGGTCCACTCAAACTTCCTGTCCTTCTTCAGCAATTGGGTCATTGGTCGAGCGATGCTCGAAAAACCTTCTAAAAATCTGCGGTAGTATCCAGCTAATCCAAGAAAAGCGCGGACCTCGGTTTGTGTGGTTGGGGCTTGCCATTCCATAACGGTCTTGATCTTGGCGGGATCTACGGCAATTCCTCCTGCAGACAAGATGTGTCCCAGGAATCCAACTTCTTCCAACCAAAACTCACACTTGCTGAACTTGGCATACAACTTGTGCTGTCTAAGGGTTTCTAGGACAGTCTCCAAATGCTGTTCATGTTCCTCTTCGGACTTGGAGTATACGAGAATGTTGTCGATGAAGACAACGACAAACTTGTCCAAAAAGTTCATGAAGATCTTATTCATGAGATTCATGAAATAAGCGGGGGCATTGGTCAGTCCAAACGACATGACGTTGTACTCGTACAACCCATATCTGGTGGTAAAGGTAGTTTTTGGAATGTCGGTGGCTCGGATCTTCAGTTGATGGTATCCAGTTCTAAGGTCGATCTTGGAGAAAACTTTGGCTCCGGTGAGTTGATCAAACAAGTCTTCTATCTTGGGTAGGGGGTATTTGTTTTTGATGGTGACATCGTTAAGCTTACGATAGTCCGTACATAAACGATTTGCACCATCCTTCTTGTCCACAAACAAGACGGGGGATCTCCAGGGGGATGCACTTGGTCTAATCAGACCTTTGGCCAACATATCATCTATCTGTTTCTTCAGCTCCACAAGCTCGATTGCGTTCATGCTGTAGGCTCTCTGGGCTATGGGTCCAGTTCCGGAGATTAACTCGATGATGAACTCGATATCCCGATCCGGGGGCATACCGGGTAGATCATCCGGAAACACATCAGGGTAGCGACAAACGACCCTGATTTGATCCAGCGTTGGCTTGGATACACTTTGGTTGCAGGTAAATTTTCTGGGTAGTTTTTCAGAGATATGCTCTACTACGATACCGGTGCTGCTGCTCATGGTTATGGCTTTCTTGGCACAGTCTATCAATCCATTGTGCTTGGACATCCAGTCCATTCCTAGTACGACTTCCAATCCTTTGGTTCCCAGAATGATTAGATTGGCATCGAAATCTACATCATGGATTTTGATAGGTACATTTTTGCGAAATTTTCTGGCTTTGGTGGTTGATCCGGGAATTTGAACTATCATAACATGCTTCAAACTGAGGGGTTGAATTTTACTTGTTGATGCAAAGTCTTCGGTGACAAAAGAATGAGATGCTCCAGAATCAAACAACACTCTGGCAGGGATGTGGTTGACAGAAAACATACCTAGTACAACATCTGGTGCTTCCTGGGCTTCTTCGGCGTTCATGTGGTAGAGGCGGCCGTTGCGGTTATTGGGGTTGTTGGGGGCAAACTTCTTGCCGGTGGAGACACGGCGTTGCTGCTGAGCAGGTGCTGCGGTGTTGCCGGCGAGCTTGGCAAGACGCTTGGGACACTCGTTGGAGTAGTGCCCCACTACACCACACTCATAGCAAGTGATGGTGGTCTTGTCCTGCTTGTTCGCAACGGGAACGGCGTTGCTTCCAGTTCTGGGAGCGGTGTTGGTGTTGTTGTTATTGTTGTTGGGGGCTCTGGGCGGAGCGCGGTTGTAGTTGTTGTTGTTGTTGTTGTAGCCTCCTGGCTTGGAGTTTCCTCCACTCCGGTTCTGATAACCGGGGCGCGAGTTCTGCATCGGTGGCTTGTTGTTTCTCGGAGTGAAACCTCCGCTTGAGCTAGGGCGAAACTTCTGGGTATGGCTAGACCCACTTTGATTCGCCATGCGGCGCTTGCGGTTCTCATTGGCTTGGTTCAACTTGCCCTCCATCTGGATGGCGGAGTCAACAAGGGCTTCAAGCTCGGCGAAGGGGATGTTGACGAGGACAGTCTGCATCTCATCATGCAGTCCGTTCAGGAATCTCTCCTTCCTCTTCTCAACGGTGTCGGTCTCATCAGGGGCATACCTCGACAGTGTAAGAAACTTGTCGCGGTATTCAACCACCGTCATGCGACCTTGTTTCAGTTCACGGAACTCATCCCTCATCTTTTTGATAAGACCCGGGGGTACATGGTACTTGCTGAACTTTAGCTTGAAATCCTCCCAAGTCATGAACTGTCCTCCGTTCATGGCACGGGTGCTTGTCCACCAAGCGCGGGCTGGTCCAGCGAGATAGTGGGTTGCAAACAAGACCTTCTCGTTGGCTTCCACTCCGGCTACCTCCGGATTGTTCTCCATAGTCTGGAGCCAGTCATCGGCATCGAGGGGTTCCTCGGTCTTGCTAAACACCGGGGGATTGGTGTTCTGAAAGTTCTTGAGCTTGGATCCGGGGTGGTCATGATTTCCAGGGCCTTGATTGGCAATGTTCTGCAAGGCGGCGATGTTGGCTTGGCGTTCAGCTCTTTCCGTCTCCCTGTCGGCTAGCAGGGTTTGCAGCAGTTGCATCATCGCGTCGTTGGTGCGATTGGGAGGGGCCATCTGAAGATATAGAAGATCATGAGATAAGAGGGAACATTCTATGGTTCATTTTGGTTAAGTTTGAAAACATTTGAAAACTTGTAATCTTTTCATGACAAACATAACATTCATTCATTCATCCAACACATAGTACAAACTAACACACACATACTCCAATGGTTTTAAGAACCATTCTCATGCTACGATACAAAGGACGTGATACAACTCACACCTACATAAGTGAAACTAGTGCAACTACTCCTCATCCTCGACATCAATCGGGACGTAGTCGTCAGGTCCTGCCTCCAGGAACTCGTAGTCCTCCTCCTCGGTGTTCTCGTCCTCCTCAAAGTCGTCGTCGTCGCTCAGGAAGGCTCCTCCTCCCTGAAGGTCGATGCCCCCGTCGTCATCCTCCAGCTCCCGAATCTGATCCTCCTGGGCCTTGACAGTGGCCTCAAGTGACGCGATCTTGGCGCGAAGGCGCACAATCGTAGCGTCCTTCTTGGCACGCTGCTGGCGAAGGCTCTTGCGGTCGTTGTTGAGTAGCTTGATCGCCTCACCCTGCTCGATGATGTGAGCATGGGTCTGGTTCGCGTAAGCGCGAGTGGCGTCGAGGTCCTTCTGAGTCTGATAGAGCATGAAGTCCAGGTGCTCAGCATGGTGCCTCAACTCCGGGTGCGGCTGCAGCTCCATGGGCACTCCCATGGCATCACGCCTCACAAGATGCGCGTAGCGTGAAGCGAGGATGCGCACCATGTTCTGTCCACAGAGGCGCGCAAGTGCCTCCTGAAGGCCACGTGCGAGTCCGTCGAGCCAGTTGCTCTCGCGGAAGGAGAAGAGGATCCTCTCCGAGGTGGGAGGCTCCATCTTGCCCCTCAAGTCGGCAGTGATCACCCACTGCAACTCTCCTCCGGGCGTGTCGTCCAGCTGAACCCCGTGGAACTCGGGGTGTGGGCGCCCAAGGAAGTCAGAGACGGCGTTGAGGTCGTGCTCGAAGATCAAGCTCCCTCCGTTCCCAAGCTGGTAAAACTTGGTGTTGATGGGTTCATTCGGCTCCATCTGAAAGAGAATTGGATGAGTAAGTTAGAGAGTGTAAAGTGTGGCAAAATTTTAAGTAGATTCAAATAAGATAGGACATGATTCATCAAATTTTGGCAAAGTCTCAAAGACAAGAGTGTAAGTAAGTTTTCACAAATATTCTCTTCATTTGATTTCAAATTTAAGTTTTTCAGAACGCCCATTCTAACTAAGGTCTTCTAAGGTCAAACAATGGCTCTGATACCAACTTGTCAACACCCGGATTTTTAAGTCCGGATGCCTATTACGTCATACATCGCAATCCCAGGAATATTGTTGTTGCGAGGCATAATAGTTAAGTATCACAGTCATCATTCATTACAAACCATAAGTCTTACAAATTGGAATCACATGATCCATATTACACGAATAGTTGATCTATTGATCAACAAACAAACACAAGTGTAGGATAACGTTGCATAGAAAACAAAAAATTTCCTACCGCGAACACGCAATCCAAGCCAAGATGCAATCTAGAAGACGGTAGCAACGAGGGGGTATCGAGTCTCACCCTTGAAGAGATTCCAAAGCCTACAAGATGAGGCTCTTGTTGCTGCGGTAGACGATCACTTGCCGCTTGCAAAAGCGCGTAGAAGATCTTGATCACGATCGGTTCCGGCGCCACGAACGGGCAGCACCTCCGTACTCGGTCACACGTTCGGTTGTTGATGAAGACGATGTCCACCTCCCCGTTCCAGCGGGCAGCGGAAGTAGTAGCTCCTCTTGAATCCGACAGCACGACGGCGTGGTGTCGGTGGCGGTGAAGAAGTCCGGCGGAGCTTCGCTAAGCTACGCGGGCAATATGGAGGAGAGGGGGGCGGCTAGGGTTTGGGAGGGGTGGCCGGCCACTCTATGGGGGGCGGCCAGCTTGTGGTCTTGGGGTGGCCGGCCCCCTCCCTTGGCCCCTCATTATATAGGTGGATCCCAAGTGTTGGTGTCCAAGTCTTCGAATAAGACCCGAAACCAAAACCTTCCATAAGAGGGGGAAACCTAGCCCAACTAGGACTCCCACCCAAAGGTGGGATTTCCACCTCCCATGTGGGGGGTGGCCGGCCCCCTATGGTGGAGTCCACTTGGGACTCCACCCCATCTAGGGCTGGCCGGCCATGGAGGTGGAGTCCCATGTGGACTCCACCTTCCTTGGTGGTTTCTTCCGGACTTTTCTAGAACCTTCCATAGAACCTTCCGCGACATTTTATTTCACATAAAATGACATCCTATATATGAATCTTATTCTAGGACCATTCCGGAACTCCTCGTGATGTCCGGGATCTCATCCGGGACTCCGAACAAATATTCGAACTCCATTCCATATTCAAGTACTACCATTTCAACATCCAACTTTAAGTGTGTCACCCTACGGTTCGTGAACTATGCGGACATGGTTGAGTACTCACTCCGACCAATAACCAATAGCGGGATCTGGAGATCCATAATGGCTCCCACATATTCAACGATGACTTTAGTGATCGAATGAACCATTCACATACATTACCAATTCCCTTTGTCTCACGATATTTTACTTGTCCGAGGTTTGATCTTCGGTATCACTCTATACCTTGTTCAACCTCGTCTCCTGACAAGTACTCTTTACTCGTACCGTGGTATGTGGTCTCTTATGAACTCATTCATATGCTTGCAAGACATTAGACGACATTCCACCGAGAGGGCCCAGAGTATATCTATCCGTCATCGGGATGGACAAATCCCACTGTTGATCCATATGCCTCAACTCATACTTTCCGGATACTTAATCCCACCTTTATAGCCACCCATTTACGCAGTGGTGTTTGGTGTAATCAAAGTACCTTTCCGGTATAAGTGATTTACATGATCTCATGGTCATAAGGACTAGGTAACTATGTATCAAAAGCTTATAGCAAATAACTTAATGATTTAGATCTTATGCTACGCTTAATTGGGTGTGTCCATTACATCATTCATATAATGATATAACCTTGTTATTAATAACATCCAATGTTCATGATTATGAAACTAATCATCCATTAATCAACAAGCTAGTTTAAGAGGCATACTAGGGACTTCTTGTTTGTCTACATATCACACATGTACTAATGTTTCGGTTAATACAATTCTAGCATGATATATAAACATTTATCATAAACATTAAGATATAAATAATAACCACTTTATTATTGCCTCTTAGGGCATATCTCCTTCAGTCTCCCACTTGCACTAGAGTCAATAATCTAGATTACATTGTAATATACCTAACACCCATGGCATTCTGGTGTTGGTCATGCTTTGCCCTAGGGAGAGCTTTAGTCAACGGATCTGCTACATTCAGATCAGTGTGTACTTTGCAAATCTTTACTTCTCCATCTTCGATGTACTCGCGAATCGAGTGGTAACGCAGCTTGATATGCTTCAGCCTCTTGTGTGACCTTGGCTCTTGTGCATTGGCGATGGCACCCATGTTATCACGAAATGATTAATGGGTCCAATGCACTAGGAACCACACTGAGCTCTACAATGAACCTCTTCATCCATACCGCTTACGATGAAGCCTCCAGGCCGCTATGTACTCTGATTCTGTTGAAGACTTCGCCACCGTGCACTGCTTCGAGCTTGCCCAGCTTACTGCAGCACCATTCAATATAAACACGTACCCAGATTGTGACTTAGAGTCATCAGGATCAGTGTTCCAACTTGCATCGGTGTAACCGTTTACAACGAGCTCTTGGTCACCTCCATAACAAAGAAACATATCCTTAGTTCTTTTCAAATACTTCAGGATATTCTTGACCGCTGTCCAGTGTTCCATTCCTGGATCACTTTGATATCTGCTAGTCAAACTAACAGCATGTGCTATATCCGGTCTAGTACATAGCATGGCATACATGACAGATCCTACTGCCGAAGCATAGGGGATATGACTCATCCTTTCTCTTTCTTCTGCCGTAGCCGGTCCTTGAGTCTTACTCAATACCTTGCACAGTAACATAGGTAAGAACCCTTTCTTACTTTCGTCCATTCTAAACTTCTTTAGAATCTTGTCCAGGTATGTACTCTGTGATAGCCCTATTAGGCGTCTTGATCTATCTCTATAAATCTTGATGCCTAATATATACGATGCTTCACCAAGGTCTTTCATTGAAAAACTATTATTCAAATAACCCTTAACACTGCTTAATAGTTCTATATCATTCCCGATCAATAATATGTCATCTACATATAATATCAGGAATGCTACAGAGCTCCCACTCACTTTCTTGTAAATACAGGCCTCTCCATGACACTGTATAAACCCGAAGTCTTTGATCACTTTATCAAAACGTCGGTTCCAACTTCTTGATGCTTGCTTCAGTCCATAGATTGAACGCTGAAGTTTGCATACTTTGTCAGCATTTTTAGGATCGACAAAACCTTTGGGTTGTACCATATACAACTCTTCCTCAATGTCTCCATTAAGGAACGCCGTTTTGACATCCATCTGCCAAATCTCATAATCGAAAAATGCAGCTATTGCTAACAAAATCCTCACAGATTTTAGCTTCGCTACGGGTGAGAAAGTCTCATCGTAGTCAACTCCTTGAATTTGTCGGAAACCCTTTGCGACAAGTCGAGCTTTATAGACAGTAATATTACCATCAGCATCTGTTTTTCTCTTGAAGATCCATTTATTCTCAACAGCCTTTCGGCTATCGTAAGTCTACCAAAGTCCATACTTTGTTATCATACATGGATCCCATTTCGGATTTCATGGCTTCTTGCCATTTGTTGGAATCTGGGCTCATCATCGCTTCTTCATATGTCGCAGGGTCCTCATCATTGTTATCCACAATCATGACATTTAGACAAGGATCATACCAATCAGGAGTGGCACGTTCCCTTGTCGATCTGCGAGGTTCAGTAGTTTCCTCGTTCGAAGTTTCATGATCATTATCATTAGCTTCCTCTCGTTGCCGGTGTAGGCGATGCAGGTACAACTTCCGTACTACGCTACTATGATCAACGAGTATAGATTCATCAATCTCATCGAGTTCTACTTTTCTTCCAGTCACTTCTTTAGTGAGAAATTCTTTCTCAAGAAAGGTTCCGTTCTTAGCAACAAAGATTTTGCCTTCGGATCTGTGATAGAAAGTGTACCCTATAGTTTCCTTAGGGTATCCTATGAAGACGCATTTCTCCGCTTTGGGTTCTAGCTTGTCCGGTTGTAACTTCTTTACATAGGCTTCGCAACCCCAAACTTTCAGGAACGACAGCTTAGGTTTCTTATTAAACCATAATTCATACGGTGTCGTTTCTACGGATTTTGATGGTGCTCTATTTAAAGTGAATGCAGCTGTCTCTAATGCATAACTCCAAAATGATAACGGCAAATCAGTAAGAGACATCATACTACGAACCATATCTAAGAGAGTTCGATTACGACGTTCGGACACACCGTTTCGTTGAGGTGTTCCCGGCGGTGTCAATTGTGAAAGTATTCCGCATTTCTTTAAATGCATGCCAAACTCATAACTCAGATATTCACCTCCACGATCAGATCGTAGAAATTTGATCTTCTTGTTACGTTGATTTTCTACTTCACTTTGAAATTCCTTAAACTTCTCGAAAGTTTCGGATTTATGTTTCATGAAATAGATATACCCATATCTACTCAGATCATCTGTGAAGGTTAGAACATAACGATAACCACCGCGCGATGCTACACTCATTGGTCCACATACATCGGTATGTATGATTTCCAATAAGTCTGTAGCTCGCTCCATCATACCAGAAAATGGAGTCTTTGTCATTTTTCCCATTAGACATGCTTCGCATCTATCAAGTGACTCAAAGTCAAGTGATTCAAGTAATCCATCAGTATGGAGTTTCTTCATGCGTTTCACTCCAATATGACCAAGGCGAGCATTGCCACATATAAGTAGAATTATCATTCAATTTAATTCGCTTAGCATCAATGTTATGTATATGCGTATCACTACTATCGAGATCTAACAGAAATAAGCCATTCTTTTGTGGTGCTCGACCATAAAAGATATTATTCATAAAAATAGAACAACCATTATTCTCAGACTTGAATGAATAACCATCTTGCATTAAACAAGATCCAGATATAATGTTCATGCTCAACGCGGGTACAAAATAACAATTATTTAGGCTTAAAACTAATCCCGAAGGTAGATGTAGAGGAAGTGTGCCGACAGCGATCACATCGACTTTGGATCCATTTCCAACGCGCATCGTCACTTCATCTTTCAGTAGTCTTCGTTTATTCTTTAGTTCCTATTTCGAGTTACAGATATGAGCAACCGAACCAGTATCAAATACCCAGGTACTAGTACGAGAACCAGTGAGATAAACATGTATAACATGTATATCAGATATACCTTCTTTCTTTTTCTTGACAAGGCCGCTCTTTAGATCAGCCAGATACTTGGAGCAATTACGCTTCCAGTGTCCCTTCTCCTTGCAGTAATAGCACTCAGCATCAGGCTTAGGGCCGTTCTTAGGTTTCATAGGAGGCGTGGCAGCTTTCTTGCCACCCTTCTTGAATTTTCCCTTAGACTTGCCCTGTTTCTTGAAACTGGTGGTCTTGTTGACCATCAACACTTGGTGCTCTTTCTTGATCTCAATCTCAGCAGCTTTTAGCATGCCAAAGAGTTCAGGTAACTCCTTGTTCATGTTCTGCATATTGTAGTTCATCACAAAGTTATAGTAACTTGGTGGCAGTGATTGAAGGACACGATTAATCCCCAGTCTATTAGGAATCACTATTCCCAAGTCACTGAGTTTCTTCGCATGCCCGGTCATGGCGAGCATGTGCTCACTAACGGAGCTGCCTTCTTCCATCATACAGCTGAAGAAATGTTTCGATGCTTCATAGCATTCCACGGCCGCATGAGTCTCGAATATAGCTTTCAGCTCATTCATCAACTCATGAGGATCGTGGTGCTCAAAACGTTTTTGAAGATCGGATTCCGCATCGCACGGGATGGCACACTGAACTTGAGAGTACCGAGTTTTCCGAGTCGCGTAAACAGCTTTTACTTCATCGGATTCATCTTCTGCGGGAGGGTCACCTAGCGGTGCATCAAGCACAAATTGCAGATTTCCGCCAGAGAGGAAGATCCTCACATGACGGAACCAGTCGGTGAAGTTGCTACCGTTGCTCTTAAGTTTCTCTTTCTCTAGGAACTGATTAAAATTGATTGGGGACGCCATCTCTACAACATATATTTGCAATAGTTTAGACTAAGTTTATGACAAATTGAGTTCAAATTTTAATTCAACATAATTAAAAATCTAGGTGAACTCCCACTCAAAACAATATCCCTCGCATTGTCTTAGTGATCACACGAACCAAATCCACCGCACCTAAGCCCGATCATCACGAGAAAAAGTGTGACTTCAATGGCGAACACTCAAAGTGTTCATCATATCAACCATATGATTCATGCTCTACCTTTCGGTATCACGTGTTCCGAGACCATGTCTGTACATGCTAGGCTCGTCAAGGCCACCTTAGTATCCGCATGTGCAAAACTGTCTTGCACCCGTTGTATGCACTTGTTGATTCTATCGCACCCGATCATCACGAGATGCTTCGAAACGACAAGTCTTGGCAACGGTGCTACTAAGGATGAACACTTTATTATCTTGAGATTTTAGTGAGGGATCATCTTATAATGCTACCGTCGCGATCTAAGCAAAATAAGATGCATAAAAAGGATTAACATCACATGCAGTTCATATGTGATATGATATGGCCCTTTTGTCTTTGCGCCTTTGATCTTCATCTCCAAAGCACGGACATGATCTCCATCATCTTCGGGCATGATCTCCATCATCGTCGGCGTAGCGTCAAGGTCAATGGCGCCGTCTTCATGATTGTCCTCCATGTAGCAACTATTACAACTACTTTGAAATACTACTCAACATGAAATTTAAAGACAACCATAAGGCTCCTGCCGTTGCCACAATACAATAATGATCATCTCATACATATTCATCATCACATTATGGCCATATCACATCACCAAACCCTGCAAAAACAAGTTAGACGTCTCTAATTTGGTTTGCATATTTTACGTGGTTTAGGGTTTTCGAGAGAGATCTAATCTACCTACGAACATGAACCACAACGTTGATACTAATGTTTTCAATAGAAGAGTAAATTGAATCTTTACTATAGTAGGAGAGACAGACACCCGCAAAGCCTCTTATGCAATACAAGTTGCATGTCGAACGAGGAACAAGTCTCATGAACGCGGTCATGTAAAGTTAGTCCGAGCCGCTTCATCCCACTATGCCATAAAGATGCAAAGTACTCAAACTAAAGATAACAAGAGCATCAACGCCCACAAACCATTGTGTTCTACTCGTGCAACCATCTATGCATAGACACGGCTCTGATACCAATGTAGGATAACGTTGCATAGAAAACAAAAAATTTCCTACCGCGAACACGCAATCCAAGCCAAGATGCAATCTAGAAGACGGTAGCAACGAGGGGGTATCGAGTCTCACCCTTGAAGAGATTCCAAAGCCTACAAGATGAGGCTCTTGTTGCTGCGGTAGACGATCACTTGCCGCTTGCAAAAGCGCGTAGAAGATCTTGATCACGATCGGTTCCGGCGCCACGAACGGGCAGCACCTCCGTACTCGGTCACACGTTCGGTTGTTGATGAAGACGACGTCCACCTCCCGTTCCAGCGGGCAGCGGAAGTAGTAGCTCCTCTTGAATCCGACAGCACGACGGCGTGGTGTCGGTGGCGGTGAAGAAATCCGGCGGAGCTTCGCTAAGCTACGCGGGCAATATGGAGGAGAGGGGGGCGGCTAGGGTTTGGGAGGGGTGGCCGGCCACTCTATGGGGGGCGGCCAGCTTGTGGTCTTGGGGTGGCCGGCCCCCTCCCTTGGCCCCTCATTATATAGGTGGATCCCAAGTGTTGGTGTCCAAGTCTTCGAATAAGACCCGAAACCAAAACCTTCCATAAGAGGGGGAAACCTAGCCCAACTAGGACTCCCACCCAAAGGTGGGATTTCCACCTCCCATGTGGGGTGGCCGGCCACCTATGGTGGAGTCCACTTGGGACTCCACCCCATCTAGGGCTGGCCGGCCATGGAGGTGGAGTCCCATGTGGACTCCACCTTCCTTGGTGGTTTCTTCCGGACTTTTCTAGAACCTTCTAGAACCTTCCATAGAACCTTCCGCGACATTTTATTTCACATAAAATGACATCCTATATATGAATCTTATTCTCCGGACCATTCCGGAACTCCTCGTGATGTCCGGGATCTCATCCGGGACTCCGAACAAATATTCGAACTCCATTCCATATTCAAGTACTACCATTTCAACATCCAACTTTAAGTGTGTCACCCTACGGTTCGTGAACTATGCGGACATGGTTGAGTACTCACTCCGACCAATAACAAATAGCGGGATCTGGAGATCCATAATGGCTCCCACATATTCAACGATGACTTTGGTGATCGAATGAACCATTCACATACATTACCAATTCCCTTTGTCTCACGATATTTTACTTGTCCGAGGTTTGATCTTCGGTATCACTCTATACCTTGTTCAACCTCGTCTCCTGACAAGTACTCTTTACTCGTACCGTGGTATGTGGTCTCTTATGAACTCATTCATATGCTTGCAAGACATTAGACGACATTCCACCGAGAGGGCCCAGAGTATATCTATCCGTCATCGGGATGGACAAATCCCACTGTTGATCCATATGCCTCAACTCATACTTTCCGGATACTTAATCCCACCTTTATAGCCACCCATTTACGCAGTGGTGTTTGGTGTAATCAAAGTACCTTTCCGGTATAAGTGATTTACATGATCTCATGGTCATAAGGACTAGGTAACTATGTATCGAAAGCTTATAGCAAATAACTTAATGACGAGATCTTATGCTACGCTTAATTGGGTGTGTCCATTACATCATTCATATAATGATATAACCTTGTTATTAATAACATCCAATGTTCATGATTATGAAACTAATCATCCATTAATCAACAAGCTAGTTTAAGAGGCATACTAGGGACTTCTTGTTTGTCTACATATCACACATGTACTAATGTTTCGGTTAATACAATTCTAGCATGATATATAAACATTTATCATAAACATTAAGATATAAATAATAACCACTTTATTATTGCCTCTTAGGGCATATCTCCTTCAACAAGTTCATAGTTCATAGCGGAAGCGTAAGATACAAGGACTCTCTAGTCCACAGGCCAACGCTTGACGTCGGAAGACTCCTAGTTGTCGTAGGCATCCTGTTGGTCATCTCCTTGTTCATCTTCATACTCTGGCCATTTGAATAGCCAGGGACAAAGCCGTGAGTACTTCAAGTACTCGCAAACTAATACTAATGTAAGTGTTAGGCATTTCTAGTATTGTTTGCTAAGCTCTAGTTTATTTGCATAAAGCCAGTTTTAGTTCACAAGTATTTGAGAAAAAGCTTGTTCATATGCTAACTAACTCAGGTGGGAACATTAGTGTCATTCCCACCATTCAAGTGGTGATTTCAAATCAATTCACCACAAGTCATTTCACCATCTTCTTTCAACATCATTTTCAAAGATATGACATCGGAAACTGTATGGCCTTTCCAACCGTCCGTAACCGTGGACGCGGCTATTCGAATAGATTGACACTCTGCAGAGGTTGCACACTTGTGCCACAACATTTGATTTCATCCGTCGGGATTACCCCGAATCATCGTAACACGATGACGCGGATCATCAACCATAACCTTTCACTTACAAACCCTAGTATGAGCACCTCTCCTCATGAGCTTGGCCTCCCAGTGAAGACCAACTGTCAACCTGGGAACTGCACAGGGCTTGGCCGTACAATTCACCTCAATTTCACATCATTTCTCGACAACGGAGGCAGCCTCAAGCGTAACCCCTATGACGTGTGTTCAGAGGGAACCCATACTAAGATGCATAAACTTCCAGTTAAGCCCTACCCATAATCAGGTATTGTGGGGGTACTTAATAATTGGAAAGGTATCGCATTCAAACCAATATCATGTTTATCAAAAATCACCATCTTCCCTTTGTCATATTCACCTTCAAAAATCATTCAATGGAATGCATCATCATTCCAAGGTTTCAAATTCATCTCAAGTCACATTGTTCCCATCTAGAGTAGTCAAGTTTTATTCATTGGCACTAGCTCTAAATCATGAGGGGTGCTATCTTGCTTTGCTTGATGGAGACTAACTTTACTACTCTAGTAAACTTCTTTACCTTGACCAAAGTTAACTATAAAAGCAACTTATTTAGCAAACAAGTAAAATCTTGTAATGTATAAACTTGGGATAGGCTTATGTAAGAAAAGGTAAGATTCATGGTGCCTTGCCCCAAGGGGCTTTTCACTTTGCAAGAATATTAGCTTGCCTTGGTAGTTCTCAAAATTCTCCTCCTCCTCCTCTTGGTAGCAACCTTCTTCTTCGGTGTACTCTCCGGTGCTAGCGTCTAAATTTAAATACGAGTATAATTACTCACTAATTCAATGGCTATTCCATGCATCACATATAAACACACAAACTATTATATGCACACAAATAATCTAATTAGGGTGTGACACGCGTACAACACGCGACCGTTGGGAACCCCAAGTGGAAGGTGTGATGCGTACAGCAGTAAGTTTCCCTCAGTTAGAAACCAAGGTTTATCGAACCAGTAGGAGTCAAGAAGCACGTTGAAGGTTGATGGCGGCGAGATGTAGTGCAGTGCAACACCAGGGATTCCGGCGCTAACGTGGAACCTGCACAACGCAAACCAAGTACTTTGCCCCAACGAAACAGTGAGGTTGTCAATCTCACCGGCTTGCTATAACAAAGGATTAGATGTATAGTGTGGATGATGATTGTTTGCAGAAAACAGTAGAACAAGTATTGCATTAGATTGTATTTCAGTAAAGAGAATTGGACCGGGGTCCACAGTTCACTAGAGGTGTCTCTCCCATAAGATAAACAGCATGTTGGGTGAACAAATTACAGTTGGGCAATTGACAAATAAAGAGGGCATGACCATGCACATACATATTATGATGAGTATAGTGAGATTTAATTGGGCATTACGACAAAGTACATAGACCGCTATCCAGCATGCATCTATGCCTAAAAAGTCCACCTTCAGGTTATCATCCGAACCCCCTCCAGTATTAAGTTGCTAACAACAGACAATTGCATTAAGTATTGCGCGTAATGTAATCAATAACTACATCCTCGGACATAGCATCAATGTTTTATCCCTAGTGGCAACAGCACATCCATAATCTTAGAGGTTTCTCTCACTCCCCCAGATTCACGGAGACATGAACCCACTATCGAGCATAAATACTCCCTCTTGGAGTTACTAGCATCAACTTGGCCAGAGCATCTACTAATAACGGAGAGCATGCAAGATCATAAACAACACATAGATATAAATTGATAATCAACATAACATGGTATTCTCTATTCATCGGATCCCAACAAACACAACATATAGAATTACAGATAGATGATCTTGATCATGTTCTGCAGCTCACAAGACCCGACAATTAAGCACAATGAGGAGAAGACAACCATCTAGCTACTGCTATGGACCCATAGTCCAGGGGTAGACTACTCACACATCACTCCGGAGGTGACCATGGCGGTGTAGAGTCCTCCGGGAGATGATTCCCCTCTCCGGCAGGGTGCCGGAGGCGATCTCCTGAATCCCCCGAGATGGGATTGGCGGCGGCGGCGTCTCTGGAAGGTTTTCCGTATCGTGGCTCTCGGTACTGGGGGTTTCGCGACGAAGGCTATTTGTAGGCGGAAGGGTAGGTCAGGGGGCGTCGCGAGGGGCCCAGGAGACAGGGCGGCGCGGCCAAGGGTGGGGCCGCGCCGCCTGCCCTCCTGGCCACCTCGTGGCCCCACTTCGTTGACTCTTCGGTCTTCTGGAAGCTTCGTGGCAAAATAGGACCCTGGGCGTTGATTTCGTCCAATTCCGAGAATATTTCCTTACTAGGATTTCTGAAACCAAAAACAGCAGAAAACAGCAACTGGCACTTCGGCATCTTGTTAATAGGTTAGTTCCAGAAAATGCACGAATATGACATAAAGTGTGCATAAAACATGTAGATATCATCAATAATGTGGCATGGAACATAAGAAATTATCGATACGTCGGAGACGTATCAGCATCCCCAAGCTTAGTTCTCTGCTCGTCCTAGCGGGTAAACGATAAACAAAGATAATTTCTGGAGTGACATGCCATCATAACCTTGATCATACTATTGTAAAGCATATGTAATGAATGCAGCGATCAAAACAATGTATATGACATGAGTAAACAAATGAATCATATAGCAAAGACTTTTCATGAATAGTACTTCAAGACAAGCATCAATAAGTCTTGCATAAGAGTTAACTCATAAAGCAATAATTCAAAGTAGAGGTATTGAAGCAACACAAAGGAAGATGAAGTTTCAGCGGTTGCTTTCAACTTATAACATGTGTATCTCATGGATAGTTGTCAATATAGAGTAATATAACAAATGCAATATGCAAGTATGTAGGAATCAATGCACAGTTCATACAAGTGTTTGCTTCTTAAGGTGGAGAGAGATAGGTGAACTGACTCAACAATAAAAGTAAAAGAAAGGTCCTTCAAAGAGGAAAGCATCGATTGCTATATTTGTGCTAGAGCTTTGATTTTGAAAACATGTAGAGAGCATAAAAGTAAAATTTTGAGAGGTGTTTGTTGTTGTCAACGAATGGTAGTGGGCACTCTAACCCCCTTGCCAGACAAACCTTCAAAGAGCGGCTCCCATTTTATTTTATTTTTGTGTGGCACTCCTTCCAACCTTTCTTTCACAAACCATGGCTAACCGAATCCTTCGGGTGCCTGCCAACAATCTCATACCATGAAGGAGTGCCTTTTTATTTTAGTTTTATTATGATGACACTCCTCCCCACCTTTGCTTTCTCAAGCCATGGCTAACCGAATCCTTCGGGTGCCGTCCAACAATCACATACCATGGAGGAGTGTCTATTTTTATTGATTAATTTGGGACTGGGAATCCCATTGCCAGCTCTTTTTGCAAATTTATTGGATAAGCGGATGAAGCCACTAGTCCATTGGTGAAAGTTGCCCAACAAGATTGAAAGATAAACACCACATACTTCCTCATGAGCTATAAAACATTGACACAAATAAGAGGTAATAAATTTTGAATTGTTTAAAGGTAGCACTCAAGCAATTTACTTTGGAATGGCGGAGAAATACCATGTAGTAGGTAGGTATGGTGGACACAAATGGCATAGTGGTTGGCTCAAGTATTTGGATGCATGAGAAGTAATCCCTCTCGATACAAGGTTTAGGCTAGCAAGGCTATTTGAAACAAACACAAGGATGAAGCGGTGCAGCAAAACTCACATAAAAGACATATTGTAAACATTATAAGACTCTACACTATCTTCCTTGTTGTTCAAACTCAATACTAGAAATTATCTAGACTTTAGAGAGACCAAATATGCAAACCAAATTTTAGCATGCTCTATGTATTTCTTCATTAATAGGTGCAAAGAATATGATGCAAGAGCTTAAACATGAGCACAACAATTGCCAAGTATCACATTATCCAAGACATTTTAGCACATTACTACATGTATCATTTTCCAATTCCAACCATATAACAATTTAACGAAGAAGAAACTTTCGCCATGAATATAATGAGTAAAGCCTAAGGACATACTTGTCCATATGCTACAGCGGAGCGTGTCTCTCTCCCACACAAAGAATGCTAGGATCCATTTTATTCAAACAAAACAAAAACAAAAACAAACCGACGCTCCAAGCAAAGCACATAAGATGTGATGGAATAAAAATATAGTTTCAGGGGAGGAACCTGATAATGTTGTCGATGAAGAAGGGGATGCCTTGGGCATCCCCAAGCTTAGACGCTTGAGTCTTCTTGATATATGCAGGGGTGAACCACCGGGGCATCCCCAAGCTTAGAGCTTTCACTCTCCTTGATCATGTTGTATCATCTCCCTCTCTTGATCCTTGAAAACTTCCTCCACACCAAACTCAAAACAACTCATTAGAGGGTTAGTGCACAATCAAAATATACATGTTCAGAGGTGACATAATCATTCTTAACACTTCTGGACATTGCACAAAGCTACTTAAAGTCAATGGAATCGAAATATCCATCGAGCATAACAAAACAGGCAATGCGAAATAAAAGGCAGAATCTGTCAAAACAGAACAGTTCGTATTGACGAATTTTATTGAGCCACCAGACTTGCTCAAATGAAAATACTCAAATTGAATGAAAGTTGCGTACATATCTGAGGATCACTCACGTAAATTGGCATAATTTTCTGAGTTACCTACAAAGAATTTTGCCCAGATTCGTGACAGCAAAGAAATCTGTTTCTGCGCAGTAATCCAAATCTAGTATGAACCTTACTATCAACGACTTTACTTGGCACAATGAAACACTAAACTAAGATAAGGAGAGGTTGCTACAGTAGTAAACAACTTCCAAGACACAAATATAAAACAAAGTACTGTAGTAAAAAACATGGGTTGTCTCCCATAAGCGCTTTTCTTTAACGCCTTTCAGCTAGGCGCAGAAAGTGTGTATCAAGTATTATCAAGAGACGAAGCATCGTTATCATAAGCTCCCCCATCTGTAGTGGTACTAAGGGCTTTGTCAATTTTAGGCCTATAATAATATTTTTTTTGGTTTAGGCACTTTAGAGACATACATAAACTTTTGCTCCTTACCCACATAAGCTTTCTCCTTATATTTAAGAGAAGAAAAGGTTGATCCCAAGGTTCCCATAGCCTTTTCAAGTTTGCCAATCCTATTGGTTTGATTATCATGGACAACACAAGTTCCTAGGACACTAATTCTTTCATCAATTCCTCCTAAGGATTTATCAAGTTCATCAGTTTTATCAAGTAACATTTCCAATTTAGTTTCAACACTTGGAAAAATTTTCTCTATGGTTTCCAATTTTTTCATAACATCTTCAAGAGAGATTTCAATTTTAGCTTCATCAACAGGGGGTATTCCAAATAGACTCTCAATAATGCAGCTAGCTTCTAATGCAGGAGTACTTAGGAAGTTACCTCCCGCGAGACAATCAAGAACATACCTATTCTAGCTAGAGATACCAACATAAAAATTCCTGAGTAAAATAGTGGTGGAGTGTTTCTTAGTGCACCTATTATGGGCATTACTAATTCTATACCAAGCATCTCTTAAGCATTCTCCCCCTTGTTGCTTAAACGAACGAACTTCAACTTTAGGATTACTCATTTTAGCAATAGTAAATAAAGCAAACTAGATAAAGTAAATGCAAGTAACTAATTTTTTTGTGTTTTTAATATAGCAAACAAGATAGTAAATAAAGTAAAACTGGCAACTAATTTTTTTGTATTTTGATATAATGCAGCAAACAAAGTAGTAAATAAAATAAAGCAAGACAAAAACAAAGTAAAGAGATTGGGATGTGGAGACTCCCCTTGCAGCGTGTCTTGATCTCCCCAGCAACGGCGCCAGAAATTTAGCTTGACACGCGTACAGCACGCGACCGTTGGGAACCCCAAGTGGAAGGTGTGATGCGTACAGCAGTAAGTTTCCCTCAGTTAGAAACCAAGGTTTATCGAACCAGTAGGAGTCAAGAAGCACGTTGAAGGTTGATGGCGGCGAGATGTAGTGCGGCGCAACACCAGGGATTCCGGCGCCAACGTGGAACCTGCACAACACAAACCAAGTACTTTGCCCCAACGAAACAGTGAGGTTGTCAATCTCACCGGCTTGCTGTAACAAAGGATTAGATGTATAGTGTGGATGATGATTGTTTGCAGAAAACAGTAGAACAAGTATTGCAGTAGATTGTATTTCAGTAAAGAGAATTGGACCGGGGTCCACAGTTCACTAGAGGTGTCTCTCCCATAAGATAAACAGCATGTTGGGTGAACAAATTACAGTTGGGGCAATTGACAAATAAAGAGGGCATGACCATGCACATACATATTATGATGAGTATAGTGAGATTTAATTGGGCATTACGACAAAGTACATAGACCGCTATCCAGCATGCATCTATGCCTAAAAAGTCCACCTTCAGGTTATCATCCGAACCCCCTCCAGTATTAAGTTGCTAACAACAGACAATTGCATTAAGTATTGCGCGTAATGTAATCAATAACTACATCCTCGGACATAGCATCAATGTTTTATCCCTAGTGGCAACAGCACATCCATAATCTTAGAGGTTTCTCTCACTCCCCCAGATTCACGGAGACATGAACCCACTATCGAGCATAAATACTCCCTCTTGGAGTTACTAGCATCAACTTGGCCAGAGCATCTACTAATAACGGAGAGCATGCAAGATCATAAACAACACATAGATATAAATTGATAATCAACATAACATGGTATTCTCTATTCATCGGATCCCAACAAACACAACATATAGAATTACAGATAGATGATCTTGATCATGTTCGGCAGCTCACAAGACCCGACAATTAAGCACAATGAGGAGAAGACAACCATCTAGCTACTGCTATGGACCCATAGTCCAGGGGTAGACTACTCACACATCACTCCGGAGGCGACCATGGCGGTGTAGAGTCCTCCGGGAGATGATTCCCCTCTCCGGCAGGGTGCCGGAGGCGATCTCCTGAATCCCCCGAGATGGGATTGGCGGCGGCAGCGTCTCTTGAAGGTTTTCCGTATCGTGGCTCTCGGTACTGGGGGTTTTGCGACGAAGGCTATTTGTAGGCGGAAGGGTAGGTTAGGGGGCGTCGCGAGGGGCCCAGGAGACAGGGCGGCGCGGCCAAGGGTGGGGCCGCGCCGCCTGCCCTCCTGGCCACCTCGTGGCCCCACTTCGTTGACTCTTCGGTCTTCTGGAAGCTTCGTGGCAAAATAGGACCCTGGGCGTTGATTTCGTCCAATTCCGAGAATATTTCCTTACTAGGATTTACGAAACCAAAAGCAGAAAAACGCAAATCGGCACTTCGGCATCTTGTTAACAGGTTAGTTCCAGAAAATGCACGAATATGACATAAAGTGTGCATAAAACATGTAGATATCATCAATAATGTGGCATGGAACATAAGAAATTATCGATACGTCGGAGACGTATCAGGGTGCATGGGTTGTGTTGCTTGAGGAGAATTTACTTCTTTTCATTTAATATGTAAATGATAGTTTCCATAGGGTTCTTGAGAAATAATTTCCTCTCATTGAAATCTTCTTAAGATTTAATTTGTCAAACAATCATATATGAACTTATATTGACCTAAGTCAAATGTTCATCATCATCATTTGAGAAAATGATTTAAATGAGGTAGACCACCTCATACTATTTAATAGGGCTACATATGATTTAAATCTCCAAGTAATTCATATAAGTGAGTTTGGGCCAGGGGTCCAAACATCACATGAATTCATGTGAGACAAGATTTAAATGAAGTATAATACTTCATACGATTTACTTAATAATTTTGGACAATATCAACTAAGTAAACTAGCCATATTGTCCATCAATTAAACTAGGGCATGATCATGCAAAGTGACCACACCATTTTATTGCATAATCAATTAGTGTAAGTCAAATGTGAGCTATTAGAGTTAGAATTAACTTAATATCTATTTTGGTTGATTTTTAATAATTGTTTGAATAGGGAAAAGTCCCTGCCTTCTTCTTTTTGTCAAATTAATTCTACAACTAATCTGGTCATGGGACCAGTGGCATTGTGTAGATATTTTCATTAGCTTTCCAACAATATAAAGTTCATTAAATTTGGTTGAGCCAATTTGAATCTATTGAATTTCAAAGTTTGGGCAGTATTGAAAATGTTTGGAATTGTTTAAATAGAATTTGAATTAAACAGGCCGGCGGGAAAAGCTAACGGGCCGAAATGGTTTAAAACGGCCCAAGGCCTGCCCACCACGCGTCTGTGCCCGCGTGGGCTGCCTGACAGCAGGGGGCCACCCGTCAGCGAGTCTTAAAACCCGAAGCGGTATGGATCACTCTGGCGCGTTGGATTAGAACACGGATCAACGGCTCAGGTTCATCGTCTTGCCGGCGAGAGAGAGAGTTCGCCGGCGGCTCAGGTAGGGGGTCGGAGGGCTTACGGCGGCTCCAGCTAGGGTTGGCAGTATGCTTGACGAAATTGTGGACGACGGCGGTTCTCCTGGTACAGGTGGCGTCGCCTGAGGTGGTCGGGATCGCCGGCGATTGCTGCAGGGCTTCCGCGGCGGTGATCTCCCGATTGAGCTTGCTCCGGCGACGATCGAGTGAGCTACGTGGTTGAGGAGAGGCAGTGAAGAGTGGGGAGTGTGGTGGTGTGCTCCGTTGCTTCCAGGGAACTCCCTATTTATAGAATCGAGTGAGGGTTGCGGGGCAGGGTGGTGGTCGACATGCTCGCGGCGTCTCCGGCGAGCGGTCGAGCTAGGCGAGGGTGCGGCAGTGTTCTACGGTTCCTGGCGAAGCGAACGGTGGCGACAGCTTGGTCGGGCGGCGTCTAGTTTGGTCGCCTCGCTTCCATGTCTGCCGCGGCGTTCACGGGAACAGGTCGTCGTCTCCGGCGCCGGCGGTCACGGGTTGGTGTTGGGCGCGTGTCTGGCGGCATCGCGGTGGCAAGCAGGCGCTCAACTCGTTCACAGGGGGTCCAGGGGCTGCGTGAGGGCGTGGGTCGGCGCGTGGCCAGTGCACGTCCACGGCGTGCACACGCACGACATGAGCGGCATCCTGGCGCGTTCTGGGCACGCTGTCTCCGGCGAGCTCACGGCGTCTACGGCGACAGGGCCATTGCTAGGCGAGGTAGAGAGGTGAGGTGGCGAGTGTGGGCACCAGGGCCAGGGTGGAGAAGAAGGGAGAAGAGAGGGGGCTCGACATGGCCGGCATGGTGTGGGCATGGCCATGGCTTGGTCTCCCTAGGGTTCTTCTTAGGTTTACTATGCTGCATTGAGTGAGAGAGGGAACCAGGGGACAATTTGGACTAGGGTTTAGGTGGAGTTGATGAGGTAGATCACTATTTGCAATAGTGTCAAATAGTGCCATAGTTGCAATTTGTGAATTTTGTCTAAATTTGAGTGAATTCGAATGGTTGACCAATTTGAATTGTGTGTGTTTGGTTGAGTTCTAAATGACCAGAGATGATGAGAGGTGGTGGTGGAATTGTTGAATTCAAAGTTTTGCAAAAATTGATAAGTGGGAGATTGTTGAACTTAATAAAAAGTTGCAACTTTGGATGAGCATAGCTCATGATCAAGAAATAATTTGGCATGGTGATCTTTACAAAAAGTGTTCACCTTGATGTTGACTTGGAAGTGGTGCAAAGAGTTAGCAAGGTTTGGTTTGAGAAAATTGAATTGTAATGGCTCAAAGTAGTGATCAGACTATAATTGGCAGATTTGACCATTATCATATGTGAGCAAGTTTTGTATTTGAAATTCATTTGAATTGTGATTCTTTGATTCAAAAAGTTGTAATAAGTGTTTAGTAACATTATTCAACTAATGGGGAAGACCAATTTGGTCTAGGGTCAAAATTTATAAAAATGCCATAGGGCATATGTGAGGGTTTTTAGGGTTTTGCATTTATTTGATTTCTTTCTCTTTTTGATTTTATTTGGTTTGTGATCTTCATATGATCACATTAGGGTTTTAGAGTATAGCACATACAAGTAATAACAATCATCATGGCATATCAATCAAATGCACAAATCCTATGCAGGGTACTATATGCAATTTAAAAAGTTTTTGTTGGTTTGAAATTTTGCTCTCTGGAATTCTCTAACTTTCTTTTTATTGAAATTTGGGATGTTACAAGCACTCACCAATCCCGGTGCAGCAACTCTGTTCAGCATATCTATATTGGAAAACGTACAGAATTTGTCATTTTGTGCCAAAGAGTTCGAATTAGATGTAGGTAATAAAACAGGGACAAAACAGCTCAATTTTTTTACAACACTGGTTACCTGGAGAGGCACATTTAACATCCACAGACCCAAACTGGATATCCTCTAAAAAATCACATTGTTCTTGCATAACATCTCCTCCTTTATTAGAATTTGAGCCAACTTGATCACATGAATGTAAGGCATTACCAAAAGGAGTTGGCTGTGTCCAAATGGACCTGTCAGTATGGTATGCAGCGACGAAGGATCGAGAGTCGGAGAACAATTGCTTCGTTGTTCAAGACACTGCCTACATGAGGAAGTAAAAATAGGTTAATCATCTGATGTCCTAGTGCCAACAGAGGAAACAGAGGAGTGCCACACCAGCGTAAGACCTCACATGTACCTGAGGAAGATGGGATGGTGAAGGAGGAGGTGAGAGCTTAAATAGGGGAAAGCTTCGCGAACTCACGTCGGCCGCCGTCAATTTCCGTTTCTCGCGGAGTTCACGGGGGAGAGGAAGCGAAGAGTGCATTTGGAGATTAATGGTGAAGAGGGAGTGGGAGGCGGTGGGGCGAGATCCGTTCGATGGAGAAGAGGAATAGTGGTCGTTTGGTCCGTCATACGGAGTACCCTCCGACCCATATTATTTGATGCTAATGTAGATGTATCTAGACATATTTTAGTTGTAGATACATCCATTTTAGCATCAAATAATATGGGTCAGAGGGAGTATTATTTTTTTCGAGCAGTTTTGATCTACCTGGTTCAGCCCGTAAGAATGAAGAGGAGAAGTGGACTTGTGAGGATTGGGCCAAAGCTACGAAAGACAAGGCCGTGTTTGGAAAATGCACGAAATAGTCGCGTGTGCATCAGTTGAAGAATACTGATCGGCTTGAGTGTCTGTTTGGTTGGATATATAAATGTAGAAGCCACACCTTTTTTTTCCTTCTTAGATTTATTTAAACACGAAATACGTGGATGATGTGTCAATGATGCATGTGTAACAAATGACCTTAGATATGATATCCGACGGCTAGGAATAATTAGGGTGATGTGGCTGCATGAGGTTTGAGCTTGTAAACATTAAATGCATTTTAGTAGGGATGAATTTTATAGATATTATAGATTTAGATTTGTCTTATATAAGTTAAATTTTATTTAATTCAATCTATTTCGTAGGAAAAAAAGTAGTAACGCTTACGATACTAAATTAGTACCGTTAGATTCATCTTGACATGTAGTTTTATAAAATATACAATTTAATGTTATATACGTTGTACTTTTGTGTGAAAAAGTTGGTCAAATTTAATAAAGTTTGACCCAAAACAAAGGTAAACCGGAGTGGGTATTAATTAAAAGAAGACAGTACCGAAACGTATAACACTTTTTTGGATACGTATCGACATGATCACTTGACCATTCCGTGCATGAGCCAAAAGAACAGGAAGCACAGCTGTGTACTTGCTGGAGTAATAAAGGAAATACTGTCATAAAAGACACAGCTATGTCTCAGCGAGGGCCAGACTCCTCTCTCCCATTCTCCCAAGACTCAATCCAGCCACCGCTTTATAAACCTCGACGACGGCTCCTCTACCCTTCCTCCCTCCTCTGCAACAAATCATCCATTATTGCGTATCTTCTGCCGTCGACCTCAAGTGCTGTGGAGAAGGAGTTAGATGGCTGGGCGCAAGGAACAGGGGAACAGGCGGTCGGGGCAGCAGGAGAGCAAAGCAAGCAGGGCGGCCATGGCGGGGAGGGACAACACGAAGAGGAAGGGCGATGGGAGGAGGAGGAGGGAGCAGGGGGTTGGGAAGGAGGGGGGCAAGAAGGTTGGGCAGCAATTCTGCAGGCTGTTCTTGGCCCCTGAATCTGGGGAGCGATTGGTGAGGGTTTTTGAATCTTTGTCTAATCTTTCAGTGATGAACTCGATATGTGTATGTTTAGCTCCAGTAGATTTTGGTTGTCTAAACATGAAAAAATCTGGTTTTGATCGTGTACTCATCCTCCCTGTATCTGAATCTCGGCCACAATTTGCACCACTCAGTAAGTCAGGATGGGGGGGAAAAACTATATGCCCTTTTCTTCGGAAGTTTTTGTATACCTAGCTAATGAAAGTGGACTGATCTAAGATGTAGAGAGAGATGGATTTTCGTAGTAGCAGTAGCTGGAGAGAGGAATGGAACACTGGCTTCCTTGAAACCAGATCTTAGACACTAGACGTGATAGTGCGACGAATATGTATTCCTGTCGTTGCGGGTCCTTGAACATTCTTGTTTGGTAGCTGGAGGGGATTACATTGTTAGTAGGCTAGTACTAGTTTTTCTTTACTGGCAACTGTTGGTAGTTCAAAGATATTCAGATCGTGTTAACTTCCTGGTCACCTTGTCTATATAGTGACAAGGTACTACAAAATTACTGAAGCAAATTATCTATGTATCATTTTGAACACATTAAATCCATTATCATAAGTGAGGAGCACAAGTTTATTCTTTCTAATTCAGAATAGATGTAGTACTACAATGTTTTACAAGTTTCTTTTACGTGCATGACTGCAATAGCTGTCTATAATCTTGGGTTTTGAACCCTTGAGCTTCATATCAAAAGAATTGATTTTTCTTGGACCAATTCATTCGACAATGTTAGGTAAGTGTAGATTTGATGAATTGTACTCAATTCTGAAGTTTTATTTATAGGATTCTGTTTGTGTGGGTTTAATCTATTCATGAACATGGCACTACAATATCCTAATTTTGGCATGCGGAGCTAATTAGCGTGGACACACCAGTTCAGAAACTAATAAAGAAGATTCAGCAGATTAAAAAATTAGTTTTGAATGAGCACTCAACATTTCAGCGCAAAAAGAAAAACAAACCTCCACTGTCTCTTGACAGGAGAACTGCATCTGTGGATGTATATTCTTGACATGGGTGGTTTTCTACGATTTTTTTCTTGCATTCTTTATTTCATCGATTATCTTTGATTAGGCTGGATGATTCAGATTTGATTTATTTTCTTATTTTTTGAAATTGAATTGGTATTGGTATTGTTCAAGTGCACTGTTTAATTGGAGCATGCAGAGATCGGATAAAGCTAACACAACAATGGTCATGCCTACACTATTATCTGATTTCATTTGGTTTGCCTTAGCTAGTTATCAGGGTTGAAATGGTTATTCTATTTGTTTGCTTTGACTGTTTCAGTTAACTGGTTTAAGTTAGATATGCTTACTACTTGTACAGGATCGTGCTTTATTAGTCCAATATATGATAGAATGCTCCAAAAGTGTTCTCGTTCATTCTCATAACATCCTCAGGTCGTTGGGTCATATTATCAAATCTAAGATGGTTTGTGTGATTTTGGTAGAGATGATTACAGACTTCATGTTAATTAATTTGTTTGAATATATAGATGATATTTATCCTTCTTAAACTTGTACATTAATATATTTGTGACATCGTCTGATGGGTAACCAATATAAAAGCGATTATGTGTGTTACATGTTCTGTCTTCTACATTTGAAAGTCAGGCAACCTTCATTAAATCATTGAATTGTTAAGGCACATCATAGTTGTTCAGCATAATGGGCACACATGGGCATAGTTATTGAACTTGGATATCTAGGGTTACTGGTTGAGAAAAAAGGAAGCATGGCAATGGGAATGCACTTGACATTTAACCAAGATGGTCTCAACAGAGGTTAAATAAGTGGTTTTACTGAAGTCGAGTATCAAGGTCGTGACAAGATATGAATTTTATCCTTTTTGGAACTCAATTAAATGTTGACATTAAGTAGATTGTAGAACTAATGATCCATCTTCCCAAATACAAAGTTCTATATATGGATATTGTTCGGTGTGCATTATTACATGGTTTGATGAATGGCAGAACCATTTACCAATATACTATTTGTGAAATACATTAATGTGTGTCGTTCAGGGGGGAAAGTGAAATTTAGATGTCGTAACAACTTCTTTTAGGTAATGCACATTATGTTGGGAGGTTCTGAATTCTGTGAAATTCAGAGTAAAAATATAAAAAATATTGGTTATTATTTCTTAGGGTTTTAGTTATTTGTTTTTTAAGTTGTTTGCTTCTATCAGTCATGTATACTCTCATATTATCAGTACATTTTGTTATTGTTGAGAATTTTCATAACATGAACTTTTTCCTGGTGTATTGTAGAGAATTCCACCAGCATTCTGTCAGTACCTTCAGAATATTCCAACTGGATTGATATCCCTGAAAGGTCAAAGTGGTAACACATGGCCTGCAAAGCTTTCTTCAGACACTGAAGGGTTATTCTTTGGACATGGGTGGAAGGAATTTGTTATGGATCATTCCATAGAGTCGGGACACATTTTAACGTTCTCTTATGATGGACACTCACGATTCTCGGTGGTGGTATTTGATGGACTATGTATTGAGAAGTCATCAGCTTTTGATGCTAAGCCTTCAAACAATCTGGTTTGTATAATAGAAACTGATGAAGAGGACAATGATATATCAGCTGCTTCAGTTGATTACAAATCATTAAGCCTTAACAGTACTGAAGGTAAAAGCCTTGTTAATTGAAAAACTGGTATTAATCCTTAATGATAATTAAGTTCTTATAAAAATGCAAATATAGTAATTCGTGATAGGTGATTAGGCGCAATTTTCTAAATTTGTTAGAGCAACAAGATGATAAGATTATTTAGAGTGCACATTTGACTAATAAATGCATAACCGTGCAGCAAGCGTCGTCACACATATTTGAACATTTGATATATAATAATATTGAGTAATAGTTGCATAAATTATTTGCCCCTTTCGTTTCATGGATATCGCCATGCATGGTCATAATTTATGAGGCTTCTTGTCAAATGGTAGTAAATGCTATAAAAAAATTGATCTCTCAGCAGTAGGTTAGATGTGGCTTCTATCATTGTCCTTATACTGGTTTTGACAATTATTGTTGTACATAGTACATGGTGAAGATCCTAAGGGTTGATATGATTACCCTTCAAGCTCACTTCTCATGTAACAGATTCTGATTCACCAAACCACGTGTTAGAAGAAAGTGTCACACTCAAAGATTCTTCAATGTTTTCACCGATGTTCAGAATTTCTAAGGAAGTGGATGAATCTGGCAAAAGTAAGTTATCCGCCCCTGCACTCATTTGTTATCAGCAAGTTTGCTACCACATATGTTTAGTAAGAGATGCATTTCTCGGTGAATGATTTAGTTAAGTAATTTAATTATATTGCACTTTCCAGCTGTTGTGAAAGTCCAACGAGGACCAGAAGCAATGTCGCAAAGGCTGCCAGTAAGTGAAGATCAGAAGAACTATGCTCTTCAAAAGGCAAAGAAATATAAATCGAAGTACCCTACAACTCTGGAAATAATGAAGGACACTAATGCCTACAAGACATTTTTCATGGTACTGTTCCTTTCCCCCCGTATTTTACTACTTATATCGAGCTTAGAACTGCTCCTTTTTTTCCTGTAAGAATGTTCATGATCTTTAGTACATGTATCGAACATTAATATTTCTCGCGGTTTCTTTTTTCTATTTTGGATCAGTGTTAGAGATTTTCTTGATGATTTTCCTTCAGAAAGTTATTAGCTAGTTCATTGTTCTACACATCCATTTGCATCATTAAACCTTGTTTTTGTCCATGGAATGGCCATTCATAATGAAATAACTCAAGTAATTAACTATATGCTTATTGTTGTTCAAGAGTTTAATGATCCAAGGTGCTAGTATGAATAGACTAGAGAATGAGGTTATGCGATTCATATGGGGGTATATTATTTCCCATCTCAGAATGTGGAAATGGTTAACCCCGCCAACGTAGTATGAGAAAAATTATGTTTCAGATTCTTTCATCTGACTGATGACTACTGATTCCGCATAGTAGTATGTTTACTTGATTCCTTATCTTTACTGTTACCAGTTTCCTGACTTATAGTCGCATAAAAAAATCATCCGCTCGTACATCCATATAGTGTAAAAAAACAACAAGTATCCCAGAATAGGCGCTTGAACATGCAAGGCAGAAGTACCATTGTACTGTATATGATAGTTTTCCTGAAGTACTTTCTTGTGTTGCAGATTATTCCAAGTGATTTTGTGAGGGATTATCTTCCCCACACCGACAAGAAGTTGACACTCTGGGATGAGCAAGGAAAGGCTTGGGAAGTTAGCTATGTCTATTGCAGTAAGCGTTCCTCTGGCGGTTTCAGTAAGGGCTGGGGCGCGTTTTCTCGAGGTAATCATCTGGAGAAGTTTGACGTGTGCGTCTTCGAGCTCTTCTCAGAGGACAACATAAAAGTACATGTCTACAGAGCTAACCCCGGACTAACTCCGTACATCCTACAGTCGAACAACTAGCTAGTAGCAGGGCTGCAGCTCCATATTTTGACCTGCGACTCTAGCTAGTAGTCAAATGGGAATGTTCGGATGGCGAAACATAATTTGAAATAAAGCTAGTGACTCCCTGATACACAAGGTTTTTGCGTCGATCGAATTGTTGGATGAACTGTCTGTACCCTGTTGTATCAGTGCTAGAATTAATATTGTTGCAGGCTGCTGCCGTTCTATTGCTGCAGTATATGTACAATGCATATCCGTAATCTGTCAGTTGTGTATTGGTTTCCATTGATAGGCTTATTGTTACGTGTTGCATGTACTATGCTATGCCCACAATAGATGTGCTATCCCACGTCCAGGCGATCGGGTAACAGCGCAAAGATCTGGTCAAAAACCAGACGCAATCATAGCTAACTTGATCCTAGGAAAATACTAGCTGAAAAAACTACAACCGGCACGCTAACTGAATTTTGACACTTATCTATACCTAATAATAAAGGAAAAAGTGTTTCCGTGGTTTGGTCCGTCATAATGCGCTTTCGTCGGTCCATCAATGCGTTTTCGTCCGTTATCCGATGCTGAAGTTTCCTAAAACCAACAAAGTCCGGATCAAACTGTACTCTTTTGTCGAGATCGAATTCCATCCAACTTCACCACGTTCGGGTCTAGGACGTGTGCCTTGCGAAAGTTTGTCTCCGTCCTGGTATAGCAGTTTCTTGTATATATGTTTTGGGAAACGTAACCGACCGAGCTAGGGACCTGAGCTCTAAACGCAATGAATAACGCCACCAAACCATCGTCTACGCACCGCGTTGGCGTCCTACATCGGCAAACCCGACATGGACTCCGGTTGTCAAGCTGAAGGCAGTAAAAACGACCCGATACCCTCGACAGAAACTCCAGATCGACTGCAAGTTCCGCTGCTGGATCCGTGTCAACCCGTGCTCGACCTTGACGTCGTCTCGCCGGAAATCGTCTTGCACGCTCTTGCCGATGAGTCTAGAACAATCTCGTCATCCTCAAACAGTCTCGCCGTCTCGTCATGTCCGGAGGTCGTGGCTGCCTCAAAGACAAGCAGTGAAGGAGATTCGATTACCTTCGTGCGAAGCTCGCCAGCACCGTCCTCGAACACTCTCGCCGTCTCGTCACGAACGGCGGTGGTGTACGCCTCAAAGACAAGCACACAGGAAAAAGGTATCGCTCCGCGTCGTCCCCCGCGAGCGACCGGGGCGAACCCTAGCCCCAACCGCGCTTCCACCCCTCCTCCTCCCCTCCTCCCCCGCCGCCGCCGGCGAGCGCCGCCGGGCAAAGCCCGCGCGGTGCCGGCGGCGGTGGGTTCTCTCACCGCGCGCGAGGGAGTCTGCGCGGGGCAGGCTCGGGCGGCGGCGGTGCTCCTCGGGGCTTCAAGTGCGCAGTCCGGCGGTGGTGGCAGGGCGTGACGGCGGTGGCCCCAGGCGGCGGTGGTGGCGGGCGCGGTGCGCGGCCATGGGCGGCAGCGGAGGGCGACGGCGGAGATGGCCTGCTGGCGGCGCGGCCCGGATTGGGGCCAGCTGGGCTCCGATCTGGGCACCGCGGGCCTTGTCCAGGGACAGGAGGTCTCGAGACGGCCAGCCGGCGGGACGGTCCCCTTGTTGCACTGCTGCTCGTGCTAGGTCTGGGCCAGGCGGGCCTAGATCCGGTGGCCCTGGCAACGCGGCGTCCGACCCCTCTCTCGTCCGGGAAGGTCGTTGGGATGCCTTGCTGCCATTCAAAGGCGCGATCTTGGATGCCGACAAAGTGACCGGCTCGATCGGCGGCGTGGCGGTGTCGGTAACGGCGCGGTGATGTCCCCGGGCGTTGCGGCGAGGGTGCTTCTTTGCGGCGGTGTGAGGCCTTGGCCATGGCTGTCTTACGGGAAGTGAGGTCGCGGGGACGCTGCGCATGGTACCTGGCTAACACATTGCGGTTAGGTTGGGGGCGACTTGGCTAGGTTTGGGATGGAGCTGCAGATATGGCTTAGGCGGCATGGGTGTAGCAGCGTGGCGGCACAGCTAATGGGACTTGTTCGAGACCTAGCAGGCGGCTGGGCATGATCTTGGCCTAATTGGTAGTGCTACTGCGTCCGGACGACGGTCACCTCGCGTGGCGGAGGGCGGATCCCCTTCCCTGTCTGTCGTTGGCCTGTTGGCTGTTGGCTATGTGTCGGCCTGCCCTGTCCAATCCGCCGGCCTTGCGGTGTTGTGGCTAGGCCATGGGCTCGAGTTCGTGGGATGCCGGGGCGGCGGCCCTGGAAGGCGGACTGCGCGGTTGGCTCTACGGCGGGCAACGTTGCGGTGGTGGTGGTCTCACTCTTCGGCCATGAGGATGGCGTGGAGCGGACGGCGGGAGATCCTGGTGTTGGCGGCACTTCGGCTGTGGCAGCTCCCAGATCGTGGTTTGGGAACCTTCCTAGGGGGCAGCGGGCGGCTGAGTTCTCGGGCGTGGTGTGAGGCTACTTCCGGGCGAAAGCTCAGCGCCGAGGCGCCAACGACGGCGATGCCCGCGGGTGTCGTAACCCTCTTGGGGGCGTCGTTGTGGGTACCCTCCCCGCGGTACGGCTCCGGGTGAAAACCCTAGACCTCACGGTCTCGACGACGGCGGCGTAATGCGTCGTTACCCTCTTGGGGGCGTCGTTGTGGAGCCCCGACTCGACTCGGTCTGTTCCAATGTCGTCGCTAGTTTTGGTTTTCCTTGTTCTTTTTTTGTTTATCCTTTGATCTGCTTTGTAAGAGGTTCTCCTCTCCACCATGTATCGGTTCGGCCGTTGTGGCTTTATTTATAAAGCGGGGCGAATGCCTATTTCGAGGAAAAAAGACAAGCACACAATGAGATTCGGTTGCACTCCTGTTTCCCGTCCCATCCTTCCGGCCTCCGGCCCGCTGCTGCACCCACCCAGCTGCGACAACCATGGATCTCCAGCGCATAGGCGTGAGGGCGCCCGAGTGCTCCTCTCGGTCCGGAGGTGAACGAGCAGGTTCTTGATCGCATCCTGCCGATGCTTGCGTGGCGGTGCGCGTCACTAGCGCTTGGGCTGGCCCCTAAGCAGCCCATCGATCTATTGCGCCACACGGAAGGGCGGCAGCGTGTACAGCCGACGCTCCTGGCGGGATACTTGATCGGCAAGGTGATCGGCTCGCTGGTGGACGATGTGATAACGATCAGTGCAGGCTTGCCGGGGCCAGCGCCAACCGTGACAGGCAGCTTTTCGGTGGACATCTCTAGAAGATGATATTGGATTTCTGAAATCCGTGGTGGTGATGAAGTAAAATTGGACCTGAGCTAGGGTTTCGGGTCAGAAAAGAGGACCAACTAGAATGTTGTGATGAAGTAAAATTACACAAAAACCTTGCATGTTTTATTCTTTACCTTTCATTATGATGCGATGATAACAATTTATCTCCCGATGCAACGCACGGGCACTGAAAAAACTACAACCGGCACGCTAACTGAATTTTGACACTTATCTATACCTAATAATAAAGAAAATAAGGTTTCTTGTTCGTCCGTCTTTTATTACCCCTGATTTTTGTACAATTTACAACACTGCCACCGCTTATGTAAAAAGAAAAAACGGTTCATCGGCTGGAACGACCACGTTCGATGGCCATCCCCCCGAAGACCCGAACAGATCGACCCGACCGCCACCCGATTGATCTCTCGCTCGCCACCGGCCCACCGGCGACCTCCATCTCCTCCGGTGGGTGGAACGACACCGTGGCAGCCCCAAAACTCTCAGCCCAACCTCCAGGCCCTCATCCATCAGTTCTTTCCCAACCTCGCCTGTAACGGAGGCTTCCAACAGGCGACCACGCCGCCCATCAACCGATTTACCATGGAGACCTCCAGCTGCTTGCCCGGCCCACTCTTTTCTACGTGTGGGCACCATACCGGAGTAGCGGTGGTGGCGTGTTCACGGCCGGCTATCGGTTGCCATGCGTCGGCACGCAGGAGCACGGAGCCTCACGAGCGTAGTGGCTGCCGCCGGTGGGGCGCACCGGGGCAGGCGTCACCCCCAACTACCAGCACCGTCCCTCTCTTTTATCTGGACCCTCCAACAGAGCCTCCTCTCTCAAATAATTACTAAAAATCAACCAAAAATGCTATTAAGTTGTTTCCAACTCCTATAGCTCATATTTTACTTACATTAACTAGCTGGGTTACCCGCGCACTTGCGCGGCTAGATTTCCTATATGTCTTAATCGATATCATTTATATTTTAGTTAGTTATGTGCCTGGGATGCTAAACCGTAGTGTCGTACTAATTTTTAGTTTTATCTTTTCACCAACTATGATACCTTTTTCTACTCCATTTATCATTGATCTATAATATCTCCGTTATCTTTAGTAGCTGAAGCATTTTGAATCAAAGGAACATGATCATATTTGACCATACGTGAATGCATGTTTTTGCTATGTTTAAGATGTATTTTCAAAGATCACCCGTATATTTAAGCCTACCTTTAAATGAGGAATATGATTGGTTGGCTTCTTAAGATTTGTAACCGTGCTTAGAATAGGGACCACCCCTACAGTTCATGCTCAGCAATTACTATAATATCATGCCTATATATATGCTTCAACTCACGACCATCTTAATGTATTTACTCATTTTATTTACCCATACTTTCACCGAGAAAAAAGGATCCACAATATATCTACTCATATATCATCATAACTTGTCATTTCGTATATATCCTACCCATTTTTTTTATTAACTGTTGTTACTTTGACTCGTTGCTACATCATCAGCTATGCTTCCTTGACATGGTATGTTAGCTTCCACATGTAAATTAATTGATTCTTATTCGAGTGCATAAGAATGGGCCTACGTAAATGTTCAGAACCAAGTGATCGCACACATGGACGATGCATTAGTGCATATCCGATCTACAAAATTAAACCACATGTATACATATTTTAAGAACTGAAGTACATATGCTTAGGGTTCGTTGAAGTGCGGTAGCAGATTCAGATTGGGCCTTCAACAACAGTAGAGATTGCCGCTTGCCGGATAGCCGCCTAAGTATGCGGCAGCGCGCCTGGTGGCATGCCGGCATGTACCGGCCTGATCAGCTAAAGCGATGCACGGGTTGGTGGATTAACCACGGCCTTGCATTTGCTTCAGGAAACGTGAAAGCCAACGAACATATAAGCCGGAGTGAATAACTTAATCTCCTTGTCCTTCTATTCAATCGTTTCTCTCAACTTTCTCGCTCTATATTACCTTTTTCTTCATTGTCATCGGAACCATCCATCTATTGTTGCTTAACCTGGAGCTTGCTATCATATGAAAGTTGTTAAGACATGTAGGGATGGGAACCGCTAATCGCACGCCAACAAATATTTACAGATATTACCCAAAAGCAACAACAGTGTCGTTATGCCTTCGATCTATTTGGTATTGGATTGCTGATGCCATGTCTTTGATGTGCCCGCTACCGGGCGTATTGTGAGGTCTATAACCGTTTAAAACCTTGAAAACATGCATCAGATATGTTCTGGTTCAAGCCAGCCTTGACACGGAAGTCGGGAGCTTCCGATCCGTTTCAGCTCCTCCGAGAGCTGGATGCTATCACTTTTACGATCTAGCTCTTTGGCACGTTTAGTAGAGTTTTCAAGGCTGAAATCACACCTGCCTGAAATCCTTTAGGGCCAAGTCCTTTGCCGCCGTGATCTTTCATACATACCGAAGGAGAAACTGGAACGTGCGCCGATGCAATCTGCACTCTCCTTTGCCAGCACCAAGGAAGCGGATCTGAGCAACACGACTTGGCAGTTGGCACACAGATAAGGTAGTGGCCCTGTCTACACTGCTTGATTGATTTTCCCTACTCATCTCGTTTTGTTGTTAGCTGACGCCCACAGCATGTTTGCGTTAATGCCTGAGCTGTGAGGAGTACGTTTGTTTGATTATGAAGAAACTGGGCTGAACGTTTCAGAAAGACACGAGGAGTTGCCCTCTTGGTATTAAATAACCGCAGCTGACATTAGTTTTTGAGACACTACTGAATGTAAGTTTGAGATGGAGAAACTGAACGTTTCAGAGACGAGGGGGATGCCGATGAGCCACGCCCTTTAGTCCTTTGCCTTGAACAGCAGGGTCCAACCCCTTTGAAAATATATGCAAGTTTTTAATATTTTGTATTAATCATTTAAAAAGCTTTTGTATTTATCACTATGTTAGGTCTGATGCTCTCATGGCCGCGATGCAAATAAATGACAGTCTATGATGCTGGAATTCAATGTCACGCGCTGAAAGCAGTGGCTCCGTTTCTCAGTTTTTTGTCTAATGAAATGTTGTGGCTTCCTCCTATAAAGGTATAACAGTAGTATGTTTTATTAGATATTAGGAAAAAAAATCTGTGAAAATCGTGCGCTCGTGGTTGACATTTTATTTGTTTAAACCAAGAGTTAATTTCAGACATACACACATACTCTTGGAGGTTGTTGTTCAAAATAAATGGAAAATGGAGGTGTTGTGTTATCCTGATTCATGGTGGTCTAGAATAAATTTTCTAGAACTCTCTCTTGTTACTTTGATATATAACATATCCACATCCTTCGAAAAAAGTAAAATAAACCCTGTTCACATTACACACTCCTCGTTATTTAATCGATATTTCAACTGATCAGGGAATACTTAGCTTGTCTGTATCGATATCCACTCTTTTTCTGCTAAATATTGTTCATAGTTTGATCAATATTGAACATTTCATGGTCTATGCAATAGGGTCTGTTGTTGCAGGACGGGGTTAAATTGGAGTACAAGTGGCTCTATCCTCTTACCTACGTATTAGAAGTTTCTATATGATATCAACATACTATAAGCTTATGAAAAAGTCGTATAATAAAGTGTATTCCGTAAACTAGCTGACATTCATAAACATTTATGTGTAGCAATAATCAAATCTGAAAAGTTAAATTCAACATAACGGTTCTTATGTAGTAGGTTATGTATGTCAACAGAAAAAATAGAAACAAATAATTTAACCCGTAGCATCGCACGGGTATATTTCCTAGTCTATACCTAATAATAAAGGAGCTAAGGTTTCTGCCAAAATTTTCGTCCAACTTTTTATTGGACGGATTTACCCTCCCACCAAAGTACATATTACATCAAATTGCCACAATGCCGGTTCGTTTTTTTGTTTTAATTTCTTTTTGGCTCCGCCTTAGAGCAGAGAACTGCTCCGCGCCCCGCTATGCGCCGCTCCCGCTGGCGCCAGCGCCCCTCATGCGCGCCTCCCGTCGCCGGCCAGGCCCCCGCCGACGTGCGGGCCTCAAGAGCGAGCACCCCCAATGAACAAATCAACCTCCACCGCCACCAAATCCAACGCCCCGCGACCAAGGCGACCTCCACCGCGGTCAGATCAAAGATTCCAGCAACCAGATCGAAGCTCCCAGCGATCAGATTAACCACCTGGTGGACAAGCTCCATAGCAAGACATGCTACGAGCGCCACCTCGAGAAATAAGATCAGACCAGGCCGCCTCCTTGAGAAGTCAGATCGAATTGAATCATGTGTGTTGTGCCTCGCGTGCGGCGATAAGGTCTGGGCTCCGGCACCGAGCTCGAAACATGGCCGACTGCCGGTGATGGTCGTGGCCGGGTTGCAGCACCACCAGCGAGGTCCTGTTTGGCCATTAGTACAGGCAGCGGCGAATGGCGGCCGAATCGAGCTGGCGCGAGGAGGACGGCGCTGGCGTAGAGAGGAGTGGAGGATGTAATCGGGAAGGATACCCATGCTGGCGATTTTGTGGAGGACAGAGCGTGGATGAAGGGACGGTTGCTCTGCTTTATTGCTTCGGTGCATTCGAGTTAAATTCCTAGGCAGACAGACATGGTTAATTTGAGGTACAATTAGTGACCCTCCTTCCCGATGGGCTCTGGCCGCTTCTTCAGAAATGGCATCTGGACTAGATCCCTTAACACCAATCCAAAGGTATGTGCTTTAGCATCATGAATCAATTCAGTCATCCATGTGACGGGTTGATGCGAGTACCATATGAGATGTGCAACCTTGGAGTTGCAGGAACGGCACGAATTGATACTGCACTCGTCCGTAACGCCTCCAAAGGTTTCAAATCCAAGGAATTCAAGATATTGATGCAATTTCTCTGAAAGATTTAATCGGGAGCAATTGGTCTTTTTTTTCGATAAGCAAAGTCTAGCCGTGGAAGACTGGAGCGGTCGAGGACAACAAGACGTCAGCCTTTTCTTTTGCTCGAGGTAGTGGAAATTGGATCGGTGGAAGATTTATCACTTCAAAAAAATAAGTTTTTTTTACTGCTCTCAATTATATGGCATACATTTTTATGCAAGGGCTGCAATCATGGCAAGCTGTGTCAAGAGCCTCTAATTTGAAAAAGCATTTGGTTAAGTTTTGCGGGTTAAGAAACACCGGAGCACTTTTAGATCAACGTTATATTTCTACTATCATACAAAAAATGCATACTGCTTCCAAGGATTCTCGCAAGTATCATGGAGCAAGTTTCTGTAGCATATTATATTTCTTTTTAACTATCTTTTGCTTTTCTATGGCAAAAAATATATATTTGTTTTTGGTGGCAACATAGAATAGTTTGCTAAAATGTTTGAGTATTTATTTTTTCCGATGCAATGCACGGACATTTTTGCTAATCTATACCTAATAATAAAGGAGCTAAGGTTTCTGCCAAAAAAAATCGTCAATGCTTTTTTTGGACCGTTTTGCCCTCCCACCAAAATACATAATACGTTAAATACCAACGTACTGGTTTGACGTACTATCACCGTACCTATTCACGCGATGCTTTCAGTAGTTACGGTTCCCATCACCAATTGCTCACAGGGGCCCAACACGACTGTTGGGGGTGGGCCGAACGATCGCTTAGCAACCCAGGGAGAGCGCAACAACCGTCCGTCTAGCCTTTAACATCTCTGCACTACTGGGCTTTTTTTATGGCCTGCGAACCATACCACATCTTAACTAGGCTCTTCCTATCGTTGCAACGAGTTTCACCGATTCATATAGTGCAAGTTGCCAGGATTCTGCAAGCCGCCTTGGGAATAAGAGAAGCAAAGCCTCCGTCGTTTGGTCGACGGGAGAGAGCGGGGCCTATATGGCCTAATTAAACGGGGGACCCTTTACATGCAAGGAATAGTGGAGCGCCTAAATTAATCGGGGATATGCAAAGAGAGCTCGGAGAAAAAAATTGAGTTAGACAGATAACACATTCCGTTAATCCGTTCTTAGCGACCGACCTGACGGAGACACACACACTTACCAAGAGCCTTGCCCAATGTCCATCTTCCACAACGGGCAGCTCAGGTGCGGCACCACTGCATCCACGTACTCCCTGCTGCTCTGATGTGTGTGTGCCCATGCACGAGGTCTCTTTCCAATTTGCTAGCTGATGTTGTTTGCAAAAAAAAATATTTTTGACGATTGCAATTCTCAGTTTTACCAAAGCTAGAAAATTAAATTTAAATTACATATTTGGAAAGACTAAATTGATTATTAAATCATTTATGTGCCAATATTTACTGCTATACTCCTAACATTAAAAAGTGGACTGCTTCTCCCCATTTGTTCGTCTCTTTTCTTTTATCTAGATTTTCAGTTAAAATTATAGCCGCTGTCACTCTTTAAGTGAAAAAATGCTTCACACCATCTTCATCGCACATTTGGGAAAGCAAAGGATCGACGCATGAGCAACTCATCTATAATATTTCGCGAGTTAAAAAAAGGGGATGCATTCCAATCATGTGAAAAAAGATTTTCTTTCATCTTTTTGTTTTTTCCAACAATTGAGGGCTTTACTTTAGTAACAAAAAGTGTAACTTTCCTGTTTTTTTTTTTTTTGACAAACAAAAATGTTGCAACTTTCGTTTTGTTCCCGAAAAGAAGACAACCCGTAAAGATACACAATGAGTAGGGACTAAACTGTAGAATATAAAGTTGTTTATTTTGATGTGAGGCCGTGGCAACGCACGGGTTTCGTGCTAGTACTTGAAAAACGACTAGATTAGCTGAACCCTCTGCCAAGCAGCTCCTGTCGTCCTGAGGACGCTTTCTTTTTTTTTTGCAGGGAAAAGAGAGTATTAACTTAGGAATACAGTCGTTGGCAGCAGCTTCAGTCACTCCTTGAGGGAAGCTCCTAAGCCAAAAGTTAGTTCTGCCTTGCACCTCACCCAGCTTGGCCAGTTCATGACTGACCACATTAGCATCCCTGCGAATCTTAGCTATTGTTGAACACTGGACATGTTTCTGGCCCAAGTGGCCCAAGCCCATATGTGTGCTGACATATAAAAGGAGGGAGCTGGAGGAGAGCTAACCCTAAGATAGTAGAAACCACGCCAGCCGCCAGGGACCAAGCAAGAGGAGGTGAGCTGCTCCATGACCAAGAGGAGTTGAGCAGCTGCTCCAACATGGTATCACAGCAAGGCGGCAGTGGGGCCTGAAGGGAAGCCGGTTCAGGCAGGGAGTGGGTCTGCGCGGCGGAGAGAAGACGAGGTGGTGCTACGTGCAAGGGGAAGGAGAAGGACAAGCTGGACTGTGGTTCTTGCTGCTGCGTGCAGCTGCTCGTCCAGGAGAGAAGCAGGGGTGGTGGTTTCTAAAGTTGTCTATGCCTTCAGGCAGGGACTAGGTCTATGCGGCGGAGAGAAGACGAGGTGGTGATGCGTGCAAGGGGAAGGAGAAGGAAAAGCTGGACTGTGGTTCTTGCTGCTGCGTGAAGCTGCTCGTCCAGAAGTGAAGCAGGGGTGGTGGTTTCTCAAGTTGTGTGTGCCTGCTGCTGGTGAAAGGAGGTTGCTGGTAAGCGTGCCCCGAAGCTGTTTGTTGTTTTTGCTGGGTGAAGGTGAGAGTGCAGATGGGTGAGTTCAAAGGCCTTGCGGAGGCTCTCGAGCAGCTCACGCTGTTTCTCTCAAAAGGGGGTGGCTCTGAGGCCATTGTTCCCCGACAAGAAGTGGTTCAGAAGATTGACATGTCACCCATAGACATCAAGCTAGAGGGGGTTACCAACTATCTGAGTTGTTCTCGGAGGGCAATGTTGGCTGTGGATCAGAAAGATCTTGATGGGTGCTTATTGGGGACTGTCAAAGAACCAGGAGACAAGACTAGTGCTGAGGGAAAGAAGTGGAGAACCGTCAACTCTCTGCTTATTGGGTGGCTGTTGAACTCGGTGGTGCCCTCCATTGGGCGTTCCGTGGATGGGTTGTCTACAGCTGCTGAAATATGGAAGACCTTGTCCATCCAGTACTCTGGTAAGGGCAATGTCATGCTCGTTGCTCAGATTGACGGGAAGATTCGCCATCTCCGCCAGGGGGACATGACAGTGATGGCATATGTGGCAGAGCTGCAAGCCTTATGGGCTGATCAGGATAACTGTGACACTCTCGAACTCTATGATGCAGCCTCCATCGAGTCAGTGCAAAAGTGGATAGCACGCAGGCGTGTGCTCAAGTTTTTGGAGGGGCTAAGTAAGTGCTTTGATGGCGGGAAGGCATCTCTGCTGCACCACACCTCCTTGCCCACTCTTGACGAGGCCATTGCAGCAATAGCTCAAGAGGAGGTGCGGCTCTCTCTGCAACCAGCAGATGAGAAAGTTGTGTCAGCTCCAATGTTTGCTGTGACCGAGCGTAGAGAGTGGAAAGAGACTAGGGACTGTTTCATTTGTGGGAGACTGGTCACCTGAAGTGGTACTACCCAACTCGTGGTAGAGGCAGCGGATATAACAGAGGGGGAAGTAGCAGGATGTCAGGAAGTAGAGGTGGATACTCAGGACGTCAAACTGCTAGAGGTAGAGGACACACCGGAAACTCCGGTGGTCAGAGTGCACACATGGCGACTGAAGTGGACAATGGGACGTCAAAGGATGCAGAAGCGGATGGTGCTGCCTATGGAAACTTTGCTAACTTGGTCTCCATGGATGAAGGTAATTCTGAAAAAGCATCCCTTGCTACTAATGAGAATGATACATAATGGATTCTAGACTTTGGCGCATCTAAGCATGTTGCGGGTAAATTTGGTGTGTTTGAGTCTTACATTAAGCATCCTCCTACTCACAAAGGCACCATTCAAACTGCTGATGGTACAAAACAACATGTTGTTGGAGAAGGCACAATAAAGTGCACTTCAAACATCTCTTTGTCATCTGTTCTACACGTCCCAGCGTTTCCTGTTAATTTTCTCTCTCTCTGAGTGCTCTCATTGATGACATAGACTGTAGTGTGACTCTTAACAAGTTTGGTGTCGTGATTCAGGAGCGAGAGACGAGGCAGATGGTTGGGACTGACACCAGGCGTAAGGGGCTCTAGTATATGGAAAAAAGGGGTGCAGCCAGAGTTGGTGTATGCTGCAACCATGGAGGACAAGGAAAAACAAGCTATGACCCATTGATGTCTACGCCCCCTCCTTTTCCTGTAGACAGTGTTGGGCCTCCAAGAGCAGAGGTTTGTAGAACAGCAGCAAGTTTTCCCTTAAATGGATCACCCAAGGTTTATCGAACTCAGGGAGGAAGAGGTCAAAGATATCCCTCTCATGCAACCCTGCAACCACAAAGCAAGAAGTCTCTTGTGTCCCCAACACACCTAATAGGTGCACTAGTTCGGCGAAGAGATAGTGAAATACAGGTGGTATAAATAAGCAGCAACGGCACCAGAAAAGTGCTTTGCCCAGGACAGTAAACAAGCAGTAGTAACGCAGCAGTAGTAACGCAGTAAAATAGTAAACAAGCAGCGATAGCAGTATTTAGGAACAAGGCCTAGGGATCATACTTTCACTAGTGGACACTCTCAACATTGATCACATAACAGAATAGATAAATGCATACTCTACACTCTTTTGTTGGATGATGAACACCATTGCGTAGGATTACACGAACCCTCAATGCCGGAGTTAACAAGCTCCACAATTCAATGTTCATACTTAAATAACCTTAGAGTGCATGAAAGATCAACACGACTAAACCAAGTACTAACATAGCATGCACACTGTCACCTTCACACTATGTAGGAGGAATAGATCACATCAATACCATCATAGCAATAGTTAACTTCATAATCTACAAGAGATCATAATCATAGCCTACGCCAAGTACTAACACGGATGCACACACTATCACCATTACACCGTGCAGGAGGAATAAAACTACTTTAATAACATCACTAGAGTAGCACATAGATGAATTGTGATACAAAACACATTGCAATCATAAAGAGATATAAATAAGCACTTCACTATGCCATTCATAACAGTGAATAAGTATTCTGTGAAATTTAGCCTAAGAGACCCACACGGTGCACACACTGTCACCTTTACACACGTGGGACAAGGAGTCTCCGGAGATCACATAAGTAAAATTCACTTGACTAGCATAATGACATCTAGATTACAAGCTCATCATATGAATCTCAATCATGTAAGGCAGCTCATGAGATTATTGTATTGAAGTACATAGGAGAGAGATGAACCACATAGCTACCGGTACAGCCCCGAGCCTCGATGGAGAACTACTCCCTCCTCATGGGAGACAGCAGCGTTGATGGAGATGGCGGTGGTGTCGATGGAGGAGCCTTCCGGGGGCACTTCCCCGTCCCGGCGGCGTGCCGGAACAGAGACTCCTGTCCCCCAGATCTTGGCTTCACGATGGCGGCGGCTCTGGATGGTTTCTCGTACCGTGGCTTTTTTCGTATCGAGGTTTTAGGTCCAGGGGCTTTATATAGGCGAAGAGGCGGCGTCAGAAGGTCGAAGGGGCACCGACACTATAGGGGGGCGCGGGCCCCCCCTTGGCCGCGCCGGCCTAGGGTTTGGTGGGCCTGTGCCCCCTCTCTGGCGGTTCTCGTGTGTTCTGGATGCTTCCGGGCAAAATAGGAACCTGGGCGTTGATTTCGTCCGATTCCGAGAATATTTCGTTACTAGGATTTCTGAAACCAAAAACAATGAAGACAAGCGGCACTTCGGCATCTTGTTAATAGGTTAGTTCCAGAAAATGCACGAATATGACATAAAGTGTGCACAAAACATGTAGATATCATTAATAATGTGGCATGGAACATAAGAAATTATCGATACGTCGGAGACGTATCAGCATCCCCAAGCTTAGTTTCTGCTCGTCCCGAGCAGGTAAACGATAACAAAGATAATTTCTGGAGTGACATGCCATCATAACCTTGATCATACTATTTGTAAGGCATATGTAGTGAATGCAGCGATCAAAACAATGTAAATGACATGAGTAAACAAATGAATCATATAGCAAAGACTTTTCATGAATAGTACTTCAAGACAAGCATCAATAAGTCTTGCATAAGAGTTAACTCATAAAGCAATAATTCAAAGTAAAGGCATTGAAGCAACACAAAGGAAGATGAAGTTTCAGCGGTTGCTTTCAACTTGTAACATGTATATCTCATGGATAGTTGTCAACATAGAGTAATATAACAAATGCAATATGCAAGTATGTAGGAATCAATGCACAGTTCACACAAGTGTTTGCTTCTTGAGATGGAGAGAGATAGGTGAACTGACTCAACATAAAAGTAAAAGAATGGTCCTTCAAAGAGGAAAGCATCGATTGCTATATTTGTGCTAGAGCTTTGATTTTGAAAACAAGAAACAATTTTGTCAACGGTAGTAATAAAGCATATGCATCATGTAAATTATATCTTACAAGTTGCAAGCCTCATGCATAGTATACTAATAGTGCCCGCACCTTGTCCTAATTAGCTTGGACTACCGGATCGTTGCAATACACATGTTTTAACCAAGTGTCACAATGGGGTACCTCCATGCCGCCTGTACAAAGGTCTAAGGAGAAAGCTCGCATTTTGGATTTCTCGCTTTTGATTATTCTCAACTTAGACATCCATACCGGGACAACATGGACAACAGATAATGGACTCCTCTTTAATGCATAAGCATGTGGCAACAATTATTATTCTCATATGAGATTGAGGATATATGTCCAAAACTGAAACTTCCACCATGAATCATGGCTTTAGTTAGCGGCCCAATGTTCTTCTCTAACAATATGTATGCTCCAACCATTAAGGTGGTAGATCTCTCTTACTTCAGACAAGACGGACATGCATAGCAACTCACATGATATTCAACAAAGAATAGTTGATGGCGTCCCCAGAAACATGGTTATCGCACAACAAGCAACTTAATAAGAGATAAAGTGCATAAGTACATATTCAATACCACAATAGTTTTTAAGCTATTTGTCCCATGAGCTATATATTGCAAAGGCGAATGATGGAATTTTAAAGGTAGCACTCAAGCAATTTACTTTGGAATGGCGGAGAAATACCATGTAGTAGGCAGGTATGGTGGACACAAATGGCATAGTGGTTGGCTCAAGTATTTGGATGCATGAGAAGTATTCCCTCTCGATACAAGGCTTAGGCTAGCAAGGTTATTTGAAACAAACACAAGGATGAACCGGTGCAACAAAACTCACATAAAAGACATATTGAAAACATTATAAGACTCTACACCGTCTTCCTTGTTGTTCAAACTCAATACTAGAAATTATCTAGACCTTAGAGAGACCAAATATGCAAACCAAATTTTAGCATGCACTATGTATTTCTTCATTAATGGGTGCAAAGTATATGATGCAAGAGCTTAAACATGAGCACAACAATTGCCAAGTATCACATTATCCAAGACATTTTACCAATTACTACATGTAGCATTTCCCGTTTCCAACCATATAACAATTAACGAAGCAGTTTCAACCTTCGCCATGAACATTAAAAGCTAAGAACACATGTGTTCATACGAACCAGCGGAGCGTGTCTCTCTCCCACACAAGCATTTATTCAAACAAAAATAGAAACAAATAGACGCTCCAAGTAAAGCACATAAGATGTGATGGAATAAAAATATAGTTTCAAGAGAAGGAACCTGATAATTTGTCGATGAAGAAGGGGATGCCTTGGGCATCCCCAAGCTTAGATGCTTGAGTCTTCTTGAAATATGCAGGGGTGAACCACCGGGGCATCCCCAAGCTTAGAGCTTTCACTCTTCTTGATCATAGTATATCATCCTCCTCTCTTGACCCTTGAAAACTTCCTCCACACCAAACTCAAAACAACTCATTAGAGAGTTAGTGCACAATCAAAATATACATGTTCAGAGGTGACATAATCATTCTTAACACTTCTGGATATTGCACAAAGCTACTGAAAGTCATTGGAATCAAAAAAATCCATCGAGCATATCAAAACAGGCAATGCGAAATAAAAGGCAGAATCTGTCAAAACAGAACAGTTCGTAAAGACGAATTTTATTGAGGCAACAGACTTGCTCAAATGAAAATGCTCAAATTGAATGAAAGTTGCGTACATATCTGAGGATCACTCACGTAAATTGGCATAATTTTCTGAGTTACCTACAGAGAATTTTGCCCAGATTCGTGACAGCAAAGAAATCTGTTTCTGCGCAGTAATCCAAATCTAGTATGAACCTTGCTATCAAAGACTTTACTTGACACAACAAAACACAAAACTAAGATAAGGAGAGGTTGCTACAGTATTAAACAACTTCCAAGACACAAATATAAAACAAAGTACTGTAGCAAAATAACACATGGGTTATCTCCCAAGAAGTTCTTTCTTTATAGCCATTAAGATGGGCTCAGCAGTTTTAATGATGCACTTGCAAGAAATAGTATTTGAAGCAAAAGAGAGCATCAAGAGGCAAATTCAAAACACATTTAAGCCTAACATGCTTCCTATGAAAAGGAATCTTGTAAATAAACAAGTTCATGAATAGCAAAGTGACAAGCATAGGAAGATAAAACAAGTGTAGCTTCAAAAATTTCAGCACATAGAGAGGTGTTTTAGTAACATGAAAATTTCTACAACCATATTTTCCTCTCTCATAATAACTTTCATTAGCAACATGAGAAAACTCAACAATATAACTATCAAGTGAAACATTCTTATCATGAGTCTCATGCATAAAATTATTACTCTCCACATAAGCATAATCAATTTTATTAGTAATAGTGGGAGCAAATTCAACAAAGTAGCTATCATCAAATATAGGAGGCATATTGTAATCATAATCAAATTTACTCTCCATAGTAGGTGGCAACAAAAGACTACTATCATTATAATCATCATAAATAGGAGGCAAAGTATCATCAAAGAAAATTTCCTCCTCAATGCTTGCGGGACTAAAAAGATCATGCTCATCAAAACCAGCTTCCCCAAGCTTAGAATTTTCCATAGCATTAGCAACAATAGTGTTCAAAGCATTCATATTAATGACATTCCCATTAGCATGCATATAAAGTTCCATGGGTTTTTTAATTCTCTCTTCAAACACATCATGTCCTAATTCAAGATAAAGTTCATAAAGATCTCTCATATTTTTGTTGTTTTCCATTATGCCTAACTAGTGTAAACAAGAAACAAAAAGATGCAATTGCAGGATCTAAAGGAAATAGCTTCGAGCACAAACACAATGGCACCAGAAAAGTACTGTTACCTGGAACCGAAGTATGAATGCCTTTTACCTTTCCTCCCCGGGAACGGCGCCAGAAAATAGCTTGATGTCTACGCCCCCTCCTTTTCCTGTAGACAGTGTTGGGCCTCCAAGAGCAGAGGTTTGTAGAACAGCAGCAAGTTTTCCCTTAAGTGGATCACCCAAGGTTTATCGAACTCAGGGAGGAAGAGGTCAAAGATATCCCTCTCATGCAACCCTGCAACCACAAAGCAAGAAGTCTCTTGTGTCCCCAACACACCTAATAGGTGCACTAGTTCGGCGAAGAGATAGTGAAATACAGGTGGTATAAATAAGCAGTAACGGCACCAGAAAAGTGCTTTGCCCAGGACAGTAAACAAGCAGTAGTAACGCAGCAGTAGTAACGCAGTAAAACAGTAAACAAGCAGCGATAGCAGTATTTAGGAACAAGGCCTAGGGATCATACTTTCACTAGTGGACACTCTCAACATTGATCACATAACAGAATAGATAAATGCATACTCTACACTCTTTTGTTGGATGATGAACACCATTGCGTAGGATTACACGAACCCTCAATGCCGGAGTTAACAAGCTCCACAATTCAATGTTCATACTTAAATAACCTTAGAGTGCATGAAAGATCAACACGACTAAACCAAGTACTAACATAGCATGCACACTGTCACCTTCACACTATGTAGGAGGAATAGATCACATCAATACCATCATAGCAATAGTTAACTTCATAATCTACAAGAGATCATAATCATAGCCTACGCCAAGTACTAACACAGATGCACACACTGTCACCATTACACCGTGCAGGAGGAATAAAACTACTTTAATAACATCACTAGAGTAGCACATAGATGAATTGTGATACAAAACACATTGCAATCATAAAGAGATATAAATAAGCACTTCACTATGCCATTCATAACAGTGAATAAGTATTCTGTGAAATTTAGCCTAAGAGACCCACACGGTGCACACACTGTCACCTTTACACACGTGGGACAAGGAGTCTCCGGAGATCACATAAGTAAAATTCACTTGACTAGCATAATGACATCTAGATTACAAGCTCATCATATGAATCTCAATCATGTAAGGCAGCTCATGAGATTATTGTATTGAAGTACATAGGAGAGAGATGAACCACATAGCTACCGGTACAGCCCTGAGCCTCGATGGAGAACTACTCCCTCCTCATGGGAGACAGCAGCGTTGATGGAGATGGCGGTGGTGTCGATGGAGGAGCCTTCCGGGGGCACTTCCCCGTCCCGGCGGCGTGCCGGAACAGAGACTCCTGTCCCCCAGATCTTGGCTTCGCGATGGCGGCGGCTCTGGATGGTTTCTCGTACCGTGGCTTTTTTCATATCGAGGTTTTAGGTCCAGGGGCTTTATATAGGCGAAGAGGCGGTGTCAGAAGGTCGAAGGGGCACCGACACTATAGGGGGGCGCGGCCCCCCCTTGGCCGCGCCGGCCTAGGGTTTGGTGGGCCTGTCCCCCTCTCTGGCAGTTCTCGTGTGTTCTGGATGCTTCCGGGCAAAATAGGAACCTGGGCGTTGATTTCGTCCGATTCCGAGAATATTTCGTTACTAGGATTTCTGAAACCAAAAACAGCAGAAAACAGCAACTGGCACTTCGGCATCTTGTTAATAGGTTAGTTCCAGAAAATGCACGAATATGACATAAAGTGTGCACAAAACATGTAGATATCATTAATAATGTGGCGTGGAACATAAGAAATTATCGATACGTCGGAGACGTATCACCCATCACTGTAGGATGGGGCATGTGTCTTTCGATAAGATGAGTAGAATATTTCCTGATATTATGTGTGGAATAAGCAATGGCAAGTTAACATGTGATGCTTGTGAATATGCTAAACATACAAGAGCCTCATATGTGAGTAAGGGGCTTAGGAGCATATCTCCTTTTATGCTTATTCATTCAGATGTATGGACTTCCCCAGTGGTGTTAGTGAATGGAATGAAGTACTTTGTTACCTTTATTGACTGCTATTCTCGTATGACTTGGGTTTATTTGATGCGCCACAAGGATGAGGTGTTTCACTGTTCAGAACTTCCATGCATATGTAAAGAATCAGTTTCAAGCACAGGTGCAGGTGCTCAGGACTGACAATGGCACGGAGTATTTGAACACCATCTTTGGGGCCTTCTTGTCTGAACAAGGTATTCTTCATCAAACGACTTGCCCTGATACCCCTCCCCAAAACGGTGTGGCAGAGCGGAAAAACAGACACGTTTTGGAAGTAGCTCGCTCGCTGATGTACACAATGAATGTGCCCAAGTTCCTGTGGAGTGAAGCAGTCATGACAGCCATTTTTTTGATTAACATGAAATCCTACATCATACTCGGTATGAAATCCCCATGCGAGTTGTTGTTTGGAAAAAATAAGTTTGTTGTCCCTCCGAAATTATTTGGCAGTACATGCTTTGTTCGGGGCCATAAACCATCGATTGGGAAGTTAGACCCACGAGCAGTAAAATGTGTTTTTGTTGGATATTCCTCTAGTCAGCAGGGATATAAATATTGGTGTCCCTCTGCAAAACGCATGTTTGTAAGTATGGATGTTACCTTCAGGGAATCCGAGCCATTCTATGGTGAGCAAACTGATCTGAGCTTGTTGTTTGCAGAACTTGACCAACTTCACTCTGTGCAAGATGGTCATGAGGGGGAGATTAAGGTAGTGTCTCACACTAAGGGCGATTCTATGGGTACTAAACCTGATGGTGATGTGCAGCTTCAAGTTCAACCAATAGTGGGTACGATTCCGCTTGATTCTCCCCAGATTATTGCTCCTGTTCAGGATCGGTGGCCACCGAATCTCCAAGTGTACACTCGATGGCAGCCACATGTGCAGGGGGAGCAGGAAGGTAGTGATGTTAGTTCATCTGACATAGTGGGACAGTAGCAACATGTGCAGGGGGAGCAACAAGGCAGTGCTAGCAGCCCATCTGACACAGTGGATTTGCCAATTGCATTGTGAAAGGAGACACATGAAGCAGCTAGAAAGGGTGAAGTGGCAAGGAAGGCTCTTTGCGAAATGCATGCTCTACAAACTGTTTCTGATGAACATGACATTAGCAAATTTGTTTCTTACAAGGCTTTGTCTCCTTCCTATAGAGCTTTTGTGGCCTCTCTACAAACCGTGTCAATTCCAAACGATTGGAAGACATCAAAGCAAGATCCGAAGTGGTGCGAAGTGATGATAGAAGAGTTGGAAGCACTAAAGAAAAACAAGACATGGGTGCTAACCACATTGCCAGCATGGAAAAAGTCAGTGAGTTGTAAGTGGATCTATACTGTGAAGCAAAATCCTGAAGGGAAGGTAGAAAGGTATAAGGCCAGATTGGTCGCTAGAGGGTTCAGTCAAACTTATGGAATTGACTACAATGAGACGTTTGCTCCAGTGGTGAAGATGAACACAGTAAGAATATTGGTTTCATGTGCTGCTAACTTTGGGTGGAAGTTGGATCAATTAGATGTCAAGAATGCATTCTTACATGGTGACCTGCAGGAAGAAGTGTACATGGAGATACCACCAGGTTTTGGTACCTCACAGACCAAGGGAAAAGTATGCAGGCTAAAGAAATCCTTGTATGGTCCGAAGCAATCTCCAAGAGCATGGTTTGATAGGTTTAGACGAGCTGTGTGTGGTATGGGTTATGGCCAATGCAATGGTGACCACACGGTGTTCTATAGACACGCTGAGCGGAGGATCACCATTCTTACAGTTTATGTGGATGACATTATCATCACTGGAGATGACCAAGAGGAAATAAAGAGATTGAAGGAGTGTCTGAGCAAGGAGTTTGAGGTGAAAGATTTGGGCAACCTGAAATATTTTCTTGGCATAGAAGTGGCTCGGGCAGAGAAGGGAATATCTTTATGTCAACGAAAATACACCCTAGATCTCTTGAGTGACATGGGCATGATGGGATGTCGTGCAGCCCCTACCCCAATTGAACAAAACCATCAAGTGACTGCACAATCAGGTGAGCTAGTGAATAAGGAAAATTATCAGAAATTGGTTGGGAGACTCTTGTACTTGTGTCATACCAGGCCTGACATTACATATGCCGTGGGTGTGGTGAGCAGATACATGCATGAACCAAGGAGTGGGCATCTTGATATAGTGCACAGAATCTTGAGATACTTGAAGGGAACTCCGGGGAAGGGGTTCTGGTTTGCAAAGAGTGGGCACCTTGAGGTTGATGGCTATAGCGACTCTGATTGGGCTGGTTGTCGAGATGATGGAAGATCCAGGCTATTGTGTGTTTGTGGGAGGAAATCTGGTGTCATGGAGAAGCAAGAAACAAATAGTTGTGTCCAGATCAACGGCAGAAGCTGAATACAGAGCTTTATCAAAAGGGGTGTGTGAGATGCTTTGGGTGAAGCATCTCCTGAGTGAGTTGAAGCTTCTCAGAAAGGGGCCCTTGAGAGCTTGGTGTGTCAATCAGTCAGCCATAAGTATTGCAAATAATCCAGTCCAACATGATAGGACAAAACATGTGGAAATTGATCGCTTTTTCATTAAAGAGAAACTTGATGCTGGGATCATCAGCCTTACTCATGTCAGTTCTGGGAAGCAAATTGCTGATTGCTTGACAAAGAGACTGGGAACAAGGGAATGCAACTTGCCATGTGACAAGATGAGATTGATAGATATCTACCATCCATCTTGAGGGAGAGTGTTGAATACTGGACATGTTTCTGGTCCAAGTGGCCCAAGCCCATATGTGTGCTAACCTATAAAAGGAGGGAGCTGGAGGAGAGCTAACCCTAAGATAGTAGAAACCACACCAGCCGCCAGGGACCAAGCAAGAGGAGGTGAGCTGCTCCATCACCAAGAGGAGGTGAGCAGCTGCTCCAACAGCTATGCTAGTTTCTCTCTCCCTCAACAATTCACGAATTACATTTATTTGAAAGGCATAGATCGACCTGTTTGGAGTACTATCTTTGATTAGCTCTACCTTCTCCGCATAGTCCATCTCGATCTTGATATTGAGGTTTGTCCACAGTAACGCCAACCGCAGTCCTTCAATCGCCTGAAGTTATGTTGCATCTTGGCAATGGTGTAGCTGTCGGCATGCTGCGGAGATAATATCACCACTCTGATCTCGCAAGACCATACCCGTCCCTGCATTTGTGCTTATGAAGGCACCATCACCATTCAGTTTGGCTTCTCCCTGGTCAGGTCGAGTCCATCTCTTCCGCTCCTTCTGCCTACCATCAGAAACTGTAGCTGGCCGCTTAAACCCCTGATCAGTGTCAACCACCATCTTGCCCTTCACAATACTTGCATCAGGGAATTGTTTAATCATCATAAGCGAGTTTAGGTAGCTTACTAGGAAGCGTCCGGATCTCAGTCATTCGGCCATACCACCCTTTACCACTCTTGTTTGTTGCGGCGGACTGTTCAACCTGCGAAGCATGTCCGACACATGTAGGCGTTGCAACTTCATCGTTAGGGTGGTCTGTTTGTTTTAACAGCCAGTCAAACACAGGTTTCTGTTCGTAATGTAAGTCCATAAATATGTTTTTATTAGAAGATTATAAATATGATGTATGTACCTTGCGTTAGATTAGATTGCTGCAAGGTAGAATATGTAATATCCTGTTGACTTGTACCACTATAGATTCCAGGGTGGGGAATAACTATAGACAACATTATAAAAATTATGACATATGAAGTGAAGTTTACATTGGTATAGTAAAGACAGTCTTAATACCAGGTGGCTCAAGTGCCGGGTATGCCTGAGCATTCTTTATGGAGTAAGCAACAACTCGTTTTTGTTGTCGGGCTTCGCGTTGTTTGCGTAGGTACTCAGCTCTTTGTTGTTCGGCCATACCATCCTTTACCACTCTTTGTTGCGGCAGACTGTTTAACCTGTGAAGCATGTCCGGCACATGTAGGCGTTGCAACTTCATCGTTAGGGTGGCCTATTTATTTTAACAGCCAGTCAAACTCAGGTTTCTATTCGTAATGTATAAGTCCATAAATATGCTTTTATTATAAGATTATTGTCGTCGTGGCGAACGAGCAGATGCCATGGGATGGCTTAAGTTGGGGCCGAATGGGCACAAGAGGATTCGGGGGAGGGTTTGTGATTAGATGGGATGAACTTCCGGATGCTTTCCTCAAGAACTCAGCCAAAGGCAGTGATACAAGAAGAAACACACAAGGAAGAACTCTGCTCTAGATTAGGATCTTCATTGATCTCAACATGGTACAGGTTTCTGGTTACAAGGTTCCTCTATTCCTCTATCATCTAACCTCTGTGTAATCATCTGTGCAACCGTGCCCGTAAGGGCTATGCCCCCTCTCCTTATAAAGGGGAGAGGGTGGCTTACAGGGGAAGAAACCCTAATGGCATCTTTGACTGGACAAACTACTTTACAAAGCTACTTTAATCATATATGACGCCGGGGTCTTCTTTAATCAGGAAGGCTGACGTCCTCCGTCTTCTTTCAGCGTCATCCCTCTCTTTGGCGCCAGGGCTTCGTTTAAAGCCACTTTGCTTAGCTCATCCTTGTCCTCTAGCTCTGAAGAGAATCTTTGACCAGTCTTGCCGACATGCTCTTCTTACCGGTAGCCCGATGTCTTCTGCATCCGGTTCCGGTATACCCCTCTTGGGGATACCGGCCTGGCTTTACTTAACCAAACTATTATCTTTGTGCTCCGGTATAAACATTAAACCGGTATCTTGATGGCTCAAACCATCCAGTTTGGCATGCCTTTGGCATACCGGGGGTCATCCCCCCAACATTAGTCCCCGAAGCTGGTATAGTCTGGTGGATTCTATCCAACAGACCATGCCAGGTTCTCACATCTTAGGATACCGGTTTAATCTTTCCGGCGGTTAGCTTGGATCCAGCATTTTTGCCCGGACTCTCCTTTTCTCTCTTTGCAAGGTATTTTCCGGTATCTTATTCTCCGGTATCTTAGCCATTAAACCTCTCCTCGGCGAAGTCAAGAATTTCTCGGGTCCCGCGCCTGTCAGTGACATGCGCACTGTAACTGACGCGCCAGTGTCAGGGGTCACTTCCCTTCGGATTCTGCGCCCGCAATAACTGCTGCACAGCGGATCCTGGCTGCCGTTCCGGATCCGTGTGGCCTCCCTGTGGCTTTCTGTTTTCTACGCGTGTATCGCTGCACCACGTGGCGCCCCGTGGAGCGAACCGTCGCGGCCCGGCGGTTTTCGGCCCACTTCTTTCCTCTTCCTTTATAATGAGAAAACCGCCCCTTCTTCTTCCTTCTTCGCATTCCCCACTTCCTCGCGCACAGAGCTCTTCGCCCTCTGCGCCTCCATCGCTCCCGTTCGTCGCTCGCACTTCGCCGCCCGGCGAACCTCCGCTGCTGCTCCGCCGGTCCTCGCCGAACTCCGCCGCGTGGAGAATCTTCGCGGTGCTTCCCTCGCAGGCGCGGCACTGGTGCTTCCTCAACCTTCTCTCCACCTCGCCGTCGCCGGACTTCCTCGGCAACCGCAAGTTCACCGCTCCGCCGATGAACTCCTTCCTCAACGACTCCGCCGCCTCAGGTTACGCCCAATCTGCATTTGCCCCTCTTTTGCTTGCTTTCTAGATCTTGGGCCGGTAGTATATTTACTTCCTCTTTTCTTTTGCTTTTTCTCTTACTCGTAGATCTTCGCGCAAGGGTAGATCGTGGGGATTGTGTTTTTTCGGGTCAAACCTCATGTCTAGCGAAGAGTCCTCCTCCGCTTCATCCTCCAGTAGCCACCATAGCCAATCCTCTGACGGATTAACAGCCGATCTTGTCCAGATGGACGTTGATGCCGGTAACGACCAAGAGGCCGGCAGCTCTAGCCAAACCTCCGGCATAGATCTTTCCGGTATCACGCGCGGGGCTTGGAAGGGCTCCGATGTTTCCCGATATGAGATAGACTGGCTTTACCGGTCTAGAAGGATACCGGAAGGAGTATCCTTCCGACTTCCTGGCGACGAGATTGAACCGGTACTTCAACCCGGTGAGCACGTCGTCTTCCTCGCTCACTTCGAGCGCGGCTTCGGCCTTCCCGCCTCCGATTTCTTCCGGAGTTTTCTCGATTTTTACCAACTCCAACCTCACCATCTTCCCGGCAACGCCGTTTTCTATCTCTCTTGTTATGCCACCTTTATGGAGGCTTATATCGGCATTCGTCCCACTCGCGAGACGTTTGCCCGCTTCTTTTCTCTTCGGATTAACTCCGTTCAGGGCAAGGAAATTCCTAAACCCAAACCCCCCGTGCAATGCGGGTCTTGCATCATCGGCTCCCGCCAAGGGAGCCCTTTCTTCAAGTTTTCCGGTCTCGAGTCATGTCGGTTATGGCAAGGGACCTTCTTCTACGTGAAGAACGACGGCGCCGCAGATCTCATCAATCTGCCACCTTTTAACCCGGCGCCGCCCAGAAAAATCAACTGGGGCTTCAACCCGAAGACAAATCATGTCGAAACAAACCGGGTGATATGCTTCATGGAGCAGCTGATGAAGGAGACTAACATCTGCTCCGATGATATCATCCGCGCCTTCATCTCGCGCTGGGTGCTTCCTCTTAAGCGCCGGGCTCACAAGATGAGCGAGATGTACGGTCCCGGTGATCCTACCAAGATCACCGGCCTTCCTCTCAGCAAGAAGGACATTGTCCTCAAGGCTAGGCAGATCTGCCAGACTGCCATGCCGGATGATTGGGAATGGGGCTTCCGGCCTCTCAGTTCCACTAACCCTCCGACCCAAGAAGTAAGAGATTACGCAACTCGGGTCGATTTACCGGTAACTTTTATGTTGTGGTTAACCTTCTTTTCATTTATTTCAGGCCAAGGACCGCTTCCCCCGCATCGACGCGGATCGGCGAGGCCCTTGCCAGAAGCATCCTCTGGACAAGGTAGACCTGGACCCCTACATCCATTGGCAAGATCTGAAGATGGGCCGGACGCCAGCCTCGCGCCTCGGTAAATCTCCACCTGAAGCATCCGGTTCCTCCGACGACCTGACCTTGCTTGAGGTAGCACTTCTTTTTGATCTCTCATACTCTTCTGTTATTGTTTCTCTGTAGATGTTCCCTCAGCCAACACCAACCCGCAGGTCCACGAGCACGTTCCTCCCCTGCGGGCCGAGGCAGGCCAAGAGTTTGTGGAGAAGCTCATGGCCCAAGGCCAGAAGAACAAAGCTCCGGCATCTGACGCCGGTTCGAGCCAGGCCCCTGCATCCAAACGCTTTCAGACGAAAGCCTTTGCGGGGAAGGTCGCACGCGTGAGGCGCTACAAGGGCAAACAGATGCCGACCTCTTCTGGGTAAGCCCCCGTTTCTCTGCTTGTTTTGTTTTTACCAAGTTCTTTTCCGGTTGCTTTTTTCTAACCCTTTCTTTTTCTGTCGTTCAACCCTGCGCTCAAGCTCGGCCCAAGGCCTGAGGGCTCTGATGGATCCGCAAGGACCTCAACCCCTCCTCCTCATTCAAGCCCGGCACCATCTGGTGCCGGCAACGCTTCTGCCTCCCCTCTGGGAGGCACTTCAAGTGCGGGGCGCGCGGCCCCTACACCGCCTGATCACCGCGCGGAGGAGGACCTTGTCTCCCCTCCTGAGAAAAAAGACACCGGCGCCGAAGAAGAAGCTGCCGGTCGGGCGGAACCTCTGGTTCCTCCTGTCCAGAAAAGAAAGAAGAAGAAGACCAAGGAGTCTTCCCCCTCCAGAGCCGCGCCGGATACTTCCGCGCCGGCTTCCTCCAACCTGGGTCAGGATGCGCCTGACACTCCTCCCTCTCCCAAGACTACGCCCGCGCCACCTCCAGAAGCTCCCCGCGCCGAACCAGCCGGGGCCACGCCAACGCCGCCGCCAACAACCTTGAAGACCGTCAAGGGGGAGGCGACGGCTCCCAGCACTTCCTCCGCCGGCCCGCAGCCCTTGGTGCTGCACGCCGCCCGCTCCGCTGCCGGCGAGAAGGCCACCGGCCTGCTTGGCCGGATTACAGAGTTCCAGCGCGAAGGCCGAGAGCTGGGGCACCTGCTGCCCTACGCCGAAAAGTGGAACGCCGCGGACGTGTCTGAGGCGACCCGCGGCCTGGGCAAGGACCGGCTACCGGCGCCTGACCCTGCTGGTCCTCGGTGCTCAGAGGAACACTTTATGCGGCTGCGTCGGGCCGTCAAGGAGCTGGACAGCGCGTGGTTCGATGCCACGAACAATATGATGGTAAGTCTCACCAAACCTTTTCCGTTTTTCGATTCACACCGGTTTCTTTTCTTCCGGATCTATTCTATTTTCCCTTCAACTTTTAAAATCTATGCCGGTTTCTCTTTTGCTAAATGTTGTCTATCTTCCCAGTCCCCGAGTTTCGTGTTGAGAGCGTAGCTCTTAGCGCGAAACTTAGGTAAAAACGCGCAAAACCGGCATAGCCAGTCCCCGAGTTTCAGGTTAAGAACTTTGCTCTTAGCGCGAAACTTAGCTAGAAACACGCGAAACCGGCATAGCCAGCCCCCGAGTTTCGGGTTAAGAACTTTGCTCTTAGCGCGAAACTTAGCTAACATCTTTTTCTTGAACAGACCACGGCTGACGCTCGGAAGATCCTCTTTGAGGAGCTTCTTTGGGAGCACCGGAATCTCGCTGAGGCACACATCAAGTGCCAAGGTAACCTTCTGTGCCTCCGGCATCTTCTTACCGGGAAGCTTTCTTTCTCTTAGTACTTATGATTCTCTGTTTAACAGCTATCCCGGAAGCTTCTATTGAGGCCCTCAGGACTCAGCTTGCCGCCACCCAAGGTACTGCTTCCTCTTTCCCGGTTGACTTGCTCCCTCTTCATTTTATCGGTACAAATTTGCTGACATTTTCTTTCCGGGCCCCAGAGGAAAAGGACCAGCTCATCCGGCAGCATCAGGAGGATCTGAGCGCCCAGAAGGCCATCTCCAAGGAGCTTAAGGACCAGCTCATCCAGCTCGGGCTCGAGCACAGCAAGGCACTGAAGGCCGCCCAGGCCATCGCTAAAGCCAAGCTGGATGAGGCGCTGGAGGATGCCAGCAACTCCAATGTGGTGTTGCAGGCCGAGCTGGAGGAGGCCGCCAAGGCGCGGAAAGCAGCCGAGGACAAGGCCGCGCGGCTGGAGGTGGAGCAGAAGGAATATGACCTTCTGGTCACGCAGACTGACGCGCTTGCCTTCCGTAAGTTTCCCTTTTTTCTTTTCCGGTTTCTGCTTATACGCTTATCTTTTCCGGTAGCATGTGCTTAGCTTCTTTTCTTCGTCTTGTAGGGCTCTTCCCAGACTCCCAGGCGTATGCCGTGAAGAAGGTTGGAGAGCGCCGGGTTGCACAGGCATATGAGAACCTGGATGCGCCCTGGGACCCTTATGACCACTTGGTCGCGCTGAACGCGCGGGTTTCCCACATGCGCGCCGTGGACTGGAACCTCTCCGACATCCCGCAGGTGGCCACCCAGCTCTTCCGGACTCTCTGGCCTGGAGAAGAGGTGCCAGACACCTTCTCGCTCATCAGCGACCACCTGAAGGGTGCCGGTCGAAGGATCCGGGAGTGGCAGTGCTCAGTTGCCCGTGCCGGAGCGGACTCAGCGCTTCGCCTTGCCTGCTCCTGGTATCCGGACCTGGACGCCCTCATCGGCGTGCGCGAGCAAGCTCCCACTGACTTGGACCCGGTCCTCACCGCGAAGCGGCAGGATCGAGCATACCACATCGCGGAGTACGCCGAGATGCGCACCTTCATCCCCCCTCCTCCAGACGTCAAGGACTATCTGAGCGACGAGGAGGAAGGTGAAGACGATGAGGAGGCCGGAGCTGGTGACGCGCCTCTGGAAGGTCCTGATGCCGACGACGCCCCTCATGAAGCCCCTGCTGCTTAAGTACTCTCTGTTACTTGTTTGCCTGTGATATGCTTGTCTGCCCTGTTTAACTTCGAAACAATGTCCGTTAAATTCTACCCGGGTATGTCGGGGTCTATGATGTAAGATAAAACTTATTCGCTCTTTTGGTTGTGCTACAACAGTTCATGCCGGTATGTTATACCGGTAGTTAATTAACTTATGTTTGCCTTAGCATATTTGCTTATTGTGTTACTTTTTCTTGCAGTGCAAAGATTCTGAAATTGTTTCCGCATTCAATTCGACGCACATTTGGCTCTTTTGCTTTGGCTCTGCCTGCCTTCTCTGGGTGTTCTTTGGCGTATGAGCACAAAGTTCTTTTACCAAACAAGCACTTTCTTGAACTTAGAAATAACTCGAAATTTTTGCAAAAAACCGGTTTAACCGGGGTTAGTTAAGCTTTTCCAGATTGTTCGTTCCCACTGTCTCTTTTCGCAGTTCGCGTGCTTAATTGCTACCGGTTTATCTTGCTTGCCATGAAGCCGGGTTGCGGACAGCAGCAGAGTCGAAGACTCCGGTAGGTTTAGCACGCTACTAAACCGGAAAGAAAAAATGTTCACTAAGCAACCGGTGAACTAAAAAAATAAACATATTGCATGCAACTTTAGGGGTAGTCCCCGAGATTCATTCGAGGTTCCGACATCTTTTATTCGTATCATATAAGGTACAAAAAAGGAACTTCTTACACCACAACTTCAAGAGTAGAATGGACGCAACAGGGCTACGTTCCATGGACGCTTGCTCTCCTCTCCGGACATGTCCGCCTTTCCTTTTTTCCATTCCTGTGCATCGATCAAGTAATAGGCATCATTGTGGAGAGCTTTGCTCACAATGAAGGGACCTTCCCATGGAGGTGAAAGCTTATGCCGGCCTTCAGTGCGCTGCACTAGGCGTAGCACCAGATCTCCTTCCCGGAATACTCTCGGGTTAACCTTCCGGCTATGATAGCGTCTGAGGTTTTGCTGGTAAATGGCTGTTCTTGCCAATGCCAATTCTCTTGCTTCTTCTAGCAAGTCCACATCGTTTTCTCTGGCCTCTTTTACCTCTTGCTCGGTATAGAGCTGCACTCTTGGTGAGTCATGGAGAATGTCGGTTGGTATGACCGCTTCTGCTCCGTAAACCATGAAGAATGGAGTGTATCCGGTGGACCGGTTTGGAGTTGTTGTTATGCTCCACAACACTGATGGTAGCTCATCGAGCCAACACCCCGGTGACTTTTCCATCGCCTCGATGAGTCTGGGTTTGATACCGGAAAGCACCAAAGCATTCGTTCTTTCCACTTGGCCATTGCCTTGTGGGTGTGCCACTGAACACAAATCCAACCGGATGTTGTTATCCTCACAAAATCTTTTGAACTCACCTTGAGAAAAGTTGGTTCCATTGTCAGTGATGATGCTATGCGGGTAGCCGTACCGCAAGATAACATCTTTTAAGAATTTCACCGATGTGCGCCCATCACACTTTGCGATAGGTTTCACTTCTAGCCACTTGGTGAATTTGTCCACCATGACCAAGATGTGGGTCATATTCCCTCTTGCAGTTTTGAATGGGCCAACCATGTCAAGGCACCAGAACTGACAAATGGCCAAGTTAGCGGTATGGTTTTTAAACCGGATGCTGGGGTATGATTTTGCTTGGCGTACCTCTGGCACCCGTTGCACTTTCTTACCAAATCCTCAGCATTTTCCAAAGCCGTGGGCCAATAGAACCCATGCCGGAACACCTTTGCTACCAGTGCCCTTGATGAAGCGTGGTGCCCACATTCTCCCTGGTGAATCTCCTCAAGCATTTCTTTTCCTTCTTCCGGTTCCACACACCTTTGAAGGACACCGGTAACACTTCTCTTGTACACCTCGCCATTGATGATGGTGTATGCTTTGGACCTCCTCTGGATCCTTCTGGATTCGTTTTCGTCATCCGGCAAGGTGCCGTTGATCAGGAACTCCTTAATAGGTTTAACCCATGATGGTGCCTCCCGAACCAGAAACACCGGTGCGTCTATCTCCATGTTATCCACCAGCATTGTTTCTTCCGGTATGGCCGCAACAGTCCCTGAGCTTACCGGTGCAGTCCCCGAGTTTGCCAGAGTAGTCCCCGGGTTCCCTTCATCGATATCCATGGGTACTATGTGCGATTCCGGTACAAAAATCGATTCCGACTCCGGGCTTGGTTTGATCGATGGTACCCTTAAGTGTGCCAAGGCTATTCCGGGAGGAATTTCTTGGCTAGATGAGCCCAACTTGGACAAAGCATCCGCGGCCTCATTTTCCGCTCGTGGCACATGGTGAAACTCACAGCCCTCAAAGAAGCCGGCAATCTTTTGCACGTGAAACCGGTACGAGGCCATGTTTGCATCTTTTGCGTTCCAATCTCCGGAACACTGTTGCACCTCGAGATCTGAATCCCCATAGAAAATGATCCGGTGCACACCGATTTCTTTTGCGACTTTAAGCCCATGAATCAGAGCCTCGTACTCAGCGACATTGTTTGATGCCCTGAAATGTACTTGCAGAACATACCGGAGATGATCTCCCTTAGGTGAGGTAAGCACCACACCGGCACCTAGACCCTCTTTGAGTTTGGATCCGTCAAAGTGCATCTTCCAGTACTCTATTTTCTGATCCGGCGGCTTGTATTGCATCTCCGCCCAATCAACAAGGAAATCTGCCAAAGCTTGCGATTTTATGGCATCTCTCCTTTCGTACACCGGTACGTATGGTGATATCTGAATTGCCCACTTTGCAATCCTTCCGCTAGCATCTTTGTTGCACATGATATCGGAAATGGGTGCCTCGCTCACCACTTTCATGGGGTGCTCCTCAAAGTAATGCTTAAGCTTTGTGGCGGCCATGAACACGCCATAAGTCATTTTCTGGAAGTGAGGGTAGTTTTGTTTTGAGAGGGAGAGCCCCTCGCTCAGGTAGTATACCGGCCTCTGGACGGTTTTTCCTTCCTCTTCTCTTTCAACCACAACCACTACACTCACAACCCGGTTTGTTGCTGCTATATATAATAGCATAGGCTCTCTTTCTAGAGGTGAAGCCAGTATGGGCGCTGTGGCCAGCATTGTTTTTAGCTCTTTAAACGCCGCGTCTGCCTGAGGGGTCCAGACGAACGTATCGGATTTCTTCATGAGAGCATAGAGTGGCAGAGCTTTTTCTCCCAACCTGCTTATGAACCGGCTTAGCGATGCCAAGCTACCGGTGAACTTTTGCACGTCCTTGAGATCGCGCGGTATAGTCATTCTTTCGATTGCCCGGATTTTTACCGGATTGACCTCAATGCCCCGGCTTGATACGAGAAAGCCAAGCAGCTTGCCGGCAGGGACACCGAAGGTGCATTTTGCCGGATTGAGTTTCATCCGGAATCTTCTCAAGTTATCAAATGTTTGCCGGAGGTCATCGATTAAGGTTTCTTTTACTTTGGTTTTTACCACAACATCGTCCACATAGACTTGCACGTTTTTTCCGATCTGATCAAACAAGCATTTTTGCATACAGCGTTGGTACGTTGCACCAGCGTTGCGCAAACCAAAAGGCATAGTGACATAGCAATAAGCCCCGTGCGGGGTAATGAACGCAGTTTTTATTTGATCTTCCTTTTTCAAAGGGATTTGATGGAAACCGGAATAAGCATCCAAGAAAGACAACAGCTCACACCCTGCAGTGGAACCAATCACTTGATCGATCCGAGGTAAAGGGAAAGGGTCTTTCGGGCAAGCTTTGTTCAAGTTGGTGTAGTCGATGCACATGCGCCACACCTTTGGAGCTTTTGCTTCCAGGTTCTCTTCTTTCTTCTTCTCGACCAGCACCGGATTGGCTAGCCACTCAGTGTGCAGTACTTTCACGATGAAACCGGAAACCAACAACTTTGTCACCTCTTCTCCAATGATCTTTCTCCTGTCTTCAGCAAACCGGCGCAGCGGCTGCCTTACCAGCTTTGCATCTTTCCGGACATTTAATGAGTGCTCAGCCAGGTCCCTCGGAACACCTACCAAGTCATCAGTAGACCAGGCAAAAATATTCCGATTCTCACGGAGGAAGCTGACGAGCGCGCTTTCCTATGCCTCATTCATGCCGGCACCGATACGAACGGTGCGCTCAGGGTAAGCCGGGTCCAGCACAATGTCCTTTGTCTCTTTTGTCGGCTTGAATGCCGGTGTACCCAAGTTTGCACTCATTGCCGCTAAACTCAGCTGTGAGGACTGAGCCAGCGCAACAACAGTTTGCATCCACCTCTTTTCCTCAACGATCACTAGCGACTCTGCCAGGTTTGATCCGGCGGAAGCAGTTTCCAGTGAGACTTTGTAATTTCCCACCACAGTTAAGGGTCCACGAGGTGCCGGCATCTTCATCTTGAGATAGTCCGTGTGAGTTGAGGCCATGAAAGCAGCCAACGCCGGTCTCCCCAGCAACGCATGATAAGGACTATCTAAGTCCACCACCTCGAACTCAAGGTTTTCAACCCGGCAGTTGTCACGTCCTCCAAACGACACATCCACCCGGACTTTCCCAACCGGTGCGCAGGACAGGCCCGGAACGATTCCATGGAAAGTTGTACGAGTTGGCTGAAGCATGTTTTATGTTATGCCCAGCATGTTCATGGTGTGCCGGTACATGATGTTTATGCTGCTCCCATTGTCTATCAGCACCTTGCTGAACTTGACTCGAGCGTTTGGCCCTTGCATGATTGGGTCCAAGACAAGAGCATAGCCACCCGGGTTAGGCATGATCTTGGGGTGATCCTTGAACGACCAAGAGATCTCTTGATCTGACCACAACATGTATTTTGGCACTGCCGGCATCACTGCGTTCACTTCCATAGAACGGTGATGCAGGCTCTGTCTGTCGGTTGGCTCAGTTACGAACACAACGCAGCACATATCTGGGTCATGGTAAACATTCCGGCCCAAAGGTGCCGGTGGAGGCGGTTGGCCATTGCCCTCTCCCACCTGGTTAACTTGCTGGTACTGCAGCCGGTTTGGCTGAGGTTGTACCGCTAAGGCATTTGCCCCGGTAAGCGGTGGTGGTGGTGGTAGCTGCTGCTGCCGTAGCATATCTTGGGATGGTGGTTGCATGGTGGAGCACCCTTGCGCTTGCGCATCTTTCGCTGCTCCCTTTAGCATCAAGTACTTGGTCCAGGTACAATCCTTCGTCAGATGATTTGACGGGTGAGCCGGATTCGGTGTGTGCCACCGGCAAGGTTGGTCCATGGCAGCTTCCATGGTGTACTTCGCGGGTTCTTGCCAGTTCTGTTTACGGCCCAGGGGTTTCTTTTCGACCCACTGTTTCTTTGGACCCGCCCATGGCTGCGATCCGGTTCTTTGCCTCACGATCGCCGCTGGCCTCAGAGTTTTCTTGTACAGTAGCAACTTGCTGCGGACCGTACCTTCGATCCGGGAAATCTTCCCTTCTTTTGTTATTCCGGTTATCCCGGTGTTGCTCTTGGCGTTGCTGAGGCGGGTTTGATTGTTCCGGCTCAGGTTGCACTGCCGGTTGCATTGGGTCTCCCAACGCATAGTTATCCGCCACGCGTATCATTTCCGCCAGCGTTGTCGGCATGTTCCGCTGCACCTTTTGCCACAACGCGAACCTCTTCTGCACCCACTACTAAACCAAGCAATGGCTTGCGCCTCTATCACCCCTTCACAGGAGTTCCTTGTGGTGTTCCACCGGGCCAGGTAGTCCCGGTCTGTTTCATTCGGGCGCTGTATGCACAGGGCGAGCTGCTGCGGCCTGTTTGGCCTTCGGTAGGTGCTGCTGAAGTTACTCACAAAAGCTTCCTCAAAATCCAACCAACCGTTTATGCTTCCTGCCGGCAAGTTGTTCAGCCAGATTCTTGCCGGTCCCACCAAGAATGATGGTATGATTCTCACGGCCCAACGCCGGTTTCCTCCTCCTGCTACGGTTCCTCCACCACCAGCGACGTATACCGCGGTCACATAATCCGCGAGCCAGTCTTCCGGCTTCGTGGTGCCATCGTATGTTTTTGTGTCACGGGGCAACTGGAAGTTGCGAACCGGTGGCCCCTCTTTCATGATCCTTGGACCAAAACACTTTGGGCCCGGAGGACCTTCTGCCTCGATCATTTCCGACAAATATACTCTGTCCAGACGGTGCTTGCATCCCGTTCTGGCAGGTATCTTTCTCCCAAGCGTTCTCCCAATGGGTTCCGGTATGCTGCCGGTCTTGTGGAATCAGCCTCATCATAACAATCCGGTACCGTGGCCCTTGCCTGCCGGTACCTCGGGGGAAGCATTTCCTCCTCATCATACGCTGCCCTTGCAGCTTGATAATTTTGCCCGGTTTCGTGTCTACCGGCATGATTGTTTCCGGCATATCCTTCTTTGGCGTAGCCTCTGTTTGCCCCTTGGCTTTTTCTACCGGCATCGTGTTGCACGGCTTGTTGTTTTCCGGCAAGAACCGGATCGTACACAGTCATCTGCTGCGCATTCATCTCTTTTTCTCTTCTTCTGTCCGGATGGGGGGACGAGGCCTGCCCATGGGACTTGCTACCGGCATTCCTTGTTGAACGCGCGGATTTTGAAGCCACAGCCTTGTTCAGCTTATCAAGTTGCTCAGCGTTCTGCTGCTCGATAGTTTCAAGTAGCTCCCGGACACGCTCTTGTTGTTTTGCCAGAGCGTCCCCGGAAAGCGATTCACACAGCTGTACTGCAGCTTTAGCAGCTTTTATAGTTTTATCCGGGCTACTGTACTTAGGCTTCTCTACAATGCTCACAGATGCAGAGGTGCTTTTGCCGACAAGAATTTCCTTACGCAGATCCTGGTCTAGATTGCGAGCCTTAAGCCGGTTCTCCGGTATCCTAGCAGCATGAGCGCTAACAGAAGCAAAGCCATGGGCAGCGTTATACTCACGTATGGTTAGGTTCAGCTCGCGCTGCGCACTGACGACGTCCTTGCCGCTCTCGAGCACCTTCTGGCGCTGCGCCTCCAGCTCCGCCTGAGCCGCTGCCGGGTCGATGTTCTGCGCGATGGGCGTGGCGAGGATGCTCATCGCCGCTTGGAGCGGTGTCTCCGGTAGCGCGGACGATGCTCCCGCAGCGCCTGCGTCGCGCTCGAGCGGTGGCTTGGCTGCACGGGTTGAAGCCGCACGCCCAGCACCTTCTTCCACAGCTTCTTTGCCGGTGCCGACCACGCCTGCCATCATCACCTCCACGCTGCCGGGTGCGCGGCCAGCATGTAGCCACCTTGGCGGATCCGGTGCCACCAGCACCGGCGAGGGGCGCTGGCGCACAGGAACGGTGCCGAAGTAGACGCGGTGGCTGCCGAACTCGATGATGCGGCCGTTCTTGGGGAAGATGCCGCCGTTGGCAAAGCAGCTCGCGTTGTCGTTGATGAAGTCCATGTCGTAGAAGTGCTGCACCAGCGCGGACACCGTACGCTGGCCGGCGACGTCGAGGATGCCCGCCCGAATGTGAACTCCAGCAAGCGCCACTTCATGCCCCACGGTGGGCGCCAACTGTCGTCGTGGCGAACGAGCAGGTGCCATGGGATGGCTTAAGCTGGGGCCGAATGGGCGCAAGAGGATTCGGGGGAGGGTTTGTGATTAGATGGGATGAACTTCCGGATGCTTTCCTCAAGAACTCAGCCAAAGGCAGTGATACAAGAAGAAACACACAAGGAAGAACTCTGCTCTAGATCACGATCTTCATTGATCTCAACATGGTACAGGTTTCTGGTTACAAGGTTCCTCTATTCCTCTATCATCTAACCTCTGTGTAATCGTCTGTGCAACCGTGCCCGTAAGGGCTATGCCCCCTCTCCTTATATAGGGGAGAGGGTGGATTACAGGACAAGAAACCCTAATGGCATCTTTGACTGGACAAACTACTTTACAAAGCTACTTTAATCATATATGACGCCGGGGTCTTCTTTAATCAGGAAGGCTGACGTCCTCCGGCTTCTTTCAGCGTCATCCCTCTCTTTGGCGCCAGGGCTTCGTTTAAAGCCACTTTGCTTAGCTCATCCTTGTCCTCTAGCTCTGAAGAGAATCTTTGATCAGTCTTGCCGACATGCTCTTCTTACCGGTAGCCCGATGTCTTCTGCATCCGGTTCCGGTATACCCCTCTTGGGGATACCGGCCTGGCTTTACTTAACCAAACTATTATCTTTGTGCTCCGGTATAAACATTAAACCGGTATCTCGATGGCTCAAACCATCCGGTTTGGCATGCCTTTGGCATACCGGGGGTCATCCCCCCAACATTAGTCCCCGAAGCTGGTATAGTCTGGTGGATTCTATCCAACAGACCATGCCAGGTTCTCACATCTTAGGATACCGGTTTAATCTTTCCGGCGGTTAGCTTGGATCCGGCATTTTTGCCCGAACTCTCCTTTTCTCTCTTTGCAAGGTATTTTCCGGTATCTTATTCTCCGGTATCTTAGCCATTAAACCTCTCCTCGGCGAAGTCGAGAATTTCTCTGGTCCCGCGCCTGTCAGTGACATGCGCACTGTAACTGACGCGCCAGTGTCAGGGGTCACTTCCCTTCGGCTTCTGCGCCCGCAATAACTGCTGCACAGCGGATCCTGGCTGCCGTTCTGGATCCGTGTGGCCTCCCTGTGGCTTTCTGATTTCTACGCGTGTATCGCTGCGCCATGTGGCGGCCCATGGAGCGAACCGTCGCGGCCCGGCGGTTTTCGGCCCACTTCTTTCCTCTTCCTTTATAAGGAGAAAACCGCCCCTTCTTCTTCCTTCTTCGCATTCCCCACTTCCACGCGCACAGAGCTCTTCGCCCTCTGCGCCTCCGTCGTTCCCGTTCGTCGCTCGCACTTTGCCGCCCGGCGAACCTCCGCTGCTGCTCCGCCGGTCCTCGCCGAACTCCGCCGCGCGGAGAATCTTCGCGGTGCTTCCCTCGCAGGCGCGACACTGGTGCTTCCTCAACCTTCTCTCCACCTCGCCGTCGCCGGACTTCCTCGGTAATCGCAAGTTCACCGCTCCGCCGGTGAACTCCTTCCTCAACGACTCCGCCGCCTCAGGTTAGGCCCAATCTGCATTTGCCCCTCTTTTGCTTGCTTTCTAGATCTTGGGCCGGTAGTATATTTACTTCCTCTTTTCTTTTGCTTTTTCTCTTACTCGTAGATCTTCGCGCAAGGGTAGATCGTGGGGATTGTGTTTTTTCGGGTCAAACCTCATGTCTAGCGAAGAGTCCTCCTCCGCTTCATCCTCCAGTAGCCACCATAGCCAATCCTCTGACGGATTAACAGCCGATCTTGTCCAGATGGACGTCGATGCCGGTAACGACCAAGAGGCCGGCAGCTCTAGCCAAACCTCCGGCATAGATCTTTCCGGTATCACACGCGGGGCTTGGAAGGGCTCCGATGTTTCCCAATATGAGATAGACTGGCTTTACTGGTCTAGAAGGATACCGGAAGGAGTATCCTTCCGGCTTCCTGGCGACGAGATTGAACCGGTACTTCAACCCGGTGAGCACGTCGTCTTCCTCGCTCACTCCGAGCGCGGCTTGGGCCTTCCCGCCTCCGATTTCTTCCGGAGTTTTCTCGATTTTTACCAACTCCAACCTCACCATCTTCCCGGCAACACCGTTTTCTATCTCTCTTGTTATGCCACCTTTATGGAGGCTTATATCGGCATTCGTCCCACTCGCGAGACGTTTGCCCGCTTCTTTGCTCTTCGGATTAACTCCGTTCAGGGCAAGGAAATTCCTAAACCCAAACCCCCCGTGCAATGCGGGTCTTGCATCATCGGCTCCCACCAAGGGAGCCCTTTCTTCAAGTTTACTGGTCTCGAGTCATGCCGGTTATGGCAAGGGACCTTCTTCTACGTGAAGAACGACGGCGCCGCAGATCTCATCAATCTGCCACCTTTTAACCCGGCGCCGCCTAGAAAAATCAACTGGGGCTTCAACCCGAAGACAAATCATGTCGAAACAAACCGGGTGATACGCTTCATGGAGCAGCTGATGAAGGAGACTAACATCTGCTCCGATGATATCATCCGCGCCTTCATCTCGCTCCGGGTGCTTCCTCTTAAGCGTCGGGCTCACAAGATGAGCGAGATGTACGGTCCCGGTGATCCTACCAAGATCACCGGCCTTCCTCTCAGCAAGAAGGACATTGTCCTCAAGGCTAGGCAGATCTGCCAGACTGCCATGCCGGATGATTGGGAATGGGGCTTCCGGCCTCTCAGTTCCACTAACCCTCCGACCCAAGAAGTAAGAGATTACGCAACTCGGGTCGGTTTACCGGTAACTTTTATGGTGTGGTTAACCTTCTTTTCATTTGTTTCAGGCCAAGGACCGCTTCCCCCGCATCGACGCGGATCGGCGAGGCCCTTGCCAGAAGCATCCTCTGGACAAGGTAGACCCGGACCCCTACATCCATTGGCAAGATCTGAAGATGGGCCGGACGCCAGCCTCGCGCCTCGGTAAATCTCCACCTGAAGCATCCGGTTCCTCCGACGACCTGACCTTGCTTGAGGTAGCACTTCTTTTTGATCTCTCATACTCTTCTGTTATTGTTTCTCTGTAGATGTTCCCTCAGCCAACACCAACCCGCAGGTCCACGAGCACGTTCCTCCCCTGCGGGCCGAGGCAGGCCAAGAGTTTGTGGAGAAGCTCATGGCCCAAGGCCAGAAGAACAAAGCTCCGGCATCTGACGCCGGTTCGAGCCAGGCCCCTGCATCCAAACGCTTCCGGACGGAAGCCTTTGCGTGGAAGGTCGCACGCGTGAGGCGCTACAAGGGCAAACAGATGCCGACCTCTTCTGGGTAAGCCCCCGTTTCTCTGCTTGTTTTGTTTTTACCAAGTTCTTTTCCGGTTGCTTTTTTCTAACCCTTTCTTTTTTTGTCGTTCAGCCCTGCGCTCAAGCTCGGCCCAAGGCCTGAGGGCTTTGATGGATCCGCAAGGACCTCAACCCCTCCTCCTCATTCAAGCCCGGCACCATCTGGTGCCGGCAACGCTTCTGCCTCCCCTCTGGGAGGCACTTCAAGTGCGGGGCGCGCGGCCCCTACACCGCCTGATCACTGCGCGGAGGAGGACCTTGTCTCCCCTCCTGATAAAAAAGACACCGGCGCCAGCAACATCGGCGCCGAAGAAGAAGCTGCCGGGCGGGCGGAACCTCTGGTTCCTCCCGTCCAGAAAAGAAAGAAGAAGAAGACCAAGGAGTCTTCCCCCTCCAGAGCCGCGCCGGATACTTCCGCGCCGGCTTCCTCCAACCTGGGTCAGGATGCGCCTGACGCTCCTCCCTCTCCCAAGACTACGCCCGCGCCACCTCCAGAAGCTCCCCGCGCCGAACCAGCCGGGGCCACGCCAACGCCGCCGCCAACAACCTTGAAGACCGTCAAGGGGAAGGAGACGGCTCCCAGCACTTCCTCCGCCGGCCCGCAGCCCTTGGTGCTGCACGCCGCCCGCGCCGCTGTCGCTGCCGGCGAGAAGGCCACCGGCCTGCTTGGTCGGATTACAGAGTTCCAGCGCGAAGGCCGAGAGCTGGGGCACCTGCTGCCCTACGCCGAAAAGTGGAACGCCGCGGACGTGTCTGAGGCGACCCGCGGCCTGGGCAAGGACCGGCTACCGGCGCCTGACCCTGCTGGTCCTCGGTGCTCAGAGGAGCACTTTATGCGGCTGCGTCGGGCCGTCAAGGAGCTGGACAGCGCGTGGTTCAATGCCACGAACAGTATGATGGTAAGTCTCACCAAACCTTTTCCGTTTTTCGATTCATGCCGGTTTCTTTTCTTCCGGATCTTTTCTATTTTCCCTTCAACTTTTAAAATCTATGCCGGTTTCTCTTTTGCTAAATATTGTCTATCTTCCCAGTCCCCGAGTTTCGTGTTGAGAGCGTAGCTCTTAGCGCGAAACTTAGGTAAAAACGCGCGAAACCGGCATAGCCAGTCCCCGAGTTTCGGGTTAAGAACTTTGCTCTTAGCGCGAAACTTAGCTAACATCTTTTTCTTGAACAGACCACGGCTGACGCTCGGAAGATCCTCTTTGAGGAGCTTCTTTGGGAGCACCGGGATCTCGCTGAGGCACACAACAAGTGCCAAGGTAACCTTCTGTGCCTCTGGCATCTTCTTACCGGGAAGCTTTCTTTCTCTTAGTACTTATGATTCTCTGTTTAACAGCTATCCCGGAAGCTTCTATTGAGGCCCTCAGGACTCAGCTTGCCGCCGCCCAAGGTACTGCTTCCTCTTTCCCGGTTGACTTGCTCCCTCTTCATTTTATCGGTACAACTTTGCTGACATTTTCTTTCCGGGCCCCAGAGGAAAAGGACCAGCTCATCCGGCAGCATCAGGAGGATCTGAGCGCCCAGAAGGCCATCTCCAAGGAGCTTAAGGACCAGCTCATCCAGCTCGGGCTCGAGCACAGCAAGGCACTGAAGGCCGCCCAGGCCATCGCTAAAGCCAAGCTGGATGAGGCGCTGGAGGATGCCAGCAACTCCAATGTGGTGTTGCAGGCCGAGCTGGAGGAGGCCGCCAAGGCGCGGAAAGCAGCCGAGGACAAGGCCGCGCGGCTGGAGGCGGAGCAGAAGGAATATGACCTTCTGGTCACGCAGACTGACGCGCTTGCCTTCCGTAAGTTTCCCTTTTTTCTTTTCCGGTTTCTGCTTATACGCTTATCTTTTCCGGTAGCATGTGCTTAGCTTCTTTTCTTCGTCTTGTAGGGCTCTTCCCGGACTCCCAGGCGTATGCCGTGAAGAAGGTTGGAGAGCGCCGGGTTGCACAAGCATATGAGAACCTGGATGCGCCCTGGGACCCTTATGACAACTTGGTCGCGCTGAACGCGCGGGTTTCCCACATGCGCGCCGTGGACCGGAACCTCTCCGACATCCCGCAGGTGGCCACCCAGCTCTTCCGGACTCTCTGGCCTGGAGAAGAGGTGCCAGACACCTTCTCGCTCATCAGCGACCGCCTGAAGGGTGCCGGTCGAAGGATCCGGGAGTGGCAGTGCTCAGCTGCCCGTGCCGGAGCGGACTCAGCGCTTCGCGTTGCCTGCTCCTGGTATCCGGACCTGGACTTGGACGCCCTCATCGGCGTGCGCGAGCAAGCTCCCACTGACTTGGACCCGGTCCTCACCGCGAAGCGGCAGGATCGAGCATACCACATCGCGGAGTACGCCGAGATGCGCACCTTCATCCCCCCTCCTCCAGACGTCAAGGACTATCTGAGCGACGAGGAGGAAGGTGAAGACGATGAGGAGGCCGAAGCTAGTGACGCGCCTCTGGAAGGTCCTGATGCCGACGACGCCCCTCCTGAAGCCCCTGCTGCTTAAGTACTCCCTGTTACTTGTTTGCCTGTGATATGCTTGTCTGCCCTGTTTAACTTCGAAACAATGTCCGTTAAATTCTACCCGGGTATGTCGGGGTCTATGATGTAAGATAAAACTTATTCGCTCTTTTGGTTGTGCTACAACAGTTCATGCCGGTATGTTATACCGGTAGTTAATTAACTTATGTTTGCCTTAGCATATTTGCTTATTGTGTTACTTTTTCTTGCAGTGCAAAGATTCTGAAATTGTTTCCGCATTCAATTCGATGCACATTTGGCTCTTTTGCTTTGGCTCTGCCTGCCTTCTCTGGGTGTTCTTTGGCGTATGAGCATAAAGTTCTTTTACCAAACAAGCACTTTCTTGAACTTAGAAATAACTCGAAATTTTTGCAAAAAACCGGTTTAACCGGGGTTAGTTAAACTTTTCCGGATTGTTCGTTCCCACTGTCTCTTTTCGCAGTTCGCGTGCTTAATTGCTACCGGTTTATCTTCCTTGCCATGAAGCCGGGTTGCGGACAGCAGCAGAGTCGAAGACTCCGGTAGGTTTAGCACGCTACTAAACCGGAAAGAAAAAATGTTCACTAAGCAATCGGTGAACTGAAAAAATAAACATATTGCATGCAACTTTAGGGGTAGTCCCCGAGATTCATTCGAGGTTCCGTCATCTTTTATTCGTATCATATAAGGTACAAAAAAGGAACTTCTTACACCACAACTTCAAGAGTAGAATGGACGCAACAGGGCTACGTTCCATGGACGCTTGCTCTCCTCTCCGGACATGTCCGCCTTTCCTTTTTTCCATTCCTGTGCATCGATCAAGTAATAGGCATCATTGTGGAGAGCTTTGCTCACAATGAAGGGACCTTCCCATGGAGGTGAAAGCTTATGCCGGCCTTCAGTGCGCTGCACTAGGCGTAGCACCAGATCTCCTTCCCGGAATACTCTCGGGTTAACCTTCCGGCTATGATAGCGTCTGAGGTTTTGCTGGTAAATGACTGTTCTTGCCAATGCCAATTATCTTGCTTCTTCTAGCAAGTCCACATCGTTTTCTCTGGCCTCTTTTACCTCTTGCTCGGTATAGAGCTGCACTCTTGGTGAGTCATGGAGAATGTCGGTTGGTATGACCGCTTCTGCTCCGTAAACCATAATAAATGGAGTGTATCCGGTGGACCGGTTTGGAGTTGTTCTTATGCTCCACAACACTGATGGTAGCTCATCGAGCCAACACCCCTGTGACTTTTCCACCGCCTCGATGAGTCTGGGTTTGATACCGGAAAGCACCAAAGCATTCGTTCTTTCCACTTGGCCATTGCCTTGTGGGTGTGCCACTGAACACAAATCCAACCGGATGTTGTTATCCTCACAAAATATTTTGAACTCACCTTGAGCAAAGTTGGTTCCATTGTCAGTGATGATGCTATGCGGGTAGCCGTACCGCAAGATAACATCTTTTAAGAATTTCACCGCTGTGCGCCCATCACACTTTGCGATAGGTTTCACTTCTAGCCACTTGGTGAATTTGTCCACCATGACCAAGATGTGGGTCATATTCCCTCTTGCAGTTTTGAATGGGCCAACCATGTCAAGGCACCAGACAGCAAATGGCCAAGTTAGCGGTATGGTTTTTAAACCGGATGCTGGGGTATGATTTTGCTTGGCGTACCTCTGGCACCCGTTGCACTTTCTTACCAAATCCTCAGCATTTTCCAAAGCCGTGGGCCAATAGAACCCATGCCGGAACACCTTTGCTACCAGTGCCCTTGATGAAGCGTGGTGCCCACATTCTCCCTGGTGAATCTCCTCAAGCATTTCTTTTCCTTCTTCCGGTTCCACACACCTTTGAAGGACACCGGTAACACTTCTCTTGTACACCTCGCCATTGATGATGGTGTATGCTTTGGACCTCCTCTGGATCCTTCTGGATTCGTTTTCGTCATCCGGCAAGGTGCCGTTGATCAGGAATTCCTTAATAGGTTTAACCCATGATGGTGCCTCCCGAACCAGAAACACCGGTGCGTCTATCTCCATGTTATCCACCAGCATTGTTTCTTCCGGTATGGCCGCAACAGTCCCCGAGCTTACCGGTGCAGTCCCCGAGTTTGCCAGAGTAGTCCCCGGGTTCCCTTCATCGATATCCATGGGTACTATGTGCGATTCCGGTACAAAAATCGATTCCGACTCCGGGCTTGGTTTGATCGATGGTACCCTTAAGTGTGCCAAGGCTATTCCGGGAGGAATTTCTTGGCTAGATGAGCCCAACTTGGACAAAGCATCCGCGGCCTCATTTTCCGCTCGTGGCACATGGTGAAACTCACAGCCCTCAAAGAAGCCGGCAATCTTTTGCACGTGAAACCGGTACGAGGCCATGTTTGCATCTTTTGCGTCCCAATCTCCGGAACACTGTTGCACCACGAGATCTGAATCCCCATAGCAAATGATCCGGTGCACACCGATTTCTTTTGCAACTTTAAGCCCATGAATCAGAGCCTCGTACTCAGCGACATTGTTTGATGCCCTGAAATGTACTTGCAGAACATACCAGAGATGATCTCCCTTAGGTGAGGTAAGCACCACACCGGCACCTAGACCCTCTTTGAGTTTGGATCCGTCAAAGTGCATCTTCCAGTACTCTATTTTCTGATCCGGCGGCTTGTATTGCATCTCTGCCCAATCAACAAGGAAATCTGCCAAAGCTTGCGATTTTATGGCATCTCTCCTTTCGTACACCGGTACGTATGGTGATATCTGAATTGCCCACTTTGCAATCCTTCCGCTAGCATCTTTGTTGCACATGATATCGGAAATGGGTGCCTCGCTCACCACTTTCATGGGGTGCTCCTCAAAGTAATGCTTAAGCTTTGTGGCGGCCATGAACACGCCATAAGTCATTTTCTGGAAGTGAGGGTAGTTTTGTTTTGAGAGGGAGAGCACCTCGCTCAGGTAGTATACCGGCCTCTGGACGGTTTTTCCTTCCTCTTCTCTTTCAACCACAACCACTACACTCACAACCCGGTTTGTTGCTGCTATATATAATAGCATAGGCTCTCTTTCTAGAGGTGAAGCCAGTATGGGCGCTGTGGCCAGCATTGTTTTTAGCTCTTTAAACGCCGCGTCTGCCTGAGGGGTCCAGACGAACGTATCGGATTTCTTCATGAGAGCATAGAGTGGCAGCGCTTTTTCTCCCAACCTGCTTATGAACCGGCTTAGCGATGCCAAGCTACCGGTGAACTTTTGCACGTCCTTGAGATCGCGCGGTATAGTCATTCTTTCGATTGCCCGGATTTTTACCGGATTGACCTCAATGCCCCGGCTTGATACGAGAAAGCCAAGCAGCTTGCCGGCAGGGACACCGAAGGTGCGTTTTGCCGGATTGAGTTTCATCCGGAATCTTCTCAAGTTATCAAATGTTTGCGGTCATCGATTAAGGTTTCTTTTACTTTGGTTTTTACCACAACATCGTCCACATAGGCTTGCACGTTTTTTCCGATCTGATCAAACAAGCATTTTTGCATACAGCGCTGGTACGTTGCACCAGCGTTGCGCAAACCAAAAGGCATAGTGACATAGCAATAAGCCCCATGCGGGGTAATGAACGCAGTTTTTATTTGATCTTCCTTTTTCAAAGGGATTTGATGGAAACCGGAATAAGCATCCAAGAAAGACAACAGCTCACACCCTGCAGTGGAACCAATCACTTGATCGATCCGAGGTAAAGGGAAAGGGTCTTTCGGTCAAGCTTTGTTCAAGTTGGTGTAGTCGATGCACATGCGCCACACCTTTGGAGCTTTTGCTTCCAGATTCTCTTCTTTCTTCTTCTCGACCAGCACCGGATTGGCTAGCCACTCAGTGTGCAGTACTTCCACGATGAAACCGGCAACCAACAACTTTGTCACCTCTTCTCCAATGATCTTTCTCATGTCTTCAGCAAACCGGCGCAGCGGCTGCCTTACCGACTTTGCATCTTTCCGGACATTTAATGAGTGCTCAGCCAGCTCCCTCGGAACACCTACCAAGTCATCAGTAGACCAGGCAAAAATATTCCGATTCTCACGGAGGAAGCTGACGAGCGCGCTTTCCTATGCCTCATTCATGCCGGCACCGATACGAACGGTGCGCTCAGGGTAAGCCGGGTCCAGCACAATGTCCTTTGTCTCTTTTGTCGGCTTGAATGCCGGTGTACCCAAGTTTGCACTCATTGCCGCTAAACTCAGCTGTGAGGACTGAGCCAGCGCAACAGCAGTTTGCATCCACCTCTTTTCCTCAGCGATCACCAGCGACTCTGCCAGGTTTGATCCGGCGGAAGCAGTTTCCAGTGAGACTTTGTAATTTCCCACCACAGTTAAGGGTCCACGAGGTGCCGGCATCTTCATCTTGAGATAGGCCGTGTGAGTTGAGGCCATAAAAGCAGTCAACGCCGGTCTCCCCAGCAACGCATGATAAGGACTATCTAAGTCCACCACCTCGAACTCAAGGTTTTCAACCCGGCAGTTGTCACGTCCTCCAAACGATACATCTACCCGGACTTTCCCAACCGGTGCGCAGGACAGGCCCGGAACGATTCCATGGAAAGTTGTACGAGTTAGCTGAAGCATGTTTTCTGTTATGCCCAGCATGTTCATGGTGTGCTGGTACATGATGTTTATGCTGCTCCCATTGTCTATCAGCACCTTGCTGAACTTGACTCGAGCGTTTGGCCCTTGCATGATTGGGTCCAAGACAAGAGCATAGCCACCCGGGTTAGGCATGATCTTGGGGTGATCTTTGAACGACCAAGAGATCTCTTGATCTGACCACAACATGTATTTTGGCACTGCCGGCATCACTGCGTTCACTTCCATAGAACGGCGATGCAGGCTCTGTCTGTCGGTTGGCTCAGTTACGAACACAACGCAGCACATATCTGGGTCATGGTAAACATTCCGGCCCAAAGGTGCCGGTGGAGGCGGTTGGCCATTGCCCTCTCCCACCTGGTTAACTTGCTGGTACTGCTGCCGGTTTGGCTTAGGTTGTACCGGTAAGGCATTTGCCCCGGTAAGCGGTGGTGGTGGTGGTAGCTGCTGCTGCCGTAGCATATCTTGGGATGGTGGTTGCATGGTGGAGCACCCTTGCGCTTGCGCATCTTTCGCTGCTCCCTTTAGCATCAAGTACTTGGTCCAGGTACAATCCTTCGTCAGATGATTTGACGGGTGAGCCGGATTCGGTGTGTGCCACCGGCAAGGTTGGTCCATGGCAGCTTCCATGGTGTACTTCGCGGGTTCTTGCCAGTTCTTTTTCTGGCACCAGGGTTTCTTTTCGACCCACTGTTTCTTTGGACCCGCCCATGGCTGCGATCCGGTTCTTTGCCTCTGACTGCCGCTGGCCTCAGAGTTTTCTTGTACAGTAGCAACTTGCTGCGGACCGTACCTTCGATCCGGGAAATCTTCCCTTCTTTTGTTATTCCGGTTATCCCGGTGTTGCTCTTGGCGTTGCTGAGGCGGGTTTGATTGTTCCGGCTCAGGTTGCACTGCCGGTTGCATTGGGTCTCCCAACGCATAGTTATCCGCCACGCATATCATTTCCGCCAGCGTTGTCGGCATGTTCCGCTGCAGCTTTTGCCACAACGGCGAACCTCTTCTGCACCCACTGCTAAACCAAGCAATGGCTTGCGCCTCTATCACCCCTTCACAGGAGTTCCTTGTGGTGTTCCACCGGGCCAGGTAGTCCCGGTCTGTTTCATTCGGGCGTTGTATGCACAGGGCGAGCTGCTGCGGCCTGTTTGGCCTTCGGTAGGTGCTGCTGAAGTTACTCACAAAAGCTTCCTCAAAATCCAACCAACCGTTTATGCTTCCTGCCGGCAAGTTGTTCAGCCAGATTCTTGCCGGTCCCACCAAGAATGATGGTATGATTCTCACGGCCCAACGCCGGTTTCCTCCTCCTGCTACGGTTCCTCCACCACCAGCGACGTATACCGCGGTCACATAATCCGCGAGCCAGTCTTCCGGCTTCGTGGTGCCATCGTATGTTTTTGTGTCACGGGGCAACTGGAAGTTGCGAACCGGTGTCCCCTCTTTCATGATCCTTGGACCAAAACACTTTGGGCCCGGAGGACCTTCTGCCTCAATCATTTCCGACAAATATATTCTGTCCAGACGGTGCTTGCATCCCGTTCTGGCAGGTATCTTTCTCCCAAGCGTTCTCCCAATGGGTTCCAGTATGCTGCCGGTCTTGTGGAATCAGCCTCATCATAACAATCCGGTACCGCGGCCCTTGCCTGCCGGTACCTCGGGGGAAGCATTTCCTCCTCATCATATGCTGCCCTTGCAGCTTGATAATTTTGCCCGGTTTCGTGTCTACCGGCATGATTGTTTCCGGCATATCCTTCTTTGGCGTAGCCTCTGTTTGCCCCTTGGCTTTTTCTACCGGCATCGTGTTGCACAGCTTGTTGTTTTCCGGCAAGAACCGGATCGTACACAGTCATCTGCTGCGCATTCATCTCTTTTTCTCTTCTTCTGTCCGGATGGGGGGACGAGGCCTGCCCATGGGACTTGCTACCGGCATTCCTTGTTGAACGCGCGGATTTTGAAGCCACAGCCTTGTTCAGCTTATCAAGCTGCTCAGCGTTCTGCTGCTCGATAGTTTCAAGTAGCTCCCGGACACGCTCTTGTTGTTTTGCCAGAGCGTCCCCGGAAAGCGATTCACACAGCTGTACTGCAGCTTTAGCAGCTTTTATAGTTTTATCCGGGCTACTGTACTTAGGCTTCTCTACAATGCTCACAGATGCGGAGGTGCTTTTGCCGGCAAGAATTTCCTTACGCAGATCCTGATCTAGATTGCGAGCCTTAAGCCGGTTCTCCGGTATCCTAGCAGCATGAGCGCTAACAGAAGCAAAGCCATGGGCAGCGTTATACTCACGTATGGTTAGGTTCAGCTCGCGCTGCGCCCTGACGACGTCCTTGCCGCTCTCGAGCACCTTCTGGCGCTGCGCCTCCAGCTCCGCCTGAGCCGCTGCCGGGTCGATGTTCTGCGCGATGGGCGTGGCAAGGACGCTCATCGCCGCTTGGAGCGGTGTCTCCGGTAGCACGGACGATGCTCCCGCAGCGCCTGCGTCGCGCTCGAGCGGTGGCTTGGCCGCACGGGTTGAAGCCGCACGCCCAGCACCTTCTTCCACAGCTTCTTTGCCGGCGCCGACCACGCCTGCCATCATCACCTCCACGCTGCCGGGTGCGCGGCCAGCATGTAGCCACCTTGGCGGATCCGGCGCCACCAGCACCGGCGAGGGGCGCTGGCGCACAGGAACGGTGCCGAAGTAGACGCGGTGGCTGCCGAACTCGATGATGCGGCCGTTCTTGGGGAAGATGCCGCCGTTGGCGAAGCAGCTCGCGTTGTCGTTGATGAAGTCCATGTCGTAGAAGCGCTGCACCAGCGCGGACACCGTACGCTGGCCGGCGACGTCGAGGATGCCCGCCCGAATGTGAACTCCAGCAAGCGCCACTTCATGCCCCACGGTGGGCGCCAACTGTCGTCGTGGCGAACGAGCAGATGCCATGGGATGGCTTAAGTTGGGGCCGAGTGGACGCAAGAGGATTCGGGGGAGGGTTTGTGATTAGATGGGATAAACTTCCGGATGCTTTCCTCAAGAACTCAGCCAAAGGCAGTGATACAAGAAGAAACACACAAGGAAGAACTCTGCTCTAGATCACGATCTTCATTGATCTCAACATGGTACAGGTTTCTGGTTACAAGGTTCCTCTATTCCTCTATCATCTAACCTCTGTGTAATCGTCTGTGCAACCGTGCCCGTAAGGGCTATGCCCCCTCTCCTTACATAGGGGAGAGGGTGGCTTACAGGGCAAGAAACCCTAATGGCATCTTTGACTGGAAAACTACTTTACAAAGCTACTTTAATCATATATGACGCCGGGGTCTTCTTTAATCAGGAAGGCTGACGTCCTCCGGCTTCTTTCAGCGTCATCCCTCTCTTTGGCGCCAGGGCTTCGTTTAAAGCCACTTTGCTTAGCTCATCCTTGTCCTCTAGCTCTGAAGAGAATCTTTGACCAGTCTTGCCGACATGCTCTTCTTACCGGTAGCCCGATGTCTTATGCATCCGGTTCCGGTATACCCCTCTTGGGGATACCGGCCTGGCTTTACTTAACCAAACTATTATCTTTGTGCTCCGGTATAAACATTAAACCGGTATCTTGATGGCATGCCTTTGGCATACCGGGGATCATCCCCCCAACAATTATAAATATGATGTATGTACCTTGCGTTAGATTAGATTGATGCAAGGTAGAATATGTAATATCATGTTGACTTGTACCAGTATAGATTCCAGGGTGGGGAATAACTATAGACAATATTATAAAAATTATGACATATGAAGTGAAGTTTACATTGGTATAGTAAAGACAGTCTTAATACCAGGTGGCTCAAGTGCGGGGTATGTCTGAGCATATTCTTTATGGAGTCCGCAGCAACTCGTTTTTGTTGTTAGGTTTCACGTTGTTTGCGTAGGTACTCAGCTCTTTGTTCTTCAATCATTCGGCCATACCATCCCTGACCTCTCTGCTTTTTTTGGGTAGGTTGATCAACCTGCGAAGTATCTTCAACATTTATGGGCGCTGGAATTAAATTGGTGTCCTGGTCTATTTCTCATACGTTGCATATTAACAATCAGTTGAAATCAAGATGCCCCTGGCTGTAGGTGTAAGTAAATCATAATTTCACCTGTGGACGATGTGTTTGTTATATCTTGAAACGGAGCACGTTTTCTTGCTGGGTGAAAGGATAAATTATTTAATTTTTGTGTCATATGGTAAGAGTAGATGAAGAACCACGCATAGTCATGTACTGATTTACGTACCATATACATCATTTCTTGTGTATGTATAGGCACTTGAGACTTACCAGTTAGAGAGCCTTGACTCGAAGTTGTATTTTACGACAGGGCTGATGGCGAGTTTGCAGGCTCCCAAGGTGGCGGAGGGTCACCACGACGACCGTCTGGAGTACGCCGGCGCAATGTGGCGGAGGTTCACCGCGGCGAGGAGTCGTCACCTGTCGAGTATGCCGGCGCGCGGCGACGGCGAGACGCGGCAGTGAGTCAGGCAAGTAGTATAGTTCACGCCTGGTGATGATGGTGAGCAATTGGTGGATCTGAAAACTGCATATGGTAGGTGTAATCCCTCGAGCAATCAGTGGGACAATTGCCTATCATACGTGTACAATCTTGGAGCAATAATTACCGCAGTTAATGGGAAAAAATAATTGGGAAAATTACCTATTATACGCGGAGCTGCAAAATGGGAAGTTGGGCAATGTCATGCCCAATGTTATTGGAGAGTCCTGAATCGTTAGATGAAGATACAATAGAGGGTTGAGATTTAATGTTCCTGTCATGTTAGTGTTTTTATAAGTAGTGGAGATGGAGATGGGCAATTAATGAATTCTTTCAATGAAGTTTAACCGGTGCGTCGGTACTTGCTAGACGTTTTGTTAATATGTACTCGCCTTGGCTCGCATCGGGCTAGCAATTTTTGGCTCGTTTGGTTGCCTGGTCTCGCTCACGTTGTTGCAGGAACCGCTTCTCAAAGCATCCTCGGGCCATGTCCTGGAGGAACGTCCGGTTCGGCCGTTTCTAGCGAGCCACCATCGTCTCCGTACAAATCGACAATGCTGCGTTCCCGCAGAGCCACCGTGGGAGATGGCGCGAGCTGGCGCGGAACAACGAAAACTCAGCGGGTGAATTCGGTCACCACGCTCCAAATTTCACCAGCGTATATAGGGTGGCTCTCTCACCGCCAAATACAAATCCCCTATTTACCCCCATTTCGAGCTCATCCACCCTTCCTGATCTAGTGACATGGCCGTCTCTTCCTCAGTTGCACGGTTGCCAAGGCTGGCGGCGGCGACGTTGGCTGTGGTGGCGGCTACTGGTCGCGGATTGTCATCTTCTTGCTCTACGTCGATCATTCCGGTTGTTGTAAACTTCTGCAAACCCTAGCCTTAGATCTTGATCTTTTTGGTACATAGGGGGGTCTGAAATAATCCATTGTAACCCATTCCTTCGTCGTCGGTCGAGGTTGGATCTGACTCTACCACGGGGACGGTTGTCGAGGTTGCATCTGACTCTTCCGCGGGGACGGTTGTCGCTGTTGCATCGGACTCTTCTACGGGGACGGTTGTGCTGCCTGCATCTTCGCTAGGGTCCCCTGCTTCCTCGACCTCGGTGTTGCGTGTGGCTCCTCTCATTGTAAGGCCGCTCTTCCTTTTCTCGTAGTTCTTTGAGGTGGTAGTGCTTAAGGATGTGGATGTGGTAGTGATAGTTCATTGATGTGGCAGTGTGTAAGGATGTGGATGTGGTAGTGGTAGTTCATTGATGTGCTAACTCTTAGGTACATTCTTCTGGTGTTTGTCATGTAGGCGATCATACCAGTGGGTTCCCTGATCTTTCTACTCCAACTGTCAATGCTCATCATTGTCAGTTTTCAAGCAAATCTGCCATGGTTTGGAAACCTGAGATTTTAGAGTTTGTGCTAAATCGGTTGGTTCAGCTCGTCCATAGAGACATTTGTTTTAACCTGGAATTCAAAGAGGAGCAGATGAAGAATGTAGCTGCTGATGTTCGTGCATTCACTGACATACATGTGAGCACTCTTCAAATCTACAACTACATCACAAGGCGGAGAACCAAGTGAAGCGTTATAATCAAGATGAAATCCGATTGCACTCTACATTGGAGCGAAGATGGTTGCTGCTTCTATGCTGCCGATGAAGAACGGCGCACGAGTACATTGAGGTAGTAAGCTTCATTGAGTTCCTTCATAGATTTGAAAATATGTCATTGTCATCCGCACTAACAATTGTTCCTTTTGGATTGCATCGCTATCCGAGGCATCGTCAGTACGTCGGGACCCCGATCACGAACTATGCTTAGATAAAGACGATTTTCACGCCCCGGTTTGTCTGCAAGGCGCAGCTGTTCTAACCTAACTTACTGGTCAGGGCAATCGACTACATTGTAGACAACAAAGAAGAGTATGCCAAGTACCGTCAGTTGCAACCATCGGAGAGGAGGACCTTTCCTGCCTAGTGCTTATGCTTCCTTCGTCATGATCTGCTGATTTTGGGAGGTGCTCTCGTATCCCCCATTAGCTAGGACTTGTTTGAACCCGATCCCTGATCTGTAATGATGAACTTTTTCGAGTATACTAACCCTTGTGTGATGAACCTGTGATACATCACGAAGAATAATTGCTTTGCTCATGATGCATCGCCCGATAGGGTAACTACTTGCTATTCTTAGCAGTACTGGGTAATCTCACAACTCTAAGGAAAGGAGTTACCACAGTGCGCTCATGTCTGCAACCAAACAAGGTGTGCGTTGCACAACCAAGGTAGAAATACGCCTGTGCATGCATCTAAACAATGGGGTTGGCTTCCCTCTTCGGTGCACAAAATCACACAAACAACTAAACAACACGTCTTTTAAATTACTAGCAAATTTGCCCGTGCGTTGCAACGGATTCTTCATGATCTCGCCGACTTTTTTAGTTTCTTATTTTTAGCTTAAAATGCCTCGTTCCTAGTCTGCTTATGTTTTCTATGAACTGAAAATAAATTTGCTTAAAATCTTGAAAATATAATACTTCTCTAATCTTAAATAATTTCTCTATTTAAAATACCATGCTATAGCCTATAGCCGCGGCGATTTTTAAAGCTATAAAAAGCTATATTGGGCTAAGGCCATATAGCTAATTTGCTAAATACCATGAAAAATATCAATATTTCAGCAGCATATAGTATATACATAAAAAATTCACATATGCATAGTATACTAACTAAAATATAATTCACAGATAGTTCTGTACAAAACATAGTTCACATATAGTTAAGAACATAGTTATGTCCAAATATTACAACGGCATTAAGTAGCAGCAGTTCATTACATAGTTGCATGATAGTTTTGTCCAAAATATAGTTCACAGTTAGTTAAGTTAGCCACGTGCGGATTTTCCTAGAGAATTAGGCCGCTCTGAATTTTTTTTGTCAAATTTGTTTGAGCCAATTCAACGGGAAGATAGTCCCTATTAGAAATCGGCTAAGCTAGAATATAACGGGAAGTTCTAGCCGTAGCCGTAGGCCTCGCGAAAGGCTATAATCGGCTAAGCTAGAATATAGCAGGCTATTTCAAACAAAAAATACTTGTCGTAGATTTAGGTACAAAATATAACAACCGTCTATTGTACGACATCTCTTTCGGTTGTCCTTTGAACACCTCCATAGCTCGTTGACAACAACATCACGAAGGATAGGATAGTATCTCACGGAGGCACCTCATGTTGTAGAACGCCAAGAATCACGATGCAGGCCTTACATATTTGATATGGCCAGTGGCTTGAGAGTGAGCAGCTGACCTGCAGCTTGTTTGACGCCCACGAGAGATACAATTTAGAAATATTGTACTTCTAGATCATATAACCAGACCACCAGATCGATTGAATTCTTTGTAACTCCTGCTGAAATAGTTGAGGCCACTGCTCTGCCACTGTTCATCGGGGACACTACCCACCCATGGCAGTAGCATGCTATGGAACGGCACCCAGCGCATCGCGTCAACCATCCTAGGCTCCTTGTGGTAGCACCGGCGAGCAGGTGGGCTAGTCGCCGATGTTTGTTCCCCGGGGAAGCATGTTTCGAGGCGTTTCTTTCAGGCCAGTAGAACGTTTCGAGGCGCATGCTGTTCTCTAGGAAGATGTCGACGGTGTCCGTGGCTAGCGGTATCAGCAAGGGCGCGACGAGCCTCCCGGCGATTCAGATGATGGCTAGTTCGCCTGGCAAGGGCGCGGCCTCCACGCGGTTGAGGTGATGGAGAGCTCGCTCGGTAGGGGTGCTACCTCCACGCGGTCTAGGTTCCGGCGACGGCGAGCTCGCCGGCAGTGGGGTGCCGCCTCCAAGCTCACTGGTAGGGGGCGATGCGAGGCACGCTTTTGGGTGTCTCCTGGCTCTGCAGTCTGCACCTTGCCGGTCAGGCGGTGGCTGGCTGATGGGTGAGCGGTAGAGTTGTGAGTGCGTTAAGGAAGAAGACGGTGTCGATCATAGGGCTTTTGATAACTCTGTTTCGCACGACATTGATGACTGGAAGCCTAGCGATTGGATTTTCTCCCTCCGGCTATATGGCCATTGCTCCGAACTCGATTGGCTCCGGTTGGTGTCCTGACGTACAGGGTCGAGGAGTGGCTACCGTTCTGATCTGATCTCAATTGTTGAAGGACCGTTCAGACCGATCTTAGCCATGGCAGTTCACAGGTGTTTATGTTGCAGGAGATCGCCGGCATCGGCGTCGCCGACACCCAGGCCCCAGCACGCCTCCGGCCACTGAGGACGTGTTGGCCGCGTGCAGTACATCGACCTGCCGCACACGCGATCTCTCCTCTTCCGTCCGCGACGGCCCGTGGTGGCGGTGGTGCATTGCATTATGGATCGATTTGCTTCTGTCTTTCGTCGATCGATTCGCTTCTGTCTTTCGTTGATCGATTCGCTTCCGTGCTTCGTTAGGCCACACAAAGAAAGAGGTTTTTATTGACCTGACAGGTGAGATGATAAAATAAACCAACCGGTACCATGGCAATGTGAAGTATTAAGTGATTTGGTGGGAGGGTAAATCGGTCCGGAAAAGTGTTGAACCAAGGGTATAGATATAGATTCCTGACGCAATTTTGACTCCTCCTTCCGCGGGAGAGGGAACACAAAACGCGAGGGAGCCACCCAACAGCTCGCATTTCTCCTCGCTCGCTTTGCGACTCGCGCCGTCTCCCCTCCCCAGCTCCCGGTCGATCCCCTATGCGCCGCCATCGTCGTAGGCCGATTCCGACCGGCTCCGGCGAGGCCTCGCGCCCCCGACCTCCATCCCCTCCCCCTCCTCTTCCTCCTCCATCTGTCACATGGCGTGGAGACTCCGATCTGTAGCCCCCACCCCCCGATGAACCTTAGACAAGCAGAATCCAGTCTCGCCGGCGCCGCCCCATGGCGACGTCCCCGAGCTTTTGCCGCCGGCCATCTCTATGGCATGCTTCTGCCAGTCACCTCCCCAACCATCTGCTGCCCGGTGAGCTCCATCTTCCCCTCCTGCATCTGTTTTTGCAAAACAAATCTCCTTTGTTGCATACAGATAGAGGATATGGATCCTCCATTTTCTTTTGACTCTGTTTAGTTGTGCATAGCCGGAAATTTATCTGTGCATTTTTGTGTGTGCAATCCTAGTAGCACGGGCACGCTGCATTTTCTTATCATGGTTAGAGGTGTTCAGTTGTTTAATTTTTTTTTGTGTGTACTTGGAAGTTGGAAATAGGTTCAGATTTTTATCCATATTTGTATGTTATCCGGTTATTATGGATACACACATGATGCTGAATCTGATTGTTGCCCCATGTGCAGTGCTAGAATCTGACCATCAACTTGTTTAGCTACTTGTCACGTGATATGGCCCATGTGTGCTTTGAACTGTTAAAATCGCGTGTCACCAAAATCATAGCTCCGTTTGATTGACGTCCTCTCTTGTGCCTATCCATTGCAGGCACCAAAAGTGGAAATAACTACAGGGATGATTTGTTGCGGAGGTCAGAGCGGCCGGAGCTTGTCAACAGGTGGCGGCCACAATGGAGTTCTTGCGGCCACAATGCCCTTCTGCTCATGTATCCCTGCCGCCCGTACCAAGAGCCGAGAGGCGCCCCTGCCCCAATTTAGCTGACGACAAGGTTGTTGATCCGGTGCAAGATTGCTACATGAGTTCAATGAAAACCTGGGTTCTTTCTTTTATGCTGGGATGTGAAAAGCATCTATATTCTTAGAGGTTTAACAACACATGTAACATTGCGAAAAGAATCAGTAGCCTATTTAGTTTCTCTATTTCTTACCATATTAGTACTCCTGTAAATTAGCCACGATGGATCTAGATTCTAGAGTACTAATATTTGCTGTGTTCTTGCACGTATTGAGGAACTTCCCTTTGGCCTACAGGGCAGTAAGGGCTACATGGCATTTAGAGTTAATTTCTAAATTCAGTATACTTCTTACATGATTGCATTCTTCCTAGATTTGGTTGTTCCATCTCAACCCTGGTTTTTCTCGGAGTAGCTGTTAAGTTCTACTACTTTCTTCTAGAAAGTTTACTATGTAAGTTAAACGTTTTCATTGCTTTTCATGAATAGGCTTGAGCTTTGGCATCCATGGCGTCGATGGCGTGGCAGCTGGTGATGGCAATGTGGCATGGTGACTGGCTGGACCGCATGGAGCTGATGCCGGTCTCCTCAGAGCTTACAGGAGAAAAGGCAAGGTGCTTTGCCAGCAGGGTGTGGCCCTACGTGGGGCCTCCTTCGGGTTTTTGTTCAGATTGTCATTCACAACAAAAAGAAGGTATGGCTTTGTTCTAAACTTTTGGTCCTATGTAGCTGGACTCAAGTCTCAACTCCTCAATGGAAATTATTGTTGCTGCCGAGTCTTGGGTTAATTCAGGCCATCGGTTGATTCGAATGACTCATTGTGTTCGATCACCCGTATTAGCGAGCATCGAATTTCTAAAGTTTCGAGTCATTTGTGTTGCTCTTCTTATGGATGTTCATTCTACTTGAGAAGGGTTTGTATTTAAACGCAGGCAATATTTTGAATATTCAAAGCATGAATCTGTTGTTCAGAAATTAGCCAACCGGGTCCCTGACCCTGTGTCCTAAAGTGCAGCATTTATAAATTGCTGTAGCTGCATGGCACTCTGGAGGCGAGATGAACACCAGCCGCTTCGTCCCCGATTCGATGGCTCGGCCGACTGCGATCTTTTCTCGAGCAGGTAATCAGTCGCAGAAGCTCCTTCACGATGTTGATGTCCTCTCGGCTGCCCCCTTCACGACGGCGGCGATGCCAGGATCTCTTTCACCATTTGTTCTTCATAGTTATGTCCTGGATGGATTTGGATTGGGTTCTACCTATTTTCTCTCCAATTTGCTCTTCATGGATATGTCCTTATACTGGTTTCTAAAACTGTTAAAGCAACAAGCTGATAAGATTATTTAGAGTGCACATTTGACTAATAACTGCATAACCGTGCAGCAAGAATGGTCACACATATTCAAACGTTTTATTTATAGCATTCTGTTTGTGTGATTTTGGTAGAGATGATTACAGACTTCATATTAATTACTTTTTTTAATATATAGATGATATTTATCCTTGTTAAACTTGTACATTAATATATTTGTGACAATGTTTGATACGTAACCAATATAAAAGCAATTATGTGTGTTACATGTTTTGTCCTCTACATTTGAAACTCAGACAACCTTTATTAGATCATAGAATTATTAAGACATATCATAGTTATTCAGCATAATGGGCACAAATGGGTATGGTTATTGTAACTTGGATATCTAAGGTTACTGGATTGAAAAAAAAAAGAATGCACTTGACATTTAACTAAGATGATCTCAACAGAGGTTAGATAAGTGGTTTTATGGAAGTAGATGGACCAAGTGCATCAAGGTCGTGACCAGAAATGAATTTATTCTTTTTTTAACTCGATTGAATGTTGACATTAAATAGATTGTAGTACTAATGATCCATCTTCCCAAATACAAAGTTCTGTATATGTATATTGTTGGGTGTGCATTATTACATGGTTTGATAAATGCCAGAATCATTTACCAATATACTATTTTTGAAATACATTTATGTGTTGTCGTTTCATGGAGCAAGTGACATTTAGCTGTGTAAGAACTTCTTTTAGGTAATGCACATTATGTTGGGAGGATCTGAATTCTGTGAAATTCACAGAATAAAATTATAATTTTTTTATTGGTTATTACTTGTTAGGGTTTTTAATTTTTTTGTTTAAGTTTTCTTTTGTCAGTCATGTATACCTTCATATTATCAGTACATTTTTATGTTGTCGAGAATTTTCATGACATGAACTTTTTCCTGATGTATTGTAGAGAATTCCACCAGCATTCTGTCAGTACCTTCAGAATCATCCAACTGGATTGATGTCCCTGAAAGGTCAAAGTGGTAACACATGGCCTGCAAAGCTTTCTTTAGACATTGAAGGGTTATTCTTTGGACATGGGTGGAAGGAATTTGTTATGGATCATTTCATAGAGTCAGCACACACTTTAACCTTCTCTTATGATGGACACTCACAATTCTCAGTGGTGGTATTTGATGGACTCTGTATTGAGAAGTCATCAGCTTTTCATGCTAAGCCTTCAAACGATCTGGTTTGTATATATCGGCTGCTTTAGTTGATTACAAATCAGCAAGTCTTAACAGTACTGAAGGTAAAACCCTCGTTAATTTTAAAAAAACTGTTATTATGCTGGACTTCATAATTAAGTTATTATAAAAATGACACATGTAGTTATTGGTGACAGGTGATTGGCGCAATTTTTTAAAACTGTTAGAGAAACAAGATGATAAGATTATTTAGAGTGCACATTTGATTAATAACTACCCGTGCAGCAAGCATGGTCACACATATTCAAACATTTGATATATAGTTATATTAAGTAATAGTTGCATAAATTATTTGCCCCTTTTGTCTCATGTGTAGTACAGTACAGTCTTATATTGTTGTTATCACCAGAATTTGACCGGATCAGAGGTGGGCCGTAATTAAGATGGACTTGAAGAATATACACGGAAGATATACATGAATCGGCCTTGTACACGAAGTTTGGGCTAGTTTGCCCGTGTATCTGTAAATATAGTAGGATACGTGTCGGTTAGTTAGAATTTGGCTCGTACACGGTTGGGATTATTCCCACGTTAGAAAGTCTACGGACTATAAATATGTATCTAGGGTTATTGAGAAAACAACAATCACGTTCATCACAAACCAATCTAGGCGCATCGCCAACCCCTTGTTTCGAGGGTTTCTTCCGGGTAAGCATCATGCTGCCTAGATCGCATCTTGCGATCTAGGCAGTATACGTTTATTCGTTGTTCATGCGTTGCTCGTGCTGAAGCCTTGTTGATGGCGAGCAACGTAGTTATCATAGATGTGTTAGGGTTAGCATTGTTTTACCACGATGCATGCTTTGCTCCATGCTATCCCTAGACGTCTAGCCGCCTTTACACCTATCTTAGGTGTAAGGGCGGCACCTTGCTTGATCCGTGTTTAGTAGATTCGATCTGTTATGATTGCTCCTTGTTCTTCAAGGATTAGTTTGATATCTGCATAGTTAGGCCTTGCAAACGGGTTGAAGGATCCAGTAGCATGTAGGGTGTAGTTTGCTAGCCCTAGATAAGATGTTCCGGGGATCAACTCTATGTTGGTTTTTAGGCCTTATCTAGGGCTGGTTCATTATCATCTTACGTGGCTGCCAGGCTCAATCACGTGTAGGACGTTCCGATTATGCGGTGAAAACCCTAAATCGTCGTAGGTTGTTTTAGCTATATATTGATCAAGCAGGACCACCATGTGATCGTAGACCTCATACGAACCATGGGTGGATCGGCTCCTTGAGCCGATTCACAGGACAACCTGAGAGCCGATCGAGGCTCGTATTTAATGTTTACGTGTATGCCATGCAGGAAACTAAGCGAAGCAAATCCATCACCTTCACGACCAGGTATAGGTCGGGTGGCACGCCTGCACCGGCATCGGGACGTGCGTACCAGAGCTTTGCGGGCCGTCGCTCGGAGGGACCAGGGCCAGCCGCGATTACGGGAGCCTCCCGGCTCTTCGTGTTGCCGGCCGCAGCTCGCCGGTGGGTTTCGGACGCCAACACATTTCGGCACGCCGGTGGGACAGTCTTCGACATCAATCGCATCGCCATCTACATACGAGATGGCGGAAGGTACTCCAGTCACGTACGAGGATCTGACTGAGGAGCTCAAGAAGAAGTATGACGAGGTCAAAGCTATCCTCGAAGCCGACCTCATCGGCTCTTTCCAGAGGACCCGCTCACACGGCATCAGGTGGAAAGGGTTCTCGCCTGAAGGCGCGCTCGATGGAGTGGACCTGTCTACCCCTTCAGAAGAACGCACTAGGTCTCTGCGTCAGGAGATTAATTTCATGGTAGCACATTCGCTACACCGCCATTCTGAGAGCCTGGTGAACACTTTGGAGCGTGTCGCCCTTCGGGTGATCCAGGAAATCATGAGGCATCAGTACTCTCCGTCAGGACCTGCTCTAGGGACTCACCAAGGAGAGATACCACTCCAGTCCCGACCACCGCTGCCGTTCGCGTTGGCAGCACCAGAAGTGCCGAGTTCACCGGCATTCGTCGTCTACAAGATCGGTGGTGACCCTAGTGATTACCAGTTCTTGTATGAGGCGCCTAAGGAGATCCCTCACGGGTACACGTGCACATACGTGCCGATCGCAGAATCGGGCACTCACGAACCAGATCGCAGTCAAAGAGGGACTGGAACAAGCGAGGGAGGAGCTTGGATCAGATCTTGAGAAGCGACGTGGCTAGCTAAGTATGCCACTCCGACGAACCTCCGAGCTCAACTCCTGCAATGGCTCGGATCGTGAGAAGCGACGTGGCTAGCTAAGTATGCCACTCCAACAAACCTCCAAAGCTCAACTCCTGCGGCTAGCTCGAGCTTGAGAAGCAAGCGTGATCGGCTAAGTACGCCACTCCGGCGAATCTTCGAGCTCGACTCCTGCCGGCCCGGCACCGCGGATCGGATCGGTACAATCTTGAGAGACCAGTTCGGCATGGTGCCGAAAAGGAGGGCAATCGGCTATTCCAAGCCGTACCCCAACGAGTACGATTTGATCCCACTACCACCCAAATATCGGCTCTGAATTCTCCAAGTTTAGTGGGTCGGATGGCTCAGTTCAATCGAGTATGTGAGCCGATATTTGGCGTAGCCGGGCACGATCTCGGCATCGGATGAACTACGTGTGAGGTTCTTCGCACAGTCCCTCACAGGATCGGCTTTCGGGTGGTACACCTCGCCGCCACAGATTCAATCCGGACTTGGAAGCAGATGGAAGAGCGGTTCCACATGCGGTATCACTCGAGAGGCTTCCGAGGCTGGCATTGCCGATCTAGCACAAGTACGGCGAAGCGCGGAGAAACGATGTCGAATACATCCGGCGCCAGGGGCCATCAGGAACCGATGCTATTCGGCTCGTTTGACTGAAAAAGAAGCAGTCGAGTTGGCGGTGGTGGGTCTCGCATCGCCGATCAAGGATATGGCTTCTCAAGCAGATTACCCTTCACTGGCGCATATGGTTCAGAAACTATCATTATATGAACAACGCCACCCAGAGTTGTACCAGGACAAGTTCAAGCGTGCGGTAGTCCTGGTTGAGGCAGATGAAGATGAAGGCTCTGCGGGAGATCAAGAGGTAGCAGTGGCTGAATGTACTCGGGGGGCAAGCCCCGTGTCCTGCAAGTGGGTTAAGCCACAAGGTCCTCCAAGAGGGTATGACTTCGACGTGACCAAAGCTGAGCAAATTTTCGACCTCTTGCTCAAGGAGAAGCAGCTAAAGTTACCCGAAGGCCTCAAAATCCCCACGGCACAGGAGTTGAACGGAAAGCCATACTGCAAATGGCATAACACGTTCACCCATACCACCAACGACTGCAGGGTGTGGCGTCAGCAGATCCAAATGGCGATAGAGCAAGGGCGTCTAATCTTTAGCCAGTACGCCATGAAAGTCGACACGCACCCCTTCCCCGCTGTTAACATGGTGGAGTGCACTTACCCTGGGAGGTGCCAGCCAGGTTTCTCATTCAGCATTAACATGGTAGGGCCTGGGCACCACTCTTGTAAGGACAGAGACGAGGGCAGCCGCTCTCGTAGCAAGGACAAGGAGGAAGCCGTTCCGCGCGATCGGCTCCGACACGATGGCAAGCGCTACATCATAGAGGGAGAAGTGAAGAATGTGCGATATCAACGACCTCTCTCTGATCATCTCCTCAACAAATATGTGAGTCAGTACGACCAACGCCGACGATACGACGACGGTGACGAAAGAGATCGTCTGGCTAGCAGGGACGCCAGGAGACATCGTCGGCATGATCATGACGAGGAGAGATATGAGCGCCATGCCAAGGGAAAATCAAGAGAGCAGGACGATATGGACAAGCACTGGGATTGTCCCTTCTTCAAGCACTGCTGGGATTCAGGAATGAGCCGATTGCCCACAATCGGCAACTGCCCAGAATGTAGACAGAAGAAGAGGGGCACAGGAGATGTGTCAGTGTTCAAGCGTCTAGGACCTCTCCCATCTCGGAACAGGCAAGCTGAGTCCTCTCGGGTAGAAGATCTCGAGGAGTTAGAAGATGACGATGAAGAAGAAGAAGATAAGTACCACCGGCCAAGGTGGCGCCCTGATGGACTCAGCCGTTCCCAAAAGCGCAGGGTTCAGCGACTACGTGGTTTGGAGGAAGCCGAAAGGTTATACCTGCACACGTTAAGGAAGGCGCGGCCCGATCTGGCCGCGAAAATTCAGCGAACTCTGGACGAAGAGGGTCGACCACAAAGGAAAGAGTGGCGCCCCAAGCAAAAGAGAGCCGATGACGAGACATCGGCTGGTACAAACATGGTGTTCATCCTGCCAGCAGAGTTTTGTGCTCCTGGAACAGAAGAGGCATCTGTGGCACAACTTGACTGCGGCCCACGGCCGGTTATTTTTGAGAAGCCACGAGAAAGAAGCTACAGACACCTGAAGGCCCTGTACTTACGAGGTTACATCAATGGGCAGCCTGTCAACAAGATACTGGTGGACACCGGAGCGGCAGTCAACATCATGCCATACTCCATGCTACGTCGTTTGGGACGCTCTAGCTCGGATCTGATCAAGACCAACGTCACACTGAGCGATTTCAACGGCCAAGCATCAGAAGCACAAGGTGTTCTGAACGTGGATCTGACCGTGGGGAGGAAAACCATCCCTACGACGTTCTTCATTGTCGATAGCAAGAGCACCTACGCTGTCCTGCTAGGGAGAGATTGGATCCACGCCAACTGTTGCATTCCATCCACGATGGGATGGAGATGAAGTAGAAATCGTCCACGCAGATGACTCAGCTGAGATCTCAACGGCTGGCATGAATGTTTGGGAGACGGCAGGCCAAGAGCCACTCTCCGGCATCACTTTGGACGACTGTGAGCGCATCGACGTGACAAAAAACGGGGTGAGGCTGGTCTTATCCACCGGCCTGACCGTGTAACAAGAGCAAAAGCTATGGACGCACGTGGCAAGGCCGATCGGCCCCAAAAAATAGAAAGTGATAATCTTGTCTCAAGCATGTCACGTAGTCATAGTAAAGCAAGACCAAGATGTAAACCTTCATTGAGCAATGCAATCAAAATGGGGGCCGATTCCAGCAATCGGCCCATATTATTATCCTCGCCATACGTTTTGCCTGTGTTCAGCGTCAATCTAACAGGAGACGGAAAGCTATGGGTTTACATCGGCTTATGGGCTCTAAGAAATCGACATTGGTCATGACTGCAGAGCCGATATCTGCAGTAACCTGATAGATTCGACTCGGGGGGCACCTAATCAGAGGAACATGTGCGATACATGGGCAGTGAAATGTGAGGGGCCGATAGAAAAATCGGCCAGTAAAAAATTTTTTTTTTTGCAAGTCATAGCCGATGCGCAGACATCGACTTGAGGAATATGGATACCAGTACAGCCGATGCACGGACATCGACTTTAGAACAATAAAAAGCCGATGCAGAGCCATCGACTCTAGACAGAACAAGCTCAATTGAGCAGGTTAACAGATCAGTTTCAAGCCAGAGTCCATGGCATTTGAGATGATTCTCTCATTGGATTTGCTGAGGAGTCGAATCTGCGCGTTTGAGATTGGAGGATGGCGTAGACACGGATAAGATCTGTTTGACTGCATGAATAGGCAACCGATTTGGCCTTAAAATGCGTGTTATGGTAGGAGCCGATGCTCTGCCATCGGCTCTTTGAGCGTTGACTTCGTTTGACAATCGGCAAATTGGACAAGAAGACAAAATTAATAGAGGAATATTTTCTTCATTAATAAAGGATTTCTTACAAAGAAAGAGCCGATTGCTCGAGGAGAGAAGAACAAAAGAAAGGCCTATTGGCCAATCTGCTACTACTACTAGACCTATACTAGTAGACGCTACCCTACGGGCCGTTGCTGCCCTCGTCGTCGGAGCTCTCGTCGGCGCTGCTGCCGGTGGGCTCCTCGTCGCTGCTCCCATAGCCCTCTATGGAAGCTTCTTCCTCCTCGTCGTCGTCGTCGTCGTCGTCGTCATCATCCGATCCGGCGCGGAAGCGCTTCGCCGGCGGATAGTCCTCGAGGGAGTCGTCGTCGTCGTCTTCTTCCTCCTCCTCGGAGGAGGTGTAGCCGTCCCAAGAGAACGAGTCGTCCTCGCTCGTCGCTTCCAGTTCCCCATCGGCAAGGAACTGGAGGTCGTCGTCGCCGCTGGTCAAGGACTTGTCGTCCTCGGACCAGACGTAGGGCTCGTGGTCCTCGTTGTCCCACTCCGTTGCGGCGAGGATGTCGTGCGCCGCCAGCGAGCCCCACTCCGGCGTCGGCTCACGAGATGAAGAAGAATTGGAGGAGAGATCTGACGAGGTGGAGGAGGACGAAGAGGAGAAGGACCGGGAAGAAAGATCCGACGAGGCGGAGGAGGAAGAAGAGGAAGACATTGCTACAGGAGATGGGGAATTTTTGCGTGCCGATGGCTAGAACAGAGCAAGGGGATGAAGAGGCGAACTGTTCGGCGCGGTTAAATAAAAGGGGGTATAGTGGATTTAATGCCACAGCATTTTCCGAGGAAGTGGTGCCAAGAAAAAAAAAACAACGGTCAAATCACGCGGAGAAGTTGAGAAGGCAAGGCATCATGATGAAGGATACTGCGACGGTTTTGCCCTGCCACGACATGACCCAACAAAGAAAAGGCAGAGTGGTTTTGGAATTATCATTTCCAAAACTAGGGGGGCATGTGTTATCACCAGAATTTGACCGGATCAGAGGTGGGCCGTAATTAAGATGGACTTGAAGAATATACACGGAAGATATACATGAATCGGCCTTGTACACGAAGTTTGGGCTAGTTTGCCCGTGTATCTGTAAATATAGTAGGATACGTGTCGGTTAGTTAGAATTTGGCTCGTACACGGTTGGGATCATTCCCACGTTAGAAAGTCTACGGACTATAAATATGTATCTAGGGTTATTGAGAAAACAACAATCACGTTCATCACAAACCAATCTAGGCGCATCGCCAACCCCTTGTTTCGAGGGTTTCTTCCGGGTAAGCATCATGCTGCCTAGATCGCATCTAGGCAGTATACGTTTATTCGTTGTTCCTGCGTTGCTCGTGCTGAAGCCTTGTTGATGGCGAGCAACGTAGTTATCATAGATGTGTTAGGGTTAGCATTGTTTTACCACGATGCATGCTTTGCTCCATGCTATCCCTAGACGTCTAGCCGCCTTTACACCTATCTTAGGTGTAAGGGCGGCACCTTGCTTGATCCGTGTTTAGTAGATTCGATCTGTTATGATTGCTCCTTGTTCTTCAAGGATTAGTTTGATATCTGCATAGTTAGGCCTTGCAAACGGGTTGAAGGATCCAGTAGCACGTAGGGTGTAGTTTGCTAGCCCTAGATAAGATGTTCCGGGGATCAACTCTATGTTGGTTTTTAGGCCTTATCTAGGGCTGGTTCATTATCATCTTACGTGGCTGCCAGGCTCAATCACGTGTAGGATGTTCCGATTATGCGGTGAAAACCCTAAATCGTCGTAGGTTGTTTTAGCTATATATTGATCAAGCAGGACCACCATGTGATCGTAGACCTCATACGAACCATGGGTGGATCGGCTCCTTGAGCCGATTCACAGGACAACCTGAGAGCCGATCGAGGCTCGTATTTAATGTTTACGTGTATGCCATGCAGGAAACTAAGCGAAGCAAATCCATCACCTTCCTGACCAGGTATAGGTCAGGTGGCACGCCCTGCACCAAAGATCGGGACGTGCGTACCAGGAGCTTTGCGGGCCGTCGCTCGGAGGGACCAGGGCTAGCCGCAGTTCTGGGAGCCTCCCGGCTCTTCGTGTTGCCAGCCGCAGCTCGCCGGTGGGTTTCGGACGCCAACAATTGTTTATAATCAGGAGCCATCTTTAAACCTTTCGTTTCATGGATATTGCCATGCATGGTCATAATTTATGAGGCTTCTTGTCACATGGTAGTAAATGCTATAATTTTTTTTATCTCTAAGCACTAGGCCCGATCAAAAGATCTTAGGTTTTCAACTTGAAGATAGTCCCCGTTCTCAAAACAATGCCTTCAACAAGGCCATTGCCAGGCACAACCACGGATTTTCACCCTGAAAGGTAAGACTCGAACCTCCATTGCTAGTACTCCAATCCGGCCTTCATGATATTCTCCGACTGTGTTTTCACCATGGACCAGAATGTCATCAGATGGCAACATAGAACAGAGCTTGGGTGCACACTACCGAATACCACCTGATCCAGCAAACTCCAGGCATAAAGGGCCGGTCTTAGGAAGGTCACCATCTTCGCAAAAGAAGAACCCTAGGGCAGCCACCTTTATTAGGCAGATCGGTGGAAGAAGAGGTCGCTGCTGACCACAAACCCATCGACGAGTCGTCCGCCGCCACCCCAAACACCGAAGTAGGCCACCACCGTGAGCCGCCGGGAGGGAGAGGCGCAGAGGACCTACCAACCACCACCAGGCACGACCACGCCGCCGTAGACGCTGGATCCGCAGCCATCGGGGACACCCCCGCCGCCAACCGCATCGCCGAAGCATCACCCGGCTGCCACAAACCTTGCTCGGGCAGCTAGGCCCGACGCGCCGTAGAACCACCGGTCGAGGCCGCCGCCCTGGATCCCGCCCAGGACACCACCACGCCGATCCCCGACCAGCCCCGCTACCGGCCGGCGATCTCTGTTGTCGATCCGGCGCCTCCTCCGCGCGCGCACACAAGAGGGTAGCCTGCCGCTGCCGCCGCCCAGAGCACCACGGTTTTTGTGTAATTTCATATTAAACAACTAAAATTGTTGATATTTTTTGCGACTTCATATTATGCGTAACTTTAATAGATCAATTTATTATTTACATATTTAGGTTCAAATTTGTTCGGCAATGTCAACGGCTAATTCAATCAATGTAGGCAGCATTTTCCACTTAAGTGAAGAATTGCAACCGTATGTGTCTCGAACTCGAAGGAAAACCGAGACAGGCATGCATCATCTCTTTTTGGCATGACTTGACAATTTTGTATTTGGGCGTGGCTAAAAACGCTAAAACTTAGTTGCGTCCGTCTGGGAAACTAAGTTCGGTCGTACTTCCTAGGTTCACAAATAAGTGTATATTTAGATTTGTTTTATATAATTTATAAATTTATTAAATTTGATTTTTTTTTGAAAAAGTAGCAATATTTATCACACTCGTTAGATTTATCTCGACATGTAGTTTAATAAAATTTACAATTTAATGTTATATATGTTGCTATTTTTATATAAAAAAATTGGTAAAATTTAATAAAATTTGATCTACGAGAAAGCTAACCAGGGACGAGTAAATAACATACACATCAAAGGAAATTCAAATCCCGGTTGTACACGGACAGAAGGCAGAAGTACCGACACGTAGAAAATATGTGGATACGTGTCGATTGATCACATGACCATTCCGTGCATGAGCTAAGGAAAAAAAAAGGAAGCGGAGCTGGTGTATTTACTGGAGTAATAAAGAAAACAGTGTACTGTCAAAAAAGAACACAGTTGTGTCCCAGAGATAGCCAGCCTCCTCCTCTCTCCCAAGACTCAATCCAGCCACCGCTTTTTAAACCTCAACGACGGCTCCTCTACCCTTCCTCCGTCCCCTGCAACAAATCATCCATTCTTGTGTATCTTCTGCTGTACTCCCTCCGTCCTCAAATAAGTGGATATCTAGCCTCAAACTTTGTCCATGAAAGATTGTACTTCTATGTTTTCAATGCACTTTAAATTAGCAAAAGTTGTTTCTCTCCCATCGCACGGAAATCAAACCCAATAATATTCAACACATGTTATCTTAACTTTGTACATGCACTTAGCCTATTGGATGTGTAATAATTATAGAGGAGAGAGATGTTGGTTGCATCTTCCCAATACAATTTTTTTCTCCTTTTACTAATTTATCTTGAAAATCCCGCACGTCCACTTATTTGTGGACGGAGGGAGTAGACCTCAAATGCTGTGGAGAAGGAGTTAGAAATGGCTGGCCGCAAGGAAGAGGGGAGCGGGCGGTCGGGGCAGCAGGAGAGCAAAACAAGCAGGCGGCCATGGGGGAGGGACAACGCGAAGAGGAAGGGGGATGGGAAGAGGAGGGAGCAGGGGAATGGGAAGGAGGAGGAAGGCAAGAAGTTTGGGCCGCAATTCTGCAGGCTGTTCTTGGCCCCTGAATCCGGGGGGAGTGATTGGTGAGGGTTTTTGAATCTTTTTCTATTCTTTCCGTGATGAACTCAATATGTGCATGTTTAGGTCCACTAGATTTTGGTTGTCTAAACATGAAAAATCTGGTTTTGATCGTGTACTCATCCTCCCTGTATCTGAATCTCGGCCACAATTTGCACCACTCAGTAAGTCAGGATGGGGAGGAAAAATGCCATGCCCTTTTCTTAGGAAGTTTTTGTATTCCTAGATAATCAAGGTGGACTAATCTAAGAGGTAGAGAGAGATGGATTTTCTTAGTAGCAATAGGTAGGGAGAGGAATGGAACACCGGCTTCCTTGAAACCAGATCTTAGACGCTAGACGTGATAGTGCGTTGAATATGTATTCCTATCATTGCAGGTTGTTGAACATTGTTCTTTGGTAGCTGGGGATTACATTCCTAGTACTAGTTTTATTTATGACAACTGTTGGTAGTTCAAAGATATTCAGATCGTGTTAACCTCCTGGTCACCTTGCCTATAGTGACAAGGTACTACAATATTACTGAAACAAATTGTCTCTGTATCATTTTGAACAGATTAAATCCGTTACCACAAATGAGGAGCACACTTTTATTCTTGCTAATTCCGAATAGATGAAATACAATGTTTTACAAGTAATTTTTATTACGTGCATGACTGCAGTAGCTGTCTAATCTTGGGGTTTGAATCCTTGAGCTTCGTATCACAAGAATTGATTTTTCTTGGACCAATTCATTTGACAATGTTAGGTAACGTGTAGATTTGATAAATTGTACTCAAATTGTGAAGTTTTATTTATAGGATTATGTTTGTGTGGGTTTTATCTAGTTATGAACATGGGACTACAATGTCCCAATTTTGGCACGCGGAGCTAATTAATGTGGACACACCATTTCAGAAACTAATAAGGAAGATTCCATGGATTAAAAAATTAGTTTGGAATTAGTGCTCAACATTTCAGCGTGAAAAGAAAAACAAACCACCACTGTTTCTTGACAGGGAAACTTCCTCTTTGGATGTACATTCTTGAGCACGGATGGGTTTCCTTGGTTTTTTCTTGCATTCTTTATTCAATCAGTTATCTTTGATGAGTATGGATGTACATTCTTGAGCAGGGATGGGTTTCCTTGGTTTTTTCTCGCATTCTTTATTTCATCAGTTATCTTTGATCAGGTCATACGATCTACCGAAACAAAGATGGTACAAACCAAAAGTGGATTTTTTGTGTGATTTTGGTAGAGATGATTACTGTTGAACCGTTACTGGGCTTTATGTTTCTGGCCCATGTGGCCCATCTGCTGTGTATGTGGCTGAGCTATATATATTCTCACCTCAGTACCGTGTAACCCAAGACAGAATAGAGAGTGAGCTTCCACCCACAAGGTTAGCCGCCGCCTCTGATCTCTACATGGTATCAGAGCTCTAGAGGATGGAGGGGGTGGCGCTGGAGATGAAGACCCAGTGAGTGGATCTGTTGGAGGCTGCGAGGGATTTGGTGGTTCTGCATCAGGAGGTCTGAGGGAAGTGTTGTGGCAAGGCTGAGCCATGGGAGACGATTTGGCAAAGGCACTGGACAGGCTGGCGGAGATCCTCACCGCCAAGACTACAGAGGCTACGGCTGTGGTCAGGTCAGGAGATGGGGCTCTACTTGCTGGAGTCTCACAGGCAGAGGGGGTGCAAAAGCTGGAACTGACACCAAACGAGATTAAACTGGAGGGTGTTAGCAATTATTTGAGCTGGTCTAGGAGAGGACGGCTGTTGCTGAAGACGAAAGCTTTGGAAGGATATGTTCTGGGAGAAGTTGTTGAACCTGTTGAGAAGCAAGGTGCCGAGTGGAAGAAATGGAGCACTACTGATTCAGGAATACTTGCGTGGTTGCTCAGCTCTTTAACCCCGCCAGTTGCTGCATCTGTTGAGGCACTGCCTACTGCAAAAGAGGTATGGGAAGCTTTGTCTCAGATGTATTCTGGTAAGGGAAATGTGATGCTTGTTTCTCAACTTGAGGATAGACTGCATGATCTCACTCAAGGTGAAAAGTCAGTGATGACTTATGTGGGGGAGCTGAAGCAGTTGTGGGCTGATTTGGATCATCTTGATCCTTTGGTGCTCACCCATACTGAATGTGTTGTGGCAGCAAAGAAATGGATTGAAGGCAAGCGAGTGCTCAAGTTTTTGAAGGGTCTGAATCAAGACTTTGAGAATAGGAGGGCGAATCTGATGCATGAAACTCAGTTGCCTTCACTTGAAGCTGCTATTGCCGCTATTGCACAAGAGGAAACAAGACTGAAGTGCAATGAAAAAGGGGAACTTACACAAAGGCCTGCCTATCTTGTGTCTGAGTGGCAGCAGACCAGAGAGTGCTTCAACTGTGGAATAAGTGGCCACCTTGTCCATCAATGTACAGCTCCACCTCGCCGAGGCAGAGGAGGTTTCAGAGGCAGCAGGTATGGCAGGGGATACTATAGAGGTGGTAGAGGCAGAAACGGAGGAAATTACTACCACAACTCAGGCGGTCCACAAGGAAGGGCCAGAGCCAATATGACATTTACAGAGGGAGGTAGATCAGTAACTCAGAATCAGGAAAGTGTTGAAGGGGAAGTGAAGAAAAATGAACAGCAAGGAGAAACGAGCTTCGGGCAGTTTGCTCATTTTGTCTACAACAAAGGTAATACAGAAAATGTCTCTCTAGCTGCTCATAAGCTTGATTCTGATTGGGTATTAGATTCTGGTGCCTCAAGGCATGTTACTGGTAATAGTAGAGAGTTTGAGATGTATAATCAGTACCCATCTACATACCATGAAACCATTCAAACGCGGATAGATGGTCTTGCTCAACTTTGTAAAAGGTGTTGGAGATGTCCAGTGTTCATCTAACATAAAGTTATCCTCTGTCCTACATGTGCCTGCATTTCCAGTGAGCTTGATCTCTTTGAGTAACATGGTGGATCAGATTGATTGCCGCATTATTCTTGATAAGTATATGTGTTTAATTCAGGAGAGGATGACTGGAAGGAAGCTTGGGGACGGAATCAGATGTAGAGGGTTATGGTACCTGGACCGAGAGAAGCCTAAGTTGCTAGGATACTCAGTGGTGCTCGCAGCGGTCCAAGGTGATAAAGAGAGCAAGGCCATGATCCATCATTGTCGAATGGGGCACATTTCCTTTGATAAGATGAGCAAAGTTTGTCCTGATGTAATGAGTAGAGTAGACATGAACAAACTGAAATGTGATGCATGTGAGTATGCTAAACATACCAGAACATCTTATGTGAGTAAGGGGCTGAGAAGTATAGCTCCCTTTGCTCTTGTGCACTCTGATGTATGGACATGTCCTACTATGTCGATTAGTGGAATGAAATATTTTGTAACCTTCATTGATTGTTATACCCGCATGACCTGGGTGTATCTTTTACGCCACAAAGATGAGGTGTTTCAATGCTTTCAGGACTTCTGTGCATATGTAAACACTCAATTTAGGGTGCAGGTACAAATGCTCAGATCTGATAATGGGACAGAGTATGTTAACAACAGATTTGGCAGATTCTTATCCGAGAAAGGTATCATGCATCAAACTTCCTGCCCAGATACTCCTCCCCAAAATGGAGTAGCTGAAAGAAAGAATCGACACATATTAGAGGTAACTCGCTCTCTCATGTACACTATGAATGTACCGAAATTTCTATGGAGTGAGGCAGTTCTAACTGCTACCTTTCTTATTAATCGCATGCCTTCACGGATTTTGGGCATGAAATCGCCATGTGAACTTTTATTTGGAGAAAACAAATTTCCTGTTGCCCCCAAGGTCTTCGGCTGTACTTGCTTTGTCAGGGATCACAGACCATCAGCAAGTAAGCTTGATCCCAAGGCTGTGAAATGCATTTTTATTGGCTATCCTCCCGGACAACAAGGATATAAATGCTGGAATCCAACTGAGCGCAGAACTTTTGTGAGTATGGATGTCACCTTTCGTGAATCTGAACCCTTTTATGGTGAGCAAACAGACTTAAGCATATTGTTTGAAGGTCTTGATCATCTGTCACAGTTGAGCGCTGATCAAGAGGGGGAGAATACAAACGGTACAGTCACACCTGCAGAAAATTCTGATGCAACAACAAAGGGTCAACCTTCTCCGCTGGTGATTGGATCGGATCTGATCTCTTCAGAGTCTGAAGCTGATGGTGCCCATGTAACTGCACCACAACAGGGTGCCCATGTAACTGCTTTACAACAGGGCCAAGAAAAGCAACTTCAAGTGTACACAAGGAGGCGACGTGAGAATGTTGAACAGGGGGAGAATGCTGAACAGGGGGAGGAAGATAATTTGGTACAGGGGTCACAAATACAAGAGGAAGAACAATCTGCTGAAGACAGACAATCTGCTGAAGATAGTTCATCGAGTGCACCGTTGGAGGTGAACTCAAATATCACTAGAGGATCGGCAGACCTACCAATTGCACTAAGAAAGGGGACTAGAGCAGCTACAAGCAGACCTGTGAAGAAATATGGGTTTAATGTTCATGATATCAGCAACTATGTGTCTTATGAAGCCTTGTCACCCTCCCATCTGGCATTTGTTGCGTCTCTCCAATTAGTGCATATTCCTACTGATTGGACAGTTGCAAAACAAGATCCTAAATGGTGTGTTGCTATGAGAGAAGAGTTGGAAGCATTAAGGAAGAATCAAACTTGGGAGTTGACTACCTTACCGGATGGAAAGAAAGCTGTTGGATGCAAGTGGGTGTTTACAGTCAAACAAAGTCCGGAGGGAAAGATAGAAAGGTATAAGGCAAGGTTGGTTGCAAGGGGATATAGTCAAACATATGGGATTGACTATGACGAAACCTTTGCCCCTGTGGCGAAAATGAACACTGTGAGGATCTTGATATCTTGTGCAGTTAATTTTGGATGGCCACTACATCAGCTTGATGTGAAGAATGCCTTCTTGCATGGTGACCTTCAGGAAGAGGTGTATATGGAGGTGCCACCAGGAATGGCTGCTGCTGAAAATGGAGGTAAAGTGTGCAAACTAAAAAAGGCTCTCTATGGTCTGAAACAATCTCCAAGAGCCTGGTTTGATCGGTTTAGAAGGGCCGTGTGTGCCATGGGATATAGACAGTGCAATGGTGATCACACTGTGTTTTACAGGCATTCAAACCAAAGGATTACTATTCTGGCTGTTTATGTGGATGATATCATAATTACTGGGGATGATGAAGCTGAAATACTCAGATTGAAGAAGTGTCTAAGTAGGGTTTTTGAGGTGAAGGATCTTGGCCAACTCAGGTATTTTCTTGGGATAGAAATAGCACGATCGGCAAGGGGCATAGTGTTGTCACAACGCAAGTATGTTCTAGACCTGTTGAATGACACAGGAATGATGCAGTGTCGAGCAGCCGCAACCCCCATTGATCAAAATTATAAGATAACAGCTGAATCTGGAGAATTGGTGGAAAAGGAAACTTATCAAAGACTTGTAGGAAGGTTGCTATATTTATGTCATACAAGGCCAGACATTGCTTATGCAGTGAGCGTTGTAAGTAGATATATGCATGAACCAAGGACTGGTCACCTAGATGCAGTACATCGAATTCTGAGGTACCTAAAGGGAACTCCAGGAAAAGGGTTATGGTTCAGAAGTAATGGACATCTAGTAATAGATGGTTATAGTGATGCTGATTGGGCAAGTTGTCTTGATGACAGGAGGTCAACTTCAGGATATTGTGTATTTGTTGGAGGTAACCTAGTATCATGGAGGAGTAAAAAGCAACAAGTTGTATCAAAGTCATCCGCTGAAGCTGAATACCGTGCCATGTCTGAAGGATTGAGTGATATGCTATGGGTAAAAAATCTCTTACGTGAGCTGAAGGTGCTAAGAGATGGTCATTTAAATGTTTGGTGTGATAACAAGTCAGCAATATGTATAGCAAACAATCCAGTCCAACATGATAGAACCAAACATATAGAGATTGACAGGTTCTTTATCAAGGAGAAATTAGATGCTGGAATTATCAAGATTGATTATGTGAACACTAGACAGCAGATTGCAGATTGTTTAACAAAAGGACTAGGAACAAAGGAATGCAACTTGGCTTGTGACAAGATGGGGATGATAGATATATATCACCCATCTTGAGGGGGAGTGTTGAACCGTTACTGGGCTTTATGTTTCTGGCCCATGTGGCCCATCTGCTGTGTATGTGGCTGAGCTATATATATTCTCACCTCAGTACCGTGTAACCCAAGACAGAATAGAGAGTGAGCTTCCACCCAGAAGGTTAGCCGCCGCCTCTGATCTCTACAATTACAGACTTCATGTTAATTAATTTGTTTGAATATATAGATGATATTTAACCTTGTTAAACTTGTACATTAATATATTTGTGACATCGTCTGATGCGTAACTAATATAAAAGCGGTTATGTGTGTTACATGTTTTGTCTTCTACATTTGAAACTCAGGCAACCTTTATTAGATCATAGAATTATTATGGCATATCATAGTTGTTCAGCATAATGGGCACAAATGGGTATAGTTATTGTAACTTGGATATCTACGGTTGCTGGCTTAAAAAAAAGGCAGCATGGCAATGGGAATGCACTTGACATTTAACCAAGATGATCTCAACAGAGGTTAGATAAGTGGTTTTACCGAAGTAGATGGACCAAGTCAAGCATCAAGGTCGTAACCAGAAATGAATTTTATTCTTTTTGGAACTCGATTGAATGTTGACATTAAGTAGATTGTAGTACTAATGATCCACATTCCCAAATACAAAGTTCTATATATGGATATTGTTCGGTGTGCATTATTACATGGTTTGATGAATGCCAGAATCATTTACCAATATACTATTTGTGAAATACATTTATGTGTCGTTGTTTCAGGGAGCAAGTGACATTTAGATGTCGTAACAACTTCTTTTAGGTAATGAACATTATGTTGGGAGGATCTAAATTCTGTGGAATTCATAGAATAAAATTACGGAGTATAAAATTTATTGGTTATTACTTGTTAGGATTTTTAATTTTTTTGTTTAACTTGTTTGCTTTTGTCAGTCATGTATACTCTCATATTATCAGTACATTTTTATGTTGTCGAGAATTTTCATGACATGAACTTTTTCTTGATGCATTGTAGAGAATTCTATGAGCATTCTGTCAGTACCTTCTGAATCATCCAACTGGATTGATGTCCCTGAAAGGTCAAAGTGGTAACACGTGGCCTGCAAAGCTTTCTTTAGACACTGAAGGGTTATTCTTTGGACATGGGTGGAAGGAATTTATTATGGATCATTCCATAGAGTCAGGACACACTTTAACCTTCTCTTATGATGGGCACTCACAATTCTCAGTGGTGGTATTTGATGGACTCTGTATTGAGAAGTCATCAGCTTTTCATGCTAAGCCTTCAAACGATCTGGTCTGTACAACAGAAAGTGATGAAGAGGACAATGATATATCGGCTGCTTTAGTTGATTACAAATCAGCAAGTCTTAACAGTACTGAAGGTAAAACCCTTGTTAATTTTAAAAAACTTGTATTATGCTGGACTTAATCATAATTAAGTTCTTATAAAAATGACACATGTAGTTATTGGTGACAGGTGATTGGCGCAATTTTTTAAAACTGTTTGAGAAACAAGATGATAAGATTATTTAGAGTGCACATTTGACTAACTACCCGTGCAACAAGCGTGGTCACACATATTCAAACATTTGATATATAATAATATTGAGTAATAGTTGCATAAATTGTTTGCCCCTTTTGTTTCATGTGTAGTACAACAGTCTTATATTGTTTATAATCGGGAGCCATCTTCAAACCTTTCATTTCATGGATATTGCCATGCATGGTCATAATTTGAGGCTTCTTGTCACATGTTAGTAAATGCTATAATTTTTTTTTATCTTGAATCACTAGGCCCTATCAAAAGATCTTAGGTTTTCACCCTGAAGATAGTCCCCGCTCTCAAAAAATGTCTTCAACAAGGCCATTGCCAGGCACAACCAATTAAGGCTCGACCTTGGATTTTCACCCTGAAAGGTAAGACTTTGAACTTCACTTATGTTGCCGCCCCCCACTTGCATACTGCTAGTGCGAAAAAACCCCGGCTAGGGCAGCCAAGTGGGACGCGCCACAGAACCACCGGCTGAGGCCGCCGCCCCGGATCCCGCCCAGAACACCACTATGCCGATCTCTGACCAGCCCCGCTACCGGCCGGCGATCTCCGTCATCGATCCCGCGACTCCTCCGCGCGCGACACGAGTGGGCAGCCTACCCTGCCGCCCAGAGCACCCCGTTTTTTTGTATTATTTCATATTAAGCAACAAAAATTGTTGATATTTTTTTTACTTCATATTACGCGCAACTTTTTTTTTTTCGAGAAAACGCAAAGGACCTTTGCGCTTCATTTCATTGAAAAGAAAGAGTTGTAATTACAAGTCTCCTAGGAGACGGTGATACAGGGTGGGGGATGGTTTGCCTAGTGCACATCCCAACTCGTTGGAAGGACGGCCCTCAGTCCTAGAGCTCCTGCCCTTGCCCAGAGACAAGCTTCTTCCTTGATGTTGGCGAGCAGCGCTTGCGTCGATGGCTGGGCCCTGTCAAACACGCAGTCGTTTCTGTGTTTCCAGAGCATCCATGGTATGAGCAAGGAGGCTGATGCGAACCCTTTCCGAAGCGGCTTTGGGAGTGCAGGCTTGACCTTTGCCATCCAGTCACTGAGCGAAGCGTCCTCGGCGCTAGGGATAGTGCATGGCATCCTAAGCCAGGATAGCACCTCATGCCAAACTAGCTTGGCAAACGGGCACTCCAGGAGCAGATGATGCATGGTCTCAGGCAGCTGATCGCAGAGAAGGCATCTGGGATGGTGCTGCAACCCTCTCCGTGCAAGCCTTTCCGCGGTCCAGCAGCGATCTTGGAGGGCCAGCCAGAGGAAGAATTTGACCTTCTGGGGCGCCCAGGTGCGCCAGATGAATTTGGCCGCAGGGCACGCCGTGGACCCGTGGAAAGTGGCCATGTAGGTGGATTTGGCAGAATATACTCCCGAGGCAGTCCACTTCCAGTTGAGCCGGTCCGGCTCACCACTGAGCATCGTGCCCTCGATCCTTCGCCAAAGGAGCAGGTATTCGCCGATCTCTTGGATGCCCAGGTTCCCGTGTATGTCTGTAGCCCAAGCGTTTCCTTGCAGCCCATCGGCGACGGTGCGGGATTTGCGGCGTCTTTTTGGTATGCACTTGAACAGCGATGGCGCAATCTCACCCACCGAGCGGCCCTCAATCCATCAGTCGTCCCGAAACTTGGCTTTAATAGATAAATTTATTATTTACATATTTAGGAACAAGGATTTGGTGCACATGGGCACCAGTGCTCCTTTCACTTTTAGTTTTTTGAAAATTTCAAAACCTTACCCTTTTATATTTAAAAAATTATGGCGTTAAATATGTAGATAGATATGTACATAAGAAGTGTATGCAAAAAATGTCCTGGTAAAAAATACTTTAAATTTTGGGAAATACAAAAAAACAAATTTCTCACAAAAGGATACACTATTGTTATATTATTTTACTACATTTACTGTCAGAAATTTGTCTTTTTTATATTGTTCAAAATACAAAGTATTTTTTAAGGGGACTTTTTTGCATACACCCCACCCGTATATATCTATCTATATATTTAACGCCATAATTTTTTTAGACTTAGAAACGCGAGGTTTTAAAATTTTCAAAAATCTGAAAGTGGAGAGAGCATTGGTGCCCATGTGTCAAACATACTTTCCGCATATTTAGGTTCAAATTTATTTGGTAGTGTCAACGGCTAGGTCAATTAAATGTAGGCAGCATTTTCCACTTAAATGAAGAATTGCAACCTTACGTCTCTCGAACTCGAAGGAAAACCGAGACAGGCATGCGTCATCTCTTTGTGGCATACGTAGTATCCTCTTTTTTTTTCTAGTGGACGACTGACAATTTTGTATTTGGGTGTGGCTAAAAGGCTAAAACTATGTTGCATTCGTTTGGGAAACTAAGTTCGGTCGTACTTCCTAGGTTCACAAATAAGTGTATATTTAGATTTGTTTTATATATAAGTTATAAATTTATTAAATTTGATCTATTTTTAAAAAGTAGCAATATTTATGACACTAAATCAGTATCGATAGATTTATATTGACACTTAGTTTAATAAAATTTACAATTTAATGTTATATATGTTGCTATTTTTACATTAAAAAGTTGTTAAAATTTGATTAAGAGAAAACTAATCGGGGGCAAGTAAATAACATACACGTCGTAGGAAATTCAAATCCTGGTGGTACACGGACAGAAGACAGAAGTACCGACACGTAGAAAAAATGTGGATACGTGCCGATTGATCACATGACCATTCCGTGCATGAGCTAAGGGAAAAAAAGGGAGTGGAGGTGTGTATTTACTGGAGTAATAAAGAAAATAGTGTACTGTCAAAAAAGACACGGTTGTGTCCCACAGAGGGCCAGCCTCCTCCTCTCTCCCAAGACTCAATCCAGCACCTCTTTTTAAACCTGGGCGATGGCTCCTTTACCGTTCCTCCCTCCCCTGCAACAAATCATCCATTCTTGCGTATCTTCTGCTGTAGACCTCAAGTTCTGTGGAGGAGTTAGAAATGGCTGGGCGCAAGGAACAGGGGAGCAGGCGGTCGGGGCAGCAGGAGAGCAAAGCAAGCAGGGCGGCCATGGCGGGGAGGGACAACGTGAAGAGGAAGGGCGATGGGTGGAGGAGGAGGGAGCAGGGGAATGGGGAGGAGGAGGAAGGCAAGAAGGTTGGGCAGCAATTCTGCAGGCTGTTCTTGCCCCCTGAATGTGGGGAACGATTGGTGAGGGTTTTTGAATCTTTTTCTAATTTTTCAGTGATGAACTCGATATGTGTATGTTTAGCTCCATTAGATTTTGGTTGTGTAAACATGGAAAATCTGGTTTTGATCGTGTACTCATCCTCCCTGTATCTGAATCTCGGCCACAATTTGCATCACTCAATAAGTCAGGATGGGGAGGGAAAACTCTATGCCCTTTTCTTGGGAAGTTTTTGTATTCCTAGCTAGTGAAAGTGGACTAATCTAAGATGTAGAGAGAGATGGATTTTCGTAGTAGCAGTAGCTGGAGAGAGGAATGGAACACTCGCTTCCTTGAAACCAGATCTTAGACGCTAGACGTAATAGTGCGATGAATATGTATTCCTGTTGTTGCAGGTATTTGAACATTCTTGTTTGGTAGCTGGGGATTACATTCCTAGTACTAGTTTTGTTTACTGGCAACTGTTGGTAGTTCAAAGATATTCAGATCGTGTTAACTTCCTGGTCTCCTTGTCTATATAGTGACAAGGTACTACAAAATTACTGAAACAAATTGTCTCTAGATCATTTTGAACACATCAAATCCATTATCATAAATGAGGAGCACAATTTTATTCGTTCTAATTCAGAATAGATGTAATACAATATTTTGCATGTTTTTTTTATTACGTGCATGACTGCAATAGCTGTCTATAGTCTTTGTGTTTTGAACCCTTGAGCTTCATATGAAAAGAATTGATTTTTCTTTGACCAATTCATTCGACAATGTTAGGTAAGTGTAGATTTGATGAATTGTACTCAAATTCTGAAGTTTTATTTATAGGATTCTGTTTGTGTGGGCTGAGTCTATTCATGAACATGGCACTACAATATCCTAATTTTGGCATGCGGAGCTAATTAGCGTGGACACACCAGTTCAGAAACTAATAAAGTAGATTCAGCAGATTAAAAAATTAGTTTTGAATGAGCGCTCAACATTTCAGCGCAAAAAGAAAAACAAACCTCCGGAGAACTACCTCTGGATGTATATTCTTGACACGGGTGGTTTTCTTCGATTTTTTTCTTGCATTCTTTATTTCATCAATTATCTTTGATTAGGCTGGATGATTCAGATTTGATTTATTTTCTTCTTTTTCGAAATTGAATTGGTATTGTTCGAGTGCGCTGTTTAATTGGAGCATGCAGAGATCGGATCAAGCTAACACAACAATGGTCATGCCTACACTATTATCTGATTTCACTTGGTTTGCCTTAGCCAGTTAGCAGGGTTGAAATGGTTATTCTATTTGTTTTCTTTGACTGTTTCAATTAACTGGTTGAAGTTAGATATGCTTACTATTTGTACATGATTGTGCTTTATTAGTCCAATATATGATAGAATGCTCCAAAAGTGTTATCGTTCATTCGCATAACATCCTCAGGTCGTTGGGTCATATTATCAAAACTAAGATGGTACAACTAAAAGTGGGTTTTTGTGTGATTTTGATAGAGATGATTAAAGACTTCATGTTAATTAATTTGTTTTGAATATATAGATGATATTTATCCTTGTTAAACTTGTACATTAATATATTTGTGACATTGTCTGATGCGTAACCAATATAAAAGCGATTATGTGTGTTACATGTTTTGTCTTCTACATTTGAAACTTAGGCAACCTTTATTAGAACATAGAATTGTTAAGGCACATCATAGTTGTTCAGCATAATGGGCACACATGGGCATAGTTATTGTAACTTGGATATCTACGGTTACTGGCTTGAAAAAAAAGGCAGCATGGCAATGGGAATGCACTTGACATTTAACCAAGATGGTCTCAACAGAGGTTAAATAAGTGGTTTTACTAAAGTAGATGGACCAAGTCAAGCATCAAGGTCATGACAAGATAGGAATTTTACCCTTCTTGGATCTCGATTGAATGTTGACATTAAGTAGATTGTAGTACTAATGATCCATCTTCCCAAATACAAAGTTCTATATATGGATATTGTTCGGTGTGCATTATTACATGGTTTGATAAATGGCAGAATCATTTACCAATATACTATTTGTGAAATACATTAATGTGTCGTCGTTTCAGGGGGGAAGTGAAATTTAGATGTCATAACAATTTCTTTTAGGTAATGCGCATTATGTTGGGATGAATTCTGTGAAATTCATAGAGTAAAAATATAAAAAATATTGGTTATTATTTCTTAGGGTTTTAGTTATTTGTTTTGTTAAGTTGTTTGCTTCTGTCAATCATGTATACTTTCATATTATCAGTACATTTTTATATTGTTGAGAATTTTCATAACTTCAACTTTTTCATGTTGTATTGTAGAGAATTCCACCAGCATTCTATCAGTACGTTCAGAATCATCCAATTGGATTGATATACCTGAAAGGTCAAAGTGGTAACACATGGCCTGCAAAGCTTTCTTCAGACATTGAAGGGTTGTTCTTTGGACATGGGTGGAAGGAATTTGTTATGGATAATTCCATAGAGTCAGGACACATTTTAACCTTCTCTTATAATGGACACTCACAATTCTTGGTGGTGGTATTTGATGGACTCTGTATTGAGAAGTCATTAGCTTTTGATGCTAAGCTTTGAAACAATCTGGTTTGTATAATAGAAACTGATGAAGAGGACAATGATACATCGGCTGCTTCAGTTGGTTACAAATCATTAAGCCTTAACAGTACTGAAGGTAAAACCATTGTTAATTGAAAAAACTGGTATTATTCCTTAATGATAATTAAGTTCTTATAAAAATGACACATGTAGTAATTCGTGAGAGGTGATTAGGCGCACTTTTCTAAAATTGTTAGAGCGACAAGATTATTTCGAGTGCACATTTGACTAATAAATGCATAACCGTGCAGCAAGTGTGGTCACACCTATTCGAACATTTGATATATAATAATATTGAGTAATAGTTGCAAAAATTATTTGCCCCTTCCGTTTCATGGATATCGCCATGCATGGTCATAATTTATGAGGCTTCTTGTCACATGGTAGTAAATTTTATAAAAAAAATTGATCTCTAAGCACTAGGTTAGATGTGGCTTTTATCGTTGTCCTTGTACTGGTTTTGACAATTATTATTGTACATAGTACATGTTGAAGATCCTAAGAGTTCATATGATTTCCCTTCAAACTTCTCATGTAACAGATTCTGATTCACCAAACCACGTGTTAGAAGAAAGTGTCCCTCACAAAGATTCTTCAATGTTTTCACCGATGTTCAGAATTTCTAAGGAAGTGGATGAATCTAGGGTGTCCCTCACAAAGATTCTTCAAAGTTTTCACCTCAAGTTTTCTAAGGAAGTTAGACCTGCTTGAGCCCCGTCGTGCTTAGTTGCTTGCTCGTGGTCATGTTCCCCTTTATGAGGTGCGGTCTGAGCTTCGTGCTGAGGAGACTCGCCTACGTGGCGTTGGTTTACTGGATGTTCCTTCTGTACTTGCTACACATGGCCCTTCGTCGCCTGCTCTACCGCCTTCTTCGAGGCACGTTGCTCTGCCACTTTTACCCACTACCGAGGCCCAGGGCCAAAGTTGTGGTTAGGGTCAGGGCCAGTGTCGTGGCTAGGGTCGCTCCCGTCCTCACTGCACCTATTGTGACATGGATGGTCATATTGAGTCCCGCTGCTACACGAAGGAGCGTGATATACGTCAGCAGAGGTCGTTCGCTTTCGGATCTTCTCCAGCTAGCTCCACCAAGCAAGATATTGTGTGGCTCAGGCGGCTGCTCGCCGCTTCAGGGTCTCCCTCGACAGCCTGTGACTGATTCTTCTGGCACTATGTGACCACCATCTTCTACACAGGTACGTCCCCGTGGTTTTGGACTCTGGAGCTTCTTTTCATATGACTTCTGATTCTTGTCTGTCCTCTCTTCGACCTCTTGATTCCCCTCTTAGTGTTCTTACTGCCGATGGTACTTCTCTCTCCGTTTCTAGTGAGAACACTCTTTCGACTCCTTTTTTTGTTCCTGATATTTCTCATGACGTCTTATGAGGAACTTGTTTTCTGCGGGCCAGCTTACTGACTCTGGTTGTCGTGTCATTCTTGACATCGATTCTTGTTCTGTTCAGGATCGTCGCACACAAGCTTTGGTTGGAGCTGGCCCTCGCCGACATGATTCCCAGGGGTTTTGGGAGTTAGACTGGCTTCGTGTTCCTTGCGCTGCCACCTCGTCTTCCAGTTCTTCTGCTATCGTTGCTTTTGCCACCAGTGGTATCATCGTCTTGGCCACCTTTGTGGTTCTCGTATGTCGTCATTAATTCATCGTGGTCTTCTAGGGCATGTCTCAGAGGCAAGGTAAACATATTCAGTTACCCTATCATAGTAGTGTGTCTGTATCTCAGCGACCTTTTGATTTATTCACTCTGATGTTTGGGGACTGGCTCCTTTCGCTTCGAAAGGCTGCATATTTCACCTTGTACATGTACTATATATTGTGACCTTTGGCCTCATGGAATACATATTGGCATATTCCCTCCAACATTAATATTTTTCGCGGTTGCTGTTTTCTATTTTGGCTCAGTGTTAGAGATTTTCCTTGATGATTTTCTTTCAGAAAGTTATTAGCCAGTTCATTGTTCTACACATCCGTTTGCATCATTAAACCTTGTTTTTGTCCATGGAATTGCCATTCATAATGAAATAACTCAAGTAATTAACTATATGCTTATTGTTGTTCAAGAGTTTAATGATCCAAGGTGCTAGTATGAATAGACTAGAGAATGAGGTTATGCGATACATATGGGGGTATATTATTTCCCTTCTCAAAATGTGGAAATGGTTAACCCGCCAAGTAGTATGGGAAAAAAATATGTTTCAGATTCTTTCATCTGACTGATGACTACTGATTCCGCATAGTTGTATGTTTTTTTGATTCCTTATTTTTGCTGTTACCAGTTTCCTGACTTATAGTCAGCATCAAAAAAATCATCTGCTCATACATGCATATAGTGTAAAAAACAAGAAGTATCCCAGAATAGGCGCTTTAACATGCAAGGCAGAAATACCATTGTACTGTACATGATCGTTTTCCTGAAGTACTTTCTTGTGTTGCAGATTATTCCAAGTGATTTTGTGAGGGATTATCTTCCCCACACTGACAAGAAGTTGACACTCTGGGATGAACAAGGAAAGGCTTGGGAAGTTAGTTATGTCTATTGCAGCAATCGTTCCTCTGGCGGTTTCAGTAAGAGCTGGGACGCGATTTCTCGGGGTAATCATCTGGAGAAGTTTGACGTGTGCGTCTTCGAACTCTTCTCACAGGACAACATAAAAGTTACGTCTACAGAGCTAACCCCGGACTAACTCCGTACATCCTAGAGTCGAACAACTAGATAGTAGCAGCGCTGCAGCTCCATATTTGACCTGCGACTCTAGCTAGTAGTCAAATGGGACTGTTCAGATGGTGAGAGAGATTTGAAATAAGTGACTCCCTGATAAACAAGGTTTTTTGTGTCGATCGAATTGTTGGATGAACTGTCTGTATCCTGTTGTATCAGTGCAGGAATTAATATTGTTGCAGGCTTGCTGCCGTTCCATTGCTGCAGTATATGTACAATGCATATTCGTAATCTGTCAGCTGTATTGGTTTCCATTGATGGCCTTATTGTTATGTGTTGCATATACTATGCTATGAGTCCACTGGAGGTACAATAGTAGCCCTATTTTTACCTTAGAGAAACACATCTATTTTGGTTTGGTTTGGTTTTATTCAACTGGTAATTAATTCTGCTGTAGGGTAGTTTCCGCTCATAGAGAAATTCACTTTTGATCTTTTTTGATCTTACGTGCATATGCTTCTGTGCCACCGGAAAACAACATTAAGTGTTAACAAAAATCCGAACAAAAATTTTGCACGTACATCTCGACATTCCGTGTGCACACACCATGTTTCGCGAAAAATGGATATTTTTAAGTCCTATGTGAAAAAGATTAAAATAATGTCTTGTGAAGAGCTTTTTTTTAGCACGGAATTTTGTGTTTATTACACACGACACAAAATATATTGGTCTTTTGTCAAACAACTTTGCAAGCACATAGAATGCTGAGATGTACGCGTGACTTTTTCTGCTGATTAAAAGAAATAAAAGCATATGCTCCGGATGCAAAATCACCTTGCCCTGATAATAACATTTCTTCAGATTCTTTAAACTGTTATTGTTTAGCCTTCGGCCTATGTTGTACTATTTGTGTTTTGTTTTCTCCTATATGGAATGAAAAAGCAGCCTGCTTGCATATTTGTCAAAATAAATATTGAGTGATTTAGCTATATATCCGTCATACTTTTTTGTGTGGTATAACCATGTAGAATTGAGCTCCTACAGATGATGCATAAGGGAGAGCTACACGTTCAAAAGCTTGTATGACTTACTGTTTATGGCTAGTTTGTCAATGGACCATTAGGATCAAAATATGAAAAGTTTATGCAGTAGATCTCTCAATCATGGAGCAAACACATAGCATATAGTTAATAATACATGTATTGATGTGTAGTATGTTAGCTCGAAGTTGCCTCAAAATAAATTATGCATGCTACTCATTCGGACTTAGCTCATTAAATTAAAAACATATGAACTCTCATAAAAGTGTATATTCACACTTAATAATATATTATTAGGCCTTCCCCAATGAACTATATTTGAAAGTGTTTTCATAGGTAGTGGTGTATTCAATGTTCTTTACCCATCAGAAAATTATAATCCAACGATGGTAGAAAACATCTCACTAAAGATTGATACTGGTGTTAAATTTATATACAACTACAAAATTATATATGAGATCGCATGTGCACATTCACTTAATTGATAAATTAGCTAATATGTGGTTGGCAATGAGCAACACACAAATTATACAAATATACGTATATTGATAAATTGTTTAATGTGTTGGTAAAAAAATGAGTACAATTAGATTTAACTGCATAAGAGCGCATCGTACATATTCGATTACCCATGACAACTAATTGAACAATGCACGCACATAAGTATACACAACTACATGATAACTAGTCGAGGATGCCAACAAAAGTAAGTGACGGGTATGCCCATATAAATACGTAGTAGTGCTAGGTAGTCGAGGTGGAGGAAAAATAAGTAAATTTCAAATTAGCTGAAAATAAGTAACTAGCATACACTCAAAGCGTCTATAAATGGTTCATTGAAGATGGCAAAATAAGAAAAGGGAACAATAAAATAAAAAGTGTACATATGGTTGGCAGCAAAGCTGAGTTGTTGATCACATGGTTGATGACGAGGTTGTTCTTCATCTATTGGAGATCAAACCCTAAGGTTGTTCTTTAGTATTCTATCCAAGGATTAGATGGAATATATGTCCATATATTTGTACCGAATTTTTAAACTCTTGCGATAAGCCAGACAACTTCCAATCATTGTGCAAACTATATAATCTAATTTTTTGCACACATGACCAGTCGTGCTCAAAACAAAGGGTCTGGACATTCATAACCTGAAAGGATAACCATTACATTGGCTACTCCCACTAAACCACTACTTACTGATTTCCAAGAAGTGCAAGAACAAGTTCAACAAGCCATTTTAGAATTAAAAGTTTGAGAAGGTGATCAAACTAAACAAAAAAAATAAGAGGATGGTCCACTTATCCTTCCTCCTACACAATACTTCAGTTTAGGGGTACTTCAGTTGCATCAGTATTGAGGGTATTGCGTAGGGCAGGTCTATGAAATAAATTTGAGATTGATGTCCTGGACAAGCTAAGTTCCATATAGACATCGAATTTGCATAGTACTAAGTGTTTGCCTCCCTTTTCCCTTAGTCCAAAACTCACCCCGCCACCTTTCTAGAGAGCGGCCAAAAGAAACCTACCGGTTCAGGTTAGACAAGCTGTAAAATGTATGAGCTTGATCTCTTGTGTCAAGTAGCTTGTATAAACACTATTTGAGGAACCACTTTATCATATTGTTAGGGATATCTTTCTTCACATTGTTAGGATCTACAAACCAATATTAGGATGGAATTTTCTTTTGGGGTCAAGAGAGGGAGCATAATAAAGGGTCTAGAGGATATGGAGAAACACAAGAAACTTATACTGGGAGAAACATCATACAGTGTACTCGTCAAGGTTATTTTTATCCCTCTACTAGATTAGTCTAAATAACCCATCGTAATATTTGTCTGGATATAAGAAAAATATTAGAAATGCAGTAGGGATGTTACTGGGCCATGGATCTCGACCTTGCAAAATTGTGTCCCATGTCATGTCAATCCCCTTGAAGTTCATCATCTGGGTCTTAGTATCGCCTACTTACCCTCATTTGAAGTACTTATACCCTTGTTTACACGATCAGTACAAACTTGGCATTGAAAAGTATAAAAAAACTCAGGAGCAATAGAAACTAATATCCCTTGAAGTTACAAAACAGAGGAACAATTCTCAACTGTATTGTACTGGATAACTAGCTTGGTTTACAAAGGTGCAACTCAGACTATGAATAAACCTATATAGATTCACGATATGGAACCACAGGCATCCTATATGGAATAACCATAGACCATTCAACCCATAAATAAGAGCTAGCAACATGCCATAGTGCTCGAGGATAACACCTCAACCTTACCGATTGTCTACCAACTCTGAAATCTGACCCCTTCACAAGGAACAGTTGGGGAACACTTATATTACGGACGTCTGCAGGGGAGTGAATCCAAATAAAAATGAAGAATTATTTAGTGAGAGCAAGGTTGTAGATGTAAAATATTAATTTCCTAGCAGTTTGCATGTGAACTTCCATAAATTTTCACTCGAAACATTAAACAGCACATCATTTTCTTTTCTTTTCGAATGAGTTTCCCCGGTCTCTGCATCAAAATGATGCATACAACCGCTTTATTAAGATTTAAAACGAACCTAGTTGTACACACGAACGATTAAAGACTTATTACAAATCACGGATCACAAAGGGTCTCAACAAAAATGAGCCATCTAAAAAAGGGTAGCAACGGGAAGCTCCTTTGCATCAGCATTCCAAACGCCTATCAGCAGACCATCCGCACTGGTTGTAGAAATCTCGTGCAACCATAACCAGGCGGTTGCACCCAATATCCATATCTAGTCGCACATCCTCCGACTGTAGATAGGACCACATATGGATAAAGTGTGTAGCTAAAGGGATGACCTGCAAAAATGATGGGAAACTCTTTTTGTTAAAGATGCAATCATTCCGAACTTTCCAAATCGCCCATAAAACAACACATACACCCACTCTAATATGAGCCTTTACTATTTTGTGCACCCTGTTCAAAAATTTCCCAAACAAATTTGTAATGTTTAAGGGGGGGGGGGGGGGGGGGGAATTTATATTGAAAGTCATGTAAATAATTCTCCATATCATACGGGTGAACGGACAGGTTAAAAACAAGTGTTGTATATTCTCCTCATGATCACAAAAACAATATATCACGTCCTCCTGCCAATTACATTTAACTAAAAGAAGTGAGCCTAGCTCACTTGGTTAGGGAAGTGGATGTACAACCCAGCCACCCAGGTTCAAGTCCCTAGGAACACGAATTTAGGTTCTTACTATTTTAAAATAAAATCATTGTAGGGGCTTCCTCTACCGTATTCTTTTCAAAAAAAATACGTTTGACTAAATTATCCTTCATGAGTATAACCTTTTTCTGAAGAAACCACGTAAAAATCCTAATCTTCAAAGGTACCTTCATCTTCCAGATATATTTATTAAGGAAAATAGAGTTATCATTAAGCAAATCAATATACATGGATTTAACCGTACAAATACCAGAGGACGTGAGGCTCCATTTGAAAGTATCCTAGCTATCCGAAAGTTTTACCATGATTAATCTATTTAACAAATGAGTTCATCTTTCCCATTTATAATCATTCAGTGTTCTTCTAAAGACGATATTAAGCGGTGAGGCCGATAACATTCCTGTGGTTCACTATGTTATATAAAGATGGGTATTCACTAGCCAAAGACCTTTTTCCTAGCCAAATATCCTCCCAAAATCTAGTACTCTGGGCCATTACCTATTTGAAACGAACCGCATTTAAAAAATCATCCTTTACTTTCATAATCCCCTTCCAAAAAGGTGAGTCTGTTGGATTAACAGAAACCCGACAGAGAGTTTTAGAACTTAAATATTTCTTGTGCAGCAACTCTTGCCACATATCCTCTTCAATAATGAGTTTATGTAGCCACTTGGCTAACAGACTTTTATTTTTGAGTTCTAAATCCTCAATTCCTAACCGTCCTTGTTCTTTCGGCCTGCATATTATGTTCCACTTTGTCAACCTATATTTCTTTTTATGACCATCACTTTGCCAGAAAAAACGAGATCTGAAGTAATCCAATCTCTTCCTAACCCCCTTCGGAATTTCAAGAAAAGAAAGCATAAACATGGGAATGCTTGTGAGAATATAGTTAATAAGTACGAGACGATCCCGTAAGAAAGCATTTTACCAATCCAACTACTTAATTTTCTCTCAAATCGATTTTCAACTGGTTTCCAATCCCCATTTCTTAACTTATCAGAATGGTAATGATCCAATGTCACACCCGAACAGAATTTTATAGTCACTCTCCATCTTCCCGGCCTTACCAAAACAGAACAACTCACTGTTATGAAAGTTTATTTTCAAACCCGATAGTTGCTCCAAAATCCATAGAACTAATTTCATGTTTAAGGCTTTATTTAAATCATGCTCGAGAAAAATGATAGTGTCATCTGCATATTGTAGAATCGAGACCTCCCGTCAACTAAATGAGGAATCAGGCCAGCTACCTGACCATCCTATTTCGCTCTCGCAATCAAAATTGCTAGCATGTTGATATCTACACACGCTTCTATTCTTGTAGACAATGTTGGGTCTCCAAGTGCAGATGTTTGTAGAACAGCAGCAAGTTTTCCTTAAGTGGATCACCCAAAGTTTATCGAACTCGGGGAGGTAGAGGTCAAAGCTATCCCTCTCAAGCAACCATGTAATTACGATACAAGAAGTCTCTTATGTCCCCAACACACCCAATACACTTGTCAGATGTATAGGTGCACTAGTTCGGAGAAGAGCTAGTAAAATGCAAGTGATATGGATGGATATGAAGGGTAATATCAATTTGAAATAAATATGGCAGCAAGTAAACATGCAGTAAAATAGTAAATAAACGGTGATTCGATGTTCGGAAACAAGGCCTAGGGATCATACTTTCACTAGTGGTCACTCTCAACAATGATATCATAAAGGAATATAAATATAAGCACTTCACTATGCTACTCTGAATTACTCTCCGGTTGGATAACGAACACTAATTCACCATGTAGGGCTGCAAAAACAAACCTTAAAGATGTATTCCCAAGTAATAATGAACACCCCGCGCTGCACTTTGAGCATTCATAGGAGGTAGTAACACAAACAATTTCATAGAGACATCCAACTCAAATCATAATTCAGTGAACAAGTATTCTGTGAAATATAGCCTAAGACACCAACACGGTGCACACACCCTCACCTTTACAAACGTGGAACAAGGAGTCTCCGGTGATCACATAATTAAAGTTCACTTGAATAGCATAACGACATATAGATTACAAAGCTCATGGTCACATAAAGATCACACCATGGGAGAGAGATAAACCACATAGCTACCAGTAGAGCCCTCATCCCTGGGGGAGAACTACTCACTCCTCATCATGGGAGTCAACGATGGCGATGGAGATGGTGGTGGAGTCAATGGGGATGGCTCCGGGGGAAATTCCCCTTCCCGGTAGGGTGCCAGAACAGAGATTTCTGTCCCCCGAATCTTGTCTGCGACGACGGCGGAGCTACGGAACTTTTCGTGGGCGGATGCTTGTATATTTAGGGTTTTTGCGTCGGGAGCTTTATATAGGTGGAAGGGCAAGGTCGGTGGAGGTCAGGTGGGTCCAGACCACCCCTAGGCGTGGGCTAGGTCCAGGCCACGCCTAGGCATGGTCTGGCCTCCCTGCGCCACTTCTTCGGCCCCCCCTCTGAACTCCGTCTTCGTTTCGGTAAAATAGCAACTTCGGCTTTTATTTCGTCTAATTTCGAGAATATTTCCTGTATAACTTTTCTCAAATACAAAAATAGCAGAAAACAGGAAACTGGCACTATGGCATCTTGTCAATAGGTTAGTTCCGAAAAATGCATAAAAGTGCGACGAAGTGTAAACAAAACATATAGAAATTGGTGTAGAACAAGCTTGGAGCATCAAAAATTATAGATATGTTTGCAACGTATCACATGGCTGCAACAATGTTGAAAAGAATAGGTGACATCGGATCACCTTGTTGAAGCCCTTTTCTCGTTTGAAAGTAGTGTCCAATATCTTCATTAATTTTGATCCCAACACTACCCTTTTCAATAAAGCTTTTTAGCCAAGCACACCATTTTGGCGCAAAATCTTTCATTCTTAACACTTGTTGTAAAAAATACCATTTTACTTTATCATAAACTTTCTCGAAATCAATTTTTAAAAGAACCCCATCTAATTTTTTTCTATGGAGCTCATGTATTGTCTCATGCAAAATAACCACACCTTCCAAAATATCATAAAAGCTGATTGTAAACAACGCATCATGAAAGAAAACTTCAAATATTATCATATACTTACCCTTAAACATGCTAGAAACTCCCATAATTCCTCGTGGTTATGTGGGAAGTTATAGATCAAATTTCGAGGTGATATTCGGATTAATTGGCACCATAAGCTCTCCAACACAGACATGACTTTGGTCATATCTTCCTTTGGCTTGCCACGTGTAAATTTAGCAGGAGAGTGGTGACATGGGTTTACCCTTCGGGTACCCATTATTATTATACCTGGTTCGGCTCGGCCCAATAGTGAGAAGGCCCAACAAGGCAACCCGAAGAAGTAGTCGATCAGGACTCTTGTAAAACCCTAGGCTGGTTGCATATATAAAGCCAGCCAGGGCACCCGATAGAAAAAAGGCCAACAGATAGACAACATAGTTCCGCTACGGCGGCACCTGTAAATATACTTATGATCATATACTAGATTGCTAGCAGCAGGTAGGGATTATCCATCGAGGGGACCCAAATCTGGGTACGTCGTGTGCCTAATCTCGCTCCCGGAATCTCATTCGTCGCTCTCTCCCGAAACCCAAGTCTACAATACGTAGGCATTGGCGAGGTGATCCCTCGTCAATTGACGCCGTCTGTGGGGATCGCGGCGACTGGATTTCGTTATCCGGGCGGGATACTTCTACTTCATCATCGGCTGATTTCAATCGCTGGATTTAGCGACCACGGCTACAGCGCACTAGCGCGCGGCGTCGCAATTCTGGCTATTCACAAGACCACACAAAGGCATGCATGTCGAATTTATTTCTTCACTTTTGAAAGCCAGAGCTAATCGTGTGCCCAAGATCTTTGTTGGTGTTCGCGTAAAGCAGCAACAAGGCAGCGAGCAGTTCCGAGGAAAAAGAATCAGTCACGTCATGTCAAGCGGAAGTTGCATCGGCCAGCTTTTGGAAGTAACCACGTGATTTGGTTTTGCGAATCGGTTTTTTATTATTATTCAATGTTTCTCTAATTGACTCATTTGGATTGAACCTTCACACGCACAGCTCGCGGAGGAAAAAGGATTTTGGAGCATGCGGAGCTTCTACCTGTAAAAAAATCTGATTTATCGGTCGCGCACCTGCCAGCACGCGCTAGCTGTCGCGAATTTTCCATCCAATATAGAGACTATCAGGTGCTATATTTCTAACTATTTATTACTTGCAAAATTATTTGGATAAATATTTTTGGCTCGTACTATTATTTGCGCACAGTTTTTTGCGTCGTAATATAACTACAGATCGAAGCAAGTTTCGACGACTTTGCAGCGTACAGTCGCATGCTCGGGGGCTCGCCTGCCGTTAACCCGACAACGCGCACACGCCTCGCCTGGGGGCTCGCCCACCGCGAACTCGACGATTCTTTCTTCTATGCCGACTACTTCCACCTTGTCGAATATTTTCTGCTAAACGCTGCACGGCTCCGCTGCATCGGTTGCGTCCGTCACATCGACTTCGTATGCCGGGTGATGAGGGATCACCTCGCCAATGCCTACGTATTGTAGACTTGGGTTTCGGGAGAGAGCGATGATAGAGATTCCGGGAGCGAGATTAGGCACACGACGTACCTAGCTTCGGGTCCCCTCGGTGGAGGATCCATACGTGTTGCTGGCAATCCAGTATATGATCATAAGTATCTTTACAGGGTGCCGCCGTAGCGGAGTTATGTTGTCTATCTGTTCTCTATCTCTTTTCTCCCTCTATCGGGTACCCTGGATGGTTTTATATATGCAACCAGCCTAGGGTTTTACAAGAGTCCTAGTCGACTACTTCTTCGGGTTGCCTTGTTGGGCCTTCTCCATATTGGGCTGAGCCGAGCCAGGTATACCAATAATGGGTACCCGAAGGGTATACCCATGTCAGTAGCCCCCGAGTGCCTAGGGAAGTCGAAGACTTACGTAGAGACTCCAAGCATAATTATCTCCGAAGTCGAAGAAATATAAGGCGAGGTCCATGTCGTAGATCATGTATAGCGTAGATGATGTCGATGATTATCGAAATTATTTTTTCTATCGGGTGCGCGGTAGCGCTCCCGATGGGAGTAGCCCCCGAGTCTATGTGTAAGTACTTGCACATGGGCATAGACTCAAGTTGTACTACTCGATAAAGAACTTGACTATATTTCTGGGCGCAACCCCTCTTTTTATCGACTCCTGCTGGAGGACTTAATGAAATCCAGCGCTCCCGATGGGAGTAGGCTCCACTCGAGTCGCAGAGTCAAGTTGAGTCTACTAACCTTTATATATTTATTGAATCGAATGAAATTTTCATGATTTTTCTCTTTTTGAAATTCTTCGAGACCAAAGAGACACTATATTTTCCTCGTCAAATATATTTTACAGAGATATTGGTAAATGCGACTGGTTCATCTGACGGATCAGGTACCAGTTAATTGCTCTAGTGGCAAATCCGGATAAACCTACTTCAAACTCGTGTCCCGGACACGAATTCGGTATACTGGCGTAATCCAGAACGTGCCGCTTTAGGACTTACCGAAACTGAATTCCAGCAAAATTATCGGGTCCACAACGCGTTCGCCGGGATTTTTCTTCACATCTGTTGATGTGGAAAAAAGTGGCAGAGCGCATTCGGGTGCGATGCCACGCCACACAGGACGGATCCTGGGGTCTTACCTTCGTGAACTTTTTACGAGTCACGGCATTCAGAGTTTTTACCGCGGCGGACGCGCTCCGAGAAGATATTGTCTAGTGCCTTGATCGGCTGATGTAATGACCCATTTTTCGGCTCTTCTATATTTTTCGCGGCATGATGGGATAGCCGACTATATCGGGTTCTTCTATATTGTCGTCAGGTACCTCACCGATGCTTTTTGTTTGGAATAAATGACGAGTTAATGAACCCGGAAATTTTTCCACCCTCGTTTTTTTTGGTTCCTCCTTGATGAAAATTTCGTCGAGTTCCTCCTTGAAGAAAATTTCTTTGGGTCCTCCTTGAAGAAAATTTCTTCGGATCCTCCTTAAGGAAAATTTCTTCGGGTTCTCTTTTGAGGAAAATTTCATCGGGTGCGCGGCCAGCGCTCCCGATGGGAGTAGCCCCCGAGGCTATGGTTGGGTACGCGCATCCGGACATAGGCTCAAGAACTTATATACTTTGAAATTTGCTTTCTCCTACACAAATAAACAAACTTTTTCTATCTTTTCCTTGACTCGCTTTTTCGCATGCAGTGTCAGATGCTCGAATTCGATAATATGTAAAGTGAATATATGCCGTGCAGCCTCCGAGCGTCGAGTGCGGCGAAAGTAAATGATAACTAACTTTATGTGAAATAAAGGAACACTTAGCTTACTGGGCACGACGGAGTCACTGCGCGATGAAGTCTTCGAGTGCAGCGAAAGAGTCGAGCCGAAGAAGAAACCACCGAATAGCGAAAGTGGATGCCACAAAATTGTTGATGAAGAGATAGCCGAGCCCCCGAGCACTGCTGGGGTGATGTCATGATAGTTGCTTAGCCACCATGTCACAGTTGTTACTCGGGTGAAGTTGTTGTCGAGCCCCCGAGTGTTATCTGTGAAGCCGAAAGAAGTTGACATAGTCGTAGCGTCATATAAGGTGAATCCATTTAGGATGAAGCCATTGACAATAATATAATATGAGTCCACTGAAAATTTACGCCATTGTAGATGAAATTATTTGAAGATTAAATCATTGAAGATTACGCCATTAAGGATGAAATACTGAAGATGAATCCAAGATGAAGTATTCGAGATTAATCCACATTGAAGATTACACCATTAAATATGAAGTATATATTAAAGATGAATCTGTTGATATCAAAGAGAATGAATCCATTGACCCAAAAATAAATCCAGTGATTACCATAGAAGATGAATCCATTGACCCAAAGAAAATAAATCCAGTGATAACCATAGAAGATGAATTCATTGACCCGAAAATGCATAGGGTAGTATTGTATAGAGGAAATCAATGATAACCCGAAGAAAACTAGTCCAGTAAGCCGAAGAAAACCAGTCCAGTAAGCCAAAGAAAATAAATCCACTAAGCCGAAGAAGATAAATCCACTAAGTCGAAGAAAATAAATCCACAAAGCCGAAGAAAATAATTTCACTGAGCCGGAGAAGATATATCCACTGAGCCGAAGAAGAAAAATCCACCGAGTAATCTAGTGTATTTGCGGTAACGATGTAATGTCGTAGCCCCAAGTGTTGGGTGAATTTGCTGTAATATTGTAATGACCCAGCCCCCGAGTATTCGGGTATGGCGAAAGTAAATAAATAATTAAATTTTGGAGGAAAAGGGAAACTTAGCTTTTTATCGGGTGCGGCGGGGCCGATGTGGACGCAAGTCGTGCCTCGGACGCAGTCTGTAGTTACGCGGCGCCTAGCCGGAAGTAGTAGATGTGGCCGACATAGTTGATGAAGAGGACGCAACCGATGAAACAGAGACATGCCGCGTTTTAACCGAAAGTTGTTGACCTGACGGAACGCAGTCGATGAAGTGGATAAGCGACGGGTGATCCCCCGAGCGTGCCGATGTAAAAGACGTAGCCGATGAACAAAGGATGCAGCCGATGTGGTGAATCCGTGATGTTGAGTCCACCACGGGCGAGCCCCCGAGCGTGGCAAATAAGTGGCGGGTCAAGTCGCTCAACATGGCGAGTCGTTGACGACCAGTCCGCGGCGGATGGGTTTCCCGAGTATGATGAACCCGCGATTCATCCGCCCTGCTTTGCTGATGTAGATCGAAAGCGTTCTGCTTGATTTTGATGGAGTTGAATCCGCCGAAGATGAACTTGAAGGATGTTGATGATGAACTCGATGGATCCCGCCCGAATGACGGAGTTAATGATGATGAAGTGTATCACTCTGTGCGCAGAAAAGTAGACAAAATCCGAGACAAGTGCACGTATATTTGTCACTTGTTCGTAGCGAAGCGTCCGAGCACGGAGCCTCCGGCTGAACGACCTACACGAGTTCCTGCAATTTTTGAGGTTGTTCGTCCGCCAAGATCCAGCATTGCTTCATTACTCCAAAGTGACATGCAATACAAGATAGACACGCATGTATATGAAGGGTTAGGTTCTAACAATAAAATATTTAGTATACAACAGAGCAATCAGAGAGAGATGAGGAAAAGGATCAATCTGCCTTGCACATCGTTGGTACGCGCGAGACTTGTAGGGTCCAGGTAACGCGGAGGCTGCCAGACTTGATTTTGTCCGACCAGTTCTCGATTCCCTGTACTTCTGCGCACACATCGACTATGAAGAAAACGTTGGTCGTGGCTGCGTCCTGACGAGGAAGCTCACGAATCGGATGGGCCGGCCACGTTCCCCATCGATCTCGCCGTTGTTGACGATGAAGATCCCGCCCGAATAACGAAATCCAGTCGTCGCGATTCCCACAGACGGCGCCAATTGATGAGGGATCACCTCGTCAATGCTTACGTATTGTAGATTTGGATTTCAGGGGAGAGCGATGATGGAGATTCCGGGAGCGAGATTAGACACACGACGTACCCAGCTTCGGTCCCCTCGGTGGAGGATCCCTACGTGCTGCTGGCAATCCAGTATATGATCATAAGTATCTTTACAGGGTGACGCCGTAGCGGAGTTATGTTGTCTATCTGTTCTCTATCTCTTTTCTCCCTCTATCGGGTACCCTGGCTCGCTTTATATATGGAACCAGCCTAGGGTTTTACAAGAGTCCTAGTCGACTACTTCTTTGGTTTGCTTTGTTGGGCCTTCTCCATATTGGGCCGAGCTGAGCCAGGTATACCAATAATGGGTACCCGAAGGGTATACCCATGTCACCGGGTGACCTGCTTCCACGTCGACTCTGTCGCACCAGATAAAAAAGCTAAGTGTTCTCTTCCGATATTTAATTATTATTTACTTTCGCCACACCCGAATACTCGGGGGCTGCACCATTACATCATTAGAGCAAATTCACCCAACAGTGGGGGCCTGTGCCATTACTCGAAGAAATTGTCTTCAAAAGAGAACTCGAAGAAATTGTCTTCAAGAGAGAACCCGATGAAATTGTCTTCAAGGATGAACCCGACGAAATCTTCTTCAGGGAGGAACCCGACGAAATCTTTAGAGAACCCGACGAAATTGTCTTCAAAAGAGAACTCGAAGAAATTGTCTTCAAGAGAGAACCCGATGAAATTTCCTTCAAGGATGAACCCGACGAAATCTTCTTCAGGGAGAAACCCGATGAAATTTTCTTCAAGAGAGAACCCGACGAAAATTTCTTCAAGAGATTTGATTTACACGTAGAAGCTCCGCATGCTCCAGAATCCTTTTTCATTCGCGAGCTGTGATCCTGTCTTGGGCTCATGATTGTTTCGGATTAAGCACAGGTATATGTAAAATAAGTACATGTGTGTGAAGGTTAAATCAAACGAGTCAATTAGAAAAAGATTGAATAAGGAAAAAAAACCGATCTGCAAAACCAAATCACGTGGTTACTTCCAAAAGCTGGCCGATGCAACTTTCGCTTGACATGACGTGACCGATTCTTTTTCCTTGGGACTGCTGGCTGCCTTGTTGCTGCTTTACGCGAACACCAACAAAAAGCTTGGGCGCACGATTAGCTCTGGCTTTCAAAAGCGAAGAAATAAATTCGACTTGTAGTTCTTTCTGTTGTCTTGTGAATAGCCGGAATTGCGACGCCGCGCGCTAGTGTGCTGTAGCCGTGGTCGCTAAATCCAGCGATTGGAATCAGCCGATGATGATGTAGAAGTATCCCGCCAGGATAACAAAATCCAGTCGCCGCGATCCCTACATACAGTGTCAATTGACGAGGGATCACCTCGCCAATGCCTACGTATTGTAGACTTGGGTTTCGGGAGAGAGCGACGATGGAGATTCCGGGAGCGAGATTAGGCACACGACGTACCCAGCTTCGGGTCCCTTCGGTGGAGGATCCCTACGTGCTGCTAGCAATCTAATATATGATCATAAGTATGTTTACAGGGTGCCGCTGTAGTGGAGCTATGTTGTCTATCTGTTGTCTATTTGTTGGCCTTTTTTCTATCGGGTGCCCTGGCTGGCTTTATATATGCAACCAGCCTAGGGTTTTACAAGAGTCCTAGTCGACTACTTCTTCGGGTTGCCTTGTAGGGCCTTCTCCATACATGGTTATACCCTTCGGGTACCCATTATTAGTATACCTGACTCGGCTCGGCCCAATATGGAGAAGGCCCAACAAGGCAACCCGAAAAAGTAGTCGACTAGGACTCTTGTAAAACCCTAGGATGGTTGCATATATAAAGCCAGCCAGGGCACCCGATAGAAAAAATACCAACAGATAGACAACATAGCTCCGCTATGGCGGCACCCTGTAAACATACTTATGATCATATACTAGATTGCTAGCAGCACGTATGGATCCTCCACCGAGGGGACCCGAAGCTGGGTATGTCGTGTGCCTAATCTTGCTCCCGAAATCTCCATCGTCGCTCTCTCACGAAACCCAAGTCTACAATATGTAGGCATTGGCGAGGTGATCCCTCGTCAAGTGGTACTTACACTTGGAAGCACTAGTTCATGAATTGGTTTATATCAACATCAATAATGAATCCAGTACTAATTCCAGCTCCCAGATTTCACCAAAATCTTCATGTGCATCAATTATTATGCATTTCGCAATATACCTTCATGGTGGAATCCAAACGATAGAGCTATGTACTGTCATGAACATAGCGTCAAACTAGATTATCAACCCATTTTAGGAGCTCCACGATCATTTGATCACATCGACTGACAAAACGATTTCATCAATATGCGTTTATGATACGTCTCCAATGTATCTATGATTTCTTATGTTCCATGCTAGTTTTATGCGAATACCGACATGTTTTATTCACACTTTATAATGTTTTTATGCATTTTCTGGGACTAACCTATTAACAAGATGCCACAGTGCCAGTTCCTGTTTTCTGCTGTTTTTGATTTCAGAAAAGTTGTTCTACAAATATTCTCGGAATTGGACGAAACAAAAGCCCACGGCCCTATTTCCACGGAGTGTTCCAGAAGACCGAAGAGGAGTCGAGGAAGGCCAGCAGTGGGCCCTCCCCATATGGCGGCGCGGGGGGGGGGGGGGGGGCACTGTCGCGCCGTGACGTGGGGAGGGAGCCCCCTGGATCCCCCGACGCTGCCCCTTCGCCTATTTATTCCTTCGTCCCCGAAAACCCTAGTACCGAGAGCCAAAATACCAGAACAGTTCCAGAGACGCCGCCGTCAAACCTAACTCGGGGGGTTTATAAGATCTCCTCCGGCACCCTGCCGGAGAGGGGAATCATCACCGGAGGGCTCTACATCACCATGCCCGCCTCCGGACTGATGCGTGAGTAGTTCATCCTTGGACTACGGGTCCATAGCAGTAGCTAGATGGTTGTCTTCTCCTATTGTGCCATCATGTTTAGATCTTGTGAGCTGCCTATCATGATCAAGATCATCTATTTGTAATGCTACATGTTGTGTTTGTTGGGATCCGATGAATGTGGAATACTATATCAAGTTGATTATAGATCTATCATATATGTGTTGTTTATGATCTTGCATGCTCTCCGTTGCTAGTAGAGGCTCTGGCCAAGTTGATACTTGTAACTCCAAGAGGGAGTATTTATGCTAGATAGTGGGTTCATGTCTCCATTGAATCTGGGGGAGTGACAGCAACCCCTAAGGTTGTGGATGTGCTGTTGCCACTAGGGATAAAACATCAATGCTTTGTCTAAGGATATTTGTATTGTTTACATTACGCACAATACTTAATGCAATTGTCTGTTGCTTGCAACTTAATACTGTAAGGGGTGCGGATGCTAACCCAAAGGTGGACTTTTTAGGCATAGATGCATGCTGGATGGAGGTCTATGTACTTTGTCGTAATGCCTTAAGTAAATCTCATAGTAGTCATCATGATATGTATGTGCATTGGTATGCTCTCTCTATTTGTCAATTTCCCAACTGTAATTTGTTTACCCAACATGTTATTTATCTTATTGGAGAAACACCACTAGTGAACTGTGGATCCCGGTCCATTCTTTTACATCTGAAATACAACCTACTGCAATCATTGTTCTCTTTTGTTTTCTGCAAGCAAACATCATTTTTCACACCATACCTTTAATCCTTTGTTTTTCAGCAAGCCTGTGAGATTGACAACCTCACTGTTAAGTTGGGGCAAAGTAGTTTGATTGTGTTGTGCGGGTTCCACGTTGGCACCGGAATCTCTGGTGTTGCGCCACACTACACTCCTTCACCAACAACCTTCACGTGATCTTCATCTCCTACTGGTTCGATAACCTTGGTTTCTTACTGAGGGAAAACTCGTTGCTATACTCATCATACCTTTCTCTTGGGGTTCCCAACAGACGTGTGCTTTACCTTCACAAGCAGTTTATCATACAAATCTAAAACTTAACAATGTAGAGTCCCACATAGGGGATATGGATATGATACACTATAGCACACAGTTTAATAAATACTTCACAGTGTTTGGTGACCCATATAAGTAAGTCACTACACATCTCAAGTGCATTTAACATTGCGTTATACCTAGAGATGACAACTTAGACATTTTTCCATAGCGTCTCAAGTTTGGTGAGTCCATGACTGTGGAACATCCAAATATAATTGGTTCAATATCTATATATCCATGACATGCGAAATATAGTCATCAACCACTACATATGCTAGTATATCATCCATATGTCTTCTCACATGGATTTCGAATGTGGAGCAATTTATTATAACATTCAAGTTTTGTACATAATATCATAAATAGAATACAACTTATGATTGATTTGGTGATTTAACCATGGTTCATGGTCTCACAACGACAGGGAAAACTACAATTATGAGGATTAATTTGAATATGATGATTGGCTAACTAATCCATGAATAAACGGATGATTGATATTCACTACAAAATTTAACTAGATGCATGATTCTATCAAGTTGTCCTAGAACCATGATTAACTTACGCGAGAAAGACTTTAGTTTCCTACAAATGAATAAGAACACAAAAGAAGATAATGCAACATGCATTTTTTTACAGTGTGTTAAAGGAGAGGGTTCAAAACCTCATTTTTTCTTCTTTCAGTTACACTCTAAATGTCCTCCCAAATTCATGAAAGAATTGTGGCATCTTAATCTATCGCTTGTGCCATCAACAAATGAGGCTTCAAAACCTCATTTTTTTCTTCTTTCAGTTACACTCTAAATGTCCTCCCAAATTCATGAAAGAATTGTGGCATCTTATCATACATGGCTAGCAGTTCTCCACAAACTTGTATGAAATTAGGATGATTTAAACCTGTAAAAAAATCATATTGTTTAATACCAATTTAAGCGAATCAAATACATATCAAATGGAGGCACTTAATGTCTATAAAAACTCGATACAACTTGTAAATGTTATTCCTATACTAGTATGAACCTACTATAAAAATTCCATGGATTTTTAATAGTAAAATGCATCCTCATGATATAAAATTTCAAGGTGTGCCAAAAAATTTCTAGTTCTTTAAAAGTGCACATCTACTTCCAAATTCTATATAAGTCGTTCAGGGCACACTGCAAAAAAGTCCACCTTACCTGACTGATTTTTTTGATGGCACAAGCGATAGATTAAGGGAGGCACATAGTAGCGCGTTGTGGATCCTGTGTGACGTGTTGACTTGTAAACCTCGTCTCACTGAATGGTATGATCCACGACTTTAATGTTGTAGGTTTGATACATTTGCAAAAAAAAATTGTGTTTCATGCATATTGATTGCTAAATATAACTAATGATTTTGTGTATCCCCGGACTGATAATGTTTCACGTTATACATGGACAATTTAAATTTCGCAACTTTCTAAAACTTTACTGGTAGCAATGTGCACCAAACCCACGTCAACGATCGAAATCACTTTAACCTTCAACTTTATAAAGGTGGAAGTCAGCTAGCCCGTCACCGACTACATATTATGGGCCCTTTTAGGAAGTGCAACCCACATAGCTGGACCACACTTGCTCAAAAGGTCCCAAAGACGTAAAGAACTAATCCGTATTTGCCACACCCCCACTATACATATAAGAAAAAAATAAGAGAGAGGGAACCCTAGCCCCACCTCCCATTTTCACAACCTATCCCCACACCGCCGCATTTTCTTAGCACTGGTTTCCAGTTAATTAGTAAACGAATTGTACACTGTGAAGCTGCACTGGATCTTGCACGGATCTCTAAGCACCGTGCCGAATCCATATATGTATGCTTGTTCTTTTGTCCCCTTCTCTGCAGGTTTATTCCCCATCCTATCACACATCCCATTGCATCTTATTTATCTGGATACATATGCTTGTTCTTCCGTCTCCTTATTAATCATTGGAGTTCTTCTTTCAGATCCGCACCGAAGTCGTTAGCTTAGGCATGCACAAGATGGCGTGCAGATGCGATGTGATGATGATGTCTTCATCTAGCTTTTGGATTATAGCATATAGATTAGTTAACACCAACGTGATTCATCAATTGTGAAGAATAGAGAGAAGCTCACTACATCTAAGAGACTAAGACTAATCGATAGTTTTCTTTCTAATTAGTTTGTTAGATCTAGATCTGCTGAATAGAGAGGGGCTCAAGAGGCTATCTCTTTTCCCCTCTTTATTAGAAGAATTTACAACTAACCTTTGTGTCTTACTGGTTGCACTGCAATTCGATGTAATTGAATGAAAATATTTCATCTTAATGAAGTTAGAAACCTTTATCTGGAACGAAGATATTCTTAGAACTAATTGCAATTAACTCTTCTGCCGTCGATATATCCACGAAACACGGCAAAATAATGTGCTGCCATTTCTTTGTGCACGACACTAAAATTATCAGCTGAGGCGTTTCAATTTATATGGCGCGCATGAGAACGCATGGTGTATCACGATGTGCCAAGTGAAAAAACTGTCGGCTCTGTAGTTCTCTCGACACAGGTATCCCCAATAGATTTTTTTCTTGTTGTGCTAGCGCGAACGTGGGGATTACAGACGGGCTGCAGCGTTTGAAGCCGTCGCGGGCTGCATGTCGTGTTGTAGTGGTAGGTTTTAAACTAGACTAGCATGCGTGCCTGCCGCGTTGACTGATGCCACATAATCTATATTCTGCCAAACACCCCCTTAATTCGTCTCTATTCTAATCTCTTGTCCCTCTATTAGACCAACACTATTGTGTTCATCTTCACCATGCGCCTACGAGACGGAAGTCCTGAAGGAGTTTGTTGTGCACCCCACCATCAACCAAGTCAAGAGTCTTATATGTCTTATCTTTCTCATGCAGATTACCCCCACCTTCATTTTCTACAAGGAGAAGTGGGGAAGCTTTTCCAAGGCATAGCAATGACGAACTCATGGGCATGGTGGGGTACCACATGCCCGCCGTTGGTTGGTGAGTTGGAGAGGTGGATCTACCTAGTTGTGAAGCCGCCACTTCCGTCGCATACCTAGGGGTCACCGTCCGTAATAGTGTCAAGCTTGTTAATAAATGATGGTTGACACCTCACTTATGTTGGTTTGGAGAAGTGATGTCTACGCACGCTTCTATTCATGTAGACAGTGTTGGGTCTCCAAGAGCAGAGGTTTGTAGAACAGCAACAAGTTTCCCTTAAGTGAATCACCCAAGGTTTATCGAACTCAGGGAGGTAGAGGTCAAAGATATCCCTCTCAAGCAACCCTACAATTAAGATACAAGAAGTCTCTTTTGTCCCCAACACACCTAATACACTTGTCAGATGTATAGGTGCACTAGTTCGGCGAAGAGATAGTGAAATACAAGTAATATGGATGATTATAAGTAGTAATTGCAATCTGAAATAAAAATGGCAGCAAGCGAACATGTAGCAGAACTTGTTGGAAACGGTGTTTCAATGCTTAGAAACAAGGCCTAGGGATCATACTTTCACTAGTGGACACTCTCAACAATGATCACATAACTGAATAAATAAATGCTACTTTTAAACACTCTCTTGTTGGATAACAAACACCATTCATTGTGTAGGGCTACAAAAGCACACCTCAAACTGGAATAAACAAGCTCTACAACTTCCGGAGTTCATATTAAAGTAACCTCTAGAGTGCGTAATAGACCGTTGCAATTTAGACTGAGTACTAACATAGCATACACACTGTCATCAATAGCTATGAAAGGGGGAATAGATCACATCAATACTATCATAGTAATAGTTAACTTCATAATCTACAAGAGATTACAATCATAACCTATGGCAAGTACTACATGATGCACACACTGTCAACTTTACATCATGGAAGAGGAATAGACTACTTTAATAACATCACTAGAGTAGCACATAGATTAATAGTGATACAAAGCTCATGATCACATAAAGATCACACCATTGGAGAGAGAGATGAACCACATAGCTACCGGTAGAGCCCTCAGCCTCGGGGGAGAACTACTCCCTCCTCATCATGGGAGTCAGCAGCGGCGATGAAGATGGCGGTGGTGTCGATGGAGATGGATTCCGGGGGCACTTCCCCGTCCCGGCGGTGTGCCGGAACAGAGACTTCTGTTCCCCGAAACTTGTCTTCGCGATGGCGGCGCCTACGTAACTTTTCGTGGAATATCGTCGATTGTGTTAGGGTTTTCGCGACGGACAGAATATATAGGCGAAAGGGCTGAGTCGGAGGAGTCCCGAGGGGCCTACCCCATAGGGCGGCGCGCCCCCCTTCTTGGCCGCCCCAGCCTATGGTGTGGAGGCCGTGGGCCTCCCCCTAGCTTGCCCTTCTGGCTCCGTGTGTCCCTCGGAAAAATAGGAGGTTGGGCTTTTGTTTCGTCCAATTCCGAGAATATTTCCTGTTTAGAATTTCTGAAACCAAAAACAGCAGAAAACAGGAACTGACGCTTCGACATCTTGTTAATAGGTTAGTGCCGGAAAATGCATCAAAATGATATAAAGTATGGATAAAACATGTAGATATTGTCATAAAACTAGCATGGAACATAAGAAATTATAGATACGTTTGAGACGTATCAAGCATCCCCAAGCTTAGCTCCTACTCGCCCTCGAGTAGGTAAACGATAACAAGGATAATTTTCTAAGTGACATGCTACTATCATAATCTTGATCAATACTATTGTAAAGCATATGATATGAATTAAGTGATTCAAAGCAATGGTAAAGATAATGACTAAACAACTGAATCATATAGCAAAGACTTTTCATAAATAGTACTTTCAAGAAAAGCATCAATAAGTCTTGCATAAGAGTTAACTAATAAAGCAGTAGATTCTTAATAGAAGGTTTTGAAGCAACACAAAGGAAGATTTAACTTTCAACAGTTGCTTTCAACTTTCAACATGTATATCTCATGGATAATTGTCAACACAAAGTAATATGATGAGTGCAAATAAGCAAGTATGTAGGAATCAATGCACACAGTTGACACAAGTGTTTGCTTCTAAGATGGAAAGATGTAGGTAATCTGACTCAACATAAAGTAAAAGAAAGGCCCTTCGCAGAGGGAAGCAGGGATTACTCATGTGCTAGAGCTTTTATTTTGAAAACATGGAAACAATTTTGTCAACGGTAGTAATAATTTATATGTGTTTGATACGTCTCCGACGTATCGATAATTTCTTATGTTCCATGCCACATTATTGATGTTATCTACATGTTTTATGCACACTTTATGTCATATTCGTGCATTTTCTGGAACTAACCTATTAACAAGATGCCGAAGTGCCGATTCTTGTTTCTGCTGTTTTTGGTTTCAGAAATCCTAGTAAGGAAATATTCTCGGAATTGACGAAATCAAAGCCCGGGGGCCTATTTTCTCACGAAGCTTCCGTAAGTCCGAAGGAGAGACGAAGAGGGGCCACGGAGGGGCCACACCATAGGGCGGCGCGGCCCCCTTGGCCGCGCCGGCCTGTAGTGTGGGGCCCCGTGCCGCCTCTTGACCTGCCCTTCCGCCTATAAAAAGTCTCCGTGACGAAACCCCCAGTACCGAGAACCACGATACGGAAAACCTTCCAGAGACGCCGCCGCCGCCGATCCCATCTCGGGGGATCCAGGAGATCGCCTCCGGCACCCTGCCGGAGAGGGGAATCATCTCCCGGAGGACTCTACGCCGCCATGGTCGCCTCCGGTGTGATGCGTGAGTAGTCTACCCCTGGACTATGGGTCCATAGCAGTAGCTAGATGGTTGTCTTCTCCCCATTGTGCTATCATTGTCGGATCTTGTGAGCTGCCTAACATGATCAAGATCATCTATCTGTAATTCTATATGTTGCGTTTGTTGGGATCCGATGAATAGAGAATACTTGTTATGTTGATTATCAAAGTTATGCTTATGTGTTGTTTATGATCTTGCATGCTCTCCGTTACTAGTAGATGCTCTGGCCAAGTAGATGCTTGTAACTCCAAGAGGGAGTACTTATGCTCGATAGTGGGTTCATGCCTGCATTGACACCTGGGACAGTGACAGAAAGTTCTAAGGTTGTGTTGTGTTGTTGCCACTAGGGATAAAACATTGATGCTATGTCTAAGGATGTAGTTGTTGATTACATTACGCACCATACTTAATGCAATTGTCTGTTGTTAGCAACTTAATACTGGAAGGGGTTCGGATGATAACCTGAAGGTGGACTTTTTAGGCATAGATGCAGTTGGATGACGGTCTATGTACTTTGTCGTAATGCCCAATTAAATCTCACTATACTCATCATGATATGTATGTGCATGGTCATGCTCTCTTTATTTGTAAATTGCCCAACTGTAATTTGTTCACCCAACATGCTGTTCGTCTTATGGGAGAGACACCTCTAGTGAACTGTGGACCCCGGTCCAATTCTCTTTACTGAAATACAATCTACTGCAATACTTGTTCTACTGTTTTCTGCAAACAATCATCTTCCACACAATACGGTTAACTCTTTGTTACAGCAAGCCGGTGAGATTGACAACCTCACTGTTTCGTTGGGGCAAAGTACTTTGGTTGTGTTGTGCAGGTTCCACGTTGGCGCCGGAATCCCTGGTGTTGCGCCGCACTACATCCCGCCGCCATCAACCTTCAACGTGCTTCTTGGCTCCTCCTGGTTCGATAAACCTTGGTTTCTTTCTGAGGGAAAACTTGCTGCTGTGCGCATCATACCTTCCTCTTGGGGTTGCCCAACGAACGTGTGAAATACACGCCATCAAGCTCTTTTTCTGGCGCCGTTGCCGGGGAGATCAAGACACGCTGCAAGGGGAGTCTCCACTTCTCAATCTCTTTACTTTGTTTTTGTCTTGCTTAGTTTTATTTACTACTTTGTTTGCTGCACTAAATCAAAATACAAAAAAATTAGTTGCTAGTTTTACTTTATTTGCTATCTTGTTTGCCATATCAAAAACACAAAAAAAAATTAGTTACTTGTTTTACTTTACTTAATATCATGCATGTTTTTATTTCACTAGTTTGGCATAATGGACAAGAATGAGCTTCTATTTCTATTTCCTGATTTAAAACATGGATTGTTTGATGCGAAAATTAAAAAACCTATGGAAACTTATTTGCATGCTGGTAGTAATATTAGTATGAACGCTTTGAACACCATTGTTGATAATAATATAGAAAGTTCTAAGCTTGGGGAAGCTGGTCTTCATGATCTTTTTATTCCCCCAAGCATTGAGGAGAAAATTTTCTTTGATGATACTTTGCCTCCTATTTATGATAATGATATTGGTCTTTTAGTACCACCTGTTATGGAGGATAAATTTGATTATGAATACAATATGCCTCCTATATTTGATAATGAGAATAATAATGATAGCTACTTTGTTGAATTTGCTCCCACTACAACTAATAAAATTGATTATGCTTATGTGGAGAGTAATGATACTTTTATGCATGTGAATAAGAATGCTCTATGTGATACTTATATTGTTGAGTTTGTTCATGATACCTCTGAAAATTATTATGAGAGAGGAAAATATGGTTGTACAAATTTTCATGTTACTAAAACACCTCTCTATCTGCTGAAATTTTTGAAGCTACACTTGTTTTATCTTCCTATGCCTGTTACTTTGCTCTTCATGAACTTGTTTATTTACAAGATTCCTTTGCATAGGAAGCATGTTAGACTTAAATGTGTTTCTAATTTGCCTCTTGATGCTCTCTTTTGCTTCAAATACTATTTCTTGCGAGTGCATCATTAAAACTGCTGAGCCCATCTTAATGGCTATAAAGAAAGAACTTCTTGGGAGATAACCCATGTGTTATTTTGCTACAGTACTTTGTTTTTATTTTGTGTCTTGGAAGTTGTTTACTACTGTAGCAACCTCTCTTTATCTTAGTTTTGTGTTTTGTTGTGCCAAGTTAAGCCGTTGATAGAAAAGTAAGTACTAGATTTGGATTACTGCACAGTTCCAGATTTCTTTGCTGTCACGAATCTGGGTCCACCTCCCTGTAGGTAACTCAGAAAATTAAGCCAATTTACGTGCATAATCCTCAGATATGTACGCAACTTTAATTCAATTTGAGCATTTTCATTTGAGCAAGTCTGGTGCCATTTTAAAATTCGTCAATACGAACTGTTCTGTTTTGACAGATTCTGCCTTTTATTTCGCATTGCCTCTTTTGCTATGTTGGATGAATTTCTTTGATCCACTAATGTCCAGTAGCATTATGCAATGTCCAGAAGTGTTAAGAATGATTGTGTCACCTCTGAATATGTCAAATTTATATTGTACACTAACCCTCTAATGAGTTGTTTCGAGTTTGGTGTGGAGGAAGTTTTCAAGGATCAAGAGAGGAGTATGATGCAACATGATCAAGGAGAGTGAAAGCTCTAAGCTTGGGGATGCACCCGGTGGTTCACCCCTGCATATATCAAGAAGACTCAAGCGTCTAAGCTTGGGGATGCCCAAGGCATCCCCTTCTTCATCGACAACATTATCAGGTTCCTCCCCTGAAACTATATTTTTATTCCATCACATCTTATGTGCTTTTTCTTGGAGCGTCGGTTTGTTTTTGTTTTTTGTTTTGTTTGAATAAAATGGATCCTAGCATTCACTTTATGGGAGAGAGACACGCTCCGCTGTAGCATATGGACAAGTATGTCCTTGGTTTCTACTCATAGTATTCATGGCGAAGTTTCTCCTTCGTTAAATTGTTATATGGTTGGAATTGGAAAATGATACATGTAGTAATTGCTATAAATGTCTTGGGTAATGTGATACTTGGCAATTGTTGTGCTCATGATTAAGCTCTTGCATCATATGCTTTGCACCCATTAATGAAGAAATACATAGAGCATGCTAAAATTTGGTTTGCATATTTGGTTTCTCTAAGGTCTAGATAATTTCTAGTTTTGAGTTTGAACAACAAGGAAGACGGTGTAGAGTCTTATAATGTTTTCAATATGTCTTTTATGTGAGTTTTGCTGCACCGGTTCATCCTTGTGTTTGTTTCAAATAAGCCTTGCTAGCCTAAACCTTGTATCGAGAGGGAATACTTCTCATGCATCCAAAATACTTGAGCCAACCACTATGCCATTTGTGTCCACCATACCTACCTATACTACATGGTATTTTCCGCCATTCCAAAGTAAATTGCTTGAGTGCTACCTTTAAAATTCCATCATTCACCTTTGCAATATATAGCTCATGGGACAAATAGCTTAAAAACTATTGTGGTATTGAATATGTAATTATGCACTTTATCTCTTATTAAGTTGCTTGTTGTGCGATAACCATGTTCACTGGGGACGCCATCAACTTTTCGTTGTTGAATTTCATGTGAGTTGCTATGCATGTTCGTCTTGTCTGAAGTAAGAGAGATCTACCACCATATGGTTAAGCATGCATATGTTAGAGAAGAACATCGGGCCGCTAACTAAAGCCATGCTCCATGGTGGAAGTTTCAGTTTTGGACAACAATCCTCAAATCTCAAATGAGAAAATTATTAATTGTTGGTATATGCTTATGCATAAAAGAGGAGTCCATTATCTGTTGTCTATGTTGTCCCGGTATGGATGTCTAAGTTGAAGAATAATCAATAGCGAGAAATCCAATGCGAGCTTTCTAGTTAGACCTTTGTACAGGCGGCATAGAGGTACCCCTTTGTGACACTTGGTAAAAACAATGCATTGTGATGACCCGGTAGTCCAAGCTAATTAGGACAAGGTGCGGGCACTATTAGTACACTATGCATGAGGCTTGCAACTTATAAGATATAATTTACATGATGCATATGCTTTATTACTACCGTTGACAAAATTGTTTCATGTTTTCAAAATCAAAGCTCTAGCACAAATATAGCAATCGATGCTTTTCCTCTATGGAGGACCATTCTTTTACTTTCAATGTTGAGTCAGTTCACCTATCTCTCTCCACCTCAAGAAGCAAACACTTGTGTGAACTGTGCATTGATTCTTACATACTTGCTTATTGCACTTATTATATTACTCTATGTTGACAATATCCATGAGATATACATGTTACAAGTTGAAAGCAACCGCTGAAACTTAATCTTCTTTTGTGTTGCTTCAATGCCTTTACTTTGAATTATTGCTTTATGAGTTAACTCTTATGCAAGACTTATTGATGCTTGTCTTGAAGTGCTATTCATGAAAAGTCTTTGCTATATGATTCACTTGTTTACTCATGTCATATACATTGTTTCGATCGCTGCATTCACTACATATGCTTTACAAATAGTATGATCAAGATTATGATGGCATGTCACTCCAGAAATTATCTGTGTTATCGTTTTACTCGCTCGGGACGAGCAGAACTAAGCTTGGGGATGCTGATACGTCTCCGACGTATCGATAATTTCTTATGTTCCATGCCACATTATTGATGTTATCTACATGTTTTATGCACACTTTATGTCATATTCGTGCATTTTCTGGAACTAACCTATTAACAAGATGCCGAAGTGCCAGTTGCTGTTTTCTGCTGTTTTTGGTTTCAGAAATCCTAGTAAGGAAATATTCTCGGAATTGGACGAAATCAAAGCCCAGGGGCCTATTTTCTCACGAAGCTTCCAGAAGTCCGAAGGAGAGACGAAGAGGGGCCACGGAGGGGCCACACCATAGGCCGGCGCGGCCCCCTTGGCCGCGCCGGCCTGTAGTGTGGGGCCCCGTGCCGCCTCTTGACCTGCCCTTCCGCCTATAAAAAGTCTCCGTGACGAAACCCCCGCACCGAGAACCACGATACGGAAAACCTTCCGAGACGCCACCGCCGCCGATCCCATCTCGGGGGATCCAGAGATCGCCTCCGGCACCCTGCCGGAGGGGAATCATCTCCCGGAGGACTCTATGCCGCCATGGTCGCCTCCGGTGTGATGCGTGAGTAGTCTACCCCTGGACTATGGGTCCATAGCAGTAGCTAGATGGTTGTCTTCTCCCCATTGTGCTATCATTGTCGGATCTTGTGAGCTGCCTAACATGATCAAGATCATCTATCTGTAATTCTATATGTTGCGTTTGTTGGGATCCGATGAATAGAGAATACTTGTTATGTTGATTATCAAAGTTATGCTTATGTGTTGTTTATGATCTTGCATGCTCTCCGTTACTAGTAGATGCTCTGGCCAAATAGATGCTTGTAACTCCAAGAGGGAGTACTTATGCTCGATAGTGGGTTCATGCCTGCATTGACACCTGGGACAAAGTGATGAAAGTTCTAAGGTTGTGTTGTGCTGTTGCCACTAGGGATAAAACATTGATGCTATGTCTAAGGATGTAGTTGTTGATTACATTACGCACCATACTTAATGCAATTGTCTGTTGTTAGCAACTTAATACTGGAAGGGGTTCGGATGATAACCTGAAGGTGGACTTTTTAGGCATAGATGCAGTTGGATGACGGTCTATGTACTTTGTCGTAATGCCCAATTAAATCTCACTATACTTATCATGATATGTATGTGCATGGTCATGCTCTCTTTATTTGTCAATTGCCCAACTGTAATTTGTTCACCCAACATGCTGTTCGTCTTATGGGAGAGACACCTCTAGTGAACTGTGGACCCCGGTCCAATTCTCTTTACTGAAATACAATCTACTGCAATACTTGTTCTACTGTTTTCTGCAAACAATCATCTTCCACACAATACGGTTAACTCTTTGTTACAGCAAGCCGGTGAGATTGACAACCTCACTGTTTCGTTGGGGCAAAGTACTTTGGTTGTGTTGTGCAGGTTCCACGTTGGCGCCGGAATCCCTGGTGTTGCGCCGCACTACATCCCGCCGCCATCAACCTTCAACGTGCTTCTTGGCTCCTCCTGGTTCGATAAACCTTGGTTTCTTTCTGAGGGAAAACTTGCTGCTGTGCGCATCATACCTTCCTCTTGGGGTTGCCCAACGAACGTGTGAAATACACGCCATCAGTGTTATGCATAAAACATCCTATAAGTTGCAAGCCTCATGCATCGAATACCAATAGTGCTCGCACTTGTCCTAATTAGCTCGGATTTCCATGGATTATCATTGCATTACATATGTTTCAACCAAGTGTCAGAAAGGGGTACCTCTAGGACACCTGTACAAAGGTCCAAGGAGATAGATCACATTTGATTTCTTGTTTTTGATAAATCTCAACTTGAGGACATCCATACCGGGACAACATAGAAAACAGATAATGGACTCCTCTTTAATGCTTAAGCATTCAACAACAGATAATATTCTCATAAGAGATTGAGGATTAATGTCCAAACTGAAACTTCCACCATGGTACATGGCTTTGGTTGGCGGCCCAATGTTCTTCTCTAACAATATGCATACTCAAACCATTCAACTCATGGCAAATCACCCTTACTTCAGACAAGACGAACATGCATAGCAACTCACATGATATTCAACAAAAGTGTAACAGTTGATGACGTCCCCAGAAACATGGTTACCGCTCAACAAGCAACTTATAAGAAATAAGATACATAAGCGACATATTCTTTACCACGGTAGTTTTTAAGCTACTTTCCCATGAGCTATATATTGCAAAGACAAGGAATGAAATTTTAAAGGTAGCACACAAGAAATTTACTTTGGAATGGCAAAGAAATACCACATTGTAGGTAGTTATGGTGGACACAAATGGCATAAGTTTTGGCTCAAGGTTTTGGATGCACGAGAAGCATTCCCTCTCAGTACAAGGCTTTGGCTAGCAAGGTTGTTTGAAGCAAACACAAGTATGAACCGGTACAGCAAAACTTACATAAGAACATATTGCAAGCATTATAAGACTCTACACTGTCTTCCTTGTTGTTCAAACACTTTTACCAGAAAATATCTAGACTTTAGAGAGACCAATCATGCAAACTAAATTTCAACAAGCTCTACAGTAATTCTCCACTAATAGGTTCAAACTACATGATGCAAGAGCTTAAACATGATCTATTTGAGAGCTCAAAATAATTGCCAAGTATCAAATTATTCAAGACCATATACCAATTACCACATGAAACATTTTCTATTTCCAACCAAATAGCAATAAATGCAGCTGTTTCTAACTTTTGACATGAACATTAAAAGTAAAACTAAGAACACTAGTGTTCAATATGAAAAAGCGGAGCGTGTCTCTCTCCCACACATGGATTGCTAGGATCCGAATTTATTCAGAGAATGAAAATAACAAATCGAAAATAAAACACACAGACGCTCCAAGTAAAGCACATAAGATGTGACGGAATAAAAATATAGTTTCACTAGAGGTGACCTGATAAGTTGTTGATGAAGAAGGGGATGCCTTGGGCATCCCCAAGCTTAGATGCTTGAGTCTTCTTGAAATATGCAGGGATGAACCACGGGGGCATCCCAAAGCTTAGACTTTTCACTCTTCTTGATCATATCATATCATCCTCCTCTCTTGATCCTTGAAAACTTCCTCCACACCAAACTCAAAACAATCTCATTAGAGGGTTAGTGCATAATCAAAAACTCACATGTTCAGAGAGGACACAATCATTCCCAACACTTCTGGACATTACCCAAGGTTACTTAAATTTAATGTAGCAAAGAAATCCACTCAAACACAGTAAAGGAGGCAATGTGGAATAAAAGGCAGAATCTGTCAAAACAGAACAGTCCGTAAAGACGAATTTTTTCGAGGCACTTAACTTGCTCAGATGAAAAAGCTCAAATTGAATGAAAGTTGCGTACATATCTGAGGATTACTCATGAATTTTCACAGATTTTTTAGACTCTCCTACAGAGAGATCAACTCAAATTCGTGACAGCTAAAAATCTATTTCTGCGCAGAAATCCAAATCTAGTATCAACCTTCTATCAAAGACTTTACTTGGCACAACAATGCAATAAAATAAAGATAAGTAGAGGTTGCTACAGTAGTAACAACTTCCAAGACACAACAAAACAGTAGCAACATAAAACATGTGTTATCTCCCAAGAAGTGCTTTCTTTATAGCCATTAAGATGGGCTCAATGGTTTTAATGATGCTCTCGCAAGAAGTAAGAGTTGAAGCAAAAGAGACCATCAAAAGCAAATAAGAAACACTTTTAATTCTAACCCACTTCCTATAAAAAGGAATCTTGTAAATAAACAAGTCATGTACGCATAATGCAACAAGCATAGAAAGACAACACAAGCGCAACTTCAAGATTCTCAACATAAAGAAGGGAAACTTAATATTATTAAGATGCATATAACCATGTTTCCCTCTCTCATAATAACTTTCAGTAGCATCATTGATGACATCCACAATATACCCATCACTTAAAACATTCTTATCATGGTTCATATGCATAAAAGTATCATTAATTTTGACATAAGAAAAACTCTTCTCATTAATAGTAATTGGAGCAGGATCATTATCAAGAATTTGAACGTGGTAAACAAGTTGCATACTAAGGGAATGGTTTTTGGCAATCCCATGATAACTATGACAAGTTTCATAAGGATAATTATAACCTGTGTCATAGCATTCTTTATAATAATTGTCAAAGATTGGAGGCATAGTATCATCATAAGAAATAGAATAGTTATCTTCCACAGTATGTTCATCTATAACCATACCATCATTGTTACTAGAAGGAGATGTATCAAACATATAATCGTCAGTAGCAAAAGGATTTTCAAACACCTCATCCCCAAGCTTAGAGCTTTCTATATCATTATGGGAAGAAGCATGGATAGTACTAATACTATGGCAATTATTAACATCATCATTTTCAGAATTAGTTTCCCAGAGATTTTCAACATCAAAAGTAGTGTGCTCTTCTAAATTATGATCACTAATGTAGGTAAAGGGCATAGGAAGATCATTGTACTCAGATTCATTATCATAATAATCATTAGGAGCAACATACTTACGGTTACCTATCGTTATCTCATACACGCGGGGATATGTCGTTACCTCTTTCTTTTTATTCCCCCTCTTCTTCTTCTTCTTCTTCTTCTTCGTTTCCTTCTTCTTCTTCTTTTCCTTCTCCTCGTTCCCTTCTTTAGGAGGAAGAGGCTTGAAGGGAGGCTTCTCCACAGAACCTGATTTATTTCCAGAAACAATAGAAGAAACTTAGGAGGGTTCCTCCTTTTCATTAATAAGTTCAAAACACACAGCGGTCCTATCATATTTTGGCAAAGTGTCATCTTCTAAAATATTTTGTATGTAAGTATTTGTATGGCAATTATCAATGCAATAAGAAAGACACACATGCAGAACACTATTAATATCAAGAGCACTCATATCCACCAAAGAAGTTTTTCTCAATAACTCTTCACACTCCAAAAATAATGTAAGTTCATCATGCTAATTAGGAATGATTTCATCATCATAATACAAATTTGCAGCACTCATGGGGTTCGAATTATCATTGGAGGAGCATTGAAAATTAAAATGACCCACTCTATGGCAAAGTTCACAAATAAAAGGATAGAGGGCACAAACTTTTTCACCAAGATCATCTAGAGCCCTAGACCACTTTCTAGTTTTTTCATTCCCGTGATGGATACAATATTCTTCTTCAATTTTATTCTTTTCACAAGGTCTATGAACTCCACAAAAATTAACATGCTTATAGGAAATGGCATTCTCAGGAGTTTGAGCATGTTCATTGCAAGCATTAACAACAATTTCATTTTCCATGCAAGTGTCTTTAAAAGGTTCATGATACATGTACCAATTTTCTTTAGGAACACTAATATGAGAAGCAAAGGCTCTATAGCAATCGACTATAATTTGAGGATCAAGACCATATTTAGCACTAAGCTCTTGAAAATCAGCGGTTTGAGCGAAAGACTTAATGCATTCATATTCATAGTTTATACCTGATTCTTTACCTTTGTCGTTCTCCCAATCTTCAATATTCTCCTGAATCCGATCAAGAAGGTCCCATTTAAACTCTTCTTTGTTACGCGTGAATGATCCAGAACAAGTAGTATCCAGCAAGGTTTTATCTTGAAAAGAAAGTCTTGCATAGAAATTATCAATGATGATATTACCGGGAAGCTCATGAATGGAGCATTTGAGCATTAAAGACTTCAATCTTCCCCATGCTTGGGCAATACTCTCTCCATTATGAGGCCAGAAATTATATATGCGGTTTCGGTCTTTGTGAATTTCACTTGGAGGATAGAATTTAGAATAAAATAGAGGCATAATATCCTTCCAATCAAGAGAATGCCTATTCTTGAGCAATTTATACCAATGCGCCGCTTTACCAGACAACGACATAGAGAATAGTTTCTTCCTAACTTCATCCATAGAAATACCTGCACACTTGAATAACCCGCATAATTCATGTAAAAACAGTAAATGATCTCCAGGATGGACAGTTCCATCCCCTTCATAGCGGTTATCCACAACACGTTTAATAATTTTCATAGGTATTTTATATGGAATACTTTCAACAGGTGGATTTGGAATATCACAAGCATCATTCGAATTACCACATGTTGAAGACAAAGCATTATCAAGGCAAAATACTTCATCCAAAGCTGATGAGCAAAAAAGATTATTTTTATATAAACTAGCTTCCCCAAGCTTGGGTTTTTCCATAGCATTAAAAATAATGGTGTCCAAAGAATTTATACTAATAACATTACTACCACTATTATGCAGACAAACTTCCATAGGTGTTTTAATTTTCTCTTCAAACACCTCATGTCCTAACTCAAGATAGATACTATAAAGATCTCTAATTTTTTTTGTTGTTTTCCATTAAGCCTAACTAGTGAAATAAAAACAAGAAACAAAATGATGCAATTGCAGGATCTAAAGGAAATAGCTTCGAACACTCACACACCGGCAACAGTGCTAGGAAATAGCTTAGTAGTCGGAGGATGTGAATACCTTTTACCTTACCTCCCCGGCAACAGCGCCAGAAAATAGCTTGATGTCTACGCACGCTTCTATTCCTGTAGACAGTGTTGGGTCTCCAAGAGCAGAGGTTTGTAGAACAACAGCAAGTTTCCCTTAAGTGAATCACCTAAGGTTTATCGAACTCAGGGAGGTAGAGGTCAAAGATATCCCTCTCAAGCAACCCTGCAATTAAGATACAAGAAGTCTCTTGTGTCCCCAACACACCTAATACACTTGTCAGATGTATATGTGCACTAGTTCGGCGAAGAGATAGTGAAATACAAGTAATATGGATGATTATAAGTAGTAATTGCAATCTGAAATAAAAATGGCAGCAAGCGAACATGTAGCAGAACTTGTTGGAAACGGTGTTTCAATGCTTAGAAACAAGGCCTAGGGATCATACTTTCACTAGTGGACACTCTCAACAATGATCACATAATTGAATAAATAAATGCTACTTTTAAACACTCTCTTGTTGGATAACAAACACCATTCATTGTGTAGGGCTACAAAAGCACACCTCAAGCCGGAGTAAACAAGCTCCACAACTTCCGGAGTTCATATTAAAGTAACCTCTAGAGTGCGTAATAGACCGTTGCAATTTAGACCGAGTACTAACATAGCATACACACTGTCACCAATAGCTATGAAAGGGGGAATAGATCACATCAATACTATCATAGTAATAGTTAACTTCATAATCTACAAGAGATTACAATCATAACCTATGCCAAGTACTACATGATGCACACACTGTCAACTTTACATCATGGAGGAGGAATAGACTACTTTAATAACATCACTAGAGTAGCACATAGATTAATAGTGATACAAAGCTCATGATCACATAAAGATCACACCATGGGAGAGAGAGATGAACCACATAGCTACCGGTAGAGCCCTCAGCCTCGGGGGAGAACTACTCCCTCCTCATCATGGGAGTCAGCAGCGGCGATGAAGATGGTGGTGGTATCGATGGAGATGGATTCCGGGGGCACTTCCCCGTCCCGGCGGCGTGCCGGAACAGAGACTTCTGTCCCCCGAAACTTGTCTTCGCGATGGCGGCGGCTATGTAACTTTTCGTGCAATATCGTCGATTGTGTTAGGGTTTTTGCGACAGACAGAATATATAGGCGAAATGGCGGAGTCGGAGGAGTCCCGAGGGGCCCACCCCATAGGGCGGCGCGCCCCCCTTCTTGGCCGCCCAGCCTATGGTGTGGAGGCCGTGGGCCTCCCCCTGGCTTGCCCTTCTGGCTCCGTGTGTCCCTCGGAAAATAGGAGGTTTGGCTTTTGTTTCGTCCAATTCCGAGAATATTTCCTGTGTAGAATTTCTGAAACCAAAAACAACAGAAAATAGGAACTGGCGCTTCGGCATCTTGTTAATAGGTTAGTGCCGGAAAATGCATCAAAATGATATAAAGTATGGATAAAATATGTAGATATTGTCATAAAACTAGCATGGAACATAAGAAATTATAGATACGTTTGAGACGTATCAAGACGCGCAAGGAGGAAGCGTGGTACATGTCGTCTAGCTTGTTGGCACGACGGAGGGCTAGGATGACCGGTTGATTCTATTCTTTCGAGTGGGGCTCATGGAGAATTTGTGATGGGTGAGGATGTTGTCGGATGGAGGAAGGAGGGATAATGACGAGACGATTCGAATAGATAAATTGGAGGGACTATTTTGCAAAATATTGTCTATGTGGCATCCGTCAATGTGCCACACATGCATCTTAGACCTAGGTAGGTCTTCTTTTGAACCACTTGTTAACAATTCAAACATAGATATTAGAATTAGGACCTAGATATGCATTTTCAAACTAATATATGGCCCCACACACACAACATACTTTGAGGACTACCGATATATTCCCATTTTGGAATGCCAAGTCACAAACTTCTTGTTAACTTAAAGCTAGGTTTGTTTTTATAGAGAAGAAAGGTTGCACTGAAGTGATGTTGGAAATAATTCACAATGATGTGGTATTGTACTAGAAACGCTATGAATATTTCCAGATTATCCTGTGGACATTTTTAACTCCAAAATTGAAAAATAGTTATCTCATTTTATCACAGAAAAAATAAACAAAATCTTGTGGAAAAACCATAAGCCTAAGTAGGACAAAAGCATGCCAAACCCAACCACTCTCTCCTATACAGCTTCTCTTTATCGCTTATGGATGGGTCCTGCACAACCAGGGGCTCCGTCTTCAAGTGAGCAGGTGTGCGCCACCGCAAGATCAAATACCTCGCATCATCTCACCATCATTGTTGACTATCGAAAGACTATAAGCCTCTGAGGAGATTTGTCAGAGTCCATGGATTCCACCAGTGGGCATCAAACCATGATTGGTGTGATGCTGGCCCACGTGTGTCCGCATTCATTCTGGTCGTATCTCATCATGTTGACTCGATGTCATATTGCGTTCTTCTAGCCTCTCGTCCGAATAGAAGCCTCTGCGTCTCTCCTATCTATTTCCCCACCCAAAATTGACCCAGAGAAGCGTCATCTTTCACGCATTCGTCTAAATGTTGTTGTTTTTCTTGTCGTCTCCCCACCCTCCTCGACCATCTTCGACCATGAATTCATCCTCCATGAGAGATTCTGGTCCATCTGGACCAGTTCCCCTTCTCCATGTGCCTTTTATTGATGAAGCTTCATGTGTCGTCGTTGCTCCTGCGATCATATCTCCCCATGCCCCTTCCCATTGCTATGTTGATGTACACCTCATCCTTTTGCAAGATCTGGTGCATTGCCAAGGATATCCGACATGTTATCATGTGGCGCTCACGAACATGGGTCCCACTATCGAGCCTCTCGATCACTGGGACCCACGTAGTTTTATTCATTTAAAACCCAATGTCTTGACCCCACCTGTTATCCAATATGGTTAGCCAACCAGTCCCTGAGAAGTGTTTTCCATGTTTTATTGTGTTTCTAAAAAAATCCAAGTTAGCCATTTAATCTTGTAAAAAATTGAAAATTCATATGAAGTCGGGAAATTGTGTATAACATACCGAAATTTTAATCAAAATGTGGAGATGTTTACAACATGTTTCATGGATGATAACCCAACCGTTCAACATGTTGGTGCTAATAACTCTAAAACAACTTTAAGTTAATATTGTTTCTAAAATGTTATAATAGTTGCATTTTGAGCCAATGAAATTGAACCTTGTTGCATTACACTCTTCATACTAAACATATTTCCATGTCATATCATCTGTCTAGCTCTTTTTTGCATTGTATTATGATTCTTTTATTGAACGAATGCCCTTCAACTTTTCTGGTCCTTTGCTTCTTCTCGATGGAGAGAAATACTTCGACGTAGAGTCCCAGTACACCGAAGAGCGGTGTTGAAGCACTATGATTCCAATCAAGCAAAATCTGCTTGCTCAATTTGATACCTGGTTTGTCAAACTTACTTTGGGCTCGCTTAATCAGTTGCATTTGATTCAACTATAGTTTACCGATAGTTGATTAGAGTAACCCTAGTCCTTTGCATGACTTGATCTTGCAATTCTGGTATGCTTTACTACCGATCATATCACGATTAAGAGTTTCTTGAGCTCTGGTGTTAACCTTTATGTATCTTCTATACTTATCCATGCTTAGTTGTTATGTGTTTACCCATCTATGGTTTGTTGAATGGGAGCTCAAAGTTGAATCTTGGATGTTAGAAGTTTACGCGGATAACCGAATTGTAGGCACGTGCTTTAAAGGTTTGCATGAGAGGCCACTTCGGGAAGGCGGTAGGTTGTCTCATGTTTGCCGCTCTTAGGACTCTCCTCGCAATGATGATCAATATGACAGTCAAAGTTAAATGACACAAAATAATAACATGGTACACATGTAATTTGGTGCTCAACTTTGACTATCATTTGACCAACAAGATGTGGGTTATGTATGTGCCAAAAAATATCATCGAATTCATATTCAAGAAACATCCCAATAATATTTTTTTATAATACACATATTATCAATCAAGTTCATGTCCAAAGTAAAATCACAAAATACGAGGACACTTTGTGTATAGGGAAGGACGAAGCAGTATTATGTCCCAGATAACACCCTTCCAAAAGACAACTTTTTTTTTTGGATAAACTCCCAAAATTTAACTCAGTGGATTGCTACGATCAAAGGTGACCAAGGAAATTGAATGGTTCGAAAACATTGAACATAAGCATGACGATTACCCTATTTTGTCCCTCAAAGAAAATAAAAAGATATCCAAAAAAAAACTCGATCAATCATTCATTCACTCATTTTTCTATTTTCACGCACACTGCCCAAAATGGACCATCAGGTCAGTGCCTTTCCTCCTTAGCCCAGGCATGTTCCCCTTTTCTCCGAAAAGACATTGACCATTTCGTCCTCAGGGATCTCAGGCTAAAACCCACGCCGAGAATTAGGCTAGTGTCAGCGAGTGTTGACACTAGGAGTCAGACTCGCCCCGCTCCAGCCTCCAGTAGTAACTGAAGCTTCTAAACCTCGGCGACATCCTGCCAAGAGTAGAGCAGAGGGGCTAGGTGAGAGAAGAAGAGGAGCTTAGTCGGGCATGGTGGGGCGCGAGGGTCAGGGGAGCAGGCGGTCGGAGCTGCAGGAGAGGGAGAGGCGGCAGCGGGAGGAGGAGCAGGAGAGCGCGCGGCGGGAGGAGCAGGAGAGGGAGAGCAGGGAGGCGGCGGCCGCCATGGCGGCGAAGGAGGAGGGGGAGAGCGGCCAGTTCGGGCAGCAATTCGCCAGGGTGTTCTTTCCGCACCTATACGGGGGGAGATTGGTGAGGTTCCTTGAATCTTTGATTATAATCCGCAGGGTGTTGTTGATTGATTTCTCTTGGATTGACTCAAGTTGCCATTTCTATGATTAGCCGATCCGATGTTGCTTCTGTGCTTAACTCCTCATTTGCTACATCTCAGTACAAAAAGCAGAGTCTTGTCTCTCTGATTGTCTGATCTATGAGAGTTTTGCTTTTGATAGTGTTTCTGATGCCACAGGTGGATCTTGTATGATGTTGTTTCAAAGATTCTTAGCTGGTTATGCCTTTGGTTGTGGGAGTGGAATAATGTGATCTCTTTGATCCACTGCCTCGTGGCAGGGGAATCTCCTCGGTTGATGTACATTTAATGGCATAAATGTTTTTTTTTTCCTTTCGGTATCAGGGCCTCTTTGATTCCTCTTTGGTTTAAATGTTTTTTTCTTCATATAAAATTTGGAAGGACTGGAATCCTTAGGAATTTTTTCTATCAAGTTGTGTGAAGGCCCGTGGGTGCAGTAATTCTAACAGTCTAACTTTCATTTTTTTTTTCACTTTCCCAAGGTAGAGAAATTCCATGTTATGCAACCTGCAGGAATGGTCGCTGCCGTCTCTGGCATTGACCCGGTGAAGTTGTACTCTCCGTGAAGATGCAGAGTACCAATTGTTAGACGGTCTTTGGGTTGAATTCCATAGTAATTTATTCTAAGGATTCTATTGCGCTATATTTTATAAGAAAATTTCCATCGACTTAAACCTCTTGAAATAATCATTTTTCCAATGGTGTAATAAACAAAACTCTGGCCCAAATTCAATCTTGTGGGATTCAAGTGGACATAACATTGCAGTACTATGTCCTATTCATATTCCCACATTTTTGAAATTTGATAGGAATTTTTCAGGATCCTGTCTCTTAGGATTTGTTTTTGCTATAGATCTTGTTTGATTGAAAGATAGGAACTCATGGAAAAAATATGTACTCTACATACATTTTCGAAGGAAAATATCCATTTAGTCTGATCACATGGACACACTCGTATTTTCATTTTTTTTTTGGTAGTACTGAGCATGCCATGTCATCCAGGTCCTATGTTTTTGGAATTCTGTCAATCAAAGAGGCCCCTAGTATTTTTGTCAATCTTTGTTAGTTCAGTGCCCTCCTTGAGGGTGGAGGAATTAATCTTTATCAAGCTAGCACAGCATTGCCTATGCTTTACAAAGTTACACTTCTTCTGTCAGGGTTGAGAGTGCTATTTTGTGTGTTTCATTTAGCTGATTAGGAGCTTTCTCTGCATAGAGCTTGTACTTATATATAGAAGTGCTCTCTGGTAGTCCAGTATATGGTATAAATGTTGATTAACAGCTTAAGGGGCATATAATATGGTATGATGTGATTTCTTTCTTTCCTTCCGTAAAAACAATGTTGTCCATTTACATATTAGTACTTCAGCCCCAAGTTGTCGGCAGATGTATTAGTTGCTCAACTAACATGTAGAGATAAATGCACAACTGTTGTTTTGTGTTAATAGATGATATCTTATCTGTTCATTGTTGCTTTAATAAGCTTGCAACATCAACATATACGTGATTCTGTGCATTAACAAGAGATGAAGAGAACAAAGAGGCAACTAGTTGTGAAGGCAACACATATTTTTGTTCAAACAATGCCTGAACTCAGAAAAACAAATCAGAGGCTTTGTTGTCCTTAGAACTAACACGATCTTCGTTTATTGTGATTGCGTCTGTAATTCCTTCGTGAAGAGCAACTTTTTGTTGTATCTCTTGTCCAGCAGCAGAATCTTTGCCCTCGCCCTACGTTATGGTCGTGTCCTTGGTCCTCATCGCATCACCCTATAGAATATGGAAAAATCCGAAAGTAGCGGGACCAAATTATAGCATAAAAAGGTCAAGACCAAAAGTGAATATTAGCATTTTATCAATTGACTTAAACCTTAATGTTAAGTAGATAGTATTAGTGATCTGTTAAATAATTTCCTGAGGATAATGATACGATACTCATAATAGAAAGTTTTGTATATGGATATCCTTGTGTAAATTATTGCATGGTTTAATTGAAGGAACCATCTTGTATCAATATCCCTTGTATGAAATGCATTACCATGGTATGTGGTCAATGGAAAGACATGCTAGATAGATACTCTGGCAATGTTTCACTAATGCACATTTCATCATTTAGGAAATGATATCAGGCTTGTTTTTCTGACCTAGGATAACCGGAACCTTCTAGTCTGTCACATCACATGTCATATAGTATTTGCTTGGTAGCGTTGTCACCAAACTGTGATCATATTGCACATTTAGTTCACATCGTTACAATTACTTGTGTGTATTCCAGAAAAAATAACAAGGCTTTGTATGTTGATGCTATGCAGAGAATTCCAGCATCGTTCAACCAGTACCTTCAGAATCAGCCTACTGGAGTGGTTTACCTAAAAGGTCAAAGTGGGAACACATGGCTTGCAGAACTGGCTTCAGACAACGAAGGGTTGTTCTTTGTGAAGGGATGGAAGGAATTTGTAAGAGATCATTCGATTGAGACGGGTCACTTTTTAACCTTCCGTTATGATGGGCGCTCACGGTTCTCAGTTGTTATATTTGATAAAATGTGCGTTGAGAAGCCTTCTGCTTTCTATGCTAAGCCTTGCAAGGATCAGGCTGTTAAACAAAAAATTAGTGAAGGGGACATTGACATGAATGTAGCTGATCCATCAGAAGTAATGGCCTCCCCCCTGGGGGTGAGTGATGAAACCACAAGGAAAAGGGTTACAGTGGATGCAAATGGCTCTACATCGAAGAAGTGCTCTTGTGTGTTTGAAAACTGTAGGCCTGAAACTTCTGTCATTGCTTGTAAGGCGACACTTGGTTGTGTGCATCAACCGATGCAGAGGCTAGAGTTATCCTCCTTCTCAAAAATAACTTGTAAGGCGACATTACCTAGTGTTAACATGGATATGAATTCGGCTGACCGACCAGAAACAGTTGTTGTCCCCTTAGAGGAGAGTAACAGGACCACAAGGAAGAGGATTAGAGAAATGGACGCAAACCGTTCTGTATTTCAGAAGTTATGTATTGCCTCAGACAAGGGTAAGAAAAAGTGTCCTGGAGCTTCAGTTGGTACTCACAAGTCGGGATCAACAGGTCTTAACAGCAATGAAGGTAATACATGTCTCTAGTTTTGAGGGCTGTGTAAGATTTTTGTTGACATAGTCAGCATATATGTAGTAGCTAGTAACATCTCACAATCATAGGCGAGGGAGGTTCTATCTCTGTTATCTAAAATAAAGTAGCTAGTAATAGTCTAACAGATGACAATTAATTTATTTTTTTCAACTGTTGGAGCGACAAGCCAACAGCATGAAATAGTGTTCATATTTGCATAAAGGACTTGCCCCATCCATAACATGTCTAATACAGTACAGTTTACACTCTTTATTGGTTTCCATCATTCCATGCATCATCGTAATACAGTACTGGCAAGTTTTTGCTAGAAGAGTCCCATTCTGAGCTGTAGGAAGACTATTAATATCAATTTCGTTAAAACTAGCTGAATTTTTACCGTAGCTTACTTGAAAGTGCTAAATATTCTTATATTTCTGTTACAAACATACTCTCTAAACCACAGATTCTGATTCGTCAAGGAGCATGTTAGAAAAAAGTATCTCTTGCATCAAGTCTGAATCGTCATCAGCCATGCGACTCAAAATGAATAAGGATGTGGCTAGACGTGGTAAAAGTAAGTTGTCCGTCGCAAAAAACTCCCCTGATGTCAATAAGCTCTGCTTCAATGTATGATTAGTAAGACATGCAGTATTATAAGTATGTGATTTTTGTAAAAAAACTTATGCTGTTGCACTTGTCAGATAGAGTGACAGGTGGAAAACAACTAAAAGTAATATCGCAAAGGCCAGCGGTAACTGAAGAACAGAAGAATCAGGCTCTGCAAAGGGCAAAGCAATTTAAATCCAAAAGTCCTTTCGGTCTCCATATAATGAAGGAGTCTTATGTATACGTGGGTTTTTTCATGGTGATGTTGCTTTTCTCGCATATTTAGTACTTCTATCGAGTTCAAAATGGTTCCTTTTTTTCTGGATTTTAGTACCATTTCTTTTTGTGTGTGCATTAATAGAACCAAACATCACTCCGGTTGGCTACCTGAGTACCTGTGCTGTGCAAGTAGGCTCACTGCCTATTTTTGCTTGAGCCCTAGACTCCGCAGGGTGCTCAGGTCTTCTCCTTTATTAACGAAAATACCACCGAGGGCTAGTCCTGGCTGATGCCATTTCATTTGTTTGGGTGTGCATGAACAGGATCCTTTAGTGCACATATTGAATTGCCACTAGTTGTTATTCAGTTTATTCTGTCTCTGTTAGATAATTCCCTTGATGGCGTTGCTTAGCCAATTCATTGATTTCACATCCATCCGTGTTATTATGTTAGGAGATAAACATTTACTGATCTTTGTTTATAAAATTATCAAGTGGTGTCCGTGACACGAGATTGTTGCTTTAGACTCCATTTCCCCGCTCAAAATTTTCAAGTAGAAAATCCCGCCAAAGTACCATCCAAAAAATTTGGTTGTCTTAGTTTACTTCACGGTAGGGAAACATTTATGTTTCAGATACTTTCTAGTCCAATTAATAGTTGTGCCATATATGTATATCTGTGACTTGCCTGTTTTCGCTGTCACCCCTTTCCTGAAATACTTCCTTGTATTGCAGAAAATATCATGTGAATTCGTAAGGGAGTATTTTCCACATGCCAGCAGGAATTTTAAACTGTGGGATCCACAAGGAAAGTCTTGGGACGTTAAGTATGTCTACTACAGTGACCGTTCTGTCGGTGCTTTCAGCGCTGGATGGGGCAAGTTTGCTGTAGGCAATAATCTGGAGAAGTTCGACATCTGCATCTTTGAGCTATTCGGAGAGGATAACATAAAAGTACATATCTACAGAGTTGTCCCAGAAATAACTCCGTTCCTCCCGGGTCCTGGCAGGAAATAACAGTCATGTGCACATGTTGAGGGAGTGCTCTCTTCCATTACCTTGAACATATCAGGGTATGTCTGAAGTTCCACTGATCAGGGACTGTAGTAGGAAAGAAGATGACAGTATTCAGATATTGGTGACATTTTGTTAAAAAAAGTGACTGGCTAATAAAAATGGCCCCAGTTATATCTGTCCAAGATTTTTTTTTTGTAGCATTGCTGCAATCGTAATGCAACATTATTTGAACAGCATATTTTTTTTGTGTGGATCTCTGCCCTGAAGATGAACCAGTGGTTGATTGCGGTGATGTCTTCTGAAGCGAGTGCATGAGGCGCTCGCCGAGGGTCTGCTAGACCGAATGTGTGCTCCTATTTTAACAACATGTTTCTTCACCCATTGCCGGGTTTATAGGTGTTGAGCGGTGACTCTGGATTAATGCAGACGTTGGGTTTCTCCTTTTTGAAAAAAGAAAGATAGCACCCTGATCCAGAAAGCTGTTTGTATCTTTTATTAATTTTGGCATTTTATTAATGGTTACTAATAAATCGACCTGTCCTTTTCACAAAAAAAAAAACTCAGCTGTAGTAATTTTTTTAATTAGTGTGCATCAAGTAGATACCGTCCTGTGCTACCAGATGTGTACAATCAAAGGTGAAATTTGAATGCTTCGAAAATATTTAACATAAATGCATGACGAATTCTCTATTTTGCCCCTGAAAGAAGAACAGAAAAAAAATCTTACAAAAGTCCATCGATCATTCACTGATTTATCTATTTTGACGCACATGCATGCATGATCTCTGCAGCACAATTGCCCAAAAAGGACCATCAGGTCAGGGCCTTTCATCCTCAGCCGAGGCATGCTCCCTTTTCTGTGAAAAGACATTGACCATTTCGTCCTCGGGGATCTCACGCTAAAACCCACGCTGAGAATTAGCGGAGATGGGGCCCACAGTCAGCGAGTGTTGACCGTGGGAGTCAGAGGACAATGACACCCTCACTCCCTGCTCCAGACTCCAGCGGTAACTGAAGTTCATAAACCTCGGCGGCATCCTCCCAATAGTTGAGTAGGGGGTAGGTGAGAGAAGAAGAGAGCTTGGTCGGGCATGGTGGGGCCGGGTAGCAGGCGGCGGGAGCTGCAGGAGAGGCGGCGGCGGGAGGAGGAGCAGGAGAGGGAGGGGAGCGCGCGGCGGGAGGTGGAGCTGGAGAGGGAGACCAGGGAGACGGCGGCCGCCATGGCCGCGACGGCGATGGAGAAGGGTAAGGAGAAAGAGAAAGAGAAGGGGAAGGAGAAGGAGGGGGAGGGGGAGTTCGGGCAGCAATTCGCCAGGGTGTTCTTTCCGCACCTATACGGGGAGAGATTGGTGAGAGCTCCTTGCATCTTTGATTATAATCTTCAGGATGTTGCTGATTGATTTTTCTTGGATTGACTCAAGTTGCTATCCCGATCCGATGTTGGTTCTTTTTTTTTGTGAGAAGGTTCATTTGCCATATTCCAGTACAAAAAAACAGTGTTGTCTTTCTGATAGTCTGATATATGACTGTTTGCTTTTGATTGTGTATCTGATGCCAAAGGTGAGCAGGATGTTTACTCATTATTATTGTGAATCTTGTATGGTGTTATTTGGAAGATTCTAAGCTGCTTATGCTTTTGGATGTGGGAATAAAGCGCTTCCTTTGATCCACCACCTGGTGGCAGCAGGGGAATCTCGGTTGATGTACATTTAATAGCATGGTTTTTTTTTTGCCTTGAATATCAGGGCCTCTTTGGTTCGAATGTTTCTTTCATAGATATTTGGAATAATTGGAATTCTTAGAAATTTCCCTAAGAAGTTCGTTTGAAGGCCCACGGCTGCAGTAACTCTAACTGTCCTTGTCGCATAAGTAGTGACCTGCACGAATGGTGTTACCACTGCCCCACTGTCTCTGACATGGACCCGGTGATATTGAATTCTCGGTGAAGATGCATACCAGCGGCTAGATGGTCCTAGGATTGCATCCATAGGAAGTTTTTCTAAATTTTATTATGCAATTTTTCATAAGAAAATTTCCATTGACCCAACGCTCTTGGAAAGAATCCTTTTATTTTTGCTATTGTAACCAAACAAAACTATGGAGAAAATTCAATCTCTTGGGACTTAAGTGGACATAACGTTGCAATCATATGTTCTTGTCATATTCCCGCGTTTTTGGAATCATGCAAACCAAATAGTCTCTCCATGGAATTCGATAGGAATTTTTGAGGATTCAATTTCTTAGGATTTTTTCCCTGTAGACCTGGTTTGATTTGCAAGATTTGATTTTTTTTTAGGATTGAACATGTCATGGCATGGAAAAATATCCATTGAGTCTGACCTCATGGAATTTTTTGTTTGTTTTCTGATAAGCTGTTAACTATGGCAATCACTTAATCCTTCAAAAAGTTTGTGGGCTTCTCTTTGCCCCAACCAAATAACCTTGTATACGTAATCTCGTATTTTTAATTTTTGTAGGATTGAACATGTCATGACATCCAGCTCCTGTGCTTTTGGAATCCTGTCGAACAAAGAGGACCTTAGTATTTTTGGTAATCTTTGTTAGTTTAGTTGTCCTTCATGAGAGTGGAAGAATTAATCTTGATCAAGCTAGCACAGCATTGCCCATGCTTACACAGATACACTACTTTGTCAGGGTTGAGAGTGGTATTTTGTGTGTTTCATTTAGCTAGTTAGGAACTTTTCTCTGCTTAGGGCTTACTACTTATATACGGAAATGCGCTCTGGTAGCCCAGTATATAGTATGGAATGTTGATTAACAGCTTAAGGGACGCATTATATGGCATAATGTCCCTTCTCAGAAAAAAAAAGATATGGTATAATCTGATTTAATTTTTTCCTTCCGTCAGAACAATATTGTCCATTCACATATCGGTCCTTCAGCCAGAAGTTGTCGGCAGACAATCATTAGTAGTTTACTTCTTGAGAGTTCCATAGAGATAAATGCACAAATGATGTTTTGTGTGAATAACATTGCACTTCGTGAGGGTAAGGCTTGCCACTAACACCTTCCCCAGACCCCGCACAGTGCGGGAGCTCTCAGCACTGGGTACGTCCTTTTGATGTTTTGTGTGAATAGATGATATCTTATATGTTTATTGTTGCCTTCATAAGTTTAAGCTTGCAAAATCGCATGTGTGTCCTCATGTACATTAATAAGAGAACAAAGAGGCAACTAGTTGCGGAAGCAACTTATATATTTTTTCAAACAGTGACCGAACTCAGAAGCACGAATCAGAGGTTTTCATGTCCCTAGAATTAACAAGACCTTGGTTTCTTGTAATTCCCTCTTTAATTCCCTTCAAGAAGAGCAACTTCTCGTTGTGTCTCCTATCCAGCATCAACATATTTGTCCCTGCCCTGCGTTGTGGTGATGTTCACAGTTCTCATGACAGCACCCTATAAAATATGGACAACTTCCGAAGTGGAGGGACTGAATTTAGCATTAAAAGGTCTAGATTAAAAGTAACCTTTTACCCTGAACTCACTTAAACTTTAATCTTCAATCTGTTAAATCATTTCCTGAGGATTATGATATGATGTTTAAAACAGAAAGATGTGCATATGGATATCCTTGTGTAAGTTATTGCATGGTTTAATTGAAGGCATCATGTTTTGTCCATTTGTGAAATGCATTACCGTGCTATCTGGTGCATGGAGAAAGTGTTATATAGATGTTCTTGCAGTGTTTTGTTAATGCATTTTTTTTATCGTTTAGGCAGTGGTTCAGGCTTGTTTCACTGGCCTAGGAAATTGGCGCCTTTTAATATGTCACATGACATGACATGCCATATAGTATTTGCTTGATAGCTTTGTCCCTGATCTGTGATCATATTGCACATTTAGTTCACATCGTTACAATTACTTGTGTGTATTCCAGAAAAAATAACAAGGCTTTGTATGTTGATGCTATGCAGAGAATTCCAGCATCGTTCAACCAGTACCTTCAGAATCAGCCTACTGGAGTGGTTTACCTAAAAGGTCAAAGTGGGAACACATGGCTTGCAGAACTGGCTTCAGACAATGAAGGGTTGTTCTTTGTGAAGGGATGGAAGGAATTTGTGAGAGATCACTCGATTGGGACGGGTCACTTTTTAACATTCCGTTATGATGGACACTCACAGTTCTCAGTAACTATATTTGATGCAATGTGCATTGAGAAGCCCTCGGCTTTCCACGCTAAGCCTTGCAAGCATATGGTCATTAAACTAGAAGTTAGTGAAGGGGACATTGACATGAATGCAGCTGGCCCATCACAAGTAGTGGCCTCTCCCCTGGAGGCGAGTGATAAAACCACAAGGAAGAGGGTTACAGAATTGGATGCAAATGGCTCTACATCGAAGAAGTGTTGTAGTGTCTTGGAAAACTGTAGGCCTGAAACTTCGGTCGTAGCTTGTAAGGAAACACTAACTAGCGTTAACATGGACATGGATTCAGCTTACCCACAAGAAAGAGTGGTTGTCCCCCTTGAGGAGAGCAACAGAACCACAAGGAAGAGGATTAGAGAAATGGATGCAAATGACTTTGAATTGCAGAAGTTGTCTATCTCTTCAGACAAGGGTAAGAAAAAGTGTCCTGGAGCTTCAGTTGGTACTTACAAGTCGGCATCAAGCCTTAACAGTACCGAAGGTAAAACTTATCTTCAATTTTAATATGGACTAATATTCGTTTTGACATAGTCAGCATATATGTAGTAGCTAGTAACATCTCACTATGTGTAGGTCAGGGAGGTTATGTCTCTTCTTATCTAAAATAAAAGCTAGTGAACAGTTCCATTATTTTTGAAATTGTTGGAGCAACAAGCCGACAGAAAGTAGTATGCATATTTGCATAATAATTGCATGAAGGACTTGCCACATCCATACCATGTCTAGTACAGTACAGCTTACACTCTTTATTGTTTGCCATGCATTGTCGTACTACAGTACAGGCAAGTATTTGCTAGAAGAGAACCATTTTGAGCTCTAGGTTAGAGATGGCTAACATCAACTTTGTTAAAAGTAATTATGAAATTTGTACTGTATCTAGTACTTGAAAGTCCTAGGGATTTATATATTTCCTTTACAAACATACTCTCTCTATCACAGATTCTGATTCCTCAAGCAGCATGTTAGAACAAAGTATTTCTTCGATCAAGTCTGAATTGTCACCACCCATGCGGCTCAGAAAGAATAAGGATGCAGCTAGATGTGGTAAATGTGAGTTGTCCGTCCCAAAAACCATCGTGATATCAGAAAGCTTTGCTATAATTTACGATCAGTAGGACATGCAGTTATTATAAATGTGTGGTTTCTGTATATAAATTTTTGCTATTGCACTTGTCAGATAGCGCTTCAGGTCAAAGACAACTGAAAGTAATATCGCAAAGGCCAGTGGTAACTGAAGAACAGAAGAACCAGGCTTTGCAAAGGGCAAAGAAATTTGAATCCAAGAATCCGTTCGGTCTCCAGATAATGAAGGAGTCTTATGTATATGTGGGGTTTTTCTTGGTAATGTTACTTCTATTTTCACGTATTTACTACTTCTATTGTGTTAAGAACCATTCCTATATTCCCCTTATTTTAGGACCATTTATTTCTGTATGTGCATGAATAGAACCGAGCGTCACTCAGTTGGCTACATGAGTACCTTCCTTTAGTGCACATTTTGATTTGCCACTAGCTGTTATTCAATCTTTTTTATCACTGTTATAGTCTTTTCTTGAGGTATCTGCGACTTGCCTGATTTTTTTTTATCCCGTTCCTGAGTCACTTCCTTGTATTGCAGACTATCCCTAGTGAATTTGCAAGGGAATGTTTTCCACGTGCCAACAGGAAGATAAAACTGTGGGATCCACAAGGAAAGTCTTGGGATGTTAACTATGTCTATAACAGCCAGCGTTCTGTAGGCGCTTTCAGCGGTGGCTGGGGCAAGTTTGCTGTAGGCAATAATCTGGAGACGTTTGACATCTGTGTCTTCGAGCTCATCTCGAAGGACAACATAAAAGTACACATCTACAGAGTTGTCCCAGAAATAACTCCATTCCTCCCCGGTCCTGGCCGGAAATAACAGTCATGTGGACATGTTGAGGGAGTGTTCTCTTCCATCATTTAGAAAAGATGTCAGGGTCTGTCTGCAATTTCAGTGATTTGGGGCTGTAGTAGGCAATAAGTAGACATTATAGAGATATTGGTGATATTTTATTTTAAAAATAAGTGAGTCGCCAATAAAATTAGCTGTGGTCTTATTGGATTGTTCAAGAATAATCTAGTACTACCATTGCTGCCATTGTAATTCCATATTATTTGGAAAAAAATATTCTATTATAGTTTTTATTGATGCCCCTTAGTTTCCACTTATAGACTTGTCAGTATATTTTCATGCATTTTTGTGTATATCTTCCTGAGCGAAAAAACCAGATAGGCTCATACATTTGCCTTTGCATCTCTGGTGGCGCGTTTGCAACTACAAGAGAAGGTCGTGATCTGATAATGGTTCATCCTTATATTCGAAAGATAGCCAACAAACAAGTGCAGATTGTAGAAAATTAGGGTTAGGAGCTATTCGGTCTACCCTCTATTTCTCCGCCTTATCGGTGGTGCCACTCACAATGCATATTGAGGCTAGAGGGTAAGGATCTTTATATAGACTCCAAATTCTAGATAGTACAATTCCACATCTATTATTCCCTGTTATTTCCTGTATAATTCCACATCGAGGTTTTGATTCCGGGAGTATAACAATGTAGTGAACATGTAAAATATTGCAAGCCATAAATTCCAACATCTCGACTTGGCTGAAAATATTTTATGCAACAAAGTGAATTCCCATGCTATTAACATGGTCAAAAGATTCCCTCAACGCATTCATATTGCATATATACTTTATGAGTTTTGGAGTCATATTATCACAAAGTAACAGGTTATGATGGGAAGCAAATTTGGTGCACATGAGCACCAGTGCTCTCAGTTTTTAAAATATTTAAAAACTGAATTTCTACATTTTAAAAAATTATCACATTTATTCCATGAATACATACACATATTCTGAATAATCATGCAAAGTTTCGGTAGAAATTGCATTGTATTTTGAGCTACAGGAAAATAACAAAATTGTAGCTACGTATAGAGGTATATGTTTGTCAGAAATTTGTCTTTTTTGTATAGCTCAAAATATAACATATTTTTCTTCAAAATTTCTACCGTACCTTCAGAATGTTTATATATGTGGGTATTTAATTTCATATTTTTTCAAATTCAAAAAAATTGATTTTTAAAAATCAGGAGCACTGGTGCTCATGTGCCAAGTACACTTTTCGGTTATGATGCACCTTCCACGACCACGATTATATATATATAAATAATTCCCTTAGCTCATGCCTTCCTTTAATGCTTGAAGCGCATCAAAGTGTTCATATTTTATAATGAAGGAACATTTGAATCGTGTTTCCTTTCTGCACCACAAGAACTTACAAAAGTAAATATTAAGACATAACATAAAATATATTACCTTGTACGGAGATCGTCTTGCCAAATAATGACACCAATGTATTCATGCAGCTGAAGGTTGTGACTATCAAAGTATGATGAACAATCCACAATTTCTTCATACCAGAGATCTTCTTCCAGGATTCGTCTTACACTTGATGACAATTCCAGCAAGTGTGATTTACAATGCTAATCAAAATTGTATTAATTCCACCGGCATGGCTAAGATTAGGTCGCATGAATAATGTCCAAAATAACTATGGGATGAAAATTATTCTTCCTTTTTTCCTCGGGAGTGCAAACTTAATTCCTCATAGAGTAGCATTCCCTTTATCAAAAGGTACTTGACAGGTTTGCATGTTTCCATAGAGTTTCTACGTAATTTCACTCCCAAAACAATGGAAGCTTCAACAGGCCTTTCATATGAAACTTAGAAACAAACCAAGCTTTCACTTCTATCAATGTGATATTTATAAACAGCAAGAACATTGTTAGGACATATAGTAATAACAAAAATAATTCATACTAACCTTTGTATATGATAATCTTCCATCAGTAAACAAACCATAAGACCTGATATACCATTGATGTGAAGCTTGTTCCAAGACCATGTAATGATATATTCAGCTAGCAAACCCTGCCTTTGTTCCCACTTTCTCCAAATTCCAGAGAAGTAAAACATATATTCCATAGGAGAATGAGTTTCCGCAAAGTACAAATATTTCCTTTGTGTAAAGCATTTAACAACAAGCCTAGAATTGTGGTTTCCACTAAGCATGTTGCATTAAACATTCTTGTAAATAAATTCATTTACAACCTATAGGAATGCGGTTGTTTGGTTAGATAAAAGTCTCCAAATTATTCCTCATAGAGTTTATTCCTTCCCGCAATGCTTCCACCCATAGTTGACATTACTAATGGATTTAAGTCCTTTATATGAGTATAATTGTTCCTCTAAAACATAGAGTGAGTGCCGCAAAGCGCATATAGACAAGATGGACCATGTTAATTCCTCCCTTTTTTCCTAAGCATGTTAGTGTTGGAAGTTTAACTTGTGTTTTCCTTTGGGATTATAATAGTGTTCCACATGAGATTCCAGTGCCGCATGATTGCTAGTAATTCCAACCTTCATATAAGGATAGTGTATTCCTACTTTCCACCGCATTTCTTTTCTAGACTAAAAGTGATACCATTGCATCCACTAGATTCCCGAAATGTGATTTCTAGTAATATAGCATATCATATAGATACTATCAAACATATCAAAAATACCTTCCAGTCCACCAAACGTTACTTGATTGTCAAAGATAATGAACTATTGAACAAATAGTAGTATTTAATTCATTTTGCAAGTAATCAAGGGAATAGCCAAGTGTTGCATTCCTCCATTCAACCGTGGAGTATATGCCATAATACAATGCTGCATAATTCCATGCTCTTTAAATAAGATTAATATAAATATTCCTGAAGTATACTTCCCCCACCAATCAGTGCACACACTTTTAAATCCTTTGATGGACTGATTTTCCACTTCGGTATAAGATGTTCATAGTAAACCAAAGACATTCCGACTTGTATTGTAAATAAAAGATATAAATAACCATATCAAGTGCAATCATGAAGTAATGAAATGAAATATATAATGTGACCTTTATTGGAAGTATCCAAAAATAACATAAGGATGTTGATGAAGTACCATAACCCTCCCAGTAAAGTTTAGAATTCCAGAACTAATATGCCACTTAATTCCGCTCCTTGATATGTGACCAAGTCGTAAGATAAAATGATTAAACCTCTAGTGGGAGTGTGGACAGTGGAAACAATATACTATAAATGCCGCAATGAAAGAATAGAATCCATAACTGATAGTCCTTCCACTTAATTAAGTATAGAATTCCGCAATTAAAGAGCCGCTTAATTATTTTCCTTGGTATAGTAAGTCCTATATATCGTCAATAATGAAATTCCAAGCATCTGTCTTAGTATTCCTCCGTATGGAGTTATCTTCAACAAATAAATCAATTTGTGTTCCCAGCGTCAAGTGAAGAGCAAATTTGCTTCTCCTAGGAGTGCTTTCCAGGTGCAACATCTGCAGCATGTTTGGTGCCTTCTCTTTTTTCCTTAGATAGTGTACACCAGTCATAGTAATCAACAAAAAAAAATTAAGATTATTCCGGCAAATGTGTAGAGTGGCGAGTTCCTGAGTACACCAAATTCCGGAGTACCTCCGTCGAGTGCAGCTAACGGGCGACGATTGCCGTTCTAATCTAATCTTTGAAATCTTTGCCTTTAAATTATTTGCTTACTCAATTCAAACCAGCGGTAGCTGTAGCTGTAATCTCTTTCCTTCTATCCTTGGTCAACATGCAGCTCAGGTAACCTCATGACTTGAAGCAATCCATATGTTCTTCCTTGCAATTAAACTACGGTTTGTGAAGCTGCATCAACAATCCAAGTAGCACATGGCTGAAGCAGATGGCGGACGAGAAGTCGAGCTTGTTGTGCAGAAATTCAGAAGAGAAGCTTCATATTATTAGTTAAGCAGATATTACAGGTTCCTCTGTTCCCCTGCTCGTCAGAGAACATAAACATAGTTGATGTAGAAACATATAGTTCCAGAAGTGAGCATTGCAAATTCCGAACAGCAGGTGGTCATACATACGAAGAGGAGATGGGCGTCTACGCATCTTCCTTGTTATCAACTTCCTCGTGCGGTCTCCAGGAAGCAGCAGTTTCTGCAGTTTAGGGAGCCGAACAAGTCCGCGGTCAAAACCCTGACGAAGCCGAGATCGCGACCTGTTGGATGTCTCTGAAACAGCAGAGTGGATGTCGAGTGCTGCACGAATTTCGACTTCCGCGAACTCTTCCACCCAGGGAGGCTAGGCTTGGGTGAGCTGGCCGTGGTTGTTCGGAGCGCCGTGGGTGGCGGGCCGGCTGGTCGCGGAGAGTGCAGCCGATTCGCCGGGGTCGCAAGCCGACGAGATCGCAAAGACTTGTCTTCACGTTCCACGAAACATCGAGTCCAACAACGGTTCCGCGGCCAACAACGGTTAATTTCCTCCACCGGCTTGCAGGAGACAACATCGTGGATGGGCAACAACAGAGATGTAGTTGTAGGGCGAGAGTGCGCAGCGGATTTTGGTCGGGGACGACAAAAATACGGAATCGATCTTGATTCCGTCGGCGACGATGCAATCGACGGGACATGGGGATGGAACGCAGGCCTGCGGCAGAGTTTCGCAGCAGCGTGCGCATGAGAGCATCTACAGCCCGCGTCCCCAAAGCGGCTATTTAGGACACGTCAGACAAAATTCCATTCCCAGCAGCGCGAGGCCCTTTCTATCCGGCGCAGTCTAATACGGTGTTCGGTGTTTGAGCTCGTTCCCGCTCCACACGGGACGTTTTGGACACGCCGGACAAAACGAAATGCGAGGCGGGAAGTGGCGGGATTGACGCCGTCAGCGACACGTAAGTCTAAAACCCCGTCGACTACCTCTCGTCAAGCGACGTTAATGGCGTCTGGCTTTCCCAGGCGACGCAGTGACGCGTCTCGTCGTGCATGGCCACCTGGCCATCCGCGCCGGCGTTTATTGTAGCCAACTCCCCGCTGCCGCTTCGCTTGCCGCCGCTGACAATAAGAGCGCCTCTCCTTCCTTCCCCATTCCAATCTCGTCGCTCCAATCTCGCCGCATCCAATCTCTCGCCGCACCTCCCAGCCGCTCCAATCTCGCCACTCGCAATGTCGTCCTCCCGCAAGAACGCCGCGGCAAACGGTTTCGGCCGCGGCAGCCTCACCGTGGCAGAGGCGTGGGCGCTGTAGCGCGCGGGGTATCTTGTCCCGCCGGACATGCTCCTGCCAAGAAGCGGCGGCTGGAGGATGACCGTCAACGGGGTCGGCGTCTCGCCGCTGCCGCCGCAGGGCACGGAGCGCTGGAGGGACGCGATCAAGACCCGGCAGGCTCGCCTCGGCACCGAGGAGCGAGCCGATCCGACCTGGGCCCCCACCGGTAACGACGACTGGTGGGCGGACTACTTCCAGACGCAACACGACGCGGAGATGAACAGCACCGACGGCCTCATCGGCCGGAGGAACACCGGGAACAGGGAGGGACACCTCTCCTTCTAAGGCGTTCCCGGACACACCATCGAGCACGTCGTCGACGACATTCAGAATGGCGCTCCAAGGCTGGAGATGCCGCCCTCGCTGCCACCATCTCCTTCGCACGCTGGCAGCCAAGGAGGACGTAATCGTCCTCCTCGAACTCCTCTTCCTTGGGGTCGGCACGATCGGCGCCTTCGTCGCACCGCGCCACGCCCTACACCCTGCCGAAGCGCGAGGTGAAGGACGAGCCGGAGTACGCGACGCCGCCCGTCAATCGGAGGCACATCGGCAATAGCGTCAGGATCCGCGAGCGACAATAGCACAGGAGCGCCGGCGGCGCCCTCCTCATCCCGAAACCGAAGGTGAAGGAGGAGCAGGACGAGGAATCCACGAAGGCCGCGTAGCTGGCGTAGTACGAGCGGCAGCAGCGACGACCCCGACGACTTCCCAGGGTTGCACGCGGCGTCGTTGAACGACAAGGGCGCCTTGAGGGGCGACCTCGACGCGACGATGTCAATGTCCATCTGCGACACCGGGAAGCCGCTCGTCGACCTCACCGACAACGGCGAGACTGGGCCAAGCGGTGCGGTGAAGAACGAGCCTGACGAGTTCGACAACTAGGATGTCTTCGTCGACGACATGTACAACTTCCACCATTACTACGACCCCTCTGGCCGCCGCAAGTACTATCAGGGTTTAGGTTTTAATTTCATCGAATTTCGTTCGAATCTATGTAATATATAGCAAGTTTATTAAAATTTAAAAATCTCAAATTCTGTTTGGGGGACGTGGCTGGGGAGGGACGTCCCCTAAACGCGGCACGAACAAAACGCGTTCCCCAAATTCTAAATCCGGTGCCGTTTGGGGTACGTTTTGGGGGACGCGGCTGGAGATGCTCTGATCTTTCCTTCGGCGGTAGACGACAATCGGCGGTGAATCTTTGCTCTCATACCAATGTAGAAAATTAGAGTTAGGAGCTATTCGGTCTACCCTCTATTCCTCTGCTTTATCGGTGGTGCCGCTCACAATGCATATTGAGGCTAAAGGGTAAGATCCTTTATATAGACTCTAAATTCAGATATTTCGATCGGTTTCCAGAAAGGACTCACCGACTTGTTAACCCAACCGCTATCATTAACAACCATCTGCTGAGCCCAACTGTTAATCAATTAGGTCCTCAACACGCACGGTGAGTTGTGCGCCGAGTTTGAAGACGAAATCAAACTCGCAGACTTTAACAATCCATAGAGCCAATCCTACGGGTAACCTGGCATTCCGCTCTATACTTTTCCCCGGGTATAATTCCAACGTACTCATATACATTGTGTTTCAGTATAGCCGTACCGGCTTCCTTAAGTACAATTCCACATCTATTATTCCCTGTTGTTTTCATGTATAATTTCACATCGAGGTTTTGATTCCGGAAGTATAACAATGTAGTGAACATGTAAAATATTGCAAGCCACAAATTCCAACACAGATGTCCGTTAAAAAGAAGTTCAGATTGGTGTATGACCAAACCTGACAGCGTATACAGAGTACGTGCACAACCAATTCATGCTGCTCACTGCCGGAGACCAATTCTAGCTGTGACCTGTGAGGTAGATTGTAGAATCTTAAACACAAAGTTCAGCAGTTCCAGAGCTTGCATTTACCCTTTTTTTTTTTGTTGAAACTGGTAATTTGTTAATCAACTGACATTATTTTGGTAACAATTAATCATTTAAAGCACATGCAGGTCGGAACCGAACTTTGTAACACACCACAGTGCAACTCTCTAGGACCAAATTGACAAAGTTCATGAGTAACAACATTACAAGCCCTACTAAGCTAAAATTACTTGTCAGTCCGGGGCTTTCTTCAGCTTGAACTCCTTTGTCGATCCCCGTTATTATTGGTGTTGCTTGTAGCATTTATTTGAGGAACTCATTTTGTGTATTTTCATGTGGTGGCATGTGCGTCTACGTTCAACTGAAAGAGAAGACTATGATCTGATAATGTTCATCTTCATGTGTGGAAGATACCCAACAGACAAGTGCAGGTCGGTATGTTACCAAACCTGACAGCGTATACAGAGTGTACACCCACAACCGGTTCATGCTGCTCACTGCTGGAGACCAACCGGCTGGTTGCTTCATTTTGACAGTTACAGATAGATTGCACCGGTCTGCGACAACAAACACCGCATTCACCAGATCGTGACCAGACACGTGTCGGCGCCTCGCCTTGTCCTGGGCTTCCCTTTCGTTGCTGTCCATTCAGCATTGGTGAGATCTCACCCATCAGGAGGCTTTCTTCAGTAATCTGTACCATGATTGACTTCTTTGTAGTAGTAATCTGAAGATGTTAAGTGGAGCCATCGCTAGCTGTAACCTGATGCGATTAGACTAGTACTCCCTCCGTCCCAAAATATAAGGCGTCTAAGGATTAGTCAAAAGTCAACGTTTTTTAAATTTGACCAAGTTTATACACAAAAATATAAACATTTACAATACTAAACCAACATCAATAGATTCTCCATCAAGTATATTTTCTTAATATGTCCATTCGATATTGTAGATGTAAATATATTTTCCTAAATATTTGGTCAAATTTTGTAATGTTTGACTTTTGACCAATCCTTAGACGCCTTATATTTTGGGACGGAGGGAGTAGCATGCAGAGCAAGATTAAGTTAAGTGATGCATCAGGGAGGGGAATTAAAATCCCTAATTGGCAGACGGTACCCCTGATGTGATACATGAGAGTGTTGTTGGTTGCAGACTTGCAGTGTGTTGAGTGCAACATTTATGAAGCTGGAGACTTCGAGAGGCATCTGGTTTTCTGCTTCATCCTCGCCTACTATGTTGATGTTGGTGGGGGTATCGCAATTGAATGGCTCCTTGATTTAGGTAGGTCTGTGATGGCGATGCATCTGCATGTACGACAGGTGAGGTGACAACCTTGTCGTGGTGATCCCAACGCTAACAAAACAATTGCCAAGAGGGGAACACGTGTTAATTTTGCTCGCTGCAGTCGCAATGCAAAAATTAGATAATGGAACAAGGAAAAACTGCCCCAGCTTCTAAATTGTAAGATGTGCACCGCCGAGCTCTGGCCGAGAAACATTTGTCGTTTTAGCAATCCCAATACTGACAAATGACAACGCATAGTAATGGAGGAGGACGTCATTCAGAAGCAATATTATGATCTCAGTCGTTATACTGTTGTTGATAAGCATGCAGTGCAGTCGACGCGAAACCAAAAGTTTGATGAATCAGAGGGACATGAACTTATTTGTATTGGGAATATACTGGTGTCAAGAAGAAGAACTTAACAGAAAAGAAGTAGAAGATCACACTCTATCAGCAAAACCCAAAAAGAACACTCATGTGTTATTTGTCTTGTGAAAGAAGCAGCAAATAAACGGGAAATGATTGTGTACAGTATATGAAGTATCAAATATACACGCGCTACTGACTAGTACGACGGTAATTCTTGCACTAACTGGTGTAGATCAGATCGGCGTAGTTCTCTGGTTCCTGGATTTCTTAACCAGGAAGAGCTTCTTGAGCAGCCTGACCATCAGCAGCAGGCTCCATCTCCGGCGCCGGACCACCATGTGCCGGCCGCGCTTCCCTGTCTCAGCGAGAACACCGTCCGAGCCGTCGTCCAGCCAGTACGCCGCCTCCTTCATCATGGTCATCGTCATCAGCCCACCGCCTCCCTTGGTGAGGGGGCTCAGCGGGCATACCGGCGGCACGCGTGCCAGCTCCTCGTTGAAGTCCTCCCACAGCATGTCCATCTTCTCGTCGCCGCCCCAGGGCGCGCCGCCGCTCTCGTCTTCGTCCTCCGAGAGGGCGGCGAGGAACCACGGCGGAGGGAATGGCGCGAGCTTGCACTTGCCTCCTGGGACTGTGGGGAAAGTGAACTCTTCCATGGTGAGTCGCTAGCTAGCTTGCAAAGTTGCAAATCTCTTAGGTGTAGTGCGTATGTATGCAGGTACCACTCGATCCATATATATGGAGCTAGTATAGTCTTGTACTAGAAGGTAGTACGTACGAGCAGTGGTGATGGAGGTTCAGTTTCACTTTCATGGACGGTGGAACATCCTCCTCTTCGTACTTAATTCAACTGTGCCTGGAAAAGGTGTGGTACATGGGTACTATTGTTGGCCATAACTAAGCCTTCACGAGATGGATGGATCAAGGATGCTATGCTATAATGATGTTGTGATGATATGTGCTGGGTAAATTGCCTCTTGCCATATTGCTAGCATTCTTTTATGCTGAATTTGCTGGATTGTAATAAGATTAAGTACTGACTTATTTTGTGTGGCATGTGAGCTCGCCTTTTTGTTAATGAAATTTCTATGGGCAATTAAATATTTTGTTGAGTCGGAGTAAGAAAATTAATAATTAGGATGTTTTTTGTTCCAAAAAGTAGGAAATACACCCACGCATCTGCATAGGCCGATACACGCAACCATATATTATTCATTATTTAAAAGTGTCATTGTTGTCTTGTGCACAATGTGAGATTATATGTTTGTATTATATACCGTTGTTTGAGATTTTATTTGTTGTTGTTATTGGTGTACAAATTGTTCGTTATTGATGTTTGGATTTTCTCCATGGATATCCATGAATAATTGGTTATCCGATGGGTATGAACATGGGCAGGAATTTTTGCCCAAACATGCCCCAATTGTTATCCTTAATAATGTGAACTACCTACAAATAACTCAGCATATTAAGTAGTATCAACAAATAGTTTCGCGTATATGGGTCATTGGCTCTGTTTAAAATAGCGGGCTATAGCCTATAGCTGCGGAGATTTCTGAAGCTATAAAAGGCTATAGCGGGCTAAGACCATATATCCGATTTGCTAAATAATGGGAAAAATCCAATATTACGGCAGCATATAAATCTCATATCAACTCTTGGCCTTGTAGTACCCATTGGTAGTCCCAGATAAGTGAATGGAAGAGATTCCCTTTTGCAGCCAAAATGATTCGCTAGCTCTTGACATCTTTCAGTGCTTATATTAATTGGTACCATGGAGGATTTATGGTAATTAATTTTTAAGCCAGTAGAAATAGAGAAGTTGGTCAAGATATCCTTGAGACTGTCAAGCTGTTCCATTTCAGCAGGTACAATGATGAGAGTGTCATCAGTATACTGTATGATAGGGTAATCTTGTCCATAAGAATTATTGATGGGTAAATTAAGAACTCCTTCATGCCAGGCATAATTAATGATAATTTGCAATAGCTCAGTAGTGGAAACAAAAGCAGAGGAGATAGTGGATCACCTTGTGTCCTTGTCTTACGCCTCTTTTGCAAATAATATTATTTCCTGGCACTCCATTAAGTATAACAGATGTGGATGCAGTAGTCAGAATACAATGAATCCAGCTGATAAATTTTTCACTGAATCCCAAATGTCTTAACATGGATAGAATAGCAGAATACTCTACTATATCAAAGGCTTTTTTAAAATCTAGCTTCAATATAACAATTTCCTTCTTTGATTTATGACAGATCTGCAGATATTCAAAGGCCCAGGATAGGCAGTCTTGAATGGTTTTATTCCTAATAAAACCATATTGATTTTGGTGTAGAATAGGAATGATGACCTTCTGCACTCTGTTTGCAATGATTTTGGTGATAACCTTGAGTGCCATGCTTACTAGAGAGATTGGTCTATAGTCTGATGATGTTTCAGGATTTGGCCTTTTTGGGATCAATACAATAAATGCAGTATTCGGACTCTCTAGGTTAATATCTCCATCATAGAACTTCTGTAATAGATCATAAAATTGTTGTTTGATAACATTCTAGTATTTCTTCATGAATTTGCCATTGAAACCATCTGGGCCAGGCACTTTATCATTTGGCATGTGCTTGATTACTTCATCAATTTCCTCTGTTGTGAAAGGTATATCTAAGCTTGACAGATCATGCCTATTGACAATATCATTAAGATCAAACATCATATTAGTATTTACAGATTTTCCAAGCCTTTGTTTAAATGAATTCCATAGGTGTGCTGCCTTCTGTCCATGCTCATTAATAATTCTTCCATCTTCAGTAATGAGGTGTAATATATAATTGTGTCTGTAATTTCTTGTAGCTATTGCATGGAAGAATTTTGTATTCTCATCACCAAGCTTAGCCCATCTGATATTTGCTCTTTTCCTCCAATATATTCTCTTGGCTTCCAATAGATTTTTTTGGTGTGTCTTGAGAGCAAGCCTGAAATTTTTCTCTATAGTAGATAGAAGCCTTTGCTCCTCCAATCCATCCAGAAGTGCAAGCACATAACTGCAATTATATATAATAGTAGATAGTTGTGATAAATTTTTGCTCCATCTTTTAATGCCCTGCCTAAGGGTTTTAAATCTAGCAGTAATATCATGTGCAGCATTCTTGTATGCCCCCATATTTTTCCAATGATTATTTACAACTTCATCCAATCCATCAAAATCCAGCCAATATTCTTCAAATCTGAAAATTTGTGCCTTAGGAATGGATGATCCAATTTCAATGAGAATTAATCTTGATGTCATATAGTGCCAGATTAGTGACTATCAAAGCTGTGATATCTGCTATGCCAAACCATGCTATGTGTGCTATCAAAATCCAGCCAATATTCTTCAAATCTGAAAATTTGTGCCTTAGGAATGGATGATCCCCATGATCTGTAAGGTGGACAAAAGACTATCTGGACTATCAAACTTGATGTCGTATAGTGCCAGATTAGTGACTATCAAAGCTATGATATCTGCAATGCCAAACCATGCTACGTGTGCTATCAAAGTACACAACACAAACCTGGAGCATATACACAAAGTTAGCAGACAATTTCTTTGGCATGGAAAAGAGATCAATAAGCAAGGAAAATGTTTGGTCAGCTGGGATAAAGTATGTCTCCCCAAAATTGCACGAGGACTGGGAGTGCTTTGATCTAAGGAAACAAAATAAAGCATTGCAGATAAAGAACTTATATAAATTTTACAACAAGCAGGACATTCCCTGGGTAAATCTGGTTTGGCAAGCATATTACCAAAATGGAGTTGTTCCACTAGCAAGCACATCTAGAGGATCATTCTGGTGGTGTGATTGTACTGCTTTAATCCCAGATTTTAAACAGCTCACCACATGCTCTCCAGGAAATGGCAAAAGTATTATGCTATGGAATGATAAGTGGAGAGACATCACTTTAAAGGATAAGTTTCCTCATCTTTTTTCCTTCACCAAGAAAGGGAATATTAATGTCTTGGAGGCATATAGTACTTCTCAGGATAATATCTTTAATATGTTTAATCTCCCATTGTCCATGATTGCTGCACAACAGTGTGATGAACTATCACAGGTGTTAGATGTATATATTTGTCTATTGTAGTTTCCCCATATGTTAGGGGGCTTTCTACATATGTGCACCTGTACATGTACTATATATTGTGACCCTTGGCCCCCTGGTAATACAACAAGCATATTGCTCTAACATGGTATCAGAGCTTTAGGTTAGCTCCTCCTCCTCCATCGCAGCCGCCGCCGTCGCCCGCCCCGGCATCTTGTCGCCGCGACCCGGCCGCCGCCGCTGCCTTTTCCCGTCCGCCCTCTACCCGGTCATCGCTGCCGACCGCGACCGCGTCTTCTTCTCCTTGCCGGCCGTCCGATCTCTCCCGATCCGCTCCGCCCGGTTCGCCCCGCCCCGCGTGAGGCTGCCCGCCTGCTCTCTCGATCTCACCACCGGCCCGTTGGCAAGTTCTACCGACCAAGCAAATCAAACGGCGTCGCAGGTCCTGGGAGATCTCAGCGCCCGGGCCGATTGGATCTCTGCCCCGCCCGGCCCCGCGCGTGCTCCCTGGCTACCGATTCCGCTCGATCCCGATCGATCTCTGCTGACCTGCCGATCGGCCCGTGCGTGGCCCAGCTCCCTGCTCCCTGGCTTTCTCCCTCGCTCCGTGCTGAGTTTTCTTGCGCGTGGCCGTGACTTCCAGCTGTCCCGTGCTCCAGTTGACTTGATCTAAAAAAAAAAGCAAAAAAAAAAAACTGTCGCCAGCTATGTCTTCTTCCGCTGATCCCGCCTTCTCTTTGGGTCACCCTTCGGTACTTGATATTTGTCCGCTGCCTCCGTGTATGACTGCTAGCCATTCTTCGTAGTCGTTTGCAGCCTCTTCACGCGGCTCTGCCCGCGCTTCACCGACTCCGTCTACGTCGGCTCGCCGCTCTACATCGACTTTTGCGGCCTCTTCACGCGACTCTGCCCGCACTTCGCCGACTTCGTTTACGTCGGCCCGCCGCTCTACATCGACTTTTGCGGCCTCTTCCCCCGGTTATGGCCGCGCTTCGTCGACTCCGTCTGCGTCAGCTTGCCGCTCTACATCGACTTTCGCGGCCTCTTCACGTGGTTATGACCGCGCTTTGCCGACTCTGTCTTCATCGGCGTGTTGCTCTCCGTCGCCCCCTTTGGTGGCCTCTGTGCGTGTGGATGATAGCTCCTCGTCGGCACCTGATTGTACGTCGACCTCTCCAGTCGCGCCCCTCTCTGCGCATGAGATAGCGCAGCTTCACCGCCTGCTTGATGCTTGGGATTCCGCTTACGTCGCAGCCTCGGGGTCCGAGTCTCCGCCCTCGTCCTCATTGCACCTACCGTGGCCAGGTTGGCCACACTTCCTCCACCTCGCCGGACGCGGGATCCCGCTTTACGTCGGCCGGTTCCAGGGATCGTCGCCAGGCTGGCTCTTCAGGATCTTCTCGCAGCTTGCACTCTCCGATCGGGACATTCTCGTGGGTCTTCGTGGTCCGCTCGCTACTCCGCACTCTTCCTCGCCGGCGCCGCCGGTTCTGTGATCGCTCTTCGGCAATCGCGCGGCCACCACGATCTACACAGTCAGGTACGTCCCCGTGGTATCTGGATTACGGAGCTTCCTTTCATATGACTTCGAGTCTTCTATTCGTCTCGCTCTTCGGTCTCTTATTTCTCCTGTCCGTGTTGTCACGGCCGATGGTACCTCTATTCCTGTTTCTAGTACATGTGCACCCTTTCTACTCCCTCTTTCTCGGTCCCTGATGTTTCTCATGTTCCTCGCCTTCAGATGAACCTTTTCTCTGCTAGCCAGCTCACCGATTCTGGTTGTCGCGTCATTCTTGACGCTGAGTCTTGTGCGGTTCAGGATCGTCGCACACATGCCCTGGTTGGAGCTGGTCCTCGTAGCCGTCAGTCTCCGGGGCTTTGTGAGTTAGACTGGCTTCGTGTTCCTTCCGCTGCCACTTCATCTGCCAGTTCTCCTCCGGTTGTTGCCTCTGTCACCGGCTCTTTTCAGCAGTGGCATCATCGTCTTGGTCACCTTTGTGACTCTCGCCTGTCGTCTTTGGTTCATCGTGGCCTTCTGGGGTCTGTCTCTGGAGATGGGTCGTTACACTGTCAGGGTTGTAGGTTGGGCAAACAGATTCAGCTTCCCTATCCTACTAGTGTGTCTGTCTCTCAGCGACCATTCGATTTAGTCCATTCAGATGTTTGGGGTCCGGCTCCCTTCGCTTCGAAAGGGGGCCATCGATACTATATCTTATTCGTTGATGATTTTTCACGGTACACCTGGGTGTTTTTCATGCGCTCTCGTAGTGAGGTGCTCTCTATTTATCAGCGTTTTGCGGCCATGGTCCGCACTCAGTATTCCTCACCCATTCGCGTGTTCCGTGCTGATTCTGCTGGTGAGTATATCTCTCAGCACCTTCGTGGTGTCCTTGCTGAGGAGGGCACCCTCGCTCAGTTTTCTTGTCCCGGCGCGCATGCTCAAAATGGCGTCACCGAGCGTAAGCATCGTCATCTTCTTGAGACCACCCGTGCTATGATGATTGCCTCTTCTCTTCTGCCACATTTCTGGGCTGAGGCTATCGCTACGTCGGCCCACCTCATTAACATTCAGCCTTCCGCTGCTCTACAGGGTGGCATTCCTCTCGAGCGTCTCTCTGGTGTTTCTCCAGACTACTCGACTCTCCGTTCATTTGGTTGCGTCTGCTATGTCCTTCTGCCTCCTCGCAAACGCACCAAACTGACCGCTCAGTCTGTTGAGTGTGTTTTTCTCGGATACAGTGATGAGCATAAGGGCTATCGCTGTTGGGACCCCGTTGGTCGTCGGATGCGCATCTCTCGTGACGTCACATTTGATGAGACGCGTCCCTTCTATCCTTGCCCCACCTCGGGTACTTACCCGGTGGATGATATCTCTTTTCTTCTTTTTCCGGATGCACCCCCTGCTATCCCGTCTCCTCCCCCTCCTAGTCCTGATGCGCCTCCTTCGGTGCCATCCTCTCCTCCGTCTAGTCCCCCTAGTACTCCTCGTTCTCCGGTTTCGGATCCTTCTGATGTTGTCCCTTCTTCCTCTTCTTCTGATGAGTTGTCCTCCGCTGATGACCTTCCCCCTTCACGGCCTGTTCGTCAGCGTCGTGCTCCAGCTCGTTACTCTCCTAGTCAGTATGGTCTTTCTGTCGTTTCCGAGCCGACTTCTTATCGGGATGCCGAGCGTCATCCTGAATGGCAGCTTGCCATGGCTGAGGAGATCGCTGCGCTTGAGCGCATGATACGTCTCAAACATATCTATAATTTCTTATGTTCCATGCTTGTTTTATGACAATACGTACATGTTTTGTTCACATTATATGTCATTATTATGCGTTTTCCGGAACTAACCTATTGACGAGATGCCGAAGGGCCAGTTGCTGTTTTCTGCTGTTTTTGGTTTCAGAAATCCTAGTAAGGAAATATTCTCGGAATCGGACGAAATCAACGCCCAGCATCTTAGAATTCCACGAAGCTTCCAGAACACCCGAGAGGGACCAGAGGAGAGCCACAGGGGGCCCACACATGAGGCTGGCGCGGCCCAGGCCCTGGCCGCGCCCCCCTATTGTGTGGTGGCTCCGTACCCCCTCCGACTCCGCCTCTTCGCCTATTTAAAGGTCCCTGACCTAAATCTTCGATACAAAAAAGCCACGGTACGAGAAACCTTCCAGAGCCGCTGCCATCGCGAAGCCAAGATCTGGGGGACATGAGTCTCTGTTCCGGCACGCCGCCGGGACGGGGAAGTGCCCCCGGAAGGCATCTCCATCGACACCACCGCCATCTTCATCACCGCTGCTGTCTCCCATGAGGAGGGAGTAGTTCTCCATCGAGGCTAAGGGTTGTACCGGTAGTTATGTGGTTAATCTCTCTCCTATGTACTTCAATACAATGATCTCATGAGCTGCCCTACATGATTGAGATTCATGTGAGTTTTGTATCACTATTCATCTATGTGTTATGATACGTCCAAAACGTATCTACTTTCCCGGACACTTTTGCTATTGTTTTGCCTCTAATTAATGTATTTTGGATGCAACTAACACGGACTAACGCTGTTTTCAGCAGAACTGTTCTGGTGTCTTGTTTTTGTGCAGAAATCCAACTTTCAGGATAAACCTCGGAATTTATACAGAAGGCCCTATTTTCCCAGAATACTTACGGAGCGTAAGGGCTGGGGCCAGGGGGAGGCCCGAGGGCCCCACACCCTAGGGCGGCGCGGCCCAGGAGGGGGGCGCGCGGCCCTAGCGTGTGGCCCCCTCGGCCGGCCTCTGACGCCCTCCTTCGGACTACTTATCGCCCTCGACCTAAAAACGCACAGAGAGAAGTCGAAGTCGCCAGAAACCCTCCAGAACGCCGCCACATCGCGAAACTCCGTCTCGGGAGCCAGAAGTCTCCGTTCTGGCACTCCGCCGGGACGGGGAATTGGAGGAGATCATCGCCATCATCACCACCGACGCCTCTCCATCGACCAGCCATGTTTCCCCCATCCATGTGTGAGTAATTCCCCCGCTGTAGGCTGAAGGGGATGGTAGGGATTAGATGAGATTGGTCATGTAATAGTGTAAGATTGTTAGGGCATAGTGCCTAGTGTCCGTAATTGGTACTTTGATGATATTGTTGCAACTTGTTATGCTTAATGCTTGTCACTAGGGCCCGAGTGCCATGATCTCAGATCTGAACATGTTATTATTTCATCATGATATTCATTGTTTATGGTCTTACCTGCAAGTTGTATACACATGTCACTGTCCGGAACCAATGGCCCCGAAGTGACAGAAATCGGGACAACCGGAGGGGATGGTAGTGATGTGAGGATCACATGTGTTCACGGAGTGTTAATGCTTTGCTCCGGTGCTCTATTAAAAGGAGTGCCTTAATATCCAGTAGATTCCCTTGAGGCCCGGCTGCCACCGGCTGGTAGGACAAAAGATGTTGTGCAAGTTTCTCATTGCGAGCACGTACGACTATAATTGGAACACATGCCTATTGATTGCTTTGTACTTAGACACCGTTTTATTATTATCTGCAAATGCCCTGCTTGATTGTTACATGAGTTTCTCTCATCCATGCAACGCCCGTTATCCGTCCCCGTGCCTACAGTATTTTAATCCTGCTGTTTACTATAATCACTACTGCTGTCTCTGTTACTCTGCTGCTGTTATTTTACTACTGCTACTGCTATAAAACTGTTACTACCACTACAAGAAAAGTTGCCATGGCCGACGAAGTTGAAGTCGCGCCGTGGTTGCTGGTGTACCATGGCCGATGATTTTGGGTCCCTCCGTGGTGCATGTTAAAACTTTTTTTTTTCTCGTTTTTGAGGCCACCTAGCCCGACGAAAGCGGCCAAAATGTCGCGTATGGTGGCCCGGGACGTGGTGCATCTCGAAATCTCGGGTTCGCCGGCCGAGTCAACGCAAATCCGCACCACCGAGGGATGTAGGGCCCAGATGGCAGCCTCTCTGGCATTGTTTTTTTTCTAGATCGCGCCATCTCGTTCAACGTTCTCCGATCGAGCCGTTTACGATGCAGGATCATGGGTCCCGCATGTCATCCTCTATGAACCAAAATTCTTTCTATTCTTGGATTTTTTTTGACCCCCTGATTTCTGGCTACTTCCTTTTTCTTTTGATCCCTTGCCGCCTTGAAACGTTGAGACCGCCGGGCCGCTAAATGGGACCCGCATGTCATCCTCTATGTGCAATCAACTTTCTTTTCTTGGAGTTTTTTTTGGCACCTCAAATTTGGTCACTTGCCTTTTTCTTTCGATCCCCTGCCGCCTCTCAAACGGTGATACCGCGGCTGCTAACTGGGACCCGCATGTCATCCTCTATGTACTATAAAACTTTCTTTTCTTGAATTATTTTTGGCACCTCATATTTGGTCACTTACCTTTTTCTTTCGATCCCCTGCCGCCTCTCAAACGGTGATACCGCTGCTGCTAAATGGGACCCGCATGTCATCCTCTATGTACTATAAAACTTTCTTTTCTTGAATTATTTTTGGCTCCTCATATTTGGTCACTTACCTTTTTCTTTCGATCCCCTGCCGCCTCTCAAACGGTGATACCGCTGCTGCTAAATGGGACCCGCATGTCATCCTCTATGTACTATAAAACTTTCTTTTATTGAATTATTTTTGGCTCCTCATATTTTTTCACTTGCCTTTTTCTTTCGATCCCCGCCGCCTCTCAAACGGTTATACCGCTGCTGATAAATGGGACCCGCATTTAATCCTATATGTAAAATAAAACTTTCTTTTATTGATTTATTTTTGGCCCCAGATATATTTTAACTTGCCTTTTTCTTTCGATCTCATGCCACGTTTGAAACGTTGAGGACCCTGCAGGCTCATGGGACCCGCATGTCATCCTCTATGTCCTATAAAAGTTCATTTTCTTGGTTTTGTTTCACCCTCTGATTTTTGGCAATGTGTTTTTTCTTTTGATCCCCCGCCGCCTCTCAAACGGTGATACCGCCGTCGCTAAATGGGACCCGCATGTCATCCTCTATGTACTATAAAACTTTCTTTTCTTGGATTATTTTTGGCACCTCATATTCGTTCACTTGCCTTTTTCTTTCGATCCCCTGCCGCCTCTCAAACAATGAGACCGCTGCAGCTAAATGGGACCCGCATGTCATCCTCTATGAGCAATCAACTTTCTTTTCTTGGAGTTTTTTTTGGCACCTCATATTTGGTCACTTGCCTTTTTCTTTCGATCTCATGCCACGTTTGAAACGTTGAGGAACCTGCTGGCTCATGGGACCCGCATGTCATCCTCTATGTGCTATAAAAGTTTCCTTTGTTGGATTTTTTCACCCTCTCGATTTTTGGCTTGCCTTTTTCTTTTGATCCCCTGCCCCCTTTGAAACGTTGAGTAAGCTGTTGGCTCAAGGGACCCGCATGTCATCCTCTATGTCCATCAACTTTCTTTTCTTGGATTTTTTTTCACCCCCTAATTACTAGCTACTTTCTTTTTCTTTTGATCTCAAGCCGCATTACAAACATTGAGACCGCTGCTGCAAAATGGGACCCACATGTCATCCTCTATGTACAATAAATCTTGGATTATTTTTGGCTCATGATATTTGGTCACTTGCCTTTTTCTTTCGATCTCATGCCACCTTTGAAACGTTGAGTAAGCTGCTGGCTCATGGGTCCCGCATGTCCTCCTCTATGAACAATAAAAGTTTCCTTTCTTGGAGTTATTTTTGACCCCTAATTTCTGGCTATTTGCCTTTTTCTTTTGATCCCCTGCCCCCTTTGAAACGATGAGGACGCTGTTGGCAGGTCGGTCCCACATGTCATCCTCTATGAACAATAAAAGTTTCCTTTGGTGGATTTATTTTTGACCCCTAATTAATTTCTGGCTATTTCCTTTTTTTTTCTTTTGATCCTCGCCGCCTTGGAATTGTTGAGAAAGCTTCTTCCTAATTTTTCTTTTGGTCCTGTGCCGCCTTGGAAATGTTGAGACCGCTGCTACAAAATGGGACCCGCATGTCATCCTCTATGTACAATAAAGTTTCTTTTCTTGGATTATTTTTGGCTCCTGATATTATGTCACTTGGCTTTTTCTTTCGATCTCATGCCGACTTTGAAACGTTGAGGATGCTGCTGCCTCATGGGTCCCGCATGTCATCCTCTCAGAACGATAAATGTTTTCTTTTCTTGTATTTTTTTACCAACTGATTTTTGGCTTTTTTTTTATTTTCGATCCCCTGCCGCCTTTGAAACGTTGACGACGCTGCTGGCTCATGGGTCCCCGATGTCAGCCTCCCCGTACAAGAAACATGTGATATTTTATTTTGCAGACAATAAACGTTGTATTTCGCTCTGAGCAATTGCAAACGGATAAATTAAATCTTTATATCTACATAAACAAACTTATATGTTGAATCTCCTTGTTTTTTGTTTTTGCGAAGCATAGGACTTTCCTGGTTTTTTTTTGAGAAAAATCCGACCTTTCCTGTTTTGGAGTGGGCTGAAATTGTACGAGTCAAAAGGCCTAGCAGGATAGTTCGAAGGCCAGATGTCCAGATACAGCCCAATTGAAATCTTTCTTTTCTTGGATTTTTTTTCACACCCTGATTTCTGGTTGCTTCATTTTTCTTTCGGTCCAGTGCCGCCTTGGAAGCGTTGAGACCGCTGCTACAAAATGGGACCCGCATGTCATCCTCTATGTACAATAAAGTTTCTTTTCTTGGATTATTTTTGGCTCCTGATATTATGTCACTTGCCTTTTTCTTTCAATCTCATGCCGACTTTGAAACGTTGAGGAAGCTGCTGGCTCATGGGTCCCGCATGTCATCCTCTATGAACAATAAAAGTTTCCTTTGTTGGATTTATTTTTTTCCCCTAATTTATGGCTATTTGCCTTTTTCTTTTGATCCTCGCCCCCTTTGAAACGATGACGACGCAAATGGCAAGTCGGTCCCACATGTCATCCTCTATGAACAATAAAAGTTTCCTTTGATGGATTTATTTTTGACCCTAATTAATTTCTGGCTATTTCCTTTTTCTTTTGATCCCCCGCCGCCTTGAAATAGTTGAGGATGCCGCTGCCTCATGGGTCCCGCATGTCATCCTCTCGTAAAGGTAAATGTTTCTTTTCTTGAATTTGTTTACCAACCGATTTTTGGCTTATTTTTTCTTTCGATCTCCTCGCCACCTTTAAAACGTTGACGACGCTCGTTGGCTCATGGGTCCCCAATGTCAGCCTCCCCATACCGCAAATCCTCTTCTCGCAAAGGTTGTATTTCTAGATAGATAAGGTGGATTCGAATCGCCATGGTTCAGCAAACTTTGTAAGCCTTCTTGCACCGATTAATGGAAGTAGTGTATAGCAAGGTCAAGACATGTGGCTCGGTGTAATGAATCTATTTGAATCATGTTGTGGGTTCAATCTGATAGTTCTCTAATAGGTCAGCCAAAATAGAAATTAAGTTTTTTTCTAAAACGGAAATGCAAATTAAGATGAACACAAACATTAGTTATCATAATAGCTGATCATACATACATACTTGCTAAGAGCAAAAGCTTGCCAGAGTTTTACCACCCATACAATTAATTAGCAGTTCGTATAAGATAACCTTATATAAGTATAACTACAAATGCATTTGCTAAGGGCTCATGGGGCAACAGAACTAGACAACCGCAAACTTTATGACCAGCATGTCACAGCGGCATCGAAAGATCTTGACCTTCAACTTTGATCCAATGCGAAGTTTGGTACCGTCAATGAACTTTTTCCACCTGGAAGTAACAGCCAAGCGGCCATTTGTGGGACTGACGGAGTACCGTCCCTCCACGGTGAGACCTTCACTCTCCATGACGAGGGATATCTTGCCCCTTCGCCAAAGATTGAGATCCTTGGAGATACTTTTAGGCAATTTCTGATTCAAAGCAAGAGATACCACCAAAAATTAGTCAATGGCACCAATGCACCGAACCATGTGAGACTTTGAGCAGAGAAGACATCAAGATAAGAGCATTATGCTGTCATATACTCACGAACATAGCCTTCGGGATGCGTCCTGGTCACCACACGGGTGGCCACAGCAATGAGCCGAGACCTCGGTGATCCGCTGGGCAGGTGCAGGAGCCTGGGCTGGTACACAAGCTGGTGCCGATGCAGGAGACTGCTGGGCAGGTGCAGAGAACGGTGCCTCTAGAGGAACCGGTGCCGATGGCAGAGACTGTTGGGCAAGTGCAGAACGGTGCAGCTAGAGGAACCAAAGGCTGATGCAGGAGCCCGCCGGGCAAGTGTAGTATATGGGGCCTCTACAGGAACCAATGCTGATGTAGGGGACTCGCTGGGTAGATGCAGAAACGGAGCTGGTACAGAACCGGTGCTGATGCAGAGAGTGGGAAGCCGGTGCCGGTGCTGGTGTGGTTGCCCTTTGTGACATCCGCTCATGTTCCATCGGGGATCTGCAGCTTTGATCATGTTAAACCCAAAGCAAGCTAGAACAGAGGGAATGGTTTAGAACAACTGCTCGTAACAGCTTATCAAAAGATATGAGTAGAAAAAAGTTACATATTATATATTTGGAAGTGTCTCCAACTCGTAAAGCGCTACGTATATCTGCCCGTTTGAGTTTCGATCCTCACTGTCGCTCTTCTTCGCACCGTAGTCAAAAGCAAACTTTCTCCAATCATGTCCATACAAATATGTGATGGCTCTGCCTTGTAGACATACACCTCATAGACCATGTAGGTGTTCATCAATTTGCCATTGCCATGCATAGTGAAAGACCCTTCATGCGGACACATCTGGTTAATCATTGGACGAAGTTCACAAGGTACAGTCTGCATGTGAAAATTGATACAAATGTAAGAAGCAGGAAGACTAAAAACAAGACTTTACTAAATGCCAATTCATGCTAAACCACTGAGAATACATACCTGTAACTCTGTGAAGGAGCTACTAGAAAGGTAGATAGAGCCATAGGAGGTGTTATATGCGGGGTATGTACATGGGCCCGCCATATTCCCGCAAGCTCGACATCGGGATGGTGAAGGAAACATGGGAGGTACTACTGGTGCGTAGCGCTGAATGTAAGTGGAAGAATTAGGTTGTGTAAAGTGCATAGTTCAGAGCAATGCAAATGTTGACAAGCGAGTGCATAACACTATGTTACAAACTGAACAGTGAAAAATTAGTGTATGATGAATATAAGCATGCTAATTTGGTGTTTCCGAATTCCAAAAAGCATTAGACAGAGCTGTGATAATATCGTACATAAATCATGGCATGTATATGTGGCTTAAGAAAATATACCCGAACCCTTGATGGTTACGGCCCGGCTGGTCCTTGGACTTGAGCTTATATAAGCATCCGTAAGGTGGGGCCGACAAGAATTTGGTGGCAGCCTCTGCAGATGCCTCATCAGCAGCAGTTGCAATCCTTTTGACCAATGAAGGGTTAGCAGTTTCAATCTGCATATGAAAATTGAAGAGCAACAGACATCAGCAGTGATATATAAAATGAATCTATGAGACACTGATGCATATAGTGCTGGATGTAAGTGAAAGAATAGGTGTGTGTGTTTCTGAACTATTGGTAAGCATTAGACAAAGCCGACAATAAACAGACAAAAATCAAATCATGTATGAGGATTAAGAAAATATACCTGCTTACTGAAAAGGGTACCACCCAGCTGGCCCGTGGCCTTGTGCTTGAGGAGGTTTTCAGAAGATGGTGGCGGCACCATCGTCTTCACAGCAGCCTCATCCGGATCATTTTTTATCCATTTGAGTAGAGGCACAGAAGTTTCATCCTGCATATGAATAGCAAAACAGAACTCATCATTGATATTTAATAAATCTATGAGATAGACTGATGCAAATAGTGCGGGTGTAAGTGGAAGAATAGGGTTGTGCATAGAGAACAGTTGACAACAATGCAAATGATTACAAAAGAAGCCAATGGAAATCAACAGTTTATATACTGGATGAGACAGACTGAAAAGTGAAAAATTAGTGTATGATGATTGTAAGCAAATGCAGTATTTCTGAACTTTTGGTAAGCATTAGACAAAGCCAACAGTAATTAAACAGATAATAATGAAATCATGTATGTGGATTAAGAAAATATACCAGATTCATTAAAAGGTCACCACCCAGCTAGCCCATGGCCTCGTGCTTGTAGAGGTTTTCGGAAGATGGTGCCGGCACCATCGTCCTCACAGCAGCCTCATTAGCCTCATTTTGCATCCACTTGAGTAAAGGCGCAGCAGTTTCAGCCTGCATAAGAATGGGAACAGATCTCAGCAGTGATATTGAATGACTCTAAGACAGACTGATGCATATAGTGCTGGATGTAAGTGGAAGGGTATGGCCGTGTATGGACAACAGTTCACAACAATGCAAGGGTGTGTTCGGTTCAAACAAATATGGAATGGAATGGAATGGTTCCATTTCAGAGGAATGGAATGGTTAAATTTTTGTTCGGTTGGGATAAATGGAGAGCAGAAGAGATCGAGGTTAAACTAACCATTTGTCTCAAAATTGTAATTAACAATTGCAAATGACATTTTAATCTCAAAGTCGTAATTAACAGCGCCTAATGGTGCTCTTTTAATCTAAAAATCGTAATTAACATCATTTTTTGTTGGGTTAGGGGAACTGGAGTAGATGAACATTACTGTATGATGATTGTAAGCAAACGAATTTGGTGTTTCTAAACTTTTGGCTTCGAGATCTTATGGGTTTCAACTCTAGCCTACCCCAACTTGTTTGGGACTGAAAGGCTTGGTTGTTGTTGTTGTTGTTGTTGTAAACTTTTGGCAAGCATAGAAAAAACCGACAATAAACAGAGAAAAATCAAGGCATGTTTTGTGGATTAAGAAAATATACCATATTCATTAAAAGATCACCACCTAGCCACGCGTGGCCTTGTGCTTGTAGAGGCATTTAGAAGATGGGGCGGCATCAACATACCGGCAGCCCGATCAGCCAGCTTTGATCTTCCTTTTGAGTAAAGGCCCTAAAGTTTCAGTCGCATATGAATAGCAAAACAAAAGGCAGACCTCAAGAGTTGATATTGAATTACCGTATGAGATAGACTCGATGCATATAGTGGATGCTCTTAGCCTTTTGCAGCGTGAACACTAGCTATGGACAGACAAAAAACTAGTTAACTCAGCTTTGTCTAGATATGAATGTACTACCACCATCCAAAAGCTTAAGCCTTATTTATTTTTGAGAAATCAAAACAAGCAAAGTTTGACCAAAATTTTAGAACATTCTATCAACAAATATAATACTGTGTAGATACCGTAGGAAAATATATTTTATTATCTATTTAATGATATTAATTTTGTATTTTGCATGTTACAGATTTTTGGTAAAAGCTTAGTCAAACATGGTATAGTTTGACTTTCTAAAAATAATATAAGCCCAAAGCTTTGGGATGGAGGCAGTAGTATCTAGAGCTAAAACACATCTAGATACATCCGTATCTACAGATAGTTGAGTCAATTAATTTGGATCTGAGGGAGTATCAGATTCAGACTACATCATGGTAAGTTGGTTAAAAAAAATTACCCCTGGGCGGTCCCTGCCCAGCTTTCAAAGCTGGCATTTCGCTTCTTGTGTCAGCAGATCGGGCCATGCTCCTGCAGCAGGTGGGCGCTATTCTCGTTCCCCATAGCCTCAAAGACGGAACCCGGAGGTACCAACCCGATACAGAGAATATAGAGCATGGTGTCACAGAGGCTTTACGCACAAACACCTGAAGACATGTGCTACTTTAAGCATATTCCGTAACAGAACAGATTGAGGATGCAGAGAGACACTTAAAAGGTAAAGAGTGGATAAGCAAACGGAGTACTGCCGCGGGCCGGGGACGCAGCTCAGGCTCAGCCAACTGCCCACATGCGTGGTGGCCTTACGCTCCATTGCCCCCACCGCCGAGGTCTTACCTTTCCTGTACAAGCTGACAAAAGATACAGTGAGGATCAGCAGAAACTACAAAGGTTGCAAATGTCGACAAATAAAGGAAGAACACCCCAATCCAAGCAAAGGTAGCCCCCGCCCCCCACCCCCATCAATCACTCCCAGCTCGAGGGTGACCAGAAAGACACCCCTTCGACCAGAATAGGAAAGAGTTGTGCATGATATCGAGGAGAGGAAAAAAGAACCGATCTCGAGAAAGGAAAGAACATTACTAGTCCTACCTAATCCGCTTGGTCTAGATGCGCCTTGCCCCTCCCAGCTGGCTGCCTGGACGGTGGAGGCGAAAGGAGGGGATCGAGCTAGCGGCTTGCATCCGTCGGCAATCGGCACTCGATCGGGAGAGATGGGGTGCTACATAAAGGGGAGGGGTAACATATTTTATTACATAGTGAACTTACTGATGTGACTAGTCATTACATGTCTCACTGAAACTAGGGCCCATAGCGTGGCACCCCAAGTTCACTTGAAGCTGCCCGGCGGGACGCATTGGCGCGTCAAGAAACCCCCGAATTGTAGCAGGGAAATGAAACATTTCACAAAAATTTGAAATTCAAGCACACCGCCACGCGCCAAGCACGCGGCTGTTCCTTCCTCTTCCTCGGTTCCTCCTCCCCTATCCGAAACCCCAAATCCCAACCTCAAACCAAAAAAAAAAAAATCCCCTGGCCGCCATGCATGTCCTCGTTAACCCGCTGGAGATCGTTCCCGGACGATGCGGACCCCCCGCCCTGAGATCCAGAATTCCGTCCACCTCGAGGCACTGCGTGCTGTCTCGCAGCAGCGGCTTGAGGGCGCTGAAGAGGAAGTTCCGCCGGAAAGTGCTCATGGCAACCGTGCAAGCTCACCGGCGTGCTGCATCCCGAGAGGAACTGGTCAAAGCTTTGCTATTCGCCACACACAAAAAATTGCGGGCCAAGATCTGGTCAAAGCTTCGTCGATGGCTTGCCGCGAGAGGCTTGGAGTCCAGAGTCAATAAACTAGCTGCTCGAGGATCAAGGGCGGTTTACACGGATTCATATTAACTGACTCAAGTTTGTTAGTCTAGTTAACAAATGCATCTAGATACATCCATATCTAGACAGAATTGAGTCAATTAATATGAATCAGAGGGGAGTACCTGAAAGTGTTTCATGCTACCAACTAATGCGCTGGCAGGAATCGCTGTAGAAGTAATTGTGCTACTACTCATACGATGAACTGATTGTGTGGGTGTCGAATTTTGCAACGTGATCATCCACTGAATGCTTAATCTAGCGCCAAAGGCGTACAAATCATAACATACTACAGCACCAGAACATAAGAGTACGAATCATAAAGTAGCTCAACATTTTGCATCGTGGGCTGGGTGGTCCCGAGACTACCGGGACGCCCCGATGATCTCCGGTGTGCATCCTCTTCAACGCAAAGCTGTGTACTCGGTCCACGGCCTCCTTCGTAGGCTGGATAATCTCAGGTGCAGGACCTTCATCTATGAGAGGCTCGTCATCGGTACCATCCACAGTGTGCATCAGGGCTGGGTGGTCTTGAGACTACCCGACGCCCCGATGATCTCCGGCGTGCATCCACTTCAACGCAAAGCCGTGTACTCGGTCCACGGCCTCCTTTTGTAGGCTGGATAATCTCTGTGTGCAGGACCTTCGTCTATGAAAGGCTCGTCATCGCACCATCCACAGTGCATCAAACTGAGATTCATCTTCAAATCTCCCATCAAACCGAGATACCTCTTCAACTCTATGCTTCGCAATTAGTACATCAACCGATTAGACAAACATCTAAGGGATGCAACCTGAACAAATGCCGTTTTACATATTTACCTTCTCATCCTGCACAAAGCACATGTCCCGTAGCTGAAACCCGTTTCCCGAAGCAAGCGCTTTTTCTCTCCTTCCCGTCCATCCATCTCGCAACAAGTTAAATTTGAGTACGTAACCTTGCACAAAGAATGCAAACTATTGATTGAAACAGCGGCAGCATCAATATAAATAATTAACTACATATGCCAAAGACACACATACAAGCTGTGAGCAAGATCTGCTTCTCCTGCTAAAGGATCATTATATGGTTCACCATGCTAAACCCGCCTAACATATGTGCGGTCCATCCCAAAAATGTGTAAATGATCTCGCCACTACAGGGTGAGGCCTCTTCTCACCATTCATACATGTGCAGCGCGGGCAATACACGTCCAGGTTGTGACCTTCATGAGCTCTAATAAACCCCATAAAGGGTTGAACACCATTTATATATGAAGGTGAACATAAGTGTCCATGAAGTATCCAAGTTCTGTACATCTGTTTAATGATGAGATACAGTGGTTGGTGATTAATTTAAGGTGAAGTAGGAAATGTATATCCATCGAGTACAAAACTATACTACATGATTATGCATTTCAGCAATCATGTCGAGTACAAAACAAAAAATGCCCATCGACATTTTAGAAAACAGATCGTGTACAAAACTCGCCATGGCATTTCAGCAAATTAACGGATCGAGTGCAGAATCGACTCTATATGCCCACGCAAATGAACAAATTGATCGATGACAAATCGAGCGGAAAACTATAAAGTGCCAATTAGTTCGAGCATACCGATCGAATTATTTAGCAGCATCAAGAAAATATAAATCGTTAGGCCGTCTTGCCCGATACATGATTGAGCTAGAGATAGCAGCCCTACCGTGGATCAACTTGACCGCCGGTGCGTCTCGAGAAGAACGACGGGGAGGGGAAGCTTCTTCTTCGCACGGACGGGACGGGGAGGGGAAGCTCTTCGCACGGACGGGGATAAGTTGTGTAGGGGTGGGTGGGGGTCATGCGGCCGGGCCGCCGGGTGATAATTAAGGTCGGTAGGTGGCGTTTAATGGAGTTGCGTGTGTAATTTGCCGTGCACAAGGTTGAGGAATAGGCGGTTCCCTTTGCCGCGCGCACAATTCAAACTATCCCGCCCATGTAGTTTAAATTCGCCATATTTTCGTTAAATCGACATAAAGTCATGTGAGTGGGGGAAAATTAGCAAAGTTGCTTGAAAAATAGTAAAACTCTAGAATTATCCTTTAAATATGCTCTACTTCGTGTGGAAATCGGGGTGTGGAAGCATGTTGAGCTGTTTTATTTGTACTTTCTTCATTAAAACTCCCATTTTATGCACTTTGGATGGAAAGAAATCATTTGTACATAAATTTTGACAACGCCATTTGCAAACACTAATTGTTTTACATGCCAAGATGCACCCATCCACCAAATATATATGGGGCAAACTTTTATCACAATCTAGCAGATATGCACAATTAGTGAGGGACCCCTTTTGATTTTGTGCAATTTCCACTAATTAGGTAGAGAGAAGGGGTTAATTAATTAGGCCATGTTAGGGGTTATGTGTTTTAGATTAGGTTGTGTGGATTCAAATACAACTTCTTTATTTGTGTGCTATGATTAATCAAAACTAGATTGATCGACTGCGCACACATTATTAGAGGCGCATGCCTTTGCGCACAAAGTGCATGTGTGTGTTGTTGGCCACCAATTAACGAGAGAGAGAGAGAGAGACAGAGAGAGAGAGAGGTATAGAGAGATCTACATATGAGAGAGCGATTGAAATCCCCAAATTAAACACATATATATATGCATGGCACATTTAATTTAATTAGAGGACCGCGAGCTAAGGCACCCCTGGCCTGCTTGATGCACAATTAAGTGTCATTGGCCTATATATAGGGTTTAATTAGGGTTTAGGGTTTAGGGTTAGGAGGTTAGGGTTTAGGGTCTAGGGTCTAGGGTTTAATGTTTATGGTGTTTAGGGGTTTAGGGATTAGGGATTAGGGTTTATTTAATTAGGGTTTAAGGTTTATGGATCATCGATCGAGTGCGCACACACACATTATTAGAGGCACACGCGCCTTTGCGCATAAAGTGCATGTGTATATGTGTGTGTTTTTTTGGCCAACAACGATATATAGATGATCGAGAGAGAGAGAGATTGAAATCCCCAAGAATATGTTCAAATATATATTAAAATATATGCACGAATGCATGCATGGTAGGCCATGCATGCACACTAATTATATATATATTATGAGGAAACTTAATCAAATGTGTTTTCATTCGAGAGAACTTGTCAAAATTCAAGTTAATTAATTTATCATCGATAATTATATAATTAATTAATGAATCTCAGGGAGATGTTATACAACATATGATCGATATAGGCCATGTCGTATATATTAATTGGTGTTAATCTACCGTTTAATTTGCTAGCTAACTGCTATATATAGATCGGGCATGTTTTTATTAGATCGGGTTATAGCTAGCTAGTATAGTTTAGGGTTATGTGTTTTAATGAACTAGGGTTTGATTAGCTAGGGGTTAGTTATATATATGGTTTAGGGTTAATGCATGGCACATTTAATTTAACTAGAGGACCGCGAGCTAGGCACCCCCGGCCTCGCTTGATGCACAATTAAGTGTCGTTGGCCTATATATAGGGTTTAATTAGGGTTTAGGGTTAGCTAGGGTTTAGGGTTTAGGGTTTAGTGTTTAGGGTGTTTAGCTAGGGTCTAGGGTTTAGTTTAGGGTGTTTAGGGTCTAGGGTTTAGGGTTTAATTAGTGTTTAGGGTGTTTAGGGTTTAGGGTTTAGGGTTTAGTGTTTACGGTGTTTAGGGTCTAGGGTTTAGGGTTTAGTGTTTAGGGTGTTTAGGGTCTAGGGTTTAGTGTTTAGGGTGTTTAGGGTTTAGGGGAGTTTTAGGGTTGTTTAAGGTTTAGGGATCATCGATCGAGTGCGCACACACATTATTAGAGGCACCCCGCGCCTTTGCGCATAAAGTGCATGCGTATATATGTACGTGTGTGTTTTTTGCCACCAACAACGATATATAGATGATCGAGAGAGAGAGATTGAAATCCCCTAGAATATGTTCAAATATATATTAAAATTGATATAGGCCATGCATATTTTAATTGGTGTTAATCTACGGTTTGCTAGCTAGCTGCTATATATAGAGCATGTTTTTATTAGATCGGGTTATAGCTAGCTAGTACAGTTTAGGGTTATGTGTTTTAATTAAGTAGGGTTGATTAGCTAGGGTTAGTTACATATATATGGTTTAGGGTTAATGCATGGCACATTTAATTTAATTAGAGGACCGCGAGGCACCCCCTGGCCTGCTCGATGCACAATTAAGTGTCGTTGGCCTATACATAGGGTTTAATTAGGGTTTAGGGTTAGCTAGGTTTTAGGGTTAGGGTTAGGGTTAGGGTTAGGGTTAGGGTTTAGGGTCTAGGGTGGTTTAGGGTCTAGAGTTTAGGGTTTAGGGTTAGCTAGGGTTTAGGGTTAGGGTTAGGGTTAGGGTTAGGGTTAGGGTTTAGGGTCTAGGGTTTAGGGTTTAGTGTTTAGGGTGTTTAGGGTTTAGGGATTAGGGATTATTAGGGATTAGGGATTTAAGGTTTTAGGGGTTGTTTAAGGTTTAGGGATCATCGATCGAGTGCGCACACACATTATTAGAGGCACCCGCGCCTTTACGCATAAAGTGCATGCGTATATATGTGTGTTTTTTGGGCCACCAACGATATATAGATGATCGAGAGAGAGAGATCGAGACTGAAATCCCCAAGAATATATATGTTCAAATATACATTAAAATATATGCATGAATGCATTGTAGGCCATGCATGCACACTAATTATATATATTATGAGGCAACTTAATCAAATGTGTTTTCATTCGAGAGAACTTGTCAAAATTCAAGTTAATTAATTTATCACGATAATTATATAATTAATTAATGAATCTCAGGGATATGTTATACAACATGATCGATATAGGCCATGTATATTTTAATTGGTGTTAATCTACGGTTTGCTAGCTAGCTGCTACATATAGAGCATGTTTTTATTAGATCGGGTTATAGCTAGCTAGTATAGTTTAGGGTTATGTGTTTTAATTAAGTAGGGTTGATTAGCTAGCTAGGGTTAGTTACATATATATGGTTTAGGGTTAATGCATGGCACATTTAATTTAATTAGAGGACCGCGAGGCACCCCCTGGCCTGCTCGATGCACGTACAATTAAGTGTCGTTGGCCTATACATAGGGTTTAATTAGGGTTTTAGGGTTAGCTAGGGTTTAGGGTTAGGGTTAGGGTTAGGGTTTAGGGTCTAGGGTTTAGGGTCTAGGGTTTAGGGTTTAGGGTTAGCTAGGGTTTAGGGTTAGGATTAGGGTTAGGGTTAGGGTTTAGGGTTTAGGGTTTAGTGTTTAGGGTGTTTAGGGTTTAGGGATTAGGGATTATTAGGGATTAGGGATTTAAGGTTTTAGGGGTTGTTTAAGGTTTAGGGATCATCGATCGAGTGCGCACACACATTATTAGTGGCACCCGCGCGCGCCTTTACGCATAAAGTGCATGCGTATATATGTGTGTTTTTTGGGCCACCAACGATATATAGATGATCGAGAGAGAGAGATCGAGATTGAAATCCCCAAGAATATATATGTTCAAATATACATTAAAATATATGCACGAATGCATTGTAGGCCATGCATGCACACTAATTATATATATATATTATGAGGCAACTTAATCAAATGTGTTTTCATTCGAGAGAACTTGTCAAAATTCAAGTTAATTAATTTATCACGATAATTATATAATTAATTAATGAATCTCAGGGATATGTTATACAACATGATCGATATAGGCCATGTATATTTTTATTGGTGTTAATCTACGGTTTGCTAGCTAGCTGCTATATATAGAGCATGTTTTTATTAGATCGGGTTATATCTAGTATAGTTTAGGGTTATGTGTTTTAATTAAGTAGGGTTGATTAGCTAGGGTTAGTTACATATATATGGTTTAGGGTTAATGCATGGAATTTAATTAATTTAATTAGAGGACCGCGAGGCACCCCTGGGCTGCTCGATGCACAATTAAGTGTCGTTGGCCTATACATAGGGTTTAATTAGGGTTTAGGGTTAGCTAGGGCAGATGGTTAGGGTTAGGGTTAGGGTTTAGGGTCTAGGGTCTAGGGTTTAGTGTTTAGGGTGTTTAGGGTTTAGGGATTAGGGATTAGGGATTTAGGGTTTTAGGGTTGTTTAAGGTTTAGGGATCATCGATCGAGTGCGCACACACATTATTAGATCGAGGCACCCGCGCCTTTACGCATAAAGTGCATGCGTATATATGTGTGTTTTTTGGGCCACCAATGATATATAGATGATCGAGAGAGAGATTGAAATCCCCAAGAATATGTTCAAATATACATTAAAATATATGCACGAATGCATTGTAGGCCATGCATGCACACTAATTATATATATATTATGAGGCAACTTAATCAAATGTGTTTTCATTCGAGAGAACTTGTCAAAATTCAAGTTAATTAATTTATCACGATAATTATATAATTAATTAATGAATCTCAAGGATATGTTATACAACATGATCGATATAGGCCATGTATATTTTAATTGGTGTTAATCTACGGTTTGCTAGCTAGCTGCTACATATAGAGCATGTTTTTATTAGATCGGGTTATAGCTAGCTAGTATAGTTTAGGGTTATGTGTTTTAATTAAGTAGGGTTGATTAGCTAGCTAGGGTTAGTTACATATATATGGTTTAGGGTTAATGCATGGCACATTTAATTTAATTAGAGGACCGCGAGGCACCTCCCCGGCTCGCTCGATGCACGTACAATTAAGTGTCGTTGGCCTATACATAGGGTTTAATTAGGGTTTTAGGGTTAGCTAGGGTTTAGGGTTAGGGTTAGGGTTAGGGTTAGGGTTTAGGGTCTAGGGTTTAGGGTCTAGGGTTTAGGGTTTAGGGTTAGCTAGGGTTTAGGGTTAGGGTTAGGGTTAGGGTTAGGGTTAGGGTTTAGGGTTTAGGGTTTAGTGTTTAGGGTGTTTAGGGTTTAGGGATTAGGGATTATTAGGGATTTAAGGTTTTAGGGGTTGTTTAAGGTTTAGGGATCATCGATCGAGTGCGCACACACATTATTAGAGGCACTGCAGCGCGCCTTTACGCATAAAGTGCATGCGTATATATGTGTGTTTTTTGGGCCACCAACGATATATAGATGATCGAGAGAGAGAGATCGAGATTGAAATCCCCAAGAATATATATGTTCAAATATACATTAAAATATATGCACGAATGCATTGTAGGCCATGCATGCACACTAATTATATATATATATTATGAGGCAACTTAATCAAATGTGTTTTCATTCGAGAGAACTTGTCAAAATTCAAGTTAATTAATTTATCACGATAATTATATAATTAATTAATGAATCTCAGGGATATGTTATACAACATGATCGATATAGGCCATGTATATTTTAATTGGTGTTAATCTACGGTTTGCTAGCTAGCTGCTATATATAGAGCATGTTTTTATTAGATCGGGTTATATCTAGTATAGTTTAGGGTTATGTGTTTTAATTAAGTAGGGTTGATTAGCTAGGGTTAGTTACATATATATGGTTTAGGGTTAATGCATGGCGCATTTAATTAATTTAATTAGAGGACCGCGAGGCACCCCTGGGCTGCTCGATGCACAATTAAGTGTCGTTGGCCTATACATAGGGTTTAATTAGGGTTTAGGGTTAGCTAGGGCAGATGGTTAGGGTTAGGGTTAGGGTTTAGGGTCTAGGGTCTAGGGTTTAGTGTTTAGGGTGTTTAGGGTTTAGGGATTAGGGATTAGGGATTTAGGGTTTTAGGGTTGTTTAAGGTTTAGGGATCATCGATCGAGTGCGCACACACATTATTAGATCGAGGCACCCGCGCCTTTACGCATAAAGTGCATGCGTATATATGTGTGTTTTTTGGGCCACCAACGATATATAGATGATCGAGAGAGAGGTTGAAATCCCCAAGAATATGTTCAAATATACATTAAAATATATGCACGAATGCATCGTAGGCCATGCATGCACACTAATTATATATATATTATGAGGCAACTTAATCAAATGTGTTTTCATTCGAGAGAACTTGTCAAAATTCAAGTTAATTAATTTATCACGATAATTATATAATTAATTAATGAATCTCAGGGATATGTTATACAACATGATCGATATAGGCCATGTATATTTTAATTGGTGTTAATCTACGGTTTGCTAGCTAGCTGCTATATATAGAGCATGTTTTTATTAGATCGGGTTATAGCTAGCTAGTATAGTTTAGGGTTATCTGTTTTAATTAAGTAGGGTTGATTAGCTAGGGTTAGTTACATATATATGGTTTAGGGTTAATGCATGGCACATTTAATTTAATTAGAGGACCGCGAGGCACCCCTGGCCTGCTCGATGCACAATTAAGTGTCGTTGGCCTATACATAGGGTTTAATTAGGGTTTAGGGTTAGCTAGGGTTTAGGGTTAGGGTTAGGGTTAGGGTTAGGGTTTAGGGTCTAGGGTTTAGGGTTTAGTGTTTAGGGTGTTTAGGTTTAGGGATTAGGGATTAGAGATTTAAGGTTTTAGGGTTGTTTAAGGTTTAGGGATCATCGATCGAGTGCGCACACACATTATTAGAGGCACCCGCGCCTTTACGCATAAATTGCATGCATATATATATGTGTGTTTTTTGGCCACCAACGATATATAGGTGATCGAGAGAGAGAGATTGAAATCCCCAAGAATATGTTCAAATATACATTAAAATATATGCACGAATGCATGGTAGGCCATGCATGCACACTAATTATATATATATTATGAGGCAACTTAATCAAATGTGTTTTCATTCGAGAGAACTTGTCAAAATTAGAGTTAATTAATTTATCACGATAATTATATAATTAATTAATGAATCTCAGGGATATGTTATACAACATGATCGATATAGGCCATGTATATATTAATTGGTGTTAATCTAAGGTTTGCTAGCTAGCTGCTATATATAGAGCATGTTTTTATTAGATCGGGTTATAGCTAGTATACTTTAGGGTTATGTGTTTTCATTAAGTAGGGTTGATTAGCTATGGTTAGTTACATATATATGGTTTAGGGTTAATGCATGGCACATTTAATTTAATTAGAGGACCGCGAGGCACCCCTGGCCTGCTTGATGCACAATTAAGTGTCGTTGGCCTATATATAGGGTTTAATTAGGGTTTAGGGTTAGGGTTAGGGTTTAGGGTATATGGTTTAGTGTTTAGGGTGTTTAGGGTTTAGGGATTAGGGATTAGGGTTTCAGGGTTGTATAAGGTTTAGGGATCATCGATTGAGTGCGCACACACATTATTAGAGGCACCCGCGCCTTTGCGCATAAAGTGCATGCGTATAGTTTAGGGTTATTTGTTTTAATTAAGTAGGGTTTGATCAGCTAGGGTTAGTTACATATATATGGTTTAGGGTTAATGAATGGCATATTACATATAGTTTAAATCTCAAGAATGTTTATACATGATAGGCCATATGTGCAAAGGAATTTTTTTCCCTGTGAACTTGTCAAAATTCAAGTTTATCAGTGCCAATGGAAACTAGTCCAAAAAATTACATAGAGGACCAAAAGTACTAGACAATAACTAATAGAACCTGCAACTTTACAAAAAGGACCCCAAAACATATAGAAGAAAATCAATCGAGTCCTTCTCGACCGCACATCAGATCTCTGCTCCGCATCCTTTCCAGCAACTCCGTCGCCGGGGACGCACCACTTGGGACGGTGTCGCCGGTAGTCGCCAGGACGAAGGAGAAGAAAGGCCTCAGCAACGGAATATTGGCTCTGAGAAGGGCCGCTGAAAGGCCAAGATGTGCACGGGCAAGACGGATGATGCCGTCGTATGCCCCGAGCTTGTGAACTTTAGCAGCTTGACTTCCCCATTGGCCAGATCTGAAGCACTGACCAAAGCAAGCCTCACCGTTAGCGCCATCACATTGATGGCACCAGATCGGGGTTTGGCCGGCAAGATCCGCCAGATTCACCATAGGCCAGATCTGAAGCCGATGACGAGATCCCCGACTTCATTGCGCCATTCTGCTCATGGGAAACACTGGATCTAAGCTTACAACAACACTAACTCCCTCGGATCCAAATTAGCTGACTCAACTTTGCTTATCTAAATATGGATGTATCCACACATGTTTTTACTCTAGATACATACACGTCTAAGGAAAGTTGAATCAATTAATTTAGTTCGGAGGGTGTACAATATACAGAGAGAAGTCGGCCTCGTCTCCGGCCGGCGAGGCCGCCGGAGAGAAGGAGGAGAGGAGCCGGGGGAGTGGGAGAGACTCGAGAGAGAAAGAGAAGAGGAAGAAATGAGAGCTCCCTGGGGAAGAACATTATTTTTGTCGTTCTGCTCGTAGCTTGAAACTGAAAATTTCGGCCGCGCGCCAAATCATCCCGCCGCATCCATTCGAAAATCCCGTGACCAGTTTTACCCTTTTAACCCTGGTCCGGAAGCTACAACCCACCGACCATGGAGGGCTCATTCGGTAACAATGAAATATCTTGCCTAGATCCCGAACCCTCCCCACAGGCCCACACCCACCCACCAACCATTCGCCCCATTAGCTCAAAAATACTCTCACACGCCAAAGCTCTGACACTCAACAGTACTAGATCTGCCGCCGCCGGCATACTCCTCCACAGCGTAGCCTTGATCGTGTTGGCTGTCCACCCACCTGATCCGCTCCCCCGCCGCCCTCGTCACCGAAGGATCTGCTTCACCGCCGACCTCGCCACCGACGGATCTGCTTCACCGCCGACCTCACCACCGACGGATCTGCTTCACCGCCGACCTCGCCACCGACTACCTCGGCGCAGCGGCTGTATCAACTTCACCGAATCCCTTGCCAGCCAACCAGATCTGCTTCACTAACGCCCGCTTCTCTTTGAAACAGTGGTCGATTCATCGTCTCCCGCGTTCGCCGCCTTGGAATGCAAGTTGCCGCCCCGTCCACCCCGCCGCAGCTTGGTTAGTACGCTGGCCCGTTAGATCGCGGTGTTTCTTTAGCCATGTTTTGTGTAGTTATTTGCAGATCTCATATGCCGTTAACTTTCTTGATGTGTTGCTTCGCATGAAGTTTGTTTAAATATTGTACAGTACAAAAGCATTATCCGGTCGCTACCATCCTGTTCATTCTACTGACACCTGTGTGCATCCACATATTTATAGCGTTATACCCATTCATTTGCTGCCAACTGTTTTTGTACTGCATGCTATTGTCGCACTGCTTTTATAGTCATGCTATGGGCATTTCCAATCTGCTTGTTCTTATACCACGTCATTAGCTCACCGCTAGCTGCTAGCTGTTTTCTCGTGTCTGCTATTCTCACACTGCTTTTATAATCATGCTATGTGCATTTCTAATCTGCTTGCTCTTATACCTCGTCTTTAGCTTATATAGTTATTGCTGCGTGCATGTCTGGTCTTTGTATTATCGTAGACTGACTTGTCAATGTTATTTTTCCTAGGGATTGATCATGCGAACCACTTATTAGAACATCCAACATTAACAACGGGGACGCTAGGGAAGGTTGGAATCTGAGTTCTTGGTTGGTAATTTTGGCAGTTTACTTCCGTTATTATCTATAACCTATATGCATTGTTCCTTATGCAAGAGATTAACACTTGGAACCCTGCCATAGCAATGCCATTCATGCTTTACTATGTTTACGCCTATTTGATATGCTTGTCTTGGAGAAGCTGCGAAGGTGATTTGAACCTGACATTTGGTCATTCTTAATGCCAGTTTACTTTATGTGGAAAACCTTGGCATTACCCTACTCTAAATCTGAATGTCTGAAATTCGTATCTCATGCAAAGCAACATCTAGTTGGTTTTGATCTGATATCTGGTAAATATTGGCTTATTCATTTGGCAGCTCAAGTTTTTTGTTATTTGAAACCAGCTGACTTGGTCTTAAATGTGATATCTAAACACAGATTAAGGACAATGGAGTAGGAGGATTAGCATTTCACTTGATGGCTGAACCTAAAATGACAGGCATGTTGACCACGACTAGTGCACGCAAGAGAAGGACTGCAATGAGCCAAGATGTGCTTAGTACATGCATCTTATCTTATCTTGTGCTTATTTCTCGCTACATGTCGTTATCTCGATCTCTACATTGCGTAATACATGTTTGAATAGTTAATTGTTGTAACTATGTTTGCAATGTTACCAGAATGCAGTTTTAATGAAGCAGTCATCATTAGAAGATAGTCGCCAAAAAAGGATCTGTAGCGACCCTGTGCAACATTATGATGTAAGTTTGTGCTTAGTACAAGTTCCATACATTGTCTTATTTATGCAACTTGTTATTATCTTATATCTACATTGCATAATAAATGTTTGCATAGTTCATCGTTTAACTCTTTTTGCATTATTATCGTAATGCAGTTGTGATGAAGCAATCTTCATTAGAAGTGAGGCCCACAAAAAGTTCTGATATTTCTTCTGATGCATCTTCTCATAGCCGTCAACCTAGACCATTGCTTTCATCAAACAGTAAATATCTCAAGGCTGTACTTTATAAAAGACATGGTATTGCTGCTTTAAGATCTGTAGCTGATATGTTGACAAAGTGTACACAAGATTCAATCAAGGCGATTGCCAAATGTCAACGTGTTATTGATGATGCTAATAGAAGTCCTCAATGATTCTATGTAATTTTTTTATTTGGGCACATTAATTGCCTTGTAATTTTCCTACTTGTTTTATTTGTGTATGTAATTGTGTGTATCATTAATATCAGATTTTAGGCTCATGAAATTTAATGCAAGTTGACTAGTCAAACAAGTAGGGCACTACAACAGATTGGGCCGGCCCACTTACAGTAGTGTGGGACCCACTTTCATTTTGGGCCAGCCCACTTCTTTAGTAGGCCGGCCCGGTTACACGATAGTGGGATCCACATGCTTATTGGGCCGGCCCACTATCTTGTTGGTCCAGCCTATTTGCTATATGGTGGTCCCACATGGTAAATGGGCCGGCCCTTTAACAGGAAGGTGGGACCCACCTGTGTTTTTGGCTCGGCCCACTATCTTGTTGGGCCGGCCCACTTGCTATATGGTGGACCCCACATACTAAATGGGCCGGCCTTTTAACTGGAAAGTGGGACCCACCTGTGTTTTTGGCCGGCCCACGACCTTGTTGGGCCGGCCCCCTTGCTATATGGTGGACCCCACATACTAAATGGGCCGGCCTGTTAACAGAAGGTGGGACCCACCTGTGCTTTTGGCGCGGCCCACCATCCTTTTGGGCCGGCCCACTTGCTATATGGTGGACCCCACACACCAAATGGGCCGGCCCTTTAACAGGAAAGTGGGACCCACATGTGTTTTTGGCCCGGCCCACTATCTTGTTGGGCCGGCCCACTTGCTATATGGTGGACCCCACATACTAAATGGGCCGACCCTTTAACTGGAAAGTGGGACCCACCTGTGTTTTTGGCCCGGCCCACTTGCTATATGGTGGACCCCACACACTAAATGGGCCGGCCCTTTAACAGGAAAGTGGGACCCACCTGTGTTTTGGCCCGGCCCCACTTGCTTCTTGGGCCGGCCCGATTCTTGTAAGGTGGACCCCACATGTTAAATGGGCCGGCCCATTTAAGTTTAGACCAGTCAACCTTAGAGGTTAGGCCCGGCCCACGTAACTAATGGACCAGCCCAGCTATATAGTTGACCGCTCAAACTATGTCACCGGCCCGGCCCGCTTAAGACGTGGCAGAGCCTCGTGTGGGCCTACCATCTACCACGGGGTTTCAGCCGGTTAACGCCGTTAATCGCGATTAACGGCGTCTGCCACGTGTCAGTTTGCATGACGTCAGCAGTCAACGGGCTCCCGGAAACACTTGCGCAACGGTCCGATTTTCCGTGGCGGAAGGGCGCCCAAGCGCGACGGACCGAAAAAAACGTCGTTGGACTTTGCCTGACGCAGTTTCCACAACAGAACCCATATCGTCGGGTTAGGCCCATAGGCGACGAAAAATACCCCTTAGCGGACGATTTTGAGACGTTGTCTATCAGAACTTTTCTTGTAGTGTACTGATAAACTCTTGCGAGCAAGTCTGTTTCCAGGTGCAGCTGAATTGACAACTCCGCTGTTAAGGCTTTCAAGTGTTCTTTGTCTCCCCTTGTGTCGAATCAATAAATTGGGTTTTACTACCCGCGAAGACTGCTGCGATCCCCTATACTTGTGGGTTATCAAGACCGTTTTCTGGCGCCGTTGCCGGGGAGCATAGCTTTATTTGGAAGTTCACTTGGATTGATATTGTTCGCTGCAAATTCTCCATCATGGGTAAAACTCGCGATCCTAAAGTCGCCATATTACCATCCACTACAAGAAAAGGTACAACTCTGAGTACCTCTGCTGCTCTTGATTCACCATCTGTGATTGATAAACTTATTTCACCGCCACAAGCTTCACTTGCTGGTACTTCTGCTGAATCTGAAAACTCTTATGATATTGATAATGTTTCTGCTGGGCTTGATGATAGTGGTTCATTGGGATCCTTTCTAGATGCTACAATTGCTAGGTCTAGACAAATTGAAAATACTGAAACTCCTGATGCTACTACACCTATTAATTCACCTGAACTTGATTATTCTAGTGATGATCCTGATGAAGATTATGTGGAGCTTAATGATGATTTTATTAATAGATGCAATGCTACTGCTGATGCAAGTAAAATTAAAAAGTTTCTCAAACAATATACTGTTAGACATAAGTTATCTCCTGATCCTAAATTTGCCACATCTCCTATATGCATTAAGGATAAAGATTATGATTTTTCTCTTGATCTATCTCATATAGCTATTGTAGAGAAAGCACCCTTTTGTGGTACTGAAAAAGAAAGTACTGTAGAACACATGATTGAACTTTCTTCTATGAGTAGCTTGTTTTCTGATGATATCAAGATGCGTACTTATTTTGTCGCTAAAATTTTTCCTTTCTCATTAAAGGATGATGCTAAAACTTGGTATAATAATTTGCCTCCTGGTTCTATTAAAAGTCCAACTGATTTGCGTGATGTTTTCTTTTGAAAATACTTTCCTGCTAGTGCTCAACATGTTGCTTTACAGAAAATTTATAGATTTGACCAGGGAGATGAAGAGAAATTGCCTGAGGCTTGGGCAAAATTTTGTTCTCTTATCAGAGCTCGACCTGGACATGATTTAGAAAAGAATGATTTACTTGATATATTTTATAGTGGACTAACCATTGAGTCTAGGGCATATTTGGATAGTTGTGCTGGTTGTGTTTTCAGGAAAAGAACTCCAGACGAAGCTGAAGAATTATTGGCTAAAATAGGCCGGAATCATGATGATTGGACTACACCTGAACCAACTCCAACGCCAATATTGAAGAAGAGGGGTTTAATTAAATTGAATGATGAAGATATGAGGGAAGCCAGGAAGTCTCTCAAGGAGAAAGGTATTAAATCTGAAGATGTGTAGAATCTACCTCCCATAGAAGATATATGTGAGATAATTCCCCCTTCATCCATGATTGAGGTAAACTCCCTTCAGCGCTTTACTAGAGAAGATATTCCGTATTCAAAACCTCCTGCGCAATGCTTAGAAGAGTTTGATAATTATATTGTTAAGCAAGAAAATTTTAATATGAGAGTAGAGAATCATCTAATGGAAAATTCTCAAGCTATTAGCAATTTGCATGATATTGTGGAGAGAACCTCCAATGATGTTAAGATGCTTGTTAAACATTTTCAAATGGTTCAAACTCAAATTGATCAACTCACTAAAGTGCAAAATGACTTATTACAAAATAATTCTAAAAAGAAACATGCTTATGAAGTAACAACTAGAGGTGGTGTCTCTACCCAGGATCCTCTATATCCTGAAGGGCATCCCAAAAGAATTGAACAAGATTCTCAACGCATTGAACCTAGTGCTCCTTCTAAGAAAAAGAAGAAGAAACATAAAAATGTTGTAGAATCCTCTGAACCTGTTAATGATCCTAATAGTATTTCTATTTCTGATGCTGAAACTGAAAGTGGTAATGAACATGATAATAATAATGGTAATGATAAGAATGATGTTTCTGATAAAGAAGAAGTTGAAGATGAACCTGAAAAGCAAGATAAAAATAAAAAGTATACTAAAGAAGATTTTATTGCTAAGAAACATGGTAATGAAAGGGAACCATGGGTGCAAAAGCAAATGCCTTTTCCTGCTAAGAAACTAAAATCAAAGGAAGAAGAACACTATAATAAATTTTGTGATTGGATGAAACCTTTATTCTTGCAAATCCCTTTGACTGATGCTATTAAATTGCCTCCTTATTCAAAGTATATGAAAGATATTGTTACTAACAAAAGGAAAATCCCCAATGAGAAAATTTCCACTATGCTTGCTAATTACTCTTTCAATGGCAAAGTTCCAAAGAAGTTGGGCGACCCAGGTATACCTACTATTCCTTGTTCTATTAAGAATAATTATGTTAAAACTGCTCTATGTGACTTGGGAGCCGGTGTTAGTGTTATGCCTTTTTCTCTTTATAAGAGACTTTACTTAGATAAGTTGATACCTACTGATATATCTTTGCAAATGGCTGATAAATCTACTGCTATTCCTGTTGGTATATGTGAGGATGTTCCTGTTCAAGTTACTAATAACTGCTTGATATTGACTGATTTTGTTGTGTTGGAAATGCCTGAAGATGATAATATGTCTATTATTTTTGGGAGACCTTTTCTTAACACCGCAGGGGCTGTTATTTATTGCAATAAAGGAAAAGTTACTTTCAATGTTGATGATAGGGAGCACACCGTCTATTTCCCCAAGAGGATTGAGAAAGCATGTGGAGTTAATACAATTTCTAATGTGAGAACTATCAAAGTGGGAACCATTGATTGTCCTATATATGAGCCCAAAGAAGAATATCAAACTCTTGTGATTGGATCCATATCAATACAATTCAAGGTAACATGATTGATTTGAGGTTTACTTCTTCATATGCTATGTAAAATTTATTTGGTGGCAAGACTTGATCAACCTTGTTAACAAATTCATTTTATATGCATAGAGGAACTAAACAACATATCTTTCTTCCTCCACTTATTTTACTTACTGTAGCAATACATTTGTATCTTTACTTTATTGCATTATTGTGCCAAGTAAAGTCTCTAATAGAAGGTTGATGCTAGATTTGGATTTCTGCACAGAAACAGATTTCTTGCTGTCACGAATTTGGGTAGGGTTCTCTGTAGGTAACTCAGAAAAATCTGCCAATTTACGTGAGTGATCCTCAGATATGTACGCAACTTTCATTAGTTTTGAATTTTCTGATTTGAGCAACGGAAGTACCCCTTTAAAATTCGTTTTTACTGGCTGTTCTGTTTTGGCAGATTCTGTCTCTGTTTTTTGCATTGTCTCTTGCGGACTTTAAGCAAGGCTTTCTAGACGTGGAGAGCTGTAGCTAATGTTTTATTGAGTTCTTGCAATGTGTCACTACAGGACCAATGTGAATTCAATTTTTTTGAGTACTAACCCCTCTAATGAAGTTTATGAGAAGTTTGGTGTGAAGGAAGTTTTCAAGGGTCAAGAGAGGAGGATGATATATGATCAAGAAGAGTCAAAAGCCTAAGCTTGAGGGGAGGTATACCGGCATCACTCATTCTTTGCATATTATGGTTGCTGGATACTTGTACATACTTGTTTAGTTTCTTTGAGTGGTTTTCTAATGAGAGGGAGATGATATTTGGGGAAGTGCTGCCTGAAAACAGATTCTGGACTGTTACAAAAAAAATTCGTGCGCACAGCCAGAACGTTATTTTGAGCTGCCAATTTTTGTGCATGTTCCCCAGGTTGTTATATAACTTTCATTAGTTGAACACTTTTCGAGCTGAGCCACGGAAGATTTTTGTAAAAATCGATTTCTGTACTGCTGTCAAGTTTTGGCAGATTTCTGCCATCTTGCTCTTCTGTGTTTCTTTTAGTTTTCATTTTCTTGTTCTTGCTTTGTTTCCTTCCTAAAACACAAAAAGACCAAAAATATTTCTGTTGTTTCTCTTCACCATTTGTTTATCTTGGTTTCTTGCATTTGCTTCGCTTTATTTGCTATTGCTAGTTTGCTATAAGAAAACCCAAAAAGATTTTGCTTTGTTTGCTTGTTTCCTTTTGTTCTTGTTCTCAAATTCGAAAACACCAAAAATATTTGTTGTTCTTATTTGGTTTATAAAGTTCATTATGAGTTCAATGGTCTTCGGTGGCTGGAGCGTGGTTTTCATTTCATATTATCCAAGCTACACAAGTGAAAAAGCAATAATGACGATATTCGACAATCTGATTGTGGTGAGAGGCTGGTATGAACTCTATTTGTTTCCATTTTTGTACATATACTCATCCATGTGAGCATGCTTAGTTGGTTCATGTGAGGTATATGTCATTTAAGAAAGTCTAGTAGTTCATGATCTCTCATGTTTAGCTCCAATTTATTAATATGAGTAGCATGTCATGGATGTTTGCTTGCATTGTTTTATTCATAGATAGGTATGATATTGTGGTATCCTCCTCTGAATAATTCGTTTGAATTAACTTGGCACATGCTCACGCATGCATATGACTGAACAAAAGTCAATTAAGCCTCGATGATTTACATTGCTTCAGAGTTCTTGTATCACTTTTATGCCTCAGTTAATTTATTTTGCCGCAAGCATGATTATGACAGTTACTGCTCTCTTGATTTGTCGCTCCCTAGTCTTTTGCTAGCCTTCACTTGTACTGAGCGGGAACGCTGCTCGTGCTTCCAAACACATGAAAACCAAGTTATTCCAGAGTGTCCACCATAAATACCTATGCATGGCATTTCAAACCATTCCAAGTAAATTCTCATGTGCTACCTTTAAAACCTTCAAAATGCTTCTCAATTTGTGTTAATGTTTCATAGCTCATGAGTAAGTATGTGGTGTTTAAATTTCAACCTTGTCATTTACTCTTGACGGATTTTCATATGGACTAGTGGCACATCCGCTTATCCAATAATTTTGCAAAAAGAGCTGGCAATGGGGTTCCCAGCCCCGATTAATCAACTTTCACTAATAATTCTCTTCACATGTTTTGCTCTGATTCATCAGTAAGCAACTTAATTTTGCAAATAGACACTCCTCCATGGTATGTGATTGTTGGACGGCACCCGAGGATTCGGTTAGCCATGGCTTGTGTAAGCAAAGGTTGGGGGGAGTGTCACCCATAATGAAACCAAAATACATATGTAAACAAAAGAGAAGAGGGATGATCTACCTTGCTGGTAGAGATAACGTCCTTCATGGGAGCCGCTCTTGAAAGTCCGGTTGGCGAGGTAGTTGGTGTACCCATTACCATTCGTTGACAACAACAAACACCTCTCAAAATAATTTTACTCCTGTTTCAAAAATGAAAAGCTCTAGCGCATGTTAATCCCTGCTTCCCTCTGCGAAGGGTCAATCTTTTACTTTTATGTTGTGTCTCCATCCTTTCTTTGAGCACTTTCTTGAGAGCACAACTGTCATTCTTAGTATAATATGCTTGTCTCAAAATATGATTGATTGTGGTATAACTTTGATGCTTTTATCTTTGACAATCACTATTTCTAGTCTTTCTATGAACTTCAGAGGTGCCTGAGCATTTATGTTTTGCTGATCAAATATGGGCAAGCGAGATACCACTCTGTCATACTCTTTTATGAACATTGCAATCCTGCTTATATACATGATTCATGATGCTTATTATTAATTGTTGGTACCTTTCCATGATTGACATAGCTATTAGATGATCTTATTTGCATGTATCTTATTATGAACTGCCTAAGTGTTAGCCATAGCATGAGAATATTTACATCATATGAACAAATGTGTTTGTGAAAGTTCTTTTATCGCTCAGTTGTTAACTGAATTGCTTGAGGACAAGCAATAAGCTAAGCTTGGGGGGAGTTGATACGTCCAAAACGTATCTACTTTCCCGAACACTTTTGCTATTGTTTTGCCTCTAATTTGTGTATTTTGGATGCAACTAACACGGACTAACGCTATTTTCAGCAAAACTGTTCTGGTGTCTCGTTTTTGTGCAGAAATCCAACTTTCAGGAAAAACCTCGGAATTTATACAGAAGGCCCTATTTTCCCAGAATACTTACGGAGCCAGAAGGGCAAGTCAGGGGGAGGCCCGAGGGCCCCACACCCTAGGGCGGCGCGGCCCAGGAGGGGGGCGCGCGGCCCTAGCGTGTGGCCCCCTCGGCCGGCCTCTGACGCCCTCCTTCGGACTACTTATCGCCCTCGAACTAAAAACGCACAGAGAGAAGTCGAAGTCGCCAGAAACCCTCCAGAACGCCGCCACATCGCGAAACTCCGTCTCGGGAGCCAGAAGTCTCCGTTCTGGCACTCCGCCGGGATGGGGAATTGGAGGAGATCATCGCCATCATCACCACCGACGCCTCTCCATCGACCAGCCATGTTTCCCCCATCCATGTGTGAGTAATTCCCCCGCTGTAGGCTGAAGGGGATGGTAGGGATTGGATGAGATTGGTCATGTAATAGTGTAAGATTGTTAGGGCATAGTGCCTAGTGTCCGTAATTGGTACTTTGATGATATTGTTGCAACTTGTTATGCTTAATGCTTGTCACTAGGGCCCGAGTGCCATGATCTCAGATCTGAACATGTTATTATTTCATCATGATATTCATTGTTTATGGTCTTACCTGCAAGTTGTATACACATGTCGCTGTCCGGAACCAATGGCCCCGAAGTGACAGAAATCGGGACAACCGGAGGGGATGGTAGTGATGTGAGGATCACATGTGTTCACGGAGTGTTAATGCTTTGCTCCGGTGCTCTATTAAAAGTAGTGCCTTAATATCCAGTAGATTCCCTTGAGGCCCGGCTGCCACCGGCTGGTAGGACAAAAGATGTTGTGCAAGTTTCTCATTGCGAGCACGTACGACTATAATTGGAACACATGCCTATTGATTGCTTTGTACTTAGACACCGTTTTATTATTATCTGCAAATGCCCTGCTTGATTGTTACATGAGTTTCTCTCATCCATGCAACGCCCGTTATCCGTCCCCGTGCCTACAGTATTTTAATCCTGCTGTTTACTATAATCACTACTGCTGTCTCTCTTACTCTGCTGCTGTTATTTTACTACTGCTACTGCTATAAAACTGTTACTACTGATAAACTCTTGCGAGTAAGTCTGTTTCCAGGTGCAGCTGAATTGACAACTCCACTGTTAAGGCTTTCAAGTGTTCTTTGTCTCCCCTTGTGTCGAATCAATAAATTGGGTTTTACTACCCGCGAAGACTGCTGCGATCCCCTATACTTGTGGGTTATCATGTTACTCTAGTGATGTTATTAAAGTACTCTATTCCTCCTTCATGGTGTAACGGTGACAGTGTGTGCATCATGTAAGTACTTGGCGTAGGCTATGATTGTAATCTCTTGTAGATTATGAAGTTAATTATTGCTATGATAGTATTGATGTGATCTATTCCTCCTTCATAGTGTGATGGTGACAGTGTGCATGCTACGTTAGTACTTGGTGTAATTGCAATGATCTATCATGCACTCTAAGGTTATTTAAATATGAACATCGAATGTTGTGGAGCTTGTTAACTCCGACATTGAGGTGCTCTTGTAGCCCTACACAATTACTGGTGTTCATCATCCAACAAGAGAGTGTAGAGTGGTTTTATTATGTGACCAATGTTGAGAGTGTCCACTAGTGAAAGTATGATCCCTAGGCCTTGTTTCTAAGCATCGAAACTCCGTTTATTTACTGTTCTGTTGCATGTTTACTCGCTGCCATATTTTATTCAGATTGCTATTACCACTCATATACATCCATACTACTTGTATTTCACTATCTCTTCGCCGAACTAGTGCACCTATACATCTGACAAGTGTATTAGGTGTGTTGGGGACACAAGAGACTTCTTGTATCGTGATTGCAGGGTTGCTTGAGAGGGATATCTTTGACCTCTTCCTCCCTGAGTTCGATAAACCTTGGGTGATCCACTTAAGGGAAACTTGCTGCTGTTCTACAAACCTCTGCTCTTGGAGGCCCAACACTGTCTACAAGAATAGAAGCACCCGTAGACATCAGCGCACTGGCACTTGGGATCTTGTTTCTCCCCCTTCTGGTGTTCGTCCTATCACGTGTAAGTGGGTCTATAAAATTAAGACTCGCTCTGATGGATCTCTTGAGCGCTATAAAGCACGTCTTGTGGCTCGTGGCTTTCAGCAGGAGCACGGCCGTGACTATGATGAGACTTTTACCCCTGTGGCTCATATGACTACTGTGCGTACCCTTCTTGCTGTTGCTTCTGTTCGCCGCTGGTCTGTCTCCCAGCTTGATGTTCAGAATGCTTTTCTTAATGGCGAGTTGAGTGAGGAGGTTTACATGCAGCCTCCTCCTGGGTATTCGGTTCCCGATGGGATGGTTTGTCGTCTTCGACGTTCTCTCTATGGTCTCAAACAGGCCCCTCGTGCCTGGTTTGAGCGCTTCGCCTCTGTGGTGACTGCTGTTGGTTTCTCTCCTAGTCTTCATGATCCCGCACTTTTCGTTCACACTTCTCCTCGTGGACGTACTCTTCTTCTTCTCTATGTTGATGATATGATCATTACTGGTGATGATCCTGAGTATATTGCCTTCGTCAAGGCTCGTCTTCGTGATCAGTTTCTTATGACTGATCTTGGTCCTCTTCGCTATTTTCTTGGCATTGAGATTTCCTCCACTTCTGATGGCTTTTCTATCTCTCAGGAAAAGTACATTCAGGATCTTCTTGCTCGTGCTGCTCTTGGGGATGAGCGCACGGTCGATACTCCTATGGAGCTTAATGTTAAGCTTCGTCCTACTGATGGTGATCCTCTTCCCGATCCCACCCGTTATCGCCATCTTGTTGGGAGTCTTGTTTATCTTGCTGTCACTCGTCCTGATATTTCTTATCCTGTTCATATTCTGAGTCAGTTTGTCTCAGCTCCTACCACTGTTCACTATAGTCATCTGCTCCGTGTTCTTCGTTATCTTCGTGGCACGATCACTCGTCGTCTTTTCTTTCCCCGTTCCAGCTCCCTCCAGCTCCAGTGCTATTCGGATGCTACGTGGGCGAGTGATCCTACGGATCGTCGTTCGCTTTATGCTTACTGTGTGTTTCTTGGTGGTTCGCTTGTTGCTTGGAAGACGAAGAAACAGGTCGAGTGTTGAGGCTGAGTTGCGGGCTATGGCTTTGTTGATCGCTGAGGTGACTTGGTTACGGTGGTTGCTTGCAGATTTTGGGATCTCTGTTATGACACCCACTCCACTTTTGTCTGACAGTACAGGTGCTATCAGTATTGCACGTGATCCGGTCAAGCATGAGCTGACCAAGCATATCGGTGTTGATGCTTTTTACACACGTGCACAGGTACAGGATGATGTTGTTGCAGTTCATTATGTGCCTTCAGATTTGCAGTTGGCGGATTTCTTTACGAAGGCACAGACTCGAGCGCAGCATGATTTCTTACTCTCCAAACTCAGTGTTGTGGATCCACCATGAGTTTGAGGGGGGTGTTAGATGTATATATTTGTCTATTGTAGTTTCCCCATATGTTAGGGGGCTTTCTGCATATGTGCACCTGTACATGTACTATATATTGTGGCCTTTGGCCCCCTGGTAATACAACAAGCATATTGCTCTAACAACAGGAACTAAACAGTTTGCATCTTGATGATATGTCTGTGAATGACAAATGGAATTTCTCATGGGGTGGTAATAAGTATTCAACCCAAAAGGTTTATCTGGCATTGGTCAATGCCCCTGCTGCACCAGCTCCTTTTAAGTGTATATGGAAATCAACATGTCTCCCAAAACAGAAATTTTTTTTCTGGCTTCCCATACAAGATGGATTAAATACAAAAATGCATATGGTCAAGAAAAACTTCTTTCTGGGCAATCAGCATTGTGTTTTATGTAATGAAGACTCACCTGAAAATATGTTGCACCTCCTTTTCCAGTGTGACTTCAGTCAGAATTTCTGGTGGAAAATTGGGGAGGAATGGAATACAGAACTAGAGGTAGTTGAGATGATACTAGATGCAAAGAAGAAATCACTCAACAGATTCTTTAATGAAGCCATAATAGATGCTGAAGCATCTGGAATCATAGAAACTCAATTATTTTTTATGATAAACATGTAGATCCGGACAGTTGTTTTGCTTTTTTCAGGGATTCAATATCTCTTATTAGGCATAGAGTGAGACCTAGTTTGAGAGAAGGTATGCAAGACTGGCTAGACATATTATGAGCCATCCTAGCTCACTCCATGTACATATTACCCCCTATTTTTAAAAAAATATATATAATGACACAGTGGGGATCTTCCCCACTATTTTTGTGTCAAAAAAATATAAATCTTATATATGATCAATAATTCACAGACACGTACCATAATAACATTGTCACACAAGAGATGCGCATAACCAAAACATAGTTCACATATAGTTATGTCAAAAACATAGTTCATAGATATTTAAGGACATAGTTATGCCCAAATATTACAACATCATTATGTAGTAGCAGTTCATGATATAGTGGTGTTCATAAATTTGGCCGCTCTGAAAATTTTGGGTCAATTTTTTTTGGACCCGTTGAGCGGAAAGAATGCCGCTATTAAGCTAAATTGGCGCTAAATAGTTATAGTCAGGCTATTAGCGGCTATTTCCAGTCATAGCCGCGGGCATCGCGGAAGGTTATAGCCAGGCTATAGACGGGCTATTTTACACAGAGGTCGCTGGTATCGAAAGATGGTGGCATTATCAGGTTAAAGTTGGCAAATCGATCCAGCGTAGAACAATGAAGAATGAACAAAATAAGCACTCGCATGGTTGTGTAGTCTACAGTCATTATTACCACTCGAGTTTGTAATTCCTTGTAGTGGCAAAGGCTTGGAGATACCGAGAAACTAATAATCAATAACTAACTAGATATTTCCCAAAGGTAACTGCTAGATTTGAACCAATGCTAATCAACCTTCAATCATTACAAGACACAATAAAAAGGGCCATTTTGTAGTATAATGCATGATATAACAACAAAATAAAGTTGATTTTATTTGCGAATAGATGAACAAAACACACATCTGTGCGTGTGAACTAGCCCAAGTTATGTTCTTACCATGTCTCTCATGGTTTTATTGGATGTCATGAGTTGCACTGTTTATATATTTTTTATTTTACTTCGACTTAGCAATGATAAATTATCAAAATATGTCTTCTGCACACATGGGCTAATCAGACCGACATTTAAATGTTTCTTCCATGTCTTATTGATTTCTAGTGTCGATCAACATGGCAATATAAAAAAATCTTCTATTACATAAATGATTCCTAAAATCAATGCATTTATGATAAACACAACAATTATTTTTAACTGATCATAAACACAAAGCTGATAGGCAAGGGTTGTATAGGTTGTAGGTAGGATAGAATGGCCCAGCTGGGCCTGAATCTGACATTCCTAACAGAAACTGCAAGACGCTGGATGCTGGACCAACCGATCACATGCCTGCCAAGGTGAAAAAGGAAAGAAAAAAAAATGATTGTCCTTGGATGGCTTGGGTGACTGAAAAGTGAAGGGAAGCCCACCGGCAAAAAAAAGAAGCAAAATACTCCTCCACAGTCCATACACAGGAATAGTTCACCATATTGTTTTGGATTTGGATGGAGGGAGCGGCGATTTGCACAAAAATAACCCAAAAGTGAAAGAAAAGCACAGACTAACCCTCCGGCGAAACTATTTCACCAATCTAACCCTTTTGTGTGGCGCCCCTCCCACGGGCGCCACACATGCCCATGTGGCTCCCCTCCTGCCGGCGCCACTGTCCCAGCCGACGTGGCCCCCTCGCCGCTGAGCTGGTGCGCCCATCCGACGTGGCAGCATGTGTGGCGCCCCTCCCAACGGCGCCACACATGCACTTGGAATTGCCCAAAACATACTGTGAAACAAATCCTCTAGGACTTAGCCGTTTTGCGAGGCTCGATGTGTGGCGCCGATGCCACGGGCGCCACACTAGCCTGTGTGGCGCCGATGCCACGGGCGCCACACATCCACTTAAGTGTGGCACCCGCGCCCGCGCCCAGCCCGACCCTCTCTTTCTTCTTTCTCTTCCTCTCTGCTTCTCCTCCCCAACCGCCGCCGCCGCCCGCCTCCCCTTCGGCACCCCCACCAAATCGACCAAGGAATCATCAGATCTATCCGGCCAAGTCCTTCCTCCTCCATTCCTCAAGGTATTCCCCTTCGATTCCCTCTGATTCGTCCACTATTGTTGGTGGATTTGGTGGATTTGGATATGAACCCTAGATTTGTTGGAACCCTAGATATGAAATTTTACATGTATGTGTTGAAATGGCTATGTATGTGTTGAAATGGCTATGTAAGTGTTGAATGTGTATGTGTAGGAACCCTAGATATGTTAGTGGATTTGGATATGAACCCTAGATTTGGATATGTTGGTGGATTTGGATATGAACCCTAGATTTGGCTATGTAGATATAAAATGGCTATGTATGTGTTCAAATTCTATGTATGTATGTCTTGAAATGTCTACTATTTGTGATGGAATAACTCATATTTGAACCAAATATTTGTTGGAACCCTAGATATGAATGTATGTGTGTATGTATGGAACTCTCATGTATTTGGATATGAACTCTCATGTATGTGTTGCTCATTTTTGTTAGTGGAATGACTCATAATATGGTTGTGTAAACATGTAGGATGGTGTGGCTTCTGGATGAAGAGTACGACAGGATGCACCGGGCTGTTCATATGACGGAGAGGGGAACGGATCTTCACCCTTTGAAGATTCGTTACCATGGCACAGCGGATATACCGTATGACGAGAGGTACACGGAGTTCATCCGGCCTACCGGTCTTATGCCGTTCATATCCCTTGTAAGCCGTGGGGGGCCACACATGAACCCCTCGGCACTCACCGCCCTTGTCGACCGGTGGAGGCCGGAGACTCACACCTTCCACTTGAGGGCCGGCGAGATGGCCCCTACTCTCCAGGATGTTTCCATGATCCTTGGACTACCTATTCAGGGGGAGCCACTGTGTATGAACACAGCTTCTGATGGGTGGCGCCAGCAGATGGAGAACCTTATTGGCAGGGCTCCTCCGCTGCCAACAGAACCAAAGAAGAGAGCTCCCGCCGGCGCGTCTTTCGAATGGATCAGGACTAACTTTGGAGAATGCCCGGAAGAGGCCGACGAGGACACTCGGAGGACGTACGCCCGCGTGTACTTATGGTACATGATTTCGAGGACTCTCTTTCCTGACAGTGGGGGGAAGCTGGCCCATTGGTGTTGGCTGAAGGCGCTTACGGTGTTGGATAACCGGTGGAGTTGGGGAACAGCGGCACTTGCCTACCTCTACCGGCAGGTGATGATTTGCTCTATGTACTATTTTCCTATGTCTAACAGCGGCACTTGTACTATTTTGACAAAGTACTAACCAAATGTCTTATGTGCGCAGTTGGACGAAGCTTGTCGCAGGTCTGGGAGCGGCGGTATTGGTGGATGCATGCTCCTACTTTCCGTATGGAGCTGGGACCGCCTATCAGTTGGGTGGCCTAGGACACTCACCGAGAGGCCATGGCCTCATCACCCTCACTTTCCTGATCGGGAGCCCACTTGGGCATACCTTTGGGACAATGTCTCGGAGATGACGAGCGATCCAATGGTCATGTACAGGCAGTACACTGCGGAGTTGGACACTCTTACCGCTGAGCAGGTAACCGATCACTGCGGAGTTGCAATCCTAGTTTTGATTGATTCTACTGGCATGTTCTAAATATTTGTATGCTGCAGGTGGAATGGGAGCCATATGGTAGCTACTACCGTATTGGCGCGGGGATGGCTGACCTCAACCACAAGTGCACGGAGGAGGCGCGGTTCTGGCGTATGCGCTGCCCACTCATATGCATGTGGCTTGTTGAACACCACCAGCCGCAAAGAGTGATGAGACAGTTTGGGCTGTATCAGGAGTGCCCACCACTGTGGCAAGACACGGACAAGGCGCTTCATAGGTAAACTTGTGGAATCATGCGATGGAAGATTCTTGATAGAAGAGGTACAAACTAACTTGTTGATTCTTGCAGGCTTGATAGACAGCGGCAGAGGAAGATCACAAATTGGCCAGTCCATCATAGCGGCCACATCGCAGCGTTCCAACACTGTTTGGAAGCAGCACGGAATGCTGGCCCTGAGCAGATTGTGCCTCACGACTTCACCGCTTTCAACAACTACCTCGAGTGGTTCCATGAGAACACGCGTATCGAGTTAGTTAAGCACGCGTATCCTGAGGAGATCTTGGACGACCCCATCCAGTTCGATGAGGTTGGGCAAAGCCAGCACGACACCTTTGCTCGCAGAGGGAGATCGACTTCTATTGCTTCCGAGCTGAACTTCGTGGTAACGGATTCTCTCACTAACTAGTACATCATCTAGATTGCCATGTGCTCGCTTCAATTGTGTATGCTATGTTTGTCACAGCGGGAGGAGATCCAAAAAACAGCTGAGGAGTGCGAGGTTATGTGGGAGCAGAGCGGGAGAGATGAAAAGCCTGTCGGACCGTTGCGGTATTTCATTAAGGTATGATCACCAACTGTGAATGTACGGTACTATGATGTGGTGGCTTTGTAACCATTAACGGCATGACGCAGAACACTGCACGAAAGATGCGGCGGTTAGCCATCTTGCTAGGTTGCCGGGAAGGCGAAATCGCTACATCTTCCTCTTCAGAAGAGCGGGAGGTATGGACTATTTTGTTGCTGTCAAACATGTTCTTACTAATTTCAACTTTTGTAATCTCATGTGTTCATGTTTGTGAAGATTCCTGAGGACGACCTAATTCTGAGTCAAGGCATACTTCCAAAGCATACCTCCAAGCAAGCCCCACGGTCAGTTTACCAGTTCAAGCCAAGGGGCAAGGCTCCAAACCGGTACACTCCGGAAGATTATGTCAACCGAGGAAAGAAGGTTGTCACTGAGGAGGATGACGGGCCGCCGCGGAGATCAGCTTTATCGAGGATGATGAACGACGAGCCGTTCTCTTCAGATGAGGAGGAGGAGGAGCAGGAGGAGGAGCAGGAGCAGCAGGAGCAGCAGCAACAACAGCCACGGCAGCGGACGAAGAGGATGGCCGTCCGGAAGCAGCCCGCGAGGACGGCACGTCGAGGACGTTACTAGGATGTGCTACGTGTTGTTGTAAACTCTATATTCATAAGTATCGATTTGTGAACCCTATGTCATTTCGAACCATGGTCTGTAATGCTACTTGTTGTTTGAATCTACGTGCTACAATGTGACCTATGAAGTGTTATATGTGTATGTCATGAAATTGCTACTTGTTGTGTCCAATGTTGTACTCGTAACTGTTGGAGTTTGGTAGGATTTTTCATGTTTTTAACACAAATCAATGTGTGGCGCCCTTCCCACTGGCGCCACAAATGCTAGTGTGGCGCCCGTGGCATCGGCGCCACACATGCCAACTTATATGAACTATTGGGTCGAAAACATCCAGGGGCTCCGGACGATAAGTCCTTAGCCGTTTTCGCGAGCCTCTATGTGTGGCGCCCGTGGCATCGGCGCCACACATCGAGCCTCGCAAAACGGCTAAGTCCCAGAGGATTTGTCTCACAGTATGTTTTGGGCAATTCCAAGTGCATGTGTGGCGCCGTTGCTGCCACGTCGGATGGGCACACCAGCTCAGCGGCGAGGGGGCCACGTCGGCTGGGACAGTGGCGCCGGCAGGAGGGGAGCCACATGGGCATGTGTGGCGCCCGTGGGAGGGGCGCCACACAAAAGGGTTAGATTGGTGAAATAGTTTCGCCGGAGGGTTAGTCTGTGCTTTTCTTTCACTTTTGGGTTATTTTTTTGTAAATCGCCCGGAGGGAGCATCCACAAGCAGAAACGACGGCTTTCTGCTAAAGACGTGATGTTGCTTGGAAAGATAGAGACTTTTCTGGTAAAAGAGTAAAGGTGACTGAATGAGATGTCCTGGTTTGTTAGTCACGACAAGGGAAAAAGGTTACTGAATGAGTGAACGAGTCAAATGGCTTGTGGTGCATGATATGCAACAGTTTGTTTTGGCCCGCTCTGCATTGTCTTTCTTTCAGATTCTAGTTTGTGAAGGCATGGTGACATGACATGCTAGTTCGTTCGATTTCAGCGGAAAACATACTTAGCATGTGTCATGTCATGTAGATTCTTGTTTCTGAAAATGGGCATATGCACGGTGTCTTGACAATGCCTCTACTAATTAGAAGATATTAGATGTAGCAATGTGGACCTAAAAATATAAATGGTATATACTTAAACACATAAGAAGGAAGAATCACAATGAAAAACTTTAAAAACGTGTATGTGTAGTGAAGATATTTTTTCGGTAAAAATATATATTAATATGGTAAAGATACCAATTACATCCAGACTCTGCAACAACGAAATGTTCTGAAGACATTATAGATGCACACAACCCTACAACAACAAAAAAGAAGAAGAAGAAAATAAAAAATTCCGCTACGATGATCAAAACCTTTGTAGTTGCAACACAAACTACCGCCAAGATAGCACCCAGAGTCCGCTCTCTTAAAACAATGCCTTCAACAAGAACATTGACAGGCATAACCAGTTAAGGTCAGCCCTTCAATTTTCACCCTCAAAGATAAGACTATATACTCCCTTGTGATGCCGCCCCCGCTTGCCGATGTCACTACTCCAAGTCAAGAAACACCAAAGCAAAGTGCTCTTCGCCATCATGACTCAGCCTATCATTACTAGACCTCAGATCTCAGCCACCATAAAATTCTCCACTGTCTTCTCCATGAAAATGAAAAATTGACATGTCTCATGACGGCAAAAAATATATAGCGAAGCTTCGTGTCATTCCCTCCTGAAGTTGGACGGTCAGAAATATGGGTCCACTGAATCCCATATGATCTAGCAATATATTGGCATCCGGCGACCAATAGAGATCGTCGGCGGAGCCTTACGAAACTCGCCACCGGCTAGATCAATGAGGGTCAGCACCAAGCAGAACACCATCTTGGCACGAGAAGAACCCAAAGACCGCCACCTTTATTACGTAGGTCGGTAGGCACCCACGTCGCTGCCCGCCGGCTCCTAACAATATACCAGAGATCTCAGCGGGAACCGCCACCATCACCTTCACCACACGGAGATGAGGGGTTGAGCCGTACCGAGTCCCTTGGATCAGGAATCATGGAGCCCTTACGGCCACAATGATCGATCTCCAAGGTCGTCGAAGAAGTCCGATGCCGCCACCCAGCATCCATCTCCGTCGGAAGAGCCGCACCGTACAGGGCCACCGCGAAGGTATAGCCAGAAATTCCACCATGCAAGGAGTAGGAGGCCCCAGATGCCGCCAGTCGCACTCGGAAATGAGAGCCTGCCACCACCGGCTGCCGAGAGGGGCTTCGCTCGGCAACTTCCTCCGGCGCCTAGGGTTTCGCTCGAGCCTCCCACCTGGGAGCGACGCAAGCCTTTTTGTGTGAGAATAGATGATCTCCATGCAGTGAAGATATATCTTATGGAGTGCTAAGTTTTTAGTACTTTTATTTATCTTCTTCTATGCTCTCCACTTTTTAAACACAATTCAAATGGTTAGAATATTATAAAAAAAATTATATTACTACTAAAAAATCTGATTGAGAAGAAGCTTCAATCTTTATTTAGTTTAATAACCAACAGATAAATTTTCAGCCTTTAACAAATTGGACATAATATTAAAAATAAAGCTATCAAAAAATATATATTTTTTGAAATACAAAGGGCTCTACTAGGGTAAGGGCGCCCTCATGTGCTGGCTCTGGACGGCGCGAGCGTGCAGTCAGAAGATGGCATGTGTAGGACAGGTGGGACAGTACGTGGTAAGAGCAACTCCAACATATGATCGATATTTTACATAGCCAAAGCAATTATCGAAAATACTTTTGTCTACTTTTGTACACCCACGCATGAATGTAGGCGTTTCCGTATGTTTTAATATCGCCTGAAATATTTCTCAGAATTTTGATTATGTACAACAGGTGATGTAAAATACATACCACATTTGTCTCTCATCTTCGTAATTCCAAACACTTGTCTCCTGGAACGACACCGGCATCGAGGCCTGCTCCGGTCACTTGACCGACATCAAGTGCGTCAACGACAACATCTTTGCCATCATGCTCACCTGGAGCATCATGTGAGGGCGCCTCTGTGACCATATCGGCCAACTCTTCGGCCTTCGCCACCTCAGTGTCCATGCCAAAGGCCATAGTTTGCGCCATCACGGCTTCGCTCGGTTTCCTCCCGGAGCTCTGCGGCATCTAACTCGTCAACAAACGCTTCTCCCGCGTTGCCTCGCACTGCAGCCGTTTGACGCCAGCAACAACCGGCTCACCGCCATCATCTCAACCTCCACGCGACCAAGCATCAATGGCCGCCCTCGTGCACCCGCATCCATGCGACAGGGAAAAGATTTAAATTAGGCGCTCGATTTCGACAAAACTTGGCAGCGGCGGCGATGGGATGTCTGTCAGGAACGGGTAGTTCTAGGAATGGCCAGAGGTATTGTCCATCGCTAGAATTTGGGAGGCGGCGAGTAGGATGGTCGTGTGGGGAAGGGAGAGGAAAAGGACAAAGTGACGGTTGGTGACCTCGGGCAACCTTTTTTTTACGATACATCACCTTCCAGGTTGGGAGGTGATATATATTTGCATCGGCTGTTGTACATTTTGCATCGCAATGGAAATTTTTTGTGACTTGTCTACATCTGCATCATCTGTTTGGGATATTTTTATAGACCAATATAATGTATATGACATATTCTTACATCTAAGTGATTTGTTGGAGATCGATACTCTAATGAATGAGGCAGCATGCAAATGAACGGGTGCGCGGGTCGCGAGCAGTTTAGTGTGCGGCTTCGTTTTTTGTGTGTTCAGTCTATAAGAATCAGTGTGAAAAACTGCCCCCAATATAGTTCAGCCTTTATTTATTTTGAAAAAGAAAAAACACATTGACATGTCTAACCCAAAGCAGCACCATTTATGCCCCGCCTACCCAATGGCAGTGCACCGCCTATCCGAAGGCAGTGTCTTGCCTAGCAAAGTAGTGCACCATCCATGCACTACAATTGAAGCCAATGCAACACGGATAGAAGGCAGTGCAACCCATGATTCAAGGCAGTGCAAAAAAATTGTCGAAACATATCAGCACGAGATCTAGTTTTAAAGATTTCGATGCGACTAGCACAACCGTAAACAAATGTCTTGATTTGGATGCTCGTTATATTATCTCTAATATTTGAATCTACAAAAGAAAAGGAAAACACACCTAGCAACAGCCCCCGCACTCGTACATCACATGTTTCACAGGGAAATGCCTCCAGACCTCATAATCAACTTTTTCATCAGCGCAGGTGTCTAGTAGATGCAGATTTCACGTTCTCACAATTTAATCATAGTGAGATCCTTTCAAGTCTAAATCAAATTATTTATGCACTAGGCCGCGCCACTTGTCGACAGGAGAAGGGACGCAGGTCGCCCTCCTAGGGAGGACGCCTTTTTCCTACCATTTAAGAAATATAATTGGTATTTTAAATCCATTTTCGCACGAAGATACTTTGTAAATTTTCTTAGTTGGTTCAACATTTTTTCGCAAAGAGATGCTAGGATGTGATATTTTAGCATGTGGACACCTCATGTGATTATGACATTATGTGGATCATCATATTTCTCCTTTTCTTGCAATTTAACATTTTCCAACCAAAGTAGTCTTGGCAACTTAGGGCTTCTTTTGTTTGCAGGATACTAAAAACGCATGATAGAAAAAACATAAAATTCCAATTCCATGCTCATTCAAACCCCACATGATTTAATTTGTTTTGTTTGCATCACAAAAAAAATGATATTTCCACTAGGTTTGATTGGATGTAAAATTTCCTTTAAAGTGTAGTACATATGATTTATTTTTGTAGTATTCAGTCCTGAAAATTAAAAAAAGGCTACATATGATTTATTTTAAGAGTTGATCTAACCCTCCAAAATTTATATGAAGATCATTTCAATCAAAAAGAGACCCAGCGGGCTAATATGATCATAATCTCACAGATTGGCTCAAAGAAGCTGCGCAATTTTTATAACAGAGGGTAGAGTGGATCCAACCATTCATCCTGATTTTTTTTTGTTTCCTTCAGTAGTTCAAAAATTCAAGTGTCTGGAAAAATACTTTACTTTCAAGCAAGAAAGCAAGGTCCCAAACATGGACCACCTACGGGACCAGTTTTGATATATGATCATAATTTGTACGACCTGATATCTTTTTGTTGCTTTATTAACAGTTGGCTAAACGGATAACCATATTTAAGATTCTCTACTGTATACAATGAACCAAGTAGAAAGGTGCATGCACTAACCAATTTGTATAGTATATCCACCAAATAGGGGCATTCAGCTAGTATCTTTAACTATCTTCTTATATTACACTGGTGGAAAAACAGGCTTCGGGTGAGCCCCATAAGTCGCGATGCTGCAGGAACCGCGACTAATGGTACCTTTAGTCGCGGTTCGGGAGGCGAACCGCGACCAAAGGCCTGGGCCCAGGGCGCTCGGTGGCCAGCCGGTGCACGTGGGGGTCTTTAGTCGCGGTTGGCCAGGCCACCCGCGACTAAAGGTGCCCGAAGGCCTTTAGTCGCGGTTGGCCAGGCCAACCGGGACTAAAGCCCCTCCCCTATATATACCCATCCAGCAGCCAACACTTAGCCATTTGGTGCCATTCTCTTCACAAGCTTCACAAGTGGGTGTTAGGTTTGCTTTTGGTTCCTCTTATGCACATAAGGTGTTTGATGAAATGCCCCAAGAGCATGAAACAAACATGATATGAAGTGTTGGAGCCACACTTGAGCTTTCTCATTTATTTTTTCCTCCTCGATCGCGGTTAGCAACTTGAACCTTTGATGTGTCGTTGATAAAATGTGCATGTGTGTGTAGTTCATTGTTTAATTTATATTGTTTGTAGCTAGTTAGTTTAACAAATGCATGATGGTTAATTATATATTTTATATTATAATAATGCAGATGAATCGACAATGGATGTACGGTAACCGACTCTCCGGCGAGTTCAGTGCGGGTTTGAAAGATTTCCTCGTAGTGGCTAATGCGAACAAGCGGGGGGTTTTGTTATCTGTCCATGTGTTAAATGTAAGAATCGGAATGGTTACTCTTCCTCAAGAGATGTTCACATGCACCTGCCGGCACGGTTTCATGCCAAGCTATAATTGTTGGACCAAGCATGGAGAAAGAGGGGTTATAATGGAAGAAGATGAAGAAGGGGATGATTTCATCGATGAAAGCTATCTTGCTCATTTCGGTGATACTTTCATGGAGGATGGAAGGTGAAGGGGAAGGTGAAGGGGAAGGTGAAGAAGAGGCACGTGATGATGATCCCGTTGATGATCTTGGTCGGACCATTGCTGATGCACGGAGACGCTGCGAAACTGAAAAAGAGAGGGAGAATTTGGATCGCATGTTAGAGGATCACAGGAAGGCGCTGTACGGATGCGATGATGGTCTGAAAAAGCTGGGCTGCACACTGGATTTGCTTTGAGATGGAAGGCACAGGCAGGTGTAGCTGACTCGGCATTTGAAAACTTGCTGAAAATGTTGAAGAATATGTTTCCAAAGAATAACGAGTTGCCCGCCACTACGTACGAAGCAAAGAAGGTTGTCCGCCCTCTAGGTTTAGAGGTTACGAAGATACATGCATGCATCAACGATCGTATCCTCTACCGCGGTGAATACGAGAATTTGAATGAATGCCCGGTATGCACTGCATTGCGTTATAAGATCAGAGGCGATGACCCTGGTGACGATGTTGAGGGCCGAAACCCGGGAAGAGGGTTCCCGCCAAGGTGATGTGGTATGCTCCTATAATACCACGGTTGAAACGTCTGTTCGGGAACAAAGAGCATGCCAAGTTGTTGCGATGGCACAAAGAGGACCGTAAGTCGGACGGGGAGTTGAGACACCCCGCAGATGGAACGCAATGGAGAAAGATCGACAGAGAGTTCAAAGATTTTGCGTGACGCAAGGAACATAAGATTTGGTCTAAGTACGGATGGCATGAATCCTTTTGGCGAGCGAGCTCCAGCCATAGTACCTGGCCCGTGACTCTATGCATCTACAACCTTCCTCCTTGGTTGTGCATGAAGCGGAAGTTCATTATGATGCCGGTGCTCATCCAAGGTCCGAAGCAACCCGGCAACGATATCGATGTGTACCTAAGGCCATTAGTTGATGAACTTTTACAGCTGTGGGGCAGACCTGGTGTCCGTGTGTGGGATGAGCACAAAGAAGAGGAATTTGACCTACGAGCGTTGCTTTTCGTAACCATCAACGATTGGCCTGCTCTTAGTAACCTTTCGGGACTGTCAAATAAGGGATACAATGCATGCACGCACTTGCTTACATGAGGCGAAAGTGTATATTTGCCAAATTGTAAGAAGAACGTGTACCTTGGGCATCGTCGATTTCTTCCGAAAGGTCATCCAGTAAGAAAGAAAGGCAAGCATTACAACGGCAAGGCAGATCACCGGCCGAAGCCTGCGGAACACACTGGTGCTGAGGTATTTGATATGGTCAAGGGTTTGAAAGTCATCTTTGGAAAGGGTCTGGCGGACAATCGGTTCCGAAGGGAGCTGACGGGCACGTAGCCATGTGGAAGAAGAAATCTATATTACGGGAGCTAGAATATTGGAAAGTACTAGAAGTCCGATCTTCAATCGACGTTATGCACGTTACGAAGAATATTTGCGTGAACATCCTAAGCTTCTTGGGCGTGTATGGGAAGTCAAATGATACAAAGGAAGCACGGCAGGACCAGCAAAGTTTGAAAGACCACGATGACCGGCATCGGAACGGTTTCAAGGTCGTGCCGCCTACGCTACGACCAAAGAAGAGAAGGTCATCTTTTTTGAATGCCTGAGCAGTATGAAGGTCCCGTCAGGATTCTCGTCCAATATAAAGGGAATAATTAACATGGCGGAGAAAAAGTTCCAAAACCTGAAGTCTCACGACTGCCACGTGATTATGACGCAATTGCTTCCGATTGCTTTGAGGGCTCCTGCCGGAAAAATGTTCGAGTAGCCATTGTGAAGCTATGTGCATTCCTCAATGCAATCTCTCGAAGGTAATCACTCCAGAAGTTCTACCACGGTTACAGAACGATGTGATCCAATGTCTTGTCAGTTTCGAGTTGGTGTTCCCGCCATCCTTCTTCAATATTATGACGCACCTCCTGGTTCACCTAGTCGATGAGATTTCCATTCTCGGTCTGTATTTCTACACAATATGTTCCCCTTCGAGAGGTTCATGGGAGTATTAAAGAAATATGTTCGTAACCGTGCTAGGCCGAGAAGGAAGCATCGCCAAGGGCTATGGAAATGAGGAGGTAATTGAGTTTTGTGTTGACTTTGTTCACGACCTTAAGCCGATTGGTCTTCCTCAATCGCGGCACGAGGGGAGACTAAGTGGAAAAGGCACGATCGGAAGGAAATCAATGATATGTATGGACGGCCATTCTACGATGAAGCACACCACACGATTCGACCAATTCCAGCTTGGTGGCTCCGTACTTTGAGAAACACAAGAATATTTTACGCTCGGACAACCTGGGAAGCCCGAATCCTGGATTAGGAAGGCCCACATGGAGACTTTCGGCAGTTGGTTGAGAAAACATTTAATGAGTGACAATAAGGTTGTAGATCATTTGTACATGTTGGCCAAGACACCATCTTCGACTATAACGACTTTCCAAGGGTACGAGATAAATGGGAATACATTTTACACGATCGCCCAAGATAAAAAGAGCACCAACCAAAACAGTGGTGTCCGCTTTGATGCAGCAATCGAGAATGGGCAAAAGGTCACATATTATGGTTACATAGAGGAGATATGGGAACTTGACTATGGACCCTCCTTTAGGGTCCCTTTGTTCGGTGCAAATGGTTCAAGCTAACGGGAGGTGGGGTAAAGGTGGACCGGCAATACGGAATGACAATGGTGGATTTCAACAATCTTGGTTACCTTGACGAACCATTCGTCCTAGCGAAAGATGTCGCTCAGGTTTTCTATGTGAAGGACATGAGTAGCAAACCGAGGAAACGGAAAGATAAGAAAACGATCGGTACATCATGCGATGATCCAAAGCGCCACATTGTTCTTTCGGGGAAAAGAAACATCGTGGGAGTGGAGGACAAGACAGACATGTCGAGAAGATTATAATATGTTTGCTGAAATTCCGCCCTTCAAAGTGAACACCGACCCAAGCATTAAGTTAAATGATGAGGATGCTCCATGGATACGGCACAATCGTAAGCAAGCAGGGACACAAGGGAAGAAATGATGTGTAATAATTTATTGTACCAAACTTTGTTGAATGAATCATGTGAATTATATTACCCGTGATGTGTTTGGTGTCCATTTTCGAATGATTCAATTGACTCGAGATAGCACTGATGATACATGAAATTTGGAGTGACTAAGTCATACTCCTGCATACATGAAATTTGGAGTGACTAAGTCATACTCCTGCATATAGGAAATTTGGAGTGACTAAGTCATACTCCCGCATACATGAAATTTGGAGTGACTAAGTCATACTCCTGCATATAGGAAATTTGGAGTGACTAAGTCATACTCCTGCATACATGAAATTTGGAGTGATTTAGTCATACTCCTGCCTAGGCGTATAATATGCATACTCGTAGTCTTCATAGCCGCCGCCGTTGTCTTGGTAGTCGTCGCCTTCTAAGTTGCCGGCGTCGTCGTCATTCTTGTCGTCGGCTGTCGTCGGGCGGCGCTCGTGGCTCGGGCGAGGGTAGCGCAGGCGGGGATATCGCCGGCCGTGATGTAGTCCATGACGCTCTGCGAGTCCGGCCGTACCACCATAGCCGACGGCCGGCCTCGTGGAAGTTTCCGGAGGCAGACCGTCCTCCTCATACCTGGCGAGCGCCCTCTCACGCCGATTGATGAAGAAGGCGTCCCAAGTATGCTGGTTATCGGGATGCCACGGGGATTCATCCGCTGCTCCGGCGTGAGGTCGAGGTAGTAGTGGTTCGTGATGGCCGCCGGCGCGCGGTACACGAGGGACGGGAGGGACCGGCACGCCGCCGGCGCTTAGGCTCCGGCCGGCGAGGGACGCGGTAGCCGGAGGGCAAGGGTAGTTCGAGGCGCAAAGCTCCTCCACTGCCGGTAGGTTAGAGTGGGTGCGGTGGAAGCCATGAGAGAGTGATGAGAGATTGTAGAGATGTGATGCGGCCAAGGCGGGCTACCTATATGTAGTGACAAATGGCGGGAAAAATGGGAGCGGGAAGACAGGAGGCGGGAAGAAAGAGGCGGGGAGAAAGTGGCGGGAAGAAATTGGCGGGAAAAAATTGGCGGGAAGAAAGAGGCGGAAGAAATTGGCGGGAAACAATTGGCGGGAAGAAAGAGGCGGGAAGACAGGGGAAGAAATGGCGGGAAGACGAGGAGGGAAGAGGGGGTCGGCGGAAAGAGGCGGGAAGAGGGGGCCAACGAACTTTTGAATTGAATTAGTTTTATTTTTATGAATTTTTGATAATTTGTATTTTTAAAATTTTGAATTGAATTAGTTTTATTTTTCTGAATTTTTTGATATATTATTTGTATTTTTAAGATTTTGAATTGAATTAGTTTTATTTTTATGAATTTTTTGATATATTATTTGTATTTTTAAGATTTTGAATTGAATTAGTTTTATTTTTATGAATTTTTTGATATATTATATGTATTTTAAACATTTTGAATTGAATTAGTTTTATTTTTCTTAATTTTTTGATATATTATTTGTATTTTTAACATATTGAAATGAATTAGTTTTATTTGAATTAGTTTTATTTTTAAATTTTTTGATATATTATTTGTATTTTTAAGATTTTTAAATGAATTAGTTTTATTTTTCTAATTTTTTTGATATATTATTTGTATTTTTCACATTTAGAAATGAATTAGTTTTATTTTTCTGAATTTTTTGATATATTATTTGTATTTTTAAGATTTTTAAATGAATTAGTTTTATTTTTCTAATTTTTTTGATATATTATTTGTATTTTTCACATTTAGAAATGAATTAGTTTTATTTTTCTAAATTTGTTGATATATTATTTTGTATTTTTCACATTTAGAAATGAATTAGTTTTGTTTTTCTAAATTTGTTGATATATTATTTATATTTTTCACATTTAGAAATGAATTAGTTTTATTTTTCTAAATTTGTTGATATATTATTTTGTATTTATAACATTTACAAATAGGAAAAATTTCGAAATAGGCCTTTAGTCGCGGTTGGCCTGGCCAACCGCGACTAAAGCTCATTTCCGCGAGGCAGAAAAACGGGCGAAAAAGGGATTTAGTCGCGGTTGGTGTGGCCAACCGCGACTAAAGGTTACCCTTTAGTCGCGGTTGGCCACACCAACCGTGACTAAATCGCCTCCTTTAAATACCCGCGCCGCCCGCGGCGCAACGATTCTTCTTCCTCGCCCGCTCGTACGCTCGCCGCGCGCCGATCTTCTCCGCCGCTGTGCCCGGCCGACCATCGCCGCCGTCCTCGATCCTCGTCGTCGTCGGCCGTCGCCGCGCTCGATCTCGTCGTCGCCGCGCGCTCCTCGTCATCGCCGCGCGCGCTTAGCGGCCGGTGCCGCGCCCGCCGCCGCCACGAGAGATCGCCGCGCCCGAGACGACGAGAGAGCGTAAGGACTCGTCTCGGATCGCCGCCGCCGCTGCCGTGCCGCCGTCTCGAATCGCCGCCGCCGGCCGTGTGCCCTCGCCGCGCCGCCGTGTGTGCAGAGAACGGAGAGAACGAGAGAGTGAGGAGAGAGAGAAAGGGCCAGGGGCGCCTAGCCGTCCCACTTTTTTTTTTGTTTTTTTTTAATTTGTAACTAAGTACTTAACAAAAAAATACTTAACAAAAAATAGTACTTAAAAATTAAAACTTCAAAATTCGTAACTTACAAATTGTAACTTAAATGAAAAATAGTTTTAAGTAATTTGTAACTTCAAATTTTTATTCAACTTAAAAATATTGTAACTTTAAATGAAAAATAGTTTTAAGTATATTGCAACTTAAAAATAGTGTAAAATTTAAGTTTAAAGTTTGTGTAAAAGAAGAACTACAATTTGACTTAAAAAAAATTGTGTAAAAAGAACTAAATTTTAACTAAGTCAAATTTATGAAAAATCCCGTGCTCGTCGACTTTTCTTCCCCGTACGTCCTCCTTCCCCACCGACGGCGCCCACCTCGGCATGGGAACGCGCTTCGCGGTGACCAGCTACCACCGCGCGTATACGGAGGAGGGGGCCGGCGGCTCGTCGCCCCCTCCGTATACGCGCGGTGTTTTTTGGGATCGAGAGGGCGGCGAGGGTTATGTGTCGTCGGCACCGCCACCGCCGCGCCCTTTCGCCACCGGTTCGCCACCGCCACGCGGTCATTGCGAGGTCGATCGTCCGCATATAACACGCGTCCCCCTCTCGCCTCCCGCTCGTCGCCCTCTCTCGTTTAATTATATGTAGAAGAGATGTGATAATGCATATACACAATTAATTTGTTTTTACTACATGTTTCGGGATCGACATATGGCGGACGATAGAGCTGACCCGATTCTCGGACAACTATGATCCGGACGCTGAAGACCATATGTTCGGCATCATCAAAGGCGATATTCCATATGTGCCGACCGGAGAAGAAGAAGATGATATCTCTTCTTATCTGAACCTTGAGTGTGAAGATGAAGGGCGCCGTCAGCAAGCAGATGATGCCGAAGAAACGTCGATAAACGACGATCTTCAATTGGAAGTAGCAACCACCTCCGGCGCCGAGGTATATATATATACATATTGAGCGTACGGTGATACAAACTAACCGATTTGAATAAATGTGTGTGTACTAACGCGCGCGACTCTCTTTCTTATTTTAGCCCTCGGCCGGATCGTCGAAAAATCGAGTACGTCGTCAAAGCGTGGCGCAACCAAGACGATGAAACCAGGAGAAACATGCACCATCGATGTTGTCGACGAAGCAACCGGCAGGCCGGAGCCCAGCAAGAACGCCACCAAGTTTGTCAGCCAATGCGGAGCCGTTGTTAGAGACAACGTCTCGATCACCCGCCAGGAGTGGAATGAGCCAAAGAAGGCACGTGTTGGTTTCACTTTTGTCGATAAGAGAGAAAAAAAGATTGCTTCAACAAGCTTATGGAACATTTCGTTCTACCTCCGGAATACCGCAAATACGATGAGGAGGTTAACAAGATTGCGGAATACAAGAAGAGGCGCAACCTATTCAAACAGTTCGCTCTTTCTAGGATGGCCAACGCATTCGGAAATACAAGCAAAATCTAGCCCATGACTTTGTCAACCAGGGCAAGACTCCGGATTTCAAAGGACAATATGAGAAAGCGCAACATGATTGGCCAGAATTTGTGAAGCAAAAGAAATCGGAGCAGTTCCTTGAACTATCGAAAAAATAAGGAAAATGCGGCCAAGAAGGAGTACAATCATAAAATGGGGCCAGGAGGGTATCGCTTTTGGCAGCCTAAGTGGGAGAAGATGGAGAACGAGCCGAGGGCGCGAGGAATCCGTCCGGGTACGGAGGGATGGGACCCAAGGGCCAAAAGCTGGTGGTACGGGCATGGGGGATCGCTGAACCGGAGACAGGGGAGTGTGTTTACCGGGGCAAAATAATTACACCCACCAAAAAGCCTATTGAGGCAATGAGCGAGGATCAAGAGGGGTGGATCTGGTTCAACAGAGAGCACGACGCCCTGACAAAAGCCATCGGGAATCCAGAACACGGAGGACGTATACGAGGCATGGGGCCCATTCCGTGGAAAGTAGGGTTCCCCCAGAACGATGACCCGTACGGTTACAGAAGCCGTAAGAGAAAGATGGATCGGGATGCAGATGTTGTGGCGAAGTTGGTAACGGAAATGGATGTGATGAAGAAAACCGTGAGTGTACTAGTCGCCGAAAGAGATGCAGCTCGGGCGCGACATGTCGAAGATCATCCAATGGATCTCGGAAGCCAGCAGCGGAGAAGAAGCAGCGTGGCTTCCACGGAGGCCTCACCGGCTGGTGCACCGACGATAGAAATTACTGCACCGGAGCCTCACGGTGGTCGAAATTACTGCACCGGAGCCTCCTCGCTACCCCGTGGACGATATAAAGGAGATGAAAGCATGTCATCTGTATTATCCTATCGGGAACATGTCCATGAAGGTAGCCATCGGCAGTGCTTTACCACCTGGAGCACTCCACCACAACAACCCCATTCAAGATGGCTATGCTCGTGTGACGGTGGAGGAGATAGTCCAAGGGTTCGAGGACCTGGACATTGACATTGCTACACCTGAAGGGGTGAAAAGACTTGGAGATGTCAAGCGCCAGTTCATTCTATGGCAGAAGAAGTTTATCAAGTTTCCAGGCGAGGCGCCAACAAGTCCACCCCCGTACGGTGGTGGTGGTGGCGGTGGCGGTGACGGTGGCGGTGGCGGTGGCGGTGACGGTGGCGGTGGCGGTGACGGTGGCGGTGGTGCTTCACCTAATACACCTCATTCACGTCAGCCGACGCCGCCCCCCAGTCCTCGTCCGGCGGGTGATCTGACACCGGTACCGCCCCCAATCCACCTCCGGCGAAGAAGCGAAGCAGTCTGGGTTATTAACCCGGACCCTTATGTACCTAAGAAAACAAAGATACCGAGCCATCATGAAGCCTCTCATCCCGAGGCCTTGGGAACTTAGTGTCGAGGAAAATGCGGCGGCCGTGGCTGCTCGGCATGAGAAATGGAAGGAGGAGTGCAAGAAGAAAAGAGGGCGAGCCCAAGCCAGTATTTTCTGATGAGCAAAAGAAGTGGGCTATGTCATTTTTGAACACACCGTCCCAAGCCGTGAAGAATCTGCCTGACGACTATTTACGTGAACTTCGTAGGCAAGCACTCGAGTTCAAGAGGAACAAAGAGTTGGCGGAGAAGAAAGCCTTGGAGGACGAGGCCGAGAAAAAAATAGAAAGGGGGAAAGAAGTTGCCCAGCTCGGGGAACAAAGTAAACAATCGATCGCCCCGCTCATAGTGCAAGCCGCCGGTCCGGATGCCCCCGATATCATAGCGGTGCAGACATGGATTGACCGTAACGAGTGCCGAGAGAACAAGCGGCCGAGTTAGGTATCACTCTTCGTGCCTTTGTTAGGCCTTGATGAGGCGCCAATGAAGGACGTAGTATTTACATATGTGAAGAATGGCCCTCTCATCGAGCTGCGCAGAAGAGGATCTACCTCGACAAATGAAAGGTCTGCTAAATTGGTACAAGGGTTACATAAAACATAAAAACGCCAAAGACTATATCTATGCGGAAGTTAAATATGAGCATCACTTCAAACATTCTTGGGTACAAATTCCTCTCGAGTGAATTGTTCCATTTGTTCAATCTGCGCGACCTCGACAAATCTATCATCGGTTGCTACGTTACGTAAGTGATTTATTAATTTCTACCCCATCTCGTTCATTGCCGGCCTGCACTATATATATATATATATTGTCCTAACTATCTTGTTGTGTACGCTATATATTATGCAGAATGAAGAAGCGGGAAATGCGAATAAGGAACATCCATGATGTTGGGTTCATTGACCCACACATCGTTAATTCACATGTGTTAGAACACCACCCCGCCGACGTGGAGGATGACTGTGGCGGTTTATTAGAAAACGACAACGAGAAAAGTGATATTCTATTTCCTTACCATTTTGGGTGAGTGTTTACATCTTGAGCACATTCTCTTTTGTTTACTCCATGCATGGTATGTGGCTAATCGATGAGTTATGCATGACTGTGCATGTATCGTGTCCGCAGGTTCCACTGGATTCTTATGGTAATTCAAGTTCAGACCTCCTCAGTTCTCGTCCACGACTCTCTGAATATGGATCCGACGCTTTGGGCCGACATGAGAAAAATGATGCAAAAGTAATTATTTTCATTCATTTGCGCTCTATATCGATCGGCCTATTTCGTTCATCATTTCCTAATATCAAGTAACTAATTAATAACTCTCTTGTTTATTTAATTTTCTTTGCCTCGTAGGGTTTGGAGACGGTTCGTAGATACCAAGGTCGGTGAATTCAAAAAAGAGCTACATTTTAAAATGGCGGTGCGGACGATTGGGATATTCAGCCACCGGGGACCAATCTATGTGGATACTATGTTTGTGAGAGGATCCGGAGATACTGCAATGAGCGGGACCAGAAGTGTGAGAACAACATCCTGAGGAATAACCTCCGGAAGACGCTTAGTCCAGAAGCTCGCTTCCGACCACTTCAAGAGGAACTAGCTGGATGGTTGGCGAGGGAAGTCATCGATCCTAGAGGAGAACACTATTATGATGACGTAGAACTTTATATGCACCAGAATTTGTAACTAACTTGTTCAAAATTGAATATGGTCATCCAATATTGAATATATATTGTATATGGTCATCCGATATTGAATATATATTGTATATTTCTCTTGAATTCTTTTTGGTTCTAATTTCAAATTTGTTTGAAATTGTACATTCATATGCATGTATGTAGTACCGTAGAATATGTGAAACTCCTTCAAAATTAAAACCCAAAAGAAATAAAATAATACAAATTAAAAAGAAACCAGATTTAGGGGAGGGGGCTAAACCCTAAACCACTGCGGAGGCCTTTAGTCGCGGTTGGCGGAAGAACCGCGACTAAAGGTCCTCCGCCTCGGCGCCGCCTGCGGCCCACGTGGACGGGCCTTTAGTCGCGGTTCGTAAGGAACCGCGACTAAAGGGGGGGGCCTTTAGTCGCGCTACTTTGGTCGCGGTTGCGCCACCGCGACTAATGGCAGTTGCCAACCGCGACCAAAGCCCCTTTTTCCACCAGTGTTACCACATTAGAAGACACATATATAGTGGCCCCAAATCCAATCATTGGAATTTTTTTGTTTCCTTAGGCGCTACAAAATTGTCAAATCTTCGAGCAAAAGACTTTCATTTACCAGTATAAGGATATGTTCCAACAAAAATTAAGAGTTCTTGCTTCGTCGTTGTGATCTTATTAACAGTTGGCCCCTGCAATCCATAACCATATGTTTAGGATTCTCCACTTTACCATGAAATATCATCTCGTGCTTGATAATGATATCCACCAAGCTGAGAGGATGCACCTAAAACTAGGTCCCAACATATCAGACCAAATCTTTAATTCCTCTGTCTTATCTCTACATTATGCTATGAACTTTTGCTAAAAATTCTCAAAAAATATCGCATGTCCATTTCCTCTCTGTTCTTCTCTAGCTAGCAGTAGTTACTGTCATCCTTTGGCAGAGTGTGACCTGGGCACAGGACAAAGAGCGGCAGGCGTTTATTTGCTCCATGAAAACACAGAGATGAAATGGACCACTGCACACTGCTGGGCAAGGGAGAGGCCGTGTCCTTGTCCTTGTCCTTGTCCAAGTGCATGGCAGACGGCACATTGGCATGGTAGGCCCAGCTGAAGCCACAGCGATGTTGGTGCACTACACGTAGATGTATGTACGTATCTAGACAGCGACGACCAAGCACATCAGTACACTACGGTACAGAACAATCCACCCGTAGGGATCGCTTGCCTCTGCCAGCACGTAGAGAACAACTAATTGGATGCACACGCATAAGCCATAACTAATCTAGCAAGATAATAAGCTGGTCCCTCCGAGGCTAGCAATTTGGCACCATTCCCAGCTGGTGAAAGTGCCCCTAGCCTTAGGTAAGGTCGTCTTCCACGGTTCCACCTGGCCCTTGCAGAATCGTACGTTTTCGGTCTCCACGTCGACGTACATCTCCAAGTGCAAGTCTCTGTACGTCCGGATGCGTAAACTCGTGAATTTGCACGTCTTTAAATTTGGCTATGTGGATGGACAGTGGCTGCCAGCATAGCTGTTGCGTCGATACCAAGTTTCCAATCTAATCGTACAATACCCCCATCAAAGCTTCAGAAGTAAAGACAGCCATGTGATAATGCCACATGTAAGCATATACAGTATATGGATATCGATATACCCTGTACATCTGCAGTTTATGTGCGTATCTTGGTGTATTTTTTTTTAAAAAAAAGATGGAGGCAAAAAGAACACTATGCCTCATTCATTACGAAGATGCAATGGTTTGTTACAAAGCCGAGCGAAGCTCCGAAAAAAAAGGAATCAATATGGCGGCATCATTTAGCCCAACTGCCTAGCACCCACAGACTTAGAGTGGTCTCTCTCTTAATTTTATATACAACAATTATGTGTGGAAAAAAGGAATGCAACCACACAAGTTGTTGCCACAAGGATACTGTTAAAGACAACATCAGTTCGGCAATTTTAAATCGCCCAAACAATTGCACAACCTCTTATAGAAATCGGTTTTGCTATGTCTCAGTCAACTGAGATCATCTTAAGGCCCTACATATAAAAACAGAGGGAGTATGTAGAAGCTTCTGCCACCGCCCATCTTCATTAACTAGTTTAAACAAAATTTGCTGAGTAAACACTTATTTTTTTTATTTCAAGCAGTTCAATTCCTAAACCTCTATGATCTCTAGGGTGGCAAATGATTTCCATTTCATTAAACGGTATTTGTTTTTTTATGTTGATCACTTTGCTAAAAGAAGCGTGATTGATAATAGTCTAATATTTTTCTTACCCATTTGGGTATTATAAAGAAGACAAAAGAAATGTCGGTAGTAGGCTGGTTAGAATAGATTTAAGGAAAACAAGACGATCTCTACATGAGAGCATCTTCCTTACCCAACATGCCAGCTTTCGCTCAAACCGGCCTTCTACCGGTTTTGACTCCTTATTAAGCAATCTCCTATAGTGAATAGGAATGCCAAGATACTTAAAAGGTAGGGAGCGAGCCTCGCAAGCAAATAAGCCAGTGTACTCTTCCTCAACTTCTTTAGCTTTGCCAAAACAAAATATTTTACTTTTATGAAAATTAATTTTACGATGTGGGAGTTGTTCAAAACTGCATGAAATGAGCTTCCTATTCACGACTTTCTCCAAGTCGTATTCCATTAAAAGAATAGTTCCATCAACGTACTGGAGGATCGGGGGGGGGGGCGCCCCCCCCCCCCCCCCCGCCGTTCCCGCCCTGTTCAACAAGGTGGGGTATAAGGCTACTGACCGTTAGCCTAAGCTCTTGAAATTAAAATAGCTAACATATCAGCCACAATGTCTAGATATAGTGTCTCAAAACTATTGCCTCAAAACTTTAAGCGTATACAAATAGTGTCTAATATCGTCATTAACTCTAAGCCAACACTCCCACCCTGTACGAACCTTGCGACCCATTCACATCACTCAGGTGCAAATCCTTTCATGGGAAACGTTCACTACTAAAATGATCAATTAACTTTATCATACACATTTTCAAAATCTATTTTAAAAAGGACAACATCCATTTTTTCTATGAAATTCATGGATAGTTTCATGAAGGAAAACAACTACCTCTAAAATGTATCTTCCATGCACAGAGGTTCATGGATTACCGAGATTTGCGGGAAGATGCTAGCATCTTGTTCAGCCTCTGTCTTCACATGCTCACATGCATAGTTTCCCATCATTTCGCTCCACAAAAAAATTGAAAGCGACTGTACCATCTTCTCTGCTTTGACATCATCTCCAGAATTCCAGTTTAATTTGCTTCTACTACAAAGTACAAATGTATGCATCATGTGAAGTTCTTCTTGCCGCCAAAATAAATTTATGTCAAATATTTCATCTCCCTGAAGCCTACTTGTTTGAGAAGTACATGGACCGTCTATATTATCTCCATCGACCATGAGCAAAGATCGAGCTAGGCATGCAGGATGGACACGAGCCGGGCCTCGATGTAGGTTCCAAAAAGTTAGACATCCTTTGTTTGGAAAACAAAGGTCATACCTTTGCGCTGATGCAACCGAACTGTGACTTTATCAAAGGTTGATGTAGGAAAACGAGAGGCCAAGATACTAATAATATGTTACACAAAATAGACAACAATTATAGTACAATGAAACCATAGGAGAAATAAACTAACACCTACGACAAAGCTGTTTTCTTCCACAACAATGCCTTCAAAAGAAGGACATATGCATTCATCCGGCCATTGTCTCATACGCTAGCGACTATAAACCAAACATCGATGCTCATGGATTTTGACTGCAATTTTTAAGGTTGACATATTTGAGAATATCCAAAACTATGCTTATTTTCAACTCCGGAAGCACAAGGTAACGACACAAGATTGTCACTGGTAGATTCTAACCAAAGCGCGGATTGTCACTCCAAAAAATGAAGATGTGTTCTATCACCATCTTGGTGTTGGATTCCCCGAGGGTTGTGCCACCCAATACTCCGCATGAATCCCTTATGGTATCATCCATACATAGCCGCAAAGCATTCCAAACTTCCGCGAGCATGCACCAAGCTAGCGTGATCAAGGATCAAACGCAAGTAGTGGTCTTTCGCCTCATGAGACGAGGCCACACTGACCGGCGAGGGTGAGATGGTGATATCCGTTGACCCAACTGGATTTGGGGGCACACCATCGACATGCATGCAAATGAAAGCACAAAAGGCTAACCGCTACATCGCCAACATGAGAACACACATGCCAGAGAGATCCACTAACTCGACCATCTCCACTAGAGGAGTGCCTTACTGGGATCACGTCTACAAAGGGATGGAGTGGCGCTAGCTGAAGGTTGGATGTGATGTCTCCTACCTATTACTGCGACCATAGCCATATACCATCAGGATTCACGAACTACTAACATAGTTATTTCCATTAGTTTGGATTCCTGGTTGTGTTACTTAGAGAATCTCCAACAACTTTGCTATTTTGAATTGCTAAAAACTAGGTAAACAATAGGATAAAAGGTTCAGCAATCCAAGCCTTCCTATAACTGGATTGCTATATTTGCAAAACACACACAACGGGATGTGAAGACACACGCACGCACACGGTCACACACACACACACACGCAGGCGCGCACGCGCACGCACACGTACACGCACACCCACACGCGCGCGCACACAGAGACACATGTAGGCACACTCACACACACTTGTACAAATGCACACATGTTCCCACAACGCGTGCACACACACACCCAAGACACACACACCAAGTACACACATGACACACACGCTCACACATGTGTGCATAAGAGCATCTCCACTCGTCCCCCCGAACAGGCCCCCGGCGAGCGTTTTTTCCATCCGGACGGCGTAATTCGGCCCAGTCGCGCCCCCGGTTCCTCGTTTTCGTCCGGATTTGGGACTAAATTCATCCGGCGATCCCACGCCATCCCCGGCCCCCCGGGGAGCGCTCGGGGAGTCCGGACGAAACGAAAGCGCGCGTGGCCCCAACTTGTCGGCGACAATGGCCTGGGTTTGTACGGCAATACCCTCGTCTTCCCGATCTACGGCAATACCCTCGTCTTCCCGATCTACGGCAATACCCTCGTCGAACGAAAGCTTTGAACTCTCAAGTGGTGCAACATAGATAGATTATATATATTTCGAATATAATTCGAATAAACATAAAAATTACATATAAAAACTTTAAAACAAACTTAAACTACTTCTTCTTCCTACATGGCCCCGCCTCACCGTCGTGGCGGCGATGCTTCCGGCTCGTCACCTCCTCGTCGGAGGAAGTTGAGTCCTCCTCCTCGTCAGTGTCCTCAGCCTCTTCGTCGTCCTCCTCCTTTTCCTCGGCCTCTTCCTCCTCCTTTTCCTCAGCCTCTTCCTCGGCCTGCTCCTTGGCCTCTTCGTCCTCCTCCTCGTCCTCCTCGTCGTCATCGCTGGCCGGCGGAGGGGAATCGTCGCTGCTGGACGATGCAGCTTTATCCCACCAATGGCGCCATCCAGGCGGCTTCCCCTCGCTGTCGGTGTCCGATGGCCAAGAGAGATCGCTCATGGTTGACGGAGGATGGTGACGAGAGAACAGATGAATGGCGTCGGCCGTCGGAAACCGTATATGTAGGTCTCTCGACGAAGAGAGCGGCCGTTGCTCTTCCGCGGAGTTCGTGCTCCATTACGGCGGTTCTCGCATCGAGGCCACTTCGACCGTTCCAGACGAGTCGTTTCGGCTCTCCAGACCACTTCGCGACGGTTCAATGCGTCGAGGGAACTCCGACGATTGCCCTTCCCGGTGACTGCGCCGTCGCTATGCACGCGGTGGGTGCGCGTCCATGGGCTCGCGGCTGGAAAAATGGGCCTCCCCAGGCCAAAAACTACATCCATCCGGCGCTAAATAACGCCGGATTTCGGCCTGGGGAGCCCCAACGGCTGGGGATGCTCTAACAAACACACAGACACTCTCATGCACAAAACATCTCACTCGCGCGCACATCCACATGTCAATGGAACAAATGGGTGAAGAGGACCACTAAAACAAGATTGCTAAAAAATTAGCAACTTGATTTTGGATTGGCAAATATGTAAAGTTGAACGCACATTTTGCTCAGCTTCCTATATTTATTTTTAGTCCGGGACCATTTATAGAAATGCTCTTGGATCAAAGTTTTGAGCAAAAATGCTATTTTGGAATTGGGGACAAATATACCATTGTTGTTGGAGAAGCTTTTAATGCATAATTTAATATGGTATCAGAGTATATGTCTTTGGTTCAAGTTTCATCTTTTGTAATTTTATTACTTCCTCCGATTCATATTAATTGACTCTAATATGAATGGATCTAGACACATTTTAGTTCTAGATACATCCATATTAGAGTCAAGTAATATGAATCAGAGGGAGTAAAAAAATTCACTTGCTTTGTTCCTGTCATATGAGCCCTATCGAGTCATACGTGTGATTACTATTCAAGTGTGATGAAGGTGAGTTTGATGATGAATGTGAGGCTGCTGGGAACAATCTCTTTTCATGGAACGAATTTCGGGCTACATCAGATCCGGTGGGCTGCACCCATTCTCGGTTAAGATGGGAAATCATATTGGGATAGGCCTTATCGAGTCATATGTATAGGCCTTATCGAGTCATAGGTGATTTCCCACCAAAAAATAAAAAACTAACAAGTTCGTAAAGATAAAATTTAATTGTAGAATATCATAATGAAACTGATCAGAAAATACATGGGCTCCCTCCCTTTAGTTTAAACCTTTCTCTAGACCAACCGGTAAGCTCTATCTTGTCCTAAGATTGTCCCAAGGTAGTTGTTAACATGTCCAGTATTTTAAGAACATAGGAATAACCTCGAGAGGTGATCGTCGAATGAACTTACGCTGAATGGAGAATATATAACTAAGATATCATTGAGTGGAGATGGAACAAGACACACTGACACACCTATCCACTAATCAATTATTACTTCCTCCGCTTAAAAAAGATGTTGCAGATTTATCTAAATTTAAAATGTATCTAGATGCGATTTAACATACATCCGAATTTATATAGATATGTGACATTTTTTCTAGGACCTCGAAGGGAGTACTAAACACTGCTCATCGGCTCCATTGCTTGTTCACAAGTCTCTAAATACACAGTTTGGCAAGCGGGTCAATGGAAGCCGAAAAGTTAGCTGTTTGCCATGGTCAGGCAATAATGCTACCTATCGTTTGGTAATTTATTAACATAAATCCAGGTAGTCTAGCAAGACTAATGATTACATCGTGATGCTCTGTCAGCCCCTTTGGAGCTCACTGCATATTATGATTGTTAATTCCAGTTGGCTGAGTTTGAGTATGGCCGTATTAACATGGAAGGCATAGACGCTCTTCACCCTAGTACTTTTGTCACATCTTGCAACAAGTTCCAAAAGACAAAATTGTACTGTAACGAGCTGGTCCCCAAACTAATTAAAGAATTTTAACCTCGGCTGTAACCAGGTGCTACTTCTACTAATTAAGGTGACTCCTTCTCTATCATCATGGAGTAATGATTGGTTAAAAGCACAACTAGATATAAATTATATCGTGAATCTGCAAATAGAGAGGAAGAATGGATGTGTGTAATTTAAGTGGTGAAGAGTTAATCTCTGCATTATGAAACATTAAAAGAATTATATATGCTTAAATACTTTTTGAGACAAGTTTACATATAAAATTTTCAATCTTAATAATTAAATTATATATGTAGTCAAAGTTACAAAATTTTGAGTGAAGACATGTCCAAAAGATAAATTATTTGTGATATGGAGATATGGAGGGAGTACACACTTGAAAGATTGAGCTCATCTCTATAAGTTCGGACATCAGAGAAGAAAAGAAAGGCACCCAAAGGTGTCTAGGGTTTTAGCCCCCTTGCTTGCGACGGTACCGGCTAGCTCCGCCTCCAATGTCCCTTCAAGCCTTGGAGGTGCGGTGGAACCCAGCCTCTTGCCAGCGCGAGGGTTCACAAAATGTTTTTCCTGTCTTATCCTCGCTCTATGGTATGTGTAACATCGGCGAAGGGCATGTGGAATTTATGTGTCCAGCATAATTCTTGGATTTGGCTGGTTTTCATGTTCGTCGGTATGTTGCAGGCCTGGCCCTTTCGATGACGGTAAAAGGATATTTTTTAATTACTCTTTTGGGTTATTTCCGTTTCGGTTATTTTTTCTTGTGCTGCAACATTGGATAAATGTTGCCTGCACTGTGTCAGCTCGGACTAGAACTATCATCTTTTTAGACAAAATGAACACATCGACTGGTTTCTAAGAACTTGTAACTTTTGTACAATCACGTTTAGCACTTTAGCAGGTGTGCAAATTCTCAAATAACCACAGTCTGAAAGATGTCTGTAAAATTCCATCTTCATAATCGGACATTTGGAGAATGGTGATGTCTCACTATTGCCCGCTATTTATTTTCAGGTTTGTTTCCTCGCACCTTCCAAATAAATTTGGGTTTGAAGTTTGAACATTAGATTTGACATCTCTATTGGCAACGGCAAAGTATCCGTTGGGCAACAGTATTAAGTAGGTCAGCATGATCGCTGTTATCCTGTTGACATTTTTTGCTTAAATATTATTAAACCAACATGTCTCCATCACTCGAAATGTCAGCAGCAACTTTTTTCGGCCAGACTTAAACGTTGGCACTGAAACTGAATAGTACTACTACTACTAGTCTTCCTTTCTCTGTTTTCTGTTTTTCATTCAGGACTAATTCGGAACGTAATAATTTGACAGGAAAGATGTTGTTTGTGCAAAATAAAAATAAAATAAAAAGAGGCTGAAGCGTAGACCACGGGAGAAGTCAGAGAAGCAAAGAAGATGCCAGCGTGTCAGATACCTTTTCTCTCCCCTCCACTGCCGCATATTCCACGTGCACCCGACCTCGCCGGCCCCACACACATGACGTCACGCACGCATAGGCTCGGTCCATGCACCATGTAACTCAACAGCCGTCCGATGCGGAGATGGACGGCGGATCGCGTCGGCCTCAAGCTGTGCGGGCAAAGCCGCGTGATTTGGGTGGAAACTCGTTTATTTATTTTGAGTTGCCCGCAGTTTCGGGGAGTTTTGCGCCTTGGGCCTCGAGGGGTTTGGGTAATTACTAATTAGAACTTGGCATGATATTTAGCTGTTGATTCCTCTCCATATGCCGCATTCGGAAAGGAAAATGCCACTCGGTGGGTGCGTGTTGGTGTCTGCTTTTTGACGCGTCCAATTCATCTTTTGTGGGTATCAATTTGCATCCTACTAAAACATATTTGTGGTACTACTACTACTAGCATTTAGCTGATCGTAAAACCATTGGTGACAATATTCTGCAAAAAGTTCATACTCGAATAAAAGAACTATTTTGCCAAAAGCTCTTAGTAACAAGGCAAAAATGGAGTTATCTGGCAATCTTTTGACAGCAATACGAGTTCTAGCGTCAAATAAAATGTATCTAGTTAAACCAAGTTCAGTAAACAGCTCTTTCTAGTATTTCTCCATGAGCCAACTATAGTTCTAGGAACAATATAAAAAGTGATTCCTTTGGACGAGAACCAAATTCAACTTCAACATGTTGGAAACCCTCTAAGCATAGGCTAGTTTATTTAGTTTTTTGTACCCAAATTGCATGCCTCCCTTGTTGTTAGATCTCTGTAAGAAAAACAAACCTAGCTATGATATTTTATCATTACAACGGAGACTCTTGCACGTAACATTCTTCTTCATATGCAACATTTCCTGCCCGCAAATCGTAACAGAAATAATCCAAGATCGTTGCAACATTCAAACATGCTCGTCTTGTAAAGATTTATATGTATGCAACAAATTATGTCACCTAAAAGTATTTAAGATGTACCCCCCATACACACATCATGATAAAGAAAAATGAATGCATCAGAACCATTGCAACATGCCATGCGTGTACACAATACACATTATAAAGGCTTGCAACATGTCAAAAACATCGCACACAACACGAAAAATTCATAAATTCGCGATCCTCTTCCCTACGTTTTGAGGCTATTCTACTTCCCCACCCAATTCGGCTCGCCCTCGCCCAAGCCAATCTGGCGACACAAACCCATCAATCTCTTAGAACCACCTTCCTCAAGCCCGATGACATGTAGAGAACTACCATTTCGGGCTCAAACTCGAGCTCCCCATGAACCCAAAATAAACACATTCATTGAAGTGAAGTGGCGGAGGAGGGGTGGCGAGCGAGTATGAGTGGCATCGGAGAAACTGGTGGAGGTATAAGAAGGAAATTGCAAAGGAAGTTATGAAGAAGCACAAAGCATAAGAATCACCGGAGGCGAGAAGTGTAGAATTTTCCAAACAAACCGATTATATCGTTTGCTGAGAAAATCATTTTGGTATAATAGATTTATAGATATCACAAAATAAGTACCCATAAGTTTATAAATAAGCTTTGTACTTCATGTGTGTTTTATCTACCAATTCTATATAATCATTTTATCTCGGTTTGTCTTTTAATTTCCATGTGTGTTGCTCCAGATAAGTTGTTTTTCGATTAATGAAACATGTGCGGAAATTCAATTCGGCTCCCGGGTGCATATGCACCCTGTACCAAAAAATCATATTTCAAAATGTCGAAAAATGTTAAAAAAAAATTTACATGTACATCTTCATAATATATGTTCGTTCGTCAAGTTTCACAAAAAACTAATATTTTTTGTGGTCTATATAAAAAAAAGAAAACTTATCTTGTGAAAAGCATTATTTTTAGCACTGAGTTTTGTCTTTTTTACACACGTCACATGATAAGTCGATTTTTTACGAAACAACTTTGTAAGCGTGTAGTATGAGAAGATTTACATGCGAATTTTAGGTTTTAATTTTTTTAAAATTCAAAATATGTGTAAGATGCATTTCAAAATAAAGGAAGCATATGCTCCCATGTTCCAAAACACCACTCCTATACATGTGGGTGCTCTAAAAAAAGAATCGACTTGGACAGCTAGAACAGGCAAAGCTCTCACTAAATAATTTGATTACAGGTCTCTTAAACCAAAACAGAAGACACTAATAGAAGATTCCTCAAGGGCCCGGATGCATAGACTCCCATCCTGTTAAAATTCCCACATGTTCCTCCGGCTTGGCCTTTTCCCTCCCGCTTCCGATTACTCCCCTTCCACCTCCACCGCTCCTCATGTCGGCGGCGTAGGCGCACACGACGGAGCCGGCGGCGGAGACGCACTGCCACTGGTGGGTTCGGAGGCGCCACTGAGATGGCGGCGCCCGCTTCCTCGGCCGGGTTCGGGGGCATGTCGTCGGACAACGCCAAGGGCCTGGCCCTCGCGGTGTCGTCCAGCGCCTTCATCGGCGCCAGCTTCATCGTCAAGAAGATGGGACTCAGGAGGGCCGCTGACTCCGGCGTCCGCGCGGGTGAGTTGCCAGTGTCGGTGGCCGAGGCCCCGCGCGCGGCTGTGCCTTGCTTTGCTCCCACTGGCGTTTGGATCTCGCCGTTGGCGGGTGGGTGGGTTGGTTGGTCGGCGAGGGGGGTCGACTAGCGTCGTTGATTTGGAGCGGTGGGTAGCGGAATCGGGCGGGGTTTGCTTTTGGTTTTGCTGTTCTCTGTTTGGTTGGTGGGAGGGATCTGCTTGTGGTAAAAAAATAGTAGCGCGGTATGTTCTTTCTTCTTCTTCTCCGGTAGATTGGCAGTCCAGACTCCAGACCAGCTGAATCAAATGAACTCATCGGAACTACTGTGCTTGCTTGCTATTGCAACTTCCTGGAAACTTTTCTTGCTCTGGTTGGTCAGAACACAAGAGTCGAGTTGACGCTGGAAAAAAAGGGTTAAATTTCGGACAGGGAGACGCGTTTTTCGCGGTAGATTTGACGCCGTGGGAAGTCCAGCTGAGTCCAGCACGAAGACGCGCTTCATTCTGTCGCAATTGGATGCCCTGATTCTCTCCTCTTTCCGCGCTGTGAAAAGGGTCGCAATGATTTGGTTTAGTTGTGGAAAGCTTCTGCTGCGGGAAATTAGTTGAAAATGCTGTCCAAATCTTTGTTTTTTTTAGTTGACCCGAATGATATTTGTTTTGCTTTCCTTTTCGCGGCGACATTTGTTTCATGTTGCCAGCTCCTCTTGTTGGAATTGAGCTCAGTGAGTCTGCGATAGTGGTTTCTTGGTCTGGTATGTTTGGCCATTCGCAATTGTCTTACATATTTTCTTGCTGTCTTCCACAAACCTGCAAATCAAAGCTATCTGGTGGAATAACTGTGATGGTTACTTGTAGATGTATATTTGTATTTTGGAACGGTTTGATTTCCTTGGATTTCAAAGATGTTCGGCTGTTTTGGACCGAGTCAAGTCAAATTTTGGCGTTGTTACTTGCCTATGGCTTCCCTAATCATGGATAGATCTTAGTTAGTTCAGATCATTTGGTTCGATTGAAGTAGTTTACTGGCAGATTCTTTTCAGGACACCATGACTGAAACTTTTCGAGAATGAATAGGAACCAGTAAATCTCGGAGCAGCCTGTGTTTGTATATCTCTTGTTTTTTTTTTTATCAGTGTGGCTGTTTAGTCTGTCCGGTGCTCAGGTTGAACTTAAATCAAAATGATCAGTTTCCCATCTTACTATTAGGTACATGATTGGATTTGTTTGTTCCTTACAACAAAGTCTTCTTGTTATTTCAGTTTAGTTACCTTGAAGCATGAGAACCTATGTCATTCATATATAATTATACTTTCTACAAATTTTAGTGCAGAATCTAATTAAGATTATTTTAATTTACATGAAACAGGTTATGGAGGGTATTCTTACTTAGTGGAGCCACTTTGGTGGATAGGCATGATTTCTAGTGAGTCTCTGTCCATTCTTTTTATACTTTATGTCCCTTTACTTTTTAATATGTTTCTTTCTTTGCTTTATCACATATATATGAGCCTGCATTTTCCCACTATCATGGTTCTTGTTAGACGCCCTGCTGACCATGATGATATTCTTGATGGCTCTCACCTTGTGACCTCACGTATGTTGTGATGTTTGTTTTCTTCAGAGAAGCTACATACACTAAGATGATTTTGTTAAGTGCCTGAGATTGATATTGTAATAGGAGAAACTTACAATTTGTAACTGAGCAGAAGTGAGTATAGTGTAATTTTTTTTTTTTGACAAGGTTTGACTAGATGTCATGAAAAGTGGCTCCAGAGAGCAAATCAATTCATGTCATCTGAATGTGATACTTCAGTATTCATATCATCTAATGCTGTCTGCTGTTCTTAGGGAATATAGATTAAGTTCTTTCTTCAAGATTTTTTGTCAACTAAATATGTGTTGAATTTTATTGAGTGGAAGCTGAAAAGAGTTCGACTTCAGAGTATTATAAGTTTGCCTACCGCTCTTTTGATACTAGCAAAGTTGCTATCTCATTTTTTCATTTAAATATGTTACTAATACTCTGTGAGAAAAGAAACTTGACTAATGTTCGCTTACATGTTCTCTTTTGGGCAGTGATTGTTGGTGAAATCGCTAATTTTGCTGCTTATGCATTTGCTCCCGCTATTCTTGTCACTCCTCTTGGAGCACTTAGTATAATCATCAGGTACAGTCATGATAATTCGTAGAAAACTCTTAAAAATGTGTTTGAGCTTGTTGGTTATTAAACTGAAATCACAGTCCATTCTAAATGTCTGCAGTGCTGCACTTGCTCATTCCATTCTACAGGAGAAACTGCACACCTTTGGTATACTTGGGTGTGCTCTTTGTGTAGTTGGATCGATCACAATTGCCCTCCATGCTCCACAAGAGCGTGATATTGATTCTGTGAAGGAAGTTTGGGATCTTGCAACTGAGCCAGGTATTTACTAATTGTCATCATTAACTTTATTTATTTTTCATGAGCTCATTATTGTTTTCCTTGTTCCCAGCTTTTCTTTCATATGCGGCTATTGTAGTTGTGGCAGCCTTGGTGCTTATATATTTTGTTGTCCCTCAACATGGACAAACAAACATCATGGTGTACATTGGAGTCTGCTCTCTTCTAGGATCTCTCACCGTATGGCTTCTTCTGAACCGACAACTCTTGGCTCTAGAATACATCTTGATGTTTCTCTGGATTTTTTCCCACTGAATCCCATTCTCCATCTGATAGTAAGAATTTAACAGGTTATGAGTGTAAAGGCTCTCGGAATTGCACTGAAGCTGACATTCTCTGGAGTGAACCAATTATACTATCCTCAGACATGGGCTTTTGCTCTAATTGTTGCCACCTGCGTAAGCACACAGATAAACTACCTAAACAAGGTACAAGTTTCAGTTTCTGTACTATTACTTATGACATAGAGTTGAGCATTAGTGAATCAACCTGGATAGGAAATTTCGAAGGAACAAAAGTACATCACCCAAGACTATTGATGCATGTCTCTGGCCTTTCTCAAAAAACATATCACATGCACATCAGTTTCTGTACTATTACTTATGACATAGAGTTGAGTATTAGTGAATCAACCTGGATAGGAAATTTCGAAGGAACAAAAGTACATCACCCAAGACTATTGATGCATATCTCTGGCCTTTCTCAAAAAACATATCACATGCACATTTGGTGCCAAGGGATACCACATTAATATCACCACATCATCAGTGCTGTGGGTCACCACCTTACGTTTTCCTTGGCATATGGAAGGCTTTCTTGTTAGGATATATGCTTAATTTAATCGATATGTTTTCTTGTAGTATTTTGCTTCGGTTGTATCTATTTCTCATTTTGTTGATCTACATTACAATATTATGGAGTATATACTAATTTTTTTTTCCGAAATGGGGGCATACCCCAGCCTCTACATCAAAGTGATGCATATGGCCTCAAAGTATATATATACTAAATGTAGTAGCATTCGGTCCTTGCAAAGTAAAGGCAGTTACCTATTGACTGCGACCCCTAAATATGGAATAAGTTTTAGTATATGAGACGAAACTGGACTTTTAGTTAGTAATAATAATTATAATATTATTTTTCCTTATAATTAGAATATTATTTGTCCTTATAATCATGCTGTTTTTTTATATTACTATATGTTTTCAGTTTGCACACGCAGATCGGGGTTCTTTCTGTTGAATTTGCTACGACAAGGTTATGTGTGTTAATTTGTTTTCATCTATAAATTGCAGGCATTGGACACGTTTAATACAGCAGTTGTTTCACCAATATATTATGTGATGTTTACTTCCCTAACAATTATAGCGAGTGTGATAATGTTCAAGGTATCCTTTCGCATTGTGTTCATGGCAAACATGCATCCTCACTATCAACTGAACTTCTTTACGCAAAATGTTATTAATCTTGCTGCCGGATTGCACTGTGATTCTATTTTTGCTTATATATTGTCTGGAATAGCTCTCACCATGACAAGGACATGTGGGCATATAGTTCCATTATACTTTTGGTTTAGGATTATAGCTTTCCTGAATGCAAGCCACATGATTTTTTTTTGTAATTTGGACCACTGTAGTATTCAGTTGTGCCTAATATTTATTACAATTTAGCATGATGACTTGATTTTTATCTTGATCAATGTACCTTTTTTTTCATTGATGATGTTACTTTTTTTTAACATACCTACATAATGTCAGATTTATCTCCTCAGTTTTTTAGCTATTTGACATGCAGGATTGGGATCGGCAGAATCCAACACAAATTGTCACAGAGATGTGTGGTTTTGTGACCATCCTTTCAGGGACATTTCTCCTTCACAAGACGAAGGACATGAATGACAGTATGTCATGAATTTAGCCATTTTACGTATCTTTATGAGAAACACAATCCCATTATATCTACAGTAATGAAATTTTGTTCTAAATAGGTACTGGGCCAACTTTGTCCACACGGCGCCCAAAGCATGCTAGCCAGAATGCGTTTGCCATCGAGATTCTTCCACTAAAATATCAAGATGTTGCGGATGATGAGACCTTACCATTATCACTTCCCAAGGCTGACAATCGCTACCTAATGGAAGATCTTCCTCTTAGATACAAAGACTTGAATATGGCCTGATGAATGTTCCTTTGCCCACATGTGCTAGGAACCTCATGGCAGAATTTGCTGCCCACAATTTCAGACAGGATTGGTTGACGAGGAACCGGACTTGGAGGTTTTACCTAATCTTTGGCGTTGGATAGAATGAGGTTATGGAAGTTATAGATATTATCCTTGCCCCTCCTTGGATGATGGTTTCATCTATTATAAGGGCAAACGAGGGATGATGTCAACTGCCAGGGCAATTAAATGATACTTATGAAATACCAGTTCTGGAAAACCGGATGAAGTGTACTTACATACAGGTGGCATCATTTAGTATACCATTTTTTTTTCACTTTTAGACAGTCATGCAGCTACACTGCAATTTGAGCTTATCTGATTTTTTAGGAACATGCTACATAGGAAAATCAAAGCTTCATTTTTATTATTTTACCTGTATCTATCTCATAAATTGCTGTCTAGTTAGGGGCCAATTGTTTTCTGTGTAAGTATCGATTCATACTTTTTAGTAGTCAATTGATGAACCTAAGTCTCATGCTTTATCGTAAATATTTGTTGAGAATGAGTCATTATGCCAATTCCTTCTCATGCATTAAAAAATGCAATACAGTGGGCAGATAATTAATAAAGCAGCTAGCTTTGCATGAGTTTCGTAATTTTGGTTTAGTTCATCTGTTTGCCATACTTTGCAAGTTTACAGGAAGTTGTGCATTATGATCCAAGATGATTACCAAAATAAATAGAAATGGCTGGTGCAAGAACATATAGTTCCATCCCAAACATCTGTTGACTATTTTTGCCATGTAAAGAAGGTAAGGAATATATTCTTCTGTGAACTGGTTTAACAAGTTTTGTTTTTTCTCTTTGCAACATCACATTTTTTTTGTTATCTTTCCAAGATCACTTCTTGTTAGGTTGTGTACATGTTCACAAACTTTATTCTGTCAAGGTCAGACCATTAACAATGCCTTCTCTAAAATTTAGCAAATACAACTAAAAGAAGCGCTGTATTGCCAACAATATTTTGTATCATGAAACTTATAATAAACCGAAGTCAGTTCCATCTAGCGTTCTATGTATGTCATTATCTCTTAGTTTCCATATTTTTTTAGATTAGATTTAATTTCCCGATGAACTGGGGGTATACCATACTGCTCATGTAGAAGAAAAAACCAAACATAAAATTTGTCACAGCATGATTAGTGGGAGCTGGACTCCATATTATCTATAGGAATACTACCTAAACTAGGATGCTGATTGCAGTTGCAATTCCCTTATGAATAGGAATCCTACTTACTCGTACTTTTCTCTAATCTTGAGGAATGAGGATTACCCAATGTGGCTCCATCTTGTATTGTTGTTATCTATAGGAATACTACCTAAACTAGGCTGTGGCTATGCAGAGCGCCAGGGGCAACACTTATGTCTGCCCCATCATAATAAAATTAGCAAGGCAGTTTGCAAAGAATAGAAAATTGAAAGAATATATATACCTGATTAAATCTGTCAGATGACCTTTGCCTTTACATACTATAACATAGAAAAGGTTCAACAACGAACTACATAATTAAATAACACATTATGTAAGGATTCTTTCAGAAAACATAATGAATCTGAAACTTGATAGCCATGAATGAAACACATTATCTTTTTTCTTTTCTTTTGAAACAATTCTTTCAGAAAACATAATGAATTAACAACGAATGGTACTTGATAGCAATTTTCATTAAAACATTATCTCAGAAGTTTGTACTGTAAGAGGGTTACCATTGCAGAAAGCATGTGTTCATGGCTTTCAAGTTTATCATGTAAATTGGTTCTCTCAGGATGCTTGCTGTAATGTTTGCTGGAAGAGTGTTGGTTGTTTTCAGAGTAGTTCATTTGCCATCTTTATGTGCTCAAGTAAGTAGACTATGGATGAATTAATAAATCTATTAATTCATTTTTTGGTTGCATTGCAAATAGCCATTTGAAGCACCATTAGTGTCCCACCATCTGATTGTCATCTATCAATAAAAAGGTTGTATGCATCTTTTCAATGGAAAGGCTGGGGGTACGCCCTCCATTTCAAAAAAAAATCTGATTGTCATCTGAGACCAGATAAATATAGCTGTTGGCATTACCAGTTCATCCTGGATGCTGGTTAGATTGTTCTGGCTCCGGTTGAACGATGTACGTAACATTTCTGTGTCCAAACAAATCGATAGGCTGTCTGTGAAAAGCTGAACTTGCTTTATCAAGCTGCCCTCAGCCAAAGCGGTGGCAAATAATTACCTCGAGGAAGAGCATTGCCTTACAAGTGGTTGGTGTGCCCGGAACGCTAGCACGGCCCTGCGGCTCTCACGTGCCCTGTAATTGCCTCACCTGAATTTAACTCTATCCAGGTCGATCTCTGTGTGAATGGTGACGGTAGCTCATCTATGTAGGCGAGTTCGCTACACCAAACGCTGAATGGCATATTGCCAATTGCCGATGATCGGAAGGTTCTGAGGTTAACTTACGTTGCAGGTTGTAGATATTCTGCTATGCAACCTTATTAGTTGTAGAAACTAGCATTACGAGACGAACATTTGGTTTTGCAGTAGCGTTTTGGATTCAACTCGAACCATTGTAAACTAATGTGGATCCACGCCTAGTCAAAGCTAAGTACATTACAATCTTTTGGCACTTGAATAGCTAGTGCTGAGCCAAAACACCACTCCCCTAGTGCTGAGCAGGCTTGGCGGCCGGGCCGTTGGATGGTCAAAAAGAAATGTTGGTTCTGAAGACAAAAGTGCCCATTTCGTTTGAAGATCACACCGCCTCGTCTGCACCACCAGCCCACATGCTCATCCTTATCACTGCTTGTTTCTGTTTATTTAGTTGAATTCAGGAAAAAAAATTCGAGTCATGCGAATCTTCGTGGAGGGAGAAGGATTGTTTGTAACTACCTAGGTCCGCAGGCATTCTATATTTTCCTGTAGGAAAGGATACCGCGGGCACATCTGTTGCTACCTTTGTGTGACAGCCAAACTTCCTCATCATCGGCGAAGCAAGTGGTCGACAAACCGTTTCTTTTGGGACTCAGGAAATGTTAATTTCAAGGCCAGCTAGAAGCGAGGTCACAGAAAATAGTTAGAACACCAATACTTCCTGAGTGTTTAGTGACGAACCCAGTGATCAAGAAAAACGTGTCATTATGTTGCTCTCCTTTTGGGTGTGGATAGGGGGCAACTAACAAAATGGAGTATTCCTCGCGCACTTGTCTTTTGATCACATGGGACATGTATTTACGGTTCTCTAAGGGGAAATTGAACTTTCTCCGTGTAAAGAAACCTACGCAATGCATATGACAGAAATCCCGTCAGTGTTAAGTTATAAGATATTTTAGGTATTTTAATATGGACTACACATAGACTAAAGTAAGTGACCAAACCGTTTTTGCTCCCGAGCTCAGATGAGCTCGTTTTCTGGGCCACGCAAATCTATCGGGACATGTGCCACTTTTTTAGTTCTACAGGATATACGAAGCAAGTTACAAAGAAAAATACACCTTTGAGTGATCCCACCAGTACAGGTATAACACGAACTCCCCCTCGCCTTCTTCTCTAATTTTCTGCTCTGACCGGCAGGGCAGCTAACTCGCTGGAAAACACGGCTCTATCTGCCACCGGCGTTGCTATACACAGTGATGCCCGGAGAATTTGGATCTTGTTGTTTATTCCTAGTCTCCGGCCTTGTTCAAAACAAAAGTCTCCGGCGGACGGACGGCTTGCCGGCATCGATCCGGTGTCTCCATTGAATTTGTTGGTTGATGGTGCGCTCCGGCGGTAACGTGGTGCTCGGAATTGTTGACCCGGTTAGAGACGTCGGCGGCGAGGTTGTGTGTGAACAGAATCCCTAATCCATGGCTGAAGCACAAGAAAGCTCGGCTACAGGCTACAGATTTGTCGTCGTGTCCTTCATTTCAGGCAAACTGGTCTCCGTCAACTTCGACTAGTGTGGGCTGTATTTTCCTACTATAGCCACACGCGCGACTGTGCACGTGATCACAGTAGCAGCCGGTATTGATTACGGCTGGCTCAGTCACCGTTAAAAAACAGAGCTACGAAGTGAATACGGAGCTGAATACTCTGACAGATTTGAAGTGTGCTAAACGTGATTGGTCTAGAGTTCGGGAGCATCTAAGCTCGAGATCAGAAACGAATTTCCGGTGACCAAACACACTAAAAAGTACCTAGATATTAAAAAGCCAGATTATCTTATAATTTAGAAGGAGCGATACAATAAGAGGTATGATTCACTGCACTTCTTAGTGCGCATTGCAAAGAAACCGAGCATTTACCCAATGCACAAGACATAAATTCCCTCGGCTTTATATTATATGAGATGTTATAGATATTTCAATACAGACTATAGACGGGAGAGTGAATTTTTGTAGCTCACATGTAGCTCCTTTTTTTGCAAAATTTGAAAATGGAATTTTAAAGTTTCAAAAAAATCTAACAAAAAAAATCTAGATGTAGACAATGATGGGTTCTACCAATGTGTGAAATTTGAACTCGAAATACCTCATATTCTGGACTGCAAAAAAATGACAAAATCGGGCAGATTTTGAGATTTTGAAATCTGCCACTGTTCACTAATATTGATATGAGAATTTGTTACTTTTGCACAGCTCCGAATATAATGTATTTGAGGTCGAAATTTTCCATGTTTGTAGATCACAGTATTAGCTACATATTCATTTAATTTCAGATTTTTTTTGAATCTTTAAAATGTTGTTTTCAATTTTTTCAAAAAACGACGTGTAGCTCGAGCTACACTTGTGGTTTCCGCTATATACGGACTAAACAAAGCTCGAAAATAAATGTATGGTTGAGGTTAGACTAGGATTAGATCTTCTTTAGTTCAAATCTTCTCCCCTCATTGTACCTCTATATACAACCACAAAAAACTAGGGTTCTATATTTTCTACAAGCATGTGACCACTGTTCGATTTTAAACACGTTCGAGCATCTCCTCCAACGATGGAATTGTGCTCCACTACCCTTGCAGAAATTCCTGGAAGCATGGTACTACATTGGGGTTCTTGTTCAGCCGGCCGGCCGTTGGATGGTCAAAAAGAAATGTTGGTTCTGAAGACAAAAGGGCCCATTTGGTGTGAAGATCACACCGCTTCGCATGCACCACCAGCCCACATGCTCATCCTTATCATTGATTGTTTGTGTTTATTTAGTTCTATTCAGGAAAAGAAATACTAGTCATGTGAATCTTCGTGGAGGGAGAAGGATTGTTTGGATTGTTTGTAACTACCTAGGTCCGCGGGCATTCTATATTGTCCTGTAGGAAAGGATGCCGCGGGCACATCTGTTCCTACCTTTGTTTTTTTCGAAATGAAGCATCCCAACCTCTGCATCAATTAATGCATATAGCTTTATTTTATTAATAACTCAGCGGTACATTATATTATCTCAGAGCATTATTACTAAATCATGGATCACATAAGGTCTCAAAAAAATGAGCCATCTAAAAAAACCAGCAAGATGGAGCACCTCTGCATCAACATGTCAGCCGTCTATCAGCACACCAACTGCATTGGCTGTAGAAATCCCGTGCTGCCGTTGCCAGTCGGTTGCACCCAATATCTATAGCTTGTCGCTCTTCCGCCGGCTATAGATAGGACTACATATGGATCCAATGAGTAGCCATAGGGATAACCTGCAAAAATGATGGGAAACTTTTCCTGTTAAACACAAAGTCATTCCTAACCTTCCATATCGCCCAAAGAACAGCGCACACACCAACTCTAATGTATCCTTTATTTTTTTTAGCCACCCCTTTTAACCAATTCTCAAACCTATTTGTAATATTTAAAGGTTGAAGCAATCCAAACTCCTCATCATCGTTGAAGCAAGTGGTCGACAACCCGTTTCTTTTGGGACTTAGGAAATGTTAATTTCAAGGACAAGTTAGAAGTGAGGTCACAAAGAAATAGTTGGAATCCTAAGACTTCCTGAGTGTTTAGTGATGAACCCAGTGATCAAGAAAAACGTGTCATTATGTTGCTCTCCTTTTGTGTGTGTGGATAGGGGCAACTAACAAAATGGAGTATTCTTCGCGTACTTGTCTTTTGATCACATGGGATGTGTATTTACGGTTCTCTAAGGGAAGTTGAGCTTTCACAGTAAAGAAACCTGCGCAATGCATATGACAGAAATACCCACTGTGTTAAGTTATAAGATATTTTAGATATTTTTAATACGGACTATGCGGTGATCTAGCATACCACTGTATGTTGTAGTATACAAATCATTGATATGATCTTCATGAAGTGTAACATCCCTGTTTTTACAAAACCTAGATTACGGTTTGATTGTGCATCATTTCATTTGCATCAGAATTTTCCTAAGAAAATTGCATTAAGAAATAATTTGAAAACCCTAAGGTTTGTTTAAACCTCTCTCTAATCTCAAATGCTTTGAAAATTTGTATCAAACCAAAATACATGGAACTTCTATAGATGTTATGAAGCCCATGGATATTTTTAAGTTTCAAAAACATTTGCATTTTCAAACAGATTCCAAAACACCAAAAGGAATTTGAAAATAGATTTGGAAAAATAGAGAAACCTCCCTCTTCTCTATTGGGCCGCAGCCCAACTCTTGCCTCTCTTCTTTTCTCTCTGCCCAACCCACCAGCAGCCCAGTTTGGCCCAACTCCACCCCAGGGGGTTATCTGCAAAATCGCCAAGACCATCCCCTACCTTCGTTCCTGGAAGCAGGTGCGTGTCGCCCGCACCGTCGTCGCCGGCGCCAAGATCCTCGCCGCCGGTTCCCGTTGCCTACAAGTACCCTGAGTCGCCTCGGACGAACCCTAGCCGCCCAGTTCCCCTCTCGTTCTCTCTCTCTCTGTGTGTAACCGCGCCACGAAACCCTAACCCTGGCCGCTCGGCCTCCGGCTATCGCCGTCGTTTGAAGCCCCGACGAGCTCCGTCGTCCACGCCATCGTCGTCAACGTGTCTCCCCCGTTCTCCCCGTCAAGCGAATCGACCCGGGGCAGCCGCAATCGCCGCCACCGAGCCATTCTTCCTCGACCCCGGCCGCCGTTGAATCGACGCCGTTGGAGCTTCCACGGCCTCAGCAACCCTCCCACGAGCTTGCTGGTGAGCCACCGGTCCTCCAGGGCCTCTTGCCTTTCTCCCTCTGCCCCTGTAATGCCGCCGCGCCACACACCTGCGAGCTCCGCCGCAGCAGCTCGCCGCCGGCGTGGTTCCGGCCACCCCCAGCCAGCGCCGCCAACACCTTTGAGTCCGCCGTCCTCGCACGGTTCTAGCGCGCCCTTCCGCGCGTCCAGGGGCGCGCCACAGCGCCGCCGCGCTATGGTCACCTGCGCCGGCCGCCGGAATTGACCACCGGCGGTTGACCGCCGTGGGACCCGCCCCCTTTTTCTTTATTTTTATAAATGTTTTAGAAATTGTTAAATCCATGACAGGTGGGGCCCCTTGGCAGGTTTTTAATCTTTTCATAAATATTTACATAATGAATAAAACCCTGACATGTGGGTCCAGGTCTGTCAGATTTTTAATAATTTTCCAGAATTTCCAGAAATGATTTAAAATGAATAAAACTTGTAAAATTCATAACTTATTCATTTTAAATCAGAAAATATGTATAATATATGAATAATTTCAGAAAAATGAGATCTACAACTTGGTTACAAAATCATGCATTGTTAAACAACTTTGAACCTAGTTGTTTTAGAAGAACTGAATCAACCCCTCTGAGGCTCAGGAACTAGTAACCCTAGTCCCGTCGAACCTCAATTAATTTGATGATGTCTTAAGGTTAGTTTCAGTACCTAATTAACATGGCATATCATCATTCTTGTATTCGCATTGCATAAATGCCATGTGTTGATTGTTGTTCTACCTTTCCGGTGTTTGCTTCTTCGCGATCGATAGAGCAAGTGCCTGAGACGATGAAGATCGACAACGACGAAGGTCAATACTTGTCCATCGACGAACAAGTCAAGCATGGGATCTCCAAAGATCCACATTGGTTTGTCAGGGACAAAGGCAAGCCCTAGCCTAGTTCATATTATGGTTTCGAAATGCTTTTACTTCTGGTTCCTACATATTGCATACGATTCCAATATGTTTTATCGGCATGTATAGTTATCCTATGTGTATTGCATTTACCATCCTTGTAGCCTAAATACTCTGATACACTGCTCCCATCAAAACTAGGTTTGAGCTTGTGTGCACCGCTAGAGCCATTATCTCGGATATGCTTAGCCATGCTTGGATGACGAATTCTGATCCATCCGGTTGATGAATCAGAACTGCGATTGAACCTAGTATGGCAGGATGATGTGGTAAGATCAATGATGATAATTAAACATGCTTAAAGGCTTGGATGTGCCGCCACCTGGGGATGTGGTGATTTTATTCGTTCTCGCTGATACTAGGACCTGAGTTCTCGCCTTCGGAACCAAGACCGAGCGTACAGCCACATGGGGCCCATGGGAACCCCATGGCCCGAACTTGCCTAGCTTACCCATGAGTCAATTAGTTTGCGAGTTCCATTTGGCATTCTGCATGGCGAAGGCGTGGAAAAGGTTTTCAAAGGTGCATCATACAGGGACGTGGCTAGGGTGAAGGATGCTGGAGGCATTGAATTGGACCCCCTGCACACAATGACCGGGACCGCCTCGGAGAATGGCTACCTACGATGACGGAGTTCCCCAGTTAGATTGACTCATGGAATAGGCGAAGTAAGGGAAAGGTTTTGGTCGACCACCCTCTGCCGGCACGCCAAGGAAGCGTGTACATGACGGCACTAAGAGTCGGTCGGCGCGTGTGGGTAAAGTTGTACAACCCTGCAGGGTAAATCTTTTCGAAAAGCCGTGTCCACGGTTATGGACGACTTGGGGAAGGACGTGTTGATCATAGAGAACTTTAACCTAATCGTAAAACTTGGAATCAATGTGTGATAAGGATCCCTTCTTTGGGTATCGAGGGGGTGATCCTAGTTGATAGGTTCAGCATATGATGAAGATCTCGGTGGATTCAATATGATGATCAGTAGAGCTAGTGATATCGCTCTCTTATCCCTTTTTAAAATGATCTGAATAGTCGAGCTTCAGCTCCCTCTTGTTTATAAAGGAAAACTGGCTTTCCGCAAAATAAGCTCCACATAAAGCCTCGCATACCAGCTTTGCTAACAGGTTGTACTAAGTCTTGCTGAGTCCCTGTACTCAGCTTTGCATGCTTTGTTTCAGACGAAGTCGCTCCAACAAATGGTGGTTTCTAGGTCGACATCGACGAGTAGCTTGGGATTCCCAGGTGACATCCTGGAATCTATGGGCTGGGACGTCGCCGTTATGCTCCTGGCCTCTTAGGCCTTTTGCTATCTTGCTATTTAGAATAGCATAACTTCGCTTACGTTGATTGATGAAATGTCAGGTCAGTGATCTCTGCTTGTATTACTTTGGTTTTTCGCTCAGTTATGAGCTTGTATTACTTTTTGAGTCATAGAGTCATTGTTGTGTTACCGATTCTCACCCTGTAGGCCCTAGAGATCTAGGTTAGGCTTATGCCAGATGGAGATCTAGGTTTGTCTAGCCTAAGACCTCCGGGGGACCCCACAGGTTTTGGTATCAGAGCAGGACTGCCTGTAGAAAAACCTTTCTATTGGTCGATGTTGAGTCTAGTGTTTGTGAAAACTATTTGAAAGCTAAAAATATTTACGAAAATCTGATTAGGATTCTTTTTACTCCTTATCTGGTATCACTCTAATTCAGTGTCACACCTTACCTTGTGTTGATTTGGAAAAGTTTTACCATCTCTTCTGGTCTTTCAAAACTTAGGTGCTTGAATGGCAGGTCGTTTCTTGACCAGTTGACCTAGGGTTGAGTTTTCTAAAGTCTTGTGTGTTCTTTGTTCTCTCTTTGTTTCGTTTCAACAGAGAGATTTTCCTTCCATCATGATCTCTCTACTTTGTGGGTTCCACATAATTCTGTTCTAGGCTTCGAGGTTTTCTTTCACCTCGGATGTCTCCTTTTTATTTGCTTGGGTACTTCTGAAGCTAGGTATGGCTTTCTGAAAGTTACCTCGTGCTTACTACCTCGTAGTGTCCTTTGTGTCATGATACGTCTCCGACGTATCGATAATTTCTTATGTTCCATGCCACATTATTGATGATATCTACATGTTATATGCACATTTTATGTCATATTTATGCGTTTTCCGGAACTAACCTATTGACGAGATGCCGAGAGGCCAGTTGCTGTTTTCTGCTGTTTTTGGTTTCAGAAATCCTAGTAACGAAATATTCTCGGAATTGGACGAAATCAACGCCCAGGTTCCTATTTTCACCGGAAGCATCCAGAACACCCGAGAACCGCCAGAGGGAAGCCCTGGGGGCCCCACACTACACCCTGGCGCGGCCAGAGGGGGGGCCGCGCCGCCCTATGGTGTGGTGGCCCTGTGCCCCTCCGAGGCTGCCCTTCCGCCTATTTAAAGCCTCCGTCGCGAAAACCCTGATACGATCGACGAAACCCACAGAAACCTTCCAGAGCCGCCGCCATCGCGAAGCCAAGATCTGGGGGACAGGAGTCTCTGTTCCGGCACGCCGCCGGGACGGGGAAGTGCCCCCGGGAGGCTTCTCCATCGACACCGCTGCCATCTCCACCGCCATCTTCATCACCGCTGCTGCTCCCATGAGGAGGGAGTAGTTCTCCATCGAGGCTCGGGGCTGTACCGGTAGCTATGTGGTTAATCTCTCTCCTATGTACTTCAATACAATGATCTCATGAGCTGCTTTACATGATTGAGATTCATATGAGCTTTGTATCGCTACTAGTTGTGTGCTACTCATGTGATGTTATTAAAGTAGTCTATTCCTCCTGCATGGTGTAAAGGTGACTAGTGTGTGCACCATGTGGTTCTTGTCGTAGGCTATGATCATGATCTCTTGTAGATTGTGGAGTTAATTATCATTATGATAGTATTGATGTGATCTATTCCTCCTTCATAGTGTAATGTGGACAGTGTGTGCACTATGTTAGTTCTTGGTTTATTTTGCAATGATCTATTATGCTCTAAGGTTATTTAAATATGAACATTGAATTGTGGAGCTTGTTAACTCCGGCATTGAGGGTTCGTGTAATCCTACGCAATGTGTTCATCATCCAACAAAAGAGTGTATGTAGCACATATGAGAAAGAGTTATTTATTATGCGATCAATGTTGAGAGTGTCCACTAGTGAAAGTGTAATCCCTAGGCCTTGTTCCTAAATATCGCTATATTTGCTTGTTTCTTGTTTTCTTTGCGTTACTACTGCTGCAATACTACCACCATCAACTACACGCCGACAAGTTATTTTTACGCACCGTTGCTCTTGCTCATATATATTCATACCACCTGTATTTCACTATCTCTTCGCGAACTAGTGCACCTATTAGGTGTGTTGGGGACACAAGAGACTTCTTGCTTTGTGGTTGCAGGGGTTGCATGAGAGGGATATCTTTGACCTCTTCCTCCCCGAGTTCGATAAACCTTGGGTGATCCACTTAAGGGAAAACTTGCTGCTGTTCTACAAACCTCTGCTCTTGGAGGCCCAACACTGTCTACGAGAAAAGGAGGGCGTAGACATCAAGCTATTTTCTGGCGCCGTTGCCGGGGAGGAAAGGTAAAAGGTACTCACACTCCGGATCTCGGCTACTAAGCTATTTTCCGGCGCCGTTGTAAGTACTCGAAGCTATTTCCTTTAGATCCTGCAATTGCATCTTTTTGTTTCTTGTTTACACTAGTTTGGCATAATGGACAAGAATGAGCTTCTTATTCTATTTCCTGATTTAAAACATGGATTGTTTGATGCGAAAATTAAAAAACCTATGGAATCTTATTTGCATGCTGGTAGTAATATTAGTATGAACGCTTTGAACACCATTGTTGATAATGATATAGAAAGTTCTAAGCTTGGGGAAGCTGGTTTTCATGATCTTTTTAGTCCCCCAAGCATTGAGGAGAAAATTTTCTTTGATGATACTTTGCCTCCCATATATGATGATTATAATGATAGTGGTCTTTTGGTGCCACCTACTATGGAGAGTAAATTTTGTTGTGATTATACTACGCCTCCAACACTTGATGAGAATAATAATGATAGCTACTTTGTTGAATTTGCTCCCACTACATCTAATAAAATTGATTATGCTTATGTGGAGAGTAATAATTTTATGCATGAGACCCATGATAAGAATGCTTTATGTGATAGTTATATTATTGAGTTTGCTCATGTTGCTACTGAAAGTTATTATGAGAGAGGAAAATATGGTTGTAGAAATTTTCATGTTACTAAAACACCTCTCTATGTGCTGAAATTTTTGAAGCTATACTTGTTTTATCTTCCTATGCTTGTTACTTTGCTCTTCATGAACTTGTTTATTTACAAGATTCCTTTTCATAGGAAGCATGTTAGGCTTAAATTTGTTTTGAATTTGCTTCTTGATGCTCTCTTTTGCTTCAACTACTATTTCTTGCGAGTGCATCATTAAAACTGCTGAGCCCATCTTAATGGCTATAAAGAAAGAACTTCTTGGGAGATAACCCATGTGTTATTTTGCTACAGTACTTTGTTTTATATTTGTGTCTTGGAAGTTATTTACTACTGTAGCAACCTCTCCTTATCTTAGTTTAGTGTTTTGTTGTGCCAAGTAAAGTCGTTGATAGTAAGGTTCATACTAGATTTGGATTACTGCGCAGAAACAGATTTCTTTGCTGTCACGAATCTGGGAAAAATTCTCTGTAGGTAACTCAGAAAATTATGCCAATTTACGTGAGTGATCCTCAGATATGTACGCAACTTTCATTCAATTTGAGCATTTTCATTTGAGCAAGTCTGGTGTCCTTTTAAAATTCGTCTTTACGGACTGTTCTGTTTTGACAGATTCTGCCTTTTATTTCGCATTGCCTCTTTTGCTATGTGGGATGGATTTCTTTGTTCCATTAACTTCCAGTAGCTTTGGGCAATGTCCAGAAGTGTTAAGAATGATTGTGTCACCTCTGAACATGTGAGTTTTTTTTATTATGCACTAACCCTCTAATGAGTTTGTTTCGAGTTTGGTGTGGAGGAAGTTTTCAAGGGTCAAGAGAGGAGGATGATATACTACGATGAAGAAGAGTGAAAAGTCTAAGCTTGGGGATGCCCCGGTGGTTCATCCCTGCATATTTCAAGAAGACTCAAGCATCTAAGCTTGGGGATGCCCAAGGCATCCCCTTTTTCATCGACAAATTATCAGGTTCCTTCTCTTGAAACTATATTTTTATTCGGTCACATCTTATGTACTTTACTTGGAGCGTCTGTTTGTTTGTTTCTATTTTTGTTTTTGTTTGAATAAATGCTTGTGTGGGAGAGAGACACGCTCCGCTGGTTCGTATGAACACATGTGTTCTTAGCTTTTAGTATTCATGGCGAAGTTTCTTCTTCATTAAATTGTTATATGGTTGGAATTGGAAAATGATACATGTAGTAATTGCTATAATGTCTTGGGTGATGTGATACTTGGCAATTGTTGTGCTCATGTTTAAGCTCTTGCATCATATACTTTGCACCTATTAGTGAAGAAATACATAGAGCTTGTTAAAATTTGGTTTGCATGAGTGGTTTCTCTAGAGTCTAGATATTTTCTAGAGAGGTGTTTGAACAACAAGGAAGACGATGTATAGTCTTATAATGCTTGTAATATGTCTTTTATGTAAGTTTTGATGTACTAGTTTATGCTTGTGTTTGCTTCAAACAACCTTTCTAGCCTAAGCCTTGTATCGAGAGGGAATACTTCTCATGCATCCAAAATACTTGAGCCAAACACTATGCCATTTGTGTCCACCATACCTACCTACTACATGGTATTTCTCCGCCATTTCAAAGTAAATTGCTTGAGTGCTACCTTTAAATTTCCATTCTTCACCTTTACAGTATATAGCTCATGGGACAAATAGCCTAAAAACTATTGTGGTATTGAATATGTACTTATGCACTTTATCTCTTATTAAGTTGCTTGTTGTGCGATAACCATGTTCCTGGGGACGCCATCAACTACCTTTTGTTGAATTTCATGTGAGTTGCTATGCATGTTCGTCTTGTCTGAAGTAAGAGCGATCTACCACCTTATGGTTGGAGCATGCATATTGTTAGAGAAGAACATTGGGCCGCTAACTAAAGCCATGATCCATGGTGGAAGTTTCAGTTTTGGACATATATCCTCAATCTCAAATGAGAAAAATAACTGTTGCTACATGCTTATGCATAAAACAGGAGTCCATTATCTGTTGTCTATGTTGTCCCGGTATGGATGTCTAAGTTGAGAATAATCAATAGCGAGAAATCCAATGCGAGCTTTCTCCTTAGACCTTTGTACAGGCGGCATAGAGGTACCCCTTTGTGACACTTGGTTAAAACATGTGCATTGCGATGATCCCGGTAGTCCAAGCTAATTAGGACAAGGTGCGGGCACTATTAGTATACTATGCATGAGGCTTGCAACTTGTAAGATATAATTTACATGATACATATGCTTTATTACTACCGTTGACAAAATTGTTTCTTGTTTTCAAAATCAAAGCTCTAGCACAAATATAGCAATCGATGCTTTCCTCTTTGAAGGACCTTTCTTTTACTTTTATTGTTGAGTCAGTTCACCTATCTCTCTCCACCTCAAGAAGCAAACACTTGTGTGAACTGTGCATTGATCCCTACATACTTGCTTATTGCACTTGTTATATTGCTTTGCATTGACAACTATCCATGAGATATGCATGTTATAAGTTGAAAGCAACCACTGAAACTTAATCTTCCATTGTGTTGCTTCAATACCTTTACTTTGATTTATTGCTTTATGAGTTAACTCTTATGCAAGACTTATTGATGCTTGTCTTGAAGTGCTATTCATGAAAAGTCTTTGCTTTATGATTCACTTGTTTACTCATGTCATATACATTGTTTTGATCGCTGCATTCATTACATATGTTTACAATATGATCAAGTTTATGATGGCATGTCACTCCAGAAATTATCTTTGTTATCGTTTTACCTGCTCGGGACGAGCAGAACTAAGCTTGGGGATGCTGATACGTCTCCGACGTATCGATAATTTCTTATGTTCCATGCCACATTATTGATGATATCTACATGTTATATGCACATTTTATGTCATATTTATGCGTTTTTCCGGAACTAACCTATTGACGAGATGCCGAAAGGCCAGTTGCTGTTTTCTGCTGTTTTTGGTTTCAGAAATCCTAGTAACGAAATATTCTCGGAATTGGACGAAATCAACGCCCAGGTTCCTATTTTCACCGGAAGCATCCAGAACACCCGAGAACCGCCAGAGGGAAGCCCTGGGGGCCCCACACTACACCCTGGCGCGGCCAGAGGGGGGGCCGCGCCGCCCTATGGTGTGGTGGCCCCAGGCCCCCTCCGAGGCTGCCCTTCCGCCTATTTAAAGCCTCCGTCGCTAAAACCCTGATACGATCGACGAAACCCACAGAAACCTTCCAGAGCCGCCGCCATCGCGAAGCCAAGATCTGGGGGACAGGAGTCTCTGTTCCGGCACGCCGCCGGGACGGGGAAGTGCCCCCGAAAGGCTTCTCCATCGACACCGCTGCCATCTCCACCGCCATCTTCATCACCGCTGCTGCTCCCATGAGGAGGGAGTAGTTCTCCATCGAGGCTCGGGGCTGTACCGGTAGCTATGTGGTTAATCTCTCTCCTATGTACTTCAATACAATGATCTCATGAGCTGCTTTACATGATTGAGATTCATATGAGCTTTGTATCGCTACTAGTTGTGTGCTACTCATGTGATGTTATTAAAGTAGTCTATTCCTCCTGCATGGTGTAAAGGTGACTAGTGTCCATGTGGTTCTTGTCGTAGGCTATGATCATGATCTCTTGTAGATTGTGGAGTTAATTATCATTATGATAGTATTGATGTGATCTATTCCTCCTTCATAGTGTAATGTGGACAGTGTGTGCACTATGTTAGTTCTTGGTTTATTTTGCAATGATCTATTATGCTCTAAGGTTATTTAAATATGAACATTGAATTGTGGAGCTTGTTAACTCCGGCATTGAGGGTTCGTGTAATCCTACGCAATGTGTTCATCATCCAACAAAAGAGTGTATGTAGCACATATGAGAAAGAGTTATTTATTATGCGATCAATGTTGAGAGTGTCCACTAGTGAAAGTGTAATCCCTAGGCCTTGTTCCTAAATACTGCTATCGCTGCTTGTTTCTTGTTTCTTTGCGTTACTACTGCTGCAATACTACCACCATCAACTACACGCCAGCAAGTTATTTTCTGGCACCGTTGCTACTGCTCATATATATTCATACCACCTGTATTTCACTATCTCTTCGCCGAACTAGTGCACCTATTAGGTGTGTTGGGGACACAAGAGACTTCTTGCTTTGTGGTTGCAGGGTTGCATGAGAGGGATATCTTTGACCTCTTCCTCCCTGAGTTCGATAAACCTTGGGTGATCCACTTAAGGGAAAACTTGCTGCTGTTCTACAAACCTCTGCTCTTGGAGGCCCAACACTGTCTACAGGAAAAGGAGGGGGCGTAGACATCATGTCACTCAGTTAGTAGCTACTCTTTTCTTCGTGTTTTAACCTTGGACTTGAACTGAAGGTCCCAGATTGTGCTGGGTTCTCTCAGCGTGAACTTAGTACATGATGCTGGCCTTTAACCCAAGATCCATTTCGTTGACCCCTGTTGTCCTTGGTCAAACCATACATCAGGATGGCTAACTTCAAATCCACCTAGCCCTCAAATCTTTGGTTGTAGTCGTGATTGAATTGCGGCAACAAATGATCTTTCCTACCATTAGGTTTTTGCAGAGGTTCTTCCCTAGAACCAAATGGATCACGACAAGAGTGCTCTTTGTGAGTCTCATATCTATGTCTGTGAATCTGCCACACCTCCCTTTTTTAGCATGAGTTTTGCAAGAGTGTTATCTTGTGCATCTACATCTCAGGATTTCTAATTCTGATCATGTTCCTCCTCTTAGTTACTTTGCGACCTTTGTCTGCTAGTTAGCAGCCATGTGGTAATTGTGCATTGGAATCTTCCAGTGCATGTTACTCTTGTGGTCCATCAAGACATTCCGCTCTAGGATGTCAGGAGAAACGAACTCCATTACCTCATCCATTTTTAGGACTTGGTCAAAGTGTCGTAATCCGCAGATTAAAAGGCTTATGTAGCTTCTAGTCTGTTCTACCTTAGAGTATCACACTCTTCTATATCTATAGGTCGTGCTAATTCTCATGGCTTTATTTATGAATTGATTCTCTTACATATCTTTACTCGCCCTTCCTCCGAGCTGTCCGTGCTAGGGAATGTTGGGGTGTTTGTACTGATGTGGCCATCCGAGATTCTTAGCAGTTCTCATTGCTTTGAAATCCAAGGATGTTTGTGTCATTCTTAGCATGATTGTTAACCAATCACTAAGCAAAGTTTTACTATCCTCCCAAGTCCATTTTTCATGTGCACCTTCTTCGGTCAAAGAGTTAGGTTCATACCAAAGCTCATAAGACCACATCAGTTGCTTTGTAAAGCAAGCTTCCCTCTCGAACTCAGTGATATATCGACGGTTCGTGATATTCTAGATGTCTTTCTAGAAGTATCGCCATGTTGCCACATGACCGTGATGTCAGGTTCGTGAGTATGTTGGTTCTCTGAATCACTCCTACTCCAATAAACCATATTGGATATCCTGGACTAGTTGGTTAAACTTAAACAACAACTTGGAGAGTTGAAAGACAAAAGTTATATCTAACTTGTTTCTTTTAAAAGGGATGTCTAGTTTTGTTCGTGTTGAAATCAGGAAGTATATCCTTGATGGATATGCTATCTTCCCAAATCTTTGATTTGAATTTGGGGCTATCGTCAAATCAAACTCAGTCCCGAAGACTATATTGATGATGTTTCTACTCATGGTGTTTTACCATGAATACATCTTCATGTCCTTTGGTCCGACCAATACTTTTGCCTCGCTCATGCGATATATGAGTTTCTCATTGGAGTGTTTTGATAAGTTTGTTGTTGAGTCCATCAATAACATTCTTATTTCCTCCATGTCTAAAGAGGTTCATACTGAACAGTTGGCACTAATGTTGGAAACTTTTAAGAACCATCTTTGTGTTATCACGAAGTATGCATGTGTTATGGATGTTAGAAGTGATGTTCTCTGGTTCACGTGCGTTTGCTGAAAGATGTCGCTATGGATCTAAGTAGAGTTCCCTTTTCTCTCCTTGGGAATCATCACAAGTCGGTCATGCTTGTGCGGAATATTCTTGAGATGGAAGGTTGTTACCTCCATTCCTTGAAACGTTCCTCTATGCACACTAAGCCACTGACTGGTTTGTTCCAGAAGAGAAGAAGCTTAATGACTTCATTATCTTCTTTGACGTCCTCACCAGGACTCAATTGTGTTACATTGCAAGTTCATATGCACGCAACTGTCTTCGACAGTCGCAACCACATGTATTACGCAATCTGGCTCAATATTTTGGGAGCTTGACTTTAAAGTCTATAACTTGAGAATCTAGCAACTTTACCTTGGTGGTAACTATTGAAAAAAAAAATTCTATTCGTACATTCTGAGTCTGAAATATCTTTACACCTAACCTAAGATGAATCTCAAGCGGCAATGATGGTTAGTGTTTCTCAAGGATTTTTGACATAGGTCTCTTTGTAAATCTGACAAGATTGATGTTGTGGTTAACACAATTAGCTGGAAGATCTAATGTCATAATCTCTTGAAACAGCAAGAATAACCACTCTCCATAAGGATCTTATGTGATTTATTCTAGAAGTTGCCCTTATGATGTCTTTCTAATCCCAAAGTCCGACCTTCCATTGATGACCTATTGAAGGCTACTCAATATCCCAATATTGGTGTCTAGAATATCAAGGAGAACATTAAAAGCAGAGTTGCTAAATGTCTCTCGGTCAATCCCTCGAAACCATTTCTCCCGTGACAACAACTCCATAAGGAGAAAATTTCACTCCCCGGTGATCCTTGCTACGTCGTTCGACAATGCTTTTCCCTTTCCTTTGGGTTTTACTTGAAGTTCTTTTTAGTTCACACGTTGTGTGAATTCGTCAGTCATATGTGACCCCAGTACTTTTGAACAAGCTTTAACCAGATGACACTCCTCTTATCATATTCAAAGATCAAAGCCTCAGAGAAGTATCTCTTCTTAGGGTGCCAAATACCCGTTGTCTATTCGTTCAAGTAGCATGAAGTAATTCATGATCCTTGGCACTTCACTAGCCAGTGCTCTTTCAGTTTCTTTGGTTTGTACCTGAAGATCTAATCAATTCACACGTTGTGTGAATTCGTCAGCCATCTAGGGCCTCAGCCTTTTGAGTAGGCAACAATCATTTTATATACCCATATATACCAAAAGAGTGACTACGGTTTTTAAATCCAAAGTTGCTCTCGTTGGATAATCATCCGTGCTTCTACGAGGCCCCCTCCCTAAGAGTGTCTTGTTATGGTATCAAAGGCAGTTTAACTCCTCGCTACCTTGTCCCTTCGTATTCTTGTAAAGCGTGGAGCAATTTTCTACCAAAATTTGAAACTTCTTTCATCTCCTCCATCACCTTGACGTGTTTCATGTTAGTCGGCTCAAGAGTTGTTTGTAAGCACTCCTTCCATGAGTTGACCATGAGATACTCGATCTTTGTAAAGATCCACCGTCCAGTGTCATTCCCTCTTTCCTTTAGACTGAAGAAAGCAAAATGAAGAGCTCTTCATGGTGTTGTGGATCAACTTCTTCGTGATGTCATGGATCAACCTCCTCAATAATAGAGTTTTTCCCTTTTGGAAATAAAAGAAAGGCTTTGGAATATTAGAATATTTCCTTTTTGGAAAATATTTACTCTTTAAAAGAAATGACTTGGAATAATAGAATTTTATTTTAAAAATATTTGATAAACAAATATTTGGATTCATTTGGAATTTTCCTTGATTTTTATATCAAAGGAAAATTGCAAATTTCAAATTCCAAGTTCATAATTAAATTCAAAACTTTCAAAATTTGAACTTGTGTTGTTCATTTCATTTCTTATTAATTTTGGTTAAGAATTATTTTTAATATACTAATCCAATTTTTCTTGAACTTTTAGAGGTATTTATAATTATTTGGAATTTTATAAAGTTCAAGGGTTATTTCAATTTGTGAAATGACTAAAATGCCCCTGGCCCCACCAGTTAGGTCAACCAACTAGTTGAACTAGACCGGCCCAGGTCGGTCGGTCGGCCCACCGGCCACTCCCCTCTCTCTCTCACTCGCGAACCCTAACCCTAATCGTCTGGCGATCCCGTGGCGATGGCATCGCCGCCACGGTCGCCGCCACTCTCTGGCCGTCTTCGGTGGCCCTAGGGCTCGCCATCGACCGCGTTCGACGCAGTGCGCGACGGTGCTCCCTCCTATCCACGTCGATCTGATCTTCCCCTCTTCTACTGGCCATGCGCACTCTCGCCCGTGCCAGGCGTTGACGAGTTCATCGACGAACTCCGTCGATCTGCGCCTCCTGGACACGCTCGTGTGCTCGTCGCCTCCTCCGATGGTGGTGCGTGGCTGGCACTGGCCTGGCCGCGGTTTGGCGCCGCCGTGGCTGGCACCGGCCTGGCCGCGGTTTGGCGCCGCCGTGGCTTGCCTGTACCACCGTGCCACCATGGACGCTGCCATGGACATCGCCAGGTACTATTGCTTCATCTTCTACTCCTCTCTCTACTCCATCTCCTCCATCTGCTCGAGCTCTACCTACTGATTCATCTCATGCTTGTGATGGTGCTGCTATTGCGCTTGCTATGCTCCCTTGATGCCCTACCTATGCCTACTGCAGTCATGCTCTTGCTTATCTATGCCTACTGGTGCTATGCTTATGCTTGTTTGATTCCTACTGGTCGATTGAGCTAGGCTTATCCTATCCGTTCATGCTTTGGTGCTGCTCAAATGCTCACTGGTGGCTTGTGTTAGTCCTATCCTATCTGCTTAGAGCATCTCTAGCAGAGCCCTTATTCTACCGAACCGAAAAAAGTGAGTTCAGTCTCCCGAAAAACAAAAAGCGAGCGTTTTTAACGTGGCGCAGAACAACACCCGTATTCGGAACCGAAAAACGTCGATTTCAAATTTGCCGGTAAAGTGATCATCGCAAACAAGCAGTAGAACTGAAATTCAAAAATATTTAGGCATAATTTGATTGAAATTCAAAATATTTAGGCATAATTTGATAGATACGATCGATAGATACATTGCATTTGAGGTGGTCATCGGCGACCACCTCCAAAACTAAACTAATTTCGCCAGCGGCGAGCTACTATGCGCACCGCGGAAGACTACGCCCTCGGCGGCCTACTCGGAGTCGAGGTCGATGACCTCCTGCTTTACACGGCGGACGGCCGCCTCCTTCTGCGCGGCGTATTACTCACGCACGGCACGGACGGCTTCCGCTTCCTCGCGGCGGAAGCGCGCGCGTGCCTCGGCGGCGGAGATGACGGCCACCTGCTGCACCGCCGTCGCCTCCTCTTCATCGTTGAGGACGAAGTCCCCGGACTGCAGCTGGAGGGTGCGCACCGGCACCTCCTCCTCCTCCTCCTCCTCCTCCTCCTCCTCCTCCTCCTCCTCGTCGATGCTGTCCGAGGCGGGCTGCCACAGCGCACGGCCGGACGCGGCCGAGGACCACCCCTCGCCGCTATTTACATAGCGCGCGAGCTTCCCCGGCGGCGTCAGACCCCAGTTGGTCCAACACCGCACGCTCCGCTTCCGAGCGCCTTCGCTGTGGTTCCATTTGCGCCGCTCGGCCTCCGACTGGAAGACGGGGGGGGGGGGGGGGGAGAGAGTTGCTCCCGCCAATCCGCCCGCGTCCCCTGCCTCCGCTGTTCGCCCCGGCCATGCAGTCACGGTGGTGGTGGAGAGAGAGGAGAAACGGCGGTGGTGGCTCCGCGATTGCTCGCCGGAAGTCCAACCCTGCGCGCGGCGGAGTGGGAGGACGCGGCGGAGGGAGTAGGGTTTTGGAACCCTACTCCCCTCCGCGGCCTGTATATATACGGGTCGACGGTCCAGTTTCTCGGGCCCCCGAACTTCCGATACGGGCCGACCCACCGATTCGGGTGCTGTTCTGCGCCACTTTCGACCCGAACCCGTAAATCCGCCGAAAAAATTCAGTTCCGGCACAATTTACGGGCTCTGTTAGAGATGCTCTTATGCTCCTGTGCTACTCAATTGCAAATCAGGACTAAAGGTCGTCCCAAACCGGGACAAAAAGCTTGTTTTCTACTAGTGCACTACCCAACAACACAAGTGAGCACTCATGTCATGACATGCACTGGTATTTGAAACAAAACATAGTCCCTCCAGTTGGTATTAGTGGACTCAATTTTATCTAGATACGCACGCATCTTGTCTAAACACTTAACTTAATTGATACTCCCTCCATACCGATTTACAAGGCTATTACGCTATTTTGAGAAAAAAACATTGACTACTAATTTGGTAAATAAAATATAAGATATAGATCATAAAAATATACTATCAGAAACTTCTTTTGAATATGAATCCAATGATATAATTTTTGTGACATATATCTTACATTTTGTTGACTAAATTTGTAGTCGAACTTCTTTCAATATGCCTAATTATCTATGGAGGGAGCACATACGAATTTAGATAAAATTGAGGCCATTATAGACAAGAGGGACTACCAAATTAATGAATCTAGCACTAGGATTTAATTTTTTGCAAAATTACGGGTATTCAGCTAAATACCCAATATACTACATGTGCCCATTCATGTACTGGAGTCGCTATAGGATGCACCGATATAGATGCTTTAAGATGGTCATTCTTCTGTCCATAAAAAAATGTCAGAAATTTATCTAAATTTAGATTTTTCGATAAAGGATGCTTTATTACTTTTGGGAAAGCAATTACATCCAGCCTCTGTATAACCAGGATGCACACAGCCGTTCAAAGTGTCTGGATTCAAAGTATATAAAACTAGGCGGAATACATATTGGAGCGATGAATCATATAACGCCTAAGGTGTGGGTGGTGCTGCAATCCGTAGACTATGCTGCCACCCATGTAGGGAAAAAGTATCCCTATACACTAAATAATATCTAAATACATCTAAATCTAGATAAATTTGTAATATCCTTTTTTGAATAGATGTAGTATAAATGGTGGTGGAGGTATGGAGGAAGCCATCTAAAACTCCAAAGACCCCGTAAATGCTCGTGGAGATATAAATATATACACGAAGTCCGTGGACGCGTCAAAGTTAGTTCACTATCTTTGGTTGGCCACATAGCACATGCACAGGATGACATGAAGCTGCGCGTCACATGCACAGGATGACATGAAGCTGCGCGTCAAAGGTACTAGTAAACTGCACGTGCTTTGCACGTCAATATGTATTTTTGGCGAAAGACATTATCTTGCATTACTATAACATGATAACAATAACCCGTGTAATTCAGATGCTGGGCACAACATGTCGTCAATTTACAAACAAAACAAATATTTCTATGGTATTTAGAAGTTTCAACTACTCTGACTATTCGATCTGTCACCCATTATATGTAAACACTACTGTTTAGTAATTAAATAAAAGTCATATACATCATTGAGGCGGAGACCATGGTTGCCCCCCTTATAAAATATAGGTAGCAACGACTCTGACTGTCGGCCTTTGGAATTTTGTTTTCGTACTAATCACATTTGTGGTCCAGGCAAAGAACACACATATATCTCTCAACGAACATGGATTTCAGCACTAATTTGCCGGTATTGCATCATCCTGTGATATCATGGTCTCATCATATTTATTGGTTTGCAGAATCTTAATTTAAATTTGTGTGTATGATTTTTTATTTATTTTCAAGGCCTACGTTTTATGATATGGTATCATATTAGGTACCACTATCATCTTTCTCTTTATTAATTGTTTTGAATTATCGGGTTTTTGCTACTCTAGCATGCATGATATTATTACTTATGTTGCTTTGGTTGTAGCTAGTCTAAGTTTGTTTCAGTCTTTTATCTACTTATACTGCAAAAAGCTGCATTAAACGACCATTATTTGTAATGGAACGACCTGGAAAGAGTTGTGACCATTTATGTCGTATCTAAAAATATCTAAAAATATTTAGTACATTTTCATATGGCGGAAGATCACATGGCGCAATTTCTTTTGTCATAACAACTAATAATATTAAGTATATCTCATATAAGAACGGGGGATTTTACATTGTCACGTTTTTATAAGTTTTGCTAAAATATCCATACCAAAAGAGCTATCGGAGTACATAGTAGGATTTGTTGTATTTCTATGTCAGTGGACTACATCGTACAGTCCATAATTAACATTCTAAAAATTAGCGTTCTAGGGGCTAGCTGGTGTCTAAAAAATCATGTGTCAGGTGGGAGGACTTTAACACGTTAATTGTACAACAACTAATTGATGGATGGATGATTTATCCTGACGTGCTTACCTGCAGAATGCTCACTTTAGTTAATGGTTGCAGTTCGCGTGCTGACCACGAAGCGAGACAACGGAGTGGACACATGCACATATGGGACCCACAACGGCTGTCCAAAGGAAGTCCAGCTTTTCTGCCCAAGCGGTGGAGATTAGTCCCGAAGCCTCCAGAAACAACAGCAGCGGGAGTCACGACCGCGGGACGGCGCGAATACAGGGTAGCGAATCCAAGCGCTGATAACCGTCGGATCAAAGGAGTTTTGGCCCGATGAACGGCATATAGAAGCTCCAGTGGGCAAATCAACGGTCTAGATTACTTCTAGGGTGCATTGGCGGGAACTGAGTGGTAAATCCAAATTCAAAAACTCGTGTACTATATAGTGGTATAGATATAGATATAGATATTTTTCCAAGACCCCCAGACCCCAACTCCCTAGGTCTTCCCTTTTTTGTAAAGCGAGGGCACATATATATATTCCATTTTTTTTTCTAAAGGACCGCGACTCCACGAGATAGCTCAGGTCTCCCGGTCTTTAAGCGAGTTCACATGTGATGTGGAGGAAGGTCGTGTGTGCAGCAGCGATCAGGACAAATTACCATTTACCAACAACCTCATAACCACTCCAACATTTCTCTTTTGGAAGTAAAATATAAGAGCATCTCTAGTAGAGCCCGAAAAAACGCAAACTGAAAACGCCGAGTTCAGTTCACCGAAAACGCGAGTTTTGACGAAATTCGCAGTGACGTAGAATAGAACCCGTAAAATGAAACTGAAAAAAGGAATTCGAATTGGCGCGTGTAATTTGAGGCGATGATCATAGTTTATAGATGACATAGATGCTCCGATTGAGCATCGATACTTACATAGTTCTTGCAATTGACATAAATATTGGTACATCGGCAACCTTAACCTAGCTAATAAGCAAAATGCGGCCTATTTCGAGTTATGGCGCGCGCGGCGGTGCCGGTGCTGGCGGAGATGGTCGGCGGCGTGGAAGTCTTCACGCGTCGTCCTTGTCAACCTCGACTATTTCGAGCTTGACCAGGCGGGCGCGGGCCTCCTGGCGGGCCGCCTCGTATTCCCTCACCTGGCGGACGGCGTCGGCCTCCTCCCTGCGGAAGCGCGCCCTCGCCTCCGCCTCGCTGATGGCGCAGGTCAGCGCCATGATGGCCTCCTCCTCGTCGCTGCCGTGGACGTAGTCCCCGGCGGAGAAGGTAGGAGACCGCGCGGGGACGAGCGCTCCTCCTCGGCGCGCGCTCCTCTTGCGCTCCTCTTGCGCGCGCCCTCGCTCCGCTTCCACTTCCGCCGCTTCGCCTCGGTGCGGAAGACGGGCGGACGCGGCGGCGAATCGCCGCCGCCCAATCCCGCGGCACGGCCCTCCGAACCTCCACGGGAGGCCATCGCGCGGCGGCGGGCGGAGGATCGATGTCTGGCTAAGCGTGGATTGCTCGTCGGAGCGCGCGACTGGCGGCGGCGGAGGGAGAGGAGACGGCGGAGGGGAGTAGGGTTTGCGAACCAAACTCCCCTCCACGAACCCTTTTAATAGGGGCCGTGCGGGGAGTTTCTCGGGCCCCTGAACTTCATATTCGGGCCGGCCAACGTATTCGGTCTCTGATCTGCGCACGTTTCGGCCCGAACCCGTAAATTCGCCGGAAAAGTTCAGTTCCGGCGGAATTTACGAGCTCCGTTAGAGATGCTCTAATATGGACCCTTCGTGGGATGTGGGGCTGCCAAACAGCATGACTAGCTAGAGACAGCACTTCACCAAAATTAATGGTTTTGTACAAGGTAGTACTAGTGGAATAGACCATACTTTCAGTGTAGTATTGCCAGACGAGGGCATCACAGTCTTCGGCCTCGCTGAAACAGATACCTGAAGGCTAAACCCTCTAACTCATACCAATAGTTCATAAAAGTTTGGCTAAAGTTATTTTAAAAAGTCTGTCTAAGTTGGGAGCCATCCCAGGTTTGACTAACAGATTCAATTCATTAAAGTTTTGTAAGTCAGATTCTAGCAATTTTGTTATGAGAACTAAATGACCCATCAACCAAAAGTTTAATCCACCCAGGTGGTAGCTTGCTCCAGGGCTTCGTCGATGTTGCCGTTCGTTTGCATGGGTCGGGGATATTTCTAGCAAGCACAGCTGATTGTTTTCCTTCAATCACGCTCTCTTCACCGGCCGGGGTGACTTTAACAACACAAATCCGCTTGAAATACCCACTTTGAAATCGCTGCTACCCAAGAACTGTAGGTAGTGCCTTGTCATGAATAACCTCGTTGCGAGCATACCATGCACAGGACATGCCATTGCCACCAATTTGTTTTTGAACAAGAAGAGCCTCGAAGGGCCTGGAAGCTTATATTAATATCCAAACAGTGGAGGTGTGGAGGTGTACACAGAGGACCCCATAAGAAAGGTAAAGTAACACATGAGTCCTCAATATAAATGGAGGAAACCTCGCTGAAAGATATATAAAAAGCAATCAGGTCCCTCCCTCTCTCCTCTGCCGAGCTAGAGGTCAGCTGCACCGCCGTCAAGCACCGCCGCGGGGACGAAACCACTTGCTGCACTGCCAACGTTGAGCGCGGCCGCTGACCTGGAAGAAGGCCTCCGATGGAGGTTGATAAGATGTCGGAGCTCACCGGCGTTAACAAACGGCACGCAACCGCCGAGATGAAGCTCGCCGAAATTGCTTTCAAGCTTCGGAAAGCCCAAACGGATGAACTCTCACCAGCTCCTTCGATGTCGATTAGCCCGCCCTCAATCACGACACTCCTACCACGGGTGGGAGAAGGCAGGCAGAGATGATAGGAGCAGCAAGAACTCAACACAAAATGGCCACCAAAGGTAACACCGTCGTCGCCATCTTCATCTTCCTCCCCGCCTCCACGGCCGGCCAGGTCGATGTCGAGGATGTCAAGGGCGCATCTTTGCAACCAACAGTGCTTATTGTTGAGGGGCTTGGCAGAAGTAGCATACGATTCCATCGCCCACCTTGGGGACTTGACAGCGCAGCTGCTCGGCCATCCACCGGTGCCGCACCAAGACACCAGGGAAAGAGAGTCCCTGCTCATCTCCATCGTTCCACCATCCTCCGTCCGTCTTCCCCACCCTTCACCACCACGGCCGGCCAGTGGGAGGAGGACGAACAAAGCAAACATGGAGATCGAAGAGGGAGAGCAAACCTTGGGCTTATTGACGAAGATCCATGGGGGAAGGTCGAGCGCCGCCATCTCCGACCGCCGGAGCTCCTTGCCGCGCCGCCTCCACCACCATACACACCAGATCTTGCCCAGAAGATTTGGTGCTAGACTTCCAGACCACGGCATCCCGCCGAAAACTCTAGACCTAAACCTATCTACAGCACCGGCGCGTCCCCCTCCCCATCTCCGGCCGGCAGCGCCGCCGGAGAAGGGTCGGGTTCGGCCCAGTCTCCTTCGGTCAACGGGCAGAAGAGTGGATGGGGGCGGACAGGGAGGACGAAGGAGATAGCGGTCGGGTCCATTGCCACCAATAAAGGTTGTGTCGATCATATGAGCTGGGAGTTGGCCAATTGCTGATTGAAACCAATTAATGATCCGATGGCGCAGAGAGGCCATGTCCGAGGGAAAGCTCCATGACCCGGCCTCTCATACAATCACACAAGTTGTGATCATGCGGGAAACGTCATAGGGCATGAGCTACGTCCTCAGGCCATCTTCAACGCGACGACCCATCCCGCACCCGCGCGTCCGGATGGGTCGAACCGGACAAATCCGCGGCCCAACGCGGCCACGCATCGCAAGTGCGGATGGCCGCGGTGTCCGGGACGACCCAAACCCGGTCCAAATTCTGGCCTGGAAGGTGTGCTGCAACGCATTGGGAACTCAAGCTAATATGGCGTGTAGGGGAATGGCGACATCTCGAACATGCCAGATATGTGGCCACGAGGATGAGGACACGTTCCATGCTTTTATGCGCTACCCACATGCCCGTGACCTGTGGTGTGCAATGAAAGAAGTGTGGGATATGCCACCTGATATAAAACTAAAACATATAGGCAGGGAGTGGCTCCTTCATTTGCTGACTGCAATCTCTGTTAACCAGCGAGCTACCACTCTCATGACCTTATGGCGTATTTGGCATGACCACAATGAGATCACCCATGATAAGCTGCTGCCTTCGATTGAAGGATCCCGCATATTTCTAGTAAGCTACCTGAATTCCTTACTTATGATCAAACAATACCCTGATGGAGATTTGGAGAAGGGGAAGATGGTTATCGAGGGGGAGTTTGGATTCCAGAAGAAGAAGTAACATAGAACGGATCAAGACCAACACGTCAGGAAATGGATGAAACCTGGTCAAGGCCAAGCTAAACTGAATACTGATGGCGCGTTTAAGCCAGGAGAGGAGGCTGGCCTCGGCATGGTCCTAAGGGATCATGAGGGTGAGGTGATTTTCTCGGCTTGCCGGGCGGTAGCTTTCTGCACAGATGCAACTGAAGTAGAGCCGATGGCTATTGAGGAGGGACTGAAGCTGGCTTTACAGTGGACTGCTCTCCCTTTCGTAGTCGAAACGGACTGTGCATAAGCCACCGATCTCATCAAAGAAGGCACACCCAATATATCACCTTATGCTTTCCGTATCAGGAGCATACGTGAACTTTTGAAGGAAACAGACACTACAGTAGTCAAGATTAGCCGGGTTATCAACCAGGCCAGTCATGGGCTAGCTAAATTAGGCAGGACTCAGCGTCGCACGGAGTTTTGGATGCGAGGACATCCGGCTGAGATCGCCCAGGCCAGTGGCGGAGCCATGCCTTAGCTGTGTAGTCAATTGTCTACACATTTTTTTGTCAATATGAGCTGAAAATTGCAAAAATTAATTTAAAATTATACAAATATGTGTATTTGACTACATAGTTTCATGCTGACAACACAGAGTTGATATGCTGGCTCCGCCACTGGCCCAGGCAGTGGAGTTGGATCGCAATCCTAGGTCTGGTTAATTTTAATCTCTTTCGCCCGCAAAAAAAAAACACGGATGATCACTATCAGGACGAATTGCTTGAGGCTGTAAAACCGGAACTAGATCCTCTGACGTTGTTGGAAAAACTGCAGAGGGACGTTGATGTATTTGATCCATCCAGGCAGCAGGTGGAATCCCCTGAGTTAGGCCCAAAGCCAAGTTCAACATCCACGGCGTGGTGCAGCCGGGCAGAGGCAGCAGCACAGCGCAGCTCGACCTCAACGGTGTGGTGCCGACAACGTCCGTGCAGCCGGCAGCAGCTCTACCTCGACGGTGTGGTGTAGCCGAACACGTCCGTGAAGCTTACCGGCGAGCGAGTGCGACGGCGTGGTGCAGCCGAACGCGTCCATGAAGCTTGCCGGCGAGCGATTGCGCCCTGCATCGACATCAGCTCTATACCTCAACAGCGTGCGCGTTCCCCGAGCAGCGGCGCCAGCTCTACCTCGACGGGGTGCTGCAACCGAACACCTCCGTGAAGCTGACGATGCCGGCGAGCGAGTGCAGCGGACCAAGTCCATTGAGTTACCATGCCAGCGCGTTCTCTGGTCAGCCGCAGCAGCTCTATCTCGAACGTTGTGTGGCAGCCGAACATGCACTAGTAGAAACAAGGGCTTTTGCACCTTTCTCAAAATAGCTTTTGCACCGGATTTGGCACGAACCGGTGCTAAAGAGGTCATTAGCACCGGTTCGTGCGGTCTGGACGTCCAGGGACCTTTTGCACCGGTTCGTACGGGACCTTTTGCACCGGTTCGTAACACGAACCGGTGCAAAAGGGTTCGTGGCTGACACGAACACGAACCGGTGCTAAAGGTTTTTCTGCTCCCCACGCACCTCCACCCCCCGATCGCCTTTTTTAACACTGTAAAATAGAAAAGAAAATGATATAAAATTCAAAAAATAAAATATTTTGAGATTCCTGTATGTTATGCAACCTACTATTAGGGAAAATTAATAAACTTGAATTTTCACTTTTTTTGCAAAAAAATGTTTAAAAAATGGTAAAACCGCAACAACTTTTGCATCGTCGAAAAAAAACGTATAATATATCAAATAATCCTGGGAAAAAGTTACATCCGAATTCACCAGGGTTTACCCGGTTAGCTAATTTTTAGATTCTCAAAATTCCAAATGAAAATATGAAAGCAGGAAGATTTTAGTTTTTTTTCCAGAAATTTAAGATTTTATATATATTTTTTATTTTTTTAAAATTAAAATTAATAATTGCATCCTGCATAAAGATTACTATTCCTTTTAGCAAATTATAAGATTTTCAAATTTTCAGGTTTTAGGTTTGGCAAAAAAAAATTAAAAAAATTAAAAAAATTGAAAATAATTAAAAATAATACAAATTATAAAGTTAATGTTTACTTATTTATTCAAGATTACTATTACAACATTACTTTTGTAAATTAAAATAGTTATTTGAAATTCGAACAATAAAAAAATATGACATCGACCCATATGTTAATAGGATTGATATGATACTATTATCACATACATACGCGCGAAGCACTTGGATGTGGGATGGAAAGGAACTTGGAAGTTAAGCGTGCTAGTGCTAGAGTAGTGGTAGGATGGGTGACCGAGCGGGAAGTTTGAGCACGAGTAAGTAATTGGACTAGAGATAAGGGTAGTTAGAGACTAAACTTGTGAAATAACTAAAATATTAGAAATTCTGAAAAAAAGGAAAAAAGGAGGGAGTGGAAAATAATTCGAAAAAAAATTTACGGGCATTTTTCTGCCGCGGCAGCGTTTTGGGGATTTTTCTGCCGCGGCAGACCCTTTTACACCGGTTCGTATTACGAACCGGTGCAAAAGGTCCTCCCGCTCGGACGCCCGGTGGCCGCCACGTGGTGCACCCTTTTGCACCGGTTTGTAATTGAACCGGTGCAAAGGGGGGGGGTCTTTTGCACCGGACGGCTAGCACCGGTTCACAATCCGGTGAATATGAGCCTTTCGAACCGGTGCAAAAGACCATTTTTCTACTAGTGATGACTGTGAAGCTGAGCACATGCCGGTGAGCGAGTGCGTCGGGCAGCGTCACCGCAACTTCCTTGACGGCGTGGTGCATCCGACCACATCCTTGGAACGGCGAGCGAGTGCGCCCAGCAGCGGCAACGCAGGACTAGAGCGCGGCGACCATGAAAACACAAGAGCTGGTTGAGAGTGGCCCTCGATGGTGTGGTGAGCCGACCAGGACCGCCGGAGCTAGGCGTGGCGGCGAGCAGTGACAGCGACGGCTGGAGCCCGCCGTGTTCACTTCGTCATACTAGCTTTGGGTCTGACTCCTCGCTTTGTTTCCATGGGATTGCCATACTGCGGTCAGATCCACAATGAACGGACCAAAGAGATCAACGTCCCTCTGCAGTTTTTCTCACAACGTCAGAGGATCTCGTTCCGTAAAACCGTGTTGCTCTGGCAATTCATTAATTAGGCCTAGTTTGTACGCACTACATAGACGGTTTAAGCTGTCAGGCAAAACATATATATCTTCCTCCAAGCAACGATAGGGTTTGATGCGCAAAACAGCTCCAGCATTAATCAGCCAAAAGTAGGCAAGGATAAGTCTACCTTCCAATTCCCTGCTCATCGATTTATCAGCTCTAAAACTTTCCGTACCCGCTGATTACATCTCGGCGAGAGAATTATAGTATGAACACCCCAAAGAAAGTTGAGATTCACCATGCAATTGGATTTTGATATAAGTTCAATACATGGAGGGCAAAAGACTATGTGACTAATCTATATCTATACCTTTTTTTTTGAAATAACCAATATATTAAGCAAGCAAGCCGCCTCATTAAAAACCTTCCAGTCCCCTTCGGTACCCTGGTAAGGAAAAGAGTGCGTCTGGTACTTGATGCTTCACAAATTCAGTACAGTTACATCATTTAGCACATCTGTCAAAACAGATGAGGGTGGATCACTATCCCAAATAGAAAAACTATTAGACTCAAAACTCAATCTAGCTTGATTATGCGCCGTCTTGTTTGCTTCTCTGGGACAATGCTGAAATGATATTCTTCCAATTCTTCGCGCAATTTGAAAACAATCTGCCAGAATAGCTGAATAAGGGCTCCATAACTCAATCTATATCTATATCTATACCTAATAATAAAGGGAGAAGTGTTTCCGTGGTTTGGTCCGTATGTTTCTGTCGTCCATCACGTTTGCTTCGTCCGTTGCTTGTGCTTTGATCGTAGCGCGTTGACTTGGCCGCAACACGCAAACAGTACGGAACCGGTTTACGGTGAGACGCGAGATAAAAGGAAACCGATCCCCATTCAAATTGGCAACCATCGCGACGCGAGATAAAACGAACCTAGAAGCGCACCAACTTCGTCTCGATTCTTTTTCAACTGCCGCGACTCTTTCCTAAATATAATGAGGCAAACCACCGTGACTCTCCCATATAAATATCCCAGCCCTCTCGCCCCAACCCGATCTCCACGACAACTTCAGCGCAAAAATATTCGCCGCAGATCGGAACCTTTGGCAAACGGGAGAAGCTAATGGCACGGCAGAGATCTTCGGCCTCAAGTTTGGCGCAAATCGGGATCATAGGCAACCGGGAGAAAGCTAATGGCGTGGCAGATCTTCGGCCTCAAGTTCCCGTAAGTCGCTACAACCACGTGCGAGAAGGAGCAGAAGTTAAGAAAAGGCCATCTGCAAGCGCACCGAGTACATGAACTGCCTCGCCTCCTGCCTCGATGCCGTCACATCTCGCCACCAAGGCCAAGATATCGGCAAGTCCTTGGGCAGCACCCTCGATTGATCCCTCCCCACGGGCAACCTAGATGTGTCTGAAACCATGGACAACTTTGAGCGGTAGTTCATCAACATGGATGTCCAGACTGAGTTCATGGAGAGCGCTACGGCCGGTTCCACCTCGCTAACCACGCCCGAGACGGAGCTACTAAGTACAACAACCTCATGCAGCAGGTCGTAGATGACTACTATACAGACTTGCGATTCTTTGTCGGCCAGCCGCTAGCAGTGTCAACATCGGAACAGCCTCATGCAGGGTGTGGCGGATGACTACAGGTTAGAGATTCTCGATCGGTCGGGCTGCCGTAGGCCACCGTGCATCTTCTTGCCGCAGGCCACAAGTGCAGTCCATGATGAGATCGAGAGAACTAAGAGCATCTCCACTCGTCCCCCCGACGAGGCCCCCGAGCGACGTTTTTTCCATCCGGACGGCGAAATTCGGCCCAGTCGCGCCCCCGGTTCCTCGTTTTCGTCCGGATTTGGCCCTTAATCCATCCGGCGAGCCCACGCCACCCCCGGCCCCCCGGGGCGCGCTCGGGGACTCCGGACGAAAGATTTTGGCGCGAAACGGCGTGTGGACCCGCGTAGTCGGCGACTGGAAAACCAAATCCTGTCGATTTTCCCTCCAATTTGCTTGCATATCCCCATTCCCTCCAATTTGCTTGCATATCCCCATTCGCTCCCGCCGAAATCCCCCAATCTCCTCGTCTTCCAGCTCCAGTTCCTGGCGGCGTCTTCTCGTCCACCACCACTCTCCTCCTCGTCTTCTCGTCCACCACAATGCCGCCGAAGGCGCCGGCGAGGAAGATGCGGGCGAAGAAGACGAAGCCGCCGGGCATGTCGAACGCCGAGTGGGCGGCGGACGAGCAACGGCGCGACGTGGAAACAAGCGCCAGGGCGGAGAGGGTGAAAAGAGCCGCCGCCAAGAGGTCGGCGGAGGCGGCCCAGGAGGAACAAGCGAGGCTGATCAGCATGGCCTATAGCGGCGGCATGTTCCCCGGCCAATGGCCGACGCAAGGTACAACAAGTTCCCCGTCTTCCTTCTCGCCTTCGCTGTACTCGCCGTCGCCGACTGCCGTGTTCCAAGAGGGCGCCTACGTCCAACCGTCCAAGCCCACACCGTCGCCGCCCGAGGTTGACGTCGGCGGCGGCGGCCTGTTCGAGGGCACCTCGCCGGCCCTGCGACGAGGGCCGCTCACGTTCGGTGCGATGGCGGCGCCGAACGAAGAGGAGATCCACGAGATGATCACCTCCGGCACCACCGCCGCCGCTGCGAGCCCGGGGTTCTTCATGACCGCCGCCGCTGCGTGCCCGGGGTTCTTCACGCAAGAGGAGACGAGGGCGACGGCAGCTGTGGCGGCACACAACGAGCATCGGGAGGATGTTGCCGACGGAAGCCAAGCCATCGAAGAAGAAGGCGAGGAAGAAGAAGAGCCAACTCAATCCGCCGCCAACCTGTCGAAGGGGAAGAAGAAGAGGAAGAAGGACTCGCCGCCTGCCGAACCGCGTATCAAATGGACGCCGAAGGAAGAGGAGTGCCTCGCCGAAGCTTGGATGACCGTGTCCACGAACGGCATAATCGGGGCCAATCAGTCGTTCGACACATATTGGCTTCGAGTGAAGCAGGCGTACGAGGAGCGCAAACTCGTCGATCCCTACTTCAAGAAGACGAACATGAACGTGTTCCGGGGAGACAAGGCAATGGCCACCCATTGGGGGCTCATGCAGACGGCGTGCAGCAAATGGCACGGCATACAGGAGGAGTGCGAGAAACGGCCGATCAGCGGCCACGACTTGGAGCAAAAGGTATGCTCCGTCGACCCTGCATCACCGAGGTACATCGTCGTTAGCTGACCCGTATCGCCGTGTTCTTTTTTCCCCAGCTGCGCCGAGCTTTGGACATGTACACGGACGACACCGGCCTGCAGTTTAAGTTCCTCAACGTCTACGCCCGCCTCGAGAACTGCGAGAAGTGGAAGGAAGTCCGCACGACCCTCTCGAAGAGCAAGACCGAGCAGTACAACCCCGACGCTCCGGCGGCAAGCGCGGCGGAAGGGCGCCCTGAACTCGGCCAGAAGAAGCTCAAAGAGCTCAAAAAGACGGGCAATCCCGCCGACAGGATGCAGGCGTCGATCGACAAGTGCTGGGCCGACTTGAGGACGCACGCCGACGGGAGGAACGACAAGTTCGACGGCAGGTGGCGGGAGATGCTCGCCAACCAAGGCGTCCGGATCGCCTCGTCGAAGACGACGGCGGCGGCGAAGAAGAGGAACACAGACTTGGCGTTCCTCATGGGCGGCGGCGACATGGAACTGATGGACGAGGAGACGAGGAATTGGTACCAGGGCCACCGCAACGACATCCTCCGAGCCACTCCGGCCAGTCCTTCGTCGTCTCCGCCGGCTCCTACCTCGTCTGCCTCACCATCTACCTCGTCGACTGCGGCTGCTTCGACGTCCACTGCCGCTGGTTCATCATCCGCCGCCGCAGCCGCTTCGGCCACGACGTGTGAGGAAACTGGTCCGTCGGACGAAGCCGTGCCGGCCGGGACTGCCGACGAGCCTGTTTCCGTGTAATTTCCCTCCGATCGCCGATCTGTGGCTGATCCTTTTGCTCCTTTTGCCGATCAACTGGCCGTACTTGTAGCGCGGGACGGCGGTTTGTTTGAATTTAAACTCTATCCGCCGAACTCCGGGTGGACGACTGGAAATACGGTACTCCCCACGCCTTAATTTCGTCCAATCCGGAGGTAGTTTCGTCCGGATTTGGGCGTGGGGAGCCCAAACGAGTGGGGATGCTCTAAGGTCTGCTGAAACTAGCTACCAGCTGCACTTGTGGTCTTTCGCCTCAACAATCTGAAAACGAGTGTCCTCTTATGATTGGACCAGCTGTTCATGTAGTATATGTGTTCCCAGGTTCCATGTATTTCGTTATTTGCATGGGATTTAATTAATATTTAAACTATTAATCATAGTCTAACCCAATTATGCAAGTTTCAAAGAGGGCCAAGGTGCATGCAGGATAGCAATATGATCGATCAGTTAACCTCTGGTGATTATAGACCAAAATATTGTGTGACTTAGACATGATAGTTGTCTGTGTTGTCTACTGAAGGTATAGGTGTAGTCTTGACTTGCTTTACCATGATAAAGTTGCGGCCTTGGCTATTTCTTTCAAGCTAAGCAGGCTGTCCAATGAATATCACCTAGCTGCATCCTGTTATCTTTAATCTAGATTTTTTCCATAATTATGCAAAAATACTACCTAGATTATTGAGACGATGAAATACAAAAATAGGGTGGCATGGCTGAATGGGCGGACGGAGTAGGAAGTGCTGGCACGCTTGACCACGAAGCACATTTTGGACGCGGTAACCTTGGCTGGTTTTTTTCGTCAACGTTTTTTTCGGACCGTTTTGCCCTCCCACCAATTTACATGCTACTGCATCTGCCATGAAGGTACCGGTTCGTCGACTGAGCACCCTGCGTCCCTGCCCCTTCCCTCTTCCCCGCAGTGCTTTGGGGTGATGGGCGTGCGTGGACCGCGACCAGTTCGGAGGATGTGGGGAACCGGCCACAGGTGAAGCTGGCGGCGTGAGGAGCCTGCGGCGGGGAGAACCGGCGGCGCGCTGACGTGCTGTGCCGGATGCTTGGTGGAGGGCGGCGACATCGAGCAGATCGGACGATACGATGAACCGGCCGCAGGTGAAGCTGGCGTGGTGTGGGGAGCCTGCTGCGGGCAGATCCGGCAGCGTGCTGACGTGATATACCGGATGCGGGGAGCAGGAAAGCAACATCGAGCAGTTCGGAGCATACGGGGAACCAGCCGCCACAGGTGAAGCTGGCGGCGTGGGAGCCTGATGCGGGCAGATCCGGCGGCGTGCTGACGTGCTGTGCCGGCCGCGCGCGGCTTGATCAACGCGTTGGTGAGCTTATCTATTGGAGCAACAGCGCATCGCGTGGTCTCTGGGAGATGAATCGTGGTCTATCTACACTGAACTGATGGTGCTGAACTTCTTTTCTGAATTTTTATTCCTCCCTACAGTCGAAACTCCAAACTACGGGAGACTAACTGCAATGGTGCGAAGCTGCTCGCGGCCAGCTTCTTGTACGTAGAATTCGAATTAACATTGTGGTTGCCTCATGGCCCCGACAACTGAGTCCATCATGGACGCGCTCTGCTTGCCGACAGGTGCGGGGCGCTGAGCAGCTCGAGGACGCATGGGCGGTGTAGATGCAGGAGGCGGCAATGGCGTGCAGATTATCTAGGCACTTTCTATGCTAGGAAGCTACACCCCGACGCTCGATCAAGCTGCATGTGCACTACTATGTCAGACGCGAATTTCATCCATTAATTTTCCTTTGGAACTGAGATACTGTACAGCTGCTCATAAATTTGTTTACAGAAAAGGGAGTGGTGTTTCGACACATGGGAGCGTATGCTCCCTTTATTTTAAAATACATGTTAGACATATTTTGAAATGTTAAAAAATTTAAAATAAAAATTTCGCACGTACATCTTCATGTGCTACACGCTCACAAAGTCGTTTCATGAAAAAACGACTTGTCATGTGACGTGTGTAAAAAAGACAAAAGTTTGGTGCTAAAAAAAGACTTTCAGAACATAAATTTTCTCTTTTTCACGTAGACTAAAAAAATTATCATTTTTTCGTGAAACTTGACGAACACACATATATTATAGAGATGTACATGTCAAATTTTTTTAACACTTGGAAATATGTTTTTACGGTAGAGGGATCATACGCACCCGGGAGCCGAATTGAGTTTCTGTACAGAAAACTAAATCCTTCCATCTGCTCGCTCGCCACATGTTACTCAGTACGATGTTTGTGGTTTTGCAACAAAAACCTTATGTTCTTGAAGCTGTTGTTGTTGGATGGAAATGTCTGATTTTTCTGTCCATGATCATAGTTAGTCGCTGGATGACATGAACGATGGCATTTTGAAAGCATACCTCCTGTCGGAACACAAAAAAAAGTTCGTTTTGTTGAAAATATGTCTGCGAACATTAAATGTCTATATACATGCGAAATAAGTAGACCCTCAAAAAACAAAGGAATGACCAGATTTCGCTCTAATCAAAAGATCCAAAATTTAATAGTCTGACAGGCAAATGACTGAGAAAATCAAATTACACATGCATTATGAAATATTTATTGAAAATTAACCATATCATTTCATAGCCATATCAGAATTTTTGTTTCTCCTGATGCAACGCACGGGTAGTTTTCCTAGTAGTGAACTTAATTCTCGATCAGTGTAATTCACTTGCAAACTCCTAGCCAGCATAGCATGACGAAAGTTTAGCACTCGGTATCTCGTTGTAAGAGCATCTCCACCGGTGCGCTCCATAGCGCCCTGATAGCGTTTTGGGCCCGGCAGTGAAAATAAGCTCACACCGGCGCGCTCTAAAGAGCGTCGGCGCTTTTTCAAGCCCAACAGAAGCGTCGGCAACCCCGTGACGGCTCCTTTACGAAGGGTGCGAATCGGCCGCCGGCGCCGCGCCTCGCGAGGCAAAAAAATTTAGGCGTGAGAGCCGCCTGTCAGCCACACTCCGAAAAGTCGACGCCAGCGGTGTTGGAGATATACCCAAGAGGCAATAATAAATTGGTTATTATATATCTTTGTGTTTATGATGAATGTTTACATACCATGCTATAATTGTATTAACCGAAACATTGATACATGTGTGTTATGTAAACAACAAGAAGTCCCTAGTAAACCTCTTGTATAACTAGCTTGTTGATTAATAGATGATCATCGTTTCATGATCATGAACATTGGATGTTATTAATAACAAGGTTATGTCATTATGTGAATGATGTAATGGACACACCCAATTAAGCGTAGCATAAGATCACGTCATTAAGTTTATTTGCTATAAGCTTTCGATACATAGTTACCAAGTCCTTTTCACCATGAGATCATGTAAATCACTTATGCCGGAAGGGTACTTTGATTACATCAAACGCCACTGCGTAAATAGGTGGTTATAAAGGTGGGATTAGGTATCCGGAAAGTATGAGTTGAGGCATATGGATCAACAGTGGGATTTATCCATCCCGATGACGGATAGATATACTCTGGGCCCTCTCGGTGGAATGTCGTCTAATTAGTTTGCAAACATATGAATGATTCATAAGAGACTACATACCACGGTACGAGTAAAGAGTACTTGTCATGAGACGAGGTTGAATGAGGTATAGAGATACCGATGATCAAACCTCGGACAAGTAAAATATCGCGTGACAAAGAGAATCGGTATCGTATGTAAATTGTTCATTCGATCACTAAGTCATTGTTGAATATGTGGGAGCCATTATGGATCTCCAGATCCCGCTATTGGTTATTGGTTGGAGAGAAGTCTAAACCATGTCCGCATAGTTCGTGAACCGTAGGGTGACACACTTAAGGTTTGATGTCGTTTGAGTAGATATGGAATATAGAATGGAGTTCGAAGTATTGTTCGGAGTCTCGGATGGGATCCAGGATATCACGAGGAGTTCCGGAATGGTCCGAAGAATGAGATTCATATATAGGAGGTCATATTCCAAGTTTGGAAATGATCCGGTGCATTTATGGAAGGTTCTAGAAGGTTCTAGAAAACTCCGGAAGAAACGCACTATGGAAGGTGGACTCCCGGAGGGACTCCACAACCCTGGCCGGCCAAACCCTAAGGGAAGAAGTCCCAGGTGGGCTCCACCATAGGTGGCCGGCCACCCCACCTCATGGAAAGGTGGGAGTCCCACCTTGAGTAGGACTCCCTCCTTAGGTAGGTTTCCCACCAAAGGTAGGTTTGGTGTTGGGGTCTTATTCGAAGACTTGGGAGACAAGGATTGGGGCTTCCACCTATATAAGGAGGGGCAAGGGGAGGGGGCCGGCCACCCCAAGACCACAAGCTGGCCGCCCCCTTTGTCCGGCGCCCAAACCCTAGCCGCCTCCTCCTCCACCACAACTCCCGCATACGCTTAGGCGAAGCCCTGCCGGAGTTCTCCACCACCACCGCCACCACGCCGTCGTGCTGCCGGGATACCGAGGAGGATCTACTACTTCCGCTGCCCGCTGGAACGGGGAGAAGGACGTCGTCTTCATCAACACCGAACGTGTGACTGAGTACGGATGTGCTGCCTGATTGTGGCACCGTCGATATCAAGATCTTCTACGCGCTTTTGCAAGCAGCAAGTGATCGTCTACATCCACCCGAGATCTAATCTCGTTAAGCTTTGCGAATCTTCGAGGGTTAGTCTCATCATCTCCTCGTTGCTACCGTCTACTAGATTACATCTTGGCTTGGTTTTCGTTCTTGCGGTAGGAAATTTTTTGTTTTCTATGCTACGAATCCCATCAGTGGTATCAGAGCCGTGTCTATGCATAGATTGGTTGCACGAGTAGAACACAATTGTTTGTGGGCGTTGATGCTTTGTTGTCTTTAGCTCGAGTACTTTGCATCTTTGTGGCATAGTGGGATGAAGCGGCTCGGGCTAACTTTACATGATCGCGTTCATGAGATTTGCTCCACGCTCGACGTGCAACTTGTATTGCATAAGTGGCTTTGCGGGTGTCTGTCTCTCCTACTATAGTAAAGATCCAACTTACTCTTTCTATTGACAACATTAGTATCACCGTTGTGGTTCATGTTCGTAGGTAGATTGGATCTTATGCGAAAACCCTAAACCACGTAAAATATGCAAACCAAATTAGAACCGTCTAACTTGTTTTTGCAGGTTTTGGTGATGTGATATGGCCATAATGTGATGATGAATATGTATGAGATGATCATTATTGTATTATGGCAACCGACAGGAGCCTTATGGTTGTCTTTAAATTTCATGTTGAGTAGTATTTCAAAGTAGTTGTAATAGTTGCTACATGGAGGACAATCATGAAGACGGCGCCATTGACCTTGGTGCTACGCCGACGATGATGGAGATCATGCCCGTTGATGATGAAGGATCATGTCCGTGCTTTGGAGATGAAGATCAAAGGCGCAAAGACAAAAGGGCCATATCATATCACATATGAATTGCATGTGATGTTAATCCTTTTATGCATCTTATATTGCTTAGATCGTGACGGTAGCATTATAAGATGATCCCTCTCACTAAATATCAAGATAATAAAGTGTTCATCCTTAGTATGCACCGTTGCTAAGACTTGTCGTTTCGAAGCATCTCGTGATGATCGGGTGTGATAGATTCAACATGTGCATACAACGGGTACAAGCCAGTTTTGTACACGCGGGTACTAAGGTTGCCTTGACGAGCCTAGCATGTACAGACATGGTCTCGGAACACGGGATACCGAAAGGTAGAGCATGAGTCATATGATTGATATGATGAACACTTGGGTGTTCGCCATTGAAATTACATCTTGTTCGTGATGATCGGGCTTGGTGTGGTGGATTTGGTTCGTGTGATCACTAAGACAATGCGAGGGATATTGTTTTGAGTGGGAGTTCACCTAGTTTTTAATTTTGTTGAATTAAAATTTGAACTCAATTTGTCATAAACTTAGTCTAAACTATTGCAAATATATGTTGTAGATCATGGCGTCCCCATCAATCAATTTTAACCAGTTCCTAGAGAAAGAAAAGCTTAAAAGCAATGGTAGCAACTTCACCGACTGGTTCCGTCATGTGAGGATCTTCCTCAATGGCGGAAATCTGCAATATGTGCTTGATGCACCGCTAGGTCCCCCACCACCTCCTGCAGTGTCCGAGGAAGAAAGGAATGCTTTCGAGAATCGGACTAAAGTGTACTCTCAAGTTCAGTGTGCCATCCTATGCAGCCTAGAGGCAGAGCTCCAAAAGCGTTTTGAGCACCATGACCCCTGTGATATGATCAATGAGCTCAAAGTTATCTTTGAAACTCATGCGGCTGTGGAGAGCTATGAGGCCTCGAAGCAGTTCTTTGGCTGCATGATGGAAGAGGGAAGCTCCGTTAGTGAGCACGTGTTCGCTATGTCCGGACACGCGAAGAAGCTCAGCGACTTGGGGATTATCATCCCCAACCAGCTGGGTATTCATCGTGTTCTCCAATCACTGCCACCAAGTTACAAGAACTTCGTGATGAACTACAATATGCAGAACATGAATAAGGAGTTACCTGAACTCTTCTCCATGCTAAAATCTGCTGAGATTGAGATACAGAAAGAGCACCAAGTGTTGATGGTCAATAAGACCACCAAGTTCAAGAAGCAGGGCAAACCTAAGAAGGACCTCAAGAAGGGCGGCAAGAAACCTGCCGCTCCTCCTGAGAAGCCTAAGGGTGGCCCTAAACCTGATACTGACTGCTATTACTACAATGGGAAGGGGCACTGGAAGCGGAATTGCCCCAAGTACTTGACTGATCTGAAGAGCGGCCTTGTCAAGAAGAAGAAAGGTATATCTGATATACATGTTATAGATGTTTATCTCACTGGTTCTCGTACTAGTGCCTGGGTATTTGATACTGGTTCGGTTGCTCACATTTGTAACTCGAAACAGGAACTACGGAATAAATGAAGCCTATCGAGGGATGAAGTGACGATGCGCGCTGGAAATGGATCCAAGGTCGATGTGATCGCTGTCGGCACGCTCCCTCTACATCTACCATCGGGATTAGTTTTAGACCTCAATAATTGTTATTTGGTGCCTGCGTTGAGCATGAACATTATATCTGGATCGTGTTTAATGCAAGACGGTTATTCATTTAAGTCTGAGAATAATGGTTGTTCTATTTTTATGAATAATATCTTTTATGGTCATGCGCCTGAGAAGAATGGTATATTTCTATTAAGTCTCGATAGTAGTGATACACATGTTCATAACATTGATGCTAAGCGAATTAAATTGAATGATAATTCTACTTATATGTGGCACTGTCGTCTTGGTCATATTGGAGTGAAACGCATGAAGAAACTCCATTCCGATGGACTACTTGAGTCACTTGACTTTGAGTCACTTGACAGATGCGAAGCATGTCTAATGGGAAAAATGACTAAGACTCCATTCTCTGGTATTATGGAGTGAGCTACAGACTTATTGGAAATCATACATACCGATGTGTGCGGACCAATGAGTGTAGCCTCGCGCGGTGGTTATCGTTATGTTCTAACCTTCACAGATGACCTGAGTAGATATGGGTATATCTATTTCATGAAACATAAATCCAAAACTTTCCAGAAGTTTAAGGAAATCCAAAGTGAAGTAGAAAATCAACGTAACAAGAAGATCAAGTTTCTGCGTTCTGATCGCGGAGGCGAATATCTGAGTTATGAGTTTGGCATGCATTTAAAGAAATGCGAAATACTTTCACAGTTGACACCGCCGGGAACACCACAACGCAATGGTGTGTCCGAACGTCGTAATCGAACTCTCTTAGATATGGTTCGTTCTATGATGTCTCTTACTGATTTGCCATTATCGTTTTGGGGTTATGCATTAGAGACAGCTGCATTCACTTTAAATAGGGCACCATCGAAATCCGTTGCAACGACACCGTATGAATTGTGGTTTAATAAGAAACCTAAGCTGTCGTTCCTTAAAGTTTGGGGTTGCGAAGCCTATGTAAAAAAGTTACAACCGGACAAGCTAGAACCCAAAGCGGAGAAATGCGTCTTCATAGGATACCCTAAGGAAACTATAGGGTATACTTTCTATCACAGATCCGAAGGCAAAATCTTTGTTGCCAAGAACGGAACTTTTCTTGAAAAAGAGTTTCTCACTAAAGAAGTGACTGGAAGAAAAGTAGAACTCGACGAGGTTACTGAACCTTCTCTCGTTGATCAGAGTAGCGCAGTACCGGAAGATGTTCATGTGCCGCCCGCACCGGTAACAGAGGAAGCTAATGATAATGATCATGAAACTTCGAGCGAGGTAGCTACTGAACCTCGCAGATCAACAAGGGAACGTACCACTCCAGACTGGTATGATCCTTGTCTAAATGTCATGATTGTGGACAACAATGATGAGGACCCTGCGACGTATGAAGAAGCGATGATGAGCAAATATTCCAACAAATGGCAAGAAGCCATGAAATTCGAAATGGGATCCATGTATGAAATTCGAAAGGCTGTCGAGAATAAATGGATCTTCAAGAGAAAAACAGATGCTGATGGTAATGTTACTGTCTATAAAGCTCGACTTGTCGCAAAGGGTTTCCGACAAATTCAAGGTGTTGACTACGATGAGACTTTCTCACCTGTAGCGAAACTAAAGTCTGTGAGGATTTTGTTAGCAATAGCTGCATTTTTCGATTATGAGATTTGGCAGATGGATGTCAAAACGGAGTTCCTTAATGGTGACACTGAGGAAGAGTTGTATATGGTACAACCCAAAGGTTTTGTCGATCCTAAAAATGCTAACATGGTATGCAAACTTCACCGTTCCATTTATGGACTGAAGCAAGCATCCAGCAGTTGGAACCGACGCTTTGATAAAGTGATCAAAGACTTCGGGTTTATACAGTGCCATGGAGAGGCATGTATTTACAAGAAAGTGAGTGGGAGCTCTGTAGCATTCCTGATATTATATGTAGATGACATATTATTGATTGGGAATGATATAGAACTATTAAGCAGTGTAAAAGGTTATTTGAATAAGTGTTTTTCAATGAAGGACCTCGGTGAAGCAGCGTACATTTTAGGCATCAAGATTTATAGAGATAGATCAAGACGCCTAATAGGGCTTTCACAAAGTACATACCTGGACAAGATTTTAAAGAAGTTTAGAATGGATGAAAGTAAGAAAGGATTCTTACCGATGTTGCCAGGTAAGGTCTTGAGTAAGACTCAAGGTCCGGCTACAGCAGAAGAAAGAGAGAGGATGAATCAGATCCCCTATGCCTCGGCAGTAGGCTCTATCATGTATGCCATGCTGTGTACTAGACCGGATATAGCACATGTTGTTAGTTTGACTAGCAGATATCAAAGTGATCCAGGAATGGAACACTGGACAACGGTCAAGAATATCCTGAAGTATTTGAAAAGAACTAAGGATATGTTTCTTTGTTATGGCAGTGACCAAGAGCTCGTTGTAACCAGTTACACCGATGCAAGTTGGAACACTGATCCTGATGACTCTAAGTCTCAGTCTGGTTATGTGTTTATATTGAATGATGCTGCGGTAAGCTGGTGCAGCTCCAAGCAGTGCACGGTGGCGAAGTCTTCAACAGAATCAGAATACATAGCGGCTTCGGAGGCTTCATCGGAAGCGGTATGGATGAAGAGGTTCATTGTCGAGGTTGTTGTGGTTCCTAGTGCATTGGACCCACTAGTCATTTATTGTGACAACATGGGTGCCATCGCCAATGCACAAGAACCAAGGTCACACAAGAAGTTGAAGCATATCAAGCTGCGTTTTCATTCGATTCGCGAGTACATCGAAGATGGAGAAGTAAAGATTTGCAAAGTACACACTGATCTGAATGTAGCAGATCCGTTGACTAAAGCTCTCCCTAGGGCAAAGCATGACCAACACCAGAATGCCATGGGTGTTAGGTACCTTACAATGTAATCTAGATTATTGACTCTAGTGCAAGTGAGAGACTGTTGGAGATATGCCCAAGAGGCAATAATAAATTGGTTATTATATATCTTTGTGTTTATGATTAATGTTTATATACCTTGCTATAATTGTATTAACCGAAACATTGATACATGTGTGTTATGTAAACAACAAGAAGTCCCTAGTAAGCCTCTTGTATAACTAGCTTGTTGATTAATAGATGATCATCATTTCATGATCATGAACATTGGATGTTATTAATAACAAGGTTATGCCATTATGTGAATGATGTAATGGACACACCCAATTAAGCGTAGCATAAGATCACGTCATTAAGTTCATTTGCTATAAGCTTTCGATACATAGTTACCAAGTCCTTTCGACCATGAGATCATGTAAATCACTTATGCCGGAAGGGTACTTTGATTACATCAAACGTCACTGCGTAAATGGGTGGTTATAAAGGTGGGATTAGGTATCCGGAAAGTATGAGTTGAGGCATATGGATCAACAGTGGGATTTGTCCATCCCGATGACGGATAGATATACTCTGGGCCCTCTCGATGGAATGTCGTCTAATTAGTTTGCAAACATATGAATGGTTCATAAGAGACTACATACCACGGTACGAGTAAAGAGTACTTGTCATGAGACGAGGTTGAACGAGGTATAGAGATACCGATGATCATACCTCGGACAAGTAAAATATCGCGTGACAAAGGGAATCGGTATCGTATGTAAATGGTTCATTCGATCACTAAGTCATCGTTGAATATGTGGGAGCCATTATGGATCTCCAGATCCCGCTATTGGTTATTGGTTGGAGATAAGTCTAAACCATGTCCGCATAGTTCGCGAACCGTAGGGTGACACACTTAAGGTTTGATGTCGTTTGAGTAGATATGGAATATGGAATGGAGTTCGAAGTTTTGTTCGGAGTCTCGGATGAGATCCAGGATATCACGAGGAGTTCCGGAATGGTCCGGAGAATGAGATTCATATATAGGAAGTCATATTCCAAGTTTGGAAATGATCCGGTGCATTTATGGAAGGTTCTAGAAGAGTCCGGAAGAAACGCACTATGGAAGGCGGAGGGACTCCACAACCCTGGCCGGCCAAACCCTAAGGGAAGGAGTCCCAGGTGGGCTCCACCATAGGTGGCCGGCCACCCCACCTCATGGAAAGGTGGGAGTCCCACCTTGAGTAGGACTCCCTCCTTAGGTAGGTTTCCCACCAAAGGTAGCTTTGGTGTTGGGGTCTTATTCGAAGACTTGGGAGACAAGGATTGGGGCTTCCACCTATATAAGGAGGGGCAAGGGGAGGGGGCCGGCCACCCCAAGACCACAAGCTGGCCGCCCCCTTTGGCCGGCGCCCAAACCCTAGCCGCCTCCTCCTCCACCACAACTCCCGCATACGCTTAGGCGAAGCCCTGCCGGAGTTCTCCACCACCACCGCCACCACGCCGCCGTGCTGCCGGGATTCCGAGGAGGATCTACTACTTCCGCTGCCCGCTGGAACGGGGAGAAGGACGTCGTCTTCATCAACACCGAACGTGTGACCGAGTACGGAGGTGCTGCCCGATTGTGGCACCGTCGAGATCAAGATCTTCTACGCGCTTTTGCAAGCGGCAAGTGATCGTCTACATCCACCCCGAGATCTAATCTCGTTAAGCTTTGCGAATCTTCGAGGGTTAGTCTCATCATCTCCTCGTTGCTACCGTCTACTAGATTAGATCTTGGCTTGGTTTTCGTTCTTGCGGTAGGAAATTTTTTATTTTCTATGCTACGAATCCCATCAAGCGGGGAGTGGTGGGACCAACGCGTTAGCGGCACATGCAATTTTAACCTAACCGTCGCCTACCTCGCGATGGAAGTTATTGACACGCAGCGGCAGTGTAATTTCCGTAGACGCGCATCGAACCGTCTCATCGCGCCTAGCTCTCCGTGCCGGCGTTAAAGAGCGTCAAGGTGTATGGATGACAGGGAGCACCTGGGAGTGTTCTTTCTTGGCAGCAAACACACGAAATCTACGATACCAACACTAGTTAGTTTTTCTCATTTTCCAATGTTTTAATTTGTGTTAACCATGGTTCAAACTATGTATTAGTTTGTGGAAACCATGTTCCAAACTATGTCTTAGTTTGTGTAAACCATGTTCCGAATTATGTATTAGTTTGTGGAAAGTTCCTCATCTTTATTTGAATCTCTATGCTTTTATTTGAGATTTTAATTCAAATCATCCATCGGGGCCGTCCGTTTGGGAGCGCCGGTGTTGGAACAACACCCGGCCCAAATAGAGCATGCAATGCCCGCGCCCCCAAACCGCAGTGTCGGCGCCTCTGCCGGCGACTATCAGGGGCGCGCCGGTGGAGATGCTCTAACCAACTTGCAACTTAGAGCAAGTACAATAAGGTCTAGTCAGCTAGCTATAAGAGATAAAATATTATATATTTGCTCAGTTGGAGGGGAGAGATTAAGAGAGAGAAGGAAAAGTGGGCTCTTATGCAATAGTCAGCTCTAGCACGTGCTCCTAGACACTATATTGGACTAAAAGGTAGACCATGTATTATAAAAATAGTACACTTTTATAGCTTACTATTGTACATACTAGCTATATAAGTTAACTATAGATAATGTGGCAAACTGTTATAGCCGACTGCCGGCTACACTATTAATCTTGCTCTTACATATGTCTTTGAAGTGAGCCGAGCTCTAAGATAATTTTTGATCACTGAGAAGTAGCAAACCAAAAAAGAAAATTAAGGTCTGGAATCTTTTTCCACGGATTTTTGGTCATTTCCTTTCGTCAAACGGATCCAGTTCCGTGGACGGGGATTCACTGACTGGCTGTAGGCCGGTCACGTCGTGACTGGACTCGCATCCGCCGGACATTCTCCATCCAACGGCTTCAATCAAGTGATTTGAAAATTTTGTCAAATTTGTCTTTTTCGTTGCGTCCAAAATACAAAGTATTTTTGATTGAAATTTTTTCGAACTTACAACATGATTCGTTGGCAACATGTATATTTTTTATTTTAAATTTTTTGACGATTTTCAAAACGAAAATTCAAAATCGTCAAAAAACGAAAATAGGACACACGTACTCTTGATAAAACATTTTTCGTTTAAATTATTGTGATTCTTCCATGTCTTGCCATGCAGACCACATTTCCTTTTAGGATGTTTTGAGGAAATACTCCCAATTTTTTTCTTATATGGCTATATTTTTTGTTAGTCGTGCGTTGCAAGTGCAATCTTACTAGTCATAGAAGGGATGGGTAGTCGTCGCCATTATATAAATCACAATGCCAGCTGTACTAATAATAAAACAAACCAGCAGCACCATCTGAGAAGGCGCTGCCTTTGGATCTCCCAGAGCATGCATGATTAGATCCCGTCCTGCCTAAATGTTCATGGCGGGCAGCTCTGCACCCGCGGAAGCTATGGCATCCTAAGGGCATCTCCAACCGGGCGACCCATCCCGCGCCCGCGCGTCCGGATGGGTCCAACCGGACAAAAACCCGGCCCAGCGCGCGGACCCATCCCTAAAACGGATGCCCGCGGCGTCCGGATCGACGCAAACCCGGCCCAAATCTTGGCCGGGTTTGCGTCGCATGACGCGAAAGGCTGGTCGCTCGCGTCCGCCCTTGTCCGCCCGGCCCGCGTGTCATAGGAATAAATAATATTTTTCATTAAAAAGAACTCATTACATTTTTTTTAGCTACTACTTCTATTCTAAATACGTACGGGGCCGGCGGCCTCGCCGGCGACTCCTCGCCGGCTCGCCGTCGGGGCCGTGGATTTCACTCGACGCGGGCGGCCTGTACGCGTGAGGATTCCACTCCAGCTTACTACGGGCTGGGTGGCGCGTCGGCGGCGGCGCGGGCGGCGGCAGCTTGGAAGGAGGCCGTCATCCTCCTCCTTTCCGTCCGCGCACCTCGGCGCGCTCGCGCTCCGCCTCTGCGGCGGAATCATCCGCTTCCCGCATAGCTCCACCTCCCCGCAGAGCGGCGCGTTCCACGGCGGTGCGCGCCTCAATGCGGACGCGGGCGGGGCCCCGGGCCTCGTGGTTCTCCTGCCGCCGGCGCATGCGCTCTTGCCGGCCGCGCTCCGCCGACTCGGCATCCTCCCGGGCGCGCCGCTCGGGGACGGCATCTGGATGAGGTGACGGGCTGCTCGCATAGCGAGCAGCTCGTTCTTCCGGCCGAGGAGGTCGCCCAAGCGGCGGCGGCCGGCCCGCCGGATGCCCTCGTGCTCCTTCGTCACGCGCGTGAGGTCGGCGAGTCGCTCCTCGATGGCGGCGTTGATGTTCGCCGCCGCGAGGTCCTCCTCGTTGACGGGCTCCTCCGCGGCGGCCGCCCCTCCTCCGCGGCCTCGTACCGCCCGTCCGCGGTCTCGTGCCGCCCTCCGCGGCCGCCTCCACCATCTCCGCGTCACCGGCCTTCGTGCCGCCGCCTCGCAGCCGACGCGGAGCGCCTCGTCGTCGGCGACCCACCGCGAGTCCGCGCGCTCCTCCTCCACCGTCCGCGGGAACCCGGCCCGGCGGCGAGGGAGAGCTTGGCCCATGTGGCCTGCAGGGTGCGCGGCATGGCGACGGAGAAGGTGGAGTGGCCGCCGGAGAAGGTGGAGTGGGAGAGGAAGGTCTGGCGGTCTGTGTGAGACCGCCGCCGTCTTTTAAAGCCGGCGGTCTGGCGGGAAACTTGGGCGCGAGCGCGCGCCAATGTCGTTTTCGCGCGCGCGGGAACCTTGTTGCGCGCGGGATCTTTCCCGCGCGTTCCACCGTCCACCATGGTCGTCCGTCGAGGCTCGCCATGGCGCAGCCGTCAGCGCAAGGAAGACGAACCACGTGGCGTCTCTTTGGGTCGCCGCGTTGGGCGTAGCGCGCGACCCAAACGGACACGCGGACGCGGGGCGCTGTCCGCGTGTCCTGGCGGCGACCCCAACGGACGGCCCAGCGCGTCCGTTTGGGTCGCCCGGTTGGAGATGCCCTAACTAGGCCGCAAGACCACTCACTGTCGATTACAGATCAAGATTCGCCAGTTGTTATTTGTTGGGTGGACCGCAGAGGAGGATGGCCAGCGGCGCCCGAGCTGCCGATAGTCAGAGGAACAGCGGCGAGGGTCCAATAATGACGCAGGAGAAAGAGCTATGGCGGAAAGAGCTACAGCGGAAAGAGAGATCGCTCAATCGATGTGCTTTCATGCAGGCATACCTTCTGATGGCTGTAACCGGCATAGGCTACCTGGCGCTTATGTGGTCGACGGTAGTCCTCCTGGGTGGTTTCGTCACCACGTTGCGGAAGAAGGATTTTTGGTGCATCACAGTCATTAGCATGATGCAAGCAGCAAGGTCAGTAATGTCCTATCTCCATATTATCTCCATCTGGTGGACGGTCTCTTGTCTGCAAGTTCTTTCGTGCGTTTTTTTATCCCGTTTTCGCTCTATAATGTTTAACTCGTTGACGGACACGGCGGTACCAAATACTTCTCAGTCAGACCCTCACATAGGAGTGGAAATTTTTACTCCCTCCTATCCATATATATTAACCCATAGCTGATGTGGATATATATATATAGACACATTTTAGTTCTACCTAAGTACACTATCTGGATAAAAATGAGGTATCTATTTTTAGGCAGAGTGAGTAATAGAATTGAATAAAGTAACAAACGATTTTTAAAACAATATGTTGCTGTTCTCAGATGACAGGATACATTAGACGCGATTGAAATACCATCTTGTTCCGTGTCAAAAAAAAAAAAAAAACCATCTTGTAGCATCAAATTATGAAATCGAAAACCGCTTTCAATGCGTAAATAATACTTCCTCTCTATCCTAACATGAGACCTTTTTGCAAACTAAATAGTTTCTAAAACGTTTATATTTAGGTAAACGGATGAAGTAATTATGAAAACAGTTACTTCCTCTCTTCCAAATTATAATTTTTTTGGATGGACACTCCTGAGCGTCCGTCCTCTTTGGTGGATTAGATTCCCCAGCCCTTGGATCCTCAGCCGTTCGATTAAACATTCTAAGCTATTAGATTAGTTTATTTGTTTCAGTTTTGCCTCAAACCCGGATTTGCCTTTATGTAGCAAAAAAAAAAACATCTCGCTTTTTCGCTTCAGTGTAGTAAAAAAATCGGTTGCCCATGAAACAAACAAAAGATTGCCTTTGCCAGAGATTCGCCGGGGACCACGCAACAACAATTTATGCTATTGTAACAAAAAAAAAAAACTGCCAAAGACATCACCGACGCTAGTTGGAAAAACCTACGGCTCGCGTGCCCAGGACTGAAAGTACCTATCGCATATGCAAACGCGCGCTTGCTAACAGTGGGAGTCGCGTATGTACCAGTATGCAAGCTGTTACTGAACTTTTTTGAATTTTTTCCCTCAAAAAACTAAATAAATAAAATTTTGCATTTTTCTAGAAAAAAAGCAGGGCCGGTCGACTCGACCCGTGAGCGTGGTCGTGGTCAGGATCTACTCCAACTTGTCAGAGACTTGTTCAAAACAAAACAAGGCCTTTACAGAGAGCAGTTGAGAACAAAACAAAATTGCAACTTAGCAACGCACATTTCGACAAAACACCCTAAAGTAAGATGAAAAAAATTAATCGGATCCTCCGCCGGATCTGCACGCCTGCAACTCCAGCCAAGCACTGGCATCGCCATCTTTTGGTCGCCTCGAGCCAAGCACCGTCAAAGAAGTCGACGCCCGATCTGCCGCGTGACGCACTCTAGCGACCAGGGGCTGCGCCGACTATGCGGGCGACGACTCCTCCACCATCAGGCGGCAGTTGGAGTTGCGGTGGCAGCCGCAGGCAGCGCATTTGAAAGAGGACGGGTCGGCGAGGTTGACCTCCAGCGACGGCATGAACTCCCCGAAGCCGTTGAGGGCGTTGCCTGCCCATGCTGGCCACATGGTTCTCTTCCGGTACCTGGGCACCACCACCACTGCAGACGGCACCAACTCAGACCGCCCCAAGCTTCACCTTCTTGACCGAGCCGTTGGGGAACATGGTGGGCTTGTTCTTGACGTCGATGACCTCCATGCCGCCTGAACATGGTGTGAACCAGTTGCAGCTGTATCCAACATAAGGTTTAAAATAACGTGCTAAAGAAATAGCGGAGGCATCCTTCAAATGCTATGTAAGCTATATTATCGTGTTAATATGGTGCTATATTTCTAGTGTTTTCAGAAAAAGCACCAGAAAATAAATGATCACAGTCCAAAAACGACATATTTCTGTCCAAAAATAGTTCTCCAATTTTTTAAAGCCTTACATCATTATTTCACGAGGTAACAACATACTATACATTATTTATTAAGAATTCTCAGTATTATCGGTATTATCTTTCGATTCAGAACATGAATCAATAGATTGGCGTTTATCACCACAACAAATAAAAATAAATTTCTTCTTCTCTTAACAAGGAAAACTCAAACCCTTATACCAATAGGATGTAAAACATAGCGAGCTAACGCTATGATGTTTTAGCGCGATGTAACGTGCTATTTCGCAAATACCGTAATAGCGAGCAAAATTAGGGTAGACTATCAAAATATGCTATAGGGCTACTACCGAAGAAATGGCGCACTATTTCAAAACTTGATCCCACGTCACATCTACAAGAGTAAACAAGGATTGCTGATCAAGAATCCAAGACAGAAAGCCCGCATGTACGGTCATTTTTGTTTGACCTCCACATTTTTTAGGTGTCTAAGTAATTCTCTAATCGTGGCTCAAACAACTGTCCACGTCAGCGATACCGCAGAACGAAACTGCTCTCATCGTGTGAAGGGGTTAATTGGCTGGTATTGCATAACTAGGGGGTTAAATGTTCTATTTTAAACTTAGAGAGGTTCTCTATCCCAAACCCAATACTTAGGGGGTTATTCGGGGACAAGGCGTTTTGGCTCATAGGTGTAGCTACAACTATTAGCAAAAGTAAAATTTAAATTTATTTCAACATGTTAAAAAAATCTAATAAAATTCCTAATCGTGCATCCGAACATCCTATGTTACCTCATAAAAGCTTTGCATGAAAAAAATATTTTATGTGGCCTATGTAAAAAAAGACAAATAAATGTCTCGTAAAAAACTTTTTTGTAGCATCGGAAATTGTCTTCTTTGCACAGGCCATAGAAAATAATCTTTTTTCGTGACACTTTGTGTACATGCATAGAATATGTGGAAGTACACCCCGGATTTATTTTCAATTTTTTTAGATATTTTGAAATATGTTTTTTCAGTAATAGGTGCATCTACACTTATGAGCTAAAATAGATTTCCGGGTTATTTGGACTTCTTTCTAAAATATCTGAGGAACACTCACTATAGGAATGGACGCATACGCCGACAGCCAGCTGCCCTCGGCGTAGCCACGTCTGGCCCTCGGCGTAGGCTACGCCGACGGCAGCCCTCGACGTATGGCGTCGGCGTTTAGGTCCCTCGGCATAGACAATATTACCGTCGGCGTAGCCCGGCCCTCGGCGTAGCACGCTACGCCGATGGCAAAACCATCGGCATACAAATTTTAAAAATTTGAATTTTCATTTTTCCAAAAAAAATTTAAAAAACAAATTCGAAAAAAAAATATTTTTTTTTATATGCCGAGGGCTTTGCCGTCGACATAGAGTTTTAAATTTTTTCCAATTTTGATTTTTTTTACACCATTTTTTTTTCTTTTTTTTACTTGTTTATCTTTCACCCATACACTTTTAGCTCTAAGTACACTTAATCCTAGGTCAAATTACAATCATGGTTTAACTTCTCAGCCGGTCACCCATCCTCACACTACTCCAACCTCAGCACGCTTAACTTCTTGGTTCCATTCGGATGAGCTTCCCTTAAAGAATTGACACCTTACTGATAATAATAGTCTATCAACCCTATTAACCCTTGGACCGTGATGTCACAACTCTTTATTTTTGAATTCCAAAAAATTACTTAAGTAAACAACAATGAATATATAAGTAAAAATGAATAATAATATTGAATTCAAATAACAATAAAATAATTTTATTTTTTGGTTTTTTCTATTTAATATGGAATAATTAGTATCTTTAAATCGAAAAATTGAAATTCCACAAATAATATGTCTAAATCGATCAGAAAAATGAGAGGAATCTAAATATAACATCCATATCATAATTTGAACCTAAAAATTAGAGTAATCCAAATATGACGTCCAGCTTGCCATCTGGCCAAAACGGCCCCCTCGGGAGATGCGAAATGGCCATACCGGACGCGCTGGTGCACCGTTCGCCAACATGCTAAACGGAAAAAAATTAGCACATAAAGTGATGTGTTATAGACCTAAAAACATTTTTCGCGGAATTTATTGAGCGACGGAAAGTGTACCCCTAGTTCAAATCCGGTCAGTTTCCAGCGGATTCGGCGGGACACCGCAGGAAGCCGCAGGGATTTCCAGATAGCTAGCACGCACATATGGCATGTGATATGTGGTGCGGAGGCGGTGTCCTACCACTACACGGAGGTCTCGCGCAATACTAAAATACGCCTCATGTAGCTGCTTCACAAAAAAACTCGTTTTGGCACCCCGAAAATGAAAAAAACCACCGCCCATGGGTTGGATTGGAAATCCGCTCCCGGGGCCATGCCTTCCTTCCCAGGGACCACGCATGTGCCAAATATGGCGTCGTTCCGACAAACTATGCGGTGTCACAGGCCGTTTCCTACTCATTTGCCCTAAAAGCCATAGAACTCCGGACGTGATAGCTCTGTTTGTGAAGAGTTTTCCAAAATAATTGTCGTATCCTAATTCCAATTTTTGGAGTGGTTACTAGGACACATAAAATGACGCCATGTGGCTCCAAGGGATTTTCTAACTTAGTTTAAATTGCCATCTGGCCAAAACGGGCCCCACGGAGATGCGGTATGGCTGTACCGGGCGCGCTGGTGCACCCGTTCACCATCGCGCTAAACGGAAAAAATTTAGCACATAAATTGATGTGTTGTAGACCTAAAAATATTTTTCCCGGAATTTATTGAGCGACGGAAAGTGTACCCCTAGTTCAAATCCGGTCACTTTCCAGCGGATTCAGCGGGACACAGCAGGAAGCCGCAGAAATTCCCAGATAGCTAGCACGCACATATGACATGTGATATGTGGTGCGGAGGCGGTGTCCTACTACTACGCGGAGGTCTCGCGCAATACAAAAATACGCCTCATGTAGCTGGTTCACAAAAAAAACCCGTTTCGGCACCCCGAAAATGAAAAAACCATCGGCCATGGGTCGGATTGGAAATCCGCTTCCGGGGCATTGCTTCCCATCCCAGGGACCACGCACATGCCAAATATGGCCTCGTTCCGACAAACTATGCGGTGTCACGGACCGTTTCCTACTCATTTGCCCTAAAAGCCATAGAACTCCGGACTTGATAGCCCTGTTTGTGAAGGGTGTTCCAAAATAACTGCCGTATCCCAATTCCGTCTTTTGGAGTGGTTACTAGGACACATAAAATGACGCCATGCGGCTCCAAGGGATTTTCTGACTTCATTTAAATCGCCATCTGGCCAAAACGGGCCCCCACGGAGATGCGGTATGGCCGTACCGGGCGCGCTGGTGCACCCGTTCACCATCGTGCTAAACGGAAAAAAATTTAGCACATAAAGTGATGAGTTGTAGACCTAAAAACATTTTTCCCAGAATTTATTGAGCGACGGAAAGTGTACCCCTAGTTCAAATCCGGTCACTTTCCAGCGGATTCAGCGGGACACAGCAGGAAGCCGCAGAGATTCCCAGATAGCTAGCACGCACATATGACATGTGATATGTGGTGCGGAGGCGGTGTCCTACTACTACGCGGAGGTCTCGCGCAATACAAAAATACGCCTCATGTAGCTGGTTCACAAAAAAAACCCGTTTCGGCACCCCGAAAATGAAAAAACCATCGGCCATGGGTCGGATTGGAAATCCGCTTCCGGGGCATTGCTTCCAATCCCAGGGACCACGCACGTGCCAAATATGGCCTCGTTCCGACAAACTATGCGGTGTCACAGACCGTTTCCTACTCATTTCCCCTAAAAGTCATAGAACTCCGGACTTGATAGCCCTGTTTGTGAAGGGTGTTCCAAAATAACTGCCGTATCCCAATTCCGTCTTTTGGAGTGGTTACTAGGACACATAAAATGACGCCATGCGGCTCCGCGGGATTTTCTGACTTCATTTAAATCGCCATCTGGCCAAAACGGGAACCCGATGACATATAAGAAAGTGTTTGAATTGTTACTATATTAACATGATATACATGATTCAAATATGCATGATTTTGACATAAACGGATAGAGGATGTTTTTCTGAACATTTTGATACCTTATACGCATTTTTCTGACATCATATGAATTAGTTATGATTTTTACAAAATTAGACAAATTTGACAAATAATCTACGCCGAGGGTGGCCGTCGGCGTAGCCCTGTCTACGCCTAGGGCCAAACATATGCCGAGGGCTGCCCTCGGCGTAGACTTCGCTACGCCGACGGCAACGATACGCCGAGGGTGAGACTCGCTGGCTGGCCGTGCCGGGCCATACGCCGACGGCCCCGACATTTGGCCGTCGGCGTATGCCACGGCCCTCGGCGTACGTCGCCATTCCTGTAGTGACTTACACTATCCTAGTGCAGTGCTTTCAAGGTTTGAAAATAAAAATCAATCTGCAAAAAATGAACTTAACTTCATCACAGGCCTATTAAAAGATAAGACAAGACAGTAAATACCTACAAATTATGTGGCGGTGTGCAATGTTTAACTACGGTAATTTTCTAGCGAGGGGCCTATTACGAAATTGATTATTGATTTGCTATGCCACGTGTTCACAGGATGTTAAACGAATGGGGGAACGGAGGGCCGATACTTAATTTCTCTTCAGAAATTCTGAAGATTTCCGTTGAGACTATATTTGAAATGAACGTACCCATTATTGCGTATCTCCCACTTATAGTCTTGGTGTATCCTGTCTTATATGCCATTTCAACAATATTCTTGGCTGGATCTTTAATATGTGCCGGGATTTCTTTGTGGCGCATGAGACAACGTGATTTTGGCATACACGGAGACAGCACCAAAACAAACCTGATGCCAGCAATTGACATATTTTATTCTCTAGTTATCTTCCAGGGTGCGTTATACTTTTTATGGCTCATATCAACCTTTGCGGGACCACACCTAGTCGCTTCATTCAATAAGGTAGGAGTATTTGAGTTGCCAGAGAAGTTTAGGAGAAGATTAGTTTCATCATACCTCTACGTCAGCCGGTCAAACTGCTGGACGAACCCTAAATCCATCAAGACTACGTCATTGATCAAGTACGCGGCCGACTTGCTGGACTCTGAATCATCGCAAGGCTACCTCTCTGGATCAAGGATTCTGGGCGGGTTCATCAAGAGTGGAGTGGATGTAGGGACAGTTATACACCCTTCGAGCCAAAAGGTTCAGAAGCTGATCGATACTCTGAGGTGCAGAAGCAGGGACAGAGAGGTTAGGGAGCTCTCCGCCAGGATACTGGCGCATATTGCCTGTGACATCGATTTAACCCTGTTCCCTGGGCTAATACGGTGCATATCCTCCCTACTGGATACAACCCTGCCGTATTGGAACATCAACCAAGGATACAAGTGCAACCCTGCCGTTTTTGAAGAAGCTCCAGCTATATTTGAACAGCAGGACTACATCTATGACAGCGAAGGAGGTCGCTGGAATGAGTTGATTCTGCAGGGCCTGACCATTCTCGAGAGGCTGGCGTCTGACCAACATAACTGCATGGACATATGCAGCACCCCCGGTCTAATCCCCAAGATCATGGCACCTATATACTCGGAAACACTAATCAAAGGTGTCAACATTATGGCATGGCACGATATAGTAAATGGAACACTCAGATTGGTAGTTGGTACACCGGCTCATCTGTGCTCCCGAGTGGACTGGCCAAAGGCTGGCCCATGAAATCTCTTCAAGCAAGCAGGCACTGAACAACCTGGACAGCCTACTTGATCCGGGCAACAAAGCTAGCAAAGAGCTTCAGATGCGAGCCATAGAGATCCTAACAGAAATGACTTTGGATTCATCTACCAACCTCAAGACGGGAACAAAAGAAAATTTAATCAAGAAGCAGTTGCAGATATTCCTTAATGGTGATGAAGCAGAAGAAGAGAAGCATAGATTAACGGCTGGGAAAACACTGGGATTACTTTCCAAGATAGAAAATATCAATGTGTTTATAATGAAGGAACAGAGCAATATTTTTTATCTTCTCAGTGGAATACTCGACGCTAAGAACAGCATCACATACAAGACAGTAGCATTGGAGGTCCTGGAGAATTTGTGTACTCACTGTACATTGGACAAGAATTATGTGAAGGAGTCCTTGCTGCCAAAGGTTAGCTTACATATCTTAAATATCCGTTCATCTACTTACATCTAAAGTAGCACAGATCTATTTTTTTCTTTTCATTTGAGCAAACAGCGACATTAGTTTTTGGTTTCCCTTTCTAGCGGCATCATCTGGGCGGTGATTTTTATTTTACAAAGTTAGATTGTTGTTGCAGATCCTTGCAGAAGTACTGGCTAGTCAACGAGAACTCCCCAAAATTGAGAGAAAAAATTCTGAACTGGATAGGCCACTGCGGCGGAATCGTGCTAACCTGACCAGTGTAAAAAAGAGACTTCCAACAAAAAGAGATGAAGAAAACCAGGTAATTTCTGGACCCAGAGGTGATGAAGAAAAGCAACTGGTGTCCAAACACAGCGGCCAAATCAAGTCACGCGATCAAGCAAATGAGGAGCAAATTGCTAAAATGGAATTCCAAGAAGCACTGTTATCCCTTACTTTGGTGATATGTGACAAACTGATCAGTGCAGATGACTTTGATGAAGTAGCTCGGAAGGCTGCCCCAGGAGAAGGTGAATTTGTGGCGAAGCTCAAGATTATTTTTCGATAAAGGGAATATATTAATATCAAAAAGATACAAATTACACCCAGCCTCTGCAACAACGCACCACCCTAATGGCATTACGGATGCACACAGCCAAAAAAAAGGAAAAGAAAACTAAGAAACAAAAGTCCCACTACAGTATCTCGGGCCTAACAACAGCAATACATCCACCGCCAAAACAACACCTGAAATACAGACTCTCCAAAAACGACGCCTCCAAGAAGGAAACAGTGCTCTAACACCGTCGTCGCCCGATCAACGATCTTAGGTTTTCACCCTGAAGATAGTCCCCGCTCTCAAAACAATGCCTCAAACAAGGTCATTGCCAGGCACAACCAGTTAAGGTCAGACCTTGGGTTTTCACCCTGAAAGGTAGGACTCTGAACTTCACCTGTGTTGTCGCCCCCACTTTCATACCGCTGCTGTGAAGCCCGGAACACCAAGCAAATCACTCAACAGCGCGGAGACTTGAACCTCCCTTAGCTAGTCCTCCCCTCCGGCCTTCATGAACTTCTCTTCTTCCGACTTTCATCATGGATCCATAGTCACTTGATGTCAACACAGAAAAAGAGCTTCGCGCCGCTCCCTCCAGAACCAATCGGTCGGAATAAAAGCATGGGTGCGCACGACCGAATACCACCGATCCAGCAAACTCCAGGCAAAAAGCACTGTTACATTCGCCGGCGGAGCCTTCCGGAACTCAACACTCCGGCTAGATCACGAGTCCAGGCCTCCGGTAGGTCTTCCTCTTCACGCAAGAGAGACCCTAGGACCACCGCCTTTATTCAGGTCGGACCCCCACGTCGGCGACCATCCTGGGCTAGCCACTCCAACCCTCCACCGGCGACAGTCGCCGGCTTCCATGCATCTCCATCTCGCCGCCAGAACGCGGTGATAGATCGATAGATCCACCACCACCAACCGCAGGCCGACCCTCTCCGGCGAAGAAGAGGGCCACCTCCACCGTCGTACCCAAGGCTGCTGCCCCGGGCGACCTCGTGTCGCGGGTGAAGCCCGAGATCGCCTCCACTCACCGGCGAGAGGCGGGGGGAAAATGGCGCAGGCCATGGGCCTGGCCGCCGCCCACCACCAGCCCCTGCCGGAGTGCTGCGGAGAGCCGACGAGAGGAGGGCGCAGGCAGGCCGCCGCCGTCCATCCCAACCGCGCCGGCCGATCCACCAGGGGAGAGCCGACGGGAGAAGGGGGCGCAGCGCAGGCCGCCGCCGCCCATCCCATCCGCGCGTCCGCCATGCTCGAGGGAGGGAGATCCGGCCGCCGTCCACCATGCGTCGACGAGGAAGGACCCCCGCCACCGCCACACCCCGTGGGTCTTTGCCCCGGCGGCGTTACCTGCGGCGGCGGCGGCTAGGGCTGGGAGGCTGGGGGTACGGGAGGCTGGGAGGAGTAGAAGTAGTAGAAGAACACTGTGAGGCCACAGCTAACAGCCTGAGAATCGTCAAGCTCTGCGGCCAGATTGCTGTCATAATGATGAGGCGCAGCCAGTACACTGCGCACTTCAAGGAGGAGAAATTCGTGGAAACACTGGCTGAGGCTTCGCAAAAAATGTGTAACCTTGAAAGCTGCATGCTCTTCGCCGGGACTGATGGCGGAGCCAAGAAGACAGGCAGCGGTCTCCTCTGGGAAGTTGTGAAAGAGGCGCAAGCGATGGTTGCTTGAAAATATTGGCCAGTCGTCATGTTTTATTTCTCAATTTCCATTTGTAATAAAGCAATATCGTTTCGCTGGAGTTCCACCCATTTATGGAACAAGGACTGCACCATTGTACCGTGTGACGGTCTGTGCATAACTAGATCTGAAGTCTGAACCATTCTGTTGGGAAATTTGTAACCCTAATGATATTTTCGCTGGCTTGTCGTCATGTTGGGATACCAGTACCATCGACGCGACGAACTGATTTTGTATTCCACGAAATGTACCCAGATCTACCGAAGCATTGTCCGATTAACAAGGCACCATAATAAGAGAAGGATGTTCGGAAAAGGAGGCTCACAGATTTCTCCCCAGGGAGTGCGGCGACAAACAACGATGCGGCGATTCTGGCTGGCATTTCCACCGGCAAAACTCGCCGGATTGGCGTCTGGAGGTTTTTACAGGAGTGGTCAAGCGGATCAGCGAATGGATTGGCGCAGTAGGGTTTCCGCCGTCCCCGACTCCGGAGAAAAAAATCCCCAATCGGCCGGGAGCCGGGAGAACTGGAGAAGTGGGAGAGGTGGTTTTCGATGACGTTGCAAGTACACGTTCGGACTCTTTTTCCACCGTGGCTCTACACGCCGCCGCCGCCCTGTTCTCGACAGCGACAGCGACAGCGCCGCCTACTCCTCTGCTCGCACCGTCTCTGCGGAGCTGCACGCACACATGCCGCGCTGAACTCCCAATACAGCGCCGTACGTCACGAGCCGTGACTCGTGAGGCGGGTAATGGGCCTATCTACGCCTCTACCGCAGCCAATCCGCAAGCTGCTCTGCTCATTGGTAGGCGAGATTTTTTGTTTGTTTGTTTGAGAGTACCTTATCACGTGTACCACGAGATATAGGTAGGCTCTCTTTGATCGCTTCAGGTTAGGAAGAGATGATTCGAAACCACAGCAGGTCCCTCCTCACCAAGATTCAAGGATATCTGTTTAATATTTAATACCATTTGTAATACTCCATAGTACACCTCTCCATGATTATTTTGTTCTATTAGACCCTTCCAGCCTAATGTGAACGTGTTTTTTTTCTTCACATAATCTTGTTCAGTATCCACGAGAAAACCGATGAATTGTCCGATCAAATCAATGGAAAACTTAAACTGTTACTAAAATTTCCTCTCTCAAGTGTGGAATTTGTTTTTCATTGATCCCTTGAATCATATGCCATGCAAGTTGTGTAGTGATTTTCTTGCTCTGAAAGCTGGCTCTGCTTCTCTATTTCGTTGTCAAAGTACATTCAGTAAATTTAGATCTATATAATTGTTAGAGCTGAGTATGAATTTAGTACTAATATATATGAATTTTGCTCTGCAGCCAACCAGAGCCCGCGTTGGTGGCCAAAACGAAGGGCTGAGATCGAATGTCGGTTAGGTACAGTAAAGATCGGACGATCCACATGCTTTAATCTCTGTAAATGCCCCATGGGTGGGCAACAATTATACCTTTAGATTGTAGATCTGGGATATACGGTTTCGACATGGTTTGCAGGATCGGTCCGTGGGTTGCTTTGTGTGTCTGTAGGAACATTTTCACGCAATGTGCTCATGCTGCACAGTTTTGACACCTATACTTCAATACTATGAAGGTTGCCGCTGGCCCGCAGAGGTGCCCTCCATCACATGTCACCTGGAGGAATGGTGGAGCAGAGAGCGAGCAGGGTTCAGCGCCAAGACCAGCAGAAACTTTGATTCCTTTGTAATGCTTTACCTGGTGGAGCTTTGTGGAAAACTCAACGCCTGGCTCTTCAACAATACGGCACAACAACACAATGTTCAGAGTTTAGCTAGTCTGATCATCAACGAGTTCATGCACTGGTCCATAGCTAGGAATGGTGCCTCAGGTGTCTTCGATGTAATAGAGAGAGTAGCCTTTAGTGTGAGTCTGGTGTGTCTAGATACATCCAAATTCAGATAAAACTCGCGACATTCTTTTATAGATAGAGGTAGTATATGATTTATGTGTGCAATCAAAATATTTGAAACGATATTGACAGCTTGACTAAACAAGTGTCCAAAACGTGATCTCGTGAGCTGCAGGGTGAAGAATGTATACATTCGCTAGGGAAAAGATGAGCAGACACAAACCAGTCCAACAAATTTTATCAAGGAAGAGGCCACGAGACACTAACAATGGATAATAGGAGATTTATTTTTCCCCGTTCTTTCTTTGATAAAGGGGCACTTAATTTATTACTCATAAGACGTCATCGAGAAATTTCTCACCATACATGGATAATAGAAAAACTATAACGACTTTCTGCAGCCTCAGCAAGTCACTATGTTTCCCGCAACAACTGAGTATCTTATTCGCCAAAAAGAAAAAAAGTGAATACCTTGATCGTAAAATTTGCAGTCATGGACAAATCCATGTACAAGCATTTACATGCTGACGTGTGAAAAACTCCTTGATTGCAAGATTGCTCTTTGTACTCTCTGAATCTGAATCCAAACATTATTTGGCCGTTGATGCTTACAGTCCCACCCTTAGCATGGTACCGGCAACGAAGCTGTGAGTAGCCTCTGTGTAATGGATGCCGTCCCACGAAACGGATTTGGACGGGTCGTCGCAGGTGCTTGACAGTGGCGTACCGCAGAAGAAGGTGAAGTCGAAATTGTACGGCCCACCGCCGCCGCCGCAGCACGCTGCCAATGGCTTGCTCCCAAAACCTGCATGCGTGCCGAGATAAAGTACTGGTGAGAAGAGGCTATAACATGGCGCATCAAAGAGAGGACAAGGTATGCAGGGCGGAGCGGGCACCGTATGTTGCGGGCGAGGCGACGATTGCGGTGATGGGGGTGTACAGGTCGCCGTAGTAGATAGACGTGCGGGGGTAGGCTCGCCGGAGCTTGGAGAGCATGCGGTTCAGCGCGCGGTTATGCAGCTGGGCGAGTCGGTTGAACGGCGCGATGCAGCCGGACGCCAGGTCGTAGTAGCCGCTGGCGCTGCTGGGTAACAGGGCGAGCAGCTCTGGCTCGCATCCCATGGGTATCATCCCCGTCACCACCATTTTCTTGGCACCAGCATTAATCACGTTCTGGGTACAAAGATATGTAAGCAATGGGAAAAACCGCCGGTGAGATGAGCTGAGCTGTGCGGTTACTTACGATGAGGGCGGAACGGATGACATCGATGATGTCCGGCACCAAACTCTCCGCTAGGCCCACCGTGTCGTTGACGTTGTTCATTTTTTTTTCGATAAAGGACGCTTTATTACTCAAAAAGTTTTGAAGCAATACACCCAGCCTCTGCATAACCAGGATGCACACAGCCGTTCAAAGAAACAAAAGTTTAAACAAAAAATAAAACAAGTGTCTGACATAGGCTAATCCTCATTTGCTTCAATTCGCCTATTATGTTGCCATCCATGTTGGGAAATAAACTCCTTCGCCGTGTTCTCCAAACGTGTAGACACCTCTGTAAAGAGGTCGCGGTCCTCCAAGCGTTGGAGTGGCGACCATGAACGGAGCAAAGCCGTAACGCGGTAGACAACCTGCAAGAGAGAGGAAGATTTGTCATTAAAAACCTTGTCATTTCTACATAGCCAGAGCGACCAAACGACAGCAATCGCTCCCACTCGGATAAGTGTTTTGTACCTAGCGTCAACCCCATTTAGCCAATTGCCAAAAATATTTGCAATGCTACGAGGTGGATATAAGGTAGAACCTATCTGAATGATTGACCATATAGACCTAGCAACCGGACAACTGAAGAAAAGATGTTTTATTGTCTCTTGTTCATGACAAAAAACACATTTCGTACAGCCGTGCCAATTGCGTTTGGCAAGGTTGTCCTTAGTAAGAATCACACCCCGACGAAGATACCATGCAAAAACCTTCGTTTTCAGAGGTATCTTCATCTTCCAGATGTACTTATTATTCATGATCGGTTGATTGGGTATAATTAAAGCCTTGTACATGGAGCTAACCGAGAATTTACCATTCTTGGTTAGATTCCAGCGAAACTCATCAGCCCCTGGGACCAACTGGATTGAAGCTAACCTTTGTAGCAATTCGTTCCATGAAACCAGTCTAGGGCCAGTGATATCTCGCCTGAAAGACATAGAGGGTGGAGAGGTTTCCATTACCTTTTGCAAGGTATCACTCTTGTGTCGAACAATGTTGTACAAAGCCGGATATTGTTCGCGGAGAGTGGTTGTACCCAACCATCTATCCTCCCAGAACCTTATCTCTGACCCATTCCTAATGGAGAACGAACCAAACGGGAAAAAGTACTTTTTGGTTGCCATAATGCCTGCCCAAAAGTGGGAATCTCCTGGTTTCCAATAAACCTGAGATATTGCTTTCGAGCCCACATACTTTCTCCGTAAAAGTTGCTGCCATCTACCCTCCTCAGTTAACAACCTGGCAAGCCATTTTCCTAGCAAGGCCTTGTTTTTAACTTCAAGATCATGAACCCCTAGTCCACCTTGATCTTTTGGGCGGCAAACAACACTCCATTTGGTCAACCGATATTTTTTCTTCTCATTATCCCCTTGCCAAAAGAATCTTGATCGGAAATAATCCAATCTATGTAAGACTCCTTTAGGCAACTGGAAGAAAGAAATCATATACAGTACCATATTTGTAAGTACTGAATTAATGAGAACTAATCTTCCACCAAGGGATAAAAGTTTTCCTTTCCAACTACTGAGGCGTTTCTGGAGTCTTTCCTCGACAATTTTCCACTCGGCTAGAGTAAGCCTCCGGTAATGTACCGGAATGCCAAGATAGCTGATTGGAAAACATCCCAACCCACATCCGAATAATTCGGCATATAGGTTGGCATCGTCTTTGGCCTCACCGAAACAAAACAATTCGCTTTTATGGAAGTTTATCTTAAGTCCGGACAATTGCTCAAAAGCTGAGAGAATTAACTTCAGATTTCTTGCCTTATCCAAATCATGATCCATAAATAGAATTGTGTCATCGGCGTATTGAAGGATAGATAAACCCCCATCAACTAAATGAGGGACTACCCCTTCAATCTGACCATCAAGTTTAGCTCGCTCAATTATAATAGCAAGCATATCCGCTACAATGTTAAACAACAATGGGGAGATGGGATCGCCTTGCCTCAAACCTTTTTTTGTCTGGAAATATCTACCAACGTCATCATTGACCTTGATGGCAACACTTCCTCCAAAAACAAAGTTATTAATTAGAGCGCGCCACTCATCGGAAAAACCTTTCATCCTGAGCGTCTGTTGAAGGAAAGACCACTTAACCTTATCATAGGCTTTTTCAAAGTCGATTTTGAGTATTACCCCATTCAACTTTTTGCGGTGCATCTCATGTATTGTTTCGTGCAAAGTGACAACACCATCTAGGATGTATCTACCTTGCATGAAAGCCGTCTGAGATGGAAGTACCACTTGATCAGCCACAGAATTAAGTCTAATAGTGGCCACTTTTGTGAAAATCTTAAAGCAAACATTAAGGAGGCAAATAGGTCGGTACTGTTGAATCCGTTCCGCATCAATTACTTTTGGTAATAGAATGATTTCACCAAAATTGATGCGGAAAAGATCAAGTTGCCCCTTATGAAGTTCACTGAAGAGTTCCAAAAGATCAACCTTAATAATGTCCCAGAAGGATTGATAAAATTCAGCTGGGAAACCATCGGGACCTGGCGCCTTATTATGTTCCATCTGGAAAACCGCTTTCCTTATTTCTTCCTCGGAATAGGGAGAAGTGAGAATAGCATTTTCTTGTGGAGACACTTGAGGTATATCATCAGTCCTGGACTCGTCCATGGATATATCAGATTCCTCAGGGGTGCCAAACAGCCCTTTATAAAACGTGGTAATATATGACTTGAGCTGCTCATGACCCTCAATCACACCCTCTTCCTGTACTAGAGAATGAATGAGTTTCTTTCTGTGTCTGCCATTGGCAACACTATGAAAGTATCTCGTATTCGAATCTCCTTCCAGTAAAAATTGGGACTTAGATCGTTGGTACCATTTGAGTTCCTCCTCCCGTAGCAGACCCGCTAACTTTGCATTGAGTTGACTCTTAAGATCAATCTCGTGCGTAGTTAGAGGTCGTACCTCGGCGATTGCCTCTAAATCATCAATTGTTGATGATAGGCTGAGCTTCTCCTTTTTGAGTTGCCCAGTCATGTGCTTAGACCAACCCCCAAGGTATCTACGCATCGAGCGCATTTTATTATTCCACCTTTGGATTGGACTGTTTCCAGCAACTGGCTTATCCCAAATAAATTTAATCATATCTGAGAAACCCTCCCGCAGTAGCCATCCGAGTTCAAATTTGAATTGGCGTCTACGCTGAGGAGACGGTGTCCCGGTCGAAAGTAAAATAGATGCATGATCCGACAAAGCTTCTATACGAGGCAGGACCCGTACTGAGACTAGAGGAAATTTTAATTCCCAATCTGAGTCCATCAATACTCGATCTAGCTTCTCATAAGTAGGCTCTGGGAGACTATTTGCCCAAGTAAATTGTCTCCCAACCATTGAAACCTCTTTTAAATCCAAGCTATCAATGACAGCATTGAATAAGAAAGGCCAATGTGTGTCGAATCTGCCCCTGCTCTTCTCTTGAGGGTATCTTAGCATATTAAAATCGCCCCCAATAATGATTGGGTGTGGATTATCTTTTGCTAGATTAACCAACTCACGAAGAAAAGCGGGTTTAGCTGCATCTTGGGCAGCCCCATAGACTGAAACCAAACTCCAAGTGAAATTATCAGATTTATTCCGAATGTGGAGTTTTATATGAAAATCTCCTCCAGAATTATCTAAAATTTCCATAGTTGAAGTTCGGACCCCAACTAGAAGGCCACCAGAGCGCCCCCGAGGTAGGCGGGATACCCAAGCAAAGTCTTCCCCGCCTGAAAGGCGATTTAGAAAACTTGTTGAGTAATTCCGCTTGCCCGTCTCGGAAATGGCAATAAAATCTAGAGCATGTTCCCTAATACAATCAGCAATGTGTAAGTGTTTAGCCAAGTCCTTTAGACCTCTGCTATTCCTAAACATGCCATTCATTTGGAAACTATGGAAGATTTAGATGTCTTAGCCTTTTTGTTAGGCCAAGCATTTCTTTTAAGAGATGAGGCTCTGGATTTACGTGTCGCCGCATGTAGTTCAATGCATGAACCCAACGTCTCGTCATCCAGACCAACCTCCGATACCTCTCCAACTAGATGCGTGAGAAGCTGTCCGTCTGAGACGGCATACACTTCCTCATCATCTTCGTCAGTAAATAAGGTATCTGGCTTACTCAAAGTCATAGGAGCAACTTTAATTCTATCAAACTCCATAGTTGACGTTGTTCATGAGGGCGAAGGAGTAGTCGTTGAATCCGATCTCTCCGATGTAGAAGAGGGAGCTCGCCATGAGCTTCCGCTGCTCTGTAAGTAATACATACGATTCTCTACTAATCAGCAGCGCTTGTCGACCGCATGACCTGATCAGCTACCTACTTGATCGTGATTCGAGATCCCCCGAGGCTAACTCACCGAAACAGTTGCAATTGCAAGCGCAGCACAAAATGAAATTGACTATTGCTGTAAAACTTTTATTTTTTTTAAAAAAGCCATGGTATAGTTACCGTTAGGTTTGGAGGCAAGAAGCTTCAAAACACCGTTGAACCAGGTGGTCTGGTTGCTGAGAGAAATCGGCACGAAGGATTTTATCCCTTTGGTCTTCAGGAACGCCATGTCAAGCGCGGTGGCGCCGCCCACTGCGAAATTCACGCCCTTCTGGAAGTCGTTCGCAGTCTTGCCGGCAAGGTACGGTGTTGGCTGCGGCAACTCCAAGGACTCCACTGTATCCACAGCAAGGACAAGCTAGCAAATGTGAGCTTATTTGACCAGGAATGGATGTCAACGCAGATCGATCGCTGGGGCATAATTTGGTACCGATGAAGTCGATGACGAGGCGGCCGTCGGAGGCTCGGTCGCTGGGGCTTTTCAACTCGGAGGCGGCCGCGTTCCGGGTATCGGTGAGCGAGCGTCGCCGCAAGTCGTCTGCAGACCTGCTGGCGAGGTACGGCAGCTTGAGCAACTCCACTGTATCCAGAGGGACAGACAAATATATATGAGCTTATTTGATGAGATCAACTGAAGCAGAAGTAGCGATTGCTTGCTCAGTGGTTTATACCAGTGGAGTCGACTAGCCGGCCGCTGGCGCTGGGGCGTTTAAAGTGCGTTTGCCCGTAAGGCGCGTTGGTGAAGGGCCCTCCGGCGGTGGCCGGGAGGATGGCCGAGTTCCCGGTGTCGGTGAGCGAGTCGCCGAAGCATAAGAGCATCTCCAGTCGCGTCCCCCAAACTGTCCCCCAAACCGCGCCGGATTGAGCGTTTGGGGGACGTGTTTTGTTCGTGCCGCCTTTGGGGGACGTCGCTCCCCAGCCTCGTTCCCGAAACGCCGCCCCCAAACATTTAAAATAATATTTTTAACACATAAACCATTTATATCAAATGTAGCATATGAAAAAAAAATGTTTTCGAGGATTGTTTTCAAATTAAATTACAACAAACAATAAAACAAGTAATCAAATAAAAAAAAAGGGCTAGATGATACATCAAGGTGCCACGGTATTTCCTTTGATCCTCCACAAATGCTCAACGAGATCAGCTTGAAGTTGCTCATGCACATTGCTGTCACGGATCTCTTCGTGCATGGCGAGAAAATCAGCAAAATCTGCAGGCAACTCATGATCAACCTCCGCGAGAGGGCCTTGACACTCATAGGGACCAACATGTGACCTAACATGATTCTTGCGGTCATCCTCGATGATCATGTTGTGCATGATCACACAAGCCTGCATCACCTCCCACATTTGGTCGTGAGACCAGCTTAGAGCAGGGTACCGGACAATGGCAAATTGTGCTTGAAGCACACCAAATGCCCGCTCGACATCCTTCCTGCAAGCCTCCTGTCGTGTAGCAAAGTGAGAATTCTTCAGACCTGATGGATTCGAGATTGTTTTGACAAAAGTGGCCCATTTTGGATATATACCATCGGCTAGATAATAGCCTTTGGTATATTGGTGGCCATTGATCTCATAGTTGCATGGTGGAGCATGCCCTTCCACTAGTCTGCTGAACACCGGAGACCGCTGCAACACGTTGATGTCATTGTATGATCCCGCCATGCCAAAGAAAGAATGCCAAATCCACAGGTCATAATCTGCCACAGCTTCAAGCACCACACTGCAATATCCATGACGCCCTTTGTATATACCTTGCCAAGCAAACGGGCAGTTCTTCCATGCCCAATGCATGCAATCGATGCTTCCAAGCATTCCAGGAAATCCTCTGGCAGCATTTTGTGCCATGATCCTTGCAGTCTCTTCCTCAGTTGGCCCTCTCAAGTAGTATTTGCCAAACTTTCCCACCACAGCTCGGCAAAACTTGTACATGCACTCAATGGCAGTAGACTCACTCATGCGAAGGTAGTCGTCCTGTGTATCGGCAGGTGCTCCGTATGCAAGCATCCTCATGGCGGCGGTGCACTTCTGAATGGATGAGAACCCGAGAACGCCTACAGCATCGACCTTGAGCTTGAAGTAGGGGTCGAACTCTCGAACGCCGTGGAGGATATTCATGAACAGGCCCTTGCTCATCCTGTACCGGCGCCGAAAATTGTCGGCATGTGTTGCCCCGTCGGCGAAGTAGTCGTTGTGCAGCATGGCATGCCCCTCCATCCTCTGCCGGGGCTTCGACTTCCTTCTTCCCGGCCTTGATCCTCCGCGGCGCGGCCTCTTCCTCTTCTCCGCCTCGGCGTCAAGCATGTCCTGGAGGGAGGCGATGATCAGCAAATGCTCCCGCAGGTCGTCGTCGAACGCTTGCTCGTCCTCCGCCAGCAGGGCAACCATCTCATCGTCGCTGTCCATGCCTAAAGCAAAATCAATGGTTAAAATTGCGCCGAGGCGTACGACGCAACAAACAGCGACCAATCGCGCCTACCCGGCAAGTCGTCGAGCACCTTACGTGCGCGGAGGTGGGGCGGATTTGACGGCGCGTTTCGGGAGGCGCCCGGGCGACGCGGCGGCGGCGGCACGACCGGCGGGAGCCCCAGCCGCGACAACGGTGCTGACTCCCAGCACAAATCAGACGCCCAAACGGCCGGGAAATCCAGCGGCGGCGGTGGAGTGGGAGGCGCGGGAAGGAAGGAGCGACGAGAAAAGAGGCGCGAACCAACGGTTTATGCAAATAGTCGCCGACATGTGGGAGCCCGCCTCGCTTTTCGTTGTGTCCGGCGTCCCCGGAGCGTCCCCTGTGGGACGGGGACGGGCTCGGGGCGCCGGACACCGAATGGGGCCGCGCCGGACAAAAATGGGCTTTGGGGGACGCGGCTGGAACGCTTTTTCTGTCCGGCGCGCCCCAAATCCCTTTGGGGGACGCTTTGGGGGACGCGACTGGAGATGCTCTAAGACCCGGTCGTAGCTCGCCTTGCCGCCGCCAGCATCGGCCTCTCCAGTGGCAGCGACGAGAAGAAGGGCCGCTAGGACTAGGAGACGAGAAAATGGCGCCATTGCGAGTTGCGAGTAACAGGAGCCGACGATCATCACTATCACTATCTATAATGCCGCTTCCATCGGTGCGTGCTCCGGCCGCGTGCATTTTTCGAATGCCAATGTCAGCCCGAAATAATATGTTCATGGAGGAACTTCTCCTCGTGCGCCAAAACTAAAGCTATCTACTCCGGCGACATGCCACATGCAGGATCTTGGAGATCTTCTGGGAGCGTGAGTGCGGTGCCACCTGCTACGGCCTTGCATGACTCCCTCCTTCCCAAATTAGGGACCATATATTTTAGTAAAAGTTATGTTTTTAAAAGTTTGAGCAACTCAATACAAAAAATATCAATTTCTATAATTTTCAATGCACCTAATATGAAAATATATTTCATGATGGTTCTTAAAATATTAATTGACTATTATAAATGTTAATACTTTTTTATATATAGTTGATCAAATTTTGAGAAGTTTAATTTTATTTAAATATTATAAGCATTCTATTTAAAAATAGGGGAGTACTTCTGGCAAACAGACTCTGACAGCTTTAGATTTCTATATGGCAAGATGCCCAGTGGCCAGCACTGCTCACTTTTGCATTATAAAAAAATTATCTATCTCTTATCTTAGTCATGTGCTAAGATCCGATTCATGCTCATAGCCAATCTGGTGGTGTTAATGGGCCTGTAGCACCGGTGGCAACTCGATCACTTAAGCAGCTAGCTAGCTGCTCTAAGCCTACTACAGTCCTGAAAGCAAAGAGTGCATGCCTTCACAATTTCTCAATGGGCATGTAGCTACTACTTATTTATCATTAGTGAAGTAACCTAACAGGCTATTCTACCAAGATTAACATTTCTCATTTTTAAGGTTCATGCTGTTATCTCCAGCTCAATGAAAACAATTGAATTTCGGCAGTCGTTCAGATTTTCTTCATCTCTGAAGAGTGAAAAATATGGGTTTGAAAAAATGGAAATAATGCATGAAGAGTGTTAAAAAAAATTGACAAAAAAATTCTACATGTACATCTTCATAACATATGTGCGTTCGTCAAGTTTCAAGAAAAACCAACATTTTTTGTGAACTATGTAAAAAAGAGAAATTTTATCTTGTAAAAAGCATTATTTCTAGCACTGCGTTTTGTCTTTTTTACAAACGTCACATGATAAGTCGATTTTTTTATGAAACAACTTTGTAAGCGTGTAGCACGTGAAGATGTACGTACAAATTTTTTGTTTCAATTTTTTTGAAATTCAAATATGTGTAAGATACATTTTAAACTAAAGGGAGCATATGCTCCCATGTTCCAAAACATCACTCCCAATATATATACTGATCATTGCGAAGTGAACATTGTATGTTTCAGTTAGAATGAGTTTGGCCTCATGGCATCTTCTTGTTAAATTAAAGTCAATAATGATTAAGCATAGCTGAGTAGAATGGAAAGCTTTATCGAAAAAAGTAGAATGGAAAGTTGTTCTTACAATAATATGAACGAAGTTGCAATTCTGCTAGTACGCTCTCAGAAAACAGAAAAGCTTGCCCATCTATCTAGCATGATCGGTTAAAAAATACTAGAAATCCCACAGAAAATCAAAACATCTGATCTCTGAGATGATATAAAGCTAACCAATCTATCTATTATATACTAAAAGCAAAATATAGATGTTTAAATAGAGACACCACGTTAATCCACATCATCCTAATTATTGTGGTTGTTAGATCTATAATTTACGGTGAAGATTTAAGGATAACAAAGGTTACGTAAAATCGTGTTTGGTATGAACAGCGGTCAAGGATGTCACGTATGATGAGTTTTTTTTTTGGGGGATTTGTCACGTACAACAGGGGATTTAGGCACGAAAAATATAAGCCGAAAAGAAATATCCAAACTTCCATCCGTGAAGCACTTAAACAGATAAGTTCTATTTAAAAAGGAAATAATTAAAAAGAGACTAAACTAGCTAACACGTGCATCGGTAGGACACTATCCAGAATGTCTAGAAACAAAGGGACTCTACCACGTACCGGCCGATCACCAGAAATCAGGTACATGGATGTAAGTAATCTAAAGGTATAAATGATGCCCCCCATAGGGGGCTTCACAGCGATTAGTGATTCTCAGCCATCGGATCCTCCCAGCAAAGATCTCGGCCATCCATTTTTTTTACAGCTAGGTATAAAAGGGAGCAGAAACCCTATAGCCTCCAATCCCCTCACGCGCCCCTGCCTATTCCCGCAGCCAATCTCGTGCCCTCTTCTCTCCCCAATCCCTGCCTCCATCTCTCCCCAATCCACGCCTCCTTCTCTCCTCCAATCCCTTCTCCTCCGTTGGTTTTCTCCATGGCTGGAGCTGGGAGAGGCAAAGGGAAGCCTCACACCATGGACGAGGAGGTGGAGCCCCTGCTCTCCTCCTCACGCCCCTGCTCTCCTCCTCCCTTACCACCTCCACCTCTTCTTCCAGCTCTATCCCCTTTCCACTCCATGGTGCACCACTTCCTTCTCTCCCCCCCTTTATTTCCTACCATACCTTAGCTCGTCCTTCCCTACAACAAGAATATTTTATGGTCTAGATACTAGAGGAAGAAGAAGAGGTGGCAAGAAGAGGATCAAGAGGGGGAGAAGGAAGATAAGAAGATCTCCGTGTTTCCTGTACGGTTCCTCTTGATTCAGCTCCAAGGGTGAGTTTTTCCAACCTCCATGATCCTCTTAGATTCTACCAATGGTGGTTCCTAGGTTCTTATGGCAGGGGCTTACCAAAATCGAGTGAAAACTAGAGGAAGCATGTTTCTATATTCCCGTTTCTGGACGTACAGATTCAGAGATTATCATTTTCGAGTACTCAGTTGGCCGAATCAGAGGAAGATTAGTTGGAGTGTTTTGTAGGTCTCGTTCCTGTGATCGTTTTGAGTGGTCATTCACTCAATTTGGTTTAGCGGTTTAGCTGCAGCGATAAAAACAAGTTGCTGGTCTGTTTTTGTGAAACAGTATTTTGATAGCTTTTGTTCGTAGTTTGTCATGCTATTCCATGGTAGATTAAATTGTGTTTCATGATTCTATAGCTACCTGGTGCCATATAATTCATATATCAACTATATTTACATTGTGCCTCAACTGGAGCAAAGACGTCGGGACAAGCTGGTCCTCTCTTGTTTGTGTGCATCTAATTTTTATATGTGCCTACAAGGTGGTTGATGTAAGTCCTTGCTAAGATAATTGTATGAACTATTTGAGGAGAAGAAAATGGAGCGGGTGGTGACTTTGAGAGATGTTAAGAAGCAAGGAGTGTTGTGGTTGGGTTCTTTGGTGAATATGAACTGCTTCTCACAAGGTAAGAAGAAGCACTTTTTAAAAGCATGTGCCTATTGAGCTTGATTTTTTTTTATCTGAATCATATCATTAGGTAGACTGAGTTAAAATCTTTTGATTCTATATAGTTTCACTGTAATGATACCTAATATTTGTTGTCATTGGGTGGATTCATTTTTTTAGTAGTACAAGATTGATTCCAATGTCCTACATACTGAAATTAAAAACTGAATATTCTTTGTTGTGTTTCAGGCCTATTGTTATTTCACACTCCATGAATTAGGTAGCAAACAGTCGAAGTTAAGATACCAAATGGATCAAGGTTTTCTTTTTCTTCTCTGCACTTGATCTCTCGTTTTATTAGTATACAAGATTAGTTTAACTTACTGTTGATAATAACATGGGTTATAGAGATTCAATGGTAACTCCTACCCATATGAGATTTATTAGGTATTTTGCACCTAGCTAGCACGTTTTAGTTGATTCCTTGGTTGTCGTTTTTATTTCTTACTTGTTGACCAACATATGTCATGGGAAGCACCTTTGTAAGATGTCCAATGAGTATTGAAATAAAAAGAGGAAACTGGCTTTTTGTGGGATCTTTGGGATAAATTTACACATAAGTTACTTTAATTTTGGATACTATCCTTTAGCACATTCTAATTGCTAGAAAAGCTGCACAGCTAATTGTGGCAGGGAGGAAAATATGTGAGGGTCTATTCGATCTGTTCTATATAAGATATATAGATCTTGGTGAAACATACATTTTTTTCGATAAAGTGGTGAAACATACATGCTCATGTAGGTGTTGATACGCAAGAAGATGAATCATGGAATTATACATTGATCTGCTCTATGATAGTAGCTATTGACTTTAAGTGATGAACCTCTGTCTATGGAGCAGATTTTTTGCCTTTGGAAAATATGCTAGAGGTCCATTTAAATTGCTCATGTAGTTTATGATGTGCTTGAGGTTTCACTGATGTCAGCTAACTAACGCAGTTGTGTTATGTTGACGATTATTACTAAACCTCTGGCAATTATTCATTTTCCCGTTTTAGCTCATGGTTCTTTAAATCAGTCCATCAATGATTCATTGGCATGATAATCTTGGAGCTCGCACCTTATTTCACTATGAATACCTTATTGCATAGGTTGGAGCAGGAGCGGAACAATACATGAGCCTCCTTATGTATTACTAGAACAAGGCCTCATTTGGTAAGCTCTCTTTGATACTAGACATTCTCCTTGTCTTTCAAAAAAATGCTATTCTGCACTACAAGAAACAGCTCATACGAAATATTGTTCTATGTCTTTTTCTGCAGAACACGATGTAGATCGAATGTGAAAAGTTGCATAACAAAGTGGGTTATCATGCACATAATGAAATATGTTTAATGCGCTCAATGTAAGCAACTTTTGATTTGATGAAAGCAGCTAGGAAAGAATCGTGCTCTCTAGAGTTTACTATTTCTTTTACTTGCTTGCAGCTGTTAAATACATTTATGCTTTTATATATGATGTACAGCTAAACAATGTGTGTTAAACATCATGGCATCTTATTTTCAGATCATTGAAGATGTAGTTATGGACATACACATGTGGTTCTATCCACTATGATATACTCATGGTGGGATGTTTGATTGCTGCAGGTACTATATATTGGCCAGCATTCATAACCGCGGTTCTTGCCGCAATAGTTGTGACATGTGAGCCAAGCCACCATATCTACTACCTTGTCAGTTATTAAACATGCTTTTGCGCTGGGTTGTTTTCACTGTGTTAGTGTTGTGCCCACCTCAAAAACATTCCTTGGGCAGATTTACTCCCTGACATCAATTGGTTGCTATGATTCTTTGCATTGCTAGAACTGCTCGATTTAAGAATAAAATCCAGCTACGAAACACATACGGTGAGCTTTACTTTTTGCAACTTCCTTTGCATCTTGAGCATATAACTAAATAGGGAGTATTTCTTTTTTCAACGAACGTCACTTAAATTTGTAAGTTGATCTGGTATTCAAACTGTGGCTAAACAGAGGATAGGCAGGGTACTTTTCATTTCACTACTGGACAGAGTAAACAGCGTCTTCTCTTAACAATATATCTAAACTTTGTCACATGATATGATGACATTTGATTCTCGAATATACCTGAATAAGAAATCACTCAGCCTAGCACAAATAGTTGGATAATACTAAATATAATTTCTTTCTGTGTTGTTTGATGCAGACCACTCTAAAATTTACCATGTTACCATTGCAAACTTTGTCTAGGCTAAATTACACTTGTATGCTATGATTTGAAGTGTTGTTCTCTCTGAAGGAGATATGCCCTAGAGGCAATAATAAAGTGGTTATTATTTATATCTTTATGTTTATGATAAATGTTTATATATCATGCTATAATTGTATTAACCGAAACATTAGTACATGTGTGATATGTAGACAAACAAGAAGTCCCTAGTATGCCTCTTAAACTAGCTTGTTAATTAATGGATGATTAGTTTCATAATCATGAACATTGGATGTTATTAATAACAAGGTTATATCATTATATGAATGATGTAATGGACACACCCAATTAAGCGTAGTATAAGATCTCGTCATTAAGTTATTTGCTATAAGCTTTCGATACATAGTTACCTAGTCCTTATGACCATGAGATCATATAAATCACTTATACCGGAAAGGTACTTTGATTACACCAAACACCACTGCGTAAATGGGTGGCTATAAAGGTGGGATTAAGTATCCGGAAAGTATGAGTTGAAGCATATGGATCAACAGTGGGATTTGTCCATCCCGATGACGGATAGATATACTCTGGGCCCTCTCGGTGGAATGTCGTCTAATGTCTTGCAAGCATATGAATAAGTTCATAAGAGACCACATACCACGGTACGAGTAAAGAGTACTTGTCAGGAGACGAGGTTGAACAAGGTATAAAGTGATACCGAAGATCAAACCTCGGACAAGTAAAATATCGCGTGACAAAGGGAATTGGTATTATATGTGAATGGTTCATTCGATCACTAAAGTCATCGTTGAATATGTGGGAGCCATTATGGATCTCCAGATCCCGCTATTGGTTATTGGTCGGAGTGAGTACTCAACCATGTCCGCATAGTTCACGAACCGTAGGGTGACACACTTAAAGTTGGATGTTGAAATGGTAGAAATTGAATATGGAATGGAGTTCGAATATTTGTTCGGAGTCCCGGATGAGATCCCGGACATCACGAGGAGTTCCGGAATGGTCCGGAGAATAAGATTCATATATAGGATGTCATTTTATGTGAATTAAAATATCGCGGAAGGTTCTATGGAAGGTTCTAGAAGGTTCTAGAAAAGTCCGGAAGAAACCACCAAGGAAGGTGGAGTCCACATGGGACTCCACCTCCATGGCCGGCCAACCCTAGTGGGGGAGGAATCCCAAGTGGACTCCCCCTTAGGGGGCCGGCCACCCCCCCATATGGGAGGTGGAAATCCCACCTTTGGTGGGAGTCCTAGCTTGGCTAGGTTTCCCCCTCTTATGGGAAGTTTTTGGTTCGGGTCTTATTCGAAGACTTGGAGACCAACTCTTGGGAATCCACCTATATAATGAGGGGCCAAGGGAGGGGGCCGGCCACCCTAAGACCACAAGCTGGCCGCCCCCCTTGAAGTGGCCGGCCACCCCCTCCCAAACCCTAGCCGCCCCCTCTCCTCCATATCTCCCGCGTAGCTTAGCGAAGCTCCGCCGGACTTCTCCACCGCCACCGACACCACGCCGTCGTGCTGTCGGATTCAAGAGGAGCTACTACTTCCGCTGCCCGCTGGAACGGGGAGGTGGACGTCGTCTTCATCAACAACCGAACGTGTGACCGAGTACGGAGGTGCTGCCCGTTCATGGCGCCGGAACCGATCGTGATCAAGATCTTCTACGCGCTTTTGCAAGCGGCAAGTGAACGTCTACCGCAGCAACAAGAGCCTCCTCTTGTAGGCTTTGGAATCTCTTCAAGGGTGAGACTCGATAATCCCCTCGTTGCTACCGTCTTCTAGATTGCATCTTGGCTTGGATTTCGTGTTCGCGGTAGGAAAATTTTTGTTTTCTATGCAACGTTATCCTACAGTGGTATCAGAGCCGTGTCTATGCATAGATGGTTGCACGAGTAGAACACATAGGTTTGTGGGCGTTGATGCTTTTGTTATCTTTAGTTGAGTACTTTGCATCTTTGTGGCATAGTGGGATGAAGCGGCTCGGGCTAACTTTACATGACCGCGTTCATGAGATTTGCTCCACGCTCGACATGCAACTTGTATTGCATAAGTGGCTTTGCGGGTTGTAACATCCCAAGTTTCAACAATAATAAACAAGAGAGATAATTTCCCCAAACCCAAAATTTTGCAACTAACAAAAACTTTTTCTATACATATAGTGCCACATATAGATATATGCATTTGAGTGATATTCTTTTGTGCAATTGCCATGATGAGTGTTAGTATGTTTAAACCTGGCTATGTGAACCCTAAGCAAGATCACTAAACCCTAATTTGAAGGGAAATGGAGAAAATGAGAAAAACTCATTTTCCACTCACATACACTTTATGCATTTTGGCAAATCTTCAACCAAGGCCAAGATTGCTTGCTCCCTTGCTTCTAAAATACTTCAATGTGATAAACTAACACAATTGCACCCTTGAACCAAGAATCAAATGCAAAGAAATCAAAAATCCTACATACATATGATAATGGTCACTTGACCCAAAAATATTTTCTTCACCTCTTTACCCCCCTGGTTTTCTCATCTCTTGAACTAAACTTGGTCAACCAAAGACATGTCATCCAAGACCATGTCAAGGTGAGCAACTTTGATGTTGACCACCATGGCTAGAGTGGACTAGGTTGACCAGAATAAAAGTGACAAGAGGGGATGCTGAAATAAAGAGAAGATTATGTCACTTTTGACATTTTGCAAAACAACTCCAAATTGAGTGCCACCACCACCAATACTTCACATTTATGTTATAAATGAGATTCACCAAAAAGAATTTCAAAATTCAAAAGAAAAGTTCATGCGGCCATTATGTCGAACAGGTGGCAGGCATCATTTCCAAATTGAGACACACCCTTTTACACACTGGTTTCTTCCCTAAACCCCTTTAATTCTTGATCATCACACTCTCTTACAACCCCTGCTTCACCCTAGTGCATGCTCTGGTCGATTAAAGTGAGAGGAGAGGGGAAAGAAACCCTAGACTAAGGCACACCGTGGCCATGCCGGCCACCTTTGGCATCTCCACCTCCAGCCCTCATCTCAACTCTTGCCCTTGTCCTGGAGCATCTACACTGCACAAGGACACGAATGGTACAAGCCCCTGCAACGCCACGGCTCTACTTTGGCCAGAACGCGCGTGGCCAAACCGCGCCAGGGCGTGCCAGTCGACGCGGTGAGCGCGCCCTGGACACGCCGGTCCGTCGAGCGCTCGAGCAGCCTACTCCTCGCCCTGCATCCCTACCGCGACGTTGAGTAGCTACTCCCCGCCCTCTACACGCTAGACACAAGCCCAGGCCTGCCCCTGCACCGTCGCCGTCGTCCTCGACCAAATGATGCCGCGCGCCCCGTGACAAACCCTGCAAGCTCCCGAGCCATCCCGTCGCCTTTCTCTACGCCAGCTAGCCGTTGAGCATCGCCAGGACGACGCCTACAAGATGCCGTCCTCGCCTTGCCCCTTCGATCGACGGAGAGGCCACGCCGTCGACGCTCCTCCACAGCACACCCGGCCACCTCGCTCCCTCTATAAATAGCGACGATCAGCACCTCATCTCTTCACACAATCCACTCCCCTCACCTCACTGAGTCTCCTCCACCCATCAATTTCACCAGACCTCGCCGGAGCTGCTCGAATCGCGAGCTCAAGACCGCCGGAGCCCGCGGAAGCTCTTCGTCGATTGGAGCCTCCCCGAGCGCCGCTGCTGCACCAGGCCGTTCCTCGTCGACAACCACTTCTCCGCGCCTACTGCCTGAGACCTGCACCGGCCTGGTACGCCCTCCGACCCCCTAGGCTCGCCGCCAGGGAGCCCGCTGCTCGTCGGAGAAGACGACGTTCACACGCCGTCGGATCCTAGTCTAATCCTACGGCCTAACGCGCGCGTACCGCTTCGGCGTTCAAAGAGGCGCCGACAGGTGGCCCCCACCATGTCAGCGCGGCCCGAGCGCACCAGATGCGTGTTGGGCTGCGAAGTGGGTTTTTATTTCGTTTCGGCCCAGTAACTCTTCCCGCCTAAGCCCAGGAATTCAAATCCAGTATATTCTTTATTCAAATTTTGCTCTGCTGAATGTTTAGTAAAATTTGAATAGTTTGAATTCTGCCAAACCAAATCTAGCAAACCTTATACCGTTGGAAAGCCCATGAATTTATCTATCCAATGCCACTGGCCCCATCCCCATTTTCATTATAGATTTAATTTGACAAAAAAGACAAGACAGGGACTTTTGCACATTCAAACTTTATTTAAAATTCAACCAGAATAGTTTTTGAAGTAATTCCAATTCTAATAAATCACAAATGATGTCCTCTAATTGATGATGCAATAACATAGCCCTGTTGCTAGTATGATCATGGACTAGATCAAATAAAATGGCTATGTAGTCATTTCTAGAGCTTTTTATAGTGGAATTCAAACTCAACCCCAATATGAGATTTACCTCTCATTTAAATTTTGATCCTAAGTACTAATAACCAGGGGAAATGACTTAGGCTAATGAACCCTTGAGAATTACTACTTAGAGATTTTAATTCATTTAAATGTTAAGTTTTAGAACTATGTGAAGTGTAGCACTTCAATTAAATTGAACTCACATATAATAGATATGAAATGTTGACTTTGGGTCAACCTATATTTCATACCTTATTATTATATGGAGAGATTAAATCTTAATAAGAGGAAATGAAAAGAAATGATTTCTTTTAAAGACCTACCCACCAAATTTAAGAAATAGGAATAATGAGAGGAAATCATTTCTCTTTCAAATAAAGACAAATCAAATAATCCACCATGCCATGTTTGATTGATGATAGGACTAGTGTGTGAACTATTTTGAGTGCCTCTAGTTTAGTATGTGAGCTTGGTTTAGTATTTATACCTCGTATTCGTATATAGACGCTAGTAACGAGGAATACCAAGAGGAGGAGGGCTACTCTCAGGAAGAAGAAGAGAACTTCGATAACTACCCAGCTCAAGGCAAGCTAACCCTTGCTGAAAACAAGTGCTTAGCTCTACAAGAGCAAAGGCACCTTCACACTTTACTTTTATGTATTACCTATCCCATGTTTTTACTTACCATTGCTCTTGCTTTTATTTCAAAGTACTTTTTGAATTATGATTCACTAGTCTGGATTAGAACAAGAGCATCAAAGTTAGCCTAAGCAAATAAAGCTAGATAGCACCCCCTCATGACTAGTTGCTTTTGCTAAGAACTAAAATTGACTACTCTAGATGGGAACATTTGTGAAATGAACTGAAGTGAAAGATTTTGAAGGTGAATATGACCTTGAGGAGATGGTGTTTTTTTTTGAATAAAATAGATGATTGAGTTTGAATGCGATACCCTTCCAATTATGCAAGTACCCCCACAATACCTGATTATGGGTAGGGCTTAACTAGAAACTTGTGTATTTTAGTATGGGTTCCCTCTTAACAAACATCATAGGGGTTACGCTGCGGCTGCCTCCGTTACTTGTGGATTGATGTTGAAATGAGGGGAATAGATCGTCCACTACTACTTCGCTTCCGCTACTATTTGTGATGTTGAACAATATATTCGTGTAATATTGGATCATGTGATCTATGGTTGTAAGACAATATGTGTTGTAATAAATGATGACTCTATGCTACTTACTATTATGTCTCGCAAAAACATTATTCCTGGGATTGCGATGTACGGCATAATAGGCATCTGGACTTAAAAATCCGGGTGTTGACAAGTTGGTATCAGAGCCATTGTTTGACCTTAGGAGACCCTAGTTAGAATGGACGCTCAAAAACTTAGTTTCAAATTCCATGATTTGACTAGTTATGAAAACCTTATTCACCTTCTTACCTTGAAGAGTCTCTTACAAACTTTAAATTCATGCCCTTCTTCTAAGTGAATTAAAATTTGGAACACTTGCACTTATCTAACTTAATCATCTCATCTCTCTACAGATGGATCACGTCGTGGACGCGCAGCCCTTTCTCCAGACTGAGTTCTATCAGTTGGGGAACGGTGGAGAGATCATCTTCGAGAGGGACCTCTTCTCCCTCTCAGAGTTCCTCGGGCGCCCACCACCGGAAGTCTTTGGCGGAATGCTGAATGACCAACCCGGTGGTCAACTTCAGTGGGTGATCATGGTGGACCTTCGTGGAAGGTTCACGCTCCCAATGAGCGCAAGGATCCAGTTCTCCTTCAGGGAGAACAACTGGGCGGATGGTCTCGCAAGGGGACTTCAGGAAGGACTCGCACGTCTGTGCGGGCAAAACTTCATGGACTTCACGGATAGTCGCTTTGTGCACTATGCAAGGCACAACTCCCTCGGAGTGCCAATGAACCTGCCGTCACACCCGCAGCTTCGCCACCATGTTGATCATCTTGACTTCATGTTGAGCGAGACCCGCGTCGACCTCGACAACTCCCGCGAATACGCCAACCACACTCACATCCAGTTGGCGCAACAGGCGGACACCATCAAGGTGATCGCCGGAGAACGCAGGGCACTCCGCCGTGCCAACCAGAAGAAGGATCACGCCATCAACCGCCTGAAGGCCAGGATCGCCACTCTGAAGGCGACCATCGCTGCCCAAGCTGAGCAGATTCAGGAGCTGGAAGGCGAAGGTGAAGGGGAGAACATCCAGGGGGACGGCTACTCCTACGTCAGCAACGACGACGACTACGAGGAGGAGGAAGATGACGACCTGGAGTTCCACCCTTACGAGGATGGCCACAAGCACCTCGATGCCGGGGTAGACAATGTCTACCCTATCAACGTCGATGGCGAGTAGTTCCGTCTGAGCACTTGCGCCCCGTGTTATGTATCGATCCTTTGTACCGCCCCATGTATCGTAGTTTGTTGAAAGGGTTCTTAAAACCCTCCTGAACATTTGGCTTGTAATATGTGCTACCTCCATGACTATGTTTGTGTGTGTATAATATTATTATTATTAATATGAATCAAGTTAAGTTAAAATTATATCCCAAAATGAGCCATAGACATTTCCCTCGTATCTCATGATCCCTATCACTGTTCAGATGGCACCCCCAACTCGCAACATGACTCAGGAGGCAATGATGCAGATGTTGCAACAGATGTTAGCTGATAGAGAAGTTGAGAGAGCTGAACGGCAAGCCAACCTAGCTGCACTTCAACAACTGGCTCAGGGCAATCAAGGCCACGGAAACCACGACCACCCAGGGTCAAAACTGAAAAACTTCCAGAACACTAACCCACCCGTGTTCAACAAGACAGAGGAACCCCTCGATGCTGATGATTGGCTCCAGACTATGGAGAACAATCTCGAGGTTGCCGGAGTGGAGGACAACGAGAAGGTGTTGTTCGCCACCCACTATCTGGCTGGACCTGCACGTGCCTGGTGGACAAGTACCCGCGCCTTACATGCGGGGAACCTGATGACTTGGGAAGACTTCAAACTCAAGTTTAGCAAGTACCATGCGCCCCCGGGTTTGATTAAGAAGATGAGGGATGAGTTCAGGGAACTGAAGCAAGGCAGAATGACCGTGGTAGAATACCGCGACAAGTTCCTCACTTTGTCAAGGTACGCCCCGGATGAGACGGACACCGTCGAGAAGAGGAAGGAGAGGTTTCTGAATGGACTGCATGATGAGATGCAGACTGTACTGATCAACATTCCCTTTGCTGACTTAGAAGCCCTCGTTGACTCCGCCATTCTGATGGAGGGGAAGATACACTAAGCCAATGAGAACCGCAAGCGCCGTTTGATGAACCAGAGTGGGCCCAGCAACAACCACAAGTATCGCCCCAACTCAGGTGGAGGGTTCGCCCCAAGAAACAACAAGCCCCCGATGCAGAATCCACGTCCGAGTTATCGAGAACCGGAGTGGAGGAAACCAGTCGGGAGGACACAACAACTACAACAACAACAGCAACTTCAACCGCGCTCCACCTCGCGCCCCCAACAATAACTCCAACACTGCTCCAAGGACTGGGAGCAACGCTGTTCCCATCACCCCCAAGGACAAGTCCACCTACAACTGCTACGAGTGCGGAGTAGCTGGGCACTTCTCTTATGAGTGCCCCAAGAAGCTCGCCAAGACTGCCGCCAACACCTCAGGCCCTGCGCAGCAGCAGCGTCGGGTCACCACCAATAAGAAGTTCGCCCCAACAACCCGAACAACCGCAACGGCCGCCTCTACCACATGAATGCAGAAGAAGCTCGGGAAGCCCCGGACGTTGTGCTGGGTATGTTCTCTGTTAACTCAATACCCGCAAGAGTCTTTGTTTGATTCTGGAGCATCGCATTCATTCATTACCGAAGATTTTGCATGCACTAGTAAGATTCAACCCATCAGTTTGAAGCATGTCATGATAGTTCAAATACCTGGATCAACAACTAAAGCTAGAAAAATTTGCAAAGATGTGCCCATCAGAATACATGAAATAGAATTCTATGCAAATTTGATTGTTCTGGGAGCCAAAGGTATGGAAGTAGTCCTGGGAATGGACTGGATGGCGAAACATCATGGACTGATTGATTGTGCCAAGAAGGCCATCACCATGACTAGTAGCACCGGAATAATAGTCGAACACATATCTGAACAGATGCCCCGAAAATTCACCTGTAACCAAAGCCTAGCCAAACCCACTTTGGAACAGATCAGGGTCGTTTGTCGATATCCTGATGTGTTTCCGGATGATCTACCCGGTATGCCCCCAGATCGGGATATCGAGTTTATCATCGAGCTAATCCCCGGAACCGGACCTATAGCCCAGAGAGCCTACAGCATGAACCCGGCAGAGTTAGTGGAACTGAAGAAACAGCTGGATGATATGCTATTCAAAGGTCTGATTCAACCAAGTGCGTCACCTTGGAGATCGCCAGTTTTGTTCGTGGATAAAAAGGACGGTGCCACTCGTTTGGTTACGGACTATCGTAAGCTTAACGATGTCACCATTAAGAACAAGTATCCGTTGCCCAAGATAGAAGATCTGTTTGACCAGCTGACCGGAGCCCGAGTATTCTCGAAGATTGATCTGCGGACAGGATACCATCAGCTGAAGATTCGTGCCACCGATATCCCCAAAACTGCCTTTACCACCAGATATGGATTGTATGAGTACAATGTCATGTCATTTGGATTGACCAATGCCCCCGCTTACTTCATGAATCTCATGAATAAGATCTTTATGAACTTCCTGGACAAATTTGTCGTTGTCTTCATCGACGACATCCTCATATACTCCAAGTCCGAGGAAGAACATGAGCAACATTTGGAAGTGGTCCTAGATACCCTTCGGGAACATCAGCTGTATGCCAAGTTCAGCAAGTGTGAGTTTTGGTTGAAAGAAGTAGGATTCTTGGGTCACATCTTGTCAGCCGGAGGAATTGCCGTTGACCCCGCAAAAATCAAGACTGTTGAAGAATGGAAAGCCCCAACTACCCAGACTGAAGTTCGTGCATTTCTCGGATTGGCGGGATATTACCGCCGATTCGTTGAAGGATTCTCGAGCATAGCAAGACCGATGACCCAATTGTTGAAGAAGGACCGGAAGTTCGAATGGACCGATAAGTGTGAAGAGAGCTTTCAACAGCTCAAGTTAAGACTGACAACAGCCCCAATACTGGTTATGCCGGACATTGCCAAACCATTTGATGTGTACTGCGACGCCTCCAAGATTGGTCTTGGATGTGTGCTGATGCAAGAAGGCAAAGTGATATCTTACCTATCAAGACAGCTCAAGCAGCATGAACAGAACTATCCAACTCATGACTTAGAGCTAGCAGCGGTGGTGTTAGCCCTGAAGGTATGGCGTCATTACCTCATGGGTAATCGATGCGAGGTTTACTCGGATCACAAGAGCCTGAAGTATATCTTCACGCAGAAGGAGCTGAATATGAGACAGCGCAGATGGATAGAGTTAATCAAGGATTACGACATGGAAATCCACTATCACCCCGGCAAGGCCAATGTGGTAGCGGATGCTACGGAAGTAAGCTGCCATGTCAGTTGAACTCCATGTTAGCAATTGAGCAACCTAGCCTGTTTGAAGAGTTTGAGCAGTTTAGGCTTGAACTGGTTAGCGAAGGATACCTCGCCAGCATTGAACTCCAACCCACCCTGATTAGTCAGATCAAGGAAGCTCAGAAAGGAAATGTTAGCATTGACGGAATCAAGAACCAAATAGCCGCCGGAAAAGCACCGGGATTCACCGTGGAAGAAGAAGGAGTGCTATGGTATAACAAGCGCCTTTGCGTGCCGTCAGACTCAGAATTGAAGCAAGTTATTCTGAAAGAAGCTCACGACACCCTATACTCCATTCACCCCGGAGGGACCAAGATGTACCAGGATTTGAAGGAACAATTCTGGTGGCATGGAATGAAGAGAGAAATTGGAAGCTACATCGCCAAGTGTGACATCTGTCAAAGAGTCAAGGCAGAACACCAACGCCCTGCAGGACTGTTACAACCCCTACAGATTCCCGAATGGAAGTGGGATTCCGTAGGAATGGACTTCATCACCGGACTGCCCAAGTCTAGTAAAGGAAATGATTCCATCTGGGTAGTGGTCGACAGACTAACCAAAGTCGCCCACTTCATCCCCGTCAAGACCACCTATCAAGGACCGAGGCTCGCAGAGCTATATATCTCAAGGATAGTCAGCCTGCACGGAACCCCGAAGTCGATAGTATCCGACAGAGGATCCCAATTCACCTCCAGATTCTGGCAGAAAGTACATGAAGGACTCGGAACTCGTCTGAATTTCAGCACAGCCTATCACCCGCAGACAGATGGACAGACTGAAAGAGTCAACCAGATACTAGAAGATATGTTGAGAGCATGTGTGCTAGAGTATGGATCTAAGTGGGAAGACTGCTTGTCGTACGCAGAATTCTCATACAACAATAGCTACCAAGCCAGCTTGCAGATGGCCCCCTTCGAAGCACTGTACGGAAGGAAGTGCCGTACCCCTCTGAATTGGTCGGAAGTAGGAGAGAGTCAAATCTTTGGACCAGATATTCTCCGAGAAGCCGAAGAGAAGGTTCACAAGATCCGCGAGTACCTCAAGACAGCCCAATCAAGACAGAAGAGCTACGCTGACAAAAGACGCCGAGAGATGACCTTCGAGATCGGAGATTTCGTATATCTCAAAGTGTCCCCCCTTAAAGGAATGCAGAGATTTCAGCTTAGAGGAAAGCTCACACCCCGATATGTCGGACCCTTCAAGGTCCTGAGTCACCGAGGAGAAGTATCCTATCAGCTGGAGTTACCGGAAGAAATGTCAGCGGTGCACAATGTGTTTCACATCTCGCTACTCCGGAAGTGTTTAGAAGTACCTGAGAAGACCGAGGTTTTCAAGAACATCGACCATCGAGCTGTGGATATCAACTCAGATCTGACATACCGCGAAGTACCTATTCGCATCCTGGAAGAAGCTTTCAGAACCACCCGTACCCGAAGTATCAAGTTTCTGAAGATCCAATAGAGTAATCACACCGAAGAAGAAGCCACTTGGGAGAGAGAAGACTTTATGAGGACTGAGTACCCAGATCTCTTTAGTACCTAGTTTTCTCAGATCTCGGGACGAGATCTTTTGTAAGGGGGAAGGGTTTGTAACATCCCAAGTTTCAACAATAATAAACAAGAGAGATAATTTCCCCAAACCCAAAATTTTGCAACTAACAAAAACTTTTTCTATACATATAGTGCCACATATAGATATATGCATTTGAGTGATATTCTTTTGTGCAATTGCCATGATGAGTGTTAGTATGTTTAAACCTGGCTATGTGAACCCTAAGCAAGATCACTAAACCCTAATTTGAAGGGAAATGGAGAAAATGAGAAAAACTCATTTTCCACTCACATACACTTTATGCATTTTGGCAAATCTTCAACCAAGGCCAAGATTGCTTGCTCCCTTGCTTCTAAAATACTTCAATGTGATAAACTAACACAATTGCACCCTTGAACCAAGAATCAAATGCAAAGAAATCAAAAATCCTACATACATATGATAATGGTCACTTGACCCAAAAATATTTTCTTCACCTCTTTACCCCCCTGGTTTTCTCATCTCTTGAACTAAACTTGGTCAACCAAAGACATGTCATCCAAGACCATGTCAAGGTGAGCAACTTTGATGTTGACCACCATGGCTAGAGTGGACTAGGTTGACCAGAATAAAAGTGACAAGAGGGGATGCTGAAATAAAGAGAAGATTATGTCACTTTTGACATTTTGCAAAACAACTCCAAATTGAGTGCCACCACCACCAATACTTCACATTTATGTTATAAATGAGATTCACCAAAAAGAATTTCAAAATTCAAAAGAAAAGTTCATGCGGCCATTATGTCGAACAGGTGGCAGGCATCATTTCCAAATTGAGACACACCCTTTTACACACTGGTTTCTTCCCTAAACCCCTTTAATTCTTGATCATCACACTCTCTTACAACCCCTGCTTCACCCTAGTGCATGCTCTGGTCGATTAAAGTGAGAGGAGAGGGGAAAGAAACCCTAGACTAAGGCACACCGTGGCCATGCCGGCCACCTTTGGCATCTCCACCTCCAGCCCTCATCTCAACTCTTGCCCTTGTCCTGGAGCATCTACACTGCACAAGGACACGAATGGTACAAGCCCCTGCAACGCCACGGCTCTACTTTGGCTAGAACGCGCGTGGCCAAACCGCGCCAGGGCGTGCCAGTCGACGCGGTGAGCGCGCCCTGGACACGCCGGTCCGTCGAGCGCTCGAGCAGCCTACTCCTCGCCCTGCATCCCTACCGCGACGTTGAGTAGCTACTCCCCGCCCTCTACACGCTAGACACAAGCCCAGGCCTGCCCCTGCACCGTCGCCGTCGTCCTCGGCCAAATGATGCCGCGCGCCCCGTGACAAACCCTGCAAGCTCCCGAGCCATCCCGTCGCCTTTTCTCTGCGCCAGCTAGCCGTTGAGCATCGCCAGGACGACGCCTACAAGATGCCGTCCTCGCCTTGCCCCTTCGATCGACGGAGAGGCCACGCCGTCGACGCTCCTCCACAGCACACCCGGCCACCTCGCTCCCTCTATAAATAGCGACGATCAGCACCTCATCTCTTCACACAATCCACTCCTCACCTCACTGAGTCTCCTCCACCCATCAATTTCACCCAGAGACCTCGCCGGAGCTGCTCGAATCGCGAGCTCAAGACCGCCGGAGCCCGCGGAAGCTCTTCGTCGATTGGAGCCTCCCCGAGCGCCGGCTGCTGCACCAGGCCGTTCCTCGTCGACAACCACTTCTCCGCGCCTACGCACGAGACCTGCACCGGCCTGGTACGCCCTCCGACCCCCTAGGCTCGCCGCCAGGGAGCCCGCTGCTCGTCGGAGAAGACGACGTTCACACGCCGTCGGATCCTAGTCTAATCCTACGGCCTAACGCGCGCGTACCGCTTCGGCGTTCAAAGAGGCGCCGACAGGTGGCCCCCACCATGTCAGCGCGGCCCGAGCGCACCAGATGCGTGTTGGGCTGCGAAGTGGGTTTTTATTTCGTTTCGGCCCAGTAACTCTTCCCGCCTAAGCCCAGGAATTCAAATCCAGTATATTCTTTATTCAAATTTTGCTCTTGCTGAATGTTTAGTAAAATTTGAATAGTTTGAATTCTGCCAAACCAAATCTACCAAACCTTATACCGTTGGAAAGCCCATGAATTTATCTATCCAATGCCACTGGCCCCATCCCCATTTTCATTATAGATTTAATTTGACAAAAAAGACAAGACAGGGACTTTTGCACATTCAAACTTTATTTAAAATTCAACCAGAATAGTTTTTGAAGTAATTCCAATTCTAATAAATCACAAATGATGTCCTCTAATTGATGATGCAATAACATAGCCCTGTTGCTAGTATGATCATGGACTAGATCAAATAAAATGGCTATGTAGTCATTTCTAGAGCTTTTTATAGTGGAATTCAAACTCAACCCCAATATGAGATTTACCTCTCATTTAAATTTTGATCCTAAGTACTAATAACCAGGGGAAATGACTTAGGCTAATGAACCCTTGAGAATTACTACTTAGAGATTTTAATTCATTTAAATGTTAAGTTTTAGAACTATGTGAAGTGTAGCACTTCAATTAAATTGAACTCACATATAATAGATATGAAATGTTGACTTTGGGTCAACCTATATTTCATACCTTATTATTATATGGAGAGATTAAATCTTAATAAGAGGAAATGAAAAGAAATGATTTCTTTTAAAGACCTACCCACCAAATTTAAGAAATAGGAATAATGAGAGGAAATCATTTCTCTTTCAAATAAAGACAAATCAAATAATCCACCATGCCATGTTTGATTGATGATAGGACTAGTGTGTGAACTATTTTGAGTGCCTCTAGTTTAGTATGTGAGCTTGGTTTAGTATTTATACCTCGTATTCGTATATAGACGCTAGTAACGAGGAATACCAAGAGGAGGAGGGCTACTCTCAGGAAGAAGAAGAGAACTTCGATAACTACCCAGCTCAAGGCAAGCTAACCCTTGCTGAAAACAAGTGCTTAGCTCTACAAGAGCAAAGGCACCTTCACACTTTACTTTTATGTATTACCTATCCCATGTTTTTACTTACCATTGCTCTTGCTTTTATTTCAAAGTACTTTTTGAATTATGATTCACTAGTCTGGATTAGAACAAGAGCATCAAAGTTAGCCTAAGCAAATAAAGCTAGATAGCACCCCCTCATGACTAGTTGCTTTTGCTAAGAACTAAAATTGACTACTCTAGATGGGAACATTTGTGAAATGAACTGAAGTGAAAGATTTTGAAGGTGAATATGACCTTGAGGAGATGGTGTTTTTTTTTTTGAATAAAATAGATGATTGAGTTTGAATGCGATACCCTTCCAATTATGCAAGTACCCCCACAATACCTGATTATGGGTAGGGCTTAACTAGAAACTTGTGTATTTTAGTATGGGTTCCCTCTTAACAAACATCATAGGGGTTACGCTGCGGCTGCCTCCGTTACTTGTGGATTGATGTTGAAATGAGGGGAATAGATCGTCCACTACTACTTCGCTTCCGCTACTATTTGTGATGTTGAACAATATATTCGTGTAATATTGGATCATGTGATCTATGGTTGTAAGACAATATGTGTTGTAATAAATGATGACTCTATGCTACTTACTATTATGTCTCGCAAAAACATTATTCCTGGGATTGCGATGTACGGCATAATAGGCATCTGGACTTAAAAATCCGGGTGTTGACACGGGTGTCTGTCTCTCCTACTATAGTGAAGATTCAATTTATTCTTCTATTGACAACACTAGTATCACCGTTGTGGTTCATGTTCGTAGGTAGATTGGATCTTACTCGAAAACCCTAAACCACGTAAAATATGCAAACCAAATTAGAGAACGTCTAACTTGTTTTTGCATGGTTTGGTGATGTGATATGGCCATAATGTGATGATGACTATGTATGAGATGATCATTATTGTATTGTGGCAACCGGCAGGAGCCTTATGGTTGTCTTTAAATTTCATGTTGAGTAGTATTTCAAAGTAGTTGTAATAGTTGCTACATGGAGGACAATCATGAAGACGGCGCCATTGACCTTGGTGCTTCGCCGACGATGATGGAGATCATGCCCGTTGATGATGGAGATCATGTCCGTGCTTTGGAGATGAAGATCAAAGGCGCAAAGACAAAAGGGCCATATCATATCACATATGAACTGCATGTGATGTTAATCCTTTTATGCATCTTATTTTGCTTAGATCGCGACGGTAGCATTATAAGATGATCCCTCTCACTAAAATTTCAAGATAATAAAGTGTTCATCCTTAGTAGCACCGTTGCCAAGACTTGTCGTTTCGAAGCATCTCGTGATGATCGGGTGTGATAGAATCAACAAGTGCATACAACGGGTGCAAGCCAGTTTTGCACATGCGGATACTAAGGTGGCCTTGACGAGCCTAGCATGTATAGACATGGTCTCGGAACACGTGATACCGAAAGGTAGAGCATGAATCATATGATTGATATGATGAACACTTTGAATGTTCGCCATTGAAATCACACCTTGTCTCGTGATGATCGGACTTAGGTGCGGTGGATTTGGTTTGTGTGATCACTAAGACAATGCGAGGGATATTGTTTTGAGTGGGAGTTCACCTAGTTTTTAATTAAGTTGAATTAAAATTTGAACTCAATTTGTCATAAACTTAGTCTAAACTATTGCAAATATATGTTGTAGATATGGCGTCCTCAATCAATTTTAAACCAGTTCCTAGAGAAAGAAAAGCTTAAGAGCAACGGTAGCAACTTCATCTAGATCGGTTCCGTCATGTGAGGATTTTCCTCAATGGCGGAAATCTGAAATATGTGCTTGATGCACCGCTAGGTGACCCTCCTGCAGAAACTGAAACCGATGAAGTAAAAACTGTTTACGCAACTCGGAAAACTCGGTACTCTCAAGTTCAGTGTGCCATCTTATGCAGTCTGGAAGCCGATCTTCAAAAACGTTTTGAGCACCACGATCCACATGAGTTGATAAATGAGTTGAAGACTATATTTGAGACTCATGCGGCCGTGGAATGCTATGAAGCATCGAAACACTTCTTCAGCTGCATGATGGAAGAAGGCAGCTCCGTTAGTGAGCACATGCTCGCCAAGACCGGGCATGCGAAGAAACTCAGTGACTTGGGAATAGTGATTCCTAATAGACTGGGGATTAATCGTGTCCTTCAATCACTGCCACCTAGTTACAAGAACTTTGTGATGAACTATAATATGCAGAACATGAACAAAGAGTTACCTGAACTCTTCTCCATGCTAAAATCTGCTGAGATTGAGATCAAGAAAGAGCACCAAGTGTTGATGGTCAACAAGACCACCAGCTTCAAGAAACAGGGCAAGTCTAAAGGCAAGAACAGGAAGAGTGGCAAGAAAGCTGCCACGCCTCCTGTGAAACCTAAGACTGGCCCTAAGCACGATGCTTGAGTGCTATTACTGCAAGGAGAAGGGACAACTGGAAGCGTAATTGCTCCAAGTATTTGGCGGATACGAAGAGCGGCCTTGTCAAGAAGAGGAAAGAAGGTATATCGATATACATGTTATAGATGTTTATCTTACGGTTCTCGTACTAGTACAGGTATTTGATACTGGTTCGGTTGCTCATATTTGTAACTCGAAATAGGAACTAAAGAATAAACGAAGACTACTAAAGGATGAAGTGACCATGCGCGTTGGAAATGGATCCAAAGTCGATGTGATCGCTGTCGGCACACTTCCTCTACACCTACCTTCGGGATTAGTTTTAAGCCTCAATAATTGTTATTTTGTACCCGCGTTGAGCATGAACATTATATCTGGATCTTGTTTAATGCAAGACGGTTATTCATTCAAGTCTGAGAATAATGGTTGTTCTATTTTTATGAATAATATCTTTTATGGTCGAGCACACGAAAAGAATGGCTTATTTCTGTTAGATCTCGATAGTAGTGATACACATATACATAACATTGATGCTAAGCGAATTAAATTGAATGATAATTCTACTTATATGTGGCACTGTCGTCTTGGTCATATTGGAGTGAAACGCATGAAGAAACTCCATATCGATGGATTACTTGAATCACTTGACTTTGAGTCACTTGATAGATGCGAAGCATGTCTAATGGGAAAAATGACTAAGACTCCATTCTCTGGTATTATGGAGCGAGCTACTGACTTATTGGAAATCATACATACCGATGTGTGCGGACCAATGAGTGTAGCATCGCGTGGTGGTTATCGTTATGTTCTAACCTTCACAGATGATCTGAGTAGATATGGGTATATCTATTTCATGAAACATAAATCCGAGACTTTTGAGAAGTTTAAGGAATTCCAAAGTGAAGTAGAAAATCAACGTAACAAGAAGATTAAATTTCTACGATCTGATCGCGGAGGTGAATATCTGAGTTATGAGTTTGGCATGCATTTAAAGAAATGCGGAATACTTTCACAATTGACACCGCCGGGAACACCACAACGTAACGGTGTGTCCGAACGTCGTAATCGAACTCTCTTAGATATGGTTCGTTCTATGATGTCTCTTACTGATTTGCCGTTATCATTTTGGAGTTATGCATTAGAGACAGCCGCATTCACTTTAAATAGAGCACCATCAAAATCCGTAGAAACGACACCGTATGAATTATGGTTTCATAAGAAACCTAAGCTGTCGTTCCTGAAAGTTTGGGGTTGCGAAGCCTATGTAAAGAAGTTACAACCGGACAAGCTAGAACCCAAAGCGGAGAAATGCGTCTTCATAGGATACCCTAAGGAAACTATAGGGTACACTTTCTATCACAGATCCGAAGGCAAAATCTTTGTTGCTAAGAACGGAACCTTTCTTGAGAAAGAATTTCTCACTAAAGAAGTGTCTGGAAGAAAAGTAGAACTTGATGAGATTGATGAATCTATACTCGTTGATCAGAGTAGCGCAGTACCGGAAGTTGTACCGATCGCCTACACCAACAACGAGAGGAAGCTAATGATAATGATCATGAAACTTGAACGAGGAAACTACTTTGAACCTCGCGGATCGACAAGGGAACGTGCCACTCCTGATTGGTATGATCCTTGTCTAAATGTCATGATTGTGGATAACAATGATGAGGACCCTGTGACGTATGAAGAAGCGATGATGAGCCCAGATTCCAACAAATGGCAAGAAGCCATGAAATCCGAAATGGGATCCATGTATGATAACAAAGTATGGACTTTGGTAGACTTACCAGATAGCCGAAAGACTGTTGAGAATAAATGGATCTTCAAGAGAAAAACAGATGCTGATGGTAATATTACTGTCTATAAAGCTCGACTTGTCGCAAAGGGTTTCCGACAAATTCAAGGAGTTGACTACGATGAGACTTTCTCACCTATAGCGAAGCTAAAATCTGTGAGGATTTTGTTAGCAATAGCTGCATTTTTCGATTATGAGATTTGGCAGATGGATGTCAAAACGGCGTTCCTTAATGGAGACATTGAGGAAGAGTTGTATATGGTACAACCCAAAGGTTTTGCCGATCCTAAAAATGCTGACAAAGTATGCAAACTTCAGCGTTCAATTTATGGACTGAAGCAAGCATCGAGAAGTTGGAACCGACACTTTGATAAGGTGATCAAAGACTTCGGGTTTATACAGTGTCATGGAGAGGCCTGTATTTACAAGAAAGTGAGTGGGAGCTCTGTAGCATTCTTGATATTATATGTAGATGACATATTATTGATTGGGAATGATATAGAACTATTAAGCAGTGTAAAGGGTTATTTGAATAATAGTTTTTCAATGAAAGACCTTGGTGAAGCATCATATATATTAGGCATCAAGATTTATAGAGATAGATCAAGACGTCTAATAGGGCTATCACAGAGTACATACCTGGACAAGATTCTAAAGAAGTTTAGAATGGACGAAAGTAAGAAAGGATTCTTACCTATGTTACCAGGCAAGGTCTTGAGTAAGACTCAAGGTCCGGCTACGGCAGAAGAAAGAGAAAGGATGAGTCAGATCCCCTATGCCTCGGCAGTAGGCTCTATCATGTATGCCATGCTATGTACAAGACCGGATATAGCACATGCTGTTAGTTTGACTAGCAGATATCAAAGTGATCCAGGAATGGAACAACGGACAGTGATCAAGAATATCTGAAGTACTTGAAAAGAACTAAGGATATGTTTTTTTGTTATGGAGGTGACCAAGAGCTCGTTGTAACAAGTTACACCGATGCAAGTTGGAACAACGATCCCGATGACTCTAAGTCACAATTTGGTACGTGTTTATATTGAATGGTGCTGCGATGGCTGGGCAAGCTCGAAAGCGATTGCACGGTGGCGAAATCCTCAACAGAATCGGAGTACATAGCGGCTTCGGAGGCTTCATCAGAAGCGGTATGGATGAAGAGGTTCATTATAGAGCTCGGTGTGGTTCCTAGTGCATTGGACCCACTAGTCATATATTGTGACAACATGGGTGCCATCGCCAATGCACAAGAACCAAGGTCACACAAGAGGCTGAAGCATATCAAGCTGCGTTACCACTCGATTCGCGAGTACATCGAAGATGGAGAAGTAAAGATTTGCAAAGTACACACTGATCTGAATGTAGCAGATCCGTTGACTAAAGCTCTTCCTAGGGCAAAGCATGACCAACACCAGAATGCCATGGGTGTTAGGTATATTACAATGTAATCTAGATTATTGACTCTAGTGCAAGTGGGAGACTCAAGGAGATATGCCCTAGAGGCAATAATAAAGTGGTTATTATTTATATCTTTATGTTTATGATAAATGTTTATATATCATGCTATAATTGTATTAACCGAAACATTAGTACATGTGTGATATGTAGACAAACAAGAAGTCCCTAGTATGCCTCTTAAACTAGCTTGTTAATTAATGGATGATTAGTTTCATAATCATGAACATTGGATGTTATTAATAACAAGGTTATATCATTATATGAATGATGTAATGGACACACCCAATTAAGCGTAGCATAAGATCTCGTCATTAAGTTATTTGCTATAAGCTTTCGATACATAGTTACCTAGTCCTTATGACCATGAGATCATATAAATCACTTATACCGGAAAGGTACTTTGATTACACCAAACACCACTGCGTAAATGGGTGGCTATAAAGGTGGGATTAAGTATCCGGAAAGTATGAGTTGAAGCATATGGATCAACAGTGGGATTTGTCCATCCCGATGATGGATAGATATACTCTGGGCCCTCTCGGTGGAATGTCGTCTAATGTCTTGCAAGCATATGAATAAGTTCATAAGAGACCACATACCACGGTACGAGTAAAGAGTACTTGTCAGGAGACGAGGTTGAACAAGGTATAAAGTGATACCGAAGATCAAACCTCGGACAAGTAAAATATCGCGTGACAAAGGGAATTGGTATTATATGTGAATGGTTCATTCGATCACTAAAGTCATCGTTGAATATGTGGGAGCCATTATGGATCTCCAGATCCCGCTATTGGTTATTGGTCGGAGTGAGTACTCAACCATGTCCGCATAGTTCACGAACCGTAGGGTGACACACTTAAAGTTGGATGTTGAAATGGTAGAAATTGAATATGGAATGGAGTTCGAATATTTGTTCGGAGTCCCGGATGAGATCCGGACATCACGAGGAGTTAGGAATGGTCTGGAGAATAAGATTCATATATAGGATGTCATTTTATGTGAATTAAAATGTCGCGGAAGGTTCTATGGAAGGTTCTAGAAGGTTCTAGAAAAGTCCGGAAGAAACCACCAAGGAAGGTGGAGTCCACATGGGACTCCACCTCCATGGCCGGCCAACCCTAGTGGGGGAGGAGTCCCAAGTGGACTCCCCCTTAGGGACCGGCCACCCCCATATGGGAGGTGGAAATCCCACCTTTGGTGGGAGTCCTAGCTTGGCTAGGTTTCCCCCTCTTATGGGAAGTTTTTGGTTCGGGTCTTATTCGAAGACTTGGAGACCAACTCTTGGGAATCCACCTATATAATGAGGGGCCAAGGGAGGGGGCCGGCCACCCTAAGACCACAAGCTGGCCGCCCCCCTTGAAGTGGCCGGCCACCCCCTCCCAAACCCTAGCCGCCCCCCTCTCCTCCATATCTCCCGCGTAGCTTAGCGAAGCTCCGCCGGACTTCTCCACCGCCACCGACACCACGCCGTCGTGCTGTCGGATTCAAGAGGAGCTACTACTTCCGCTGCCCGCTGGAACGGGGAGGTGGACGTCGTCTTCATCAACAACCGAACGTGTGACCGAGTACGGAGGTGCTGCCCGTTCGTGGCGCCGGAACCGATCGTGATCAAGATCTTCTACGCGCTTTTGCAAGCGGCAAGTGAACATCTACCGCAGCAACAAGAGCCTCCTCTTGTAGGCTTTGGAATCTCTTCAAGGGTGAGACTCGATAATCCCCTCGTTGCTACCGTCTTCTAGATTGCATCTTGGCTTGGATTTCGTGTTCGCGGTAGGAAAATTTTTGTTTTCTATGCAACGTTATCCTACACTCTCCTCTGCTAAGTTGGCAATACCATCATGCGTATCGTTTTGGCTCATTGATGTAGCAGGCCACCCATCTCTCTCCTCCCAAGCCCCGTGATACGTCTCCGACGTATCGATAATTTCTTATGTTCCATGCCACATTATTGATGATATCTACATGTTTTATGCATACTTTATGTCATATTTATGCATTTTCCGGCACTAACCTATTAACGAGATGCCGAAGAGCCAGTTGCTATTTTCTGCTGTTTTTGGTTTCAGAAATCCTAGTAAGGAAATATTCTCGGAATTGGATGAAATCAACGCCCAGGGGCCTATTTTGCCACGAAGCTTCCAGAAGACCGAAGGAAAGACGAAGTGGGGCCACGGGGCGCCGCCACACTAGGGTGGCGTGGCCCAAGGGGGGCCCGCGCCGACCTAGCGTGTGGGGCCCTCGTGTGGCCCCCTGACCTATCTCCTCCGCCTACTTAAAGCCTTCGTCGCGAAACCCCCAGTACCGAGAGCCACGATACGGAAAACCTTCCAGAGACGCCGCCGCCGCCAATCCCATCTCGGGGGATTCAGGAGATCGCCTCCGGCACCCAGCCGGAGAGGGGAATCATCTCCCGGAGGACTCTTCACCGCCATGGTCGCCTCCGGAGTGATGAGTGAGTAGTTCACCCCTGGACTATAGGTCCATAGCAGTAGCTAGATGGTCGTCTTCTCCTCATTATGCTTCATTGTCGGGTCTTGTGAGCTGCCTAACATGATCAAGATCATCTATCTGTAATGCTATATGTTGTGTTTGTTGGGATCCGATGGATAGAGAATACTATGCTATGTTGATTATCAATCTATTACCTATGTGTTGTTTATGATCTTGCGTGCTCTCCGTTATTAGTAGAGGCTCTGGCCAAGTTTTTACTCTTAACTCCAAGAGGGAGTATTTATGCTCGATAGTGGGTTCATGCCTCCATTAAATCTGGGACAGTGACAGAAAGTTCTAAGGTTGTGGATGTGCTGTTGCCACTAGGGATAAAACATCGATGCTATGTCCGAGGATGTAGTTATTGATTACATTACGCACCATACTTAATGCAATTGTCTGTTGTTTGCAACTTAATACTGGAAGGGTTCGGATGATAACCTGAAGGTGGACTTTTTAGGCATAGATGCATGCTGGATAGCGGTCTATGTACTTTGTCGTAATGCCCAATTAAATCTCACAATATTCATCATATCATGTATGTGCATTGTCATGCCCTCTCTATTTGTCAATTGCCCAACTGTAATTTGTTCACCCAACATGCTATTTATCTTATGGGAGAGACACCTCTAGTGAACTGTGGACCCCGGTCCATTATTTTAATCGAATACAATCTACTGCAATACTTGTTCTACTGTTTTCTGCAAACAATCATCATCCACACTATACATCTAATCCTTTGTTACAGAAAGCTGGTGAGATTGACAACCTCACTGTTTCGTTGGGGCAAAGTACTTTGGTTGTGTTGTGCAGGTTCCACGTTGGCGCCGGAATCCCTGGTGTTGCGCCGCACTACATCTCGCTGCCATCAACCTTCAACGTGCTTCTTGGCTCCTACTGGTTCGATAAACCTTGGTTTCTTACTGAGGGAAAACTTGCCGTTGTACGCATCGCACCTTCCTCTTGGGGTTCCCAACGGACGCGTGCTGTACGCGTATCACCCCGTCTCTCTACTCTGGGCAATACCAGTCTGCGTATCGTTTGGGCTCATTGATGTACGCATTCTCCACGGGGAAAACCCCAGGGCCACCCGTCTCTCTACTCTGGGCAAGGCAGAGGCAGAGGGCGTGGAAAATTCAAGGAGGTACGGGATGGGAGGCGGCAAGAAGCGGAGCATGGGCCGCGGCTAGAGAAGTCCGAGCGCCGCTGCCATTTCCAAGAGTGACCATGCCGAGATGGCCCACAAGCATCTGGCAAGGGATGCATCGGCATCGTGGCAAAGGCAACCATCCTGCGATAGTTTGTTTGTTCACCATGGTGGGTTTCTACCAAATCTTCTTCAGTCTTCCCTCCCCTCCCGATCTCTCTGAATGCCCATTTATGCAGATTTGACATGTGATCTGGTTTGAACTAACTTGATATTTTGGTACAGATTCGGTTATGGTTGATGCAAGCCTAGGCTCCTCCAAAGTTCACTTTCTTGGTACAGCTTCAATGATGCTACAACTTTCATTCTTGAGGTAAGGGAAATTACCTCTTATATGATCGTTTATTTTTCTGTGTTGTTATGCGAATAGGAGTTGCATTGTATGGAAATAAGCTATTTGTAATAACTGAGATGGCTTCCTTGTTTTTGACTGGTCAAGAAAATTGATGCCTTGCAATTTAGTTTTTGAAGTTGAAGTGCATACATGGGCGGATCTAGCCTATGGGCAAGGGGGGCAGCTGCCCCCACTTAAATCTCTAATCTCTTTGTAAATTCTAGCTTAAATAGAGGTTTGCCCCCACTTAAAAAATATTTTTTCTTCAATAAGTACATTCCTGCCCCCTCTCAATTCTCATCCTAGCTCCGCCCCTGAGTGCATATGCATGTTGTTCAAGCAGTGACACTTTCAGACATTTCTGATTTTTATATCTCAGTTATAGGGCTCTCCAGGAACTGGTTGTATGATGAAAGATGTGTGTGAAAAAAAAACTTGTGTCAATTAATCCCATAGCTTGTGAGTCTAATAGCCACAGTTTTTAGGCAGCATTTAAAAGCGTGGACTGCATTGCTAAAAGATGTCATGTCTACTCTGAACATTACCTTTAAGAAGCAGCAACATGGTTTTAAAGGCGACGCCTTGGCGCCTTGAGGAGGGGTCTCTTTGGCGCCTAGGTGGGCATATTTCCAAGACGGAGGGGTAGCGCTTGGACGCCTAGGCGACGCTTTTTAAACCATGAGCAGCAGGTGGATAGAATTCTCTAATGCCTATATATGTATTGAAAAGTGTGTTGACTATTAGTTTCTAGGTTGAATAGACTATGGCGATGCAAATTTTGCAGCCACAAGCCATTAAGCATAGCTATGCGGTCAATCAGGTTAATTTGTCTTGTCTCGATAATACTTGAATCACAGATATACAATGGGAAGCCTATGGGTGTTATCCACAAATACCTTTCTATATTTCCGTGATAAGTTGGTAATTAACATGAAGCTTGTTTATATATATTTTTTTTAATCTTTCCATGCAGGTTATTTTGTCTTTACAATCTGTTTCTTATACACAATCTGTGGTAGGAAAGAACACAGCTTGAGACTTCCCAGTTATACAAGGTAGCTGGAGTCAATCCTCTAGCAGGTTCATTAATTTTTCTTCCAAAACCAAGTTACATTAAATGTGAAATTAATTATATGGTATATCACCTCATATTAGGTTCTAAATGGTGACTATTCATATTAGCTAATCATATTTCCTACTTCCTATACTCTATAGTTATTTAGGGCAAGTATCCCTATTTCTGATTGAATACCACCATTGCTATTACCACTAGAAGCCAATGTTTTAGTTTTCAGTGGGGTTTTAATATTTATTTATAGGGAACCTTGCCTAATTTTATCTTTTCATATGCGGACTAACGAAATGCAGTCTACAATGGGCTCGAAGAAGGGTGATAATGTGTTTCGACAAAACTGACTACTACTCTCAGGTCCCCTTTTATCTTTCTGTCCATGCTCTGTTAAGTGATCACCAACATTAATATCATCTAGAAGGACCTAAAAGTCAAAAGATAATTTTGAACAAAATACAGGGCAGGTGAATGCAAGAGGTTCCTAATAAGATCATGAAACAACAAAGGTGCCACCGATTTGCCGGCTACCAGCCCATCTCTCCTATTTTCTGCACTCTCTCATTCTTTTCCTCCCTAACCGCAGGAGGACCAACAACAACGACGAAGGACGGGAGCCACCATGGATTTTCTATTCAAGACCTCCTGCTGGCTCATGCTCTGCTTCGAGGTATTCTCATGGCTGGCATGAGGTACAAGCAGATGCACTCGTGGTTGTCAGACAGGTCCTGGCAGCGGATTGGGAACAAACCATCGACGACAGCTACTTTGCTGACTCTGCACATCCTCGGGTATAACAGATTCAACATAGATTGTTTTATTTGTTCAGCAGCTTGCTCAACATCTTCATCTGCTTTAGTTTGACAAATTTACTATCAAGACATTTATGTTTTTTTTGTGCAGAATTTCGTGTGGAAGAAGCATGGGTATTTCAAGCTGGATGTCTGCTATATCTTGATCTGGTATTTCAAACATGGGTATTTCAAACTAGATCTAAGTTTCTAGAGGCTTAAAAATATTGTGACATAAGAGGTATGCATTCTCTGTGGTTTTGCATATGGAAGTTGTGATATTATACCCTATATAAAAGTTAGACAAGTTAACGCTTTCATAGTGATTCAGATACTGTAGATGTGCAAATTATCCTCTCTTTCCTCTAATAATTATGTGACACGTAGTTCTTCTTTTCTACTTTGCTGGTACACATGTTTTTGGTTTCTTTTTTCTTTTAACTTACGGGTAACCGGCAACCGGTTCTAAGGCGTGCACGTCCGGTCATTGCATTGGCCCTCACTGCGATAGCCTGGTAGGTATATATATTTAGTGTTGGGATTTTTCCCATGGGTCAAAGCGGTGGTCTCTAGGCCTGCGTAGAAATATCTAGAGATCACTAGCTGTGTAGCTCACCAGCGGGAGTATCTCGAATTCTCCACCCCATCTTCCCCACTAAATTCCATTCACCATATTCCACCGGTACTGCCTTGGATGCAGACCGTCGCACCACCCAAAGGCCTCAACGAGCTCGCAATCATGGAGGGACTATGCTTCGGCACGGACCAGTCTGCTGCGTGCTTCCGTGCCTTAACTCACCGGGTGGCCGCCGCTTCCGCTGGTGGGTCGCAGCACCGCTGCGGGAGCTGCAAACCAGGGTCTTCACGGGCGGCCGTGGTGAGGGGCTTGGAGCGTGCGGAACTCTGGCTGTACGGGAGTGCCGTCGAGTCGTTGAGGTAACTCACGCGGGCGGCTGAACGTTGTCGAGCCACGGCCTGCTCCAGCGAGACACACCTCTGTGTGGTTGCCATCCGCGGCGGACATCTCGCGGCACACTTCAGGGTACGCCAAGGCAGAACACAAAGGCGCCAAGAGATAGCTGCTACATCATGGTACGGCCAGCATGTTCCTTACCGCTTGCTTTGGACTTGGGTTGCTTCGATCTGGTAAATATTTAAATTACAGCTGCTCTCAAGAAAATCAGTACGCAGATATATTGGTATACTTTTTCTCAGGTATATACATGGATCCAATAATTATAATATATTCTTAGCTTTGGATGTCTGTAGTTGATACTCATGATCAGAATTAACACTTAGTTATTTTTACGGGCTAAATAATCTGAAATCTAACAGTGTAGAGCAAATCCAATGATCAGTGCTGTCTGGGGAAGAAAAGGGGCGTGCATCAGTTCTACAGAATGCTGATAAGTACCAGAAGGTAAGGAAGAGAATGGCATGAAGAAAATTTCGTACATGCCAGTTTGCAAAAGAACTAATACTTAGGTTAACCGAATCTGGCTTCTTTGTTGTCTTAAGCAATTAGAGAAGTTGGAAAGTTCAGCTAGCCAAGGTTTTCGCAGAGGACAAAGGCATCCAACGCAATCCAGTCACTGCATGTATTAATTCCAATCAAGAGTTTCCTTTGTTCAGCATTGTATACACTCATTAGTGTTGTCTCCTTGCTTTTATTCTTTTGTTTTCACAGTGCTTGGGCATAAGAGGAGGAGCTGTCTGGGTGGTGTTGATGTGGTCTTGGCGCTCAGAGAAAGTGAATACGTCATTTTGGAGTATTACATAGTTATGAGTTCACTTTGCTTTACTCTCTTTCTTAGATGTTAAAATCTTCATTTTTGGTCAGTGGGATCTGATCATTCAGTTTTACTCTCACCCAGTGGCCCAGTAAGAAATACTTTTCTTACTATTTTGCGGTGTACTATTCTTTGCACTGAATTATTTCCACCAAATTGTATGTTCTTCAGCATCCATGTCATGTCCTCATTTCTTCAGACTGGACGTAGATTTTAACTGCAGAACTGTGACAGTGCACCTATAAGCCTGCCACCAGATCTACGAAATTTTGCATTTCTTCCTCACAGTACTAATTAACAAAAATAATTGTGGCTTTCATGGGATTCTTAAACAATTTTTGTACAGCAAAGATTTTTTTGTGATTTCTGTTTCGTACTCCTGGTTTTCTATTTCTTCATGGTTACTTATTACTAGGAATCCTAATTAGTCCCTTTCTTTTTTCCTTAGCGGCTCTGAGATAAATTCATGACCACGTATTTCAGATGGGAGGTATTTCTAATAAAGAGGTATGTAGAAGGTCTTGCTTTGATCTTTATATCCTATAACTTATTAATTTAGTTACGGGAGGTAAATCATTATTATTCTACCTCCAGTCGATCTATGTGTCCTTAGGTCTCAGTATAACCACATATAAATTTGTTGTGTGCCTTAGTTTGATAGCTATCCATAAAACTAACGGACCCAATGTGGCAAACCTGTAGGTTTTTTTGAACTGCAGAAACATAAAGTGAGATTTGTGGTTTTGATTCAGCGGTTCATGGGACCCACAGTTTTACCTTTGTTTAGGTACATTGTTTCATTAGTTACAACTAAGAGAATGCCACTTATATGAACAAAGTTGATATTTCGTATTTTTGATCAATCAACAAATTAGTCGTCAGCTGCATCGACTTGCAGACAGCAAGTATCCTATTCTTGAGTTCTACTCCTATATTGGACGGATGCAGCTGAAAATACTTTTAGCCACAATGAGATGAAGATGTTGATGTATAATCGGATGCATTATCTATGAACTTCTCGACCCCATTGATGTTGGAAAATCAAATAGACTTTCCAGGTCTTCTATATAATTCCTTTTAACCAGCTTAGTTCTATTTTCATTTCTACCAACCTCTTTTCACGGATTATTGATCTATATCATCTCACGGCTTTAAGATTTTACATCATTCACACGCATTGCAATATAGCATCTAAAATTGCATATGATCGTGTGCGTTTTGTTTTTCAGAAATACATGTCAGATAATCTTTGAACTGTTGATGCATTGGATGGTTTGCTGGATACGCTGAAAGCAACACACATCAGTTTGAATGACTTGACCTTAATGCTTCTCCAGTACTTCTTTTGATCTTTTTAAAGAACTGGATGGAGCCAACAATGAAAATACTCATGTAGTAGCAGTACCAACAAATACTTCACCAGATCATATTCCATAAATTTCTTTCTTGAAGAATTATAGACTGACCCAAATTAAATGAGGCAGTTAGCCAGTATCTCCAGTGACCTTCCATGAGAGAACTTAAAGGTAGCAACTCTCGCAAAATGAACACTGAATACTCGATTCGCTGAATGAACGCTTCCAAGCGAGCAAGTACTGATCAAATCATTCACATTCTTTTTGTATTTGTTGCAGATACTTGAGTAGGTGTTATAGGCTAGCCTCTTTGGTAGAATTTCTTGAGAAGGCATTGCTGTGTAAACATGAAAGCTTACTTTGTCCACAGGTAACAAAAGTTTCCTGTTCTTTCATGTAATGTGCGCTGGTGTTCAAATGTGTGTGAGTGTTCAGATACAAGTTGATAATCTCTACGCGATATGCATGTAGGTATTTATTAGTATGGCTATCTCTTAGGCACGCCTCTTTTCCCAGTGTATCTTGCATTCAGATGGCTACGGCGGTTCGTTAATTTTCTTTTTCTCATGGCTTACTTCGACCATCACTTCACTGCAGGACCGAAACTACACTCAGAGAATTGGCTTCAGATATCTACTGATATCAGCTGCAGATATTCAGCGCTCAAGCTTCCCGCAGCAATTGATGCAGTTGCGGACACGTCTTATTTAGCTTAGATCATCCGATTGCAACATTATGAATGTTTTTTTGTTACCAGTTTGCTCTACGCTATACTACATAAGATACACTATAGAAGATAGTTCCTTTGGTGTGCTCTCTGTTTAGCTGTAGTCAGCGTGCTGAGGACTATCCTTTTTCTCATCTGTCTTTGTACTAGGCAAACTGAACATAAAATTCAGAACATCATATTTTTCCTTCAGCGCAAGAAAAAGAATCCAGAGATGATTATGCAGCTCGCTAGCACATGTAAATAAAATTTGATTTTAATAACTCAATGAAGAGAAGAAACCTACCAGTTGATAGCAGATCAATTCGATTTGCCTCTCATGGTTCTCTATCCGCTGCAGGTGCCTGGTCCCTGACCAACTTCTCTTCGTCCAGTGCCTCTGCAATGCTGGATATCGACCGGCACTCCGGCAGTAGAGCCCCGGCTCCGTGTATGTTTATAGAATGAAGCTTCCCCTTTCTTCTCCTCAGTCTATACCAGCCCCAAAAAACTAGATCTCGACTGGCCGCAGAGCCTCATCACTATACATGCCGACAAAACAGAACCCCTTCCCTTTTTCCATGCGGTCTATCTTATACTGGTTCCTTTCTTTAGACACTCGCTCACTCAGATACATGGACCATCATTGGAAAATATACAAGCGAGAAAAACAGGAAAATTCTGATAAAAAACATCCCATACTGTCCTGAATAACTAAACCGGCCTAGCATATCACCATTGTTTATTAACCAATTTAATAGATAAAATGGCACACTATCATCATTACAGTAAGGTGGGACTCCGATCTATAATAAGTGTCATGATTTTAGTTCAAATTTAACTAAAAATGACTTGAACCACCACACTTATTATGCATCGGTGGGAGTATTAGAATTGATTTCTTTGGATTTTTCTTTTATGTAGTCCTTACTTGAGAAGCCTACACACCATCGCTTGCTGTGATATTAATATATTCTCTTTATTGAAAAACATTTGGCTGTGATGCAGCACTCCTCCAATCTAGAACCGGTTTATCTGAGCCGCTATATGCGCTTCAACTTAAGTTCACATGGTTTTTGCTCTCACTGATGTTTTCCTGTTGCCCCTCTGCTATTTGTTTCCTCATTGTAGATAGCTCTTAGATTGGCTCGACCTGTGAGGCAAGTTTTCCATGATAAACTTATGTGTCATTACTTTTCTTTGTTCCCTTCTATTTTCTGTTGATTTTCTCTTTCTTTTACCATTTTTCCTCTCTTAATTTTTTTTGCTTCACCTATTTCTTTCTTTGTTTGTTCTATTTTTTATCTATGTGTTTTTTACAACAAATCGACATTTCTATCTAGATTTCAGTGTCACTTCCTAATTTTTGCTACTACTACGGGCGCGGCGTGCCGCCGCGCCTACGCCTCCTAGTAGTTACCTACATGGCATCAATCAAATTTGTGCAGACAGTGCATGTTAATAAGATTTTCTTAAATTTGATCAGTTTCATATCAGGAAGTATGTATCTTTCTGTGAAATTTCTTTTCCTTCAATTCATAACTAAAATTCTGCTCATATTTGAGAGAATTGGAGATGGATGCTATGATGGTGATTGTTGATGTTAGAAGCACAAGCAATTGTTACTGTTGGTGTGACAGCCTGGTGCGCTATTTTGTCCTGGCCCTTCTTTTTCTTCTCTACATATATGTTTTCATTGGTTTTCTTCTTGTGAAACTTCTCTAATATTCCTGCATTTTTTTTGTTGTTGGTAAAAGTGGTAGTTAGGTTTGGTTTTGCAAAACCCTATGTAGATTTGGCAATGAAATTCTCGAGGATCAAGGAAATATGAAAACCATTATTTGCTAAATTTAGTTGCAGATGTAGTTCCTTTATGAAATGGTGGTTGCAAGGTATTAGCCATATACACCATGTTGGATGAGGATGCTCCAGGAATTTGGTCAGGAACTTTTGTGACCCAGCAAGCCATCGATACAATTGATTACATTGTATCATAGTCTGCAGAGGTTATTTTGAGATGAACATGAAACATACAGAGGGAATTATGCTTACTATCCACATGCTTTTCTAAGAACATATACTGTCGCACTCACATTATTTTTGTAGATGTTGCTGAGAATTCATATAAGTGGAGCCAGACCTTATCTATTTAGCTTTGCTTAGCATCCTTCCTAGCTGAATTATTTCAGAGGCCTTTTACCTCAAATAAAGTGTCCAGTTTCAGTACCTAATTACTTGGTACACAAATCTGCTAATGTTTATTTATACTCGGTGTACCTTCCTTCAATTCTTTGCACGATTCTCGTGTCAATTCACTAATAATCACTGGCAATCTCTTCAACAGACAAGAGGCGAGCTCTCTTCTTTTATGTGTGCCAAGTTCATACACTATTTAAACTGTTTTAGGTATTACAACCATCGAAGAAGGCTCAGATATAATAGCGCAAGAAGAAAACCTAACTTATCTTTATATGGGTGGGTCTGAGCTTCTCTGCCTTCTGTACCTGGCCATCTCCATCCTGCACGGCAGCCGATGCCTCAAGGTAATACTGTGACATAGAAATTGTGAATACGTTGACCTGTTGTCGATTCGCTGCATATTTTCCTCTATACATTTTTCTATGCTTTTCCTGATTTATTGATTGCTTTAGGTATTTTTCGAACCATAGGTTACATTTATTGACCTTCTGGTCCATAAGAAACGGAGTATGGATGCTCAAACAATGAATTCAGCATTGATATTAGATTTATACTGGCACACATTAAATTCAGAATTCACTGAGGTTAGCTTTCTTCTATTGTTGCTTAAGCCTGCCAACTCAGTAGGTTATCAGTCTAATTAAGTACTCTTAAGAAGTTAGTATCTTTCTCTTTGTGTTGTGCTTCACATAATGGCTCTGCTTGGACACTATGCCTTGTGCTAAAAATAATAATTATATGGCATATTTATGGATGTCTCATTTAGCTTTTTTAGGGTTCAATTGAAGAATACAAGTCGAGGAAACAACATGTTCCACTGATCCAAGACTTCCGAAGTTGGGCACAATAGTAAAGATGCTTCAAATTAAGAAACGGTGAACTAGATGCTAAATATTATTAGACTGCAATATCTTTGGAAAATATTACTGGTGGTGAATTTTTGACGTTAACTTACTCTAATAGATTTAGATGTTAATTCAAATGATATTCTAGCCTTGATTTTTCGTTGACCATATGCTGATGTGCATACATGTATTTTAATGCCAAATGAAATGGTCATTAATTCGGTACAAGGAACTGTTTTGCTCTGTAAATTCACGGAGCTGTAGTGAAATCTCAGTAGTGCATCAGAGCAAAAGGTTTGCGTAGAAACTTTGCTATTGACCAGATCCATTTTTGTGTACTACGTGTCTATATTTCTTCTTCCCGCGTACAGCCCGAGCTCAAATTCTATGCTTGGGTGTTCCAATAACTAGAAGCAACAACAACAGCGCCAGTGTCCGTCATCCTCTTAGTCACACGCTTGGATGTTCCGACTTCAGCCTTTGTTAAGGCTTTGGATAGCTATAAAAAAGCATTCAAAAAGTGGTCCTGCATTTCCAATAGACTTTATTGTGACCTTTGTAACTTGGATGATGAGTTGAGTTTCTTTTGACATGTGTTGCAGACCTCAGTTAAGTCTTTGGAAAGCTATAACAACATCGTGACCTAATGTATATATATATATATATATACAATTCATCAGTTGCGCAACCACAAGTCACACCATTGTGATATGCCTTAGTCTATGGCTGTTTTTTTTGTGAAACCAGTAAAATGAAACATATAGTATGCACATCCTTATTGGGCCCTATATGCTATAAACAAGATCGTTTGTGGGCCCTATATGTCGTTCGGGAGTTGTCCTGGAGAGGCATTTGGAGAAAAAGAGGAAGCATTACTTCTGTTAGATGAAACATCGAGGTTCATGAGCACTTTTTTTGTATTGAACTTGAATTGACCTTATATTCTTGCCATCTATTTCTTCAACACAAATAACTTCTGGTTATTTTTTCATTTTGTTTGCAGTAGAGCTAGCTCTTGGTGATGTAGGTTCCTTGCGCCATTCTTTTGCTCCGCATGTAGATAGAATCCATCCGAGCTACTTCCCTGGTGGCCAAGCTCGGTTTTACTTTTCAAAGTTCCTGTTGCTTCAGATGGTGCTCCCATGTTTTTCTATCAGCAAATGCTTCGTATTGTGTAACTTAGCTATGCTTGGAGGACCCTGCTAGCAGTTAGACCTTGGCTAGATTTCCATATAATGTACACAAGAATTTCATCGGCTATGTTATATAACAAGTTTAGAAGAATATTAATATATTAGCTTAACCAGTACCTATTTTGACTCCATGTTAAGATGTTTGTTTCTCTGTTTGAAATGTAATGTGTTTATCCTAACTTCATCCTATTTATTTTGCTTTGAACCTAAAAAAATATTATTATGTTTTGCCTAATTTTTATCATCGTTATACAAAATGTAAATATGTGTGAAATCCACGGGATCGTGCGCCAAGGCGCACATCTAAATCTAGTAATAAATAATGTCTACTGATTTACATACCATGATACAAGCTTGGCAAGTTTTTTTTTGCGCGACAAGAAAATAATGAAATAATGTCTACTGCTTTTCACAATTTTTCGCGACAAGAAAATAATTCTTTTTAATTTTTGTATACCAATCACACTGAAGCTCGGGAGCCAAATAAAATTTTCCCAATATATCATATTAACACATCTATATTTTAATATTATCATATTACTAAGACCGTTATATTTTTTTTACAAGATTGTACATATAGGCTTAAAAAAATTCGATATATGAACTTTTGTTAGGAGAATGAATGGTATAATCCTATCATATAAATCCATAGCTACATAACATTTACAATTTCTTTTAATTCATTTTCTTATAAAATGAGAGAAAACATGATTTAACTTATAAGAACTCCATATCAAGGAATTGAACCGAGCTTTCTATAAAATTTACCGATTAATATGCACATATAATCATGCTTTTTACACGGACAAGTACCGGGGGCAACTTTTGAAGGATCAGCAAAAAAATTTGGGAACATTAATGCACGAAGTGAAAAAAAACATCAACTCGACTCACATTGACGTGTTATGTGAAAGAAAACATGTGGAAGACACATGAAAGAGTATGTGGTGATCATGCATCAGTTTCTACGTTTAATGTTATTTATTTATATACATCCAGTTGTACATCGTGCAAACAACTCAGCTAATATACCAACTTTTTTTTTGAAACAGTGATACCAACAAAGAGATTGAATTACAACATATAGCTATGCACAAAGGATAAATATGCATTGAGCTGCTGACCATCTACACCAGAGAGCATACCCCAGTAGAGGTAAAAGCCTCGCAGATTGCAGCTTAGTTTGTCGCTGTCCTAGCTTCAACTTTTTATGTTATAAACATATTATTGAGAAAACATAACCCACTACCATCCAAATTTCTCTAGTGATTTTTTAAAATAATACGCTCTTTCATCATTTTTATAAATAATACGCGATTTTCAAAACTAGGACCCGGTCGGTCAGACGGCTGCCGATAGGCCAGCCAGCTGCCTACCAGGGTGCTGGTTTGATGCATACGATACTACTTCACGTTGCTTTTCATCCATACAGTATGATGGCTGCCATGCCTCACGGCTGGTCGGCCACCAGATTGCCAGTCGTCATTTGGTCGGTCGATCGAGTATTAGATTCGGAAAATTTTAGAATCATATATTATTCCTAAAAAAGTTTTAAAAAGGTATTATTAAAAACACATTTCTCTAAGAGATATTTCATTTCATTTTGTTATTTGTTTACAACATACTAATATATTAATTTACAAAATAGAGATAAAGTTAACCAATACCAATGTGTTTTGTAAAACAATTTCTCAATGAAGGAGACAAATAGACGGAAAATAGGTTTAAATAATTCAAAATTATTTTTTAACGTTTTTACTATAGATGATGCCCTCGCATTTGCGAGGGCCACCACGCTAGTTATATATTAAAAGTACATGATAGGTTAAAAATACTACAAAATCCCCCAAAGAATCAAAACATGTGATCGTTGATTTGATAGGCTAACAAATCATGTATATGTCGCACATGTCGGTTAACTAGAAGCAAAAGAAAATACTAGATCATGATATGCAGGATAAGATAAATTATTGGCCCAAATAGATCATGATATAGAGGACAGGATCTTCACCTAACCCCGCTCTGGCCACTCTCATGCACAAGAAGTTCGCTGTCCCTGCCACCGATTTTCTCCCGCGTGTCACCGGAGTTTGCTCGCTGCTTCCGTTGCGGTGAGATGGCGGATCGGGAGGGGTGGGTTTCTCTCACCCGGGTGGGCGAAATCCATCGAAGAGAAAGCTGTAGTCGGAGAGAAGGGAAGAGATCTGATTACAGGATGAAAATAGGCACGAATGCTAGAAGCGGAACCGCGGCAGGAGCCGGACCAACGAATGGCGGAGGAGATCCAGAGGGAGGATGAAATTCATGTGTTGGATAAGTGATGACACAAGGTTCTGTTTCTATGTGTGTACCTTGCATCATCGGAGGAGCGGGTGCTCATCTCGGAGCTGTTGATTAATCACGTTGCTAGTAGACTAGTAGTAGCAATTTCCTTAGACACAAATAATGCATCGTGCATCATGTGCTAGAAGTAGCAGTATTTGAACACTAGATTGCATGGAGGCACAAGATGGCCATGAGGCAAACGTGCAAGGCTGCAACTTGCATGCGCGGCTTGATATTTTGGCTTGCATTAGTCAAATTTCTACACCTGGAAGGTTGAAGGAGATATGCCCTAGAGGCAATAATAAAGTGGTTATTATTTATATCTTTATGTTTATGATAAATGTTTATATATCATGCTATAATTGTATTAACCGAAACATTAGTACATGTGTGATATGTAGACAAACAAGAAGTCCCTAGTATGCCTCTTAAACTAGCTTGTTGATTAATGGATGATTAGTTTCATAATCATGAACATTGGATGTTATTAATAACAAGGTTATATCATTATATGAATGATGTAATGGACACACCCAATTAAGCGTAGCATAAGATCTCGTCATTAAGTTATTTGCTATAAGCTTTCGATACATAGTTACCTAGTCCTTATGACCATGAGATCATGTAAATCACTTATACCGGAAAGGTACTTTGATTACACCAAACACCACTGCGTAAATGGGTGGCTATAAAGGTGGGATTAAGTATCCGGAAAGTATGAGTTGAAGCATATGGATCAACAGTGGGATTTGTCCATCCCGATGACGGATAGATATACTCTGGGCCCTCTCGGTGGAATGTTGTCTAATGTCTTGCAAGCATATGAATAAGTTCATAAGAGACCACATACCACGGTACGAGTAAAGAGTACTTGTCAGGAGACGAGGTTGAACAAGGTATAAAGTGATACCGAAGATCAAACCTCGGACAAGTAAAATATCGCGTGACAAAGGGAATTGGTATTATATGTGAATGGTTCATTCGATCACTAAAGTCATCGTTGAATATGTGGGAGCCATTATGGATCTCCAGATCCCGCTATTGGTTATTGGTCGGAGTGAGTACTCAACCATGTCCGCATAGTTCACGAACCGTAGGGTGACACACTTAAAGTTGGATGTTGAAATGGTAGAAATTGAATATGGAATGGAGTTCGAATATTTGTTCGGAGCCCCGGATGAGATCCCGGACATCACGAGGAGTTCCGGAATGGTCCGGAGAATAAGATTCATATATAGGATGTCATTTTATGTGAATTAAAATGTCGCGGAAGGTTCTATGGAAGGTTCTAGAAGGTTCTAGAAAAGTCCGGAAGAAACCACCAAGGAAGGCCTCCATGGCCGGCCAACCCTAGTGGGGGAGGAGTCCCAAGTGGACTCCCCCTTAGGGGGCCGGCCACCCCCCCATATGGGAGGTGGAAATCCCACCTTTGGTGGGAGTCCTAGCTTGGCTAGGTTTCCCCCTCTTATGGGAAGTTTTTGGTTCGGGTCTTATTCGAAGACTTGGAGACCAACTCTTGGGAATCCACCTATATAATGAGGGGCCAAGGGAGGGGGCCGGCCACCCCAAGACCACAAGCTGGCCGCCCCCCTTGAAGTGGCCGGCCACCCCCTCCCAAACCCTAGCCGCCCCCCTCTCCTCCATATCTCCCGCGTAGCTTAGCGAAGCTCCGCCGGACTTCTCCACCGCCACCGACACCACGCCGTCGTGCTGTCGGATTCAAGAGAAGCTACTACTTCCGCTGCCCGCTGGAACGGGGAGGTGGACGTCGTCTTCATCAACAACCGAACGTGTGACCGAGTACGGAGGTGCTGCCCGTTCGTGGCGCCGGAACCGATCGTGATCAAGATCTTCTACGCGCTTTTGCAAGCGGCAAGTGAACGTCTACCGCAGCAACAAGAGCCTCCTCTTGTAGGCTTTGGAATCTCTTCAAGGGTGAGACTCGATAATCCCCTCGTTGCTACCGTCTTCTAGATTGCATCTTGGCTTGGATTTCGTGTTCGCGGTAGGAAAAATTTTGTTTTCTATGCAACGTTATCCTACAGTGGTATCAGAGTCGTGTCTATGCATAGATGGTTGCACGAGTAGAACACAATGGTTTGTGGGCGTTGATGCTTTTGTTATCTTTAGTTGAGTACTTTGCATCTTTGTGGCATAGTGGGATGAAGCGGCTCGGGCTAACTTTACATGACCGCGTTCATGAGATTTGCTCCACGCTCGACATGCAACTTGTATTGCATAAGTGGCTTTGCGGGTGTCTGTCTCTCCTACTATAGTAAAGATTCAATTTATTCTTCTATTGACAACACTAGTATCACCGTTGTGGTTCATGTTCGTAGGTAGATTGGATCTTACTCGAAAACCCTAAACCACGTAAAATATGCAAACCAAATTAGAGAACGTCTAACTTGTTTTTGCAAGGTTTGGTGATGTGATATGGCCATAATGTGATAATGACTATGTATGAGATGATCATTATTGTATTGTGGCAACCGGCAGGAGCCTTATGGTTGTCTTTAAATTTCATGTTGAGTAGTATTTCAAAGTAGTTGTAATAGTTGCTACATGGAGGACAATCATGAAGACGGCGCCATTGACCTTGGTGCTTCGCCGACGATGATGGAGATCATGCCCGTTGATGATGGAGATCATGTCCGTGCTTTGGAGATGAAGATCAAAGGCGCAAAGACAAAGGGGCCATATCATATCACATATGAACTGCATGTGATGTTAATCCTTTTATGCATCTTATTTTGCTTAGATCACGACGGTAGCATTATAAGATGATCCCTCTCACTAAAATCTCAAGATAATAAAGTGTTCATCCTTAGTAGCACCGTTGCCAAGACTTGTCGTTTCGAAGCATCTCGTGATGATCGGGTGTGATAGAATCAACAAGTGCATACAACGGGTGCAAGCCAGTTTTGCACATGCGGATACTAAGGTGGCCTTGACGAGCCTAGCATGTACAGACATGGTCTCGGAACACGTGATACCGAAAGGTAGAGCATGAATCATATGATTGATATGATGAACACTTTGAATGTTCGCCATTGAAATCACACCTTGTCTCGTGATGATCGGACTTAGGTGCGGTGGATTTGGTTCGTGTGATCACTAAGGCAATGCGAGGGATATTGTTTTGAGTGGGAGTTCACCTAGTTTTTAATTATATTGAATTAAAATTTGAACTCATTTTTTCATAAACATTAGTCTAAACTATTGCAAATATGTTGTAGATATGGCGTCCCCAATCAATTTTAACCAGTTCCTAGAGAAAGAAAAGCTTAAGAGCAACGGTAGCAACTTCACCGACTGGTTCCGTCATGTGAGGATTTTCTTCAATGGCGGAAATCTGCAATATGTGCTTGATGCACCGCTAGGTGACCCTCCTGCAGAAACTGAAACCGATGATGTAAAAGCTGTTTACGCAACTCGGAAAACTCGGTAATCTCAAGTTCAGTGTGCCATCTTATGCAGTCTGGAAGCCGATCTTCAAAAACGTTTTGAGCACCACGATCCACATGAGTTGATCAATGAGTTGAAGACTATATTTGAGACTCATGCGGCCGTGGAATGCTATGAAGCATCGAAACACTTCTTCAGCTGCATGATGAAAGAAGGCAGCTCCGTTAGTGAGCACATGCTCGCCATGACCGGGCATGCGAAGAAACTCAGTGACTTGGGAATAGTGATTCCTAATAGACTGGGGATTAATCGTGTCCTTCAATCACTGCCACCTAGTTACAAGAACTTTGTGATGAACTACAATATGCAGAACATGAACAAAGAGTTACCTGAACTCTTCTCCATGCTAAAATCTGCTGAGATTGAGATCAAGAAAGAGCACCAAGTGTTGATGGTCAACAAGACCACCAGCTTCAAGAAACAGGGCAAGTCTAAAGGCAAGAACAGGAAGAGTGGCAAGAAAGCTGCCACGCCTCCTGTGAAACCTAAGACTGGCCCTAAGCCTGATGCTGAGTGCTATTATTGCAAGGAGAAGGGACACTGGAAGCGTAATTGCTCCAAGTATTTGGCGGATCTGAAGAGCGGCCTTGTCAAGAAGAAGAAAGAAGGTATATCTGATATACATGTTATAGATGTTTATCTTACTGGTTCTCGTACTAGTACCTGGGTATTTGATACTGGTTCGGTTGCTCATATTTGTAACTCGAAACAGGAACTAAAGAATAAACGAAGACTACTAAAGGATGAAGTGACCATGCGCGTTGGAAATGGATCCAAAGTCGATGTGATCGCTGTCGGCACACTTCCTCTACATCTACCTTCGGGATTAGTTTTAAGCCTCAATAATTGTTATTTTGTACCCGCGTTGAGCATGAACATTATATCTGGATCTTGTTTAATGCAAGACGGTTATTCATTCAAGTCTGAGAATAATGGTTGTTCTATTTTTATGAATAATATCTTTTATGGTCGAGCACCTGAAAAGAATGGCTAATTTCTGTTAGATCTCGATAGTAGTGATACACATATACATAACATTGATGCTAAGCGAATTAAATTGAATGATAATTCTACTTATATGTGGCACTGTCGTCTTGGTCATATTGGAGTGAAACGCATGAAGAAACTCCATATCGATGGATTACTTGAATCACTTGACTTTGAGTCACTTGATAGATGCGAAGCATGTCTAATGGGAAAAATGACTAAGACTCCATTCTCTAGTATTATGGAGCGAGCTACTGACTTATTGGAAATCATACATACCGATGTGTGCGGACCAATGAGTGTAGCATCGCGCGGTGGTTATCGTTATGTTCTAACCTTCACAGATGATCTGAGTAGATATGGGTATATCTATTTCATGAAACATAAATCCGAGACTTTTGAGAAGTTTAAGGAATTCCAAAGTGAAGTAGAAAATCAACGTAACAAGAAGATTAAATTTCTACGATCTGATCACGGAGGTGAATATCTGAGTTATGAGTTTGGCATGCATTTAAAGAAATGCGGAATACTTTCACAATTGACACCGCCGAGAACACCACAACGTAACGGTGTGTCCAAACGTCGTAATCGAACTCTCTTAGATATGGTTCGTTCTATGATGTCTCTTACTGATTTGCCGTTATCATTTTGGAGTTATGCATTAGAGACAGCCGCATTCACTTTAAATAGAGCACCATCAAAATCCGTAGAAACGACACCGTATGAATTATGGTTTAATAAGAAACCTAAGCTGTCGTTCCTGAAAGTTTGGGGTTGCGAAGCCTATGTAAAGAAGTTACAACCGGACAAGCTAGAACCCAAAGCGGAGAAATGCGTCTTCATAGGATACCCTAAGGAAACTATAGGGTACACTTTCTATCACAGATCCGAAGGCAAAATCTTTGTTGCTAAGAACGGAACCTTTCTTGAGAAAGAATTTCTCACTAAAGAAGTGACTGGAAGAAAAGTAGAACTCGATGAGATTGATGAATCTATACTCGTTGATCGAGTAGCGCGATGCGGAAGTTGTACCAAGCCGCTTACACCGACAACGAGAGGAAGCTAATGATAATGATCATGAAACTTCGAACGAGGAAACTGCGAACCTCGCAGATCGATAAGGGAACGTGCCACTCCTGATTGGTATGATCCTTGTCTAAATGTCATGATTGTGGATAACAATGATGAGGACCCTGTGACGTATGAAGAAGCGATGATGAGCCCAGATTCCAACAAATGGCAAGAAGCCATGAAATCCGAAATGGGATCCATGTATGATAACAAAGTATGGACTTTGGTAGACTTACCTGATAGCCGAAAGGCTGTTGAGAATAAATGGATCTTCAAGAGAAAAACAGATGCTGATGGTAATATTACTGTCTATAAAGCTCGACTTGTCGCAAAGGGTTTCCGACAAATTCAAGGAGTTGACTACGATGAGACTTTCTCACCTGTAGCGAAGCTAAAATCTGTGAGGATTTTGTTAGCAATAGCTGCATTTTTCGATTATGAGATTTGGCAGATGGATGTCAAAACGGCGTTCCTTAATGGAGACATTGAGGAAGAGTTGTATATGGTACAACCCAAAGGTTTTGTCGATCCTAAAAATGCTGACAAAGTATGCAAACTTCAGCGTTCAATTTATGGACTGAAGCAAGCATCGAGAAGTTGGAACCGACGCTTTGATAAGGTGATCAAAGACTTCGGGTTTATACAGTGTCATGGAGAGGCCTGTATTTACAAGAAAGTGAGTGGGAGCTCTGTAGCATTCCTGATATTATATGTAGATGACATATTATTGATTGGGAATGATATAGAACTATTAAGCAGTGTAAAGGGTTATTTGAATAATAGTTTTTCAATGAAAGACCTTGGTGAAGCATCATATATATTATGCATCAAGATTTATAGAGATAGATCAAGACGTCTAATAGGGCTATCACAGAGTACATACCTGGACAAGATTCTAAAGAAGTTTAGAATGGACGAAAGTAAGAAAGGATTCTTACCTATGTTACTGTGCAAGGTCTTGAGTAAGACTCAAGGTCCGGCTACGGCAGAAGAAAGAGAAAGGATGAGTCAGATCCCCTATGCCTCGGCAGTAGGCTCTATCATGTATGCCATGCTATGTACAAGACCGGATATAGCACATGCTGTTAGTTTGACTAGCAGATATCAAAGTGATCCAGGAATGGAACACTGGACAGCGGTCAAGAATATCCTGAAGTACTTGAAAAGAACTAAGGATATGTTTCTTTGTTATGGAGGTGACCAAGAGCTCGTTGTAACAAGTTACACCGATGCAAGTTGGAACACTGATCCTGATGACTCTAAGTCACAATCTGGGTACGTGTTTATATTGAATGGTGCTGCGATGGCTGGGCAAGCTCGAAGCAGTGCACGGTGGCGAAATCCTCAACAGAATCGGAGTACATAGCGGCTTCAGAGGCTTCATCAGAAGCGGTATGGATGAAGAGGTTCATTATAGAGCTCGGTGTGGTTCCTAGTGCATTGGACCCACTAGTCATATATTGTGACAACATGGGTGCCATTGCCAATGCACAAGAACCAAGGTCACACAAGAGGCTGAAGCATATCAAGCTGCGTTACCACTCGATTCGCGAGTACATCGAAGATGGAGAAGTAAAGATTTGCAAAGTACACACTGATCTGAATTTAGCAGATCCATTGACTAAAGCTCTCCCTAGGCCAAAGCATGACCAACACCAGAATGCCATGGGTGTTAGGTATATTACAATGTAATCTAGATTATTGACTCTAGTGCAAGCTGGAGATCAAGGAGATATGCCCTAGAGGCAATAATAAAGTGGTTATTATTTATATCTTTATGTTTATGATAAATGTTTATATATCATGCTATAATTGTATTAACCGAAACATTAGTACATGTGTGATATGTAGACAAACAAGAAGTCCCTAGTATGCCTCTTAAACTAGCTTGTTGATTAATGGATGATTAGTTTCATAATCATGAACATTGGATGTTATTAATAACAAGGTTATATCATTATATGAATGATGTAATGGACACACCCAATTAAGCGTAGCATAAGATCTCGTCATTAAGTTATTTGCTATAAGCTTTCGATACATAGTTACCTAGTCCTTATGACCATGAGATCATGTAAATCACTTATACCGGAAAGGTACTTTGATTACACCAAACACCACTGCGTAAATGGGTGGCTATAAAGGTGGGATTAAGTATCCGGAAAGTATGAGTTGAAGCATATGGATCAACAGTGGGATTTGTCCATCCCGATGACGGATAGATATACTCTGGGCCCTCTCGGTGGAATGTCGTCTAATGTCTTGCAAGCATATGAATAAGTTCATAAGAGACCACATACCACGGTACGAGTAAAGAGTACTTGTCAGGAGACGAGGTTGAACAAGGTATAAAGTGATACCGAAGATCAAACCTCGGACAAGTAAAATATCGCGTGACAAAGGGAATTGGTATTATATGTGAATGGTTCATTCGATCACTAAAGTCATCGTTGAATATGTGGGAGCCATTATGGATCTCCGGATCCCGCTATTGGTTATTGGTCGGAGTGAGTACTCAACCATGTCCGCATAGTTCACGAACCGTAGGGTGACACACTTAAAGTTGGATGTTGAAATGGTAGAAATTGAATATGGAATGGAGTTCGAATATTTGTTCGGAGTCCCGGATGAGATCCCGGACATCACGAGGAGTTCCGGAATGGTCAGGAGAATAAGATTCATATATAGGATGTCATTTTATGTGAATTAAAATGTCGCGGAAGGTTCTATGGAAGGTTCTAGAAGGTTCTAGAAAAGTCCGGAAGAAACCACCAAGGAAGGTGGAGTCCACATGGGACTCCACCTCCATGGCCGGCCAACCCTAGTGGGGGAGGAGTCCCAAGTGGACTCCCCCTTAGGGGGCCGGCCACCCCCCCATATGGGAGGTGGAAATCCCACCTTTGGTGGGAGTCCTAGCTTGGCTAGGTTTCCCCCTCTTATGGGAAGTTTTTGGTTCGGGTCTTATTCGAAGACTTGGAGACCAACTCTTGGGAATCCACCTATATAATGAGGGGCCAAGGGAGGGGGCCGGCCACCCCAAGACCACAAGCTGGCCGCCCCCCTTGAAGTGGCCGGCCACCCCCTCCCCAACCCTAGCCGCCCCCCTCTCCTCCATATCTCCCGCGTAGCTTAGCGAAGCTCCGCCGGACTTCTCCACCACCACCGACACCACGCCGTCGTGCTGTCGGATTCAAGAGGAGCTACTACTTCCGCTGCCCGCTGGAACGGGGAGGTGGACGTCGTCTTCATCAACAACCGAACGTGTGACCGAGTACGGAGGTGCTGCCCGTTCGTGGCACCGGAACCGATCGTGATCAAGATCTTCTACGCGCTTTTGCAAGCGGCAAGTGAACGTCTACCGCAGCAACAAGAGCCTCCTCTTGTAGGCTTTGGAATCTCTTCAAGGGTGAGACTCGATAATCCCCTCGTTGCTACCGTCTTCTAGATTGCATCTTGGCTTGGATTTCGTGTTCGCGGTAGGAAAATTTTTGTTTTCTATGCAACGTTATCCTACAAAGGTTTGTAAGTGGTGAGCTGGTATGTGCAACTTACTAATAGTACAAATTGGGATCCTTTGTAGGGAAATACAGATTGGCTCTTGGGTGCCACACACCTCTATACTTGGAGAAATAAAAAAAATTAAAAATGTTTTAAAAAAATTAAACTTTTTTTGGGAATCAAAGAGGATCAGGTATTGTACTTCAAACAAAATATTTTTCTTGGAAATTACTTTCATTGTATCCTGGGTAAAAAGAACAAACTCGAAACGCCCCATGACCAGGTACTATTCACTTTATATTTATCATAATTTTGTCTTTTTTGCCCTAGATGGAATCATTTCCCTTCCAAACATTTAACATTTTTTTATGAGTACAAAGTACAAACTTGATCATCCTTGGTTTCCAGGAAAATTCAAAAAAATTGACTTTTTAAAATTACTATAATTTTTTTAGTCTATGGGGGTGCGTTGCACCCGAGAGCCAAAAATCCCCTTCCTCCTTTGTAGGGAAATAGTTTTCAGCACACTAAGTAGTGAAGAAGAGCACAAGAGAAGCATCAACTTTGAGCTGCACCAAAACTACTCGTGTCCTCCGTTCTGTTGGAGTTTGAGTGTGTGTGTGTGTGTGTCCAAAGGTGATCCATGTGAGTAGCATAGCTCTAAGTAGTAGGAGCTAATAATTGGTATCGGATCCAAGTTGTGTAGTTATGCCGAATGGTTGAGGTGTAGGCGGGTCAAAGACGTCGGAGAAAATGGAAGTCGGGATCGAGGATGTTAAGCTTCATGCACTAGCCACTTGAACTAAAAGTCCGAACTGATGGAAAGGGCTAGGCAATCCACATATACATTTCACAACACCCCCACTCGCGTGTGATGGGAGAAGAGAAAGTCAACACGTGAAAGAAGAAGAGCACACCGAAACAGCGGTGGCTAAAGAGGGGGCAACCGCAATTTTTAGGCTTAATTGCGAAAACCATTTGAAAGCCAGGATTTGAACTCGATACCTGGGGCTCTGATACCATGTTAAGCTTCATGCACTAGCCACTTGAACCAAAAGTCCGAACTGATGGAAAGGGCTAGGCAATCCACATATACATTTCACAACAGAGGAGAGGATCACGGCTCTGCTGGCAACGAACAACGGCGGACCGGAGCTAGCAGCTCCGCGTTCTGCGTGTGATGCGGGTATGTCCTCAACTGCCATTCCTCTCATAACATGGCCCAACTACCAAGAATGGTTGCTTCTCATGTGCGTCATTCTAGAGGGCCGTGGCTGGTGGAAAGCGGTGGAAACAGGTGACGCGGAGTTCACCGACGACAGGCTAACACTCGAAGAAATCCTTCGTGTTGTGCCTCCGAAGATGCTCACCACTGTCGCCGTCAAGAAGACCTTCAAGGAAGCATGGGACACACTCAGAACTCTACGACTCGGCGCCGAGCGCGTGCGCGAGTCGAGGGTGCAAACACTGCTCCTCAACTACGACAAGATCAAGTTCCGTCTAGGGGAGTCAATCAACAACTTCGCCATGCGACTCCAAGCTCTCGCCAACGAGTTGGAGGTCGTCAGCAACCCGATCGACGAGAAGAAGGTCATCCTCAAGCTCCTCAGTATCGCTCCCAAGAGATACAAGCAATTGTGTTGGTCGATTGAGAGCTTGATGGACTTGATTAACTTGTCCATTGAGGAGCTCGCCGGCCGGCTCAAGGTCTTCGATGAACGAGATGATGACGAGCACGACTCTAGTGGAAAGCTTCTGCTCACAGAGGATCAGTGGCGCGCTCGCATGCATCGTGAGCGCGACGTTCTGTCGGTAGCAGTGGTAGCAACTATGTGCCGAACCGGCTCTGCAGCAGAGTAAGATGCGGGCACGCCTAGGGCGACACACGTAATAAGGCTGGAGAGGGCGGCCAATGTGGTCACGACGCAAACGGCGCACAGCAAGACAACAAGTGTCGGCCACTGGGCTCGTGAGTGCCGTAAGAAGCAGCAGGATGAGGCACACTTAGTGCAAGCCGGTGACGACAACGAGCCGGCGATGCTAATAGCACAAGTGATTGACGTCATGATGGATCCCGAGCGCATTGCTGGCCATGTCTTCCTCAACGAAGAACACGTGAAGGTACGACTTGGCGACGAGGCAGAACCCATCAATACGACATGGTATCTAGATATTGGTGCATCGAACCACATGACGTGCGACCACATAGCCTTCGCCGACCTTGACGAGAAGGTCATTGGCTTGGTCAAGTTTGCGAAAACTTCATGGTGAACATATACGGACGCGATACAGTAAGGTTTACTAGCTTTCATTAACCTTAGGTACTAAAATTATTTCGTGAAAATTCAGGCGGAACAATTCTACTTGTCCGGGATGAAGGAAGCCGAATAACTCTAGAAGACTGACTTCATAACATCTTTTGATAAAATTTAGCGGGGAAGCAATCAGGGCCAGGGTTTCTATTGTATTACATTTGGAAAACCGATTTTTTAAATTCATCCTCAGTATAAGGTGTTGTAAGTAAGCTTTTTTCCTCGTCTGAAACCTAGAGGATATCATCTATTTGAGCCTCATCCAAGAAGAAGTTGCATTCCTCATGTGCGTTGAACAAATCTTTGTAACAATTAGTAATATATTACTTTAGTTGCTCATGGCCTTCAATCGTAACTTCATCCGGAACTAGAGATCGAATGAGTTTCTTCATGTATCTCCCCAATACTATGGAAGTATCTTCTATTCGAATACCCTTCAGAATGAACTAGAACATAGATGTGCGTTGCTGTGCCTGCCCATCTATATTACTATAAAAATGACATTGTAATAATATAATCTGGTATGTAGAAAAAATAACTATCTCAATATTCAACTAAATCATCCCACCATTTCATAACAATGGAAGCAGCGTAGCAAATTTTATTGAGATTACCTGATGATATAGTGAGAAATATAACTTTATGGATACAACGCTACAAATATGCATGTTTTTTTTTTGGCTTCAGCAGCTATTCAGTATTACAACAACTTGCAATATTTCATTATCAAAATTTTATTACATTCCATAAACTGGCCCCGAATGACCAATCAATATCTTCTGCCAAAGGGTGAATCTGTAAAATTGTCAAAATGCCAAAAGTCCCCACGAGCCAAATGTTCTAAAGGTTGGGCTTTAGATTGAACTGAAAAAATCTCGACTCATGGCTTTGAAACCATGTGTAGACCATGTGGAGGTATCCAACTCAATTTTGTACTTGACATAATAGCGAAGCATCGACTCAAACTGTTATCTTCCCACCTATTTTTGACGAAGTGGACATCGGAGCTTGGACCGTCCCTATCTCCCGCTACAGTGTTAGATAGGCGATTTCTGAATCTCCTCCTCGATCCACCTCGCCGCTGCGCGATTCGGTCGATTCCTCGCCTCCGCCGGCCGCTCCGGCGGCGGGAGGTCGGGGAATCACCGGATCCCAGCGTGTACATAGTGTAGGGTCAAGTTGGTGGCTTGCCGGCGGCGTTGAGGAGGTGACGGCGGCGTTGGCGTGGCCTTTTGTGGAGGCGGGTTCCCTCCCTGTTGGCGGTGCTCTGCTGGGCAGCGCTGCAGGTCTGCCTCCGTCCTGGCGTTCGTGGCTCGGTGGAGCAACGACGCGCCCTTCCCCCGTGCTGGAGGCCGAGGAGCGGCGGCTCCGGCGGGAGATGTTTCTGGAGTTGACGGTGATGGCGAACCAGATCGAAGCCGATGGTGTTGATGCAGGGTGGAGGCTCCTTCGAGCCGAGGTCCGTGGACTTCCCGTCCGTCAGGGGGCTCCTTCCATTCCAAGGTTGCAGAGGAGGAGCGACGGCGGCGCGCCGGCGGCACGTCTTCTTCGACGCCGGTGGCTTTGGTTTCCTTCAGGACTGTGCTGTAATTTTGCTTTTCTTGTGGGTTGTCTTGTAAGGTTCCTGGTTTAATATCACTGTTTTCTTTCCCGCAAAAAAAAAAAAAAAAAAAGAAAAGGATCAGGACATTGATGGCTCGATGTATGTTACTAACTGATCCTGTCACGGTCTCTTGCTAGATTCACATGTGAGCAGAACTCGGGATATGCCTTCTTTTGCATCTGGACAAATGGTGACACATCCTGTACAAATTTTTAGTAGCACAATATGTCATAAATCATTTTATGTTGGTGCATATTCTTATAGGTGCTCCCTCAGTCCGGGTTTATATGTACTGCGCATCCCTAGATTGTTAATTTATTAATATAATATGAAATGTATACCATTAGAAAATACAACATCGCTGCCCAAGCTCCCTGGTGCCCGCTCTCGCACGTCTCCACCTCTATAAACTCCAAGCCTCAAACGCCGCCCCAAGCTCTGATTTCCCTGGCCGCAAAATGAGCTCATACGAGCAGACCACGCCATAAAATCCTGTTGCCCATGCGATTTTTCTCTGGCTAGCCCGCCGGCGTCGCGAGACCCCTGGCTAGCACAACGGCGGCCCGGGCCTCGCCGGCCTCTGAGCCCTTACCCTACTCCCGCCGGATGCGGCCATGAGGACCAAGGGCCCGACGAGATCTTGGCCATGGTGGGGGAGGGGTCCGGCAGTTGAGGTCCTGCTCCCGGGGAATCCGACTCGTGAGCTCGCTGCTCTTGACCTACTCCAGTCGGAACTGGAGCTCATGCCGCCGCCCGTCAACGCCATGAAAGATGTGCCTGTGGTGGCCTGGCGGGGAGGCCGCTGGGAGCTACCGGGTGGGATCGAGGTGAGAGCGCGGGTAGGGAAATCGAGGAGGGGAGGGTGGACGGTGGGAGCGGCGGGCGGAAGGGAAGACGTGGCTGCGCTGGAGACCGGCGACGGGGAAGATGCGGTAGCGGCGACAAGGGAAATATGAGAGGCGAGGAGATAAGATTAATCGGCGGTCCACCGATTAGCAAAACGTGGATGAGGAGGTTCGGCCGATTTTGCCGGATCAGTTGATCCACCTTTTTAAGGGAATATTCCCTACCAGTGGATGGTACCATCCATCTCGGTTACAACCAAACACAAGTGAAAGAGGGACCATTCCATCTCATCCCTCTTTTAGTCAGCAACCAAACGCACGCTTAGCCAGCGAACAAAGCAGGATCAGCAGCCCACCGCCACACCCAACTGGCAGCCACCTGGTCGATCTACGCCGACCAGCGCCACCGGACTTTTCCGGCGGGAGTAACGGAACCCCCGACCGAGAGAACCCCGTCCCCGACCTCCAGCCCCTTCAATCTTCGCCGGCCGCCCCTAACTCAGTTTTCCCCATCCTAGAACTCCAGCCCTTCCAATCGTCGGTGGCCAAGCTCCCTGGTGCCCGGTCTCGAACGTCTCCGCCTGTGTGAACTCTAAGCCCCAAACGCTGCCCCAAGCTCCGATTTCCCCGGCCCGAAATGAGATCATACGAGCAGACCACGCCGCAAACTCCTGCTGCCCATGCGTTTTTTCTCTGGCTTGTGCCGTTCGAATTCCTGCTACTGCTAGGATAGTGCATAGAGACGTTCTGTACCACTTGATGCTCCTATGCTAGTCTATGGGAGATGGTGTAACACGGTGAGTTAAAAAAACATTTAAATTGCTCCTGCTAGAATTTGTGTATTCAAATGGATCCATGTGTTAAAATCAGTCAAATAGATCACTGCCATAGTGCCATGGCCCATGTGACGAGTGCATGCACGTAATTACCTGTATTGCAAAATTATGTAATTTATTTAAATCTAGTGAAAAAAGCTTAATTACGGAAACACATTTATTTTTTGGGCAATTATTTTGAACTGGAGGAAATAGTATAGTCAACACTTAGGGCCTCATGAGCACCATAAAACTAGGCCACCGTACACGTACCAACACCCTCCTCCTCCCGCCGCCCCCAACTCTAGCCACCCACCAACACCCTTCACCTCCAGCTGCCATCGCCTGTGGCGCCGCCGGGCGAAGCCCTAGTGGCGTGGCAGCAGCGGGGGATCCTCTCCGGCTACTCCGGGTAACAGCTCAGCTTGGTTTATCTATGGTTTCGGGGGACGTCGTGGGGATGGTGGAGGCAGTGTCGTGTCGGAATAAGGTTGCTGGAGCTCGATCCCCATCGAGCTGCTGGCCGGGTATCCTCTCAGATCTGTGGATCTAGGGAAGGTGGTTTCCCCGGGTGCGGTAGACTTTTGACCCTGTCGTGGAGTTTGTGGAGTCTGTTCTGGAGTCGGAGGAGTGCTGATGATGTTGTCTTCCCCCTGGCCGACCGTGGTGGCGAGGGAGAGGAAGGGGATGGCACCACCGTCTTCCTTTTTAGGGTTGTTTGTGTTCTTCTGGTGTAGTGTGGCTGCCGCGTCTTGCAGCTTTTTCTGGCCAACCTTGGTGGCGAGGGGAGGATGCGGTACTGCTTGCTCTTTTCCATCTCCTGTTTGCCCGATGGTCCGGAAAAGATTTTTAGCTCTCACCCTCAAGGTTGGGCACTCCTTCGGTGTTCAAAGCCCAGTGTGGAGACGGCGGGGGCGGTGATACGATGGTGTTGGAAGATGGGCTGCTTCTGGATCCGGTCTATGTACTTGGTTGGTCACGACGAGGAAGATGGGCTTGTTTGCGTTTTAGAAGTATGGTGTGAGGTTATTCCCGAAAAAGTCTGGGATCATATTGTATTTTATTTTATTTTTGGATTCGTTTGTAATCGGTTTGCCAATAAATTTCATCAGTTGTTATCTAAAAAAAAACACTTAGAGCCTCATTGGTCCCCCCACAACGGGTTTCCCCATTTCTCCCCCTCACGTGTAATTTGGCCTGACTTGCCCCAACATTGACATTACGTTTGGAAGCTAGCAATTTTACTTAGGCGGTTCGATTGGTAAGTTGCACATTGAGAAAGGTTGTGGTTAACTAAACTAGTCAAATCATAATCACCTCTAATCTACCTAACCATTCATCGATTTCGTTGAGTGTTTCAAACTTGTTTTTGTCTTCCTTTCTGATCGAATTTTGTCAACTTTTTGCATGGTCGACCATTTCAAAATCTCCTCGGGGAGTAGCTTCACTTCACGATTTCACAATACTTTAGTGTTTAAATTTTTCGGTTTAGACCTTCGTAAACGAGTAGATCTACAATTTCGTAGCATGTATTATCTCTACTACTATAATGTAGTAGTTTTGAATTTGAATTTACCAGCTTCTTCCTAGATTTCCGCCAAAACATCTCTGAAGCTATCACAACCGTTGATTTGCAAAGTGAAAATCTACTATCCACCGTTCATCAGTTATTGTTGGACATAATCCAACGGTCGGCGTGCATTGGATTCGCTCCATCCTGGGCGCACCCAATCAATGCACGGTCTGAATGTTCTAGGACCTAGCTGAATTTTCTGAGAAAATTACACAAACCAGTAACTCTCAGGGAGAGTGTTGCACAAACCAGTGATTTGAACTTTATTTTGCACAGACCAGTCACTCTAGTGGTAGTTTGTTGCAAGGAGCTCTAATGACTTTATTTTGTTGTTTAACAGTTTACCTGGCAACCACCGTGGCAACATGCTAAGCCACTCTTTTCCCTCCAAAATTGCCACAGCTAGCTGTAACACTGATCAACAGCATGCATCAGTTTTGATGATAAAAATAGATGCATTCTAGCACAAATAATGACAACAATAGTAGGGACATTATAGAATTAACCATTCGATGATAGGTAAAAGCATTAGAACAGTAGGAGCATTTGTAAGAAAAACAACATGAACAATGGAGCATTGTAGCATCAAAGATGACAACAATAATATGATCCCATTCGGATCACCATCATGGCTCATAGAAATATTTACAAAATTTGCGTCTCTTCGCACATGCGTCCAAAAAAGAAATATGCTTGGTCACTAAGCGTAGCATTAAACATCATTCTTCTTCTTGCCGATTCTCGGCATCAAGACCTGCAGTGAAGTAACTATACAATCCGGAGCTTAGATACCCCCCTCCCATTTTTTGTCCCTGTGGAGGTGCATATGTTGGAGCAGCTTGTCTTGGTGGAATCCATGGTGCGTGTCCTGAAGCTGGAGCATGGGGCATTACATCAGAGGTTCTTGTAGCTTCTGGTGTAGTAGATGAAGTTGGGCATGCACTTGATGCTTGTGTCGTAGTAGATGAAGTTGAGTGTGCACTTGCAGCCGGGGGCACAAATAGATTAGGGAACTTTCGGTTGCTCTACACAAAGAAAAGGAAAGACAAGTATGTTAGGCAAGCTTTTGTGGTCTTAAGTTAGCATATACAAAGAGTAGCACTTGACAGTAATTTACCTTGTGCCTTTGTTTTCGGACAACAAGATGGGATTTCAACGGCTGGGTAAAGTGGTGTATCTATGCCCTTTTAGCTTGCAGTTTGAGCATGTTATGGCTGCCACATACCCTCTACCATTATACCCAGTCTCGGTAGGACCCAATCTCCTTTTATTTATTTTTCCTTACGGGGTGCCTAGTGAAAACTGGAGGATCTATGCCTGGAGTATCAGTTTTGGTCCAGTCATGCTGCCCTGGCACTGGGAATATTATATCTTGATATGCCTTTTGATAGCACGGCTTCTTGAAAAACTCTGAAACATGATCTTCCGGGTGGTCATGGTGCCTCGCATAAATAGCAGCGTTTGCATGTTTGCAAGGAATTCCTGTGAATTGCCATTTGAAACAACCCCTAAAGAAAAATTGGAAATTTGCATATATGTGCCTAAGGCAAAATCTTTGCTCACATTCAGGAAATATTTTAGAAACTGCATTTAAGAGGCCTTTTTGACGATCTGACATGATTGTGAAAGGATGACCAGACTTACTAGTGCCACCACCTAGAGCATATCTTAGTTGCATGAGAAACCAGCACCATGTTGATGTTTCCTCTTTTCCAACAACTCCAAAGGCTAGTGGGTACAAGTTGTTATTGCCGTCCCTTCCAATGGCTGCTAATATTTGAGCACCATTAGCTATCTTGATGAAACAGCCATCAACACCTACAAGCAATGTATGATAGCTATTAGGCATGCATTATCAACGGAAATAACATAGAACGTGTACAATAAAGGTAGCACATGTACTTACCAATGAAAGGTCGACAACCTTCTAGAAATCCTTCGATATGAGCATGGACGCAAAAAAGAGACCATGGAACCTAGGATTCTTTTGTGGATCCGGATTAACAATTGTCTGCACGACACATCGACTCCCTAGGTTGCAGTCTATCACGGTCTGGAGATAGTCCCTTATACGGAAATATTGTCTTTTGAGATGCCCCTCCACATTCTGCAATGCCATGTTTTTGGCCCTGTAGGCCATGTGTTTTGACACCTTAACTCCATATTGTCTCTTTATCATGGCTATCAAAGCTTTCACTTTCATATCCGAATCAGTTTTGATGTCTTCTTCATAGGTGTTGTTAATCCACTCACTGTTTATCCTTGAAGATTCTGGTGTGGTGCCACATGTGTGAGGCATCACAAGCTGCCGAATGCAATGAGTCTTCTCGCCTTTGATAATTGATGTGGTCATGGTGAATGGACATGTACCATTTAACTTGCAGCAAACTACTATTCTGCTAGGTGTATTTTCAAGAAATTCGTAGTTGCGGCAGTTATGGATGTGGTGGTTCACAAGCGCCCTTCTGCATTGATGCACATCAACAAAACACATGTGCAAGCATATTTGATCATGTGCATTTTTCCTTTACTCATCATAGTAGATTCTCTTCTGCATTATTTGATCTACTCTTCCTCTAAGTGACAGACAAGCTTGTTTTAGGGACAACTCCATCGTCATCACTAGAATCTGAAAGATTCTTGCAATCTTCGTTGTCTTGATCACTAAAGGTCAGGCCTTTATCTTCTACACCTGCTGCATAATCAGCTGCCCTCTTTTTCACTTTCCTTGTCATCATTGCCCTTCATTTAGCTTGCTTCACTTTACTTTCCTTCTGTAATTCTTCCTTCGACTTTGGTGCCTCTTCTGCAACAAGTTCTTCATAAGTGGGAGTTGGATAAAGTTCATCCACATCTGAATCTCCTTCGCAATGCACAATAAAAGGCTCCACATCAGATTCTGATTCCTCATCCGACCCTTCCTCCACCTCCAAAAATTGTTCTCCTTTCACTTGATCATGCACACAATCTTCAAAGTTGACACTCTGTTGTGTACCAGCAATCAGAGACATCATTGACCTCCCCATCCAAGCCTCATCATCCAACCTATAAATAAATATGACATCAAATTAGCGCGCAGACATCTATATCTCAAACTACCTGGTTTATGCATTATTTACCATTCTAGTGAGTAAATGGAAATGTCACAAGTTTGTACACAGCCACAACTAAACCCTAACGAGATCATCAGAGACTAATAGCAAAGGGAATGAGCGTCTCCGCGGCTTACTGAGTGAATGGCTCCAAGTCGTCGGATTTCATTGTTCCCGTCCATGCCGCCGGCCGACCGCTGCAGCCTCCGACGGGTCCTCCTAACGAGCTACCATTGACTGGGAAGAAAGGATGGAGACCAGGAACAAGTCGGTCGTGGACCAGATCAACTCGACCACTTGGAGCTGCTCCTATCTCCGGCCGGGAGTTGCCGCCGCCATCTCCTCCTGCTGGCCACATCGGGCCGCCACCGCTCGTGTCCCCGTCTCCTGCGAAGAAGGGAAGTGGACAGGGATCGAGTCGATTCCGTCCCAGAGCGGCTCGATCTCGTTGATCCACTCCCGTCGCCGGCCAGACGTCCCGCCAACGTCGCCTCCGGCGGCCACATCGGACCGCCGCCGCCTGGGGAGAGAACGGGATGCAGGGAAAAGGAAACGTCCGCTCTCGTGATGGTCCAGCGAAGGGAGCGGCAGTTTAGATGAAAACGTGCTACCTGTCAGCGTCCTAATTAACTAATACAGTACACTGTTAAATACAGAGCTGGTCTCTTTACAGCTGATTAGTTCTGAAGTTGCTGGCCTGTGCAACGAAATATTAAAGTCGCTGGTTAGTGCAACATTCACCCCAAGACTTACTAGTACTAGATTTAGATGTGCGCCTTGGCGCACGATCCCGTGGAGATCATGCCAATGTTCATTTCGTATAACAACGATAAAAAATAGCGGCCAATATGACAACACATTTCTTAGATTTCACTGGAAGCAATTAAGATAGAAATCATGAATCTCATACTCTTAGTTATTGAAAACAATAAAAAAGTTCTTATGATGTAAGTTGGAACATTTTTGGATCTCCTGATACTCAATTATTTGTTTCGTTGCTGGTCTCGCTGCTTCTGGTGTTGGTTGCTGATAGAAGAAGAGAAATTGAGGAGTCGGATGGAAGGGGCTGACAGGAAGGTTGCGCATTGGCGCACGATCGTGGAACTCGTGCCGATAAACAATATGTATAACGACAATAAAATTAAGTGAAAATTTGATAATGTGGTCCTAATGTTTCACAAAACGAAGTCAATAGGATGAAGTTAGGATAAAGCACATGAAATTACAGACATAGTAGGAAACACATATTATAGTAGCAAACACTCGATCGCTATGCAAAGAGCAATAAAAGTAAGCAAGGAACAACAAAAGCATCTTCTACATATGCATAATCCAGATGTGGTACGTGCTCGAGGGTGTCGCTAGCAACCCGAGCAATGTGTTTCTCGTTCTAGTAGCGTATTTAGTTGTACAATGTAAACGTAAGCTCTAACAGACGTATATGCGGAAGCAATATTGCAATAAGCCGTCTCAGCCGTACCTATATTCGGCCTTTTCAATTGCTATGTTGTCCGATGGGCCTCATGTTGGACGGGCTAGCCCACGAATGTTTTCCCATGCGTGTGATATGCATTCCGAGCGCTTAATCGTTTTTCTCTCCAAGCTTTCCTTTGTTTTTTAACTAAGAGTGACCAAGACGCAACATAGAACTGAGAGAGAGAGTCAATGCAAAGCAAGCTATAGATGAAAGGTATTCCATCGATGTCTGTAACTCCACATCGAAGTAAAATTAGAGATTTCAACGTAGCAGATGATGAAGGTCCGGACGCTAGCTAACCGACAGACTATCCACTGGAGTTTCGGTGCTCTGGTGTCACAAATCCTGTCAATTATATGGAAAGTCAGCCTTGGAATCAACCATTCAAGTCAAAAATGCGAGCTGACCTTCTGCTAAAAGGTATGTTCCTCTTTAATGAGTAGGAAAAGGCATATTTTATCTACATGCCCCAGTTAATTATATCAGTTAACTCAAAATTCTTATTTCTGAGTTAAAGAAAATAACTATGATGTTTCCAATTTGATGGAGAACGTTTTTATCTCTGACACAATTTTCTAGCACACATTTCCTCCTATGTCTCCCTGTAGAATTTACCCTAGCCGTATTGGCAAGAAAGTCGTGCCAAAATACACCCCCCTGCAGCCTTCCTCTAGTATGCAATTTCTAAATATATACATGAATCATCCCATGATAGGTTTACATGGGATTACCAGTTTCTCAATCCAAATTTATTTATGCATCAGAAAACTTTGACTGTTGAAGAATGACAGACACGGGCAAAATCTCCTGATTGACAATGGTACAATCAATCTATCCTTTTGCGGGTCTTCAAGCCAGGACAACTATTCTTCCAGACGCGATTGTCTTCATAAAGTCAGGCCTGCATCATCAAGGAGCAACCAGAAGGGCCATTCCAATTTTCTAAGCAAATAGATAAAATCTTTGAATAGATTATAGTTTAAAATTTATTGAGAACAGTCATGCATTAATTTTATTTTCAGAAGATCCTGGGGAGAAAAGATACCTGGAATTTGTGGTCTGAGTAATTCAAACTTTCAAACTTCAAATTCACAAAAGCAGGCAGTGCAATCCATTGAGATTTTCTGTATGCTCTCATATAACTAAGTCAAACAGTTAATTTCTTCTGAAGCAGGAAATCAATCCATTGAGATTTTCTGTATGCGCTCATATAACTAAATCAAAACCACCAAAAGAAAGCAGAAATTTAGCACATAGAGGTCATGGCTTATTACTAAGTGAGCGGCTCACAGCCATCAGATGTAACATAAAGGTGCGCAAGACTTAGGGTGCCATTTAGGACATTGATTGCAACAATACAGAGTGACAAACTGACAACACAGAGCCTAACATGATATAGCAGTAGTTGAGTCTAATTCCCAAAAGCATCTCTGCACTTCATTGACTGTTGTAGGAGGTAGAAAACTAAATATCTACAGTCAAACGTCTGCAAATATAATTGAATCAAATTCTCTCGGCTCAACCTTGTACCTGCAATGCAGATTAGACGATTAGGCAGTATAGTGTCCAAAGTAGAAGAATCAGTTTTCTAAAAAGTTTATACGTAAGCAGAATTAGTCTATACTCACTGTAGTGCAGAATAAGAAATCTGAATACAGAAAAAATTCATTTAGTGTACAATATACTTACAAAGGTGCAAAGCACAAATAAGACTAAAGAAAACTACCTACATATTATATGATCCAGAGAAACACTGACATATACATCACTTAGATGTGGCTAACTTGACATAACAGCAGTAGCATATATATTGCATCAAAGAACAAAAAGAACATCAAGCAGCACATTTCAGTTTCTTCACAGCCTGATTACAAAATCGCATTTCTAGGACCTTGCTTAACATGTAATAAAAGAAAAGTTGGCCAATTTAATTTAATGATCATGAATAATAAACAAGTAGCTATAAATACAGAGGTTATGAATAATTTAGACCTCACCTCAGCTTTCTGACACTTGAACTGCACCCTTGATACATATCATTAGTCATAAGGCAAGAAATCATCACTTCTTAGTCCTTGTAGATAATCGCAAGGGTAAAGTAGAAATAAAGAGGGGACCTATGAGTAGATAATCCCAATGGTAAAGTAGAAATAAAAAGGGGACGTGTGAGCCTACCTATGAACAAGAAAATAACCATATAGAAATCTTAGACATAAAAAATACACCACTGGGGGTTGGCATCAAGGAGGACAAAGGACATAGGGTCCACCATTTCTATTGATTCAAAACACCTTAATGAAGGATAGCGAATACGTAAACTGCAAAAGCGAGAATATCCGGGTTCAGTTAAAGCTAAACAAACGATTGTACAACCCTGCTTATCTACCTAAATGCTAAGTAGTTGTACCTCTGAGAAAAATGATGATGCAAGGCAGAGACCGTATCTTTTTCATACGAAGGACATGAAGCACAGTAAGGATGCAGAAACCATTATCACCCTCTTAAAGGAACTATTTTTTCAGATCCAACCTGCAATACAAATTCAGCCTGTACAATTCCTAGGATTCTTTATCCTTAACTAATCATGTTCCTATTGCTATAAAAACATAGACCTGTTAATCCTAACAAATAAACAAAAAAGTGAAAATCCTATATCTAAAGGTTGTTACTTGAGGCCCTAGCTAGGCTGGATAATTTTAAATTGAGATAAATCTAGAGTTCTATTATTAACAGAACAATAGTAAAAATAAAGCACATACCATGAGTGCTTTGCCATCAAGGACGGATGCTCTTTCTCCGTGTACACAATATTGCATTGTTGTACTTCCCACTGGTCAAAGCAAAACAAAATAAATTAAAATAATACATGAAGGAAAATAATAGAGCTGAAAAGTCGCCACCATGGCAATAGTTAGGAAATAATTCTCTTTGTACAGTTATATGTTAATTCTCTCAATACAGTTATATGTCTAGCCCAACGGCATCCTTTGAAAGGTCTTTATTTTTCTCCTTTGCAAGTAGCCAAGTAGACTTTCTATTGGCCTGATTGTGAAACCAGTCCAAATGAATTGTATGGATTGCTTCTAGCCTAGATCCAGCGTTGTAAAATAGGGCTTGCAGAGATGTCCTTACAACTGAGGCTGCTAGCCCCATTTACAGTATAGAGTAATAGCTGCTCTGTTTCACCGGCTGAACAAACGATTGGAAAGGTTAATAATTATTCTCGTTATATATTTAAAATTATGCCAAAGTTCACAGGAAATGAGGCGGTTAGCCCAATTTACAGTATAGAGTAATAGCTGCTCTGCTTCACCGGCTGAACAAACGATCGAGAAGGATAATAATTATGCTCATTATATATTTAAAATTATGCCAAAGTTCACAGGCAAAGTATAAGCATTTTCCATAATGCAAAATTTACAGGATTACACTTTCCAGGATGGACAACAATTGGTGATCCTCTCAGATTATTGTCTGACTTCCTCTAAGACAAACTAAGACATTCATCACAGCTATCAATAGAGGAATCCTTCAATTCTAGGCTTTCCCATTGTCCATTTTATTTTATGAACAATGCATACGTAAGAACAGCATAGAGGTGTAGATAAACCAACGTGGAAAGAACATCAGTATAACTATTTTTTGAAGGAAAATATCAGTTAACCAAAGAACACCAAAGACTTAAAGAAGCAACTGTTTTTAGAGGAAAGAAGTAACAAATGTATGCCATGGAAATAAGAAACTACTAACAAAACTGTCATATATGGCTGGCCAGTAGGATTGAAGCATTCAAGTTCAGGAAATTCACATGCCTGCCTAATAATCAGCGCAATTTGCCCAGCCTCAGATCCTTCCATATATCCAGGATCCAGCCCCAGTCCCCATAAAATTAACCTAGGGTACCAATCTCTATTCAGTGTAAAAAAACTAAAATACACACCATTCACTTCCCTTTATACGTCCTAGACAATGCATAATGCTCTCCATACTCTAAGTTACGTTTATCTTGTTTTAAGCACATAATTTATGGGTTACCACCTTGTTAGCTTTGTTGTTTGCATTAAATAACAGTGTCTCTCAAAATAACCTTGTTTTATAAGATTAGTATTCGATAACCTTACATGATATATAGAGATTTATCATCTTCAATACAAGAAGTACATTCAGCCATAACACCTGGGCGAACCAGTGAGTTTACGTAAAAGAATTAGCAGATAAAATATTAACAGATGTCAAAACTGCATTAAGTGAGATGTTATAACATGTGAATGAACGAAAAAAGACAGGTACATAATAAACATGCTTAGGTGTGCCATCCTTAGTCAACTCAAATAGGCTGACATGCCTTACTATCCAATGAGAGGCTATCTTGATACACGTAACTGTTCAATAAAAGATAATAAAAGCTAAAAACAAAGCTGCAAAAAATAACAGGTAACCATTGCTTACCTGCATCTTTAGTGGAGGAGTGGGCGTTGAGCCATGCCACAAACGCAGAGCCGCAGATGAAGGCGCAATCCATGGCTGTGCTCGAGCAGTAAGCTCATGATGCTGCATCCATACACAAGTTTAGAGTCGTGTTATTACCTCATCAAGACTCTGAAGCGTATTACACTCCCACGAGCAACGAAGCATCCTAAATGACACATCCACGTAAGCTCCAGGTCAAGGCCAATGTGTTTTACATCTCTTGTAGCTATAATATGAGCATCTGAAATTTAAAATGAAGCAACACGTTAACATAAATATCCAGATGTTTCAGCCATGGGCCTTGACTGACATGGTATATAAGCAAAACATAAGTGGGCCAAGACAATGAACACATTCAGATGTAAAAATTCTAATCTTCAGAATAGACAAATTGGAATATAACATTTAAGATAGCATGTACAATCTCCAGAAAATAGCCGTTTATTCATATATCTGAGTTGAGATAAAAGGTCCTACTCAAACACCAACACATATTAGATTTGGTTGCGATATCACAAAAAGCAATTTAGATGAAGTGGATACAGGGATAATAAATACTGAGGAAGCACATGTGAGAGACATTTATAAACTAACCTTAACTGTCTGAATTTTCTGTAGTGGAAAATATTCAGTGTCCAAAATATTTGAGCCAGTCCAGTCCTGCAATTTTCCAATTGTGTGCTTGGAGTCACCGCCAAGAGCTTTTGTGTACTTGGAGTCACCGCAAAGAGCAAACCATCAAACCCAATCATGTAGGTATAAACAAAAGAATCTGACATGCACAAATTAATTTATGTACGGAACTGTTGTCTCTGACATCACTAGGAGAGGCAAGAAGAAACCTGAATCTTTATTAAATGCAAGGACCTCTTCACCTCTGCTCAATACAAATATCAAAAGCATCACTGTCATCAGGTAGAAGAAAGCGCCAGTGTCATTAGGTACAAAAAATGTGTGCCTTACACTCCCTTGCTCTGCATCCTCTTCTACATCTTTCTTAATCGTTTCTTGTACCTAGAACACTGCACTAAATCCAGATTAGTGAGACAAAATAAAATAGACCAAACCTACAGAGAAGGCACAACCAGCGGCAAACATTCACCTAAATAAAATTAGAGAACAATAATTGATTTAAGTTGTATTTTTTAAACCATATCTACTTGGAATCTATTCGAAAGACAAGAACGCACGCCAACAAACTATGACAGGTCAAGAAAACCAAGAATCATGAAATAATTTTCATCTTCCCTGTTTAACAGGCCTAGGGAGTAAATCCAAAAGAAAACTTCTTCTGTTTGAAAAATACATGATCCCCGAACCAATTACTAAGAAACCCTTAATTAGGAGAGATTTGTGGTTACTCTGCTTTACCTCCATTAAGGTATTTTTTGTATTGTTGTCATATGCATTATATGATCTTAATCTCTCTCACACTCGCTAAAATCTTGTATGTCGACAGAAGTAAGAACAAATGATGTATGTCGACAGAATATCAAGTGAGCCTACCTGTGGGGAAATAACGGAATGCAAACGGATAGAATTTCTGGAAATTAGAAGGCCTTGTAACCTGGATTGTGAAGATCACATTATTAGCAAGCAGTTACAGTACAACTGAATATCATCATTTAGTTGTAGCTTGTTGTTCCATTCAATCACAAGACTTTGGCAATTGAATTCTGTTCAAGTGAGGGTTCACCACAGGTTATTTCACCCTTGACAAATACGATCATTTCAAATATAATTAACTTACATACTCAATTCTTCTTCCCCTTCCAATCTCCCTCACTATCAGCAGCCAATCACCCGAACAAGAACTGGATGCACAAGCTAAAAAGGTAAGAGAAATTTGCCTCAAAATCTAGGAAAAAATGTCCCAAAAAATTATTCGGGAAAGGAAATACCTCACAAGGTGCAGTGGCCATGCTTCTCTTGTTGGAGTAGATCTGAGTTCTTTCTTGCATCCTCTTCCATCTCCCTGACCCTTTGTTTTTTTCCTTTTCCATCTCCCTCACTAGCAACAACAAAGAACCCAGACAACTAAATTCACAAGGAGAAAAGGCAAGAGAGGCAGAGAAAGGGAGAGGCAGAGAAACCTGGCTCACCTCGTCTCACTCTGGTAGGGGTTTGGCGGCTGCTCGTTTTCCTCCCGTTGAGCAAGGAGATGAGGAAGAAGCAGAGTGGGGTGAGCAGCGTGATGTGCTCTCCCGTCGGAGAGCAACCAGTCCTATTGGCGAGGGCACGGCGCATGGTCGTGGGCTGCGCTGCTCTTGAGGCCTGCTCCTGGTCTCCGCCCCACCGCTGCACCTCCATCCGCAACCAGCTCTGGTTGCCAAGGGACGAGCACTGCCTGCCTCCTCCGTCCCTCCGCCTCCCGCATACCAACGAACAAGGACGGGGACGCTGTGCCATGGAGTGGTAGGAGAGAGCACGGAGCTGCCGACGCGAAGAGGGAGGAGAGCATGAGCGATTGGTGGAGCGGAAGGAGGGGGATTGGGGAGGACGAAGCGTGCGAGGTGATTGGGGTCCGGCGCCGCCATTGGCCAGGACCAAGCTCGCGTGGGGATTGGGGGAAATGGGCTAGGGTTTCTGTCCCTGGGATGTCCCCTTTTATACCCCACGGTAAAAAAAACGAACGGCCAAGATGCACATCAGACAAGATCCGACGGCCCACAAGCGTTAATCGCTCTGAGGCCCCCTATGGGGGGCATCTATTATATCTCTTAATGTGCAATTTTCTCGAATTTTCTAGAGAATCGCAATCCATTCAGCCTTTCAACGTGGGACCAAGATCTAGTGAGTTGGGCACTCTGATGCGAGTGAAAAAATAAAAGTAGGAGTAGACATGCACATGTAATTTAGGATGTGTTTGGTTGGGGATTCATACTGCATGGGTTGTGGCCAACCATATTTTGCCGGGCCACCCCATTCGTCTGAGTGTATGGTTGTCTGGTTGGAGCGAATCGAGTTTCGTGATTGGTTTCCTGAGTGGGAGTGAATGGAACAAACCACTCTCGTGTTTAGTTGTTTGAGTCTGAGTAAATGGTGCGAACCAGTTTTCATGTTTGGTTGATTGAGCGAACCAAAAAAAGTGAGAAAACAATTTACTTGTTATTTCAAATTTGTGCAAATATATAATCAGATCCCTTCGAGTAAATTGAAACCAAAACACAACAGCAACCGATTATATACCAGACTCACAAATACGAAATTTTTGACACACATAAGATCACAAACATAGAAGGGTTCGACACACATATTCGTTCGACAAATATAAGATTCGGCCACACATAAGATCACATACATAGAAGGTTCGGACACACATAAGGTTCGACACACATAAGGTTCGACACACATAAGATCACTCGACCTTATCTAATATTTCCACTCTTTGTTGATGTACCTAGCCATCCAAGTCTTCTGACCTGTGTGTCCCATCTTCATGAAAGCTTTGGCACTTTTAGGATTCTCAACCAGAAAAGCAAAATAGTTAGCAATTTGCGCCTCGCTAAAGCCTTCCATACCCAACAAAGTTTCATATAGTGCATCAGGGATTTCATCAAAATCTACCGCAGCCAAAACATTTTGTGAAGTGAAAGACTTTCTACCACGAAAAGCTGGCTCCATGGCCTTAGGCACAGAACATCTCACGTGGGTACCATCAATTGCTCCAATGCAATCCTAATTCATCAACATTACACCCAGTTAGCAGCCTAGTAATATTCTAGAGGTTCTAAAATCTCCCATCTATTGCCTACCCATCTTACCTTAAAATATGGATCCCATCGATGGTTGCCTGCAATTTGAGGTGCAATATCCAGGGAAGGTGGTTTGATGTATTCATCTCGCAACTCACCAATAGCATGCAATACTAAGTTGAAATATCTGCTTGTAGTTTCAGTTGACCTATCAAAATTTGTCGCAACTAACCTAGTTCTCAGATTGTGGCCAATTGTGTTGAGGAACATTGCAACTTGCTCCTCAACAGACAAGTGTATAGTATCTTCAAGCAAATGACGTTCCCTGAACACATTACAGAACCGAAAAAATGCTCCTTTACCAAGCCTAAGCATGTTTTTGCAAGTAGTCTCATCCCTCCAGATTTGTTATTCAAATACTCCATACACATCCTATCTCTTTCAGCAATTGGTGCATAGCAAATGGGTGGTCGTGCTCTTCTTTTTTTTTAAGACTCAACAAGAACCACAGCCATGACCATCCAAACATATGCAGCAGCAGCCCAAATTAACAAATTTGTTTGATTTCCCATCTAAAGGCAGATCCAAAATTTAATTTCAGCAAGCAATTTCTAGGGATTTCAAAAACAAAGCAACCTTTGGAGAATGATGTGTGTACCTGGATGAAGAACAAAACCAGTTGAATGCAGGAGGAGGCCGCCGGTGTCCCTTGCCGCTGCTGCTACTGCTTCACAGGCCGCCGCTCCTTCCCGTGCTGCCGACGCCGCTCCTTCCCGTGTTACCGCCGCCGCGCCGCTCCTTCCCTTGCCTACGGCCGCACCGGCCGCCGCCTCCCGTGCAGTACCTGCGCGGATCTTCGATGGGAACGTCCGGCGGCTAGGGTTCCATCGTGGAGGGAGCCAGGAGGTCGAGGGGTGAGCGAAGGGGGAGAATGAGCGAGTCCACTCGCGGGCCGGGTGATTCCACCGATTTTGCCGTTTCCCCCGATTCAGCATATTTGGGGTATATTCCCTCCCTGGCCGCTCCGCCCCCTACCCACTCGCGAACCAAACAACGGGCGAACCGGTGCGACCCGACGCGAGTCGACCCAACTCCCCCAACCAAACACATCCTTAATGTGGAGCCTAGCATGACCAACAAGTGACGTGAGTTAGCCAGCCAAGTTGTCTTCTCTCTCACGTGCAATTTCATTCATATCTCATCAAAATCCTTCTTTTATGGAACCTAACTTACATACTTTATAGGTTCTAAAAAACAAGAATTATATATGGTAATATTTAAAAGTTAAATATTTTTTATGAATTGTTTGACCGATCACTTGTTATGAGTGTGGATTTTTACAGCTCTGGCGAGAGTGAGCGCGTTTTTTAAATGATTAAAAAATGGCATTTTGAAGTTTTAATAATTTTTAAAATGTAAATGTAGGAAAAAATGTAATTTAGAAACAGAGAAAAGTCTTGCCTCGAAATACCCATTATTTTAGGCTGTGTATAAATGATAAAGTTTCACATCTTAAGTAGTGAACAGTGCAAATTTTCAAACCTCCCAAATCTGTCATATTTTCTCATTTTTCTTAAGCCCACTATATAAGGTATTTTGGGTTGCGATGTTGTGTGTTGGTAGCATACAACATTATCTATGCATGTATAGACGTTTTTTTAGTTTTTGAAACTTTGAAGTCACACTTTAAGATTTTGAAAAATGCCGATCTCCATGACACTCAAACTCAATTTATGCACTTCTTATCTTTTCTTTAGAACCCACTTACAATAAGAAATCTAATTTGGTAAGATGTTTTGTCAGTTAAATGAATCATGTAAAACTTAATATTTTGTCAACATTTAATTTCAAACATATACATACTCATAATGAATGGTCCACTATTTATTTTGTCAGTTTGTGTTCAATTATACTTATATTTCATAAGTATTTTGAACGAATAAACAATAATAATTCTTAAAGAACCGTCTGTCCTTTTTAGAAATAAATCTATACTCTTCTACTTATTTTTGGCAACGTGCAAAGCACGTGCTGCTTACTAGTTATATATAAAGACATAAATGTTACTCGTATACAAATGTTAAAATGGAAAACTATGAACACAAAAGTCATGCATGAACCGTAAGATGAAACTACTCGAAGGAATTTTGAATCGCGCGAACGGATGTGAACTTGACTAAATTCAACAAAAAAAAACTTCAAACGAGACACAAAATTGTCATTCAAATACTCTATGAAACCATAACTGTTCATGGAAATTGATTCGTAACATCAATACACATCTTTTTCAAGTACAACATATTTCAAACCGATCGGGAGGATATAGCTCCTACTGTGGTCACCTCAGGGGAGAGCTACCGCGAGGATGTGGCAGGAAGCCGCAGTGAGAGTTGCTCGGTGTAGCGCCATGATGAGAGGGGCTAACAAGTGTCCACATTATTGGTTTGAGAGGGGCTTGCTTGTGTTACTGCGGGTGCTAATAGGTTGGGTGATATGACGTCGGGAGAGTACTATTTTGTAATAAGCACATGGGAATTTACTTTTTTTAAGAACTTTTTTGCTTAATTAATAGATTAGGACACCTTTTGCCCCCGTTTTGAAAAAGAAAGTAGCCAACGTCGGTACCTAGACAAGACCTCCGTCTTTGCTGGTATAGCCCAACGTTACTACGATGCATGGATTATAAATTGTACAGTATGTTGCTTAACTCCAGAAGCGTGATTTTATAAAAAAAATATCCTCCAACACAGTGCACAACCTATAAAGGGCCAAAGTAGCGAAAATGCTGATCTGAACACGGGCATAGATGCTCCTGTATTCATTGTCTACATTTACAATTTTCTATTTGGCTAGCATGGTCCACATGTGGGTCCTGTGTAATAATGCGTTGATCTCGTTTGGAGATGGGTGCGAGATAGATGGAGGTTGCGAACTCTGTGAAGTATGCAATGACGCATCCTCAAGGTTTTGCTTTTTGGATGATGTGTGTTGATGTACCGTCAGCGAGTATGATCTTGTTCATGATCCCCCCTTCATCGTAGGTATAGCGAGTTGTCGTTAGGAAGAAGGCTTCGACTTGATCTTTGTATTCCTCTTGCAAGACATTGCGAATAATTTAATAAAAAAGAAAGTAGTGATATAAACCCTTGCAATGGAACCTCCACCATATCAACACATACCATGGTTCCATTGCCCACCACATAGTCATATTCATAGTTATGAAAATAGTGGTTTTGCTTTTTATGCAGTAGTGATAAACATAGTACTTTGCAAGTAAGTTGGTAAAAATACTCAAATGACATGAGCAAGCGATGAACTTGCCTTTCTTGACTGCAAGATTATGCAGACAAGGTCTTCGATACGCAATAACTCCAAATTCTGAAATAGCATCATCGTCCGGTAAAGACGATGTTTAAAAGATTGGCAAGGATGCAATAATGCAGAAGTATGAGATGCAATCGCTCTAAGCGTGACCTAACCCCGATGATTTAGGATTAGTGAGTTGAAATGATTTGTTTAGGATGTGTTGCACTTTTACAGTGGTTCACAAACAAGGATCTTATTAAGGTTGCTTACTTGGTATCATAAGTAAGTAATGCAATACACTACAATAATAATTTTATTAGCACACAACAATAGCATTTGGTGTAATCCTATCATGTAATGGATAGTTGTTGGTTTGATTACTATAAGACATGGTTAATGATTGATTATCATATACTTCAAAAGAATAACTTTTGAAGAACATGTTCTTTGATAAAGAACAAGTATGATAATTAGGTTGGTGGGGTTCTATGGTTGACTATGGTTCCAAGTAGCTTCTGGAATAAGGAGTAGATGGATTCTAACAAGGTTGGAAGCACACCTAAGGCAATTCATTAAACATGGTTGCTATCAAGGTTGGTATATCTTGCTGGTGATAGCTGGTTATTGGCTATAGGTCCTATTAGGCAGGATTGATGAACATACTTCTTAAGTAACAAGAAATATTACAATTAAGGTTCAGGTTGTCTAGGTTTTACTTTTGAATTCATCAAGTAAAGAATAATTGGTTCCTAAATAAGGTGGTTTATAAACATGTTATACTATTAGGGTTTAGGGTGTATGGCAATTGATGCCAAATATTAAGCATGGTTTCTATATAGAGTTCATCACAATGGTGTGATGCTAAATAGGGATAAATAAGGATGATGGCTTTGGTAATAGGATCTAGGGTTTACACTTGGTTGACCCTACTTGATTATTTAGGTCTGATGAAGATGAACACATGGGATACCCATATATTAGTGATAGGTCTTCTACATTTTATGTGGCCAAGACAAGTATTTAGTTGCTTCTATGGTTCTATGATTTGAAACAAGGTACCATGATCACATGATCTAACCTAGGGTTTAGGTTAGAAGCAAATTAAGGTTCACAAGAAATAGTGGGGCTAAGGTTCCTAAATGGAATTAGGGTTTTAGGTTTCACATGAGATGATGAGGTTCTAGTTTTCATTCTTATGGAGAGAGTGGATTTGGTAACCGCGTGTATACGTGAGCACGCATCCATTATCGTTGGATTCGCTTTGAGATTCTAACCTCACAAACGGACACCAAACGCTGTTAACCTACTTTTTCAAGTTGATGTCGTCCTCTTTTTTTTCCTCCCCAGCGCTCCTCAGCGGCTTCTGCGCGCACTGGAAGACCTCCGACTAGCCCCTCGCGCCAGCACCTCCGCGAAGCAATAGAGACCACAGGGGAGAAGCCAGGGCAGGAACCCGTGCCTCGAATTAATAACATATGAAAAAACGCATACGCAGAGACAAGAACACTGAACACGGATGTATCAAGTATACAGTATAACATAGTAATATGATTGTATAAATCTCACATCTCGTATGGCCCCAGGATTGGACTCAACGAGAGGAGAAAGATTAACAGCAAAATCTTCCGAAGGTTTCTAATGAAAGCGCCAAAGCTAAATTAAAACTCGAGAATTTGAGAGTTTGAGTTATTGGTGGTGAACCACAGCCACAAACCCACCGGGTCCCGGATCTAGATCGAGCGGCCGGGGAAGCACGCTGCGGCAGCGGTCGCGAGGGCGGGCGCGGGCACGACGATGCGGGCGAGCTGGCCGGACTCGTGGAGGCGGCGGACCTCCTCGGCGCCGCCCGAAAGTGCGGCTTGTAGAACGAAGAGCTGGCGAGGTCACGTCGGAGCGGGGGATGTCCGCGGCAGAGGCGCTGGCGAGCTCCGGGCGAAGCCGGGCGTCCATGTAGCGGTCGCGCTCGTCGACGGCGGTGCGCAGCCCCGCGAGATGGCGCGCACGGCGCTGCAGTCCTCGGAGGCGATGGATGACGCGCGGCGACGACGCGCCGGGCTGCGGCGACTGGTGGGCGGCAGGCTCCGGGTGGAGGAGGGACAGGACGTCTTTGAGGGAGGGGGCGCCGGCAGCGGCGACGAGCTCGATGGATGGGCATGGGGTGGACCTGGGAGCGCGTCTCTTCACCCAGGAAGGCCACATGGGGGCGGGACGGCGAGCAACCGAGAACGAAGGAGACGGAACAGTGGAATTTCTTTGGTTCTTTCCTTTACCTTTGTGTGCTTATCGGGTTTTGCTTTGCCGGATGCGTGGGGCCGTGGGCTCCATACAACTGCTGAGACAGATTCCACCAAACGGACAAACGAACGGTGTTATCCACGTGTCACATATTCAGCGCGTGCTCACGTATACACCCGGTCACCAGGCTTCTTTTGTTCTTATGGAACTAGGGTTTACTAATTACCCTATAATTTTTGAATTAATAACTTGTTTGCAAAGTTAAAGTTATTAATAACTTTGAAATAAAAATAATATTGGATTTGGTATTTTATTATTTTTAAAGATTTTTAGTAATTAGGGTAATTATTAATCAGGGTTTAAATCTTTCTAATAAGGATTTATCAAATTAACAAATAAATTAAATTAGTTGTAATGTTTTCTTTATTTATTTACTGGTTTTTTATTTAATTTGTAAGGTTTTCCTAACTATTGAATTTTAATTCAATTAAGAATAAAAGAAAAGGCTTAATTATTAAGTTTAAAATAATTAAATTTTTATTAATAATAAAAATTCCATATCATATTTTTATTGGATAGATTTTTCTTTTCTAAATTTTTTGATATCTTATTTATATTTTTCTAAGTTATAATGAATTTTCTAAATTCACTCAAAGTTTCAGCAATTATTGAATTTGAAATAAAACTAAAGAAAGACTAAATCTACCCGAGCTTTTTACCCACAGAGACACTGACCAGTGGGCCAGAGCCCACGTCAGCTGTCACCGTGGCGCCGATGTGGAATGGCTCACGGTGGCCGGCGGGGCAGTCGACAGCAGCACCGGCGTTCCCGCGCACCCGAGGTCTAGCTACGGGTTCTAGTCGAACCAGCTCAAGTGGGTGAACCAAATGGTGGCGGCGCCGCTCCGGTTTGGTCACCGGAGCGTGCCCGGCGACGAGGTGATGCGGCGGCGGATACGGTCACTCGGTGCGGCGACGCTACGATGCGAATTAGGACGCAATAGGGGGCTCTAGAGAAGCGGAAGATCGCCTGGATGCTTCCAGGCATGTCGCTGGGGTCAATGGAGGATGGAGACGACGCGTCGGTCACCATTTCTTTCTTAGTACCGCAGAAGGGAACGACGAAATTACTCCTCCTCCGAGCTCCCCTCGGCCTGTGACTCCACCAGACGAACGAGGACATCAAGGCGCTCCTCCTGAGCTCAACGGCGGCCTCTGGGGTGGTCAGAATCACCGGGGCGAGATGGTTGCCGGTGAGCTAGGGCTTCGGTATGGCAACGAGGAAGAAGAGAAATGGGCACTAGGGTTTGCTCTCCCGTATTTATACGGTCTTCGGTTGGTCGTCGTCGAGAGCCTGGTCAGCAACGGCGGCCGGGACGTGGCTCTCCTCATCGTGCTAGCGACCTCGCGCGCGGTCTTATCCTCGCGAAGGGGTAAGTGGGCCATCTGGGCTGCGAAGTGGCACTGGGCCATGGGCTGCTGCTGGGCTCGGTGGCCTTCCAGGTAAGTCAGGTGAGGCTTTTCTCCTCTTTTCCTTTTTCTGTTTTTATTTTCTGTTTTCAAATTCTATTTTAAATCCTGGTTTTAATTCAAGTTAGAATTCTTATCTATTTTGCAGTTGTTTATCAATTTAGCTTTCATGAGGACTAATACTAGGATCATTGTATTACTGCATTGTTTTTGAATAAACATTAATATGTATGTGGGCCTTGTTGCAATTTTTAATTAGGCAAGAATTTAGGTATTAATTTTAATGTCCTTTCTCATTTGTGATATAACTCCCTGTTGAATAATTAGAGTTGATTATTCTTATTCCAAATGTTTTGGAAGTTATTTTTAGGACTTGGTTTCATATTGGAGGAATTGGTCAATTGCACATGATTTTATGTGAGCTCCAATATTAGGGTTTTATAATTTCTATCATAACCCCTCTTATTAAGGGTAATACTATCATTATATTTGAAAGTATCTAAGTATGTATTGTTTCCATCATGGTTTATCTTGGTTACAAAGTTAAATGGTTGTTAACCATGCATGGGTTTAATTATAGGACTTAGCATTAGGTGGCTCTTTTGTTTTATGATTGAAGCATAGGATTTGATTAATGAACCATTAGGGTTAAATTGCTAATTACCTAATGACACATGGGTTGAATCTCAATTATGGCCTGGGTTTATATTATGATTACCATAGTGATGAATAAACTATGGTTGAGATATAATTCTAGTTTATAGAGTTGGAATGACATAATATTGCATTTGCTAGGGTTTAATCTCCCCTAACTATGATAAGGTGGTGAATTACTTAACATTTTATGTTCTCCTCTAGTTACTAAGATATTGAGAATTGGTTTTATCTTATACCAATAGATTTCTATTGTATCCTTAACCTATTGTTAAAGTAACTAAAGTAACTATATTTCTTTTTATAGTTAACTTTGGTTAAAATGATGAATAGTTTCTCACCATATAAAGTATGGAGTTTTACTCTAAGGTTTTCTTAGTTTTCTTAAGTGAAGAATACGTGGGATATAGATGTAGTAGGATTTTACGTATGTACACCAAGTGATTCACAAGTTAAGGTTGGGATATAAGCCTAGGGTTGCTTACTAGTTACCTCCCTATAATTTCATGTGGTGAATGATATCTACTTATCTTATTAAGATTTAACTTATCCTCACATACCTAAAGAGCATGTTCAGGGATTAGGCATGATCAACTTGTTCTTAATATCTTCTACCTCAGATTCTAAGGTTTATGATCATTACTCAATTTATAATGATCAAGGTTTGGCTTCCTAAAGTATTTCTAATGGAATGGTTTTCACTTCCATGATCAAGTGTTGTCTTGATCAACTAGGATATAGCACTTCTATTTTACTTTCTATGGTGGAACTACTATGGTTACCTCAATAATTTATATCCCAGGAGAATACCTGAGATATTCTGTTAGGGTTCTACTTAAATAATGATGATATAATCATCTAGTATATGGATAGTTCTCTCCCTCAAATTCAAGTGTTGCCTCAACTAACTTGAGTGTAGCACCATAGCTTGAGCTCTCTTTCATAGGAATAGTTATTCTAGGGTTTATGGTGTATTCACAATATCTCAATAGGTATTTAGTCTAAAACTCCACTTGGCTATCTTGGTTGAATTAATCTCCTCCTTACCTTATCAATTCATGGGTAGGATCTTGTTCCACTTGATATTGGGTTATCTCACCACTCCAAGAGGAAATGGTTTACAATCTAATACTTTAGTTCAATGGTATTTATTCTTAAATAGGTAAAGCTAAGAGTGGTATAAATGGTCTCTCTCATTTGGGAAGGAATTCAATGATAACCTAAGGTTATTCTCCAAAGATAATGATGTGGTCACCAATATCTATGGTTGACATAATTGAGTTCTCTCTCTAGAGAATGTCTTGAATAATATCCTAGGGTTCCTCTTAAAGATGATGATTTAAATACTTGGATGTATATCCAAGGTTTAGCTCAAGGTTTGTTATTGCTTCTCTAATAATTATTATAGAACTCTCACCTCTCTAGGTTTGATGTATAATAATCTGGAATAGAGAAGGATATATACTTCTAGAGTTGATCTCCTTTTTTATGTTTCCAAGATTGAAATAGAATGAATACCATGAGGTTCATGGTAGGATCAAGGATTAGTTTAAGACATGAAAAAGATAAGTCAAGAATGGTTTCTCCATTTTATTGTTACTTGATTTCAATTGAGTTGGTGTTCATATGTTATGACAAGGATTACCATATTATAATCTTTTATAAGATCAAGCAATTGATCATTGAGTAAAGTGTTGTTGTGTTGATTTTAGTTCCATTTGATCTAACCCTTTCGATCAAATCATCTCTACCCAAAACAAGGTTTTAAATAAAGTCACATTGAGATTTATAGCGCTTGACTTGATGAGCTACTTCAGTTACACCAAGGTCAAGTGAAACTTCAGTTACTATGATTGTTTTACTTTAAAGCGCAAAAATTTCCCAGATTTTCTATGCATGAATGCAATGCACACATCTGTTTCCTCTATTTTTGTAACCCCAATACCTAAGATATTACATCTTGTTTAGGGTTTAGGGTTATGGTCGTTACCTAGGGGTCGGTTCATTGTATAATGGATTAGTTTTAGGAGAGTCTTAGTTTGTCTGTACCTAGATCTTCAGTGACATTTCTCATTGTTGAGTCGTGTTTGTAACCTGTACTAGGAAGTTTATCGCGGCGGCACGCCGCGCCCTTTGTTGCTAAATTGTTTGTTATAGTATTTTTTAATTACTACAATATATGAGTTATGTGAGGTACCGCAAAAGTTTCGGTGTTTCTTTAAAGTAATACATGAGCGGCATGTTTGGATTTGTTTTTTCCAGCACCCATAGGTATCGCTGAAAAATGTAGAGCCAATTTCCTCGCAAACAAATCATGAGGGCAATATTCTTCCATAATAGGAACCTCATTTGCGTGAAGAAGTAGAAGTGGAAGGATCAAACTCCTCCAACATAGAAGTGGAAGCATCAAACTCCTCCAACCTGGAAAGTTAGGAAGGATAAAAGTGTAAAATTAATTATCTGAAACATCTTAAATAGCATTTTCTATTAGAAGTTGTATTTTCGGCAATCAAAGCTAGGGAACCGCTAATCATGAGGTGATGGAAAAAAATAGGTTGAAAGTGAAATAGGAAGGGAATGATGAAGGTACCGAGGTTATAATATTCTTCCCAAGTGGAAAAGAGGACAACCTGTGGAGTAAGTACATATTTTCGGTGGTACCCTAGAATAACACAATATTATTTTTCCCAAAAAAAGGAGGTAGCGAATATTGGAATATTTTGGAATTATTGCTGGATAATTATTACATCGAGAAAATAGCGTAGATGTTGAAGATTTCTACCGATATATTACTTTAGGGGGAAAATAGATAGCTACCGCCTCGCGGAAAACTACTGCGAAAAAAGATAACAGACAAATTAGAACTACGGCGAACAAATTACGCTCCGGTGATAAACTACTGGCGGGTAATTAAACTAATGTGAAATATTTGTACCGATGAATTACTACCAAAAGTTACTGTTAAAAACTTGGAAAATAATTGTTATAAATTTTTACAAAAATCATGAATAGATGAGAGCGCGGAAAAGTAGTAAATAGGTAAAGATATCTCGTGAGAAAAAAACTACTACGAAATAGTTAATGCGCCAAATTAAAATTAGTACTGAAGAACTATGCTTCAGTAAAGAATTAATGATGCACAATTAAATTTCTATGTGAAATTGCTACCAATGATTACTGCAAAAGTAACTATCAAATTGTCTAAAAAGTTACTTTCAAAAGAAAAAAATCAAAAGGAAAAAAACGCAGCACTGTTCATGTGTACTGTTCATGCCACACGATGAACAGTACCTTGAATCGCTGTGGATTGAGCAAATGGGCTCAGCTTTTATATATAGTATTATTATGGGCTTTCCCTCTTCTTAATATATATACATATATACATGCAATCCTCCTGCTCGGAAAAAAAAAAGAGATACTCGGGCCAATTTGGTCAAGTGGACTTCGTCGCCTGATGACCAGTACGCTGCAAAGTCAGCATTTCACATCAGCTCAGGCCATCTGGAAGAATGGAGCCCTGCTGAAGCGTATGATTTATAGACAGAGGTAGTATATGATTTATGTTTGCAATTAAAATATTTGAAACGATATTGATAATTTGACTAAACATATATCCAAAACGTGATCTGGTGAGCTGCAGGGTGAAGAATGTATACATTTGCTGGGAAAATATAAACGGACACAAACCAGTCCAACAAATTTTATCGAGGAAGATGCCACAAGACACTAGCAATGGATAATAGCAGAACTACTTCTCCCCGTTCTTTCTTCGATAAAGGGGCACTTTTATTACTCATAAGAAATTTGTCACCATACATTTTTTCGATAAAGGGAATATATTAATATCGAGAGATACCAATTACACCCAGCCTCTGCAACAACGCACCACCCTAATGGCACTACGGATACACACATCCAAAAAAAGGAAAAGAAAACTAAGAAACAAAAGTCCCGCTGCAGTATCACCGACCTAACAACAGCAATACATCCACCACCATGACAACACCTGAAATGCAGACTCTCCAAAAAACGACGCCTCCAAGAAGGGAACAGTGCTCCAACACCGTCGTCGTCCGATCAAAGATCTTAGGTTTTCACCCTGAAGATAGTCCCCACTCTCAAAACAATGCCTCCACTAAGGTCACTGCAGCACAACCGTGAGTTAAGCAGGACCTTGGGTTTTCACCCTGAAAGGTAGGACTCTGCGCTTCACATGTATTGTCGCCCCCACTTTCATACCGCTGCTGTGAAGCCCGGACACCAAGCAAGCCCCTCAACAGCGCGGAGACTTGAACCTCCCTTAGCTAGTCACCATACATGGATAGTAGCAAAACTATAAAATGACTTTCTGCAACCACAGCAAGTCACTATACCCGCAACAACTGAATATCTTATTCGCAAAAAAAAATGAATACCCCGATCATGACAATTGCAGTCTTTGGACAAATCCATGTACTACAAACATTTGCATGCTGACGTGTGAAAAACACCTTAATTGTAAGATTCCTCTTTGTACTCTGAATTTGAATCCAAGCATTATTTGACCGTTGATGCTTACAGTCCATTAAACATGGTGTCGGCAACGAACTTGTTAGCAGCCTCCGTGTAATGGATCCCGTCCCATGAGACGGACTTGGACGGGTCCGCGCAGGTGGTTGATAGCGGCGTCCCGCAGAAGAAGGCGAAGTTGAAATTGTACGGCCCACCACCGCCGCCGCAGCACGCCGCCAGGGGCTCGCTGCCGAAACCTGCATGCCGGGAAGAAGCAGTGAGAAACTCACCGCTTACTATCAAAGAGGGGACGGTATGTCGGGCGGCGTGAGGCGGTCACCGTATTCTCCGGGCGACGAGACGATTGCGGTGACAGGGGTGTACAGGTCGCCGTAGTAGATAGACGTCCGGCGGTAGGCTCGCCGGAGCTTGGAGAGCATGCGGTTCAACGCGCGGTTGTGCAGCTGGGCTAGCCGGTTGAACCGCGCGATGCAGCCGGACTCCGTGTCGTAATAGCCGCTGGCGCCGCTGGGTAACAGGGCGAGCAGCTCGGGCTCGCAGCCCATAGGTATCATCCCCGCCACCACAATTCTCCTCGCACCAGCATCGATCACGTCCTGGGTAGAACGTAGAAGAAGACATGTAAGCAACGGAAAACACCGAAATATTTGCCGACTTGTGTTAGTCGCCGGTGAGCTGAGTGAGTTGACCGGTACTTACAATCAGGGCCGAACGGATGACACGGATGATGTCCGGCACCAAACTCTCCGCTAGGCCCGCCGTGTCGTTGTTCATGAGGGCGAAGGAGTAGTCGTTGAATCCGATCTCTCCGATGTAGAAGAGGGAGCTCGCCATCATCTTCCGCTGCTCTGCAAGTAAGCGAGGAGAGGATTCTCTCCTAATCAGCGCTTGTCATTTGTCAACCGTATGAGCTGATCAACTAGCTAGTTGATCGAAATTCAAGATTCCTCGACTAACTGCACCATTTGATTACATGAATATGAGTTATAAGTTAATTGCAACTGAGACTTTTTCAGTTGCAAGTGGTGATGCAACTGAAGAAATTTATCCAAATAATGGTATACTACTTACCGTTGCGTGTTGAGTTAAGAAGCTTCAAAACACCGTTGAACCAGGTGGTCTGGTTGCTGAGAGAAATCGGCACGAACGATGTTATCCCTTTGGACTTCAGAAAAGCCATGTCAAGCGCCGTGGCACCGCCCACTGCGAAATTCACGCCCTGCAGGAAGTCGTTTGCAGTCTTGCCGGCGAGGTACGGCGTTGGCTGCGGCAACTCCAAGGACTCCACTGTATCCAAAGCAAGGACAAACAAATGCGAGCTCAGGAATGCATGTCAACGCATATCTATCACTAATAATCGCTATTTGTACCGATGAAGTCGATGACGAGGCGGCCGTCAGAGGCTCGGTTGCTGGTGCTTTTCAAGCGGGTTTGGCCGGAACGCGCGGTGGCCGGGAGGATGGCCGCGTTCCGGGTATCGGTGAGCGAGCGTCGTCGGAAGCCGTCTACAGACCTGCTGGCGAGGTACGGCAACTTGAGCAACTCCACTGTATCCACAAGGACACAATGTGAGGTTAATTATGTAATGAGGTCAGCGCAGATCAATCTTGGAAGCAGAATTAGCTATTGCTTGCGGACTGGTTTATATATACCAATGGAGTCGACGACGACGTTGGAGGCCCTGCCGCCGGCGCCGGGGCGTTTAAAGTGGGTTTGCCCGTAAGGAGCGTTGGTGAAGGGCCCTCCGGCGGTGGCCGGGAGGATCGCTGAATTCCCGGTGTCGGTGAGTGAGTCGCCGAAGCTGAAGACCCGGTCAAACCACGCCTGGCCGCCGCCAGAATCGGCCTCTCCGGTGACGGCGACGAGGAGAACGGCCGCTAGGGCTAGGAGGAGACGAGAAAATAGTGCCATTGCGATTTGCGAGTATCATGAGCTCACAATCATCACTATTTATAATGCTGCTTCCTTTTTCCAACCCCAAAAAAGTCTGAGAACATCTCCAATAGGATGACGCAAATGGATGTTGCCATTTGTGTTTGGACGGACGAAAAATGCAAGTCGGGCTGTTCGCGGAGACGCAAACCTGGCTCAAATATGCGTCTGGACGCGCCGACTATTCGGCCGAGTCTAGCGGACGTTTCGTCAGGACCGCCTGACAGCAACTCAGGCTCGATGCGTCTTCTCAGGCGCGCTAGTACCGGTGCCGAGGCGTCGCTTCGACAGTCTGCGACACGTTAATGGCGATGTCTAGCGTGCCGAGCAGCCGCCGCGCACCTCTGCGCACGAAGTAGTAGCGATGCCACGCGTGCTGCACCCATCGCCTGCCTCGGGCATATATAACATTAGTAGAAAAAGGGGCTTCCATCCAGGCCTTTAGTACAGGTTTCCTTACGAACCGGCACTAAATGGTGCATTAATACCGGTTCCACTGCCCAGGCCTTTAGTACCGGTTCCAAAGGACCTTTAGTACCGGTTCGTGACACGAACAGGTAATACAGGGTCCTTTTTTTGCTTTGTAAAATACAAATGAAAATGATAGAAAATTCAAAAAAATAAATGTTTTCAGATTCTTATATGTTATGCAACCTACTATTCGGTAAAATTAAGAAATTCGAATTTTGACTTTTTTTGCAAAAAAAGTTTGAAAAATGGTAAAACCGCATTAACTTTTGCATACGACGTCGGAAAAAAATGTATAATATATCAAAATGTTCGTGGGAAAAAGTTACATCCGAATTCACCCGGGTTTACCCGGTTAGCCAATTTTTAGATTCTCAAAATTCCAAATGAAAATATGAAAGCAGGAACATTTTAGTTTTTTCCAGAAATTTAGAATTTTATATATTTTAAAATTTTAAAATTTTTTTAAAATTAAAATTAATAATTATAAGATTTTTTGAATCCCAGAATATTACTATTACATTTAGAAAATTATAATATTTTCAAAATTTAGGTTTTAGGTTTGGAAAAAAATATTAAATAACTAAAAATAATACAAATTAAAAATTAATTTTATTTATTTAGACAACATTATTATTACATCATTACTTTTGTTTATTAAAAAAATTATTTAGAATTTAAACAATAAAGAAGTGTGACATCGATTAACATGTTAATAGGATTGATATGATACTACAATCAACAACATGCGCGCGAAGCACTTGGAAGTGGGACGGAAAGGAACTCGAAAGTTAAGCGTGCTAGTGTTGGAGTAGTGTGATGATGGGTGACTGATGACCCACAAGTATAGGGGTGTATCGTAGTATCTTCGATAAGTAAGAATGTCGATCCCAACGAGGAGCAGAAGGTGTTGACAAGCAGTTTCGATGAAGGATTCACTGTAATGCTCACATACAAGTATTCAGGGGGTTTTGATGTTGCAGATGAATAAAGTACGAGTAAGTAAAGTGCGAGAGTAACAATTGCAGCGAGTGGCCCAATCCCTTTTAGCACAAAGGACAAGCCGGTTTGTTTACTTATAATGACCAAACGTTCTCGAGGACACACGGGATTTTAGTCTAGTCCTTTCGCTACATACGGCTAATCAATCTTCATTGTTTTGATAAGTGTTGTGTGGGTGAACCTGTGCTAATGTACCGCCCTTCCTATGACTAATACATACTTGTGATTATACCCCTTGCAAGCATCCGCTGATAACCCACAAGTATAGGGGATCGCGATAGTCTTCGAGGGTAGTATAACCCAAATTTATTGATTCGACACAAGGGGAGGTAAAGAATACTTATAAGCCTTAACAACTGAGTTGTCAATTCAGCTGCACCTGGAAAAGCACTAGCAACAGGGGTGATGTGAAAGTAAAGATAATATGAGAGCGTAGTAATGATAACAAAGCAAAAGTAATAGCAATATGAGAGCAATGGCACCGGAAAATAGTTGATACTACTTCCAATGACATGTAGAACAAGTATATAATGATGAGAGATGGACCGGGGTTCCCAGCGATCTACACTAGTGGTAACTCTCCAATAACAGGTGACAAGTGTTGGGTGAACAAATTACAGTTGGGCAATTGATAGGAATCAAAGCATTAAGATAGAACATCAAGATTATTAATCATGTAGGCATGTTTTCCAATTATAGTCGTACGTGCTCGCAATGAGAAACTTGCACAACATCTTTTGTCCTACCAGCCGGTGGCAGCCGGGCCTCAAGGGAAACTACTGGATATTAAGGTACTCCTTTTAATAGAGTACCGGAGCAAAGCATTAACACTCCGTGAAAACATGTGTCCCTCACATCACCGCCATCCCCTCCGGTTGTCCCGATTCTTGTCACTTCGGGGCCATTGGTTCCGGACAGTGACATGTGTATACAACTTGCAGGTAAGATCAATAAACAATGAATATCATGATGAAACAATAACATGTTCAGATCTGAGATCATGGCACTCGGGCCCTAGTGACAAGCATTAAGCATAGCAAGTTGCAACAACAATAACTTCACAAACTTTATAGATAGACTAATCATAATGTATCATCCATCGGATCCCAACAAACACAACACCGATTACATCAGATGAATCTCAATCATGTAAGGCAGCTCATGAGACCATTGTATTGAAGTACATGGGGGAGAGTATACCGACATAGCTATCGCTAGAACCCGTAGTCCATGGGGGAACTACTCACGGAGCATGATGGAGGCGGTGGCGTTGATGGAGATGGCTTCCGGGGCACTTCCCCGTCCGGCAGGTGCCGGGACAGAGACTCTGTCCCCCGAATTGGAGTTTCGCGATGGCGGCGGCGCCCCTGGAGTCTTTCTGGAGTTTCGTCAATTGGTCCGGTGTTTTTAGGTCGAAAGGGATTTTATAGGCGAAGAGGCGGCGCAGGGGGGCACCTGGGGGCGCCACACCCTAGGCCGGCGCGGCCAGGGTCTGGCCCGCGCCGCCATGTGGTGTGGTGGCCCCCTGGCCCCTCTCCGACTCTTCTTCGGTGTTCTGGAGCCTTCCGGGAAAAATAGGAGGTTTGGCGTTGATTTCGTCCAATTCCGAGAATATTGCCCGAACGACCTTTACGGAACCAAAAGCAGAAAACAGAAATCGGCACCGTGGCATCTCGTTAATAGGTTAGTTCCGGAAAATGCATGAAATCATCATAAAGTGCAAGCAAAACATGTAAGTATTGTCATAAAACAAGCATGGAACGAGTAAATTATGGATACGTCGGGACGTATCAGGCATCCCCAAGCTTAGTTCTGCTCGTCAGAGCGGTAAACGATAAAAAGAATAATTTCTGTAGTGACATGCTACTTACATAACCTTGATCATACTATTACAAAGCATCTGAAATGAATGAAGTGACTCAAGGCAATGATCTATAGTTGCTAACAAATAGATAACATATAGCAAAACTTTTCATGAATAGTACTTTCAAGACAAGCATCAAAAGATTGCACAAGAGTTAACTCATAAAGCAATAGATTCAAAGTAAAGGCATCGAAGCAACACAAAGGAAGATATAAGTTTCAGCGGTTGCTTTCAACTTTCAACATGCATATCTCATGGATAATTGTCAACACAAAGTAATATGATGAATGCAAATATGCAAGTATGTAAGAATCAATGCACAGTTGACACAAGTGTTTGCTTCTAAGGTGGAAGGAAGTAGGTAACTGACTCAACATAAAAGTAAAAGAATGGTCCTTCAAAGAGGAAAGCATCGATTGCTATATTTGTGCTAGAGCTTTGGTTTTGAAAACATAAAGAGAGCATAAAAGTAAAGTTTTGAGAGGTGTTTGTTGTTGTCAACGAATGGTAATGGGTACACTAACTACCTCGCCAACCGGACTTCCAAGAGCGGCTCCCATGAATTATTTGCTTGTTTATGTGGCACTCCTTCCAACCTTTCTTACACAAACCATGGCTAACCGAATCCTCGGGTGCCTGCCAACAATCTCATACCATGAAGGAGTGCCTTTTTATTTTTGTTTTATTATGATGATGACAGTCCCCCCAACCTTTGCTTACACAAGCCATGGCTAACCGAATCCTTCGGGTGCCGTCCATCAATCACAAACCATGGAGGAGTGTCTATTTAAGTTAATTAATTTGGGACTGGGAATCCCGTTGCCAGCTCTTTTTGCAAAATTATTGGATAAGCGGATGTGCCACTAGTCCATGTGAGAGTCCGTCAAAAGTAAATGACAAGGTTGAAAGCTAAACACCACATACTTCCTCATGAGCTATGAAACATAAACACAAATTGAGAAGCATTTTGAATTGTTTAAAGGTAGCACTCAAGCAATTTACTTTGGAATGGCAGGAAATACCACATAGTAGGTAGGTATGGTGGACACAAATGGCATAGTGGTTGGCTCAAGTATTTTGGATGCATGAGAAGTATTCCCTCTCGATACAAGGTTTAGGCTAGCAAGGTTGTTTGAAGCAAACACAAGTATGAACCGATGACAAAACTTACATAAGAACATATTGCAAGCATTATAATACTCTACACTGTCTTCCTTGTTGCTCAAATACTTTTACCAGAAAATATCTAGACCTTAAGAGAGATCAATTATGCAAACCAATTTTAACAAGCTTTACGGTAGTTCTCCACTAATAGGTTTAAACTACATGAAAAAAACTTAATCATACTTGAGAGCTCAAAACAATTGCCAAGTGTTAAATTATCCAAGACATATGAGGCATTTTCTTTTTCCAACCAAATAATAATAAGTGTTGTAGCTTCCAACTTTTATCATTGAACATTAGAAGTAAAACGAAGAACAAGTGTTCATATGAAAAAGCGGAGCGTGTCTCTCTCCCAATCAAGGATTGCTAGGATCCGATCTTATTCAAACAAAAACAAAAATAAAAGCACACAGACGCTCCAAGTAAAGCACATATGATGTGACCGAATAAAAATATAGTTTCAGGGGAGGAACCTGATAAGTTGATGAAGAAGGGGATGCCTTGGGCATCCCCAAGCTTAGACGCTTGAATCTTCTTAAAATATGCAGGGATGAACCACGGGGGCATCCCCAAGCTTAGACTTTTCACTCTTCTTGATCATATATCATCCTCCTCTCTTGACCCTTGAAAACTTCCTTCACAACAAACTTCTCATAAACTTCATTAGAGGGGTTAGTACTCAAAAAATTTGAATCCACCTTGGTCCTGTAGTGGCACATTGCAAGAACTCAATAAAACATTAGCTACAGCCCTCTACGTCTAGAAAAGCTCGCTTAAAGTCCACAAGAGACAATGCAAAAAAAACAGAGACAGAATCTGCCAAAACAGAACAGCCAGTAAAGACGAATTTTAATAAAATACTTCCGTTGCTCAAATCAGAAAACTCAAAACTAATTAAAGTTGCGTACATATCTGAGGAACACGCACGTAAATTGGCAAATTTTTCTGATTTTTCTACAGAGAAAACAGCCCAGATTCGTGACAGATAGAAATCTGTTTCTGCGCAGAAATCCAAATCTAGTATTAACCTTCGATTAGAGGCTTCACTTGGCACAACAAAACACAAAACTAAGATAAGGAGAGGTTGCTACATTAGTAAACAACTTCCAAGACACAAATATAAAACAAAGTACTGTAGCAAAATAACACATGGGTTATCTCCCAAGAAGTTGCTTTCTTTATAGCCATTAAGATGGGCTCAGCTGTTTTAATGATGCACTCGCAAGAAATAGTGTTTGAAGCAAAAGAGAGCATCAAGAGGCAAATTCAAACACATTTAAGCCTAACATGCTTCCTATGCAAAGGAATCTTGTACACAAATAAATTCATGAAGAACAAAGTGACAAGCATAAGAGGATAGAACAAGTGTAACTTCAACAATTTCAGCATATAGAGAGGTGTATTAGTACCATGAAAATTTCTACTACCATATTTTCCTCTCTCATAATAATTTTCAGTAGCTTCATGAACAAACTCAATAATATAACTATCACATGCAGCATACTTCTCATGATTTCCAAACACATAATTTTTATCAAGTTCAAGAATAATGAAATAAAAACTTTCAAACTTACTTTTATTAATAATATAACAAGGTAGTTGATCAATCTCAAGAGATATGGGACACATAGATAAAGTTAAATCCTCTCCAATCCCATTTTCATTAATAGTACAATTAATAGTATCAAGTAACATAGGACCATCATCTAGAGCTTTATCATAAACATTTGCTAAGCAAAATTCTTTAGTACCATGCATTTCGACATCAGGCACAAACAAAGCATTATCATAAGATTTATCAAAGTAGCATGGATTATCATATATAACAGTAGCATAATTATTCTCACAAGTTTTACTTATAGGAAATATTTCAAGAGAATCCACAGGAACATAACATTCAACCTCTTTCGGTAAGCATGGAGGACAATCAAATAGTGTAAGAGATAAAGAGTTACTCTCATTAGAAGGTTGGAATGGGTAGCTAATCCATTCTTCCTCCTTTTGTTCGTCGCTCTCCTCTTCTTTTTCATCCAATGAGCTTTCAGGTTCATCAATTTCCTCCTCTTTTTCATCCAATGCGCTTTCAGGTTCATCAATTTCTTCTTCCACAGGTTCCTGCAAATTGTGAGTGCATTCTTGTGCATTAATGAGTCTCTCTTTATAGTCAATGATATAAGGATTATCACTGAAGCATTCTATGCAACAATTAAGGATAGAAGAGACATAATCTTTAAGGTCCTTACAAACAACACAAGTTTCATAATTCTCAACCATGAAGGATTCGATCTCAGAAGCTCCCATAAATACGACAAATTGTTCTACCTCTTCGAACCCATAATGAATATAGCAATTCCGATTATAGTTCTTAATTAAAAATTCCTTACTAAAGCCACATTGAAAATTAAGATGTTTAGTATCCTGTTGAGAGCAACAGTTTATATCATGGCGTTTAAGCAAGATTTTAGCAATTGTATTCACTTTTTCTATCATAGCACTCATTACTTCACCAGCTCTTGATTTTCTATAATTATTATAACATTCTATAAGCTCCAAGTAGGTTGTTGGTTCTCCCATAACAGCAGTTTTTTTTAATTTTTAGGTTTTTCAAATTTTTATGGATTTTTGGGTATATGAGGAAAATAAAACAAAACAAAAACTAACTAAGCAAAAGTAAACTAAGCAAAATAAAACTAGACAGAAATAAACTAAGCACAAATAAACTAGGAAAAAGTAAACTAAGCAAAACAAAATAAAATAAAACAGAGAGAGAGGTAGAGTGTACTCCCCAGGAGAACTTATGAGTAGAGCTATGCCTCCCCGGCAACGGCGCCAGAAAACAGTCTTGATGACCCACAAGTATAGGGGATCGCGATAGTCTTCGAGGGTAGTATAACCCAAATTTATTGATTCGACACAAGGGGAGGTAAAGAATACTTATAAGCCTTAACAACCGAGTTGTCAATTCAAATGCACACGGAAAAGCACTAGCAACAGGGGGTGATGTGAAAGTAGCGATAATATGAGAGCAAAGAGTAACAAAGAATACAAAGAGCAAAGAATAGCAATATGAGAGCAATGGCACCGAAAAATAGTTGATACTACTTCCAATGACATGTAGAACAAGTATATAATGATGAGAGATGGACCGGGGTTCCCAGCGATCTACACTAGTGGTAACTCTCCAATAACAGGTGACAAGTGTTGGGTGAACAAATTACAGTTGGGCAATTGATAGGAATCAAAGCATTAAGATAGAACATCAAGATTATTAATCATGTAGGCATGTTTTCCAATTATAGTCGTACGTGCTCGCAATGAGAAACTTGCACAACATCTTTTGTCCTACCAGCCGGTGGCAGCCGGGCCTCAAGGGAAACTACTGGATATTAAGGTACTCCTTTTAATAGAGTACCGGAGCAAAGCATTAACACTCCGTGAAAACATGTGTCCCTCACATCACCGCCATCCCCTCCGGTTGTCCCGATTCTTGTCACTTCGGGGCCATTGGTTCCGGACAGTGACATGTGTATACAACTTGCAGGTAAGATCAATAAACAATGAATATCATGATGAAACAATAACATGTTCAGATCTGAGATCATGGCACTCGGGCCCTAGTGACAAGCATTAAGCATAGCAAGTTGCAACAACAATAACTTCACAAACTTTATAGATAGACTAATCATAATGTATCATCCATCGGATCCCAACAAACACAACACCGATTACATCAGATGAATCTCAATCATGTAAGGCAGCTCATGAGACCATTGTATTGAAGTACATGGGGGAGAGTATACCGACATAGCTACTGCTAGAACCCGTAGTCCATGGGGGAACTACTCACGGAGCATGATGGAGGCGGTGGCGTTGATGGAGATGGCTTCCGGGGGCACTTCCCCGTCCCGGCAGGGTGCCGGGACAGGGACTTCTGTCCCCCGAATTGGAGTTTCGCGATGGCGGCGGCGCCCCTGGAGTCTTTCTGGAGTTTCGTCAATTGGTCCGGTGTTTTTAGGTCGAAAGGGATTTTATAGGCGAAGAGGCGGCGCAGGGGGGCACCTGGGGGCGCCACACCCTAGGCCGGCGCGGCCAGGGTCTGGCCCGTGCCGCCATGTGGTGTGGTGGCCCCCTGGCCCCTCTCCGACTCTTCTTCGGTGTTCTGGAGCTTTTCGGGAAAAATAGGAGGTTTGGCGTTGATTTCGTCCAATTCCGAGAATATTGCCCGAATAGCCTTTCTGGAACCAAAAACAGCAGAAAACAGGAACTGGCACTGTGGCATCTCGTTAATAGGTTAGTTCCGGAAAATGCATGAAATCATCATAAAGTGCAAGCAAAACATGTAAGTATTGTCATAAAACAAGCATGGAACGACAGAAATTATGGATACGTCGGGGACGTATCATCCGCAACTACAAGAAAGTAATTAAGATAAATCTAACCACAGCCTTAAACTCTGAGATCCTGCTATCCCTCCTGCATCGATATACCAACGGGGGTTTAGGTTTCTGTCACTCCGGCAACCCCGCAATTGGCAAACGAATACAAGATGCATTCCCCTAGGCCCATAAAGGTGAAGTGTCGTGTAGTCGACGTTCACACGACACCACTAGAAGAATAACACCACAACTTAAATATCATAACATTGAATATTACTCAACCATACTTCACTACTAACATTTAGACTTCACCCATGTCCTCAAGAACTAAACGAACTACTCACGAGACATTGATACGTCTCCGACGTATCGATAATTTCTTATGTTCCATGCCACATTATAGATGTTATCTACATGTTTTATGCACACTTTATGTCATATTCGTGCATTTTCTGGAACTAACCTATTAACAAGATGCCGAAGTGCCAGTTGTTGTTTTCTGCTGTTTTTGGTTTCAGAAATCCTAGTAAGGAAATATTCTCGGAATTGGACGAAATCAACGCCCAGGGTCCTATTTTGCCACGAAGCTTCCAGAAGACCGAAGAGGTGACGAAGTGGGGCCACGAGGTGGCCACACCCTAGGGCGGCGCGGCCCAAGCCCTGGCCGCGCCGACCTGTAGTGTGGGGCCCTCGTGTGGCCCCCTGACCTGTCCTTCCGCCTACAAATAGCCTTCGTCGCGAAACCCCCAGTACCGAGAGCCACGATACGGAAAACCTTCCAGAGACGCCGCCGCCGCCAATCCCATCTCGGGGGATTCAGGAGATCGCCTCCGGCACCCTGCCGGAGAGGGGAATCATCTCCCGGAGGACTCTACGCCGCCATGGTCACCTCCGGAGTGATGTGTGAGTAGTCTACCCCTGGACTATGGGTCCATAGCAGTAGCTAGATGGTTGTCTTCTCCCCATTGTGCTTAATTGTCGGGTCTTGTGAGCTGCCTAACATGATCAAGATCATCTATCTGTAGTTCTATATGTTGCGTTTGTTGGAATCCGATGAATAGAGAATACTATGTTATGTTGATTATCAATTTATATCTATGCGTTGTTTATGATCTTGCATGCTCTCCGTTACTAGTAGATGCTCTGGCCAAGTAGATGCTTGTAACTCCAAGAGGGAGTATTTATGCTCGATAGTGGGTTCATGTCTCCGTGAATCTGGGGAAGTGACAGAAATCTCTAAGATTATGGATGTGATGTTGCCACTAGGGATAAAACATTGGTGCTATGTTCGAGGATGTAGTTACTGATTACATTACGCGCAATACTTAATGCAATTGTCTGTTGTTAGCAACTTAATACTAGAGGGGGATTCGGATGATAACCTGAAGGTGGACTTTTTAGGCATAGATGCATGCTGGATAGCGGTCTATGTACTTTGTCGTAATGCCCAATTAAATCTCACAATACTCATCATAATATGTATGTGCATGGTCATGCCCTCTTTATTTGTCAATTGCCCAACTGTAATTTGTTCAACCAACATGCTGTTTATCTTATGGGAGAGACACCTCTAGTGAACTGTGGACCCCGGACCAATTCTCTATACTGAAATACAATCTCTCGCAATACTTGTTCTCTTGTTTTCTGCAAACAATCATCATCCACACTATACATCTAATCCTTTGTTCTGACAAGCCGGTGAGATTGACAACCTCGCTGTTTCGTTGGGGCAAAGTACTTGGTTTGTGTTGTGCAGGTTCCACGTTGGCGCCGGAATCCCTGGTGTTGCGCCGCACTACATCTCGCCGCCATCAACCTTCAACGTGCTTCTTGGCTCCTACTGGTTCGATTAAACCTTGGTTTCATACTGAGGGAAAACTTGCCGCTGTACGCATCACACCTTCCTCTTGGGGTTCCCAACGGACGCGTGCTGTACGCGTATCAAGCACTTTTTCTGGCGCCGTTGCCGGGCAGATCAAGACACGCTGCAAGGGGAGTCTCCACATCCCAATCTCTTTACTTTATTTTTGTCTTGCTTAGTTTATTTACTACTTTGTTTGCTGCACTAAACCAAAATACAAAAAAATTAGTTGCTAGTTTCACTTTATTTGCTATCTTGTTTGCTATATCAAAAACACAAAAAAAAATTAGTTACTTGCATTTACTTTATCTAGTTTGCTTTATTTACTACTGCTAAAATGAGTAATCCTGAAGTTGAAGTTCATACGTTTAAGCAACGAGGGGGAGAATGTTTAAGAGATGCTTGGTATAGAATTAGTGATGCCCATAATAGGTGCACTAAGAAACACTCCACCACTATCTTACTCAGGAATTTTTATGTTGGTATCTCTAGCTGGAATAGGTATGTTCTTGATAGTCTCGCGAAAGGTAACTTCCTAAGTACTCCTGCATTAGAAGCTAGTTGCATTATTGAGAGTCTATTTGGAATACCCCCTGTTGATGAAGTTAAAACTGAAATCTCTCTCGAAGATGTTATGAAAAAATTGGAAACCATAGAGAAATTTTTTCCAAGTGTTGCAACTAAATTGGAAATGTTACTTGATAAAACTGATGAACTTGATAAATCCTTAGGAGGAATTGATGAAAGAATTAGTGTCCTAGGAACTTGTGCTGTCCATGATGATCAAATCAATAGGATTGACGAACTTGAAAAAGCTATGGGAACCTTGGGTTCAACATTTTCTTCTCTTAAATATAAGGAGAAAGCTTATGTGGGTAAGGAGCAAAAGTTTATGTATGTCTCTAGAGTGCCTAAACCAAAGAAGTATTATTATAGGCCTAAAATTGACAAAGCCCTTAGTACCACTACGGATGGGGGAGCTCATGATAACGATGCACCATCTCTTGATAACACTTGATACACACTTTCTGCACCTAGCTGAAAGGCATTAAAGAAAAGCGCTTATGGGAGACAACCCATGTTATTTTGCTACAGTACTTAGTTTTTATTTTGTGTCTTGGAAGTTGTTTACTACTGTAGCAACCTCACCTTATCTTAGTTTAGTGTTTTGTTGTGCCAAGTAAAGTCGTTGATAGTAAAGTTCATACTAGATTTGGATTACTGCGCAGAAACAGATTTCTTTGCTGTCACGAATCTGGGAAAAATTCTCTGTAGGTAACTTAGAAAATTATGCCAATTTACGTGAGTGATCCTCAGATATGTACGCAACTTTCATTCAATTTTAGCATTTTCATTTGAGCAAGTCTGGTGCCTCGATAAAATTCGTCAATACGAACTGTTCTGTTTTGACAGATTCTGCCTTTTATTTCGCATTGCCAGTTTTGTTATGCTCGATGGATATTTCGATTCCATTGACTTTCAGTAGCTTTGTGCAATGTTCAGAAGTGATAAGAATGATTATGTCACCTCTGAACATGTATATTTTGATTGTGCACTAACCCTCTAATGAGTTGTTCTAAGTTTGGTGTGGAGGAAGTTTTCAAGGATCAAGAGAGGGAGATGATACAACATGATCAAGGAGAGTGAAAGCTCTAAGCTTGGGGATGCCCCGGTGGTTCACCCCTGCATATATCAAGAAGACTCAAGCGTCTAAGCTTGGGGATTCCCAAGGCATCCCCTTCTTCATCGACAACATTATCAGGTTTCTCCCCTGAAACTATATTTTTATTACATCACATCTTATGTGCTTTTCTTGGAGCGTCGGTTTGTTTTTGTTTTTGTTTTGTTTGAATAAAATGGATCCTAGCATTCACTTTATGGGAGAGAGACATGCTCCGCTGTAGCATATGGACAAGTATGTCCTTAGGCTTTACTCATAATATTCATGGCGAAGTTTCTTCTTCGTTAAATTGTTGTATGGTTGGAAACGGGAAATGTTGCATGTGGTAGTGAATAATAAAATACTTGTAGAACATTGAGCTTTGATAACTTGATTCTTTGCAAATGTTTTGAGATATTTAGATGGTAAGGCTTGCTGGATAAATGAGTTAAAATTAGTAGTGGATTGTTGTCTTTAAGCTTGTGCCGTACTACAAACTCTATTTAAATAGTTGAAGGCGTAGTTGGACTTGATAGCTTTCCATGTCTGAGAGTTCATCGTAATAACTAAGTTGTGCTGAAGGTCGAGGGAGCTAGCGGGGTACTTGTGCCACCGTGAACGGCCCTCGTTGGAGTAAATTTTAATCATGCTCTTAATGATGAACCTGCTAGTTGTTTGCAATAAGCTTGTGAGTTCTTTTTGACTAATGTTAAGTTACGGTTTTTGGCACTTCCACCATCCAAATTTGCTAGCCTCTTCGGTACTGTGCATTGCCTTTTGCTCACATTGAGAATTGTGCATACTTCGCCGGTACATCCAAACCCGTGGGAGAACTTTCTCTTGTTCTCCTACACATAAGCCCATACATCTCCTCAAAACAGCCACCATACCTACCTACCACAGCATTTCCATAGCTGTTCCGAGATATATTGCCATGCAACATCCATTTTACATTACATGCCATGTTGTCATTTATTATTTATATATTGCTTTGCATGATCATATACAGCTGATGTGTGGTTTACCCATGTTACGCTAGATCATTGCACATCCTGCTACACTGGCAGAGGCATACATTTTCATACATCATGTTTCATTCATTATGAGTTATTTGTACCAAAAAGTGTGTTTTCATATTAGGATGTTGCCCCTAAAAATGAAAAGAGCCGTGGAGGCCATCAAAAAGAAAAGAAAAAAAAAGGAAAAAAGAAAAAAATGAAAAGAAAGAAAAAAAAAGGAAAAAAAGAGAATAAAGAAAAAAGGGGCAGCATTACTATCTTTTATCCACACTTGTGCTCATGTTTTAGCACCCGCATTATTCATAGTCATCATTTGTGCTCATGTTCAGCACCTACATTCATATGAGAGAGTTTTCATGTTTTACTAGTATAACTATGTGGGGAACTTACACTATAGAACTTGGGTTGTATATTCCAATGATGAGCCTCCTCAAAAGTGCTCTAGGTCTTCGTGAGCAACCAAGTTGGATGCACCCCCACTAGTTCCATTGGAGAGCTTTCATACACATATAGCTCTATGTGCATCCGTTGCATGGCAATCACTACTCCTTGCATAGCTTCGATCATAAGGCTTCCTCTTGTCTAATGGTCATTTACAGCTTTGCAAGCCTTTCTTCTATTTGGCCTTCCAAACCCCCATTAACGTTCTTTATGCCATAACATCCTGGTGCTAATACCAAATGCTTGCGCTCACCGATTGAGTAGACTTCGAAACAGTTGATTCATGACGTTCATGTTTATGTTTACTTGACTGAATCCTTCTTATGTTGTGAAAATTTACTTGATGCTTGGAATGAAGGATAGAACTTCTATGCTGAATGCTTAATACATCTTTAATGAACTTTGTACGGTTGCATGTCTTTAAAGCAATAGTTCATGAAAACTTCTAGCTTGTCTAACTCTTGCATTATCATCTCTTATGTCAATATAGATACTTGCTTTGAATGATTTGATCTCAGCTCATATGCTTTACAAATAGTATGATCAAGGTTATGATGGTATGTCACTCCAGAAATTATCTTTGTTTATCGTTTACCTGCTCGGGACGAGCAGGAACTAAGCTTGGGGATGCTGATACGTCTCCGACGTATCGATAATTTCTTATGTTCCATGCCACATTATTGATGTTATCTACATGTTTTATGCACACTTTATGTCATATTCGTGCATTTTCTGGAACTAACCTATTAACAAGATGCCGAAGTGCCGATTCTTTATTTCTGTATTTTTTGGTTTCAGAAATCCTAGTAAGGAAATATTCTCAGAATTGGACGAAATCAACGCCCGGGGTCCTATTTTGCCACGAAGCTTCCGAAGACCGAAGAGGAGACGAAGTGGGGCCACGAGGTGGCCACACCCTAGGCGGCGCGGCCCAAGCCACGGCCGCGCCGACCTGTAGTGTGGGGCCCTCGTGTGGCCCCACGACCTGCCCTTCCGCCTACAAATAGCCTTCGTCGCGAAACCCCCGATCGAGAGCCACGATACGGAAAACCTTCCGCAGACGACGCCGCCAATCCCATCTCGGGGATTCGGAGATCGCCTCCGGCACCTGCCGGAGAGGGGAATCATCTCCGAAGGACTCTACACCGCCATGGTCGCCTCCGGAGTGATGTGTGAGTAGTCTACCCCCTGGACTATGGGTCCATAGCAGTAGCTAGATGGTCGTCTTCTCCCCCTTGTGCTTAATTGTCGGGTCTTGTGAGCTGCCTAACATGTGCAAGATCATCTCTCTGTAATTCTATATGTTGCGTTTGTTGGGATCCGATGAATAGAGAATACTATGTTATGTTGATTATCAATTTATATCTATGTGTTGTTTATGATCTTGCATGCTCTCCGTTACTAGTAGATGCTCTGGCCAAGTAGATGCTTGTAACTCCAAGAGGGAGTATTTATGCTCGATAGTGGGTTCATGTCTCCGTGAATCTGGGGAAGTGACAGAAATCTCTAAGATTATGGATGTGTTGTTGCCACTAGGGATAAAACATTGGTGCTATGTTCGAGGATGTAGTTACTGATTACATTACGCGCAATACTTAATGCAATTGTCTGTTGTTAGCAACTTAATACTGGAGGGGGTTCGGATGATAACCTGAAGGTGGACTTTTTAGGCATAGATGCATGCTGGATAGCGGTCTATGTACTTTGTCGTAATGCCCAATTAAATCTCACAATACTCATCATAATATGTATGTGCATGGTCATGCCCTCTTTATTTGTTAATTGCCCAACTGTAATTTGTTCACCCAACATGCTGTTTATCTTATGGGAGAGACACCTCTAGTGAACTGTGGACCCCGGTCCAATTCTCTATACTGAAATACAATCTACTGCAATATTGTTCTACTGTTTTCTGCAAACAATCATCATCCACACTATACATCTAATCCTTTGTTACAGCAAGCCGGTGAGATTGACAACCTCGCTGTTTCGTTGGGGCAAAGTACTTGGTTTGTGTTGTGCAGGTTCCACGTTGGCGCCGGAATCCCTGGTGTTGCGCCGCACTACATCTCGCCGCCATCAACCTTCAACGTGTGGCTCCTACTGGTTCGATTAAACCTTGGTTTCATACTGAGGGAAAACTTGCCGCTGTACGCATCACACCTTCCTCTTGGGGTTCCCAACGGACGCGTGATGTACGCGTATCAGACATCATATGGAACATGATCAGAGGTGATATGATGGTGAATAACAATCTGAACATAAACCTTGGTTCAACGGTTTCACTCAATAGCATCAATAACAAGTAGAAATCAACACCGGGAGAGTTTCCCCTATCAAACAATCAAGATCAAACCCAAATTGTTACAGCGGTGACGATGTGCAGCGGTGGAGATGGCGGTGATGGTGATGGAGATGATGTCCAACTCGATGGCGGTGACGATGGCGTCGATTTCCCCTTCCGGGAGGGAATTTCCCCGGCGGATCTCAGCCTGCCGGAGAGTTCTTTTCTCTCTGGTGTTCTCCGCCCCGTAGAGGCGGCTGTAACTCTTCGCGAGGTACCCTCTGGAGCTTAGGTTTTCGGGACGAAGGCATACGCGAAGAAAAGGAGGCGAGAGGGGGCTGTGGGCCCCCTCCTCACACGGCGGCGCAGCCAGGCCTTGGGCCGCGCCGGCCTATGGGGTGGGCCCACCTCGGGTCCCCTCGGCTCCCCCTTCTGGCTCCCTCCATCATCTGGAAAAATAGGATTTTTCGTATAATTTTCGTCAACTGTTGATCTTACGAAATATTGCATTCTGACGGCGCTTTTTCCAGCAGAATCCTGGCTCCGGTGCTCGATCCTCCAATAATCATGAAACATGCAAAATAGATGAAATAACATAAGTATTATCCCCAAATATGAAATATATCAATGAATAACAGCAAATTATGATATAAAATAGTGATGCAAATTGGACGTATCAACTTCCCCCAAGCTTAGACTTCGCTTGTCCCCAAGCGAAACTGACCTCGGTAAACAGGACCACATGTTTATAGAGTGAAGAGTCGATAAATAAAATACGGACAAGAAGCATCATATTCATTCACACAAGACATTCTAGTAAACATCGTCCTCATATAATTCAACTTGAAACAAGTAGAAGGTAATCACAAATGAAGGTGCATAAGAAATCATAATTGGTGATGGCAAACTTTGTTCTTGGTCAGAGAACAATTAACAGGTTATACTTATCTTACCGAGCAGCGCTCTCATGTTAAGGTTTATATGGTACAACTTGCATACTCAATCATAATAATCTCCTCATGATCATTGATAACTTGCAAAGCTATATTCATTTAGATAAAACTTGTACTAAACAAGGAAGAATAAAAGACATGATAAAGCAAATCACAATATAATGGTTTGATCACAACAACTCAAATGCTTGCTTAAGATGGAAGGAAATAGGTTTACTGACTCAACATAAAGTAAAAGACAGACCCTTCGCAGAGGGAAGCAGGGATTAAATCATGTGCTAGAGCTTTTCAGTTTTGAAATCATATAAAGAGAATGAAAGTAACATTTTGAGAGGTGTTTGTTGTTGTCAACGACTGGTAGCGGGTATTCTAACCCCCTTGCCAGACAAACCTTCAAAGAGCGGCTCCCATTTTATTTTTATTTTGTGTGGCACTCCATCCAACCTTTCTTTCACAAACCATGGCTAACCGAATCCTCGGGTGCCTGCCAACAATCTCATACCATGAAGGAGTGCCTTTTTATTTTAGTTTTATTATGATGACACTCCCCCCAACCTTTGCTTACACAAGTCATGGCTAACCGAATCCTTCGGGTGCCGTCCATCAATCACATACCATGGAGGAGTGTCTATTTAGGTTAATTAATTTGGGACTGGGAATCCCATTGCCAGCTCTTTTTGCAAAGTTATTGGATAAGTGGATGAAGCCACTAGTCCATTGGTGAAAGTTGCCCAACAAGATTGAAAGATAAAACACCACATACTTCCTCATGAGCTATAAAACATTGACACAAATAAGAGATAGTAAATTTTGAATTGTTTAAAGGTAGCACACGAAGTATTTACTTGGAATGGCAGGAAATACCATGTAATAGGTAGTTATGGTGGACACAAATGACATAGGTTTGGGTTAAGGTTTGGATGCACGAGAAGTATTCCCTCTCAGTACAGGTCTTTGGCTAGCAAGGTTAATTAGCAAGCATAAGAGTCGAGGGAAACAAACAAATATACATGTGATAGAAACAACCATGTATCTTCCTTGCAAGCACAAACAGTTTTAACTTCAGAATAATAAACTATGAGCTAACAAGAAAGAAAGATAATGAAACAACTACATGTATTTCTCTTTTCTACTTAAACTTCAAAGTGTTGTTGCTGTTGACCAATGCTAAGTTTGCCAGAACCAAATAGATTTATTAAATGCTCCCAAAGTGATACCAATACTAACAACAAGATAAATCATATAATAGAGATTGCAAACTAAAATAAGATGTGCAATATGTAAATGATAAGACTTCTCATTAATATTCCATAACGATAACTCACACCAAGGGATACATAGACAATCAACTAAAGGAGAGATACTTCCACACTGCAACCCATCTTATATGATAACTTCCCTACTCATGATATGGCACTACTTGATAATAAAAAGTAAAAGATAGTGATGATGTGATACCGCGGCACTCCCCCAAGCTTGGAACAAACCAAGGGGATGCCAATACCGATGATGAATTACTCCTTCGGCGATGGTGGTGATGAATTCCTGACAAGCTTCTCAACAAGCTCCTGAAGCTCATCAATCTTGTACGTGAGGTTGCGAATCATCTCCGAATTGTGCTCGACGCGGTTAAGAAGTATGTCCGACGGCGAGTCCCAACTCTTGGAGTTATTTCCCCACTCTTCACCCTCAGGCTTCATCCTTCCTGCAGTGTTAGAACGATCTATATCCCAATTGCTAGGCAATGCTGCCTTGGGAGTCCTTTCAATTTGACTATTGAAAATTAGATTGCGGAAGGGATGGTGAGTGCCTGAAGAAGATGTCTTCGGAGCTAGGTAATGACGTGGAACCCTTCCTCCGGTGCGAATTCTTGCGCTCTTATTTGCACTAAAAGGGTTATCCACCACCTCGATGCTTGCGATGGTAGCACGCGGGTATGCGCGCGAGTCTTCCTCCACCTCTTCTTCATCCTCTTCCTTGACGCTCTTGTCCACCTCTTTCCACTCGAGATCTTGAATATCTTCATCCGATAGCTCCTTGCCCTTATTCTTGGAGACCATGGTGCTTCTAGACTGAAAACAAATCCTGGCAGAAACAGCTCGAAACAAAACACGTCGAGAAAACGATATACGGACCTCCAGGGGTCCGGGGGATTATATAGCAGGAATTTGTATGTAATAAGGAAAGTACCAGGTCGAACCAGAGTCGGAAAGAGGCGACGGGGCGGCCAGCTCATAGGGCGGCGCGGCCTGGCTGGGGCCCGCGCCGGCCTATGAGGGCACGCCTGATACGTCTCCGACGTATCGATAATTTCTTATGTTCCATGCCACATTATTGATGTTATCTACATGTTTTATGCACACTTTATGTCATATTCGTGCATTTTCTGGAACTAACCTATTAACAAGATGCCGAAGTGCCGATTCTTTGTCATTGCTTTTGGTTTCGAGAAATCCTAGTAAGGAAATATTCTCGGAATTGGACGAAATCAAAGCCCGGGGCCTATTTTTCCACGAAGCTTCCGTAAGTCCGAAGGAGAGACGAAGAGGGGCCACGGAGGGGCCACACTATAGGGCGGCGCGGCCCCCCCCCTTGGCCGCGCCGGCACTGTAGTGTGGGGCCCCGTGCCGCCTCTTGACCTGCCCTTCCGCCTATAAAAAGTCTCCGTGACGAAACCCCCGCATCGAGAGCCACGATACGGAAAACCTTCCAGAGACGCCGCCGCCGCCGATCCCATCTCGGGGGATCCAGGAGATCGCCTCCGGCACCCTGCCGGAGAGGGGAATCATCTCCCGGAGGACTCTACGCCGCCATGGTCGCCTCCGGTGTGATGTGTGAGTAGTCTACCCCTGGACTATGGGTCCATAGCAGTAGCTAGATGGTTGTCTTCTCCCCATTGTGCTATCATTGTCGGATCTTGTGAGCTGCCTAACATGATCAAGATCATCTATCTGTAATTCTATATGTTGCGTTTGTTGGGATCCGATGAATAGAGAATACTTGTTATGTTGATTATCAAAGTTATATCTACGTGTTGTTTATGATCTTGCATGCTTTCCGTTACTAGTAGATGCTCTGGCCCAGTAGCTGCTTGTAACTCCAAGAGGGAGTACTTATGCTCGATAGTGGGTTCATGCTCGCATTGACACCTGGGACAGTGACAGAAAGTTCTAAGGTTGTGTTGTGCTGTTGCCACCAGGGATAAAACACTAGTGCGATGTTCAAGGATGTAGTCACTAGTTCCATTACGCACCATACTTAATGCAATTGTCTGTTGCTTTGCAACTTAAGTCTGGAGGGGGTTCGGATGATAACAAGAAGGTGGACTTTTTAGGCATAGATGCAGTTGGATGACGGTCTATGTACTTTGTCGTAATGCCCAATTAAATCTCACTATACTCATCATGATATGTATGTGCATGGTCATGCTCTCTTTATTTGTCAATTGCCCAACTGTAATTTGTTCACCCAACATGCTGTTTATCTTATGGGAGAGACACCTCTAGTGAACTATGGACCCCGGTCCAATTCTCTTTACTGAAATACAATCTCTTTGCAATCTTTGCTCTCTTTGTTTTTACGCAAACAATCATCTTCCACACAATACGGTTAACTCTTTGTTACAGCAAGCCGGTGAGATTGACAACCTCACTGTTTCGTTGGGGCAAAGTACTTTGGTTGTGTTGTGCAGGTTCCACGTTGGCGCCGGAATCACTGGTGTTGCGCCGCACTACATCTCGCCGCCATCAACCTTCAACGTGCTTCTTGACTCCTACTGGTCCGATTAAACCTTGGTTTCTTACTGAGGGAAACTTGCCGCTGTGCGCATCACACCTTCCTCTTGGGGTTCCCAACGGACGCGTGTCGAACGAAGAGACAATACGTCAACCACGCGCATCAAGCAAATTTCTGGCGCCGTTGCCGGGGAGATCAAGCAAATTTCTGGCGCCGTTGCCGGGGAGATCAAGACACGCTGCAAGGGGAGTCTCCACTTCTCAATCTCTTTACTTTGTTTTTGTCTTGCTTAGTTTTATTTACTACTTTGTTTGCTGCACTAAATCAAAATACAAAAAAATTAGTTGCTAGTTTTACTTTACTTGCTATCTTGTTTGCTATATCAAAAACACAAAAAAATTAGTTTACTTGCATTTACTTTATCTAGTTTGCTTTATTTACTGTTGCTAAAATGGCCAACGCTGAAAATACTAAGTTGTGTGACTTCACAACCACAAATAATAATGATTTCTTATGCACACCTATTGCTCCACCTGCTACTACAGCAGAATTCTTTGAAATTAAACCTGCTTTACTGAATCTTGTTATGCGAGAGCAATTTTCTGGTGTTAGTTCTGATGATGCTGCTGCCCATCTTAATAATTTTGTTGAATTATGTGAAATGCAAAAGTATAAGGATGTAGACGGTGACATTATAAAATTAAAATTGTTCCCTTTCTCATTAAGAGGAAGAGCTAAAGATTGGTTGCTATCTCTGCCTAAGAATAGTATTGATTCATGGACTAAATGCAAGGATGCTTTTATTGGTAGATATTATCCCCCTGCTAAAATTATATCTTTGAGGAGTAGCATAATGAATTTTAAACAATTAGATACTGAACATGTTGCTCAAGCTTGGGAAAGAATGAAATCTCTGGTTAAAAATTGCCCAACCCATGGACTGACTACTTGGATGATCATCCAAACCTTCTATGCAGGACTAAATTTTTCTTCACGGAATTTATTGGATTCAGCTGCTGGAGGTACCTTTATGTCCATCACTCTTGGTGAAGCAACAAAACTTCTTGATAATATGATGATCAATTACTCTGAATGGCACACGGAAAGAGCTCCACAAGGTAAGAAGGTAAATTCTGTCGAAGAAACCTCTTCCTTGAGTGATAAGATTGATGCTATTATGTCTATGCTTGTGAATGATAGGACTAATATTGATCCTAATAATGTTCCATTAGCTTCATTGGTTGCACAAGAAGAACATGTTGATGTAAACTTCATTAAAAATAATAATTTCAACAACAATGCTTACCGGAACAATTCTAGTAACAACTATAGGCCATATCCTTATAATAATGGCAACGGCTATGGTAATTCTTATGGGAATTCTTACAACAATAATAGGAGTTCACCCCCTGGACTTGAAGCCATGCTTAAAGAATTTATTAGTACACAAACTGCTTTTAACAAATCTGTTGAAGAAAAGCTTGGGAAAATTGATATACTTGCTTCTAAAGTCGATAGTCTTGTTGCTGATGTTGATCTTTTGAAATCAAAAGTTTTGCCTAATGAGAATCATCATAATAAAATTACTACTACAGCAAATGCCATTCAAGTTAGAATTAATGAGAATATAAGGTTAATGGCTGAACTGCGTGCTAGGTGGGATAGAGAAGAAAATGAAAAACTAGCTAAAGAGAAGAATATAGCTAAAGTTTGGACTATTACCACCACTAGTAATGCTAATGCTACACATGTTGCTGCACCTCCTACTCATACTAATAAAAGAATTGGTGTTAGCAATGTTTCCACTTCTAATGCAAAGCGAAAAACTGCTAAACTGCTAAATCATTTAAACTGCTGTGATAAAGCTGCTGAAATTTTTTCCAACATTGGGGATGATGATCCCATTGCTTTAGATTATAATGGTTTGAATTTTGATGATTGCCACATCTCTGAAGTTATAAAGTTCTTGCAAAAACTTGCTAAAAGTCCTAATGCTAGTGCTATAAATTTGGCTTTCACGCATCATATTACAAATGCTCTCATAAAAGCTAGAGAAGAGAAACTAGAGCGTGAAGCCTCTATTCCTAAAAACTTAGAGGATGGTTGGGAGCCCATCATTAAGATGAAGGTTAAAGATTTTGATTGTAATGCTTTATGTGATCTTGGTGCAAGTATTTCTGTTATGCCTAAGAAAATCTATAATATGCTTGATTTGCCACCGCTGAAAAATTGTTATTTGGATGTTAATCTTGCTGATCATTCTACAAAGAAACCTTTGGGCAAAGTTGATAATGTTCGCATTACCGTTAACAATAACCTTGTCCCTGTTGATTTTGTTGTCTTGGATATTGAATGCAATGCATCTTGTCCCATTATATTGGGAAGACCTTTTCTTCGAACTGTTGGTGCTATCATTGATATGAAGGAAGGTAATATAAAATATCAATTTCCTCTCAAGAAAGGTATGGAACACTTCCCTAGAAAGAGAATGAAGGTACCTTTTGATTCTATTATGAGAACAAATTATGATGTTGACACTTCGTCTCTTGATAATACTTGATACACACTTTCTGCGCCTAGCTGAAAGGCGTTAAAGAAAAGCGCTTATGGGAGACAACCCTTGTTTTTACCTACAGTACTTTGTTTTTATTTTGTGTCTTGGAAGTTGTTTACTACTGTAGCAACCTCTCCTTATCTTAGTTTTGTGTTTTGTTGTGCCAAGTTAAGCCGTTGATAGAAAAGTAAGTACTAGATTTGGATTACTGCACAGTTCCAGATTTCTTTGCTGTCACGAATCTGGGTCCACCTCCCTGTAGGTAACTCAGAAAATTAAGCCAATTTACGTGTGTGATCCTCAGATATGTATGCAACTTTCATTCAATTTGAGCATTTTCGTTTGAGCAAGTCTGGTGCCATTTTAAAATTCGTCAATACGAACTGTTCTGTTTTGACAGATTCTGCCTTTTATTTCGCATTGCCTCTTTCGCTATGTTGGATGAATTTCTTTGATCCATTAATGTCCAGTAGCATTATGCAATGTCCAGAAGTGTTAAGAATGATTGTGTCACCTCTGAATATGTCAATTTATAATGTGCACTAACCCTCTAATGAGTTGTTTCGAGTTTGGTGTGGAGGAAGTTTTCAAGGGTCAAGAGAGGAGTATGATGCAACATGATCAAGGAGAGTGAAAGCTCTAAGCTTGGGGATGCACCCGGTGGTTTACCCCTGCATATATCAAGAAGACTCAAGCGTCTAAGCTTGGGGATGCCCAAGGCATCCCCTTCTTCATCGACAACATTATCAGGTTTCTCCCCTGAAACTATATTTTTATTCCATCACATCTTATGTGCTTTTTCTTGGAGCGTCGGTTTGTTTTTGTTTTTGTTTTGTTTGAATAAAATGGATCCTAGCATTCACTTTATGGGAGAGAGACACGCTCCGCTGTAGCATATGGACAAGTATGTCCTTGGTTTCTACTCATAGTATTCATGGCGAAGTTTCTCCTTCGTTAAATTGTTATATGGTTGGAATTGGAAAATGATACATGTAGTAATTGCTATAAATGTCTTGGGTAATGTGATACTTGGCAATTATTGTGCTCATGTTTAAGCTCTTGCATTATATGCTTTGCACCCATTAATGAAGAAATACATAGAGCATGCTAAAATTTGGTTTGCATATTTGGCTTCTCTAAGGTCTAGATAATTTCTAGTATTGAGTTTGAACAACAAGGAAGACGGTGTAGAGTCTTATAATGTTTTCAATATGTCTTTTATGTGAGTTTTGCTGCACCGGTTCATCCTTGTGTTTGTTTCAAATAAGCCTTGCTAGCCTAAACCTTGTATCGAGAGGGAATACTTCTCATGCATCCAAAATACTTGAGCCAACCACTATGCCATTTGTGTCCACCATACCTACCTATACTACATGGTATTTTCCGCCATTCCAAAGTAAATTGCTTGAGTGCTACCTTTAAAATTCCATCATTCACCTATGCAATATATAGCTCATGGGACAAATAGCTTAAAAACTATTGTGGTATTGAATATGTCATTATGCACTTTATCTCTTATTAAGTTGCTTGTTGTGCGATAACCATGTTTACTGGGGACGCCATCAACTATTCATTGTTGAATTTCATGTGAGTTGCTATGCATGTTCGTCTTGTCTGAAGTAAGAGAGATCTACCACCATATGGTTAAGCATGCATATGTTAGAGAAGAACATTGGGCCGCTAACCGAAGCCATGTTCCATGGTGGAAGTTTCAGTTTTGGACAACAATCCTCAAATCTCAAATGAGAAAATTATTAATTGTTGTTATATGCTTATGCATAAAAGAGGAGTCCATTATCTGTTGTTTATGTTGTCCCGGTATGGATGTCTAAGTTGAAGAATAATCAATAGCGAGAAATCCAATGCGAGCTTTCTCCTTAGACCTTTGTACAGGCGGCATAGAGGTACCCCTTTGTGACACTTGGTAAAAACAATGCATTGTGATGATCCGGTAGTCCAAGCTAATTAGGACAAGGTGCGGGCACTATTAGTACGCTATGCATGAGGCTTGCAACTTATAAGATATAATTTACATGATGCATATGCTTTATTACTACCGTTGACAAAATTGTTTCATGTTTTCAAAATCAAAGCTCTAGCACAAATATAGCAATCGATGCTTTTTCCTCTATGGAGGACCATTCTTTTACTTTCAATGTTGAGTCAGTTCACCTATTTCTCTCCACCTCAAGAAGCAAACACTTGTGTGAACTGTGCATTGATTCCTACATACTTGCTTATTGCACTCATTATATTACTCTATGTTGACAATATCCATGAGATATACATGTTACAAGTTGAAAGCAACCGCTGAAACTTAATCTTCTTTTGTGTTGCTTCAATATCTCTACTTTGAATTATTGCTTATGAGTTAACTCTTATGCAAGACTTATTGATGCTTGTCTTGAAGTGCTATTCATGAAAAGTCTTTGCTATATGATTCACTTGTTTACTCATGTCATATACATTGTTTCGATCGCTGCATTCACTACATATGCTTTACAAATAGTATGATCAAGGTTATGATGGCATGTCACTCCGTAAATTATACGTGTTATCGTTTTACCTGCTCGGGACGAGCAGAACTAAGCTTGGGGATGCTGATACGTCTCCGACGTATCGATAATTTCTTATGTTCCATGCCACATTATTGATGTTATCTACATGTTTTATGCACACTTTATGTCATATTCGTGCATTTTACGGAACTAACCTATTAACAAGATGCCGAAGTGCCGATTCTTGTTTTACTTGTTTTTGGTTTCAGAAATCCTAGTAAGGAAATATTCTCGGAATTGGACGAAATCAAAGCCCAGGGGCCTATTTTTCCACGAAGCTTCCAGAAGTCCGAAGGAGAGACGAAGAGGGGCCACGGAGGGGCCACACTATAGGGCGGCGCGCCCCCCCCCCCCTTGGCCGCGCCGGCCTGTAGTGTGGGGCCCCCGTGCCGCCTCTTGACCTGCCCTTCCGCCTATAAAAAGTCTCCGTGACGAAACCCCCCGTCCCGAGAGCCACGATACGGAAAACCTTCCAGAGACGCCGCCGCCGCCGAGCCCCTCTCGGGGGATCCAGGAGAGCGCCTCCGGCACCCTGCCGGAGAGGGGAATCATCTCCCGGAGGACTCTACGCCGCCATGATCGCCTCCGGATTGATGCGTGAGTAGTTCATCCTTGGACTATGGGTCCATAGCAGTAGCTAGATGGTTGTCTTCTCCCCATTGTGCTATCATTGTCGGATCTTGTGAGCTGCCTAACATGATCAAGATCATCTATCTGTAATTCTATATGTTGCGTTTGTTGGGATCCGATGAATAGAGAATACTTGTTATGTTGATTATCAAAGTTATATCTACGTGTTGTTTATGATCTTGCATGCTTTCCGTTACTAGTAGATGCTCTGGCCAAGTAGATGCTTGTAACTCCAAGAGGGAGTACTTATGCTCGATAGTGGGTTCATGCCTGCATTGATACAGGGACGATGAAAAGTTCTAAGGTTGTGTTGTGCTGTTGCCACTAGGGATAAAACATTAGTGCTATGTTCAAGGATGTAGTCACTAGTTACATTACGCACCATACTTAATGCAATTGTCTGTTGCTTTGCAACTTAATACTGGAGGGGGTTCGGATGATAACCTGAAGGTGGACTTTTTAGGCATAGATGCAGTTGGATGACGGTCTATGTACTTTGTCGTAATGCCCAATTAAATCTCACTATACTCATCATGATATGTATGTGCATGGTCATGCTCTCTTTATTTGTCAATTGCCCAACTGTAATTTGTTCACCCAACATGCTGTTTATCTTATGGGAGAGACACCTCTAGTGAACTGTGGACCCCGGTCCAATTCTCTTTACTGAAATACAATCTCTGCAATCTTTGCTCTCTTGTTTTCTGCAAACAATCATCTTCCACACAATACGGTTAACTCTTTGTTACAGCAAGCCGGTGAGATTGACAACCTCACTGTTTCGTTGGGGCAAAGTACTTTGGTTGTGTTGTGCAGGTTCCACGTTGGCGCCGGAATCACTGGTGTTGCGCCGCACTACATCTCGCCGCCATCAACCTTCAACGTGCTTCTTGACTCCTACTGGTCCGATTAAACCTTGGTTTCTTACTGAGGGAAACTTGCCGCTGTGCGCATCACACCTTCCTCTTGGGGTTCCCAACGGACGCGTGTCGAACGAAGAGACAATACGTCAACCACGCGCATCAACGCCCTCGTGCGTCTCCTCCACTCCGTTTCGATCTCGTAATATTTCATATTTTCCATAAACAACAAAAACATTGTTCGGAAAGTAAATTGCGAACTTTTTATTACCAATACTGTTACCTATTCAAAGTCGAGTTCTGGCGGACTGTCAATTTGACCTTTGATGAAGGCCTCCGGTGTTTCCACTCGAATAACATCAACATCTACATTGTAAGAATCACCTGAGATATAATGCTTGAGTCTTTGTCCATTCACCACTTGTGTGGCATTGCCTTGGAGAGAGCTAATTTTAATTGCTCCTGAACGATACACCTACTCAACACACAAGCGAAGCGTCCCAGCTTTGCCTTAATGGTGACGAAGGGGCAGGCGAGACGTCTCCACGCGTTGCCGGCGTTCGCACGCCACCGCGCGTTCCCGCGCTTTCTTACCGTGGTATCTTCCCGCCTCTTATGGCGACGCCGGCGTCTATAAACCCCCCCCCCCCCCCCGGCTCAATGGCAGCCACCACAGCCGTCGACACCCCTTTCTCCGCCGCAAGCACAACCATGCATAATGATGAACCGCCCCGGCGCCAGCCAGTTCCCTCCACCACCGTCTCCACCACCACCTCCACTACCCGAAGCACCGCAGTTCGACATCGACCGAGAACAAGGCGTGGGAGGAGGCGGCGCTGGCGGACACCATAGCGGCGTTCGACGCCGCCACGACGGAAGAGGCGCGGAGGCACATGGTAGACGAGATGGGCGAGCGGTGGCGTGCAGAGCGGCGGTGCCTACACATGGAGTGGTATTTCCAGTACCGTGAATGGCGGGAGGCGATGGAGCAGCGGCGGCGGGAGGCGGTGGAACGTCAGCAGCGGCAGGCGGCGGAGGAGCGTCAGCAGCAGGAGGCAGTGCTGGCGGCAACAGAGGCGACCTGGGGGATGCGGGTGGATGCGTTGGCGGCGGAGGCTGATGCGTTGGCGGCGTAAATGGAGACGCAAATGGAGGAGAAGGAGGAGGAGGATGAGAGGCGGATGAGGACGAGGCGGAGGAGAACGAGGACGAAGACGACAACGACTTCGAGTGGTCTGATGACAACGGGCCGCACCCAGACGAGGCGGCGGATCAGCAACGAGCGCTCGTCGAGTCCTTCGAGTCGGAGAAGAAGCTCCAGGACGACGCCCGTGCCCACGAAGACGCGCAGATTCGCCGCGCCGTCGAGCTCTCCCTCCAGGCGGCGCAGCAGGGGAGGGTAGGCGACGACGCGCTGCTGAAGCAGAGGCGTCTAGTCACCGCCCTACGCATGGAGAGGCGGCGCACGGAGCAGGAGCTGCGGCGGAGGGGAGGCGACGATGGGGCGGGGCCGTCGAATGCACCGCCGGGCGACCAGTAGGCTAGGATTTAGATGAAATCTAGCCGTTTTCATTCGAACTTGTAATATATAATCAAGAGTAAAACGCTTCGGGGGTCACGAAGTTGCCATCGATGAGCGTATTAGTCACGAACCGGGAAAATGATAAGTATTGGTCACAAAGTTGCAAAATTTTGTCTCGTTAGTCTTCTTGGTGACGTGGTGCCATGAGTGGTCACGTGAAACGCGCGTGCGGCTAGCCCGTAGCCAAAAATCTGACAGAAATTATTGTAATATTGTAAAATCAATATAAAAATATCTATAGGCCCAAATTTATCAAATAATATATCGTTGGATTCAGAAAAAGGAGTGGAACACTTTGGTACTGTTGGTTTGCACTTTTGAAAAACTTACATATATTCAAATTTTAATGAGTGTTTATGGTGTTTTTGACATGATTTAAATTAAGTGAATGCGTTTAACATTAAACCAATACCAGGCGTAAACTATGTCTAGTTCGTGCCTTTAAGGTTTAGCTACGGTTTAGGTTTAGGCGACTGCGTGGGCGACTGCGCCGCCGCCTCATCCACGACCGGGAGCATCACGAGTATGAGTAGATTTAGCGTATTAGAGATGGATTCGGAGGCTCAGCAATCAGGAAATCGTGTTGGTGTTGGTGATCTCTTCCCGAGTCAAGGAAGAGTCCAGGTTCCAGACAGTCGCCGTGAGGGTTATATGCAGAGTACGATGCCTAAATCGCCCTCAAACAGATCTGCGTTCTTCTCTAACCCGCTGTTTGTTCCCGACCCTGGTAAACTCGATCCAATTCCGGTGATGTCGGCCACCAACGATGGGGGTGAAAAAGGGGGATCCGGTGAGGAACCTACCCACCCGAAGTCGCTTGGCGGACGGATGTTGCTGTTAAAGGATAAACCAGCGGATGGTGATCAATACGTGGTGGAAGAGGTGAGTTCTAGCAACTGGCATGCTCCGATCTTGGAAGGCTTGGGTGCAGATGAAGAGGATCTGATAGGAGGTGAGGTGGATATGGAGGATGATGTGTTCATTGAGGATGATCCAGATGAGGTGCCGGCCGCCGAACCTTTGCCATGACGGCTCCATGCTAGGTATGTTGGGCAGAATTCGCCATCAGCGGAAACGCTCAAGGAGCACTTTAAAAAAGTTTGGAGACTACGCACAGGGGTGATCTTTGCGCCGATCAAGCCAAAGTGGTTCACGGTCACCCTTTTTTCTGAAGGAGACTACAATTTTGTGATCAATGGTGGACCATGGGTACACTTGGGCAATGCTCTCCTGGTCAAGGCAATGGTGGGCGCAGCGCGACCGTCTGAAACTGATCTTACAACGATACCACTGTGGGTAAAGATCTTTGATGTGCCCTGGGACAAGCAGACTGATGCGAATGGAAGGAAGTGGGGAAGGAAGCTGGGTAAAGTCCTAGAGGTTGAGGCTGATCCGCTGGGCACAAAATTCAGAGACTTTCTAAGAGTTCGCATTGAAATCCCCATAGATAGGAGGCTGCAAACGAAGATCACAACTGGCGTCAAGGAGAGGCCAGAGACGCATCAATCATATCTCCTGCGGTACGAACGAGTTCCATACTTTTGCTTCTGGTGTGGATTTATTGGTCACAATGACACGACATGTGAGAAGAAGAGAATTGGAGTGCCATCCTTGGCGTATGATGCCAGCCTGCGCACGTCTCCGATGCGTAAGTTTGAGTACCGCGAAGCTTATGAACCACCGGTGGTTGGGTCTGCGGTGAAAAAGGGGCTTGATTTCTCGGTCAGTGATGATAATTCTGGAACACTTGGTCAGCCCAAATCGCGCAACAGAAATAGGCCGGTATACCGCAAACCTGTGGCTGTGATGCCTGAGGAGATAGGTGCCAGGGATGGGTTTGAAGCAAAGGAACAACAAGGTGATAAAAATACTGACAGGGATCTTGCAGTCATGTTGCAAGCGCTGCGCGTGCAATATCCAAAGGAATCGTTAACTGAAATAAGGGAAAGATGTTGGAACCATCTAGACAAGCTGGCTAGTAAAGGGGAGATGAAGATGCCTGTTCTGGAGGATATAAGCCAGCAAAATAAGGTACCTGCCGTGTTAGTGCAGCCAATAGCCATGGTGAATTATCCTGGACGGGTCGGTACATCGGACATGATCCCTGCACTGCGAGGTTTGAGCTCATGGGCACCCTCTGAAAGTAGTGCTGATACAAACATGGAGGTGTCTTCAGTTCTTGGGAAGAGGTTGGCGAGTGACACAGAGGAAGAAACAAAGTCACATGATCAGTCTAAGGCACTCACTCTGCATTCAGGAGAGGAAGGAGGAAAATTTCAGAAAAGGGGTAGGGTGGTCTCGGATAGGCAAGGAAATATAAACTTTGGACCGATGGAAGGAGTGGAGGTTGTGGAGGCTATCAGCCATGGGGCCGCTGATCAACTGACGGGTTCGCAAGACGCGACCCGTCAGCAACAATGAGTTGCTTCGGATGGAACTGTCGGGGTGCGGGGAACAAACCGACAGTTCGTGAGCTTGCAGCCTTGTCAAAGGGTGCAAATGCTAAACTAATTTTCCTCTGTGAAACCAGGCAGAAAGCGGATAAAATGAAAAGGTTACGTGGTAGGCTGGGAATGAGAGGTTTTGTTGGTTTTGATAGCAATGGCCTGAGTGGTGGTCTAGCGCTGTTTTGGGATGAAAGCTTGTATATTGATGTTCAGGAAGTAACAGCTAGATATATCGATGTGTTTGTTCGGTTGGCGCCGCAGGACCCTTTATGGAGGCTGACATGTGTGTATGGTGAACCACGGCTAGAAAATAGACACCTAATGTGGACCACCATGGAGAACTTAAGGGTCCAATCTGACTTGCCCTGGTGCGTGCTTGGAGATTTTAATGAAGTTATGTGGTCGTTTGAGCAAATGTCCAAGAACCGGCGGCCAGAGCAACAAATGTTGGCTTTCAGAGATGTGCTTGAAACATGTGGCCTTGTTGATCTAGGATTCACAGGCTATCCTTTCACATATAATAATAAGCGAAGTGGAAACAATAATGTGCAAGTTCGTTTGGATCGTGTTGTGGCGGACAACGCTTGGAGAAATATTTTTGTGGAAGCTCAGGTTAAGCACTTGGTGAGCCCCTGTTCTGATCACACACCGTTTACACTGAGTTGTGAAAAGGAGAGTGGGCCGCGGATCCGGGCCAGTAGTGCTCGCTATGAGGTGATGTGGGAAAGAGAGGCGAGCCTCCCGGAGAGAGTAGAAACGGCATGGAAGCAGGCTGGGCTAAAAAAGAACTTGGGAGAGGTGTCGGCTGGGCTTGGAAGGGTCATGACTGACCTCCAAACCTGGAGTAAGGAGAAATTTGGAAATGTAACAAAACAGCTTGAGCAATCTAGGACTCGGCTAGAAGAGTTAATGAACATGAATGCTGACAGGGCAGAAATAAGAAGGGTGACAGACCACATGAATGAATTGTTGTATAGAGAAGAGATGATGTGGATGCAACGGTCACGTGTAGATTGGTTAAAGGAGGGGGATAGAAATACCAAATTCTTTCACAGTAAAGCTATCTGGAGAGCTAGGAAAAACAAAATAAAAAGGCTGTGTGATGATGAGGGTGGCTGGCATGACAACCATGATGCTATGGGCCGAGTTGCCACCACTTATTTCCAGAAGCTTTTCACAATGGATCCGAGTTTGGATGGAGACCCAATACTTCAGCTTATTGAACCAAGAGTTGATGATGCTACAAATGCAACGCCGTGTGCAGAATTCACGGACAAGGAAATAGCTGATGCCCTTTTTCAAATTGGGCCTACGAAGGCTCCAGTAAGGACGGTTTCCAGCGCGTTTCTTGCAAAGAAATTGGCTATACCTCAAGGAGGAAGTGATCAACGGTGTGAAGGAATTTTTAGGACCGGGGTGATGCCACCAGGAGTTAATGACACGATTATAGTTTTGATTCCAAAGGTTGATGTGCCAACTAAGATGTCTGAATTCCGGCCTATTAGTCTCTCGTAATGTGATTTACAAAGTGCTCTCCAAATGTTTGGTTAACCGCCTTAGGCCGGTCTTGGGTGACATTATATCTCCGGAGCAGAGTGCATTTGTGCCAGGGCGACTCATTACCGATAATGCTTTGATTGCCTTTGAGTGCTTCCACTATATTCAAAGCAAGAAAAGGACCCGAGAAAAGAGCTACCGTGCATACAAACTTGATCTGTCAAAAAGCATACGATCGTGTCGATTGGAGGTTCTTGGAGCGAATGTTGAAAAAGATGGGCTTTGATCACCGGTGGGTACAATGGATCATGACATGCGTGACCACGGTGAAATATGCAGAAAATTAAATGGAGCCATTTTGGATACTTTCGCACCGTCGCGTGGGCTACGGCAAGGTGACCCTCTATCGCCATTTTTGTTCTTGTTTATTGCTGATGGTTTGTCCGCACTCTTAAGTCGCAGTATTCAGTTGAATGAGCTACAACCACTGAGGATATGTCCGCAAGCGCCAGGATTGTCACATCTCCTCTTTGCGGATGACACACTCCTTTTCTTCAAGGCGAGCCAAGAGCAAGCGGTACAAGTGCTGCAGATCTTGGATGTGTTCACGGCAGCAACAGGACAGCTAATAAATCGTGCTAAGTGTTACGTAATGTTTGGGAATAGCTGTCCAGAGGGGTAAAAATTGCAGTCCGGGCCTCTCTTCAGGTCCAGGAGGAAGCATTTGAGGACAAGTATTTGGGGCTGCCAACGCCCGAGGGACGTATGCACAGAGATAGGTTCCAAAACCTACGGGAAGATTGACAAAGAGAATTCTCCGAGTGGGATGATGGGCTGCTTTCACAAGCGGCAAAAGAAATTCGATAAAAGCTGTAGGCCAATCGATACCAACATATCTGATGAGTGTGTTCAAGTTGCCCTTCTCTGTTTGTGATGACCTCACAAGGATGATCCGAAATTACTGGTGGGGATCAAAGAAGGGGAAACGAAAAACTCACTGGAAGGCATGGGAACAGCTAACGAAACCGAAGTCTTTTGGGGGCCTGGGGTTCCGAGACTTTCGCCTCTTCAATCAAGCGATGCTAGCTGGACAAGCTTGGCGCTTGCCGACCCAGCCAGAGAGCTTGTGTGCTAGGGTGCTAAAGGCGAAGTATTACCCACGTGGTCACCTACAGGATACAGTTTTCCCAAGAGGTGCGTCGTCGTCATGGCAAGCAATACAACATGGCCTGGAGCTTCTGAAGAAAGGGTTAATATGGAGCGTTGGGAACGGTCAGAGCATCCGCGTATGGAGAGATCAATGGATACCAAGACCACACTCTTTTAGACCTATCTCCAAACAACGAAGGTGTCGCATCCGAAGAGTTTCGGGCTTACCGACACCGAAGGCTCATGGGATATGCGGACGCTACGTCGCTATTTCCTCCAGGTTGATATAGATGAGATAGTAAAGCTGAGACCATCACCAAGGCTTCATGATGATATATTGGCGTGGGCTCCAGAGAACTCGGGCGTCTTCTCGGTCCGAGTGCGCATCGGCTGGCATGGGAGTTCACATATCGCCGTTCTTTCGAGGCCAGCGAGCAGGGCACCGGATGGCACTCGTGCCATCCGGAAGGCGATGTGGAGGTGCCCTGCTCCTCCTAAGGTACGCACGTTTGCATGGCGTGTAGCGACAAATTCCCTAGCTACTTGGGAAAATAAGCAAAAAAGAAATATGGAGATAACTGACATTTGTGTCATTTGTGGTGTGGAACGAGAAACTACTTTCCATACCTTTTGTAGGTGCCCATCGGCGGTGGCGCTCTGGGAGGCCATGAGGGAGAAGTGGAACATACCGGCGCTAAAGGAGGTGAAGAACACGGGGACGGAATGGCTTCGCACATGCCGGACAATCGTGATGACACGACGCGAGCCATGATCCTCATGACTTTCTCGGAGGATATGGCATGTACGCAACGAAATTGTCCACCTCAAGCCGGCGCCTAGCATTGAGAGCTCAAGGCGGTTTCTCTGCAGCTTATATGGAGTCACCACGGGGATCAAACAATTTCCACAAGCTGACGTTATAAAGGGGAAGATGGTGGTGCAATATCCTGGGGACAAGCAAGGTGCATACCAACAAAGGAAGAAGCAGAGAGATGAAACATTCATGAGATGGCAAGCTCCGTCCCCTGGTTGGGTCAAGCTCAATGTCGATGGCTCGTACATGCAGGCGGAAGGAGTTGGAGGCGCGGGGATGGTGTTGCGAAACTCTGAAGGTGAAATCATTTTCTCTTCCTGCCGTTACCTGAACACTTGTTCATGTGCGCTGGAAGCTGAACTAGCAGCTGTGATGGAGGGTATAGCTTTGGCGAAGCAGTGGTCTAATCTACCGGTGATTGTCGAAACGGATGCGTCCGAAGTGGTCAGATTGGTGTCATCTGGAGAGGGAGATAGATCTTCTTTGTCTGCCCTAGTTGGAGAAATCAAGCTTCTGATCAGGGAGTCCGTGGATGTGAAGTTAGTTCAGATTAAGCGGGAGCAAAATTTAGTTAGCCACGCTTTAGCTGCTGTTGGGCGCACTTCGATGCGTTCTGAGGTCTGGCTAAGGTCAGGACCAGAAAACATTCCGATGCTTTGTCGGCGAGATTGTAATTCCATGGTTTAATCAATATATATCTCTTTCACAAAAAAAAAAAAAAAAAAAAACCAATACCAAATGACTCATATTGAAATTGCCCATCCACTTGCCTGTGGTAGAATTTTGAAACTGAAATTGCCCATCCACAAGGAGTACAGGCGTCCCACCGCAGAAACGGGTGTGCCGGACGCGAGCTACCCGGGTTGGAGAATTGGAGGAGTGCCTGAGGCGGACGGATTGGCGCCGTAGGGTTTTCCAACGCCGGAAAGGAAAAATCCCCAACCGGCTCGGAGAAAATTGGGCAGTAAGAGAAGTGGTTTCGGATGACGTGGCACGTACACGCTCTCGGTCTCTCTTTCCACCGCAACCCCGCTGACTCTACACGCCGTCGTCCCCGCCGCCTTCCTGCTCTCTTCACCGATGACGCCGCCCATTCCTCTCGTCGCGCCGTCGCTGCTGCGCGGCGCGCCCACACGCCGTCCTGACTCCTGATACAGCGATGTACGGCGAGCAGGGTGAGGTAATTCCGTCCACCCCCTTCTGAGGTGGGTAATGGGCCCATCTGCGCGCTGCTCTGATCGTAGGTAGGCTTTCTTCGATTGCTTCAGGTTGGGAAGAGATGATTCGCAATCAAAGCAGGTCCTCTCTTCACCAGATTCAAGGATCTCCATTTAGTATCCTTTGTACATCTCATCCACTTTTTTTTGTTCACTTCACTCATTCCTGTCTAAATATGAACGTGTTTTTTAATAGTCTTGTTTAGTATCCACGAGAATACTGATGAATTGTTCTCATTTGAAGTAATCAATTAGTAGTTCGTTGAGATTTACGGAACAACCAGATCACCCGAAAGCTTCAACTGGTAATAATTTTCCTTTCATCCCGTGTGGAATTTCTGTTTCATTGATCCCTTGAATCATATGCCATTCAAGTTGCATAGTGTTTTTCTTGCTCTTTTTTCGCGAAAACGCAAAAAGCTTTGCGTTTCGATTCATTGATAGAAAAGAAGTTTACATTACAAGCCTAAGATAAGGCTGGGACACCCACACACACCCAACACTCAAAACGCGATTACGATAAAAGGCCGAAATCCGTCGAGTGCTCCTCTAACACGCTACAGTGTGAGTTCCTCCGCCAAACAGAACCCATGCCGATGAAAGTCGCAGTGCTTGTGCATCATCGAAATTACCAAGAACCTGCCAGCCGCAGCCAAGAAGCGTACCACCCGGATCCCGCGAGCCCACCCAGCTCAGCTGGGAGCATTGCTGCTCCAGGGACGCTGTCGGCGCAGCGGCTACCTCCTAGCAACCTCAACGAACGCGCAAGCGTGGAGTCTTCAGCAGCCCGCTATCAAGCACAGAGGCCAGCCCACCACTGCTCATCCAGAGGCCTGCTCGCGCTGTCCGAGGAAGATCCTCGTCGCGCAAGCCACCGCGATACCCCTCAAGAGGCCGGCGCGCCACCTACATCGCAAGACACCTCCCATGCGGCCAACACAGAGAACCCCGAGGAAGAACCACTGCCCGAACTCAAGTTCTCAGGACGACGCCTCCAAGAAGGGTACGACGTCAAAGACACCATCGCTGCGCGATTTGGCATGCCAAATCTGAGGTTTTCACCCGGAACCTGAGACCCTTGACGAGGGAGGTGCTAGAACTCCTCGATGACGCAACACAGGAAACGGCGCCCTCAGGCGTCACCGTCACCGGCCCCGAAAGGCAGGGCTTTCGCCCGGAGAATAGTACCTCACCACCGCAAGCAGTGTCCGCTCTTCGCCTAGAGCTCACGCCCTGGCCTTTCCACTCAAAGCACTAGCCTTGCTAGGACAACCCGCCGACAGCACGTCCAGCGTGCCAGATCGGGGGCAGCCATGCCCACAAAGGGAGGGCAAGCCGCATGAGAGAGGCACCACCAAGCCGCAATCGGCACATGTGCCGCCAATGGGAGGGCTCGCCGGCAAGGCTGCGCGCATCCACCTCAGAGAGGTATCGCCGGCCACCCAGCACTGCACACCTCGCCGCCAGCATCGCACGGACGCCCCGAGCCGCCACGCCAAGATGGCGTTGGGCTCAGCTCAACCTGACCGAGCAGCAGCACCTCTGCGCTTGGAGCCAAGGAGGACAGGCGAGGAGGAGGCGTGTAGCCCCATCCAGGCGCAGGTGCACAAAACGGCCGGGGCCCGCCCGCCCCAGATCGAGCCCGAAGGGCCCAGATCTAGGCCAGTAGACCCGCGCCGCCACGGCGCCAACTCCGGCCGCCCAGCACCGTCGCGCCAACCCAGTGCCGTCGCCGACTTTCCCAGCGTTGTCGCCATCTTCCCTAGCGCCGTCGCCGTCGCCGGACATCCGAGGGGCTCCCGCCGTCGCCATCAGGTCCGCTCGCGCTTCCCGATGGGCGGCCAGGAGGTGGAGATGCCCGCCGCCGGCGTCACCGCGCGGGCTTTGCCCGGCAGCTCCGGCCGCCGGCGGCGGGGGAGGGGGCGGAGGGGGTTGGGCTGAAGGGGGAGGGGGTTGTGTTTCTCTTGCTCTCGCTCTAATTATCTATAGCATTGCAAAAGTGTGTTTAGTAAAACTAGATCTATGTAATTGTTAGAGCTGAGTATGAATTTAGTAATACATGTATTATTACTATTATTTTTAGCTTGAACAACATTGGTCTCATTCTGCCTCCCAACTTGCAATGACTACAGTACTACACCGCGATGAATGTTATCTAAACGAAGAACATCGGTGATAGTAACTTATTCATGTACATATACACTCTCCCAACGAATGTTCTGCAGGACACACTGAATATTCTGCTGCAGTTCAACTAGTATGTGGAAAGAAAAGGGATAAACTTCGGTTTAATATTTATTGTTTACACGAGCATTAGTTTGTTTTGTCCTAACAAAAAACATTACATGCATCCAGGGCTTGGCATTGGGTTTTGCATGCAGCGGGAAGTAATCAGATAGTTGCTCCTTCAACCTGTGAACCATCCGTTTCTGATCCCATCCCCATAGAAAGAGATGACAAAGCATACTACAAATGAAACTGCTGCAACCCAAATACCTGACTTGTTATCTTCCGCCATCTCTGGAACTTTGTCAATACTTGTAAGATCAGGATTTCCCGTGGAATCGACTGCCACCTGGTTAAATGTAAATATTGGAAGAGATCCAGAGAGCTGATTATAAGAAATCACCAATTGTGTCAGCATTGGCATAACGGCAAGCGATGATGGTATCTGACCAGACAAGCTGTTGTAGGAAAGATCAAGAATCTGCAAGACCAGTAAAGAGCCAATGTCTGAAGGGATGGACCCACTGAGATGGTTGTGACTTAGATTCAAAACCGGACCCAAGGAGATTGGCATGGTGGGGATGAAACCAGTAAGCTCATTGTCCGCAAGATCAAGTTCAGTAAGATACTGCAAAGAGCCGATTGAAGTTGGAATGGCGCCAGAAAATGAGTTTTGGCTAAGGTTCAATACACTAAGTCTACTAAGTTTGCCGATCTCAGTGGGCAATGCACCATTCAATTCATTGCTTGCCAGATTCAAGAGAACCAATTTATTGCATTTGCCAACCTGCAAGGGTATACCTCCCACCAAGTAATTATTCTCCAAGTCAAGATAGGACAGGCTTGAGGCGTCACCAATCGAGCTGGGGATGCTACCGTTGAGCATGTTCCCTCCAAGATGAAGGCGAGAGAGGCTGCGAGAGAATCCTCGCGGGATGTGCCCTTCAAGCATGTTGCTAGTGAGATCAACGGTATGCAAACCTGGAGCCAAGAATAGATCAGAAGGTATCTCACCACTTAGCATATTGTAACTCAAATCCAACACCTTTACATTCTTGGTGATTCCACTTGGTATGGAGCCACTGAAGTTGTTCTGGTCAGCTGCACAATGAGCTAATGTTGTCACACTCGACAAGCTGCCTGGTATCATGCCACCCAGATCATTGCCTGTAAGGAGCAACGTTTGAAGATTGAAGAGCTTGAAGAACTCATCCGGCACGTCACCTGCCAGATTGTTCTGGCTGAGATCCAACAGAGTGAGATTCTTGTACCGGAATAAACCCACTGGAACCTGACCGCTGAACTGGTTATTGGATAACACAAGTTCCTCCAAAGAGTGGGCCATATTTGTGGGGAGGTCACCATCAAGTCTATTGTAACTAAGGTTCAAGATTCTCAATCGGGGCAAATAACTCAGCTGTCTGTCGACACTTCCATTCAGATAACTGAAGGAGAAATCAAGAACCTCCAGTTTGTGGAAACCAGAGAAGTCATCAAGCGGACCAGCCACCTGGGCGTTGCTCAAATTGAGCACGCGCAGTCTTGCACCCAAGGGGCATGACGCCAATTGTTGTGGAAAATCGGTGAATCTGTTTTTCGAGAGATCCAAAGATTGCAAAGTATCAAGAGAGCATATGGAGGAGGCAAGTGCAGTGGAATCAGACAGGCCAAAGGCAGACATTGAGAGGTGGAGGACACCTGCAGAAGAACCGGAGCGCTGGGAAAACACAGAGCAAGTGACCCCACTCCACAGGCAGGGGTTGGAGTCGCTTGTGTTCCAGCTGGTCCATGGAGCCATATTAGAAACCATGCTTGAAAGTTTTCTCATGGTGCTTTCTTGAGCTTTGCTTAGCCGTGGTGATTGCACGTCGGCCATGGACATATCAAAGAGGAAGAGAAACAGCAGTGGTAGCAATAACCCATAGTAAGAACATGAGCCATACCTGTTCTTCTCCATGGTTACTTCTTTCTTGTGTAACCTAGTTGTTTGCAGATGAGAAGGAAACAGGTAGAAGAAGCAACTGTACAGAAAGGAAGATATTATTAATGAAGAGGCAGATGGGGTGTCGCTGCCACTTGGCTTATTAATACCATTCTCGATCCGGTGTGGCAAGCCTGACAGCCTCAGATTAGTACTCCCTCCGCTTTAAAATGATTGAAGTTCTAGTTTTGTCCTAAGTCTTTAGAGTTTGACCAAATTTATAGGGAAACATGGCAACATCTGCAACATTAAATCTGTACTTGTATGATGAATCAAATTAAACTAATTGGTGTTGTAGATGTTGACATAATTTTCTATAAACTTTGTCAAACTTAAAGTAGTTTGAGTTAGGACAAAACTAGAACTTCAATCATTGTGAAACGGAGGGAGTAGTACTCATCGTGTCTTGGTCAACTTGCAAGGTGGAACTCCGTTCATGTCACCGGCAAGTGGGCCTGACTAGTGCGATCTAACTTTTTTTTTCAGCTGTGCTTGTCTAATGGAGTATATTTGTTCCAGTTCAAACAAAAAGAAGTCAATGCCGACGGTAAATAGAAAATTAATGGCAGATTGCTGTTATAGCAGTTATATGTGTTCACTAAAAAAATTCTTTTACAACACATAAATGAACGTATATTTGCACAAATATCTGGCAGTAGCCTTATTGTTGCACAATGTACATTATTTACTGTTTATATATATTTTCTCAACATGCATGTCTTTTTTAAACAACTGGCTTGAGGAAAAACTTTTTTTTTGAGGGATCGAAGTAATGACCGATGAGATCAAAAGTGTTGGCATGCCTGGTGGCCTTAATATGCCAATTTAAGATGTATCTTCTATTAGGATTATTTGATAACACATGTTTCCTTTTCTTTCATATTAAAACAATTTCCCTCTAAAAAATGAAATATGATAAGTTCCCAACTCCGTGACAGCATTAGGTTCTATTTTCAGTACCTGTGGAATGTCTTAATTGCAACTTTCGCCAACTCTGCAAGTTTGGTTGGTGTTCGCGATACATTGGACTAGAGGAAATAATATAAGCTGCTTTTTTTCACCCCTGCTGATTTCTATATTTGTTATTTTGAAGATCTTGATGTATATTGTGCTATGCAATGATATCTTAGAATTGAATGACTGTTTATTGTTTTTAGTGGAGAATGACTGTTTACTTGTTTAGTAAAGGCGCAAGTTTAATGCATCCAGAAGATTGCTGAGGATTTAGAACCTAGTTTCCCATAGTATTTGATTGGCGACAGCCATCAGACCATGTGATAAATTTCTGGATTGTGCAATATGATGTGTCTCCTTTAACAATTAGTTTGAAGCATCTACTTTTAGAACAGTCTTCAAATGGGGGCAGCTGAGTTTTATTGTTGATTTTTATAGACATACTAATTGCTTCCTAAAAGTATTTTGTTTCTGTGAGAAACACAATAATTTAGCATTTTAACCCTCGTCTGATCACTGATGCCACATAAGAGCCGCTCCTCTAGTGGAAAACAAATCTAGAATCAAACCTTTTTAGATTAGTTCCACATGTATGTTTCAAGGCTAGTTCATTCATCTTTCAAAAAAAAAGGCTAGTTCATTCCGTTATTACTTTAGCAGGTTGCGACATCAACAGCAGACGCTAGAAATAGTAGGTACTTCTCCACCTGATTTGCTCTGCTTCTGCGTCATGTAACATTGGCCATCTCAGTCAGAATCATGTTTCTTGTTTCCATAGCATAGCAGTTTGTTACAAGGCTCCTTTCTACTTTAAGAACTCCATGCCCCAACTGAAAAAACTAAGATTTCTCCCAACCACCCTCATGACACCGGAATTTCTTTTCTGCTGTATGTTTCTCTGACAGCAGTTGTTACCGTGATGTTCTGCTTGGGGCCAGCCAGCCAAGAGTGCCCGCAAAGCATCCCTGCTTCAGCTCCACTCCTGCAGATTTTTCTACACCAGTCTTGGGAGTTGTCTGTGACTTCTTTTAGGTGTCAAGTCATGGTCCTTGCTACTGGGAAACTGGTTGCTTGGGACTAGCTAGCTGCTGGTGGCCAGTGTGCTACTGAAGTGGAAGCAAAGAAACCAGTCTCTCCCTTCATATAACCTCCACGAGCTCGTGGATGTTTGTTGCAGTCCAAATCCTTGACAAAGCACAGCTATGGCATCTGACCGTGTCGAGGTTGACACAGCCCGCCCTTTCCGGTCCGTGAAGGAGGCGGTTGCGGTGTTCGGCGAGCGCATCCTCGTCGGGGAGACCAACTCTAGATACAGTAGCAATTCTGTTGCCATTGCCAATTCTCATGCCAATGCCACCCCTAATGCCAAGCTTGAAGATAGTGGTACTAGCAGTGCCATCACCCTTTCTCCAAATGCGATGGCAGAGGTAGAGGCAGAGCCAGAGTCAGAGGCAACAGCAGCTATTGTGCCTATGTACTCTGCGCCCTCCTCGCCGCCATCGTTCGCATCTCCGCGGTCGGGATATGAGGATGATGATGACGAAGGTGAGTATGATCGCCAAGATGAGGAAGCTGGGCTCGCGATCATGAGCTCCATCAAGAATCTGGAGGCGGATGTGGCCGACACGAGACGGGAGGTGGTGCAGCTTAGGAAGAGGGGTACCGAGATGGAGATGGCCGTGGCCAGCCTCAACGCGCAGCTCCACCGAGGCCTCTCGAGGCTGGCCGAGATTGAGGCGGACAAGGCGTCTGCAGCGGCACGGCGCAGCATCGGGGGAGACACCGACGTGACGTCGGCAGCGATGCTGCGGAGCGAGCGCTGGGCCGAGAAGTCTGGCATGTACAGCAGCGAGTACCTGCCATCGTTCAGCCACGCGCTGAGCCTCGGCGAGTTTGACGACGACGACAACCTACCCTGTGGCAGGAGGAGGAAGGCGCAGAAGGTGAAGCCAATCGTCCCCCTCATCGGTGACATCCTCTTCTCCAAGAGTTTCTCCAGGAGGAAGAGCACCAAGGACAGTGGCGATCTTTCCAGCGTGTGTTAGGGTGATCACCGGCTGTGATTTGTGCTCACTACACAGGATGTGGCTGCTTGTGTGTGATTTGGATGGAGCCTGTTTTCGATTTATCTCCATGGTTTGGTCCTTTCTTGTTTCTGTTCATGTTTGCGTGAGCTGTAAATGTAAGTACTGGTGAACATTTGTATTCAGACAGATGTGTGACTGACTGACTGCAGTGCATGTTATCATCTCTAACCTGACCTGTTTTGCACTGAATTGTTCGGCTACGGCACTTGATCTAGCAGCACTATGAGATGCAAATTTCTATTTTGAACTGAAGGCCTAAGCCCGACCGTTTAAATTAATTGGTGCGACTAGTTCTCCATCACCTGAGTTCTTAGTTGAATTTCGGTTACAGCCAACTCACCGGTAGCACGAATTATGAAGCAAATCTACTTGTCCATATGTATTTTTCCTAGTTGCAACTCAATTCATATGTATTTTTTCCTAGTTGCAACTCAATTCACAACTGAAAAAAATCTCTGTTAACTTGCGAACCTTGCAACTCGAATGCACGTATCACGGTGCAAATCTGATGGTAAGTAGTCGACCGAGAACTTGCAAAACCATAATAAATTAATAGCACCAAAAAGGAACACCTTGGAACAAGGGCATTGAAAGTAAACCGGGTCAACGGGCTATACATGTTTACTGGCAGGGCAGTGTTGTCTCACCTTCAATCTCTGTCAATGGAGGGAATGGAGGGAACCCTGCCCCATTCGAACAACATACGTCAACTCCGGTTGATCGGAGTTCTCCCCCGAGCACGAGCCGGCACACCAACACACGTTGCATGCCCCCCCCCCCCCCCCCCCCCCTCCCCCACAGACTTGCGCATCACCATCAGTACCACTGCCAAGGCACAACCGTCATTAGAGGGACGCACCGTAGGCTCCAAGACGGCACGTTCATGGAAGGGTACATTGCACCGAGTTCCCATCACCGCTCGATCCGAGAGGAATAGGGGATTTCGCTAGGACCTAGGAGCATTGAAAGGGATAGAGAGGAAACTGCAATGGCGTATTCAAGAACAAAACAACGTCCAAAGGCGTCACCACCGTTGGAAAATAAAATTTTCTTGATCTATGAGGACAACTGTCATATATATTTTTAGATTAATCTTTAGGGGCGGTGTTTCTGCATCCAAATGAATCCCGGGGTTTAAAGAAGACTTCACATTGTATGTGTTGATTTCGTTGAAGACCTGTGAAGCTTCACGAAGAAAAAACATTTGTTGACCTCAGAGAAAAAATAAAAATATTATTGTTAAACAAAATTTAAGCAACAAATCTGTTTTTTTATAAACACGACAAAAATAGATTGGATGCAAGAAAGAAGTTGCCAAAAATAATTTGGTGTGGGTCCTGGCAACTTTGCCACGTGACAGTTTTAAAAAAGTTGCCATCAGCCATATACTTGAAGATCCGACGGTTGCTTGGCAGGAGTAAAATCCTAATGTTCGTGCAATAAATTTTTCCAAAATATTATTTTTGATATATTTTACATGGCACATAGATATGAGCATGTCTTGTTATTCAGATTTTTTTTTGATATTATTAATGTCTTTTTTCTGTGTTTTGAGTTTCGGAGCTTATTATAGAGTGTGCACTGCTAAATCGCCACCATTTTCTCTTCACCACTCCTTCCATTTTGACCACCCTGGTTTGCGCTTTCCCCTGTTGATCGATCACCTCTTCCATTCTTCAATCCACAAAAGGAAAACGTCATCACAGATCAGAGCTTTTGCGCATTTCGCTCTATTCCTGGTCCACGAACAGGCCGAACACAACAAGGCGAGGACCGGAGGCCATTGATCGACGCCGGCCGGCCACTGCCGATGCACGCCGCCCTCGTCTTGCTCTCACTGAAGCGCGTCTCGGCGTCCCTCCTCGCCGCGCTTTCGTTCTCTTAAGCTCCGATCCAACGATCGATGGCGCCGCCCCAGCAGGGGGAGCAGTGCGGGCGGCCGGCGGGAAGCGTCTTGGTGTGGGTGGTGACGGTGCTGCTGCTCCTGGCCGTGCTCGGCGGCGGCGGGTGCCTCGTGGCCTACGTCGTGCTGCCGCCGGCGGAGTCGCCCGCATGGATCCCCGCCGTCGGCCTGTCGCTCGTCGCGCTCCCGTGGGCGTTCTGGCTCGCCACCTGCGTGTACCGGTGCGTCACCACGCGCTCCGCCGACCGCGCCGTGGCGCCGGCCGGCGGCGGCAGCATTGTATCGCGCAACTCGCCTGGCTTGTGATCGAGACTGATTTCGCTGTGAGATACCGCTAGCTACTTGCCACGTATGTAAGAGGATTAAACTCTTTCCACAACCGAAGAGGATGTAATCGTTGTAATGTTGATTAAATCTGTTGCTGAGTAAAAATCTTCATCATAGAGAATATAGGAGGGATCTTAGTGTGTTACATTCTTTCAAATGAAAAAAGATATGTGTTGCAATATCGAATGGATACGTCTGTTTGTAGGAAAAGGCACCACGGAAACTTTATTGATTATCAGCAATGGTTACATCATTTGTAAGCAACCTAAAAATAAAATCCGGTAGATCGTCCAGCCAAAATCGACTGGGTCCCTCCCCCTTACAAGTGCATTCTTCATAGATCGTAGTTGTGGTTCCAATGGAGTTGCCGCGGTCTTGCATTGATAGAATAACATCCATACAATAACTGTTTACAATCAACTTTGAACGACCAACCTGGCTAGCAAGCAGAAGACCATCTCGTAGCGCCCGTGCCTATGCCATCGGAGCATCAGCGACGGGTGATAGCATGCAATAGCTATCAGCAATGAAACCACCTGTGCCGGCCGTTGCGGATAACAGCTCCCATCGCCCCTGTAAAAGTGTCAGCATGAAACGAGGCATCGAGATTCAGTTTTGTATAGCCGTCCTTTGGTTTCTCCCAAGCGCCTCGCGAGTGGATACGTGTTCTTAGTGTTCAGAGGTCGTGCAAGCATACCATACTGTGTGCTACATTCTTCCAAATGAAAAAGACATGTTTTAGTGATGTTTGTATATGATTGGAGTGCTAATGTGCTCTATTGTATTCATGGTTTCTAAAAAAAGCTGTAATGATGTGATAAAAGAACTTTAGGAGGTAATTATTTCGAACATCAAAAGCCAAGCATGCTTGCTCCTACAATATTGTTTTTTGTTATGTTTCATGTAATTCCATGGTATTTCCACAAACTTATCGTTTTCGAACAAAAGGCCGACGAAAATCATAGAAGAAACCATGGCATTTCACTTGGTCATGTTGTGACAACTTAGCATGAACGAATGACTCAATTGATGAAATATTTAGTTCTTAAATACAGCCAGAATGGAATATGTGCAAAGAGTGATAATACAACACCTTTTAGATGTTCCTTCGATTGTAAAACATACCTTTGGATTATAGATGGATCGATTAGGGATAGTCATCCGGGTGGTCATGTCATAGATATGCTTTTCATGAAAAATAGCTTATCATGTATTGCTATCACCATGATTTCCCTTTCATATCAGAGGAAAAAGATGCAATTTTAGGAGAATATAGAGTGTAGAGCATGTTCATGTTTATTTCAAAAAAATTGGCCTTAGCTAGTGACAACTGTCGGGGGGAAGACCCCGGGTAGGGCAATGGACGCGGAGCAGCCGGCTGGCCACTGGCCGGCTCGCGGCAAAGGCCGGCTGAGGAGCAGCCGGCTGGAGCCGTGGCCGGCTGGTCCGGAAGCCGGCTGGCTCTAAGTCCTAGTCGGCCTGGCTACGGCCGTCTACGCTATGGCTGGGCCGACTTCTACAAGCCATATCCGACTGGGGTTTATACTCCAGACCGACTCGAGGCTGGCGAGTCTTACACTAGAAGGAACTGGGTAGGTGGTCCGAGTTCGCAGGTCCACGCTGACCTCATCTCCCGTAAAGCGCGGGGCACTGTGGAGCAATAGTGCCACGCGCCGGACAGGCCATCATGGCGTACGTCGGTCCGTACCGGCTACAGGGCATGATGGCGACAGAGACGCTTCCTCTCCATACCGCTGACTCAGGCAGCCGGATGGGACAGGCCATGAGGCCTCAACGGCTACTGACGTCAACGCCTCGGGAAGGAGCGGAAGCCGGAGCCGGTCAAGCCGGCCAGTAGACTATAGGGTCTTTTATGTAAAGTGCCGGCGCCTGTATAAGCCGCACCACCCCCTCTCGTGCAGGGGATCGATCATTCTCACTTCATTCTAGCCCTAGCGCTGCCCTGTGAGAGAGACCATCGTCTACCTTAGCCTCCCAGGGCAAGCCGGATACAGCTCAAGGAGCACCATGTATTGTGTGATCATCTTATACACTCATAGCAGGAGTAGAGGTGTTACCTCCATAGGAGGGCCTCAAACCTGGGTACGTCGACCGTGTCACTCGTCCCCATACCCGCATCCGGATACCGCCGTGAGATCATCTAGGAACCACCTTCTTTAGCCACCCTATGGCATATGCCGTGACGATACCACGACATTTGGCGCCCACCGTGGGGCCTTCATCGTCCTCGGCCGGTGTCTTCATCCGGACGGGCCTCACCACCACCACCGGCGAGCGAGTCGCTTCAGGCTTGATCTGGAGATTCGGCTCCCTCGACTGCGTCAGCGACAACGCTGGCTGCTTCGCCGACCGGCCCTTCCCAGCCGACGGCAGCGTCATCTCCTTCGGCGGCCACGACGTCTACGTCGCCACCGTCGCACCGCCGCGCTACCCGCGGCAGGTGCTGCGCTGCGCAAGCCCTCCTCCAGGAGCCGGCGCCAGCAGCATTCCCGCCAGCCCCGCCATCATGCAAGTCATGATGGCTGGCGAGGAGCTCCCCACCAAGTCCACTCGCGGTCGCGGCCCCAACTTGGAGCGCAACGTCGACCCCCACGCATCCGGCTCGGGCCCAAAGGCGCCCGCGCCACCATCCCGGCTGGACGAAGTCCGGGCGAAGCTGAGCTCTCCGCTCACCGCAGGCGGCGACGCCACCACCGTCGAGGCGGACCTGGAGGCGCATCGCCAGCTCCTCCTCAAGCAGGCTGACGAGCTGGCCTCTGCCAAACGCCAGCTGGAAATCACCCAGCGCGAGTACGAGCACGCCCATGGCTTCAAGCCAGGCGGCAACAACCCCAGCCGAGCCGGCATGATCCGCCGGCGAGGAGGCGGCCTAGGCGCCGAGATCGAGCGCGACGGCGCGGAAGCGCCGGCTCCATCCATGGAGCTACCCGTCTACAACACCCCCGACAAGAACATCCTCGCAGCCGAAGCCGCTGCGAAGGAGCTGGGCCTCCTCGAGGGAGAAGAGCTGCGCCGCCAGACGCAGCGCGTAGCTGACCTGTGCCAGGCTGCAGCCGAACAGACAATGGTCCCCAGGTATGGTTCTCCCAAAGCTCCTCCCGTCCGCGCTGCTGCAGGCAACAGCAAGGACCCCCACAGGGACACGGCCGAGTCCTCCTCGCCAGCGCCAAGCCGGCGCAAAGACTCCCGCGCCACCCACGCAGGTTCAAGACGGACAAGCCGGCTGGACAGCGGCCACAGCGGCCGCAGCCGGCCACCACCAAGCCGGAACCAGGAGCACGACTCCGAGCAGGCGGCGCCAAGGCGCCAGCACCGGCCGGCTCCAGAGCCAACCGGCACCCGCCAGCCGGCACGTTCCCGGCTGGGCCCCCGCATCGAGCCCACCGACGCCAGAGACCGCCTTGACCGGCTGGTCGAATCCCGCATCGCAGAAGAAGAGGGGCCGGCTTGCCCAAAGTGCTTCGGGCCCCGCATCGCCAACGAGCCCATGATGGACGGCTTCCAGCTCCCGCGCGACACCCCCAAGTACGACGGCACCGCCAAGCCGGAGGACTGGCTGCTGGACTACTCCACCGCAGTCGGCATCTCCAGGGACAACAAGTGCTGGGCGGTGCGATACTCCCCCCAGATGCTAGTCGGCTCCGCCCGCACCTAGCTCAACAACCTGCCAGCCGGCAGCATCAACGGCTGGCTCGATTTTGAAGAAGCCTTCATCAGCAACTTCACCGGCACCTACCGCCGGCCGGGTCGCCCCCAGCAGCTAGAGATGTGCAAGCAGGGCCCGGACGAGACGGATCGCGCGTACCTGACGCGCTGGTGAGAGACGCGCAACTCCTGTGAGGGCGTGCACGAGATCCAGGCCATCAGCTTCTTCATGGGCGGCTGCCGGCCCAACACCATGCTGTGGCACAAGCTGCGCCGCAGCGAGCCCAAGACCATGGCCTCCCTCATGGCCATCGCCGACAAGTACGCGCTGGCTGAAGAAGCCGGCAAGGCGCCGGCTGAAGCATCGCCGGCTCCCTCCAGGCGGGACCACCACAAGTCGGCCGAGCATAAGCCGGCAGAGGGCGCCTCTCATGGCAGCCGGCGGGACAACTACCGCGGCAAGCGGCACAGCGACCAGCCGGACCGCCGGTACGGTTCAGCCCATGTGGCAGCCGTGTCGGACAACGCGGCTGGCGGCAGTCGGCGCCAGAAGCAAGACCGGCAATGGGAAGCCGAAGTACACGTTTGAGCAGATGCTCGACTCGCCGTGCAAGTACCACAGCGGCAAGAACCCCTCCAAACACACCACCCGCGACTGCCACTTCATGAAGCGGCTGACCAGCGGCGAACCTCTCCCGCCTCCACCCCCGCCCCCTCCAGCCGGCGGGCCGGGTGGCCAAGCCGGCGCAGAGAACGCCAACCTCGAGCACCACGAGGCTAACCAAGTGCACCATGGTCGATATCTGGCCGAAGATGCTACCTACATCATCTTCACCTCCGAGCCCGAGGACAAGACGAGCCAGCAGAGCCGTTCCCTCGAGGTCAACGTGGTCATACCACCGGTCCCCCAGTACCTAAACTGGTCAGAGCAGGCCATCACGTTTGATCGCCGCGACACACCGGCTGTCCTTCCGAAGCCGGGCAGTTACGCCATGGTCCTCGACCCCACCATTGGCACGACCCGGCGCAGCGTGCGCTTCTCGCGCGTCCTCATCGATGGGGGCAGCAGCATCAACATCCTCTACCGTGACACCGCCCGCAAGCTAGGCATCCAAAAAGCCGAGCTGCGTCCCACCCCCACCGTCTTCCATGGCACTGCCAGGCCACTGCTGCCAGCCGATTGGCCGGATTACGCTGGAGGTGATGTTCGGGAAGCCGGATCACTTCCGCACCGAGAGAATCGAGTTCGAGGTGGTGGACCTCGTCAGTCCCTACCACGCGCTCCTGGGCAGGCCTGCCCTGACCAAGTTCATGGCGGTGCCCCATTATGGGTACCTGAAGATGAAGCTGCCTGGCCCTAAAGGGGTCATCACCATAGCTGGCGACTATCGCCGCTCCATGGACTGCGCCACGCAGAGCTCCAAGATGGCCCAGACGCTGGTCATCGCCACCGAGAAGCAGCTCATCCACGAAGATGTCGCCTTGGCCAGGGCCGCGCAGACTGATATGCCGGCTGCAGGCAACCCGGCTGGGACGACTCACTTCCAGCCGGCCAACAACACCAAGAAGATCCTGCTGGACCCGGCGCAGCCGGACAAGTACGTCACCATCGGTGCCGGCTTGAACAAGAAATAGGAAAGCGATCTCACCAGCTTCCTCCGTGAGAATCGGGTCATCTTCGCATGGACTCCAAGAGACATGCCGGGTGTGCCGAGGGAGTTGGCTGAGCACCACCTCCACGTCCGGCCTGAAGCCAAGCCGGTGAAGCAGCCTCTTAGGCGCTTTGCCGAAGAAAGAAGGAAGGCCATCAGTGAAGAAATCGCCCGGCTGCTGGCAGCCGGCTTCATCATGGAAGTGCTGCACCCGGACTGGTTGGCGAACCCGGTCCTGGTCCTGAAGAAGAACGGCTCCTGGCGCATGTGTATCGACTACACCAGCCTGAACAAGGCGTGCCCGAAGGACCCCTTCCCCCTGCCGCGCATAGATCAAATCATAGACTCGACTGCCGGCTGTGAACTGTTGTCTTTCATAGATGCCTATTCAGGCCACCACCAGATTCCTTTGAATCCGGATGATCAAATAAAGACTTCGTTCATTACCCCGTATGGGGCTTATTGCTACACGACTATGCCGTTCGGCTTGAAAAATGCAGGCGCCACCTATCAAAGGTGCATGCAAAAATGCTTGCAGGATCAAATCGGCAGAAACGTTCACGCATATGTGGACGATGTCGTTGTAAAGACCAAGGAGACGACTACCCTCCTTGATGACCTGAGAGAAACGTTCACCAATCTGCGAAGATTCCGGATGAAGCTCAACCCGGCCAAGTGCACGTTCGGTGTGCCATCCGGCCAACTCCTTGGCTACCTCGTCTCTCAGCGAGGGATCGAAGCCAACCCGGAGAAGATCAGTGCCCTAGAGAAGATGGAACTGCCGCAGTGCCTCAAGGACGTCCAGAAGTTTACTGGTTGCCTGGCCTCCTTGAGCCGCTTCGTCAGCCGGCTGGGGGAGAAGGCACTGCCCCTGTACCAGTTGATGAAGAAATCGAACAAGTTCGTCTGGTCACCGCAGGCGGATGAAGCCTTCCGTGACTTGAAGCGCGTGCTCTCAACCACACCCATCCTCGCATCGCCGGCTTCGATGGAGCTGATGCTGTTATACATTGCTGCCACCAACCGAGTGGTTAGCGTCGTCCTAGTGGTGGAGCGCAAAGAACCCGGCAAGGAGCAGCCGGTTCAGCGCCCAGTCTACTACCTTAGCGAGGTGCTTTCCCAGTCAAAGCAGAACTACCCCCACTACCAGAAGGTCACCTACGGCGTGTACATGGCGGCCAAGAAGCTCAAGCACTACTTCCAGGAGCATCCCATCAAGGTGGTTGCCACAGCAACCTTGGCGGAAATCATTGGCAGCAAGGACGCCAACGGCCTGGTTGCCAAGTGGGCTCTGGAGCTAGCCGCCCACACCATCCTCTACGAGCCACGCACGGCCATCAAGTCGCAAATCCTAGCGGACTTCTTCGTCGACTGGGCCGAGATGCAATACCTGCCGACTGTGCCTGATTCCACACATTGGAAGCTGCACTTCGACGGCTCGAAGATGCGCAACGGCTTAGGAGCCGGCATCGTCATCACCTCTCCTAAGGGAGACCGGCTGGACTACGTCCTGCAGATCCACTTCGCCGCATCCAATAATGTGGCGGAGTATGAAGCGCTCATCCATGGGCTAAAGCTGGCCAAGGAGATAGGCGTGCGTCGCATACTCTGCTTCGGCGACTCCGACTTGGTTATACAGCAAGCATCTGGCGACTGGGACGCGAAGGACGCCAACATGGCCTCGTACCGCTTCCACGTCCAGCAGCTATCCGGCTTCTTCGACGGCTGCGAATTCCACCATGTGCCACGAGCAAACAACGAGGCGGCTGACGCCCTATCCAAGATTGGCTCAACCCGGCAAGCTATTCCGCCGGGCGTTGCCCTGGCTGTTCTCAAGAAGCCGTCCATCGCACCGTCACCGGACTCGGATTCAATATTCGTGCCGGCTGACCCGGGGGCTGCTCAGCCGAACCCGGGGGCTTCATCGCCCAAGTCGGGGGCTTGAAAGCCAAACCCGCCGGCTTCCATGCCGAACCCGGGGACTTCTCAGTCCAACCCGGGGGCTTCATCGCCAAACTCGGGGGCTAGCAAGCCGAACCCGCCGGCTTCCAAGCCGAACCCGGTGACCATGCAGTCGAATCCGGAAGCTCCCACGCAGGAGGCCTTGTTGGTTAGCGTATTCGATATAAGATGCGTACCTTCATGGGCACAAGATTTCCTCTCCTACCTCACCGACGGTGTGCTGCCTGATGACAGAGTCCAGGCCAGGCAGATTGAGAGAAGGGCCAAGGCCTATACCATCATCAACCACCAGCTGTACAAACGCAGCGTAAGTGGGGTGTTCCAGCGGTGCGTCGAGCCGGCTGAAGGGATTGAACTCCAACGGGAAATCCATCAAGGAGAGTGCGGCCATCACGCCTCCTCCAGAGCCATAGTGGCCAAAGCTTTCCGGCACGGTTTTTACTGGCCGACTGCGCTCAAGGACGCAGAAGAATTGGTGAAGAAGTGCAACGGCTGCCAGCGTTTCGCAAAGAAGAGGCACTCGCCGGCTTCCGCCTTGAAGACCATCCCCATCACGTGGCCATTTGCCGTATGGGGCTTGGATATGGTGGGCTCGTTCAGAACAGCGCGAGGCGGCATGACGCACCTCTTGGTGATGATTGACAAATTCACCAAGTGGATTGAAGCCAAGCCAATCAAGAAGCTGGACGGCTCCACAGCCGTCACATTCCTCAAGGAAATCATCGTGAGATACGGCTACCCCCACAGCATCATCACCGACAACGGCAGCAACTTCTCCCAAGGCATCTTCTCTCGCTATTGCGAGGAAATACGGATCCGGATGGACCTAGCCTTTGTGGCGCATCCGGAGTCTAACAGACAAGTGGAGAAGGCCAACGGCTTGATCCTAGCCGGCATCCGGCCCCGGCTGGTGGAGCCGCTCGAGCGAGCAGCCGGCTGCTGGATTGAAGAGCTGCCCAATGTACTATGGAGCCTGCGCACAACGCCAAACCGCTCAGTTGGCTACACACCATTTTTCCTCGTATACGGGGCCGAAGCCGTCCTGCCGACTGATATCGAGCACGACGCGCCAAGGATCAAGCTCTACACAGAAGCTGAAGCTAAAGAAGCTTGCGAAGATGGAGTCGACCTGGTCGAAAGAGGCCCGACTGCTGGCCGCGTCCAGATCCACCATTTACCAGCAAAGCCTCCGACGCTATCACAGCCGGAAGGTCCAGCCCTTAACATTCCAAGAAGGAGACCTAGTGCTCCGGCTGATCCAACGGACAACCGGACAACATAAACTGTCATCCCCATGGGAGGGTCCCTTCATCGTGAGCAAGGCAGTAGGCAATGATTCCTACTATCTCATAGATGCCCAAGAGGCTAGAAAGAACAAGCCGGACAAGGTTGACGAGGAGACTAAACGTCCCTGGAAGGTCAACTTGCCCCGCCCATTTTACACTTGAGAGCAGGAATGTATGTATCCCTTGTACTCCTTTTGTATGCTATGAAAACACAAGCGCCAAGAGCGCCGTTTCCGACAAGTTTTTCGCGTACTCTACTTTGTTTTGCCGATTGGCTAACACCCTCTCACGCGGCCGGCTAAGTAACGTGATCCGGTTTCCGACAGCCGGCTTCCGATCCAGCTACAGACCGCAACCCGGCTGTCCGGCTGGCAGGAGTAAGGCCTAGGGAGCCGGCACGCGAAAGACGGTTAAGGGAAAGTGTGAAAGCGAATCGACTTGCAACCTTTCATAAAAGTGCCGGATTGCCGAACTCGGCTCGTTCGACTGAAATACTATCGGCCTCACCCAGCGGCCCGCTCTTGATCCGGCGACGGATCGCAAGTCGGACGTACGATCGGCAAGAGCAAAGCCAAAGAGTGGGGCGGATGGGAAAAAGCGAACAAGTCGGAAGAAAGCAAGATGGCACACAAATGATTAACAAACACATTAAAGTGTGACATAATAAAAGGATAATAATATTCATACATATGCACCCGGCATTCCGGGGATTTAACGAATTTTTTTGCAAAAGCAACGCCTAAGACAGGTCTACATCTAAGGACCGGCTGGATCAGGACCAGCCGGGGGAGCATCAGCAGAGTCGGCTATCGGGTCGTCCTCAGGAACGTCCTCCGCCTCCTCGTCTTCTGTCTCCTAGCCCTCGTCCTCCAGCGGCGGGTTCGGATCCTTGACGAAGATGCCCTTGTCGACGAAGTCGGCAATGGCGCAGGCTCGGGCAAGCCGGGCAGTTTTGGTCTCGGCTGGGAGCGCGTCTTCCACGCCGGCCCGCCGGCACTCAAGTTGCTCAAGGTCGACCTCGCTGTACCAAGAGAGCACGAAGGACAACGCCATATCGACTCCAGCGCGCGCGGCGGACTCCTTCCAGTCGAGGAAGCGGTCAGGCGCCTTCTCCAGCCAGGAGATGAGGTTGGAGAGATGTGGTGACCCGGCATACCACTGCATGGTGTAGTATGCAAGTCTGATATAACACCAATGAAACACAGTTCCACTAGTATTATATCGCTCAGAGTGGTACAACAGAAACATATGCGGGTCCAAGGTATGTCTATAGAATTACAACATTGACTCTGTTACATAAGATCATCACAGCCTCCTACTTTACAATGAGGTAAATCTGCAAATAAACTCCAGAAGAACGACTCGTAGTCTAATCCTATCACGAACTCTATTTGTAGAGTATTTGACTAGCTACAGAGGCTATGAATAGATTCTAGCTAAGTAGGAGCTAGGTTTAGGAAGCTAGTTCCCTTCTATGGCTAAACTAGGTTTTCTCCTTGATGTATGTGGTATCTGACTCCTCTGACAGGGTCTTGTATCTTGAAGTAGTTGTTGACTCCTCGGCCTTCGAGTTGCACTGTAGATACTTCTTGATGCCTCCATATCTAAGCAGGGGATTTAAGAGTGGGATGAGTACGAGCGTACTCAACAAGTTCATTATAGGAAAGAGGTGTTTAATGCACTAGCTACGGCATTAGACCAGAAAGTCTAATACCAATGCAAGTTTTAATAACCATTTCTTCAAAAGGTTGCTTTTATTCAGAAGAACTATGTCCGTCAGCCTTCACCGGTTTACTAGAACTTCATGGAGCTCCTTTCCGGCCGCGTTCGCAGTCCCATATCCCGGAACAGGGAGTGACAGGTCACGGTTCTTTACACTCTGCAGAGGTGTGTTGCTTTACCCATAAGAGATCTTAACCTTGGTGCCAACCGGGCGCGCAACCCATCCACACTTCCTATGGTGTGAGGCCCGGTATAAGGTCTAGCCAATCATGTTCCTCCGCTACCTCGAACACCCACCCTTTGTTGCATACTCCGACCCTGGGTCCACGCCGGCCCCATTATTCCCATAGATTTCAGGGTGGACTCCGACCACGACGTCAATGCAGGGCTCTACCATACATTCCTACGCCGGCAGATGCAACCCATCATAGACCTCATTACCGTTGGGACTTCTACGGGTTCCCACCCCTGCATCAAGTCTCGCAAGATCATGAGCACCCGGTAATGAGCATCCGTTGATGAACGAGAGGTGGAAACACTTTTGACTATTCCGTCCCACTCCGGATCTTATAGTTAACACGGAGATTACGACACAAGAATCACTGGCGACATTTGTTGTTTAATCCTAGATGGATATAAACCCTTGCAATGGAACCTCCACCATATCAACACAATCCATGGTTCCATTGCCAACCACATAGTCATATTCATAGTTATGAAAATAGTGGTTTTGCTTTTTATGCAATAGTGATAACCATAGTATTTTGCAAGTAATTTGATAGAAATACTCAAATGACATGAGCAAGTGATGAACTTGCCTTTCTTTACTGCAAGATTATGCAGTCAAGGTCTTCGATACGCAATAACTCCAAATTCTGAAATAACATCATCGTCCGGTAAGGACGATGTTTAAAAGATTGGCAAGGATGCAATAATGCATAAGAATGAGATGCAATCGCTCTAAGCGTGACCTAACCCCGATGATTTAGGATCAGTGAGTTGTAATGATTGGTTTAGGGTGTGTTGCACTTTTAGAGTGATTCACATATAAGGTTCTTATTCAGGTGTGATTACTTGGTATTATAAACAGGTAGATAATAAGGCATAATAATCAATTGAGCACACAAAGAATGATAATTGGCATAATGTTAACAAGTAAAGAACAGTGGTCAGTTTTAGTACTATATGGCATGGTTAATGATTGATTATCATATACTTTAAAAGAATAACTTTTGAAGAACATGTACTTTGATAAAGAACAAGTATGATAATTAGGTTGGTGGGTTCTATGGTTAACTATGGTTCCAATTGGTTCTGGAGTAGATATTAGATGGATCCAAACAAGGTTGGGATTCGTCAATACCAGGTGGAGTTATGCCTAGGCATCCTAAGTAATTAATTACACATTGGTGCTATCAAGATTGGTTTATCTTGCTAGTGATAGCTGGCTAGGGTTTATAGGTCCTTATAAGCAGGGTTGATGATGATTCCTTATTTTCTTCAAAAGAATAACTTTTGAAGAACATACTTCTTAGGTAATAAGAAGTATATCAATTTGGGTTGAGGTTGTCTAGGGTTTGCTTATTGGATTCACTAAGTAAGGAATAATTGGTTCCTAAGTAAGATGGTTCATAATTATGAACTACTTGTAGGGTTCAGTGGACTATGGCTATTTAATGGTAGGCATTGGTATAGTTACTATTGGAGTTCATCACAATGGTGTGATGCTAAGCATGGAGGAATAAGGATGATGGTCTTGACAGTGGAAGCTAGGGTTTAAACTTGGTTGACCCTACTTGATCAACTAGGTTTAGTGATATGCATCCAGGGAATACTAAATTGCTAGTGATAGGGTTCTACATTTTATGTGGACATAGGTATGTCTTTTAGTTGCTAATGATGGCTCGATGCTTTGAAATAAAGTACCATGATCACATGTTCTAACCTAGGGTTTAGATTAGAAGCAATTTAGGTTTCCTATTGATTATTGGAACTAGGGTTTGGTGCATAGTTGAATTAGGGTTTTAGGGTTCCACATGAAATGATAAGGTTGTAACATCATTTCATAATGAATTAGGGTTTGCTATTTACCCTATGGTTCAATGATTAATAACTTCATGGTAAAGTTGAAGTTATTAGTAACTTGGAAATAAAAATAATATTGAAATTGGCATTTTATTCTTTTTAAACAATTAATAATTAGGTAATTATTAATTAGGGTTTAAATCTCTCTAATAAAGATTTAACAAATAATAAATAAAGAAAATTAGATTTCATGTTTTTCTTTATTTATTTATTGGTTTTTATTTAATTTGGATAGTTTTCCTAATTTCTGAATTTTAATTGTATTAAGAATTAATGGAAAATGCTTAATCAACACGTATTAAATAATTGAATTTTTATTAAAAATAAAAATTTCATATTATATTTTTATTGGATAGATTTTTCTTTTAGAAGAATTTTGATATTTCATTTGTATTTTTCTGAGTTATTATGAATTTTATATGAATTTGTAAAGCTGCAGTAATTATTGAATTGGAATTTAAACAGGAAAATATTAACTACACCCGAACTAGTTTACACCCAGTGGCTGACTGGTGGGCCTAGGCCACGTCAGCTGCCACTGTGTCTTTGACTGTGGTCAAAATTGACGAGGTGGCGTTACTGTGGCCGGCCGGCGGTCAGACGGCGATGATCGCCGGTGATTTGGCGCTCGCGCGGACGGAACACGCACACCACTTGATTCAGCGTGCCACAACGAAGATAATGGTACCCGCACCGCTCCTAAATGGTCGCCGGAGCTCGCTCGCCGGCGAGGCCGAACGGCGGCGGACACGGCACACGCGGCTAGGAGTCTACGGACGACGATTCGATGCGATTGGAAGCTCATAAGATGCGCGGGCTCACAGTGAGCACGACGGGCATGTCAGTGGGGTCGATGGAGGCTTGCTTCGCCGGATTTGGGGTCGCCGGCCATCGGAGGGATGAGCTCGTCGGAGACGCTCCGGGGCCTCCCAGCTCGATTCCTCCCGTATGCTGGGCATGTCGAGGATGCTGAAGCCGATGGTGGTCACGGCGGTGGTCGGGGAGGCTCCAGTCATCGGCGATAGGTGGTGACCGTGCGAGCTAGGGTTTCCTACTGGGACGAAATTGAGCAGAGGAAGAAAAATTGGAGGCTAGGGTTCGTCTAGGGGTTTTATACCACGCGGGAGCACGCCTCGTCACGCCGTCGGTCGAGGAGGAGCCGCCAGCGAGAGAGGAAGCAGAGCACGCCGTCGTGCTGGCGCTCATGCGAAGGAAGGGGATGAGGACGAGCTCGTCCTCGAGATTTTTTTACCGAAGAGGTATTGGGCTGGCCTTGGGCCGTGGTGTTGGGCTGTGATGGGCTAGCGTGGGTGGGCTGCTCAGCGGGCTGTACGGCCAGGTAAGGTCCTGGTGAGGTTTTTCTTCTTCTTCTCTTTTTCTTTTATCTGTTTTCTTTTTCTGTTTTATAATTCTGTTTTGAATTCAAATTTGAATTCATTTATATTTTGCAGGTGTTTACCAATTGGTCTTTTATGAAGACTAATAAAAGTATTATGGTAATACTCAATTGTTTTGATTAAACATTTCACATATGTGAGCTTTATTACAAATTGTAATTAATCATGATTTTATGCCCTCATTTTAATTTCCATTTTCTTGTGTAATTAAATCTATTTTGAATTATCAGGGTTGATAATTTCTATTCTAAGTGTTTTAGAATTTATCATTAGGGTTTGAGCTCTTGGTTGAGAATTTAGTTCCCTGCATATGATTTTATGTGATCCTCTATTTATTAAGATCTTGTAATTTTGATTATCACTCTATGTCAAGGTTAGCACTATTATTATATTTTAATAACACTTTGATTTACCTAGAGTAGACATCACTCTCCTCATGGTTGGACTTTGGTTATAAAGATAGGTGGTTGTTAATCACATTTATGGTTCTAATTATAAGATGTATCACAAGAGTTTTCCCAGGTTTAATAATTATAGCTTAAGACTTTATTAATGTGCCATACTAGGTTTCTAATGATATTTACCTAATGGCAATTGGTTTGAATCATAGTCATGGCCTAGGTTTATATTATGATCACCATAGTCATACATAACTAGGGTTGAGGTTTAATTCTAGGTTGTGAGATGAGATGACACCATATTGCATGTGCTAGGGTTAATCTCCCCTAACCATTATAAGGTGGTTGTTTATTTAACATTTTATGTTCTCCTCTAGTTACTATGATATTGAGAATTGGTTTTATCTTCTACCAATTGGCTTCTATTATTAACCTCAATTTATCATTTAAGTAACTACATTGGTTATAGTTCTTTTTATAGTTAGCTTTGGTCATATGGATATATGGTTTCTCACCATATGAAGTATAGTGTTTAATTCTAAGGTTTTTCTTAGGTTCATTAATTGATGAATGAATGAAAAATAGATGTGGTAAGATTCTACTTATTATCACCAAATGGTTCATAAGTAAAGGTTGGGATGTAAGCCTAGATTTGATTACTAGTGATCTCCCTATAATTTCATGTGGAAATGGGATCTACTTATCCTAGTAGGGTTTAATTAATCCTCACATACCTCAAGAGCATAATCATGGATTAGGCATGATCAACTTGTTCTTAATATCTCTACCTCAAGTTCTTAGGGTTTATGATCATCACTCAATTTATAATGATCAAGGTTTGGCTTTCTAAGGTACCTCTCATTTAATAGATTTCTCACTTCAATGATCAAGCATTGTCTTGATCAATTAATGTCTAGCACTTCTATTTTACTTTCTAGGATGGAACTTCTATGGTTGCCTCATTAGTTTATATCCCAGGAGAATGCCTGGGATATACTGCTAGGGTTTTACTCAAGGAATGATGGTTTAACCATTTGGATATTTGAATAAATCTCTCCCTTGAATCCAAGTGTTTTCTCAACTAACTTGAGTGTAACACCAGATCTTGAGCTCTCTTATATAGGAGTGGATTATTCTAGAGTTTATGGTATGTTCACAAGATCTCATTAGATAATAAAGGGTTAAGTCTCCACCTAGATGCTTAGTTGGATTAGTTGCTACTTTACTTCATCATTTCATAGATATGATCTTACTCCATTTGGCATTGGCTATCTCACCACTCCCAAAAGATATGGTTTAACTCCTAATGCTTTAGTTCAATGGTTGTCACTTATTCTTAAATAGGTAAAGCTATGATTTGCATGATTGGTCTCTCTCATTTGGAAAGGTCTTTAATACTAACCTATGGTTAGGCTCCATAGAGAATGATGTGGTCACCACTATCTATGGTTAATCATAGGTGGATCCTCTCTCTAGGAAATATCTTGAATAATATCCTAGGGTTACTCTTAAAGATGATGATTTGAATACTTGGATGTATATCCAAGATTTAATTCAAGGTTTGTTAATGCTTCTCTAATTATAATAGAACTCTCACCCCTCTAGGTTTGATACTTAATTATTTGGAATAGAGAAGAATGTATATTTCTAGAGTTGATCTCCTTGTCATGTTTCCAAGAATGAAATAATATGAATACCATGAGGTTCATGGTAGGATCATGGATTTGTTTAAGACATGGAAAAGATAAGTGAAGAATAGTTTCTCCAATTATTGTTACTTGATTTCCAATTAAATGGATGTTCATAAGTTATGTCAAGGAATATCATGTTGTGATCTTCAATAAGATCAAGTAGTTGATTTTATGAGTAAAGTGTTGTTGTGTTGATTATTAGTTCCATTTGATCTAACCCCTTAGATCTAATCATCTTTACCAAAACAAGGTTTTAACAAAGTCACATTGAGGTTTATAGCGCTTGACTTGATGAGCTACTTCAATTCCACCAAGGTCAAGTGAAACTTCAGTTGCTGTGACTGTTTTACTTTAAAGCGCGAAAATTCCCAAGATTTTCTATGCATGAATGCAATGCACACATCTGTTTCCTCTATTTTTGTAACCCCAATACCTGGGATATTACAGTCTCTACCCCTTAAACTAAACTTCGTCCTCGAAGTTTGATCTCTCTCACGTTTCGGAGTGTGGATCTGACTTGTATAGACTAAAACTTTTCTCGAACTCCATGGTGATCTTTCTGGATATAATTGAATATATCCCTTGTCCAGATTCTTCCTGGAATCCATTAGGGTTTGTCTCTGAACCATGGTTCTTACTTTGATTCATTGATTTCTTCCAATTCTATAAGCTTGTTTCCTTTCTCATTGAAGAATCAATGATGGGACTTTTTCTGGTGCTGCTAGTCTTAACTGAGGACTAATTTAATAATAAACTCCTAATTGATAAATAGGTCTTTGTTTTCCCTTACTACCAAAACTGCAATAATGGTACTAAGTAAGGTACTTACCGTGGAAATGTTCGTGATGGTTTATTTCCCTAAGAATGTATTAGACTCATTTAGTCCATCCAATCATGGCTTATTATTGATACCTATATCTATTTTGGTTTCTTTAGGTTCCATGAAAGGAATCATTCTATTAGTCTGTGGTTCTGGTATGGTCAATTTCCTTCGGTCTTTGGCTTTCTTGAGCTGTATTTGGTCTATGGTATTTTCTTCGTCTAACTTCTTTATGCTTAACTTACTTGTGCTTTCGTACTTCTGAGTAAATACTACCCACTTTCTCAAGTTATAATCCACTTCTTACTTCCTCGAGGTATAAACCTCGGCTTCTGGTCTGACATCCTTCTGAAAGTAGTGTTCAACAATCTTATGAAAATAAGATTGAACTTCCTTTCAGTTCAGACCTTCATCATCTATCTTGCTCAAAATATTGAGTTTTTGTACTTCCAACTCAATCTTTACTCTACCCCTTAGAGTTTTCTTATGGTCTTCAGCTCCATTTCTTCCAACCCTTGGATTGATGGTTAGAATATTGGTCTAGGTGTAACTTATGGTTTATATTCTTCTAAGGTCTTGTGAAGAATGTTTGTGGTATATCCACTCAGTTGTGGACATCCAATGTGAATCCCTCGACTAAATGATTATAGGTCATGGTTATTTGGTTAACAAAATTTTATTTGTTCACAACTTCTTGGTACAATTAATCCAATGATGGACTACTTGATACCAATTGTAGCTATTTGTTATCTAAAAATGGATTCTATTATAGGTTCTGATCAACTGGACGAGACATCTTCTAATTTATCTCACAGTATTGATCTTATATTAACTGTGGTCTTCTGATATCAACTATGATCTTTTTATATCTGCTATGGTTTGATAGGTTATCTTCCTTCTTTCGGGGTTTATTTTGCAAGAAAACCACTAATTGACACTATGAATATAGTATCCTAAGTGATTTCCGATGCATTCCCTCTTCCATGATGACTAGAGATCTGCTTGAGCTTCACCATAATCATCATATTTCTCACTTTCATGCTTCTTCTGTACTAAATTACTCCTTTGTTGAGGTATGCATGAGTTTCTGATTGTACTTCTTTCAGAGTATTGTGGTTACTTCCCACAACTTTACTTCATTTCTCCGATGAACCTTCATCTTGTCTCCGGAATCTTCCAGAGTTCGTTACTTCCTCACACGGATACCATTACCCTCTAGATCTATAGCATCAAGTAAGGACTTGATATTGCAACATGCATTTGCATACCAAAGTCAAACTTCATGTATGGATCTAGTCAAACAATGAAAATCCAATAAAATCCAAGAAGATTCAGCTTTGTGCATATAATAGACACCATCATAAGCCTGAATATAATAGTTGAGTAAGACATCTCTAAACATCAGGCTCTGATGTGTAGTATATAACCCCACATAATATAGGTTTATATTGTGATACTTAGCACGAATATATGGGATTCTACTATTTGTCTCAACTTTTACCTTAATTGCACATTTGCAATGAGATAAACTTGATACAAAGTGGTTTGGGATGGTTAAGGTTGACCTAATTTTGTTTGGAAATACTAACAAAGTATTATATCATATATAAGTGCTGTTGAGGACTATTTTGTATGATACCACTAGTTCTAGTATGGTTACTCTAAACACATAACTTCCATGTGTTATTACCATGTAACTAGGGTTCTGATGTACTTGACACAGTTCCCATGGTTTTGGAACACAAATCTTGTTTTTTTTTTGTTGAAGACCTGACTTCTTATTGTTCTCCTCCTAAATGTTTATGCTGTTCTATTCCATCACATAATGATTCCCAGGTGAATCATATATGATTAGCAACTCTAACTTGTAGTAGACATATATTTTTCCTATCACTCTTCCTTATTTCCCATGATTGACTCATCATGGTCTTTTCTACCTCATATGACTCATAGTTATCACTTATTATCAATTGTTTCACAAGTTTAGATAAATTTTACTTACCCTATTACTTGTCTGGGTCTACATCTTCTATTAGGATATCTTTAATTATCTTCATCACTTGATATTACTTCTATTACAGGTCTGAGTAATTCTTATTTATTCATAACATATGTTGGTACACATCTTCCAATAGGATAGCTTCCTTATGGTTGTATCCTCTCTTTGGACTACCATGTATTGTGTACCAACTGTGATCAACTCATCTATTGTTTTAAGGACTTATTGATGTGCTACATGTCTGGGATTAGCTAACTTTACTTAGGAAAGATAGGTAGGAAATGTTGACTCAAGTGTGTCAGGATTATTCTCAAGTGAATATCCATTTCAAGTCATAAGAATATTTAGTTTAACTAAGACAACTTCCTATAGACACTATGATACGTCCAATTTGCATCACTATTTTGTATCATAATTTGCTGTTATTCATTGATATATTTCATATTTGGATACAATACTTATGTTATTTCATCTATTTTGCATGTTTCATCATTATTGGAGGATCAAGCACCGGAGCCAGGATTCTGCTGGAAAAAGCACCGTCAGAACGCAATATTTCGGAAGATCAACTGTGGAAGGAAATTATACCAAAAATCCTATTTTTCCAGATGACGAAGGAAGCCAGAAGGGGGAGCTGAGAAGGCCCAAGGTGGGGCCAGACCACAGGCCGGCGCGGCCCATGGCCTGGCCGCGCCACCTTGTGGTGTGGGGGCCCCACAGCCCCTTTCGCCTCCTTTTCTTCGCGAAACCCTTCGTCCCGAAGACCTAAGCCACAGAGGGTACCTCGCGAAGAGTTACAGCCGCCTCTGCGGGACGGAGAACACCAGAGAGAAAAGAGCTCTCCGGCGGGCAGGAATCCGCCGGGGAAATTCCCTCCCGGAGGGGGAAATCGACGCCATCGTCACCGTCATCGAGCTGGACATCATCTCCATCACCATCATCATCATCTCCACCATCATCACCGCCGTCTCCACCGCTGGACATCGTCACCGCCGTTGCAATTTGGGTTTGATCTTGATTGTTTGATAGGGGAAACTCTCCCGGTATCGATTTCTACTTGTTGTTGATGCTATTGAGTGAAACCATTGAACCAAGTTTATGTTCAGATTGTTATTCATCATCATATCACCTCTGATCATGTTCCATATGATGTCTCGTGAGTAGTTCGTTTAGTTCTTGAGGACATGGGTGAAGTCTAACTGTTAGTAGTGAACTATGGTTGAGTAATATTCAATGGTATGATATTTAAGTTGTGGTGTTATTCTTCTAGTGGTGTCATGTGAACGTCGACTACATGACACTTCACCTTTATGGGCCTAGGGGAATGCATCTTGTACTCGTTTGCCAATTGCGGGGTTGCCGGAGCGACAGAAACCTAAACCCCCGTTGGTATATCGATGCAGGAGGGATAGCAGGATCTCAGAGTTTAAGGCTGTGGTTAGATTTATTCTTAATTACTTTCTTGTAGTTGCGGATGCTTGCAAGGGGTATAATCACAAGTATGTATTAGTCCTAGAAAGGGCGGTACATTAGCATAGGTTCACCCACACAACACTTATCATAACAATGAAGATTATTTAGCCGTATGTAGCGAAAGCACTAGACTAAAATCCCGTGTGTCCTCGAGAACGTTTGGTCATTATAAGTAAACAACCCGGCTTGTCCTTTGTGCTAAAAAGGATTGGGCCACTCGCTGCAATTGTTACTCTCGCACTTTACTTACTCGTACTTTATTCAACTGTTACATCAAAACCCCCTGAATACTTGTCTGTGAGCATTTACAGTGAATCCTTCATGAAAACTGCTTGTCAACACCTTCTGCTCCTCGTTGGGATCGACATTCTTACTTATCGAAAATACTACGATACACCCCCTATACTTGTGGGTCATCAAGACTATTTTCTGGCGCCGTTGCCGGGGAGTGAAGCGCTATTGGTAAGTGGAATTGGTAAGGAAAACCTTTACTGTTTGTGCTGATTTTATTTCTGCCTGCTGCTATAAGTCATTATGGAGAGATCTTCTCTTCAATTTCTATTTGGGAAATCTACTACTACTGCAACGGTAGTGGATGAGGCGCCAGGTGAGGAAGTGATACCATATAAAATACCTATGAAAATTATTGAACGTGTTATGGATAACCGCTATGAAGGGGATGGAACTGTCCATCCCGGTGATCATTTACTGTTTTTGCATGAATTATGCGGGTTATTCAAATGTGCAGGTATTGCCATGGATGAAGTTAGAAAGAAACTATTCTCTATATCGCTGTCTGGTAAAGCGGCGCATTGGTATAAATTGCTGAAGAATGGTGATTCTCTTGATTGGGAGGACATTGTGCCTTTATTTTATTCTAAATTCTATCCTCCAAGTGAAATTCACAAAGATCGTAACCGCATATATAATTTCTGGCCTCATGATGGAGAAAGTATTGCCCAAGCTTGGGGGAGATTGAAGTCTTTAATGCTCAAATGCCCCATTCATGAGCTTCCTGGTAATGTTATTATTGATAATTTATATGCAAGACTTTCTTTTCAAGACAAGACCTTGCTGGATACTTCTTGTTCTGGATCATTTACACGCAACAAAGAAGAGTTTAAAAGGGACCTTCTTGATCGGATCCAAGAAAATACTGAAGGTTGGGAGAACGACAAGGATAGAGAATCAGGTATAATTTATGATTATAAATGCATTGAAGCTTTTATGGATACTGATAAATTTCGTAATATGAGTGCTACATATGGTCTTGATTCTCAAGTTGTTGCAAATCTTTATAAAGCTTTTGCCTCTCACTATGAATTGCCTAAGAAGAATTTTGATAAGTATCATGAACCGTATAAAGATAAAATTGATTCATCTATTAATAAATGCGTTGTAGTTGAAACTGCTGATCATGTTATTCCTGAAGCTTATATTGAAAAAACTCCTTTCCCTGCTAAAATGAAGGAGTACTCTGTTATAAAAAGTGCGGTTCATAAAAGTGAAAAGAAACCTGTAGAACACGAAGAACAAATAAAAGTTGAACCTGTTGTTGCAATAGTTAAAGATCTTGTGACTGAAAATGTGGAGGATGGTCATATTATTTTCTGTGAAGATGCTTCTAATATTGTTTCACATCCTAATAAACCCAAACAAGTTAGTGTTCCTATGCTATCTGTTAGAATTGGTGATCATTGCTATTATGGTTTATGTGATATTGGTGCAAGTGTTAGTGCTATTCCTTATGAGCTTTATACGGAGATTATGCACGAAATTGGTTCTTGTGAACTTGAAGATATTGATGTGGTTATTCAGCTGGCTAATAGAGAAACTATTTCTCCAATTGGTATTGTTCGAGATATGGAAGTTCTATGTGGTAAGATTAAATATCCTGCTGACTTTTTGGTACTTGGTTACTGTTGCTAGTGATTATTGTCCTATTATTTTTGGTAGACCTTTTCTAAATACTTGTGGAGCTATTATAGATTGCAAGAAAGAGAAAATTTTGACTAAATTTGCTGGTGAATCATATGAGTTTAACTTCTCTAAATTTACCAAAGCTCCTTATAAAGCTGATTTGCCTAATAATGATTTTAAAATGGAACAGTGTGCATCTATTGTTCTTGTTCCTAATAATCCTTTGCAGCAATATTTGGAGGATAGCGAGAGTGAAGTTTTTAGGAAAGAAAGAGATGAGCTTGAGGAAATTTTTCTTCGCCAACCTATTCTTAAGCATGATTTACCGGTGGAAGATCTGGGTACAACACCGCCACCAAAGGAAGATCCTGTCTTTGATTTAAAACCATTGCCTGATAATCTTAAATATGCTCATATTGATGATAAGAAAATATATCCTGTTATTATTAGTTCTAAGCTTACAGAGTTTGAAGAAGAAAGGCTATTGGAAATATTGAAGAAACACCGAGGCGCTATTGGCTACACTCTTGATGATTTGAAGGGGATTTCTCCTTCTATTTGCCAACATGCTATTAATATGGAAGATGATGCAAAGCCTGTTGTTGAACATCAGCGTCGTCTAATTCCGAAGATGAAGGAGGTGGTAAGGAATGAGGTATTAAAACTTCTTGAAGCTGGTATTATATATCCTATTGCTGATAGTAGATGGGTTAGTCCTGTGCATTGCGTTCCCAAGAAAGGAGGAATGACTGTTGTGCCTAATGATAATGATGAGCTCATCCCTCAAAGAGTAGTTGTAGGGTATAGAATGTGCATTGATTTTCGAAAAGTTAATAAAGTTACTAAGAAAGATCATTACCCTTTACCATTTATTGATCAAATGCTAGAAAGATTGTCTAAAAATACTCATTTTTGCTTTCTTGATGGTTATTACGGGTTTTCACAAATTCTTGTTAAAACTAAAGATCAAGAGAAAACCACTTTTACTTGTCCCTATGGAACTTATGCTTATAGGCGTATGCCTTTTGGTTTATGTAATGCTCCTGCTACTTTTCAAAGATGCATGTCTGCTATTTTTCATGGCTTTTGCGGGAGTATTGTGGAAGTATTCATGGATGATTTTTCCGTCTGTGGGAATTCTTGTGATAGTTGCTTGCGAAACCTTGATAAAGTTTTGCAGAGATGTGAAGAAACTAACCTTGTTCTTAATTGGGAGAAATGCCACTTTATGGTTAATGAAGGAATTGTATTGGGACATAAAATTTCTGAGAAAGGTATTGAAGTTGATAGAGCTAAAGTTGAAGCAATTGAGAAGATGCCCTATCCGAGGGATGTTAAAGGTATTCGTAGTGTTCTTGGTCATGCTGGGTTTTATAGGAGATTTATTAAAGATTTCTCCAAGATTTCAAAGCCTCTTACTAATCTTCTTCAAAAAGACGTACCTTTTGTTTTTGATGATGATTGTAAGGAAGCTTTTGAAACTCTAAAGAAAGCCTTAACAACTGCTCCTGTAGTTGAACCTCCTGATTGGAACTTACCATTTGAAATTATGTGTGATGCTAGTGATTTTCTTTTGTAGGCGCTGTTCTTGGACAGCGGGTAAATAAAAAACTGAATGTTATTCATTATGCTAGTAAAACTCTTGATGCTGCTCAAAGAAATTATGCTACAACTGAAAAAGAATTATTAGCTGTAGTCTTTGCTTGTGATAAATTTAGATCTTATATTGTTGATTCAAAAGTTACGATTCATACTGATCATGCTGCAATTAGATACCTTATGACAAAGAAAGATGCTAAGCCGAGGCTTATTAGATGGGTACTTCTTTTGCAAGAATTTGATTTACATATTGTAGATAGGAAAGGTGCTGATAATCCTGTCGCTGATAATTTGTCTAGATTGGAAAATATTGCTTATGATCCTGTTCCTATTAATGATAGTTTTCCAAATGAACAATTGGCTGTAATAAAGGTGAGCTCGCGAGACAGGTCCTTGGTATCTTGATTATGCTAACTTTATTGTTTCCAAGTACTTGCCTCCAACCTTTTCAGCTTAGCAAAGGAGGAAATTCTTTTATGACTTGAGGCATTATTTCTGGGATGACCCACACTTATATAAAGAAGGAGTGGATGGTATTATGCGAAAATGTGTTCCCGAATATGAACAACAGGAGATATTGAGTAAATGCCATGGTAGTGCTTATGGAGGACATCACGCCGGAGAAAGAACCGCGCAAAAGGTTCTACAATCAGGTTTTTATTGGCCAACTCTCTTCAAGGATGCAAGAAAGTTTATTTTATCTTGTGATGAATGCCAAAGGGTTGGTAATATCTCCAGACGTAATGAAATGCCTATGAATTATACTCTTGTTATTGAACCGTTTGATTGTTGGGGATTTGACTTCATGGGACCTTTTCCCTCTTCAGAAGGTAACACTCATATACTTGTTGCTGTTGATTATGTTACTAAATGGGTGGAAGCCATACCTACAAAAAGTGCTGATGGTGAGACCTCTTTAAGAATGCTTTTAGACATTATTTTTCCTAGATTTGGAGTGCCTAGATATATTATGACTGGTGGAGGTTCTCATTTTATTCATGGAGGTTTTAGAAAAACTATTGCTAGGTATGGTATTAATCATAGAATTGCTTCCGCTTATCATCCTCAAACTAGTGGGCAAGTAGAATTATCAAATAGAGAGATTAAATCTATCTTGCAAAAGACTGTTAATAAAACTAGAAAGAATTGGGCTAGTAAATTGAAGGATGCACTATGGGCTTATAGAACTGCTTATAAAAATCCCATGGGAATGTCACCTTATAAAATGGTTTACGGAAAAGCTTGTCATTTACCTTTAGAACTAGAGCACAAAGCTTATTGGGCTGTTAGAGAATTAAATAAAGATCCTAAACTTGCCGGTAATAAGAGGTTGTTGAAATTGAGTTCTCTAGATGAATGGAGAAGTGAAGCTTATGAAAATGCTAAACTCTTTAAAGAAAAAGTTAAAAAATGGGATGATAGAAGGATTATCAAAAGAGAATTTAATATTGGGGATAAAGTCCTATTGTATCGGTCTCGTCTCAGATTCTTTGCAGGGAAATTACTCTCGAAATGGGAAGGACCATATGTTGTCGAGGAGGTGTATCGTTCAGGAGCAATCAAAATTAGCTCTCTCCAAGGCAATGCCACGCAAGTGGTGAATGGACAAAGACTCAAGCATTATATCTCAGGTGATTCCTATAATGTTGATGTTGATATTATTCGAGTGGAAACACCGGAGGCTTTCATTAAAGGGCAAATTGACAGTCCGCCAGAACTCGACTTTGAATAGGTAACAGTACTGGTAATGAAAAGTACGCAATTTACTTTCCGAACAATATTTTTGCTGTTTTTGGAAAATATGAAAAATTACGAGATCGAAATGGAGTGGAAAAGACGCACGAGGGCGTGCCACCATAGGCCGGCGTGGCCTGGCCTGGGCCCGCGCCGCCCTGTGGTCTGGCCGCCTCGTCGCCCCTTTCCGACTCTAGTTCGATCTGGTACTTTCCTTTTGTCGTGAAATTTTTTGCTATATAATCCCCCGGACCCCTGGAGGTCCGTATATCGTTTTCTCGACGTGTTTTGTTTCGAGCTGTTTCTGCCAGGATCCGTTTTCAGTTTAGAAGCACCATGGTCTCCAAGAACAAGGGCAAGGGGCTTCCAGAGGAAGAAGTGAAGAGGGTGCCATCAAGACAAGAGCAGCAAGCCGTTGGGAGCAAGCAAATCTTGGTGGGATCTGTTGACACTCGACGTTCTTTTTCTCATAACTTGCAGGGACCTTTACCACCCGCTCTTAGCATCGACTCCTTCCCTGTGTTGGAAGAAGCTCTACGGACTACCGATGAGTTTTGTGATCAATATCGGGCTCTAAGAAGAGAAGTGGAGATACTCCAGGAGGAGAATTGCCGTCTCCGAAGAATGCTGGAATACCACTCGATTCACATCACAAGGTCATCATCGCCAACTTCAGATAACAATGAATCTCTTCGAGTCTTAGTGCAGAATTGCCAAGCTGAGAAACTGAAGCTGAAGGAGATCTGTAAGAAGCGCGGGAGGAGTTCGTCACCACCATCACCGCAAGAGTAATTCATCATCGGTATTGGCATCCCCTTGGTTTGTTCCAAGCTTGGGGGAGTGCCGCGGTATCACATCATCACTATCTTTTACTTTTTACTGTCAAGTAGTGTCATATCATGAGTAGGGAAGTTATCATATAAGATGGGTTGCAGTTTGGAAGTATCTCTCCTTTAGTTGGTTGTCTATGTATCCCTTGGTGTGAGTTATCGTTATGGAATATTAATGAGAAGTCTTATCATTTACATATTGCACATCTTATTTTAGTTTGCAATCTCTATTATATGATTTACCTTGTTGTTAGTATTGGTATCACTTTGGGAGCATTGAATAAATCTATTTGGTTTTGGCAAACTTAGCATTGGTCAATAGCAACAACACTTTGAGGTTTAAGTAGAAAAGAGAAATACATGTAGTTGTTTCATTGTCTTTCTTTCTTGTTAGCTCATAGCTTATTATTCTGAAGTTAAAATTGTTTGTGCTTACAAGGAAGATGCATGATTGTTTCTATCACATGTATATTTGTTTGTTTCCCTCAACTCTTATGCTTGCTAATTAACCTTGCTAGCCAAAAACCTGTACTGAGAGGGAATACTTCTCGTGCATCCAAACCTTAGTCCAAACCTATGTCATTTGTGTCCACCATACCTACCTACTACAAGGTATTTTCTGCCATTCCAAGTAAATACTTCGTGTGCTACCTTTAAACAATTCAAAACTTAGTATCTCTTATTTGTGTCAATGTTTTATAGCTCATGAGGAAGTATGTGGTGTTTTATCTTTCAATTTTGTTGGGCAACTTTCACCAATGGACTAGTGGCTTCATCCGCTTATCCAATAATTTTGCAAAAAGAGCTGGCATTGGGATTCCCAGTCCCAAATTAATTAAACTAAATAGACACTCCTCCATGGTATGTGATTGATGGACGGCACCCGAAGGATTCGGTTAGCCATGGCTTGTGTAAGCAAAGGTTGGGGGGAGTGTCATCATCATAATAAAACCAAAATAAAAAGGCACCCCTTCATGGTATGAGATTGTTGGCAGGCACCCGAGGATTCGGTTAGCCATGGTTTGTGAAAGAAAGGTTGGAAGGAGTGCCACACAAAATAAAAATAAAATGGGAGCCGCTCTTTGGAGGTTGTCTGGCAAGGGGGTTAGAGTACCCACTACCAGTCGTTGACAACAACAAACACCTCTCAAAATGTTACTTTTATTATCTCTATATGATTTCAAAACTGAAAAAGCTCTAGCACATGATTTAATCCCTGCTTCCCTCTACGAAGGGCCTGTCTTTTACTTTATGTTGAGTCAGTAAACCTATTTCCCTCCATCTCAAGCAAGCATTTGAGTAGTTGTGATCAAACCATTATATTGTGATTTGCTTCATCATGTCTTTTATTCTTGTTTGTTTAGTACAAGTTTTATCTGAATGAATATAACTTTGCAAGTTATCAATGATTATGAGGAGACTATTATGATTGAGTATGCAAGTTGTGCCATATAAACTTTAACATGAGAGCGCTGCTCAATAGATAAATATAACCTGTTAATTGTGCTCTGACCAAGAACGAAGTTTGCCATCACCAACTATGATTTCTTATGCACCTTTATTTGTGATTACCTTATACCGGTTTCAAGTTGAGTTATATGAGGAAGTTGTTTACTAGAATGCCTTGTGTGAATGAATATGATGCTTCTTGTCCGTATTTTATTTATCGACTCTTCGCTCCATAAACATGTGGTCCTGTTTACTGAGTTCAGATTCGCTTGGGGACAAGCGAAGTCTAAGCTTGGGGGAGTTGATACGTCCAATTTGCATCACTATTTTGTATCATAATTTGCTGTTATTCATTGATATATTTCATATTTGGATACAATACTTATGTTATTTCATCTATTTTGCATGTTTCATCATTATTGGAGGATCAAGCACCGGAGCCAGGATTCTGCTGGAAAAAGCACCGTCAGAACGCAATATTTCGAAAGATCAACTGTGGAAGGAAATTATACCAAAAATCCTAATTTTCCAGATGACGAAGGAAGCCAGAAGGGGGAGCTGAGAAGGCCCAAGGTGGGGCCAAACCACAGGCCGGCGCGGCCCATGGCCTGGCCGCGCCACCTTGTGGTGTGGGGGCCCCACAGCCCCTTTCGCCTCCTTTTCTTCGCGAAACCCTTCGTCCCGAAGACCTAACCCACAGAGGGTACCTCGCGAAGAGTTACAGCCGCCTCTGCGGGGCGGAGAACACTAGAGAGAAAAGAGCTCTCCGGCGGGCAGGAATCCGCCGGGGAAATTCCCTCCCGGAGGGGGAAATCGACGCCATCGTCACCGTCATCGAGCTGGACATCATCTCCATCACCATCATCATCATCTCCACCATCATCACCGCCGTCTCCACCGCTGGACATCGTCACCACCGTTGCAATTTGGGTTTGATCTTGATTGTTTGATAGGGGAAACTCTCCCGGTATCGATTTCTACTTGTTGTTGATGCTATTGAGTGAAACCATTGAACCAAGTTTATGTTCAGATTGTTATTCATCATCATATCACCTCTGATCATGTTCCATATGATGTCTCGTGAGTAGTTCGTTTAGTTCTTGAGGACATGGGTGAAGTCTAACTGTTAGTAGTGAACTATGGTTGAGTAATATTCAATGGTATGATATTTAAGTTGTGGTGTTATTCTTCTAGTGGTGTCATGTGAACGTCGACTACATGACACTTCACCTTTATGGGCCTAGGGGAATGCATCTTGTACTCGTTTGCCAATTGCGGGGTTGCCGGAGTGACAGAAACCTAAACCCCCGTTGGTATATCGATGCGGGGAGGGATAGCGAGGATCTCGTAGTTTAAGGCTGTGGTTAGATTTATTCTTAATTACTTTCTTGTAGTTGCGGATGCTTGCAAGGGGTATAATCACAAGTATGTATTAGTCCTAGAAAGGGCGGTACATTAGCATAGGTTCACCCACACAACACTTATCATAACAATGAAGATTATTTAGCCGTATGTAGCGAAAGCACTAGACTAAAATCCCGTGTGTCCTCGAGAACGTTTGGTCATTATAAGTAAACAACCCGGCTTGTCCTTTGTGCTAAAAAGGATTGGGCCACTCGCTGCAATTGTTACTCTCGCACTTTACTTACTCGTACTTTATTCAACTGTTACATCAAAACCCCCTGAATACTTGTCTGTGAGCATTTACAGTGAATCCTTCATCAAAACTGCTTGTCAACACCTTCTGCTCCTCGTTGGGATCGACATTCTTACTTATCGAAAATACTACGATACACCCCCTATACTTGTGGGTCATCACACTACCAATCCTATAGGTCTCCTTTAAAGGGTTTTAATCCTAGGGTCAAAGCATTTGCTCTGATACCAACTGTGGTGACCCGGCATACCACTGCATGGTGTAGTATGCAAGTCTGATATAACACCAATGAAACACAGTTCCACTAGTATTATATCGCTCAGAGTGGTACAACAGAAACATATGTGGGTCCAAGGTATGTCTATAGAATTACAACATTGACTCTGTTACATAAGATCATCACAGCCTCCTACTTTACAATGAGGTAAATCTGCAAATAAACTCCAGAAGAACGACTCGTATTCTAATCCTATCACGAACTCTATTTGTAGAGTATTTGACTAGCTACAGAGGCTATGAATAGATTCTAGCTAAGTAGGAGCTAGGTTTAGGAAGCTAGTTCCCTTCTATGGCTAAACTAGGTTTTCTCCTTGATGTATGTGGTATCTGACTTCTCTGACAGGGTCTTGTATCTTGAAGTAGTTGTTGACTCCTCGGCCTTCGAGTTGCACTGTAGATACTTCTTGATGCCTCCATATCTAAGCAGGGGATTTAAGAGTGGGATGAGTACGAGCGTACTCAACAAGTTCATTATAGGAAAGAGGTGTTTAATGCACTAGCTACGGCATTAGACCAGAAAGTCTAATACCAATGCAAGTTTTAATAACCATTTCTTCAAAAGGTTGCTTTTATTCAGAAGAACTATGTCCGTCAGCCTTCACCGGTTTACTAGAACTTCATGGAGCTCCTTTCCGGCCGCGTTCGCAGTCCCATATCCCGGAACAGGGAGTGACAGGTCACGGTTCTTTACACTCTGCAGAGGTGTGTTGCTTTACCCATAAGAGATCTTAACCTTGGTGCCAACCGGGCGCGCAACCCGTCCACACTTCCTATGGTGTGAGGCCCGGTATAAGGTCTAGCCAATCATGTTCCTCCGCTACCTCGAACACCCACCCTTTGTTGCATACTCCGACCCTGGGTCCACGCCGGCCCCATTATTCCCATAGATTTTAGGGTGGACTCCGACCACGACGTCAATGTAGGGCTCTACCATACATTCCTACGCCGGCAGATGCAACCCATCATAGACCTCATTACCGTTGGGACTTCTACGGGTTCCCACCCCTGCATCAAGTCTCGCAAGATCATGAGCACCCGGTAATGAGCATCCGTTGATGAACGAGAGGTGGAAACACTTTTGACTACTCCGTCCCACTCCGGATCTTATGGTTAACACGGAGATTACGGCACAAGAATCACTGGCGACATTTGTTGTTTAATCCTAGATGGATATAAAACCTTGCAATGGAACCTCCACCATATCAACACAATCCATGGTTCCATTGCCAACCACATAGTCATATTCATAGTTATGAAAATAGTGGTTTTGCTTTTTATGCAATAGTGATAACCATAGTATTTTGCAAGTAATTTGATAGAAATACTCAAATGACATGAGCAAGTGATGAACTTGCCTTTCTTGACTGCAAGATTATGCAGTCAAGGTCTTCGATACGCAATAACTCTAAATTCTGAAATAACATCATCGTCCGGTACGGACGATGTTTAAAAGATCGGCAAGGATGCAATAATGCATAAGAATGAGATGCAATCGCTCTAAGCGTGACCTAACCCCGATGATTTAGGATCAGTGAGTTGTAATGATTGGTTTAGGGTGTGTTGCACTTTTAGAGTGATTCACATATAAGGTTCTTATTCAGGTGTGATTACTTGGTATTATAAACAGGTAGATAATAAAGCATAATAATCAATTGAGCACACAAAGAATGATAATTGGCATAATGTTAACAAGTAAAGAACAAAGTGGTGGCTTTTAGTACTATATGGCATGGTTAATGATTGATTATCATATACTTTAAAAGAATAACTTTTGAAGAACATGTACTTTGATAAAGAATAAGTATGATAATTAGGTTGGTGGGTTCTATGGTTAACTATGGTTCCAATTGGTTCTGGAGTAGATATTAGATGGATCCAAACAAGGTTGGGATTCGTCAATACCAGGTGGAGTTATGCCTAGGCATCCTAAGCAATTAATTACACATTGGTGCTATCAAGATTGGTTTATCTTGCTAGTGATAGCTGGCTAGGGTTTATAGGTCCTTATAAGCAGGGTTGATGATGATTCCTTATTTTCTTCAAAAGAATAACTTTTGAAGAACATACTTCTTAGGTAATAAGAAGTATATCAATTTGGGTTGAGGTTGTCTAGGGTTTGCTTATTGGATTCACTAAGTAAGGAATAATTGGTTCCTAAGTAAGATGGTTCATAATTATGAACTACTTGTAGGGTTCAGTGGACTATGGCTATTTAATGGTAGGCATTGGTATAGTTACTATTGGAGTTCATCACAATGGTGTGATGCTAAGCATGGAGGAATAAGGATGATGGTCTTGACAGTAGAAGCTAGGGTTTAAACTTGGTTGACCCTACTTGATCAACTAGGTTTAGTGATATGCATCCAGGGAATATTAAATTGCTAGTGATAGGGTTCTACATTTTATGTGGACATAGGTATGTCTTTTAGTTGCTAATGATGGCTCGATGCTTTGAAATAAAGTACCATGATCACATGTTCTAACCTAGGGTTTAGATTAGAAGCAATTTAGGTTTCCTATTGATTATTGGAACTAGGGTTTGGTGCATAGTTGAATTAGGGTTTTAGGGTTCCACATGAAATGATAAGGTTGTAACATCATTTCATAATGAATTAGGGTTTGCTATTTACCCTATGGTTCAATGATTAATAACTTCATGGTAAAGTTGAAGTTATTAGTAACTTCGAAATAAAAATAATATTGAAATTGGCATTTTATTCTTTTTAAACAATTAATAATTAGGTAATTATTAATTAGGGTTTAAATCTCTCTAATAAAGATTTAACAAATAATAAATAAAGAAAATTAGATTTCATGTTTTTCTTTATTTATTTATTGGTTTTTATTTAATTTGGATAGTTTTCCTAATTTCTGAATTTTAATTGTATTAAGAATTAATGGAAAATGCTTAATCAACACGTATTAAATAATTGAATTTTTATTAAAAATAAAAATTTCATATTATATTTTTATTGGATAGATTTTTCTTTTAGAAGAATTTTGATATTTCATTTGTATTTTTCTGAGTTATTATGAATTTTATATGAATTTGTAAAGCTGCAGTAATTATTGAATTGGAATTTAAACAGGAAAATATTAACTACACCCGAACTAGTTTACACCCAGTGGCTGACTGGTGGGCCTAGGCCACGTCAGCTGCCACTGTGTCTTTGACTGTGGTCAAAATTGACGAGGTGGCGTTACTGTGGCCGGCCGGCGGTCAGACGGCGATGATCGCCGGTGATTTGGCGCTCGCGCGGACGGAACACGCACACCACTTGATTCAGCGTGCCACAACGAAGATAATGGTACCCGCGCCGCTCCTAAATGGTCGCCGGAGCTCGCTCGCCGGCGAGGCCGAACGGCGGTGGACACGGCACACGCGGCTAGGAGTCTACGGACGACGATTCGATGCGATTGGAAGCTCAGAAGATGCGCGGGCTCACCGTGAGCACGACGGGCATGTCGGTGGGGTCGATGGAGGCTTGCTTCGCCGGATTTGTGGTCGCCGGCCGTCGGAGGGATGAGCTCGTCGGAGACGCTCCGGGGCCTCCCAGCTCGATTCCTCCCGTATGCTGGGCATGTCGAGGATGCTGAAGCCGATGGTGGTCACGGCGGTGGTCGGGGAGGCTCCAGTCATCGGCGATAGGTGGTGACCGTGCGAGCTAGGGTTTCCTACTGGGACGAAATTGAGTAGAGGAAGAAAAATTGGAGGCTAGGGTTCGTCCAGGGGTTTTATACCACGCGGGAGCACGCCTCGTCACGCCGTCGGTCGAGGAGGAGCCGCCAGCGAGAGAGGAAGCAGAGCACGCCGTCGTGCTGGCGCTCATGCGAAGGAAGGGGATGAGGACGAGCTCGTCCTCGAGATTTTTTTACCGAAGAGGTATTGGGCTGGCCTTGGGCCGTGGTGTTGGGCTGTGATGGGCTAGCGTGGGTGGGCTGCTCAGCGGGCTGTACGGCCAGGTAAGGTCCTGGTGAGGTTTTTCTTCTTCTTCTCTTTTTCTTTTATCTGTTTTCTTTTTCTGTTTTATAATTCTGTTTTGAATTCAAATTTGAATTCATTTATATTTTGCAGGTGTTTACCAATTGGTCTTTTATGAAGACTAATAAAAGTATTATGGTAATACTCAATTGTTTTGATTAAACATTTCACATATGTGAGCTTTATTACAAATTGTAATTAATCATGATTTTATGCCCTCATTTTAATTTCCATTTTCTTGTGTAATTAAATCTATTTTGAATTATCAGGGTTGATAATTTCTATTCTAAGTGTTTTAGAATTTATCATTAGGGTTTGAGCTCTTGGTTGAGAATTTAGTTCCCTGCATATGATTTTATGTGATCCTCTATTTATTAAGATCTTGTAATTTTGATTATCACTCTATGTCAAGGTTAGCACTATTATTATATTTTAATAACACTTTGATTTACCTAGAGTAGACATCACTCTCCTCATGGTTGGACTTTGGTTATAAAGATAGGTGGTTGTTAATCACATTTATGGTTCTAATTATAAGATGTATCACAAGAGTTTTCCCAGGTTTAATAATTATAGCTTAAGACTTTATTAATGTGCCATACTAGGTTTCTAATGATATTTACCTAATGGCAATTGGTTTGAATCATAGTCATGGCCTAGGTTTATATTATGATCACCATAGTCATACATAACTAGGGTTGAGGTTTAATTCTAGGTTGTGAGATGAGATGACACCATATTGCATGTGCTAGGGTTAATCTCCCCTAACCATTATAAGGTGGTTGTTTATTTAACATTTTATGTTCTCCTCTAGTTACTATGATATTGAGAATTGGTTTTATCTTCTACCAATTGGCTTCTATTATTAACCTCAATTTATCATTTAAGTAACTACATTGGTTATAGTTCTTTTTATAGTTAGCTTTGGTCATATGGATATATGGTTTCTCACCATATGAAGTATAGTGTTTAATTCTAAGGTTTTTCTTAGGTTCATTAATTGATGAATGAATGAAAAATAGATGTGGTAAGATTCTACTTATTATCACCAAATGGTTCATAAGTAAAGGTTGGGATGTAAGCCTAGATTTGATTACTAGTGATCTCCCTATAATTTCATGTGGAAATGGGATCTACTTATCCTAGTAGGGTTTAATTAATCCTCACATACCTCAAGAGCATAATCATGGATTAGGCATGATCAACTTGTTCTTAATATCTCTACCTCAAGTTCTTAGGGTTTATGATCATCACTCAATTTATAATGATCAAGGTTTGGCTTTCTAAGGTACCTCTCATTTAATAGATTTCTCACTTCAATGATCAAGCATTGTCTTGATCAATTAATGTCTAGCACTTCTATTTTACTTTCTAGGATGGAACTTCTATGGTTGCCTCATTAGTTTATATCCCAGGAGAATGCCTGGGATATACTGCTAGGGTTTTACTCAAGGAATGATGGTTTAACCATTTGGATATTTGAATAAATCTCTCCCTTGAATCCAAGTGTTTTCTCAACTAACTTGAGTGTAACTCCAGATCTTGAGCTCTCTTATATAGGAGTGGATTATTCTAGAGTTTATGGTATGTTCACAAGATCTCATTAGATAATAAAGGGTTAAGTCTCCACCTAGATGCTTAGTTGGATTAGTTGCTACTTTACTTCATCATTTCATAGATATGATCTTACTCCATTTGGCATTGGCTATCTCACCACTCCCAAAAGATATGGTTTAACTCCTAATGCTTTAGTTCAATGGTTGTCACTTATTCTTAAATAGGTAAAGCTATGATTTGCATGATTGGTCTCTCTCATTTGGAAAGGTCTTTAATACTAACCTATGGTTAGGCTCCATAGAGAATGATGTGGTCACCACTATCTATGTTTAATCATAGGTGGATCCTCTCTCTAGGAAATATCTTGAATAATATCCTAGGGTTACTCTTAAAGATGATGATTTGAATACTTGGATGTATATCCAAGATTTAATTCAAGGTTTGTTAATGCTTCTCTAATTATAATAGAACTCTCACCCCTCTAGGTTTGATACTTAATTATTTGGAATAGAGAAGAATGTATATTTCTAGAGTTGATCTCCTTGTCATGTTTCCAAGAATGAAATAATATGAATACCATGAGGTTCATGGTAGGATCATGGATTTGTTTAAGACATGGAAAAGATAAGTGAAGAATAGTTTCTCCAATTATTGTTACTTGATTTCCAATTAAATGGATGTTCATAAGTTATGTCAAGGAATATCATGTTGTGATCTTCAATAAGATCAAGTAGTTGATTTTATGAGTAAAGTGTTGTTGTGTTGATTATTAGTTCCATTTGATCTAACCCCTTAGATCTAATCATCTTTACCAAAACAAGGTTTTAACAAAGTCACATTGAGGTTTATAGCGCTTGACTTGATGAGCTACTTCAATTCCACCAAGGTCAAGTGAAACTTCAGTTACTGTGACTGTTTTACTTTAAAGCGCGAAAATTCCCCAGATTTTCTATGCATGAATGCAATGCACACATCTGTTTCCTCTATTTTTGTAACCCCAATACCTGGGATATTACAAGAGATCCTGCGGCAGCGTTTCCGTCGGCCACAGCAGCCGGATCAGCTCCTCCGCCGCCTTCCGGAGCTCCCAGCCAAGCTTCGTGATGGGCTCGATGCGGGCGGCCATGGACGCCATGTAATCCTCCATGGTGAAGTACTTGGCGCTGCCCTGGCCGGTTTCCCGCCTCCGGGCGTCGCGCGCAGCACCAACGGCTGCTAGCGCCGCCTCCTGTGCCTCTGGGAAGGCCGCTGCAAAGAAGAAGTATGTCAGAAATCTATCGAAGCCGGAAAAAAGCTGAAAAATGCAAATTTTCGAAGTCCTAAAGTAAGGCTGGCGGCAGCCGGCATAAGCCGACTGTCCCCAGCCCGAAGATGGAGATTCTGAAGCTCTAAAGTAGGCCTGGCGGCAGCCGGCAAGAACCGACTGCCCCCAGCCTGAAGATGGAGATTTCAAAGTCCTAAAGTAAGACTGGCGGCAGCCGGCATGAGCCGACTGCCCCCAGCCCGAAGATGGAGATTCCGAAGCTCTAAAGTAAGCCTGGCGGTAGCCGGCAAGAACCGACTGCCCCTAGCCCAAAGATGGAGATTTCGAAGTTAAAAGAAAAAAGACTGGCGGCAGCCGGCATGAGCCGACTACCCCCAGCCCGAAGATGGAGATTCCGAAGCTCTAAAGTAAGCCTGGCGGCAGCCCGCAAGAATCGACTGCCCCCTGCCCGAAGATGGAGATTTCAAAGTTAAAAGAAAAAAAGACTGGCGGCAGCCGGCATGAGCCGACTGCCCCCAGCCCGAAGATGGAGATATCGAAAAAATCAGAGTTTCTGCTGCCGACTGCCAACCTAAGCCGGCAGCCGACAGCCGAAAGCCGGCAAAGGGGAAGGAAAGAGAAAAACTAAAGGACTCACCCGCCAAGTCGCGGTCGAGTCGGCCAATCTCATCCACCCACCGCTTGGCGGTGGCCGACAGCTCTTCAGACTTGGCGGTCACCTCTTGGCGAAGCGCAAGCCCCTGCTGGTCCACCTCCTCCAGCCGCTTACTCAGGCCCTCCACCTTCTCCTCCTCAGCCTTTTTGAGGGCGGCGAGCTCCTTGAGGTGATTGTCCTCAAGCCGGCGCAGCCGCGCCAGCTCCCCCTCGGCCACCTTGAGCTTGGCGGCAGTAGCCCGGCCCGGCCCGCCTCCTCGCTCTCGGCGCATTGGGCGCGAGCGGCCCGAAGGTCCACCTCCAGTTGCGGAACCTTGGCGGCTTCAACTGCAAGTCGGTCGGAAAAATCGTCAGCCGAGTAAAATCAAAGAAAAAGAAATCAAGTCAAAAGGAAGAAAACCCTACCCTTGGCGGCCTCCAGCTCACGAGCCAAGCCGGCCCGCTCAATCTTGGCCTTGTGGTAGCGGGTCACGACCTGGTTGTACAAGACGGTACGCCGCTCCGTAACCGTCTGAGGAAAAACAGAGTCAGATATCTAGGCGAAACCCGGACCGGCTCCAAGCAGCAGGCCCATGCCTCGGAGGGCTACCAGGATAATAGCAAAATTGCAAAAAAGATAAAGCACCTACCTTGTCAGCTTCCTCCAGCTTGGCGAGGTTGGCGGCGGTCTCAGCGGCCCTGGCCTTGAGGTTGGCGCGGAAGCCGGAGAAGAACATATTCATCGGTGCCACGCCTGGATTCCCCTCCCGGCTGGTCACTTCGCAGGCATCCGCATTGTGCCACGCCTTCTCCATGGTGCCAGCCGAGCCAAGGCTGGAGTCGGAGGCGGACGCCACGTTCAGAAGCCGGGCGCCCTTGGCCACGTGAAGGCCTTCAAGCGGCGCCGACGGGCCCTCCATCCTCACCAGCGCCCGCGAGCCGGCGTCCCCTGTGCGCGCCGGCTCGTCCCTCGCCGGCTCCTCCCTTGACGGCTCCGAAGATGGAGGCGGCTCGGTCGAAGCAGTCGGCCCGGTCGGGGCAGCCGTCTCTGGCGCCTGAGGCGCTCCCTCCGGGCTCTCCTCCAAAACCACCACGCTGGGCGCGGCACCGCCGACCCCAGTCTCAGGCGGCGCAGCTCCGCCGGCTCCGGCTCCTGTCGCAGGCGGCATACCCCTACCGGCTCCAGCCGCTGGATCCAGGAAGCGAGCGCGGCGCGGAAACATGTCATCCAGAGTTGGCCGGCGCGCCGGCTCACCCTGGGCGCCGCGGCCAGGCGCTGTAGCAAGAGGCACAGCAGAAGAAGATGCCCCCGCGGAAGGCGGCGTAGCCGCAGGCGGCACGATGACGAGGGGCGGCGTGGGCGCACGCGCCGAAGGCTGCAGTGTCGGCTCCCTCCTTTGCCGCGGGAGCGGCGACACGATGCGGGGAGCCTGCCGAGAGCCGCCGCCCTGGGCAAACTTGATGGGAGCCCTAGTCGGACAAATAAGAAAAGATAAATATAGAAAGAAAGGAAAGAAAAGAAATCAAACAGCAGAGAAAAAGAAGACTCACCCGGCTTGCTCTGGAACCTTCTTGGGTCCCAGCCGGCGCTGCTTCTTCACCTTCGCCTCCAAGGCGGCGGTGGAGCGGTCGCTGACCCGCTTCTTCCCCTTGGGCGCTGAAGTCGCCGAGGCGCCAGGCGGCCTCATGCGCAGAGGCACCGCGGGGATCGGCCCCGTGGTGGACGTCGCCGGCTCGTCCTCCTCCTGCTGCTCTGGCGAAGGAGGCGGGATGTGCTCCCCCTGGCCACCTTGGTCGGGCACCTGCAGTAGCTCGTCGTCGCCGGCTTGATCGCCGGCTTGGTCAGCCGGATCAGCATGATCCGGCGTCCAGACCTTTTGCGCCAGGTCGCCGTCCTCGAGGCCCTGGCGGTCGAAAAGCTAAAAACAAGACAAAGACTGAGTATCAAGTCGGCCATGCAGCCGCAATCCGGAAGTCGGCCAAAACATCAAAAGCTTACCAGCTCAGGCGGCGACGCCCGGCTGCAAGGCGTCAGCCTATAGTCCCAGGCCTCCGGCATGTTGGCCTTGGTGATGTTGTTCACCCGGCGGGCCACCTGGGCCTTGGAGAGCTCCGCCTTGGATGTCCGGGTCGGATCAAACCGGCTGGACATGTGCCCGATCTTGTGGGTGCGCAGCTGGAGCGGCAACACCCGGCGCTCGGCGTAGGTGCAGAGGAGGTCCTCGGCGCTCAGCCGGCCCCCAGAGACGCAGGCCCCCAGGAAGTCCCACAGCTGGTTCACCTCCGCGTCCGGGTCCGTTGTCCTGGCGTTGTAGGCCCAGTTGATCCGGCCGACTGGCGGCACCGGGTTGTACTCCGGCAGGTTGATCCGGTCAAAGGCCGGGTTCTCGTTCCTTACGTAGAAGAACGACATTTGCCAGTTCTTCACCGAGTCCACTGTCGGGATCTTCGGGAAGGGCGTGCCCGGGCGGGAGTAGATCGAGGCGGCGCCGCAGGTCCGTAGGTGGCCGTCGTTCGTTTGCGCCTTGATGAAGAAGAGCCGGCTCCAGAAGTCGATATCCAGCCACAAGCCGGCGTACCCCTCCATGAAAGCCACATAGCAGCTGAGGAGGACGCAGGCGTTGGCCGGCAAGTGGTGAGGCTGCAAGCCGAAGTAATCTAAGAACTCGCGGAAGAAGTTTGAAGTCGGCAGGCCCAACCCGCGGTCGAAGTGCGCACCGAAGACCACGCGCTCGCCGGGGTTCGGCCTGGGCTCTATCTCTTCGTCGGGCGCCCTCGTGATCACCGCCGGCGGAATCCGGCGGAGGCGCACCAGACGCTCGATGTCATCCTCCCGCATGTATGAGCCCCTCCAAGATCCACTTGGTTGGGCCATCGATGAGGAGGAGGAAGAAGAATACCAAGAAAGATGAAAGGGCGAGGAAGAACCACGCGACGGCGGGGGGGTGTACCGTGGACACGCGCGGCCCCGTGGCGCCGGATTGATGAAGTGGCGGCGGCGGATCGGCGGAGAAGTGCCGAGGCTGCTGCCCGCCGGAGTTCGCCAGGGAGATGGTGAAGAGATTTCCGCCGAGGCAACGAGGAGCTCGAGCGCGAGGAAGAAGAACGAGTGGGAGCGCGAGGAGGACGAAGAGGGCACAGTGGCCGCCTCGGTGCCCCCCCCCCCCGCAGCATTTATAGCTGCCTGCCGCGGGCGGTTGGCCTCCAAGTGGCAGACGTGGCCACGTTCCCAGGATTAACTGCGCCATAACGCTCCCCACGACCGCAGCGGTTACCGGAAACTGCCACACCACGTCCCCCACGACCGCACCGGATCCGGAGGTGACAGTGATGCGACCAGACGAAGCGGCAACAGCAGCCAAACGTCAAACCGGTCAAGTCGGGCGCAGGGCCCTAGGCAGCGGAGACCCCGGCGCACCCAAGCCGGAGCCGGACATTAAATTCAATCCGGCCCCAAACTCTCCTAGCAAGGCGGAGATGTCGCCAAGAGTTGTGAAAAAGCAAAAGCTGCAGAAGCAAAAATAGCGTCCGGCTAGAAGCAGCCGGACAAGACAAGCCGGATGAGGGCGCAGCCGGCTGAATGGAAATTCTCAGTCGGCCCCTTCGAGTGCCGCCAAACATATTCAAGATATCTAAAAGCCAGGAAAACCTACCTAGGTCCCTCTTAACGCAGGACCTTGCCAGCTTCGGGGGCTAATGTCGGGGGGAAGACCCCGGGTAGGGCAATGGACGCGGAGCAGCCGACTGGCCACTGGCCGGCTCGCGGCAAAGGCCGGCTGAGGAGCAGCCGGCTGGAGCCGTGTCCGGCTGGTCCGGACACTAGTAGGAAAAGCCTCATCAGTGGCGCACCAAAAATGGATTCTGTGGCGCATGGGAGGTGCGCCACAGAAACTTCGCCACAAAAATAAGGTTTCTGTGGTGCACCGGCCCATGCGCCACAAAATTAAGGTTTCTGTGGCGCGCTTGTGCTTAGGTGCGCCACAGAAACGCGTGTGCCACAGAATTGGTTTTCAGTGCGCCACAAAATTTGCTTGTATTATACACGATTTTGTGCTCCCTGCTATACACATGCAGTTTATAGACAGCAGTTTATAGACAGCAATATACAGGTTATATACAACAACATTCAGATATAATATAAATATCATGTACATTGCACAGATATAACATAGACATCATCATCACATTACTTAGAGCCCGATCGAGATACATATATAGTGGCAAGTGTCAAATGTTTTGCATACAACTCTTAATTCATACAAAATTCACAATTTCGAGATACAAACTAGTCTTCATCCGGTTCCTCCTTTGCTCCCTCATCTCTACCCACCAGGCTCGCTTGCATCGGGGTCTTCATCCAGTTCCTACTATGATGAAAATGGAAGAAAGTGAGACCAACAAGTCCGATGCACAAGAGAAATGGAATAAATGCCTCATACATTGTTGGTCAACACAAATATTAACATTCAGGGATGGTGTAAGTGAGGCCAGGTAGGATGCACAAGAGATTGATATTTGTGCTATCTTACCAGGCTCACTTACGCCACCCCCGAGTGTACGGTGACCAAACATTTTAATCATCGGCAGTTTGAAAATCTCAAAGCAAATGGAATGACAAAATGGAATAAGTGCCTCATACATTGTTGGTGAACACAAATACTATGGTCAGAAACCATAGTTGCAGTATACACCGCCGTATACTTTGCAGAAGGGCCCCCTTTCCCCGGCCGGCGTTCCGTCAACGGGTGCTTGACGACACAACAACGCCGATCTGCATCTCCGGCGCAGAAACACGGCAGTCCCTCGCTGTCCAGTGAACGAGTCCTTGATGCAAAGACCGTGCCGGCCTGCCCAGCATTATGCCGGGCCGTGTTGCCGCGCTTCAAGCCGTGTGTCCCGCGCCCTGCACTGTTCGCCTTCTTGCCCGGTGAACCAATAGGCTGATCGTTGGAATAAGGAAACCGATGACGGCCGGTCGCAAGATTAAATTGCGATCGGCCGTCATCGGCTTCCTTATTCCAACGATTAGTCTATTCGTTCACCGGGCAAAAAGGCGAAGAGTGCAGGGCGCGTGAGACACGGCCTGAAGCACGGCAACAGGGGTCGGCATGATGCTAGGGAGGCTGGCACCGTCTTGGCATTAAGGACTCGTTCACGTACTGGACGGCGAGAGAAGAAAAGTGGTGCTGCGCCGGAGAGGCAGGTCGGCGTTGTTGTCTCGTCAAGGACTCGTTCACGGAACGGCGGCCAGGGAAAGGGGGGCCCGTCTACAAAGTATATTGCGGCGTATAGGTGACCAAACATTCTAATCATCGGCACTAAAATAGAAGAAAGAGCCAAGTGGTATCTCAACTAGATATCATATGCCTCATACTTTGTTGGTCGAAACAAATATTAACATCCAGGGATGGATTAAGTGAGGCCAGGTAGGATGCACAAGTTGATATTTGTGCCATCACACCAAGCCTCACTTGCTCCACCCCCGAGTGTACGAGTGATCGAACAACCATCTAATCATCGGCAAGTACAAAAACACCAACAAACCAGCAACCATGGTGACATAAGTCAAGATGCTCAAACACACATAGCATGCATGGAGCAGATGCTCCAAAGGGATTATTCATCACTTGGTATATAGACCAAGTGATGCTGGCAAAAGAGAGGCCAATCAAGAACCAGTAAATCCAGTAAGTGATAGATATGCCTAAACAAGCAACAACACATAGCATATCCCAGCTAACTAGATGAGACAAGTCTTGGTAGCCAACTGAATCACCTAGCACCACCTAGCCTTTTAAAACCATCAGAAACAGTCCTTTTTCTTCAAAGGATACCACAGTGGCATTCATTTACATGATCCCCTACTGTGGATATCTCTATTTTCATCAAAGCCAACAAGAAATAGAAATTTATCATTACTCAGTTGAGTTCAAAACAAAGCTGGGGTACCATAAGGGATTATTCATCACTTGGTAGTAACCAAGTGATGCTGGCAAGAGAGAGGCCAAGCCTGAGCTAGTCAATCCAGTAGAGATGGATATGCATAAGTAAGCAAGAACACATAGCCTATCCAAGTTAACCAGATAAAACCAACCTTGACAGCCAACTTAATAACCTAGCATCACCTAGTCTTTTAAACCATCAGAAACTTTCCATTTTCTTCAAAGGATACCACAGTGGCATTCATTTACATGATTCCCTACTGTGAATATCTCTATTTTCACCAAAACAAACCAATTATCCAACTATGAGATGCAACCAGTGGCACTAGCAAGAGCTAATGAGGTCACAACACAGCATAAGCAATCCACACCAGTAAACATGTCCTCATCTCCTTATACAGGTTCAGACTTTGGATTTGTTTCCAACAAAGGTTGGAAAACAAATCAAATTCATTTAGTACCAAGCATAGCACCAATTAATCAAGCAATATAGCAGCATCAGTAACAAGCATAGCACCAATTAATCAAGCAATATAGCAGCATCAGTAACAAGCATAGCACCAATTAATCAACTGTAGCTCCATCAGTAACAAGCATAGCACCAATTAATCAAGCAATAGCAGCATGACCTGCACATGACACTTCACTAAAGCCAAAGCTTCAGTAAAGCACTTAATCAAGGCTTTCATGCAGTGCTTGACAGGCAACAACTGCAAGCAATGGGATCATAATTCAATCCATGTGCACATACCAGATAAATGGCATCAATTAACAGCAACTTCTCCCCCTCTCTGTAATTAGCACAACAGCATTTCATCGAGCACAACAGCAGCACAAAATCACAGCAGCATTTCATCGAGCACTTTGTGCTCGCGCGGGAGAGGAAGAGGGAGGGGAGGGGAGGGAGCTCACCGACGATGATTGCAGGTGTGGAGGAGCTCACCGACGACGACAGCAGGGGTGGAGGTCGCGGCGGCTCCACCACCTTGACGCGGCGGCGGGTCCGGAACCTTGACGCCGCGCCGGCCCCTCCTCCTCCACGCCGCAGCGGCTTGTGCTGCTGGTGGCGGGGATGGGTGGAGCGTGGCGGCATGCGGCCGTCGCGGAGGAAGGCGGCGGCGGCGACGGCGACGGCAGCGCTCGCCATGGAAGGCGGTGGCGCGGGGGAGAGGGGAGAGGGGAGAGAGGTATACGGGCGAGGGAGGGGTACGTCACTGATATAGGACACGTTATTTCTGTGGCGCACCGAGGCCAGTGCGCCACAGAACACGTTATTTCTGTGGCGCACCTAGGCCAATGCGCCACAGAATACGTTATTTCTGTGGCGCACCAAGTGCAGTGCGTCGTAGAAAAAGTGAAACCAATGATTGGGCGTGACAGGGTGTGGGCCCCACCAAGTTTTTGTGGCGCAGTGTTCCGTGGTGCACCACAAAATTAAGCTATTTCTGTGGCACACCTTGCCTGGTACGCCACAAAATAAATTTCTGTGGCGCATTTTTAATGGTGCGCCACAGAACTAAGCTCCGCCTATAAGGGTTTTCCTACTAGTGGGAAGCCGGCTGGCTCTAAGTCCTAGTCGGCCTGGCTACGGCCGTCTGCGCTGTGGCTGGGCCGACTTCTACAAGCCATATCCGACTGGGGTTTATACCCCAGACCGACTCGAGACTGGCGAGTCTTGCACTAGAAGGAACTGGGTAGGTGGTCCGGGTTCGCAGGTCCACGCTGACCTCATCTCCCGTAAAGCGCGGGGCACTGTGGAGCAATAGTGCCACGCGCCGGACAGGCCATCATGGCGTACGTCGGTCCGTACCGGCTACAGGGCATGATGGCGACAGAGACGCTTCCTCTCCATACCGCTGACTCAGGCAGCCGGATGGGACAGGCCATGAGGCCTCAACGGCTACTGACATCAACGCCTCGGGAAGGAGCGGAAGCCGGAGCCGGCCAAGCCGGCCAGTAGACTATAGGGTCTTTTATGTAAAGTGCCTGCGCCTATATAAGCCGCACCACCCCCTCTCGTGCAGGGGATCGATCATTCTCACTTCATTCTAGCCCTAGTGCTGCCCTGTGAGAGAGACCATCGTCTACCTTAGCCTCACAGGGCAAGCCGGATACAGCTCAAGGAGCACCATTGTATTGTGTGATCATCTTATACACTCATAGCAGGAGTAGAGGTGTTACCTCCACAGGAGGGCCTCGAACCTGGGTACGTCGACCGTGTCACTCGTCCCCATACCCGCATCCGGATACCGCCGTGAGATCATCTAGGAACCACCTTCTTTAGCCACCCTATGGCATATGCCGTGACGATACCACGACAACAACATTTTCATTTTCAAAATGACCAGTGGTTAGCAAAAATGCAGACTTGGCCAAGACGTAAGGATCAATACTTTTGTTGATGGGTAAACCATCATTTTATAATATAAAAACCACAATAAAATGATGAAAATAAATCAATACAAGTAATATTAATAACAATTACTACATCAACAACAGCAGCAACAATAACAATAATTGTAGAAACAGGATAAAAACAGGCTCAGTTGTCTTGTATATTTTGAGAGCTTTGTGGCCATAATCATGATTTTTTACCGCATCTCCGCCGCTCTTGTAGTGGTAGGTACTACAGATTGTAAAAACAACATTGCCTAAAAAATGGAGCAGGTATCTTTGGCCTCTACATCGACTGAAGCGTAACAAAGGTAAAATTCAAAGGCTGATCAACCACACTACATATTACAACTTATGCGACACCTGAGCCTCCATACAAATTGGTTGAACATAGTCCGACCTATCGTCTCAAAGTGGTCGCTTCAGAAACCAAAGAATTCCACGCCTCCACGTTGCGGATCTAACTTTTAGCCATAATGAATTAAAAAAAAGGCCATATGAATAACTTAGAGGATGTTAACACAATCTTTTTATTGATAAAAATGGGCAATGCAATGATACAACACGACTTGTGTCCTGCAGTCTCCGCCTCACGCTGCCATCTGCTTCCATATATCCACATCACCAGTTTGCATGCCATACATTGTAACATCGCACGGTACATAATTGTGTATTGTTGCAGAGCGATATTCCAGACGGGCACTCGATATTTTCGTCAATATGACAATTCCACATAACCTACATCAGAGCACAAAATTCCACACGGATATGTGCCTTAAGGTGTGTATTAATACCGACAACTACTTTCGAAATTTAACCGAGCAATCTATTTAAGTTTCTTATTTCTAACTTCATGGTGCTTGCAATATGATTTAATTTAATTTTGTTTTCTTTCTGCCCGTGTGCAGATCTCAACAAGAAGATAACCGATGGGTGATGGCGCAACACGTTAAATTTCACGAAACTTATATCTAGCAAAATGAAAAGAAAAAAAAAATATTGCAACAAGCTCGTTGTGCACTGTATATGCCATTACAGTTGTAGAAGCCTTCACGGGGAGGATGAATAGATCATCGTGCAAACATATCCACCTACCAACCTACCTATCCACAAGCATATCATCATGAAAGATCCTGCATGATCATAGAAAAGGAGATCAAATTGTATTATACTACTATGTGGTTAATGATTCGTCGGTCATTTTCTAATCTTGTTGGTAGCAAGATTCACCTTCTCATTATCCGTTTAGCACACATGCATGCATGTGCGATGGATGAATGAGCACGCGCGGGCGAGCTAGCCACAAAAGAGAACCACGCACGTACGCGCGAGCGCTTTATCGAGCGTCGATATCGCTTTGGTCGCCTGAGACCGACGGTGCAGTGAAAAGCAGGGGGCGACGCGATGTTGCGCCGCCGCGCGCACGCGCCCCGCCGGCCGCCTCGAAGCTTCTTTTTCCTTTTGCGTGTTCGTTTCCACAGTGTACACGGAACGCATACGTACGCTCACCTCACAATACGCACAGGCGCAGCACCTATTCCCTGTCCTTATCGCCGGCGACGAGCTGTGTTAGATAGACGAACGTGTCTAGCTTGGATCGAGGTCGAAAGGTTGGCGGCGAAAACCTGCCGACCACGCATCTTTTTTCCGCCGAAACGTTGGTGACTGAGTTATCTTCTTCACGGAAAACGCCAAATGGAAAAGCAGCGAGGCATTACCAACCAGAGTGTCGCCAAGCTATGTAGAATGGAGATCGATCGATCGGTATCAACCTTTACACATCACCGGTTGCCTGCTGCCACTCGCCGCCACGGCCACACGGCCGCAAGCCCACCGCAAAGCGAGATGCAGGTGTGTGGACGCCTCGGGAGTAGCGGATGGTCCATGCGTCAGGTTCTCTCGCCATGGATGCATGGCGGGAGAGCGACAGAGAGCTCGCTTGTTTGAGTATTTGCATTGGCTGGTAAAATTCTGCCCTTCAGTTAAGCAAACGCGTGGTGTTCTCTACACGTTTACACTCTGGTCCGCAATATCTGCTCAAATATGAAACCATCTGTGTTCGATTTTATCCGTTTGGGTGACCGCGCACATAGAGGACATGCCGGCGTCTTCTGTCCATTTGGGTCAAACGCTGCACTTCCGCGTACACCGAGTCGTCGTTGAGGTCTTGCGAAAGCTGCGCATGACGGTAGTGGCTGGAGGCCCGTACGGGTGGCACCGGCGCCCAATCCGGGCTCAGGTGGCAGCCATGGGGTAGATTTACATTTGGCAATGATATGGGGCCGGGGCGTAGGCCTCCAAAACGCCTATATATGGCACCGTCACTGCCATGTGCGGTTCCGCGGGGCGGCCATCAGCGATAGGGTGCTGGCATTCGGGGCGGCAGGCTAGTGGGAGGACGACGCCTCGTGGTCGTCCTTCCACACAATCTTCTTGGGAGCCATGGCGGTGGCTCTGTTAGCAGAAGGAACTGCCCCGTGCGCGTGGAGAAGAGTGGGGACTGGCATGGAGACGCTAAGTTTCATGTCGGTCCCATTTAGTAGGACACGCGGGGATAGTTGCGCCGCTGACAGGTGGCCCCAAGGAGAGGAACATCCAGACTCACGAGGACACGTCGCCTGGGATGAGTGCATTTTTAGAGCATATTTATCTTATGTTTTTGTGTGATTAGTGATAGGATTTTGGTATTTTAGGCGCTAGCGCGCACCTTTTATACTTGTTTACACGGGATCTCAAATAATGAAGGTATTGATAAACATAAAATTTGGAGCCTTAATATTGAACACAAATATAATATTTTAAAGTGATAAAAGTCATTTAAATGATTTTCTACGCACTTGTGTGAACAGGGTAATACGAGAGAATGCTCTAGTGGTTTTATCGACTAATGGTACAACCAGGGCCCACCCATACCACATGCCCATACTATAGGGGTATGCAACAGAAAACAAAGAATTTCAAACTATCTTACTCCGATTCCCCCCCCCGCCTCCTTCTCGGTCGGCTGGCCCACTTGGACCATGAGTGGCCGGCCACCCCTTTCCTCATGGGCCCCCTTTCCAAGTGTTGCCCAATCGAGGGGCAGCATTTTTAATTAAATAAATCATATTTTTCATTAATAAATATACTAATTTATTTAATTGACATATTGAATATATTTTTAATAGCCAATAATCCGAGACACTTCCCGAACTATTCCGAACACCTTCGGATATCCCCGGAATCCTTTTCCAGCAATCCTTCTCAATTTCGATGATTCCAAAAATATCTTAAATTTAGTTGAGCCCTTAAGTGTGTTACCCTACGGTTCGGGAATAACACAGATATGATCAAGACGACTCTTCGACCAATGATCACCAGGGGTCTGGATAACTATAGTGACCCTATGTATTCCACGAACATATGATTGTCGTTTAAACCATTACGATGAGTCCTATTCCCTTTGTTCCTTCGATACCGGCACTAGTCCGAGACATGATCATACGTATCATCATACTTAGTTCGATCTCGTTACCGACAAGGCTATTCAACTTGTTCTGTGTGATTCCATCCCCAACCTAGTCATATGTTGAGCATCTTTATGGATGTAATCTCACCGAGTGGGCCCATTGTATCTCTCCGTCATTCGGATGAATAAATCCCGTTATTGATACATACGCCTCAACTCATCCCATTGGAATACTCAACTACACCTTTATGATCATCATGTTACTGATGGTTGATGCAATCGAAGTAGCCTTCGGTGATAGTGATTAGATATGATCTCACGGTCTAAGGATTAAGTCATCACGATTTCATAAACATCGTAACTTTGAACTTTATGTGACTTGGTCGCATTACAATACTTATATATTGGGTATATCCATCATATGATTCATCCAATGATATGATCCCATTATCAGTGACGTGTATGTCCATGACCGGAAAACTTCGATCAACGATTGATTAAAGTGAGCTAGTTGTGCACGTGTGCTTACTAGGAACCCTTGTTTGTTTACAATACCACACGTGTATCAATATTTTCGCTTAATACAATTATAGCATGCCACAAAACTATTGTGAATATTTGAGATGGAATAATAAATACTCCTTATTATTTACCTCTCGGGCACTATCTCCAACACGCACCATGTGGCACCGACTCCGACTCGTCAAATACTTTCACCACACGAAGATGAATCTGAGATTCCACATTCAGAGCCACCAATAATCGCACAAACCTCACCTCCGGAAGGGATCTGGACGGAGAACTTGCATATGGCATCATCTTTTCTACTACACGGATCGTTGGAGGCCAAGCGATCATCGTCATCAATCCCTGCATCTCCATCATCATCACTCCCATCTCGTTTACCTTTTTCTTGTTGTAATTCCAGTTCCAATTGTGGATTTGCACTTGATTTTATCCTTATAGTTCTATACCATCTGTATGCCTATGATGATGTTATTGACCCCCTCTATGTGTGAGTAGTATACCTTGTTCCTAGGAGATGGAGAAACCCTAGCAATGTTATGATGTGTATAAAGATGATATATAGTTTCGGTTCATAAGCCTGTATTAGTTTTCTCTCTAGATATTATGTGAAGGGCACCATGTAATATTTTCCTATGGGACTAGAGAGGGAACTACCTTTGATCATGTGGTACTATGTATGGTTCTAAGTGACATAATGTGTTGGTATGCTATTCACATGGGTAATGGGGATAACAGGAGATTCACTAAGCTCATAGCAATTTCCACGGGGAAACCCTTAATTGTGATGGACCAGAGTGGCTTGCTTACGATCATTGCAGTGGTTATTTGGGATGAAATAATAGATGGCTTTTTGTGATCATCATATTATGGAGCTCCTCCCATTCATGTATGAAGGATAATATATAGACTCATCTTATATCATAAGTGGTACCATTGCTAGTGGTGGATCCCATGCTCCCTGGTACGTTTTAGCCTTCTTGAAGTTTCATTATATCTTACTTAGTGGTTGTCTCTTTGTTTGCACTCTTTAGATTTAATTATTACTCTTTCACACACAAGATCATTCTCTAAGAAACACTCCTACTTGGCATCAAAAGCAACTGCAAGTATCCTTTGGTAAAGGGTAACAAGGGGCATAAAGATCTCTACCAATAGCTCTCCGTGGTTCGATACTCTTACTTATTGGAACTAGCTACAATATACTTATGCACTTTCAGTCATCACATGCCTGCGTTGTGTTCGTGGTCACAGAAAGCACACCCATATCTGGGCTGGCTTTTCGTCACGGAGGACATCCATGTGTAACCGCCTAGATGACTCGCCACATTGGACCACGCATTTGTCCGCGGCGACCTATTCAAATACGCATGTACCAAATAGGCGGTCGTGTTGGATAAGTCCTATAGTTATATACAGTCATACAAAATGATCTTATCTAAGCATATAGGCTTCAGATAGTGGGATATAATTAGAAAGAATTCTAATAGAGTAGGTTATGTCCTTCCCAAACATGGTATATACCTGGATATACCTCATTGCTTGCTTATAGAAAAGTTTAACCAAAATCACACAATTTAAGCTTAAAAAGTCACGATATAATCATGATTTTTTGGAAATAGGGTACGATGGAACCTACACTCTAATACTTGGAAAAAAATGAAACACAGTAGTAAGTTTTGAAGAACTATACAAACAAAACATACTGGCACAAGCTGGATTAGGTCCCACCTCACACCAATAAAAGGGGCCAGGATTATATCATATTGGCCTCTAGCAGTGGACGGAGAAAGGATACCAGATCCTGATGCAGGCCACGTTCACGAATTTGTAAATACGGAACATTTGGATTTTGTAGGGTTACATGAGACCATGTATACATGGAATAACAAACAACTAAACCTGGTGAGATGCGTGCTGGACCGCTCTTTTGTCTCGATTGAGTGGGAATCTATGTTCACGCTATGCTCATAGGTGGTGAAGACCACTATTGGCTCTAATCACTCCGTGTTAGTTTTGTGCTCGGGAGAGATTCACAGGAAGCGTAGCCCTCGCTTCTTCTTTAAGAAAGGGTGGCTAGAGCGGCCAGAGTTTGGGGGCTTGGTTCAGGCTAAGTGGAGGGAGTTGGAAACACTCGGGGGTGTTTTTCATCACCCCATTGACACATTGCAACTCATTTTTGGGGGACTACCTAGATTGCTGGGGGATAATTTAGGAAGGGCGGGCAAGGAAATCAAGGAGGGTATTCTGGCAGAAATCCAAGACCTATACCTCCAGGCTGACTCACTGGTTCTTAATGATGATGGTTGGCCCTTCGATGTCATCTAGACAATCAACTTACCCACCTAGCTAAGGTTGAGGAGGAATACTCGAGAAAACGGAGTCGCTAGACCTAATTTCTAAAGGGAGATTCCAACACGGCTTACTTCCATTGCATGGAGAACGACCACAGATTGAAATGCTCTATTTCCAGTTTGGTCTCTAAGGAGAGGGTAATCTCGAACACCGCGGAGCTGCAACAACACACTATGGATTCTATCGGAACATGATGGAGTACACGGTGGATACCAATGTCTAGGGAAGTTTCACACACATTCGGTCGTGTGTCATATGATAATAAGAATACAAATTTTATGTTGTCCTTTAGCGAGAAGTAGCTAGACACAGTCCTATCCAACATGAATGTTGATACGGCACCATGCCCTGCTGGCCTGCTGGCGGCCTTCTTTAAAAGGTTTTGGAACCTTACCAAACCTTAGATCCTGGCCATTTAAATGGCTATTCCCTGGGGAGGGTGGATGTGGCAAAGCTGAATTTCGGGATGCTTGCCCTAATCCCAAAATTCCATGGTACCGATGATATTAAATGGTTTAGACCTATTGTGTTGATTAATGTGATTATAAAGTTTATAAAAAATCCTTTGCTACGCGATTGTCCCTTGTTGCAAACCGCCGCATTAGTAGGACACCTTATAAAGGACATACATATTGACAAGGGTCTCAAATCTCTGCAGGAAATAGTTCATGAGACCAAAGCTAAGAAACTACGAGGAGTTTTCTTGAAAATAGATTCTGAGAAAGCGTACGATATGGTTAACTAGGGATTTATTAGAGAAGTCCTTATCCGGAAAGGCTTTGAGCCTGTGTGGGTCAATTGGGACCTTGGTTTGATCTTGGGGTGCCAAACCAGAATTGCCATCAACGGGGAGGTTGGAAATTTCTTCAGGAATGGGCGAGTAGTGTGTAAGGGATACCCTCTTTCCCTGATCCTCTTTGATTTCACATTCGATGCATTGGACGTGATTTTGGGTGCGACAAAATCGGATGGCCATATCAAAGGTTTGAGTCTACACCTCATCCCGGGAGGTGTTTCATGTTTGCAGTACTTAGATGATACGATCATTATGATCCAACAAGAAGACTTGAACATTGCCAACTTAAAGTTCCTACTTCACTTCTTTGAGAATATGTCGGGACTCTGCATAAATTTTCCTAAAAGAGAGGTGATGGTTTTGGGGACCTCGCCGGAGGAGCAACAACGGATCACTAATATTCTCAATTGTAAGTTGGGGATCCCTCCCCTGCACTTACCTTGGGTTGCCTATTGGTGACATAGACTTAGTGTCGAGCGACCAGGGTATGCTGGGGTTCAAGCTGGCCAAGTGTACATGCAGATCTGTGGATGGTTAAGTTCGTGTCCTCTCTGGATAGAATGATCATGATTAATCCATGCTTTTCCAACCTCTCGATACATGCTATGGGGGGTATGCTTTCTTGGTGATGGTGTGGACTAGTTTTTTAACAAATATCGATCTAGATTCTTTGGGGAGGCTAATGGTCCCAAACGAAAATTTTATTTTGTTCGGTGCGGTAGGTTTTTCTTTAAACCCAGATCCTTGGGGGCACTAGGTATGGTGGACACCAAGATCATGAACATATGACTAATGGCAAAATAGATCTTGAAGCTTTACGCCAGGGATTAGGGGCTCTAGGAAGACATTCTTAGGAACAAATACATGCGAGCTAGGATATGTTGGTTGACTCTAACTAGCTTGGGTCACAATTATGGAAATCTATTCAGAAGGTGAAGACGGTATTCTGCTTGGGGGAAAAATATCAGGTACATAGTGGTACCTCCGGAAGGGGCCGGGGCCCCTTCCGATTCCCCTCTCTTTGAGCTAATAGTGGAGCAGGATGCTTCTATTGCGCAAGTGAAACCGGAGGAGAGCTGATCGCCCTTTCAGACAAGCATTGGGGCTCATAGATAGCATTGCATGGGCGAACCCGAGTGCGAAGATCAACATGTTTCAGTTGTCCGTAGGACCTGATGTCATCTGTTGGACACTAGAGCCGTCGTGGTGGTTCACGGTTCGCTCGCTCTACCAGATGCCCCGAGAAAGCACTTCAACACATAAAGTTGTTATTCTACCGAAGATCTGTGTGTTTCCGTCGCACTTGGTTAGGAAATGCCTTTCTTCCAATGACAACGTCCGCCAAGGGAATGGTCCATCCACTGGGCCGGTGCATCTTGTATAATGATTGGGAAGATAAAAATCATATCTACTGCTCCCGCGGCTTGGCCAAGTTCATATGGATCGCAGTTAGGAAATTGCTTGGATGCTCTCGGAACCCCTCGTGTGTTGCAGATATCTATGGATGATTATATGCATGTGTAGGCCATACTAAGCCACAATTCTGGATTTGTTGTCTGGCTCTCCTTTGGGCCTTCTAGAATATTAGGAACAAATGTATGATCGAAGGAAAATTCACGTCACAACCCGTTGATGCACCAATACAAAATATCAATGTACGTGTGGAGGCCCGTTGTCGTTGCCTATTCGACGGTACTCCAGAGGAGGGATCCTAATGGAGGGGAGAAGAAGTAGGGGCCTGATGTCTACTCACGCTTCTTTTCCTGTAGACAGTGTTGGGCCTCCAAGAGCAGAGGTTTGTAGAACAGCAGCAAGTTTTCCCTTAAGTCGACCACCCAAGGTTTATCGAACTCAGGGAGGAAGAGGTCAAAGATATCCCTCTCAAGCAACCCTGCAATCACGATACAAGAAGTCACTTGTGTCCCCAACACACCCAATACACTTGTCAGATGTATAGGTGCACTAGTTCAGCGAAGAGATAGTAAAATGCAAGTGGTATGAATGAATATGAGCAGTAGTAACGGCGCCAGAAAATACTTGCTAGCGTGCAGTTGATGTGGGAGATATTGTAGGAAGTAGAGATGCAGTAAAACAGTAAACAAGCGGTGATTGCAGTATTTGGAAACAAGGCCTAGGGATCATACTTTCACTAGTGGACACTCTCAGCATTGATCACATAATAAAACTACTCTACACTCTCTTGTTGGATGATGAACACCATTAATTGTGTAGGGCTACAAGAGCACCTCAATGCCGGAGTTACCAAGCTCCACAACATTCGATGTCCATATTTAAATAGCCTTAGAGTGCATGATAGACCAACGCAATTATACCAAGTACTAACATAGCATGCACACTGTCACCATCATACTATGAAAGGAGGAATAGATCACATCAATACCATCATAGTAATAGTTAACTTCATAATCTACAAGAGATCACAATCATAAACTACGCCAAGTACTACATGATGCACACACTGTCAACATTACATCATGGAGGAGGAATAGACTACTTTAATAACATCACTAGAGTAGCACATAGATTAATAGTGATACAAAACTCATATGAATCTCAATCATGTAAGGCAGCTCATGAGATCATTGTATTGAAGTACATAGGAGAGAGATTAACCACATAGCTACCGGTGCAGCCCCTTAGCCTCGATGGAGAACTACTCCCTCCTCATGGGAGACAGCAGCATTGATGAAGATGGCGGTGGTGTCGATGGAGATGCCTTCCGGGGGCACTTCCCCGTCCCGGCGGCGTGCCGGAACAGAGACTTCTGTCCCCCAGATCTTGGCTTCGCGATGGCGACGGCTCTGGTAGGTTTCCCGTACCGTGGCTTATTCGTATCGAAGATTTAGGTTAGGGGGCTTCTTATAGGCGAAGAGACGGAGTCAGAGGGGTTACGGAGCTGCCACACAATAGGGGGGCGCGGCCCCCCTCTTGGCCGCGCCGGGCACACGTGTGGGCCCCCTGTGGCTCTCCTCTGGTCCCTCTCGGGTGTTCTGGAAGCTTCGTGAAATTATAAGATGCTGGGCGTTGATTTCGTCCAATTCCGAGAATATTTCCTTACTAGGATTTCTGAAACCAAAAACAGCAGAAAACAGGAACTGGCACTTCGGCATCTCGTCAATAGGTTAGTTCCGGAAAACGCATCAAAACGATATAAAGTGTGAACAAAACATGTAGGTATTGTCATAAAACAAGCATGGAACATCAGAAATTATAGATACGTTGGAGACGTATCAGCATCCCCAAGCTTAGTTCCTACACGTCCTCGAGTAGGTAAACGATAAAAGAATAATTTCTGAAGTGACATGCTACTAACATAATCTTGATCATACTATCGTAAAGCATATGAGATGAATGCAGCGATTCAAAGCAATGGTAAAGATAATGATTAAACAACTGAATCATATAGCAAAGACTTTTCATGAATAGTACTTTCAAGACAAGCATCAATAAGTCTTGCATAAGAGTTAACTCATAAAGCAATAGATTCTAAATAAAGGCATTGAAGCAACACAAAGGAAGATTAAGTTTCAGCGGTTGCTTTCAACTTCAACATGTATATCTCATGATATTGTCAACATAAAGTAATATGATGAATGCAAATATGCAAGCATGTAAGAGTCAATGCACAGTTAACACAAGTGTTTGCTTCTAAGACAGAAAGAAGTAGGTGAACTGACTCAACATAAAAGTAGAAGAAAGGCCCTTCGACGAGGGAAGCATGGATTGCTATATTTGTGCTAGAGCTTTTATTTTGAAAACAAGAAACAATTTTGTCAACGGTAGTAATAAAGCATATGCATTATGTAAATTATATCCTACAAGTTGCAAGCCTCATGCATAGATTACCAATAGTGCCCGCACCTTGTCCTAATTAGCTCGGATTTACATGGATTATCATCGCAATACATATGTTTCAACCAAGTATCAGAAAGAGGTACCTCTATGCCGCCTGTACAAAGGTCTAAGGAGAAAGCTCGCATTGGATTTCTCGCTTTTAATTATTCTCAACTTAGACATCCATACCGGGACAACATAGACAACAGATAATGGACTCCTCTTTAATGCATAAGCATTCAACAACAAATAATATTCCCATAAGAGATTGAGGATTGTTGTCCAAAACTGAAACTTCCACCATGGATCATGGCTTTAGTTAGCGGCCCAATGTTCTTCTCTAACAATATGCATGCTCAAACCATTCAACTCATGATAAATCACCCTTACTTCAGACAAGACGAACATGCATAGCAACTCACATGATATTCAACAAAGTGTTGATGGCGTCCCCAGGAACATGGTTATCGCACAACAAGCAACTTAATAAGAAATAAGATACATAAGTACATATTCAATACCACAATAGTTTTTAGGCTATTTTGTCCCATGAGCTATATATTGCAAAGATAAAGGATAGAAATTTAAAGGTAGCACTCAAGCAATTTACTTTGGAATGGCGGAGAAATACCATGTAGTAGGTAGGTATGGTGGACACAAATGGCATAGTTTTTGGCTCAAGGATTTGGATGCACGAGAAGTAATCCCTCTCAATACAAGGCTTAGCCTAGCAAGGTTATTTTAAGCAAACACAAGTATGAACCGGTACAACAAAACTCACATAAAAACATATTGCAAGCATTATAAGACTCTACACTGTCTTTCTTGTTGCTCAAACCCTTACTAGAAAATATCTAGACCTTAGAGAGACCAATCATGCAAACCAAATTTCAGCAAGCTCGATGTATTTCTTCACTAATAGGTGCAAAGTATATAATGCAAGAGCTTAAACATGAGCACAACAATTGCCAAGTATCAAATTATTCAAGACATTATACCATTTACCACATGTAGCATTTTCTGTTTCCAACCATATAACAATTAACGAAGCAGTTTCAACCTTCGCCATGAACATTAAAAGCTAAGAACACATGTGTTCATATGAACCAGCGGAGCGTGTCTCTCTCTCTCACAAGCATGAACTTATTCAGAGAATGAAAATAACAAAAACGAAAATAAAAGCACACAGACGCTCCAAGTAAAGTACATAAGATGTGACGGAATAAAAATATAGTTTCACTAGAAGAAACCTGATAAATTGTTGATGAAGAAGGGGATGCCTTGGGCATCCCCAAGCTTAGACGCTTGAGTCTTCTTGAAATATGCAGGGATGAACCACGGGGGCATCCCCAAGCTTAGAGTTTTCACTCTTCTTGATCATATATCATCCTCCTCTCTTGACCCTTGAAAACTTCCTCCACACCAAACTCAAAACAACTCATTAGAGGGTTAGTGCATAATCAAAATTCACATGTTCAGAGGTGACATAATCATTCTTAACACTTCTGGACATTGCACAAAGCTACTGGAAGTTAATGGAACAAAGAAATCCATCCAACACAGCAAAAGAGGCAATGCGAAATAAAAGGCAGAATCTGTCAAAACAGAACAGTCCGTAAAGACGATTTTTTTAGAGGCACTATACTTGCTCATATGAAAATGCTCAAATTGAATGAAAGTTGCATACATATCTGAGGATCACGCACGTAAATTGGCAGATTTTTCTGAGTTACCTACAGAGAATTCAGCCCAAATTCGTGACAGCAAGAAATCTGTTTCTGCGCAGTAATCCAAATCTAGTATGAACCTTACTATCAAAGACTTTACTTGGCACAACAATGCAATAAAATAAAGATAAGGAGAGGTTTCTACAGTAGTAACAACTTCCAAGACACAAATATAAAACAAAAGTATTGTAGTAAAATAAAAACATGGGTTATCTCCCAAGAAGTGCTTTTTTATAGCCATTAAGATGGGCTCAGTAATTTTAATGATGCACTCCCAAGAAATAAGAGTTGAAGCAAAAGAGAGCATCAAGAAGCAAATTCAAAACACATTTAAGTCTAACCCACTTCCTATGCAAAGGAATCTTGTACACAAATGAATTCATGAAGAACAAAGTGACAAGCATAGGAAGATAAAACACAAGTAACTTCAAGATTCTCAACATAAAGAGGGGAAACTTAATATTATTAAGATGCTTATAACCATGTTTCCCTCTCTCATAATAACTTTCAGTAGCATCATTGATGAAATCCACAATATACCCATCACTTAAAACATTCTTATCATGGTTCATATGCATAGAAGTATCATTAATTTTGGCATAAGAAGAGTTCTTCTCATTAATAGTAATTGGAGCAAGATTATTATCAAGAATTTGAACATGGTAAACAAGTTGCATATTAAGGGAATTGTTTTTGGCAATCCAATCATAACTATGACAAGTTTCATAAGGATAGTTATAACCTATATCATAGCATTCTTTATAATAATCATCAAAGGTTGGAGGCATAGTGTCATCATAAGAAAAAGAGTAGTTATCTTTCACAGTAGGTTCATCTGTGACCATACCATCATTGTTACTAGAAGGAGATGTATCAAACATATAATGATCAGTAGAAAAAGGATTTTCAAACACCTCATCCCCAAGCTTAGAGCTTTCTATATCATTATGGGAGGAAGCATGGATAGTACTGATACTATGGCAATTATTATCATCATCATTTTCAGAATTAGTTTCCCAGAGATTTGCAATATAAAAAGTAGTGTGCTCTTTCAAATCATGATCACTAATGTAGGTAAAGGGCATAGGAAGATCATTGTACTCAGATTCATTATCATAATAATCATTAGGAGCAACATACTTACGGTTACCTAGCGTTATCTCATTCACGCGGGGATATGTCGTTACCTCTTTCTCTTTATTCTCCTTCTTCTTCTTCTTCGTTCCCTTCTTCTTCTTCTCTTCCTTCTCCTCGTTCCCTTCTTTAGGAGGAAGAGGCTTGAAGGGTGGCTTGTCCACATAACCTGATTTACTTTCAGAAACAATAGAAGAAACTTGGGAGGATTCCTCCTTTTCATTAATTAGTTCAAAACACACAGCGGTCCTATCATATTTTGGCAAGGTGTCATCTTCTAAAATATTTTGTATGTAAGTATTTGTATGGCTATTATCAATGCAATAAGAAAAACACCCATGCAGGACATCATCAATATCAAGATCACTCATATGTAACAAAGAGATTTTTCTTGATAGCTCTTCACACCACAAAAATAAAGTAAGTTCATCATGCTGATTAGGAGTAATTTCATCATCACAATACAAATTTGCAGCACTCATGGGGTTCAAATTATCATTGGAGGAGAATTTAAAATTAAAATGACCCACTCTATGGCAAACTTCACAAATAAAAGGATAGTGGGCACAAACCTTTTTACCAAGATCATCTAGAGGCCTAGCCCACTTTCTAGTTTTTTCATTAATATGATGGATACAATATTCATCTTCGATTTGATTAATTCCACAAGGTCTATGCATTCCACAAAAATTAACATGCTTATAGGAAATAGCATTCTTAGGAGTTTGAGCATGTTTATTGCAATCATTAACAACAATTTCATCCTTCATGCAAGCATCTTTAAAAGGTTCATGATACTTAACAAAATTCTTCTTAGGCAATTCAAAATGAGAGGCAAAAGATTTATAAAGATTTGCAGCAACTTGAGAGTCAGGACCATAAGTAGCACTCATATTTCGAAATTTACCAGTATCCATAAAAGTTTCAATGCATTCATAATCATAATTTATACCTGACTCTTTACCTTTGTTGTTCTCCCAATCTTCAGTATTCTCCTGAATCCGATCAAGAAGGTCCCATCTAGCTTCAACCTCCTTGCTTGTGAAAGATCCCTCCAAACAGGCATCTAGATAGTCCTTGTGATGTCCTGAAAGCCTTGCATAAAAATTATTAATAATAACATTACGGGGGTGCTCATGAATGGGACATTTGAGCATTAGTGACTTCAATCTCCCCCATGCTTGAGAAATACTCTCTCCATCATGAGGATAAAATTTATAAATGTAATTCCTATCAATATGCACTTCATGAGGAGGATAAAATTTAGAATAAAAGAGAGATACAATTTCCTCCCAACCAAGAGAATGACTATTCTTCAGCAATTTATACCAATGCGCCGCTTTACCAGACAGCGAAAAAGAGAATAGTTTCTTCCTCACTTCATCCATAGAGATACCTGCACACTTGAATAACCCGCATAATTCATGCAAAAACAGTAAATGATCTCCAGGATGGATAGTTCCATCCCCTTCATAGCGGTTATCCATAACACGTTCAATAATTTTCATGGGTATCTCAAAAGCAGTACTTGCAGTAGGTGGATTTAAAATATCACAAGCACCATTAGAGTTATCGCATATGGGGGATAAAGTATTATCAGAGCAAATTTTCTCCCCTAAAGGTGGGAAGCTAAAAAGATCATAAAAACTAGCTTCCCCAAGCTTAGACTTCTCCATAGCATTAGCAGTGATTGCGTTCATACTAATAACATTGCTACTAGCACGCAAATAAGGCTCCATAGGTTTTTTAATTTTCGCATCACACAATCATGTCTTAGCTTAGGAAATAAATTAAAAAGCTCATAGTTGCTTTCCATTATGCCTTACTAGTGTAAAACAAGAAACAAAAAGATGCAATTGCAGGATCTAAAGGAAATAGCTTCGAGCACTTACAACGGCACCAGAAATTAACTTAGTTACCTGGGACCAGCGTGTGAGTGCCTTTTACCTTTCCTCCCCGGCAACGGCGCCAGAAAATAGCTTGATGTCTACTCACGCTTCTTTTCCTGTAGACAGTGTTGGGCCTCCAAGAGCAGAGGTTTGTAGAACAGCAGCAAGTTTTCCCTTAAGTGGACCACCCAAGGTTTATCGAACTCAGGGAGGAAGAGGTCAAAGATATCCCTCTCAAGCAACCCTGCAATCACGATACAAGAAGTCTCTTGTGTCCCCAACACACCCAATACACTTGTCAGATGTATAGGTGCACTAGTTCAGCGAAGAGATAGTAAAATGCAAGTGGTATGAATGAATATGAGTAGTAGTAACGGCGCCAGAAAATACTTGCTGGCGTGCAGTTGACGTGGGAGATATTGCAGGAAGTAGAGATGCAGTAAAACAGTAAACAAGCGGGGATTGCAGTATTTGGAAACAAGGCCTAGGGAACATACTTTCACTAGTGGACACTCTCAACATTGATCACATAATAAAACTACTCTACACTCTCTTGTTGGATGATGAACACCATTAATTGTGTAGGGCTACAAGAGAACCTCAATGCCGGAGTTAACAAGCTCCACAACATTCGATGTCCATATTTAAATAACCTTAGAGTGCATGATAGACCAACGCAATTATGCCAAGTACTAACATAGCATGCACACTGTCACCATCATACTATGAAAGGAGGAATAGATCACATCAATACCATCATAGTAATAGTTAACTTCATAATCTACAAGAGATCACAATCATAAACTACGCCAAGTACTACATGATGCACACACTGTCAACATTACATCATGGAGGAGGAATAGACTACTTTAATAACATCACTAGAGTAGCACATAGATTAATAGTGATACAAAACTCATATGAATCTCAATCATGTAAGGCACCTCATGAGATCATTGTATTGAAGTACATAGGAGAGAGATTAACCACATAGCTACCGGTACAGCCCCTTAGCCTCGATGGAGAACTACTCCCTCCTCATGGGAGACAGCAGCGTTGATGAAGATGGCGGTGGTGTCGATGGAGATCCCTTCCGGGGGCACTTCCCCGTCCCGGCGGCGTGCCGAAACAGAGACTTCTGTCCCCCAGATCTTGGCTTCGCGATGGCGGCGGCTCTGGAAGGTTTCCCGTACCGTGGCTTATTCGTATCGAAGATTTAGGTCAGGGGACTTCTTATAGGCGAAGAGACGGAGTCGGAGGGGTTACGGAGCCGCCACACAATAGGGGGCGCGACCCCCCTCTTGGCCGCGCCGGGCACATGTGTGGGCCCCCTGTGGCTCTCCTCTGGTCCCTCTCGGGTATTCTGGAAGCTTCGTGAAAATATAAGATGTTGGGCGTTGATTTCGTCCAATTCCGAGAATATTTCCTTACTAGGATTTCTAAAACCAAAAACAGCAGAAAACAGGAACTGGCTCTTCGGCTTCTCGTCAACAGGTTAGTTCCAGAAAACGCATCAAAACGATATAAAGTGTGAACAAAACATGTAGGTATTGTCATAAAACAATCATGGAACATCAGAAATTATAGATACGTTGGAGACGTATCAGGGCCATAGGGCGGAGAGTTTAATGGGACGGTGGTACGCGATTTACCCAGCTTCGGAACACCTGCTCGAAGATAGGGCCTACTGCTGCTTGTCTCGAATTATCTGTGCGCTTTCGCGTTGTTACAATGAGTTGTGGTTGTGCCTCTAGGGCTCCCGGGATCCGGCTTATAAAGGCGCACAGATCTAGGGTTTACATGGAGAGTCTTAGCCGGAATACAAGTTGCCTAACTACGGTACAATGTCTTGCCATGTACGTCAAGGATCCGCCTTCCTTCAAGGCCGTGCTGGATCCGGATACTTCATGGGCTTTCACGGATCCAGCCTCCTCCGTAGGTCGGTTGAGATCCGGCTCCTCGTTTCTGGGCTGGACTTCATCCCTCGGGATCTACTGCAACTGGGCCGCTCGATGGGCCACATGCCACATCACCATCTGTGGGCCACCCGGGCTTACCGGATCTAGGACCTGCCGTTGATATACCCATAAAGTATACCCACAACAGTAGCCCCCGAAGTTCTCCGAGATTCATCATTCTTCCGGCTTCAATCAACTCGGTTCCGAAGAGAATCTTGAAGAGCTTCTAACCTTTACCTGTTTCCGATGTCATCTTCTCGGAAATCATCTGTTCTTCGGTAACGGTAACGTAGCAGACTTTCCACTTTTCCCGCGCACAACTTCTGTTGGAGATATGCCCAAGAGGCAATAATAAATAGGTTATTATAATACATCTTTGTGTTTATGATAATGTTTACATACCATGCTATAATTGTATTAACCGAAACATTGATACATGTGTGTTATGTGAACAACAAAGAGTCCCTAGTATGCCTCTTAACTAGCTTGTTGATTAATGGATGATTAGTTTCATAATCATGAACATTGGATGTTATTAATAACAAGGTTATATCATTGTATGAATGATGTAATGGACACACCCAATTAAGCGTAGCATAAGATCATGTCATTAAGTTATTTGCTATAAGCTTTCGATACATAGTTACCTAGTCCTTATGACCATGAGATCATATAAATCACTTATACCGGAAAGGTACTTTGATTACATCAAATGCCACTGCGTAAATGGGTGGTTATAAAGGTGGGATTAAGTATCCGGAAAGTATGAGTTGAGGCATATGGATCAACAGTGGGATTTGTCCATCCCGATGACGGATAGATATACTCTGGGCCCTCTCGGTGGAATGTCGTCTAATGTCTTGCAAGCATATGAATAAGTTCATAAGAGACCACATACCACGGTACGAGTAAAGAGTACTTGTCAGGAGACGAGGTTGAACAAGGTATAGAGTGATACCGATGATCAAACCTCGGACAAGTAAAATATCGCGTGACAAAGGGAATTGGTATCGTATGTGAATGGTTCATTCGATCACTGAAGTCATCGTTGAATATGTGGGAGCCATTATGGATCTCCAGATCCCGCTATTGTTTATTGGTCGGAGAGAGTACTCAACCATGTCCACATAGTTCGCGAACCGTAGGGTGACACACTTAAGGTTTGATGTTGAAATGGTAGAACTTGAATATGGAATGGAGTTCGAAGATTTGTTCGAAGTCCCGGATGAGATCCCGGACATCACGAGGAGTTCCGGAATGGTCCGGAGAATAAGATTCATATATAGGAAGTCATTTTATAAGATTTAAAATGATCCGAAAGGTTCTACGGAAGGTTCTAGAAGGTTCTAGAAAAGTCCGGAAGAAATCACTAAGGAAGGCGGAGTCCCGGAGGGACTCCACCTCCCATGGACGGCCAACCCTAGGAGGCCCCCCCCCCCCCCCCCACATGGAAGGGGGGAATCCCACCCCAAGTGGGATTCCCACCTTGGGTAGGTTTTCCCTATCACATGGAAGGTTTTGGGTTCGGGTCTTATTCGAAGACATGTAGTCCAACACTTGGGGCTTCCACCTATATAATGAGGGGCCAAGGGGAGGGGGCCGGCCACCCCAAGACCACAAGGTGGCCGCACCCCCTAGTGGCTGGCTCCCCCCTCTCCCAAACCCTAGCGGCCCTCTCTCCTCCACCACATCCCGCACGCTTAGCGAAGCTCCGCCGGGTTTCTCCACCACCACCGACACCACACCGTCGTGCTGTCGGATTCAAGAGGAGCTACTACTTCCGCTGCCCGCTGGAACGGGGAGGTGGACGTCGTCTTCATCAACAACCGAACGTGTGACCGAGTACGGAGGTGCTGCCCGTTCGTGGCGCCGTGATCAAGATCTTCTACGCGCTTTTGCAAGCGGCAAGTGAACGTCTACCGCAGCAACAAGAGCCTCATCTTGTAGGCTTTGGAATCTCTTCAAGGGTGAGACTCGATAATCCCCTCGTTGCTACTGTCTTCTAGATTGCATCTTGGCTTGGATTGTGTGTTCGCGGTAGGAAATTTTTTGTTTTCTATGCAACGAATCCCTACAGTGGTATCAGCGCCGTGTCTATGCATAGATGGTTGCACGAGTAGAACACAATGGTTTTGTGGGCGTTGATGCTCTTGTTGTCTTTAGTTTGAGTACTTTGCATCTTTGTGGCATAGTGGGATGAAGCGGCTCGGACTAATTTTACATGAGTTCATGAGACTTGTTCCTCGTTCGACATGCAACTTGTATTGCATAAGAGGCTTTGCGGGTGTCTGTCTCTCCTACTATAGTGAAGATTCAATTTACTCTTCTATTGACAACACTAGTATCACCGTTGTGGTTCATGTTCGTAGGTAGATTAGATCTTACTCGAAAACCCTAAACCACGTAAAATATGCAAACCAAATTAGAGACGTCTAACTTGTTTTTGCAGTGTTTGGTGATGTGATATGGCCATGATGTGATGATGAATATGTATGAGATGATCATTATTGTATTGTGGAAACCGGCAGGAGCCTTATGGTTGTCTTTAAATTTCATGTTGAGTAGTATTTCAAAGTAGTTGTAATAGTTGCTACATGAGGTGAACAACCATGAAGACGGCGCCATGAACCTTGACGCTACGCCGACGATGATGGAGATCATGCCCGTTGATGATGGAGATCATGTTCGTGCTTTGGAGATGAAGATCAAAGGCGCAAAGACAAAAGGGCCATATCATATCACATATGAATTGCATGTGATGTTAATCCTTTATGCATCTTATTTTGCTTAGAACGCGACGGTAGCATTATAAGATGATCCCTCACATTAATATCAAGATAATAAAGTGTTCTCCCCTCGTATGCACCGTTGTACAGTTCGTCGTTTCGAAGCATCTCGTGATGATCGGATGTGATAGACTCAACGTTCACATACAACGGGTGTAAGCCATGTTGCACACGCGGAATACTTGGGTTTGCTTGACGAGCCTAGCATGTACAGACATGGCCTCGGGACAACGGAAACCGAAAGGTTGAACACGAGTCATATGGATGATATGATCAACATGTTGATGTTCACCATTGAAGCTACATCATCTCACATGATGATCGGTTTTGGTGTAGTGGATTTGGATCGTGTACCACTTAACAACTATGAGGGATGTTGTATTAAGTGGGAGTTCATTAGTAATTAGATTAAAACATGAACGAATTATCATAAACATAGTCTGAGTAGTATTTTGAATTAATTTTGTAGTATTGGCATCCATTTTCTACCATGCGCTAGTCTTGTTATTGAGATAGAAATACTGTTAAAATCTGACAAGAAACTTTACGGATTGATACCGTATTGTTAAAGAATCAAGAATTGATTAAGTGCTATTGCAAATTTTTAGTAAACCTCACATTGTTGATTCAAAGAGCTATGGTTTCAATTAGTACCTGAAGTTATCTTGTCTCCGTGAAATTTGAAGTTCAAATCTGTTTGAAAAGTAAGGAGCTGAAAATTTAGTATTCAGAAATAATCAAGGTATGAGATATATGTGATATCTAAGACCTTATTGCAAGATGATAGAATATAAATTTGGTGAGACTACATAAACTCATAAGTTTTATGGGAATGTATGAAGGTTGAAGACGCCAGGCGTCACAATCCTCCAACTATTGGGTCACTAATAATATTCGCATATCCATGAAGTTATCACCCTTAGTATGCACAGTTGCTAAGACTCATCGTTTCGAAGCATCACGTGATGATCGGGTGTGAAAGATTCTACGTGTGCATACAACGGGTGCAAGCCAGATTTGCACATGCGAATACCAATGTTAAAACTTTACGAGCCTAGCATGTACAGACATGGTCTCGCAAAGTCATCATGATATGATGGATAAAATTATGAGTGAAATTGTTCATCATATTACAAAGTTACTAATAGTGAAATCTGAAACACTTGTCATATGATGATCAACTTAAAGTAAGAACCTCAAGGTTATTGGTAATTGACCAACAAACCTAGAAGTTAATAATGTTAAAGTGTTTTTCTGAATAATGAGGAAAGCTAAAAGAGAAACTACAAAAGATTATTGGCAGAAAGAAAGAAAAGACTAGAAAGTCTAGCTCAGATGTATATAAATGATATACATGTTATGGATGTATTCCTCGTTTGGTCACACAATGAAATTCTTGGGTATCAGTACTATATTGGTTGGTATGAAGTGTCATACAAAACAACGCAATACAAGAATACAATGGCCTAAGTGACTGACAAGGAATATGATAGGAATGCACATCTGGAACAAAATAAAGTGTTATTATGTTCGTCATTAGCATTCTATCTAGCCCTTAGAATTTATAATAAAGAACTTAATAACTGTTATTTTGCTCTGGTCAAATGAAAACAATGAGTTGTTCAAATTATGACATTACTCCATGTACGATGGATAAGTTATTATAAATCTTAGTGGTGAAACACACATACATAACACTGACGCTAAAATGCCATAAGGCAAATGATTTGAATTCCACTTATTTGTGGAACCGCCATTTAGGTCATGTTAGAAAGGAACGCATGAAGGAACTCCATGCAAATGGATTTTTGGAGTCATTTGATTTTTGAATCATTTGGCGCTTGCAAATCTTTTATAAAGAGAATGATTAAAATACCGTTCATAGGCCAAGAGTTGAACGGGCAACTAACTTAGTGGAAAAATACATGATGATGTATGTGGTTCACTGGACATAGTTGTGTGCGGGAGATTCTTCTACTTCATGAAAACTTTCAACAATGAATTGAGTATATGTGGATATATTCGATAAGGAAGAAGTTTGAAACATTTGAATGGATTCAAATAATTTTCAGCATGAAGTGGAAATCATCGTAATAGAAAAGTCAAATATCTATGATTGGATCATGGTGGAAATATTCGAATTACGAGTTTTAGCGAACATCCAAGAGAGTTATGAAATTGTTCTACAACTCAAGTTTCTTGGAGTATCATAGTGATGATGAAGTATCCGAGAGATATATCCAAACCTTGTTGGGTCAATGATGAGATAAAATATTAATGCCATTATATTTTTGTGGATTATGCTTTAGAGACTACCACTTTTACACTGAATAGAGCATCATCATGATCCGTTGAAATGACACCATACAAGTTATGGTATGGGTATAAACCCTAATAGTCTTTTCTTTAAATTTTGGTCTAAGAGTTTACAACCAAAATCGGATGAATGTCTTTGTTGGTTATCCCAGAGATTTAATTGGGAATTCTTCCCACGAGACAAAGACAAAAGTGTTTGTCGATGTTTCTTATTTCCGAGAAATTGTTTCTAGTGAAGTATTTGAGTGGGAGGACAATATAATTTGATAAGGTTTATGAACCTGAGCATAATGATCATAGTAGCGCAGCATCAGAATTGGTTTCGGAAGCGGCCACGACGATCATGGCTCCCATGACTACAAAGTGTTTTAGCCATGGAGATCGAAGTACATATTGAACCTTGTAGGTATGGTTTACTTTGTGATCAAATAAATGATTTGTGGACAAAGGATTGATTTTGAACAATGATAAACCAACTACAAACAAAGAAGTTATGATGGGCCCTAACTCCGTTAAAATGGCTATACGCCATGAAATCCAAGATAGATGAATATTTTTTGAAAGTAAATGGATCTATGAAATTGATGGACTTGGATGAAATATACTTGAAGAAGCTCAACTTGTCGAAAAGTTGTTTACGACAAAGTTCAAAGAGTTGACTACGATAAGATTAGATCTTCCGTAGCAATGCTTATAGTCTATGTGGATTATTCTAGTAATCACTACATATTTCTTTTATGAGATATGGTAGTAGGATGGCAAAATACACTACTTAACAGAAGTGTGTATTAAAGGTGTATACAAGATACAACCAATTGTTTTGCTAGTCCGTAGAATACTAGATAGGTATACAAACTTCAATTGGATGAAGTGAGTATCACGGAGTTGGAATCTTCACCAGATGAAATAGTCAAAGAGTTTTTGATTTCATCAGAAACGATGAAGAGGCTTGCATTTGCAAGAAATTAAGTGGGAGTACTGAGACATATTTATAATACTTTATGTAGATGACATATAGTTGGTTATAAATGATGTAATTATATACTTGATTAAAAAAAGGTTGCATTGAGAAATTAACTTCAATGAAAAGATATGGACTGAAACAAATTTAGTGTCAAAATCTATGAAGATAGATTGAAACACATAATAAATTTAAGTCAAAGTACATAGAATGGATATTGAAGTAGTTCAATATAGAAATATTAAGAAAATGTTCTTGTCATGTGAAGTGTTTACAAGACTTGAGTGTATCTGACACTCAATGAGTAAAAACACATGAGTGATTATAGATCACAAATAATATGTACACAATCAGATATCACGTACTCTTAAAAATATTATGAGCATGTACCAGAATGATTCATGTGATGATCATTGAAAAACAGTAAGAATATTCTTGAGTACTTAAGAAGAACCAAGGATATATATATATAGTTTTGTATGGAGAAATGACAAACAAATCGCTGTAAGGTGTTGCACCGATATTTGTTTTTGTCACATATGAAAATAAAATTTCAATCTCAAATTAGACTAAGTGTTGTTTAAAAGGTAGCACAATGAGCTAGAAGTTGTCTATGCTAGATTTAGAAGAGTACTAAATATTATGACGGATTCTACAAAAGAAAGCAGAGTATGTCATTGTTTTGACAATGACAAAGGATGTTAAAGTCAAGAGGTTCTTTGAGAACTTGGTGTAGTTCCGACAGAGTCAGAACTTTGAAGCTATATTGTGTGTGACAATATTAGTGACATATTTCAGACCGCGGAATTAAGGTTCCACCAGAAGACCGAACATATTTAATGCCGACTCATTTGGAAATGAGTGATGCGTTGAGACGCAAATCAATTACAAAATACATACGTTTCTAAGCGTGTCAGATCCGTTGACTAAAACCTCTCCCGTGAGCAATACATGATAAAGCACCGGAAGGCCAAGGTGTTATATCTCTACAAATGTAAACTAGATTATTGACTCTAGTGCAAGTGGGAGACTGTTGGAGATATGCCCAAGAGACAATAATAAATAGGTTATTATAATACATCTTTGTGTTTATGATAATGTTTACATACCATGCTATAATTGTATTAACCGAAACATTGATACATGTGTGTTATGTGAACAACAAAGAGTCCCTAGTATGCCTCTTAACTAGCTTGTTGATTAATGGATGATTAGTTTCATAATCATGAACATTGGATGTTATTAATAACAAGGTTATATCATTGTATGAATGATGTAATGGACACACCCAATTAAGCGTAGCATAAGATCATGTCATTAAGTTATTTGCTATAAGCTTTCGATACATAGTTACCTAGTCCTTATGACCATGAGATCATATAAATCACTTATACCGGAAAGGTACTTTGATTACATCAAACGCCACTGCGTAAATGGGTGGTTATAAAGGTGGGATTAAGTATCCGGAAAGTATGAGTTGAGGCATATGGATCAACAGTGGGATTTGTCCATCCCGATGACGGATAGATATACTCTGGGCCCTCTCGGTGGAATGTCGTCTAATGTCTTGCAAGCATATGAATAAGTTCATAAGAGACCACATACCACGGTACGAGTAAAGAGTACTTGTCAGGAGACGAGGTTGAACAAGGTATAGAGTGATACCGATGATCAAACCTCGGACAAGTAAAATATCGCGTGACAAAGGGAATTGGTATCGTATGTGAATGGTTCATTCGATCACTGAAGTCATCGTTGAATATGTGGGAGCCATTATGGATCTCCAGATCCCGCTATTGGTTATTGGTCGGAGAGAGTACTCAACCATGTCCACATAGTTCGCGAACCGTAGGGTGACACACTTAAGGTTTGATGTTGAAATGGTAGAACTTGAATATGGAATGGAGTTCGAAGATTTGTTCGAAGTCCCGGATGAGATCCCGGACATCACGAGGAGTTCCGGAGTGGTCCGGAGAATAAGATTCATATATAGGAAGTCATTTTATAAGATTTAAAATGATCCGAAAGGTTCTACGGAAGGTTCTAGAAGGTTCTAGAAAAGTCCGGAAGAAATCACTAAGGAAGGCGGAGTCCCGCAGGGACTCCACCTCCCATGGCCGGCCAACCCTAGGAGGGGGGGAGTCCACCTTGGTCTCCACCAAGGGGGCCGGCCACCCCCCCACATGGAAGGGGGGAATCCCACCCCAAGTGGGATTCCCACCTTGGGTAGGTTTCCCTATCACATGGGAGGTTTTGGGTTCGGGTCTTATTCGAAGACATGTAGTCCAACACTTGGGGCTTCCACCTATATAATGAGGGGCCAAGGGGAGGGGGCCGGCCACTCCAAGACCACAAGGTGGCCGCACCCCCTAGTGGCCGGCGCCCCCCTCTCCCAAACCCTAGCGGCCCTCTCTCCTCCACCACATCCCGCACGCTTAGCGAAGCTCCGCCGGGTTTCTCCACCACCATCGACACCACGCCGTCGTGCTGTCGAATTCAAGAGGAGCTACTACTTCCGCTGCCCGCTGGAACAGGGAGGTGGATGTCGTCTTCATCAACAACCGAACGTGTGACCGAGTACGGAGGTGCTGCCCGTTCGTGGCGCCGTGATCAAGATCTTCTACGCGCTTTTGCAAGCGGCAAGTGAACGTCTACCGCAGCAACAAGAGCCTCATCTTGTAGGCTTTGGAATCTCTTCAAGGGTGAGACTCGATAATCCCCTCGTTGCTACCGTCTTCTAGATTGCATCTTGGCTTGGATTGTGTGTTCGCGGTAGGAAATTTTTTGTTTTCTATGCAACGAATCCCTACAACTTCCTCTTTTCCCGCGCTAAATTTTCGGAGATGCGAATCTTTAGCCGAAAATTTTGGGATTCCACAGTTAAGTTACCTCCACGTCGTTTCACCGTTTTTAACCTAAGACACGTGTCATGCATCCAATGGTGTGACCATTCCGTTTCCACCGTCGATTCCGAAACACGAATCTCCGCGCAAGATCTATAAATACCCCCGCATGCGGTAACTTCATCATTCATTCACCGTCTCACCAACCCCATCTTCCTCCTTCGACCGCGCAGCCGATCGGATCTTAACTCCGGCGAACTTACCTGCGGGAAGCTCCGTCCGCCGCCATTCCAAGCCTCCCCTCACACCAAGATCACCACGGTTGAGCAGGAAATTTACCCCGCCGCCGATTCGTGGTCAAGTGGGGAAGTTTGCTCCAAGTCCGGCGACCTCGACCTCGCCGGAGTGCCGCAGGACCACCGCGCCATTAACGGTATGTGAGCCAGCCTTGTAGAAGAAAGAGTAGTATAGCGTAGATCCGGTTACTTAATCTAGTTTTGCATGGGTGCAGCCGGAAGCATGTCACATGGTTCACAAATATGTACTGGTAGTTCTCCGAGTAGTCCGGAACCCAGTTCATTAGAACCAAGCTATCCGGAACCTCTTGCATTCTTGCCACCATACGTTTCCGACACCAAGTTAGCTCAACCGTTCTCTGCATCTTCCAGCAACGCGCTAAGCCGGATCCCGACCTTCGAAGAAATCCAAGAGGAACTTCAAGGCCAAGCCAGGATGGCCGCCAAGGTGCAGGAGGCGGAAATGAAGAAAGCTTCCAAGGCCAAGATCCGAGAAGGCGAGAAGGGTCACTGGTGGCCTTGCGAAATCAAGGACTCGGAACTGGGGGATCTTCAAAGTGAAGGCATGATTTCTTCGCAATGGAGTTTCATGCACGAATCCGACGTCCCCAAACTAGACGCGGACGAATGTGTCATTACTAAGGCCTGGGTCGAGCGCGGACTTTCGCTCCCCTGTTCGGAATTCTTTCTCTCAATCCTTTCCACTTATGGACTCCAGCTCCACAATATCTTCCCAAACTCATATCTCCTACTCTCGAACTTCGTGACGCTCTGCGAGGGGCATCTCGGAATTCACCCCGACGTGCGCCTGTGGCAGTTTTTCTTCCGGGTGAAGAAAGAAACGAAGGACAAGGCCATGGTGAACTACGGGAGAATGACTTTCATGCTCCGACCTGGTCGCATGTATCCTCCTCACGACTCCCACGAGTTCGTCCGGTACTGGAATACCGGATGGTTTTACGTGAAGAACGTTGCAGTTCCGGGTGTCCATGAAGGGCTGCCCAAGTTTATCAACAAGCCTCCGGAAGAAAGCGATAGCTGGAGCTTCGTCCCCATGCTCACTTTAAGCTGGTTTACTCGACGGATCCAGCCTCTCCGGTACAACGCACGCTTGATCTGCGCATACACCGGGGCGGACGACCCCCTCCGAGTAACCCGCCACGACCTTCCTGCCGATTCTCTCAAGAGGAGAATCAAAACACTTGTGAAGATTGGCCGGGGCCAACCGGTCCCGGAATTAGTAAAGGATATCCAGACAAACGACCAGTGTCCTCCGGTAAGCTCTTGTACCTTTGTTATTCTTAACTTCTCAAATTTTTGACATGTTCTAACTTACTCTGAACTTCTTCTCCAGCTCGATACTTTGGCGGAGGAAGACTTCCGCAACATACTCCGAGTTCCCGTTAGCGGCGAAGTGGAAGAGGAGGATCCGGAGGATGACGAAGAGGAAGAGGAGCAAGCACCTCGAAAGGCTGCCCCTCGACCTACTAAGCGGCCCTGCGCCAAAGCTTCCGGCTTCGAAGCTAGAGCTAGCGGCGAGGCCTCCGCCAAGAAGGCCAAAGTCACGAAGCCCCCCCCCCCACTGGATTCCAGGAAGGCGAAGCGTGAGCGCATCAAACTGCTGTCAACAGCAGGAAAGCGATCGCGCCCTATCATTCCCAGCGCCACGTAAGTCTCCGAGTATGGCGCATGTTTGTTTTGATAGAACTTAGTCACTTATTTATTTGCTCACTTGTTTGTAGGAATCCGACTACCACCACCATGCGGACCAACGTCCAGGAGCCCATCACCAAATATAAGAAGAAATCTCCGGCCGTCGGTCCTCCAACACCAGCTCCGCCAAGCGCCTCCCACGCCACTCCCCATCCGTCTCCGCCTCAAGCTGAGCGATCTCCCCCTCCTGCTACCAAAACTCCCGTGGAGGTAATTCCGGTGAGTAGCGAAAAGGTGGGCGGAGAAAGCTCCGGAGAAAAGTATGCCCAAGAAGAAGCTGAAGTACAAGGACGAGAGAGGACGGAAGTCAACTCTTCGGGAAAAGCTGAAGTTGCGGGCAGTGACATTGTCATTTTTCTGAAGAACTTCGGAGATCCGACTGATCATACCTCCACCCCCAAGGCCTATGCCAGTAAGTTTTTTAACAAGCTAACTAAGGCGGAAAAGTGGGATCTTGAACAAGACCTGCTTAACGCCATGCTGAACAACGCCTGGGGAAAGCCTGATGCCGAGTCATCAGAGATCCAGGACTTCAAGAAGGAGATTGGTCAGTTCCGCGGCAAGCTCCTCTGCAAGCAGAAGGTACTTCCCAGTAGCCGCCAAGTGTAACACCCCAAATTTCAAAACAAAGCAAAAAGGAATTTACTTTTTCCAAAAATGAGAACCAACAAAAACTTTTCTTATATAAGGTATTAGGCTTATTGCTCCTATCTATTACTTGTGTTCTTGCCTTGATGAGTGTTAGTATGCTTATGTGACCCACCCTAAAACCCTAGAGTGATCAAGTAAAGATCACAAACCAAATAAAAACAAAAAGAGAAAGAAATCAAATAAGAAGAACCCTAAGCCCTAACCTTTTCAAAACTCCTTTGATCTATTTTGAGAAACCCTGAATAAAGGAAAAAACCATATGTGGGCCTATAGCCCTAATATGTGAATCTGAAACCCTACCCCTTTTCTTTTGCTAAATGGTGGTGAACCATTGCAGAAATTACTAAACCCTAAACCTCACCCCTCTTGTCCTCAATCTTGGAAGAATAAAATAAAAAGGAAAAATCTTATTTAAGAAAAGAGGCAGATATGCCTATGGCCCTTTTTGTAAAACTTTCCCTAGGCCTTTCTACTTGATGTAGAGAATTGGAAAACCTTCTTGAACCCTAGTTAGTGCTTTTTCAACGCAATCCAAATGTGGAACACAAGGTTTTCAAAAAGAGAGTAATAATGCCATAGAGGCATATGAGAGCAAAATATCAAATTCGTGAAATTGAGGATCTTGACCCTAGACTTGAAGTTGAATGGTTGGATCACTCCTATATGCCATTTCAACACCCAACAACATCTTTGGGTCAAGCCAAGTTCTATTAAAAATCAAATGCCACATATGCATAGAGGCATATGTGACCCTTAGCCATTTTCACCAATTCTGGTCCTATGCACTTCTACTTTTACCAGATGGGTGAAACCATCTCTGAACCCACGCTAACCCTAATTTGACCCTCACCCTTGCTCAAGTGAAGCAAGGGGAGCATCTTACAAAAATAAGAAAAACTTGACTTGTCACCTCTTATGTGTTTTGGCCAATTTTACAAATCTTTGAGCTAGACCTTTTGGAATGGTTTCAATGGTTTGAAATTGTTTCTAAACTAATAAGAATGACTTTAGAATCAAGACAAGTCCAATCAGATGGAAAGAAATCCAATAGTGGGACAATTCCATTTTTTTCCCTCACCTATACTTAGGGCCAATTTATCCAATCTTGACCTAGGCACCAACCTTGCCTCAAAATGGTTGGAACCTTGCATCCAACTTCTCCTAGCATCAAACAAACCTCCCTCTTGTCAAATTGAAGCCAATAAAAAGAGAAAGGATAAAGGTGAGAAAATCACAAAACCCTCACAGATGGCTTATGCCATTTTTCTAAAACTTGACCCTAGCCCATTTTGGCATTCACCATTAGTTGAATAATGTTACTAAACATATATTACAACTTTTGGAATCAAAGAAACCCTTTTCAAATCAAATTCAAACTCAATTGGGGATCACATGCAATAATGGTCAAATCTGCCATAATTATTCTGGTCCCTACTTTGAGCCTCTCCATTTCAAGTTTTTCAAACTAAACCTTCCCAACTCCTTGCATGTCATCCAAGAGGACATCAAGATGAACACTTTTTGTAAAGACCACCTGGCCCCAATCCTTCTTGATCAATTGCTATGCCCCTCCAAAGTTGGCACTTTCAATTAAGGGGAACAATCTTCCACTTAGTGAAAATTGTCATTCTTTAAATTTCCTAAATTTCACCACCACCTCTCCTTGCCTCTGGTCATTTAGAACCAAACCAAACCCACTCTTATCAATTTGGTCAACCTTTTGAACTCAACCAAATTTGAGCAAATATTGCAAATTACAAATATGGCATAAATGCAACACTATTTGAAATAGTGTCCTACTACCCATAATCTCCCCCAACCTACACCATATTGTCCCCTTGCCCCCTCTTTGCCTCACACCACCACAGGAACCCTAGGGAAGGGCAAGACATGGCCTAGCCATGGCCATGCCAATGGCATGCCGGCCATGCCGTGCTCCCCCTCTCCTCCTTCATCCTCAGCTCGGCCCCCATGTCTACTGGCTCCACCTCACCTCCCTCTACCTCCCTAGCCTTGCCCCTGTCGAGATGAACGACTACATTCGCCGGAGGACACGCGCCCAGCCCCGCCCAGGACCATGCCGTGGACGTCGTGGGCGCGTCCACCGCCAACTCTGGCCACGTGCGACGCCGAGGAACGCCGCCTCCCCCGGACCCCCTGGCGACGAGTCGAGCATCACCGCCACACCCTAAACCCGCCTGACACGGTCCCGTGTCCTCGCGTCACCTGCCGCCGTCGACACCTTCGCCATTTTCCCGCGGGCGCCGCCGCAAACCTGGATGCAACGCGCGCCAACCCAACCGTCCCCCACCTTGCCGTCTAGCTCGCTAGCACCGATCGGACACCACCTACCTCGCCCTGCTCCCTCCCGACCCTCTCCATCGCCGGCAACGCCGTGTCGATGTCGACCTGCCGTGCCCCGCCCGGCCATCTTGCAACCTATAAAAGGAGCGCTCCTCCTCCTCCGATTCTCACACCAATCGACCTCCCTCCTCTCCCTGATCCTCCTCGCACTCTCTCCCCTCAACATTGCGCACCACAGCCACTCAATTGCATCATCGCCGCCCGTGCTCCGTCGCAGAAGCCGCCGGAGCTAGAAGCCACCCCAGGACCTGCGACTTGTTCGAGAAGCACCGCCGTCATCGACAACCTCCTCCTGCATCAACGCCGCCCCTCGCCGACGTTCCAGCTCGCCGTCGACCCCCTACCGCCGCCGTGCCAGCGTCGCCCTCGCGTCGACGGCAGCGACGATCCCCGCCGTCCGATCCGCTTCTGATCCTACGCCCCTCAGCCCCCGTACCGTTTCGGTAAGTAAGACCCGCTGACTAGTGGGGCCCGTTGTCAGCTGGCCCGCTGCGCGCTGGACGCACCACTGGGCCGGCCCAACTCGTCTTCGCTGCGTTTTAAATAGTTTCGGCCTGTTTAGTTTCCCGCCAGCCCGTCTAGGAAATTTTATTTAAATCCTTTTCAAACTTTTTCAATACTGCCTCCACTTTGAAATTTAACCATTTCAAATTGGCTAAACCAAATCTAGGGAATTTTATATTTCTGGAAAGCTTAGGAAAAGATCTATCCAATGCCACTGGCCTCATGGTCAATCTCTTTGTAGAATTAATCTAACAAAAATAACAAGACAGGGACTTTTCTGCCTTAGAGTAATTCTTAAAAATCAACCAAAATAGCTATTGAGTAAATTCCAACTCCTTTAGCTCACTTTTGACTTGCACTAATTGTTTATGAAATAAAATGGTGTGGTCACCTTGCATGATCATGCCCTAGTTTAAGTAGTGGGTAATATGGCTAGTTTAACTAGTTGATATTGTCCAAAACTATTAAGTAATTCATATGAAGTCTTATGCTTCATTTAAATCTTGTCTCAAATGAATTCATGTGATGTTTGGACCCCTGGCCCAAACTCACCTATATGAATTCCTTAGAGATTTAAATCATTTGTAGTGTTAATAAATGGCATGAGGTACTCTACCTCATTTAAATCTATTTCTCAAATGATAATGATGAATGGTTGACTTGGGTCAACATGATTTCATGCATGATTGTTTGAGAAATTAAATCTTAAGAAGTTTTCAATAAGAGAAAGGTATTTCTCAAACACTAGATGGAAAACTATCACTTACATATGTAGGGAGAGGAAATTATTTTCCCAAACCACACAACCAATGCACCCTAATTGTAGTAGTTGTGTGAATAGAATAATTGGTATAAGTACAAGCAATGTTAGAATAGCCAATGAATTGTTGAGGATGTGAAATCACCTCAATGGTAGTTGTTAACCTAGTTACAACTATGTGTTAAATCTTATGAGAGGCTTTCCCTCTCATTTAAATCTTGTTCTCAAGTATTTCAACATGAGGTATGGACCATGGTCTATATAATCTTATGTTGAGTATTTGGTGACATTAAATCACTACCAGGTTAGTATTAAATTGTATGAGGTATGGAACCTCATTTAAATCATTTTCTTAAATAAGGAGTATGAAGAGGTTGACTTTGGTCAACCTAGGTCATATTTTGTTCACAAGAGAAATTAAATCTTAATAAGATAATGGGAGGAAATATCTTTTGCTTGAATAAGAGGAACACATCCACCCACTTAATAGTAGTGTGGGATGCTAGTTTAAATTGTGTGAAGCTTGTGTGTGCGTAGTTAGTATGTACGTTTGGTGGAATGATTGTGTATCCTGTATTCGTATTTTAGACGCTAGTACCGGAGACCATCAAGAAGGGGAGGACTTCTACAACAAGGAAGGAGAAGAGAACTTAGACCCTCACTTCATACCAAGGCAAGCCAATACCGATGCAAGTTAATCTGTAGCAAGCTGATAGTATTGCAAGTTATTACCAACGCAAGTTAGCACTGATAGAAATTACCTTTGCAAGGTGATATTGTTTGCAAGCTAAGATATGTAGTTTGCAAACTAATATTCTTGCAAGGTGCAACGCCCCTTGGGGCAAGGCACCATGAATCTTACCCTTTTCCTACATAGCCTATCCCAAGTTTATACATTACCAGTTTTTACTTGTTTTCTCAACAAGTTGCTTTTATAGTTAACTTTGGTTAAGGTAAAGAAGTTTACTAAAGTAGTACAGTTAGCAAGCTACCACCAATGCAAGCTAGCTTGAGGCAAACCATTTTGGGTTGCACAATAATACTCTTGCAACTTGCTAAGCTCTCTATGAGCAGAGCATTCCCCTATTTTACTTTAGGCTTTTGATCCAATTTTCCAGTTTTTACTTTACAAGCCTTTTTACTTTGGTTTTATCAAAGTACTTTTTGATTCATGATTCACTTGGCTAGTATTGGACTAGTACAAGAGTATCAAACTTAGCCTAGAAGCAAAGCAAAATACTTAGCACCCCTCATACATAGATGCTAGTGCTGATGTGAAAGTGACTCCTCCATTTGGGAAACTGGGAACTGAAATGAATTCGAAAACCTTGGAATGACGAGTCATTCTATTGAAAGATTTTGAAGGAGTCTTGAAACCTTGGAATGGAGATGCATTCCATTGAATGATTTTTGAAGGTGAATATGACCGGTGAATGACTCGGTGAATTTTACAAAAAAAACACTGATGGTTGGGTTCGGATGCGATACCATTCCAATTTTACCGTACCCCCACAATACCTGAATCTGGGTAGGGCTTAACTGGAAGTTTGTGTGTCTTAGTATGGGTTCCCTCTAAACAAGCATCATCGGGGTTATGCCGAAAGCTGCCTCTACCACAAAAGAAACGATACGATATGATGCGAAATGAGGTGAATGTCCGGCCCAAGCCCTGTGCAGTTCCTGTGCCGACTGTCTGTCTTCACCGGGAGGCCAAGCTCATGGGGAGAGGTGCCTATACTAGGGTATGTAAATGAAAGGTTATGATTGGTAGTTCGCGTCACTGCGTACGATAAATCAGGCCGATTACCCTCGACGAGCTATTGCAATTGTTGTGGCACAAGTGTACAACCTCTGCAGAGTTAAACCTATTCGAATAGCCGCGTCCTCGGTTATGGACAGTTGGAAAGGCCATACTGTTCCGTCATCAGAACTTTTCGAAAACTATGAGTGGTGAAGGGTGACTTATGTTTTGAACTTGAGACTTTGATCTGGAAATCACAACAGAGTTGTGGGAATGACACTAATGTTCCCACTGGTTTTGGATAGCATTCCAAAAGTGGTTTACAAAAATGTTTGTGAAATAAAATTTGCTTTATGCAAAAGAAACTAGAGCTTAGTACCCCTTACTAGACTTGTTAGCACTTACCTTAGTATTAGTTTGCGAGTACTTTAAAGTACTCACGGCTGTGTCCCTGGCTATTCAAATGGCCAGATTCTGAAGCAGAACAACAGTTTGAAGAAGACGACCCGCAGGACGCCCACGACAACTAGGGAGCCTTCTGACGTCAGACGTTGGCCTGTGGACTAGAGAGTCCCTTCTACTTTACGCTTCCGCTATGAAACTATGAACTTGGTGAATGTTGATCCCTAGATCAACTCTGTGTGTAATATGGGATCGTGTGATCTCTATTTGTAAGACGACTATGGTATGTAATGAATGATGACTTATGATATTCAACTGTTATGTCTCGCAACAACAATATTCCTGGGATTGCGATGTATGGCATGACAGGCATCTGGACTTAAAAATCCGGGTGTTGACACCAAGTATATAGGCGAAAACTAGTCACTAGTTAGCACCTAAATATTTAGAGAAAACTCAAACAGGAGAAGATTTTAAATATGTCGTAGTAGCCCCCAAGCATTATGGCGGAAAAGTTACTAGCAACAATGCTTCAGAAGGACTTACTTGTAGAATATCCGGAATTTACTCATGCTCTGTTTCTCTTACAGGAACAACAGGCTCTACATTATGAGCTACATAAGAACATTGCCCCGCAGCGCCACGTTACCTTGAGCCAGGCGGAGAAAATTCAAATGTTTAAGCAGGAAAACGCGGATCTGAAGAAGCAGTTGTCAGTCGCCCAAGGTTGGTTTCCGTATGACTTGTCAATAAATCATGATCCGAATTCCAAATTGATTTTGATTTATCTTGGATAGGTGCATCCTCTTCTCGCGCTGCAGCATCCTCCGAGTTCGAGACTCTGCGCTCCTCCCAGAAAGATCTAGAGGCGAAGCTCGCAGAGGCGGAGAAAAAGCTGGCGGAAAAGAACTCAGAACTCATCCGGAAGGAGGGTGAATTCGAGTTAAAAAGAAAAGCTGATAGTGAAACCATCCAGAAGCAACAGAAGGAGCTTGGCGGACCCCGGAGTTACATGGAAACGGCGGAGAAGCACTGGGACTTACTCAACGAGGAGGTCATGGGTATAACTCCGAAGTTCATATAATAATGTATGTGCTGAGCTCAATCCTTATGCTTATCTCCAACCTTCTCATGCAGAACCTTTGGGATACACCGAGGAACGTCGGAACCAGTTCCCCCGAGATGATCTTCTTCAGCTCGCCGGAGACGACTGCAAGGACCTCATCTCGGCTTCCCGGGAGATTTGCCACAACTTGGAAATCAAGAAGAGCCGAACTTGCGAAGTTCGCAAGCTTATCCAGAGAATGGACATTCTTCCGGAGCTGGTGGTGGATCTGCAAGCGTCATCGGCCCGAGGTGCTGCTGCCATGTCCTTGGCTATGTGCCTAGCACATAACCCTGGTCTTGATATTGACAGGGTGACTTCCGGTGTTCCTCCGGATTCGGACGTCAATGCGCTACTAGATGCAGTTAGCGGCTATGATACCCGCATCGCTCGGAGGATTCATCATAACGAGTTCTACAACAAGGTAGTTCTTCCAACCGACGAGACTCTCGAAGCAGAGCTTCTGAAGAAACGTGAGGCGGAGGCTCGACCTGCGGAATCCGGAAGCCAGTACACCTGGACAAGCTCCAAGGACAAAGGTGGCGCAGTATCTCCGGATGAAGACGACGAAGAGAGTGATGCTGATGTCTCCTCTCCGGCCAAGGGCGAAGAAGAAACCGATCCGAAGGTAGATGACAAGGGCGAAGCTTCTCCGGCTAAGGAGAAGTAAAAAAACTTATTCCTGCGGGAAGAAATCAATGCATCATTTTGGCCCCATCGAGGGTTTGTAATATAACTTAAATTCTTAAGTAGCTAGGGACGAAACACTTATGCATGGGCGGAAAAAACTTATCCTGCTATCCTTAAAATTATTGGCATGTTTCGTTTGTTGAAAGCAAGTGCTGGTTTTTATGTTTTCCGGTTTGCTCACTTGACCTTCCACGAGCCGGATGACCTTTAGCCGGAAACGCTCGCCAGCGGCGACGAAGCACAATGGCAATCCGTCAAAAACCGCGGAAACAAGCCCCCAGCCGAGGTGCCGGAAGTCGCTACCTGGAATCCATGAGTTCGCAACAGAAAGCACTTCCACCAGAAAACTTAAGCTTACATCTTAAAGGACGATCTGTGAGCCAATCGGGATTACCGGATCTAGGCACTACCGTTGATATACCCATAAAGTATACCCACAATACCCGTGGCTAGGCGCCATGTGGCACTGGATATAACAATCGGCCGGATCTGCAGTCTTCATGCGCTCATGCGAGATGGAACAGAGACGGCTTAAATCTCCCTCTCCTTTTCTTTTCTTGTTGGTGTTTCCCTTGTATTGTCACAGTTGTTGGGGCACTCAGACATGTTAGATTCTAGTATATGCTGTTTTTGGGTCTTGGACCTCTGGAGCTTGATCGGTGTTGTTTGTGTTGTATCTCGAACCTGTATGCTGCCGTGTTGTGGCTTCATTAGCTAAAGTTGGGTTCATCTTGAGCCTACCGTCTAAGAACTGCAAAATAAATAGAAACATACATAGACATTGATTAGAAACTTAGCCGTGTAAATTTTCCTAAAATAATTTGATTGTTTGTTACTTGGGTGAAAATGAGAAAATAAGAGTGGTACGGTTTTTATTTTGAACTTGAATTATAGCTTTCTTATTTTCATGAAAGTTAGCAAATAATCGTATTGTTGGCACTGTGACATCAGTAAGTTTCAACTCAATAATTACGTGCTTGATTTGCCCTTTTTTTGTTAACTTACAAATGCACTATTTTTTTTTAGTTTTACTACACCGGAACTGAGGTTCAGAGTAATACTTTCCTGCCCTCCTTCTTTTTTTGTTCGTAGAAACGATGTTTCTATCTTCTCCCCACTCCACTGTAAGAGTTCTTCAGAACACCAACCGTTTAGGGATACTTCAATCTGTACTCTGCCTAGGCTAGGTGCTGATGAATATAGATCTCACATTGCCAATTAATTGATGAGAAGTTCTTAAGAATAATAATGCAGCTAGTCCAGCTTTGTAAACATCCACGCCAATTGAAAGGTACTCTTGGACTACCCAGCTAGTCATGCATCGATGAATTATTTTTTCATTACGAATTAGCTCCAGGTCTAAGGAACTATTACTCTATTTTTATGGATATATCTACCTTTATTAAGGCGGCTTGTCTGAAGATGTTTCCGGTCAAGCAGCTTCACGTGCATCAAATAATGCACGGAATTAACTGGACTTTAGAGTGAAATATCTGGTAGTGAGCGAAATTTTCCATATGCTGAAAGTAAAGGTGCTCCCTTTCTTATCCCAGCATGCTATGTCTTGCGCTCTTTTATCCCTAGCTTATATATTTCTCATTAAATGGCATGCATGGAAAACATGAGACAGATAAGTGCCACATATATCTCTTGTTTTCCGCCGGACATGTATGCCGAATTTCCCATGCTGGCCGGCTGCATACTGCTTGTGTTTGGCCTCACATGGATGCTGACCCTTGGGCTAGGGCCCATGAATATATAGGCATAGTTGTACTTTAATTTCCACATACCTAATGTGCATATTGGGCAAGTTTTGATCATCAGAGCTAGCAAGGATCGTATACCACATCATTCTAGGCGGATTCACTGATATAGTTACGAAAGTTGGCATGATGGAACCCAAACCTAACAGAAGCATAGTTTGATCTGATCCTGATAGTTTGATACTATGCATGCAGGTTCTATCGACCTAACGCTAGCCAATGGATAATCTGTTTAAATAAACACATATGTATGTACAAAGATACCCTCACACAATAGGGGTGCAAAATGGCGACCCTTACCCTACCTTGAGGCGGTCTTAATACACACATGTCGACACTCGTAAATGATAAATCTTGATCGAGATGAAGTGTTCGCATTTGTTATTGGACATTCCAAAATAATTTTGATCTTCACTGGTTGCCTCCTCTTCCCTGTTATACCCCTCCTAAAAATTTGTCCATACACCAGCGAAGGTGGCCATGGAGGATGAGATGGGCACTAGGATTGGGCGGATAGGGCGAAGGGAAGTTTGAGAGAAGCCATTCTCATGGTCGGTGGGAGCAGGGATGAAGAGAGGGCAACAAGGGTGTGGTATCGATCGGTGCCACTAATCACGACATGAAGGATGCATGGTTGGACAGTGGCATAGGACATGTTGGTGCGGAGGGGGCATTGTCCATCTTCATTTGGTTAGTGTGGTGATGAGCAGTGGATTCGTCAACATAGACACTGAAGATTAGGTAGATCGGGTGTCTGTGGAAAACAAAGAAGAGGCATGTAGTCAATAATTACCAGCCCTAGAAGAAGGAAGTCGTGAGAGAAGGACATCCAGTGTTGACATAGATAAAAGAGAAATAGATATTTTGAACAGGCGGATGCAAATGTAACGGCCCTAAGAAGGATAGTTACAATATATTTATAGTATCATCCAACTGTATTTTGCTTTACGCCTGCATTACATCAATCAATGCAGGCGCTAGGAACACCTTAAGAAAACTAAAAAAAAAACTAATTTGATGTGTTGTCCACTTAGATTCTAGAAAATGCCATCCCCAATGCTAACACATAGAATGACCACAATCTCTTTTGGTTTTATGCAACTAATTTTTTTGCTTTATGGTTGTGTGCATGGTGGATGGTTGTTGTTGGCTTGCCCCAGAGAAATGCAACAATTTGAAGTGTTACCCACTTTGCTTCCAGAAAATGCCATGCCCCCCAACGGAAGAAATATCAGTTGATCATTCCACATCATCACTAACACAAGATCCAATCAATCCTTGTACTCCAACACAAAGCACACGGGATGGCCAGGATCCTATCTCGATCTGCCAGCTGTCACCCTTGGCAGCTTCAGTGGAAGTTCGTCGTCCTCCTCCTCTCCCCGCCCCTCCACGCGGAGACTCAACAAAAGCACAACGGCAGCATCCCCCACCGCCACCACCACTTCACTGCATCTACATTCTGCACCACACATGGTCGCTCTCCACCCATCCCTGCACGCCTCTCTCTTGTCGCATCACCCTCTATATAAACCTCTCTCTCCCATTCCCCTCATACCACAGCAAGAACCACCACTCCTAACGTCCTAGTGTCCTAACCAACTCGCCGAGCAGTCCGCCTTAAGTTCTGCACACACCATTGTCTCGTAGCTAGCTAATTGCTGCGATGGAGAAGAAGCAAGCCATCTACGGAAAGGGGTCGGCGAGGATGGCACCGATGGAGGTGTCAGTGGAGGCCGGGAACGGCCGGGAGTCAGACTGGCTCGACGACGACGGGCGGCCGCGGCGGTCGGGCACGGTGTGGACGGCGAGCGCGCACATCATCACGGCCGTCATCGGGTCCGGGGTGCTCTCCCTGGCGTGGGCCATCGCGCAGCTGGGCTGGGCGGCGGGCCCCGCCATCATGCTGCTCTTCGCCTTCGTCATCTACTACACCTCCACGCTCCTCGCCCAGTGCTACCGCTCCGGCGACCCGGAGAACGGCAAGCGGAACTACACATACATGGACGCCGTCCGCGCCTCCCTCCCGGGCACCAAGGTCAAGCTTTGCGGCGTCATCCAGTACGCCAACCTCGTCGGCGTCGCCATCGGCTACACCATCGCCGCCTCCATCAGCATGCGCGCCATCAGGAGGGCCGACTGCTTCCACTACCGCCACGCCAAGGGGCAGGAGGGCGCGTGCCGGAGCTCCAGCAACCCCTACATGATCGTGTTCGGCGTCGTGCAGATCCTCTTCTCGCAGATACCGGACTTTGACCAGATATGGTGGCTCTCCATCGTCGCCGCCGTCATGTCCTTCACCTACTCCACCATCGGCCTGGCCCTCGGCATCGCCCAGACCGTCGCCAACGGTGGCATCAAGGGCAGCCTCACCGGCCTCAGCGTCGGACCCGACGTCACCTCCATGCAGAAGGTGTGGCGCAGCCTCCAGGCCTTCGGCAACATCGCCTTCGCATACTCCTACTCCATCATCCTCATCGAAATCCAGGTTTGTCCATACGTACACTCTGCTCTGCTCTGCTTCTTGGGTTCCTGTGTTTTGACGTGGTACCGGGTAGTCGAGTACTGACGAAGACATGTGTTCTGCATCAACACAGGACACGGTGAAGGCGCCGCCGCCGTCGGAGGCGAAGGTGATGAAGAAGGCGACGGGGATAAGCGTGGTGACCACGACGGTGTTCTACATGCTCTGCGGGTGCATGGGCTACGCCGCGTTCGGCGACGAGGCCCCCGACAACCTCCTCACGGGGTTCGGCTTCTACGAGCCCTTCTGGCTGCTGGACGTCGCCAACGCCGCCATCGTCGTGCACCTCGTCGGCGCCTACCAGGTCTTCTGCCAGCCCCTCTTCGCCTTCGTTGAGAAGTGGGCGGCGGCAAGGTGGCCCGACAGCGCCTTCATCGCAAAGGAGCTCCGCGTGGGCCCCTTCTCGCTCAGCCTGTTCCGGCTCACGTGGCGCACGGCCTTCGTCTGCCTCACCACCGTCGTCTCCATGCTGCTCCCCTTCTTCGGCGACGTCGTGGGGCTCCTCGGCGCCCTCGCCTTTTGGCCGCTCACCGTCTACTTCCCCGTCGAGATGTACATCGTGCAGCGCCGGGTGACACGAGGCAGCACGAGGTGGGTTTGCCTTCAGATGCTCAGCGCCGCGTGCCTCGTCGTGTCTGTAGCCGCCGCCGCCGGCTCCATCGCCGACGTCGTCGGCGAGCTCAAGGAGTACCGGCCGTTCAGCGGCTAAGCTAAGCTGCCTAAGCATGTCTGTGTAGAATGACGAGTAGCACCGCAGCACATGGGAGAACATGTGTACGTACGGCATGTCTTGTGGCCTGCTCCATGGAGAGGAAAAAAAAAAAACAAATTTACCAAGCTTATGTAGTATTGTGACATTTTGTTATGTAGCACTTTGTAGATACCGCATTTTCCTCGGAAAGGGACGTCTTCCCTACATCCCACCCTAGAAATGTATTTCCACCGTGCACGCTATCTAGTGTGCATGGTACAATATGTTTCGTTGCATTCAATCTGATCTTGATTTTTGAAATGTGACGGAACTTGATTAAACCTAAGGAAACTTGATGACACCTGTGCAACACGAATTGCAGAGCAGCAAACCAAAATCAGAGACACGTGCACGCTACCTAGGGTGCAAGATAGAAACGACGCTCTCACATCCCACCCCTCCAATATTTCCTTGTGATCTTTTTCCCCAACCTAGCTAGCCTTCTTTCAATTGGTAGCGCAGTTACAATTAGCTACACCAACGTCTCAAGAGGAGACATGAAAGTGTGTGTTTCACCCTCAAACACCTACTACAGGGGCAAAAACTAAAGTTCCTAATAATTGTTACAGATTAGACAAAACAGAATTTTTAACAACCAACGCTACTAGGAATACTATCATCTATGGCGCACGGTTTTTTTTGTTTCTGTGGCACGTATGATATGCGCCACAGAATTCTAAAAAATAAATAAAGAATAAAAAAGTCATAAAAATTAAATAATTTGGAAAAAACACAAATATTTGAATTTGTCACATGTTTAGTCTCTAAGTACACTTAATTTCAGGTCAACTTGCTCACTTACGGTCAAACTTCCCACTCGGTTACTCATCTTTAGAATGCTCCGGCAATAGCACACTTAACTTCGTAGTTCCTTTCATCTAATTTTCAAGTGCTCTGCGTACATGTTGTTGATAGTAGTATCATATAAATCAAATTAACCTATTGGTCACGATGTCACACTTCTTTACTTTTTGAATTTCAAATAATTTATTTTAATAAACAAAAGTAATGATGTAATAACCAACTTGAATCAAAAAATAAAAATATTTTTTTTATTTTTCTATTCAAAACCTAAAACCTGAAAATTTTCATACTTCCCTTTGACAGTTTGAAAATCTAAAAATTGGCTAACTGGGTAAACCTAGTTTGAAAATTTTCATACTTCCCCTTGTCATGTATCAGTAAATCGAATGAGAAATTTTGAGTAGATATATTTTCATATATTAAAAGTTTTTTATCGAGTTCGTATGCAACCAGAAATCTAGTTTTACCGATACATGACGGAATTTTGCAAAAAAATTCGAAATTCATGTTTGTTAATTCTCAATAAAAGTAAATGGCATAATGCTTGGGAACCTCGAAGGATTTTATTTTTTAAAATTTCTATCTATTTCTTTTGTATTTTACAAAGCCAAAAAAAGGCGATCCACGGAGGGTGGAGTGCGTGGGGAGCAAAGAAACCCAGAAAAATTTCTGCTATATGCACCACAGAAATGTGGCGCATATGCGATATGCGCCACATAATTGTGTATTTCTGTGACGCATATCAACATGCGCCACAGAAATGTGCATTCCGTGGCACATATAGCAATATGCGCCACATAATTGTGTCCATAGAATTCCAAAAAAAAAAATGTGCCACAAAAATATTTTTGTGGAGCACGTATTTTTAAATGCGCAATAGAATTCATTTCCATCTATAATGGTTTTTCTAGTAGTACAACAAGCTAGCAAAAGCAGGCTACAACATATATTACTTCCACCCTTACTTTTGGCATGCACATGCTAGTTAAAATTATAAAATTATGTTGATGGCATTCAGTCGAGGTCATCGTCAACCAGGAGGCGCTTAACCGAGACGGGGTGGCATCAGGAAGAGAGGGAGGGTGCATGTCGAGATACTGTGGGGTGGTGCTATGGGGGTTAATTCCCATTTTATGGGGGCTAAAATATAAATATGATTTATAGGCTACATATGGAGGACATATCATAAATTCATAGTAAAAACATGTTTGGTGCAAAATATTATAATAAAATATTCAATTGATCAATCGAAATAAGCCTTTAGATGATATGACTATGGTTAAAGATACTAAGAAGCCGAAGGAGATTTGTGTCTTTATACATGGTTCAAGATAATTGTAGGAGAGTGGATTTTGCGTACACACGTACGGGTGTGGGTGTGTTCTCGACTATCGATTTATTTCTCGATATTCTCGCTCGCTTTAGTAGATGGAAAGATTCCTTTCTCTCTCTTTTCTATTCGAATCTTAAAACAAAATGGACGATGATAGAAACTCCCACACGCATGAGTATTCATTCCGTAATATTGGTTCGTAACACAGCATTCTTAGTCATAGTTTAAAATATCCGGCTATCTCATTTAGCCATGATTTTTTTGAAGGATATAAAAGGCTATAGCCGGGTTATAGCGGCCTATTCTATTTAGTCTTTTTTTTAAATTAAGAATATTTTTCAGTCATATTTTCCCAAAAGAGGAGGAAAATTATAACTTAAACACGATCAATGATACAACTTATTCAACTATTCAAGGCAATAAGTATTCAACTATTCAAAATCACAGGTTTTATCTAATTATATTGAATGCAAATTTGGAAAACAAGAAATAAAAAAGAAAAGAGAAGAGAAATTCAAAATGCAGGAGGTTTAGCGGCTAAATTAGAGGCTAAATAGGGCTATAGCTGGCTCTTGGCGGTTTTTGCTCATTTAGCCTCAAATAAGATAGCCGCAGCGGCAGATCTCCCAAAAGACTATAGCCCAACTATAGGCGGAAAAGTCCAGTTTGAACCTGGGTGCATGTGAATCCAGGTTGGAAATGCATTTTTCAAATGTTAAAAAATTTTGAAATAAAAATACTCGGGTACGTACGCATGTTCCATGTGTGCGCAGAAAGTTTTTTATTTCAGAATCTAAAATGGACAAAATACGTCACATATATACTGCTATATAACCCTGCAAAATTTCACTTTTTTGCCGAGACAAAATAAAAAGTTTTTTCGTCACGAAACTCATGTCCAGGGCACATATTTGAGATCATCTGGGAAATCATTTTGTGTTTCGATTTTTAAAAGATATTTTAACATCACAAACGGAACTTTTCAAAAAATGGGTTCACATACCTCCATGTTCCATATATGCAGTCTCAGCTATAGGCAGGCTATAGCCGGCTATTTAATACTTTGTTCTTAGCGCTCCTCTACCGAAACAATGTAAAGACGCCACAAAACAAGACATATCAACACTATTTCGTACGAGATCTTAAACCTTGTGAATGACACATCATTGTGTGATGTGTACTACTCTACTATGTGAAGTGAGTAGACATGTGGGGCCATTGATGAAGTTTAATTACGTTCCCATGTACTCCCAAGGCTACCTCTAGCCCAGATTATGTTGCATATAAATTTATGTGAAAGTCAAATTTTATAAAATTTAACTATATATATTGATAAAAAATTAACATATGTGTTGTCAATTTAATATTATTAGAATTACTATAAAAATATTTTTATATTATATAGATTTGGTGTGGTATATATCTGTATTATGAGGCGACCCCGGGGCGATCTAATCTTCATCAAGAAGCCCTCCCGACCTGCATCCTCTGGCCGCTGCTGCCGCCGGCTCCGGCGGTGGTGGCGGCGCCCAGGCCGTCGAAGGCGGCAGGGCAAGGACAGCGCACCCAGGTCCCTTCTCTTCATGCGGAGGAGAGGATTCAGCGGGTCGCGCAGGGTGCGGCGGCCGTTCTGGCTCAGCGGCGCGATGGATTCGCGGCGGAGCAGCGGCTCGTGGCGTGCAGCACGAGGGCGCGATGCTCGGATGCGGAGGTCGGCGACCATCTGGGCCCGATCTGGGCTGGTGGACGCGGCGGTTGCGCCTAGTTGCTGCAGCCAAATCGACTTGCCCAGTCCCGTATCTCCGCTGCGCGGTTGCTGCCCAGTTGCTCGTCGGCATGAGGATGGTGTGGTCATAGCTCCCAGGACTACGTGGCGTGGCGGCGCGGCTTCGCCGGCGTCCGCCGGGCAGGCCCGATTTGGAAAGCGAGGCTCATTTCTGGGCAGCGCGGACCTGATTTGGATCGCGTGGGTCTTGGCTGCTGTTTGTCCACCGATTCCTTCTTCGTCGTCGTTGGCCAGCGGATGGCGGCGTGGGGGCGTGCGCATCTGCATCAAAGAATAAAGGTGGCGATCCTAGGGTCCTTCTTGTGCGAAGATGAAGACTTTCCTAAGGCCGGTCCTCTTGATCTGGCCGGAGAGGTGAGTTCCGTAAGGCTCCGCCGGCAAATGTAACAACGCACTTTATGCCTGGAATTTGCTGAATCGGTGGTATTCGGTCGTGCGCACCCATGCTTTTATTCCGGCTGTTTGGTTCTGGAGGGAGCGGCGCGAAGCTCTGTTCTTTCTTGCCATCTGGAGATATTTGCTCCATGGCGAAGTTAGAGGCGGAGAATACCATGAGGGCCGGAGTAGAGGACTAGCAATGGAGGTTCAAGTCTCTTTGTTGTTGAGGGACTTGCTTGGTATTTTGATTTTCGCAGCAGTATGGAAGTGGGGGTGGCAACACAGGTGAAGTTCAGAGTCTTACCTTTCAGGATGAAAATCCAAGGTCTGGCCTTAATTGGTTGTGCCTGGCAATGACCTTGTTGGAGGCATTGTTTTGAGAGCGGGGACTATCTTCAGGGTGAAAACCTAAGATTTTTGATCGGGCGGCGACGGTGCTTGTGCGTTGTTCCCTTCTTGGTGGCGTCACTTTTTGGAGAGTCTGGGGTTCAGGTATTGTCTTGGTGGTGGATGTCATGTTGCAGCTAAAGCTGGAATACCGTAGCGGGATTTTTATTTTCTTAGTTTCATTTTCTTTTTTTTGGCTGTGTGCATCCGTACTGCCATTAGGGTATTCCGTTGTTGCAGAGGCTTGGTGTAATTGGTATCTCTCGATATTAATATATTCCTTTTATCGAATAAAATATATCTGTATTATGAGCAATATATTATGGGTACGACTGTACGAGGAAGTACGTCTCAAATTGTCGTCCTATCTGGCAAGTTAACTGCATTGATAAATTTTCACGTAACAAAACAAGTTTGTGCCTGATCCTGTGACATGTCACAAATATCAGATTCCATGACCCTATACATTCTAGACATGTCTAGACAGATCCAGAGCTCCACGTATCATTGCCCAGTTTCTCCATCAGAAGGGCCCTCTCCATTTGTTCTGAGAGAGAGAGGAAGAATATCTCCACCGGCCAGTGGTGCGCCCACTGTTGGTGGATTGTGGCAACTGACTGCCACCATTCAATCATTCACTCACCAATCCTTTTGAATTTTCGTGCTGCCTGCAAGAAGGACGGGGAGGACAGGCACTGTAGTTAGGATGAAATTGCATGTGCATGAACTGAATCCCAGGGAAGGAGGACCAAACTCTATAGGGGATCGATCCGGGCCACCGATTTTGCTTTCTTTCGATTGATTTGGCAGGGGATCGGATGGCATGGTTTGGCCAGGGATCTGATTTTGCTGGGGTGGAAAGAACGGCTCACAGTAGATGGGAATCTCTGCACTTGTGCTGGTAATTGGTTCCGTATATCACATGTCTTCTCGCTAATGGTTTGCTGATCAGTTGCATGCATGATTGGGAGCTGATGTACTTGGTCTAGATTTTTCTTTGGCTTGCCATTTGTGCAAAAAAAAAAGAGAGAAAATGCAAGTCATTCTACCTAGTTGCATGCAGTCAGCAGTGATGCTTGGGTTTCTGTGCAGGATTTAAAAAAATTGTGATTGGAGTGTGGAGAATTACATTTTGTTACTATATGAATAATGGAAGGGCGACAACATAAGAAAATCACTGTTCCATCTCTCTATATATAGAAGTATTTTCGTCGTCTCCGATGCAGGACTATCACGCCGACGTTTTCGTCGTTTCTAATAATGCACCCTCTAAGAAAATTTTCAGTAGCTTCAAGAGACCACCGTACGTGGACAGATCGGAACTCGTCGGACAACGAGACAAACCTCCCCGGCCTCGAACAGTACTGGCCCGCATTTAAGAGGTATAAGCAATCGTCTACTTTTGTATCTCGATCGGTCACAAATACGAAAAATGCTTCAAAGAAGAAACTTTGGCATCATTTGGGGTCAGGTGGCTACAAGACTGCCATTCCGAAGTGGACATCATTTGAAAATAAACTTATGGATGCAGGAATCACTCCACAGACATGGGACTGGCCTGAACGGTCCAAGTTCTGGTTGTTCGCTCATGGGGCAGGGTTGGACCCAAAGAAAGGGCTGATCGTTGCGCAGGGAAAATGGAAGGAAAAAATTGAGGCAATCGTACCGAAGCTTGTAGATGCAATTGAAAAGGTCAGAAAGGGAGAGTACATTCCCGATAGAGAGAATGACAAGCTGACACTCGCTCTGGGGAATCCTGAACACGTTGGACGGGTACGAGCTCGCCCAGGTCTCACCATGAAGGAAGTGTGGCCGGACAGCGCTGACACGTATAGAAGCCGTTCGCGAAAGAAGAAGAAGGACGCCGACACGTTAACGGAATTGTTAAATAGGGCGGAGGCGCTTGAGAAAAATCAGAGGGCACCTGATCAGCCGCTGTTTCTACAGGATCCTCAAGCCGATGCTGCCCCATCTCAGCGAAGAAGCAGTGTGGGTTCCTCGCGTCTTGACGGATGTAGAGGAAGCTACCCCATGGATTATGTCACGGAGAAGACATATTGCGAGCTACATATGTTATTCAGGACTGCGTCCGTTAAGGTGGCGGTCGGCTATGTTTACCCAAGTGAAGATGGAGCAACACACCATCATATGCCCATTCCACCTGGCTGTGTTCGTGTCGGGGTAGATGAAGTTGTTCCGGGTTTTGAAATAGTGGAGCTTGATATTCCTAGAGGTGACGATGAGAAGACACTGGCCGATGTCAAGCACGGTTTCGCCCTATGGCGAAAGAAATACATCGTCCTTTTGCAAAGGCCACCGACTCCTCGTGGTAGCGGTCCACATGAGCAGCAAATGCCATTGACTCCTCGTGGTAGCAGTCCTCATGAGCATCCAAGTCCAAACCTACCTGAGAGGGACCCCAGCGTGAGTCAACCATCTCGAGATCCTCCGCGTAAGACAACGCCCGTTAAGCGGAATGGTACGCCGCCTAGGAAGAGATCTAGAAAGGAGAAATCACATCCGCCCATTGAGAAGTTATCTTGGGAAAAAAGTGAAGAGAAAAACAGGGAAATCGTTGAGTTCGAGCTGAGAGCCTTTTTTGCACCGAAAGTGCCAGAGATACCTTTTGAGAAGACACTAGATCCGGTGAAACTTGTGCGTACCATTGAGAATCTATATGACCCTGTACCATCGCTGCCATCTGACTATAGGCGTTCTATTGAAAGGTTGTATGACATGATGATCGAGGCGACAAAACCCGTTTAATCGGGTATCAAGGAGATAAAAGGGATACACCAAGTCTACTAGCTCGAACAACAACCCGTTCAATCGGTCCCCCCTCTGAAGGTGTTTGACGGGAAGGCCGGTCAAAGTTCTCTACAAAACACTACCGATTACGCCTTCGCTGAACCAGCATATAAATTTGTTCAAGGGAAAGATTTGGTCGAGAATCTCAGGAAGCTACCAACAAGTATAGGGGATCGCAACAGTCTTCGCGGGAAGTAAAACCCAATTTATTGATTCGACACAAGGGGAGACAAAGAATACTTGAAAGCCTTAACAACGGAGTTGTCAATTCAGCTGCACCTGGAAACAGACTTATTCGCAAGAGTTTATCAGTAGTAACAGTTTATAGCAGCAGCAGTAGTGAAATAACAGCAGCAGAGTAACAAAGACAGCAGTAGTGATTTTAGTAAACAGCAGGATTAAAATACTGTAGGCACAAGGATGGATGACGGGCGTTGCATGGATGAGAGAAACTCATGTAACAATCAAAGCAGGGCATTTGCAGATAATAATAAAACGGTGTCCAAGTACAAAGCAATCCATAGGCATGTGTTCCGTATATAGTCGTACGTGCTCGCAATGAGAAACTTGCACAACATCTTTTGTCCTACCAGCCGGTGGCAGCCGGGCCTCTAGGGAATCTACTGGATATTAAGGTACTCCTTTTAAAAGAGTACCGGAGCAAAGCATTAACACTCCCTGAACACATGTGATCCTCACATCACTACCATCCCCTCCGGTTGTCCCGATTTCTGTCACTTTGGGGCCTTTGGTTCCGGACAACGACATGTGTATACAACTTGCAGGTAAGATCATAAAACAATGCATATCATGATGAAACAATAACATGTTCAGATCTGAGATCATGGCACTCGGGCCCTAGTGACAAGCATTAAGCATAACAAGTTGCAACAATATCATCAAAGTACCAATTACGGACACTAGGCACTATGCCCTAACAATCTTATGCTATTACATGACCAATCTCATCCAATCCCTACCATCCCCTTCGGCCTACAGCGGGGGAATTACTCACACATGGATGGGGGAAACATGGATGGTCGATGGAGAGGCGTCGGTGGTGATGATGGCGATGATCTCCTCCAATTCCCCGTCCCGGCGGAGTGCCAGAACGGAGTTTCTGGTCCCCGAGACGGAGTTTCGTGATGTGGCGGCGTACTGGAGGGTTTCTGGCGACTTCGACTTCTTCCTCGCGATTTTTAGATCGAACCCTTTAAGTAGTCCAGAGGGGGGCATCGGAGGCCAGCCGAGGGGGCCACACACTAGGGCGGCGCCCCCCCTGGGCCGCGCCGGCCTGGTGTGTGGGGCCCTCGGGCCTCCACCTGGCTTGCCCTTCTGGCTCCGAGAGTCTTCTGGTAAAATAGGCCCATTGATATAAATTCCGAGGATTTTCCCGAAAGTTGAATTTCTGCACAAAAACAAGACACCAGAGCAATTCTGTTGAAAACAGCGTTAGTCCGTGTTAGTTGTATCCAAAATACACAAATTAGAGGCAAAATGATACGTCTCCGACGTATCGATAATTTCTTAAGTTCCATGCCACATTATTGATGTTATCTACATGTTTTATGCACACTTTATGTCATATTCGTGCATTTTCTGGAACTAACCTATTAACAAGATGCCGAAGTGCCGATTCTTTGTTTCTGCTGTTTTTGGTTTCAGAAATCCTAGTAAGGAAATATTCTCGGAATTGGACGAAATCAACGCCCAGGGTCCTATTTTGCCACGAAGCTTCCAGAAGTCCGAAGACGAGACGAAGAGGGGCCACGAGGCAGCCAAACCCTAGGGCGGCGCGGCCCCCCCTGGCCGCGCCGGCCTATGGTCTGGGCCCCTCGCGCCGCCTCTTGACCTACCCTTCCGCCTACTTAAAGCCTCCGTGATGAAACCCCCAATACCGAGAGCCACGATACGGAAAACCTTCCAGAGACGCCGCCAACGCCGATCCCATCTCGGGGAATCCAGGAGATCGCCTCCGGCACCCTGCCGGAGAGGGGAATCATCTCCCGGAGGACTCTACGCCGCCATGGTCGCCTCCGGTGTGATGTGTGAGTAGTCTACCCCTGGACTATGGGTCCATAGCAGTAGCTAGATGGTTGTCTTCTCCCCATTGTGCTATCATTGTCGGATCTTGTGAGCTGCCTAACATGATCAAGATCATCTATCTGTAATTCTATATGTTGCGTTTGTTGGGATCCGATGAATAGAGAATACTTGTTATGTTGATTATCAAAGTTATATCTATGTGTTGTTTATGATCTTGCATGCTTTCCGTTACTAGTAGATGCTCTGGCCAAGTAGATGCTTGTAACTCCAAGAGGGAGTATTTATGCTCGATAGTGGGTTCATGCCTGCATTGACACAGGGACGATGTGAGAAAGTTCTAAGGTTGTGTTGTGCTGTTGCCACTAGGGATATTACATTGCTGGTTTGTCTAAGGATGTTGTTGTTGTTTACTTTACGCACCATACTTTATGATTTTGTCTGTTGCTTTGCAACTTAATACTGGAGGGGGTTCGGATGATAACCTGAAGGTGGACTTTTTAGGCATAGATGCAGTTGGATGGCGGTCTATGTACTTTGTCGTAATGCCCAATTAAATCTCACTATACTCATCATGATATGTATGTGCATGGTCATGCCCTCTTTATTTGTCAATTGCCCAACTGTAATTTGTTCACCCAACATGCTGTTTATCTTATGGGAGAGACACCTCTAGTGAACTGTGGACCCCGGTCCAATTCTCTTTACTGAAATACAATCTACTGCAATACTTGTTCTACTGTTTTCTGCAAACAATCATCTTCCACACAATACGGTTAATCCTTTGTTACAGCAAGCCGGTGAGATTGACAACCTCACTGTTTCGTTGGGGCAAAGTACTTTGGTTGTGTTGTGCAGGTTCCACGTTGGCGCCGGAATCCCTGGTGTTGCGCCGCACTACATCTCGCCGCCATCAACCTTCAACGTGCTTCTTGGCTCCTACTGGTTCGATAAACCTTGGTTTCTTACTGAGGGAAAACTTGCCGCTGTACGCATCACACCTTCCTCTTGGGGTTCCCAACGGACGCGTGCTGTACGCGTATCAAGACTGTTTTCTGGCGCCGTTGCCGGGGACCTGAAGAAAAGTTACACCACAGAGATCTCTAACTCCCACGTCAACTTTGCGCCAGCAACTGTTTTCTGGCGCCGTTGCCGGGGAGATCAAGACACGCTGCAAGGGGAGTCTCCACATCCCAATCTCTTTACTTTGTTTTTGTCTTGCTTAGTTTTATTTATTACTTTGTTTGCTGCACTAAATCAAAACACAAAAAAATTAGTTGCTAGTTTTACTTTATTTGCTATCTTGTTTGCTATATCAAAAACACAAAAAATTAGTTACTTGCATTTACTTTATCTAGTTTGTTTTATTTACTACTGCTAAAATGGGTACCACTGAAAATACTAAGTTGTGTGACTTCACAACCACAAATAATAATGATTTCTTCTGCACACCTATTGCTCCACCTGCTACTACAGCAGAATTCTTTGAAATAAACCTGCTTTACTGAATCTTGTTATGCGAGAGCAATTTTCTGGTGTTAGTTCTGATGATGCTGCTGCCCATCTCAATAATTTTGTTGAACTTTGTGAAATGCAAAAGTATAAAGATGTAGATGGTCACATTATAAAATTAAAATTGTTCCCTTTCTCATTAAGAGGAAGAGCTAAAGATTGGTTGCTATCTCTGCCTAAGAATAGTATTGATTCATGGACTAAATGCAAGGATGCTTTTATTGGTAGATATTATCCCCCTGCTAAAATTATATCTTTGAGGAGTAGCATAATGAATTTTAAACAATTGGATAATGAGCATGTTGCACAAGCATGGGAAAGAATGAAATCTTTGGTTAAAAATTGCCCAACCCATGGACTGACTACTTGGATGATCATCCAAACCTTTTATGCAGGACTGAATTTTTCTTCGCGGAACCTATTGGATTCAGCTGCTGGAGGTACCTTTATGTCCATCACTCTTGGTGAAGCAACAAAGCTTCTTGATAATATGATGATCAATTACTCTGAATGGCACACGGAAAGAGCTCCACAAGGTAAGAAGGTAAATTCTGCCGAAGAAACCTCTTCCTTGAGTGATAAGATTGATGCTATTATGTCTATGCTTGTGAATGATAGGACTAATGTTGATCCTAATAATGTTCCGTTAGCTTCATTGGTTGCACAAGAAGAACATGTTGATGTAAACTTCATTAAAAATAATAATTTCAACAACAATGCTTACCGGAACAATTCTAGTAACAACTATAGGCCATATCCTTATAATAATGGCAACGGCTATGGTAATTCTTATGGGAATTCTTACAACAATAAAAGGAACACACCCCCTGGACTTGAAGCCATGCTTAAAGAATTTATTAGTACACAAACTGCTTTTAACAAATCTGTTGAAGAAAAGCTTGGGAAAATTGATATACTTGCTTCTAAAGTCGATAGTCTTGCTGCTGATGTTGATCTTTTGAAATCGAAAGTTATGCCTAATGAAAATTATCATAATAAACTTGTTACTACAGCAAATGCCATCCAAGTTAGAATTAATGAGAATATAAGATTGATGGCCGAATTACGTGCTAGGTGGGAGAAAGAAGAAAATGAAAAAGAAGATAATATAGCTAAAGTTTGGACTATTACCACCACTAGCAATGCTAATGCTACACATGTTGCTGCACCTCCTACTATTAATAATAAAAGAATTGGTGTTAGCAATGTTTCCACTTCTAATGCAAAGCGCGAAAAACTACCTGAAACTGCTAAAACTGCAAATCGCTGTGATAAAGCTGCTGAAATTTTTTCCAACATTGGGGATGATGATCCCATTGCTTTAGATTATAATGGTTTGAATTTTGATGATTGCCACATCTCTGAAGTTATAAAGTTCTTACAAAAACTTGCTAAGAGTCCTAATGCTAGTGCTATAAATTTGGCTTTCACGAAACATATTACAAATGCTCTCATAAAAGCTAGAGAAGAGAAACTAGAACACGAAGCCTCTATTCCTAGGAAGCTCGAGGATGGTTGGGAGCCCATCATTAAGATGAAGGTCAATGACTTTGATTGTAATGCTTTATGTGATCTTGGTGCAAGTATTTCTGTTATGCCTAAGAAAATCTATAATATGCTTGACTTGCCACCATTGAAAAATTGTTATTTGGATGTTAATCTTGCTGATCATTCTACAAAGAAACCTTTGGGGAGAGTTGATAATGTTCGCATTACCATTAACAATAACCTTGTCCCTGTTGATTTTGTTGTCTTGGATATTGAATGCAATGCATCTTGTCCCATCATATTGGGAAGACCTTTTCTTCGAACTGTTGGTGCTATCATTGATATGAAGGAAGGTAATATTAAATATCAATTTCCTCTCAATAAAGGTATGGAACACTTCCCTAGAAAGAGAATGAAGTTACCTTTTGATTCTATTATTAGAACAAATTATGATGTTGACACTTCGTCTCTTGATAATACTTGATGCACACTTTCTGCGCCTAGCTGAAAGGCGTTAAAGAAAAGCGCTTATGGGAGACAACCTATGTTTTTACTACAGTACTTTGTTTTTATTTTGTGTCTTAGAAGTTGTTTACTACTGTAGCAACCTCTCCTTATCTTAGTTTAGTGTTTTATTGTGCCAAGTAAAGTCGTTGATAGTAAAGTTCATACTAGATTTGGATTACTGCGCAGAAATAGATTTCTTTGCTGTCACGAATCTGGGCAAAATTCTTTGTAGGTAACTCAGAAAATTATGCCAATTTACGTGAGTGACCCTCAGATATGTACGCAACTTTCATTCAATTTGAGCATTTTCATTTGAGCAAGTCTGGTGCCTCAATAAAATTCATCAATACGAACTGTTCTGTTTTGACAGATTCTGCCTTTTATTTCGCATTGCCTGTTTTGTTATGTTCGATGGATATTTCGATTCCATTAACTTTCAGGAGCTTTGTGCAATGTCCAGAAGTGTTAAGAATGATTATGTCACCTCTGAACATGTATATTTTGATTGTGCACTAACCCTCTAATGAGTTGTTCTAAGTTTGGTGTGGAGGAAGTTTTCAAGGATCAAGAGAGGGAGATGATACGACATGATCAAGGAGAGTGAAAGCTCTAAGCTTGGGGATGCCCCGGTGGTTCACCCCTGCATATATCAAGAAGACTCAAGCGTCTAAGCTTGGGGATGCCCAAGGCATCCCCTTCTTCATCGACAACATTATCAGGTTCCTCCCCTGAAACTATATTTTTATTCCATCACATCTTATGTGCTTTGCTTGGAGCGCCAGTTTGTTTTTGTTTTTGTTTTGCTTGAATAAAATGGATCCTAGCATTCATTGTGTGGGAGAGAGACACGCTCCGCTGTAGCATATGGACAAGTATATCCTTAGGTTCTACTCATAATATTCATGGCGAAGTTTCTTCTTCGTTAAATTGTTATATGGTTGGAATTGGAAAATGATACATGTAGTAATTGCTAAAATGTCTTGGATAATGTGATACTTGGCAATTGTTGTGCTCATGATTAAGCTCTTGCATCATATACTTTGCACCTATCAATGAAGAAATACATAGAGCATGCTAAAATTTGGTTTGCATATTTGGTCTCTCTAAAGTCTAGATAATTTCTAGTATTGAGTTTGAACAACAAGGAAGACGGTGTAGAGTCTTATAATGTTTTCAATATGTCTTTTATGTGAGTTTTGCTGCACCGCGTCATCCTTGTGTTTGTTTCAAATTGCCTTGCTAGCCTAAACCTTGTATCGAGAGGGAATACTTCTCATGCATCCAAATACTTGAGCCAACCACTATGCCATTTGTGTCCACCATACCTACCTACTACATGGTATTTCTCCACCATTCCAAAGTAAATTGCTTGAGTGCTACCTTTAAATTTCTATTCCTCTACCTTTACAATATATAGCTCATGGGACAAATAGCCTAAAAACTATTGTGGTGTTGAATATGTACTTATGCACTTTATCTCTTATTAAGTTGCTCGTTGTGCGATAACCATGTTCCTGGGGACGCCATCAACTACTCTTTGTTGAATATCATGTGAGTTGCTATGCATGTTCGTCTTGTCTGAAGTAAGGGCGATTTACCACCTTATGGTTAGAGCATGCATATTGTTAGAGAAGAACATTGGGCCGCTAACTAAAGCCATGATCCATGGTGGAAGTTTCAGTTTTGGACAATATCCTCAATCTCAAATGAGAAAATTAATTGTTGTTACATGCTTATGCATAAAAGAGGAGTCCATTATCTGTTGTCTATGTTGTCCCGGTATGGATGTCTAAGTTGAGAATAATCAATAGCGAGAAATCCAATGCGAGCTTTCTCCTTAGACCTTTGTACAGGCGGCATAGAGGTACCCCTTTGTGACACTTGGTTAAAACATGTGCATTGTGATAATCCCGGTAATCCAAGCTAATTAGGACAAGGTGCGGGCACTATTAGTATACTATGCATGAGGCTTGCAACTTGTAAGATATAATTTACATGATACATATGCTTTATTACTACCGTTAACAAAATTGTTTCTTGTTTTCAAAATCAAAGCTCTAGCACAAATATAGCAATCGATGCTTTCCTCTTTGAAGGACCATTCTTTTACTTTTACTGTTGAGTCAGTTCACCTATCTCTCTCCACCTCAAGAAGCAAACACTTGTGTGAACTGTGCATTGATTCCTACATACTTGCATATTGCACTTGTTATATTACTCTATGTTGACAATATCTATGAGATATACATGTTATAAGTTGAAAGCAACCGCTGAAACTTCATCTTCCTTTGTGTTGCTTCAATACCTTTACTTTGAATTATTGCTTTATGAGTTAACTCTTATGCAAGACTTATTGATGCTTGTCTTGAAGTACTATTCATGAAAAGTCTTTGCTATATGGTTCAGTTGTTTACTCATGTCATATACATTGTTTTGATCGCTGTATTCACTACATATGCTTTACAATAGTATGATCAAGGTTATGATGTCATGTCACTCCAGAAATTATCTTTGTTTATCGTTTACCTGCTCGGGACGAGCAGGAACTAAGCTTGGGGATGCTGATACGTCTCCGACGTATCGATAATTTCTTATGTTCCATGCCACATTATTGATGATATCTACATGTTTTATGCACACTTTATGTCATATTCGTGCATTTTCTGGAACTAACCTATTAACAAGATGCCGAAGTGCCAGTTGCTGTTTTCTGCTGTTTTTCGTTTCAGAAATCCTAGTAAGGAAATATTCTCGGAATTGGACGAAATCAACGCCCAGGGACCTATTTTGCCACGAAGCTTCCAGAAGACCGAAGAGTCAACGAAGTGGGGCCACGAGGTGGCCAGGAGGGCAGGCGGCGCGGCCCCACCTTGGCCGCGCCGCCCTGTCTCCTGGGCCCCTCGCGTCACCCCCTGGCCTACCCTTCCGCCTACTTAAAGCCTTCGTTGTGAAACCCCCAGTACCGAGAGCCACGATACGGAAAACCTTCCAGAGACGCCGCCACCGCCAATCCCATCTCGGGGGATTCAGGAGATCGCCTCCGGCACCCTGCCGGAGAGGGGAATCATCTCCCAGAGTACTCTACGCCGCCATGGTCGCCTCCGGAGTGATGTGTGAGTAGTTCACCCCTGGACTATGGGTCCATAGCAGTAGCTAGATGGTTGTCTTCTCCTCATTGTGCTTAATTGTCGGGTCTTGTGAGCTGCCGAATATGATCAAGATCATCTATCTGTAATTCTATATGTTGTGTTTGTTGGGATCCGATGAATAGAGAATACCATGTTATGTTGATTATCAATTTATATCTATGTGTTGTTTATGATCTTGCATGCTCTCCGTTATTAGTAGAGGCTCTGGCCAAGTTTTTGCTATTAACTCCAAGAGGGGGTATTTATGCTCGATAGTGGGTCATGTCTCCGTGAATCTGGGGAAGTGACAGAAATCTCTAAGATTATGGATGTGCTGTTGCCACTAGGGATAAAACATTATTGGTGCTATGTTCGAGGATGTAGTTACTGATTACATTACGCGCAATACTTAATGCAATTGTCTGTTGTTAGCAACTTAATACTGGAAGGGGTTCGGATGATAACCTGAAGGTGGACTTTTTAGGCATAGATGCATGCTGGATAGCGGTCTATGTACTTTGTCGTAATGCCCAATTAAATCTCACTATTCTCATCATAATATGTATGTGCATGGTCATGCCCTCTTTATTTGTCAATTGCCCAACTGTAATTTGTTCACCCAACATGCTATTTATCTTATGGGAGAGACACCTCTAGTGAACTGTGGACCCCGGTCCAATTCTTTTAAATCGAATACAATCTACTGCAATACTTGTTCTACTGTTCTCTGCAAACAATCATCATCCACACTATACATCTAATCCTTTGTTACAGCAAGCCGGTGAGATTGACAACCTCACTGTTTCGTTGGGGCAAAGTACTTGGGTTGTGTTGTGCAGGTTCCACGTTGGCGCCGGAATCCCTGGTGTTGTGCCGCACTACATCTCGCCGCCATCAACCTTCAACGTGCTTCATGGCTCCTACTGGTTCGATAAACCTTGGTTTCTTACTGAGGGAAAACTTGCTGCTGTACGCATCACACCTTCGTCTTGGGGTTCCCAACGGACGCGTGCTGTACGCGTATCAAGCGGCTCCCATGAAGGACGTTATTTCTACCAGCAAGGTAGATCATCCCTCTTCTCTTTTGTTTACACATGTACTTTAGTTTTATTATGGGCGACACTCCCCCCAACCTTTGCTTACACAAGCCATGGCTAACCGAATCCTCGGGTGCCTTCCATCAATCTCATACCATGGAGGAGTGTCTATTTGCAAAATTAAGTTGCTTACTCATGAATCAGAGCAAAACATGTGAAGAGAATTATTAATGAAGTTATTATTTGGGGCTGGGCACCCCGTTGCCAGCTCTTATTATGAAAGTCCGTCGAAAGTAAATGACAAGGTTGAAAGATAAACACCACATACTTCCTCATGAGCTATAAAACATTAACACAAATTGAGAAGCATTTTGAAGGTTTTAAAGATAGCGCATGAGAATTTACTTGGAATGGTTTGAAATGCCATGCCTAGGTATTTATGGTGGACACTTTGGAACAACTTGGTTTTCTGGTGTTTGGAAGCACGAGCAGCGTTCCCGCTCAGTACAAGTGAAGGCTAGCAATAGACTGGGGAGCAACAAATCAAGAGAGCAGTCACTGTCATAATCATGCTTGCGGCAAAATAAATTAACGGAGGCATAAAAGTGATACAAGAACTCTGAAGCAATGTAAATCATAGAGGCTTAATTGACTTTTGTTCAGTCATATGCATGCGTGAGCATGTGCCAAGTCGATTCAAATGAATTATTCAGAGGTGGATACCACAATATCATACCTACTTATGAATAAAACAATGCAAGCAAACATCCATGACATGCTACTCATATTAATAAATTGGAGCTAAACATGAGAGATCATGAACTACAAGACTTTCTTAAATGACATATACCTCACATGAACCAACTAAGTGTGCTCACATGGATGAGTATATGTACAAAAATGAAAACAAATAGAGTTTATACCAGCCTCTCACCACAATCCAATTGTCGTAGATCGTCATTATTGCCTTTCACTTGTGTAGCTTGGATAATATGAAATGAAAACCATGCTCCAGCCACCGAAGACCATTGAACTCATAATGAACTTTACAAAACCAAAGAAGAACAGAATTTTTTTGGTGTTTTCGAATTGGAAACAAGAACAAAAGAAAACAAGCAAACAAAGCAAAATCTTTTTGGATTTTCTTATAGCAAATCAACGATAGCAAATAAAGCAAAATAAATGCAAGAAACCAAAACAAACAAATGGTGAAGAGAAACAACAGAAATATTTTTGGTCTTTTTGTGTTTTAGGAAAGAAACAAAACAAAAACAAGAAAACGGAAACTAGAAGAGCCACATAAACACAAAGCAGCAGGAATTCGTCAAACTTGACAGCAGTACAGTAATCGATTTTTAAGAAATTCTTCCACTGCTCAAATCGAAAAGTGTTCAACTAATGAAAGTTAGATAACAACCTGGGGAACACGCAAAAAAATTGGCTTCGCAAAATATCGTTCTGGTTATTTTTGAGAATATTTTTTTGGTAACAGTCCAGAATTTGTTTTCAGGAAGCACTTCCCCAAATATCATCTTCCTCTCATTAGAAAACCACTCAAAGAAACTAAACAACTATATACAAGTATCCAGCAACCATAATATGCAAAGAATGAGTGATTCCGGTATACCTCCCCCCAAGCTTAGGCTTTTGGCCTAAGTGGAGTTCAATCCCGTGGTGCCCATGAAGTAGCACCTCCGTAGTACGACGAAGAAGCACCCGGATACGTGACGGTGTAGTCGTAGGAGGGCTTGGCATCCTCGGAGTCATGCTGCTGGTGCAAGCCTTGTATCTTCAGTTTCTCCTCCACCTCCTCCTTAGAGCGCGACCATGGTTTCCTGTCAATACTGAACAAGTCTGGCTGGGGCAAAGGGATTTCCTTCTCATCCCCGTCAGCAAACAACATTCTATAGACCAAATTATCTGAAGTAGAATCAGCGGTAACAAATTGATGGCTCTTCATAGCAGCAATATCAAGCCTTATAGGAGTTAATGGCACATCATTAGAGTCAAGAGGAAGTTCTAAATGTGCTAAAATGCGATGCAATAGTTTCTCCAAAAATAGGCCCCTTGTTAGACAAACGGCGAGCAATAAGAGAACCAAGATGATAAGGTGTCTCTCCAGTAAGTGCAGCAATTAAGAAAGCAAGATGGTAGCTAGAAATATTGCTAGTGTTCTCCCTACCAAGAATGCTAGTAGCAATGTAATATGCAAAATACTTAATGGCGGGGAGTTGGATGTTTCTTATCTTGCCACGCTGAATGGTGCGGCAATCATCATTGGTGATCTCTCGATAGTGCTCCAAAAAACCCTGGGGTTGTCCTCAATCTTCCTTGCTGTACCTGCAGGGGCAATACCCAATGCAACACAAAATTCTTCCAGTTTCATAGTAATAGGATTAGCATAGATCTTGAATGCAACTGTCGGGCCATAGTGCTTGTTGTTGAACTTGAAGCTCTCAACAAAGATCTTGGTGAGCATGTAGTATTGCTCCCTTTCATCTCCCATATAGGCGGTTAAGCCCGCCTTATTAATGAGGGTCAAGAAATCATCCAGCAACCCTGCATTACTCAAAAAGTCATAACATGGGAAAGATGAAGCGTTAGGGACTCCATTGTCTTCTTCGGGCTCGAAGCTTGGCGCGATGACATCCTCATTGTAGGATCGCCTGAATCGAGGGGCGGTCCTAGAGGGCCTTCCGGTGCTTGTCGTGTCTCTCTCAAACACTTCTCCAAAGTTGAAATTATCCATCTTCCTTTTCTGAAATTTTTCAACAAACATTATAAAATTTGATTTGGTGACATATAATTGAGGGGAACTACCATAGGAACTTGCTAGAGTACTAATCATGCATCAAAACTAGTTTATACAACTTAGAACAAGCATGCAAGCTCACTAAACATGTTACCTACAGCAGCAAAATATTCAAGATATACTCAACCAAACAAAATTCTACTTGGATAATCGGAGGAGTCACATACCGGAGAGCAAATGTGCCAAATTTCAGACAGAAATCTGGGCTGAGCAAAGAGATCGAGAAATCTTGAGCTCTTGAGCAGAAACACGAGTGAGAGAAAGCTGGTGCTGATTTTTTCGGGAGAGAGAAGAGTGTGGGAGGAAGAGATGCTAAAGTGGGGCAAGGGGGAGCCCACACACCAGGGTGGCGCGCCCCCCTTCCAGGCCGCGCCGGCCTGTGGGGTGCCACCCTGGGGTGCCCCACTGGTCATCCCAGTGCTCCTGTGCATTTTTGAAAAATAGGACCAACGGTATAATTTTTGTGAATTTTTGAAAACTTTGAAAAATGCACATTTCTGGGTATTAAGTTTATTATTACTGGCCAGGAAATTTTTTGAAATCTCTAATTAACTAAGGAACTTTGCAAAACAAAAGTGCTACAGCAAGTAGAACAAGTGGAGGAAGAAAGAAAGAAATGTTGTTTACCTCCTCTATGCATATAAAAAGTATTTGTTAACAAGGTTGATCAGGTCTTGCCACCAAATAAATTTTACATAGCATAAGAAGAAATAAACCTCAAATCAATCATGTTACCTTGAATTGTATTGATATGGATCCAATCATAAGATTTTGATAACCTTCTTTAGGCTCATATATAGGACAATAAATTGTTCCAACTTTGATAGTTCTCACATTAGAAATGGTATTGACTCCACATACTTCATCAATCCTCTTGGGGAAATAAACGGTATGCTCCTTGTCATCAACATTGAAAGTAACTTTTCCTTTATTGCAATCAATAACAGCCCCTGCGGTGTTAAGAAAAGGTCTCCCAAGAATAATAGACATATTATCATCTTCAGGCATTTGCAACACAACAAAATCAGTTAATATCAAGCAGTTATTAGTAACTTGAACAGGAACATCCTCACATATACCAACAGGAATAGCAGTAGATTTATCAGCCATTTGTAGAGATATATCAGTAGGTATCAACATATCTAAATAAAGTCTCTTGTAAAGAAAAAAAGGCATAACACTCACACCCGCTCCCAAATCACATAGAGCAGTTCTAACATAATTATTCTTAATAGAACAAGGAATAGTAGGTATACCTGGGTCGCCCAACTTCTTTGGAACTTTGCCATTGAAAGAGTAATTAGCAAGCATAGTTGAAATCTCCTCATTAGGGATTTTCCTTTTGTTAGTGACAATATCTTTCATATACTTTGAATAAGGAGGCAATTTAATAGCATCAGTCAAAGGGATTTGCAAGAATAAAGGTTTCATCCAATCGCAAAATTTATTATAGTGTTCTTCTTCCTTTGATTTTAGTTTCTTAGCAGGAAAAGGCATTTGCTTTTGCACCCAAGGTTCCCTTTCATTACCATGTTTCTTAGCAATAAAATCTTCTTTAGTATACTTTTTATTTTTAGCCTGCTTTTCAGGTTCATCTTCAACCTCTTCTTTATCGGAAGCATCATTCTTATCATTATCATTATCATTATCATGTTTATTACCACTTTCAGTTTCAGCATCGGAAATAGAAATACTATTAGGATCATTAACAGGTTCAGAGGATTCTATAACATTTTTATGTTTCTTCTTCTTTTTCTTAGAAGGACCACTAGGTTCAATTCGTTGAGAATCTTGTTCAACTCTTTTGGGATGCCCTTCAGGATATAGAGGATCCTGGGTAAAGACACCACCTCTAGTTGTTACTTCATAAGCATGTTTCTCTTTAGAATTATTATTTTTTAACAAGTCATTTTGCACTTTATTGAGTTGATCAATTTGAGTTTGAACCATTTGAAAATGTTTGACAAGCATCTTTGTCGTGGTATCGTCACAGCATATGCCATAGGGTGGCTAACGAAGGAGGTTCCTAGGAGATCTCACGGCGGTATCCGGATGCGGGTATGGGGACGAGCGACACGGCGACGTACCCAGGTTCGAGGCCCTCCGATGGAGGTAACACCTCTACTCCTGCTAGGGATGTATATGATGATCACACAATACAAGGTTGCTCCTTGAGCTGTGTCCGGCCGCTCCTGGGAGGCTAAGGAAGACAAGAGTCTCTCTCTCAGGGCAGCGCTAAGGGTGGAAGTGAGGTGAGGATGATCGATCCCCTGCACGAGAGGGGGTAGTGCGGTTTATATAGGCACCAGCACTTTACATATAAGACCCTATAGTCTACTGGCCGGCTTGGCCGGCTCCGGCTTCCGCTCCTTCCCGAGGCACAGACGTCAGGAGCCGTTGAGGCCTCATGGCCTGTCCCATCCGGCTGCCGAAGTCAGCGGTATGGAGTGGAAGCGTCCCTGTCGCCATCAGCCACTGTAGCCAGTACGGATTGACGTTGGCCATGATGGCCTGTCCGGCGCGTGGCACTATTGCTCCACAGTGCCCCGCGCTTTACGGAAGATGAAGTCAGCGTGGACTTTGGGAACCCGGATCACCAACCCGGTTCCTTCTAGTGCAAGATTCGCCAGCCTCGAGTCGGTCTGAGGTACAAACCCCCAGTCGGATATGGCTTGTAGAAGCCGGCCCAGCTACAGCATTGGCGGCCGTAGCCAAGCCGACTAGGACCTAGAGCCAGCCGGCTTCCGGACCAGCCGGCTTCCGGACCAGCCGGCCACGGCGCCAGCCGGCTGCTCCTCAGCCGGCCTTTGCCGCGAGCCGGCCAGCGGTCAGCCGGCTGCTCCGCGTCCATTGCCCTACCCGGGGTCTTCCCCCCGACATTAGCCCCCGAAGCTGGCAAGGTCCTGCGTTAAGAAGGACCTAGGCAGGTTTTCCTGGCTTTTGATCTCTTGAATATACTTGGCGGCACTCGGAGGGGCCGACTGAGAATGTCCATTCAGCCGGCTGCGCCCTCATCCGGCTCGTTTCGGCCGGCTGCTAGTAGCCGGTCGCGATTTTCACTTCTGCAGCTTTTGCTTTTTTACAAGTCCTGGCGATGTCTCCGCCTTGCGAGGAAAGTTTTGGGCCGAGTTGAACTTAATGTCCGGCTCCGGCTTGCGGCGCGCCGGAGTCTCCACCGCCTCGGGTCCTGCACCCGACTTGACCGGTCTGACGTCAGGGCTCTGCCACCGGTTCGTCTGGTCACATCACTGTCTCCCCCGGATCCGGTGCGGTCGTGGGGGACGTGGTGTGGCAGTTTCTGGTAACCGCAGCGAACGTGGGAGGAGTTATTGCGCAGAAAATCTGGGCGGCGTGGCCACGTCTGCCACTTGGAGGCCAACCGTCCACCACGGGCGGCTATAAATGCCGCGCGGGGGGGGGGGGGGGGGAACCGAGGCGGCACTCCCCGCACTCTTCTTCTTCCTCGCGTCCTTGCTCCGCTCGCGCTCTCGCTCCGCTCTTCCTCGCGCTCGAGCTCCTCGCTGCCCCGGCGAACGTTTCTCACTGGCGAACTCCGGCGAGCGCATCTCCGTCAAGCCGCCGCTGCCACTCCGTCGAGCCGGCGCCACGGGGCCCCGTGTTTCAACCGTGCGCCCTCCACCGCCGCCGTCGTCGCGAGGTTCCTCTTCACCTTTTCGTCTTTCATGGTCTTCTTCTTCCTCCTCTTCATCGATGGCCGGCGCGAGCGGGTCCTGGAGGGGATCGTACATGAGGGACGACGACATCGAGCGTCTGGTGCGCCTCCGCCGGATCCCGTCGACGGTGACCACGAGGATGCCCGGCGCGGAAGTGGAGCCCACGCCGGAGCCCGGCGAGCGTGTCGTCTTCGGCGCGCACCTCGACCGCGGGTTGGGCCTGCCGGCGTCCAACTTCTTCCGCCACTTCCTAGAATACTTCGGCTTGCAGCCGCACCACTTGCCGGCCAACGCTTGCGTCCTCCTCAGCTGCTACGTGGCTTTCACGGAGGCGTATGCCGGCTTGTGGCCGGACATAGATTTCTGGAGCCGCCTCTTCTTCATCAAGGCGGAGACCACCGACGGCCACCTGCGGACCTGCGGCGCCGCCTCGATCTACTCCCGGCCGGGTACGCCCTTCCCCAAGATTCCAACTGTTGACTCGGTGAAGAATTGGCAGATGTCATTCTTCTATGTGCGCAACGAGAACCCGCTCTTCGACTGGATCAATCTGCCGGAGTACAATCCGGCTCCTCCAGTCGGCCGGATCAACTTGGGCTACAACGACCGCACGACGGACCCGGACGCGGAGGTGAGCCAGCTCTGGGACTTCTTGGGGGCCACCGTCGCGAACGGGCTGACTGCCGAGGACCTCCTCTGCACCATCACCGAGCGCCGGGTGCTGCCTCTTCAGATGCGCACCCACAAGATCGGGCACATGTCCGGCCGGTTCGATCCGACCCGGACGTCCAAGGCGCCACTCACCAAGGCCCAGGTGGCCCGCCGGGTGAATAACATCACCAAGGCGAACATGCCGGACGAGTGGAACTACGGGCTGGCGCCCCGCAACCGGGACTTGCCACCCGAGCTGGTAAGCTTGTTGTTTTGGCCGACTTCCGGCTTGCGGCTGCGTGGCCGACTTCTTTCTCTTTCTGCCGACTTCCGGCTTGCTGTTTGCTTATGTCTTCTGTTTTTCTAGCTCTTCGACCGCCAGAGCGTCGAGGACGGCGACCTGGCGACAAGAAGGTGGACGCCGGATCACGCTGATCCGGCTGACCAAGCCGGCGACCAGGCCAGCGATGACGACCTGCTGCAGGCGCCTGACCAAGGTGGCCAAGGGGAGCACAACCCGCCTCCTTCGCCAGGGCAGCAGGAGGACGACGAGCCGGCGACGTCCGCCACGGGGCCGATCCCCGCAGTGCCCCTGCGCGCGAGGCCGCCTAGCACCACGGCGACTTCGGCGCCCAAGGGGAAGAAGCGGGTTGGCGACCCCCGCTCCACCGTTGCCTTGGAGGCGAAGGCGAAGAAGCTGCGCCGGCAGCAGCCGAAGAAGGTTCCGGAGCAGGCCGGGTGAGTTCTCTCTTTCTCTTGTTTGATTCCTTTTCTTTCCTTACTCTTTATGCTTATCTTTTTCTTATTTGTTCGGCTAGGGCTCCCATCAAGTTTACTCAGGGTGGCGGCTCCCGGCAGGTTCCGCGTGTCGTGTCGCCGCCTCCGCGACAAAGGAGGGAGCCGACGCCGCAGCCTTCGGCGCGTGCGCCTACGCCGCCGCTGCCTGCGGGTACTCCGCCTCCCGCAGGGGCGCCATCCTTCGCTGTGCCATTGGTTTCAGCACCTGGCCGCGGCACACGGGCCGAGCCGACGCGCCAGCCGACGCTGGACGACATGTTCCCGCGCCGCACTCGTCTTCTGGACCCAGCGGCTGGAGCCGGCAGGGGCATGCCGCCTGCGACCGGAGCCGGAGCCAGCAGGGCTGCACCGCCTGCGACCGGAGCCGGAGCCGGGCCGAGCGTGGTGGTGTTAGAGGAGAGCCCGGAGGGGGCACCTCAGGCGCCGGAGATGGCTGCTCCGACCGGGCCGACTGCTTCGCCCGGAGCGCCTTCGCCTCCGGAGCTGACAAGGGAGAAGTCGGCCGGGAAGGAGCCGGCAAGGGACGAGCCGGCGCGCACGGAAGACACCGGCTCGCGCGCGCTGGTGAGGACGGAGGCCCCGTCGGCGCCGTTGGGGAGCTTGCACGTGGCCAAGGGCGCTCGGCTTCTGCATGTGCCGTCCGCCTCCGACTCCAGCCTTGGCTCGGCTGGCACTATGGAGGAGGCGTGGCTCAGCGCGGACTCCTACGAGGTGACCAGCTGGGAGGGGAACCCAGGCCAGGCGTCGGTGAAGATGTTCTTCTCCGGCTTCCAAGCCAACCTCAAGGCCAGGGCTGCTGAGACCGCGGCCAACCTCGCCAAGGTGGAGGAAGCAAGCAAGGTAAGCACTTCATCTGTTTTTTAATCTGGTTATTATCCTGGTAGCCCTCCGAGGCGTGGGCCGGCTGCTTGGAGCCGGTTCGGGCTTCGTCTAGTTGACTGATTCTCTTTTTCCTTAGGCGGTGACGGAGCGGCGTACCAACTTATACAACCGCGCCGTGACCCACTATCACAAGGCCAAGCTTGACCGGGCCGACTTGGCTCGCGAGCTGGAGGCCGTCAAGGGTAAGATCTTTTTCCTTCCGACTTGATGTCTTCTTTCTTTAGTCTTGGTTGGCTGACGCTTCTTTCTGGCTGCCTTGCAGCTGAAGCCGGCAGGGTCCCGCAGCTGGAGGCGGATCTTCGGGCTGCTCGCGCTCAGTGCGCCGAGAGCGAGGAGGCGGGCCGATCTGCTGCCGCCAAGCTCAAGGTAGCTGAGGGGGAGCTGGTGCGGCTGCGCCGGCTTGAGGAGAACCACCTCAAGGAACTTGCCCTCCTCAGGACGGCTGAGAAGGAGAAGGTGGAGGATCTGAGCAAGCGGCTGACTGAGGTCGAGAAGCAGCGGCTTGCGCTTCAGGAGGAGGTGACCGCCAAGTCGGCGGAGCTGTCGGCCACCGCCAAGCGCTGGGTGGAGGAGATCGGCATGCTTGACTGCGGCTTGTCGGGTGAGTGCATGTTCTCTTTCTTCCCTTCCCTTTGCCGGCTTTCGGCTGTCGGCTGCCGGCTTAGGTTGGCAGCCGGCGGCAGGAACTGATTTTTTCGCTATCTCCATCTTCGGGCTGGGGGCAGTCGGCTTGAGCCGGCTGCCGCCAGGCTTTTCCTTTTATCCTTCGAAAATTCGCATTTTTCAGCTTTTTTCGGCTTTGACAGATTTCTGACGTGTTTCTTCTTTGCAGCGGCCTTCCCGAAAGCGCAGGATGCGGCATTAGCAGCCGTTGGCGTTGCGCGCGAGGCTAGGAGGCGGGCGACTAGCGAGGGCAGCTCGGAGTACTTCACCATGGAAGATTACACGGCATCCATGGCCGCCCGTGTTGAGCCCATCACCAAGCTTGGCTGGGAGCTCCGGAAGGCGGCTGAGGAGCTGGTCCAGATGCTGTGGCCCGCGGAGGCGGTGCCGCAAGATCTCTCCAACCTCATCTCCTGGCTGGAGCGGGCGCCGGATCGCTTCCTCGACTGGAAGGAGTCTGCCACGCGCGCTGGAGCCGACATGGCGTTGTCCTTCGTCCTCTCCTGGTACAAGGAGGTGGACCTTGGCAGCTCGAGTACCGGCGAGCCGGCGTGGAGGACAAGCTCCCGGCCGAATACAAGACTGCCCGGCTTGCCCGAGCCAGCGCCATCACCGACTTCGTCGACAAGGGCCTCTTCATCGAGGACCCGAACCCGTCGTCTGACGACGAGGATGAGGAGATGGAAGATGAGGAGGCGGAAGACGCGCCTGGGGACGACCCGGCAGCCGGCTCCGCTGATGCTCCTCCGGCTGGTCCTCCTCCAGCCGGTGCTTAGTTTACCTGTCTTTTAGTTGTTGCTTTTGCCAAGACAATTTGTTAAATCCCCGGGATGCCGGGTGCATATGTGTGAATATTATCGTCCTTTTATTATGTCACACTTTAATGTGTTTGTTAATCATTTGTGTGCCGACTTGCTTTCTTTCGACTTGTTCGGTTTTTCCCATCCACCCCACTCTTTGGCTTTGCTCTTGCCGGTCGTACGTCCGACTTGCGATCCGTCGCCGGATCAAGAGCGGGCCGCTGGGTGAGGCCGACAGTATTTCAGTCGAACGAGCCGAGTTCGGCAATCCGGCACTTTTGTGAAAAGTTGCAAGTCAATTCGCTTTCACTCTTTCCCTTAGTCGTCTTTCGCGTGCCGGCTCCCTAGGCCTTACTCCCGCCAGCCGGACAGCCGGGTTGCGGTCTGTAGCTGGATCGGAAGCCGGCTGTCGGAAACCGGATCACGTTACTTAGCCGGCCGCGTGAGAGGGTTTAAGCCAATTGGCGGAACAAAGTAGAGTACGCGAAAAACTTGTCGGAAATGGCGCTCTTGGCGCATGCTTTTTCATAACTTACAAAAGGAGTTCAAGGGATACATACATTCCTGCTCTCAAGTGTAAAATGGGCGGAGCAAGTTGACATTCCAGGGACGTTTAGTCTCCTCGTCAGCCTTGTCCGGCTTGTTTTCTCTAGCCTCTTGGGCGTCTATGAGATAGTAGGAATCATTGCCTACTGCCTTGCTCACGATGAAGGGACCCTCCCATGGGGATGACAGTTTATGCTGTCCGGCTGTCCGTTGGACCAGCCGGAGCACTAGGTCTCCTTCTCGGAATGCTGAGGGCTGGACCTTCCGGCTGTGATAGCGTCGGAGGCTCTGCTGGTAGATAGTAGATCTGGACGCGGCCAACAGCCGGGCCTCTTCGACCAGGTCGACTCCATCTTCGCGAGCTTCTTTGGCTTCGGCTTCTGTGTAGAGCTTGATCCTTGGCGCGTCGTGCTCGATATCAGTCGGCAGGACGGCTTCGGCCCCGTATACGAGGAAAAATGGTGTGAAGCCGACTGAGCGGTTTGTCGTTGTGCGCAGGCTCCACAGTACATTGGGCAGCTCTTCAATCCAGCAGCCGGCTGCTCGCTCGAGCGGCTCCACCAGCCGGGGCCGGATGCCGGCTAGGACCAAACCGTTAGCCTTCTCCACTTGTCCGTTAGACTCCGGGTGCGCCACAGAGGCTAGGGCCATCCGGATCCCCATTTCCCCGCAATAGCAAGAGAAGATGCCTTGGGAGAAGTTGCTGCCATTGTCGGTGATGATGCTGTGGGGGTAGCCGAATCTCACGATGATTTCCTTGAGGAATATAACGGCTGTGGAGCCGTCCAGCTTCTTGATTGGCTTGGCTTCGATCCACTTGGTGAATTTGTCAATCATCACCAAGAGATGTGTCATGCCGCCTCGCGCCGTTCTGAACGGGCCCACCATGTCCAAGCCCCATACGGCAAACGGCCATGTGATGGGGATGGTTTTCAAGGCGGAAGCCGGCTGGTGCCTCTTCTTTGCGAAGCGCTGACAGCCGTTGCACTTCTTCACCAGCTCTTCTGCGTCTCTGAGCGCAGTCGGCCAGTAAAAACCGTGCCGGAAAGCTTTGGCCACTATGGCTCTGGATGAGGCGTGGTGTCCGCACTCTCCTTGATGGATTTCCCGTAGGAGTTCAATCCCTTCAGCCGGCTCGACGCACCGCTGGAACACCCCACTTACGCTGCGTTTATACAGCTGGTGGTTGATGATTGTATAGGCCTTGGCCCTTCTCTCAATCTGCCTGGCCTGGACTCTATCATCAGGCAGCACACCGTCGGTAAGGTAGGAGAGGAATTCTTGTGCCCATGAAGGTACGCATCTTATCTCGAATACGCTGACCAACAAGGCCTCTTGCGTGGGAGCTTCTGGATTCGACTGTATGGTCGCCGGGTTCGGCTTGCTAGCCGGCGGGTTCGGCTTGCTAGCCCCCGAGTTTGGCGATGAAGCCTCCGGGTTGGACTGAGAAGTCCCCGGGTTCGGCATGGTAGCCGGCGGGTTTGGCTTGTTAGCCCCCGACTTGGGCGATGAAGCCCCCGGGTTCGGCTGAGCAGCCCCCGGTTCAGCCGGCACGAATATTGAATCCGAGTCCGGTGACGGTATGATGGACGGCTTCTTGAGAACCGCCAAGGCGACACCCGACGGAATGGCTTGCCGGGTTGAGCTGGACAAGGCGTCAGCCGCCTCGTTGTTTGCCCGTGGCACATGATGGAATTCGCAGCCGTCGAAGAAGCCGGATAGCTGCTGGGCGTGGAAGCGGTACGAGGCCATGTTGGCGTCCTTCACGTCCCAGTCGCCAGATGCTTGCTGTATAACCAAGTCGGAGTCGCCGAAGCAAAGTATGCGACGCACGCCAATCTCCTTGGCCAGCTTCAGCCCATGAATGAGCGCTTCATACTCCGCCACATTGTTGGATGCGGCGAAGTGGATCTGCAGGACGTAGTCCAGCCGGTCTCCCTTGGGAGAGGTGACGACGATGCCGGCTCCCAAGCCGTTGCGCATCTTCGAGCCGTCAAAGTGCATCTTCCAATGTGTGGAATCCGGCACCGGCGGCAAGTATTGCATCTCGGCCCAGTCGACGAAGAAGTCCGCGAGGATCTGTGACTTGATGGCTGTGCGCGGCTCGTAGAGGATGGTGTGGGCGGCTAGCTCCAGGGCCCACTTGGCAACCCGGCCGTTGGCGTCTTTGCTGCCAATGATTTCCGCCAAGGGCGCTGTGGCAACCACCTTGATGGGGTTCTCTTGGAAGTAGTGCTTGAGCTTCTTGGCCGCCATGTACACGCCGTAGGTGACCTTCTGGTAGTGGGGGTAGTTTTGCTTCGACTGGGAAAGCACTTCGCTGAGGTAGTAGACTGGGCGCTGAACCAGCTGCTCCCTGCTGGCTTCTTTGCGCTCCACCACCAGGACAACGCTAACCACTCGGTTGGTGGCTGCGATGTACAACAGCATCGGCTCCATTGAAGCCGGCGTTGCAAGGATTGGCGCGGTTGAGAGCACGCGCTTCAAATCACGGAAGGCTTCATCCGCCTGCGGTGACCAGACGAACTTGTCCGCCTTCTTCATCAATTGGTACAGGGGCAGTGCCTTCTCCCCCAGCCGGCTGACGAAGTGGCTCAAGGAGTCCAGGCAGCCAGCGAACTTCTGGACGTCCTTGAGGCACTGCGGCAGTTCCATCTTCTCCAGGGCACTGATCTTCTCCGGGTTGGCTTCGATCCCTCGATGAGAGACGAGGTAGCCAAGGAGCTGGCCAGACGGCACGCCGAATGTGCACTTGGCCGGGTTGAGCTTCATCCGGAATCTTCTCAGATTGGTGAAGGTTTCTCTCAGGTCATCAAGGAGGGTAGTCGTCTCCCTGGTCTTTACAACGACATCATCCACATATGCGTGAACGTTTCTGCCGATTTGATCCTGCAAGCATTTTTGCATGCACCTTTGGTAGGTGGCGCCTACGTTTTTCAAGCCGAACGGCATAGTCGTGTAGCAATAAGCCCCGTACGGGGTAATGAACGAAGTCTTTATTTGATCATCCGGATTCAAAGGAATCTGGTGGTAGCCTGAATAGGCATCTAGAAAAGACAACAGTTCACAGCCGGCAGTCGAGTCTATGACTTGATCTATGCGCGGCAGGGGGAAAGGGTCCTTTGGGCACGCCTTGTTCAGGCTGGTGTAGTCGATACACATGCGCCAGGAGCCGTTCTTCTTCAAAACCAGGACCGGGTTCGCCAACCAGTCCGGGTGCAGCACTTCCATGATGAAGCCGGCTGCCAGCAGCCGGGCGATTTCTTCACCGATGGCCTTCCTTCTTTCTTCGGCGAAGCGCCTGAGAGGCTGCTTCACCGGCTTGGCTTCAGACGTGGAGGTGGTGCTCAGCCAACTCCCTCGGCACACCCGGCATGTCTCTTGGAGTCCATGCGAAGATGTCCCGATTCTCACGGAGGAAGCTGGTGAGCTCGCTTTCCTATTTCCTGCTCAAGCCGGCACCGATGGTGACGTACTTGTCCGGCTGCGCCGGGTCCAGCAGGATCTTCTTGGTGTTGTCGGCCGGCTGGAAGTGAGTCGTCCCAGCCGGGTTGCCTGCAGCCGGCATGTCTGTCTGCGCGGCCTTGGCGAGGGCGACGGCGTCGTGGATGAGCTGCTTCTTGGTGGCGATGACCAGCGTCTGGGCCATCTTGGAGCTCTGCGTGGCGCAATCCATGGAGCGGCGATAGTCGCCGGCTACGGTGATGACCCCTTTAGGGCCAGGCAGCTTCATCTTCAGGTACCCATAGTGGGGCACCGCCATGAACTTGGTCATGGCCGGCCTGCCTAGGAGCGCGTGGTAGGGACTGACGAGGTCCACCACCTCGAACTCGATCTTCTCGGTGCGAAAGTGATCCGGCTTCCCGAACATCACCTCCAGCGTGATCCGGCCAATCGGCTGGCAGCAGTGGCCTGGCACGATGCCATGGAAGACGGTGGGGGTGGGACGCAGTTCGGCTTCTTGGATGCCTAGCTTGCGGGCGGTGTCGCGGTAGAGGATGTTGATGCTGCTGCCGCCGTCGATGAGGACGCGCGAAAAGCGCACGCTGCGTCGGGTCGTGCCAATGGTGGGGTCAAGGACCATGGCGTAGCTGCCCGGCTTCGGCAGGACAGCCGGTGTGTCGCGGCGATCAAAAGTGATGGCCTGCCCTGACCAGTTTAAGTACTGGGGGACCGGCGGTATGACCGCGTTGACCTCGAGGGAGCGGCTCTGCTGGCTCGTCTTGTCCTCGGGCTCGGAGGTGAAGATGATGTAGGTAGCATCTTCGGCCAGATATCGGCCATGGTGCACTTGGTTAGCCTCGTGGTGCTCGAGGTTGGCGTTCTCTGCGCCGGCTGCGCCACCCGGCCCGCCGGCTGGAGGGGGCGGGGGTGGAGGCGGGAGAGGTTCACCACTTGTCAGCCGCTTCATGAAGTGGCAGTCGCGGGTGGTGTGGTTGGAGGGGTTCTTGCCGCTGTGGTACTTGCACGGCGAGTCGAGCATCTGCTCGAAGGTGTACTTCGGCTTCCATTGCCAGTCTTGCTTCTGGCGGCGGCTGCCGCCTGCCGCGTTGTCTGCCACGGCGGCCACGTGGGCGGAGCCGTACCGGCGGTCCGGCTGGTCGCTGTGACGCTTGCCGCGGTAGTTGTCCTGCCGGCTGCCATGGGAGGCGCCGTCTGCCGGCTAGTGCTCAGCCGACTTGTGGTGGTCCCGCCTGGAGGGAGCCGGCGCTGGTTCAGCCGTCGCCTTGCCGGCTTCTTCAGCCAGCGCGTATTTGTCGGCAATGGCCATGAGGGCGGCCATGGACTTGGGCTCGCTGCGGCGCAGCTTGTGCCACATCATGGTGTTGGGCCGGCAGCCACCCATGAAGAAGCTGATGGCCTGGATCTCGTGCACGCCCTCGCAGGAGTTGCGCATCTCGCACCAGCGCGTTAGGTACGCGCAATCCGTCTCGTCCGGGCCCTGCTTGCACATCTCGAGCTGCTGGGGGCGACCCGGCCGGCGATAGGTGCCGGTGAAGTTGCTGATGAAGGCCTCCTCGAAATCAAGCCAGCCGTTGATGCTGCCGGCTGGCAGGTTGTTGAGCCAGGTGCGGGCGGAGCCGACCAGCATCAGGGGGGAGTAGCGCACCGCCCAGCGCTTTTTGCCTCTGGCGATGCCGACTGCGGTGGAGTAGTCCTGCAGCCAGTCCTCCGGCTTGGCGGTGCCGTCGTACTTGGGCGTGTCGCGGGGGAGCTGGAAGCCGTCGAGCATGGGCTCGTTGGCGATGCGGGGCCCAAAGCACTTGGGGCAAGCCGGCGCCTCCTCTTCCGTGATGCGGGATTCGACCAGCCGATCGAGGCGGTCTCTGGCGTCGGTGGGCTCGATGCGGGGGCCCAGCCGGGAACGTGCCGGCTGGCGAGTGCCGGCTCGCTCTGGGGCCGGCCTGTGCTGGCGCCTTGGCGCCGCCTGCTCGGAGTCATGCTCCTGGTTCCGGCTTGGTGGTGGCCGGCTGCGGCCGCTGTGGCCGCCGTCCAGCCGGCTTGTCCAGCTTGAACCTGCGCGGGTGTCGCGGGAGTCTCTGTGCCTGCTTGGTGCGGGCGAGGCGGATTCGGCCGTGTCCCTGTGGGGGTCCTTGCTGTTGCCTGCAGCAGCGCGGACGGGAGGAGCTTTCGAAGCACCAAACCTGGGGTCCTTGGTCTGCTCAGCTGCAGCTCGGCACAGGTCAGCTACGCGCTGCGTCTGGCGGCGCAGCTCTTCTCCTTCGAGGAGGGCTAGCTCCTTCGCAGCGGCTTCGGCTGCGAGGATGTTCTTGTCGGAGGTGTTGTAGACGGGCAGCTCCGTGGACGGAGCCGGCGCTTCCGCGCCGTCGCGCTCGATCTCGGCGCCTAGGCCGCCTCCGCGCTTGCGGATCATGCCGGCTCGGCTGGGGTTGTTGCCGCCTGGCGTGAAGCCATGGGCGTGCTCGTACTCGTGCTGGGTGATGGCTAGTTGGCGCTTGGCTGCAGCCAGCTCGTCGGCCTGCTGGAGGAGGAGCTGGCGATGTGCTTCCAGGTCCGCCTCGACGGTGGCAGCGTCGCCGCCTGCGGTGAGCGGAGAGCTCAGCTTCGTCCGGACTTCGTCCAGCTGGGATGGAGGTGGGGGCGCCTTTGGGCCCGAGCCGGAGGCGTTGGGGTCGACGTTGCGCTCCAGGTTGGGGCCGCGGGTGCGCGGGTTCTTGGTGGGGAGCTCTTCGCCAGCCATCATGACTTGCACGACGGGGGGCTGGCGGGAGCGCTGCTGCCGGCTCGCGGAGGAGGGCTTGCGCAGCGCAGCACCTGCCGCGGGTAGCGCGGTGGTGCGATGGTGGCGACGTAGACGTCGTGGCCGCCGAAGGAGATGACGCTGCCGCCGGCTGGGAAAGGCCGGTCGGCGAAGCAGCCAGCGTTGTCGCTGACGCAGTCGAGGGAGCCGAATCTCCAGATCAAGCGTGAAGCGACTCGCTCGCCGGTGGTGATGGTGAGGCCCGTCCGGATGAAGACACCGGCCGAGGATGCTGAAGGCCCCATGGTGGGCGCCAAATGTCGTGGTATCGTCACGGCATATGCCATAGGGTGGCTAACGAAGGAGGTTCCTAGGAGATCTCACGGCGGTATCCGGATGCGGGTATGGGGACGAGCGACACAGCGACATACCCAGGTTCGAGGCCCTCCGATGGAGGTAACACATCTACTCATGCTAGGGATGTATATGATGATCACACAATACAAGGTTGCTCCTTGAGCTGTGTCCGGCTGCTCCTGGGAGGTTAAGGAAGACAAGAGTCTCTCTCTCAGGGCAGCGCTAAGGGTGGAAGTGAGGTGAGGATGATCGATCCCCTGCACGAGAGGGGGTAGTGCGGTTTATATAGGCACCGGCACTTTACATATAAGACCCTATAGTCTACTGGCCGGCTTGGCTGGCTCCGGCTTCCGCTCCTTCCCGAGGCACTGACGTCAGGAGCCGTTGAGGCCTCATGGCCTGTCCCATCCGGCTGCCGAAGTCAGCGGTATGGAGTGGAAGCGTC